>NC_090926.1:911843688-921843688 GCF_040938575.1 Ambystoma mexicanum | reverse complement strand
TAAGTCGTCTTCTGGAGGAGACATTTCCTCTTGAGGGGACAGGGGGATAATTCACCTGAGGCAGATGTTGTGCAGAATGGCACAGGCAAGAAATAATTGTCAAACCCTCTCAGGCCTGTACATCAAGGCCCACCCAGTCCTGTGTAGACACTGAAAACAACCTATCATCAGGCCGAAGGTCTGCTCTATGCACTGCCTGGTCCTTATGTGTGCCTCATTGTAGGCTACCTCCTGTGGCGTACATGGATTGTGCACAGGTGTCAGCCATGGTAGCTGTGGGTATCCAGAGTCACCTGCAAGGGCAAAGATTACAGATGTCAGTCACAGTGCATTGTGGATATGTTGCCTTTTTAAAGGCATATTGATGGACACTCTGTCATGCATTTTTCATAAATTGTCGTACAACATGCGTACAACATGGTGTTCCATCTCAGTAATTGAAAATAGTCAGTTACTATGGACCAACGTATGCATTGTCGTGTTAAATCATGCACACAGCTCACAACTAGCACTCATCACTTTCATGGTCTGTGATTGGCATTACAGAATGCATGTTGCCTGTGTTGGGCCTGTGCGTTGCTATCATGCATGTGCCCTGATGGGTGATTAGTTGTTCTGGTACATGTTTGCGGTGTCTGCGTTCCTTCCATTATGGTTTCACATACATGGTTACCAGATTACATGGCATTACTTTCTGCCAGTGTTGCATCGTCTTTGTGCAGTGTTGAACTGTGACATTCAATGTGTAATGTGTTCCATTGCATTGCGGTGACTGCAGTCGTTTGCATTGCTGTGTATGCATTACTTACTTGTAAGGGCAATATGCATCGCCACATACTACTGCATTGGCCTGCATGGTCTAGTCATCTGGGTCGGTTGTTGTCAGGTGCGGGTTTAGAGGGCAGGTCCTGCATGTCCAGGGTCTTGACAGGGCATGCATTGATCAGTTGTGGTAATGGTCTCTCCCCCACCCTTTCACATAGCATTTCACTAGTACTGCGAGATCGTTTTGTGTGATGGCATTTGTTCTCACCCAGTATCCATGTCCATTGGCCTCTGTGGCTCTCCGTGTATGCAAGCAGTGTGCTGTTCCTCAGGACCATAGCATCATATGTGGAACCAGGGAAGTGGGCACAGCAGTGTGTGATGAGGTCAGGATCGCAGGTGACCAGGACATTCATGGAGTGATAGTGCTTCCTACTGCGGTATGCCTCTTTGGATGGCTGTGTGGCCACCAACGTCACATGGGTGCAGTCTAGAGTGGTAATTACGTTGGGCACGTGGGCTGTTGCACAATTCAGCAGTGTGGTAAAAGTGGCGGTAATTCCGTTACTTTTTAACGTATACCACCAAACTCTTAATGAGCCCAATGTATTTGGAAGTTTTTGTTTTAAGGCAGCTAAAGTCTTACAGACTAATACATTACATTACATTACATTTGTTATGCACACTATTGGCCCTCACGCATAAAGACGCAGACTAGAAAAGACAATAAAAAAAACAGGGAACAAGACACAGAAGGACAAGAAAAGAAGAACCCCCAAGTGGTATTAACTTGGTCCTCCGCAAGAAAGCAAAACAGGACATTGCATCAAAAACAGACTAACTAAGAGTCAGAATGGTATAATTCCTGAGTCCTGGTAAAACCAGATCGGAAAGGTGTCAGGAAAAAAGGAGAGTTTTCAATTCTTTCTTGAAGGCTTGGAGAGAATTATGGCTCCTTAGTCTGACGGGAATTTATTCGAAAGGGAAGGCGCCTTCACATTAAATGCCCCGTTTTCTGCCTTTGAGGTCTTACATATAGGCTGTATTATCAGATTTTGCTTTCCTGCTCTGAGAGTTTGTTCATTACATTTCTCTTTGTTATGGTTTTGTAAGCGGGTATTGCTTGTAGCCTGCATTTAAATGAAATAACCAGCACTCTGAAAGAGATCCGGGATTCGATAGGAAGCCAGTGAAGGGATCGCCTGGCCTCTGTTACATGGCTGTGCCTGGGAAGTCTGAGAACTACTCTGACCGCCCAGTTCTGAGCTACCTGCAGCCTGCGCAGTTCTTGCTGGCTAATGCCCAGCAATAGACTGCAGCAATAATCCAGCTTTGCTCCAATTATTGCCCTGGCAATTGTCTCAGCACTTTCTTGAGAAATCATGGGCCTCAAGTGAGCCAATAGTTTAACATAATATACTACACCCACCACTACAGTTGAGACATGAGCCTTCATACTCAGAGTCGGGTCCAGAGTTAACCCCAGAATTTATGTTTTAGGTAGAGGAGAGATGAAGTCATCTCCCAATTTGAAAGAGCTATAGCTTGATTTAGATTATTTAATGCCTTAGAACTGCCTACAATCAGCAACTCTGTCTTGATTCGATTCAGGGCTAGGAAATTATCCAGCATCCACCTTTCGATCAGTGCGAAGATTCTATTAACCTCCAACTCATCTGTCTCATGATGTCCGGTTAATGAGATGACACATTGGGTGTCATCTGCATAGTTTGAGAATATGACCCTCTCTTCCTCTAACATGAAGAAGAAGGGGGCCATAAACAAATTATAGAGGCAGGGCGTCATGCTTGCCCCTTGTGGAACCCTGTACAGCACTGATAACGGAGTGGCTTCAGTAGAGGCCGAGCAGACTATTCTAATTCTGTGCTCCAGAAATGAGGCAACCCACTGGGCTGCCGAGTCAAAGAGGTTTGCTAACTCCTGTAATCTGGGAATAAGAATGGAATGTTCGATTACATCAAATGCCGCAGATTGATCTAATGAGATAATCGGGGACAAACCACTTCTATCCATTTCTCCCAAAAGTTTAGTTTTCAGCTCCAGAAGAGCGGTTTCTGTCCCATAATTTTTTCTGAAACCTCACTTGTTAGGATGGAGAATAGGATGTAACTCCAAATGCTCAGCCAACTGACCATAGGCCACCCTATCCAGAATTTTAAGTAAAAAGGGCGTGTTGGAAATGGGCGAAAGTTGAGTGGGTTATCCATTGCCAGTCCCGGCTTCTTAAGAATTGGGGTAACCATCGTAGATTTTAGCTCATCTGGTACGTTGCTTTCCTTCAGAGAGGTGTTTATGAAGGTGCACACAGCTTCAATGAGGCGCGGAGGGCATGTTTTTATGATCATAGAAGAGCAAGCATCTCCGCTACAGCGTGAGGGTTTCATTTGCTTGATGATTTTTTTTAGTTCACTCTCCGTTATCGGATGAAAGTTGAACTGAGGAACTGAAGGGTCATGACTGAACCCTTTGTTTGAGTCCTTACTAGAAGGAATAGAGGAATTATTTTTTTCTAACATTGTTGTCCGAATTCTATGTAGCTTATTATGTAAGTCTTCTTGTATGAGTTGACACCAATTCTCATAATTTTTAACTTGGGAATCTAATGGAGCAGGAGTAATCTCCTGTTCCTTTAGTATCTTAAATATTTCCCTTGTATTTGATTTTGCCGTATATTGCAGTCATTATGAAAGTCTCTTTTTGCTTCAAAAATTGACTTTTTGTACTCACATACTAAGTTTTTATACCTTGCTAGGAGTGCTGGGTTACATTCCTTTTTCCACACAAAGAAAGCTTTACTGACCTCCATTTTCTTGGTTCTGAGATCCGCAGAGAACAATGCCTTGCTTTTATGTTCAGTATCCTTTATCTTTTTTAACTTTAGCGACGCCAACTTATCTGATATGCAGGTCAAGTTGTTTATCGAGATTGCAGCCATGTCCTGGGAAGACATTTCTGTTTGAAAGTTTAAAAGTTTGTTATTTAACAGTGGGTCAATGTTATCAGCCGTGATACGTTTAAGATTCTGCAGCCATAATTTGGGTTGCTTGATCAAAGGTTTTGTGGGAAAAGGCACATGCAGTGTAAAGTGCACAAAAAAGTGATCGGACCAAGGACATGGACTGGCATCGACATTGATATAATTAATATTAAGACTACCAAGGCAATCCAAGGTGGGACCAGATTCATGGGTGGGAGTTGTCATAAGTTGGGAGAAGCCCAAATTATCTAATGATTGTTTAAGTTCTGTAGCCAAGAGATCAGTATCTACCCCCAACCAATAATTAAAATCACCAAGGATTAAGAATCTGGATACTGATTTCAAATGAGGTAGTGCATATGTACAAAGAGCCTCTGCCAGATGTAGTTTTGAGGAAGGTGGACAGTATATTAACAAGATGTTTATAGTGGACTCGGCATTCATGCCAATTTTCAAGTGTATTGATTCAATATCTTCTAATATAAATCCTGGCGTTTCCCAGACTGTGAGAGAGTCCTTCACAATTATTGCTACTCCTCCCCCTCTGCCTTCTAATCTATCCCTCTGTATCATTACATATCCAGCTGATATAGCTAGCTTGAGAGATGGAGAGGATGCAATAGTACCCCAGGTCTCTGTTAGGGCACTAAGATCGAGATTATTTGCCTCAATATAATTGGAGATCTCCGTAGAGTGTTTTACTAATAATCTTGTATTTAGGAGCAAGCAACGTAACTCTGACACTGGATTAATGACTTGAGTCAGAGGTGTGGCACGCTGAGATGTATTTTCCTTAACTGTTGATTGTCCTACTCCTGAGTTCGGCAACAAATATTGAGTCGGTTTGATATTAGCACTGTTTAGTTAAAGTGTCTTCATCGATGTACCAAATATTAAAAAACGTTGGGTAAGAAAGTTCTACCCCCTCCCGAAGATAACATGGCAGCTGATAGATTAGTCTGCTACGAAGCCAGTAATGTTTTAAAGTAACATGTGCTAATAAAAACGTTATTCTTTATTTTAAACAGAGTGGCAGACGCATTGGAGTTAAGTGAGCAACTAAAGACGCAGTCAAGAAAACTTCCTGAAGGCGTAAAGAGGAAGGTAAGATCTCTGATGATCTTGTGTTGACCGCACCACAAGTGGTTGTATGCTTGTTGTGATTTCTTGTAGGGCAATCTGAAGCATATCAGGGTATCTTCTCCAAGATCGGAAAAGAGACGGCGGGCATGTTCTAGGCAGCAGCAGTGGTGATGGAGTGTGTGAGCGATATTGTTGTGCCTAGATTCATTTTGTGTGAGGACTTGGATCAAAATATGCAGAGAGAAGGTAAATCTTCAACACTTAAAATACTAAGCACCGAATAAGGTAAGTGCCATCACATATGGAATTACAATGATTTCGTTCTTAATTCACACAATTAATATGTAGCATTCATTGGCAAAGCCAATTGGTCTACCTTTGTAAATGTAAATGATCAGATTAGATTTTTGTGCGGTAGAAAGCAGGCTTTATAAAACAATTCCACCCTCTACAATACAAAGACCGACTTATTGGCTGGGCCACAGCTTGTGTGTGGGACTGTGGATTGGGCAGGCAGAGCTGTCAATCAAATGTATGCGCCCCTGGCATCATCTGCTTCTCGCTGACGCGCAATTAGTTCAATGCAAATGTGCAGCAATTATAACTGCAGTGTTTCTGAAAACCCGGCATGAATGTACAACTTGTAGAAGGCCACGGCCTCAGCAATGAGAAGAATGGTCATATGGTACAACATCCCAAATACAAATCAAAATGTATTGATTTTCCCGTGAAGCATTTAAAATGGGTTTGTATCGTATTTTCAAATGGGTTGCTTCACACTTTTTAGTTGTATCACATTTGCATGTGTTTGCAGTTCATGGTAGGAGGAGCTGCAATCGCGTTCACTTGGTAAATCCATTTCCATAACAAAAGTAATGGGAATGTAACCTGTGATCTTCGCTTTATTTCAAAGAACAGTGTGTGTGTGTGTGTGCCAAAGGGCAGCAGCCCGGTCACCATGCTTATGGTGGACAATGTAGTAGTTAATAGGTTAAAATAAGGAAACCACAGAAGGGATTCTGATTTGCACGTGTGTTGATGATATGGTTGAAGCCATGATCAGGTGCTTTGAATAGATGCTTGAAATGCTGATATGATGTTGCATTTACAACGGGCCTGTACACAAGTGTTTCTGGGTGCGAAAGGGAAGATGGCAGATTCAGGCTCCCAGATGGGTAATTACACATAATTGCCCACTCTTCTGCAAAATCCTATCTTCACCAAGAGTATGGGACAAAGTCCTGCATTACTCTAAATGCGGGCTAATGAGAACGCCTAAAGACTTACTGGTGGCCGAAGGGAAGTGGATACAACAGACTTAACCCACCGGCCTACAAGTGTTGAATTCAAAGCTTGGCGCCTTGGACTTTTCTTATAAAGCTACACAGATGATCATACATGAATATCAGTGGGGAGCAGAAATGTGCGTCAGTATACATTTGCAATGTGAAAAGCCAATGTATCTGCCCGACTGCAGGCACGAGAGACGCATTCGGGTTCTACATGGAGAGCCAGGGGCGTGCTTGGTGGCGGGGAGCGCCAGGGATGCCCATGCATGCGACTTGTCATGTATGTGCAAGGCTTCAGCCAAATGGACTGGAAGCCACATGCAGTGTTGGATTTTGAAGCGCCAAATCCATCATGTACGCTTCTATAACCATAGCGAAGATGCTATGAATGTATGTTTTAATAACAGTATCCATGATGGATTGGGAGCCCCATGTAGCGGTATATTGTGATCTCCCAATCCATCATGTATGCTGTTATAACCGTAGCAAAGATTCATTGTATGTATGTTTTAATAACAGTAACCATAATGGATTGGGAGCCTCGTAATGCTATTCCTTTACTTCATCTTATAGGTGTGTTTGATATATGACGAAACCTATTTTTCTGATAATAACATTTTATAATTTGTTTAAAAGTTACCATTGTAAAAGTTCAGTTTCTGAACTATTATACAATTATATTTTGTAAAAAAAATAATAATAATCAAATGTTTTGCAACACAATGGATGAAAGAAAATCAATATAGCAAGCAGCATAGAATCAAGATGAGCTCTAAAAGCAGCATGTGCTGTCGTCTGTGTCCGCCTTTGCCTGACTGTCTGCTCATCATATTAGTTCACCGCATTAATAGTGAACGGCAAAGAGAAATCGCACATTCCGGAACCAACAGCAATAATAACAAAACAGATGTTTGCAGAAGTTAAGTGAAAAAAACAATGCCTCAAGAAGCATTGACCCGCCATAATCTCTTACAAGTAACACGGAAAAGTTCTCTCCTAAAGTTATGCAGGTGCACCAGCTTCCTCCACACAATGGCAGACCTGTAACAGAGCTTTCACCCTGATGCACTCGTCCTGCATCACAGAGCAGCGGATTAACAGCAGGGCTCATACTGCTGAAAGAGCTCTGGGAGATAAAAGTATTAGAGGCGGTTACAGAGGTAAGAATAGGGAAGATGGATAGAACCAGGAACGTGGGGTAGGGTTTGACCAAAAAGTGTGATGACACAGCCACATTCAGTCTGTTTACGACGGTTTTGAATTAATATTGGCAGATAAAGCCATTAAGACACAGGGTGAGAAGTTAATTTGTCCAGGATTATACAATAGAAGCACAATATAGAACGGTGTCAACCAATCAGACAGCGATGAATATTAACTTTATTCAGTGCTCCAGGCCCAGCTTCTAGCCTGTTGGCTGATGCTTCCCTGCTCAGTCCCGGCATGTTTAGTACAGACCCTATACCCACTTCTAAACCCACTTGCCACTCTTCCAACCCGCACCCCATGTACCTGCACAATATGGCCACCACATGCCCTTTCCCATTTCGTGGGCATCAGACTTTGGTGCACCCTGCAACCACCTTCCTACATCATGCATTCATTTGCCACCCAACGATGCATGCACTCACCCACCACTTCCTCCAACTTCCTTTCTTTCTGTTACGAAACTGGTCAGCCTCACCCACTGCTGATCTCTGCGTCACTTCCTCAATCCAGTGAGGCTGGTTTCTGCCTAGTGGTGTTCCAGTGAGTGTGCCTATTTGTTGTCATGGATGCTGAAAGAAAGAAATGCGCCCTTTTCCGGAATGCACACTTATGGCCTCATCAGAAGTTGGGTGGTGTGATAAAAATGTGACAGTAACAGCGTTACCGCCACATTATCGCAGCGCCCAATCACGAGTTTGGGGGAAAGTTGAAGAATTCACCTCCAGCACCGAAATAAGTAAAACGATACAATTCTTATTTCAGTCTCCAAACACACAACAATAAAAATGTCACAGCTGACCCTACTCATCAGTATTATCTCTGTACCCTTCTTCCAAGCCCTCCACGTAGATGAAGAACTAAATAAGGGATGATATTTCTTTAGGTCCTCAAAAACTTCCTGGAAATTTCCTAAACAAAATAGAGAAACATATCTTAGTTTGTAAATCATTTCTGAACCCTCTTCTCATATAGATGTATACAGCGTTACATATCTCTAATACGGGTGTACCTGGATAATATTTCTCTGGTCACCATTTGCTTTTAATGCTATCCAAAAATCACCATCATTATTCTATGTGATTTGTTGCATCATCAAACGGCTACAATAAAAAACACAATCCAAAAGAAGGCCTTTAGTAAGGCAATATTTGTAAAAAGGCCAAATTCGCCAAGTACTCATGGGCTGTGGAGACTCTTGGCAGAAGAGGCGGAACACATCCCAGCTAGTGGAATGAGGGATGGTGCCATGTGGCTCATTGATGGTGGCAAGGAGGTGGCATGCCAAGCACTGCAGTCGGGCATGGGCACTACAGATTGTGTAGGCCGTGCAATGGGACATACACTGTCTTAAGGAAATCAGCCTACCTTCACAGTTCAGTAGTTTCACCAAATGTCAAAGTAAAGTTCCTGGACATAGTTTTTGACAGTGAGCACATGCGCGGCTTGAAGGCTGATGAATCCATGTAGAAATTCTAGAATTCTAAATTGGCTGCCAAGTCTCTGGGCTTAGCTGGGCAGCAGCCCGCAAATCAATCTTTCGATTTCTCCTCTAGGGGAAGAGGCTGCTGGCGGTACATTCAGTTTGGTGTAAGAGGGCACAGCTCGAGCAAGCTAGGCAGAGGTCTTTCTCGCATTACAGACGGGGCAGAGGAGTTTCTAGGGGCCAGCAAGCTGTGGTAGCAGTGGCAACTGCTTTGGGTTCTCCCCACACGTTGCCCCGGTTGGAGGGAGAATTTCCAAGCACTTGTCAGTTGGAAGGAGATAAACAAAGGACATTCCCAAGGTGTAGAGGGAGGTGGCCACTGACTTTTCTTGGTGGGCCAGCAGGGAGAACATGATGATGGGGGACCCCTTTTGGCCTCCGTGGCCCCAAGCCCAGGTGGTGACGGATACGTCTCTGAAGGGTTGGAGCACTCACTGCGGGGATCTGCATGTGAGTGGCCTCTGGCTATCAATGGAATGCTGGTGGCATATCAACAGGCTGGAGTTGCGGACGATCAGGTTGGCCCTGATGGCCATTTTGTTCTACCTCAAAGGGAAAAAGGTCCTCATTCTGACAGACAACATGGTGGCCCTGCACTAACTCAACAAGCAAGGAGGTGTTTGGTCACTATCCCTATGCAAGAAAGCACTGCAACTACAGTTACTGGAGAACCTGATCTCCACTTCAGCTGTCCATCTAAAAGGAAGAAGCAAAGAACGGGCTGGCAGACACTCTGAGCAGGCAAGCATGGTCTCACAGGAGTCGGAAGTGTGCCAGGACAGTAGATCTGTTTGTCGCAATGGTCAACGCGAAGTGCAGACAGTTTTGCTAAAGGGAATTCATTGGGGGACGCGTTCCTGGTGGAGTGGGTCTTTGACCTACACTATGCGTTCCTTCCGATAACTACCATTCTGTGAGTTCTTAGGAGGTTGAGGAGGTTTCAAGCCACCATTATCTTGATCGCCTCAGATTGACCAAGGAGAACATGGTACTCTGAACTCCTGGACTTGACCTTCTGCTCACCTGTCCGGTTGCCTCAACGCCAGATCTCCTATCTCAGTCGGAAGCTCGGGTGCTTCACTCAACCTAAATGCGTGGCTCTTGACAGGATGAGGTATGATGATTGGGACCTCTCAAAAGAGGTACTTGAGGTGTAACTGTCTGCATGCAGACTGTCTACAAGATTTCTTTACGGTTGCAGATGGAGAAGATTTGAGGCATGCTATAGGGAACGCAGAATAGACCCTATCACCTGTCCCACCACTACAGTGTTGGAATTCCTTCTGTCACTGGCCTCTTCAGGCCTTCACATAGGCACAGATCAAATATCCTTCCTCATGATCCCGGTTATTACCCAATTCCTGAAAGGCCTTGTAAATAGGTTTTCGCCTACTGTGTTTTTAGTTCTGGATTGGACTGGGACTTAAACCTAGTTTCTTGAAGGCGGCTCCGTTTGAGCCCACACACTCATGTCCTATCAGGCTGCTTACGCCGAAAACAGCTTTCCTGGTGGCTATCACATAAGCACAACATGCTGCAGGCTTTATCATGTAAGCCCCCTTTCTTGCGATTCTTCAAGGAGAAAGCTGAAGGTGCGTCCTAAATTTCTGCCTAAAATGGTTTCTGAATTCTAAGTGTGCCAGAGCATTGATTTGCCAGTGTTTCATCCTCCTCAGCATCCTTCTGAGGATGAAGGGAGACTGCACAGGCTGGACCCTAAGAGGGTGCTCAGCTTTAATATGGCTAGGACAGCAGAATTTCGGTGTGACAATCAACTCTTTGTGGTCTTCTCTCTGTAGCAGAAGAGTCTGGATGTGTCCAAGCAGACAATCCCTCAGTGGAAAACTCTTTGCATTGCAGAGAACTAACAGAGCACAGGTAAATATCTGCCACCAGCAATCAGGGCACATTCCACCAGGGGTGTGGCGGTGTAGAGGAGGAGCCAAGTGCCTCTACCGGAAGTCCTGCACCTATTCTGCGTATATGTTGGGAACCAGAAATTGTGACAAGAGCAATACCGGTAATGGTGCCCATAGCACGAAAAGCCTTTGAAAAGAAGTATCCATTGAGAAAACCGTTCGTCATGTATCCACGAAGAGTTGACAGTCTCTTAGGAGAAATCCCAGAAGAGGTGTGAAATAGTGAGGCAAGAACCTGGTGACATCACGTGAAGTAGAAATGACGCACCAAGAAGAGATGCCGAAGAAGAAAGTATATAGATACTATAGATTCTGATGATGAAGCAAAGCATTGAGTGACATTTCATGTGCGGAATGAAGATTGCACGGAAGAGGAGCACTGAAGAAAATGCAAATCGCTTTATAACGGTAAAGATGCTGAAACGCAAGTAGACTAAGAAATCGTGAAGGCTGGCTATGCATAGTGAATAGACTGCTTGCGATGCCACCATTATAAGTGCCGCCATACATAAGGGTATATAGATTCTGGATGTTCCACGTCATGTTTTAGCAAACTTTTAGCATGATCAGAAGGGCTGAAAGTGTGACGCAGTACGAGAAAACAGCTGATGCCGAATGAAGATTCGAGAATGCTTGTCTGGCTCAATGTCTAGGGTTGGGGCCACCAAGAACCTGGTTATCTATTCGAGGAGATACAATGAACTGGAGCAGCAAGGCAGGCTCCTGTTAAGGTGTAATGGAAAAACACTAGAAGTGCCAGGTTTTATTCATTTAATGGTATTAAATACGAAAAAGGAACTCAAAACAAGGTGTCCTGTCACATGGTCAAGATGAGAATAGACTTTGGGGTGAGCTGCACCGGGCCAGAAGATAAGGCTACGCTCACACTCCCTTCTATTCTCAGGTGCAGTGATACTTGCAAGGCCGTGTTCAAAGGACTAATTGAATGGCAGACAGTAGGAATGATGATGGATGGTGGGCTAATTAGGTGGGAAGGCATGATCAGGCCAACCCTCCAGCACCTGGGGTACCAGCTTGCATCCTGCTAGCGAGTGGAATATTCCAGAAGGGTACAGCGTGCCAACCAATTGTAGAGGTCCACGTAGCAAGAAGCCCTATAGTTTGAAAGCCAATGAAACGTAGTGTATTCTATGACAGCGAAGATGACTTGCACTAGGGGTGGGCATAATTGTCGGCCTGACCTTAGAGACCCAATCACGATCCAATCCCCCACAGAAAGTAGATGTTCCCCTTGAGCCAATTCCAACCTGTAGTAGGTTTCCTTACTTTGCCACGTAGTATGACGTCACTTATGATGAGTATTCAGTATAAGGTCTGTGTTTTTCATAATATGCAGAGACAAAGCTTGTGCGGTGTTCGTTAATGCTCGCTGTAATCCCTGTTTTGGACAATTGATATTAAAACAGCTAAGCTTTGCCAACTTCCAGTTGTTTTTGGTGTCATCGTAAAATCTGTATCCCCATCCATCCAAGAGATCGCTACCTCATCTTAAAGGGCCTAAGGGCCTAAGGGTTCACGTGGTAGCAGGCAGAATGGTTCAAAATCCTTCGACCTAGTAGGTCTCCAGCTTTTTGGACGATCGAACACTCTCCGCCACTTAGTCGGAAGATCGCAAAGTTTCCTGTGGAGAGCAGCCGATATAGAAAACTTGCAAGAAGACTGATAGAGGTGGGACTAGTCCCTCTTTGACAAAATCCCTCCTGGTTTCCACAGGCGCTGAGCGGACGGAAGGCGACGGTAGTCAATTAGAGGAGGGGACAATACCGAGAGGTCTCGAGCTGAAGAGCGAATGGTGAGTAGATTAAGGAGATTGGCAAACACAAAAGGGTAATGGGGGGTTGTCTAGTATAAATGAAAAGTGTCTAGTGTATAATGAGAAATGTTTGAACGAGGAATGTTTGTAGAGCCCAGTGTCCTAGCTCAAGGAGCTTTAGAAGGAGTCATTTCAAAACCCAAGCGGGTACAGTAGGCAGCACATAGACAGGTCTATGAGAGGGAATGACTCAAACTCCAGAGTATTTTAGGGGCTTGAGATAAAGGGAGAACAATGGTGTTTTTGTGAAGAGTCGACTAGTCTGTCTGTCTGTGTATTTTGTAATTGAAAAGAGGTGTCAAAAACCGACGGAGATAAGTTGTGTAAATTTGAGCTAGAGATAAAAGGTTTACCTATTCTTTCAGTCATTGTCGGCACCAACTGAAAAGAGTAGATTGAAATAATTGAGAAGTAGAAGTTTTGAGCGGCGAGTGTTGGAGCCCACTCATATTTGCTGTTTTTCAGAAATATAATTGTGCAAAACTGCGGTAAGTATTGACAGTCAATTGAGACTTGTCACAATGGGAGATATCACTCCACTGATGCACCTGTGCAAAACACTGCCTAAGCTTAAACAGTATAGCGCAGAATGGGTAAAGGGCACAGCAGATAAAATGTTCATGCCATGGCCACTAGGTGGATTGCTGTCAAAAGCGGTATTGCAACACATGACCACATACGTGCATGCTGCGTACACGTGGAAGAAATTGGAGAAGAGGTTAGCTATTTTAGAAATCTGGAAGATGTAGCAGAAGGAGCAGGAGGACCCGCCTTCTGAAGATTGGATGCTCAATCAGTGTAAGGAGGAAGGTGCTGAGCCTTCTGCTCCCCTTGCCTCACTTGAAGTGAAGAGTGTTGATGTAGAAAACACAGAATTGTATCCATTGAGGGAATGAAAAGCAGCGACAGGGTATAGTAACCAGATACATGAACCGCCTGCTTACAGCAGTGTCGATAGTCCAGACGAGGCTAGAAGAAAGGAAGAGACCTTTAAGGTCTTGCAAGACAGGGAGGAGAAAAGCGATCGACTTAGTGTGTCAACAGAAATAGGACAAGAAATTAAGAGATGGAAAGGAGAGAAGGATAAAGCTGACAAGATAGCACTCGTACTGAACGAATGGATGGGTGGACATATGTTGCTCTCTCGATGGGAAAAATATCAAGGAAGTTAGGCAAAGGGAAGATCAAGACGAGCAGGATAGAAAAGACAGGGAACGAGGAGATAGTTTGAGAGAAGATGAACAGAAAAGAAAGAGCCAACAGCAGCCAGCGAGAACAGATATATCAGAAAGAACAGCAGAAAAAGTAAGAAAGGGCAGAGAAGCAAAGGATGTATGGCAACAGACAGAGCAATCGAAGAACGAAATTGCAAGAAAGAGAGAAGAGGAGGAAGAACAGGAATTAAGGGAGAAAAGGATGCAGAGATGAGGGGAAGACGAAGTGTGTAGAGCAAACGAAAGAAGGGAACAAAAGAGACAGAAAGAGAAAAGAATTAGAGGGGAAGCAAGAAAGCAAAGAGAGTTAGACGAAGAAAAGGAGCAAAAAAGGAGATATAGGGAACACGATATTGATCGCATCCAGAAAGAGTTAATGGAGTCCAGTAATATCATGGGGCAATATAGAGGAGTTTCTCCCGTTACAAGGAGCAACGTCAGGGCCATCTAGGTTAGACCTAGATGAGAATTTTGACATAGGAAGTATCAGAGATAAAATCAATAAAGCCTTTCAGGTCATGAGAGCAAAAGGTGCATCAGGAAGCAAGGGAAAAGAAGATCGATCTATAGTCGCCCAAAGGTGAAGAAGGAAGCTCACTTGGTTTTGAGTATAGGGCTTTTTCTCTCAGGAGACTAACTTCAGACAGGGATGAAGGAGAGGAAAGTCATACCAGTTGGGGACTAGATATGTCAGACGAAGAAAGAGAAGCCGTCCGAGGGGAGGAGGGAAGATGGGCATGCGGTCCCAAAGGATACCTGTAGACAGACAAGGAAGTAAAGTGGTCTGATCTAGAGCAGTCTCAGAATAGAATACCAGATTCACAGAATATTCAGAGCGATCTATAGGATGATCGCACAGCGAGAGCGGGAAATTGCCGCCATATGTGAGCAGGCTGAAGTCATTGCGAGGTACAAGGCGATCAGGAACCATTGTCCCCACTATGGACAGGCAGACAATGGGAGCAATTGCGGATTTAGGGTTACGCAGTTCCCTTTATTGGAGAAAGGAGGAGTTAGACCACAATATATTATGTGGCCACAAATGGATAAGGACAATTTAAGGTGTAAGCTCCCCAGCTTGACGGCGGGGGTGGGGAAATGGATCTATGAACTTGAGAAAATGACAGGGAGAAATACTTTAGCTATTGGGGACATTAAGGGTCTCCTAGCAGCCATTCTTGGGGAAAGGCCTGATGACATCTGGACGAGAACAGGATATTGAAATGTCACGGCACAGAACACAGCGCATGATGGAACGCCGTTTAACAATTGTAGAGCAGCTATCTGGAAAGCGCTAAGGGTACAGTATCCTGACACGTCAGACATGGCTGCAATTATGGCACATAAAATGGGAAGAAAATGAAGATCCGCTTGCTTACATTCAAAGTATTCAGGAACTTGGACCCTTGAAACACAAGAGCCGTGGGGAAAATCAGTAGCAGTATTTTACCACATTTTGTGGCAGGGATTGCCTGAGCCAGTATGGAGGCAACTCAAGAAACTGGTGGGAATAGAAGAGAAGCCATGGGCAGAAATACAGTTCACTATAGTGCATCACTGTCGGCTGTTGCAAGAGAAAACAAAAAGAAAGATCCTAGAAAACTTGAGGAAGCCAAGTTAGTTCAGAGGAAATTGTCAAAGTACGCCATAGAAGGGGCAGTTTTGACAAGTGGAGAAGGATTGGGAATGCAGCAAGTAGTGGGTGCACCGCAGGCGAATAATCAATGACAAATGCATCAAGGAGGGAATGGTTCATGTCAGAAGGCAGAGGAATGGGCGGTTTTCAAAATAAGCAAGGTGGCTTCCAGGATATGCAGAATGATAATAAGAATGTGCAAGGAAGGCAAATTAGAAGGTTCCCTCTTGTATGTTGGACATGTGGAATGACAGGGCACATTGCACGAACATGTGGGAGCCAAGGGTATATACAGAGTGGCCAATACTCAAGAGAGGGGACAGCTTGTCCTCCAGCATATAGCTCACAAGTTAGGGATAGGTTCGCCCAAGATCAGATAGTGTACAAAGCGCACGCACCACAAATACAACATGCAATGGAACCACAGCAAGCACCATTGAATCTGCCAAAAGGGCAGTCACAGCATGCACCCATGCAGATGCAGCAGAATGCAAACTCAGGACAGCTAGACATCTCAGAATTGCAATAGAATTTATATTCTACATTACTTGCCCTTGAAGTTTGTTAAAGTATTTTACGAAGAATATTAGGTTTGCTCAATTAAATTGAAAACACTATTCAAATTTTCAAATTTCTATTGATATGCTTATAGCCAATATTGCCTTTGCATAACATAAAAACACTATTTGCACAAAGCACTTTATATCTGGGAAATATGGGGAATGAATAGCGGGCCATTTAACTCCCGTTATCTATTAGGTTTACGCGTTGCTCGACAAGTGTTGTGGAAGGAACTACAGTTCCCATCGCTCCTGGTGGCAGACGCAGGTGGAATGCGTCATTCGGGGCCGACCAAGCCTATAACTGACTCGCATCAGTTTTACTGCCTGGAATGGCAGACTACAGGGGAGGCTGTACCTTTTGTCTGAGATTGTGGTAATTTCATCCTGAACTATACGCTAGCTGATTTATATTGGTGGAAGGGATGGCTCTGATACCAGGAGGAAGAAAGATTATCTATGACACCTTAGCATTAAACAATTTGGACAAATCTATGAGGGCTATTGCTTTGAGGAGTTTAAATAAAATTAGACATTTAGGAATTGCTACTACCATCAAGATACAGGGCCTAATTCCGAGTTTGGAGGTAAGTAATGGTCCTTACCGGCATGGCGTAAATAGCATGTCCGGGCAGTCATCACTCCGCTAATAGAGGACTATTACGACTTCGCGGGCAGGAGCTTTGCGCCATGCCGGTAAGGTCTTTACCGCCATACCGTTAAAGGCACCTAAAAAGCCGTTAGCGGCATCAAGCATAGCGCAGATAGCACTACTGACAAGGTACAATGCGGCATTAGCGGTGCCGTTATTAGCGATGACCGCTAATAACGGTCACCGCTAATAAGCGGAACCGGAAGTAGCGTCATCACACAGGAACGGGAAGGAGCACGGCAGCCATCTTTAAAAACACAACCCGTTGGACTCTGCTGTAGTACTGAGAACATTCTCCTATCACAGCACTATGCCCAAGGCCCTAAAGAAGGGAGCTGCCCACCAGCGCAAGGAGAGATTTAATGAGGATGAGCTGGAGATGCTGGTCTGGACACTGCAGGAGCATGCAAGGATAGTCTTTTCAAACAACATGAAAAGGGAGGCAATTCTTTAAAAAAAGGAGACCTGGGCACTTGTTGCTCAAAAAGTCAGTGCTGTTGGGAACACCCCACACACCATCAAAGACTGTTGTGTGCGCTGGGACGACCTGCGACTCAGAGTACGAAATATACTCTCAGTGAACAGGAGCCAGGCAATGGGAACAGGAGGAGGTCCCAGCTCACCAATCAAGCTGACTCCATGGGAGGACATCTGCGCCAGCATGATCGGGATGGAGGGGATCGAAGGTGTTGGCGAGATGGAGTGTGGCGCCATAGCATCGGGCGATGGAGGTAAGTGTCCTAAGAAAACATTGTAATGTCGAGTCTGATGAAAGTCAACCAATATGTCAGTCCAAAGAGTCAAGCCATGGTCCAACACACACACACTCCCAGCAAAATAGGCGGACGCATCACAGACACAATCAGATGCCTGCTGCAAGGCAATGCCGTGCCTGACACTTAGCACACAAAGATGATAATGGCATGAGTCACACAGCAGGCAGGCCCCAAATAATGTGCATGTCAGATAGCATAGCTCGTGGCCATCATGAGTGACGCCGACATATGCCTGCATAACCCACCCGTGTTTTAAACAACGTGCTCATCCAAACCCAAATGCCTTTTACCCCCAATTGTGTGGATGATCAATTGTCCAAATGTATGGATGATGCCTATCAAAACATCACGCATGCGGTCCCTCTCTTCGACCCCCACAGGCTCTGACCATGACAGCGATGGGCAGGAAGCAACCCCTGCCAAGACCACACCCCGGAAGAGGTCCCGGGATGACGCCAACCACCCTTCGACCTCGAGGGGACAACCCAGGGGCCGCCGTGCACCAACAGGCAAAACACCCCAGGTTGCCATTGCACCGGTGCCGCCAAGGCCCATAGAGGGCGAAGCACCACCACCCATTGGCCATCCTGAGGAATCAGGCGAGGCACCACATTCAGAGGAGTCCAATTTGGCTGGGGAGGTGGCAGCCACAGCACCCCTGGCTGTGGAGGACCGACAGGATGACATATGGGTGCCGGTTGAGGACGATGCATCAGAAGTGGTCCATATGCCAAGTCCACCGGCATCCACCCAAATATCGTCCCTCGATACTGACCACGCCACCACCCCAGAGCAGTCTGGTCAGGAGCAGATGGAGGGGCACTTCAGTTCCATTTTGACCAGTAGGGAGGCTGAGCAGGCCGAGCAGGACAGCCAGGGACCAACAACTTCCATAGGTGCACCCGCAGGGCCGCAGCAGTCAGAACAGCTGACTGCCCTTGTGCGTCAGTTTGTTGAGGACAACAAACTGGCCAGATAGGAGTGGTATGAGAACTTCACCTCTCTAGTCAGGTCCATCACGGAGAACACCGCCTCCATGGCCAAATCCTTTGCAGATAACACCAGCCGCCTCTGTGAGGAGGTCTCGGCCCTCCGCCAGGTCTTAGGCTGCATAGCGGATGCCATGGAGGCAAGGCATCCGGCTACCCAATCTCAGCAGGCGGCCACACCGTCATCATCCAGTTCAACCCAGACTAGCCCGCTCCGCAGGTCGGCACGTACCCTGCGCCGGCAAGACATGCCGCCACCTGGACCAGGGAGTGCCAATTGATAGTCAGGGCAGCCTCATGTAGCCATTGGAGACCTGATGGGACATGTGTGGGGGAGTTGTGGGGAGAGGGGGGTGAGGGTGTGTGGGGGAGTTCTGGGGGGAGGTGGAGAGGGGAGAGGATGTGTGGGGGAGTTGTGGGGGGAGAGGGAGAGGGCTTAGGGAGAGGGAGGATTTTTGCACTTTCGTTAACATTGTTATATTTAATACACCCGTTGTGTGAAAAGCTAGACCTGAGTGGACATTCATCATTGTGCATGTATCATTTATTCATATACAGTTCATAGTATACATGTACCCCCACACCAAGTGCCCTCTGTCCAACGATCATGTCACCCTCTGCTGCCATGTGTGTCAGAAATATTGTGCAATCACTGACTGGCGCACAGCACGTCCCTCCTGTGCATCTGCACCGCGATGATGTCCAGGCACATCTTCTTCATCCCCTTGATCATCATCAGGTGGTAGCAGTTCAATGTCAGGGGGCAGGGGCACGTTCCGGCAGATACACATATTGCGCAGCATGACACATGCCACGATGATCTTGGCTACGTTCTCATGCCTGTAGAGGAGTGCCCCACCCGACCGGCAGAGGCAGCAAAATCGTGCCTTCAACAGGCCAAAGGTCTGCTCGATGACCACACGGGTACGGGTATGGGAACGATTGTAGTCCTCCTTGTGCCTGTTCTGTGGGTTTCGGACAGGGGTGAGGAGCCACAGCTTCAAGGGATAGCCACTATCACCTGCATGAGAGGCAATAAAAGGTAAATGTTAGTCGATTCATGATGGACAGCTGTACTAGTCACACATGCCTGCAGATTAGCGTTGGCCACATGCACATGTACCTGGATGTATTTACGCCATTTTCAGTCCCTCAATGTGTCCTGTGCCATGGACTAATGGTGTGGGTTGCATCTACAAGATGACACACAGTGTGCTCTGCCGTCTTGTAGCTCATTCATCGTGTACGCATACAGCTGTGTTAATGTGAAATTTGTGAGGTGTTGTGTTCTGTGAGATTTACTTAGAGGGAGCGTTGGCAGTAGTCTGTGCAATATTGGGCAATCAGCGCAGATCATTCCCATGATTACATGCAGCACTCCTGTGGGTGTGGT
The DNA here is from genome assembly GCF_040938575.1 of Ambystoma mexicanum. NCBI lineage: Eukaryota > Metazoa > Chordata > Amphibia > Caudata > Ambystomatidae > Ambystoma > Ambystoma mexicanum. The sequence goes on along the minus strand of NC_090926.1, from coordinate 921,823,888 downwards.
GGCCCTGTGACAGACAGTGGATTCCCTAGTTGGTTCAGTTTGATGCACTCCCAGGGATGCTTGTCCTGTGTGGTGATATGCTGGAGACAGCAACATAGTGCATATGCACTGCATGGTGCTGGATGGCATTACAGAGGGTGAGGGCCGCTGATGAGTGGTGCACGTGTTGTGAGATGTGGGGTGGTTTCATGTTAGTCATGTAGTGATAGGTGTCGACCTTACTTCATTCATGTGGGATTTGGGTGTCATGTACCGTTAGTGATGCTTTGGGGCACAGAGATCGGTGATGTGTAGTCACATCAACATTGGCAGCATGGTGGTGTGTGCATCTCTCCCCCCATTTCAATGCCATGTGCCAGTCCTGCAACTTACCAAGCAGCCAGGCACGTCGTCCAGCATGTCGCTACGTGAAGCGTGGTAGCGTGGAGTTCTGCAGGACCATAGAGTCATGAGTTGATCTGGGATATCGGGCACAACAATGTGTGATGATCTTGCTGGCGTTGCATACAATCTACACATTGCTGGAGTGGTGTTACTTGCGGTTGAGGTACACCAACTACATGGCATGCAGGACCACCAACTCTACGTGGGTGCAGTCGGGGGCACCTACACAATTTGCATAGCTGCCAGTGCATGGAAGCCAACTTTTGTATCAAATATCTCCTGGGGAGTCTGTGGTAGCGATATGTAGTCCCTTGTGTGCTTGAGGGCATCCAGCATTTGGTTCAGAATCCGAGAAAATAAGGGTTGTGATATGCCATGCATGTGCCCCACTGTGTGCTGGTAGGTGCCTGTGGCAAGGAAGTGGAGCACTGACACTACCTTCCATAGAGGGGGGATGGCGGTGCGTATTTCAATGAGGCTGACAATGTCGTATCAGGTCCACAATGGTGTGATGGTGTCCCGGTCCAGACGGTACAGGGTGTGGATCTGCGCAGGGGTGTGGGTGAAAGGACTGGCTCTGATGCAAGGGATTGGGGGCTGCCTGCGTGGTAACGGTGGCTGCACTGGTGGAGCATGCTGGGCCTGTCTCACCCTCCTTCTCCTCCTGCGTCTCCTCTGTGGTGCTGGCTGTTGTTGTTGATGTTGTGGCAATGCAAGCATGTCCTCCAGCTCTAGTAATGCTACTAATATTGGAATCATCTTGGTGTGTGGGGGAGGGGTGTGTGGGTGTGCTCCTTTTGTCCTGGGCCAGACTCCATTGCCTCCACCTGTGCTGATTGTGTGCACATGTGGCAGTTGGGAACACTGCTCAAGGCATTTTACGGTTGGTCTGCGATGCCGGTATTTACAGCATGCCGGTAAGCACTTTTAACGCCCTCATGAAGCCGGTATTTGCATGTCCGCTTCACTTGTGATCTCTTCCAGTTTACGGCATGCCGCTATTGCCGGCATGGTGGGCCGCGTTCCCGCGCCCTTGCCGCTATTAGAGGTGCCGTCATTTACGATGCCACTAATAGCAGTCAGGCTTTTCAGATTAGCCTGTAGCGTTAAGCGATGCCGGTACCGACATCGTTTTTCCCTTAGCAGCAACCTCAGAATGACCCCCACAGTCTCATACACTTAAGAAACCGGAAGGCATTAAAGCTAGCTTAATTAATGCCAGATCTGTATGTGCACATACCACTGAGGTTGTCACTTTGATTGAGGAGCAGGCCCTTGATGTGCTTTTCATAACAGAAACGTGGCTCAGAGGGGTCTCATGTAGTTTTCCATAATCTAGTACCAGAAAACGTTTTGATTCAACATATTGATAGAGTTGGGAAAGCGTGGTGGGGAAATTGCAGTTATTTATAAAGATGTACTGTGTATGTCCCGCTTTAAATTGCTTGATTGGGGTAATGATTCACAAGTGGGGCAATTGACCATTGACCTATCCCCTAACTCAGCTATTCATGTGGTACTGGGTTATAGGCCTCCAGGATCATATAGATCATTTTTAGATGGTTTTGACTTTTTCTTTTTTTACTATGGTAGGCATTAAATATGTAGAAATACTATTATTGGGAGATTGGAATTTAAGGTTAGATGACCGCAACCACCCAGACTTTATGGAACTCTGGAATATTTTGGAAAATCATGGCCTTCAGCCTTTGGGAACATCACCCACTCATAATAAGGGTCATTGCCTTGACTTAATTCTGATTAGAGGTATGTGTACATCGCTTTTAGATAATATACCGATTTATTGGTCAGATCATGTGCTCCAATATCAAAAAGTTCTCGAAGTCCTAAAGAGGACTTCGAGATATTAATACAGAGACGCAAAAATCTGGACAAAACACCTGCACCGGAAGTATAGAATTCACTTTCCCTGGTCAACAATACATTGCCCAGTGAGGAGTTTTTTTGTCACGGGTACTAGACTTATGCAAGGTATTTTCTCTAGGTTTGCCCCAAAAAAACCTATGCATAAAAGGATTTCCAAACCCTGGTTTACACAGAATTTGATTAAGTTACGTAAAACGTTAGTTTGGCAGGGAGGAAATGGCAAAAATTCACACAGAAGTAAATAGCATTAAAGCCAAAAAGGCACTTTTGACCTACAAAATGGGTATCCTTGAGGCAAAACAGAATTTCCTTCACAAAGAAATTAGTGCGGCAAGTAATCATTCAAGAGAACTCTTATCGATTATCTCCTAATTTTGTCAGCCTACCAGTAACAACTTGTCGATTAATCATTTGTACAGGCCAATGATTTCAATCATTTTTTTGTAGATAAAATTGCTACAATTATGAGTAATATTGCAGCCACAAATCCAGTCCCAATTACTTCAGTGCAATTAAGCGCAGGTTTAGATAATGGAGATCATGAACAAGCTGCATACTCTTTAAAATAATGTAACTTTCATCATGTGACGGTGGACAACATATGGGCACTGAAAAATCTGAAACCAACTAATGATTATTTGTTCCCCTTACCGGCAGTCACGGCCAAGCATTTGGCGGAGGAAATTGCTCCTTTTGTCACTATCTTTGTTAACAAATCGTTAGAAAAAGGAGTAGTGCCTCAGATGCTTATATACACAACACTTACCCCTCTTCTAGAGAAAACAAATTTGGACCCTTTGGTTCTTCATAAATATAGTCCTATTGCAGGTATCCCTTGGCCAGGAAAGATACTGGAAAAAGTGGTGACTCAACAATTGCAGTCATTTGTTGAAGAAGAGCTACTTTTCGATCCCTTGCAGTCTGGGTTCCGTCTAAAATTTGGCACGGAGACGGCTCTGTTGGCAGTTTATGATGAATTATTGAAGGTGGCGGACTAGGGCAAGCTTTCACTTTTGGTGATGCTTGACCTGTCAGCCGCCTTTGATACATTCAACCATACAATCCTTTTGGACAGATTAAGGATGGTTGGGAAGGTATCTAAGCATTCCATTCAGTGGTTTACATCTTTTTTGGAGAGGCGTCAACAATGTGTCAGACTGGGAGCCTTTACGTCACATCCCAACACTGTTGAATGTGGGGTTCCACAGGGGTCGTCATTCTCACCGCTTCTTTTTAATTTGTATCTCTGACTGGTTATGGAAATTCTGAGACATCATGGAATAAGTTTCCAAACCTACGTTGATGATTTTCATTACAATTGACAAGGTTGAGGAAACCTTTGCCAACATCAGTGAATGCCTTCAGGAGATTAGTGACTGGATGGCCTCTAATCAATTGCAACTGAATGCATCTAAGAAGAGTTTATCCTGTTTGGCCCTGAGCATCTGTTGGGCACCATAAAAAATCGGTCACTTCCCAAGTTACTGGGAGATGAACTTAAGTTTTCCACTAAAGTTAAAAACCTTGGCTACATCTGGCAGGGCAACTTGGGTAGTGAAAGCCAGGTTGGAGCCAATGTGAAGGCTATTTTATACTCCCTGAGACTTCTTCGGCAAACTCTCCCTTATTTCCCAGAAGAGGGCCATGCTTTGGTGGTGGGAGCACTCACAAATGCCCACTTAGATTATTGTAATAGTCAATTGATGGGCGTTCCAAACAAAACTACTTAGAAGACTGCAAAGAGCGCAGAATGCAGCCGTTAGGTTGATCTGCAGACTAAATAAAACCGCTCACGTTTCCGCCTCACGCCACTTACTTCATTGGTTATCAGTTGAGGAACTCATTGAATTCAAGATAGCATGTTCGGTATATAATTGTTTGAATAATCTAGCACCGGATTACATGAAAGATATGCTCAAGCATTATCAACCATCCAGTTGTCTTCGCTCAAGGAACCAGGCTTTGCTAGCTATCCCCTCATCCTCATTTGTGTCCAGAGGGGATAGAAGATTTGCTGTGTTTGGCCCTAGACTCTGGATTAGTTTACCCAGGGAAACTAGGACCTTGGACTCATTGTTTAAGTTCCGAAAAGCCCTGAAAAGGTTTTTGTTTAAGTAAAGTTGTTAGTCCTTGGGTTGTTAGAACATGATGCCCTTCTGGATGGAATGTGGGTATTATTGCAATTCTGGTAAATCGTTCTTAGCAAAAGGTCATCTCTGCCATTATATTGTTGGTCCGTTTCTAGCACGTTATAAATTCCTCAAATGAAATCAAGAGTAGGGGGTGTCAATGTGGTGGGATGAAGTCCCTTTAGAGGTACGGGGATAAGTATGTATCCACAATAGGACAGTTCACAGGACTACTTGATCTGTTCAGTACTATCAGTGACACCTGACCGCCAAGAGGAACCAAGGGTTGATGTGACCATAGGAGGCAAATCTTTTTCTTTTTTTAGTAGACACTTTGGCTACTCGTTCATGTATACGAGAGGGCAAATATCCAATGTCGGGAAATGCCAAGAATGCGCAAGGATTCTCTGGAGCTCCAAGTAGAGTTCCTTTTATTGATAAATTACCAGTCTCCATAGGAGAGTGGGCCATGTCTGTTCCGCTGTTAATTCGCGGCAGATACCAGTTGATATTCTGGGATGTGATTTAATGGCAAAGCTAAATATGACAATTTCTTTCACTGATGAAGGCATAGTGTGTTCTACTCGTGGGATACATTATATGTATGTGGGCGAGTTTGTATTGGCATTTACAGGGCAAGTGGCTCTGCAAGGAATGCCATTAGAGCCAGAAGATTTCCGTTATGGAGTGCACATTCTGTTCACATGGCTACCCGGCTTAATGGGAAAGATTCTGAGAATACCTGATGAGTTTTTGTTCAGACCACAGATACCTATGGATGAAGAGGGGGAACAGACTATTCCCCTAGAGTTACAGGCAGCCATAGTGCGAGGAAAATTGGCCATGCACGAAGGCACCGATGACGAGGACAGGCCACAGAGAACAGTAATCGCCATTGGGGAAGGGTATAGATTGACTGATGTCACTGACAAGTATATGTTTAAAGATGATCCATCAGATGATGAAATAGTATTCGAGATGAGTATTACCTACTGGATTAAGATAGAGGAAAGAGAGATTCCACAGTGAATGATGCTGGTGCGGCAACGCCCAGCATTTTTTGATGAAGACTTGGAAAAAGTGTCAAGCAGTTTATGGACTACAGGCCCCTATTACGTAGGCCTATGGAAGGGGGTGGGAGAGGTTAAGATTAAGCTGAAACCTGGAGCAATTTTACCTCGAGCAAGAAAGTACCCAATGTCTCGAGAGGCGGATGAGGGTATTTTTAAGACTATATGTTTCCCTGTTGGAAACAAGGTATCTTAGTGACTTCAGAGTCACCCTATAATACGGCTGTGTACCCTGTGAAAAAATCAAACAGGGGGTCGTGGAGATTCATACAAGACATGAGGCTAATTAACCAGACTGTAGTGGCAGAGTTTCCTCTAGTTCTGAATCCTGCAACGGTACTATGTAGTATCCCAGCAGAGGCATGATATTTCACAGTGATTGACCTGAACATTTTCTCAATCCCGTTGCATAAGGACTCCCAAGATCTGACGTCATTCACGTTTCACCAGACCAAACTGAAGAGCACTTGTTTGCCCCAAGGGTATTGTGAGTCTCCATAGATTTTTAATAAGGTCCTCCAGATGGACCTTGGCAATGTTGATTTGAAAAGTTTTGTTATACAATACTTCAATGACATTTTGATTTGTAGCACAACAGAAGATGAGTGCAGACAAGACTCAATGCAGTTAATGACTATTTTAGCAGACAAAGGATAGACAGTAGACACAGAGAAGTTACAGTATTGTCAGGAAGAGGTGTTGTACATAGGCCAGTTGATTTCACATGAAGGTAAAAAGGTCACACCTGAAAGACCTGAGGCAATTATGAAAACAGCAAAACCGCACACAGTAAATCAAGTGCAGCAGTTCTGTGGATTATGTAACTCAAGAGGTGGAAACAGACGGTAGGATGGTGCGTTGAGAAGATTACTGGGAAATAAAGAAGGTAACATCATTAATATTTATGCCCCAAATAATGACACCACTGCGTACTTCAGGAACCTGTATAGCAAGATCAGCCCATACGCAGATGGAGTAGTAATAATGGGTGGGGATTTTAATTGTACACTGGACCCCAGGTTTGACAGGTCGGATAGCAAGATGACCAGACCGAACCCTGCAGCTAAAGCTCTAGACACACTCACACAAGATGTTCAGCTGATAGACATATGGAGAAGGCTTCATCCACAACACAAGGGTTACTCACATTATTCGGCCCGGCATGACTTGCACACTAGGTTGGATTATGTATTTGTAGCGGGTACCGTAGTAGAGGCAATAAAAGGTGCAGAATATAAGGCGGCAGTTCTTTCGGATCATGCACCTCTGGCCGTAACTTGGAAGGTCTCCCCGCCCAGGCCGAGGAACCCAACCTGGAAGCTTAGAGCTGAAGCGCTTAGAGATACCATATTTATAGAAGACTTGAGGAAGTCCATTAGGGAGTATTTTGAGATAAACACAGGTAGTGTGCAGTCAGCCGGCACTCTATGGGAAGCATTTAAGGTTGTGGTGAGAGGGTAAGCAATCTTGAGGTCTAAGGGATTTCAGGGGGGCGGTGGGGAGTCATAATGTCGAAAAAAAAATGTCGACAGACAAAAATGTCGACAAAATAATGTCGAAAAAAAAAATGTCGACTTTCGTTTTTTTTAATTATATATTTATTTTAGGGGTTCGGGAGTAAAAAAAAAGGAAAAAATAAAAAAAATAAAAAAAAAGGGGGGCTGGGGGGGGGAACCCCCCATTTCGAAAAAAAAATGCATTGAAAAAAAAAGTCGACATTTTTTTTTTCGACTTTTTGACTGTCGACATTTTTGTTGTCGACATTATGACTATAAACCCAGGGGGGCATATTGGAGGAACTGCAACACATGGAAAAGGAGATTGAGGATAAAATGGGAGAAGTAGCTGATCCCCCAGAGGGGACGGCAGTCATACAACAATTGCAGGAAACATGTAGAGCCCACTGGGAGCAGTTATGTAACTTAAATTATACAGAAGTACCTGGAGAGACAGCATACAGAAGGCGACAAGCCAGGTAGATTGCTGGCTTGGTTGTGTAGGAGCGAGGTCCAGAGACAGGTGATACGAGAAATACATGGAGGTGATGGCTCTGTGGAGGACACCCAAGAGAGGGTAAATGACTGTTTCTATAGATATTATCAAGAGTTATACTCGTGGCAGGTTCGAACAAAGCCCCAGGAGCAGACGGTCGTCCAAGCGAGTTTTACAAAACATATATGACTGACCTGCTTCTCCGATGCTGGCCATGCTAAACGAGGCGTTTGACAAACGCAGGCTGCCAAAGACCCTCAGGGAAGCGATTATTATCCCACTTATCAAACCGGACAAATCTAGTACTTATTGTGGATCCTATAGACCGCAATCGATGTTAAATCAAGATAGACAAATACTTACTGCTGTGATGGCTAACAGATTGAAACCTTTGATAAATACCCTAATACACCATGATCAGACAGGATGTGTCCCCCAGAGGAGCATCTCCGACAACCTCAGGAAGCTGCACCATATTATAGACCAGAAGGAAGGGAGCTCTGAAGAAATAGCCATTGTATCGCTGGACGCAGTTAAAGCTTTTGACTCAGTCCAATGGCCGTGGTTGATGGTGGTTTTGGTAAAATGTGGGATGGGGCCAGCATACTTGAAGTGGGTTGCATTATTATATAGTGAACCGGTGGCTCGAGTCCGGACAGGATCGGTCATCTCAGAATGATGGACCCTAAGCAGAGGTACCAGGCAGGGATGCCCCGGTCCCTCATGCTGTTTATACTAGCACTAGAACCATTGGCAATATACCTGAGGCACCACTGCGATGAGATAGGAATTAACCCGAACGGGGGTCAGCACTTGAAATCGCTGTATGCTGATGACATGTTACTGTATCTAAAATATCCCGAAGAAAATATGCATTATATTCTGGAGAGCGATATGCAATAGTATCGGGTATAATGATCAACCCACGGAAGTCTATCGTGTTCCCCCTAGGCAGATACGTAGGGGTTATGAAACACAAGTTACCGGTGTTGCAGATTGGGTGGGCAACAGACACCTTTAGATACCTAGGGGTGGATATATATCATAAAGTAGAGGATGAACATAAGAATAACACAGAAAGAGTAGTGAAGGGGATCGAGCGCAGTATAGAGTTTTGGGCATGGCTGCCCCTGACCATGATGGGAAGAGTGGCACTGATAAAGATGGTAGTGTTACTCAGGTTACTGCACAACTTCGCTAATGTCCCATACATGATACCAAAAAGGTTCTTTACCAGAGTGCATAGCAAATGTAGGGGGCTCATGTGGCACAACACTAGGAATAGGATAGCCCTGTAGAAATTGCAGAACCTGCATGATCAGTCGGGGATCAGACTACCCAATTGTGAGGTATACTACCTGGCGGGTCAGCTTCAATATGTAGCAAGATGGTTATCCGAAGATACCACAACAGAATACAGATTGCTGTTAGCGGAATGTGCACATTATTTTTTTGAATGAGTGGATTTGGGTGGCCGACCCCCCGAGCTGGAGGAGATCGGCGTTATTGGTCCTGGGGAAGAAGATCTGGCATAGAGCCTGTGGGAGGATGGGGAGACCATTGCCGTGCTCCCTGCAAGTCCCCCTAGTGACACTGAAGGGTGTAGATGAACAACCAAGGAGAACTATCAGAGAACACTGGCAACCAGTGGGGGTGACAACCATGGGGGATAAATGGCAGGAAGGGGAAAGGATTGAATTTGAGGTATTGAAAGGGGTTTGCACAGTGGGCAATATACCACATACCAGGCTCATGGTATTGGTTAGGAAGACACAGAGCTGTCTCAGTAGCCAGATACCGCTATAGAAACGTTCCAGGCAGTGTCAGAGGGTGGCCATGAGATCTCCCGGATATATGAGATAATAATGTCCAAGGTGAGGAAAGAAGTGGCCCAGTTAAGACAGGACTGGGAAGAGGAAGGCGGGGTGACGATAAGCGATGGATTGTGGGCGAGGATGCAGAGATATCATAAAAAAGTATGGAGAAATGCGAGGTTGCAACAAATAATACTGTAAATCACCCACAGGGCATACATGACCCCCCAAGAAAATTTCCAAGTTCGCACATGTAGCCACACAACATTGTCTAAAATGTGGTTAAGAAGAAGCGGTATGGTGCATATGTTCTGGGCATGCCCGGAAATAGCAAGGTTTTGGGCAGAAGTCGCAGATTTACTAGCAGATAAGGGGTTCAGATTGATAGTGGACTCTCTATGGGCGTGTATGGTGGGGGGATTCCCAAGACCACGCAAACTTAAACTTGTGAGGAAACTTAAAGATCTGGCCTATATATTAGCGAAGTGCTGGATAGCTATGGGATGGAAGGCAGGCATGAGACCTAGTGTAGAGGTCTGGTGGCGGGATTTACTGAAATGGGCAGATGCAGAAACGGTTGTATGGCGAGAAGCGGTATGCAGAGGCGCCGATGAAGAAGCTGAGACACTGACAGCTTGGCTACACTTGGTAGCATCGTTAATGGGCTCAGGACTGGAAGAGCCTTGAGCTAGTAGCACCCCAGATAGCGAAGAAGATGTGACAGTTATAGATCAGTAGGATGAAGCTGTAATTGTAGGACTCGCGGAGGGTCGGAAGGGAGGTGGGAGGTGGGAAGTTAATATTTGTTTTATTTTTCTGCACCATGTTGGGGTGCATTGTGTGTTGTTTGTTGGGGAAATTGATAAAAAAAGATTGAAAAAATAAAAATAAAAAAATATTAAAAATTGATGTGGGATAACTCCTCTCAGACGAGGAAAGACAGATCTGTAGTGGAAGTGATGGCCCTGCATGGAAAGGCCCCGGTATTCCTCTGCCCTAGACTGAAAGTGGTGTGAGGAGGGCTGATTCCCTTGCCTCAAGAGGAGACAGAGGAAGTGTCTACACCTATGTGTAAATAGATGTGTTCTTATTATCAGCTTTGTTAGTAGTTGTGTGTTTAGAAGTGTTTTTTATGTGGGCAGTAGTGGCCCATTGTGTGGATAAGACATTTTTGTGGTGATTATATTACCAAGGGTGGTTTGAGAGGGAGGGCAGGGTTTTTTTAATTTTTGTTGTGAGAGGGTAGATAAGTTTTGTTGGGATATTGTGTGTTTTGAGGTGAGAGGCCACAGGATCAGTGTATGGGTACTCCGTTGTAGCATACGTGTAAAATGCTCCCACCGTATGGGGAGAACATTTTGAAGTACCACCGTGAGTGGGTTCAGGGAACAGAGGGCACAAAGTTCAAGGCTTGGCCTGAGGAGGGCACTCATGATGAAAATATATTGGAACGTATGTATATGCATTTATCATCGATATACAAAGGAAAAAAGTTGAGAAGCAAGCAGAGTATAATTGAATTATGGAAACTGTTTGAGGACCTAAAGAACACCCCCGATGACGGCACAGAAAGAACGAATCAGGCATACGCACATGCCACCGCCCACCTCCTTATGGATGCTTTCTTTTACAGCCCACTGCAGGGCACACCAACCGCCCCCCACTGAGCTGAAGACAGGAACCCCAGAGCAACTGAAGATAGAACACATGACTCATTGGTTATGGAAGTAAAAAATATGGCGTGCAGAGACCTAGAAGCAGCTGTAAAGAAGGCAGAGGATGAGCTGGCTCAAAAAAGCGGCGAGAAGGGAAGGGGTAGATCTTGGCGATGTGCACTGACGAATGGAAGGATGGACAGGTATTTCTTAAGATCGATAGTACAGCTATCAAGGATATTATGATAGATTGGGCGAGGGATCTCACGATCCAGGAGAGGATCAAGGAGTCTTACAGCAGAGGGACGAGCGCAGTCATAGCATAGATTTGATTTGGTATGCAGCAAAGGAGAAGCAGGGGGCCAGGAAGAAGAATGGGAAATAGATGAAGAACAGATGGAAATCACCCGTTGGGGCCAAGACTTAGACTGTGTCCCGGTCGAATGTCCCTGGTAATGGGTAAGAAGAGAGGGAAGAAATCGCAGACCAAAAAGAGGGGGACGCAGTTCCCCTTTTTACAGTAGGAGGCATGGAGGCCACACTACGTGCCCTGGCCCGACATGGATCGGTGCAACTTAATGAAAGCACTACCCCTACTTACAGCGGGAGTAGACACATGGATATATGCCCTAGAAAAGCAGGTAGCTGGGATTATGTTAGCTGGAGAGGACATGAAGAGTGTGTTTGCCGTACTGCTTGTGAAGGAGGCAGAAGAAATATGGAAGAAGGCGGGCGGGATATCTATGGGTACAACTGATCAGTATCAATCATGATGATGTGCCATTTAACAACTGCCGAGCACACCTATCGAAAGCTTTGAGGAACGCATACCCAGACACACCTGATTTAAATCCAATCATAGCCCGCACCATGAAGGCAGATGAAGACCCTGCACTTTACATTAATCAGATTCAGGAGATGTGGCGAGCAGAGACGGGGGAAGCGTGGAACAAGAATATAGCTATATTTATCACATGTTATGCAAGTGTCTCCCCAAGGAAGTGCAAAATGATTTAGATAAAGTGGTTGGTATTGAGGTGACGGGATGGGCCGAAATATAGGCACACATAATGCATTATTGTTGAAGGGGGCAAGCGAAAGACACAGCGGAGCAATCGCAAAGGGCGAAAGCTAAGCTGGTCCAGAAAAAGTTAGCTAAATTGAGCATGGAAGGAGCAATGATTACCAGTTCTGTGTAACGCTCACCTGATTCCCACGGAGGCGCGGGTCTTGGCAGGAAGCTGTCTGTGACTCGAAAAGTGATGTGCAGGACTCGATTGGCTTCTGGGGTCGAACCTCTTCGCACTGTGTGTCGGATTTGAAGAGTGAGGTTTCTGCAGGTGAAAGAATATGGGGGTTAATGGTCTGGGTTGTTGAATGTCCCTCTCTCTCTCTCTCTCTTCCCAGCTTTTTCGTAGAGCCCCCAGGTCAACGTGCTCACCTTATATAGGTGAATGCTGGGCTCTCCATCTGCGTCTGGTGCAGGGTGCCGTTGCCAGTTCCTTCACTGGTGAAACACAGGCCTCTTGAATTCAGAGGATGGTTACCGTCGTTATCTGCACGAGCGGTGAGTTTCTGGACACCTTTTGTCTTTATAGTCTTTACATGCGTGGCACGTTTATATGAAGACTCGGTATAATGCCTTTCCCTTATGTATTGCAGGGCTCTTGAGATGAAAGATGAAGTGAAGCGCTTGGAAGTTCGTAAGTATGGCAAGCGCTCTAGCTGTCTCTTTCCTTGCAGCTTAGTTCGTGTTAAAGAGACGCCGGAGAATTCGCAGGCGTTTTATTGCGACGAGCATGATGAACGTAAGTAAATACCTGCTTAATGTCTTTTCTTTTGCCTTTCAGATGTTGGGTTGCAGGGCCGGAGTCTGCAGAATGCCAGTAAGTTGTTAACGATACTTTGTCTTCACAGGCGGCGATGCAGAACGAAGAAATCCGGAATTCACAGCGTGCCGGTAAGTATGGCAATGCTTTTGTTCTTGCAGGTGGAGATGCGGCGTGAAGAAACGGCCGCAGCCGATGGATCAGGTAAGTAAGCACTGCGTGTAAAGTTCGCCTTGCTAACCTGTTGTTTCTGTTCTTTGCAGGTGCTGATGATGTCTGGATACTGAAATGGTAAGTAGGATTCTTGCAGGTCCAGGATCGGAAGAAGAAAGGCCGGAGCAGACTCGGTGAGCGTTCTGCTGCAGATGCAGAATAACGCGAAGCACGCTTCATCTATCGGGTGTGGTTTAAATAGCCTTGGAGTGATGAGGCCTCTTCTTCCACGGCCCCGCCTAGGTAAGAAAAGAGTTCCAGTTTCCAGAAGAGTTCCAGTGCTGTATCCAGGGAGTGGAGCTGTCCCACCCAGGTAAGAAAGTAGTTCCTGTTCTCAGATGGCTTCTAAGTGGCTGGTAAGTAAGCAGCATGGTCTGCTGCAGGTAAGTCCACCCAAGCATCTTCACACCTATTATGAGCCCGGCGCTTCCAGTGCCGGGACCAATGGTTTTGATGAGCCTGGTGCCACCGGCGCCAGGACAAGGTCCAAAAGGTCCCAGTGGGGACCGGCTGGTGCTTAGAATTAGGGTTAGGGGCCTGCTTCCAAGGACATTGGGCTGGTCCTGGCTCCTTGGAAGCAGTGATCATGACAGTACCCCCCCCTCAAGGCCCCTCCTAAGCGTGTCTTCTCCGGGGGTTTTGGCTTGTCGGGGTGATTCAGATGGAATTTCTTGACCAGACGAGGTGCGTGGACATATTCTGAAGGTTCCCAAGACCTTTCCTGGGGGCCGTAACCTTTCCAATCAACCAGATAATATAACTTAGATTTGGAGATCTTGGAGTCTAGGATGTTCTTAACTTCGAATTCAAGTTCTCCATCTACTAAAACCGGTTCTGGGAATTCAGTCAATCGGGTTTCTGGTTGTACTGGTTTTAATAAGGAGACATGGAATACTGGGTGTATTTTCATATGCGTAGGTAACTCCAATTTGACAGCCACCGGATTAATTATGGCAGATATGAGATAGGGTCCAAGGTATCTCGGGATGAAGGTGCGGGGTCCCTTTAGAGGCAGGTGCTTAGTGGATAGCCAGACCTGATCTCCTACAGCGTAGTGAGGAGCCTCTTTACGGTGTCGATCTGCTCCTCTTTTGAATTGAGCTTTAGCTCTTTGCAGATGGGCCGAGGCTTCCTTAAAAGCACGGGTGATCTCCGAGTGCAAGTGATCTACAGCAGGTGCTTCGAATTCTTGGGGAGGATCCAGGTTAGAGGTTCTAGGATGGTGTCCGTATAGTAGGAAGAATGGAGTCTTCCCTGTTCCAGAATGAATCGAATTATTGTAAGCGTATTCAGCGATCCAAAGAATATCCTTCCAGGGGTTTTCAGTTTGTTGGAGCATGCAACGTAGATATTGCTCTAGAGTTTGATTTGTCCTTTCGGTTTGTCCGTCAGTTTGGGGATGGTGACTAGTTGAAAGTCTTACATCAATTTGGGCTAGACGACAGCAACTGCGCCAGAAGTGAGAGATGAATTGACTTCCCCTATCGGAGACTAAAACCGAGGGAAAACCGTGTAGCTGAACGATGTTTTCTAAGAATTCTCGGGCCAATACTGAGGCTGATGGTAGACCCTTCAGGGGAATGAAGTGAGCCATCTTGGAGAATAGATCCACGACTACTAAAATGGTATTATACCCCGAGCATGGAGGTAAGTCCGTGATGAAATCCATGGACAGGGTATGCCATGGACAGGGAGGGATGTCTAGTGGCTGTAATAGGCCAGCTGGTTTCTCCTTCTGACTTTTATTCTGGGCACACACACCACAGGAGATTACAAAGTCTCTAATATCCTTTTTCCATGACGGCCACCAGAAATGTCTTTTAATCTTTTCCATGGTTTTGGTAATGCCAGGATGACCCTCCATTAGAGAGTCGTGATAACAGGAGATTACTTGTTTTTGTATTTTCTCACAGGGTAAATGCAATCGTCCTCGGAAATATGGTAGGTCTTGATCCACTGAGAATTCTTTCCCCTTTAATTGTCAATCTTGCAAATCGCCCGGAGTTAGGAGTGATTTAACCATGGTCTTGATGTCTTCAAAAGATTGAGCGCTGACCAAACCCAAAATTCTTTGTTCTGGGATTATGGGTATTGGTTCTGGATTGGTCAAATGTTCATCTACTCCCATCCGGGAGAGAGCATCTGCTTTTCCGTTCTTACTGCCTGGTCGATAAGTAATTATAAAGTCAAATTCTGCTAGAAACAGAGCCCAGCGAAGCTGTCTGGAAGACTGAGCTTTGGCTGTCTTTAGATATTGTAAATTGCGGTGATCAGTCATTACGGTGACTGTGTGTCTGGCTCCTAGAAGATAATGCCGCCAGGCTTTAAAGGCCGATCTGATGGCCAAAAGTTCCTTGTCTGTAATTGAATAGTTTATCTCGGGAGGCGAAAACTTGCGGGACCAAAAGGCAACAGGATGTAGTTGGTGTGTGACCAGATCTCTTTGTGATAAAACTGCCCCCATAGCAAGACTAGAAGCATCCGTTTCCACGATGTAGGGGAGTTCTGGGCGAGGATGTTTTAAAACAGGTGCAGAAATGAATTTAGCTTTTAAGTCCTGAAAAGCTTGTTCTGCTTCAGAAGACCACTCAGAATGTTTGTTCTTTTTCAACAGAGCGGTGATGGGCTGGACTATCCGAGAAAATTCAGGAATGAATCTGCGGTAAAAGTTAGCGAACCCTGACATGCTTTGAACTCCTTTTACAGAGGTTGGTGATGGCCACTTGATGATTGCATCAACTTTCTTTGAATCCATATGGACTCCGTTAGGTGACAATATGAATCCCAGGAACTCGACTTCCGTTACGTTGAAAACGCATTTCTCAAGCTTAGCAAAAAGATTATGTTGACGCAATCTCTCGAGAACCTTTTTAACGTGTCTCTGATGTTCCTCTTCAGATGATGAATAGACGAGGATGTCATCAATGTAGACATCAACACACACGTCTATGAGTTCTCTAAGGACATTGTTCATAAAATACTGGAAAGCAGCAGGAGCATTACACAGTCCAAAGGGCATCACTTGATACTCGAATAGCCCGTACGTGGAGCGGAAGGCCGTTTTCCATTCATCGCCCTCTTTTATCCGTACCAAGTGGTAGGCTCCTCTGAGATCCAACTTTGTGTATATACATGCATCTTTGACTTGATCCAGGAGTTCAGGGATCAAAGGTAACGGGTATCTGTTTTTAACGGTGATCTGATTCAGGGCGCGGTAATCTATGCAAGTCCTAAGGTCTCCTTCCTTTTTCGGAACGAAGAACAAAGCCGATGAAGCTGGAGATTTTGAAGGACGGATAAACCCGTTAGCTAGGTATTGGTTTAGGTATTGTCTGAGGTGAAGGTTCTCTGGCTCGGTGAGGGCATAAATCCTGCTGCAAGGAGGAGTTGTTCCAGGTATCAGATCTATTTGACAGTCGTAAGACCTATGAGGAGGCAGGGTGTTGGCTTGATCCTTCCGGAAGACGTCTTGGAATTCCTGGTATTCGGGAGGTAATTTGGAGACCTCCTCAGAAGAGATTGCCGCCAGTGAAACATCAGGCAGAGGATAACAAGTGGTAAAACACTCTGGAAACTGAACCGTCTTTGCTCGCCAATCGATCTGAGAATTGTGCTTCTCTAACCAAGGGATTCCCAGAATGATCTGGAACTGAGGGGCCTTGATTACATCGAACACGATTCTCTCCCAGTGTCCATCTTGACTCACTAGCGTCACTTCTTGGGTGGCATGCGTTACTGGTCCGGAGGCTATCTCCGTGCCATCCACAGTAGTGATGAGGTCTTTCACTGCCTTAGGGACAAGGGGTAGATTCATCCTTGATACCATTTCACGGTCCACATAGTTACCGATTGCTCCGCTGTCAATGTAAGCTTCAATTGCATGCAAACGATCCGGACGTTCAGGACTAATGAGGACCATGGGTATCACGAAATACGAGGTCACGGGACAGATCTTAACGCTCGGCAAGAGGACCTCTACTCTTGTCGGGCGAGGTTGTTTCCCTGCTCAGAATTTGTGGTACAGGTATCCGCGGATCCTACAGTCTTCTTAGCTGGTTTCACTGGACAGTCCCGAAGAAAGTGTCCTGAGTTTCCGCAATAGAGGCATAATTGCAGCTGCCTTCTTCTTTCCCGCTCTTTCTGGGTTAAAGGTCCTTTCATGCCCCCTATTTCATGGGTTCCACAGTGTCAGCTCCCTTATTCGAGGTCTGTGGTTTAGAAAACAATCGGGTATCAAATCTGGAACGATCTGCCTTCCTGTTCTGTAGTCTATGGTCCAATTGGACAACTAAGTCAATATAGTCAGAACATTCTTGTGGAGGATTCACAACTTGCGCTAACACATCTTTGAGCTCTCCACGCAGGCCTCTGTAGAAAAGTGTTATTCTCTTGTCCTCGGGCCATTGTGTTTCCACTATGAGTCTATTGAAGGAGGCTATATAAGTCAAGAGGTCTTGATTACCCTGTCGTAATGAGATAAGCTCATTGTCCAAGGCCTGCCCTTGTGCATGTCTTGCGAACAGTTTCTCCATGCTGGACTGGAAGGCCTGAAAATCATGTAAAACCGGATCATCCTGGGTGACTAAAGGGATCGACCAATCTGCAGCGCTGCCACTGAGATAAGAAACCACGAAAGCCACCTTGGTCTGGTCTGTTGGGAATGCAGCTGGTCGACATAAGAAGTGTAGGCGGCACTGATTGATGAACACTGCAAATTTCTTTGGATCACCGGAAAAGCGTTCGGGCGGAGCCAAGGGAACATTACCGGGCAGATTGATTTGCACTGGATTTAAAGATGATGCAGAAGGATAACTTCCTCCTGGAACAGGCAAAGGTGTCTGTCCTGCCTGCGTTTGTAACAACTGCCTAGCAAGGTCCTCTGTTCGCTCCTTGGAAAGTATCAATTCTCTTCTTAGAGAGTTTGTTTCCTGACGAGCTGCGTGTACTTCTGCTCTTAATTCCCCGAGCAACTGGGCTAGTTGATCAGTGTCTGAGGTTTCCATTGCGCCTGTGTAGGAGTTTTGTGGTGGGCTTCGCGTTCTGTAACGCTCACCTGATTCCCACGGAGGCGCGGGTCTTGGCAGGAAGCTGTCTGTGACTCGAAAAGTGATGTGCAGGACTCGATTGGCTTCTGGGGTCGAACCTCTTCGCACTGTGTGTCGGACTCGAAGAGTGAGGTTTCTGCAGGTGAAAGAATATGGGGGTTAATGGTCTGGGTTGTTGAATGTCCCTCTCTCTCTCTCTCTCTTCCCAGCTTTTTCGTAGAGCCCCCAGGTCAACATGCTCACCTTATATAGGTGAATGCTGGGCTCTCCATCTGCGTCTGGTGCAGGGTGCCGTTGCCAGTTCCTTCACTGGTGAAACGCAGGCCTCTTGAATTCAGAGGATGGTTATCGTCGTTATCTGCACGAGCGGTGAGTTTCTGGACACCTTTTGTCTTTATAGTCTTTACATGTTTGGCACATTTATATGCAGACTCGGTATAATGCCTTTCCCTTATGTATTGCAGGGCTCTTGAGATGAAAGATGAAGTGAAGCGCTTGGAAGTTCGTAAGTATGGCAAGCGTTCTAGCTGTTTCTTTCCTTGCAGCTTAGTTCGTGTTAAAGAGACGCCGGAGAATTCGCAGGCGTTTTATTGCGACGAGCGTGATGAACGTAAGTAAATACCTGCTTAATGTCTTTTCTTTTGCCTTTCAGATGTTGGGTTGCAGGGCCGGAGTCCGCGGAATGCCAGTAAGTTGTTAACGATACTTTGTCTTCACAGGCGGCGATGCAGAACGAAGAAATCCGGAATTCACAGCGTGCCGGTAAGTATGGCAATGCTTTTGTTCTTGCAGGTGGAGATGCGGCGTGAAGAAACGGCCGCAGCCGATGGATCAGGTAAGTAAGCACTGCGTGTAAAGTTCGCCTTGCTAACCTGTTGTTTCTGTTCTTTGCAGGTGCTGATGATGTCTGGATACTGAAATGGTAAGTAGGATTCTTGCAGGTCCAGGATCGGAAGAAGAAAGGCCGGAGCAGACTCGGTGAGCGTTCTGCTGCAGATGCAGAATAACGCGAAGCACGCTTCATCTATCGGGTGTGGTTTAAATAGCCTTGGAGTGATGAGGCGTCTTCTTCCACGGCCCCGCCTAGGTAAGAAAAGAGTTCCAGTTTCCAGAAGAGTTCCAGTGCTGTATCCAGGGAGTGGAGCTGCCCCACCCAGGTAAGAAAGTAGTTCCTGTTCTCAGATGGCTTCTAAGTGGCTGGTAAGTAAGCAGCATGGTCTGCTGCAGGTAAGTCCACCCAAGCATCTTCACACCTATTATGAGCCCAGCGCTTCCAGTGCCGGGACCAATGGTTTTGATGAGCCTGGTGCCACCGGCGCCAGGACAAGGTCCAAAAGGTCCCAGTGGGGACCGGCTGGTGCTTAGGATTAGGGTTAGGGGCCTGCTTCCAAGGACATTGGGCTGGTCCTGGCTCCTTGGAAGCAGTGATCATGACATACTGCAGATGGGCAGCCCGACCAAAGACCGACACAGCGTTGGGTCGAGGGGTATACAGATGACAGAAGGGAGATGGGAAGTTTCCAGAGGGTAAGCAGAGGTTTCCAGAGAGGAAGAGTGGGTGGATTCAGTGGGATGAGGCCCAGGTTTGGAGGGCAGTATTGGTCTTGTGGAAAGATAGGACATTTTATGCGAGAATGTAGGAGTAGAATACATTTTTCATACAACATCCCCAGCGGTCTAGCGTTTCACCCCACCTATCATCCACCGGCCCAAATGCAGCCCCCAGCAAATCCATATGCACCAGGTCCCATACCCGCACAAAGCCCAATACAAATGCAACAGATTCACCCAGCGCTAGAGATCACACAGTCGTACGTTCAGCAAACACCCACGCAGACCCCTACATAGCCATGCATGCATATCCCCTGCCACAAGGAACAGTGACGCAGTACACCAGAGATAGAGTTTTAGGGGGTAATCCCTTCCCACTTCCTGGCACGAACGCTTATACCCCAATAGGACAGCCCACAGAGAGCTGTGATGTTCCCAGTTCTGTCCGTCACTTCCGATTCGGAAGAGGAACCCAAGGTAGAAGTGAAGATAGGAGATAGAACATTCACATTTATGGTTGACACAGGAGCTACCAAGTCCTGTTTCAGGGAAGGGAGGTTTCCTTTGTCAGGTAAAATAATGGAACGCAGGGATTCTCTGGGACAATTATATGGGTTCCTTTCATTGAAGATTTACCCGTCACTGTAGGTACACAGGAGTTGTCAGCACCCTTATAGTATTCTAAAGATACCCCAGTTAACCTCCTGTGCAGGGATATTCATAGTAAATTGAATATGATTTAATTCACTGAGGAAGGTGTAGTGTGTTCAAAAACATGCATATAACATGTTAGGGCTGCAGCAATAAAACAAGCACTTTGCAATGACAGTGTCACAAGAGGAATGGCCCTACATCCAGATGTGTTTATCTATGGGTAACAGTATTGCTATGAGGGGTGTCCGGGATTAAGGATAGAACACTGCACGTACCTGACACGTTTTTGTTCAGGCCAGCTGTTCCCCAGGAAAAGGCACTCAGCACCATTATTAAATTAGATTTGTAAGCAGTGATTACAAAAAAGGACAAAGTATTTGTCTCTGGTACAGACGAGGAAGGGGAGGAATGGCGCACAGTTCTGTGCATACACCCAACTCAGCCACTGAGGGGGATGTCTGATGAACAGCTGTTCGAAGATTCCGAGGACGCAGGGGAAATGGTGTTTGAAATGTGCATAACCTGCCAAATAATGATACAACACAGAGAGGTACCTCACACTATGCTCATTGCCAAGGAATACCCATCACACTGCAAGAGGATCTGGAGAAGGTACCCAGTCACCTATGGGCTAGCAACCCCCACAATGTAGGATTATAAAAGAGCATAGGGGCAGTTTGTATTAAACTGAAACCTGGCAGTGTTACCCCAAGTGAGACAATACCCCATGTCAAGGGAAGTAGATGAAGGGATCTATGCGACCATTGTAGCATTATGGCAACAAGGTATAATACAACAATCTGAATCAACATGGAACATGGCCATGTACCCTGTGAAAAAAGCAAAGGGTTCAGGTTTGATGATGGTTCATGACTTACGCCCATAGAATAATACTGTAGAAGCAGAATTTCCAATGTGACCCATTCCTGCCACCATTCTAACTATCTGTCCTATTACACCCTGACAGCATTTACCTATTGAGGTCAGAGATTTCAACATACAAGATTACCTCAGAGCTATTGTGAGTCCGCTAACATCTTTAATAGAGTAGTGCACATAGACTTAGGAGATGTACAAGTACAGAGCACAGTGATTTAATAGGTAGACACCCTTTTGGTCTGCAGCACAAAAGATGAACAATGCAGAGAAGACCCAGTTAAACTTGTAACATGATTAGCAGTGAAGTGCTACAAGGTAGACTAAAAGAAACTGCAATATTGCCAGTAAGAGGTTGTATACCCAGGGCAAATCATATCATCAGCAGGAAGAAAAGTAACACTAGAAAGAGCAACAGCAGTGCAGAACACACTAGAGCCAACCACAGTGAAACAAATGCAACATTTTTTAGGACTATGTCACTCCTGTAGGTTTTGGATATATGATTATTCCAGCTACAACAAACCCCTGTTGCAAGTGCTAAAGGAAGGACAGAAAGTAAAGGGATCAATTAGTTGGACAAAAGAGATGACCACATGTTTTCAGGAACTCAAAAATGCAATTAGTAATGCACTAGTGTTAGCAACACCAGATTACAACACATTTTTTTTCTATTCTCACATTCAAATGGTCAAGTGATGGCGGCTGTCCTTACGCAGCAAACATCAATGGTGCACAAACCTCTGGCTTAATACAGTGTACTTTTAGATTCAGTAATGCAGGATCATTTTCCATGCAAGCAGGCTCTAGCAGCAACAGCTTTCGCAATACAAAAACCCTCCACCATCGCAATGGGATGGACAGCCACATTATATGGAGAACACACAGTTTGTGTCATTCTAGTGAATTTGAAATCCATCCTCACTTCACAGAGAGCTTTGGGCTATCAAGTGATACTATCCAACTCCTTCATTCACACGGTCAGATGTAACACAGTGAACCCTGCAACATTCATTGCAGAGCCAGTACAGCAAGAGGATTCAATACATGATTGCGCAACATACAAATGGAATAAAGATGAGGGTACCACGGCCAGGGAGGACTCACTTGAGGAGGGGGGCATGCTCTTCATTGATGGGTCATCAACAATTGATCAGAGCATGGGAGAAAGACACATGGGTGCAGCAGTAGTAAGGCTTGTAGATGGAGAGCATGAGATGATGATCAAAAAGGGGTTGCCCTTCCATTATTCTGCTCAAGTGTCAGAACTTGAAGCACTCATAGAAGCACTCCAAAGGGTGTTACATCACTATTTACTCATTTTCAGCATATGTCAGTGTGCTCTCTGGGTTGTCAGGATGGCACAGAAGAGGGTTAAAATAATCAGATTGTTGACCCGTGCAGCCTACAGTATTACTCTCTAGATCAATTGAAGTATTGTCACTTCCCTCAATAGTTGCTGTGGTGAAGTGTGCCGCCAATACAAACAATACAGACCCAATACCGTACGTCAATGAAGCCAAAGAACCAGAATACCTGGAAGTACCAGATGTGAAGATGCCCCTTGACATAACATTGCAGCAGGCGTAGCTGCCTATCCCATACAATGCGGTACCCCTCTTTATTGAACTGCAGGGACAAGGGTCACAACAACAGAAGGATCTATGGATCAAAAGATCCCCCACAGATTTAATTTGGAGACAAAATATCACATGAAATGCGGTAATGCCGCAGGAATTGCTTACAGTTGCCCTCGAGCAATTACAGTAACCTGCATCTAAGAAGTACATTGCTGAGACATACAGAAGGACTGGTTGTTCCCCAATCTCCATACACATGCAGATAATTTCTTAGCAAACATTCTAGCAAACAGTACCACATGCCACGTATATAATACAAGCCACACCCTTAAAACATTGAAAGGAACATTGCTCCACCCTAGGACTATTTCGGGAGCTCCATATCGATTATATCAACATTGGTAACAGGTGCAGTAACTTTTCTTGTTTAATTGTTTTAGTGTGCCCATTCTCTCGTTGGCTTGAAGCAGGACCCTGTGCTCACCCTGATGCCAAATCAACATTTACATTTTTGGTGCACAAGGTATTTCATCACTAGAAAATATGTGATGTCCTGAAATCTGATAACGGGACCCACTATTTCAATGAACTCTTCAAATAAATTACCTCCCTACTAGGAATTAAGCAGAAACTGTGCTCAGTTTACCACCCGTAAGCCAACAGATTGCGAAGTGCTTTATCAATATATTGAAACAATGTTTAGCTAAAATGTGCTATTTGTTGAGTAAAAATAGAGTAAGAATTGGCTACACTGCCTTCCCGTTACAGCCTCCGGAATCAGCCAGGAAAAGACCACTATTTAACACTGCATGCGATTTTGACGGGCAGGAGGCTGTACACACCACTCACACCTGCAAGCAGAGCCTCCGATGCTCACAAAACAGCAGAAGTATTAGGGGATGAGTTTCACGGCTATCTTAGTGACCTAACCAAATGTATTAAAGTTACATCTCAACAGCTTGGACTGCATGTACAACAGCCAGCTGCACTGGAGATAAACAACCCATCATCTCTGCAGCAAACATAGCTCTTCCCAGGCGATAACGTTTTTGTGTGAACATTTGTCAGAAAGTGGAACAAAAGAAGATCCCAATGGCCTTACGAGTCATTTATGCCACACCCACCGCTGTGAAGGTTAAAGGACACAAAACTTGTATCCATTTAACAAACGTCCGGAAGGAGACCAGCACCCCTCGCCAGAGGCAGGACATAAAAGGTGAGGAGCCCAATGGAGGGACTGCAGCCCTCATTGATTTTTTTGGGACATGTGTGAGCTTTGCATGCGTCCGGCTCCCACCGTTCTGGAAGGGAGTCTGTTCGCTAACAACTTTACATTTCCCTGTTCGCATTGTGCCAGAAGCCCATCTCACCATAACAAATGTGCCCCCCACCCGGTTACACCTGTGCCCCTTACCTACCAGCGGGCCTGCCAATCAATGGGCCTCCCCCACCATAAACATTCAAACTATTTTTCTCAAGATTCCACTGAAAAGCTTAAAGCCATTTCCAAACGTTGCCAGTTGTTCATCAAGACAGAGACCTTTTTTACATTCCTGCTCATTCCAGGAATACAGATGGGTGCAAACTCGAAGTGGTTGCAGACTACACGCAGGGAAATTATCTAGATTGTGAATGACAGAGAGCATGCCCTCAACACGATCAAAGAAGTGTTGAGGGCCATCCGATTAATGACACTGCTGGCCCGCTAGATACTAGATCTCGACACCGTCATGTTGGGCGACACCAGTGCCAAAATCAGCTGTTTCTGTGGCACCTATGCTCCCCCGTGGTTCGGTTAACGGGTCCCTGACACATACCATTGAGGCCCTACACAATGTACGTGCTGCTATGGAAAAGGAAGCTTGGGTAGTGGAGCACGATTGGCTGTTTTCATGGGTTCCCTCCTGGATGGGCATTGTCATAAAAGTGCTGATGCCCACTGTTGTCCTGTTGTTTTTCATATTTTGCTCCTGTCAGCTGGTCCTACGGTGCTGAATGAAGACCCTACCCAGAGGAACAACTATGATGTCCCTAACACTTAAAACAGGTGAGACCACTCCCCTCTTAAAACATGTGCATGCTCATAGAAGACACATGAAATGGTGAGAACGAACACAAAAGGGTCAGAATAGAACATCTGATTGATCCTCCAGGCGCACTTTCCTATCCCCCACAGGATCCAGAGAACTATATAGAGCATTGGGTAGATCCTGCAGGGGACGGCGGATGCTGTTTCCTAACACATGCACCAGATGAAAAAACATATGTAATGTGTTTAAAGTTTGGATGCCCAAGGATGATTTTGACAGGGAGAGGGAAGCAAAGTGGGAAAGGTGGCATGCAGGTACAGTATCCCAAATGTGGAAGGCGGTTCAGACTGCATAAATTATATTAGCAAAGAGGGATGGTCATTTAGAGTCAGTATTTTTCTCATTTGGTTTTGAATTTCTGCACACTTTCTGTTTGTACTTAGCTTTAACACACTTTACAGAGCATCACACAGTGAAAGGTGGAGCAGCAACAATATTGCTGATTATATTTAGAGTTTAGGTCCAGGATATTTTCAGGGTTTTGTAGCCAGCATTAGTGAATTAAGTGTGCTTTGTTTACATTTAGGAGGACTCAGAATATGTTTTCATGTTGGTGAAAGGGTGCCTGAACGGCCATGGTGTTATACGTTGATAGTCGTGAAGATATAAGAGACCTCCGTCCCCAAGTGCCGCACAGGGAGAATCACTAATCACTCCCTGTGCAACCTTTGAGGCCACAGGTGGAGAGATCCGAGGCCGGAACCGAAGTACTGGGAGCCCCAAGGCAGCTGTAAAAAATACAATGATTAAATACCAAGCAAGCAGGGTACTATATGCATAAAACAAAGAATGGCCAGTTTCTTACCAGATATCTGATGAAAGGGAAGATGGACCTGAGGGATGGTTCCGGGACTCACGTAGGCAAGGAATCCACCCTAAAGGATAGGTCAGGATGTTTTTTAGCCAATCTCCACCTGAAGAGTGTTGTGGTCCCTCGATAGTTGGGTGACAACTACCACTTGGGAAGTATGATTTATTGTACAAGGATGCGGCCTGGGAAATCCAAAAGGTGTCCGTTGAGCAAAAACAAGGTATCAAGCCAGGAAAGGCAGTCCGAATCCAGTGGAGGAACAAAGAGCAAGATCCAGAAGAAGTCCGTGATTCAATCCGAGGTCAGAAGCCGTGAGAAACAGGAGAGCCGAAGTCGCCGTAGCCGAGCGTGATCCACAAGAAGTCCAAAAACAAGAGCCAGATTCAAGGAAGCCAGGTAAGCGGGTTTATTCAGCAAAAACAGGGTCTCCGAGGAAAACAGCTGTGAAGCGCGGTATACCAGCACTGCCCGGCTTAAATACAGTTACTTCCTGGTCATATGACACGGAATGGAATCACGTGACCGTGAGCCTGGGGCACATGACCGCATAACGTCACGTGATCGGGTCGCAACGGAACGAGCACTTGTCTTCCTGCTCGAGCGGCTGCCTAATCTCCATGGCAACTGCCAATGGAGAAACGGCCGCAAGCGCGACTGCAGGGTGTATGGCGATTGCTTCGCCAGCGCGCGAGCCAAACTGGAATGCCTGCGTGAGCCCCTGGAAACAGGTGACTGGGGGGAGAAGGTGGTTATCTGAGTGGTTGGCGGGACATGGCCGAAGGAATGATCTGAGGACATGACAGAGCCCCCCCCCCCAAAGGCCCACGACCTCGTGGGCACGAAGGATGCTCCCGATGGAAACGAGAAACCAATCGGGGAGCCTGGACATCAGAGGCAGGGACCCAAGAACGCTCCTCCGGACCATAACCTAACCAATCGACCAGGTACTGCAGTCGACCCCTATGGAAACGTGAACCCAGAATATCCGAGACCTCGAAAACATCAGGAGAATCCAGGGAAACAGGGGCAGGAGAAGGGCGAAGACGAGTCGAGGAGGGACAGGGCTTGAGGAGGGAAGTATGGAACACAGGATGAACCCGCCAGGACGATGGGAGAACCAGGCGATAGGCCACCGGATTGATGACCCGGGAAACAACATAGGGACCCACAAAACGGGGCAACAGCTTT
This sequence comes from Ambystoma mexicanum, assembly GCF_040938575.1. Taxonomy (NCBI): domain Eukaryota; kingdom Metazoa; phylum Chordata; class Amphibia; order Caudata; family Ambystomatidae; genus Ambystoma; species Ambystoma mexicanum. Next base: position 921,797,120 of record NC_090926.1, on the reverse strand, counting down.
CGACAACCCTTCAAGTGGAGGTGCCGGGAGGACAACCAAACTCGGGAACCAACGGGATACAGGTTTCTGTGGTCGGTATAAACCGTAACTTTGTGTTTGGCCCCTAACAGGTGATGACGCCAGGTACGAAAAGCATCCATTACCGCCAGTAGCTCTTTTTCGGTGACGGTATAGTGGGTTTCTGCAGGGTTGAACTTGCGTGAATGGAAAGCTACAGGATGAAGCCGCCCGGTAGTGGGACAGGCTTGTGACAGGATCGCCCCCAATGCGAAAGAAGAGGCGTCCGCCTCGACAACGTACGGTTGATCAGGGTCGGGGTGTTGGAGCACCGGGGCTGTGGTAAAGGCGTTTTTTAATGCCTCAAAGGCCTGCTGGTGTATTTCCTGCCCCTCGAACGGGACAAGAGGACTGGTAAGGGATGTGAGAGGCGATACAAGAGAAGAAAACCCAGAGATAAAACGCCGATAGAAATTAGCGAAACCTAAAAAGGATTGCAAGGCTTTTAGGGTTTTAGGTGTTGGCCATTCGAGGATCGCTCGTACTTTAGTGAGATTCATGGCTAGGCCACCAGGTGTGATGTTAAACCCCAAAAACTCCACGTTGGATACATGGAACAAACATTTCTCGGGTTTCACAAACAGTGAATGCTTACGCAGCCGGGACAACACTTCCCGTACATGTTGTATGTGTTCTTTCAGAGTGTGAGAAAAAATGAGTATATCATCAAGATACACTACCACAAACATGTCTAATATATCCGAGAAGATGTCATTCATGAAATGTTGAAAAGTGGCCGGGGCGTTGCATAAACCAAAAGGCATGACAGTATACTCATAAAGGCCATACCGCGTACAGAAGGCGGTCTTCCATTCGTCTCCCTTTCGGATGCGGACGAGGTTATAAGCCCCCCGCAAATCCAACTTGGTGTAAACGGAGGCATGGGTCAACCGATCCAAAAGAGGAGAAATGAGTGGGATTGGGTAACGGTTCTTAATAGTGACGGCATTGAGCCGACGATAATCAACACAAGGACGAAGATCGCCCTCCTTTTTGGGCACGAAGAATATGGGGCTTGCTGCAGATGATTTTGACGGTCGTATGTGGCCCAGACGCAGCGCTTTATCGATGTAATCCTTGAGGGTCAGATCCTCCGACAGGGACAAGGAATAGATACGGCCTGAAGGTATCACCGCCCCGGGAACCAAATCAATCGGGCAATCGTATGGGCGTTGAGGAGGGAGTACTTCGGAGGAGCCCTGATCGAATAGCATACCATAATCCTGATAGTCCATAGGTATGTGATTGGTGACTGAACCCACTATGTGTGTAATAGGGGGAATTTCGTCGCCCCGTATTGCCAGTTGGGCAACAGCACCAAGGGCCAATGCTGGGGTGTCCGTTTCTCTGTCCATAGGTAGGCAAAAGGTCTGACAGAGCTCGGATTCAAAATGTACGTGTCCTGTTCCCCAATCGATGTGCGGGTTATGTTCCCGTAACCAGGGTATTCCTACGATGATGCCAAACTGAGGCATGGATATTAGATCAAAGTGGAGGGTTTCTTTATGGACTGATGGGATATTCAGGGTGAGAGGGGCGGTCTGCTGCTTGATGGGGCCAGAAACAAGCTCTGTCCCGTCGACTGCTTGCACTGGTTCGGGTCGGGATTTATTGATCAAAGGTAGGTTTAATGTGTGGGCTAGAGTGATGTCAATATAGTTACCAGAGGCCCCGGAGTCAATAGTGATTTGTACGGGATGAATGATACCCGGGGCAGGCTGTATGGTGGCTTCTACTTGTATAGGCCTGATTTGACCAAATGATGGGGTGATATCCGGGGAAGGGCATGGAGAACTCGATCCTACCCCCGCATCTAGGATCGAGCTGGGCGAAAATCCTGCTTCTTGGGTTTGGGCTTTCGGGGACATTCCTTTACTAAATGACCTCCCAAGCCACAATAAAAACAGGCGTTCTCAGCCCTTCTGCGCTCCCTTTCTCTTGAGGTGATGGGACTCCTAACACCCCCTATTTGCATAGGTTCACCGGACTCATTGTAAGACGAAGTAACGGCAGAGCTGGTAGTCTGGGAAAACCCGGCCTCAGCCCTGTGTTCAGAACGCCGTGCGTCCACTTGGAGAGCTAAATCCACCAAAGCGGGAAACTGAACAGGTAGGGATGGTACCATGGCTAGAGCGTCTTTCATAGGGTCGCTTAGCCCTCTGTAGAATACAACCGCTTTTTTGCTTTCAGGCCATGAGGTCTCAGCGGCCAGTTGATTAAATCGTGTGATATACTCAATGAGGGAGCCCTTACCCTGGGACAAGTCCAGCAATTCTAGATCATGTGATTGAGCTTTATATCTAGTGTCAAATACTCTGGACATTTCTGATACTAGCTGGTCAAAATCATAGAGGGCCGGATGATCTGTTTCTAACAGGGGGTTTGCCCAAGCAGCAGCCGTACCGGCTAGGTGGGACAGAGTAAACGCCGCTTTGGTGGTAGGATCCGGGAAAGCAAGGGGCCGGCACAAAAAATGCAGTTTGCACTGATTAAGAAAAGTCCTAAACTTCCTCGGGTCCCCATGGAACTTTTCAGGGGCGGCCAAAGGAAAGGGAGAGGGAATAACCACCGGAACGGGTGCTGGGGGAGCCGGGAGTGGGTGTGCAAGGGGTGCTGGTGCTGGATTGGCGTCACCGAGTTCCGGATCTGCGGGTAAGGGGTGTTGGGCACTCTGTAATAGGTCGAGACGCTGATGAACTACAGTATTAGCAGCCACCATGTCGGCCCGTAGTACCGTAAGTGCTTGGATGACAGCGGCCAGGGGGTCTTCGGCGGCACCCTCCATATCTTACACGACAGGCTTCACAGTCTGTTATACGTTGATAGTCGTGAAGATATAAGAGACCTCCGTCCCCAAGTGCCGCACAGGGAGAATCACTAATCACTCCCTGTGCAACCTTTGAGGCCACAGGTGGAGAGATCCGAGGCCGGAACCGAAGTACTGGGAGCCCCAAGGCAGCTGTAAAAAATACAATGATTAAATACCAAGCAAGCAGGGTACTATATGCATAAAACAAAGAATGGCCAGTTTCTTACCAGATATCTGATGAAAGGGAAGATGGACCTGAGGGATGGTTCCGGGACTCACGTAGGCAAGGAATCCACCCTAAAGGATAGGTCAGGATGTTTTTTAGCCAATCTCCACCTGAAGAGTGTTGTGGTCCCTCGATAGTTGGGTGACAACTACCACTTGGGAAGTATGATTTATTGTACAAGGATGCGGCCTGGGAAATCCAAAAGGTGTCCGTTGAGCAAAAACAAGGTATCAAGCCAGGAAAGGCAGTCCGAATCCAGTGGAGGAACAAAGAGCAAGATCCAGAAGAAGTCCGTGATTCAATCCGAGGTCAGAAGCCGTGAGAAACAGGAGAGCCGAAGTCGCCGTAGCCGAACGTGATCCACAAGAAGTCCAAAAACAAGAGCCAGATTCAAGGAAGCCAGGTAAGCGGGTTTATTCAGCAAAAACAGGGTCTCCGAGGAAAACAGCTGTGAAGCGCGGTATACCAGCACTGCCCGGCTTAAATACAGTTACTTCCTGGTCATATGACACGGAATGGAATCACGTGACCGTGAGCCTGGGGCACATGACCGCATAACGTCACGTGATCGGGTCGCAACGGAACGAGCACTTGTCTTCCTGCTCGAGCGGCTGCCTAATCTCCATGGCAACTGCCAATGGAGAAACGGCCGCAAGCGCGACTGCAGGGTGTATGGCGATTGCTTCGCCAGCGCGCGAGCCAAACTGGAATGCCTGCGTGAGCCCCTGGAAACAGGTGACTGGGGGGAGAAGGTGGTTATCTGAGTGGTTGGCGGGACATGGCCGAAGGAATGATCTGAGGACATGACACATGGCCAAGATGGCAACCGGGTGACATCTTGAAGGCTCAGCTCTCGCAATTGATGCTCTGTACCGTTCCAAACTAATAATACTGGCAGGATCTATGCTTGGAAGCGCTCCTAAAGTCGACTACACACTGCCAACAGAGTTTACTCACCAAACTCTGGTCCGAGGCAGAAGCGCTGGCTGCTGTGACAGCGGCGTGCGGGCTGGGACTGAAGGGGCTGCCTGCTGTCCCCCCGTTATCGCCTGCCACTCAGTTGGTTGCTGACCCAGCGTGGTGCAGAGAAAAGCCTTCACCTGCGGCTATGGTCCTGTTTAGTTCCATGGAGCGGAGGGGCCAACTACCGACCGCGGGGGACATCCTTGAGAGGTCGGCCCGGTGGCAGATATGGTCCAGCTGGCCTAGGGGCGCATCCCAGAGCCACAGTACAATGCGGTAGCCGAGCAGTCCGCCACACCCACTGCATTGTACTGTGGCTCCGGATGCGCCCAGCTGGGATACTAGTGCACGGGAAGAGAGGAAGCCATGCCTGTGTACTTGGGAGATGCGATGCCACAGTGACATGGAATGGAAGAGTTATAATGGTTAAATACCTTTAGTCAGACAGACCAGTGGCCATTTTGGAGGCAGGCAGTGTCACGAGTCCAAGTGTGGCTCTCATAATATCCCAGCGTTGTGGCTAGAGCAGACAGGGAGAGCGATGTAGTGCGGCCTGTGCTGCAGCACTGGGGGAAGAACTTTTTGGAAGTAGGTAAAAGCGCGGCAACCTGCATGGGTGAACTGGGCCTGGTAACCCTGTTGCTGCTCACTCTAGGTGGTTGTTATAGATTAGTACCCTGGGATGGCATCTAGAAGCACTTTTTTGCTCCGTGCGGCTCTTCAAGTACACAAACTCCGGCTGTGCCCGAGCTGTCAAGGCCATCCTTGTTCTCGAGAGATCCAGTGATGGCTGTTCTGGGGAGAATAGAAAAGTCAATGACACGTATGGAAGGCAAGTTCGACAAGCTGAGTGAGAAAGTGGCTCAGTTGGGTCCAGAACTGCCACCCTAGAACAGACCAACAAGTTGGACCATTTATGTGCCCAGAAGATTCTGGTAGTAAAGCAATGGAGTAAGGACATGGAAGTGATGGTAAAGGGACAAAGGGCCATGTAGGGCAGGATCGAGTATTTGAAAAATGTGGTATGGGCCAAGCAAATCCAAGTCATTGGCCTACCTTCAGGTGCAGAGGGTGATGATTCGGTCTCCTTTGCGGTGGACTGTCTCCCGGAGATGCTTTCCTTGAAGGGGGATACAGATCCCATATATATCGAAAGAAAATGCTACAGGATCAACATTCGCACTTCTGAGAAAAGGGTTGACTCAACAGTGGGACCCACTCTTATCATTTAGGTATCTGATGCTCACGACAGGGAGAAAGCTGCTGGGGAAAGGGCACACTGGAATACCAACAGCATAAGATCTTGCTGTAAAGGTTGCAGCCGAGTCAGAAAAGTTTGAAAACCTTTGATCACCTCAGGAAATGGGATGACTTTGTGTCACCTGCAAGGGGGTTGGTTCTCCCCCTCTGTGCCTGAGCCTTCAAGTAAATGGTTGTTTCCTGACTCTGTTAGAATCTCTATGTAGAATAAAAACTCATTAAAATGATTTAAAGATATGTTATATGGTTCTGCTAGCATGTTTGGGCTTACATGTACGCTCCTGACTGACTGTCTTTCCTAGTTGAGGGGGTTAGGGGTGGTTGGCGTCCCACTGCAAATGTTTATCTCTCTTATAATGCATGCATAGCCATGGTGGGGTGCAGGCTTCCATCCCTTTCAAGGGATATAGTGGGCTCCGGGAAGTGGGTGTGGGTGAAACCTTTTTGAGGGTGCCCCCTGCGACCTTTGTGTGTGATCGGATGCTTAATGCGCTGCTATTCAGGATATGATATTTCATGCATCTTGGGAGATGGGATTGAATGTACTTTCTTTTCAACTCAAGCAGAGAGGCCACTATCTTCTTGGAGCAGTGTCTTATTCACACATATATTTACTGTTTTAATCCCCAATGAGGTTTCAGAGGGCTGCCAGTGAGACCCCCCCTCCCTATCTTTTTGTTGTTTGCTTACAGTGGTGTTGCATTGTTACGCAGTCATAATATAGAGCGGCCTCACGTGCTAAGGGCTCTGCTCTAGTTTCTAATTCTACGTTAAAATATTAATACAATATTAATACAAAAGTAAATGTAGTGGTTTAAGTATAACGTAGTGCAACATTAAGCAGGATAGATTGTTGATTTTCTAGTAACATAAGGGCTTTCGGCCACGTTAGCAAGAGTTCTGCCATTTTGAATTAGGCCCTGTTAGAGGTGGCAGCTTCTGTCAGGTGGAGTATTAAGTCACATTTTGGAGCTTCTGTTGAGTTCATTTAATTAGATTGTATTATTCCTTCCCCCAGTGAGTGTTTAGATAGCCATGGTCCCTGGAGGAAAAGGGAAGCACCGCGCAGATACTAATTAATGGTGCAAGGCTGAGCAGTGGACAGGAGCTGTGAACGGAGTGCATTATATCAGTTTTGTTCTTGGAGATTAGATTAGTGCAGCAGCTGCTGGGACAATTCTTACTGCGAACAAGACCTGGTGTCCAGACATTGCTCAGGTGTTGGACTGGGTTGTGGTTATGCTGCCCCCATCGGTGAAGTGGCAGGTGCATTAGAACTTCAAGTATCAAGCTAAAAAGAGCAAATACATCCGAGGATTTAATCCCCTAGACCAGTGTCTCGGCTTCATTTTTTATAAAGACACCTGGTTCCCAAGAGGAATAGTGAAGGATGTGTACTAGGAAAGCAACATGTTTCAAGATGGGAGTCGCAGAAGGTCTTGCCAAAGAGAGAGTACAGCTGCAAGGTCAAAGACCCATTTGGGGTTGTCAAGTTGTCTTGGCTCATGAGAAAGTCCACTTCATTGTCACAGGGCATTGACTACATTGTTCAGACCTGCTCATGTTTGGTCTCTTCGAGGGACATGCGCCTCACGAATTATCTTGAGTTGTTTTGACCAATGAGGAAAGTCCATTATTGCAACAAGTTACATGAATGGATTGGAGCAATCAGAACAAAATATTTTGTTCTGACTGCGCAATTAGGTCATTTACAGGGGGCTGTATATATTTCACCAATGGGGTAGTGAAATGTAGGGGATGTTTAGATATTTTTTTATATAGGAGATAGCAAATAGTATATGTGGGATTCATCTGTATTAGAGACATGCTATCAATGCCGTTTTTTGTGATTTTTGTCTTTAAAAGCTGTAAGTAGCGTGGGTGAGTCAAGTGAGTTCTCAGTGTTCAGTTCTATGGAGCTCACTGACCCTCCCGGCTGAATTTGCATATAATAAAACTTGTTTTCCTTGCAAAATGTGCGCTCTTTACTCACAGATTGTTTTTTATCAAACAGTTTTTGGGCCTACCCTACCTCTCAGCAAAGAGAGTTGTGTCCAGGCATCCAGTTTTTACTATGATTATAAACAATCAAAAGCATGTATTGTCATTCTAAGGCAAGAAAACATATACTGGCAGAGCACATACATCATTTAACTTTAGATATGAGTAGCATTGCTCCCAGTCTTTCAATTAAGAAACATTTACATTTCATTGTAGTGGTTTTCCAAGATCACATAGCGCTCGGTAGGTAGGAGCTTTGATCTTAGATGCATTCATCTGTAAAAGAAACAGGTGCAGACTAGCTTTACTCACAAGTAAGACATCCTTGGTCTAAATGAGCAGTGTTACTTCATGTGAGTTGACATTTGTATCGTGACCTACTGCCATTGTTATGGTCTCAAAGCACTGTGGGGTTAATCGCCCTTCGGCTGAACGTAATCTTAGCAAAAATAAAACCAAAATAGCAGTACATTGCATGCAAATAGCATTTTGAATGTGGGTGACTTTTCAGTTTCTAACATAGAGGACTAGTTTAAAGAAAATATACCGACCATACAATTATTCATTTATTATTATAATTATTGTTTTTATTGAGCATGGACCTCTCACTGGGTGCAACGCAACGCTCAACAAGTTATAGGGGGAAGGACACGGTGAGGTAAGAAGAGATACAAGGGTTTGGGGAGTTAAGAGGGGCGCAGGAGGGTAGCAATTTGGCAGCAAGGGATCTAATAGCAAACAGGGGAGGAAACGGGGGAGCAGATCACCAAGTCTCAGGTAAGATCAGGAGTGGACGGTGTGTGGACCTTGCTGTTAGGGAGGAGCCATTCAGAGGTGTAGCCAGGATTGTCTAACAAGTGGGGCATGAAGCTAATGTAGATAATGTAGTTGGGCCCACCGCAGTGAAATTAACATCTGTAAATTCCCACACAGTGCTGCTCAGTGGACATTTACAGATTTTGAGCGGCCCTTGGCTGCTCAGGCCCTACCCTGTCTTCGGCACTGGAGCCATTCCATGAAGAGGAGAGTCTTGAGCTGCTTTCTGAAAAGTAGAAACGAGGAGGTCTATATGGTGTTGATGGGGAGGAGGTTCCAGAGTGTGGGAGCATAGACAGGGAAGGCCTGTTTTCTGGTTCTTTCCTTTCTGCCACAGCACAGTCCCATTCTGCACATGTCCTTACTTGTTGATCGTAGGATTCTGGAGATGGTGAGTCTCTCAGCAAGATAGCTTGGGGACTTCAGGAATTACAGTCATGTAGATGATGCAGCAGGCATTGCTAGGACAGTGACAATGTGACACCTGAAATTAATTTTTCATAGGACTCAACCATATTCTGTCAGTTTCAGCTATTATAACTTAAAGTATGAACCCCAAGAGCAACTGTTTACAGGTGAGAAATCTGAAATGCTTTGCATGTAGAACACATGCACACTCAATAACATGCAGTCATATGCAAATTACATACATATTTGTTAGATATTGGATTTGAGACTGGTTTTTATTAGTGTATGAATATTCCAACGAAACAGAGTATTTTCTATGCAAGCATAATGTTGATCCAACTGTTCATTAATTGGAATGTGCACATATTGATTCTGTAAAACTTCTGGAAAATAACTCATGTAAACGTTTCCATGAAGAGATGAGGAAACAAATTATGTGGAAGAAAGACTGATATTTACCCCCCCCTCCCCAATAATAAGCTCTACATGTTATCCAAGCCTCTGAAAAGACACGTTTAGCTGAAGCCTAGAGAAGGCAAGTGATCAAGCATTTCTGTTTTTGATTCCAGTTGTGTTTCGCCTTGAGTATGCTGGCTAATCCCACCATAGTGCTTCTTGATGAACCCTCAACTGGAATGGACCCGAAAGGTCAACAGAGAGTGTGGTAAGTTAGGCTTCTTGTCATAAAATGCATCCAAGCCTAAAGTAAGGTTTAGATCACTTTGTGAAGCACACCCTGCTCTTGGTACTCTTCCCATTGTTAAGTATTATGCCAAGGACTTTAATAATTGTATGATTTTCAGGTTATTGTTCCAAGCAAAGAAATAAAGCGTACACTCTTCAATGAACACACACTAATCCTGATGTTCACTCTAGGTGTGTTCTGGGTGGTTGTATATGTTTATAATTATATTTTTTGGGATACATGGGTAAAGTTAATCTGCAAAGGTCCTCCTCTAAACAGATCATTGATTGGTGTGGCTCCTGAGGTGAAATGTTTTATGTTCTTTCTAAATTGTGTAGCTGCATGTCGGTTTCAGCACCTGCCACTCAAAATCGTTCTTCTAGTGAACTCTGTGGACATTCGCAAATTACCATGGCTCTGTCTCTTTCCGGGTTGCAGGTTTTGCTATGGCCTAGCAACTTAAATACATGTTACTTATGGATGTGGCATTTAAAAGTGTACTTCTTGCTCAGGTTAAACAATATTGTGTGCTTATTTTCATATTTGTCCTCTATGTTCCACTGTTTGGGATGGGTTTACTATCTATCTCAGGGAAGTATGCAAGGTGAGGGAGAATGGGATGGTGAAGTTTATTTGACTTTGGTTTCAAACCCGTTGAGGTGGAATGGCGTGCCCTGGAGAATGACTTGGCCGAGTTGTGCACCAATCGCTGCTGCATAGTATTAATACTACGCTATCGGAATTTCGACAGGATGCAGTGTTTGATCAATTTCTTCAAAGGTTGCTATGGCAAGATTGTAAAGGAAGGGGAAGTGCTGAAATGGCCACTGTTTTGGGTAGTACAGAATAATGATGACCATGTACCAAACCTGGCCATTGGAACTGAGAGAGGCTATAGGTGCTTATACCAAACAGATACAAATGTCGCCTTTTTCATATTACTTGGGGACCCTGTAGTCCAAGCAGAATCTATCATCACTGGGGGAGGTAGAGGCGTGTCTCTGCAAAATATTGCTCGGGATGGGCAAGACAATCCCATTATGATCCAAGCAATTCTAAGGATTATGTGCTATTTTAAGTAACATGTTTTATACATCTGATGTCCCTAAATATTAAACTGCTGTAGCTGTATGGTAAAACATGTGAGCCTTAAGGTGATATAATATCAGAGCTAACAAGGAGATGAAGAGAGAGGGGTTGCTTAATTAATGGGATGTTGCTGGAAGAGATACGCCTGGACATTTTTAAAAACATTAAGACTATGCACTAATCTACACTGAAGAAAAAGGCCATTCCACACAATCAGACCTTGGACTGACAAAGTACAAGCTGATTTAAGATTATGTTTCTGAGGGTTAAGCAAACAAGATATGGATAAACACAGAGATTTAACTGGCAGATGGAAAACAATCTGGACAGAAACGTATGCCCCAAAGATGCACTTGTGGATAAGAGTAGCTCTTCCGTAAAATATTCTGTCCGAGAATGGCAGATAATGTAGTTTCCTTAAACTAGGAGTGTTATTTGCAAACAGTGGATCATTGGTATCAGTGGTGCCAAATTATTTTGCATCACTGTGGCTAGGAAATTGATATATATTTTGGCAAAGCCATAGTAGTTTACACACTCCAATATATAGAAGAAATCCAATACATATCTTACATTCATCAAATACATACCTTACAAACATCAAATAATCAACATTTTCTCTTAAATACATAATACAAATCAATTTGAAATCTATTAAAATCAATTATAAAATTAAACAATCTAAAGAACATAAGAAACTTCATGGATCAATATTTAAAAATGTCATTTTTATCAACCAGGCCTTCCCAATGTAATTTAATATTGCGTTTAAACCCATTTAATCTGTGGTGGTTTTACCAAACCGAATAACTTCTTTAACAGTTCTTACATTAACATGTAAAAACAACGGTCTCAAAAATGGTTTCTTGGGCAGTTATATAACAGACAAATACGTACATAAATGTTGGATATCATCTTCCCAAATAACACTGTTTTTGCAGCTTCCCGACTGGCCTTTATTCCAGCAAGCTTTAGAGCTCTGTAATGGTAAGATTCTGAGTCTTAATTTAACCATTAGGGTTTTCACCATTCTGTGAGACGGACTCTATTGCAATTGACTTCTAAATATTGTACAACCAGTTTCTTATTTGCGTTACTATTTCCTATCTTTTTGAGGTACCATTGTTCATATTCTCAGCACAGATTTATAATGAGGGACCAAGCCTGACAGGATTACTCAACAAGAGCGATAAGTAATACATATTGCATACCATCGCAATAAACAGTACGTTCAGAGAAGCAGGGGTTTCCTTTTTACTGAAAATTCAATGCTATACCAACCCAGCTCCATCCTATCAGGTACATTTGGAGCGCTACTTTGGAGATTCAAGAGCCGCTTCAAGATCCTAGTTTATTCTGTTAACAAATTATCTGAATACCCCCAGATTTCTGCTCAAAAGGTTGCAGCTGGGATTGCCTGCACTCTGTACACCTCAGTGGCATGGAAGATGTTCCACCCTCCATATTGATTGGAAAAAATTATTACTGCCACATGCATTTTGTTCAGGGTGAAAAAAAACTACTTTTAGATTTATATATATTAATTCTAAATAATGTTTCTTTCGTCTAGCAATAACTGTTCTTGAAGGCCTTGCAGGATTTTTGAGACCAACAATGCGTTGTATGGATTTAGAATGATACCCCATTTTTTCCCTTTCAGTGTCAGTGCATTAGTTTCCACATTGTTTATGGTAACAGCGATATCATTGATAGATATAAAAAATAAAGGTGCCATCATGCAACCTTGCCTTTCTCCTCTGGTAATATTAAAAGGACTTTTATAAACACTATCGGGACCACTTCAAATAGATCAGTAACTCATTACTCGACTCAGGTGCATTGGGAAACACAGTTTCTCTAATATTCCACACATTTGTTGCATGGGTACCAAATCTAAAGCTGTCTGGAGATCGATGTAAGCAACATCGAGTGGTATGCTTTTCAAATTTACATATTTGTCCAACAGCAAGTTCAGTCTAAAGGACTGGTCAATTATAGCTATTGACTTACTGAACCCCTGCGTGGGTGATAAGATACTATTGTCCTCACACCATTGTTACAATCTTAAACTTAAGATTCTTGCGTACAGTTTCAACAGAGGGTCCAATAGAGATTTTGGCCTGTAGGTGGCTGGTACATTACGGGCCCCTTTTTTAAATATAATGATAATTAATGATCCCTGCAACCTACATGGTATCTCATTAGCTACATTAAGATAGTTCAAAAACCTAGTTTGGAAATTAATTTACTAGCTCCCTGAAAAAAGAGATTGGGTTTAGATCCTGGAATAACTCAGGCTATAGTATCTAAATGATTTTCAGCCAGCAAATGGTGGCTGCATATGAAAAAGAGCCTATAGAACTTGCAATGTAGCCTCGGGTAAGATTGGGAGATATACAGCTTCGATAGAAGCTTTAAGAAGGGATGATTTATCATTAACAGAGTAATAATACTGTAGATCAAGTTGAGGTAGAAGATCCTGTAAGAGCTTGGTGTAAAAATGAAAAACCAATGGGGAGAAAGCAGAGCCTTGCAGGACCCAAAGCACAATAGGAGTAAAGATGGTTTCTTAGTCATGTAAGGGTACCCAGATGTGCGGTTGGACAGAAAGCATGCAAAACACCAGGTGCCAAGATTGGAAAATATCTCCTCTACACAAAGGCTCCAGGGCTCAACTGCCTCACTTCCAAGATTTCTAAGGAATTTTGTCTTCAATTGGCACTGTACTTATAGATGTTGTAGGTGAAGCTCATTGGAGGTGGTTATATTACCTCTATCATTGAGAGAGTCTTTGATTACCCTCCTGCCTCAAATGGTAAGGGACCCAGAGTGTTGTGGCCTGAAGATACTCCTCTCGTTAATATAAGTAGGCTCAGAAAACTTTTTCCCAGTAACACTCAAACCACTTTAGAGTTGAAAAGTACAGAGAGGAAATAATGAGGGGCCTGCAAGGTGCTTTGGAGCATGGGTACTTCAGTCCTCCTCAGGGCCCTTTAACATGTCTGACTGTCATAGTGGGGCGTGGAATTGGGGCATGCTACACTTTTTCCTATTTTTAGCACAACGTTCATTGTGTGCTGGGGTTGGGGGAGATAGGCCATGGGTGCTGTGGGAACCAAAGGAACTAGTTTGAACCCCCAAGAGTGACCAAGGACACTTTACATGCCACAAAACCTTTGTATGAGTGACCTGCAAAATTCCACAGGGCAATATTGTGGGAGCTCGATCACTTATGGGTGAAACTTCCAGAGTTTTAATTCTCACTTTTGCACTTGACCAAATTCTCTGGCCATACAACTCTCTTTAGTCCCCACTGTCTCGGATCTCTCACCCTCAAACATTTTGCTATGTAGGTGGCTGCCTCGCAGGATTACGTGTTTTATAAAATGGGAATAATTGTAGAAATGCACTCCTTGCCAGGGAAGGCAATTCACCAAAATGTCTGGGGGGAGGGAGGCAGAAGTGACATCATACACTCAATGACATCACAGGAACTGATGTCCTATGGCCTTTGACCCCCAATTACATCACATGAAATAACTGATATGATATGTAACCCTGAGAAAATCACCTAAGTGTCTGGTGAGTGTCAAAATCATACATAAGCTTACATTTCAGAAAATACCAAACCAGTACTAAAGCAGATATAAGACCGTTTTAGATACCAACCACACTTTAAGTAGAGTGCTACCTATGCTTGGATTTAATGATGCTAACATTTATACTTTTACCATAATCTATAACTTATATAGTGCTTTCGCCAAAGCAAATTACATGAAATACTACCAAAACCTTTTCCGAATGGGTTCTGTAGACAGACATGATAACACTCTCCTTAATTGCTGAAAATGAATGATCACTCTTCCGCCTTACCCTGGCGTGGTGCCGTTTGTTGCATTACGGTGCAAATATCTCGGAAATTGTGCATCCTCTGGCCTTGAAACGTGGTTTTTGAAGTCCCATAGGGATGTCGAGTTTTGTTCTTTGCGTCAGAACTGGTCAAGAAACAACATTTTTTCTTTCCCTTCCCAGTCAGCATGGTTTACAGCTTCGCTGGCAGTCCAGAAATCCACAAACACATTTGAACTTTTGCTGAAATCCCAGGAAAACAGTGGGGTGTTCAAATAACATGGAGCCCATAATGCCTGGAGGGGCCTAGCAGTTATCTATGAAAAGTTGGTGCAGATGTGTGAAAGGGCGTGGAATTGTATAAGGAACAACACTTCGCTAAGACACAAAGCCACAAACAAATTTTGACTTTTGCTGAAATCCAGGCAAAGATGTCCAAATGTCATGTAGCTAGTAATGTACGGAGGGTCCTTACAGGTAACTATGCAGAATTTGGTACAGATTGGTGAAACGGTGTGGAATTGTATAAGGAACAACGCTTCGTGCCACAAACCCTCAAACCACACACAACGTTTGAATTGTATATATATATTTATATATATATAGTTTATTACCAAGCAACCTAGAGTAATATTCAGTTGTTGACCTCAGAAGGGTGTAAGGTTAAGTTGACCTTACTAGGCTTAAAACCTGTGACGTGCAGAAAACATAGATCCCAGGAGTGAACCCTTAACCCGCTGAGCTAGCTAACCAGTTTTTCTCCTTAAATATGCATAGGACAGCATTTTCTAATGCATTGGCTCTGGGAGTTACAATTCCTATTAACATAACACTATTATAGTGCTAAATAGCAGGAGGAGTAGGTCATGGCCCACTAGTAAAGCTGATAATGGTACTGTTGCATTTTATTTTGAAAAACACTTCAGTGGACAAGACAGGGTGGTAGGTAAATATCCTAATACTATTTCTTTTTAACTGCCCAATTGATTAAAAAGCAAACAGTGTCCAAATTGGAAAGCTCAGCGAATTCAAATCTCAATTCAGACGTGTGGCAGTCTACACTTTTCAAGTTCAGATTCCAGGTCTTCGGTCAGAGTGGTGCTGGTAACAACTTGGCAAAGGGACACTATACAGAAGGTGCTGAACTTGTGGACTCAGTATTGGATGTAGTAAGGAAAGAAGCAGAGAGCTGCGATTGCCTTCAAGGATTTCAGCTTACCCACTCATTGGGAGGTGATACTGGCTCTGGAATGGGTACACTTCTAATCAGCAAAATCCGTGAGGAGTACCCAGACAGAATAATGAACACTTTCAGTGTGGTGCCATCCCCCAAAGTATCAGACACTGTTGTTGAACCATACAATGCCACACTTTCTGTTCACCAGCTGGTAGAAAACACTGACAAAACCTACTGTATTGATGATGAAGCACTGTATGACATCTGCTTCAGAACCTTGAAGCTTACCACTCCAACTAACAGTGACTTGAATCATTTAGTGTCTGCAAATATGAGTGGTGTTACTACCTGCTTGCGGTTCCCAGGTCAGCTAAATGCTGAGTTACGTAAACGTGCAGTAAACATAATCCCCTTCCCCAGGTTGCACTTCTTCATGCCAGGCTTTGCCCCACTCACAAGTCATGGTAGCCAACAGTACCCTGTATTAACTGTTACAGAGCTAACGCAGCAGATGTTTGATGCTAAAAACATGATGGCTGCCTGTGATCCGCGTCATGGCCGGTACCTTACTTTGGCTGCTGTGGTCAGGGGCCGCATGTCCATGAAGGAAGTGGATGAGCAGATGCTTAATGTGCAGAACAAAAACAGCAGCTATTTTGTTGAATGGATTCCAAACAATGTCAAAACTGCTGTGTGTGACATTCCTCCACGTGGGTTGAAAATGTCTGCTCCTTTCATTGGTAACAGCACGGCCATCCAAGAGCTATTCAAACGCATTTCTGAGCAGTTCACTGCTATGTTCCGCCGAAAGGCCTTTTTGCATTGGTATACAGGGGAGGGGAGGGATGAAATGGAGTTCACAGTATCTGAGAGCAACATGAATGATCTTGTGTCGGAGTATCAACAATATCAGGATCCTGCAGCTGAGGAGGAAGGAGAGATTGAGGAGGAGGCAGAAGAGGAAGTTGCATAAAACTAACATGCCTGTAAATTTGGTTGTAAGATGTTTATTTGTTAACGAGAACCTGTTTAACTGCATTGTTCGTTTGTTGCCCTGCTCCTTGTGTTCTGCATTCTGTTTCATTTCCAATGCTGTACAGACCTGCACCACAATAAAAAAGAAAAGTTTTCCTAAAAAAAAAAAAAAAAAGATTTCAGCAGGGCTGAATCAACCCTTTATCCTTCAGAGGTCAATAAATTAAGTACAATTACATTTTGAAGTAAGAACACCAATTTTTCCAGCACTTAGAAGCAAGGGGAAGCAGGAGTCAGACATGATGCACAATCCATACACATAATGTAATGCCAACTAGTTTACCCGTTTACAGGGATATTTAGGCCACAGAAATCAAAATATTACTCATTTGTGTACAGATGACGGGCCTCAGAAACATGAAACAATCAAGTTAACTCTCAACCAGATCAGATGCTCAGGATCTAGGGCATCCAGTTTGCCTGGCCTATATGAATAAACACAAATCTCCAGCTGCACCTCTGCAAAGAAAGTAAATGCGAAAACCAAAACTTCACAGGGTGTTTTCCAACAATAATGAGGGTTTTGAAATTCACTTTATTTTTGTTTTACACACTGCCTCTGCATTCCTTGACCAACCGAGGTTGCAGAGGCAGTGTCAGAGGTCACAGGAGAGTAAAATAGGAGTTACAGCTGCTGCAAATGGTGACCCCCAAATGATGTCCCTGCTCCTTTCATAAAGTAGCATTGGGTTAAGTAAACATACAAAAACATGTATTATGAGCTACAGTTGCACCTCAATATACTGTAGAGTCACCCTTCAATGCTCACACCAGAAACAGATCAACCCACTAGGGAAAAAACCCCAGCATACGTCTTGCAAGGAGAACAAGGTTTAATCTAAAAAAATACAAGTATGTTTCAACAAAGAACTCAGCTGCCACAGAGCGCTGTGACCAAAAACAGCATGAGCAGTAGTTTTTATGGGTACATAGCATTATAACTGACATATATTACATAGGTTACGCATCCAGGTAGCTGGTTGGTGTGACCCTATACGCATATAACTTGCTCCATACCGTATGCCAGGCGATTGGCCCCAGCATCTTCTGTCCGTCTTCTTCCACGTTGGGATCTTCTTTTGTCATCATCCAACAAAAAGACAGTAATTGGCAATTTTTTATACAGACTGTAATTTCACAGCTCTACATTGCACCTGCTACAAAGGGTATGAGGTGGCTACTTTTTTTTATAAACATATGTTTATTGGCATTTTTGTTCAATCGAACAGCAACACTCAACTTTTGAAAAAATCCAACATATAATAAAACGGAAACACTCCCCTCATTTCCCTCCCTCTCCCCCTGGTCCTGGAGCTTAATATACTGTCTTTCCCATATGCATAGTATCCCTTACGCCACTTTAGAGTCTATGCCCCCTCTTTACATTCCTCGTTGAGGAAGTCCTTCATCCCCAGCTTTTGCCTATCCTGGATCAGATTCCTCTTGCGGGTCGATGATTCCCAGGAGGGTTACCGCCTTGGGGCACCATGCTCTGTTCCTCCCTCCTCCAAGGAATGCCAGAAGGGCGGACCAGTCTGTTGTAAATTTCAATTGGTCCCCCTGTAATGAATTCCATAGCAACCACAGACCACATTTTGGCCACCCATTGATGTTCTTGGGGGGGTGTTTTCGACCTCCATCTACGAGCCACCACCATTACCTCCGACATCATCATTAATACATATATTTTATGGAGCGATTTCATAGGCATTTCAACCAGATCCCTGTACATGCACAGCAAAGCCCGTCCCCCATTATCCTCCCCCCACTTTTCCCATGACTTGTGATATAGCTTGATGTATGTATCTCCAATATGCATCTAGCTTCGGGCATTCCCACCAGATGTGGGCCCACGTACGTGCCCCTCCACACTCTCTCCAGCAGTTTGGGGAGGAATTTGGGTACATTTTATGGAGTTTAACCGGGGTTAAATGCCATTGAAACATTAATTTTAGCCATGCTTCCCGGACTTCTAGAAACCTGGTAAGCTAAGGGATCTGGTTCCAGAGCTTTTGCCATTCCTGGTCCCCTATGACCGTGCACGTGTCTGCCTCCCAATTGCACACATATAATATGTGTGGCGCTTTTTCCCCTTCCTTGATATATTTGTATATGGAGGCGATCAGCCCTTTGTCCCCGGAATGGGCGTCTAGGTATTTTTCGAAGGGGGTCAGTGACTGTGATCCTCCTTTTTTTAAATCTGGATGGGATAACCAGTGCCGCAGCTGAATGTATCCATATCTATGTGTCTCCTCGAGCACAAATTCCATTTTGCATCGCTCACATTCTTTAACCCTGCCACCCTCAAACATGTCTCGTACTCTAGGGCATCCCCCTTGATACCATCTGTCAAAAGCCAAGTTATCACAGCCCGGGGTGAACTGGGGATTCTCGAATAAAGGCGTATATGGGGATGGGAACGTGGTAACCTGTGCCCATGCCACTGCGGCGTCCCAGACCTGACCCACTGTCGACACAATTTTACTGGCATACATTTGGGGAGTTCTGTCTAATCTTGATTTCCATAGCATTTCCTCCAGTCGTCCTGCGACCACCGCCCTATCCATCCTCTGCCATATTTTATCTCTGTCATCTTTTTGCCAGTCTCTAAGGATTCTAATTTTAGCCGCTATATAATATGCCCTAAAATCCGGCTCTCCCACTCCTCCACAAGAGGTAGAGGCTTTCATGAGGAATGCAGAGATTCTTGGATGTTTATGGTTCCAGATTAATCTATTGGTGATCTTCTGCAGGGTTCTAAAGAAGGTGCGTGGAATGTATACCGGGAGGGCTGTAAATAAATACAGCAGCCTCATCAGTATTGCCATTTTCAAGGTGTTTATCCTTCCCAGCCACGAGATAGAGAGCGATCTCCAGTCAACCAGCTTAGATTTAATCTTTTCCAGTAACGGCAGATAGTTTGCCTGGTAGATATCCTCTACAGTTTTAGTTAAATACACCCCTAGGTATTTGATCTTAGTATTGGCCCATCTAAAGGCATATGTGGCCTTAATTAGCTGTTGAATGGGGCTGGGAAGGTTAAGGCTAAGAAGTTCTGATTTGTTGGCATTCATTTTTATGCCGGCCACTTGTCCGAATTGTGCTATCTCATCTCTGACCCCTCTCAAGGATTGTTCGGGACACATAAGAGTAAGTATTAGATCATACCTTATGTTGCTGTCCGCCGAATGGTATGCCTATTATGGAATCTACCTCTCTCACCGCCGCCAAAAATGGTTCAAGATGCAAAGCATATAGTAGCGGGGATAGAGGGCACCCCTGCCTGGTGCCCCTCTCTACCCTGACCAGGTCCGACAGTTGTCCATTAACTATCAATCGGAGAATCAGGGTTTGATAATTGGCCCTGATCCTATCGATGTATTTTGGACTGAACCCCATCTTAACCATTGTAGCGAATAGAAAGGTCCATTCCACCCGATCGAAGGCCTTTTCGGCATCGATCGCCAACAGAAGAGCCGGGACCTCCTTCCGCTGTGTCTTTTGTATTAGATGGATTATCCTCCGAACATTATCCGTTGTTTGTCTTCCCTTAATAAATCCGGCCTGGTCGTGTTTTACCAACTTGGGCATGATCATATCTAACCGGGAGGCCAAGACCTTAGTGTGAATTTTAGCGTGCACATTTATCAACGCTATCGGTCGATATGAGCCGCACAACTCCGGATCCTTTCCCTCTTTGTGAATGAGTATGACCTTTGCCTCTTCCATAGACCTAGGTAATTCTTTGGTGAGGCCCACCTGATTAAATAGTCGCGTTAAGTATGGGATTAAGAATTCTTTGTGGCGCTTATAGAACTCGGCCACGTACCCATCGGGACCCGGAGCCTTATTTGTTGCCAAAGAGTTGACAGCTTTTCTAACCTCATCTGATGTTATATCCTCCTCAAGTCTGTCTCTATCTTCTTTTGATAATACTTCAAGCGTGACTTTGTCCAGATAGGACTCTTGCGCTACTAGATCTGGGTTACTAGAGTAGTATAGATTGGTATTGAAGCAGCAGAATTCTCTTTGTATCTCTTGATTTTGTTAATACGTCTGGCTACCCTTGCCTTTCATCCTCAGAATGCTCGTATCCGTATCTTTTTTACTTAAAATGTTTGCTAGGAGGCGGTCCGCCCTATTGGTCTTAACATAATACCTCTGGCGCAGGCACAAAAGACTTTGTTCCACTGCCCTAGTTTGAATAAGATTTATTTGGCCTCTGAGTGTGCAGACCTCCCTCTCAGCAGCTCTGGAGTGCTTTGTGGCCATGCGGCCCATTGCCTCTCTAAGTTTAAGGCCCAACCTTTCTTCCTCCAGTCTCGCTTTGCGTTCTCTCCTTGCTTTAATCGCTATAATCTTGCCCCTTACCGTAGCTTTGAGGGCATCCCACCACACCTGGGGCGATGTATCCTCCCATTTATTATGGGCCGCAATGTCTTCCAGTTCCTGTTCTACCTCCCTCGCTAATATATTATCATTGAACAGCGAGGCCGGGTATCTCCATCTCAACAGCCCTGTTGGTCCGCATGGTCTATCAATGGATAGCTTAAGGGGGGCGTGATCTGAGAGAGTCATAGTGCCCAAATTAATATCTTTTACAGTGCCCAATAAAGAGGCAGAGATCCATATATAATCAATATGTGAGTGGGATTTAGGCGGATATGAATAAAATGTGTATCCCGCCCTGTCCCCCTTGACTTCCCACCAGACATCAACTAGGGCAAATTCCCCCATTTTCTTTCTAAGATCCCCAGAAGGCCCCCCTTGTTGTCCCCATATGGTCCTGCTTCTATCTGTAGTGGGGTTCCACGCCAAATTGAAGTCCCCTGTTAGTACGATGCGACCCTTGGCGAAATTTCCCACTCTTGTGAGGGACCTCTGAATGAATGAATCTTGCCCGTTATTAGGTGCATAAATAGTTGCTATCGTAAGAGGCTCCCCTCTTCCCTCAAGCAGGACCGCCAGATATCTTCCCTGTTTGTCTTTTTGTGATGATTTGATTGCCATCTCCAGGCTATCCTTCAGGGTAATTATTACTCCCCCTTTCTTACAGGGCTGTGTGGCGTGGATCAACCTTTTGTATCCCCAGATATTGATTTTGTGCAGGTCTTTAGTTTGTATGTGGGTCTCCTGGAGTGCTGCTATGTGTGGATTTTCTTTGCGGAGGAATCTCTGAATTTTCTTTCTCTTAACAGGGGAGTTCAGACCGTTGACGTTTAAAGTCAAGAGTTTCAGGTGGTCCATACTAGCCGGTGTAAATGTCCATGATCACCTTGACCCTCCCTCCGATTCTGGGATGTTGTGGGATTTCCAACGGCCGGTCTTGCTACCGGGTCTTAAGTGTCTTTCAAGAATTGCTTGCCCCAGGATCGACCCTGCCCCACCCCCCTCCCTCCACCTTGTCCCCTCCCCTCAACTTCCCCATACCGGGTGGGTCCAGCTGGCCCCCAGCCCCTCTCGGATTAGGAACCCAAGAACTAGACCCTATTAAACCCCCGGTTAGACACCACGTGGGGATTCCCTTTCCCATTCCAAGAAGCCAGAACTCCTCAATCTCCCCAATCCCTCTCGCGCCAGTAATTAACCTTTCTGTTCATTTAAGCGCCTTCATTCTTCAAGTATACACCTTCCCCAGGAGTAACACAGAGTCATTGGACGTGCTCCCCGATCTGATTATGTGCTCTTCATTGCAGGTTGGCCCCCCTGATCTGGTAGTTGATCTTGGGGCCGAAGACCACGGGGAAGACGCCCCCGGTCTTTCCTTGATTTCTTTGGGCCCACTTCTGACCACTCCCAGGTTTTCCGAGCGGTCGCCCGCCCTGTCGGAGACATGCATGGCGGTTTGAGTTTTCTTCCAGGCCTAGTATCGATGTTCCTTGTAATTTTATTGCTTCTCCCTTGCCACGTAAAATTGAGAGCGTATGGATGGAGCCATCTGTATCGGACCTGGTTGACTCTGAGATATGCCAGCACCGGAGCCATGTGTCTTCTCCTGTTCAGAGTAGAAGGAGACAAATCCTGGTACAATTGAATATCTGGGCCATTGTGGGAAATCTGGCTCGCTTTTCTTGCTGCTTGCAGATTCCTCTCCTTCAGCGGATAACAATGAAACACCGCCAGGACATCCCGTGGCCTCGCTCCTGGATCCTGATGCTTTGGCTCCACCCTATGAATCCGGTCGAACGTTATGTCCATTTTCTGATCCTCCTCTAACAGATCACCGAAGATAGTTTTCATCGTTTTGGTCAGGTCCTGGTCCTGCACATGCTCCGGCAAAGATTTAATGCCTATATTGGACCTTCTGGACCTGTCCTCCAGATCCTCCGCCCTTAACTCTAGATTGTGAGTGGCTGAAGCTAGAGTTTCTAGAAGGACGTCTGCCTTTCACGCATCCTCAGAGAGTTCTGGTATAGCTCTCTCATTCGTGTCCACTCTTTCTTCCATTTTGTTGAGGTCCCTTTTTATTTCACGCAGGCCTTCAGCCAGATCTTCCCGCAGCACTTCCATTTGTTTCTGTCTAGCCTCCGTGATTTTTCCTACCATTTGTCCCAGGAGGGTCTCGAGCATTGACTGGGTGATGGGCATTTCGTGTGCATTCTGGCTGTTATGCGGTGTGGCATCATGGTCCCCTCATTGGGGTGCCTAGACCACTGCTCCTCCAAGTCCATGGCCCAAATCTGAGCAAGAGTCCCCTCCTGAGGCTTTTTCGGTGGTCTGGAGGGGCCTGGAGTATCTTTGGACTTGTTTCTGGACATCCTGTGGGCGTGAGGGATATCCAGGAGTGGTACGCAATTGTGAAGTGCCGCTAAGGCTATTGCAACTTCCAATTCTGGCAAGATCCAGTAGCGCCGCAGGTGTGGCTGTGGTGATGAGAACAATGACTCGCCTCGCACCCCTATACTTCCCTTTGGAGGGCAATCTAAGAGACACCCGGGGGCTGCAGCATCCAGGTCGCCCACTAGCACTACTCTATTACTGCCCTCCAAAGAGGACCTTACTCCTGGATGGCGTCCAATAATACAGCCCCTGCTAGCTGGGGTGGAATAGGAGTCCTCCGGTCCCCCCAGGCTTGTTCCTCGGAGGAGGCTCACCCCCCCAAGGTGTCTCCTAAATGGGGGAGGGGTGTAGGTGCTCTGGTCCCCCCGCACCCTCCCCTGCCTTACTTGAGTCTTCGGCATATTGGGAAAGCCCAAATTCAGCTCTCCCTTCCATGGGATAGCCGTCAAGTTCCTTGCCTTAACTGTTTTCTGTGGGCCCTGCGTTCTGCAAGCCTCAGGGCGGCCTTCCCCCCCAGTTGTCGTTGTTTGAGGAGGGCTATAGGGCCCACCGGTGTTTGGAGTTATTCCCTGTACCTCAGGCTGGGTGGGGGGCAGGCTGCCTCTCCACGATCGCCGCCCAGCTGCCTCTCCGAGGGTATGCCGCCACAACCCCGTCCCACATCCTCCTTCACTGACCGGGCTGTAGGTTATGGGTAAAAGGGCACGGACTGCGGACCTCCTCTCTCGCCTGCCAGACCACCGCTCCTCCCTGCGGTCCTCCCCGCTCACCGGGCCACTACCTCCGGGTGCCCCTCCACTGCTGGTGTTCCGTGGGGCCGGGTCACTGCCGGTGGCCACCTCCTCCCGCGCACTGGGGATGCGCTGCCACACCTCCTCCTCGCAACCCCCGGCTCCCGCTGGCCCTCCGAGACAGAGGCCACCCCAAGGCCAGACTGCTGGGCCCAAGGCTCTCGAAACTGCGCCGCAGTGGGGCGACCGCACCTGTATTCTCGCAGGGCCCAAATGGCCGTACACCACTCTGCAGCACCCGGGGAGGGCGTTTATGCTGTTTTCGATTGTGCTTCTGGCGCTTCGCAGCCGTGGCGGCGCGGGAGCTCGCAGATGTACATCCTCACCGTCGCTCCACCATCTTGGAATCCTCGAGGTGGCTACTTTTGAGGTTTCCCAGATGCGTTGGCACCTCCACATTTTTCCCCACCCAGGGCATAAATGTGTTACCTTCTCCCCTGGCACCTTGCAGCACAAATCACATGCGTGTGCCAGTGTGTCATGATTGCAGGCCATGCTGGGACGGGGACCTCATTTGACCTGCAGGGAAGCAGAGGCTGGACTGCACTAATGTGCCCTTGGCGCTGTCACCTAGCATGCTTCCAGTGACTTAAGGCATGTTGTACTAACAACAAGCCCTTCCAAGTTGGCTGCACTGTTGACAACCACCCACTTCCCCAAGATGGCCACGGAAAACTCCATAGCCCTCGTACAGGCATCTCGCACTAGTTTCTTAGGAGGCCTTGTTACAGCCTTCCTATTTAAACCACGCCCTGGAGCTCTTCCGGGCTTTGCGTTCAAGTGAATCCACAGCAGCACGCTTACCGCAGTCTCCATTTCCCTGGTCCTACGCCCCAAAGCCTATGCCGAGCACGGGGACACAGATGCATTCCTTAACTGCATCCGGACCGCTCCAGCCTCCGGATCTTCGTGTTCTCAGCCGCGGTGCTTCCCTGCAAGAGGAGAGAAAAAGACAACCTTACGAACGCACGAAAAAAGACAGCGCTACGAATTCACACAGGCAAGCCAGCTTGCAGCTTAACGCATTAACAGAATAAAGACATTAGAACCACACACAAGCTGCACCAGCTGCAAACAAGGCAAAATAAGCTGTAGCAGCAAGCAAGGGAAAGTACTGAAGCAGCAACAAGCAGAAAGAAGGCAAAAGAAACCAAACCAAGGAACACCTCCAAGGCAAGCCACAACAGCAAGCAGGGTAAAAGGGGAGACCGGAGGGTATGAAGCAAGCATCAACCCCACCTCATACTCCCTAAGGTTGTTGAGGTGATATTATTCCTTTCAAATGAGCTTGGAGTGATAAGTGGTGTGGGAGTCCAGTTAAGCATTACACAGTTGGGGCAGGCTGCCCCTGTTCTCTCAACTTCCTGATCAATTGGTCCTTCTACAGTTTTCTGACTGGGGGTCTTGGGGTGGTCAGTGTATTCAAATGTACATGGTTTGGGGGTCGTGGGCTGTAATAATTTATAAGTCAGGACAGTGAAGGCCTAGAGCCCTCACTCCCCTTCCTCATGGGATAACTCTTCAAAGACCCATTCCAGCCCTTCTCGTCGCCTTGCAGAGCACATTTGTTCTGGGTTGCATGCACTGCTGATAAGCTGCACCAAAGAATTGTGTGTGTGTTGTTCAAGAAATTAACTTCTGCTAAGCTACCTGGGCTGTGAGCAAAAAGCGCATGCACATCCTTCTAACCCTTCAAGCTGAATATACGTGTTGTAGCATAGCCGTGGCACTAGAATGGCATCTAACTTCTAAAATTGAGTTTTCCTTACCCAGATGATTCTAATATCACAATTCACCATCTGTCCACAACAATGCAGCTTCTAGGAGTGTGCCCTTTCCGTTCTCCCAGCTCCTCTAAAGCATCTCCTTCTACAACTGCCTCATTCTAAATTGTCTGGGGGGCCTTGGACTTTCGCCCCTGCTTCCCAACATTCCCCCCTTTCGGTAATTCCATTTTACCGAATTCCCTTGCCATTCTTTCAGCCTCCTCATATCTCTATGTTCCTTAATTAGACACCCACACTCTACATACTGACCACAAGCTTTCTCGCGACTGGGCTTACTGCTCCGGGGGATATGTAGGGAATATACAGCCCCCATCTCCTTCTAAATCTACCCAGTGCCCTACATATATTTCGGGGTCCGGTGGGGCCGTAGTAGCTTCTCTAGGGGGATCAATACTTTGCTCTATTCTCACCATACAGGGCTTATTTGGGTCATCTGTTTGTACCTGCGCATCTTTTGTACCGCAAGGTGCACTGCTGACCCCAATTGAAACCGTCATCATTGCATTAGGAATTGCTCTTGAACAGCATCAAAGTCCCAACTGGCATGTGCAAAAAATCACCAGCATGAACACCAGCACTGGCACTAGTATATTGATGATCGCTCCCATCCACGATGGTGCCCATGAAAAAAGATCATCTTCCTGGCTGACTTTGTTTTTATGTTTTGTTTTGTCTTGTGAGTGCCATGAGGCCCTTCGCTGAGTGTGCGCTATATGAAAATTAAAAAGATAGATAGATAGAGTAAACAGTTACATGGCATCCCTGGGAAGCGAGAAGCGATTCAATCAGTGGTATGAGATCTGCTGCCTGAGTGGAGTAGTGCATGAGTAACCTTTTTTGCACCACCACCCCGTACTCTCCATCCACTAGGCGCGCAACTGCTGCACCAGTATGTCTCTGTCGCCTGTCCCCTGGTCAATATTTGCTGACCGTTAATGAAAAGCACTTCTCCCCCTCAAGTGGACTGTCTTTTGCTTTCACCATATCCTCCTCCTCTCCCTCGAATGTTATGCAGTCATGCCTAAGCAGGTCTTCCTCAGGGCACAGTTCTGCTAGGAACGTAGCATGATTTACTGTTTTGCACCTCACTATGTGGATGTTTGGGCTGGATAGAATTACTTCATACGCAGACGTCCGCTTCCTTGTTAACGTTGACTTGGATCGTTAAAGGATTGCAAATACTGCAAGCTCCTCGTGCATTGTTGCGGAACACCCCATGGTAATTGTGGAGCTCTTCTCAATTGCAAACGCAGCGGCAGCAAGCGCTTGTTCACAAGGGTACTGGCCCTGCATTACTGAATCTAGAACTACACTGTAATAGGCCAATGGCTTGTGGCCCACAGTGCTTTTCTGTGTGAGTACTGCAGTCATAATTTGACCATTAGAATGGGAAAACAAGTAAATCTCATGAACAGTAAAATGTGTTGCTTGTTTGGGGATGCTGCACAACATGTTTGCAGGATTTGGAACTACGGGGAACTCTGCCAGTACAATGGGACTCATTGGGAGTATGGAGGTAGCCATGGTGCTATTATACCTTGAAGGACCCGGTAAGACCCATTCTGAAAACCATTCCCTATTCCAATTCGAGCCCCCATAGGGCTCAATGGGAATGGGGAAGGAGCTAATAACGGGCCCGTAAATAGCGGGCCCGTTATTAGCTCTCTGGTCTCTTAGCGGCTCCCGCTAAGGGCCGCTGGTAAAATCAGTCGGCCTTAGTGGGGCCCGCTAAAGGACGTCGGAATGTGGCGGTAGGGGGTTAATGGCACCAGCATCCTTACCGGTGCTGTTAACCCCTTACCGCCACACTCGTAATGAGGCCCAATGTCCATTAAGGGGCAGAGATCCTGGATCATTCTCCAACTTGCCCCCTTTTACTTTTTTTATCGGGTATGTACCCATATTGCATGGGGAGTTAGAGGGCACAATAATCCCTTGATATAAGAGTGCAGAAATGGTATCACTTATGCCCTCCTCCGCTTCTTTGGATAGTGGGTATTCCTTTGCGCGGGGTAGCATTGCACCAGGTGTGAGTGTTATTGAAACGGTTGTCACTCCCTGTAAGAGCCCTACATCGTGGGCACTGGTTGTCCATAGCCTTTCGGGAACCTGTTCTAGATCGGTTTGAGTGAAGGAGAGTGCTGTCACAAAGGTCATCAAAGAACACTGCACTCGCACCCATCTGAATCAGTCCCAAATACAACAATCCTTTTCTCTGACACCACTAACCCTTGCAAATCCAATGAGAGTATTGTCCCTGCCACAAGTTCCGGGGTCACAACTGGTCTGAAGATAAAATCAGATGGTATCATCCAGCATGCCTTTATAAACTGGGGTACTGCATCAAGTAACAATGTGATCCCATATGCAAACCTATCAGGATCAACAGAAATGCCACAAACCACCACCTCCCCTCCTCTTCCCTGTATGATCACCATTGCTCTCATGGCACACATTCCTTGGCTAGCACATATTATTTCCCTGTCCGTGAATGAGATGTTTAATTTACTCAAAAGGTCGTACCCTAAAACGTTTACTGGTAAGGTTTCTAAGTATAGTAGAGGCGCACACACCACTTTGCCTCCTATTTTGATGGCTATGCCTTCAGTAAAGGGAACCACTCTACAGCCTCAGAGAAGCTTTGTGTGTCGAGAGTTTCACCTGATAACTGGAGGTTTCCTTCACTAATGCATGATTTAGTGTCACCCGTGTCAGCCATAAAGATGAATTGTTTGTTTCCAACTCAGCGCACACCAAGGGTGCCTCATCAAGGTCGGTAGTCACAGACAGGACTGGGCACACAATAGCTTTTTGTGGGCTGTCCTTGTCGACATATGCTGTGGTACCTGGGAACGTGAAAGGGTTGCCTCCCAGAATGCTCAACGCCTGATAATGCGTCACTCTCCCATTTGGAACTGCATTGCTCTCTGGCATTGGGGCGCCATATGATTGACTTGCCAGCTTGTGTTAGGGTACAGGGCGGGGCCTGAGGGGGTTGTGGTGGTAGCTGTGTGTACGCTTTGTGTATTTCATATGATATCGACTTGGGCATCGGGGGTGCGAGTAAGTGCTGCTTCTGCCTTGGGCCTGCTGGAGTGTATTGATTGTACCCTGCTACGATCCTGCTTCTGCCCTCCCTCAGAACATGACCAATTTTTCCACCTCCCCAACATTGAGCTGGCTCTGCTCCACCTCTCGGCCCCATCCCTCTAAATCCACCTCTGCCACCCACTTCCACCTTGAAACCCTCCTCTTCTACACTGCTGACCTCCTTAATACCAATCTGGGTACTGTGACTGCGACACACTCTTCCACTATCCTGCACCTGGCCAAAACGCTGCTATTCTGGTAAAGCCTCTGCTCCGAGCCTCATCAGAGCAAGAGGCCGCTATATTCCCTAGCTGGTTAATCAGGTTATTGTTCCCCTGCGCCTCGCTTCCCCATCCTCCCACCCCCTTTTTCACATAATTAGACCCCTCCCACACCTGCCCCACTTACCTTGCACTGCTGTCCCTCACCAGAGCGTGGAACAGTTGTGTTTCTGGCGCTCCGCCGACACGTGACTACCCACCATGGTAAGGGAGAGGGAAATACACATAGTTCCCTTCTCCTCGAACCATGGTGCCCATCGTATTCTGTCACTTTTTTCAAGTTGAGAAACGGCGAACACCACTATTACTACCCCGGTACAATATGCCGGGGTACTGATAGCAATATTACCCTCGAAGGGGAGGCGTTACCTGGCCTGGTAATGCCCCCCTGCTCAGGAAATATTGCTTGAGTAACATTTTTGGAATGAGGTCTATACCAGTGATTAGTACCCAGCGAGTGGGGTGTGGAAACCTTCCTGCCAATGAGGAGGCTCAGAAGGGAGTCTTTACCACACAGTAAGACCCTATTCCGAGTATCCTCAGAGCAGGAGGCCGCCATCTTCTCTCGCCGGGAATTAAGTGCACTCCCCCACTGCCTCCACACTCCTTTTCCACATATTTAGGCCCCTACTCCCTTCCTACTTACCTTGTGCTTCCTTGTCAATCGCCTGTGCCAGGAACAGTAATGTTCCCGGCCCATCTCTGACTCTTGAATGGCCTCCATGGAAAGTGAGAAGGGACAACCTGTCGTTCCCTTCTCTGGATCCAGGCGGGCATCTTTCTTTGTAGTTTTACTGCGAGCTGCGAAGCAGCCAACATGCAGTTTCTCAACTAGTGATGAAAATACTGTTAGTACCCTGGTACAATGTGCTGGGATACTAATAGCAATATAACCCTCATGGGGGTGTGGTGGCATTGCCAGTCAAGGGGCTTGTACCTGATGCCTCTGCTCGGATTATATTGCTTAATTATACACTAAATTCTGAGAACTCTGATGGGTCAAGAGGAGGTCGATAAGGGGAGGAAGGATAGCTCATGGGCAAAGCATTTGTCTTGGAAGCAAGAAAATGTGGCACAACACTGGTTTGAATCCCAATCCTGCGCTTATAAACCACTCGCTGGTATTAAGCACGTTATAAATGAACAATACAATAAATTAAATAAATAATGGAATCCATGTGCGAGTAATCCTTATAGAAGGATACCATTAACGTGAATATTAATCATCATCAATGATGGGGATGAGTGCAATAAGTAAGATGCTTATGTAGTCTATTCAAGGATGGGTACCAAAGTAGAATACCAGGACTTTGTTTTGTACCCTTTCCTGTGGTCTTCGTTCCATATCCTTCTGTCCTATTGGCACTAGATCGTCAGACAAAACATTCTGCAAAGGCAGATGTTCATCAGACACAAACGTTGCACCTTAGGCTTGCTTTCACCCACAGCACCTCACTGCACCTCGTCCAACATTCCTCAGGATTTATCACAGACAACTTCTCATGTGCAGTCACTGCTGTAGGCCTTATGTTCCTTTGGGGCTATGGAAGAAAGGGGTTGTCATGCAACCAGGTCAATCTAGCTTCATTCCACTGGTTATCCGTGTCTTGTCAATGTCTTGAACACGCCCTCTGGGTTTCCAGACTCCTCCCCTTGTAGGTACAACGCACACAGGTTCTAAATAAAAATGAGTATGCAATTAAATAGACCAGCAATGTAGCCAGGGAATTGATGCTATCTGTGAGGATATACAGCATGGCTGTGTGACCCACACTTTTCTGTATTTATCTTCAGATCAACCCGGGAGCTCCAGTAAAACACGGCCATCATTGCCGATAGCTCACCACACCCCTATGATTTTTTAATACTAATATTCAGGCAACTCTTATCCTGAATTAAACAATGGTCCAGACACTGTTTCATGACAAAACAATGGGGTAACATGCTCAATTTGACAAACTCTGTGCTTGGTTTTCTGCATCCATGCCGTTTCAGAATGGATTCTGCCTGAACAAACCTGAACACACAGCGTTAAATTTGCTCAATGTGGTTCACCACTCGGCATAAGGAAATTGCCCATGCATCCGCCCACATCATAACTTTGATGTGAGGAAACGGAAGAGGATTCCTGCAGATTGTGACTGGTTTTTTTATTTGCAAAAGACAAGGATAACTATTTAATGACGTGCATCAACCACCATTGTTTTTCAGAGGAGATCACCATTACTGCTCACCTGCTTGTTCACATGTTTACATGTCAATGCTCCAGTAAGATTATCTGCATGGAGCAAATGTAGGAAACCCTGGAGAAATCCAGGTTCCTCTGCCTACATGCACTCCATGTGATTAGTCATGGGAATCAGGCAGAGTGGAACCCTGGATGCACAAGCAGAAGCCGTTGTGCTCCTCTCAGCCAGATACTGGATGCTCATTTTTCGGAAGTTGCACACATTTCCTTCACACACTCTGCCTACCCTGCCCTCATTAGCCTTCTCTTCCCCTCCTACCCCTACTTACTCAGCCTTAACCATAGCGAAGCCTGGGTAATGAATACCACAGCTCCCATTTGTTTTCAGCCATGCATATAATACTGTCAATGGGTACGATAATTATGACATATATTTGTTTGATGCATGTTATTACAGCAGTCCAGGCCGTTCTATATTCATATCGTACATAATGGAGCGTACTTGTGATATTACATCTGCATCAAGTAAAAGTTGGCTCCAATAAACCTGTGACTTTTGGGCTTTTCAGGAGAGCCATTCGGGCTGCCTTTAAGAACAAACAGCGAGGAGCTATTCTGACCACACATTATATGGAAGAGGCTGAGGCAGTCTGTGACCGGGTGGCCATCATGGTGTTGGGTAAGCTAAGGTGAGCACATCTCACTTCATCCAATTGGATCTGGCTATGACTCTAATTTGTCTTGTGTTTCTGCATGCATCTTAAGGACTTGCATTTCCTGCCATTTTTAACTGTTTGGAATGCTGTCTCTTCCAACTGCTCAACATGGCATATATTTTGGAGCATGTTCCCAGAAAACTAAGCAGTTTGGTCATTGTAGCCACAAGTGGCTTTAGAAATGTTGTCCCTATTGTTGATAATTATTATAGGATCCTGTGGCAATCTGCTCTGCCTTATGCAGAAGGAACTACCAAGAAAACCCCAAAGCAAAAAGGACCACAATCATTTGTGATCTCTGCTTGCTTTTAAAATATTAATATTACGTTTTTATATAACACTTCATACCAAATATTATGAGCTTCTAAGCGGTGTAATAGTAGTAGGTGTTACCAGAGTAAATGGTATGCAATGGTTCAACCTGGCCAGGATAAGGTGCTGCCATGGCCCTGCTAGGATTCGAACTTGTTAACTACAGCTTGGCTCCTGTCTGAGGTGAGCACTTGACCCATGAGTTAACCGCCATTAGCACCCGGCAATGGGTATTGCTCGGAGCGCAGGCTGTATCTACCGAAGCAAGCCCGTGTTCCGAGCCACCTGATGGCTGCTGCCCCTGCCCTCTAATCACCCCCCACCCTCTCTTCCATTCCTTTCTGTATTTTAACCTCCCCCAGCCCCATTCACCTCTCAGCTGTGGTGGATCGGATGGTATCGGCTAGGGACCCTTGTTAAACGCCCTTGCTATGCTCAGACCTTTAACTCGGGCCCCGGGCCGATACCACCCGAACCGGCGTGCCAGATCGAGTAGTAATGCTTAATTACATTCTTGTCAAGTGGAAGAAGAGTAGGAAAAACATTTTCGATGACATGTTTTTCCTCTCTAGAGGTCGCCTTACTCAGAATTTTACTTTTCTGCAGATGTATCGGATCTATCCAGCAGTTAAAGAGTAAGTTTGGGAAAGGCTATTTCTTGCAAATCAAAGTCCGAGACTCACAGCAGGCTGATGCCCTCCACAAGGATATTCTGAAGATCTTCCCTCATGCAGCCCGCCTGGAAAGGTATTGGACATCTCTAATCTATTAGGATGTATAGAACATGATGCTGTGCTGCCTGATCCCCTAACATCTCTAAAGGGATGAAAAAGTGTGTTGTGGGCTGGGAAGACACCCCCATTTACAATGTTCTTTTGGGGAGAAAGCAATAACTTTCAGGATTAAATCGAGCCATCTTATTTGAGAGTTTCTGTGAGGGAAGAGAACTATAAAATGCTTCGTCCATACGGTTTGTTTAAGGAGTGGCTGAAGTATTAAATCGTTGTGTTAGAGACTGGCTTAATTCTTGTGCTCCAACTTTTAGTTCAGCCAAATATAGAATGTATGCAGAGCCAAAGTTAGGGGAAAGCATGTGCATGTGGGAAAAGATGGTGCATTGTTCTTTGTGTAACACCAGTGACTGAAATTGAGACAGTATCACATGAGGCTCACATGGAAGCCACAGTCTGCGCTCTCATACTTGGACAAAAAGTGAATTCCTGCTCTGTGGAATGTGGATAGAAAACAACCAACTTCGTTTTAACAAAGACAATAGAAGAGTGTCAGAGGGGAAAGCCTAATCTACCCTTAGAGGGATTCTGGCACGTGATTCTGTAATGTGGATGAGGAGAGTTGGTAAGTCATGTGAAATGATCAATGTGGGTATCAAACGGGGACTGACAGTGGCAATTGACATTGTGATATCATAGTACATACAGTTGGTTAAGCACATTTCCTTTCCCTGGAGGTTCTTTACGTTTTCTGAGAACATTGTTTGTTTGTTTTGTTTGTTTATTTTATTTCTATAGCGCTCCGGACCCGGGAGTAAAAGGGCGCTTAGTACAAGTTACAAGGCACAGTACATGATACTAAGCAGTAATAGTTGAACACAGTTATATGCAGAATATACAGACAGTGGAGGTGATAGCAACCAATAATGACAAAAATTAGACATGTGCAATATGTACAGTTTATAGCTAAGTCTAACTTCAAGGTTGACTTTTTGTCAGAAGCCACCCAATGGCAAGTTTCCTGAACGACTGGAAGGATTTGGAATATTTAATATTCAGTGGCAGGGCGTTCCAGAGTTGGGAGGCGAGGACAGTTAAGTTCGAGCCTCCGGCTCTTTTAGAGGTAAATCTGGGTACTGTGAGACATAGGGTATTGGAAGATCTCGTGGTTCTGATGGAAGATTTCATGGTGAATTTGTTAGTAAGGTAGGTGAAAGCTCTGTAAGTGAGGCAGAGGGTTTTTAGATCGATTTTATGTTGGATAGTGATCCATTTGCATGTAGTTCTGTTGGCAGAGATGTGCTCACGCCTGGGAATGTTTAGCGCTGCCCGTAGCGCATTGTTTTGAAGGACTTGGAGTTTACTAATAATCGCTTGGTTGGCCCCTAAGTAGAGGCTATTACAGTAGTCTAACTTAGATTGTATAAGAGCTCTAGCTAGCGTGAGGCAACTGTTGGGGGAAAGAAATGGTCTAGAAGCTCTAATTAGTTTTCCTGTGTAGGCAGTGGCTGAAGCGGTCGAGTTGACTTGCTTAGTGAGGTTAATATTGGCATCGAGGTAGAAGCCAAGTGTTTTCACGTTTTTGGCCACCGGGATGGTATTGCCATCAATTATGATGTTGGAGTAGTTGGGACTTAGTTTTTGTAAGTTGTTAGGTGAGCCAACAATGAGCAGTTCAGTCTTCTCATCATTCAGGCAGAGGCCATGTGTGGCCATCCATGCCTGAATGACAGAGAAGATTTCGTTGATCCTGGCTACATCAGTAATGTAGTTGCCCGAGATGGTGAGGACTATCTGGGTGTCATCCGCGTAGTTTGTGTAGGTGACACCCGGACGATCCAGTTTATCAAAGAGGGGCTTTGTAAAGATATTGTATAGGGTGGGTGAAACACATGAGCCTTGTGGGACACCGCAAGTGATAGGGTTGGGGTCTGCTGCTGACACCGGAGAGAAGACTCTTATAGTTCTATTGGCCAGGAAGGACTGTATCCACGTGACAGCAGAGGGGAAAAATTGGGCGGCAGAGGAGAGGTGGTTGCAGAGTATTTTATGGTCGACCAAGTCGAAGGCTGCTGAGAGATCTGAAAGGAGTAGGATGGCAGCCTTGCCCTTGTCTTTAATTTCGTCAATCTGACTTTTAAGATCAGCAAGGGCCGTTTCTGTTCCATGTTGAGGCCGGAAGCCAGACTGACGCAATCTGAGTAATTGGTTTGACTCTAGGTAATGCTGAATTTGCAAGTAAGCAACTCTGTCAAGGATTTTTAACAGGAAGGGAACGGTTGAGATAAACCTGTAATTTGTGGGGATGGCTGGGTCCAAGGTCTGTTTTTTTAGTAGCGGGAGGACCCATGATTGTTTCAAATTGTTGGGTACCGAATTGGTGGAGAATGACACGTTTATGAGCTTGGAAATGAAGGGGGCGAGGTCTCTTGCTGCATCTTTTATAATCTCTGCGGGGCAACTGTCCCCTTTGCAGTTTGACGGTTTGAGGGAGGTTATGAATTTTTGCTCTTCTAGTACGGTTACTTTTTTGAAGGTGAAGCCATGGTTAGGGCATCTTGGATACCAGTGCACCATAGTTGGTCCTTCACGGACAAGTCCGTAGGTGGATTGGGGTTTTCTAACTCCTTCAGGATGGTGAATGATTCTTTGGTACTGGAGCTTGCATTACTTATTCTTGTATTGTAGGCTTCCTTTTTGGTGCGAATTATTTCTTTTTTATAAAGGGAGGATGCATTTGTGAGATTGATTTTGGGTTCATTTTCCAAAGGGTTTCCATTTTGGACTTTTTATTTCTTAGTATTTTAAGTTCTGGTGTGTACCAGGAGTTAAGATGTGCTTTGGGTTTACCTTTACATAGTTTTAGAGGGGCAACAAGGTCGATAGCTTTGGTCATGGCGTTATTGTAAGTCTCCACTAGTAAGTTAATGTGTTGGGGATCATGTTTAGGGTGGGTAGAACCAATGGGATGAGGGCTTCGGGGTAATGTTCCGCTTGTTTCTCGTCTGACATGCTGGTACAGGAGGGCACTGTGTGTGGTGTGGGTTATTAGTGCTAATGTCAAATGAAAGTAGGAAGTGGTCGGTCCATATAAGTGGTTGGGGGTCTTTGCAGGTAATGTTACAGTTGTGGGCAGCGAGCCAGTCTAAGGTTCTGCCTTTCTGATCAGACCCTCCAGCTTATAGCGATTTTGTGATCCCGCAAAATGCCACGAAACCGGCCGTTTTGCGCAAAATGCCGCAAAAACTGCCGCTTTGTGCAAAAACAGCATTTTTTAAAAAAACTTTTTTTTTTTTTTTTAGTAATCTGCAAAAATTACTGGTTAAAAAAAAAATAATACTCAGGGTGCCAGGTTTTCAACTTTTTTTTTTACACATGAAATGCGCTAACACATCTCATCGCTTGCGCCCCAAAAAAGTGTAGCCCAATCCACAAGGAACACATGAATAGGCACATTTTATATGCGCACCCATTCAGATGGCCTTTTTCACCTCCTTTATCTAATAAAGTGGCGTTTCTGTCAGTTTAAAAGCGCATCCCTCATTTCCAAGCAAGATGCACTTTTAAATATGCAGAAATTGTAGGCAACCCTACACGCACGAGATGTGGGGCTGCCACTGCATGACAGGGTCTTTCCTGACCCTGTCATGCATTTCTTTTAAGGTATGAACCGCTGCTGTGTCGCTTGCATTTCTGTTCCTCAAACAGGATAAAAATGCATTTTTTGGGTCGCATTTTACAGCGGAAGGCACCTGGAGGGCCTGTCCCTGTGAAAGGCGCTGGGAGCTTGCAGAACACTGTCGGGAGAGCGATTCTATTCAAATTACTGCCCATTTTGATGACAAAAATGTATCGAATGTTACAATTTGACCTATTTCGTCCAGTACTATTCAATCAATTTTTATAAATACTGACCATGTGTTGCAAGGGTGTCACCCGCTCCCCATGTTCAGTATTTTTGGTCTAGGGTGGTTGCAGAAGTGTTTTGCCCTTTTTCCTCAAAATTGGAGGCAGGGACAGATAAAAAGAAAATAACGAAAAAGGGAACCTGCAGAGTCGGATCCGACCCGCGTTGGAGGGACGGATCTGGCACCGCAGGGTTGCAGGGGAAGCGGCAGCGACCAAGCAGTTAAGTAGGGGAGGGGGTGTGGTAGTGGTGAAAGGTACATTTTGGGTTGTTAGGCTGAAGTGCAAATCAATTGGCAGCGAAATTGACTACGGTCAATTCCACCGCAAATAATTACACTTCGGTCAAACAACCCAGAACACCATTCAAGGCAGCTGGCCAGTGCACAATTTGCGCTACAGCTCAAGCCTGTGGAAATGCGCCGGTCACCTTTGAGAATAAGGTGACCTGCTCATTTCCAAAAATGGGTTGTCTAAAAATAGCATATCCTCCGTTCTTTTTTTAAATGCCCCATTATTTGAGGAACTGGGTCAAAATCTACATTTAAAAAAAATAAAAAAAATGGTTATACTATGAGAGAGAGGGAGAGTGATGGGTGAGGTGTGAAGTGATAGGCAAGACAGCAGAGGGAGAGCAGTGGGTCAGAGGAGGAAGCGCTGCACAAGAGAGCAGAGGAAGCAGTGAGGCGGTGGACCAGAAATCTGAGAGCGAGCAGAGGTACAGAAAGTAGAGGGAGCGTGTGGTCAGTGAGCCAGAAAGCAGAGAGGAAGCGGTTGACCAGAAAGAGGCAGTGAGCTGCAGATTGGGAAAAAGGATGAGGGAAGAGTGCGATAGAATGGGAGAAAGGATGCAAGATGCAGAAGCAGCACAAAAGAATGAAGGACTGTATATTGCGGGAGGAATTGTAGAGTGTAAAGGTGTGAGTTGGGAGTATGATTTGGAGTGTGGCAGGGGCTGGGCAGTGCAAATTGTCACTTGACAGTGTGACATAGCACGTGAGTATTTGTATGACAGAGTGAGAGGTTAAGGAATTTAAGTTGTGATGGAGAGTTGGTGAGATGTGTGTTGGTGAGAGAGGTGTGTGGGTGTTTGGGGGATTGGAGAACATAGAAGGGGAATATTTTCAGCATTACTATTGATAATGATCAATTTAGTTAATACTATTAAATAGGCATGAACATTAAACCAGAAACATAGCCAAATCAAACACTGTTCTGCGAAGCCAGAGACATCTGGGACTCTTCCTATTAAATTAATACAAAATATACATAATAATGATACCCTGGCTCTCTGGTAGCCTTGCACTCTGCCTATTTCCTGCAATGTGGCAATCTTACACCCTCCAGTTAATACAAAATGTCCTGCAAAAATGCAGCAATAAATGAAGGTTTGTGCCGCAAAATTTGCCATTTCATGCCGCAAAATTTGCCATTTCATGCCGCAAAATCCTGGAAGGTCTGTCTGATGTGTAGGTAAGGTGTTGAGTTGAATGTAGTTGTGTTCGCAAAGTGCATTAGCAAGGGAGGATGCTGGGGTGTCGTGAGGATCATTGTATCCCAGGTTAAAGTCACCTAGAATAATATTCTGTGATAAAAGTTTAGATTTTTCAGCTATGAGGGAGGTTATATCTTCCTCGAAGGAACCTATGGGACCAGGGGGTCTGTATATTAGTTCCAGGGTGATAGTATTCTTAGGAGTGGTTTGAATTTTAATGGACAGGTGTTCACAAGAATTTAGAGGAGGGGAGGTCACAGATCTAATGTCAAGCGAGGATTTGAATATAAGTGCTACACCTCCTCCACGGGCATTAGGTCTGTTTGCCCTGAGGATGGAGTAGTTGTCTCGAACCACGAGGGTTAGAGAGGGACCTGCTGCTGCATGAAGCCAAGTTTCTGTGGTGGTGAGGAAATCCAGGTCTGCTGAACGGATGATGTCGTAAATTTCCGTAGGGTGGGCCACAAGGGATCTAACATTAAGTAGGGCTCCTTTCAGTGGCACAGTGTTTGCAATGGAGTTTTTATTAGTGACTTTAGTTGTAGGATTGTTGGTCATTTTGCTGAGTAGAATGGGGAGTCTACAGCCTAGTCTGTCATTCTGGGTCATGAGGTTAGGGTAGGCTGTAGGGCGATGTTCTAGCATATTGCGTGAGTTCTGGATATTGTCAGAATGGTCATCTGTGGCGAGGTTAGGTGGAAGGTTACCTAAAGTAACGCTGATTTTAGTACTGTGGTCTGTAGGTGCACTGTGGGGGAAAGGAGGCAGGGAGGGCAGGAAGGGTGTGGGGCAGGGAACGGGGTGGTGTCTAGGACAGCCAACCTTGGCGGGTTCATTACTGAATGGGATATAACTATTTCTGCTACATGGCGTGTAATCGGGCATAATGCAAAAAGGGAACATGATGAGGACTAGCCAGGCTGGCATAGTTTAGATATGGATTTGGGGCGGGATGATGAAGGCACTAGAGGGATGGTGGGTGTTGTTGGCTGCGCTGGTGCTTGTAAGCACTGGGGCAGACAGGCTATTTGAGGTAGCGCTGGATTTGAGATTGAGGCACACTTGCAAAATGGCTTGTAGATGGCACGACTAACAGGCAAATTTAAGGTAGCAGCTAGCTAGCGACCATAAGGCATAACACAATCAAATGTGGTCTGTTAGCGACCATAAGGCACAACACAAATCAAATGTGGTCTGTTAGCGACCATAAGGCACAACACAAATCAAATGTGGTCTGCTAGCGACCATAAGGCACAACACAATCAAGTGTGGTCTGTAAGCGACCATAAGGCATAACACAATCAAATGTGGCCATTCCAAGTCCATACGCCACTTCGGAAGATCCTATCCTGCTATGTCCTCCCTTTTCCCACTGCTCTGCACTTGTAACCTTGCTCTGTGTATTCTTGCACATGCCTGATGCTTGATATTCCAGCAACACAATTGTTCTCCCTTTGGTCTTGCTTTTCCACTGATACGGGCCTGGACCTAGAACTGTGTGCTATATTTAATATGCTGAATTCCCATTTAGACACTGCAAAGCAATTTGTGCATTATAATTGGTGACTTACAAATCAACAATAAATACTGTATCATTTGTTGTTTGGGCAAGGGCTGGGTACATTCCTTGGGGGTTTTGAACCTCCAGATTCTTAGTGCAAGAACCAATACCAATCTTCTGGGTAGTTAGGCCCATCTTTGCACCACCCACAGAAAGTGATCATCTCCCAGTATTTGTGAATGCTACATGTTTTATACAATCATAAAAACGCCAGACGTGGTATTAAACAATCTACACCCTAATGGAGCAAAAAATAAGTTTTGGTAGTTGAATAGCATTTAAAGAATCCTAAGGAGTTGGGTATCAGAAATTGCTACCTGTAATGAAATTTCTGAGGCTTGTGGAATCTGCTTAGATCACATGCTGTGCATAGGCCGACATTTAGTGGAAGTTGCGGAGTATTACAGTTTGTTTTTCGAAACTCGAAAATGGGCGTTGACACAGGGCGTGCCAGTAATACTATCCCTAGTGTGACGTCCACTGTACCCAAGATCCCTCACGCGTCTAGGAACCTCAGATTGTTTTTTTCCGCCATACTGGTCGGAAGCATTTTGCGGAGTCCCCCGGCCTTAGCCATACTTTTGCTAAAATATTAATTTATTTACATCCTTCCCCTTCCCAACGTCGAACTTCGACACTCGACGCCGGCTGGAGAAAAAATCGACCGTCGGCTGCTGCACAACGGATTTGGGCCTTGGAAGGCCTCTGGCCTCGGCCCTGCAAGTAGGGAGAGTGGGGGGTTGGACACACTCTACACTCTTGGTATATAGGTACACCTTATACATTTCCTACACCTAACAGCCCGCTGCTTCAAGGTGCGTATGGAGGGTACCCCTTTTCAATTCTGCCCCAAGTGCAATCGCAAATACCCTTGGGTCGACAGGCACGCCACGTGCAATCTCTGCTTGCCGAGGGACCACCCCGAAGCGAACTGCAGAGCGTGTAGTAGGTTTAAACCTAAGACACTTAAGGACCGTTCGACGAAGCGTTGGGCCCAACACACCAGGCAGACGGCCATGGCAGCGGAGGGCGCCTTCAGCGACGGCAGCGACGCCGTACTTTCGGATGGCGAGGGCATTGCCGCGTCGAAGGACAGCCGAGCGCAAGTCCCCGACCTCAGAAGGTCGTCCGGCAGGGCGGCTATGGGGAAGACCCCCGGCGACACAAGCGCTTCACACACCACACACACTAAACACACAAAGTCCAACAGAGACTCGACTACGTCGAGTTTTCAGAAAGAGGCACAAACAGAACGGTCCGATTCAGTGTCCTCTGGGCGTTCTCGATCGAGATCGCCGCATGACTCCAGGCAATCATCCACTCTTGCCAAGAGTGCCTCGCTCCCTAGGCTAACAGAAGTTCGATCATCGGAGGACGAAGACGACTTCCACCCCCAGGCCGCGCTCCAGGAGTCTGAGCCCGCAGACAAGATCAGCGAGGCCCCATGCTCGAAGGACAGGGACTCTACCCCCGATCCTCGACGCCAGGCGTCGAAAACCTCCGGAGCCACAAAAGGAGAGGGAAAACATTTTTCCACTCACGGGGAGGGGGAAAACAGCAGAAGAAGCAGCCTTTGCACTCTTCCACACCTGTAAAACACACCACTCCCCCTAAACAGACTGACAAGACCAGGTCTGCTGATATGCCTAAAACCAGCAAATCTACTCAAGATAAATCCCCCAGACTTGCTGAGAGAGTCATTCCCAGTTCCAAAAAATGGTCGAGTGAAGACATAGATAGGGTCATGTCAAGGATGTCTTTGTTGGCTGACTTTTATGATAAAAATCCAGACCATTTCCTTTTGTATGATCGACAAGGGGCAACACCCTCAGGCTCTAACGATCCTATCCCCCCGAATAAGAAGCCCCGGTTTGAGACACCAATGAGGTCTACAGACCCCTTCGAAGTACAACCATACTCACGACCATACTCACTGTATCAAGGAGAGGCTTCCTTTGGTGAGGACCAAGAATTTGGCATGGTAGAAGAGAAAACCGGGACGGGCTACTATGGGGATGATGAGGACCAAATAGAGGAAGAGGAAGACCCTGAAACCTACAGAGTAGATTCCCCGGTAGAAAACGAAGCCCCGGTTACCGACTCCCCTGTCGATAACCAACCCCTCCTAAACGAGGTTCTCGCACGTGCAGCAGAACATTTCCATATTGACACCCACGGTGTCCAGGAGGAGAGGGACTTTGCAGAGGAGTTAGTGGGAGAAAGGAGGCCTGTTGCCCAGAACATCCCTATCCTTAAGTTCATTCAGTGAAGAATAGACCCGTCCCTGGTGAACCCGAACCTCACCAGAGCAGTTAATCCCAGGGTTGAAAAACGTTTCAGGGCAGCCCAGTCGGACCCGCTCTATATAAGAGGACATCTGAAACCAGACTCCCTAGTTGTCACTAACACTCGTAAGAGGGCTGGAACACCCTTGTCTTCGTCCGAAGCTCTTCCCGACAAGGAGAGCAAAAAACTATATGGTTTCGGCAGGAAAGTAGCCTCAAAGTCCGCCTATCAAGCAAGGATTGCAAACTCCACCACCCTGTTGGCCAGCTACAACTGCCATCAGTGGGAAGAAGTTGCGGCACTCATAGCCTCTGCTCCGGAACCTTTAAAGGGCCAGTTAGCTCGGATTTCCGCAGAGGGTAGAGCCGTGTCTGGTTGCATTTTGAAAGCAACCTTTGATGCCGCAGACAATGCAGGCAGATTGATAGCAGAAGGCACTGTTATCAAGAGACATGCGTGGTTACGGCAGTCTGGTTTTAAGGCAGAAACCCAGGCATCATTGTTGGACAAACCGGTGGAAGCCCATCTGTTGTTTGGTAAGGCGGTCGAAGACGCACTGAAGAATGCCAAGGACGAATACGAGACACTCAAGTCCCTTGGCCAGTTAACCAATAAACCCCCTAACCAGAGAGGGAATAGTAATTTTCGTCGCCCACGCGGCCAATATTCCCAGAGAGGATCTCACTATTCCCAGGGGCAGGGTACACAGTGGAACAACAGCCAACAGTCTACCCAGGGTTACGGCAGGGGTAATAGGAGAGGACGTGGTAAAGGCAGAGGCAGCCCCAGCAAAGGAGGCGGCACACCTCCACCAAAGCAGTGACGCTCAGTTCAGGGTCCCTTCTCACGCAACCCCAGTAGGGGGACGCATTTCCAACTTCGCCCAGGC
This sequence comes from Ambystoma mexicanum, assembly GCF_040938575.1. Lineage (NCBI taxonomy): Eukaryota > Metazoa > Chordata > Amphibia > Caudata > Ambystomatidae > Ambystoma > Ambystoma mexicanum. The sequence continues at coordinate 921,753,932 of NC_090926.1, read as the reverse complement.
TTGGGAAGGGATCACATCAGACAGATGGGTGCTGTCAACAGTATCCACAGGGTACTGTATAGAACTACTGCAGCGTCCCCGGAACCATCCTCCACGACAAAGAGTACACTCTTTAGAACATCAGAAGATTCTCCTCGAAGAGATTACCATTCTGCTAGAAAAGGATGCGATAGAACTCGTCCCGGGACACCAGGTAAACAAGGGTATTTATTCAACTTACTTCCTTGTGCCAAAGAAAGATTTGACAATGCGCCCAGTATTGGATTTACGGCCTGCCAACAAGTATGTCAAGCCCCAAAAGTTTCATATGACAACGCTACAAGAGGTAATCCCCCTCCTAAAAAAGGGGGATTACATGGCAACCTTGGATATGAAAGATGCTTATTTTCATATTTCCATGTTCCCAGCGCACAGAAGGTACTTGCGCTTCAAGGTGGACAGTCGGCACTACCAATTCAAGGTACTGCCCTTCGGGATAGCTTCGGCACCAAGGGTATTCACCAAGGTACTGGCGGTGGTGGCTGCACACCTACGCAGGGAGGCAATCCCGGTGTACCCTTATCTGGCCGACTGGCTCATAACGGGGGAAACCCCAGTAATTTGCAGGACAGACATTCAAAGGACTATCGACCTCCTCCACGAGTTAGGCTTCTCAATCAACGAGAAAAAGTCAAGCCTGGTGCCAAGCACCTCCAAACAGTTCCTAGGAGCAATCCTAGATACTCAAGAGGGGTTGACCTTTCCTTCAGAGGAAAGAATTCAGAATATACTACTGCAAATTCTGCATTATCAGTCCGGTCACCAAATAACGGTACGCAAAGCAATGCGTTTACTGGCCATGATGGCGTCATGTATCTAACTGGTCCCCCACGCGCGCCTGCGCATGCGTCCCATGCAGGAATGGTTGGCGAAACAGTGGTCTCAGGCAAGTGGTCAGTGGGACGATCTAGTGGTCGTTTCGCCAACACTAGTACAAAGCCTTCACTGGTGGACAAGAGAGAATCTTGCACAGGGAAAACCCTTTTACGATCCCGAAGTACAGGCAGTAGTCACTACCGATTCATGTCTGACGGGGTGGGGAGCTCACGATCTCCACCACACAGCTCAGGGTCTCTGGTCTCCCTCAGTGGCCAAGAACCACATCAACCTGCTAGAGCTTCTGGCAGTATTCAGAGCGCTTCAAGGGTTCGAGCCCCACCTACTAAACCTGTCAGTGCAAATCCGGACGGACAGCACAACAGCCATGTTCTACCTGAACAAGCAAGGAGGGACTCGTTCGCCAAATCTGTCCAAGCTTGCCCAGAATATCTGGATATAGGCACTCAGACGGAACATCTTCCTGTCATCACAACATGTTCCAGGAGAGCTCAATTCCCTAGCGGATGCTCTGAGCAGAGACTCCCTCCCAGAGGAACACGAATGGGTTCTACAAAGAGAGGTCGTAGAAGATATCTTCTCTCAGACTTATTCGCCACAAGCGAAAACAGACAATGCCCAGGATTTGCATCCAGGTTCCCCCAACCAGACTCCCAGGGGAACGCCCTGTGGATGAACTGGTCAGGGATGTTTGCGTACGCTTTTCCACCAACTCCTCTAATCAGGAAGGTGGTGAACAAGATGAACAGAGAGTCGATGACGCTCGTCCTAGTTGCTCCCATGTGGGCAAGACAACCGTGGTTCCCACACCTACGCAGGATGGCGGTGTGCGAGCCCATCAAACTTCCAGCCTGGTACAATCTACTGTCCCAGCACCAAGGTCAAACAGTGCACCAGCAACCCAACTCAATGAACCTGGCAGCATGGCTCCTGAGGTCATAGAGTTTGGACATCTCAATTTATTACAGAGGTGTATGGACATCCTAAAAGAATCTAGGAAACCAAACACAAGGCACTGTTACTTTGACAAGTGGAAGAGGTTTGTTATCTGGTGCCAGAGTAGACAAATCAACCCTGTTGATTGCACTCCTTCCACTATTGTTACGTACATGCTCCACCTGCTGGATGCAGGATTGGTTTTTAACTCACTGAAAGTACACCTGGCAGCCCTGTTGGCATACACCACTTCCCATAGCAAGGTCTCGTGGTGGAAAGTACCAGTAGTTAAAGCCTTCATGGAAGGAGTAAAGAGACTTCACCCTCCTATTTCAAACCCACCACCAGGGTGGGACCTTAATGTGGTGCTATCCAAGCTCATGGGACCCCCTTTCGAGCCCATGCATAAAAGCAGTCTCAAACACCTGACTTATAAAACAGCCTTCTTAGTAGCTATTACTTCTATAAGAAGGGTCAGTGAAATTCAGGCTCTGTCATTGCAGGATCCCTTCTTTACTGTCCATAAAGACAAACTGGTTTTACGCACAAACCCTAGGTTCTCACCTAAGTTTATATCAAAATTCCACGTAAACCAGTCCATCGAGCTTCCGGCTTTCTTCCAGGACCCTCAAAGCTCTGCTGAGGTGAAACTACACACCCTAGATGTGCGTAGGGCGGTCCTCTACTATGTAAATTAGACCAGATCGCTAAGAAAAACAGATCAACTGTTTGTCTCCGTAGCTACAGGCAGAGAGGGGGATCGCATCTCTAAAGGTGCCATCTCGAAGTGGATTATTAAATGTATCCAGCTGTGTTACTCACTCTCTGAAAGAACTCTGCCTTTCACACCAAGAGCCCACTCTACTAGAGGCATTGGGGCCACTCTGGCTTTCATTGCAAATGTACCCCTTGACACCATTTGCAAAGCAGCTACTTGGAGCTCTATTCACACTTTTACTCAGCATTACTGCATTGACACCCATTCCAAGGCAGATACACAAGTGGGACAAGCGGTTCTAAGACACTTATTTGCTCATGACCCTTCTCACATCCCACCTCCTTCTTCAGGTACTGCTCGCCAATCTATGCACAGCATGTGATCTAAGCAGATTCCACAAACCTCAGAAGGGATACATTACTCACCGTAATCGTATTTCTGATGCTTGTATCTGCTTAGATTCACATGCGACCCGCCCTTCCTTCCCTCTGAGAGAAGGCGCATGGTTGCTTGTAGTCCTACCTTTCTATCTATCTGCTTGGATTATTTGTACTCACGCTACTCTTCATGCTACCTCATGTCAGAAAAAATACAATCTGAGGATCCTAGACGCATGAGGGATCTTGGGTACAATGGACGTCACACTAGGGATAGTATTACTGGCACGCCCTGTGTCGACGCCCATTTTTGAGTTTCGAAAAACAAACTGTAATACTCCGCAGCTTCCACTAGATGTCGGCCTATGCACAGCATGTGATCTAAGCAGATACAAGCATCAGAAATACGATTACGGTGAGTAATGTATCCCATATCTAGGTTTCTGTTTCATTGACAATGCTAAATGTGGGCCCTAATTTACTCACTGTTTTCAAGGCTTCAGATTCACCCTGACAACACCCCAGTTCCATGTGATTATTATGGAACAGATTTCAATTAGTGGATTGACTATGGCATACACCATTCAAAGGTTTTGTCATTCCACATTTCAATCTGAAATGTCTGAGGCCTTAAATAATTGCAAGTTACAGGAAAAATGCTTTTTATGATGATGCTACCTAGCGTGTCCATTTGAACCACTTAACTGCTATGGGTATTTCCCCCCAGTGCAAATACCTTTTTTTGGTGATTTCAGTATGTCGCCATTAATTACCTTGTAAAGTTTTTGTTACAAGAGATATCTGTGCCAAATGTGCCCCCTTTTTTCCCACATGGAGGTGGTCGTAATGCCACCAAGGTTTCCGAGTTTGCTGTAGTGGGGTGAGAGAAAATAACCAAAAAGGAAGAACATGTGGGGGGTTTTCAGAAAATGCAAATAAAATGATGTACAAAGAAGCCTGTGATTTTTCCTTGTAAGAACTAGGAACTAATGGTTTGCTGTGCTGAGTTCACCATTTTCCAGGCTTTCAAGAACAGGTTGAGTGGAAACCAAAAAAAAATATTTTGATGTGATTACAAGTCGTTTTGTGCGAGGTAGGTGATTTTGGCCTTTTTTGTCCAATAGGGCATTCGTGGACGGAATGAAGGAGAAGGGTAGGAAAGCTGAAAGGGAAGCCTGAAAGGCATACATTTCTGAAAATTAGACAAAATTCCAAGTTTAGGAAGGGGTGGTTTGCGCAGTCAGGCAACAACTATGTAGGGAAAAATTCCATAGTTTTGGGAAAAATCGGGAAAATGACAGAAAAGAAACACAATTTTCAGACATTCCACTCTAGCCACCCACTTTTACACACCGCCAGCACCACATGTCCTACCTTCCCGTGTTCCCACAGGTGTCCCGACAAAAACGGTACCTCACATGTGTCGGTGCACCTACCTGGGAGCAAAGGGAAAAGGCTAAACACCTGGTAATCCCAAGTCTTTTGGCAGAGCAGATTTTGAGGAATTTTGCTCTTGTGGACAACCTACAGATTTGGCCTTGGTGTGTCGCAGCCACCAAGGGAAACATGGAACCCCATATATTTCCGAAAAGAAGACACCTGTGGGAATCCACAGAAGTCTGACTTGCGCGAATCGCCCCAGAATGTATTACCCACAATCTCTGGCAAAGTCTGAAATTTGGCAAAGAAAACTAATTTTTCAGACATTTCACTCTGGCCACCCACTGAAACACACCGCCAACACCATATGTCCTACCTTCCCGCGTTCCCACAGGTGTCCTGTACCTCACTTGTTTGGGTGCACCTACCTGGGCGCAAAGGGAAAAGGCTAAACCATTGGTAACCTCCAACAGGTCTGTGGAGACAACCTACAGATTTGGGCCTAAGGTGTCGAAGCCACCAAGGAAAACAGCGAACCCCATGCATTTCTGAAAAGAAGACACCTCTGGGAATCCACAGAGGTCTGAATTGCTCGAATCGGCCCAGACTTTATTACCCACAATTTCTGGCAAAGTCTGAAATTTGACAAAGAAAACTCATTTTTCAGACATTTCACTCTGGCCACCCACTGAAACATGCCGCCACACCACATGTCCTACCTTCTCGCATTCCCACAGGTGTCCTGATGAAAACCGTACCTCATATGTTTGGGTGCACCTACCTGGGCGCAACGGGAAAAGGATAAACCACTGGTAACCCCCAACAGGTCTGGGGAGGAAACCTACACATTTGGGCCTAGGGTGTCGATGCCACCAAGGAAAATAGGGAACCCCATGCATTTCTGAAAAGAAGACACCTCTGGGAATCCACAGAGGTCTGACTTGCGCGAATCGCCCCAGAATGTATTACCCACAATCTCTGGCAAAGTCTGAAATTTGGCAAAGAAAACTCATTTTTCAGACATTTCACTCTGGCCACCCACTGAAACACGCCGCCAACACCATATGTCCTACCTTCCCACGTTCCCACAGGTGTCCTGACGAAAACTGTACCTCACTTGTTTGGGTGCACCTATCTGGGCGCAAAGGGAAAAGGCTAAACCATTGGTAACCTCCAACATATCTGTGGAGACAACCTACAGATTTGGGCCTAGGGTGTCCAAGCCATCAAGGAAAACAGCGAACCCCATGCATTTCTGAAAAGAAGATACCTCTGGGAATCCACAGAGGTCTGACTTGCACGAATCGCCCCCAAATGTATTACCCACAATCCCTGGCAAAGTCCGAAATTTGCCAAAAAAAACACAATTTTCAGACATTTCACTCTGGCCACCCACCGAAACACGCTGCCAACACCATATGTCCTACCTTCCCGCGTTCTTTCGGCAGAGCAGATTTTGCTCATGTGGATAACGTACAGATTTGGGCCTAGGGTGTGGAAGCCACCAAGGAAACAGGGAACCTCATGCATTTCCGAAAAGAAGGCACCTCTGGGAATCCACAGAGGTCTGCCTTGAGCGAATCTGGACAGAATATATTACCCACAATCCCTGGCAAAGTCCAAAATGTGGCAAAAAAACCCACAATTTTCTGAAATGTCACTTTGTCCACCCACCGAAACATGCCGCCAACAACACATGTCCTACCATCCCGCGTTCCTACAGGTGTCCCGACGAAAACGGTACCTCAAATGTGTGGGTGCACCTATCTGGGCGCAAAAGGGAAAAGGCTAAACATGTGTGTGCCCATCTGCTCCCGGGGGCCAAAACATACTGCCCCAGGCTTGGGGGGGCTTGCAGCAATATCTCTGGTGGCCCTCTCCCCCCCACCCTAAATGGATGGGGCATCTCATGTACCCCTTCCTAGGGGCAGAAATCTGCCCCCATGGAGTGCTACATGAGTTGCCCCCCATCCACTTAGGGTGGGGGGAGAGGGCCACCCCTCTTTCATTTGCCCATGAAATTCCTGGTGGCCTAGTGCCCCACCCCCACCAAAAACCATGTTTTAAAAAAATGTGTTAGCCCCCTTCCCTGGGGGCAGATGATCACCCATCTGCCCCCAGGGTATTGCCACCAGGGCTTTGAGGGTCGGGAGGGAAGAGGGCAGCCCCCTCTTCAAAAACAGATCCCTGGTGTCTAGTGGGCATTGCTGGGCACGGATTGAGTCTCCCCTTTCCAACACCACCCCCCTCGATCTGAACGGCACAATAGCAGATTGAGGGGAAGAAAGATGGACACTCCCCTTTCATTTTCCCTGCGATAGCCCGTTTCGGCTGCCACAGTGAAAATTACTTTCAGTTTCATGTCGGCGCAGGTTACGCATGCTGACGTGAAACTAAAAGAAATCCAACACCCGGGCTGTGAGTGGGGACCTCTCCCTCGCATAGCCCGGGGGTTGGATTTAAGTTTTGTGATTGCGGAAAACGGAGTGCAAGAAAGGATGAGCTATCTCGTCCTTGGCTCTACGGAGGTAATGTCAAGAACGAGATAGCTCGTTCTTGGCACTTAAGGGATTCATTATAGATCACAAAGCACATACACCTTGAACTTTATTCCCCTTTCAGATATATCGTTTTTAAACAGGGCTCCCAAAATACATTCGAAATGCTATCTCTGCCTTCTTCATATGTGCTTGAGCTTAAGGGGGTAATTCATAGAATTCAGCGCACAAGTGGCGCACGCGGCTGGCGCACAGTGTGCGCGTGCGAATCCCTGCGCCAGCCGCGTGCGCTAAAATCCATTTCCGCGCACAGCGTATTCATGGATTCCAGCCACCAAAACCAGCCGTGGCGCACAGTGGCACAGCGACCCTGCAGCAGCGCCAGTTACGCCCCCAAGAACGCCTCCCGCACAGGGAAAAGCCATCAATATACCCAATCCAGCGCAAAGGGCTGCGCTAACCCTGTACCAGCACAGCAAGCGGGCTACGTGTATCACTGGGGTGCGCGGGAAGTACCTCACGCGATTGGCCCCGTGCGAGCAGGGTACGCGTATTTCAGGGGTGCGCTGGAAGTTCCACACGCGATTTCATCATGGTACGTGTATTTCAGGGGTGCGCTGGAATTTCCACACGCGATTGGGCCCGTGCGAGCAGGGTACGTGTATCTCAGGGGTGCGCGGGAAGTTCCACACGCGATTCCATCAGGGTACGTGTATTTCGGGGTGGGCGTGAAGTTCCACACGCGATATCAGCAGGGTACGTGTATTTCAGGGTGCAGGGGAAGTTACACACGCGATTTCCGCAGGGAACGTGTATTTCAGGGGTGCGCGTGAAGTTCCACACGCGATATCAGCAGGGTACGTGTATTTCAGGGTGCAGGGGAAGTTACACACGCGATTCCAGCAGGGTACGTGTATTTCAGGGGTGCGCGGGAATTTCCACACGCGATTGGACCCGTGCGAGCAGGGTACGCGTATCTCAGGGGTGCGCGGGAAGTTCCACACGCGATTCCATCAGGGTACATGCATTTCGGGGTGCGCGTGAAGTTCCACACGCGATATCAGCAGGGTACATGTATTTCAGGGTGCAGGGGAAGTTACACATGCGATTTCCGCAGGGAACGTGTATTTCAGGGGTGCGCGTGAAGTTCCACACGCGATATCAGCAGGGTACGTGTATTTCAGGGTGCAGGGGAAGTTACACACGCGATTTCCGCAGGGAACGTGTATTTCAGGGGTGCGCGTAAAGTTCCACAGGTGATATCAGCAGGGTACGTGTATTTCAGGGTGCAGGGGAAGTTACACACGCGATTTCTGCAGGGAACGTGTATTTCAGGGGTGCGCGCGAAGTTCCACACGCGATATCAGCAGGGTACATGTATTTCAGGGTGCAGGGGAAGTTACACACTCGATTTCCACAGGGAACGTGTATTTCAGGGGTGCGCGTGAAGTTCCACACGCGATATCAGCAGGGTATGTGTATTTCAGGGTGCAGGGGAAGTTACACACGCGATTTCCGCAGGGTACGTGTATTTCAGGGGTGCGCGGGAATTTCCACACGCAATTGGGCCCGTGCGAGCAGGGTACGCGTATCTCAGGGGTGCGCGGGAAGTTCCACACGCGATATCAGCAGGGTACGTGTATTTCAGGGTGCATGGGAAGTCACACACGCGATTCCAGCAGGGTACGTGTATTTCAGGGGTGCGCGGGAAGTTCCACACGCGATTCCATCAGGGTACTTGTATTACAGGGGTGCGCGGGGAGCACCACACGTGAATTGCACGTGTGGGCCCTCCCAGGTGTTCCCTCTACACCGTCCACGGCCCCTGCAGGTGGCTCACACCACAGGGGCCTACCCTGCACATGTCCTACAGGCACCCCACCCACCATGGCCATGCCCCCCAGCCACCCCAATGTCAACTTGCACTGCTGCCCACCAACGCATGTCCCCCTGCACCCCAGCCACCAGGGGCAGCCTCCACCAGGCCCCCACCCATGTCTCACACCACCCCCACCCCCCCAGCACTGTGGGGCACCTGCCAGCAGGCCCCCACCCATGTCCAACTCATGTTCCCCACCACCCCCACCGCCCAGCCACCAGGGACAGCATCCACCAGGCCCCCCCATGTCTCCCACCACCCCCACCCCCCAGCAGTGCAGGGGCAGCCTCCACCAGGCCCCCCCATGTCCAACTCATGTTCCCCACCCCCCCACCCCCCAGCACTGTGGGGCACCTGCCAGCAGGCCCCCACCCATGTCCAACTCATGTTCCCCACCACCCCCACCCCCCAGCACTGTGGGGCACCTGCCAGCAGGCCCCCACCCATGTCCAACTCATGTTCCCCACCCCCCCCACCCCCCAGCCACCAGGGGCAGCCTCCACCAGGCACCCACCCATGTCTCACACCACCCCCACCCCCCCAGCAGTGCAGGGGCACCCACCACCAGGCCCCCACCCATGTCTCCCACCACCCCCACCCCCCAGCACTGTGGAGCACCTGCCAGCAGGCCCCCACCCATGTCCAACTCATGTTCCCCACCACCCCCACCCCCCAGCACTGTGGGGCACCTGCCAGCAGGCCCCCACCCATGTCCAACACATGTTCCCCACCTCCCCCACCCCCCAGCAGTGCAGGGGCACCCACCACCAGGCCCCCACCCATGTCTCCCACCACCCCCACCCCCCAGCCACCAGGGGCAGCCTCCACCAGGCCCACACCCATGTCTCACACCACCCCCACCCCCCAGCCACCAGGGGCAGCCTCCACCAGGCCCCCACCCATGTCTCACACCACCCCCACCCCCCAGCCACCAGGGGCAGCCTCCACCAGGCCCCCACCCATGTCTCACACCACCCCCACCACCCAGCACTGTGGGGCACCTGCCAGCAGGCCCCCACCCATGTCCAACTCATGTTCCCCACCACCCCCACCCCCCAGCACTGTGGGGCACCTGCCAGCAGGCCCCCACCCATGTCCAACTCATGTTCCCCACCTCCCCCACCCCCAGCAGTGCAGGGGCACCCACCACCAGGCCCCCACCCATGTCTCCCACCACCCCCACCCCCCAGCCACCAGGGGCAGCATCCACCAGGCCCCCCCCATGTCTCCCACCACCCCCACCCCCCAGCAGTGCAGGGGCAGCCTCCACCAGCCCCCCCCCCATGTCTCCCACAACCCCCACCCCCCAGCAGTGCAGGGGCAGCCTCCACCAGGCCCCCACCCATGTCCAACTCATGTTCCCCACCACCCCCACCCACCAGCACTGTGGGGCACCTGCCAGCAGGCCCCCACCCATGTCCAACTCATGTTCCCCACCACCCCCAGCCACCAGGGGCAGCCTCCATCAGGCACCCACCCATGTCTCACACCACCCCCACCCCCCAGCAGTGCAGGGGCACCCACCACCAGGCCCCCATCCATGTCTCACACCACCCCCACCCCCCAGCCACCAGGGGCAGCCTCCACCAGGCCCCCACCCATGTCTCCCACCACCCCCACCCCCCACTCCCCAGGGGCAGCCTCCACCAGGCCCCCACCCATGTCTCCCACCACCCCCACCCCCCACTCCCCAGGGGCAGCCTCCACCAGGCCCCCACCCATGTCTCCCACCCCCCCACCCCGCAGCAGTGCAGGGGCAGCCCCCACCAGGCCCCCACTCATGTCTCCCACCACCCCACCCCCCAGCACTGTGGGGCACCTGCCAGCAGGCCCCCACCCATGTGCAACTCATGTACCCCTGCACCCCCACCCCCCAGCACTGTGGGGCACCTGCCAGCAGGCCCCCACCCATGTCCAACTCATGTACCCCTGCACCCCACCCCCCAGCACTGTGGGGCACCTGCCAGCAGGCCCCCACCCATGTCCAACTCATGTTCCCCACCACCCCCACCCCCCAGCACTGTGGGGCACCTGCCAGCAGGCCCCCACCCATGTCCAACTGATGTTCCCCACCCCCCCCACCCCCCAGCCACCAGGGGCAGCCTCCACCAGGCACCCACCCATGTCTCACACCCCTCCCCACCCCCCCAGCAGTGCAGGGGCACCCATCACCAGGCCCCCACCCATGTCTCCCACCACCCCCACCCCCCAGCCACCAGGGGCAGCCTCCACCAGGCCCACACCCATGTCTCACACCACCCCCACCCCCCAGCCACCAGGGGCAGCCTCCACCAGGCCCCCACCCATGTCTCACACCACCCCCACCCCCCAGCCACCAGGGGCAGCCTCCACCAGGCCCCCACCCATGTCTCACACCACCTCCACCCCCCAGCACTGTGGGGCACCTTCCAGCAGGCCCCCACCCATGTCCAACTCATTCTTCCCCACCACCCCCACCCCCCAGCAGTGCAGGGGCACCCACCAGCAGGCCCCCACCCATGTCTCCCACCACCCCCACCCCCCAGCCACCAGGGGCAGCATCCACCAGGCCCCACCCATGTCTCCCACCACCCCCACCCCCCAGCAGTGCAGGGGCAGCCTCCACCAGGCCCCCACCCATGTCCAACTCATGTTCCCCACCACCCCCACCCACCAGCACTGTGGGGCACCTGCCAGCAGGCCCCCACCCATGTCCAACTCATGTTCCCCACCACCCCCACCCCCCAGCCACCAGGGGCAGCCTCCATCAGGCACCCACCCATGTCTCACACCCCCCCACCCCCCCAGCAGTGCAGGGACACCCACCACCAGGCCCCCACCCATGTCTCACACCACCCCCACCCCCCAGCCACCAGGGGCAGCCTCCACCAGGCCCCTACCCATGTCTCCCACCACCCCCACCCCCCACTCCCCAGGGGAAGCCTCCACCAGGCCCCCACCCATGTCTCCCACCACCCCCACCCCCCACTCCCCAGGGGCAGCCTCCACCAGGCCCCCACCCATGTCTCCCACCCCCCCACCCCGCAGCAGTGCAGGGGCAGCCCCCACCAGGCCCCCACTCATGTCTCCCACCACCCCACCCCCCAGCACTGTGGGGCACCTGCCAGCAGGCCCCCACCCATGTGCAACTCATGTACCCCTGCACCCCCACCCCCCAGCACTGTGGGGCACCTGCCAGCAGGCCCCCACCCATGTCCAACTCATGTACCCCTGCACCCCCACCCCCCAGCACTGTGGGGCACCTGCCAGCAGGCCCCCACCCATGTCCAACTCATGTTCCCCACCACCTCCACCCCCCAGCACTGTGGGGCACCTGCCAGCAGGCCCCCACCCATGTCCAACTGATGTTCCCCACCACCCCCACCCCCCAGCCACCAGGGGCAGCCTCCACCAGGCACCCACCCATGTCTCACACCCCTCCCCACCCCCCCAGCAGTGCAGGGGCACCCATCACCAGGCCCCCACCCATGTCTCCCACCACCCCCACCCCCCAGCCACCAGGGGCAGCCTCCACCAGGCCCACACCCATGTCTCACACCACCCCCACCCCCCAGCCACCAGGGGCAGCCTCCACCAGGCCCCCACCCATGTCTCACACCACCCCCAGCCACCAGGGGCTGCCTCCACCAGGCCCCCACCCATGTCTCACACCACCCCCACCCCCCAGCACTGTGGGGCACCTGCCAGCAGGCCCCCACCCATGTTCAACTCATGTTCCCCACCACTCCCATCCCCCAGCATTGTGGGGCACCTGCCAGCAGGCCCCCACCCATGTCCAACTCATGTTCCCCACCACCCCCACCCCCCAGCAGTGCAGGGGCACCCACCAGCAGGCCCCCACCCATGTCTCCCACCACCCCCACCCCCCAGCCACCAGGGGCAGCATCCACCAGGCCTCCCCCCATGTCTCCCACCACCCCCACCCCCCAGCAGTGCAGGGCAAGCCTCCACCAGGCCCCACCCATGTCTCCCACCACCCCCACCCCCCAGCAGTGCAGGGGCAGCCTCCACCAGGCCCCCACCCATGTCCAACTCATGTTCCCCACCACCCCCACCCACCAGCACTGTGGGGCACCTGCCAGCAGGCCCCCACCCATGTCCAACTCATGTTCCCCACCACCCCCACCCCCCAGCCACCAGGGGCAGCCTCCATCAGGCACCCACCCATGTCTCACACCCCCCCACCCCCCCAGCAGTGCAGGGACACCCACCACCAGGCCCCCACCCATGTCTCACACCACCCCCACCCCCCAGCCACCAGGGGCAGCCTCCACCAGGCCCCCACCCATGTCTCCCACCACCCCCACCCCCCACTCCCCACCAGGCCCCCACCCATGTCTCCCACCACCCCCACCCCCCACTCCCCAGGGGCAGCCTCCACCAGGCCCCCACCCATGTCTTCCACCCCCCAGCAGTGCAGGGGCAGCCCCCACCAGGCCCCCACTCATGTCTCACACCACCCCCACCCCCCAGCACTGTGGGGCACCTGCCAGCAGGCCCCCACCCATGTGCAACTCATGTACCCCTGCACCCCCACCCCCCAGCACTGTGGGGCACCTGCCAGCAGGCCCCCACCCATGTCCAACTCATGTACCCCTGCACCCCCACCCCCCAGCACTGTGGGCCACCTGCCAGCAGGCCCCCACCCATGTCCAACTCATGTTCCCCACCACCCCGACCCCCCAGCACTGTGGGGCTCCTGCCAGCAGGCCCCCACCCATGTCTCCCACCACCCCACCCCCCAGCACTGTGGGGCACCTGCCAGCAGGCCCCCACCCATGTGCAACTCGTGTACCCCTGCACCCCCACCCCCCAGCACTGTGGGGCACCTGCCAGCAGGCCCCCACCCATGTCCAACTCATGTACCCCTGCACCCCCACCCCCCAGCACTGTGGGGCACCTGCCAGCAGGCCCCCACCCATGTCCAACTCATGTTCCCCACCACCCCCACCCCCCAGCACTGTGGGGCACCTGCCAGCAGGCCCCCACCCATGTCCAACTGATGTTCCCCACCACCCCCACCCCCCAGCCACCAGGGGCAGCCTCCATCAGGCACCCACCCATGTCTCACACCCCCCCAGCCCCCCAGCAGTGCAGGGACACCCACCACCAGGCCCCCACCCATGTCTCACACCACCCCCACCCCCCAGCCACCAGGGGCAGCCTCCACCAGGCCCCCACCCATGTCTCCCACCACCCCCACCCCCCACTCCCCAGGGGAAGCCTCCACCAGGCCCCCACCCATGTCTCCCACCACCCCCACCCCCCACTCCCCAGGGGCAGCCTCCACCAGGCCCCCACCCATGTCTCCCACCCCCCCACCCCGCAGCAGTGCAGGGGCAGCCCCCACCAGGCCCCCACTCATGTCTCCCACCACCCCACCCCCCAGCACTGTGGGGCACCTGCCAGCAGGCCCCCACCCATGTGCAACTCATGTACCCCTGCACCCCCACCCCCCAGCACTGTGGGGCACCTGCCAGCAGGCCCCCACCCATGTCCAACTCATGTACCCCTGCACCCCCACCCCCCAGCACTGTGGGGCACCTGCCAGCAGGCCCCCACCCATGTCCAACTCATGTTCCCCACCACCCCCACCCCCCAGCACTGTGGGGCACCTGCCAGCAGGCCCCCACCCATGTCCAACTGATGTTCCCCACCACCCCCACCCCCCAGCCACCAGGGGCAGCCTCCACCAGGCACCCACCCATGTCTCACACCCCTCCCCACCCCCCCAGCAGTGCAGGGGCACCCATCACCAGGCCCCCACCCATGTCTCCCACCACCCCCACCCCCCAGCCACCAGGGGCAGCCTCCACCAGGCCCACACCCATGTCTCACACCACCCCCACCCCCCAGCCACCAGGGGCAGCCTCCACCAGGCCCCCACCCATGTCTCACACCACCCCCAGCCACCAGGGGCTGCCTCCACCAGGCCCCCACCCATGTCTCACACCACCCCCACCCCCCAGCACTGTGGGGCACCTGCCAGCAGGCCCCCACCCATGTTCAACTCATGTTCCCCACCACTCCCATCCCCCAGCACTGTGGGGCACCTGCCAGCAGGCCCCCACCCATGTCCAACTCATGTTCCCCACCACCCCCACCCCCCAGCAGTGCAGGGGCACCCACCAGCAGGCCCCCACCCATGTCTCCCACCACCCCCACCCCCCAGCCACCATGGGCAGCATCCACCAGGCCTCCCCCCATGTCTCCCACCACCCCCACCCCCCAGCAGTGCAGGGGAAGCCTCCACCAGGCCCCACCCATGTCTCCCACCACCCCCACCCCCCAGCAGTGCAGGGGCAGCCTCCACCAGGCCCCCACCCATGTCCAACTCATGTTCCCCACCACCCCCTCCCACCAGCACTGTGGGGCACCTGCCAGCAGGCCCCCACTCATGTCCAACTCATGTTCCCCACCACCCCCACCCCCCAGCCACCAGGGGCAGCCTCCATCAGGCACCCACCCATGTCTCACACCCCCCCACCCCCCCAGCAGTGCAGGGACACCCACCACCAGGCCCCCACCCATGTCTCACACCACCCCCACCCCCCAGCCACCAGGGGCAGCCTCCACCAGGCCCCCACCCATGTCTCCCACCACCCCCACCCCCCACTCCCCAGGGGAAGCCTCCACCAGGCCCCCACCCATGTCTCCCACCACCCCCACCCCCCACTCCCCAGGGGCAGCCTCCACCAGGCCCCCACCCATGTCTTCCACCCCCCAGCAGTGCAGGGGCAGCCCCCACCAGGCCCCCACTCATGTCTCACCCCACCCCCACCCCCCAGCACTGTGGGGCACCTGCCAGCAGGCCCCCACCCATGTGCAACTCATGTACCCCTGCACCCCCACCCCCCAGCACTGTGGGGCACCTGCCAGCAGGCCCCCACCCATGTCCAACTCATGTACCCCTGCACCCCCACCCCCCAGCACTGTGGGCCACCTGCCAGCAGGCCCCCACCCATGTCCAACTCATGTTCCCCACCACCCCGACCCCCCAGCACTGTGGGTCTCCTGCCAGCAGGCCCCCACCCATGTCTCCCACCACCCCACCCCCCAGCACTGTGGGGCACCTGCCAGCAGGCCCCCACCCATGTGCAACTCATGTACCCCTGCACCCCCACCCCCCAGCACTGTGGGGCACCTGCCAGCAGGCCCCCACCCATGTCCAACTCATGTACCCCTGCACCCCCACCCCCCAGCACTGTGGGGCACCTGCCAGCAGGCCCCCACCCATGTCCAACTCATGTTCCCCACCACCCCCACCCCCCAGCACTGTGGGGCACCTGCCAGCAGGCCCCCACCCATGTCCAACTGATGTTCCCCACCACCCCCACCCCCCAGCCACCAGGGGCAGCCTCCACCAGGCACCCACCCATGTCTCACACCCCTCCCCACCCCCCCAGCAGTGCAGGGGCACCCATCACCAGGCCCCCACCCATGTCTCCCACCACCCCCACCCCCCAGCCACCAGGGGCAGCCTCCACCAGGCCCACACCCATGTCTCACACCACCCCCACCCCCCAGCCACCAGGGGCAGCCTCCACCAGGCCCCCACCCATGTCTCACACCACCCCCAGCCACCAGGGGCTGCCTCCACCAGGCCCCCACCCATGTCTCACACCACCCCCACCCCCCAGCACTGTGGGGCACCTGCCAGCAGGCCCCCACCCATGTTCAACTCATGTTCCCCACCACTCCCATCCCCCAGCACTGTGGGGCACCTGCCAGCAGGCCCCCACCCATGTCCAACTCATGTTCCCCACCACCCCCACCCCCCAGCAGTGCAGGGGCACCCATCAGCAGGCCCCCACCCATGTCTCCCACCACCCCCACCCCCCAGCCACCAGGGGCAGCATCCACCAGGCCTCCCCCCATGTCTCCCACCACCCCCACCCCCAGCAGTGCAGGGGAAGCCTCCACCAGGCCCCACCCATGTCTCCCACCACCCCCACCCCCCAGCAGTGCAGGGGCAGCCTCCACCAGGCCCCCACCCATGTCCAACTCATGTTCCCCACCACCCCCACCCACCAGCACTGTGGGGCACCTGCCAGCAGGCCCCCACCCATGTCCAACTCATGTTCCCCACCACCCCCACCCCCCAGCCACCAGGGGCAGCCTCCATCAGGCACCCACCCATGTCTCACACCCCCCCCACCCCCCCAGCAGTGCAGGGACACCCACCACCAGGCCCCCACCCATGTCTCACACCACCCCCACCCCCCAGCCACCAGGGGCAGCCTCCACCAGGCCCCCACCCATGTCTCCCACCACCCCCCACTCCCCAGGGGAAGCCTCCACCAGGCCCCCACCCATGTCTCCCACCACCCCCACCCCCCACTCCCCAGGGGCAGCCTCCACCAGGCCCCCACCCATGTCTTCCACCCCCCAGCAGTGCAGGGGCAGCCCCCACCAGGCCCCCACTCATGTCTCACACCACCCCCACCCCCCAGCACTGTGGGGCACCTGCCAGCAGGCCCCCACCCATGTGCAACTCATGTACCCCTGCACCCCCACCCCCCAGCACTGTGGGGCACCTGCCAGCAGGCCCCCACCCATGTCCAACTCATGTACCCCTGCACCCCCACCCCCCAGCACTGTGGGCCACCTGCCAGCAGGCCCCCACCCATGTCCAACTCATGTTCCCCACCACCCCAACCCCCCAGCACTGTGGGGCTCCTGCCAGCAGGCCCCCACCCATGTCCAACTCATGTTCCCCACCACCCCCACCCCCCAGCACTGTGGGGCACCCTCCACCAGGCCCCCACTCATGTCCCCTATCACCCCCACCCCCAGCAGTGCAGGGGCAGCCCCCCCATGTCTCCCACCACCCCCACCCCCCAGCAGTGCAGGGGCACCCACCACCAGGCCCCCACCCATGTCTCCCACCACCCCCCAGCCACCAGGGGCAGCATCCACCAGGCCCACACCCATGTATCCCACCACCCCCACCCCCCAGCAGTGCAGGGGCAGCCTCCACCAGGCCCACACCCATGTCTCCCACCACCCCCACCCCCCAGCCACCAGGGGCAGCATCCACCAGGCCCACACCCATGTCTCCCACCACCCCCACCCCCCAGCAGTGCAGGGGCAGCCTCCACCAGGCCCCCCCATGTCTCCCACCACCCCCACCCCCCAGCAGTGCAGGGGCACCCACCACCAGGCCCCCACCCATGTCCAACTCATGTTCCCCACCACCCCCACCCACCAGCACTGTGGGGCACCTGCCAGCAGGCCCCCACCCATGTCCAACTCATGTTCCCCACCACCCCCACCCCCCAGCACTGTGGGGCACCTGCCAGCAGGCCCCCACCCATGTCCAACTCATGTTCCCCACCCCCCCACCCCCCCAGCAGTGTGGGGCAGCCCCCACCAGGCCCCCACTCATGTCTCCCACCACCCCCACCCCCCAGCCACCAGGGGCAGCATCCACCAGGCCCACACCCATGTCTCCCACCACCCCCACCCCCCAGCAGTGCAGGAGCAGCCTCCACCAGGCCCCCACTCATGTCTCCCACCACCCCCACCCACCAGCCACCATGGGCAGCCTCCACCAGGCCCCCACTCATGTCTCCCACCACCCCCACCCCCCCAGCAGTGTGGGGCACCCTCCACCAGGCCCCCACCCATGTCTCCCACCACCCCCACCCCCCAGCCACCATGGCCAGCCCCCACCAGGCCCCCACTCATGTCCCCTATCACCCCCACCCCCCAGCCACCATGGGCAGCCTCCACCAGGTCCTCACAATCCCCAATCATGTGCGTTATGGTCAGCCTCCACAGCCAAAAAGCCCTACCAAGTAACCCATTCACCCACATGGAAATTGAAATTACATGTTACACCCCCAATGTCCATAAAGCAAATGAACCCATGTCCGTCACACACAATGGTTGCAATTGAATGGGAAAACACCCAACATGACATGCATGAAACCAATGAGATGATACCACACAGTGAAGTATGAAAACAAAATTGTATTAAAAAAAAAATGCAAATTAAATGAAACAAACTACAATGGCAATGAAAAAAGAGAAGCTGCATGTCCGTCTAAAAAAATAAAAACTACAAATCCAAATCCAAAAAAATGTTGTCCAAAGTCACATTAAAAATAAAATCAATCCAATGAAGAACTATGTACAAAACATCCAAGGGTCCATGAGGCCAACTGAACAAAGGAAACCTACAAAAAACTCTAACTAAAATGCAACTATATACAAAAAGTGGAGCAGTGTCCGTCGACTCCAAATCATAATAAGAAACAAAGGAAACCTAAAACTAAAGAACTATATACAAAGGCGGCGGGCAAGTCCAGCGGCTCACTCCGTGGTGTTCCGGGCCAGGGCATCATCGAACTCCTGTTCGATGTCCCGGAGGCGGTCCTGTTGCATGGCCCTGAGGGTCCGCAGGGACGACGCCGTCTCCTCCTCCAACTCCCTGCGGATTGCCTCGAGGCACTCGGCCCGCCTCAGGGCCCTCCGCATAGAGTTCTCCGCCCTGACCATTGTGAGCCGCGCCTCTTCCGCCCGCCGCCGCTCCGCACCTATCTGCTGGCCCAACCGCTGCCACACAGAAGACACACCCCGTCCTGGGTCAACCTGCCCTACGGCCGATGCCTGCCCCTCCGATGTTGAAGGCCCCGAGCCTTCATGGCTCCCACCACGTTGCTGCTGCTGCTGTGCCTCTGCCCGTGCACTGCCTCCTGCTGCCTGCACATCCTCCGCCGGCTGGGGTGCAGTTGTTGATGTGGCCACCCCTGCTGGACGTCCGACTCCCGACTGTGGCAGGGATACCTCCTCCACCAGCCTGGCCGCACCGTCAGAGGCAGCTCCACAGGGCACCCAGGTGACTGATGGGTGGGAAGATGGCACAGAGGACGACTGGCGCGTAGGGGGTCCAGTTGAGGAGGGGGTCGGAGCAAGCCCTATCAGACGGAGGAATCCGGCCTGGGTGACCTGTCCCAGCAGGCTGACGTGGTCAATGAGCCATTCGAGATGACGTGCAGTCTCTCCATGAAAAGACTGCAGGTCACCTCGCATGGCCCGTTGACGCAACGCCACACCGGCCAGGACAGGCTCAACCCAGACCTGGATAGGCACGTCCGCAGGCAGAGGAAGGCCAGTTGACGTGAGCTCATCCCCTGCCTGAAAACGGGTCTGGATGTAGGCATCCCTGCTGGTGCAAGATGATGCAGGGACAGGATCGGGGACAGGATTGCACACAGGCACCTCCGCGGCGGCCTGTGCTGCCTCCTGTCCCTGGTCCTGCACTGAACCACTAGCACCAGTGGGATCCCCACCTCCAGACCCCGTCTTTGGTGCTTGCACGGCCTCCTCCTCCACCAAACCCCCCACCAACCTGGATGACTCCGTGCCATCTTCCCCTGTTGGGCCCTGTGGGGTCCCAGCTGCCCCTTCTGCTGCCGAGGAGTCCAACTCCAACCTCCGCCTCTTGGACTTCCCCCCGGCAGCTGCGGCCTGGGACGCGGCACCAGACTCCTCACTCCCCGACGAGATGACAACCTGGGAGGGGAGCCGGGCCTTGCGTCTCCGGCTGGCGGTGGGATCCCCGCCGCTGTGCTCCACAGCACCTTCTCCGCCCTCTTCATCAGTTGACGCTGCAGACAGGGAGAAACAAAACACAGGCATCAGGGCACTGTACAATGGACACATACACACATGACAGTTGTACATGAGTGGCATTGGCAAACCTCAGACATCTCATCACAATCCCCAACACACATGTCATTACAACTCGCACACATGAGCCATACCACAGCCATATCGCAACTGCCACCACCATCCATACACATACAACAGCATGAGCAGCCAAAGGTGAGCCAGACATCACATGCAACACAGGAAGTGCACCACACATGTACACACACCACCACACTTGCATGCATGTGTACACCTCTGCCAAGTGTCGCACTGTTCAGACGGGCATCCATGTCACATCTGCCAATCAGGCTTCCACATACCGCTGTCACATGCATCCATGTTGCATCACTGTTGCACCCTTGTCAAATACACACACATGCACATGTACACAGTGCTGATACATGCAGCCGAAAACAACATACATGTGTGACATCACGGACATGTCTACTTACATACACATTCATCCAAACATGTGTGCCCACACAACTGCATTTGGCATGCAAGCCTACACACACAAGCACCATCCATGTCTCACACATTACAGCCCTCGCATGTGTAAGCCCCACGGCCCTGTACACCCCCACCCATACTCGACCCCATACAAACAGATGTGCAACCTGCACACTACTGAATAATCACCACACGCACTGCTCACAATCAGGATGCATGTACACTCACCGCTCGACTCCAGACGGGTCTGCTTCTCTAGGACCTGGACGTGGAGCGCTGGGGATATGCGTTCCAGGACCCTCATCTGTTCTTCCGACAAGTGGCCCCGGCGCCCCTTGGCCTCCGCTGCCTTCAAGAGGTGCCGGGCCTTGTTCAGGGTCCTGGACCTGAAGTCCTCCCAGCGCTTCCTGACATGTTGTAAGTCGCGGACTGCCACCCCCTCCGCGTTGATGGCAGTCACGATGTCAGTCCAGATCCGAGTCCGTCCTTCCTTGTCGGCACGGGAACTTCTGAAGAGGGCATCATACTGCCCCAGGACTTGCTCCACCAGGACACCAACTTCGGTGGCACTGAAGCTGGTGCCCCTCTGCCTCTCTGGCCGGGGGTTGTCAGTGGTCACAGATGGTGTTTGCCCCGACATGACAACCCCAGAGGCAGGAGTGGGTGGGCAACTGGGTCCTGGGGCTGGGCTGTGGAGCGATGGAATCCCAGTCGGGAGTCTTCGGTTCCAGCAGGGGTGGTCACAGCAACAGCACCCCTGGCTGATGTGCAGGCAGCAAATGGCAGGGCACGTGGGCAGCAGGCAGTCAGGCAGCAGCAGATGGCAGGTGGGAGCGTGCTCGGGGCTCTGGGGGGCAGTAGTTCGGCCTTCTGGGCAGGAGCGTGGTCTTCCATGTGCTTACGCGTGGCCAGCTTGATACGGAGTGATTTGGCACGTGAAAAATCTGCACGTCAGCGTGTAATTCGAGGAAAGGCCCTTAGCGCGTAAGCGCGTCTGCACGCATACGTATTTTCATTGGACAGAAGGCCCCTCAAGCGCAAGCGCCCCTGTGACGTGACGCGTACAGACGTGCATGGCCATTTCAGCGCGCGTGAAAAACTGCATGTCCGCGTGTAATACGAGGAAAGGGCCATGCACGTCTGTACGCGTCACGTCACAGGGGCGCTTGCGCTTGAGGGGCCTTCTGTCCAATGAAAATGCGTATGCGTGCAGACGCGATTACGCGCTAAGGGCCTTTCCTCGAATTACACGCTGACATGCAGAATTTTCACGTGCCAAATCACTCCGTATCAAGCTGGCCACGCGTATGCACACGGAAGACCACGCTCCTGCCCAGAAGGCCGAACTACTGCCCCCCAGAGCCCTGAGCACGCTCCCACCTGCCATCTGCTGCTGCCTGACTGCCTGCTGCCCACGTGCACTGCCATTTGCTGCCTGCACATCAGCCAGGGGTTCTGTTGCTGTGACCACCCCTGCTGGAACAGAAGACTCCCGACTGGGATTCCATCGCTCCACAGCCCAGCCCCAGGACCCAGTTGCCCACCCACTCCTGCCTCTGGGGTTGTCATGTTGGGGCAAACACCATCTGTGACCACTGACAACCCCCGGCCAGAGAGGCAGAGGGGCAACAGCTTCAGTGCCACCGAAGTTTGTGTCCTGGTGAAGCAAGTCCCTGGGCAGTATGATGCCCTCTTCGGAAGTTCCCGCGCCGACAAGGAAGGACGGACTCGGATCTGGACTGACATCGTGACTGCCATCAATGCGGAGGGGGTGGCAGTCCGCGACTTACAACATGTCAGGAAGCGCTGGGAGGACTTCAGGTCCAGGACCCTGAACAAGGCCCGGCGCCTCTTGAAGGCAGCGGATGCCAAGGGGCGCCGGGGCCACTTGTCGGAAGAACAGATGAGGGTCCTGGAACGCATATCCCCAGCGCTCCACGTCCAGGTCCTAGAGAAGCAGACCCGTCTGGAGTCGAGCGGTGAGTGTACATGCATCCTGATTGTGAGCAGTGCGTGTGGTGAGTATTCAGTATTGTGCAGGTTGCACATCTGTTTGTATGGGGTCGAGTATGGGTGGGGGTGTACAGGGCCGTGGGGCTGACACATGCGAGGGCTGTGATGTGTGAGACATGGATGGTGCTTGTGTGTGTAGGCTTGCATGCCAAATGCAGTTGTGTGGGCACACATGTTTGGATGAATGTGTATGTAAGTAGACATGTCCGTGATGTCACGCATGTATGTTGTTTTCGGCTGCATGTATCAGCACTGTGTACATGTGCATGTGTGTGTATTTGACAAGGGTGCAACAGTGATGCAACATGGATGCATGTGACAGCGGTATGTGGAAGCCTGATTGGCAGATGTGACATGGATGCCCGTCTGAACAGTGCGACACTTGGCAGAGGTGTACACATGCATGCAAGTGTGGTGGTGTGTGTACATGTGTGGTGCACTTCCTGTGTTGCATGTGATGTCTGGCTCACCTTTGCCTGCTCATGCTGTTGTATGTGTATGGATGGTGGTGGCAGTTGCGATATGGCTGTGGTATGGCTAATGTGTGCGAGTTGTAATGACATGTGTCTTGGGGATTGTGATGACATGTCTGAGGTTTGCCAATGCCACTCATGTACAACTGTCATGTGTGTATGTGTCCATTGTACAGTGCCCTGATGCCTGTGTTTTGTTTCTCCCTGTCTGCAGCGTCAACTGATGAAGAGGGCGGAGAAGGTGCTGTGGAGCACAGCGGCGGGGATCCGACCGCCAGCCGGAGACGCAAGGCCCGGCTCCCCTCCCAGGTTGTCATCTCGTCGGGGAGTGAGGAGTCCGGTGCCGCTTCCCAGGCCGCAGCTGCCGGGGGGAGGTCCAAGAGGCGGAGGTTGGAGTTGGACTCCTCGGCAGCAGAAGGGGCAGCTGGGACCCCACAGGGCCCAACAGGGGAAGATGGCACAGAGTCATCCAGGTTGGTGGGGGGTTTGGTGGAGGAGGAGGCCGTGCAAGCACCAGAGACGGGGTCTGGAGGTGGGGATCCCACTGGTGCTAGTGGTGCAGTGCAGGACCAGGGACAGGAGGCAGCACAGGCCGCCGTGGAGGTGCCTGTGTGCAATCCTGTCCCCGATCCTGTCCCTGCATCATCTTGCACCAGCAGGGATGCCTACGTCCAGACCCGTTTTCAGGCAGGGGATGAGCTCACGTCAACTGGCCTTCCTCTGCCTGCGGACGTGGCTATCCAGGTCCGGGTTGAGCCTGTCCTGGCTGGTGTGGCGTTGCGTCAACCGGCCATGCGAGGTGACCTGCAGTCTTTTCATGGAGAGACTGCACGTCATCTCGAATGGCTCGTTGACCACGTCAGCCTGCTGGGACAAGTCACCCAGGCCAGATTCCTCCGTCTGATGGGGCTTGCTCCGACCCCCTCCTCAACTGGACCCCCTACGCGCCAGTCGTCCTCTGTGCCATCTTCCCACCCATGTCACCTGGGTGCCCTGTGGTGCTGCCTCTGACGGTGCGGCCAGGCTGGTGGAGGAGGCATCCCTGCCACAGTCGGGAGTCGGACGTCCAGCAGGGGTGGCCACATCTACGACTGCACCCCAGCCGGCGGAGGATGTGCAGGCAGCAGGAGGCAGTGCACGGGCAGAGGCAGAGCAGCAGCAGCAACATGGTGGGAGCCATGAAGGCTCGGGGCCTTCGACATCGGAGGGGCAGGCATCGGCCGGAGGGCAGGAGGACCCAGGACAGAGAGTGTCTTCCGTGTGGCAGCGGTTGGGCCACGCCATAGATGCGGAGCGGCAGCGGGCGGAAGAGGCACGGCTCGCAATGGTCAGGGCGGAGAACTCCATGCGGAGGGCCCTGAGGCGGGCCGAGTGCCTCGAGGCAATCCGCAGGGGTTTGGAGGTGGACACGGTGACGGCCCTGTGGACCCTCGGGGCCATGGAGGAGGACCGCCACCGGGACATTGAGTAGGAGTTCGATGATGCCCTGGCCCGTAACATCCACAAGTGAGCCGTGAAACTAGCCCGCTGCCCTTGTACATAGTTTCTAGGTAGTGTTAGGTTTCATTTTTGTTTTTATTTTATTTGGACCTTTCGGACATTGGCCACATTTTTGTATATAGTTTTTTTTATTAGTTAGTGTAGTTAGATAGGTTTCCTTTATTTTGTTGGGATAATGGACCCTGGATTGTTCCCATGTACATAGTTGACAGTTGGATTGTATTTTATTTTTCTATTTTTGACCATGGAGCAATGGCTTTCTTTTTCATTTCCCATTGGATTTTGTTTTGTGGACATCGACTTTGGACATTACTTTGGATTTTTATTTTTGGTTTTGCTTTTTTTGACGAACATGCTTCTTTTCATTTTTGTACATTCACGTTTCTGTTTCTTCTTTTTTTATTCTATTGATGTTTCCTTTAATACATTTTTTTTTTGGTGAACTTCAATGTGTGGTATCTCATTGGTTTCATGCATTTCATGATATGTGTTTTGAGATTCACTGACACCCATTGGGTGTATGTGAGGGAAATGTGTTTGTTTCGGAACTTGCAATTGGTGTTCTGTGATGTAATTGCAAATTATGAGTGGGTGGATGCAATACTCGGGTGGGTGTTTTGCATTTGGAGGCTGACCATAGGGACCAGGGATCTAGATTGTGATGACATGTTGGGCGGGGAACATGAATTGCACATGGGTGGGGGCCTGCTGGCAGGTGCCCCACAGTGCTGGTGGGTGGGGGTGGTGGGGAACATGAGTTGGACATGGGTGGGGGCCTGCTGGCAGGTGCCCCACAGTGCTGGTGGGTGGGGGTGGTGGGGAACATGAGTTGGACATGGGTGGGGGCCTGGTGGAGGCTGCCCCTGCACTGCTGGGGGGTGGGGGTGGTGGGAGACATGGGGGGGCCTGGTGAAGGCTGCCCCTGCACTGCTGGGGGGTGGGGGTGGTGGGAGACATGGGGGGGCCTGGTGGATGCTGCCCCTGGTGGCTGGGGGGTGGGGGTGGTGGGAGACATGGGTGGGGGCCTGGTGGTGGGTGCCCCTGCACTGCTGGGGGGTGGGGGTGGTGGGGAACATGAGTTGGACATGGGTGGGGGCCTGCTGGCAGGTGCCCCACAGTGCTGGGGGGTGGGGGTGGTGGGGAACATGAGTTGGACATGGGTGGGGGCCTGCTGGCAGGTGCCCCACAGTGCTGGGGGGTGGGGGTGGTGTGAGACATGGGTGGAGGCCTGGTGGAGGCTGCCCCTGGTGGCTGGGGGGTGGGGGTGGTGTGAGACATGGGTGGGGGCCTGGTGGAGGCTGCCCCTGGTGGCTGGGGGGTGGGGGTGGTGTGAGACATGGGTGTGGGCCTGGTGGAGGCTGCCCCTGGTGGCTGGGGGGTGGGGGTGGTGGGGGACATGGGTGGGGGCCTGGTGGTGGGTGCCCCTGCACTGCTGGGGGGGTGGGGGTGGTGTGAGACATGGGTGGGTGCCTGGTGGAGGCTGCCCCAGGTGGCTGGGGGGTGGAGGTGGCGGGGAACATGAGTTGGACATGGGTGGGGGCCTGCTGGCAGGTGCCCCACAGTGCTGGGGGGTGGGGTGGTGGGGAACATGTGTTGGACATGGGTGGGGGCCTGCTGGCAGGTGCCCCACAGTGCTGGGGGGGGTAGGGAACATGAGTTGGACATGGGGGGGCCTGGTGGAGGCTGCCCCTGCACTGCTGGGGGGTGGGGGTGGTGGGAGACATGGGGGGGCCTGGTGGAGGCTGCCCCTGCACTGCTGGGGGGTGGGGGTGGTGGGGAACATGAGTTGGACATGGGTGGGGGCCTGCTGGCAGGTGCCCCACAGTGCTGGTGGGTGGGGGTGGTGGGGAACATGAGTTGGACATGGGTGGGGGCCTGCTGGCAGGTGCCCCACAGTGCTGGGGGGTGGGGGTGGAGGGAGACATGGGGGGGCTGGTGTAGGCTGCCCCTGCACTGCTGGGGGGTGGGGGTGGTGGGGAACATGAGTTGGACATGGGTGGGGGCCTGCTGGCAGGTGCCCCACAGTGCTGGTGGGTGGGGGTGGTGGGGAACATGAGTTGGACATGGGTGGGGGCCTGCTGGCAGGTGCCCCACAGTGCTGGGGGGTGGGGGTGGTGGGAGACATGGGTGGGGGCCTGGTGGTGGGTGCCCCTGCACTGCTGGGGGGTGGGGGTGGTGGGAGACATGGGGGGGCCTGGTGGAGGCTGCCCCTGCACTGCTGGGGGGTGGGGGTGGTGTGAGACATGGGTGTGGGCCTGGTGGATGCTGCCCCTGGTGGCTGGGGGGTGGGGGTGGTGGGAGACATGGGTGTGGGCCTGGTGGTGGGTGCCCCTGCACTGCTGGGGGGTGGTGGGAGACATGGGGGGGCTGGTGGAGGTTGCCCCTGCACTGCTGGGGGGTGGGGGTGGTGGGAGACATGGGTGGGGGCCTGGTGGTGGGTGCCCCACAGTGCTGGGGGGTGGGGGTGGAGGGAGACATGGGGGGGCTGGTGGAGGCTGCCCCATGCACTGCTGGGGGGTGGGGGTGGTGGGGAACATGAGTTGGACATGGGTGGGGGCCTGCTGGCAGGTGCCCCACAGTGCTGGTGGGTGGGGGTGGTGGGGAACATGAGTTGGACATGGGTGGGGGCCTGCTGGCAGGTGCCCCACAGTGCTGGGGGGTGGGGGTGGTGTGAGACATGGGTGGGGGCCTGGTGGAGGCTGCCCCTGGTGGCTGGGGGGTGGGGGTGGTGTGAGACATGGGTGGGGGCCTGGTGGAGGCTGCCCCTGGTGGCTGGGGGGTGGGGGTGGTGGGGAACATGAGTTGGACATGGGTGGGGGCCTGCTGGCAGGTGCCCCACAGTGCTGGGGGGTGGGGGTGGTGGGGAACATGAGTTGGACATGGGTGGGGGCCTGCTGGCAGGTGCCCCTGGTGACTGGGGGGTGGGGGTGGTGGGAGACATGGGTGGGGGCCTGGTGGAGGCTGGCCCTGGTGGCTGGGGGTGCAGGGGGACATGCGTTGGGGGGGAGTAGTGCAAGTTGACATGTGGGTTGGCTGGTGGGCATGGCCATGGTGGGTGGGGTGCCTGCATGACATGTGCTGGGTAGGCCCCTGTGGTGTGAGCCACCTGCAGGGGCCGTGGAGGGTGTAGAAGGAACACCTGGGAGGACCCACACGTGCAATTCACGTGTGCTGCTCCCCGCACACCCCTGTAATACACGTGCCCTGTTGATATCGCGCACACCTGTAATACACGTACCCTGATGGAATTGCGTGTGGAACTTCCCGCGCACCCCTGTAATACACGTACCCCGCTCAATCGCGTGTGTAACTACCCGGCACACCTGTAATACACGTACCCCGCTCAATCGCGTGTGTAACTACCCGCGCACCCCGATATACACGTACCCCGCTCAATCGCGTGTGTAACTTCCCGCGCACCCCCGAAATACACGTACCCCGCTCAATCGCGTGTGTAACTTCCCGCGCACCCCCGAAATACACGTACCCCGCTCAATCGCATGTGTCACTTCCCGCGCGCCCCCGAAATACACGTACCCCGCTCCCCCAGGCCTGATCGCGTGTACATGTTCACGCGAACCCCTGAAATACACGTAGCCCGCTCCCCCCAGGCCCGATCGCGTGAAGAAGTTCACGCGAACCCCTGAAATACACGTAGCCCGCTCCCCCAGGCCCGATCGCGTGAAAATGTTCACGCGACCCCCTGAAATACACGTAGCCCGCTCCCCCAGGCCAGATCGCGTGTGTGACTTCCCGCGAACCCCCGGAATACACGTACCCCACTCAATCGCGTGTGTAACTTCCCGCGCAACCCCGAAATACACGTGCCCCGCTCGCACAATTGCTGTATGTTGCCACTTTTGTAATGCGCAGGGACGCTTCCGCCTGCCTTCGTGTGGCGGACGTGTATCGGCTTGTGTGTGTCTTTCGCTGTGCGTGGCTTTGCCCTATTCGATTCCATGAATACGTGTGGTTCGGGTGCGTGTGGGCGTTCCGTCTGCTACCCTGCAGTACATCCCCAGTTACGCCCTTGTTTTCGCGAGTTGTTCCCCATTCCGCGCGTTACGCCCCGTGTTCCGCCCACTTTCTAGTGTATGCGCCGAGGTTGTGCGCTTTCACTGTGCGCATTGCGCACGTCTTTCGGGATGTTGCAGTGACGTGTGCGCCATGCACGGGTTTGGCGCACATCCCGAGGTAAACACGCGCAGGGACTTCCATGAATCGCACGCGTGCGCCTGTTTTTTTCCGCTTGCGCCTGCTTGCGCGAAGATTTTCGGCGCATGTTTGTTCCATGAATCGGCCCCTAAATCTCTAACAAACTCCACGCACACAGCATCATTTGACACAGTATTTTAAACTGGACCTAGCCTGTGCTAGATTCCCTTCACTTTCTCAGATCCATCAGGACCCTCCTCCTTGCTTCTAATGGCCCATTGAATACTCAATGTCATAGGATGATGTGTCATCTATGATGTAACACTCCCCTCAGGAATGAGGAATCAAAATTGAACTGTAATTGTCATCGTTCAAATAATTCCATTTATTGACATGCAATCTTGTTAAAAAGGATGTATTATGATTTGTAACAATATTCCGAATCTAGAGAGATCATTTCTGTTTCTGTCACTTCATGCATGATTGAGTTATTAAAATATGTGAATTATGCAACAGAAACCATATGTTCGAATTTTGCATTTAACTTAACAAAAGCACAAATTGGCAAGCTATTCTTTATGACTCAGGCATAACGAAACAGACATATTATATTTGAAACATAATTAGGGTCTCATTACGAGTTTGGCTGTGTGGTAAGAAATGTAGGTAATTCCGTTACTGCCACTTTTTTGGTGGCAATGGAAATACCACTGTTTTTACCGCACCACTGCATTCCAAGTTAGGTAAACCCTCCACTTTTCTCTTAAAAAAATCCCCATGCAGTCCTATGGCCTCCAAATATGTGGACTAACATCGCCATACCGCTACTTGTAATCCTGTGGCAAATCCACAGGACCACGTGCCGGTAGCAATAACCAATTTTGCAGCTATCCGCAAAATTACCCCTGAATAACTCCCAAACTCGGAATGAGGTCCATGTTTTCCAAGGTCATAGTTTCATTAACCTCTCTCCATATGTTTCTTTTGAAATTGCATTAAATTGGTGACAAGGCATGCCTCATTCTATTAGCAGGTTAGCCTTGTAGATTAGCTGAAAAAAAGACGACTAGTAAATTGGATTTTTCTGTGCCAAAATATTAGCAATTAAATGTATTTATCATAGTTTGGAACAGCATCATTTGTCCACAGAGCTGTTTATGTTGTTCTATTGATGTATGTGGTATGCTAATGGGGCCTGGACATTCTGGCTTTACAAAAGAGCTTTACTGAATGGTTGCTCTGCACGGCATGTACATTTTAGCTCATTTTAAGTTCACAGCTTAAAATCCAGCATGATAGATATATTATGTTCCATGAAGCATGCACATGTACAATTTAAATATTTTTTACTAGAAATGGCCATAAAACAATAGGTTGTTCTATCAACACATGTCATGCTATCTATAATACAAATTCTAAGTTTGTACAAAACTGTGCTTTGTCGTTTTCTTTATATACCATGGCAGCACACAAGCAGAAGCACATTCACGTTTCCCTTTTCTTTCATTAGGTTCTACAATAATAGCAGGTATTAATGGTGAATTCCATTTTTACTTTGGTTTTTCTATTTAACATAATTACTCGCTTTTTCAGGGCAATGTATAATTCTGGACTTGCTTCTTTTAAAAAAAAGTAACACATTGATCTAAATATTCCCTGTTCCTAGGTTTCTGGAGGGAAACACATTACGGATGGACATGGGATTCCCTAAAATCTCTGTTTTTCTAAGTCCAACTTGAGCTAGAGACAAGAATTGAACTTGAATTTTTATGAATTCTTTATTTTCACAGTTTTTAAAAAAAAAACATATTTTTATTGATTTTCACATAACAACTCATAACAAACATAAAATGCCCCCCCCCCCCCAAACTCCCCCCTCCCTCCCCTTTGGGCAAGCAAGGTCCTCTTTCAGGGCTACATTATGCATTGAAGATGTCCGTTATTTTAATGTTGTGTGGGCACCATTGTTCCATAAAGTCTGATCGGAGATACTCTAAAAAAGCTCCCCACTCCTCTTCAAACCTGTCCCTCGTTCCTTGGATTGTGTGGGTAACTTTTTCCATCGCCAATTTTTGCCATACTTTTTGTAGCCACGTAAATGTCAGTGGGGTGTCTTTCTTTTTCCAGCTTTGGGCTATTGTAGACCATGCCGCTATGAGTAGTCCCATGAAGCTTCTCCATTGGGCTTTTTTGTACTTCCTCGCCCTTTCGTCCCTCATCTCGCACACCAACACCCCATCTCCCAGTTGTCCCACATCCCGAAACTTTTTCCCCATCTCTCCCTTCACTTCCTCCCAGAACGGCACAATCTCTTTACAGTCCCACCAGATAGGCTTCCACGTTCCCTCCTCTCCACATTCCCTCCAGCATCTGTTTGATGTTTTGGGGAACATTGAATGCAGTCTCTCCGGGGTGTAGTGCCATTGTGTAACAACTTTGTTCCACATTTCTCTAGTCTGGGCTGATCTGGTCATCTTGGGGATCAGCGACCATAAATCCACCCATTGATCTCTTGTTGGTTCCTCCCCCAATGTTCCACTCCATTTTTATCATGTAATCCCACTTCACCTCTTCCTCTTGAGTGTTTATGAAGGAGTATAAAGTCGACACCCATCTCTTTGCTCCTGTGTTGGTTATAATGTATTTCTCGAACGGAGTGAGGGCTCTAGTGGCTGCTCTAGTTATTTCAGGGGTTTTTAGCCAATGCTTGAGTTGCTCATATCTGTATTTGTCTCATTTGGAGAGTGCTGCACGCACAATTCGAGAGGTCTAATTTCGTCATCGATTAACATTTCTCCAATTTTTGTTATTACTGCCTCCTCCTATTTTTCGTATGCCCCCTGCTCCATACCCGGTGGGAACTGCGGGTTCCGCCTTAAGGGGGTGACCGGGCCTAGGGTGGTGGTCATTATACCTCTCTGTGTCTGACTGTCCCACACTTCCATTGTTGTTCTCAGGGTTTTCACTAATCCCTATGTTGAGGTGTCTGTGTTGTTTCTGCTTCCAGAGAAGCTCCACCAGCGGAGTTCTTGCAACCGCCTTGTCTTGCTTTGCCCAAATCTGTTGCGGGTTGTCGCCCAGCCATTCCCAGAGCACTTTTAGCTGCGCTGCTTGGAAGTATCTCTGAAAGTGGGGTAGTGCAAGTCCACCCTCCCGGGTTGGTGCGGTTAGGATCGCTCTGGCTAGTCTTGGGGTTTTCCCTTTCCACACATAGGAAGAGATCACTATCACTAATGACTTGAAAAAGGTTCTGGGGACCCCCACCGGAATAGCCTGAAAGTGGTATAGAAGTTTAGGGAGGATGGTCATCTTAACCGATTGAATTCTACCCCACCAAGAAATCATCAACGGATTCCACCTTTCCAGATCCCTACGAATGCTTGCAAGCATGTGCGGATAGTTCTTCCCATATAGTTGCCCCACCTTACTTGTTAGAGTAATTCCCAGATATTTGATGCCTCCCTCTGCAATTTTAATGTCCATTGTTTTAGCTTCCCTCTCTATTTTGTCCCGGTCCCCCGCCAGTGTTAATATTTCTGATTTGCTCTTATTAATTTTTAGGCCTGAAATAGCCACAAATTCCTCCAGCGCAGCCACTACCGCTGCCAAAGTTCTGTCCGGGTCTTCTAATGCAATTAACATATCATCTGCATACGCCATCGCCTTGTGTTGCGACCCTGCCATGTCAATCCCTATAATGTGCGTGGATTCTCTAATCTTCATAATTAAGGGTTCTAGAAAGATTGCATACAGAAGTGGGGAAAGCGGGCAGCCTTGATTTGTCCCTCTTGTTATTATTACCTTTTCTGTTACTTCCCGTTAACGGCCACTCTACTGCTCGGGGAGTTATAGTTCGCTTTAATTCTCGCAATAAATTGCTTGCCAAACCCCATGTATTCCAAAGTTCTAAACAGCATGGACCATTCAACCCGGTCGAAAGCTTTCTCAGCGTCTACTGCAAGCAGTCTTGCCGGTGTACGTGTTATGCCTATTTTCTCCACTAAGTGGATGATCCTTCTAATGTTGTCATGGGTTTGCCTTCCCGGGATAAATCCTGATTGATCTAAGTTTATTAATTTTGGAAATAGCGGGGAAATTCTTGCTGCCAGGATCTTGGTATATATTTTGGCGTCTATATTTATTAGGGAGATTGGTCTATATGATGTGGGGAGAGTCGGGTCCTTCCCTGGTTTGTGAAACACTAGGACCTTCGCTTCATTGTGGGTGTGACGTTTCCGCTGTCTTTAAATGAACTTAGGAGCTTAGTTAGGGCTGGGGTCAGTATGTCCACATATTTTTTGTAAAAAGGGGCCGTGAAGCCATCAGGGCCTGGAGCTTTATTTGTCGGGAGATCTTTTATTGCCTTTCTGACTTCCTCCTATCTTATTGGGTCTTCCAGGGCCTGTTTGTCTTCTTCTGAAATGTGTGTGAGGTGGAGGGTTCTTAGACATCTGTCCTGCGCCTCTTCATCCGGGTGGTCTTTGGAGTATAGATTTTGGTAATATTTCCTAAATTCCTCCCCTATATCTTGTGTATTAGTCAGCTGCCCCCTGTCCTATCTCTGATGCTCTTAATCGTTGTATCTTTCTGTTTCGCTCTGAGTTGCCTTGCCAGTAGCCTGTCTGCCTTATTTGCTTTTAGGTAGTATCTTTGTCTTAGATATAGTAAGTTTCTTTCTGCTCCTTTAGTGCGCAGCATCTCTAATTGGCCTTGTGTGTGTTTTAGCTGTTTCTTTAGTACTCTAGTGGGGTGGGACGTTATTTTCTCCTGTAGGTCTGTTCTTTTTCCCACATATACCTCTGTTTATCCTTCGTAAGTTTCTTTCTGCTCCTTTAGTGCGCAGCATCTCTAATTGGCCCTGTGTGTGTTTTAGCTGTTTCTTCAGTACTCTAGTGGGGTGAGACGTTATTTTCTCCTGTAGGTCTGTTCTTTTTCCCACATATACCTCTGTTTATCCTTCGTAATCTTCAGCGCCATCATCTTCCCCCGGATTACAGCCTTAAAGGCCTCCCAGTCTGTACTCATGGAGACCTCCCCTGTGTCGTTTTGTGTGAAATACTCTAATATCATTTCCCTTATGGATTCCCCCATGACCGGGTCATGTATTATATCCCCTGGTAACCTCCACCTCCAAAGTTCATTTTTTCGCCCCGGGAAGTTTAGCTCGAGCCACAGGGGTGCGTGGTCGGACAAGGCGATAGTTCCCAATTCCAGCCCTTGTATCCTGCCTAGTTACCCCACCGATGCCCAGAAGTAGTCTATCCTTGACAGGGAGTTGTGGACATGTGAAAAATATCTATACCCCCTCTGTTCCCCCTTCCTTGCCCTCCACACATCATTCAGTGCCTTTTGGTCCATCTGCAGTTTTAGGCGTTTTGAGGGTGCCCCTTGACCATGTATACTCCCTGTGCTTCTGTCCAGTTGCGGGTTCCATGCCATATTAAGGTCTCACCCCAGGAGCACCTCCCCCTTTGCGAAGGCTTCCAGCTTTTCCAGAGCATCTCTGAGAAAGCCATCTTGACCCATATTCGGCGCATAAACTGTCGTCAGTGTTAAAACTTGGCCATCTATCACCACATTTGCAAACACAAACCTTCCTTCTTTATCTGTGGCTACTTCCTCCAGTGTGGCGTCCCGTCCTTCTCTTATCGCTATCTGGACCCCCGCTCTTTTCCCTGTTGCATTTGCTTGGGCCCAAATTTTGTATCCCCTTATGCGTGTTTTGTGTCTGTCCCTTATTCTGATATGGGTTTCCTGAAGTAGAAGGAGATCCGCTCTTTCCCTTTTGAGAAATGTCTCCAATTTTATCCTCTTTGTGGGGTGATTCATGCCTCTGATGTTAAGAGTTACAATGCGTATTTTTACCATCTTATAGAGTACATGGTACCTGACCTTGATTCCCTTCTCTTTGCCGCTGCGGATGTTTGCCTGCCCCCTCCCCCAGACCCTTCCCTTTGAACTCCCCCCCAACTAAAACCCATGAACCAAACAACTTGCCCTCAAGTAGGGCGAGGGTTCCTACTGATGCTAGAGTGTTGCGCCCTGAGCTCCCTGCCCTCCTTGTGCTCGGGGAAATATTCGTAGGGAATCCTAAACCCCACATTGCCATCCGATCTTACCGGAATCCACGCCGGCCCGGCCCACCCAGGCCGCCAGGTCTGCCGTATCAGCAGCAATTCATTCTCCTTCACCTACCCCCAGTGGGGGCGTTGTCCGTGTCGCTTCCATTGTGTATGACCATCCTCTTTTCTTTATGTTTCAAGGCTGCTTCCTGTGGCCTTCCATTCCCGTGGGTGGCCTTTTTTTCTTAATCGTTTCCCAGCCCCTAGGTTTCCTCGACTGTTCTCCTCTAGATCTTGCTTGGTCAAATTCCTCTTCGTCCTCCTGGATTCCCATAATATTGAGGCCTTCCTCCCATGTGGTCGCTCTTCTCTGTTTCCCCTCCCACGTGAAGATCAGCCCAAAAGGGAAGGTCCATTTGTATCAAATTTGTTTCGCCACCAGAGCCTTGACCAGTGGGGCCATCACTCTTCTTTTTTGCAATGTCACCAGGGCTAGGTCTTGGTATAGCTGTATTTCTTTTCCGTTCATTCTAATATGTTCCATTTCTCTGGCTCTTCTCAGGATCTGCTCTTTTTGTGGATACGAGGAAAGAGCCACCAGTACATCCCGTGGTCTCTCTCCCGGTGCTCCTGATCTTTTCGGACCGACCCTGTGGACACGGTCCACCCCGATCATGTCAGTCTCTGATGCTTCTAAGATGTCCCTGAACACTTCCTTCACTGCGGTCTTAAGATCTTTATCCAGGACTGTCTCTGCCATATTTTTATGTGTATATTGGAGCGTATGAAGCGGTTCTCCAAGTCCTCACACTGTATTTCCAGATTATGGGTGAGACTCACCAAGCATTCCTGCGTTTCACTGACCTGCTGCGTTTCTTCTTCGATGCCCTGTACGCTCTCTCCAAGATATCTGCTCTCGCCTCTATTTTTGCCACATCTGTTCTAAGATCTTGCACTGCCTTTATGTCATTTTTCATTGTCGTAAACTGCTCCTGTACTGTAGACATACATTTCTCCTGTAGGTCTTGGAACCAAGCATGCATATCTTCTCTAGAGGGTGCAAGCTGCTGGTGGGTCTGTGTCATTCCCTCTCCCTGCTGGTCGTCCTGGGGCTTCCCTTTTGGTTGCATGCTGGGATCGGTTGACCACATCTGTAGGATGTTTGCGTCTTGCTTTTGTGTCTGAGGGGTCTGCTGGGTGGCGTTACTTTTCCCTTTGGCCCTTGACATGGTCTCTATGAGTACCTGGGCTATGCGTGGGCCACCACTCCTTTGTCAGTGCTATAAGTAGATTTCCTTCTTCTGTGGGTGCCTGACAGATAGTACTGTTCTGTATGTTCCGGAGGACTCCCTCCTCCTGAGTCCTTGCTTGGGCCGTTTCTCGCTGGTCCCCCCTATGTCCTCCTTCCTCCTTAAATGGCGTGCTTCCCAGGATCTATTCGTGCTGGGGTCTCCCCCTCTCCCCACACGTCTCTCTCCTCAGTGCTCCTCATCACTCTCCCCTCGCTGCTCCCTGCATGTTGGCACCTATCAACGGTCTCCGTGCTGTGTAAGAGGGGGGAGCGGGAAAATGCAGGTGAGTGGTTCCCGTTCCCAGCTCCGCTCTGCTCGCCTTTTGGTAGCGGCCCGTATAGGGCGCCCGACTCTCCGTTACAATTCGCTTCGCTCGTCAATGGAGCCCCCCCAGCTGGAGCCCCCGTCTTCCACCGCCAGCAGCCCTCCTATGTTTGTTGCTGCGCCGCTTCGGTCTCCTCGTTGTGGGGGGGAGGGGGGATACCCCCGATGCCTGCGCCTCACCTCCTCTCTGCTGCCTGGGTCTTTATCCGCCGCCGCTCCTGCCGGTGTCAGGGAGGAGGGGTGATTCTCCCCGTCCTCCGGTACCACTTCTCGCTGCCTCCCTTCGCGGTTCGTGCTCTGCCAGTGGAGGGAGGGGGCAGTCTGCCAAGGCACCTCCGACCCAGCTCCAGGGGTTCCTTCAGCCCCGCGGCTCTTCTACGCGGGTGGCAGGCTTTCAAGCTTCTTCCCATTGGGGGGATGGGCCGTCCTGTATCCCGTGTCCACTCGAGGTATGCAGCATATTATGAGCCCGATTGTCACTCTGGGGGCCCAGGAGGTGTCCGGGAAGCGACCCGATCACTTTATTTGTTAGAATTGCTGCTTTATGAGGTTTTTCTCTGGTGGCCCGGGCGGAGCGTGATTTAAACGCGACCCACTTCGCCCGCGGCCATCTTGGATCCTTCACAGTTTATTTTAATCTGAATATTTCAGTGAATTACCTTGCATCTTTATCTCATGGGGGCAGTGATAAACTGGCCTTTCTAGGCAGGGTTCTTTATTATTTTTTATTTTATTGTATTTGAATATTTTTTTTTGCGCTGGCCCTACCCAGACGTTTTCAGAGCACCTTACATGGTTGAAAGTTTGAAAAGGTGGGAGCTGAAAGAAAAAGTTAGAACATGTTTTTAGGAAAGGATATGAAGATTAGGATAGACTTGTGATAACAGAGGCGGAGGGCAGCATTATGTGTTATGTTATATGGCATCTGTGTAGCACCTACTGCCATTGGTATGGCCTCAAAGCACTGTGGGTGAACGCTCCTGGAAGACCAGAGTTCGAGAAATGAAAGGAGGATTTTAGAATGCATGTGTGCATTTTAGCCAGTAAGAGGTAGGTATGAGTGGCTAAGTCCCTGCTAGCGACAAATGGAGATCTGGCTAGTGGAAGGGTGCTGTGATAGGCTTTCAGTATGCAAGTCGAGGAGACTGATTATGTGCCCAGCTGGACCAAATTTATTTAGTGGGACTCAATCTAGTGGCAGAGGTGATGTGCATTATTAGGTTGAGTAGTGAATTGTTGCAGATGTATGCGGGCAGATGCCGTGCCCCGGGAGGGATACGGCTATGTTCCATTGAGATGGAGTGCTACCAGAGAGTCATGACTAATATCTAGTTACGATGTGGGTATGCTGATCGTTTCATGCGCATCAAATGGAATTCTTTCTGTGCATGCTAGATACTGAATTGTTGTCTCCTCAAGTGACTCATCGGTGCCCCCACCTCCTTGTCTGGGGGTGATAATTCACCCACGAGGTGGACTAGGTCATTCAAGATGCAGAAGGGAAGAGCCAGGTCTTGAGTGCCTTCCAAAGCGCGAGGTGATACTCTATGCGGCAGATGCTGAAAGGGATTGAGTTCCAGATGGTGGGAGCTTGGACGTAGAAAGAGGATCCCCCTATTCTGGTCGATTTAGTAACTGGGATGACAAGGAGGAGAGCTAAGCCCGATCTCAGATTACTGGCTGGACTCTAGGGTGTGAGCTTGTGCTGTAGCTATTCTGGACCTGTGCTGTGCAGAGCCCAGAGTGTGATGCCATTGCATTTAAGGTAGAACAACGCCATATTGGCAGCCAGTGAAGGACACGGAGGGCAGGTGTGATGTGTTCTCTGGGGCCTAGGGCAAGAAGGAACCTTGCTGCAGTGTTTTGAACCCATTGGTGTTTTCTAAGTTGTGATGCAGGGGTGCACAATTATAGGCTGTTAGCATAGTTTAGCCGAGAGAGGGCGATGGCCATGATTGCGGCACTCTGTGTGGGAAGGTATTTTGACGCTGAGTTGATGTGATGTGATAGTGTCAGGTCTAAGTCCATGGTGCATCCAAGATTCTTCACTGTGTTTGAGGTAGGCGGCGGTGGGCCTAGAGGGGTTGGCCAAGGTTTGGGTAGGGGTGAACAGGGCAGTCTTCCTGCAGATCATGATTTCAGATTTTTCGGGGTTGAGAATGAGGTGGTTAGCAGTCATCCAGTCGATTTCTGTAAGGCATGATGCAAGGTTGGGGGTATGATATGATATGATAGATTATTTATAACACACTTAATACCCAGAGGTTTCTAAGCGTGGACCCGGGGAACGAACCTGTGGTGCT
Source organism: Ambystoma mexicanum (assembly GCF_040938575.1). Classification (NCBI taxonomy): domain Eukaryota; kingdom Metazoa; phylum Chordata; class Amphibia; order Caudata; family Ambystomatidae; genus Ambystoma; species Ambystoma mexicanum. The sequence goes on along the minus strand of NC_090926.1, from coordinate 921,715,038 downwards.
CCATGTCGTCTTGCTTCTAAGGTGAGCACATTGCCCCTGAGCTATCCTACCGAGACGATGTGATGGAAGAGTCCTTTTGGATCTTGAAAGATGATTTGCGTGTCATCTGTGTAGTTGTAGCAAGCAGGCCGTGTGAGCGGATAATAGTGGGGGGGTCTCAGGTAAAGGTTAAAGAGTAGAGGAGAGAGAGAAAGAGGCGCCCTGTGGGCAGGGAGTCCAGTAGAAGGGAGCGATGTGTATTATTTGGGATCTGTTGAAGAGGAAGGAGAAGATCCACTTCATGGCTGCTTCCCTGATGCCGAGAGAGTGGAGTCTATCCGTGAGGTTGAGTTGGTCAATGGTGTCGAAGGCCACAGAGAGATCGAGAAGGATTAGTGCGGCACAACCTTCTGAGTCTGAAGTTCTTTTGAGATCATCCGAAATGGAGACTATGCACAATTCAGTTCCTTGTAGGGGGCTGAAGCCGGATTGGGTGGGGTTGAGGAGGAAATTGGTTTCTGTGAAAAGGCATTGTTGGGAGCAGGCTGTTTGGTCAATTAGTTTAGCTATGGAACGGTTCTTAGAGATAGCTCTGTAATTGGCTGGTAGATGGGGGTCAAGGGTGGGGTTTTGAGGAGGGGTTTGATATACAAGGTCTCGATAACTGCTGGAAAAATGCCCAAAGTGAGAGAAGAGTTAATGATCGATCTTGCAATGCTTGGTTGAGGATAGGATTTCTTATAAAAGAGAGGGAGGGCAGGGATCTCTAGGGGATCCTGAGGGACGGCTGTTAGCTAGTAGCTTTCGATATTCTGGATAGGAGATATGGGAGAAGGAAGAGAAGAGCAAGCGGGTGGGGGGGTGGGTCTGATAGCCCAGATGTGGATGCAGTGGAGCGGGCCAGGAGTGACTTAATTTTAGTTCCCATGGTGACGTTTCTTTCCAGGGCTATGTTGTAGAAGTGGTCAGAGAGAGAGTCACGAAGTGCTTGGGTGTGTGATGGGGAGGGAGGTGCAATAGGGAGACTTGAATCCTAAGATAATCTTGTGGAGTTCTCTACAGGTGTTTGGGGCATTGGTGATTCTATTCCAGTAAAAGGACTGTTTGGCCTTTCATATTTCTGCCCTGTAGCCTTTGCACTGCTCGGGGTAGGATGTTCTATTCTACGGCGATGCGTCTGCCTGATATCTGCATTTAAGAATATTGGTTCTGGGTTTTGAGAGATTTCAGAGCTGGGGTGAACCATCTTGGGGAGAGCCCCTGTCTGTTGGAGATGGGCCTAATAGGGGTGAGTGGGCTAAGAGCTTTAGAGAGCCTCTGGTCACATTGGCTGATTGAGAGTTGACCCGACTGGAGTGGAAGGGAAGGTAAGGAAGCAAGCAGAGAATCAGCCAGGTCCGGGGTTACTTTGACCTTGTTCCATAGAAGGGAGTTGGAGGGTGATCCTGGGGTTGTCAGGTAGGATGGAGGGTCTATGGTTGAGAGAGTGAAGAAAATGGCTCTATGGTCCATCCAGCCTAATGGCAGAGGCCGGAGAGTGGTGATCAGTTCAGGGGAGCTGAAGATTGCGTCTAGGGTGTGGCCTGCCAAGTGGGCTGGGCCCGATACTAGTTGTGTCAGAAGAAGATATTCCAGGTTGTCCAGAATGAGTCGTGTCAGGGGATTATGAGGGACGATGAACTAGATATTGAAATCGCCTAGCATAGTGTGGGTGGGGTTAGAAACCAGGATGGCAGCTAGGGAGTCGCTGAGGTTTTCTGTGAAATGTCAGTTGTAGCCTGGGAGTCTGTATATGAGCAAGAAGCTGTGCGTGTGTGTGGGGGTCATGAGAAAATGTACTAGGAGGTTTTCGCAGTCTGAGTTGTAGACTTGTTCCTCTGAGTGTGAAATGGAGAGGATGGATTTGTATAGGATAGCAATGCCGCCTGCCCTGAGGATGTGCAGGGCTGTGACTGGGGAAATCATAATTATTTCCTGTTGCGAGGGAGAAATCAGGTGACAGTCTTCTAAGGTCGGTGATGGGGTCAGGGAACTGACTTCTAGGGGTCCAAGGGGAATGGTGTCTGGTGTGAGTGCAAGGGGTGTTGTTTGGTAGGTTGAAGAGACATTCCACTAGGTTGTGTGGCTTGGGGGAGGTCATAAGGGTGTAGGATAGGGGGGTGTCATGGGTCTGGATGAGAGATGAGGTGTGCAGCAATGAATGTGCCCGGATAGTGCAGTGTCTGTTTTTTAGGAGATTTATGGGGGCTCAGGGTGTGTGAGTGAGGGTTAGAAGGGCTGCTGAGAGGGGAGTTGTGGCCAGGATTTCACAGACAGAGTTTAGGGATGCAAAGAGAGGGTCATGACGGTGTGGAACTGAGGAAAGGTCATGATAGGGGGAGGAGGTAGGAAGTTCTGGAGGAGGAAGGATCTGGTTGAGGGTAGGGCGAGGAGCTGGTGGCTTGAAGCTTGAAAGGGCGAGGCAGAGGGTGGATTTGGGAAGGCCTGGGGAAAGTGTTTTCTTGGGGAGGTCAGGTTGAGGAGGGGGAAGTGACATGTAAGTGACATGTAGGGGTGGGGTTTGGATGACGTTGTGTAGGAGTTACTGGTGCGCCAGAGCTGCTAGGCATGATACGGGACCTGCAGCGTTGGCCACAAGAGAGGGAGATGTACGAGTGTGAAACAGAGCCAGAGCTGAAAGCGGCCACAAACAGCAGCGAGGTCCGGATTAGCTGGATGAGAGTGCATGCGGATCTCTTATAGGAAGTACTGTGTAGGTGGGTGCAGTGAGAAATAGGATGGGAATGCGTGTTGGGAGACCAGCGCCTAAATCCTGTGGAAACAAAATTAAAGCCTAAAACACTATCCCTGTCGAAAAGGATGCAGAGTGGTGACAAAAGCGGCAACTAGATTCAAAATGCAAGCCTACAAGATTATTCCTGTTGAAACTGATGCAGTGTGAGGGTGCAAAACAGCAACTAAATTCAAAATGCAAGTCTACAACATTATTCCTGTGGAAAAAAGATGCAGAGTGGTGGCACGAAACAGCAGCTAGATACAAAATGCAAGCCTACAATACCATTCCTGTGCAAAAAAGATGCAAAGTAGTGGCACAAAACAGCTAGATTCAAAATGCAAGCCTACAAGAGTACTGGTGTAATGAAAAGGTTGTTTCCTGCCCGATTGTTGCAGCATACAGGACTCGAGGCCTGGCAGGGTCTGGGTCGACCAGGACGAACAGGCAAACAAGTGATGGAAGGTACCCATGGAGGTGCCCTTTGCCTGAACCCTTAACCGGCTGCCCAGGCAGGGAGCTCCTTATGAGGTCCGGATATCCCAGTCAGCTGACCCATGCAGGAGGGCCAATCGGTGACTGAGGGCAGGTAGGGTGATGAATAAGGGAGGTCTGGAGGGGAGAGGAGGCCGGGCCTTATCCTAAGGACTAGGATGCAGGCGCTGTTGGAGAAGCCCAATGTGAGGGCCTGGGTAGATGAGGGCCAACACAACGGAGCAGGAGATAAACATACTGCTCCTAGCAGCTCTGGCCGAGATGCAAATGCTACAAGGGTCGGCAAGCAGGGAGAGTTCCTCCAGACTCAGCTGAGGTGGATATCAGTGCAGGGGAACTCTATTCTCCATTGTATAAATCCCTGCACACATCGCCTTCCTGTGAAATGTGTGTCAGGGAGACTTTTGCACAACCCTCTGTGAAGGCTCTGTAATCATCTAACCTAATTGTTGAACAGTGTGTCTCCCAAGAGAAAAGACCAGACTTGCCAAGGGTAAGCGTAGCAGAGCAGTCAGGCTTAATATAAGGAGGTAGGAATGTTGGCAGGAAGGTACAGACATCACACAAGAATGCCCCACATTGGTATACCGTAACAATATAAGCATTATTATAAGGTCACACATACAAAATGTATTTTGGGAAAAATAACTACTAACGTTACACAGAACAAATAGAGAAAAGTGTAGATAAAAAAAGTAATTGGCCAGTAAAGGCCTAACTCAATCCTTAATCTAAAATGTAGGACCCATACCTGGTGGCAGTCACAATACATATAAACTTTCAGATGTAAGTAATAGAAAGAACCTTTGACGACATTAAACACATTTATGATGTTCATGTTCAAGATCCCAAAGTACCAAACTGAACTTAGTCCAGGCTTCCTATTACCTTCTACATGAAGTATTATACTTATATAATACCACAGTATAGCACGTAGATGTTGAGCACAGCAGAACACAATGTCCAACACAGCCAGGAGGGCTACTAAAGTCCATGATATCTTTTAGATACAGTCCTTAGCACCAGAAGGGCAAAGTACACTACAAGGAGGGGAAAAATAGCAACACACGGTGATGCTATGTATATCCTATGCAGGAGTGTAATGTACCGATTTAGAAGTCAGGGGAATTCTTTAAGGATTCAGGCCTGGATGAGGAATTCCAGAGATCTTATCAGGACCCTAGAAAAATGCCACTGTCCAGGTGAGTACATTGCATTGTCACTTGTAAGCGTTCCAGTGTTGAGAACAGTGCCCCATAGGCAATAATAGGAAAGGTCAGGTAACTGTTACTTTCAACAGGTACCAAGAAAAAGGTAATGGACCACAGGGGACACCAGTGGAGACCCAGAAGAAGAAATTCAGTGGAGGGTTCGACCCCCACCAACCCAAGAGCAGAAAAGCGCAGGATTCATCCCCCAATGTCATCCTATTGAAAAATGCAATAGAAGGGGACCTGCAGAACCCAACAACCACAAACCATAGGCCCCTGAAAGGGAGTATCTGAAATAACCCACCATTCCCTGGTTCAGAAGTAGAAACAACACAATATGTTTCTAAAGGGTGAAATGAAGTATCCGGTCATCCAGGGATTTGCACTATGAGCCAATGATGACCCCAAGGGCCCAAAAGAAGAGCAGTCGTTCTTCAGTGGAGTGGGACCCCGCATCCAGAAGTGGAATCCACTACAGAGATGGCTCCAGGAGGACGAAGGAACCTGCACATGGTGCACTCCTCTGGCTCAGAAGGCAAACATGGTCCGCACACCAACAATATGTGTGTGGGGGAAACAGGTATGTTTTGAGGTCCTTTCTGAAAGTTATGATGGAGGATGCACTGCATATGCGAAGAGGTAGGGTGTTCCATGCCCCGGGTGCCCATTGGGTAAATGCTTCTTTTTATGTACATCTGAGTTCGCAGAGTAGAATGTGTAGAAGGTGTTGGCAGGCTTGTCTGGTGTTTGTGTGGGTGATGGGTTTCAGTTTGTCATGAAGGTAAGATGGGGTTTTGAGGTGGATGGCTTTGAATACAATGCAGAGTCCTTTGAAGGCAATTCTCTGAGGTATGGGGAGCCAGTGGAGTTGGGCAAGAGCGGGATGTTGTGTGAATGTTTTCGTAGGTGGAGGATGAGTCTGGTGGCTGAGTTTTGTGTGGCTTGCATGGGGGCAAACTTGTTGTTGGGGAGTCCAGTGAGGAGAGAATTTCCATAGTCAAGCTTAGAGAGAACCAGTGCTTGAACTGCAGTGCGGAAGGACTCGAGAGGAAGGATATGTCTGATTTTGCATAGGAGGTGTGTGTATTTGTAAATTGCATGTTTTGGTGACAACGGCTATGTGGTGTGTGAAGGAAAGGTGGGGGTCAATGGTGAAGCCAACAGATTTGACAGGTGTGGAGAGGGATATGTGTGGGTTGTCAGTGGCGATATCTTGGATCCAGGAGGTGAGATGGGGTTTGTGCCTTGGGGGACAGATGAGTTAATATTATGTTTTGGAAGGGTTGAGTTTGAGGAGGTGAGTGGCCATCCAGTTGGTGATGGTAGAGAGACAGGCTTTGAGGGTGTGAAGGGGATGACATTTGGAAGTATATTTTTTTGTAATTTGCATATTGTTGGAAATGTACGTTGTGTTTGCTAAGGGTCTGTCCAAGAGATTCAACATATAGGTTGAAGAGGATTAGGGATAGGGAGGAGCCTTGTGGAACCCCTTAATTGGCATGGGTGGGATCAGATCGATAAGCGGGCATGGAGACAACGTGGATCCTGTTAGTGAGAATGGAGGTGAAGCAGTCAAGTATGGTGCCAGTGAGATTCATCCTGTGGGCTAGGATGTCTTGTAGAATTATGTGGTTGATGCTGTTGAAGGCTGCAGATAGGTCAAGGAGTATGAGTAGTGCTGTGTGTCCTTTGTCTGTGTAGGTCATTGAAGATGTGAAGAGTAGCAGTCTCAGTGCTGTGTCCATGTAAAATGCCAGCTTGGAAGGGGTTGAGTAGGTTGTTTGTGGTAATTTGTTGTTGCAGTAGTTACGATTGCGGCGAGGTATGATAGGATTGTAATGGGGCAGTGGTTTTCAGGGAGTATGGGGTTGTGACATGTTATATTACACTGGGTGCTGGACTCCAACTCTTAAGGGTGTAAGTGGAGGGACACAAAACAAATAGTGTATTGAAATTCTACTAGCAGAAATCAATCAAAAGAAAAATGACAGCGTATTGACACTGAAAACTCTTCTTTTTGGTGAAATATTCTCGAGTTGAAAACCTATCGCATAAGGCCAGCTCATTTTGTTACTGGCTACTAAATGATATATTATTTGAAGTTCTGGATTGCAACTTGGCTGATTGCCCCATGTTTATCTGAGTTATATTTTCCTATCCTTCCCTACCTCTTTTGACATTGTTTTCCCTCTGCCAACTCCTTAATTCTTGGCCCTCTGAAACAACTTTGTAGCGCTTTATCAAACTTTGAATAAATAAATAATTGTCTGTTCATTGGTCCACACAGTAGTATCAACACACTACTATTTGAATATCGTTTACAGTATGCATATTTGTTCTGTGGGCTGGTGAAGAGGTGCTAACTGTTGCGAAAGGTGACTATAATGTCAGGGATGAGGTATTCATTTTAAGCGTATTGCAAACATCTTCCACGATCTGAGCTAGCTTCTTCTGGCTGGTGTGCTAGTGCCAGCAGAAGGCTTCCCAAAGCATTTCAGACCTATGTTAACACTATAGTAATGATTTGCAAACAGGCTTTTTTAGTGCAGACCTCGGGTAAATACACCTGGGGATACTCTGTGATGTGAAGATTCTGACAGATTTATTTTTTATAACCAATAATGAGGATGAGGCTTATTCTCAAGTGGTATTCAAGAGAATTGTGGACTCCCTCAGCATATTGAAATGCTGCAAGCGAATCTATGTGATCACTGCGCCGTCCGTAACTGCGCCAACGAAAATGTCAACGCCAATTACGGCGCAGTGAAGTGATCAAATAGGTCACTTTACCCATGTCCCCGTCCCGCATTCCCTTACCCCACCCCCTCACCCCCACTTACCCTTATCGGTTCCTCCCATTTGCGTGAGTCGGAGCTCACGCTGCAGGGTGCTTTTTCTTTTTTTACTTTCTTGTGGTAAGCCCTGCTCAACCCCTGACTCCCGTTACTGCCTCCAAGAAGAGCGCGGGACACCCCTGCAACCCCTGTTCTGCTTGGGTGCAGTAGTGGGAGTCGGTATTGCGGGGGCGCACTGCTGAGGGCAAAGTTTTTGTATTTTTCCCTGTAAGCGTCAAGGATCTAATACAAGCTATACTATATGTGTATTTTCTTTGCTCTCCCTCTTTCAGAGCATGATTCTAATTAGCTGCGGTTGCCTTTAACGTATTGTTATCTTTTAAATGCTATGTATGATTGATGACTCACAAGTAATAATGATATATACATTAAAGACTGATGATGAGTGTGTGTTCTTCATCTCTGGAACAGGTTTTCATCATTGCTATCCTATAAAATACCCATGGATAATGTGAAGTCACTGTCCCAAGCTTTTTCTGTTCTAGAGGAAGGTAAGAATGCATGCATCATTATGGACAAGATGCCTATTTTAATGGGGAAAAATCCAAATTAATGTTATCTTTACTAAATGGATTGCTTGAGCTTCGATATACTCCTTTATGGGTAGTAGGTTCACTAACCATGAACACCAATTTATCTGGTAAAATGGTCCAGTATGCCTATTTCCTATTCCAAAACTGTGCAGTCACTGTCACTGAAAACAAGATTGGTGGGCAAAACAAAATAAGCAGGTCATAATGCAAGACAAGTGAAAATAGAATGGACAAGGTGCATGAGGAAAGAGAACATTGAAAACAGGACATTGATAGGCATAATGATGATGGTATGGAGTTTAATTGTACAAAACAGTATGAAAGACCAAACAAAGGATACATTGGTGAAGCACAGGACCTAGTTTTACATTATAAAACGTTGTTGATCGACGTTGTCCCATAGTGGATGCGCCCAAGGGCTTACACACAGGGCATGGGGGTAGGATACCTTGCTGGAATGGGTATATTAAAAATGGCAGGAGGGTAGTTCTGAAATAGGAGGAGAGAAATAGGGTTGAGTGGTGTAATTTGCTTGTAGCAAGATAGTCTTTATTTCCTTTTTGAAACGTAGGATGGAGGCGGCAGCTCTGAACAGCATTGACAAATTGTTCCACAGGCAGGCTGGAAAGCAGGAAAGGGCCTGTTTTGTAGTTTCTCCCCCCTTGCAGGTCTTTGAATCCGATCTAGCAATATCTAATTTCATAATGGCGGTTGTGTGTGTGCTTTGTGGTAGACACACTCTGTACACCATAGGGCAGTAAGGGTAACATTATGCCATGAATGGAGTTGATATCCTAATACTAGTTCAGGCACAATTGACGATGTTGAGTTTTGGACACATTTCTGATGACATCACAACGGGAATTCACAGTGAATGTTATACATACGTCTACAAAAAAGTCAGAAGCTTCAATCATCTTCATTTTAATTATGAACTATAGCATTGGGATGTCCTAGGTGACATGTACATTATATGTTGTTAATGAATTCATACATAGTCCCAGCAGTAATGGTATGTAATGCTGCAGAAGAAAAGTATAGTTTGACCTCAGAATTGTCATATTCTTTGTGTATTTACCAACACTTCCTGGTACTGGGAATTGCTATAGATGAGTCAGTCAAGATTGCTTATTTAGTTTATGTGTTTGCTCTCTCTGGATCGCACAACAGGTGACAGAATAGAAGAAATGTATACTTGTTAAGAGTCAGACAGGCTCGGTGGGTCCACTAAAAATTAGGGTATGACTGCATCTAATCAGATTAAATGTTTTTAGTCAATTAATTTATATTTATCAAAACACACATGTTTAACTATCCATACAATGTATGTGGGAAAGTTTACAATATTTCAAATATATGCACTTGAAAACCAATGTTATCTTTTGAAGATGTGTACAGTAAAAATGAAACACTTATTCAAACCTAAGCTTGCAAACAAGAATACAACGATGAGTTTATACTCCAATATTGAAAAAATGATTATAGTGCAATATTTAGTTAATTACAATACTTGTCTCAAGAAAGGGGAACATTCAATGTTGATGTATCCTGATCCCCTTTTAATGACCCACACTGTCATACTGATGTAGTTAACGCATCATTTTGACCATTCCCCCGGTTACAGTGATGTGGATGCCGATTTCCCCACCAGTGCTGACTCTGCTGTGACGTTTATTGTACACCCTACGCCTTCATCTATTCTAATAGGTGGTTACTGTGAGAAACAAAAGGGTATCTCACCCACTAGACCCCTGGGATCTCTCTCTCAGGTGGCCAGGGCACAGCATTCGCCTTTGGATCCAGACCCCAGGGGTGGAACAGATGCGGGAGGATCACCTGGGTGAGGGGTCTTCGTGGAGTGGGGGTGAGGCAGCTGATGGTAAGACGTGGCATTCCCCCCTTTTTTGTACATCCAACCCATCCTATTTTTTAGGACTCTCTGATGTCCCAGCTCCCTGCACCTTTCTACACAAACACTGGGCCGAGGAAGAGGTTGACTGAGAGTAACAAGACTAACTCTTTTACATCGTACTGGACATGTCCCGCTTATCGGGTCAGGCAAAGTCTGGCACTTGACTTTAAGTGCATACACCTGATACCAATTTGCTCTCCTCACACGAATAAAAGGCGGAAACTAGAGACACACTCTGAGCACGGTGGAACAGGAGTACGAACATAACTTCCAGGGCGATGGGCGGACCTACTGGAGCAGAGCGACGACCAAGGGACGAGAACAGCGGGTGGAAAACCCCAGGAGTCCCCTACAAGAGGTTGTTGCCTCCAAAAGGCAGCAAAAAACATGTGGAGAAGGCCAGATCCCAAAGTAGAAGGCTGAATTGTGTTTCAAGGATGCCATGAACCCTCCTGGGTGAACGATAGAATTGGGGAGGCGAGACCAAGACTGTGGTACTAACCTTGTGAATTGAAAATCAAGGAATTAAAACCAACAAAGAAACGCACACAGCTGGTGGGTTGACAAGCGACCTGAGAGATCAATGTGTGTTAAAGAAAGATTGAAGTGGCAACATTATATCGCAAGTAAGGGCTGCACCCGTGGGGATGAGACGCGAAGAAAGGCAGACCTGTGAATGAACTTTGAAGTAAGGACAACTGTGAAATCAGTGATACTGAGTAATGGAGTGGTCCCACAAAAGGAAGTAGCCCACTCGAACGTCTCTGTGAAAGGTGCATTATTGGAAGCGATCAAGTGAATGACCTGTAAAAGCAAAGTGAGTAAAATTAACCCAGAGAGAAGGGGTGAGTAAAAATCTGAACAGTGAACTTTGAGTCGAAGTGGTCCTGCAGAGGTCAGTAAAGAAAGACACGCACATTTGAAAGTCTTTGACATCCGAAAGCATTGTTGAACTTTTGTTGTGAAAGGTTTGAGTCCGACAGAGGGGGACCAGCGTGAACTTTTGTTGTTAATGGTCTGAGCCCAACAGAGGGGGACCAATGTGAACTTTTGTTTTCAAAGAGGTCTGAGCCCAACAAAGGGGGACAGGCGAGAACTTTTTGTTGAAATGTTATTTGGTAATCTGTGAAGAGAGACTTCAATGTGGAAGGCCAGGCGCGCCTCGATGCATGTTTTGAACTGTTTTGTGTTGAAAACCCGAGCCAGAGTGTGTCATCCTGCCTACAGGGACCGCCTTACTCCGTGCTGTTTGACGTGTGGAGGAGAGCTGGTTCAGCCACATGTATTCTTTACATTTGAACACTGATTTTCTTTTACATGCATATCTCCTTTATACACTTTTTGTACAAGAGATAGGGCAGGCATTAGGTTTTGTTAGCATAGGCCATTTTGATTTGACAGACTTCACTAGGATTGTGAACCGGGACAGCCAACCCAGCCCTTTAAGATGAGGTAGCAATACTATGAGATCAATGGGAATGCTGAAGATACTCAAACATCAATAATCAAAAGAACTCAGGAAGTTGGCAAAGTTGACTGTTTTAATGTAAAATATCTAGAACAGGGAGTACAACGGACATCAACAGACATCTCACAGCATGATCTCAACGAAGTTCATAAAAACTCGGCATTACTTATGCTAATCTACGTATTGCTAAGGTCATCCTACGTGGCAAAACTACAAAAACTTAGTGACAAATGTGATAGGCTTAGAGGGAACATCTAGGTATACGTTCCATGCTAGTCTAAGAAAGTGATAGGCTCCTTAACAACAGGTGGGGCAACTAAGCCCTCCCCTCAAACAGTTCACTATGAACGTCACTAAATACATGCTGTCCCATTGTTTACACAAGCATGCGGCCCCCTAAAATTGGTTGGCACTCTTCTCACATCTGTCAGTACTCTTCCATCTACGTTAGCAGCACACATGCTGGACTTCCAGGTGCTGGTGAGCTGGTCATAACCATAGGTTTTCACCAATTAGCATATCATATATCATCACCTCAGTGGTCTGCATGTCAATTAAGCCTTTGAACTCGGCCTTGGAAATGTCCCTCGCCCTGGAGAATACAGAGGAGTAGAGGCACGATCTGCCTCTCTGCATAGGTGTGGTTCATCATATTCGTCCAACTTCATCCCTCCGCATGACTAAAGACCATGAATTTAAGCTATGGTGTATTTAAAATACTATTTTTTAATGAACCCATGACGTCTTCCTTGTTTACGTTCATGTCTTCTGAACAGGAGGTCCGTTCTTTCACACAATTGTAACTACTTTCTGCTCATCTCAGTTCAATACGACCTTGGCTTCTTGGGGCTCGTCCAGCCTCACCCTTCAGAGAATCACTTCTGTATTTCAATTGCTTTTCTTAACTGCGACACACTGGAAAGAAGGCCTTCCTTCTCTGGTCCAGCTCTGCTATAAGACGTAGTGGAATCATCCCTTCTTTACATGTTCCTATATATGTGTATATGTTGGCACATGCCGCAAACTATTCACTACATAGCTAGCCTCAAGAATACTTTGTCTGCTTGCGTTTCTTTGCATCTGTACATGTGTAAAATGACTTAATATCTTCATCATTTCTGTAGCATAAGCCTCTTCATCTCGAGCCCGAGATATCACTTATTTTTGATACTTTCTTGATTCCTTATAGAATATTTACATTCTCTTGTTTCTGCATCTCTTCTGTGTGCATCAGTCTGGTTTCGTGTGACGTCACCAATCTGCTCTTTGGTTCATTTGTCTTGTTTCTTCTGGGATTCCATTCAAACGGCCATTATACTGTCTCGTATGTAGGTATGGCTTTCTCAATGGGAACCTTGCTTCCAGGATTCTCCTTGGTATCAGTATTTTCACTGGTAGCGCACGTATCTCATACTCCTGTTCCCAACATATAGGCAATATGGGGGAGATGGTTGAGGTGGGGGTACTTGGCTCCTCCTCTACTCTCCCCCTTCTGGGTGATTCATCCACCACTCTCCCATCATCCTTCACATCTGAATATCCTTGTCTGAAGAAATGCTTTTTCAGGATCCATATCTTTATTATTCCTTTCAGGCATCCAGCTGATTCCACATGCTCATCCTTGTTTCAAGTCATGAGCATGCACTGTCCACTTGTACTGCAAGAGATCCACTTTCCCACATACTTCTCATGGTTCTTCGGATACAGGAATTTCATTCCCTCAGGTGCATGAATGCTGGCTTTCACGAAATCTCAGATTTTTTCATCTGTTGGCTCTTTGGTTTTCCATCCTGATTCAATATCAATCATGATTTTCATCCCTATGGCTTTCTTTGTAGTCTTCTTGCATTGTGAGATTATTATCCTAATCACACAGAATCCAAGCAATACCAATTACTATTAGGGCTCCAAGGAACTTGAATATATCTGCCATCCATTGTGGAACCCACGAAAAGAGCAGTCCAAACCAACTATCATCGGCAATGTCTTCCACTTCGTCTATCATCTGGGCGTGTAGCTTCATCAGCATTTCTATGGCCTCTGTTAAGGTACCATTCTCGTCATCATGAGAAGGTATAAATGTGCAACATGGTTCTCCAATTTTTGCACAAAAACCTCCATCCATAGATGTGATCATATCCAGGACATATCTATTATGAAGAGTCATCAGTCTTATGGCTCTCAGCTCTTCTCTGATAGCATCCAATCCCTTTATGGTAGTGTTGATCGTCTGCAACAACTCCCATCTGGTTATCTGTAACCACTTAGTGTTCGCTGCTGTCTGGTTCCTTGGCATGAAAATCATCGTGAATATCGACAAAGTCTGGCTGAATAGTCTGTTTTCATATGGAATGGCATTAAAAGCTTCCATTGACTTGGCTGACAAATAATTCTCTCTTTTCATTCCATTCATCAGCTCCACAGGTCTCTTCTTCCTTAGGTGAGCATCTGCTTTTGGAAAACTGTCAATGTTTAAGTCACTTCTAGGAATCACTAATGCTGGAACATGGGCGTTTGCTATGGAACATCGTCCTCCCCAATCTTTGGGTAACTTCATATACGCTCTGGATCCACAAGCCCAATAGTGATCACTGCTGTCCCAATGTTCATTCCTGGAGCAATCAAAGATTTGACCACTGTTCTGGTTCTCTCCGACTTTTCTTGTGCCATTGTTTCTGAAGCACAGCTTTGCACTTCCCAAAGGCACTATCTGCAAAGGTCCTCCTTTATCCTCGACCCATGTCAGTAGTTTAGCAAGTTTCGACCATACAGGTTTACACAGCATTTCCGCATTTTCAATAGTTGGCTGGTAGTGACCCATTATTATCCAATCTCTACAGATAACCACACCCTCTTCCCAGCCATCTGGTGAAAGCATTGATCCCCAAATCTGCATCTGGCCTCTATTCTTCCATCTACGATTTTCTTCTGCTGATTTTACTGAACTTGCCAGTCTTCTGTTTACTTTCCATCTTTTTCCATATCCTTTTACTCCAGGCTTTTTCCTATCTGATCACGTGATTTTTGGTATGCATCCTGTCTCTCGTCTTTGTGTCTTGCAAATAATCATCTTCATCTGGATCTGTCCATTCAGTTGCCCATTTGAGATAGGCTGTTCGGCTCATGAACTGACCTCTTGTACGGCAGAATGCTATGTGTGATAGACAATGTGCTGTCTGGACGTCTATTTCAATAGCTATGAAGATTTTAGACTTCCCCTACTATAAGGCAAGAGTGCGCATACAAAGCATTCCTCGTTCGTGGTACTCCTTCCCACTTCTTTCATATGCTGATACCATATGTTATTCCTCAAGTGTGCTGTACTATCCAGTTAATCTTTTCTTTTAACTCATGATCATCCTCCTTAGCACTTCTCTTAGGCCTCCTTCTTTTCTTATGAGCTTCTATAATCATCTCATGAAGTCTGTCAGCATAATTCCTTCTTAATGGACCAGCCATAGGAACATTTGTCAGTATACTTGATGCTTTTACGTGTGCTACCTGTGTAGGAACAATCACATCAGGTTTCATCCATCTTGCATGATACGAAGATATCTGATTATCATAAAAAAACTTGCAAAGCCGACCTCCCCCCAAAGGGAAGCCCAAATGTATCTATCATAGGACTAGGTGCCTTTAAACGTACCTCTGGAGTAGGAACAATTACATAGGGCCTTGGCTGCCTTGTAGTTGCCACATCTGTACCCTTCTTCTGCATAGAAAGATATGCAGGAATCCTTGCTGTATTTGGATTCAAATTGTAAGCCGTAAGCACAGTAAGGGAGAGAAGTATCACGATAAACAAAATGCATGTATAAATGATGTATAGATAGGCCCACTTCTTAAAACAATAACTTCTTGCACATCATGGAGGTCTCTCGTTGTTGGCCATTGATTGATTGATTGATTGATTGATATTTTATTTCTATCGCGCTCGTACACAAGTGTTTCAGAGCGTGACAAGGCAAGGGAGGGGAACAGGGGAGAACAAAACAGCATTCTTACTAGGCCCAGTGACATTGAGAACGCGCAAGTGCATGGGAGAGGGGGGAGGGGAAAAGTGCATGGAAGGGGGGAGAGGTCGAAAGTGCGAAGCAGAGGAGAAACAGCTAAATAAAAATAAATAAATAATAAAGGCAACAAACAGTGGTAATGCAGCCAGCCTTGACATTATTACTGTTGATGCTGCCCATTCTTAATCTTTTTTAAGGAAGGAAAAATCCACTTTTATTCGGGTAACATCATGAAATACTCTGGAAGCTGCCGAATTTGTTCCACAAGTTCCTCGATCAGCTGGTTGATTACAGGACGATTATCAGGGTTCCTGATGTAGACAAAGGAATTATTCTTTCGCCAGACGAAAAACGGGTGTTTCTCCTGTAGATAATAACATACAAAGGAAAGTATGTTCTCAATGTCTACACTTGAGCCTCATTTATGACGTTCTCAATTTTCTCTCAGAATACAAATTAACACTCACGATTATGTTACGTAGCAATTCATTAAGTGCCACTTCATTCCTCGGATCTCTCAATAAGGTTCGAACATCAGTTTGTCTTCCAACGAGATGTGGGCATTCCTCGATTAAATAATAGAATACCATGCTAACTAGTCTTTGCGCATCATCATCAGATAGGTGCATTTGTGTTTTCACCAGTCTGCTCGGGAAGCTGGAGTACTTGCTCTATTATGGCTACGAGCAATCTCCTCACGATTGGACCATGCTTAGGATCTTGTAGAAAATGAGGAATGTCAACAGTTCTCCCCACCAGTGCAGAGTATGCGCGAAGAAAAAAAATTCGGGATGCTTTAATGCTAACATCATTTTCTGAGGAACCTCTCGTCTTATTTCTCTTACCCAATAAGTAATACTTATTTCAACTACCACTTCGTCATCTGACGCATGGTCTTTAAACATATCTTCATCAGCGAAGTCAGTCAACCTGTAACCGTCTCCAATGGCAATCAATGTGCTCCATCGCCTACCATCATTATCCGTTCCGTCAAGCAAAGCTAGTTCTCCTCTCACTATAGCTGCTTATAAATCTAGAGGAAAGATCTGTTCCCCATCTTCATCCATAGGTATCCATGGCATAAATAAAAACTAATTGGTTATTCTCACAGTCTTACTCACTAACCCAGGTAGCCATGTTAAAAAAAATGCATACCCCATAATGGAGGCCCTCTGGTTCAAACGGTACTCCTCGTATGGCCATTTGTCCTGTAAATGCCATGATAAATGCACTCACGTTTAAATAATGCATTCCTGGAGTCGAGCACACTATGCCTTCAGTGGTAAATGAAATCACCATGTTCAATTTTGTCATTAAATCTTGACCTAGTATATTGGCATGTGTCTGCCTTCAATACAGTAGTGGCACAGGTATGTCACATTCTCCTATAGAGACTGGCAATTTTTTGGTGAAAGGAACTCTACTTGTAGTTCCTGTGAAACCTTGAGCATTCATGGCATTCCCAGATAATGTAAATGTCCCCTCTCGTATACATGAGCGTGTTGCACCCGTGTCTACTAGAAAAGAAAAAGATTTGCCTTCTGTATTGATGTCAACCCTTGGTTCCTCTTGAAGATTGCGCATCAACGATAGTATCAAACACATCAAGTCTTCCAGTGAGCTGTCCTATTGCGGATACATTCTCATCCCTGTGCCTGTGAAAGGATTCCCTCCATCGACAGTGACACCCCCTATCCTACGAATCATTAACAGTCCCGTACTTGTGCCCTTCTGTATCTGCATGGGTGAATGTTGTGACTGCCCCTGAGGCGGATTCATTGTTGTCTTTTTTGTTTGCAAATCTTGCTGTACTCTCTGCGCTTGTGATTGCTGCAGTGTCTAATTTTGAGCAAACCCCTCTCCATTCTGTTGAGTTTATGCAGGCGGTTAAGTGGTCCCCCTCTTGAAAATTGCCCATTCTGCACGAATCCTTGGCTTCTACACATGTGTGCAAGATGCCCTGACATACCACATGTCCAACATACAGCAGGTCTCCTTATTTGCCCTTCCTGCATGCCTTGACTATCATTCTGTGTGTTCTGAAACCTACCTTGGTTATTTTGGAAATTTCCCTGATTATTCTGGAATCCTCTACCTCGGAAAACCTCCCCTACCTCGTGGTACAAATCCATTATTGCCTTGATCGTACTGCCTTTGGTTATTCACCTGTGGCATGCCCGCTGCTTGCTTGCGAACCTGACATTTCTCCGCTAGTCAACATTGCCCTCTCAATGACATATTTTGACAATTTATTCTGCACTTATTTTGCTTCTTTGCCTTTCCTAGCATCATCTTTCTTTCGATTCTTCTTTTGCAATAGTTTGCAGTAATGTGCAATGGTCAGCTAAATTTCTGAACATGGCTTTGCCTCCATGCCCACCAATTTTTTGAGCTGCTTCTGTACTGGTTCTAGCAACCCTTGACATAACATATGGTAGAACACAGGAATAGATTTTCCCCAAGGCTTGCGAGTCTCCAAGCTCCATTCCTCCTGAAAATTCTGAATGTAAACAAGAGGATCATCCCCTTCCTGCATCTTTTTCATCATTATAGCTCCCATATCGGACGTGTCTGGATACAGAGTGATTTCCAGACTGCCGCCCTACAGTTGTTCAATGGTGCTCCATCGTGAGCCGTGCTCTGTGCAGTGACACTTGAGTATCCTGCTCTCGACCAAACGTCATTTGCTCTCTCCCCAAGAATAGCGGCCAGAAGACCTTTAATGTCTTTTATAGCTAACTTGTTTTCTACTGTCATTTTTTCTAACTCCTGTATCCATTTTCCAGCACAAGAAGTTAAACCCAGAAGTTTACACCTTAAATTATCCTTATCCATCTGTGGCCAGGGTATATGTTGTGGTCTGGCTCCTCCTTTCTCTAACAAACAAAACTGTGAAATCCCAAACTCGCATTCATCCCCCATCGTCTATCTGTCCATAGCAGGGACAATGGTTCTGCACCGTCTTCGTCCTGGCAGCGATCTTAACCTGCTCACATAAGGTGGCGAGTCCCCCCTCTCACTATGGGATCGTCCTCTAGGTCGTTCTAGCTGCGCCAGAGATTCTGACGCCCGAGATTTAGGTAGGTCTAGATCCGACCATCTCACTTCTCTGACCATTGGAAAACATCCTTCAGGACCACATGCATTACCTCCCTCCTCACCACGGGAGGTTTCTCTGTCTTCATCTGACATATCCTGTCCCCAACTTGTCTGGCTACCCTCTTAGTCTCTGTTCAGAGTTAGTCTGTCTAAAGGCAGCTCTTTAGGCTCAAAGCTACACAAGCCTCCCTCTCTTTCATACAGCTGCATACTCTCAAGTCAGTCGTTTTTACCCTTTCCTTTCAGTTCCTTCTTAGTCATCATATCATGATAGACTTTATCGATCGCATCTCCAATGCACCTAGAGTAAAACCTATTCTCTAGATTACCTCTAGACGGACCTGGCATTGGTTCATGTACCAGGAAGAATTCTGTGTCCTCCCATGCCCTACTGGATTAGGCTCCATTAATTCCTTTTCTACACAATCAAAGTTGCGTGCTCTCTGCCTCCATTTATGTTCTATTTCGTCATCAATCTCTGTTCGCTTTCTTGCTTATTCTCTCACCCTTTCTTTTTCCTTTCTTTTTATGTCCCTTCTCTAATTTGCCCTTCGAATTTCTTCTTCTCTACGTCTTTGCATTCTTTTATCCTGTTCTTCCTCTTCCTCTCTCTTTCTAGCTTTTCTCGTTCTTCGATTCTCCTCTATTGTCATATTTTCTTTGCTCCTCTGCCCTTTCCTGCTTTTTCAGTTCATCTTGATACAACTGTTCCCGTCTGTCTATCCTTCCTGCCCCATCTTCTTTCAATCTTTCTTCTCATTCTCTGTCTTTTTTATCTTGTTCGTCTCGATCTTCCTTTTGCCTTACTTCCTCAATGCTCTTTCCATCAAGTTTGAGCAAAATCTGGCCACCCATCCATTCGTTCCGTATGAGTGCTACTTCGTCAGCATTACCTCTCTCTCCTTTCCGTCTCTTTATTTCCCATCCTATATCTAAGGATGTACTTGGTTGATCACTTCTTTCCTTGTCACGTCTCTCTTTGTCCCTTGGGACTTTAGAGATCACCTCTTTTTCAAGAATCTTTTCTGCACCCTTGTTGCTGCTATGCGCAGGCGACTCATATGTTGGATTGCTGTACCCAGCCACTACCTTAAGTTCTCTTAATGGGTACACTCTGTCATCTTTCATAATATTGCTGTTTACTTCAGGCGCAGCAGAGGGATCAGAAGGCTCCTCACCCCCCTCTTTGCATATGTTAAAAATCTAGTCCTCAGGAGGCGGCTCTTCTCTTTCCTCCTGGTACATTTTCCAGAGCTCTAAGCTTGCTAACCTTTTATCAAACTTTTTTCCCTTGTATGCTGCATGCAAATATGTCGTCATGTGTTGCAAAACTGCCTTTGATAATGATCCCCCTTGTGGCCATGGCATGAACATCTTGTCTGCTGTGCCTTTAACCCATTCCGCACTGTACTGCTTAAGCTTGGGTGCGTGTTTTGGTAGCTGTTTGCATAAATTTGTAAGTGGTGTAACATCGTCCATTTTGACTTGTCCCATTTGACTGTCAATACTCACCTTTACACTTTGCACTTTTCAAAAACATGTTTCAGAAAAATAATACAATATGAGCGTGCAACAATCGGCGCAGCTCCAAACCCTTTATGTTCTCTTTTTACTCTAGTCTACTTATTCACTAAACACCATCAATTCAATTTCAACAAGTAAATAATTAACTCTTAAAGCTCGTATTTTCTTATTCACGTCTCTTAATTTGTTTATTATTTCTTCACCACATATAGATCTATATAACACATACAACACAGACGTACTGACATACTCGACCGGTCACATATATCTCAGTCTACGATCCTTGAGACTTATCCTTGCCCCTAAAAATACCCAGATTGGGATGTGAATCGTTCTCTTTGGACCATCTTTAATCGAGTCCGTAGCCTACATCATCCGCTAATGGGACTCTAGATACGATTCCTTCGGTTACGTGGTATGATGAAGGACACTGGGCTTACGCTACTGTGACGTTCCTCATCTCAGTTTCTCAATTGCCTAGCCCCTTTCCCAAGTCAATTACTTAATAACTCGGCGCTCAGCGTCTCGAGTCGTTTACCCCAACCTTCCTCCGTTACTTATTTCCCCTTATCACTTTCTCCACTCACTGCCCATTCACAACTTTGCCACCTCACTCAGTTTTTATTCACCATTTGTTTTTTCGACTTCCGACTCTCGGGGTCGACGCCTCTTCAACCAGCCTCTTCAACTTCCGTCAGCTCAGCTTCCTGTAGAAATCGGAAGGGGTTTCTGCCTGAAAACAAGGGACCAGTCTCACCTACGCTTGCAAGGCTTATTTTTAAAAACGATTTCTGCTATCTACAGGGAGCTTCACGTCCTTTCAGCCGAATGGCAGAGGATATTCAATATTGCCGCGACCCCAAAGCTTACTATGTTGATGGTTCTTTAACCATCATCTCTCTGCTACTACCTGAACCGGGACAGCCGCCCAAGCCCTTTAAGACGAGGTACCAATACTATGAGAGAAATGGGGATGCAGAAGATACTCAAACATCAATATTCAAAACAACTCAGGAAGTTGGCAAAGTTGACTGTTTTAATGTTAGTTATCTAAAACAAGGCGTACAACAGACATCTCACAGCATGATCTCAACGAAGTTCATAACAAAAACTCGTCATTACTGACGTTAACCTACGCATTGCAACGTCATCCTACTTGGCAAAACTACAAAAACTTAGTGGCAAATGAGATAGGCTTAGAGGGAACATCTAAGTATACGTTTTATACTAGTCTAAGAAAGTGATAGGCTCCTTAACATCAAGTGGGGCAACTAGCCCCCCCTCAAACAGGTCACTATGATTGTCACTAAATACACAATGTCCCATTGGTTACACAAGCTATAGGGCCCTTAATTATGCGGCCCCCTACAATTGGCTGGCACTCTTACATCCGTCAGTACTTTTCCACCTACGTTAGCAGCACGCAGGCTGGGATTTCCAAGTGCTGGTGTGCTGGTCATAACCATAGCTTCTCACCAATTAGCATATCACTTATCATCACCTCACTGGTCTGCATGTCAATTAAGCCTTTGAACTCGGCCTTGGAAATGTCCCTCGCCCTGGAGAATACAGAGGAGAAGAGGCATGATCTGCCTCTCTGCATAGGTGTGGTTCATCATATTCGTCCAACTTCATCCCTCCGCATGACTAAAGACCATGAATTTAAGCTATGGTGTATTTAAAATACTATTTTTTAATGAACCAATGAAGTCTTCCTTGTTTACGTTCATGTCTTCTGAACAGGAGGTCCGTTCTTTCACACAATTGTAACTACTTTCTGCTCATCTCAGTTCAATACGACCTTGGCTTCTTGGGGCTCGTCCAGCCTTGCCCTTCAGAGAATCACTTCTGTATTTCAATTGCTTTTCTTAACTGCGACACACTGGAAAGAAGGCCTTCCTTCTCTGGTCCAGCTCTGCTATAACACCTAGTGGAATCATCCATTCTTTATCTGTTCCTATATATGTGACACATGCCGCAAACTATTCACTACATAGCTAGGCTCAAGAATACTTCATCTGCTTGTGTTTCTTTGCAACTGTACAACGTGTAAAATGACTTAATATCTTCACTGTTTCTGTAGCATAAGCCTATTTATTTTGAGCCCAAGATGTCACTTATCTTGATGCCTTATAGAATATTTACATCCTCTTGTTTCTGCATCTCTTCTATGTGCGTCAGTCTAGTTTCGTGTGACGTCACCAATCTGCTCTTTCGTTCATTTGTCCTGTTTCTTCTGGGATTTCATTCAAACAGCCATCATACTGTCTCGTATGTAGGTATGGCTTTCTCAACCTTGCTTCCAAGATTCTCCTTGGTATCAGTATTTTCACTGGTACTGCACGTGTCTCATACTCCGGTTCCCAACATATAGGCAGTATGGTTGAGGTGGGGGTACTTGGCCCCTCCTCTGCAACTGTTTTATTTATTATTTGATGGTCGAGACTACTCCCATCTTAGCTATAGGACAGAATAGGAGTTTTTCCAAACCCAGAAACTTTAATAAAGGTTTTTCAAATGTTACCTTTTGTGTCAGTGTCATAGTTGTGGTACCGTGCCTCCCGTATATATGGTGTCATCAGTGGGATACAACCCAATTGAGACAAATTGGGGGGACCCTAAAATGCCCAAAACTTAGCCACAGAGCTTCAAATCCCTGTACTGCCACTAAAGAATCTATAGGCTCTCACATTTGTAGCAGCAGGGAATCCTCTATCCCTCCCGGGAAACAAGGGATGATTCCTACGGATTTAGTTCTAATACCCCCTACGAGTTGTTATATAATATTGGCCCCAAAATCTGGCTTGGCCTGGACGTTTGGTCTAGACATCCTAGCAGGCGTTATAGATCCTGACTTTCGGGGAGACATAAAGGTTCTCCTACAGAACCATGATGAGACCACGTTTGAAATGCGCCCTGGGGCCAAAATTGCACAGGGAATTCTTGAGAAGGCTCCATTTCCCCATTTTGAGAAAGAATATGAACCAGAGGTAACTGAGGGGGGTAACTTAGGCTTTGGAGAAGCCGATGAGACACCTATCATTGGAGAAAAAACCAAAGAGGAATCCACAATCATTCCCGATTTAATCTTCGCCCAGCGAAATGATCCAATACTCGCAGAAGCTTTTTTACAAGTGATTGCTGACGGAGAAGGACAAGAAAAGCAAAGCCCCTTTTTCTTCCTGAAACAGGGATTACTATATAAAAGGGAGACCTCCAGGGAAAGCCTAACTAAAACTCAGTAATACCCAAAACCCATTGTAAGATCATCCTAGAGATTGCACACTCTCATTTGAAAGGGGGACAATTGGGACAACATAAAACCCAAGCACACATCAGTGGGAAATTCTATTGGCCAGGTATCAATGCTGACCTAAAGAACTTCATTCATGTTAGAAATGCCAAAAAGCCAGCTCACACATTCCCTTGCCTGCCCCTCCAAGCCCATTAACGATCATAGAAGTCCCTTTCTCTCTAATCGGGATGGATATCATCAGACCGTTGGAAAGTTTTAGACTGGGTAATGAATATGTTCTCGTAACCATTGATTACGCTACCTGGTACCCTGAAGCCTATCCCATGTAGAACAACACAACCCAGCACATTTTAAAACATCTGCTTATGGCTGAAGTTAAGTAATTACTACACATTACCACCTTAAGAACCTCAGTTTACCACCTCCAAATAGACGGATTGGTAGAGAGATTTAACAAAACCCTAAAATTGATTCTAAGGAGACTGGTAAATGAGGATGGGAAGGACTGGGATGGTATGATCCCGTGGACCCTATTTGCAGTAATAAAGACCCCTCAGGCATCCACCGGTTTCTCCCCTTTTGAGTTACTCTATGGTAGAGAACCAAGAGACGTTCTAGACATGCTCCAGGAGACCTGGGAAGAAAGAGAAGGGGCACTAATTCCCCTCTCACAGATGGCTACCTGATTGCGAGAGCATATGAAACTTGTCCAGAGTCTAGTCCACACTCCCATGGAGAAAGCCCAAGCCCAGCAAAAATCGACCTATGACAAGAAGGTACATTTAAGATAGTTTTGGTGGTACAGAAAGTATTAGTCTTCCTACATACCTCTGAAAATAAACTTGTCTCAAAGTGGCATGGGCCCTATGAGGTGCTAGAGCAAACAGGAGCCTGTACCTATAAAATAGCCCAACCTGATAGAAAACAAAAGACCCACCTCAAGCACGTAAATCTCCTAAAAGAGTGGAAAGAAAATCCCTCCGCCACTACCTCCTCTATACTGTCTTATTTGGTACCTGAGGAGATAGACAACTTATTCCACAAGAACTATCTAAACACAAAAAAGAAGATTTGAACAACTTTATTATGGCCTTCCCCGATGTATTCTGCGAGAATCCAGGGAGAGTACATGGTACATGTCCAGCATTGGATCTTTCATAGATTCACATGCTTGAATATTCCCTGTTGTCAGACTGGGAATCCTCAGTAATTTAAAAAAAAAAAAAAATGTAAAAAAAAAATATATAAATGTTTTCCCATAGGAAAGGGCAATAAGGATTGGCCATTATATTTAATAAGACATTCATTTATGTAGTCCCTCCATCTCACTTTGATCTTTTATGACCCCAACCAATGAGGTGCCAGTGCTTAAGCTCCACCCCAGGCACCCATCTTCAGATGTTTCGCTGCAGTCTAGCGACTAGGGAATCTTCCACAGCTCTCCTGAGCTTTGTCTTATTATAAAGTAGTTTCTAGTCTTTTTTCAAGTAAATATTTCACTAACAGAGAGGGTTTCTTCTGCTCTACACATACTGTGTTTTGCAGTACTGGAAACATTTGTCTTCATCTTTAAACCGTCGAGGGAAGATCCTACAACTGGCCTCTCATGGCAACAGGGGTTTCAGGCTATAAAGGCCCTTCCTAATGAAAAACTCTGCCTCAGTTTCTCCATAAAGTTTGTCTTCATGAGAGATCCCCTTCAGGAATGCATATCTGTCTTTACCCTTATGACATTCAAGAATGTCACCTTTGTCAGACATTCCTCAGAAGACCCTACAGGACAGGCACAAGGGACTCCTTCGCTGGAGAGTGAGTGCCATTCATCGGATGCAGAGCTCCTGTCACTCCCACAGGACCCCTGAGAAGCATGCTTCCAAGAGAAGAGCTTCGTCAGTGAAACCCTGAGAAGCAAGCTTCCAAGAGATGAGCTTCTTCAGTGGAAACGAGGACAGCACTGCCTGTTTAAGAAGAAGCAGCCACCAAAGGAGTTAATGACGCCTCTGTAACATCCACAAAAGAACTCCAGGTTTTGCTGAAATAACATCAAAATTCACAGGTAAGACATCCTCGTCCACGACTATTACCAAGGTACCATCCACGGACTATCGTCCACGAGGTACTCTTCGACAGGATGATCCCTATCCATGGCTAACCCGAAGTCCTCATCAACGGGAGCCCTCGTCCATGACTACATCGTCAACGGTTGGTAAACAATCGACGGGAAAGGCATAGTTCGCGGGGGAAACACCATCTAAGGGCCGTCCGTCCACGACTCCACAGAGTCATAAACACACGCTGTCAGTGCCACAGGTCTCATTTTCAAATGCTAACCTATCCCCCATCATGGAAATGGGTTAACTTCCTAACATAATTCTGCAAGACAAAAGTTCTGAACGAAAGAAAGGACAGGCCACAGTCAATGCCCTAGGAGCACAACCCTCTAAAAGCATCATGAATGAACTCCAAAGGCAAAGGGCGCGCTTGGCTGCCACCACTGGTGTTAAGAAACACATCATCAACAGTCATTCAACGGGCTCTACCTGGGCCACCATGAACACAAGGAAGTGTCTTCCCAACACGGTCCTTAACCTTTTAACTTCCATGGATTTTCCCCCCCAGTGCCAAGGCCTTTTTTGTTAATTTTGGTATTTCACCATTCAATGCCTTCTAATGTTTTCTATTTCATTAACCCCTGAAGTGCCAAGGACGAGGTATCTCGCCCTTGGCACTTAAGATGTTAAGGGCACCTTCTTTACGGTGTCTGACTGACTGGCAGGGCCCGATTTCATGATCCTTTTTCGGACCCCGAAACACAAACAGACAAGCCTGAAGAGATGGAGATTCCTCTAAACTCACCCCAACAGAACACCTACCAAAGGGAGGAGTATGTCATTGAGAACCAAAATAGGTGTGACTCCCCTGGCAGCTCTTCACCGCCGGACGACATAGCTTCATTCCATTCAAATTGCAAGACTGCTGCAATGTTTCATCTCCAAGTATCGTGTGCAGAGAATAAGTCAGGGCTGCATCAGCATAGAGGCAAAAGAACGGCGACGGTTTACGGCTATAACCATACCCCCACAGCAGCCAGGCCACAAATACAATACAAGGCCCCAGATGACACATCTATGTTGCAGGCACACTCGAAACCTGATTCAGTCACTACTGTGGCCGCCAGAAAGAAACTCAGAAATCCGGATTCACCACTAACAGCTCCGCCTGCCGAGAAAGCAGGAAACTTGTGGCTGTACACAGCAAAGTTTCAGCTTCAGCATTGTTGTCTATTACAACTGCCTGTGCCCTTGCTTTCCCAGAGCCCGGATTGCTCAGTCAGTAGAGCACCAGACTTTTAATCTGAGGGTTCAGGGCTCAAGTCCCTGTTTGGGTGTCACTTCTCTTCTAACAGCAAGATATGACAGACAAAGGTGGGATAAGATGTCCAAGTTCATGGTGCAACTGCCAGATGAATTTCAAAATGAGGTTTATGCCATCATTCAAAACAAAGAAACATCTCCCAATCACATGATTCACTCAGCAGTGGATGCTGCTGCGACTGGGTTCACAGAGTTAGCTCACGTAGTGGTCCTCTGATGCCAAACATGCATGAAGACTTCAACTTCAGGCATGAAGTACAGGTGCAAATCTTCCACATTCCCTTCAACGGCCAACAGCTCTTTGGCAGGAAAGGGGTTGATCACCTAAAGGGGATCAAGACGAAGACTGACACAGCTAGGGCCATCAGTTCGCTAGGAGATAAAGTCAAGGAAAGGCATACCTTTCGCCCTATTGTGGCATATCATGGAAAGTTCAATCCTACAACATACCCTATTCCGGGCAGAGGTCCACCTAGGCGAATCAGTCGTCCACAAGGTACCAGCAGTCCACCTTGAATTCACATCGCACAAGGGCAAGCGCAGGATGGCCCAAACGAGGGCCCGGTCGCCATCTCCTCCCACATCGCACCCCGGTGGAAGATCAGCCACCATTACATCAGTGGCAAAAGATCTCGCCAGACAAGTGGGTGCCCAAATAAAAAACAAAGGACGTACCGTCGAGCCTGTATGCAGCCATCAGCCTTACCTCCTCGTGCTCACCTTGAGCATCAATGTCCTAGCTGAGCTAGTGATGGACAGATTGCTACAGGATGCCGCTGTACACAACGTTCCTCCCAATCTACGGGGAAAGGTTTTCTACTCACGCTCTTAAGTAGTAAAGAAAAGGAATGGGCAGTACTCGCTTTACAAGGACTTCAAACAAGCCACGCTTCAAAAGACCGGCTATGGCTCCAGAAGGGCTATTTTTCTGACTACTATCCACCTAGAAGATGATTTTTTTCAATTCAAGTACCCATTTATCTGGTGCGGTTTACAGTGGGAAACAAGCACTTTCAGTTCCGGGTGCTCCCTTCAGCCTAGGATCAGCACTGAGGGTCTTCACCAAAGGTCTTGCCCCGGTGGCAGCATTAACATACCTCAACAATTAGCTCATCGGAGCAAGGTCAAGGATGCACACAACCAAGGCGATCAGGCAAACAAAGGAGACCATCAATAAGGTAGACTTTTTTTCCATCACAACGGTAAATCAGTGGTTAAACTGACAAAAAAAAAGAAATGCACCTTTTCTTTCTGGGAACTAGACACCCACATTCCGAGGGTGACTCCATCCTCTGGAAGAACAGCGATCCTCCAGCTTGTCAAAGGTACAAGGCTAGCGATTTCCATTCCACCATTGATTTTAATGAAATCAAACCTAGTTCCTGTCTTAAAACTTGTACTGGGATTGACCTAGGCATTCATAAAACCCTTCTCTGAAATATACCCTCAAGAACCGACCACAGTTTCTGAGTTACAAAGAGAAGGGACTCCGAGCCATATGTAAGCACTGCAGTAACCTTTAACTTATAAAAATCTAGCACAGGCAGTAAAGAAAACCTGTAGGATTTCCAATCAAGAATACATGCCTGATTCCCCAGCATTTTTACCTTTTTTTCAGGTTAACTTTACTATTTGTTTCGAATTTACTTCTATTAATACAGACCCGTAAGTATCTGAACATCTCCAATTGTTCAATTCTTACTTTTCTCAGGCACCAGACAAACAGGGTTTAAATCCTTCTCATTGCTTGTTGTAATATGAGGATCTTAGTTTTCGGTATATTTATTTCAAGGTTATTCTCTTTGACACACTTCATCCAACTTTACTAACTGCGATTGGAGGCATTGGAGGCCAATCGTGGTTTGGTCCATAAAAACCAAATCATCAGCGAAGAGCAACCAGCTGATTGGACTTCCTCCAATCCATCGGTGGAAACTTTTGGCCAGGTTTAACTTAACCCCCAGGTCTGATACAAAAAGGTTATTCTTTTTTAAAAATTTGTATTTGGTTATAGAAATAACCTTTTACAAAATACCTAT
The DNA here is from genome assembly GCF_040938575.1 of Ambystoma mexicanum. Classification (NCBI taxonomy): domain Eukaryota; kingdom Metazoa; phylum Chordata; class Amphibia; order Caudata; family Ambystomatidae; genus Ambystoma; species Ambystoma mexicanum. Next base: position 921,686,507 of record NC_090926.1, on the reverse strand, counting down.
TACAATTCATTCAATAAAACCAAACAATCATCAAGAAAAGAAATGTTTTAAAAAGATATGTCACTTTAACCTTTTAAACTAAAGGCACCCGCCGTACAATTAAAATAGAAAAGGAACAAAGATAAACGGGAAGAAAAAACACGAGCAAAAGAAAAAAGAAGAACAACTATCTATTAAACGAGGATGATGTAAAATCACTTAGAATCAGAGACAATACCCAAACAAAGAAACATTTCACGGCTAAACATGATCTCAATTGAGTCGAAGCAAAGAATCTCTGATGCCCTCTCATGGCATCTTTTTAAAGGTCACAATGTTATACCTTTCTAGGACTGGCAAAGAGTAGATGTCTTGCAGGCCAAGTTCCCTCAAACTCCAGCAATAAGTGTTGTAGGGATTGTTTCTGTAGGTTTTTGCACACATTGAATAGAGGATTGGCTTCCTCCCCTTTCCCCCCTTATCGACAGGACCTCATCTGTATGCGCTACGTTCAATCTAATTCTGAGAAAATTCATCCTAATCCTCCAATCAGAGAACTTTGTCAGATATCTTGCAATAACCCCTTGTTTTTTATCCACTTTCAGAAAGAGGTTTTCAAGTAGTAGGGAACGCATATTGTTGATCGTATTTATCCAATCACGCTCCTCCAGAACCTTTTTTGCCTTCATTGAATTATGGATTAAAGTTTCTATATCAGTTCCAGCAATAATCAGTCCTTCCATAACCCTTTATCAGCAATTTTGATATTTATGCCCGTAAGTGGGCCTTGATGTCCAAATACAGGGTATCTTCTTTCGCAGTGAGGATTGAGCGCAGAAGGGATGTCAGTTTCCATTCTGCCTGCGATTTTAGCGACCGAAGGTCCAATTCGAATCTCAGACAACTCATGGAGAGACTCATTGGAAGGCCGAAAACTCTCTTCGAAACTAACCTTTCCAACCTTTGCCAATCCACACTCCACAAGCACGTTTTAGTTTCCAGTCCATAGAGTATCACCCGAATGACTTTTGCCGAGTAGAATTTAATTAGTGGTAGAGTTGAGAACTTAGAAAATTCTAACTAAGATATTTTCATCAGCTGAACCAACTGTGAAATCTTAATTTCTATGTCTTGTTCCACCTTACCCAATGATGCGGAGGCAAAGATCTTATACCCCAAGTATGTCAGATCTTCCACTCTCTATACTCTGCCCTCCTAACTTCCACTGAGAATAGGCTACCTTTTTGTTTGCGTGTTTGTATATCATTATTATTGATTTTTTTGGATTAATAGCCAAATCATTCTCCCTTGCATAGACATCTAATTTGTCCAGAAGACGCTGCAGCCCCACTGGTGTTCTGTCCAGTAGGACCACGACGTCTGCATAAGCGAGCCAATGGACCTTACATCTATTAATGATTGGGCTTGCTAGAGCCGATTCTTCCAAAAAACTCTCCCATATCTGAAAGATACATGTTGAAGAAAAGGGGGGCTCCCAGGCAACCCTGGCAAACTCCCCTTTCCACCCCTATTGGACTGGTGAGATGACCTTTAGTGTCCAGCCTGGACTCTGACGGTGGTATCTCTATGGAGTTCCGCAACCATGGCAAGGATGCTCTCTGGAATTCCCCAACTTCTTAACTTGGCCCATAATTGGTTTCTGTTCACCTGATCAAAGGCCTTCAAGAAGTCGATCCAAGCCCCATACAACTGATGTTCTCCCTTGTTTCTTGTTCTTTCACTCAAGATGTTCAGTACCAGGCCATTTACTGCTGTGGAGTGACCCCCTCTAAATACCGTTTGATGTTTAGACAGGATTTTTCCTTCCTTCACCCATTTTTCCAACGGATACAAAAAGGTTAAAAAGTGCAGGTGCTAACGGACAGCTCTGTTTTAGCCCCCTCAAATGTGCTCATTTATCTAGACAACAGACCTGCAGAATTTAGTCTAACCTTTAAAATGGTACCAGTGTGCAGGGCCCTCAACGGGCACTATTGAAGGCCTACACATAGGTTTTAGACTTTTCCCCCACTGCTCTACCTTTAAGAATGTTCAGCAGGATAATGTTAGGGCGTGTTCCCAGGACTTGCACAAACCCTGTTTGGAAAGGGTCATTAAGGCCCTCTCGTACTGCCCAATTCCTTAGCCTAGCCAATAACAGTGCTCAAATGATTTTACCAACCACATGCAAAAGAGCATGAGGGCGATCATTTTCAGATCGTCCCTTCTGCTTTTCTAAAGATCGGAACGATAATAGCTTTTTTCCATGATGCTGGAATCTCTCAAGATCTTTCAATATGTTCAAACAGTATATTCATAAATGCGCCAATGCCTCCGGTTCCTTTTTCAAAATGGCATTTGTTATACCATCTGGACTCGGCCTCTTGAGCCACTAGCCTTTTTAATTAGCACCAGGATATCTTCCTCATTATGTTGTACTTTCCACCCTCCACTCACTGCATTCTACCATCACTCTCACCCATACTCTTATTTGAATAGACTGCTGTGGTCTTCAAACTTTTTTGGCCTTGGCCCCCCCCTGAGCAAAATTTGGGCAGACCGGGACCCCCCAAGAATGCCAAAGGGACAGTATGTACAAATGGATATAAACTATTGTGCACTGTCACCGCACCCTACTCCCAAGTATAGTCCCTGGGCTCCCCCACCTGATCCCATCACAATCCCTGGGCTCCCTCATCCCACTCCTACCCAGACCCTGGGCTCTCCCAACCCCATCACAGACCTTGGCCTCTCTCCACCCTGCTCCCACCACTATCCCAGTGCTCCCACCACAGTCCCTGTGCTCTCCACACCCCGTTCCCAACACCGTCTGAGGGCCAGTGGGAGCTGGTGAATGTTTTAAGTGGAGGGGCATAAATATTTCCCACAAAAATGCAATAGTGAGCGAACACAGTGAGGGAGCACGAACCAATCAATGGGGGTTTGTGGTTTTTTTTCAACCCCTGAATTTTTTTTAAATAATGGGTTAAAATGTTGCATTTTAGAGCATAATTGTAAAATAATATGGCTAAAATGCCATAAAGTTTGCAATTGGTAGGTGGGTAGGGGGATTGAGCAACAAAGGAATTTATTTGTTGTACAACCCTCCTTTCCCCCTCCATCCCGTCACTCGCCATAATCAGCTCAACGGACTAACACAAACACACACACACAATCACACAGCAATCACTCTATCATTCATATGAGCACCCATCACCATACACTCATTCATAACACAAGCATACACGCATCCATACACATAATTAAATAACAAATAAGTGAACATAAACGTACCTTCTGCAGAGACCTGCTGAAATGCTGAATTCCAGGTTGCTCTGTTCGTATGTGCGAGGAGGCGCAGGAGCTCCCCCTCGCACATACAGACATGCAGTGCCCCGCCAGCATTTCCAATGAGCTATGCAAGGCTAGCGAAGCAAAACGCCCCCAGCGTTGCATGGCTCAGTGAACATGTGTGGCTGGGGAACGGAACTGTCAAAGAGAAACATTGTTTCCCTTTGACAGTTCAGCCAGCCTAGGAGCACTCCCTCAGCTGGAAAAAGCAGCTGAGGGAGTGCTCAGTATTTCACTGTGCTGGCTCCTCCGTAATAGGTGAGGGGCCACTGGGTGGACGTCCCCTCACCCATTATGGATGAGCTGCCAGGCTCGGACTTGGATATAGGGCAATAGGGCAATGCCCGAACCAAAAATGCAAAATGCTAGTGTAGGCCAGTCAAAATGGGCCACTTTTTTTAGCCAATGTTGGCCAGTTTGATGAGTTACTTCGCTATGCAGCTAGTAGTTCTGACCAATGTTGCTGAATTCATATTCTTTAAATATCACAATTTGCTTACATTTTAACAAAAAACACCCCCTTGGGTACTATTGAAACAGTTTGTGACTAAAGGAATGAATATCCATTTGCTACTGCGGGCCACTTTTTCATTGGTGCTTGAGACAGTTTTACCCTCCAGTCCGACTATGTGAGCCACCCCTGCCCATTTCTTCCAATCTTAAAAAAAAATAATAATAATAAAGCATTTTAAATATTTTTTTTTTACATTTCATGTTGGGCTCTCTCACCCCCCCCACCACCCCCTCTGAGACACCGTTTGTTTGAAAAGTCATCTGTGGCGTATCATCTCCCTTTATTAGGTGCCAAACTTCCCCTAGATCTTTTTAAGAAATGGCTTTCAGCATATCCTCTGCATTCTGCTGCAGCATCCTAGCCTTGTGCCAGGTTAACCAATTTTTATAGAGTTTTTTATAGTGTTAGCTGCAACAACAGGGTCTAGAATAGATTAAATTTCAACCCTCTCATTTCTTTCCTCATTTCCCTCCTTTTCCCCAATATTTTCCTGTCGTAAACATTCCGATGGTAAAACGAGCCACCTCTGTGGCACGTCCCCATGCCTATACAACTCTGCAAAATGAGTATAATCTAGGGTCGTTGTTTTTACAATCCCCTTCCGTAAGGCTATACCTTGCGAATATTGTAATTACAGACTTACCACATTTTCTCTTGACATGATAGCTCAGCGCGTTGAGCGCTTGCTGCTGCGATCTGAGCATGATCTGCAGGTCGCAGGTTCGAATCCTGGCAAGGCCAACTCAGCCTTCCACCCTTCCGAGGTCGATAAATGAGTACCAATTTCGGTTGGGTGATATTGTATGTAAATATGTGTTCTATAAAGCGCTTTGGATTAAGGCGCTATATATATATAACACATCATTACCACCTCCACATTCACATTGATCACTTCACACTCCCTTTCCACCCAACCTGTCCAAGACGTTTTCAAGAAATTATGATCATTATCCGGAAATCCTGTATGTCCTTTAACAAGTCTCTGGAGACAAAAACATATTAAACTATTGCAAATTGCTCACCCGACACGTTGTCGAGTTTCCCGACTTATCACCCTCACAATGGCCGTTCAGAATATGCAAGTCTCTGGACTCCATAAGGGATATCCCCGCCCGTCCTCTTTTTCTGATGGTCTTAATTGGGGAGTGTCATCTCGATTTATTTCTCCATTTTTATTAAGACATGTGATGTTTAAGTCTCCACTCAGAATCATGTGCCCCAGGTCTTCAGTGCTATACACTTGATCAATAAAATCCTCCACCTTTCAAATATTATCTTCAGCCCCCACCGCAACCGGGTTCCAGTAAAGGTTTATGATTGTAAACATTCTCCTTTTGGTTTTCCCGATAGGCCCCAGCGAGGAAGCCCATTGTAGCACTGCACACTGTATATATGGGTTTCTATTTTCCTGAGTCATCAGCTCTAAGCCAATACCACTTTTAATTGCCAAAAGAAGCTCAGATACTGGATTCACTGTGCTACCTCTGATCGTTGTCTTAAGGGTAATGGTAAAACCATCCAAACCGGGCTTTTGGCATAGCCATGTCTCTTTGACACATATCAGGTCAAAAAGTCTTGTAGTTTCACATCTCGTCTTTCTAACAAAGGGGTAAAACCTCTAGTGTTCCATGATGCTAGACTTAAAGTTCTTGGCCCCTTTGTTTGACTTAGCTACTGCTTTTTTGCCCCAGACAGTGCACCGGGCAGCCACAACCATGAGTCCTTCTCAAGACTGCTTAAGGCTTTAGACCTTGGCAGCTGAACCTTTCTTACAAGAACTTGATCCCTGTAACAAATGATTGTTAATGTAAGCGCCTGTTGGTTTTGATGCTCGTGTTTGGGTATTTTTGGTTCACCATTAATGATGGTTATAGATGAGGAAACGTCCAAATGTTCACTGATTCCCAATCCATCTACACCACTTTTTGGCTTTCCTGTTAAATTATCTACCCCCACTGGTGGGTTAGAGAAAGACCCTTTTCCACTTTTGCTGCTGTTTTGTCCAGTCTAATCGTCAGGGGCTACATTCAAATCAAAACCCAACAACCATAAGCCTGGGGCCTCATCCAATAACATCTGTTTATCTAGGGGCAAGTGTATATGGAGGTATACCATATCCATTCTTCTCTGATCAACAAATTCCATTACAAATAAATCCTCTGAGTGAATTTGTCTGAGGTTAGGGGTACACTGTAAGAGTACCATCACATTTCTTCTATTTAAGATAAGGTTTTCGGCTCTTTCCAACACCCTTTCCAGCAGGAGACACCTTGATCCAGCCTTCCAAACAAACACTGATCCAGCTCGCATGCAGTTTCCACTGGCGGGAGCCACGATTGTTCTTGCTGATTGCCATGTTTCCGCCAGTGAGCACCTATTGATTCTCAGTGCTGACTTGCAGTTGTCAGATAAACATCCCAACCTTGTTTTTGAGGTGCCTTTATCCATCCGAGAACCAACAAGACGACCGAACACTGCTACAGTGCCACAGAGTTGAATTCCCACTTCCACCTGACTTCAAAATGGCAGATGGGCTTTAAAGCTGTTGCATACTGCCATGCAAGCACAAATCACTGATAATTGGAACAGAGATCTCACTCCTGAAACATGGCAATGGTCTCCACAACAAGTGAAAATGGAGCATAGAAAGAAAAGCAGTGCTTTGTGAAAGAAAATCCAAAAATCTTGCCTTAAATCACTTTTGCTTTGTCGCTGAAACTGCAGAATGCCGGTACAAAACACCCTCAAACATCTAAAATTCTTGCTGGGCGCTACAATTCACTTAGTTCAAGAAATCATTGTGAACTTGCAAGGTTCTGAAAAGCTGTAGGCATAAAGAGATTTTCACAGTAAAAGTTGCCTGCTGTGGATCTGTTAACATCTGTGTGCAGTACCCTGGGCCGCCTGAATGACAGCTGTCAGAAGCCTGCATGATAAACTTTATACCTGTATAAAATTAAATCAAATGTTTTCAATATAAGTGGCCTGTTACTGAGAGTAACCTATGTTGTAATTGTTTGAGCCCATGGTTTAAAATCTGGAATAAGTGTTCTAGCTGCTCGTTTGAAATCACAAGTTTTTAAGCTAAGGACAAATGCAACAGAATAACATTTAAATTTAAGCCTGGCTAAAAGCTACCAAACTGGAATTACAGCTTTCCTCACAGAGGCAAGGCCTCTCCCTCCAGCTCCTCTCCAGCAGGAAATCACACCTAAGTGAGGATTACAGGATGGGGGAAGAATTTGGTCTGCAGTGGGGAAGGAGACAATGGAAATCCTCCAGCTAAAGGAAATGCTAAGTGTGAAGGTTCGTAAATGGCCTCTGCCAACGAACAAACATGGAGGAGATGTTTCTGGACTGCAGGGAGACAAAAAGAAGTGGAGCTAAATCACCATTTGTTGCTTAACAAGGACAAAAAGCACATTTTAAAAAGACTAATAACATAACTTACTGTTTAAAATTGTGAAAAATATGTAAACAACAGATTTGTGAATCTAAATTCTGGCTGCACGTTTTAAGAGGCACCAGAACTCTGTGATATGTTCTGGGAATAAATGGCAGAAAATGTGATTCAACACGAAATGTATTTCTGCTAGAAGTATGAAACTTTGTACACTTATGTCATGTGCAAAGCGCACTTTTGTAGAAATTTGCTCCTAAATGGGACATTGTGTTCCAGATGAAAAGGGCAACATTCTGTGAAAAGCAGACACAAAATCCCACAGCTACAGGGTTTGGAGGAGTAACTGCTGTACAAAATATGTAATCTGTATAGGTGGTTGTTGTAGAGGTTGCACATGTGTAAATATGCATTGTGCCAAAAGTAGATTTTGTGTTCTAGAGGCTAGGGGTGGACACTAGGCCTCATAAACCCACACCATAAAAGTGACACACTGTTTTCCTCCTCCTATCAAGGCAGAGAGGAGACCCTGACCAATCCCTGTCAAAGGGGCGAACTTAGGCTAAACCAAAACACATGCCCCTTTATCATAAGCATAAATAGAGACAGCTCAGCACTCAGAAAGACAGACAGATTCACCCACGATCCGAATGCTGGCGGAGCACCCTGCTGCAGAACTATCCATCTCCCTTGCTCCAGACTCCAGAAACTTGGCAAAGCGGAAAGGCCCATTGCATAGCTGAACCATTTTCAGGTAGGCCTTAAATTCCCAGAACCAGAACCAACACCATAAACCGAAGGGGAACCAAAAGACAGCTGGGCTGTGCTGTACTGCTTGCCTGATGAGAACCAAAAGGGGCAGATCCAATACAGTCCTGTGCCGTGCTGTGACCATAGCCATTGCAGATCCGATCCAGTCCTGTGCCGTGCTGTGAACAGACCCAGTCCAAACCGATGTGCCCAGCTGTCTGTCCCAGAACCAGATTCCCTTCCCTGACCAGAATTGACGGACCAGAATCCTGACTGTGGAGATTCATGTGTGGCATTCTCTTTTTCTATAGTCATAATCTAGTGTAAGAAATGCCATTTGTCTTTTAAAAGGGCATTTCTGTTTTCCAATTTTGTGCCGAAAAAATGACCTCCACTAAAAGGTGCATAACTTCCTCAACTTCTGCTTGTAGCCACAGCTTTAATTCGCATCTAAATCCGCATTCCAAATCCATATATTTCTCCCGTAATCGCGATTATCGCGCACCGAAAAGTTTGCCGCGAATTTCATTTTTGGGAAATTCGGACACGTGTAAAACAGCGTTTGATTGCCTCCGACATCAATTTTAAGATTTCACATTGTTTCTTAGTATTAAATCATTACTAGTATTTGTGTGTAACTATGCAAAGCGGCTCCCATCAGAATTTAAACAATTTCAGCAATTCAGACCATATTTAGTGTTTTTACCCAAACCATTCTCAGTTAACTTTAAACACCATTTTGGCAGCTTGCCAATCAATTCTGTTTCTCTCTTGTGTTTGCTGGAGGAAATTGGGAGTGTGTTGAATTCTGCATTCCTGAATACCTACTCTCTCTCCTCTTATCTCTTTACCTTGCCTGTTGAGGGGTTGATGGGTATGCAGGGGGAAATAGTAACCACGCTGCTATTTGATCTGAACACACACGCAAAAGTATTATTTCTGTGGTGAATGTTTTTGCTCACTATTACTCCTTGTGTATTAAAGAGATTATTCATGGTTACATCACCCCATTGGTGATTATTGTATACCCATTAAAACATAATGTAGTAAAATTGTGAATACATAAATAAATATTTTAACTTTGCAAACCAGCCTGATTCCTGGTTCAGTGTGACCTGGGGGGTTCCAGGAGAGGGGCGTGATATAAGTGGTACATCGTTCAGAATAAAAGAACCTTTAGACAAAAATAAGGATTTCAGTTGTGCATTACACGCTAGGTGTTGACTTAGGTGTGTGCCGGATTGAAATCACTTACAGTGGAAACATTCTACAGTTATTACCCAGTCTGCATGAAACATGGCCTTCTTCACTTTCATAGGATTCATAAACAAGTCCTCCATACACAATTTGAACTATTTCAAGATAGTGACAAATATATCTTGTGATCCTACTTGAGATAATGTTGACCATGCATTTATTTAATTCAGCATGGAATGCGTCCACAATAGGAGTAGCAATATTCCTAAACAGGGAAACCAATCTCCACAGTACTCTTACCAGTAAAGAAGATAGGCATAGTTCAAATCAAAGGAACAGCATTTAAAGTACACCTCCAAAATGCAGCTTCTAATCGATCAAGCTCTGTTGAAACAACATCATACCATAACTCCATTCCGTATATTAAGTTAGGAACCACTTTTCCCTCATATTAAGTGAGTGCTGGCTTAACAGAGAAACTGACAAACTTTCGATCCAGTTTTAACAGCAGATTTGAAAGACATCTAGCCTTCTGTTTAAGGACAAGAATGGTATTAGAATGTGTAGGCTGTCATGCAATATGAAATCCTAAGTAGACAACATTTGGACTACATTCGATAACCGTTCATTCAAAGACGCATGAATGAAACCCTGTTTTTTTACTTTTGGAGACTGCCAAAATTTTAGTCTTTGTCAGATTAAATTTCAGGCCATTGACCTCCGCATGAAAAGAAAATGCAGATAGGAGCCTCTGCAGCCCTATCTTAGTGTTGCCCAGTAATGGGAATCATCCGCTTACACTATCCATGGAATCGCCAAGCGACCCTGTCTCGGGGGAACAAATACGTTAGGAGAAAGATGTTCTGCAATGTCTGAAACTTATAGATTGAAGAGTGCAGGGCCCAGTACACACCCCTGCCTCAACCCAGAATTACTTTCAATCCTTTCAGACATGGCTCCCTCCTTATTTAATCTTACCCTTATTCCTGTACCCTCATCTAGGCCCCTGATTAACAAAAGCAAGCCACTAGGCAGACCCCATGCATTAAATTTTGACCATAGCATTCTATGGTCCACATGTCAAATCGGCTGATAGATCAATTGAGGCCACGTAAGTGCATCTAGAGGAATCAGGAATGCAAGTTCTTTAATTATCCAAATGATGAAACCATTCAGGTTTGTAGAATGCCGACGTCGAAAGCCTGTCTGTAGTTTAATTATCCTACCCGTAGAATGTGCCCAATTCTCCAGATGCTTAAGTAAGAGAGATGCAAAAATCTTGCTATCCACATCTATGAATGATATTGAGCGGTAGCTAGTTGCTTCAGACCTAAGACCCCTCTTATAAAAAGGGACCACATACGGCATGTACCAGGAATTGGGGAGCCATAAACATTTTGCAATACTGTTGAAAAGAATAATTAATACAGTAGCCCAATTATTCACATCAGCTTTCAAAGTATTATTAGTAAGACAATTGGGTCCAGGAGCTAGTGAGTTATTACTTTTTAAGATGGTTTCTTATACCTCCTCAGAATCAATATGTAACCTCCAATCATTTCCCAAGGTCCTCTCAGAGGAAGTGTGAACAACACAATTTAGACTCTCATTTGGAGCATATAGTTCTCTGAAATGTTTAATCCATTCACACTCAGAGACAGCATTCAGTTGCACTATCGCGGAGGAGTCATCTGGTACATTAACTAGAGACCAGAAGGAGGCCGAATCCCTCTTCATAAGTGTGGATAGCATATTTCTGTATCTCTTTGGACCAAAAGGGCATGGCTAGCTTTGCAAACATTCCTATATGACTGCTTGATCTTCTTACACTTGAATGATTTTACTTCAAAGCCCTCACTGGAACACCAGGTGTCTCTAATCAGCTTCCCCATATTGCGCTTGCATGTAGCTAGATCATCATCATAGATATGTCTATGCTGTTTTCTCACATGACCTCATTTGCCACCAGCAGTTTGTTCCAATGTACTCATTAGAGAGTCCACATAGTCCATATTGAATTGTTCCAATTTCCATTACATAGCAGACTTACTCATAAGGTTCCACAAGCCATCATTCAGGATCCCAATATTATGTGGCGTCTGTCGAATATGATTGCCCTCTTCATTTATTTGGAGTCTAGTTGGACCACCTTTTATATGTACAAATTGAGTAATATAAAAAAAGCCTTTAAGATACTATGATCACTCCAAATATGTTCCATGATTTTTAGTTCTGTACAGGATTCAAATAAGTTGTGATCCATAAAGAAGTAATCCAAAACGGACTTACTGTAACCCCGGTGCCACGTATATTGACCCTTAACTGCTTGTTGAACTTGTCCATTCCATAGATATAAACCACCTGAAGCCAAAGAAGTAGCTCACCTCTGTCCAGCCAGTATTTTAAGTTCAGAAGATCTCCTATATGGGCTGTAGTCCAATAATTCCCCCTTTAAATCTGGAGGAATACAGGTCGCGTTCAAGTTCCCTACAAGTAGGATTAAACCATTTGGTTCTCTGATTCGCCAAGCCATTATACAATCTGTGATGATTCTCAGAAACTATTAAAATATCCTACTTATCTATGCCAGTATACATTAATCACCAACAAATGAATTCAAGCCGAAGGCCTTGATAATACAACTGCTACCATACCGTAGGGCAGTTCCGAGATTATCTCAGCAACCAGACCAGTACCTGAGCTGATAGCTGTAATCAGACCCCCAGCAGGTCGATCCTCTATATTAGGTTTTGCAGCTTGAGCAAAGACCTGGAGGCCATCCAAAATAGGCGGAGAGCATAACCATGTTTCTTGCAGCATAATACACATAGTATTCCTGATTTTAACCATAACCTCAGGATATGTTAGTGATTTAAGATGTCCTTGGGAATTCCATGATATTGCAGTCATATTATCACTCTTGTCACCAACTAAACCCACTTCACTAGTTATTTCTTGTTCTTCAACAGGTAGCCCAACTTCGTTATCTGTATCACCAATTAGTTGTTTGCCATAAAGTAGATGTGATTGCGGACCAGTCGATTTTATTTGCTGATAGCTGGGTTACTAGTTTAACTGCCTCTGTAGAATTGTCTCTATCAGAGAGCATATGAACCCTATATTCATTACCACTCCTACAACTTTCTCCTTCAGCATTCAAGGGCTTCAGATAATCAACAGAGAAGCCAAGTTGTTTTAAGTTTTGCAATTCAGAGTGGACCAATTCCTGTACCAAGCTAGAACTAAAGTGTAAAATACATCTAATTCGTGTTCATTCTATCAGGAGATTCCACTCTCTCCAAATCAACTGTAGACACAGCCCTTAGGCAGGAGATTTCAACAGTAATCTACAGAACATTACTTCTATTACGACACACTTTACTGCCATTCCGCAGAACACTGGTAAGTACCAGTTTATTTCCCTTTGCTTGAATATTTAGGGTGTGGCTTCCCAAGTTATGATGTCTGGTAGAAATCAATAGTGGCTGCTTATACTCCACCCCGTCATTTTGATCCGTACTTCTCGCATGTCTCTGTATACTAAATGGCCGGTTAATTTTTAAAGTCTCCTGTTTATCATTTATAGCTTGAATATTACCATTGCTAGAGACTGGGTTATTGGGTCCAGGCAGATTCAGTTTTCCCTATACAGACAGAAGGCTGGTTCGATGCTTGTATCACAGTTTTATGAATAGTTCTCTCCTCTACAGGGGGCCTATACATGCGCTGTAACAAATTTCCAGGCGTAGAACTTATATTGGGACATAGCAAATAATTGCTGGCCCTAGAGAGGTAAATATTCTGCCTTGAATCAACCTTTTCATTTTTCAGTGCCAACCCCCCAGGATCCACGAGTTAATCAGAATTAGCACTACATTCACTCCTACCAATAGAAGAGCTTCTACTTACGGTTAGTGGCAAATCATTTCCCCCAAACATATGAGCTATTGGCCCCAGGTCACCTTTGCCATGATTAACTATAGGCCTCAGACTCATCTCTATGGGGACATTGATCCCACATTCACCTTGACCACCTGTATAGGTTTGCCCTTCAGACACCAGATTTAAGTGGTCGCTATTCATTATATAACCTTTGTTAGGCTGTGCAGCAGTGTTCGTATTGCATTCTTTTTTCCCAACATTCTATAATCTATGATTATCAGCAAACCCTTCACCATAAAACTGAGTGGAAGCATTATTAGACTCATTCACTGCCTCTGGAGTAATACATCTGGTAACATGAGATCCCTCATAAATATGCATTAAGTCAACTTGAACAGCAGAAGAAATTCAGCCTACACTCATTACGTCTAAACAGCAACTTTGTCAACAGTGGGACCTTCAATTTCAACAGAATCAGTGACTTTTTCTTTCAATCAAGGGAGTCAATTGGCCCAACACTGAGCCCTCGTAGGACCCATTCTGCCTCCCCCTAATGACTCCATAATGTTCCTCAATAATTTCTGAGAGGAAACAGCCTCTGTTTTTTAGGTTTCTTTATTTGTGAGGTCCCACCATTCGATTCACTCAACAGCACCCTCCTGCCCATCTTAGAGTGTATTGGGTGTCTGTCAGGGCTATCATACTCAGGTTCTGATTTGGTGTTACAGACAATCACATTAGAAGCCATCGCCCCCATTTCAGTATCAATCAATCATTGGGATTAAGCATCACGACTTCCTCCTCAGATTCTGAAATGACAATTGGAACAGGATTTTAAACATTCAGCCCTGTAACAATGAGTAAATCAGAATTACACACATAACATATTTGAATAGGTGCATGTTCGTATGCAGATACCTCTTCCAATTTGACATTAGTATAACTAAGCATTAAGGAATGGGCTTTCGCCTCCTCCCAAATGTTATCATACAGATTTACGAACTAGCTTAAAACCATGTTAAGGGCAGATACAGTTGCTGATGGGAGGCGAATACGATCATCCACCTCCTCTCTTAGTTTATGATGGATAGAACCTACAGCATATGAATTATCCCCCCTCAATAATTTAGATAAAGAATTAGCATCAGTGCAATTTTCAATAATATTGATAAGGTCCGTTGGAGAACCCATAACAGATGATCACATTTATGTTGTATCATACTATTACAATTGTGTCTGGCATCTTCAATAGCTATTGAGTATGCATGCTCTATCAGATGCAAATGATTTAAGTCATTCATATGAGTAAAGTCCAGGGTTGCAGTACCTCTAGCAGTAGCAGGCATAGTGATAGAGTTAACACCTGTTACTTGCAAAAAAGTCTGTAATAGTCTGTCCTGCATTAGGATGCAGGGTTGGACACAGAGATGAACGAAACGGTTCCCCTGTAACAAATAAGTATCTTTTATTAATTTTCTGCCCCATTTAGAACAGGCACCAGAACGCAAATCTTGCATAGCCTGCGTTTCCAGCTCATTTGACGAGCCCTGGGTACAGAGCCGAACATCACCAAGGTTATGCATCAATGCTGCCACAAGTTCAGCTTCCCTTTGAGAGTGGCCATCTTGAGGTGGACCCGTCACGATAAAATTAATGATATTGCATACATTCCTTTGGGTAGCAATATTATTCCAAGTAATTAAAGAAGAATCAAGTATTGAAGCCCCTGTCTGGCTTCTCAGCCTCAGTCGCATTGCCATTGTACGGTTTAAGAATTTTCTCCAAAGTGCTTACTATAAAATAAATGTAAGCAGCTCAAAGGGTTTAGACACCCTGCAGTCACCACAGGCACACAAAATCACCAGGAGCAGAGAACACGTTTTAGTTCAAAATGGGACTAACTAGATATCCCCATAAAAGTAATGCAGTCAATAGAGCGATATCAGGTGGTGGATCGTAGATGATTTTAAAAAAACGAGGGCTAGAAGCTATAATTTAATCAACCACACATGGTATCATCCTCAGCAAGCAGTTGCAAAGTCAGGGAAAGAAAGTAAGTATTGATTATTGCAATTCCAGATGTGCCGCTGGGCTCAGAGGGATCGTCTCAGTTCAGCTATTAAAATCCAAGTATGGAGTATTAACTTAGTAGAGATAATAGCATACCGTAGAGGATCCTACGCAGCCTGTCACAGACCACAGCAGACCACTTGCGCACACTTCTGTGTGCGCTCTGCACTTGAATGGACTTTAAATCTAAAGAATCATCACACCAGCTGGCGTCCACTGCTATGTTCCTTGATTAAAGCGACAGCATCTCGTTAACACACACAGTCTAAACAATGCGGGATCACTTCAGGAATAAAAGTAATGTTGTTCACCAGTTGGCATTCCAAATGTTCTAACATTCTAAATCTCAAAGGAATGACTGTAGTAATCCGTCAGCCTTCAGACACTATACTTACTCGACTGCTCCGTTACCTCAGTCAGTTCCCGCTCCTGTAGTGGTCACCAGTTATAGCACAACAAACTGGGAAGAGTCTGGTAGCAGCAAACAGTGCTGGGATTTGCTAGGTTGTTCAGTCAGTAACTCGAAATATGCTAGTATAAGAAAAAGCATACCCCAAAGCAAACCTACTTGACCTAATTAAACCCCAAAGCAAACCTAATTAACTTAATCCAGTTAATTAGATGCAAAGTAGTTCTAGAAGAATAAAGTTGCCAACAGGTGTTTCATGCTATCCACAACATAGTATGATGTGTTAGAGACTTCTTGAGTAAGAATTTAAAGGGGCCAGCATGTAGATCTGGTTAAGGCATCAGAACAATTATGGTGAATTACCTGCAACAACTTTATCCTGCATTAGTGTAACAATCTGAGATTCATCAGGTTGCACCGAAACCCTAGCCGCTATTTCCTTACAATAGCTGAAGCAAAATTCAAAAACTGTTTGCTCTCCATTTACCAGCTAGCTAAACATTCATTGAGCACCATCACACTATTACCTTGCTACAAATCAACTGTATTACTGCATCGTGATAGTACCATATTTCGCTTCTGACAGAATACATGGTAGAATGTTATGTCATGGGAATACACTTGCCACCATTTATCCTTCATCATATGAAGAACACACCTACAGCTAAGCACATCCGGCCTAGTCACATATAGCTGTCCAGACTGAAACACCTAACGTACCTCAACACCTCTATCACTAGCACGCAGCGACCACCACCCCAAAGGAACTTAGTATAGCTGACACACATAAACTCTCTAAACAATAGCATTCTATCTCTAACCCTCAACGGCACCCACCCATGTGTCTGGGCTCTCTCGGGCTGCTTAGTCAGGCCTTGCCAGCCACCTAAGTCCTAGAACGGCAACATGCACACAAGCATCTCCTGAACTAACCCCCCTAGAACTCTCTAATGACATCGACTACGGTCACCAAGGGCGTTCAACCAAGGAAAAGCGCATTGAGGCCACACAAGTGGGGAAAGAGCGTTATATAAATAACAAAATACAATACAATACATTATTGAGAACCAAATGTTGAACATCATACCAAATGTTGAAAATCATACAAATCAGGCAGCCTTCTAACAAAAATTTAAAAAACAAAAATTAAATTAGGTTCTTATATCAGGCTTCATGCCAGAATCCTGCCTTTCGAACCTGTGTTTCTTGGTGTTCTCTTTCAAGACAGGTGTGTTGCCCCTGAGTTATTCCCCTGGCCAATACATTTTTTATATGGATTGCTACTGATCTGTCCTTATCAGTTTTCAACTTCATGATTGGATCACTAAATACCAGTTATACCCTTTTCAAGAACGTTTTCCCTACCCCAATCTCCCTAAGACACTGCAACAAATAAGTCCATAAATTATCCCAGTCTATAGTGTAAAAAGCCGTTTTGACAGCATGGCAATATGGGGTCTTACTTAGACAGATCTGGGATCAGAAATAATCTGCATATGTTTGTCAATGTATTACCCCCAGGAACAAAGCCGACCTGATCGCCACAAATTATTCCAGCAATCCTACGTGCCAGTTTACCATCTAAGACTTTGCTGATTATTTTGCAATTAGCATTTAAAGATGGCAACAGTGTATACAAATCGCTATTTGTGCCTGCTTTCCCTGGCTTTATTATCAAGATAATGATTGCCCCCTCATAGTTTGTGGGAGTCAACTACTAGTTACAGCATCTGTGTATACTTGTAACAGTCGAGGCACCAAAACAGCTCTATAGTCAGAACAAAATCCCTCGGCTATCCATTCCCACATGGTGTTCTCTATCGGACCAACTGCATGATAGCCAATTTCACCCCCTGTAAGTCGGACAGTGAATCAAGCACCTTGCAGTGCATGGATGATATCTGGGGCAACCAGACTTCCTGCATTCAGCCAGCTTTTTGTTTCCTCATTTCTGCCTCTGCAGTAGAATTGCAGATTTGTGAAGGACCCTTGAAACTGCATTGGTTCCTAAGTGATCCCATTTATTTTCATCTGGAGACTTTGGACTTTTTCCTTTCTCTATTTATAACCCCAGGAAGCAATTTACCTACCTCATCACCTTCCCCATGCTCCCTGTCTGTGTAAATGACATGTAGTGATATTTGCCAAAACTATCCACAGATTCAGCCAGCTGTAGTGTTTTCCCTGACCATTTCTTCAATTCTATTTTATAAGAACCATCACTTCTGGGGTGAGAGTGCTCCTAATCAATCCCATGTCGACATAGAGGAGCCTCTAATATACAACTTAAACCCTTCCAATGTGCGCCTAGTAGACTCTACACATCCCTCATTCCTCTCAAAGGCCATCACAATCTCATCTCTAAGCCGAGAGCAAAGTACAACATCTTGCAGGGAGGCTGCTTGCATCCTTCATTTCCCACCAGGTACAACACCGTTTTGAGTCTTGAATGGTCAAAGTGTGATCTATTTAATTATTCTGATTCCAATACCATATATGATATGATATGATAGTTTATTTATATAGCGCCTATACACAATGTGTTTCAAAGCGATTCAAGGCAAGGAAGGGAACAAGGGAAAATACAATGACATTCTTACAGGCCATGAACAGTAAGGATGTGAAATTAACTATCGTACTCGGCCTGACGGCATTTCAGATAGTGCAAGAGCTAAGACATAGATAAGGAAGGGAGGGAGAGAGTGGGAAGGAAATGGAAACAGACTGGTGCAAGAATGGTGGGGGCACAAGGGAACATCACGGGGGGACCAGAGGAGGTGGGGATGGCCTGTGGGGACAGAGGGAGTAACACATATACATATCTGCAATCTTTAAAAAGAACATGTCTATCATACAATTAGTGCTCTGCGCATGAGAGCTATAAGACTAGCTCTGCTCTGTCTGATGTTGCATTTGCCAGCTCTCAGTCAATCCTTTTTCGATATTGGCTACCAGTCCTAGTGACAGTGCCCACCTAGACATAACTGTTCCTGCGAATCCATCTAGCAGTCTATAAAGCACAGTTATAACACACTTGGCACCACAAGTCCATTAGGAGGAACCAGTGCTGGACTCTGCCAGATGTGCCAAAAGGCACGGAGCGCTCTGCAAATAAACAAACATAACATGGCCTCCATGAGAAAGATAAGCAGACCACCCCTTTAATGTTTTGCTTAAGATCAGCCCGAGTTATCAGGCTCGGACATGTAACAGGACCATCCGAAAATGTATCCCTCCCTTATTTTCCCAAAACTTGCTGCAGTGAATTTATACCCACAGTGTATCCATTCATAGCGTTACATAATCTGTGAGCTACCAGTTTGGCTTTCTTGTAATTCTTACATGAGAATAGGTTGTTTGTAGCCTTTATTTGGGGCTAATATTTGATATCCTCCAACATGATGTTTGTAATCCCAGTTTAACGTTTATGAAGTTATTTGAATTGGTGTTTAATAACCAATGTGACGTATTACGTATTACCAGAGAGAAGTATTGCATTGCACTGTTTCTCCAGCATGGGGTCTAGCATGGATTCATATGCTCATGAATATTCCCTGTCGTCAGGCTGTGAATCCTCTGTACATTTAAAGCAGTTTAACCATAAGCTAATTAACTGCTTGTCTCCTCTATAGCTTATCAGTGTCACTTTGTGTCTACTGCCCCAGCCAATGACACTCTTCCTCCTAAGCTCCACCTCTGGTGGCCATCTTCAGAGTTATGCGGCACATTTCATGTGTTGGGAGTCCTCGTGGTTTGCTCCTCATAAATCGTTAGCTTTTAGCAGTTTTTTGCCTATTTTGAGAAATGTATTAATCTCTTTGTGGTCTACCGTCACCTTGTGACTAACAGCGTCAGGGACCCGTGGCCGGAGAAGATCCTCAGTCCAGCGTCGGATCGTCAACTCATGGCACCACAGATGTTCAATTTGCCGGTCATTTTTCGAAGACACAGAAGGACCGCCATCAGTGGTAGGTGGCGTGGATCGAAGAGTGGAAGGCCTCTGACGCGACCTCCGGGTATAGTCATGCTTATTTCAGGGCTGGCAGGTCCAAAGAATGTGCTCTCTCCAGTAAAAAGAGGTTGAGGTCCTTTGAGAATGCTTCCTTGGTGAAGATATAAAGAAAGGTTAAATCACATGCTCCTTCGTCTTCCTCGAGACCTAGTTCGGAGGGAGGCCGGTCACCATCACCAGCCGTGTTGATGGCTAGCCTACCAGTGGTGGTCTGCCTCTGTCCGTGAGCAAGTTACTGGCATCAGTGGCCAAGCACAGGTCTTCGTAGAAGAACTTGTCATCGAAGGACCCATCATAAGCTCCACCGTCCTCAATGCCGTGATCGAAGGAAGCCTCACTTCATCCACCAGGGACCGTTGCACTGTCAATGATCGTCCCATCAACAACTCCATTTATGAAGTCTACTCTTACTTCAATGGCTGCAACAGCAGAGGGTCCGTCCACGACCAACACCTTTACCACTGCCACGGTTACCACGCCCAGGGTTTCCCTGCCGCCTAAACCTCTATCAGCGGTTCCGACGACGCTCCCATCAACAACTGCACCTTTTCCTGCTGTGTAGGCTCCAGTCGT
The DNA here is from genome assembly GCF_040938575.1 of Ambystoma mexicanum. NCBI lineage: Eukaryota > Metazoa > Chordata > Amphibia > Caudata > Ambystomatidae > Ambystoma > Ambystoma mexicanum. The sequence continues at coordinate 921,666,370 of NC_090926.1, read as the reverse complement.
CGCCACTTTCTGTAAGGGCTCTGATTTAGTGAGAGACACGCCTCCAGCTCTGGAGTTCCTGCCTAGGCCCAGCAAAGGCTGCACCACTCTTCATTCTAGCACCTCTGGGATCCCCCAGAAGGTCTCCAGCATTCTACACCAACTCTGAAGAAGACCCTTCAGACGGATGAGTTCGATGACTACGTTCCCGTGGATGGGGTACCCCCGGATGTGGAAGCCCCTGTCAGGGCCTCATCTCAGAGATTGGTTCTTTCCACTCTATAATATCAAAGGCTCCCAAGCTAATCAACCTGGTGCCGGAAGAAAAGAAAAAGGACGGTTTCCTTTTTGAACAGAAGAAGTCCTCCAAGAAGGCCATCATAGCGGTCCCCTTGTTGGATGACATATGGGAGAATGGCTTAGCGGTCATGAAGGCTCCTAATACCACTCCTGCTAAGAGTAATCAGTTGGAGAAGAAGTACCAGGTTCCAGACTCAGCTTCTAAGTGCCTAAGTTCCCAGCCCTTGCAGAACATGGTAGTCTCGGCCGCCGCTAGAAAGAGGTATTCATACCCCACTTCTTCGTCCATGGTTCCTCCGGACCACGAGGGTAAGAAACTAGATGCTGAAGGAAAGCGCATCATCTCTACGGCAGCTTCAAGAATTAAGGCCTCCAACGCCCTTGCAATCCTGTCAAGGTACGAAAGGGAGTTATTGTATAAGTCGGTGCCCATTCTCGGCCTTAGCCCTTACCACGCCATCACGGTCGCTCTCGACATAGTGGATTCCAGCTTTCACCAGATGGGGAATGGCGTGGCCCTCCATCACCAGGGTTTGCTCAAAGCCACCAAATTCTGCACAGATGTGCAGACCAAGGTGGTTGACATTCCTTGCGATGGCGGCAGGCTGTACTTTCGTTCTTCTAAGGGGAGAGTCTCCAGGTCTTCAAAGAGTTTCACCACCCCCTGTCATCAGCCCTCCCACTCTACAACCTTGGAGGCAGTGGACCCCAGTGTCGTCATCGCCTCCCATCCAGGACGCAGACGCTGAAGCAGGCCTGGACCGGTCCAGGACCCAGGCCCCCACTTCTGCACCCCACTGGGAGTCTGTCAATCAAACTTTGTCGATCAGTGGTGAAAGATCTCCAACGACAAATGGGTGCTCGATGTCCTTCAGCAGGGGCACATTTTGGAAATCCAGGAGAGATTCCCACACATTCCTCCTGTCACGAGGCAAGAACTGCATGTGACTGAAGGATGTTCAAGCCATGCTAGGCAAATACTCAATAGAACCCATCCCTCAGCGCCTCCCGGGCTCCGGATTGTGCTCCAGATTCTTTCTGGTACAGAAGTAGTCATGGTGGTAGCGCCCAATCCTAGATCTGCGGCACCTCAACTAGTTCCTCAAATCCCAAAAGTTCAGGATGGTCACTTTGCAGCACATACTCGGCCAACAGGAGGAAGAGGATTCCCTGGTGACACTCGACTGAGAAGTTGCCTACTTCCACATCCCCATTCATCGCAAACACCAGAAGTTCCTACGGTTTGTCATTCAGGGTGACATTAAAAGTTCAAGGCCTTGCCCATCGGCCTAAAATCGTCCCCAAGAATATTCACCAAATGCCACAGTGGCAGGGCATTTGAGCTGCAAAGGCATTCACGTTTAACCTTAACTGGATGAATGGCCCATCCAGACTCATGCATGCTGGCAAACCTGCACACTGCGGAGACCAGCCAACGTCTAACTTTACTCAGATTCTCAATCAACTATCCAAAGCCCTGCGTAGTGCCATCGTAGAGCACACTGTTCCTTGTTGTCCATCTCAACACAGTCTTGTATCTGGCGACTCCCTCGGAAGAGAGGCTGAAGGCCATCCTGGGAAAGGTCCAATGGCTGTCGAAAGCTTTTGTGGCAACAGTCCAGTTCATCAAGTCCCTGCTGGGGATGACGTCTTCCTGCATCCATCTGGTCCCCTTCTGCAGATGATACCTCTTCCAGAATTTTTGGATGCCAGGTGGCAACAAGTCACTGGCACAGGGACCGACAAGATCACCCTCGATCGGGCATTCCGTCAAGCCCTGCAATGGTGGTCTGTTCATCCACATCTCTCACAGGGCACTCCCTTTGAGATCCCTCCGTATCAGGCTACAGTCACAACCAACACCTCTCTGAAGGTTTGCAGAGCCCTCACAGGACATTCTCTCACCAAAGGCCTCCGGCTCCCGGAGGAAAAGATGTTGGACAGAAACGTCCACAAACTGCGGCAGCCATCTGGGCTCTCAAGTCTTTTCAGCCTTTGCTTCAGAGAAAGGAGGTGCAGGTCTTCACAGCCAACACCACCACCATGTTTTACATCAGGAAGCAGGGCGTGATGCGCTCTCCCGCACTCTCCCTGGAAACACAAAATCTGTGGCATTTGGCCATTGCTCAGCGCATGTTCCTCATCCTGTTTCACCTGGCAGGCATCAAGAACACTGTCTCAGACTCTCTCAGCAAGGAGCTGTGGTCCTGCCACGAATGGGAGCTTCAGCAGGTGCAAGTGTGTTATCTCTTCAACGAGTGGGGCCTCTCTCAGATAGACCTCTTTGCGACAGCTAGCCAATGCTAAGTGTCAGATGTTTGCAGGAAATATCCTCAGACGAGGAGTCTGTGGGATGCTTTCTCGTTCCTGTGGGAGGGCCTCCTCTGTATGCATTCCCTCAAAATCCGCTGTTACTACGAGTGATCAACACACTCAGATGTTGCCACTGCAGGATGATCCTCATTGCACCGACGTGGCCCAGGAAGATCTGGTTCTCAGAACTTGTCCATCAGTCGGTGGTCGCGGCCATCAAGGTGCCTCCACTTCTCGACCTTCTCTCCAGAGAGGGAGGATCAATACTGCACCATGAGCCAGCATCTCTGAGCCTCACAGCCTGACTCCTGCAGCCTTAGAATTTTGACCTTATTTACTGCATTTGTAAAGCAGGAAGATCCTAGCTAAAGCCAGGGACCCCGCTACATTGGCTTGCTACAAGCACAAGTGGAAGCGATTTACGATGTGGTGCCGACCGCAGAAGATTTTGCCTCTGCAGCTTCTTCCGTACCTGCTCTCGCTGTCCAGGGTTGACCTCGCCCATGTCTCTATCAAGGTCAACCTGGCCACCATATCCCGTTAAAAAGAACAACCCAGGAGGGAAAGGAGGGAAAGGATCACACGGCAACAAGAACCAAACTAAAAAAGAATGAACATGATTTAAGTCATAAACACCAGGGAGGCTTTAAAGCTAGAAATGGTATGATAATTTGCACATAGCAAATTTAGATCTGCTTTGGTGCAAATTCAATTTATAGAATCAACTTTTCACATATTGATTAGTCTAGGCCATTATGCTTGTTATGATTCTTCAATATTTAGTAAATTTTGTACGTTTAATGATTGATTGTTTTCATTGATTACATATTCATGATTCTATATGTATGCTAAATAGACATTGTTGGATATATACACCTAGGAGTTGGAAGGGCGTTGGACATCTAGTTAGACATTTTTCTCCCAGGTGTTTCCTTCCCTTCTTTTCCTCCTTTTTTCTCCTACTTGCTTTTCTCCAACAGCAACATATTAGATCTTTATTGCTGCCTTCCATTTCTAACTGCAGCATGAGTTATGGTGAAATATGCACTTTCACTTTTTGCATTAAATTCAAATTGTGCACTATAATGAATTGTGTATTCACATGTAATTTTATGATATATTATGCATTCATTTTGTCCAATAGTTTGTGCCTATGGTTTTTTTGATATATGATGAATACATTTGTTAATTTATTAGTTTCATTGACTTGGCCTATTTCCTCTCTGGTGTTTATGATTTAAATCATGTTTATTCTTTTTTAGTTTGGTTCTTGTTTCTGTGTGATCCTTTGCCTCCTCCTGGGTTGTTCTTTTTGACTGTACCTTCTCCCTGGGTCCAGGTTGTAGGGGTTGCCCATCCTTGGCTTTATAACGCTATATCCCGTTACACATGGAACCCAGGCAAGCTCTCCCTGTGCTCGCACAGGCTCGTTAAGGAGTTCCTCAAGGGCCTCTTCAGAACATTTCCTCTGGTGAAGGCGGCAGCGCCGGTGTGGGAGCTCAACATGGTACTGTTGTTGTAGACCACTTACCTGGTGGCGATCACCTCAGCCAGGCACTTCAGGGAGATACAGGCCCTCTCCTGTAAGCCTCTCTATTTGTCCTTCCATGTCATCCTTCTCCAGCATTGGATCTTTCATAGATTCACATGCTGTGAATATTCCCTGTCGTCAGGCTGGGAATCCCTGGTTACTTTAATTTAGTACTTTTCCTATGGAAAAACTTTTGACACCTTGAGAGTCCCCTCAACATCTTTGTGGGTGCTTTTGGTCCCTACCAATATGACCTTGAGTGTGTAGCTCCGCCCAAGCAGCTTTCCCTACTATTTCAATCATCTTCTTAGCTGGTGGGATTCCTCAAGTTCTTCTCTTCACAGAGAAATCTTCTTTATCCTCAGAAAATATATTTTTCGACAAGACAGTTAATCCGGAACAACCGATGACCCTTCGGCGGCAGCGGCAACGAACATGGAGACTGTCAGAACCAAAAGATCCTTATTCAGGGCCTGTGGTACATGCAGCCTAAAACACTTTTATGAAGGTGACAGGCATGTAGACTGTATATACTGCCTATACCCTAATCATTCCTCAGAGGAAGGCGATATCTGTCAGGGTTTCTCTGAGAAACCCTGTAAGGACAGAAAACATTGACTAATTTGCTGGCTAAAGGAGGGGGCGTACCCGGCGTCAGAGGCAGGCTCGTCATGGAGTGGTAGAGCTACCACTCCCTCTGAAAAGCGATTGCCATCAAACCATATATCCAGGTCGGAAGAACGACCTACGAAAAAACAGAAAACACAACCAATACAAGGTGAGACGAAATCGTTGACAAGCCACGACAAGGCGGCCAAACATTCCCGGTCTCTTTCTCAAAAGAAACCGGTAGGCCACAAAGGCTCACGGTCCGTGAGTAAACCGTCACTGAAAAACCCATTGATGACAGTGACGATAACCAAAACGAGACCATCGTCGTCAACGTCTCATACGAGCAAGGGCTCACGCCCGTCAATGATGTCGACCTCCAAAACAACCTCACCGACGAAAGGCAAGCATAAGGGCAAATCGTCCATGAAGACTCCACCTTCATCGACAAAGAAAGAACACCACTAGTCGTCGGAGTCCAGTACTTCCAGAGAGGGGCATAGACACTATTCCAAGCAAGAGTCATCAACGGCATATCCTTCAACGACGAAATCGGGGCATCACTCGTCGACGGTCCACTCGTCGACGAAAAAAGGAAAATTGCCAGGCAGCAAGAACATATCAAGCAAGCACCCTAACAGTACACACACACACCTGCCAACGCATTCTTTCATGGTCCCAACCAAAGAACATCCTGAACTACCTATATTACAGCTGCGGGAGGAAAGTGTACTATCCTGTGCTAAAGGTATACTAAGAACCCCAACGGAAGAACCTAAGCAACTCCCTCTGAGTGTATCACCGATAAAATACACCGAAATCATGCCTGATGAAATTCTGCAACTTGAGATAACTTCTGACTTTGAGCCTCCTAGGGAGGAGTGCCCAGGAATGACAGATTTGGATTCCGAAGAATTCACGGTGATCCAATCTCACGCACAGGACAGACCTGCCATTAGGTCCCAATCAAGAGGGGAAAGAACACCAGTAAAGCAGCAAAGCGTACCCCTCGGGTTTCCCGCTACACCCTCGGGAACAGGGGAATGACGCTGACATACCTACTTATAAACCCACAGTCTCTGCTATCCCTGCAAGTACTTTCAACTCTGAAAAGTCTATTGGGACGACTCAACGCTAGGCTTCCACCGACTCAACCTCACGTGATCCCTCAATACATGGGAGACCAAGTAGCGCCAAGTCAGCAGGTACAATTAGTTCAAGGAAGAGGTCAGGGGCACTTGTCTCAAGACCACACCAAATGCTATCGCTCAGCGCACAGGTCTCAATCTTCAGTCAGGGCTCCTTCTCCACGTAGAAGTAGTCCACTAGCACGCTAACAAGAGGAAGGGGAACTAGTGGACACAGACCAGGACACTGATCCAAGGGATACGAGCTCTTCCACCACATCTAACTCCCCTCGCCAAGATGATACCTGGGATACACATGATACAGACAAGGAACACAAGGTAGTCCAGCACAGCCTTCCCCACCAGACGACATTGATACTTTCCACGCCATGGTCTCAAAGGCGTGCCAAGAATTTGGGTTGACGCCAGCGGAGGAAAAGAAAGACTGTTTTCTTTTTCATCATATGGGTAAGCGTCAAAAAGCTGTGTTTGCAAAACCCATTCTGGATCACGTGTGGCAAGAGGGATTGCGAACCCTGAAACACCCTTTCACTCTACCTGCAGTAAAAGGAAGACTAGACAAAAAAGTTCAAGGCACCGGACACGACCATGCAATGTCTAACCTCTCAGCCCTGACCGGAGTCGGTAGTGTCAGCTGTGGCAAGTCGCAAGGAATTTTTGCAACACAAGTGTGCTACACCCCCGGAAAACAAAGGCCGATAAATAGATGCTTTCGGCAAGAAGGTACTAACCATCAGGGCAACAAAAGTTAAAGCAGCCAACGCCCTGGCCATAGTGGCCCACTATGACCGCAAAGTATGGCACTGGCTGGCTCCCATCTTAGAGCATTTGCCCGAACAACAGCGAAAGGAAGGCATGTAAATTGTACGTGAGGGCGAGGAGGTCTCGAACTATAGTATAAATATCACAGTGGGCCTTGCAGCGAATCTTGCAGAGACGAGGTTCACGCAGATTGGTAATGGAGTCATCGTGAGATGCAACATAAGGTCGTGGACATGCCATTGTAGGGCAAAAACGTTTTTGGCGACAAAATCGACCAGGCTCTTATGGCCATAAAGGCAGGCTCCGATACTGCTCGACCATTGACTGCCTTACAAAGCAGAAGGTCTTTTCGTACCTTTCGGGGAGCCTCAGGTCAAACCAGGCTGTCTTCAACAAGAGACTCCAAAGGCTATGCAAGATCCGGCTACTACTCCTAGGCATATAGAAGGAATTACCAGTCTTCCCAACGCAACAGGGACTACCGCCAACCTCAACGCAAACGCGACTCAGCAACCTCGTAGAGAGGTAGGTAGAACAAATACCAGCAATGACTGCCCCAAAGATGCACCAGTGGGAGGAAATGTGGCCCTTCATATAGACAGGTGGTGACCAATAACAAAGGACAGATGGGTGCTAGATAGAATCCAACACAGCCATCTGTTGGAATTCATGTGCAAACAGAAACCCTTACCACCTGTAATGGTGTCACAAGCTGACAGCGTGGCTCCTCATCACGCCGAATTTGGCCACCTTGTCATCCCGCTGGAATGCCAGCACATACTGGCGGCAGCTAGGGCCCCTTCCACTAACACTTCGTACAACCAAAAGTGGAACAGGTTCTGCACATGGTGTTCGCAGCAGCCCAAACTGCAACCACTGACCAAAGAACAACAACAGGTTCTTCCTTACCTGCTGTAGCTGGCTAAGGAAGGTCTTGCTATCTCCTCCATAGAAGTACACCTGGCAACAATCTCCAGGTTCACCAGAAGAAGAGGGAAACCTCTTCTCTACAGCGACAGACTCCTCAAGCTTTTAATAAAGGGGCTATTTCGTGCTTTTTCACCAAAGAAAATAATACCACTGGAATGGAGCCTAAATCTGGTCATTGCCGGCCTCATGAAGCCCCCCTTTGAATCTCTCTCTTTGGTGCACGTCAAGTTTGTGTCCTGGAAAGTGGTGTTCCTGATCGCTATTATATCCTCCAAGCGAGTCTCTGAATTACAGGCATTAGTTGTGGACCCTTTGTACCTCTGATTTGCAAGGGACAAAGTAATCCTCCCCACCAATTCCCACATTTTCTACTTCTCCCCCCTTCCATGCACTTTTCCCCACTCCCTCTCCCATGCACTTGCACGTTCTCAATGTCACTGGGCCTAGTAAGATCGCTGTTTTTTTCTCCCCTGTTCTCCTCCCTTGCCTTGTCCCGCTTTGAAACACTTGTGTACGAGCACAATAGAAATAAAATATAAATTCAGTTCAATTCAATTACACTCCCTGGATGTTAAAAGGACATTAGAATACTACCTGGACTGGACAAAATCTTTCAGAGCAGCAAGACAGGGCTTTGTTTCTTTCGGACCCTCAAACAAAGGAAAAGCTATCACAAAGCAGGATATCGCAAGGTGGATATCCTCTGCTATTTCCTTCTGCCACGCAAAGGCCAACAGACCACTGCAAACTACAGCCAGGGCACATTCTACAAGGCTACAGCGGCTTCGGAAACTTTCTGGTCAGCAGTGCCCATCAAAGACATTTACCAGGCAGCAACATGGGCAGAGCCCCACACATTCACTGGGCCCTACTTCCTGCAACAACAGCACGCGGAGGACGTGCAGATAGGACGAGCAGTCCTTCAAGGGCTGTTCTAGTAAGGTAAGGCCCGCAGCTTCTGGTGGTTTTCTTGAAGTTAAGTTTGTACATTTCTGGCATTGCCATAGAATGCAGAGGTTTTCAAGTGTAGCTCCGCCCAAGCAGCTTCCCCTCAGATTGTAACCACTGAAGCTGGAGGATAGCCCCTGGTAGAGGATGTATGCCTGGAGGGGAAGGATGGAGGGCGCATGTGAATCTATGAAAAGATCCAATGCTGGAGAAGGGAGTAGTTTCTTACGTGTAACTCAATTTCTCCAGCGTTGGTATCTTTCATAGATTCACATGCGCCCTCCATCCTTCCCCTCCATGCATACATCCTCTACCAGGGGTTATCCTCCAGCTTCAATGGTTACAATCTGAGGGGAAGCTTCTTGGGCGGAGCTACACTTGAAAACCTCTGCATTCTATGGCAATGCCAGAAATGTACAAACTTGGGCGGAGCTACACACTCGACGTCCTATTGGTAGGGACCAAAAGCACCCACAACGATGTCGATGGGACACTCAAGGTGCCAAAAGTTTTTCCACAGGAAAAGTACTAATTTACAGTAACCGGGGATTCCCAGCCTGAAGATGGGGAATATTCACAGCATGTGAATATATGAAGATACCAACGCTGGAGAAATGGAGTTCCAGGTAAGAAACTACTCCTTTCCTTCATGCCAAAGGGATCCGTCGGACTTTCATCTCAACAAACGTATTGGCGTTGCCAGTTTTCTTTGCAAATCCTCTTCGTCTTCTGAAGGGGCGTTGCATTCGCTGGATGTTGCACATTCCCTGAACTTCTACGCATTTTCGAAAGAAGTGTCAGCTTTTTGTCAATTTTGTACATGTGGGACATGGGAAGGCTCTGTCTAAGGCTTCCATCTCCAGGTGGCTCTCCGGCTGTATCATGCATTGCCATCGTCTGGCCAACAGACCACTTTCAAGCCAGCTGAGAGCCCATTCCACCAGAGCCATCGCATCAATGATGGCGTTTCTCTCTGGTGCTCCCCTGCTCAACATCTGCAGGGCTGCTACATGGCTGTCTGCGCACACCTTCGACAGGGATTCCATGGAGGAGTCCTGGGTCGGCCAGGCAGTGCTACGCAACCTGTTTGCTTGAGGTGAGTCTGTTCCAGAGCTAAGTGTATTGTTTTTGTGAGCCTAGCCACCTCCCGTGATTGTGTTTATGTACTGCTGTGTAATCGTATTCATGAGCATGTAAATCCATGCAAGACCTATGCTGGAGAAGGAGCAAGCTTCTTACCTGTAACTCTTGCTCTCTAGCATGGGTCTTGCATGGATTCACAGGCAAACCCTCACTCCTTTGCATCTTTGGCTCTTCTTGGTTCCTACTGCCTCTAAACGTGTGCTACCAAATCTGAAGTTGGCCACCAGGGGTGGAGCTTAGGAAGAAGAGCGTCATTGGCTGAGGCAGTATGACCCAAAGTGACACTGATAGGCTATAGATGAGACTAGGAGTTGTTTAGCTTAAAGTTAAATTGCTTTCATTTGAGTGTCGATTCCCGGCCTGGCGACTGGGAATATTCATTGGCACGTGAATCCATGCAAGACTCATGCTGGAGAGCAAGAGTTACAGGTAAGTAACTTGTTCCTTCCTAAACTCAGAAACAGACATCCTGGTCATGTTTAGTGAGAAGCGATGCTTCACGAGGCTGTCTAACAATGTAAATACACCCCTTACGATTGCAATAGAAACAAGACTGGTGCTCTTTACAAGTTTGGCGGTGTGGGTGAAAATTAGCAGTAACAGAATTCCCGCCACTTTTCCCATACCACCGTACTACGAGTATGGCCCTTGGGTGGGGGCCTTGAGTGGGTTAATTCTCCCACTTTCCTCTGAAAATATTCCTAGAATATATTTCCATGTGTGTGCGTATTCAGTGCACAATTGCAGTGGATGGTTTTCCCATTATTGTGTTATATAGTTTATGGTGTTTGGAATAAAGCCATTTGCTAATGTCGATGGAGTATAGTGGGTAATGCAAGTGCTTTGACAACAACCATATGATTGTGATGTAAAAATGGGGGGGTCAGGTTTGCACTGAGGGTCCTATTTCTGTTGTTCATATATAGCCATCGTGCAGTAAGCAGGCCTATCATTATAGTATAGAGTTTATTAATACCCGGCGAAAGTAAATCAGAATGTAACAAACAATCTTATTGGCCCTCGCCAGGGCTTTACCGGACCGGGAATCCCTTGGCCGGGATTCCTATCCTTTGTTCCCGGCGGGGGCCGTGGCAGCCCCTCGGTAAATGAGGAGGCTCAAAATGGGGCAATCCCCACTCCGAGTCTCCACACGGGTGGCGGCTGCCATCGGTCCCCGCTGGGGATTCAGGTAAGTATTTCCTTTCTTCAGCCCCCTCCCCAGCAGACTATCCCCTTCCTCCCAACCCCACGTACCTTCTTTTTTCTCCTTTTTTGGGAGAGAATGTGCTGAAAACACTTCTGTCCCCAGCGCATCTACTCCCGATGTCCGCCATGGGAAGGGAAAACGGCATCCGTTTTATTTATTTATTTCTCTGTTCCATACGCCACCGCATTTCGGAACAGATAAAATGCTATTAATACCCTGGTCTTGCGGGCCAGTGTACTAATAGCAATTGCTTATTGCTTGGATCACACTCCGCTCCATAGGACAATATAAGTAAGATTGCTATGTTTTTGCATGCTGAACAACAATGTATTTACCAATCTGGCCACGCTGTAATGAGAAGAGAATGCTAACGATGTATAATTTCGCTAGAACAGTGGCCTCCTTTGTGGACAGTTAATGTGTCAGAGTATTGAGTAAAATAATACTTAAACAGTTGCATAGTCACATTTTGTATGCGGTCTATAACATGTCTTTTTTTAATGCTTCTTCCTACATAGTTAAGCGGACATTTAACCTGGAGGAGTACAGCTTTTCCCAGTCGACCCTGGAACAGGTACAGTATGAAACTTTAACTTTGCTTTAACCGCATGTGTCAATCGCAAATATGCCCTGTGCTCTCACTGCTGGGAATTACAGTGACTGCCCACATGCTTTGCAGCGATCTATGAAGGTTAACCGATTTTTTTTTTTTTTTTTTGCCAAATGACATTTCACCGAATTTTCTTTTGCCGATTTTTTTTCACTTTCTCCCGCACTCTCCCCCTTTCACACCTCATTCCCGCCTTGTATTTACCATACCCAAACGTACCATCAATAATTTTGCAGGGAAAAAGAAGTTGGTAAAAAATGCGGCAAAACAAAATTCGGCACAACTTTAATTCGGCCAAAGTGGATAATAGACTTTTGGATGCAGAATCGGTGTATTAACAAGAATGGTGATGAAGAGGAGTCTGCCTTCGCTTATTTATATTCATTTTTACTTATAGATCTTTGAAAGGTGAACGTTGTCCTATCAAGGCTTGAGAGGCATGCATTAGGTAGCAGACGGGTAGCAACATACACAAACTATTTAGAAAAGCAGAGTATATTGCATGACATAAGTAGATAAGTAATTTGAGAGTTTGTTATGGGTTTGCAGTAGACGGATTAGCTTAGATCAGCAGGTAACAATCTTGAAATTGCTCTAACAGGGAGCAAGTAAATATATTTGAGGGTCTAAGCTAGTAAATATATTTGAGGGTCTAATCCATCCTGTGCCTTCTTTTTGGACCGTGTCATGCCTGGCAGACCAGTAAACTATGTAAAGACTATTGTTATTCAGCTATGTCAGCATAGAGGATGTCCAGAAGTTGGTGATAAGCCTTCAGTACTGTGCTCATTATCTGCATCGGAAGCCCTTCGCTATTTAGGGTTTTGATTAGTTCATGTATTTTTTTTTCTTTTTTGAACAATTTTTTATTAATTTTCTTCAAACAAACATACAACCAACTTGCAGTACATGTCACAATATTCTGAATTTTACACAGGTCAATCAATGTCTACTGCATCCCCATTCCCTCCCTCTGTTCGAGCTTACTCTATGGCGCGCTCTGCAACTACTTCATGCGATGGGCATTCCATATCTATGTTTTCAACTGAGTCCTGGTCACTTGACCAGTCCTTGGCGGGACCATACAGTGTAGCCACTACCTATGTTCCACTTCCTCATCCCCTCTGATATTACCAGCTTCTTGCCACACCGCTGTTTCAGCTTCAGTCCATTTCTGGAGGTCTTTCCACCAGACCTCTATCCTTGGTCTGTGGCACGCCTTCCACCCCATGGCAATTCTGCGCTCTGCAAGTATATATGCCAAATCCTTTAATTTGCTCACGTGTTTCAGTTTGCGTGGTCAGGAGAACCCTCCCATCAGGCATGCCCATGCTGTTTCGACATTTATATGAATCCCTTTCTCGTCTAATCTATGGGCTACTTCTTCCCAGACTTTACCAATCTCTGGACACGCCCAGAACATGTGCGTCATCCCAGCGTTTTCTTCGCTACATTTAGGACACGTTTGCCTTTCCACGTTCTTAAATTTACCTATCCTTTGGGGCGTCATATATGCCCTATGGGTTATATGTAACTGTATTTGCTGTAACCTTGCATTCCTAGACACGTTCTTGTGATACCCTTGGGCCCGTTCCCACATCCCATCACTCATTGGAGCACCCACCTCTTCTTCCCAGTCCTGTCTTAGTTGTATCACTTACTTCCCTGCTTTGGACTTCAACAGCTCATATATTCTAGATATCTTGTGCCCTCCTTCTGCTATGTCGTACATTGTTTCTATGGCAGCGTCCGGTTGCTCCTCTAGTATTATTTCTGACCATGTCTCTTTAATCCGCTTCCTCATTCTAGTATATGTGATGTATTGCCCATTATGCAACCCCTTTTCATCTACCAACATCCCAAATTCCTTGATCCTCCCCTCTTGCATTACATCTCATACTGTTGCTATCCCTACCGGTTCCCAGTGCTTCCTAACCATCTTCATTAACTGGCCATATTTTCCCGTCAGTGTGACTAGTGGCGCTTGCGGGGAGCACGGAGTTGGGTTTTCCATGACCTGGCAGACTCTACGCCACACATTCCATCCCAATGTCGACATCTCTGGGCGTTCTCTCATCTCCCCTTTGGGCAGCCATATCACTTCTTTCAGAAAGAACGGGGCACATTCCAGTCTCAACAATCTGGATTCGGAGTTTGGATCTTCTGATAGCCATTTAGCCACATATAGTAGTTGGCTAGCTAGATAGTATATCTCATAGTTTATCAATTTTATGCCCCCTCTTTCATACGTGTTTTGTAGCTTCCAGAGGGCTATTCTATTCCTCGTCCCGTGCCAGAGGAAGTCCCTGCATATGCTATGTAGTTTGACAAAAAATCACCTTGGTATCAAATATGGTATATTCCCACAGTAGTGTAATAATCTCGGCAGAACCATCTTTTTTTTTTTTATGTTGAGTATGTGGCACCTACGACATTACCTTTCCATTTCCTTCTTACCACCTCCAGCTTCTCCATGGTAAGGTGGGTCTCCTCTAGCAAGGCTATGTCAATATGCATCCTCTTTAAATGCATCATCACTTTATTACGTTTTAGATAACTATTCAGGCTCCGAACATTCCAGGTCGCCACTCTGAGATTACCCGATGCCATCTACTCGATGTGCTCCCCCTCCGCCTTCCCTTCCAATGTCTTCCCTGATGACCCGTTTACATAGGCTCGTATCCCCTTCCAAACATCCCCTAACTACAAACCCCCAAAACCCTCCAAACACCCTGAATTCCCAAACCTCCCAACCTCCCGCCTCCCTATCCCATCCCAACAACACCCACCCCGACTGCCCCCAAAAAATGCCCAGCTCCATCCCTGGATCTCAGGCTCCCCTGCGTTTGGACCTACCCTGGAACCCCAGGCCAAGATCCCAGCAGGGTGTCACCACACTATTGGTGACCTAACTAATCTCTAGATGGGGGTGTACAGACTGGCTCTGTCAGGCTCCTTCATAAAGCAATAATCACAGTGCTCATGTCTTATTTACTATTCCAAACTGGTTCTACCGGCCGACGGGCCACATTACTGACTATAGACAAGTCCCATAGTTCCATGCCGCACTCTTTTCAGGTGCCCCCACTGCGCATTACTTAAAGGCTCCTTAATAAAGCATCAGTCACAGTGCTCGTGTTTCATTTTCTATTCCAAACTAGTTTACTGGCCAACAGGCCGCCTCACTGACTATAGTCAAGTCTCATAGTCTCAACCCGCACCCCTTTCAGGTGCCCCTATTGCGCATTACTTATCTCCTTCCTTCATCTGGACGTCCGGCTCCTGTGGGCAACCTTGCGTACCCAACCATCCCATGGCATCCTCCGGAGTGTCAAAAAATAGGGTTCTGTTTTTGTGGAAGACTTTAAATTTTGCCGGGTAAAGCAACATGTACTTATGGCCCGCTTCTTTCAATCTCCTCTTGACCGCTCCAAAGTTCATTCGACTCTGATGCACCATCAAGGTATAGTCTGGGTAGGCCGTTATGGTCGCAGCCCCCCTTTGAATTGTTCCCCCTTTGCGGAAGTGCTCCAGTATCTTTTCTCGATCCCGGTAATTAAGGATCTTGGCAATCACTGGCCTAGGCGGATTGCCCGGCGGCGGTTTCCTCGTCAGAGCCCTAGACAGGGCCCCTCCAGGTATCGCCTGCAACAACATGGATTCAATAAATTCCGTGGGATTCTGGCCCTCTGCTCCCTCCGGCAGGCCCACAATGTGGATGTTATTTCTCCGGGAGCGTCCTTACGCTTCCTCTGCCCTATTCTCCAAATTGCCCACCCGCTGCACCAGGGCGTGTAGTTCCGACTTGTGTGAGGCACAGTCTGCTGTGTTTGGGCTCACCTCTTTCTCGAGGTTCTCAGTGCGCTCCGCCAATGACCTGACATCCTGCCAGAGAAGGTTCACCTCCTCCTGCACCTCTCCAACCTTGCGGTCCAGTGCTTGGTTCAGACACAGCCAGTTCAAGCTTGGTTTCCCAGGCCAACTTAAGGTCTGCAATTGCGGCTAGGACCTCTTGATTCGTGCCCGCGGCTGCCATGCTACTCACAGGAGGCCTTTCCTTGCTCCTGGCTCCAGAGGGCTATTCTATTCCTCGTCCCGTGCCAGAGGAAGTCCCTGCATATGCTATGTAGTTTGACAAAAAATCACCTTGGTATCAAATATGGTATATTCCCACAGTAGTGTAATAATCTCGGCAGAACCATCTTTTTTTTTTTTATGTTGAGTATGTGGCACCTACGACATTACCTTTCCATTTCCTTCTGACCACCTCCAGCTTCTCCTGGGTAAGGTGGGTCTCCTGTAGCAAGGCTATGTCAATATGCATCCTCTTTAAATGCATCATCACTTTATTACGTTTTAGATAACTATTCAGGCTCCGAACATTCCAGGTCGCCACTCTGAGATTACCCGATGCCATCTACTCGATGTGCTCCCCCTCCGCCTTCCCTTCCAATGTCTTCCCTGATGACCCGTTTACATAGGCTCGTATCCCCTTCCAAACATCCCCTAACTACAAACCCCCAAAACCCTCCAAACACCCTGAATTCCCAAACCTCCCAACCTCCCGCCTCCCTATCCCATCCAACAACACCCACCCCGACTGCCCCCAAAAAATGCCCAGCTCCATCACTGGATCTCAGGCTCCCCTGCGTTTGGACCTACCCTGGAACCCCAGGCCAAGATCGCAGCAGGGTGTCACCACACTATTGGTGACCTAACTAATCTCTAGATGGGGGTGTACAGACTGGCTCTGTCAGGCTCCTTCATAAAGCAATAATCACAGTGCTCATGTCTTATTTACTATTCCAAACTGGTTCTACCGGCCGACGGGCCACATTACTGACTATAGTCAAGTCCCATAGTTCCATGCCAGACTCTTTTCAGGTGCCCCCACTGCGCATTACTTAAAGGCTCCTTAATAAAGCATCAATCACAGTGCTCGTGTTTCATTTTCTATTCCAAACTAGTTTACTGGCCAACAGGCCGCCTCACTGACTATAGTCAAGTCTCATAGTCTCAACCCGCACCCCTTTCAGGTGCCCCTATTGCGCATTACTTATCTCCTTCCTTCATCTGGACGTCCGGCTCCTGTGGGCAACCTTGCGTACCCAACCATCCCATGGCATCCTCCGGAGTGTCAAAAAATAGGGTTCTGTTTTTGTGGAAGACTTTAAATTTTGCCGGGTAAAGCAACATGTACTTATGGCCCGCTTCTTTCAATCTCCTCTTGACCGCTCCAAAGTTCATTCGACTCCGATGCACCATCAAGGTATAGTCTGGGTAGGCCGTTATGGTCGCAGCCCCCCTTTGAATTGTTCCCCCTTTGCGGAAGTGCTCCAGTATCTTTTCTCGATCCCGGTAATTAAGGATCTTGGCAATCACTGGCCTAGGCGGATTGCCCGGCGGCGGTTTCCTCGTCAGAGCCCTAGACAGGGCCCCTCCAGGTATCTCCTGCAACAACATGGATTCAATAAATTCCGTGGGATTCTGGCCCTCTGCTCCCTCCGGCAGGCCCACAATGTGGATGTTATTTCTCCGGGAGCGTCCTTACGCTTCCTCTGCCCTATTCTCCAAATTGCCCACCCGCTGCACCAGGGCGTGTAGTTCCGACTTGTGTGAGGCACAGTCTGCTGTGTTCGGGCTCACCTCTTTCTCGAGGTTCTCAGTGCGCTCCGCCAATGACCTGACATCCTGCCAGAGAAGGTTCACCTCCTCCTGCACCTCTCCAACCTTGCGGTCCAGTGCTTGGTTCAGACACAGCCAGTTCAAGCTTGGTTTCCCAGGCCAATTTAAGGTCTGCAATTGCGGCTAGGACCTCTTGCTTCGTTCCGCGGCTGCCATGCTACTCACAGGAGGCCTTTCCTTGCTCCTGGCACCTTCCGGGCCAGGCGGCGTCCTGGCGTATTAGTCCAACGTAGGCTGCTTCCCTTTGAGTCTAGGAGGTTTGTTGGACATGGCGCTATTATTATGGGTCGTGGGTCTGTCCCGCCAGTTGTTGTCGCAGTTCCAGCGGGGGCAACTTGCTACAGTCTGTTGCGTCCAGGGAGGCCACCTCAGGAGTGTACCAGGCCCAGCCCTTATTCACCTCAATGGGTTGTGCTCTCCCACGTAATTATATGAGCCCTTTCTTCTATACCTTTATGTGTCACAGGGATATCCTATGATTCGTGTCCGGATCACCCGCAGGTAACTGCTACAATTAAAGTTCCCAGTGTCCGTTGCCAGGCCACACACATGGGCCTTGTGGCCACTATTCACTTCTTGAGTCACTCTGCACCGGGCTTGCTGGCCGGCTAGCGCGTGGCCTCTTGTTCATGGGCCTCTTTGTCTCTTATCAATTCCTAGGGCTACACACCCATTGGGAGCATTGTGTCTCCGATGGCCAGCCAATTTGCTCCCCTCCCTTCTTTCTTGCTGTTGGGCCAGTGCCAAGGTGCTAACAATGGTCATGCATCTGGCCCTATGATTTGCACCATGTAGTGTGTTGCAACTGTACCAGGGGTAATCATGATGCAGTGTAGGTTGTTGTGGTCAATTCATGGACTCACGGATTCAATACTGGCTTGTGTATTTGCTAATCCAAATTATAGTTTGCATACATGCATTTATCCCTTTCAGTGCACGTTTGATGACTTGCCCCCATTTGCTTTTGCAGCTCCCCCCAGCCGGATCCCTTCACTATGTGAAGCGCTGTGCCCGCTCCATTGTTCAGCTGCTTACTTTGTATTCCGACTTGTGTTCAGCCCACAGGCCCCGCGGCATCCGTGCGGGCCGATGCCCGTCACAGTTCCTTATTCTGTACGTGCCTCTGGGCGCAGGCTGGAGAGAGCCCGTGGGCGGGCGTCTCAGTCCCTGCACCGCAGTCCGGTCCACAGCGGTCCACTCAGGGCCGGGGTCCGCCTCTCCCCTTGCCCACCAGATACTTTGGGGCGCCAAACCCTCTCGGGCCGCAGGTTCCGCCTCGTCTTGCACGACTCCGGCGCGGTCTTAGCGCTGGCAGCCCCTCCGACTCACGCCGCCTGCAGTGGTTTTCACCTGTCCCAGGGCCACGCGGGGCACTTGCACTCGCAGGTGGCACGCTTCAAAGTGCACTCTCCTGATGCATCATTTTTTCCCATGTCCATCCCCCATTAAGCTCCCCCATCGATCCGCACATCCCGTCTTCTTTGTCTCGGAAGGTCGCCATTTTTTCCCTTTCAGGTCTTCATCTGCTCAAGACTTCACGCACCTCTGGCAGCCGTTCCAAAGGTCTTGCAGGCTCCAGATTAACAGCGGGTGCCCTCCATGCATTCATAGGCTGATGCTTGCATTTTCATGCTCGCCAGGCCAGTGCAACTGCACTTTTTCAACGGATGATTGTAGGATCAGTAGGAGCCTCACGATAAGCACGTCTGCTTACATGGCCCTGTAGCCACGCCCCCCTCTCGGCAGAACCATCATCTTCAGCATTGCCCCCCTTCCCATTGTTACCAAGGGGAGTTTCTCCCAGAACCTCATGCTATTTACCATGTTTCTTACCGCCTTCTCAGTATTGTGTTGATTTTCTTCCTCCACCGTATGGTAAATGTCTATCCTGAGGTATCTAAACGTGTTTGTTTCCAATGGTATTTGTAGGATTGGTAGCTGGTCTCGTGGGGTCCCCACATACCTGCCCAGAGGAAATATGCATGACTTTTTGGGGTTCACCGCTATACCTGATAGCGACGCAAATCGCTCCATCACCTCCAGGAGATAGTGGAGGTTCTCTAGGGTACCGTAAATAGAGCAGCATGTCATCTGCATACAATGAGACTAGGTGCAGCTCCCCTTTAATGTCAATCCCATTATGTCGTATTGCTGCCTCAGATATATATCCAGAGGTTCTAGCGCTAGGATGTATAACAGCGGGGACCACGGACATCCCTGTCTAGTGCCCCTACTGAGTTGCCACCTCTCCGATAGTATCGCTCCCATTTTAAATCTGGCCAGCGGTGCACTATATAGTAATTTGACCCATTTAAGGTACCCGGGCCCTATCCCATAATTGGTCAGAGCTGCCATCAACCAAGGCCATTTGACTGAGCCAAAGGCTTTTATTGCATCCAGTGATACAATCCCTATCTCACCAGAATCCCCTTTCGTATGTTCTATGACTCGATGTAATCACCTGAGGTTATTAGATATGTTCCTGTGAGGGACATATCCGGTCTGATCCGGGTGTATGAGTTTATTAATGATCACTTTCATTCTATTTTCCAGCACCTCTGTGACCATTTTACTATCTTGGTTAAGCATCGATAGCGGTCTGTAAGATCCACAATCTTTGCCCAACTTATTGGGTTTGGGGAGAGAAATAATGATCGCCTCTTTTAGGGATTCTGGCAATATTCCTCGTTCAACATGTCCAAAAGAGGGGGAAGTACCTCCCCACTATACGTTTTATAAAATTCACTAGGGAGTCCGTCGGCCCCCGAGGTCTTACTAGTGGACAGCTGACGTACCACCGCTTCCAATTCTTCGAGGGTAATAGGGGCATCCAATTCATCTCGCTCCTCTATTCTAATTCGTGGCATGCTTATGTCTTCCAAGGTCTCCCATATCTCCCTGCGGTCACTTCGTTCTACGTCCCTCACAGGAACTCACGATTCACGTCCTCTTGGGTGTCCACTATTTGCCCATCTTCCTTTTTTATTGCCCGGATTGTGGTTCTGGGGGTCTCGCTTTTATATAATCATGCTAATAACCTCCCCGGTTCGTCTCCTCCCGCATGCTGTCTCTCTACATATTTTTTATAATTCAGATTGCATAGCCTTTCCCAATGCCCCATGCATTTCTGTTGCAATTTAAGTATGGTTTCAGCCTCTTCCTTGGTACAACCCCCTCTACCTAGGACCCCTTCTAATTCCGTCTCCTGCAGTTCACTTAGAATCCCTCCTTGTAGTCCTTTTGATTTGGCTATGGCTATCCCTCTTACTACCACTTTGAAGGCTTTCCAGAGCGTACCAGCTGACTCAACACTCCCAGTGTTAGTCTCAAAATAATTTGTAATCTCTTCTCTCAGATAGTCCCTAAACATTATATCTTTTAGTGCCTCAGCTCGATTCACCAGGTTGGAATCCTAGCTCTTGGGGGCCGGTATTGCCACATCAGGATCAATGGTGAGTGGTCTGACAAGACCCTCCCTTTATATTCAGTCTGTGCTATTTCCGCCATCAGCTCCTGTGTGGCAAACATATAGTCGAGCCTAGTATGCAAATTCTGCGGGGTTGAGTAATGAGAGTACTGTCTATCCTGTGGGCGGTGCACCCTCCATACGTTGATCAGCCCGAAATCTGTCAATATTGACTGCAGCGTCCTAGTAGCGGGGGTTGGTCTGTCTATTTTGCCGTCTGATCTGTCTATTTTCGGGTTTAACGTGCAGTTGAAATCCCCCCCCCAAATCGCCCCCTCTAGGTACATGCTCAATTTGTTGTATAATGTCTTGAAGTATGCCACTGTGTCCTGGTTCGGGGCATACGTATTTATAATACATATTTCTTTATTTTCCACCAGCCCCCTTATTGCCAGCATCCTCCTATCTGCATCCGCTGTGGACTGTAGTATCTGGAATGGAACATGCAGTGCCACCCAGGTGATCACCCCTCTAGCATAGGCAGAGTATGTAGCCCCCACGATGGTCTCCCTCCATTCCTTCCGGACCACCTCTAGTTTTTCTCTCGTGAAGTGAGTCTCTTGTATCAGAGCTATATCTATCTTCAATCTGCGCAGGCACATCATGACCTTGTTCCTTTTTAAGTAGCTATTGAGACCCCTGACATTCCAGGTGATTACCTTAAGGTCCCCCATAGCCTTGTCGCATCCCGCCGCTCCCTTTGTCTATCTCCAAGCACTGCTCGGAGGCCATCGCTCGCGTATATAAGCTAGTTTCCCAACCTGCCCCAACATTTCCCAACTACCCCTACCCCTGCTTCCATCCCTCACTCCACCCTTCACCGCCCCACCTCAACTCCCCACACCCCCATTCCCCTCCCAACTGTTGCCCAGCTCCATCCCTGGATACATCTAGCCCCTTTCTTGGCGCTGCCTGTACTTGGGACCCAGTGGGGAGAAGCTGCCCTATCGGCACACCTGCTATTTCTCCTAATGGGGATAGAGCACGTGTGTCCTGTGGCTCCGATACATCTATAAGTCGCCGCGCTGTGCATCACATGTCTAATCTACTCGCCACTATATTCCAGTCCACAATGTTCACTTGCCAAGTGTATATGGCAGGTGGTCTTCACCCTTTTACCACCCAGCCTTAACAATCTATTCCCCTTTACCCCTGCAATGTCTCTCCCCCCCTCTTTAGCCCACATGTCGTTGGATCACTTAGCCTGTCCATCTCGGTCCTGGTCCTCCTCCGACTCTGGGCACCCTTGCGTGTCCAGCCAGCTTGTCGCTTCCTCCGGGGTCTCAAAAAAGTGGACTTTCCCCTTGTGCAAGACTTTTAGTTTCCCCGGGTATAGTATATATTTCACTTCAGCTTTGCGCAATCTCCTCTTGATTGCCACATAGCTGTATCGTTGTCTCTGCACTAGCATGGTGTAGTCCGGGTAAGCCGTGATCCTTGCTGACGCTCGGGTTATTGTTCCGCCTTTCCGGAAGAATTCTAGGATCTTTTCTCGATCTCTATAGTTCAATATTTTTGCAAAAATAGCGCGGGACGGAGCCCCAGGTTGAGGCCTTCTCGTCTGGGCTCGGTGTGCCCGTTCAACCGCGAACCCCTGGGAGAGTTTACCAGCTCCTATTTCTTGGAGTATCATGGTCCCATGAGTCCGTGGGGTCCGTACCTTCTTCTCCTTCCGGTAGGCCCACCACTCGTATGTTACTGAGTCTCGCACGCCCTTCCGCTTCTTCTGCCCGGTTTTCCAGATTGGCCACCTGTTGCTTCAATATGTGGACCTCTCTTGCGTTGGTGGCACTTAGCTCTTCATGTGTCTTTACGGCGCTCTCCAAGCCACTTGTTCGGTCTGCCAGAGCCCTCACAGCTTGCCTCAGTAAGTTGACATTGATTCCCACAGCATCTATGTTCTGTTCCAGTGCCTCTTTCAGCTCGTCCATTGCCGTTCCCCACAAGGATTTCAATTCTGTGATAGCTTCAAGGATCCATTGATCATCTGTCGGCGAGTTTGCATTCTCTTGCGCCATAGTCACGGTCTGTACTGGCGAGGTTGTGGGCTGCTGTGCTTTGGTAAATATATCCATGGTCGGCTGCTTCACTTTGCCTTTGCTTCCCTTTTGGGCCATTATGTGGGCATCTCCGTATGCCTTAGCGGCTCGGTTCTCGTGTTGGTGCGCCGCTACGCTTAACCCTCCGTGGGCTCCCGATAATGGTGCTTCTCGCTTCGCTTTTGCCTGTGGCGTGGGTCCGTCCCTCCCGGGAAGCAATCCTATGCCTTGTGTGCTTAGCGTCTGTATATACGTGCTTCACTCTGATGAGCTTGGGCCCTTCAAGTGACCAGTTCTTGGCTGCAGCTCTTTGCCTTTGCGGACCGCTGCCTCTGTGGCCTCTATGCATCTTCGCCGTAGGTCGCCGTGTCCGCCAATCCTTTGCGTGTGGCTATTCTCTCTCTGCAGCCCTTCCACCAGTCTACCCTATTTGGTAGGCCAGTCTCATATTGGTGTCTCATGGCAGTGCATGGGGCTGTCTTCGGTTTGCTGTTATACTGTCCACTGTGGACTCCACCATGCCTCCTTCGGTCTTGCCTGGTGTGTCTCTTCCATATGGCGTTCACTCTGCTCGCCTTCACCTCCAGGGGTTGCCCATAGTCGCTTCAGGTTTGACCCACTGACACTTATGTTGCGATCTCAGTGTTACCAGCCCTTTCTCATGTGCTGTGGCATGTCTCTATGCTGCTTGCACGTTTGATCCTACTTACCATTGTTTGTAAATGTTGTGGATTATTTTTACTTTTTCGCCGCCTCTAAGTTATGGTGCCCTTACAGCTCTCAAGGTGCTATCCCTGCACTGTGCCATGTGAGTGCGGCTGCTTTGTCCTGCCGAGTTTGCCTTGCTGTAGGGGATATCAGCATTGGCTATGCCCCAGTGGGGTTGTCCTCACCTCTGCAGGACTATGGGTCCGGGTCCAGCATCCGTGTATGCGCTCTTGCGCTTGTTTTCAGTATGCCAACCCTTAGGATTGCCGACCATCTATATGTCACTGTCACGCCTGGACCTCGGGGGTTAGATCTGCAGCCCTGCGTGCCAGGCTGTCTTTCGCCTGCACCGCGTATGACAAATACATACGGCGGGGGTCCTCTGCTATACTCTTTGGGGCTCCTAGCAGTCCCGTACCGCCGGAGCTGCCCCCTCCACGTTGTAAGTCGTTTCGCAGCTTCTTGCAATCCGCTCATGGGCTGATAGCATAACGTTGTTTCGGCTGCCAGCCACCGACGTGCCAGCTGCTTCTTTCTCAGCGGCAAGCTCCTCGTCCGTTATTGAGACCTCAGAGGATCCCTTTGTCTCAGGTCGCCGTCATCTTGATGTCAATTTCGCTGCCCCGACCCGGGATACAAAGTAGCATAACTACTGCTACACTGCCTCGAACTCCTAGCCGACATGTGTATTTCGGTCCCGGTCCCAGCGTGTTCATGCACATTTAGTGCTCTTTTGGGACTGGAATCAGCTGTTGGGCTGCACACGCTTCCAAGCATCAAATAGCGGATCACGGAGCTCTCAGGAAAGGCAGCCTATTCTATAGCTGCCTAGCCACCCCCCCCTCTTTGTTCATGCATGGTGTCTTTTACTGCTTTTCTGACTTGTGTGCTCATGATGTAGTATAATGACTTCAGTTTGCAGTCATCGAGTTTTTACTGACTTCTAACCTTGCACACTTCGCCTGTACTCTTGGGCTTCAAGACATGAAGAAAGAAGCTTTGAGGGTGACTGGGTTCTATGTTCTTAGATCGTCACATTTTTTTTCAGCAAAAAACTCTGCCAATAAATCCCTGGCGATGTAACAACATTGTATTGGGCGACTTGACCCTAAGGTAAATCTGGGTGTCCTCACCATACAGTGGAAGAAGAGGCTGAGGTTCCGACGGACACTATGAAACATTTATAATGTGAAAGGGATGGGAAAGGATGACTTTCTAGAGGACACAGCAAGTAAACAGGGTAAGGTTACAAAATAAGGAACTCAGTTTTGCACATTAGGTTCTGTCAGGCAGTAACAGAACCAGTTGAGGGTGCTATCTCGGGCATTGTTGTCATTGTGAATCTTGTCTATGAGGGTGCGGTGGGAGGGGTGCAGAATGATCAGTGAGGTCAGGGATGGACAGCCATCGTGCATTAAGATGTTAGCCTCGCCTACAGCTAAATCGTTGTCATTATTGGGGTGAAAGCAAGATAGGCATTCATGAAAATGGCTAATTTCGAGAAACAGTCAGTTCTTGGGCAAGCACTATTTGTTCAGTGACTTTGACATATCAGGTGAGTACAATATTAGTTCAGCAATTACTGAGTGTTGCAAGGTTCACGATGAGCTTTTTGGGATGGTGATAAGGTTGGACTGTTTGAAGGCTGCTATTCCGGTGAACACGTGTGTTGTTTGCAGAAGTCTGTCCGCAGACACTGCTTAATGAGCTTATCTCCTTCACCTTATCAATTGTTTGTTTTTTCAGTACAGCCTAATAACCCTCATGGCTAAGTGTGCAGTCATGACTCTTCTGTTCAAGAAGCCCTATATCAACTCTTAAGATCCCAAAACCTGCTGCCCCACCTCGCCATTTGCTTCACAGCAAAGCGTCTGAGGTGTGTGATCATTCCCCAACTGCACACATTTTTTCAGACTCACACCTTTTAGAAGTGTAACATGGGTATCAAGTAATAAAGCCGCAGAGATTATACCGCAGTAAAAAGTGCCTTTTTGTAATGCACCTATTTCACATATATATGTGGCGGGTGGGTAATGCTAAGTATTTTTTTTTTTTATTGAAAAACTACAGTTTCTTTTATACAAAAACAAAAAAAACTTGTGTTTCAAAGGAGAAGAGAACTCCATGATTCCATAGCTCCATAGCTCTACGCTTCAATCAGCTTAATGAAATCATAGTCTTTCATTCCACACAACCATCCGGAGTCATGAATAATGCATACTTGAGCTGACCTGCCCCAGGCATCCCCATAATGATTGAATACGCACTATTCAGCTTCATTAGTCCTTCAAGGAACAACATTGAGAACAGCCATTAAAGGAGAAATTTCAACAGCGCATTCAAATAGTTCACAATTGCACAGACGTGTTTAACGTTATTGCCAGAAGAAATCAAGCGCCACCACGCATCCATATCATCATCAAGAGGTGCAAATTGGCCAAGATATAAGGAGCGCAGGTCATTAGTGGCCTGACAGTCCAAAATTAGATGTTTCAAGGACTCTACACAGACGAAGCAAAAGCGGTAGTGATTGTCATTTGTAGCTGGATCTTTACACCGCCATGAAATTTCCTTAGATTTTAATATGTAAAGGCAAAATCTCAGGAATTGCTCGCGATAATGGCTGGAGTAGCATCGTGTCAGATAAGAAGCCTGAGCATTTTTTGTTTTACCATAGCCAAGCGAACTTGTTGAATCCATTTGATCTCGCTTTTCTACATTGACTATCCATGCCCAAGCCTCAAATTTTCTTTTTGCGTGTTGGGGCCGAAAGGTTAAGTCAAAATTACATATTTCTGCAGCTTCGACCTTGGCTTGTACTTTTGACCGCCATTGAGCCAATAGGCCAAGATTCGGTGCGTCTTGCATATAATTGAAGATGTAATAGGGTGAGGCTTTACGCGTGCTGGACATCTTGCGCATAAGAGAAATAGATTTCCAAATGACATGGCTGAAAAGGGAGTTCAATGATAATTCGTAACGGATCGCAGTAATTGAAACATAGCGCGGAAGGTTAAGAGCCCGTTTCCAAAAGCGCCCTTCAAGTTGGTCCCAAGTTGACTCCTTTATGTTCCAACTTGCTTCGGCGCCAAACGTTAGAATGGGCACTACCTTTTGCAAGTAGAATGTTAACATCGGTTTAATTGAAAATTTCCCAAAGTTTTTGTTTAATTTTGCCGCTTGAAGGGCTAATCTTGAGGTTTTCAGTTTTAATTCTTGGATCCACTGAAATTCACATATGGAGTTATTAAACTCCACTCCTAAGTATCGGATGGAGTTTACTAAAGATAGGTGATGACCACCGACTGCCCAAGTAAACGCTCTATCTTTTCTGCTTTTGACAGAGCCAATTGAAACAATTTTCATTTTTTTTGTGTTATAGATAGGTCGTTAATTGCAAGATAGTCATGGAGGCAAAGAAGTAGACGTTGGAGACCAATCTGTGTTTTATCAATCAGGACAAGGTCATCAGCATAAGCAATGTACCTTAAATATACTTGATTTATTTTGGGTGGAAAGCAATGAACCTGGGCGAGATAAAGCGGTAGATATGCCAGAAATAATTTGAAGAGGTCAGCGGCCAGGGGGCACCCTTGCTTAACGCCACGAGTTGTTGGAATGCATGTTGATAAGTCGCCATGTTTGTTGAGGCGTACTCGGATAGAAGTATTTGAGTGGAGCGCTATTATGTGATTGAGAATAGCAGCTGGACAGTCTTATTAAATAGTTTCGACCAAAGGCGGTCGCGATTTATTCCATCAAATGCTTGTTTCATGTCAATGAAAGGTAGGTGGAGTTTCGAGTTTGATTTTAGAGCTTCTAGCTTCATCAGCATGAGTAAGGCAAGATTTACGTCCACGCCTACTCCTTTGGAAAAGCCGGTTTGACGTTCGTCCTGAATACCAGCTTGATTAGCCCAAGTCACAAGTTTCGATCTTAAATTTGCTCCAAAGACTTTCCCAATCGAGTCTAAGAGGGCAATGGGCCGGTAATTGCCTGGATTGTCCCAGCAGCCCTTCTTGTGAATTGGGACTACAATCGCAGATAACCATGACTCAGGTAAAGTGTTTAATTTGGCAATTTTCTTGAAGAGGTGTTCAATAAAAAGAGCCCACAACGGTGCATTTTTCTTAAGCATCACGTTGCTGATGAGATCTGGGCCAGCAGCTCGAGAATGTTTTAAC
This sequence comes from Ambystoma mexicanum, assembly GCF_040938575.1. Lineage (NCBI taxonomy): Eukaryota > Metazoa > Chordata > Amphibia > Caudata > Ambystomatidae > Ambystoma > Ambystoma mexicanum. The sequence goes on along the minus strand of NC_090926.1, from coordinate 921,638,808 downwards.
TGCGAAATTGCTCGAATAATTTCAACCTGTGACATTTCTACGTCCCATGGAACGTTGTTGATTCGATCACGGTCTACAGCTGTCTCTTTCTTAGCACTGTTGAATACCTGAAAAAAATGCTTATGCCAGATATCTCCAGAGATGGTATTTTAGGTTGAGTTTAGATTATTTGCATATCCCATATTCAGGATATGCCAAATATCGCGTGTATTCTTTGTTATTATTAGCTTCATCATTAATTCGGCCCGATCTTGTTCAATGATGGCTCTATGTGATCTTGCCAAGTTCCGGTAAGTAGCTCTCCTTGCCTTTACTTCATCCGCAACTTCCTTGGTTGAACCAAGTTTTCTTTTTAGTTGTCTCAAGTCTCTTCGTAGATCTTTCTTCTTATCTTGCAATAACTTGCTAAACAGATATTTGTGGCATTTCTGCTGTTGCCCTTGATCATTGGACTCAATGACATGTAGTAATAATAAAGGGAGATAGTCCACACCATACGGAGAGGACAGCAGTCTTTCAGTTAAAGATCCAATTTGGTTGAAACGTATCCAGAGACGATTTCCACTGGAATTTGTCTCCACTGGTAGGATGTATCTAGAGGTTGGAGACAAGATGGCCAGGGAGCAGCCAAGCGTTAGCAACATATGGTCACTGTCGAGCATTTTCCGAATATGTAGAGTTGTTTGAAACCCAAAAATAATCAGTGATGCTGTGACTAGCCTCACGGTGCCAGGTTGGTTGTGCAGGAATATCTCCTCTGACGGCACCGTTCATCAACACACAATCACGCGTCTTCATTGCGTTTGACCATTGTCGTTCCTTTGCGCCAAGATTTCCTTCGGCGATACGTTTATAGCTTTGATTATTCCGATCGTAGTCAAACCATGAGCAGTTTAGGTCGCCACAACAAATGATTGTCAAATGATTATATTTCAGGGACGCATCATCCATCAGGAGACAAACTGCATCGACAAAAGCTCTGTCGCTGATTTTTGGGGAGTTCCAGTAGCAGTTTATAAGAAGAAGTGACAATTTTGGCAGCGCAGTGTCACTCAGTGAGTGCATTATTGAACCTTGTACATAAGGATTTGGGTTTGTGCATACCGGAGTAGGCCAGTTTTGGGACAGACGGACCAGGGTTAAGAGTCCCGCACTTGGGCGTCCTTGTTGGTTTTTAATAGCTGGATTGACTGTTATTACATAGCCACCTCTCATCGGTGCTTCAAGAAGCCATGTCTCTTGCAGACAAACTGCAAATACATTGTCGAGGGGCGCTTCAAACCCATTAAACAAATGATGAAACCCACGAGTGTTCCAAGATAGGACTGAACATGGTGCATCCCAAATGCTCGGTCATGACTAATTTTGGGTCCGGATTTTCAAGTTAAGGACTTGTTTAGCATTTGAGGACCTTGTGAGGCCTCCAGGGCGGCTGAGCTCAAAAGATTACGTACTTCAGCCTTTTTCACAGCAAAATTGTTTGAAGAACGCTTCGAGTTGCTTTCCTGAAGGATGTTTTCTGGTTCAATGGAAATATCTAAGCCGAACAGCAGTAGAGTAGAGTGTTACGAACACCGGCTGACTCATTGTGCAGCAGGACGGCATCATAGCACTGTTCTGAAACATATTCAACAATTTTTATGTCATCAGAACTGATTAAGCTCAGAGGCGGTATGTGTGTAAACAGCCTTAGGACATTTGCACGATTGAGATTCATGTCGGTGTCATCATTGTGAATGTTTTGCAATCGTAATTTTCAGCTGTAGTTTGCAGCACAGCGAGAGTTGATTTCATGCACTCTTGATTTAAAACGGATCTGCTGCTTTTGTTCGGTTTGAGTCAATTTAGGATTTAAAAAAGTGCTCGCCAGCGTCGATTTTGGTGGGACCGCCTCAGAGGTCACCGGATCAGACGGCTGGACATCAAAGGGCCTTTCCTTGATTGAAAGCCACGCAAGGGAGGACGAGAAAAGGGACGAGTCACTTCACTTGGTAACTGTTGAAGTTCATCGTCTCCGGAGATGGAATACGTCGAAAGGTCACATAGATCAGGTGAAGTAGGGATCGCAGAGGAGTCTGATGAATCATTGTTGGAAATTATTCGGCGTCGTTTAGCGCCAATTTTCACAGCTGACTCTTTACTGTGATTTTGAGCTTTTGAAGGACCTTTATCGGGCCCCAAATTACGTTTGAACAGACCCGCACGAGGCGGAGTAGTTAGATTTCTTATGAAGCTTTTTGATGTTGTACGAGTTGTTGGATTCAGTTTCCTTGGACAGATGCTTGAGACTTGTCGGTAAGCATAGCTGCAGACATTTTTTTCACTAGGCCCACAGCACCTGTTTTGGCAGGGCCAGAGAAAATTCCAAAAGAAGAAAAAGGATTTCTCTTTGGACTTTTTTGAGGCTTTGCTTGGGTAAATTGACTTGCGTCAATTAAGGACACTGATTTGTCAGCGATCAAAGGGACAGTTACATCCTGGACTTGTGAGTCTGATGACAGATGTATGGTGACGTCTGCAACAACTTGAGCGCTAACATTAGCACTCAAGAGATCAACAATACAACCATTTTGCACATGCTTGGCGGCGTTCGTCGTAGCAGCTGTGTTTAAGAGTGATTGACTCGCGGGCACTTCTGAAGTGGAGGCAGTGCTCGCTTTAACCTCGGAGCACTTGTCTTAGTTGCTCGCTTGAAAATATTTTACAGCCAGATCCTTTAATTCATCCAATAGACCTTTTAGCATTTGATCGTGGCTCCTTTGTTGACTTGCCACATCGTCACTCAAACGTGAGTATCGTTGCAAATTTGAGTCAGCTTCAGCTTGCATATGGCGTCTTGTGGATAAGGTAGAGGTCTCAATTAGCTCTAATTTTGTGAAAAGATTCAGAATCATCGCTCCTTGATCGCAAATTGTTTCATTCAAAGACTCGTAAAGTTTTACAAAGGGTATCATGGCCTGCGAAGATGCTGCAAGCACGTTATTGTGTATTTGGATGGCTGCAGCGACAGATAGGCTCGATTTAGAGGCAGGCATATGGGGGCACTCATTCGCTGAACTTAAGGTGCTTGATGATTCTTTAGTGAGTATTGGTCGCTTTAGAGGCGTCGTCAAGTTGGCCGAAGCGTTAGTTTTACTTGCAGCCAGACGGGGTTCCAAATGACTGAGAGCAGTCGTCTTATGCAGTGCCTTGGCTTGTTTGTCCTGTTGCAGCGAGGGCTGCGTAATCGGTGTTAAGCCAAAAAGAGCGGCAGGGGTTCGAACACAGTCATGATGCAAAGTGCCTGTTTTCCTTGAATTGGAGCTTGCGTTCTCAGGTGCTAGAATTAACGTAGAATTCTGAAGTTGACACATGTTGTTGCAAGCAGATTTTGGTAAAGGAGGCAGACTATTTTTAGAAGTCGATAGCTGCCTGTTTACTTGTGGTGAAATTAATGGAATGAGCGGGTCGGGGACAATTCCTGGCTGTGGAGCAGAGGTTAAAGGAGGTAGCCGAGTCGGGTCAACAGTGACCTCGGAGACCAAGTCCACTATGCAGCCGTCGGTGCCTACATTGGAGCCCACATCTGGTTGCTCGGTGGAGACATGCATGTCTTCAATGGATTTTTCTGGAGCAGCCAGCGACGCGCTCATTATTTCCGCGTCGGTCAGTTCAAACGGCGAGAAATAAATATCAGGCGAAGCGATAGGCTTGGCCAAGGGCAAGTCCGCCGCTGGAGAATCTACAACAGGGACCGGAGCCAGGTTTGCCAATGAGACCAACACAATAGGTCTTGTTGGGGTAGCCTCGGGCAGAAGACTGTTCGTTGCACAGGGAGGTACAGTCTGGGTTGGACTAAGCGAAAGGGAGGTACCAGAAGGGGCCTCTTGGCGTACTTGAGCTGTGGTCTGGAGGGGGGTGGACATGGGCAGTGTAGATTGAGGTCCCATGCATACCTCTTTGCTTACCTTGTTGGCAGCAGTGGTACATGCCATGCTCTTTTGCCCAACTACAGTCCAATGGTTCAGCATTCTCCGTTGTTGTAATGTCTTGTGCTGAGTCTGGGGGCCGACCGCCACTGAAGAAGAAGAAACTTTTGGGGTGACCCCCATACTGGCCAGTGCACCAGGTTCACCAGGCTCACTTAGGCGAACTGGGCAAACTGGACTCAGTGCCGGACTCCGCGCCGCGCTCTGCGCGGGAAATGTGTTTTTAAAGACAAGCTCTCATAGAGAGAGAAAGAGGACTGGAGAGATCCGTGAACGTAGCAGTAGCTGCAGCTCCTCAGAGTAAAGCACAGGGACACTGGGCAAACTGGACTCAGTGCCGGACTCTGCGCCGTGCTCCGCACGGGAAATGTGTTTTTAAAGACAAGCTCTCATAGAGAGAGAAAGAGGACTGGAGAGATCCGTGAACGTAGCAGTAGCTGCAGCTCCTCAGAGTAAAGCACACACTGGGTAAACTGGACTCAGTGCCGGACTCCGCACTGGTAAGTATTTATGTTATGGGGAGTGTTGGGGGAGGCTTCAGGCGGTCTCCCCTCCCCGTATGTGTATATATATATATATATATATATATATATATATATATATATATATATATATATATATATATATGAAAAAAGTAAAAAGTAAATGAAAAGAATTCAACAGTGAAATGCGTTATGCCGACTTTATTACATGGAACCGTAACATGCAGGTTTCTACCATTCCAGAGAAGCAAAGAGACTGTGCCCTTCCCTTTCCTTGTTGGCCAACCATGCTTGAGGGAGACATTTGAAATCAGCCTTCTTTTTTCTCACCCAAAATGTCTGTATCATTAACATATAGCATCATTTTAGATCTAAAATCTCTGAGTTGCAGCCAGTGCAGCTGTATGAGACACTGTCATTCTCCAGAAGGTCGTCTCCTTGTTATGCAAATTGGGGCCTCGTGCCGGCACTCTGCCCACAACATACACAGGTTCATCAGCGCTCAGATGTGCATCATAGCCTGAGCATTGTTGGGCTAGCAATTAGACACTGACCTATCACCAATGATCTCTTATAACTTTGTTTTTTAGGATTCAGCGTGGGCACAATGATGGTTTCTATTCCCCAGAGCTGCAGTGATGATGTTCGGCAGTGACAGTACTCAGGGATCTGAGTTGCTGACAGACTCTGGGTCCCAGGGCTGCATTGATGGTGTTGAAACAGGGCAGTACTCAGCGGTGCAGATACAAAGATGGAAAGTCCCAGAGCCGAACTATTGTCAGGGCAAGGCCGTAATAAGGGATCTGGGTGCAAGGACAGACTGAGATGTGATGGTTCTGTGAGAGCACAACACACAAAAATGCCTGAAAAACTTTACATACATTTGGTTATTGGTAGCACAATCACAAAAATAGATTCACAGAGTACATAACACATATTGGCCACTGCCACATTACACTCATTAACCTCTGAAATCATGTTCATCACAAGTCATTTGCTCTGCAAAGGAGGTCCCTAGCAAGGCTGTCTGCTCAATACATTGCTATGCCATTGAGCAGCTGTGCTTTCATTGCCCAGGGGAGCACATTTTTCCAAATATCCCCCCTGAGCTATGCCCTGATCTTCTCTTTTGAGTTAATGTCAGACAGTCTAGTATGGCCCGCACCTAGTTTGCATCTTGTTTTCCATCATTATCTATTGTAGTTGCCAAAGGCATCTTATGTCTTCAGTTGATGCAACAACACCTTGCCCAGAATGTTCTCCATTAAGAAGTTAGTTTCCAGAACGCCTTTCAAGATCAATATTTGTCATACATTGAGAGGCCTCTCCAGATATGAATTTTCACCAGATGTATTACTTAACGTTATTTGATAGGAGGCCTTTCTTTACTATGAACATTCTCTTGTCACTTTCAAGCATGACAAATATTTCATCAGTAAACATCTTATCTGCTAAGTCTGTGTATGTTTCAATCCAGTGCTTTTCATACACTACATGCTTCTGATAAGTAAGCCCTCATACCATTGGTGACATCCTAAGATGCTCAGAAAACAATATCATAAGACATGAAACATGGCTGCAGTAGTGTACAAAAGCAGTTGGAATGATGGAAAGATGCTTAAGAGTGTTGTTTGAAATATTGCGGTTTTTACAATCCACTTTGCGCTAGCAAGGGTAGCTAGGTTGCAATAACAGAAGATGTAAGTTGGGACATGCAGGTGTAACTCGTAACCCCACGGGGCCCGGCTTGTACGGGCTACTTGCTTGTCCCCTAAGGGAACAACTACACATAAAGATACAGACACCAGGGTGATAAAGGTATTTTGTTTATGTGTGTGCTGTGTATGTGAGTCGGACTAAACCATCAAGCCCACTCTGGAGCTGGATGGAATGTTTGAAAGAAAAGAACAGTAGAACAGAACTCCCCTGCGCAAGAATGGGTTGGGCAGTGGAGAAAACAATCCAAGGAGGATTTTAAAAAGAGCAGTTGAAAAAAGACAATTGAGGGAAGGCGATAGAGAAAGAAACAGACTTACCTGGGAGGCCCGCTGCCTCGAGCGGCCCCCAAAGGGCCTAGATTCATCCATTTGTGCAGAGCAGCACCTGGAGAGCCTCCGCCAGAGAGTGATCCATGCAGCTGATGCTAGGGGCAGCTGGGCTGCCACGCGGGAGTGGTAACTGTGAGCTCGCCGGGGGCCAGACCGGGTGGGCCCCGCAGTATCCAAGGCCCAGGCAGTATATCATGTGCTGCCTGGACCAAATAAGAACAGCCCAGCCCTGGCCATGTGTGTGGGGCAGCCGAGACCAGGCTACCCAGTCATGCCCATTACAGCCAGCCTGTGGCCTGCAATTTGGGCCCTTCAAACAAGTCCTCTGTGCTGCAGCAAGGCGGACCCTTCAAAAAGGTCCTCCCGGATATCCAGCCTGGGAGGTGAAGTGCGAATAAGGAGAAGTCCACTCCACCCCAGAGGGTAGAGCAAAGAAGATAAAGTCTGGGTTGGCCTCGCCAGCCAACCTGGGTGAAGAGCAGGAGAGGAGGAAAGTACCGGGCGATCTGTTGAGCAGCCCAGGTGAAGGAAAGCACCAGACCGCCCAGCGATGCAGGCCGTGTAAGGCAGCAACCCGTCCCCTGGGTCTCGTGGCACATTGCAGAGGGGGCAGGCCAGAAGCCCAACAAGGCCGTTAGGCACGCAGCAGTGATCTGAGGTGGTGTGCATGGGGATCCGCCTGACCATAAAATGGCGGTGCTGTTAGCTTGGGGGCCACCTCAAAGATTTCCAAAGGCCCCCGGATGCGGCAATGAGATCAGGTGGGCCTCCAGCCAACAGTCCATGGAGCGCAGTGGTGATTACTGGCGGATCCAGGCTCATGCACTGTGCAGCCCAGGACATAGATCAATAGAGTGCTGACTGCGCAATGCCACCTTTGCCGGACAGGACCACCCTAAAGATAGGAGAGGGGCCAGGCCCCAGCCGTCATCTATAGGCAACAGTCTCAGTATGTACTTCGCCCCAATTTCCTTAGGGTATGTGCTAAGCAAACGTTAGTGGGCATTGGTGACCAACTCACCTAAAACCCAATTACCTCCTCATGCCACGGTATCACTAATTTGCCAAATTTGTAGCAAGATGCCGAGTTGATAGTTTGCTGTACTATGTACATTTCCTAAGTCAATGAATATTTCTTAAAACCTATTTCGAGGAAAGTATGTTTTTATGATTGTAACAAGCATTCTGCAAAGCAGTGCCTCCAGATGTTTTTTTGAGACATTCATGGAAGTGATGTTCATATTTCTCATGGTTTTGGGGCTGGGATAATCACATAGGTAAAATATTTACACCTTGTCTCTTCGCTTCAAATATGTCTGTAGAATATCTGATGTTTTTCTTAGAAAATAATAAAAGACGAAACATCTTGATTGGTGTGTCTTTCCATTGATTTCAGGTGTTCATAGAGCTCACCAAAGAACAGGAAAAAGATGATTCCGACCTTGATTTGAATACAACATATGACATGAAGCAACTTCACGACGATGATGCCTGAATTGATGGATTTTTGTATTGTCAAATGTCCCTGAAATCCATGAATAATAGACTCTTGAGATAGGAAACCCTTCAAAGGATGAATTAATGGAGAATTCATATCATCTAGCTGCATTGAGGAGCAATTCATAGGTTATCCAGGAAGTCATCACCCTTTGCCTACAATTAGTTCACCTTAATGACCACAACCCTACCCAAATACTGTGAAGTGTTTGTGCTTTATGATTAAGCGTGTCTTTTGTCTCACGTCATGACATGATGGTCACATCAGTACCCACACACTCAGTTTCTCAATCACTGCCAACGATCACACCTTTGTAATGGTTAAGTTGCGATCAAACCACAAAAACATCGTACTGAAAAACAAATAGTTGTTTTGCGAACTAGGAAGAACAACTTTCAGAAGACAGTTTAATGGGGCACTGGATTTGTAGTGCAGCACATGCTTTCAGTCTTAAGTAAAGTGACTGGGGAACCCATGTGCTTATTAACTATTGCGCCTAGTTGCATGCTGGCACCTGTCCTACTATCTTGGACCTACCAAGTATCTTCATGGAACATGATTTATAGGGTTAAAGTAATTAAACCATGACTTTGCATGAAAATCTACAATTAAAACAGCAGCCGTCAAACCTATTTCATGTGTTTCTTAAATGGTTTAAAAATAGATATTTGAATTAATTTGCAGAAGTGACCGTGTTTATCACTGGCGCAATCCAATAGCTAACTATCTACAAAAACAAAATGGCCTATTGGAAATGGGGAGATGTTCCTTATGACTGATACCTCTGAAACATCACGGGGACCAAGACAGAGTTGCAGCAGCCTTGCAGACGTTCCATCTGGATATGGAACTCTCTCAGTACATTTGGACACAACTAACCCTTGCTAAATTGAACGACTCATGAAAGTCATTTGTATTGGTAAATGGGAAATTCTACTTTAAAAGGAAACATTTATATTCATGGCTGGAGTCTTGACTCTAATACAACCCCATGTGTGACGTGTTTCCAAATATGTTTGATGCCCAATGAAAGATAAAAAGATTTTAAAAAGTGTAAAAAAATCCCACCTGATATCATACTTAGCCAGTACCTCAAAATAAAAACAAATCTTATAGTGCCGTCAGGTCAGATAACACAGACTAGCTAGAAATCGAGCCACACATGGATTACCCTTTAGCTTTGGTAGTAACTCCTTCAGCACACTGCTTTTCCATCATCACTTCCCAAATAAAACCGAGGATCTCACCAGTGACCGGTATTTAACTCTTAGACTACATGACCGACCTTCTCACTGTCTCTGCAGATACCTGCTGATGCCTCCACAAGAGTGATAGAAAGCAAGAAAATAAAACCTTACAAATACTAGTACTAGTTCAGTAGCAACATGTCTCTGTTGATTGCATGTGAAGACGATCAACGCATTGGCCCTCATTACAATACTGGCGCTAAACCATGGCGCTATTAGCACCATGGTTGGTGCCGGTATCGTAACGAGTCCGCCAATGTTCAATGGAGAATTACCACCCCATTCCAAGGTTGGTGGGGCGGTAATTCCCCATTGATCATTGGCCCTTCCCCATTCCCATTTTTGCCCCATAGGGCTCAATGGGACTGGGGAAAGCGCTAAGTACGGTACCGCAAACTGCGGTACCGTACTTAGCACCAAGGTCCCTTTGCGGGTCCCTACTTTAACAGCTGGTCTAGATCAGCCATTCAGATCGGGTCCCGCAAAGGGACCTTGTAGTAAGGCGCTAATGGGTTAGCGGCGGCGCAGCCTTTTACGGCGCCGTTAACACATTAGCGCCAGGGTCGTAATGAGGCCCATTAACTTGGAACACTTTAAAAACACTATCTTAGGGAAGAGTTATAAAACGTTCTTAGTAAAGCAAAACCCACATTTGTATTTACATAACAGTAATCCATTAAAATGGCAAGGATATGAAACCGAACCGGAAGGTCAGAGTTGGGGGAGTGGCCAGAGGTTTCATACAATGTAGCTGAGCTCCCACAACACCCTACTTAGTGGTTTCAAGTCTGAGCAAAGTTTAAGCCTCATTGAATTTCCTTTTGGCTCTACAATATCAGGGCAGGCCAACTCCCAACAGAGGTGTTAGTAATGCAGGTATCAGCCGTCCAAAAAGCAACAGCGATACGAGTTACACATCCAAACAAAGGTAATGATAAGTATATTGCGATTATTCAAATCAATGTACAGAATTAAAACTGAAAGCTAAAGACTATTCACAAATACTTTACAGTTTATTATCAAAGTCAGAGGCCAACTCCAATAGTTGGAGTTTAAGACACAGGTGGACTAGGCCGGCCTTATTTGGGGTGGGGGGGCCTAAAGTCTGATGAAAGAAGTAATGTTTGGATTTCTATGGCTCAAAAAAGACAAGCAAAATCATGTACCGTTGTGCCCCCCTTTTCGCATACAGGAGTTGACTGTTTCACTACCCTGCTCCCCCTACACTCCCTCCAAATATTCCTCCCCTACATCCTACCTCTGCAGGAGTCTGTCCTTATACATTCTGGTTTCACCATCAACGCATTTTGTCAATGCTTGGATTGACTCACAGTGCTTCACCCTCTCTCAACTCTCATGCTGGACTTCCCCTGCATCTTGCACTCATGGTGGCCCTGAATCATGCTGTTCCCATTTTCATCTTGAATCCTGGCTTGTATTTGCCGTTCTCTCGCAACATTATGTGTTAGCAATTGTATGCGCTGTCCCCTCTTGCTTCACCACTTTTTCACTGCTCACTCTCTGTTCTTTCCTCCTCTCCCTTTCCCTCTTTTCCTATCTCCTCCCCTCCTCCCCTTACTTTCTTCTATGCACTTACTCTATCAGAATTGTTCTTGACCTAGTATGATAGCAACCTTGTTTGTCTCCTCCCTTTCCCCAACTTGCCCCCTGCAATGTCGTCAGGTCTAGTACGTTAATCGTTTGTTTTGTTCCTCCCCTCCCTTTCTGCACCCCTCTCTCTCACCTTTTGTTAGTCACCGGCTCTACCAGAAATATCGTCAGGCCTATTACGGTAGTCACCTGTCTGTTTCCATTTCCTTCCCATTCTCCCCCTCCCTTCCTTATCTATTTCTTAGCTCTTGCACTATCTGAAATGTCGCTAGGCCGAGACTGATAGTTAATTTCACATTCTTATTAATCATGGCCTGTAAGAATGTCATTGTATTTTCCCTTGATCCCCCCCCTTGCCTGTTTCTGGGGAGAGTTTCACAACATTGATTGGATAAGTAAGAAATAAGGTAGAATAACATTGCACAGGCAACACATGCTCTTAGTTTTAGCAAGCAATCTTTCAAGGTGGAAGCCTGCATGGCTATCAGAACTCAGAATTCTTCAAGAGCCGCTGCTCACAGGTCATATCTGGCAATGACTCCTAAAGATCACATATGCTTATGTGAGCCTGTGATCTGTGTAGGAGCTGCCAGAGGTGGAGGCAGAGAAGGCTATGTCATGTCATTTATAAAAGACCTATGACCTGAGGCTTACGGGTATGTAGCGCTATATATGAAATACATTATTATCATTATTATTATCATTACTATTATTAAAAAGCAACATTCACCCCAATGGGCATCTTCATGCTAGAGCTATAAAGCCCGAACCCACTGAGACAAAAGACCAAACCGGTGGCTGTCACTTATGAGGGACTTTAGCAGTTTCAATGTTTCTGGAACTTGTAAGTGCACATGTTACAAAGCCAGGGGGCCAACAGTCTTAAGCTGATTCATGAATCGAAATTGGTTCCAGCTTGTACCTTCGAAGAGCCTAGATAGCTTAACTCTGTGCTCTTGGGAATGTGTTTATTAGGACACATCTAGTAAATATTTGAAGCATTACTGGACATATAGAATGGACAAATAGTTCTAGTTTAAATCTGACGAGGAAGTTAGATTTGCAACACACTGTGTTCTTAATCCTCATTTGCCAGAGGTTACTCTTGCTTCCCGGGGGATGCCTGATACCCAGGAGCTGCTCTTTGCACCGGCTCGCCAAATCTTTATTTCAATGTTGGTGATTGATTTGTTAGATTTTGGCAGCCAGTTCACTAGAGGTGAAACCCCCAGAAGAGTGGGTGCCATGCAGAATTACAATTCTCCACACCCTTTTGCAGTATGTGGTGTGCATCCCTTTATGACAGCTAACGCCATATCAATTCACATGTTTGTGGCCCGAGAATATTCCTCTGTATTCAAGGTCGCCCAGCCTAATGTACACTGGCCAACTGTGACCAAGGCTCTCACTGTTCCTGCATGACAATAAAGAGGCTGGATGCAGCGACACTTCCAAACAATCATTTGGGCTGGCAAGTTAAAAGGAGCCTCTTCCTAGTTCCTTCTTAGATGAGTGATATGCCAACATGCTCAAACATGTGGCACACCATCCGATTCAAGAGTCTTTATTTCACCAACCCTAATTTAGCATCCATATGGAGCACCTCTTTGTCAGCCATGTGGCATGTTCATACTCCTGTTAAATTTAAAATGGCAGTATCTCAATCACATGTCACACTAAACCTCAATTCCAAGGTGGCTCAAAGTAACTTCCTGTGGTCAGGCTGTGATCTCAGGGGAGACTATAAAAGGGTCAGGCTACCCTTAGGGCATTCGGCATGCTTTGATGTTTGTGTTTTCTTGGGAGAATGCTCAGGGGTGATTCACACCTACTGCTCGGGCTACTGTGTGCTGACTGCTCACAGGAGATGGCAACTGCATTGTATCTGACCTTCCTTCGCTGGCCTGCATTAATACGATAATGCCAGTGACGGAAGAAAATATAACTTGTCTTATTATCATCGAAACACCCCTTTTGGAAAAAATAGCAAATATTTCAATTTGTAATGATAATTTTGTATACAATCGTCAGTGTATGCTATCAAAGAGTTATAATGCTCTCAACAACAAAAGAGATATGCAGATTATTCAATTTAGGAACGTTAGTATACCCCAAAAGGACTCTCTCATGTTGTGAATTTCTGTATGCAAGGAAACATAGTATACACAAAGAGGCATTTTCTTTGACTAGGGAAAAGGTTAGAAGATTTCTCCAGAGCACTTTAAGTGACCTTGTGGCAAGTCGAAAGGGGTTCTAAATGTAGAGAAACAACAACAATATGTTTCATGCACACTTTAAGGAACCTTAAAATACCCCCAAAGGAGTGTCACATGTTGTGATTTTCTGTATGCAAGCGAACATAGTCTACACAAAGAGGCATTTTCTTGCACTAGGGAAGAAGTTAGAATGTTTCTCCAGAGCACTTTAAATTACCTTGTGACAAGAAGAAAGAGGTTCTAAATGTTAAGAACCAAAAAGATATATCTCATGTACACTAAAAAACAAGAAAATATTGGTAGAATGCAACCGTGTCTTGTCAATTCAAGCACACAAGTGTTACCAGTGTGCAACACAACTGAAATGTAACATTACAACGGAAGCACTTCTGGGACCTCCACTGCAAAAACAAAATGCAGAAAAACTGAAATGTGGGTTTTAAGCTATGGTAAACACAGTTCAGGATAAAACAACGATGCAGTAAACAACACCTGTAACTTTGATCTCTAGATTCACTTGGTCAGAGAGTAAATATTTTAATATTGGGGTCATTTTCCTTAAATCTTATATTTCTAGGTGGGGTCCTGTATGCATTTCCCCTTGTGTGCATTTTTTGTCATTTGCACTACAAGGTACAAAATCAATATGTGTAACGTCCACTTCCATGTAAAAATTGCAAGTGGCATTTACAATGCATTCATATGGAACTCGCCTGCTTTAAGCTGGAGTAAAAAGCAAGCAGATTCCGTAGGAATCCATTGCATTTGCACTAGCATGAAAATATCTGACTTGTATGGTGTAGAGTATGGGGGTGGTGGAAAATACAGTTCCATTCTGTGCCTCCCTCTCGGCCATACAAATAAACCAAAATAGTAAAGCAGAGCCAAAGACATGCAGGCAGGTTTTAACATGCCATCTGCACACTACTCAACTCCATAGTAAACATAATCCCCATTGTGTTTTGTTTGATGGCTTCAATTTTCAGCAGCTCAGTAGCTTATTGCCTCCACCCAATGATCACAGGAGTGGATCCTGGCCAGATTATGAAATGAGTATCATTGGATGGGGTAAAAATAAACATTTTTTGTCCCTCCTTAGTGCCAAGATACCTCTTTGTGGTGATCATGCACTCTATAAATACATATGTTATGTAAGTGCAGGTTTCATAAAGAGTCATAATAGAAGAGGGCCACAAAGCTCTGTCTGGCATAGAATGGACCAAATGAACATTAAACCTATTTATTATTTAAACCATCCTTGAGTGATGTTTGCCTTTGTGTGAAAATGTTTGATGGTCTACTGCCTTGATGTATGACTTTGATCTGACATATTGCAGTTTTCCATCTCAATCAGTGTCAAAGGTATCTGTCATCATCGCAGTCACCTCTACTCAGTTCGGAGAGACTTCCAGCTAACCTTTGCTAATTCTATTAGTATTCACACCGCAGCTCACCTCACAATGACACAAGCCTGCCGACTACGATCATTTGTCAAGTCTCTGCTTTGCACCCAGTCACTCTCCGTAGCTCATAAATCCAGCCTACACTGTTCAACAATAATCATATGTTTCAACAAGCCGCCAGTGTACAGGTAGCTGACCTACACAGTATAATCATTCAGCTAGCACAATTCACCTGCTCAGCATCCAAAATGCAGCAGGTCAATCCCACATTTTGACCATGTCAGCCACCAAGAACCATTCATTCAGCTTCCAGATCTCACCGTTCACAGTACAGTCAGTCAACTTCCACTGTTTAAACAGTCAATACCACAGTACTGTCATTCATCTTCCATGGTTGAGGCACCCATCAACCAGCATTCACCCAGGAGGTTTCCCAATTTCAGTAGGTATAGCAAAGGCTTGGTGGTTTTACCATAGTGCTACAACTGTTAGCATATTATTTGTCTTGCCTAAATCCTAGAATCTTACAAATGAGAAGGCTAACTCATCTTCTTTCAAAGTGACTCATTTGACTGGTATGCACAGAAGCCAGTGTTGGTGAACACCTATAGAGTGAGATACTGCCAAATCTAGGCCCTACTGTACGTTGTTGGTTCTGATTTATTCCACCATCAACTTGCATGTGGGTCACCTCAGAGCAGATAATACAAGTTACCACTATTCTTAACTGGTAACAAATGAAGCAGCATATTGACTGTGCTGGTCCATAATATAGAAACATATTTACGCATTTCACCATGCAGTTCACAGACCTTAAGGGAGCTAACCTCTTTTCCTGATATACAAGGATGTTAGTGTAGTCTTAAACTGAGTTTTTTCAATACATTTCAATTACAAATGTATATTCTAAATGCATTTTCTAAAAGCAAATGTTTTATATAATTGCAAATTATATAGGATTTTGTAAAATTGTACTTTTTGTAACAAGTTATACTTTCCATAATATGTGGTTTGAAAGGTGTATTTTTTCTACACATATCATTTTATTTTTACAGCTCTACAAATGTTACTCAAGTAAAAATCTGTTGTATCGATATTGTAGAATGTTTTTAAAGTCACTGAAAGAGAAATACCTAAAAATAACCAATGCAGATTAAAAGATACGGAAGTAAAGAATTTTAATTATGTGACAGAAATTACATGTTTTTTCAACAAATACAAAATCTGTAATAATACTTTTTACTATATATTAATAAAACATTTCTGCTAATGATAGACAAGTATGTTTTTAAAATTGCATTTTAAGATCAATTTTTACAAGATCTTGGTTCTGCTGGGAATTATATATTCACACAATTGTCTGACTCATTTTTTATATGGTAGGAAAAATGACCTGTTGTTGTATCCGGTTCCTGTGACTATACAACTGAAAACTTCATTATGTGATATTATATGGTTCAAGAATTGTTTGCTGCTGAATTGTATATGAGAGGAATTTGAGTAGAAGGACAGGAGGGTGTCTCCTAAGGTCTGCTGGTGTCCACAGCCGCTCTGCCTTGCCAATAAAATGTACTACAGGGGCTCAAATGGGAATGGGGACGTACCAGCCCTGGGTCCAGCGAAAGGGAATTACCGGGTCCTCCAATTTCGGAATGGCCCAGTAAGTCCCCTTTTACAGGACCCGGAGCCGGACCCGAGTTTGGGGGTAGCATCCCCCAAACTCGTAATGAGGCCCAATGTCTTTCATTGATGATACATTACACATGCAGTGATTAGGGTGGATAATCACATGTCACAAATGTGTTTGAGGAACTCATACTACAGAGGTCTGCCAGGAGTTTGTGTTGAGAGATACCTAGCTGAAAAGCTGCTAAACATGTTTGCTACCCCTCCAACATTCTTGTTCCTCTAGTCCCATTTTCCTCTTTTTTTTAAATAGACCAACAAATCCTAGCATCTAATGGCAAAGGCCTGCTATGGCTGCCAGTGTGCCATTTTACATTGGGCTGGATCGCATCTACGGGGTGGGGGAATGTGGATGGCAAATAACTGATAACCATCGACTTCTGCTAGTCAGGTAGAACTGGGCAGGATTTCCACCTTCTCTTCCCATATGTCCTTTTCATTGTTCTACCTCCCAATATCCCTTTGCTTCTCTGTTGACGTGAGAATGTCCAGCATCCAAATTATGGTTCTCTGTGTGTGTCCATACATCAAGTCAAGGTTCTGTGAGGTCTGCAATGCAGGGCATTTAGATGCCACAATTGCACACTTCAATACAGCTAAGACTTTGGGAAAGTGTCCAAAACCAGTCCTTAGTGGCAATGACCACGTCTGGGGAGGTGAGTAGGCAGATGTGTTGTAGGGGAGAAGGTGTGCCGGGGCTTGGCCTGCTCACTGAATGCTGGTAATTGCCAGTGGTGCAGAAGTGTAGCACTGACACCAGCATCAGGTGGGACTGTGGGGTACATTTACCAGCCCAACAGAAATCCCCTGCATCACAAAACTGCATTTTAGCAGGTACAGAAATAATGGCTACGCTGTGTCTGCTGAGCACATATGGGATGAGTAAGAAGTTTATATACCTCAATTCCACATAACCAAGGACAGGAAGCAGTGGAATGGCTCTTACTGAATACCAGAGGGGTAGAAGCATCTAAAGAATTCTTAATGATCCTTCTAGATTTCATCTCACAAAATTCATAATTTAGATATAAAGAACAATATTATTTGCAGACAAGTGGCACCTCCATGGGAGCCACAATGGCGCCAAGTTACACCAATAGTTTCATGTACAAATTTGAAACAGAGAACATCCTGAATCATGATACTTGGAAACAACACCTCCAATATTGGAGTGATATTCAAGTACAAAAACACAGACCAAAGAAGAAGGGAACTTATCCATGTTTGAACTGTTCGAATTGTAACATGGTTCAGAAGGGGGACGTTGTGTTTCACCCAAATACAGGTCGCAAAATCTATTTGACAAAATTTGCAACATGTGACACTATGAACGTTATATACAGTATTAAGTGCCCATGTGGCAAATACTACGTGGGACAAACTGCCCGCAAAGCGAAAATAAGATGGAATGAACATTGTTCGAATATTCGCACAGGTAACATTAAATCTCCAGTAGCGAGACATTTCAGAGAAGCCCAGCATCAAATAGCGCAAATGAAATTTCAAATTTTGGATGTACTGGAAGTTACCCAAGGACAGAGAGTGGATGGTAACAGACTCTTAAACCAGAAAGAAACCTTCTGGATCGAAAAACTCAACTCCATGCAGCCGGATGGTCTCAATGAGGAATGCAATTTTGCATGTTTTCTTTAAAGTAAACCTAATGAGATTAAGTTGAAATTATTTACTAATATTTGGAACATGAGTATGCTGTTGATTATTGAATGTCCAATAACATGTGCAGAAGGTTGAATCATATGCTAACAGAGATTGTACAAGTATGTAATTGATTTGTATTACCAGGTGTTTATACCAATTAATTTCGAATGCAGATTGTTGTGCTTTAATCATTTAAAAAACATATGCAGAACTTTAAGTGGAGCTATAACAGTAATTATAAATATGAGATTATATTTATAATTTGAGTTTAGTTTTCATACCAAGTTGTTTAGTATGGTATTATTAGCTGGTTCCACTCAGTTCAGCAATGAAAAGTCCATATTCTAGAAGTTAAATACATGTGTAGTTAACGTATGAATATAAGTACTTACACAGGATTAGCCAACGTCTAATCGACGTTTTTTCAACACTTCAAAATGGCCGCCGGCACGCAATGACGTCATCACGTTGATGATGTCACCGCGTTGCATGCCGGTGCCATTTTTTTCAACATAAAAGCAAACGGGGCAACCAGCAATGCGTTTTCACGCGAGCAAGGTGCCCTTCTGCTATTACACCGATTTCAACAACAGGTAAGACTCCCCCTGCGGGGAGGTGAAACTTTAGTTGATAGACCAACTTGCGAATAATATTTGTTAGACTTTAAATGTATATTGGTTATTGTTTAGATTACCAGGAAATAAAGCAAGTCACATAAAGGACGTACAACAGCTAATGCAAACTAGCACGTTTGAGTGAAGAGGAATTGGATAATTTTCCAACAAGGAAGCAAAGTAAATAAGGCCAAAGCTCAAAAGCAACGTTTTACACAGGTACTTTTTTCAATATGTTTAGTATAGCTGACTTTAAGCAAAATTCAAAATATAGGATTGGTTCATTTGTGAATGTATGGTTATATAAACATTTTAGTTAATATTTAAATTTTATTTTTTATTTTCATCTTTTCATTACCAATAGTTCCTGATGAAGGTCTAGCATAGACCGAAATGCATTGGGCAACATAACGTTTGCTAAAGGCCTCAGAAAGATGCAGATTGTTAAATAAAAACATCTTTATCACAATTAATTCAATCAATTAGTACTTTTTCAATGATCATTGGGAAATACAGAATACCTTCAAAAGAAGTTTAGTGGGATACCCACACAGGTCCTTCCAGTAGACTGGTGTAAACTAACCAGTCAACCGTATATTACAAAACATAGACCCCTCACCCCTGAGAATGGCTGCATTTTATTTTCTTCATGTGAATCCAAAGGGAAGAATTCAAAGGCAGAATGGCTCAGCGCTGCTGTGCTGTCATCTCAGAAACTTAAAACTGCACCAGAACATGTTCTGTATTTAAAATGACCTTGAACTGATGCTACTTTCATTGTTAAAACATCACACAGTTTTGTTCTAGTAAAAACACAGCCATGTCCATCTATTTCAGGTTGAACACCATCAAATGAGGGCCATCCCTCCCTGAACGGAATTATTTTGTAAAATAAAGTTTGTGTGAAGAGCAGGGAATTTCATTTCAGCCCGCATGCCTAGCATTCACTTTGGAAACAAATTAGCACATGCAAAGTACTTCAAAGAAGCTTTGTCTCTCCTTTGCCTGGTGTCAGTTTCAAAGAATCTATTTTCCAAGCATCTCCCTGTGTACATAAATTGACCTGATCTGTAAAAGCCTTTCAGAAAATGAATGCCCAAGAAACGCAGTTTGTGAAATGTACATGAGCTGAGAAGCACACTTGTAAACCCGCTTTTGCAAAGTAGTGAAATGACACTAAATGTGAAATCATTCCAAATACTCGCACATAAATAGTATTATATGTGTGGGACTGGGTGGTTTAAATGTATATTATATTTATTTACAAAAATAATACATGGGTTCTGGGGAAGAAAGAGAGAAAAATATATATATTTTTTGAGGACTGCAGATCCAGTTTGGCAAGGCAGGCACTTAAAAGGCATCCACCCCCTGTGGGAAAGGAAGCCCCTTTACAAATGTGAAAGGCCCAAAGGTGTGGAAATTCGTTACCATGTCAGACTGACTGGCATTTCTGCTGCAAGGAACAATGGCCCGAGGGGAACTAGCCCTGTCACAGAAGTGTGGATTCCGTTGACACCTCTCCTCAGTTTCAACTGCCCAGGATCAAAGGGCGCTATGATAACCCTGTTGTTCAGAACTGATACAGAGGGTGCAGGCTGGCTGTGGAGATTTGGAGGAGCGCCCTACAGTTAAAAATGCCATCCATAAGACTTGAAAGAACTTTTTTCATTAAGACATTTGTTTCAATACTCTGAATAAGCAGTAATGCGAAATTATAACAGCTTTTATGGGATTTTTTGTTGCACAGAATGATACTGGGTGTGTCTTTGGAGCCCCTGGAGAACTGGAATGGCAGAAAAATTGTATTTCGGTGTGAATCATAAATGGTACAGACATGAGATTTGAGGAAACTATGGCCAATACTAATATGTATATATGGAGCCAGTTGTAGAATTTAGGTGTTTTGTTTCCCCGGAAAACAGTGAAATTGTGCCTGAAGTACAAAGCAGCATCACACAGACTTGGTGTTTGAAATGGCATATGGGATCTGCCTATGTGATTTTTATGGAGGTGACGAGTGTGAATATAAGGGTTTTTGTTCCATAACTTATTTTGGTAAAAGTAACTGTGGTGAAACAAAGCATTTCATAAAACACACACACTTAAACTGATGTCACTTCCATGAAACCAATACACCTGCAGGGAGGTGGCGACATCCACAGCCTGACCTATCCCATCCTAGAGGTATGTCCAGGTTACTTCCGCCCATATAGTAAACATTCTCTGGTGTTATCCTGCTTATATAAGAGGGAGGCATAGGGAGAATCAGGAGATTCAAAATCCAGACATTCACGGTGTAAGGCAGAATCCTGTGCAGCGCCCTTAGGGACCACTACACACAATGAAGACTACAAGTGGTAATACAAGTTCACCTTTGGTACAAGCCTGTACTACACTGTTAAAGTGGTAGCAGTAGCGGAGCAGCCAGACTTATCTCAAGAGTAAATGAGCAGTAGTAGAGATTACACAAAGGACCACAATTACTGTGACTCAAGCAAACACTGACTCAAAGTTTCAGGTCAAAAATATAAGTACATTTATTTAAAACCATCTGTTCGTAAAACATTTCACTTCTATAAATTCAAACCGACACGTAAAATACACCACACACAACCACTTACACTTGTTCCAGCAAATTCAAGGTAAGTACATTAGGATTTGACAGGCCAGTGTTGCGATACTAACGTGTACCCGCGGATCAGAACGCTCACGAATTTAAAACACACTTTGTACTTTAGAATTTCAAACGAGGGAAAAAGGGGATAAAATCACAGGCAATACTTTTGTCTAGGCAAGAGAATCGGAGGGCTTGTTCAAAGATACAGATTAAAGTCAATAGGCCTGCGCCAGTGTCAATGGAGCAGATGCTCAGTTGCTGAGGATCACACGTGGAACAGGAGGAAAAGGGTCCACCCCAATTCCAGATGGTCAGTCGGAGAGAACGACCAAATGTGCACAGTACCTTATTCCGTTGGAGAAAAGCTGGTGCAACGGCAGTTGTTCCTGGTAGTTCCTGCCGACTCACGGTTCCTGCAGCTTCAGTCATGGGGACAAGAAGGAGGACATCTGGAGCGATCTGCACTACTCAGGACTGCGAGACTTGTCCTTGGCCTCAAGCCCTGGGATCGTATCTCTCCAGCTCTGAAATCTCTCCACTGGCTCTCAGTGGATGCAAGGATTAAATTCAAAACCCTCTGCATTGTCCACAAGGCTTTCTGGGGCCTGGGTCCAAAATACCTTCAGCTATCCCTCCGCAAATACCTCCCCTCTCGAGCTCTTCGCTCCTCTACCTCCAACTCACTCAGGGTCAGTCGTTTTTCTAAGAAACGAGCTGGGGGTAGATCTCTGTCTTCGGCTGGGGCCTCCCTCTGGAACAGCCTCCCTGCCACTGTAAAACTTGAGGAGAACCATCTCTGGTTCCGGAAGCACCGCAAGACCTTCCTCTTTTCTTCTGCCTTCGCTCCCCCTCTCCCCTGCTGATCTGTTCTCTCTTGGCACTGTGCACCTGGCCACCCTCTGTCTTTTGGGCCCAGGAACCTGCTCATCCTGCCACCCTCCTTCACTGCCTCTGGGCCACCCGTTGCACTGGGGTCTGTATCTGTACCCATACAGCCCCCCCTTTTTCTTCCTGTACTTATAAGACCTACCCTGTCTGCTGTCTTAAACCTAGCACTTGCAAATTGCTGGCTGCATCACCACTGTTTGTTGCCTTTATTATTTATTTATTGTTATTTATCTGTTTCTCTGCTTCACACTTTCCCCCCTTCCATGCACTTTTCCCCTCCCCCTCTCCCATGCACTTGTGTGTTCTCAATGTCACTGGGCCTAGTAAGATCGCTGTTTTGTTCTCCCCTGTTCCCCTCCCTTGCCTTGTCGCGCTCTGAAACACTTGTGTACGAGCGTGATAGAAATAAAATATCAATCAATCAATCATACCCAGGGATGAGGCCAGCAGCAGCGAAAAAAAGACAAAGATGAATTAAAGGTGCGCTCCTTTAAATCAGGAGAGGGCTCTTGTGATGGCTATCCAGACCACTACAGCACAACAGTGATTTCGACCCAGGAGAGGATGCTCTGACTGAAGAAAGGTTGAGCTGGTTGATCCCACCAGACTCAAGGGAAGAAGACTCCGGACTGGATCTTCTCTTGTCGTTGAAGGGTAGATAGCTCAGGACTGCAGCAGGGCTTCACCGGCATCCTGGGTTGTAGCAGCCGTCTTCTTCTCTGCTTCTCTTCGGTTCCTTGCAGTTCCACTGGCGACTCTGACTTCCAGCCCAAGAGTCCTGCCTTTTATGCCAAAATCCCCCATTCATAAAGCCTGGCTGTCAATCACTCAGCAGGGGGGTTGTCCAGCCCGGACAACCACCTCAGCCAATCAACACAAAGTGTGACTTAGGTCTCCAAGGAGACCCTGTGCAGGGGGTGACTACATCCCTCCCTCACATTCAGCCGACCTAGACACCCAGACACCAAAGGAGGGCTTCTGGTCAGAAGCCCGCCAAAGGTCGGCGAACAAAGGAGACAAACCTGGTTTGCCACGCAAAGAAAGAGCTAAGAAGGATGTTAACAAAAAGAAATGGTGACAAAACCCAACCGGAGCCGAAATAAAAAGTATTTGGGCAAGCGGGTTTAAAGTTCGAGGCTACTAAAATACCGTAAAACGTTACCACGTTATATAATATAACCACGGTAGGAAAATTAGGGTAGGTACCACTGTCACCAGCCAAGCCTTAATGTTAAGGGAGCGAAACAATGCTCCAAGAGGCACAGATAAAAAGGGCTAAGAATTAACCCTTTCTAATACTCCATATAAGATGGGGTGTACTGGATTCGTGGTTAAAAGTGACTATGTAAAGTTAATGGCAACTTTACCCTTTTCTGGGGGACAGTAGTCAGCCCCAAAAATGGAGTTGGCAGGAAGCCTAAGAGACAACCCTGTGTTACTGAACGGAAGGTGCTGTGTAACACACAAAAGAGTGTGTCAGTCTAGAAAAATGGATACCTCTACTGTGTGACCGCGAACGTATTTTGATGGCCGTGGGCCAACCGTCGCATGCACGATGTGACAGAATATAGGTTTCCGAGTTTGGCAATGAATGGCCATTTTGATGTAACAAAAATCGCCATTTTATTTTCTAACCATTGCTCATTGCTTTCTGTTCTTATTGCTTCACAGTACATTTTCTGCTTACACTGCTCGACTGTAAAACATTGTTGTCTGCACATAAAAGGACAAGGCCGCAGGGCTGCGAGGATAACAAGAGTTTGTTGAAACACAACGTAGGCAGCGCCAGGAAGAATGCCCGGTTCCCTCACGAATGTAGCCTTGAAGCAGGGCTGCAGGGCATTTAATCATTTTGCAGCTGCCAGCCAGTCTCGTTATATGGTAGACTATGTTAGAATAAAGCAGCTAAAGGCTTGAATTATGCTCTTCTTACGGCCCCCCTTTGCTGAGCCCCATTAGAGCGTGTCGGCTCCCAGGACACGAATAGCACCTCATAGATAGCAAGCTCTGGAATGCAACTCTCCCCCCCCATTTGTTGCTCGCTTCCAAGAACAGAAGCGCTGTGTTCTGTTCAACAACTGAAAGATGCCTCTGCACTCACAAATTGCAAATTGTTACTAGAATAGATGTTTGAAGGTGTCATAGTTGTCGAAAATGTCCATCATCACACCAAGTTCAAAGAAACCCAATAAAGGGGGGTGTTAAACATGTCATAGCTGATTGTTTGATATGCATTTTGTATATATGTAACTGATGTACGTAATTCACTCTCTTGCGTCCCTCGAGGTCTAGAGATACACGTTGCGGGGCGTGAGACCGAGTTGGCCAACTGAGACTTTTGCTTTGCAATAAACCCTAGCTTTGGGAATACAACCTTGTGTCTGGCGTATCTATCGTGTGTGGTGACTCGCCTTGTTTCCATAGACGTAAGTGGGGCTACTGAAGTGGTGTACTCCAGAGTCCACAATCACAAAAACAGTCAAAATACACATGGCAAAACACAGGTAAGAGTGGGGGGAAAGCACACACTCTTACCAGGTGGAAAAAACTCCAGAAATCCAGCAAAGCTGCTGGGGGACTCACTATGTGAGGGAAATTAGCCATAGAATGGGAATTCTCCCTAACACAAGGCATTCAACATTCAGAAATCCACCCTGCAAGACTCTAGACTCCAGAGCCAGGCCCAGAGGTAGCTGATCCAGATCCAGGCAGAACCACCTATCCAGAACCTCCTGTCCAGGCAGAACCACCTATCCAGAACTAAACCCTACAAAATTCCCAATAATTCAGGGAGAAAGATGGAAAGACTGCTGATCCCTTTGGGAGAATCGAGTGACCAGACCTGTCTTTGCCCAGCTGATGCACCCCGCTGTTCACAGTGACCAGACCCCTGTTGCCCTGCCGTTCCCTTAAAGGAGAGCCCCGCCGCTGCCCAGGTGACCAGGTCCTTGTCACGCTGTCTGTTAGGCAGAAACCTGTGCAGTTCCCTTAGGGACCACTGCAAAAAGTTTAGGACTACAGGAGTTAGCAGTAAACCCAATTGGTAGCAGTCTGCACCACCCAGATTTACCTGGTAGCTGTGGCTGAGCAGTCAGACTTCTCTCAAGAAGAGTTAGGCAGTATACAGAGTATACACAATAGGGCAGGTAAACACAGTAGAACAAGCAAACACTGACCAGAGCTTTGGTGTAGAAGATATATAATTATTTATTTAAAAACACATCTAAGAAAACACACTGGCACTAATCTCAAGCACGTTCAAAAACACAGTCACTAAAGTATGTACACTCCCTTACAAGAATATTTAGACAAGTCTTAAGTAAAGCCCCCACTTATTTTCAGACAGCGGTGAGCGCTTAACGCAGATGGCACTCTAATAATTCGGTTTCAAAGGGAGGGAAAGGCAGAGCATAAATTGAAACAGATCCCAACACTTTCAAAAGAACACAGCAAGAGAGGAAGGCAGAATCAAACCGTGAAGTTAGAGTTCAGAAAGCCGGATCTACTTTAAGAGGATCAGAACGAAATGTGTCCAAAGTCACACAGTTGAAAAGTGCACAAAAGTCTCGAAAAGGTTCAGAAAGAAGTTGGACCAAAAGAAAGGGACCAGTTAGATGGTCAAGACGCCAGCCCAGGCTAGAAAGTTAAGGATTTACTGTCACCTTGTAGCAATGTATAGAAAGGGAGGCCAAGCGGACACAGTACCTTGAAATGGTGAGCACACTCCAGAGGGGGCAGTTGTTCCTGGCAGCGGTTGCGAGTCGGTGCTTCGTCCGGCAGAAGAGAAGATCTCGGCGGGGAGGAAAGCAGGAGGTCGTTGTGCTGCCAGGGAAGAAACCAGCCGTGCAGTTTCTCGATTAAAAGGAGTGGTCCTTTCTTTCGCAGTTCAGTGGTAAGTGGCTATCCGGTTGCCGGGACACTTGGCACGGGCAATTCGACCACTAGACGTCCTGGTAGGCGAAAAAGGAAAGCAAACTGGTTGTCCCCACCAGCTCAAGGCGAAGAGACTCTCCGGCAAGAAGATCTCCTCTGTCGTCGGGAAGTGGTGAGACGGTTCAGCAGGGCTCCACCGGTGGTGTCGTCGTGGCAGGTCGGCTCAGCTTCTCCCTCTTCGGATTCTCAGATCCTGTGGCGACTTCTGAAGTTCCAGTCCCAAAAGCCCTGCTTTTATGCAAGAAACCCCCATTCATTCAGCCTAGCTGTCAATCAAACATGCTAAGTGGTGAGCCGGCCGGCTCACCACTTGGGCCAATCACACAAGAGTGCGACTTGAGTTGCCAAGGCAACTCAGTCCAGGGTGCCTAAACCCCCTCCCGCACCCCCTGCCCAGACAGTGTGGCACCACTTTTGGAGGCTTCTGTGGAGAAGCCCGCCAAAAAGTGGAACAAAGGGCTCGACTTGGGTTGGAGTCACAGAAGAGAACACAAACGCCATTTTAGAATCGAGTTCTGGCAAAAAATACCAACCAGTGAATTAATATTAAATAAATAACCCGGTGGTATGTTCGAGGCTATTGGAATTAAATAATTAAAGTTGGTAGCCTCGAACAATGGGAAAATCCCATAGAGATATATTCGCGGTCGAATATAAAAAGTAGTACCCACTACCACCAGTCAAAACTCGATCACGGGGGACGGAGACGTGCCCCTTTGAATAACAGACCCCGACCAGTACGTCCACAATATGATGGTTTGTACTGGTTTCTGTTCATAATTTGGGACTAGTAAAGCCAATGGTGACTTTACATGCCCTGGGAGACGACAGTAGTCAGTCCCAGGGTATGGAGTCTATGGTGGGGTGTCACTATGACACCCCTGTGTCACTGCACTGAGGGTGCTGTGTAACACACATAGTAAAAACACATGAGGCCCTATGGAGAAAAGACCCCATAGCCCATAAAACACATTCACAGTCAAAGGAACCCCTCAAATCATGTCCAAGAGTGTGAGGAAAAGAGACTCACTCTTGGCAGGAGAAAAACAACAAACTCCAGAAATCCAGCAAAGCTGCTGGGGGACTCACTAGGTTAGGAAATTCAGCCTAAACAGAGAATTCTCCCTAACACTCGCCCCCCCCCCCCCGAGACTAAGGGACAGGAGGATTTAATCCACTCCTGGATGAATCTCATACCTCTAGTCGATGACATACATCCTAGAGAGACCATCAGCATTTTGGTGGTGACACCCAGACCTGTGCTCAATGGTGAAATCAAACCCTTGCAGGCAGATTGACCATCTCAATAGTTTTGAGTTTTCCCCTTTCATTTGCATTAACCATCTCAAGGGTTGGTGGTCAGTCTGAATGACAAAAGTAGAACCATACAAGTATGGCCTAAACTTCTTCAGAGCCCACACAATAGCAAAACACTCTCGTTCAATGGTTGCCCACCTTGTTTCAGGATCCTTCAGCTTTCTACTGATGAAGCAAATGGGGTGCTCCCTACCTTTCCCATCCATTTGACTGAGGACTGCACCTATTCCTACATTTGAATCATCTGTCTGCACAATGAAAGATTGGTGGTAGTCAGGAGCTCTGAGTACTGGGGCTTGGCAAAGAGCCTTTTTCAGGTTTTCAAAGGCCTGATTGCACTCCTCATTCCATCTAACCTTTTTAGGGAATTTAGGAGAGGCGATAACATTCAGTGGAGAAGCTATGGTCCCATAGTTCTCTATGAAATTCCTGTAGTACCCAGTGAGACCTAAGAAGGCTCTCACCTGGGTCTGAGTAGTAGGTGTTGTCCAATTTTGCACAGCTTCAATGTTACTGAGCAAAGGCCTTATTTCTCCACCTCCTACCTCATGTCCAAGGTAGACCACTTTACTCTGTCCAATCTGGCATTTACTTGCCTTTATGGTCAGATTGGCCTTCCCAAGAGCCTGCAAAACATAGCTCAGGTGGTTCACATGTTCTTCCCAGGTCTGGCTGAAGACTGCAATGTGATCCAAGTATGCCATGCAGAAGTCCTCCATCCCTGTCAGAACCTGATTCACCATCCTTTGAAATGTAGCAGGTGCTTTTTTCAATCCAAAAGGCATTACCTTAAACTGGTATAAGCCAACTGGGGTAGAAAATGCAATTTTCTCCTTGGCATGGTCTGTCAGGGCTATTTGGCAATAGCCTGACGTCAAGTCAAATGTGCTGAGGAACTTGGCTGAACCAAGTCTATCCACCAACTCATCTGTCCTTGGCAAAGGGTGGGCATCAGTCTTGGTGACTGCATTAAGAGCTCTATAATCCACACAGAACCTAAGTTCTTTAGATCCTGCCTTTGGTACTAACAGAACTGGGCTAGACCATGGACTAGTAGAGGGCTCTATTACCCCGAGATCAAGCATCTTGCTGACCTTACCTTTGATGTGGGTTCTTACATTCTCTGACATTCTGTATCCTCTACTTTTGACTGGCAGACAGTCACCAGTGAGTATGTCATGCTGTCCCCAAGGGGTCAAGCCTGGTGAAAGTGGGAACAGAGAGGCAAACTGATTCAACATAGATTTGCACTCTTCTTGTTGCTCAGGTGTCAGATTTGAAGAGAGATTTACTCTTTCAATCTTTCGTCTAAAGGTAAGCCTCTGAGGAGATCAGGAAGAGCTTCACTCTCTTCTTCTTCCTCTGATGATGCTAGAAGCAAAGCTCCTACATCAGGTCTGGAGTCATACATTTTTAGTCGGTTGGTGTGGAAGACTGTGGGAGTCTCCTTGGGATTGGCCAAGTCCACCAGATAGTTGACCACTCCAAGTTTACCCACAACTTTGAAGCGTCCCATCCATTTGTCTTGCAAGGCCCTCTGCCTTGTTGGAATCATAACTAGAACTAGCTGGTCTTGAGTAAACTCAACCATGTTAGCCTTTTGATCATGCCAGTGCTTGACCAAAGCTTGACCAGCTTTCAGGTTATCACTTGCTTCTGCCATCATGTGCGACATTCTCCTCCGGAGACCTATCACATAGTCAGTCACTCTGACTGGCTTGGGGGAAGGAGCACTCTCCAACCCCTCCTTAATCAGGGCTAAGGGGCCTCTGACTGGATGACCATAAAGAAGTTCAAAGGGAGAATAACCTAATCCCACCTGAGGGACTTCTCTATAAGCAAAGAGAAGGCATGGCAGTAGAAGATCCCACTTTCTTTTAAGGGGGTCCTCTAAAGCACCTATCATGCTCTTCATGGTTCTGTTGAACCTTTCAACCAACCCATTTGTCTGAGGGTGGTATGCGGTTGAGAACTTGTAAGTAACTCTGCAAGTTTTCCACATGGCTTTCATGTAGTGGGACATAAAACGTGACCCTCTGTCAGAGATTACTTCCTTAGGAAACCCCACCCTGGTAAAAATACCAAGGAGGGCCTTAACCACAGCCAGAGCTGTAACAGTCCTCTTAGGAATTGCCTCAGGATACCTAGTAGCATGGTACACTACAACAAGTATAAACCTGTTGCCTGAGGATGTTGGAGGATCAAGGGGACCAGCAATGTCAATCCCTACTCTCTCAAATGGGACTCCCACAACTGGGAGGGGCACTAAAGGTGCCACATTCTTGGAGACAACCTTACCAGAAGTCTGGCAGGTGTGGCAGCTCCTGCAGTACTTATCTACTTCAGCCCCCATCTTTCGCCAATAAAAGTAGAGGGAGAGCCTTTCCTTAGTCTTCTTGAAACTCAAGTGACCAGCCAAAGGAATCTCATGAGCTAACTGCAAGAACTGTTGTCTCTTCTCTTGGGGTACTACAAGTCGTATGTAGTTCCCCGGTGCAGACTCTGTTGGTTCACTGTAGAAGAGGCCATCTTCCCAGTGCAACCTATATTTCCCAGGCTCTTGCCCTTCAGCCTGAGCATCTGCCTGGTGGCGAAGACCTTCCAGAGTTGTACATTCTCTCTGTCCCTTACTGAAGTTTGCACTGTTGGGTCCACCTTCTGCCAGTAAAGACTGCAGCTCAGGATGGTCAACAGGATCCAGATCTCCAATGAGTTCCTGGCCCTCCACTAGCTCTTCCTCAGAGTCTAGTTCCACCACACAGGGTTGTACCACCCTCTCAGCCTCAGCTGGAGGGGGAGTTACTGGTGTAACTTTGGACAACCTAGGGGAAGTCCTTGTTGGCTGCACTGGAGTGCTGGCTGCTGGTTTCTTTTTAGAAGTTTTAGGTTTCCCCTTTTCTTCTGGTTGTTTGGATACAGCAGCTGACAGCTCCAGTGGAGTAGGAGTGATCTCTTTCTTCATCATCTCCTTGGGAGTACCCCTCATGGTTCTCTCCCTTGCAGGTCTGGTGAGCTCCTGTAACCTTTTACTAGGAGATCTGGGGGTATGTGACACTACTCCAAGAGTTTTCAAGTCATTACCCAATAGAACCCTTCCTGGTACCTCACTTTGTATGCTGACAGGTATCTTCACAGTCATGTCATTACACTGGATGAGAACTGGTAATTGGGGAAGCATCTGCACAGGCCCTCCAGCTAACTTGGTGAGGCGTTTAGGTGCCTTAGCAACATCCTCAGCCTGAACAAACGATTTGTCCACCACAGTTATGCTGGCCCCAGTGTCCCTAATGGCAGGAGTCTCCTGACCATTCACCTGCACACTGTCCTTATAATACTCTTTAGTATTATCTGGGATAGAATTATAGACATCTAAATTCTGTTGTTCCCACAAACCCAGAGACACTAAAAAACACTGGCTGAGACTCCAATGGGTTCATCAGCCAGTAATAGAAAGTTTCCACTTGCCATTTATACTTCCTCCTCTGGAGCGAAGGCTAAGGAGACAAGCTGGGCCTCTGAAGGTTTACCCTTACATCTGGGATCTCCTTTCACATGGTCAGTAGAGCCACAAACAAAGCATTTACCAAAGGCTTTTTGGAATGGTGGCTTGTTCTGACCTCCTTCTGGTTTGGCACCAGAAGGTACACTAGCCTGATTCGGTTTCCCTTGTGGCTTACCCTTATGGTTCTGTTTGGGGCCCTCTTTGGAATTGGAATTATTAGAATTCTCTTTGGAGTCCTTTTTAGGCTTTTTTCCCTCCTCCTTTTTCTGAGTAGCCCCAGAATCCTTGTGAGTAGCCCTGTTGGCAACCCACAAGTCAGCAGCCTTAGCTAATTTCCTGGAATCTAATTCCTTTGAATCAGCCAAGTGCTGTCTGAGCTCAGGAGAGCAGGCATCATAAATTGACTCCAACATTACAAGATTCTTCCTTCCCTCATAAGTGTTAACCCTGTAACCCTTAATCCATCCCTCTAAGTTTTTCAAACTTTCACTCACCCAGGTAGCCCAAGGGGTACCATCATGCTTTTTGAGGGTCCTGAACCTCTTAAGGTACTGGGAAGGGGTCTTCCCAAATCTAGCTATCAAAGCTAGCTTCACACATTTATAATCCTTCTTATCCACCTTCCCCAACTCCATTACAACATCAGTTGCAACCGGGGGAAGCCTAGAGAACAACCAAGGGAGTAGCTCATTCCCTGTGATGTCCTGGAGCCCATGATTATATTCAAACATTTTCAACCAATCCAACACATCCAACTTATGTTCATACATACCCACTAATTCCTTAGGCATCCGAGGTCTTTTGGGACTGGAACTCCTAGAGAAACCAGAAGAGAGAGAAGCATTTTCCACAGAAAACTTTTTCATTTCCAGTTCATGATTAAGCTCTATTTCTCTGAGCTTCAACTCAGCTTGCTTCTGCTCAGCTTGGGTATTGATTCTTCTGAACTGTAACTCTTGATTTCGTTCAGATTGAGCAATAAAACGTTTGTATTCTAATTCAAGCTTCATTTTTTCAAGTTCAAAATATTCAGGATTACATGTGGGACCTGGTATAGGTCCAGTAGGTACAGTTGGTAAGGCAGACAGAAGTTCAGGGTGGCTAACTGCATTAGGCTCACTTTCCTCTTCTGACTCATTATCAAGATTATCAATACTTTGATTCAGATCAATACCATCACTGTTACCTACATTTGCTGGGGTGTAGATTCCTCTGTACCACCCAGACTTTGATTTTCTAACAATCTTTCTATAAGTTCCATTTTCTTGCCCTTCCCAGAGAGATTCTTATGTCTACACAATACTTTTAAGCAATCAGCAGTTTTGGCAGACAATGATTCTAGGGTATAACTTTCCATAGCAGACCGGTTTAGAAAATCAGCTTTTTAGTGCTGGGCTTTGTGGTTAGTTGTCCTAAAGTATCCAACAGCACACTATAGTGTATACTCAATACAAATCCCACCGCTGTACACCAGTGTTAGGCTGAGACCTGTGCAGCTCCCTTAGGGACCACTGCAAAAAGTTTAGGACTACAGGAGTTAAGCAGTAAACCCAATTGGTAGCAGTCTGCACCACCCAGATTTACCTGGTAGCTGTGGCTGAGAAGTCAGACTTCTCTCAAGAAGAGTAAGGCAGTATACAGAGTATACACAATAGGGCAGGTAAACACAGTAGAACAAGCAAACACTGACCAGCGCTTTGGTGTAAAAGATATATAATTATTTATTTAAAAACACATCTAAGAAAACACACTGGCACTAATCTCAAGCACGTTCAAAAACACAGTCACTAAAGTATATACACTCCCTTACAAGAATATTTAGACAAGTCTTAAGTAAAGCCCCCACTTATTTTCTGACAGCGGTGAGCGCTTAACCAGATGGCACTCTAATAATTCGGTTTCAAAGAGAATGAAAGGCAGAGCATAATTTGAAGCAGATGCCAACACTTTCAAAAGAACACAGCAAGAGAGGAAGGCAGAATCAAACCGTGAAGTTAGAGTTCAGAAAGCCGGATCCACTTTAAGAGGATCAGAATGAAATGTGTCCAAGGTCACACGGTTGAAAAGTGCACAAATGTCTCGAAAAGGTTCAGAAAGAAGTTGGAGCAAAAGAAAGGGACCACTTAGATGGTCAAGAGGCCAGCCCAGTCTAGAAGGTTAAGGATTTACTGCCACCTTGTAGCAATCTATAGAAAGGGAGCCCAGGTGGACACAGTACCTTGAAATGGTGAGAACACTCCAGCGGGGGCAGTTGTTCCTGGCAGCGGTTGCGAGTCGGTGCTTCGTCCGGCAGAAGAGAAGATCACGGCGGGGAGGAAAGCAGGAGGTTGTTGTGCTGCCAGGGAAGAAACCAGCCGTGGAGTTTCTCGATTAAAAGGAGTGGTCCTTTCTTTCGCGGTTCAGTGGTAAGTGGCTATCCGGTTGCCGGGGCGCTTGGCACGGGCAATTCGACCACTAGACATCCTGGTAGGCGAAAAAGGAAAGCGAACTGGATGTCCCCACCAGCTCAAGGGGAAGAGACTCTCCGGCAAGAAGATCTCCTCTGTCGTCGGGAAGTGGTCAGACGGTTCAGCAGGGCTCCACCGGTGGTGTCATTGTGGCAGGTCGGCTCAGCTTCTCCCTCTTCGGATTCTCAGATCCTGTGGCGACTTCTGAAGTTCCAGTCCCAAAAGCCCTGCTTTTATGCAAGAAACCCCCATTCATTCAGCCTAGCTGTCAATCAAACATGCTAAGTGGTGAGCCGGCCGGCTCACCACTTGGGCCAATCACACAAGAGTGCGACTTGAGTTGCCAAGGCAACTCAGTCCAGGGTGCCTAAACCCCCCTCCCACACCCCCTGTGGTACCCAGACAGAGTGGCACCACTTTTGGAGGCTTCTGTGGAGAAGCCCGCTTAAAAGTGGAACAAAGGGCTCGACTTGGGTTGGAGTCACAGAAGAGAACACAAACACCATTTTAGATTCGAGTTCTGGCAAAAAATACCAACCGGTGAATTAATATTAAATAAATAACCCGGCGGTATGTTCGAGGCAATTGGAATTAAATAATTAAAGTTGGTAGCCTCTAACAATTGGAAAATCCCATAGAGATATATTTGCGGTCGAATATAAAAAGTAGTATCCACTGCCACCAGCCAAAACACGATCAGGGGGGACGGAGATGTGCCCCCTCGAATAACAGACCCCGGGGCAATCGAATTGCCCAGACCAGTACTTCCACAACATGATGATTTGTACTGGTTTCTGTTCATAATTTGGGACTAGTAAAGCCAATGGTAACTTTACATGCCCTGGGAGACAGTAGTCAGTCCTAGGGTATGGAGTCTATGGTGGGGTGTCACTATGACACCCCTGTGTCACTGCACTGAGGGTGCTGTGTAACACACATAGTAAAAACACATGAGGCCCTATGGAGAAAAGACCCCATAGCCCATAAAACACATTAACAGTCAAAGGAACCCCTCAAATCATGTCCAAGAGTGTGAGGAAAAGAGACTCACTCTTGGCAGGAGAAAAACAACAAACTCCAGAAATCCAGCAAAGCTGCTGGGGGACTCACTAGGTTAGGAAATTCAGCCTAAACAGAGAATTCTCCCTAACACTGTCCAGAGACCCAGTTAGCTGTCCAAACTACCCAACTCAAGTGCATTTTATAAGTATCACCCTCCACAGCACCAAAACACTGCAAACACCGTTCTGTTACCTTGCATTCTTTCCAACCCTATAAAAATCCTATAAGTACCCTAGTAACTTCCTAAATTGTCAGAATCTTTTGTGTATCCTGTCCTTAGAAGAATCTGTGTTAGTCTCCATGTATAGCGTAATTCTTTTCAAATTAATTCAGCAATCTGTGTAATTCGTTAATACCATCTTGTAAATAAATTAATTAATTTCCCATAAGGATGAACGTGGCACGAATTGGTTAACATTGCAAATTAACCTCCTTGCGTGCAGTGTCTTTCTTTAATAATCTAGCCACTAAAATATAGTCTCAGTAAGACGAATCATTTTGCTAACAAAAACAGTTTGTCCGTGAAATTGTTACCCTTCTAAAATCCAATTTTCCTTTCCTATAAAGAATCCCATA
This sequence comes from Ambystoma mexicanum, assembly GCF_040938575.1. Taxonomy (NCBI): domain Eukaryota; kingdom Metazoa; phylum Chordata; class Amphibia; order Caudata; family Ambystomatidae; genus Ambystoma; species Ambystoma mexicanum. Next base: position 921,604,031 of record NC_090926.1, on the reverse strand, counting down.
CTGTCACCCATAAAAAGTCATCCTTTCACTTCACTATCATACCTGTTATGTGCCTTTGTACCTCATCAGAAAAACCGATTTTGACTGTTTAGATCATTTCCTAAGCCGTTTGCTTGTTTTAAACCTGTGAAAAATAAGAAATTTCAATTCTGCCACATGTGATTTTTGCTGCACTGCTTTCCTTCCCAAAGTCGATTTTCTCACCTGTATTCATGTTGTTTAGCACCTTAACTTGTAGCTTGTAAGCTTTCTTGCCTCTTTAGCCCAGCCACACAATTTCCTGTCTCATCCATTCTACCGCACATGTATACTGACCTCTAACTATCCGCTGAATTCCGAGTGCCAATTTGCTCTTTTTTCAAGGGTTTTCAATACGTTTTGGCCTCCCATTCAGGGGTGGTAGGTCCAATTTCAGATCTGATCTTTGCCGCTTATATCTGACTCCTTGCTACTACTTTCCACCCACACATAACATGGTTAACAGAGGTTTGGGGGGAGTGTTGCAGGGCGAATGCATAACAGTTGTGCCATCTAAAAGTATGACCAAAAAGTGATACTGCTTCCATTCCTATTTGCATCGATGTATCTGATGTCAGAAAGTTAAATTAAGTGTATCATATCATTTTGCTGTGTAATTATCACCACACTGGTCATTTGAATTTAAAAATAAATAAATTTTCATTATTACACATCGTCCTGGTTTATGGTGCATTGCGACACAGGGTGTCTGTCAAGGGGGTGTGGGACGGGTTGGCTGCCTTCTCAAAGCAGAATCTGAAATGAATACATTTAAAAGCGTTTCTATGGTGCGCCACATCCCTTACCAGTGGAAAGAGTCCTGGTCTGGAGTGTGTTGTGTCTTTAAATCCATTACAGGACACCAGCATCAGGTGGACTGTGGTTAATGCCACTCTGGGATTGGTCCCCTGTGTGGGACTGCTACACCTGTTGCCACAGCCTCCTTTGCTCTGATGGTTTTGGGCCTTCTACTGCTATTGCGGATGATCGTGGAGGTCAAAGTAAAGCGGAAGCTTCAGGATTTCACGATTCTCGACTGCAACGGAATGAATGGTGTTGGGGTGTTCATTGAAGGTGTGGCCCCTGTATGTCCTATTGCCTGCACCCCAGCACCATGACCCTATCAGGAGTTCTGTGTGGACCCTGTGCGTAAAGCTTGGCAGAAGCAGTCCCCTTCCACGAGAGGCCAAAGAGCATGGCCTTGCAACTTCGCAGTATTTTTTTTTTTTTGTTCGCCAATCAATATCCCAGGCCAGCTCCATGTTTAAATATGGACGTGAGGACCTAAAGAAACAACATTTTGTGCAAATCTATCAATGGCGACTAAAGTTATAATCCTTTTTCATAGACAACATTAACCATAACTACCGAGTCACTATTGCTGACTTGATAACACAGGGAAAGCCAGAAAGAGGGAGGGACAGAAAGAGGGAGGGACAGAAAGAGGGAGAGAGAGAAAAGAGAAAGAGAGAGAGAGAGAGAGAGTTAATATCCTGGATGAATGAACACTACTGAAAAAGAGAAAGGAGATGAATGTTTCACTACAATTAGTTCATTCTTCTCTCCTTGAGTGTTCGGGTATCTCTCGTCTGATGGCACCTTAGCATCATGAGTTTGTAAGTCGCTTTCGATCCTTCGCCTTTGCTTCACTCTCTCAATTTTGTCCTTGTTTTAGGTGTTATATCAGTAGTTTTTTCAACAGGCTCAAAAAGCGAATTAACGCATAATGCAGGTGTTTTTCCCGACTGTCGAACAGAGCTTGCCACCAATCGTCCGCACTTGGCGTTTGAAATTTCATTAATTGGGGCCCTAATGTCAATGTTCTCTCCCGGTGTAGGCTTTTGCATTCGAGTGTTAAATGTTTTAGAGTTTCTTCCTTCTTGTTGCAGAATCTGCAGGCTGCATTGGGTTCTTCTATTTTGCGTTGCTCTCTAGTCCACTCTCTTGTTTTAAATGCATTTAATCTGAAGTGTAGAAACAAAGCTCTGCTGCCGTTGTCTGGGGACAGTTCGATATAAGGCTGTAGGGTGTTTAGATTTCTTGCTTCGCTCGGCACCTCCTTCATTAAGTTGTTGGCTGATCTTAAGTTCCCAGTCACGATCCAATCTAATCGCCAGACCTTAGTTTTTGCAGCATTCGGATTGTCGTGTAGGATTTTTAGGTTGATGTCATAAAAAGCCATAATTTCCTCGCAGCGTTTATACCACATTGATAGCAGACAGTTGGGATTTCCTTTGCTGGGATTTTGTAGTATTTCGAATTGTAGGGCCACTTTCTTCATGGTTATCTTTCTAAAGAGGCTCAGCAGGTTCCAACTGACTCGTGCATTAATTGATGTTAGGTTTAGCTCGTATCTGATGCAAGCAGTTGATGTACCCTTTGGTAGTTGCAGAACTCTTACCCAGAAGATGTTTTCTAAGGTAGACCAGACATCCGCGGAGCATCCAAGGGCATTTTCAGCACCAAAAATCAGGGCCGGCACTACCTTTTGGGAGTAAAAGTTCCTTACCGGTTTTATTGAAAATTTACTGTATTTCTTGTGTAAGACGCTAGCTTGGCATGCAAATTGCCGACATTTGGATTTGGCTATCTGTTCCCATTGACTGTCGTTCAGGCTCGAATTAATTTGCATGCCTAGGTATCTTGTGTTTGTTGTGTTGTTTAGCCTCTCTATTCCCAAATGCCATTTAGGTTTTTTGTGCTTTGTTGTTTTCAAGTTTTGCAATGTTAACACCTCACACTTTTTTAAATTGATTTGTAAGCCATTAGCTCTCACGTAGAGGTCTACTGCGTCAATCTTTCGCTGTAGGCCTATGGGTGTTACGTCTAGCAATATTAGGTCGTCGGCATAAAGCATCCAGCTTAACGGGGCTCCGTGTATTTTTGGAGAGAAGGAGCGCACGCTGTCAATTGCATCTCCAATGTCCGATAAGAATAGGTTGAATATTATAGCAGCCAGTGGGCAACCCTGTTTGACCCCGCTATAGGTGTTTATCGCTTTGGACAGGGTGCCCTTTTGGTCCAGACGGATTTTGATGCTTGTGCCAGTGTGTAGCTCTTTGATGGCCGCTATCAGATCTTTTGGACATTCCCACTTCTTCATTTTCTCCCATAGTAGTTCTCTATCTATACTGTCGAAGGCATGTGAGAAGTCTATCAGTGCGAGATGCACTTGGGTTCTTGTTCTTATTGCTTCCATTTTAAGGAGGTTGATTAAGAGAAGATTCAGGGAGCAGCCTACACCCTTGACAAAGCCGGTCTGACGTGGGTCCAGATGTTTTGAGTCAGCTGCCCATTTTACAAGTTGTTGTTGTAAGAGAGTCGCGTACACTTTGCCTAACACATCTAGCAGCGCAATGGGTCGATAATTTGTTGGATCAGATCGATTCCCTTTCTTGAAGATAGGAATGATTATTGCGCATTTCCATGAGTCCGGACTCTTGCAGTTAGCTGCTATTCTTTTGAACATCATGTGACATAGCTCTGCCCACAGCTCTGGGTTTTCTTTGATTGTGTGGTTTGTTAGACCATCCGGGCCTGGGGCTCTGGAGGAGCTAGCTCTTTTTATTATCTCCTCAATGTCATTTTTGTCGAATTCCAGCTTCCATTTTTCTAAAGTAGGTGGTGGTGTCTCTGCTACAGTTGTTCTTTTGCTATATAGCTTCACGAAGTGTTGTATCCATTCAGCTTCAGGAATTGCATTTGTAAGTAATGCCATTTGTGGGGCTCCGGCGTTGTTTATTATCTTCCAGAAAGCAGAGGAGTTTTTGTTTTGCAGTTTTTGCATTATTAGTTCTGAATCGTTCTGCATCATAACTGCTTTGTGTGATCGTAACCAATTTTTGTACTTTTGTTTACAGTTTCTTTTTGCAGTTAAGTAGCTTTTGAAGTTCGTTTTCGATAGATTTCTTATTTGCGCTCTTAGTTCTCTCTTTCTTTTTCTCAACTCTAGATCAAATTTGTGTCTAGCAACAAAGCCACGGGCTTTGGATCCTTGATGTTTTTCTTTGTAGTCGTCTAAGAGATGGATGTATTCAGTCTCCTTTTGATCGTCTACGTATGTGGTTAGTATGTTTTTGACCTCTGTTTTCTTTAGTTTCAGTCTCACCCTGTTGGATTCGATCATTACCGGGAATGTCCAAGTTGTGGGTTTGAGTCCATAATCTGTGGTACATGTCAGGATGACTAAGTCATGATCACTATTGGTCATAGGGAGCACCGTGAGGGATGTTGCATGTTGATGTATTTTCTCGCTGACGTAAAAGTAGTCAAGCGTCGATCGTTGGGTGCCTCTGGACCAGGTAGGTTGGGCTGGTATGTCTCCTGCTAAGTTTCCATTCATCAGCATGAGATTTCTTAACTCCATCTCTGTCGCCCATTGACTGGCGAGTTGTGTTTTGTTGGGATTTTTTGGATTCGATTCGTTGTTAACTGTTAGGCAATTCATATTCAAGTCTCCACAGATCACAATATCAGCACCAACGTCTGTTTCGAGCCAATCATCTATTATAGTTGTAACTTGATCTATATATCCATTACCACTTTTAGTCTTGTGGTTCCAGTATAGGTTCAGGATATGGATTTTCTTATTTTCTTCGTAATTATGAGCAATTGTCGTTGCCTGAATATATGGAGTCACGTTTTCAGTGTTGAGGATTTGATATCCAGATCTCTTTTTGATCATAGTGATAAGGCCTGCCATGGGCCTACCCATCAGTTGTTTGATGGCTGGATTAAAGGCGATCTCGTATTCTCCAGCAATGGGGCAGTTATCCAGCCACGTTTCTTGGAGGCACACGACATCCAGCTCTGGGAAGCAACTCTCTTGGAATAGGTGCACAAATCCTCTGGTGTTCCAGGATCCGAACTTAGTTGTTAGGGGCGAGTTTTCTAGTTGGCGTTAGCTTTGAGTTGTTTTATTCAGGGCCTTTGCGAGCCACCCCCAATTGTCCGTTGAATCATATTCGTTGTTTTCTAGTTCCCCTGTGCCATTTTTCTTGTTGAGAGCTTTGGTGCCAGCGACTGTGATTTGGATTTGTTCCACCGAGTCGTTTTGGACGTGTTCCACTTTTCTCAGGCCGCAGACATTATTGGTGCACTGATTTCTGTTATGTTGGCCAGCCTCTTGCATTTTCTCAGGACTCTTCACTTCGTTACTTTTCTTCCAAAAGGATGAGACTGGCTGTAGTTCTGTAATTTTATTGAAATGACTTTTGTGGGTATCTTCGTCGGTTAGTTCCAGAATGTCAAATCCGAGCGACAACAGCTCAGGTATAGCATCCAAGATACTGTTGGTTATAATTTTTGATTTCAGATGTAGTATAACGAGGTCGTTTTGACCTTCTCGTGGAAATTCCACTGTTTTGATGTCATACGATTGTATCGTTCTCAAACGCGGGACACAGTGGAGTAGTCGTAGAACATTGTTGCGATTCACGATCACGTCGTCTTGACTTTCTAGTCTTTCAATCTTTATTTTGTAGGTGGGTATGGGTGCTTTGATGCCTAATTGTTCAATTTGGTGGGGTATAATTCTTTTATAATCGCCAGGCACTTGTTTTGTTGCGGGAGCTTTGGTTGCCGAGGGTCCTTTTCCATAGCACTTGTTTGGTGCAAACTTTCGAATGTCGTCATAAGTCTCCCGATTTTCGTTCTTGCGGTCTGATTCTATCAGGCTTTTGAGATTTTTTGTCTTTTGACAGTCTCTATCCTCGTTTTTCTTGAGCAGCCTTTCCCGTCTTTCTGTCAGAGTGAGGAAGATAGGACTGGCCTTCACCGGTGAGGCTTTTTCAATGTTTACATTCTTGGGGATCATTGTACAGGTTCCTTGTAACGTAGAAACTTGTGAGGGCAACAATGTAGGTGTTGATTTTTGTTCAGTGATCCTATTTGCTGTGTCTCGTAAAAGGTCGTTTGAACTAGAAGGTGACCCAATTGAAGTCTTAGGATCGATTGGCTCCAATTCGTCAGTGTCCTCGTACGTTGACATATTTATCAACTCGTTCAATAGGTCAGCTTCCTTGTCAGAATCCTCGCTTTTTTGATTTGCGTGCTCGCTTATTGCCTCCTTTTCTGTGATCTTTTTATTCGGGGTTAGATCCACAGATTTTATGTTCTGGTTTACAGTTACATTTACTGTTTTTATGTTGCGTAAGAACTTTCTGGAGTTGTTTCCGCGTCGTGTGTTCTTGGTGCGTTGATTTTTTGTTTTTTTAATTTGAGGTTCCTTTCTAGTTTGGTTTGGATGTGTCCTCGTGGTCTGATTAGTATTTTGCTTAAAGATCGCGAAGATGCCTTTATTTCTTTCAGTTTCAGTGTCGAGGTGCCCAGAGGGGCAATCTTGTAGTCTAGCACATTTCTCGATGTTAGTTGAGGTAGTCGGTGTTTGTGGATCGAGGGAGGCTGGATTTAGTATCGATCTTGTTTTATCTAGCATTGTTTGAAAGCAAGGCTTGTTTAGTTGAGCCTGTGGATGCGTGTTAGATGGAATAGCTTTTGATGCGTTATCATGTACTTCAGGGTTACTTGTCTCCACCGATCTTGTATCGTCGTGTAAACAAGTCTGCTGTTTGGTGTCATCTTTGGTTAGATCTATTGGTAGAGGCAGGGGGCTAGTCGCCCCTTGGCTTTCGATTATTGTGCTCTCGAATTGTTGCAATGGAGAAGTTTGTTTATTCAAGTTGGGCTCCAGGTTGGTGCACGCCTGTAGACTTGTTTTGTTGTTCGTACATGTCAGCTCTTGAGAATCCGGACGGATGCTAAAGTGTTCATCGTTGGCAGACTGCGTTGGAGTTTTCCTTGTTTTTAAGAGGTTGAGTGCTTCTTTAGCGATTTCTGCCAGTACCTTTTTTTCCGATCCGTTGGATTTCCTTTGGACCAGGAGAGTATTCAATTGAGCCTCAATTCTTTTGTTGGAGTCTCGTTGCGCTTGATTTGTTAATGTGGTTTCCATGTCTAGACCTACCAGTTTTGAGTTGATCATTGCAACTAGTGTGGACAGGTCTCTGAGGTTCCCATCTACTTGCTCATACAGTTTTAAAAACGGAGCTATAGATATTGCAAGAGAGGGCATTACAAGCGGTTGTATTTCTTTCATAATGCAGCTGACTATATCAGAAGAAGACTCTGCATGTTTTTTTAGTGGGAGTTGAGCTATTCGAGGACTATGGCAACACACTTGGTTTGTTGAGCTGAGACTCTGAGTAAGAAGAGTCAGACGAAGATGACAGGAGAGGGGTGGGTGATTGTGCCATTTCTGAGAGGCCTCCGTGTCTAGATGGTGGAGTTGATGGTCTCATTAAGTTTTGTGTAGAGATCTTGGTACCTTTTCTCTGTGAACATGGAAGGGTCGGGATAGGCTGTGATCAATGCGCCTGCATTTCCCATAGGCGTTTTTCCATTGTGTTACGGGCGGAGCTCCCAAGGTCTCCTTCATTACATCTACAATGTCTTCAATGGTCTCGGAGACGCTGGGCTCTTTGTTCAAAGTGACCAGTTTGTCTTTTGCTGTGGCGCTTCGTGCTTTATTTATTAGAGTGATGTCGTTTAGTATCTTGTTAACGACCTCCAGTGAGTTCCTCCTGTTGGATCCCGTAGCGATTGGCTCATTGATGCGAAGGGTCTCGATTATGTCATGATGTGCTTGGTGGAAGACCTCGTCGTCTTTTGAGGCACCGACCCAGTCGTCCGTATGTCCCGTTTTTTGTGTTGGGTACAGATGTTCTTCTCCGTTTGTTAGTGGGCTCCTCGGGGTGGATGTGGAGGAATCATGTCTATTGATATGTGAGCTTTCCTTTGACGTTCCCATCTCAGTAGCCTGTGATAGAATGCTACATTCGTCGTGGGTCGTGCCCTGGCTCCTGTCGCTTTGTAGAGTTGAATTGCAAGGAGAACCATTCATGCCTGGCTCGGCGTCACGGATATCGTTGTTCGATGGGACGCTTGAGAGGTCATTTTCTGGGACTCCTTTTGTGTTAGAGGGAGCGAGACCTGTCACAGCTGGGCAACTTGCTATCCGATTGTGGCCCGCGTTCTGCAAACTTATGGTGTGTCGCTGTTTATTGATCCTAACATTAGGAGTTTTTGGTAGTTCTTCTCTTGTTTGTGTTTGATCTGGGTCTTTATCTAGATCTTGTCTATTTTCAGGCTCAGATGCTGATGATAGACGGCTTGTCTCCCCCGTGTAATCACCGTCGCAGTCTGACTTGCGTTCGGGTTTGCGATTGATCGGCTGCGGCCGTGGGGATTTACTTGAGGTGGCCAGCGAGTTCCATCTTCGTAACTGTGATCTTGTGTGTGGGTGTGTCAGGTTTCCCACATGTGGGCGACCAGCAGACGACATTTTGGACGATGCTGCTGAGTCCACGTTAAGTTTTCCAATATGGCCTTGTGTATTAGCCATTCTCTTTTTGATAAGAGTACCCTAGACTTTGCAGATGTATAGTTAGGTCAGCTCAGTTTGGAAGTGTTCTCTGAGCTGTGGGGGATTAGGGATTTAAGGTGTCTGGCCTCCTGCAACTCTCGGCAACACCCCACCCAGATGGTGAAATGTTTAAATCCAACGTTGTACGCTATTGCTTGGCGTTCGTTACTAAATAGAATAGAGTGGTTGCTAAGGGTGCGGGGTTTGCTCACCTGGTTTGTCCGATGTACGGTGTACAGCCGATCTCCGAGCTCAACTCTGGATACAGTTACCCAGATGTTGTTTATCCGTCGATCTAGCGTTTGACCTGTGCGCCTCCAGCGCCAAACAGCCGCACAACAGCCAGCGGCCTTTTCTCCTTCGGGCTTAACGCCGCAAGGGTGTGCTGGGCTCTGTTTTCTGTGCCTGGGTAGGTCAGGTGATCAGTCACGTGACGGCACAGCGCTCCGCCTCCTCCTGGAAGCGAGCGAGCAGGCGAGTTGGAAATACGAAATGCGCGAGTTCTTAGAACTCCCAGCTCACGTTGAAAAAAAGCAGCAGCAGCAAGAAAGAAAGTGTCCTCTCCTCACGGGAATTGCAGCTCTACTGCAACCAGCTTCCTTTCCAATTTGAAAGGTCTGTTTTTTCTCATCCACTGGAATCGGACAAACATGTGTGCACCCTAATTGAAGTGATGTTTTGGCATTCCCTGCCCTGGCAACAAGGCACACATATGTCCCTTTCAAGGGCAATCTGGCACACACTGCTAGTAGCTTGCACTAGGACTGACATGCCCACCTAGATAGGGTTGCCAGATGACTCCATATGATCGAGGGACACCTCGTCCTTCCTGGGCTTTGTTTTTACCTTAGTTTTACTTCACTCTATTTGATTCAATTGAAGTGACCAAACACTACAACTCCCAGCAGGCAAATGATGGGGAAGTGACGGCCGAGTACTGGATTCATGCCCATGGATACCAATCCTAGGCCCAGATAATGAGAACACGTTCTCCAGTTACCGATGCTTAGCAATAAATGCTGGATTTACAGCATGATGGGTATTCATGTCGCAAGTACTAGCAGAACTGGCAAGTGCCAGCAAGTTATGCTTCTTTCTTACATGAAGGGGAAAATGCCGAATGGCGTTCACACGACATGAACATACGCCGCGCAGGGTCGGACTGGGACATAAAATTGTCTCGGGCACCAAAGAAAAAGTGGCCCACAGTTGTAAAAGGGAATTCATTCCTTTTTTGATGCTGTTTGACTAGTACCCAAGGGGGAGGTTTTTGATAAAATGTGATGCAAATTCTACATTTTAAAGATTTATTCAGCAACACTGGTCAAAACTATTAGCCGCGTAGTGAAGTAACTCATCACATTGGCACACATTGGCCAAAAAAGTGCCCCATTTTGAACCAAAAAACTGGCCCACACAAGCATTTTGCGTTTTTGGTTCAGTCCTGGGCCTATTGCCCTATAAGCCAGTCCAAGCCTGCGATATGCGATATCATTCACACAAGGGCTGTTTACCCAGAGCAAAGTGGATGAGTCCTCACACGCTTTTCAGGGAGGGGAGGGCAGGGCAGGGCAAAAGCAGACCTTGGCTGCTTAACGACAAAACGGAAGTCTTTGTTAGAAAGTCGATACTCAAAACTACAAACGGTCAGTCCGATAGTACCCTCCAGTTCAATGGCTCAGCTCCACCTTGGTTTACTTAGCATAGAAAGTTGCCATATCCTCTGTGTTTATCCAGAACCCGATGATCCGCAGTAGGCCAACAACGTGTCTTGCAGGCACACAATAGGCCGCCATAGAAAGGGAAGGCCCCATTGCACGTCAGCTAAAGCCGTTTAAATGCATCATTACGGTGTTTGCGTTCCAGCTTTATTTCTGTTGGCCAGAAGTGACCTATCTGGCCCCGCGCTGCGCCTGGACACAGGAACGCTGCCCTCTCGATGATTTCACACCGTCCACGGTTCCTGTTGGGACCACAGCACAACCTTGTTTTATCCACATTCACGAAACGTGCACGAGGTCAGCTTTGCAGGCCAACCGCGGACGGCTTCTTGTGTTTGCCATCTTGATGACACAGATACGTGGCCAAACTATGAGAACTTAATTCCCCAGCACCCGGACACTGATGGACGTGTTTGCGTTACCCGGATAAGAGATGCAGTCATGTGTTAAAATGCAAAGACAGCCGCGCCAATAGTTACCAAGATCGCCTCCTGTGGCAACATCCCAACACATGAAAGACTCCTTAGCCAGCCGCCTTTTGCGGCAGTTTGAACTGTCAAGGCATTGGGGTATTTGACCACCAGTAAGAAGAACAAAGACCCCCTTTTTTTGGAAGGGGGAGAGACACCTTGAAGGTTTTGCTACTGGCAAGATGCCGCTTCCTCCTGTCCTGCAGAAGAGGGCCAATGCCCGGCACAGGCAGCTGATGTCGGCAACACTGATCAAGGAGCTCGAGGTGTTTCTAAAAAGACGGGTGAGTGCGAGGGGGGCGGGGTGAGGGGCGGGTGGACATTCTAGAGGGAGAAAGGGGGAGGGGATCTGGACAAGAAGGCACGGTGGTACATTCAGAAATCACGAGGGAGCCGTGAGAGGGGCTCTAAGGCTGATTCCTGCAGGGATTCTGTGTGGGGGCAGGGGCATGGGGGCCCTGGAGAAGGGCAATAAAGGGGAAGCGAATGGGGAGCTGGGGTGGACTGGCCTATGGGGAACCCTGGAGATTTCCTGGTGGGCCTCTGCACCTTGCGCCTCTTTTGAGTGGTAACCTATTTCATTTCCAAATTTTCCCAGAGGAAAAGGTTTGGGTTTGCCAGAAATGTGTAATATGGGGCCACTTTGAACATTATTTCCAGGGCCTCTTTTGATTCCCAGTCCACCCCTGATGGGGAGCGGGGGGGGGGGATTGGGAGAAGGTGTAGGGATGCTGTGGGAGGGCATCAGGTGAGAAATGGGGGGGAAGGGTGACAGGAGGAATCTGATGGCATCAGAAGGGGAGGAAGGTAGGATTTTGATGCTGGGAGGGGTGGGGTTGTATCAGGACAAGAGAATGTGCGGTGTATATATATATATATATATATAAATATATATATATATATGTTGGATGGGGCAGTGATCTGGTGATGTGTACTAGGAACGGAGCTGGTATGGGCACGAGGGGCGGCTTGGCACCTGGAGATGAACCGACGGAATATGGAGCGGGAGTGGTGGGAGGTAACTACAGAAAAGGAGTGGGTGGTATATTCAGGGAGCCGTGTGGCAGGTCCCTTAGAGAAGAGGAAACACGTGGATGTACAAAGGGAGTGATGAGCTGGCACTCGGAGATGAAGAATGGAGGGGGTTTATATTTATACAAGAGTAGTGGGATGGCAAAGAGCGGTGGAGATGGAATGTCTGGCAGTGGTGGGAAAGAGGATTTCAGTGGGAATGTAGAAGTGCTGGGATGGCATCTGCTGAGAAGGAGGAGAGCGTCTTTGTGGGGGGGGGGGGGTGGTAGGATGGCATCGGGCAGAAGGCCCTCTGCAGACGAGTTAGCGGATGGGATATTTAGGGTGAATGCTGCCATGTCACATGCAGAAGAGGAAGGCAGGAGACATATAATGGGACTGATTGAATTGCATTTAGATAGGAGGAAAGTGGTAAATGCTTGGGGCTGCACCAGCACAAGACATATTTTGTCGGAGGGCAATCTGGCGAAGAAGAGCAAGACATAGCGGACCTCTGTCAGGTAATCATGAAGGCGTTAGCAGATAATGGATGGGACGAGTTATATTATAGAACTCTGGGAGCAATCACGGGTGAAGGGAAATACAAATGAGGAGTAATTGAAAGACACCTGAGGGAAGAGTAGCAGGAGGGAATAAAAGAGTAAGGGGAGGGCCTCTGAGCAGGGGTAACAGGGAAGACCTGGATAAGGACCACATTATGGGTTTAAGAAGAAGAGAAGATGCGGGCGGGGGCTCTGGACACAGATCCACATACTGAGATGTGGATGGAAAGCATAGGTTACAGGAAGAACAGGCGTACAATGAGTCTTGCAGGAGTAGCAGTTGCTAAAGATCTGGTTAGACTAGTCCAAGGCAATATTCTGGGTTCTACAGGTGATCCGCTTCAGTAGAGTAGTGTGACGGCTCTAGGAGAAGACGAGCAGAGCTGGTAGATCTTGGGGAAATCATTATGTAACGATAGGGCAATAGCAGTAAAATGTGGTAGGGCAGTAGTGGCAGTGGCGGCGTGAGGGGGATCAATATGTTTAGGCACCCCTGCCTCCTGCCTGGTACCCTGTGTGCCCCCTTGCTGCCTGGAGGGCTGCTGCTTTATTGTTATTTTTTTAATAGAAATATTGCCCAAGCCGTGTGATGAGTGTGCGGTGCACCGCCTTCAGAGGTTGCTTAGCAACCATGTTACTGAACGGTGCAGCGCTGGCATGTCCCGGGTGGACATGTCCCGGGTGTTCTAGTCCTTCTGGGGTTTATGGGCACTGCACGTGTGGATTCCTCCTGCCTTGGCCCAGGTTTTGTGGTTGTGCCCCTGCAACGTGAAGATGGAATGGAAAACATAAGGTAAGTGTTTGTGTGTGTTGTGTATGTATACTTGCATAAGTGTTTGAATGTAATGCAGTGTGTGTGTGTGCATGTGTGTAAGACTAGTTGAGTGGGTCTTTGTGCATGTATGTATGTGAATATTAGATTGCTAGTGTCTGTGTGTGCATGTGTCTGGGCAGGTGTGTGCTTGTTCTTCAGTGGTAGGGGTTCTGAGGCTGGGGCACTGTAGCATTACTCAGTCCCTCATGCAAGGGTCGAAGTGATCAAAGAAAAGTAGTGATTTTTTAAATTTTTGTTTGCTTTTGAAATGTGCAATGCGCAAATCCGTGAGGATCCAGGCAGAACCTACATCTAGCGGCATATGTTTCAACAAGATATGGCGGGATTGGGAAATTATATTCCGAAAAAACGAGTTTTCAGCTTCTTCCGGAATAGAGCCAGAGAGTCTGTCTTCCGGAGTTCAGCAGGCAGTGAATTCCAGATAGCAAGATAACTAGGGGCAATGCCATGAATACATTTAAAAATCATACAGAGGGTCCTAAAAAAATCCTCTGCTGAACTGGCAGCCAATGAAGGTTACTGCGGTATGGAGAGAACTATGTTCCCCGCAGCACCAGCCTCCTCTTCTATCCACCCCTCAGTCCCCCCTCTCACCCCACACTACAATACAAATCCCATACCTGGGTCATATCTTCTCCACTCCACCCTCCACCACTGTCTTGTACAACTGTGTATCCATGGCTGAAAGAAACACTGTGAAAGAAAATGCATTTTAAATTGCCACCATTACTTTGTATTTATTGTCCGCCGCATTCAGCTTTACACACTCTTCCCTTTCTCACCATTCACACCTCTTAAGGCCAGAGATAAAGCCACCCATGAGAATGCAGTTTGTGTGAATGTTCTGGATCAGTGTGCATGTGGCAAATGCAGTGTTAATGTTCTGCGTCTGCATGTGGGTGAATGTGAGAAGGTGTATGGGTGAGTAACTGGTGGGTGAATGGCTATGAATGTAATTATGTATGTGAGGCACTGGGGCACACGTGGGGTACTGGAGCATTGTTAAAATGTCCTTAAAGCGACATGGTATGTTTGACTGGCATTTCTGGGCAAAGCAAACTTGATGTGTGTGTTATTACGTGGCTAGACTGGCATTTTGGTGCAGCCAGTCCAGCCATTGCTTACTGTGGCATGACATTTATTTACGGGGCATATATGATAATCATGAAAAGTGTCATTATGTGGGTAGACTGGCATTTTGGTACAGTCAGTATAGCTATTTTCTACTGGGCATTTATGATAAACCAAGTAGGATAAGCGTTATCATGTGGCTAAACAGGCATTTTAGTGCAGCCAGTTTGGTCATCCTTTCTTATTGTGGCATGGCATTTTTAATGTCAATGCCAACAGGATTATGTGGGGTATTGGCATCTATTGGAAGAGTCAGCTTGGACATGTGTTTATTATAGTATCATTACTGGAATTATGCACAAAGCAAACATGAGTATGTTCTTATACAGGAATACTGGCATGTATTGGGGCAGCCAGCATGGAATGTATGGGTACAGCCAGCATGAAAAATTATTTTTATACTGACATATATTGTGGAGAAGGGCATCATGAAAATGTGTTGGGAAATGGTCTTCTGCACTGTTGTTGACTTGCATCTATTGAATTTTCATGAGTTACCCTACAAAACCGATTGCAAACTGGCTTTTTATGCAATTTATTACAGAAAAATGTGCTGCACAATGCACCATTTTTACCCATTATGCAAAAAGCTTTCTCCAGCACAGCACCCCCCACCCCCCAACCCCCCACACCTCTTTTTTAAATGATTCTGGATTCCTCGCTATGCTCGGTTGCTCTTGCATATTTGTGACAAATATTTATGCCCCTCCAATTAAAAAAAATCCCCACTGCCACTGGTGGCTTGCGCATTTTGCTACCAGGGACCAGGCACTGCCCAGTTGTTTCTATGCTGGGTGAAAGATTTCAGCCTTTGTTAAAACACAAACTTACTTCCCCTAGGGCAGTGCCAGCGTGCCCCTCCAACAGCATGAGCATCAGGCCGACCCAGAATGTGGTCTGGCCCCTGCTTTGTTGAGGATCACAGGGGGGTGCAACCCTCAGCATGGCCCACAGGGAAGCCCCAAAACAAAGTGTTGCACCACTGCCAAAGTAGTAAAGTGTGTGGCTGTTTAAATTGTTTTTCTCAAAGGCTGTTCTGCAAGATGCATACATTCTACACATTACACATTATTTTAAACATTTTCTCGGGGTGAACCCCCACGTCCTCTGAAGCCCCTTTAGCTATTTTGGGCTTCCTCGCTATGCTTGGTCACTCAGGGCAATTTGAGGAACTATTGAGGCTCCTTCACTGAAAATATTCACCAGATATGACTGGCTATGAATGAGGCCGAAACATGTTTGGCGATGCTTTTGATCTCGTGCAGAAGGGATGTGACCAAGCAGTTTGAGCCAGACTGACGCTTTCAAGGTGGCACCAAGCCTGATTTTTATATGGTCTTTCCCCTATTGTAATGGCTTGGTAGGCGACGAACGATGGTCCAGAGGGGTCCCCAGAGCAATGCCAGAGGTGAAGATTAATTCTAAGCCTTCCAGCCATCACTTCGTTTCGTTTGCTGTAGTTACCCTGAGTGGGACGGACATGCCCAGAAGTGGGTCCCGTGCCTGCTGGGCCTAGAGATCTAAGCTACTCAGTACTGATGAAGCCGAACTAGGCCAACACATGTTTGGGGGTGCTTGTGGTCTTAATCAGAAGGGATGTGACCAAGCAGTTCCAGCTGGACTGCCCCTTTTGGAATGGGACAGAGCCTGATTTGCATATGGTCTTGGCAGGCGAAGAACGAACGCCAGAGGTTAAGATTCATTCTAAGCCCTCCAGCCATCACTGCTTATGTTTTACTGTGGCCAAGAATTATGACATTACCTGGATTTTTCTCATGTCTTTCCCAGCTCCAAAAGCACAGAGATAGATTCAAAGAGATCCCAGGGGCGTGTGTTCTAGGCGGGTGAGGCAGGTGGGAATAGCTATAGGGACTAGCATGGCCATGGGCAGCAATGTGAGGATAAATAACCAAGCAACACCCACAGACTGCCATGGTCCTTTTCAATAAAAATGCAAGTTGCATGCAGACGACGACCAACATAAGCAGTTTATATGCTGTGGGGTCCCATGCATGCAATTCGATAGGGAGAAGGGAGAAAGACAGAGTACATGCGAGGCTCACTCACTTTTACTCCTTCATTTTCCTCTCCGAAAAAGAAATGCCACCTGCATACAGCTTTGCAGGTTTTTACCAATGGATTCCTTTGGCAATCTGCTGGTTTTAACAAGGTGCAAAACCCAAGTGGATTCCATAGGAATCCAATAGGCTCATGCCTCCATGATAGCCTGATGCAGCTGTAAAATGAAGTGCTCACACCAGACAGCGATGGTGAGCACGTGAAAATGCTCTTATCTACACTCCATGCTCCTCCTCTTCCTTGTGTTACCCTGAAAATGGGCTGGGGCGGGACATGGAGGAGTAAAAGCAGTGTGCCTTGCTTTTATGCCTCTATGTCCCGCTCTGCCCTTTGAAAAGTTAGGCTATGTGTGCCCTCCTAGATCTCCCACACCTCTCCTATCTTCGCTTCCTATGGAAATAGTTTTGGCGTATAGGCAGCTCTTTTAGCACCAGCTAGTAACCAAAACTAAAAAGGGCTGACTAAGTAAAAACCTTCCGTGTAGTGAGCAGAAAGGCAAAGAACTTGTTTTTCTTTCCTGGTAGGGTATTATAAAACTATCACTAAGGGTTTCCAGAATATGACCGCACCCTAGGAATACAGCTCGAAGGTCTGTGATGCTGTCATCTCCAGTCATCCACTCTCTCCCTCAGTGTTGGCGTGCCACAGCACTCCTAGCAGTAGAGTTGGAGGCAGCAACTTGGGCACCTGAAAGAAGCATACTTAGGAGCCAGTGTTGCTGCCTACGAGATTCTGGCTGCGGGACGGCTGCGAATGGAGGAGCCTGTGTAGGATAAGGAAGTCTTTCAGGCAGGGTCTAACCTGGGGATCAGGGAACGGTTTACTAATGGTAGGAATGTGCTGGACACATCCCATCTGGTGCACCTCTTAACTGCTCAGGAGGCGCATGCTCGTCCTATTTGCATAGACCTGCATAATAGCCCAGCAGTTAAGGGGTATCAGTCATCTACGTTGGAATGAATTCTAGGGCAACGGGTCCAGGGAGGCACAATACTAGGACAAGCCCAATTATGACAATCCATCATATCTCACACCACGATCATTATGCCGACAGCGTGGACAGCGGTGCTTGCCCCTCTTCTGCGCACCTCACTGTCTCTGTTTTGCATTACCCATGCTCCATTGGCCATTCCTTGCACCCAGTGGTGCACTGGCCTATAGGACACTCTGGAGATGTGTAGGCACCTGCACCACATCTCTTGTGCAAGTGCCCAGGATTCCTGCTCCTCCTTTCTTCTCTCCTAGTCACCCCACTCCCTTCCCCTCGTTCCATCTCTCCGCCACATCCAGTTCGAGCAAATAATTTGTTATAAGGATTCCAGTAAGTTCTTCTTCACCCTTAACACATGTTTTAGATCGTGAAGTCCTATAAAGGGACATACTCGGGAGGATAGCTCAGGGCCAACGTGCTCGACCTGGAAGCAAGACGACACGGAGCAATACAGGTCTGATCCCCGGGTCCGGGTCCGCGCTTAGAAACCTCTGGGGATTAAGCGTGTTATAAAGAACCTATCATATCATATCGTACGTTTCTTGGAGTGGTAGGTTTTGTGCGTGCATTTACCACATGGTGAGATATGGGTCCACTTTGAATATCCTTTTCATGGCTACTCTTCTCTCCTTCTCCCCACCCACTTGCCCCCGCCAAGACCTTCGCCCTTCACAATATCTTATGTCTCATCATCACAAAGGCCTAACAAACCACTGGGTTTGCTGATTGATTCAGAACTTTGTATAGAGTTTCGCCAATTAACGACAGAAAATAATGATAGCTCTGGCGAAGGACTGGTTCAAAAGAGGCTTATCAAAATTGCTCTCATTGTTTTCTAGGCAGCTCAAAAAGGCGATGGGCGACATTTGAGCTTCAGCACCGAAGAGAACATCTTGAGGTGAGCATTGAAAAAGAACACAATGGTACCTATCACGTGGCCTCTCTGGGGTGCCCCATCGCCAGATGTGGACTGTAGCCTCTTTTTGCTCCTGCCAAATGTACACTACACAGGAACCTACTAGCGGGGTTCGCAGCTTGACTCATGCAATGATATTCTTAGCTGACCGACTTTCTTTGCTTCCAACTTAACTCTATGTTGTCCTGGGCAAACTGATTCATACAAACTGTACATCACTCGACTTTCGGTCGATTCGCAGTCTGCTCGCAGTCTGCGTGCTCAGTAGCCAAACTTTCATGCATAGCAGGGCAGGTTTCCATTCCCCACTTAGCCCTATAATAGGACACTGCCTGGACATGGGCAGGCCCCCTAGGCCGGGCAGTGGTCGAAGAGGGCACGAGCAGATGCGCGCAGTGCTCCTCTTATTTAAAAGAAAAGTTCTAGAATGGGTCACGTTTAAAATAAAAGTGTAGGAAGAAGTTGAATCTTACCCTTAAACAGCAGGTGTGTTTGTTTCGGGGTTTGGATTGCACGTGGGAGGGGGCGTGGCGATGGGGTTTGTGGGGAGCGAGGGCAGGCCAGCAGGGAGCATAGTTCCACTGCTTCTTTTTGTACACCTCAGTCACTGCTGTAGGGCAATGTGGCATTTGTATTAAATGTTTCAAGCATGGGAAATTCTCACGCTAGAAATACAAAAATACTATTTCTAGCCCGAGACCCACTTGTGTTTTACAAAGAAAAGAAGATTTATAGTATGGGTAGTTTTCATCCTGAAACGCTTCTGCATTGCAAATATGTTTTGGCAATATGCATGGAGAGCGCCTGCCTGTGCTGGAAATGAAAAGAAATGACACCTAGCTTCGGGAAATGTGTACTGCAGGGAGAAGGGGTTGGTAAGAACCACGTACACACTGGCGCTGGACTCGGATAACGTGACCAGTTAGGTTGTGTGTATGAAGCGAGTAAATGAAAAGTCTTGACACTTCTGTTTGGAATTTGGAGTGCTGCTTTATTGGCATATAAGTGCCCTGGTTTGTTGGCATACAGAGTGCCTGGTCGCATACAAAGTGCCGACACGTGTTTCGACCATGAGGTCTTCATCAAGGCGGGTAAGTGAGGTGCTGTGCCTGGGATCGTGATAGAGAATTCCAAGGTTATTTTGTT
Source organism: Ambystoma mexicanum (assembly GCF_040938575.1). NCBI lineage: Eukaryota > Metazoa > Chordata > Amphibia > Caudata > Ambystomatidae > Ambystoma > Ambystoma mexicanum. The sequence continues at coordinate 921,584,728 of NC_090926.1, read as the reverse complement.
GCTGGATAGTCCACCTGAGGCTGCTTTGTTCTTCATGTTTTCTGCCCCAACCAACTACCCCAACCACCCACACCAACCCCTACTCTCTCTACTCCCACCCACTCACCTTGCCACCACTCTCTCTAACTCTTCCCATCCCCCACCCTCTCTTCAAAACCCAAATCTCTCTACCGGCACCCACCCACACACCTCCACTCTGTCTACCCCAGCTCACTCACCCACCATGCTCCACTCTATCTACCCCAACCCAGTTTACTGCAAGTTCAGACTGATTTTCATAATGGGGAGAGTTGATGTAATCATGAAACTATTAGTGCACAAACTACAGTTTAAAGTTGGTGTTTTCACACAATTCTGGCCAAGTGCCTAGTACAGGATTACAAGGCAGATCTGAATGTTCCATGGTAAGCAACTGTGCCCTGTGACCACAGGGTTTCAGCACCAGGGGCTTGTAACGGATCAATCTTTAGGGATGGAAGTAGACTTTATTTTAGAAAAAGCATGCAATTCAGTAATTCCCAGCCCTGAAAATGAAAATTATTTACTGTGGGACAACACCAGCAACAGGAGTGTTGGTGGTGGGGGGGGCGGCGATATTTGTGCTACAAATAATCCAAGAGGGGAGTGCTTCATATGATGTTGCTGGCAAAGTATAAAAGGTGTACACCTTTTAAACTCCTTACAATATTAATAAGCAAATTCATAGGCCTCATGACTAGGCGCTCGTGTGGTCTTGTGTGCAAGTGACTGCCACCGCTCTTAACGACCTGGGTACGAATCCCGGCGAAGGCTGTAGATGGAGTGTCACAGATCCCATAAGATCAGGGAAAATCCGGCCCTACGTCCACACTGGTAATTCCCCATTTTGCAATTATCCATTTTACAGCTGCACAGGGGGTGACATTGAATTGTGTCAGGCATGATTTGCAATGCAGCAAACTCACACATTGCTTACAGAGATGCCAATACCCCAGGAGGGACATTGAGATTCTCCCCCATTCGCAGGCAGGGGCAGTGACTCTTAGTGATGCGTAGGTTTGCACAGGGGTGCCTCGCGTATTCAAAAGGCGACAAGTCTCAAGGCCTTCATGCCGTGAGAAGAGCCTTCAGCAGAAATACGTGCTGCCCCCTACCTGCACATGTGGCGGCCGCAGGAGTAGTGCGGGTTGCAGGCGAATACCAGTTGTCTTCAACCTATATCCTAATAGGAGGCATTTGGGCTTGGGACCTAAATAATTACTAAAAAGAGATAGATGAACACAATGGGCCAGAGTCTCAAAAATGTGGGGGCGTAAATGGGGAGATGCGCGAGGACAACTCATTAGTTGCACCAAGAAAGGTGCATCCCAATCCTCAAAGGGCATCTGAATGGGTGCATCTTAGGTGTGCACACCCAGGAGCAATGTTTACCTCCCTTTGCGTTTTCTGCACAAATAAGGGGGCATTTCAAGTTGCACCGTGAACCTTCCTGTGTGCGTGTTTGGACTAGGCCCGTGAGCGGTGCAATGCACGAGAGGTTCGTTTTTTTGACCTTGCGTGGGATGACCTTGGAGTGGGAGAGCAGTGGTCTGAGCCCATGCTCTCCCACGTTCATTTCTATCCTTTGTACAAGAATAGAAATGCATGTGTCTTGTTTGCAACATTTCAGACAGGTTCTTTAAGGGCCCAACACTGTGACATGCTCGACCAACACCCATATGGGTGCTGGGAGCCTGTAATACATTAGTGTGCAATAGATTCGTACTAATGTATGCCAGGGTGCTGGGAATCACAACGTTTGCGCTGCTGTCCAGGCCCCCTGAAATGCACAGGTCGCCTTTGAGAATAAACTGGCCTGTACATTCCTAAAAATAACGTAAAGGAGAAAAGCTTATCCTCCGTGCTTTTTTCGTTTGCGTTCTTTTTTAAGAATATGGCCCAATAAGCCAAGTGAGAACTGCATGGATTTGGAATTGTGCCTGTTAGCACCGATGCATTCAGTTTTGGGAGGGTATTTCACCTATAGCACACCATGATAGCTGAGGCCCTCTTATTCCAGTTGGCCATAAGGGTCATGAGGCACCATCGTAGCCTTTGACCTTGTGCCTCCATCCCTCTCGCCCAATGCCAACAAATCTGGACTAGACCATGGACAGATAGATGGTCCCTGACCTCGACACACGCCTGCTTTCTTAGAGCACTTTGATTGAATGATGTAACACCAGTGGCATGCAATTGTCACGTTAATGAGCCTCGCTGTGCTGTGCTCAGCAACATTACCTTGAGTTGCAGGAGGTTAGATGTTGCTGTTGCCTGCACCTACAGGCACCAATGCTTTAATGCTAAGTTACAGACAGTACCTCTAGTGCTTGCGTTTTAGATTTACCATAAACGCCTCGCATTATAAAATGCAAAGTGCTATGCCATGTGCACTTTCACCAAGTGAGCCATATCGGATTGTAAAGTGCACAATGCAGAATGTTTTGATCACTTAGCCTACAGTGAATCCTTAGGGGAATTCAGGACGAACATACCCACCCTTAGTGCATCCAGAACTTTATTTATTTCAGCTCCTGTGATAACATAGTCTTCCAACTGAAACACTTTACAGTATGGAGCAGTAACCTTTCCAGGTGCTTTACAATCATAGTTCAGTGCAATGCAGATGAAACATCAAACAACTAGAGCCGTGGGAAATAGTGCATAAAAAGATACAATACCTGCTAATGTCCAGTGGTGCAATAGCACACTAGTTCCACACAGTGCTGGTCATCAACATTTGTAAAATCAGCAGACACATGCTGCCCACTTTACAGTGACACAAGACCCTTATCTCCGTCTGACACTCTTATTTTTTAAAACACCATCACTGATGGTCCAAAGGACAAACAAATGCCCCCCGCCCCCGGCCCCCCACTCTCAACACAGTGTGGCGGTAGGAGCAAATCACACTGTCCAATGCCAAGATGCACTGCCCTGCAGAGCAGACACTGAACACCAACCTCAACATGGCGCCTAATGCATGGCGACATCTGGTGACGTACATGCTGTGCTTACAGGTGTGTGTGCATGTACAGGCTTCATGAAAACGCCATTGGCAGTGCAGAAGTCTGAGCACTCGATTTGTATGTACATGGGAGAAGACTGGGAGCTGAGAAAGTACTACTCCTTCAATTCATAGTATTTCAAATCACCAAAGAGGACCTATTCTGGCATAAAGTGTAAGAACAATCCACATGGTAGTCTGATCATGTTCCATCATAACAGCAGAGCACCTGAACACCCTCCTGCCCAGGGGCACTCGAGAGTCCGCAATCTGGAAGCCATCATCCTCAACACCTTAATAGTCAGGGGTGCCATGTATGTGGGATAGTTGGCGACAGACCACCCTGGGATTAAAGTGCCCATGTTCAGAACCCCCAGATGACCAATGTCACATCCTTCGTTTTAAAAATATAGCACACCTTTATAGTATTACAAATAAAACACCTTGCTTGACTGAGATGTGTGCTACAGTTTGGAGAGCAAATTTAGGGTGGTGGCACATTTTACCCCCATCTATCTTTATCCAGTGATACTTTAAAATGTTTTAATGTTTCAATTTCTATCACCTCTATTACATCTCTATCATGTGCTTTATTGCGGAGGGACGATATGATAGAAGTGTGATCAAGCTCTAATCTCTGCTGTTCACAATTCACAGGATTCGAGTTAAAAATAGTCCTTTTCCAAGATATGCGAGTTCTATGTTGGAAATGACAGGCTGGGACATAGGTTACTCTGTAGAGCTGGCTGCACTGGTAGGCGGAGGGAACACTTTGCTCTAGTTCTGTTCTGTGCTTATGTGAAGCACTAATGTTGGTGTAGAGCGCAGTGAAGCACTAATGTTGGTGTAGAGCGCAGTAAGGGCGCGTTTCTGTAATGTGTTATGTACCCAGTGCCCTGTGCAGACTGGAGCTGTAATGTGCTGGAGGAAAACACAACCCTACTTTCTGTGCACTGTTTATATGCCTAATTTAGTACAGTAATGGCTACCGTTTTGTTACATTCCAGGATGCTACTTGTGATCTGTGATGTGCACAAGGAGAAGAGGGTGTTGCACACTAAACAGTGGTAACGTTGAGGGAGGATTTGGCTATCCTGATTTGGAAAAATGTTGGGAAGGATTTAAGTTGGAGAAATCAGAGCATTACTCTGGTTCAGCAGAATTTGCTATTCCGAGCTGGGTGGCCTTAGAGAGGAAGGTTATACGTCCCGACTCGTTGGATAACGTATTTTCTTTTTTTTTTTAAAGAACGGGAGGATGCAACAGCCTACCACCTAATGAGGCTTCTCGTTTAGTGTTAATCTCTTGGTTTGAAGAACATAAACAAGATTGGTGGATGAATTCTGAGGGCTCTTTGCGGCTTAATCCGGCATTACGGGTGGATAATCGACCATTACATTGGCGGAGTTGGATTAAGAATGGGGTGATGAAAATTGGCGATGTTATCAAGAATAAAAAAATGATGCGTTTCACTGCATTGAGATGTAGATTTCAGCTGGAGACACAGGAATGTGATAGAATTCATGGAAGTTACTGACACAGAGACTATTGTACAGTCTCCAATTGCAAAGAGGTCTGGTTTATGTGACATTTTTAACACTCCTCCGCATACAGTTTCCACCTTACTAAAACTGATGCCCATGGCTCCGGCATATGTTGAGCGTTGGGATAGGTTACGTTGTGAATGGGGGACAGATTTGCACAATGAGATTTCGTCTGAGCATCGGGAGTTTGCATTGAAGGCTGGTTAAAGAGCAAAATTGGAATTGGTATTTATTTATTCATTAAAAATTCTTATACCATCCTGCCACACGCCCATGGGCCTCAGGGCGCGCACACACATAAGACACAAGACAGACAACCAAAACAAATAGCATTAAAACAATGCGAAGAGAGACACCAGGGGCCAAACTCTGAGTCAGACAATACAACTGCCGGACAAACAGGCAATAGTACCAAGTCAGACAGAAGGTTGAACAGGAGCATCTTTAACTCCTTTTTAAATATGATTATTGTAGCCGCAGCTCTAAGATCCAACGGAAGCAGATTCCACAAATCGGTACCTTGCACACTAAAACTTCACCCACCTGCCTTGACGAGTTTAAATCTGGGTTTGACCAATCTCATACGGTACTGAGTGACACCTGAAGTCTTAGGCGGGCTCTCAGATACCGAGGTGCCGTGTTCTTCACGCATTTGTGTGTGAGAGTCAAAACTTTGTGCCTTATTCTGAGTTTTACCGGCAGCCTGTGAGTGCCTCGCCTCGCTGCAGTAACATGCGCTCTCCTGGCAAGACCTCAAACTACATCTTACTGCCCCATCCTGTGAGACCTGCAGGGCTGCTACGGAAGAATGTGTACAGCCACTAAGGAGGCTATTGCAATAGTCCAAGCGTGTATTGATAAGGACAGAAGCCAGAGTGGCTAGATTCTGGGAGAGAAAGGGGCGGGTGTTCCTGAGAGGTTTCGTGAAAAATCCACAAGAAGACCGAATCAGTGCGACATGATGTGACATGGATAATTCGGCATCCAAAACCACACAGAGGGTTTTTACCTTTTCTGCCACTGGGATCAGCGTACCCGGGAGTAAAAAATGATCATACTCAACTTGCAAGAACCACAGCCTCAAAGTAGCCGCTGCAATTAGAAGCTCTGTTTTTTTGGCATTTAAAGCCAGAAGGCCTGATTCATGGAAGCATTTTATAATGGTGCAATCCCACAGGAAAATGCTCCATGAATCAGGCCCAGAGAGTAAGCTGCCATCCAGAGATGGATGGCTTTGTAGATGGTATTCAACTTAGCTGCATCCTCATTATACGAGCCAGACAATTTGACGGTCACCTGTGTGTCAACGGCATAATTGGCCACATAAACACAGAGACTAATCAACAAAAGCAGCAAGGGGATCAGATAAACATTAAACAATGTGGGCGAGATGCAGGATCACTGCGGCACCCCACATGTGACGAGTGTGGGGTCCGAACAGAGTTCACCTGTGTTCCCCCTAGAATTTCTGGGGCCCAAAAAGGATCAAATCCAACCATCTGCCTTTTGAGGAGCACCCGACCAAGGACTGTAGTCTGCCTTTGAGAAGGTCATGATCCACAAGATCGAATGCTGATGATAGGTCTAACAACATAAGGATCGATAGTTGTCCTTGGTCCATATTCAATAATAAGTTGGTCTGCAGGTCGAGCATTGTGGTTTCTGTACCTTGGTAGGCTAATTCATACGAAAATAGTAGGATGTTTATATTGGACACTGGTGCGTATGCGTAAATTGGGGCAGATGGATGATCATTTGTGTTGGGGTTGTGGTTCAGAGGTGGGTAGCTTGTTGCATATGTTGTGGGAATGCGTACGGGTATGTGATTACTGGAAAGAAGTTTTGGATAGACTTGCTTTAATTCTCGGAATATCATTCCTTCATTCACTAATATTGCTCTCTATTGCTCACCAGTATTGGCGGTATTGCTCTCGAAAACTGGCCGGTGTATAACAGCTCGGGTGAATAGTGAATGGAATGATAAGTCATTGGTGGTGGCAGCTAAGCAAATAATGAGAGTATGGAAGACGCGGAAAAACACACGTAGAGGATTGGATTTACGAGCTGCAAGTTTTATCTGGTTATAAGAAGATGTTATTTAATAGGATGGATAGGGCGGAGACATTACTTGAACTGTGGGCTTCATTTAATGAGTTATACAGATCCATTGAGAGTTTGAATATGGAAGGGAGTGTCTTTTTGAAGGATGTAGATTGTTGGGTGGTCTGTGATGTGTTTGTAGGTGTCTATGCCTTTATGTGTTTTGTCTTTTGGAGGGATCGCCAATATGCTTATAGTTTGGATGTTCATATATAGGATTATCTTGAAAAATTTGTACATATTGTCACACGTTCCTTTACTGTTCATATATACGTGTTTTGAACTATTACAGTGGACCTTGACTAGTGGGGACTTCACAGACATGCTATTAATAGATTAACCATCCATCATGCTGGAATGGTACATCAGGATGGAGTTTCTGAACAGAGGACACCTGTCCAATTGCACCTGGGCAAGGGCCATCAGCCCATCAGGTGGCTGGAATAGGAGACACGTTTAGGCATTCCCCGCCCGCTGCTTCCAGTAACCTGAGGCCCATCCAGGGGTGGCACCATTTTTTCCAATTTTCGTGGGGAGGCATCAGGGAGCTTCTCCCTATTGACTCCTCACCTCCCCACCCGCCCCAAAACAACCACTTCCTATTTCCACCCTCTGCCTCCTTCCCTCACCCTTTACCTGTCAGGGACCCAATCTTTATGCTCCAGTCCCTGCGCTCCTCCTGGCCCAGCTGCTGCCATATAAATAAAAAAAGAACATAGTCCCTTTTCCATATGGCAGCATTGTTTTCTTCCCTTAGGAGATTGGCTGCGCAAGAAGGCAATCTCCAGAGGGGAGAAAAAAAAAACATTCACACTCCATATAAATCCTGGGGTGCAAATGACTTTCACGCGTCGCTCGGCCCTATCTTAGCTCAGGCTGGCGGGCCCATATCCGCCACCCGCAGGAGTATTGAAAGCCATAGTAAAACACAGCTGAAACATTCAGTGAATGCCAATATCTACAGGGCATCTCCAATAATGGACCATGACCCATAGTGATCTTCAAAGTTATAATGGGGACACAGTCTTCTTCTAAATGATCATTGTCTGTGGAGTTCTAGTATTGCATGTAATATTTTGTAAACAAATCTTTATACTGTGCCTATCACCAGGGTAGCAGTCGTACAAATCTGAGGTTTTTATGGATAATTTCATAATTTATAATTTTTCATTTATATTGCGCTTAATACCAACAAGTGGTTCCTAAGCGCAGAATTGGGATTCAAACCTGTGTTGCGCCACGTTGTGTTGCTTCCAAGATGCGCGTTGCCCCTGAGCTACCCTTCCTCCCTATATTGTGCCCCTGCTCAGGGAAAATCATGCGGTAGTCTGTAGGGACAGAAAAAAGCAAAAGGTAAGAAATAATTGAAGTGGTTGTAAAATAAGGACAAAACAGACACACAGTTGTAGGGGTACAAAAAGTTAGTTTGAAGGGCATATAATTGGGGTAGTGAGGGTGTCTGTGTATTTATTGATAGTGGCCCAAACAAATGTTAATTAGGAAAAAAGGGAATCAAATCCACCTGTGATCTTGATCAATGCTCATTGGAGTCAGATTCTGATACATTGCTGACAGAGCACTAGAATTAGTCAGTGCATGGTCATGCAGGCCATTGAAGCGTCAAATCTTGTTCCCCAGATAACATTTAAATATCCCTCCGTTTAAGAAAGATAATCTGGGGATGCCAAGCCGACTGACAGCACCAAGAGCTGCTGGTTTAAAGGCGAACGTGGGGAACACAAAGCGGGGGAAGTGGGTTTGGAAGCAAAGAGAAAATCACAAACCTTCAAGAACCATGTCTAAGTAGCTATTTGATGAGAGATGAGATTGGTGATCAGTCTTAGGTGCTGTGAGTAAAATGTAAAATGCAGTATCTGGGAGTAGGTTATGTAATCTTAGTGATAGTTAATCATCTATAACAAGAGAAGAAATGCTGGTCTCCCTATCCAGGTAAGGGAGCCACCTCCATGTATCATCTAGCGGGGCATAAACAGAGCATGCAAACCCAGTTTAGGAGAAATTGTGTGAGAATGTGGTGGAAATGTTTGGCAAATATCCAGCCACAGCCACACAAGAAAAAGCAAAAGCTGTTAGCCTTGTTAATGCTCACCTCCAAAAGGAATCCCAATGCAATGAACGGATGCAAGGATGTACACCACCCCCAATCAAGTGGCGGGGGCACATACAGTAGTCAAGACACTTACACCAAACAAGGAACTGATCCACCACCATAATCAATCCACCATTGCCTAGAAGATTGCCTTGAAAAATAATGTCAGTCCTACAAAGGCCGACAGCCTGATGCCACTGCTTGCTAGAGTCAGCCCAAACAGATCCCATGAGGTCGTGTTATCCTAGGAGTGGGATGGTCGGCAGTGGGAAGGAATGTCTACAGCGACCAACATGGCCATGTGTAGGCAACAGAACGGGGCAAATAAACAAAAAACAAACTCACCCGCATGCCAAAGGTCCCAGACTTACACCTGGTGCCGAAGTTGTACGTTTAGCAGTCAGGTAACAGTCTGGTAACGACTAGGCTACTTATTTAAATAAAGACTGATGATTGAAGCCTTTAATAGTTAATGGATCCGGTATGATGGCAAATAGTGGTGTGAGGCACTTAGGAGGGTAGTGGTTTGGAATTAGCAGCTGTGAACTCTTGTTTTAGTAGTTCTAGGTCGAAAAGATTAGCCTCCCCCAACTCGGAAGGATAATAGGTAGGTGATGGCTCTAGTAAGAAAAGTTGCGGTAGAGCCAATTGTAGAGAACTATAGTTCCACCCTACATGCTACTACATCGAAGCTTATGTATGGGACGAAATGACTACTGCTTTTCAGGAGTGCAGGAATGAGTAGTGACTAAACCATATACTCTGCATCAAACCACTACTACACCAGCAGTGATCCCAATAATTAAGGTGACAAAATGGATATCTCCTTCGCCTCTCTAGGAATCCTGGGGCGAGGACATGCAATAGCATTGTCAGGAGGAATGTGAGCTAGCACAGAAGTCGTCCAAACAACAATTGTACTGTGGTGCCAATATATAGTTGGATACTTTAATTAAACTAGAATATAGACACAACTAATAAAAACACTAATGAAGTAAACCTGCGAGGAAACTCAGAGACAAAGCAGACTTTGGAATAAAGGCAGACTCTGGGTTTGAAGACAAGAGTAGCCAGGCAAATAGTTTTTGCACCATATGTCTCAGTTCTTTGTATTGTATTAGCAAGGTAAGGAGTAGACTGATACTGCAGCAGTGAGGGCTTGGGGTCCGTTGAAGCTGATAACCAGTCAGGCAATGTTGAATTGGGGATGCTGGAAGACTCAGCAGGTCTCAGATATGTAGAAAGCAGAGCTTCAGCGTCAGGGTCAAGAGAAAGGCGCAGATGCAGCAGCAGATGAGCATTGAGGTTAGAAATGACTCTGGTGGTTCCCATGCAGCAGCCTGGGTGGCTTTGAAGGTGCACACAGCAGCATTACAGTGGTTTGGAGATGTGGTGAGAACCAGTGATCACTTCCTTGGTTCTTTGGTTGCTGGGGCACCCTGTCAGAGCCTCCATGGGCAAGGTGAATGATTTATTATGAATCTCAGAGCCAGGAATGTTTTAGAGAGCACTCCCAAGGTTCTTCCACTCCAGTGGGCAGGTTCCCTGGTGCCATGGGTCCCAGCTGCAGTAGGCCTTGTGGAACCATCAGGTCACCACAAATATCCCTTTTGGGGAAGGTCTTGCCTCTTCCTTGGAAATCCTGATCATTACCTCTATGGCAGGCCAACTTTGGAGCAGACTGTAGTCCCAAACAGGTTCCAAATAAAGTCTTTATCTTCAAGTGGCCAACGATGAACCCACCAAGGGGAGGATCGCCACACCTTATAGAGGCAAAAGGCTAAAGCAGGTTTGTTGCCATTTACCTTCTGTAAGGTGTAGTCTCCTGATTCAAAATCTTCTGCCTGGGAATGTCATACCAAGAGTACTTTGTCTGCCGAAAATGGGGAGGGGACAGAACGTTTGGAGGCCCTATGAACATCCAGCATCCTTTTCTAACAGGAAAGCCCTCTGCCTGGCTAATCTGTTCTGTCCCATTTCTCTATCTTCCTACATAAAAGGGCCCCTGTTAATTACCATCCTGGTGTGATTTCCTTTGGCCTCGTAGACCCTGCTATTTGAATCACTGGAACTCTTCCTTTCCTGTGGGGACAGTTCCTGTTGTCCTGGAAGATGACAACCCATCACAGGGAAGGCAAAGGGTTTTGCTGAGGCAGAACCCAAATGGTGTTTTGGGTGAAACACTGCCCGAAACAATGAATACACAGGCGCCCCTGACCAGGAAGGTCAAAAGTATCAAAGCTGATAATAAAATGACACCAGTAGGTATTGACCAAAATAATTGTCGAGTCTCAGAGATCACCATGTCATTACCAGATATGGTTTATACTTGTCACCCGCCACCATAACCTGGCGCTCAGTATTATATCATTTAATTCCGGCTCAGGATTACCTACAGTTAGAGGCAGTTCCTGATTGCTGGTCCTTTGGTTCCAACAAGTACTGGCAGCAATGCACAGGTCCCCTCATGACTGTCATGTTGCCAAACCTCAAGGTAGCGGGTGAGAGGTGTCAAAAGACAGCTCAGCAAAGTTACAAGTGTGTAAAAGCTTTTTTAGCATCGAGCATTATGAAAGGTGATCTGATTAGCAGACCTCACTTTCAGAGACAGAGCTACCCACATTATTTGTTTAATTCAAATAGAAAAAGCTCAATGGGTGGAACTGCCATCTGACAAACCTTTAGATGCCCTGGCATTTGTTCTATTTTCATTCATTATTAACGTAATATGGATAAAACCATTACAGAAAGGGTGATCTGCTAAACAGATCTCCCTTTTATAACTCCATGACAAAAGCATAGTGCACACCTGTGCCCCATACGCTCAGTGTCCTTATCTACAGTGCCTGCTCTCCAGTGGCACAGAGCAGGTTCAGAGCACACAGGTGCGCATCTGACAGCAAGAGTGACAGCAAAGTCCATGCAGCACATGGGGCTGCCTTTAAGATATGCACCACTGTTCCCAAACTACTGACTATGAGTGTTGCAATCCTGCTGGATATAAGCCATACCTGAGTTTAGTATATGGGGTCTAGCATCTCTCATATTTAATATAGCCACATCAATTTGATATCATGCAGTTGTCAGCACTTTGCGTCCAGCTGAGCTGTGGAAGTTGTGTGTGTCTTCAGCTCAGACAGCCTGGCAGTGCAAATCGAAAAGGCAGGTGGTGTGATGGCTATGCCTCTCCTTTTTATCCTTTGTGAGGTTGGGTCCTCTCTCCAGTGAGCCAGACTCACGGCAACGGCTTGCCTGGGAAACAGGAATTAAAGGTCACACCCTTCCCAAAAGGACTTGCACATCAGACTTGGGTGCTGCATACCAAAAAGGCCTTTGATGCTATTGACAAGGGAAGCGAGTGTAGTGAGTGTAATCAGAGGGAGCTCAACACAGCTGGCACAAGAGTCCACCATCCTCTTTCTCTCAATATTCTTTCTTCCTTCCTGTCTTCTCTACTTCCTTCAATGCAAATCACGTTGAGTATGATTTCAGAATGCAAAGACCACTTGTCTCAAGAACAAGGATTGGACCCCTTTAAGCAAGCTTGCCTTTGCCTTTGCCTTATCACCTTTAAAAAAGAAGGAGTCTCCCATTCCTTCTTTGATTCACTCTTGATGAAATGAACTGAGGAAGAATTCACTGGAATCTGTTGGGAGAGTTGACTCTCCAAAGTCCTGTACCAGAGGTGACGACTGAGCTTCCAAATCAGAGGCAAGTTGTGCTCCCTAACCATCCCCAGGACACATTGGGGTAACCTACCACTGGAGCAAGACCTGCAACTCTGCCAGGCATACTGGTACCCAGGACCTCACCATGTTCAAAAATCCATGCAGGGGTGTGCCAGCCTCCCATGTGGTAGGAGACACAAGAACATGGACTAATCTTGACCATGAGCCCCTGGAGTGGCACTCATAGCGTGTGGAGGACCATACCAGTTAAGTCTTCCTGTTTTGCCTCATCAAAGCACTATGCATTCAAACTGTGTTCACTGCCATCAAACCAGAAGGACCCTGAGGTGCTGCTTTTGGCACTCAACCTAACCTTCGTACCACTGTGTTCTTAATTTAGAACTAGCTCAATGCTGCATCGTGTCCTCACGAAAGGTTATCACTTGCTTGGATCGAATAAACTGCTCATCGGCGAATAGACTCAAACCGCTGGAGTGTCATTCATTGACTCAAGCGAACAGTTACCAAACGGTTTGACCCAGCTTGACCTTGAATCGTGCTTCATCGAACCACACACCAGAACATCAAGATCACTGCTTCGAACCATCGCCGACCTTCGACCCAAACTACTGGAGCGTCACATCGACCCTACCTGGTGGTTAATACACGTCTTGAACTGGCTCAACTCCAAACTGATCCTGGCGAGGGCTCCAGCCACCATCTCTCGAATCCCCCCCCTCAAACACTGCCATGCAACCACATTCAAATTGACTCAATGCCAACTTGCTGATTGGGCCAACACAACTCAGTGAAGCTGAACTGAGTTTGCTCCACTCGCACAATAGTTCTGAAGCTCAACACTGTTCAAATGCATGCAAAGAAGTACTATTGACGCACAACTCCCCCCAGTCCCCTGGTCTATTGTGGTCCCTATGGACTGATTAGATCACTTGGCACCTTTTTCAAAGAAAGACATATCCTTTTGAAAGAAAAGTGTGATTGTTGAATTGCCTTTCACTCCTGTCTTATTACTCAGAGTGCTGCACCTTTCTATCTGTTGCATATTCTGAGTTCAGGGCTGCGTTTTCTATAATGTTTTTCTATTTAGTTATTCTTGCAGAAATCGGGCCTCATTACAAGGTTGGCAGTAACCCGCTGGTGCTACCGGCGGGCTGCCGCTGACCTTGACACACTGAATCTGCTGCGTGACCTCCTGGGGCCACCATGACATTACAAGTCCTGGCAGAGGGGGAAGTCAGGCGGGGGATTCGATAAGTCCCCATTCCTGTGGAGTTCCATAGGACTCAACATAATGGGCACTCAGAAGCACCAGCACAGTTGCTAATGATGCCGATGCTTCCATGAGAACTCTGCCTACTGAGGCCGTTGCGCCTGGCAGGGTCAGACATTCCGGGCGCGGCGGCCCAGGCAGGCAGACTTGTAGTGTGGCGGTCTGGAAACAAGGATACCCGTAAGCTTACCAGCACCCTTGTTTCCGGACCACCACACTCATAATGAGGTCCAGATGTGTTTAAGTAAACTATATATATTTTTGTAGTACCTTGTTTGGACATTCCTGCCTCGTTATGCTGTGTTAATGTCTCAGTAGTCCTGTGTTGCTTGAGAGAAGTGGCTGACTGTCTTCAGTGTAGCTTGACAGCTCCCTGCATGTCTCTATGTTAATTCCTCTAGTGTTCGCCTGCAGTATGGTGCTCGACCGGGCTGGAGAAGGCACCCCCACCCCCTACAGCTATGACCGTGGATCATGGATGTTCAGCATGACATGGAGGGGAAGTGCTGGCTGGGGGTCTCTGGAGTGTTGATAGTCACGTGAATGAACTGGCCTGCGCTGGGCTGTGAAATGTGTAGGTATTCCTGTGTCCGGATGATTGTTCCCGTGCTAGAAACACTGACAGGGGAGATTCGGAAACTAAGCTTTGCATGTGAGGCCTCATAGCAAGCAGGTCTCGGTATGTGGCCTGGTGCTAGTGTTATCTGGGCCCAGTGCCATTCCTGCGTGGGTACTCCCATCTTTTCCTGCTGCCTCTCAGAAGGCTAGATGCCTCTTATTCCGAAATGCTCTGCTTGAGGTTTTTTGGCTCCATGTTAGCAGGCCTTATAGAAGAGTTTGCTGGGTTGTGAGAGGTGATGTCTGGAGTCATAACCTTGGAGGGCTGATTGAACCTCCACTTGGCAGTTGTCACCCATGGGCTGCGAGTAACAGCACTGGTGTACTTACGGGTGTGTACTACTTTACTGGCTTGCTTTATAAATTGAATATGCTTGTAACCAGAGCCTGTGTTAATAACAAAAATATCTGGGCATTCGGTCGAATTACCCTCCCTAACTCCCAAACCCAATTTTTGTGGCTCGGGAGTAACAAAAGGGCCATCCCTTGAAGTATCCCTTGAAGTATCTAACTCTAATACACTAGATCCGGTCAGCTCAGAGTATAATACTCCCTCTGCCATGCCATTGCCCAATGGGAATCGACTGTCTGAAGTTCTAGTGCGTAGATGACAACGGCTCCCAGGATTTGAAAGCAGGTGTCTCTGATGATGAAGAGGAACCTGATGGAAGTATGATTACACCTGTATCAAGAGCAGAGCTGGACACAATGGGTTCACCTTTTTCCACCCTTCAACAATCCCCATTAAAAAGCATGGAGCATGTTATCTCTGAGACCTGTTACAGTCCCCTTTGAGACAGCCGGGGAGGGATTATATGCAGAATGAGTGAAATGGTACGGGGCAATGGTTGCATGTAAAGAAGAACATCACACGTGATCGTAACCACTGTACTAATTTCACATATTTCTGCTTATGGGTGGACTTGTTACATAAATGTGCACTACAGTTATGGCCTGAAAAAGTTGATAAAACCTGTTAAACCCTTCAACATCTTAAGAGGGTCTAAAGATCTTGTCAAACAAATCAGATTGAAACTAGTGACGTGCTGGATAATAAGGATACATCTAAAGACCGGTATCAGTCGGCGTGGGCTGTATCTGGCTCAGCTTTGCCAGTAGCTTCTGGTGAATTGATTGGTGGTAGTATACCCGCACACCTAGTTAGGAGGGACAAGGAGGGTCCTGAATTTGTGGCTAAAGTCTGTCAAATGGACTATTGAGAGTGGATATAAGGATGAATAACCACACTGGCCCCACAGGAAGTTGTCTCCTGTCCTTACTAACCTCAAGCATTATTAACAGTACTAAGCGATATGGTTTCTCACGTGTTCAGGGAGTCGTGTTGCAAAAAAATCAAATGCCCATGATTGCAAATAGAAGTAAAAACGATCTGATACAGGACAAGAGGACCTTTGTCATCTGTAATGTTGAAAGCCCTGGGATGATAAGAGAGCCTAGAGGTGCTCTGAAGAACAAGGTGTTAGCATGGCTTCATCAAAAAGTAGGACCTGGCTGCCTAAGAACGCACAATCTCCAATTGGTTCTCAGAACTCAAATTGAAGAATGGTGTCCAGCTGAAAATGAGGTCTGCGTTGTTGTTGCTTGCAATAGAAGCAACCTGCCCGTGTTTCTCAGTATTTGTGACATTTGTGATAGGTTACTCGAAATTGAGTATCGCGGTGGATGACTTTGAGAATTAATACATTTGAGATAGAGCAGGTGTGACAGGTTTTGCTTCCTAGGATGGCCTAATAAACCAATCCCCAAAAGTAAAATCAATTTTATTATTTACTCAAACAGTTTAAAACAAACAATTAAATCAACATTCGATTGATTACAAACATAGTTTTAGCACATTGGGTGCTGTTATGTACATAGAGAATAATCTATAGGAATTCTACAAAGCCTTTAGTTGGCGTTATTCAAGAACAAAGTGTATGTGGCAAACACAATTTCTGTGCACACAAAAGTCACGTTATTGTCATATGCTGTTAATAACGCCACTTTGTGAATCCAGAGGTTAAAATCTCAACATGTTTCTGTTCTTATCGTATTAGATACTGAACATTCTTCAGGAGAATTAATCCAATTCAATTCCTATTCAAAAGATCTGGCTGGTGTATTGCTTACAATAAGGTAAACCTGTCAAGTTAAAAGACAGGGAAGTAGAGTGAGCTGTAATAGCTTGCCTTCTCTATATGGTTCTATTAATGAAATCAGAACCTAACCATTGTTGTTTACCTTGGCTGGCTCTTGTGGGGGCTCACAACCTCCGTATTTAGTTGTTGTGGGACTGCTTCGTGGTCCTATGTTGCTAGCTGCAAGAAAAGCATATAAATAGCCTTTCAGTCACATTACTAGTGCTACCGTACTCCACCATTTTGTTGCAGGGGAATCATTAGTCTGAAAAAACCATCCTGGTAGGGTAATCCACCCACCTGTTCTTTGGATGTGTTGTTCTTACGTTGTTCTGTTTCCACCTTGGTTTGTTTTTGGTCTTAGGTTGTTATCTTGTAAATGTATATCTCAAGCCCATTCATATGTAGGACCAGTTACAACATGTAAAATTGGGGTAAGTATGTTCTATAGGCCCTTGATTGTTTATTTAGAAATACACTTTCTTCTCTATTACCTTTGATCGGGGTCGTGGAGCTTCGCTGTCCCGTCAATATGCTCACCGCGTCTCACCTCTATCTTCATGCTGTATTAGTCTTTAAGCACTGTGGGGGCATTGGAAATCGGGTCATGTTGATCAATACTTGCATAGAAGTATCGGGTAGTGTGCATCTGTATCAGTAGGTTGCAAATATTATAAACGGTAGAAGGTTAAAAATAATCTATTACCTTTTTCCTAATGTTCGTGCTTGGTTGACTCAAAGTTTTGCTACCCCCGTTGGGGCGTAGTGGCGCTGTGTTTCTATCTCTGTGCACTATTCCAATGTTCGCGCTGCTAAGATGACTGGGAACAGAAAAGACCATGTTGATCGCGAGCTGTGATTGATGCAGGCTATGCTTGAAGCAGGTTGCATGAATGCGGCGATCAGTTGTTATGCGGAGGAATTATATAAATACCTTTGTTGTCATGCTGCAGTTGATGTAGTGACCATAGCGGGCGTTGCAGCTCCGATCGTCCAAGCATTTTCCCACTGTGTATCTTTTTAGTTAGCCGGTTTGCTCCGATCGCCTTACCTTAGTTGTAAATCAATCAAGATGCCGGCCGTCTGGTTATCATGGAGACGCAGTGTGTCTTAGTCTCTCATCGTGTTTGAAAGCTCGTTGGAGCTGCAGGGCGCCATGTTGGAGCGGAGTGCATGGTATGCTCTAATAGTTTAGATAATTTAGTATCCACATCGTATGATGATTCATGCTAGGAGCTCAGTGGCACTCTGTGTATTAATGCATTTTAATCCTTCTGGAGTTGCTATGGGGCATATGCCGATGCGGGCCATGCATAACTAGATCAGTGTGGCAAAAACATAAACACAACTGGTAACAGATGCTCTAAACCGTATTGGATGTAATAATCGGTGTAGGTATTCTGGATCAGTTGTGGCAGCGGCTTGTTTGAGTCCAGGGGTTTACCCATGGCGGTAGTACCCACCGGCCTGGTCCAGTTGGGGGTGTTGGCTTGGTCATGGGGGTGCTGGAAGTTTGTCTCTTAATTTAAAAAATGTTGCCATTCGATTGATTCATTGAGTCCATTTGTATTGCTTCTCATGATGTATATCATTTCTTGCTCCTTTCTTAGCAATCTGTTTTCTAGAGTGAGTGTGTTTTTTCCCTTCAGGACTTGTAGGACCGTCGACGTGAACTCTTCAGGGCCATGGTTTAGCATAGTAAAGTGTTTAACCAGTGGCGCTGTCTCTGTCTTGTTTCTCAGAGAGCTATGGTGTCCAATTAGCCGGGTCTTTACTTACCTATTTGTTTTGCCCACATATGGTAGGCCACAGGGGCATCTGATGAGATAGATCACATGATCAGTGTTGTAGTTGGAGAAGCTCTTTTGTTGCCATTGTCTATTGGTGTCGATGTTGATTTCTTTGCTCATCTTACTTAGTTTGCATACTCCACAACTTCCACATGGATAATGTCCAGTTGTAGGTTCCAACCCCCACATTGCGGTGATACTTTGTGTGGGTGCATTGTTCGTTCTTAACTTACTGCTGCTAACTCTATTGCCTATGGACATGCTTTTTTTGTAGGCTTTTGTAGGCAAAGCTCGGGTAGTAGAATTAGGTTCTTAGTGGTGTCGAAGGTTTTCCAGTGTTTTTGGATGATGTTTTTTATCCTCAAGCTTTGGTTGGTGAAGGTATTCACACACATTATTCTGTTCTCCATTGGTTTTTATGGTTTAGTTTCCAGTAGTGCTTCCCTGTTGTTGTAGGCTCGCTTGGTGGTCCTTTTAACTATTTTTTTGGGGTCTCCTCTTTATCTAAGTTTGGTGGTAAGTATCTGGGCTTCAGTCTCAAACGTGGCTCTTTCTGAGCTGTTTCTTTTCAGTCTTAAAAACTGTCTGAAAGGGAGGTTGTCTGGTAAGTGTTTCACATGACGACTAGAGTAGTCTAGTAGAGAATTTTTATCAGTTGGTTTGTGGTATGGTTTGACCTTGAGGCTACCGTTTTGATGAAAATTTGTGAGGTCTAGGAAGTTAGTGGTAGTGCTGAGGGTCAACATGAATTGTAGGTGTGGGTTAAGTGTATTAACCCATGTGAAGAACTCGTTGGCTGGCTCTACTGATACTTCCCAAATCACCAAGATGCCATCTATATACCACGTCCAAACTTTGATGCTGTTTTTAAGGGGGTTATTTTCACTGTAGATGTTTGTTTTTTCAAAGGTTTTGACGTATCGATTCACCAGGCTAGGGGCAATGGCCGCACCCATAGCAGTCCTTCCACCTGTTGGTAAAATGCTCAGTTGAATTCAAAGTAGTTCCTTTTCAGTGCCACCTCGACATAGCACATGATGAACGCTGTTGGTACCGGATCTTGTCGGTGCAGATGAATCCCTTCCACTGTATATGTCATTGCTTGTTGCGGGATGTTTGTGTAAAGTGCAACAATGTCCAGTCCCACCAATAGGGATGTATTCGGATTAAATTTGAGGTCTTCGAATTGTTTGTTCGCGTCTGTCGTGTCTTCAAGGTACGATGTCATGCCTTTGATGTATCTTTTAAGGTAGTGATCCACGAACTTGGATAAAGGCTCTAGCACTGAGTTGACCCCTGACACTATTGGTCTATGTGGTGGTTTGATGAGGGTCTAGTGTATTTTAGGGAGGCAGTGAAAAATGGGCGTGGTAGGTTTGGTGAGGAATTCCGCTTCTTTTTTGGAGATCCATCCACATTCCTTGGCTTTGGAAACTTTAATGGCAATTAGATGTTGCAATTCTTTTGTAGGGTCTGCCTGTAGACAGGTGTAGTAGGGGCTGTTGCAAAGTTGGATTTTGCATTCGCTGATGTCCTCTCCCTGGTTCAAAATGACAGTCCCACCACCATTGTCCGCTTTCTTGATCAGGATTTTGGGTTTGGATGCCAGAGATTGGTTGGCTTCCTTCTCTCCACGTGTCAAGTTTTGGAATGGTTTCTGTTGGTTGGTTTCCAATTTCCTTACATCCGCCAGAACTTTTTGTTTGAATACCTGTGATTCGGGAGAGTAGCTATAACTTGGCGGGCAGAAGGTTGAAGGATTGCGTAGACCTGTTTAATTAGTAGGTCTTTTAAAGGAATCCTCAGTTTCTTTCTCGAAAAATTCTTTTAGGTGGATCTTCCTCATACATTTCAAAAAGTCAATGTGGAATTCAAAAGGATCATGCTCTTTTGTAGTCACAAACCCTAAACCTTTGTTGAGGACTTGCTGTTCAATATCTGTGGGGTTGTAATCTGATAGATTGACTAGAAGCGATTGCCGCTTCTGGTCTGTCTTGTCCCGTTGTCCTGATTGCTTCTGTTTTGCCCCTGGTATATAAAAAGGCAGTGAATTACCTCTACGTCCACCGGTCCCCTGTCTTTTATTTTGCTGACCTCTGCCTCTTGTAAAGGATTTGTTATTTGTTGTTGATGTGCCTTTTCCCGTGTCATCTTGGTCACTACTATCATTAGTAGTACTGTATGACGTGCTTCTAAATATGACCCTTCTGTTGGATTCATTGGGGACAGTTTGATGGAGTGATTTGTTTCTATACTCTTCTTTAACGTAGGGGAAGGCTCTTTCATGGGTGAATCGTGCTAGATCTTTCTTCATTCTTTGAATTTGTTCTTGTGTATTACTCATTTTTAACTCTTTCATTTCTTTTTCTATTTCCTTTATACTTTTCTTGAAGTTGTCCAGTGATAATCGTTTTTTCCTATTTTCTTCAATTTTTTCAGGTCAATTTCTATTTTTTCAGATGTTTCTTTAGCTGTATCGATAATGAGGATCAGCCAGTCCCTCCTGCATCGATTAGCAATGTAACTCCATTGTATTTGAAATTTCTCATTGTCCAGAAAATGTCGGGGCTTGTTCAGTACTGTCAATCCTTTTGGTAATGATTTACTCTTTAGGTATTCAAGCCTTATAGCTCCATGGACTTTGAGCACCCATAACTTTCGATCTGACGGCCCATTCATCCTGAAATTCTGATGGATTTGTAAAGGACCTTTAAGTTTCAGGTTTAATCTGTGATGTAATGGTTTCAGTGTAAATCACTTGCATATTGGAATCCGCAGCCTATTTATTTGTATTATAGATGCGCTGGTTTAACGGCAGTATTGTTGGTAATATATTTTGTATATTGATCTGCTTTTTTATGTAGTTCTATGCTAAATTCATGTTTGTGTTTCTATTTGTATTACTTTTTGTGTCGCATGCTCACTTGATATCCCTGTTGTTGTTTTTTCTGTCAGCGCCCTGATACGTACAGGATAGCAGTGGCGCTATAGAAATAATAAACTAAACTAAGCCTTTGGACTATTATACTTTGCTAACGGTGCCTGGTTTACCTTAATGATTGGGATCACTGTTGGTTTGTAGAAGTGTGGGAGCGGAACAGGTGGTTCAGTCACTGCTCAACCCTGTACTCCTGCAGAGCAGAAGTCATTTCTCACACCACACTTGCCATTCTGTCACATGGTGAATTTAAGTGTGTGAAATATACACATTCTACGGTTGGTGTAGAGTAAGGTGAGATATATTTGGGATTAGAGGATTTGATACATTTTTAATCTTTTTGAGAGGGAACGGAGGCACCCATGCTTGAATGATTATGTGAGACCTATTTTTTTAACCAATTAAAACATCATGGGCTTCATTAGGACCTTGGAGGTCCCGATATGAACGGTGCCAGTACGGGACCGGCACCGTTCATTATGGTATGCCCTATTACGAGGCTTGCTAGCGGGTCCCGCTTTTCACGTCTGGTCTGACCAGACGTGAAAAGCGGGACCCACTAGCAGGCCAGGATGCTAACAACGGGCCCATCATTAACGGGTCTGCCAAGGTCAGCATAACCCGGTT
Organism: Ambystoma mexicanum; assembly: GCF_040938575.1. Classification (NCBI taxonomy): domain Eukaryota; kingdom Metazoa; phylum Chordata; class Amphibia; order Caudata; family Ambystomatidae; genus Ambystoma; species Ambystoma mexicanum. Next base: position 921,562,879 of record NC_090926.1, on the reverse strand, counting down.
GTTGCCCTTTTCTTGGACCCGGTAAAAAATCATTACCGCCAGGGTCGTAATGAGGCCCCATGTGATTTAACAGCAAGCTGTGTTTGTATTTGTATTTGTTTTATTTGTAACGCACACCATCAGGCCCGGAGGCATCAGGGCGCATCTTTAGACATGGTTACATAAGCATACAGTTACATATATTCAACACATTAACAGTACAAAGTATTCGAGGCATACAGCAATATACATATTTACAGACCGAAGATTAGGGCAGGCGTTTCCCTGGGTTGGTCCGGGTATCATGGCTGGTTGAAGAGCCAGGATTTGGTTTTAGATTTGAAGGCGCTAAAGCATTCTTCAGATCGGATGGTGAGGGGGAGGGCATTCCAAAGCTTGGAGGCTAGGACGGGGAAGCTAGATCCACCCGCCTTTTGTAGTTTGAACCTAGGAATGGTTAGGCAGTGGGTCTGAGCCATTCTTTGCGGGCGGGTAGGTGCGTGGCGGGATTGCCGGTTACAGAGGTATGGTGGGGCTTGGTTAACTAGGCATTTTTGGGTGAGGCCTAAGACTTTCAGTGAAATTCTCTGTTTGACCGGTAGCCAGTGTAGGTTGGATCTGGATTCCGAGATGTGGGGGTTTTGTGGGATGTTTAGGGCTGCTCTGATAGGGTTATTTTGGGTAATTTGCAGTTTGTTCAAGTTCTCTTGGCTCGTTCCAAGGTAGAGGGCGCTCCCATAGTCAATTTTGGCCATGATGAGAGTTCTGGCCAAAGTGACCGTGTTGGGGGTAGTCAGAAATGGCCTGCAAGCTGTAATGAGTTTGCAGGTGTATGCTGAGGAAGATCTGACTGCATTTGTTTGTCGGGATACTGATAGAGTGGCGTCAAGATAGACGCCTAGGGTTTTGGTGTCTTTCGAAACTTGGATGGTGTTGCCATCGATGATAAATGATCGGTAGGATGGCTCAAGTTTACTAAGGCGTTGCGTAGTGCCCAAGATGAGGAGCTCAGTCTTGTCATCGTTAAGGCATAACTGGTGTTGTGCCATCCAGGCTTGGATGACCAGGTAGACCTCATTCATGGCCTTATTGTCAGCCACATAGTCACCAGTGATGGGAATGAGTATCTGGGTGTCGTCAGCATAGTTCGTATAGGAGACACCCAGATAGTCAAGTACATCAAAGAGTGGTTTTGTAAAAACATTATAGAGCGTTGGCGACACACAAGAGCCCGGGGGGACGCCGCAGTGAATCGGGGAAGGACCTGCAGCTGCAGATTGAGAGAAGACCCGCATAGATCTATTACTCAATAATGATTTGATCCAGGCCGTAGCTGATGGTGAGAAATGGGCGGCCGAGTGAAGATGCTTGCATAGGATTTGGTGATTGACCAAATCGAAGGCCGCAGAGAGGTCAAATAGAAGTAACAAGGCAAGTTTGCCATTGTCCTTTAACACTTTGATCTGGGTTTTTAAGTCTAGTAGAGCTGTCTCTGTTCCATGTCTGGGGCGGAAGCCAGATTGTCTAAGGCCTAGGAGTTTATTGGCTTCCAAGTACTCTTGGATTTGCAGGTATGCTGCACAGTCTAGAATTTTTAACAGTAACGGGACAGTAGTGATGGGTCGGTAGTTGGTAGGTATGCTAGGGTCGAGGGAAGGTTTTTTAAGCAAGGGGATCACTCAAGCATCCTTAAGGTTGTCGGGGACGGTTCCTGTTTTAAAGGATGCGTTGATGTAAGATGTGATAAATGGGGCCAGATCGTGGGCGGATTCCTTAATAATTGGGGCAGGGCAGGGGTCGCCCTGGCAGTTGGACGGTTTGATCCTCAGGATAATGTTTTCTACCTCCGCAATGGTGAGCGGTGAGAAGGCAAATCGTTTGCAGTTTGGGACGTCAGGGGAGAGGGCCCCTGCGGAGGTGGGAGGGCGATTGTCCAGTTTCAGGCTAATTTGTTTGAGTGTGATTTTAGATTGAAGCATGGTGATTTTATCCAGTAACGCTGCCTAAATATTGGCGCACCATTTGCTGTCTTTAATGCAGATGTTGCGGGGCTAACGGGGGTTTCGAGCTCTTTTAGAACTTTAATTGTTCCTTGGAGTTGGAGTCAGCATGCAGAATGCGATTATTAAGGGATTATTTTTTCACCTCTATAATGGCTGCTTTGTAGGTGAGCGAGGCCAGGAAGAAGCCGTCTTTATGCAAGTTAGAAGGGTGGCTTTTCCATTGGTTTTCGGAGCAGCGTTTGGTTTTACGGAGTACTCTTAGCTGTGGGGTGAACCAGGAGTTCAAGTGTGCACGTGGTTTGGCCTTCCTCAGTTTGATGGAGTCCATAAAATCTATAGCTATCAGCATGCTGCAGTTGTAGATGTCAGCTAAGGCAGTCGGGTCGTTAAAGGAATCAGTGGCTGCTTTTAGTGTAGGGAGTAGTAGAGGGAGGAGTTTCTCTTTGGTTATGTCTTTTTTGTTTCTGTTATTGGACAATACCAGTTTGATCATGACAGTGACACAGGGCCAGGATTATACTGATGACAATGGTCGGATAGAGGAGTTGCTGGTTAAACCTTTAAGTATTTAAAGCAAGTAGGTGAGGTTGAATAAAAAAAGAGCTGTTAACTAAAGTTTCAGAGACTTAAATGTACTCATCAAGATCACTGGAGAAGTAAACCGGAGCGAGGTTGACCTCCAGTGGTAGAAATGGATAATTACATGTTCACAGAAAAATAATTCGAATTGATAAAGAGGAGGGTCATTGGAGGTGAAAGATATCGGGTCATAACCACAAGGTTGTTGAAGAACTGTTAACAAATGTCAAATTTCAAACTGGTTATAAAGCACTTTTTTATTTGGAAAAAGCATGGCCACGGTCTTACAACAGGTTCACTCCAAAATGCAAGAGAACTTGCGTGAAAGTGGGACTTAAAACATGCACAGTCTCCAAAACAGCTCCCCTGCGGGGACCCCTGCTGCTACCGGTTAACAGCGCATGCGATATGTGGAGGGGGACCGAAGGGTTGATTGACACATTCTCTAAGGGCGACAGCAACATGTGGCTCTCAGGATGTTCTGTACTACTGCTCCCATGATGGACCTTGCTGGCCAGGGCTTATGTGAGCTGTATTACAAATCCTCTGGACAGACAAGATTGCAAACACCTGATCTAGGGTAACAAGAAGCTGGCTTACACTCAAACAAAGCAACACGACCTCGTATGCATAGGCTAACGCTGTCAAAATGAGCATATATGAACTGTGGTTGGCAGATATTTTACTGTTAGGGGGAGTGTTGTGACACATGCAACGAGCAGACCATGGTGTGCTTTACATGTTCAGAAGGGTTCATTCTCGAATCACTATCACATACAGATTTCAAATATAACAATATAACCTTCGTTGGTCATTCTTATGTTCCCAAAATGCTCTTTGACTTTAAGCAAATTGCCAAGAAATCACATTGTCGCCATTTGCTCCCCTCCCCTTTCTGATGGGTGATTTATTTATAGAATGAGGATGATAATTGACTGAATTGTTTAGATACGTAACGAGAGAGTGCTTCTTTTACAGACTCCAAAGGAATTCATGTATAATATTATGATTGAGTGCAATTAATAACATCTGAGACCATGGTGCATGGCCCACAGTGATTTGTGCAGGGTCTCATGGTGCATGGCTTGAACCAGGTGGCACCCCTTTAAGCCACACCCATCACACTGCCCTGTTAGAGCTTCCCCCTCCATGTCGCCTCTCCCATAAAGTATGGTGGTAAAGACATGAAGGGGTACAAGGCCTGATGCCAAACACAGTCAAAATGAGATGGGAGGAGAGGTTTACTGGAGGGAAGCACATTGCCCTTTCAGTGTGAATCTGACTAGCATGGTAATGACAAGGGCCTGATGCGAGGGCCTGATGCAAGGGCCTGATGCAAGGGCGTTAGCCAGAGGTGTGGTAGTGATAGAGTAGAGGAGGGAGGAATATGAGTCTCCAAGGCCCAGCCCTGGACCCTCACCCCGGGATGAAAGACTCATAACATAGTGGGGAGCTGTGGGCACCTGACGCTAACAATGAGCAGAGACGTGAGTGGGGACGTTTACGTGGCGGCAGTCAATATTTCCAGCATCTTCGCCTCCCTTTTTCAATTCGAATAACACTGAAATAAAATGGGCCCCTGTGATGATATTATTATTATTATTATTATTATTATTATTATTATAGCCGGTCAAGTGGCACAGCGAGTAGAGCCTGTTAACGCAGGTTCGAATCCCGGCAGGGCCAAACTCAGCCTTTCATCCTTCCGAGGTCGATAAATGAGCACCACACACCGTGGGTAATAATAAGCAGCGCTCGGATACCTGAGGGTTTGTAGCGCTATATAAAAGCCTAATTATTATTATTTTTTTATTATTATTATTATTATTATTATTATTATTATTATTATTTGCACCATTTCATTGATTGTCTGTCAAAACCTTCCTCCCCTTTCCCATCCCCTATCGTTAACCCCAAATTAATTAAATCATCACAACAGTCAATCAAGGCAAATAAAGCAATATAAATGTTGACCATGCATACATAATTCCATTAAGCAGTTAATAGTGAATGGCCGTACATTGTTAACAAAACATTTCTTGGATCCCAAAATCAGAACACATGGAATATTCATTCATCAGAAATTCTTACAGGGAAGGTCAAGCTTAGATGCCATTGGACAGGAGCAGCTTTATAATAATGTAAAAAAGGGCATATCTTGGGGTTTATCGTATACCACTACCGGGAAATCATTCCGGCAAACACATGTAAAAAAGGGGGCCCATTCTTCTAGAAATGTGGGCATGTCACCTTTATGAGTGGCCTCCATGTTGCTCATGGCAGCTACCAGCCACCTGTTAGCCCACCATTCCCTCACATCTGGGGTTTGAGGGACCTTCCAGTTGCGCGTTGCCACCACCCGTGCTGATACCAGGAGATGGTTAATCAATTTGGGGGTTGTCTTCCCCAATGTATACATCCTCTCTGGGTCCTCATCTCCTAGTAACACTGTTACGGTGTAATGGCCAGGTCCATACCAGTAATGTTTTTTATATGCAAGCACTTCCTTCCAGTATGACAGAACGAGGTCACACGCCCACCAAATGTGACACTATGTGCCAGGGGCATGAGTACAGCTCCAGCAACATTGGGATAGTATAGGCTTCGTTCTATGGAGCCTTTCAGGGGTAAACAAAAACATCTATATAGTATTTTATAACTGTTTTCTTTCAATTGCAGGCCTCTAGATGATTTTGCGGCTCTTGACCATTTATTGTACCAAACCAAATCATCAATGGGGGAGCCCACGTCCGCTTCCCATCGAGCCATGTATGGATGTGGATGCTTAAATCGGCTCGCATTCTGACTTTTATATAGCAAGGATACTTTGCGGGCAGAGGGGTCTCCTAGAAACAAATCCTCAAATTGATTAATCCCCCCTTTCACCTGCTTTGCCACTCTAGCGTCTGCCACCCGGTGCCTAAGTTTAATATAACCATATTTATCAACCAGGAACATTTGCGTACATTTCTCAAACGTCCACGGTCGTCTTCATTTAAGTAAATCATAATCCATAACATAATCATTTACCTTCCAGAGGGTGGTCCTTCTCGGGTGCAAGGCATATGCGTCTACTTGAATCATAATCGGGCATGTTCGGAAACTATTCCTAATTCTATGGTAGGGGCCGTAAAAGCCATTGTTAGGCAGAAACCTGTGCAGTTCCCTTAGGGAACACTGCAAAAGATTTAGGACTACAGGTGTTGGCAGTAAACCCACTTGGTAGCAGTCTGTACCACCCAGATTTACCTGGTACCTGTGGCTGAGCAGTCAGACTTCTCTCAAGAAGAGTTAGGCAGTATGCAAAGTATACACAATAGGCACTCAGACACACCAATACAAGCAAACACTGATCAGAGCTTTGGTATCAAAGTATATAATTATTTATTTAAAAACACACTGTTTGACACACTCCAGCACTCTTATTGTAAAATATTCTAAACACAGTTACTATTGTAATATATACAGCCCTTTTCCCTTATCAGATAAGTCACAGTAAAACACCACTTATTTTCATACAGATGTGAGCGCTTAACTAGATGGCACTCCAATAAGTTTGTGAGAAAGGGAGGGAAAAAGACAGAATATGGAAAGATATACCACTCTAAGGTTTAGGAACACTGTTAGCAAGGCAGAAGAGCAAAAAGAGACTGGTGATTGGAAGGAGCGTTTCATTTCTCCTACGAACGCTCGTGCTTGCAAGGTCCATCCCTCACAGCTGCACTGCGAGCAGAGCTCTTGCAGCCCATTCTGCTTCCTGGAGGGGGCGGACCCCTTCCTGAACACGTGACACAGCACGTGACTGCCAGCCTGCACAAGTTGCCGGCACAGCCGCCCTTGCGGCGTATTTCCTGCTGATTGGAAGGAGCGTTTCATTTCTCCTACGAACGCTCGTGCTTGCAAGGTCCATCCCTCACAGCTGCACTGCGAGCAGAGCTCTTGCAGCCCATTCTGCTTCCTGGAGGGGGCGGACCCCTTCCTGAACACGTGACACAGCACGTGACTGCCAGCCTGCACAAGTTGCCGGCACAGCCGCCCTTGCGGCGTATTTCCTGCTGATTGGAAGGAGCGTTTCATTTCTCCTACGAACGCTCGTGCTTGCAAGGTCCATCCCTCACAGCTGCACTGCGAGCAGAGCTCTTGCAGCCCATTCTGCTTCCTGGAGGGGGCGGACCCCTTCCTGAACACGTGACACAGCACGTGACTGCCAGCCTGCACAAGTTGCCGGCACAGCCGCCCTTGCGGCGTTAAGCCCTGGAGACTGTAAGGGCTGGAGATACTGTTTTGCTGTTTGGCTGTGATCTGTGAGTACACTGTTCTGGGCCTTCCCAAGCCAACCCAATTGAAGTTGTATTCTTACTACGAGGGTTTGGGGTGGAGAGTCGGACTCTGGCAGCTCCACAAGCCGTCGGGCGTTCCCTTCCCAGAAAATGACTATTACGCTGACACAACTCATTTACTAAAACTTTTATTTAATTGAGTGTGTAACATTGCTTTTTATTTTAATTTGCTCTTAATGCTAGGTTACATATATACTTCATAGGGTTTTTAGACAATGTACTGGTCTTTCAGAGTTTGATTTTCGCTATTTGTGCCATACTCTAACACTTGCATTTTTAAAATTTAAAAATTGCCTAGTATTTTTTTGCTGTGTGTCTCTATGTCTAACTTCCCCTGACATCTAGGCTTATTTCCAGTGTATTTCTGGGTACCTTCTCTGACATAACTTTTATTTTCTTTCTCATTCTGCCTACTGTCAGGTTGAGGTTTTATCTGAATGACACGTAAGGGACTTAGAAGTCAGACTGCTATGGAGGTCTCACCTCCTCTGTCCCCTCCGCCCATTGTCAGTATACCCTCCATGCCATCTACAGTTATTGTGCCAAAAACCCCCATTCCTATTGCTATGGGGAGTTCTGATGATGCTCCACTTCAGGCCCATTATAACCCTCTCCTTTTAAGGGACATAGCCCAGGCCCAAATTCATGTGAGAGAGAGGCCTGAGGTTTGCAATGCTATGGGTATCACTTTACGTAACACAGCTCATAATAACTGTATTTTCAATGGAATACATGACATTTCTATAGATACTCAGGAAGAACGTCTAGCTGCTACTCTTGCCTCCAATCTTTTGGTCGGGGTCAGTTTCTCAAAGACAAAAAGCAATATGGCATATGACAACAACCCTTTGCCTAATATCCCTCTTCCAATGACTGCCTCACTGAATTCTAGTATGCCCATACCCCCAGTCTTGGTGGATGAATCAGAAGTTACTGTATCACAACTATTAGAGAAGAAGGACAGTGGGAGCGTTGTTATCTCTCACATTCAACCCTCTTTAGGATCCAAAGTATTACTTAGTGATATTAAGCACACATCCTCTTCTCACGTTAACCTTTCTACTAGTGTGGTGGGAATTCCCTTCTCCCCTAATGGGATCCCTTTGCCGTTCAAAACCCCTCTCAACAAGCCCCGTAACTCAATATCAAAAATAAAAATTAATCTAGGTACCCAGGGGAATCCAATCCAGGGGAAAAACATCACACATTTTTTTGGTAAGAAATCTGTTTCTAGCACTCTGGCTAAATCTCCTTACCCTCTTCCTCCAGTACATACCCCGGCCCACACTAACTTAATTAACGTAGCTAAGAAACTGGATATTGAAGATCTCTCAGTCCAGGATATTGACGATATCAGTATCATAGAATGTGCAGATAAGACTATTGCTGATAGCCACTTGGACTCCCATCTTAACAAAACAAATAATGTAACACAACAAATTTGTGATGAATCATGGGCAGGTTCCCCTTCAGATCTCACTAACTTTATTGACGAGTATACTGAAAAACAAAACTGGTTAAAAGAAAGAGGTCTTCTTCCGGACTTCAAATCTGATCCGCCCAGTGAGTCTATTCTACATCATACCCTTAAAGATGTTGATGATAGAATTAAACTCTCTCATCCAACTATCTCTGCGTTGAATATGGTTCTGAGTTCCTTTGTGAGTGTCTATGATAACATCTGGTCAGAGGTTACATCCCATTCACGTATACTTTCTGAAATATATTCTAGGCTGGAGGGCCTAGATAGATTTGAAGATTTAGTAAAAATTATAAAAGAAGAAAATCAATTTTTGAACACTCAAGGTCTTGACCCTACCTCCATCAATCCACCTTTGGCCCCTATACACGATTTACATCAGGGGCCTACGGGGACTACGGCAACTACTTTAGGGGTGGACCCCAATGCGGCCCCGGGTCTTCTGGTTCTCCAACCACTAGATCCTGATTCCCGGGGCCCTTCCTCTATGACTCCCCGAGCTGCCTCTGATGGTTTGCGAGAGGATGACGACCCTACAGATATACTTCCCAGTGTCCCGACTGTATTCTCTACGGAAAGAGGAGAGGACAAAGTACAGGAGGATCTGCCAAGGGTATCCCTCAAACCCTCTATACAAGATCGTTCATGTGCAGGTGGGACTGCAGAGTCGGCCGTCCGTTCTAAAGGTGACCATATCGCATCCTTAGGAGAAAACATGATTAGCCTAACTCCAGAAATCGCAGCAATTTCCTCTGAGCCCCCAGAGGAAAATTCCTGTCCAAAAGTCCCCCCCTGTCTAGGAAAGAAAAGGAAAATGAGCCAACAAATGAAGAAAACTAAAAATCAGAAGAATGTCAAAAAGATTACTTCGTATACTAATCAATTTTTCAAAAACCTCTTTATGGCAAACTCTTTAGTCCCTTCAACCACTGTTGCAGTTCCACAGGGGACTGATAACTCTGTTGAACCAATCCCCCCTTCCATTCATGTGACCACTCCAGATACCACCAATGCTCCACCTATTTTACCACCTGCATCTGTTTTAACGGATGCGGTGGGTATGTTGATTAATACCTCTGCTTCTATAGATGCAGGGCCAAGGACTGTTGGTACTGGTGAAATTGCAGTTTCTAGCATTCGGATAACACCTCTTACCGTACCAGCATCCACTAGTACCAACCCTGTAGCACTGCCTACTGATATTGTTGCAGCGGAGGCTATGGACTCTGCCCCAGAAGCAATTCTCCCCTCTACTTCTCTGGAGTCTACTTCTGGAAAAAGCCTGAATCATCCGGACACTTCTCTAACTACGCCGACTGTTAATATGGTTAACATTGATATGGTTAAACATTTATTTCAGTCACTACTTGTTCCCAAGATCAGCAAGGTGACAGTGTCTAATTCCAACGTAAGCTTGTCACAGGACGAGGTTCCTACTACTCGGCTCTCTCCTTCTGACCCGGCATTCTTGTCTGCTCCTGAGGAGCCCCATGTTAATATGGACTGCATTAAGAGGGATGGAGATATGACAGATCGATCAGACAATGTCTTATCGACTCTCCCCCCTTTTAACCTTGCTTCTCTTAGCATCTCAAATATGCGTATGTCTGCGGCTCGAGAAGCGGTCCCTTCTGGGTTTGACTTTGCCCATAATAAGAACGTTTCCAAATCTTGGGAAAGATTTCCACTGGGGCCAAATGTCAACCACAATAGGACTATACTAAGAGGGGCAAGGGGTTGTGATCTGGCGGCTGACCCCCTTGGTCACTTTACCAAAAAAATTACTGAGTCCTTACCTGTCTCTGCTACAACAAAAGGTTCTGGTGATGTTATACAGCTTTCCAGTCTTTGGGGCGAAGATATGCCAATCTGTTTAAATCGTGGTAACATACTTAAAATCTTTCACCAACTTCCTTCGCTTTCGCTTATCTCTAGCTATGACATAGATTGCATTTTATTCCCTTTCCATGATCGGGTAGATGTTAGTAATATTATTCTTAGATCGAAGGTAGTTTTAAACTTGATCATGGGGCATATGGAAGGGTTGAAGCAACTAGGATTTGAAGCAAAAATAGTGGACTCTTCTCAATTTGCCAAAAATAACGGAGAGGGGGCTGAATATAGAGGTAATCTTACAATGGTCTACCATCCAGAAAGAACTCCCCCACCCCAACGGAGGCATTTTTTGCCCAAATCTAATGGAGACTCCGCGAGCTGGGCACATGTCACCGCAGGCTTATGGAAATGATTTAATTCCCGCTAAATCAGAATCCTCTTCGAAGGCCCGCCATCTAAATAGCTTCAGTTTCTTTTCTTGGAACTCTAGAGGTAATTCCCATCTGTTCACGAACCTAGAAACGGTTGCCGTGATTAAGGCTTCGCATTGTTTTTTTCTCCAAGAAACTTGGCTACTTTCAACTCCAGTTCTTGATGGATTCGATATTTTCTCTCAATGTGCCAAACCTAGCCTGGGAGGCCGCGCATCGGGGGGACTCATTATAGGGGTAAGAACCTCCTTCGGCTCTGTTGCTAAGGAGCTTTCGGATACACCTTTTGGCTTTATGGCCTTAGAGGTGTTTTTTCCGGATTCTAATTGTTACTTTCTCTTGGTCAATGTTTACTGGCATACGGGAATCTCTCCTCTCGAATTGTTTCTGGAGAAGTTAACTGATACAATCCTTGCCTGGAGATATCTGCACCCCATGGGCAAACTCATTTTGGCGGGCGATCTAAATTCAGACTGCACTCTTTGTCTGGAATCCAATTATGATGACCTGGGTTTGGTTATGGAAGACGACCCACGTATAGGACTAAAACTTACATGGGGCCGATCTTGGAATCTGGCTTTGGATTCAATTGGCCTAACTTGTCTTAACAGCCATTATGATGCTACTAATCCTTCCTGCCCAACCTGGCGTAGATCGTCCTCATTTTCCACCTTAGACTACGTCTTTGTCGACCATTCCCTGATTCCATTTTCTTCTAATGTCGAGGTGTCCTTTAATTCATGGAGCGATCATGGTATTCTCCGGGTTCATTTTCTATGCCCCTTTTTCACCAAGCTTCTGCCGGAGGGTGGACCCACTCAGCTTTATACTGTTAGGCAAGGGACAGGGATAAGGTGGTCTCCTTTTAACATCAGTGTTCTTAATAATAAACTGATCTCTTCCCTTAACCACACCTCGCTCTGCTGGAAAATAGCAGTCTTTAACACCTCTTCTTTTGATAGTTTTCTCAATGTCTTACAGAGTAGTATTTATGGCCAGCTAAGGAAAGGGGTCTTCAAAAAATCTCACAACCATAGTTTCGACCAACAATTGGCCAATGTTAAGGCCCTTACTAAGAAACTTATTAGGGATGTTCAAGCCCTAGATATGGATTGGGCAGATAAAACAACAAAAATTAAAACCATTCGTCAAAAATACAAAAACTACTGTAAGCATAGAAAAATTACTATGATTCAAAATGACGCACAGTATATGCTTGCAGTACTAATAAAACGAGATGTGAGGGCTTTTTGGGCTTCGGTTTCCAGCCTTGATAACACATTGATGGCTGATCAGCTTAATGCAATCCCAGAGGCCAAATGGTTTGACTATTACTCTAAACTTTTTGATATTGGGGAGGAAGACTTGGCTTCGGATGCATTGATGATTTACCCATCGAATGACGCATGGAAACCAGTTTTTGATCTGGAGACAGTGTTCTGTCTTATTTCTAAGGCTAAGAAATCTAGGGCGCCAGGCCCAAATGGCCTTACGAACAATACATTCAAAGCCGAGCCCGAGATTTGGGCCAATCTACTCTTCCTGCTTTTTCAGGACGTAGTAAATTCCGGGAAGGTTCCTATGAGTTGGCATACGGCCCATATTGTCCCAATCTTTAAGAGAGGCTTACGCTCTGAGGTAAAGAATTATAGACCGATCTCTCTTATAGACGCGGACTGTAAGCTTTTTGCTTCTCTGCTCCTCTCCCATCTTAACATATGGATTAGGGACAATCATATTCTCCCCAAATACCAAACTGGCTTCAGGGCCGGCCACTCTACCAATCTCAATGGTCTTATTATAACTGCCCTTCAGACCTCTTCCTGGGGAAAATCTGATGGTCCTTTGTATGTCGCCTCAATTGATTTATCCAATGCATTTGATCTGGTCATTAGATCCAGATTATGGGAAAAATTAACTAAATGGGGCATCCCGGCGGGCCTCCTTTCTCTCATTATGGCCCTCTATGAAAACTCGGGGGTACACATCAGGCTCGATTTGGCTGGTACTCTCTCTAGGAGGATTAGGACGCGTATCGGGGTGAGACAGGGTTGCTCGTTAGCTCCCTGTCTATTTATCCTCTATTTGGCGGATGTGGATAACTTCCTGAAAAATGCAGGCATGGTGAGTGCTAAACTTGGGGACCTGAGATTCTCATGGTTGGCATATGCCGATGACTTTCTCTTGTTCGACCAGACCAAAGTGGGCCTGCAGAGGCTCCTGTGTAAATTTGAACAGTACGCACTGCTAAATGGGCTGAAGATCAATCCTGGTAAAACACGTATCATGGAATTCTCAAAGGGGAGAACCCGAAACAACAAAGTATGGAAAATGGGGGGAACAAACATTTCTCGAGTTAACAAAATCGTCTATTTGGGCTTTTTGATCTTGGCCCAACCATCGGTGATAGAACTGAGACGATTTCTTAGACAGAAACTGCTCCCTCTCATCTCCCAATCACGTACTTTGGAGAATAAATATTGTACGTTCTCCCTCAAACCTGTGGTAGACTTTTTCAAGGGTAAGGTGACTCCAAAGTTATTGTATGGTATGGAACTCCATTACCTTACACTTCTGCCCTTCTGGGACTCTCTTGAAGGTATTTACTGGAGGAAAGTTTTAAAACTGCCCAATTCAATTCCTACTGTTGCCATTAGATATGAGTTGGGTCTGGTTTCTCTACGAGCTAGGATTCTTTGGAAGGTTCTCTCATTGTTCTCAGCCTTGCTTTCCCCCAGACCCGATACTTTATATGCTGATGTGGGCCACATGATTTTTTCCCAGACACACTCGGGCCACAACATATATCTCCATCTTTTCTCCACTCTCTGCGATAAGACCCTGATGGATATATCCTCCGACAGGGATACATTACTTACAAACCCTAACAAGGTAAAGGAGTCTCTGTTCAGCCATGATTGGAGTAACACTATCGAAAAACTTCATGGTTATTCCTCACTGAGTGATCTTCAATTTGATCATAAGAAGAGAGGTGTGATGTCCTTTATTTTGTTTCAATTTCCTAATAGACACTACCGCTCTCTTCTTATAAAACTCAGATGGAACCTTCTTCCCACTCGGGAAGTCCTACGTAAAAGGAAGAAGTTTTCTGATTTGGATCCCACCTGTCGTTTTTGCAAACTTTTGGGGGTCACTGAAACTTCTCGGCATCTCATTCTTGATTGCAAGGCTTTGACCTCTTTAAGGGACAAATATCTAGGCATTTTTAATGTTATGGGGCGACTTGGGGTAGACAATTGGATTTGGTCACAATGTCTCTCAATCTCGAACATCAAGGTTGGTCTGGCTTTGGCGGGCTTTATCAGAGCCCTTGACCTATATGCCCCTTTGGTCTGATTTTTGCTCCTATTCTTGGAACTATGAATTTTTTTACTATAGGAGCACAGTGTTTTTTAATATGAGCAATGTATTTCATATTTTATACCTTGTATTTATTCTATCTGTTATTCTCTGTAACTAGTACTTTATACTGACTTGACTAATCTTAGACAATCAAATTTCAAATCTGAAACCGGTTGATTATCTATTGTCTGTCCCTTTTCTGTAAAATTTGCTAACTCTTGCAACTTATGTAAATCTGTAATTTCGTATTTCTTTAGCGGGTATTTTCTTTTTCTTCTTTTTTCAAATGCAAATGCAAAGCAATGAATGTTTATCTCTTTCTTTTTTTTTACTATTTTGTTTTTTTTAATTATAAAGTTTGTTCTATTTGTAAAGGTTTTTTGTAAACCATATACAATAAAAAAAAAAAAAAAAAAAAAAAAAAAAGAGACTGGTGAGCCAAAGTCCAAAGGCTGGGCCCACTCTTAGGGAGAGCAGAGCACAAATGCGCCCAAGATCACACAGTTACACTAGGCTTAGAAAGTCTTGCAGAGAGTTCCAAAAAGAGTTTAGGGAGGCTTAGGAAAGTTTAGCCAGGGTGTCCCAGGCTAACCCAGGTTCGAAAGCCGGGGGCTAAATCTACCCCGTACAGTCGGTAGCAAGGGAAGCCTGGCGGGACACGGTACCTTAAGTGGGAAGGATCCTCCAGTGGTGGCAGTTGTTCCTGGCAGTGGGTGCAAGTCGCGTCGTCGTCCAGGGGCAGAGAAGATCTCGACTTGGAGGAAAGATGAAGGTCGTTGCACTACCAGGGAAGAAACCAGCCGCAGAGTTTTCCGGTTAAAGGTGGTACCTTTGTTTTGCGGTCGTGGTAAAATGTGGTATCCCGGTTGCCGTGGGGCTTGGCACAGGCAAGGCGGCCACGAGGTACGTCGGTAAGGCGAAAAGACGGTGAAACTGGTTATCCCCACCAGTCAAAGGAAGAAGACTCTCCGGCGGGAGATCTCTGTCGTTGGGAAAAGTGGTGAGACGGTCCAGCAGGGCTCCACCGGTAGTGGTATCGTGGCAGGTCGGCTCAGCTTCTCCCTCGTCGGATTCTTAAGTCCTGTGGCGACTTCTGAAGTTCCAGTCCCCAAAGCCCTGCTTTTATGCAGAAAAACCCATTCACTCAGCCTAGCTGTCACTCAAACATGCTAAGTGGTGAGCCGGCCGCTCACCACTTGGGCCAATCAGGACGGAGTGCGACTTGAGTTGCCTAGGCAACTCAGTCCAGGGTGCCTAAATTCCCCTCTACCCCTCCTAAGTACCCCAGACAGAGTGGCACCACTTTGGAGGGCTTCTGTGGAGAAGCCCGCCAAAAAGTGGAACAAAGGGCTCGACTTTGGTTGGAGTCACAGGAGAGAACACAAACGCCATTTTAGAATCAAGTTTTGGCAAAAAAATACCAACCAGAGAATTAATATTAATTAAATAAACCGGCGGTATGTTCGAGGCTACCGTAAATAATTAAATAAAAATAGTAGCCTAAAACAATGGGAAATTCCATAGGAAAATATTCGCGGTTGAATATAAAAAGTAGTATCCACTGCCACCAGCCAAAACTCGGTCAGGGGGGACGGAGACGTGCCCCCTCGACTAACAGACCCCGGGGCAATTGAATTGCCCCAGCCAGTACGTCCACAATATGATGGTTTGTACTGGTTCTGTTCAGAATTTAAGACTAGTAAAGTCAATGGTGACTTTACATGCCCTGGGAGACAGTAGTCAGTCCCATGGTATGGAGTCTATACTGGGGGGTCAATATGACACCCCTGTGTTACTGCACTGAGGGTGCTGTGTAACACACATCACAAAAACACATGAAGCCCTATGAAGTAAAAGACCCCATAGCCCATTAAACACATCTAGATTCAAAGAAACACACTCAAATCATGTCCAAGAGTGAGGGTACAAGAGTCTCACTCTTGGCAGGAGAAAAAAAATAAACCCCAAAAATCCAGCAAAGCTGCTGGGGGACTCACTAGGTTAGGAAATTCAGCCTAAACAGAGAATTCTCCCTAACACTGGCATATGCGTCTACGTGAATCATAATCGGGCATGTTCTGAAACTATTCCTAATTCTATGGTAGGGGCCGTAAAAGCCATTAAGAGGGGCCTCGAGATTAAAAAATAATCAATACGAAAATAACTGCGGTGCACATGTGACTCTATTGGGGGTGCTGGTGTCTCCACACATCATCCAATTGCAAAGCCACTGTTGCTTGTTTGCTTGAGACAGATCTGGTTGATCTAGACTATGATGTAGGCATTGATCTATCAATCCACCGTCTAATACAACATTAAACCCCCCCACCCCCCACGATCAGATCTCCTTTCTGGAATTCAACAATGCGGGGGATTATACGAGCATAGAATTCATCCTGATTTTGATTCTAGCCATACACTGCCATTGAAGACCAATCCCTTCCGCCAATCTAAAATGGATGCTCAGAAAGCTCCCCTCATTATCGCTCAGCTTCACCAATCGTCTTCAAGGCCAACGTGTGATTAAACAATATTGCCACACATGCTTTTATATGAGGTGATGCAAAATATTGGTGCGGGAACCATATAGATCGTAGCCGTTGCCAATCTGTTTCATAAGATGTGTCTCTCGTGGGAGAACTATATCGGCCTTCAATTCTACCAATTCAACCAATACGTGTTTCCGTTTCTTAGGGGATTTAAGGCTTGTACGTTCAGGGAGAATACCCTAAACTCACCCATGTGAGCCCCCATCAACCCTTCTAACCGCGATACAAGCCCTCATTGACCAGCAAAATGAGAGGCTCAAGCATGTTGATTCTTGAACGAGCCTCGTGAGATCACAAAGTACCTTTTCCAAATGACAATCCTGACCCCACATATATGTGAACCCTTGTATGCTCCACTCTGTCTTGAAGTAAAAGCCCATGACCACTCAAACTAAAAAATGCTGCAGAAAAAATTGCAAACCTATAATAAAAAATAAAAGTTAGCCCCAATGCGGGGGTGCAATAGGTTAGAAAAACAACCCATGTATGGGCGGGTAATCCTGATTCCGTGCCAATAATGAACGCTCCTAAAACGTGGAACTTTACCCGCTAACTAGTGCGGGTCAAACATAACACACATCAGTCCCTTTAGGGTAAGCTCAGTCCACCATTAACCTGGACCTTGCAATGCCATCTGCAGGGCAGTCTCCTTATGGCGTGTGCACCTACAATCTGCTGCTCCTTTGTCAGCTATCTTGTGAGGGTCTTCTGCAGTCCTTTCGGTGGCCCTTCCTAGACCTTGCTCGAGACCAATCCGTTGTAGGGGCGTCCTGCCCAGTTCCGACCGGACAGTGTACATTTCTCAATTGGCATATGGAGGACGTCAATGGCCGCCTGAAGTGAAGTGAATTGATATTGTACCCTGTCATATTTAAACATGATTCGAAACGAGTTGCCCCATCTTTTTGGACTACCTTGTCCATCAACCATTGTGTTAGTGGCCTCAGCTGGCAGGGCTTCTGGATCATATCCTGTGGCAGAGCTTGGAAAATTGTGAGTGTACTGCACTGAAACGGAATTCCCCTCTGCAGTTTCGTATTTTGGAAGATCAGCTCTGGTTTTCAAAAAGTGTACATGAGTAAGTACATCTGGAAGGAAATTCCAGCGCTGCTGAAATTGGAATAGACACATCCCGAGGAATCCCTCTGATCCTAATGTTATTTCGGCGACAAAGATTTTCGTAGTCCTCAAGCTTCTAATACACGGACGTTTGGTGCACCTCCAATGCTGTGATCCACTGTTTCAATTGGTCTCATATGTATTGGCATGTTCACAGAAAGCGGTTTCAAGTTCCCCTTTTCTGTGCTCCGCTAGGTGTAGGGTATGAGCAAACTCTTTGAAGGATCCTTTCAATTCCTGAAGGGTAGGTGCCCCTTCCTTCTGAATAAATTGAAATAGTTGAGTGAAATCTGATTTCTTAGCTGGTTGTGAGTCCACCTATGGATCCGCCGCTTACGTAGTTGGAGTAAATCCTTAATGGAGGTGCTGGCTCTAGCCCGCTGTTTATTGGCCTTCGTGGTGCCTTCCCCCTCTTGTGCCGGGATGGACATAGGAGTGCATCTGGGGCTCAGTTCTGCCCAAATTGCTTCAAGGTTGTTCTTATGTGCATGCGCCAGCTTCTATCCAGTGAAATGTGCCAAATTGGTGTCTCTCAACAGTCACACGTTTTCACCAGGAGGCCTGGAGGATGGGAGGAAGTCCCACTGTGTGAAACAGGACTAAATCGACATGTGTAAGGGCAATAAACAGATTACCTCCCAGGACCTGCCATCTTCCAAGCTTCTTCCCCGCTTCAACAAAACTTCTGCTCCTCTTCCCAGGATGTGAGCGTGGGACTAACCTGCGGTCCTTGTCCGGCCTGTCTTGGACACATTCAGTTGTCTTCGGTTGCCAGTAGGTTGCAAGGGACTCCTCCTCGCTCTCGCCTCCCAGTCTGCATTTATGGGGCGGGCCTATCTACACTGCACACCCCGTGCGACTGCTAGTGGATTCCTCATTGCCAAGGCTGCAGATGCTCTGTCCAGTGTCGTCAGAGTCACCCCGGTGCTGTTATGGCAGGTGTTCCTACATACGGGGCCCTGCTCTCCAAAGCTCCTCATTGCTGGTGGCCGTCTTGGGCTGGCTCTGGGCATCGCCTGGAAAGAATCATCCGCTCGTCCTCAGGAATGCCTGAGCCTGACCCATGGAGACGTCTCCCAACTCCGCTCCAGACCCTCCGCCAGCCGTTTTGGGAGTCGTAACGCTAAACTTGTACCACTAAAGCTGCATGCAGTCCGGCAGAGCTGCGGAGCGCTCAGCTACACGATTAGCCTCCTGCCAGGCCACGCCCCTCCAACATAACAGTTCTAAGGCATAATATCAAATATCCACAGGCGAGAGGAGGGTCATACTTGTAAGATCCTTATAGTGATAATAATTTTGTGACCGCAAGGTTAGCCAAAAAGAGATGTAAGGGAAAGGCTAGGGGGAAAGAGGTGTGGGAGTGGTACAGAGGCCCAAGGTTTTGAGAAACAAAGAAGCATGAGCACCAACGTGTGAGTGGGAAAATATAAAAAATGGGAGAAGGAGTACATGTTTTTTCCAGCGAGAATAGAGGAGAAGTAAAAACTGCAATTGGGAATGAGAAACCTAGTCACCAGAGTGAACCACCATGGGAGGTCCTGTACCAGTGCCAATATGTAAGACAGAGTGAATTGGCTTTTAGTTTGTAATCAACAAACCAAGGTTGCGCTTGAAAACACAAACCAAGCAGAATGAGCAATAAAGAGTCAGGAAAGCATGGCATTCAAAGGCTAATCTTCCCTTCGTAGGTCTGGTTCAATGGTTGCATAGTCATTAAAGCCTGGTGCCACCGGATCAGCCTATCAGAAACCTTCTGTGCTGTTTTGGTCCCCACAGCATAAAGCCAAAACATGTGAGAAAGCTTTATGACCAAGATGCCTGAAGAAACAGATGAATGCTGCACAACTATACAGATCGTTTGTCAGCTGCAGGATTACCGGCCCCAGGTCCTTCATTGGTCCAGGGCTTTCCTTGTGTCTCAGGACCCAAACTCGATGCAAATGTTATGGCTTAGCTGAAGCGAATTTCAAGTGTGTTTGTGAACTCATGAACAAGGCAGAGCTGCTGGCTCTTTCTTAAGATGTTTGCTAACTACTAGTTGTTGAATGGAATGGGGGCAGTGACAAAAACCCGGCTCTGAAGAAGGAAACCATGATTTCCGAAATGCATTAGCCATAGGGTTGTTCATTTGCCTATTAAAAAGCAGGCTACAAATTGGTGTTGTTTAATCAATGACACACATTCATTGATTCACATTTTTTGTGGACTAAAAAATATCATTTATACATCATGTGAACTGTTTTTATTTATGATTATATATTTTTTGATCAAGTAATTTACGCAAATATTTAACCATTCGTGGGAATTACAGGTGTGCGGCCGGCACCGATGGCTAATTAGCCTAGGTCCTTTTTTCTACAGTCTATCATTAGAGCCCAGCACGGAGGCACTATTGAGTGGGCTGCACCCTACTAAGCAACTCAAAACCAATTAAGAACATTATATTAAGAAATTCTTCAAAATCAAAGAGCTTTGCACCCTTTCCCTCGCTCCATTTTGGCAGTGACAAATATGTCATCCTTTATCCAAAAATATCACTCTTAATAATTAACTATGGTGGATAGTGAGATGACCAGGGGGGATAACATATGAACAGTGAACATGAGCAGGGCGAGACAGTGGTTTTTGCAAAGAGTTTGGTAGTCTTCGAGATTGGTGATGTCATGGAAAACGAAGCAGTGTTTTTCTCCAAATATGGCTATGCATTACCGCCATCACGTTTGTCTTTTTTATTTTATTGTTCATTTATAACACGCTTAATACCAGCTAATGGTTTCTAAGCGCAGTATTGGGATTTAAACCTGTTTTGCGCCATGTTGTCTTGCTTCCAAGACAAATGTGTTGCCCCTAAACTGTCCTTCCTCCTTATATTGTATCCAATATAAAACATTTGTACTGTAATAGCCTGATGGTACAGCCAAGAGGTCACGCGTTGAATATGTTTTTGACAGATCTGACAATTGCGTGTGTAATTTGGATGTAACTGCATATTATTCAGTGTGCATGTGTTCTGCATGTAAAGTATAGCAGAGCCATCAACTGTAGACAGTTGCCCTCAGGGTTGATAGACGATTTATAATACTCATTCCCCCACTTCCACTTCAATCCATTCAATAAAGCTGGGTCCCATGAATAATTCGGTCAATAGTCACTGATATAGCAGTCATCTCTGCACCTGAACACAAGGCCCTGCATGATGTTTATAATGTTTTAAACTAGCCATCTCTGCTAGTAACTGAACAGTCACCTAATTCTAATTTCTATTTGCATGTAATGTAATTATATGTTTTCATATTTGTACAGACTACGGTCTTGCAAAGGGCCTTCCACCCCACAGTGCTCTGTTTATGTACATTTACTGAAGTTTTCACATCCAGCCACTTTAGCGCACCCAGCTCACTTTGGATGTGCTAAAAGCTATTTTAGGTGGGCGAAGATAGTGGAGGGGGTCGGGCCTGTGGCCATGAAATATTCTGCTCAACCATGATGGTCATGGGTGACAATGTCATGGTAAAGGACGTCAAAGGGGGTTCAATAGTCAATTCTGGTGGGCAGAGTGTCGAGGGAGGAACAGTGGACAAGGATGCCCTGTGGTTATAACTTGCAAAATTGGCAGATAAAGTTGCGAAGGTGAAGACAGTGCAAAGAGCGCTGGTACTCTTTCTTCATTGGGATATTCCTGGGGGTCTGATCTACAATGGTTCCTGGAAAATAAAGACTGGATGAATGTAAAATGAGAGTCCGAATAATTCCTTGCTTCATCCACGTGTGCTGTATATTCAATTACTACCAAAAGGCGCATCTGTAAAATGCAGGTTGTTGGCTTCTCACCTGAGACAGCACCAGATAAATGATGCTGATTTTTCCTGCAAACTTTGATTAATATTGCAACTGCATAGGCAACAATATACTGAGTCCAAGAAATGAGTTCTAATGAAGTATAAACTCACAGCAAGAAATGCTGAAAGCCAAACCTTCTACTTTCATCTGAACAATAGTACCTTACTGCACTGAAACAGTGTACTTTACAGAAATCTACAAATAAGGAAAATGGAGTCTGTGAAATGCAAAGCAGCATTGCATCTAATTGAAATAAAATATTGCACTCCCTACATAGAGTGGAGAGCAGAATGCGAGAAAATGAGAGAACCAGAGACAGTTTTTATATTACTCAGAAAAAATTGTTGAGCTTTTAAATAGAGCTTAATGTATTCACCTGTAATTTCATAAACCAAAATGCAATGTGTTTTTTTCCAACAGCAATCAAAACCAAGTGGAGGATCCTTTCAAGAATATATGTAAAAATAACATGACATATAAAAATTAAGCTTTTATGAATACAATGTGCAATGTGGCTTAAAATCGTTAAACTTTCTACCATCCCGAATTATTCATTGTTAGCATTGGATGTCGCTGAGCTGGAAAGTATGAAATAAGAAATTCTTAACAAATTCTGCACCACTTATGCTGAAAAAATGCAATGGCCTATACATTGGAGTTTACTGCAAGTACTCTTGAAAGATGCGCCCAAACATGTTAAATCTCTCTCCATGTATTACTTAAATGAACATTTCAGCCCTTCTGGGTGACACATGTTTCGGCTTCTGAGCCTTTTTTCAAAACCGGGCTATATTTCAAACATGCTTCCTTGCATTTCTATGCCTGATTCACTTGTTTGCCCTTTTATGTCCTTCTCCTTTATTAATGGGTGAATCCCTCCTGTTTCTTTAGCTGTCACCTGCTCTGAGTGTTTGCTTCAAACATTAGAATAGGAGAGCCGACGCGAACACTCCGAGCGGGTGACACAGCCCTCTCTAAACTTCATCTCTCTATTCCTAACACTCTTCACGTCCTTGCCCCTGTCATGAGGATCAGTTTGAAGCCCACAACCAAGTGCAACTCTTGGTACGATTCTGACCTCCCCACTCTTTTTTTTGTTTTATAACTCTGTTTATTTGGATTTAAACAGCAAACAACAACATAGATATACACATAGGCATACATCAGTAAACATGGCGGTATTGTCAGTGGCAAAGGTGACACATGATGAAGAAGCAATGATACAATCGCGACACAGGTAATAGCTGCCAATACTGGTTACGTCTTGCGTCCTTGAGGAAAGGGGGGGGGGTGAAGGGGAAGAACAAGGAGGAGGGGAGGGGAGGAGGAGAGAGATGGAGGGATGAGTCTCAGTGAGCATCGAGCCATTTGCCCCATATCTTTTCAAATTTACGGGGGCAACCCCTCGCATTATAGATTGGGCGTTCCAGAGCAGCGCATCTGTTTAGTTCATTGCTCCAACGATGTGGGCTTAGTTGGTCTGCAGAGCCCCAGTTTTCAGCGATAAGCCTTTTCCCCGCCCCCAGCGCCACCGCAAGAAACATTTTTTTCGTACTTTGTCAAGTCCACTTCTCCCCAGATGCCCACGAGTGTCATTTTGGGGTCTTTAGGAATTGGTGTCTCTAGGATGGTGGAAATTGTATTAATGCAATCCCCCCAGAAGACTTGTAATACTTGGAAGTCCCAGACCATGTGGTAGAAGGTGTCCGGCTCTCGCTTGCATCTAATGCATGTCTCATCCTCGGTCCCTCCCCATCTGGCCATGGCTGTACATGAGTAGTATGAGCGGTGGAGTATTCTGAGTTGTATCAGTCTGAGTTTGACTTCTATCCCAATATCTCGGGGGGACATTAGAGCATCTATCCAGTCCATTGGTTCCAGATCACCCAGGTCTCTTTCCCATCTTTCTTTCAGCCTATCGAGTTGTTTAGCCCCGAAGGAGTTAAGGGCCTGATAGAGGGTGGATGTTAGGCAGAAACCTGTGCATTTCCCTTAGGCACCACTGCAAAAAGTTTAAGACTACAGGTGTTAGCAGTAAACCCAATTGGTAACAGTCTGCACCAACCAGATTTACCTGGCAGCTGTGGCTGAGCAGTCAGACTTCTCTCAAGAAGAGTTAGGCAGTATATAGAGTATACACAATAGGGCCAAAAATACAGTAGCACAAGCAAACACTGACCAGAGCTTTGGTATAAAAGTATATCATTATTTATTTAAAAACACACTTGTAAAAATACACTGGCACTAATATGTCAAGCAAGTTCAAACACAGTCACTAGAAATATATACACCTCCCTAATTAATTATTTGACAAGTCTAGCTTAAGACACCACTTATTTAGCAAAACAGAGGTGAGCGTGTAACCATAGATGGCACTCCAATAATTTGTTAAAAAAGGGAGAGAAGAGGCAGAATAGGAAAATCACACAGTACCAACACTTTTAAGAAACCACATCAAGTCAAGAAAGGCAGGGTCTACTGTAGAGCAAAAAGTTCATAGGCCAGGCCCACTCGTGGAGAGAGAAAGGTGGAATGTGCCCAAGATCACACAGTGGAAATGCACTCAAAGCCTTTGCAGGAAAGTCAAAAAGAGGTTGGATCAAGTTAGAAAGGTAATGTTAACAGGTCTGAGGTCACCCCTGGATAAAGAGCCAAGGATTTACAAGACATCTTGGACAGTCTGTTGCAAGGCAGACCAGGCGGGACACAGTACCTGAAATGGTGAGAAAGCTCCAGCGGGGGCAGTTGTTCCTGGCAGCGGGTGCAAGTCAGGGCTTCGTCCAGGGGAAGAGAAGATCTCGACGTGGAGGAAAGCTGGAAGTCGTTGGACTGCCAGGGAAGAACCAGCCGCGGAGTTTCCCGGTTAAAAGGTACTACCCTTTTATTCGCGGTAGTGGTGAAGCGTGGCTATCCGGCCGCTGGGGTGCTTGGCACGGGCAATTTGACCACGAGACGATCAAGGAAGGTGAAAAAGGCGAACTGGTTGGTCCCACCAGCTCAAATGGAAGAAGACTCTCCTGGAAGAAGATCTTCTCTGTCGTCGGGAAAGTGGTGAGTTTCGTACAGTAGGGCTCCACCGGTGGTGCCGACGTTGTAGATGGCTCAGCTTCTCCCCTCTTCAGATTCTTTAGGTCCTGTGGCGACTTCTGAAGTTCCAGTCCCCCTTATGCAGAAAAACCCCTATTCATCAGCCTAGCTGTCAATCAAACATGCTAAGTGGTGAGCCGGGCGGCTCATCACTGGGCCAATCACACAAGAGTGTGACTTGAGTTGCCAAGGCAACTCAGTCCAGGCTGCCTATTCCCCCCTCCCACACATCCTGTAGACCCAGACAGAGTGGCACCACTTTTGGAGGCTTCTGGGCAGAAGCCCGCCAAAAGTGGAACAAAGGGCTCGACTTGGGTTGGGTTTCAGAGGCGAACACAAACGCCATTTTAAAACCGAGTCCTGGCAAAAAGACCGAACCGGGGAATATTAAATAAATAACACGCCCTCCTGAGGTCCAGGGGGAGTACGCCTTGCTCTTTACTGCGTAGGAACATGCAGTGCATGTGAGCCGATAGTGTGCCGCCTAGGCATTTCCAGGTCTCTGTTGGGAACCCAGTGGGGCCTGGAGTTTTCCCCGGTTGGAGTTGTGCGAGCGCCTCCTAGATTTCGTTCTCAGTGATTTCAGTGTCA
This sequence comes from Ambystoma mexicanum, assembly GCF_040938575.1. Taxonomy (NCBI): domain Eukaryota; kingdom Metazoa; phylum Chordata; class Amphibia; order Caudata; family Ambystomatidae; genus Ambystoma; species Ambystoma mexicanum. Next base: position 921,537,679 of record NC_090926.1, on the reverse strand, counting down.
AGGAGATTCGTTTGTTGCTGTGACAGTTTTGGGATCTCAATCCAGTCGAGAAAGCAAGAGGGCTCGAGGTTGGGGTGTTCGGTTGGTGGAGTATAGAGTTTCTTATAGTAGGCAGCGAATGTTTCCACAATGTTGGAGTCTTCCGTCAACAGCGTCCCCTCTGGAGATCTGATAGCTCGCACATGTCCTTTGCTTTGTTCCCGTTTCTCTAACCAGGCCAGGGTTTTATTTGCCTTGTCTCCTTTTTCATAGATTTGGCTCCGGACCCACCAGAGGGCCATTTGCGCATTATCCAGAGCTATGTTGCTGAGGGCTTCCTGTGCAGTAACCAGGGCTTCCTTTGCGTTATGGGTATTTGTATTTGTATTTTATTTATTTATAACGCGCGAACCAACAGGCCCGGAGGCATCAGGGCGCAATTTGTACAAGGTTACAGATATGCAGGTATAACAGAGAATCATTACACATGGGTTCCGATATGCAAGTCTAGCAAAGAATCATTATATACATTTGCAAGAGGATATTATATACATATGTACAGTAGTTTCAGTGCCGATAGGTGATAGTAGCGGTCGGCAAGTCAGGGTAGGTCGGGAAGAGGCGCGAAGCCGGCCTTAAAGCTGGTTGAAAAGCCAAGATCTAGTATTGGCTTTGAAGGTATTGAAAGAGTCTTCCGCTCTAATTGAAACAGGGAGGGAGTTCCATAACTTGGAAGCTAAGACGGGGAAACTTGAGCCCCCTGCTTTTTGCAATTTAAATCTGGGGATCGCTAGACAGTGGGATTGGGCTGTTCTTAGAGGTCGTGAGGTAGAGTGGCGCGATAGTCGACTACCAAGGTAGATCGGGGCTTTATTGGCTAGGCATTTGTGCGTAAGGGCGAGTGTTTTGAGTGAGATTCTCTGTTTGACAGGTAGCCAATTTAACTTACTTCTGGTTTCTGTGATGTGGTGGTGTCGGGGAATGTTTAAAGCAGCACGAATGGTGTTGTTTTGTGTCGTTTGAAGTCTGTTCAGGTTCTCTTGGCTGGTGCCAAGATAAAGAGCACTGCAATAATCAATTTTAGCCATAATGAGGGTTCTCGCTAGCGTAACGCTGTTAGACGTAGTGAGGAATGGTCTGCAAGCTGCGATAAGTTTGCATGTGTATGCAGACGCAGATCTGACAGCATTAGTTTGTCGGGTTAATGAGAGTGTGGCATCAAGGTAGAAGCCTAGCGTTTTGGTATCTTTTGAGACACGAATGATATTACCATCTATGTTGAATGACTGATAGGACGGCTCTAGTCTGCTCAGGCGTTGTGCAGTGCCCAAGATCAGGAGCTCCGTCTTGTCATCATTCAAGCACAACTGATGTTGGGCCATCCAGGCTTGGATGACCAAGTAGACGTCGTTAAGGGCCTTGGTGTCACCTAGATAATCACCAGTGATGGGGATGAGTATCTGGGTGTCGTCCGCATAGTTGGTATAGGAGACACCCAGATAGTCAAGCACATCAAAGAGTGGTTTCGTGAAAATGTTGTAAAGTGTAGGTGACACACAAGATCCCTGAGGAACGCCGCAGTGAATCGGGGAAGGGTCCGCGGCTGCGGATGGGGCAAAGACTCTCATGGATCTGTTGCTCAGGAAAGATTTGATCCAAGCCGCAGCTGAGGAAGAGAAGTTGGCAGCTGAATGGAGGTGCTCGCACAGGATCTGATGGTTGACCAGATCGAATGCGGCTGAAAGGTCGAGAAGTAGTAGCAATGCTAGTTTGCCTTGATCCTTTAGAACCTCGATTTGAGTTTTAAGGTCTAATAATGCGGTCTCTGTCCCGTGTCTGGGGCGGAAACCAGATTGTCGTAGACCTAGCAAGTTATTAGTTTCCAAGTAATTTTGGATCTGAAAGTATGCGGCACGGTCTAGGATCTTGAGCAGAAAGAAGTGTTGTGTGCAAGGAGTTGTCGTTCACATTCTTGTACTTGCGTTTCTGCCTCCCTGATCTTTTGAGCGTGTCGTTTCCGATGGGCAGATACCGCAGAGATGGCTTCCCCTCGGAGGACGGTTTTGTATGCCTCCCATATCGAGTTCGGGCATTCCACTGAGCCTTTGTTTATTTCGAAGTATTCTGTGGTCTTTTTCTCAAGTTCTTGCGTGATTTCGGGAAGCCGCAAGTGGTATGTGTTCAGGTACCAGTCTATCCGGCTAGAATAAATGCCTCTTGCTAGGAATTCAGCTGATAGAAGCCTATGGGTTGTGTTATGGGGGATTAAGGCATAATCAATCCTTGAGAGTGATTTGTGCACACTGGAGAAAAAGGAGAAGCTGGCCTCGTTGTTGTGCAGTAATCGCCAAGTTTCCGTTAGCCCCAATGCCTCGGTGAACGCGAAAAGCGACGTTGAGGCGAGTCAGCTACCAGCCCTCCTATGGGACCTGTAGACTGTGTCATCCATAACTTCGTTAAAGTCCCCTCCTATGACCCACGGGTTGGCTTCCTCCTCCAGGAGTAAGTTCTTCAGTTCAATCAGTAGTTCCTTCGTGAGCGTGGGGGGGCGTAGACCACGGCGAGACAACATTTCTCACCCCAGATGTCCCCGAGCAGTATCACATACCGGCCCGAGGGTCGGTCCGTATTTTCCTGACCTGTATGGGGACTCGTTTATGGACGAGTATCAGTGTGCCTCTGGCGGCTTTTGTGAATCCAGCTTGGTAGGTGTGCGGGTAATTGGATCTTCTAAAGAAGCTGTTTTCAGTGCCAATCAGATGTGTTTCGGTAAGGAGAACTATGTCTGGTGAGTATCGGTTGAGATACTGGAGCACTAATCTTCGTTTCACACTGGAGCTGAGGCCATTGACATTCCAGGACAATAAGGAGAGCTTGTTGGCGTTTGCTCTATCTGCGTGGGTCTTGTAGTGGGGCATCAGGGAGGATTAATGGTGGTTTAGTATGTTTTCGGAGTATCCATGAGTATTCACAGGAGGGAGACGTCCAGAGGTTGCTGTGTGTTTGTATGACTGTTAGCTGGATAGTGCGGGTATCATTGGCCCCGCCAGTGGGCAGTTTATGATTCCTGTGTCGGTGTGAATAGGTGCCTTGCCTTCTCATCCTGTGATTCCGGTTGCCTACACCCATAGAATTCCCCCCACCCTGTACCTCCCCCCCAACTGGGAGCACCTGTCAGCCAAACATTAAACTTTCAACTAAAAAAAGAACTTCTTCGGGATTCTTCAGGATAACCTGGACTGGGATAGTGTTTACACCGCATAGTGAGCGCCAGCCACTAGATTAAAGTCCCCATAGTGTTCCACTGTAGGTCAGACCCCCTTGGTATAGAGACCTCATCCGTTCTCCGTGGTGCTTTTAAACAGGATGCTGTGTTTTTTCGGGTTCCAGGTTCAGCGGGGTCGGGGGGGACGAGAATCGTCCGTGCCCGGATTTCTGTGCGGTCCGGCCAGCAGGCGAGCGCCGGGACCCAGGACATCTAAGGACCTGTGTTACGAGCCAGTCCCATGTTGGTTTGGGATTGTAGAACAGGTGGGTGGTGCCCTCGTGATGGACTTTAAGTGTTGCCGGGAAGAACAGCGCATACTTGATTGACAGCGACTAGAGTTTCTTCTTGGCAGAATAAATTGACTGGCGGGCCTTTTGGACTTCCTTGGTGTAATCGGGGTAAAACCCTACTTTGTAGCCATTTTATGTGATTGGGCCCAAGGCCGTGCCATCTGGAGGATAATGTCACGGTATCGGAAGTTTAGGAGGCGTGCTATTATTGTTTGTGGCGGTGCTCCAGGGGGAGGTCGACCAGCGGGCACCCTATGTGCCCTTTCGATAGAGAAGAATCTGGATAGTTTTTTGGGAGCGAAGATATGCGCCAACCAGTCTTCCAGGAACAGTTTGGTGCTGGGGCCTTCCTCTTTCTCCGGGATCCCCAGAATCCTAAGGTTGTTATGACGTGCCCTCCCTTCACTATCGTCTGCACGATATTCGAGTTGGTTGACTTTTTGTGTGATTGCGGTCAGTTGCTGTTCCAGTTGGCGGACAGTGTTCTCTGTGTCTGATATTCTTTGTTCTGCTTCGCCGACTCTGGACGAGAGGTTGCGTAGGTCTTGGCGAATGAGGGATACCTCGGTGGACAGCCCTCCAATTTTGAGTTCCAGAGATGTTCTGGAGTCCTCAATTGCCTTCATTAGGTCGGACAATGAGAGAGGGGGGTTCGTGGGCCACGTCCCTGGTGCCTTCCTCGTCTGGGGTCTGTGTCTCCCGGCAGGGCGGGGCCCCTACAGTATAAAGGTCCATTCTACTTTGAAGGGCTTGCCTCTTGAACTTTTCTTTTCCCATTGCGTAGTCGGTGTGCCCGGTATAGTGTTGGGTCTAGGAGGGTCTTGCTGATGTCCCAAGGAAAGCTGGTGTTGGAGTTGGGGTGGGGCCTCCGCGTGTGTCCACTCCGTGTGCCCCAAACCGGTGGAGAGTGTCCACAGCTGTATTTGCACAGAGGCGGTGTCTGAGACTGCAGGCTGTGTTCCGTATGGGTGCGCGTCCTTCTTTTCGGGGCAGTCTGTCACATTGGAGCTGTGGTTTGTGTGCTGGGGTCTCCTTTCTCTTTGTGCTATTGTCTTGCAGACGTTGCTCCACCACCAAACCCCCAGTCACCCGCCAGTAGCGTGGCGTGGTAAGGGAGGTCTAAGACTCCATCGTGGGTGCGTGTTGGTTGGGGGGAGAGGGGTTGTCTGAAGTCACCGTCCCTCCGTCACTCCTCGAGTGTGTGTGGTCTCTGTGGAGGGGGGGGCCTTTCGCTGTTGCCAGCAGGATTAGCGTTGGCCGATGCCTTCCCTTTATCCCCCAGCTCTGTTCAAGGAGGGGCGAGCCAGATGGCCCTAGCGAGTCCCGTGGGTTCTGGTGTTGGTGTGGCCGAGGGGGGGAAGGAGGTGGACCCCACCTCCCCTTTATGTACCTCATCGGCGCTGGGCCCCCTCTGGCGTCTCCTTCACCGGCGGGGGAGCACGGCACAGAGGTCCTTGTTGTGCCGCGTCTTGACCCCAGGTGTTTCAGTCTCACTGGCGGGGGGGAAGCCGCTGCGAGGAGGAAATTGCCAGCGGGTCCATCCTCCGTGGAGCTCTGCAGCCTCAGCCAGAGGCACCCCGCATATTGGTGTCCTGGTGTCTTGCGGGCGCAGGTGCCGAAGGGGAGCAGTCGCCTCTTACGGCCTCTTAACGCTGGTCCATTGTGTCTGCCTCGTCCTCTCTGGAGCCCCAGCGCTCGTAGCAGCCCAGGGGGGAGGAGCGGATCGGCCGTTCAGCAATGGCGGCCGGTCGCGCACCAGCGATCCCCGGCCGGGATCTGGTGTCTCCGGATCCGATTCTCTCTCCAAATGCAGCGGCAGCCGCCCCAGTGGGCCCGACGCCATTCTGGAGCGTTTGGGGCCGGGTAGATTTATAAAAAAGGGAGTATATCCAGGATGATTGCAGCAGCCACCGGGAGCCGATGTAGTTAGCTCTGCCTGCGCGGCTCGCGCATCGACCTCCCCACTCTTAAACGCAAGTGTAGGGCAACTGAGAGGAAGTTGAGGGCATCAGGTGCTCCCTCTGACAAACTGGCCTGCTGCCTGCTCCAAAGCAATTACAGACTCTCTGACCTCTCTAAGAAGAGAGCCTACATCCAGGCCCGTGTCTCTGTGGCATCTAACAACTCAGCTGAACTTTTCCAAATCGGCAGGGAGCTGGCTAATCCTGCTGCAGTCTCTACCTCTTCCGTTCCCTCCCAGGCCCCCTGCAGGGCCCTGGCCTCTCATTTCACCACTAGAACTCAGGACATCCTGTCCACTCTCTCTTTGTCTACCTCCTCTTCCTCCTCCTCCACCACTCCTGGCCCGTCTTTGGCTGTTTCTCCTCCTTTATCCTCTTTTCCCCTGGTGACCCCAAGCGATTTTTCTAGACAAGTCTGATCTATGAAAGTGTCATCAAAGCAGGTTCTCCCCTGCTCATCCTGAACCATCAAGGACCACACTGACACCCTTGCTCCAGCCTTGGCCGATTTCTGCAAACTCTTCTTTGCCACTGGAACCTTCCCCTCCCCCTTAAGCATTCCCTTCTTAATAAGCCCTCTGCCGATCTTTCCTCTCCGCTAATTATTGCCTGATCTCCATCCTTCCTTTCCTGGGCAAATTCCTGGAAAGGCTGGCCATCTCCCAGCTTAATCTGCATACGGAATCTGTTGGTTGTCTCCACGACCAACAGTCTGACTTCAGAGCTTCCAGAAGCACGGAAACTGCTCACCTGAACACCCGTGAAGACTTGCTCTCTAATCTTGACTCTAATCTCCCTTCTGTCTTCATTCTCCTCGATCTATCCTCTGCTTTTGACACGGTCAACCATGCCTTCCTGCTCAATCGCCTCCATGACAACCTGGGCAACACTGTTCAGGCCCTGGTCTGGTTGACCTTCTTTCTCACTGACCGACCCTCTCAGCTCCAACTTGGGTCTTTCCTCTCTTCTCTCTCACTCTCTACTTGTGGTGTTCACCAGGGGTCTAATCTTTCCACCTGGCTTTTCAACCACTACCTGGCATCTCTGGCCCACTGCATCGCTACATTCTGCTCTAACTTTCAGTGCTATGCGGATGACACCCAGCTCTCCTTCAGGCTCCCCCAGCCACCTCTGCTCCTTCTCTCATATCAGACAGTCTGGCTGCAATTCAGGAATGGTGTGCCACCAATGATCTCTGCCTTAATGCCAGTAAGACCGAGATCCTCCTCATTGGGACACCTGCTCCCTCCTTTCCTCTCTTTCTCTGGCCACCCACCATGTGCCCTCTTACTGCTTCTTCCTATGAGGCTATGAACCTTGCTGTCATCTTAAACTCCACTCTCTCCTTCTCTCATCCCATCTCTGACGTCTCTAAGAAGTCACACTTTCAGCTGAACCTCCTCAGAGGTATTTTGACTTTTCGTACTTTCCCCCAGTATCTCACTGTCAACAGAGCTGTGGTTGTCTCTAGGCTGGAGTATTGCAACAGCCTCTTTCCTTTCTAAATCTGCCTATCTCTACTCTTCGACTTTAAAACGTATCCCAAACAGGACGGTGAGACTTGTCCTTGGCCCCAAGCCCAGGGATCGTATCTCTCCAGCTCTAAAATCTCTACACTGGCTCTCTGTGACTGCAAGGATCAAGTTCAAGACCCTTCTTTCTGAAGTCTGGGATCACACTATCTCCAACTTGCTCTTCCTAAGCATCTTCCTTCTCAAGCTCTCCGCTCATCCACATCAAACTCTCTGAAGGTCAGCTGCTTTTCCAAGCAGAGAGTGGGGGGCATATCTCTTTCCTCGGCTGGGCCCTCCCTCTGGAACAGCCTCCCTGCCTCTCTCAAACTTGAGCAGAGCCACCTCTGGTTCCGGAAGCAACTCAAGACTTTCCTTTTCACTTCTGCTTTCTCTCTTCCCCTCCCTTGCTGATGTCCCTGATTTCTCTGAGCACTGATCACCTGGCCACCCACTGAACTCAGGCCCAGGCTCCTGCATGTCCAGTTGCCCTTGCACTGCCTCTGACTGTATCGGTCCGTACCTGCATCCCTACAGTCCCTTCTCTCTGCACTTATGAGCCACCTTCTGGCAGCACTTATTGAGTCACTGCACTTCTCGCCTCCCACCCGGCACTTCTCCCCTCCGTCTTCCCCACACTTGCACGATCTGAATGACACAAGGCCTAGTAAGATTGTTGTTTTGTCCACCTTCTGTTTCCCCCTTTTTGTCTTGTCGCGCCTAGAAACACTTGTGTACAGGCACGTTATAAATGACATATCATATCACATCATACATAGTTCATGCCTGCATTTCCAGGACCTACGAGCACACCAATGATTTTCATAGCAGGTTTACAAGGGGGGGCATGCCTCATACTAGTGTCCAAAGTGTCTTTTACTGGTAAAGCAGTACTAAGGAGAGCTGCCTGAGAAGCTTGCTTTGTGTCTTGGGTAAATGCCCCCAACATTCCTTCTCTGAGGTTAGAAACATGGGTCTATAACACCTTAGTAGGTATGACAATGCACCTTGTTGGATGTGGCAAGCCTGCAGATTCACACTCCTTCTACCCCTGGGATACACATCAAGTAACGACCGAAAGCACCCAGTACCTAACTCACTACAGTGAGCAGTGTGTGTAGTGGGGAAGGGTTTGTTGTTGTATGGGCAGTGTGTGTGGGTACGTGGCGGTGTTTTGGGGGACATGGGGTAGTGTGTTTGTGTAGGAGCAATATGTGTAATGTGGGGGGAGTTTGTGTCAGGGAAATGTGTGTAGATACAGCGTGTGTGGGGGCATTGTGTATGGAAGAGAGTGTGCGTTGGGACAGTTTGTAGGCAGTGGTTGGCATGCAAGGTGTTGGGGGATTGTGTTGGTGGTATGGTGTTGGTGGGCAATATGTGTGTGTTGGTGGGCAGTGCATATGTGAGAGCAGTGCATGAGGGGCCACCATGTGTGTCTGTGAGGGAGAGGCCGTATGCCTGCTAGTGGAGGGCAGTTTATGTGTATGGGGCAGTGTGTGTGTAGGGGTTGCACTGTGTGTGGTGTCAGTGTTTATCTATGGGTCAGTGTGTATGTGTCAGCGGTCAGCGTGTATATGTGGAGGCATTGTTTGTGCGGTGGTAAAGTGCAGGAGTGCATTCTGTATGTGGAGGCAGTTTTACTATGTCATGGTGTATTATCCAATATTTATACTGCACCTATCACCATCGTAGTGGTCTTTCAGTGCCTGATTTAGGTTGAGAGGTGGCGTTTTGTGACCCTGCCAAGGTGTCGCCAGTCTTTAGTCTGTGGATAGAAAAGAAGAGGTTTTGAGGTAATAGAAAAAAAGGGGTATTTGCCAATAGACTAGCCAATTCTGAATTGTAAGAACAAGTGAGATGATGGGGAGGTAATATGGTTATGGTAGTATGTTTGGTTATGGTGGTATGGATACATGTTGGCTAACTGTGATTAGTTATCCGTAAGTGTGAGCGAGAAATTCAAGAATGTGCAGATTGGTTTAAAGCAAAGGCAACATCTAAAAATAATAATAATTCGGCATTTATATAGTGCTACGAACCCTCAGGCATCTGAGCGCTGCTTATTATTACCCACAGTGTGTAGTGCTCATTTGCTGAGTTTGGCCCTATCGGGATACGAACCTGCTTCAGCAGGCTCTGAACAGATGTCAAAGCGAGAGCTCTACTCGCTGTGCTATCGGATCTAAACCAGAAAATGCATGCTACTAGATGTAGTTGGTGTGTTGTTGTGTGATGGACTTGAGAGGTGCTCAAGTGAGCCATTGTATTGTGGAGGCTTTAACCTAATGTGTTAGTAAGGATCACTTCTTGTATCAAGGGACACAATTGCTAAGCCAGCTGACAGATGTGTCAGCACCAGGAGTTGGGCAAGTAAATATGAATGTGTGGGAAAAACATCAGGTAGGGGGTAAGGGAAGGGGAGACACGATGAACATGAGTCTAACAGTATAAGTTCCTTAAAATGTGTATGTTGCTCAAGCCAATCAGGAAGCTCAAAACAAAGGCTTAACCTCAGAAAGAGACCGCCATCTTCCCTGCCAGGACAGCAGCTAAGTGCTTCCCGCATTCAATCACGTCCCCTCCCCCGTGCCTCACATCCCTCGACACCCCCGCCCCAGCCACAATTACCTGACACCTCGTTGTCCCTCGTGGCACTGGAAACACGTGTTTGCGGCGCTTCCCCATCGCAGTAATGGCTATCATGGAAAGGGAGAAGGCTCTAGGTGTAGTTCCCTACTCCCTTCTTCATGGTGGCTCTCTTGCTTTGTATTTAAGTTGAGAAACGGCAAACATGCAAACACTGTGCCTTTTTCTACCTCCATGTGACCTCCCCAAAGACCCACCATCTGCTCAGCATTGGATGGCTGCATTACTTTCACCAGGCTTGGACAAACACACACAAACACACACACAAAATAACTTGCAAGTAGAACCCCCAGACATATTTGTTCTGAACGTGGTGATCCAGATTATCCGAAGCAGCTCCACTGCCATATTGAAAGGCAGAAATGCAGCCTCCAATCCCTGATCAGCCAACTTCATAGAATCTCAAGAATGTCCCAAGAGGAAGACCACCCCTCAGACTGAATCATATTCCCTACATCGCTGAAGCTGTATTTTTGGAAAATGTGGCCCCAGGACTCCTATCCAGAAAAAGGTAGTATGCTCCGAGCTCTACACCATACTCCTGTATGAACGTCTCATGCAGCACCCTCGGCTATGGGCTCCACCGGCACCTATGGCCCATAGCTGCTGCCTCAATCCCTGGACTTCATCCCTCTAGGAGACTGCCATAATGACGCCTCAACTCCCCTGCCATCAAGAACTCTTGCTGATTCTCCAGGCACCAGAGTGATTGGTCTCTGCCCCTGTAAGCCTCGCCCAGCCTCAGACACCAGCCTCCGCTCATCTCCACCCCAGCTCCAGGATGCAAACCTCATCCCTCAAAAGATGAAGATGATCTTGGAAGAGTGCCGAGTCCTAGAGCCCTTTCCCACCACAAACAATCGGCAGCTGCTGAGGGCACACTGAACCCAGCATCCTGTTGAGAGAAACCTATGCCTGCAACTGAGCATCCCCCCAGTCCCATTAAAAGTAGTGGCCAGTTTCCACCATAGTGCAACAAAATCTGACAAGAACAGGCCCTGAGTAAAAGAAAAGCGCACCCCCTCTACATCTGAGAGGGCAGAAAATGACTACACAAATACAAATAAATAAAGAGGACTGTGAATCCTGTGACAATGGGCTCTTTAGGGGAGTAAATGCAGCAGCAACAATGGGATTTAGAGGACATTCTCACTTGAATCTGGGGCTACAACTGGGAAAACCTACCTATTGGCCACCTTGGAATTCAGGAATAAAAAAAATAAAAAAATAAGTCTATCCACTAAATATAAACATCACCTACCTAATATGTTTGATATATAAGATGTAAAGGTGCCAATTGATTGTTTGTATTTCTGTATTATTTATTAAACTGATTTAAGCCTCACAGCCCATCAGTCCGCACATGTAAGTGCATGAATGTGCGCTGAATAGAGACAGACAGTGAGATTGTGTGGTGGGAGTACATGAGAGCATTCCCTGGAAAGAAGCACATGTTATGTTAGCACTCTAAGAGTGGTATCTATGAACATTTTGGTGGGGATCTGAGGTCTGTAAATGGAGAGGGGGAGCCAAAGTGTGAGGGGATGTGACTAAAACAATGCCACAAGGTCGGCTAGAAGCAGCCATGTGGAATCAGAAAAATACAATATTAAGGCTTTTACACCATGCAAAAGGAAAATACACCGACACGGGCTTGTAAAGATTCCCAGAATCTTTATTACTAAACTGAACAGTTATAAAACAAAGTACACAAATAGCTATTTGGCCGTCAATACATCACAGAGACCACCAGCAGGGTTCAATGTGAGCAGTGAGCAGGATTTGCTAGCTGGACATCGGCGTATTTATACATTTTCGTTATAACGATGTCCAGCCTCTTTCAAGTTAATCATGTACTGGGCTAGGGTCACGCCAGGTTTGTTCCTAATTTACATATCTCGTGCATGTGGTTTACTTTTTAATACATTCACTAACAAACATTATTATTCTCTAGTTTAACGTTACACTCCTTACACATTGTTTTAATACAGATCAAACAAATGTTTTGCATGTCGTATTTGGATAGCGTTATTGTTCTTGTATACTTGTAGGTTAACATCGCTGATTCAAGTAATCCCCTGATCCCGAGGTCAACAAAGGACAAGGTCTACATGACCCTAACATGTAGCCTGAAGGCAGGTTAGGACATTAACTCTCCTACAGAGGTTGAAGAGGTTAAGGCAAGAACAAGAGCACACGAGACGGCCATTTTAGACTACAGGGTGACTTTGTACAATAAACTAAAATGGCGGCTCTAACCTAAAATGGAGGCTTAATTCGCTTGAGGTCATGACCTTGTAATACGAATTCCCTCGTAAAGCGACTGGGCATAGGCCAACATATACAATGAGGACGAAACAATATTATATCAGTTCTAACAAACCCTCCTTTTGGCCTATGCCAAGCGCTAAACTACCTTCAATCGTTTTGCGATTAACTCCACATTTCAATGTCTATACATCCCGAATCATTGTCGGACATATCTATTGCCATTAGATCAGACACTAGAGTTTCTTTCAACACATACTCTTTGGAAACCTTGTCTGGGGCGTATATTTTATGCCCTAATACACTTGTTGCTTGCGCGCAACACCCCCTTAATACTGAACATATACCAGGGAGACACTGTATACAACAACAAAGGAATAGAAAACTTCCCAAGATAATCAGCAGGGCTGAAAACAACTTCCATCCCCACGATCGTAGGAGGTCCCAAAACCATGCACTAAGTTCCCAGTTTCCCTCAGGAACATGCACTTCTGAATTAAGATCATGTAGATTTTGGATAGCCCTAAAGATCGTTGGAGAGGAGTCTGGTACGTAAACGCAGCAAGCGAACCCCACTAATTTACATACTCCTCCACGCTCGGCCAGAATGACATCTAATGCCATCTGGTTCTGAAGAGCCACTAATTTTATCGCTTTCTGTTCTAACGTCATATTATAGAGTATGTCAGTGGTCCAGTTGATGGTTATCTCCAATACTCTCGCTAGTCCCCTGATATCTTCTGAATTCGTAATTTGCACAAAAAATGGCACAAAGGATTTCATGATGTCCCCTAGAGTTTGCGCTGGAGTATCCCCTTTCACACCTCGTCGTGGACGAGTCTTCGAAATTTCTGCAGTACTGGCAATAAATACCCCAGGTAATAGAATCCCTAAATAACAGGTTCCTTGCTAATCCCTGGGCAACCATGGAAATGCCACATTACCACAAACAAAATAGACAGGTTCGCCTACGTACAGAGGTCTGTTCTCACTAGTCAAATTCGCAACGTTGGCGCACTTTCTAAAATTACCCATCGACCGTGCTCCATTCCTCTGTATGCAGAAGGATACTGAATCGGGGCTATGATTAACAGAATAAGATGGAGGCGTGGCATCCTTATTGCCTATAGGAGCCATTTTGAAAGAGATTAAAGACTGAAAAGGACGAGACAATCTATCAGAGGGTTTAACAGAAGCAACATTCAGTTTACTCCTATTTGCAAAGAGCGAGCATCCCCGGGGCATCAAAACATGTTTCTCAAAACTATTCAAATTTGTACCATCAAAGTTCCCTGCGATGCTGTCATTCCATCGACCAAAGAATAGTGCTCTGAGAGAAGTGTAACAGGCAGTTGTCAAAGGTAAATGATGAATATACCAACCTAGCCCCTTATCCCCATGTTGCGGTAGATGTGAACAGATCCAGCAATTGTTTCAATTAAAAATTGCATGAGAGGCATTCATGATTAACAAAAGGGTATTATTCTGATAGTTCCGTCTATGCGAAGAATCTCCAGGCGATAAAGTATGCAATTGCACGGATGGAGTGGGGATAACAGATAAATTTTCAATAGGCAAAAAGTCCTCTAACGGATATGCTTCCTCTAGATACCATAACCCAAAACCAACAGTTACTAAAAATCCAGTTATTATTACAAAAAGGCAACAATACACTTTGGGGGTCCCATTGCATGCTTGATCATTGTCTCTGCTAGTCACATATTTATCTAAAAGTTCGGTACGAGCGGTAGCGGGTGCAGGCATTGTAGTCTTCAATTGAAAAAACACCAATTGTTTGTTTGCTGGCGACTCCAGTCGCGCGTCTTCTTAATGTCTTTCCCACAACCCTTAGCCAACAGAATCTTCCCGTACAGTCAGGCCAAAAGACAAGCCCTCGAATGATTTTCTCAATCGCACAGTCAGACCGTGCTGTACGTCTATTTCCTTGGACGTAAATTATATTTCATAGTTTCTGGTGAGAACAAAGTGTCGTCACTTCCTGCTGGAGGTGGCGAGTGAACGGAAATGGGATCAGAAAAGGATTGATCCGGAAGTTCCACTGTTGGAGAGTGCGGAGACAAGATGGCCGTTTTGTCTGGCCTTGCGAATTCTGGAACGGTCTCCGATACTCTCTTGTCAGTTGTTGCTGTTTCAGGCACGTTAGTTACAGCAGTGGGAAGGGAATCTGTGTCTTCTGTATCGTATGGCACGGGCTGCGGGATCCGTTTGGTGTGTGTCGCATGGATCCAGTTCTTACGACCCTCTACCCGCACTGCAGTCTGAGTGACTAGCAGGACTTGGTAGGGACCCCTCCACTGAGGTGCAAGGCAAGACGACTTCTCAAAAACCTTCGTGAGGATCCAGTCCCCCGGTCGTAGACTGTGACCAGGACCCTCGTACCGTACAGGTAATGCCTCTCGCACCTGGTGATAAATTGAAAACAGATTTTTAGTCAACTGGTTACAGTAATCTGAAAGAAGCACATTTTCAATATCCCGCAACTAACTGCTTTTTGGCAAACCCCAAATATTAGCAGGTCTCCCCATTACCACCACAAAGGGAGAGAGCCCAGTCTTAGTTTGAGGGGTTGTTCTCATCGACAGCAACACGATCGGTAAGACGTCTGGCCATTTTAACTTGGTGCCAGCACACATCTTAGCGAGCTTGTTCTTTATAATGCCGTTATGCCTTTCCACTAATCCGGCACTTTGGGCATGTCTGGCCGAATGGAACCGTTTATCAATCTGTAATCCTTTGCATATTTGTAGGATTACATCAGCGATAAAGTGTGGCCCATTATCCGACCAGATGACTCCCGGCAGCCCGAACCTAGGAAAAAACTCTTTCAACAGAGTTTTTGCCGCGGTTATGGCCATTTTATCTCTAACCGGGAAGGCCTCAACCCACTTACTAAAGGCACAAATGACAACCAACACATATTTAAGATTGTTGCAACGTTCCATTTCAATAAAATCAAAGTGAATAACCTCAAACGGAACAGAAGGTGGAGCGAACCTTCCTCTAGGAGTCGAGGTACCTTTTCCTACATTGTGCTGCAAGCAGACCATGCACCCTTGGACAAAGCGCTCCGCAGTTTTGAAAATCTTATCATTGGCCCATACACTATGTAGCATTTTAGTCAATTTACGCACACAAACATGTGTCGGACCATGAGCCATAATAACCATCATTGTAATGTAGGCGTCAGGGAGTAACCATTTTCCTTCAACATTGTCCACCCAACACCCATCATCATCCAGTCTCCCTGCACCCTCGATCCATCTCTTAGTTTCCTCTATGGTAGCATCTGCTTGAATGTCTTTTACAGAATCGATACTTTCATCCAAAGTGCAAATATTTACAGTTTCTCTTACATTATACATTTCTGAACTAAAATCATTGGCAGTTTGTTTAGCTATCTGATCAGCGAAAGCATTCCCTTTTCCTACATCATCTGTAACCTTTTGATGTGCTGCACATTTTATGATAGCTAGCTGAACAGGGAGTGCGAGTGCCGAAAGTAATCGTACTATTAAAGTGCCATGCTGAATTTTCGTGCCATGCGAGGTCAAGAAACCTTGTTCTTTCCAAAGTCTACCGAAGTTGTGGACCACCCCAAAAGCATACTGACTATCGGTATATATATTTACTGTAAGCCCTTCAGAGAGTTCACAAGCTCGGGTTAACGCTATAATTTCTGCGGCCTGCGCGGAATTATGCATAATTCTTTTGGTTTCCACAATCGTGCTTAAAGTAGTAACGGCATAAGCAGCCGTGGATGTACCATTCAGAAGTTTAAAACAAGAGCATCACAAAATAGCTCTCCTTGTGGGCTATTCAAAGGCGTGTCTTTCAGATCGATTCTACCTTTAGTCTCTTGTTCTGTCGCATAAAGGCAATCGTGTGACGTTTCATCACTTTCAACAGTATCTTGCGGGACAGGTAAAAGTTCAGCCGGATTTAATACACAACACCTCTGAATTTGAATGTGGGGGGCAAACAATATTAGTTCATATCTTGTCAATCTTGCGGAAGTGAGGTGTTGCGTTTGAGTTCTATTCAATAAAATATCTGCAGAGTGAGGTACCATTAGGGTTAACGCATGACCCAGGACCATTCCCTCACTCTGTTTTACAGACGCAGCAACAGCAACAGCTCTCAAACATCTCGGCAAAGCGCATGCAACAGGATCAAGGGCGGATGAGAAATAGCCGCACGGCCCATTCTTCCCTCCATGTTCCTGTGTTAACACAGCCAAAGCACATCCATCACGTTCATGCACATACAGCACAAAGGCCTTGTCATAATTCGGAGTTCCTAAACCCGGCGCTGAACACAGGGCGGATTTGAGCAAATCAAATGCTGTCTGGTGTTCCAAAGTCCATGGCAATGGCAAAGAAATGCCCTTCTTTGGTTAACGAAAAGTTAGGGATCCATAATCTACAGTAAGAAGCCATACCTATCAGGGCTCTAACTTCCTTCTGCGTATTTGGGACAGACATGCCAGAAATAGTCTTTATCCATTCAGGTGTCAACCGTCTTCCCTCCTTTGACAGGAGATAGCCTAAATAGGCGACCTCCTGACAACAATATTGGAATTTTTTGAGTGAAGCTTTGTGGCCATGCTTCGCTAGATGACAAAGCAACAACACAGTGCCTTCTTTACAGGTGCTCTCAGAATCAGCAGCCAAGAGGAGATCATCTACATACTGTAGTAACGTGCAAGTAGTAGGCAACTCGAGAGTATCGAGCTGCTGTTTCAATGCCCTACTATAAATAATTGGACTCTCAGTGTACCCTTGTGGTGGACGAGTGAATGTGAACGAGCGTCCACCCAGGGTAAACACGAACAAATACCTGCTATCCTTGTGTATAGGAATAGTGAAAAACACATTTTTAAGATCAACAACGCTAAAATGAGTGGCAGAAGCTGGAATCATGGTTAGTATCATTGTAACATCAGGTACAATAGGAAATTGAGGAGCCACAATTTTGTTAATAGCGCGTAAATCAATTATGAACCGAAAGGGAATCGCATTATCACCTTTTTTGTATACCGGCAAAATGGGGCTGTTAAATAGGCTACCCGTAATTTCCTCAATTACTCCACGATGTACAAAATCAGAAACTATACATTTCAAAGCCTGCTCGCCTTCAACTGAGATCTTATATTGCGGGATGCGAGGCAATTTTACTCCATGTTTCAGAATAATTTGATCAGGTTCAATTTGAAGAATGCCCACATCATTATCATCAATTGCCCATAAGCATTCTGGAACATTACTGAATTCTGGCGGTAAAGGTCGAGTCAAAAACGGAGAGGCGAGTGGTTGCTGAGGTGAAATTGTTAACCGAACTCCGTCCGGAGAACAATGTATTACTGCATGCAATGCCTTCAACAAATTCAACCCCAGCAAGTTCTCCCCACAGTTTGTTGTAAGTAGAAATGGACACTGTTCCGTTAAGGGACCCAGTGTTATCGGTACCGGCAAAGAGACCGGACAAACTACAGGTGTGCCTGAAAACCCTACGGAAACGTTGGACTGCCCTGACAGGGGAATATTTGGAACCCGTGAATGATCAATGGAACATTTCTGTGCTCCCGTATCTACTAAAAATAGATGCTTCCTATTTCCCACCGCCATCTCAACGTAGGGGCCTTTCTGAGGAACGCGAATAGGCGTCGGTTCCAAATCCTGCTTCAGGCAATCCTAGCGAAACAGAATATTATCAAGAGGAAGCTCTTCAGAGAGGTACGCGGCAGAAAGGTGATCAAAAATGTTTCTATCATCCACATTCAAAACTTGCTTATCTTGTGAAGGAGGTTGCTGTGATTCTGGTGCAAACTGACCTCTGCCAGGGCCCCCTGCACCTGGGCGACCTCGGGATCGTCTACCCATGTTCCCAAATGACCTTTGCTGCAAGTTCGGACATTGTGCGCGCCAGTGGCCATCCTGTCGACAATAGGCACACTGTTTAATGGTTACCGGAGCCAGGGGCGTACTTCCCTGCGGAAAGTACTGACCTCTAAATTGATTACCCCTCTAGAGTTTCTAACAATCTGTTGTAATAGGACTTTTGTTTTCAGGTCACCCTTTTTTTTATCAAGTTTTTCCTTTTCATTATTTACACGATTTTCATAGTACTGAGCCATATGCAGTACTTCTGATTGAGACTTCGCCTGCCAAGCGCTTTCGGAAGACATAATCTGTAACTGGATGTCAGGCAGCAATCCACGTACAAAGTTGTCGACGAACAGCCTTTTCCCTGACTCTGTGCCTAAGTCTTGTCCACTGAAATCTGAAAATACCTGTTCAAACCGATTGAAGAAATCGGTAGCACGCTCAGACTTTCCTTGGACACAGGCCGTAAGCTTGTCCCAAATGATTCTTTTTTCAGGAACTATGGTTTTCAATTTTACAATAATCCTATCAGGCAAGGTTAATATCACTTGAGGCGGTCGCTCGCCAGCTGGTCTTTCTCTATCTAGCCTAACCATGTTATCCCATGTATCTCCTAACCCAGGTACATCATCTACAGTCCTAATCTGTTTCCATAAATCAACTGGCAGGAGTACTGGAAATAATAAATCAATATCACTTAAGGTGAATACCGATGACTGTAAGACCGACTCTATTTCTTTATAGAACCCGGTCGGATTCTTTCTTACATCAGGAATAGATTGCTTTATGGTCTTCACTTCCTGTCTTGAAAACGGGACGTGAACAAACTGTGATACGTAATGTGCAGGAATTTCCCCCGCGAGTATTCCTCGTGCAGCATCGGCCACAATCTCAACTTTCGGGACAAATGTCGGCAGGACCTCTCTCATAGGCAACTGAGAAGTAGGCAGCTTCGAACGCTTACTAAGCAACAGAGCCAAATCAAGCGCTAAGGCAGTTGAAGAAGTATCAATCGAAAAGGCTCTCTTACAAACACTCAACAATTCTGCGGGACAACAAATCTTTCTTTTTACACACTCATTCTGCAGGTACTCTACCATCACCTGTATCACCTTCTTTAGCATTTCTAACGTATACTGACTGTATGTATCATATACTTCATCTGGAGTTATCGACATATCCGAAATCCATCTTATCGCATCCTTTGTACAAATTTGCGCTTCCTCACCTTTTAATTCACGGCGAGGAGAAAACCGTTTCTGTAAGTACATAATACCTAAACTACCACCATCTGCTTCCTCATTCTGTAACCCTTCCAACTCCTTCCTATACTCAAAAATCCTCTCAACATGCTCATATACCTTCTCCGCAGTATCTCTGGACAACGCTAAGGCGTTCAAATCCCGTAACCCTTGTGGGAAATCTACATTGTTTAATCTATTCCACATTATACTCAAATGACTCCCTAATCCTTCAATAAAAACATTTTTCTCAGGAATATCTCTTAAATTTTCGAGTGTGGAAAAAACATCAGCTTGTTCACCCTTCTCCATACAATGTTTAGCCCAAGCGATCAATTAATTATTTTTTTCTGGGGACACAGTATTATGAGTCACAACCCTTGGTCTCGCTCCCTGGTCTACTACAAGCGATGCAGAATTAGAGGAAGGGTAGGCACATTCTGAATATCAACAGGTGGAGGCAAGGGCTGGAAGAACAACAGGAAGTACAGCAGGGAGGACCGGAGGAACTATAGGAGGGGGAATAACAACGGGAAGAGGCAAAGTGCCAGGAGGAGGGATGTACGGAGGTGGCGCGGAGGCACCGGGCCTTTGTTCATGCAAAAGTTTATTAATCAATTCATCTGACGTATGCAAATCTTTTGAAGGGTAGATTTTCTGAATGCCTAATTGAAACGCCCTGTCCGTGTTCCTAACTGACTCCAATTGTTTATTTTTATCATATAACCGTGCCTTTTCGACACTTGTCATATGTCTACGCATAATACAGACTCTAGATATTCTATACGAGGGATTTCAAAACTACCATTGGTTGGCCACCGAAGATTAGAATTATGTCTTGTCTGTCTGTGCCAAATGTCATTAAATAAGCCTTTCTTACAGTACATAGTACATGCCGGCGACTGTGGTGCGGGACAGCTATCTTCCAAAGATTGTCTGTCGCTGCGGAATAATGCCCTAAAGCAAGCAGACAATTTCCCAGGCATATCAAAGTTCTGGTGTTACCTTGTCAAGTAATTGTGCTCACGAGTACAATGCGTCAAATTGTCAGGGTTAAATTAAGAATCGGGTCACGATTCACCTGACCAAAGGACTGGGAGGCCCGATCGGGTTACTAAGGACAAAGCTAAGGACCCACATGTCTGGTGATTTTCGGCAAATTTACCCACCTCGATATATGGACCCTCGTCAAGACGTTGTCTCGGGCTACAGCTCACCGTTCAGGGATCGGATCATGCAGTTTTGTCGAGGAACCTTCAACGAGACAAAGTCAATCTTGAGGGTCCCTATTTGGGCGCCATCTGTGGAATCAGAAAAATACAATATTAAGGCTTTTACACCATGCAAAAGGAAAATACACCGACACAGACTTGTAAAGATTCTCAGAATCTTTATTACAAAACTGAACAGTTATAAAGCAAAGTACACAAATAGCTATTTGGCCGTCAATACATCACAGAGACCACCAGCAGGGTTCAATGTGAGCAGTGAGTAGGATTTGCTAGCTGGACATCGGCGTATTTATACATTTTCGTTATAACGATGTCCAGCCTCTTTCAAGTTAATCATGTACTGGGATAGGGTCACGCCAGGTTCGTTCCTAATTTACATATCTCGTGCATGCGGTTTACTTTTTAATACATTCACTAACATACATTATTAATCTGTAGTTTAACGTTACGCTCTTTACACATTGCTTTAATACAGATCAAACAAATGTTTCGCATGTCGTATTTGGATAGCGTTATTGTTCTTGTATACTTGTAGGTTAACATCGCTGATTCAAGTAATCCCCTGATCCCGAGGTCAACAAAGGACAAGATCTACATGACCCTAACGTGTAGCCTGAAGGCAGGTTTGGACATTAACTCTCCTACAGAGGTTGAAGAGGTTAAGGCAAGAACAAGAGCACATGAGACAGCCATTTTAGACTACAGGGTGACTTTGTACAATAACCTAAAATGGAGGCTTAATTCACTTGAGGTCACGACCTTGTAATGCGAATTTCGTCGCAAAGCGACTGGGCATAGGCCAACATATACAATGAGGACGAAACAATATTATATCAGTTCTAACACCCATACCTCATCTGCCCCTCCGGAGCACCCAATCACCAACAGAGGCAAGGGCTCTCTCCTTTCAAAGCAGCTCGACTACCCGACAACCATGTTCCTCAGAGGAAAACCACTCACACTCCCAAGCTCCCAGGGAGCACCAGGAATCAGAAAAGGTTAATCACTTCCCTTTCCCAAGCCCCTCAACAGTCTGTTAGGCAGAAACCTGTGCAGTTCCCTCTGGGACCACTGCAAAAGATTTAAGACTACAGGTGTTTGGCAGTAAACCCACTTAATAGCAGTCTGTACCACACAGATTCACTTGGTAGCTGTGGCTGAGCAGTCAGACTTCCCTCAAGAAGAGTTAGGCAGTATACAGAGTACTCACAATAGGTCAAAAGAACACAGTAGAACAAGTAAACATTGACCAGAGCTTGGTGTAAAAGAGATACAATTATTTATTTAAAACCACATCTAGAAAAACACACATGAACTAATGTTAAGCAGTTAAAAACATGGTCACTAAAAGATATACACTCCCTTAGAAGAATATTAGACAAGTCTTAAGTAAAGCCCCACTTATTTTCAGACAGCGGTGAGCGCTTAACGCAGATGGCACTCCAATAATTCGTTTTAAAAGGGAGAGAAAAGCAGAGTATAATTTGAAACAGATCCCAACACTTTCACAAGAACACAACAAGAGAGGAAGGCAAGTAAAACCGTGAAGTTAGAGTTCAGAAGGCCGGATCCACTTTAAGAGGATCAGAACGAAATGTGTCCAAGGTCACACGGTTGAAGTGCACAAAAGTCTTGCAAAGGTTCAGAAAGAGTTGGACCAAAAGAAAGGGACCAGTTAGAGGGTCAAGGCGGCGAGCCCAGTCCAGAAGGTTAAGGGATTATTATTACCTTGTAGCAATCTTTAGAAAGGGAGGCCTGGCGGACACGGTATCTTAAAGTGGTGAGAATACTCCAGCGGGGGCAGTTGTTCCTGGCAGCGGATGCAAGTCGGTGCTTCGTCCGGGGGAAGAGATAGGAGTCCGTTGCACTGCCAGGGAAGAAACCAGCCGCGGAGTTCTCAGGTAAAAGGAGCGGTCCTTTTATTCGCGGTCCAGTGGTAAGTGGCTATCCGGTTGCTGGGGTGCTTGGCACGGGAAATTTGACCACAAGACGTCCTGGGATGCGAGGAAAAGAAGGTAAACTGGTTGTGCCCACCAGTCAGGGGAAGAAGCCTCTCCAGCCGGGAGATCTTCTCTGTCGTTGGGAAGTGGTGAGTCGGTTCCGCAGGGCTCTACCGGTGGTGTCGTCGTGGCAGGTCGGCTCAGCTTCTCCCTCATCGGATTCTCAGGTCCTGTGGCGACTTCTGAAGTTCCAGTCCCCAAAGCCCTGCTTTTATGCAGCACACCCCCATTCACTCAGCCTAGCTGTCAATCAAACATGCTAAGTGGTGAGCCGGCCGGCTCATCACTTGGGCAAATCACACGAGAGTGCGACTTGAGTTACCAAGGTAACTCAGTCCAGGGTGCCTAAACTCCCTCCCACACCCCCTGTGGTACCCAGACAGAGTGGCACCACTTTTGGAGGCTTCTGTGGAGAAGCCCGCCAAAAAGTGGAACAAAGGGCTCGTCTTGGGTTGGAGTCACAGAAGAGAACACAAACGCCATTTTAGAATCGAGTCCTGGCAAAAAATACCAACCGGCCAATTAATATTAAATAAATAAACCGGCGGTATGTTCGAGGCTATTAGAATTAAATAATTAAAGTTGGTAGCCTCGAACAATGGGAAAATCCCATAGGGATATATTCGCGGTCGAATATAAAAAGTAGTTTCACACTGCCACCAGCCAAAACTCGATCAGGGGGGACGGAGATGTGCCCCCTCGACTAACAGACCCCGGGGAAATCGAATAGCCCCGACCAGTACGTCCACAATATGATGGTTTGTACCGGTTTCTGTTAATAATTTGGGACTAGTAAAGCCAATGGTGACTTTACATGCCCTGGGAGACAGTAGTCAGTCCCAGGGTATGGAGTCTATGGTGGGGTGTCACTATGACACCCCTGTGTCACTGCACGGTGGGTGCTGTGTAACACACATAGTAAAAACACATGAGACCCTATGGGGTAAAGGACCCTATAGCCCATAAAACACAATAACAGTCAAAGGAACACCATAAATCATGTCCAAGAGTGGGAGAAAAAGAGTCTCACTCTTGGCAGGAGAAAAAAAAACAACTCCAGAAATCCAGCAAAGCTGCTGGGGGACTCACTAGGTTAGGAAATTCAGCCTAAAGAGAGAACTCTCCCTAACACAGTCCCTACCCCCAGCAACACTCCCAAGATAAAGGCAGTTCTACTCATCAAACAAAGATTGTCTCTGTGCTCCAAGCACTCCCTTGTAAAAAACAAACTAATCTGGTACCTAAATTTGCTCTGATTCTACCACCAATCTCCCACTCCACCTGAACTTTAACCAGAACCACCCCATTTTAGCCTCTACACTTCGGCCTTCCCCGTTATCACCCCTTAATGAAAAGGATGGAGACTCTCTGGTGGAATCCAACAGGGGCACATCCCACATCCTCCCCTTAAAGGCAGAGGCTTACCCCCCAATAGGCCAAAACACTCTCCCAGAAAAGACCATCCCCTGCACTATCCTCTCAAATCTCTGTACCCACCGTACTTTCGATGCTAGCTAGATTTCTTAAGACACCATTCCACTATTCCAGACCTCACCCCTGTCATAGGCTGCAAGCCACCTCAAGGGTATCCACTGTCACAGTAATGTCTGTGTGTTTTCTGTGGATGAGGTATTCTTGTAACCTTCTTGTAAGTATTCTTGAAGAGTGGCTTATCCATAATGGGCAACAGGGCACTGACCCATCACTCGTTATGGATGAGCCAAGCCAGCACAGTGAAAAAACTGAGTGCTACCTCTGATCTCCCACTGAGAAAGCAGCTGTGGGAGTGCCCTTGGCTGTAAACTTCACGGGAAAATGTGGGTCCCCTTTGTAAGGAAGGCATGGTATCAAACAGTGAAGACAGACACAAGTGATCACAGTTCAAGCGTGTTTATTGAACTTCAATGGGTTGGTTGAATGCCTATCCAGTCCTAAATCTAAGGATGGGAGCAAGCTATGACCATCAAATAATAATAACGCGGTCCTAGTGGAGTCTCTGTCAAAATAAAAGAGCCTATACTAATAAACCTATTGCCAATCCTTACTTCTAAATACAAATTGTGTGGGACAACAATGTATACAAAAAGAAAAGTGTTCAAGAAATGATATGTCAGGATAGTTGAGCAGTTGGCTTCTCTTCCGCACAATTTTGACACAGGACAAGACAGAACACTCGAGCTTCGACCACACTCTGGCTTCTCTGCCACAATGATAGAGTTCAAAGTGTAGGTATCCGGGCCTTCTATGCCAAAGTCTCTTTCCCAATAAAAGTCTCTTATTGCAGAGGGCCTGACGTAACAAACAAGCATCACAGTTCCTTTCTTATCAGGATTTTCTCATGTTTTCTGGTACACTGTTCACTATGGGTTTCCCTCCTTCGAGCTCGGACCCCCTTTAACACAATGTTCACAATTGATCTCCCTCGATCAGGCTCGGACCACGGATCTCCCTCGTTCGGGCACTAACCTCTTTAACACAATGTTCACAATTGGTCTCCCTCGATCAGGCTCGGAACCCTTTTAACACAATGTTCACAATTGGTCTCCCTCGTTCGGGCTCGGACCATGTGATCTCACTTTCTAAGCTTTCCTTTCTGTATCAAAAATCAAAGACATTCGATTGTGTGATGGCTTTTGCTTAAACCGTGGCAGGACCACTTTGATTCGCTTCATTTCTCATTCTCATCTTTTACTTTCGCTTCTGTCACATCTTGGATGGATACCTCACAGAGACCTTTGATTGAGCACACTTGCGGTGCCGGACCACTCGGTCACTGGTATTGCATCTTTCTCTGTTAAAGTTCAAATATCCATCAGCAATTAAGCTTTCCTCACATCTTTCATCACACGCGTTACCAATCTTCATTCTTGCACTCTTTACTCAATGTTGCTGCTTGCAACCTTGACTTTAACACAGAGCGGTTTTGCATTGATCTCTCCAACTCACCGGCAGTGTGTTGATCTCTCTGGAGCTACTTTTATCCTGGAGCAAAGTGCGGTACCACTGTGGCTGCTGCTCCTCCCCGACTCGGTCAGCCATGCAGGAGGGCCCCGGGTATCTCTGACACTCAATGCAGGATTCTTCAGTCTGGTTTCCTGGGTCTGGTTTCCTGGCCTTACGCTTTTTAATCTGAAGGATTCTGGAAAGTAACAGTTTCTCGTTGGGAAGGTCAAGGGTATCTCCCTTCTTGTGCACCCTTCTTGGTTTGCCGTCTTTCTTTCCTCGTTCAGCTGCCATCTGGAAAACAGTGTTTCTTTGTGTGCTTTGTCTCGCTCAGAGTGTGCTCTTGTGCTCTGCCTTTTATCCGTGTGAGGAAGCTTAATGGAAGTCAGGTGTGAGTGGTTACCAGTAATTGTCTGACCTTGCCTGATCATAGTAGTGGGACATGTCAGGTACAAGACTCGGGTGTGAGTCTGGTTTCTTCCAGAGCAGGCTGTCCGTGTGAAAGTTTTCGTGAAGGGAAAGGGGGTGGGGGTAAAGTCCCCAAATATCCTACCGGGTAGGATTGGGTAAAGGTGTTATAGGGAGGGGGATACTGCGTATCGCCATCAGGTGTCCCACTCCCACTCTCTGAAGACCCCTCACCGAGGTGATCCTCCCACACTGGCCACCTGAGAGAGAGACTCCCGGGTACTAGTGGTTGAGACACCTTCTTGTTGCTCACACCTTTACCAGTGTTTGTGCCAGTGTCCATGTCCAATGTGCCAAGCAAGGCCAGGGGAACTTTGCTTCCCCAGCCTTGCATGACCCATTGGGGATACAGGCTGGGATACTGCATATTCCAATGTATATAGGGGGTCCTCCTGGGCCTCCACATACATTCAGATACCCAGGGACAGAATAAAGGAGGTGTTTTCCCTGTTTCTTCATTCCTGTATTGTACTGTGTAGACGTTTTAGGGCCTACATGACGGGGTGACATGAGAATGGGTAACGTCTGGAATGGCGCAGCGGGTTAGAAATAAATGCATGAAGCTATATGTGTATGCTTGTGTTTGTTTCTGTAAATGTGTGCATGCAGGAATTTATGAGAGTGTATGTATATGCTGTGTGAGTCCACTTGCGAATGAAGAAGTGTATATTGCAGCAAACACTTGTTCATTCACAAGTGTTTGTGCCTTACCAGGGCCTCTCTGGGGTGTGGGAGAGGCTCAATATATACTTTGGCTAGACTAGCCTACATGAGCGCAGCTAGTCTCGATGGATTCACTTACTGTAGCATGGCATTTTTGGTTTTGGCACATTTTTGTGGCAATTGTGCCACAAGAATGGCCAAAACCATTGTTACAGAAGAGAGGGAAGGGAGTTCTCAACTGAGAATATCTGGTTGGCATAGCAACCAGCAATGCCACAGAATGAAAATGGCAAGTCGCTAAAGTTTCTTTTTTCAAACTCCTCTGCTGTACTGCACATTGAGGAGTTCTCTAACAATAGGTGTTCCAATCAGCAGCTTTATAAGAAGCTAGTGAGGTGCCAGGCTTTCCATTTCCCAGCAGCAAGGGATGTGTAAGTTTGCAGTATTGGGCTATTTTGGGCTATTTCGTGTACAATTCGATTATTTCTGGGCTACCTTTGACAGCAGTTTTTTTTAGTCTTCCTGAACCTTCCTTTCTATCCCCACCCATCAAATACCCACTCTCTCTACCCCTTCCCCCACTAACTCTACCCCCTCCCCCACCCCAGTCCCACTATGTCTACCCGCATACACCCCACCCCATTACATCTGCTGGTTGGGTTTTGTTTGGGCTATTTTTGATTACTTTTGATGAGTCCTCCCATTGGCTGCTTTGTCCGCCATGTTTTCTGTTCCAACCACTACCACCAACCACCAACTCCACCCACTCTCTCTTCCACACCCACTCACCCACCCCACTCTTACTCTCTCTACTCCCACCCCCACTATCTCTACAATAACCCCACTCTCTCTATCCCCACCATAAACCCAATCTCTCTACCCCAACCACCTACCCAACTCCCACTCAATTTACTGATACCCCCACTCACCCACCATACCCCATTTTCTCTACCCATTCCCACTATCTCTACATATCCACCCTCCCTCTACCCCAGCTAGCCACCCAACCCACCCACTCTCTCTTCCCCCACCCACTCACCCAACACGCTCCTACTCTCTCTACTCCCACCTCCACTATCTCTACAATAACCTCACTCTCTCTAGCCCAACCACCCACTCTACCCCACTCTCTCTATCCCCACTGTAAACCCAATCGCTCTACTCCAACCACCTATCCTACTCCCACTCTATCTACCGCCACCAACCAACCCTAGCCCCACTCACCCACCCTACCACATTCTCTCTACCCATCCCCACTCTGTCTACATATCCACCCTCTCTCTACCCCAGCTAACCACCCCCTAGTCTCTCTACCTCAGCAACCCACCAAACCCCCACTCTCTCTACCCCACCCACCCTACACCCACTGTCTCTAGCACAAGATACCCACTCTAGCCCCACCCTCATTACCCCAAGCCACTCACCCTACCCCACTCTCATTACCATCCCCCACCGTCTTTAC
Organism: Ambystoma mexicanum; assembly: GCF_040938575.1. NCBI lineage: Eukaryota > Metazoa > Chordata > Amphibia > Caudata > Ambystomatidae > Ambystoma > Ambystoma mexicanum. The sequence goes on along the minus strand of NC_090926.1, from coordinate 921,509,844 downwards.
ATATACCCAACTCTCTAACCACACCCACCCACACCACCATACACTTTCTAAACCCAGCCAACCCACCACAATCTCTTTACCTCCCTCCCACCCTCTCTACCACACCCACCCTACCCCTACACCCTCTACCATTCCCTACCCTATCCCCACTCTCTCTACCTCCAGCAACCAACCTTACCACCACTCTCTCTACCCAGACCCAACCACCCTAGCACCACTCTCTCTGCCCCAACCCACCTACCCTATCCACTCTTTTCCCTCCTCTCTACCCAATATCTCTCTACCTAAACACACACCCCTACCCCTTCTCTCTACTTCCACCCACCCTACCTCCACTCTTTGCTCCAACCCATCCTACTACCTCTCGCTCTACCCTTAACCACCCTCCACTCTCTTCCAACTCCCACCGACCCTCCATCCTCTCTCTACCCCCACACACCCTGCCCCATCTCTTTTTACTCAACCCTACTACCTCTCTCTTCAACCTTACCCATGCACCCTACCCCTTCTCCCTCTATCCCACCCTACACCCTCTATTTACCCACCCACCCATCCTAACCTCTTTATTACCCTACCATACACTGTGCATTCCTCCCACCCAGCCAACCCCTCTCAGCCTTACTCTCACGTGCTTGCTTTATCTTACCCTCTCACTTTCCCTCTTTCTCACTCACACTTCCTCTTACTCATCAGCAATGGCACCTTTATCAGTGGCTTCCTCCCTTGCTCTATTCTCCTTCTCATTCTCCTGCACACCTAGAACCCTTATCCCACCATCCTTTGAAATTCTGCACTCTCCTCCTTGCACCCTGGTGCATATAAATGCAAAATGCAAATAACAGCAGTAAACGCCAAAACTATTGACTTTTGCCAATGCTTGTTTTTACTGGGTATCAAGGGCAAAGTAAGCATGATAAATGTTATTATGTGTGAAGGCTGGCCTACATTTGTGCAGCCTGTCTGGAAACATTTTCTTAATGTGGCATGGCATGTTTTACTGAGAAATAAGGGTTTAACAAGTAAGTAAGTGTTATTACATGGCTAGACTGGCCTACATTTGGTGCAGCCAGTCTGGATATATTTTCTTATAGTGGCATGACATTTTTTAGTGGGCACCACGAGTAAAGCAAACAATGATAAGTGCTGTTATGTGGCTAGACTGGCCTACATTTGTGCAGCCGATCAGGGCATGTTTTCTTACGATTTTCTTATAGAATACTTTTTAGCATTATGCACAAAGCAAACACAAGTATGTTCTAATATGCGAATACTGGCATGCAGTGGTAGAGCCTTCATGGAACATCCAGCATGTAAATGTTTTTAACTCTGGCGTATATTGTGGAAAAAAGCATCTTGAACATGTGTTGGAAAATGCTCCTGTGTACTGTTGGTGACTTGCATCTATTGGATTTACCCGACAAAATTGCTTGCAAACTGTGTGGCTTTTTTCCCAATATTCTCCGAAGGTACGCTGTAAAATGCTCCATTTAGATCTATTATTTTTAATGCTCCGGGGTAGACAACCCTCTTACCCTCTGAACCCACCTTAGTGGGTTTGGGCTCCCTTGGTTGCTGCCGCCTATTTGTGGAAAACAGTGACAACCCTCCAATTAATTAAATCACCAACCACCCCTGACCTTTTGTAATACCAATTCACTTTAAAGCCTTATTGGGTGTGGATGTGGGAGGCAGGTCAAAATGAGGAGGGCTGCGCGGGAGACCCCAGATAGGGCCACAGTTTTGGGCCAGGACATGAACATACTCGGTGAAGGTGCATTTTGTGTGCAGGTGGACTGGGTCGCCCCTCTGGCAATAACAGGCAGACTACCCCGAAAAGTGGGAGCACAAATGAAGGCACCAACAGTCTTTGCAGAAATCAGGAACAGACTTATGACAGGCAGAGAAGTAGACTCATTTCCAGAAGAGTAATGTTTGACATACTGGACGCAAATGATTGTCTTGCCTGGGATGCGGGCACAAGGCGGTCATTGATGGCAGACACACAAGTTAGGAACACCCACTTGCATGGGATACATGGGACACTGGGGAGTATCCTTGGATGTAGGGGGGAAAGCGACACCAAGTGAGGAAGTGAAGGGTTGAAGAGGGTGAGGGCTGATAGAGGGGGGAGAGACGTGGGTCCAAGGTGGCAGAAACATGGGAAACGGGCCCATGGTGGGACTTGAAGAGAGAGAGAGAGAGGGGGAAAGAGGAAAAGAAAGAACAAGAAATAGAAAGAGCAAGAGGGAAAGAAAGAAAAAGAAAGAGTGTGAAAGAGAGAGCGAGAAAGAGAAAGGGCGGGGGAGTTAAAGGAGAGGGAGAGAGAGATAGGAAGAAAGGGAGGAAGGGAGAGAGAGAGAGTGAATGAGCGGGGAGAGGGAGAGAGAGATAAAGAGACAGAGAAGGAGAGAGAAGGATAAAGGAGAGAAAGGGAGACAGGGAGAAAGCAAAACAGAGAAAAAGAGAGAGAGTCAGAGAAGGAGAGAAAGCAGGAAAGAGAGAGAGAGGGAAAGAGAGAGAGAGAGAGAGCGAGAGAAGGAAAGAGAGGGAGGCAGAGAAAAGGAGAGAGAAGGGCAGGGGCAGAGACAGAGGCCAGTAGGTTAGGGGTGAAAAGGGTACAAGGGGAGGCAATGGGAAGAAGAAGGCCAGACTGGGAGTCGTGTACCTGCTAAAGGCATCTGCAATGCTCTGCCCCCACCCACACATCCAGCACACCACTGCAACCAAAAAAAGAGCCAGGTCCTCCTTTCACACACTTATAAGGCTGTGGCTCCCCACTCCAGAATATGTCAAACCCCCCCCACCCCCCCTCATGGACACAATAGTTTCCAGGGTTCAAGTAACAGGAAAAGGGGCAGGGATTTACAGGGCATAGTATGACACACACAGGAACAGATGCCGCCTCCACAGCTGTCACCCCTGCTATACCCACCACTCCAGAGCCTTCTATGCTGTTCCAAGACCTCAAGGAAGCTTGGTACAGGAAGGGGGTGGGGCTAGCTCCCAGGTTGTAGGTTTTACACTGCCTGTAAAGTGGGAGGGGAGGCAGGTGGGCAAGTGTAGACAGGGACAGGTACCATCTCACCATTGCTTTCCCACTCCAGAGGGGCAGGACCAGTTTCTCAAGAAGAGATGCTCGGTGGTGGCACGTGAACTGCTCTGTTGTAGGCATCCTCATTTCTGAAAACAAAAGCCCCTCATTCTGTGTATATGCCACAGTAAATGACTGCACGACATAAACCTGATTTTTTTGCATACACACTTGCACATTTTATTTAGAAGATGCTTCTGTGAAACAGTTCTGTGATGTGAAGACAAGTAGGGCAATACACAGATATCTGGTTGTCTTGTGCAGGTTAGAAAATGGCATGCATTAGGGTGTTGTAATTGTTTTGCGGACTCATAGATTTTTGGAATAAGATTTGTTTAAAATGAATGTTGAAAACAAGGAAAGGGGGTGTTTTGAAAAAATCGAGACAAGCATGGATACAACTTTAGTTCTCAGGAAGAGATGATTACACTGGCCGTAAAAGCTGGCAGCTGTTTGCTATCATCTGGGGTGGGAACAGGTTTACAAGATGAAAAATACATTTGAAAAAATGAAGTCATGCAATACATTGGAAAATGTATTAATGCAAAACATTGAATACAGTGGGGAAATGAAAAGTCATGTAATTTACTAGAAATAAAAAAATACAGGAAACCCACAGTAAACAGCAAGGGACATGGAGACTACCATTTCCACGTAGGGTACCGGATGCATACTCATCAGCAAGTCCTGCACACTTTAAAATGAGTCTGCTCCTTCCATTAAAACATTCCCTGCACGCTAGTATGCTGGGCAAATAGTAGCCCTCCATAAGCTCACCCTGTTGCCATCTCAGTAACACATAATATTGCAGCCAACAGAGAGAATGGAGGTAGGGTGGGTGGGTAAGGGTAGAGAGAGTAGGGGTTCAGTTGGTGGATGTAGTGAGAGTGGAGTTAGGGAGGAGGGGCTAGAGAGAGTGGGGGTAGAGAGGGTGTGCGTAGGGTGGGGATAGAGGGAGTGGTGTAGGGTGGGTTGGTGGGGGTAGAGTGGAGGTAGTCTAATGAGTGGGGGTACGGTGGGTGGGATGGGTAGAGATCAGTGGATAGGGTGGGTGGCTGTTGGTAGACCTGGTGGGTGTAGGGTGGGTGGGGGTAGAGATTGTGGAGGTAGGGTGGGTAGGAGGTGTGCTAGAGAGTGTGGAGGTAGGGTGGGTGGGGGTAGAGAGAGTGGATATAGGATGGGTAGGAGGTGTGATAGAGAGTGTAGAGGTAGGGTGGGTGGGGGTAGAGAGTGGAGAGGGTGGGTGGGGATAGAGAGAGTGGGGGTATTAGAGATAGGTGGGTAGGGTGGGGGTCTGGTGTATAGCTGTTGGTAGACCTGGTGGGGGTAGGTTTGGAGGAATGAAGATAGAGAGAGTGGGGATTGGGTGGGTGGGGGTAGAGAGAGTGGGAGTAGGGTGGGTAGGGGTAGAAATTGTGGAGGTAGGGTGGGTGGAGGAAGAGACAGTGGATATAGGGTGGGTGGGAGGTGTGCTAGAGTGTGGATGTAGGGTGGGTGGGATAGAGAGAGTGATGGTAGTATGGCTGGGGTTAGAGAGAGTGAAGGTAGTGTTGGTGGTGGAAAAGAGAGTGTAGGTAGAGTGGGAGGGTTGGGGTAGAGAGAGAGAGAGCTGGCGGGGGTAACGAGAATAGGGGTTGGGTAGGTGGGGGGTAGCGAGAGTAGGGGTAGGGTGACTGTGTGGGGGTAAAAAGAGTGGCAGAAGGGTGGGGGTACAGAGAGTTGAGGTTGGATGGGTGGGGTAGAGAGAGTGGTCGTAGGGTGTGTGGGTGGGGGTAGAAAGAGTGGAGGTAGGGTGGGTAGAAGTATGGTTAGATTAGAGAGAGTGGGGGTAAAGAGAGAGGGGGTAGGGTGAAGGTAGAGAGAGTGAGGGTATGATGCGTGGGTTGGGGTAGAGAGATTGGGGTAAAGAGAGTGGAGGTTAGGTGGGTGGGGTAGAGAGAGTGGTGGTAGGATGGGTGGGGGTAGAGAGAGTGGTAGAGAAAGTCCAGGTTGTGGTGGTCGATAATAGTTGTTTGGGGGCAAAAAACATGAAGAACAAAGCAGCCTCTGGAGGACCTGTCAAAAGTAGCCCAAAATAGTCCAAACGAAACTCAACCAACACATGTTAAGGGAGTTGAATGGGTCGGGTAGACAGTGGGGTGGGTGGGGGTTGAGAGAGTGGTGGTAGGGTGGGTGGGGGTAGAGAGAGTGGTAGAGAGAGTGCAGGTTGCAGTGGGTGATGGTAGTTGGTTGGGGGCAAAAACATGAAGAACAAAGCAGCCTCTGGAGGACCTGTCAAAATTAGCTCAAAATAGCCCAAACGAAACTCAACCAACACATGTTAAGGGAGTTGAATGGGTCGGGTAGACAGTGGGGTGGGTGGGGGTTGAGAGAGTGGTGGTAGGGTGGGTGGGGGTAGAGAGAGTGGTAGAGAGAGTGCAGGTTGCAGTGGGTGATGGTAGTTGGTTGGGGGCAAAAACATGAAGAACAAAGCAGCCTCTGGAGGACCTGTCAAAAGTAGCCCAAAATAGTCCAAACGAAACTCAACCAACACATGTTAAGGGAGTTGAATGGGTCGGGTAGACAGTGGGGTGGGTGGGGGTTGAGAGAGTGGTGGTAGGGTGGGTGGGGGTAGAGAGAGTGGTAGAGAGAGTGCAGGTTGCAGTGGGTGATGGTAGTTGGTTGGGGGCAAAAACATGAAGAACAAAGCAGCCTCTGGAGGACCTGTCAAAATTAGCTCAAAATAGCCCAAATAAAACTCAACCAGCACACGTAATGGAGGTTGGGTGGGTCAGGTAGACATAGTGGGATGGGTGGGGGTAGAGAGAGTGGGGTTGAGATGTAGAAAGAGTGGGAGTGGGAGTGGGGTGGGTGGGGGTAGAATGTGTGAGAGTGGGGTGGGTTCAAGGCAGCCTCAGCAGGCCATAAAAAACGATCCGTTGTCAAATAAAGGCAAAAATAGCCCAATATGATATCACTGAGCAGCTGGGAAATGGAAAGCCCAGTACCGGCTTGCTTTTTACAAAGCTGCTGATTGGAGCAAATATTGCTATGGACCTTCTCACTGGGTAGAACGGCAGAGGAGTTTGGGAAAAGAGATTTTAGTGATTTTGCAGTTTCATGCCATGGCATTGACCGTTCCTATGCCAACCAGATATTCTCAGTTCAGAATCACCCTTCCCAGTCTCTCTCTCTCTATTTTGTAACAATGTTTTTGGTAATTTTGAGGCTCAAGAGGCACACAAATTCTGCCAAAACCAAAAAAAGCAAGTTAGCTCTTGACTGGTTCCTATACTGAGCCTTTGGCTTGTATTTGTATTTATTAGGTTTATATAGCGCTTTACACCAAAGCGCTTTACATGAAACAACAAGAATACATTAGAATAAAATGGAAGCATTATTGTACAACATGAGACAAACCATCAAATGCAATATATAGAACAGTTTCCAGACAAATGTAGAGAAACTGCACTGGGGAAGAGTAAGAGGGAATCAAGGTTAAGAGGAAGGGGAATGCAGAAGATGAGCTTTCGAGGAAGAACGGATGAAGGTGGAAGCGGAACTGGAGCATTCAAAAAGAGGTAGAGTGTTCCAGTGTAGAGGGGCAAGGAGCTGAAAGGAACGGAAACGAGAACAGGCACAAGGGGAAGGAGGAACAGTAAGTTGGAAAAGATGGTTGGACCTGTTAAGATTAGGACGCAGAATGGGAAAACTGTATCCACAAGATGTTGTGACGAATAAACTTCCGGAGCACCAGTGGTCCAGAGATAAATATCGGTATCTAAACCATCAATCAACCCCACACCTCTAGTACACCAGAAGGGATCCAAACAGATTGGAAACACAAGCACATTATAAACATCCTTGTCCAATGTTGGTAATGTGGACAGAACGGCATGCTTATCTCCGAAAGGTGATGGATAGTTGGTTAGTTGCAACACGGCAGAAATACAATTATTACCAAATGATGAAAGGGACTATCCAGTCAAGGTTGACTAAAAATATCTACTTTATTATTATCATAACAACCAGTTCTAGCACACTTCGAAAACAACCCACCCTTTAAAGGAATGCAGAGGACAGACAGTTTCAAATAAGCAACAGGATGCACTCTGGAAACTGACAGGAGGCTAGTTGGTATAGTAATTAATCGCAATAGTTCAATGATACTTGGTTTCAACACAAAGGGGGCAATAGGTCATAAAAAGTCACTAGGGGCCTTTTCGGAGAAGGACCAGGGGGACAAAACCACAATGTACTTTGTTCTGTAGGAGTTCTTGATGCTCGATAGGGTCGATTCGGTTTCAGGGTGCTTTGCAGCTTCTGCAACAGAGTTCAGGATGGGAGACAGCTATGGATATCAGGCGGCAGGCAGTTCGGTGAGCAAAGCTGGATGGACGGCTGCAGGTTGGCCTACATGGCGGCTCAGGGTCAGGAATCTTTGTCTCATTGCAGTTTGACAGTTCTGAAGCACTGGTCGAGGCGTCTCAGATGGCTTTAGCAAATGTGGCATAAAAACAGACAATGGTGCAGTCGGTTGCAGCTCAAGGGGTTCAACTGGTACAAAAATGTAATATAGGACAGACGTCGGTAGATGCGTGTCAATGCACTAATACTAGCTTCTTTACTGGGTCCTTTAAGGCAGACAGCCCATCGCTGAGAAGAGGGTTGCAGGCAGCTGCCTTGTCCTTGGCTTGTTTCAAAGACTCTCTAGCACTTCCCAACTAGGAAGCTTGCTGCTTAGCCTAGCAGGGCGCGCTGTGTGCTGGCTGGGTACTGGTTCTGGAGCTGAAGAGGTACCTCTGGATTCGCTATCTCCCTCTGTTCCCTGGTAGATGTTTAGGGGAGGGATCTTGCTTCCCCCTTTGGAGGTCCTGGCCTTTCGTCACTTGCGGAAGATGTAAGGCAGACTGTAACTTCAGCCACGGTCCAATGATGAGGTCTTCTTGCTACTCCTTGCAAAGTCTTCAGATGATCTGCCAAAAGAGGTGCTCAGCCCTCTTTTAACGCCGAATGGGCCACAGTGATTGTTGTAGGCTAAGTCTACCTTAATGGACCAATCCTGGCCCCCCACTAGTAATTAGGAGTAGCAATGTATCCAATTTTATATAACCTATTTGCGGTTCCTTTCTTCGATGCATTAGAAAAGAGAAGATTTGTTTCTTGAATTATGCTGATGATTCTCAGTGCTTTTTTACACTTACAGGGAACTATGAGCAGGACGCCATTATGGTGTCAGAAATATATCACTTAATTTGCGAATGGAATGTCCCTTAATTATGGGAAAACCGAACTCATGCTGGTTGGCTCTAAACATACACTCAACAAATTAGCATCAGAATATCCATCATTTCGCATTGCAGATCTTGAGATTCTGGTTAGGGAAAAAAATGATAATTCTTTGACTAATGTTTAATCAATCCCTGAGTATGTCCGCTCATGTAAATAATTTGGTGGCAGCATCAACCTATTACATTAGACTTCTTGCACACATACAACCTTTTCTGTCTCAAAATGGCTGTGAAACTATTACCAGAGCCATTGTTTCTGCTAAAATTCACTATTGAGGCTCACTTCTCATTGGAGTGAATAAGGCCGAACTTAAAAACTTCAAGTGGTGCAGAGTAGCGCAATAACAGCCATTATGGGACTACGTAAATTTGCACATGTGTCTGAGGTAAAAAGGAAGCTACACTGACTACAAATTGAGGAAAGATTTGAGTTTAGGTTGCTCATCATTACTTACAAAGCACTTTCTGAGGATGCTCACCTTACATTGTTAAAAGACTAAATATTAAACAGGTGGCACGCACACTTTGTTCCAACTGAGATAGAAACTTACAAGTTCCAAAAACCTTTCTGGAATTAGTTGGAAGGGGTGCTTTTTGGTCGAGTGCCCCCATGAAATGTAATGCCTTAGTAGGACGATCAAGGAGTTTAAAAATAAACATAAGACTAACCTTTCTAAATAAGTATTGGGTCACCTCTCTTTGCACTGGAAGTGCTAGGGACAGGACTTGCACTAGTATGCCTCTGGGCCTTTTGGTTGTGCATAATACATAATCTAATAACAATAATAATAATAATAATAATAATAATAATAATGATCTCCTATATGCATGAGGTCCTAACCAGAGTGCTTTGTAACAGAAAAGGTAAATGGGTGAAGCCATGTCCCACCCATCTTCCTGTCGTGGATCAAAGGGTCTCTCTGGTTAATGGAGTGCCCTGTGGTTCTTGATTAAAGCAACAGGTGCCCCTTGAAGCTGCTGCGAGACCAGACTTTCTGTCTCCATCAAACTGCATACTCTTACCTTCTGAATGGTGTCCCCCCTACCGGGGTGGCTTACTGTACACATGTAGTCCCAGACATGACATTTCCCTGGCAATCGATACTGAAGCCAGGACCTGGAATCAGGTTGACACAGTGCATAATGGCATAAATTAGTTTTGAAAAATTGATTAGCAGAGTTCGCTAAGTAACATTTTTTTGATGAGCAAACAGACCCATTTGATAGCAATTGTGTACTACAATTGTTAATGTCATCAGAAGTCATTAGTACCCAAGACATGAAATGAGCAAAAATACAGCAGTTTTGCATACCGCTGAAATAAGACATTAGCTAGAGGAGTCAGGCCTTGCGAATTCTTTAAAATTCAGCTACACCTGCAGGTTGGGTAACTTAGTTTTCCTATTTAACTGAAGAGAAATGCACTAGACCCATAGCAATAGAGGACAACACATTTAAAATGTGATTAGTGTACAATGGTGCATGGCACTACAAACCCGCTTTGTTGGTCACACTGATGCCACCCAGAGGCACGCCATGCACAGTGAAACTTTTGTTTGACATTTACAGCAAACCAAGTAAATGTTACATAAAAGTTTCAAACATCTCTTGCAAATGCTACTGGCCCGTCATAAAATATACTCGACTATGCGAGTGGGCGAAAAGACTTTGTGAGCCACAGCCGAGTGTCTATAAAATGTAAAAGGTTAGCTGCATGAATGGACACAAATAAATAGATATGATAAAAGGCTCTGAAAACAATTTGGCCAGCTGTCTCCTGTAAGTGGTAATATATAATACAGTTATCCTAAAGCAAAGCGAGCTCTGGCGGCTAACTACAGTGTTTGGTATTGCAATAGATCTGTAGAGTACAGATTGGATGGAACTATTGATCATTACTTTTGCGTAAGCATTTAGTTTGCTATGTTTATTCATTATGTACAAGGAAAGAAAGACTTAGTAGAGTGGATTGCGGAGCAGGTAGAGAACTGGGCAAACTAGACTGAATATTGTAGTTTGTGGTCATCTAAATTTTAGGGTACCTGGTATAAAGCAACTGGGTGATAATATAGAATATCAAGGAGTATGTAAAGGGGTATGGGTTTGTGCACGGGTTGAGCACCAGTTGCACGATGTATGCAACCTGCAGTTCACAGAACTAAGTTTGCTCTCGAAAGCATTCGATCATGTACATTTTCAAAAGTATTCACTCGTCAATATGATGCATCTTCCCCAACAAAATGAAATATTTTTGGCAATGAAATTTAGATACACTAACCTAAACTTTACTGTAAAGCATTGAGATGATGCAGTGTTTTACAGTATCAATAAATGGTGTGCCGCCAACGACCTCTGCCTTAATGCCAGTAAGACTGAGATTCTACTCATCGGCACACCCACTCCCTCCTTCCCTGCACCTCTCTGGCCGGCCTCTCTTGGCCCTCCTCCCACTCCCACCTGCAAGGCTAAAAACCTCAGGGTCATCTTCGACTCTGCACTCTCCTTCTCCCCTCACATCTCCGACGTCTCCAAGAAGTCACACTACCAGCTGCACCTCCTTAGAGGTATTCTTCCTTTCCTCTCCTTCCCCCAGAAGCTCACTGTCTCCTGAGCCCTGGTCCTCTCCAAGCTGGACTACTGTGACAGCATCTATCTAAATCTGCCTGCCTCTACTCTCCGCCCTCTTATCCAGAACAGGACTGCGAGACTTGTCCTTGGCCTCAAGCCCAGGGATCGTATCTCTCCAGGACTGAAATCTCTGCACTGGCTCCCAGTGGCTGCAAGGATTAAGTTCAAAACCCTCTGCATTGTACACAAGGCCTTCTGGGGACAGGGACCGAAATACCTTCAACTCTCTCTACCTAAATATCTCCCTTCTCGAGCTCTTCGCTCATCTGCCTCCAACTCCCTTAGGGTCAGTCACTTCTTCAAGCAACGAGTTGGTGGCAGATCACTCTCTTCAGCAGGGGCCTCTCTCTGGAACAGCCTTCCTGCCTCCCTGAAACTTGAGGAGAACCATCTCCGGTTCCGGAAACACCTCAAAACCCTCCTCTTTGCTTCTGCTTTCTATCCTCCCCTCCCTGGCTGAATTCCTGACCGTAATTGCACTGGTTACCTGGCCACCCTTTTGATCTCTGGCCCAGGCCACGTCAATTACCCACCTGCACTGCTTCCCTGGAAACCCCTGAACTTGGGGACCATTTTTCTGTATCCTTTCAGTCCCCTTACTAGCACTTACGTCTGCACTTCCTTGCAATTGCCACTAGCTGGCTGTTTATGTGTCATATGTATTCCAATTCCCATGTACTGCACTTCCCCTCTCTCTTCCCCCTGCGCACTTTTCCTTTCCCCCCTTCCCATGCACTTGCTCGATCTGAATGACACCTGGCCTAGTAGGATCGTTTGTCCTCCCATTGTTCCCCCGCCCTTGCCTCGTCGCGCCTTGAAAAACCTGTGTATAGACGCGTTATAAATGCCATATCATATCATATCAATACTCTAATCATGCATTATGTAACAACCTACATTTTAGGAATGGAATTGAAGGACTGTCTTTTAAAAAAATATATAAAAGTTGACACATACTGGTCTTTGCCAGACAGCATATAGAAAGCTTAATAAAAGTAGCATCCCGATTATTTCTGGTTTGCAATTATTTGAAAAATAAATTCTTTCCTAGCACTCCCACACATGCTTTTGGCACTTAAGAGTGGAGCTGAGTACTGCTGCACTTTCTCTCCATTAGGACTTGAAGAGAAAATAGGGGGAAGAGAGCACAGAAGGCAAGAGAGGAATGCAGGCTGAGCTGTGCTTTCATTGAAGAGGGCAACTTAAATAGCTATCTTTGCTACACAAGTGTCCATTTGATTAGCAAACTGACAGAATTGCATAGTAAATTGCTATGAGGCACTGCTTATTTTATTTTATGCCTTGCATATGAAAGTGTGTTGGGGGTTTCCTCCCTCCTTTGTTAGCCTTTTGCAGCCGGCCCCCATGTAGGCCTGTTTGAATTAAACTCTGATTAGTATGAAAATGCTGGCAACAGCTACAGGGTTCAACAAAAGGACAGGGCGCATCCATGGAGTCTTTGTTAGTTAATTAGGCTGGCCGTGGCAGGGGTAAATTTAGCCCTCCCCCTTCTGAGATGACATGGTGTATTCCTGGCTGTCATATCGCAACTAAATATGACGGGGGACGGTGCTTATAGGCTGTGTCCACCCAGTGTACCCGGGTCTATGTGTATGTTGTGCGGTGAGCATAGGAAAACGTGTGCGGATTAGCCCCACACATTTTGTCGAGGTTGATCTACAGTCCTTGCGGCGACCAACTGGAACATACTACCTCCCGCCATCAGAGGCATGGAATCCCACACGGTCTTCAGAAAAGCTTTAAAAACACTGTTGTTCCTGTAAGACGCTCGCTCGTCATGCCTACCTGTAAGGCATTCGACCACTGGAACACTGTCGGAAAAAATGTATAAACTATGTTCATTGCAACACTGCCTGTTAACAATGTATAATTTATGCCTACCCCAACCTCTGTAACTAAGTCACATTCTTGAAACAGCGCCACGATGCCTCCGGGCTGCCAGACGCTTTACAAATATAAAAATAAATAAATAAAAATAAATAAAATTCAATTTCATTTCAAATTTCAAAAAATACAGGTGTGCGCATACCCACCGTGCGCATGGTCGAATTCCTCACAGGTGTAGAGGAAGTACAAGAGAATAGGTCTGCCCTGCCGTGCCCGTCTCTGCTTAAGGCTATTTCACTTACAACTCACCTAGACCAGTGAAAGGCATTGGGGCGAGAGAGGTGAGAGGAGCAGGAGAAAGTAAGGCAATTCCCTCATTCCAAAAACCTCACAGAAAACAGGGGTAGCTACACCCGACTTTTGTCACAAGTCCTGCCCACCAGAAACCTAAAGCCTAGAAAGAAGGAAAATCATTTCTGACACGCACAGATAATTCCCCAAACGTTTTAAGACTCACCCAGGCCCGAGTGCATATTACACCTATTCCGCTGGCCCAAATGGCATGGGAAAATACTAAAAGAAAAGAACGGCATGTTTACATACCACTTGCATGTAGGTGCATATAGTATAATGGAGACAAAGGAATACGTCCATGGTGTTAATAGCCAACAAGATGGCAGTTATTGGGGACCCCCGTCAGGCTCCACCTGGAAATATTTCAAGTCCCTGATGCTACCCTGGAATATGCCATGAAATCAAACCACTCGCGGTATCTGGCAGGAGAGAGCAGGATGGCACCAATAATGCGTCTGAGAGGCGCACCCCTTAGGAAAACACCGGCCAAGAAGTGCCAGAAAAGTACAAGGTTCCGTTTTAGGGGGGATTGCCCACATGCCGCACTTTGAGCATGTTTCTGTGAAATGCTTATGAGGCATACACCATTTGCCTCTATTTTAAGATATAATTTGAGGGACATCGGCCTGCCTGCCCCACGCATTGTACCAGGAACGGCCCTAGTTCATGCTGCTGGGTTCATGGACAGTCAGTGCAGTGGAAGATGATGATTCTAAAATGTCGGTTCGTCTTTGAAGAAGCCTGACTGGTCTGTGAAACCCTGAAATACGTGTCTATTCGTCTTTGCAGAAGCCTGACTGATCTGTGAAAACCTGAAACCCTGAAATACGTGTCTATTCGTCTTTGCAGAAGCCTGACTGGTCTGTGAAAACCTGAAATACGTGTCTATTCGTCTTTGCAGAAGCCTGACTGGTCTGTGAAACCCTGAAATACGTGTCTATTCGGCTTTGCAGAAGCCTGACTGGTCTGTGAAAACCTGAAACCCTGAAATACGTGTCTATTCGTCTTTGCAGAAGCCTGACTGGTCTGTGAAAACCTGAAATACGTGTCTAATCGTCTTTGCAGAAGGCTGACTGGTCTGTGAAAACCTGAAATACGTGTCTATTCGTCTTTGCAGAAGCCTGACTGGTCTGTGAAACCCTGAAATACGTGTCTATTCGGCTTTGCAGAAGCCTGACTGGTCTGTGAAAACCTGAAACCCTGAAATACGTGTCTATTCGTCTTTGCAGAAGCCTGACTGGTCTGGTCTGTGAAACCCTGAAATACGTGTCTATTCGTCTTTGCAGAAGCCTGACTGGTCTGTGAAACCCTGAAATACGTGTCTATTCGGCTCTGCAGAAGCCTGACTGGTCTGTGAAACCCTGAAATACGTGTCTATTCGGCTTTGCAGAAGCCTGACTGGTCTGGTCTGTGAAACCCTGAAATACGTGTCTATTCGTCTTTGCAGAAGCCTGACTGGTCTGGTCTGTGAAACCCTGAAATACGTGTCTATTCGTCTTTGCAGAAGCCTGACTGGTCTGTGAAACCCTGAAATACGTGTCTATTCGTCTTTGCAGAAGCCTGACTGGTCTGTGAAAACCTGAAATATGAGGTAGCCGCATGGATAACATGGAAAGCAGCCTCATAGGGAACAGCGATAAGAAACCTTTACGAGTTTCCAAAGTGCTCTCAAACGTCTCCATCTCTGTTTCACTGACTAATTAAAGGGTAAATAAAAGCGTTGATTTGCAATGTTTGGGGAAAGGGACTGCGTATCGCTGCAACGGCAGCCCAGTGATGCGCGCACCCTGTTTTGAGGACACCCAAGCAGTGGCGTGCCGCAAGCACACACATCTAGGCGGGCGGCAGACTGATTGGAAGCGGTGTCCCCTGGAGAGCCGAGCTCTGCAACACCTGCTGACTCGGCGCGGGCTCGAGAGCTCGATTCCGCCCATCTATAAGTGCCTAGATGTCTGGAATGCTTCAGCGACGCGCCTTAAGGTAAAATACCGTGTTTTGTTTCCCTATTGCAGCAAAGTACTCCTAACAGGCACGCTGCAACAGAACATTTATATGTGTGTGTTTTGTTTGCGTTTTGTTAGTGTTACTGCTCTCCTGGAAGCTGCGTCTTAAAAAGTTTACTGAATGCCTAATGAGAGTGTGTTAAGATGGTGTGTGACAGTGGCAGTTACTCAATTGAATTCCAGGTTAAGAAAAAAAGTCAGTTCTGTTTGAGGATAGTCAGTAATATGGAGGTTTGAGGCCCGAAGCCTTTGCAAGTTTATCTACTGAGTAGGTAGACTTTATAATGTGGAGACCATTATGTTCAATTAATAGATAGTTGTAATTAAGACTCACAGGTGCAGGTTAGATTTTCATCCACCCTGACTGTTACGCTTCTAGCCAGGCCTCCCCAGGGGGCCTCGTACAAACAACACCCGAGCCATTTTATCACACACCTTTCTTTATTCATACGTCCTCTGACTGCCCTTCCTTCCTCCCAGTCCCTCTGCTTCCTCCCAACTCCCGTTCCCGCCCCTTGGCTCGGGTCCTTCCTCCTTAAAGGAGCCTGTCCTGTTTCCCTGGTAACACCCCCTCCCACTTAACATGAGACTTCCCGGGCTACATTTGTTCAATCAGTTGTTGGGGTCTCCTTACGGTCCGATAAGGCCTGCCAGGTGACTCGCGGGTCTGGCCCACATTTTCTCTTTGCGTTTTCTTGTATGCCTCTTCGCCACTCAGTATCGGCCACCGCCTCTTCCTTTGGTTCTGTTTCCTTCAGGTATAACTCGTGGAAGAGGGAGGCCTTTGGCGTCATCTCGCCGTGGACCCCTGTCATAGTTATCTCCTGTCCTTTGTCCCCTGTCACTAGGAGGGGATCTGCGTGGTCTCTTGAATCCTTCCTTTTGTATGGTCTCTGGCGCTCTATGGCAGTCTCCTTGTTTTGGAAGTGGTGGGTCCTTGGCCTTTCGTTTGCGGTCTGCCCTTTCCTTGGCTTTCCTTGTCTCTCCAGTATCTTGATCAGGCGTGTAGTCCTTCACCTGGGTGACTTCGAATTATCTGTACTGGATGTTGATGTGGGCATGCGCTAGTGCCGTCCAATGGCTGAGACAGCTGCGTCCTGTGGCGGGACTCCGTACCATGTGGATGGCGGTGGGTACTCTGTGGTCTCCGTGGGTTGCGCCACAGTAGGACTGTCCTTTTGGCTGTAGCAGCTGTGCTGTTCCCCACTGGAATACGTGGGCTTGGGACTTGCCCAGGGGGTATGCTTCCTCTCTGGTTTGATAAAGTTGCTCGTTCATGACGTTGACTGTAACCTCTGTGTTCACAACGAACGGCTTATGCAGGTTTGCAATCCGGACCGTGAGGTTGGGTGCCATGGTGTCATCTGACGTGGTGCTGATCAGTCCCCCGTATTCTCCCTTGTACCCGTCATGGGAGTGGTAGTGCTTCCCCCCGGCTTTGGCATCTCGTGAGGCTCTGGATGTTCGTATGACTCACAATCGTCTCGCAGGGCGGTCTGAGAGCGTGTGCCGTACTCCTGGTCAGGTCCTTACCACCTTGGGTGACTTAAGTATGGGTAAGGTAGGTGCACGTGCCTGCGTGGGCTGGATGGATAGTTGTACGCGTCGGAGTAACGCCTGGGTGGGTCGATGTTCCAGGCCTCGATGGCCCTCATGACGTCTGGCCGTGCCGGCGGCATCAGGTACCTCTCTTGGGGCGCCGTTTCCTGGTGCCTTCCGTCTGTTGGTCCGTCATTGGGCCCTCTTGTTTGTTCTGGTCATCTGGTCGGGCTTGGTTGCCGGTCGGTATGCAGGTTATCAAGCAGTCTCTCTCTGCACATCGCCTGCAAGTGGTTTTCTTGGCCACATCGCATGAATTTCTGTCCGATGGCCGGGCATGGTCGTCTGTGTGGGAACTCAAATCCACACCAGTAGCATTGTTAGTCGCTCAGGGATTGGTGCTATGGGCTTCTGGGTCTCTGTCATCTCAAGAGTCCTGTGGTCCTAGTGTACACCGGCTGTCCTACTGTAAGGGCTGCGATGGTGTCGCGCTTTTTGGGGCTTTCAATGGCGGCTGCCTGTATGTCCTCTCGCTCGTATGTTCTTGCCAGGTTAATGATTTCTTGTAGGGACAGGGGCTTTTTGAGTAGGTGCTTTCTGAGCATTGACGAGGTGCACCCTTCTATGGTCCTCAGCTGTATTGCCTTCTCCTCATTAAAGTTGGCGAAGTCACAGCACATGATTTTCATCTGGAGGCAGATGACAAACACTCCTATGTACTCATGTGGAAGTTGTACGCGTTGATTGAATGCGTAGTGTTCATAGTCTTTGTTGGGTGGTACTATCAGCTTGTTGTTGACTGCAGCGAGAAGATGTTGGCATGTGCTTCTTTCCTGCGTGAGGATCGTTTTCATTACCCCTTTGATCTCTTTTCCTGCTAGGTTGGCAAATATGTCCACCTTGTTTGGCAGTTCATGCTCTCCTACTGCCCTCATGAAGTCCACAAATTCTTCGACCGATTCTTCCCAACTTTGGCCTTGATCGTGGTGTGGGTGAAGGGCGAACAGGTTGGGTCTCCTTAGAAAAGGGCACTGGATGCTGGTCCTGGATTTGTGGGGGGTCTGGGCACCTGAATCCGCTGATCCTTGTGCATTGTCCGTCATGTTGGTAGGGTTGTGTGGGGCTGGGGTGTTTTCATGGTCGATGTGGGCGAGTTGGCCTTCCCTATGGGATGCCCATACTTGCCCGCTTTGCCCACTTGTCTTGCCCTTGCCGGGTGTTTTGTGGGTCTAGTAGTGGCATGACCAAGGTCCTGGCTACTTGGTGCACTTCTTTCTGGTCGTGCCCTTCTCCGGGGTCGATGTGTGTTGTGGTGTGGCTTGGTCCTGTGATGTTCGACTGGTTCTTTTTTGAGCCAATCCTTGTCACAGTTGCAGGTGGCACGTGTGTCTGTGGCTCTCAGGGTTGTGGCCTGTGATGGCGCTGCATTTTCAGGCTGCCTGTTTTAGCTGTGCGTATCCTCTCCTTTGGGGCCCTATTTTGCGGGCTGCGGCACGTGCCGGTACTACGTAATCCAGCTCTTTGCGGTGCTTCCCTTTGCTGCACCTCTTTCCTTTGTCTGTTGGTAGGGTAACTCAGTGTGTTTTTGTTGTCCCTTTGGAGTTCATTGGTAAGGCGGTAAGCAGTGTTTCCTTATGCTTTCCTGGGCCCCCTTTCCTTTGTTTTGCTGAAGCTGTGATGTAACGTTGTGGCTTTCCTAGGATAGTGGCATGCATCGGCGCCACATGCACCGGCTGTCCCAGGTGCTCTATTTCCTCAATGCACCTTCTCCTCGAGAGCTGATGAGGCTGGGGTGGCGCGTGGTGTCTCTTGTCCCACTTTCCCTAGCTGCAGGGGTGCGTGGGAGTCTATTGTTTGTTGGCGTAGGTGGGTTGCGCGTGTTTCATGTCCCGCTATGTTTAATATATTTTTTTTCTTTAGGTGGGCTTCTGCCACACAGGAGCGCACTGCTGAGGGATGTCGGGCTGCCGTGCTGGTTGGCCCGTGCTTCCTGCACGGTGGGTGTGAGCGGGCAGCCTGTGCGTGGCTCATATGCTGGCAGGAGTGGGCAGTACTGTTTACCCGTTCCTGTGTCCCGATCCGGCATTCTGTCTACGCTGTTCTCTGGTTGACCTCGCGGGCGCTGCTCCACTACGCTTTATTCTCCGGGCATGCCTGCTGCCTTTACCTATTACGCGGTAATTGGTTCTTCTCTTCGGCTGGCCTTCTTTTCTCAGCTGCACTGCTGGGTAGGTTTACTCGTTGGTCCTCTGCTGGGCACACCGGACCCATCATTCTGCTGGGTTCACTCGACCCGCTGTCCTTCTGCTGGGCACTCCTGTCCCTCCAATCCACTGCTGTGCTCACTGATTCTCTGTCTCCCTCCACTTGTGTGTCTGCTGGGCCGCTCTTCCTCATAGGGCTCCTCCTCCGCTGTCTCCACTGCTGGGCGTCTTCTGCCTGTCACTGTTCTGGGTCTTCTTTCGCCCACCACCTATCCTCAATGTGCACTCCTCAATGAGCACAACGTGACGTTCGTCGGCCTCGTCGCCAGTTGTTACGCTTCTAGCCAGGCCTCCCCATGGGGCCTCGTACAAACAACACCGGAGCCATCTCGTCACATAGCCTTTCCTTATTCATACTTCCTCTGACTGCCCTCCTTTCCTCCCTGTCCCTCCCCTTCCTCCCACCTCCCGTTTCCTCCCCTTTGCCCAGGTCCTTCCTCCTTAAAGGAGTTCGTCCTGTTTTCCTGCTAACACTGGCTCAAGCGTTTCCGATCAGTTGAGGTGTATGTAAATCGTGTTTGCTGGCCTTGGACCCATGAGTTCTAATAGTCAATCTGAGTGAGTATGTGATCTTGGGCGGCCATTTTGAAATAATTAGGCGGTTCGTTTTATAGTCCCAGAGGAAGGGACGGTGGTTGTCCTGATAGATGGGATAAAGATGTTCTGGGCATCAAATACAACTGATAGCGACGAATGTAGGGTGAGGACTGGTATCTGGTTTCCGGGTACACTTGGGCCGTATGGAAAACAACTGTTGTCGTGGGCAGTGCCTTTTCTGGCCAAATTACTTTGCTGTCCTTCAAGAAAGGCCAGGTGAGTGACCTTCCTTTTTGGAGGGTTGTGAAACAGCTGCCTAATACTTGCTTAATTTGTGGGCCTTGGATCTGTTGGAATGACTACTGGTCATTGGGGTGAGAAGGCAAATCCTGGTGGCACACTGCCTCTCACTGAGGAGCTTTTCAGAAACAAAAGCCGTACAAAACTGCTTGTGGTTCTACGGCCAGGTAAGATTTGTCCCAAGTACATCCTGCACCAAATTGATGTAGGCAATGTAGGTTATCAACAGAAGGCCGCTGGGAGGTCAAGTAGAATGTGTGCTGCTCACCCATAGAGGCATGTGTTGCAAGCAATGCCCTGAAGATGGTGAGGGGCACTGTATCCACTCTGTTGAAGCTGAGGATGCTTAAATGGTAAGCAACAAAGAAGCTACCTTGCAGGAGTTGTTGCTGTTAGGTAGGTACTGTTTTCTCCTGGATTTGGAGCATGGTTGTTAAGATCTGTTGTGCTTATAGTGAAGTTATTTAAGGTAGGCGTTTCCGGCCCTTATTTTAAATGATTGGTTGGTGGCCTGATGGCTGCCATGTTTTTGGACAGTACTCCATTGCAGGGCAAGTGTTGACATGGCTGCTTTGGCCTCATTAGTGCGACTTTTGCTGAGGGCGCAGTAGATGTATTTCACTCCACGGATCAGTCCATTAGCTTGAGTAATGGCACAGGTAGGGGGGAGTGCAGGGGTCAGTAGCGGCTGGTAGTGGTGACAGTAGAGTTGTCCAACTAGCTTGAACCCGGTTGAGACTGTCATAGAGTAAGGGTCAGCGCCTTTCCTAATATGCAAGTTTGGAGAGATGAGGCTGCTGGCACGGCAGGCACGGTCAGAAGGATTTGCCTGGCATCAAATGGTGTCAACAACAGAAGTAGGATCGCGGTAATACATTTCTTTAAAGCGAACAGCTCAGAGTTTCTTTTTTAAAACTACAGCCTTTTTAGTTTGGCTCATGCGACACTCCATGAGACAAAACGGATGGTGTAGAGTCGGTATGGTCATATGCAAGTATGTGTTGTTATAAGAGCAGGGATGCACTAACGTTTTCATAGAACCTCTGTTTTCTCACTCCTACAGACAGCATTGATTTGATGTGATTCGTCAGTGTATCTCCATCACCTAACTTTATTTAGTTCGATGTGTTGTAATTGCAGACCTGCAAGCAGGCTCTGCTACCACAAAGAGGGAGGTTCCTTCATTTCTGTTTTTCATCCTTTCTTTGAACCTCTTGGTAAAGTGCATTCCTTGCTAAAGCGTTTGGCTACTCTCGAGAAAAAAAATCAGAAAGTAAATATTCTGTTTTTGTAATAAAATAACTGGTAACAGTTCTGGGAATTATTTAAGTTCCTCGTGCAGCGTCAGAGAGGAAGTGCAGTGGCATTTTGAGGCATTTTGAGGAGAGCCAGTCACAATAATTCACATTTATTTTACAGTAGCAAATTGCAGCACTGGGGGTGTTCGAACTACATTTTTTTTTTAAATCCCACATGCAATATCGCTACAGTTCCAGGCGATTTGGTTACTATTTTCAATGTATGAATGATATGTGAGTTGTGTAAAGTGGAGAGTATCCCCACCCTCTGGCGGTCGGTATCTGACATATTGGAGACATGAGCAGGGCTGTCACAATGTGGTGAGGCCCTCTATGAATGTTTGCGCTGGGCCAGTGGCAGTGCTGCTGCAAAAAGAGAAATCTCCCCTGGAGATTATGTGTGGATGACTGCGAATCAAATTACAGCAAAGTTATGTTTCTCTACTGAAGAAAGGTTTATGACATCTTTTTGTATCATATGCACAAATATATATAGGATGGCATGACGGCTGCACATTAAAACACACATCATATACAGTGACTGCTAGATGATGTTCAGTGGCGGCTGGTGAAATGTTGAACTGGAGAGGCTTAAATGTTTGCACCAACCAATGCGGTCCAGTTTATAACACAGGTTTGCTTTAACCTTGATGCATGGTTCTGTGCATCAAGGGTAAGGCCTAAAAAGAATGCCATGCCTCCAGCAGCCCATACCCCTAAATTTAGTGGCCCGTAACTTTTTGAATTATTCAGAGTTAAGGTGTGCACTAGAGCTTTAATTGTCTTTACTTTGATTAAGACCCAGCCCATTTTGCGTCATCCATCATTCAAAGCAATTCAAGATTGATTGAATCTGATTAACGTTATGATTAAAGTCCCCATCCAGACAATAAAGATGTGGCTCTAAGTTATCTTGCAGTTGGAGGGAAGCAGCTCGATCTTCAATAAATAAGGACTATTCATAATTGAATGATAGCTGGAACAATCAGCAGTGTCCAAAGATGGTTTTTGCAGTACTGGCATGACACTGGCTTGTTTCAGAGCATGTGGGACCGTGCCTGCACTGAAAGAGGAAGACATGATAGAGATGAGCAAGGACCTAAAGGGTCTGCACCCTCCTTAATAAGCTTAGTAATTAGGTTATATGCATGAGGCAGAGAACTTTGGAACACACGTGTTCCATAAAAGGAAGTCAATATTAAGCGAGAAAGACTATAGAATGTTTTGATCACCGGGTGAAAGGACAAGAGTCAGTCTAGCAGAGGAGACTGACAGTTCTTTAGTCCTATTCATGAGCGGGAAGATGAGCCTGAGGGCATGAAGCTAGAAGTGTGACCTCTTGGTGATGTCGTGAATGAGTTGAAAAAAAAGAGAAGATTGTTCAAAACAACACCAGGATATTTTCTGAATCCAACAGGGGTTCCAAGAGAAGGTGGCCATTTGAAAATCTCTGTCTTCAAGGCACTGTGAAGACTGGCATAATTAATTGACAGTATCTTGCAGCAACCGAGACAGCCCTGCATCCGATTCTAAGTTGGCCAACTCTTAGTTTTAACCCCTGCGTGGAGTTAAAATGTCTTGTGATGGCGGTATATTTCAGTGAACCTATTAATAAATAATGGAGGACCAATGTTGTATATATGAGCGATGCAGTTGTTACTCACTGCCAAGTGCATTTTTGATGTGAAGCAAGGCTTGCCCGGGCATTGTGATTGCAGTTACTACCAATTATGCCAGTGCCTGAGCATAGGAGAGTGACACAGCAAAGCTAAATGGATCTTGGTGCTATTGAAGCAGGCAGATATTCATGAGTGATGTTAAAACAAAAGACCTCAATACCATTACGGGGAAATATATGTTTTAACGGCTCCCTGTAAAATAAAATAGGTCATGGCTCTAATATCAAAAATCAAGGAATTCCATAATTTCATATGCCATGAAGAGGCAGATGGTGAATCTATTGATCAGAGGGGCATAAATGTTTCCCACAAGTATGCATTGCGACAAAGCATGAACTAACCAAAATGAGTTTGAGGGTTCTCCACCTCGGAACATTTGAAAAATAATGGGTTAAATGGTGAATGTTGTAGCTAACTTTCTGTGAAAAAGTGGGTATAAATCTACACATTTTGAAATTGGTTTTGAAGGGTATCTCATGAAAAGAGCCAATGGATGCAAGTCACAAACAATGCAGAGTAGTATTTTACGATGACTTTTTCCACAATATTTGCCTGTATAAAAAACGTTTTCATGCTGGCTGTGCCAATACATTTCGGTGCTAGCTACACCAACATACGCCAATATTCCCTTTTAAAAACATTCTCATATTTGCTTTGCACATCATACCAGTAATGATACTATAGCAAAACATGTTCATGCTGGCTCTGCCAATATATTCCAATATCCCTATGTAAGCACATACTCCTGCTGGCTTTTGCAGTAGAATAACATGCCACAATAAGAAAACATGTCCAGACTGCCTGCACCAACTTAAGCCAGTGTAACAACATTTACCATGTTGGCTTTGCCCTTGATGCCCAGTAACAAACTCCATTCCTCATTTAAAAACATTTATTCAGACTGGTTGCTGTTAGGAAAGATTTAATAATTGTATCTAATTTTCCCTTCATGTGTCAACCCCTAAACATTTTGCTGCTGTTTAGACACCATTGACTGACTTTGCCAGAGAAGCACAGCCTTCAGCTGCACTTCTCTGGGCTTCCGCTCAGTTTTTCTGGGGAAACTGACATGCCCTTAAAACATTCAATACTGGGAGACTTTGTTTCCTTTAGTCCTTTCCTCATGTTGCAGCTTTTGTGCAACATGTAACAAGTGTGCAATGTATCTGTATTTCCTAAGGCCCTAGAAACTCTCACTGGACTTTTTATGAACTGTGCAAATGTGTCATGGACAGGACTGGTGGCAGCTATCTTTTCGCATTATTTTTAACCCTTTTCTGCCATGTTAACCGTGTTAACCGCGTTTGGCCATGCCACGAGGTTCTTTGTCCTGTTCTTTGGCCATCTTGTCCCTTCACCTTCTGCAGGTTGAGTCGACCCGGGTCAGTCCTTATTTGGTCATGCACTTTTCCGCGAATCCCAATGATTTTGCAGGCTTCTGCCTCCAGGATTTGGGCTGGAACGTCTGATTCCAATACACATCCTGGGTGCCTGAGAGTCTGGAGTGCCATGAATGACTGGGACCACCGTGGTCCGCGATTGGTCCACGTATGGAGTGTGTGTTTGTGAGCAGATCTCCCATTGTCTCCTCTTCGTTCTGGCGCGAAGGGAACTTTGGCTAAGAGGAGGCCAAAAACACCCATACCATGTCGATCTCCTGAGTTCTCACTTAACAAAGGATACCATCCAAGTATCCTGCAACTACGAAGCTGAGTCGAGGAACCACTGGTGACCCGCTGGAATGTTTGTTGCGCTGAGCCTGCTGTCGTCCCGTGGGACCCCTCTGCATCTGGTCATCCTAGAAGGTCTGTGAAGACGCTTCGACTCATTGGAATAGTGGGACCAACTATTCTCTGCACCTTCATCAAACCTTGCAAGAAAGCTTTCTCTGAAGTGTCCCCGGGCCAAACAGTGGACTAACCAGCTTACCCAGTTGATTTGCTCTGTCAACGCCGCCGTTTCCAGGAGACCCTCAGAACTTGGTATACTGCTAGCTCTGTGTCCCCGATACCCTCACACCGAATTTCGTACACTTGACATTCCCAGGTCTGAAGGGAGATGAGTGTGCTAGAACCGGAGTAAATGCAGTTACCGTGTTGTCCTGCCACGGCAACGTCCTTTGCAAGTCTGCTGTATTTGTGACCCTCTTACCCCTGAAGCCTGCTGCAGTGAAACTGGGTCGATTCATCCACCCAGAGCAGAGAAATCGCCATTATCCTGTTTGGGAAACATCGCTGTATCTCAGGAACTAAAAGGTGCCAAGACGTCATTTTTGCCGCATTCAAACCTGCAAGCGAAGTGGACTGACCTGCCGAAGTTTGGGTCTGCTTGCGTTGGGGACCGGTGAGTACTCAATACCCCAACCGGTGGCCCTTAGCACAAGGGTCCATTTTTACACACAAGTGGCCCCTGAGGGTCTCTCTCCTTTTCACTGCTATTGCAAAATAGCGACTCCATCCTGAACTCTCGAATTGCCTCTGCCTTCATGTGGAGGTCCTTCTTGAATAGTGGGAACCTATTCTTCATTGCCTCATCCACCTTCCTGAGCTGCTATAGACCCCTGAAGAGACCACATTCTGCCCATCGGAACAACCGTGTGCGCTTGCATTGCAAGTACTATTGAGCACAAGGCTCCCCTCTTCTTAGGGCTTGGACTGCCTCTTAGTTCAGTGTATTGTCGATGTCGAAGGGGCCTAAAGACTGTCTGCACTGCCTGTTTCCATCCCTTCTAGGTTGTCGACATATTTCGTACATTTAACCCTTTGAACCCCATTGGTCTTGTATATACATTGTATCGATAGTGTTGTGTTGGTTTACTGTGATTATTTTGCTATGGTCTATGTTACAAAGGTCTTGTAATATGTGTGTCTATATTTTTTATATAACACCTGTCTGGAGTAATTTGTAAGTGTCCTTGCATTGTGTGCTCATTGAGGTCCTTCAGTCACCCTCACCCCTCCTGAGACTTAGGGCCTCCTCACGAGTCTGGTGCTAACCCTTAAATGTGGTAGTAGCGCTATCACCGCTGCATTTAAGGGTCCGCCAGATCATGGCCTTGGCGGATTTCCCCCAGCTTTTAGCTGGGGGAAATCTGCGGCAAATTTGCCGATTTTCAGTGCTATTACCGGAAAATCCACTGGCGGTAATATTGTGAATTTTCCCCATTGGGCCCAATGGGGAATGAGGAATGGGGGGATGGGCACTAACCGTTCTGCCAAACCTGTGATCCGGTGCTAATAGCACCGGGGGTTTGGCAGTAGGGCTAATAGCGCCGCGTTACCGCCCAACTCGTGATGAGGCCCTTAGTTATGACTGCCTGCCATAGCTACCCTGATTGATCTGGCTTGTCCAGAGGTTACCCTGTTCCAATAAACTAGGCTGGCCTTCTGAACCTCTGGCCACCAGGTCAGAGTTCAGAAATCCATCTTAACAGTTGCACCAAAGTAGGCCAATCTAGTTCTTAATAACATGTATCATGTTTGCATTACCCTAGATGCCCAGTAGAACATGCTATGTCACAGTAAAAAAAGACAGCCAGTTTGGCTACATCCAAGTAGTCCGCTCCAGACATATAATAACTGTTATGTTGTTTGCTACACCATTGATGCCCAGTAAAAAATACCAAGCCACATTAACAAAGTATGGCCAGAGTGGCTGCATCAAAGCAGGCCAGTCCAGCCATGTACTAATACTTATAATATTTGCTTTACAATTGGTGCCCAGTAAAAATGTGATGCCACAGTAAAATAAATACAGCTAGATTGGCTGCACCTTAGTAGGCCAGTCCAGCCATGCAATAACACTTACCATGTTTGCTTTACCATTGATGCCCAGTAAAAAGACCATACCACAGAAAAATAAATTTCAGACCAGACTGGTTGTACCTAATGATGTCAGTCCAGCCATTTTATACCACTCATATTGGATGCTTTACCATTGCTTCCCAGTAAAAAAAGCCACGCCTGAGTAAACAAACAGAGCCAGACAGACTTGCTGCCAAATGAGGCACCAAATAAGCCCCACCCCTGGACCCTGCACAAAGAGCTGCACACACATCCATGAAGTATTCACTTGCATGTACATACAACATTCACTTGCTCCTTCAAATACGTGCCCATACAGCATTCACTTGCTCATTTAACTGTGCAAACATTCAGCATTCACTGGCTCATTCACACACTCATACACCATACGCTCTCTCATTCATAAACAAACCCATGCACATATACATATAGTCATCTCTTTTTTCTCACTTTCTGCCTCAGTCCATATTCGTCTTAGGTCCTCGCGCCATCGTGACTTGGAGGAGCTCTGACTTCCGTGCAACAGGAACAGAAACCAGGAAGCAGGAAGCACTTCCTGATTCCTGCACATGCCTGGAGGAGCTGGGGTGCTCACAACTCAAGGTAGCAATCAGTCTGAATGGTAGCGAGGATCGGGAATGCCCCCTATGCACATTCAGACCTGCAGTTCCCCAGCCTGTATCTCCAATAAGTCATGCAAGGCTGGGGAAGAAAAATAACCACAGCCTTGCAATCGTCTATTAGCCATGCAAGCTAGGGAACAGAAACTGTCAAAGGGACAACGCAATTCCCTTTGGTTAAAGCCAGCCCAGGAGTACTCCCTCAGCTGCTAGCTGCATCTAAGGTAGCGCTGAGTGTTTTCACTTGGCTGGTTTGGCTCGTTCAGAATGGGTGGTGGGTCGGTGCTCCGTCACCCATATGGACGAGCCCTGGTGACATGTGAGTGATTTCAGTACCTAGGCTTTCTATGGAAAATGATGTTGCTACCTGGCCATAAAAAAGCAACAGCTGGCAAATGGTATAAGTACCATTATATCCAATGCTCATACAAAAGCTAAAACTAAGATTTGACAATGCGTGTATAAATGAATGCAGTACCTGTGACACCAGAACACCATTGACTATAGATAAACATTGGCTATTATAGAAGGTGGGTGCTTTTCAGGCAGATCAAACTCTCTTATAAGCTGGGAGTTTTAAAGTAGAGTCAGGCACGTGACCACCCAGAGCCTGGTACACCCTACCTCTTCTCATCCGCACTGCACTCTCCATCACCACTTTCAGGAAGAGCTTCAAAACCAGCTGTGGTGCACAGTGGCGCAGCGACCCTGCAGCAGCGCCAGTTACGCCCCCAAGAACGCCCCTTGCGCAGGGAAAAGCCATCAAAATCCCCAATCCAGCGCAAAGGGCTGCGCTAACCCTGTACCAGCACGGCAAGCGGGGAACGCGTATCACTGGGGATCGCGGGAAGTTTCACACGCGATTGGCCCTGTGCGAGCGGGGTACGTGTATTACTGGGGTGCTTGGGAAGTTTCACACGCGATTTCAGCAGGGTACGTGTATTACTGGGGTGCGCGGGAAGTTTCACACGCGATTTCAGCAGGGTACGTGTATTACTTGGGTGCGCGGGAAGTTTCACAAGCTATTGGCCCTGTGCGAGCGGGGTACGTGTATTACTGGGGTGCGCAGGAACTTTCACACGCAATTTCAGCAGGGTACGTGTATTACTGGGGTGCGCGGGAAGTTTCACACGTGATTTCAGCAGGGTACGTGTATTACTGGGGTGCACGGGAAGTTTTACACGCAATTTCAGCAGGGTACGTGTATTACTGGGGTGCGCGGGAAGTTTCACACGCAATTTCAGCAGGGTATGTGTATTTCGGGGGTGCCGTGGAGTCCCACACGTGATTTGTCAGTGTGGGTCCTCCCAGGTGTTCCCTGTACACCCTCCACGGCCCCTGCAAGCAGCCCACACCACAGGGGACTTCCCTGCATCCCTGGTCATGTCCCGCAGGCAGCCCACCCAACATGGGCATGCCCCCAGCAAAGGCACATGTCTCCTTGCACGACTGATCACCAACTCATGTCCCCTTGCGCCCCCACACCCCAGCATTGCGGGGCACCTGCCAGCAGGCCCCCATTCATGTCCCACTCATGTCCCCCTGCACCCCCACCCCCCAGCATTGTGGGGCACCTGCCAGCAGGCCCCCATTCATGTCCCACTCATGTCCCCCTGCACCCCCACCCCCCAGCATTGCGAGGCACCTGCCAGCAGGCCCCTACTCATGTCCCACTCATGTCCCCCTGCACCCCCACCCCCCAGCATTGCGGGGCACCTGCCAGCAGGCCCCTATTCATGTCCTACTCATGTCCCCCTTCACCCCCACCCCCAGCATTGCGGGGCACTTGCCAGCAGGCCCCCACTCATGTCCCACTCATGTCCCCCTGCACCCCCACCCCCCAGCATTGTGGGGCACCTGCCAGCAGGCCCCCACTCATGTCCCCCTGCACCTCCACCCCCCAGCATTGCGAGGGCAACTGCCAGCAGGCCCCCACTCATGTCCCACTCATGTCCCCCTGCAACCCCACCCCCCAGCATTGTAGGGCACCTGCAAGCAGGCCCTGACACATGTCCCCCAGCCAACACGTCATCACAATCTAGATCCCTGGCCCTTATGGGCAACCTCCACATGCCAAACACCCACCCAAGTATTGCATCCACCCACTCAGAAATGCCAATTACATGATACAACCCCAATGTCAAGTATGTAAATGAACACATGTCCCTCACATACACACAATGGGTGTAAGTGAATGTCAAAACCCATATCATGATATGCATGAAACCAATGAGATTATACTACACATTGAAGTTTGATGAATAAAAATTATTAAAAGCAACATAAATGGAATTAAAAATCAACAAACGACAATGGGAATTAAAAACAAAAAGCAGCATGTCCGTAAAATAATGAAAAACCACAAATCATAATCCAAAGGAAAGGTGTCCAAAGTCACAGTTCAAAAAAGTACATCCAAGGGAAAAACAAAACCGAAAACCATTGCTCCATGGGTAAATCCAAAAAAAAAACATAATCCAGCAGTCAACTATATACAGATAAACAATCCAGGGTCCATGATCCCAACTGAAGAAATGAAACCTATCTAAAAATACTACCTAATAAAAAAACTATATATAAAAATGTGGTCCATTGTCCAAAAGGTCCAAAATCAATAAAAAAGCAAAGGAAACCTAACACTAACTACATAACTATTTACAAGGGCAGCGGGCTAGTCCAATGGCTCACTGGTTGTTGTCATGTGCCAGGGCATCATCGAACTCCTGTTCAATGGCTTGGAGGCGGGCATGTTCCCTGGCCCCGAGGTCTCGCAGGGATAATGCAGTGTCCAGCTCCAACTCCCTGTGAATTCCCTCGAGGCACTCAGCCCGCCTCAGCGCCCTCCGCATGGAGTTCTCCGCCCTGACCATTGTGAGCCGTTCCTCCTCTGCCCACTGCCGCTCCGCTGGCCCAACCGCTCCCACACGGAAGACACTCCCATTCCAGGGTTCTCCTGCCCTCCGGCCGATGCCTGCCCCCCTGATGTTGATGGCCCCGAGCCATGATGCCTCCCACGTCGAGCCTGCCGCTGCCTCCGATGCAACTGCCTGTGCCAGCACGACAGCATCCAGGGTGATGGAATCCACCAACGCCGTCGTGCACGTGCCCTGCCCGATGATGCCGTCACATCCTCCATGTGCTGGGGTCCAGTTGCTGGTGTGTCCACCCCTGCTGGACCTCCGACTCCCGACTGTGGCAGGGATGGGATCCCCACCGAGTTGGCTGCATTGGTCGGGGCAGGTCCACAGGGGGCCCTGGTGGCATCTGGGCCGGAAGACGGCATGGAGAACGACTGGCGCATAGCTTCCACAGAGGAGGAGAGGGTCGCCACAGTGCCCGACACATGTACGAAACCCCCGACCACGGCCGCTCCCAACTGGGCCACGTTGGCCAGTGCTCTTCGTGATGACGTGCGTGCTCCCCCGGGATGCACGCACCTCATCACGAATGACACCCGTGCGCAACACGACACCAATCAGGACCTTCTCCATACGGCCAGGGGTGGGGCATCACTGCTGGTGCATGGTGGTGCAGTCACAGTGTCAGGGACAGTGACATGCACAGGCACCTCCACGGCGACCTGTGCTGCCTCCTGCCCCTGCCCCTGGACTGCACCACTTGCACCAGCAGGGATGCCCCCACCAGGCCCCATGTGCGGCTCAGTAGCGACCTCCTCCTCCTCTGTGGAAACCACCAACCTGGATGGCTCCACCCCATCTTCTGCCGTTGCAAGCCCCTGTGGGGGCTCACCCACCCCTTCCGCTGCAGCCATAGGGGGATCCCCGCCGCTTTGCTCCACAGCGCCGTCTCTGCCCTCTTCTTCACTTTGCGCTGTGTAGAGTGAGACATAGAACACAAGCATCAGGGTACTGTACAATGGTCCCCTAGACAGGAAGCAATAGCAGATGAGTGGCACTGTCAAAGATCACTTCCATCATGTCCCTCCACAACACATGGGTCAGTGCAGGCAAAACACATGCAGTAACAGGCATGGCGCATGCTATGGACATTAGCAAACATGTCCAAGGGACTCTTGAAACATACAATGTTGTTTTTAAACTCACATGCGTCATGGGTCATGCCTATCACATTCACATACTTCACCGTACTTTCATCCATCTGGACTCGTACACCCCAGACACAGTGGATGCAAGGATAACTAGGCTGCATCAGTGAATCGGAACATTGTCACAGACATGTGTCATGCATCCATGGCATTCACAAGTCACAGACACGCAGGTCAGACACACAGACATGGACACCATACATGTACATGGCATCATCACCCATCCCTCACCCCCACCCATATCCAGGAACAGAGACTGGCATGCTCTCATGTGTCCATTCCACATAGGGCTCCCCATGTAGCATTTAAACACATACACCAACCGTGTGCTTCACACATTACTGGTCTCACATGCATGACCATGATGTCCCTGCACACACACACGCGTACATGGCCTATGTCACACATACAGGCAAGTATCAGACAACCAGCACACTGCACCATGCCCTGTCTCACACAGCAATGCTTGGCCACTTTCCGCTCGACTCCAGACGGGTCTGCCTCTCAAGGATCTGGGCATGGAGCGCTGGGCGTACGCGTTCCAGGACCCTCAGCTGGATGGTACTCATGCTGCCCCAGCCCCCCTCCACGAGGCGCCGGGCCTTTATGAGGGTCCTGGACCTCAAGTCCTCCCAGCGCTTCTTGACTTGCTTGATGTTGCGGGTTGCCACCCCCTCCGCGTTGATGGCAACCACAAAGTCGTCCCAGATCCTGTCCCGTCCTTCCTTGTCGGCGCGTGATGATCCGAAGAGGGCATCATAATGCCCCAGGACAAGCTCCACCAGGACACCAACTTCCTTCTGACCGAAACTGGTGGCCCTCTGCCCCTCTCGCTGCTGGTCGCCAATGGTCTCAGATGGTGGTTGCCCCAACATGGCGACCCCCGAGGCAGGCGTGGATGGGCAACTGGGTCCTGGGGCTGGGCTGTGGAGCGATGGTATCCCAGTCTGGAGTCTTCTGTTCCAGCAGGGGTGGACACCGCAACTGGACCCCTGCAGATGGCTGATGTGCAGGCACCAAATGGCAGGGTACGGTGGCAGCAGGCAGGCAGGCAGCAGCAGATGGCTCGTGGGAGGCTGCTCAGGGTTCTGGGGGGCAGTAATTTGGCCTTTTGTGCAGGAGCGTGGTCTTCCACGTGCTTATGTGTGGCCAGCTTGATACGGAGTGATTTGGCACGTGAAAATTCTGCACGTCAGCGTGTAATTTGAGGAAAGGCCCTTAGCGCGTAAGCACGTCTGCACGCATACGCGATTTCATTGGACCGAAGGCCCTTCAAGCGTAAACGCCTCTGTGACGTGACGCGTGCGGGCGTGCACGGGTGTTTCAGCGCGCGTGAAAAACTGCACGTCCACGTGGGAACGCGTGTAATCCGAGGAAAGGGCCCATGCGCGTAAGTGACGTGGCGTTTCCCTCAGCACGGGTTAAGGGTGAGCGGGGGCAGCAGTTCGCTGTACGTGCCTTTCGTGGAGACCGACGTGTGTTGCTGCTTCCTGTTGTTTCGCGTGCCATCACAACTTCACAGCTATCAAGGACGTATCTCTTCTTTTGGCGGGGGTATTGGCTATGCATGTTTTCTGCATCGCGCTAGTCAGACGGTGAGTCGCACACGCTATTTTTCCCACTGCGGGTGCCCCTGTGTATTGCACCCATTTTCGAGGTTATAGTAGCCTGCGTGTCCCATGCGTACACGTTATTCGTGTTACTGGGTGCCACCGCGTACTGCGGGAGGTTGATTCCACGCACGTAGGCTGCAGGGTTGCGTGCATGGTTTTACTGCAGTTTTGGGGTGCCTGAGCGTTGCGTGACCCGTCACTACATCACCGGGGTCACATACAGCCTTGCAGGTGCAGGGGGGCTGTTAACATCTTGCTTCCCACCCTCTTCACCCCAATTGCCCAGGTCAATTGTGGTGTACACCTCCCATTGGCACTACTCCATCTGTGTCGGCACTAATACATCTGTGCCATGGTTGGGAGGACACCAAAGGTGAGGGGCGTCTCAGCTGGGCATACTCCTCGTGGTGGGCGTGGTCAGGAACGTGGCCGTAGTGACCAGGGAGTAGGGGGACTCCAGGGTGTCCAGGGCGGCCACAGAGGGGGAAGAGGCAGGGGTGCGCCACTTGAGCACAATGTTGTGCCATGTGTTGGTGCAGTCATGCCACCACCCCCTGTGGTTCCGGGGGATGCAGCTTTGGTATCTGGCACTGGCGCCCGTGTGACCCGGCAGTCCGTTCCATCGACTGCCACGGGCCCAAGGGTAGTGGTAGCTGCAGGTGCAGCTGTGGACACCGCCACCCAGGCTCAGGGTCTGCCAGCGCAGGCTGCGTTGGCACTTGAGGAGCCCTTGGTAGATTTCCAACAGGCCAGCAGGGAAACCATAGGGGCACGCAGGGCTGCTCTGACCAAGACACGTGTCCCTGGGCAGTTTTGTCATCTGCTGCCCCGAACAGCCGGGTGTTGGCAAGTGCAGGGGCAGATGCACCCAACAAAACCCTGGTTGTGAGTCTGCCAAACAGGACCGTTGCGGTCAATGACCCTGCCACAGCGGATGTTGCTGCGCAGGGTCCATTAGAGGGCACCCAGATGCCACTGACACAAGTCAGGCCTTTGGTCGTCCCTCCACCTGCCACTCCCTTGGCTCAATCCACAGAACCCACTGGCCATACTGGTCAAGGCGGCATTAGCCAGCCAGGGTCTGCGCCACAGTCCAAGAGGAGGAAGGTTGCACCTGCAGCAGAGGCTGGGACCCCACACACAGCCACGACCTCCTGCACGTTGAGGAAGAAGCCTTTCTGCAAGCAGGAACTGGACGTCCTCGTAGACTACGTGCGGGGCCACAGCCGTGACATGGTAGTGGGTGCCAATAGTCAGACTACGGCTGCCCACAGTGACACCCACTGGAAGCATATTGCGGAACATGTCAGTTCATTCGGCCATGAGGTGTGCACGGCGTAAGAGTGAAAAAAGCGTTGGAATGACCTCAAACGCAGCGCTAAAGCTAAGCGTGCCTCTAATTACAACTTGACTCTGGTGACTGGCGGTGGGCCTGCACCAGAGGAGGAAGAGCTCACACCGCATGAGGCACTCGTTGCGGAGTTCATACCACCTGAATTGGTCGAAGGAGTGGGAAAGATGCTGGACTTTGATGCCCAGTCCAGTGAGTGTTGATCCGTGTTTGTTGAGGACGTGTGTGTTTCACTTGTGGGATGTGTTGTGCATGATTGCCACTACATGTGACGTGTACATGGTTCTGATGTGTAAGTAATGCAATGCTTCCGTGATGCATGTCTGCTCTGCTGGATGGTGGACATGTGGAGCAGACGGGGACTGTCCGCATCACCACTATTGCACCCTACTGAAATGTTGGTTACAAGTATGCCCCTCCGGTCCATGTTCCAGCTCACTGGCCCTTCTGCATGTGGCGTGGGGTGACCTTCCTCTCAGCCCAGGCACAATGTCATTGCATGACTGACGTGCATGTCTCCTCTGCCCCTCCTCCGCCACTCTGCACCCCAGTTCCACCTTCGCACTGGTCTGCTTCAATCTTGCCAATGTGTACTTTCCTGTTCATGCGTCCTGTGTACATGCTAACTTCCAGCGTACAATCTGCCAGACATATGCCGTGTGGTACAGCCTTAGTACTTGATGCAGGGTATCTCACTTGTACTGTGCATAGGTCAGATGTCCCGCAGGGACATGAGTGCCCATTCATGCTCCATGTGCATTGCACGCATGCCCCTATGTGTCCTTGACTGGATGATCACTGTAATACAAGTCCTGGGTAACATACATTGCATGGCATCTCATCAGCCTTCCCATATCAACTGTGGCTCAGTACTGCGTTGCACACATGTTTAGGGTCTGACAATCTGTGTGGCTCACAGGCCTCAGCCTGTTAAATGGCCAATGACTCTGTCCGACTGTTGTAGTGTCTTCTTCACACGTGGGCGGCCTCCAGAGTTTTCATCATGTGTCCTGCTTACTGTCCCATCATCATTTGCAGCGTTGTCACTTGAATCACATTAAGCTGTTGTGCCAGTCAACACTGCCTGTCAATACACAGGCGTATGGTCAGCCTTTTGATACCATGCTAGGCATCCCTGCTTTTGTACTTGGGTGGAGGGGTGTTTGGTTTGTAGATATGCTACCCATTGAATGCACAGTGCACGTGATGCCTGAATTTGACCTTGCACTGCCTTCACATTTCCTGACACACACCATGGAGTCCTTCCATGCAAACTGCCACCTTTCAACAGGTCTGATCACAGAAGCAATTCAAAGTTGACCCAGCATGCATGCCAGGTTCTATGTTGTGTGTCACATGTCTGCTTGATGTGTTTATTGTCGGTGTGTGTGTGTTGTGTGCTTCTGACATGTGTAGTGACCTTTTTTCTCTCTATTTTTCAGGTGATGACGCAATGGAGGCGGAGGATGGTGTTGTCATGCCAGACACAGGGTTGTTACCACTACATCAACCCGGCACACGTGGGGGTCGTGGGGTGGTAGGCCACAAAAAACCCAAGTGCTACAGTTCATCTTGTCTCTGGCTGCCTATGAGTCCAGCCTTGATGACGACTCTGACGTCCATGTCGAGTTGGATGAGCATCAAGTCCATGTGTCAGGGGTGAGCGATTCTGATGTGGACACTCCTCTGTCCGTGACACCTGCACTGAGGGATCAGACAGTCCTCGCCCGTGGTGGATCGGGACGCAGGGTCACCCTCCACACCAGTCACTGATATGCCTGGGACATCACGTCGATGGGGGCATGTAGTCGTGCAGCCGCGGGCGGTGCCAACACAGTGAGGACACCCGGTCCTTGGGTCCCGCAGGGGTCAAACCCAGCAACGTGGTCGCCGCGCACAACCGCAGTATACTGAGTGGGAGCAAGTGGGAGCAAGACATGACTGCCATGTCAGAACGGCAGGGGGCAGCAATGGAGAACATCATTGAGAGCATGGAGCGTGTGGCCCGATCTGTGCTCCCCCCTGCTAGGCAGGTGCTTCTCCAGCAGCAGGTGGCACGGTCCATGGCCCGCTCGCTCAGGCTGGGCATGGCGGCCTCAGACAGGGCACGCCAGGCTGAAATGTCGTCTCTGCGTAAAGCAATTGCTGCTCACGCAGAGGCACACATGGATGCCATGAGGGAGGAGTGTGCTTCGCCAAAAAATCCACTCTGGGTGCCCTTATGCTGTCCCAGAGGCAGCGGGCAGAGGAGATGTTTTCACAGCTTGAGCGTACCATCTCGGCTGAGTTACAGGCTTGCCGGGAGGTGCAGCGGTTGTCCAGCCAGGCCTTGCAGGAGGAACTCTGTGTTACATGTGCTACCTTGCAAGAGGAAGCACGTGTATCACGTGAGGTTCTGCATGCAGACCTACGTCATATCGCCACACAGAACCAGGCTCACCCGTCCGGCAGACTTGCTGCCGACGAGGGGCAAGCTGCGGCAAGGCGTGGCCAGGCTACTGTGCCACGTCCTCCTTTCCAGGATGAGCCAGACTCGGACGACCATCTATCTCCCACATAGGTCGGGCTGTGCAGGCGTTGAGCCCATGGAGGGGTTTTTTTTGGCTCAGCATCATCGCATGTGGGTATTGAGCAGCACCCTGTACCTCCCCCTCCTGGGTCGTATGTGGCCATTTTTGATTTTTCTTTTAGTTTAGTTAGTTAAGTTTCTGTTTGATAGTTAGTTTAATTAGGTAATGCAGGTTTTTCATAGTTAGTGTAATTATTTAATATAGTTTAAAATTGCTTGTCTATTGTGCTTTCATGTGAAGATGCGGCGCTTTGTGGCTTTTGAAAGCATCCGCTGTCTGTTCCAGCTGGGCCCTTCAGGCTTGTCTTGTGTATGTGTTTGCTGCTTGGGGTCCTTGACTCACATATGCCACTCCTGCCTCCCTTATCCATGGGCTCGCAAGGATGGTTCGGTGTGACAGCCTATTACACAAGGGCTTTGGACTGTCATATCTGTGGCATGTCTGGTGCTGTGTAACTTGTGTTAACACCCCTAGTGGGGATGATTGCGGTGTTATTGACCACTGTTCAGCTTTTGCTAGATGGGGTGTTTCATGATTAATGTGTACATTCATTGCTATGCATTGTGTAGTATGTTTCTTATCTTTACTGTACACGTGCTTGTTGCAATTCATGCCGTAGATAGTGTGTTCCACACTTTGGATGTGAAAGACGGACTGATGGTGTGATTTCTGATGTAAGTCTCTGACATGGTCCAGTAATGAGATGCCTGAAGAGACACACACAGATTACTTTAAAGCATTAATCATGTGTTTCATGCCCTTTCTGCAGCGGGATGAGCCTCCAGACCACCTTTGCCAGCAGACATGGCCCATTGGACGTCTGAATTCTGGACACGTTTGTTGGTGCTCACATGCACATGTGTGCGCAAGCAGAGGCACAGGGATTCCAGACCTACATCCTAGAACTGCTGACATGTTCCAAGGAACTCCAGGCAAGGTGAGCAGCACAGGGGGGCCACAACACAGCAAAGCTTCCACCAGGCCAGTTGCACATGCAGGCTTAGTAGCAGCACTGAGGGTGAGCTTGGACGAATATTAGTGTTGAAGCACACAATACAGCTCAGATGTGTTGGTGGACTGATGGCTGTTGATTGTAAGGTTGTCTGGGGCACCTGCAGGGGCAGTGGCACATACCCTGCGGTACACCAAGGTCCATTGAGGCACTTGTATCAACCATGTAGCCTTCCGAGAAATGGAAAGGGGCAGCTCCCAGGGACATACAGCAAGGGACATACCCGGGTGCAGTGCATTTCATTTCCATGTACATTTTGAAACATGCACTGCCTACTTTGTTTTGGTCATGGTGGAACACGACTTGTTCTGAAGTCATGCCTTGCTATATGGGTCTGTCTGCTTACCCAGGGAACATTACATGTTGTGTGAATTGTGACACATTGTTGTTCCATTTGCCACGCACCCACTGGCGGCTCACTTACTGCATTGACTGTGTATGACCCATCACAGGGGTAATGTTACATATGGGTACGAAGCATCCACACCAGATTGTCTGTTTGTAGAGTAGTTTGTTGCTATGGGGCATATTTGGTGGTGTGTTTTTGTGTTATGGGCAAGCACAGATTATTAACTGTGGCTCTCTTTGCAGCATTGAAGTGCTCCTGTAACCGGACCTGAGAGTGCGCAGGCAGGAGGCCAGCACTCAAAACCAGAGCTAAGTGTCTTGTTGTTTTTCTTTCAAACTGCTCTGCATAGGCTTGCTGGGGGGTGCACTAATGCATGGATGAATGGGTAATTCAATTTGGTATGTTTTTTTCCCCTAATCACCCGGAGTCCTATCCAATTCTAAACCCTGTACCCTCTACCCGGTGTTCCTGCTTCCCGTACCTATCCAACCAACGTTCCCTAACCCTCTTTCCCCGCTGGGGTTGCGGATGCCTGTGTAAGCCCCAAACTTGCAGGCGCCAAAACCCTAGAGGGGTGGTTGGTTCATGCCACTCCTAAGCCTGGACTCCAGAAGGCCATGACAATGATGTACAAGTTTGTTCGGATTGTGTATGTGTTCATGCAGGTAGTACATTTTCGTGCATTCCCTACCTTCATGTGTCATTCCTCCTCCCCTCTCCTGCCACTCATTCCAGTTATCCAGTGTGCCAACGCCTGTCCCGACTGCATATCCCTGACCCTCCTTCCCCACCAGGGTCTCAGAGGCCTCTGTGAGTTTGACCTTGCAGGCACCCGGGCCACGGTGGGGGTGGTTGATTTGTGCCACTCCTGCGCCTGTACACGGGACCTGTGACAGTACACATCCGTTCGTGGTGCCATTGTTTTACTGTGCTACCTTGGTTGTTACATCATTGTGGTAGTACTTGGCCTTTGTGAGGTACTGCTACGTCAAGTCATCTACTGGAGGCTGTTCTGGTTTGTTTTTCTGCCTTGGATTTTGTGATTTTGCAAATGAAGGTGGACTCTGAGGATGCAGGCACCTTTTTACACACAAGGTGGGAGATGGTGACGAAGGAGAAGGGTGATCCTGTGGCCAGGTGAAATTGAGGGTTGAAGGCTCCATGACCCAGATGCAGTTGTTCAGTGGGTTATGGTCATTTGTGAGGGAGGGGGGGTGTTTTGTTGTTGATAGTTGCCTTGCCCTGCAGTGTGATGGGAACCCTGACATTGTAATTGTGGTATCCTATGTACATGTTGTGTTCTGCTGATCAATGCCTGTTCATGTGTTGTGTTTACCTTTCAGGTGTGAGGGGATAGTTGTGGTTTGACATGCTGGGGTGTACACATGGTGAATGTTCACATGTGATGTGTAGAGGACACTGATGGTCACTTGATTGCACATGCATATGTTGAGTGCATGTCCTTACTGACCCACACACTCGCACTATGATGCACTACATGTACAACCACCCTTGGATATCCATGTGTACACTCTGTTTGCCTTCTGGTGCCCACGGTGTCCCTGCAGCACATGTTCTGTGACCAATTATGGATCCTGTACATGCCTCATTTGCTTTTTGATGTGGTTTGTCACTTAGATGTGATGCTCAGGGTGTGCATCACACACAATAGCTGTTCACTGTGCTGTGCGCTGAGCAGTGTGTTGCAGGAGTTGGACACAGCACACAGAAGCTGCAGTGTTGATTTTGCAATGCACAATGTGCATGTAGACGGGCATTCATTGTTATGTTACGTCTACAACTTTTGTAATGCATTTGGGAATTACTTATTTTGGGTGGGAGGTTGTTGGTCAGTCATTTCATCTGATTCCATGTCAGGCAACATTGTCTGATGCCACTGTACATTTTTGACATGGCAATGTGTACCTTATTGGTACTGTGTTGGTGTATGGCTATTGCTTGCCATGTCATGTTGTGGTTTGGGAGGGTTTGAGTGACATAACAGTGATGGCCATGGCCTGTTTTTCAGGTGTGTGTGATTCACACCTTGCATGTGAGGGTCAGCCGCTTCTCGAAGCAAAGAGCTGGGGGTAGATCTCTCTCCGCGGCAGGGGCCTCCCTCTGGAACAGCCTTCCTGCCTCCCTGGAACTTGAGGAGAACCATCTCCGGTTCCGGAAGCACCTCAAGACCTTCCTCTTTGCTTCTGCTTTCTCTCTCCTTCTCCCTTGCTAAATTCTTCACTGAAACTGCGCTGGATCTGCAACTGGGCCACTCTCACCGACCTCGGTCCCTGGCCCAGCCACTCTCCACTTGCACTGCCTCCCTGGCAACCCTTGCACTGCGGGACTGTCTCTCTATCCCTACAGCCCCCCCTTCCCAGCACTTGTCTGCACTTACCTTTGCAGTTGCCACCAGCTGGCCTATTTATTTGTTTTTTATTCTACTTACCCTGTACTTCACTCTCCCCCTCCCCTTCCCCTTGCACTTTTCCCTTCCCCTTACCCCTGCACTTGCGCAATCTAAATGACACCTGGCCTAGTAGTATTGTTGTCTGTCTTCCCTTGTTCCCCCCTCCCTGCCTCGTTGCACCTTGAAACACTTGTGTATAGGCACGTTACAAATGCCATATCATGTCATATGTCATATGTGTGCCTTTTGGTCACACAGGATAGCTTGTGTTTAAGTAGCTAGGGATGCAGACAATGTGGCACTTCCATGGCAACAATCTCAGGGTGGTAAGGTTGTGACAGTTGACTGTCTCTTTGTCATCATCGATTGTCACCTGGTATGTGCCAGGCCTGTGTGCACTCCGCAGGGGTGGGAGTTTAGGTGAAAAATGTGGCCACAAGCTGGGTCCGGGCTTCCTCGCCACGTGCCCTGTCCCCTCATATGGGCAGCGCCTGTGCCTGTGGTTGGGGATGTGGGGGCACCATCATGTCCACCGGTACGCCCTGCCGTGTTGCAACATTGTGCAGGACACATACTGCCACAATGATCCTGCACACTACTGGGGGTGCATAGAGTAGCTGCCCACCAGAGCGGCCAAGGGAGCGGAAACGTCACCTGAGCACTCCTAATGTGCGCTCCACAATGGCCCTTGTTGCAATATAGGCGGCATTGTATCTTACCTGGGGTGGTGTGGTGGGGTTCCGGATTGGCGTCATCATGTGGTTGCTCAGAGGGTAGGCACTGTCCCCTGGAGAGGTGTAAATGGTTGTGATTATTGGGGTTTGTGTATTTGTGTGTGTGTGTGTGTGTGACATGCATGCATGTGCAAGGGCATTTGTGCTCACCTAGGAGCCAGGTGTCGCCATGCTGCCCAGCTTCCAGGGCCCGGCTCAGGGCGGACATTCTGTATATGAAACTGTCATTGGTGGAGCCAGGGTAGTTTGCATAGACAGAGGTGATGATTCCCTTTGCATCGCATACCACCTGTACATTGATGGAATGCCAGTGCTTGCGGTTTTGGTAGATGTGCTCAGTGGCCCTAGGTGGACGTAGGGCCACATGGGTGCAATCTATGGCACCAAGCACTTTGGGGAAGTGTGCCACCCTGTAAACATCCAGGACAACGGCCTGCCTTTCTGCGGGGGTTCTGGGCATGTATATGTGCCTGCGGACTGAGGGGCGTGCTGTCATGATTGCCAGTACCTGGTGTAGGCAGCATGACTGCGTGGCTGTGAGACCCCCCACTATGGCAGTAGCCCGCTGAAATGACCCAGTGGCCAAGAAATGCAGGACATTGAGCACCTTCTCCGAGGGGCTCAATGCTTGGGAGCAAAGGGTGGGGGATGTAAGTCATCTTCCCACTCCCTGACCAGGTCTAGGATGATATGGGGTGGAAACCTATACCTGCCGTAGACCTGGTCATCAGGCATCCCAAAAAGGCTTGTCCGTGGTGCGAAAATGCGTGCCCTGGCTATTCTCCTCCTGCGGTGTCCCACGATCAGTGCTGCGACAAATGGGGCATTCATCGTAGCTGTATATACATGTTTGTTGTTTGCGTGCACTTTTATATTGTGCGCGGGACGCTTCCGCCTGCCTTCCTGTGGCGGACGCATTGACGCCTGTGTGCGTCTTTTGCCGTGCGCGGGTTTCCCGTATTCGAATCCATGAATACGGGTTGTTCGCGTGCGTGTGGGCGTTCCGTGTGGTTCCCTGCAGTACTTCCCCAGTTACGCCTTCTTTTTCACGCGTTATTCCCCATTCCGCGTGTTACGCCCACTGTTCTACCCACTTTGGTTGTGTTGCGCCGCGCTATGTGCGCTTTTGCTGTGCGCGTCGCACACGCCATGTGTGCCCGCGTGCGCCATGGCAGGATTTGGCGCACGGACAGCGTGAAACACGCGCAGCGTCTTCCTTGAATCGCACACGTGCGCTGGGTTTCTCACACTTGCGCCACCTTGCGCCTGCTTTGAGCTGGGATTTTCGGCACACGTTTGCTCCATGAATCGACCCCCAAATGTCATGCAATACATTGAAAATGGAAATATTGAAAACCCACAGTATAAACACAAGTAAAGTCTACCAGGGGGTCCACACATGGGGACTACCATTTCCACTGCTCCCCTTTGGTCCTGAAAGGGGCTACATCAACTGAGCCGTGTACCATCGTCACACCTCAGGTCGGGCCAGTCTGTAAAGTTCTTGGTTTAGGGAGTCCGGGTTACAGGATGTGAGGGGGGTATGAGCCATGGTCAAACAGGGGGGCAAAGGGTCTGGCAAAACTATGATATGAGGCACCAGAGTTGTTTGTGGTTGACACTTACTGCAAGCAAACCCCCA
The DNA here is from genome assembly GCF_040938575.1 of Ambystoma mexicanum. Classification (NCBI taxonomy): domain Eukaryota; kingdom Metazoa; phylum Chordata; class Amphibia; order Caudata; family Ambystomatidae; genus Ambystoma; species Ambystoma mexicanum. The sequence goes on along the minus strand of NC_090926.1, from coordinate 921,466,863 downwards.
ACAGGATAGAGGACACATGAAAGCAGTTTTCCCAAGCCGAACCAGTCTTTTATTCCATTTAGTAAGTCCTTGGATGTATCCTTAGGGGTGGCACCAAGGGAGGTGATGTGAGCGCCATGGTCAGAGATTTCATGAGAGAAGTCTGAAACAAATACACACTACTCTGATCCAATAAGTGCACATACTCTGCCATGGAAAGTCAATATCATGTTGTGGTTTTTGAGAGCCAGTGTTCTCAACTCCCTCTGCTCTGCGATCAATGTTCCCAGTGAGACAGCTGTCTCATTCGCCACCACTTTCAGAATTGCCTGCAACGATATACACATATATTGATGCAGTGCCATACAGCTGTGCATCCATCAGAGGAGTGTAGGTGTTCACAATGTCATGGGCTTGGTTTAGGTCAGAGGTATTTTCGACCTTGCTGGGAGGTATTTCTGTGGTGGCCCTGAAGGAGGGCACCACTGCTCCCAGGGTGCAGCAGCCATTCTAGAGTTCAGACAGCTGCACGTAGGCATTGCTACCGCAGATCCAGAAGAGGTTTTCAGGTGCCAACCAGGCATCTGTTGGCTGCCACTTAGGCATTGGCAGCTTCTATACCCGGCAGGCAATGTAAGGTAGGAAGTAGGGCTGTATTGTAACCAAGGGGTGCTTGTGCAACTGGAGCACCGTGGACATGCATCTGGTGGTGGGGCCCACATCTTCTGCCCCTTCTTGACCTTCCCACTGGAATCACACAGGGAAGGTATTTTTGCTCCACACAATTAGGGGTGCTTTTTCCAGGTGTACACTGGGCTTCCTGGGATGTTGAAGGAGACAGGTCTGGAAGAAAGAGTTTTCTTAGTAGTCTGTACACGCGGGAGGGAAGAGAAGCAAGTGGATGGCACAGGGGCAACGTGCTCGCCTTGGAAGCAAGATGACTTGGAGCACCATAGTTTTGATCCCCGGGTCTGTGCTTAAAAACCTCTGGGGATTAAGCGCTTTATAAATACCATATCATATCATATCATATATCATATCATATCATATCATATCATATCATATCATATCATTAACTGGATGATGTTGGACATTACAGATAGGCTTTGGAGACCCACGGGGAGCAAGAACACGAAGTTGGAGCAGAGCATCTGCAGATGAGTCACCGTCTTCTGTTCTCCAAGTCCTTCGGGGAGCAGATGAAAATTTCTATAGGTCCAGGCCAAAGTAGAGATCTCACAAGAAAGCAAGCTGAAAAGAAATCAAAGCTGGTACATAAAGACAGGATGATAGCATTGTGTGATATCGAAAGAGAAAACACAAGACTGCTACGCTGGATCAGAAAATGTAAAAATAAAATACACTTAAAGCAAAGTGAGCTCGGTACACTGTAGCTGTACGACGATCACACCTCAGAGACTGGGAGACACTTAAAGCAGAACTGTCACTCCTCAAACCCAGCTTGGACTCCAAACAGATCATATTCTAAATATTGCACTTCCTTACTGTCTAATTCAAAAATATCAATTTTCAAAGAGACATTACATTTTTTAAAAAGAAAAAAAATAAAGAAAATCACTATACACCTGGGAGCCTGTGGAGTACCCTTGGATGTATGGGGTGGGGGGCGTGGAAGGACACCAAGCGAAGAAGGGAAGGGATGAGAGAGGGAAAAGCTGAGTGAGGAGGCTACTGGGAAGGAAGAGAGAGAGCAAGAGATTGGATAGAAGGGAGAGAGAAGAAAGAATGGGCAAATGGAATGCGATGAGAAAGAGAGAGGGGGGAGTGAAGAGGAAAGAAATAGCCAGTGGGGAGGTAGTAGGAGAGGGGAGAGAAAGGGCTGGTACAGAGGGTGAGGGCTAAGAGAAGGGGGAAAATGTGCAAGAGGGGGCGTGGGAAGCAGAGGCAGCTAACAATCAATTTTGTTTTTTTAATAGAAGGTGTTTAGTTGCTTCCTAAATCTCACAGGGTTTTCCTAAGCTCTAAGGCTGATCAGCAAGTTATTCCACAAAGCATCTGCAACTTTAGGGGTCTCAATCTTTCTTTTTAATAGACCAAGTAATGTGTTCAATTGACCTAATGGATCTGAGGTGTCTTTATTTTGAGCATGGGGTTTTAATAAAACATAGAGCTTTGAATTCCAATCTCACGTCTACTGGAAACCAATGCAGGGATTTCAAATGAAAGAGTTGTATGATCTATTGGTTCCAGTCTTAGAATTAGCCATATTCTGTGTGAGTTGTTTTTGATGGCTAAGGCTTTTTGGGAGGCCCAAGTAGGGGCTATTGCAATATTATATGCTGGGGCTCTGCCATGCTTCTGAATACCTCAACCCTTGTCTTGCTGATGGAGGAGAGGATGCCTTTGATCATTTGCAAGTGGAAATTTGATCGTTTTGTGAGCTCCAAGACTAGTTAGCTGATGGAGAATTACCCATCAACCATGAAGTGACGGAAGAGCCCTTTGGTAGGAGGCCAAGCCAATGGAAGAGGAGGAGTGGTGTAGGAACTAATACAAATAATGTTGGTTTTTGAGGAATTGAGGCAGAGTCTTGGATGTGTGAGTGGCAAGTCAGGATGCGTGTGTGGTCCAGTGCTCAGTCCTTGGCCTGAAAAGGATCTGGGTGTAGTCGGCATATGTTTGAAATCAGATGGAGAAAGGGGCCATGAGATCAACACATGGTTTCATGCAGGTATTGAGCAAGCAAGATGCCCGACATGTACCTTGGGGCGCTCCACAATTGCTGACACAGACTTTAGAGAAGAAAGAGCTCAGATCTTGCCTGCAGTTCTCTCTTCTCAACAAAGAATGTGATCTACTTAAAACACAGCCTTAAATACCTTATCGTTTGGGCAGAGCGGTATGATCGACCCTATCAAATGCTGCTGATTGCAGGTGGATCGGTGCATATGGAGGCTGTGAACCATGACTGGGGGTCCAGAAGAAGGTTCCAAATCTCACTGTGTTCCATCAGTTGTAACATATCCATTGTCTTGAGGGGGTTTCCGATGAAGGGGATATTCATGATGTGGCGGTAGACAGGCAGAATGTCAGAGTCTGCTGCTGTTGTTTTTTAGAAGCAAAGGTAGGCAGAAATGTGTTTGGTGGTCATGCTCAAAAGAACTGTTGAACGATAAGGGCAATACAGGCTCAAGGGAAGAAATGTTAGTTTCGGGGATGATGGACAAGAAAACACTGGTTCTGATGAGGCCCTCCTAATTAAAACCATTTTTAGTTTGGCTATTAGGTGTTCTCTAGCACCACCTAGAAGCTGAAATGATTGCATTACAGTACACATAGGGAGAAGTGGCACATGAGGAGGGACACAAATCTTAAAGTTGTTGTTTGGCTATTTGCCCACCCATTGACTGCCCATGGTCATACTTATCCCCAAGGCCCTTCCCACCCAGTCCTGTGCCTGCCACTTCCCACCCAAAACACCTCTGTGCTTGATTTAAAAGCTTTACCATCAAACTTGTCACTCGAAGTGCCCGTCAGTATTTTCGAAAAAGCAATTGTCTGATAGTGTATGTCTTAATTGAAGATGTAAAGTGCTACTGATGTAATAAAACGGTCTTAACCAGGTCTGGCTTCAGCCACTCGATTTATAAGCACTATGCGTGTCCTTCACTGAAGTCCCGTTAAATACAAGCATCGCCAAAGCTAAGCGTTGTGGCTTGCATAGAGGTATTAGGCATTTGCCAGGCACTGCTATTAGATTCTCAGGTACCCGCACCATTTTGCACCTGCTACCATCAATGGGCAGTTAATACCAATATGGCAGTACCTGGCAAGTGCCTTTCCCATGCCATGCCTACACAAAAGCCCAAACTGTTAGCATTTCCAATGCTTGTTGTAATTTCGCTTGCCACTACCTCTCTGAATGTAGTGAGGCCACGGGTTTAGTTTTCTTGGAGGAGAGTAGGGAGATATAAGTTGGTTGAAGATGGTAGATGATCGTGATCTTGTCATGGAAACACATATGTTACCTGCAAGTGAAGGTTTCAGTGGCATGTAGAGTGTGTATGAATATGAAGACATATGGAAATGTGCAGCATTAGTGAACAGGAGTATTTGGAGAAATGAAAAGCTGGTGTTTTCGGGTATGCTTAACAATCTGCAGTGATCACTTGGGTGCCCTTTTAAGTTATCCTCCAAGCCCTCTCTCCCCACCCGCCACCCAAGAGTTGGAGTCCAGTCTACTCAGTGCTGGAAATGGACAACATTTACTGGGGAAACTCTTCCCCCTCTCCTTGGTGAGAGGGAGGGGTGGATTGTCAGTGGTGTGGGCAGGACTGGGGGCGGAGCTAAGTGTTGAACGATGTGTGTTTGCTGGATATAGGATGCTTGCTGCTGTGCATGAAAACAAAGTGCATTTTGGGAACATATGATGACCAGCAATTTATCACACATGCCTGTGCTTGTAATTCAAACATTAATTCCTTCTGACCATGCAATGCACATTGGTATGGTGCTAATTTCCTCTGTCAGAACAGTCACCCTGACAGCACAAAGTGTGCAAAGCATGAGACATACATACTGCTTTGGAGGGTTTCAGTGTTGGAGTTTGGGCAGTTGAGCAAAGGATGACTTTCAGATCAGTGGCAGATTTAAGGCAAAGGGTGCCATGGGCAATAATGACTGAGGGACCCAGGTGGGTGGGTCATGGAGGTGGAGACTAGAGTGGGCCGAGTTGCGCAGTGATGAACCTTAGGGAGAAGTTGGGTTTTTTAGTTTTGTGTGTTTGGGGTTCTGAATCTAGTTAGTGACAGCTGGGCTTCCTCGCCAGGTTTTTCTGCCAATGGTGGCAACATTGAATGATCAAGACTGAACCTAATGTTGGAAATGATAGGGTTCAAGGCAATGGGTAATAACATGGGCAATGGGAAGGGACATTACAGGAGGTGATATCAAAAAATAATTCCTACAGCATGCAGAACCAAATGGATGTCCCCGATGTTCTTACGCCACATACTTGAAATGGCATTGAACATCAGAGAGTTAAAGGAGCCCACTTTTTAATCTCAAAACATGCCACGGGTTACCTTTCTTTGTGGGGGAAATAGAGAGCAGGGAGTTCAGGAGTGTAAGGAGAATGGGATAATGGAGGTCTGAAGAGTCAGGGAGAAATGAAGAGTGAGGAGGGCAGCAGAAAGGGAGAGAAGGGAGGCAAGTGAGTGAGGAATGGGAAGTGGAGGGACAGCAGTGTAAAGGCAAATGGTGTGACGTGGTAAACGAGGGAGTGAAAAAGTGAAGGAAGGCAGGTGAGTATGCAAATAGCAGCAAAATGAGGAAGAGAGAGGGACCTTTATAACAATGAACCTGTGGCAGAAATGTAGAAAGAAAAAGGCACAGCACCTTTCCCACTGTTCCCCACCACCCACAAGTTCAGCTTTGTGTCAACCTCATTTCAATAAACCAGGCAGAGGTTGATAACCCAGACACAGGGGCACCTGGGTAAGGACTGTTGTCCCTTAAAAGATGTGATTGGTGTGTGATAATATATGGGAGGGGATGGCTCAAGCAGATTACCTTATATTGAATTCTCTTTCACTGTGATTCACTCTGAATACATTTTTTAAAACCAAATGATATTCTTTTTAGGTCCACATTCCTAACCAGGTTGCTACTGTAGTTGTGCATTCAGGGGGACAAAAACAAAGCTATACATGTCTTTTTGCTTGACCTATTTCTATAACAATGTATATAATGTCAGGTTTGTTTGTTATGTGACTTGTGTACTTTTTCAGGGCATTCACAGAAAAATGAAATGTTTCGTTTTTGTAAACCCAAAACATAAAAAATATTTGTGACCTCTCACTGGGATGATATGTAGTTAAGTGCTTAAATAACAGTCTGGATCCAAATATTGATTTCACCACTTTAGCAAAATGTGGGTGATTTGATAGGGTTATTTAATAGCTGCTCTTTCTCTGCAACTTAAATTTTGAAACACTTGGTGCGCCAAGGACTCCAGACATTCAAATGTCAGTCATCAACATTTGTTCAAACACTAGGGATTCTGGAGAGTGAGTATGAGCTGGTGAGTAGAACGTCAAAGGCTCTTGCAAACCTGTACAGTTAGTGGAGGGGGGATAGTCTGTCTTCTTAAAAAATTCCTTTATGTGGATCTTCCTAATACATTTATATAAGTCTCCTCTAAATTCAAATGCAAAAGGATCATGTTCTTTTGTGAACACAAAGCCTGACCCTCTGTTGAGGGCTTGTTCTTCTATTGGGAGTAGCGTATACTAAGAGAGGTGTACATCTAATAGCACTAATTGCTATTATTTCTCTTTCTCTGGCATTCTGTAGTCTGGAAGACTTCAAATATCTGGACCAGACACCAGCTCTGAGTATTGTCCAGAGAACAATATGCGTATCTTATTGTAGATCCCTTGCACTACAAGTGACTTAAATAGAACAGCTTCTGAGGAATGGTTCAAGAACAGAAACATGTCGAGCCACGGCCTCTGCTAAAAGCAAAGCCATATGGAAAACTCACTGGTATTACATATAGTCATATAACTCCTACAGATCTGATATTCATTTCCAGACTGCATCAAACTACAGAAGTTTTGCACTTTACAACCTGCTCATACCCCGTGAGAATACGAGCCGCTAACTGCAAATGATTGCACATTTGTGATTGTTTGCACTGTATTTTGTATCGAGTCTTTTAGTCTCTGTGATTGTAATTCATGTATGGTGTATGTACTGCAGCCATTTCTGGTATTTTAATATTCATGGAATACAATAATGTTTGTATTTCTTCAGCCTTTGGTATTCATCCTGGATGTTAGTAGACATATACACTTGTTGTATCTTACACACTATAGATGCCTTTGATTTTCCTTACCCCTATGATTATTAATCAGTCACACCATATCATTAATCAACATACGTCGAACAACATAACTTCAAAGATACGTCAACGCAGAGGATTTTCAGGGTACGCGCTTCCACATTTCTTTCTTTCCACCCCCCATTCTTATCCCATCAGCTTTCTTTTCGTCATTGTAACATTTTCTTAAACTTTTTTCATAATCCAGGTCTCACTCCCCCAACATGAGGAATTGTGTGTACCCGGTATTGGGCTGTGGGGGGCGCAGTTCTCTCTTTCTTTCCACCAGCCAGAGCTGGAAGCTGAAAACAGTGGGGCGCACCTTTTTCAAGACCTTTCTGGCCGCCACTGTGTTACGCTAAACAAGGGTCCAATTGCTCCTGTTCATTTTTCCTCTGAAAAGAGGCTTATTTCCTGCTCAATCTTCTGTGAGACCGCCATCTGTGACAAGATAGAAACAATACATTTAGCAAACCTGCAAAGAACAATTATGTTAGGGAATGGTGGGTGGGACAAGCAACCCTGCTGCTTGCAGGGTGAGGGAAAAAAGAGGCCGGCCCCTCCCCGCTGGTCTACATAACACCTTGGACCATTCGTCTGATGTCACCTGGAAGTTAAGTAAAAGTCGTCCCCTTACCAATTGATATATGATAGGTTATTTATAACGCGCTTAATACCCAGAGGTTTCTAAGCACGGACCCGATGATCGAACACATGTTGCTCCATGTTGTCTTGCTTCCTAGGTGAGCACGCTTCCGCTGAGCTGTCCTCCCGAGACAATTGTAGGCTCCTCACCCTAGGCTGAGCCTCCCTTTCTTGTCTTTGCCCATCTCCTCCCAGGTCACCTCAGCCTCCTGCCCCTGGAGGATCACGTCCTGTGAAGGAGGGGGGTGGGTGGCCCTTCGACCTCCACCATGGTATGGCCTGGTGCTCTAACGCCCTACTATCAGGGTATCTGCACGACACATCGTTCAGGAGACTCACGGCAGTCAGGGGCAGAGCGCTTCCTCAACTTGGGACGGTTTGAGCCGCGTGTGTACAAGGAACGGCGCTCCGGCCGGACAGCTTTTGCTGGAGCGTAGTTCCGTCTTGTTCCGGCCTAAGTCCCCTGCAGAGCCTACCGCTCTCTGCCCAACATATGAAGTTTAAAAAGCCCCTATTCCGATGAAACGTTCCTGCTCCTTGAGGAAGTCTGAGATACAGCAACTATATGAAGAAAACACTGGCTGTTATTGGACTGAGAGAAACACCAGTGCGCCACTGTATGGTGAATGGAAATCTTAGCTCCTCTCAGACGTGTTGCACTATTGTATATCGTATGGCGGGTTTTTTTGTATTTCCCTTTGCAATAATAAAGCAGTGTAATCAGCAAACCGTAAGGCAGCTTATATTTAAGAGCGTAATAGCTTCAATGTTTCGTGATCGGCAACTTCGCAATGGAAAGAAGTAAAACAGTGACACGGCAGCATGTCTAGCCAATTGCAAGACGTATCTCTTTGTTGGGCGGCCGTCTCATTTTCAATAAGTACTAACTAGGAAATCTCTGATCCAGGCGGCTACTTTTCAGAAATGTAAAATGCGCCTTCTCTCAGCTGTCACCTGCTGGCTGGTTAATGATTTATCAGCTCGGCGCGCGGTTGTTGCGACAGCACAGCAGGAAGGAGTCCCTTGACTACACTTTTTTCCAGTGCCTCATAAGTTACAGCAACACATATGATTTTTATTTTATATTTCCTTGCTGCTATTGTAGGGCTACTTTGCAGCATCCGTTTTTGCTAGAATCCAACTCAGTCGGTTGGAAGGCTGAGTCACTCAACTGCCCTGACACTACACCTACCCCACCCCCATTGGTACCCCTTTGCCCCAACCCACAACCCGAGAGTAATTATTTTCCATTTCTACCCTGTTCATTGTTTAACTGTTTGAGTTTGAGTGCTGGAACAAATGTAATCAAATAAATAAATAAATACACGAATAAATAAATAAATACATTGGGGTGTGTGTGTATATATACCGTGTAAGTTGGTCTTGTGTTGCCGTTACATATATAAAGAGATAATTCGGTTGGGGCAGTACACCAATCGTGCATTTGCCTCCTCCACTCGGACGCCCAGAGGAAGGCGTGAGCGCTTAAATGAACATTGCTCCTGTAAAATGTTTGTGTTGGTTGACAACCGAAAAGCACACTGCACGTCGAGTAAAGTTAGAACCGAATACAATCACACACTTGGCTGTTGCTCCCCTGGCAGCTCCACTTACCTCAGAACTGTGGCTTTTGTGTTTGTGAAAACACCGCAGGGCCTAGACTTGGCTTGTAAAGTTTCACAATGGCAGTGAGGCCGCGCGTTGCCTCGCTGGCAGCAGCCTGCATGGCGGCAGGCGTTTTATAGGAAACGTTTCTGCGGGCGGCTGTGCGTGCCCTGGGCTTCGCAGTGTTCCTGAGGCAGAATGCCTGGTCGCCATTGAAGCGCGAGCTGTGGAGACCGCCCAGGGAGCCATTTTGGACATCACATTTCGCCTGAGCGAGACCTTCAAGGGTCTCTGGCTCGGGACCTTCAGGAGCCTCTGGCATTTCCGCTGGTGACAGAGGAGTGTGGGGGGCGGCGTTTATCTATTTCCCACACACCTTGCATCCAGGCTGCAAGTCTTGCTTGGTGGCCGTGTGCAGCATTCACGAGCAGACTTCTTTTCATCCAGCGAAACACCGACTATGAGCCAATGTGAGGAGCGTCGCGTGTGGCACGATGTGTACACACGGGGACCATCGCCAGCAGTCACACGGTAAGTCCATTCCCACCAACTCGTGCAAACAGCTCTAAACAGCTCAATAGACAGTCACATATTTTGTGTGTGCATTTAACGATTGGCGAGCTAGCTCAGTGGGTTGACACACGTTGCTAAAATTGATCTGACACCTGTAGGCAAGAGACCCCCAAGTCTAGCTGCGATGACCCGGCCTTTCATCGTTCAGAAGTTGATAATACGGGGGTCATTACGTTGGATGCAAATAACAATTGGTATTCAATTTATGGCGTATTTCAAATGTAGTGCCGATATTCTCAAGCAACAATTAAACCTCGCTGAAATACGTGGGCTTTGCACCACGGTCTTAGTTGTTCTCAGCTGTTGCAAAGCCTGATGGGTAATTGTAGCACATTCCATAACATAGGGTCTGCTACAGTCAAGAAACAGTCCTAACTTCGAGGCTTCATAGCCTGTAGCAGGACATGACACTTCTGCAAAAGAAGACGATGGCATATTGTAACCAAAAAGAGACATTTTTACAGGCCTAACAGTCGCTTCGAAATCTCATGAATAATGGTGGTTGACCCCCACTCACCCGATCGTGCGGGTCGAGCTGAATATCGATAGTGATATTCCCCCCCGCCCCCCGCAGGTCAGAATTATTCCTGAACCATTCGAAGAAATTCTGCATGCCGATTGGAAATCAGTGGGCCAATCAGAACTGTTGAATGTCCTGCAGAGCTTCGGCAGACCAATCAGACATGATTTGATTTGTAGATGTGTAACATTTACATTGATTTATTTATAGTGCGCACAATAGGCCCGCAGGCATGATGGCGCAACAGGAGACACAAAACATAGAACATCAATCAGAAACATAAAAACATAAAAAAGGGTGCTATTACTATCCAGAAAGATTCATTCCAGCATTTGAGAAGAGAACAAATACACAAATGGCTAATTCAGAGAGGTCAATTCAATACAATATTCATCTTTCAAGTCCATGATGGGTGGTTCAATTTATCAAGATGCTGTAAAAAAAGAGAGGTAAGCTACTTGATCCACATCTCACTACTATACAGTCAGTATTATCCTCACTGCACCAATCATCACTATGAATTCTTCGGAGAACCCTAAAATCATCTGGTCTGACACAATTGGGGACCACTTTCATGTTAAGCTGAGCTTGGATTTTGTTCTTTATGGCCTCCCTTGTTTCATGATGAGTTGGTTTCACTACGTTTGTAATTATGAAGTTTCTTGAATCAAGCGCAAAGCTACTCACGGTGGAGTCGATGATTTTTGCCATTTTAGATTTTTTAAGACGTAAGTCTCTAAGGGATGTATTAGTCAAAGGTTTCACCGGCCTGTTGCCCAAAGAAACACCCTTTAATAGTACATTGGGTCCAGGACTGATGATGGCGGCTGCTCCCTTTTTCTGTGCGGGCAATGTGAAGTGTGTAACAGCAACAGGATCTGTTTGAGTTCCTTGATGATGTTCTATATCACAGGGAGGCATTCCTGACCTGATGGCCTTGTCCATTAGTGGATGGGCTGCAGAGACTCGGCTAAATTCCTCCCAACTACCTTGACCCAAGAGATGAAGTCCTCCATTTTATGGCATACCCCTAGATCTTTCAGTAACTGGTTCTTATAGGCCGTCCAGTTAAAGGGAGCCAAAGGTATATCTGTCCCGCAACTAGGAGTTACTGGGGTCTTATTACTTATTTGTACACACAGAGACACAAGTGTAGGTGGCACTTCAGAAAGGTGTGGCAGTACAGGAGATGCACAAGATGGCGTGGGAGTAACACCAGGACTAGTGTTAATGTTTCTGTTGAGCTGTTTGTTGTTACCTAGCAGCTCAGAGAGGGGGCTCTGTTCCTTTTGGAGCATCTGACGTCTCCTTGCGCTTAATGCTAGCACCTCTGAGAAACGTAAGCCTCTTCTTGGAAGGTCCATAGTAGGTAAGGATGAAAAATATGGCGAGTAACCCACGCCCTCCACCGCGTTCATCTGATTTACAGATGGCTGCAGAGGTGAGCTCTATTCCGCTTCTAAAGAGCGGACAGTGTCTATGTCTTTGCATGAAATGGATTGCAGTCTAGTGACTGGCATAGCCACAATTTTAAGGCAATCTCGAAAAGGCAAACCTGGTGCACTCTCCTAGGAGTCACCCCAAAAATTCAAATCAGAAACAAATTTGGGGCTATAGAAAAGTATTACTCATGTTGCAACGCCTAAGCCGCCCATGCGGTAAAACGCGATAAAACATCTAAACGCAGAGCTGTGGGAACGTGCTCTGGGGACCCCTGAAATCACTATGTCTTCCAGGACTTTGAGCTGAGATGAATCGCGGGGCTCCAAGTGTTGCGTGGCTGACACTGCCACAACGCAGAACAACCCTGTATTCCTTGCAGGAAAGCACGCCGAAACACTCGCAGCTCCGAACACTAGGGACTAGAGAAAAGAACCCTACTCAATATGCAGAAATGAAGTTGCACTGCCTAACGCAGCCGCTTCCGACTTCTGTCCGTGATGAAAAAAGGGAAGGGTCTCGAGGGAAGGGTCTTAGGAGGGAGGATCACATGGGAGGAGACTGATGTTACAGGAGTGTGATGACTCAGTGTAATGCGCATACCCATGAGGGGAGCAAGCATGAATGCATCTAGGCACAGAGATGCTCTTATGCAATTCATTGCAGTGTTACAAGGGTTCGAGCTAGCGATAGGGGGTCTAAACTAAGCAAACAAATAGGTTTAAAATTATTTCCTAAAGATTATCACAGCGTCAAGAAGTCGTAGGTTCGACGGAAGAGCATTCCACACTCGGGGACCAAAGACAGAGAACCTTCGCTCACGCCATGTGGTCGTTCTGACCCTTGGGACCTGCAAAAGGTGCTGGTATAAAGAGTGCCGCCGTCTCTGAGGGTGGTGCAGCTGGCTCTTTGTGCTCAAATAGACTGGGTCCATCTCATGGATGCACATGAACACCAGACAGAGCAACTTAAAGAGGATTGTCTGAGATACTGGAAACCAATGTATCTGCCTTCTGAAATGGGAGATTGCTGTTCTACTGCTCAATGAAAAAAACAGTTTGATAGCAGAGTTTTGGGCTACCTGGAGTCTCTTTATTTGAAATGTTTGAACCCCCATAAGGTGGGAATTGCAGTAGTCCAGCCTAGCATTGGATAGTATTCCAACCACGATTGGCCGATCCTTCGCTGCAATAAGAGGCATTACTGGATTTAAGAGACTCAATTGAAAAATACAGATTTTACCATCTGGCTGACCTGCAAATTGCAGTCCATACTCGACTGCCAGATACAGCCGAGGTTTTTTATAGTGTCTGCATATCTAGTAGGGGCACCAAAGAGAGAGGGGAATGGAATAGTATGAATCATATCTCGTACAAACTTTCTTGTGCCCAATTAACCTCTGTTGTTGCAGGGTTCAGCTGTAATTTATTTTCCAATATCCCGTTCTTAATCTTGAAAAAAAGTCCATAGGCGCCCCTCTCCGAGAACGAACATGGCTAAATGACCTGTTCTTTGGAAAGGTACCCACTTGAGAGTCCGCAGCCACACTTTATTGTTTAAGGGACTTAGGTTTAGTCACCCTAAGTTTCCTAGGTTCATCCAGACATGGACCCTTTGCTCACTGTGCTCAGAGAGGCACAGCATCACCTCACTGCTGAGGCCCCACAAGGCTGAAACATGTGTATGGGGTTGCTGTTGGTATTCATGTTCAGAAGAGAATTGTCATAGCATTTCGGTGCTGGATTGCCATGTGGGCGGGCCGAGACTAATATACAAATGGATATTTCCCTTCTGTGAAAGGTACAGTGAGCTAAAATGTGGCTGCGGACTCACGAGGGGGCACCTTCCTAAAGAACAGGTCATTTAACAGTGTTCGTTCTCGCAGAGGGGCGCCTATGGACTATTTGTTGACAGTTCTTAATCTTGATTGCATAGGACAGCATAGTGTTCACTGCTTCCGCTGGTTGATTGAGTCACATGTAAATGTGGGTGTCATCCGCATATGAGCGGTATGACAACCTGAATTCCAAAAGAATATTCAAAAATATTCGAATATAGATGTTAAACAGCAGGGGCGACAATGAAGACCCCTGGGGTACCCCACACTCAACTGGCACAGCCTCAGAGAGGCAATCAGCCATCTTCACCTGTTGGGTGTGGTCAGATAGAAAAGACGCAAACCATCTCATAGCCTCTTCTGAAACATGTGCCACTGACAGCCTTGCAATAAGAATATCAAAGTCCACTGTGTCGAAGGCCGCAGACAGGTCTAGCATAACAAGCATGCTGACAGTACCTTGGTCGGCAGCCCCAACAGTCATCAGAGCCACTAATTCTTACTGGTTCTCTGTGGTTGTGCTTGTCTTTTAAAGGGAGAAATTGTGCAGAGGGAGAGATTAGGATAGCCACTTAGATAATTGTTTGTGTCTATATTTGTAAACTGTTAATGCCATTTTATTGTACATTGTGCTTTTTGTGGATTTCCCTTAAGTCTTATTTCCCCTCTGAGAAACAATTTGTGAAGCCCTTTTGATTGGTTGTTTTTTTTTAACTTCCTTTCCCACCCTTTCTTTCCACTCAAATGTAGAAAAAATACTTCCTTTGTGAAACTCCTATATTAAGCACTTTGTGATAGTTTTTTAATTCGCTTTCTCTCAACTTGCCATCTTCCACCCTGCAAAACGAAAACAAAATAAACTCTGTATACGTCTTTGAGAACCCCTTTGTGATTCCTTTTGAATCCCCTTCCCTTACAACACCCCAAGAATAGAAACATGGAAAACGAGAAACCTGCTGTTCAACCTTTGTACTATGGTACGCCTCTTGGGAAAGGATTTCCCTTAGTGCTCCCCACCTACACAATCGTTATGGAAGAAGTGGATTTCATTGGGAGCCTCTCATCTGTGCATCAGGAGAAGGGCCAGCATCAGAAGATGGAACAGGAGAAAGCATTTATCTATTGTGCATGTGTAAGGCGCTTATACATCAAGTAAATTGTCTTTCAAAGCGCCCACAGGGCAACAGGGAGGGGAAGAACAAATACAACAGTTAAAGATAGAGGCGGACCTACTAGGTCTTGTGAGCATTCGGAACGTGCAAGTGCATAAAGTGTATAAGTGCATAGAGGAAATGTCATCAAGTGGTGGATGGGAATGAGGCAGAGATGGAATGTAGCAAGATGTGGAACAATAGGCGGCTGAAATGGATGGGCAACTAGAGGGCAACAGAAGGAGGCAGAGATGGAAGAGCAGCATGTGGACTAAGGGGAGGAGGCAAAATTGAGGGGCAGCAGGAGGGGAAACGTGAAGAGGCGGACGAGGTGCAGTAGGCAGTACCTGAGATGATGGATCAAAAAGAGGAAATGAAAGAGGTGGATGATGGCCAGGAGGAGATAGATGAAGAAGAGCAGTAGAGGCAGTGTCAAAACTATTAATGGGATAACAGGGGCTTCGACCCCCTCTCCCGAACCACAGAAGCTGAATAGATCGACCCTCCCACCGTGGTTGGCACGGGCGCCTGAATATATAATCACAGGGAACCACGTGGCAGCCAATGAGGGGAAGACGGAGTTAGGGAAAGGGGGTGGAGTGACAAAGGAAAGATGGGGAAAACATAAGATGCGTACACATAATCATAATAACAATGACTACCTAGTACGCCTAAACCTGTAGCTTCTGCCTGAAAACCTATCCTGACTTCCTAAACCAAAGCAGAACTACCCCTTAATGCTGCTGCGAACAGGTGTTTCCATAAACATAGCATGCGCTGAAGTTACCCCCAGCCTCAACATAAAGACACATTTAAAAGTATGTTATGGCACTGAAACAAACATGAAAGAGTTTCTTTGGGTACATTTAAAGCAACAAACAAAACATAGCAGATCACTTAATCCGTATAACTAGTGCACCAAAAACCAATGTGGGTGTACTCAGGTCAAACTTTTGCCTCCACCCGAAGTTCAGCAACTTTAAAGCATATGCGCTTTTGGCAAACATAAGGAATTAATGTCTGTATGCCACCAAAGAAAGAACAATGCCAGCAATAGTAAAGAGGTGCAGTTATTTGGAAAGTCTTTAAACACTTATCTGCTAGTCCGGGATGAATGACGCCCGTAACGAGAACTGCTGTCTCTCGTAAAGTCACCTCTTTCATCTGATGCTTTCTTTCACCGCTGCGGCCTGGGATTCGTGTGACCAGCTCTTCAGTGTTCTTACTCCTGCATCCTGCTTCCTGCTTCCTGCACCTCGCGCCTGCCGTCGCCGCCCATGCTGATAACATCATTTATCTGCAGCAGAGCACGGGCGGTTAACGGCTTAAGTCAGCCACTAATTGTTCAGCTGGCGCTTCGCACGAAAGGCAGAGAACTACACCCAGTCCCGAGGCATGCTGGGAAATTTAGTTTTTCGCCTCTTTTCTCCTATTTATCACCGTTTCCAGTGCACCGCACGCCTTCCCTGTCCCCAACCTCTATTTCTGACAGGCAGCATGGTAGGCACAGGAGAGGGAGGAGGAGGAATCTGACAGATCTGATGCTGTTGGCTCCAGTCATGTTGTGGGGCCACGGTGGGCCAGAGGAGGGGACTAAGGAAAGGAAAGTACCCCAAAACATTTTAGTTCGGTACTATCTTCTAACTGGGAGGATAATCAAGGTAGAAGCTTGCACATCTGTGTGCAAGCTCTGCAGGACGGACTTGTAAAATTGCAAGAAGACTGCGCATCACAAATTAGACACAACTGCAGTAGTCCCAAAGAAGTGTTTTTTGACAATGTCCCACACACCACTACCACTGCTACAGTAACTTCCTCCAGTGGCACGGAGGAAGCATCTGTCAGCATGTCTCGAGAGGTAGGTTGTTCTCTGACATGACTTAGAGCATGGCCGCATGAGAAAGAGGCCCTACCGTAACCAGTAGCAGAGACTCTAGCTTTTAGGCCTGCATATCTTTGCCTGTTTCCTACCACCAAAAATCCATGCCGACCGTTTCTCCCAGAAAATCTAACCCTTTACCCCACCCTAAATACATTCACTATAAAGGTTTTCGAGATAAAAGATTAGATATATAAGGATTCGATATACAGGATTAGATATAAACACTGTATACCCTTATCTGCGTTTCCATCTCTCCAGCATCCCCCAATAAATTGATGAAGGGGGAGAAAGACTGAAAAGGGTTACATATATGTACATACATATATGTATATGGATCATCCGCCCTACACTCCACCTGACTGATCCTCTCCTTTTGACACCACTAAGATCTAGCATCCTCCTTGAACTCTCTTGATGCTGCCTACCCTGTGCTTCCTCTCACTTCTCCTTCATCTCTATCTCGCCCCATCGCAGCCTTGGAAATCCCTCCGTGACATAGAAAACACCGCCAATATATGTCCTTTCAGTTCGGCTCCCCAGCTCCATCTTCTACACTTGAAAGTGGGTCCCAGTTTTTTCCAGAACATTATGGCACCCACTGATGCTATTTGTTACAACCACTGCCTATATCCTTGCTGGCATCTCACTATAAATACTCCTGTTGGTCTTTACTCTCTCCCCAGTTCATGTACTTCTCTTCACCCACCATTACCGAGGAGACCCTGAGAACAATTGTATGTCTGGTTCTCTCTCATTTAAAGTATAAAAACGTTAATGTTGGCAGCTCTCACATAGCGGGAAGACCCCACAAAATGAGAATGAGAACAATTCTCATGTTGCTGGCTCTCAGCCCTAGTAATGAGTAGCTATCTACTAAACTACTATGGTTTAAAAGAGCAGGTGCAGGACCTAGGAGCAGGATGCAAACATTAAAGAGTTTTAGCACTAACACTAATGACATCTCATCATTGTATGACACTCATACCTCACCCACACCAGGGGTTATTTATCTGTTTCACAACCAAAAGCCCCACTAAACAAGCCACTGGACCTTTTAGTGTGTAACATCATTGAAGTTGGTGTATTTTTATGTTTTATTTTTAGCTTTACAGTACAATATTTTAATGGCATGCAAATAAAGGCTCTATTGTTTTCAAAGCACAGTTGGTGTATTGGCTAAGGCTCGGTGTCTTGCCATTGTCTTACTCAATGCAATGCTGTTTCATTTCAATGAATGTTAGTTGTTCAGCATGGGGGCACTACCAGGCTTCTGGTGCAGTCAGTTACAATAGTCAGGGCAGCATTAAAGATAGTCTCATATTGTACAGCGGCAGGGGTCAGCTTACAGCTACTATGGCAAATCACAAGTGCTGGTGGCCAGACAGACTGTCATATATGTGAATATATAACAGAGGAGGGTACAAATCAAGCCACACTAAACCCCTCATATGAACAGCAGGAACTGTACATGACACTTCGGTATGGATTAGAAGTAACACACATGCATTCATGTAATTTTACTAGAAGTCCAAAATGGACTGGAATAGCACATAGAAACAGAAGGGGCATCATAGGAACACTTGCATAGCGCTTAGAAGTGAGAAAAGCATGTAGGAAGTGATGTGTACTCACAAAGAAAGCGTTCACCTTTACAATAAGGCTGTACAATTGGGGCACACCAAAAGATACCATTTGAGAAAACCCAGTTTATTTGAGTATTGTTACGGTCACAATATAGATATCTGGTGTAGGCAACAATTAAATTAGCAATAAGATTCGCCCAGGATTATAGGCCATTTGTTGACCGGACATAGTTTTTAAACATATTAGACAATCTGCTGGCAAGACACCGAATTGTACACGCTTGCCAGAGAGGAGAAGAAGGCAGGTAAGATAAAGCTGGCAGACGGGTTCTATGAGACTACAATAGAAATGAGCTGAAGGAGGCCAGCAGAGGAAGCCGAGAAAAGGGCAGTATATCACGAGAGGAGGGATGCACGAGAAAGATTCCAGAGAGCAACAGCGCATGTTTTTTAAACCAGCAGAATACCCTTTTTAAAACAGAGACAAGGCATGTTGAGTCTGTTTACCCTGAGCCAGAAATAATTTGATTTTAGTGTATAAACGTACAGAAGTTTTTATTAATGTAACCATTGACCAGGAAACAAACGGGCGATATGTGATGGAAGAGTACAAAGACGTACAAACACAAAGAAGGTCACTATGGCCGTAAACGAGGTCGCTAAGGAGGGGGTTACATAGTTATCTGAATAAAAAAGTTTCCAGTTTCTTTTTGGATACATTGTGTGATTTAGTTGCTCTGAGATTCTGTGGAATGGAATTCCATGTCTTGGTGCTGCTATAAAAACACTTTTGTTGACCTGAGTTAGCTTGGCTGTCGGTACCACTAACACATTAGTGTTTTTGGATGAGAGATTTTTGATCATAGGTTTCCTTTTGATCATTTCTGCGAGGTTTTATGGGTTATTGTCAACAGACGGTTCCCTATTCTGGCATCTATGGGTAACCAGCATATTTTATTTTGTGCTGCAGAAACATGCTCATGTTTTTTCAGCCCTACTATAGCTCTTACGGCACTATTTTGAATATCCTGGAGTCTGGCAATTTCCCCTTTTCCAACTCCTGCCAGGAGGCTACTGCAGTAGGCTATGTTAGAGCATACAGTGGCCCTAGCCACCGTCTCACAGCTCTTTTCTGTGTGGTAAGGACGGATATGCGATAACAATCTTATATAGTAGGCTGACATTGACACAAGGCTGTTGACCTGGGCTCTCATATTCAGTGCAGATATACTCCTAGGGTTTTAATCTTTTGTTTTTATAATCTGCTATTTGAAAGTAGAGATATTCATGCCCCACCTTTTGTATTGTGGGGCTATTGCCTATGACTATCAATTCCGTTTTGCCATTATTTAATGCCATATGATAAACATGGGTACTTCGCTATTTCTTTGTTATCGGGGGACCTGTTTTAAGGTAGGAAGTTTTTGTCACACAATATATAAAGAGAAAACGGGTTACCCCTCCCTTTTGCACATACTTGCTTCACGGTAACACACAGTACTTGCCCTATGCTATATCAATCATCGGGTTTAGCAACAGGGCATAATTTTCATATAAATATATTAATTTTTCCATTATCAAAACCTTTCATACAAATATCAAATAATCTTGTAGACAACCTTTTGAAAACATTCACAAAACATTCATAAACATTCATAAACGTTCATAAACAAATCCACAAAGAATTCATAAAAGGTTCACAAAAAACATAGACGACTTCATTTGTGCACAGGGTTTAGTGTCCACAATATCTTTTGTCTATACTAAAAACATCCATTAATACAAAACAGTTGTTCAATTTTTTTTTCATTATTTCTTGAACGAAAGCCACACATTGCACAACTGATACATCGGACAGAGTTTAGTAAATATGACATAACTTCATCCTACTCTGACTTTCTCTTAGTCTACCAGCAGTTTTATGATTTGAGTGTGGGGAAGTTCTTAGGATGAAAGGCTTTATGTAACCCTAAAAACACAGATTCAATAATTTAATGAATGCAAAACAAAACCTTTTTTTGACATAGTTGTATCTTAAACAGGAAAACACGGTGCTGAGTCTAACGTGCAGTGATTTCTGTGTTCTCTTCAGAACCTAAGCAAATCCTTTCCAACAATATCAATATGAGCACTTTAATATAGAAGGCTGTAGGGATTTTGCTCGGTTACATGAACATTGAAAAGAATGTTTAAAATAACTAGAATACAGAACAAAGTACTATTTTAGCCTGACCATACCGAGATGGCCGCCATAAGTAGATGCAACATCTCAAAGACGTGCAGCGTCTCTCCCTTCATAACAGGTGCTGACGCTGATGCTCGGTTTGCAAGCAGCGTTTGGCAAGTAACCAGTGGAAGGATGACTGTGCGGAGATAGGAAAGAAACAACATAAGGAGATAGGCAAGTAGAAATTAGAATTGCGTAAATGCAAAATGAAGAGCTGCATGTAGAAATAGTCAGTGCTAACAGAGCGCTACTCGATCATGAACGTGAGATGAACCATGTATTCCTCTGTAATTTGGAAAGATATAGATCTAAATACATCATCTTTTTGGTGCATTATGGTTATCTCTAATAGGGAGAAGCTAACACAGAAAAAGAAATTAACTGGGACCGGAAATGAATAGAAAAACGATAAAAAGTACAGCAAGTACTGCCTTTTTGGAACAAGATATAATACAATTGAACACAGATCTGAATTAACGGTTCATGTCAATCCACAGAGTGGAACAGAATCTCAGTTGGCTATTGAATACAAGAAACACTTTGAAAAATTATAAAGCTTCTGTAAAGACGCAAGAGGGGGGTGTCTGTACTTCCGCTCTCTATATGGTAGAGGAGAGACACAGAGGACCCCAGCCAAGATTCTATTATTGGTACGTGGTCGAGGAATCAAGGCCTAGCTTCTCAGTAGGGGATGCGGGCTGGTTCTTAAGTACAGTGTAGTCCCCACGCACCCACAAAGGAATGTCCGCACACTGTATCGGTTAAAACACAGTCTTTATATAATTAATATTCAAAGTCACGTACACTATCACGATAACTCACTTTGTACTCCGAAAATTAACAATAGTAAATATATACAGTTCTAAAGTGGTACCACTAACGTTATCCGATCTCATTAAAGTGCATACGGTCAGAATGACACACAGATCAAAATAAAGAGGAAACCAGCAGTAGAGAGAGGAAGGAAAGCAAGATAGTTGAACAATTGGCAGAATACTGGCCCTGATATCTAGACACAGTTCTGTGTGGAGATCCCCCCACCTGGGCAACCTGTAAAGCAAAGATATATCACAAGCCCAGTCCATATATTGTTCACACTAGACTTTCCAATAGTTCTGCAACCCCAAAGTACCTTGGCGTTGTAGTGTTCCTCGTCGGGGAATCGATGGCCCTTCTTGAGTGCCCTGCCTTTAAGGCAGGAGTCATGGGTCGTCGAACGTCCGACGGAGAACAGGTCGAGCTATGACGGTGAAGTGGCAGCGTCGTTCCTAGCGGTGCTCATTGACGGGGAAGCGTAAACGTCCTGCAAGGAAGAGGCGTGCGGGGCACCTCGGTGTCGATAGTTCTGGACCGCAAAGAGTTTGAAGATCTGTGGTCCAGCAAGGGCGTTGAGTCGTCAGCGTCTCTGTGGTCTTTGGGTGGCGGAAAACCCACCGGTGGATGCTCCTCGGCGTGTCGACGGTCAGGCCTTCTCCAGCAGAATAAGACGGCGACGATGCGGACGAGAGCGTCCTTGGATCAATGAAGTTCTAGGCAAACGGGAGCAGGGCGGCTCTGGTCGGCGACGGCGGTCCTCTACAGTGGCGGACAACAGTCCGTGCGCTTCTCCTTTGAGTTCCGCAGCAGTCCCCAGATCGGGTCGGCAGCCTGTCGAAGGTCTGTCTACCAGGGAGCTTAGGCAAAGATCAGCTGGTGCACGATGGTCCCTTGTAGCTTGGGAAGAGGGCGCCTTACCAGGTCCTCTCTGGGTCAGTCCTTGTAGACACAGTAGCTTTCAGATTGTGAAGGAGAGCAACAGCAATTGTTCTCGTCCAGCAGGGCTTCAAGGTCAAGATTCAGTTACTCCAGTTACTCGTCGTAGTGGACTTCAGCTTCTGAACATGATTCCTAGCAGTGAGAGGTCCCCAGATATACTGTTGATCTCCCATTCATTCCGCTGGGTCACACTGGAGCATCCAATCATGACTAAGGGCATTCATGCAAGGAGGCAGCCAATCAGGCACACGGTGCATTCAGCCCATTCACTTCTCTCCAGACACTCACAACAAGTTATGTGTATTGGGACAAGTACCAAGCCATTCAACACTCCACACTGCATTCATACTGGTTTCAGGCAGGGCTGTCTCAGTCATTGTGTCAACCACTAGATACTAGACACCCACAACACAGAATGCGTATTTGTCACACACTCCATTCACCCAGGTCCCACCCACAGGCGTACCCACAACATACGGTCATTGAGAAGGCTCCAACCAGTCTGGTCAACACTTCCCCACACTACCATATATGGAACTTCCACCCAACAGCCAATCAGGGGGAATGGACAGAGTCAGGGCTTCCCGGGACTTCGGGAAGATCAAGGTAACAGGCGATGGAAGGCAAGAGGCCATGGGGGCCATTTTGCCTCCATCAGGAATCTACCGATTCCAATGACAGGGCCTGGGCATCCCAAAATGGAGGACGCTCAGGACACCAGTCAATTCAGCACAGAGCTGCCACCAGCGGGCACCCTGCTCTGTGGGTCACACACAGCTGCCCAAAAACATACACTAGGGGCACAGGGTTGCACCCCTACCCATGGGTGCCATAAGGGTATCCCATGGGTCTGTTCACCAAAACCAAAGGAGAGAACTGCACCGCCAGGAGTCCCACATGAACTCTTGTGCGGAAAACACAACAGAACACACGATAAAAAGCAATAAAAGAAAAGGATACTGTTGGGTGTCCTGACCCACGTTTGGCCTATTAAGCTGCAACATTTGGTGCTGTGGGCTTAGAAAATCCAAGATGGCGGAGAAGCCCACAGTTGTGCCAGAATTTGGGAAACCCGTGCAGTTTGTGCGCACACCAAAATGGTTGCCTAACCTGCCACCCACCAGTGCAAGCATGATGGGCCAGGAGTGCCATGAGTGAAATGTGTGCCAAAGGAAAAACAGCAGTGCCGGTTGGCTAAAAAAAAGCGCTTTAAAATCACCTTTGTTTCCCTGAATGCAAGCTCAAAATGCCTATTTTAAACATCACAAGATATTCAAAAAGCTCAATAAACACCAACAGACATTTGGCAGAATGTATTCTTGCGTGCATACTAAATCTGGAAAGATGAAGAGCCCAAAACAATGTTTATAACAAAACTGGCTGAGCTGTGGATGTCAGCAGTTTAAGTTAAATGGACAGAAAGCCACTAAAATCGAAATGTTGTAAATAAATAAGTGACCTACATTTGAGTGTAACATAGTTTGCAACTGTTGAAATGTCATAGTTTTGAACTTGGAATCAGCGTTCTAGCTGCATGTGTAAAAATTGTCAGTGTGATTTGAATGGAGAAAACTGAGACCTAAAGTGACATTTAGCTGAAGCCTGCCTTGAAGAGAGTGGATTCTGCCTGACAACTACCCCCGACAGGAGAGGGAATTTAGAGCTGTGTTCCCAGGCCTGGCTGCATCCTGCTGCCCCTGCCAAAAGGAGATGACACCTCTCTGATTGAATTAGGGGAGTGGCACCTGGGGACTACAGGAAACTAAACAAAGCACTGTCCCTGGCTCAGGCAAATGTTATATTAGGGGGGTCGTAAATGGCTTCCTATTGGGAGAAACTGGGAGGGGCAGTGCCTGTGAGAGCAAGCTGAGCTTGGGGGAAGTGGATAAACCAGAAATTCCACCATGTGCTTTGGAAAACCACACCCTTTTGGGGCCAGAGCATGATTTTAAAAAGATGGATAATTCACAGTGCGGACTTGTCAAAATTATATAAATAACATCATCATTCTTGTGATTTTTCTGTGCACATTTAAGAGGTGTTAGGAACCTGTGGTATGTTGTTGGGGATAGTAGCGTAAAAAATGGTTGTTACTCCAAATGTATGCATGTTAAAAATCTGACACTTTATCATCTGAAACCCATATCTCTGGTGCACATTTGTGTAAAATCTGGAAAGGTTTAGAGGTCGTTATCTGGATGAAAAGGGGAGAATTCTGTCATAAGTGGACACAACATCGTACAAAGACAGGGATCGGATGGTTTGGTGCTACAGAAAATATGTTAACTGGACCTATAATATTTGAAAAATGGTACATAGATAAATATGTATTTGGGTCAGAAATAGATTTGTGTGCAATTTGACAAGGGGAGGTTCCTCTGACCATAAAACCTACAGCATCACTCTGACACTCCATTTCTTTCCCCCAATCAAGGGATAGAGGAAAGCTTGGCCAATGATAAGTGAGAGGGGCAGGTTTAGCTAGGCCCAGGCACACACCCATTTTAAAAACACATAAAAAGAGCCACTGGAACCCAGGTAGGGACATTCACTTTCCACTTTCTTGCGGGACGCTTTGCCGGGAGACTCCAGACTTCAAATCCATCAATCTCCAGAGACCAGAGATCCAGAGAGACCAGAGATCCAGAGAGACCAGAGATCCAGAGAGACCAGAACTGTGCAGTGCTGAGAGCAGAACCAGAGACCAGACCGTTGTGAAGACCCCCTAGCAGAAGTCCAGCCAATCCTGACCCGATCGGTGACGAAGCCGCATTCCTTTCTAAGTTCATAGTGTGAGTACCCAGTCAGGACTGTGGAAAAACCCAATCTCTTAGTTTAAAATAATCTAATCCAAACTATTTTAGCCTATTAGAACTGCCTCCTAGAATCGTGTCATTCTGTCATCTTTAAAACTGAAACTGTCATCTGTCATTCTGAGCTTTAAAATTTAAAATCTGAACAACTACCTTTACTAAATCGGCCGTATCTCCGGAACCGTTTGTGCTAGGAGCGAGTTTAACTGTCATCTTAAAGCTAAGATTCTAAGCTTTCCAACGAGCCTAGAACCTACTCCTCATACTCCCTCCTGCGCTCGACGCACGTGTATAAATTTGCCGCGATTTGACATTTTGCTTAATTCCAGCCACGTGTAAAAAGATTTGTCCTTGCTTCCTTTGCTGAACTTCGTTTGCAACCTGACAATCATTCATAGAGCATTGCTAAAGTGATCCTGAACTAATACAAAGTAGCTGTCACCCACCCTGAACCTCTAGAGGGAATTAAAAGCATTTTTAGCATATTTTTCACTTAATTGCAATCACATTCAAAGCATTTTGGGTCTGTGTTTAAAACTCCTACCTGTTTTCCTCTAAGCTTGCTAGGGGGGAACTGAACTATATTTGATTGCATTCCTGAGAACTGTGTGCTTTCCTTCCATCTCTTTACCTTGCATAAAGGGGGGGGGGGCGGGTGAATTGTCAAAGAAAAGTGATTACATTGTTTTTTGTTGAAATCATATCAAGTTTATTTTCTGTACTGCATTTTCATTCATCATTGCATTGTCCTTGAAGCCATAAAAGCATTCTCAGCTACTTTATCCTCTCTGTATCACTTCTAAGCCATCAAAAAGAGTGTACCACTATAACATTATCCATTGTTGATCACTATCTTCTTCACAAGTGTGCTATCAAACGTTAATTTATTATGAAAGTGTGAGCTATATATATTGTTTAATTTTCAAATAAACCTTTTAATTTGCAAAACAAACCTACTTCTTGGCTCAGTGGGATCAGGGGGATTCTAAGAGAGGGGTGTTATATAAGGGTTGTCATCCAGAGTAAACGAACTGGACATAAAAATATATCAATAAGGGTTTCCCTCAGCATCCCAGACTAGGCATTGATTTAGCTGTAGTGTTGAATTGAATCCGCTTACAAAGTGGGGGCTCATAGCCGGAGATTCTGGATTAGAATTACCACTTGTGCAGCTTAATACAGTGTGCCAACTGACCGGATACACATATCCGGTTAGATCACCACGCTGTTTTACACTGTGAAAGCATTCCTCAAAGAAACGCTCTAAGGAAACGGTCTGTTTTGCAAAATAAAATACAAACTTCTGTAAGTCAGGAAGGAACCCAAATTCCAGAATGACGACACTGGTAGACATCAAAATAGCCAGAGAGCACTTCTTACATAAGCTATTTGTGAGAGGTGAATGGACTGAGCAGGGCCAGGATGCTTGCTTGCAGGCACTCACACAACAGGTCACTGCAACTGGGTTAGATAACTGGAGAGATCAGGGTCCCTTACATGTGGCCCTGAGCGAACTATACATGGCTCCTAAAGCTAAAGATGAACACAACAAGATGGTTAGGATAGCGGCATATTTGTATCTATATATGGGAGCCATGCAGGACAAATGTGCTGAAGGCCAAGATCTGGCAAGTAGGCAACTGTTGGCATTAGAGAAGGCCCAATCTGACCTGGTCTCTTCTGTGCAGAGGAGCCAGGAGTCAGAAAATGATAGTAGGCAGTATATCATTAAAATAAAAGAGGACATGGATATACTGCAACAGGAAAAGACAGATCAGGATACCAGAATTCTGGCTTTGCAGAAGGAGCACCAAGACAGTTTGGACTCATTACTGCAGAGCCAGAAAAAGCTGGAGCAACAGATCAATTTCAACACGGCATGCACAGAGCAGGTAGCCACCCTGCAAATCCAACTAGACAGAGAGAAAGAGGAAAGCAATAAATTGATTTTGAAAGACCTGGATACCCAGGCAGAGTTTGATGAAGAACGCCAGAAAGCTGGTGCCTTTCAAAGGCAGAGGGACGACCTGGCGTCACAAATGCAGGCTCTTGGTCAGGAAAGGGATACCTTAGGCCAGGAAGTCTTCCATTTAAAAAGAAAAATTGAAGAAAATCACTTGGCCCTGCAGGGGCTGGGTGACCTCCAAACAGAGCATCAGATCTTGTTAGAGCACACCAGGAGGGTGGAAGAGGCTCTGGCAAGAAAGGAGCAGGCCAGTAGGGATGGGGCTCAGGAGGTAACCCTCCTGCAGCAAAGACTGACCCAGTACTCCAGGACCAATCAGGAGGCACAGAGAGAGAATGAGGCTCTCTGCCAGCACAATGATAGGCTCCAGTAACAGGTAGCCATCCAGGAGGGACAGATAGAGTCTAGTAAGTCCTTAACTGAGGAACTGAAAGTGCAGACTCTTGCATTGCAACAGGGAGCAGGGGCTTACAGAGATGAAGTTCGCTGGGAAAGGGAAACACCTGAGCATAACCTCAGAAGCCCTAGTAGCAGAGGCCGTCATCTCTCTCAGTCCCTGGACTCTGCCACCCCCATGTCCCCTTGCGCGCATGAGCACAGGGCCACAGGAATGGCAGATTACTCTCCAGCCAAAAGTATGGGGCTCATAGGCCAGTACCACCCAGGAATGGATGGGCGGGCATCCGGGCATGGGCACCTAAGTACAGTGCAATTTAGTGGGGAACCCCAGGAGAGTAGGCCCACTAAGGGCATCCTGAAGACCTCTGCCCAGTTAGGTCAGTGGGGGGAGCCCATCAAATCCTGGTAGCAAGGAGGGATCTGAAGATTCCTCTGAGCGTCACAGGACACAGGAGACCAGGTCCCCGCATTCTGCCAGCTATTCCCAGGCTCGCAGAATCTGGGAAAACCTGGAAGATCAGATGGGCACCTCTGGGAGCAGTGCTTCTGAATCAGAGGATGAATGGACCAGGGTTGCCCGAACCAAAAAGGCCAATAAGGTGAAAAGGGCCTCGCTTAAGGACCCGTTTAAACAGATTAAGGCAATCAGGAGCGTCATCACGCCTTATCATAAGAACGCCAAGTATTCTGTTTGGGAACACTTGGAGCTCTATGAGCAAATGATGGAGGCTTTCCATTTGAAGGACAACCAACAAAACCAAAAACCCCCGGTTCAAACCCATCCTGGTGACTGCCTCCCAAAAGGCAGGGGGGGCCCAGTACCGGAACCAGGGGAACCTAAAACCGAATCAACAGACTGGGTAGATGTGGGGATTGAGCTGTCGCCGCCCATCATTCTATCCCAGAACCAACAATACCAAAATCCCATGGGTCAAACCTATCCTGATGACTGCCTCCAAAAAGGGGGGGCAGCCCAGAACCCGAAACCATTTCCAGTTGCCAACTTTTTCTTTCAGATTCCCCAGACTCTCCACAGAAGTCTGCCCAAATCTCTTCTCTCGCCATGTCCAAAACTAGAAAGTTAGCCCACCAGTTGTCCAAAAATGTGCATTATCTGTGCCCCCTTGAGGAGAAGGAGGGAAGATATTATGCCCCGGTACAAGTACAGGGGCAGGGTACAATTTTGGCACTGGTGGACACTGGATCCCAAGCTTCCCTTCTGTCCAAAAGGGCCTTTGATGAACTGAATTCAGGTAGGGGAGAGAAGTACCAAATTCCCCTCACCTCTCTTCCTGGCCAACTCCAGAACTTTGACGGGAAGGAAATTCCCGTCAAGGGGACTGCAGATTTGGACATCAAAATTGGGCGACACAAGGTGAAACACCCGGTCATAGTAGTGACTCCAGAGGGCACCCCTTGTTTACTAGGGAACGATCTCCTGAGAAGGTTGTCACCCCTAATAGATTGCGTGAACAAGGTCCTCTGGACCCAGACTAGCCGACCAATAAAATTAAAACAGAGTGTCAACCATGTTAGTTTAAACGGCATCTGCCACATGGTTGAACAAAAATCTGACCAAGTTGAATTTCACTTCCAGAACAACCAAATTCCAGATGTGACAGTAATAGCAGTAGGACAACAGACTGGTGATGGGGGGTCCTCTCTATTTCTGAAAATCGACCTTCCTTCCAGTGTAAGGTGGTATTCCACACTGGAAGGAAATATTGTGAAATTCTTTACCAATCCACAATCAGACACTCCCACTCCTATAGTCCAGAAAGATGTGAAATCAGCTCAGAGCCTGGCTGATATTCAGCAAATTGGAGAGAAGTTGTTCATCCCTGTTCAGTTAAATGATGGGAAGGACTCTGTTCTCGCTCGAGTGTGTGTGAAAAATGGTAAGAGCTTCATTAGCGAAGCCATGTTCCGACAACTCCCAAAAGATCCAGCCATTCCCACATTCAAACTGATAGACGAATGGGAAATGAACCTGGAAGCACCTAATTCCAAACATCACCTGCCAAGCAGGTGTATGCTCAAAATCTCCATGGGCAACAAGAGCATAGTCCATAATTGTTGGGTCGTGCGAGACGGCACTGCCGCCTTTTACTTAGGCAGTGACATTCTCAATCGCTTTGCCATGAGTTTGGACCTAAGAAACTTCAAAGCTTGGTCCCGATTAGCGGATAATCCCATGGGCTTTGATGATTTAGAAAAAGCATTTAGGTCAGCTCAATTGCTACCTTATGCAGTTGAAATTCATATTAAAGAGGAAGTCAACATCCCAGAAAGGACCCGACAATTCTCCCTGGAAGTGAAAGTTAAAAGAGGACAAAAATTGAAAAACCCTGATGCGTATATTCATCTAAATGCTTCTCTCCAACAACAACGGTTAGGGGTAAACCCAACACCATTAGTCAACATAGAACATGACACCATTCCAATAGAGGTGGATAACAGCGACTTACAGAGTATTACTCTAGCCGCAGGCACCATCCTTGGAATGGCGGTTGATGACCGACAATTCTCCATTGATTTAGGAAATTAACTGTTAGGACAAATCCCCAAGGACTGTTTTCACAGTGACAGTGATGACAATACAACACCAGACATGATTTTCACCCGGCATGGGGGGAACTTCCTGGTGTACACTTCTTGCCCTTATGGTAAGGAAGATGTGACTTGTGACTTCAGGAGGGATGAGGTGATTTTCCAGGTCCATGAGGGCTGCCTTTCCCACCTGAAGCCTCCAGTCCAAATCAGCACTCTGACCAGGGACTTCTCCACCCAGCTGGAGCAGGCCGCTGAGATAGCCAAACCAGAAGTCTTTCCAGGCTTCAGGCAGATGGTGGAAGAGTGAGTCAACCTAGCTGATGCCTGTGTGACTCTGGAACAGAAGCAAAAGTTGAAACAAGTTTTCTTGGATTTCCAAGATCTCTTTGCGGTAGACTCATATGACTGTGGTCGCACTGACATCCACACAACAACAATTCCCACGGACCCTGGAATGACTCCAGTGTTTGTGAAGCAATATCGCTTGCCTCTCGCATCCATGGAGTCCCTTACTTAAATAATTAAGAACCTTGAGTCCCAGGGAATAATCCGTCCAGTACACAGCACCTTCAATAATCTGGTGCTGGGAATATTGAAGCCAAACGGCCAGTGGAGACTCTGTGCCGACCTTATGGAGCTCAACAAATGGGTCCATACTTCCCGATGGCCTCTGCCCTACATTGACCAAGGGCTGGCCTAGATCCAGGGGTCACACGTATTCACAGCAATAGACCTGACCAATGGATACTGGACCATGCCTGTCAGTAGGGAGGACCAATACAAACTGGCTTTTACCTTTGGGGGTCTGCAGTACACATGGACCCGGACTCCCTTCGGATACCTCAACTCCGGCAATTAATTCAACATTTTCCTACATAAGGCCATGCCCGACCTGGGTGCGAGGGGTAACCTGGCTTATGTAGATGATGTCCTCATCAAAAGTTCATCTGTGGAAGAACACATAGCGGAGATCCGTTATGTTCTGACACAGTTGAAGGCCGCCGGAGCAAAACTTTCCTTTCAGAAAGCACAGTGGTGTAGAACCCGTGTTAATTTCTTGGGGCATGAGATTACTCCTCAGGGTCTCTGTCCCCAAGAAAAGAAAGTGGAAGCACTCCAGAAACTGAAGGATCCCACAACTCTGCGGGAACTAAGGAGCCTCCTTGGACTGACTAATTACAGCAGAAAGTTCATTGAGGGCTACGCACAGATCACCAGACCCCTGATTCATCTCTTGAAGGGGGGGTCAAGTGGGAATGGGGTCCAGAACAATCCAAGGCAGTAAGACAACTCAAGAGAAGCCTCTCACAAGCGCCTTGCCTAGCTTACCCTGTCAGAAACAAGCAGTTCTTCCTGGAGACAGGGTTTTCTAATACGTGCTTGATGGCAGTATTATACCAAAAGCATGACAAAGTCAATAAAGTAATCTCCTTTGCGAGCAAAACTTTATCCTCTGTGGAGGAAAAATTCAACGATTGTGAGAAGGCACTCCTGGCAACGGTGTGGGCATTGAAGAATTACCGCCCGTTCATCCAGGGGGAACACATCATATTGGAGACTCCATACCAGCCTCTGCAATATCTCCAAAGTGACAGAATCCGGGCCGGAAATGTGAGTAATTCCCGAATTACTTCCTGGATTCTGTCAATGCAAGGCTTTCCTGTGGAGGTCAGATATGGCCAAAACAAGAAGAGTCCCCTCGCGCAACGTCTGGCAGAATTGCATGATTGTGCCAGAGAAAACTGTCTTGAGGACGAAAGTCTAAAAATCAAGGACAACATGGAGGCATACCTTAATTCCCCACACAAAGTCTTTGAAGAAGACAAGTGTGAGGGAATGCCCACTGTCTGTGGATGGATGCTCTTACCATGTTGACAACAACAGGGAAAAAGAACTTGTGGCCGGCGTAGGGAACGCATGGGTGAATGAGTCCCCAGAACCCTCCGCTGGATAAAAAATTGGTCCCCGAAGTAGTCAGGTGGCAGAATTGGGGGCTGTACATCAAGCCATCCTCACTGCTGTCCAACATCAACTCCACAAACTGGTCATAATCACAGCTTCGGATTATGTACAAAACGGGTTTGTGGAGCACCTGGTTAATTGGAAAACCAGAGGCATGCTATGTGCTAATAACAAGCCTTTGAAACATGGGAAGTTAATTCAAAACATTGATGATCTGGTCACCTCGAATAGGATGACCATCTACTGGAAAAAGATCAAGGGTCATTCCAAAGTAGAGGGACCAGACAAAACTGGAAATGATTTAGCTGATCAGCTGGCCAAAACCGGGGCCATCCAAGGGGATCTAATAGAAATAGAGTCCCTGTTGGGGGAAATCCAGGTCACCGCTATTACTAGATCCCAGACAAATGCTCACAATGATCTTTCAACTGCACAATGGAGTAAGGAGACCACTGATGCTGATTTGATTACAGTTTAGTAGGGGGATCCAATAATTGGTAAGTTTTACCAACACATTGAGGACCCTGAGAACTTTCCCCTGACGGATACCGATTACATTGGGAAAGAGGACCTAAGAGTGTTGATGAAATGTCCAAAAAGGTTCCGAATCCAAGACGGTTTGTTGGTAAGGAAATCCCAAGCTGGCCATGATCAGTGGGTGGTCCCTACCTCATTCCGAAGCCTGATGTTAAGTCACGCCCATGATGCGGCCACCGCCGGTCATAGAGGGTTTCACACAACACTGGAAATCTTAAGAGAGGTTGCATACTGGCCACACATGGGGCTGTGCCTCGTCGAATACTTGAAGGGGTGTCTTGTGTGTGCACAATTTCAGCCATTATCCCTCACACACCGTGCGCTTCTCCAAAAGATGGGGATGACACTGCCATGGTCAGATTTGCAAATCGACTTTGTAGGCCCTGTAATTCGCTCGTCTAGAGGAAACAAGTACATATTGACCGTTACATGCTTGTTTACCAAGTGGGTGGAATGTCTCCCGGCCCCAAACTGCAAGGCAGAAACAGCAGCTGCCCTGATGATTAACCACATCTTTTCCCGTTTTGGTCTACCTCAAAGGATTGAGCCAGACAGGGGTAGCCACTTCACCAGTGAAGTAATGACAAAGATGTGGGAGATACTGGGGGTCAAAAGGAAGCTACATATTGCTTACAGGCCAGCTTCTTCTGGAGCAGTGGAGAGATACAACCGAACCATTGTGAGCATCTTAAAAAAGTTTGTGGCCAAGTTGGGATATCCGATTACCTCTGGTCCTAATGGCCATCAGATCTACCCCGTCATCTGCAACTAAAATGTCACCATTTGAGTTGATGACTGGACACAAGATGGTGCTTCCCCAGCATTTGCTCTACAGAACCGAAGAGCAAACGTTGATAAATGCCTCCACAACTCGTGAGTATGTGGAGAATTTAAGGAAACACCTCCAACATGCTTTTGCCTATGCTCAGCGGAATCTAGAAAGATCAGCTGATAGCATGAAGACCCACTACGACCTGAAGACCACCAGGAAGGAATATAATGTGGGAGACCGGGTTTATCTATACAATTTCCAAAGAAACCAGGCCAAACAGCGAAAATGTTTGCCTATGTGGAAGGGACCGTTTGAAATTATAGACAAAATTTCCACTGTAGCCTATGAGATCCGCATCCCCAAAGGTAGTCTGGCGGAAGGGGAAGACAAGTGGGTCCATATTAATCAGCTAAAGTGTTGCCATCCCAGGCACACTCTGCAACAACTGGAGGAATCCTCTGGAATCCCAGAGGGGGCCGCCCCAGAGTAATTCAGATCCAACCCTAAAATATCCCACAGATAGTCTCTAAAATATCATGATTCTGGTAGGAAAATGTTTCCTGTTATATCTTGTTTTTAAAACAAGACTGAAAAATGTATCCTGATGTATAAAATGTATATGCCGCCCCACCATTAATTGTGGTGGAGAAATGTCTACGGATAGGTATTGCCGCTTTTGCCTTATCATCCTAGGAGAGATGAAACCACAGAGACTGACTAAGGAGAACGACCCGGAGACCGGGAGCAAAGATCCGAGGGGCCCGGGTTACCACCCAATATTCCCATCAGGACAGGCGAGGAGAACCAATCGATCCAACCGGATGGAGGAAAAGATGCTGAACTGTGCCATCTACGGAACTGGAAGAAGATGATGCGGACATACCAGTACGTGGATCAAAACATCCTTTGCACCAGACTCCCCCTCGACTAGAACTCAAAGTGCAGTCGGGCGGGGGGGCTTGTTGGGTGTCCTGACCCACGTTTGGACTATTAAGCTGCAACATTTGGTGGTGTGGCCTTAGAAAATCCAAGATGGCGGAAAAGCCCACAGTTGCGGCAGAATCCGGGAAAACCACGCAGTTTGTGTGCACACCAAAATGGTTGCCT
The DNA here is from genome assembly GCF_040938575.1 of Ambystoma mexicanum. NCBI lineage: Eukaryota > Metazoa > Chordata > Amphibia > Caudata > Ambystomatidae > Ambystoma > Ambystoma mexicanum. Next base: position 921,432,713 of record NC_090926.1, on the reverse strand, counting down.
AACCTGCCACCCACCAGTGCAAGCATGATGGGCCAGGAGTGCCATGAGTGAAATGTGTGCCAAAGGAAAACAGCAGTGCCGGTTGCCTAAAAAAAAGCGCTTTAAAATCACCTTTGTTTCCCTGAATGCAAGCTCAAAATGGCTATTTTAAACATCACAAGATATTCAAAAATCTCAATGAACACCTGCAGACATTTGGCAGAATGTATTCTTGCGTGCATACTAAATCTGGAAAGATGAAGAGCCCAAAACAATGTTTATAACAAAACTGGCTGAGCTGTGGATGTCAGCAGCTTAAGTTAAATGGACAGAAAGCCACTAAAATCGAAATGTTTAAAATAAATGAGTGACCTACTTTTGAGTGTAACATAGTTTGCAACTGTTGAAATGTCATAGTTTTGAACTTAGAATCAGCGTTCTAGCTGCATGTGTAAAAATTGTCAGTTGATTTGAATGTAGAAAACTGGGAACTAAAGTGACATTTAGCTGAACCCTGGCTTGAAGAGAGTGGATTCTGCCTGACAACTACCCCCGACAGGAGAGGGAATTCAGCAGCTGTGTTCCCAGGCCTGGCTGCATCCTGCTGCCCCTGCCAAAAGGAGATGACACCTCTCTGATTGAATTAGGGGAGTGGCACCTGGGGACTACAGGAAACTAAACAAAGCACTGTCCCTGGTTCAGGTAAATGTTATATTAGGGGGGTTGTAAATGGCTTCCTCTTGGGAGAAACTGGGAGGGGCAGTGCCCCTGTGAGCAAGCTGAGCTTGGGGGAAGTGGATAAACCAGAAATTCCACCATGTGCTTTGGAAAACCACACCCCTTTGGGGCCAGAGCATGATTTTAAAAAGATGGATAATTCACAGTGCGGTCTTGTCAAAATTATATAAATAACATCATCATTCTTGGGATTTCTTTGTGCACATTTTAAGAGGTGTTAGGACCCTGGGGTATGTTCTTGGGGATAGTAGCGGAAAAAAGGTTGTTACTCCAAATGTGTGCATGTTAAAAATCTGACACTTTATCATCTGAAACCCATATCCCTGGTGCACATTTGTGTAAAAGCTGGATAGGTTTAGAGGTCGTTATCTGGATGAAAAGGGGAGAATTCTGTCATAAGTGGACACGACATCGTACAAAGACAGGGATCGGATGGTTTGGTGCTACAGTAAATATGTTAACTGGACCTATAATATTAGAAAAATGGTACATAGATAAATATGTATTTGGGTCAGAAATAAATTTGTGTGCAATTTGATAAGGGGGGGTTCCTCTGACCATAAAACCTACAGCATCACTCTGACACTCCATTTCTTTCCCCCAATCAAGGGAGAGAGGAAAGCTTGGCCAATGATACGTGAGAGGGGCAGGCTTAGCTAGGCCAAGGCACACACCCATTTTCAAAACACATAAAAAGAGCCACTGGAACCCAGGTAGGGACATTCACTTGCAACTTTCTTGCGGGACGCTTTGCCGGGAGACTCCAGACTTCAAATCCATCAATCTCCAGAGACCAGAGATCCAGAGAGACCAGAGATCCAGAGAGACCAGAGATCCAGAGAGACCAGAACTGTGCAGTGCTGAGAGCAGAACCAGAGACCAGACCGCTGTGAAGAACCGCTAGCAGAAGTCCAGCCAATCCTGACCCAATCGGTGACGAAGCCGCATTCCTGTCTAAGTTCATAGTGTGAGTACCCAGTCAGGACTGTGGAAAAACCCAATCTCTTAGTTTAAAATAATCTAATCCAAACTATTTTAGCCTTTTAGAACTGCCTCCTAGAATCGTGTCATTCTGTCATCTTTAAAACTGAAACTGTCATCTGTCATTCTGAGCTTTAACATTGTGATAGGAACGAGTTTTAACTGTCATCTTAAAGCTAAGATTCTAAGCTTTCCAACGAGCCTAGAACCGACTTCCTACTCCTCATACTCCCTCCGTAATTATGCTCGACGCACGTGACTAAATTTGCCGCGATTTGACATTTTGCTTAATTCCAGCCACGTGTAAAAAGATTTGTCCTTGCTTCCTTTGCTGAACTTCGTTTGCAACCTGACAATCATTCATAGAGCATTGCTAAAGTGATCCTGAACTAATACAAAGTAGCTGTCACCCACCCTGAACCTCTAGAGGGAATTAAAAGCATTTTTAGCATATTTTTCACTTAATTGCAATCACATTCAAAGCATTTTGGGCCTGTGTTTAAAACTCCTACCTGTTTTCCTCTAAGCTTGCTAGGGGGGAACTGAATTATATTTGATTGTATTCCTGAGAACTGTGTGCTTCCCTTCCATCTCTTTACCTTGCATAAAGGGGGGTGGGTGAATTGTCAAAGATAAGTGATTACATTGTTTTTTGTTGAAGTCATATCAAGTTTATTTCCGTACTGCATTTTCATTCATCATTGCATTGTCCTTGAAGCCATAAAAGCATTCTCAGCTACTTTATCCTCTCTATATCACTTCTAAGCCATCAAAAAGAGTGTACCACTGTAACATTATCCATTGTTGATCACTATCTTCTTCACAAGTGTGCTATCAAACATTAATTTATTATAAAAGTGTGATCTATATATATATTGTTTAATTTTCAAATAAACCTTTTAATTTGCAAAACAAACCTTCTTCTTGGCTCAGTGGGTTCAGGGGGATTCTAAGAGAGGGGTGTTATATAAGGGTTGTCATCCAGAGTAAACGAACTGGACATAAAAATATATCAATAAGGGTTTCCCTCAGCATCCCAGACTAGGCATTGACTTAGCTGTAGTGTTGAATTGAATCCGCTTACAATACGGAGGCCCTGTCCCTCCGATTGTTACAAGAACGCTTAGAAATCCCTGGAGAAAATGGAAGCTGCATCAACCACGATACACTCAGTGGAATCCCAGATGGCGGCTCCTTGATCATGTTTCTACAAACTAAACCGTCAGGTCTAGTCTTTTCTTCCACCTTAGTCCTTTCTCTCTTTCCGCCTTTGTTCGTACTTGTACACCGCGAACCTGCAGGTAACTGCGTTGCTACTCTGCTCTTCAGCCTGTAGCGGATCGCTCGTAATACTTGCCTTCGCCAGTTTTTTCCCCTCCAGGAGCACTCCTCGCTCCCTCCTTCTTTTTCCGCTTCCACGGCATTATTATTCTTTGCCGCTAGCGGTTTTTCTTCTGCTTTCCACCCTTGCCGCCCTCGGCCTTTTCTTTTCCTTCGGCTCAGGTCTTCCGAGGCCGGCAGCTTCTGATACTTGCAGTCGCCCGCGGCTCTGCTTCGCTTTCTTTATCACTCGTTCTTGACTTTACTTACCTCTCCTCTGTTCCAGCGGCCCTCTGCCCTTTCTCTCCTTATCCGCTTTCGTCTCCTTTCCACCTTACTCTCTGATTCTTCCAAATTACCTTCGTTTGTTTATTCAGCACTTCTTCCTTCTGTTGGCCGCAGTCAGGAAATCTCCTTCCTTCTACCAGCCACGACGAACTGGGAGTTCCATCCTACGCAAGAACTGCAGGATCTGGGTTTTGTTCCCCAAGAGGGTTTCCCAGGGGGCGGCCCCCTGGGAGCACAGAGCACAGATTATCTGGCCTCTGGACCTCTGGGGGGACGCCTCCTACCTCCTCATATCTGTCATCATCCGAAGAGCCGTGAGTACCCCATCCGATCACAGTGATTATAAGAGATAGCAACGCCTTCTTCAAAAGATAGGAAGAATGGATCAACAAGTTCAGCAGCTGATGGATGCCGTGCAGACCTTGAATACTGAGGTACAGGGACTACGAAACGAAAACAACCTGCTTCGCCAAATGGTGCACTCCAGGACTGAATTACCGCCCGGACCATTACCTATGGGGAAGTACGAAGGTAACCCCAGGAAGCTTAAAGAATTCATAGATTCTTGTATTGTACAGTTTACGCTCAAACCAGTGTTTTTCCCTACTGAACGGTCCAAGGTTAGTTTCATCATATCTAACCTCTCGGGCAGCGCTCTGGCTTGGGCTACTCCATTAGTGACCACTAATAACCAACTCCTAGACACTTTGGCTGGGTTCCTTAATAGCCTACAGGCCATGTTTGGTCGCAGAGAGTTAGTGGTTACAGCCCAGGAGAACCTGCTTGATTTGAAGCAAGGAACCATGGAGTTAATGTCTTTTATAACACAATTTAAACACTTGGCCAATGAGGCAGCATGGTCCGATGATGCCCTTTTGACCATATTCAGAAGGAATGTCAATGAGGAATTAAAGGACGAATTATCTCGTGTTCCCCGTCCACAAAATCTTGCTGAAATGATCACCCTTGTCCTCCAAATGGATTATCGCATCCAAGAACGAAATTGGGAAAAGAGGAAAGGAAGGGAAAAAAGGATACCAACTTCTTTTAGAAGTGAAACATTTAAGTCATCCCGTGTAACCGAAGAAGAACCTATGCAAGTAGGTACCACCAGAGGCCCTCTTACCACTGAGGAAAGGAACAGGAGACGTACTCTGGGATTGTGCATGTACTGTGGTTCCAACAAACATGTGCTTAAGGACTGTAACCTAATACCTCCACGGCGATCGGGAAACGCCGCCACCCGTTCATAAAGGGAACTGTGAATGGGTCTATTTTGAAAAGTTCCCTCAACTGCGTTTCAAACACCATTCAAATGGTAGTGGTACCATTAACCATTCAATTTCAAGATTCTGTGATCGAAAGGGTACCGGCTCTAGTGGACTGTGGAGCAGCGCGTCTTTTTATGGACATTGATTGGGCCTACAGACATAAGATCCCTCATCTATCTAAGACCACCGCTATACCGGTCGAAGGAGTTGATGGAGAACCATTATCCTCTGGCTTCATCAAAGAAAACACATCGGTCCTTACCATGAAAATAAACACACATAAAGAAGAGGTGATTTTTGACCTTATCAAAGCTGCGCACTATCCTATTATCCTAGGAATGCCTTGGTTGTCTAAACATAACCCCTGCATAAACTGGAAGGCCGGAACTATGTTTTTAGGATCGGAATACTGCACTGCTACGTGCTTACCTAACTCTGAAGATGGAGTACACATCTCCCGAACTCAATTACCACTACAGACTCCCTCTTCTTTCGTATTAAATCTAAACCTGCTTCCGGAAATCTATCATGAATACCATCGAGTGTTTTCTAACGAGGAATTCAAGGAGTTGCCTCCCCACAGAAGAGACGACTGCGCCATTGATCTATTGCCAGAAGCACAGATCCCTTTTGGAAGAATGTACACTCTTTCTAATCCTGAGAAGGAAGCCTTACGAGAATATTTACAGACCAATCTACGTAATGGCTTGATTACCGAATCCAAGAGCCCAGCTGGAGCGTCATTATTCTTTATACCTAAGAAGGATTGTAAAGAGCTCCGACCCTGTATTGACTACAGGGGATTAAACAAAGTTACCTATAGAGACAGATACCCCCTGCCTCTTATTCAAGACATTCTAGAAGCAGTCAGAGGAGCCTCTATCTTTTCAAAACTAGACTTACGTGGTGCATACCATTTGATTCGGATAAAGAGCGGAGACGAGTGGAAAACCGCTTTCCGCACGCCATTCGGTCACTACGAGTATCGGGTGATGCCATTTGGATTGGCTAATGCTCCTTCTGTCTTTCAGAGGTTCATTGATCATTTGTTCTCAGATCTACTCCTCCATTCATTAATCGTCTATTTAGACGACATCTTGATATTCTCAAAGAATCTACAAGAACACATGGTTCATGTTTCCGAAGTCCTCCACCGTCTCCAAGACAATCACTTATTTGCCAAACTGGAGAAATGCTCTTTTCACCAAACGAATATCCCATATTTGGGCTTTATCCTTTCTGCCGAAGGGGCTTCCATGGATCCACGAAAAGTAGCAGCCATACAGCAATGGAAGGCTCCTCAAGGGGTAAAGGAGGTCCAAAGGTTTTTGGGATTCTCAAACTTTTACCGAAGATATATCCCTAACTTCTCAAAAACCATCAAACCTTTGACATCTCTTCTTCAAAAGGGTAGAAGGTATGCATGGACCAACGAAGCTCAACAAGCCTTTGACAAGCTCAAGACTGCCTTTTCCACAGCACCTATCCTTAGATTACCAGATCAAACAAGACCTTTCATTCTCGAAACTGATGCCTCGCACTCAGCAATTGGAGGAGTGTTAAAACAAGCATCCCTGTCTGGAATCGAACACCCCATAGCCTACATGTCCAAGACTTTACTTCCTTCGGAACTAAACTATACTGTCCTTGAGAAGGAATTACTCGCCATAAAGAAAGCATGCCAAGAATGGAGACATTTGCTGATAGGAACAAGGCATCCCATCACCATTCGAACCGACCATAGCAACCTGAAAGTACTCCAAAATTATGAATGTCAAAACAGTCGTCAAGCACGCTGGGCCTATTTCTTTTCTTTCTTTGACTTCAGAATCACTCACATACCTGGAACTAACAATCAATTGGCGGACGCCTTATCCCGAAGTTTACAGACAGAAGAACCTTGTATTCCACAGAAGATATTGCCTCAAGCTACATTCATCTTTTTGATATCCACTTTTCTTCAGGACATTCGCAAACAGTCCTCTGGAGTAATTGAAATAGACATCAAAGAATACCAACTCCAGGAAGAACAAGGGTTGTTCTACCACAATACAGAGATCTATGTACCTACCGAATATCTCAGGAAAGTATTGTACATGTGTCACAATCATAAGACTGCAGGACATAGGGGAATTGCCAACACCCTCGAATTGATCAACCGCCACTTCTGGTGGCCATCTGTTGCTTCGGATGTCAGAGACTATGTCACTGCATGTCCTGTTTGTCTTCAGGAAAAGGTCCCAAGAAGACTACCAATTGGAAAGTTAGTTCAACCTCCCCTTCCTAGTCAACCTTGGGAAAGGATTTCGACCGATTTTATAGTGGAGTTACCTCCTTCCAAACGCAACACCACGATTATGGTGACGATTGATTCTTTAACTAAGATGGCACATTTCATACCCATGGTGAAGCTTCCTATAGCATCTCAAATGGCTTCATGTTTCCTACATACAATTTTCCGCTTACATGGATTACCTAAGAACATTGTCTCTGACAGAGGGCCACAATACATTTCAACCTTTTGGAAGAATCTATGCCTAGTCTTAGGCATACACCGGAATCTTACCTCAGGTTACCATCCACAGGCCAATGGCCAAACCGAAAGATTGAATCAAACATTGGAACAATACCTCAGATGTTTTGTTTCCGCTACACAGGATAATTGGACCGAGATGTTACCATATGCCGAAATGGCTTACAACAATGCTCAACATTCCGCCATCAAGATGTCACCTTTCTACTGTAACTATGGCTTTCATCCTGAAATACTACCCATTACAGCCACTCGAATAACTAACTCCCCTTCAGTAGAGGAGTGGGTGGCACACGTTCAATCAGGACATAACGTTGCCCGTGCCATCCTGAAAGACACTCAACAAAGAACCAAATTCCAAGCTGATAAAAGAAGATCTCAAGAACCCACCTATAAACCGGGGGATTTAGTTTGGCTCTCATCCCGCTATCTCCCCAAAAGATTGATACCTTCCAAACTTTCTCCAAAATTCTTTGGTCCTTTTCAGGTGCTCAAGGAAATCGGAAAGGTGTCATATCGGGTACAACTACTGCCTTCATGGTCACGGATACACAATGTGTTCCATGTCTCCCAGTTAAAAACGCATGTATCTGACAGGTTCTGCAGACAAGGAGAGATATCACCTCCACCTATTGACACACCAGAAGGTCCTGAATATGAGGTTTCCGCCATAGCTGACTCCGGGTATCACCGAGGAACCCTACAATACTTGGTTGATTGGAAGGGGTACAGCCCATCTGATAGAACTTGGGAACCAGCATCTGCAGTACATGCACCTGCATTGGTGAGAAAATACCATCGATGCCATCCCTGGAAACCTGGACCGTTCCCCCCACGGGGAGGGCATACTGTTACAAGAACGCTTAGAAATCCCTGGAGAAAATGGAAGCTGCATCAACCACGATACACTCCGTGGAATCCCAGATGGCGGCTCCTTGATCATGTTTCTACAAACTAAACCGTCAGGTCTAGTCTTTTCTTCCACCTTAGTCCTTTCTCTCTTTCTGCCTTTGTTCGTACTTGTACACCGCGAACCTGCAGGTAACTGCGTTGCTACTCTGCTCTTCAGCCTGTAGCGGATCGCTCGTAATACTTGCCTTCGCCAGTTTTTTCCCCTCCAGGAGCACTCCTCGCTCCCTCCTTCTTTTTCCGCTTCCACAGCATTATTATTCTTTGCCGCTAGCGGTTTTTCTTCTGCTTTCCACCCTTGCCGCCCTCGGCCTTTTCTTTTCCTTCGGCTCAGGTCTTCCGAGGCCGGCAGCTTCTGATACTTGCAGTCGCCCGCGGCTCTGCTTCGCTTTCTTTATCACTCGTTCTTGACTTTACTTACCTCTCCTCTGTTCCAGCGGCCCTCTGCCCTTTCTCTCCTTATCCGCTTTCGTCTCCTTTCCACCTTACTCTCTGATTCTTCCAAATTACCTTCGTTTGTTTATTCAGCACTTCTTCCTTCTGTTGGCCGCAGTCAGGAAATCTCCTTCCTTCTACCAGCCACGACGAACTGGGAGTTCCATCCTACGCAAGAACTGCAGGATCTGGGTTTTCTTCCCCAAGAGGGTTTCCCAGGGGGCGGCCCCCTGGGAGCACAGAGCACAGATTATCTGGCCTCTGGACCTCTGGGGGGACGCCTCCTACCTCCTCATATCTGTCATCATCCGAAGAGCCATGAGTACCCCATCCGATCACAGTGATTATAAGACCGATGCATTTCCAGCATCACAGCTTCCCAGCATGTGTTATTGCAAGAATGAGGTCAGTAGGTGACACATTTGTACATTGCGAATTCTTTAAATAGCACAGAGCACATTTTAAATAATAGGTTTGTGTATGTTTGTCTTATAGTTTGGCATAAATGAACAAGGTATAGCAGATTGAATAAAAGATTTAACAAGCCATCCTGTCCTGATGAAGACCCGATATCAAACATCGTGAGAACGCAGGGGATAGGCGTATCTCAACAGTAGGGTCAAAACACATTGTGCCGACCAACATCTGACTAGACACCATCGATTGACTAGTCTTATTCCGTTAAGCACAATTCGTTTTTCTTTCCATTACTTACCACAGAAGTACATTAAAAAAACTGCTGGTAGACTAAGAGAAAGTTAGAGTAGGATGAAGCTGTGTCCTATTTACTAAACTCTGTCTGATGTATCAGGTTCATTCACAAAATATTTAAAACATTTTAGAGAATCTGTTTTGTATTGATGGATGTTTTTGGTATAGACAAACTATATTGTTGACACTAACCCCTGGGAACGAATGACGTTGTCTATATTTTTTGTGAAACATTTGTACATTTTGTGTGGATTTGTTTATGAATGTTTTGTGATTTTTTTGTGTGAATTATTGTGCGAAAGTTATCTACATACAAGCTTACTTTATATTTGTAGGAAAAGCTTTGATAATGTAAAAATAAATATATATTTTTGGATAAAATGATGCTCTGTAGCTAACACCGACGATTGATATAGCGTCGGGCAAGTGCCGTGTTTAACCTTGAAGCAAGTAAGTGCAAAAGGGAGGGGTAACCTGTTTTCCCTTTATATATTGCATTATTTAATGCCAACCCACTTTCTAGCATCCTGTCCTGAATCAGACTGTATACTTTATCAGTGGCACATGTGTCTCTTCATTGTAGTTGCCTATGAGGGGGAATAGTACACTGTGTGTCATCACCATAGTTTGAAAAGTGTATACCCCTAGCCTCCAATATCTGGAAGAATGGGGCCCTGAAAATGTTATATAGCAATGGCGATAAGCAAGCTCCCTGTGGACCGCCATATGGTAGTGATGGTGGGCTAGGTTCAGCAGGGTTTAAAAAGCTAATGGGAGCCTGATAGCCTTCATTTTTAACGAGATGAGTTGTGAATGCATTTTGAAACATAATTTGTCTGAAAGAATTCACAGAGATTAAGCACAGCTTTGAGCCAATGGGCCTCATTACAACATGTGCGGAATGGGTTTAACAGCGCCGGTAATGGTGGCGGCGCTGTTACACCCACTCCGCACTATTACGAGGTCCCCTCGCGGGACCCTGCTCTGGACGTCCTGTTTTTCTAGACGTCCATAGCGGGTCCCGCGTGGGGACCAGGGAGCTAAGAACGGGCCCGTTCGTAATGGGCCCGTTGTTACCTCCCTCCCCATTTCCATTGAGCTCTATGGGGGCTCGAATGGGAGTGGGGAAGAACCGGGCCCGGGTTCCCTGAAGGAGGAAATACCGGGCCCTCCATACTCGGAATGGCCCGGTATTTCCCCATTCAGGGAACCCAGACACGATTTTGGAGGCAGCCATGCCCGTATTAAGGGCATGGCTGCCTCCAAAGTCGTAATGAGGCCCAATGTATTTTAGAAGCAATTTTGACAGTGAGAATAGAATGCTATTTTTAAACTGATAGTTGGTCATACAGATTTTGCTAATATTATGGTTTTCTTTAACTTAGATACAACTAGCAGGTTGTTTTGAAAAAGCTTGAAATGAATTGCAAACAAATGAGACTTTTTTGATTTGAAATTCAAATACAAATGTTGATTTTAGTAAGATTTTGTGAAGGATTAACATACTTATTGTGAGAAGTACATTAAAGCTTCAATTAATAATGTAATGAAATGTAGTGGATAAGATTACTCACACATGTAGATGCTTAGCTGAACACATATGTTTTAATAAATATTTTAAACAAAAACAAATGAGTGATTCCTAATCTTTCTGTGCCAGTGGCTTATTAAATGAGTAATTTCCTTTTTATAAATACCGTATAGATAAATTGCGTTTATGGATATTTTTCAAATATAGACTGATTCATCACCTATGCATCCCGCTAGCTATATAAGTGAGGGGTAACAACATATGGTGCAAAAAAACTGATGCTGTCGAGTGAAGAAGAAAAAACAATTGCCCCGACTCTTTATTTGGCACGGTCGACTCAAATTTGAGTTTCTTCTCTTATAATTAATGAACCATCAGGCCATAGCTGCAAGAGAGGCACGAGGTGTAAACTGAAAAATAGCTCCTGATTAATTACACTAATCACATTTTAGTGCCTGGGGAGGGCGATTAGGCACAATCACAGTCGTCTTGACACAGATTGTTACTGAACGAGTACCCTATTCATATTTATTTTATTTGTATCGCACTTGTACACAAGTGTTTCAGAGCGCGACGAGGCAGGGGAGGGGAACAAGGGGGGGACAAAAACAACGATCTTACTAGGCCCAGTGACATTGAGAACGCGCGAGTGCAGGGGAGAGGAAGAAGGGAAAAGTGCATGGGAGGGGGGGCAGGAAAAGTGCTGAGCAAGGAGAAAAAAATAAAATAAAACATAAATAGATAAATAAATAAGAGCAAGAAGCGGTGGCGGTGCCATTGTTAATCATCTTCCCTACTTCTATGAGATGCTTTAAGTAGATATATAAGTAGATATATTTCCACCGACTGTGCTGCTGAGGGTTCACTGTATGTTCTTTTACACCCATCCACGCTGGCAATACCCATATCGGTATTGTTTACAGAAGATGGGTCAGATAGTGCAGTCAACACGAGCAATATGCTCCCTGATAATAACGATGATGATGATGATATTTGCTCTCATTATGAGTTTGCCATTAAATATGGCAATGCATCCTCCAGTCATAATTATCACTACTGTCAATGGGCCTCATTACACGGTAGGCGGTAGGGGATTACCAGCATCGGTAAGGGCACCAGTGCCGGTAATCCCCTACCGTCCTACTACGAGTTCCCTTTGCGGTTCCTCCCTTAACGCCTGGTTTTTCCAGGCGTTAAGGACAGGACCCGCAAAGGGACTTTAGAGCTAATTGCGGTACCGTTATTAGCGTCTTCCCCATTCCCTTCCCCATTCCCATTGAGCCCTATGGGGGCTCGAATGGGAATGGGGAAGGGCCCTGGTGAATGGGGAATTACCGGTCCCGCCAACCTTGGAATGGACCGGTAATTGCTCCATTCACTAGGGCGGAGTCGGTAAGGTTTTGGAGGCAGCCTCCTACCGTGTAATGAGGCCCAATGTGTCTGGTGGATTTCCCGCCATATATAAAGCACGTGGCAGTGTATGAATTAGCCTGCTGGTGACATTAATTCCATCTGGAGAATTCCCGCCAAAACACCTTACTGGGCGATAAATCCACCACTTGATGGTAGATTTACTGTTACAGCAAGCTGTGTCTGGAAGAAATGGTATTTCACACTTTTGCCAAAATAACTTTTGCCACATGTTTTTGCCTGGATTTATTACCACTTTTCTCCCCACTAAAATGCAGATGGTAAGTTGGAGTAAGGTATGAAAAAGTGGGGGAGGTGGAAGGGAGGGATGCAAGGAGGTCTCCCTCGCATTTTGCAGTAAGTAACTTGGTAAATAAAAGCAAAAACAAATTCAGCAAACATGTATTTCAGCAAAAAAGTCAGGGAAAGCTCGTAGATCCGAAGAATTACCCCTCCGTAATTCCTGCTTGAATTATTGCTGGGCAGTAATATCACAATACCTAAAACAGAAAGCTGTGCAATGGATATTTTTAAAACTCAATCCATTGAAAAGCACCCGTTTCCTGATGTCATTCAAGGGGAAAAGATGGTGTGAAAATGTTTGGGGAGAAACTAAAAACCAGTGACTGAATTAAGGATGCAGAAGCCCAACTTCACTGAGGCTGGGCTCCCTGTACTGCCGGTCGTGTCTCATGTAGACGGACTAGTTGGTGGTCCTAGTAGAGAAACAGCAGAACGACTGACATGTGGACCTATCTGTGGGACAAGGTGGTGGCAGTGGGAATGGTGCTCCTGGACGGTGAACACATTAAAATGCTGAGGAATGAACTCAAGGGCAGGGCGTTTGTGAACCAAACCTATATAGCCGTCAACCTGCCACTCCCCATGGCTTTCCTGATTTCCTTTATGTCACTGCAGTTTGGGCATGTTTTTTATGACACAGTTGAACAATATATGTAAAACGCATGGATGGACTGAATGTTTTTTTTTTATTGAACCGAGGTAGTGAGAGTGAGGAATCGGATTTCTGCAATATTCTGCCCATACCAGTTCTTTATGAACAAATGCAGCCGTCTTTCTCCTGCCTGTGCCCGGTGATAACGATGAGCACACACGTTTACGTGACTCTCATTACGACCCTGGCGCTCCCGTAATGAAGGGTGCCGGTACGGGACCGGCACACTTCATTACGGGAGCGCCTATTGTGAGGTTCCCTTTGCGGGACCCGGAACAGACGTCTGGTAAAACCAGACGTTCTTTCCGGGTCCCACGAGGGGAAGTGGGAGGTAATAACAGGCCATTTGTAATGTGCCCGTTATCATCTCCCTCCCCATTCCCATTGAGCCCTATGGAGGTGCAGGTATGGGAGAAAATGGAAGCAAGAGAGAAACGAGTAAATGGGGAGTATGTGGGGAGAATATTTGTGATGCGGGGTGGGCAGGTGCTTGACAAATGTGCCCACTTATACGCAGTCACTGCTGCAATAGATAAATGAACAGGTAAACAATTAAAATACAGCTACTTAGATAAGAAAGTATGCTCCACCAGCAGCCCCAGTTTCAGCTTTCTGTCAGCCTCACTTGAATAAACCGATTAGAGGTTGATGATCCAGACACAGGCGCGCCTGGCTAAGGAATGTTGTCCCTTAAATGATGCAATTGATGGGTGATAATAAATGGGAGGCGAGTATAATGCTGCATGCTGTGTAAAATAATGGCTCCAGTAGATTACCTTATACTGAATTCTCCTTCACTGTGAATACCTTTTTTTAAACCAAATGATATTGTTTTTAGGTCCACGTTCCTTTGCAGGTTGCTACTGCGATTGTGCATTCAAGTTGGTGAAAATTAAGCTATACGTGTATTTTTGCTCAACCTATTTCTACAACAATGTATGTAATGCCAGGTTGGTGTTTTACCTGATTTGTGTACTTTTTAAGGCATTCATAAAAAAAAACATACTATTTTGTTTTTGGAAACCCAAACCTTAAGAAATAGGTATGTGACCTATGACTGGAGGATATTTAGTCAATTTCTCAAATCACAGCCCGGGTCCAAATACTGATTTCACCACTTTAACAAAATGTGTGATCCTGGACAAATCATTTAATCTCACTTGTGCTTGATCTGCTGACATTGGGTGACACTAGAAGTGATTTAGTTTGCAATTTTTGCTATGAAGAAAAACCCTCATGGTTCACTAAACTATTGAGTTGTTGTATATTTATAATAGTGAATCTATGTATCTATTTGTGAAAGTGTGTTTGTATGCTCAGAGTTGTTCCAGCCCCATAGTAGTTGGTGGACTGAAATATTGGCCCAGAGTTGGCATACTAGTCTGGGGGGTAATGGCAATAGTGAGATCTGGCCAACCCCACCCATTCGCCTTGCACAGGGCAGGGTCCGCATGGTTGACATTTCGAGGTGGGGCATGGTTGTCTTCAGGTTCTAAGTACTCAGGGAAGTCACATGGTGCCGAAGCAAGATCTGCACCAAGAAGCTCATGGCATAGTAAAGTCTCAAGGCAAACAAGGCACCCAGTAAAGGTGAAGAACCAAGGCAGGTCATACAGCAGAGCCACTCACACAAGATGGCGAAGGCAAATCTTTAGAGATAGACACCAGCCCAATGTTAATAGAGCTAGATCGTGAGGAGGGGCTCCACTTACCCCCATCAGATAGATTGAGATATTAAAGCATATATGGACAGTAAACCATTTTACAGCCATGTCACCCTTCGATAACAGTTTCATGCTCTTTGACGTTACTGGTTAGGGGCTGATTACTTTGGGAAATCTGTGCAACGATGTTCTCTGACTAGCTGATAGCACCCAAGTGGAGCCTTTTGTGGTTGCTGTGTCAAGGCAATTATTTGAGAATATATGATACACTGTCATACCTCATTGTTTGCAATGTTTGTTTGCTTGCATTCTACATGTGTAATGCATAGACATAGGTTTATTTAGCACTGGCTAGAGTATGGTAACACTATCTTTTAATGAGCATTGTTGTGCTAGTTCCCATATTCCTCTAAAACCAACTTCCACCGCTCTTCCCAGGTTACATTTTCCTGCTTTCAGGTCATGACTGAAATTGGTCTGTTCTTTTGCGTCTTCATAGTTGTGGCATTGTGTTTATTGTGGTTTTGTGGCTTTTCAAGTCCCTCGTCCTCATGAGTATGCCTCCTTTTTAGTTGTTTCTTACTGCTGGCGGAGCCATCAGTTGACAACTTTTGTGGCATACATGGGAGAGTGCTGAGGTGACTGACTGCGCTATGCTCTGCATTCCAAAAAATCTATTCTGATCTAACCTTCTGCTTGCAAAGTAAGCTTTGACACGGGTAGTATAGCTCAGTGGCAACAAGTCCTGCTTGGAAGCAAAAGAGCCCAGAGGAACACGAGTTCGAATCCCGTGTCCGCCCTTAGAAAATTCTTTGGTATTAAGCACGTTATAAAATCTACTTATAATGCATTGCATACTAATAGATACATTCCAAATGAGTGTGGAGTGCATGCACCTTGGGGGAGATGGAGAGCAGGATGCATGCTTCCAGCATCTACAGGTAGAGGTGTGAAACAATTTTTCTTCTTCAGGATTGCTGATCAATTGTACAAACAAAATGGTGATACGAGGGCAATCGCTGGCAAATGGTGAATACTTGGTTCATGTCTATACTCGGGGCTACAAATATATATTAAAAGAGACTGTAATAAAATTACTAATCCCTCACAAGCGTTGTCAACTGCAAATGTAAAGTCAGTGGCCCTCATTACAACTCAGGCGTTAAGGAGCTAACGGCGCCGTAAAAGGTGGCAGCGCCGTTAAACACTTAACGCCTGATTACGAGGTCCCTTTGCGGGTTGGGGAATTTAACGCCTGCTTTTAGCAGGCGTTAAAAACCAACCCGCAAAGGGACCTTGGTGCTAAGTACGGTGCCGCAATTTGCGGCACCGTACTTAGCGCCTTCCCCATTCCCATTGAGCCCTATGGGGCAAAAATGGGAATGGGGAAGGGCCATGGCGGCATGGGGAATTACCGCCCCGCCAACCTCGGAATGGGGCGGTAATTCCCCATTCCGCCATGGCGGAGTCGGTAAGTTACCGTCATGGACCATGGTGCTATTAGCACCATGGTCCAACGCCTGGGTCGTAATGAGGGCCAGTATCTTTTAATACATGTACACCATCCTTTAGTTTTCCTTCCAGTGTAGCCTGAATCCCATTTTGGTCCTGTTTCATGATGGCTTTAGGTGAGCGGTTCCTTTTTTCAGTGAAATGGAAGCTTAGCCCCCCTTAAACGGGATCCACACAATTATTTTAGGCTCTTTTTACAGACACAGGACATCTCAGTCTAAGGGCCTCATTACACGGAAGGCAGTGAGCCATGGCGCTATTAGCGCCATGGCTCATGCCGGTAAAATACCGGCACCGCCTTGGCGGAAAGGGGATTTACCGCCACATCCCAAGGTTGATGGGGCGGTAAATCCCCCTTCCGCCATTGCCCTTCCCCATTCCCATTTCTGCCCCATAGGGCTCTATGGGAATGGGGAAGGCGCTAATTACGGCACCGCAATTTTGCGGTGCCGTAATTAGCTCCGAGGTCCCTTAGCGGGTTGGTTTTTAACGCCTGCAAAAAGCAGGCGTTGAAGCACCAACCCGCTAAGGGACCTCGTAGTAAGGCGGTAGGGATTTACCGGTACCGGTATTTTACCGGTACCGGTAAATCCCTACCGCCATCCGTGTAATGAGGCCCTAATAGTCTTGCACACTACAATCTCACTCCCACCCTCTTGGAAAAGAAACAAGCTGTGTTGTAACAATAATTTATTTTATTTCATGGGGACCGCAAAATAATGTACTGGTGGCCCCCTGCTCTTAGTACGAGGAAAGCGTGCCTAAAAGTGTCTGGACTCGATGGCCTGCTCTACCCTAAATATGTACACATGCCATATGCTACCTTGGTACTAGTGATGAAGACAATGTGCTCATTCTCCTTACAGATGAGAATAATTGTTTGGCATGAGTGGCAATTGCCACTTTATGTATTTTATTTGTTGCACATAGCACTTTTGTTGCACAACGTATGAAGCTTTTGTTTAGGGACGTCATTTGGGAGTCACCAGGGGTCGCAGTTGCTACCCCTGAGGTCTTCCTTACTACCCTTGTGGTCACCCTTGCTATTCCTAAAATAAAATTAAAAAAAAATATCTATATATCTTTATTTAATGTAAGCTCCTGGGCTGAAGCCAGCACCACGTGGCTCTTTATTTTTGGAGTGGCAGCTTTCTTGTTCAGGCCTCTTAAGAAAAACTGGGAGTGCCACAAATGTAACACTTTGAGCAGTCACCCTAAATAAGAAACAATAGTAATAACAAATAACTTGCCTTTCTGGAATTCTATACAATAATTGCTAGACTCATGTAAGGTTTATTTCAGGCACACTTCAGGGGGTGAGTCACTGATTTAGTCTGTTCTTAAAAACCTCAACTCAGCCTTTCATCCTTCTGAGGTCAATAAATGCGTGCCAACACAGGTTGCGTGATATTGTATGTATATTTGTTCTATATAAAGTGTATAAAGTGCTTAAGCGTAAGTGCTATATAATAACACATCATTATCATTGGCCTTGGATGTCTGCTTGCATTCACAGTAATTTTGTAATTTGAGCCTATACACACTGATATTAAGGATACATATGGTGATCCATTCTTGTATGAAATGTATATCACATTATAGTCATATCTTAACCGTATTTTTCATAGTGTACTTGCTATGTGATGCCACTTCCTGTTTTGTCAAGGGGTGAAATTTCTAACGCGCCAAAGCAAGTGGGCATCACAGGGGCGGAGAACAGCTATCCAAGCAAATTACAAATCAGATATATATGAAAGCCTAGGAGGCATAGATTTATGAGAACAGAAAGGTTTCATAGCTTTTTTCGAAAGTAGATAGATTTTTTTCACATCTTAAGTCTGTGGGTAAATGTCGTTTTACATAACTTTCTGTGATGTCACTACAGGGTGGGCGCGAAATTACATCACCTCCTGTGATGTCATTAGAGGTCAAATGTCATGTGATGTCACCTCCGCTACCCCTGGCATTTTGGTGAAATGACGTTCCTGGCAGAGGGGCTTGTCGGGGGGGCACATTCACCCCTGCTTATCTTGAAGACATAGAAACAATGTATCCCCTTCCCTTTTTATGTTTTTTTCACGACTGTTTTGACTGTTGTTTAATTAATTTAGATTTGTGTCTAAATTATGATCTCTTAGATTTGGACAGGAAATTGATTCACCTGTGTTAGGCAGAATTATATGCAGTACCCTTTTGGAAAACCACACACAATTAAGACTACAAGTGACAGTACAAATTCACCTTTGGTACAAGCCTGTACTACACAGTAAAGTGGTAGATTAGCAGCACCAACAAGTAAGTAAGCAGGGCAATCTAGAAAAAGGAACTACAGTGAGGAAATCAAATCAAGAGGCCTGGGCCAAAGTCAAAGGACCAAAGTCTTTGCAGAGGATCATACAGTTCAGGGTAGTTCGCGGTTAAGTCTTAGCCAAGAGTTCAGAACTAAGTTGGTCGGACGAAAAGTTACTTTAAAGAATAGAGAAGGACAAGCCCTTGGATTGGCGAAAGATTTCACACACTCACCGTGGCTGGACGAAATAAACAACCGGGTTAGCAGAGTACCTTTAGAGCAGAAGAATGCTGTAGCTGAGGCAGACGTTCCTGGCAGGTCCTGCAGGCTCACGGTTCCTGAAGCGACTGTTGGACTGGAGGGTCCTATACTGCCCAGGGAAGAAACCAGCAGCGGAGCAAAGCGACAAATAAAAGGTGCGCTCCTTAAAACCCAAGCAGGGTCTGATCCTCCTTGCTATCTGGTTCACTGTAGCTGTGCACAGCAATTTGGATCAGAGGAGGGAGGCCTGGCTTGCAATTTGGCAAACTGGTTGTTCCCACCAGCTCAAGGGGAGAAGATTCCTTGCAGATCTTCCATGTCGTCGAAGTTTGGAGATTCAGATCCTCAGCAGGGCTTCACCGGGAGGTTCAGTGGTGGTAGAGGTCCTTTCTGTCAGCTTCTCTTCAGTTCTCTCGATCCAGTGGTGGCTCTGCCTTCTCAGTCCCAGAGACCTGCTTTTTATGCAGTTTTCCCCCATTCACACAGCCTGGCTGTCAATCACACAGCAGGGTGGCTGTCCTGGCGGGACAGTCACCTAGCCAATCAAACAGGAGTGCGACTTGGGTTACCAAGGGAACCCATGACAGGGGTTCTAAAACCCCTCCCTCACATCCTGCCTACCCAGACTTTCAGGCACCTAAGGAGGGCTTCTGTGCAGAAGCCCGCCAAAGGTCGGCAAACAAAGGGACCAAACCTGGTTTGGCATGCAGAGTAAAACACGAGAAAGACCTTTACAAATAGAAATGGTGAATAAACCCAGCGGAACCAAATAAAAAAATATATGGTCCTGCGGGTTTAAGTTCGAGGCTACTAAGATAGCCTAAAACAATACCAAAGCTCTTTAAAATAACCGCGGTAGGAAATATAGGGTAGGTACCACTGCCACCAGCTAAATCTTAATGAAAAGGGAATGAAACAACGTTCTATGAGAGACAGCCAAAAAGGGATAACTATTATCCCTTTCCACTACTTTAGGAAAGATAGTTTGTACCGCGTCTGTGGTTTTAAAAAGACTAATAAAGTCAATGGCAACTTTACATGTTCTTGGAGACAGTAGTCAGTCCCAGAAAATGGAGTCTGAGTTTGGGAAGTCGAAAAAGACAACCCTGTGTCACTGCACTGAAGGTGCTGTGTAACACACAGTAAAAAGATGATGCCTATGGAGTAGGTGTGGCTCCACAGTCTATGTACACAAACATGTTAAACACACACAGCAAACACATGTTAGAGTGGTAGAAAAGGCTCACACTCTTACCAGGCGAAAATAATAAATCCTAGAAATCCAGCAAAGCTGCTGAGGGATTCAGTAGGTAAGAGAAATAAGCCATTTTGGAGAATTCTCTCTAACAGCCTGTCAATCAAGAATAATACAATTACGGGCATTCAATTCAAATGAATTGAATTAGCAGATGGGTGATACACACTGTCAGCAGGAATGCCACACCACCTTTTATATATCCTTTCACACATCTTTCAACATTTGCACCTAACTTTCCTCAGGCAACCGAATGCCATGGAATGTGCTCCTAGCAAAACATAACATTTAAGATATCATTTAAAAAAAGAGAACTGAAATAACTTGCTCCATGTGAGTGCGAGCATGAATAATTAAAGGGGTGTACATCTTTACATACCCCACCCAATTCTGACATGCATGAAACCTTTTTGTACCAGCAATTCAAGGCTGTGAGATATGCTAAAGAATCTTCACTAACGAACACCAGGTGAAGAACTCTAAGGAAAACTATGGTCACTATGCAACAAGGGGAATCCTTATTACCGCGGGTTTGCAATTAAGTAGAAACAACAATAAATATGCCACATACAAATCTTGATAACCTCGTCAAATTGCACACCTGGAGCCAGAGAATGAATCAAAAAAGATATGTGCATTTTATTTCAAAGAATTACACATTAAAATTGACATTTCCGTTTTTACTATGTTAATTGCAGTTTACCAAGAAGATCAGCTATACAAATGAAGTGTGACTCATTATTTGTTAAACTTAAATTTTCCTTTTGCTAAATCTTTCTTTTTAGTTTATAAAGTTTTATTTTATTCAAAACACAACAAATAATTGAAGAACAATCTCAATGACAATGAAACATTAATAAATATTATAGCTAAAAAGTCCATATCAAAATATGATAATAGCTATTAAATGATAAGAGAATGAATCATTTCAGATTGATAGTGTAAGAAAAAAGAAAAAGAGAAAGAGAAGAAATAATACATTTTTAAAAAATGATTTATCAAGGAGTGCAGCGATAACAGAGGGCTCACTGCTATTAATATAAATAATAAACAATGTAATCAATAAAATGCATAACTGGGTTAAACATTTACATCATTTAATTAGTTAACAAAGAATTGCCATTTCTTGTCATGTTTGAAAGAAAGAAAGGGTCAGTTGGCAATGCTTTGATAGAAATGTTTGTAAACTCTTTCAAGTTAGGTGTAAGAAATGCAGATAGCAAGGAGTATGAATAGGACAAAGATAATAAAAGAAGTTTTAATTTTTCCCAACATTAAATGCTAAACCTCCCACCAGGATATCCGTTAAACTTATAGGGATATACATTTTAAAATGCGTTGAAGAACAATCCAAACTTGGTTCCAAAAGGAATTAATCAAAGT
Source organism: Ambystoma mexicanum (assembly GCF_040938575.1). Lineage (NCBI taxonomy): Eukaryota > Metazoa > Chordata > Amphibia > Caudata > Ambystomatidae > Ambystoma > Ambystoma mexicanum. The sequence goes on along the minus strand of NC_090926.1, from coordinate 921,411,287 downwards.
ACATTACAAATCATATTACTGACAGATCCAGTAGCTGATTTACAGGACCATCATAAAAATCGTCATTAGATATTTAAGACATAAAGAGTTTCTTAGGCATAATAAATCCACTGTGAGTGAAGAAATACAGTGTTTGGGTTAAGCTTGTAGAGACAGATACACTCTTAGTCTTAGGCCAAATCATAGACCAAAGTTCATCATCAAGGTGTGTTGCACAATCCTCTTCCCATTGCAGTTCAGATGACCATCTAGTAATAGGGGATCTTTCTCCCTTTAGTATCTTGTAGATGCTACAGGCTTTGACAATATCGAGACATATCAAGAGATTCCATGAAGCGTTGTCTGGTAGGATCAACCACCAATTCATTAGATTCATTTTGACTTCTGGCATCCAGACAAGCATTAGTTAAGTTAGGATATTGACTGAGAGGAAATCTTGGTAATGAAAATTTGGTTTTAAATTCTTCTGCAGTGAGGATATCGCCTCCCGTGATTATTTGATTAATAAATGTGACACTTGACACCTTTATTAATCCACGTTTTTCAAAAAATAGGCCTATTCTTTTTAATTATATTTGTATTACACTGTATGAACAGAGAAAAGGCTTTAGCAGTTTTATTTATTAGATGAAAACGGAGTAAGGCATATTGTTTTTGAAAAACCCATCTTGGAACCATTAAAGTCATATATTATGCCCTTAATGATAAAGGACAAGACCAGCACAATTCAGAACCCATACACCACTGCAATCATATGAGTTTTTAAGTTCACTACAGGCAATCCTTTTCTTTTTCTTAGGACCTCTAAGGAAGTCAATGAGTATCTTATTACTAGAATTTAAAAAAGAGGCTGAAAGAGGGATATGGAGCAATTGTAAATAGTATAGAATCACAGGCGAGAACATCATCTTCATGGCTTCTAATCTTCCCCACCATGATAAATATAAGGGGCACCACATGGTTACTGATTCATTTAATGCAGACCATTTGAACAAGCGGAGAGGTAATATAAATATCCAGATATTCAATAGAGACTGGAAATGTGTAAAATCTTCTTTTATACAATATACATTAAGCAGAACCATTTCCGGTTTATCTTTATTTAACTTATACCCTGAGAGATTAGAGAATCAGTCGATAGTCTCTAGTAAGTGAGGGAGTGTTGTGCTTGGGTTTTCAAGAAATATTCATATATTATCAGCATAAGCAGCAAGTTTAAATTCAGAACTACCACAGTTATTCCCTACAATATCCTCATTCCTTCGGTTTATTTCTAATAAAGTTTCAAGGGCCAGGACAAATAAAATAGGGGAGAGGGGACAACCATGCCTTGTACCTCTATGAATGAAAAAGCGGGGAGAAAATTGATTGCTTATAAAAATGGATGCTTTTGAGTCAGAATATAGATGTTTGGCCAGTTGTATAAAGCCATCTCCAATTCCATGACCCTTTAAGGCTAGGAAAAGAAAATCCCACTCAACACGGTCAAATGCTTTTTCAGCATCAAGTGCAACTGTCATATAGGAGTTTGTTGGATGGTTCTTTTTGTTTATACAATGGATAAGATTCACAAAACGTCTAGTATTAGCTGAAAAAGTTCTTCCTTTAACAAATTCTACCTGATCGGTTTAACTAATTTATACATGAAGGATTCTATTCTGGTAGCTAACATTTTTGCAACAATCTTACAGTCAGACTTAATCAACAAGATTGGCCTATAGTTTTGGGGTTATGTTTTCTATGTTTAGGAAAAAGAACTAAAAGAGCTTCAGTAAAGGAACCTGAGGACTTACAAACCTTAGACAATAATTGGTGTAAGGATTCTAGTTTCTGTGAGAGAGTGGGAGAAACAACGCTCAGAGAAGTCCATAGAAAAACCATCAGGATCAGGAGCTTTTACCTTTCTTAAGATCTTTAATGGTCCTGATGATTTCATTAATGTGCACAGGGGTATTAAGGCTACGTAAATCAATGTTTATTGGATGGTTGTGTTTTAAATGATTGAGAAAATGGTTAAAGTCAATACTAAAGTGAATGTGCTCTGAGGAATATCATTTTCAATAAAATGTGGCAAAGACACTCAAAATGTCTGGATCAGTAGTTAGTACTTTGCCAAGTTCATTTTTAGCAGTTGAGATTCTGGACCATTCTTTTTTAAATTTGAGATATGAGGCTAGAGTTTTTCCTGCTTTATTAGATGATGTCACAGGTTTCCCCCTTTCTCACCTGTTTTCGTTGCCTGATGACTTCCTTAGGAGGAGTCTTCTTTTGTATGGTTCGGGTCTTACACAAGCCCGCTCGGCCGTCCTCGGCTTCCAGTGTTCGTTCAGCTTCGATGTCCGGGATCAAGGGGAAACTCCTCGAGACTCAAGAAAGGGACAAGAAGCATGCGGAGGCAGTGCAAGGATTCCGGGAAGGCTGGATAAGAAGGAGGAAAGGTAGATTGGAAGAAGGGTTTCCTGGAACCAGAAAACAACAGAATAGTACAAGGAAGAGTACGGAGCACACGTCTGGTCACAGCTAGCAGCAGCGTTGAGACGCGCGGGGCCACAGGGGTGTGGCCTCTTTATAGAGCACTCTGTGTAGAATGCAAAGACTGGTGAGCGGCGTTCTGGGCTTGCCGCCATTTTGGTAGTATTATGGAGTGTAGACCCCGACGTGTCAGGGACCAGGAGGCCCAGAAAGGGCGAGTTCGATGGTTCATGACAGATGATTAATAGATTTTGGATGTACACTTTAGTGGATCACCAGAGGATAGTTCTGTTAGGTTTTTATTAATAGAAAAATGAAGAGTAAGAATTTATCAAAAGAGAGCATCATTCGCTGTAGAGCTGTATTTTTTCTCCAAATTTCGCAGTTGGCCATGAAGGGCATCTTGGTCTTTTTTGCTTCTTTCTTTCTCTTAGCTACATAAAATAGATATAATAAGTCTCTGCAGGCCCGCTTTATAGTCACCCCAGTTATTGGCAGGGTAAGTATCATCATCTTTATTGATTTGAAAGAAAAAATGATGAACATCAAGAAAAGAGTTTTCAAAGTTAATATCATTGAGTAATGAGTTGTTGAATCTACATCTATTAGTGCCATTTCTAACACATTCCAATTCAATGTTGGTTATCACCGGAGAATGATCCGAGACAACTGAACATTCAATAGTGGAATTAATTATTGAAGGTAACTAAGACTTAGTAACACAAATGTAAACAATATGAGAGAATGAGTTATGTGGGAAGGAATCAAAGGTAAAGTCTAAATCTGTAGGATGTGAGAATCTCCATGAGTCAACAACTCCAACCGTTAAACAACTTATACATTTCTTGTGTGATTTACAATTTTTAAATTGGTAAGGGGATCTTCTAGCTAAAACAGGATCAATTTTATTATTAAAGTCCCCACATAATACCAGATTAAGAAGGTCAGCTTGTAGGATCATTTGTTTCAAGTCTCGGTGGAAACTGGGATCAGGATGTGTTGGGCCATAGATATTGTGAATCAAAATGATTTGAGAATCAATTGATATATTAGCTAGGACCCATCTGCTTTTTGTATCTGTATCTTTATGTAGAATGTTTTAATGAGTACCTTTTTAATCAAGATTGCCACACCATTATGTTCCCATCTGCTTGACTAGCTAATACCTCACCTAGCCACTACTTTTTCAATTTTATGGATTCTTGTAATGATAAATGGGTTTCTTCTAAGCATGCAATAGTTGGCTTAAATCAATTAATGTGAGCTTTAACCTTTTGTTTCTTTGTTGGATTGTTAAGATCCTTAAAATTCCATGTGATAAACCTTAAAGTCATAGTTTAAAGAGAGATATCGACAACAGAAAGGGAAGATGGCATATCATGTGTGGCTAGTGGTACCTGTATACATTGCTTGCATCGCTTGACGTTTTATGAAGTTTGTTAAGCCAGTTGAATCATCAAATGAAGAAGTTTTGCCATTCAAGGTGACTTTAAAGGTACAAGGGTCGATCAGGTCATATCTTGCATTAAATTGTTTTAGCGCAGGATGATAAGAAAGTAACTCTTTTCTCCTCTGGGCTATAGTTTTAGACACATCCTGTGACCATTCCAAACCAGTTGGTCAATTCCTTTGGCTTTCTGTAAGATCAGCTGAAGCTGTGTATATTCGAGAAGTAAAAAAAATGATTGTTGGAGGCGTGTTTATCTTGTGCAACTCTTCTTTCCTGAGAGGAAATATGAGCGAGAAAGGTTCAGAGTGAAAGGGTAAGAAATAAAGCTAAATTGTTACACAAAGGATGAGAGTGGGGGTGGGGTAGGTGGCTGGTTTGCAGAGAGAGTTGGTTGGGTGGTTTGTCGAGAGAGTGGGGATATGGTGGGTGGATGGTGGTAGAGAAAGGTGGGTGGGTGTAGGGGTATTGGGGGTAGAGAGAGTGGAGGGAAGGTGGGTGGGGGTATAGAGAGTGGGGTGTAGAGTGGGTGGGAGTAAAGGGAGTGCTGGTAGGCTGGGTGAATGGGGTAGACAGAATGGGGATAGGTTGGAAAGGGTGTAGAGAGAGTGAGGTTAGGGCAGGTAGGTATGGCTAGGGTTGGTTGCTGGGAGTGAGCGGTTGTAGATCGAGTGGGGATATGGAGGGTGTGTAGGGGTAGAGAGAGGGGTAGTGTGGGTAGGTGGGGCTGAATGGGGTAGTGGGTGGGGGTAGAGAGATTGGGGACAGGGTTAGTGGGAGTAAAGAGAGTGGCAGTAGGGTGGGTGGATGGGTTAGAGAGAGTAGCGGGAGGGTGGGAAGATGGGGGGGAGAGTGGAGAAAGTATGGGTTGATGGAGTAGAGAGAGTGGAGGTAAGGTGTGTAGGTGGGGGTAAAGAGAGTGGGGGTAGGCTGGGTGGGTGTTGCAAGGGGTAGGTCGGGTAGGTGGGGGTGGACAGAGGGGGAGTAGGGTGGGCAGGGGTAGAGTGAGTGGGGGTTGGGCAGGTGGATATGGGTAGGTTAGGTGGTTGTGGAAAGAGAAAGTGGGGGTCGGGTGGGTGGTTTAGAGGGAGTGAAGGTAGGGTGGGTTTTAGGGCTCTAGAGAGAGTGAAGGTATGTAGTCAGAGTAGAGGTAGGATGGGTGGGTGGGGTAGAGGGAGTGGAGGTTGGGGGGTGGGTATAGAGAGAGTGTGTTTGGGTGGGTGGGGGTAGAGAGAGTGTGGGTCGGATGGATGGGGTAGAGAGTGTGTGAGGGTAGGGTGGGTGAGGGTAAAGAGAATGGAGGTAGGGTGGATGGGCTAGAAAGAGTGATGGTAGGGTGGGTGGGGTAGAGAGAGTCGCAGTATCTTGGGTGGGGTCAGAGAGAGTGGCGATAGAGTGGGTGGGGGGAGAGAGAGTGGAGTCAGAGTGGGTGGGTGAGGGTTGAGACAGGGCGGTAGGCTGGGTGGCAGTAGAGAGAGTGAGTGCAGGGTGGGGGTACTTGGATGGGTGGATGTAGAGAGAGCGAGGATTTTGTAGAGTGAGTGGGATAGGGTGGGTGGATTTAGCGAGTGAGTGTGGGTATGTTGGGTGGGTGGGGATAGAGAGGGTAGGTGCAGTGTGGGTGGGGTTGAGGGTGGGTTGGTTGGGGTAGAGATTTTCAGGGCTGGGCGGGGGTAGAGAGTGCAGGGGTAGGCTAGGTTGGGGTAGAGATAGTGTGATTAGAGTGGGCGGGGGTAAAAGGAGTGGGAGTGGGGTGGGTGTTAGTAGACAGGGTGGAGGTAGGGTGGGTTTAGAGAGAGCGGGGTTTGGGTGGGTGAGTGTAGAGATGGGGGATTTGGTGGATGGGGTAGAGAGGGTGGCAGTAGGGTGGGTGAGGTAGAGGGAGCTGATTTGGGTGGGTGTTGCTAGAGAGGGTGGTGGTAGGGTGGGTGGCTGATGGTAGGTTGGGTGGGGTTGGGGCAGGTGTGATATTGGTAGAGAGAGTGGCGAATTGGGTTAGGTAGAGAGAGTGGGGATTGGGTGGGTGTAGAGAGGGAGGAGGCAGTGCAAGAGGGCGGGAGTAGATTGGGTAGTGGTGGGTGGGGTTAGAAAGAGTGGGGGTGCGGTGGGTAGTCGATGGTAGCAAAAAACATGAAAAGAAAGCAACCTCAGAGTACTAGTCAAAGGCAGCCCAAAAAAGCCCAAACAAAAGCCAACCAGCACCCGAAATGAGGTGAATTGGTGGGTGGAGGTAGAGAGAGTGAGGTGGGTTGGTGGGGGTAGTTAGTAAGTATGCCACAGTTTTAAATTTCACTTGTGTGTAGTATTTTAACTAAAATTGCTGGGCAGTTTATATGTTATTACATTTGTGTCAAGGTTTTAAAAAGGTTTTAGTGATTTGACCGTTTCATGCCATGGAATTGCTTGTTGCTTTGCCAACCAGATATTCTCAGTTCAGAACAATATTGTGCCGCAAGCACCACACGAATTCGCCAAAACCAATGAAGGAGGCAGAGGTGTTGCTAGGGCGGGGGGGGGGGAGGCTGAGCGGGCAATAGACCCACATCTTTTGGTTGCAGCCCTGGATAGAAGCTCGGGGGCTACAACCAAAGGCTAGCTAGCTCCCAGTCCTGACAGTCCCGACATTAGCATAGCCCCAGATCTTTTCCAGACCTAGCAACACCCCTGGAAGGAGGCAAGTAAATCACTCCATGTCTGTGTTGTTTGGTATGTAATTTGAGTCAGGGCGGTTGTGTACGTGGTCAAAAGGGAAGCCATGTTCAGTAATTGAGAACATTAAGTGTGCTGTTCGAAATGTTGCACAGTTGTCAGATTCACACGGCAACAGCTAACAGGCTTTAACACAACCTCAGTCATCACTTGCAGGTAGTCTAATGACATCAGGTCGTGACATGAAAACAGAAACGTATGCGGGTTGAGTGCAATTTAAAAAATAAAATCCGACTTCTGTAATTAAAATGCCAAAACTAAAGGTAGGGTGAGCACAGAACAGTTACATGACATCGGAGGAGAGTATGCTCCCCTCTCTGTGGTGCTCCTTTTGGTCACCACCCACTGCTTGTGCAGAAGGCATTGTTGACTGATGATAGCTCTTCTGCGCCACAGGCCAATCCTAGTGACCATGTATTGAGAGTGTCATCGCATTAGCTTTCCCCATGAAATAGGACGTCACACAGCCTAGTGTTGCATATTTGATCGAGAAAAGCTTTTTCACAGATAGCAGCTGAACGACACATGAAAATGAATATTATCATGAAACCTAGAATTTCATCCATCAATAAAAAATGAGTTCAGGAATAATGAATTCCTAGGAAAATGTGCCGCTCCATTGGATTCTGCCGCTGTAGGACAGGGACTATTTGACCTAATTGTAAATATGTCACTGGGGCCTGTGATATATTTCCTGTCCGTGTGTCTGGTGGAGGGTCAGGGGGCTAGGACTCTCTCTCACGCAGCCCAGTGCAAGTTCCTATGCGCAGATAAGATGACACCAAGAACCCCTGGATCTGGTGCCTGCCCTTGCCCTGGAGTGCTTAAACACACAGTGAGTGGGCGAGGCGCGAGAAGAGGGAGACCGGTGACCAGAATGCGAGATGGCAAATCCAGAATAGAGGATTGAGGAGAAATGATAGCAGGGAATTAAGAAAAGAAAAACATATGACTGAGGAGAGAGTAAGACACCGGACCAGGACTTAAAATTGGCAAGTGAAAAGAGGGCATGGAACCCTTGAAATGGGGACCTCAGAGAGACTTCCATGCAAGCATTTACCATTAATTCACCTTCATGCATGGGGTCAGAGGTAGAGAATAGAAGACAGAGAACACAATAAGTGGCCACCATGATCCTGACAGTCCTTGCTTTGTCCTGGATACTCTGCTCCTTACAGCGGACATGATGAGCTGAACTAAAGCTGCACAGAGATCACTGGCAGCCAGCAAGCCCTGCAACCTCTTCTCTCTCTGGGCTTGTTCTTTGAAGTAAGTGGCATGTCCTCCTGACACCTGAACAGCGCATGATCTCCATATAGCTCATGGGCGGCATGGGGTGCGGGAAAAAGCAATGTTGCTTTTACCTCACTTTGATAGAACTGCAGGTCATTAGGTCAAGTAAATGAATGCATGTCTGGTCCAGAGATCTGGCGTGGAGTGCCACAGGGTTCCTGTACTTTGCCTCTGCTTGGCAAGATATTTGTTATGCCGTTGGATGATCAGGTAATCGATCCGGGAGTCATCTTCCAGAATTATACAGCTAACACGAAGATTGTTTTCCAGCTATCTGAATCCTACAATGGCAATGTTCGCTTTATTCAAGATGCATTTAGAGCTAATGCGGGCTGGAAGACATCCAATTGGTTATACCTCAACCAAGCAAAGACTGAAATATTGTTCTTCCCTCCCTTGCATGTTTTTTGGAAAGAGCTACCTATATTTATGGAACTCTCCAAATCCAACCACACCATTCAAGTTCTCGACCAGGTAAAATAATTAGGTATGATTAATAATGGATGATAATTGGTTCTTCTTTGTCACTAGCCTCACAAGTCAAAAGCCAAACAGCTTAACTCATTACTACCTAATGACTTTAAGACAAGTCAAATCTTTGATGTCAAAATGGGACTGTGCTAATTTAGCACTGCCATATAAGGGGAAACATTTGATTTTTGTCTATATGCAGGTTTAACCAAACTGTCTATTCAACGTTTATGAATGCTCCACAACACTGCAGTTCGTGTTGTAAGAAATATTAGTAAACAAGCACAAATGTCCCTAGTTTTGAAAAGGTTTCATTGGCTCCTTGTTCAAGCAAGGATTAAGTTTAAACATTTGGCCCGAATTATGTCAATGCTGCTTTCTGCATGAGACAGCCGTTTGCTTGCCGCTATTCCAATGGACCACTAAGATCGTGGTTTCATCTTCTGCTTGAAGTTCGTAGGTTCACTAGATCTAAAGCATTTGGAAGATACAGCACAATATTTGGCATTAAACTTTAGAACAACCTCCCTTTGGACATCACTGAGATACCTATCGCCTATGACTTCAGAAAGAGACTGACAACGGTACTGCTTTGACTCCAATTAACAGCCCCTCTCATTATGTGTATTCTTCATTCTTGATGTGCTTGGTCTAGCACCGAGAAACCCAAGGGTCATAGAGTCTGTTTTCATTATTCAAATAGAAATAGAAATAGAAATAGAAATAGAGTTCATGGTCACATATGTTGACATATGTTCAGGCCACTAACTAACATCAGCTCAACCCTTTCAAAGGGACTCCTGGGGTTTAGTTACTTTCACTGGGTTGTGCTTTCCAGGGACTCATGCTGTACAGAGGTGAAGGGTTAGCTCCTTCAGGCACACTGGGTTTGAGTCCCAGTCTTTTTTATTCTGGTTGCATAAAGTATTGTTTTTAAATCGCAGCTGGGACTCAAACACAGGTCACCTGGTTGAAAGGGCTAACCCTTCTCCACCGGACCACTCAAGCCCCTTTATAAGAATAAGGCAAACATGCCCTGTTTAAATAAATAAACAGCACAGTCCTATTAATGCTTTCCAAATGCAGCAAAGAAACCCTTTTAATGATTTTTATTCTGTTGAAAAAGGGTTGTTTCTTGTATTAGGGAGGCATGCTCCTGTCCTGTCCTGTGAACTTGTATGTGTTTCAATTCTCTACCAATGTTTACATTACAGAGATAGACTGGAAAACAGGATCATATTATTGATGTTACAATTACCCAGGATAAAAGGTTCTTTGTTATGTATGCTACAGTTATTTATGGTAGGCACATGTGCACTGAACACTACTTTCTTACTTCCTAATGTATCACAGGATGATAGAGCAGCACTACATAGACTACACTTCCCAACTACTGGCCTATCATGAGACTAAGGTTATTGGCAAAGCCATCGAGAAGGTAGTTGCTACTCATCTACTTACTGGACTGCTGCAGGATTACCAATGCAGGTTCCACCTCAAATGCAGCACTGAAGTAGTCACCATCCAGCTGTTGGAAGACACCCTTCAGATTAGAGAAAGGGGACTTGTGCATCCTAGTCCTGCTGGACCTCTTGGCTGTGTTAGACACGGACGACCAGCAACACACTACTCATCCTCCTTGTACAATGGATGGGCCTCTCTTGCACCATCCTGAATTGTTTCACATCCTACCTATCTGTCAGATTAGAGGCTGCCCAGGTGGTCTTCGGCAAGCGGCCTATTTAGAAGGGTTCTCTCTTGGAATTCCCCCTTACCATAAACGCAGTGGCTGTCAGAAAAATCCCTCTGCTTGTGGCAAAGAAGTACCTCCCATTTTTCTTAGGCTAGTGGTAAACAATATGGGTTGATAACAACCGTAAGCTTTCTGCTGCATTATCAGTATTGTCCCCAAGCCGAATTGTCAGTAATGTCCCCAAGAGGATTTATCCATGTACTTGTATATCTGATGTAGCCCCCGTACTATGAAGTGTGGCTGTGCCATAGCATGCCCCATACCAATATTGCCTTTTACCTATGTGTACTTGCATATCTGATGTAGCACCCCATACCAAGAGGTGTGGCTTTGCCAGACTATGCACCCATACCAATGTTACTTCTTACCTACCTCTACTTGCTTATCTATAGAAGCCCCAGTACCATGAGGTGTGGCTATGCCAGACCATGCACCAATACCAATGTTGCATTTTACCAACCTATACTTGCATATCTGATGTAGCCCCCGTACTAGGAGGTGTGGCTTTGGCAGACTATGCACCCATACCAATGTTACTTTTTACCTACCTGTACTTTCTTATCTGATGTAGCCCCATACCATGAGATGTGGCTGTGCCAGACCATGTACACATACAAATCGTGCCTTTTACCTACCTGTACTTGCTTATCTGATGTAGCCCCTGTACCAAGAGGTGTGGCATTGCCAGACTATGCACCCATACCAATGTTGCTTTTTACCTACCTATACTTGCATATCTGATGTAGCTCCTATACCATGAGGTGTGGCTGTGCCAGACAGGGCACCCATGCCAATGTTGCTTTTTACTTACATGTACTTGCTTATCTGATGTAGCCTCCATACCAAGAGGTGTGGCTTTGCCAGACTATGCACCCATAACAATGTTAATTTTTACCCAGCGGTACTTGCTTTTCTGATGTAGTCCCCATACCATGAGGTGTGACTTTGCTAGACCATGCACCCATACCGATGTTGCTTTTTCCCTACCTATACTTGCATATCTGATGCAGACCCCCATTCCATGAGGTGTGGCTATGCCAGACCATCCAACCATACCAATGATGCCTTTTACCTGCCTGTACTTGCTTGTCTGATGTAGCCCCCGTACCAAGAGGCGTGGTTTTGCAGACTATGCACCCATACCAGTATTACTTTTTACCTACCTGTACTTGCTTATCTGTTGTAGCCCCCATACCAGAGGTGTGGCTGTGCCAAACCATGAACCCATACCAATTTTGCCTTTTACCTACCTGTACTTGCATATCTGATGTAGCCCCCGTACCATGAGGTGTGACTTCGCCAGACCATGCACCCATACCAATGTTGCTTTTTACCTACATGTACTTGCATAACTGATGTAGCCACCCTCCCTATGAGATGCAGCCTTGTCAGACTATGCTCCATCACCAATGTTGCTTTTTACCTACCTGTACTTGCACACCTGATATAGCCCCTGTACCATGAGGCGTGCCTCTACCACATTATGCATTTCTAGATCCACCAGTATGTTGCAACCCTTTGTGCATGTTCTTGCACTGTGTCTAATGACACTCGACACTCCGCACCTACTATAACTAGCGCATAGATTATTGAGGGGTTCGTACGCTGCTATAAATGCAAAAATACATAAATAGGAATTTGCTCATCACATTTAACGTACTATATTCTACTCTGCCTTTTAAAGGCAATGCTGAAGTAGTTATTCTATTATAAGTTGAAATTCTGAAATGTGATGGTGTCTTACCCATTCCTCTTACCCCAGCAGGGCATAATGGGTAAGGCCCCATGATACAACATAGATAAGTGCCTACTTAAAGCTTAAGCCCACCAAGATTGAACTATTGCTGGGCCATCTCTCAAGCAGGAACACACACAAAGGTGGCTGAACAAAATTCATTTGGGAAGGTTTAACCAACCCTCAACTTACCCACTCTGCAAAATGCAATGGCTTCTTTGTGGATAGCAATTTATTCTTCCAACAACACATCGTGAAAAAGGCTCAAATGGCTCAGTAAAAGATCTCTCTCCTCTGTAAGATCAAGTTCTTCCACCTGCCCCAGGAATTCTGAATGGTCATGCAGGCCATAGTGATCTTAATATCTTAATAATATATTGAAAGAGAAACCACGGCTGAGACACTCCACTTTGCCAAGAGCCATATTTGATAAAACTAAATGTTCTGATATTAGCACGGGCAACATGCATGCCTCTGCCCATCTGTTTTATCAGCAGGTGAAATATCACTAGAGTAGATGATCTTAAGGGAAGTGTGTGGATGATATTGTCGCCAATCTGATCTACCATTAATTATTTTTTGTTCTGTATGTTTCTAGCTTTGACCAAAATGAACACCTGAGGCTAGAGGAGATGCTCCAGTTGGCCGACCTGCAGCTTCTCGAGGAGTTGTTCGCTAATCACCAACTGGTAGAAGAGAAGGAAGACTGGGAAACCAGCAGGAAACACTCTCGGAAACAAGTGTGTCAGCCAGGCCAACAGAGAGAGCCAGGAAACCTAACTTTTCCAGAGTTCTGTACGGTACTGTCTGAACTGCTGGGTTCGGACACCTGGAACAACCAAATGGAAGTGCTATTCAATAAGGTAATAATTCTGAATCTTGGGAGTTTCTAGTGTTTGTAAGGACTTATCATTGTAAAGGCAGGAGTGGAGCCAGTGAGTGGCAGGGGGGTTGGCCGCTCCTCCCCGGTCCACGGTGCTCAACCCATGCTACCCGCAGAGCTGGTGCTTGATAGTTTGAAAAATAAACCCTGTGAGTGTTGTGCCGACATGTACAGCACAGCACACAACTTGCAGTTTTTGTTAACATCATCAGGGCTGGCCCACAGTCAGGGCACTGTGCCAGCCCTGATGATATTTAAAGCAAGCAGCAAAAAAATATTGTGAGCGCGCCATTCACAGGGTTGCTGTGCTAACCATGTTTGGTATTGCTGAACGCGTGGTGTGGTGCGCCCCATGGTTTCAAGTTCTTCCAGGGTGCCCCGGCCAGGCCTCTGGCCTGTGAAGAGAAGACATAATGTAAGTCAGGGTGAGTGTGTGGTTTGTGATTGTGTTATGTGTATGTATGTATGCTTGTGACTGTGTGTCTGAATGTAGTGCTGTGTATGTGTGTGCATGACTAATTGATTGAGTCTTCTACTATGCATATATGTATTTATGTGTATGTCAGGATAGATCAGAGTGTGCCTGCACGTGTATCTATCTGGGCGTGTGTTTGTATCATCTAAGCAAGATATTTAGTGACCAACAATAACATTTGACATAATTTCCAATTGCTTAGACTTGTAACCAAGGAAAAATACTTTCCTTGGATACGGAATTTACATCATGTTTTTGACAGAGACATTCTGTGTTTAGTCGTACCGGACTCCCATCTTGTACCGGACTCACATCTTATCATACATAAAGACCGACCAGATAGGGTTGGAGGAGGAGTGGCTGTCCTTTCCAAAGATCTTAAGATTCACTTGCTAGATATCCACTGCACACCTGGGTGTGAAATCTTGCATATTAAATTCTTGGTAAGCCATAATGTGACATACAACTTCTCGTGCATATATCAACCCCCTGCTTATATGCCTGAGTTTTAAAAAAAATGATTGAAGGACCTTTCTGACCAACATGTCAACTAACATTATCCTGTTGGATCTGAATTTAGTATACTCGGATTCTAATGAAAAGGGATGCACTTGACTGCCTAACCAACCTCAATGAGTTTAAACTGTCCAAATTAGTCACAGGACCCATGCATGTGAAGGGACGTGCTATCAGCTGGATAATTGTCAACAACGTTATCTCAAACATCAGTTCTATTACTTGCCCATGGCCTGAAAATTTGACAATATTTTTCGGTTTACTAATACCCAGGAAAGCTGAGACGACTCCTACCAACACGTCTAAAATCCTATCTCATAATTTTATTAAAATCACTCCCTGAGCCCTTGCTTCCATGCTCAGCCCACTGTTAGAGGATTCATTGTGTGAGAAATCTCTGGAACAAAAGGTTGACCTTTACCACGCCTCCCTAAAGTCAGCACTGGATGCTCCAATTAAGCTACAAACTGTTAAAGCTCAGCAAACAAGTCCAGCCACTACAGCCCCACTATTAGAAATCGCTCCATGGCCAAACGAAAAGCTGAAATGGAATGGCATGAGTCTGGCCTTGAAGAGCATACAATAGAGTGGGCTAGTGCACAGGCCTAATATAGGCTAGCTCTCCTTGCCTCCAAGAAGGCGCTCTATAATATCAAAATCTCCTCTGTAAAATATGCCACTAAAGAACTTTTTGCCTGTTATGCACTCTCGAGAAAGGCCATACTATAACAACTGGCCCCTCTGCTTTGTCCTTCTGGTGCAATAAATGTATGGCATACTTCAAGCAAAATAATTACCAAGATCAGGGGCAACATTATGGCTAAATTGCCCTCGAAATGGCCATCTGATGTTTCCCCAAATCCTCTAGGGCTCCCTGCCAGGCCTTTGAGAGCTAAAGACCATTTCATCCCACAGTTCACATTCTCTCCTGTATCTGTCAAAGAAGTATTTAAAGTTATCCAGGAGCTTAATGTCACTAACTGCACCAATGATGTATGTTAGGGTAAAATTATTAGAGAATGTACCCCATTTTTGGCACAAGCGTTACAGCTATAGTTAACAAGACTTTCTCTTCTGGCTCCATACCTGAATCTCTGAAAGAGACCTGTGTTACCCCCATCTTAAAAAAGGCTTCTTTGGAGCCCTCTGATCCTGGTAACTATCAGCCTATTACCAATGTCAGCTTACTCCTTAAAATCCTGAAAAAATGGCTTAGTTACAGCTACAGCACTTTGTCATCGCTCACAATTTATTGGGTACTCACCAGTCGGGTTTCCATCCAGCACATAGTACAGAGATCTCAGTGTTGGACATTCAGTCTGGCATATTTGATATTCTGGATGAGGGCAAAGCTTGCTTGTTGATGCTTTTGGACATCTCAGCGGCATTTCATTTCACGACTCACACAGGATCTCAGTCCTGATTATCTTGCCATCAGCAGGGTCAGATGTTTATTAAGAGGAAGGTGCGCCTCAGTGGTGCTGGGCCAGTAGTCATCTAATTCATACCTGATCATGCAGGGAGTCCCTCATGGATCATGTATGTCTCCCCTTCTTTATACAAATATATAAAACCTCTCCATGTCCTTCTGCATAACAGTAAGGTCCAGTTTCAAAATTATGCAGACACCCAGTTGTTGTTTCTGTTCTCCAGTGATATTGCCAGAGATACCAATCATATAAACAACATCTTTAATGTCATCAGCGTATGGATGAGAGACATTTTGCTGGCAGAACATCTTTTGCTGGTGGCCCCCAATATCATCAAGAAGCTTGGCAATTCCTATGACTTAATGTCCATAATTACTCACACCATCCCCATATTGAGGAAAAACATAACCCTATGCATCTATCTCAATACGTAGATGAATATGGATGCCCAGGTTTCAGCTACTGTGAGCTACAGTCGCTGCTTCTATAGCCAGGGCTATCATTGGGAGAACACTTTATGCGGTGCCTCGCTTGCTGGAGCACCATCATATGAGGTTGAAAGGCTCCAAGCGATAGAGATTGTGGCCAATAGCCATAGAAGATCTCATATCACTCCAATGCTGAAAAGCTTACAATGGCTGCCAGTTGCTCTGAGAATAAAGTTCAAATCTATGTCTATTATTCATAAATGTGTGCATGGGGATGCTCCTTCATTCCTTAAGGCTTCATTACGATTCTATAAACCATCCCGCTCTCTCCGCTCAAGCACACAACAACTTTTAACTAATAAAAGCTATAAGCATAATCGCGCTGGTGGCATATCTTTTCAAACCTCAGCCTCAGCTTGGTGCAACACGCTGCCACAGTGTTTGCGCCTTGACTCTAATAATTCTGTCTCTTTAAAAAAAAACTCTGAAAATACATCTCTTTAGGGAACATTACACATGATCTTCAGGACTCTTCATGGACTTCATTCTTGCTGACTGTCCCCTGTTTCTCTGTTTTTTATTTATTATTCTTATTTTGTTGCATGTGCGAAGCTCGTTGGCGCCCATGGGCTTAAGCGCACTATGAATTAATGAAATAAATAAATATAATGTTGATACAGTCACATTGAATTGTGTGCTGTAGAGAAGAGTAGCTTCAAAGATATAGATTTACTCTGAGTGGATTGGAAGGGGGGGTTCCTCTTTCCTTATTCAGGCCCAGTCCGGGGATCCAGAGAAGAAATTACCCATTTTGAAGGTGTTCATGAGGGTACTCTTTTAGAGACTCCTTCTTTTCCAGTAGTATACACATATGACCAAATGGGCCTACTGAGTTTGGCTGTACCTCAAAAACACGATCATGTTCGCTATGCAGAGGTGACATTATAGTACCTGGTTTCTGAGTCAGATCTTGATACTAAAGGGGAATATTGGACTCATTTAATATCCCCTCCAGGTTTGATTTCCAATACATCCAAAATTCTGAATCTAATATAATGAGGGATTACCCAGTTAAAGTGAGGGTTTTGTTGCTGTAACTAAGGGATACTATTAAATCAAATCAACGAATCTCCCTATGATTACCCAAAATTACCCTAAGAGTTTAAGTGTGAATGTCAGCGGTCTCCAGGGCAGAACGTTACCATCAGCCATGTCATTAGTTGTCAAAGTAATGTGACTTTCATTTTCCTGCATCTGGCCATCCAACAATGATGCTGCTTTAAAGATGGTCCAGCAAAATGGAAAGATCACCTTCCACATTAACAGTGCACCTAAACCCACAGACCTAATGGAACCAGAATTTGACATAAGAGGAAGTGCAAACAGCCTCACCCAACCTCTCCTTTCTTGACTGAAGTGGATGAATATGTTTCTGACATCTACCTGGATCTTGAATCGGGATCCCTAACCAGATGCCCTTTTTCTCCAGAACACAGACACAATCCCAGTTTCCAGCATCAGCCCTTCTCCTTACACCTCCTTACACCTGCATAGACACCAGAGTGTGCCACAATGTATGTGGTCCTCTGCCTCAAATGTAACTGTGGGCTAAGTGCTCTCTCCAAGGTCAGTCTTCCTTTCAGAATTATGCATAGATACAAAATTTCTCTAGAAATACCTTCTCCATCTAGGTTTCAATAAGGCGAAACGTCGATTTGCATTGCTAGGTTAATGGAAGCCTACAGAATAATTAGATGAATCCCCCTTCTGTGCCATTAATTTCATCCTTTAGTCTCCTGAAAATAACACACACTGTGTTCTATCCAATCAATGAGTCTAGTCGGCAAACATATTATTTCTCATTATATAGCAGGGGCACCCATGGTTCCCTGCAGAAGGTTAAAGTGCTTCTTGTCAGGGATTGGTTGTTTACTATAGACGTGTGCCCAGGAAAATGCAAGACTTGTGATATTACCTTTCAGGAATCCAACCTTTACCTGGCCCATGCTAAAAATGTACTTGAAGATATATTGCACTGCACACAAGTGAAGCCACTCCTTGATCTTGTTATGAAAACCACAACATTTATACCCAGAAAGGTGGGCCTCAGTGTCCAATTGGTCACATCAGAACACAGCATACCGGCACTTCTAAGGTAATAGTCCCTCTCCTCCCCCTTTAAAGGCTATACCTCCATAGAGAAATTCTGTACAACAGAGGTCAGACTTTGTTACCAATCTGAAATATATCCAGGAATCCTCTGGACTTCAAAGCCTGTCATGGTCGAGGAGCCTGCTGGTTGGTCATCCATCCTACTTTGTGCACATATATAGTTGACAGTTCCCTGCAACACATCTGGACTTCCCACATAGCAATGTGGAGTGACCCATGGGAAAAACACCTCAGTAGAGAAAATACACCAGGTGAAAAATCTTCAGGCATCCATCTTTTTTTTTTAATTAAAAGAATTTTGTTTCATTTACAAAACGTTTCATTTATAATTGAACACAACTTGTTTCTCAAGATTTCAACAGGATAAAAACCCCAAAAGAAATTAGACATTCAATAACATGTTATACATCTACAGATGCATGAGTGATCTAAGTCAACAGAACTTGCCTTGGTAATTGGTTTATGTTTGCCTTATACTTCATTCAGTATTGGGGAATTTCCTATCATTAGTCTTGATTTTCTAGGATTCAATTATCTTATTCCAAAATTGGATTATAGTAATAGTCAGGTTTTTGTTGTTTCCTGCCAAATATGAGTCCATCTTTCTTTGGGATCTCGCGGGGATCCAGGGTTTGCAATCATTTTTCTGAATAGGTTTCTTTTCTTGCTCAAATTGGTACATTCCATTATCACATGGTGTAGTGTCTCAATTATATCTTCTTGTTCACAAAATCGACAGTATGCTAGTGAATGGGAATCTGTCTGGTTATTGCAAGGTGTTCACGCGTGAGTAGCTGGTTCATCCAGAATCTGAAGAATTGATCTCTTATGTGGCGGTCTGGAAAAAGAATCAGATATGTTGGTAATTGCTTGATCGTTCTAATATCCACATCATATTGTATGTTCATACGATATTTGGATTTTTCAGCTATGGTATAAATCCAGTCGTTCTTTTGTATTTGTTTCTTTGGTACCTGTAGCCGCTTAGTGTGCATTTCCAAGGTTATCTCATTGCTTAGCATTAGTTCCTCTATTGCTTGTTTCCAAGTTTTGAGCACTGTGTCTGCAATCGAGTTCTGACTGTCGCTCAGGATGTCATAGGCCAGAATGTTGTCTTTGTTTACTATTTTTCTATAAAAATCGAGTCACTTCCACGTCACTATAGATTTCAGTGACTCGGTGGCTAGTTCGTAACGTATTCTTACTGCGGGAAACGATTTGGGCAGCCCTAGAATTTTCCGCCAGAAGGTACCTTCTATGGAGTCCCAGATGGTTTGGGCCAAGTTGATCATGGTTTCGCTCCCATAGGTGGTGATTGCTATTACCTTCTGTCGATAAAATTTGATACCAGGTTTCATAGAATATTTCCCAAATTTGCGATGTATCACTGCACCTTGACGGGCCAGAGAGGAGATTTTGGTTTTTAACTGCATCGCCCAGTCTTTCTCTACCTCTGATTGGTTCAAAAGGATTCCCAAGTATTTAATTGTTTTTTGTTGTTCCAGTAGTTCACCGTCCATATGGAACCTTGATGGTTTTGTTTTAGTTTTACGGATATTCATCAAGGTCATAATTTTTGTTTTGGTTGTATTAATTTCAAGTTCATTTGTTTTCATATAGTTTTCCAATTGTTTGAGACTTCTTTGTAGGCCCACCAGGGTTTTATTGAGGATTACAATGTCGTCGGTGTATATGAGGTGAGGAATCAGTGTATCATTGAATTTTTGGTGGGTTTGCTGTTTCAAATCGGTGTTCTTGGGAAATGTCTGATGTATAAAGCTTGAAAATGGTGGCTGCGAGGGGGCATCCCTGTTTTAGCCCATTTGTGGTGGAAAATGGGGCAGACAATGTTCCATCTTGTGATAGTCTGATCTTAATAATAGTATTACTATACAGTTGCTTAATTGGCTCAAGAATTTCCGATGGGCAATTCCAAGATGCTAATTTTTGCCATATTTTTGCCTATTAACCAAGTCAAAAAGCTAAATTAAGATTGATAAAGCCAATAAAGACGGCATAGATCGTAATGTTACTGACCAAGGGTTCAAGATCATCAGGTTAACATTGGTTCCTGTGTTTTTTGTAAATCCGGTTTGTCTGATGTCAAATCTGTTGTTTGTTTTTATCCATGTGTTCAGATTGTTTAGTAATAATGTGGCGAATATTTTCCCAATAGGGTCCAATAGCGCAATAGGACGGGAATTAGAGGTCACTTTACGGTCTCTGCTTTTGTAAATTGGAATCAATGTGGCTACCCTCCATGAAATAGGGATCTGTTTGCACTCTTCTATGTTGGTAAATAGAAGGTGACAGAGGGTAGCCCTTTCTCCGGGCTTCTTCTTAATGATGGTGCTGCATAGCCCGTCCGGCCCGGGGGCTCTTGATGTGTTGAGCTTCTTTATTATCGTCAAAATTGCCTCTTGTTCCCATGTGGATGGCCAACTTGTTGTCGGTTGTTGTTGTTTCGTGGTCTCAATGGCAGAGGCTTTCCCTGTGTAAATAGATGCAAAATGGGTAGTCCATACATCTTTGGAAATTACCTGTATCAATTTGTCAGGCATCCGTCTGTTTAAATGTATTGGGCCATGCAGAGATCAAGCAACAGGAATCAAGCACAAAAGCCATTGAGGTATTTTATGCCTCTTTTATGTTTTGTCTGCGCCCTATTGCCCACGGGTCCCTGGATTGCGCATTATAAATATTAAACTAAACATAACTGTTGTAATGTAACTTTCCTCCTGTAAGTATCCATTAACACTGCCAGTTTCCCACCAGACAGATACGATGCACATGTCAGCCATGATGGATTTGGTACTGTCCTAACCATCTATCATAAGGCAAGGGTATACATTGCAGCAGACCTCTTGGAACAGTAAACACACCTGAAATGTCAGTGGAAAGATTCAAGACACAACCACACACAGCAGCTTTCACGGTCCAGTAAATTAGATGACCTGAGACAAATTTCCATTCCGATGCCTGCAAAAACCATCAGGGGTGCAATCAATATAGAAGGCTACCATGATAATTATGGAGTACTGGAATCCAACAAACATGCAAACATGTAAGAATGTGTCACGATCCTAGACCTGCAGACAAGTCTGTCTTTTCCGGGAACTCCTCATTTTTGTGTATCCTGTCTCTTTCTTGAAAAGCGATGAAGACCGTCACAAGGTTTATATTTGTCATTACCCAATTCGCTGATTAATAGGGAAATGGGCCTTTTAATTGGAGGATGCTTATTGCAACTAAAGCACCCTGCCATTAAGATGCTACCCCAAAACATACCAAAACTAAATAAACAAGATATTAGCTGAAAATAATAATTTCAAATTCATTCCACTAACTTTGCAATTTCGCTTGACATGTTACCTAGTGTCATCACCTGTGGTCTTGGATTTTAATGTCTCAAATTTGTCTCTGTAATCCAAACTGTACATGAATCTTCTAATACAAATGTATTGCTACCACAGTATTTCCTGTTGCAGGTAATTGTCTCTTTTCAGACTTAGCCTGGCTGGTGTATATCACTGATGCAGAAACATGAGTGCCACCTTTGAAAGGCAAGTTTAAACTTGGGGGCTGTGTATTTCTAAGTTCCCTGGATGTCACAGTTCTGCTTGGACATCTCTTTTCTTTCACCCCCAGCACAGATGTTATCAGCTGGAGGATAAGGTGAAGCGCCATTTCTAGAAGCAAAGTTCAGTATTGGGTTGGGCGTCGTGATGATGTTCTAACCTTCTCCTCCAATCTTCATCAACAAGTAGTCCTGGAATCCTCAGTGTGTATGTGGTAGCCCTCCCACATGACTGGAGCACAGGAGCACGCTGGGTGCATTTATTACCGTTTCCCTGCACCAAAGGATGAACTATGCCCCAGATTAGGATAAACATGCCGAGAGCTCAATGACAAACCCTTCTGCCATTTCCGAGGTACATATCAGAATATCTGCCAATTTACCCGTTGCTCAATAAACCTTGGCTACTTACATGTCGCTATTCATTAAAGATGTTGGAGCAGGTCTGGGTGACCGGATAGCTATCACTGCATTAGTTCAAGGAACTGCGTGTTTTAGATTTGCTGACTGCAACTGACTGTAACTGTAATAAGGATTGCGAAAGAAAAGGGAGGGACCACCATCTATCTCTATGAGTGTGGGAGGCGCATATGGAACGTACCGTGAGCTTCCTGTTCCTGTTCACTGTTGTCTACTCTATTTCTGTCATTTCAAGGTTGACACATCCTGTGATGGCTTTGTCGACTGGAGTGAGTTTTGCACTTTCATGCTGCTCCAGTACAAAGAGAAAGACTATGCAAAAACCAGAAAGGAGACCTTCCTTGCGCAGCCACCCACAATAAGACTCTGCCTGCAGAACAAGGTTGGTGAAGCTACTCCTAGCAACATAGATGGCATATCTGATTATAGAGTTTTCTGGTAAAATTAAAGAAAATACAGTAGAAACAGAAACATCTGGTCCTATCCTACCAGGGGTAAAAATTTTTACTTGAAAGCCTATGTCACCAACATCACAACCTGTTAGATGTTTTGTCATTCGTCCAAATACAATGATACATGTATTAGTTATTCTTCTAAGTGCATTTTATTGTGTGTTACCAACTCTTCTTCAGGTGATTCTCTTAGACCTTGATATTAACAAGTCGGTGGCTCATTTTCGGCCGGGCGCACTGTTCTTTCAATTAATGGTACGCCACATTTTCTTTAATTTGTATGGCGGAGAGGAAGGGCGGAACACAACT
Organism: Ambystoma mexicanum; assembly: GCF_040938575.1. Lineage (NCBI taxonomy): Eukaryota > Metazoa > Chordata > Amphibia > Caudata > Ambystomatidae > Ambystoma > Ambystoma mexicanum. Next base: position 921,388,745 of record NC_090926.1, on the reverse strand, counting down.
TGGGTTCCGGCCACTCCCTTCCTCTCCAACACACAAATACTCCCAGCATTTGCACTTGTATACATTTTCATGTGGATGCAAATACTGGGGATCCCTATGGGATCCGCCGGCTTTATGCGACAGCAAAAGGCAGGCATACTCAATAAGGATCCATTGCAAATGCTTCCTGCCATGTGTACATGGCAGTTGGCGTTTACCTTATTTGCACGGTGGAGTGCAAAAGCGCAGGGCAAAAGGCGGCATACATCCCGCTACGCTGCCTTTTGCCCTGCACATTTGCACTCCGTTGTGCAAACGACCAAAATGTGGTATCCCTACAAAATATCCCCACCAAAAATATCACAGTACATATGGGCGCTTGTCTCGGCATAGGCGATAATTTTGGGGGGGATAACTTGTGGGAACGGGGGTTGCTGGGGTGTCCCCCACTCACTTTAAAATAATGCAGGGGTTGTGGGGCTGTCCCCTGCAGGATCATTGGGTCAATATCGCCGCAAAAATATGCCAATATTTTTGTATCACAATATTTTTGCGGGGATATTAACACATGGAACCCAAAATTTGCCAGCAGGAAGCCATTAACCTTGCAGTGCTAAAGTAATAGATCCCCGCTTCCAAATTACGAGCTCTTTTAAAAAGAGCTCCTTTGTGCACTAGGCACATAACTTCGTAATTCCAATCCATTCTATTATTCGAAAAGGGCAATATAGTCCTAAATCTACGTAACAGGTTTTTTAAAAAATCTATCTTTTTTAAGACTTGCAAATAAAGCTTGGTACATTGGTGGGCAAGGTCTCCTATTTGTGGGTTTTTATGGTGTACTGTTTACGGAAGTGGCTAAAAAATCCTGAAAAAATGCTGAAACACACAAACATTTCCTGGGCAGCTCTGGAATCTACCTAGGAACTCATGCTTTATGAGTCCATGTTAAAAAAAAAAAAAGTCATGCAGGTTTAAAGTAAAAAGGTGAAAAAGAAAAAACAATATACACATGCAAATTATGACCCGCGTTTCTCCTTCAGAAAGCCCATACATAAGGTAACAGCTCTTTTTTAACAGTGTCTCCTTACGCACCAAATTTTTTCAAGTCTTTTTTTCAGATTATCAAATGTGATGGAAGGAAATTCTAGAACTATTTTTGACTCTTCACAAAGAGTGCTTGTTTTATGGTTTGCCATTAAAGGGTTAAGACTACATTAAACGTTTTTTTTTGCTAGTGTATTATGTTTACATCAAAGTGACCCTTTACACAAATATTGATATGATTGGCCGTACAATGATTGTGGCAGCCCAGATGCATTCAGTGTTTGCTTATGGTTGGTGAAGACACAGGGGATCATTACAGCTTTGCCGGTATCCTGGCGGTAAATCTGCTAGGATGCCTGCAAATGGTAGTACTGTTACGGCACTAAATCCAGATTATGAGTGCCGCTAAGGGTGGTAAATCCCCGTTCCATGGAGTCCCAGAATCCATGGGGGATTTGCTGGTATGACTGGCACTGGTAATGCCATTGCTGGTAATACCGGCTATTTTTGCCTGGGAATTACGCGTGGGTCTTGGCTGGAGGCAATTCCTCCACCCCAACAACAAACTTGTACTTTGCAGGTGGAAACATTTGACTGTTGACATTAATACAGCATGTTTATTCCGCACCAGCAAAGCTTTAATGACCCCACAGTGCCATGAAGATCATTCCTTAGGGTCTAAATCATTTTAAGTTATGTTTTTGAATTGCAGCAGGAGCCTACAAGCCGCATCTTAGCCATCTCCTTTCCTCCGCCCGTTTGGTTTGTGACCGTCAGCAAAGGGGGCGTGCTTACTGCATGGGACAGCGAATTGCACGCTCAGAAATCCTATGAGGTAAATGGCTGCGCATCTCTATGGACAAATACTTTTCAAAGGTCCTTCTGTTTTAGCATATTAAAGCAATACGTTGTCTGTTCCATCAAGTTATGTAGTCAAAGTGGTTAATTACACTTTGCCCAGAAGGATCAGTGGGGGGCTAGTGATTGAGTGTGCACATTGGATTAAAGAAGTGGTAATTTATCATACCCCACTGTACTGTCTCCTATTGCCATTCAAACAATCTGGCTCAGGCTGACACTAGATTGGTGCACACTGTTTACACTTCAATCATGCCAAGGAAAGAGATGATTGCCAGTACTGTGCCTCTGCCTGGGCGTCATTATAGCTCAATTTCTCACCCCTGGTCCTGGACCTGTACACGCAACTGGCCGGAAATGTAACAAGTGGCTGCTGCCATGGAGCACCCTCAATTTGTCAACTTTTCAGTCACTAACGCTCAAGTAGACTGATGCATTTCTACTCACTTTGAAATACCTGAAAACTATATGCTGTGCATACCTTTGTCTGTGTAGTTTTTTAAAAGTCGTATTTGAAATACAAACCAATGAATACGTCAATATATGAATTACACAACTTAAAAAACAGCATGAGCACGTCTGTGGAGCATACCCATTGCTCCCAATCTGTGGAAAGTGGGTTTGCCTTGGTGCAAGCTCAATCCTCTCCACCTCCAATATATGCGCCAGCAAATGTTGCCTACTTTAGGGGAAAAATGGCTTCTTATTTCCAATAAATATGTTGCAACCTAAACTCACCACCGACTATTACAGATTGAAGCCGAAGCTAGCAATACACAAGCTGGAAAAAGGAGGTTCAAAGCCTGGACGACGGATGCAGTTTACATGCCGAACGTGCACAAAATCGCTGTCACCACCACCAGCCGGGACATCCACTTTTTTGACGTGTCTACGATAAACATCTTTGAAGAATTCCGCTTGTTTGGTAAGCCCTCATTGACACATTATCTATACGCTGAGTACCTGGCGTGGAGGATAAATACAGCTCATGTTTGATAATCAGCATTAGATTCATAGACTGAACTGTAAAGGTAGTCGAACTCTACATATAATTCATGAGTACCCGGCGGGGGGCGTGGCTTCAACCTCCCAGCCAATGGGGTGGCTCAAAACGTGGGGCTTTACCAAATGGTAAAGCCCCTGCTCTGAGCCTCCTTGGAGCTAGAGGCTGTCATTTGCCCCACTGGATACCAAGTAAGACAGTGATCCCCTGTTTCCCCTTCCTCTGCCCTCACCTATACCCCCTTTTTCCACATCTCGTCTCCCCTCCCACCTGTACCCCACTTACCTGGCACTGCTTGGTTCCTTGCCGGTCCTGGTTACACTAGTGTCCCTGGCGCATCACCGACCTGGCAATGGGCACAATGGAAAGGGAGAAGGGACTACGTGGAGTTCTCTTCTCCCTGATTCATGGCAGCCATCATTTTTAATTTTTTTTAATTTTTCTTAATTTTAAATAACAACACAAACTTATGAATGATTTGAAAACAATAACATAATCACAAATAACAACCCCCCCCTTCCCACCCTCCTAACTTGACCAAGTCCATTCTATTCTGTGATATGATCTAAGAGCCTGCAGGGTTAGTGTGGGCTGTCCAAGTCCTCACTGGAGGAGCTATCCCCTTCGCGTAAAACAGGCTCGTTGTGATGGCCACCCATTGTAATAGATCGGTGGAGGTGTCTAGCTTTTGGTGTCGTTGCGCCAGCTCCCAAGCCCCCGTTTCGGCTGCTGTCCATCTCCGGAGGTCCTCCCACCACATTGAGAGACTGGGGGCTCTGGGGCATTTCCAAGCCATGGCTTAAGTCTGTTCAGAGGCTTATTCTTTTTTCCTTTAGGGTATGAGCCCAGGATGCATGCTTTAGGTGTCTGCACATCTAATGCGATATCTGCCTCCGCCACCCTTACTTTGATTTGCGTCCAGAAGGTTTGAATTGCCGGACATCCCCAAAACATGTGTGTCATCCCCACACAGGGTTCTTGGCATTTGGGGCACATTGTGCTCTACTGAATCTTGAGATAAATGTCTGGGGTAAGGTATGTCCTGTTGGTTATATAGAATTGTATGAGCTGCAGGCGGGCATTTCTAGAATATTTTTTGTGGTAGTGTGTTATAACCTCCCATTCATTGTCTTCGAACTGTGTGTCAAGTTCAAGCTCCCATTTTCTCCTGCTCTTAAGGTCTTGCTGCGTAGTACAGGTGAGCAAAGTTTCGTAGAGCCTCCAGGTTTCCTGTCCTCCCTCTGCCGCACTCAGCAGGTTCTCAATGACCTTGTGGCCAGTGTCAAGGGTCTCCATATCCGGCTAGCGTTTTGAGAGTCTTTTTACAACAGCGCTGTGTAGGAGGAACTGTCCTGTTGGTATCCCTGTGGATAAACGTAAGGATGCCCTGATCGTCTACCAGATCTCCCAGGGTGGAAACACCGTAAGTCTCCCATGTATTCCTTATCACCTCCTGGCCTTCAGGTCTGGTAGTAATGATTGCAATAATGGGGATCTGTGGGGAGTAAGGGTCGACTACTCCGGCGGCTTTGCAGGCGCGCTTCCATATCTGGGTTCCGAGGCGGATTAAGTGTGAATCTTGATGTCTTGCTCCCTGTTCAATCCAGAGTAGGTTCCTGAGTAGCATTAGGGAGTTTGTGGGCTGCAGAAGGCGAGTGTCAGTTGTGGCGTCATCGGCCATCCATTGGATCATATGCTTCAGTTGACCTGCCATATAGTAAAGTTTGAAATTGGGGACCTTGAGGCCGCCTCTGTCATATGGCCTTTGCGTTGTCTCCAGGGCAACTCTGTGTCTTCCATCTAGCCAAAGATATTTTCTGCAGAGTTTATTTAGATCCTTGAAGAATGATTGCGGGATATTGTATGGGACATTGGTGAAGAAGTAGAGGAATCTGGGTAGTGCTACCATTTTAGTGCTACCATTTTAAGGAGCCCTGCTCTACCCGCTACCGAAAGTGGCAGCTTGCTCCAGAAGTCTATTGATTTGACCAAGCCCTCTCTCGCCTTCAGTGTGTTCAACATATGTTCAGTTTTGGAGTCTCGATGGATCGTGATGCCCAAGTATTTGAAGGATGTAGGTTCCCATTTAAGGGCAAATGTTGGGAGGTGTTTCTCTTTGGACTTACTTAGGGCTGCTAGGGGGTACAGGCATGACTTATCGTAGTTGATTTGGATACCTGTGCATCTATGAAACCCCTCCAACGTCTCCAGTATGTAGGGTAGTATGTGTTCGGGGTCTTTTAAGTAAAGAAGCATGTCATCCGCATACATGGAGACTTAAGTGGGTCACCCCGTCAATTACTATACCCCCATCGCCATACTCCTGTCTGAGGTATGCCACCACTGGTTCAATAGCTAAGATATATAGCATAGGGGAAAGGGGGCATCCCTGCCGTGTACCCCGGGAGAGATTCCACTTGTCAGAGAAGGTGTTGTTCGTACGTACCCTGCGGTGGGGTCTGTGTATGTGAGTTCTACCCATTTAAGGAAGGCAGGCCCAATCCCCATCTTGGCCAGAGTGGCGTGGAGCCATTTCCATCGAACTGAATCAAATGCCTTGGAGGTGTCTAAGGACGCCACTGCGCATTTTTCCGGGTTCTTGTCAGTGCTATAAATGACATGGTGCAGTCTACGTAAGTTTTCAATGATGGAGCGGCCTTGCACATACCCTGTCTGGTCGTGGTGGATTAAGAGTGGGATGGCTACCCTTAGCCTCCCTGTTAGTAGCGCTGTTAGTATCTTGTTGTCCACTTTAAGCATGGACAAGGGTCTGTATGATCTGCATTCTGAACTGTCCTTATTGGTTTTTAACAGGGGGATGATGACTGCCTCTCTCATGGTGTCTGGGAGGTGACCTAACTCATATGCCTCATTGTACACTTGGGAAAGTAGTGGGGCCAGTATATTCTCGTAGGTCTTATGGCACTTTCCTGGGAGTCAGTCGGGTCCGGGTGCTTTCCCGGAAGGGAGCGATCTAATAGTGACCGCAACCTCCTCATCGGTGATGGGGCCTTCTAGGGTCTCGGCTATTTGTTCATCAAGCTGAGGTAGCCTGATGATGTCGAGGACGTCCCCAATTTCTACCTCCGTGGGTGGTGAAGAGTCGCAATAAAGGGCCTGGTAGTATTCTTTGAATGCTAGATTAATCCCCCTTTGTGTGTGGATGCTCTGGCTATCTGTGCCCCGGAATAGGCAAATGGGTTTCCTGGGAATTTCGTGTTTATAGAGCGATGCTAATAATTTCCCAGGTTTGTCGCCTAGGCCATGATTCCTTTCAACGTATTTTGAGTAGCTTAGTTTCCCCAGTGTCTCCCAGTGTGCTAGGCAGGCTTGCTTTAGCTCTATTGTTTTGTTCATGTGGGCAGGGTCTGGGGACGTTATTTTTTCCAATTCTCTCAACTCGTCTTCAGTGCGTGCTAGCAGGGACGAGATGGATCTTTCGGCCCCACCAGTGGCAGCGATCATTTCACCCCTCATCACCACTTTGTATGCCTCCCATGCCGTGCTTATGTGTTGAACACTGTCTAAGTTGGTCTGCCAATAGTCTGACGTGCTCTGTCTAATTTGTTCACAGAAGGCTTTATCTAGCAGTGCTTCACTTCTGAGTCTCCATGTAGGAACTGGGGGTCTGGGCGTGATTACAGTCCAAGTGGTCATCAGGGGGGAGTGATCTGACAGCACCCTGGCCAGGTATTGTGTGTCTTCGAACAAGTCTAGGTGTTCCTCACTAGTGAATATGCAATCGATTCTGGTGTATACGGCATGTGGGGGTGAGTAAAAGGAGTAAACTCTGTCATCTGGGTGCTGTTCTCTCCATAGGTCTTTCAAAGCGAATTGATGTGCAAGGGCGTTCAATATTTTGGTGGGTGGGGAAGGGCGGACGTGTTTGTTGTCGGATCTGTCAATACAAGGATCCAGGGTACAATTGTGGTCGACCTCCAAAATTATTATGCCGTCTCTGCATGGGTGTACAACGAGCGGAAGAAGACTGTGGTGTCATGATTAGGAACATAGGTGCTAATCAGGCAAAGGTCCCTCCCCTCGATGGTGCCTTGTAGTAAGGACATTCTGCCTTCGTCATCCGTTTTAGTTTGGGTCAGGTAGATGGGGATGGAAGGAGCTATCCAAATTAAGACTCCCCTAGCATACGTGGAGTACGTGGAGCCCACCAGGGTTCCCCTCCAGACTTTGGCCAGCGCTGCTAACTTGGGTGCGTTTAGGTGGGTCTCTTGCAGCAGGGCGACTCCGACTTTATGGCGTTTCATGAATGTGTGGACACGATGTTGCTTAACATACCTGTCTAAGCCCCTGACATTCCAGGACATAATTCTAATCTTGTCAGCCATGTTCTGAGTGTGGTTGTAGGTTTGAAGGTGGCCCGTGAGGTAGGCCAATCGCTTGGATTTGTAGGTTGCATTGCATTGAGAGGTCTTGGTTTGCACCACAACAATTCTGCAGTAGGTGGTCTTGGCCCATTAGGTATACAACTTTAACTGGTTCCCCAGCATGGGGGCTCTCTTCCCCTTGAACATTAAACAGAGGTTTCCCTCGTTCTTACTGCCCCATTTCCGCTCCATTTGACCTAGGTCTCTTGGTGCCCTACGGGCGGGTAAACTACCCAAACTATTCCTGGGGGCAGGAGTAGGTTTGCTTCAGATGGTATCTATTGTGAAGCCGTTCGTGTCTGGCGTAGCTCCAATTAAGTTAAGGTTGCCGCATTTGGTAGCGTGGTGCAGTGTAACAGGTGCAGGCTGCCTGGGGATTATGGGAGTGATTTCTCATGGTGCTGTTTGCCGTGGTTTCCGCTGTTTTAGTTCCAGGTCTGAGATCTGCTCCTTGTCCATCCATTTGGTGGCTTCGGCAGGCGTGTCGAAAAAGTAGGCTCTGTTGTTATGCAGGACTTTTAGTCTAGCTGGGTAAAGAAGCATGTAGTGCAGGCCTGCGTTTTTCAATCTGGCTTTGGTGTGGGTGAATTGGGCCCTGCTTCTTGGGACTTGTAGAGTATAGTCTGGATAAATGGCGATCTTCGCAGAGTCTCTTTGTATGCAGCCGCCTGATCTTGAAAAAGCCAGGATAGTTTATAATTGAGCACTTTTGCTATTATCGGTCTGGGTGGGCACCCCGGGGGAGGCCGCTTGGCGAGGGATCGATGGGCTCTCTCTATGGTGAAGCACTGAGAAAGTTTCCCTGCTCCGATTTCTTGTAGTAGGAGGTCTTCGACGTAATTCGTGGGGACGTTGCCTTCAATACCCTCAGGAAGGCCTAAAACTCTGATATTGTTTCTGCGGGCCCGCCCCTCTGCCTCTGCCTCTGCCTCATCAGCTCTGTCTTCTAGGTTTTTCACCTTCTGTGCCAGGGCGTCCACCTCTTTCGGAAGCTGGGTTTTTGACTCGTACTTCCAGCCTCCGTTCTACTGGCAATGGAACGTACATCCTGCCGTAATAGGTTTAGGTCGATTGCAACAGCGTCTATTTTGCTTTCCATAGTTTTCTGGAGGGTCACGATGGCCTCCAAGAGCTGCGAGTTCCCTGGTTCTGGGGGCTCGGTGTTTGGTATCTCCTCGTTGGTGGTGTTGGCGTCTGGTCGGAGCGACCAAGTGGCCGCAAAGTTCTCTGTGGTGGTTTGTTTGCACTTGCTCCATGCTCCCTTTATGGACATCACTCTGGGGGTGGGTGCGCCCGCCTGATCTTTCTATTGACTTGGCAGCGGTGGTTGTGGTGGCTTGCTTTGTGTCAAAGCTGGGTTTGAGCTTTTAGGGGCTTAATTGGCTCGCTTATGTTGCGCGCTTCCACCTTTGGGGTGAATTGGGAGGTCCTGTGAGGTGTGAGGGGTAGGAGTGCTTCTTGTGGCATACTGGGCACTCGGAGTGAGCTCCTCTTGGCTTGATTGGTGGGGTGCCCCAGAATTGCCTCTTCAATGCTCGGGGAGGAATGGGGGGTCGCCCTATTTCAAAACCCGTCTTCGTTTCTGTCAGGCCATGCGCTGGCACCCCCTTCGGATCGCCTCTGGCGGCCACCCTGTGCTGCTCTGGGTCGCGTAATACCCTGCACACTGTCCTGTGCAGGGCACGGTATGTAGCTGCGGGCGGTGTATTTTAGAGTCTGGGGCTCCCGCAGGAGCGGCACTGCGTATCAGCCTCGCAGAGTCCATGTTGTCCACGGGGCTCCTTACAGCTAACTCTGCCCTCCTAGTCTTTGGTCACCCCGTGGGGCTTAAAGGGGTGTCAGCGCAGGGTCTACGGTGCGCAGCTCCTGTTCAACAGGCCTGCCTCAGTATCCGCGAAGAGTTTTAGTCGGCCTCACGGTGTAGTTGTGTGCAGTCCGGTGTAGGGCACAACGTGCGGTAGCCAGGCACGTGCGTCTGTAATTAGGGGTTATCAGTGTCTCTATATGTCGCCCAGGGGCGGTGGCGGCTACAGTGCTCCCTCCCTCCAGCTCCGTACCCCTCGTCTGTAGGCATCTCAGCTGTGTTTCCTGGTGCACTCGCCCGGGGTCCCGGCCTCCTGAGCACAGTCACGCCGGGTGTGGAGTTTGCTTCTGGGCCAACTGCTCAGCCACGATGAGTCTCTGCTGGCCGCACAGGGCCTCTGCATGAACGGCCACAGGGTGTATTGCCCAGCACTCGTGTGGGTCCGTGGGGGCCGCGCCGTCGCGCTAGGCAGCAGTGCGCGTGGGGTCAACTCAGCGAGGCCTGTGCTCCGTGTCTTCCAGTCTGTCAGCGGGACTTGTTGAATCGCTAGCCCTGGCTTCCAGCCTTCGTCCGGTGCGCTGCGCAGGACGGTCGTAGTGGTCCTGACTCTCCTGGGGTTTATCTCTGGAGCACTCCGCTTTGGTTTCCTGCCCCTCCTCTTACACTCGGCTTGCGGCCGGCACAGCAGGCATCTGCCTTGGCACCATCGACCAACGGCAACGCAGGACACAGGGGATCGGGTGCGGGTCTTCATGTGCCTGGATCGCTTTTTACATTGCACGTAACTCAGGGCACTCAATCACCCCTGCAGACCACGGGTGCTCCTGGGTCTGGGTGGGCTCGCGGTGTCCACGGTCTTGGTGCTGGGTCGAGCGAGGAGCCGAATCACCTGGCGACCGCCATTGTCCCAGGCATGTCGTTCTTCTTCACATGGTGTTGCATCCCAACGACAAGTTGTAGTCGTTCCAAACTTCTTCCAAGGGTGCCCCAGGCGATCAATGGCATGTGTGGTGATTTCTAGTCGATTTTATAGTTTATGGCTTGAGTTTTTGGCATATCAGTGGACGCATCAAGTGGAGCGACACGAGACTCGACTTCTCTACATGCCTGCTAGCCACACCCCTCGGCAGCCATCATTTTTTGTAGTTTTTAAAGTTGCGAAACATCAAACATATAATTTCTCAACTTTGAAAAAGCCACTATTAATACCCTGGTAAAACATACAATGGTACAAGGATGTGACAATGAAAGGTGGGGTTGATGAACCTCATTTGGTGGAAGCATCCAGAAGGTACTGTCATGTGACTGGTTTGATGGTCATCTGTGTTGATGATGGAACACTGGGTAAAGGTTGGAATGGACTCAGTGGGGTGGGACACCCTCTTCCAATATACAGGCCTAGGAGTTTCAGTTCTAGAAGGTTCTTGTTCAGTTGCATTTTCATCACAGGATTGTGAACTATAAAGGTGGAGGTCTGGAAGGAGGGTCAGGTTGTTGCAGTTCGTTCTGGTGCATGGAAGATGTATTGTCTGGTAATTGGTCTTACAAGACAAATACAGCTGTCTCAGCTTCTACTCTAACCTGAAGTCTGTATAAATGCTGGACCAACATGCTAGAATTGATATCACCTATAACAGGGAAAGATATTTTTCAGTCACTGTCTGTAATAATTTTAGGAATACAGCAAAAATTAGAGTATGAGTCTAAAGCAGTGGGCATCTAGCCTTTATATTATTAGCTATTGTGACAATAATGGAGTATAGGATATCGATAGCATCAAACTCATGCACCATCACCCAATGTATTTAAGAAACCTGTGAGGTTTGGATCATCCGCCATGCACCAAATCGTAAGTATTTGGAAGAAGTGGAAAGAATATTAGTAAGGAAAATAAATTGGCTGAAGTACTTCAAAATATTAGAGAAATAGATGGACCAGAATATTTTTTGGAAGGTTTGTAATGATGTAACATTAAGTGCAGCACAGTCTTCACTGTTCCAATTTATCTGTATGTCATTTATATGATATTGTACATTTCTTCTGTAGCACGAATCAATTAACAAATGCAAAAGATAAAAAGGGCTGTTCTGTTCATTTAATCATAGTTAAGAAATACTATCCCTCGGAAAAGGCCCTTGTAGTTACTTATTAGCTTGAGTGGGTATCCTCTCTCTTACTAAATATTCCCCCTGTAGACACCTGCGCTCCTCTTGCACCACCAACTCTTTGGCAGAACGTTGATCGCTTTCCTTAGCTGGCTCCCTTCTTTGGAACAGCCTTCCCCTACCTCTTCGTCTTGGGCAGGACTTTCTTACATTCTGGAAGCTCCTCAAGACTCTCCCCTTTACCTTGTTGCTGTAGAGTCTTTATCCAGTCATTACGTTGGATCTTTTCAGTATGATGTCATCTGCATACATCATGATAGGTAATGGTACTGCATTGATTTTAGGTGGATTCTTTAGCATTGAATTTGTTTGTTCTTCGTAGTCTGACGTATAGAGATTAAAAAGGGTGGCTGCCAAGGAGCAACCTTGATTTAATCCGTTCCATATCTTTATCGGCATTGTTGTTATCCCTTCTTTTGACATTTTTATTTGGATCGTTGTATTCGAGTACAGCTGTTGTATCGGCTCCAGGATGTCTTGTGGGCATTTCCAGCATGACAGTTTGTCCCAGAGCCTTTGTCTGTTTACTGCGTCAAAGGTTAACTGCAGGTCTACAAATGCTGCAAAGACTGGAATTTTATTCATGATGGCTTCTTGCTTGGTCAGATTTAAAAGGAAAAGGTTGATGTTACTGCCAACATTTTGGACAAATCCTGTTAGTCTTCGCCCAACTGTGTAATTGTTTTAACAGAAAGGAGGCAAATAGCTTTCTCAATGGATCTAGCAAGGCGATCGGTCTATAGTTGTCCGGATCCTTTCTGCCGCTGTGCTTGAAAATTAGGATCAACGTTGCAACTTTCCAGGTCTTGGGGATTTTCTTAGTTTCGATGATTAGGCTGAATAATTGGACAATGACATCTGTCCACTCTACTGGGGCTAATTATATGATCGCATTGGAAAGGCCGTCTGGGCCTGGTGCGCAAAAAGCATTCAATTTGCTGATTGCCTAAAATATGTCATCTTTTTCCCATGTTAGGTTCCAGTTTTTGGCCACTCTGGGAACGTCATCTTTGTTGGTTTGTCTCATTTCCCTGCATAGTTCCGTGAAGTGTCTTATCCATTTCATTTCCGAAACATCCTGTATCATGGTCTCTTTACTCTTTGAGTTGGGATACAGAAGAGTCCATAAGTATCTTGATTTCCTGTTTTTGACAGCTCTCAGAATACTTTCTGCGTCGTCTTGTTGTAATGTCAATCTCATAGATTTTAGCCAGTTCTTATAACATTGTTTTTCTAATCTTATTCACTGCCTACTACTTTCATTGTTCTGCTTTGTCAATTCTCACACTATTTTCTGCATTTCCTTTTTTGTGTTAAATCTGAGTATTAAAGTAATGTTTATGAAGCATTGCAGCTCTTTCATTCTGTTTTGCAGCTTGTCGGAATGGACGCAAGAGCCAAACATAATTCAGTTTTTCAATCCCTTTCCGTGAGGTGTTCTTAAACTTGTCTGAAAGCTGGCCCATTTGGTGGTTTTCTATCCGCAATCTGTTCTTACCACTGTTTAGTTCTAACGGTGGTAAGTAATGGTTCTTCGTTTGCCGCATACTTTCTTCCCATGATGTTATTAGCTCGTGATGATGATCACTATTAGGTGAATCAATATTTCTGGTTTTGGTCATACAGTCTTTTATTCCGGCTGACACATATCTATAGTCTATTTTGGCTGTTGAGTTACCGCAAGTCCAGGTCGGTATTACTTGACCTTTTTCGTTTAGTGCTTTGCCAATAAGAATGAGATTTCTCGTCGCCATTTCTTTCGTCCACTTTATTGCTCTACTGGTTAGTCTTGTGGGCTCACATAGATGTCCTAGACACACACCAGCCGTTGCCAGCTGGTAGCCCTATGCTGCACTCTTGATGGGACAGAGTCCCCAATGTTATTTTGTAGAGTCTCGTGTGTCTCATCCCACTCCCTATCGGAGAGGTTTTAGGTCACGAGAGTCAGAAATGTAAGTATTCTTACGATGCAACCAGCATTTACTCAATACATCATATATTTATAAGTCAAGGTGTTTTGAATCTCTGTCTATTAGATCATCTCCAGCAAGGCACCACCACTCTGAGACGAGGCAGAATTTAAACAGAAAAAGTCTTGTTTATATCAGTTTCACTAACAACCATTTAAATTAAATTAACAACACACTATTTCCTAATAGTGTGGGAAAACATTGTCAACAACAAAAACGTATAGCATATAGAAATTTTAACAGTAGATGGGGCTAAAAAAACGTCCCCACAGGTACAGAGGTGTACTCAGATAATTATACACATTGTAACATCTTCAATTAAATAAGGAATTCATATGTTGCTGAGTAACATTGGTATGATTGTCCTTCTGAGCAGTACACTTCTTTCCGCTCAGGGTTTTATAAACACACTCCTGTCAATCATGTGTGCCGACGCGTTTCGGATTAAACAATCCTTCTTCAGGGCGGGGTATGTTACAGTTTCATGAGTGTCCATAAACTCCTACAACAAGGAGGGATATACTAGTTAGTCTTTTGGGAAAATAAAGGGATTTCACCAGTTAACTCTTAAGAGAAGGTGCAGTACTGACCTTAATTCCTGTGTGTATGGTCAAAAACCAGTGTCAACCTGTGTAATAAATGTGCAAACGTGCAAAATCAGAATTTGTTCTGTAGCATGAGTGAACTTGTAACATGATGTAAATACGTTCTTGGCATACTCACCCGGACGGAAGATAACCATCTCTCCCCGGGTGAAAGAATGGTGATAGGCTTTGACTTCCAGTGCGCAATGGCTGAGGGCAAAAACAGAACAGATGTGTGCCGTTAATGCCGTGATATTTATTGGCAGTAGATACTGTTTTTATTAAAGGGATATAAGGATATAAATGAAGTATTGCCGTTGTGAGTTAATATGGCCACTAATTGATGTTCGTAATTGCAGCGGGATATGCCAATCGTGCAGGTATGTAGAAAAATCTATTCTCGTAAGGTGCACGCTGGCACGAGATCTCGGGTTTAGGGACGTAAACCTCTACTCTCTAAATGTCAGGGTCCACCCTGTGTACCGTGCCCGTCACCGTGCGCGCAAGACAAAGGGTATCTCAACAAGGGTACTCACTGTCTCGCGACCACAAAACTCCGAGAGCATCGTAAGAATACTTACATTTCTGACTCTCGCGACCTAAAACCTCTCCGATAGGGAGTGGGATGAGACTCACGAGACTCTACAAAATAACATTGGGGACTCTGTCCCATCAAGAGTGCAGCATAGGGCTACCAGCTGGCAACGGCTGGTGTGTGTCCAGTGCTTCTTTTTTCTGAATCCCGAGTGGCCTCGAGGTTCTCCCTGCTGCACCAGAAATTCAGGAAACACCTTTGAGAATTATGATCATACCTCAACTTAATGGCCTAAACACGTATTATTGACACAGTTGTGCCTTCACCTCTGCATTTTGTTTTCTCCTCACGTAGATGTCCATCAGGATCATATAGATGTATGTTTAGGTCCCCACATATGATGAATTCTGTGTTGTCATATTTGGCACTTACTTCGTCTATGGCCAAGAAGATGCTATCTATGAAGGCTGCATCACTGATTGCCATCGGGTTCCAGTAACAATTAAAAATCCCCTCAATTTTCCCTTGTCTGTCTTTTGTTTGATCACTAAGGATATCTGGTGGTTGGTCTGACATTTGTATGATCGAACATTGAGCCCATGAGTTTAGATTAATCAATTCCAATATTTTCAGTTTTGAGTCGACTTTTATCAGTGTCAACATACCAGATGAAGGTCTACCTTGTTTGCATTCAATGGCCGGGTTCATATGGGTGCTAAAGCCACCACAGATTGGTTCTGAGACCAGCCATGTTTCTTGTAAACAAATTATATGCAATTTATCAAATTCTGGCATTGCCTGCTGAAAAAGATGACAATGCCCTCTCTTGTTCCATGAACATGCTGTAAAATAGGTGGTCTGCTGTTTGACTAATTGTTATGCATAGGTGTTTTTTTCTGGTTTCTCTCTCTTGAGCCTCGTAGTCCGTATCTCTCCATATCAAATGTTTGGTAATGCTCGATCTTGCCATTTTTATTCTACTCTCATTACCATTTATTCCAGTTACTTCTTGATTAGTTTGTTCATATGTTAATGTATCTCATTTTCCATTGCCATCATTTACAAGTCTATCAGATTCTAATATGTGTCGTTCTTGTTTCATATGGTCTGTATTCACCCATTCTTTTAAGTTGTCCCGTGGTGATTCTCTGCAATCAAATCCTAGACAATACAGGTGCAATTCAATTTTTAGAATAACTTTCTTTGTTTGATCAGTTTGTAGGTCAATCTCTACTTTATCAAGTATGTAATCGTCCGGGAAATGTACTAGCTTAATATCTTCTGATCGTATTACTTTAAGCTATGATATTACCTGGAACAGCCGTAAGACGTTCGTTCTGTTTAGGATCCGAGAGTCCATACATTTCGGTAGTTGCAAATCATTCTTTCTCCGTCCAGGGCTTCTTTCATATTGTGTTTCCGGTTTCCAATGTCTCTGTGACCTGGACGCGGTCATCACAGCCGACTCGCTCTCATGTCGAATTTTCTGGGCCTCTTGGTCTACCTTTCCATCTTCAGATGTGAGATCTATCATTGTCACCTGGGTCATCATTGAATGTTCTAATTCGGTATCTGAAATGTCCACACAGGAGAGGTCTACCGATATAGTTTGCAGCGAGCAATCTTCTTGATATTGGTCAATGATTATCAGAGATGCATCATTCGGATCTGTGTCTGAGTCTATTATCGTCACTGAGGGTTCTTCTATGTATATGGATAGATTCAAGAGATCTTCTTGTTGCGTTGGTTCTTCTGGATTCTTGGTTCTTCTGGATTCTGTGGTTGGAGTTCAGGAACTGGGTTGTTATCTCGTATTTTAGATAACTCAGGTTTGTGTTTCTCAGCTTTTGTTCTTTTGATACTGAGAGGTGGCTTTTTGCTTGTTTCTTTCTGTGGGTACATCTTCACTGTGGATAATTTGCATAGAAAGCCTCTCGAGCCTGTTTATTTTTTGTTGTTTGTTTTCCCATTCCCGATTGTCTGTCTAGCTGAAGTGTTTCGCTTCATTTTCGCAAAGATACCAAAGGGTTACATTTGTGTTTTTCTTAGGGTCTTATTCTGAGCACCTGTTAGAATAATATTATCCCTAGCTGGGTTCTTTATCATCGCTGACTTGGGTATCGTATCCGTCTTAGTTGCTGATTTCCCGTTGGGTCGCTCCAACCATTCCGTATTATCAGTCTCGCTTTGGTTCACATTTTTGCTCTCTGCGTTTAACTTGCCATCAGATACGTTCTTCGTCAGTGCTGTAAGTGCTGCCATCAATTGATTTTTGTCAGTTCTGACGGCTACTGCGATGTCGAAGAGTCTGGTTTGCCACATGACACCCGCCTCTGCTTCTATATTTAGGCGTTCTTGAATTGTTGCAATGAAGGTTTCCAGATGAATCTGCAAGTAAGTTAACATACCATGACCCCATGCTGGCACATATTATTGTCTCAGATATCTGAAGAAAATGTTGATCCTGAAAACAAAAAAGGTTTTTAATAAGGTTAAAAAGTCATATTTTATTAACAGGTATGTTATCATTTCGTAACAACAATCACTCCATTTCCTCCAGACGTTCTGTGTGTGCAATTGAAGCATAAATGATAAGGCTATTAGTGTGAAAAGGATGTCATTACAAGAGCCAAATTTGAGATTTTTTCTCAATTGCAAGGAGTGATATCTTTTAACCAAGTGTTGGCTGATTAGGGTTGTCCGACTCCTGGCCTCTAGGACTGGGATCCTGACGGGTTTTCAGGGTATCCCTAATAGGAAGGGATACCCTGGGATAAATGTGCATACATTTAGAATCATTGTATGCAAATGTATGTCATGAATATTAATGAGGGTTGTCCTGAAAACCTGACATGGATCTGGCCCGCGAGGCCTGGAGTTGGACAACAGTGACAATGGTATCAATATATTGTGCTAATATTTCCAGTAAACTGTCTGTAGCAGCTGCAGTGGGTCACCCTGTGGGTTGTTGTAGTGTTTTATGAATTTTTGGCATTGTGTAAAAATAAGCCATGTACTCTGCCAATGCATTTGAATATATATATATTAAAGAGCAGGAGAGCCGTAGTCCAGTCTCTCCAGTGTACAAGACCTAACAATCCTCCAATATGTCTTAGAACCATTGTTTAGTGAGTCAAACACAAAGGACTCCCATATTCCTTTCTGGTGCACTTCTTTACTTACTTACATACCTCTCAACTCCTTATTCTCTCAGGGTCAATTGGCCAGGGTCAAATGCCTCGAATAGTGCATCCTTAGCTACCTAGCCAACCCTTATTAAAGTAAGGCTTCTTTTTTCTTATATCTCCCCAGGATGATTAGTCTTCCTAGTTAGCATTGTCCATGCACCCCATAAAAAGATTTCATAGGGCAGAAATCTATCTTGGTCCCCGCGCTGCACTCTAGGCAAGTAGTAACAGCCCCATAATGTTGTATAAAAATATTATCATGTAAGATTCTCTCATTCCTTACCCTATCATCTCATCTTCCTGTTGTCATTTGTGACATAGTTTTTAACAATATACCCTCTGCAGTGTGAAAGGTAAAGGTAACCATGCACATTTTCAACTCCACTAGTAGTGGTTACTGATCACTCTTGTTGTTCAGAATGACCATTAAATTCCTGACGTGTCATCAAAATTCCAAATTCACTAATACATAGCTAAAGGTACTGTGTTTATTTTAATGACCGCCATCCGCCCCAGTTAGGGGCTTTCCATTTGATAAGATTATGGCATAGTTTAGAAAGCATCTCTAGCCCATTATGTTTGTATATGATAGATGTCATCCACATCAGATATACCCCCAGGTATTTGATGCAGAATTATATACATTTGTTGCAGTTCCCTTTATATCCTGAAACCATTTCAAAGTTATTTAGCTCATCCGTGATCTTAGGAGGTGAGGTGTGTGGCCCGTTTAATAGAAAGATGGCATCCTCTGTGCATATGACTACTTCATAATGGTTAAGCACAGTGATTCTTTCCTGAAACCCCAGGTGCTCTCTAATTCTTTAGGCCTTAGGCTCCACGGAAAGAGAACTAAGAGGATACATTGTGATTTTTTAAAATATAATTTTATCGGTTTATTACAAACTGTTGGATATAGCCATTGTAACTATTACAGCATCACATAAGAAAGTACATAATTTCTTCACATGTCTTATCTTTATTACAATGCTTGTGAACCACATATTCCCCAGCATTGGGTCTGGCATGCTCATGAATATTCCTTGTCGTCAGGTTGGGAATCCTCTGTAAAAGATAAAACAGTTTCACTGGCGGTACCTGCACCATGATCCTATTGTTATAGAACTGTCTAAAATGGTTTCATCGCTTTTAAGCCATTTTGACATTTTGTGAAAGCTTTTAGGAAAATATCTTAGGTAAAATTGGAATTAAGGTAAAATTGGTGCCATAATTCGTGGCTTGCCTGATTTGGTGGGGGAAATAGTTTTTAAGTGTATATAGGTGGTGCTTCTGAGTTCCCAGCCCAGTGCGCGGACACGTTGCACTACACTACATTTCCCATCAGGACCGGCGCTTGCGCACTGGTGCTGACGCCTCTCTAGGATGGCACAGGAAATAATTGAGCCGCGTCAGCATGGCGAAATGCAGACTGATCTGTGTGGTCGCAACTGCTTTTGAAGTTGCCTGTGCTACCTGCACCATGATCCTATTGTTATAAAACTGTCTAAAATTCTTTAATCACTTTTTAGCCATTTTAACATTTTGTTAAAGCTTTAAGGAAAATATTTTATGTAAAATTGGAATTAATGTAAACTTGGTACCATAATTCGTGGCTTGTCTAATTTGGTAGGGGAAAATAGTTTTTAAGTGTATTTAGGGGGTGCGTCTGAGTTCCTAGCCCAGTGCGGGGACACGTTGCACTGCACTACATTTCCAATCAGGACCGGGGCTCGTGCACTGGTGCGGACGCGTCTCTAAGGCGATACAGTCCATAATTGGCCCACGTCAATGCGAAGCGCTGACACAAAGCCTGTTTGGTCTGTTCGGCCTGATCATCGGCCGGCGCATTGCTAAGATCTGGAAGCATACGGTGCGCAGGGGGTACACCGAACTGCCTTGGCACTAACTGACAGTATAGCAGGTGTAGATTATAATTTGAACAGCGATTAGTATTGTTTGAAGTTAAGTATGTATACTCATGATACACTGTTAGGGTTAAGGAGCTGCCCAGGCTCCTTTTTGCCTCCGTGCTCTGAATACAATTAGGAAATTGGGTCTAGAAAAGGCCAGGATTCTGCCTGATGGCAAGGGGAGGGCCATTGGTGATAGCCAGTACCTAAATTTGCAGGAAGAACTTATTAACGCCAAATCAGCAGAAAAAAATGCGGTGGCATTGAAAGATTGGATCATTACACTTAACTTCGATTGTCCTTTTATTACGGAAACGTGGATTAAACTTAATTCTGTTTCCGAATTTCATTTACTTCCCATTGGTTTTTCAATTCAATTTGAAAATCGAGGACATAAGGGAGGAGGGAGGATTGCTATTATTTGTAAACTGTCATTCAGAATTTCAGATTTTCAGGCCCTTAAATTGGCAGATGAAGTGCAGGTCTTTGCATGCAACCTACGTACTTCAGCTAATAAATCTATATGAGTCGTACTATGTTATCGCCTTCCTGGCCTGATGGGCCTTTTTTTGGAAAAGCTAGAACTATACATTGGGTCTGAAGCTTTATAGTACTCCAGATTGCTGACTTGGGGGGATTTCAACGTCTTGTGTGATGTCCCTGCTAATGCACATTGGTTAAGGCTGAATTAATTACTTGCAGTGCATGATTTATCATTACTAATGACCTCAGCTTCTCATAACCTAGGACACCGTTTGGACCTAGTTCTTTCTTGAGGTTTAAATATCTCTCTTTTGGATAACATGGCAGTCTCCTGGTCAGATTACTTGATTGTGGTTTTCTCTATTGCCATTAGTTATGGTGGTCCTGTAAGAGGGGCTCCTTTCAATATGGTTCTATCCAGTAGCAAGAAGACCTTGGATGACATCACAGTATCACTATTAACCGCAGAACTATCATCTTTCTCTGTTGATTGTGAATGTGAGGTATTGTTGAGACACAAAAGCTCCCTTGAAAGTTAAAAATAAGAATATAAATAAAAACAGTCCATGGTTTTGCTGAAAATCAAAGATGCAGTCTCTTGTCAGAGTGCTAAAAAGGCATTGGGGCATGCAAACAGGGAATAATACAGGCAAAATCATTTTTTTCAAGTTAAAATTGAACGCTCAAAAAATCAATCTAAATAACTTTTTACTATAATAAAAAATCTTGCCTCGGTACCTTATAATCCAAAATGGTTCTCTCTTGTATCTTGGCGAATGAGGTTAACTTTTTTAATGAAAAGGTCACTTCTATTCGAACGAACATCGACTCAAACTACTACAGTTTTGGCCTCTACTCAGCCCTTCAAATCTCTTATAACCCGACACCTCCAGTGTCCTGGTTTTCCTTTTCACCTGTTGATCCAAAAGATATCGAAGTCATGATTCAAAAGCTTAAACCCACTAATAATGACTACGACCCTATCCCAGCATATTTGGCTGTAAAGCATGCCTCTGACCTTACACCATTTGTAACAGACTTTGTAAATGTAGCTCTGATTGCCACAGTGGTCGTCTTAATCCCCTATTCTGTTTAAGATTCATCCTCAACCCCTAATGGATAGTTACATTCCTATGCAGACGTCACACAAATTGATGTCAGAATAAGAAATGCCCCGGATGTGACTGTATGTGGCTGGCCACGCTAAGACTGGATACTTAGTTGCATCCACTGAATGTAATCTCCTGCTTTCGCCATCCCCAAATAATTCTGTGATTCCGTTACCCTCATTCTGACAAGCAATGGCACATTAATGTATGTCATGCATGGTGGGCACATGGGTTCCATTCTACATGGCAACGAGATATAGAACTAAATAAAATTATTCCTGATGCCAGCGAGTTCTAACACTTTTCTACATAAGTAACAAGCATATGGACTGGTGACAAAAAGACAACCCTCTTAGTAACAGCCACTCAATGCGCTCTCTTGCCTAAAAAAGATTTGTAAGCCTTTTCACTAGCAAGTGAGCTATAGGTGAAGAGGCGTTTTGGTGGCAAACTCCTTGTTACATTGTTCCCAAGGACTTTACCTGTAGCTTGTTGGGACCCTCCCATTTTCAGTAAAAGGTTTTGAAGTGGTCGCTGCCCGCTCATGCACGCTCACTCAATAGCAAGTGAGCAGTAACTAAAGAGGCGCATTGGTGGCAAACCCCTTATTAAATTGTTCCCAAGGACTTTACCTACGGCTTGTTGGGAACCTCCCCTTTCCCGAAAAAAATAACCGGTCCCTAGGTGCTCATGCTCGTGCGCTCGCTAGCAAGTGAGCTGTAAGTGAAGAGGTGGTTTGGCGGTGAACTCCTTGTTAAATTGTTTCCATTGACTGTACCTGCAGCTTCTTGGAACCGTCCCATTTCCAGCAAAAAAGTACTTAACTGGTCCCTGCGCGCTCATGCACACACACTCATTAGCAAGTGTGCTGTAAGTGAATTGTCCGTTTTCTGGTGAGCTCGTTAAATTGTTCCCAAGGACTTTACCTGCGGCTTGTTGGGACCCTCCCATTTCCAGCAAAATGTACTTAAGTGGTCGCTGCCCGCTCATGCACGCTCACTCAATAGCAAGTGAGCAGTAACTGAAGTGGGGATTGGTGGCAAACCCCTTATTAAATTGTTCCCAAGGACTTTACCTACGGCTTATTGGGAACCTCCCTGGTCCCTGTGTGCTCATGCTTGTGCGCTCACTAGCAAGTGAGCTGTAAGTGAAGAGGTGGTTTTGCGGTGAACTCCTTGTTAAATTGTTCCCAAGGACATTACCTGCAGCTTGTTGGGCCCCTCCCATTTCCAGCAAAATGTACTTAAGTGGTCGCTGCCCACTCATGCACGCTCACTCAATAGCAAGTGAGCAGTAACGGAAGAGGCAGATTGTTGGTAAACCCTTATTAAATTGTTCCCAAGGACTTTACCTGCGGCTTGTTGGGAATCTCCCCTTTCCAGAAAAAAGCTCTTAACTGGTCCCTGTGTGCTCATGCTCGTGCGCTCACTAGCAAGTGAGCTGTAAGTGAACAGGTGGTTTGGCGGTGAACTCCTTGTTAAATTGTTTCCAATGACTGTACCTGCAGCTTGTTGGGACCCTCCCATTTCCAGCAAAAAAGTACTTAACTGGTCCCTGTGCGCTCATGCACACACACTCACTAGCAAGTGCACTGTAAGTGAAGTGTCAGTTTGCTGTTGAACTCCTTGTTAAATTGGTCCTATGGACTTTACCTGCGGCTTGTCGGGACCCTCCCATTTCCACCAAAAAGTACTTAACTGGTCCCTGCATGCTCATGCGCGCATGCTCACTAAGAAAGTGAGCTATAAATGAAGAGGTGGTTTGGCGGCAAACTCCTGTTAAATTGCTCCCAAGCACTTAACCTGCGGTTTGTTGGGACCCTCCCATTTCCAGCAAAACGTACTTAAGTGGTTGATGTGCGCTCAAGCATGCACAACCACTAGCAAGTGAGAAATGAGTGAAGAGTCGGTTTGGTGACAAACGCCTTGTTAAATTGTTGCCAAGGACTTTACCTCCGGCTTGTTGGGACCCTCCCATTTCCATCAAAAAGTACTTAACTGGTCCTTGCACGCCCATGCGTGCACGCATGCTAGCAAGTGCGCTGTAAGTGAAGAGGCGGTTTGGCATTTCTGCGAGTCAGCAGCATGGGACTTGGCTGAGATTGCTGGAAGGTACGTTGAATTATATAATTGTACCATTACTTTGTGAATTCTTCATGCCCGACCCAAATTAAGAGTTTGGGCTGCTGGTAACTGTAAATTGTGAAAACACTCAAACTTACGAGAGGAATGACCACGATGGTAAACAAAGCAAAAGCTAAGAAAACTATATAAAACGAATGTACCAGCAAAAAAGTTAATAATCCCACGACTCGTATGGAAGTGATTGAGGTGCATCAGCGAGTGCTGTGAATAGTCAAAAGTCCATAGAGACGCTGACACAGGTGAATGGTAAGGGAAAAATTCCCTTATATTTTGCAGCTAATAAAAAACTGCCTAAGACTTTTCAGCAAGAGAAGATGTGCAGTGAGGGAATTACAAGTGCACAGGATTCTGGACAACTGCCTGAGATTGATAACAACTTCCTACTCAATCTATGTTACTCATTGCAGTCCGAGATAGTTGCACAGATGATTCCGCTGCCGCTGATTGACTTGGTTACATCCACGACTAACCCTGAATCTAATAGGACCCAATCGAAAATAAATGCTTCATTGCCTAATATTAGGCTGAGTACTACATCGTTGCTGTATCCAGATCCTGATTCTGCCAATGAAGACCAATTGATGGATTTATTGTCGGCCATTTCTACAATGCAATTTGCACTAAAAATCCTATTGAAACTTGGAGGCAGATTGAATGATGAAATGAGCCATCAAGGAGCAATGCTGCAAAACATGGAATCATTGATAGTGCAAGATAAGGGCTTTGTATAGAGAGAGAGAGAGAAAGAGAGAGAGAGAGAGAGAGAGAGAGTAGAGAGAGAGAGAGAGAGAGAGAGAGATCAGTAATGTTGAAAGGCAAGAACTGCACGAAACTGGCATTCCAGAAATTGTAAATCAATGTGCCGGCTAACACTGAAGACTCTGTTGATCGGATGCACTCATGACTTGTAAACAGAGAAAATATGAGAATGTTAATAAGAGGGTAAAATCAACATCAAAAAGTAGCCACAATGAAATAAATAATATAGCTGCAATAGGACACAAAGCCAGAAAAAATGAAACAAAAACGTAGGAGAGAAGCTGATAAGAAATCTGCTACATTGCCCAGTTGACTCCTAGAGGAACACTGGCTTTCCAATCAGACTAAAAGAAAGGCCCATGAGGAAGGAGAACCTGGCTTTTCCGAATCAGAAAAAAGCTGCGATCGATCGAAAGATGTTGGACTCCGGCTGCTAGGAGGATGCCCCAGGTAAAGCTGGCTGGGAAGAGTGCCCCTGATCAAATACCTCGTAAGATAATTGATCAATGTGTGAAGGGAACTGAGCCTGCAATTCTAACCATTTCTAACATATACTCAACTCGTAAGGATCAACCTATTAATTGGTCTGTATTTCTTAGCATATTACTGCTAGTGTTAAGCACTGTGGATATTGACTTTGTCAACATTTTTGAAGGAATAAAGACTAACCTAACCCAAATCCATTGTGCTTCACAAGAAGTTGCATAACTTATAAGAACACATGAGACCCAATTTTTAAAATGGGGCTTCTTAGTGAAGGATGTACCACTTAAACAGGTGGTAATACCTATCTTGAAGAAAGAGGGCCCCGTAAAAAAGACACGCACCTTAAAATCTTCAAAGGAGGTGATGCAAGGTGAACAAATGGAAGTTCTACAAGGATGAAGTGGTTGGTAAAGTGTTTGCCCACAGCCATCTTGAATAAGGAGTTAAGTGACTTGTTATTTTTGAATACCCACGGGTGTAAACATTTACTTGATCAGACAGGCTCATTAACACTTTACAGTCAGTAGAAATCTTCATCTTACAAGAAAGCTGGGTTACTGTGGACTTGATTATTGAAGGTGTTGCGCTTTTTCAAAGTAAGGCTGAGAAGGGAACACTAGGATGACCTTATGGCAGGGATTAGTTACTGGTGTCAGACAGGATTTCTCTTCTCAAGAGGTAAACATGCCAATAGGATTAGGCACAGATAATGATACTCGAGGAATCCCATTGCTGAATATTTACGATCCACCGGGCAGAGAATGCATGGATGATATTTTTGCCTGCATTATTGACGTTATTTTGACATGGTGGAGGGGTGAAATAGATGCTATTATTTTAGTTGGGGGTTTGAATGCATACTGTAAGGACCTGACCAAACTGGAGGCGAATGAGTGTGTTAAATCCCACTCTGCTCTGTTTCATATCAAAACTAATCAAGCTGGGTTAAGGTGGCCAACTTTTATGCATGAGTGCGATTTGGTCATGCTTAATGGTCGCACTGTGGGAGATATTCCCGGGGGCTATACTTGGCATAGCGGCCGAAAAAAGGGCATGATTGACTATGCGTATTGCTCCCCGGAATTAATCCAGTATGTAAGAAGTTTTAATACAACAACTAATAAGAACAGTGACACTTCCCTGGTATTATTACAACTGTATTTGCCCACATAAAACACCAATACGACCTTCAAAGCAGGGTTAAGTGTAAACAATGGGAAAAACCGTATATGTTTGTCTGAACGTAATCTGTCCAAGATCAGCAAGCATACAGAAAGAAACTGAGACCTGAATATAAGATCAATTGCAGACACGGCCCCTGATGAAATTGAGACATGGATCTCAGAATTTACATCGAAATTAGTGATGATAAATACTCCCTTAGCATTCCATACAAAGAATTTGGAATCTAGCAAACAGTTTGGTAAACCTATTAGAAATATATAGCGTGAGCTATATTAGATGCATATTGTGTAGGGCGGAGAAGCTGGAGGAACGCCAAAGGCTAATTAGAAATGCCAAAAATAAATATACTAATTGGCTTAGGCAGCATAACCAGTCAATTAAAAACGGCCAATGGCAAAGTATTGTAAGGACTTTGGCTGGAGGTAAAATCAAATTGGTATGGGAGGCATTAGGGGTGTATAAGGGTGATTCAAAGAAGAGTAGCCTAAACCATATACCTACAAACAAATGGGTTCCCCATAGAAACGAATCCTTTAAAGGTAGGGGGTTTCTACTATGGCTTTACCAGATTATTCTATAATCCTGTTTCAGTTAAAATATGATAATGATGACGTGGCTGTCAAAAATGAAAGTGAACAAGTACCAGGCCCCAATGGCCTGGCTAACATCGCTTTAAAAGATAAACCTGAACAATGGGTGCCGTACTAATGATCTTGTTCAACAAGGTATGTGCCTTATGTATTACCCCAGGATTTTAGCGCCGCTCACTGTTAATACCGTTTTATAAAAAAAAGCCGGTAGTAACATTCCAGCTAACTTGCGCCTTTTATCTATGTTAGACACTACCGGAAAATGTTTGCTCTATTACTGCTTAAAGACCGGAGCCGCTGCAAGGGCCAATCAGATTGTTTTTTAACAATCTGTTTGTCTCTCGCGGGCACTAATTGTTTATAATTGTATTTTCATAAATATCTGTGATGAAGGCTTTTAATTAAAGTTGTCACCCCAGAACACTAATTAAACAGGAGCTGGGCAGATGAATGACACTGCATTGCAAGTTATGCCCCTTGTCGACATTAATACAACTGTGTTTATAAGGATTTTCAGAAATTAACAATCTTTTTTTGGCCTGTTTCCATACAGCTTTGAACAATGTTCCAACAACATTATTTTACTGGTACAATCCAAAGGTAAGTTATCATTTTTGCTCATTTTATTTTGTTCTGTGATATGTTCAGTTGTATGTAGTAGAACTAAAACACCACTGTGGCACCACTGGGCTTTTGGGTATAAAGGCTACTACTTCCTTGCTAAGTTACTCCTTGTTTTCATGAAGAGCATGTTTTAAATAGGCTGAATAGGAGATGGAAAATGAGAACCAGAACAATGCCCCAGCATTTGCTTCGGTGTGCATTTTCATGCCGGCGCAAATGCTGGGTATCCCTATGGAGCCCGCATAACGATGCATTGTAAACACTACCTGCCATGGTAGGCAGTGTTTACAATTGCAGTTAAATGCTGCCTACAATGCACGCATGGGAGACAGATTTTAAATTGTAAACACTGTCTACCATATGAGCATGGGAGGTAGCGTTTACTCATTTGCATGGCACAGTCCAAATGTACTGGACCAAAGTCGGCATACATGCATGTCTGCTGTTTTTTGCCCTATACATTTGTACTCGCTGTGTAAATTACCAAAATCTGGTGGCAGAGAGCTGCCTACGTGTACTCCCCACCACCAAATTACACCCTGGATCTAAAATTAGCTCCATAGTATTACATTTTACATGGCGGATTGTAAAAGTGAAGAACAGATGTGATTTTGTCTTGCTTTACTCTTCACAATTACACTACACATTGTAAATGATGAAAAATGCATGCAGTGCACCCAAATGCACGTACAAGCTAACGTTGGCCGCCCCAGCATGTCATTTACACTTTTTACAAAATGACCCATGGTGTGTGTCAGCACAGAAGAGAGTGGAGAGAATGCAAGTGGCCAAGCCAGGGGCAGTGTGCCATAGTGGCACGGCTTAGGTAATGTTGAGTTGTTTATTTTGCCTTGTGTGGTCAACTCCAGGGTAAAACCATGAATTGACTTTAGTGGTGTTTTCTCTGTTTCCTGTAATTCATTCGATTGTAACTATGTAGTCTCCAGGAAGAGGGTCCTTAATGATCTGGGGCGATGACCATGGAGGATTGCACCTGCTCCGTCTGCTCCGCCCTCATTCTGGAATTTTCGAGAAGCCATTTTCAGAACAGCCGGGACCTCAAAACGTTTTTCTGCAGGTGAGCAGAGGAACAAAATGTGTTTAATTTAATCTGTAAATCCTTTCAACGTCATTGTTAGAAAAGTTATAAAAGCATTTAGGGGTTTATTTTGTAAATCCCTGTAATTTGCCAGTGGGGAGCTGTTACGTGACGACTTCAATGTAAATTCCCTTTACTGCCACAGTTTGGTCATTTGCACAGTGGAGTGCAAATATGCAGGGCAAAAGGCAGCATACAAGTGTATATACAGCCTTTTCTCCTACGCCTTTGCACACCGCCATGCAAATAAAGTAAACACTGCCTGCCATGTAAGTATGACATGCAGCGTTTACAATGGATAATGTTGGGGTGGTTAGGAAAGATACCAACGATAAAGAGGGGTTCATATTGCGCCACCATATTTGTGACTGGGGGTGAGGTGAACTGGGCGCAATATTGCAATTTCATATATATCAATTGTAGTTAAATGTGAATGCGATATGTTACTTAGTGTTACTTTTTGGTTAAATTGATACATAACTGCTTTGCATGCGCGTACAAAGACAAATGCCAAAACCACCAAATGAAATCTAAAACACGATCAACAAGGAGATTTCATAATGCGCATGCAAGGAAGAGCAATGGTCATAGAGAACCTACTGTGAAGAAAATATGATAGTTAAATATGCATGCACACTGATATACATACAATGGAAATGTATAAAAACATATATTAGGGGGCCTTTTTTATACAATTGGATAAAACACAGGAGTCAGGGTTTGACTTTGAGAAACTGGTTCTGTAGAGTTTCAGAGGTCAGATGATGGGTAAATAAGTAACTACGACCTTAGCCTATAGGTAGCTCAGCTAAAGAAACTGGTCATGGTTTTTATGGCCTGGTAGTATCGCAGAAAGCAGATGTAATTTTAATTACATGGGAGCATGCAGAAGCATTCAACTATTTGTTTTGACCAGCAATAAAACATGAGGTGAAGTAGCGCTCGAGGCCACAGTAATTTATACCCATGGTTTTCAATTGTGTTTTCAGATATGTTGTGCTTGTTGAAATGGTAATAATTTAGTTTAGAATGTTTCAATGGAGCCAGTAAGCCGGGGCGGATGAGATAGCTATCGTCCGTTTAAAGAGAACCTATTTACTCAGCTCCTTCGTATCACTTGAAGTATCTACGTGTACCATGTAAAATGTATGTTTAAAGTTAAAGGGCTCAGGCCAGTTGGTACCAGTAATGAATTATGTTTGCACACAAATGTTTATCTGTTTCATGAAGTCATGACCTACTTCGAATGAATCCCAAGATTGGGTGTGTTATGAATATGATCTGTAGATGGTAGTTAAGATAACATGTGGCCAATTATAGTGGAAAAATTGGAGAAAGATGAGATTTCTTTGTAGATGTTTTGTCCAATCATGTGTGGGGTGGATTGTAATAAAATATATGGGAGTATTTTAACTGTAGCAAAAATTAATATAATGTGCCAGTTTATGTGGTTTAATGAGGCTTGGCTTAGTTTGACTCAATGGCATCATCTAGCTCCTCCCCGGATGATTGTACAATAAACTTGCTTTATTTACAAACGTGCACTAGTTCCTTAAGGGGTGGCCCGCTTTGGGTTAAGGTAATTAGGGGCCCAGCCCTACAAATTCAGTGACCACGATGGGAACCCAGGCTTTCCAAAATGTTGGGGGTCTTCTGTCCGCTCAACTCGGCTGTGGTACCTCACTGCGGGGACCAATCTTCCATGCACAGTGAAAAAGAGAGGTTTGTTGGTGTCATTTTGGTTGGAGGCCCATCTGTTCCCCGAAGGTGTGATACCATGGCCCAGCTGTGCAGAGCGTCTTGACCGAGCACCACATCAGAGTGCCTCTGGTTCACGTGAGTGCCCTTTTGGGGGGTAAAGCAAGAGGGGAAATAGGGGTATAAGACGGTTGTTTCTTTGATTTAAGGGGTTTGGTAAAGGTAGAATTGGAGTGTATGTGTGTAGTTGGCCATTGTAAGGTTTGTCTTGATACTTTTTAGTTTGCTTGTCTGGTTGGCTGGAGCCCTGATCTAGGTGGGGTGGCATTTTATGGTATGTGCAACCGGTGGTGCTTTCCTGAAGTATAACCTTAGTCAGGAAAAGATTATTTTGTCGTAGAAAAGACCGTACTAGTGATAAAGAGAGCAAGAGCAGCAGTGTTGTAGTGAAAAGCATTGTGCTCCTTCTATGCTCGAGTGAAGGAGATACGGAAAAATTGGCCGGCAAGTGTTTTTTGATAAGATGCTGTCTTTTCTGTAAGAGTTAGAGGTAGAATTAAAGCAAGTAGCTGAGCGAAAGGATACAGTGAAATTGAGTATGGTGAGTGATTGTGGGTAACGACTAAGAAACTGGGAAGGGGGAAGAAAAGGTTATTTGGGGAAACGTTTGTGCCGCAGGTTCGGATTTGGTGTAATTTTATGTGAAATGTGTATGGTAAATCAAGTTGGAGTATGGAGACTCTACTGAATCATTTTTACCAAGTACTTCCTGCCTATAAGGTGAAAATTCTAAAATATCATCGGGATTGGCTATGGGAAACTAAGATGAAAATTCTCAGTCCATAGCCTATCGACGGGGCCTAAGATAAGGCGATAATGGAGAACCTACATACATTTTTAACTACAAGGCACAAGGTTTCAAAATTAGAGAAGCAGTGGAACATCTTAGAGCTCTGGAGGATGTATGAAAAAGGCAGGAAGGTCCATACTGTTAAAGTCTCAAATGAAGGATCATAAAAGGAGGCTCCAGGAATTCCTTCAGCACCTCCCCCATATGGGTAGTATCCTTTATGCCTGCAGAGGAGTATACAGACCATGGGTTTGAACCTCCATTTTCCCCAGCGGCCACTCCAGTGGTTGCAAGACGGACACAGGTGATGCCTCCAGCTGCAGTGCCTATGAAGTGGGATTGTAATGAAAGTGGAAGGGTAGTGAATAGGAGGACTTTCTGCATTCCCGCCATGAACCTTGACATCTGTGGACCCTGGCACTTGGAGACAGGACACAGAAAGAGACGGACTCCCAGATGCAGTTTCACAGCAATCTTTAATATCACCGGAAGCACACACAGAGTTCCTACAATCACTGGGTTTATATAGGCCTTTTCAGTCTGATGCAATAATTCATGCAAATTAAGGATACATTCTCCCATTGGCTGTCTTAACTATCATATACGCCTTCCCATTCTTCAGTTGGCTGGCTTGTCTGTCAATCACCAAGCCCACATGATTTATCTTGGCAAGCATTATTTGACTGACACATAGGCTACTTAAACTTGTGTGAGATCCTGCTGGCCCTCATTATAAATCCTAGATGTCTGTAAAGAAGCAGCCTCTTATCTGATTGCCGAGACCTGCTATACCATGCTTTTTCTGCCAAGAAATTCTAAATATACACACCAGACATTCTTTTTTACAGTGAACTGACAATGAACTTCTGCCATAGAATATTCCAGGTCAAAAATGAGTCAGCCCTCCTGACATCTTGACCTCAAGCCATTTTTGTTTCAGCATCCATCTTAGAATCTAACCCAGTCTAGATACTCAGCCATTCTACCAAATGGCAGACCAACCTACTTTTGAGCATAACTTATTTTCTGTCCAGTTCCCAGACTAAATGTTTGATATTCGTAATGTACGTGCAATACCCGAGACACCCTCCACTGCTTGGGGCATTCTGACCCTAAAAATTATATGTCGCCCTATATGTACCTTTTTGTCTTATAAAGCACTATAATTCTGATACTGAAACCATTGATTAACCTGACATGTTACCTGTATTCAGGGGGGGGTTCTGTCAAGGACCTTGTCTACAGTAACTCCTTCAATGGTTAGGACTACAGAGAGACTGAGAATAGAGAGTGGAAAGGGAATAACTCCCCGACGCTAGGTTAGCAGATAGATTAAGGGTGGAAGAACGGGAGGGAGTGAAGCCGGCAGATAGAAGAGCGGATGGAGGATTTAGAATAAGGGAGAAGCTTAGGCCTTTTCCTGATAGGATAGAGGATAGGCTGCGAAGGGTGGTAGAAACACAGGAGCAGGAAAAAATGATAGAAGTGCTGAGGCTATAAGAGGCAGAGGTAATGCTGTTCCAGCAGCAAAGAACCCTACCTGTTGCGGAGCGGTGCAGAGAGGCGACAAGAGGCAGTCTGACCGGGGTCCCTGAGCTTTTTCGTCTGTCTTCACTCTTGTTTTCCCAAGGAGGTGCCTAATTCACAAAAAACCCTACCTGCCACGGGGAGACGACGAGAGGCAGTCTGAGCTGAGTCCCTGAGCTTTTTGGTCTGTCTTTGCTCTTGTTTTCCCAAGGAGGGACCTAATTCACAAAAAATCCTACCTGCCACAGAGCAGCATGGGGAGTCAACAAGAGGTAGTCTGAGCGGAGTACCTGAGTTTTTTAGTCTGGCTTTGCTCTTATTATCACAAGGAGGGGGCCTAATTCACAAAACCCCCTAGCTTTTGCAGAGCGTTGCAGAGAGGTGACGAGAGGCAGTCTTAACGCGGTCCCTGAGCTTTTTGTTCTGTCTTCGCTCTTGTTTTCCCAAGGAGGTGCCTAATTCACAAAAAACCCTACCTGCCATGTAGACGTGACGAGAGGCAGTCAGAGCAGAGTCCCTGAGCTTTTTGGTCTGTCTTTGCTCTTGTTTTCACAAGGAGGTGCCTAATTCCCAAAAACCCCTACCTGCCACGGAGCGGCATATGGAGTCAACGAGTGGCAGTCTGAGCGGTGTACCTGAGCTTTTTGGTCTGTCTTCGCTCGTTTTTTCCAAAGAAGGGGCCTAATTTACAAAATTCCCTACCTGTAACGGGGCGGCGCAGAAAGGTGACGAGAGACAGTCTGACCGTGGTCCCTGAGCTTTTTTGGTCTGTCTTTGCTCTTGTTTTCCTAAGGAGGTGCCTAATTCACAAAAACCCCTACCTGTCACGGAGCGGCATGGGGAGTCAACAAGAGGCAGTCTGAGCAGAGTACCTGAGCTTTTTAGTCTGTCTTCGCTCTTACTTTCCTAAGGAGAGGCCTAATTCATAAAAAACAACACAGGTTTGGCAGAAAAAGTCACAAAACCACATCGCTTGTATGAATAAATATAAAGAGTGCACATAGGCTGCAGGTGCCTGAGAATTGTGGGAGTACTGCCAAGTACAACCCACTGTTGTGGAAACAATTAGAGCACGGGTAATTCTCTGTCGCATTGCAGCCAAGAGTGTAATATAGGCATGTGTTGCAAGTAATTGAAGAGAGATGTGGTTATAAGTCCGATGGATTTATTTGCAAAGTAGCCTGGCACGTGTTTCGAGCCTAAACTGACTCTTCTTCCGAGGCTGTAAATGGGAGATGGGACCTAAGATAAATTGAATGAAGGACAGTGCCAGAAAACTCTCTCATGGCTTCGCATTGCAGTAATTTCAGCACAGCAGGAAAAGCCAAAGTGATGTGAAAGGAAGCCGTGAGAGAGTTTTCTGGCACTGTCCTTCATTCAATTTATCTTAGGTCCCATCTTCCATTTACAGCCTTGGATGAAGAGTCTGTTTCGACTCGAAACACGTGTCAGGCTACTTTGCAAATAAATCAATCGGACTTATAACCACATCTCTCTTCAATTATTTGCAACAGTTGCCTATATTGCACTCTTGGGCGCAGTGCGAATGAGAATTGCCCATGCTCTAATTAATTCATTAAAAAAACCCTGTCGCAGAGCGGCGAAGAGAGGCGATGAGAGGCAGTCTGACCAGGGTCCCTGAGCTTGTTGAAATGGCAATCATTTAGCTTAGAATGTTTCAATGGAGCCAGTAAGCTGGGACGGATGAGATAGCCATTGTCCGTTTAAAGAGAACCTATTTACTCAGCTTCCTTCCTATCACTTAAAGTATCTATGTGTACCATGTAAAATTAGGTTTAAAGTTAAAGGGCTCAGGCCAGTTGGTACCAGTAATGAATTATGTTTGCACACAAATGTTTAACTGTTTAATGATGTCATGACCTACTTCGAGCGAATCCCAAGATTGGGTGTATTATGAATATGATCTGTAGATGGTAGTTAAGATAACAAGTGGCCAATTATAGTGGAAAAATTGGAGAAAGATGCGTTTTCTTTGTAGATGTTTTGTCCAATCATGTGTGGGGTGGATTGTAATAAAATATATGGGAGTATTTTAACTGTAGAAAAAATTAATATAATGTGCCAGTTTATGTGTTTTAATGAGGCTTGGCTTAGTTTGACTGAACGGCGTCATCTAGCTCCTCCCCGGATGATTGTACGATAAACTTGCTTTATTTACAAACGTGCACTAGTTCCTTAAGGGGCGGCCTGCTTTGGGTTAAGGTAATAATTAGGGGCCCTCTGTAACGCTCACCTGATTCCCGTAGAGGCGCCGGTCTTGACTGGGCGTATACCGTATCTTCAAAGGTGATGTGTAACACACGGCTGGCTCTTTGGGCTGGACCTCTGTGCACTGTATGTCTGACTCGAAGGGTAAGATGTCTGCAGATAGAAAATATGGGATTAAGGAACTGGGTTATTGAATGTCTCTCTCTTCTTCCCTTTCTCTTCTCCTGTAGAACCCCAAAGGTTAACGCTCTCACCTTAGGTAAGTGAACGCTGTGCTCTCCATCTGCCTCGGGGCAGGGTGCTGTAACCAGTTTCTTCACTGGATAAGGGGAGCAGGCCTCTTGACTTCAGAGGACTGCTGTCCGTCGTTTACTGCACGAACGGTAAGTTTCGAGTAATTCTAATGTCTTTAAAGTCTTTAGTAATGATGTTTCTTGTTTTGCAGGGTTCCGGCGATGGCGGATGACGGGCTGAAGTGAGTTGAAGATGGAGCCCGAGTGATGAATAGAAGCGCCTGGAAGCACGTAAGTAAGCGCTTGTTGCCTTCTTCACGATGCGCTCTAACTGTCTTTTTATTTTGCAGGTACAAGTTCGGAGCGGCTGCAGGGTGCCGGAATACCCACTGGGTTAGATGTGTTAGATTGTTTTGTCTTTCAGATGCGGGATGCAGCGCCGAAGGCCTCCGGAGCATGCAAAGAGTTGGTAAGCTTTTGTCTTTCAGATGCCGGAATGCAGTGTGAAGACCTCCGGAGCGCACGAAGAGTAGGTAAGCCTTTGTCTTTCAGATGCCGGAATGCAGCGCGAGGCGTTGGTGACAGCCGATGGACCAGGTAAGTGAAGAGCTGTCACTGAAGACCGTAATGCTAACCTGTTCTTTCTTGTCTTTATAGGTGTTGCTGAAGACTGGATTCAGGATGGTAAGCCTTTTTCCTTAGGCCCAGGATCAGATGCAGAAGACACGATGAGCGTTCTGCTGCAGAGGATGCAGAATAACGCAAAGCAAGATTCATCCATCGGGTGTGTTTTAAATAGCCTCCTGTAGTGCTTAGGTGTCTCCTTCCACAGCCACGCCTAGGTAAGAAAAGAGTTCCTGCTTTCCAGAAGAGTTCCAGTGTTCTGAATCTAGGGAGTGGCTCCTGCCCCACCCAACAGGAAAAGTAGTTCCAAACAGAAGAGGATCAGAGGCTCAACTGGCAGGCAAGTAAGCAGCATGGTCTGCTGCAGGTAAGTCCACCCAAGCATTATGAGCCCGGCGCTTCCAGCGCTGGGACTGGGCATATTTATGAGCCTGGTGCCACTGGCGCCAGGACTGGGTCCAAAAGGTCCCAATTGGGACTGGTTGGCACTCGGAACCTGGGTTATGGATCTGCTTCCAAGGGAGTTGGGAAAACCCTGACCTTTTGGAAGCAGAGATCATGACACCCACCCCTACAAATTCAGTGACCATGATGGGACCCCAGGCTTTCCAAAATGTTGGGGGTCTTCTGTCCGCTCAACTCGGCTGTGGTACCTCACTGTGGGGACCAATCTTCCATGTACAGTGAAAAAGAGAGGTTTGTTGGTGTCATATTGGTTGAAGGACCATCTGTTCCCCGAAGGTGTGATACCATGGCCCAGCTGTGCAGAGCGACTTGACAGAGCACCACATCGGAGTGCCTCTGGTTCACGTGTGTGCCCTTTTGGGGGGTAATGCAACAGGGGAAATAGGGGTATAAGAGTGTTGTTTCTTTGATTTAAGGGGTTTGGTAAAGGTAGAATTGGAGTGTGTGTGTGTGTGTAGTTGGCCATTGTGAGGTTTGTCTTGATGCCTTTTAGTTTGCTTGTTTGGTTGGCTGGAGCCCTGATCTAGGTGGGGTGGCATCTTATGGTATGTGCAACCGGTGGTACTTTCCTGAAGTATAACCTTAGTCAGGAAAAGATTATTTGGACGTAGAAAAGACCATACTAGTGATAAAGAGAGTAAGAGCAGCAGTGTTGTAGTGAAAAGCATTGTGCTCCTTCTATGCTTGAATGAAGGAGATACAGAAAAATTGGCCGGCAAGTGTTTTTTGATAAAATTCTTCTTTTCTGTAAGAGTTAGAGGTAGAATTAAAGCAAGTAGCTGAGCGAAAGGATACAGTGAAATTGAGTATGGTGAGTGATTGTGGGTAACGACTAAGAAACTGGGAAGGGGGAAGAAAAGGTTATTTGGGGAAAAGTTTGTGCCACAGGTTCGTCTTTGGTGTAATTTTATGTGAAATGTGTATAGTAAATCGGGTTGGAGTATGGAGACTCTACTGAATCATGTTTGCCAAGTACTTCCTGCCTATAAGGTGAAAATTCTAAAATATCATCGGGATTGGCTATGGGAAACTAAGATGAAAATTCTCAGTCCATGGCCTGTGGAGGGGGCCTATGATAAGGGGATAATGGAGAACCTACATACATTTTTTAACTACAAGGCACAAGGGTTCAAAATTAGAGTAGCAGTTGAACATTTTAGATCTCTGGAGGATGTATGAAAAATGCAGGAAGGTCCATAGTATTAAAGTCTCAAATGAAGGATCATAAAAGGAGGGTCCAGGAATTCCTTCAGCACCTCCCCCATATGGGTAGTATCCTTTATCGCTGCAGAGGGGTATACAGACCATGGGTTCGAACCTCCATTTTCCCCAGCGGCCACTCCAGTGGTTGCGAGACGGAGACAGGTGATGCCTCCAGCTGCAGTGCCTATGACGTGGGATTGTGATGAAAGTGGAAGGGTAGTGAATAGGAGGACTTTCTGCATTCCCCCCATGAACCTTGACATCTGTGGACCTTGGCACTTGGAGACAGGACACAGAAAGAGACGGGCTCCCGGATGCAGTTTCACAGCAATCTTTAATATCACTGGAAGCACATACAGAGCTCCTACAATCACTGGGTTTATATAGGCCTTTTCAGGCTGATGCAATAATTCATGCAAATTAAGGATAAATTCTCCCATTGGCTCTCTTAACTAGCATATACGCCTTCCCATTCTTCAGTTGGCTGGCTTGTCTATCAATCACCAAGCCCACATGATTTATCTTGGCAATCATTATTTGACTGACACAGAGGGTACTTAAACTTGTGCGAGATCCTGCTGGCCCTCATTATAAATCCTTCGATGTCTGTAAAGGATGAGCCTCTTATCTGATTTCCGAGACCTGCTATACCGTGCTTTTTCTGCCAAGAAATTCTAAATATACACACCAGACATTCTTTTTTACAGTGAACTGACAATGAACTTCTGCCATCGAATATTCCAGGTCAAAAAAGAGTCAGCCCTCCTGACATCTGGACCTCAAGCCATTTTTGTTTCAGCATCCATCTTAGAATCTAACCCAGTCTAGATACTCAGCCATTCTACCAAATGGCAGACCAACCTACTTTTGAGCATAACTTATTTTCTGTCCAGTTCCCAGACTAAATGTTCGATATTCGTAATGTACGTGCAAGACCTGAGACACCCTCCACTGCTTGGGGCATTCTGACCCTAAAAAATATATGTCGCCCTATATGTACCTTTTTGTCTTATAAAGTACTATAATTCTGATACGGAAACCATTGATTAGCCTGACATGTTACCTGTATTCAGGGGGGGTCTGTCTAGGACCTTGTCTACAGTAACTCCTTCAATGGTTAGGACTACAGAGAGACTGAGAATAGAGAGTGGAAATGGAATAACTCCCCCGATGCTAGGTTAGCAGATAGATTAAGGGTGGAAGAACGGGAGGGAGTCAAGCCGGCAGCTAGAAGAGCGGATGGAGGATTTAGAATAAGGGAGAAGCTTAGGCCTTTTCCTGATAGGATAGAGGATAGGCTGCGAAGGGTGGTAGAAACACAGGAGCAGGAAAAAATGATAGAAGTGCTGAGGCTATAAGAGGCAGAGGTAATGCTGTTCCAGCAGCAAAGACCCCTACCTGTTGCGGAGTGGTGCAGAGAGGCGACGAGAGGCAGTCTGTCCGGGGTCCCTGAGCTTTTTCGTCTGTCTTCACTCTTGTTTTCCCAAGGAGGTGCTTAATTCACAGAAAACCCTACCTGCCACGGGGAAGCGATGAGAGGCAGTCTGAGCAGAGTCCCTGAGCTTTTTGGTCTGTCTTTGCTCTTGTTTTCTCAAGGAGGTACCTAACTCACAAAAAATCCTACCTGCCACAGAGCAGCATGGGGAGTCAACAAGAGGCAGTCTGAGCAGAGTACCTCAGTTTTTTAGTCTGTCTTTGCTCTTATTTTCGCAAGGAGGGGCCTAATTAAAAAAAAAACCTAGCTTTTGCAGAGCGGTGCAGAGAGATGACGAGAGGCAGTCTTAACGCGGTCCCTGAGCTTTTCGTTCTGTCTTCGCTCTTGTTTTCCCAAGGAGGTGCCTAATTCACAAAAAACCTTACCTGCCATGTTGAGGTGACGAAAGGCAGTCAGAGCAGAGTCCCTGGGCTTTTTGGTCTGTCTTTGCTCTTGTTTTCCCAAGGCGGTGCCTAATTCACAAAAAACCCTACCTGCCACGGAGAGGCGATGAGAATCAGTCTGAGCTGAGTACCTGGGCTTTTTGGTTTGTCTTTGCTCTTGTTTTCCCAAGGAGGTACCTAATTCACAAAAAACCCTACCTACCACGGAGCGGCATGGGGAGTCAACGAGAGGCAGTCTGAGCGGAGTACTTGAGCTTTTTGGTCTGTCTTCGCTCGTTTTTTCCAAAGGAGGTGCCTAATTTACAAAAACCCCTACCTGTAACGGGACGACGCAGAAAGGTGACGAGAGACAGTCTGACCGTGGTCACTGAGCTTTTTTGGTCTGTCTTTGCTCTTGTTTTTCTAAGGAGGTGCCTAATTCACAAAAACCCCTACCTGTCACGGAGCGGCATGGGGAGTCAACAAGAGGCAGTCTGAGCAGAGTATCTGAGCTTTTTAGTCTGTCTTCGCTCTTATTTTCCTAAGGAGGGGCCTAATTCATAAAAACAGCACAGGTTTGGCAGAAAAAGTCGCAAAACCACAGCGCTTGTATGAATAAATATAAAGAGTGCACATAGGCTGCAGGTGCCTAAGAGGTGTCGAGTACTGCCAAGTACAACCCACTGTTGTGGAAACAATTAGAGCACGGGCAATTCTCAGTTGCACTGCACCCAAGAGTGTAATATAGGCATGTGTTGCAAGTAATTGAAGAGAGATGTGGTTATAAGTCCGATGGATTTATTTGCAAAGTACCCTGACACGTGTTTCGAGTCTAAACCGACTCTTCATCCGACGCTGTAAATGGGAGATGGGACCTAAGATAAATTGAATGAAGGACAGTGCCAGAAAACTCTCTGTTGAGCAAACAGAATGGCTTTCGGCCCTCTGTTTTGCGATGTGCTCTACACATAAAGAGTTGGTATCAGAGGAATGTAGAGGTCTAGAGGGAGAGTATTTAGTTTTAGTAAGAGAAAGTTGCAGATAGCATGATCCCTGACCTAGGAAAGCTCTCACTTGGGTTTGAGTAGTAGGGGTGGCCCAGTTTAGTACAGCTTGTACTTTGCTGGGCAATGGCCTTGTTTCACCTCCTCCTACCTCATGACCAAGGTAGACCACTTTGCTCTGACCAATTTGACATTTACTTGCCTTTATGGTCAGATGGGCCTGCTCAAGAGCCTGCAAAACTTATCCCAGGTGACCAATATGTTCTTTCCATGTAGGGCTGAACACTGCAATGTCATCCAAGTATGCCATGCAGAAGTCCTCCATCCCATTCAGAACTTGATTAACCATCCTTTGAAATGTAACAGGTGCATTCTTTAGTCCAAAAGGCAAAACCTTAAACTGGTAGAGGCCTACTGGGGTGGAAATGCAGTTTTCTCCTGGTCTGTCAGTGCTATTTGCCAATAGCCTGAAGTTAGACCAAATGTACTGAGGTACTTGGCTGAACCAAGTTTGTTTGTTTGTTTGTTTGTTTTATTCACTTTTTATGCGCACCTGATACGGGGGTAGCAGGGCGCAGCAGTAAGAAAATGCAAGGTTTACAGGGTTACAGATATACAGGCAGAGAGTATTACAGCAAAATATACAGGCTTAGAGTAATACAGCAAGTCAATAAGTAGGATAAGAATAAATTACAAAATATACTTATTCACAAAGTCATCAAATAGTAGGATGCGAATAAATTACAGTATGTACTTGTTCACAGAGTCATATACAAGGTTCGCAGTAATAAATTACAGTGTGTGCTTGTTCACAGAGTCAGATACAAGGTTCGCAGGGGGAGGCAGAATGTATAAGGCAGGACAAGGACGCAACCTGGTGGAGGGGACACTAGGGGTCCGAAGAGATGATGTGTTTGATAGCGTTTTTCCTAAAGTGTGGATAGGGTTCGTCTGCTCTCAGATGTTGTGGCAGTAGGTTCCAGGTTTTGGCTGCCCTCACTGGGAAACTGTTGCCGCCGACCGTGGTGAGCCTGAATCTGGGTACTGTCAGGTAATTGACATTTCCAGTTCTGGTAGGTCTGAGAGAGGTTCTTCTATAGATCTTCTCTATGAGGTAGCTAGGGGCAGCGTTATTTAAGGCTTTGTGGGTCAGAGATATCATTTTTTATTGTATTTTGTTGTTGGTGGAGAGCCATTTGTGGTGACGTCGGATGGAGGAGATGTGAATTCTTTTATTTATGCCAGGTGCTGCTCTCAGGCCGTTATTTTGTAATGTTTTTAGCCTACGGATGGTGATTTTGTTGGTGCTACTGTATAGGGCGTTACCGTAGTCGATTCTGGAGAGTATTAGGGCTCTGGCTAGGATCATGCAGCTGTTGTTGGAGAGGAATGGCTTGCCAGCTCTTATCAGCTTGCAGGTGTAGGCCGTGGTGGAGGTCAAGGATTTTACCTGTTTGTCAAAGGACATTGTGGAATCAAGGTAGAAACCAAGGGTTTTTACTTCCTTGGAGACTTTGATGATATTTCCGTCTATATTGAATGAGGAAAATTCCTGGCCTAGTTTTTTGATGTTTGCATTGGTTCCCATGATTATCAGCTCGGTCTTATCATTGTTCAGGCAGAGGCCGTGAGTGGCCATCCAGGCCTGGATGGTAAGGTATACCCTGTTCACCAACTCCGAGTCCTTACTGTGATCCCCAGAAAGCAGGAGGAGAATCTGTGTATCATCTGCATAGTTAGTGTAGGTGATACCTAGATGGTCCAGATCATCAAACAAGGGTTTGGTGAAGATGTTGTATGGAATAGGCGAGACACAGGAGCCTTGGGGAACACCGCATGTGATGGAGATGGGGTCTGCTGCTGCCGAAGGAGAGAATTCTCGCATGGTTCTTTCGCTAAGGAACGACTCAATCCATCTAATGGCCTCAGATGAGAAGTGGGCAGCCGTGTCCAAGTGTTTGCGGAGGACTTTATGATCCACAAGATCAAATGCTGCTGAGAGATCAAGTAGGAGCAGAAGTGCTGTCTTCCCTTTGTCTCTCAGCTTGTTGATTTGTGATTTTAGGTCCATTAATGAAGTTTCCGTCCCATGTAGTGGACGGAAGCCAGATTGTCTATCACCTAGGAGTTTATGCGCTTCTAGGTGTTTTTGAATCTGGATATAGGCAGCTTTATCCAGGATTTTAAGTAAGAAGGGTACCGTACTAATGGGGTGGTAGTTGTTGGGGATGAGGGGGTCTAGTGCCTGTTTCTTGAGGAGTGGGAGCACCCATGAGTGTTTTAGGTTGGCAGGGATAGTGCCTGAGGCAAAGGAGGTGTTGATTAGTTTGGAGATGAAGGGAGATAAGTCTCTGGAAGCATCTTTTATAAGTTTTGGTGGGCAGAGGTCGCCTTTGCAATTGGAAGGTTTGAGCGAGAGAATTATTTTTTCTACTTCCAGGGTAGACATGTTCGTGAAGTGAAATACGTTATTATTGCGAACCGTGTGTGGAACACTGACCGGCAGGGTATTAGGCGAGTGCTGAAGATTCAGTGTTTCTTTTTTGTGCTGAATTTTACCTTGGAGCATGTTATTTTATTTGCTAGTGCCTGTTGAATGTTTGTACACCAGGATTTGGCCTTAGTGCAGATATCGGGAGTGGCTATTGGTGACTCTAGCTCTTTTAGAATGGAAAAGAGTTCCTGCATGTTAGAGTTTGATTTAGCTATGTGATCGTCGTAAGAGTTGCGTTTGGCCAGGAAAACTTCCTTCTTGTATTGTGAGGAGAGAGATGTTAGTTTGGCTATGTTGTCGTTAGAGGGGCATAGTCTCCAGTTGGTTTCACTTTTTCTTTTCAGGAGGCGTAGGTCTCTGTGTTGTGATGTGAACCATATATTTAGGTGGGCTTTGGGTTTGCTGGATCTAAGTTTAACGGGGGCAATTTTATCCAAGGTGGTGAGCATGATGTTGTTGAATTTGTGGACAAGAGTGCTGGTATCTAGATTTTCTTGCAGAGCATTTAGAGTTGGTAAAATAGCCGGGATTACTTTCTCTACTGTGATGCTCTTTTTGCTTCTGGTTAAACAAGATGGCGGCAGTAGAGGGGCCGAGGGAGTGGGCCTAGCGGTGGATAAGTTAAA
The DNA here is from genome assembly GCF_040938575.1 of Ambystoma mexicanum. Classification (NCBI taxonomy): domain Eukaryota; kingdom Metazoa; phylum Chordata; class Amphibia; order Caudata; family Ambystomatidae; genus Ambystoma; species Ambystoma mexicanum. Next base: position 921,346,028 of record NC_090926.1, on the reverse strand, counting down.
GGACACCAGTGAGTGGTCTGTCCAAGGTAGAAGCATGATGGATGAGGTGGTAGCTATGCAGTTGTATTCCACTATCCAATCCAATGTTCTCCCCTTCAGGTGGGTGGGTTTGTTGACTTGTTGAGACAAACTTAGTGCATTAATGGTGTTAGCTATGTCAGTGGCGTTTTTGTCTATAGGGTCATTGAAGCCTAGGTTTAATTCCCCTAGTAGGAGTAGTTGAGAGGAGGGTTTGAGGTTGTTGGTGAGTATATTGTGCAGATCCTCTTTGAAAGTACCAAGGGGACCCGGAGGTCTGTAAATTAGGTGAATGGTGAGTGAAGGGTATCCTCCAGTTCATCTGTCCTTGGTAAAAGATAGGCATCAGTCTTAGTGACTGCATTTAGAGCTCTGTAGTCCACACAGAATCTCAACTCCCTGGATCCTGCCTTTTGTACTATAACAACTGGACTAGACCATGGACTTGTAGATGGCTCTATAACCCCGAGATCAAGCATCTTGTTCACCTCTCCTTTGATGTGGGCTCTCACATGTTCTGACATTCTGTAACCCCTACTTTTTACAGGTAAACAGTCACCAGTGAGAATATCATGCTGGCCCGAAGGGGTCAAGCCTGGAGATAGTGAAAACAGGGAGGTAAACTGATACAACAGAACTTTGCACTCCTCCTGTTGTTCAGAAGTAAGCTGAGAAGAGAGATTAACTCCTTCTATATGTTCATCTAAAGGTTGGCCCCTGGAGAGGTCAGGTAGAGGTTCACTCTCCTCTTCTTTCTTGAGCTGAAGCTAGAAGCAAAGCTCCTACTTCTGGTCTCGAGACACAAGCCTTTAAACGGTTGGTGTGAAAGACTCTGGGAGCCTCCTTAGGTTTGCCTAAGTCCACCAAATAGTTCACCTCTCCAAGTTTGTCCACAACCTTGAAGGGTCCTATTCATTTGTCCTGCAAGGCCCTCTGCCGTGTTGGCATCATAACTAGTACAAGCTGGTCTTGAGTAAACTCAACCATGCTGGCCTTCTGGTCATGCCAATGCTTGACCAGAGCCTGACCTGCTTTCAAGTTATCACTTCTTGCTTCTGCCATCATGTGTGACATTCTCCTCTGGAGACCTATCACATAGTCAGTCACTCTGACTGGCTTGGGGGAAGGAGCACCCTCCAACCCCTCCTTGATCAGGACAAATGGACCTCTGACTGGATGGCCACAGAGAAGTTCAATGAGACTGTATTGAACTCCCTCCTGAGGGACTTCGCTATATGCAAAGAGAAGGTATGGCAGTAGAAGGTCCTACTTTCTTTTAAGGGGTTCCTATAAAGCACCCATCATGCTCTTCATAGTACTATTAAACCACACCACCAGTCCATTTGTCTGTGGATGCTAGGCTGTAGAGAACTTGTAAGTGACACCACAGTTTTTCCATATGGCCTGCATGTAGTGGGACATAAAATTGGGTCCCATGTCGGATATCACTTCCTTAGGACACCCTACTCTGGTAAAAATACCAAGTAGAGCCTTAGCCACAGCCTGAGCAGTAACAGCTCTCATAGGTATAGCTTCTGGTTATCTTGTAGCATGGTCTACTACAACCAGGATAAACCTGTTCCCTGAAGATGTGGAAGGGTCAAGGGGACCGACAATGTCAATGCCCACCCTCTCAAAAGGAACTCCCAACACTGGGAGAGGCACCAGGGGTGGCATATTCTTGGTTCCACTCTTGCCAGAGGTTTGGAAAGTGTGACAGCTCCTACAGAATTTGTCAACTTCTGAACCCATTTTAGGCCAGTAGAAGTAGAGAGAGAGCCTTATTTTGGTCTTCATGAAACTCAAGGGACCAGCCAAATATATCTCATGGGCTAACTGTAGGAACTGGAGTCTGTTGGCAAGGGGCACTACAATTCTTTTGTAGTCCCCAGGGATAGACTCAGTCGGTTCACTGTAGAAGAGGCCATCTTCCCAGCTCAACCTGTGCTTCCCAACTTCTTGCCCATCAAGTTGGTTAGAAGCCTATTGTTGAAGACCTTCAAGAGTAGGACACTCTCTCTGTCCTTTGCTAAAGTCTGCCCTGTTGGGTACACCTTCTGCCAGTACAGACTGCAGCTCAGGATGGTCAACAGGGTCAAGATCTCCAACTAAGACAGTGTCTTCTTCCAGATCTGATTTTTCAGATACTGGCTCAACCACACAAGGTTGCACCTCACACTCTGCCTCAGCAGGTGGAGTAGTCACAGGTGTGACTTTGGACAATCTTGGGGATGGCCTTGTTTGTAGCACAGGGGTGCTGTCTGACTTTTTCCTGTAGGTCTTGGGTTTCCCCTTTGCCTCTGTTTTCTTAGGAATGGCAGTGAGCAACTCCTGTGGAGTGGGAGTGATAGTTTCCTCTATCAGCTCCTCTGGAGAGCCTCTCAAGGTTCTCTCCCTTGCAGACCTAGTGAGCTCATGTCTCCTCTTACAGGGAGGCCTGGGGGTGCTTGACACAACTCCAAGAGGTTTCAGGTCATTACCCAACAGGACTCTCCCAGGCACTTCACTCTGCACACTAACAGGTATTTTGACAGTCATATCATTACACTGGATGAGAGCTGGTAACTGGGGAAGCATTTGCACAGGGCCTCCAGCTAACTTCGTGAGGCGTTTGGGTGCCTTAGCAACATCCTCCACCTTGAAAAATGATTCACCACCGCAGTTATGCTGGCTCCAGTGTCTCTGATGGCAGGGTTTTCCTGACCATTCACAAGAACTCTATTATGTATAATACTCTTTAGTATTATCTGGGATTGAATTATAGACATCTAGATTCTGTTGTCCCCACAAGCCCAGGGACACTAAAGAAACACTAGCTGAGACTCTCATGGGTTCATCAGCCAGTAGGTAAAAGTTTCCACTTGCCATAGGTACTTCTTCCTCTGGGGAGAAGGCTAAGGAGACAGTGTGGACCCCTGAAGGTTTACCCTTGCATCTGGGATACCCTTTCACATGGTCAGTTGACCCACAAACATAACATTTCCCAAATGTATTGATGAATAGGGGTTTGTTCTGACCTCCATCTGGTTTGGGTCCAGATGATGGTGCACTAGCCTGATTTGGTTTCCCTTGTGGTTTACCCTTATGTTGCTGTTTGTGGCCCTCTTTTGGATTGGAGGTATTAAAATTCTCTTTGTTATCTTTCTTTGGCTGTTTCCCCTCATCCTTTTCCTGAGTATCCCAAGAATCCTTGTGAGTGGCCCTGTTGGCAACCCACACGTCAGCAGCCTTAGCTAGCTTCTTTGGATCTATCTCCCTCGAATCAGCCAAGTGTTGTCTGAGCTCAGGATAGCAGACATCAAAAATAGACTCCAACATAACAAGATTTCTCATTCCTTCATAAGTGTTCACTCTGTAACCCTTAATCCAACCATCTAAGTTTTTCAAACATTCACATACCCAGGTAGCCCAATGGGTACCATCATGCTTTTTGAGGATCCTAAACCTCTTAAGGTACTGGGAAGGGGTCTTCCCAAATCTAGCAATTAAATCTAGCTTCACACACTCATAATCCATCCTATCCACCTCCCCCAACACCATTACAACATCAGGTGCAACAGGGGGTACCCTAGAGAAGAGCAAGGGAAGCAGTTGATTCCCTGTAAGACCTTGAATTCCATGGTTATATTCAAACATTGCCAACCAATCCAAAGTATCAAGCTTAACCTCATACATAGCCACAATTTCTTTAGGCCTACGGGGTCTCTTAGGACTGGAAGACCTAGAAGACTCTGGGAGAGAAGCATTTTCAAGAGACAGTCTTTTCATTTCTAGTTCATGATTCGACTCCATTTCTCTGAGCTTAAGTTCTTGGTGTTTGTGTTCAGTTTGAGCATTTAAACGTTTGAATTCCAGTTCAAGCCTCATTTTCTCTAGAGCAATGAATTCAGGACTGCGTGTAGGACCTGTGGGGGTCCCAGTGGACAAGGGTTGAGGTTGCTGAGCAGGCAAGGGGGCAGTGAGGCCTTCCTTAAGAGACACATCTACCTCTTCCAACTCACCATTAGCAGACATATTATCATCTGCAATACTTTCCACATTTGCTAGAGAGTCGGGTATTTCAGACCCACTCCCTAGACTTGGATTCTTTAACAACTTTGAAATCAATTCAGACTTTTTGCCTTTGGCAGAGAGTTTCCTTTCTTTACCCATGTTTCTTAAATAATCAGCAGTGTAGCTAAGGAGGGTCTCCTGACTGTGGCTATCCATATCAGACATGATTGGTATTGCTTTTAGTGATGTTAGCCATGTGGTTAGTTGATCCAAGGTAATAGCAGCACTCTAAGTGTAATCACTATACTTTGATCCTCACCACTGTACACCAGTGTTAGGCAGAATTATATGCAGTACCCTTTGGGAACACCACATACAATTAAGACTACAAGTGACAGTACAAATTCACCTTTGGTACAAGCCCGTACTACACAGTTAAAGTGGTAGCGATGGCTGAGCAGCCAGACGTATCTCAAGAGTAAGTGAGCAGTATCAGATAGTTACACAAAGGACAGCAATTACTATGATTCAGGCAAACACTGACTCAAGGTTTTCAAGTAAAAGAGTATACATTTATTTCACTCTTCAGTTGTATAAGATTACACTATTATAAGCAAGTTAAAAATCACACTCTGAATACACCACACCACTTCCCTTAAATTCCAGACAAGTTAAGCTCACAAAATGAAGTGGGAGCAAAATGGCACTCCAGCAATTTAAAAGGGAGGGAAAAACAAAGTTAATAGAAATTGAACCACACCAACAGGTAAGTACTGAGGGCAAGTGAGCAATAGGAACTACAATGATTAAATCAGATAGAAAAGGCTTAAGGCCAAAGTCAATGGGTCAAAAGTCTTTTGCTCAATATAATCCAGTTCAGGGTAGTTTGCGGTAAAGTTTAGGCCACGGATTCCGAACGAGGTTGGTTGGCATAAAAGTTAGTTCAAAGAGAAGAGAAGGACAAGCCCTCGGATTGGAGAAAGATTTGAAACACTTACACTGTGGCTGAACGAAACGAACCACCGGATTTTCACAGTACCTTAAAATGGAGAGAGAGCTGAGGTGGACGTTCCTGGTAGTTCCTGCAGGCTCACGGTTCCTGAAGCTACTGTCGGACTGACAAGAAGTAGGAAGACTGGAGGGTACTGCACTACCCAGGGAAGAAACCAGCAGCAGAGCAAAGCAACGAATAAAAGGTGCGCTACTTAAAACCCAAGCAGGGTCCGACCTTCCTGGCTATCCGGCCCACTGTAGCTCTATACAGCGAATTCAAGCAGAGGAGGGGTCCTGGCTTGCAGTTTGGGCGAACTGGTTGGTCGCACCAGCTCAAGAGAAGAAGTTTCCTGGAGGATCTTCTGTCGTCGGATTATGAAGATTCAGACCTGCAGTAGGGCTTCACCAGTCGGTTCAGTCGTTGTAGGGCTCCTCTTCCATCAGCTCCTCATTGGTTCTTTCGTTCCAGTGGCGACTCTGCCTTTCCAGTCTCAGAGACCTGCTTTTTATGCAGTTTTCCCCCATTCATAAAGCCTGGCTCTCAATCACACAGCAGGGTGGCTGTCCTGGCAAGGACAGTCACCCAGCCAATCAAACAGGAGTGCGACTTGGGTTACCAAGGGAACCCATTGCAAGGCTCCTAAGACCCTTCCCTCACGTCTTGCCTACCTAGACTTTCAGGCGCCTTAAGGAGGGCTTCTGTGTAGAAGCCCGCGAAAAAACAGAGGACAAAGGGACCAAATCTGGTTTGGCGCGCAGAGTAAAACACGAGAAACACATTTACAAAAAGAAATGGCGAATAAACCCAGCCGGAATCGTAATAAAATATATATGGTCAAGCGTGTTTATGTTTGAGGCTAATATAATAGCCTAAACCAATACCACGTTTATATAAGATAACCGCGGTACGAAAAATAGGGCAGTTACCACTGCCACCAGCCAAGTCTTAATGTAAAGGGAGCGAAACAATGCTCTAAGAGATACAGACAAAAAGGGATAAGAATTAACCCTTTCCAATACTCCATGTAAGATGGGGTGTATTGGGTCTGTGGTTTAAAGTGACTAACATAAAGTTAATGGCAACTTTACCTTTTCTGGGGGACAGTAGTCAGCCCCAGAAAATGGAGCCAGGGAAAAGTCTTAAAGACAACCCTGTGTCACTGCACTGAAGGTGCTATGTAACACACATGAAAAATAGGAGGCAATGGAGTAGGTGAGGCTCCAGTGTTCCAGTGCCCAAGATCACACCAAAGTGAAAACACCCACAGCAAAAAACATGTAAGAGTGGGAAAAAGGCTCACACTCTTACCAGGTGAAAATAAACCCTAGAAATCCAGCAAAGCTGCTGAGGGACTCATTAGGTAAGGGAAATCAGCCATTTATGAGAATTCTCCCTAACACAGTAGTCAAGCCTAGAGAGTACCAGGGCTCGGGTAACATTGAGCTTCTGGGGGAAAGTGAGAAAAGGGAAGATTCCTTTGAGAAGGAGGAGTTGAAAGTGGGACCTCTTTGAAATATCCTGAGTGTAAGAAAGGAAAGAGAGAGAAGAGTCGAAGATGACATAAAGGTTTCTTGCTTGAGATGAAGGAGCAGGGGGAGAGCTCATAGATGAAGGCCAGAGTGACGGGAAGAAAGAGGGAGCAGGGGTCCCAATGGGAAGGATCTCAGTCTTGCTGGCATTGAGGGAGAGCTTGTTGGAAGTACACCAGGACTGGATGGCAGATAAGCGGCAAGAGGGTCACCAGGAAGTTTGAAAAAGAGTTGTGTGTCATTTGCGTCACACTGCAATTTGGTGGAGAAGGAGGAGATGAGGAGTGCCAACTGAACAAGGTAAGTGTTAAAGAGCCAAGGGGAGAGGTTTGAAACCTGAGGGACACCACAGGTGGAGAAGGAAATAGGTGAGGAGAAGGTGCCCAAAATGACCTGGGGCGAACAGTCATTTAGGAAGCAGTCCAGTGCCCGCTCCGAGATACCAAGGGTATCATGGAGCCATTTTATAAGGATGGAATGATTGACCGTGTCAAAGGCAGAGGCGGGAACAAGTAGGATGCGAACAGCTGGAGAGAGATGCAAGCAATTCTTCACAGGTGTTCGTAAGAGCAGGTTCCTGTTTGGAGGAGACCTTCATGGAGTGGACAACTTTGGTAATTTTTTCAGGTGTGACAGGTAAGAAGGAGGAGAGAGAGGAAGAAGGAGGGTGAGAAGCCATTGGAGGCATGGGAGTGAGGGACAGGTTGGGCGGGAGGGTTGCAGGGTGCTCAGGATATCCAGAGTTTTAGTGGTGAAGTGTGTGGCCAGTGCGTTGCAGAGGGCATGGGATGGAAGAGGGGAGGAGGAGGCTGCAGAAACGTTGGCTAGTTCTATGCAGATTTTTAAGAGTTCAGCCAAGTTGTTGGATGCACCCGATACTCGTGCCTGTATGTGGGCCCTTTTCTTGACACGGATAGAGAGTCTGTATTGTCTTTGGAACAGGCGGAGGCCAGTTTGTCAGAGGGTGAGCCTAGGTTTTGCCACTTCCGTTCCGCAGCTTTGCACTCTCGCTTCAGAGCTGCAAGTTCGGAGTTGTACCAGGTGTTGCGCTTGGAGGCAGGTTTCAGGCAGATCCTCATGACTGGGGCAAGAATGTCAAGGGTATTGGAAATGTGGAAATGGAGGTTGCTGAGAGTGGAGTCTAGGGTGGGGGGAAGGTGGGCTAAAGGTGGATGCGAAGGCAGCAGCTGACACTTGTTTCATCGGACGGATGTTCGTGAATAAGGTTGGCTGGGCTTTTGGATGTGCAGTCAGAGAGCCGAAGGGACTCAGGTGGGAGGAGAGGAGAGAATCATCAGACCAAGAGAGTCGGGTGAACAGAGGGGGGGAGAGAGAGAGGTCAGAATGGAGGAGGGCATCCAGAGTGTGTCCAATCAGGTGGGTTGAACCAGAAGGGGGAATGGAGAGGGATAGAGAAGTGCAAAGGTCGAGGAAGAGAGTGCATGCTGTGCCAAGTGAGTCAGATTGGATTTTGAAATCTCCCTAGAGGAGTTTGGATGTGGTTGAGAGGAGAGAGGAAAAGAAATCAGCCCATTCAGAGAGGGACAGAGTGGTAGCGCCGAGTGGCCTGTAGAAAGTAGCAATGGTCCGAGAGGAGGAGGACGAGATGACCAACTTGCATACCAGGCTCTCAAAGGAAGAGTAGAGGTAAGTGGGTATGATGGAAGAAGGAACTCACTCAGGGAAGATTAAGGCAACCCCACTGCCAGTACGATGAGGTTGTGGCTTAGGAATTATCTTGAAGCCATCACAGAGAAGGGTAAGTAGTGACTGAGCTGACATTGATCCAAGCCTTGGTAAGAGTGAGAGGGTTGGCTCTCAGTATGTGTTTTTTGTGCTTTGTTCTTCCAGACTTAGTAAGAGAGGGTGGGTAGGTGATAGTGTAGCAGTTGGAGAAGATAGGAGAGATAGTGAATGCCATCAGGGAGCTAGATTATAGTTGAAGGAAAGAGGAGAGGCTGCACTGCAAGCTGTGGCCGAGCTTCGCGGGAGTCTAGTGGTTGCAGGAGGGGCACAAAATGCAATGCAATCAGGAGTGCAGGATGTTAAAAAACACAACACCTAGATTAGAGAGTCAAAGAGAGGGCACAAAATGCAATGCAATCTCGAGTGCAGGATGTTAAAAACACAACACCTAGATTTGAGAATCAAAGACATGGCACAAAATGCAATTATGAGGAGTTAGATTAGGTGTGACAGGCCGAGTCAGAGGCACAGATCACGTTCACAGTTGGTAGTGGGAGTTTAGCCTTCACTCACCTGATGGTTTGCGGGCGTCCGTGGGCCCAGGAGCATGTGGGCCCGAGTTGCATCAGTGACTACATCATGATCCAATGGGGGAAAGAGGTAGGGCTCTTCCGATCTCTTCCTGGCCCGGACAGGCTCAGACAGGGCCTTTGATGAGTGCCTTCGATGTAGGGGTCGGCTTAAGAGCCTGCCAGTTCCCGATAGGCTAGTTCTATCTTGCTGCAGCCAATCAGTTTGCAGGCATCAGCATTTCTGTGGTTACCCCTGGACGCTCAGTGTTGCTGACGAAAGGGGCATCAATTTTGTCAAGGGGGATTCCCCATGCATTGTAATGTCTTTGCGCTCTCTTCTGTTCAAATTGCAGCGAAACCAGGTGGGCTTGCAGCCTGTGGCCGCTCAGAGCGGGAAAGAGAACAAAAGACGTTATGGCAATGCTGTAAACAGTGGAACAGGTGTGATCGCTCACATGACCTCCAGGCTCATCCAGCAACTGTATTTCTCCTCCAAAGTCACTGGATGATGATGTGAGGGTAGGAGGGAGGCAAAGAGTGCTTCTCTGAGGCGCCCATAATGGTAAGAGACTACCAGATCATGGCAGACTGGCGAAACCAAGAAAAAAAAAGAAAAGACATGGAATGTAGAGTGAAGGGTGAAAACTCATAAATCAGTCAAGAGCAGAAAACCAAAAATCAGAAAGTTCCGTAGAAGAAAAAGGTAGCAACAGCCCAATTTGTGTGCGCCATCGCAACATCAAGAAACAATGTCAGCAAAAACCCTCAGAAGAGGTCAAAGATGGCCCCTAAAATCAGAGACTCAAGGTTTCATAGTATGCTCAGACGTCAAAAGAATTAATGGACACGGACGCTCCTTCCCTGTAAGAGCCGCACTAACCTGGTACGGCCTTCCCTGCTCTTTAAGACTAGAGTCGAACTACACGATCTTTAGAAATAGATTGAAAACAAGCTTATTCAAGTAATTAGTCCACAGGAAACAAATCAGTTTGTCCCATTACTAATGGTTGTCCTTTTCTTCATGTACGCGCCCTGATGCCTGTGGGCTATGGTGCCATATAAATAAACAAATAAAAAATAAATGAGTGAAGAATTGGACCAATGCTCTGGGGATGAACTATCTGTACAGACCCCAATACTCACTAAAGCGAGTGTGGGGATTCAAACAGACAAACACTAAACTCACTTTATACTCGACGCAAACTAAACATAGGATTGGATCCAGAGATGGCACCCCATGCAAAATATACACACACAACTGTGTTAGTCGCGACAAAAGCAGCATCAAGTGAGACTCCCCGCTCGAGAAATTGCATCATGCAAATAGAGGAATAACAGTCAAGCAGGGGAGTTGCTAGGTCTGGAAAAGACCCAGGGCCAGGCTGAAGTCGGAACTGTTGGGACTGGGGGCTAGCTAGTCTTTTGGCTGTAGCTCCTGAGATTCTATCCAGGGTTACAACCAAAAGATCAGGGGCTGTAGCCCTCTTAGCCCCCCCCCAAGCAACGCCCCTGCAGTCAAGATAGTTGAAAGGAATCTGTACATAAACAGATGCCTGGGGAAGTCCCACTCTTACAAATGAGTGCATTCAAATATCTATTTCATCCAACGGGAATACAGTCTACAATCATATGGCAACGCGTGAAAGAATGTCAGTAATCAGCATTCAAGACTCCGGTCATTTCATCCTTTTGCATTTTCAAAGCTGTGGCTGAGAAGTGTAGATGGGACAAAAAATCAAAACCATTAAACAGAACTAGAATTCTGGCAATCTTTCACGAAGTGGACAATCCCTTCCTCTTTGGTTCTAATGACATTGAATACATTTGTTTTCATAATTATGTTAATACACACATTGTGGAAATAGGTCTGAAGACCAGGCTAGGAGCCAACACTATTCTCGCAGCCACCCAAGTTCTGTTAAAAGAAGGCTTTGAGATATGAGTTGAGCCCCTAAATGAAAATCATAAAAGGGCAAATAACATGTACTACTGATCCCCACAATTTGAATACTGAGAAAAGGGCTGCTACACGAGCAAATCAGCGTTCTGACAAAAAACCGAATGCCTCTCTCTTAAGTTTTTTAGAAATTGGGTTTAGCTGAGGAGTCTCTCTAGTCATTCAGGAGATCAAACAAAGGCTCCAGCTCCTTTAAGAACAAAGAAACCCGAAATGAGATTTTCAATAACTCTGATATAATAGCCCTCCAAGAGACATGGTTGGTCTCCAACTTTGCTGTAGATGGTTTCACAATCATGGAACAGTCAGCACAGAGCCACAATAGGGGGAGACTGGCTGGAGGGCTCTTAATCGCGCTTCAAAACTCTATTTTATCCTCCACCGAATTGATCTGCAACAAAACCCCAGGGATACTGCTCATAAAAACAGAGTTTACGAGCATCAACAAGCACCACCTGAACATTTGATGCCTGCATAATGAGCTGGATGCAATCCCCACCGTACAGGGCCCGAATGCCGTTATGTTGATAGATGCTGAGAAAGCGTTTGGCTCAGTGAGGTGGGAGTACATATGGGCGGTAACGGATAAATTTGGGTTTGGCCTAGGCGCCTTGGGTGGGTTAAGTAAAGGCAAGAGTAAAGGTGAATGGTTGAGCCTTTGGTAGCTTCCCGCTTCAGCGGGGACAAGACAGGGTTGCCCGCTCTCACCACTGCTTTTCTTGTTGGCCATGAAGCCCTTGGCAGCATGAGTTCAATCAGACCCCTGAGGTACAGGGTTTTGAGAAGCCGGGGAAATGGAAGGGAGACTGCATCTCGCATGCGGACAATGCCCTTATTTACCTGCGGGATCCCCTGGGCCCTGGGTCATAGAGGTTTTTTGAGACTTTGAGGTGGTTGGTGGGCTTAACTGGGAGAAATCAATTCTTATGCAGGTTAAGGAAGGGGATGAGGCAATCCCAGAGAGATGTCCCCTCGTGATAGAATGGTCGTCCTTTACATTTTTGGGTATCAAGCTAGGAGTAGGTAGTGCACAGTTTTTAAGAATGATCTGGACCCGGTGCTAGATAGGCTGAGAAGTGTCATGAAGCACTCGGCGACATTGCTGCTGTCCTTGGTCAGGAGAGCAAATTTTTTCAAGATGATTTCGTTACAAGGCTCCTTTATGTTCTGCAAAATGCTCTGGTTAGGGAACCCCCAGGAGTCTTCCTGAATATTCAGGGGTTGCAGAAGGGGATCATATGTGGAGGCAAAACCCCCAAGATAGCATTCGCAAGGCTGTCCAGATCACTGTGGGATGGAGGCCTGGGGGTCACAAACGTACGAAAACACTGAGGAGAGAGGACATTTAACTTTCATTTAGATAACCTGTATCACTAGGTAAATGTCCCTGCACAGACTCTAACTGTCCCTGTGCATGGGTGTGCTTACCCTAGTCTGCAGTGGTGGGCCACCTATCTAGGTGAAGGACAGAGAGCGGCGCGTTCACTATCTGTGCTAGTTCTAAAAATACATTTGATTCCTAACTAGCCATTATTCATTTTTATTGTCGACCGTTGGACCAATAGCTTAAAAGAAAATATTTAAAAAAGAAAGGAACGTTTATTTTATCTGTAGCAAAGTAGAAAAAAGGAAGTGGGGAGAACCTTCATTTGTAAATGTATTAACCCAGTAATTTCTCTAGGTGTGTTTTTTTGGCATTAACACATCCTGTGCATACCGTCAAATGGTTTCGGAGGAATTGAGTTAAGTGTGTTGTGGCCTTTATGGGACCCCTTTCCTAGACCCCCCACCCCTGGCCTGCCTCAGTTTGCAGCAAACAAAGAGATCAAACAAAGACTGGTGGTAAACCAAGCTTCTTGTATTACATAGCAAATACACAGCATACAGAATGATCAGCTTATCAGCAGGGAACACAGCAGGACAAGTGTTCAGGTAGTTGGCACACAGAGCTCTCTAGGGCTCACCCCTAGGGTGCCGGTTATATATAGCATACCATAGACAAACACTGATATGTTATAGCACTTTCACAATGGAGGGTGTTACTTGGCATGATATCGCAGCCATTTGTCAAGAACTCAACATCTCACTTGTGATCTTGTGACGCAGCCCTGCACGGACATCATGTTGTATTATGGACAAGCGGCATTTATAGAAACCCTACTGTTATCTCCCATATATGGTGCTAATGCTATACTTGTAGAGAATAAGCGGAAGTGTCATCTGCCATAAGAGGGGTGTTGGCCATGTCCTGAGTGCTGCGTGCAGAGGGAGGCAGAGGGAGGTGACATGGATGGTCTGAGGCCTAACAGTATGGGAGGGCCTAGGGTAGCATACCACAGCATAGCATTGCATTGCATAACATAGCATTGCATAATATAGCATAGCATTAGAATCCTGCCACATCAAACCCCCCCCCCCCCATTTGGTCATCCCTGAGACAGGGTGTAGAACACATGGAGCAGAATTGGTGCATATTCTCAACCAAAGATACCTAGCTATATGGGTGACACAAAGATACGGTGGAGATGCACAAGGATTGCTACTGAATGGATGTTCTAGAGACAGAGATTGTGGGCCTAAAAGGTCCTAATTTCTAAAGACATTTGACTTAACACATCTATCATTTCCTGTTCATTAGAGGTGTGTTTTTAGGCGTCCTCTGTAATGTGAGATTACGCAATTGCAGTAGTCTGGCCTCGTGAGAAGAAAAACTATCATTGCAAAGGTGGCAGTTAAAACAACAATTATTAAAATATGATGTAGAATGTAAGAGCCCTGTGAACCAAAAGTGTTTTGAATCCAAGTTAAAAGTGATCCGGTATAACCTTTTGTTCATACCGTGTAAGGTGGTAACAACAACATGGCAGTGTTTTATGATGTCCTCAACCTGGGAGGAGTTATCGGAAACCCAAGTGTAGCATTCTTGACCTATAATTTTACAGGTACCCCCTTGTGTAGCTAGTAAATAATCGAGTGCCATTTTATTCTGGAGGACCATAATTCTGAGTTTGACTTGTTCGCTCTTCAGCATCTGTGTTCCTTTGGCGGTGTTGTTAGTTCCATGCTCGAGGAGGATAGGGCATGAAGATCGGCCCTGTTAGTTGCAGTGCCAATGCTCAGGATCAGGAACCCTATGCAGCCTTTGAACCATATCCAGGTGTCACGTTTGGACTGGTGGGGTGTGCAGTGAGCTTGTGGAAAAAGGGCCACCTGGCAGATTGCTGGATGGATGAACCCAATGGTGCATTGACCAGTCCAGTTAGCTGGTAGCCATTGGTAGGTGCTAGAACCACAAAGGAAATATAACCCTCTGTGGGTGTAAAGTGCTATGTTGGTGCTATTACTATCAGATCGTCCTATCTTAATTACAGCAGTGTTCTTACTGGTGGTGGTAGGTGCACTTCTGTTACAGACATGTGTTTCTGGCATTTTACCCATAGAAGACAGCGTGCATGTCGCTGTGAAAGAGATTAGAGCGTGTGCAACAAAGGCATTCGGTATCTTCGGTGGTAAAGTATTGGCGTAGCTGTGGTAGAAGACTCCCAGGTGAAAGGGATGGGTCATATTGGGACAAGAAGAGTCATTGATCAGGAGGTCATAACACCATTCAGCAAGATTGAACGGGACGGGAATGAAGAGAATCACCCTACTGGCATACATAGGATTGTGGGAGCCGGTCAAGTGGCACAGCGAGTAGAGCGCTCGCTTTGACATCTGTGCAGAGCCTGCTAACACAGGTTCGAATCCCGGCGGGGCCAAACTCAGCCTTTCATCCTTCCGAGGTCGATAAATGAGCACCACACACCGTGGGTAATAATAAGCAGCGCTCAGATACCTGAGGGTTCGTAGCGCTATATAAGTGCCAAATTAAATTAAATTAAATTAAAATTAAATTAAATTAAATTAAATTAAATATAGCAATCGGTTCATAGTCATAACATCGGGAAAAAAAAGTCGAAAGTCATAATATCGAGAAAAAAAACTTTGAAAAACAAAACGTCAAATTTCTTTTTTAATGTTTTTTATTCGAAATGAGGGGGTTCCCCCCAAAACCCCCTTTTTTTGTTTTTACCTTTTTCTGCACATCATAGCAATCAGAGGCATTAATTAGGTCAGCATTGGCCCAAGAGAACTTGGGGAAGGTGTTGGTGTCCGGGTGTAGGATGATGGATGTAGGGTGAGGCAGAACAATACCCTGATAATGAACAGCAACATGGTGCAACTACCTCACATTTACTAATGCAATAGCAGCACTATTCTTAGCTTTAGCAGTCCAACCTTACTGAGATTGGGGCATTATGCCCAAATGTTCCAAACAGTGCCACTCGTTACAGGACCCGGTAGACAGGAGAGATGATGATGCAAAATTTCAGGATCCCTGCCAGGATGACGATGAGAGGAGCGTAGAGCGGATGAAATTGGCTGTGGCTTTTGGCACACTCAGCTGGCCCACAAAACCCCCTTTGGCTGGAGGACTTATGCACCTACACTCCAGGTGCACAGCGTTATTGTGGCTGCTTGGTGACAAAACCTTTGAGAGTGCCGGGCCACCCACAGGAGACATGGGTAGCAAAAGCCTTTCAGAGCGATGGGCCACACGCAGGAGAAAAGGGTAGCAAAAGCTTTTGAGAGCGATGGTTCACCTACTGATGACAGGGGAGTTGGTGGCTGCACTCCACAAAGTGTACCTCGAGACAGGTAGTGGATCTTCGTCATCGAAGAGTGCTGGATGCAGAGTCAACAGAGTTTTAGCTGCTGGGACCCCTGAAGAGGAGTCTCTTTCTCCTGTAGTCCATGCAGATTGCAACTTTGCTGTGTCTTTGGTGACAGAGGACAATGGGTTCTCTTTGTATTGGACCTTTGGTGGTTTTTCGCCGTTGTCGAGTGGAAGTGCTGCTTTCACACACTGGCTGGCGTGGACCTAGGAGCCATTTCCTTAGGTTGTCAGCAGGATCTGGAAAGGACCTTATCAGTGAGGATGCAGGGTTGATTTTCACTGATGCACTTTCAGGACCACCCAGTCTCCCAGCAGGAGGCTGTGGCACTGCGTTTCAGAGCTTCTTGAATTTGCTGGAAGTGAGAACTGACAACGAGCATTAGTCTTTTGCAATATGACACAAAAATATCATCATTCAGTTCAGTTTGAAGTCACAGAGCTCAGGGGAAGGTAGTAGAGTAACTGGTATTCGCATGGGCCTCCTCATGAGGATCTCGTGGGGGAGAGACCATGTAGTCTGTTTGCAGAGTTTCTTAGGTCCATGAGGACAAGAGGGAGGGCATCAGGCCCTTTTAGGTCGGTTTCCTGGCAGACCTTAGCAAGGGAGAGCATCACGTTGAAGTTTCAGCGCTCTACTGCCCCTACCGATTGTGGGTGAAAACTACAATGAAGGTGTTGGAGGATCCCCAAGGCACTGCACATGTTCTGTACTATCTGTCCAGTGAAATGGGCGCCTCTGTCAGAGTTTATGGAGACTGGAATGCCAAAACATGGGATGAACTCTTTTAGCAGTTTCTTGGCCATTGCAATGGAATCAGCATATTTACAGAGGTAGGCCTCGGTCCATCCAGAAAATGTATCAATTATGACTAGGACGTACTCAAAGTAGGCGCACTTTGACAAGCTAATGAAAACTATTTGGATATTCATGAAGGGGCCATA
This sequence comes from Ambystoma mexicanum, assembly GCF_040938575.1. Classification (NCBI taxonomy): domain Eukaryota; kingdom Metazoa; phylum Chordata; class Amphibia; order Caudata; family Ambystomatidae; genus Ambystoma; species Ambystoma mexicanum. The sequence continues at coordinate 921,329,620 of NC_090926.1, read as the reverse complement.
AAGGACTTCATGTACCCCTGTAGTGGTTTCCACAGGCTTTCCAGGGTTAAACATGAGACAGGTTGGACAGTGAGCACAGTATTTCTGAGCAAAGGAGGGAAACCTTGGGGCAAACCAATATCTCTAGACCTCTAAGGTCATCTTTCCCTTGCTTGAATGGGAAACAGAGTGAGCAACACGTGCGAGATATGGTAGGAGAGCTGGTGGGGCCACCAACCGGCTTGTGTTATCACGCCATAGGCGATCATAGCAACAAACACATTCATGCTTTTCCCAGCCCTGTTTCTTGGCCTGGGGGGGCCATATTTTGGAGGTCCACCAGAACCAAAAGAGATGCTAGGTAGTCCTCAAATGATAGGAGAAACAGCAGCACATAATCAGGAGCCTGATAGCCATGGAAGGCCACATTTTTTGCATGGCCATCAGCAAGCACGTTACTATGCAAGATGATGTCAGAAAGTCGAGTGTGGGCTTTGCACTCACAATAGCCAACGCGGTAGGTAGCAAAATCGCATTAAGCAGGGCTTCAACATAGGATGCATTGAGAATGGGAGTACCTTGTACAGTTATGTAACATCTCTTTTTTCAGAGGGTCCCGTAGTCATGTGATACACCAAAAGCATAACATGAGTGAGTGTATATAGTGGCTGTGCGTTGTGTGGCGATCGTGCAGGCCCATGCTAGGGCAATGAGTTCAGCAACTTGTGCTGATAGTACTGATGGGAGCTGAAAAGCTTCTAATACTTCAAAGGAGGTGCAAACGGCAAAACCTGCCAGTATACTCTCTGTTGAACCTCTAAAACAAGGCATGTCAACAAAGAGAATGAGGTCTGCATTGGGGAGAGGGATATCCTTGAGGTCTGTTCTTGCTGATGATACAATGTCACCCGCAACAGACAGTTGTGCGGGTGACCGTCATGAGGTGTAGGCCAGAGGGAGGCAGGGTTGAGTGGAACATATCTGATGCAAGTTATTCTGGTGGCAGAGAGGAGCAGCTTTCATATTTGTTGAGACGTGCAACAGATAGGTGTTGTGTTTTACCACTGAGGAGTGCTAATAAAGAGTGTGGTACTGCTACATTTATGTGGTGTGCTAGGGTGATGTTGTCAGCTTTTATAAGGAGAAGGGAAGCGGCAGCTATCACTCTGAGACATTTGGGAAATGCACAGGCTACATGGTCTAACTGTGAGCTAAAATAAGCTATAGGGCGTTATGGGTCCCTGTTCTTCTGCGTGAATACGCCTAAGGCATATCACTCTTTCTCACCACAGAACAGGGTAAATGATTTAGAGCAGTCAGGAAGAGTGAGCGAGGGAGCAATGGAGAGGGCAGTCTTGATCTTGGCGAAGGCTCTGGAAGTGTCAGGAGACCATGTGAGTTTGGCAGGCTCAGAGTCATGTATCATCTTTTGCTTTGGTGCAACTGTGCAGACATAATCAAGAATCAAGGGGTGACAACAATTGCTCATTCCTAAAAAGGAGCGCAGTTGCCTCTTAGTGGCAGGCATAGGAAATTCGAAAGGGTGCAAGGCACCTAGTGCCGCGGAATGTTGTGTCCTAGGTAGCAGAATGTAGGTTGGCAGAGCTGCAATTTTGCTTTGTTCACTTTGTGACCTTTTGCTGCCAGGGCAGTGAGGAGCACTTCGGAATTGCTGAGGGAGACCTGAAAGGAAGGTGATGCTAACAGAAGGTCATCCATGTTTTGGATCAAAGTGAAGCCCCCCAGGAAGGTGACATCCTGGAGGTCTTCCTGCAGAACCTAGGAGAAGAGAAATGGGGAGTCAATAAAGCCCATTGGAAGGGACCTTAAGGTGAGCTGACGTCCCATGTATGTGAATGCAAGGAGATACTGAGAGTCATGGTGGATGGGGATAGAGAAGAAGGCAGAGGCAAGATCAATGCAAATGAAAAATTGGTTGTGGGGTGGGATACAGGAGAGAATGGTCAGGGGGCACCACTTTATGGGAGGGTATTACCCCCTTATTAAGTGCTGGTAAATCATGAGCAAAACGGAATTTGCCTGTGCCCTGTTTCTCAATTGTAAGCACTGGAGCATTGCATGCGCTAGTGGTGTAGTAGATGATGATCAATGAGGGAAGAGATGACAGGCTTGATACCTTCCTCCGCTCAACGAGATATTCTGTACTGGGGCACATGTGGGCGAGGCACCTCCAGATTGAGAGTGATGGGAACAGGTTTAGCAGAGGGAATGTTGCCTACCTCATTGGAATGTGCTGCCCAGAGGGCCACTGGCACAGAGTCAATAAGGTTTTGTACCTGTGTAGCTTGTGAGTGTGTGTATAGTGAAGGAGGCTCTGTAGGTGGCTCCAGGTGAGTGGGATGTTGGAGGAGAAACACACATTCAGCTTCCCTAAGTTGTGGAACCTCTAGATAAATACTATCAGCAGAACAATAAATGGTAATGCATCTTGCATAGCAGATCAAAACCTAACAGATTTTCGGGTGAGCAAGATCTCAACTGAAAGGCAGGATGTTCAGTGATGGGACCCATAGAAACAGATACAGTGCATGATACCGTGCGTGTGATAGTGGTGCCAGATATGTCAACAGCATTGACAATTTCCTTTGAGAAATCCACGTTTGGAAATTCAGCCGCTCGCAGCATGGAGCGCCTGGCACCAGTGTCAATCTAACAGTTCACTCTCCTCCCTTGGATGTTACATTAGGGATAGGGACCAGACCGGTCTAGTGGTAGCAAAGAAGCAGACAACATGGCATGGTCCCTCTGGCAATGTCAGTGTGGACCATAGGAGATCTGAATGTCTTGGTAGCCCCGTGAGGAGAAGGAGGAGGCTGAAAGGAAGGTGGTGTGGGTGTAGGGTAGCAAGTAGAACTGTTAGGAGGAATGAAATAATTTTGTTGAGTAGTTTGACCTTATTGCCATGGTCTGGAAGGTTTGGTGAAACATTGCTGGATGAGATGGCCCATCTGCTTATAATATCTGTAGAAAGGGTCCCCTGTCAGGTGTTGCTGGGCAGGCAAAAATGGTTGTGGCAGGTGACCCTGGTGAAAAGGTGGCTAAGGATTCTGTTGGGCATAGGGCTGGCATAAGGTACCTGGGCGTCGCCGGCTCCCAGAGGCAGTGTTATGTTGAGCATGCTGTGTTTGCAAAGCCGTGAGGCGAGTAGCCCCGTCCTGCTCCTGGCTCTTGAGTGTGTCAAAGAAATGTTGAGCTGCTTGCAGTGATTTCCCAATAGATTCAGCTTGCCACACAATTTGAACATTCTGAATATTGTTTGAAATTTCAGGAGGGAGACCGTTCACAAAATTAGAAATGAATGCAGGTTTACCTTGTTCCCCAGCATTTGCAATACCAGAGTATTTAGTGAAACAGTCAATCTAGACAGGTAGTCAGAGGGAGACTCCGACTGGTTTTGCTTGCAATTGGCGATCCATGACCAGTCAGCTTTGACAGGGTATTTGGCTTTGATGAGGCAGTAAGTGCAGTAGTATTAGCACTAATAGCCTCACCTTCCACCAGTGTGCCAGGCCATAGCAGTTTGTCCATTATGTGTTTTTATAGAGTGTCTTTGAGCACAGCCTATAGGAGTTGTTTAAGGTCCCCAATGGTGGGATCATAACAGGCATTCACTGTGTTCAAATGTTCTATGTAAGCTGTGGGGTTGTAGGGCAATGTGGGTATAATTCAGTGGATCTCCAGGGAGTGTGAATTCTCATAGGTACTGCCTTGGTAATTGCCTGAGGGAAGGTGCGCACAGGCATAAGGTTGCTGGACGCAGCGGAGGATGTTGAGGCATCCATAGTATGTAGCAGACGTGGCTCAGACATGGATGAATGTGACAATTTAATATCTTGCCTGGTAAGTTGTCCTGGCCTGAAGTTAAAAGTGTAGGAGTCGGGCAGTGCCTGCAAGTCATTCATGTATTTCTGGCAGATTGAGTCAGACAATTGCCTGTAGGACTGGCCGGTAGGCAGGGGAGAGTTGAAGATTGGTTTATAGTCACTTTTTCGACAGTCATAGTGTGGAAATACAAAAAAAACAGTTTCGACTCAAAAGCATTGGATTTATTTTTTTCAAATGCGTGTTTTTTTGGGGGGGTTGGGGGGAAAAACCACTAATTTTACTATACAAAACAAAAACAAAAACATTGGCCCTCATTACGACCCTGGTGGAAAGGGGTTTACGCTGGCGTAAACCATGGCGTACCTTTCCGCCCGACTACGAGTTCCCGTAGCGCCATGGTGATTTTTACGCCTGCTTTTTGCAGGCGGAAAAATCCATGGTGCTACGGGACTTGTTGTTAATTACGCCACCGTAATTTACGGTGGCGTAATTAACGCCTTCCCCACTCCCATTATACCCTATGGGGCAAAAATGGGAATGGGGAAGGGTAAATGGGGATTGGGGACTTACCGCCCCGCCAAGGTCGGAATGGGGCGGTAAGTCCGCCAACCCCCATGGCGGAGTTGGCAGCTTTGCGCCATGGACCGTGGTGCAAATTGCACCATGGTCCTCCGCCAGGGTCGTAATGAGGCCCAATAAAAAATGCATTTTTTTAGATGCTTTTGTTTTTAAATTATTGTATTTCGAAACTATTTTTTTGAAACTTTGACGGGACACCTGTAGATCAAGGTGGGAACCGACTCGGCTGGGAGTGAGTCCAGGGTGGCATGTAGGTAGAGGCCGCTGGTATGATATGATATGATAAGGCATTTGTAATGCGCCTATACACAAGTGTTTCAAGGCGCGAAGTGCCTGAAGTTGAATCGGGGCTGGGGGAGGAGTTGTTGTTAAGTCTCCTCGAGGAGTGTACGTAGAGGTCGAGGATACAGGTGGGGTGTGAGAGGCAGGGGAGGGTGGTGGGGGAACGTGATGGTTGGCGGTCATGTGGTGGTGGTGGTGGGGACAGAAAATGAGGTTGTGGGCCTACAGGTGAGGGTAACATGGTACTAGGTCATATCAAATGTCTACAGGTGGCACTGTAGGTGCTTCTGAACCAGAATCTCTAATGGTGTCTGCAGAAACACTTGGGTGAAGGCCTGTTTTGTGAGTGTGTTTACTGTTTGGCCGGCCAGCCTTTCAAGGATCCTTGTACTGTTCTAATTCTTTCTCTAACCTTGCCTGGGAGTTCTTAAGCGATCTAGTCTGACTGTCACGCAATCTGTCCGTAGCCACTTTGTAGCAGACAAAATAAGATGACCAGTGACCACCAGACACCATACACTTTCTTTGTTCCAAAGCCTTGATCAAGACATGACGATAATCTGCATGAAAAGACCCCTCAAGTCGCCACTGAAACTCCTTTTGAACCTGAGTCAAAACATTCCACTCTTTTAAATATTTGCAGGTGAATTCTCCATACGTTGAAAACATGAAGAAGGCATTAGTCCCTACTGCAGGAGTAAGTGTTGTTGTGGAAAGCTCAGAGCCCATGGCTAAGTCTAGAAATCATAAAGAGTGGGGAGACACAAAGGGCCCGACTTATATGCATGGAAAATCTTTCCGTACCAAACTGCATGCAAAATCCCGTTTGTCGATTCATGGAAACAAATGCGCAGCACTTTTTCGCACTTTGCGTGGACTTCGCGTCTGCTCCGTATGTCACTGCGAGAAGCAGTGTGCCTTGCTCGAGACACCATGCAGAGCGTGGGTGAGGGAAGGATAGGGGCAGAACACAGAAAATGAGGAAGAACAAGGGAAAATGTGGGCTTTACGAGGAACGGCCCACAGGTAGTCCATCGCAACGCCACTATTGCATGTAACAATAAGTATTCATGGAGCCAAGTGGTCAACCTCATGGTGGGGAAATTGCCACACAAAGCCCTCATACAATCCGCCACCCGAAGGCAGGTGTCCAACACTTGCGCATAGGAATCACCACGCAGACGTAACAATGGGTGTTGGACTTAGGGTTGCATTTATGCAGCTGTGGTTCTGATCTTAGGGTTGCACGTATACAGAGCAGCGGGGCGCAGGAACGGTTTACAGGAGTTCACATGCAGATTTTCAGAGTTTTAACCGAGTTACGAAGTATCGTATGCATGTTGTCAGGGAGCCGGTAACAGTGCAAACTGTTTGATGGGTGGACCTATTTGCGCCCGGGGCGCACACTACGGCAGCTGTTCTGGCTGTTTTTGCTTTGTGTGGGGGCCTTTTGGGGGAGTTCTGGCCGCTACTTGCATGTACGGTTACTTAGCGCAAACAATCCATGAATACGCAGAGCGTACATTTTTTATTGTACGTGCAGACTCGCACAGTGTCGTTCTCGGCGCGTGGCCCTTGCCGGATAAATGCACACTTTTCCATGAATCAGGCCCAAGGGTAGGTAGGCCCGCAAGTATTGCATATCAAGAGGGGTGGTGCAAACAACCTCCCAGCAATTGATATTTACCGGTGGTGACAGCTTAAAGACTAACCGTAGAGGTGGTACACAAGGGGAGACAGGAGCAAGCAAGGATTGATAGACGTTTGCTGAACATAAAGATAAAGTAAGACACAAGATTGTTTACAAAAGAAACATGTCAGGGTTTCCTCAGCAATAACATTTAGCATCTGCATAGAATAGAATAGATATAGACTGCAAGGCTCTGAGTGTTGTAGTAGGTAAAGCAATGAAGGTTGGAGGCCAATCACGAAAATGTAGTTATGCATGAAAGTTTTTTGTTGCCAATCAAGGTCTCCACTGTGCATGTAAGAAAAGCATTTAGGTATGCCTGTGTCCTAAGTTGTAAGTAGCATGGAGAGGGTGCTAGTGAAAATTAGCAAAAAATCTTGACAGTGCCTACATTACATCAAGTAAATAGACACAAAATCAATTTATCAACCAAAGAAATCACAATGACATGAAATTACAAGGAAATAAGGCAATTCCCTAAACATGGCAGGCCTGCAGGCAGCAATTTAAAGACGTCTGGTGTAGGCCAATGATATGTGTGGCAATGGCGTACCCTGGCAATCCTCTGATTGAGTGGCCAAGTTAAAATAACACAGCGGTAGAGGATAAACAGAAGGTAACACCCTCAGCTTTCAACAGAATGGCAGCCCCACTAAAGCACACTAATCGTACAGCACCATCACACTGAGAAATAACTCTAAATAGACAACCAGGGGCAAATGCATCTGGACCTACGTTTGATGCTGGAGACCATGCAACAACACACCTGGAACCCTCTAGTCACAAGCTATGTCTATGTGGCGGCACACATAAACCACGGGCACAGCGACTCTGAAACTCACTCAACCTGGAGACAGCAGCATGTCTCAATTGCTTGAAAACCAGAAATCGAGCGTGACATCACACAGTGGCCCTATGCCTAAATCACAAGAAATTGCAATGAGGATATGAACCTCCTCTTTAACCAAGCAAAACGACCATTAACCCAAACTGTTAAACCTAACCTGACAAATTGACAATCAAAACATTCAATGCCACAAGCAATTACATGTACACGATCCCAGTTGTTTACTAGAAAGGTCCTTCCTTCCTACAAACTTCCTGCATTCTGTAGCTCAGAGCTTGACTTATCATTGTTTTATGTGTGTTGAGAACATTTGCGAAAACATTAATCATTGGCTTCGATGTCGAGCTGTGGCAGCTTGCCAGCACTTTTCCGCCTCTGGCAGGGAGCGGCTCTGTTACAGGTAAGAGGGGGGGTCGTGGACTGTCGTGGAAGACCGTGCCTCTGCAAATGCAGTTGAGACTGCAGGGGCCTGCTCTGCTACAATGTGGGACACCTATCTGTCTATTTGACTGGCCAAAACTGTACACTGACTTGTACACTGACCCTGAAGATGAGCCAGGGTCAGGTGAGCCTTGAGTGTCATTGTGTCATGACCTATTTCTTGATATGACAAGAAAGTAGCTTGCGTGGAGTCTAGGTGGGCCCCCTTGGTGGCAGGCCGATTGTTGCCTCGCATTGAGGGGGGCCTGAAGGTTGTGGAGTTGATCTGAGCGTTCAAAGAAATTTATGAAACTGGACATTCTCCTTGTGACCCTATAAATTGGTCTTGGGTCCATTTTGAGGAGCTTGGCAACAATGAGGGAGTAGGTGTGGGTTGGGCTCATGGGGAAGGGGTTAGTTTATGATGCATTTCCCCTGAAAGGGTTCCCTCAGGGGTAGAATAAGGAACAAGTTACTTACCTGTAACTGTTCTCCAGCATGGGTCTCGCATGGATTCACATGCTCATGAATATTCCCCATCAGGCCGGGAATCCTCGGTATAGAAAAAAAATCAGTATCAGTTTCGTTTCTGATCTGTCTTTCTCAGTAGTAACCAATCACTGGTCTCTGGGTCATACTGCCACCAGCCAATGACTGCCCTCTCCCTAAGCCCCACCCCTGGCAGCCATCCTCAGATTTGATAGCACGTGAAGTGGCAGTATGACCAAGTGAAGGGCCGCAGAGGGGTAGGCGGGAGGGTTCGCATGTGAATCCATGCCAGACCCATGCTGGAGAACAGTTACAGGTAAGTAACTTGTTCCTTCTCCAGCATGGGGTCTGGCATGGATTCACATGCTCATGAATATAAGAATACATAGCAGTATACACATGCACAACCACGGGAGGTGGCACAAGGCTCAATATCAAGCAATACAACAACTCAACATTAAGCAACTCTTACCTCCTCACCAGGCTCACCTTAGGCGAACAGGTTGCGCTGCACTGCCTGGAATCCCGGTCGACGCAGTAGAATCTTGTGAAGGTGTGCGTCGACCTCCACGTAGCAGCCCTGCAGATGTCGAGCAGGGGCACACCAGACAGGAACGCCGTAGCAGCAGCGATCGCTCTGGTCGAATGGGCTCTCGGACGGCCGGGCAACGGTCGGTTTGCCAACCGGTGACAGTGCATGATGCAGCCGGAGAGCCATCGGGAAATGGAAGTCTTCGAGAGAGCCTTCCCTTGATTCACAGGTCCAAAGTTCACAAACAGCTGTGATGTCTTCCGGAAACTCTTTGTGCGGTCCACGTAGAACTTCAGCGCTCTAGCTACATCTAGCGAGTGCAGAGTCCTCTCAGCCGGCGACGAAGGCGACGGGAAGAAAACTGGCAACACCAAGGGCTCGTTGAGGTGCAAGTCCGACGGCACCTTGGGCATGAAGGAGGGGTGCGATATCATGCACATGTTAGCCCGCAGGACTATTTGGCACTCGTGGGGAGTTCATTTGAGCTCTACACTGAAACAAGCAACTAGTGCATAGAAGCCAATACAAACACACCATAGACCAACAAGCTGAATGCGATCGGCAGAGCTGAAACTCTATGTGCTTTTATCTACCCAGTTACAGACAAATACAAAACATACCAGGAGGTGTAGGGAGGGAGAGTGAGAATACACAATATTGAAAATCAACTTTTAGTCAAAATAATATGCAGTGCAGAGAAAAACACAGTGGCAGAACATAAGCGGAAGGTTGTACTTACCAATCAGTCTGAGGGGAACAAACAGGTCCACAGCTGTGTGCTGCACTGGGCATTCTCTGTCTACCTCTCGTATCACACCACATATTGGCAACTTTGGTGTCAACAGGTGTGCAATGCTTATAAATTTCCCTCTGATGGTGAGGACCTTTGTTCTAATTGGCCATGTGTGGTCGAGGGCAGCCCACAGCAAAACTCCTGTACAGTCAGGCCAGAGACATCCCGCACCACTCTGTGTTGACCAAGATCGGGCCACTTCCCAAGAGCACCCCTGACCGGCCTCAGTTTGCAGCAAATAAGGAGATCAGGCACAGACTGGTGGTAAACCAAGCTTCTTGTATTAAATAGCAAATACACAGCATACAGAGAGATCAGCTGATCAACAGGGAACACTGCAGGACAGGTGTTCAGGCAGTCGGCACACAGTGCTCTCTAGGACCCACCCTTAGAGTGGCAGTTATATAGCATATCATAAGCAAACACTAATATGTTATAGCACTTTCACAATGGGGGGTGTTACTTGGCATTTGACAAGAACTGTCAGCATCTCACTTGTGACCTTGTGACGCAGTCCTGCAGGGACATCTTGTTGTATTATGGAAAAGCAGCATCCATAGAAACCCTACTGTTACCTCTCATGTATGGTGCTAATGCTATACTTGTAGAGATTAAGAATAAGTGAAGATCAGCTGACATGTCATCTGCCACAGGAGGTCTGTTGGGCATGCATTTAGCATGTCCGGGATGCTGTGTGCAGGCAGAGGCAGAGGGAGGTGACATGAGGGTCTGAGGCCTAACTGTATGGGAGAGCCTAAGGTAGCATACCATGGCATAGCATTGCATTGCATAGCATTGCATTGCATAACATATCATTGCATAATATAGCATAGCATTGCATAATATAGCATAGTATTATAATCCTGCCACCTTCTTCAGGACGGTCAGTTTACACATCAATCATGAACCACCTTAATTGTCTGTTCTGTTTGTTGATGGCACTGTCCCGTAACATGATTGCCTCGTGCTCTGGACAATGCACACCCAGTGCTGTTGTTCATTGGTGCTATTCCATGTTGTTGTAATCTTGTCAAGCTCCTGATTGTTTTCGGGGGCCCTGGGTCTCGTTTCCTTGAGTCAGTGTATCAGTGTATCTCAGTCCACTGATGGGCATGTCTGCAACCCTTAACATACAACATTATTATTGGGACTCCCATTTAGTGGTGATGTGGCTGTTTGGCGGGAGAGGAGGGCCGCCACATGTAGAATGGGAACTAGGAAAAATGGGTACTGTTCCTCCCCTGCAGGTGATTTATGGTAGCAGAGTGGAGCACAAGCTTTTGAGGTCAGGAGTCAATGTGCTGGATTCCAGGAAAACTGCAGTGAAGGCGATGGGGTGGAAGGGTAATGACTAAGGAGGCTTCCATATGGGGCAATGTAGATCTGATAAATTGGTCAACAATTGAAGTGGCATGAGAGAGTATAACGCGGATAGAAAATATTGTGGTACAAAACCAACTTGCATCGTTCCAGCAATTACAGGAACACTACGAATTGACGGAGGGGGACTGATACTTATATAGTCGCTTGCATCACGCAATGTCCCAGAAAGGGCGGGGCACATGGGACTTACCAGATAGGTCACATATAGAGGCTTACTTCATGGAAGGAGAGATCAAGGGAATCATGCAATTGTATCAGATGCTAAATAATTTCACCTCCAAGTAACGGTATCAAAGTTGAGGGACTCATGGGTATGTAACCTGGGACCACTGAAGGGGGAGGAGTGGAGGGAGGCCCTGGGATCACCAAGAGAGGCAAGCATCACAGTAAGGCTACGACTGATTCAATACAAGGTTCTGCACACGGTTCTGCACAGAGTTTACTATAGCAGGGACTGCCTGCACCAGATGGGCTGGGAAGCAGACCCCCTGTGTTTGAAGTGCAAGATGGGAGTGGGATCCTTCTGTCACTTAGTTTGGGAGTGCCCGGTGGTTAAATATGGGACAGGGTGAGAGGTAAGATGGCCAGAATGGTGGGAGAGATGATGCCCGATTGCCCCAAGCTGATCCTGCTGTTTGTGTGTGGGGAGAATCGGGCTTCAGCGATAGAGACAAATCGCTGCTCCGGACGGCTATGATTCTGGGAAAAAAGATGTTGGCAAACAAATGGGGCACCCCTGCAGCTCCCACATTCCAGAATTGGCTGGAGGAAATGGATTACTGTGCAGAGCTGTAGAAAAGGATATACAAGGACAGAGGGTGCCCCAAAAAGTTTCCAAAAATGTGGGCGAAATGACTGGAGACAGGATAGACTCTTGTGGGTGGGGAATAGGAATGGGAGAATAAGGGACAGGGAGACAGGATGGTAGGAGGGGTCCTTTCAGGCAGCAAAGAAGAGGCCAGGAGGAGAGGAGGGAAGGGAGCAAAGGGGGGTGGACTGGACACCTTATGATTTTGAACATGTAATAACTGACCTGTGGTTGCAATGGTTTGCATTTTTATATATGTTATTTCTGAAGAAAATTAATAAAAGAATGTTTATGAAATAGAGGACTGTCAGAGTACCCAATATGAAGAAAATATGAAAGTTAAACATGCATGCACACTGATATACATACACATGGAATTTATAAAATCTACATGTAGTGGGCCTTTTTCTGCAAATGGATTAAAACACAGAAGTTAGGGTTTGACTTTTAGAAACTGGTATTCCAGAGTTTCAGAGGCCAGAGGATGGGTAAATAAGTCATTATGACCTTAGCCGATGATCAGCTCAGTTAAAGAAATCAATCATGTTTTTTTATGTCCTGGTTGTATCGCAGCAGGAAAGTGTAATCTTAAGTATATCAGAGCAGGCTGAAGGTTTTTAGCTATTTGTTTTGACCAGCAATAAACACATGGGGTGAAGTGGTGCTCAAAGGCCAAAGTAATTGATACCCAGAAGTTTCAATTGGATTTTCAGACATGCTATGCATGTTGAAATGGTAATCATTTTGATTAGAATTTTCAATGGAGCAGTTAGCTGGGGCAGATGAGATAGCTATCGACAGTTCAAAGAGAACCTGTTTATCCAGCCTCCTTCATATCGCTTGAAGTATCTATGCCAACCTTGTGAAATTATGTATAAGGTTAAAGGGCTCAGGACAGTTGCTACTAGTAAAGAATTATGTTTGCACACAAATGTTTAACTGTTTAATCATCCCAAGAGGGGGTGTGCTAAGAATATGATTTGGAGATGGTTGTTACGATAACAAGTGGCCAATGAAAATGGAAGAATGGGGATGGATTGTAATAAAATATATGGAAGTGTTTTAACTATTGCAACAAATGTATATAATGTATATATAATGTGTCAACTTATGTGGTTTAATGAGCCTTGGGTTAGTTTGACTCTACAGCGTCATCTAGCTCCTCCCGGATGATTGTACAATAAATTTGCTTTACATACAAATGTGCACTCGTTCCATAAGTGGGGGGCCTGCTTTGGGTTAAGGTGATTAGGGGCCAAACCCTACAATCCCTATTGAGTCCACCTGCTCCATGATGGCATATAAAGGTGGCGGGCTCCAGAGAGATCCCCAGCATTTTTGCTAGCATGAAAATGCATGTCGGCGCAAATGTTGGAGCACTTGTATGGTTTAGAAGAAGGGAGGCTTCGGAAGCACAAGTTGCGTTCCACCCCTCCTCTCTGCCATACAACTGGATGAATAATGAGACGTGGCATCAATGAAGTAAATATTGCCGGTCATGTACGCATGTCAGGCCGCATTTACAATGAATCCCAATGGAGTCAGCCTGCTTTATGCTTGTGCATAAAGCTGACAGACTGCATAGGGATCCCCAGAATTTGCGCCAGCATAAAAATGAATGCCGGCGCAAATGCACAAGGGAGTCAGCAGAAATGCAAGTTGCTTTCTGTAATTCCTCTCCACCATACAAATGGATGAATAATGAGCCACAGGATCAATGGAAGGCGTTAAAGCCTAGCACAAAATGTTTAAGCCTTCCATTAATGTTACGGCTCATAGGGAAATGAGCCCATTAGGGAAAACACAACACAGTACGGAGTAATACAATGCTTTAAATGCCATAGTGTTACAACAATGGGAAAAAGGGGGCGTGGCTAAGAGGCCATGGAGTAAGACGTGTCTTCTCCATAACTCCTGCCGATCCGATGTGATTTAAGCCCATGAACGAAGGCATGCATACATGAAGGTGCTGGGCGCATGAAGACGCAGTTAGAAAAGCTGGAGGAGCAGAACTTCCAGGAAACAAGCAAACGGCAAGTTTGTATCCAGCTCACCTGAAGATACAATATGGCTGGCGTGAACAAAGAACAGCATTGAAAGTGAACGCGATGCAAGTGTTTTGGGAAGAGTGTGCGTTCCAGCTGGCAGCCCTGAAACTGCCTAAGCCGGAGTACATTAGAGGCGTCAACCCTGCACTGAGAGGCATCAAGAGATCCTGAATTCTGGACAGAACACAACGTTCTTGCGACCTTCAGTGCCTGCGAAGAAGACCAGAACATTGCGCAATGGGCGGGGCAACAAGCACAGCTGCCCAGTTGAGGACTGGCCGTTTGAGGCCAGCTAACATAGAATCCCTAGTCCTCCTTCGGATATAGCGGCGCGGCTGCCACCAACCTGCCATCAACACCCACACTAGCAGACTGTGGGGGCTCCTACAAAGCCGGTCTAGGACACCTGGAGAGGCCACGCTGCGGAACATCCCAACACCGACTTCAGATGCCGTATGCGAGACGGACTGCTCACCCGACATAAGGTATTGGTGTTAACGGTGAGGCGCTGCCTGGAAGTGGAGGACACGGCGAGGGCATGGGGCCCGGCTGAGAGACTTAACATGATAAAACACCTGGGAAGTTTGGGAAGTAACGTTCCATGCAAAAGCACATAGGCGGCACAGCGGCTAAACAACAGGCGGCGCAGGCGCTACGCTGGACCCTACTGGCCCATAAGCATAGGAGGTGTCCGGGAGTCAAGAAGAGGATCCGTGGACATACAGTGGGGCGCAGTCCCCGAATGATCAATAGCACAGTTGCAGCACCTCCCTGCTGAAACAGTTGGGACATTGAAATTTAAGGATGTGCTGCAACTGCGGAGATAGTGTAATCACTAAGAAGCACTAGAGGACATAAAGGCTATATGGCCTGCTGTGTGAGGCGCAAGCAGCAGGAAGGAAGGCCACATCTCATGCAAACTTCTTGCAGTCCCCGAGGCTGTGTCACCATGTAGCTGGGGCACCACAGGCTTTGGAGGCACATGAGCCTACGGTACATCCTTGCTGTAGTGGCTAGGAGTTGCTCGGAATAAAGAATGGGCGACCTGAGCTAGCCAAGCAAGAGAGCGCACTGGAAGTGGGGGGTGCTGGCGCCAAAGCTCTGAAGACCAAGACCAGGCAAGGACAGCAAGCTGGGTAAGCCACTCCAGGAGTGGCTAAGGACTGCACAAGGTAGAGGCGCCTGAGGAGAATGGGAGCTGGACAAGGAGGAGTCTAGGCGCAGTGGGATGTGAAAGTGTACAGCAAGGAAGGATGAATAGAGAGCGGTGGTGACACAGACCACTCGAGAGGCCTGCCGGCTATGCCCGCAGCCCCAGGGGGAGTGCAGAGAGGGCAGAGGGAGCCAGAATAGCGCACCTGCGAACGGCAGTTGCACTGAGAAGCCACAAATTGGGAGAAGCGCGCCACACCTGCAGGACGACCAGACGGAAAGGCAGGCACACCTAGTTCTTCCTACTGGGGCATGAGGAACAGACAGCTGGAGCATCCTCCGAGGCCCCCGCAATGGCACCCAAGAATAAGGAACAAATAAGCTGACAGTTGACACGAAGCTTGGGCAGCGAGAGGAGACAAGTCATAACTGACCTGATGGCGGAGATAAACTGCAAGTCAAAAGGCAAGCAGACCACCATGGAAGCCTTTGCGAAGGGTCACACGCGTACCGAGGGGGACGATGACAAACGTGGAGAGCTGAAAAGACACAGTTGTCAAAGGAAGTAGACATACTGAGGCAAAAGGTGATGCTACTGGAAGATAGGGCAGGGGATGCGGAAGGTAGAGCGAGGCAGAACAATATAAGGATTGTTGGCCTCCAGGAGGGAATGGAAGGTACCGACCCTACCAACTATGTTGAGAACCTGCTGCTGCAGGAGCTGGCAGCTGGGAACCTGACGCAGGGGCTCACCATTGAATGCGCACACCGCTGCCTCGTTAGTAAGCCGCCACCTGGGGCCCCTCCGAGGCCAATAATAGCGAAGGTCCTGAACTATAGAGATCGAGAAAATATCCTTGCATTTTCCAGGAATGGAAGTGAAATACAGAGGGCTTCTGCAAAGCTGGTCATGTATCCGGACTATACCTTCCAGGTCCAAAAGCGCTGTGCACAATTTATCGCCACAAAAGTGAGACTTAAAAAAGCTGGTCTGAAATACAGGCTGATATACACTGTGGAAAATACTGTATAATGGAAAGGCACTGTTTTTTGAGACACCATCGATAGCACAGAACTGGATGGACAATACCAAGATCCTACCACTGGATGAGCGGGAGTAGAAGTGAAGAGGGGGCAACTCCCAGCTGCAACGAAGATGCAACTACAATAGAATGTACATGGTAATGCGGATGCCTTTTCCATGGCGGACCAAGGTAAGATAACCTATCCACGCATATGCAATAGCTCTGACGTCATGACTGCCAGCTAAAGGCAGGAGCATCAACGCAGGGGAAGAGACCACCTACCACCCCATATCCTTTGTTTATAGGGTATGCTGTTGTACCCACCTACTGGTAACTGAGACCCCTGGTTATTGGGGGTTCTGAGGAGCAAAGCGGGGAGAGTCTGAGAATGCATTGCATTGCTGGACAGTTACGGTTGGGGGGTTTTGTTATATGTTGGGGGTGAGGGAGGGGGGATGTGGGAAGCAGGGGGCAGAACAGATTCCGGCACACTGTCCTAAAGATAATGGGAAGCAGTCCCAAGACAACAGCGGAGGTTGTGGGGAAGATAAAGGATGAATGATGGGATAAAAATCATGACATGGAATGTCCGGGGTATGAATAGTAGATTTCCATTCCCAAAACGGAAAAATCAGGTCTTCTACACCCTTGTCAGGTGGCAATTCCACACAGACACCCTAAAAGGTCTAAATAAATGCAAAGCAGATCAACGATTGGTAACCAGTGGTAAACCACCTCACTGAGTTAGTGACAAGATCCTGCCTTCAATTAAAGTTGCCTATTGGTTTCAGAACTTCACTAGTTTAATTGATGCAGATGAATTCCAGATTCAAACTCGTTGCTTAATACAATGTGACTAAGGACCAATCGCAAATACCCAATCTTATGTAGAAGTTAGAACGGTTTCTTTGGGTTTCCCATTGTTGCAGACATGAGAACTGGGGCATTTCAGCATACATTGGTTTGGCCATCCCTGTTTTACAGAAGGCAATTTAAAAATTACACCAATCATCTTCCAAGTCATCTCTAAAGCCAACTGTGTGACTCCTGACATTGAAGAGATAAACACTTGGTTTCTGGCAAAGGCATCCCCGAACCCTGCTTTAACACTCAACAGAAACTCTTCATTCCCATCAATTCCCCACTAGTTCGTTTTCATTAGAAGCTTGACTGCATATTCCTTTATTTTGGACTGCTATACCTCGCTGGTTGGGTTGCTTTTGAACAACATTATCACCCTTCTTGAGAGTATAGCCTTCCCACGGCCCATGCTATCACAAAAGGTGAAGCAGGTATATCTCTTGACTGTGCCTGTGTTACCATTATTATTGTGATGGCTCTTGGTTTGTAGAAGTGAGAGGGCTGAGTAGGCGCTTTACCCTCTTCTTATCTTTGTAAACCTGCAAGGAAGAAGTCATTTCCTCACAGTCGCACCCTGTGTGACAATAGGAAAAATAGAAAAATAACAATTCAACTTTGGAGAAAGAATTTCCCATCTCTGAGCATAGATGCATTTTCATTTGCTACTGCTTGCACGATCTTCCCGCCTCCCACTAGCTGGAATTATAGGACAACAAATGTAATGCACCGGGAGGTTTGTTTTTTATTGTCCACAAAAGCAACATAAAATGAGACAGAGCGAAGGGGAAAACAAATTGGCTTGCTAAGACAACGTGCTCTGCTTAGTTGCTTACTTAAAACCCATTTGCCTGTTACTTGAACGTCCTAATTGTATGGGTGGCTGGGCTTGTTTCTATTAACTGAAGAGCTACTCCTTTCGGTTGTAGGTGAAAGGGTCGAATGCAATGGTTTCGAATGCAATAGTTTCGAACCAAAAGGACCGAAAAAAGCCCCCCCAAACACCCGTTTTAAGTGTAAAAACAAGTTTTTGTTCCTATATGAAAGCAAAAAAAAAAAATACATTTAAAAAAAGGTATTCGACTTTTTTTTCCAGTCCTTTTATTTCGAAACCATTGTATTTCGAAACAGTGTATTCGACACTTTGACCGGACACCACTCCTTTCCATTTAGAGTTTCTGTAGCACAACCAGTCTAGAGTGTCAATGCCTATCTGACAAGGGAGGGAAACTAGAAAAAGGACAGCAGCGTGGGTTTACTCTCCAACGAAGGAATGGTACCCACTATAGAGGAAAAGGGGCAATTTTGAAAAAAACGAGTCTAATCTTTTTATGCAAAGTTAGCTTTGTCCGAATTCCACTGCAAGCTCATTCCAATGCCTGGCAGTCAGGAATGAAAAGGATTTTTTACGCAGGGCCTTAGAGAGCAAGTAACGGGAAATCACCTGCAGAAAGCGTCTCGGGGCCTTTTGAGGGTAATTGGAAGCAAGCCGTTGAAGATTATTTGTTAGACACTGAAGGGCCTGGACATATAGTGCTTTGCGTATTATAGTGAAATGTTAAAATAATGAACCTGGCCCTTACAGGCATCCAATGCTTGCTGCATTAGGGCCGCAGTAATGCTTTGGGGTGCAATTATCAGTTCTGCAGAGACTGAAAATGCTGAACTGTTTGCGTCCCATTATGGAGCTAGCAATGACTGTACAGTGATATTCCAATAGGAGTGGTCTCAGCTGTTTCACCAGCATTCAATAGACATTAATAGAGCTCAAGGTTCTCGAAATTTGGCAGCCCACAGGAAAGGAGCAATCCAGGACCAGGCCTAAAGGTTTTACTTGAGCAATAAATGCAGACAGGCAGGGGGTTTTACCAGGTCAGGTAATGTCACAGCCCTAGCTACAGTTAGCCCCAGGGAATTACCCAACCCAGAAATGCCCCCTCCAGGAGGGGTTTATTGCTATTAGCATCCGGGCACGTTATACCGGGATGCTAATCTTTTCTCAACTTGAAAAAAAAGACAAACCAAGATAGCCGTCATGGGCTAGGGAAAAGGATCTAGTCCCTTCTCTGGTTCGATGGCGGCCGTTGCTGCGACAGAGAAGAGCCGGGAACACAGAGTTTTCCCAGCACCGTAGAGGGTCAAGGGAGCCCCAGGTAAGTGGGGCCGTGGTGTAGGTGGGTGAGGGTTGTGGAAATTGGGGCTGACGGGTGGGGGAAGGAGATAATAAGGGGACACACATGGTGCTCTTACCTTTATCCCAGAGGGAAAATGGAGGCCTCCCGCTTCCGAGGAGACTCGGAGCAGGGGCTTTAACATGAGGTAAAGACGCCATTCAGAGATTCCTGATTGTCTGGGAGGACATCATCCCTGCACCCTCTGCCCGCTGCTGATTTCAGTTATACTGGAGTATGGAGTAGTCAGATTTGAGAAGGCAATATGAGAATGTCACTATGAGTATTAGTAACGCATGGAAGATGCAACAGTACGAATTTCGGCATTGTCTTTATTTAGGCCATTTTTCCTTCAGCCACACATCAATGCTGTCCAAGATAGATTGTACGCGTAGCTGACAGGTGATGGGGTTCTTTTTCGAGCCTGAGGACCGTCTGAGTGTCATTGGCATAATTCTGAAATATAGCTTCCAACTCGACAAGAAAATCATTCAATGGCTTTAAATATATATTAAAGAAAAGCGGTGAGAGGGAGGAGTCCTCTGGAACCCCACAGCCAAGAAGTTTGGCCTCAGCTTCAATGGCGTCCACTTTCACTCTGGAGAACCTATTCCCCTGTAAAGAGGAGATAGAACAGGCAACCCAATCTGATACTCTCACCTCCTCTTTGAGACCGGGGCGGTTTTTGGTATCCCAAACATAATAAATGGAAGTCGGTCAAGTGGGCTAGTGTATTGGTGGTAAAAACGTGTGTGCACCATCTGGCCAACAGTTGAGATCATCACATTTAAATGAAATGAGTATCACTGAGTTATGTAATATATACACCTTGTCTGTACACTGCTGTGAGGCTTCAGGATTGTCACTGCAAATGTTGACTAAAAGTTATTATTCTTCTAAAAATAACATAGTGGGATAATGGGCTACTCTCAGAAGTAACTAACGTCTTTTAACAGTTTATTGTTGCTGGTGGGGGAAAAGTCTTAATTTCTTTTGATACTTCTCTTTTTTCTAGGACCTGAAGGATCATAGCCGCCTTTTGAGCTATGAGGCGATTCCAGATGTGCACTCAGAGGCCATCACCAAAGTCTTGTATGTCTCTGACCGAGACCTGCTCATCACATCATCCGGCAGCTCCAAGACTTCAGTGGTCGCCATGGACATCAACCGAAGAAGGAAGGCATACATTTGGAGAATCAACAAGGTCTGTGTTCTTGGGTTTCATGTTTTTAACAGGCGCATTCTTCCTGTAGGAAGGATTGAATGTTCATTAGCACATGGAGATAATTATCGACCTCCCCATAACTAATCAGAATGTTCAGACTGCAGTCAATAACTACCGATCCTGACTGCATTCTGAACATTCTGTGTTTGAAAGTAAAAAGGGAAACAACAATGCAAATTTGAGGCAAGATTTCTTTCAACAAGATACTTCGCTTTGGGAGGATCTTTTTTTGTTGCAACATCCTATTAAACACTACAAAGAAAAAACGTAAACATGGCAGAATTCGTTGACTTTATTATAGAGAAATAGTGTACTTATACATGACACTTAATGCATGCTCATGTCAATCATGCTACAGTATCAAGAAATATAAAAACACATGTGTTTGTCTCTTCACGTTAATGACTATTAAAATAACGGTTTTACTTCACCATGAAAACACCAAAACCTGTTTTGCAATTACCTTTATGTACTAATAGCTTTACAGGCCTCGGAAAGGGTCATTATCACTTGGCATAATGACGCTTCCCCAACTTATGGCCCTCAGCAGTAATGACTCATCCATCGGTCTACAACGGTCCCTGGGACTTGGGAGGAGGAGGAGCACGTTTTGTAGTGCCCACACTTTTTCATTGTGGAAAAGCAATACCACCTTTCTGCGCTATACATATTGAACCTAAGCGCCCTGCAAAAGGTTTATATTGCCATTTAAAAGTGATATGGCCACAGTTAGAAGCAGCATGAAATAAATGAAAACACGGTTGAAGGAAATCTATATACATACATTCCCAAAAAGAATTTGAAATACTGAGTCCACCTGGAACTTATGTTGAATTCCTGTGGAATCTAAACCCTCCACAAATAAAATAAACTAACTTAAAAAAAAAACAAATCCCTACACATTTGATCAATTAACTCATTAAAAAAAAACAACTAAAGAAAGACATCAATTAATTTTTTTTAAAAACGAGACCCATTTCTTTTGCCAGTTGAATCGACAAAATAGAAAAACAATTATAAATATTGATCTCGTGGCCATCGCCTAAACCAAAAGATCAATGATGGGCAGAATATGCTGAGAACACTTCTACCATCACAAACAAAACAATTTGGGGCATTGATAAACAACCAAAAAAAATCTAAAGGTTTTTCTGCTGCTGACTGGGAGACTTACTTCGGAAAACAGTATATGTATAATGCTCTGACACAATCTCACACTGACAACACCATTGATTGGTCGTTACAGATTAATGAAGATGAAATCATAAACCTCATCAAGATTGTTTCAAAATCAGTGTGCTGCTGGACCAAACAGGTTAACTAATCAAATACTTAAATCAGATCCCCATACTTGGTCTGTCATCCTAACAGAACTCTTTAAGAAAATCGTAAACTCTAAAGTAATTCCCAACTCTTGGAAACAAGCAATAATAATTCCTATCCATAAAAAGGACGACCCACAAGATGCAACAAATTATAGACCCATCGCTCTTATGGATTGTGATAGTAAAATATTTTCTCTGTTCTCCAAGAGTTGCACAAATGGGCTACAAATCATCACATTCTGTCAAATTGTCAAAATGGGTTTAGAAATGGTCTCTCAGCCATCTTACATGGCCTTTCCATCAATAACCTAAAAGCCCATAGTCGGATAAAACAATCTCTCCCACCGTACATTGCTTTCATAGATTTCTCAAAAGCTTTTGACCTGGTAAATAGATCTAAACTATGGAAAAAATTGAAAGCGTGGAAGATACCTCATGAGCTATTGCAAATAATCATTGCTTTACATAACCAGAACCTCTATAAAGTTAAATTAAATTTACAGGGCGATCTGTCTTCTAACATTCCGATAGATAATGGCGTGAGACATGGGTGCCTCCTTGCGGCTCTATTATTCAATGTATATCTTGCAGATCTAGTCCCTTTCCTAGACAAGTACACCTTTGTTATCCCCTCCATTGGAAAATATAACATCCATATTCTTGCTTATGCTGACAACATAGCCCTAATAGCTAACACCCCGTTAGGTTTAAAAAATCTACTCTTAGCATTAGAAATATATGCCATAGACAATGATATCCAATAAAATCATACATTACTATTTTTGGAAAACCCATCAATAAGTCCAACAAATTTCAATGTCATTTAACTCAACAATCTATTCCTATAGTTAAGGAAGTCAAGGATTTAATCTCAGAGACCGGCCGTCAATTCGAGAGCTTACCATAGAGATGGAGTGAAAGACCCATCAATACATGTGCCAGTTAAAAAAACTCCATGCTACATTTTATCCATTTTTACTGGTACCGTTAATAAAATTGTACAAAGGAAAAATAGTTCCAGCTCTTTCATATGGAATGCCCTCCTTACTCACCTAACATCGATTGGGATTGAGTAGAAGGCCGCATATGGAAAAAAGAGCGGCAATCTGTAATCTAAAAAATATGAAAAATGTCCCCTTGAGTGAGAAACCGAGCTCCTATCTGTTGCCTTATATTGGAAGGTTTCCCAGTCCCTTGTGGCACAAAGAATGAATGTATTTCCGATTGGGTCTGACAAAGATTAACAAGACTGATAGAATTTGAAAACAAACTAGACACTTCGAGAAGGGAATGTAA
Source organism: Ambystoma mexicanum (assembly GCF_040938575.1). Lineage (NCBI taxonomy): Eukaryota > Metazoa > Chordata > Amphibia > Caudata > Ambystomatidae > Ambystoma > Ambystoma mexicanum. The sequence continues at coordinate 921,306,872 of NC_090926.1, read as the reverse complement.
TCTTTGTGGCGAAGGTTTTACTCAAGACATGCAACATTTGCTGAATGTCTGCACAGCCACCCTTGCACTTAGAAATGAATACTTTGTAAACTTTGTCCATCATTCTTCTAGGATCTCAACCCAGGATTTTTGGCTAAGATTAACTGTCAGGAAATGCATTTCTTTATCAGTTGCTTTGTTGAAACTATTGAATGAATTGAACGTTATAACATTACCACCACAACCCTTCAACAAACCACATCAGAAAGATTATCGTTAAGATGCCAAGATGTACTATTGCATATACTAATTGATTGCCTTGATTGAAGTAGCATAATATTGTTATTTTAAGTGATTATTTAACTTGATTCTGTTTTTTACCTTACAACTATGCTATTCAAGTTTTGAATTTAAATGTAGAAACGGAAAGTGCATTTTCCTTTCTTTTTTGTTACATTTTTGTACAATGTGTAAAAAGTCCTTATGTGTGACTAAATGCACAATAAAAAAATAAAAAAAAATAAAAAAAATAAAAAAAAAATAAAAAAATAAAAAAAAAAATATATATATATATATATATATATATATATATATATATATATATATATATATATATATATATATATATATATATATATATATATATATATATATATATATATACATTACATTACACGTCATATTTTAAGAGTCTTAAACACCTGTAATATTTTTAGACTTCCTTTTTAGACTTCATTGGCTTTTCGAAATAATTGAGCTTTCTATTTTTCCCCAATTGTTTTCGTTAGTATTAATCGAACAAAAACACAATACAATTTACAAACATTGCCTCTCTCACCCTTACTTGGCCCAATCTGATTTCCGCATTATCTATTGTGCATACATCCAACCAGGAACCCCTATGAACTGCTAATGTGAAATAGTAAACACAACCATCACCCACCACAGCATCACTCAGGACAGAAGATTAAGCTATTCAAATAGTATAAACCACAAGGCGAAATGTGGTATGCTCTTTCACACCAGGTGCTACTATTACTCAATTCAATGGCAGTCAGAATATAGTTAGACTTGTCGCGATGTTCAACCTATGACCTGAAAGATTCTGGCCGAGCACACCGACAATGACCTACCTTGCCTGTGTTTCTGGTGCAATGAGGAAACTGGCATGGAAACTGGCATAGCAATGTGTTTTTTCACAAGCTAAGTGGAAACTGACATCTCTCTTTACGGGAGCAAAATGCGCAAATTCGTTTAGCAATCCTTTTCTGACATTCTCCTTGAAGAGAAATCCCCAATGTATGGAAAATAATCAGAAACGCCCAAGCCGAATTACTTGCCAAATATTATTTTATAAAGCACTGAGTAGCTCTCTATGGGCAGGTCCCAACAAACTCTCCGAAAAAGGGTCTTAAGATTCTGTCATGTTTTGGTGAACGTAATTAGTCCAATGTACTCAAAGGGACTTTGTTTGCCTTGTATACCATAGGCTGTATTGGATTTTTGTTCCCCATCTCTCATCATCCCTTCAGCTCTTTTAAGGGCATCATAGGGCATCTGGCCTAATAAACATGCCTTTACTCCCTGAAATGAGCAGATCACTCAGAGTGTACACACCTTGCTAGACATGTTGCATGTGGGGAAACCAGGGAAGTTCATTTCTTAATTATTTTGCTCTTCCGAGACAGTTGCCCCGTATAATGTTTGTTTGTGTGCTTTCTTTGTGATTTCTAAGGAATATTATATTTAAATATTCTGTTATGACATCAGTTCACCCACTTTTAAGGTTTGTTGAGTTGACCCTCTGCAGTAGGACTGTTAAGTTTGCTATGCTGTCTTGCATTTGCATAGCGCCCCCTGCCATAGTTTATGGCATCACACGCTTTTTCCCTGTCAGAGAGGCAAAGGAGGAGTATGGTAGAGCTTTCAGTAGTGGCAGAGTGGAGCAAAGTTGGTAGCTAGTTGGGATCAGGGCGAGGGATAGATAAGATGCTTGGGAAGGCATAAGAAGCATGTGTCTCCGAGTTCTACCTCGTCATTACTGGTGAAGAGACCACAAGTTAATTTCGTCCTTCCCTTCAGCAAAATGACATCACCAAGATGGCAATTCTACAAAATAACTATGACGTATGAAGGTAGTAAGTGAGAATTTGTACTAGCCCTGACGCACTTGTGCCAGAGTTTTGTCCGTTCATGTTCGCGCCTTTTATCATTTCGGAACTCCGCACACATGGAGTCTACTTCCGTTTCTTGAAGACGATTTCATTCCTTGGTGCATGGTGTTGGTGCATGGTGCACCACTCTGTTGGTGTCTTCTGTACTTTCTTCCTTCTTCTTGTTCCGCGTCAGGCTTCCTGTGGTTCTGAGGCCGCATTCACTCGTCACGAAAAGATGTGTGCCTGGATGCTCACTCTTGCCTTTGATCCATTCTCTCAGCGATCACAGGCGTGATAACCGAATATCTCACTTAGCTTCATATATTACCTCCACATTTACTAATATGTGATTCATTCGTATTTGTGTGAATACTATCTTCCTATTGATTGTCACATTTCTGTGATGTTTATTAGCCTACTTGCAGGTTTCATGTTCAGAGACAGGTGGCGCTGTCTCAGCCTTTTGTCCTTAGAAGTTAAAAAGAAGAAGCCGCATTGATCCAGATTTATAATAATACCTGTTGTTCACAGTGATTCAGAGCTGTACGCTTCTGGCTGTTGACTTCCTATAAAGACCGCATCAAGATTTTATAAATGCTTAAAGAACATCACAAAATCTTCCCCTTTCGACCGTGCTTTTCTCTCGAAGAGATATGGGGTCCCTTCTAATTTTGATACAAATAAACACAGTGCACGATATAATCTGTATGATACACAACCGCTGTATTTGTAGATGTTCTCTTGAGTACCAAAAAGCAATATGACTGCCCACCTCCCCCCCTCAACTGGAATAATGGAATGTCTAGATACTGTATGGGAAGGAATGGAATTGTGGCGTTTTACTCTTATGTATATTTTCATTTCACTTCGCTCTCCTTATGTTGTTTTTTGCATTGTACCTTATGTTTTGCATTCCTAAAATAAAAGATATATGCATGAAAATGAAAAAAGAAAAACACTGCTTTTCTCATTGAGCTTAACATTTACATGGCAGCCCTCCTATTCTCATCTTAAGCACTCATATACCTCCAGTTTTCAGCATTATACAAGCAAACAATAAAATAACATAACAGCATTTAATTGCTAATAACCCATTAATTTACGTCATTGAAATGTTTAGCAGGTATGCATAGAAGCAATAAGAAATGAGCGTGCTTTTCTTGTGCGTTCCAGGGTGTGCAGTGCTTTGACTACTGTGGGTCCCTAAACCTCTTAGTGACTGGAGGCATTGATCATAGAGTTTGCTTGTGGAACCAGTATGTCACCAGTCGGCCCATCACCATCTTCCAGGAACACAACATGGCCGTGTTAGACGTGGTCATCTATGAGCCGCTGGGTCAGATTTTCAGTTACTCCAAGGATTCGGTAAGCTTCTGTTTAACACTTGTTTGCAAGAAAACCAACTCAAAGATTACATATTGTCAATCATGCATTTCCATAAGATTGAGTTCCATGTTTCTTGAGAATGGGGCCAAATAACTCAGTCTGTACTGTGTGCCACTGCTTATATTTAGTGGCAAATGAAGCTGCCAGGAAATCAGGGGGTTTCCCAAATGACTCAATTCTGTGTTTGTCATTGGTGTATTTAGGGGTGAAAGTAGGCTCTCTTTGTCCTGCACCCATGGCCCTCAGGACAACAGTGGCCAAGACTTGACTTAGCTCTCAAAATAATAGTGGGAGTTTCTTCCACTGCCATGCCATTGCCACCTCCCTCACTGCTGTGGCATAGTGGCAGCCATTTGAAGGGCTGCTTAAGTATTTTCTATTTCGGCCATCTTACCAGCAGAGGCGTTGCTGGGGATAGGGGGGAGCTGAGGGGGCTAGAGCCCCGTGTCTTTTTGTTGTAGCCCCATATAGAATCTCAGGGGCTACAACAAAAAGGCTAGCTAGCCCCGAGTCCCAACGGTCCCGACAATAGTGTAGCCCCAGATCTTTGCCAGACCTAGCAACGTCCCTACTTCCCAGTTTGGAGAATAACTGGCTTTCACCTGGAGGCATACAAAGTACAGAATAATACAGGCTATTAAGTTAGAGGAAAAAGGTTGTGAGAATTGAAGCCATTCCTCTGATCCGGAAATAGCTTACACATGAAGAAGATGGTACTGATTAAAGTGGCACTAAGCTGTTTAAAGTCCTGAATCGATGGCAGACAAAAATCTAGCTAGGCTTATAAGAACGGTTTGCATTCATCACACATTCAATGAGAGCTATGCCTTTCCTGCTCTATAGTATAACGTTGTTTACTTATTTTCTAGTTATTTTCAGTGTTATAGTTGTGTGCTAAGGTGCTGGTCCGAAAATCCAGTGGTGGCAAGCTCCCTAACTCAGGATAACAGTGAGCATGTACAAAGGAGACTGTATATTGTGACAAGTTAGTTTTAAATGAATGTGCAGCGATATCTTGCATCTGTTGATGGTGCATTTCAACTATGTACCCAGAAGCATCTTGTGTTATGGAAATGATAGCTGCAAGGGTTTGAGGACCTAAGATGACCACAAGTATTGATAGTGCATGAGATCATGTCTGAGTCATGTTAAGTTGATTTATACTGTGCACTGCTACCATTTGCATGGTTGTTAAGAAAGTGGGTTGGGTAGGTTAGCGAGGGTAGAGGGATAGGATAGAGGTTGTGCTCTTCTGTTTGTGCTTTCAGAACCAGTTAAAACTGCTGTGGGTGCATGTGGGCTTTTCTGAGTGTGTTCGGATTGTGCACACTGGGGTAATTGTGTCTGGAGGGGCAACGTCCAGTGTCTGGGTTGTTTGTTTCCAATACTTTGTTCTTTTGGTTGATGTGTGAGTTGCGTGTTTTGTGTGTGGTAGGGTTGGCCCATTAGGTAGTGTGCGGTATGTGTGGGGTATGCTGGAGAGGAGCGAGGAGCAGGGGTGGTTAGTGGATTGTACAGTGTGGTTGTTTTATTGTTGGTTCCAGGATTCATACTGTCCCTTGGTTGTCTTGGGTCTGCAGGGATATACTGTGGGAGGTGCCCATTTTTATCCTAGTCTTGGTGAGTTGAGTAGCCAGGTTTTCATTTGTTTTCAGAAAGTAAGGTTATCCTCTGTCGTTCTTATCTCCTTTTGGATTGAGTTCCATAGATTGGCTATTAGACAGGACGATGCTGTTCCTCCGAATGTCCTTTTTTTCGTAGTGTTTCATTATGATTTGGAGATCGTTGCTTGATCTTAGTTTTTTTTTTGGCTGGCAGTGGTTGATTTTGGCTTGGAGGAATTCAGCTCCTTGTCCATGTAGTGATTTGTGAGAGATGCAGACGCTTTGAAGTTAATGTGTTTATTTTTTACTGGGAGCCAGTGTAGGCTTCTCAGGGCTTGTGTGATGTGAGCACTTCTGTGTAGTCTCAGGAGTATCCTTGCTGCAGTATTTGGGATGCGTTGGAGTTTTTTAGTGAGCCATTCTGGCATTCCAAGGTAGAGGCTGTCTGCGTAGTTGATCCTTGATAATACTAAGCAGATGATTGTGAGGGTTCTCTGTGAGAAGGAGAGGTAGGGGAGGATGCCTCTAATTAGTCACAGGAGATGAATAAAAACAAATTATTCCATTGAAGAGGGAAGATACATGTGGACATGACGAGCATGGATGAATTGAGAAACCAGGATCCCCTTAAGAAGAGCAGCCATTCAAGTTGTGTATAAGTAGAAATATGGCTTCCTGTACAGGAAAAGTGGTTTGCTTGCCCACTTTCACCTGCTCCTTTTATGCTCTGAAGGTGCTCTAAAGATACTGAATTCGGGAGTCGGGAAGTCCCTCTCTCTGAACGGTATCATTAACTTGTCAGATATGAGCAGCTGGAAGGCTACCTTGGACTGCTTGCCAGTGATCAGATCAAGGGATAGTTAGAGAATGATCGGTTGCAGGCCACTTCCGGCAATCTGCCAGGGAGCTTCCAGCAAAATATCTGTGATTTGCTCAATGTTCGCTTTCCTAGTGGGATAGTGAGTATGCATCCAGGTGTGTCGCTACATGGATCTTGTTGTCACAGGTTCAGGACCTGACGACTCTGGGAAACGTCCTTCCAGTCAGTAAATCACATTTGGGAACATATTATTTAGTATCAGTGTAGAGGTGCCTAAGATTCTGCTAGCATTTTTGGTTTGGACGCAGGTTATCCAGAATGGTGCTGTAAGGGTGGTGATGGGGCTTTCCCGTCGTGATCATGTGTCTGTAGCCAGAAGAGGCCTAAATAGGCTCCCGGTGGAGGCTTGTGTACGTACTCATCTCCTGATCATTACTTTTAAGTGTGTTCAGGGTATCATGCCGGACTACTTACAACATTTGTTGGTGGATAAGGTCCAAATCAGATTGCTTAGATCTAGTAATAAAAAGCTCCTTCTGCTTCCTAGGTACAAAACTCGAAAGGCTGAAAGGGGAGCTTTTTACATTCCATCTCGGCGTTGCAGGTGAGCGTGGCACTCCAGGTAAGGCTGGGCATGGGCTGCCTCCATTTTGGCCAGCAGTGGTCCCGGCAAGCCCCCGCCATGCCCCAAAGCATCCCTCTCCTGTGGTTCCCCTTCCCTCCCTCCTCCCGCCTCCCTGCCCGCCCCGTCCAGTGATTGGCCAGGCTGAGGCCTATGTTTTTAATATGGAGTTGCCAGCGCTCCCCGCACGCCTGATTCCATCTTGCCTTTGCTGGTGAGCGCGGCACTCCAGGTAAGGCTGGGCATGGGCTGCCTCCATTTTGGCCAGCAGTCGCCCCGGCAAGCCCTCTCCATGCCCCGAAGCGTCCCTCTCCGGCGGCTCCCCTTCCCTCCCTCCTCCCGCCTCCCTGCCCACCCCTCACCCCTATTGGTCCATCAAGGCTCTTAAGCCACCTTCCGAGAGCAGCCCCTGCCCGGCAGCCCCTATAGCTAAGGACCCCGAGGCGAAGGACGGATACACGAAGTGTCTGCAGGTGTCAGCAGGGGAAGCCAAGGAAACCAGCAGACACCAACAAAACTGTGAGTGTGGCAGGGGTGGGGTGTAGAGCAATCACTCTACTCCAGATATCCCCTGTCACTCTACCTTATCTTCCGTAGCGTAGACTGCCATAGACTGTAATAATATATACTTATGAAGACTTGTGACCACTGTAAATGGAATGTAAATGTTGCCATGAGATGAATATGCTAGTGCCACACATGTATGGAACTGAACCCTATCTTGCGTCGCATCTAGATAGAAGTGTGATTGCTAGCATTTGCCGCACTCGGGACTCTTGCCTTTAGCCTGCGGCGCATCTAGATAGAAACGTGACTGTTAGCATGTGCCACACTCGTATGGAATTCTGAACTTTGGCTTACGTCGCTTCTGGGTGGAAGTGTGAGTGTCGGCATGTGCCGCACCTAGATGGAATCCCATAATTGCAACATTAGCATATGCCACACTTAGATGGAATTTCTCAAGTTCAGTCTGTGCCAGATCTAGACAGAAATGTGATTGTTAGCATATACCACACTTAGATGGAATTTCTCAAGTTTAGCCTGCGTCGCATCTAGACAGAAATGTGATTGTTAGCATATGCCACACTTAGATGGAATTTCTGAAATGTGACTGTTAGCATATATGATTCTCAGCATGCACCACACTTAGAATTATGAACCTAGCTTGCGTCAAATCTAGATAGAAATGTGACTGTCTGTATGTGCCACACCTAGATGGAATCCCACAATTGCAAGGACAGCAATGCCAACTAACCAACCAACTAAAAATTCCATCCCTCTGCATACACCTCTCAAACTATAACCAAACACAACCACAAACCTAAAACGCAGCAATCCGCCCAAACTTCACAACAATGCAACGACAAAACAAAGCACACATAGACTTGCACAACAGCACACGATGACTACGGACCACAAAACACCCCAAGCCCAGCCAACGGACCCACCAGGTTGAGGCTGTCAACAGCACATCACTGCTCTCTTGCACTTTTCCAGCTTATTCCCACTAACCCACCCCCTCTCCTCCCCTTTTTCAGAGCCGCCAGAGCGCCAGGGGACCACTTCGGTGGTGATAGTGCCCGGTACAATTGTCCTTTAACATTAACATTAACATCTCAGCACCCAAAGCATGGAATGATCTTCCCCTTGACCTTAGGTGCCAGACTAAGGTGGAATCCTTCAAAATAAATTGAAAACCCGGCTCTTTGCTTAACCTTTGTCACAGCTTTGCCCTTCTGCATCCTCGTATCATCCACTGTTCTTTTTTAGGTTTGTTCAGCGCCCTAATACCTCTGGGTTCATGGTAAAGTAAAGTAAAAAAGACACATATGCATTAAAATTACATTTGCCAAAATTGTGGGCGCCCCTCTACTGAGAACGAAAGAAATCACCTGTTCTCTAGATGGTGTCCACTCAGGAGGGTCTACGACCATGCACACATTAAAAATGATGTGACATAATCATCTGTATTGTCATTTGTGATCTCATGACCGGTGCATTCCAGAGGCAAGTAATGGTTGCGCCTGAACACGTGACTGGCGTATTTCAGTGCTTTTTAGGTGTTGCACTGTAACCATGGCGAATTTATAATGTATTTAGTTTATACATGTATTGTTAGGGAATAGTCCGCCCACCACAACAGTGTTCACATTGAAGCAGCCGGAAGAGAGCGGCTGTATGGTAGGGGGAAAAACAAGATCCGTGGCTGTCCTTGGAATTTTCCAGATCCGACAATTGCTGAGGGTAGGTGCTGGGGAAAAGAGCACAGCAATGCAGAATTCAGCATTGCATTACCTTACCTTCATAATTCAGCGCTACAGAGAGCATGGCAGGGTCATTCAGTGCAAAGGGGCGTGTGTGCTTTTTTCCTTTGAAGTGGCATAGACTGGAGCTTGGCTGGTGAAAGCTGAGCAAGAAATGCAGAGAGGGTGCAGGTTCCTAAATGTATTGACACTGTAGTGAGCATCTAGCAGGGCCAATGCCAAGTCCCACAACAAGGAAGGTTTTGCCGGAGACTAGTAGGACTGTGTGACAAAGATCTGCCAATCAGTGAAAGGGCTTGGAAGAGGCATATATACGGCTCCGGGTGGTCATCTGAGACCTACTGGGCGGGCCAGGCTTTGGAAGAACATGCCATGGGCTAGTTAGTGAAGGTGTGTTTGAAAACGAAGGTTCTGAGTTGTTTTCACAATCTCAGGTTATTTTCCTCACTCTACAGCATGGGGGAGCGGGGGCAGAGGGCGTTGCTTCTCAGGGAAGCACCATTGAGTGCCCTGATTCTGTCACCAACCCTCTACTTCTTGCCGATGGGAGGTTCCTGGCGGTAGGTACGTTTTGGGAGGGGTATAGACTGTACAATCTGTGATGCAAAACGTGTAAAGACAATTTCCTGACTTATATGGATCCAGTGTAGCGATTTGAAGGCTCTTGTGACATGGTCTCTAGGGTGCATGATCATCTGATAGGCCTTGTTTTGTATGAGTTGGATTTATTGGTTCTGTGATTTAAGGAGACCCAAGTAGGTTCATCTACAGTAAATGATGATGCTCTCTACGACCAAAGCTGATGGCTTTGAGTTTGTGTCACATTTAAGAAAGCCAATAGTTGCTTTATCAGATTGATCAGATGTATTGCTTGTCCAACTCCAGGCCCTGAAGGCCGGAATCCTGACAGGTTTTCAGGATATCCTTTATTAATATTGGCGAAGAAAAATGTGCATACATTTACAAACGGTGGATGAAAATTTAGCTCATAAATATTAATGAAGAGTATCCTGAAACTCCAACATGAATCTGGGCCCTCGATACACAATGGTATACTGATCCCTAGCATTGTTGACAGGGGTTGAGGGTCATAGAAGGCACCAAGATAAAGGGAGTGACGGCGAGATGTGTATCTCCATGAATAAGATTCCTTATTCCTGAGCATTGAGCCGGGGCTATTGCCAGTCCTTCAGTCTTGATTGTGAGCGAGGTTTCAGAGTTAGTCTTTGGAGTAATTACTATTCCCCTCTAATTTGAAGGCAATCTGCATCTCCCTGCATGCATTTGGGAGGTTAAGGTGAATGGGGGAATGCGGTTATCCAGCTGTTTCATAGAAATGTTAAAGGGCCTAGGAACAGCACAGAGCCCTGGGGAATGGCACAGTTACTGAGGGATACTGGGCTCTTACTGAGGTGCCCTTTGTGCAGGTAAGAGGCTATCCAGTTGAGCGTGCAGCCTTTGAAGTGCATCACCTGATTCATGTCTTTTTAGAAGCTTGCGCTGGCTTACATTTCTTAATGCAAATTGAATGAGATGAACTTTTGTCCCGACTCAGAACTTCACAAAAGCATCACAATGGAATGTGTATTTTATCTTTGAACGTTTTGTGCAGTTTGGTCCATGGCCTTACAGGTATAGGCCTTGCAACATTGTCTTTTCCTTTTTCAGTCCAAGTTAACCATAACTACAAAAGCTTTTTGCTTGCTCTCTATATATATCTACTGTTCTGCCAACATCGGGCCTGTATCTGCAAATAAAACTGAAAGTAGTATTTTACGGTTCGGATACTCCAGTCCGATGCGTCCCTAAAATACTGATATCAGTCAGTGACTTCAAGGGCAATCTAATGATCTTCCTGTAGGGAAATTATCAATTGACCAAGCTTCACTGTATACATTCCATCAATACAGTATTATTTCAACTTCTCTTAAATTCATTGAATACCTGATAATCTTAATGCTTTTCCCAAACTGGTAGATTAGTCTTTGGAAGATTAATCTACTGGCTTGGAAGAAGCATCAAGATTATAATACTGAGAAACCTCACGAATAGACCCTTAGAATGTAATCAGGTATTCAATAAATGTATGAAAAGTTGAAATAATACTCTACACATATATTTGTTGTGTATTTTGGATTTCATGGAAATGCATATGGTCCGATCATGGAGATATCTAATTGTAAATATCATTATATTATTTGAACAGCACAAGAAAATTATAGCTCATGATGAATCGAAGAAAATCCTAAATGATGGAATTTATACAGTGAAGCTTGGTCATTTCCTAGCACGACATCCCATGGAATTACATGAAGTAGCATTCACAGTACTAATTATTCCCCTTGAATTGTGATCTTATAACTGAATGTACTTAAAGCATAATTGGAAGATCTCTGGTTTTATGAAGATTATTAGATTGATCTTAAAGTCTTTGACTGATATCAGTATTTTAGGAGTGCATGGGACTGGAGTATCCAAACTTTAGGATATTATTTCCGATTGTGTATCGTTCTAAACCCATGTGTCAGGGATGGCTTTACCGTCCTGTGCCCCCTTATCTATGAGAGAACTTGTTCACAAGTTTACTTTACTGAATTTGAAGATTTATTAATATTGCAAGGTTTGCTGGAGGTGATATTCCTTGAATTCTGCATCTTCAGGTAATTCAGCACGGGTTGTTTTTCTCTCTGCAGGTCCTGAAGGTCTGGGACATCGTCTCACACACCTGTCTTCAGACACTGGTTCTCAAGTTCCCATGTGTGCAGCCGGGGCGGCTGCTGGAGCAGGGGGATTTCCCCTTCCTGCTAGTGCGTGAGCCCCTTCACCTCCTTTTGGTCTCCTACGCGGATTACATTGGCATGCTGAAGCTGGTGCAAGCCACACCGAGTGCAGAAACCGTAACCACACACGATGCACCACTGTGTGGAGCCCTTTACAATGATTTCCTCCATCAGGTTGGTCATCCTGGCAGAATGATGTTGCTGTGCTGATTGATTTTTACTCAAATTGAACACCTGGCAATCTATCATTGGAATCAATCATTTCCATTCTGCTTGCATTACAAGCAAACTAGGGATGCCTCTGCTGTGCCAGGGACCCATAGTAGTAAGAGAAGAAGGACAACATGTTATTTCCATGAAGTTACAGTTGGTTTACTGCACTTATTTGTCCAAACTGGTTGGAGAATTACCATGGCGTATCTGTGATGTATGACTTGAATGTTTGTCCTGTAGTCCCTGGCACTGTGCTGGAGGTGAGCATTTCATGTTTCTATAGCTGGGACGGCTACAGGCTGCAGGTAACAAGGCTGGAGGGGGTTGATATGGGTGTCCAGTCAAATGGTCGAAAAAAAAGGATCGAATGACCATTTGATCGACAGTCAAATGGTCGAAAAAAAAGGTCTAATTTTTTAATTTATTTATTTATATATATATTTTAGTTTGGGATGGTAAAAAAATGTTTTTAATAAAGAAAAAGGGGGGCTGGGGGAAACCCCCCATAAAAAATAAATAAAAAAATCGACCCTTTTTTCCGATCATTTGACTGTCGATCAAAAGTCATTCGATCCTTCTGTTTTCGACCATATGTCCTACAACCGTTGATATGCCTGCATGGGCGATTTATACATTGGTACTTCAACACAGGGACTGGGGTTACTTTATCAAGTGCTGGTTTGCTATACATACCTTTCTAAACTGGACGAACATACTCGCCATTAGCACTTAAGGGGTTAACTTACTGACCCTAGGATTGCCCCCCTATCATTGGATGGGCTATGACGGTGCCCGAAGATGCCCACGGTTCTATATTTAAAATACAGAAGCACTCACTGTCACGTACATGAAGTGAGGCTAAGGAGAGTGAGTCAGGATGCCTCGGCTGTGCATGGGGAGGACGCGGCAGCTGATGAGGAGGGTGGTCACGCCGGTTTTACATGATGCAGCCAGCCATCATGGCTGTGGAGCCGCGTGCAGCCGCGTGGCATCAGGAAATGGGCAAGTCTCTGCTACTGGTGAAGGGAGTGGGTCCCACCGCCACTTCATGTGGCATAGGGTGGGGCATAAAGAACCCTCCTGGTGGGTGGAGGGATGTTGGTGGCAGAGATCCAGCCTCCAGAAGCTAACAAGCGAAAGAGGGAGGCGGTACAGGTAGATCAGGACTGGGGTGGAGAACTCCTGCCCCCCATAAACGCACCATGAGGTGCTTGGATCTCACAGGCACCTCCGGAGAGCCACAATAGCACAGACAGCAAAGGGTGTGGGGAAGCTGCGGGGTCGGGCAAAACCTTGGACATTAGTGGCTTGGTGAGTGGAGCAGCCATTGAGAGACTATATGATAGGGGTCAGCGGCCATAAAAAGACACACTCCACAGAGTCACCCATCATTCTGACTCCTGGCTATATTTTCCTGATAAATTCTAGTTCTGCCCTTTCTAATTTTCTGGAGGAGCCTCTAGAACTGACAACACTACCAACAGTTAAAGGGTTGGCTACGGGGAAGCATGTGATGCCCCCCTGGGTTGCTCCTCCAGCGTCCAACATCAGCAACAGCAATATTCAGGCTGGTTATATGATGCCTGTCCCCTCAAGCCAAGTAATGGCGCTGCGGTGCCCAAGTGGGCCAGGGGTGAAAAAGAAATCCTGGAGAGCTATTAAGCCAAAACCATTGCATTAGAATACAGCGAGATGGCATATGAGGAGGAACACAGCGTGTAGATGCTGTTTGGTTATTTACCCGCCCATTGACTCCCCATAGCCTTGCTAATCCCACTCATTCAGGCAGTGACATCACACTGTAGCCTGCCAGTGTTTTTTTTTTATAAGCTGTCTGCTGAGAGTTCATTGTTTAATTGCATCGATAAATGGCCAATGATGCACGTGTCTTAACCAAGTATGCCGTCAGCGACTTGATTATTATCTGTTCCTTGCATGGAAGTCCTGTAAAAAACAAGCAATGGACAAAGCTAGCAGTTGGGGCTCAAGGAGAGGTAAAGATAGGCATTTGCCAAGTCCCGCAATCATATGTCCAGGTAGTCACACCATTTTCCAGCTGTTGTGATCTTGCCAGTAGCTGGAAAATACATATCACATATCCAAACAAAAGCCCAAGCTGTTGGCTTTTCTAATGCTTCTTTCTGTACTGCTGCGACTACCTTTATTATTCATCCCCGGTTTACTTCTTCACACATATATCCACTAGAGGTCAGTATAAAACTGTTATTTCGCAGTGAAGGTCTTGTTTTCTTGCTTCTTCCATACGTGCCAGTCATTAAACCCTTTCAAGTGGCAAAGATACTCCTTTGGGAATCATATATTATCTGTTTGTTTAATATCATTTGTAAAGCGCGAAAATGCCATTTTCACAGCTTCAAGTTGCTGACATAACATTTTAAATGCAAAATACATACCACACATAGGCAAAACGATAAAGTAAAAAAAAACATCAAAATCTATCCGAATCATGAACACATGCTTCGCAAACCATACATAACGAGAAAAAAGAACCGAAATAACATTGAAATATCATATAGAAAAGCATCAACTCCAGACATAGACCGGCAGCCCCATTTAATCTGCCCATGTCCCTGCCTACTTTACTTAATCTCCAGTTCTTTTCTCTCTCACATACTCTAACCAATACAGTCCTAGGCAATTTCTTTTTTTTAAATATTCTATTAGATTTTGTTCCCGCTAGTTCCCACAGTTCTCTAGTCCCACAAGAAATGGGACGCCTTGGCCTCTAATGTACAAGGTCAGTACAGGGGACATGTCCTAAAAAAGCAGTGGGTGGACTCCTTAACATTAGCAATTGGAAGTTACGCCACAGGAAGTGAATATATCTTAAAGTGAAATAAGCAACATTTAATTAAATTGGTCTTTCCTAATAAAGTGTACCGGACAAATGATAATTTACTTTCAATAACGTAATCACTGAAACCTGAAAAATGACCCCTGATAGGAGATGTCCTATGAAGTTGGTTGCAAAGTATAAAAGGTGCGCACCTTTTAACTCAAAAATCTATATCGAAATATTCCCTTTAAAGAATTATCGCAATATGTGACATTGAACATGCCCTTTGAACACACTTCCATGTGGTCATATGGGTGTCTGCCCATGGAGTTTAACGTGCTAGACTCGAATCCCGGTGCGGCCAAACTCACTAACTCGTTCTAATTCATTTAAGGGGAGCAAACAAACTTCTTAAGGATGTGAAAGTGAGTAGTCCCCAAAAATGCAATTCAAACTCCCCAATGAGAGTCAATAATGGACACACCCCAGGAGGTAATGAGACCAAGACCATGTGCGGATGAAAGTAAAAGTAAGTTTATCTAAATCCAAAATAGGACAAGCAGAGAACTCTGCAAACTCCACGAGCGCTCTGAATAATATCACTCTGGCAGCACTTTAAAAAGGGTTACAGCTTCATAAATGACGTCATTCTATAAGTTTCAGAAGTTACATTTTCATTGGTAGAGTCACAGATCCAGTACAGCTGTGTAGGCGCCGCCTCCAGGTGATTGGATAGTTTCTTGGCGGGAAGGCGGACATCACGTGCAACAGCCGGACTGGTCAGTGTGAGGTGAAGGTTATGTGGCTCAGGTTAAGGTGATGGATACTAACTCTCTAATCTAAACACTACTTCAAAAGCACGTAATGAAAACATCCATAAAATATAACCATTGACACCATGACAGGTGGGAGGAGAATAATATATTTCTCATGTTATATGTACATACATTTGTCATGTGCCCCTTAAGGGGGAGAAGGTATGGGGGTCATCTTGTATCAGGAGGCATGGGGTGAACACTCTGTGCGGGCTCAGCGGAAGGATAAGAGGCTACATTTGTTGCATTAAGGCATCAGTGAGACATGGGCCTTTGGCCATAGTACCATCATGAGGGGGAGAATGGTGGGGGCTGAGTGCGCATTGTGCGCAGCGCTGCTGGAGAGGGTAGCGAAGACCCTGTGGCTCGTCGAGTTTGGTCCAGTTCGATTAGTGGGATTATACGTAAACCATTGGAATAGGGTTAAAACATGTTTACTGTCACTTCATTTACAACAAGTAATAATACAATTGCAATACAACCTGCAAAGACCCCCAACCTCTGGCATGGACCGATCATCACATGATCCCCCTTGAGGTCAACACCAATCAGGTACTGCCCAATAAACACCCACTGGCACCAGTCTGTCCCACCAGGAATAAACGCAACATTACTGCTGAAGCCCTACTACCACTAGTCCTACCTACCCTCAATGCTCTCCCAGCCAACGCAGACCTTAACCTGCTGATCAACACCTTTAACGATTCCATGGCCAGAGCAATGGATACCGTTGCCCCCCTGAAAATACGCAAAGTCAAACCCAAAGCTCATCTGAACTCGTGGTACACCCCTGAGCTCAAACTACTCAGAAAAGAGAAAGCCAAGGCACAACACACTTGAAAGACTAACCCCACCGCGGAAAACAAATCCAACCTCACAAACCTATCCTCTCTTTACAAAAGCGAGATAATCTGCACCAAAAAAGATGTATACAACACCAGGATTGTTCAGGCAGGATCCTCCACCAAAGAATTATTTAAAATTCTGAAGGAACTAGAAAACCCTATCTCACCTCCAGACACCTGCCTGAAAGACAAATCCTGGTGCACCAGCATCCAAAACGCCCTCAACAATAAAATTTCAAGACTCCAAACTAAAATTGTGGACAAACGCCAACAACTCTCCAATAACAAGGTCACCAACCTTAGCCTACCCACGCCCAACAATACCAGATCGGGCTTCTCGTTTAAATAAGTCACCATCCTGGAAGTTCAAAAAATCATCACTTCCTTGAAACCCTCAAACTGCAAAGGAGACAGCTGCCCGGCACAGATCATAAAAGATTCAGCCAGAGAGCTCTGCCCCTTCATCACCAAACTCATCAACCTATCCTTCACCAATAACTCGATCCCTAGCAACTTAAAACAATCATGGGTTCTCCCACTCCTAAAAAAACTATCTCTCGACCCGGCCATACCCACCAAATACAGGCCCATCACCACAGTCCCCTTCCTACTAAAAATCCTGGACAGAGTTGCCTACATCCAAATTCAGGAATACTTGGAATCCAACCAACTGCTAGGAATACGCCAATATGGCTTCAGACCTCAACACGGAACAGAAACCACCCTTGTTGATCTCAAAAGCCAGATTGATGAAATTAAAGACAAAGGCCATGCCGCAATCCTTCTCCTACTAGACCTCTCAGCGGCTTTTGACCTGGTCAGCCACGAAATCCTCTGTACTCACCTTGCCACCGCAGCCCACTTCTCCTCCTCTGCCATCACATGGATACAATCCTTCCTGGCAAACAGAACCATGCGGGTCTTCTCCACAACAGCTGCAGCAGACCCCATCCCCATCACATGCGGGGTCCCACAGGGATCCTGTGTATCCCCCACTTTGTACAACATATTTACAAAGCCTATATTTGACCAACTGGACCATCTGGATGTCACCTACACAAACTACGCAGATGACACCCAGATACTCCTCGCCATCACAGGTAACTACCAAGCAGACTCCGCCCGGATCAACAAAATATTCTCCATCATTCAGGCATGGATGGCCTTGCATGGTCTCTGCCTGAATGATGAGAAGACAGAGCTCCTAATCGTTGGCTCCCCTAACACCCCGACTAAACTTAACCCTAGCTATAATAACATCCCCATCCCTATAGCCAAAAGCGTAAAAACCCTTGGCTTCTATCTAGATGCCAACACCAACCTCACCAAACAAACCAATATGACCGCCTCAGCCTCTGCCTACACCGGCAAGCACATCAGGGCCAGCAGACCATTTCTATCACCCAACAGCTGCCTCACCCTTGCCAGGGCCCTCATACAATCCAAACTGGATTAGTGCAACAGCCTGTACCTAGGTGTTAACCAATCCGTACTCAACAAACTGCAGGTAATACAAAATAACGCCCTGCGCGCAGCCCTCAACATTCCTAGACGAGAGCATATCTCCGCTACTAGGAAAGCCTGCAAATGGCTATCCATAGGCCAAAAAAATTGATTTAAAAACCATCTGCCTCACGTACAAGTCCCTCAATCATCTAGCACCACCATATCTAGCTAATAAATTCACCATGAAACCTGCTATCAGATCCACCAGATCCTCCAACACTCATGCTTGATAGTGCCCAGGTTCCACCTAAAAAGAGCTGGAGGGGCAAGCTTCACAGTACTTGCCCCCCAACTCTGGAACACCCTACCTCTCAACATCAAATCTATCGAATCCTTCCAGATCTTCAGGAAGCATGTCATCAGCTGGCTCCTAAAAATAGGCCCATTAACACCAGACCTTACACCCCTGTGCGGTAACTGGTTTAGGTACTGTATTTATATTGAAAATTGTATATTGTGCGTATTGTATGTGCTCTTTTTATTGATGACTGTATACATATGTATATATTATAAGTATGTACGAAGTATGTAACACAAATATACTTCTCAACGCTGTAACCATATTCTTAAGCGCCCTTCTACCCCTGGATTTGGAGCGCTATACAAATAAAATAAACAAACAAACAAACAAAGCAGGTTCTGATTGTATTGTGGGCTATGCATTTGCATATTCCATGGTCATCGTGCTCCAGAATGGCTTTATTTGCATTTGCCTCGTGGCCTCACCTTTTATATTGTACACATGAGTTTCTTAACATTTCTACACCTTTGCGAGTATACATAGTACTTAAGAAAAACAATTAAGCATGTGGACCATACATTTTATATCATAACACAGGAGTCGCCTAGCATCTAATACATCTACAAAGGTATCTGGTACTGGAAGACAGGTAACCCGTATCATAGAACACAAGCATGTGGATCATGATAGCATGTTTATTGCAATCAATTTAGATAGACTATGTGTTGATCGTTCTGTTACATCTCATAGGGACAGCTTCATTACACGTTAACACAGGAGAGAATTTATAATCATGGATGGGATTAGCATTGTGGGTAAAACAAGGTGGCACACAGTCGGGGACATGCATCTGCCACATCAAAAGGGATGTGAGGTTGGGGGGTTATACACGTCATATATCTTATGGGGCAGCATCTGCAAGTGAGGAGGCATGTTTGTGGAGATGAATGGTTTTTTCCAGACCCAGGCTCTGGCCCGGTCATTCACAGGACAGTGAGGTAAGAAGGAAGGTGAGAGATACAGTGTTCAGTTTGTAATGGTTCATGCTCAGTCTTCCGTGAGAACAGTGCAGCTGCAGGGACAAAAGAGGGGAGGAGATGGGGGGAGTAGCTAGCTATCTGTGCACGGTGCCAGGGAAGAACTGCAGGCTGGCTTTGCTGTGAGGCCTGCTTTGGCATGTTCAAAATGGAGTCTGGGTTCAGTACAAAATGGAGTCAGTAATTGGCCCTCTTCAGCCCTCTTATGAACGTTGCACCCGTATGTGTCATTCCGTGGCTGTCGGGCACCTCTGGCCACAGGCGCATGGGCAGTTGTAGGACGAGCATCGTTTGCACGTGGACAGGAATGGAGGGGAGGGGGCCAAAAAGATCTTTCCTCCCATACATTCCCCCCTTTCGTTACTTAAGTAACGAATATTGTATTTCACCTAACCTTTTGCGCTCTTCTTCTTCTGCTACTGCTTCGTCCCATGCGGGGTTCCCTTTCGTGGCATCCAGGCTCTACACACTGTTAGGGAGATTTCTCACCCAAGTGCTAAATTCCCTCTACCTTAGAGCCCTCCAGCTCTTTTGCTATATTTTGGGACTTTGAACCTTTCATTTTCAATGTGTTTTACTTTTGTGTTCTTTGGATATGGAGTTTTTAGACAAACTCCATAGGCATCATCTTTTTCTTGTTTGTCACACAGCACCTTCAGTGCAGTGGCACGGGTATGTCTTTCAGACTCCCCAAGGTTTAAATCCCTTCTCTGGGACTGACTGCCATCTCCCAGAGCATGTGAGGTTAAATTGACTTACTAGTCCTTTTAAATTCATAGATCCAGCACACACTATCTTCCTATAGAGTGCTGGAGGGGTTGCTTAGCATCCCCTGTGTCTAAACACTCATGTAACAGTCAAATGTTACCCTTTCCTCTTGAAATGGCTGGTGGCAGTGGTTTTAGAACAAACTACCATGATTGTTACCGACCGCGAACACAGGTAGCTAAAAATCAGGTCAGCCATGTTTTCCAATATGGCGCCCATGACCGCTCTGTAAAAACAGACTCAGGTCATCTTTTTTCACCATTTCTTTTAAGAAAGGTCCTTCTTGTGTTTAACTCGGTGCGCCAAACCAGGTTTGGTCCCTTAGTTCGATGCCCTTTGGCGGGCTTCAGTGCTGAAGCCCTCCCCTGGCACCTGAGTGTCTGGGGTGGACAGGATGTGAGGGAGGTGCCCGAAACTCAGTGTGCTTAGTCTCCTAGGGGACCTGAAGGCACTATGACATGATTGACTGGCTGACTGTCTGGCAAGGACAGCCACCCTGCTGGGTGAGTGGCAGCTAGGCTGGAATGAATCGGAGAAAACTGTTTAAAAGCAGGTCTCTGGCACTTGGAAGGCAGAGTTGACCACTGGAACAAAAGAACCGAAGAAGAGCTGAAGGAAGACGAATGCTGCAACTCCTGGACCGTTGGTTTGCCCGGTGAAGCCCTGCTGCAGGTCCGAATAGCCTGCAACTCCATTGACAGAGAAGCTCCTTCAAGGACAACTTCTTCCCTTGAGCTGGTGGGAACAACCAACTCGTAAGCCACCTGGACACCGTCTCCATACTGGTTGAATTTTCTTCAGAGTGCCGTTGAAAACCGGATAGCCAGTGAGAAGGATACCCGTTTGTGGGCTTTAAGGCACTCACACCTTAAACCGACGCTTAGCCAAGCTTGTGGCC
The DNA here is from genome assembly GCF_040938575.1 of Ambystoma mexicanum. Taxonomy (NCBI): domain Eukaryota; kingdom Metazoa; phylum Chordata; class Amphibia; order Caudata; family Ambystomatidae; genus Ambystoma; species Ambystoma mexicanum. Next base: position 921,286,141 of record NC_090926.1, on the reverse strand, counting down.
TCTTCCCTGGGCAGTGCAGGAACCTCCCGACATCCTCCTTCTTGTCCCCACGACTGAAGCTCAGGAACAGCGAGATCTGCAGGAACTGCCAGGAACAACTGCCTCAGCTACAGCTTTTCTTCATCACTAAGGTACTCTGCAAACGCGATGTGGAAATCGTTTCTGGCGCAGTGACAGTTTGTGAAACTTTGTGAAACTTTGTGAAGCCTTGTTCGCTCCTAAACAGACATATAACTCTTTTTCTGGCAAACTACTTCCTCGAACATTGGCAAAGACTTAACCGTTTACTACCAGAACTGTGCTATCCTATCCAAGACTCTGAACCATTGACTTTGGCCCAAGTCTATTGAATTGAATTGCTGGTTGTAGTGAACTGAAACTTTCTGCCCTGCCTATGAAAGTAATTGTTCTTTAACTTCTTTTAACCTTGTCTTTCTACCCCTTTTGAAAGTAACTCAAGTGCCATTTTGCTCCCACTTCAGCAGAGCTTAACTTGTTCAGAAACTTATTGGTTGTGTACTCTAGTATATTAGTGTGTGATATTGAGCTGCTTTCTTACTAGTGGAATGTTTTCCAAATGAATGTGTAAATAAATGTATATCTTTTACCAAGAAACTTTGAATAGTGTTTGTTTTAACTACTGTGATTGCAAGTCCTTTGTGTAACATCTTGTACTGCTCACATTACTCTTGAGATAAGTCTGGCTGCTCAGCCACTGCTACCACATAACTGTATAGTACAGGCTTGTACCAAAGGTGAGATTGCGCTTACAACTGTAGTCTTAATTGTGTGTAATGTTCCCAAAGGGTACTGCATGTAATTCTTCCTAACACATACTGCTCTCAGGCTCTCTCCTGCTCGGCATACTCATCTGGTGTGCAGGTCATGTAAATGCAACACCCATCCCCTTCTAGATCGACCCATACCTCATCGTACCATGCTAATTCACAGGGGTCTTTAATTGTTGTGTGATATAATCTGTCTACAATGTACTGTGTTGTATATAGCTGTCATTCTATATTTTGGCACTGTGTCATCTCCCGTTTGTACTTGCTCCTCCTGTGTCATCTTCACCACTCCTTTTGCGCTGCCCATTGTCACCATCATCATTGCACTGTTAGGTACTGCATTTTCACAGCACCTAAGGCCCAATTGGCACACACAAAAAATTAAAAGAAGAAAAACGATGGTGGGTATTAATAGTTTGACTGTCATTCCGAGCTAGGACGGTACCCACGAAAACATGTCGTCGAACCAAATTCTGGGCTGTACCCCTCCTTCTTCTTTCATATGCTCGCCAAGGTTGTGCACAGCTGCTATGACATGAGATAAAGTTCCATTGTCCGCGTCTGCAGAAGGTGCAAAAGTGCAACATGCGCTCCCAATTTTTCGGCAAACACCTCCATCCACAGCTGTCAACAGGTCTAGGACATACCAGTTCTGCATCATCATCAACCGTAGGGCCCTTAGCTCCACCGTTATCCCGTTGAACCCCTCTTCTGTGTCGTTGGCCAATTGGATTAGTACCCAGCGCGTTATTTGGAGCCATTTTGTGCTGGCCCGTGCCGGGATGCTTGGAACAAGGGAAGCAAAGAACGTCTCAGTGCAGTTGAACAGTTGGAACCGATCTGGAATCTGTGCCAAAAGTTCAGAGGATGCCTTGAAGATGTAGTTTGAGGATCTTCTTTTTTGTGACTGTGCTTTGCAGCTTCTCCTCGGATAGGGTGTATACGGGGGTGTCATCTGTTGCTGGCAGGGGCTCCGGGTCCATGAGTGTCGACAGCCCCTTTCTGCCTTGGATATGGCTTTCGGGTATCACCATCGGGGTGGAATGCAGCGTTGCCAGAGAGCACGTGCCCCTCCATGACTGTGGAAGGTGCAGGTACGCCTGTTTGCTGCAAACCCAGTAAGTGTCCATTAATGCAGCCGTTCCTTTTTTCATGTATCGGATAATGAGGGTTTTGCTACAGGTCTTGTTTGCACCCAGATTTACTTTTCCCTCTCCGTGGAAGCACAACTCATAGGATATTTCCTTCTGCAATTTGAATAGTTTTTCGAGGGCCGTTACCCACGTGAGCTTTGTTATGTGTTGGGTCCATATCGGGGCGCATGTTCTATGGATCCATTGTAATTTTTCATCTGACAGTCCTTGCAGTGCCTCTGCTTTGCATGTTATTTGCTCTTCTTGCCACTTATTGTCCGAATATAATGTTCCTCTTATTCCTAAAAAAGGTTCTTTCAGGCATATTACTCCTTGGGGATTTGTGTAGCATGTCTTCTCATTCTGAAAAATTTCAAATGAAACAGTGTGTGATTGAAAAGTATTTTTTATTCTGCATAGTGCAAGATGAAGGAGACATTGTGCCCCTTCAACAGTTGACTCTTGTGGTAGCAACACTTTAGGAGTACCCGAGGCATGGGGTATTAGAGAGCACACATAGAAGCTCTCATTCGTTGTCTGTTTTGTGGTGGTGCTCATGTCTGCGTACCATTTGTTAGACTGGTGTGGGTGTTATAGGTCTTCTATTGTAACTAGTCCCAGCCCATGGTATTCATCATATCTCTTCCGTCCCGTCCCCCTTTTTCTCCTTTTATTCCCTCCTGGAAGCCCCAGTGTTTGTCTTTCTTCCCTATGCTGTATTGGAAATATCTTGTCTGCTCCCCCCTTTTCCCATTCATTATATAATGCAACATATTTCTTCACAGTATTTTCATCACTATTTTTCACACCGTTTGGATCTGACATATGTTGTGCACCTGTGTCTGGTGTAGAAAATACAGTTGGATAGGGGCCATCATGCAACCAAGATAAATCGGAAGGGTCTGGGTCATTCATATCATAGACACTGAACTCAGATTCATTATAAAGGGTAGTGGGATTTACTGGTACAGGAGTGCTGGTTGTGTGATTGTCAGCATGCAAGCCATTTCTCTGAGTCCCGTGTGCCCAGATCAATTTAAACCAGATCAATTTAAACCCATCCCATATGAGATGGGTGCCCAGTTTCACCAGGTGTGTCCCCGCCCCCTCAATCAGATTGATAGACATGAATACTATTGCCCAATACACCACTAGGCCAAACAAGACCAAACAACATTGAAAAGAAAAGTACTGCACAGAAAAATAAACCACATTCATATGAGTAAATTCTTAAATTAAATTCTCTATTCCTATCTCTATCTAAACTGTTGTTGTTGATATTGGGCACCCCCTCCGTTGCAATTGTGTCTCCTACATAATGAGATATAAAAGGGTGTTAAGCATTCATTCATCCTACTACTTTTTTCATCATTTTATCTTAAACTCAGAGCTCCTAATACTTCATACACACTTTTGTCTCAATTGATATTCTTCTGACCATATATAAAATGTATATATATATATATATATATATATATATATATATAGAGAGAGAGAGAGAGATTCTCTACCAATACTATTATCTCAATGCATCAGTTCCTCTTTCACATGTGTATTCTATAATACATGTTGTACACCTTTTTCATTATTTTCATTATCATTTTTCTCCCTTCCTTTGTTTCAAATACCTGTTGTTTCCTTTTTCTCCTTGCACTCCTTTATAATGTTTGTGTTGCTTCTTCTGGCCTGTTTTCTTCTTCATTTTGCCCTACACTGTTGTATGCTTTGCGTACGTCAGACAAGTGAATCCAATATCTCAGGCACTTTACTTTTACTGCATTAGGTGTGCAATACACCACCTCATATGGGCCATGAAATCTTGGGGCATTCCACGACGCACAAAGCTTCTTACATACACCATCTCCCCTGGCAACAGCTGGCAGCTTGGGTTATCTGTGGCTGGTGTTACCGTGTCACTCGCTGTTTCTTGTGTGAAGGGCAGTGCTAGCTGCTTTGCGATCATGTGTGCTCCTTTAGTAAGTTGTTTCAAATACTCTTGGAATTCTTCCCCTAACACTGTTGCACTTTTGTGTGTATCCGACTGCCTTCGTAATGGGGAGTGTGCCGTTTGCATGCGTCTGCCTGTTACTATCTCATGGGGGGATAAGTGTTGGTTCTTGCTGGGCTGGTTTTTCAATTCAAATAGGGCCAAAGGTAAACAATATACCTAATTTTTCTTTAATGTTTGACATAGTTTTGACAGCCTACTTTTAAGGAGTCTGTTTATTTTCTGAACAACGCCATTTAATTGCGGGTGATAAATAGTGCAAAGTTTGTGGGTGATACTGCTTTGAACAGGTCATTGACGAAATGTGTTCCATTGTCGGAACGCATGACATCACATATTCCCCAGCGGGAAAAGAACTGTGCATTTCACATCTGGGTGGATGCAGGGGCCTGCTTCCATCCACCTCGAAAAGGGGCAGACCACCACTATTAGGTACCGTGATCCATTACACTTTTCTCCCATGTCCGCATAGTTCTCGAAAGGGTCCAATTGCCCTAGGCAATGTTCCTTGTAATGTTCTCAACGTTATTCCTGAATTGTATGTTTGGCATGTGGTACACTCTATCACCATTTTTGATATCTGCTCTTGTAGCCCTGGCACAAACCAATTTTCCTGGATGTCTGCAGCAATGTGTTGTTTAGCATTATGGGCTGGGAAGTGAAGCTGCTGAAACGCTATTTCTAGTAGTTTCCTTGTCATGACTACTTTACCTGTATTGTTCTGTCGCCAGAGAAGGTCAGTTGATGATTGACTACAACCTCTCTTTTCCCATAGTTCCTTCTCCTCTGCTGGTGCATCCTGCTGCAACTCTAGTATCTGTGAGACTGGCATGGAGTTGTATCCCTCCCCTTGCTCTTCCTCCACATGTCTTTGTAATATGTACTCACCTGTTGTTTCCTTTGTTAGGTAAGACGCTTCTTTTGCAGCAGCATCCGCTGCCGCATTCCCTAATGAGATGATGTCATTCTTGTTTGTGTGGGCCTGGCATTTTACTAGTGCTACAACTGTTGGTTCTTAATGCCTATATTAATTCTGCAAGAAGTTCTGCGTGCTGAGCAGGGGACCCATCTGCCCTTCTGAAGCCTCTCCTTCCCCACCGTGCCAACCCATAATGTACTGTGGTGGTCATGTATGCCGAGTCAGTGTATATTGTTATTGCGCTTCCCTTAGCTGTATGCAGTGCTTCAATTAACGCCACTAGTTCGGATGCTTGTGCTGAGAAATGGGTGAGCAATCTTTTTTGGACAATCACTTCATACTGTCCTTCCTCCAACCGTACCACTGCCGCCCCTACATGTTTTTCTCCTGTTTCACAATTTATTGATGCTGTTCCATCTACAAAATATACTTCTCCTTCAGTCAGTGCATCTTCATTTGCTGTGGGTGTACCATCATCTTCCGACCTGTACATGGCACAATCATTGCATATCTTCCACAGTGCATGCTTCTGTGAGAAATGTGGCTGGGTTCACTGTTTTACAACGCACTCTGGGGGTCATTACGACCTGGGCTCAAAGGGATACCGGGCACCGGTAATGACACCGGTGCCGGTAATCTCTTTGCGCCCTATTCCGGGTCCCTCCCTTAATGCCTGGTTTTACCAGGCGTTATGGACGGGACCCGCAAAGGGATACCGGGGTCAATAACGGTACCGCAATTTGCCGTACCATTATTGACGCCTTCCCCCTTCCCATTCAGACCTATGGGGCTCAAATGGGAATTGGGAATGGCTTTTCAAATGGGGATTTACCGGTCCCGCAATGGTCGGAATAGACCGCTAAATCCCCATACCACCAAGTCGGTGGCGTTACCGGTATTGGTGCTAGTCATGGCGCTAATAGTGCCATGACTAGCACCAACCTCGGAATGAGGGCCTATGTGTATGTTTGCACTTGATAAAAGTATTTCGTATGCTGTGGCTCTCTGTGTTGTTAATGTACTTTTTGATCTTTCAAGTATGGCAAACAGTGAATGCTCCACGTATAGAGTTACGGAGCATCCCATCACAATTGTTGCAATTTTTTCAATCTGGAACGCGGCGGCTGCAAGATCTTGTTCACAAGCGAAGTGTCCCTGCATCACTGCGTCTAGCGTACCACTGTAATACGCCAGAGGCTTGTGGCCCAATGATGTTTTTTGTGTCAGTACTGCTGTCATGAGTGTCCCAACCCAATGCGCAAATAAATAAAATTTGCGCTCATAATCTGGTGTCGCTAGGATGGGTGCTGTTGATGTCAGTTCTTTCAATGTGTTGAAGGCAGTGTGCATTTCTTGTGTCTATTGTACTGCTACATTTTCCCTTTGTGCTTCCGTTAGTGCTTGCAGGAGAGGTTTTGTTTATGCTGCATATTCTGATATCCAGGAACGGCAATAATTGCACATGCCGCGAAATTTCTGCATCTATTTCACTGTTCTGGGCTCACTTATAGCTCATACAGCTGCTGCTCTGTCGGGTATTATTCGTTTGCCATCTTTTGATAGCAGCTGGTAAAAATACAATACTTCTGTCAAACAATACTGCAACCTCTGTCTGTCCACCTTGTAGCCCTTGTGTGCCAGTAATGTCAATAGAGTTACTGAATCCTGTCTGCATTTATCTTCATTTTTTCCACACATCAAGAGGCCATCTTCGTTCTGAATGATCATAATCTTTGTGTCAATATTTCCAAGATCTTCATGTAGTATTCTGTAAAACATACTTGGGCTTTCGTAGTATTCCTGGGGCAATCTGCAGTTTTCATATCTCTTCCCCCCCAGGGTAAAGGCTGTCCGGTACTGTGACTCGGGATACAGTGGTACAGAGAAAAACGCTTTTTTCAAATCCACCACTGTGAAACATGACGTGTCTTTGGGTATGCTGCACAAAATTGCCGCAGGGTTCGGGACAAGTGGGAATTCTTTTTGTAAAATGTCATTGAGGGGGCGTAGATTCTGTATCATCCTCCAAGCCCCTCCCTTTGCCTTTTTGATTGGGTAGATACATATATTACAGGGAGAATTTGAAGGTACTATAATCCCTTGCTGTAATAATGCATGCATTGTTTCTTTAATCCCTTCTTCTGCCTCCAGTGACAGAGGGTACTGTTACACCCGGGGCAACAAAGCACTCGGCGTGAGTTAATTTTTACAGGTGTTACCTTGCGCAACAACCCCACGTCATGTGGGCCAGTTGTCCACAATTCTGTTGGTACATGTTGCATGTCTTCATTGAAAAATGCTGGTGGCGCGCTCACTACGGCCATGAAGTGCCACTTGTCTGCTCTGAATCATTATATCACAGGGAATTGCTATCTCCATTATTATTTCCCCATCACTGTCTGAGTCAGAAAAAAGGTCCTCGTCAGACAGATCTCGCAAGGCTGTGTTGGCATTATACACAGCACTGTCCGCCACTCACATCCATGCATGTCTAGTCCAATCACTGCTTGTCATGATCTCTGCTTCCAAAAGGTCAGGGTTTTCCCAACTCCCTTGGAAGCAGATCCATAACCCAGGTTCCGAGGGCCAACCAGTCCCAATTGGGACCTTTTGGACCCAGTCTTGGCGCCAGTGGCACCAGGCTCATAAATGTGCCAAGTCCCAGCGCTGGAAGCGCCGGGCTCATAATGCTTGGGTGGACTTACCTGCAGCAGACCATGCTGCTTACTTGCCTGCCAGCTGAGCCTCTGATCCTCTTCTGTTTGGAACTACTTTTCCTGTTGGGTGGGGCAGGAGCCACTCCCTAGATTCAGAACACTGGAACTCTTCTGGAAAGCAGGAACTCTTTTCTTACCTAGGCGTGGCTGTGGAAGGAGACACCTAAGCACTACAGGAGGCTATTTAAACCACACCCGGTGGATGAATCTTGCTTTGCGTTATTCTGCATCCTCTGCAGCAGAACGCTCATCGTGTCTTCTGCATCGGATCCTGGGCCTAAGGAAAAAGGCTTACCATCCTGAATCCAGTCTTCAGCAACACCTATAAAGACAAGAAAGAACAGGTTAGCATTCCGGCATCTGAAAGACAAAGGCTTACCTACTCTTCGTGCGCTCCGGAGGTCTTCACACTGCATTCCGGCATCTGAAAGACAAAAGCTTACCGACTCTTTGCACGCTCCGGAGGCCTTCGGCGCTGCATCCTGCATCTGAAAGACAAAACAAGGTGCGTTTAAAGACATTGGGGAACTTTAATACTCACGTGCCATTACTCCTTTCCACATCAACCCCAGTGGGTATTCCGGCACCCTGCAGCCGCTCCGAACTCGTACCTGCAAAATAAAAGACAGTTAGAGCGCATCGTGAAGCAGGCAACAAGCGCTTACTTACGTGCTTCCCGGCGCTTCTATTCATCATACGGACTCCATCTTCAACTCACTTCAGCCCGTCATCCGCCACCGCCGGAACCTGCAAAACAAGAGACATCATTGCTAATGACTTTAAAGACAATAGAATTACTCGAAACTTACCGTTCGTGCAGTAAACGACGGACAGCAGTCCTCTGAAGTCAAGAGGCCTGCGCTACCGATCCAGTGAAGAAAATGGTTACAGCACCCTGCCCCGAGGCAGATGGAGAGCTCGGCATTCACTTACCTAAGGTGAGAGCGTTAACCTTTGGGGGTCTACAGGAGAGCAAAAAAGGGAAGAGATAGGGACACCCCAATAACCCCAGTTCATTAATCCCATATTTTCTGTCTGCAGACATCTTACTCTTGAAGTCAGGCATACAGTGCACAGAGGTCCAGTCCAAAGAGCCAACCGGGTGCTACACATCACCTTTGAAGATACGGTAGTCGCCCAGTCAAGACCGGCGCCTCTGCGAGAATCAGGTGAGCGTTACAGAACGCAAAGCCTACCGCAAAACTCTCGCCCAGGCGCTATGGAAACCTCGGATACTGACCACCTAGCCCGGTTACTTGGGGAACTAAGGGCAGAAGTGCATGCAGCTCGTCAGGAAACGAATGCTCTAAGAAGGGAACTAATTATTTCCAAGGAGAGAACAGACGGTCTTGCTAGACAATTGCTACAGTCACAAGCCGGACAAACCCCGTTACCCGCATCCGGGGCAAATCTTCCTTCAACATCCTCTATGAATCCAGTGTAGATCAACCTACCTGGGAATGTACCTCTGGGTCCGCCCGAACGATTTTCTGGTGACCCAAAGAGGTTTGCAGTATTTATCAATCAGTGCCGGTTGCACTTCTTATGCCGGCCAGCAGCCTTTCCAACTGATCAAGCTAAAGTAGCTTTTGTACTTTCGTACCTTAGTGGCAATGCGGCAGACTGGTCGATCCCTCTAGTTAATCAAGATGATCCGGTTCTCCATGATTTTCAAGCCTTTCAGCTTAGTATGGAAAAACTGTTCGCAAGACATTCACAGGGGCAGGCCTTGGACAATGAGCTTCTTTCGTTGCGACAGGGTAATCAAGACCTTTTGGCTTATATTGCATCTTTCAATAGACTAACAGTGGAAACTCAATGGCCTGAGGACAAAAGGATTACGCTGTTTTACAGAGGTCTACGTGGAGAGCTCAAAGACGTTTTAGCCCAAGTAGTGAATCCCCCACAAGACTGTTCGGATTATATAGACTTGGTCGTTCAAATAGATCATAGACTGCAGAACAGGAAGGCCGACCGTTCCAAGTTTGATGCTCGAGTATTTTCCAAACCGCCAACTCCTTCCAAAGGAGTAGACTCCGGGGAACCCATGCAAATTTGGGGTCTGAAAGGTCCTCTAACACAAAAGGAGCGGGAAAGGAGAAAACAGTTGCAATTATGCCTATATTGCGGAAACTCAGGGCACTTTCTTCGAGACTGTCCGGTGAAACCTGCCAAGAAGGCAGTAGGAGCTGCAGTTACCAAAGTTACAAACTCTGAGCAGGGAAACGACCTCGCCCGACAAGAATAGAGGTCCTCTTGCCGAGCGTGAAAACCAGTTCCGTGACCTTGCATTTCGTGATACCTATGGTCCTCATTAGCCCTGATAATCCGGATCGATTACATGCAATTGAAGCTTACGTCGACAGCGGTGCCATCGGCAATTATGTGGATCATGAAATGGTTTTGAGGATGAATCTAACTCTTTGTCCCAAGGCTGTAAAGGACGTCATTACTACAGTGGATGGTACGGAGATAGCTTCCGGGCCAGTAACGCATACCACTCAAGAGGTGACGCTAGTAAGTCAAGATGGACACCATGAGAAGATCGTGTTCGATGTGATCAAGGCCCCTCAGTTTCAGATTATTCTAGGAATACCTTGGTTAGAGAAACACAATCCTCTGATCGATTGGCGAGCAAGAACGGTCCAGTTTCCAGAATGTGTCTCTACTTGTCACCTTCCACCTGGTGTTGCACTGGCAGCAATTTCTTCAGAGACTCCCCAGTTACCTCCCGAATACCTTGAATACCAAGATGTTTTCCGGAAGGATCAGGCTAACACTCTACCTCCTCATAGGTCTTATGACTGCCAGATAGACCTGATACCTGGATCTACTCCTCCTTGTAGTAGAATTTATGCTCTCACCGAGCCTGAGAACCTTCACCTTCGACAATACCTGGATCAATACCTGGCGAATGGGTGTATTCGTCCTTCCAACTCCCCTGCTTCTTCAGCTTTGTTCTTCGTTCCAAAAAAGGAAGGAGACCTTAGAACTTGTATCGATTATCGCTCCCTGAACCAGATCACCGTTAAGAATAGATATCCGTTACCTTTGATCCCTGAACTCCTGGACCAAGTCAGAAAAGCATGCATATATACAAAGCTGGATCTTAGAGGAGCTTACCACTTGGTACGAGTAAAAGAGGGCGATGAATGGAAGACTGCCTTCCGCACCAAGTATGGGCTATTTGAATATCAGGTCATGCCCTTCGGACTTTGCAATGCCCCGGCCGCCTTTCAATATTTTATGAACGATGTCCTCAGAGAGCTCATAGATGTGTGTGTTGTTGTTTACATTGACGACATCCTCGTTTATTCTTCATCGGAATCTGAACATCGGAAACACGTGAAAATGGTCCTCGAAAGATTGCGTCAACACAAACTTTTCGCTAAGTTGGAAAAATGTGTTTTCAACGTGACTGAAGTTGAATTCTTGGGATTCATATTATCACCTGGCGGAGTACGTATGGATTCAAAGAAGGTCGATGCAGTTCTCAAATGGCCATCACCATCCTCCGTAAAAGGTGTGCAAAGCATGTTAGGCTTCGCTAACTTTTACCGCAGGTTTATCCCCGAATTCTCTCGAATAGTCCAGCCCATCACTGCCTTGTTAAAGAAAAACAAACGTTTTGAATGGTCTACCGAGGCGGAACAAGCTTTCCAGGATTTGAAGACTAAATTTATCTCTGCACCAATCTTAAAACACCCTCGCCCCGAACTCCCCTACATCGTGGAAACTGATGCTTCAAGCCTTGCCATGGGGGCAGTTCTATCACAAAAGGACCCGGTAACCAATCAGTTGCATCCCGTGGCATTTTGGTCCCGCAAATTCTCGCCTCCTGAAATCAATTACACGATTACTGACAAGGAACTTCTGGCTGTCAAGTCTGCCTTTAAGGCTTGGCGGTATTATCTGCTGGGGGCCCGACACACCGTTACTGTGATTACGGATCACCGAAACCTGCAATATTTGAAAACCGCAAAAGCCCAATCCTCTAGACAACTCCGTTGGGCATTATTCTTTGCCGAGTTTGACTTCATAATTACCTATCGACCTGGTACAAAGAACGGTAAAGCTGATGCCCTTTCTCGGATGGGAGTGGAAGAACACTTGATCAACCCTAAACCTGTACCAATCATTCCCGAACAAAGAATTCTGGGTGTAATCGCCACAGAATCCATAGAGGAAGTTAAGGATAAAGCCAGGCAACTTGTAACTCCAGCAGACATACAGAATTGGCATCTGCAGGGAAAGGACTTTGCAGTAAAGGACAACTTATTGTATTTCCAAGAACGATTATACCTACCCAGCACAGATTTACAGAAAAAAGTAATCTCCTGTTATCACGATTCTTTAATGGAAGGTCATCCCGGTATGGCCAAGACCTCAGAAAAGATCAAGCGCTACTTCTGGTGGCCGTCTTGGAAAAAAGATATCAGAGACTTTATAATGTCTTGTGGAGTATGCGCCCAAAACAAGAGTCAAAAGGAAAGACCAGCAGGCCTCTTACACCCTATTGACATCCCACCTCGCCCTTGGCATACGATTTCTATGGACTTCATCACCGATCTACCTCCATGCTCCGGATACAATACGATTCTAGTAATCGAGGACTTATTCTCCAAGATGGCGCATTTCATTCCGCTCAAAGGCTTGCCAACAGCAGCAACTCTGGCCCGAGAATTCCTCGAAAACATCGTCCGACTACACGGTTTTCCTTCGGTTCTAATTTCGGATCGAGGTAGTCAATTTATTTCTCATTTTTGGCGAAGTTGCTGTCGGTCGGCTCAAATTGATGTGAGACTATCGACCAGTCACCACCCTCAGACCGACGGACAAACCGAGAGGACCAATCAAACTCTGGAACAGTATTTACGCTGCATGCTGCAACAAACTGAAAAAACTTGGAAAGACATCCTTTGGATAGCCGAATATGCCTACAATAACTCTGTCCATTCGGGAACTGGGAAAACACCGTTTTTTTCTTTTGTACGGCAGTCACCCTCGAACCTCGGAGTTGGATCCCCTCCAAGATCTTCGTGCGCTCCGGAGGTCTTCACACTGCATTCCGGCATCTGAAAGACAAAATCTTACCGACTCTTCGCACGCTCCGGAGGCCTTCGGCGCTGCATCCTGCATCTGAAAGACAAAACAAGGTGCGTTTAAAGACATTGGGGAACTTTAATACTCACGTGCCATTACTCCTTTCCACATCAACCCCAGTGGGTATTCCGGCACCCTGCAGCCGCTCCGAACTCGTACCTGCAAAATAAAAGACAGTTAGAGCGCATCGTGAAGCAGGCAACAAGCGCTTACTTACGTGCTTCCAGGCGCTTCTATTCATCATACGGACTCCATCTTCAACTCACTTCAGCCCGTCATCCGCCACCGCCGGAACCTGCAAAACAAGAGACATCATTGCTAAAGACTTTAAAGACAATAGAATTACTCGAAACTTACCGTTCGTGCAGTAAACAACGGACTGCAGTCCTCTGAAGTCAAAAGGCCTGCGCTACCGATCCAGTGAAGAAACTGGTTACAGCACCCTGCCCCGAGGCAGATGGAGAGCTCAGCATTCACTTACCTAAGGTGAGAGCGTTAACCTTTGGGGGTCTACAGGAGAGCAAAAAAGGGAAGAGATAGGGACACCCCAATAACCCCAGTTCATTAATCCCATATTTTCTGTCTGCAGACATCTTACTCTTGAAGTCAGGCATACAGTGCACAGAGGTCCAGCCCAAAGAGCCAACCGGGTGCTACACATCACCTTTGAAGATACGGTAGTCGCCCAGTCAAGACCGGCGCCTCTGCGAGAATCAGGTGAGCGTTACACTGCTATCCTTTGTGATGACACCTGTACCTCATGTAAGTCTAGGGACACCACTGACCCTGTTACTATTTCTGGGCGTGCTGTGGTGCGAAACACAAATTCTGATAGTACTCTCCACTCTTTTATTTTTTAATAACAGTTTTTATTATTTTCGTGAAATACAATCTAAACAAAACGAAACAAATTAAACTTAGATGGCATGGTCAGACGTACATGAACATGTCTGGATCTACAGGTACCCCACGCACCTTCTGGGCCGCGGCTTGTGTATGTATTACTAGCATGACGCGCATTGCACATATCCCAGGAGCTGAACACACTATTCCTCTGTCTGGTGAACGAGATGGTCATGTTAATCTTGCTAAAGAAGGTCCCTCCCCAGTAAGTTTATGGGCGAGTCTTCATAATACAGTAGGGGTACTCGCACTGTTTTTCCTCCCACTGTTACCTCCAATTCTTCTGTGTATGGAACCTCGACCATCGCCCCAGAAAACCCCTGCGCCTCCATTTTATGATTGGACAACGGAAACCTGCCTTCTCTTAGGCACGATTTTTCTGCTCCCGAGTCTACCATAAAAATGAACTGTTTGTTCCCTATTTCCACCCCCAACCAGTTGTTGCTCGGCTGCGTTGAGGGTCGTTGATAGTACTGGACACGCAAGTGCTCTCTGTGGCCTGTCCTATGCTGAATATCTTGTGTTTTCCCCATTGTCAAAAACATTACCCAACACTACTGCTGTTCCTCTGAAAGGTGCGGGGGCACCAATTGCTGTGGTGACAAAGGGATTTCCGTGAACCGGGGCCATGTGTTGTCGCAACTGTGGGTGTTGTGCGTTTTGTGGAGATGCTCTGTGTTCATCTATGTACCTGGGATCGTGTTGCTCTTCCCTCCTACCACCAACAATAGGAAACCCACGTGGGCTTCTGGGTGGGGGTGGCCATACTGTTGTTCGTTATAGTAGGGGTTCATGGGACAGCTTTGACATTCTTGAAAAATGTCCCCACCTCCCACAGTTCCATCATGTCCTTTGTCCTCCTCCTCTGGGGCCTTCTCCTCCATACCCTCCGTACCCGTACCTGCCCCCTCTGCACCCCCCGTACCCACCTCTTCCTCCACGGGCGCTCCTTGCTTGCCATTGTAGCCCTCCATATTGTTCCTCACCATTCCACTGTTCCTGTCCATTCCCTGCCCAATTCACGGCCTTCCTTGCTTGTATGGCTATCTGCCCTTCCGACTCCTCTCGTTCCCTTTCTGCTGGGAGGGCGGCTACCGCTGCTGTGACCTTCACTAGATTAATCTGAATTAATTTAGCTTAGTCAGCCAGTCTCTTTTGGGCTATCTCCCTTTCTCTTTCTTTGATTCTTTTTCAATGTTGTACTATAATGCTCTGTTTCCCGGCCAGCCCTTGTCTTCTATCCCAGCTATTTTATCAGGAGCCTTCTGCACTTCTTTCGGGAGCCCTCTTTTGATTATGAAATAGAACAGGGAGGTTGATTGATCCCAAGCCCTGCCCGTCTCCGCTCTCTACATCTCCTGCACCTGAAGAATGTAAGCAATCGCATCCTCCTCCTCCGCCATTGTGCATTGCATTACAGACTGTAAATCTGGTGTATCTGGGGAAAGTCTCCCTTAGTGCGTCCCATACTCTTGCTCTTACTGTGTTAAAAGATGCCCCATCACAGCGATCGCATTCTAGTGTTATTCTGGGGAACCCTGCCTTTGCCCACATCCTGTTAGCTTGGTCACCTACAGCAGATACTAATAGGCTATTAACATCGCCTACTGCTAAAAGAACCCCGGCAGTGTTTTTCTCAAATGCATAGATTTATTTACTTGCCCCTCCTGAGAGTGGGGGTAATGTTTTTAGCAGGTTCGCTTTGTCCTTCTGGGCCCAGGGTATATAATTGGGTCTTCCTCCAACTCTGTGTGTTAATGGTAGTTGTAGTTTGTTTCTTGTTTATTTCCCTGCACTTACCTTCGCTCCCTTTTTCCCCAATACTGCCATTCGTCCCATCCTGTTCCTTAACCTTCCATGCCATTCTTCTTCCATCACCCTCCCAAGGGAGACTGTTCTGTTCCTGCCGACCCTCCACCTTTCGCCCACCCCAACCTTCTGGCTTCTTCTTCCTGCTCTTCTATATCACACCAATATTCTTCTTCCCTGTCTGATGCCATGTCCTCTCCTTCCGCACCCACCTCGCTGACCGCTTGATCTATTTCTATTATTCTCGTGGGTGTATCATTAATTCGGAATAGTATTTCTCCTTTTTTCCACCCCTCCTCTGTTACCCTCTCAAGTGGTTGGGACATCTGTGTTTGTTCTATTCTGGGGGCAGGGGAGCCCCCTTGTTCACATATATGTCTTAATCGTGACAATTCTGTCCGGGCCATTGTTAATCGTGAATCCAAATCTTGAGTGAACTTCTCTATATCTATTGCTGGAGTACTCACCTGTCCACTGGACCCTCGACACTCATATGGGGGTGGTGCTGGGGCTGTTGGTTGGGGTGCAGAGGGTGACGTGGGCTTTGACACATACACTGGGTCACTATACCCTTCTGCTGGCACCGGCTTTGGCAGGAGAGGATACAACCTTGCGACCTCTACCTTCCCCTCCTTCTCTTCTCCCTCCCTTTCACTGTTACTTGCTGCCTGGGGAGATGCGCCCTGTTCTTTTGCCTTGCTAGGAGGTGCTTCCTCAAAAAGTCTCCATAAATCTAATATTTCTCATCTGTTTTGGAGCTGTTTACCCTTGTATTTTACAAACAAACAGGTTGCTACCATGTCTAGGACATTTTTATCAAACAACCCTCCTTTGGGCCACACCTGGGCTAAACCTTCCCCTTTCAACTCTGTAATCCACTGATCGTGGTACTTGGTGATCCTGTCTGCGTAACCTGGCAAGCTTTGGCAAATATGTATCAATGGTGTCTCCGCACCCATCCTGTTTTAGCAATACCTTTCCAACCTTGTGAGTCAGTATAACAATGTAATTCACAATACTTCAATAATTCACCACTTCGTATGTCACCTACGTGACACTGTATTTGGTCATCTACAATCTGTCACACCTACTATGACAGAGTGTGTAAAAAACAATCATGCAATATTGCTTATATCATTACTTATCCATGTACATTGTGCTCAACTAACATAAACAAGATGATTGCACAACAATGACCTTTAAACATATCACATTTAACACTTAACATAAATCCTCCCTGCCTGTCCCCCTTTACCCTTACAATATTCTCCCTTGATATTCCAGCCTGTTCCCTATCTTAGTCCCTTATGCACTCCCCGTCTATGAGTGTCCACTTACTAAAAAGAAAGAAAAAGATGAAGTGTTTCTAAATTCTATTCCGAGTCTTCTCCTTATATAAGACTCCTACTGTTTCCACTTATTTTCCTCATTATATCCTGTACTAGTTGAGATATGCGGCGCCGCCTTCCACCCCCTTGCGGAGCTAGGCTCCCAAAACCCTTTTCCAAATCTGGGACCCTTCTCTGGCCCTACTGCGTGCGCACATCTAGGTGTACCGGTTGCCATAGGCGGGCAGCTCTTGAGGGGGTGCGCCCTGGGTCTCCGCTGTGGCCTGGAGGAACAGAAGGACGCAATCACATCCAAGGGTCACCAAATGAAAGTGAGTAGTCTCCAAAAATGCAATTCAAATTCCCCAATGAGAGTCAATAATGGACACACCCCAGGAGGGAATGAGACTAAAACCAAGTGCGTGTGAAAGTAAAAGTAAGTTTATCTAAAACCAAAATAGGACAAGCAGAGAACTCTGCAAACTTTGAGAGCGCTCTGAATAATATCACTCTGACAGTACTTTAAAAAGGGTTACAGCTTCATAAATGACATAATTCTATAAGTTACAGAAGTTAGATTTTCATTGGTAGAGTCACAGATCCAGTATAGCTGTGTAGGTGCCGCCTCAAGGTGATTGGATAGTTGCTTGGCGGGAAGGCTGACATCATGTGCATAAGCCGGGCCGGTCAGTGTGAGGTTAAGGTTATGTGGCTCCGGATAAGGTGATGGATACTAACTCTCTAATCTAAACACTACTTCAAAATCACGTAATAAAAACATCCATAGACACCACGACTTCAAATCATATATTTCTCATGTTATATGTACATACATTTGTCATGAGCCCCTTAAAGGGGAGAAGGTATGGGGGTCATCTTGTTTCAGTCTGTGCGGGCTCAGCGGAAGGATAAGAGGCTACATTTGTTGCATTAAGGCATCAGTGAGACATGGGCCTTTGACCATAGTACCATCATGAGGGGGAGAATGGTGGGGGCTGAGTGCGCATTGTGCGCAGCGCTGCTGGAGAAGGGAGAGAAAGCCCTGTGGCTCGTCAAGTTTGGCCCAGTCCGATTATTGGTATTGTACGTAACCCATTGGAATATCACTTCATTTACAACAACTACTAAGCAGGTTCTGATTATATTGTGGGCTATGTCTTTGCATATACCATGGTCACCGTGCTACAGAATGGCTCTATTTGCATTAGCCTCGTGGCCTCACCTTTTATATTGTACAGATGAGTTTCTTGACATTTCTACACCTTTGCGAGTATATATAGTACTTAAGAAAAACAATTAAGCATGTGGACCATACATTTTATATCATAACACATGAGACCTCTAGCATCTAATACATCTACAAAGGTATCTGGTACTGGAAGACGGGTAACCCGTATCATAGAACACAAGCATGTGGATCATGATAGCATGTTTATTGCAATCAATTTAGATAGACTATTTGTTGATCGTTCTGTTACATCTCATAGGGAGAGCTTCATTACACGTTAACACAGGAGAGAATGTATAGTCATGGATGGGATTAGCGTTGTGGGTGAAAGAGGGAGGCACACAGTCGGGGACATGCATCTGCCACATCAAAAGGGGTGTGAGATTGGGGGGTTATACACATTATATATCTTATGGGGCAGCGTCTGCAAGTGAGAGGGCATGTTTGTGGAGATGAGTGGTTTTTTCCAGCACCAGGTTCTGGCCCAGTCATTCACAGGACAGTGCAGTAAGAAGGAAGGTGAGAGATACAGTGTTCAGTTTGTAACGGTTCGTGCCCAGTTTTCTGTGAGAACAGTGCAGCTGCAGGGACACCAGAGGGGAGGAGGTGGGGGGAGTAGCTGTCTAACTGCACAGCGCCAGGGGAGAGCTGTAGGCCTGCAGGCTGGCTTTGCTGTGAGGCCAGCTTTGGCATGTACAAAATGAAGTCAGGGTTCATTACAAAATGGAGTCAGCAATCGGCCCTCTTCAGCTCTCTTAAGAACGTTGCAATGGTATGTGTCGTTCCGTGGCTGTCCGGCACCTCTGGCCACAGGCGCATGGGCAACCATGGGACGAGCATCGTGTGCACGTGGACAGGAATGGAAGGAAGGGGGCCAAAAAGACCTCTCCTCCCATACAGATGCCATACTAAAAAAAGGCTCATGCCCTGTGAAAAAAGTGGGGTGAAGCAGTGCACCCTTGACTTGCGCCCTGCTAATCAGTTTTGCCCACTGGACTGTATCAACCATTGATTTATATGGGATGTGAAATCGAGGGGGACCCTAATGAGCCACAAACTCAGTTTTCAAGTCCAGTTTTCTATCTTTTACAGAATATACCTTTATGGGAGTGATGGAAATGTGTATACAAATGGGCTAAATGTAATTAGTAGTGAGAAAACCTACTAAAATAAACAAAATCAATTCAAAATCGTCAAAAGAAGGTTACAATCCTATAAGGCAGCTCAGGGTGATAAAGTGGCAGCTGCAGATATATGCACACTCCCTATGTTAGAATAAAAGTGTGAAAGACACTTTTAAACAGAATAATGGGTTACCCTGCAGCAGTGCTCTAAAACAATAGGCAGTCAGTGAAGTACTCCTTTCTCAGAACAGTGCCAATTTCTGAAAGACTTGAAACATTATTAGCAGAGATCTTGTCTCTTGACCCTTGTAATGCTCATGTTATTGAAATGTTCTACTCTGATGATGGTGGCTCGAGTCACCTATGCGGAAGTCATTTATGAGCATAACTTATATCATTCAATGTCTCCGGAATATGGTGTGTTATGTCTGCTGTTTCTTCTTGATTGTGTCATATCTCTGCTGGACCTACATCAGAACACAAACCACAATCTATTAAGACAATATGAGCATCAGTCTAGGATGCTGAATGTTTTAAATGGAAGTGACAGATTCTAGCACGGGAGCCTGAAGCAACCAAGAGGGGCTCTTGGGGGCTCTCCTCTAAGAACATGTTGAAAATAATAGGTTAAAATGGTCCATTTTGCAGTAAACTTGCTGTGCAGAATTGGGTAAAAGGCAATAAAGTTTTTGCAATTGGTTTTATAGGGTAACATGAAAATCTCTAATAGATGCATGTCACCTGTGCCTATTAGCTTAATTGTGCTGCCCTGTGATGCCCTGTGATGATTCGAATTTAGGTGCTGCCATGTGTATTGTAGCCTGCCTCTTGCCTGTATTGTAGATGCCTAAACTTAGATGTCGCCTTGTGCCTTCCAGCTTAACTGTGCCTTGTGACGCCCCTCTGAAGGATATAGACACACTAGCCCTGACTAAAACTGTCAAACCGTGTTGCTAAAGCATCAGCATAATTGTACCTCAGGCCCTACTGGGTCAGCCCAATATACTTGTCACTGTGTACTATCACCAAACATGCGTACCATCCAGACTTGCCTTCTATTTACATCCTGGTCCTTAGCCTGGACTATTCTAACCATCACAACGATAATGGCCCTCACCACCTCACCCCCTGCAACATGCAAGAGAGATACTTGTGACTTAGAGCTAGGCTACCACGACTTTGACATTAAAAATAAAAGAACTACTCCACCTGTACCTACACGTACCTCTACCGCCATTAAGCCCAACCTCCTAGCCTCAGCGATGATAAATCGTCCCGAACCACAAGATGATCTATAGTACAAAGAGAGGAGACCCAACCACCTTAATCCTGGATCTGCTAAAGATACCATCACTACTCCTACATTATCAGGAGCCCTTATTAATGCTAGGTCTCTTATAGCACACAATACTGAAATAGCTGATATACTGGCTATGGATAACTTAGATATCCTTGCTGTTTCTGAAACCTGGCTCCATGATGAAGCCGGCCCGGCCCTCATGACTGCCATACCGGACAATTACAACATCTTAAGAGTCGACCGGCCTAGCACTAGAGGAGGCGGCCTGGCCCTCATAACCAAAACACAGCTAGCTGCTAGACTCACCCCACACCCAGCAATCACATGGTGCGAACTTCTCTCAGCTAAAATACCCATCTCAAACAATAGCACACTAACAATACTTCTAGTGTACAGACCACCAGGCCCACTAGGCAATTTTGAGGAAGACCTATATAGTCTCCTCACGAATACCATTAAAGACACCACCCAGCTCCTTTTACTAGGTGACTTTAACCTGGGCTTTAACGACGTTGAAGACAAACAAGCCCAATCTATCCAATCCATCTTAGTCAATCATGACATTACCCAAAATGTCTTAGCTCCTACACACACAAAAGGTCGCACACTAGACTGGATAACTAACCATAATTGTGACATCACCATCTCTAGTATTCTACCTCGAATATGGACGGACTACTATCTCATATGCTTTACAGCCAGCATCGAGCCTCCCAAACCTAACAAGAATAAAATAGCACCCTCCATTCCAACGAGAAGCAAAAAAGAAATCACGGCTGAAAAACTGCTCCCACTACTCCTACCAGCTCTCACCGCCAGCTCCATTGAATCCAACCCTAGCGACTTAGTTGAGTCATTTAACATTTCTATGGCCAAAGCGCTAGACCTGATTGCCCCTATCAAACTTCATAAAAGTAAACGTGAAGTTCACCTTTACTCCTGGTTCACTCCCCAACTCAAAAAAATGCGCATCCAAAAACGCAAACTTCAAGCTATCTGGAGGCATACCCCTTCTGCAGACAATAAGACTACACTTGCCAACTTTGCCAAAAGTTACAAGGAGGAAATAATTCAAACTAAAAAAGATTCATTTAATGATAGAATCAGTAAAGCCAATTCGACTTCCAAAGAGCTTTTCACTATTCTCCGAGAATTGGAAAATCCAATTGCCCCTACAGACAATGTCCCCAAGGACAAATCCTGGTGCACTAGCATCCAAAATGCCCTAGCAAATAAAATCACAACCCTTCAATCTAAAATTGCTAAGAAAAAAGCCTCCTTGAGCCCTAGCGAAACTCACACCACCCCACGGAAAGAAATACCGAGCACATCCATCCAAACTAACTGTAAACCCTTCAAATTCACTAATATCTCCATATTGGAAACTGAAAAGGTCATTCTATCCCTTAAACCATCGAACTGCCAAGGCGACAGCTGCCCTGCGCAAATCATCAAGGACGCAGCCAGAGATTTAGCACCCTTCGTCTCGAAACTTATTAACGCCTCTTTCAATACGAGTACTGTACCTACCAACCATAAAGAATCCTGGGTACTGCCCCTACTCAAAAAACAGACACTTGACCCAGCAATCCCCACTAATTATAGGCCCATTACTACGGTCCCATTTCTCCTTAAAATCATCGATAGAGTAGCCTACCTCCAAATCCAAAATTACTTGGAGACACACCAACTATTAGGCTCACGGCAATCTGGCTTCAGACCACTTCACGGTACTGAAACGGCCCTTATTGACCTCAAGACACAAATCGACGAGTTGAAGGATAAAGGTACTACAGATATGCTCCTCCTCCTTGACCTATCAGCGGCCTTTGACCTGGTGGATCATGCAGTATTATGCAACCACTTAGCATCTGCCGCCCATTTCTCAAGTGAAGCTATAGCATGGGTACAATCCTTCCTAGCTAACCGTACAATGAGAGTGTTCTCCCCCGTAGCGGCAGCGGACCCAATCCATATCACTTGTGGCGTCCCACAAGGCTCATGTGTCTCCCCGACAATGTATAATATATTTACTAACCCTCTCTTCAACAAACTTGACAGATTAGGGGTAACCTACACTAATTATGTGGACGATACGCAGATTCTCATACCACTATCTGGCAACTTTGTCAAAGCCACACAGCTCTAGTAAATGACGACAAAACTGAGATACTGATCTTGGGCTCCGACTCCAACCTAAAAAAACTCCCAAAAGTCCCAATTACAGCAACTTCAACATAGATGGCAACATAAACAAGGTGGCTACTGAGGTAAAAACTCTAGGCTTATACCTTGATTCCACTCTATCCCTCAAAAAACAAGTTAACTCCTTGGCATCGTCTACAGCGTACACCTGTAAATTAATCAGGACCTGCAGACCGTACCTTTCCAAAACTAGCTTCATCACACTAGCTAACGCATTAGTAATGTCCAAGCTGGACTATTGCAATGCCCTCTATGCAGGAGCCATTAAAACCATCATAAATAAAATGCAAATCCTTCAAAATAATGCTCTTAGAGCAGCTCTTGACATACCCCGCAGAGAACATATATCCAACATCAGGAAAGACCACCACTGTCTCAAAATTAGCGACAGAATCCTTCTCAAGACTCTATCGCTCACCCACAAAGGGCTCAACAACTCAGCACCCCCCTACATCTCGGCCAAACTGACCAGAAAATCGTCCAGACACCACACTAGGGCTACTAACCACCTCCTGCTTGAAACCCCTAGATTTAGACGATCCAAAGCGGGCAGAGCTAGCTTCCCGGTCAGAGCTGCCCAGGCGTGGAACGCATTGCCCACTGCACTAAGGGCTAACCTACCCTATACCAACTTCCGATGTAAGGTAAAAAACTGGCTCTGGTCCAACGACAACTAATACGACCATGATACTCCTGAAACCTAGTCCATGACTTTTCTGCGCTTACCCTTTTACCTTTTTGTATACTCCTTCAACACTGTAACATGTTAGCTATTCATCTCCAATTGTTTGTATTGACATGTATGTACTGTATTGATATGCTTCTTTTCCCGGTATGCAACCCAAGCTTAAGTAACCTTGTACCTGCTGCGCCCAACTACCCCTGGGTTTTTTGTGCGCATTATCAAATAATAATAAACATAAACCAAAAGTTCACTAGAGTATTTTCCTATGCATTCTCATGATGCCTTTGCACACATATGCCAGTATACAAAACATTTTTATTCTGAGTGTGCCCATACATGGGCATGCTGGCTGCACCAATATATGCTAGTAACATCATATTCATTATTGTTTTGCCCATAATGCCAGCTCTTCCAATATTATGATATGATATGAAATTGTATTTATATCGCGCCTATACACAAGTGTTTGCAGGTATGCCCATGTTAGAGCATTCTCCTGTTCACTTTACCAGTAAAAATGGCATGCTACAATAAGAACGCATTTCTAGACTGGATAAACCAATGTAGGTCAGTATGATACATATGAACACTCATCACATTGGCTTTACCCTTTATGCCAATAAAAAATGCAAGTCCACAGTAAGAAAATATGGGTAGACTGGCTGCACCAATGTCCAAAGTGGCTGCACCAATGTAGGTCAGTGTGGCCATGTATGACCACTCATCCTACCTGGCTTGGGCCAGTAAATAAATGCTATACCACAGTAAGAAATCATGTCTAGACTGGCTGTGCCAATGTAGGCCAGTATGTAATAATACACAGCATAATGATGATGTGTTATTTAAATAGCGCTTTAGCCAAAGTGCTTTATATAGAACATATTTACATACAATATCACCCAACCGTTTAACCTTGATGCCCAGAAAAAAAATGGAATTTCACTGAAAGAAAATCAGGGGTGGCTGGACCAATGGACTGTCATGGGCGGCGAGCCACCACTTGTTTTCTAAGGAAAGCAATCATTGTTAACGTGAAAGTGTGGGAAAATCAGAGTTTTCTTTTTCTTACAAAAAATGTAAAATCATGTTGATTTACTGATAAATGTTGCTGCCTCACACAGGATTAGGCAGCAGAGGCCAGGGCTGCCTGTGTGACTGATGGCGGTGGCTTGTTGGCTGCACTGTATGTGTGCTGTGGGGAGAGAGCTCTAAAGAGCCACCCCCACTGTGAAGAGTCTCAAAACTGTGCTCAAATGTATGACTGGGGGTGTTAAAATATAAACGCCACACAAGGCATAGCTCACACATCACCCTATTTCCTGTCCTGTCTCTCATGCAGGCTGGTATGGGGTTACACTTTGCTGACCACACCACACCTGCATAAGAGACAGTGAAGGGGGCAGAGTCAAGAGATATGATGCTGTATTGTGCCACGAGCGGAGGGAGGCCCAAGGTGGGATTTGGTTTCTAGTCCTTGCCTACACCCTCCCTCAGTTCATGAAGTTTTTGTTTTGCTGAGACCATGCTGGTGGAGGAAGATGTCCCACATACCACACATGCCAGAATTAACCCAGATAAGGGAACAAGCAGCCCTGGAGGATTCAGAAGAGAACAACGTATTTTGGTAAGAACCATGTTAGGGTGGTCAGGAAAGGTCCCACTAAGGAAGAGGGGTTCACATTGCAACTGCCATATTTGTTACTGGGAATGCGGCGAAGTTGGTGCAATGTTGTAATTTTATATGCATCCAGCATAGTTAATGTGAATGGGATGTGTTACCTTAAGTGATACTTTGTGTTTAAGTTGATACATTTTAGATTTGCACGCGGGCAGCAAGATAAATGTCAAAATCTCCAAGGAAATATAAAAACAATCTAGATATGGTATGCTACAAGGTACCTGGAAGCTGGGCAATGTGGAGTTTCATAATGCGCATGCGGGGAAGGGGGCTTTTCACGATAAACCCATTGTGAAGAAGACACAATAGTTATTAAACATGCATGCACTGATATATGCACAAAGGGAATTTACAAATCTAATCACAGTGTGCTCTTTTTTTATAAATCGGTTAGACTTTGCAGTTAGGGGTTTGCAAGGTGAATTTTAAGTGACTGGGAAAACTGGTTTTGCAGGGTTGGGGGCTGGCAGATGTAATATTTTTGAATGCATGGGAGTTTGTTATTTATTGTTCAGGGGGATACAGCCATTTGCTTTGACCAACAATAAACTTGGGGTGAAGTGATGCTCGAGGTAAGAGTGACAGATACTTCATGGGTTTAGATTGTTTTCTCAGGATGTGATCAGAGGCCATGCATGTTGAACTGGTAGCCGTTTAGATAAGAATGTTCCGATTACAGCAGCAAGTCGGGGTGGGTGAGATGGTGATCGTCAGTTCAAAGGGAACCTGTTTATTCCTCCCTTCTTCATATTGTTTTAAGTACTCTTGCAAACCATGTGCAATTATGTTCAGGGTTAAGAAGGTCTCAGGCCAGCTGAGACTTGTAATGAATTATTTTTGTATGTGAATGTGTAACTGTATAATGATGTCATGACCTGCCATGGACAACTCCTTAAAAGGGGGTGTTGTACACATGAGTTGAAGATGATAGTTAATATTATCATGACCAATGAGAATGGGGGAACTGGAGAAAGATTGGATTCCTTTTGTAGAGGTCCTGACCAATCACATGTGGGGGTGGATTGTAATAAAAGAAATGGGAGTGTTTTAATTGTTGCAAAAATTAATATACTGTGTCAACCTGAGTAGTTCGGAGAGACTCGGGTTAGTTTGACTCTATAGAATCATCTAGCCCCTCCCAGCCAATTTTTCAATAAACCTGCTTTACATGCAAACGTGCACTTGCTGCGTCTTAAGTGGTGGGCCTGCTTTGGGAAAAGGTGATTAGAGGCCCACCCCCACAACCACGGGAAGCACCGTAATATATTTTATTTTAATTAATCTCTCGTCTTCTCACCTATGCATAGTTTGTTGCTGCATTATAAGGTTTTTGGATTTGCAGGTTTCTTAAGATGTCTGCTTCAAGGTGAAGCAGAAATTGTAGGAAACATGGGAACCTCAAAACGCAGCAACATTTTTTGATTGATAAAAGAAAATGCGTCCATGTATGATTGCACCATTATGCAGGGAAACTGTACAATTGGTTGACATGCCTTGGCAAATAGCACCATGTTTAGTTTTATAGTTTAAAACTCAAAATAGCTCCATTGTAAATAGGGGTATTTTGAATTTGAATCTACAAACTTAAATCTGGTTCCACTGTTTGCTGTGGCAATCAGTTTTGCAGTTTATCTTCACAATGGTGAAGTAATTCACATTTTATCATGAAATCACGGAGTGTGACCAATTCCCCTAGCAGACTGTGTGTAGTGTACAGGGGCAGAGATGGTCAGCTGGCACTGTGGGCCAGCTGCATCAAAAACCACAGAGATGGAATTTTGCTATGAATTGGGCTGTTAGGTGCCTCTGCATGTAACCGTCCATCTCAATCGAAGGGCAACCACAACAACACGAGGGGGGTTTTGGGGTCACATGCCAGTCCCACTGCTGCAGAACGACTCACAGGTCATTTAGTTATGCTAATGTGTGATTTCAATTGTTGGATCAATTAAAATTGCAGCTTAGCATAGGACCTCTACCCAGTCATCAATGTAAACAGGTGGCTGGTGGTTAATAGTCATCTATGGCCAAACAGCTTACAGCGACTTGCAGGACAGATAGCTCAGTGGACTGGGCTCCTGCTGCTGAGATCTGTGCTCACGCTGCCAATAAGTCCTGGAATTGTCAATTCAGTTTTTCTTTCTCGAGTTGATAAACAGTGTATCATTAATATAACTAATAACAACACTTCTGGAAATCACAGTCAGAAGCCCTATATACAACACACTAACAAGGAGGTTTATATTTACCAAGGCGTGTGCACTCTGCCTTTGTACGTAGCATATCTCTCAGATTCAGAGCAAAGTGTTTGCATGAGGAAACTAATCCATTAAATGGTGACAGAGCAATTTTAGCAATGGGTGCAGAAGTATTTTTTTGTGGCAGTGCTTTTGAGAGGAGAATATTTGAAAGGTTTTCAAACTCGGCTGGAATACAATACTGCCTGGGCTGCTAGTGACCTCCCAGTCTGACCACAGTTATGTGCTTGAATGCAAATCTGATTGAGTCATGGCCGAGTGAGAATGGTCATAATAAGGAGGCAAAGGGGCAAAGAAAGGAGCTGGCTGACAGGAGGTGCTAGTAGAAATGATTGATGTTCAGAAATCAGACTTGCAGTGCAGTCATTGTACAACCAGGTGTGGCCTTTTCATAATGTGTGATGGGGTGCTGATGCATCACCATTTATGGAGGAGCTATCCATCCGCTGAGCCAGCCAGCACAGTGTGAACACTGAATGCGTCCTCAGCGTATTCTTGCAGCTGAGGATGCGCTCCTGAACTGGCTTTGACACAGAACTAGTACCCCACCACACATTCCCAATGGGCCATGCAAGGATGGAATATTTGGCTTCCCCAACCATGCACGGCCTATTGGGATGCAGACTGGTCTACTGCAGGGCTGAATTTGTGTAGGAGGTGCTCCTGTGCCTCCTTGCACATTCCGAGGCCCAGGGCCGGCGAAATGAAGACGCTCCATTTTTACTTCACCTGTGCAGGAACCATGAAGCACTTCCTGCTTCCTATTTTCTGTTGCATGCTCTACAGGTGACAGGCAGCATGAGGCGGGCGGTGTATGGAGTCAAGACCGGGTCTGCATATGAGATCAACAAATCTGTATCTATTTGTGTGTGTATCCATTCTTGCCATGTTTTATTTGAAAAAGTGCACATGTGACAGAGATGGAGTGTATTTTGTTTGGGTGCACAAATGAATAAAAGTGTATAGCTTTCTGAATGTGTGTGCTTGTGTGTCACCCGGGAACAGAGCAGGCTTCTGAATGAGGAGGTGCTTCATTGACCTAACCAGCAAGGACATGTTGTCTTACTGTGGCATTGCATTTTCCTAACTGGCATTTAGGCCAAAGTCAACATGATGAGCGTTCTTACCTGGGGGTAGATTTGTGCAGCTTGCAAGGGCATATTTGCTCACTGTAGTATAGCATTTGCACAGGGTTTTAGGGCAAAGCCAAAACGATGAGTGGTCTTACATTAGGGGGTACATTTGGGCAGTGAGGATGGATATGTTTGAACACTATGGCATTGCATTTTTACTGACGATTAGGCTGAAGCCAACATGCTGAGTGTTCTTAAATTGTGGAAGGAGTACATGTTTGCAGCCAGCAAAGGGCATGTTATCTACTGTGGCTGGTATTCTTTTAGTGGCATGTCAGGCAAATCCAACATGTTGGTTCTTACGTGGCCATACTGGCCTACATTAGTGCAGACAGTAGCAATAGACTATACAAGTACCAAGCAGTTCTTAAATTTAAAGGAAAACTGCTTCATTATTACTGAGGATTTCCAGCCTGTCGACGGGGAATATTCATGAGCATGTGAATCCATGAAAGATCCAATGCTGGAGAAATGTTTTCTCACAGTGGCATGGTATATTTTGCTGGCATTAGGGGCAAAGCCAACGGAAGTATGTTCTTAAATGGGATACTAGCATTTTTTGGCAGATCCAGCATGGGCATGGTTTGTTATAGTATCATTTACTGGCTATATGGATAAAGATAACATGAATATGTTCTTATGTGGGAATACTGGCATCTATTAGTGCAGTCAGCATGGACATGTTTGGGCATAGTCAGCATAAAATTATTTGTTTTACATTGGCAGAATGTTGGTACATAGTGGACAAAGGGATTAAGAAAATGCTTTGGAAAATGCTTATTGGCACTGTTGGTGGCATCTAGTGGATTGTTGCATGTCTTACCCTACAAAACTGATTATAAACTGTGTTGCTTTTTACCCTGTTTTACACAAAAAAGTGTGCAGTACAATGAATGATTTCGATCAATTATTTAAAAAGAAAAATGGTGCGAATCTCCCTGTAAAGCCCTTAGTTGATTCTGGCACCCTTGCTTTGTCCAGTCACTCCCAACATTTTCATGGCAAATGTTTACGCCCCCCAGTTAAAAAAGTATCAGCCGCCACTGAAGAAAATATGTCCAAACTAGCTGAAGCAATCTAGGCTAGTACTGCCAGGTTAGAACACTCATCATGCAGACTTTCCTTGATGCCCAGTCACAAATGCCATACCACAGTAAGAAAATATATCTTGACTGGCTGTGCTGCGCAAATGGATGCAAGATCTCCCAAATCAGAGGCCGGCTCCCCTACTCAGTACAAACACCACTGGTGTAGTAGAGTCCCTTGCAGCCCAAGTGGTGTGGGGGCCCCACCACACCAGTTCCAGGTGGGGCCCCGGCCCAGTCTTCACCCATTACAGTGAAGGCTGTGCCAGGGCTCACAACACGGAAAGGAGGCCCTCCGCCTCCGGGTCAGTAGTGATCAGAGCTGAACATGACATGTGGCACAAGTCACATGCCACATTCAGTCCTACCCTTCCTCCTCTGGCTTCCTCATGCCACGTCATATACAGGAACCAGGAATCTCTCCCGGTTTCCTGGTTTCTGTCTGTGAGCCTGGAGGCCTGTAGGCCTGGAGCCCTGGAGTGACCTGGCAGCCTAAAGCTTAAGCGGGAAACAGGTAAGGAGGCTTTAAAAAATGAATGTGTATGTGTAGTTTGCATGTGTGAGGCTTGTGTCAGATGTTTGTATGTGGTTTGGGTCAGTGACTGGTGGATGAATGAGTATGAACGTGATAGTGTGTGTTTCAATTTTCTGGGTGGGTGGGTGAGTGCCTGTGTGGAGAATGCAGTGTGAGAGGATGCGAAAGAAAGTTTGTGGGTGAGTGTCTGGTGGGTGAATGAGTTGGAATGCGATAGTGTGTGTTTGAATGTTCATTGTATGCCTGTGTGGAGAATGCAGTGTGAGAGAAGGTTTATGGGTGAATGACTGGTGGGTGAATGAGTAGGACTGTCATAGTGTGCGAATGTTCTCGGTGGGTGGGTGCATTTGTGTGTGGTGAATGCAGTATGAGTGGATGTGAGAGAAGGTGAATGAGTGAGTGTGACTGTTGGGTGAATGGGTATACATGTGATAGTGTGTGTTTGAATATTCTGGGTGGGTGTGTGCCTCTGTGGGGAATGCAGTGTGAGTGGATGTTGTGAGAAGGTGTATTGGTGAGTGACTGGTGGGTGCATGCTTATGAATGTGATTGAGTGTGTGAGTGAAATGCCCTGGGATGCCGGGGATCACTAGAGAATGTTTGATTTGACACATCCTTAAGTGACATGGAATGTTTTACTGGTATTTTCAGGCAAAGCCAAGTTCATGTGTGATATTACGTGCCCAGACTAGCATTTTGGTTCAGACTGTCTTGCCATTGCTTAGTGTGGCATGATATTTATTACTGGGCATCTTTGATTAAGCAAGCATGATAAGTGGTATTACATTGCTAGAGTGGCATTCTGGTGTAGCGACCTAGCTATTCCTTACTGTAGCATGACCTTTTATTAACTGAGCATCTATGATGAAGCAAGCATGATAAGTGTTCTTATGAGTCTAGACTGGGCTAAATTGGAACCAGTTTGGACATGTATTCGTATTGTGGCATGTCACTTGTAATGTGCAATCCAACAGAAGTATGTTCTTACATATGAGCAGACTTGCAGCAAATATTTTCACCTGCAATAATACAACTTGCGGGCCAGACACCACCTCCTTCGTTTTACACTAGGTGAAACATTTAAGCTGTGATTAAAAAACATACTTACCATCTTTCACCTGGACAGTGCATGCTCCTGCAGCGGCATTATCATTGTGGACATTGCACACACGTGCTGGTCCGGGCCAACCTGAATGTGCCGTGCCCTGTGCTTTAAGGAGCTTGGGGAGGGGGTTCCAGAATGCCTCACAGGGGGGGGCCCAAAGTGTGTGCTGCACCACTGATTAAACACTTTCCTACAACATTCAAACATTCTCTCATTCATTTACTCAACCTTACATCAGTCAAAAAACTCTCTCATTGACCAATGCACCCATACAACATGCACTCTCTCATTCACACATGCATCCATTCAACATATACTCTCTCATTCACACATACACCCATATAACATACCGTCATTCACACATGCTCATACAGACACAAATCCCTGAATTCACATAAACACACATGCATACATGTTTTCCTTAACTGCACCAACGGCCCATACTCCAAACGATGCCTGCCACGATGGCCCTCCGGCTTCCGTGAAGCAGGCCACAGAAAACAGGGGGAGCTACTTGGTTCCTGCGCATCAGTGGTGGAGCCTGGGCACCCCATCACATTGCCCCTTGGCAGGGAGTCTGCACATTTACCCCATATGTATGTCTGGCCCTGTATGGCTCCTGCAGCAACCAAGCCTGCATCTCCAATGGGCCATGCAAAGCTGGGGAATCAAAACGCCGGCGGCCTTGCATGTTACAGTTAAATTCAGCGCGAGAGCATGCCCTCAGCTGCAGCTGCAGATGAGGGAGTGCTCAGTGTATTTACTGGGCTGACTTTGCTCCTCCATAATAGGCGACGGGTTGGTGCCCTTTCGCCCATTACAGAGGAACTGCCCCTGATCAGCATTGTGCTGTATTCGTTTCTCAATAAATTCTAAACATTACTCTAATACATTCTCTTCTGAACCAGGTCAACTAAAAAAGCACTACTAGTACAGGTATCAAAACAATCATAAATCATCCATTTGCTAGCCACGCACTCAAATGTCTTATCCTCATGGGTATTAAAAGGTTTCTATGCTAATGAGCTATGAAAGATGAGTGCAATACCACCAGCCTTTTTATAGACCACTTTTTTGCATACACTGTAAAAAATGAACGAGAAGCATTTCATCGAATATACTGAGCGAAGCCCAGTTTATGTGAACATCAGAAAGCTGTTTTACTATGAAAACTCTTAAAGGGGAAGTGAATACCAACATTATTTTCGTTTTGATGTCTGCTACATCCTCAGATCTTAGTCTGTCTTCCCTTTTCTCTTCGGGTCAAGCTGCCATCTAAATAAAGGTGGGACTTACTGTTTCAAGTTGGGCCTACAGTTGACTTCGAGACTACCTGTAAGTTCTTTTTCCCCTAGGTCAGCTCATTTCCTAGCATTGCTCGAACTGCTGCTTTAGATTGAGCGACTGGCCACTCTGTGAAACCTGCACTAACACGCTCAGTCTACTACCTAAGTAGAAATTTAATTGTTTTGTAATCTGAATTGTGAAGCATGGTCATTTGCCATCTCACAGTCCAGGAATGCAATTGAATTGACCTATTGTGGTTGGTTTCTACTGCATCCAGTTTGGGCATGTAGGCTTTTCAGCATAACACTAAGAGGCCGATTCATGGAATAATTTGCGCGGCGCAAGTGGCCAAAAACGTGCGAATCGCAGTGGAATAGCGAAAATCGCAGTGCAAGTGCGAAAATCGCACGAAAAGCAGCGCACATCGATTCATGGAAGGCCGTGCGCGAGAAAACCATCGGATGTGCGATAATAAAGTGCGCGGCGCACGTTAGCGCACAGGCCATCTAACTGCGTGCGTCAGGTCACAGCGAAAATCGCACAGGCCACAGCGAAAATCGCACATAGCGCGGAACACGGGGCGTAACACTCGGAATGGGGAACAACTTGCCAAAATGTGGGCGTCACGGGGGATGTGCAGGGTACAAGTGCGCGGAACGCCCACACGCTCGCCTACAACACGTATTCATGGAATAGAATAGGGCAAAAAAGCGCACGCTCAAACCAGCGCACAGGCACAAACACCACCACCACAAGAAAGCAGGCGGTAGCGTCTTTGCGCCTGTAAGAAATGTGTGCCAAAAGGTGCGGGCAAAAAAGCACCTATATACTGCCATGATGAATGTCCCATACTGTGGCCCTCCAGGACAAATGACGTGCAAAGGGGTACCCACAAACACAGACACCCGCTGACAAAAAATACGTGTGCATGTATACCGGGGTGCGCGGGAAGTCTCACATGCGAATTGGCAGGGCATGTGAATTCCAGGGGTTTGCGGGAAGTTCTACACGCGATTTGTCAGGGTACGTGGATTACAGGGGTGCGCGGGAAGTTCCACACGCGATTTGGCCGTGTACGTGGATTCCAGGGGTTTGCGGGAAGTTCCACACGCGATTTGGCCGGGTACGTGGATTACAGGGGTGCGCGGGAAGTTCCACACGCGATTTGTCAGGGTACGTGGATTTCAGTGGTGTGCGGGAAGGTCCACACGCGATTTGTATGTGGATTTCAGGGGTGCGCGGGAAGTACCACACGCGATTTGGGCGGGTACGTGGATTTCAGGGGTGAGCGGGAAGTTCCACACGCGATTTGTCAGGGTACGTGGATTTCAGGGGTGCGCGGGAAGTTCCACACGCGATTTGGCCGTGTACGTGGATTTCAGGGGTGCGTGGGAAGTCCCACACGCGATTTGGCCGTGTACGTGGATTTCAGGGATGCGCGGGAAGTACCACACGCGATTTGGCCGGGTACGTGGATTTCAGGGGTGCGCGGGAAGTTCCACACGCGATTTGTCAGGGTACGTGGATTTCAGGGGTGCGCGGGAAGTTCCACACGCGATTTGGCCGTGTACGTGGATTTCAGGGGTGCGCGGGAAGTACCACACGCGATTTGGGCGGGTACGTGGATTTCAGGGGTGCGCGGGAAGTTCCACACGCGATTTGTCAGGGTATGTGGATTTCAGGGGTGCGCGGGAAGTTCCACACGCGATTTGGCCGTGCACGTGGATTTCAGGGGTGCGTGGGAAGTCCCACACGCGATTTGGCCGGGTACGTGGATTTCAGGGGTACGCGGGAAGTTCCACACGCCATTTGGCCGTGTACGTGGATTTCAGGGGTGTGCGGGAAGTACCACATGCGATTTGGCCGGGTACGTGGATTTCAGGGGTGCGCGGGAAGTTCCACACGCGATTTGTCAGGGTACGTGGATTTCAGGGGTGCGCGGGAAGTTCCACACGCGATTTGGCTGTGTACGTGGATTTCAGGGGTGCGCGGGAAGTCACACACGCGATTTGGCCGGGTACGTGGATTTCAGGGGTGCGCGGGAAGTTCCACACGCGATTTGTCAGGGTACGTGGATTTCAGTTGTGCGCGGGAAATTCTACACGTGATTTGGCTGTGTGCTCCCAGGTATTCCCTGTACACCCTCCACGGCCCCTGCAGGCAGCACACACCACAGGGGACTACCCTGCACACCTGCTCATGTCACCCAGCACCCCCACGCCCCAGCATCCAGGGGCACCCTCCACCAGGCCCCCACTCATGTCTCCCACCACCCCCACCCCCCAGCCACCATGGGCAGCCCCCACCAGGCCCCCACTCATGTCCCCTATCACCCCCACCCCCCAGCAGTGCAGGGGCAGCCTCCACCAGGCCCCCACTCATGTCCCCCTGCACCCCCACCCCCCAGCATCCAGGGGCACCCTCCACCAGGCCCCCACTCATGGCCCCTATCACCCCCACCTCCCCGCAACCAGGGGCAGCCTCCACCAGGCCCCCACCCATGTCTCCCACCACCCCCACCCCTCAGCCACCATGGGCAGCACCCACCAGGCCCCCACTCATGTCTCCCCCACCCCCACCCCCCAGCCACCAGGGGCAGCCCCCACCAGGCCCCCACTCATGTCTCCCACCCACCCCCACCCCCCAGCCACCATGGGCAGCCTCCACCAGGCCCCCACTCATGTCTCCCACCACCCCCACCCCCCAGCAGTGCAGGGGCAGCCTCCACCAGGCCCCCACTCATGTCTACCACCACCCCCACCCCCCAGCCACCAGGGGCAGCCCCCACCAGGCCCCCACTCATGTCTCCGACCCACCCCCACCCCCCAGCCACCATGGGCAGCCCCCACCAGGCCCCCACTCATGTCTCCCACCCACCCCCACCCCCCAGCCACCATGGGCACCCTCCACCAGGCCCCCACTCATGTCTCCCACCACCCCCACTCCCCAGCAGTGCAGGGGCAGCCTCCACCAGGCCCCCACTCATGTCTCCCACCACCCCCACCCCCCAGCCACCAGGGGCACCTTCCACCAAGCCCCCACTCATGTCTCCCACCACCCCCACCCCCCAGCCACCAAGGGCACCCTCCACCAGGCCACCACTCATGTCTCCCACCACCCCCACCCCCCAGCAGTGCAGGGGCAGCCTCCACCAGGCCCCCACTCATGTCCCCTATCACCCCCACCCCCCAGCAATGCAGGGGCACCCTCCACCAGGCCCCCACTCATGTCTCCCGCCACCCCCACCCCCCAGCAGTGCAGGGGCACCCTCCACCAGGCCCCCACTCATGTCTCCCACCACCCCCACCCCCCAGCAGTGCAGGGGCAGCCTCCACCAGGCCCCCACTCATGTATCCCACCCACCCCCACCCCCCAGCCACCATGGGCACCCTCCACCAGGCCCCTACTCATGTCTCCCACCCCCCAGCAGTGCAGGGGCAGCCTCCACCAGGCCCCCACTCATGTCTCCCACCAACCCCACCCCCCAGCCACCAAGGGCACCCTCCACCGGCCACCACTCATGTCTCCCACCACCCCCACCCCCCAGCAGTGCAGGGGCAGCCTCCACCAGGCCCCCACTCATGTCTCCCACCACCCCCACCCCCCAGCAGTGCAGGGGCACCCTCCACCAGGCCCCCACTCATGTCTCCCACCACCCCCACCCCCCAGCAGTGCAGGGGCAGCCTCCACCAGGCCCCCACTCATGTATCCCACCCACCCCCACCCCCCAGCCACCATGGGCAGCCTCCACCAGGCCCCCACTCATGTCTCCCACCACCCCCACCCCCCAGCAGTGCAGGGGCAGCCTCCACCAGGCCCCCACTCATGTCCCCTATCACCCCCACCCCCCAACAGTGCAGGTGCACCCTCCACCAGGCCCCCACTCATGGCCCCTATCACCCCCACCCCCCCGCCACCAGGGGCAGCCTCCACCAGGACCCCACCCATGTCTCCCACCACCCCCACCCCCCAGCCACCATGGGCAGCCCCCACCAGGCCCCCACTCATGTCCCCTATCACCCCCACCCCCGAGCCACCAGGGGCAGCCTCCACCAGGCACCCACTCATGTCTACCACCACCCCCACCCCCCAGCCACCAGGGGCAGCCCCCATCAGGCCCCCACTCATGTCTCCCACCCACCCCCACCCCCCAGCCACCATGGGCAGCCCCCACCAGGCCCCCACTCATGTCTCCCACCCACCCCCACCCCCCAGCCACCATGGGCAACCTCCACCAGGCCCCCACTCATGTCTCCCACCACCCCCACCCCCCAGCAGTGCAGGGGCAGCCTCCACCAGGCCCCCACTCATGTCTCCCACCACCCCCACCCCCCAGCCACCAGGGGCAGCCTCCACCAGGCCCCCACTCATGTCTCCCACCACCCCCACCCCCCAGCCACCAGGGGCACCCTCCAGCAGGCCCCCACTCATGTCTCCCACCACCCCCACCCCCCAGCCACCAGGGGCACCCTCCACCAGGCCCCCACTCATGTCTCCCACCGCCCCCACCCCCCAGCCACCAGGGGCACCCTCCACCAGGCCCCCACTCATGTCTCCCACCCACCCCACCCCCCAGCCACCATGGGCAGCCTCCACCAGGCCCCCACTCATGTCTCCCACCACCCCCACCCCCCAGCAGTGCAGGGGCACCCTCCACCAGGCCCCCACTCATGTCTCCCACCCACCCCCACCCCCCAGCCACCATGGGCAGCCCCCACCAGGCCCCCACTCATGTCTCCCACCCACCCCCACCCCCCAGCCACCATGGGCAGCCCCCACCAGGCCCCCACTCATGTCTCCCACCCACCCCCACCCCCCAGCCACCATGGGCACCCTCCACCAGGCCACCACTCATGTCTCCCACCACCCCCACCCCCCAGCAGTGCAGGGGCAGCCTCCACCAGGCCCCCACTCATGTCCCCTATCACCCCCACCCCCCAGCAGTGCAGGGGCATCCTCCACCAGGCCCCCACTCATGTCTCCCACCACCCCCACCCCCCAGCAGTGCAGGGGCACCCTCCACCAGGCCCCCACTCATGTCTCCCACCACCCCCACCCCCCAGCCACCAGGGGCACCCTCCACCAGGCCCCCACTCATGTCTCCCACCCACCCCCACCCCCCAGCCACCATGGGCAGCCTCCACCAGGCCCCCACTCATGTCTCCCACCACCCCCACCCCCCAGCAGTGCAGGGGCACCCTCCACCAGGCCCCCACTCATGTCTCCCACCCACCCCCACCCCCCAACCACCATGGGCAGCCCCCACCAGGCCCCCACTCATGTCTCCCACTCACCCCCACCCCCCAGCCACCATGGGCAGCCCCCACCAGGCCCCCACTCATGTCTCCCACCCACCCCCACCCCCCAGCCACCATGGGCAGCCTCCACCAGGCCCCCACTCATGTCTCCCACCACCCCCACCCCCCAGCCACCAGGGGCACCCTCCACCAGGCCCCCACTCATGTCTCCCACCCCCCAGCAGTGCAGGGGCAGCCTCCACCAGGCCCCCACTCATGTCCCCTATCACCCCCACCCCCCAGCAGTGCAGGGGCAACCTCCACCAGGCCCACACTCATGTCTCCCACCACCCCCAACCCCCAGCAGTGCAGGGGCAACCTCCACCAGGCCCCCACTCATGTCTCTCACCACCCCCACCCCCCAGCAGTGCAGGGGCAGCCTCCACCAGGCCCCCACTCATGTCCCCTATCACCCCCACCCCCCGCCACCAGGGGCAGCCTCCACCAGGCCCCCACCCATGTCTCCCACCACCCCCACCCCCCAGCCATCATGGGCAGCCCCCACCAGGCCCCCACTCATGTCCCCTATCACCCCCACCCCCCAGCCACCAGGGGCAGCCTCCACCAGGCACCCACTCATGTCTACCACCACCCCCACCCCCCAGCCACCAGGGGCAGCCCCCACCAGGCCCCCACTCATGTCTCCCACCCACCCCCACCACCCAGCCACCATGGGCAGCCCCCACCAGGCCCCCACTCATGTCTCCCACCCACCCCCCCTAGCCACCATGGGCACCCTCCACCAGGCCCCCACTCATGTCTCCCACCACCCCCACCCCCCAGCAGTGCAGGGGCGTCCTCCACCAGGCCCCCACTCATGTCTCCCACCACCCCCACCCCCAGCCACCAGGGGCACCCTCCACCAGGCCCCCACTCATGTCTCCCACCACCCCCACCCCCCAGCCACCAGGGGCACCCTCCACCAGGCCCCCACTCATGTCTCCCACCACCCCCACCCCCCAGCAGTGCAGGGGCAGCCTCCACCAGGCCCCCACTCATGTCCCCTATCACCCCCACCCCCCAGCAGTGCAGGGGCACCCTCCACCAGGCCCCCACTCATGTCTCCCACCACCCCCACCCCCCAGCAGTGCAGGGGCACCCTCCACCAGGCCCCCACTCATGTCTCCCACCACCCCCACCCCCCAGCAGTGCAGGGGCAGCCTCCACCAGGCCCCCACTCATGTCTCCCACCCACCCCCACCCCCCAGCCACCATGGGCAGCCTCCACCAGGCCCCCACTCATGTCTCCCACCACCCCCACCCCCCAGCAGTGCAGGGGCAGCCTCCACCAGGCCCCCACTCATGTCCCCTATCACCCCCCCAGCAGTGCAGGTGCACCCTCCACCAGGCCCCCACTCATGGCCCCTATCACCCCCACCCCCCCGCCACCAGGGGCAGCCTCCACCAGGCCCCCACCCATGTCTCCCACCACCCCCACCCCCCAGCCACCATGGGCAGCCCCCACCAGGCCCCCACTCATGTCCCCTATCACCCCCACCCCCCAGCCACCAGGGG
This sequence comes from Ambystoma mexicanum, assembly GCF_040938575.1. Classification (NCBI taxonomy): domain Eukaryota; kingdom Metazoa; phylum Chordata; class Amphibia; order Caudata; family Ambystomatidae; genus Ambystoma; species Ambystoma mexicanum. The sequence continues at coordinate 921,246,998 of NC_090926.1, read as the reverse complement.
CAGCCTCCACCAGGCACCCACTCATGTCTACCTCCACCCCCACCCCCCAGCCACCAGGGGCAGCCCCCACCAGGCCCCCACTCATGTCTCCCACTCACCCCCACCCCCCAGCCACCATGGGCACCCTCCACCAGGCCCCCACTCATGTCTCCCACCACCCCCACCCCCCAGCAGTGCAGGGGCAGCCTCCACCAGGCCCCCACTCATGTCTCCCACCACCCCCACCCCCCAGCCACCAGGGGCAGCCTCCACCAGGCCCCCACTCATGTCTCCCACCACCCCCACCCCCCAGCCACCAGGGGCACCCTCCACCAGGCCCCCACTCATGTCTCCCACCACTCCCACCCCCCAGCCACCAGGGGCACCCTCCACCAGGCCCCCACTCATGTCTCCCACCACCCCCAGCCACCAGGGGCACCCTCCACCAGGCCCCCACTCATGTCAACCACCCACCCCGACCCCCCAGCCACCATGGGCAGCCTCCACCAGGCCCCCACTCATGTCTCCCACCACCCCCACCCCCCAGCAGTGCAGGGGCACCCTCCACCAGGCCCCCACTCATGTCTCCCACCCACCCCCACCCCCCCAGCCACCAGGGGCAGCCTCCACCAGGCCCCCACTCATGTCTCCCACCACCCCCACCCCCCAGCCACCAGGGGCACCCTCCACCAGGCCCCCACTCATGTCTCCCACCACTCCCACCCCCCAGCCACCAGGGGCACCCTCCACCAGGCCCCCACTCATGTCTCCCACCACCCCCAGCCACCAGGGGCACCCTCCACCAGGCCCCCACTCATGTCAACCACCCACCCCAACCCCCCACCCACCAGGGGCAGCCTCCACCAGGCCCCCACTCATGTCTCCCACCACCCCCACCCCCCAGCAGTGCAGGGGCACCCTCCACCAGGCCCCCACTCATGTCTCCCACCACCCCCACCCCCCAGCAGTGCAGGGGCAGCCTCTACCAGGCCCCCACTCATGTCTCCCACCACCCCCACCCCCCAGCCACCAGGGGCCCCCTCCACCAGGCTCCCACTCATGTCTCCCACCCACCCCCACCCCCCAGCCACCATGGGCAGCCTCCACCAGGCCCCCACTCATGTCTCCCACCACCCCCACCCCCCAGCAGTGCAGGGGCAGCCTCCACCAGGCCCCCATTCATGTCTCCCACCCACCCCACCCCCCAGCCACCATGGGCAGCCCCCACCAGGCCCCCACTCATGTCTCCCACCCACCCCCACCCCCCAGCCACCATGGGCAGCCCCCAGCAGGCCCCCACTCATGTCTACAACCCACCCCCACCCCCCAGCCACCATGGGCAGCCTCCACCAGGCCCCCACTCATGTCTCCCACCACCCCCACCCCCCAGCAGTGCAGGGGCAGCCTCCACCAGGCCCCCACTCATGTCCCCTATCACCCCCACCCCCCAGCAGTGCAGAGGCACCTTCCACCAGACCCCCACTCATGTCTCCCACCACCCCCACCCCCCAGCAGTGCAGGGGCACCCTCCACCAGGCCCCCACTCATGTCTCCCACCACCCCCACCCCCCAGCAGTGCAGGGGCAGCCTCCACCAGGCCCCCACTCATGTCTCCCACCGCCCCCACCCCCAGCCACCAGGGGCGCCCTCCACCAGGCCCCCACTCATGTCTCCCACCCACCCCCACCCCCAGCCACCATGGGCAGCCTCCACCAGGCCCCCACTCATGTCTCCCACCACCCCCACCCCCCAGCAGTGCAGGGGCACCCTCCACCAGGCCCCCACTCATGTCTCCCACCCACCCCGACCCCCCAGCCACCATGGGCAGCCACTACCAGGCCCTCAGTCATGTCTCCCACCCACCCCCACCCTCCAGCGACCATGGGCAGCCCCCACCAGGCCCCCACTCTTGTCTCCCACCCACCCCCACCCCCCAGCCACCATGGGCAGCCTCCACCAGGCCCCCACTCATGTCTCCCACCACCCCCACCCGCCAGCCACCAGGGGCACCCTCCACCAGGCCCCCACTCATGTCTCCCACCACCCCCACCCCCCAGCAGTGCAGGGGCAGCCTCCACCTGCCCCCCACTCATGTCCCCTATCACCCCCACCCCCCAGCAGTGCAGGGGCACCCTCCACCAGGCCCCCACTCATGTCTCCCACCACCCCCAGCCCCCAGCAGTGCAGGGGCACCCTCCACCAGGCCCCCACTCATGTCTCCCAGCACCCCCACCCCCCAGCATTGCGGGGGCAGTCTCCACCAGGCCCCCACTCATGTCTCCCACCACCCACACCCCCCAGCACTTGCAGGGGCAGCCTCCACCAGGCCCCCACTCATGTCTCCCACCACCCCCACCCCCCAGCAGTGCAGGGGCACCCTCCACCAGGCCACCACTCATGTCTCCCACCACCCCACCCCCCAGCCACCAGGGGCACCCCCCACCAGGCCCCCACTCATGTCTCCCACCACCCACACCCCCCAGCAGTGCAGGGGCACCCTCCACCAGGCCCCCACTCATGTCTCCCACCACCCCCACCCCCCAGCAGTGCAGGGGCAGCCTCCACCAGGCCCCCACTCATGTCTCCCACCACCCCCAGCCACCAGGGGCCCCCTCCACCAGGCCCCCACTCATGTCTCCCACCCACCCCCACCCCCCAGCCACCATGGGCAGCCTCCACCAGGCCCCCACTCATGTCTCCCACCACCCCCACCCCCCAGCAGTGCAGGGGCAGCCTCCACCAGGCCCCCACTCATGTCTCCCACCCACCCCACCCCCCAGCCACCATGGGCAGCCCCCACCAGGCCCCCACTCATGTCTCCCACCCACCCCCACCCCCCAGCCACCATGGGCAGCCCCCACCAGGCCCCCACTCATGTCTACAACCCACCCCCACCCCCCAGCCACCATGGGCAGCCTCCACCAGGCCCCCACTCATGTCTCCCACCACCCCCACCCCCCAGCAGTGCAGGGGCAGCCTCCACCAGGCCCCCACTCATGTCCCCTATCACCCCCACCCCCCAGCAGTGCAGAGGCACCTTCCACCAGACCCCCACTCATGTCTCCCACCACCCCCACCCCCCAGCAGTGCAGGGGCACCCTCCACCAGGCCCCCACTCATGTCTCCCACCACCCCTACCCCCCAGCAGTGCAGGGGCAGCCTCCACCAGGCCTCCACTCATGTCTCCCACCGCCCCCACCCCCAGCCACCAGGGGCACCCTCCACCAGGCCCCCACTCATGTCTCCCACCCACCCCTACCCCCAGCCACCATGGGCAGCCTCCACCAGGCCCCCACTCATGTCTCCCACCACCCCCACCCCCCAGCAGTGCAGGGGCACCCTCCACCAGGCCCCCACTCATGTCTCCCACCCACCCCGACCCCCCAGCCACCATGGGCAGCCACTACCAGGCCCCCAGTCATGTCTCCCACCCACCCCCACCCTCCAGCGACCATGGGCAGCCCCCACCAGGCCCCCACTCTTGTCTCCCACCCACCCCCACCCCCCAGCCACCATGGGCAGCCTCCACCAGGCCCCCACTCATGTCTCCCACCACCCCCACCCGCCAGCCACCAGGGGCACCCTCCACCAGGCCCCCACTCATGTCTCCCACCACCCCCACCCCCCAGCAGTGCAGGGGCAGCCTCCACCTGCCCCCCACTCATGTCCCCTATCACCCCCACCCCCCAGCAGTGCAGGGGCACCCTCCACCAGGCCCCCACTCATGTCTCCCACCACCCCCAGCCCCCAGCAGTGCAGGGGCACCCTCCACCAGGCCCCCACTCATGTCTCCCAGCACCCCCACCCCCCAGCATTGCGGGGGCAGTCTCCACCAGGCCCCCACTCATGTCTCCCACCACCCCCACCCCCCAGCACTTGCAGGGGCAGCCTCCACCAGGCCCCCACTCATGTCTCCCACCACCCCCACCCCCCAGCAGTGCAGGGGCACCCTCCACCAGGCCACCACTCATGTCTCCCACCACCCCACCCCCCAGCCACCAGGGGCACCCCCCACCAGGCCCCCACTCATGTCTCCCACCACCCACACCCCCCAGCAGTGCAGGGGCACCCTCCACCAGGCCCCCACTCATGTCTCCCACCACCCCCACCCCCCAGCAGTGCAGGGGCACCCTCCACCAGGCCCCCACTCATGTCTCCCACCACCTCCACCCCCCAGCAGTGCAGGGGCAGCCTCCACCAGGCCCCCACTCATGTCTCCCACCACCCCCACCCCCCAGCCACCAGGGGCACCCTCCACCAGGCCCCCACTCATGTCTCCCACCCACCCCCACCCCCCAGCCACCATGGGCAGCTTCCACCAGGCCCCCACTCATGTCTCCCACCACCCCCACCCCCAGCAGTGCAGGGGCACCCTCCACCAGGCCCCCACTCATGTCTCCCACCCACCCCCACCCCCCAGCCACCATGGGCAGCCCCCACCAGGCCCCCACTCATGTCTGGGGCCCTGGTGGCATCTGGGCCGGAAGACGGCAAGGAGAACGACTGGCGTATAGCCTCCACAGAGGAGGAGAGGGCCGCCAGATTGGCCGACACATGCAGGAGACCCCCGAACATGGAAGATCTCAATTGGGCCACGTCGGCACGGTGCTCTACGTGATGATGTGCGTGCTCCTCCCGGGAAGCACGCACGTCATCACGAATTGCACCCGCGCGCATCGCAACCCCAATCAGGACCTTCTCCATACGGACACGGGTCCCCTCGTCCGCAGGTGGAGGGGAGTCAGGTGACATGGACATCCCCTCTACCTGCGGACGGGCCTGGGACGGGGCAACCCTGCTGGTGCATGGTGGTGCACTCACAGGGTCAGGGACAGCGACATGCACAGGCCCCTCCACGGTGACCTGTGCTGCCTCCTGCCCCTGGCCCTGGACTGCACCACTTGCACCAGCAGGGATGCCACCACCAGGCCCCATGTGTGCCCCTGTGGCGGCCTCCTCCTCTTCTGTGGAAACCACCAACCTGGATGGCTCCTCACCGTCTTCCACCGTAGCAGGCCCCTGTGGGGGCTCACCCACCCCTTCCGCTGCAGCCGTGGAGGCCTCCCCGCCGCCTTGCTCCACAGCGCCGTCTCCCCCCTCTTCTACACTAGCCGCTGCGTAGAGGGAGACAAAGAACACAAGCATCAGGGTACTGTACAATGGTCCCCTAGACAGGAAGCAATAGCAGATGAGTACCACTGTCAAAGTACACTTCCATCATGTCCCTCCACAACACATGGGTCAGTCCAGGCAAAACACACACAGTAACAGGCATGGTGCATGCCATGGACATTTCCATACATGTCCAATGGACTCTTGAAACATACAATGATATGGAACTCACATGCATCATGGGTCATGCCTATCACATGCACACACTTCACCTCAGTCACATCCATCTGGCCCCATACACCCCAAACACAGCGGATACAAGGGTAACTAGGCTGCATCAGTGAATCTGTGCATTGTCACACACATGTGTCATGCATCCATGGCATGCACAAGTCACAGACACGCAGGTCAGGCACACAGACATGGCTACCATATATGTACCTGCCATCAGCACCCATCCCTCACCCCCATCCATGTCCAGGAACAGAGACTGGCATGCTCTCATGTCTAAAATCTGCATAGGGCTCCCCATGTGGCATTTAAACACATGCAACAACCATGTGGTTCACACATCACTGGTCGCACATGCATTACCATGATGTCCCTGCACACATACATGCATACATGGCCTATGTCACACATACAGGCAAGTATCAGAGAACCAGCACACCGCAACATGCCCTGTCTCACACAGCAATGCTTGGACACTTACCGCTCAACTCCAGACGGGTCTCCCTCTGAAGGATCTGGGCGTGGAGCGCTGGGCGTACGCGTTCCAGGACCCTCATCTGGATGGAACTCATGCGGCCCCGGCCCCCCTCCACGGGGCGCCAGGCCTTCACGAGGGTCCTGGACCTCAAGTCCTCCCAGCGCTTCTTGATCTTCTGGACGTCGCGGGTTGCCACCCCCTCCGCATTGATGGCAACCACACAGTCGGCCCAGATCCTCTCCCGTCCTTCCTTGCTGGCGCGGGACGATCCAAAGAGGGCATCATACTGCCCCAGGACATGCTCCACCAGGACACCAACTTCGGTGGCAGTGAAGCTGGTGCCCCTCTGCCCCTCTGGCCTGGGGTTGCCACTGGTGCCAGATGTCTAAGTGCCCGACATGGCAACCCCAGAGGCAGGTGTGGGTGGGCAACTGGGTCCTGGGGCTGGGCTGTGGAGCGATGTAATCCCAGTCGGGAGTCTTCAGTTCCAGCAGGGGTGGACACAGCAACTGGACCCCTGCAGATGGCTGATGTGCAGGCACCAAATGGCAGGGCACGGTGGCAGCAGGCAGGCAGGCAGGCAGCAGCAGATGGCACGTGGGAGGCTGCTCGGGGCACTGGGGGGCAGTAATTGGGCCTTCTGGGCAGGAGCGTGGTCTTCCGTGTGTTTTCGCGTGGCCAGCTTGATACAGAGTGATTTGGCACGTGAAAATCCTGCACGTCAGCGTGAAATTCGAGGAAAGGCCCTTAGCACGTAAGCGCGTCAGCATGCATACGCGATTCTATTGGACCAAAGGCCCTCAGCGCGTAAGCGCATCTGAGACGTGACCCGCACGGGTGTTTCCCACACAGCACGTGATGACAGAGCACACGTGGAAAGACTGCACGTCAGAGTGTCATCGCGTGTAATTGGACAGCACGTCAGAGTGTCATCGCGTGTAATTGGACAAAAGTGCGCGTACACGCGATTGGCCTATGTACGTGTATATCAGGGGTGCGCGGGCACTTACACACGCAAGTACGTCAGCACACCTGTATCCCGGGGTGCGCGGGAATTTCCACACGCTATTGGACTGGGTACTGGATTTCAGGGGTGCGCGGGTCACACGCTCGCCTACAACACGCGCAACGCATACATTTGCGTGCTAACAAAATAACAAGCTCAGACCCAGGATGAACATACCGTTCCTAGCAGCAGTGGGCGTGGGCTACCAAAGGAGGAGGAGGAGGATAGTCAGGGCCAGAATATTCACACCCAGAACCAGCCTTTTCGGGATGCCTGATGACCAGGTGTATGGGAGGTACAGGTTTCCACCACACATAATACTGGACCAGGTGAGTGAGTGGGAGGATGACCTCACATCACCCACCCTGTGCTCCCAAGCACTCAGCCCCCTGGAGAAGGTCCTCAATGTACTGCACTTCTTAGCCACTGGATCATTTCAGCGGACAAGTGCCATAGTGGGTGGGGTATCACAGGCCACCCAGTCACGCTGCCTACACCAGGTCTTGAACATCATCACTGCACGCCCATCAGTCCGCAGGCACATATACCTGCCCAGAACACCTGCAGAAAGGCATGCTGCCGCCCTGGATTTTTATGGTGTGGCACGATTCCCCAAAGTGCTGGGTGCCATCGACTGCACCCATGTGGCTCTACCTCCCCCCAGGGCATCAGAGCACATCTATAGGAACCGCAAGCACTGGCATTCCATCAACGTGCAGGTAGTATGTAATGCCAAGGGAATCATCACCTCAGTATATGCCAACTATCCCGGGTCCACCCACGACAGCTTCATTTACCGAACGTCCACCCTAAGCCGGGACCTAGAAGCTGGGCGGCATGGCGATACATGGCTGCTTGGTGAGTATGAATGCCACTGCACATGCATGCATGTCAGATACTGAGCAAGGTCACAACCCCACCAATGATACCAATCACCACCTCCACAGGGGACAGTGCCTACCCTCTCAGCCCCCACATGATGACGCCAATTCGGAACCCCACCACGCCACCCCAGGTAAGATATAACACAGCCCACATTACAACCCGGGGCATAGTGGAGCGCACATTCGGAGTGCTAAAGTCACGCTTTCGCTCCCTTGACCGTTCTGGCGGGCAGCTGTTGTACGCTCCCCCAGTAGTGTGCAGCATCATAGTGGCAGCATGTGTCCTGCACAACGTTGCAACACGCCGGGGCCTGGCCGTGGACATGGTGGTGGCCCCACATCCCCAACCACATGCACAGCCGCTGCGCATGGGAGGGGAAAGGGCTCGGGGGGAGGCAGCCCATACACAGCTAGTGGCTAATTACTTCACATAGAAATCACACCCCTGTGGAGTGCACACTGCCCTGGCACATTCCATCTGACAATCAATGATGACTCAACCTGACCCTGACCCTGAATGTCTGGAGAATCAACCGTGAAAACCATATCAGCCTGAGATTGTTCACCTGGAAGTGTTACAATGTGTGCATCCCTACCCACACAGACACCACCAATGCAGTTTTGTGAAGAAACACATTCAAGCAGCTAAAATGAATACCCACTTGCAAAATGCAACAAGAGGACAGTGCCATGTCAGCCAACCCATCCCCAGCACCGCCACACGACACACCGTGCCATGTCATGCTATTTGCAGGTAAACAAAGTAATCCCCACAACATGACACTAGTGTCACAATGTACAGTGTCCCTAATTGAAACTTGCAACACCTGAAATGCTCACAGTAATGCAGGACCAACAACAAACTTGAGCAGGTACTACCATTAACATGACATCACAAATGTAATAAATTAGTAGTCTCACCACCTGGAAATGCCTGCACTCCCACCACTACCAACTGTGCAGTGTTGGTGCCATGTAGAGTTGTAGGTGCACTTCTGCCAACATGGACCCCATCTCCAAACTAGAGGGCCTTGTGTAGACATGAGGAAGGGACCTGCAAATTGGGAGGTAGACACAGATGATGAGTTACACATCAATGCAACATGCAGTGTACAACACAACAGCAATATGCACTAGGAATGTATACACAGTATTGACTAGACTACCCACACATGTAGTGGGAGTCCAATGTCACCATGCACGTCAATGTCACTTCGGCACACCCTTTGCAAGCCCATGGAAACGGGAAGCAGGAGGGGTGTGTGTGTGACTCAAACCCAAGCATCTGAACCAAATACATGAGAAGCCTGCATGTGCCCAGCCACAATGCAGCGTATGCCCACAGGAACCACGGAAGGCAACAAATTGTCCCAAAAAAATTGGGAAAAAAATATTTAAAAATAAAAAATAAAAATAAAAATAAAAATAAAAAAAATAAAAAATGGCCATTGATGGGCCCGGGGGGGTTGGGGAGGCCACCCAGGAGGTCCGAGGACAGGGTGCACACCAAAACCCACCTGTGTGGATCCTGGGAAAAAAAAACACCTCCATGGGCTCATGGCCCACACGGCTACCCTATTGTGGGAGTATCACTGCTGTCGCTATTATCACCCTGTGCAGCTGCATCCGGAGGTGGTTGCACTATGGGAGGCAGCCCACGCAAGGCCCTAGTCTGCTCCTCCATGGCTGCAAGCATGCGGGTGTGGTAGGTCTCGTTCTGGAGGATGAGTGTGCGGAGGTCCCCATGCAACAACTCACGGGATGCCCGGACCTCCGCCCTCGTTGCCTGCATCTCAGCTGAGAGCGTACGGGTGAGACTCTCCAGCTGCTGTTCTGTCCTTTGGTGTGTTGAAGCCTCAAGCTCAACAAGAGTCGTCCTGAGGTGAAGGAGCTCCTGCCTCAGGGCTTCCCTGTGGCCCTGGGACTCTATGGAGATGGCCTCCTGCAGAGTCGCCAGTGCCGCCCGCCTGTCCCTGTTGGACGCCAACATGTCCTCCCTGTGTGACTGGCAGATGGAGTCGGTTGCCTTCTGTAGTCGCTCCATCAGCCTTTCAGGGGGGACAATGGAAGTGGCCACCCTATCCATGGCCTGAGCCATCATCTCGGATGATGCTGCCTGTTGGGTTGCCATACCGTAAATGGATTGCTCCCATGCGGTATTGCCAGGTGGCGTACGGCCACCACGTCGGCGGGCACCACACCTGTCTGGGGCAAGGCGAACTGCGCCTTGCTGTGCCGGCACTGCCTGAGGCTACAGGACTGCATTCCACCTCTGATCTGCTGGCCCAGGAACAGGATCAGATGTCGCGGAGTGTGACCCTGCATCCGTAACCACCAAAGGCGTAGCTGCCAACACTGACATCCCCATTGAGGGTTCTGACCCTGGTGCAGGTGGGTGGGACAGAACAGAATCCCTCCCTGGAACACTCACCTGCGACGGCACGTAGGTCTCATCATCCGAATCAACACCTGAGTACAGCTCAGGGGAGGTGCAGCCAGAGACACCCCTTGAGAGCACGACCTGCAGCACTTGTGGGTTCTCACCCACCACCACACCACGTCCCTCACTGGTGGTTGGTCGGCCCTCGGACCCCTCCTGGGTCTGCACCATCTCCACAACCCCAGCAGTATCAGGTGCGTCTTCCCCTGCAAAGACATAAAAACAAAGAAATGGAAACAGGCATTAGCACCATGGCACACAATGAGGGCTGAGAAGCAACAGAACCAGTACTTGATTGACACATGTCCCACATGACTAAAACCCTCCCATGCATGCACCCTCACTGCGTATGAAGGGGAGCCAAATGGCACACATTGATGACACCAAGATGGAAGATGAACACATTTTCTGCATGCTGCCTGGCAGTGGCATCACACATTGGCCTGTGATTGCCAGGTGAAACACACATACCATCACACAGATGGCATGTACCATTGCTATTGAGTGAAGATGGAGAGGAGGGCAGCACCTATTCATTCAGTCCAGTTCCCGCATGTAATAGCTTTTCTAATTCAAATAGGTCAGATTTTTCACCTGGAGCTGCCAGTCCTAAATGGTCCAATTGCACAGGGACATGTGTGAACAAATGATATCCAGGTAACAAAGTCACTCCACTTTACCATAGCCATGTCAGACATGTGACTAGAGGACTGCGAAATGCCTAGTAAAAGTGGTGGAATGCAAACAATCTGACTGAATGAACAGTGAAAAATAAGCAACAATGTTGTGGCAAGGTGACACTTCGAGGGCAACTGGCGTGCAGTTGGGCTAGATGTCTACTGTTGGCAGAAGGGATACTGCTATGGCCAAATGCAGCTGCGCAGGATGTATTGCATGAAGCACATGGCTGACCCATACGACTCAGGCGCACCCACTCTCAACTGGCACACAAACATAAGCCCTCATACCATGCACATGGATGACACACACATGTATGTGCACTCACCGGACAATGCCTCGTAATCAGGCAGATCTCCCACGCCTTGGATCTGTTCCTCCGTGACGTAGGTCCCAGCGACTGACTCATGTGGAGTGAGTTTTATGTCTACTACTGGAGACCCACCTCCAGTCACTAGAGTTGCGGCATGACTTGAGGCCAGCTTACTCTTTGCCCTGCGCTTTAGGTCATTCCAGCGCTTATAGCAATCATTGGCTGTGCGCCTCACGATTCCAAGGGCACTTACGATGTCCGCAACGGTCTGCCAGTGTGCCTGGCGTTGTGCAGGTGTGGTCTTGGATCCTGCAACAATGACCATCTCGTTATCATGTGCGGACACATACTCGACAAGTGCATTCAGTTCGTCATCCGTGAAGCTGGGCTTCCTCGACGGGCCGGACTGTGTAGCGTGTCTGGGGCATCAGCCTGTGCCGGACGAGCACTCTTCCTCTTCCGCTTTGAAGGTGGTGGTGATCCTGAGTGTCCTGCGCCGCTCTGGACACTAGGGGCAGGAGCCCTGGTGGACTCTGTATCAGGAGTGTGGGATTGCACACTCAGCATGGGAGTTGGTGCAGGCATTGGCTCAAGTGTAATGGTGTCAGGGGGAATGTCAGCAGGATGGACTAGGACCGACACTGTCCTGGCTGGGTGTGTGAGAGCTGGGGTGGATGGAGCCGCAGCTGCCCCTGCAGCCTCTCCGCCCTGCCTACTTGGGTCAGCAGATGACCTTGCTGCCCCAGATGCACGTGGCATGATGACATCATCGTGCACCAGCGCACGTGTCATAGGCCTGCTGACCTGGAAGTCAGCCATGGAGTCAGCCAGGTCTGGTGCCACAATGGGCTGGTCCAACAAGGGCTGAGCATGGATGGTGTCAGCCACATCAGCCTCAACGGGAGGGGGGGGGGGATTATGGGTGCCCTTGACTGGTCCTCCACACATGAGGGGACAGGCTCACCCTGCAAGTAACGACCACGTCCCCTACCGGATCCACCACGGCCACCACTTGTGGCTCTTCCACCTTTGCCACCCTTACGGAATCCTCGCCTCCCAGCCATGGCACTGATGTTAATGTGCGTATGGGAGTGGCTGTAAACTATTGTGCTGGGCAATTGGGGGTCAAAGGTGTTGGGTACCAGATGGTAATTGTACCCTAGTGCTCTAGCAAGGCTGAATGTAACCCCTGGGGAAAGATGACGGGTCACGCTACGCACAGGAGCCCCAAAAAAGGGAGATGACGTGCACGCAACCCCTCCTAGACCACGTGTGCAGAAAGAAAAACCTGCACTACGCTGTGGCACCCAGTAACACAAGAATGAACGTATGCGTGTCACACGCAGCCTAGAATGACCTCTGAAGGGGTAGCCTACACACGGGGCAAGCACAGATGTTAGATACGTGCGTGACTCACCGTCTGCCAGGTAAAAGAGCGTGAAAAAGGAGCGCGTTTGGTTGGCAACACCCCCGCCAAAAGAAGATTTGTACGCTGTCTGAGGAGACAGGACAACAGTAGAAGGGAACACTGTTTGAGGGAACAGGCCCAGGTAAACCAGTAAAAGAGAAAAAAGAGAAAAAGCTGTCAGAGGTAACAGGGAATACGAACTTGAAACGCCATGAAGTAAATCGCGTGTGAAACGACAAGAAGTACAGAATTCACCCACTCGCTCTCCACGAAAAGCACGTACAAGGAAATGGTGTTCTACACGTACCTTTTATACAGGCCCACACGTCCAGAGTCACTTATGCGGCGTGTACGCGCTAGGGCCATTTCCACCAATTACACGCTTTGTCACTTCTGCGTGTAGGGCCATTTCCACCAATTACACGCTTTGACACTCGGACGTGTCTTTCATTTTTTTAACACGCAACATTTTCAAACGTGTGCCCAATTCAACGTGCACGTGACTTCCTAGACGCGCATACGCTGGCGACGCGTTTACGCGCTAAGGGCCTTTGGTCCAAAGACATTGCATATGCATGCTGCCGTGCATACGCGCATGGCCCTTTCCTCGTATTACAGGCGGACGTGCAGTTTTTCACGCGTGCTGAAATGCGCATGCACGTCTGTACGCATCACGTCACAGGGCCGCTTGCGCTTGAGGGGCCTTCTGTCCAATGAAAATGCGTATGCGTGCAGACGCGCTTACGCGCTAAGGGCCTTTCCTCGAATTGCACGCTGACGTGCAGATTTTTCACGTGCCAAATCACTCCGTATCAAGCTGGCCACGGGTATGCACACGGAAGACCACGCTCCTGCCCAGAAGGCCGAACTACTGCCCCCCAGAGCCCCGAGCACGCTCCCACCTGCCATCTGCTGCTGCCTGACTGCCTGCTGCCCACATGCACTGCCATTTGCTGCCTGCACATCAGCCAGGGGTGCTGCTGCTGTGACCACCCCTGCTGGAACCGAAGACTCCCGACTGGGATTCCATCGCTCCACAGCCCAGCCCCAGGACCCAGTTGCCCACCCACTGCTGCCTCTGGGGTTGTCATGTCGGGGCAAACACCATCTGTGACCACTGACAACCCCCGGCCAGAGAGGCAGAGGGGCACCAGCTTCAGTGCCACCGAAGTTGGTGTCCTGGTGGAGCAAGTCCTGGGGCAGTATGATGCCCTCTTCGGAAGTTCCCGCGCCGACAAGGAAGGACGGACTCGGATCTGGACTGACATCGTGACTGCCATCAACGCGGAGGGGGTGGCAGTCCGCGACTTACAACATGTCAGGAAGCGCTGGGAGGACTTCAGGTCCAAGACCCTGAACAAGGCCCGGCGCCTCTTGAAGGCAGCGGATGCCAAGGGGCGCCGGGGCCACTTGTCGGAAGAACAAATGAGGGTCCTGGAACGCATATCCCCAGCGCTCCACGTCCAGGTCCTAGAGAAGCAGACCCGTCTGGAGTCGAGCGGTGAGTGTACATGCATCCTGATTGTGAGCAGTGCGTGTGGTGATTATTCGGTAGTGTGCAGGTTGCACATCTGTTTGTATGGGGTCGAGTGTGGGTGGGGGTGTACAGGGCCGTGGGGCTGACACATGCGAGGGCTGTAATGTGTGAGACATGGATGGTGCTTGTGTGTGTAGGCTTGCATGCCAAATGCAGTTGTGTGGGCACACATGTTTGGATGAATGTGTATGTAAGTAGACATGTCCGTGATGTCACGCATGTATGTTGTTTTCGGCTGAATGTATCAGCACTGTGTACATGTGCATGTGTGTGTATTTGACAAGGGTGCAACAGTGATGCAACATGGATGCATGTGACAGCAGTATGTGGAAGCCTGATTGGCAGATGTGACATGGATGCCCGTCTGAACACTGCGACACTTGGCAGAGGTGTACACATGCATGCAAGTGTGGTGGTGTGTGTACATGTGTGGTGCACTTCCTGTGTTGCATGTGATGTCGGGCTCACCTTTGGCTGTTCATGCTGTTGTATGTGTAGGGATGGTGGTGGCAGTTGCGATATGGCTGTGGTATGGCTCATGTGTGCGAGTTGTAATGACATGTGTGTTGGGGATTGTGATGACATGTCTGAGGTTTGCCAATGCCACTCATGTGCAACTGTCATGTGTGTATGTGTCCATTGTACAGTGCCCTGATGCCTGTGTTTTGTTTCTCCCTGTCTGCAGCGTCAACTGATGAAGAGGGCAGAGAAGGTGCTGTGGAGCACAGCGGCAGGGATCCGACCGCCAGCCGGAGACGCAAGGCCCGGCTCCCCTCCCGTGTTGTCATCTCGTCGGGGAGTGAGGAGTCCGGTGCCGCATCCCAGGCCGCAGCTGCCGGGGGGAGGTCCAAGAGGCGGAGGTTGGAGTTGGACTCCTCGGCAGCAGAAGGGGCAGCTGGGACCCCACAGGGCCCAACAGGGGAAGATGGCACGGAGTCATCCAGGTTGGTGGGGGGTTTGTTGGAGGAGGAGGCCGTGCAAGCACCAGAGACGGGGTCTGGAGGTGGGGATCCCACTGGTGCTAGTGGTGCAGTGCAGGACCAGGGACAGGAGGCAGCACAGGCTGCCGCGGAGGTGCCTGTGTGCAATCCTGTCCCCGATCCTGTCCCTGCATCATCTTGCACCAGCAGGGATGCCTACGTCCAGACCCGTTTTCAGGCAGGGGATGAGCTGACGTCAACTGGCCTTCCTCTGCCTGCGGACGTGGCTATCCAGGTCCGGGTTGAGCCTGTCCTGGCTGGTGTGGCGTTGCGTCAACGGGCCATGCGAGGTGACCTGCAGTCTTTTCATGAAGAGACTGCACGTCATCTCGAATGGCTCGTTGACCACGTCAGCCTGCTGGGACTGGTCACCCAGGCCGGATTCCTCCGTCTGATGGGTCTTGCTCCGACCCCCTCCTCAACTGGACCCCCTACGCGCCAGTCGTCCTCTGTGCCATCTTCCCACCCATCAGTCACCTGGGTGCCCTGTGGAGCTGCCTCTGACGGTGCGGCCAGGCTGGTGGAGGAGGCATCCCTGCCACAGTCGGGAGTCGGACGTTCAGCAGGGGTGGCCACATCTACGACTGCACCCCAGCCGGCGGAGGATGTGCAGGCAGCAGGAGACAGTGCACAGGCAGAGGCAGAGCAGCAGCAGCAACATGGTGGGAGCCATGAAGGCTCGGGGCCTTCGACATCGGAGGGGCAGGCATCGGCCGGAGGGCAGGAGGACCCAGGACAGAGAGTGTCTTCCGTGTGGCAGCGGTTGGGCCACGCCATAGATGCGGAGCGGCGGCGGGCGGAAGAAGCGCGGCTCACAATGGTCAGGGCGGAGAACTCCATGCGGAGGGCCCTGAGGCGGGCCGAGTGCCTCGAGGAAATCCGCAGGGGGTTGGAGGAGGACACGGTGTCATCCCTGCGGACCCTCGGGGCCATGGAACAGGACCGCCTCCGGGACATCGAACAGGAGTTCGATGATGCCCTGGCCCGGAACACCATGGAGTGAGCCGCTGGACTTGCCCACCGCCTTTGTATATAGTTCTTTAGTTTTAGGTTTCCTTTGTTTGTTCTTATGATTTGGAGTCGACGGACACTGCTCCACTTTTTGTATATAGTTGCATTTTAGTTAGGGTTTTTTGTAGGTTTCCTTTGTTCAGTTGGGCTCATGGACCCTTGGAAGTTTTGTACATAGTTCTTCATTGGATGGATTTTATTTTTCATTTGACTTTGGACAACATTTTTTTGGATTAGGATTTTGTGTTTTTATTTTTTTAAACGGACATGCAGCTTATCTTTTTTTCATTGCCATTGTAGTTTGTTTCATTTCTTTTGCATTCTTATTTTTTTTAATACAATTTTGTTTTCATACTTCACTGTGTGGTATCATCTCATTGGTTTCATGCATGTCATGTTGGGTGTTTTCCCATTCAATTGCAACCATTGTGTGTGACGGACATGGGTTCATTAGCTTTATGAACATTGGGGGTGTAACATGTAATTTCCATTTCCATGTGGGTGAATGGGTTACTTGGTAGGGCTTTTTGGCTGTGGAGGCTGACCATAACGCACATGATTGGGGATTGTGAGGACCTGGTGGAGGCTGCCCATGGTGGCTGGGGGGTGGGGGTGGTGGAGACATGAGTGGGGGCCAGGTGGAGGGTGCCCCTGGTGGCTGGGGGGTGGGGGTGGTGGGAGACATGAGTGGGGGCCTGGTGGAGGGTACCCCTGGTGGCTGGGGGGTGGGGGTGGTGGGAGACATGAGTGGGGGCCTGGTGGAGGGTGCCCCTGCACTGCTGGGGGGTGGGGGTGGTGGGAGACATGAGTGGGGGCCTGGTGGAGGGTGCCCCTGCACTGCTGGGGGGTGTGGGTGATAGGGGACATGAGTGGGGGCCTGGTGGAGGCTGCCCCTGCACTGCTGGGGGTGGGGGTGGTGGGAGACATGAGTGGGGGCCTGGTGGAGGCTGCCCATGGTGGCTGGGGGGTGGGGGTGGGTGGGAGACATGAGTGGGGTCCTGGTGGAGGCTTCCCCTGCACTGCTGGGGGGTGGGGGTGGTGGGAGACATGAGTGGGGGCCTGGTGGAGGGTGCCCCTGCACTGCTGGGGGGTGGGGGTGGTGGGAGACATGAGTGGGGGCCTGGTGGAGGGTGCCCCTGCACTGCTGGGGGGGTGGGGGTGGTGGGAGACATGAGTGGGGGCCTGGTGGAGGCTGCCCATGGTGGCTGGGGGGTGGGGGTGGTGGGAGACATGAGTGGGGGCCTGGTGGAGGGTGCCCCTGCACTGCTGGGGGTAGGGGTGGTGGGAGACATGAGTGGGGGCCTGGTGGAGGGTGCCCCTGCACTGCTGGGGGGTGGGGGTGATAGGGGACATGAGTGCGGGCCTGGTGGAGGGTGCCCCTGCAATGCTGGGGGTTGGGGGTGGTGGGAGACATGAGTGGGGGCCTGGTGGAGGCTGCCCATGGTGGCCGGGGGGTGGGGGTGGGTGGGAGACATGAGTGGGGTCCTGGTGGAGGCTGCCCCTGCACTGCTGGGGGGTGGGGGTGTGGGGAGACATGAGTGGGGGCCTGGTGGAGGGTGCCCCTGGTGGCTGGGGGGTGGGGGTGGTGGGAGACATGAGTGGGGGCCTGGTGGAGGGTGTCCCTGCACTGCTGGGGGGTGGGGGTGGTGGGAGACATGAGTGGGGGCCTGGTGGAGGGTGCCCCTGCACTGCTGGGGGGTGGGGGTGATAGGGGACATGAGTGGGGGCCTGGTGGAGGCTGCCCCTGCACTGCTGGGGGGTGGGGGTGGTGGGAGACATGAGTGGGGGCCTGGTGGAGGCTGCCCATGGTGGCTGGGGGGTGGGGGTGGGTGGGAGACATGAGTGGGGGCCTGGTGGAGGCTGCCCCTGCACTGCTGGGGGGTGGTGGTGGTGGGAGACATGAGTGGGGGCCTGGTGGAGGCTGCCCCTGCACTGCTGGGGGGTGGGGGTGGTGGGAGACATGAGTGGGGGCCTGGTGGAGGGTGCCCCTGCACTGCTGGGGGGTGGGGGTGGTGGGAGACATGAGTGGGGGCCTGGTGGAGGGTGCCCCTGCACTGCTGGGGGGTGGGGGTGATAGGGGACATGAGTGGGGGCCTGGTGGAGGCTGCCCCTGCACTGCTGGGGGGTGGGGGTGGTGGGAGACATGAGTGGGGGCCTGGTGGAGGCTGCCCATGGTGGCTGGGGGGTGGGGGTGGGTGGGAGACATGAGTGGGGGCCTGGTGGAGGCTGCCCCTGCACTGCTGGGGGGTGGGGGTGGTGGGAGACATGAGTGGGGGCCTGGTGGAGGCTGCCCCTGCACTGCTGGTGGGTGGGGTGGTGGGAGACATGAGTGGGGGCATGGTGGAGGGTGCCCCTGCACTGCTGGGGGGTGGGGGTGATAGGGGACATGAGTGGGGGCCTGGTGGAGGCTGTCCATGGTGGCTGGGGGTGGGTGGGAGACATGAGTGGGGGCCTGGTGGAGGCTGCCCCTGCACTGCTGGGGGGTGGGGGTGGTGGGAGACATGAGTGGGGGCCTGGTGGAGGGTGCCCCTGCACTGCTGGGGGGTGGGGGTGGTGGGAGACATGAGTGGGGGCCTGGTGGAGGGTGCCCCTGCACTGCTGGGGGGTGGGGGCGATAGGGGACATGAGTGGGGGCCTGGTGGAGGCTGCCCATGGTGGCTGGGGGGTGGGGGTGGGTGGGAGACATGAGTGGGGGCCTGGTGGAGGCTGCCCCTGGTGGCTGGGGGGTGGGGGTGGTGGGAGACATGAGTGGGGGCCTGGTGGAGGGTGCCCCTGCACTGCTGGGGGGTGAGGGTGATAGGGGACATGAGTGGGGGCCTGGTGGAGGGTGCTCCTGCACTGCTGGGGGGTGGGTGTGTTGTGAGACATGAGTGGGGGCCTGGTGGAGGGTGCCCCTGGTGGCTGGGGGGTGGGGGTGGTGGGAGAAATGAGTGGGGGCCTGGTGGAGGGTGCCCCTGCACTGCTGGGGGTGGGGGTGGTGGGAGACATGAGTGGGGGCCTGGTGGAGGGTGCCCCTGCACTGCTGGGGGGTGGGGGTGATAGGGGACATGATGTGGGGGCCTGGTGGAGGGTGCCCCTGCACTGCTGGGGGGTGGGGGTGGTGGGAGACATGAGTGGGGGCCTAGTGGAGGCTGCCCATGGTGGCTGGGGGGTGGGGGTGGGTGGGAGACATGAGTGGGGTCCTGGTGGAGGCTGCCCCTGCACTGCTGGGGGGTGGGGTGGTGGGAGACATGAGTGGGGGCCTGGTGGAGGGTGCCCCTGGTGGCTGGGGGGTGGGGGTGGTGGGAGACATGAGTGGGGGCCTGGTGGAGGGTGTCCCTGCACTGCTGGGGGGTGGGGGTGGTGGGAGACATGAGTGGGGGCCTTGTGGAGGGTGCCCCTGCACTGCTGGGAGGTGGGGGTGATAGGGGACATGAGTGGGGGCCTGGTGGAGGCTGCCCCTGCACTGCTGGGGGGTGGGGTGGTGGGAGACATGAGTGGGGGCCTGGTGGAGGGTGCCCCTGCACTGCTGGGGGGTGGGGGTGATAGGGGACATGAGTGGGGGCCTGGTGGAGGGTGCCCCTGCACTGCTGGGGGGTGGGGGTGGTGGGAGACATGAGTGGGGGCCTGGTGGAGGCTGCCCATGGTGGCTGGGGGTGGGGGTGGGTGGGAGACATGAGTGGGGGCCTGGTGGAGGCTGCCCCTGCACTGCTGGGGGTCGGGTAGTGGGAGACATGAGTGGGGGCCTGGTGGAGGGTGCCCCTGCACTGCTGGGGGGTGGGGGTGGTGGGAGACATGAGTGGGGGCCTGGTGGAGGCTGCCCCTGCACTGCTGGGGTATGGGGGTGGTGGGAGACATGAGTGGGGGCCTGGTGGAGGATGCCCATGGTGGCTGGGGGTTGGGGGTGGGTGGGAGACATGAGTGGGTGCCTGGTGGAGGCTGCCCATGGTGGCTGGGGGGTGGGGGTGGGTGGGAGACATGAGTGGGGGCCTGGTGGAGGCTGCCCCTGCACTGGTGGGGGGTGGGGGTGGTGGGAGACATGAGTGGGGGCCTGGTGGAGGCTGCCCCTGCTCTGCTGGGGGGTGGGGGTGGTGGGAGACATGAGTGGGGGCCTATTGGAGGGTGCCCCTGCACTGCTGGGGGGTGGGGGTGGTGGGAGACATGAGTGGGGGCCTGGTGGAGGGTGCCCCTGCACTGCTGGGGGGTGGGGGTGATAGGGGACATGAGTGGGGGCCTGGTGGAGGCTGCCCCTGCACTGCTGGGGGGTGGGGGGGGTGGGAGACATGAGTGGGGGCCTGGTGGAGGCTGCCCATGGTGGCTGGGGGGTGGGGGTGGGTGGGAGACATGAGTGGGGGCCTGGTGGAGGCTGCCCCTGCACTGCTGGGGGGTGGTGGTGGTGGTGGGAGACATGAGTGGGGGCCTGGTGGAGGCTGCCCCTGCACTGCTGGGGGGTGGGGTGGTGGGAGACATGAGTGGGGGCCTGGTGGAGGGTGCCCCTGCACTGCTGGGGGGTGGGGGTGATAGGGGACATGAGTGGGGGCCTGGATGAGGCTGTCCATGGTGGCTGGGGGGGGTGGGGGTGGGTGGGAGACATGAGTGGGGGCCTGGTGGAGGCTGCCCCTGCACTGCTGGGGGGTGGTGGTGGTGGGAGACATGAGTGGGGGCCTGGTGGAGGGTGCCCCTGCACTGCTGGGGGGTGGGGGTGATAGGGGACATGAGTGCGGGCCTGTTGGAGGCTGCCCCTGCACTGCTGGGGGGTGGGGGTGGTGGGAGACATGAGTGGTGGCGTGGTGGAGGGTGCCCATGGTGGCTGGGGGGTGGGGGTGGTGGGAGACATGAGTGGGGGCCTGGTGGAGGGTGCCCCTGGTGGCTGGGGGGTGGGGGTGATAGGGGACATGAGTGGGGGCCTGGTGGGGGCTGTCCCTGGTGGCTGGGGGGTGGGGGTGGTGGTAGACATGAGTGGGGGCCTGGTGGAGGCTGCCCATGGTGGCTGGGGGGTGGGGGTGGTGGGAGACATGAGTGGGGGCCTGCTGGAGGGTGCCCATGGTGGCTGGGGGGTGGGGGTGGTGGGAGACATGAGTGGGGGCCTGGTGGAGGGTGCCCCTGGTCGCTGGGGGGTGGGTGGGAGACATGAGTGGGGGCCTGGTGGAGGCTGCCCCTGCACTGCTGGGGGGTGGGGGTGGTGGGAGACATGAGTGGGGGCCTGGTGGAGGGTGCCCCTGCACTGCTGGGGGGTGGGGGTGTTGGGAGACATGAGTGGGGGCCTGGTGGTGGGTGCCCCTGCACTGCTGGGGGGTGGGGGTGATAGGGGACATGAGTCGGGGCCTGGTGGAGGCTGCCCCTGCACTGCTGGGGGGGTGGTGGGAGACATGAGTGGTGGCCTGGTGGAGGGTGACCCTGGTGGCTGGGGGGTGGGGGTGGTGGGAGACATGAGTGGGGGCCTGGTGGAGGGTGCCCCTGGTGGCTGGGGGGTGGGGGTGATAGGGGACATGAGTGGGGGCCTGGTGGGGCTGCCCCTGGTGGCTGGGGGGTTGGGGTGGTGGTAGACATGAGTGGGGGCCTGGTGGAGGCTGCCCATGGTGGCTGGGGGGTGGGGGTGGTGGGAGACATGAGTGGGGGCCTGGTGGAGGGTGCCCCTGGTGGCTGGGGGGTGGGGGTGGTGGGAGACATGAGTGGGGGCCTGGTGGAGGGTGCCCCTGGTGGCTGGGGGGTGGGGGTGGTGGGAGACATGAGTGGGGGCCTGGTGGAGGGTGCCCCTGCACTGCTGGGGGGGTGGGGGTGGTGGGAGACATGAGTGGGGGCCTGGTGGAGGCTGCCCCTGCACTGCTGGGGGGTGGGGGTGATAGGGGACATGAGTTGGGGCCTGGTGGAGGCTGCCCCTGCACTGCTGGGGGTGGGGGTGGTAGGGGACATGAGTCGGGGCCTGGTGGAGGCTGCCCCTGCACTGCTGGGGGGTGGGGGTGGTGGGAGACATGACTGGGGGCCTGGTGGAGGGTGCCCCTGGTGGCTGGGGGGTGGGGGTGGTGGGAGACATGAGTGTGGGCCTGGTGGAGGGTGCCCCTGGATGCTGGGGGGTGGGGGTGGTGGGAGACATGGGTGGGGGCCTGGTGGAGGGTGCCCCTGCACTGCTGGGGGGTGGGGGTGGTGGGAGACATGAGCGGGGGCCTGGTGGAGGGTGCCCCTGGTGGCTGGGGGGTGGGGTGGTGGGAGACATGAGTGGGGGCCTGGTGGAGGGTGCCCCTGGTGGCTGGGGGGTGGGGGTGATAGGGGACATGAGTGGGGGCCTGGTGGAGGCTGCCCCTGCTCTGCTGGGGGGTGGGGGTGGTGGGAGACATGAGTGGGGGCCTGGTGGAGGCTGCCCATGGTGGCTGGGGGTTGGGGGTGGGTGGGAGACATGAGTGGGGGCCTGGTGGAGGGTGCCCCTGCACTGCTGGGGGGTGGGGGTGGTGGGAGACATGAGTGGGGGCCTGGTGGAGGGTGCCCCTGGTGGCTGGGGGGTGGGGGTGGTGGGAGACATGAGTGGGGGCCTGTTGGAGGGTGCCCCTGGTGGCTGGGGGGTGGGGGTGGTGGGAGACATGAGTGGGGGCCTGGTGGAGGGTGCCCCTGCACTGCTGGGGGGTGGGGGTGATAGGGGACATGAGTGGGGGCCTGGTGGAGGGTGCCCCTGGTGGCTGGGGGGTGGGGGTGGTGGGAGACATGAGTGGGGGCCTGGTGGAGGCTGCCCCTGGTGGCTGGGGGGTGGGGGTGGTAGGGGACATGAGTGGGGGCCTGGTGGGGGCTGCCCCTGGTGGCTGGGGGGTGGGGGTGGTGGTAGACATGAGTGGGGGCCTGGTGGAGGCTGCCCCTGGTGGCTGGGGGGTGGGGGTGGTGGGAGACATGAGTGGGGGCCTGGTGGAGGGTGCCTCTGGTGGCTGGGGGGTGGGGGTGGTGGGAGACATGAGTGGGGGCCTGGTGGAGGGTGCCCCTGGTGGCTGGGGGGTGGGGGTGGGGGTGGGGGTGGTGGGAGACATGAGGGGGGCCTGGTGGAGGGTGCCCCTGCACTGCTGGGGGGTGGGGGTGATAGGGGACATGAGTGGGGGCCTGGTGGAGGGTGCCCCTGGTGGCTGGGGGGTGGGGTGGTGGGAGACATGAGTCGGGGCCTGGTGGGGGCTGCCCCTGGTGGCTGGGGGGTGGGGGTGGTGGTAGACATGAGTGGGGGCCTGGTGGCGGCTGCCCCTGGTGGCTGGGGGGTGGGGGTGATAGGGGACATGAGTGGGGGCCTGGTGGGGGCTGCCCCTGGTGGCTGGGGGGTGGGGGTGGTGGTAGACATGCATTGTTGATCAGTAGTGCAAGGTGACATGTGGGTTGGCTGGGGGGCATGCCAATGGTGGATGGGCTGCCTGCGGGACATGAGCAGGGGTGCAGGGTAGTCCCCCGTGGTGTGGGCTGCCTGCAGGGGCCGTGGAGGTTGTGGAGCGTACACCTGGGAGGACCCACACGGCCAATTCACGTGTAGTACTCCCCAGAACCCCTGAAATACACATACCCTGCTGAAATTGCGTGTGGAACTTCCCGCGCACCCCTGAAATACACGTACCCTGCTGAAATCGCGTGTGGAATTTCCCGCGCACCCCTGGAATACACGTACCCTGCTGAAATCGCCTGTGGAACTTCCCGCGCACCCATGGAATACACGTACCCTGTTCGCACTGGGCCAATCGCGTGTGGAACTTCCCGCGCACCCCTGAAATACACGTACCCTGCTTGCACGGGGCCAATCGCGTGTGGAACTTCCCGCGCACCCATGGAATACACGTACCCTGCTCGCACTGGGCCAATTGCGTGTGGAACTTCCCGCGCACCCCTGAAATACACGTACCCTGCTGGAATTGCGTGTGGAACTTCCCGCGCACCCCTGGAATACACGTACCCTGCTGAAATCGCGTGTGGAACTTCCTGCGCACCCCTGGAATACACGTACCCTGCTGAAATCGCGTGTGGAACTTCCCGCGCACCCATGGAATACACGTACCCTGCTTGCACGGGGCCAATCGCGTGTGGAACTTCCCGCGCACCCCTGAAATACACGTTCCCCGCTTGGCGTTTGCTGTTTGCCAGCCCGGTGAACTGGTCCAGGGTTAGCGCAGCCCTTTGCGATGATTTAGCGATTTTGATGGCTTTTCCTTGCGCGAGGGCGTTCTTGGGGGCGTTACTGGCGCTGCTGCAGGGTCGCTGCGATTCTCTGCGCCACGGCTGGTTTGGGAGCCTAAAATCCATGAATACGCTGTGCGCGGAAATCGGTTTTAGCGCACGTGCCTGGCGCAGACAATCGCACGCGGACACTCTGAGCCAGCCGCTTGCGACACTTTTCTGCGAAATTCTATGAATTACCCTGTTAATATGTCCAGGTGAAAGAAATCGTGCTGGTTAAAATAATTTACAAACTGAAAGTAATAAACATCATTAGAAGCCAAAAGGGAGGATTTTATATGTTTGGAAGTTGAAAATTATATATTTAGGGCACAGAGTCCATTTTGATACCGAGTTATATTTCGCAGTCCCATCACTGCCTCCTTTAAACTCCTGAATATTTTGACTGCTCGCCTTTTTGCAATACAAAAGGTCCGGCTAATCAAAACCTTGTCTAAAACGGCTTTTCATCATCTCCTGCTACTTGAGTTCCTAACCTATATGATCATCCAGACTCTACATATCACCCATGTGGATTGATGCAAAGCCATCTGTGGCGATTGGTGAACTGCTTAATTGGAGGGGATTAAATGTGTCCCACAAATATGCATGAGCGACCGAACATAGCAAGGGAGCCTCGAAGTAGCCAAGGGGTCCTGGGCCAGTTCTCCCCTAAGAATATTTTCAAAATAATGGGTTCAAATGGTGCAGTTTGCAGTTTCTTTGAAAAATTGAGTAAAACGCCACACTATTTGCAATTGATTCTATAGGGTAACACTTAGAAAAATAGAAAAATGCGATAATGCAAGGCACCAACGGAGCACAGGACAATTTTTCAAATCATTTCTATGATGCCTTTTCCCAAAATGTATGCCAGGATAAAAACATTTTCATGATGGCTCTGCCTATACATGTCCATGCTGGTTACATCAATATAGGCCAGTATTCTCATATAAGAACATACTTGTGTTTGCTTTGCCCATAATGCAAGTTATGATACTATGGGAATATATGCCCATGCTGTTAATGCAAGTAATGATACTCTAAGAAAACATGTCCATGCTGGGCCGACCGATATATGCCGGTAGCCCCACTTAAGAGCATTCTCCTGTTATCTTAGTCAGTAAACAACTGCATGCCACAGTAAGAAAGCATATTCATACCAGCTGCACCAATGTAGGCCATGTCAGAACACTAATCATGTTGGCTTTATCCTTGATGCCCAGTAAAAAATGCATTGCCACAGAAATAAAATATATTGATAGTGACTGTGCTGCACAAATGGACAACTTCCCCAAAATAGAGGCCATTTTGCAGTCCAAGCACACACACATTCATACAGCATTCAAGCACTCTCTCAACTACTAGTGCAGCCAAAGAGTAGTTATACAATACCTCATTAACCTGCCCACCCATAGAAAATACACCTGGTGCACTTACATATGCAAACCCCCTGCTGCACGCATACATGTTTACACCCTACACAGACACATACTTTTTTTCTTACCCGCAGTCCCATTCCAGATCAAAACTCTGCCTGCCAAGATGGCCCTCCAGCTCCAGCACAGTAAGCAGGAGGAACTAGTAAGCAGGGAGCGCTTCCTGGTTCCTGCACATGCCCAGTGTATCCAGAGTGCCCCCACATAGGCAGCTGCAGGAGCGCCCCCTATGTAATTCAACCCTGATGTGCTCCTGCCTGCATCCCCAATGGGCCATGCCAGGCGGTGGAAGCAAAATGTCCCCGGCGTTGCATGGCCCATTGGACATGCACAATGGAGAACTGAAATTTGTCAAAAGGAAAACACATTTCTCTTTACAACTAAAGCCAGCCTGAAGTGTTCTCTCATCTGCTTGCTGCAGTTGAGGGAGCACTCAATGTTATCAGTGGGCTGGCTTGGTTCATAATGGGTGGAAAGTCAGCATAGGGTGTCCAATCAAATCCCAAGCCATGTTTAAGAGAGTCTAGGAAAACGCGCTTCAGTTCATCTTCAGACTCCAAAGCCGTAGTGGCATCACATCAGTACTGACGTCCACATAAATACTCCCACTCGAGAAGATTTTAAGTCGGCATAATTGATCCTGCTATTTTGCTTCTAAATGGACATGGATGAATGTGCCACTGATTGGTTTACTAATCTAAATTGAATCAGGCATCACTGTACTAACTGTGCACATCCTTGAGAATGGTTTGAGGACCTGGCATTGAAATGCAACACTGCAAGTTACTGGATTTTGTATTGCAACACCTGGCATTGCTGCGTGCCTTTGTGAATTTGATAGCGACACCTTCATATAGTGTGAGTGCCTTACATTCTAAGTGCGCATAATTCCAGTAACTAACGAGTACTCTCTGGGCGTGTGATGGCAATAGATGTCCAATGATGCCAGCACCGGGGAGTATGATGCCAACGCCCACACAGTGCTTTTTTATCAGCCATGACTAATGGCTTTAGAAATGCCTGTTTTTCTACATTTAGATGAACTGTTTGGAACATGCCATGGTCTGCTAAGCAATTGTCACTAGCTACGTGTTTCCCATATTTGCTTTTCTGTGAACAGTAAGAGCTCTAAAAAGCGATGAGTCATGATTCAATTGAAAGACGACGCTAATAAACACTTGAAGTGTCTGAGATGGGATAGCCGCTGCACGGAAATGATGCCATGTACTGCTGTGTTCTGGGTGTTCATTGTGTTCTGTGACTTTGCTGAGTTGAATGAGTTTTTTTCATTTTGTCTTTTGTCCCTCCCTTCCTGTTCCTTCATTATCTCCCTTGCTTTCAATCCTTCACATTCAGTCTGTCTGCTCTCCTTGCTACCATTCGTTTCCACTCATGGGCCCTCATTACGAGTTCGGCGGTAACCATGCCGCTATTGGCGGCATGGCTGCCACCGAAATCGCGTCGGGGTCCGGGTCCTCGGAATGAGGACTTACCGGGCCATTCCGAGTTCGGAAGGCCCAGTAATTCCTCCCTCCAAGGACCCGGACACGATCCTTCCCTATTCCCATTTCAGCCCCCATAGGGAGATTACCAGATGGCACGTTGTTTGCTCCCTCTTCCCCTCGCGGGACCCGGTAAGCACGCCTGGTTTTCCCAGGCGTGCTTACCATGTCCCGCGAGGGGAACTCGTAATGCGGCGGTACGGGGTGAACGGCGCCGGCACCTTTTACGGCGCCGTTCACTCCGTACCGCCAGGGTCATAATGAGGCCCGTGGGTTATTTTGGTTGTGCTTCTAGTCATGCAAATGTATTCTTTGCTGTAATCATTTACACAATATTTAGAAACAGCAGTTAGGAGGGTGAAACAGAAGAGTAATGATGTTCTTTAAAAGGAAGTAAAACACAGGAAACTGTAAGAGAAGAAGCAATACAAACAAGAAGGGGAAAAAGTGTCCAGCAAAGAGAGACACATCTAAAAAACGAGATTGGGCTCAAAGGGGCCGAGGAACAGACAAAAGAAACTGAGATGCAGGGAGAAGGGAATGATGAAAATAATATAAAGCAATCACAGAAGAATGAAGCAGTGGAGCTAGGCCATGGACACATTTCAAAACAGTGCAAATTAAGTTTTTGAGAATGAAATGGGAGCTAATGCAAAGAAGCAAGGGATGGAGAAATGAAGGATTGTCGTGGCAAAGGAATCAAAAGGTGCGTAGAAGAATTAAAGATCAAATAAAGAGGTGCAAGAGCATGTGCCACGAGACGGAGAGAAAAGAAGAGTAGTAATGAAGCAAAAGCTGCTGTAATAAAAGCTACCAGCAGGTGGCTTTTGCTTCATTAGTGCCGTGAGGGCAGAGATGAACTCAAGCACAGGAGGCACGTCCATTTAAATTTTTTTTTATTGGACAACGCTCCTGTGTACTGTTGGTGATTTGCATCTATTGGAAAATGTTTACCCTACTAAACCAATTGCAAACTGTTCGGCTTTTTACCCGTTTTATCAGAGAGTGTTCTGTAAAATGCACTATTTTAACCCATTTTTCAAATGTTCTCCAGCAGAGAACCACCCGCAAGCTCCTCTGGTTGATTCAGGCTATCTTGTTGTGCTCGTTACTCCCACATTTTCTGGGGAAACATTTACACCCCTCCAATTAAAAATATCACCAGCTGCCATGGGTATGAAAGATACGTTTTTGCACTGGGAAACGTTACTGTGATTGAACAAAGAACCACACTATATACTGGGGCTACTTGCAATCTAATAGGTAAAAATTACTACTCACTTTTGCCGAAGCCACCAAGACTGAGCCCTGCAGAAGTAGACATCTATCCATATGGATCACAGAATCTGTTAACATGTGAAAGCAGGCTCTCTGTAACATGCTCATATAAGAGCCAGTCTGCCACAATACAATTGTGGATACATTCTTAACTTCCGAACTGCAATGCAGATGGGTCTGGTCCATGTGCTGTATCTTATGACGATAGTCCACTGTCGCGACACAGTGATGAAAATTAACAAGCTGTTCCCTTCATTATGCTAAGGTATAGGAAAATTAAAAGACTGTCAAGGTAAGCTACTAATAGAAAATATAACACCAAAGACACAACACTACAGGAGTATTCCTTTCATTAATGTTAATGTTAAAGGTTTTTATACTGCGGACCAATGTCACTTGTGTGGTCTCTAGGTGCTCAGGCGGATCTGTAGTCATGGTTAGTAGGGTTGAGCGGGAAAAAAGAAAGAGAGCTGTGATGTGCTGTTGGCAGCTTCAGTTTGGAAACACCGTTCACTGAGCATAAAAAGCATTTTCGGAGGTTGGCCGCCATGTGCTGTTGTGCAAGGTTATTTGTGGTTTCTTTTGTTGTTGCAGTGTTGTGAAGTATGCACGGATTATGGTGCTGTCTGGTTGTGTTAAGTCCAGAGTTTGAGAGGTGTATGCAGAAGAGTGAATATATTAGTAGGGATTGTTGGTGAAAGTCCTGGAAATCCATCTAAGTGTGCCACACCTCCCACCCCTGAAATACAACCAAGTGCATCGCATTTCCTACCCCAGGAATCCATCTATGGGCGTTAGCCCCCTGCCCCCGAAAATCCATCTAAGTGCAACGCCTTTCCACCCATGAAATTCATCTAACTGCGTCACATTTCCTACCCCAGGGATCAATTTAAGTGTGTCATCTTAATAACCTATCATACACCTTTCCCCCCCTGAAAATCGATCTAAGTGCATCACATTTCCTACCCCTGAAATTCACCTAAATGCGTCAGATTTCCTACCCCTGACATCCATCTAAGTGCATCACATTTCCCACCCCTTCAATCTATCTAAGTGCGTCACATTTCCCACCCATGAAATTCACCTAACTGCGTCACCTGTGGCAGTCGTGATCTTTGTCTCCCCCCTAGTTGCCCTTTCTGGGTTTCACCTTATTTGTCATCTCAGCGGTCACGATTCCTATTCTTCTCTGTTATTCAGTATGCTGTCTGGTTTCTTAGTACATGCCCTATTTCTGGCTAGGTGATGTGTTCACTAGCATAACAGGAATTTGCAGAATACGGATAGTTGTCTTCCTCGATACCCTATGGGTGTTTTATATTATCTATTGGGGTGGGTCTGCTGCATTACTCCTGTTCACTTGTTGGTCCTCACTTGGGGTACGCCTAGGCTGAGAGTCTCCCTTCCCTGATTTTCCCTCCCCCCGTTTTCACTTAAACCTCCTTCCCTGGCCCAATCGTATCGGGCTTACCACCTTCTACTGTTCCTTAGTAGTCCCTCTTCAGGGAGTAACGGGGAAGGGGCACCTCGGTTAAAGATGTCTCTTCCCAGTCCTATCCCTCATTCCTATCACTCACTGCTCTCTATTGTTT
Organism: Ambystoma mexicanum; assembly: GCF_040938575.1. NCBI lineage: Eukaryota > Metazoa > Chordata > Amphibia > Caudata > Ambystomatidae > Ambystoma > Ambystoma mexicanum. The sequence continues at coordinate 921,216,982 of NC_090926.1, read as the reverse complement.
TCAGGCTACCTCTCCTTGGTCCTTTTTGACCTCAAATGACCAGTCAATGGGACTTCATGTGCTAACGGCAGGAATTTTCAATCTCAATTCTTGGGGTACCACCATTCTCCTGAGGTGCCCTGGAATATATACCAAAGGTTCACTGTATAGGAGGCCATCCTCCCAGTAGAGCCTATGCTTCCAGGTTCTTTCCCTTCACTTTGGGGAAAGCTGCCTGTTTGATGCAGACCTTCTAGAGAGGGATCCTCTCTGTCCCCCATTGAAGTCTGTCCTTGAGGGTCCACCTCCTGCAAGTCTGCAGCTCAGGATGGTCTCTAGGATCCAGATCTTCCAGACAGGGTTGAATCTCCTCCACCTCGGACTCATCAGAAGATGGTTCTTGAGGGGATTCTTCTGAGTCTTCAGGGTATCAGGCCCCCCCAATTCAGTGTACCTCTGCACTTGGTCTCCCCTGAACCCCCGTCTACCTTCACTTGCCCTTCTGGGCCCTCCCACCCGCACTTGCCTGGCTGGACCTGCACCCTTGTAATAATAATTATTAATAATAATAATAATAATAATAATAATAATAATAATAATAATAATTAGGCTTTTATATAGCGCTACAAACCCTCAGGTATCTGAGCGCTGCTTATTATTACCCACGGTGTGTGGTGCTCATTTATCGACCTCGGAAGGATGAAAGGCTGAGTTTGGCCCCGCCGGGATTCGAACCTGCGTTAACAGGCTCTGCACGGGTGTCAAAGCGGGCGCTCTACTCGCTGTGCCACTTGACCGGCTAGCCCGTTACCCTCGCACTTAGCTTGTGAACCTTCTTCTCCTGCACTGTTTTCCCCTGGCCCTGTCCACCTGGTCTCCCATGGGACTCGCATTTTTTCAATGGCCCTCCGTCTAAATCGAAAATACCCCCTTTTGTCTCCCCTGCACTTCTCTTACTGCACTTGCACGTCCCGAAAAAGGATTGTTTTGTTTATGTCGTCCTCTTGTCTTGTTGTGCCTCGAGACACATTGTGTATATATAAATACACAATCAATCAACCAATTCTGTCACTCACTCAGCCTCAGCTGGTGGTGGCATCACAGGTGTGACCTGGAGTTTCTCTTTCACAGGAACTCTCTTCTTTGAGGAGGTTTTGGGCTTAGGGCCCTTCTTTCCATTGGAGATTCTGGATTTCTCCTTGGTCTCAGTTGGAAGGTCTCTTAAAGTTGTCTCTCTTGCCTTTCTTGCCAGCTCCCTTCTGTTCTTAGAAGGAGGCTTTGGTGTGCTTGAAACTATACCCAGGGCCTTCAAGTCATTGCCTAAAAGTACCCTACCTGGCACTTCAGACTGAAAACTCACAGAGATTTTATTAGTCATGTCATTACACTTAATAATAGCTGGTAGTATTGTACACATTTGGACTAGACCTCCTGCTAACTTGGTAAGCCTTTTGGAAGCCTTGACAACTTCCTCAGGTTGAAAGAAATGTTCATCTACCACAGTTATGCTGGCACCAGTGTCTTTATTGGCAGTGGTGTCCTGACTATTAACAACCACACTGTCTTTATACTACTCTTTATTAGTAACCCGGCGAGAGACAATCTGAATACAACAAGCATTCTGATTAGCTCTCGCCAGGTCCCTACCCGGCCGGGAATCCCTCCGTCAGGATTCCAAGGCCTTTGTCCCCGGCGGGGGGCGTGGCAGCCCCTAAGCCAATGAGGAGGCTCGAAGCAGGGCCATCCCCGCTCCGAGCCTCCCCGCGGCTGAGAGGCTGCCTTCGCCCCCTGCCGGGGACTCGGGTAAGTCTTTTTTTTAAATTATTTTAAATCCCTTCCCTCCCTCCCACCCTTCCCCCCAACTCACCTTCTTGGTCCTACGTCCCCAGCGGGGGACGAGGGAAGCCTCCAGCCGTGTGGAGACTCGGAGCGGGGCCATCCCCGCTCCGTGCCTCCACACGGCTGGAGGCTTCCCTCGTTCCCCGCCGGGGACGCAGGTACGTTTTTTTTTTCCTGTCCCACTCCCGCCCTCCCAACCCCACTTACCTTCTTTTTGATCCTTTTTCGGGAGCAGACGCGCGCAGCGTTTCGGGATAAAAAAAAGCTTTTAGTGCCCCGGTCACGCAGTTTTTGCGGGCCGGGGTACTAATAGCAATAGAACCCTCTCGTTCTATTGCTTAAGTATTATCAGGAATGGAATTATAGACCTCAATATTCTGGTGTTCCCACAGTCCCAGAGATACTAAAGAAACTCCAGCCTGAACACCAATGGGTTCTTCAGTAGGAGAGTGAAAGCTAGCACCTGTCATTGGTACATCCACATCATGTGTGAAGGCTAAGCTGACAGATGGTATCCCTGAAGGTTTACCCTTACTTCTGGGATCTCCTTTCCGATGGTCACAGATCCAAAAATCCCACATTTCCCAAATGTATTTTGGAATGGTGCGCTCTGGTGACCTCCCTCTGGTTTGGGCCCAGAGGTTTCACTAGCTCTTTAATGTTGTTTATGGGGATAGTTACCCATGTTATGCTTGTGGCCCTCTTTTGGTGGGGGAAATTTGGAATGTTCCTTCTCATCTTTCTTATGCCTATTCCCATCCTCTTTCTTGTGAGGAGCCCCAGAATCATTGTGAGTAGCCCTGAAGGCCACCCATAAGTCATCAGCCAGTGCTAGCCTCTTGGGGTCTAGTTCCTTAGAGTCAGCAAGGTGCTGTCTCATGTCTGGGGCATAGGCATCAAAAATACTTTCTAGCATGAAGAGACAGCTCATACCATCATAGGTGCTCACCTTGTAGCCCTTAATCTAGGTCTTTCAGGCTTTCACACACCCAAGTTACCCACAAGCTTCCATCTTTCTTCTTTTGGTCCCTAAACCTTTTCAGGTATTGATTAATCAGCATCAAATGGAGGATGAGCTACACTTGCTGCTAAAGCAGGACATCATTGAACCAGCCAATGGACCCATTCCATCGGTTCCCCATAGTACTCTTGTCTAAGAAACGATCAGACAAACATGTTGACCTCTGTATGTACAAAACCAAGCCATGCAGAGAGAGAAACACCACACCTGAGGCTAACGTACATGATACACCAGCTAAATGTTGCCACAAGCTTTTTCGAATTTGATTTAAACAAAGGATACCCTCTGTTTGAGTTGAGCTCCGAATCCATATATATCACAACTTTTGCAACACATCTGGAATAATTTTGCTGCAAGCATCTGAGCTTTGGGATCTATTTGGCTGCTAAGCGCTTCCAAGAAGAGATCCATAAAGTCATAGATCGTATTCCCAAATGCATTATGTATAGTGAAGATATTCTAGTATTCAGCAAGTTACAAGAATGGCATGAGGCCATTGACAAATGTGCTTTAACGTGTCCAACCTGTGCTTATTGCTGGGACTGGCCAGCTACTCTAAGAGAGAGATTCAGGATCTATCGTTGATCGGTGTCCCTCTATGTCAGCTTATCAAACAAGATCAGGCATTCAGGTGGTCACAGAAGTAATGGACGGTATTTGAAAAAATCTACAGTTGCATAGCCTCATCCGTCTGCAAGTTCTACTTCGATTCCAATCTACCAATAGAAGTAACAGTTGGTGCCATCCTGGTGGAACTGGGTGCAATCCTCGGGCAAGCCTGGCTTTTCTTCACCAAGATGTAGAGTGCGGTATAATACTTACCTCATTAACAAACCGCAAAGATAAAAACAATGTAGGTCGACTTTATGGTGCGTTTGTTGACCTGTCGAGCGTCTTTGATATGGTGAATCGGGACAAGCTTTGGCTCAAGCTGGAGCAGAAAGGGGCGCCGAAAGCTCTGACAAATATCCTAGTAAGCCTTCATGAAGGAAACTCAGCTAGAGTTAGACTTAATCTAGCTGGACATTTGTCAGACCATTTAAGTATAAACAGAGGTGTCAGACAAGGGTGTATGGTGATACCATTTCTCTTTAAGTTCTATCTGGGAGACTTTGGACAATTTATAGAGTCTTCAGCATTGGCAAGTACTAAGGTGGGTTCATTGGCTATCAAATGGCTTATGTACGCAGACGACATTGTGCTGCTAGACAGGACTCCTGTCGGTCTGCAAAGACTGCTGAAGGCGCTCCATTTGTACATGAAAGCAAATGATCTGGTGGTAAACCCGGAGAAATAAGGGTTGTAGCCTTTGGAGGCAAGGGTATCAAAGGAGCCAGATATTATTGGTCAATAGGTGGTCGTTTAACCCCTTTGGTAAAAGAAGTGATGTACCTGGGATTTACTCTGCACGCGGTCCCGACAGTTGGGACACAGTATGCAGAATTACTGGCCAAATGAATACAATTGAAAGCACAAATGAAGAAGATCTTGAGTTTGTACTGTACATTTTCCATCATGCCAGTGATAACGTTTTATGTGGCAAAAAGCATTCCTGTGCTACTATATGGAATCGAGGCCAAACCGCTCCTATGGTCAATAGACTGGCAAAAAGTGGAAAGCTATATCTGGAAGCAGGTACTTTGTTTGCCCAGAAGCCTTCAGAAGGCTACACTCAGATACGAATTAGGTTTGAAATCCCTTAAGGTCGTAGCGGAGTGGAAACTGCTTTCCTTATATAGGTCCATTTTGGTGCCAATGACAAACACATTCTATGAAGACCTCCTCGACAATATGAATTTAGACACCTCCCTAACCTTGAGAGAACTTAAGCAGGTGGCAGAAGATCTATTGATCTATTGTGAACAAGATAAACATACATTGATCACAAATCCATTGAAGGTCAAGAAAGTACTGGCAATAAGAGATTGGATTACCACATCAGATATGGTGAGGTCATCTTCCATCCCTACATCCTTTTTAAGTATGGAAAAAAGCAGGGTTTTGTTCCAAGGTATCTAACGAAGTTCCCAGATGTAAAAGGAAGGCAGAATTTCATGAGAGTACGCCTGAATTTGATCAAAACGGGCTCAGTCTTGACCAAATGGGGACTTACAGAAGCGACTAGGAGTCTGTGCACGGAGTACACAGACCCTAGCAAAGAAACGCTCAGGCATCTACTGAGGTTCTGCAAAGGTACCTGGGACAGTAGGGTCAAATACTTGGGTAACTCAGTCAGGACACTTGATCGGCTATCATCGAGTGCCTTCTGGGAAAGAATGATTGCAGGCCACGAGACTAAACTGACATTAAATGACAAAAGAGTATTGCAACACACCGGTTTCATCCCACAAACATACTGGTAATGTATTTGCTATTGTGGGTAGGAAATGTGTCTGTATGTTTATTTTATTTTGATTGCTATTGATCAATTATCTTTTATGTGAAAATTGTATGATTAATATATGAATTTGTTGTACTGAATTATGAGTACATTTTATTAAGAAGTTTGTGTAAAAAACCTAAATAAAAAAAAGATGTAGAGTGTCCTTACACAGATAGAGCAAGCCTATTCTTAAGTCAAAAGGAAGAGTCTGGCCATTGTGTGTTTTTGGAAATGGAAAATGTTTCACAGTAATTACGGATCACCAAGTACTTACCAATTTCTTCAGCATTCCCATCATTCCCAACATGTATAATCTACCTTTTTAGAGGTACTAACATGAACTCTTTTTAATACAATTTCCCACTGTTTTCCTTTATTTTATGTTGGGCTCTTTTACTAAATTGTACTATGTGAATGTTCCTTTGAGTGCATTATGCCAAGCATAAGCACCGCACAAATGACTCCAGTAATAGCCAGATGGGGTTTGTGCTTGCAAGACTATCATTTTGTCATAGTACAAAGGCCTGGCGGACTTTCTATCTTGCCAGATGATTGAATCACAAAACACGTCACTCTCTATAGCTGATTGCTATATTACCTATGTTGTACAACAAGCAAGATCCAGCCTACTACATCTAGACATCACCCAAATGGAAATGGAAGACTATTAGGCTTTAGACATCATCATAACATGCCTGATGTCAGGAAAGTAGAAGCACACAAAAGGGCTAGCCCGCAAATAATTCAGCCCAAAGACCAGCATAGCCTACAAACTCTACTGCAGGTGAAGGATGAGTTATCCATATCGGAACCTAACATATTGCTGAAAAATAACAAAGGAGCCATTGCCACATCATTGCATGAAAAGGTTATTGTTATAGATCATGAGGGGCCCCGGGTGTCATTTCCACTAAGATCCTCCTGAGAGAAAAGGTGTGGTTCCTGAGGATGGACGACCTCATTGGAACAACACTTCCCGGAGCCGTTTCTCACGACCCCACTCCCATAAGTCACCTGTTAAGTGGCTGTTGACTTCTTGAGCCCACGGCAGTCAGGTTCCTATATACTGGTATGCTAAAAGAGTACTCTAGATACCTTGATAGACAAATTGTGCCCTCTTCAGCTGCATCAGCAGAATTACCTGCAAAGTCAAGATTTTTGACTGTTTGCTGAGTGCATGGGATTCGAACACAGCTGTGACATGCATCTATGGCCTCAAGAAAATTGTGCAGTGAGTGAGACATTTTATGGGACTTCTAAAATTCACTTTGCAAATTTGTCATGTCAACAAATCCATGGAACAGTCCGTCTACCAGATATAACAGTGATAAAGGACCACTTTGCACAAAACAATGGAGCACTGCACTTCCTCAGAAATAATATGCGGAATGAAAATATGCAAACCACTACTACCATGCACGCTACTACTACTACGCACGCAATCATAAGAGAAATGAAGCAATACGCTGATAAGCGGCGAAGTGCAAAAGAGTCACATCTACAAGGAGGAGACATAGTACTGGTGTGACAATCCAGGACTCACAAGTAGAAGTTACTCTTTGACCCGTAACCCCTCACCCTCCCAGGGTGACTACCGAGAAGGAGGGCAAGACAATATAAGAAACACATAATTCTTGAGAAAGTCTGTGATACCTGTTTTGAATCCAGACAGAAACAGAATATGTAGATGTCGATGAATTCTGAGGGAAATTAAGTGCTGGCAGAAAATGAGTTCAGTTTGAATGGTTAGAACACGATATCCAAACGGCCAACAAGAAGAAGAATACGGTGAGACATCTGATGGATCGAAGCGATGGATTAATTGGAGGTTTTCTTTGCATCACTAGACGATTGTAAAACCCTGTACTGCCTGTCCAAGTGGTTAGTTAAGAGGGACTTGAATCCAGGCAGCACAGAAGATGTGAGAGGATGTCAGAGAAGGAAACCGCCCCCGTCTCTGTTGCTTGCCCGGGATACTAATCCAAGGCCGCACATGAAAGTGGCTAATAATACAATTCGGGAATTCATGCAGAAGTGTATTGCTGATAGACATATAGTGCCAGAGGCATGTCAGTAACAGGTCATGCATGTGTGATACATACCTCTGCTGTGCTTTCATGACTTTCACTGACGTTGATTGAATAATTTAAAATAAGGAACGTTTCTTTCAGCCCTTCAACTGTACAGAATCATGTTAGGCTGAGATAGTCAGCCGCATGTTAAGTGTGCATGGAGTCTACCATTGTGGTTGGTAATCTTACATTAAGGCATGGTTGTGCTGGTAGGTAATTTGTTTATAAAAGTCAGTAGAGCTGAATGTATTAAGTATGCCCTAGTCAGCTATTTAAGGTTCTAGGAGGGTTTAGATTAGTACAGAGATAGAAATTAAGATTGGAAAAGCAGGAGCTAAAGTCAGCTCCTGGCTATTGTAAGGTTGTCGAAGAAGGAAGCTGACACAAGGGTGGCATGTTGGTTGCTATATACTTGTATTTATAGTAAAAATAAACCCTCACTATCCCTATCTTCTAAGAGAGATTTCCCTGCCTCAAACTAATACTAAAGGATCTGTCAGACTGTCTGTCAAAATGAAACTCCACCGCCCTGTGTCACAGCCACTTCTATCCCTTACACAGAACGACAACTGAAGAATAATGTAATGCAACAAAGTTCATTCTCCAGGAGAATGGTCGTCTTCTCCTGGTATTCAGATGGTGTTCCCAAAATGTTCTCTTGCAAAAAGATGTCTGGGGGAAGGACTCCCCGACCCTGGCTTGTAATTCAAACAAACCTTGTGCAACTCAGCTTTATATACCAGGAGAATGACTCTCTTCTCCTGGTATTCGGGTGTTGTCCCTAAAAAATCTACTCTTGTAAAAGGGCGCCAGAGGGAATTACTCCCATCCCCTGGCTTGTGGTTCCAATAAAACCTTTGTACAACTAACATTTCTGGGCCAGGATAAGGACTCCCTTCTCCTGGCATTGGTCGGCACACTCCAATATTATTCACACCAAGGCCAGGGGGAATGTCTCCCTTGCCCTGGAGTCTCTTGAGTATATTCAAAGAGCTTTAGTTTCTTCACCTGGAGAATTACTCCCTTCTCCTGGTGTTTGTGAGTTATTTTCTGTATCTTTCAAACTTGGTGTTGATTTTGCCAATCTCTCACGGTATTAGCAAATTCCCGAATCCCATCTCTGTCACTGCGGTGAGGAGGATGTCCTTGGATGTCTTTTTCACTGCTGTTGGGTGCCCAGATCCTTCTCTGTTCATCCATGGGTTTATCTCTGGTACTGCTATGAGGAGGATTTCCTCTATTACTCAGTTCACTTATATTGGGGTCCCAGACCCTTCTATGGTGGTCAAAGGGCTTATCTCTGCCACTGCTATGAGGAAGATGTCCTCACATGCTTGCTACACCTATATTGGGGTCTCAGACCCTTCTCTTGTGGTCAGTGGGATTATCTTTGTGACTGCTATGAGATTAATTTGGATGTATGGCTGACCCTTCATAGGCCCAACGGCCTTATTACTGTCATGAGCAGATGAAGGGTCCCCTGAGCCTGTCCCGCTTGCACCCTTTTGTCCCCTCCGTGTGTAAAGACTGGGAGGGGGTATCTGTACTTCTGCCCTCTATATGGTAGAGTAGAGGCATAGAGCACCCCAGTCAAGGTTCTCTATATGGTAGCTTGGACGAGCAACCAAGGATTAAGCTCTCAGGAGGTGATGCAGGCAGGTTCTTAAGTACAGTGAGTCCACAAGCCCCCACAAAGGAATGTCCACACACTACGCTATGTGCTAACTCAGTTCTTTATATAAAAATAAGGTTCAGAGATGTATACACAATTCGATAACACATTTTGTACTCTGGTAATTCTATAATGACAAATCTATACAATTCTATGTGGTAATACACTTAGACTTCAGATTTCTTTAAAATGCATTAACTGCTGGCAGTTATAGTAGAGCATACACATTTTTCAGTAAGGTGTATCAACATAGACAATAAGGAAAGAAGGCATGATAAAGTTAAGCAATGGCAGAATGCTTTCTTTGGATATAGATGCCCAATTCTGAATGAGGATACCCCCACCTAGGCACCTAGGCAACCTGTATTAAAATAATTAACAACCCCAGTCCATAAATGCTCAATACATTGCTTCTTGGTTAAAAAGTTCAACCACCTCAATGTACCTGAAGTGGAAGAGTTTCTTTGATGGTTCGTCGACAGTATCCTTCGAGGCTGGACTTCCTTTAAAGCAGGAGCCACTGGACATCGAGAACCTCAAGGAACAATGGAACCATGGCATCGATACAGCAGCTTCGACCTTTGTGGTGCTCTTCGATGATCAATCGTGGAAGTCCTGGGAAGATGAGGCATGCAGTAAACCTTGATGCAAAGGGTTCAGTGCCGCAAATAAGACTCAGCGATGGATGCAGGCCTGGCAGCAGGCGTCGGTTGTCATGAGTTGCGTTTGGCGTTCCCCTGGCCTGTTGGTACTGCAGCCACAGTACATACCTTGGGATGGCTTCGGCGATCGGGACTCGAGCATGGGCTGGTCCTCGGCTCTTCACTCTGTCAGTGTCCTCGGGATGTCTTTGTGGGCAGGACAAAGTGGTCGACGGTGATGGCAAGGAAGCCCTCGTTCAAATGTTCTTAGGCAATGCAGGGCCTTTCGGCTCCAGTCGTTGAGCTGCACGGTGTCAAGAGGTCCCTGCTTCTGGGCAACACAATTTGACTGGCTTCCAGCAGTCACAGAAATCTTCCAAATCCCAGTCGACGTCAATGCACTCCGATGGCCTCGATGTCCAGGATTCTCGGCGGACCCCTTTTCCGGACTTCAGACTCAGAACTGGCTTCCAGGGTGCCTTGATGAATAACAGCAGTTTTTGCACAATGGTACCTTGTAGCTCGGGCAGAGGTCTCCTAGCCAGGTCCTCTCTCAGATTAGTCCTCAACAGACTCAACAGCATTTAGATTACTTCAAAGGAAATGCAGCAGCAATCTTCTTCTTCCAGCTGGACATCAAGGATGAGCTTCAAGTTTCGACTTCACTGGAAGGGAGAGAGCCAGGGCAGGACTTTGGGAAAACCAGGTAACAGGTAATAGAAACCAGGCCCCATGGGCCATCTTGCCGTCTCTCAGGAATCCACTGATTCCTATGGCAGGGCCTGGGTATTCCAAAATGGAGGTTACTCAGAGCTCCTGGCATATCAGCATGGAGCTGCCACAAGCCCATACCCTGCTCTGTGGGCAAGACCCAGGTGCCCAAACACCTACACTAGTGGAACAGGGTTGTACCCTCACCCATGGGTGCTATAAGGGTACCTTAAGGTTCTTGGTTCACCACAACCAAAAAGAGGAAGAGCTGCACTGCCAGAGCTTCCAATTGGACTCCTGTGCAGAAAACAACACAGAACACACATGATAAGGGAGTACAGAACAAGGACCTGGAGGCCTTGTCCCTCCAATACATTTCCAGCATCAGGTCTCCCGTACCACCCGTTACCTTCACTAGGGCTTCAGTACGTCACAGGGGCTTCCTGGGACTGAAGTTCTTCTCTCTGGCTCTTCAGATTTCTCTCCTCCGCTGTTGCTGCTCCCCAGCATCTCAGCATGCAGCTCTGCTCGACTCTGCTTCTCCTCGGTCTCGTGCCTGGGTCCGTTACAGTGAGAGCCCAGAAGGACTCCCTCAGCTGCTCGTTGGCATCCTTCATTATTCTCTTCCTCAAGTCTGCCATCCAGGTTTGGACAGTCTCCCCCTCTGCTGCTTCTCCCTCCTAGGGCTTGACAAGTTCTTTAGTCCATCATCTCTTCTTACACATTGTTGCCAGTCCCACCCTGGCAGATTGTCAAAGTACTTTCTTTTGACAACTTGATCTTTATGCCTCCTCTGAGCCACCTCGTACCAGTACTAGCCCAGTTAGCAATCTTCATGTCTTCTGTGCTCTTCTTTATCCTGGTATTTTCTGTTTTGGTTGTATCCCAATTACTATAGTAATACATTTGTCTACTCTTAAGGAAGTGGCTTGGAATGGCGGCAGAGGTTAGAGAAGGTTGGGGTTTGACATTCAGTGGTCTGTACCCTAGGCGATTGCCCTTGCCCCCACAAGGAGAGTCCCTCTCACATTAAACCACATTAAACCACCCCTAGGGGCACTATTGGGTAGTGGCCGCACCGCCCTAGCCACATGTTAAGGGGCTCCCCTCTGGGAGAGGTGACAAGAGTAGGTAGATCTATACAGTATCGAGCATTATCCAATTAACAGTAGCTACCAAAAGGGAACGAGGAGCTAGTAGATAGCGTTTCCGCATATTTAACTTCCACATAAGATGCAAACGTATCGTCCTGTCCATTACTTATGAGCCATAATGCTTCAAATGTCATATAGATGTTTCCTAATGTTTATAGATCATCCCAAAAGCACAGTGTTACATTCTCATCGGTGTGTTTGTTCATTATCAGTGGGCTTGAAGAGCCAAAACGTAGCTCCTGATAGCTGTTGGTGTCAAGCTAACCAGGCTCTTCTAGGTTACAAGCAGGACCTAAATAGCTCCGAGCTCCCCCCATTTCCAACCCTGTAGTATCATTCAGTTTGGTACTAAAATATACAGTAAGAATCGCTCATGCTAGATATTTATCTGTCTGGGAAAGAGTCAGTCACAAGCCTATCATCCATGAAGCAGTGCTCTCTGACCTCACTTAAATGAGCATACATTTAGATATGTGAAATTGCAGTGCTATGAGTTATAACAACTTTGTAACTGGGTGTGAGCAATTATTCCAGAAAATATGTTTCCTGAAGACTTGGCAGGAAAGGCGTAATCCTTTCTCACAGGGAACAGACATGGCGGAACTCCTGAACCCAAAGAGAATGTTTTTGGTTGGAGACTCTTAATTCACTAATTTTAGAAGGAATGAATGAGGAATGTAATTTGAGCAGTTTTCTCGGCTAATTGCTCAGAACATACACGTTAGCATGGAGTATGTGATGGATTGTAAGCATTGAAATGATGAACTTACTGTGGTGTTTATATAAGGTTCATCAAGGGAATGACGTAGGAATCCTATATTGAATATGTCAATAAGTATGATACCCTCGGGTCTGGCGCGCGCTATAAATAAATAAACAAACAAACAAACAAACAAGCTTTGATAGTATTGTACAGATTATATTAGACCTGACCACACAATGATGTTGTTAATACAGTAAGGGAATATCACAGATACTGCAAACACATATCTAAATACATTAATGCATGAGTTAGTGAAATTGACTTCATAAAATATGCATGCTCAGAATGTGTAACAATTTGAATTCTATAGGCCCAACGTACAGAACATACATGTCAACATGGGATATGTGAAGGATAGTGAGCATAAACATTTTTGAAGTTCCATAACTTACACAAGGTACATAAGGTGAGCTCTGTAGGAATCGTTCACAGATTATGTGATAAGGATGATCATACAAGCTTTGATAATATTTAACAGATTATATTGGACATGGACACATGAATACTTTTCATTACAGGGAAGTGGTACCACGACCAATGCAAAAAATGTGTATGTCTATATACTAATGCTTACATTAAACATAGTGATTTCTGTTAATACATCAACTCATAAAAAGCAAGATCACATAGCATTGCCTTGAACTATCATAGCTCTGAGAATAGTATCCATTGGCATTACATAAGGAACACTCCACACGCACTGCGCGTTTCCATGTGGAGGCGTGATGATATCATCATATGATGATGTCACACAGGTCCTTTTTGTGATATCATTACATGATGATGTCACAGTGCACTCCGATTCCACCAATAGTAGAATATGATGTCAAGCACCACAGAGGTGAGTTAGTGGAACAGTATGGTGCCGGTGAAGACCACATGAAAGTTTGACCTATTCAATAATTTAGCAGGAGGACTTCTTCTTGAGTAGGAAATATAGAATACTAACAAGATTGTCAAAACAACTTAAAGTGGTTAACTAGAATACAACATTGTTTTATTTAGAAATTAAGAGTGTGTATTGGTTTCAAAACAGTGAGTGATGGAGTGATCACATCAAAGCCCCCCTTCTAAAACGTTGGTAGTGGAGGACAGAACATAAGGTGCTTGTTTTACTACTAAATTGAGAATATATGTTGGATTTTATGCACCTTTCTTGTTCAAAAATCCTGAATAAGAATTTATGCTTTTGTATTTTCTGATTATTGCAGATCATTGAAAAAGGATCTATATCTGAAATGCATCAGATCGATACAAAATGAAAGCCTGTTTTCTTTTATATACAATGTTGTTATAATGATTATTTGTTACAATAATTATACTTGAAAGATAATAAATCGTTGATGCAAAAGCTAAAGCAGTGTCTTTTGGAGGTTCCCCCAGTATCTGACAGATTTTTTTGCCAGAATTACATTTTGCAAATTTACAACCCCAAGTGCATAGGGGTTTTCTGGTGCATACCATTTTAGAATACAATTGTAAGCTGATTGACAAAAATGTGGTGCCCACTCAACACTGCTATACATTCAATCCTTATTCAACACATGAAACTGTCAGGAACTTAACAACTGTATTTCTTAATGGATAAGGATTGTCGAGGTGCTCACACCGTAACAATTCAGGTGTTTTGTCATTCAACTGGCTCATTCTCCAATGCATATTGATATGATTGGTTATTTATAACACGGTTAATACCCACATGTTTATAAACGCGGACTCAGGGATTTGAACCTGTGTTGTTCCATGTTGCCTTGCTTCCAAGGCGAGCACGTTGCCCCTGAGCTATCCTCCCGAGACTATTTCTATAGAGTATAGACTACAGACTATATTCCAAAAACACATCCTTTTGTAGGAGTTAGTTTCCCCATAAGGACATTGCTTTAGTTTGACACACCTAGTAATGTCCATTCTACATTTTGTCAATAGGTGGTGACAGGATCTGACGATTCCACCATCGCAGTGTGGGATGTAGAGACAGGCGCAAAATACTTGTTGCTCGACAATGCTCATGGGAATGAAGAAATAACATGCATGGCTTTCGACATCTCTCAGCGGAAGCTGATTACAGGAGCGAGGAACGGAACCACAAAGGTGAGCTCTACTGATGTTTATATATCTCTCCCCCCCTTTACACTCTAAGCATACACATTATCAGTCGGGAAAAACAAGCTTTGAAAAGAGTTAAGGCCACTAGCAATGAGAACAAGCTGGGACGACCAAGGTTATGGCTCAGACCCACAATCCAAAGATAACATATTGTAAAGTCAACAAAGGTTTGGAATGCCAACATGAAGATACAGACACTGTGCCAATGAAATATTTCCATCACACTGCAAATTAAACCTTAATTTGTACAGCAGCATTACTACACAACATTCACTTTAACTTTGGAATGTATGTGATCTGCGAAGTTGTTTAGTGTGCGTTGAGCTTTAGTTTGTAGCGTAATGGATTGTGTTCATTATAGGGAAATCCTTTATTTCATTTGGACAGTGTTTGTACTTTGCATTGACATTCTCAACATTGTCAGACTCTTCCATTTTACAGGTACTACCATGAACTCTTTTGAACACGTTTTTCGCCAATGATTTCCTCTCTGAGTCTTGGGCTACTACACTCAATTTGATTATGTGCATGTTATTTTGAGTATATTCTTCCAAACATATTGTTGTTGGTCATGGTGTGGGCTTGTAGCCTGTGCCTGTTGTGCTGAATTGTATTCGGTGCTTACTGTTCTGCATGTCTTATCCTTAATGTTTTATCTCTAGTGAATTGTTCCAAGTGTATTGTGTTGACTGTATGGTGTTGACTGTATGGTGTGGAGAGTCTTGTGTTGACCGTATTGTTTTGAGTTCATTATTGTGAATATATTATTTAGGTTTATTGTGGCTGGTCATGGTGTGGACTTGTAGATGATCCATTTAGTGTCTGACTATTGTGTTCTAGTGTATTCTGCACATGCTATTTTGAGTGCATTATTCTGCGTGTATTATTTTCAGTGTTTCATTGTTGGTCATGGTGTGAGTGTCTATGCAGCACCTGTTGTGTAGGGCTATTGTGCCAACATGTATTCTACACGTTATTCCAAGTGGATTATTCCGAGTGCTGTTTTGAATATGTTCTTTGAGTGTATTTTTGTTGGTCATGGTATTCATCTATTGTGTTGAATTGTATGCCGTGAGTGTCATATCAAGTGTATTTTTCTGAAAGCATTCTTCAGTGAGTATTATTTGAAATGATTACTCCGAGTGTGGAACGTGTTGGGGTGTTTTAATTCGCTTATTCTGTACTTTCTTTTTTTTTATATTGCTGCATATCGTTTTCACTTCCGTCCTGTGGTGTTTGTATCCTTTAATTCCGCATTGTGGAAACACAAGAACTCCAGAATGAATTTCAGGCAGCAACAGGCTACAGAGTCTGTTTATTCTGCATTGCAATGCAATGCAAAGAACTGCACACACCGAGTAGCTCCGTCTAACCAACTTAACCGGTGAGCCTGAAAAATAGATCAATTTTAAACCCTCCCAGTGGACTTATAAGGAGCATTTGAGAACCTCATGGCTACGGCCTAGCCTACAGACCACCTATCAGAGTAGAACTGCATACTCTTTGCACTTCTCCACTTGGCACAGTCGCATGATGTCTTGCTTCTTGCCTGGGGATCCTCGTCTCAGGAACCGACATCCCTGTCTCGCATCCGGTCACATGCTACAGCCCACCATACTTTATTACAGAGCACCTTATGGCTCTGCCACTTCTAAACTCACTGCGTCATGGGTTTCACTGCTTCCCAGTGCCAACCTTTTCCCCTTGCTCGGTTTTATGTGCCAACCAAAATTACATTACACTAGCTAATGTCTGTCCATAACATTTGTGGTATCTCATAAGCTTCATGCAATTGCCTGCCAACACGATGATACCCGCTTATGCTTAAAGCGCAACCGAAGAATTACACAAAGTATATATTTATTTATGAATGTTTACAAATGTTTTCATCTAGCCCCATCCAGGTCAAAATGCCAACCTAAATTTGACTGACCCTTCCTATACATAGTTTTCAACCTGAAATTTAAAGAATTTCGACCCACATTAAACGGTTTACTACATCTTGCAAAATGGGGATAGTCCCTTTCTCAGTTGGAGTATTTTTATCTCACCCACCTGAAGGCACGCCTTTACGCTCACACCAGCTAAAATCCAACCCGCTAGGGAAAAAGGCCCAGGGCGCGCTTGCAAAGGTAACAAGTGTTTATTTCCACAAAACAGAAAAACACCAGCAAAGAACTCTGCCAAACAATGTACAAGCAGAATCTTATAAGGAGACACAGCGTCATTGGTGACAGAATCGTATACAGTAAAAGAAGTGTGGCTGGTTGGTGCGACCCTATACATGATCGGCCTGCTGCATAAGGGAAGCCAGGCCATTGCTCCCAGCCTAGTCTGCCAGTCTTCCATCACATGGGTTCTGCTGGGCTCATCGTCTCCAAAGAGCCAAGGCTGAAGACGCAATTAGCTACATTTGTGACTATTACTGCTATACAGTGCACCTGGCAGGCTCAGGGACTGACACAGTTGGGGTCGAGAGGTCAACACATCCTTCACTAATTCCTGATCGCCTCATCATAACCCAGGGCTTCCACCCTCACGTTTGAACTATAATGTATCCATGCACAACAAATCACGTGATGGTAAACCAAAAATGTAAAATAACCATACTCTTAGATCTTTTATGGTTGATTGGTTTATTGTTGGTGGTCTGGAGTCATCTGGTGTCTTGGAATTCAGCGGCCTCGGGACTAGGGCAGTTGTAGGGAATATAACTCATAGTTAGCTGGGTGGGGGCCAGAGGCCTGCTCCAGCCTGTTTGTTATAACACATTCACCAAGGCGCCCAGCTCTGTCTTGTGGCCTTGCAGGGCACATTGTTTTCAAAAGAAACATATTGGCAGCAACCTTAAAACAAAGAAGGGTTTCTGTGGAAGTTTGCAGCGCGGGCCCCTCTCATCAGCGCTTGGGCCTATTCAGATTTCCCAATTCATGCTCGGGGCATGTGCCTAACATACTAAATACTGCATGGCTGTGCAGGCCCTGTGCTTTAACTATGGCTACTAACATCTACAAAATGGCGTTTGCTTACATACCCGCACTAGGTCTAAATCGCATACAATATTATGATCGTGTGGAGACTCTTAGTGAGCCCCCACTCCTCTGGTGTATTATAGTTCTTTCATTGGGGCTCACCTCCCTTCCCAACACCCCTCAGGCTGTTTGGTATGAATACAGACAGCATTATATCCTTTTGCAATGTTTACAGGAATACAAATATGTTATGAGAGTCCTTATCAATATTAATAGCAGGGGCCTTGGGAAATGTTGGGGCTGCGTAATTCCCTTTTCTGCAAAACACAATGGCCCTCATTACGGGTCCGGCGGAAACCGTGCCAGTAAAACTGGCAGCTAGCCATTGGACCCGTAATGATTTACTGGCGCTTGACTTGCCGGAATCACCGGGGGATTACGACCCCGGCGATTCGGGAAGTAAGGCACCGGTAAATGTTAATCCCCATTTCCATTTGAGTCCCATAGGACTCAGTGGGAATGGGGATCACGGAAGCACCAGCACCATTAATAACGGTGCCGGTTCTTCCATGAAAGTCTGCGGGCGGGTGCCCTTTTGCCCGCCAGGTCAGACCCTGGTGGATGGTATGGTACCCGCCCGCAGACTCGTAATTTGCCGGTCCGGAAATAACTGTGCCGGTAAGCTTACCGGCACCGTTGTTTCCAGACCGGCAAACTTGCAATGAGGGCCAACATATCACTTGGGAAACACTTGGTGGCATTTCTACTCAGTTGTGTCTGAAAGATGTGTTTTTCTGCATCATCTGTAGCTTGTACTTAATGTACCTGTTTTTTTAGATCAGAAATGTTTTGTATTTGTGGCTAGAGTTCAATTACATTTTGGAATTTATATGGCAACGCTCGATGTACATGACCTCATCACTAGGGACAAGCTTGACCTGCTCTTTATCTGCGAGACATGGCTACAAGACACCTCTGGACCTGCCCTCTCACTGGCCATCCCTGACAATTATACCCTTTACAGACGAGATAGGACAGGTCAGAGGGGCGAAAGACTCCCTAGACATTAGAAGAACTCAGGCAGAAATAGGCCTCAACTCAGACTACCTTCCTATCAAACTCAAAATCTCCCACAATACTACCATTGCATTCCATCTACTCTATCGCCCACCAGTTCCCTCAAACGACTTCCAAGATGCCCTCATCCATTCGATCTCAGACAACCTGAAAAAAACCTCTAAGGTAATACTGTTGGGCGACATGAACTTGGGGCTCAATAATACCAAAGACCTCAACGCCCAATCCCTACAAAAGGCGCTAGCTAACCTAGGTTTTGACCAAGCTATCACCAAACCTACACATATCAAAGGACGCACCTTACATTGGGTGACACAACATAACTGCCCCATTCTATGCCACTCCATATCTCCCATCCCCTGGTCTGACCATTTCTGCATCAACTTTCACATCGACACCTCACCAGGACCTGCAAGACCCTCCATCCTTCTTCCTACAGGGCTCTCAAGGAGCTCTAAAAAACTGACAAAGGACTCGCTCCTCCCGCATCTGCTCATCCCAGCACTTCTACCCCCTTTCACCAATGATCCTACCCTCCTAGCTAACACCTTTAGCCAAGCAATAACCACAGTGGTAGATGCCATCGCACCCCTCACCGCCAAAAAAGCAAAAAAAACAAAACATTCCAACGCATGGTTCACACAAGAACTTGCTGATCTCCGCACTTAGAAAAGAGCGCTATTGGCCACATGGAAAAAAGACACCTCTGAGTCTAACAAAATTGCCTTCAAATCTATATCCAAAGACTACAAAATAGCCACCACACAGGCTAAGGCAAACTCCTACAACACTAGGATCAGCAACGCCAATTCTGACGCTAAGGACATTTCGCCATTTTGAGGGAACTTGAATCAGCTTCCATTCCACCGTCCATCATTACCAAGGATGAGACTTGGTGTAACCAAATTCAAGCAGCCATGCTACACAAACTAGACACCCTACACTCTAAAATTCTAGCCCACCAAAAAGTCCTTTCCGCTCTTCTTGAGCGCACATCAGCTCCTCCAGCCCTACCGTCAAACGCTCCCAGTCATATACCGAAATTTGCATTCTCTAACATGACTTAATCGGCGGTCATTGCACTCATGAAATCCATTAAGCCATCCAATTGCAAGGGAGATACCTGCCCCTCCCACATTATCAGAGACTGTGCGCCTGCTTTGGCTCCCATTATTACAGCCTTCATCAACGCATCATTTCAAACGTCTCATGTACCAACATCCCTAAAAGAAGCCTGGGTTAAACCTCTCCTAAAAAACCCCTCTCTCGACTCATCTATCCCAGGGAACTACCGCCCCATCACAACCGTCCCCTTTCTGTTAAAGATTCTGGACAATAGCAGCCTACCTGCAGGTTCAAAAATGTATTGAAGACAACCACCTCCTTGGGCTTCGCCAGTCTGGCTTCCGCCCTCGACACGGCACAGAGACGGCGCTACTTGACCTAAAAAATTGAATAGATGACCTAAGAGATGTGGGAAAACCAGCTCTCCTCCTGCTTCTGGACCTCTCTGCGGCCTTCGACTTGGTCGAGCATAAAACGCAATGCCACCATCTCACAACCTCAGCACACTTCTCAACCAAAGCGTGTGAATGGATCTCCTCGTTCCTTCAGGAGAGGGTAATGAAGGTCTTCTCAGACTCCGCCAACGCAACACCAAGCCCCATCAAATGCAGAGTCCCACAGGGCTCCTGCATAGCCCCCACACTTTACAACCTCTTTACGAGACCTCTCTTCAGGATACTTGACTCCATGGGCATCTCATATACTAACTATGCAGATGACACACAGCTTCTCATCCCCCTGTCGGGTGACTACACCAAGGACACACTTAACAGCATCTACGCCACCATTCAATCTTGGATGGCTGAGAACTGGCTCTGTCTAAACAGCGACAAGACTGAACTCCTGCTTCTCGGCTCCCCATCCACTTTGGGCAAAATGGATACTAAATACCAATCCTTCTCTGTGGACAATATTCACATCAGAGTCTCTCAAACAATCAAAACACTGGGTGTGTACCTCGAGCCCAGCCTCAGGATGGACAGACAGGTAAATGCCATTGCATCATCCGCAGCATACCACTCCAAACACATCAATGCCATCAGGCCCTTCCTATCACGGAACAACTGCATCTCAATAGCCAGAGCCATCATTGGCTCTAGACTCGACTATTGCAATGCCCTGCTGATTGGAACTTCCCAAACCTTGCCAAACTCCAGATTGCCCAAAATAATGCCTTAAGGGCTGCCACAGGCACCGCGCGCAAGGAATACATATCGGAGATCAGGAGGGAGGTACACTGGCTCCCCATCAAGGAAAGGGTTATCTTCAAAACTCTGGCCCTTACACACACGTGTCTACACGAGCAAGCCCCTCCCTATCTGACACAGAGGATAACTAGACAAGCTATCGCCAGACCCTCTAGGGCAGCATATGCCAACCGCATCACTGTTCCACACACACGGAGAGTGCGCGCGGGAGGCACCAGCTTCCCCACTATGGCGGCTACCCTATGGAACAACCTCCCGGCTCAGATAAGGTCAATCGACTCACACACGGCCTTCCGCAAAGCCATAAAAACCAAGCTCTTCATCTGAAGAGCCTGTTCATCCTAAGTATGCACTATTACTGTATTCACCATGTATAGGAGTCCATACACCTAGACAAGAATACTAGTAACCAACTGTAACAATCAATGTTTTATCATCTGTAACCATGCAAATGTGCTTAAGTGAATGTATTTAAACAGACATTTTGGGGCCGCTTAATGTAACCCTCAAGCAAGCCTTCTTAAAACTTCCTTATAGCGCCTCGTTGCCTTTGGTCTGTAGTGCACTCTACAAATGATAAAATAAAATAAAATAAATAAGGAAGTCCAATTGAATGAGGTTTCATAGATTATACTCTGTGTAACTGTATCTGCTGACCAAAAATGTCATATTCTCAATATCGAGTGTTTAATGTGGATATCATGTGTGAGGGTCTAATTTACACAAATAATTTGTTACCATCGATAGAAAATCCCTGACCTATACCTATACTTTCCCAAAGCACTTTATTCCCTACTTTTACTATCTGACTGGCGGTCCATTTGTTTACACACAGCAGTTGAGTTGGTTCTGATGGCCAACGTTGCTAAGTATTTCCGAAACCTATCCAGACGTTGGGTGTTATCCTTAGGCGCTTACCACAAAGTGACTGTTCTATTTTTTATCTTCCATACATCTTAATGAATAACCCTGTCCCAAAGTTAATATGCCCAGGGTCCATCTAGTATCTGGTGGGCCAAGGCATCCTCCACCTGTACTTGGCCATAAGCTTGAAATGAGCACTGAACATGCTCACATCTTTACCCCAAGCAGCTCCACAGGGTCCATCAAGGGCATTGATCAGAAGGTATCAGAAGGTATTCTATCATAAATTACAGCCAGGCTTGGTGCTCAATGTCAACACAGTTTGTCGACAGTTGTTGATCTAAGAAGAACTGCACCTCTGCATACTCTATGCCCATTCAATCTGTAAATTGCATTGTTAACAAATGACACAGATGGACAGTCTGGAGTATAACAGTCTCTATTCATTGTGGTAATCACCCCTGTTTGCTCATGTACTCCATTCCAAGTTGAAAACTGGCAAGACAAGGCAGCAGAACCCAAAATTGATCTGAATGCAACTGATGCCATTCCACGTTCTATGATTTCGTCTGGTTCTTGGGTGCCTCCTTTTGTATTCTTGCAAGGTCTTGTAAGCAGGTTTCTCTGGTGTTATCAGTTTGTAAATATATTTTCTACAGCTTGAAAGGTGGAAAGAGACAGTTCCTTGGCTGCTTAGTCAGCCAAGGCATTACCTCATGTAACCTCATTATAGGTATCCTGATGTATGGCACACTTGACAATTGCATTTTTAATAGCATCAAGAACAGTATAGATATGTAATGCAGTGTTCACTGGGCACCCTGCTGATATCAGGAATGCGCTTTGTTTCCAGAGCTGTCTGTAATCATGAACAACCCCAAAGGCATAGTGAGAATCAACATGCACAGTGACAGATGAATGGTTTGTTAATGTGCACGCCAAAGTGAGGGCTGCAAGTTCAGCTACATGTTCAGAGAAAACATTGGAGAGTGGTGCACCTTCTATTACAGTTAGAGGGGAACTCACAGCATATGCGAACATAACCAGTAACTCGTTTTCCATTTGTATTCTGTTGGCATACACAATTGTAAAGGTACAAAGCATATGAAGTCAGATTTTTGGAAAGGTACATCATGGAGATAAACCCTGGAGTAGGTGAGTGTAACTGTGTCGGCAATATGATCATGTGGTTAACCATCTATTGGACAACGCAACAAAGAGGCATGGTTTGGAATAGGATAACGAGTCAGAGCAATGTGAGATTAATTTAGTAATATTACTTAATATTATTCTGGAGACAATAAGTGGAATTGTACTGTGTATTTGTCTTAAGCAAAAAGGCAGTAACAGCATGCAGTAGCACATTTAATGGGAACATAGAACTAGACATTCTGATACTTGTTCTGCTTGAGTG
This sequence comes from Ambystoma mexicanum, assembly GCF_040938575.1. Lineage (NCBI taxonomy): Eukaryota > Metazoa > Chordata > Amphibia > Caudata > Ambystomatidae > Ambystoma > Ambystoma mexicanum. The sequence goes on along the minus strand of NC_090926.1, from coordinate 921,194,041 downwards.
CCAATGGCCATGGACCTAAGGCAAGGTGGAAATCCTGTGGCAACAGGCTAGCGGTCAGTGTTTATCCCCATGTCCGTGTCAGTACACCTACTATCAATGTTGTAACTGACAAAAGAGAGAGAATAGCTTTTTATAGTCAGGCAGACCTAGTGCTGGTGGTTTAGTAGCTGTACATGCTTGTTATGCTTCTGAAGACCATCCCAACTGTTCAAGAGTGTGTCAATATTTGAAACATTTGGCTTAACAAGAGCAGCATAACATAATATCACATGTAGACAGTACCTAGCCATTTCTAGGAAAAAGTGCATTTGTGTGACAGTAGAGGGTCTGGGCATTTCCATGATTGCAGAAATATGTTAAATGATATGTTCAAACAGAAATACCATGGCCCAAACAGTATGTCTTTGCTTAATACAATTAAAGATGTTCTTTGAGACTTTGTAACCCTTCATTGCTAAGGCTGTTAGAAGCACTAAAACTTACGTTTTACAGGCAGCATATGAAGGTGAGGCTAAGAAACGTTCCCTCACATGGTGTACCAATTCAGGGAAGACACTGTCATCTAAATCCTACTTTGGGAGACTTAGTGTACCCCTAAGGTAGCCTCGTCTAAGTGCTACCCTTTGTTCTCGGGCCCAGGTCCCCTCCCTGCCAGTTGCACACCTGCACTGCCCCCTGGCAACCCTTGCACTCTGGGGCTGTTTGTGTATCCCTATAGCCCCCTACCAGCACTCGACACCTGATGTCTGCACTTACCTTTGCACCTGCCACCAGCTGGCTGCACTTCTTATTCATTTTTCTTTTTATTGTTTTTATTTGCTTTTATTTGTTTACTGTAAGATCGTTATCTCTGTCTTCCCTCTGTTCCCCTCCCTTGCCTTGTCGCGCCTTGAAACACGTGTGTATAGGCGCGTTATAAATGCCATATCATATCATATCAGATTGCAAACCTTCGTTTGTGAAGGTCGAACAAATACTGACACTCTGGGAGAATGGGGTAGAAAAACAGGTAGCTGAGGGTTTGGCACGACTTGAAAGAAAGACAACACTACAAAATTCCCAGAACAGAGAAACTGTACCAAGTGATAAGTGTTCTTACCAGGTTTTTTCACAGGTAGCAACAAGGGTTGATAGTTGGAATTATAATTCCTTGTAGTCATAGGGAATGGATAACAGTAGCTGTACCTTTTACCACTTTGGGTGCAATCTATAGTGAGGTGTTTTCAGGAGGATCTTAAAGAGATCAACTACAATCTTGACAGCTATATATTGGGTATGCACCCCCACCTTGTTAGTATTAAGAAAGAATGTCCTCAGCAAAAAACCTATGTTTGTCCTCTTCTGGATTTAGGGAGATATAGATAGGATTTGTGACAGGGTGTGGGATGGTCTGGTTAGAAGTACAAAGAGCATTAGTATAGGAAGAGGAAAGATGGGCATTTGATCAGAGAGACAATGTGCTTACTCTGTTGTCCACAAGACAAGGCACATTTCTCCCCTCAATAACACATTATTTTGAACATAAGGCCCCTCCTGATTTATAGGTATTCCAAGATTTATGCTGAGGTTACATTCCCTCAGGCTGTCCTTATGTAGACTCTCTGCAGGTGCTGTCGCTACAGTATTTGGAGAGGAAAACCTGGGCATCAGGGTTCAGGAATGGGGTGGCGGTGGAAATGGTCTGTTGGGACATTTATTTTTCCAATGGCCCTCCTGCTTACAATAATGACATGCTGCATTGCTGTTTGGAACTGTAACCTGAAAATTATTCACCATACCACTTCCTGCCCTTTCCCCGCCTCCAGCCACATGACATTCCCTCTAGGTTGAAAACTTTGCATCTGTAATGCCATGAGTTTTACTTCTGCATTCTCTTTCTTTTGTTCCTTGAAAGTAACACAGTGGTTTGCTACTGTAACCAATTCTACTAGCAGTGTAATTTGCTGGCCAACACAGATGGCCTTCAGCTGTACATGAATTTTGGATTGCAGTCCTTGTACAAATTCATTTCCTACAGCTTCCTGGGCAGTTTATGCAAACTTGTTAATACCAGAGTGGTGTGCAAAAAATCCTTTAGCCCAGCGACATAGTCTGCAGGAGACTCTTCTTAATTTTGTTTGCAGTTATTCATTTTGGCCCAATCTTTTTGTCTTGGATAAACTTTAAGGATTGCTGCTATTATTTGGTCTGTAGTTTCTGTTAACAGTGCATCCAGACATGTGAACGCTGCTGGCCAGTTACTGTATTCCACGCTGCATTGCTGGACCTTAGCTGACAAAACGACATGCATTAACTGATTCATATTAGCCCACGATAGATTGCAGCATTGTACAACTGTTTGAAGTTCCTCTATAAAATAATACTTGGTGTCCAATCTTTTTTTTTTTTTATTTTTTTTTTAATTGAAATATTGACTCAGTTTTTAAGGAACTGAGTTTTATCAAAAGTTGTGAAAGTTTGTCCTCTTTCTTCGATTATGGAGGGAATGGCTTCACGCAACGCCACCGCAGGTTATTCTCCAACGGATGCTTACTCCGGAGACACCTCTCGTGCGTTGCGACTTACGGTGGAGGGTCAAGAAAGAGAATCTGTCTTTTGCTGTGGATGCACTGGAGTTCCTTGGGAGTTTATTTCTTTCATCGCTAGTTCAATTAGCTTGGCCATTGCCACTGCCCAACTCGTTTTCTCTCCTTTGATTAGTCTGTCCCACCACTCGTCGGACTCCAAGATCCAGGCGTTCTCGATCAGAGGGCGAAGGTAGGCTATTTTGTTTTCCCTGGTCGTAGGGCAGTCGATCACTAGGTGTTTAACAGATTCGATCGTAGTCTGGTCTTTGCAGAGGCGGCAAGTCTTGACGGTCTTTGGGTCACGAATGGCCATAATTTCCCGTGTCGGGAGTAGGTTCAATCTGGCTTTCAGAAGTAAGGTTCTCAATTTTTTATCAGGGAATTTTAGACAGTAGTTTAGTGGCTTCTTTAATTTGTTAAACGTGGGCGGTAGGTTGGATAAAAGTTTGTTTTTAGTCGCCTTTTCCACTGTGGTGATCCAATCCCAATCTTCCATTTTGCGCTTGATGCGGTCTGGATTTTCCTTCAGGTCTTGTTCGGAGCAGGCTATTTGGGCTAGATCGTTTTCCCTTTTCTTCGCCTAGTTGGTCAAGGCGGTACATTTACCTTGCTCTTTTTCTTTCCTCAGGGTTTCATATATTTGCAGGGTGTCAGACATGATGATTTTTCTAAATAGCCTCATCGCGCTTTGGTCCACCATGGACGCCAGGGAAACTAGGCCCAGTTCTCGCCTAATTGCTGGCATGGCGGTGGATTTGGGTAAACCGAGGACCGTTTTCCACACGTAACCCTCTAGTTTGGACCATAGCTGCCGAGGTAAGCACAGAGATGACTCGGCGCCGTATACTATTGACGGGACCACCTTTGTTTTATAGAAGGTTATGGCTGGCGTGAGTGAAAATTTGCCATATTTTCTGTCCACAGCTCTTACTTGGGTGGTCAGCCGTTTGGTTTTCTCCCATAGTTGAAGTTGCCAAGTCTCCTCCAGAACAGTCCAGCAGAACACCTAGGTATTTAAAGGTTTTAACAGTTTCGATTTCGGTGTGCTCAAGAAACCATATGTGTTGTTTAGTTCTTTTATAATTTTTTTCGAAGACCAGAATCTTGGTTTTGGACTTGTTGATCTCCAGGTTGTTTTCGCTGATATACTTTGCCAGGTTTGTAATTTTGCGCTGGAGACCGACTGGAGTTTGGTCAATTAGTATGACATCGTCTGCGTACAGCAATCGCGGGATCTCTGTATTCCCTATTTTAGGGGGGAATGACCTGATTTTACTTTCTGTCTGGCCGTAATCTCTCAAAAATGCAATGAATAGGGCAGGGGCCAATGGACAACCCTGTTTTACGCCTCTATGAACTTCAATCTCTTCAGATAGAGTCCCTTGGTGATTCAATTTGACCCTGATTTTCGTCTTCTCGTGGATGGCTTTTATTGGCTCCAGCACCTCGTCCGGGCAGTGCCAGTGATGGAGTTTCGACCATAACCTGTTACGATCAATCTTATCGAAGGCCTTCGATAGGTCCACGAAGGCTAGAAAGATCCTGGGCGCCCCTTCCTTTACCTTGGCTTTCAAAATGTTGAGGATTAAGATATTGATCGTAGTACTCCCGTTTTTTTGGAAGCCTGTTTGTAGGAAGTCTTTCGACGGGCTGTTTTGTTCCCACGATTTGAAGTGGGCCAATAGATGCGTTGCAAAGATCTTACCTATAATGTCAAAGAGAGCGATGGGTCTGTAGCTGACGGGCTCGTTGCGGGCTCCCTTTTTGTACACCGGGACAATGACCGCATTGTTCCATGTTTTGGGGATCATCTTTTTTCTGCCGCACTCTTTGAAAATTTCACTGATCAGTTCTGACCATTTTTTTGGGTACCGCTTGAGGTCCATATTCGTGAGGCCATCGGGACCTGGGGCTCTTGATGTTTTAAGTTTGTTGATTGATGCTTCTATGTCGCTGGAATCAGATACATCAACCCAAGATGAATTCGACCGTTTGGTCTCCGGAAACACTTTACTGTCTGGACTCTTAAATTCCGCGGTCAGGTATGTAATCCAGCTTGATTCGCCGACCGCGTTTGTCTGAGCTGAGCCAGGGACGTTTGACATATCTTTTATGAGGCCCCAAAAATCGCTGGATTTTTTTGTCTGTAATTTGGACATCATCAGCTCAGCGTCTAGTTGTAGTTGGTAAGCTCTCTGCTGTCTTAACCAGTTTTTGTATCCTTTAGATACTTGCTTCAATATCTCCCAATCGGCAGCAGTGTTTGTTTTTTTCGCTATTCTTCTTCGATTGCGACCCTCTTTTCTTTTGTCTACCAGGGCTTTGTTAAAGGCATGTCTTTCAGCCCCCGGTGGCTTGGAGGACTTTTTAGCCTTCATCTCGTAGGCCAATAGCAAAGGTAGATAGTTAGGCCGTTCCATCCGGTTTATCTCCTGCATTTTGTGTACATTTTTGACCCAACCTTGCTTGATTTTGGCGACGTCCACTTTGCTTATCTTCAGCCTTGTTCTTTGGGGGTTTAGGTCAAGCGCCGTACCATATGTTTCTTTTTGTTGTCTACTGCCTTGCCATACACAGGTGAGAAGGTTATGGTCACTGTGTTCAGTTTTTATGACTGTGAAGCTGGTGATGTCTGCGATGAGACCGTCTGAGATAAAGATGTAGTCGAGGGTTGCGTTTGCCGAATTTCGTTCCCATGTAGGGAGATTTACCTGTGAAGGAAAAAGATTGGCGACGTCTTGGATATTTCTTGCTTTGATGACTTGTACCCAGGCTTTACCTCGCTCGAAAGCTGCTTCTTTTAACCTGGTTACTTTTTCACTTGCCGAAACGAGGGGCCTTGGGTCAAAGCATTTTGCGTTGAAGTCGCCGCATATTATAATATCAATCAGGTCAAAGATCTCAAACAGTTTGTTGATAGTGCTTCTCATGTTGTTACAGAATATTTTCGTGGACATCCGTTGAGGGTTCCAGTAGCAGTTGACAATTGCTACCGTTCTTATTTGCCTGGTTTCACTTCTGTTACTTATCTTTTGCCATGAAGTCAGCACCACCAGTACTTCGTATGCCTCCTTCCATTTGATTGGAGCCGATAGGCCTTGGCCAGATTTAATCGCCACCAAGAGGCCAGACGATGGTCTGCCTAGTAAGCCTCTTACTGCTGCTGAGATTTCCACTGTATAGCCGTCCAAAGCCGGTTTGGCCATCAGCCATGTCTCTTGGAGACAGATCATGTCATAAATCCCCAGGTTTGTCTCGCCGACCTTCGTCAGGTGGGCGTGCCCTCTTGTGTTCCACGAGCACAATGTTAAGGCCTCCTTTTCTGGCCGCTCCTCGTCGCTGCATAGTTTTGAATCGCCAACGCTGAACGGCCCTGGTCGTTGCTATTTTCTGTTTTTGTTCCATTTTTGGCTGAACCATTTCCAGGGGCCTAGTTCTTGATTAGCAGCTTTAGCGACGTCTCTGAGCTCTTGTGGGCTGCTTTTTTCGTCTCTCCTCCTTGGCTCGATGTCTACCTCGTTCCGTTGCTCCATCTTTCTTCCACGTGGCGGACTACCTTCTACACGACTATACACCCTGTCCCGCTGTTCTCTTCTGTAGCACTGCCGGGTTTCGGCAGGAGAGTCGTGGTATCTCTTTCTTGTGGTATTCTTTGAATCCTTATCCCAACGATGGTCGTGGTAGGCCCATCGGCGTCCGTCATTCTTGGCTGCCTCTTGCCTTCGAGTTTGGCGGTACAGCTCTTCTGTCCTTGATTTATAGTGTGTTGATATAGCGACGGTATCTGCCTTTTTCTCACTCGGGGAAGCTGACTCCCTTGATTTTGTTATCTCTGTCAAAGTGAAGCCCAACGACTTTAGTTCCTCATATGCCACTTGGTCAATCCGCTCTATACCTATTGCTTTGATGTGGACGTAGGATTTAGCCCTTTTCTCCCTGTGGTATGGTTCCACTAACACCACTTCTTCCGGTCGGATTTTGTTTAGAGTTGTTGTTTTCTTCATAATCTTCATAACCGTGGATCTATTCAAAATAAGGTGGCCGCTCTCTGGCTTCCTTTGCTCTAGCTTGAACACTCTTAGCTCGTCTTTGTTTGTTTTTTGGTCACCCCTTACGCCTCTTTGGGCTCTTTGTTTCAATGGGCTGTTTTTTTCTCTGCGTGTTTTGGGCTCGATGCTTGCCTTGTCTGGAGATGTCTGAGGTCTCTCCTTTGGGTCGCGGACAACCCGATTTTGCTGCGGTGTCGCTGTGGCGTCTTTAGTTCCATTTTCCTTTTCCGCCCTTCTGTTGTCTCCATTTTGGGCCTGTGGGTGTATGTCTACTCCTGCAATCTGCTCTGTGTCTCTGCTTTTCTCAGTTTGCTTGTTTTCCTCGTAGACCGATATGTTTATTAGGTCAGAGTTTGCCATAAATTCATCTGCCCGTTTGCGGTGATTTGGGAGAGGACGCCTCATTTGCCGATCTATATTGAGTATTACGGATTTCCCTTTCTTGCGGCTTTGCCCTGTCTTTTGTGATGTTTGTTAGGGCTCTGGGCAGGCTTGCCTCTTTGGGGGGGCTACTTAGATCCACTGTCTGGTATTGGATTTCGTCAGGCCTTTTGACTACGTTATTGTTTGTGATGGGTAACTCTTTCCACGGAAACAGCGTTGATATGGAGTTTCTTGTGCCCTTCTGGTACGGCTGTGATACCTGGGGTTGTGGTTTTTGGCTGTTTATTTGAGCCCTCAGCTCGTTGTTTATTTGTTCCATAATTTCTATCTTTTTCTCAAGTCTAATGATTTTACTTTCGCAGTTGCAATGAGGAGAGGTGGCACGGTTTTCTATGGCTGAGATAAAGCTTTCGACGTTGGACATTTTGGTCATCATGTTAGATAGAATAGCGGTGTTGTCTTACACCTCTTCTTTTATCGCCTCGTATAGTTTGCAAAATGGGGCCAGCACGATCGTCATAGCGGACATGATCGCAATCATGTCAGGCTTTTTGCTCGGCGACTCCTTTTGCATTGCTGCCGCTATATCACTTAAGCGCCTCTTTTTCGGAGAGGCCAAGATTTGTTCTTTTCTTCGTGTAGTTGCCGGGAGGTCACTGTACAGGGAGTCTCGGCTCGGACTGTGGCCATTATTGATTAGCATGGTTGGGTTTCTTCGCCCTTTGTTCGCTAGAACCTGATCCCAGAGGGTTTTGGACGAGTCCCTTATCTCTGGGGCTTGTTTGGTTGGAGAAACCAGCGTCAAGTGTGGTCGAGTCCAGGCCACCCGCTGCTCCCTGTCAACTTCTTGATTTTTCCCAGGGATTGGGTCATTGGTATTTTGCTTTTCTGGTTCCTTACTCTCCTCTATACCCGTACTAGGGTCTTCTGTAAGGCTTGTCATCTCTTGATCAGGTTTCTTTCGAGGTGAAGTGGGGTGACTAAGTGGCGGCTCCATCAGGTTTCCCCTCTCGTTTTTGTTCATTCTCTCTTCTGTTGTATCGATTTTTAGTGACTTTGTCCTATCTTTTGGGTTTTGGGCTTTTGCTTTTTCGTTTAGCTGCTCCTGACTCTGGATGTGATTTAGATGCAGGTCAGGTTTGCGCAAATTAGCGGCTTGTGGGAGGTCCCCTACAGCTTCCAGCATATCAGCGTCCGATACTTCATCTTCTGTTTGACTTTTTCTTTTTTGGTGGCGTGTAAAGCAGGCTTTTAAAGAGTTTTGGTTTAAGGGGTTGGGGAGCCCCTTTGAGTGAGCCTCTCTTTTGGATCTTTCTTTTTTACCCTTTAGGTCTATCGCCTCTGAGACGGACTTCGCTCTTTTGTAGGCAGTTTTTTTGGTGTCTTACAGTATCCTCTTTCTTCCTAGATTTAAGAGGGTATGGTTAGTTGGACTTATAGTTCCCCCCTTTTCCAGGTTTTCTGCGTTCGAGTTCTTCGATTTCTTTATCGGGACCGACAATTCGGCAGTTTCAGTGTCAGAGTCCACTTCTATCACTGCCACATCCGACCCCTCGTCAGATCCCAGCTGAGATTCTTGATCCCTGGTTAAGTCCATGTTTAGGTCTGAATCAGTTTCACTGCTGCTCGTCTCCAAGAGGTGCTTGCGTTCGTTTGATCGTCTTTTAGACCTTTTGATTGCTTTTTTAGCTTGTTTTAAGATGGGGGACGATCCACTAGGGTTTGTATGAATCATTGCCATTACCTGAGTAGCCTTGGGTCTGCCGAGTGGGCCTTCCTTTTGCGGAGTGCTGAGCGGGGGATTTTGATTTTCCCCCTTAGCTCTTTCTCCTTTTTCTGGATTTGTAACGGCGATCAGCCGACTTGTGTTTGCATGAGGGGGGACCCCCGGGGTTTGGCTTGGTTCACTGGCTTGGGTTGGTTCTCTGGTGCTCGCCCAGTGGTTTCCCCTTTCGTGGTCCATTGTCACCTCCTTCGGGTGAGTTGTATCCCTTTGCCCACCACACCATGGGTCTCGATTGCGTGCGGGGCCTTTTCTCCCGTCGTGTTTTCCCCGTTTGCCCTCACATCTCTGGCGAACTGCAGACACTCTTCGGCAGCGTCCACCGGCCTCACGGCAGACTCCGAACTCACGACGGAGATAAGGAGCTTTGGGTCCGGGAGTTTTAGTCTCCCTGAGGACTGTGCGGGGGGCGCAGACTCAGAAGGTATGGAGGGAGTAGATGTGACCGCGTCGACCTCTTTGTCGGCATCTTGGTCAGCTTGTGTTTTCTCGGGTGTCTTAAGTTTTCCCAGGGGGTGGGTGAGACCCCGTTTGAACTACCCCCAGGTGTGGTCATGGCACTATGCTTGCTGGACCCATGCTGTGGCCTCTCCGGCCAAGAATTGGGAGGACAAAGATCAGAGATTTCGGTCATGGAAACAGGTGGAGTGTGAGGGTTAACGGAGACAGAATCACTCACCTTTCCCTCTCCCTCCGAAGGCAGATGCACTCGGGCTGCTGACGGTTGTAAGACCTGCCCAAAGCACTTTTGTCTGGCACCTTCACTTGTCGATTTCGCGGTCGAATCGGACTTTGTTCTTTGTTTTTTCCCCGGAGGGGACAGCCACGTAGGAGTAGCTCGGCACGGTCTCACATCAGGGTCCATCCTGCTGCGGCTCCGCGTAAACAGCGGACTGCAGCAGACTGCTCCAACTCAGCTCACAACTCCGCTCCGCGGGTTTTAGGTGCTAATAGTCACTTCCTGCAAACAACGATGTGGTCAGAACACAGGACTGCAGCAGACTGCTCCAACTCAGCTCACAACTCCGCTCCGCTCTGCAGGTTTTAGGTGCTAATAGTCACTTCCTGCACCAATCCCGTGAATCTGCGTACCTCGGCTACTGGCGTCTCAGTGAATCATGAAGGAGAAAACATTTGGAATATGCTTTCCTAAATTCGTAACACCCTGTGTAGTCCATGGGACATGCACATTGACCAAATTCTCATAAATGTCCTAATTCCTATCTACCTTAGAGACCCCCAGCTCTTTTGCTGAACTTTGGGACTCTGTACTTTTAATTCTGTTTGTTTTCTGTGTTTATTTATTTTGGTTATTGAGTTTTAGACAACTCCATGGGCATCATCTTTTTATTTGTGTCACACAGCACCCTCAGTGCAGTGACACAGGGAAGCTGTTTAGGCTGTCCCAAGGTTTAAATACCTTCTCTGGGAAGGTAAAGTGAAATTGACTTTACTAGTCTTTTCACATTCCTAGACCCAGCACACCATATCTTACAATAGAGTGCTGGAGGGGTTACCTAGTATGCCCTATGTCTAGAAACTCATGTAGCAGTCAAATGCTACCCTTTCCTCTCAAACTACAATGGTTTTTCACGACCGCGAACACCAGTAGCGTTAAATCGCAGGAGCCATGTTTTTCAAAATGGTGTCTGAGCCGATTTTGTTTAAACAGGTCCCGGTCTTCTTTTTTCGCCATTTCTTTGTGGAAAGGTGCTTCTAGAGTTTGTCTCTGCGTGCCAAACCAGGTTTGGTTCCTTTGTTAATTCGCCTTTGGCGGGCTTCAGGACTGAAGACCGCCTCTGGTGCCCGAGTGTGGGGTGGGCAGGAAGTGAGAGAGGTGCTCGAAACTCCCTGTGCATAGTCTCCTAAGAGACCCAAATGCACTCTGGCCTGATTGGCTGACTGACTGTCCGGCAAGGACAGCCACCCGGCTGGGTGAGTGGCAGCTAGGCTGGAATGAATGGGAGAAAACTGTTTAAAAGGCGAGTCTCTTGGCTTTAAAGGCAGAGTCAACCACTGGAACGAAAGAACCGAAGACGAGCTGGAAGAGGACAGCTGTTGCAACTCCTGGACCATTGGTTTGCCCAGTGAAGCACTGCTGCAGGTCCGAATCACCAAGTTCATATCGACAGAGAAGCCTACAAGGACAACTTCTCCCTTTGAGCTGATGGGACCAATCAACTCATAAGCCACCTGGACACCATTCTCGGAGCTGGTTGTATTTTCCTCAGCGTGCTGCAGGAAACCGAATAGCCAAGGAGAAGGACACCAGTTTGTGTGCTTGACGACAGCTACAGGAATCCAAGATTTGCCAGTTTGCCAGCTTTGCGACCAGTCCCCGTGCAGTGCAGGAGTCCCCCGACGTCCTCCCTTTTGTCCCCACGACTGAGGCTCAGGAACAGCGAGATCTGCAGCAACTGCCAGGAACAAAAGTCTTCAGCTGCATCTTTTTCTTCAATATAAGCTACTGTGAAAACCCGACCGAGAGAACTTACCTCTCACTGCGAAAGTGCATGAAACTTTGGCAACTTGCAGGCCTAGTCAGCTTGTGACCCGCCATATGAACCTTTCTTCTATTAACTACCAGAACCGTTTTTCTTATACAAGACTCTAGCCCATTGACTTAGGCACATCTATTGCATTGGAACCGCTCCTCTGGTGAACTCAAACTATTTGCACTGTTTAAGTAATAAATTAATAAGTGTTTTACCAAGAAACCTTGAGTATAAGAGTCTATTTGAATATTTGTGATTGTAGACCTCTGTGTAATCTCATTACAAGCTCACATTCCCTCTTGAGATAAGCCTGGCTACTCAGCTCGCTACCAAAAAACTGTGTGGTACAGACTTATACCAAAGGTTGGTTTTGCTTACAGCTGTAGGCCTAATTGTGTGTAGTGGTCCCAGAGGGTACTGCATGCAAACTTTTCCTAACAGGGACTGAAAATGGCAGAAGCAGAAGTGCCAGCCTTCCCATGTGCGATATAAGTAAAATAAGCTGGGGGTGGCATCAGTGTAGGCAAATGAGGTGGAACAAGCGATCAAAGCAATCAAAACAATGCCTGTTGTGGAGCAAGTTGCTGTGGGACAATTCGTTGAGGGTATTGGGGCACCGACTGCAGTACAATTTTCAGTGACTGTTGATTGGGAGGTGATGTGGGTGCTGGAGAGGTGCTAAAGAAATGAATAATATCATCCATACTCTCATCGCTTTCTTTCTTTTGCTTAACTAATTGAGAGTAAAGTAAGGCTACTGATTGGACAATCTGAGCGTGAGGGCCCGTTGATGTCAAATTGTGTACTTGTATTTCTGTATGACCCTTTTGAACCACCTAATTTAGATTCACTGTGCCTTCTAACAGCTTCCTCACATTGAAATACCTCCCCTTTCTCTTGAAATATTTTCCCTCTTTTAGACTAGAGTACTTTTTTTAAAACTGCATACGTTTGTTTATATCAAAGGTAACTTCAACTGGAATATTTTAAAATCTATCCCTTTGTGTATAGGTGCTCCATTTTTTAAAACCATTGTAAGCTTTATGATTGTTATGCACATACAGGAAAATGTGCTGATGTGCAAGGTGTAATTTCCAACACATCTTTAGACTGTGGTGCTGAAATGTCCATCTATGGGCCCGATTCTCATCATGGCGCAGTGAGGGTGCTAAATAGAACGACTCACTGCGCCATTTCTTGATGCCCAGGCACCACTGCTATTCTCATGTGGGCCTGGGCGTCTTCGCAAAGCACGACACTGCTTTCCCTGTAATCCGACTGTTTCTAATGGAAACAGGCGGATTGCAGAATCTCAGCAGCATTTTCGTTAAATAACGAGAGAATCGTTATTTAACGAAAATGCTGCCGAGATGAAAACAAAAAAGCACGTGCTGTTTGGGTGTGCAGATCATGACAGGTGGCTCCTGCACTGCATTTATTTATCTTGTTTGCAGACGAGTGCATACTGCCATCCATAGTAGAACCATGGATGGCAGTATGCACTCTTCTGCAAACTAAGATGCAGTGCAGGACCCACCTGTCACCATCTGCACACCCAAACAGTTGTGTGCTTCTTGTGGCACTACTCCTGTGCATGTGCTTCGTGTGGCACTCCTCCTGTACGACACCAATTTGGTACCGTATTTCGGTGCCAATTTCAGGCAGTTCCGAAATTAGAGGAGTGCCACAAGAATACCCATGCGAAAGGAGAGATAACGAAAGTGCCGGTTGCTAGATCGGTTTTCAGCCCTTCCTAGCACTGGCACCCATATTCCAAAATTGGCGCAGTCAGTCCGACTTCGGAAGATTGTGCCACCTTCAGAATAGGTCGTAATTACCGAAAATGTCATTAGCACTTTTTTCGACATTTTCGGTAATTAACACCAACTTGAGAATCGGGCCCTATGTCTCACTCATGCCAAAGGGAAGTGTAAGGAAGCAGGGAGAACACAGGCACGTTTCTTCAGGTACATTTATTCATAAGTAGCCCAGATACAGAACCCCAACACAGTCTCCCGCTTTTCTCCGAGAGCAACGGCTTCTGCTGCAACACCTTTAAGCCATAGCAATCTATTTGGAACAGTACCTACATCACACAGCCCGTTCCCCATACAATTCTAAAATATGCACAAGAACGCCATTATAACACATCTAATATATACAAGACAACATTATAACAGGAAGGTTGTCATTTTTTTAAAAAAAAGACTTTACTTATTTATGTGGCCTGAGTTAGGAAAATAGAGTCAATCATTTAAAAGTAAATCTCCGCCAGAGGTGGCCCAAGGAAGGAAAGGTTCCATTCAAAACATACAGCTATTCTCTATTGCTTTCAGCACCCATTTATGACGGCAGGCCCTGATGTGCCGGGAGCCAACCTAGCCCCAGACCTAGTCCCAGACCTGCTCAGCAATTTTATTACATGCATTCATCAACATTCAGTCCTTTACCAGTTTATAATCCCACTGATTTAACCCTCTGACTCTGTGGTTTATTGATTTAAAACGATTTATCTTCGGGCTCATGATTCTCAAGGTGTGCTGATATGTGTTTCCCAGTTATTTTATATGCATACATTTCAATTCTGACCTGACTTTCCTTATTGACAGAGTACTCTCCCTCCACATCTGCGTCTGATCTCTGTTTCCCAAAAGAGACACTAACTTTGCAGACAAGCCCCTCTCCAATACCCCGGTAGAGAAATAAAAAGGTCTCTTACATCTCAACTATGCAGCAGGGGCTTCCCAAAGAATCAGGCCACATTCCTGTTGTTGCCCCACTAAGTGTTACCGTCCAGGTTGTGACACCAAATTGAGGAAGCAAACAAATGGACTTGCTTATGTCAGTATGTTGTATTATTGGAAACTCATATGCTTTATGAAGTTATCTGTCACCACATCACGTTGGGGGTTTGTTCCCTAGCTGCATACTGTACACGTATGAATCTATCCTTGCATTTTGTTTTTCTTAAAAATGAATATCTCAAGTTTGGCCATTACGAATTTGGAGTTGAAGGTAAAGCTAGATGTGTGCCAGAAATGCCAAAAATGAGCCAGTTTCGCGATATGTGAGGGTCTGTGGAAACACAATGCAAAAAGAAGCTTTTGCTAGCACTTATTTTAACCATGAAAACGTTAATCAAACTTTACCAAGTTTGCCACATGTGTTCGGCCACATTTACTGCATGCCGAATTTGGTGAACTTTCTTGAACAATGTCTAAAGCAAACAGAGAAAAGCACTTTCTTTCTTTTTCCTGTGTTAAATCTTATGTAGTCTTGACTATAAAGTTGCTGCCGGACGTCTGTGATAGTGGCTATCGTACATATGGACAATTTAGGTCTATACTTCTAAAATTTGCTTTAAAGTGGAGTTTGATTTGTAGATGAGGGACTCTTGCCATTCCCTGTATTGGGGTCTTCAATGGAAACATAGAATTCCCACATAAAGCTGAAGAAAAAAGGTTCCCTCTGTATTTTTATTTTGTTTATTTGTATAGCGCGCCTGGCCCAAAGGCATCTGGGCGCATGTCTTAGGTGACAGTAACATTGTGAACATGGTGACAACAATTATATTACAAAAGAACTTGGAAATCAGTGGACGCATAACAAACAGAAAAATATAACATATACCATATGTACAGAGCTAGAATACTTTACAAATAATTACATTGGGGCTCATTACGTCTGGGGCGTCCTCGGTATGAACGGTGCTAGTAAGGCACTGGCACCGTTCATACTGGTCCGCCACTTGTCAGACCAGGCGTGCAGAGCGGCACCCGCGAGCAGTACAGGATGGTAGTAACGGTATGGGGGTAGCAACGGTATGGGGGCTCAAATGGGAATGGGACATACCGGTCCGGGTCCCGCGAAAGGGAATTACCGGGCCCTACAAGGTCAGAATGGCCCGGTAAGTCCCCTTTTACGGGACCCGGAGCCGGACCCGAGTTTGGAGGTAGCCATGCCCTTAGGGCATGGCTACCTCCAAACTCGTAATGAGGCCCATTCTATTTACAATCATGGACCTAATCAGGCAAGGTAAAGCAGATGAAATGGGCCGAGACTGGTAAAGGCCTGTAGGAGCTGGGAGAGTCTTTGGTAGAAAGCCACGCTTTAGCCTTACTCTTAAAGGAGTGGAATGAGGGTTTCGCTCTAAGAGGGTTGGGCAAAGAATTCCACAGTTTCGAGGCAAGGACTGGGAAGCTAGCCACGTCTGCTTTCTGTAGTTTGAATCTGGGTAAGGAGAGACAATGGGCTTGGGCAACTCTTTGAGGGCGGTTAAAGGTGTGGCAGGTAAATCGGTTAGCCAGGTAGCTGGGCGCCTGTTTGACCAAGCATTTGTGAGTTAGTGCAAGTGTTTTGAGGGAGACTTTTTGGGATACAGAGAGCCAGCGTAAGCCACGTCTGGTGTCGGAGATGTGTTGATTCCTAGGGATATTTAATGCTGCTCTAATGGCGTTGTTCTGGATGACCTGCAGCTTTCTAAGGTTTCATTGGCTTGTTTTGACATAATAAGGGTTCTGGCCAGGATGATGCAATTGGAAGTTGTGAGAAAAGGGCAACAGGCTGTGATGAGTTTGCAGGTGTAGGCAGATGCCGATGTGACAGCATTAGTTTGTCTGGTGAGATAGAGTGGAATCAAGATAGGTGCCAAGAGTTTTAGTGTCATTTGATACTTTGAATGTGTTGCCATTGATTACGAAGGATTTAAAGGATGGGTCTAGTTTGTTAAGTCTGTGATGAGAGCCCAGAATAAGGAGCTCTGTCTTTTCATCATTAAGACAAAGCTCATGTTTAGCCATCCACGCTTGAATCACCTGGTGGACATTGTTTAAGGCTTTTGTGTCAGCCGTGTAGTCCCCAGAGATGGGGATGAGTATCTGGGTGTCATCAGCGTATTTCGTGTAGGTGACACCCAGATTATCAAGTATGTCGAAAAGTGGTTTCATAAAGACGGTATAAAGTGTCGGTGAAACGCACGATCCTTGGGGAACCCTGCATAGGACTGGGAGGGTTCAGCTGAGGCAGAAGGGGAGAAGACCCTCCTGGATCTGTTGTCCAGGAATGATCTGATTCACGTGGTGCCTTTATCTGAAAAGTGGGCGGCCGATTTGAGATGTTGGCATAAGATTTGGTGGTTGACCAAGTCAAATGCTGCCGATAGGTCAAGTAGTAGTAGCAGGGCCAGCTTCCCATTATCTGGGGTACACACTGCACAGCAAAATCTTGTACACACTGTTTCCTGTGATGACCCCAAAGTCTTCATGGCCTCAGCACATTGGAAGTATCAGCTCCCATGTGGACCTTCTTCATCATTGAAGGGTTATATTTCCAGAGGCACTGACACACATGCATGACCTGACACCACAGGACGTCTCTGGTTAGATAAACAAATAAGTCATGCAACCATATTTATTTCAATGTTTCCTTAATGGCTGTTATTGGCAACTGGCAGGAGCATGACTGACACACACATCACTAAATGGTAATCTAGATTCTCAATACATCTAGGTATGGTATCCATCACTGGCACGAGCCAACAGCCAGCAGCCAGGGTTCCTGTGATAAATGTTCTGTGACTAATCCTCGATTTGGGTAAGTGTGCTCCTGTGGATGTACATTATAGGGTCACCCATGTCTAAGTGCCATAGGTTTTTGGGAGTCAGTTGTATCAAGCAATTTCATTGATGCAGAGACCTTCTGCACAATTTGCATAGCCATTTTTGTCTTGAAACTTGGATGAGAGCTCTTGATTTCGGGTTCCTTCAACAACGTGTGGATATAATTTGATTAGTGGGGGGGATCTCTGTAGTCATTTGATGCACAATATATTTAGAATCATCTGGTACAAATACTGCATCATTGTAACCTCTTGTCTTCCCCCATTGCACGAATATTGTAATAATTAATTGTCGATCTACTGTTGCAAATGCTCATTTAATCCATGATCTTTTACTCTCTCCAAAGGCAGACGCCCAAAGCTCAGTTATCGGTTCTGGGAGAGGAAGCCATATGATTATATGCCTAAAAATATGGCAGTCATTACGTTTGCATGGAAGTCGAAATACATGGATTCTTAATGACTCATGTGACTTACGAAAATGCAATAATAATAAAAATATCATGAGCAAGTTTAAGCACACATTTAAGGCTCCACAACTGGAAGTATTATTTCGAACACACTGCGATACATGGAGGCCTTTGACCTTATGGCTCCTATTTTATTTTTACTTTATTTTGCTGAAATTTAAAACGTCTAACAGGGGCTTACCTAAAGCTGTACAACTGCCATATGTTTTACTTGATTGTGGCTAAGAGCTACCTCTGCCCCATATCAGTTCCAGATGGACTAGCATGCAGCTGTCTGTTGTTAATCTTTGAATTATTCCTCAATTACTCCCTAACGTTCTCATCTTCAGCCCGTCCTGGAATCTGAACTGTTGCTCTGTTTTTCCTTCCTATATTTGTTATTTTTTTTATTGCGCTTATGGTTTAATTCACAAACCTTATACATCGTTGTTGATAAGAAAAAACTGAACAATGGAAATGAAAATTAAAAGAAGTATATCCAATATTCTACATTACACCATTAAAATAACATATAATTAATTATATAACACAGAACAACTCTATCTCAAGAAACAATTCTCAATACAATGACAAACAAGTTAAAGCAATTAATTCACAAATCTAATGGCATCAACCAATAGAGAAACTTGCTTATCTGACCAAAAGTTAATTTGAGAAATAATATTCAGCTCACACATAAAATGTGGAAAGTACTACTTTTTCACAAGCTTGAGTCTTGGGCACATAATGAAAAGAAGCTCCAGCGTTTTAATGCATTCAATATTATAACAAAAGCAAAAAAAAAAAGGTTTGTCAATGGAATATTTAATCTTGAGCCCATTACTTTGTGAGTTTCTGGAAGATTAATTCTAATTCTTCAGAATGTATTCCTCCAAATTAAATTTGTGAACTTGATAATATTGTTGTTAATTATATGATATCTTGTCTTTTTTCTACCCTGTTACCATGATAGACGCGTGCATATGAATTTATGAAGTCTTTGGTATTACGCCAATCATAGGTCCAGATGACCTCTGTGGTTGTCAAAGGGGATGATAACAGAGGAGGTTGCATTTAGTTAATTCAATGCCAGTTCGCACTTATTGACCATGAGTTTTTTTTATCGTATTGCATAGAATTATCTGAAGAAGCCAGGATCGTTCTATAAAATGACGTTTCCATCGAATCATAGCTTGTAATAGAGCAAGTTAAAATCTCAGAACAATCATGTGAACATATTTAGCTAAAAATATCACCATTTTCCAAAAGAAACCTTCGGACTGCTGCATAAATATCCGAAGTTTAAGCAATCAAATGTCATAACCATATAGTAAAGATAATAATGGCTTTATGGTAATTATGTACTGGTAGTATTGACAATCGCCCATGTTTTGCACTGAATATTTTCATCTGTGCAGCGAACATAACACAACAGGCATGTAATGTTGGCATGTTTAAGCCATGTTGAGGACGCCTATAAATTGCATAGCACAAGTAAACCAATTGCTGAACGACCTTTACTCTAACTTAATTTAAATACCAGTTGAAAAGAGCTCTTTTCTTGCCTCTGGAGAATGTGATAATCTTAGATTTTTTGCTATTTATCTCCATTTCATGTAAGTCTCCAAAGCCCAGAGACTGCGTTGAAGGCCTATTGGTGGTAGATCGAAGATAATCAAAGATAAGCCAATTATTGAACAGGTATTGACACTAGTAATGGATGAAAATTGTATATAGTATCAAAAATGCAGCCAAAGTCTGAGATGTACAAATTAAAGAGTGCTGGAGCTAGAACACAGCACGGAGGTAGCCCTCTATATATTTCAATAGACTTCAACATGGTACCACTTCCATCCAATGTCACACAAATATTAGCGTGTGTATGCAATGGTGGGAAAGACCACAGTCCTTCAGCTTCCTCCAGAGCTTATCTCTGTTTACTTTGTTGAAAGCAGATGGGAAGTCAATTGAGGCAACAATAAAGGGCATATTCCTTTGCCAGTACTTCTGCTGCAATAAGTATAACAAAAACATTCAATTGAGTTCACACATCCCTTCGGAACCCTGACTGTCTTCCATTTAAGTTAGTAATTTCCATTGCCCATTCAGTTATTTTTCTTAAGGTATGATGAAAAAATCCTACCACTCATAATGAGCAAAGTGATTGGATGGTGATTAGACTCTTCCAATTCCTCACCCTTTTTGAAAATAGGAATCAGATATGGCAGTTTCCAAGAATCAGGTATGGCCCCTTCAGATTAAATATTTTAAAAGAGGGTGTATAGAATGGCTCCCCACAGCTAAGGATGTTCTTTCAAGGTGAGATTTGGTAACCCATCCGGACCTGCAGTGCGGGATTGCTCTGCCTTTGTATTATCATCTAGATCGAAGTCCAGTTTTCACGGGGCGTTTGTGGGATTCAATTGATTACAGACCATATTATTTGGTAGAGCATAAAGTTGATAGACTTGTTTTGGCTATTTCGCCTCCAAGATTGAATTGACCTGATTTACTTGATTAATTCACAAATCTTGATCTTCTATCAGAGTTTGTATCCTGTAAGCATTGGTCGGGGGGATTTAGATCTACATTGGAACATTCATATATAGCCTGCATTTTATTCCCAATTCCATCTGCTAAATATGCTTGACCGACACCAATTTGTATTCTTGCATTTGGGAACACATTCAAATTTCCCCCAAAGCATTATTGTTAAACAAAGGCCAATTTGTCAGCTTGTGTGACCAATTTTCTATCTCTTTCATTGTTTTCTTTGCTTCTTCCTTTAGACTCTCCGAGCATGCCCTACTATGATACTTAATGGCTTTTTAAAAAATGTCTGTCCTGCTGGTCTGACTCTTAGGTTTTCTTCTTTTGCCTCTTCAGAGTCTCTTAAAGCTGGGAGGATAGCTCATGAACACATGCTCTCCTTTGGACCAGACAATACCCTGTGTCATGGGTTGTTTGATACCCGGTTGATTCGACTTTGCTCTGCACCCCTGCCATCCCCCAGCTGTTAGATTGAGCATCACATTGAGGGTGATAATGGTAATAAGTAACATCGGCTACCGAGCACACTGAACATGGATTTCTGGTAATGATGGCACTATATATTTAAAAAACACCACTAGCCCCATACCTGCCCAGGATGAAGACTGTTATTAACAGGATGCCCTCTTTATTAACATTCATTTTGTTACTTAACTTTCTGCAGCTGTTTCAACCTAGGGCCGGACCAACAGCCCCTTAGTTTTCTGACAGAGTGAAGCAGGCGAAATATGGCTTTCCATGAAAAGGGAAAATCTGGCCTACCAATTTAACCCCAGTTATCATGCACAAATTGGCAGTTCTCGTAATTGTTATAAAATAAGTTACATCTGCTAAGGATGCTTACTATCAACTCCAAGCTTATCGTTGAAGTAAAGAAACACAGCTGCACTTACTGTCTGGCTGTCAATGTAGTCCAACCTCTCAATGCTGACTGAATATGTAATTTCCATCTGCTTCTTTACCTGCTGTCTTTGAGAATTAGCCAAGTATCATCCTTCTTTAAAAAATAAAAAAAACATCAAACAGTTGATCCAAAACTCACCAATTCACCAACAGATGCAGTTGTCACTGTGATACTTTGGATGAGCTTTTCTAGGCACAGTGCACCCTACTCACCATCTGACCACACATCCTCTTCTTCCCTTTTATCAATCTGGCTTTAGGCCAGCATGTGGCAGAGAGATGTCTACCTGGGAGTTGATGGATGAGTCTATGCCTGTGCTGGATGGAGGAGATGCTTCTTTACTTGCCCTTCTAGGTGTCTCTAGGGCATTTGGCATAGCTAGCCATTGGGCGCTTCTCTCCAAACTTAATAATCACAAAGGATTGAAGGGCACTCAAGGGATCAAACATGTATTCAACATATATACAGAGCCAGATCTGCTGCTGGGCTCAAGCATGTCGCTCTGGCCCCTCCACCTGTATATGAAACAGCTCAATTATATCTCAAACTACCATTTATATCCAACGTCCACTGCCGGATGGACTGCCTCAGCCCCATGAAAGACAGCTGTTCCACTTTTCCCACCATTGTATTCTCCTAAAACTGAATGTTGTCTCTCATATCCTCACAGTCTTTCCTCCCGGTGTAGACCTGCCTATCCTCTTCACTCATAGGCCCTTGTTTGGCAGTAGATGCACATGTTCTTGGTTAGACTTTCAACTCTGCTTTTCCTCTAAAAATATCACCTTTTCAACAAATTCCCATCTGCTCCTATTATCTTTGCCATCTGAAAAGCTTAAACAATCTCTGTTACAGATGCTATCGTGCTATTGTGCCGCCCACATGCTAGTTGTCCCTGGTCTGAATTATGCTCCTTCAAGTGCTTCCTGACAGAAGGAGCGAGACTGTGAATGCTTCAGCAGGTCCTGCTTCTTCTGAGTAGTTGTATTCATTCTCTGCATGATGCAGTGTGAAGCATGGAAACTCAGATATGTACCTCTGCCTTATACCGTATCATGAGATAAACGCGCAATGATCACTGCCATGTTTGTGTTTTGACACTACGGACAATAATGGGGGTGACTATGTACAAACATGGTCAGTGTCAATAAACAGGATTCCTACTGACTCGGCCTACTCTTTTGATAGCAAAGGAGTTTAGCGAATCTGCTGGGTTCCCAGCCTCTCTTGCCTCATCATAATATGATGTGGGTAGGGCCATGGAGGATTTCCAGGACCGAGCAGGGAAGTCACAGAACAGATTTTCTGCTCCATGCCCCGCTCCTTGCAGGGTATCCTCCGCAAAGTGCCAAGGGTGAGGTAGAACACACAGAAAGCATGTCTCTTTGTGTTTTACCCTATCTGTGCTATTATCCATTCAGATAGGACAATGAAAATGTAGACTTGAACTGCTTTTAGGTTGATAGTGGGTGCAAGGACTTTCAACCAAATCCCTCCACTTTTGTTTGGCTTCAACTGCCTTTTCTGACATTTTAGCATAGACTTTAAAAGTGTGCTGCATCCCTTTCAGACCCATGTATCAGGATGCAGACTTCTTTTCTTGCTGCCAAGCTGTCCGTTTTCTGGTGGGCCTTCTTCAACACACAGTGAGGACTCTTTCCGTCTTGATTAACTAAGCATTACACAAGCACTGTACTCTAATTGGACTTCCTCCGTTGCCGCCCCACAGCTTTGGAATTCTCTGCCTTTTGTCATATAGCTTCTCCTATTTATTGGGTACACAGGTTTGCATTACTTTAACCTGTGATGTATGCTGTGGACCTATTATGCACATGTGGAGTAGGAATTTCATACTTACATTTTTCTAACACTGGTGTTTTATTCTTTTTTAAATACTTTCTGCTGTTTTTTCTTAATCTAATTGTATTTTCTGTTTAATTGAACGTTTGCTAAGCAACATAATATCTTTGGGTAGGGTGTTCCATATTGTTATAAAGAAAGATGATAATATAAGTGGGTGTGATGCAGGGGATGGCAGAGACCAGGAAGGATGCCAAGACCATGTAGTTTATTTGACGGGTTTATTAGGTATTATGAACAGTGGCTAAGTAAAAGGTAGCTGGAAACTTCCCATACAAAATAATTTAATGAGAACAACAAAATAATGAGACTGGTCCTCTCGACCTAAGTGAATTTCCCACGCAGGGCAGGTGCCAGCACCCCTCAGCACTGGTGTTCAAGTCCTAGTCCTTGGAGTTCTCCGGAGGTTCCTCCAGCTCCCTTTGCTCTGGCATTGTGGGCTCATGGTGTTCCCAAACCGTCTTCCTGCCTTAAACTCCCCGGAAGAATGTGCCACCTCCTCCTTCCCTGGCGTTGTGGGCTCACACGGTCCTCGACCGTCTTATTTACTTGGCTGTAAGTGCACTTTTTCTCTGGACCCATTCCCCTGTGTACTACAGTTCTCCTGATTCTGTAGCAGTCTAGTTGTTGGTTGTAGCCGGCAAGGATAACTAGAAGGAGGTCCAGTTGTGCAGGGATGGCTCAATCTTGGAGACTTTACTCTTCTGTTTATAGTGACTGTTCTCTTCCTGACTCCTCTTACTGCTTGGGCCTGCCTATTGAGGGCCTGGCCCACTGGAACCTTCCTATGCTCTCTGGCTAGTTCCTGTTCTTCCTCATGGTCCTTCTTGTTCCTATGTCTCCATCACCTCCTCCTCACTCCCTCTGTAGCACTCTCCCTTGATTTTATTGCTGGTTTTGTCTCACTCTCAGACTTTTCCCTTCATCTTTGCGCCGGAATAGGGTCAACTCATTTTGACATTCTCTTTCCGAAGCCTTAGCTTCCAGTCGTACCACTTCCTGAACTGCCACAGATGCTATATGCTCACTTTCTTTAGATGTTTCCGCCTCATTCTTATTTATAACTGCCTCTTTGCTCTCCACCCCTGGTCATTACCACCTTGCTTCCTTTCGAAATCGTTGTTATCTCTGTCTGCCAACCCAAAACAGCGTTAAAGTGCTCCTTCCTTTTCGCTTCTGCCTTTGTACCTTTTTTCTAATCTGGTCTGGATTTTACCTACTCTTCCATCCCTCTCCTGTTGTTGTTACCCCCTTCCACTCCACTCCAGGTTTTGCCTCTTTCCACCTTTCCTCTTCTGCTGTTACTACTCCTTCCACGCCTCTCTAGTTATTATCTCAATTCTCCTTTCCTCCTCTGTTGTTACCACCTCCTGCCATTCCACGGCACTCCACTCCAGATTTTACATCCTGACTCCTCTACACACCGTCAGCCCTCACCACAGCCTCATGCACTCTCTTTGTTGCCACCTCTCCGGTCTCCTTAACTCCTGCAGCCTTCTGGTATTCTTCCTTTTTCGAGCCTCCAGCCCTCCCCAAACATGAGCATTCCGAACCTGCAACCCGCGCTCCCAGAATGGACTTCCCGGCTTGTGTAGGGCTCTTACTCTTGGTTAAGACTTCCATTGAGGTTCTACACCTCTGAGGGGTATTTGGAAGCAGGCTGGGATTTGACGTGGACCGTCACATCTTGTGGGTCAGAATGAGGCTAATGGGTCTGGCCTAAACCAATATTTAAACTGGTAGCCATACTGCAAGCTTTATATGTAAATAGTGAGTCATAAAAACGGCCAGTTTCTGGGCCAGCCCACAGTTGAGGTTCGGGCAGGTAAGCTCGGGGTCTTAATATTGCGTTACTCATGATTCCAATAGGTTTGGCATTGAACCCGTTTGTTTATGGCATCGCATACTTTGTTCTCGGGTCTGTGAACCCAGAAAGATTTCTAGGCCCCTTGGATGGGTCCATGTCTGCGAACATCACAGAACCAACGAAAAATGTATTCACATCTGTCCAGTACCATGGGGTTCCCATTAAACCTGTCCTCTGATGTTTAAGGAACTGGGGTGGTTTGTCCTGCGAGCTTGGTTTGGAATGGCCAACACAGAGTTGCCTTGTTTTGCGGAGGGTGCGTGATAATGCTACTGTGACAGACCACAGCCAGTTGACTGATGATTTTCCCGTAGTCCCCTGTCCAAAGGCACATATGTGTGTGAATGCAGAATAGAAATGATGTCAGTGTTGACATGGGGCTCTGTGTTCCAGGAAGTTGTGTGCAGCACATTAGACAGCATCTAAAGGTCATGCCTACACCTATTGCGTTTCTCCCGTTATCAGTGTGCAGTCATTTTGTAAACAGCTGTTGTGTGAGAGTAAAGGCAGGAATGGAGACGAGTTGTGGAGTAGTCAGTGCTGCTGCAGATAGGGACAGGCCATGTAAGGTTAGTCTGATCGTCATCATGTGCAGTCCGTATGGGTGTGGATAGGGTTGTGCAACATACGATGATGCCTTTCAATATTCATTGAATGCTCAATTTACCGCAGGTCTGGAACATTCAGAACGGGCACAACCTGCACAGGCTGGAGGCAGTGGAGGAGGCAGAGGTCACTGCCATCATCCCTCTGCGAGATTCAACATTTCTGACTGGGGGGTGGAGTCGGAGGATTGTGACCTACGACCTATCACAGAGTGAGGTGAGTCAGAAGGCGCGGAATGCACAGTGCATGCTGCGATTTGCACCGCATGCACGAGCTTGACTGGAAAAGGATGCAGCCAAGTACCATTGACAATGGGTCGATCCCACTATAACTAAATGTGCAGCTAGCACCCATGCAGCAGCGATCAAGCCATTGGTCCACCGCCACGCCACCTCAGGGGAGTCTTTCAATGTCTTTCAATGTCTTTCAAGGGCTCTCCCAAGCTTGCGTGGTGGCAAAAGGTGCGGCACGCGCCCTATTGAAAATTAAATGCACCCTGCCCTTGTGCTGGCGCCAGGCTTTCCAGCACGGGAGAGGGGGCGAATTTGAATAAGAATAGGGAGAAGGAAGTTAAAAAAATGTGGCCCCCTCCGCGCCCCCGGCCGGCATCGTCCAGGGAGGTTACCACATTTTTGTTTCGCTGCCGGAGACGCTGCCACCTCTAAGGCCGGCCCTGGCAGTGATGAAAGCACACTTGGGAGGCTATGTGAATTGGGCCTGGGCGCTTTACTCTGGGAGAATTCGCAAGGGCCGCGCCTCCAATATATAGAACAGATCTGACCCACATGCGTCTGTTGAGAGATGTGTCTGCAATACATTATTGAGTCTATTCACAGGGTGCACAAAAGTTGCACTTTGTGACCACAGTCAAACATTGCGCCACAGATAACAACGATTATGAAAAGCTTTTCGTTTATCCCCAACTTTTCACACTATGCTATCCTTACATTGATGCTGCGACTCCTTGTCACATTTGGATTTGGCACTGTTGGGTCCCAGGAAGCTTGCTTTGGGGTAGTAAAGATGAATTGTTTTCCTGTGTATGATTGAAGTGAGGCAATTAGCATTGGTAACTTGTCATGCACACAGACCCATACTATCAGACATATTTACTCTGAAAACTGGAATCCCCTTTTAGCCCCTCCTCTTTTAAATTTCTGGATCAATTGGGCCGACTTTCTCAATCCAGAAATGAGGTCCAGTACTGCCCTCATACCCATTGACATGCCCCTTTTTTTGTCTGGGGCCATTGTTCCGTTCAGATATGGTAGATTGTCACTTTAAGAATCACCCACTTTATTAATCACTCTCAAGAATCGTCAAGCCATGTGTATAAGCTTTTTCTGATGACCTTGGTGAAAGGAAAAGGCATTGTTAGGTTAAGTGCACATTGATTGATTGATATTTTATTTCTATTGCACTCGTACACAAGTGTTTCAGAGCGCAACAAGGCAAGGGAGGGGAACAGGGGAGAACAAAACAGCGATTTTACTAGGCCCAGTGACATTGAGAACGCGCAAGTGCATGGGAGAGGGGGAGGGGAAAAGTGCATGGTAGGAGGGAGAAGTGAAAAGTGCGAAGCAGAGGAGAAACAGATAAATAACAATAAATAAATAATTAAGGCAACAAACAGTGGTAATGCAGCCAGCAATTTGCAAGTGCTAGGTTTAAGTCAGCAGACAGGGTAGGTCTGATAAGTGCAGGAAGAAAAAGGGGGGGGCTGTTTGGGTACAGAGACAGACCCCAGTGCAAGGGGGGCCCGAAGGCAGTGCGGGAGGGTGGCAGGGTGAGCAGGTACCTGGGCCCGAAGGACGGAGGGTGGCCAGGTGCACAGTGCCAAGCGAGAACAGATCAGCAGGGGAGAGGGAGTGTGAAGGCAGAAGAAAAGAGGAAGGTCTTGAGATGCTTCTGGAACTGGAGATGGTTCTCCTCAAGTTTTATAGTGGCAGGGAGGCTATTCCAGAGGTAGGCCCCAGCCGAAGACAGAGATCTACCCCCAGCTCATATCTTTGAAAAACGACTGAACCTGAGGGAGTTGGAGGTAGAGGAGCGAAGAGCTCGAGAGGTATTTGCAGAAGGATAGCTGAAGATATTTTGGACCCAGGCCCCAGAAAGCCTTGTGGACAATGCAGAGGGTTTTGAATTTAATGCTTGCATCCACTGGGAGCCAGTGGAGAGATTTCAGAGCTGGAGAGATACGATCCCATGGCTTGGGGCCAAGGACAAGTCTTGCAGTCCTGTTCTGGATTAGTTGCAGAGGGCGGAGAGTAGAGGTAGGTAGATTTAGAAAGAGGCCGTTACAAAAGTCCAAGCTAGAGAGAACCAGAGCTTGGGATACCAAGAGCTTCTAGGGGAAGGAGAGGAAAGGCAGAGTACCTGTGAGGAGGTGCAGTCGGATATTTGACTTTTTAGAGACCTCAGAGATGTGGGCAGAGAAGGAAAGGGTGGAGTCAAAGATGACCCTGAGGTTATTAGCCTCGCAGGTGGGGGTAGGAGGAGGGCCAAGGGAGTCCGGCCAGAGAGTGAGGGGAAAGGATGGTGAAGGTGTGCCGATGAGGAGGATTTCCGTCTTGCTGGCATTCAGACAAAGATCTTTGGCAGAACACCAATCTTGAATGGCAGTTAGGCAATCAGAGATGAGAGAGGGAGAGGAGGTGGCAGAGGGCAGCCTGAAAATGAGTTGAGTGTCATCGGCGTAGCACTGGAAATTTGAGCAGAAAGTGGCAATGCAGTGGCCGAGAGTTGCCAGGTATTGGTTGAAAAGCCAGGGCGAGAGGTTAGACCCCTGGGAAACACCACAGGTAGAGGGGAAGATAGATGAAAGGAAGGACCCAAGTTGGATCTGGGAGAGTCGATCTGAGAGGAAAGAGGTCACCCAGGCCAGAGCCTGATCAGTGATACCCAGGTATTCACTGAGGCGGTTGAGCAGGGTGGTATGGTTGACCGTGTCAAAAGCAGAGGAGAGATCGAGGAGGATGAGGACAGAGGGAATGTTAGAGTCAAGGTTGGAGAGCAGATCTTCACAGATATTCAGGAGAGCAGTTTCCGTGCTTCTGGCAGCACTGAAGCCAGACTGGTGGTCATGGAAACAGCCAACAGAATTAGAATGAAGGTTAAACTGAGAGATGGCCAACTTTTCCAGGAGTTTGCCAAGAAAGGGAGTAATGGAAATTGGGCGATAGTTTGCTGGACAAGAAGGATCAGCTGTGGGTTTCTTGAGAAGAGGATGCACAAAGGAGTGCTTCAGAGGGGAGGGGAAGGATCCCGAGGCAAAAGAGTGGTTGCAAAAATCAGCAAGGGCCAGAGTGAGGGTGTCAATGTGGTCCTTGATGGTTTTAGAGGAACAGGGATGAACCTGTTTTGACGAGGCTTTCATAGATCGGACTTATCTAGCGACCTTGTCAGGGGTGAAAAGAGGAAAGGACGAGAAGGATGGTGGGAGGGTGGCTAAAGGAGGGTCAGCAAGCACAGATGGAGAGGGGAGAGGCGGGGTGTGGGTGGAGAGGGTGGACAGGATGTCCTGGGTTTTTTAAATTAAGTGAGAGGCAAGGGCATTGCAAAGAGCCTGGGAGGCAACAGGAGGGGTAGAGACTGCAGCAGGGTTGGCCCGCTCCTTGCAGATTTTAAAGAGTTCGGCCAGGTTGTTAGATGCCGCAGAGACACGAGCTTGAATGTGGACTCCCTTCTTGGTGAGGACAGAGAGTCGGTATTGCCTTTGTAGCAGGCAACAGGCCAGTTTGTCAGAGGATGAACATGAAATCCTCCATTTCCTCTCAGCTGCCGTACACTTACGTTTAAGTGTAGCTAGGTCAGAGTCATACCAGGAAATGCACCTGGCTTCGGACTTCAAACGGATCCTCATGACAGGGGCAAGAGCACCAAGCGTATCAGAAATTAGTAGAGCAGAGACAGGGCTGTGTCAGGATGTGAGACACCCAAAGGTGGAGGGGGGGGAGAGAAAGTGGCGGCAAAAAGCCTCAACTGACACACGCTTCATGGGCCGGATGTCCGAGAAGGTAGGTGGCAGTGTTGGGGTAGGCTTTGCTTGGGGGGAAGAGAGGGAGAGATGAGATGAGAGGAGGGAGTGATTGCTCCAGGAGAAAGGAGTGGTCAGAGGGATGGAGAGGGGGAAGTCAGAAGAGATCAAGACATCGAGTGTGTGCCCTGCAGAGTGAGTCGGGTAGAGGGGAGAAGGGACAGGGAGAGGGAGTCACAGAGGTCACGTAAGAGTACAGAGGAGGAGCAAGGAGAGTCTAAATGTATATTTATGTCACCGAGGAGGAGGAGTTGAGTGGTAGAGCAGCCAAGTAGCCAAGTAATACTTACACTCAAGGTTTCAGTTACAAATAGTTTTTTATTTAACATCAGTTTTTAAATAAGCATTCTTTAAAAAGGGCAAGATATGTAACAATCAAATATACTTTAAATACTTTTCCAGAATCAGCACAAGTATAGTAGATTTTCTTTTACACAGGGGCGTTGCTAGGGGGGGCTAAGGGGGCTATAGCCCCCGGTCTTTTGGCTGTAGCCCCGGATAGAATCTCAGGAGCTACAGCCAAAAAACTAGCTAGCCCCTAGTCCCAACAGTTCCGACATCAGCGTAGCCCCGGGTCTTTTCCAGACCTAGCAACTCCCCTGCTTTTACAGATGCTTTTTACACACTTCCTACACCCAGAGGTGACTTAATTTCAAAGGACAGTAATGGCATTCATATATCACTAGTTATATTTTGCAGATTCTGAGGTTGCAAAAAGGAAAGGATAAAGGAAGCAAAAAGGTTAAACAGGTTCTCAGGACATGTGAGTATACTTAAATCTTCCAATGAAGTCTAGACAAGACTTTCCCAGCAATAACAGTCTAAAACAAGTAACCACCTATGAGGGACAGAAATATCAAAGTCAATGGACTAGAAGAGTCTGCAGAGAGCCAGGACAGCCAAAGCCAATTGGAGCGCAGTCTATGGAACAGAGTAACTTCTTAGATAATAAAAGTCTTGCACAAAGAGTTTTGTAGAAATCACTTGTAGGGTCACAAGCTGTTACACTTGTGAAAAGCAGAATTGGTATCAACTCTGTGGTAAGTCACTGCAAGTCTCAACTGAGAAAAGCAAAGCTCAAAAAGACACTGAGGTAAGTGCCTGAGTCTAAACATTACCTCTGCTTTGAAGAAGAGTGGTCCAACTGGATTCTGTCCTGTTGCAGTGATGCAGATCCTGGGTTCCTGAGCCTCAGTCGTGGGGACAAGAGGGAAGACGTCTGGAGGATACCAGCGCCAGCAATTTGGAGTTCGTGGACAGCTATGGGCTCTTTTCGGATCAGCAGCACTTTGCGGTTTCAGCGTGCCGTGAACAGCACCACAGCAGATCTTGGATACCGGTTGGGCTTCCTTCCCTCTTTGAGTCCTGCACTCTGGTGAGGGGACTGAAGCTCATACTGCTTCTGGAGGGTCCTTAAGAGACTCCTGGAGCTTCTGGCTGGATTGTAGACTTTGCACTTGACTATGGATTTCTCGACCCCTGGCACTTGGTTCTTGTAGCAGCGAAGAAGTACAGCCAATCAGGGAAGATGGTCCAGTGGAGTTCGTCTCAGGGTTAGTTGGTCCCACTAACCCATGGGAAGAAGGTGTCCCTTCCAGAGCTTCTCTTGTCAATCAAATAAGGGAGTTTCAAGACAGCAGCAGGACTTCACCGTGCAATTCAAAGGTCCAGGAGGATGCAGCAAGCTATGTTCATGGTTTCTTCATCGGGTGTTCTTCTAAGTGGTCGACTCTGCCTCTAGTCCCAAAACCCTCGCCTTTTAAGTATGTTTCTCCATTCATGCACAGCCAAGGCTGTCAATCACACAGCAGGGTGGCTGTCCTGAAAGGACAGCCAGCCAGCCAATCAGGACTGGGTGCATTCAGGCATTCCTAGAGACAAAGGACAGGGATGTTGCGTGAACCTCCCTCACATCCTGCCTTTCCAGAAACACTGGAGCCAGAGGCAAGTTTCAGGACTGAACAAGGGGCTCAAACCTAGTTTGGCGCACAGAGTAAAGCCCAAGAAAGACATCACAAACAGAAAATGGTGAAAAAAGAAGACTGGGCCATTTTTCCAAAACAGTTACACATGGGTGCTATACTGCGGTAGAAAAGCACAATGGTAGGAAATTTAAACCACTGCTGCCAGCCATTCAAAGTAGTGAGGGTAACAAAATAAATGTTACATGGGGAATGTATGATAAGGGGCTACGAGGTAACACCCCATCACTCCACGTAGGATGGTGTGTGCTGGTCCTACAAAGAGAAAAGGTAAGTAAAGTTAATTTCACTTTACTAATCTTGGGAACAGTAGTTCACGCAAGAAAAGATATTTAAACCTTTTGCAAAATCTAAAGGATTCCTCTGTGACACTGCACTGAAGGTGCTGTGTGTCACCATACAAAAAAGTAGATGCCTATGGAGTTTGTCAGACTCCAAAAACAGAGGAAACACATAATCCAAATCAGGTCACAACACATGATAGAGTGATAAAAAGGTCTACCTCACTCCCGGGTTAAAATGAA
Source organism: Ambystoma mexicanum (assembly GCF_040938575.1). Classification (NCBI taxonomy): domain Eukaryota; kingdom Metazoa; phylum Chordata; class Amphibia; order Caudata; family Ambystomatidae; genus Ambystoma; species Ambystoma mexicanum. Next base: position 921,162,368 of record NC_090926.1, on the reverse strand, counting down.
AAAGTCCTAAAGCCCAGCAGAAGAGCTGGGGGTCTCTAAGGTTGACAGGAATTATCACAGAAATGAGAATTCGCCCTAAAAATATGCATTTGAGCCTTAAACACTGCAAAGAATATGCAATTCATTTACTATTAGGTTGGGGTATGACATGGTTAGAACCCTTAAATTTCTTTGATATATTACAATAAAGGAAAATTAAAATGGCTCAATGTAAAATGACACTAATGCTTCACAGGGACAATTGAAAGGTGGACCTTGACTCAACCCACAGTTTCCTGGAACCCTATTCCTCAACCCTATGCCCCGCCCTCTTCCTGCTTTCCTACGAACTATCGAGAAATATACTCATCACGGTTATTGTATCAGAATAAGGTTTTCAAAAGGGCCAAGATCTTCTCACTATTAATCTATGAAATCTGTTGTGCACTGTTACTCACAGATTATATAATAACTCTGCTTCTGCCACAGACAGCAGAGTTGTTAATCATTTTAATCTGTAAAGGTAAATACCCCCTCCAATACATTTTAGATTCTAGAGGGATGTTGTGTATTCTTTATTGGGCATCAATTTATTTAGCAAGACATAGAATAGCAGTACTCTAGACTGGGCGGCTGGTGGGACTGCTTCAGATACTCCATGTCTTCCTTATAAAGGAACCATCATAGAAAAATCAGCTTGACACCAGGGATCAAGTCCACTTCCCTTCTAAGCTGTAGTCTGCTACTTCTCTCTTCCTCCTGTTGCTATTCAATATCCTTGTATGGTTTATTGACTTAATTACTGACTATCCCTTATAGGATTTCAATCTAATTATCCCCTTGCCAGTCCCCCGTCAGATCTTTTCTAATGCAGGATCATTCTTATTGGTTCCATTTATTGATTGGTTTCTATTCTGTGTTCTTAATTCTTTGCCATAGGTTGGTTTATCTCAGAATGTGAATCTGCCCTTCCCTGAGGAATGGCCACATGGTCAGTTCTTCCCTCTCCTGGAAAACACCCTGGGGGCAGTGATATCAGTAAGAACAATGTTGTTCTTTTCCCATATAGTAGCACCTGATTTGTAATGTCACTCTGTTTCAAATAAATTGACTCTGATATTCCTGCGATACGGAGAAGCAACCTTTTCAAACCGTTTCTTGTATGCCAAAACTCACTTGAATCTGTATCAAATATACATATCGTAAAAGAGAAAATCCTACATTTCATGGATACATTCAGGTTACTTTTGAAGTTTGAAAAGTTACATGTCTGTATCAGTGCTGAATGCACCTGATTTAAGGACACCCTGCTGCCATTTCTCCACACAACGGATTTCAGTTTATATCACTTGAAGTGATAAAAGATTGTGTCTGTTTCTCTACAGGCCAAACAATTATTCTGTATTTTGACAGAACTTCTCCTGAATCTATTTTAATGACTCTTTGGGAGGATAGCTCAGGGGCAACGTGATTGACTTGGAAGCAGGACGACGTTGAGCAACACAGGTTCGATCCTGGTTTCGCGCTTAGAAACATCTGGGTATTAAGTGCATTATAAACAATTATAACTCTGTTATCTATGTAAAAAAATGTATCCCAGCCTTAAAACATGAGCGGGCTATAATTCTTGCTCATGTGGTTTTCAAGTGACATACAGAGGGGAACATTTCAGCTGTCTGTTCTTTGTAGATTGTACATTTAGAATACCATTCCCACGGTCTGGATGTACTAACCTTTCACAGTTGTATGCGAGCATCCACTTAAGAGGGAAAAGCACACCTTATCATGTAGTCAAACATGGATTTGGCTTAGTTGCCTGTATTCAAAATGAAAATGACTCTAATTGGCATAGTTAGGCAACTGTTAATGTACAGAGAAGATTTGTTTCCTGTACTTGGTTTGTGAATACAAGGAAGTGTTTGTAAAGGGTTCATGACACAATACAAGCAGATGATTTGTGCTTTCCAGACACATATGGAAACAGTTTTAACTTGACTTTGGTTTTCTTATCGCCAAACATTCCAGAGTGTCTTTCAAGGTAAGTCAAATATATTTGCACTGGCTGATCAGTAGATATATGTTTTAACTACTATGGGGAACAACATTTTCGCAGCGGCTTTACTATTTTTAAAGGAGAAACAGATTTCAACATTTTAAACTACAGACACTTCGCCCCTGGTCCCAGACAGCAGCAGACAAGGCATCTCAGTGAGATGTAGGACAATACACATATTTTCATTTTAAATCTGCAGCATACGATCTTCTGCTCGTGTCTCTCTTTTTATTCAGAATAGTGGTTGACATTACATTGCTTTTATGTCTCTATATGTAAAATGCTTAACGAAACAGACTTCAAAACACCAACTTGAATTCTAGATGAGACGCATGAATTTAGTTTTTATGGAAACCTTTTCATATGAAGGTAAATATTTTGTGGAATACAGTTCTGACATATTAGTATGTAGAGGAAGCTGCACAATCATTCATGTAGAACATCCATACACACAAACACACTAAGTGCTCATAAGGTAAAACAAAACACATTACACACGCCTACAAAATCAAACACTTACAAACTCACACACAGACCAGGTGAGGTTCTCCGGGCCTGACACATTGTATTGTTTCAATCAGTGGCTGGCACCCTCTGGCAAGAGGGCATGCATAAGTGCACCCTGTAAATCAGGAAAAAACCAGGATAAGCCAAGTTCAGGATAAACCGACGTTTGGAGCATGAAAAGGCAGATAGGAGCCAATGGGGTTGAAGGGCATGCACCATTTCGGTCAGATTTTCAGAAATGAAAATTAAATGAGCAAGGCAGGTGGAGCTTTTTTTCCTTCTCACATTTGACCAGAGGAAAAAAAGAAAAGCCGATTGTGGCCCATAGTTCCCCTCTAACTCCTCTATAAATAACTATAAACCAGAATGATCCACCTGCCTTATATGTTGCACTCACAGATAGGTGTGTGAGTTTGGGGCAGAGTGTGTGACTGAGTGTGTGAGTGTGCATGTTTATGTTTATTTGTTTATATTGCGCCGGCGCCCGCAGCCATCAGGGTGCAGACATATGGCAGACAAGACCAACAAATTACCAATTAAACAAACAATAATGTCTTGAGACATTTCCTAAAGGTGGTATTGTTTTCTTCCCTGCGCATCTCCACTGGGAGCTTATTACAAGCCAACCCTGCCTGAATCGCAAAAGAGCGTCCATTGCCTCTTACTCGTTTGCATCTAGGCTGAGTCAGGCGCATCGAGTCCTTAGACCGGGTGACTTTGGTATGATTTTCCAATACCAATCGTTCTTTTAAGTATTCAGGTGCTTGCCCATATAGGCAATTATGCACAATGGTATTTAGCTAAAAACATATTCTGAGAGCCAATGCAGCTCTCTCCTGTATGTAGACACTGGTTCCCGTCTTGTGGTGCCTTTGATGATCCGGACGGCATCGTTCTGAGGTATCTGGAGATGTTGATGCAGCCCTTACTAGCTCCAGCCAGTAACGCACTACAATAATCAAGCCTCAGCATTATAACAGCTCGCACCAGTGTTATACAATTAGCCTCAGAAACATAAGGCTTCACTAGTCTGAGCAGCCTTAGATGGTATTGAGCTTTGTTGACTGTGCAGTTTACATGGGTTTCAGCATCCAGAGATGACTCCAAGATCACTCTCAGGGTTTTCACCCTGGACACTGTTTTAATGTAGTGTCCTTCTATAGTAAAACCTTCGTACTGATTAGTAAGTTTAGTACGTGCCTGTGTTGAGCCAAAAATAAGAAACTCGGTTTTATCTGCTTTAGCACACAGACCATTAGATGTCATCCAGATTTGGATAGCCTTATACCCTTGTTCTATATTCTCAAGATCTTTCTCATAATCCCCACTCAGTTCTATAAAGAGCTGGGCTTCAACAGCGTAGTTCAAAAAACGCACGCCCAAGGCATCCAAAGCATCACATAGAGTGCGACAAACTATATTAAATAGTACTGGGCAGAGACAAGCTCCCTGCGGGACACCACACTTGATTAACTCGTGTTTGGAACATGCGTCACCCCAAACTATTCTTGATTTCCTATCAAGAAGATAGGACCTGATCCAATCTATCGCTTCACTGGAGCACCGCCCGTGGTCCACGGGCCTAATGAGCAGTTTTTCCTGGTCTACAAGGTTGAAGGCTGCTGATAGATCTAATAACATCAGCAGCCCCGCCTTGCTCCAATCCATGTTATTGAGCATTTCTGACTCTAGATCCAGAAGTGTGCTTTCCGTGCCATGGGAGGGCCTGAAACTGGACTGCCTAGTCATGTGTGCATGAATGTGTGTGTCAATGTGTGGCTGTGTGTGAGCTTGTGTTTATTGGAAGGATGATGCATGAGTAGTGTGAATGTGCTTTACAGTGGCATTCTGCAACGTATTGGCCACAATGGACAGGTAGAATTAAAGTATTTTCTCAGAGTAATGCTGGCACACACTTGGCATCATTTGGGCATAATGTTTTTACAGGGCAATTCTGACATATTATGGAAACAGTTGCAGTGCTGGCATATATTGTGGCTACAGGGAAAATGAAAGCACTTTTTAAGGTGGCACTGCTGGCTGACATTGTATACACAAGCATTACAAAAATGTTTTAAGGACACAGCACTGGCATATATTGTGGGCTCAGGCATCATGAAAATATGCTTCATAGAGCCAATGCTAACATATATTATGTATGGACACAGGCCAGGTATTTGACAGTGGCACTGCTGGCCTACATTGGGAGCACGAACAACATCAAAATGTATTTTACGGTGGCAGTGCTGGCATATATTCGCGACACAAGCATCATGAAAATGTTGAGCAGTTTCCTGTTTACTGTTGGTGACCTGGAAATAATTGGATTTGTTTATATGTTACCCTATAGATACAATTATTTATTGTATGGATTTTTACACAATTTCTCTCAACAGTATGCTGTTAGATGCATCATTTTTGAGAATCCCCAAATTGTATTGGGTTGATTCGAGGTAGCTTCCGGCTCTAAGTCACTCGTGGATATGGATATAAAAAGGAAATAATAAAGCACCTTCATTGAAATAAACCAATCACCACCAATGGCTATGGCCTTGAATCACTTATAATGGAGATGTCCGCTTAGGAATCCTTTTATCCCATGGAGCCACAGCTGCTTTTGCCACTAATCCTTCCATCAAGAGAGAGGAACACACTCAAGATCCAAGGGCTTGCACGCTGGGCAGAAGTAGGTTGCCACCGTCCAATCTGCCAAGGCTCTCTCCTCAGTCTGTAATTTGAAATGACCCTTAGCACCCCCTTAACATGCATGCAAGATGTTTTGTTTATGAAACTGAGAGAAGCTGATTTTAAACTTGCAGATATCCACCTGCCAACAGTAAAGTCTAGGCTTAGCGGTCATGTCCATGACATTTAGTTCGCGATTCCCAGGTTCCTCTCTCTTATTGTGAGAACCTCCTTCCCTTCTGATTCTTTTTCGTTCATCACTCCCCTCCTCCCTTTGAGACACGCATTTTCCTTTCCACAACCCAATACCGATGAGCAGTTTTCTCCTGCCCTCACCGTGCACCACCAGTTTGTTCTCTCAGTTAAATGCAGTCGGGTGAGTTGTAGATCATTATTTCTGGTTATTCAGCTTCTTACAGCCCATTTATACAGGGCTTGCAAAATGTTTAACAATTCCCCATTCTGCTACACTCCTACCCTTACACAGGGGCAGATTTGATGTTTTTGTGGATAAACTGGTGTCCCCTGGTCTTCTCCTGCTGGTGGCCTTCACTAAGCATTGCACTATTATAGAATCTGGCCAGCTCAGTCCCATACGACTCAATTACATGGGATATACTTCCCGCTGGCCAGTCGGGACACCGGAGATGCAGGTATAGTGAACAGATTGCAGCATTCATTTCCTCTCCTGCTGCCTTGCATGGATAGGTCGGAACCTAGACCCACATGAGAAGGGGTGAAACTCTTTGCTCCACCCTGTTATGCTGTAATATGTGAGGTAAGGTTCAGCCATGCTATGTAAGGTCCTGCTATGCCAGAGTGCAAATTCGGGGACCTCAATGTGACATCAATGGCCGATTGCATTCATTAATCATCATTTATACTGCGCACAATCCACACCCTAGTGGTCTCAAAGCACCTATCCTTCTCCGAGAGTTTGTAAGGTGTACTGCCCCCACCCACCAGGGATCACCAGACCTTAGAGGAAACTGAAAATACGGGATTAGAGATGGATACGGCAAATAGGAAGGTGGATAACTAGAATGGATGGAAGCTTGAACTGAGGGAAAGAGTGAGTCGTTATAATTATAATTGATCTTTTATAATGCGCTTAAAACCGGAGACCAGTTTCTAAGCGCAAGACACACACAGTATGTATATGAGTGTGTCTATGAAAATAATGCCATTTTAAGTGTATAGTCTGGATGAATGAGGGGCTCGGAATGTACTCGGGATGTCCTAAGTGCAGTGAAAGCATGGTTGACCAGGTCAAGGCTGGGATAGACCGTGCCAGTTAAAGCTAGCCGTGTGTGTGTGTAAGTGTGTGTGTGTGTGTGTGTTTGTGTGCGCGCGCATGCATGTATGTGTGTGCAGAAATTCATGTCAGTTAACCCAAAAGGAGCAGTACTTGTGTCTCTTGTGATCTTTGCCTCTGGGTTTGGGAGGCTGGGAAGGACCACCAAGGGATGGGTGAATCTTTGGTGAAGTAAGTGTGCTGCTGTTATGTTATGGGCGGTGGGACCTAGGTGTGTGACAGGGATGTTTATTTTCTTGAGTCCTCTACACGCTGTGTCTGGGTCTTAAGAGAGAGACTGTTGCTATGGCAGAGCCTTGAGGCAGGGCTCCATCGGAGCTCGGGCTTCAAAGGATATCGAGATTTGGACCTCCAGGGGTAACTGAGATTGGGGTTTCAGTATATTTCAGCAGAGTGGATATTCTGGTCATGTAGGGGTGAGAGGAGGCAGAGTCAGGCACTGTAGGACGGGGGGATTGGGGTGTGGGAGTATGGAGGAGTGTTGGAATGTAAATGCATTCGGCTGAAATGGCTTAATAGTGGAGGGATGGCCTAAGACTTTATTTTCAGGGACGGCGAGGGGGGATTTGGGGATGGCTGCAACAAAGGACTGGCAGGACGGCAGTTGCCATGGAGGCATGGTGATGAAACGGGGGAACGTTCCTTTCTGTATGTTGAGAGGGGTAGCAGGGCGGTAGCACTTTAAAAGGAAAATAAACGTATGAGTGTGACTGTGAAAATAGCCCAAATGGGAGCGGGAGCCGGGAAGTCTACGATTGCTAAACTGAGCCAAGGGAAGGAAAAGGCGGGATTCGGGAAGCAGTGAAGGGGGTGGCAGGACCAGGCGTTTGGTAATGGAGATGCAATCTGGTTATTTGCTATTTCAAGGGGCAAAAGAAAGGGGGGGGGGGGTGGTTGGGAGACCAGGCGAGTGAAGCAGAAGGGATAGAGGAGATTCTGATTTTGGACCTGCCTGTGGCGGTGTAGCTTAGGTTAAATGAGGGTGTGAAGAGGCCAAACAAAAGAGCACATGTGTGGTCTGTAACTTTGGAAAGTAGGATAGGGAGGACAGTATACAGGAGGGTCATTAAAGGGGGACTAGTCTGCCTCATACATATGACATGGGAGTACGATGCAATGCAGCTGGACATGCTTCATGAACTACCAACTCACAGCCCGCGCAACATTGCCATGCTGGCAGGTACCAAAATGAACAAGCAAGGTGTCTCCAAAGCCTGTGATGTTTTGGGCAATGTCCTTGGCCCGCTGTGCTTAAAATGCCCTCATTTGCTGCCATTTTGATGTTTTCCTCCAAATATTCCATGGGGAAGAAGGCGGGGACGTAATTTCACTAAAACGGCAAGGGGTAGCTGATGTTTTAAAACATATATATATTTCTTCTTTTTTAAGGGGTAGCAAGGGAGACCACAGGGGTAGTAAGGGAGGCATCAGGGGTCGGTGGTGTGACCCCTGGCGACCCCCAAATGACTTCCCTGGAAGAAGGGGAAACGAGCCCCTCACCAACTATTTGCAGTGTTAGCCCCCCACAACTACTTGGTTTAGTTAAGCCTCTAGCTAGTGATGACGGGTACTCTTGGTGAGTGAAGCAGATAATTGGGGGAGACTGAGTCGACCGATAGGCGTGTCTTTGTACTGGTTCCGAGAGCGCACAGCGCTACAGACACATAAAGAGATGGAAGAAAAAGGCCCTGTATCCATATAGCAGGCATGTTACCCTTCCGAACAGTGATCTAGTCGGCGTGTTTAATCGGACTCTTCACAACCCGCTACTGCTCCTAAGGGGCTGTAGGTCTGTTGAAATTCAGTTTCTTTGATGTTAACCCCATGTACATTTTTCACATGTTCACATCTAGCATGTTGCAGCCAAAGACAGCGTGCACCAGTTCTTGATGCCTCTGGTCTGGTACCCTGCATAGGTAAAATTGATTGTGTTTTTCGTCCCTCTCTCAAGAGCACACTCGAACTTTGCAAGTGTAATTGTCTATAATGTACTTACCTCAGCCCAGCCTCGCCTGTGCCAACATGTCCCGCTCAAAGTGCTTTTGGTGGACCACTGACACGAGTGACTGCGCCTTATGGAGGCCTTGTAGCCATGTGGCAAGGCTTTTTATATTGAAGCGGGGTGTGCAACTTTACACACCGCAAAGATATCATATGAGCTACATTGACGTGTGCTGCCTACTGGGTAAGTTAAGGGAGGCAGACGTCACACTTATATAAAATTAACTCTTTATTGCAGTTACAGGTATAGGCAAGAGACTCCATCAATAACCACCTCCAGGTAAACCGCCATATCCCATCTGCACTGTCCCTCATGGAACTCCCGCAGGCCTTTTCCTAATCGCACACACCGGTATTCGCCACCACTCTACATCCTTGCCATATGGAGTACTGCAAGGGTGCCATGATGTTCTTCCTTTTGTAGAACCTGCACGTCGCAGCGGATCGCTCGTGGAGAGGTGGACAGCTGCATAGAGAGGACATCTTAGCCGCTGATTACTGCCCCGTTCTCGGGCTCCTCGCGACAGCAAGCTTCGATGGAGAAATAATCGTGTGGAAGACAGAGACGCAGAGACTTTACCTTTACCTCAGAAAGGTGACTCCACGCAGGTACCAGTCTTTGCACACCACAACACCTATGCATTTCTCTCTTTCTACTGGTCAAAGTGATGGCTTGTATTTGAGCTTCTTCACATTAGGAAGCCTCAAGTCCTGCTCTTTGTATTCACTCTTCCCTTATTAAGAGGTGTGAATCGATAAGTGAGTACCTTGTGTGAAGAGTTTATGAACAAACGTAGCGGATTCAGGGAGTAAAGATTACATACCTTGACAACTGCTGCCTGTGTTGTTGTACCCCTCTGGTGTGACAAAGTGCATTTATTTGATTTATTTGAAGGTTTTATAATAGACAGACTTGACCTGCAAGAGCATTGAATTGGTCTACGAAGGTAGTCCAAATAAAGAAAAAAATACACAAAGGTCATCGCAAAAGAAGAGAAATATATCGAACGGCTAGTGGGTGAAAGCTAACAGCAGCATAAGAATGAAGAGAAACAAAGCAAATATGGCGGCACTGTTCACCCTTTTCGGATGTCTCGTTGAGCCTCATTAGCATTGTGATTGGCTGAAATGGAGTAAGAGGATGGGGTTGAGTTGGAGGGAGAGGACATTCAGTGGACTATGGCCTTATGTGCAAGACGTCGCGAGGAAGACATTGGAATACGATATGGGGTAAGCAGCTACAAAGGTTTCTCTGAGACCCACAAGGTTTTATACCAGTGTAAGAGAGAAGAGGGCCGCAGGGCAGGGGGAATCCAGCTACTTCATTTGGCAAATAGCCTACTTCCAAGGATAGATAGGACAGCATCATGGGAGCAAGACAAGGAGGTAGAAGGATGGGGATGGGGAGCTTGAGCCTGGGGTAGACAAAGCCCTCCCAAAGTCCTGTACGCAAGGACCTGCCAAGGCCTAAGCACTCAGGAGAAAAGCCAGGCAACCAAGTGAGGATTTGTAAAGGCCCTAAGGTGAAAGCTACTGAACAATAAGGTGGGAATAAGGTAGAGGATGGGTCAGACCTGAGAACAGGCATCATTTGAACTGGTGGCAATGTAGCCAAGAGCATGTATCCATCAGATGGGGTAAATCTGTAGACACAAAGTACCAAGGGGTAGGGAGGGTGGGGAGCTTCTGACAAGATCAGGATTCTTCCAAACATGCAGTTGGGAAGATCCAAGTGCTAGGTCTGGAAAAGAGAGATAAAGCCTCGGTCTCAGAGACTCCTGCCACATAAGCATATTACTCTGCTCTGTCATGTGGACCCTATTGCTCTCTTTGGAACCCATTTGCACCCTCCAAACAAACCAGTTGCCACATATTGAGTTTAATCAGATGATCCTCAAAAACATCCAACTTCACCTCTTCTTTCACCCACCCAATGAGCCATTTGCTGCATGCTGAGTTCACTTGGATCATCCACAAACATTTCCAAGTTCACTCCCACTTGCAGACTCAACAAATATTATTCAAATTAAGTACTCATGACAGGGGGTGCAGGTGTGCCACTGCCATGCCACTTACTCCTTGCCACGCAATGTGATTTAGGACATGGGATTGCTGGCCATTTCATGTTCATCACTTTCGTGTTTGAGAGCAGCAGAGCGCTGTTTAAGGTGTGAATAGATGGGTTTATGCCTTGTAACAGTAGCGCAGTTCTGTGAGTTTTGGTCTGTGTGTCCATTGGGATTAGTCCTTGGTCAAGTGTTGTTGAAGAAGCCACATTTTGAGAGATTTGCAAAATTGGAGAATTGTAGGGGTATTCGAGCTGAGAGTGCGATTTTGTTCCCGATGGTGGACGCGTGACAAGATAAGGGGCCTCATCACGAGTTTGGCTGTAAACCTTAAATCTGGTGGTAGCGCTGTTACCGCCGGATTTAAGGGTCCACCAAATCCGGGCTTTGGCGGATTTCTCCCCTGGGGGGAAATCTGCTGAAAATTCGCACTCATACCGCCGGCGGGAAATCCACCGGTGATATGAGCGCGAAATTTCCCCATTGAGCCCAATGGGGAATGGGGCATTCCCGAATGGGCTCAATGGGGAATGAGGATTTCCAAATCCGCCAAACCCGTGATCCGGCGCTAATAGCGCTGGTCAGTTTGGCGGTAGGGCAGAAAGCGCCAGCGCTATTAGCACCGGCGCTACTGCCCAACTCGTGATGAGGCCCAAGGAGTGTTTGCACGTCCTCTATTTACGGACCGGTTGGTCAATCTGCTGCGAAAGGTGTGTATGCCACCAGATATGTTAAAGCTAGCCACCAGGTATATTGGCGTGACTGCTTTGTAGATAATACATGCAGTCTTGAAAAGTATGCTGACCTGGAGAGGAAGCCAATTTAGTTCATGCAGGACAGGGGTCAGTCAAACTGCTGCATGCCACACTGCTTTAACTGGAGCCAAGTAAGTGGCTAGAGCCCCGTCAGAGGGACATTCCTCCAATCCAGAAGGATGAAGGGTTTGACTTTGCAAAGGGGGGAGATTTGGAGACAGGCGTTTGGGTGTGTGTTTCTGAAAGGTGAAGACTAAGGTGAAGGCTAAGGATTTAACGGAATCACGTTTTGGATCAAATCCTTTTATGCGCATATCATTGAATAACTGATGGACACGTTGTTGCTTAGCGGGGTGGGGAGGTCTGATAAGGATACATTTGGTTTTGATGGGGTTAAGTTTGAGGTAGGCAGTCAACATCCAGTACTGGGTCATGGCTAGGTAATCGTGGCAGTTACTGAATTCCTGAGGTCTTTTTACACTCATGTACGGCCGAGTATCATCTGCATGTTGGTGGACGGCTTTATTGGGATCTTTGAAAAGTGTGCCCACAGGCTGCATGTAAATCTTAGAAAGGATCAATCAGAGGATGGAGCCTTGCGGGGCACGGCATGTGAATGGGAACCAGTCAGAAAATAAATAATGGTTGAAGATTACTGCAATTGAGTAACGAATGAAGAATGTATCATGTGCAATGCCTCAGAGTGGAATGGTGCAATTGATGTCATGCTTCTGGCTAGGGGGCACTCCCACGGTATGGTGCAGTCCTGTACACCTCCTCCAACCGCCAGGCCTCTTGGAGGGCTCCTCTTAGAGAAATTAATATGTTTGTACATCATCCCATTGCAGAACATGTTGCTTTAGGTTAAAGATACAAGTAAGAGAGAGAGAGAGAGAGAGAGAGAGAGAGAGAGAGGGAGAGAGAGAGAGGGAGGCCCACACAGAGATACAGTAGAGAGAGAGAGAGATAAAATGAGAGAGACAGAAAGAGCAAAAGGGATGACAGAGAGAGAGAGAGAGAGAGAGAGAGAGAGAGAGAGAGAGAGAGAGAGAGAGAGAGAGAGATGGAGAATGCGAGAGGGATGAGTAAGAGTGCACTGTGGTACAAATCATGAGGTGCACAATATAAATCCCAGATACATACAAACATAATGAATGCAGAGTGCACCATGTGCACGCCCTCTTAGCAGGCCAGTGCAGGTGATGTCCTGATTCTGCATGTGGACAACCACCAACACTTGGTGATGCTTAAATTAAATTATAATATTATATTATAATGTTTGGGCACATCACCACATAGCAAAACACATTCCAGTAAGTTACTAAGATAGTGGCAGATAACAAAGACCACACTGTACTGAGAGAGGGAGAATGAGAGAGAGAGTCCTTGCAATTGACTTTGTCAGCAATGTGCTTTATAACAACTAGTAAAATAACATAATGAATGTACACAGAACACAACAGAAAGGAAGAGAGTTTCCAGGCTCGAAGTCCATTCATTATTACATGGGCTACACATGTGGCTTCTCGTGGGACTTAGGAGTTGGGGCCTGTTTGCATTTTGGGGGCAGGACTGATCATCCAAGCTTTGGCTGATCAAAGCAGAGTTTTCATGACAGAGCAGGAGTTCTGTGGACATTATTTGCTTTGATGTTCAGCGAGTATTCTAGTCCAATACCTAGCGTAACAGTAGTACTTTGGATTACTACCTGGGCTTTCAAGCACACATGGACCACTGTCCAAGCTGCAGAGACATTCATATCCTAATGGTGGTGTCCACAACAGATCAGCAAATCTGAAAGTCAGGTGTGAGCAGTTGGGAGAGGGATGGTTGTGGCAAAGTGTGTCTTGCCTGTGCTGTAAATGTATTCTGCTAATCCCTGTTTCCTGAATCAACAGTACTGCATTATACAGTAGATCACTATTGTATGTGGAGTACTTACCTCACACTCAGGGATTGTTGGACCGATTCTTTTTACACTACCTGTTCTGTTCATGTCTACTGCGTTGGAGGGAGGCATTACATTGTGGTATTCTCGTCTCATGAAGTACAGGCATGCCTCTGGTCATCCTAATGTATCTGTGATAATACAAGCCTGCAATCACTCATGGCCCCTCAAACTTAAGCAATCTTAATTAATAAATACTGACGACTGGCATTTTTTTAAGATTATACACAACAGTCCATTTAACTTGGAGTAACCTGTTTGCAATTTCTGCATGCAGGCAGGTCATAGGACATTGTTGCAACTATGTTTACATCACAGTTAGACATGTGTGAAACAGGGTATGCTGATAAAGCCTTTCCCATGATAAGTATAGGAGTACATTGGACATAACTTTTTATTTTGCTGATCGCAGCACATGCATCCTAAAATGGCTCCCCTGTGATCAGGACCAGTGATGCAAACTCTGTACTAGATCTACAGACTGTTCAGTAAGCACACGCCATGGTCTTACAAGTTGTGGTCTGCAACTTCAGACTCTCTGGACATTTTGGTCTAAAACAACTATGATCCCCACCTTTAGTCTCGGACTAGCAGCAGGGACGTCATTTCAAAAAAATGCCAGGGGTAGCGGAAGTGACATCATATGACCCTTGACCTCTGATGACATCATAGAAAGTGATGTCATTTGACCTCACCCGGAAGTGACATCACAGGAATTGATGGAACACGACTGTTTACCCCTTGACAAAACAGGTAGTGGCATCACATGGCATTGTTTTTAAGTACATTATGAAAAATATGGTTACACTATCACTGTAACGTGTTATACATTTCGTACAAGAATGGCTCATCATATGTATCGGCAGAAAAAAACCTTGCTATAACTGCAACTTACAAAAAAAGCAAGATACATAGTCCGAAATGGATGCTAAATGTTTTGGGGAAGTTTTTGTCTGCATTGTGAATTTGAGGTGTTTAACAACAAACTAACTCAGTGACTTAATGAGCCTAGCAATTATTGTTTAGAATTCCAGAAGACAAATTGTCATTCCCATTCTTTCTTATTTAGGGTCACTACTCAAAAGTGTTACACTTGTGGAACCCCCTGTTTTTTTAAGAAGCCTGAACAAGAAAACAAGCCATCTAGAAACAAAGAGGCACATGGCATTGGCCACAGCCCAGCAGCTTCAATTTGTAAAAAAAGAAAAAAAAGGATTTTATTTTGTATTTTCTTTTAGGGGTAGCAAGGGAGACCACAGGGGTAGCAGGGGAGACCTCAGGGGTCGCAATCGTGATCCCTGGCCACCCCTAAATGACATCCCTGACTAGCAGAGTGACAAGCATTTACCTGCAAAATGCTGGGCTGTGTTTTTGAGTATTTCAGGTATGCTGTTCCATTCTGGGAATGTTGCATTTCTATTTTGCAGAACTTTCAATTGTATTGATCGCAGCACAGGAATCCCAAAATGACTCCCCAGTGACCAGCACCAGTAACTGTACCAGATCTACATACTGTACAATAAACACACACCATAGTCTGTTCCAATCTAAGAATGTTGTGGCTTGAAATCACAAACATCCGTTTATTCTACTAACAGCAGCCATATGTGCTTTTCTTGTTCTTTGATGCAACTACCCCTGTGCACAACTCTCTATAATCACTGAACATGTGCTTTTCAACTTTTAATGTTGCATTTTATGTGCAGTACACAGGAATAATCACTTGTTCCGAAAACCAGAGGAGTCTTTAATTGATCAATTCTTTATGTTGTATTTACATATAAATGTATTGGCAATACCCCAACTACATCCTTGACCACACAAGAATGCTGGGAGTAGCCACCAAAGGGCATTAAAGAATTGATTGGCAATCACAAAACTTCAATGTCTATGGGGTAGGGGGAAAGCAATGGTAGCAATATTAATAATCACTCTTGTGGGACACCAAAATGAAGATGCTGGTCTGGAAGTGGTCTGGCAGTGGCCAGCACCAGAGGGGCAAAGCTTATGGTGCCTGGCCCACAATTGTCCTCTCATTAGCGTCATTTTAAAAGGCCATTACTAAATTTGATACAAGGGGGGGCAGCTTAAATTCAGATGTGAATGTGTTGTTCTGCTGTAAGTCAGATGTGGAAAGATGAGAGAATTAATGTGTGGTGATGCATGGGTGGAAGAGGGGGTGGGATAGGATGGTAAAACAAGACTCGAGAGACAAACGGTGTGTGCCACCTCCTAAGCCATGTTGTAGTGAATTAAAAATGTACAAGAAGAGTGCTGAATGTGTTGCTAGTAGTTGGACATGAGTAGTGTGCACCATACTGTAACATAACATGGAGTTCAGGAAACACAGTGCCGTTACTGAATTACCCATTTATTATTTGAAATGTCATCTGATACAAGGCCTTTTGTCTCAGCAACTAATGTATAATTTGTTGTTAGTGCCAGTCAGTGCATGTAGTTGGAAACCATGCCACCTATTGTGAGGAGTCAGATATGGGAGATGAACACTTGGGTGTAAGTTTGTCACACGTCGCCATTTTATGAAATAAAAGGGGTGAGACAAATTAATGCACTACCTAGCCTAGAAGAACGTTCCCTACCTAACAAACTGTAGCTAAAGTAGATTGACCTAATGTCCAAAATATCTGTCCCTCACACTGATACACACAACAAATCATGCAGGAATCAGTTGGCGATTTAACTTCACAAAAATAACATTGAAATTCAAAACACAAAAGGTTATAACCAAGAATTATTGTGACCAGCGTTGGATCCCCTTCCCCTGGAATAATTCAGGATAAGTACAATTAAAGTTCATTTTCAGTAAAGTTCCTTTGATAAACCAACTCTCACTCTATGTAAACATACATGTTCCTTTGCATTCAATATATTCGGTACTTGGCAAAGCAACTTTCTATTCAATTTTCCAGTTCAAAGCCAAAACAATTGTTCTCTGAAGGTCAAACAAGGTTTCCTCCTTAGAAACAGCTTCTTAGACAGGATAGCTGTGCCACAGTTCATCAAACACAATAATGGTATCACCACTCCTTCTCTGTAATAGTTCATCTAACACATTGATAGAATTATAGAATTGCCACTTCCTCTCTGTTACAACCGTATACCACATTCATTAGACTTCAAGTTATCTTCTTACTGGTCCACTCACCTGCCAGGACTATCACTAATGTTCCCTCTTCAGGTTTACTCTCCTGCCAGGATCAACAAAACTCCTACTTCTACAACTTGTATTCTGTGGTAAGTCTTGTTAACACAACTGGCATACAGTTTCTTTCTCCGACATGCTGCACAAAAAGACATCAGCTTTTACATGGATCTCTTTTCCATGGGCAATGCAATTTACAGTTCACTCCCCTTTATCCCTTGTCCCAAAGAGTGCTTTTCTCCTGCTCTGTCTGTTTTTCTTTAACACAACCTCTTGGCAGTTGGTAGTGTGGTTTACAACTCCCTCCCTACAAGGTATCTTTTTATGGGATTATCAAATGTCACTTGCCTTGATGTCACTTTCAGCTTAGGTTGGCTTTGGCAATGTATGTTACAATGTACCTTTTTTAGATATCCCTCTTCAGGGAAGTTGTATCTCATTTGATGTATTATTGTCTCTCTTTTGCTTGGGCAATGCAGGTTAAAATATTCTTTTACTGGATATCCCTCAGTTTGACTTTGGCAATGTGGGTTACAATAATCTCCAATCTGACATATCATAATGAGGGAGATGTGCCCAATTTCCTTACATTCGACTGTTTGGTATTGAAAAGTATTCGCCAGTCTCCCTCGGAGTGCCCTTGGGTCACCTGCAATAGGCAAACTCACTGGTCTTTCCTGGTGTCTCCGTCTGACACACTGACACCACTTCCACATTCACCGGGACTTCTGCAGAGTCTGACGTCTCCCACCAACATACCATGACTCACACTGTTTGTGCTTGGAGCCTGCACAACCCTGAACGTTTGACGCTAACACCATATGCCAGAGCGGGTTGTAGAACGCAGGGAGCTTCTATCTCCCTTGGGGTCACCGGGCACCAATACCACTTCCTGCTGCGCATTCTCTGCACACATTAAGGAGCCCAACCTCCTCCAGACTCTCCCTGTGGCGTTCTGCTGTCGCCACAGTGGCAGCCTTAGTCCCTGCTTCATTCTGCGGCTTCTGCTGCTTCCCCTGCTGTTTACCCTGCTGCTTCCTATTTGCCTGCACCTGACAGGCCTTTACATATTTAAAGGTCCCACTCAGGTGTGGGTCATTCGGACAACTAGACTGCACTTCACACTTTGGAAACACTTGATCCCTCTTCCTCATCTCAGTAATAGGAGCATTATGGGACATGCAGCACCTAATGTTTCTGGGTGTTTTAACTTCCTTTAATGCACATTGATTAGAGTATTTACAAGCCACATGTTTATGAGAAGATTTTAAATGCATAATAGACTTTCCCTCAGGTCTGTAACCTGAAACCCATGAAGTATCATTGCAACTAAAAGTAGTAATATTGACTCCCTGTCTCTCATATACATTAATCCCATATTTACAAAGAGGGTTCTTATTCTTTATACCATGGGAACGTTCGGGAGGAGATGCCTGACTATGATAACATGCCATTAAACATTGAGGCACCACAGGAACCCAATCCTCAGAAGTGGAGGAATACCATGTCTCTCCTGCTAGAGTCACCACATTCCCTTGATAGTCTTCCTCCCTCATGTGATGCTTCCTCCTAACACCACTCTCAGGGTTAGGATCAGGTAGCAACTGCCTTCCCCAGGCCATATGGGAGGCGACTCTAGGCTGGGATTCTGTGATGAACCCACAGGAGTATCACACTATGCACATGGATTTACTCAAGATGAGTTGTTTTGTTGGTTTTGTAAGAGTATAAACAGAACCAGTAACAGATATACTTGGTTCAGAGCAGGAATGGGCCTGGTGTCCAGGGGTATGGTGCCGTTTCATTATTACTTTGAATTATTTAGGTGCTTTTGATATCTTCAAACAAGTAAAATGCAAAAAACAATGAAAATAATAACAGACTACTAATGATTAGGGTGTGGAAGACACCAAAGTTGGGGAGTGCCTTTTTGAATTTATAACCTTTATCAAAGTCCAGCACCTTATGAATTTGGGGTTTTCGTAGATGAGGGGGTGGATGTTAACTTCCTGCAGATTGCTTGATATTTTGTCTGGCCCTTTGAAAGGTGTGCACACACTGCCCCTTTTCCTATGGAACTCTGTTGCTGCCAAGTGGGAATGACTTGGAGAGCCGTGGTGTGTGAGTATAAGGCAGATTGAGCGTGAGCTGAACAATGCTTTTGAAGAAGGGGCTCATCAAGAAGCATACTGTAGATTGTTTCTGTTTGTGTGGAACTGTGTATAGTACATGCCAATACGGCATAGTCATGCATTTCATAAGCAACGTAGAAGCAGAAGGGGTAAATAAAATCAAAAGAATAAATAATGTACTAGTAACACAGCACTTATTTTTGGTGCTTATTTGTCAGAGTCGACAAATTAAGGTAGATAGAATTACATGCTAAAATTCAGGGGATAAACCAAAAGCAAAATAATACATGCTGAATAAATACCACAAGTGTTTATTTTACTGAATGCATTTAGAGTAACAATGATGGGGTAGATTGAATCCCGGAACCCAGTTGATTTTGGAGTCACCCAGTTGATGTGTTTATCCAGTTGATGAGACTGACACCAGGCCCAAATCCTGGTCCCTACTCTATTCCTTCCTGGTGCACCAGGTAGGATTTAAACTCAAAATCCACTGATGCTATATGCAGCAACAGACATCTCAATGCATATGTGCTTGAAAATGCACCTAGGCCACACTGCCCTCCCCGTCACAGAACACATGTGACCAGGAAAAGTACAGAAACATGTGGCTTCTTCCACCCCATTGATGAACAAGAAGTAGCCAAGTGTGTATACGATACACAGCATCTCGAAAAGCTTGGTATGGCCAGACTTGCATTGGGGCCAAACCAGCTTAGAGACCTGTGGACAATGTAAATGATTTGGCTGATAAAAAAGTAATGTCACTCTGAAGTACTGGAGTTGATCATCTTGGTCATTAACAGTACTGCTAAATGACTGACAAGGGTCTGTAGTGATAATTGTAGTGACAATTGTCAAACAGGACACTACAAATGGTCATTCGCCAGCCTTAATCAGCTTTTCTTGAACATTTATTTTCCAGGCTAATTCCTTTACGAGTATAATCGTACCGTTATAATAACAGGAGCTTTTTCCAAGAACAGACAAGTTCTTTTTGACATAAGAACACCACAGTATTTGCTCCATGTAAATAGACATCATAATGTGTTCCGTCAGGTGATTTGTCAAGGGTGGCATGCCTACCCTACCCAATTTAATCCAAAACATCAATGAGCTCATCTTTATATCATCCCAGTCTGCAATGTCAACAGGGTACTTAGGCTTGCTACTACGAGATACTGCATAATTATTTCAGAGAGAGTATGTGATTTGGTTGAAGTCCCCATAGTCCAATGGCATACAGTTCAATAGATCGAGTTTTACCTGTGTATGCCAAAGAAGGCGGCATCACTGCTGTCCCACCCATATTTTAATTAAATTAGAGTAAACACAATTTGAGCAGTACATTGACATTTACCTTCTTTCCATAGTTACACCAGTCATGTTCTGTGGGTGGAGGCTGGATAGGTGATAGAAATTACGTATTGTTTCGCGATGTGGCATAATGCAGGCCGGTGTGGAAGTTGGAAGTTTATTGAATTTTAGCGGTATATTTTTAGCAGAGGGCTACCCACCTCAGCAAAAGACTCTTACGATTAGGCATCTGGATAATTAAAGCTGACATTTGTCAAATGTGGAAACAGATAAATAAGTTCTTTTAATTCAGAAATTGGGATATTTAAAATTGAACACACAATTTTACTTATTGATAACTATTTGTAAAGGATTATTTACATAAACTATGCACATTAAAACAAAAAAGGTTTAAAAGAAACACTGGACCAAACTAGTGCACATTTACCTTTCATGACTTTAATATGTATTTTGTTTGTAATACTTGGCTAACTATTTGGCCGACTCGTGTGAAGATAAACGGCATTGAAAAGCAATCAACTAAGGCATGAAAAGCTGTACTGCTTCAGTCAAATGTTGTGCATACTATTTAATTGTGTGGAGAAATATTGCGCCAGTAAAGCAAGCTGGTAGGTGTCACCTCATGTAATGGACAGCATCTAACATAAGACTTGGTGGTTGGCTCAATTTAAAGTGAAGAGGTGCCAGAAAAATGCATTGCTCCATTCATTAATGTTCATTAATGTTTCATACCAATAACATTGAAAGGGTACACCTGCCGGATGCAGGTGGTTACTTGCTTCAAAGAGAGACAGTAAAAGACAAATGGTGCAGAGTTTGCCACATGTACAGAACATTACTGAACTGTAATACAGGAATGCACCCCAAACCTACAAAATTGCTTTTGTTGAAATTCTGATCAGAACCATAATACTTAATCTTGAAAATAAACAACTGAGATATGCTGACACGCACAGAAAAGAAATTTGATTGCATTGTTGAAAATAATATTCACTGTAGTTTAACCAGGAAAGCAAACCATACTTAATTTTGATAATCTCATATGTAAAGTGGTCTAAATGGAACACATGAGTAGGTAATCATGAAGAAATGAAAAGATGGCTTTTCATTTAAATTACAGTGTGACTATTGGGTAGAATACGTTGAAAAAAAGGAGTGAACAAATTGTAAAATATCTCTATATATAAAACGCTGAAGTATCTATCCGTACTCAGCTGATGCAATTTGTCAGTGTTAGGTTGCCCTCTGTTGTCCAAATGGCAAAGTCCACCTATGTGTACCCATCCAATTCACCAAAAACTACCATTTTAACCAACAGAATGATCCCAGTTCTACATGGTCACATTCACCTTCCACTATTGCAAACATTCTGTACATTTGAACTAATTTCAAGTTACTTTTTTCCACCCCACTTCTCTTCACACAGTGCACAGCGGTTCCAATGTCAATGAACAGTTAATTACTGGCTCACCGTTTAACTCTCTAAAGAGAAAAATGCTGTAGGACGAATGCCTCCTCATAAGCTAAAACTGAAAGTAGTTGCTGTACTTATGCTACTACGCAATCCTATGCCATCACCGAGATTCTGTAGTGGAACAAGGTTGACAATTACACATCTACAAAGACACATCATAGAGCCCTGTGTAATCAGTGGAACTTAGATACTGTTCTTATACCGCACATACCTCTCATTCCATCTGATACAAATATGTCATTCAAATTCAAAAGAAAACATTTACCGATACGTTTAGCCTTTGAATGACCATTAATATGTCACAGGGACCTACGCCCCTTCCTAGAAGTGATCAGTGGTGACCTTTAATAAGTCAAAGGGACCTATGCCACCTTCATGGAAGCGATCCGTTGTAATTTGATATTTTTCAAGGGGGACAGAAGTGATCCTATAAATTACCAACCAATATAGATCTGTAAAATATGCTAGAATGGCGTATTTTACGCCGGGAACAGCTAGTTTGATAAGAAAGGCCTACACTCTGTCAATACAATAGAAGTGAAAAAGCCTTTAAAACATATCAAATCATATTGGTTTTTGAGAAGGCCTAGCAAATGGTTGTTTTGCTGTTTTCCTGCTAACCTGACCAAAAGATAACCCTTTGTTCAAATCACCCTGACTATGGGTGTGGATTTAGGAGTCTCATGTGACGTCCGTTGGTCCTTCAGAGTGGAAAGATGTATTGATTTTAATCATGAAAACTCATTAGGTTTACAGAACAAAAGGCCCACTGGAATAGGCATCTGAGTTGATGAGATGGTTCCATCCTTGTGTGCTATTTTTAGGGGAGTATTTCTAATACTTACATTGGAATACATTCCACAAAGGCTAAATTCCAGTGTGCTGACCTGATAAGAATCATAACTGTTGAAATGACTATCTAACTTGTGTAACTCCAGGCCTGATTTCAAAGGCTGATATACACTTAAGGTTCAACTTTGATATCAGTTAAGGCGATACAGCTGTGCTGGTCAGATGATCACACTAATGGAAACTCAATAAAGCAAGCCCTGCCAGTGGATTCTGGATTATCATTAACTGTAGTAAGCCCTGTTCATGTCTTCCCATCCACAATTTGGAAGCACAAAAGAACAATTAATATTCCAAATGACATTTCAGATCTACAACACTATTTTGCCTATATAATTACCACAATATAACGAGCTGATCCAAAATTAATCATAAAAAGTGCCGACAAAGGGTGCAACATTGTCATTTTGGATAGGAAAGATTACATCAAATAGGATGTGCAATCCTTTCAAACGTCTGATACAACAGACCAATGACAAAATTAAGTATTTGGCCAACAAGGGCCTTATAGGTATAAAAAAAAGGATACCAAAAAAAATGATTGTTTAAAAATCCAAGCATGCCTTACTTTCTACCCAAAATACATAAAATGTATGAGAAATCTCCACCGGTAAGTCCAGTTGCAAATAGGAAAGGTACAACACTTGAACCAATATCATTCATTGACACGTTTATAAATACCATGGTGATGGAGCTATCATCGTTTGTAAGAGACATGATAGACATTTAAAAAAAATAAAGGGAATACCACGAATATCTCATTACTGGCTTGCCACTTTAGATGTAACTGCATTATACAAATGTATCAAACATTCATCTGCATTTAAAATGGTCTATTTTTTCTATAACAAGAAATAAGTGTCATTTTTGTTGGAAAAGGGAATGTTATTGTACATAGTATACCACATCTTAAAAACAATGTTCACATTTAACAACAAACCATTCAGAAACATAAGGGGCTTGCAATGGATTCAAAATGTTCACCATCAGTGGCTCTTCATGGGATTTATGGAAGACATGCATTTACAGATATCAAATGGTTGACACCATAAAGTGGCTGAGATTGATTAAAGACATTTTGGTATGGGGAAGTGAACAAGATTTATTATCATTTTTAGACTATCAAAATACCAATTTATATTTAATCAAATGCACTTTATTATATGATTAAAAATCACATTTTTGGATTCAAAAATTTCATCTATGAAGAACATTTTGAGACAAGTACATTTAAAAAAAATCTACAGAAGTGAATACCATACTTCTCCTTCTTTTGAGTTTCCATAAAGCAAGTACAAGTAGAAATATTCCAGTAGGGAAATTCATATGAGCAAAGTGGAAATGTAGAAACACTCCAGCACATAAGTGTGAACTACAAATCAATAGTTTTAAGGAGAGAGACTATAGCAAAAAACGATATCAAAAGCTAAAATATCAGCAGATAACAGAAACAGAAATGACTTGTTGATGCCCAATCGGAAAATCAATGTGTAGAGAAGCAAATGTATTTGTATTACCAAATATAACTTGCTTAGCCATAAAGTATATCATTTAATTCAGAAACACTAGAACATTTTATTATCTGATCAAGTCTTGATAAAATTCATAGAGGACAAACTGAGAGTGGTTTATAAAAAGGCAATAACATTGCCTAACATATTATTACTGTACTGAGTCATTTGAGATATGCATTTGGGAAAAATTCAAGACAATAGATCTAAAACATCTGCTTTTTTAAATGTTGAAATTGAAGCACATGTATATTGTTTGAAGGACGTATCAGACAAAATCGTTGATATTGATTGTTTACCTAATTGCAACTGTAAACATGTGGTATCCGTGTTTGAAAACACATGAAAAAATATAAATTGTAAGTACATCAGATCTCTGAGAAGAAGAATCTATGAACATTTGAGAGCAATTAAAATACATGATGAAAAACAAACTTTGGCTGCACATTGGAAACAAGAATGTAGAAAATACAAAATGAAAGACATTAGAGTCTGCGGAATTGGCAAAGAACAATCTCATCCACAAAAGGTTAGAATGAAAATGTATTCTAACAAGAAACAAGAATATTTTTTTATTTTTGTGCATCCATATATGTATTGAACAAAGAGCATAAACTGCATTATTTTTTTATCATAAATATTACTTCAAAAATAGAACAACACAAAATTACAATGTGACAATTAAACTAAAAAGTCATTAGACTTGGCTATTTCACAAGGAAATCAGACCAACAGCATGCTACTGTATGCAAGAATTCGATATTGTCAGTGATATATAACAGAATATCTATGTATTGACATATATCGGAAAAGCAGACAATGAAATAGTAGAAACAAAAGAAGAGAACCAGGTCCACCGATTACAAACAGCAACTATAGTAAATAGAGATTATAAGAATACTTCTCAATGTTATAGCATGAAAAAAATAATACATAATTGAGATATCATTATTATCAATCATATATTACTGATATCTGGACAGCAAATATAGATCTATAAGTGTTTCTGAACAAAAAACGAAATGGTTTACTTCGAGACATTTAATGAAGATAATTAATAAGCGTCAGAGCGACAATATAATAATAATAATGGTGAGACGGAAGTCAGTTTTGAAATTGATCTTCAAGAAGGATACACATTGAATAAAAAAGATCAGTGTGCTGCACACATCTATTAGAACAGTAGAACCATGCAGGGAAAATACATTAGAATTAAACCTAATATGGTATTTGTTTGTAGGACCGATGAGTTGTACAAATCACTTTCATGATGGGGTTTGAGTACAACAGAACATGAATAGAGCCAAGGTAGTAAATAATTGAGACAATTTGAAGTATTGAATCTTTTGCCTATTTTGAAACCATATCACTGGGGATGCCATCAGATAGTCCTCTAAGTAATTCTTAGTAACTAGAGAAAGCTACTGTTTAATATGAAATGTACATTCCAATTGAATAGAATGATATAACTAATTAGTCAAAACAAAATTAAAATATTCAGTCTGTCTTTCATTCTCAATATCAATGGCTATTAAAAACGACGTGCGCCTCCCGTTGTAGGAAGGAACATCCTTTACCAACATGGACACCATGCAAAGGGAAGGCAGGGCTCTGTATGGAGCCCCTCTTCCTTTTCCATGGAGGCTGAGCTGAGAGGAAGGTGCGGCTGTGGCGGCAAGGGCTGCCACAGCCAAATTAAGGTAATTGGGGTGTCCAGGGAGTTAATAAAGAAAAAAGGGTGGACGGACAGTGGGGGAAAGATGATAGTGGGGAGAGCCAGCCGGCAAGCGGCTTGGAATGCAGGCTTGTAACAGCGGTTCAAGCCTGTGTTCCTAGCCACCTGATTGGCTAGCTCCCCTGCCTGGGATGCTAATGTACAGTGGTTGATTTGAAAAAAAGTCAAAGTACCAAAATAAATTGCACTGAGAACTGACATTTACAATGTGCTGTTTTGTTTGTTTTTTATGTACATTTTAGAAGGCACTGACAGGTGAAGTGTCAGGGCACATCGTCATCTTCTGCAGCAAATTAATGAAAAATATAAGTGTGATCAAATACAAGAATAGTTTTTTACATTCGAGTGAAGTAAC
Organism: Ambystoma mexicanum; assembly: GCF_040938575.1. Classification (NCBI taxonomy): domain Eukaryota; kingdom Metazoa; phylum Chordata; class Amphibia; order Caudata; family Ambystomatidae; genus Ambystoma; species Ambystoma mexicanum. The sequence goes on along the minus strand of NC_090926.1, from coordinate 921,136,523 downwards.
CCAAATTAATCGCCCTGTATTTCAAGAAATCAATTACCCAGGCTTCCATCAGATCACTGAAGAACAGATCAGCATGGCTGATGCCTGTTAGACAGAAGAGTAAAAACAAACATTCAGGCAGATATTTTTAGACTTTTAGTACATTTTCTATATTGATAATATGATTGTGGACACATGTGCCTTCATTATACCACAATACCGGTGGACCATTATATGATGGCAGTATTTGATAGACAATACCGGTTACCCTTGTGTCCATTGATTTACTCCAAGATTATCAAACAACTTGAAATCCAGTGGGGTAATTCGACCGATCAACAGAACATTTAAACTCTATGCCGACCTAAGGGAATTAAGAGGGTACACATTTCATGTTAGCACAGACCTAGGGTTCAAAAATATATACTGCCCTCTATTTGACTAATGGATATTGGACGCAGTACTCTGGGAATACCATTATAAACTTTCATTTACATTTGGGGGCAGCAATACACATTGACCAGAACTCCATTTGGGTATATTACCAAAGGAAATTAGTTCAATATATTCCTATATAAAGCCATTGCTGACCTTGAAGAAAGAAGGAACTTGGCTTCTGTAGATAACCGTCAATCTAATGTAAAACCATAGAAGAACACTGGGTGGAGATCAGCAATATTTTGATCAAGCTAAGAAATGCAGATGTGAAGTTATCTCTTCTGAAGTGCTGCAGCACTGATGAGAACTCTTTAGGCTATAACATCTCAGCCAGTCTAAATCCCCAGAAAAAGAAGGCTGTTGCTCTACTGAAATTGAAGAACCCACACATCCCTGTGAATAATGAAGTCTCTTAGGATCAACTAATTACAGTCATACATTCTCAGAGGTTTACATTGAGATCACTCAGCCATTGGTCCCTTAAATGCAGGGGTGAAGTAGGGGGATGTCCCTCAACAACAGAGGCTGTGAAAGAACTGAAAAGAAGGCTTCCCCATGCCCTGTTCTTAGCTGATCCTCTTAACAACAAATGCTTTTTCTAAACTTTATTGCACGTTGACATCAAATGTATTGAAAACAAGAAATCACTCCTGGCAATGGTATGTGCATTGAAAAACTACAATCCATTAATCCTTGGGGAACATATAATATTCGAGGCCTACACCAGCCTCTGCAATATTTTCAGAGTGACCAATTATGAACTAGTAATGTCTCTAACTCAAGGATTACTTCCTGGATTCTTTCAGTGGAGGGGCAATATGTAGAAATGAGATAAGCTCCAAATGAATAGGGTACGATAGCACAAGGAGTATCCCATCTACATAATTGTGCCCAAGACAATTGTCTAGATAAAAAAGATCTCAAAACAACCAATAATATGCAGACATGTCTAGCTTCTCATCATAAGATGCATGACGAAAATACCTGTCAAGGAATTCTCATAGTTTATGTGGATGGGTGTTCCTATCATATTAAAGAAAATGATGAGAAGGAATTAGTAGCTGGTGTAAGGAATGATTGTGTGAATTTCATCCCTGAGCCCCAACCAGCTGTAAAATGAGTCCCTGAGTGGTCCAGTGGTGGAACTGATGGCCATTTATAAATCTGTCCATACCAGCATAAACCATCAAGTCCAACACTTGGACATCATAACGGATTCAGACTATGCTCAAAATGGAGTTGCTGAACACTTAGTAAACTGGAGAGTCGGAAAGCTGGAGCAAAGGATTTTCACGAAGAAAAGGGCCCCATAAATGTTGAAGTGGTCCCTTTGTAATATTAAACTTGAGAGTTAGTTCTCTGAATTAGTTAGGTTTTAGTATTTTCAATACCTCAAGGGTCTATTGACCAAAGACTAAGAGACAGGATTAACCCTCTGTCAGCCCAGTTTAAGCACGTTTATAAGACCCTCTGTACATTTTCTTTATTGCCCCTGATTCAATATTGCCTTATGCAAATTGTTCCGCCAATTACCTATGGCTTAGACATTATACGCTGGATGTTGGTGTTGTCCTTAATTCTCTTGAAGGCATGGTTTGGAAATAATCCTTAGGTCTTCATATTCCATCCTGAACTCAATGATTCGTCATTAACTAGGTTTGAAATCATTAGATTGTAAAATTTAATGGAAAACACTAACCCTATATGCAAAAATTATTGATCCTCCAGTAGGTTCTCTGTTTTGTGATTTAAAACAAGCTATTAAAGATAAACCTGTTTCCTCTATTGTCGATTTTGCTCGAACTCTAAGCCATCTACTTGAAATCAACTCTAATGAGAGGAAACATATTTCCCACCCTACTAGGGTGAAAAGGTAACTTTTTGAGAGAGATTGGAGAGTCACAGTAGAGTAGTGGAACTAATTTTCTCTTTTTTATGAATATACTAAATGTTTTAGAAAACTGAGCTCAATTCCTAAATATATTTCTCTTATTCCCTGTGACAAGTCTAGACAGATCTATATGAGATTCAGGTTCCACCAGGTACCCAGCTTGGAATGTCTGTGTCCTAGATTACTGGAGATGTTGAACTCCTTTTTTCTTTTTTATGAAAATATAAAAATAAAAAAAACAGGGCTCACGTCCTAACCATATTTCTCTTATTCCCTGTGAAAAGGCTAGATGGATCTATTTGAGATTCAGGTTCAACCTGGTATCGAGCTTGGAACGTCTGGGTCCCAGATTAGGTCTGGAGAAAAAAGATAGATCTTGGAGACTGTGCAGGTCTGAAACTTTGGAAACAATTACTTTACTTTATTTCGTATGACGCACCAGATCACCCAAATTAAACACCCCATCTTCTTTGTAACAGCACAACTAAACTGAGAAGAACTTGCTTGCAAAGGTTCTCCAATGTTTTATTTGTATATGCTGAAGAATGCTTATGGATCAGATGTATGTAAGGGGATAATGTTCCCCTAATGCTCCTACTGATTAGATTTTTAACGAGTTTGTATGTCATGTTACCTAACGTTAATTTGAATTAATAATTGTTACTTTTATTCTTATTAATTTTTGTATGCTTAATAAATGAAATAAAATTGTATGAATTATCTTTTGTATTATTGATCATCTTTTAATGATGTAATAGTGTATAATATGAGATGTGGTTTACTGATCAATTTTGTACTAATTGTGTAAGGTTTTTATTTTAAACCAATAATAATAAAGAAATAAAGGAATAGCAACACAGAGGGTATGAAATCTGCAGGGAAGGAGAACACCTGGTCCAATTGGGTGAGTGGTGATCTGGGATGATATCTGGGGATGTCAAGGCCTTGTTTATGAGGGAGTCTGTAATGTAAGTGGATAAATCCCTAGAATCATTCCCCTGCTAAGTCCCTGCAGAGAGAGGGAACCAGTAAGTGGTTTCTATTATAATTATTCTTTTATAACGCGCTTACTTCCGGGGACCAGTTTCTAATCATGAACCCGGGATTCAAACCTTTGTTGCTATGCGTTCTCTTACTTCCAAGACAGACGTGTTGCCCCTGAACTATACTCACAGCCCTTGAGAGTGAGAGGCCCCCAGCCTGCTGGTAAATCACCCAACAGAGTCAATAAAGGTACATCCCAGGGGGGAATAAGACCAAGACCAAGTGAGAGTACGATTAAAGGCTTTTATCTAAAGTTTGGGCAAACAGAATCTACTCTGCTCACGCCGAGAGCGCTATGCAGAAAACATGTTCCAAATTACTTTTATACAGCTTTATCATCATCGAACATGGGGAAGGCCTAGGGGGCACAGAGTCAGTTGGGATTGGACACTAAGAGTAGGCACCTATGAGTGCTATATGGTCGTTGATGGCTGATTGTTCCATGGGCACGTGACGAGATGATGTGGTACGTGGGGTCAAACGTTCAGCTGGGCTCATTGGTCCGGCATCCGTTGTTGACTCTCTGACATCCTATCTTGGCAACATTTGCCCTTGTGGCCACACAAACTCATCCATTCATGCTTTTGACCTGTTCGTTCGGCAGCAAGGCCCGCAGTTTGCACGTGTGAAAACAAGGCTCTGAAGCATGCTTATTCATTACTGAACATGAATTATATGTTTCTATCAAAGGTATCACTCCCTTGTTCAAACATAGTCAAATACTAGGTCATGGTGAGGGTTATGGGGTCAATGTATGGTCAGGGGTGTTCTTTCAATGTTGACAAGGGCAAGGTTGGAGTATATGGCTCTGATGACTGGGTTACAAAAAGATACATTGGGCCTCATTACGACCCTGGCGGTAATCGCCCGTCATTACCGCCATGGCGTAATGAGCGTTTACGCCGTGGGACGATGGCGTAAAGAGCGCCACATCACGACCCATCGCGCACGAGCATTACGCCATGGCGGTTATGCAATTAACGCCATGGCGGAAAAGGCCCCTACCGGCATCGCTAAGCGAGCAAGGTGCCCTTCCGCCAGCGTAAGTAGCGGCCACCGTAATTTACGGCCACCGTAATTTACGGCCACCGTAATTAGCGGCGGCCGTAAAAGGCCAAACCGGAAATAGTGTCATCGCGCCGGAACGGGAAGCAGCCCGTCGGCCATCTTTAAAAACACAATCCATCGCCATCCTACCAAACAACACCAGACCCAACCCTGACACCTGTCCCAACCAAACACCCACCCATCCAAGTTCCCGAAAATGCCAAAATCCGTGAAAAAGGCATGTGACCGCCAGCGCCAGGAGCGATTCAGCCGGGAGGAACTCTGCATGCTAGCGGAGACCCTGCAGGACAACGCAGGTGTTGTTTTCTCCCCTGAAATGACCAGGACAGCAATCGGGAAGAAGAAGGCCATCTGGGCCCTGGTGGCTGAGCGCGTCAGCGCGGTGGGGACCGTACCCCGCACCCCACAGCAGTGCCGGAAGCGCTGGGATGACCTGCGCATACGGGTCAGAGCCGTCATCTCGGCAAACCGCAACCTTGCCCAGGGAACCGGTGGAGGGTCGGAATCCCCCCTGAAACTCCAACCGTGGGAGGAGATCTGTGCTACCACCATCGGCATGGAATCCATCGAAGGCGTTGGAGGGATGGAAAGGGGAGCCCCGACATCAGGCGATGAAGGTAGGTGCCTCATACAAGACATGCCATAGTCACAGCAGTCCAATCATGTGTAGCACAAGGTTGCCCTAGAGTGTAAATGCAACACAAATCAATACTGCCCATAGCCACATGCGAGCACCACCCTGCATACACTGCTGGCACCCGCATACCTGCATCCACATACCACACCAAAAGGAGACAACCTGCATGGCACTGCCTGAAATCTGCCTCATCCACTGGCCAAAATAATGTCAACCATTGTCATTCAGAAGTCCGTAGACCCATCAATAACGCCCTCCCACCTTTGCTCCACCACAGGCACAGAATCACACCCAGAGGACCAGGACACCCCTGCGCCGAAGAGAGCGAAGTCCAACAACAACCTCCCTGCACCCTCAACCTCAGCTGCAGTGAGGCAGACCCCACGACAAGCAGGTCCCACTGCAGGCATACCGGAGGTCCCACCGGCAAGCACCCCTGTTGGCAGCAGGCCAGCAGCAGCTGCTCCACCTCCACCGACATTGCCTGCCACAGAAGGCAGGGGGTCAGCGGCCAGCAGCAACATCGGGGAGACAGCTGCAACAGCTGCATGTTCTGACTCGGACATGGAGCAGGAGGTCAGAAGCCCCACTGACCAACTACATTCCCCCTGTTTCTCAGACGCCAGCCCCCATGAGGGCGACACACAGGGGCACACTGAGGCAGAGGAGTGGCCTTCCACCCCATGCCCTGTCCACACTCCACAGGAGGGGACCAGCCCCTCCATCACTCCACCTGCACTGGCCATGGGCCAGCACGGCCAGCCGTCCCTCGAGGACATCACTCAGCGGCAGCATCAACTGTCCGCAATGCTGGATGAGCATGCCGCGGAATGTGTGGGGGCTAGGTTCAGCATTGAACAGGCCACGGAGACACTAAGGGCGGAAGTGGCGCAGAGCACTGCCACCCTGAGGGATGCCATGCAGGCCATGTCCAGGGACATCTGTGCCGAACTTGCGGGCTTGCGTCGTGCGGTCACTGACCTCACCCACACAGTACAGGAGCTGCATGCACAGGGGCAGCCAGGGACATCCTCCACTGCCAGTTCTGCGCAGAGCAGCCCCGTGCGCCGTTCCGGACGCAACCTGCGCTCCACAGCCAGGGGTGCCCCGGGGGCCGGGAGAGGGGGCTTGTGACGGCCTGTGGACACGGTCACAGGCATCTGTTGACAGCTACATGGGGTGTGTTGGGGTGTGCAGGGGGGAGGTGGGAGGTGGGAGGGGGTGTGTTGGGGTGTGCAGGGGGGAGGTGGGAGGTGGGAGGGGGTGTGTTGGGGTGTGCAGGGGGGAGGGGGGAGGTGGGAGGGAGTGTGTTGGGGTGTGCAGGGGGGAGGTGGGAGGTGGGAGGGGGTGTGTTGGGGTGTGCAGGGGGGAGGTGGGAGGTGGGAGGGGGTGTGTTGGGGTGTGCAGGGGGGAGGTGGGAGGTGGGAGGGGGTGTGTTGGGGTGTGCAGGGGGGAGGTGGGAGGTGGGAGGGGGTGTGTTGGGGTGTGCAGGGGGGAGGTGGGAGGGGGTGTGATACGACAGTTCATAGTTCCAATACACTTTTTTCTTTCAAAAAAAGAAATGTGTGGACATTTTCATTGCGTATGTGTGCTTTATTGGTGTACAGTCCACAGTGTGCATGTCCCAGAGACACACAGTGCCCCAAGTGCAGTCTCCATGCGATAAACACCAGCCGTGTGTGCTAGAAGCAGTGGTCGATGATACTTTGGCGCATGGCACGCCCCTCCTGTGCATCGCCTCCTCCATGTGGTGGCGCCCCATCTGCACCCTCCTCATCCTCATCGTCAGGTGGTTGCAGTTCTGCGTCAGGGGGCAGGGGCACATTCCGTCTGACGCACATATTGTGCAGCATGACACATGCCATGACGATCTTTGCCACCTTCTCATGGCCATACAGGAGTGCCCCACCAGACCTGCTGAGGCTTCGGAACCGTGCCTTCAGGAGGCCGAATGTCTGCTCTATGACCACACGAGTACGTGTATGTGCACGGTTGAAGTCCTCCTCGTGCTGGTTCTGCGGGTTCCGGACTGGCGTGAGGAGCCACCTCTTCAGGGGATAGGCTGCATCACCTGTATGTAGGCGAGAATGTATGTGTCAGTCATGTTGTCTGATCAGGAACATGATGTTCCACCATGGCTGGCATGGAACTGTTACCTTGGCTCACTTCTACATGCACTAATTGATTCACACTATGCAACCAGTATATGCTCATTGCTGCCATGGCCTGTTTTGCATGCCATCACCCTATGTATGCAGAGGGGTTTTGTGCATTGTGAGTGCCCTTCCTCTGTATCCGTTCTCTGTGTTACTCACAGCCAGGTGGAGTATGCATCTTCCCCCCCCCCCTTTCTGCCAGGTGGAGTATGCATCTTCCCCCCCCCCTTTCTGCCAGGTGGAGTATGCATCTTCCCCCCCCCTTTCTGCCAGGTGGAGTATGCATCTTCCCCCCCCCCTTTCTGCCAGGTGGAGTATGCATCTCCCCCCCCCCCCTTTCTGCCAGGTGGAGTATGCATCTCCCCCCCCCCTTTCTGCCAGGTGGAGTATGCATCTTCCCCCCCCCCTTTCTGCCAGGTGGAGTATGCATCTTCCCCCCCCCCTTTCTGCCAGGTGGAGTATGCACTGGTACGTCATTCCCATGCCCACTTCCATGACATTGCACTCACCGAGTAGCCAGGATCTTGGGCCTGCATGTCGCTCCATGTAGCGTGGTATTGTGGAGTTCCTCAGGACCATTGAATCATGGGTTGATCCGGGGAATCGGGCACAACAATGTGTGATGATCTTGTTGGAGTCACAGACCATTTGCACGTTGATAGAGTGGAACTGTTTCCGGTTGCGGTACGGTACCTCCATGGCACGTGGAACCACCAATTCCACATGGGTGCAGTCGATGGCACCAATGCAACCGGGGATGCTGGCTAGTGCATGGAAACCCACTTTGGTGTTTGCAATCTCCTGGGCAGTCCGTGGTAATGAGATGTGGTCGTCTGTGTGCTTGAGGAGGGCATCGAGCACTTGGATGAGTGTTCGTGAGAATAATGGTTGTGAAATGCCATGCAGGTGCCCCACTGTGTGCTGGTAGGTGCCTGTGGCCAGGAAGTGGAGTACAGCCACTACCTTCAGTAGGGGGGGGATGGCGGTTGGACTTTCTATCATGCTGACGATGTCGTCGTGTGTCATGTCTACGATGGCGGTGATGGTGTCCCGGTCCAAACGGTACAGGGTGTGGATCTGCTCAGCAGTGAGGTTGTTTGGATTGGCTCTGATGCGTGGGATTGGGGGCTGCCTGCGTGGTGGCACTGGCTGTGCTGGTGGGGCTTGCTGGGCCTGCCTTGCCCTCCTTCTCCTCCTGCGTCTCCTCTGTGCTGCCTGTTGTTGTTGTTGTTGCTGTTGTAGTAGCACATGCATTGCTATCAGGTCCTCCAGCCCCAACATTGCTAGTCGTATTGCCATCATTGTGGAGTGTGACTGGGTGTGGGTAGGGGTGGGGTGTGCTCTTTTTGTACTCCCCTGAGTCTGTATTGCCTTCACCTGTGCTGTTTCTGTGCACCTGTGGCAGCTGCATTCACTTGAATTGGCCCTTTACGGTTGGTTCGCGATGGCGTTATTTGCACCATGGCGGTAAGGTACTTAGCGGCCTCGGTGATGGCGTTAGGTGCATGTCCGCTTGGGTCGGCATTTGCGTACCTTTCCGCCATGGCGCTAAGTACGGTGTGGGCGGTCGCGTGCGCGCACCCTTAGCGCAGTTAGCGGCAGCGTTAACTACGATGCCGCTATTGGCATCGTAGTTTACGGTCAGTAGTCATGATCGGACCTGGCGGAAAACGATGGCGGTAACCATTTACCGCCATCGTTTTTCACTTACCGCCAGGGTCGTAATGTCCAGACAACATAACTCTTTGTTGACGCCAGATGAACTGGGGCCCTCTTTTACGGTTTTAGTCCCACACTACATAATGGCTGGAGGCCTTTGTTATTACACATAACAGATTACTTTTTAACATGAGGCTAGCTGGTTTACATTTGAGTCAAATAAGCTTGAGACATACTTTTATCACTATACAACTGGGCAGTGTTATAACAACAAACAGAGAGAGAGAGAGAGAGAGAGAGAGAGAGAGAGAAAGAGAGAGAGAGAGAGAGAGAAAGAGAGATTACCGACGAATAATCACATAATAATGACAGCCAAGGGCGACTAACTTCTATATTGTACTTTTCTGACATTGTACATGTAATTATATTCAGTGTTGTCAACAGTGAGGTACCATTGTGTAAGCATGCACAGGTCTATAGTCCATTACCTATTGTAATATTATGGTTAGTAGTGTAAATGTTTCAGCATTATAAGTCAACATATATTCAGCTCTCAATACAGCAGGTTAGCATAGGAATTTCCAGTTACACACGCATATGTATTTACATTGCTTACTCATAAGCCTTCTTAGGTTATCAATAGGTTTGTATAATTTCGCACAAGATGAGAAGGCATGTTTACTTTCAAATAAATCAAAGGGAAGGTAGGTTCACTGGTTTAAGGGTCCTTTCGATTGTTGACTTTGCTCTGGGGTGCACAGGGATTATGTTTTTATGGCCAGGGTCTGCAGGGTGCAGGGCAGGTTTACAGAGACAGATAGCCCTTGTTCTGGCCTTCATTCTGGGCCGCATCTGAATCAATGGAGGGAGTCGGACGGCAAGTGATACAGTGTGATTTTGTTGCATTCCTGCTGCCAGCCTTCTAATGGGAACCAAGTAGTTATGTGGACGGCAGGGGGGAGGAGGTGGGAGGAGAGTCGCGCTGGCTGTACGCGCTTGACGGGGATGGCTGCAGGCTGGAGTGAAACCCTAATAGCCTTTTGCTATTTAAAAATGGAGTCTGTGAGTTTCAAAATGGGGTCTTTCATATCCCCAGTTTTGATATACAAGGGTGTGCGCCGGGATATTGCAACACCCAGAGCTATTCTTGTACGAAAGGGGTTATGGTTTGCGGAGGTGTTCCCACATGAGTGCTCCAGGTGCCGGGGCCCTGGACCTGAAGCAGCCATGGCTGGGCCCACCCGGGAAGCATAGGAATAAGGGGGGTCTTTAATATCCGCTCCATCCACTCACCCTTATCAGTGTAAGTTCATTCCATATACAATATATTGATATTTTTTCTGTGAATTTAAACAACGCATTCTCACACTATTTCCAGCTAAGTGAGATTTGACTACTTTTAGAATACATAGCATTTTTCTGTGCACAGAGCACACTGGCTGATAAATCATTCTTAACAGAATGAGAATAGGATTATATAGTTTGCGAGTTTGAGTTATACCCTGCTTTCGTTGTAATAAAGCTGATTGAGATTAAATTTAAATATGAAGAAATATAATGTTTCCGTGCTGTGTGTGCTATGTAAAATAAGGAGCAAGTCATATCGCCGGCAGTGCAGCATTTGTTAAATGATTGCTTAAATAAACTGCATCCTGAGTTATTCACAGGTATATTAGAACATATTGGGCTGTTAATTGTTGGCCCCACTTCATAACCTAAATAGCAAATTGCTGGATAATTTGCAAACTGTGAAAGCCATTGGTATTTAAAAAGTGAATTGGGAGGTGAAAGACTTTTTACCCATCCAAATTCCCTTCGCATGGAAAGTTATATCACTATAAATACATCCTCTTCGCTCTCTTGACATTGCACAGTAGGGAAAGGGCTTTGCACCAGTGGGATCTGATTTGTGAATTTGGAGAGGTACTTATCCTTGTATTAGAAAACCATAAAACATGTTCTTATATTCGTTGGGTGAACCACTATCCTGTGCATTCTAAGTTAATAACATTGGTTTCCTAACCCAAACATGCAGAATTAGATGAAACTCATTATTTCCTTCATTCAAATTTCTTGCACATCTCGAAATCCACAGCTCCACTTTCACCCTGGGGGCACATTCACTTAGACATGGTTACATCAAATTCAGATTTGTGTGCAACCTTCCTCTAATATTTGTTTTTGATATTGGAGCAAATAAAGTGCTTGAATATGTTGTCATAAAATATCAAATGGAAGGAAATGTTTGAATTAAAGAGGAAGCATTAATTCACTTTCCAATAAGCCTCAATGCCATCACTGAAGTATTTTTTGTGGTGTAGATTATATTTTGTAAAATGTAAGAGTAACATTACGAAAGAATAAATGATATAGAATGACTGAACGTGTGTACGACCTTTTGGGAGACTGCCACAGGCAGGTCAATGCTTATTGTTTATATAAGTTCTCAACAATGAGGTATCTGATTAGGTGACTTTCCCTTCATAAAGAAAGAGGCCCATCTTTGTTTTTCTCTTGTATGAGTACATTTCAGTTTCAACTATAAAAAAAAGCCTGTTTCTTGTCCCAGAATAGTGGGTGGGAGGGTATACCAGGGGGAGTTAACTCAGGGCTTTCCTATTAGTCAACAAATCAACCTGACAAACAGATGTAATCCCGTACGTCTTTAGTCATGAGGCAAGTGGAACCCACCGTTTGCCCAAATTGTAAGACAACATGCCTGATAAAATAGGGTAACTAAAAGGAAAACGTGTCATCAACCCTGAAGTGGTAAAAAGTGACCGAGGTTATGGAAGAAATTGGAATGAATTGCATTGCTGAATTTGGAAATGTGTTTGCTCATAGCTGCAGTGGCCAATGATCTCAGGGCTCCCTTTTACTATGCATGTACGTGACGTGAAGTTTCTTTGGAAAAACGATGTAGCAATGACTACAAGTGCACCATTGTCTCTTCCCTATCTTGAGTCTCTTGAGCAGGAATTCAAGGGGAGTTCAGCACATTTTTTGTCTAAAAGATTACCATTGCTAAAAGGACAATTGCATGTTGCAACACTCTCTCCAGGCGACAACGGTTCAAAAGTATAAGTATTAGCAGTAAGATAGCTCAGCGGATTGAGAGCTTGCTGCTGCGATCTGTGTGTGATCTTCAAGTCGCAGGTTCGAATCCTAGCAAGGCCAACTCAGACTTTCATTCTCCAATGTGGATAAACATGTACCCACTCCAGTTGGGTGATAGTGTATGTATATATGTTGTATGTAGAGTGCTTAGATGTAAGCACTATATAAATGACACATCATTATCATTAGTAGTTTCTGATGAAAAATGTGCTATTATTTGAATTGCTCTATTAAACAGGCATTGGAAATACAAACAGTTTGGGCTTGTGTGTGGGCATGGAAAAGTCACTTGCCACACTCTGCCATAGTGGTATTAACTGGCCATTGATGTTTGAAAGTGCAAAATGGTACGAATACCTAGGCATATAATAGCAGTGCCTGCAAAATGATTATACACAAGCCAAAACTGTTGGCTGCCCAAAGCTTGTTTCATTGAAGGACATGCATAGTGCTTATAAATATAGTGGTTGAAGGCAGATTTGGTTAAGACATTTTTATTACACCAGTAGCGTGTTTACCGCTCCAATGAAGGGGCCGATTCATGGAACAAATGTGCACCAAAAATCGTGGCGCAAACGTGAAAAAGATTAATGGAAGGCCCTGCACGTGTTTTCCCCGGGATGTGCGCCAAATCCGTGCGTGGTGCACACGGGCATACATGTCATTGCAACATCCAGAACGCCATGCGCAATGCGCACAGCGAAAGCGCACATTGTTAGCGCACACACCAAAAAGGGGGCGAAACACGGGGCAGAATGTGTGGAATGGGGAACAACGCGTGAAAATAAGTTGTAACTGGGGAAGTACTGCTGGGAAGTACACGGAACACCCACTCACATGCAAACTACACATATTCATGGAATCGAGTAGGGGAAACCCTCGCATGGCCAAAGACATGCACATCCCTAATCACGTCCGCCACACGAAGGCAGGCGGTAGCGTCCCTGCGCATTACAAAAGTGCGCGCAAACAACAAACATGAATATACTGCTACGATGAATGTCTCATTCTGTGGCCCCCTAGGAGAAATGATGTGTCACGCAACGCTCAGGCATCCGAAAAATGCAAGAAAAAGAGATACGCGACCCCTGTAGCCCACGTGTGTGTAAAAAAACACACGCAGTACGCTGTGGCAGCCAGGAACACAAAAAATGCATATGTGATCAACACGCAGGCTAGTATGCCCGAAAAAAAGGGTACGTGACTAACAGGGACACCCGCAGTAGGAAAAATAGCGTGTGCGACTCACCGTCTGACTTGCGTGTAGAAGAAGAACGCGTAGCCAACACCCACGCCAAAAGAAGAAGTACGCACTGTAGCCACTGTGAAGTAATCACGTGTGAACCCCAACGTCTGAAAACACATACACCGCTTTCCACGAAAAGCACATACAGAGCGATGGAAACCCACGTGGGACCTTCAACCTGTGCCAGGGAAATGCGTGCGCGTATGTTACGTCACAGACGTGCTTACGCGCTAAGGGCCTTTCCTCGAATTACACGCTGATGTGCTGTTTTTCACGTGCCAAATCACACTGTATCAAGCTGGCCACGTGACAACACACAAAAGACCAGGCTCCTGCCCAGAAGGCCATTTTTCTGCCCCCCAGAGCCTCGAGCCGACTCCCACCAGCCATCTGCTTCTGCCTGCCTGCTGGCCGGGTGCCCTGCTATTTGGTGCCTGCATGTCAACCATCTGCAGGGGTCCAGTTGCTCTGACCACCCCAACTGGAACAGAATACTCCTGACTGAAGTTCCATCACTCCACAGCCCAACACCAGGACCCAGTTTCCCACCCACACCTGCCTCGGGGGTTGCCATGTCGGGGCAAACACCAACAGAGACCACTGGCGACCCCCAGCCAGAGAGGCAGAGGGCTACCAGCTTCAGTGCCGCAGAAGTTGGAATCCTGGTGGAGCAAGTCCTGGTGCATTATGATGCCCTCTATGGAAGAAGACGTGCCAACAAGGATGGACGTGAGGGGATCTGGAAGGACATTGTGGCTGCCATCAACTTGAAGGGGGTTGAAGTCCACAACATACAACATGTCCGGAAGCACTGGGAGGACTTCAGGTCCAGGACCCTCAGGAAGGCCCGGCGCCTCTTGGCAGCAGCGGGTGCAGTGAGGTGCCGGGTCCACCTTACCACCGACAACACGAGGGTCCTGAAACGCATTAACCCAGCACTTCACCGCAAGATCCTCGAGAGGCAGAGCAGTCCGGAGTCAAGCGGTAAGTGTCCATGCGTACTTATTGGATGCAGTGCATGTTGAGGTGTGCCAGGAGTGTGCAGCTTGGACATATGTCTGAAAAGGTCCATGTATGGATGTGTATGTGCATGGACATGACCGTGCTGCATGCGAGTCCTGTCATGTGTGATGCACATCAATGGTGTATGTGTTTGAAAGCATGATGTACAACTGCATGTGGAGATGCACACATGTTGGCATTTCTGTTTATGTACTATGGCATGGTGTGGGTGTGACACATGGATGCTGGTTCCACCTTCATGTACTTGCATGGCATACATGTGCGTGTGTGTGTTTGACATGTGTTTGACTATGAAACGCCATGGATGCATGTGACACAGACATGTAGGAACCCAATTGGCAGATGTGACATAGTTGCCGATGATTGCACTGTGACAGGTGGTGGATATGTACAGATGCATGTCTGTCTGTTGGCGTGTGTGCATGTGTTAGGCACTCCCCATGTTGCTTGTAACGTCATGCCAACCTTCAGATGTTCATGCTGTTGTGTGTGTATGGATGATGCTGCTTGCTGCATGATTCCTGTTAATTTGTGCATGTGTGTGGGTTCAAATGATATGAGTGTTGGGGAGTGTGATGCCATCTGTGAAGTTTGACACTGACACTCATGTGCAACTGTCATGTGTGTATCCGACCATTGTACAGTGCCCTGATGCCTGTGTTCTGTCTCTCCCTGTCTGCAGTGTCAACTGATGAAGAGGGCGGAGACGGTGCTGTGGAGCACAGCAGCAGGGATCCCACCGCCAGCCGGAGACGCAAGGCCCAGCTCTCATCCCACGTGGTCATCTCTTCCGGGAGTGAGGAGTCTGGTGCCGTGTCCAGGGCCGCAGCTGCCGAGGGGAGGTCCAGGAGACGGAGGTTGGAGGTGGACTCCTCGGCAGCAGTAGGGGCAGCTGAGCCCCCACAGGGGCCTATGGAGGAAGATGGCACGGAGTCATCCAGGTTGGTGGGGGGTTCGGTTGAGGAGGCTGTGGAAGGCCCACGCATGGGCCCTGGAGGGGGGATTCCACTGGTGCTAGTGGTGCAGTCCAGGGCAGGGACAGGAGGCAGCACAGGCCACTGCAGAGGTGCCTGTGCCTAATCCTGTCCCCGATCCTGTGACTGCATCATCCCGCACCAGCAGGGATGCCTTCATCCAGACCCGTTTTCAGGGAGGGGATGCGCAAACAACCACTAGCCTTCCTCTGCCTGCGGACGTGGCAATCCGTGACTGGGTTGAGCCTGTCCTAGCTGGGGTGGCATTGCGTCAAATTGGTATTCGGGGTGACATGCAGGGTTCTCGTGAGGACAATGCACGTCATTTCGAATACCCCATTGACCGCGTCGCCCTACTAGGACAGGTCACCAAGACTGGGTTCTTCCATGTGCTGGATCTTCTAGCGACCGCCTCCTCAACTGTACCCCCTATGCGCCAGTCGTCCTCCGTGCCATCTTCCTGCCCAAGTATCACCTGGGCACCCTGTGGAGCTGCCCCTAAGCCAGCGGTCAGGCTGGTGGAGGACATATCCCTGCCACAGTCGGGAGTCGGAGGTCCAGCAGGGGTGGCCACCCCACTAACTGGACCCTAGCAAGAGGAGGACGTGCAGGCATCGACAGGCAGGGCACATGCACAGCAGCAGCAGGCTCAAGGTGGGAGCGATCATGGCTCGGGGCCATCAACATCACAGGGGCAGGCATCGGCCGGAGGGCATGAGGACCCTGGATTGGGAGTGTCTTCCATGTGGCAGCGATTGGGCCAGCAGATAGATGCAGAGCGGCGGAGCGGCGGCGTGTGGCGGAGGAACGGCTCACTATGGTCAGGGCGGAGAACTCCATGCGCAGGGCATTGAGGCGGGCTGAGTGCCTCGAGGCAACTCGCAGGGAGTTGGAGGAGGCCATGGTTGCATCCCTGTGAGACCTCGAGGCCAGGGGAGAGGCCCGCCTCCAGGACGTCAAAGAGGAGTTCGATGATGCCCTGGCCTGGAACATCGAAGAGTGAGCTGTAGGACTTGCCCGCCGCCTTTGTACATATTTCTTTAGGGTTAGGTTTCCTTTGTTTAGTATTTGTTTTTCGAGTTCATGGACATTGCTCCACTTTATGTATATAGTTTTATTTTGATAGGTTTTTTGGTAGGTTTCCTTTTCTTTTGGGATCATGGACCCTTTGGAATTGCATTGTAAATAGTTCAAGACTTGTACATACTTTCATTATTTGAACTTCCCATGGATCAATGGTTTTTATTTTTTTAATGTACTTTATATGGACAATGGCAATGGACCACTTTTCTAGTTTCCTGTTGTGGATTTTTGTTTTACATTGGAATTCTTTCTTTTCATTTTTTTCCTTTCATTTTTCGTTATTTGCACATTTGATTTTTCATTTTGTTATTTCATTACCTTTTTCAATACATTTCATATTCCTTCATTATTGGTGTGGTGTACTGTCATTGGTTGTGTGCATGTCTCTATGAGCATTGCCTCAGTCATGGGTTGCCACTGTGTGGCTCTGTTGTACACTCGTGCATGGCCATGCTAGTTCTTTTGAGACTCACATGGCATGGCTAATTTGGGAGTGGGTGAAGTGAATGGTTGCATGCTTGTACTGGAGGGCAGGGGGGATTTGGCTTGACATTAGGGCCATGAGTCTGTTTTGTTATGACATTTTGTTTGGTGGGCCATGAGTCGGGGCCTGCTGGCAGGTGCCCGTCAATGGGGAGTGGGGGGACATGAGTCGAGGCCTGCTGGCAGGTGCCCGTCAATGGGAGTTTTGTGGGACATGAGTCGGGGCTTGCTGTCAGGTGTCCATCACTCTGGGTGGGGGACATGTGTCGGGGCTCCCAAGTGCATGGTGCCATGTGGCCTGCCTGTGGGGCATGCCCAGCATTGATGGGCTGCCTGCGGGGCATGCCCAAAGTTGATGAACTGCCTGTGGGGCATGCCCAGGGGTGTGGGCTGGTCCCCTGTGGTGTTGGCTGCCAGCGGGGCATGGAATACACGTACCCTGCTTGCGCCAGGTCTATCGCGTGTGAAATTCCATATGCACCCCCGGAATACACGCAGGCGGCCCCTCAACCCTCCCCATCACCCGCAGGCAGCCCATCCACCCTGGGCATGCTCCACAGGCAGCCCACTCCACAGGGGGGATTTTTTCCATGTGTTTTCGCTGGCGCGAGCGGGGTACGTGTATTCTGAGGGGTGCATGTGAAGTTTTACTTGCGATTGGCCTGGCCGAGTGGGGTACCTGTATTCCGAGGGGTGCGCGGGGAGTTTTGCACGTGTTTTCACTGGCGCCAGTGGGGTACGTGTGTTCCGAGGGGTGCCCAGGGAGTTTTACACACATTTTCGTGGTTGGGGGGATGTATGCTGGTCCACTGGTCTTTGCGCCATGTACTGGATTTGTGCAATGTTTTTGGCACACAGGGCGGGATTAGGGGCGTAACTGGCGCTGCTGCTGGGTCGCTGCGCCACTCTGCGCCACGGCTGCTTATGGATGTATAAATCCATGAATACGCTGTGTGCCTAAATGGGTTTTGCCGCACGTGGCTGGGCAGACTGCCGCACGCGCCCTCTGTGCACCAGCCGCGTGCGCCACTTGTGCGCCGAATTCTATGAATTACTCCCTAAATCATTAACTCTCAGACGAATGATTTGAAAAAACGCTGGAGGGCACATTCAGTGCAAAGTTTGATGGTAAGGCTTTATTTATTAAAGCGAGCTCAAAGAGTTCCCATGAGGTGGTGTTTTGGGTGGGTAGGGGCAGGAGTTGGATGGGAATGGTCATAGGGATTAGCAGGGCCATATGCAGTCTTTGTATGCATAAACAGCCACTTTGAGCCTTTATACTATGATATTTTATTCTCAATTAGTTACTCTAATTTATTTGAGCTTTTTTGCATTTTAATAATGTGTCTAGCCATGTTACCCGGCAGCCACAGCAGAACATCAGACCATGTGTCAATGCTTCCTGTCTTACTCCTTTGACATACAGATGATCTTGAACAATATGCGCAGAACTGGATTATTGGTTATATTTGGCTGTATCACGTTATCAATAAAAAATGTCTCGAAAATATTCACTAACACAAATATATGCAGGCAATATTCTAGCTATAAAAAGGCTTATGCGTCTCTGAGGTAATCTGAATCACCCAACCAAATTACAGGGCCCTCACATTTTCTCATAGAAACTTTGACCATTACAGATTCTGGCACCACTAACCTAAGAATGAAACTTACTGCATTTTCACAGATATCATATGAATTCACTATATCGCCAAAGCAATTATTTAATATCAGAATGTCTGTGGTTATATACATATTTAATATCATTATGGAAGATGTGTTCAATTAGGTCATTCCAAGGTTTATAGACTATTTCTGGTCAAATCGACTAGATGACATAACAAATTTGAATGTTGGTCTAATACCTTTCAACAGAATTTGTACAGACTGTTTACATATGTTCTGCACATGCCCAGATGTGCATTATTTTTGGTGGGGGATCTTTTCTGAATTGTCCATTAGCGTCCTAGAACTGGCAGACATCCATTCAGGCTTGCCTCCCTCTGGCCACCCACGTTTTCATCTACAGTCACACCTTACTTACACTGGTTCAAGTCCTACCTCGCCAACCGCAAGCAGTTTGTTCAGATGGACTCCGCTAGATCGCCAATGCTACCCATCACCTGTGGAGTCCATCCTCTCCCCAGTGATCTTCAATCAATACATGGTATCGCTGGGAGCCCTTCTAGCCACACACAACATCCACCAATACGCTGACGACACACAGCTATAACTCAAGATCGACTCCATCAAGGACATCTATAGGCTCAAAACCTGCCTCTCATGGATCCAGTCTCGGATGTCCAGTGTATACTTGAAGCTCAACCCCGCAAAGAACGAATTCCTACTCATCACTAACAACACCGAACACCCAGACATACAGACCTGGCTATCAATCATGAACTCTTAGGGGTTCACACCCGAGCTCACCTCCTGTGCCAAGTCCCTCGGGTTCTACATCGACAAACACCTCTCCTTCAAGACACAAATAGCAAAGAATATTCTGACGGCTTGGTATCAGCTCTCCATCCTGTGAAAAGTCAAGCCCTTCCTCCCTCCAGACCGCTTTAGTTAAATGTTCAAGCACGGGTCCTATCCCACCTGAATGGGGGCCAAACACTCCTCGAAGGCCTCCCATCATCCTCCCTTGCACCTCTGAGAAGTGTCCTACACGCAGCTGCATGCCTAATCAAGGGTCTATGCAGATACGACCAAATCCCCCCAGGCCCTAATAGACCTTCACTGGCTCCCACTACTAGCAACATCACCTTTTATAAGGCAGTCGCCCTCAAGTCACTTAGCTACCATGCAGAGAAATTCTGCATCTCTGGCATACAGCGCACCACCAGAAGCCAGGACACCTGCAGACTTGAAATTTGCTGCTGCAAAAAGGAAAGGACCAGAAAACAAGCCACCTCTGTCTATGCCCAAGATTATAGAACCACCTCTCCATCGGCTTCAGACGCGACTCACCCCCAGACTCCTACAATTCAGAAAAGAACTCAAGACCCACCTCTTCAAAGAGTCTCTCCTCCTCAACACCTAGGCCATCACATCGCTCCTCGCACCACCTTACTCACTAGATGTCGCCCAACCCTCTACTCCCCATCCCCATCACCCAGTACAGCTTTACCCTCTGTCTCCCCCTGTTTCCTACCCCTGGCTGTATATCTTTTCTGTTGTTACCACTGAAAAGCGCTCTGTTTTGCATCTATAATGTTGTACACCTCTGTAAGGTGCTCCCTTATATACCTGTATTGGTGTACACCTCTATAGGTCACTCTATTGTTCTCTAAGCTAGGTCTGCACTAAATAAATACAATAATAATAATAATAATAATAATAATAATAATAATAATAATAATAAAGATTGACATTAATACAGTGTCTCGATATCAATAATAATATCACTGCTCACCTAGCATCTTGAGAAGAGCTTTGGTCTTTCAAATACTTTTTAAAGATGTCTCTTTTCTGTCAACAGTACAGTACATTTCAATGGGAATCCCTTTAGGTGGACAGGAGGAGACACACAGTGATCAGATTGTCTTTCATATCCACACTTCCTTGTAGGTTTTGGTTTCAGATGATAAGAACTGTTAGGGGCTTATCTACATGATTTGTGATCAGGTTTTTTAAAGCACATGAAATCGCTATAGGATGCTTTGGAGTCAGATAGACAGAAACAAAGAGCAGAAATATTTCCTAAATATCCAATTTTTAATGTTATTTATTTATTTTATATTTATTTTTGCATTTATTTACAGTGCACATAACCTGCAGGTATCTAGGCACTAGTTTCATTGTGGAAGGTCTTGTTATTTATAACTTGCGTGCGCTCAAGCGCGGGTCCGGGATTCCAACCTGTGTTTGCTCATCATGGTCTTTGCGCGTTGCCATAGAGCTATCCTTCCGTCCGTTAAATGGTTGCT
Organism: Ambystoma mexicanum; assembly: GCF_040938575.1. Classification (NCBI taxonomy): domain Eukaryota; kingdom Metazoa; phylum Chordata; class Amphibia; order Caudata; family Ambystomatidae; genus Ambystoma; species Ambystoma mexicanum. The sequence continues at coordinate 921,115,793 of NC_090926.1, read as the reverse complement.
TTCAGAAGTTTGTAGTTGTAATGGTAGTGTTCCAACTGACCAGAGCCTGAAATGAGAAGGACCTCCTTCCAGATAGGTTTGACCTTATCTGATAGGATCCTATAGATGGCCAAAATTAAGCCCCTGTTACTTTTACTTCATCATAATAACTTTTCCCACTCCCTCTTGTCCCTCGTGGCCCCTCGCATCATCATTGGTGTTTTCACCCAAAGTTTCATCTGTTGATTGGCATAGGCTTCCTCCTTCCGAGGCCATAGCCCCTGCAACATTCTTCAAAGGATTTGAGATGGGCCGCCACATAGAGATCCCCGATCTCCCTCAGTTCTCCCACTATCCACTTTTTAAACCTAGTACAGTCCATCCCCAGCGGGAACAGAGGATTCCTAAATATGAAAGTTTGAGGGGATGGCCACACCCCCAGTTGTAATCTCTTGTTCAGCTGATCCCATTTCTCTAGTGTGTTTCTCGTGATTGGATTCTCCATTAGCCCGCCCGGCTTGTCCTCTTTGCTCAACCAGGGTATTTTCCAGAGATATTCTCCCGCCACTGTTTGCTCCATGACCACCCAATGTTTCTTGTTTCCTTCCCTCCCTCACTCTGCCAAGGCCCTCAGCTGAGCTGCCTGGGAATACTTTGCCACATTCAGGAAGCCCACCCACCACCCCCATTCCCCTTGCCTTTGAATAAGGTTTTCCTCCTAATCCCGGGCTTTCTTCCAATTCCATGTGAAGCCCATTATATCCTCCTGGATCCCCTTCACCGGAGGTAGGGGAACCCCTGAAAAAGGTATAGGAGCCGGGGAGGGATATTCATCTATACAATGGCTATTTTTCCCAGCCATGATACAAATAATCCCCTCCATCGTGCTAGGTCCGTTTTTATTTGCCGTATCAGTGGCGAGAAGTTTGCCCCGACTATCTTGCGTATGGTTACCGTCAAGTTCATTGCAAGATATCTAACCAGACCACACACCCAATGGAATGGTGTGCTAGCCTCCAACCACTCCCTCTCTTCTCTCCCCACTGATACGTTCAGTATCTCAGACTTTAAGCAGTTCACCTTAAAACCAGATTCCCCTGAGAAGGACTGTATATTTCCCATTATTGCCGGGAGTGATGTTTCTAGCTTGGTGACCATAAGCACCACATCGATGGAGATTAGCCCAATTTTGTGTTGTGAGTTTGCCCAGTACCCCCTGCACTTGCCTTGCCCGCTGCGCGAATGGCTCCATCACTAGCACTAACTTGGTTCCTTGCCCAATTGGTAATGGCCCCGTCAGCCCCCCATTGACCTTGACCCAGGCCAGGGGGGTCTGGTAGTATGCCTGTATCATCCTCAAGAAATTTGGCACCATTCCCACCTTGCTCAGAGTTTGGTTCATGAAGCTCCAGCTAACACGATTGAATGTCTTTTCATCATCGAGCATTAGCAAGCAGGCAGGCGTAGCCCCTCCCCTCCTCAAAGTCTTTTGAATTAAATGCAGGGCCCTTCTTATGTTGGTGTCTATATTAATGAGCGCTATCGAGCTCAGATGCAGGTTTTTCCCCAGTTTTGGGATAAGGGTGATATGCGCCATCTCCATTGATGGTGATATTTTACCCCCTCTTGGAAATTGTTAAACACCTCAGTCAAACCCTTGGAAAGCAGCTAGCTGGACGTTGTGTAAAATGCTGCCGTAAGGCCATCTTCACCCGGGCTCTTGCGTGGTTTCAACTCCGCTTTCGCCCATTGCACCTCTTCCCAGGCTATTGGTTCCTCTAGCCATCCTGTTTGTTCGGCTGTCAGTTGCGGTCCCGAAAATTCCCTTAGGTACGTTCGCTGCTTCTCTATAATACACGGTTCCTCCCTATACAAGTTGGCGAAGAATTCCTGGATCCCCTTTCGTTTACCTCCCTCCATCCCCACTGTCCTCCTTTTATCTTTCAAATTTGCTATAAACCCTTTGCGTTCCTTCACCCTCAGCTGCCTTGCCAGCACTGTCCCGACCTTGTTCCCATGCTCATAGAAGGTCTGCCTACTTCTCAGTTGGGTGCTCTCCACCACCCTGCCAACAAGTTGTTTAAGTTGTCCATGCGCATTGTCTAGTTCCCTAGCGACCTTGTTGGATCCCCTCACCTTGCAGGCTTTTTGCAGTCTGTGTATTTCCTTTTCCAGGTCCTATTCTGCCACTCTCCTATCTTCCCTTAGATTTCTTGATGCTTCTATTAGTTGGGATCTGATCCTGATTTTAAGAGCATCTCACTGCTCCACTATACTTTCTTTGTTCCCCCCTTATTCCGCAATGGCCTGCACTATCCACTGCTTTGCCAAAATGTAGTCGATCCGGGAGTATGTTTTATGGATGTGCAAATAAAACAAATAATCTCTGTCCTCTGGATGATGCATTTGTCATGCATCTTTGATGCCCACTTCCTCAATCCTCTCTCTAAGTAGTTTGTTCCCATTGCATGCCCCTGCAACCCTCCCGATCTGTCCATGTCCGGGTCCATGGCTAAATTATAGTCCCCTGCAAGTATCAGCTCTCCCTACCCAAACAGTTCCAATTCCACTAGGCACCTCCCAAGGAATTTTTCCTGCCCCTGATTGGGCGCATAAACCGATGCACATGTGTACATTTGACCTCCCAACGTCCCCTTCACCGTCACATACTGCCCCTCCGGGTCACGCCTCACCTTGGTCCCTTCTATTGTCACTGATTTATGGAAAAGAATGGCCAACCCTGCTCTTTTGCACCCTGCCACCGCATTATACTGCATTGGTAATCCCTATTGTTGAACCACCCTGAATCCCCTTTTACCAAGTGTGTTTCCTGAAGACAGACTATCTTTGCTCCCCTCTTCTTAATGTCCTGCAACACTGTTAATCTTTTGCTCGGGCTGTTTAGGCCTCTTACATTCCATGATTCTAGACTATACATCGCTTACCAAATGCATGCGCTCCCATGTTCCCAGATATCCCCTACCCACCCAAGCCAAGCCTCTTCCCCATGCTGCTCCTGTTACCGCCCCAGACTAGCATCATGTACCCCATTTACAATAATCCCTGGAAACACCGTCCAGGTCTGCAACATGACCCCCATGCTTGAACACCATGGTGTTATCGCTCCCCATCCCCTGCTCCAATCTCCTCAATCCCAAGTAATAGGGTTGACATTAATGCTTCATACGGACCCCACCCAGGTCCTTTTCTCACTTCATGACTTCTTCCTTGTTTTAGAGATTCACCATTGGAGCTTTGTCTTTGAGGCACCCTCCCGCTGACCCCCCCCCACCCTCCGCTCCCATCTCCTGGGAATCTCTGGGGCTGACACTCAGGATCAGCAGGCCATCCTCGACCTCAGACACAATTATTTCCTCTTTCCCCATGCAGAATTGAAGCTTTGTTGGGAAGAGCCACAGGTATCTCATCTTCCTCCTATTGAGCTCCTCCGTGAGTGGCTTGAATAACATTCTCACCAATGTCACTTGTGACAGGTCATCATACAATTGAATGTCACATGCCTGCAATTGAATTTTCCCTTTACCTCTGGCTGCAATTATCACCCTCGATTTGTCCTTAAAGCTGTGCATGTTCACCAAAATGTCCCGTGTGCTGGCACCTAGTTCTGCCCTACGGCTGCCCACTCTGTGCACTCTTTCGATCTCCATGCCATGATCCTGTTCACCCCAGCCAGGTCCACCAGCATCTCCCGGATGCAGCCTTCCAAGTCCAAGCCTTCCGCCCCACCTTTCAGGTCCTTGATCTGGATATTTTCCCTCTGCTACCTGTTTTTCAGATCTTCGCATTTCTCCTCCAGGGTTCCGGATCTGTTCATCTGCATCCTGCGTCTGTCATGCCAGCTCAGGTTCTTTCCCGGCCACCTCTGTGACTTGACCTCCCACTTCCATCATTTGTTCACCTAGTGCATCAATGTCCCTGCGATTCGCTGTTATCACCTGCGAGAGCTCCACCCTGATTCCCTCTGCCTTAACCGTCTGAGTTAGTTCTCCTTTAAACTTGGCCACCAGGGCTGCAGGAAGATGCTCCTCAGTGCAGACCATCTCCTACCCGCCTTGCTCTTCCTGGTTCCTGAAGCGCAGCATGGTCTGGGTATGGCCCCGCTGTTGCTTCTCGTGTTCCCGGTCTCCAGGCACAGTGAACCTCTTCTTCCGTCCCTCTTCTTACGTTCCACTGCTCCTCCACTGTCCTTCCCCGCATGCAGCCACTCCTCGAGCCCCTTCTGGATTTTCCGCCTTTGACCTTCAGGGCCCTCACTGTGCTCGGGGTGCTGTGGGGGGTAGGCTCCTCCTTGAGGCCCTTCTTGGCCAATGGGATTTCACCCTCTTTCCACATGCCCACATGAGGGTCCTCTTGGGGTCTCCCTCCTTGCCTTGGGCTCCCCACACTCACCGCTGGGGCTCGTCCAAGTTCACTGTTCACTGTTCACCAGGGCTACATCCCTCGCTCATACTGTGTTGCCCAAGAATAGCCCCCCCAAACCAAGCAATGCACTCTTTTGAATGCTTTGTGTCCAAGTTGTTTCAGACCAGGTCCAAATCCGTCCAGCGGTTTGGGCTGTGCACTTTGGCAAAAATTTACCTTTTTTGTCTCTGGGGAAAATGAATGGGAATTAGGCCGCAATTTTGGCAAAGCATTTTTTTGTTATGCTTAATTAACTTTCTTATTTCTTTACAAAACTTTGCAGTCTGGGGGACTGGGGTTGGAGTGGGGGTGCAGACTTTTAATCACTTTCAAAATTTCGGTCCAATACGTTACTCGAATCAAAAGTTATTAACAATAGAATTTGAGCGGTTCCTATGTGTCTCCGACTCACCTTAACTATAGGGACGAATGCCGCCGCCCTATAATATATATATATTCAATGACAAAACCTTTTTAAAGGAACGTTATGGCTAAATTACACTAATAAAAACCTATGAAATTCAGTGAAAAGACATTGTTAAAGGGACTTTATGGTTACAAGTAAAACCGAAAAACCACAGAAATTCACCAGTGATGGTAAGCTAAGCAACCATAACTCGCGCTACAGCCGTACACTGCTAAGACTAACACCCAGGACATCAAAGATGACATCACAAAAGTCATTGATGACATTACTGATGACATCTCATATCTGGCCCACTTGTTTTTGTAGACTGGCATAGATAGGCCAGGTGTTTTTGTTCAATGACAGTCAGAATATGAACATCCATAAAATGCTATTTATTTATAGACGTTGCACTTTTTGTATGTTCTTAAAGTACTTTCCTTAGGGTTTGGCCTCAGCTCATGGTCCACATACACAGGGCAATGCAATTAATTTGTATACATGAAGATTTACTTTAATGTTATTGACATATTCTGGTGATGTTGATTCTTTCCTCCTTACTGGAATTTCCCTGTATGTGGCTTACATTTCTATACATTGTGGCTCGTCATATGTATTGTTTGTCTAACACAAGTATGTAGTAAGTCTTCAATTGTTAGCTATTTATTCCATAATTAACACTAGTCAAAATTCTGAGAGGTGAAGTTATTCTTTTACTGGCCAATATGACCACATTAAACATGCTGTACTTCTATGGTGTAGCCACTGCCTATTTGTATGTATGATTACGTTCCTGTATTAACAACATTCAATATAATGTTTTGTTTAGATAAGTACATTTCTTAATACATTAAGTGGTTCATGATAGATCTCCCGATCACCACTGACATCTTGTTACCAACATCAGAAACACAACCCCTTGTAGGGACTTTTCATCAAAATTAATTTCATATGGGATATCAGTGGTGTCATCAATGGCATTTGTGATGTCATCTTTGATGTCCTCAGTGTTAGTCTTAGCAGTGAACGGTGGTGGCGCGAGTTAAAGCTGCCTAGCTTTCTATAACTGGCACATTTCTAGGGGTTTCGGTTTTACTTTGACTGAATTTCATAGGTTTTTATTAGTGCAACTTAACCATAACTTCTCTTTAACAAAGCCTTTTCACTGAATTTCGTTGGTTTTTACCAGTCCATCTAATGTGCTACAACCTCCTAATTTCATAGTTACTCCCAATATATCAGCATTTTCAGCCAATCTACAAACTTTCAAGTAAAAACTGTGTCAATCCCCACCTCCTAGCACCATTTTTAATGCTTCAACAAACTTTCTGCAACTTTTTCCACTGCTTTTTTTTTCACTGACGTTCGCAAACGTCTGACATCTTCGCGGACATTTGGGACAGTGACCCATGATGACGTGTTCGCGAATGGGTCAGCGATTCACGAACCGTTCGGAACTGCATTTTCAGCTGATCTACGAAGTTTGAAGCTAAAATCTACCCTTGTACAGCTTGTACACCTATTCTTCCTGATTTTCCATCTACAATTCAGGAGAGAGAACATGCTTGGAAGAATATTAGCACAACTGCTATTTAACTTCAGAAATGGCATCAGCCATGGCCATCCCTCCTTCCCAGGAGGCGCCACCACCAGCTGGAGGGCCTGTAAGGATATTTGGCACGTTACAGCACAGAGTACAGCACTACAGCACAAGTAGCATTACAGCACTACTGCACAAGTAGCATTACAGCACTACTGCACAAGTAGCATTTTTTTTCAGCACTACTGCACAAGTAGCATTACAGCACTACTGCACAAGTAGCATTTTTTTTTTTTGCAGCACCACCACAAGGGTGCGGTGCATTGCTATATGGGTTAGCAGATTAACAAGGAAAGACAGGCTATTCAGTCAAAAAACGATTTTAACATATAAGATGCAAAGCTATTTTTACAGTTAAAAGCACACGTGTTCATTTAAAAATGCACACTATTTTTCACCTGAAATGCCTATATTGCTAGAGACACATTTGAAAATTAACAGCTAACATATTAACCATTAACCTGACTAATAAAACCTTATTTTATTATAACTCACTAATAAAATGTGTTCTCTACTGCAGAATTAGGCATATTTTGAAAACCAGTTAAATGAGTGTGCAGATTTTTCCTCTCTTCTCTGCATGATTATCCGTGTTGTTGTGCACAGTAACTGCAGGAGGAAGGAAGTCAGATTTGCAACAATTGCAAATGTATAAGCGAAGCTATTGTTTAAAAGTAGGAGGATGAGAGATGATGGATTTCATTGGAACACGTCATAAAGAGGGCTGAGAGGAAAGTTTTAGTGGGCAGTAGCAGGGAAAAAGAGAGGCAGACATCTTTCTGCACTACTGGGGAGAAGACCTGGCTGTGGGGGTGTCCTGCTGCAGTCGAGACTGGGGAAAGCTGAAAGAATTACATTTCCACTGGCAGAGGCTGTCCTATCTGAAAAAGCTGAGAATTCCAGGCAATGACCCCGGCTTGAGAAGGCAAGCGTCCCTTTTCGTTGGAGTTAAGCCAAGAGAGCCACATTCACAGAGAGAATCCTCTAAACAGATAAGGTAATTACCTAACTGGGGGAGCTGTGTGTGTGCACGAAAGTATGCAGTCAGTGTAGAAAAATGAAAGTCCCGTGCGTGTCTTAATCAAGTGCTAATGTTGCAATTTAAGTTCTGTTCTCCGCCACTATAATTGCAGTGTGTCATTGAAAATGCTTTGATTGTTCCCTTTTATTGCTGTAAAAAATGAGATCATGTCTAAATGCAAATTTTATAATACAGAAAATATTTGAAAACAGACGGGTGGTTTATTTTCTATTTACCATTACAATGCCAATGATGTGGAGAGATTTTTAAACAGTGCAATGGTCATTTTAAGACAGATGTGTGTATGTCAGAATCAGTATGAATAATTGTGAGTGACTATAGTATAACTTGTTGGAGGTACATGAGCCAACGGGAAGAGAGACTCTCTGAACATAGCTCCCTACCGTATATAAGGTAGTGGAAATTACCACAAGACTACCACATATAGCTCTCTGTCGTAAATAAGTCAGTGAGTTTGCCCATGGTGGCGCACCAACACTATCCCTGGAAATTGTGGTTTCCCTAGAATGCAGGTCTGAGGTCTCTCTAGTGATCACACGAAAAATCTAAGCGAAGATAAGGGATTCTGGACATTGGGGCCACAAATAAAACAAGGGAATTATGCTCACCAAAATACCACCAACCACGTATACCAAATATGCAGGTCTGGGTGCTGAAATAATGCATGTCCATTGTATTATTGTTGCACATGGCCAAATCTGAATACAAAGAGTGATTATTGCTAAGTTATTTCTCGGCGGTAATAAAATACCGTCAGGCCCCAAATCTCCACAAAATACCCTACATATTTATGGTGCGTTGCAGGCCGGGAAAGTGATCATAGAGTACCTACTGGGCGTGGCAAGCGTGTCTCACACTGCCATTTGCACATTAAAGGGAACCCATTTTATAATAGCAGTGTGCCACTAAAAACGAATTTCAGAATGTCACAAAGGGAAACCACATTCTCAGATCTAGTGCAATATTTAGAGGCAAAGTTATTTGCACATGGGAATTGGTCTTCGAACAGTACCTTAGAATGGAGTAACCGCATTCAGGGTGAGGTGCAGAAAGAAAAACTAGACAATATTTTTGCAGAAGGCAGCATAATTCAGGTCTGCCTTACGAGATTATTGAATGCAGCCGATAAAAGTGCAGAGAAAGACTGTTTAATACGTCTATGCGGCAAAATATGGTTTATTTTAAACAAGTCACTGCGAATGCAAGAGAATGATACTCAGCTAATTAACAGGTTAAAGACTGAAATAGATGGGGCAAGTAAAAATCAGGAAATGTTGAGAGCAGAATTGGATGTATGCCAAAAAGACATGCAATTAAAATGCAGAGACTTTGATACTCAGTTATCCAAAAGCAAGAAACAATTTGAAGATAGTGAGCAAGAATTGACACACGTAAAAGCCTTAGTGGATCACATTAGGCAGGATAAAGATGAGGTTGTTTCAGAAATGCAGATTTTACAAAAAGAACATTGTGAAAAAGAAGGTGATCTCCAGAGTGTAGAACAAGAAATGATTAAAATGATTCAAGAAAGAGACAAAAGAAATAAAGAGTTCAATGAATGCCAAATTCAAATGTGTGACATGCAGGAGGCAATTAATAAAATGAGTGATGAAAATAATTATTTGCATGATGAAGCCAACAGACTCCTTAAAAAGTGTAAGGACTTAGAACAGCAAATGTGCATTCCCAGGTCACAGGAGAGGCGGCAGGGTACCACATTCAATGGAGTGGAGGTGAATTCTAGCTCTGCCCAAAGAGCTAGTGCCCCAGTGACTGGGCCGGTGACTGAACTTGGTTGCAGCGCCCTTGGGGGATTTGATACTCCCATTGGGGGCAGCCACCAATCTCATACACCTGAAAACAGGATTGAATCACAAAATAGTGCAATTCCATGCATTGCAACAAGTAGCCCCATAAAAATAATGAAATCCATTAAAGCCCTGATCAAACCATTTAAAAAGGGAGGTGAATGCTGCATTGAGGATCACTTAGAAGCGGTGCATGACATTTTTAAAGCGCTCCAGATACCTAAGGAACAGTACAGACAATATTTTCATTTAACTTTAGATGCCCCGACGGCCAGCATCATAAGGGGATTAAATGAACAGCAGAATATGACATGGCTGGAGTTTGAAAAAGAAATTAGGCGTCATTTTTCTCCTTTTCAGTCATTGCAAGAGGCAAAGAAAGTTGCGTACACTATTACTGCTGGACCTAATACATCACCTCGCCAATTTTTACAAGACTTAAAAAGAGCATTCTCTCGCTTTGATGTATCTTTTGACTCAAATTCCAATGAGTTTAAAACCGCATACTTCTATGGGCTACAGAAAGACATCATATCCCAATTGGTCCGTGAATTTGACCGTGACAAGTCCCTTGAATGGATTGTACATCAAAGCACCAAGCTATATGAGGTACTCTATTGTCAGGGTAGAGAAAGTGATAAAATGAAAGATACTAGGCCTAAATCTAAAGAACCCTCAGCCACAGTAATGGAAATCAGGTCAGCCAAAATGTCCCTTGAGTCTGCTCAAAGCCAAGGTAAAAATAATGTGACACCTGAACAAAGGGGTAATCAACAAAGATCGCCATTGCCTGTACCAATGTTCCAATCACATGATCCTAGTAATAGAGAGAGCTACATCAGCCCTAGATATTTAGGAGATAGACCCCGGGTAAGATACCGGTCTGATATGGCAGGTATGAACAATAACCAGAGACAAAATCAAGATCAAAGAAATGATGGTCCCTACCAGTCATTGGGGACACAGAGCAGATTTGATCCCAGCACCATGATATATGGTAATCAGGATAGGCCCCGATATGTGGATCGATTTACTGATAATGGAAATCAATATAGGGGCCAGTACCCACAATCTGAGAGACAGGACATGAGGCAAAACGTGAACTACAGTCCACGCCAGTACAATGATTCCCCACCAGGGGACTATAATCAAAGGATGGGTGCAAACCGCTCCCCTCCACAAATGAATCAAGAATTCAGAAACCATCCCAACCGGTATCAATCACCTGAGAGGTATCAGAATAGATCCAATCAGGGGGAAAACAACCAATATCGACCTAGGCCACAGAAAGAGGATCCTAGAGAGGTGGAAAGGTTCCAATGCCTTGAGGCCCAAGTGAAAATGTTAGCTGAGCAAATAGGAAAGCTCTATACAGCGCAAAAACAACCTTCCAAAGAGGGGGCTGATGGCCATAGCAATGACCGGGGGGCTTCCGAAAAGTGACTAAGTACTCATGATAACTGCAGTGCCAAAATGACAGATTGCTCTGATATAACTTTGCATAACGACTCTGAGATGACTAATGGATTAAAAATGAAAGTACCAGTAAATGAAATTGTGACAGAAAGTGCAAATACTTCTAAAAAAGAGGTACGGTTTAACTTAGAGCTAAATAAAACAGTAAAGATTTGCACAAATGAAAAAGAAACATTAGGAATTCCAAAAGAACAAAGGGACAGATTTAAGAAAAATGACTCATGCATGGGGAATACCAGTGAACAGGGAGTAAATGGGGATGCCATAGCTCCTTCCCTGGGCAAGCAAAACAATTACCAAACACAGACAGAAAAAGGAAATACTCACAAGGAGGGTACAAGTCAATCACCTGAAAAATTCTTTGAGCCACATATTTTTGAAGAGGCTGAAAGGGCTGGTATTACACTAAATGATCACAAATGCACAGAATTAAAAAATGACAAATTGCTGAATGATGTTGTGACACATGTTCAGTTGGAAGGTTGTAATGTGGTCTCTGATGTTACCCAGATGGATGGGCGAACGGTGGCCACACTCCAAAAAACCTCTGAACATGGAGAAATGAATAAAATATCTCGCACAGAAATGGGTAAAAAGGAGGGAAAAATGTCTTTTCATTTACCAATGTGCTTAGCCAAAAGTGAAAAAGGCCTGAGAAAGGTGAGCCCTGAAATCAGTAAGAATTCACATTTCTTATGTGTATTAGAGGAAGTTGAGGACAGATATTATGCACCCATCACTGTAGAAGAAAAATGCCACACCTTTGCTATGATTGACACTGGCGCACAGGCCACAATTATGTCCAAGGAGCTGGTAAAGAGTATTAATGAAGGGAGGCCTCCACAGAGTCAGATCACAGTGAAGGCAAATCAAGGCCCAGTGCATAACTTTAATGGGGAGGAGGTGCCCATCATAGGTGTAACTGAGGTTGACATAAAAATAGGAAAGCACAGAATGAAACAAGAGGTATTGATCACATCTATTTGTGAAATTCCATTTCTGATGGGGACAGATTGCCTGAAAAGATTGTCTCCTCTCATAGATGGGGTGAATGGAGTGCTGTGGTCCTTAACCAAAAAACCATTGAGGCCTAAGAAACTAAAATCACAAAACAGCAATATAAAAGAATGTCACACCGTTGCCAAAACAAAGGATGCTGTGGAGGTATATCTACAGAATAGCTGCATACCTAGTGTCACTGTTATATTAAGGTGTCAAGACAAAGATCAGAGCGACAATGAAAAACTACCTGTACAAATATACTTGGACCCAAGGAAAGATTGGCAGACTGCCATAGACGAACACACATTACGTTTCTATTTAAAAGAGAATACATGCAAACAGAATATTGTTCCTAAAACAGATTCAGAAAAACACATTACCACTCTGGCAGAGATACACATGGAAGATGAGCAACCATGGGTTCACGCTGGTATAAATGATTATCTTAAAACAATAAAAGCCACTTTAGCGCTTGAACATGAAAGGAGTTTCATTAATGAGAAATTGTTGCAAAAAATTATGGAGAGGGAAGAAATCCCGAAATTTAGGATTAAAAACCAATATGTTTCTGGGTTGGACAGTCCAAACTTTGAAAACCGAATTACAGGCAGATGCATGCTTAAAATTAGCATTGGGCAGAAAGCAATTTACCATAATGTATGGATAGTGAGTGGAGCACAAAATGAATTTTACATGGGCAATGACATCATGCACAGAATGTGTATGGTGTTAGATTTCCTTAATCAAAAAATATGGTCGCGCCTAGGTGGGCCGGCGCCTGAATTTGAAGACAAAAGAAGGGCTTATCATTGTGCACAACTAGTTCCTTATGCAGTCGAATTACAGATGAGGAAAAATACTATTATTCCTGCATTTACAAAACAGTTTGCAATAACACTGAAATGCAAAAATGGACAGCAGATGAAAGGCTCTGATGCATTTGTATGCCTGAATGAATCCATAAAACAGCAAGGCCTGGATTATGAATACATTCCATTGGTAGACATTGGTGAGGGATCTGTAAAAATCATGGTGAATAATAAAGGTTGTCAGGATATTCATTTAGAGGAAAACTCCCCATTAGGAATGGCCATACAAAAATCACATTATACGGCAGATTTAAATAACATGGTGATTGGGAATATTCCTGAAAAATATGTAGATGCCAAGGGCGAGTTGCCAGAACACCTGGACTCTCAGCCCAAAGGAATGTTTAAAATTCATTCTGTGTATCCTTATGATTCAAATGAGACAGTGTGCTGCCATCAAGAGGATTGCATAATATTTAATTTAAATGAAAATGAAACAGGAAATCAGCCCATTGAAGTGGAAGCTGATATGCCAAAATATTTGAAAGTGGCAGCTCTACAAAAAGACACAGCCACACAGTTAGAGGAAAGCGCTGAGATTCCTTTACCAGAAGAGTTTCCAGAATTTTCCAGAATGGTAGAAGAGCAGATCTCCTTAGCGGATGCATGTAACAGCGATGAGGATCGACGCACTCTGAGGGAAATATTTATGGAGTTCAAGGATGTATTTGCAAAAGATGCTTATGATTGTGGTTTAACTGATTTACATGTGGCCACACTACCAGAAGGTTGTAGCAGAAATCCAGTGTTTGTACGCCAGTATAGACTACCGCTGGCATGTTTAGAATCATTGGCAGAGATTATTAAAAATTTGGAATCACGGGGAATAATTAGGCCCATTCATAGCACATCCAATACGCCTATTTTAGGTGTGTTAAAGCCAAATGGTCAATGGCGGCTGTGTGCAGACTTAAGAGAGTTAAATAAAAGAGTACCAGTATCTAGATGGCCACTACCATTCATTGATCAGGGCCTAGCTCAGATACATGGTTCAAATGTATTTACCACGTTAGATCTCACATCTGGATATTGGTGTGTGCCATTGGCAGAGGAGATACAACACCTATTTTCCTTTACATTTGACAGGACTCAATATGCCTGGCTTAGAGCTCCGTTCGGGTACATCAATAGTGGGAGTGAATTTGGCATATTTTTGAGAAAGGCCATGCCGGATGCAGCGGAAAGAGGGACAATAGTTTATGTGGATGATGTCTTGATAAAAAATGAAAACCTTAAAAGCCATTTTGATGAAATAAGACATGTGCTTGGCCAATTGCAGAAAGCAGGCGCCAAAGTATCTTTGCAAAAAGCACAATGGTGCAAGAAAAAAGTGAACTTTCTAGGGCATGAAGTGACTGAACATGGGCTAAATCCACAAAGGAAGAAAATAGAGGCCATACAAAGATTAAAAGATCCTAAAAATGTGAAAGGAGTAAAAAGTTTATTAGGGATGACAGGCTATAACAGAAAGTTCATTGAGAATTATGCAGAAATCACTCAACCATTGACTAAACTGCTTAAACTAAATACTCCCTGGAGATGGGAAAGAGAGCAATCTGATGCAGTGGCTAGATTGAAGGAATGTCTTGTAAAGGCACCATGTTTAGCATACCCCATAAAGGATAGGGATTTCTTTATAGAAATAGGCTTTTCTGAACATTGTATGTCAGCAGTGTTATCACAAAAACACGATTTGAATCACAAAACCATTGCATATGCAAGTAAGGCATTTTCCCAAGTTGAAATGAAATTTAATGAATGTGAGAAGGCCCTATTAACCACTGTGTGGGCGCTACAACATTTTCGCCCCATTGTTCAGGGAGAAAAGGTGATTATTGAAACAAATCATCAACCTTTGCAATTTTTAGAAAGTAAAAGAATTAGATCAGGCAATCTAGCGCAATCCAGAATCACTTCATGGACGCTGGCATTACAAGGTTTTCCCGTAGAAGTAAGATATGGACAAAATAAAAAGAGCCCAATTGCTCAAGGGTTAGCTGACTTACATGACTGTGCAGCTGAACAAATAACAAATGAAATGGATGTGGAAGCTAGTTTACAGGAATTTGAACAATCACCACACAAAGCTTTTGATGAAAAAACATGCAAGGATTTGCCAACTGTATACGTGGATGGTTGTGCTTTTCACATTGAAAATGACAGTAATAAACAATTAGTGGCAGGAATAGGAAATGTCTGGTTGAAATGTGAAGGCGTTCCTAGTATAGGGATGAGGATTGGAGATAGGAGCAGTCAGGTGGCGGAATTGGCAGCCATCTATAAAGCAATTGCTACTGCAGTTGATAAAAAGTTCAGTGAAATTGTCCTGGTGACTGATTCTGACTATGCACGGAATAGCTTTGTGGAGTATTTGCCTGGTTGGAAAGCAAGAGGCATGGTTACATACAACAAAAAGCCACTTAAACATGGAAAAATGATACAAGCCATAGACAAATTGGTGTCAGAAAATAATTTAACAATATACTGGAGAAAAATTCGTGGGCATTTAAAAACACCAGGAGAGGATAAGGAGGGAAATGATAAGGCAGACCATCTGGCTAAGATTGGGGCTGTGATGGGAGAATTGCTACCTATTGATTATTTAATGGGTGAAATACAAATTGATGCAGTCACACGGTCTAAAGCACCAAAGGAGGTAGATCAACCGGTGGTGCAGTGGAGTCATGACACGCCAGACCAAGATTTGATTGAGGCACAAAAGAATGATCAAATTTTGGGAATCTATTATAATCATTTGATGGATCCTGAACAAAATCCTTTAACAGAAAATGATTGTATGGGAAAAGAAGAGTTGAGGGTGTTATTAAAGAACAAAACACGAATTAGATTACAGGATGGACTCATGATTAGAGAGTCCATAACAGGGCAAATACAGTGGGTAGTACCCCTTTCATTCAGAGGACTAATGCTACACCATGCACATGATGCCATAACTGCAGGCCATAGAGGTTCACAAAAGACATTAGAAATACTAAAAGATTATGCTTACTGGCCACATATGTCCCAAGATGTGGAATTATATACTAGAGGATGTCTAGTATGCGCCCAATTTAAACCTGCTTCACCAATGCATAGAGCACCATTGATGAAAAGAGGCCTAACTCTCCCATGGTCAGATTTGCAAATAGACTATGTAGGTCCTTTAAAAAGGTCGAGCAGGGGACACCGCTATATTTTGAGTGTGGTATGTTTGATGTCAAAATGGATTGAGTGCATTCCCGCACCAGATTGTAGTGCGCAAACAGCAGCCACATTGCTGGTGAACCATGTGTTCTCAAGGTTTGGGTTGCCACAAAGAATTGAGTCAGACAGAGGAAGTCATTTCACAAGTACTCTAATGAGTAAGGTATGGCAAATACTAGGTGTGAAAAGGAAACTACATATCGCATATCGGGCGGCGTCTTCAGGTACAGTTGAAAGAAGCAATAGGTCTGTTGTGGACATTTTAAAGAAATTTGTGGCAGAAGCAGGTTCCAGCTGGGATTTGCGTTTACCATTGGTTTTGATGGCAATCAGGTCGACTCCTGCCAAAGCAACAGGTGTTAGCCCCCATGAGGTCTTAACAGGTAGGAAAATGGTGTTACCACAACACCTACTATACAGAACACATGAGCAAACTCTAGTGAGTGCATCCACAGTTCATGAATATATTGATGAACTGAGGAGGCATTTGCAACATGCATTTGCTTTTGTGCAGAGAAATCTGGAAAGAGCTGCTGACAGTGCTAAGTCATATTATGACAAAAAGACATCAGTAAAGGAATACAATGTAGGGGATCAGGTGTACAAGTTTCATTTTGGAAAAAGTAAACAGAAAAATTCTAAATTTCTGGCAGCCTGGCAGGGGCCATTTCGAATTATAGATAAAGTCTCTCCTGTAGTGTATAAAATTTTGAAAAATGAAGGTGAAACAGCAATAGAGCAGTTTGTCCATGTAAATCAAATCAAACCATGCCATCCCAGACATGAGATCAGGCAGCTTGAGCATGTGGAAACGGATAGGGTCCCTTGAGAAAATAAATGGGTGTGATCAGGAGGCAGTGACAAAGAAGTTAAAAAAAAGTTGATTGTTATGATGGCACATAAACACTGTAATTTATGTGAAAATATATAATATAAATAAATAAATAAATAAATAAATAAATAAATAAATGCACATATAACGGAAGCTCGTGGTTGGTGTGCAGAGAGAAAGTGTATTAAATATTGAATGCTGTTTTATATGTGTTTGTTTTCTTTTAACTTGTGTTTAATTTCAGAAAAAAGAAAAAAAAAAAACGAAGTATTTTTACCAAGCATGTTTTATTTTTGGCAAAAGGATGAAGTTAGTATTGTGCTATGTACTTAATCTGTTTATTTTCTATTTTGATTTAGACGATTAACATTATTTGATCGGAGGTTCCGGGATCAGAGGCCACGGGAGACGATGGAGTCCTGGAGTCCCCTGGATGAAGACCAAAAGATGCCTGCCTCCAGGTGGAGGTGAAGACAAAATAACCGGAATGCCAAAAGAGATGACTACTGTGGATTCAAGATTGCCAAGATGAAAGAGTACTCGAATGAACCGAATAACATCGCTGGTCGGGACATACCAAAAGAGACAAAACAAAAGTTCCGGCATATGAAGTTCCACGTATTTATTATTTTAATTATTTATTTTAACTTGTTATATTACTTATTTGTTTTAGTTAATTGTTTTATTTCATTGTTTTTAATTGACTTGGAAAATTTAAACTTAAAGTAATGCCACTTCCACTGAGAAGGCAAATGTGGAACATTTTATGAACTGATGGACTCAGATGAAATGTTAATTGCAAATTTTCATTGATGCACATGAATATTCATTTTGTTGGATTGCTATATTGTAAAAAAAAAAAATAGAATAAGTTGTTTTTAGGAATTGGCTTGGATTATAGCCAAGTTCTAAAAACAAAAGGAGGGTATATGTAAGGATATTTGGCACGTTACAGCACAGAGTACAGCACTACAGCACAAGTAGCATTACAGCACTACTGCACAAGTAGCATTACAGCACTACTGCACAAGTAGCATTTTTTTTCAGCACTACTGCACAAGTAGCATTACAGCACTACTGCACAAGTAGCATTTTTTTTTTTTGCAGCACCACCACAAGGGTGCGGTGCATTGCTATATGGGTTAGCAGATTAACAAGGAAAGACAGGCTATTCAGTCAAAAAACGATTTTAACATATAAGATGCAAAGCTATTTTTACAGTTAAAAGCACACGTGTTCATTTAAAAATGCACACTATTTTTCACCTGAAATGCCTATATTGCTAGAGACACATTTGAAAATTAACAGCTAACATATTAACCATTAACCTGACTAATAAAACCTTATTTTATTATAACTCACTAATAAAATGTGTTCTCTACTGCAGAATTAGGCATATTTTGAAAACCAGTTAAATGAGTGTGCAGATTTTTCCTCTCTTCTCTGCATGATTATCCGTGTTGTTGTGCACAGTAACTGCAGGAGGAAGGAAGTCAGATTTGCAACAATTGCAAATGTATAAGCGAAGCTATTGTTTAAAAGTAGGAGGATGAGAGATGATGGATTTCATTGGAACACGTCATAAAGAGGGCTGAGAGGAAAGTTTTAGTGGGCAGTAGCAGGGAAAAAGAGAGGCAGACATCTTTCTGCACTACTGGGGAGAAGACCTGGCTGTGGGGGTGTCCTGCTGCAGTCGAGACTGGGGAAAGCTGAAAGAATTACATTTCCACTGGCAGAGGCTGTCCTATCTGAAAAAGCTGAGAATTCCAGGCAATGACCCCGGCTTGAGAAGGCAAGCGTCCCTTTTCGTTGGAGTTAAGCCAAGAGAGCCACATTCACAGAGAGAATCCTCTAAACAGATAAGGTAATTACCTAACTGGGGGAGCTGTGTGTGTGCACGAAAGTATGCAGTCAGTGTAGAAAAATGAAAGTCCCGTGCGTGTCTTAATCAAGTGCTAATGTTGCAATTTAAGTTCTGTTCTCCGCCACTATAATTGCAGTGTGTCATTGAAAATGCTTTGATTGTTCCCTTTTATTGCTGTAAAAAATGAGATCATGTCTAAATGCAAATTTTATAATACAGAAAATATTTGAAAACAGACGGGTGGTTTATTTTCTATTTACCATTACAATGCCAATGATGTGGAGAGATTTTTAAACAGTGCAATGGTCATTTTAAGACAGATGTGTGTATGTCAGAATCAGTATGAATAATTGTGAGTGACTATAGTATAACTTGTTGGAGGTACATGAGCCAACGGGAAGAGAGACTCTCTGAACATAGCTCCCTACCGTATATAAGGTAGTGGAAATTACCACAAGACTACCACATATAGCTCTCTGTCGTAAATAAGTCAGTGAGTTTGCCCATGGTGGCGCACCAACACTATCCCTGGAAATTGTGGTTTCCCTAGAATGCAGGTCTGAGGTCTCTCTAGTGATCACACGAAAAATCTAAGCGAAGATAAGGGATTCTGGACATTGGGGCCACAAATAAAACAAGGGAATTATGCTCACCAAAATACCACCAACCACGTATACCAAATATGCAGGTCTGGGTGCTGAAATAATGCATGTCCATTGTATTATTGTTGCACATGGCCAAATCTGAATACAAAGAGTGATTATTGCTAAGTTATTTCTCGGCGGTAATAAAATACCGTCAGGCCCCAAATCTCCACAAAATACCCTACAGGCCTGGACTACGGAAAAAGTGCAATGATGCAGAAAAAGAATCAAGAGGACCAGGAAGATGCAATAGAGGAAATGCCTACCTCCAGCACCCAGAGAGAATCATGGGTATGGCGATTCTTTACCACCGTTGGTAGTGTACCGAAGGCTAAGGCTACCACGGTCAAATGCACTGAGTGCAATGTTGTACTCAGTCACGGACAACCTGGCAGTACTCCTATGGGACCACCCCCATGTCATGCCACACCAAAGCCAACCACTGGGATGCTCTCAGAAAGGTTGTACCTTTCTCAGGAAATAGTATGCTGTCTTCCTCTACCTCATCTTTCTCAACCACTACTGCACCCACACAGGCCACTCCTATGGGATAGAAGATTCCACCAGCTTCCTTGCAAGCCATAATAGAGGCTGTTGATCCATATCTTTCCAAGACTCTGTACTCTGTGCATACTGCAACACACAACTCTGCACGGGGGAGCAGTTCCAAAGTGCTATCAAGGCTGTAATCAAAAAGCATGAGAAACACTGCCCTCTCCCTTACATTTAACGCACGCCCAACATCTTTTCCTATGCATCTGCTCCTCTTATCTGTGGTTGGTGCGCCTGCCCTAATTTCTCGCCTCCACCTTACTTCCTGGCCTCTCCTGCAAATAAAAATTAAACAAATTATACAAAATCAAAAAACACCAAAAAAAGGTTCCTTAAGTAAACATCTTTCACAGTAAAAAAAATAGAACTAAAAAAATAATCTAATAGACTCCATCTACTTTACATTTCTCAGTAAAGTAGTTAGACTCAATAAAATTCTCCATCATTTCCATTCCCATTTTGTATTATGCTAATGGCAATAATGGACAATTGTACACTAGAGAAAAAGATAAATGGACCGAAACAATGTTCTGTACCATTCACTTTTTTCTAGCATATAATAAGGACCATAATACATGGACATACATGACTATCCGCGGTCTCTGCAGTCCTCTTTCCAGGCCATGCATCATTAAAACTCCAGGATGGTTGTGCACACCATCGCACAGGACAACCAGTCTACCCTTTTTCTTTTTGCCAACTGTTGTGCAGATTTATTAAACAGCACTAAATTTGTAAGCCGATTAAATATTTTCAGAACCCCTCCTCTAATTTTACCCCTCTTGGTTAAACATCACCAAACATTGAAGAATCATTTGGGGTCGAGTCTAAGATGATATTGAAAATGTGCATGCAGTTTCATTGAGTGGAATTAAAGTTGTCAGACATCCAAAAACTCCTTTTCACTGACCATATTATGCAAAAATATGCATGGAAGCCCCCGAAAATCTGCAATGTTTGTGAACATCACAGGAAGGTCCCCGAATATGCATGATGTTCGCAGACATCAGAGAAGAAAAAAACAACAGATTTTTGGCTCTTTATGGCCATATCCAATCCCATCCTCATCACCCCTCACCTCCTCAGAGATAGTTACTTTTGTTTGACATGTGCAACATTGTGTTTTTTTAATATATTTTTACCACGCTATCCGCAGACACCGGCCGCTGTCCGCGGATCCAACATGCCGAACATTTCCAAAAATATGACCCACCTCAGACTTTTTGTTAACAAATCAGTAGGCACGTCTGATGTTCGCGGACATCCCGCCGGACCCTGATTGGTCCAGTGGGGTGCCCGCAGACCAAATAGGGAAGTGAGTGTGCGGACCGGACCCAGATATCAGACATTTTTTGGACCTAGTATTTGGCTGTTTTTAGAAAAAATGACTGGATGGATTTACACCAAATTTACAAAAGCACGCTTTTGGGACCAAACCGTGGCTCCTGGCATACATTTGGTGAAAATCCATCTAGCGGTTTGGGCTGTAGGCATGATACCAAACTTCACAGAATCATTCTGATGGGGCCATATACTTTTTTTTGGAAAGTTTGGCGAGGATTCATCCGGGGAGGGCAAAATTATAAGCCGGCCTAAAAGTGCTCTTCCTCTGGGTTGAGCAACTTAACCATAACTACAGGGCCGCTACCGCAAGCTCTGTAATATGCATATAGATTAAGTTCTAAATAGAGATTTTAATTACACATCTACCACTTGTGAGTCAATATCTCAAAGCCCTTGACTTCACAAAAAACATCTCCAAATTACACACAAAGTCCCATTTACAAATTAATCAAAGAACCTTATTTTCCCCAGTAACACCAGCCATTTATAGAATCAGAGAACTGTGGCATGTTTCACATTTCTGATGTATATCCACTGCTGTCGGCTACTAACGTGTGTGCAGTTTAAAATAGATTTACCACTGTTTACAATTGAATTCTACAGGTTTTGGGTTAAAGAAGTAATGTTTTCAATTTAGAATGTACAGGCTTGTTTGACTCACTCACCCACTCAACCTGAGAAAGTGGTTTTCAGATTGTATTGAACAAATATAAATACCCCTGCCCTTTCAAATCACACATGAATCTGTCAGTGTAATTTCAGAACAAGCAGATGCATGGGATTTGCATACATATTTATTAGGAGTAGAAGGGGCCCTTTTAAACTCGCTCTCATTTCCTCTTCTTTGTTAAATAGCTTTGGCCTTCACAGAATACACATTAAAAACATATCTTCATTAGACTCTGCTATGGACGTTATCATGTCACAGCCCAATGAAACATTTCTGAGAAAACACTATCAGTATAATTTAATGAGATTATGATTTTTAAAAGTGGTGTACCCAAATGCACATATGTGCTATCTATACCATTGCATGCACAACTCTGAAAGGTATTTTAATTGGAGTGAATTGACATCTCACTTAATTTTACAAGCAGTGAGAATGCAATATTTATTTCCCATTTATCAAAGTATTTTGATAACACCTTTTCCAATCACCTCCTTTTCGGACTAAGAAGAAAAATAGTTAGAGAGCATATATCACTTCTTTTGAGGAAATATCATACTCACTTTTCATTAGTCTCTAGAGGTAAGAAGCCAGGAGAACCTTCATGTGTTCGCCGGGGAGCATCAGCCATCATCAGGTTCCCTATTGCAGATCTCCTTGTGGACAGGATTCATAACCTGGAACAGGAAAATTCACCAAAGCATCCCTTATGTTGCTCTCTCTCTATTCTATCCTGCAGCTTTTTCCAGTGTCAGCATCTCCCTCCTCTGTACTCACACAATCTTTACAAAACGTAATAATTACTATCTTATGTCATCATTATGTGATTGGACACGTTGGACTGCCTCATAGTAAGACACTCCTATTGAATATACACCACCAGTCTTCACTAGATGATAACCCTCTGTATACTTGTGATAAAAAATGGTGTTGGACCAAGACCAATCCTAATACTTTTGACAAAGATTTCAATTTTCTTACATAATTTATGACAGTATTATGCAAACTGAATTAAACCAATGTGATGATTGGACTCTGTGTTTGCAGATACACATGTAGATATGTGACAAAATTGTTTGGCATATTACTTCATAACATTAGGATTTTTTCTTGTTGTATTAATTATTAACCATCGTATTCAAGTCGAATTTGATGACAAATTGAAGAAGAATCTGTGCTGTGTTGTTTCAAAACCAAGGGAAATATACAGGCCTAAGTATGACCTGATGTTCCATGTTTGATCTCGTGTTCAGCACAATGACAAATGCAATAGCTTTTCAGTGTCTCTCTGTCAATCCATTAATCCCTGATTGATGGAGGACTTTTGATATGCCTCCATGTTGTGCTTGCATAGGTCCCATCCAAGTAGCTGATTTGTATGAGATCAGGGTCAATAGAATGGAAACTAATGCTTGAATTTCCCTTTTAGGCCGATCATAAAATAGCATAGACTCCACACATTTGGTATTCCAAGCACTCAATCTCTCAATAGACCATAGATTCTATGTTTCTTGTATGGCAGTTTATTTTTTATTTTTTATAAAAGTATCGCCTGGAGGATTTCCAGAGGTGAGAGGGATTATTCTCCAAATTGAAATGCAGGTAAACTTAAAGTCAACATAAGGTCGGCTGAATTGAATACAATGATGTCCAGACTAATAGAACGAATGCTTCTTTCATTGTTTCATTTATAATTGTATGTTTTTTTGTCCATTTAACATTATTTCAGATGATTTAAATAAGATACACTGCAGGATACAACCCATTTATCAATTAGCTGTGCTCCATTTGAAAGCAATTAACACGTTAGTTTAAAAAATTGCAGGTGAAGCCATTGGCTGGTGTAGACCTTAAACTAGATATTTCAGTGTTACAAATATGTCTCTCTTTATAAACTTGGCAGTGTTTTCCATATAACATACCATAGGCACTGGTTCTTTGGCATCCTTGCATTTTCGCATGTGGAGCTCCATAAAGGTTTGTGGCTTGTGGTGAATCATTTACCACATGCTGTGTCTCAGGTGTGCAGAAGACTACCTGAATCCTGCAGGTGCAACCTTATTGTGGTAGCGAGTCAGAGGCAGAAATCATGAATAAAATATTCTGTTTTTCTGGTGCCACTCTCACTTCAAAAGGCTCTGTCTGGTTGACATAATGTAATCTGTCCATAAGAATGGTATTTCCCATGCCACAGATGGCCTTGTGAACTAGACACATTGCTTGAACAGGACCCTCTTCTTTTATGGCAGCTGGTGGAGCAAAGCTAATCCTGTAGTCAAATGTACATCTATTTTTATTTATTTAGACAAATGCTCCATTTCCTTTGGGACTCGCAGATAAATGCTGGTTTACAAAGTCAAGCCACAGATATATTAATTATTTCACAGTCTTTGAAGCAAATGTTTACATTATCTCAAATGGAAAAACATGACTTTAGCAATGAGGAAACCTGTGGGCACATTGACAATACAGAGTCTATAATCCAACTGAGATTCCGCCAAGTTGGAAGAGGTGAGGTGACTCTCCAGATGCTCCTGCCAGAATGTGGAATCAAACGGGTCCCACCAGCATGGATAGCCAGCACCTCTGTTCTACTTGGATTGACTTTCAATATGTTTCTGTTCATCCAGCCTTTAATTGTTGTGAGACATTCTCTAACTTTACATGCTGATGTAACCTGATTGCGTGACAACTTAACCAGGATGTGGGTTGCATTTGCATAGTACAATAAAAAAAATCCACTTTTTCAATAAGAGTGGAAAAAGGAACATGCCCTGAGGAACATCACAAAAAAATTGACTTGAATGAGAAGTGAAAAAAGGCCCTATATTAACGACCTGAGATCAAGAACCAAAATAATTACCTAGTGAAAGTATGCCTAATACCAAGAAAAACTGTGGCACAAAATAAACCCCCCTTTATTTTTTATTTTGATGTCTGCTCAAATGATGCATACACATTATTTTTTATGGCACTTCAAATGTTCTTCTGAAAAATAACAAGCTGCATGTCTGTGTCAACAATGGCTACATGCAGCTGGTCTTGACTCATGGTTGCTTATTGCTGTTGTGTCGTGAAATCTTGAAAATACATTTGCAGAATACAGCGGAGATTTTTAAGGCTCACATTAAAACTTTAGGTCAGTTTCAAGATGTGGGATGGAATACTGGACTTGTTAAGAGCACTTGCACCTTAATGGGTCCCCCAGTGCATGGTACAAACCTTAAACCGATGATAGCAATAGCATCCAAAATACTTTTTAGAGAAAGGATAGGTCCTGAGAGGTTGCCTAAATTACCTGTGATCTAGAGGTAATCTAATCTGCCATGTCAGGAAGACGGAATCAAATATGCCTTAGAATGACATTTCTACAGGTAGCTGCCTGGTATGAAAAGGATCTAAAGCTTAATTTGCTGGGACACAAATTGATCCACCATGGAGGAGCTAAGAGTTTGGGCTGGAACATAAGGGGTTGCTCTCCCCTGCAAGAATTTAGGGTCCTGATGATAACAGGCCCTATGGGCTAAACAGGGTTCCTCGAATGGCACCCTGGCTCCAGAGAGACACACGCTCCATGACCCAGCCTAATCAAAATCGTGGCAGCTGGATTTTGAACCAGGTGGAGGAGATGCAATCTGATAGAAGGAAAGATGAAGTAAATAGCATTACAACACTCTAGATAGCTAGGGATTAACCCAAGTAAAGCAGAGATGACATGCTGCCCAGTGCCTAAAAGGCAGACTGAAGTAAAATCCCAGCTCCATCACTTCACTAAAGTATGTGAACCTGAGCAAATCAGTTTATTTCACTATGCCTTACCTGTCAAAATTGGGAAACCCTAAAAGCGATTCAGTTCACAGTGTGAGATATTTTAAAAGAGCCTCATTCATGGTTTAATATACTAACGTGTTTCTCCTCATATTATATCATTCATATACTGCTAAAATGGTATTTTGTCTCTTCTAATGTAACATCCAATTGTAGAGGAGGTCCCAAATATAGCCTGCACTTCAGTCGCCCATTTTGGAGTACCAAGAACATTCACACCGAAATATGTGACGTACGATGAGCAGATAAACCAGCAGAGAGCCGCAGTGGGGCTCTGCCCAGTACCTATCAGAAGAATGACACCTATTGAAGTACCAATAACCAGACAACTATGGGCAGTAAGGTACCCATTAAGAAAACCCTACCAGCAAATGAAACGAAATGAAGATTGTTTAAGAACTGTGCAGGAAGAACACAAAAAGTCCTTAATGGAAGACGAATGGTGACGTCACGAGGGTCTGAACTAACGCACCCATAGAAGATATGACAACACAAGGATGTCACAAATAGACGAAACACCATGAATAAAGACATTGTGAAACTAAAAGAAGAGAACATTGTAGAAATACAAGGGAGCTTAAACTAAAGGAAGGATGAAGATATTCAACCAGCTAACACCCGTACATATGCTTGTAACTGCAAGAAAGCTGATAAAACTTTGCGGCTTGCTATGCTAAGTAGAGGAATATAGAGGCAAGCGCCATCATACACAATCTACCTCAAAATGAAGCATATTATACAAATGCGAGTCCACTTTGCATGAAAAGCAGAACCAACTCAGGTTATTATAGGCTAAACGCAAGAAGTTTCATATTCTAGTAACACGAGGAAAAGGCTGAATCGAAACTCGGCAGAGGCATCTTGTGACGGGGAAGCCAAGGTCATATCAATAGAAGCTATGATCAGTAGCTATGTCTAATTGAAGCTAAGAACAGAATATCCTGCCACTGAAGGAATGAGATAAGAAGGCGTAGGCAGGAGGCATGGTGAAACGAAAATCAAATGCACAAATTGAAAGAAACGAGGTAAATCCATGGTGTGCTAGCAGGTGACCAGCCGAGCGAGAAGAGGCACCGTTATACACCCACGCTTGGCACCCACCCAGACAGAGATATCAGAACTTTTTAGAGACATGAAGATGCAGTTTCGAGGCCAACCATAGTGAACTAATTGACACATAGCTCATAAAGTGATGATTGATTGTAAAAAGGCAGGGTGAATTCGGGGACACCCTGCACCTGCTTGACTGTTCTGCATGCTGCTAAGCAAAGTGGAGATTTATGCATGGGGTTGATGCCAACCCAATCACAATGGACCAAATAATCTAGGGTCCTATAGTTAGTACAACCAATGAGACGTCGTACATTTAGTGACGTCGCCAGTAGTCATTTTTGAAAGGAGGGCTTAGATGCCCACCTGACAATATTTACTCAATCCCCTCGCTCCGTTACCATATACAGATATAGCACCTATATTAAAGTTACCTTTTTCCAACCAATATTGAGGCCGATTCATGGAATTAATGTGCGCTGAAATTTTCGGCGCAAGCGTCAGAAAGCGTGCGAATCGAAGTGCAAGTGCGAAAATCGCAGCGAAACCCACGAACAGCGATTCATGGAAGTCCGTGCACGTGTAAATCCCTGGATGTACGCTAAAATTCTACGTGGAGCATGCTGGCGCACACGTCTCCAAACAGCGTGCGCTAAGCGCCCATAGCGCAGTGCATACAACAAAAGTAGGCGGAACAGGGGGTGTAACACGTGGAATGGGGAACAACACGTGAAAATGTGGGCGTCACGGGGGAAGTACAGGAGGCAAATGCGCGGAACGCCCACACGCGCATCTACAACACGCATTCATGGAATCGAACAGGGCTAATGCATGCGCCAAAAAAGACGTGCTAATACGGAAACACGTAAGCCAGCAGGAAGCAGGCGTCGTGGGCCCGCGCAGCATAAAAGTGCGCACAAACTACAAACAAGCTCAGACGCCAAGATGAATATACCATTCCTAGCAGCAGTGGTTGTGGGATACCGCAGGAGGAGGAGGAGGATAGTCAGGCCCAGAATTTCTACACCCAAAACCAGCCTTTTTGGGATGCCTGATGACCAGGTGTATGGGAGGTAAATGTTTCCACCTCACATAATACTCGAGCTGGTGAGTGAGTGGGAGGATGACCTCACATCACCCACCCTGTGCTCCCAAGCACTCAGCCTCCTGGAGAAGGTCCTCAATGTACTGCACTTCTTGTCCACTGGATCATTTCAGCGGACAAGTGCTATAGTGGGGGGGGGTGTCACAGGCCACGCAGTCACGCTGCCTACACAAGGTGTTGGCCATCATGACTGCACGCCCCTCAGTCCGCAGGCACATATACCTGCCCAGAACACCTGCAGAAAGGCAGGCTGCCGTCCAGGATTTCTATGGGGTAGCACAATTCCCCAAAGTGCTAGGTGTCAATTATTGCACCCATGTGGCTCTACGTCCCCCAGGGCATCTGAGCACATCTATAGAAACTGCAAGCACTGGCATTCCATCAACGTGCAGGTAGTATGTGATGCCAAGGGAATCATCACCTCAGTATATGCCAACTATCCAGGGTCCACCCACGACAGTTTCATTTACAGAATGTCAACCCTAAACCAGGACCTAGAAGCTGGGCGGCATGGCGATACATGGCTGCTTGGTGAGTATAAATGCCCCTGCACATGCATGCATGTCAGATACTGAGTAATGTCACAACCCCACTAATGATACCCATCACCACCTCCCGATACCCATCACCACCTCCCCAGGGGACAGTGCCTACCGTCTGAGCACCCACATGATGACGCCAATTCGGAACCCCACCGCGCCACCCGAGTATGATGCAACAAAGTCCTTATTGCAACCCGGGGCATGGTGGAGCGCCCATTCGGAGTGCTCAAGTCAAGCTTTCGCTCCATGTCTGCTCTGGTGGGCAGCTGTTATATGCTCCCCCAGTATTGTGCAGGATCATAGTGGCAGCATGTGTCCTGCACAGCGTTGCAACACGCCGGGGCCTGCCGGTGGACATGGTGGTGCCCCCACATCCCCAACCACATACACGCCCGCTGCACATGGGAAGGGAAAGGGCATGTGGTGAGGCAGCCCGTACGCAGCTGGTGGCTAATTACTTCACATAACATCACACCCCTGTGGAGTGCACACAGCCCTGGCACATACCAGCTGACAATCAATGATGATGACATAAGGGACACTCAACTGTCACAACCATACCATCCTGAGATTGGTCACCTGGAAGTGTTACATTGTGTGCATCCCTACCTACCCAAACACCACCAATGCAGTGTCATCAAAAGACATACATCTATGCTGCTAAATTCATTACCCCCCTTGCTAAATACAACACGAGAACAGTGCCATGTCACCCAACCCCTCCCCAGCTCCACCACCAAACACACCATGGCATGTCATGCAATGTGAAAGCAAAAAAAGCAATGCACAAGACCTGACACAAGTGTCACAAAGTACACTGTCCCTAATGGAAACTGCCCACACACAATATGCTCCCAGTAATGTATAACTAACAGCACACATTACCAAATAGTTCAAGTAGTGGTAGTCTTACAACCTGAATACGCCAGCACATCGACCCCTTACAACTGTAGAGTGTTGCTGCCACGCAAATGTCTCGGTGTACTGCATACAACATCAACTGCATCTGCAAAGTAGACGGCCTTGTGAAGACATGAGGAAGGAACCTGCAGATTAGGAGGAAGACATGGATGCACAAGCACATATCAATACACCATGCAGTGTACAATACAACAACAATATCCACTAGGGATGTCTACACAGTATTGACTGCAGACTGTCCACACAGCTCATGAGAGCCCAACGTCACTGTGTAATTCACTGTCACTTGGTCCCACCCTTTGCAAGCCCATGGAAACGGGAAGCAGGAGGGGTGTGTGTCTCACGAACCCAAGCATCTAACCCAAACTCAGGACAAGCCTGCATGTGCCCAGCCGGAATACAGTGGATGCCCACGGGAGCCACAAAAGCCAACACACTGTAAAATAAAAAGAAAAAAATCAAAAATGGTCATGTGGGGACCAGGGGGTTTGGGGAGGCTACCCAGGAGGTTCAAGGACAGGGTGCACACCAACACCCACCTGTGTGGAGGTTGAGAAAAGAAAAATACCTCCTTGGGCTCATGGCCTGCATGGCTATGCCATTGTGGGAGAACTGCTGTCCCTCTGCTCATCCTCTGCTGCTGCATGAGGAGGCGGTGGCACTATGGGAGGCAGCCCATGCAAATCCCTGGTATGCTCCTCCATGGCAGCAAGCATGCGGGTCTGCAAGGTCTGATTCTGGAGGATTAAAGTGCGGAGATCCCCATGCAACACATCACGGGTTGCCTGCATTTCTGCACGCATGGCCTTGCGTGATTCCCGTATCTCCTCACGTGTTGCATGCAGCTCAGCTGAGAATGAACGTGTGAGCTGCTCCTGCTGCTGTTCTGCCCTTAAATTACTGGAAGCCTCAAGTGCAACCAGAGTCTGCCTGAGGTTATGTAGTTCTACCCTCAGGGCTTCCCTGTGGCCCTGGGACTCTATGGATATGGATTCGCACAGAGTCTCCAGTGCCGCCCGTCTGTCCCTGTTGGACGCCAACATGTCTTCCCTGTGTGATTGGCAAATGGAGCCTGTTGCCTGCTGTTGTTGCTCCATCTTCCTTTCAGGGGGGATAATGGAAGTGGCCACCCTCTCCATTTCCTGAGCCATCATTTCTACTGATGGTGCCTGTTGGGTTGCCATACTGTGAGTTTTCCAATACAGTATTGCCTGGTGGGGCACGGCCACCACGTCAACGGGCACCACACCTGTTTGGGACAAGGCGATCTGCACCTTGCTGTCCTGGCACTGCCTGAGGCTGCAGGACTGCATTCCCCCTCTGATCTGCTGGCCCAGGAACAGGATCAGATGCTGTGGAGTGTGACCCTGCATCCGTAAACGCCAAAGGCAGACCTACCAACACTGACATCCCCATAGAGGGTTTTACCCCTGGTCCAGGTGGGTTGGACAGAACAGAATCCCTGCCAGAAACACTTACCTGCGACTGCACATAAGTCTCATCATCCGACTCAGCACCTGAATAGAGGTCTGGGGAGGTGCACCCAGAGGCACCCCTGGACAGTATGGTCTGCAGTAACATTGGGTTTTCACCCACCACCACACCACGTCCGCCACTGGTGCCCGGTCGTGCCTGAGATTCCTCCTGGGTCTGTACCATCTCCTCAACCTCAACAGCACCAAGTGCGTCATCACCTGCAAAAACATGAAAGACAACAAATGGAAACAGGCATGAGCACCATAGCGCACACATAGGCCGTGACAAGCCAGAGATCCAGTACATGAATTACACATGTCCCACATGACTATAACCCTGCCATGCATGCACTGTCAAAGAGTTGGAAGTGGAGTCAAAAATGCAGACACTTGGGAGAGCAAGATGGATTTGCAACACATTTGCAGCATGTTGGGTAACACTGGCATCACACATCAGGCTGTGAGTGGCATGTCCAATACACATGCATGACACATGCCACCACATAGATGTCATGTAGCATAGCTACGGTAAATTACAAAACTACAGCAATATGTCAGTGAATGAGTACTGTCACACATCCATGTCACATCGACATGATGCGAAGATTGATGCTGAATAGTGTTGCAAAATATGCATGTGCCACACACTGAAACACATCCAGTGTCCAATAACACAGTCATTGTGGGCTGATTAATGGTTGGTCACTTTAACATTACAGGAAACATCTTTCATCTTCCACATGCAAACAGGCCCTAATAAAATATTTCTGCAGCCCAATACTCCATCGGCCTGAATGGTGTAATCATTAACATAACCAGGTAAAAGAAGTGGCCCAGTGTGGGCTGTAAACAATGACCGAAGCATATCACATATGTTGCAATAGGGCAGAATAATGCGTAGTAAAAATGGGAGAGTGGAAACAATCAGCCTGAATGAACACTTACAAAATCTGAACAATGTAGTTGCAAGATGACAGTTCAAGGTAAAGTGCACTAATGTCTGCGTAATCGGCAACTGTGGGCAGAAGGGATACCCAAATCCAAGGCACCTGAATGTATGGGAGGAAGCAAATGGGTGACCCATAACACTCAGGAGTACAAACCCTCACCTGGCACTCAATCAGAACCCGTCACCCAAACAACATACACATGGATTACACACACACGCATGGGCACTCACTGGACAATGCGTCGTAATCAGGTAGTTCTCCCACACCTTGGATCTGTTCCTCTGTGACGAAGGTCCCAGCAACAGACTCATGTTCAGTGAGTTTGTTGTCCTCTTGTGGAGACCCACCGCCAGTCACCAGAGTAGCGGCATGATTTGAGGCCAGCTTGTTCTTTGCTCTGTGTTTCAGGTCATTCCACCGCTTGTAGCAATCATCAGCTGTGCGCCTCACAAATCCAAGGGCACTTATGCGGTCCGTGATGGTCTGCCAGTGTGCCCTACGTTGACCAGGTGTGGTCTTGCACCCTGCAGTCACCAACATTTCGTGGCTATGTGCCGACACATAGCTCACAAGTGCATCAAGTTCGGGGTCATTAAAGCTAGGCTTCCATGACGTGCCGGACTGTGTAGCCGTGTCTGGGGTCTCAGCCTGTAGTGCCAGAGCACCCTTCTTCCTCTTCTTCAAAGGTGGAGCTGAGCCTGAGTGGCTTGCGTCGCTCTGGTCAGTAGGGGCAGAAGCGCAGGTGGACTGGGTACTGGGAGTGTGCGAAGGCACAATGACCATAGATCTTGGTGCAGGCATTGGCTGAGGTGTGATGTTGGCAGGAGCAACGTCAGTTTGATGGACCAGGACCGACACTGTCCCGGCTGGGAGACTCAGAGCTGGGGTGGATAGAGCTGCAGCTGCCCCTGGAGCCTCCCCACCCTGCCTACTTGGGGCGGCAGATGACATCGCTGCCCCAGATCCACGTGGCCTGGTGACACCAACTTGCACCGACACACGTGGCTTAGACTTGCTGACCTGGAAGTCAGCCTGGGAGTCATCCTGTGCCGGCTCAGGTGCGACAATGGGCTGGTCCAACAAGGGCTGGGCTGGGATGGTGTCAGCCATATTTACCTCAACCGGGGGGGCATGGGTGTCCCTGATTGGTCCTCCACACATGGGGGTCGAGGGGCACCCTGAAAATCCTGGCCACGTCCCCTACCGCGCCCACCACATCCACCTTTTGAAGGTTGGCCACCTTTGCCTCCCTGACCGCTAGGTCGCCTCCCAACCATGGAACTGATGTTGTTGTGCGTATGGGAGTTGCAGTAAACAATTGTCCTGGGCAATTGGGGGTGAAAGAGGTAGGGTACTAGATGGAATTCGTACCCTAGTGCTCTAGCAAGGCTGTCTGTGCCCCCTGGGGGAATATGACGGGTCACGCAACGCACAGGCACCCCAAAAACAAAAAGTAACGTGCACGCAACCCCTCGTAGACCACGTGCGTGGAAAAATGAACCCGCACTATGCTGTAGCACCCAGAAACACAAAAACAAGCGTATGCGTGTTACACGCAGCCTACAATTACCTCTGAAGGGGTACGCGACACACGGGGCAAGCACAGTTGGTAAATGCGTGCACGACTCACTGGCTGCCTGGAAAAAGAACATGACAAAAACATGCGTGTGCGTGTAGGCAACACCCCCGCCAAAAGAAGAACTGTACGCTGTCTGAGGAGACAGGACAAAAGAAAAAGTGAACGCTGTTTGAGGAAACAGGCCCAAAAAAAATAAAGAACGCTGTCAGAGGTAACAGGGAGTACGAACTTGAAACGCTGTGAAGTAATCGCGTGTGAACCGACAGGAAGTACAGAATTCACCCACTCGCTCTCCACAAAAAGCATGTACAAGGGAATGGGGTTCTGCACGTACCTTTTAAAGCGGCCCACACGTACAGCGTCACTTACGCGTGTACGCGCTAAGGCCCTTTCCTCCAATTACATGAGCTGACACTCGGACGTGCAGTTTTCGGACGTGTACGATGAACATGCACCCGTGTTGATGGAAACGCCCATGCGCGTGACGTCACTTATGCGCCTAGGCCCTTTCATCGGATTACATGCATCCACACACGGACGTGCAGTTTTTTCACGCGCGCTGAACCACTATGCCCACGTCACGAGGGAAACGCCCGTGCGAGTCACGTCACAGAAGCGCTTATGCGCTAGGGGCCTTTGGTCCAATGAAACTGCGTACGTGTGCTGTTGCGTTTACGCACAAAGGGCCTTTCCTCGAATTACACGCTAACGTGTAAGATTTTCACGTGCCAAATCACTCTGTATCAAGCTGGCCACGCAACAACACTTGGAAGACCACGCTCCTGCCCAGAAGGCCGAATTACTGCACCCCAGAGCCCCGAGCACGCTCCCACCTGCCATCTGCTGCTGCCTGCCTGCTGCCCATGTGCCCTGCTATTTGGTGCCTGCATGTCAGCCAGGGTTCCAGTTGCTGTGTCCACCCCTGCTGGAACAGAAGACTCCCGACTGGGATACCATCGCTCCACAGCCCAGCCCCAGGACCCAGTTGCCCACCCACGCCTGCCTCGGGGGTCACCATGTCGGGGCAAACACCATCTGAGACCACTGGCGACCCTCAGCCAGAGAGGCAGAGGGCCACCCACCAGCTTCAGTGTGAAGGAAGTTGGTGCCCTGGTGGGGCATTTTGATGCCCTCTTCGGAACATCACGCGCCAACAAGGAAGGACGGAAAAGGAGCTGGGACGACATAGTGGTTGCCATCAACACGGAGAGGGTGGCAACCCGTGACATCAAGCACGTCAAGAAGTGCTGGGAGGACTTGAGGTCCAGGTCCCTCTACAAGGCCCAGCGCCTCGCGGGGGGGGCGGGTCAGCATGAGTGACATCCAGATGAGGGTCCTGGAATGCCTAGGCCCAGCACTCCATGCCCAGATCCTGCAGAGGAAGACCCGTCTGGAGTTGAGCGGTAAGTGGCCAAGCATTGGTGTGTGAGACAGGGCATGTTGCAGTGTGCTGGGAGTCTGATACTTGCCTGTATGTGTGGCATAGGCCATGTATGGATGTGTGTGTGCAGGGACATCATGGTCATGCATATGAGACCAGTAATGTGTGAACCACATGGTTGGTGCATGAGTTACAATGCAACATGGGTAGCTGTATGGCAAATGCACACATTAAAGCATGCCAGTGTCTGTTCTTGCACATGGTGGGGGTGTGAGGGATGGGTGCTGCTGTCATGTACATGTATGGTGCACATGTGTGTGTGTCTGAGAAGTGTGTGTGTGACTTAGGTATGCCCTGTATTCATGACACATGTCTGTGATGATGTGTACATTCACTCATGCAGTGTGGTCACCGTTGGCACTGTGTCTATCCACTGTGTCTGTGGTGTGCAAGGCATGATGCATGACCCTCCGGTGATGTGTGTGCATGGGATCAGTGTGAGCCATGATGCATGTGAGTTTGAAGGCAAGATTGTGGTTAATAGAGGCCCTTGTACATGGATGCTGGTGTTGATTGCAGGCGCTGTGCCTGTTCATGCATGTGTGTTGCGTGCATTGACCCATGTGTTGTGGAGGGACAGGATGGAAGTGTGTTGTTGATTCCTGTCTAGGGGAATGTTGTACTGTACCCTGATGCTTGTGTTCTATGTTTCCCTGTACGCAGCATCAAGTGAAGAAGATGGCGGAGACGGTGCTGTGGAGCCAAGTTGCGGGGATGCCTCCACCGGGCGGCGATGCAAGGCCCAGCCACCCACCCAGGACTTGCCATCATCCGGGAGCAAGGGGGCTGGTGCCGCGTCTGCCACTACGGCTTTGGCGGAATGGCCGGGTGAGCCTCCACAGGGGCTTGCAATGGTGGAAGTCGGTACGGAGACATCCAGGTTGGTGGTCTCCACAGAGGAGGAGGAGCCCGCTACTGAGCCGCACATGCGGCCTGGTGGGGCTAGTACCACTGGTGCAAGTGGTGCAGTCCAGGGCCAGGGTCAGGAGGCAGCACAGGTTACCGCGGAGGAGCCTGTGCATGTCCCGGTCCTTGACCCTGTGACTGCACCACCATGCACTAACAGAGATGCCCCGTCCCAGGCCCGTATGCAGGTAGGGGAGAGTGCCACGTCATCTGCCTCTCCACTACCTGCGGACGAGGGGTCCCATGACTGTATGGGCTCCGTCCTGATTGGTGTTGCGTAGCGCACGCGCGACATTTGTGATGACGTGCATTCGTCCTGGGCGGAGAACGCATGCCATCACGAACAGCAGCGTCGCGACGTGGCACTGTTGGGAGGGGCCCTGGTCGGTGGGTTCCTACATGTGTCGCGCACTCTGATGGACCTTGCCTCCTCTGTGGAGACTATGCGCCAGTCGTTCTCCCTGCCGTCTTCCGGCCCAGATTCCACCAGGGCCCCCTGTGGACCTGGCCCGACCAACACAGGCAGCTTGGTGGAGCTCACATCCCTGCCACAGTCTGGAGTCGGCGGGCCAGCAGGGGTGGACACCACAACTGGAGACCGGCTGATGGAGGATGTGCAGGCACCATCGGACAGGGCACATGGACATCAGCAACAGCAGGAGCAGGCTGTAGGTGGGAGCAGTGATGGCTTGGGGCCATCGACATCGGAGGGGCAGGCATCAGCCAGAGGGCAGGAGGATCCAGGAATGGACTGGACCCCAGCAAGAGGAGGAGGTTCAGGCATCGACAGGCAGGGCACATGCACGGCAGCAGCAGGCTCAAGGTGAGAGCGATGATGGCTCGGGGCCATCAACATCACAGGGGCAGGCATCGGCCGGAGGGCAGGAGGACCCTGGATTGGGAGTGTCTTCCGTGTGGCAGCGGTTGGGCCAGCGGATAGATGCGGAGCGGCGGCGGGCAGAAGAGGCGCAGCTCACCATGGTCAGGGCGGAGTTCTCCATGCGTCGGGCATTGAGGCGGGCAGAGTGCCTCGAGGCAACTCGCAGGGAGTTGGAACAGGCCATGAGTGCCTGCCTGCGAGACCTCGAGGCCAGGGCAGAGGCCCGCCTCCGGGACATCGACATGGACATCGACATGGAGTTCGATGATGCCCTGGCCCGGGACAGCACAGAGTGAGCCGCAGGACTTGCCCGCCGCCATTGTATACAGTTAGATAGTGTTAGGTTTCCTTTCTGTTTTTGTTTATTTTGGGGCGATTGGACAATGCACCACATTTTTGTATATAGTTCTTTATTAGGTAGTCTTTTTTGTAGGTTTCATTTCATTTGTTGGGCTCATGGACCCTGGATTGGTGATTTGTATATAGTTGAACAGTGGATTAATTATATTTTTTTCATTTCACCATGGAGCAATGGATTTCACTTATTTTTTTCCCTTGGATTTGCTTTGTTGGACTGAGACTTTGGACACATTTTCATTTGGATTTCATATTTTTGATTATTTTCTGAACATGCTGCGTTTTATTTCTTCTTCACATTATTGTCTGTTTTCTTTTCATTACATTCATTTTGGTTCAATACATTTTTGTTTCATACTTCGATGTGTGGTATTCTCTCATTGATTTCATGCATGTCATGATGTGGGTTTTCCCATTCACTTGCACCCATTGTGTGTGTGTGACGGATATGTGTGCATTTACATACTTGCCATAAGCTGGTCAAGTGGCACAGCGAGTAGAGCGCTCGCTTTGACACCCGTGCAGAGCCTGTTAACGCAGGTTCGAATCCCGGCGGGGCCAAACTCAGCCTTTCATCCTTCCGAGGTCGATAAATGAGCACCACACACCGTGGGTAATAATAAGCAGCGCTCGGATACCTGAGGGTTTGTAGCGCTATATAAAAGCCTAATTATTATTATTATTATTATTATTCGGGCTGTATCATGTAATGGGCATTTCTATGTGGGAGGATGCAATACTTGGTTGGGTCTTTGGGCTGGGGTGTGATGTGGCTGGCCATTAGGCCCATGATTGAGGATCGTCATGACGTGGGGGCAGGTGGACATGAGAGGGGGCCTGCTGGCAGGTGCCCCTGACTGCTGGGGGGTGGGGGTGCTGGGGGACACGAGTGGGACATGAGTGGGGGCCTGATGGCAGGTGCCCCTGACTGCTGGGGGTGGGGGTGCTGGGGGACATGTGTGGGACATGAGTGGGGGCCTGCTGGCAGGTGCCTCTGACGGCTGGGGGTGGGGGAGCTAGGGGACATGAGTGGGGGCCTGCTGGCAGGTGCCCCTGACTGCTGGGGTGTGGGGGTGTTGGGGGACATGTGTGGGACATGAGTGGGGGCCTGCTGGCAAGTGCCCCTGACTGCTGGGGGGGCGTGGGTGCTGGGGGACATGTGTGGGAAATGAGTGGGGGCCTGATGGCAGGTGCCCCTGACTGCTGGGGGGTGGGGGTGCTGGGGGACATGGTGGAGGCCTGCTGGCAGGTGCCCCTGACTGCTGGGGGGTGGGGGTGCTGGGGGACAAGTGTGGGACATGAGTGGGGGCCTGCTGGCAGGTGTCCCAGACTGCTGGGGGGTGGGGGTGCTGGGGGACATGTGTGGGACATGAGTGGGGACCTGCTGGCAGGTGCCCCTGACTGCTGGGGGGTGGGGTGCTGGGGGACATGTGTGGGACATGAGTGGGGGCTTGCTGGCAGGTGCCCCTGACTGCTGGGGGGCGGAGGTGCTGGGGGACATGTGTAGGACATGAGTGGGGGCCTGCTGGCAGGTGCCCCTGACTGCTGGGGGGTGGGGGTGCTGGGGGACATGTGTGGGACATGAGTGGGGGCCTGCTGACAGGTGCCCCTGACTGCTGGGGGGTGGTGGTGCTGGGGGACATGAGTGGGGGCCTGCTGGCAGGTGCCCCTGACTGCTTGGGGGTGGGGGTGCTGAGGGATATGTGTGGGACATGAGTGGGGGCCTGCTGGCAGGTGCCCCTGACTGCTGGGGGCTGGGGGACATGAGTTCATGATCAGTAGTACAAGTTGACATGTGGCTTGGCTGGGGGGCATGCCCATGTTGGATGGGCTGCCTGCGGGACATGACCAGGGGTGCAGGGTAGTCCCCTGTGGTGTGGGCTGCCTGCAGGGGCTGTGGAGGGTGTAGAGAGAACACCTGGGAGGACCCACACTGCCAATTCACGTATAGGACTCCCCGCGCACCCCTGAAAATCACATACCCCGCTCTGATAGCAAAACTGCATGTGAAACTTCCCGCGCACCCCCGAAATACACGTTCCCCTCTCCAATCGCGTGTGAAACTTCGCCGGCACCCCAGGAATACACGTACCCCACTCGCACAGGGCATTTTGCGTGTGATACTTCCCGCGCACCCCAGGAATACACATACCCCACTCGCACAGGGCCTATCGCGTGTGATACTTCCCGCGCACCCCAGGAATACACGTATCCCACTCGCACAGGGCATTTCACAAGTGAAACTTCCTGCGCACCCCCGAAATACACATACCCCACTCCAATTGTGTGTGAAACTTCCCGCGCAGCCCAGGAATACATGTACCCCACTCGCACAGGGCATTTCGCGTGTGATACTTTCCGCACACCCCAGGAATACACGTACCCCACTCGTACAGGTCATTTTGCATGTGATACTTCCCGCACACCCCGGAATACACGTACCCCACTCGCACAGGGCATTTCACATGTGATACATCCTGTGCACCCCAGGAATACATGTGCCCCACTCGCACTGGGCCTAACGCGTGTGAAACTTCCCGCGCACCCCAGGAATACACGTAGCCCACTCGCACAGCGTGTGATACTTCCCGCGCACCCCAGGAATACACGTACCCCACTCGCACATGGCATTTCGCAAGTGAAACTTCCAGCGCACCTCCGAAATACACATACCCCGCTCCAATCGCGTGTGAAACTTCCCGCGCACCCCAGGAATACACGTACCCCACTCGCACAGGGCATTTCGCGTGTGATACTTCCCGCGCACCCCAGGAATATACGTACCCCACTCGCACAGGGCCTATCACGTGTGAAACTTCACACGCACCCTAGGAACACATGTAACCCACTCGCACAGCGTGTGATACTTCCCGTGCACCCCACGAATACACGTACCCCACTCGCACAGGGCATTTCGCATGTGATACTTCCCGCGCACCCCAGGAATACACGTACCCCACTCGCACAGGGCATTTTGCGTCTGGAACTTCCCGCGCACCCCCAAAATACACGTACCCCGCTCCAATCGCATGTGAAACTTCCCGCGCATCCCAGGAATACAGGTACCCCACTCGCACAGGGCATTTCGCATGTGATACTTCCCGCGCACCCCAGGAATACACGTACCCCACTCGCACAGGGCATTTCGCATGTGAAACTTCCCATGCACCCCCGAAATACATGTACCCCGCTCCAATCGCGTGTGAAACTTCCCGCGAACCCCTGTTATACACGTACCCACTCGAATCGCGTGTGACACTCCCCGTGCAGTGGGGTACGTGTATTCGGAGGGGTGCGCGGGGAGTTTTACAGGCGATTTCGTGGTTGGGGGCCTGT
This sequence comes from Ambystoma mexicanum, assembly GCF_040938575.1. Lineage (NCBI taxonomy): Eukaryota > Metazoa > Chordata > Amphibia > Caudata > Ambystomatidae > Ambystoma > Ambystoma mexicanum. The sequence goes on along the minus strand of NC_090926.1, from coordinate 921,075,712 downwards.
GCACCATGTACAGGATTTGTATAGGTGATGCACTATCAGTGCATGGCGCACGGGGAGGGGTTGGGGGCATAACTGGCGCTGCTGCAGGGTTGCTGCGCCACTCTGCGCCACGGCTGGTTTTGGAAACTAAAATCCATGAATACGCTGTGCGCGGAAATGGATTTTAGCGCACGCGGCTGGCGCAGAAATTCGCACGCGCGCACTGTACGCCAGCCGCGTGCACCACTTGTGCGCTGAATTCTATGAATTACCCTCAGAATTGCATGTTAACTTTTGAGTGTTACACGTCAGATTATGATGCGTTTTTGGTATAAAAGTTATGTTTTGTATGAAGTTCGATGGAGTTGAAGCAAGATGGGCTGTCGCACCGCTGTCGATTCCCATGTTTCCCCCATTTTTTGTACTTCTCATTAAACAGACTCCCCTTTGCCAAACCATTGAGTTGTCCTTATTTACTGGTGCTGGAGTAAGAGAACCTGCACCCCCATCCATCTCAAGGTGCAGCTATCCCGTCTTAAAGTACTGAAGAGCGAACCCCGACTCTATGGGCCGGTCGGGGGTCTCTCAGTACACAATTATGCCTGACAGTATCAAAGACTGGTGCAAATTCCTATGATGTCATTTTCTGAGATGTTACTTCTTGGATGTTAATACATGTGACATTTAGGGGCGAACTCATGTCTTTTGTTGCACAAGGCATCGCAAATCCTAAAACCTTTGCCTGGACAGCACGTTTGCTGCTGCATCCAGGCCAACTTTTGCCCACAATGATCTTCTGTTTTTGAGGGGCATACAGCCTCCATTCCCTGCACAGGTCCAGGAGCATGGAGTGGCATGTGAATTTACCTAATAAGGTAGGCCATCACCTCTGCTGACCACTTGCCGCACCTCATTCTCAAATGTCTAATTAACCCAGAACCGTTACCGTGACTAGTGCAGAAACACCTCTAACACCGCTGACCAGCAGGAGAAGAATCAACCAGGTTCCTCACTGGACAGCTTGCACGCCTTCTAGTTTTGTGAATTAGTGCAGAAATAAATCTTGAAACTACAGTACATTTATTCGCATTTAGAGCCTGATTCATGGAATTTTGCGCATTAATCATGCAAAAGGTTGCGCACCGCGAACGGCACTATGCGACCCTGCATGCAGAATAATAAATGCGTGGTCAGCGTATTAATGGAATTGTCTGCGCAAAGTAACAATATACGCACGTCGCGGCCGGAACATCCCTGACACGCCCCCATGCAAAGAAAAAAACAGCCAGAACATCTACTTTTTCGTGCTCCTAGGGCGCGAATACACACAGCCTTCAAAAAATGCATTGGGTACCCCGCAGGCAGGTCTGTATCCCTATGTCCCTACGCAGGGTCCCCCATAGCTGTTACCGGCACCACGACAACATGCGTTTGATTTATCGTAACTCGGGTAAAATTCAGAAAATCCATATGTGTACCCCTGTAAACCGTTTCTGCACCCCACTACACTGCGTATGCACACCCCTAAGTCAGATTGGAACCACGGATGCGTACATGCACCCCTAAATCAGACACCCGCTCCTACTCCTGCACATAAATGCTATGCGCAAGTGTCTGTCGTCTGGCTTTGGGTGTCCAGCGCAAGGCACTTCGCATCTGGCTGTGTCGTGCAGTACGAAAAAGTGCCGCACAGTTGATTCCATGAATCAACAAACAGGATTTTGCACGCAGTTTGGCACGCAAAGTCCCGATTTTTTGCGCAGATAATTCCATGAATCGGGCCCTAAATTCAATCCTCGTTTCCTTTTCAAAGCTAAAGCGCGCGCAATGCAAGAAGCCGTAAACCCACACCGTCAAAATTTGTCAAATTGGAACAATGTTCATTTATCTCACCACATGAACATCGTTTTTCGCATTTCCTTGGTGCTTAAAAATAATCTCGTGAAACTGGTTTGTGCATCCAAATTTTATTTGGTAGAAGTCAGATTGACAACGCAACATCGGTTATGTGGAACAAATGCCATTGCTGTTTAATTGAACAAAATGTTCTTTTCTCAGCGGGAAATCGGGAGATAAGCGGGATTCAACGGCCCTAATTACAATTCCGCACATCACTAACGAAAACAAACCTAAAAAAGGCTCACCACGTGAATTCTGATGCTGCTGGTATCTTGGAGATTGAGGAGGTATACTAACAATAATAATAATAGTACCATTAACAACTGTTGTTGTTAGTATTTCTATTCTTTATGTTCTTTAACTTTTGATTCCATTTTCACTGGAGCCACTGATTTATGCATGGAGGGCAATTATTCAAGAACAAAAAAACCATCGGCAGCCAAGAGGTTGCTTCTTTCAACGGAGACGATCTATGAAAACGTGTCTGAAAATGAATTAGCCCATTTTTGTGACGGTCCCCTCGCCACACTAGCTCCACGAATCGTGACTGTGAATGCATTGGCATTTCTACCGCGACGCGCCAACCAACAGCTAACACGCGAGGTTAAGTGTTTCGCATATGTTCGAGCCTCACATCTGCTGTTTCCATATTTCCACATTTACCGCCCAGTCCTAGAAAGCGGCCTTGTTAGAAAGGAGCCAGGCTGCGTCACTGGCAGTATGGACAGGCGCGGCATTCCGAACAGCCGCAAAGCCACTTCCAACGTTTACATCTGTCCGCGGTCTTTCACGGCAGCCCGCACTGTTTGTGGAACACAAGGTCAGGCACAGTGTCATCCAGCTGGGCTTACTTTGTGTTGTGACCCCTCTGGAAAGAGCCCGGGTCACAGATCTGGAGTGCTTGCACAACAGTGGAAAGATGAGGCGCTCAATGCTGCCCAGGCCTTCTTCTTAATTATCGGAGGCGTGGGCGGACCCAAGCAGGCGCTTCCCCATCCTATAGGATTTAAGTGGGGTAAGAAATACAGGGGGAGCACTCATTTGGGGGCGTGGCTTGCGGGATGGGTGTGGCCTAAAAAAGTACACAAACCATAGTACAGTATGCAAATATATAAATGAAAACACATACATAAATGCATGTAAACATTTATATATTTGTATGCATACCATACTATGGTTTGTGTACTATGCAAGCCATCTTTTATAAAAGATGGCTTGAAGTAAGGCACACCCATAAATCTATAAATGCTTACATTTATATATGTGTTTGCATGCCTTATTATGGTTTGTGTACTTCAAGATGGCTTGAAAAGTACACAAACCATAGTAAGGTACGAACACAAATATATAAAATGTACATATTTGTGTATATACCTTATGGTTTGCGTACCTTCCAAGGCATCTTTTTAAAACAATTTTACGTTTATAAAAGATGGCTTGAAAAGTACACAATTCATCCATCGTTTATAAACATAGAAATGAGCACAGAGTCCCCAGGCTCGCTGAGGGTCAAAGCCACCTCAGTGACCTGGTGAGGGGGCGGGGATACAAAAGGACATTAGATTCCTCCTGTGACTCCTCGTGCAAGGGCACACAGGAGGAAGTTACAGTGACTGACAGAAGTGACAGCCAGATACAAATGTGGCTGGCTGTCACTTCTGTCCGTTTGCCTCACTGAAAAATTGCGGCTGCATCTCCCGTCGCGGCTGTGGCCGCGGTGGGATAATGTGTCTCGCCAATGTCGTGTTGGAGTGGGGGGGCCTGGTAGGGCCCCGCCACAGCCACACTTTTTGGAGACTGCCGGGGCCCAGCCCCGGCTGGCCCCGGCCCACTTAAAGCACTGCTGCTGTCAATGTGGGCTGTTGGATGGTCGCTATACCAGCAGACCCTGAACAGACTGTCAGAAAGGTATCTGCAAATTTGTTACAAGGTAGGTACACCCACTCTCTCTCTGACACACATTCTGAAGGTGTTCGGACTTGAACCACTCTCACACTCGTCATGTTATGTCATGATATTTCATGCCAGGATATTTCAGGATATGTCATGTTATATATGTCATGGTATGTCAAGTCATAGCATTGCATTGTATTAATGGTAAGCTTGACGTTTTCAGTAAGCTCCTAGTTTGCCATTCCCGGTAAGCTTGACAGTCAAGCTCGGATTGGCCTATAGGGCATCAGGCCCGTGGGCGAATCAAAAACACAAAATGCTGGTGCAGGCTCATTTTTGGGGTCAACTGCCAGTTTATAGGCCACTGTGATCCATTTTGATGACTTAATTCGCTTAAAATGCCCAATTTGCATCACACTTTATCCCCTTCACTCCTCCTTGGTTACTATTAAAACAGTGTCACAAAAGGAATGAATAGCCATTTGCAATTTTGGGCCACTTTTTCATTGGTGCCTGAGACAATGTTATGGCCAAATCCAACACTGTTGCCAATCCCAGTAAGCTCCCAGTTTTTCATTCCCTGCAAGACCATAGTTTGAAAGTTCTAGTGCACTTGAAATTCCTAGTAAGTTTCTGGTTTGACATTCTCAGCAAGCTGCTAGTTTGAAATTCCCAGTAAGCTTGACAATCCCAGTAAGGTCATAGATTGAAAGTTCTAGTGTGCTCGAAATTCCAAATATGCTCCTGGTTTGACATTTCCAATAAGCGTGGCAATCCCAGTACGCTTCCAGTTTGGCGTTCCCTGCAGGGGCATATACTTGGACAGTTCTAGTGCACTTGAAATTGCTAATAAACTCCCAGTTTCATATTCCCCATGAACTTGTGCATCTCAAACTGAAAAGACACAAAACATATGCCTAAACTTGTAGAACATAATGATGGGGGATCGATGCGATTAAAATGACCTTCTAGGTCGTCGTAGATGTGGTCATCTCATTTTGAGCTACCTTTATTTTTTTTCTATATGGATGTGTTCCTCACGCCTCTCTAAGACCCACACCCTCTCCCTGCACTGCTATCCCCAAACTCTATAAACCCATAAACCCAACAGATATATACATTCAATGAACAAACTTTGTTGAAGGAACGTTATGGTTAAGTTGCACTAATAAAAACCTATGCAAGTAAATGAAAAAACTTTGTTAAAGGGACTTTATGCTTAAATTGCACTAATAAAAACCTATGAAATTCTGTTATGGTTACAAGTAAAACCGAAAAACCTCAGAAAAGTGCCAGTTATGGTAAGCTAAGCAACCATAACTCGCGCCACCACCGTGCACTGCTAAGACTAACACCCAGGACATCAAAGATGACATCACAAATGCCATTGATGACATCACTGATGACATCACATATCTGGCCCACCTGTTTTTGTTCACTGACATATCTAGGCCAGGTGGTTTTATTCACTGACAGTCAGAATATTAAAATTCAAAAGGTGCTGTATATCTAGACGCGAACTGTGTCCTATGTTCTTAAAGTACTTTCCTTGGGGTTTGGCCTCAGCTCATGGTGCACGTACATGGGGCAATCGGCAGGCATCAAACACACAGTTCATTTATATACATGAAGATAAACTTTACTGCTATAAACATTTTCTGATGATGCTGTTTCTTTCTTCTTTACTTTAGTTTCCCTATATGTGCCTCTGATTTGTATACATTGTGGGTCGTCATATGGATTGTTTGTACTAGCACAAGTGTGTGGTAAGTCTTGAATTGTTAGCTAGTTATTACATGTTTAACATTACACAATCACCCCTGACATCTTGTTACCAACATTATAAAAGCAACCCCTTGTAGGGACTTTCAATCAAAATTAATTTCACATGTGATGTCATCAATGACATTTGTGATGTCATCGTTGATGTCCTGGGTGTTAGTCTTAGCAGTGCACGGTGTTGGAGCGAGTTATGGCATACGTCCATTCAACAAAGTTTTTTTATGGAATTTCATAGGTTTTTATTAGTGCAATTTAACCATAACATCCCTTTAGCAGAGTTTCTTCATTGAATTTCATAGGTTTTTATTAGTGCAACTTGACCATAACGTCCCTTTAACAAAGTTTTTTCAGTGAATTGTATAGGTTTTTTATTGGTGCAACTTAACCATAACATCTTTTTAACAACGTTTTTTTTCAGAGAATTTCATGGGTTTTTACCAGTGCATGCTATTTTCCTACAACTTACTAATATCATAATTACCCCAATATAGCAAAACTTTTGTCCAATTTACAAAGTTTCACCTTAAAACTCTGCCATTTCCCACCTTCTAGCATCATTTTTAACACTTCTATACTTTTTCCACTGTTTTTGCTTACGCCGATGTCTGTGAATATCTGACGTCATTGCAGACCTTCCGGACAGAGCCACGTGCCCATGGCTCGTGCGCGGCATGCACTTCCCGTTCGGGTCCTTGCTTCGAGGACAGTTCGGAACTGCATTTTCTACTGATCTGGGAACTTTCAAGCTCAAAATGTACCCTTGCACAGCTCCTACACCTATTCTTACTAATTATCAATTCACAATCTAGTAACAAATACACATATTTGTAAGAATAGTAGAAAAACTGCTATGTATCTTAAAAATGGCATCAGCTATTGCCACTCCTCCTCCCCAAGAGCCACCACCACCATCAACAGGAGGATCCACACAGAAAAAGTGCAGTATTTCCAAAGACAATGAAGAGGGTAAAGAAGATGAGGTAGAGGAAACGCCTACCTCTAGCGCCCAGAGAAAATCATGGGTGTGGCAGTTCTTTACCACTGTTGGGAATGTACCAAAGGCTAAAGCTACAAAAGTGAAATGTACTGAGTGCTCAGTCGCAGACTACCTGGACATTACTCTTACAGGACCACCTCAATGCACCGCCACACCAAATCCAACTACCGCAATGCTCTCAGAAAGATTGTTCCTTTCCTAGCAAGTAGTAGGCTGTCTTCCTCCACATCATCTTCCTCAACCTAAACTGTACCCACACAGCCTACTTCTGTGGGACATAAAATCCCACGAGCTACCTTGCAAGCAATAAAAGGGGCTGTTGATCCATATCTTTGGAAGACAACAGTTGTCTGTATCTACTGCAACACACCACTCTGCAGGGGGAAGCAATTTCAAAGTGCCTTCGAAGCTGTAATCAAGGAGCATGAGAAACACTGCCCCTACCTTAGATGTAACACACTCGCAACATCTTCCCCTGTCCACCTTCCCCTCCATATTAGTGCTTAGTGCCTCTTCCCTCATTTCCAACCTCACCTTACGTTCTAACCTCTCCTGCAAACATATATTTTTCTAAATCAACAAAAGAAATGTTCCGTTAGGAACCACCTTTCACAGTTAAAAAATAGAACTAAGAATATATCTTATAGACTACATCTAATTTACAATACTCAGTAAAGGACATAGACTCAATAAGTTCTTCCAACATTTCCATTAGCATTTTGTATTATATTAATGGGAATAATTTGGTGTTTATCCCCTGTTTCAGGGACTGGAATAGGGGATAACGGGCCGGTAGCCCAAGTCATCGGCCCAATCGAAGTGTGTCTGTGAGCGCCCTTATGCCTGCAGGCTTGGGGCCATCATAAATAAATAAATAAATAATGAGTGCTCCAGACCATTATCCTACATTGCAGCCCCTGCAATAGGGGATAAAGGCCATTAGCACCTCTGGTTCTCAAAGCGGGAACCTGGGGTGCTAAAAAATAGATTTTTCCTCCTACAGCTGGACGCCTGCGGTATCCCACTGTAGGAAGGAAAATACTTTTGCAAGATGGCCACCATGGAAAGGGAAGACGGGGCACTTTACCACATAGCCGATCCAAGGTGGACATGGCCACTTTAACCCTATTTTTCATCCCTTGCGGTCATGGCCAGTAGCCAGATTGTTCAGGTCATGGCCTTATATCATGACCCGGACAACCTGGCCACTGCCCATGCCCACTGGCTATACCTCAGTCACCAAAGGTATATCACTATTTTTTGTACCTACATTATGACACTTGTCAAATAATAAAACATGAGCACATTTGCAAAACCATGCTTTAAGGTCCTTGCCAATGCTCCTTACACGAGTTTGTGTGAAAGCAGCCCATGTTTTATTTGTTTAAAAGTGTCAAAATGTATGTACATACAAAGGTCATATAACTTAGCCCCCACTTGACAAAATCCCTTCAGACTTTACACAAACATTGAAGGTTAGGTCTATAATCTTTCTGAAAACCATTTGTCCACATTCGTCAAACTGCTACAAAGTTATAAGCCATCTTAAAATGTTGAGACCCCCCTCTAATGTAGCTTCCTCCTGACAAAATCCCACCAAACTCTACAAAAACATTTATATCTAGATCTGAAATCTTTTTGCAAACCTTTGTGTAGATTCGTCAAATGGCACCATATTCATAAGACTTTACAATATTTAGGGAACCCCCCTCTAACTTTGTTCCCTCTTGACAAAACAGCTCCACACTTCCCAAAACCAAATCTAAAATAACATTCCAAAATTTCATGCAGTTTCATTGAGTTGTGCCAAAGGTATAAGCCGTCCAAGAACTGTATTTCACCAACCATGTAATGTAGAAATAGACATGTCCCCGAACATCTGAAGTGTTCGCGAACACCACAGGACTGACCCCCGAACATCCAGAGTGTTCATGGACTTCGGGGGTGAAAAATAACTGTTTTCTGGCTCCTTATGGCTGTTAGGAAAGATTTCGTAATTGTAGGTAATTTTCCTTCCATGTGGCAACCCCTAAACTTTTTGCTGTTGTTTTTCACCTTGTTCTTGACTTTGCCAGAGAAGTGCAGCCTTCTGCCGCACTCCTCTGGGCTTTCGCTGCTTTCTTACGGGGAAACTGACATGCCCTTAAGACAGTCAGTACCGGGGAACGCTGTTTCCCGTAGTTTCTTTTATCATGTTGCGGCTTTCGTGCAACATGACACAAGAGAGCACTGTAAGCTAAGTTACAGCTCTCTTGGGTCTCTAGCCTTCTACAGGCCCTAGATACTCGTTTAGGATTGTATCTGATCGGTGCAAGTGATTCAGGGACGGGAATGGTGGCAGCAATCGTTTCTTGTGTTTTGAGCTCCTTTTGGCGTTCTAAGCGCGTTTCTCGCGCTTAACCCAAAATGGTGGCCTGGCTCCCAAAATGGCCAGACCACGAGGCTCCTTTGTCCTGTCCGCTGACCGTCTTGCTCCCTTCACCTTCCCCAGGTCGAGCCGACCCGGGGCCTTCCTTATTTGGGCTTGTACTTTCCCGCGAAACACGGATGCTTTTGCGGGCTTCTACACGTCTTGTGTGTGCCTCCAGGATGTGGGCTGGGATGTCTGGTCCCAATACACATCCTGGGTGCCAGAGAGTCTAGGGTGGTGTGAATGCCTGGGACCACCGTGGTCCGTGATTGGTCCACGAATGGTGTGAGTGTTGATGAGCGGATCTCCCATTGGGTCCCCTCCGTTTTGGCGCGAAGGGAACCGTGGATAAGAGGGGGCTGGAAACACCACTACCATGTCGATCTCCTGAGTTCTCACGAACGAAGGAATACAGGAGCCAAGTATCCTGCAACCAAGAGGCTGGACCGAGGAAACGCTGGTGACCCGCTGAAGGACTTCTCCTCTGCACTGCTGTCGCCTTGTGAAACCCTTTTCACCTTTGATCGAACCAGAAGGCCTGTACTGGTACTTCGTCCCTTGGAATAGCGGGAACAGCTATTCTCGGCATCTTCACCATCTCCTGCCAGTAAGCCTTCGGAAGCGTCTCTGGGCCATCCAGCTGACTGACCAGCTTACACGGGAGACTTGCTCTGTAACCGCCGCCAGGTTGTGTAGTATTTCGAGTCCTTGTCACTCTCACACGCTTCGTACACTTGGCGTTCCCAGGTCTGAAGTGAGTAGTGTACATTTGGCTCAGATACACACGGCCGCTCTGTTGCCCTGCTGTGGTAACAAACTGTGCGGGTTTCTTCGATTGGGACGTCTTTTTACTCAACACGACGACGAGGTGTTCCCTGCTCTTCTGAACCTGCCAGCTACTGAAACGGACGCGGAGAAGCCTGGGTCTGCTTGCATCGGGGACCGGTGAGTAGCATAGCTAGGATCTGGTCGCCCTCCTGCAGGAGCCCATTGCTTTTCCCCGCTGTGTCAAACAGCACCCTTTTGCATACTCACGCTCTGCTTCTGCCCACTGTGGAGGCTGCGCTTGAGTCGCGGAACTTGTTCTTCTTCTTTTGTGCACTAAACTGAACTGCCTGATTTCCCTCGAAGACCTTCTCCTTTTGCCCGTTGGCACCAGCGCGTGCAGGTACTTTTGAGCACAAGGCTCCACTCTTCGCAGGGCTCGGACTTCTATCTAGTTAGGTGCCTCTGAAGGTGAACTGGGTCTAAGCATTATTTCGCACTGTTTTCCCTCCCTTTTAGGTGGACTACACATTTCGTGCATATAACGCTTGAGACTGGTTGTATTTGTATATATATTGTGTTGATATGGTATGTGTTGGTTTACTATCGTTATATTGTGATTTTCTCGCTACGGTCATTGTTTTAAAGGCCTTGAAATAAATGTGTATATATTTTTAATATAACAACTGTTTGGAGTAGTTTGTAAGTGATCTTGCTTTGTGTGCTCATTGCGGGCTTTCAGTCACCCTCACCCCTCTTGAGACCTAGTCTTGACCGCCGCGATCGCTACCTTGATTGGTCTGGCTCGTCCAGAGGTTACCCTGTTCCAAGTAATTAGGTTGGCCTTCTGAACTTCTGCGCCACCAGGACAGAGTTCAGAAATCCGTCTTAACAATGGCCATATCCCATCCCATCCTCATCATCCCTCAACTCCCCATAGATTGTTTGATAAGTTTGACAAGTGCAATGTTGTGTTTTTTTATATGTTTTTACTGCGATGTCTGCGGACACCGGCGGATGTCCGCGAATCCAACATGGCGGGCGTTTTAAAAAATTTGACCCACTTCACGCTTTTCACCATCCAATCAGGGGGCGCATTCAATGTCTGCAGACATCATGTCACCCTCTAGGCCAATTGTATGCCTGTCCGCGGACCGAACAGGGAAATGGGTCCGCAGAGCTCAGCCAGATATCACGCATTTTTTGAGACTGGTCAGACTTTCACCAAATTTACAAAAGCACGCTTTCGGGACCAAGCTGCCGCTTCTGCCATAAATATGGTGAAAATCCGTCCAACGGTTTGGGCTGTAGGCGTGAGCAATTTTTTTTTCCATTCAGTCTATTAATTTATTTTTATTTTTGGGACACCCCTATAACTTTGCCCCCCCCTTGACGAATCCTCACCAAACTTGCCAGAAACATTCATAGTGGGCCATATATTTATTTTGCACAGTTTGGTGAGGATTCGTACAGGGGGAGCGAAGTTATAAGCCGCTTAAAAAGTGCTCTTCCTATGGGTTTAGCAACTTAACCATAACTACATGGCCGATACCGCAGGCAGTGTAATATATATGACATCTAAATGCAGGCTGATGAATTGTGGCTGTGAGCGGCGGGCACTTGGTAGTACAGCTATATATAAGAATTTGGTCGACTCTCTCAAAATGAGTTGACCAAATATATAATGACTAAATTAAGGTTACTTAACTCACTGCATATCCATGGCAGGCAATGTGATCAGGAAAGAGACTCATTACACTGAGAACAGGCTTCCCAATACATGCTTGGACATGAGGAATAGCTGATCACAAAAGCTGACAAAGGCGTTGGTGGCACTTACGGATAGATAATAGAAATATTTTAAATAAAAAAGGAGCAGGTTTGGAGCTATATAAACCATATCATAAATGGAACACTACAGGCACCAAAAGGCAAATTCGTGTCCCTAAACAATCTCTTTTGGGGTTTACTACTGCATTGTAAAGACTAGGAAACACACAATGAAAGAAACAATGTGATAATGTCACATGCTCATAGTCAGATTGTTATAAACGAAGTCCTCAAAAAGTCCTCAAAAAGCAAACGTTTGTTGTGTCAAAACCAGACATTAAGGAAATAAACTACTCGATTATAAAAAGGAAGATTCAGAGAACTTGCCACCGGAAATGATGACTCCATGGTGCATGAACCCCATGTGAGCAAGGAGTACAACCCCCTCACCTTAGTGGCAATGCTGCAACAATCAGCTTCTGTATGGCAGATTCTGGGCCCATGCCATGAAACAGGGGTTTTGAACTTTAGTCTGTGTTTGACTGGAAACAATTTGAGTGTCCATAGAGAGGGGGAGAGAGAGAGTTGAGGGGATGGGTTTCCATCTTTCCAGTCTTATGCAAAGTCTTGCTGCTAACAGTTTAGCTTGTTGTAGATGGTTTGGCATGCATGCTGGCAGGCCTAGGTAAAGGATGTCGGCACCATTGTGTTCTGCGAGAACTAGGGCAGTGGCTGCCATGGTTCTATCCAGGAACATCAGTCATGGCATAATGTTAGAGGACAGATCTTGGATAAAAGAACCATCTTTTCAGAAGCGGGTAAACATTCAAGTTGCCAGCTACTTGCCAGCCATAAAAAAGTCACTTGCCACTTCAATTCAATGTATAGAATACCACTTCTTACTCACCAAGAGTCAAATATCAGTAGCCAATGGCTAGTGCTGCGTGCTAATTTTGCATCATGTTCAAAATAGGTTTGACTTGAGGTTTGAGGGCGAGAGAGTTGTCCATGGGAAATGTCAGTTTTTTTAATGATGATGTCAGCCAGAGGCAGGGTCCCATTTCTTAAGGCCAAGGAATGTTCTTAGGATACTTTGTTTTGGTGACACAGATCACAGGTTCTGTTGTAGGTGGGCTTACTTTTATGAGATTGACCATCATTCATGCATTTATTCTTGAGAGGAAACAGCCTCAGGCTGGTTGATTTAAAGTTGAGAATTGTGTAAACCTTTAGACAATTTGCATACTGTCTTGACAATTATAGCAGTTGAGACCTGAGTTGCTGATGATTTCCAAGAGTGCTGTCACATAGCTATTGAAGAGTAGTGGAGAGAGGCTGTACCCCAGAGGATGTATCCTTGGAAGGGGTGACTTGAAGGGAGATATGTAGGTGGTCTCCGTCAAGCTCCAGAGAGGAGTACCAACACCATCCATGGCACGTGTTTCTTTAGTCCAGTCTCTCCAAGTCTATTTAGAAGGATTCCGCCACTGATGGACCTGGAAGCCACTAAGCGAGCCAGATAGGAAAGTGCCCTTCTTGTGTCAGCATCAGTGATATTCATTCTTCAGTTTTTCCCAGATGCGCGAGAAAGTTGATTCGATGCATCTCATTGATCTGATTCCATGTTTGGGCTCATGCATTAAGTTGCTGGTCTCCACACCTCCACGTGACTCTGAAGTTGTTGATGGATGTATTTCCCTAGAATTTCTGCAGAATGGAATCTTTTTCAATTCACGAAGAGGGGTTATTGGGGGATGATTCGAGCCAAGGTTGCTGCGTTTTGACTTTGTATATGTTGGACAGGCAAGGATCTTGGATGACTCTGCTGGGTTGTCAGTGTTCACTAGGCTTGCAAAATGATTGTGTTGAGAACGGGTAGAAGGCTTGCTCCCAGCATCCAAAATGTGCTTTGTTAGGGGCTGGTTCTATTTCATAGTTCTGTGTTGGTGATGTGTCTTTTTTTCAGGTGGCCTTGAATCTGTAGGAATTTGTTGTTGAAGTGGGTGGATATCGAGTCACAGAATTGTAATGGGATTGGTGAGGTATTACAGACGAATGGGTTCTTCAGTTCCTTGATGATTTTGCAAGTTTTCTTCTGATCGTGTTGTGGCATTTTCTGTCTCCGCTATATAGGTCCAGGGTTGTAGGGATTGCACTGTTTTTGGCCTTCCCATGACCTTTTTTTCCGAAAGATTTTCTCCACTCTTCTCTTCTTTTTCGTGAGGATCTTGAGTTTGGCTGCATACCATTTAGTGGCACGCTTTTTTTTTAGGAGTGTGTAAAGAGTGTTTTTTGGACCTAGCATATCAAGGGTTTGCGATAACAGTTGATGATGGAGGAGTCCTTACTGTAGGGCTCCTGGGTAGTTTGGCGAGATGGAGTGTGGTTTTAAGGTTTCAAGTGCTGTGATGAGCTCATTGGTTTATTGTCCTCCAATGGTCTCTTTCTGTTTTTTGGCAGAAAGGAAGCGGGTTGAGTATGGTAAATGGAATTGCAAGGTTCTCCCCCAGGATAGAAGAAGGGGGCTGCATCTGCTGATGGAATCGCTCTCTCCGCAGAAGCTTTCATCCAGAATGTGTAAGCCTGAGGTGAAGGGCCTCTGAGTTGATTGACAGGACTTGGTAGCAGTGTTTTCTTTTTCTTCCAGCCGTAAATTGAAATCTCAAGAATGGTGAGTTGTTGGTGGTCAATTGTACTCTGCAAACTTTTCTGTAAACAAAGAATTGTTTGATGGTGTTCCATGGTCCACAGATTAAGAGACAAGTAGACAAGCACGTGTATGGCACTTGGAGTCGCAATGGAGTCTCAGGGGTTGCAGCTCTGGCCCCTAAGGGTCGCAGGTGCAACCCCTGGTGACCCCCAAATGACGTCCCTGGGTACGGGATACTACGGATCAAGAGCAGTGGCTACAATGTTGGTTAGTAGCACTCCTATCAATTTATGGAAGCAGAAGAAAGACAAGCATTGGCAATGCCAATAGTTTTGGGGGTTTGCGTAGACATGGCAAAGGCATTTGCCAGGTACTGTCTTAGTGGTATTATCTGGCCGTTGATAGTAGCTGGTGCAAATACCTGGGCATATCATAGCAGTGCCTGGCAAATGACTACACACAAGCCAAAACTGTTGAATTTGCCAATACTTGTTTTGAACAAGATTTCAATGAAAGACACGCATAGTGGTTATAAATCGAGTGTCTGAAGGCAGACCTGGTTAAGACATACGTATTACACCAGTAGCATGATTAAAGTTACAATGAAGTCATTAACTCTCAGAGGACTGCCTTGAAAAAACACTTGCAGGTACTTCAAGCACAATGTTTTATGGTAAGGTTTTATAAAGCTAGCTCAAAGAGATGGGAGAAGGATGTGTTTTTGGCAGGTAGGAGCAGGAAAGTGGTCGGAATGGCCATAGTGATTAGCATGGCCATGGGCAGTTAACAGGTGGCTAAATAACCAAACAACACCTACAATCTTTGTGTCCCTCCTCACGTATCATTTCTCCCAACTGTAATCTAATGAAATAGTTTCAGTTTATAGGTGGTGATTTATTGCCACCTAATATTCAAAACTAATCAACCTATTTAGCTACTCTGCTTTTGGCATACCAGCAGTATATGGAAGTAATATCAATCTGGGAATGCATGCATGGCTGCAGAAGCAGTTAATGGAAGCAATATAATCTCAGAACTCAGAGGCAAGCAAAAAACATTCTATGAGAGCAGTCATTGTGTGAGTGCAATAGAAATCGGTGGAAGCAAAACAATCTCTGAATGCAGTTACTGTCTATGAAAGCATAACAGACTATCAGTGCAGTAACAGTCCATTGAGCAAATAATGTATGAATTTATTGGCAATTGATTGTGGGGGCAATAACAGGCTGCATCATGGCCTAAGGAAGTAATACAGGCCCGGATTGCAATAGCAAACTCAATCTAGGAGGTGCAGTAACTGTGGAGCAGTGGTCAAAGTAGGTGGGTGGTTGGGAGCAGTGCTGCTCTACCTTTTTATTTATTTATTTTGCATTTGTAAGGCGCTTATACATCAATAAATTGTGTTTCAAAGCTCCCACAGGGTAAAGGGAAGGGAAGATGGCAAGAAAGGCAAATAGAATAAACTGGTGAAACAGGAAAAGGGCTCACTACTAGGCCTTGTGAGCATTCAGAATGTGCAAGTGCAGGGAGAGAGAGAGATGGGACGGGGTTAAGGGCTGGGAGTTCCACAGAGGGAAGTGCCAAGGAGTCAGTTGTGTGCAAAGTAAGTGCCTGCGAGAGATCAATTGGTACAGTGATCACCTGCCAATAATAAGTGCAGGTCTATGAGAACACAAGCCAGTGGGTGCCCGAAGGCAAGTGCTGGCATGGGGGCGGAAGGCTGAGGGTGATTGAGAGGAAGGCCAGGACCCAGAAGGGCACATAAGGTTCCAGGCCACCAATCTCAGCGAATGTGGGGTATTAGCATAGGAGTGAGAGGGGCAAGGAGGAGGTGAAGAGGAGAGTCTTGAGGAGCTTCTGGATTTTGAGGAGATCTGGCTCCAGATGAAGTGGAAGGGGGACTCTGGTCCTGAGGAGGAAGCCAGCTGATGAGAGAGATCTTCTATCTGCTCACTGCTTAGAAAAGCATGTGACTCTTTGCACTCCAAGAGTGGGAGTCGGAGGAGCATAATGATCTGGAAGGAAATAATTTGGTGAGACTGAGTTGTTGATAATAATAATAATTTAGCATTTATATAGCGCTATAAACCTTCAGTTATCTGAGCGCTGCTTATTACACAAGGTGTGTGGTGCTCATTTATCAACCTTGGAAGGATGAAAGGTTGAGTTTGGCCCTGCAGGGATTTGAACCTGCGTCAGCAGGCTCTGCACAGATGTCAAAGCAGCGCTCTACTCGCTGTGCCACTTGACCAGATAGATTTGTCTGTGGCACCAGACAGCCTTATGGATGATGCAGAGAGATTTGAATTTAATCCTTGCAGCAACCGGGTGCCAGTGGAGAGATTTGAGGGCTGGAGAGATACGGTCACTGGGCTTAAGGCCAAGGATACTGTTCCTGTACTTTTACTGTTCCTATACTTTTATTTTAAAAAGAAACCGTTCCAGAATGGTTTCGTTTTGAAATAACAGTGTAGGAAGCGGTTGAAAATTGCACTTCAGTGCACAGCACTGGGTACTCCCTTAAACAGCAAGCACATTTGTTTGAGGGTTTGTATTGTGCTTGGGAGGGGGCGTGGCGATGGGGTTTGTGGGGAGCAAGGACAGGTCAGCAGGGAACATAGTTCCACTACTTCTTTTCATACACTTCGACCACTGCTACAGAGGCAAAATGAATCTATATGGGGAATAGAAAGAAACAGTCTTATCAACATATCTTTTTATTATATAGACCATGGGCCTCATTACACGGAAGGCGGTGGTCCAGGGTGCTATTAGCACCCTGGACCATGCCGGTAAAATACCGGCACCGCCTTGGCGGAAAGGGGATTTACCGCCCCATTCCAAGGTTGGAGGGGCGGTAAATCCCCTTTCCGCCATTGCCCTTCCCCATTCCCATTTCTGCCCCATAGGGCTCTATGGGACTGGGGAAGGCGCTAATTACGGCACCGCAATTTTGCGGTGCCGTAATTAGCTCCGAGGTCCCTTAGCGGGTTGGTATTTAACGCCTGCAAAAAGCAGGCGTTAAAACTCCAACCCGCTAAGGGACCTCGTAGTACGGCGGTAAGGGTTAACGGTCACCGTTGCCATTAACGGTGACCGTTAACCCTTACCGCCGTCCGTGTAATGAGGCCCCATGTATAATACCGCTGACTTTGAGGAGGAACTCCTTGCAGCCTTGGGTGCTTCACTGAAATCTTCCTCTCGTGTTCTTATATTGGGGGATTTGACCTTTGTGGGCAGCTAACCTGTCGGACAAAGATGCTTCTTCTCTATGTGATTCCTTAGAAGCCGGTGGTTCCCCCCAACAGGTTAAAACAGCCACCCATAGCGGAGGTAATACTCTTGACAGGATATTGACCAGGAATATGAGTATTTTACCCTTTAGTGTTGACATCTGTCCATGGTCTGACCACCTTTCAATTTCACTTACGTTTTGCTTACCAGGTTCCCTCTTTCCCTCGTGTCAAGAGGCAAAGAACTATCAAATGGTTAGAAATATTCGGAAAGTAACTCACGATTCCTTTGCCTCGGTGGTGTTGCCTCAGCTAACTGATTTGGCACCTGACGCCTCTCTCAAGGACCTTACACTGCAGTTTAAAAGCATCGCTAATACTGATTTTACCATCTTGGCACGGCTTCACCCGATTTCAGTGAAAAAAGCCTCTAAGCTAAATCACAGGTTTAATACTGAAGTGATACATTCGAGGAATAATGAACGTGTTCACGAGAGAAGCTGGAGGAGAAATCTGTGTGAGACTTCTTGGCTGGCGTATAAGAAGGCTGCAAAACGTTATACTGATAGAATTCTTGCAGCTAAATCTAGCTCATTGGAGCTGTTCTCGATTCTTCACGAATTAGAGGGCTAAAGCTACTATCGAGGTCGACAAGAACTGGTGTCAAAATATTCAGGAGTCTGCGTGCAAAATTGTGCTTCATCAAAAAGCTATTGCTGAGTGTGTTGTGTTGCTTGAAACACCCGCTGTTCTTTTCCTACTCCAGGAGTTTCTTCGATTGTATGAGCTCTCTTTGTTTTTAAAGAGCTGTCTGAGAAGGAAGTCCAAAATATTATTTAACCATAAAAACTACTTTGTGCCAAGGAGATGCTCATCCTGCTTCCATTTTTAAAGATTGTATTGCCCCATTTTTACCTTGGGTTACAAAAATAGTTAATACCTCTTTTGTGGAAGTGCCTGACTGCCTTAAGGAGGCATGGATATCGGCACAAAAACGATGATTTAGGCACTACTATCCATGCAAATTTCAGGTCGATAACCAATGTCCTGTTTCTCTTAAAGATTTTAGACAAAATTGCTTATTGTCAAAAAAATGATTTTATTGAATAGCATTCAATCCTGAGTGCAGGCCAGTCTAGCTTTCGCAAGAAGCATGGTACAGAAACGGCCTTGCTGGATCTTAAATCCGACATTGTCAAGATTGTTGATAAAGGCCATTCTACTTTACTTCTGTTGCTTGACTTGATGGCTGCGTTTGACTTGGTCGACCACTCTTTAATGATCGACAGACTTAGCAGGGTAGGTAAGTGCTCCAAGGAGGCCGCACAGTGGTTGAAGTCTTTTTTGGGTCCACTGAAAGCTATAGTTGTTAAGAATGACTGCTGTTCTTCCACTGCACTGCTTTCCTGTGGTGTCCCGCAGGGATGCTGTCTTTCTCCTTTGTCATTTAATATTTATTTCAGGTCCATGTGTGACCTTTTGGATGGCCTGCGTGTGCAATGTGCTAATTATACGGATGACACGCAGATTCTCCCTGAGCTCTCAGGGGATTATTCTCAGGATGCCGGCGAGGTGAGGCAAGTGTACCAGGCCATGCAGTCCTGGATGGTGTTCAATTCCCTGGCTTTAAACGACAAGAAAACTGAATTGATCATTATTGGAACAGGGGCTAGGTTGAGAAGATTGGACCCCCAATATAATGAATTCATGATTGCAGGTGAAACTATCCCTGTTGTCCAACATGTTAAGACGCTGGGTGTCTACTTGGATTCGCAACTAACTTCCAATAAACAAGGGGCATACCTTAGTTCGTATTGCTCATATTTGATTAGATTGCTATGGCAAATCTGTCTCTGTCTTGCAGAGAAGATTAGGGTGTTGGTTGCCTCTGCCACCATTAATACCAAACTTTGTTACTGTAGCAGCCTTCTAGTAGGTACACCAAAGGAGGCATGAGCAAGAGAGAACCTCCCAGAACCAGAGAGGGAGTGAGAGCTGCACGCAGAAATGAAGAGGCAGGGCAGCCTACTGAAAACCAAAATGGACGCCCTACCTCTTATAGTCTATATCACTGAGCCCACCCTCAGGGCAGTGTCACTAGAAGTAGGGGTGTTGGAGGGGCTGCAGCACCCTCATAAATTCTGGGTGCAGATCACATTTGACAGGCTGAGCTGAGCACTTGTTTACCTCATTTTGTTTCAACAATGGAGGCAGCAGCTGGGCTCTATGATTGGATGTCTCTGTAAGGGCCAGGTTCAGTGTTTGTTAACCCTCTTTCTCACTGAGAGGAAGATCATTTCAAACAACTCTTTTTTGTTGATAAAGAACATTTTTTTCATTAACTGGCTTTCATTCTAACTCCAGGACAATATCTCTTGAAATATATTGTTTTACCTTAGTTTTCAACACTTCTGGGGATAATTAAAACATCTATGGTCTAATCTAGCCTGACGTGTCAAACTTTATTGTTATTTTGTTTAAATGTGTCTTAGTCTAGGGTTGCTTTTTTGCATCACTTTCCACCTGCGTTTTGCCTGTAACCGCGGCAGCTCATTTGTAGTGCCATTTTGTGCCAGTGTTTTTCAGTTTTGTTAAAGTTGTTTATCTGTTCATACCTATTGGTATGTCGCCATTCTATGCTTTGTGTTTACATCAGAGGCAGGGTAGATGGCGTTTTAAGGAAAGTGAAAAGCCTTTGCCGTGAATTCTTAAGATGGCTTGTGTATTTAGTTTTAGACAGAATGCGGGCATTTGTTAGAGCAGAGCAGGCAGAGAGTGAATGGTAATGCCTGTAGGTGCCTTTCCCCGTCTTACTACGTGTAAGAGAAAATAAAATAACCAACACAACCCCTGTCGGGGAAGGAGGCACTGAGAACCGGCTGCAAGAGTTCAAAGGACGGTTTATTTCTCCAGCTAGGAAATAACCCACAAAAAACCCCTAAAAAGCCTTCCTAGTGGCTATCACTTCTGTTAAAAGGGTTAGCGAGCTACAGGCACTGTCACAACCTTCTCCCCACCAAGGGCTCACGGGGCCCTAAGGACCTTATTCGGATCCCCTCGGATGCCTTGGAGCCAGTCCTGGCGCTGTTGGCATAGGAGAAGCTTGCTGGGACGGATTTTCTATGAACCAAGGACAAACATGGCCGCCCCCATGCGGGATACTGGAGAACTGCATTCTGCGGTCTAGCCTTCAGGGTGGGGCCCGCCCCAAAGACACCTGGGATACTGCCTTGCTATTTAAACCACGCCCGATCAAGGGCAGGCGCTTCGCATTATTCTGCCTAGCAGCGTGACGTTCATCGGATCCTGCCCTTACCTGCTCTGCAGCTTCCATCGGCTCAGAACTTATCCAAGCCAAGAACCATCACCATCCTTACCTGCTCTGCAGCATCCATCGGTTTCAAACTCTTCCAAGGCAGAGCCATCGCCATCCTTACCTGCTTAGCAGTACTCATCGGGTTCAATATCATCCGAGGCAAGATTCATCGCCATCCTTACCAGCTCCACTGGTCGCCTGGAAGGCCAACATCTTCAAGAAATCTTCATCTCGTTGGACTCTTGGGAACATCCTCCTCCAGGTCCTCGCGGCCTACAGAACACAACCAAAATCGCAGGTTAGCCACTTGCTAGGATGCTTCAGCACCGCTTGGCGTTCTTCTTACCTGTCCTAACCGGACTTCGACTTCCACCGCAGCGCTTGCCACCTGCAACAAGACACCAAAAAGACAATATTGCAAATTCAATTAAGGACTTGCTTACATCTAAAAGAGATTGCTTTCGCCAGAAAGACTTACCTGAAAGGAGTTGCAGCCGGTCTAAACTCCGGCCCTCGCCAGTGAAGAAACTAGGCGGAACGGTGCAACCTTTTGACACCCCCCTGCCCAGTGCGGCAGGACGGAGAGCGCACCTTTATAGAGAACCAAGTGAGAGAAATTCCCTGGGGAATTGCGAGGGGATCCCGGGATGTGGGTTGCAAGGAAAGGACCGAAGCTTATCTCCCCCTCCTGTCTTCCAGAGTCGTCCCTCGATTATCCAGGTCCCAGGACAGGCGAAGGGTTCCCGAGAGTATTCCAGCTATTCGAGAGGCGCCCCCGTGGACCAACAAGGTGAGCGTTACAGGCACTTTCTGTTCTAGACCCTTTTGTTACAGTCCACAGGGATAAGGTAGTTCTGCGCACTCACCCCAGATTTGCGCTTAAATTCATCTCGAAAGTTCCATGTGAACCAATCAATTGAACTAACTACCTTTTTTCCAGAATCCCACTAGCATGGCTGAAAGAAGCCTACACACACACACTAACTAGATGTGTGCAGGGGAATCATGTTCTACCTGGAAAGAACTAAATCACTGAGGAATACAAACCCATTTTTCATTTCAGTGGCAGCTGGTAGCGAAGGGGATCCGGGCTCTAAATCGGTTATCTCAAGGTGGATTGTCAAATGCATCACACTATGCTACACTCTTGCTAAGAGAGAACTGCCCTTCAATCCTAGAGCACATTCTACTCTGGGCACTGGGGCATCCATAGCATTCATTGCAAATGTTCACCTAGAGTCCATTTGCAAAGCGGCAACCTGGAGTTCTGTACACAACTTTACAAAACACTATTGCCTAGACACACACTCTAGGTCTGATTCTCAGGTGGGACAATCAGTACTAAGACATCTTTTCTCTACTGTTCCCTCTCACAACCCACCTCCAACTCCGGGTACTGCTCACTAGTCTATGCACAGCATGTGATTCTAAGCAGATTAACAAGCATCAGAAGACATGCATTACTTACCGTAATAGCTTTTCTGATGATTGTATCTGCTTAGATTCACATGCGCCCTCCCTACCTCCCCGCTCGGGGTGGAAGCAACATAGACGTCTTACTACTTCTCTCTTCTTCATGTACTCACTAACAATAGCCTTGGGCTCCCTCAGGGCAGAAAAAAATACAATCGGAGGGACCTCGGCGCGTGAGGGATTTTGGGTACTCTAAAAGTCAAGATAGGGATAGTGTTACAGACACGCCTATGCGGACGTCCCCTTTCGGTCCCCAAAGGACGATATGCAATACTCTGCGGTTACCACTTGATGTGGGACCATATGCACAGCATGTGAATCTAAGCAGTTGCCCCGTGTCTCCCGGCCTCCCCTTCCTGGTTCTCCCTCACCCGCCCACCCGCCTCCCACCCCTTCCTGGTCCCGCCCCCTCCTGCCTCCCAACCCGCCCATCCCGCCCTTCATCACTGCTCCTCCCAGGGCAGCCCTCTGCCCGGCAGCCCCCAGCGGCGAAGGGCCCCAAGGCCAAGGGCGGCTCCATTATTGGCGGCTCCAAGATGTGTCTGCAGGTGTCCGCAGGGGACGCCAAGGAAGCCAGCAGCTAACAGACACCACCAAAACCGTGAGTGTGGGATGGGTAGGGAGTAGAGCAATCACTCCACTCCAGAAAGCCCATGCCACTCTATCTTACCCACAAATAACATAGACTGCCATAATATTAGCATGCCCACTCTTAGATGGAATTGTGAATGTTAGCATGTCCTCACCTAGATAGAAATGTGAAATATTAGCATGTCCACTCTTAGATGGAATTGTGAAAGTTAGCATGTCCACTCTTAGATGGAATTGTGAAAGTTAGCATGTCCACTCTTAGATGGAATTGAGAAATGTTAGCATGTCCACTCTTAGATGGAATTGTGAAAGTTAGCATGTCCACTCTTAGATGGAATTGTGAAAGTTAGCATGTCCGCACCTAGATGGAATTGAGAAATGTTAGCATGTCCACTCTTAGACGGAATTGTGAATGTTAGCATGTCCGCACCTAGATGGAATTGTGAAAGTTAGCATGTCCACTCCTAGATGGAATTGTGAATATTGGCCTGTGCCGCATCTAGATGGAATTGTGAATGTTAGCACGTGAAAGTTGCATTTAGAAAGTGTGCCCTATAGCCTCTCCTTGAATTTTAGAAATGTGCCCAATAGCCTCTCTGGTAAATGGAATTTAGAAGTGTGCCCAAGATCCTCTGTGAAAGTTGCATTTAGAAGTGTGCCCAATAGCCACTCTGTGAAAGTTGCATTTAGAAGTGTGCCCAATACCCACTCTGTGAAATTGCATTAAGAAGTGTGCCCAATAGACACTCTGGAAAGTTGCATTTAGAAATGTGCCCAATAGACACTCTGGAAAGTTGCATTTTGAAGTATGCCCAATAAGCTCGCTGTGAATTTAGTAGTGTCCCCAATAACCACTCTGTGAAAGTTGCACTTAGAAGGGTGCCCAATACCCCCTCTGTGAAATTTAGAAGTGTACCCAATTACCCAATAACCTCTGTGAGAGTTACATTTAGAAGTGTGCCCAATAGCCCCTCTGGTAAATTGAATTTAGAAATGTTCCCAATAGCCTCGCTGGAAAATTGATTTTAATAGTGCGCCCAATAGCCTCTCTGTGGAAAATTGAATTTAGATACGGGCCCAATATCCTCTGTGAAAGCTGCATTTAGAAGTATGCCCAATAGCCACGCTTTGAAAGTTGTATTTAGAAGTACTACCAATAGCATCTGTGAAAGTTGATTATAGAAGTGTATCCAATAGACACTCTGGAAAGTTGCATTTAGAAGTTTGCCCAATAGCCTCTCTGGAAACTTGAATTTAGAAGTGTGCCCAGTAGATGCTCTGTGAAAATTGCATTTAGAAGTGTACCCAATAGCCTCTGTGAGAGTTACATTTAGAAGTGTGCCAAATAGCCTCTCCGATAAATTGAATTTAGAAGTGTACCCAATAGCCTCTGTGTGGAAAATTGTACTTAGAAGTTTCGCCCAGTAGCCTCTCTGGGAAAGTTGCATTTAGAAGTTTGCACATTGAAAAAGCATATAACCCATCATATCACACCACCACGCTTACTCTCTCCTTTACATCACCACTCAACTAGAACACAGAGATACTATGACACCATTCGGTATAACTGTTCTCATACGAACATCCGCCGCTTACTCCACATCATTCTATGTAAACACTGCTGGTCTCACACCCCCAGCCAGGCGTTTTCCTCAGGCCTAACGCAGCCACATCCGTTCCGGATAAATCCTGCCAGAACGAACACATTCTCCTGATCTCTCAACCACCACACCTACCGATAAGAAGCAGCTATTACACAAGTACCGCACGAGCTGCACACATATCCGGTGCTCACACGCACCTTTTTGACTCTCCCTACTCTCTCTACTGATCTGAACTGCGGTTCCCAAGGGCGTTCAACCTACCAGCGCCTTCAGACCATACCAATGGTATATAAGGCGCTATATAAGTGCAAAATAACATAACATAACATAACATAACATCATCACTCATATATATATCAATTAAAGTAACTCTAACAAAAAATACTAAATGGACCCGATTGGCCAGGCAGTGTGGTGCTGTAGGTGTGGGTGGCATCTGTTCCTTCTGATTGGCTGAGTGGCTGACGAGATGATGGACGTCAAATATCTTGTGCTTCACGCAGGTCAGGGTCCGGTCACTGTGGTCACTACCTAAGCTAATATGTTGCATTCGTAAAACACTAAATAACAAATTATCTAAACATTTTATACTTCTTTTCATATTTCTACACAAATCACACATAGTATTTATTGTCAGTACAATTGGGTAATTCGTGGCTTTAATTGGAGGCCTTGACCTTTATTGTGCATGTAAAAATAGTCAAGCTGTGTTTCACATATCTCCTAAGCTTTAGACCCATTAATATAAGTAAAAACATATATTGTGGCAAAGTGCTTAAGGTTAGTAGTGGGTGTGTTGGGTGGGTTTCGCAGCGCAGGCGAGGGTCTGGCACTTGAAAGAAATACCTTACAGGGAGCGCAGGTTCAGGATGGCAATAAATTACTCTAAATGGGGGTGGGTGGCTTACACGTTTATTGGGACGAACAAGCAGAAAGTGCTTAGCTCATCCTGGTTCACATGCTGGTTCTCATGCTAACAGTGATCTCAGAGGAAGAAAACTGTATCATATTGGTTGTTGCAACCTTCTCCAGCTTCAGCGTGAGAATGGGAGTGCAGAGCTTTCCTTCGCAGGGGGAGTACAAGGGTGGGGGCCAGCCAGCTGCCTGCGCGCCTTGTGTGTGTCTCTGTCCTTGGCTGTTGCAGTGGAAGGGGAGCTGAGCCATGCTGTACTATCGCAGTGAGGCCTGTTTACCAAGATGGAGTCGAAAGGGGGCACAAAAGGTGGATGCCCCGTGTCCTGCTCAGTAGTCCCATCTATGTAGCGGTCAACCGTGGTTAACTTTACAAAAGGGCAAGGGGCAACCCCACTACTGGAGGCACGTGGTCCAAGTCCCGTACTGAGGAGTGTACGGCGCGAGGGGGCCTGGGGGCCCCTCACTCCCATACATGCCCTCTGAATTCCCCCCTTCTGCAGGTATCATGCACACAGGTGGGCATACCTCTTCTTAACGGAAGCAGCTGCTCCGTTTTTAATGGGAAAATAACCGCACTTCTCATTCTGTCTTCTACGATTTTAAGTGGACAGTGCCTACATTTCTACGCCGAAGTCTACCCATTTAATGGACCGGTACAGTCATTTCACGGCTGCACTTTACATGGGATGGGCATCAGCATGCCTACAGGGGGGTGTGGGGGGGGTGTTAGTGAGCTGCAGACCCGGCATTTATCAGCAGGAAAAGCATACTTTATAACTGGGACCGTAGCTGTGGTTCTCAGAAGAGATCATTTTAATTGCCAACACTAAGAAGTTACATTGTCAACAGAGAACAATGGTCACACTCTTCTGTCCCCATTTCTGAGCAGGTGTGATGTGCCCTGGCGGGCGGTTTGCTCAGCTTGCATTACTGTGTGTGGCCGGAGGCAATATTACCATCCGGCACCTCTCACTTCTCCAAGCCATTCAGAGTCTGCAGTGATCTATGAGAACCATGCAACCCCCATGTTCCAATCCTGGGGCTATTGCCCGGTACGTTAGTGCGCCTGCTACAGGTTATGGGTCGTAATCTCACGAGCTGGTTATTTATTTATTTATTGCATTTGATTATACGCACAAACCCGGAGGTATCACGGCGTAGGCTACAGTATAGTAATAAAAGCTTTCTGGTTACAGGGCAAAACATCAAGCGATTAGGAAAAAACCAATACACTGTGGTTACAGCATGATGGGTTGACAATATTTTCCATGAACAGTTACAGCAAGTCAGTGGCTAGCTTTCAGTTTATCAACTGGCCGACTACAGTACAAATGGAAGAGAAGTAGCAGGTGGCATTAGAAGCTATCGGGGTTATTCTCCGCATGAGTACCATATGTTAGGTAGCTAGGGGCATGGGCATATTCTGCCAATAGTTTGGGAGTAATCCGTTGCTTCGTTTTCTAGCACTTTTCGGACACTTATGGGTTCAGAAAGCAACAAAACACTTCCAAAAAATAAAAAGCAGAAAGTCAAAGTCTTCCATAGACTGTGCCAGGCAAAGCGTCTCGCTGGTGCTGTGTACCTGCTTTCCTCTGATGTTGTTAGGGTGAGGAAGCCAGCCTGCCGTAAGGAAGCCACCAGAAGGCAGTGTGAAGTGGGAAACCAACATAAACGCTACCCTAGTGCACAGGGGAAGACTGAATCAGCTCTCCACGCCACGGGACGGCGCTTCTCTGATTACCGTGGCGCAAGGAAGGTGCAGTGCACAGACAGGGGATGCCACTCGAGATCCAGAGGCCCAGAAGGCAGTTCTGGGAGGCACAGTGTAGAATGGTGGTCGGCATGGAAGCAGTTAGACACTGGAGAGGCAAAGCCGCAGGAGACAGCGGAAGTCAAGTAGGCGAGAGCAGCTGCTTCCAGCATGAATACAGCCCCCAGGAGGGCACCCATGCTCGCACTCAATGGCGCCAGGTAGGCAGCATGACAGATTGCAGTGTGCATGCAATATGATTTCCATTCGTGGTGTGAAGTAATCGTACATATGCAGAGGGATTTTCCTTTTCCTGCATGTTCACTTGAGATCCTATCTGCATTCAGTATGGCCAAATCGGGACTTTTACAATCCAACGTTGACATTATCTTTCATTTTGTTTCGAGACTTGGAAATATGAAGACTGGGGAATTCAATTACATGATCATCCATTTTTTAGGTTTGTAATATTATCACTCCCTCTATAAAAAACGAAGATGAGGCCTAGCGGAATCTCCAGTGTGTTCTGCTCTATCTACCAGAATATATAATGTGTTACTACCTTTCTGATCTAGTCAATCGAAGTAACCCATGACTGCCATTTCTGGGAACCTTTCACCAGTCAGATTGGCTGATGTAGCTTGGCTGTTTTGTGTATTCAGTGCCATTCGGTTAGGCATATACCACGTAGAGGCAAACTTCTCGCCATTAGCTCTTCCACTCCTCAGAGCTGAATAAAGATGTGGCTCCCACCAGGGACGTCATTTCACCAAAATGCTAGGGGTAGCAGAAGTGACATCACACTTGAGCCCTGATGACATCACAGGAAGTGATGTCATTTGACCCTGCCCCGAATTGCCATCTTGGGAAACGATGTCACAAGACCTTTAACCCCTTGACAAAACAGGAAGTGGCTGTAAATTGATATACATTTCATACAAAAATAGATCTCCATATGTATCGTTAATATCAGTGTGTACAGGGCCATATTACCAAATTCATGTGAATGCAAGCAGACGTCCAAGGCCAAATGATAATGATGTATTATTATATACCACTTCCATTAAGCGCTTTAAATAGAACAAATATACATACAATATCACCCAACCTGTGTTGGTACTCATTTATCAACCTCAGAAGTATGAAAGGCTGAGTTGGACTTGCCGGGATTCGAACCTGCAGATCGCACACACATTGCAGCAGCAAGCGATTTACCATCTGAGCTATCTTACCAGTTTTAGCTATCTTACGGCTATAGTAAAATGGGCAATTACATGTCTGAATGTTCTCAAAGTCAGAAAGCAAATAGCACTCTGTAGTGGATACGATAAAACTGGTAACTGACATTTAACAGCAGGCCATTTCATCTGCAGGTCTGATGCAAAGTTGGCCACATGTCAAGCCTGTGTGGATCTACATTTCAGGCTTCAGAGGTTAGCAAATTAGATATCATTTGGATGGTTCATTACTGTACATGAAAGAATTTAGAGTAGCGCAGGGAAAGCAGCGCACTCACATGCCATCCCGTACTCTGGGCACTTGTTACCTCATATATGGTATGGGATGGTAATGTTTATTTGTAAAGCACCTATACACAAGGCAAGTGTTTCAAAGCACTCAAGCAGGGAGAGAACAGGGGAAAAACCACAGTCATTCAAAGCCCTTGAATTTCTGAACGATACAACCCTGCACAGGCACAGTAAGTGCCTATAATACAATTAACAGTGTAGATAACAGCAAATAGGTCTGACAACGATTCTGCGGTTTTTGCAAGTGCATTGAAGCGCCACCATGCAAGGAGGCGGAAACAGGGAAGATAGATGATCTTGAAGGCATGGTACGTTCAGATCGGGCAAGTGCACAGACCGTACAGGAGAGGGGAAGGGGGGACAACTGCAAGGGGGGAATCTAAGTGCGCCCAGTTAGTCAGAAACTGGGTAAGTGCTGAGAGATGCCATTCTCATGGGTCATTAGTCAAGTGAAGTAGCGATGAGGCAAGTGCAGGACCTGAGGCAAGTGTGAGAGGACGGGCAAGGGTGCCAGGGACCTGTGAGACTGAGGTACACCCCGTGACCAGTCAGCAAGCTGTGTGGAAAAGGAGGGAGAGAGGGATAGAGCAGAGAGAGGTTAGCAGGGTAGAGAGAGAGAGAAGGAAGAGGAGAAGAGGAAGGTTTTAAGGAGTTTTGGAACTTAAGGAGATCAGGCTTAATACAGAGGGTATCAGGGAGGCTATTCCAGAGGGAGTCCCCTGC
Organism: Ambystoma mexicanum; assembly: GCF_040938575.1. NCBI lineage: Eukaryota > Metazoa > Chordata > Amphibia > Caudata > Ambystomatidae > Ambystoma > Ambystoma mexicanum. Next base: position 921,046,433 of record NC_090926.1, on the reverse strand, counting down.
TGAGGATAAAGATCTCCCTCCCAATCTCTGCTTGGAGAACCGGCTCCCTCGCAGAAGGTTGGAGGTAGATGAGCATAGGGCTTGGGAGGGACAGTATTTAGGTAGGCATCATTGCAGATAGGTAGGTTGCATGCCCCAGAAAGCCTTGCAGACAATGTAGAAGGTCTTGAACTTGGTCCTTGCAGCCACCGGGAGCCAGTGGAGGGATTTCAGTGCTAGAGAGATGCGGTCCATGGACTTGAGGCAGAGGATAAGTCTTGCGGCTCTGTTCTGGGTGAGATGCAGAGGGCGCAGAGCAGATGCAGGGAGGTTGAGAAATAGGCTGTTGCAGTAGTCCAGCTAGAGAGAACCAGGGCTCTGGAGACAGTGAGCCTCTGGGGGTAGGTGAGAAAAAAATAAAGAGTACCTCTGAGGAGGTGCAGTTGGTAGTTGGACTTTTTAGAAATGTCGGAAATGTGAGTGGAGAAGGAGAGAGTGGAGTTGAAGATGACCCCAAGGTTTTTGCCTTGCAGGTGGGTGCTGGCACAGTGCCAAGTGAGGCCGGCCAGATTGAGAGTGGGAAAGCGGAAGCAGGAGTCCCAATGCAAATTATCTCAGTCTTGCTGGCATTGAGGCAGAGGTTATTTGCGGCAAACCATGACTGAATAGCAGACAGATAGTCAGATATATGCAAGGTCGAGGAGGTGGCTGAGGATAGCCTGAAGAAGAGTTGTGTATCATCCACATAACACTGGAAGTTAGAGATGAAAGTGGCAATCACACGTGCCAAGGCAGTCATGTAGACATTGAAGAACCAGGGATATAGGTTAGAATCCTGGCGAATGCTGCAGGTTGAAAGAGTGATAGTAGAGAGAAAGGACCCAAGTTCCACCTGGGATGGGCGGTTGGAAAGGAAGGAGGTTAACCACACCAGAGCCTGACCTGTGATACCCAGGGTGTCACGGAGACGTGCAATCTGGATAATGTGGTTTACCGTGTCAAAGGCAGAGGACAGGACAAGAAGAATGAGGACAGAGGAAATGTTAGTGTCCGGATTTGAGAGAAGGTCTTCACAGGAGTTCAGAGGAGCAGTTTCCGTGCCTCTGGATGCTCTAAAGCCAGACTGATGGTCGTTGAGGCAACCATCAGATTCAAAGTGGAGGGTGAGCTGAGAGATAGCCGTCTCCAGGAGTTTGCCCAGGAAAGGGGTGATAGAGATGGGGCGGTAGTTTGCCAGAATGGAGGGGTCGGCAGAGGGTTTCTTAATCAGAGGGTTCACAAGGGAGTGCTTAAGAGAAGTTGGAAAAACTCCAGCGGCAAAAGAGAGATTGCAGAGATCAGCCAAGGCTGGAGCGGGAGAGTCAATGTTGTCCTTAATGGTTTTGGAAGGGAGGGGTCTACCTATCTGGATGAGACCTTCATAGACCGGACTTGTCTGGCGACCTCATCAGGTGTGATGTTAGTGAGAGAAGAGCGGAGAAGTGTTGGAGGGGCGCACGGGAGGCTCCAGAGGTGTTGGTGTAGGATGTGGTGTGGAAATGAGAGAGGAAAGGATGTCTTGGGTTTCTGGGGTGAAGTGTGCAGCCAGGGCCGAGCAAAGGTCCTGGGTGGGTGTGACAGAAGACGAGGATGCTGCAGGACTGGCCAGTTCCTTACAGACTTTGAAAAGTTCAGCTGTGTTATTTGGTGCTGTGGAGATGCGGGCTTGAATAAAGACTCTTTTCTTGGTGTGGATGCAGAGTCGATATTGCCTTTGAAGGAGACAGCAGGCCAGTTTGTCAGAAGGTCCGCCTGACGCATTCCATTTCCGCTCAGCTGCCCTACACTTGCGTTTAAGGGCAGCCAGATCACAGTTGTACCAAGAGTTGCATTTTTTGGAAGGCTTCAGTCAGACCCTCATAACAGGGACAAGTGTATCAGGGCTGTTAGAGAAAGGGAGATTGAAGTTAGCAAGGGCTATGTCAGGGTGGGAGTAAGCTGTAGGAGTAGGAGGCAAAGAGTAGGTTGAGGCAAAGGCAGCCGGTGTCACTCTTTTTATGGGTCTGGTGACTTTGAAACCTAATGGCCGCGCCGGGTGTGCTGATGCAAGGGGAGAGGAGAGCTTCAAGTGTGAAGAGAGAAGAGAGTGGTCAGTCTAAGAGAGAGAGGCAGTGAGAGGGATAGTGAGAACGATGTCGGTAGAGATGAGAGCATCCAAAGTGTGGCCCGCTGTGTGTGTGGAGCCAGAAAGTAAGATAGAGAGGGAGAGAGAATTGCATAGGTTGTGGAAGGGTCCTGAGGAGTCAGGAGAGTCCAGATGGATGGCGAGGTCACCCAGGAAGAGGAGTGGAGAGGAGGCAGAGAGTAGAGAGGAGGCTAGGTTAGCCCATTATGAGAGGAACAGAGTGAACTGTCCTGGTGGCTGATAGAAGGTGGCCATAAGGAGAGAAGATTTAGGAGAGAGTGAGAGCCTGCATAGTAGGCATTCAAAGGAGAAGTAGGCCTGAGTGGGGATGATAGACACAGGTATCCATTCTGGGAAGATCAACACCACTCCTCCTCCTGAACCCTTGGGCCTGGGCACCAAGAGGATCTTGTATCTTTCAGGGAGGAGTGTGTCAAAGCTTGTGACAGAGCTGTCCTTAAACCATGACTCCATGATGGCGAGCACATCAAGATCCATGCATTCAAGGAGGTTTCAGATGTCAGACAAGTGTTTTACAGTAGATCGATAGTTATGCGTGGCAATATGGAGCAGCTTGCTATCTTTGAAGGTCTTACGTGGGGGTGGTGCAGGGGATGGTGGTCCCCCTGAGGGTGGCAAGAGAGCCAGTTGGATAGTGGAGGATGGCAGAGGGGCTAAGGCCGACAAGGGAGCCGGGACAGTGAGGCAGGGCAATGGTGCCTGTGCAGAGGAGGAGGAAGGCACCGCAGGCAAGGAGGCCTGTGTAGAGGAGGAGGATGGCACAGCAGGCAAGGGAGCCTGTTCAGGGAGAGAGGTAAGGTTTGAGAGGTGAGGTACGAGCCCTGAACCCTGGTGGTGCCATTCAAATACACATTAATGACGACCCTGGAAATGGCAAAGAGGTAGAGGAGAACCTCCCAGCGGGTGCCACTGTTAATGGGAGAAGAGGCGATAGGAGAGAGAAAGGTGACCATGTACCAGGTCCATAGCTCGGGTGAGGTAACGACAAAGTGGATGTATGTGAGAGTCTCTCTGGCAGGAAGCCGTGACATAGGTGTCTGCAATAGGAAGGTTTGGGTTGGAGCCCAATATGTCCTTCTTACATGCAAACAAACGTCCAGAACAGCAGGCCATGGAGATAAGAAAGATAGACACATTACAACAACACATTAATTGTGACACAAATAAATCAAGGGCCATATTATGTGCTATGGTCAAACATTTTAACACTGTACACAAGCTTTTCAGCACACTAATTTTGGCAAGTGACGGAGGACACTGCAATGGAATGTCTTGTGATGATCATAACAGAGACAACGGCTGAAAAAAACATGCTATATAACTGCAACTTCCGAAAAGCAAAATACATAGGCCCTCATTACGACCCTGGCGTAATTCGGAAAACGATGGCGGAAATGCAATACCGCCATCGAATAGCGCTCGGTGCGACTATGACCCGTCACCGCAAAGTACGATGCCATTAGCGACACCGTAGTGAACGCCAACGCTAACTGCACCAAGCACGCGCGCGCGCGCCATGCCAAACCGTAAACACCACCATGGCGCAACGGTACGCCAATTCCGACCCCAGCGGACATGTACCTAACGCCATCAAGCATGGCGGAATGCACCATTCCGCCATGGTGAGAAGTACGGCATCGCGAATCAACCGTAAACGGCCCCACTGACTGCCCGTACACCGCTCCCTGCCCACAAAGTACAACTCCCCGTAGGTGCAACGAAGCCACAATGCAACCAGTGAAATGCACAAGTCACCCATGCATGCCAACGAACAAATGAACCTCAAGAGGGGCCAATGGGAGCTGCAGGGCACAGATGGCACGAATACAGAAGCCATCCCAATGGACATGACCACAGTCCCCCACCAAGAAACGCACGCAAACACAGGCACCTGTGACCAGCAATATTCAGAAAATCACAACATTCCACCAGTCCACCTGGCTGACCGGCATCTGTCACACAAAACCCAATCCCCCGCCCCTGAGCATGACAACATTCAAACTGTCATATTGGCAGCCCCCATCCCTGACCTCACGGGCTTCGTAGGCAAACGCGCCCAGTACAGGACCACGCAACAAAACTCCGAAGCTGGAACCCAATGCAGATCCCCTCACAATACATCGCTCCCCAAATAGGAATATGCCACATCACTTGCAAAGAAGAACGCTACACGGCCCATATCAGAATAGAATTTTAATGCACATCAATATCACCAAGCCCATACAGCCATCAGGCCATGAACTCCAAAACACATTTCACCATTGTGGGCTGCATCCGCAAGAAATGACCAGCCACTACTTGTGTGACGCCCTGTTCCCTCATGGTACACAGAGCCACATTCACGTACGAAAAGGCAACATGGAAGCGCACAGAACCGCAGGGCCGTCCCAATGGGGAGGCACTAGTCCAGCTGAAAGGCCGAAATGTTGCTCCGAGCCACCAGTACTGCGTAAGGGCATGTGGCCCATTGGCGATCGTCCCATAAGATCGTAATGCTGCTCCACTGATTAACACGAAGCAGCAGGTGTCGGGAGTAAAACCCATCTGCAGGAGTCGCATACAGATGGCAGTGGCAAAAGGGGAGGAGATACCTGTCAACCAAAAGAAAAGAAACAGAATAGAATGGCCATCAGAACTACATTCGAACAACTCACTTCAATGATCACACTAGATCCACAGCCATATGCATGCAAGCCCACTCCAAAGGATCATCACCACCCCAAAACCACTTGCGAATCATAACTATCTATATCGAGGTGAAAACACCATCACAAACGAGTGTACCTGTGCATGCGTCTGTGAAAACAGAATCCTTCAGATGGGATTGGTAACGTGCATGGACACAAGTGTCTGAAGGCGCGTCGAGACAGGGAGGGCTCAACAAGGCCAGATAGACGATGGTCCCACTATGGCAGCCCTGCATCACATAGCGCAGGGGGGGCGGACAGATCCCAAGAAGCCCTGTACATGGCAAACTCTGTATCAAATCACCTGCCCATGCATCCATTCATCATTCCCTCATCCCGTAATGAAAACGCCTGAATATTTACTCACATAACATTAGAAATATCCATTGAGTCTGTGCGTTATGCAGCCTGCAAAATCCACAGTGCCCCAGCACGTAATTCCAGTCTAGTGAAGTAACATGTATTTGGGAACATCCTGCCTTATCGTCCACTACGCAATTGCGCATCCCATACTATTCATATCAATCATAGCATTCTCGCCATGGCCCCTGTCCCAAGGACATTGAACAATAGAACGTTATATTTGCAGTCAGACCTGTGGGCATCTCCTCGCCGCTAGCTGAAAACCGAAAGCGCCGCCCTTCGAATTCCTCATTTGCAACATCACGTCGAAGAGGCATCTGTGGCCGTTTGAAAACACTAATTAATCCATCGAGTGCGGCTGTGTGTGAAAATGGCAACTGCCTTCACCCACGAATGGGACGCCCCGCCCGTCGTTGCAACTCGGTACAGTGATGAATGAGGGCCCACCGTTACTCGAGTACTACGTTCCACTGACCCTTCACAACTCTGTTCGCGACTGCACAGATAGTATGTGAAACAATGGGACCACAGCAGAATGAACATATCAACCAATGTTACACGGCCATCGGGTACAAATACAAGATTGCAATAGCAAGATGCCATTCCACGAATTGCAGCGTTGTGCGCGGGACGTGCTCGGCCAAAGGGGAGAGCAGTTTGCACAAGTGGAATGAATCACCACAGGTGGAGGCCATTCAGCCTGGAAACACATAAATTGCACAGCCAGTCTCCTCCCACAACCACACCGAAATGCTACCGGCAGGACTCGCGATGTTGGCCCTGGGGGACCTGATAGCACTGCAAGTACTCCAACTCCAAGAAGAAGACGAACACCAACTACAACCGGCCGCACGGAGGAGACGCAGGAGGAGGAGGAGGCCAAGGCAGGGCCAGCAAGGGCCGCCAGCACAGCCACTACCACCACGCAGGCAGCCCGCAATCCCACGCCTCCGAGCACATCCGTTCAACCTCACTGATGAGCAGATCCACACCCTCTACCGTCTGGACCGGGACACCATAACCGCCATTGTGGACATGACACAGGCTGACCTTGTCAGCATGATAGATAGCCCAACCGCCATCCCACCCCTACTGAAGGTGGTGTCTGTACTCCACTTCCTGGCCACAGGCACCTACCAGCACACAGTCGGACAGTTGCATGGCATTTCTCAGCCACTGTTCTCACGGACACTATTGCAAGTGCTCGATGCCCTCCTGAAGCACGCAGACGACTACATCTCCCTACCACGCTCGGAGCTGGAAATTACCAACACAAAAGTGGGATTCCATGCACTTGCCGGCATACCGGGTTGCATTGGTGCCATCGACTGCACCCATGTGGAATTGGTCGTCCCACATGCCATGGAGGCCCAGTACCACAACCGAAAACAATTTCATTCTCTGAATGTACAAATGGTGTGTGACTCCAACAGGATCATTACACATTGTTGTGCCCGATTCCCTGGATCAACCCATGATTCTATGGTCTTGAGGAACTCTACAATACCACGCTACATGGAGCGACACGCAGGGAACAGATCCTGGCTACTCGGTGAGTCTCATTTCATGCATGATGATGTGGGGTATGTGATTCGGCAATGACCTGGCAGGAAGGGGGCGAGGGGGGGGGGTGCGTACGTAGCAATGGCATTCCACATCATACGTTTATCGTCCACATACAGGTGATGCTGAATATCCACTGAAGAGATGGCTCCTCACACCAGTCCGGAACCCACGGGACCAGCATGAGGAGGACTACAACCATGCCCACTCACGTACCCGTGTAGTCATTGAACAGGCATTCGGCCTACTGAAGGGTCGTTTCCGCTGCCTCAGCAGGTCTGGCGGGGCACTCCTGTACCGCCATGTGAAGGTTGCAAAGATGGTGATGGCATGTGTCATGCTCCACAACATGTGCGTACGTAGAAATGTGCCCATGCCCCCTGACGCAGAACTGCAAGCACCTGAAGATGGTCATGATGAGGGTGGGGATGTGGCAGCACCTCAAGGAGTCTGCGAGGCACCGGAGGCCCGTGACATTCGTCAGCATCTCATTGATGTATGCTTCTAGCACTCACGCCTGGTGGCTGATACATGGACACGGGACTCGTGGCACTGTGTGTGTCTGGGACATGCACAATATGGACTGTACGCCTATGATGGCCTAGTACACAAAGATCAATGTCCACACATCTCATTGGTTGATCGTGCACTTTTTATGGCATATGTGATATCATGTTGTACACCCTATCGACCCGCCACCCAAGTGAGCCCAACACACCCCCTCCACCCGACCACCTCCCCCCCGAACACCAGTGTCCAAAGATGCTCATCGTCAGTGGGCAGTCGCTATTGCAAGCCCCCTCTGCGGGTATCAGGGGCACCCCTGCCTGTGGAGCGCAGGTTCCTCCCAGATCTACGTTGGGGGCTGCCCTGGACGGAACTTGCAACGGATGATGTCTCTGCCTGCTCACGTCCATGCATGTCCCTAAGGGTTTGCGAGAGCTCAGTGAGCACACGGCGCACTGCGGCAAGTTCACCACATACGTCTTTGGACGTCGCATGCAGTTCCCCCCTCAGGCTCTCGGTGCTTCTCTCCATTTGGACTCTCAGGCTCTCGGTGCTACTCTCCATTTGTGCCCTTAGTGTCTCTGTACCTCTCTCCATTTCTGCCCTAAGTGTCTCAGTTGATGTTTCTATGTCTGCCTTAGTGCCCCCACATTCATCGGCATGGTCCTTGAGGAGCGTGGCCAGTTGCTGCTGTTGCACTATTAACTGGTCGAGGGACTGTTGCCTCTGCTGGGCCATGGCCATTTGCGGGGGTGTCACAGAGGGGCTGTTGTCCTCATGTTGCCCTGCCACAGGGCTTGTGGGGGATGGCCAGTCGTCGTCTTGTGGGTGCCCCTGCGTGGTATCCTCATGTAGTACGGGATGGGACAGACAGGGGGATTGGGACAGGTCATGGATGGATCTGACTTCGACATCCCCGTCTTCTGTGTCGGAGCATGCTGCCATCAATGGGGTGTCACCTATGGTGCTGCTGCCACCGGAGGCAGTGCCTTCTGTGGCATCCGTTGGGGGGACCTGTGGTGGTGGTGTTGTGGGCATGCTGGCTGCTGGGGTGCCTGTTGATGTTCCCTCCTCTGTGCTGCCACCTGATTTGTGCTGCTGCCGTGTCTTGATGCGTGCAGCTGAGGTGGAGGGTCTTTGGCCGTTGGTCTTGGCCCTCTTTGCAGGTGTGCTGGTAGGGGTGTCCTGCAGCTCGTCGTTTGGATCGGACCCTGTGGTGGAGTAAAGGAGGGCGAGGGTTATTGGTGGGTCTGTGGGAATTGGAATGGCATTGTATCACATGCATTGGGGTGGTACCTGAGGGTGATTTGGGTCGGGGCCTTGGAGGTGCTTCCATTTGTGTGTGGAGTGAGGGTGCAGTTGTTTGGCAGCCTGCAGTTAGGGTGTGCCTGCTGCACGTGTAGTGCGTGTTTTAGGGGTTTTTAATTATTTATGTATTTATTGTGGGTTTTAACGTGCGCTATCAGGACGATGTGTGTGGACGTTCTCCTGGACATGTGTTTCTGTTGCACTATGGGGACACATGGTGCTTCACATGGATGGACTTTGTGGTTTTGGCATTGTTTCATTAGGCCCACCTACCTGATTCTTCGGATGTCTGCACTCCTTTCTCCATCCCTCCGACTCCCTCTATGCTCTCCATTCCGATGGTGGAGGCACAGATTTCTTCCCAGGGGGTCAGCTTGATGGGTGATTCCGACCCTCCCCCGGTGGCTGTGGCAATGTTGCGGTTGGCAGAGAGTATGCTGCGGACGCGTATCCGCAGGTCGTCCCATCGCTTACGGCATTGCTGTGGGGTGCGGGGTGCGGTCCCCACCGCACTTACCCGCTGTGCCACCAGAGCCCATATGGCCTTCTTGTTTGCGAGTGCCGTCCTGGTCATTTGCGTGGAGAAGACGACGGCAGCATTCTCCTGGAGGGTCTCTGTTAGCACGGTGAGTTCCTCACGGGAGAAGTGGACCTGCCGCTTGCGGTCGCACGCTTTCTTCGCTACTTTTCCCATTTTTCTTGGTTTCGCTAGGGTGGATGACGGGTTGGGTTGTGTCTCAGGGTAGTGATTTTAGTGGTTGTGTGGTTTTAGTGGTTTTATAGGTGTACGGCGGGTTGTTTCCCGTTCCGGGCCCGTGTTTTAACTTCCGTTTCCGTATATTTCCGGTCACCGTACTTTACGGTAGGCGCACACTGCGGTGTCCGCTGTGATGGGTGGCGGTATTGCACCTAGGGCGCCGTACGGCGGCGGTGTGGGCCGTTTTGTGTTCATTTCCGCCATCGCGGACTTTGCACTTCCGCCATGCCGTGGTGCTCGTGCCCGATGGGTCGGAATGGGCCGCACTTTGCTCCTTCTTGCAATGGCGGAAACGCTATTTACGCTGTGGCGGTCCAGTCAGTCACTTTCCGCCAGGGTCGTAATGAGGGCCATAGTCGGAAACAAATGCTTTTTGTACTCTAAATGCTTTTTGGACGTTTTTGTCAGAATTGTGAATTTGAGGTGTTTAAGAACATATTAAATCAGTGACTCACCCCCTGAAGTGTGCCTGTAATAAACCTTTAATGAGTCTAGCAGTTATTGTATAGAATTTCAGAAAGACAAATGATTTGTTATTCCAATTCTTTCTTATTTAGCGTCACTGCTCAAAGTGTTACACTTTTGGAATCCTCTGTTTATTTTAAAAGGTCTAAACAAGAAAACCAGCCACTCCAGACACAAAAAGTCACATGGCACTAACCACAGCCCATGATCTTCAATTTAAAAATAGATGAATACATTTGAAAAAAGCTTTTCTTTTTAGTGGTAGCAAGGGAGACCTCAGGGGTCGCAGGTGCTGCTCCTGGTATCCCCAAAAGACGCCCCTGGCTCCCACTACTACTGGTCTTTGGGGCCTTTAACAGTAGTGCCATACCTTTAATATCAGTACACTAAATACAATCAGGTTTCTCTCAGGGTGTCTTCCTCCAGCCAACATCCTTCATCTTAGAGCCTGTTTTGATGCCATAGAGAACTGGTTTTCTTTACTGTCTCTCAAATTGAATCCTTTTAAAATTGAATTTCTCTTAGTATACGCTGCTTCCTCACCTCCTTTACTATTCCAGGAGTGGCATGAGCTTCTCTCTCTTGGCAGCTCGTCTTCTTTTGTGTTCTCTGTTAAATATCTCGGTTGTACTCTTTATTCTAATCTAAACTTTAAAACACATATTTCTCGTCTTTCACAGTCCTGTTTTATTCAGGTGTCCTTACTTCGTTATATTAAAACTTTCTGCCCTCCTTCAGACTTTACTATGGCTGTCCAGGCCTTAGTTCATCTAGCCTGGACGGAGGAAATGCTGTCTTCATGGACCTTTCCTCCTCCATCTTGGACCCTCTGAGTAGGCTTGGTCTGGCCTATAGGGCAATAGGGCAATGCCGATTTGTTTTATTTTTAATTTGTATGTATTGTGTGTATACAATTTACGTATAAACCTTTATACATTTATAACAAAATACCTTCATACAATACATTCAAACAGCCATATCTTTCAATTTTGTTTAGAAAATCATCAGTCCATGAATATAAAATATTTTTCCTACAATTTCATATACCTACTTGTAGTATCATGATTTCGTACACATTTCTCAGAAATATATGAATTATTGTGCTAGTCTAACAAATAACACACTTTTAACAAACTGAATGTAAACTTTCTCTTCTAACAACTCATGGATCCTAATTAGAACCTTAAGGAGTGTGATCGTAAGGGTAGCCACGTAAGCCCCCTCCAGAAGGCCTCTTTAGACACATGGCATAGACCAATCATAAATCTTTGAAATTCTGCCTTACACAATTCCACGATAGCACAACATTGCGTCAGTAGATGTTTTAAAACCCGAAATGCAGGCTCATCACGCTAGTGTGGGCCAGCTTTCTTTTTTGCCAAAATGAGCCACTTTGATGAGTTACTTCACAGGGCCCAATGTTGCTGTACAAATATTATTTCAAATGCACACTATTACCAGCCTCCTCCTCCCCCTCTTGGGTACTAGTCAAGTAGTATGTCCCAGAAGTGATGAATTACCATTTCTGACTGTAGGCTACTTTTTCATTGGTGCCCAAGTCAATTGTATGCCTTAGTCCGGTGTGGCATTCTGCCACCTGTTTCATTTCTGCCATGCGAATGTTGAAGCTCATAACACACCCTTTGATTTCTCCTCAGTAGATCCCCATTCACTCTAGATCTCTTTTCACGATCTGCTGGATCTCATAAAGCAGTGATTCTGGGCTAACTGGCCTGTAGCGCTGATAAGTTGCACATATCTGATGGTTTCACATCTGAATAGCATTGTAGCCTTTCTGCCCAGGCACAGCCAGTTGCCACCCCTTTCACTTGGAATGCTTTACCTTCCTCTATTCAGTTGCTAACTACTTTACTTCAGTTTAGAAAGGCCTTGAACACCCATTTTTTTACATTAGCTTGCCCCTATTTTTGTTTTACTTATTTAAAATGTTATTTTATTCAAATTTTATTTTGTTGTTATTTTTATATAATTGCACACATTGTATTTGTCTTGTACAACGCCCTGGTATGATATTATATGGCATTTATAACGCGCCTATACAAGTGTTTCAGGACAGAGTTTATTACTACTTTAAATATTCTAAATATAAAGCATAAAACAGAGCAGCAATGGCAGGTGAGTAAGATGCAGCTGGTCTGCATTTATCACAGGGCTTTTAGTCATTTAATGGAACAATAACTCTATTGGGGCAGTTTTCAACATGGCTGCTTTATCATTCTTTGCAGAGCTATAGTACTTGAATCTCATGACAGTTAATTTGCCTTTAATCATTTAGTATTGTGTCCATTCTTAGCAGAGATACCAAGAAGTGCATTTTTTATTTATTTATTCTTTACAGCGCGCCTAACATCGTACCTGAGTTCAGTTTCTATACAGGACCCGGGATTAGAACCTCTGTTGCTCTGCATAGTCTTGCTTCCAAGAGCAGTTCGTTGCCACTGTGTTATCCTCCGAATGGTTATGGAGTCCTAATTCCCTTCTTAGGCCTCTGAGCAGGTTGAAAGCTGATATGGTGCCCAGACAGCACATTTCACAACCACTCCCCCTTTATTGCCTAATTTAGGGGGAACACTATCCCAGTTCTACAGAGTCTTCCGCAAAATACTGCCTAGTGCCGCAGACTTGTGTGCTTTTCTTTTTGGTATGTGACTGTAATCAAAAGGAGGGTGGCAGCCACAAAGCATTCAGGTTAACGCTGGAAATTCCGCATTTAGGATCATTGGAAAATACTAGATGGATTTGAGAGATCGCCATCAGATCTGCATTTAAAAGAAACGAATGAGCTGCAATGGAATCCAATGCCAGGCGCACCTTCATCCACTAATATCTATTGGGTGTCCAGTGCTTGTTTTGATGATTTCTCAACACTAAAGCTCTCTGTAAATGACAATTCCTTACCATACCCTATTGCACCTATACAATTGGTCAGATGTGCATTAAATGACACCACTACACCCGATTCTTTTAAACATTTCTCCAGGAGGCATCAAGGGGCGAGGGGAGGTGGAAAGCACCAAACTGGGGAAACCCAAAAGGAGAGGGATTGGGATAGTGGTGACTCTCCGATCTGTTGGGGAGGAGCCCAAGTTGGGAGGAGGTGCAAGCTCCTGGCCTGGTGATGAGGAGGGCAGGACCAGCTGGGGCTCTAGAGTAACTAATAGATGTAGGGAACCATAGGGCTGGCCCCGTCATCCAACCACTCAGACTCAGCTAGCCTGGGGACCTCACTCTGTCCAGGTAGGCAGACCCTGCAAGGTGGCAATCCTAATCAAGCACTCCTCCAATGGGCACTTGATGCCCAGGGTCTACCCTGGACTGGGTGAATCTCCCTTTATTTGGGTATGTCGCAGGGTAGGACTCCATAGGGGCCTCCCACAGCACATCCGCACCAGGACATTTTTGGAAGTGGACACTGACTAAAAGAGGGCGTCAGTGCAAGAGCGCGCGACAGACATTTAATTTACCTTTTTTCATCCCGTGTGTTATTTTGGCTACTACCTGTAGACAAACCCTTAACACACACGTGTACAGTTTAGGTTTCAGTCAGTGTTGTCTGTTGATACTGGTGGCCACCCCTACAGCACAAAACAATCTTAGAGCCCAGTAGCAGAAGCAATAACCATTTTTGGATGAAAACAGTTTACGGACACTAAACCGTCTATAGTGTCAATACTACAAAAGCTAAACAGCGTATGGAGACAACATCTATAAGTGCAATAGCAAAGCAATCTGTGAGTGCAGTATGGAAGCAAAGCAGCAGTGTCTACGTGCAATGACAGTCCAGGGAAACAGAAGAGACCATGGAAACAATAAAGGAAGCACAACCAGACTCTGATAGAATCAAACACTTGCGTATAGAAAAGAACAGTATATGGAAGCAACAGCATCTATGAATGCAACAACGGTCTATGGATACAAAACAGTCTTTGGAAGCTAAACACTATGGGCCTCATTACGAGTATGGAGGTAGCCATGGTGCTATTGGCGCCATGGCTGCCTCCATACCGGGCTCCAATACCGGGTTCCTGCAATGAGGAATTACCGGGTCATTCCGACATTGGAGGACCTGGTAATTCTTCCTTGCAGCAACCCATCGCCATTCCCATTTGAGCCCCCATAGGGCTCAATGGAATGGGGAGGGAGCTAATAACAGCGCCGTTAATAACGGCCCGTTATTAGCTCCCTCTTCCTCTCGCGGTCCCCGCTAAGGACACACACACACACACATCAGTAGGACGGCAATCCCGTTCGGCACCTCTAAGACAGTGCCAGGTGGACCACCTGTCCTAATGGTACAGGTGTCCCGGTGAAAGGACAATGTCCCAAGGAGGTCCAGGAAGCATAGGGTCCTCACGTTTCTCTGTGTCAACAGAGTATTTCAATGTGAGCCATGAGGCAGCGATGGGAGGGAGGGGGTGACTATTAGCAGGGACTTTTGTCGCTTTTGATATGTGAATGGGAGAGAGTGATCAGAAGTGAGAAGGGTGCATAATGTTGCATCTTTTATGAAATAATGACTATGGCTTTAAAACCCAAGGGGGATTTGTTAGGCTCACGTTAATAAGTATGATACTGTTGTGACTTTGCGTGCAGGATAGGGAGAATAAAACTAAAGCCATGCTCTCATTCCTCAACATATTTCTCTGACAATGTAAATAGTGTACAATTAGTCTACTATGAAAAGTCTAGTTTATTATATAATGTGCTTTGCTTCCAAGGCACTGCTATAAATAATTATTTAAGCACATGAAATGCAAAGCAATACCTTAATAAATATCTATATCAACTAAGCCTGGGAAGATGTGCAGAGTTGCTTAAATTGTCCACATCCCAGTTTCACCATTTAACAAAAGTGTGTGATCCTGGGCAATTAATTTAATCCCACAGTGTCTTATCTGAAGCTCTGTACGCAATTCTGATTCACTTCAAAGCTTATGTTAATATATCATGCTGCAAGATAAAGATAATGAGAAGATGGAAACAGTTTACAACGAAGAAATAGAAATGCAATCAGAGAAAGAACAAATCCAAATTACATTTTCATGTAATAGTAATAACCAAAGAAAGGATACTGATGCAAGATCCCTACTGCATGAGAGCGATGATGATCTAAAAAACTGGAACTGGATCCCTGTTGCACTGACAAAACACAATAGAAAAAATTAACGCCAGGCCGCCCCAGCTAAATAAACAATCAGCTGTGGATCCTGGAACACCCGAGGATATAAACATCTTTTCCAACAGGAGTGGATGAAAGGACTAGACATTATATGTCTCCAGGAAACTTGGATGATCGATCCACCCATTTCTGACGTATATGACATCTGCTTCAACCCAGCCATTAAAAATGAGAAAGGAAGACCGATGGCTGGTTTAATCACGTTGGTCAAGAAAGGTCTAGGATACAAGATAATTGAATCTACAAATGTAAATGCGTATATACAAGTGATCCATATGTCCAAACAAGATGAGCATCAAAGGACACTAGATTCAATATATCTTATCAATATCTATTGGCAACACAAAATAATGAAACCAACGTGTTTCATTGACATGATAACACAATTGCTCGATAAAATCAATGAGCAAGTTGATTCGTCTGACATTGTACTCTGTGGTGAGCTAAACATCAGGTGCATAGAAAACAATACATCAGCGTATATGAGCGAATCTACCATAGCTAAGCAATGGTGTATAGAGATGGAAGCACGAAAGATGCACATGTTAAATGGAAACACGCCAGGTGATATACCAGCTAACATGATCTGGAGAAGAGACAATCAGAAATCCATTTAAGATTACTTTTTTGTATCTGAGACTCTGCACTGGCGAATAAAGACCTTGCAAATCCATGAAAAGCAAGAAAGTGATCCCAATTTGTTGGAAATAAGTCTGATTAGCATAACCTCAGAACCCCAAGCTTACTGGAAGCATGATGTCGCTACTGATTCTACAAGACTACGCTTGAGACTTGAGGATTCCGATGTCAAAAATATTACAGCGATGTATAAGCACGAAAAGGCTGTGCTGGAATATGATCATATTTTCACTCAATTTAAGGAAAAAAACTATGGCCTTAAAAGACCAGGCTATGTACCAAAACATACATTTGATTTAGAAATTCTAAAACAAAAACATAAAATGAGAACTCAAATACAAGCTATACAAACAAGGAATACTCCTGAAGCACAAAGTAAAAAAAAAATATTATGCAAACGTACAAAAATTGGTTAAAGTCCCATAAGTCGATTGTGAAGCAACGTGATGCTGAAATGATGCTATCAAAGCTCGTTAAAACAAACACCCAAGACTTCTGGAGTGTCATCAACCAACATGGAACGTTGCAGCAAGCCATCATGACAAATGCAGTAAAAGAAAAAGACTGTATAACGCATTATACCACTGTATACAGTAAAAAAGAAAATGTAAAAGAGCCAAAATTTCCAATTGTAACATCATGGAATTTAACCTTTGATCATGATGAGATTTTCACAACCATCAAAAATCTAAATCTCTCAAGAGCTCCGGGCCCAGACGGGCTGAGCAATTACATCTGAAAACAGAACCCCGATGAATGGGCCAGTTTCTGTCATGTACTTTTCAATAAAATTGCGACTTCATGCTGTACTCCGAAGTCCTGAAAAAGTGCTATTGTAGTCCCTATCTTGAAAAAGGGAGATAGAAGTAATCCGAAGCACTACCGTCCAATAGCACTTTTAGACATCTTGGGACATGTCTATGCAACAATGCTAACACGTAAATTAAATCAATGGATCCACACTGTAAACCAAATGGACCAAGACAGGCAGGTTTCATGAAAGGAGTTGGATGTGCCTTGAATTTGCTAATTGTAAACATTCTAAAAATGGAAATGATAAGAACGGGCAATAAAATATACATCGCTGTCATAGACTTTGCTCATGCTTTTGATAGCATTCCTCGAGAAAAGGTATGGGCTAAGCTATACGCTTGGAATTGCCCTATAAGTCTCTTAGCAATACGAGAATTGCACACTGAAACTAATATACAGATTAGACTTGACAGAGCTGGTAAATTATCGGATGCTATACCTACCCATTGTGGAGTCAAGCAGGGGTGCCCACTGGCATCCATCATTTTTTATCTATTTCTCTCTGACATAGATGTCACTCTTGATCAGACTCAGTCATTTCCACCAAAAATAAATGGTCATCAAACAAGCCGTCTTCTCTATGCGGATGATTTAATTCTACTAGATCTTACGCCTATAGGCCTCCAAAGAAAGCTAAATGCCCTAGAGAGATACGTTCAAACCAACAGACTTACCATCAACACGACAAAATCTGAAATCCTCGTGCTAGAAAACCTTACAGTCAAAATTAAAGGCAGAGTAAGTAAATTCCGCTGGTCACTAGAAAAGACGTTCCTTCAAAGTACATCATCAACAAGATACTTAGGAATGATCATCAATTCAAGCGTTAACGACGCACCCTGGGTTGCTAGTGTTAAATCTAAATGTCAACAACTGACAAATCAAGCATGTATCATCCATAAAAAATATGGACAATATTCACTCCTCCCAGCCTTGGCGTTTACAAACAAAAAGCAGTTCCAGCACTCATATATGGAGCTGAATGTGCATTTGGTGCCCTGTATCAGCTGTGGAATTCTCTTGAAAATATCTTTTGGACTAAGGTCCTACACCTACCCCAAGGAACCCCGACGGCGTGCATCAGATATGAACTTGGTCTAATATCAATTCACGCCAGAATCTGTTGGAACACGCTAAATCTCTACTCAAAAATGACTACTACAAACACCCCTATCCAATTTGAGATTTTACAAAACATTGAAAACTCCAAGTAACAAAATGTGCTAACATCCTGGGTAGAGAGTTGCAAGATGATCTTGAAGAATCTTGACATTGACATCGAAACCCTACATACTAACCCAAATTTGGTGAAAAAACGCCTATGAAGAAGTGACTGGATCGTAACAGAAGATAAAAGAAGAACTCACAAACTGATGGAAAATGTACCCCATGAAAAACGAGCTTTCAACGAAATTCCAAATTACTTAAAATTATTTCCAGAGGCTCGGCGACGAGATTTGTATTTTAAATTTAAATTGAATCTACTTAAGACACAAGAGCGAAAAAGCTTATGGCAGAAAAATAAAAACATGACAAAGATCTGTAGTTTCTGTGGACTATGTGAGGAGACCTTAAAACATCTTACCCTGCTATGCACAGGCCTCAGAAAGGAAAGAACAAGATGTCTTGGAGACTTGATTACAAAAAGACCTTTTTTAAATGCTGATGATTGGTGGCAAATTATGTATGATGAGACAGAAAGAAAACTAATTTTTGCCCTTACCTTTTTTATAGACACTTTAGAAGTGAAACTAAATAACCTTGAAAAGGAAATTGTCTAAAGGGACTATAATCTGTTGAGCAAAAATGTAACAATCTGCTGAATGGAAATTGTATGTTATGTTGATTGGATTATGATGATGTAATCACATTTTAAAGGTTTGTAATAAACTATATAAAATAAAAAATAAAAATATAATGCTATCATAATAAAAACTCCTGATGACTATAGAGTTACAATAGTGCATTTTAGGTATTTTGCACCACAAACTTTTTTGCCACTTGGCTTACTTATGGCAACTTATTCTAAAGTCACTACCATGGTGCCTCCACATATCAAAGACTGATGATGCTCCTTGCAATGTCCTTTTCTGTGAAATCATTTCTGTTTGTGCAATCCATATGCAAATCTGGAGGTTTCCATATATATTGCCCAAGAGCGCCTGTACAGCACTTTAATAGATGGGTTTCCTGCATTTACAATGATCCTGCAGTTTTATGTGTAAAAATGCCCTCTGCCACTAATGTTACCAAAAAAGAACATTGGGGCAGTGGTGGGCCGTTTGGGGGTGTGAATGAGAATATTACACGCACTGCATTAAGTGGCTCACCTGACCCCCACTCGTGCAATGCTAAATACACCCCTGACCCCAGAAGTAATTGACATAATGTGACCCCTCACTAGGGTCAGCCCGCAGCCCTGCCCTCCAGCAAACATACACGCAGCTAAGCACATGTCTTCATTATGTAATGAGACAGTACAAGCCTGGCTGGGCACCTCAGCCAGGCTCACGCTGTCCAATTTTATGATCAATCAATGCGGCAGCCACAATGCGGCCCCTCACCCTTCCACCAAAAGATGGGGGGACAAAAAGGCATGCAACACATTTTGGGGGGGACTTGTCCCCCCGAACCCCCTATAATTACGACCATGAGTGCAAGTCATCATCAGTGTCATAAATTACACAATGTTCCATTGGGTCTCAAACTATGGGGCTCTTTATTACGTGGCCCTCTACAATTGGTTGGCACGCTTTTACCCTTCTGGAATATTCCACTCGCTAAAAGCTGCAAGCTGGTACCCTAGCTGCTGGAGGGTTGGACTTGACCATGCCTCCTCACCCAATTAGCCGATCATCCATCATCACTCAAGCTGTCTGCCATGAGAATAGTCTTTGAACTCAGCCTTGTAAGTATCACTGATCCTGGGAATCGAAGGGAGTGTGAGCATACCCTTATCTTCAAGTCTCTGCCTAGTATGCCCACGTCTATTTCCATCTAGACCATGTGACAGGAGACAGTGTTTTGAGCTTCTTCTTCGTATTTAATTCTATTAAACTCAATAAAACTTGGCACTTCTTGTCTTTTCGTTGCACCTTAGCAGGAGCTCACCTCTGCTCTCACGTTCGTTGTATCTTTCCATGATAGATAACTAAATTCTTGGCCGGCCTCAACCCTTGAAACTGGGACAGACAAGCCTTCTCGATTCTTCCACCATCATCAGCTGTTCTTATTCTACTGCACCACACTTTCAGCCCTTCTGCTCATAGGATCCCAGTTTGCTTAAATACAATGTGAAACATCCAGATTATATACACTTATATATATATATTGGCGGCACCGCCTGCAGTCTACTCACTACGTCTAGTCAGCCTTCATGAATACTTAGACTACTTGCGTTACTGCATCTGTACAATTATAAAACAGTTTACATTTTCTTCTATGCTCTTTACACGTGGAATCTTCATTCCACACGTAAAGGGTCACTCTAGTCTTTACTTTGTCATCAGATTCTATATGGTTTATTCACCTCCTCTCTTAGCATCTCTTCTTGGCATGTCACCTTGCTTCATGTGACATCACTAGTCCCCTCTTACATCAGTCTTTATACGTTCTTCAGGGATCTTTCCCAAGAGGCAGTCAGCTCTTCGTGGATACATGCAGAATGGCTTTCTCAATGGATAGCTTGCCTTAAAGGCTTGTGTGTTATGGGCATCATTACAGGTGTTGTGCTTGTCACTTTTTCCGGTTCCCAACATATAGGCAAGATAGGGGCGGGACTTCCGGTAGAGGCTTTTGGCTCTTCCTCTACACTGTGCTTATGCTATGTG
Organism: Ambystoma mexicanum; assembly: GCF_040938575.1. Taxonomy (NCBI): domain Eukaryota; kingdom Metazoa; phylum Chordata; class Amphibia; order Caudata; family Ambystomatidae; genus Ambystoma; species Ambystoma mexicanum. The sequence continues at coordinate 921,026,137 of NC_090926.1, read as the reverse complement.
GGCGCAACCATTGGAGAAAAGTATGTGGGGTGCAAATGAAATTATAGATACAACTGTGTATGGGAGTCGCAGCACAGTAGATGGAGTGCAGTAATCGGGGCGCAATATATTGGATGCTTTGCAGATGTATTTGCGTTTGTTCAAGACTGCTTGTGTGTGCGCATACTCACAGTGGTGTAGCCAGCATTTCACTACAGCCTGAGCCTGAACCGTGAACACAAGTCTTAGCTGGGGTCCATATAAAACACAGGAGACAGGTTCATTTCATAATACAGGTGCACAGGTTCATTTACTTTGCTCCTGTTCACCAGGCCAGAGTCACAGCTCGTATAGACCATACTCATGGTAAATAGCAGATGTTACTGTCGACTAACAAAATAGTGCTCATTTTTGTCCAATGTGTAAGCATGAAAAGCTTAATTTTAGAATGTGAACATATCGTTGCATGTTACACGAAATCTCTGGGGGTCTACACATATGTGAACCTAGCCCCATAGGATGTACCCTCTGAATTGGACTCCCCTCAACTTTCCTTGTGTTTATGTCTGTGTTCTCTCCCTTTTCGTGCAACAGTTAATTTTTTGCTTGACAGCTACATTCACTATATATAAACCCCATGCATAGACACATGTATATAAAAATACAAAGGTATTTTTTTCACTTTTGTAACAAAACAGTAAGCTGCATTGAAAGCAACTGCCGAGTGTGAACGTTCAAAAGCGGGCAATGCAGATAAATCGGTTTCCCCACACATAACTCTGCCCTCCTCCATTGCTATCACCTGAAAACATTTTGTAACTTCTTTTTTTCAACTCCCACCTTTTCAGTATTTGAACCATGTAAGGCGCTCCGAGATCCTCTGGGTAGGACCAACGCTAAACAAAAATGCGATTACATAAATAAACCAGCCTCCTTTTCTCACCCAGCTACTTCATTCAGTCTGTTCTTTCATCCAAAGAGGCCAACGTGGAGCTCTCAAGACACGTGGCCGTAGTCCTGTCTTTGTTAGCACATTTCCCTTGACATGCCTGAACAATGCATACATGTACAACTAAAAGCTCCTTAGTGCAATATGATGCCTGCCTGAAAGCCAAGACTGAGTATTTCTTCACACATGCCATGCGGCAACTTGAGATCTTGCTTATGTGCGACACTACTTTGATTGGGGTCATTTCGGGTTGCCAGTATTACCGGGATATTACAGGGGGCGGAGGAACGGTAAGTTGGTAACGGTGCCGGTGCTTCAGTGAAACATATTTCCCGGCAGGGGCCTGAATTACCAGCAGGTCAGGCCTGCTGGTAGTTCTCTTTCCCCAACGGGAGTATGCCAGTCTGGAAAAGGCGCAGTTAAACATTGTTAGCGGCACCTTATCTCCAGACCGGCATACTCCTAATGACCCCCTTTGATACACACACCACAATAGGAGTTGCAGTCACTTTCTTTGGCACCTGTACACAGAAAATGAATAACATTTACAGTTCAAAAACAATCTTAAACCCTTTTTTGTGCATTAAGTAAGCAAATATGCACATCTAGATGTCAGGAACAACCAGGGGTGTCATTTAGGGGTCACCAGGGGTCGCCCTTGCGATGCCTGAGGTCTCCCTCGCTACCCCTACAAAAAAGAACGTACAAAATGTGTTTTTAAAACAAATTTAAGCTTCTGGGCTGTGGACAGTGCCATGTGGCCCTTTGTTTCTAGAGTAGCTGGCTTTCATTTTCAGGATTCTTTAAAAAAAAAACAGGGGGTTCCACAAGTGTAACACTTTGAGCAGTGACCCTAAATAAGAAAGAATAGAAATAACAAATAATTGGTTTCTGGAATTCGATACAATAATTGCTAGACTCATTAAAGGTTTATTTCAGGCACACTACAGGGGGTGAGTCACTGATTCAGTCTGGTCTTAAACACCTCAAATTTACAATGCAGACAAAATCCTCCAAAAAGCATTTAGAGTAAAATAAGCATCCATTTCGGACTGTGTATTTAGCTTTTTCACAAGTTGCAGTTATAGCATGTTTTTTTCTTCCGATACATATGGTGCTCCATCCTTGTATGACATGTATATCACGTTATAGGAATATTGTAACCATATTTTTCATAGTGTACTTACGAACAATGCTATGTGATGCCACTTCCTGTTTTGTCAAGGGGTTAAAAGGTCGTGTTCCATCACTTCCGGTGATGTCACTTTGGGGTGGGGTCAAATGACATCACTTTCTGTGATGTCATCAGAGGTCAAGGGTCATGTGATGTCACTTCCACTACCCTTGGCATTTTCGTGAAATGACGTCCCTGGGAAAAACTATATGTATATTAGACCTGTGCGAGAAAGGCAAGTTCGGCCTCCGGTAAATGTCTTGCCCCTCATGCCACAGCCTGTCTATGGTACTGGAAACTGGGAGTGTGCTTGCGCAGTTTAACGTAATACCGCCCCTTATGTTCTGATACTACTTTCCTGCAAAATGTCCTAGGATGAACTGACTCAGGATTGAGGTGTTTTCCTGCTTTGCAAGTTTACAAAATCGCGCCCACCTTGGACGCTACCCCTGATCTCATGCCGTTTTAATGTGCAAGGGAAATTTGCTGTAATTGGTACTGCCTTGTTTACAGTGGAAACATTTGGTTTCCATGGGAACGCAGATTTCTTCAGACTGGGCTTATAGTGTTGATGGTCAACGATGAGCCTAGGGAAAAGCCCAGCAACATTACAGACCCATCTGTCCTCCTGGCAGGCGAGAGAAGCTCAGCCTTCAAACGCACACACACAACCACAGAGGTCAAAAGTGCTTAAAATCTATTTTCAATGAATCGTGAGTCATTTCTCTCATGAGGTGTTGGGTTGTTACAGCTTTCCTGGCATCTTGTCTGAGCACTTCCTGTTTCCGCCCTTCTGAATTCAGGGCCTGCAAGGAAAGACTCGTTCCTGTCTATACGAGTGTGCCCCAGGCTGGTTTCCTACATGTAATCCTCATCACAGAGAGGCCACCAACAATGGCAGGGGGGCACTGTACAAGGCCGCTTTACATTACACGAAAGCCCATGCCGACTTTGGATCCAAGAGTCATAGGCTCACGTCCTGGCTTCTCTCTTAACAACAATGTGTGGCCCTGGGCACATCAGTTCATCTCCCTGCTTAATTTCCTATTTCTACCACACTGGGGACACTTAAGTGAAGGCATGCAGCACACCATAAACATCTGTTCCTTTACATGTCGTGCTTCGCTTCTGAAATGACTGCAGATCGCCTGAGTGATCTTGAACAAGTGAAGAGGTGTGGTGTGGAGACCCTGGAGAGCGTGGGCGGGTCAGTACATACAGGCTGCGTTGGGACACAGTGATGTAGTGGCTGCCGAGGCCAGAGACGGGCATGCATCTGTGTATATGTGATGGCTGAGCAGCAGCCTGCAGGGGACTGCTGCTCTGCTCGTCATCCTAAATGGCACTGCATGCTTTGACTGCATATAGTCTACTCAGCGCCGGCTTTAGTTATGGTAGTACATGGGGCGAGGAAAAAGTGTGGCGCGACCCTCCCCCGCGTCAAGTCAGGGGAGTGGGATTTGGGGGTGTTCTGCAACATAGACCACCTATCCCAAACCAGCATGGTTCAGCCCCATGCTGGTGTAGCAGCGGCGCTCGGCGCTCTATGCAAGTGATTTCAAGTGATTAACAACCCCTCCCGTGCTGATGTGGGGAGTTAATCATTTAACTAGAACACCGCTGCCAAACCAGCATGGAGCAGCCTTGCCCCCATGCTGGTTTAGCAGCAGCGCCCTATTGAAATGAAAAGCACCTCACTCTCCTGACGGAGCGCCCAGCACCAACACGAGAACAGGGTGCATTTCATTTCAAAGGGGTACCCTCACCCACCTCTCCAGCACGGGGGAGTCCTTAAAAGATTCCCCCGAGCTTGCGTGGCAAGTGGGCTGATAGGGGGATAGAGTGCTGCCCCAGGTGACCCCCTGGGTCGCCCGTTCCTAAAGCTGGCCCTGAGTGTACAAACTTTCCAAAGTTACAGTCTGTTCCCAAGGAGTTGTGCAGATGCAGCTTAAGCTCTTCGTTTGTCCTGAATTCCCATGAGGAATCATTGTGGGCTCTGTCCACTTAAGCAGACAGTTTAAGAGACAGCACAGTGGCCACCGCGTAGCCCTCACTGGATCCCTGGGGTAGTTGGGCTGGACTACTGTGACATCCTGTAAACAGGACTCACAACATTTTATTTATGTCACTAGGACCTTTATTGAGAACAAACCTAGCTGCAGGAAGATACTGAGCAGCATAGCAGGGATACACTAGAGGGTTGTTGGGGTGGGGGGCAGTCTAGACAACACATCATGCATTACTGGCATCCCATTAAAGGTAGAAGGGAATAGTTAACATGTATAGCTATTAGTGGGACTCATGTAATAGCGCTGAAAGGAGGATAGAGAGTGTAATGGGGTGGGCTGTAGAGTGTGTTATCAGGGGAGATGCTGGGTTGGGTGGATTCAGAGAGGACAATCTTTTTTTTTCATATAATTTTTATTGAGATACTGTACAACAAAGCCATTTGCAAAGCTAACGATCAGTTCACCAAGTATCTTCGAAATCTCTTTTTATAATTCATAAATTTCAACTCCCCCCCACCCAACAAATGAACAGCAACTTTGGTTCACAAGGCTTAACCAAAGTACATAGGTGCACTTCTCTTCCGCATGTTAATTAAGAGAGCGATGGTGACCCCCCCCACCCGCAGGCGCGCCCCTTCCCTCAGGGTGATCATCACTGCAGCAGCAGAGAGGACAATCCTACAGGGTGTGAAGAATCTGGGGCTCTTTGCAAAAGTCACACCTGGTTCTTTTTCTGAACCGCATGAAGGTGGGAAAGGGTCTGATACCAATGGGTATGAGCTTCCACAGTCTGGGTGCATAGACAGAGAATTCTAGTTTCCTGGTTCTTTCCTTTTTGGCATTTTTGCTGCTCTAGTCTGGCTGGGCCCTGACTCCCATGGGCGCAACTACCATTGGGGGTTAAGGGTGTCTTGTCCCCCTCAAAATCTAGGCCATTACCATTGGTCAGCCCAAAAGATCCACCCTCACCCTTCCTCTTTATGTGCCAATGGAAGAGAACGAACCCACATCTAGGTATGTCTTTAATTTAGGAAGCCCAGCCAAACTCTCATAGCTGAAAAAGAATGCTGTCCAAAACATGTATGTAAGCCCCAAGGTTTGCAGTCATTTTACTGTTAGGGTGGGTGTTGTGACAAATTAAACGTGCGCCAGACCCAGTGTACATAACATGCTCAGAAGTATTTCAGCTTAAATCACTATCATAAACATACATGTCAAACATAAAAGACTATGGTCATTCGGACGTTCCCAAAATGCTCTTTGATTTTATGCAACGCAGACTAGTGCTATATGTCCCTCTCCCCTTTTCATTAGCTGATTTATTTACAGATGAAGGGGATTCCGTTAATGAGGCTCATTTTGAAAGGCCTGGTGTGGTTAAGTTAGTGTATAGGCTTACTCCAGTATTTACACTTGTTTTGCACTCTGAAGCATTTTTGAAAGCCTTTGGCAGGCAGCGTGAGAGACAGGAGAGGCATAGCTTTCCTCCTTCTCATGCCCACTCCGCCTGCAAAACAACCTGGTTTTACGCCTGCGTGCGATTTTCATGCGGGCCTAAAAATAAGCAATGGCAGTGGAATCTGCACGTGTTTAACATCTACTATGAACAGGTGGACCGCATGGAAATTCATTGTAAATGTAATCTGCTAAGTGTCGTTTGCAGGCAGCTTTTACATTTTTGTACAAAACCGAAAGGAAAATAAAAGAGTAAAGATGCTGTCACCTGTATTAACTGTTTGTTTTTGCACACTTTTGTAAAAAATTGAAAATTGCAAGCATGGGACCAAACAGCGAATAAGTGCGAAGGTTGGTGGTCCCCTGCATGCATTTATTGCATTTTAGCACAATTAGCCTGACTGCTGAAATTGTTTCTATAGTGAGTGTGAGATTGTTTTATTTACAGGCATCGATTTAATTACTAACGGGGCCAGAGAGGTGTATTCACAATATGCAGAATGGATGCAAAGCAGACTAACGGAGGCCCTGCTGAGTAGGCCACGATACTTATGTACAGGGCCTCAAGAATTATTTTTGGGCCATGCGACTTCCCTTTTAGGAAACATCCATCAATCTTTAGTGACACCCTTTGTGAGAGCCCGCCTCAACTTCATGTGTTTCCACAGAGAACCATTTGTAAATTGTATGGGCCTCATTACGAGGCTTGCGCTGATGGAATGAAGGGGGCCGGTCCCGTACCGCCCCCTTCATTCCGTCAGGGCTGATTACAAGCTTCCCATCGCGAGACCCGGATCAGACGCCTGGCAAAACCAGGCGTCCTTTCCGGATCCGGCGAGGGGAAGAGGGAGGTAACAACAGGACACTTATAATGTGCCCGTTGTTACCTCCTTCCCCATTGAGCCCTATGGGGGCTCAAATGGGAATGGGGAATGGTTCCTGCAAGGACGATTTACCGGGTCCTCCTATGTCGGAATGACCCGGTAAGGCCCCATTGTAGAAACCAGGAAAAGGAGCCCGGGTGGAGGCAGCCATGGAGCTAATAGCTACCTCCAAACTCGTAATGAGGCCCCATGTCTTTTTACCCCCTTTTCTAAAAAATATGCTGCAAGCTGTGCAATTTCAATACACTTTAAACACGTTCACTGGGGGGATGGGGTGGGAATTGACTTACATTGCTTAGGGTTCCCTCACTACACTTGATCACTTGCCCTTGGTGGTGGGAGATGTTAGCCTCTCTGAAAATATATTCTCCTGTCAGCACTGACCTTGAGTCGTTTATAATGCCAGCGCCTCCTCAGGTGCTGCCTGCAACCCCTCCTGGCAACTAAAGCTGCCTCTGCCATTGGCATACTGCATAATAATGTTACTGGCTATGCACTGTGGTGGCTGGTTTGTTTGGACACTGAGGCACTATCCCCCTTGTTTTTACATTAGTTGACAGATGTAACATTGGATTAAAAAATCAACGTACCTATTTCCCCTAGTGCAGCCCACAGCATTTCCATATGGCAGCATGATACCATTATTTGTATTTTTAAAAAAAAATGTTTATTAAGGTTTACAGTTTATTACAAACTTTTACCATTTATCTCAAGAACAACAAAAACAGGAAATGACCGAAAATGTCGCCCTTACAATTGTGACGTGCCCCCTTTACACCACATATATATGTCGGGGGTATGGGATATTATAGTAATATGGGGGGCTGCAGGGGGTCTCCCCCTGAATATCTATGTGGTGTAAAGAAGGTTTAATAAAAAAAAAAGAAATCGCCATTTTCGGCCGTCGCAATTATGTGTGTCGCGCGATCACATAGATCCACAAAAACACCTTCCATCTTCATTTAAGCAATTAACAATATCTCCAAAACCAATTCTAAGAATTTAGTTAATGCATAAGTCCATCTAGGCATCTCGCCTACATAATGAGCCTCCCACTTAGCTTCAGCAACTAGACCAAATTGTGCCGAGAGGTGACTTAGAGACTCCGCCTGTGCATTACAAGGTCTACATTTAGAATGAGCAGCTAAGCCATATCTGTGGAGTGTAGTATTATTATGGAGAATATTTAACCGTAATCTCATGCACAGGTTTTGATGTTTAACGCTTGGGAACTTTGTCAGGTAGGGCGCAGTTTGGTCATAAGAGCCCGTCAGAGTCTTCGTGAGCGTATGAGTCTTCGACCTTGATCTTGTTGTTTCTGGCTCTCTTCACATGCAAATGATTATTAGTCAGGGTCTCTTTTGAAGTTCCCAAGTCAGTTAAGATGTCGAGGAATCTTTTTGGCCATGAGTCTAGAGTACAATCGGAGTAGCTTCCTGGTTCAGACACCAAAAGTGCAAATTGTGGAGGGGAAGGTAGTTTGATTTTATTAAAGAGTTGTAAGGTCTTCCATCTTACTCTTGCATATAAAGAAAGTAACCCAACTTCATGGCAAATAATAGCTACAGGAACTGCATTCAGCAGGTGCAGACCCGCCCGCCAGAACTTCCCCTCCAGTCGATCCCATGTGGCCCAAGGGAGGCTAAGACAAGCTTCTACTCCATATGCTAAGGTCGGAACGACTTTTTGATTGTAGAAACTTACAATAGGGAAGAGTGAGAACACTTAATATTTATGTCCTATTAGCTTCGCCTGTGCAGATAGTTGGGTTACTTTCCTGTCTAAATATTCTTTCATTGGAGCCTCATTTGAGTTTGCACTAATCATGGTGCCGAGAAACTTAATGGTGGGGACTGGGTGCAGACGATGATTATTTAAAAACCAAACAAGGTTTTGTGATTTCTGCTAGCTCCTTTTTCCATAATTATTATTTCAGATTGTTTGGGATTAATTAGATTGACAGATTTCTGAATAATTTCTAGTATTTGTTGTGGCCCATGAGGAGTTCTGTCCAAAATCATCAAGTCATCTGCTTAAAACATCCACCCAATCATTTGGGTTGTTTAATTTCGGTGAGCATGAAGGCGTAGGGTCCATGATATGTCATATCTGTGCAATCAAGAGGTTGAACAGGAAAGCAGTGAGAGGACATCCTTGCTTTAGGCCTTTCATAGTTGTGTTGGATTTGTCAATAAGCCTTCATGATTAAGTCTAATGTGCAATGATGTGCACGTGTATAGGGCTTCGATTGCATTTTCGACTTTGACCAGAGTCACTCCTCTCAATGCTGTCAAATGCACATTCGAGGTCGATGCATTCCATGTAGATTTTATAATCTTCTCGAAAGGTTTTCATTTTCAATAAGCTCAACAGGTTCAGGTTAAACTCTACGCATTGACGAAACCAGTATTTGTATTGTGCATGCATGATGGGCCAGGCGTTTTGGGAGTCTGGGGTGCAGAATGTGCTTTTCCAAGGAGTTTTGCGGGACTCCTTAGCAGGGTTTACAGTCCCTCTCATTTTGTGTTACGCTTCTGGCACAGACTTCAATCTTAATTGGAGTTCTGTGCTAACCCCGCGAACACACTTTCACGATAAAACGTCAAGATCTGCACATGTTCCTTTCAACATGCTTCTGATTATCATGGACCTATGATGTGTGTATTATTTTGGCCTTGACTTCTGCAGCTGACTGTTACATTGCAGACAATGCATAGAATGCTGCATGTGGGCCTGCCGTTCTGCCAGTCTGCCCCAGGTTAAATTGCTACGAAGAAGGCAGAAGCACATGTCTGGGTTTGGTGATGGTACTTTTCTTCAGAGGAGATATGCCTAGCATTTCAGCGCTAGATTGCCTTTGTGTCTGCGGCCAGACTTATATACAAATTATGTTTCTCCACTGTAAAGAGTGCATGAGGTAAAACATGGATGTGAGACTGTCTGAGTAGAAGAAATTCCATACGACAAATTATTTGAACTATTATCTCAGTAGAGGGGCTTGTTAACATTGCTACACATGTTTGCGAGCTGGGCAGTCTCATCCAGCTCTGTCTGCTGGCCCAAAAGTACACGCTTCTTGCCTACCAGAGTGCTAGCCACAAAGCCAGAGAGAGAGAGTCATTGACAGTCAGACACTAGATTGAGGCAGAAATGAGCTAAGGCATCCTCAGTCACAACCCTGCCAACATCAACGCACCCTAGAGTATAAAGAAAATCTCCCTGAATTCTGAACCCTAAAAAGCACTGCCTGCATTGAGCAGACCTCCCACTTAGAATCTGGGAGTTAGGGAACACTGAGAAAAAAACAAATGTTTTGGGGGTTCTCACAAGACCACATCATTCTCTGCTTTATGGTTTTCTTTATTTTCATTTCAAATGTTTCTCCCGGGGTCTGTTTAAAACCATAGCCCATAAAATGCTTCTTTTGTGCGCTCCTTTCATTTCTGAGGGGTCAACTAACAGACCAAGGGCCTCATTACGAGGCAGGCGCTGATGGAATGAAGGGGGCCGGTACGGGACCGGCCCCCTTCATTCCGTCAGGGCTGATTACGAGCTTCCCATCACGGGAACCGGATCGAACGCCTGGTCAAACCAGGCGTCCTTTCCGAGTCCCGCGAGGGGAAGAGGGAGGTAACAACGGGACACTTATAATGTGCCCGTTGTTACCTCCACCCCCATTCCCATTTATCCCTATGGGGGCTCAAATGGGAATGGGGAATGGTTCCTGCAAGGAGGACTTACCGGGTCCTCCTATGTCAGAATGACCCGGTAAGTCCCCATTGCAGGAACCCGGAAAAGGAGCTCGGTTTGGAGGCAGCCATGGAGCTAATGGCCCCATGGCTGCCTCCAAACTCGCAATGAGGCCCCAAGTCTGTTAGGATAGTAAAATGCAGTCGTAATTAGCCCCTAATCGCTGAACTAGTTGGTACTGGGATAGTGCATGGAGAGTGGTGCTGATGAAACATGGAATGGGAAGGTGTGGGCCGAATGTTGGAGTAGCTGAAGCAGGTGTAAAACTGACGAAGCTTGGTTTGATACAAGGGGATCTATGTGGATATAGGCCCTCATTCCAAGGATGGTGGTAGTCATGGTGCCATTAGCGCCATGACTACCACCAATAACGGCACTGTGTCCGGTCCCGTTCAATGGTGACTTACACCAATTTGCGGTACCGTTATTAGCTCTGAAGTCCTTTAACGGGCCCGTCCATAATGCCTGCTAAAACCAGGCATTAAGGAAGGGACCGCTAAGGGACCTCGGAATAGGGTGCAAAGGGATGTCCTTAGCGGTGCCCAGTATCTCTTTGCGCCCACCTCGTAATGAGGCCCATAGAGTGTGCACCTACCCTTTGAATTACATTTCTCCAGAGAGAGAATAAGGACTTAAAGTGCAAGAATACAGAATGTTTAGTCTCTAGAGAAGGGTTTGGCCAGGTATTGCACAGGAAAAATGGTTTTTACAGCTGCTCAGCTGTTCAGTGCATCAGTTTCCTTTTGGCAACACAAGTTTTTTGGAATTCTGGATGTTGCCAGCATTTCCAGAGACACTTTGCAGCATTTTCAGAAAGGCTATTGCTTCCATCTGACTTGGACAGTGTAATGACCAGTGAATTGGAAATGGTACTCTTTGATGAATTTAGATATTGTGTAATGTCAACTAGATGTCATGTGGGGCCTGTCGTGGGTGTGTGGTCTGTGTGATTTGTGCTACAATGTCCATGGGGCTGTGACAGTTGGCTAAGTTTGAGTTTTTGGTTTTGTGGACCCTCCTCTTCCTTGTTGATTTCCTGTCTGATACTGCACTGGTCACCTGGCTACCCTCTGTTTTCGGGCCCAGGTCCTTGCCCGCCCAGATGCACATCCGCACTGCCTCCCTGCAACCCTTGCACTTGGGGCTGTATCTGTAACCCTACAGTCCCCCTACCTGCACTTTTGGACACCTGCTGTCTGCACTTACCCATGCACCTGCCACCTGCTGGCCGCACTTCTTGTTATTGTTTTGATCTCATGTACAGCAGTGCCCCCTCCTCTTTCCCCTGGCACTTTTCCCGTCCTCCCTCCTTGGCACTTGCGCGATCTCAATGTCACTTGGCCTAATAAGATCGCTGTCTCTGTCCTCCCACTGTTCCCCCTTCCTGTATAAAGGCACGTTACAAATGCCATGTCATATCATATCATATACATGATTTGGCTTCTGTCTATAAACATTGCATAATTCTGAATAGAATTAATTGACTGTTGAAAGTGAATTGTTAAGTGTAGTATATGTTTGTCTAATGAAATTTTGGCTCGATAGGACCATCAGTGTTTAAGGACTGGTTTAGCTCACCGCAATGGACTCTTTCAAACTGTTTTTTTTTTTCTTTTTTCGTTTACTATACCTTTAATGTATGTTTGCAATTACTTGTGTGTTGAGGCCTTGATTGTGGTATGTCTGTATTGTAACGCAGCCTGCTGGATTAGCAACCCATTGGTTTAGGATTGTGATGGCCCAGTAGTGTGTTTATGTCTTGGTGGCGCGGCATCTGTTGGAGAGCGTGACTCGTCCACGATCTGTCCGCGGTGTTGAACACCCGCACTTGGAGAGTTTTCCTACAAGTGCTTTGGGGAGTTGGACACTGGTACCCTGAGGGGGTGGTCCTCCTCGCCTGTTTTGTTCTTTTGTTTGGTGGTGTTAGTTGAAGGGTGAGCTGTGCATCAGTGCACCTTAGTGGTTGGTGGTTAGATGCTTGTAGGTCCTGGTTTGAGAATTTGAGGGTTTTTTGTTGCAGTATTGTTGGTTAGGGCTAGTTCCTTGTTTGAGTGTCTGTTGTAGGCCTGTGACAGACTTTGAGTGTATTGTAGGGTTGTTTGGCTTCATTGAAGGTCGTTGAAGGGACTAGGTAGGCAGGAATGGAGTTCTGCGTTCTTTGGAATGGAGTGAGTTTGTTTGTTTGTTCATTTTATTTGTATAGCGCTCCAAACCCAGGGGTAGAAGGGCACTTAAGAAGACGGTTACATAGTTGAGAAGTATCTTTGTGTTGCATACTTCGTACATACATACTTATAGTACATGCATATGTAATATAAGGAATACAATTTGCAATTTAAGTGTTAGAATAATATACAGGTAGCAATATACATTTATAATATACAGTCATATACAGTATATGAGCCAGTTAGTGGTCAGGTGTTAGCTACTCTTTGTTCAGGAGCCAGCTGATGACTTGCCTCCTGAAGATCTGAAAGGATTCGATAGATTTCATGTTGAGAGGTAGGGTGTTCCAGAGTTGGGAGGCAAGTACTGTGAAGCTAGTCCCGCCAACTCTTTTTAGGTGGAATCTGGGCACTGACAGGCATAGAGTGTTGGAGGATCTGGTGGTTCTGGTAGTGGGTTTCAGGGTGAATTTGTTAGTTAGATATGGTGGTGCTTGGTGATTGATGGACTTGTACGTGAGGCAGATGGTTTTTAAGTCAATTTTCTGGCGTATGGAGAGCCATTTGCAGGCTTTCCTAGCAGTGGAGATATGCTCTCGCCTGGGAATGTTGAGGGCTGTGCGCAGAGCGTTATTTTGAAGTACCTGTAGTTTGTTAAGTACAGATTGGTTAGCACCTAGGTACAGGCTGTTGCAGTAGTCTAGTTTGGATTGTATGAGGACTCTGGTGAGGGTGAGGCAGCTATTGGGTGATAGGAAGGGTCTGCTGGCCCTAATGAGCTTGCCGGTGTAGGGTTGAAATTGGTTTGGAATTTGGAGTTTGGAGTTGGAGGTTGGTTGTGGCCAAAGTGCTTAGTGTTGTTGGTCATGCTTTGGTCGCATCACCAAGTGGTTTTGCCTTATGCTTCTTTCTGTACCTTGTTCCTTGGTTTCTGTTGAGGAGGAAGATGTGTCATGTCCTGTGTTTACCGGCTTTGGTCCTCCATGAATGCCTGCTTGATAGAATGCCTGGTGGAATGTATGCCTGTGGAATGTTGTGGTATGAATGCCTCTGGAGAATCTGTGTAAGTCAGCTGAAGAGATCCGGGCCAAGAGTAAGGGGGCTGGTAGTGTTTCTCCCTCTATGTAAATTACCTGTGCCTCTTATCCTGAACCTGCACCTCACAACCTAAGTAAAGGTCTTACCTTCAAAGTCACTCCTAACTCATCTGTACAGAACTGATCGTATCACTACTCTCCCAGGTTGTTACTCATGGGTTCTCACATTGTCTAAATCCCCAAAAGCCACCCCCTTGCAATTAGCCAATTTCTCTCTCGCTGATGAATCCCTAAAAGCCATCCCTTCTCACACATAACTAGCTGATTATCCCAGGACCACTCACCAGAAGCAATGATTTCTATAGGCAACAGGCCCACCACTTCTTTGCTAATCACCAGAACTGACTCTTCCACTGTCACAATAACTAGAGCTTTTATTTCTCTTACTGGCAGAGTGTTATATCTTAATGGCAGGCTCTCTGTCTTTTTGATGATCCTCAGAGTCCATTCTTTCTACACTAAGAAGGTTCATTGGCCATCTGTGAAACCCATAAACCTGTCCTACCTGCACTTGACAGGCTCTTTGTCCCAGAGTGAAACCCCAGAACCCTGATTTTCTGCAAGGAAAAAGTTGTTTTTGTCAATGAAGAAATTCCCAGAATGCACCATTCCTACAGGGGACAGATTCTCTCTCCCTCTAGGAATCCGCAGAACTATCCATCCTTCAGGTCGTGCGTCAGGCTCTGTTACTGGGACATGAAAAGTCCCCATAACCGATTATTTCACCAGTTTCACTTGTTGCACACCCCAGTGCCCAGAATCTAACTGGTGAAAAATGCAGTTGGTTGTCCTTGGGCCAATAGGAAGGATCTTTACTTCATGGAGGGAAAATGTAGTGTGTTGGCCTGGTGACAGAGGCCACAATCCATCAGCCCCCACAGGTGAACGTTAGTTTGTCCATGAGCAAATCTCAAGACCCCACACCCCAAAAGTGACAATTCTCTTTTGATAGACACACGTCTAGAATCAATCATCTTTTGGTTGACAGTCCATGGGACTCATGTTTCTCCCCAAATCTTACCTCAAAGGCTCATCCTTCATAGGTGAAACACAGTCCTCACCGGATCCATGCCTCCTACTAGTGGCAGGTCCTTCACCTCGTCTTTCAGGTTGAAAACATGTTATCACTGTGCAGTTCACTTACCTTAAGAAAGTGACTACACAGTAGTTATTTTTTGCACGGTAATGGTGCTAAACCGCTCCAATGCCGCAATCCAAAATGTATATCTAGCAATATTAAACCCCCCCCCCCATATTTCATTGGTGGTTGCTCCCCTGCTGACTCCTGTTAGGGGTGCTGACCACCAGAGATGCTGAGGGAGAGTGCACGGTGACACATGTGTATATGGTGCAGCTGGCATTGGGTGGGATACACGCTTGTAGAGCTAGCAAGTGAACTTCAGGGTCAGGGTGCTGGGAGCAGTGAAGTGCATGGATGGGGTGTCTGAGTGTAGTGCACAGATGGGGAGGGATGATGGGTTGTGGGCCTGGTGAACATAGCTTAGGCCAATGGAAAGCAGTGCAGGGGTGTAGTGATGCTTAACGGACCCAGAAGTGTGCAAATAGGGTCACCACCCACTCACCTTAAGCCTGACTCCAGCTGTGTAACTCATCTACAGTCCTTAAGCATTCCATTTGCCTAGCAGTGGCACAGATACACCGGGCATCGGAGCACATTAGTAGCTACAGTGCCGCTGGTGAGGAATGTGTGGAGGGCCACAAGGATCAGGGACCGGGAAACTCCACATGTGCCCAGTGGCATGCTGTACTGCATGCAAGTGTCTGCACGTACTGACGCCACTGTGCATGTCTCCAGTCATCCCAGGCAATGCTTCCAACAGTTCATGTGCCCCGGCGCTGGTGAACTCACCACCACAATCAGACAAATCTACGCATTAGACACTATATTATAACGATTGCATTGGCACGAGTTGGCGGTAGATCTCTGGCCTCGGCTGGGGCCTCCCTCTGGAACAGCCTCCCTGCCTCTCTGAAGCTTGAGGAGAACCATCTTCGGTTCCGAAAGCCCCTCAAGACCTTCCTCTTTGCTTCCTCCTTCTCTCTTCCTCTCCCCTGCTGATCTCTGTTTCTGCACGGGGCTCGTGGCTGTACTCAGGCCCAGATAATAAATAGCCTGCGCACCTGCGGTGCCTCCCACCATCCCTTGCACTGGGTCTGTATCTGCAACCATACAGTCCCCTTACCTGCACTTATCAGACACTCGCTGTCTGCACTCAATTATTGCACTTGCCACCTGCTGGCAGCACTACCTGTTGTTATTGCATCTCGTGTTCAGCACTTTCCACTCCTCCTCTCCTTGCACTTTACCCCTTCCCGCTCCCCTGCACTTGTGTGTTCTCAATGCCACTGGGCCTAGTAAGATCGTTGTTTTGTCGTCCCTTGTAGCCCTCCCTTGCCTCGTCGCGCCCTGAAACACTTGTGTGTGGGCGCGATATAAATAAATATCAAACGTGTGATGTGTGGGCTGCAAAACAGATTCAAGTCTTGCCGTTGGTGTAGCATCACACAAATCATACATTTGAGCCAATTCCAAATTAGATAATAATGTTACAATCATCAGTACTCCTGGTGCCACGTCTTAAGTCCACAATTCCGCCCCATCTTCCACAAAGTGTGGCAAGCAGCACGTTCACGGTGTGTCGAGAAAGGAACGGGATGAGAAAAAAGAACATCCCTCGAGTTGTGCACTAGGAACGGGATCACCCCGCTCATCGCATCCACACCAGCCCCTATACGCCATCGGGGTATGCACCCCAGAATAAAGCCATTCATATCAGCAATGGCGAGCGCAGGGATTCTGTTGGGGGAATAATAAACTCGCCAACAAGCAAATAATGATCACTATTGCAACAAACGCATTCCCGGATGATGAACGCACTTGCACTGTGAGGCCATACTGCACTTTTCACATTGTGTGATCTTGGTCAATCATTGTGTGGCATTTTTAATTGTGAACTAGGGCACATAGACGGTGCCTCAGCCCTCAGGGCGCCACTGGGGACTGTGTATTCATCTTACTGTTTTGGGGCACTCTGGTGCGTGATAGGGGATTAGGGGGTGCATCGGTGGCCGTTAATACTTTCTTATCCATTCTTAATGTATATGAACATTGCAGAGGGCTTTATGTGGACTGTACGTGACTTCAGCATCCGGCCACCCCATCGACATGATATTAGTTCATTTTATTTCGTATAGCGCCCCGAACCAGCGAATTACAAGCCGCCACAGCACAGCACAACGACCATGCAGCCAGAGCCGTTGCGGAAGCCGATGCAGCAGAGAGACGGGGTAAATGTAGTGTTTAACTGACCAATGCCCACGAAAATGCCATCTGAATGTTCAACAAGCGTTCTCCGGCATTTACCCCATCACACCTAGAGGTGGGCAGTCAGAGACTTCATGGGTACAGGCGAACCAGAGCCTAGGTAATGGGTCTGGCTTGCTTTCGGTGCCAAAAACGAGGCAAGCTAGAAAAACACCCATTTCTGGAAACCTGCCACTCCACCTTCCACAATAAAAGACACATACCTGGCGTCTTGCCTCCCCACTCCCAGCAAGGCCATACCTGGCGTCTTGCCTCCCCACTCCCAGCAAGGTCATACCTGGCGTCTAGCCTCCCCACTTCCAGCAAGGCCATACCTGGCGTCTTGCCTCCCCACTCCCAGCAAGGCCATACCTGGCGTCTTGCCTCGAACTCCCAGCAAGGCCATACCTGGCGTCTTGCCTCCCCACTCCCAGCAAGGCCATACCTGGCGTCTTGCCTCCCCTCTCCCAGCAAGGCCATACCTAGCGTCTTGCCTCCCCACTCCCAGCAAGGCCATACCTGGCGTCTTGCCTCCCCACTCCCAGCAAGGCCATACCTGGCGTCTTGCCTCCCCTCTCCCAGCAAGGCCATAGCTAGTGTCTTGCCTCCCCACTCCCAGCAAGGCCATACCTGGCGTCTTGCCTCCCCACTCCCAGCAAGGCCATACCTGGCGTCTTGCCTCCCCACTCCCAGCAAGGCCATACCTGGCGTCTTGCCTCCCCACTCCCAGCAAGACCATACCTGGCGTCTTGCCTCGAACTCCCAGCAAGGCCATACCTGGCGTCTTGCCTCCCCACTCGCAGCAAGGCCATACCTAGTGTCTTGCCTCCCCACTCCCAGCAAGGCCATACCTGGTGTCTTGCCTCCCCACTCGCAGCAAGGCCATACCTAGTGTCTTGCCTCCCCACTCCCAGCAAGGCCATACCTGGTGTCTTGCTTTCCCACCTGCCACAACAAAGGTTTCACACATCCAAATGTTGGAAAATGCAGCACAGTCAGATAACCTTATTTGCCCAGGATCACACACTGCACCTAAGCAGTGAACTGGGATTTGAGCCAAAGCTGCACTTTATATACCTGACCAGATATCTTCTAAGCCCTATTTGTATTCTTTGTAATAATATCATTAACATACATGCACGCCCCTTCCCTCATATTCAGTGCTTGGGTTATTTTATATTTTTATATTTTTATATTTGTGCAAAGTGCTGGGTGGTAGTCAGGGAGCGGCAAGAAAGAAGTATACTTTCAAAAACAATACTTATTCCACCCGCATCATCACTGGATACCTTCTAGTTGGGGCACATGTCAGGGAACGGTTGGCTTTAAAAACCTAAACTAATATTGTTTAATAGAGTTGAACACACATTACGTTATAAACATCCTGAAAATACAGAAAGTCTCATAGAAACATGGTAAGTAAAAATGTTTGACTATGGCTTGATTTGACCTATCCCGAATGGAAGACTAGATGTCACTCTTGCCATGGATGGCGCCTAGAAGCACCTGTGTACAGGCGCGATATAAATGCCATGCCATATCATATCATGGATGCTTGAACATGGGAGGGCTACGTTGCACCAATTGTCAAACAACCCTTCTCTATGCCTGCCTACATTTGAAAAGTAAAAACCCATAGATGCTGTCCGTGGTGCACACCTATCGCCACCCATAAGTGTTCATTTTTATTTTTTTTACATTTATTTATATATTTTACATAAGCATGTAATACATAAACAACACCAGAGTGCCCAAAGGTACAGCGGCAGTAATAAAAGGATCGCATAAGCAAATAGTTTTCAATCATCTATAACACACACATATCTTCCTGTCAGTGGGCAAAATCAGAAACTGCACTCGGCATGGACAACAAACATTGCATATTGTGATTGGTTATTTATAACGCGCTTAAAACATAGAGGATTCTAAGCCTGGACACAGGGATCGAATCTGTGTTACTCCACGTTGTCTTGTTTCCAAGGCGAGCACGTTGCCCCTGAGCTATCCTCCTGAGACTATGTAAGGACCCATATATCCGGGGGACGAGCGCACAGGGGCATTGTGCGAATTAACGCCACATCTAAATGATAACAATAAGCAACATCTTCTAGCCTTGCTGCTCATTTTGGCAATGGTCCCTTCCACCCGGCGAGGGCCACCATCCTGCGAGCCAACACCAAGAGATGCGCCGCGAGACTGCGCACATGCTGCGGAAGAGCTCCCGTCAATCCCAGCAATGCAGCTATGGGTTCCATTACAGCTTGTTCTTTCAAAATCCAAGAGGTCCTCTCGATAACCTCCCCCAAACATAGCTATAGGTGGACATGCCCGCGCCAGGTGTACAAAGTCCGCGGACACAAACTTGCAGCTCATGCATCCTTCTGATGTGTACGGATCATATCTACGGAGCTTCGCTGGAGTGTGGTATGCCTGGCGCATAACACTGAAATGCATCATGTTGTATCTGTCACTCAAGGAAATCCTCTTGGTCTTGCCCATTATGTAGGCCAATCCTCTTCCCGATCTCCATTCTCAAACTCTGATCCCACCCTTGTCTGGAAACATCACCCTCCAGTGGAATCTCGGACATGAATCTACTGTGTATCTGAGAAAACAAGCGACCCTCATCCTGGGCAGCAACGTCATCATGTAATGGAAGGAAGATGGGAGGCTGATCTGGAGAGGAGTGAAAACTCACCCTGAACTCATTCCTGATCCAAAAGTTCATAAATATATCTGATGGGGTGGTACTGCCTTTTTCCTTAAAGTTCTCAAGTGACAGAAATGTCCCGTCATTATAGTAATCTCCCAATGTAACTATGCCAACCTTGGTTACTAGATGTATGTACGCCTCTTCATGTGTAATCCCAACATATCCGGCTGGTCGCAATGGAGAGTACAGGGTTCCCACTCCCAATCTATCGGCTGTCTTGTGCCAAGCTGAACCCGTGTTAGAAACAACAATCACCACCACCTGTTTATGCTTTATCCGCTCAAGTATCACTGCTCGAAGTAAGGCAGGAGCAGCCAACTCCCGTTCTATTTGCACTTGTGGCCAAGCAGAGGCATAGACAGAGTAGAGCCAGAGCAGGCAAGTCCCAACCAAAATCTTAAATGCCCACTCAGCAGCACTGACAGATTGTAATGTCGCTGCGATGGGAGCACCTACATTAGCTTCAGGCCCCACTTGTTAGATAATTATGGCTACTCCTCTGTGGCCGAGATGGTTGCGTTGCACACCAGAAAGAAAAGAAATGGGCTGGGGTCGCCCAATAGTACCTCTCGAAGTCTGGAAGTGCCAGGCCACCATTTGCACATGATCTTGACACACCCAGGGAAATTCCAAGACAACACCCCGGAGCTGTATGAAAAAGATTGCCGGAAGGTAGATACGAATATTCAGAAATAAGTACAGGAATCTTGATAATACGACCATTTTTATAACTGAAACATGGCCCATTAGTGGCACTGAAGCACCACGCCATCTCTCTACTTCTTCTTTGAGGGCGTGAGGGCGTTTACAGCTCTACTGTAATTTTCCCTGGGGAGTATATGCAGGTCACCAGAGACTTCAATTCCCAGATATCTAGTGTTATCCCATTCCCACTTAAATATCCGTACGTGTTAAGAACACACACAACTTAGTATCAGCATATTTCATTTATTTCCATTTGGGCAGACATACATATTGCTGTTTTGTTAATATTTGAAAACAAACACGGACAATTGTTTTGTTTAAACATTAGACTATTCTCTATTTCATAAAAAAATAGGGCTTAAGTGCTTTGCATTAGAACTGCAGATATGGTATAGTGAGTTTTGCTCAGGAGTATACACTTTAGTTAAGTGGAGAAGCAGGGATTTGAGACCCCTATGTAACTTAGAAACTGAACATATACTGCTCGGGTCGACTTCATAGAAATATGATAATGTTTGCTTTACAAGAATCCTCTGTTTTATGTATATTGCTAGAAAAGTAAAAGAATCATAGTAAACCAACTTAACAAATATGTACGTCCTGACAGTACTATGTTAAGAAAGGTGAATGATTGCAGCTTTCGCCTCTCCAGCTTGATTTTGAAGACTACAAATACCGTAATGCAAAGTAAGGTGGCCTGAAACAATTCCTCTGGGTTTTGAAATGAACTTTTGAGACTTAGACACACACCAAAAGATATTGTGTGATATGGCCAACTGCTTATAATAAAGTTCACTCAGCCATGATGGTTGTTATTATAGGAGAAGGAAAGGTAAAATTCTCCAAAAAAATATCTTGTGGTCTGTGCAAAATAAGCACACACACAAATATGTGTGTGACAGTTTGTCTTGAAAGAAAGCACATATTTTGATTGACAGTTCGAGTTTTAAACGGGCATTCAAAAGCAGGTGCATACACCATTGTTATCAACCAAGCATGAACATACCACACATTGGTCTTGCTGGAGATAAAATGGCTGTTACAAGGTACAAGGGTGTTACACGTTTCTTCTTTCTATTGCACACCCACTGTTTACATTTCTCGGCTGGTCAGAATTAGACAGAGGCAGGTCAATGTGGCATTGGTGTTGTGGTTGCAGAGGGCACTCACAGCAGTGCACAGTTTAGGGGCCAGTGTGGGGTACCTGTGCTTCCTTTGCTGAGATTTTCCTCAGATATTTTACAGGCCAGGAAGACTAAATGAGCTCTTACAGGCAGCATTCCGCGAACCTAGACCCAGATTACATGGTAGCTCAGGCGTTTACTAAATTGCGGATTGCACCCACACAGTGTCGCACCCCTGGAGTATCTTGCAACTCCGTCCTGACCATAGAAGCCAAACGCAGTTGACCCCTCCCACCTTGGTTGGCACGGGCTCCTGATTCTAGTATACACAGGTAACCTTGAGGCAGCCAATGGGGGGAAAAGGGTTAGGGAGAAGTTGTGGGTAGGTCAGGGGTGTTTAGGGTAACCGGGAAAAGGATTAGGGTTCTTGGATTGGATAGGTATGGAGAGATAAAGGGAAAAAGCACGCCCATCATAGAACACAGTCCTGTAACTAGAAAAACCTCCTGCACCTACACCTTGCAGCAGAAGAACACCCTTCTTAATTAGGATACTGTCCCTACAATCACGCACCTTTCATTCCTAATCCAGCAACTAACATAAGCACATGATGTGTCATCAGAATAACCTCTTGACAACAGCTAGAGAACACAACATGAATAGGGACATACAGCAAGAAAACACTGTATACATTTACATACATGAAATTGCACCCCAAACATCCTCAGGACACCCCTTGTCTTGCCATCTGGCAGAGGTGATTGCCATAGGATGCACTTATAACTTGCAATGTGACTTGAACATGCTTTCTCCCTTAGGAGGTGACAGCAGCCACGAACAATACATTGCGTCCCTCACACTTCAGTACGCATACAAAGAACGTTCAGAACATAAATCTCCGCTTTCCGTGGCATGCACACATTAGAGTTCACGAGGTAGTGCTACAGTAGAGGGCACGTGAGAGCAAACAAACACCTAGTGCCTCCGCACTCCGCGGCGTGCACTAATTAGCGTTTGTGAGAGGAGTAGCGTTGAGACACTCATAACATTGGATTGATTTACAGTCTTCCCTAGAGCTCTTTCACCCCTTCCCAGATCACCCACCTGCATTCAACTGAGGCCTGGGGGGGCCCAACGGCGCCTCCCTGGGCAATCTAACTTCCACGTTGAGCGGTCACACCGCCATCACCATCAGGCTGTCTTGTGCCTCTGAGAGGGACAGAGGGGAAGCCAAGGCTCCCCAACTCCCTCAACCGTGTCCTGCACCTTTCCTCACCACCGGGGGCCTGGGTTAATCAGCTCCGCAATCTGCTCTCCTCCGGGCCCGTGCCTGCAACACAAAAAATCACCAACAAGCAGCACGGACCGGGGAGGGGTTTAAATAGCCAGCGAGGGCATGTGCACATCCTCCAAAACCCCATGTCCTCATGGGAAATGTAGTCTTCTGACTTTCTCAACCTGCGGACAGACCTGCCTTGCTTCCAACCAGCCCATTTTCCTCACACACAGACGCCGGTTTACTCAATTTTCAGGGTGTTGCAAGTTTCTTCTTTATATTACACATCCACTGTTTTCATTTCTCAGCTGGTTTAGCATAAGGCGGACGCAGGGCAGTGTGGCATTGGGTTCATGGCAACAGAGGGTACACACAGCCGCTGCCCTGTTTATGGGTGAGTGTGGGTACCTGAGTTGCCTTCTCCAACATTTTTCTCAAAAATCATACCAACTAAGACCACAATTGAGTCAACACCCCACTTATTTGAAAAAGGCAGCCTCACTTCTGTACTGCAAATAGCTGTTAATGGGTACGGTTGTACCTTCAAAGGCTCCATGAGACAATTATTACCCAATGATAAAAAGGGACTGTCCAGTCAAGGTTGCATACCAAGGTTTGGGGTTGAAAGACCGAGTTAAAAATATTTGAGGGAGAAAAGACAGAAGATTATTTTTTCAAAATAACCTTCAGTCTTTTCTCTCCTGAACATTTCTGACTTGGCCAAACCCCTGCCCACACCCCCACCCACACCCCAACACACCACCACCCCCTACTTAATTTGCCTTCAAATTGCTGGTCCCTGCGAAGCCTGTTCCCTATCAGTTCCGTGATCGTGAACCCGCGCCGCAGGGTCCTTTCCTTTTTTTCCCTTTATTTTATTTTCGGGACTGTGGGAGACACACCCGCAGACCTTTTATTTTTTTGGGACTGCAGGACAGCTGCTGGGGTCACCCCTGGAACCTCTGCAGCCCTTTTCTTTCTTTTTAAGACCAACCCAACAAAAATTACGGAATTAGGTACTACGTTCAACTTTTTAAAGTCTCAAAAGTAGAACATTTGATAGTATCTAATTTCGGAATTTTGGTTGGGTAGGTCTTTTCAATTCAGTCATTTTGGACGAAACCATATACCAATATTTACTTTATTATTATCACAACAGACAGTTCTAGCAACACTACGAAATACAACCCACCCTGTAAAGGAATTCAGAGGAAAGACAGTTTTAAAGAAGGAAAGGTATGCACTCTGGATACTGGCAGGGGAGTAGTCATTATTTTAAATAATCGCAATAGTTCAAGGTTACTTGGCCTAAGCACCAAGGGAGCAAGGGGTCTTAAAATGTCTCTAGGGGGCTTCTGGGAAGGACCAGTGGGACAGAACCACAATGTACCTTGTGGTGTTTTTGGTGCTCGACAGGGTCGAGTCAGCTTTAGTGCACTTTGCATGCTTCTGTGTCAGAGTTCAAGACTGGAGTCAGCTGCAGGTATCAAATGACAAGACAGTTCGGTGAGTGAAGCTGGACAAAGAGCTGCAGGCTGGCCTGCACAGCGGCTTGGGATCTGGAATCGTTGTCTCAGTGTTGGTTGGTGGCTCTGAAGCACTGGTTGAGACATCTCGGATGTCTTTAAGCGAGTGCAGCGTAACAACCGGTCAGCGTTGAAGCTTGAGGAATTCGACTGGCTTGAAAATGTTCTTTAAGGCAGACGTCGGTAGATGCTTGTCGAGGCACCTCTCCCAGCTTCTTCACTGGCCTTGTGTCATTCTTTAAAGCAGACTGCACAAAGCTGAGGAGTGTATTGCAGGCAGCTGCCTTGATCTTGGTTTTGGATACAGAGACCTTCTGGCACTTCCTACCTAGGAAGCTTGCTGCTGAGCCTAACATGGCATGCTGTGTGCTGGCTGGGTGTCGGTTCTGGAGCGGCTGGAGGGTCCTCTGGATTCATTATCTCCCTCTGTTCCCTGGGAGATGTTTAGGGGAGGGATCTTGCTTCCCTCCTTGGAGGTCCTGGCCTTCCTTCACTGGCGGAAGATGTAAGGCGGACTGTACCTTCAGCTAGGGTGCAATGATGAGTTCTTCTTGCTACTCCTTGTAAAGTCTTTAGATGATCTGCCAAAAGAGAGGCTCAGACCTCTTTTAAACCCAAATGGGCCATAGTGATTGGTGTAGTCTAAGCCTACCTTAACAAACCAATTTTGAGGTCTGTATCAACAACCTCCCGTATGTGTGAGATCATACAGAAGCATGTTGTCTCAGGAAGATAGCTCAGGGGCAACACGCTGGCCTTGGAAGCAGGATGATGCAGAGCAACACAGGTTCGATCGCCGGGTCTGCGCTTAGAAATCTCTGGATATTAAGCGTGTTATAAATAACCAATTACAGTTACAGTGTGTGTGAGATCATAACCAGAGTGCTTTGCAACAGGAAAGGTAAAGGGGTGAAAATAAGGATGTGATACTAAGTCCCATCCATTTTACTGTCTGTTGTGGATCAAAGAGTCTCTCTGGTTAATGGATCTGTAGTTCCTGATAAAAGCGGCAGGTCTCCCTTTAAGCTGCGGTGGGACCAGACTCTCTGGCTCCTGCTAACCACATTTTTGTACCTTATGAATGGGGCCCCCCTGCGGACTGGACTACTGTAAACATGCAGTCCCAGACATGCCATCGATATTGAGGGGGCGGGAGCTGGCTTCTGGTTGACACCGTTGAATATGAAAGGTTGTTTAGGTTTCCTGTCTACTTTGGTAACCTCTGCAGCCAGGTCCCATGTTGTCCTGTTTGAAGAACTCTCTAATTGGTACACTAATCACTGCCACCAGCTGCATGGCCAAAAAAAAGAGTAGGGCAGATCTATGAAGCCTTTGTTAGTTAATCAGGCTGGCCATATCATGGGGAAGGTTTGGTCCTCCCCTTGTGGAGATGCATTGTGTATGCCCTCTGTCACATCCAAGTAAATATGATAGGGCGGACTGTGCCTGTAGGCTGTGTATACCCAGAGTACATGGGTCTATACATTTGTCGCGCTGTGAGCATAGGAAAATGTGTGAAGATTAGCCCCACACATTTTCATGAGGTTGGTCTGCCATCATTCCACTTAATTAAAAAGTTAAAAAATACCCAGGCGAGTGCATATCCACCGTGCGGATGGTGGAATTCCTCAAACCCTAGTGATTGGAACACGGGGCCTCAGGCATTTCAAGCACAATTGTAGGCTGTCAGGACAGTATTGAACACAACTCTACAACCGAATGTGACATTTTCCCACCACCTCTGGATACCGATGAGATCCTACTGAGGTTTCCTTCTTTAACGTAAATATGTGATGTAAAAGTTCATCACCAAATGGGTCGCCATCCTCGTAAAAACTCACACACACCGATCACATA
This sequence comes from Ambystoma mexicanum, assembly GCF_040938575.1. Taxonomy (NCBI): domain Eukaryota; kingdom Metazoa; phylum Chordata; class Amphibia; order Caudata; family Ambystomatidae; genus Ambystoma; species Ambystoma mexicanum. The sequence continues at coordinate 921,000,149 of NC_090926.1, read as the reverse complement.
AGTGCCATAGCCCACAGTTTGCAGGCCCTTTGATTTCCCCCAATGGGAACATTTCTCCACTTAGCTAGGATTTCCAGCAGGATACAAAATGGCACTGATGGTCATGTCTAGAGGAAAATAAGGCGATTTTCTGGGGCGTTGGGGCCTCTTAAAGGCTGGTGGTCTGTGTGGGACAGCGTGAATCACATGAGTCTGCCCCGTAGGGTGATTTATGATATGAAGGAAGCCCTAATGAGCCCTGGTAAAGATTATTTCTTATTAAGACATGGAGTATTCTGTGGCGTACCCGCTCACACCCATCGCCAACCCTTTCTCTGCTCTCCATCCTGGCCCGGCAGTAGACCTTCTCTGCTGTTGCGTGTTGGGCCTGCAGATGCATAGGGGTGGGAATGGTTGCCGCAGAGGAGGGGCGGATCAAGGAGGAAAGGAAGGTTCAGGGTGGGGAACTGGGTTTCTGCACCAACAGCAGCTAATGAAGTTCAAAGTGCTTGCACTTGAATGGTGGTTTTCCTTCCCCGGGGTTTCTCTTCTTTCCGTTGTTATGGGCTATATCCTGTTCTTGGATAGGCATAGCCCAGACGGCTCACACTTGATCCTTCCAGCATCCCCTCTCTTAGCTACTTTAGTCACCGACTCGCACCACTTACCTGCGAGCCACTCTCCCCTTGCGCGCACCCTACCCTTCCCTTTGCTGAATAACAGACACCAACCAAACCTGCGAATGGGAAGAAGAAGGCCACAGCTGCTTTATTATGGCAGGCGTTAACTTACAAGTGATGTGTACAAACATCACTGCTTCAGGAATCTACGCTGAGCTTGCGCCCTAATTGTAAGGAATAGACACTATTCTTCATGGGGGCCTCCTCCATCTGCTGTTTACTGTTTCCTATCCGTCCCCCTCTAAACATCTACTTTACAGTGATAACGTGATACCACAATACTTTACTGCCTCCATCTCAGCCAGCTAGCTACCGTTAGAAGCAGTCTTTTGTTTCTACTACTCCATGTGGACCACAGTTAACACTACCTTGGGAATCTTTCTTATCCAATCCCCACCCTCTCCTCTTTACCCCAGTGAACAATTTACCGCACAGGTTTATCTCCATCACCCATGTCTCTATTCCTCCATCAGCCAACTACTTACCGTCGTAGCGTGTTTCTGCCCACACCCAATTCTCCCACAGCCAACTACATGATGCAGCGATATATTTCTGCCCCCCAGTACCCTGCTTTTCTTCCCCTAGCCTGCTTACATTTGTCTAGTGGCATTTCTGGCTCCATAATCCCATTCTTCCCCCAACAAACTTCCTTATCTGAGTAGTGGTGTGCTTCTACCTCTGTTGAACTCTTTTTGCGCCAGGCCCATAACCCTGTGAAAGAGGCCCGCCCTCTCCCCAAACCTTAAGTGCACTTTTATCTGAGCAAGCCATTCTAATGTTTGTAACATTGAAATGTGTGGCTGTGTCTTATTAGCCTCCCTTCTGAGTGATGGGCGAAAGTTACTATCACCCCATTCAATGCCACACTCATTGTCGACCTCAGGGGGGTGGGGGGACGTGTCAGCGCTGCTTCGAATAATGTTTGAAAATTGAGTCTACCTGTTACACTGCCTGATTTCCCCACACTGTCCACTTACAGCTCCTCACTCGAACAGCCCTCAGATATGGCCACCTGAACCTCTTCAGCATCACTGCGTCACTGACATTCTCTCCTCACCTTCCTTGACCCCACTCTAGTGCCCCAATCCATCATCCACATTTGGAACTTAATTGCGAAATATCCATGCCCTAGCTGTGTCGTCCATACCCCCATCGTGTTCTCTTTTCCCTTAACATGAAATCCCGCATTGCACCATTACCAAGCCTTGGCCAGAGCACTTGCCTCCCTTCCATGGGCACCATTGAGGGGATATTGATCCAAGCAACAGGCCCGAGACCAGCTGTGCTCACTGATATCACCCCTCTGGCCACCAACTCGTAAACCAGTAACCACGCCTATCTCCTTTGGCTATGAGTCGCTGAAGGACTGCTGATCACCCACCCTACCACATTTCTTAAACAGCAGGTCACCACAAACCTTCTTTTCAGGACTCTAAATCCTGAATGCTCTGGAGCCCCAGAGCATGCCTTGGCCTATGCTATTCTCTACTCCGGTACCTGCAGTCGTCACTCTAAATTGGTTACCCTCGGCTCAGCACCACGACTTTGGAATGTAACCTCCATTTTGTACACTCTTAATAAAACCACTTGGTGGGCAATAAACTACTAACCGCATAATTGCATTTAAAAGTGGGTGATTCTCCATACATATGTAGCCCCCAACAGTTAATCACTACTGGCCCATATACTGACAGTTCACAAGTTATGACTTACTATATACTGTAACCTAACCTGGACATGAGGGCTGGGAAAACAATCCTCATGTCTTCACTTCGCTATACAGTCTCTTAGCATGTCACATGCCTAGCTTCTTATAGAGTCAAACCATACCTCAAAATCCATAGCTACCATAAATGTACCTGCCGCCGCAACACCAAACGTACTGCTTCTGTGTCCCCACTGTTTTCTATACTGTTCTCCCCAATACAAACATACTTAGTGCTGCCTTCTCTAATGCAAGGAGCAAGCTCTTCACTTGTGCGCAACGCAAGCATACCTTAGCAAACCAAGAATTAGCTAACGTTGCCATCAAGGACCATATTGTCACATTTGCTCCAGCCTTGGCTGATTTATGTAATCACTCTTTCGCCACTGGAACTTTCCCCTCTCCCCTTAAGCACTCCCTTGTGCACCCACTCCTCAAGAATTCGTCTGCTGATTCTGCCTGCCCAGCAAACTATCGCCCAATCTCCATCACCCCTTTCCTGGGCAAACTCTTAGAAAAGCTGGCCATCTCCTAGCTTACTCTCCACACTGAATCTGTTGGTTGTCTCCATGACCATCAGTCTGGTTTCAGAGATGCCAGAGGCACAGAAGCTTCTCTCCTGAGCACCTGTGAAGATCTGCTCTCTAACCTTGATTCCAGCATTCCTTCTGTCCTAATCCTCCTTGATCTTTCGTCTACTTTCGACACAGTCAACCACGCCATCATGATCAATCGACTCCGTGAGAACCTGGGCATCACGGAACAGGCCCTGGAGTGGCTGACCTCCTTCCTCTTGGACCACCCCTCCCAGTCCAACTTGGTCCCTTTCTCTCCACCACCTCTCTCTCTACCTGTGGCATTTCCCAGGGCTCTATCCTCTCACCATGGTTTTACAACCTCTATTGGGCCCCTTTAGCCGACCTGATCTCTGCCTTCTCCTCTAATTTTCAGTGTTATGAGGATGAAACTCGGCTTTTCTTCAGGCTCCCCTCAGCCTCCTCTCCACTCTCTCTCATTCCTGACTGTATATCCATGATTCAGGATTGGTGATACTCCAACAATATCTGCCTTAATGCCAGTAAGACGGAGATCCTTCTCATTGGGACCCCTGCCCCTACTTTCCCTCTCTCACTCTGGCCACTGGCCTTGGGCCCTCCTCCTTCGCCTTCCTGCGAGTCAAAAACCCTTAGTATCATCTTCAACTCCACTATCTCCTCCTCACTCCTCCCCCCGCCCGCACCTCTTGTCAATCTCCAGCTCTACCAGAAATGTCATCAGGCCTACTACGACAGTCGCTTGTCTGTTCTCATCTCCTACCCCCCTCCTTCCCTCCTTATCTTTGCCATAGTTCTTGCACTATCTGAAAAGTCACCAGGCCTATTACGATAGTTAATTTCACATTCTTATTTTCTCAAGGCCTTATTAGAATGTCATTGTATTTTCCCTTGATCCCTCCCTTGCCTTGAAGCACTTTGAAACTCATTGTGTATAGACGCTATACAAATAAACTACCATATCAAATCATATCATATCTGTTCACATCTCGGACGTTGCATTGAAGTCCCACTACCAGCTGCACCTCCTCAAAGGGACTCTTCCCTTTCTCACTTTCTCCCAGAAGATCACTGTCTCCAGAGCCCGGGTTCTCTCTAGGCTGGATTACTGCAACAGCCTTTTCTCAATCTGCCTTCCTCTACTCTCTGCCCTCTGCAACTAATTCAGAACAGGACTGAAAGACTTATCCTTGACCTCAAGACCAAGGACCGTATATCTCCAGCCCTGAAATCTCTCCACTGGATCCTGGTGGCTGCAAGGATCAAGTTCAATACTATTTGCATTGTCCACAAGGCTTTCTGGGGCCAGGGACCGCAACACATCCAACGCTTTCTTCCAAAATACCTTAATTCTCGATCCCTTCGCTCAGCTGACTGCAACGTTACTTCCCCAATACTGTCACAATACCGACATTGTCTAATTCACGTTATCGTCAGTGATAATATTCAAGTATGCCCAACCAGACCCCTTCAGTATCACTAAAAAACAAACACTTCCTCTCCCTCCCAGCTGCGCCCACTACCTCCAACCCAACTACCCACTACAATCCCAGGTATTCTAATTTACTTTCCCAACCACCTCCCACAATAGTCTCTCGCCCACTGTGCTTTTAACATCCCCGGCTGTTAAGCACTGGAGGTCTGTTCAATAGGAAGCTGTGATAGGCTACAATAATATGAATACCACTGGAAGGTTATAATATTATAAGAGCATATGAAATACTTCCACCACCCTTGTGTGCGCTGTCCCCCTACTTCTTAGTAGTGGCATATGCTTCCCTTGTTTGTCCCCCAGGCTCCTAGAACTTGTGTAATGATGTATATGTTTGCTCCAGACCCCTCATTTAACACTCAAGTGAAGTTCCAATGCAGTACCTGCAACTCCCATCTTGTCTGTCTTCTGCATATATGTCCTTACTGCACAGCGACTCTCTACCCTTTTACGTCGCCTGCACCTGGGCAGCCGTCTTCCATGATTAAAGGGATCTGGCTGAACCGCTAAATCGCCCACAGTCATTGCCCCCCAAATGCTGCCACAATTAGCATCAGCGCACCTAATGAAGCAAAGTTAGTCCCGCTGCCATATCCCTGCATCCGCTGCCATGGCTATCGGAAGGGGTGGTGAGGCCCGGGTAAAAAATGTGGCGAGTCCCGCTATCTGTTCTGTACCGGTAACGATCTGATGTCTGTAATGTAACATAAGAACGCTACTGTAAAACATAATGCCTTGCAAAACATAATACCTTGTATGCTTAGACTGTAACCAAAATGCCTTGTGTTCTGTTCAACCTTCCTTTCTGTAACCAGCCAAATGTTTCTTTGTAACAGCGCCACAATGCCCCCGGGCTGATTGTGCACTCTAAACAAATTCGAATAAATAAATAAATACATGTTTTTTTTGTACAGAGCCATCAGACAGGAGACGTGACAAATCTCCCCATCGGTTTATGTGTGGAGAAACCGAAATATGGTTTATTATTACGACTGCAAATCAACTGCAGAAAAGTCCTGTTTTTCTACTGAAGAAAGGTGTATTCCAGACTAACTCTTGTATGAAACGTATAAGCATATATTGAATGGCATAACAGCGTGTGGTCCGCGATACCAGCATTACGGCGTGCCCTGCCCGTGTGCACATTAAAACTCACATCATACACAGTGACAGGTGGATGATGTTAAGTGTGCGGCTGGTGCATTTTTGAACTGGAGAGGCTTAAATGTGTGTGCTAATTATGTGGGATTGATAGAGCACAGTGAGGGAGCCCAAACCAATCAAGGGGTGTTTGAGATGGTTTCTTGCCCCTCCGAATATTTTTGATACAATGGGTTAAATTGGTGCATTTTATAGTACTTTCTTTGAAAAATGTGGTAAAAAGCCATAGTTTTGCAATTGGTTTTGTATGCTAGCACATAGACAAACCCAATAAGATGAAAGTCACCAAATGAGCACAGGAGCATTTTCCATTTGTATGCTGGATGTTCCCATACAAGTCCATTCTGGCTTCACCAATATATATCAGTATTACCGTATAAGGACTCCCAGCCAGTAAAAAATGCCATGCCACAGAAAGTATATCCAGACAGGCTGTGCACCATAAGTGTTATCACTTGCTAGACTGGCCTCCATTCACAGTCTAGCCACATGATAACACATACATTTGCTTTACCCAGGCCTAGCTGAAGATGTGTGAGGGCCCATTTCAGCATGATGGTTGGAGGCCTCCAATTGCTTAGAGCGGAAAACAGTCTGAGGCACCCATGGGGAGCATACATTATTATGGAGACAAAGAAATACATTCAGGGGTTAATAGCCGCTGGTAATTACGTGACGGACAGCCAGCAGGGAGCTCAAACATGAAATGCCCATTGAAAATCTTGAAATCCCTCTTTGTCAGCAAGTGGCTTATGTGGAGGAGCTGGTCTTAAAAGGCAACGAGGTGATTACATTCTGTATACCAAAGGGAAGTGAGTGCCGGAAGGGCTTGAACAAATGCAGCTTGTAAGGCAAGTGCTTCAAAGTGCACATTTCAAGCCCCAGAACAAAAGTAATATAGAAAGGAATATATTGCCATTTTGTAAAAGACTTCAGCCTGGCAACATGGGGGGAGTTGCTGGCCTCCTCCTGCGGCTCGAGGCCCCTTCCAAGTGAAATATATGAAAGGCCCTGATGCTGCCAATGGCTTTACCGTTAATGCAGTTACAGTGATTCAAGGGTAAAAATAAACATAAGTACTATTATGTGGCTAGACTGCTCTTCATTCAATGTGGTCCAGTTTAGCCGTGTAATAAAACTTATGTTTGCTTTACCCTTGATGCATGTGTAGCCCCTGGTTTTATGGCCCTGGCTGAGGGTGCAGAATAAATTACCCAGGCCTGTAATGGACCACACTGGAACCACACCACCATCCTAGACCAGCTGTTCCGGTGAGGCACTGAGCAACCTGCAATTAAAATTGTTAGTACAGGAGATAGGCCACAATCCTGGGTTCCTGACACTAAATAAGGCACAGTACACCGAAGAGGGAGTTTTGTTAACCTTACAGGCTTTTATATAAATATGTGTAAACTTATTAAACCGGTAAAGATATCCCCTTTCGTCAGGTCAATACATGCCCCAATTCAGGTTCCCTTTTCTGTGTTTGATAATGCATTAATAAGAGTAGGAGATACCCCTGCACAAACTCCTCTCTGTGTGAACTTTAAGCTCCTATTCATCCCCTCTCTGGGCGCCATACTCTCAGTCCCAACCGCCCACTTACCACAAACACATTTATATGGCTTAGCTTTAAACAACCTTGGCAGCAGCAGTCTGCCCTTAGTAGTATATGCCCCACTTGTTAGGTTTAAATGTCCCTGAAACACTGTACCTTATAGTCCTGTTTTCATGTCTGTCCTTGTCTCTTTGCATTTTCTGTATTGGCACCGGTAGCTGCCGTGGGATAACTCCCCTTTACAGAGGGACTTGGACTAATACTAGGCTAAAGCAGCCCCCTTCCCTCGGTGGCAGTGAGTAGAATGACCATATGAGCTAGAACAATTCACTTTCCTCCATTGCAGTGTTAGACAGTAATCATGGGCTCTCCAAGCCCTAATTTCCTCTGTGGAGGTGCTTCGCCAGTGATTGTATTCTTCTGGGCCTAAGGGGCCCATTATTGATTTCCTCCGTGCAATGGGGCTGCGGAAGCCCTCCACTTTCCTCTGCGGCGGAGCACACGACAGAAATAGTCCTGGTTGGACTTTGCACAGGTCCCGCCCACCTGGTTTTCTCTCTACTTGTCTCCATATCTATTTAACTGTCACTCTCCAACGGTCCTTCTCTTCCTTTTTCAGAACTCAGTCCATGAAAGTCCATTATAGTGAGCAGGGGAGACCTGGTCAGCATGTCCCCCATGGTGGGAAACTTGGTACTTTCAGGTTAGCCCAATGTTAACCACATATACATTTTACATTTAATAAAGAAACTCTTTAAACCCCCTTGTGTCTTGTCTTTTCTTTTATATATTTATTCATAATCCCCCATTTGGGGCACGGTTACACATGGTTCTCTGTTTCAAGGGTAAAGCAGCCCAGCAGCCCCAACCCCTATATTTGGGGGCTGGCACACAGACTCACATACAACACTTTTCAACCATGCATTCATCCACCATTCACACAACTCCTTGCATTCACGTTCACACAAAAACAAACACACCATTGACACCAGCATAAACACCAAAATACACACGTACATACATACACATATACAAACAGTTATGTATATATTTATACACATTTTATTTAAAAACAAAACACTTAACTTTCCTCCATTCACCCTTCATACACACCGGTGAAGCCATGGGAGGACTGTATGCCCCTCTCTCGGCCCTCCCTCCTCTCTGTCGCGTAGACGCACTGCCTGACAGGAGAGGAGGCCTCTCCGGTCAGTCAGCATGTTCATGGTGCGGTTCTGCGCGATCCTCGCCTGTCATTCAGCGTGTCTACACTGTCAGTGCAATAATGAGAGGCCGCAGAGCTTATTATCGTGCTGCTTTTTGCAGAACACAGGTGGACTGTGCTGTCCTCCACTCGGGCGAGTGGAGGGTGCTACGAAGTCCGAGGCCCGGGGCAGTTTGCACCCTGCTTGGGAGAGCACGTCCGCTGCCATTTATAATAAACCTAGAGGCTACTTCCTCCTTTGCGCTAATAATCAATGTAGCTGTCAGACATTGATATACGATAATTTTTGGGCTGTAGCGAACCATATTCATGTCACACAGCAACATTAAGGCTGCAGGGATCTTTTGGAAACCTATTGCCAAGTGGCCCAGAAAGAACCAGTTCACATAACCCTAATCTTGGAAATACGAGCCAACAAAATATCTGAGGAAATTGTTCACGCATAGTGCTATACCCCCCAGATGTCGAAAGCTCCACCCAGAATCCCATCTAAAGACATTCCATATTACAGTGTATTCTGTAAAAGTACCAGCAAGGTAAGGCTGTCAACACTGCACTTTTAACAATGTGAGAGGCTTTGAAAAGAGATCCTTAAGAACTAAACCTTGCTTAGGCTTACAATATTGAACTATGTAGGACTGGCACTTCTTAACCCATCGCTACCTTCTGTACCATTGTGGCACTCAACCATGTATGCTCCAACTCTAGTTCCGTCACGTGTTCAATATAGGTGAAATGCTACTCATGTCGTGCTGTAGTGAACACCCTTGCCCACTATAGACATTTAAAATAGTTTAAGGGGTTTTATTTTAAAGAGTGCACCCAGAACCCTAAATCACCATTAGGGCGCCAATAAGGAAATATAACCAGGATCTTCCACTTTGGTTAGTTAGTGCCAGTGAGATAGGATGCTATGTAAGTTTTGTATCTGGCACTCTCTGGTGTAGGTACTGCAAGGGAGGCATGGTATCACAAGTATGATACTGACACAAAAGGCACAGTTTGTAAAACCGTTATTCAATTTTTGGGGTTTGGAAAAACTCCTACTTTGCCCTATAGCTAAGGCTAAAATGAGAGTAGTCTCTACCATCAAACAATAAATAAAACAGTCCTAGTTGAGTCCGTCAAATCAAAATGGCCTACACTAAGAAAACCTAATGCCTGCCCTATCTCGAGTACAAAAGGTGTGTAAAGGAGAATATGTATGCAAAGGAAAATCTGTGTTAGAATCTAAAGAATAAATGTGGCTGAGTCAGCTCTCCTCCCCACGTTAGTTAGCACAGAGTAAGGCGGTCCCCGTAGACAGGATGACACACTCTGGCTCAGGTTCTTAAAACCAATGCAGTTCAAAGCCCGTCTGGCCTTCCACATTAAAGTTTCTCTTTCCAGTTTTCAAAACACAGTTGAACAAAAAAGTTCACTCGGGCCTTTCAAAGCAAAACGTTCACCTAGGTCTCCCTCAGTCGGGCTCAGACCTTTCCAACATAACGCTTGCAGGGATTCCCTTCCCCAACCTTAATTCACATCCTTTAGTGGTTCCCTACCCCTCACCACATCTTTGACTTCGTTCCACCATGTCCCCGTGCAACTAGTCGTGGAGGGGGCACGGGCATACTCTACTGTTCTTCCCTCTCTGCTATCTCTCCTCCTATTGCTCTTCCGTCTTATTCTTCATTTGAATTTATCTATAAAATCTTCACTAAGCCTTTTCCCAACTAATGTATCATTGTGGCTCTATCGGCACCTTTTGTGAAGACATTGATCATCTTGCCTACTCCTACTCCTGTCCTACTATTAGTCGACTTTAATCTCCATCTATCTTCAATACATTTTACCACTCTTTTTCTCTCAGTTCTTGACTCTTACTTTCTTCTGACTCTTGTGACACCTCCATCTCACACGCCTGGCTCTTCTCTTGATCTAATGTTCATCTCAACTATCACTGCCTCTTCTGTGCTAGCCCTACCTGTCTATTTTTTAGATCACTACCTGCTTTCAGTATCACTACTTCCACCAACCTCTCCAAGTTCTCCTGTTCTCTCACCCCTATCAACATTTTTTTGACATGATCTCCGTAATTTCTTTTTTTCCCAACTTTATTTAATAATTATTCCAAAAATTACAATTGAAAAACATGCCAATGAGAACGAGGTATTTCAACCCCGTGATTTTTAACACAACTTCTATCCTTCCTCTCTCTTCTTCTCTTTCCTTCTCTGCTCTTAATGCCGATAAGGCTGCCTCTGTCATTTCTTCATCTCTCTCCTTCTCGTTAGACCAACTCTATCCTCTGTCCTCTTTTCACCCCACCGGGAAACCATCCCAACCCTGGCTATCCCCTCATCTTCGTTCTATGCGTCATTTTCCCCGCTGTCAGGAAAGGCACTGGCTTAAGTCTAAATCTACACCTTATCGTACTTGTCTTATCATGCCTTTTATGATAAATGTTTATTATTTTCCACAAAGCATCTTTATTTTTCTAACCTCTTGCATACTAAATCTACACACACTAGGCATCGATTCCAAATCCTTGCATGGCTTCTTTCTCCTCCTACCCTTGATCATTCTGTCAATTGTACTCTATTTGCTTCTAATTTTGCTAATTTCTTCTTTTCTAAAGTTCTCTCTCTTCAGCGTGACATTGAGGCCTCTCTCCCACCCGACGAATCACCCCCTCCCATTTCCATTCCTCATGCTTTCATTGCTCATTTGTTCCAGTCTCTTATACTGATGTTCTTCTTTTACTAGCTGAAGCCCACCCTACTGCTTCTCCAACAGACCCGATTCCTTCTGGTCTATTCTCTTCTTGTACCTTACCTTGTCTCCTTCTTTAACATCTGTCTTCCTACTTCTATTTTTTCTACATCTTTTAAACATGCATCTGTTATGCCTATCCTAAAGATTCCCACTGCAGATCTTTTGACTGTTTCCAACTTTCGTCCTATTTCTCTCCTATCATACCGTTCTAAACTGTTAGAACGTCTTATTTACTCCCAGATTAATTAATTTGTTTGTGCCTCTTCTCTTCTTCCCTGATTTCAATCTGGCTTTCGTCCCTTTCATGCTACAGAAACTGATCTTGTCTCTGTACAAAATTGTATTCTCTTGGCTTGCTATTCTAAGCACTCTTCTTTTCTTATTGTTCTATATCTGTCAGCTACTATTGACACTGTAGATCAATATTTACTTTTGGTGTCACTTTCTTCTTTGGTCTCACAGGTTCTGTTCTGTCTTGGTTTGACTCTTACTTGTCTAATCAAACGTTTTCTGTCTTCTGGGGGAGCAAGACCTCTACGTCTCTCTCGCTTGCCCATGGGTTGGTCTTAGGCCCCTTTTTAATTTCTTTGTATACATCACATCTCACAGCTATCATTTCCTCCTTTGGTTTATCTCATCACTTCTATGCCAATGACACTAAACTGTTCCTATCCATTTCTTCCTTCTCTCTGGAAATTCATCACACTCTTTCAGCTTGCTTAGTTGCTATTAAATCCTGGATGTCTTCCCACTTTCTTACTGTTAATGCTGGGAAGTCTGAAGTACTGTTCTTCCTTGCTAACACTCTTTCTCCCCATCTCCCACCTTCTGTCATATCTTTTTCTCTTTCTAAGCTCCCAATCTCAACTACGGCTTGTATTCTTGGTCTTTACTTTAACTCAAATCTTTCTTTCTCTCATCACATTTCTCTAACTTCTCATTCTTGTCGTTTCCATCTTCACAACATCTGTAAGGCCCAACCGTTTTTCACATTTCAAGCATCTAAACTCTTAATCTCCTCTTTAATCTTTCTCGACTTTTCTACTGTTCTACCACTCTGGGCTTCCCAAATCTCATTGTGATCCTCTTAGATCAGTCTTTAATTGTTCTATTTGTCTATTTTTTCTTCTCACTTATATTCTATTTTTTCCTCTCTTGCAGCCCTTGGCTGGCTGCGCTTTCATTCTCAAATTTAATGTAATTTTTTCTGTCTTGTCTTCAAATCTCTCCATGGTCTTGCCCCTAGCTACCTTGCTGCACTAATATCCATGTACATTCCCTCTTGCTCTCTTTGTTCTTCCTCTTAGTTCAGACTTTTTGCTCTTTGTTCCCTCTGTGCTCAGCCTCGTTTTCGATCTTTCGAACTTCTTGCCCCCTTCACTGGAATGCTCTGCCACTTTCTCTTAATTCTATCACTGTCTACTCTCTCTTCCCTGGTCCTTTAAAATCGCATTTACTTCAATATGCCTGAGAGATCGTTTCCTGGAACTAAACTGCTTATTCACTTTGATTGTACCATGATAATATTTATTTTCAGTGCTTTGGTTTAAGGCATTTAATAAAAGACAAATATAAGACAAATACTTCCGGTCTCCCTCAGTCGGGCTCATAACCTTTTCTTGATGTCTAAGACTTTTGAATTTGCATGGCTTTTACTATAGACCTCTGCAGGACCACTTTGACTTTCCCTTCAGCTAACATTCTTGCATTATTTGCTGCCGTGCCTCTTGGTTTGGGTAGTTCGATGTCATAAGCACAAAAGTTCAACGTTCACCTTTTACTCCCCCCTTTTTACTGGTGTTAATTTTGATCACTTTGCTTTTTATGGTTCATTCGCTTTATCGCTTCATCACAAATACATTTCACCTTTCACAGAGACTTTTGAGTGGGTTACTTCCTTTCCCCAGACCACTCTGCTACTTAGTATCACTGGTTTCACAGTTATCAGTAATTCAAAGTTCATCACAGGTCCTCCTTCTCTCGCGTCTCACTCACACGCGTGCATCCTTCAATTGTGCGATATACTGTTGCAACTTCAATCTTTCCTTAACACACACCAGTCTTTCATGTCGCTTGCCAACTCACCAGCTCTGTGCATTTCTTTCTTGTCTTTGCAGTTTTCAATTAACGAGTCAAGTTTCATTCTACAGGCTTGGCCACACCTCCCCAACTCTGCTGTTCATTCGGGAGTGTCGCTGGCGTCCTTGAAACACAATGCAGTCTTTCTGTTTGGGATGTGACCTTCTCCACGTGTCTTTCACAGCCTTTTGGATGCAACACCCTCATGCAGGGAACTCCTGGGGTTCTATACCCTTTGCTCTCGTCCCTCGGTCCATTGCTCTGCTCCAGTAGGTTCGCCTTCGCTCCTGACTTTGCCTGACCCAATTAGTGGGATATGTCCAATGAGATATGTAAACGTTAGCCTCTTTACTCTCAGTCGCCCTCTTCCTCAGCCCAGTGTTTGTGTACAAAGGGGGAGGAGGGAGTTGGGACATTGGATGGCTCAGGTGTATGGAAAGAGGGGAATTCCGCATCTCACCATCGGTCGCCTCACCCCCAAACCCCAAATACCCTTCACCCAGGTGATCCTCACGCACTGGTCCACCCCCAAGTTCTGGATCCAAAGGCGATGCCTGTGCCTGGGCTACATGAGAGAAAGATCCCCGGGGACTAGTAGGTGTGACACCGTTTGGTGTCTCACAGTACATTGTTCTGTAGCACAATAGGCATTACTTACATAAACTTTAATCTTTTAAGATACCTCTATGAACTGGTCAGGGCCATTTTAAGGAACTTTGGGGCCCGGGTCACAGCTACCTTTGGGTCCCCTCCCCAAAACCAAAAATAAAATGAAGGGATCCATAATCCCTATGTGCTCACAATTTATAGCTAGATAGGAAGTCTTTTTTTGCTGAGTGGTGTGAACTTAATCACTTCTAAAGACACCACGTTCTGCAGATTTAACAGTTAAAGGATATGCTTAGATGTACATAGCAAATCGCGTGTGTTGTTGGCATAGCTTTCTCGCAGAATAACTGCTGTCACGACACCACGGTTTAAATAAAGTGCGAGTGAAAAAACATCTGCATTGCCAACTCGATGGTATGCACTTGTACTTATCTATAAGAAACGCCTATAAGGCGGTTGTAGAAAGGGAACTGATGTAGACAAATGCATGCACTGGCAACTTAGAGTGTTGCGTAATAGATTAGCAGATTCAGACCTCCAGACTCTAATTGAGAATCCATTGAAGGCAAATAAAGCTTTGGAAACAATGGACTGGATTCTCACAATTGAAAACATGCGTTCTAAGGTGGATTCAAACTCATTCCGGAAAGGAGAAAAAAACTGTGCAAAATTACAAGATACTTGGTGAGATTCCCTGACTGTAAAATAAGGAAACAATTCCTCAGATTAAGACTGAATGTATGTATGTATATGCTTGTAACGCGCCGTAAGCGTGCATGCATCAGGGCATGGGAGAGACTGGTGATGCAAAATTCACAGATTGAAAACCACTCCAAGGTCTCGATGACCTAGCTAGGTCCTGAGGTTTACCTTGGGTCATTGAGAATTTATTGGAATAGGAAAGTTTCAGTGCTTTCCTGAAACTGAGATAATTCCCATCTTGTCTCAGGGCAGCAGGTAGCTTATTCCAATCATTTGCGGCCTTCAACGGATAGGATCTGCCTCACCCTGATGCCAACTTAACGCCGGGTATATTCAGGAGACTCGCATCTGCTGAACTTAAGCATCTGCGGAGAACATACAATGAAAATTGTTTTTTAAAATAGCTTAGTGCCTCTTCAAAGAGGCATCTATGTACTATCGTCATGGTCTTAAACTTATCTCTGTCTTCTATTCTGAGCCAGTGAAGATCCTTTCTTCCTGCAGATATATGATCTCTGTTTTTAATTCTCTTAACTATGCGGACTGCATCGTTTTGCATTACTTGACACTGTTGTAGCTCTCTCTTCGTGGCTCCCAACAACAAGGGGTTTCCGTTGTCTAAGCGTGACAATATAATTGCTCTTGCATTAGTAGCAGTGTTTTCTTCGTTAATGAAAGGTCTTATAGCTCTTAATAGACCCAGATAATACACGTTATTTTTGTGCAGGTAGTTGACCTGTGTTTCAGAGCCGACTGACGCTTCGACCATCATCCCAGTGTTTTTACCTGGGGCATTACCGGTATGATGGCTTCTTTAATGGAGAAAGCTTTCTACTCTGCTCCGAGTTTGGATCTTGCCTGACGGGACCCAAAGATCATTAGTTCCGTCTTGGTATTGTTCCGGCACATCCAATGTTTTTGCATCCAGAGGTCAATAACATTGTAGGTCTCCGCTATTTTGCCGTTATCGATGTTGTGGTCTCCTTTCAGTTCGAAAATAAGCTGTATGTCATCGGCATAGTTTGTGAAAAATACGCCACTGTTTTCTAACAAGTCACAGAGACTCCTTATGTATAGATTGAATAATAATGGGGATAAGCTGGCTCCCTGGGGGACTCCGAACATGATTGGGGCTGTCTCTGAGAATTTGTCGCCCCAGTGTATTCTTGCTTTCCTATCCTTTAGAAAGGAGGCTAGCCATGCCGGTTCTATGTCATTTCATCACCAGGCTTTTTAACGTGCACATTCCATTGAAAATGCTCATCGTTTTTTTTTTCTTGTTTTTTTTGGGGGGTACCCCGGCAAGCCCCCCTCCCACACTTATTTTTTGCTATTGCCCACCCGCCCAAACCCTTATCTGCCCTTTCCGACACCCCCATAAAAAATTTGATGAGCACATTCAATGGAATGTGCACGTTAAAAAGCCTGGGGATGAACAGGCAGGCGATGAAAGGACATCGTAGCCGCCATGCCAGCGCTGCTGTAGAGCATCCTGCTATTTTATCAAGCGCTGATTTGAGTAGCTGGTGGTCTACAAGGTCGAAAGCTGCGCTGAGGTCGAGCAGCATGAGTATCCCGGATTTGCCTTTGTCAATCAACTCCAGCATGTGAATATCGCACAATCTGGAGATGTGCTTTCAAGAAGAGGAATGAGGGATTCAACTAGGTTCTGCTGTTCTAAGTGCAATATACTGGAGAACCAGACACTAAAGCATCTTCTTATGGAGTGTGGGTGAACCTGGGACTTAAGATCTCACTTATTTGACAGATTTGGTATACATTCGCAGATTTCTGCCATGTATGTTTTGGGACCGGCTAATATCCGGACAGAATCAAGCTCTTTCAATTGCAGTGGTAAACGTATTGGAGGGTTTTAACCTGGTGTTTTAGAGGATTCCTTCCTTCTGTAAATCTAAGACGTTTTTAAATATAGGTCCCACACTCCTGAGTGGGAATGCTGTGATTGAAGGATTGTTATACTCAGTTGCTCCCAAGGGGTTTTCCATGTTTGACACCTATTCTCTCCTCTATGCCAGCCGGATGAGTAGAAGCACCAACTGGGATGGCTGGCTGAGGGGATTATTGAGAGTAGTGATTTGTGATTTAGTGTTCTTGTCTAGTTTTACCCGATTTGATCTTTTATGTGAAGAGAAAAAGAATAGTGTTTGTAAATTAAGTTGTTTTTTGTTCATTTAATTGTACATGTAAAAGGTCAAAATTTGACCAAATACATACAATTAAAAAAATAATAACAATAATATAAAAAGGACAATGGATCAGCCGAAGCAGGGCTTATCTGTGACGCACTATTTACGTAAAAGTAACTGCCTGGGAGGTGATCAGGATACAGCCAGTAAATATACTGATTTTCATATGACTGTTCCAAAAAAGGGAACGAATAGGGTGTTCTGTATGTAAAAAAACTCAAAAACTCTGTATACAAAGCAAAATGGTCAAATATATGTCGCTGTTTCAGGATAAGCAACAAATATGATATTGCACACATCACTGTCTCTATGTGCAAAGAGACGGCTGGAAGTGTGCGATCCAGATGTGCAAAAGCCACGAATATAGATCTTTAGAGGGTATGTCCCCTATAACAGGATATTAATCCCATGAGGGCAACAGAGAGCGGTACTGTAAGTACAGGCAAAGGTGCTAGACAGACAAAAGATCTAGGGACGCATGGACAACTAAGTACGATAGCAAAGCTATATTTAGATAATATAAAGGTAAATGAACCAGCAATATAAAGGCAATATAATTATGTCAAAAAGTGCCTCATAGAAGCATCAAATATAAAGCTTGGCAAATTGTGTTTATAGGGTACAATCTCACTGAAAGCCGTGTAGTCATTCTTCCTGTTGGTTAAGGCCTATATGGTAACTTTGTGTGTGGTACATCCACCACAGTCCGCACTGAGCCTGTCTGGTCGATGTACCATGGGAATCAGTACCCCACATGCGTTCTAGAGCCCACCACTGCACATCGTCACAGCTACGGTTATTTTCCGAAAAGTGAACCACTAGCAGCGATCCGTGAAAAGCATCCACACCCCCATTCATGCGCAGGAAGAGTCGCACCGGGCCCGATTTCAGGATCTCAAAATCAGGTAACGGCAAATACCAGAACCGTAGCCACCCACCCTTCCAAACCCGGGACGGGGTTTATAAAATAAAAAAACTCCCAGGACCACAGGACGGAGGGCGATTTCCTGGGACTGTCCCGGGAAAACCGGGATGTCTGGTTACCCTAATCGAGGGTCAGTGAAGGTTCCTGTGTTCACCTGTGCCTCGCTTCGCTAGCTTGTGAGCCTTATTTTCTGCACATGCGTCCTCTTCTATACCATATACTTTGCTATAAAAGGCAGCGCTTCCCATGAGTTTTGCTTCAGACATCTTCACGCATGTAGCTTCCGCTAGTGGTGATGGCATGTCGAAAGACACTCCATAGTGCCTCTTCACAACCCAATGTGAACAAGTGTACAAAATAGAAAGAAACTCGCTATCCAGCACTATTTCCAGCTAGAATGTGCCAATCTTTTTGTACACATGACAGTCGTTCAGTCATAGACAATTTCAATTTAAAGTTTTCCTTCCGTCGCAGTGAATAATTTTATCAATAGTGCTTAGCAAGTGCTATTTGAAATGTTGTACCCTACTGATCTTTCACTGATAATGAAAAGCCTACTTTCACTAGCACACACAAACCCCCCACCGATGGCCAACACAGGCTTCGCCATAAGCACATCAACATTAACTGGGCCACGAAAAAGCACTCCTATTTAGCTCTGTCGCACTATTCCACATCAGCAACTAACCAGATCCAAAGATCTGTAGTCTACCTACTGTTAGATTAGGGCTGTTCCATATCGATACCATACTCCCAGGTTTCTCCACCAAACCCATAGAAAGAAGATTGGCACTCAGTAACCGAACTCTTCTTCCCTGCACCCATCAACACCACAGGTTTCACATCTGTCTTTCCCACCATCCCACTAACAAACCCCACCCCCTTTTTCCTTATATAGCCAAGCGCAGGAAGGCCCCGAATAATCACAGACGGGTACCATACAAGACCACTTACTTTAAATGACATAATAGCTATACAATAGCCAAAACCTTTTTTAGTAGTTGGTTTTTAAGAGGACTTACGTTCAAGGAACAGGCGCAAGGGCACACAGTTTTCGCATTTTATTTACAACAGGAACTTATTTACATGCACAATTGAGGCATTGTATCTCAGAGGATTGCTTAAAAATAACACTGGCAAGCACTATAGAACAAATGCTTAAGTGTCTATATGATAGAAGTGGCTAGAAGCCAAGGGATAGGCATTTCCCAAGCACTGCCAAAACGAACTTGGTCATGACATGGCAACATCTGGAAAATGGTGCAAGTACCAAATCATATGATGCCAGTGTCTCTGAAATGCCTATCTATTACCTATACAAAAGCCTAAAGTATAGCCTTTGTTAGTAGTTATTTTTAACTGGACATAAGGGCATAAAACTGGAGCACTGGAAGGCCATGTATCACACAAGCTTTGATGTTACTGCATGATACGCAATGCTTAACATTGATGAGCTCTTCACCCATATATCCCCATTTAGTGTCTGATTTGTCAGTAAGAGATGGTCGTCATACGATATGTTTCAGAAGGATATTTCAGTATACTGTTAACTTTTCATTCACGTTGATATATTGACATTTATACATATCCTCATAAACATTGTGATTTGTCTACTGAGCATATCCGAGCGTCCACCTGATGGGTAGACGTGTGTTGCAGGGTGTTGCGGATGTGACTGCCTAGTTTGCATGTTGATTTGTTGATTTTGTGTTTTCATTGCGCTTGTGGTTTAGTGTTAGCCTTGTAGTGGTCCAAGGGCATTGCAGGGTCCCAACAGGAGCATACTACTTCACTGGAATTCCCATTAGCCCAAGGTCAGACACACAGGGTTCCTACGGGCAGGGAAATGGATATTCAGAGACTCAGGGGAGGGTTGAGTGGTTCTTCTCTAGAGCACCGGGAGTCTTGAAAGTTGGTGATTTCATAGAGGCAGTATTTCTCTCTACATACCGCTATCACGTTTGTATCCAATTTAAAACATCTGTCCTGCAATAACCTGACGGTATCGACAAGAGGACATGTGTTGAATGTATCTTTGACACATCTGACTATTGTGAATGTAATTTGCTTGTGACATGTTATTCAGTGCACGTTTGTTCTGCACGTATAGTATAGCAGGGCCCTCAACTGTAGACAGTTGCCCTAGTGGCTGATAGACTGTTTATAATACCTGTTCCCCCTCTTGTGCTGCAACCCATTGACAACAGCTGAGTCCCCTGAACAATTTGGCCCAGCTGTCATAGCTTGATCAATCAATCAATCACATAGTCAGTGTCATAGTAGTCATCTCTTCGTCTGAACCCAATGCTGTGCATGATTTATGTGCATTTTTACACTAGTCATCTCTGCTAGTAATTAGTCACCTAATTGTAATTACTATCTGCATGCAATGTAATGATCCTTTTATTTTCAGTTTTCCACATACTACAGTCTTCCAAAAGGGCTTTCCACCTCAGCAGCACTTCAAAGCCACAACAATGGCAGTAGGCACTATACAAATATCACATCACATCACGCAACATGTAGATTAATGTATGCCTAAAGAAACTGTCTATACATCTAGAAAGAAACACAGTGCAAGTAAAGGCAATTGTTTTAAGCCATGATGTCTCACAGCATGATCTGTATGGCTCCCTCCCATTTTAAATCGCCCACTATTTGGACCAGTTCAGATAAATGTTTGCAACCATTTAACCTTTCCTGCGCTTTTACAGCTGAAATCAAAACAAACAAAAACCGAAATGTCTCTGACTGCTTAGAACAGATGATCACTACATTGTTGTATTGGTTGTCTGATATTTGTTTTTGTTAAGATCAAAAATGTTGTTAAATATAAAAGCCTGGGCTGTTTGTTTTCTTGGATTGGAGATCTGTGGAGAAAATATAGCCCGATTCCAGCACTGCCTCCAGCCACCAACCAATGCATTTCTTGTGACCACATCCCCATTTCCACACACGTGCCCAATGTGCGACACACTCGGGCCCCAGTCCATTAAACTGCACAGCATATACCCCTGCAGAAAACATCTCATTCACTCGCTCCTTGAAACACAGTGATGTTGACGCATATAGCAAACATCTACTAGGAAAAATGTCCATGCACTCCAGTGAACTAAAACCTTACTGGTATGTGGGTTATTGCATGTGTGAATGGGGCAGGACCATCAGCGAAGGCAAACCCCCATCCAGCTCTGATTGGCTAATGAAAATGGCCCCACACACCAGAGTCGATAAAATGATTATTGCATTCTTTCTTTGGTTGGGTTAAAGGTTGAAAGTACTGTTGTTGATTCTTATATCACTATATTGAGCACCATATCTGCAGCATTATTTATTATTATAACAATGACACGCTGATGACCTTTAACCTACATGAGCGACAAAGGCATAACGTAGCATTACCTCCATGCCCCTCTTCCTAGTCCCAGTACTTGCCTTTGAGATTCCCTGCCTCCATTCCAGGAGCGCTTTCATCTTTTTCTGTAAAAGGTATACTTACCCATAATCCCTTAGTTAAAAATGTCCTGTCCTTCGACTTCTTTTGGGTACAGGGTTCTGAGAGAGCAACGCTGCTGGCCCCCTAGGTTGTCCCCTCCATCAGCGCGGCGGAATCGGTCCAAGAGGGGCATTGTCTTTGCGGTAGGTGATTAGGTTGAGTTTAGTGTGTGGGCCCTTGAGTGCAGGGTAAGGGGCCCCGATAGAGGGCTCGCCATCAGGATTAGCCTGGGCTATCGGGCCCTTGGCTCGCAGGTGAGCGGAAGCAGAAGGAAAAGTAGAAACACCTGGAAGATACTGAAGATTCTTCTAGCACAGATAACACGTCCAGGAGAAAGAAAAAGCGACCAAGAAAATTGTTCCTTCTCTCAGAAAGAGAGTTAAAGAACATTATGAATCAGTCTATCCAGCTGCATGAGGGAAGGAAGAGGACGAAAAGTTCTCTGTCTAGCTCTTCATCATTTCCTTCATCGTCCACGTTGGATCCTACCTCCTGGATGAGGCCGAAGTGAGTAGAGAGGAAGTGCAGACAGTACTTACCAAGGTCTGGTACAGCATGGGTTTTTCAGAATCTTCTGTCCAACTGATCCCAAGATCAGGCAATGACACAGTAATACAATGAGGCGTCTACTCATCTGAGACATAAAATATCAGATCCTGAAAAAGTGGAAGGATCCGGAACATATTTCCATGCAACGCTTTCTGGTCAAATCATACCTTCTTAAAGACAAGGATACCTTTCTCCTATATACTGTAGACATTGATAACATTCCAACCAGCCTGGTGGGGTGGTCAACAATGTTGGCTGAAGAGGCAACAGTCCCAGATCCTGTGGACCGGAAGGCAAACTCAACTCTCAAGAAAACCTATTCAGGGGCTCATCTGTCCCTTAGAGCACATATCTATGGCGCATACCCTCCTGAGACTGTTCTAGCAGGTTTCAAGAATCTAGGAATTCTGGCAGAAATGCAGAAGCAAGTAGAGCTCCCACCTGACTTATCCTAGTCAGATGAGGGGAACAGCCATGACTATAGGTGCTGGTGCCTCAGCCAGGTGCCACATTCAAATAAGTGTCTTGAAGATAGAAGGGTCCAAAAGGCTATTGTCTTGAACATTCTGTCAGAAAGGAGCAAACGTTTTGGATATTCATTGGAAGAAACAAGGCACAATGCTTTTTGTGTGAACAAGCACACCAACATGCTTAGAAATAAGACCTCCCTCTCGTACTCAGGCAAAAAATCTTCCAGTTCCAAACTCTAGCCACTCTTTCTGGGAGCAGATCCAAGTCCTGTAGGAGATCAGAGGGACTGCAATCTCGACCAAGAGCTGTGAAACCTGCAGGACAATTGCAGAAGGCCAGTTGGTGGAAGCCTTCACCACTTTTTTACAGTATGGAACAGGCGGTCCTCAGATGCTCAGGCTATCCAGATGGTCCAAAGGGGGGATCTCATCGAATTTCTTCTCCCCTCCTGTTCAGTCACCCATGACCATAACTCTTTTCCAAAGAACTGGATTAAGAGGAAGACTCTCATCAACATCAAGGGGAATTTGTGAGGGTTCCTCTGACTCAACGGGATCAGAGGTTCTACTCTCAGGATTGTCAGGTCCCAAAATCCTCAGGTAAATACAATCTGAAAGCCCTGAACATATTTGTAAAGGGTGAATAAAGATGGGAACACTTCAGAAATAAATTCCACTTACAATGAAGGGGGACAGGTTGGTGTCCTTGTATCTCCAGTATGCCTAATACCATGTGGCCCTCCACCCTCTCATTGCAAATATCTTAGATTTACTGTGAGGACAGTCTTTTTGAATTCCTGCTTCCCTTTTGTCGGAAGACGGTGAACCATTAGGCACTTTTAAATGAGGAAGTGTGTCATTATGTGGATGGGGGTGCAGAATAACTCTTAGACCAATAACAAGACAGACTCAGGAAGTTGGCAAACAAAATCTGTTTTATTATCAATTGTCTAAAACTGTGAGTACAACGGACATAAACAGACGTCTCACAGCATAATCTCAACACGTTTACGTTTAATAAAATACAGTACTTTTATAGTAAAAACTCGTAATTTGTGACGCCATACTATGTGACAAACTAAGAAAACCTACTTGGGATTATGATAGGTCTATGGGGAACATATAGTTATACTTTCTGTAGGGGATTGGATTGTGATTGGACTCTATAGTCAGGTGTACAATTTATGCCCACCCCTAGTGCAAGTCATCCTCAATATTTGTTAGATACACAACACACCATTGGCTCTCAAACTATAGGGCTCTTCAATAAATGCCCCTCTATAATTTGTTACCATGCTTGTACCCTTCTGGAATATTCGACTCGCTAGCAGCACCCAAGCTGGTACCCCAGGTGCTTGTGGGTGGACTTGTCCATTCCGCCCCACCCAATTAGCCCATCATCCATCATCACTCATGCCATCTGCCATTCGAATTGTCTTTGAACTTGGCCTTGCAAAGTATCACTGCTCCTGAGAATAGAAGGGGGTGCGAGCACGTTCTTATCTTCAAGTTTTGATGCAGCTTGCCCATTTTCTATTTCCATCCATCCCATGTGACAGGAGATCGTTTTTGAGCTCGTTCTTCATATTTAATGATAATAAATGAATAAAACTTGGCACACATAGTGTTTCCGTCGAACCTTAACAAGAGTGCGACTCGCTTCTCACGTTCTTTGTATCTCCTTGAATAGGTGACCAGTTCTTGGCTGCCCTAACCCTTGACACTGGGCAAGACATCCTTCTCGGCCCTTCCTTGATTTACAGCTGTTATTCTCTACTGTGCCACACTTTCAGCTCTTCTCTTTCACGGGTCGTGGCTTACTAAAGTTGCCACATCAAATATTCAGTTTCTATACATGTACATATATATATATATATATATATATATATATATATATGAAAAGTTGCTTTATACCGCAGTACAAAGTGGATGGAGTGCACGCCAAAAATCAGTCCAGAGAGACTGATACACGCTGGACACAGAGTCAAAAAACCAATGGTTTCCAAGCATCAGAAATTATTCTTTAATTAAATTGATGCCATGGACAAAAGAAAGATGAGCACGAAAACGATACGTTTCACGGCAAACAAACCGCTTGATCACGTTACGTGTGTGAACACAGAAAAAGGACTTGTAAACTGGCATGATCTCTATGGTACAAGTGTATAGAGCAGCGTACACTAACAAAAAGCTTGATTACAAAATCGGCCATTTTTGAACATTTTGCATACCCTTGTAGGTCATTATACATACACGTGAATGCATTCAAAAAGACATCAGCAATAGGCTGATAATGTTTCTCTTTTCTCAACAATGTTTGAAACTGCGCAGCAATGATGTTAAATTCAAAATGTAGATGATTATGCGATAGCATTTACAGCGTGCAAAAAATGCATCTTATTTGCCTAATCTTCATGTGTACTGTCTGATTGCCGTTTACATTAAGAATCTGGAAAGGCATACAGCAATTTAACCTTATGTTGATGTACACAGATTGATGCTATAGACATGTGGATCAGACTAGTGCATGGTCCTAGTGACCCTTATATCTTACCCTGCAAATCTAGGAAGTTACCATTTTTAAAACAAGGTCCATGTCTACTGTAATACCTGGCACAAGTGCATGCTGCATATTTCTGTTTTAACTGGCCTATTAGCTCACTTAATAGAACGTGTGTCTCACATGCAATATATTTCTCACAAGATAGAAAGGGATTATTGCTAAAGTGCATAGTACTTACGGCAATGACATGTTAGAGATTTTATGTTCCTAGGTATTGTCTACTTAACGTGCAAATGCCTATTAATGCTGTCTGTGCAAATATGCAGTGGCCAACCAGTTGCTGGTAAAGTGCAATGTGCAATTTCGCAGCTATATTAGTGTTCCCTATGTAGGGGTACATAAAGGGCAAATGCCTATTTATGCTGTCTGTGCAAATATGCAGTAGCCAACCAATTGTTGGTAAAGTGCAATGTGCAATTTAGCAGCTAAGATAATATACCCTTTGTATGGGTACATAAAGTGCTTAGTGCATACAGTACCTGAACTTTAAATAGAAATATCTCACATTGCCCAATAAGTAATGATACAGTTGCAATACATGACTTAAAAAGATAAAAGCACCATAATAAAACCTTAATACATTATAAGATACCAACATATTTGCTGGCCATATGCACAGTTGAGAAAAGACAAATTGGATAGTGCACATTGAGTTATAGAGCTGGCAGTTAACTTGTGTTCCTGAATGACAAAGCAAAAACATTGCTCACCCTTAAAAAAGAAAGAAGTTTAAAATTAGATAGCGAAAATGGAGAGAGTCTAAAATTCATTCAATTTCTCTTTTGTCAGTAAAATATTGAATTGATAGTTTCTCTGTCCTAGAAGCTAATGTGACAACTTTCCTTTCTCAACGTTATTTAAACCCCTATATGCTGTCAATGAATTGTATCGTGAGTTTCAGTTTTCCAATAGTACTGCCCACATACCATTTGTCACACAGACAGGTGAGTACATACACAACATACTCGGTTTCACATGTGATCCTGGGTTTTATGGCTATGTTCTTGTGTAATACAGGATGGAGGTAATTTTTGGTATTTTTTAGCAAATTTGTATGCTTTGCATTTCATGCACTTCTGAAAACCTTCTGATGTGCCACTCAGGCAACCTTGACCTGCTGGAGTAATCTTAGGGCTCATGTAGCTGGATACAAGGTTATCCCTGAGTGAGGTGGAGCGTCTAAAAGCAATATTAATGTTATTTCCCAAAATGCTTCCTAGATGTTCATCTTGTTTAAGTATGTGCCAATGTTTACGCATTATATGGCGTATATTATCGGAAGCTTTACTGTACGTTAGAATCAGTCTAGTGTCTGTTGTTTCTGGGTTTTTCTCAATTGGAACTTTAGACATTAATAAAATAGAACGATATTTTTCTCGTGCTTTACTGTACGCTCTTTCCAACACAGAGGTAGCCTCTTTGTTGGAACTTTAAAACCATACTTCTACATTCTTTATCAAAAGTTTCAAGTTGGGAACAGTTACGTCTTATACGAATGAATTCGCCACAAGGTATGCTCCACTTAAGGGCTGTGGGGTGATTACTCTTTGCATGTAAGGGTATGTTGGAACTTGTGGGTTTTTGATAGAGTTCAGTCACTAATTCTCCTTGGCCCCAGTTACAAGAATATCTAAATAGACGATAGCAGTCTTGCTGTGGAACTCAGTGAAATGTAGATCAAATTTGTTTACATTACGTGACTTGACAAATTCCAACCATTCGGTAATCGGTCCATCACAGACGACAAACAGGTCATCTATATAGCGTAACCAAAGTACAACTTTGTCTGTGTTGTGAGTGTTAGTGGGGGTCCAAACTGTAAACTTCTCCCACCAGCCCATGGTTAGATTGGTGTATGCGGGAGCAAAGGCTGTTCCCATAGATGTTCCTTGCAACTGAGTAAAGAAATTCTTATTGAACGGAAAGCTTTTATTTGTCAAACAAAGATTTGTCATCTCCAGGATCATCTTCCCATGTTCTAAGTAGTTGAGTGATCTGGTTTATAAAAAATTACTCACATGATTTCAAGCCATCCTTATGTTTAATAGATGTGTAGAGGAAGACCACATCCAGTGTTGCTAACAAGTAAGTCTTTTCCCAAGGTATTCCATCAATTTTGTTAAGGAAGTCCTTAGTATCTCTTAAATATGACGGTAAAGTCGTGACAGATTTGACTAATGTTTCATCCACTAGTTTAGACACATTTTCAAGGAGTGCTCCACACAATGTAACTATGGGCCTCCCTGGTGGTCTAGTTTTGTTTTTATGTACCTTGGGCAGGATTTAAATGTCAGGCATTATCGGGAATTTAGGATGCAGGTATTTACACATATCCTCATCAAGCAGGCCTCTCTCTTTCCATTTGGTTAATAGCTTGAATAGTTTGACATTCATCTCCGCTCTGGTATCTGTATCTAATAACTTGTAGCATTCTATGTCCTTAAGTTGTCTATAGGCTTCGTTGATATAATCTTGCCAATTCATTATGACTATGTTGGTACCCTTGTCCGATGATTTAATAACATAGTCATCCAATGTACATATATTGGACAGGATCTCCTGATCACGGCGAGTAAGATTGTCTTTAATGCCATTTTTCGTTCTTCTAAATTTCTTCAGATCACTAATAACCAGATCTTAGAAGGCCTCAATGTTCCCTCCTGGATTAAAAATGGGATTGAAACATGACTGAAGTTTGAGTTTACTTTTACTAGGACAATCAGTTTGTATGTTCATAAGATCCCATTGTGGGTCGCTTATGTCTTCGTCATCTTGCCATTCCGATTCAAGATGGATAAGATCACGTAATATGTGTGTGTCCTCTATCATCAGAAGAGTGGAGTCACTCAGAGGTTCATCTATCTTTGGCTTGAGACGGTTGATGGAAAAGAATTTCTTCAAGAGTATTTTACGCATGTATCTGTCAAAGTCTATTCTTGTTTCTGCATAGTTGTAGTGAGAAGAGGGACAGAAGTTTAAGCCAAGTTTGAGTACTGATTGTTCTTCGCAGGTGAAGTCTTGTGATGTAAGATTGATAATAGACATGTCTGCTATATTGTTTTGTATTTGCATTAATTTTTTGTCCCAGAGCGTGTTTGTCTGTCTGTCTGTCTTGTCCGTTACTGCTATATCTGTGGCAGTTGCTCCTCCTTGTTTTCTTGATCCTCGCCACCTGGTCGATTTAACTCATCCTCTTCCTCTTGTTTTTTTGCTGTTGTTGTTGCTTCTGCCATCCATTCCTAAGAGTCTCATTTCTTCTAAAAAATTCAATTTTCTCTGGGGCTGTTCATTTTCACTTTCTGTGGTTTCTATATCTGAGGATGATGGTTCGCTGGGTATGTCATTGTCAGCATTCGATGTAGCTGTTTTAGGGTGTCAAATCTTTTGGCAAAAGTGAGTACTCTCCCCTTCTCATAGTTGTCCTTGTCCCGCAGAGATTTCCGCTGCTTTCTCAGCAATTTCTTCCTCAAATATTTTGTACCCCTTATCCATGTTCATACGGATGGCTTTCCCTTCTTCACTTTGACTGATGGCCTGTAACTCTTCTTCAGTCTCTTGTATTTTTGGCAATATTTTCTGTCGATCAATTTTAGCATATTTTGTTAAGGTATTAAGGAATGTCACTGAGCAGTATATATATATATTGGTGGCACCGCCTGCAGTCTAGTCATTACGTATAGCCAGCCTTCATGGTTACTTAGTCTTCTTGAGTTGCAGCATATGTACAGTTATAAAACAACTTATATTTTCTTCAGTGGTCTTTGGCACGTGCAATCTTCATTTCACACATGAAAGGTTACTCCATTCCTTATTTCATCATCAGATTTCATAAGGTCTATGCATTCTCTTCTCTGATCATCCTTCTCAGTGCATCACTCTCATTTGTTGTGACATCACCAACCTCTTTTATTAACTGCTTCACACTTCTTCAGGGATCTCCCCTAAAAGACTGTCATCTCTCTGCGGGTACATCTTATAGGGCTTTCTCAATGGATACCTTGTTTTGAAGATCTTTCGCGGTATGAGTATTATTATCGGCATTGTGCATATATCGCAATTTGCAGCTTCCAACATGAAGGCAGAATAGGGGCAGGACTTCTGTTAGAGACATTTTGCTCCTCCTCTAAACTCCCACCTCTGGTTGATTCATCGACCGATCTCCCATCAGACTTCACATCTCGACATCCTCTTTTGAAAAAGTGCTCATTTGGAGTGCATATCTTCATTACTCCTTTCAAAGATCCTGCTGATTTTACATGGTCATCAACACTCTAGGTCATGTGACTACAATGTCCATTCGGGCTGCAGTAAATTCATCATCCCACATACTTCTTGTGGCTTCTCGGCTACAGGAACTTCATTCCCTCAGGTGCTAGAATGCTTGCTTCTATATATTTTTGGATCTCTTCATCTGTCAGCTCCTTGGGTCCAAACCCAGACTCAACATCGATCATGACCTTCATTCCTACTGCTTTCTTTGCTGTCTTCTTACACTGTGTCACATTGATCGTGTCTGCACGCACTCAACTTCTTCTCCTTGTCTTGCTTCTGAATCGATCGTTAGGGGTGCGATGGTCTCACCAGTGTACAGTCATTCAAATGGATCCAAGCACGTCTTCCTTGGACTGTCAGTGCTGAGGGAGTAACGTACTCCACTATGAAAGGTCCACTAAATCACGGTTCATGCCACTTTCTGGTAAAGTTCCAAATTAATATTGTGTCTCCAACAAAAATTCTAGGTACAGGTAGTAGTTCAGGAATTCCGGTTGCTGAATGGTCCTCATCTGTGTTCTGAGACTGACCTCCCTGGCACTTAAGTTGATCTGAAATGACAGAGATACTAGAAGTCATACATGTCAAATATGCACATAACTAATTTCCTAACATTTCTGCAGTCTTCTGGGCATCTGGATGCCCCTGAATGGAGGAGACAGAGGCGTTGTTATTCGCCTCCCTGTCAGTAACTCGTGCAGTGAGAGGTGGTGGTCTGACCCAGGCTGATTCCTTAATGCATATAAGTCTAGCAGTAGGCAATATAGCCATCCCTTCTTCAGTGTCAATTTAAGCTTTGCGATCCTCTCTTTAAGGAGATCATTGAGTGTCTCACATACCCCCGTTCGCTTTCGGGTGATAAGCAGAAGAAAACTTGTGCTTAATATCCAATAATAGACTAATCTGTTCAAATACTTCCTTAACAAAATTGGGCCCATTATCGGATCTCAGCACCTCACACACCCCCTTCTTGGAAAGACTTCTCGTACTTAAAACTTTGCTGTGCAGGTGGCATTGGGGTGTGTACAAGGACCTGCTTCAATCCTCCTGGAGAAGGGACACACCACCACTATCATATACCTGTATCCACAGCATACTTGCAGCATATCAACATTGTCAATATTTAAATGCTGAAAAGGACCATTTGGTCGCGGAATTACTCCTCTAATCGTTTGCAGTGTATGCCCAGAGGTAAACTTTTGACATATAATGCAATTTACTACATAAAATGCAACGTGTTTTAACAGGTTCAGTACAAACCAGTCCTATGCATATGTTGCTGCAAGGCTTTCCCTATTTACATGCGCAGGGTAGTGCAGCTGTTCAAACACTACCTTTAACAATGCTACTGGCATCACCGGCTTTCGAGTGCTGTTTTGTCACCATAATGCTTCTGAGGGGGATAAAGAACACCCCCTTCCTTTCCATAATTCTTACTCTTCCTGCGATGCACTGCCCTGAATTACCATCAACTGTGTTCTTGGTAAATGATTAAACCCTTAATTTACTACCATAATCATGACTACTTTCTCCTTTATATCTGGAGTATCAAAACTTGAAATATCTGGCGAATATGCAACCCTTTTGGCCTCTACATCCGGGGTGTCTTTACAGTGAGAAATAAAGTCAGTTTGCTTAGTATGTGCTGCAAATTTAACTATCTCTATGGCTACTGAGTGTTGTAGTGCCTTAATAAACCTGTCCAATAATGCAGCGTGCTGCACTGCAATGCCATCCGCTTGAAGTTTGCCCCTCCTTTTCCAACGTGCTAATCCTGCGTGCACGGTTGACATCACATAGGCAGAGTCACTTTACACCGTCACTTCCTGTTCTGCATGATTTCTGAGCGTGACAATAGTGAGATAGTAGTCTTGCACTTGCTACAACCTCATATTCGCTGTTTGCTCTATGTCTCACCACAGCTGTGCCAGAATGCCTTTCCGCACTAGTTTGAAACATTTTTGAAGAACCATCAATAAAGAAAATCTCCCCCTGCTAGTGCATTTTCCTTTACGCGTGAGATGTCGTCGTAGTTCGCACAATCATCACATGCTCACCCTCTGCCACAGGCTCAGCTACAAACGTGAAAGGGTTAACTATTTTACATCTGACTATTTTAATCGCTGGATTCAATATGATCACCTCATATGCAGAAGCTCTCTGAGATGTCAATGTACCTGTAGGTTTCTCCAAAATGGCAAACAAAGAATGCTCCACAAAGGGTGTCATAGGACACCTCATTACAATACTGGTAGACTTCTCAATTGTGAATGCGGCTGCCGCCAGCGACTGTTACTAAGGAAAGTGCTCCTTCATAACTGGATCCAGAACCCCAGTGTAATATGTCAGAGGTTAATATAGTTGTGTAGTCCTCTGTGTAAGTACTGATGTCATAACTGTGCCATTCGTGTGTGAAAATAAAAAGAACTCCTCAGCATAACTGGGAATTCCTAAAACGGCAGCTGTACAAATTGTTTTAGTCAATTCTTCAAACCTTTCCTCCATTTACTCAGACCATTCTATTTTCTCATTGCTTACCTGTGCTTCCTTTAGAGCTTACAAAAGAGGTCTTGTGTGCGAACTATAATCAAATACCCATGCTCTAACATAATTGCATAGTTCCAAAAACTGCTGCATTTGCTTTACCATGTGTGGTTTGACTGTTTTCATGATCGCCTCAGCTCTCTCAGGTGTGACCTTCTTTCCCTCATTTGAGATCAACTGGCCTATGTACACACCTCTTTTTGACAATACTGTAACTTTTCTTTGTCTACCTTGTATCCCTTGTGTGCTAGGATAGTGATTAACTGGATTGAGTCTTAACGGCACTCATCTTCTGTAGTGCTACAAATCAGAATGTCATCTACTTACTGTATCATAACACTCTTCAAACCAATATTGCCTTGGTCCATCTGGAGGACCCTATTACAGATAGACGGGGACTCACAGTACCCTTGAGGCAACCAAGTGTGTTTCAGACCAGTCTGGCAGAACGAAAAGGAAGTCAAGTCTTGTGAGTCCTTGTGCAACAGGATTGAGAAAAACGCATTTGTCAAGTCAATCACTGTAAAATATTGGGCTTCTACTGGGATACTACATAGTATAGTCGCTGGATTAGGAACTAAAGGAAACTCTGCCTCTACAATCTAGTTAATCGGTTTCATGTCTTGTATGAATCTCCACTACCCTCACTTTGATTTCTTGATAGGTTACACAGAGGTATTGCACGATGGTTCTAACAGTACCAAAATACCTTGTTCCATCAGTGCTGAAATAGTCTTAAACATCCCTCATCTGCCTCTCGAGACATGGGGTACTGTCTTGCTCGAGGTACAATTGCTACTAGCTTCAACTTTATCTTAACCTCTCCTTCAATAGGCCTACATCATGGGGGCCTGTAGTCCATAAATTCAAAAAATACTGGACGGTGCCCCACTATCGCCATTCGGTGTGGGATCTCTCTTTTCTCTATCCTAATCCAATATGTAATACTCATATTGAATATTACTTCATCATATGTTGGTCCATCTCTAAACATATCATCATCTGTGACAGCAGTCAGTCTACACCCTTCCCCAACAGCAGTCACTGTTCTCCAAGGCCTGCCCCCATCATCTGTTCCTTCCAGCATTGCCATTTCCACTCATACTAAGGCTGCATTTAACTCTAGGGGAATAGACTGTCCTCCCTCTTTGTCCATAGGTATTTGTGGCCTGAACAAGAACTCATCAGGTATTCTCATAATCTTTCCCACTAAACCGGGTAGCCATGTCAACAGAATCCGTACCCCATAGAGAAAAACTTCTGGCTCTAGTGGCATTCCTTGCAGAGCCAATTGCCCTGTAAATGCCAATACAAATTCGCCCACCTTCATATATTGAATCCCTGGAGTAGAGAACACTATGGCTTCATCTATGAAATAAATTGGCATGCTAAGCTTTGTCATTAAATCTCGTCCTAGAATATTAACTGGTGTCTGCCTTGAATACAATAATGGAACAGAAATGTCACACTCTCCGATGGAGACTGGTATTTCATCAGTAGAAGGAACTCGACTCATAGCTCCAGAGAATCCCTGAGCATTCATGGCACTTCCCGACATTGGGTATTTTCTCTCTCATATACATGAGCGAGTAGCCCCATTGTCTATTAGATAAGAAAAAGATTTGCCTCCTATCGTCACATCAACCCTTGGTTCCTATTGGGGGTCTGGTGTCACTGATAGTACTGAGCACATCAAGTCGCCCTGTGAGCTGTCCTATTGTGGATACATGCATACCCCTGTTCCTGTGAAAGCACTTCCTCCCACCACAGTGATACCCCCTATTCTACGTGTCAGTAATTGTCCCGTGTTTGCATTCTGCTGTATCTGCATGGGTGCATGCTGTGACTGCCCTTGCTGTGGGTTCAATGGTGCTTGCTTTGGCTGCAATGCTTGTTGCATTTGCGGCTCTTGTACCTGATACAGTGTCTGATCTTGGGCAAACCCATCCCTAGCTTGTGAACTATATGCTGGAGGATAAACTGTCCCCCTCTTGAGAATTGCCCATTCTGTAAGTACCCTTGGTTCCCACATACACGCGCAATGTGCCCTGTCATCCCACAGGTCCAACATACAGGAGGAGCCCTTCAGATTAGTTCCTCCTGGTCAAATCCTCCTTGCACATTCTGATTATAACTCCGCATATTCTGAAAACCGCTTTGATTATTCTGAAAACCGCTTTGATTATTCTGAAAACCACCCCTTCCTCTGTAGCCCATTCCCCTGCCTCGTGGCACCAATCCATTCCCTCCTTGGCCCATCTGGCGCTGATTATTCACCTGTGATGTGCCCACTGTTTGCTGTATACCCAGTCCTTCTCCACCTGTCAATACTGTCCCTTTTATGGCATATTTTTAAAACATTTTCTGAACTAACTTGGCTTCCTCAAGTTTTCTGGCATCTTCCTTCTTCCGTTTTTTCTCCTATAACAGCCGTCAATGATGCACTGTAGTCAACTGTATCTCCGCCCATGGCTTCGCTTCCATTCCCACTAGTTCCTTCAGTTGCCTCTGTATTTGATCGAGCAACCCCTGACATAAAATGTGGTAAAGATGTTTTTCCCTATGGCTCTTGAGTTTCAAGAGTCCAGCGTTCCTGAATGTCCTGAATGTAAGCAAGTGGGTCCTCGCCCTCTTTCATGTTACGTGACATAATTGCACCATTGTCTGATGTGTCAAGATACTGCACCCTGAGAGCTCTCCAGACATCTGCTCTACAATTATTAAATGGTGCTCCCTCGTGTGCTGTGTTCTGTGCCGTGACACTTGAGGAGCCTGCTCTTGTCCAAATGTAATCAGCTCTTTCCCCAAGAACGGCTGCCAGGAAACCCTTAATGTCCCCAATTGCCAGAGTTCCCCCCATGTCATTTTCTCTAATTCATAAATCCATCTTCCCGCACCCACCATTAAACTAGGATGTTTGCATCTTAAATTATCCTTATCCATTTGCGGCCATGCAATATACTGTGGTCAGGTCCCCCCCTTTCTCCAATGAGGGGAACTGCATGAATCCCAATCCACAATCAGCTCCCATCGTCTGCCTTTCCATAGTGGGAACAATGGCTCCTGATCGCCTTCACTTGGTGATGACCTCAAACTGCTCCAATATGGCGGAGACTCTCCCTTCTCGCCATACGATCGTCCTCTAGGATGCTCTGGATATGCTACAGGATCTGGCGTCAAATCCTTAGGTTGCTCTAAATCAAACAATCTTACTTCCTTGTCTGTCTGCAGACAATCATCAAGGCTGCATGCACTTCCTCCCTCCTCCCCATGGAGGGGTTCTCTCTCTTCGTCTGACATATATAACCCCCAGCTAGTATGGCACTCATCCCCTTCACCCTTATCTAAAGTCAGCATGTCTAAGTACAAAGCTCTGTGATTGAGACTGAATGGGTCTCTTTCTTTGCTTCGTGATTGGAAGACCAGGGATCGATCTCCCTTCCCATACAGACAGACTAATCGACTCTTTCACATTTAAACCATGGTACTCCTTTTCCTCATCTTGCCCCTAAAATACTTTGACTAGTGTTTAACTTGTCTCCTAACATAAATCTGTTTATGCATTGCCTAGTTTACCCGACTGGGGTGTGAGACGAGTTCTTCTAAAACACCTTGAGTTAGGAATCCCAGGTCTTTATCTCTTAAAACGCTCTCCGTTTGCACTTTAAATCATTAATTTTATAATCATCCCCATTACTTTTCGAACTACCATGTTGCCTTTCTAAACTACCACAATTCCATCCCCACAGTTTGCCATTCCCCTCAGTCTACTCACCATTTGCTTGTTCAGCTCGAGGCCTTTGGTATTGGCTCCCCTCTCCAATCGACCACTTTTGCCTTCCGTAAACCAGGAGGGATTTCGTCAAAAAGGGACGTGTCCCATCTGTATCACTTTTTCTTGTAAGAATTTTATATCACCCGATTTCTACAGGAAACCCCCCGTGGTCTTACGGCTTGATGGCGAAGGGTGCTCAATCGTCCGAAACAGTTCTACTTAATTAATGGGTCTGTAACCATGCGACATGCTACCACGTGAACCGTTAGGCCCTTTTGAATGAGGAACAAAGCGAACACTTCCACCACTAGCTACCCAGTCTCCTCCTATACCACTTTTATGTAAGTAGCTCTACACGTAAATCACAAACGGTTCTGTATATTCTATTTGTGTAAATCACTGACCAAAACCAATATAAAACACATATTTTAATTAATATCACAACAGTGTTAAAAAACCGGTCAATACAGGAACAGTATACAGCTTAAACAGGGTTAATTCTCTGTTGTGTATAAAGAAGACAAAAAAGACAAAAAACACTCCACTATTTGCATATTTGTAAATGGAGGTACATTTCATTGAAGCACCAGTGAAAGGTTAGTAGCATAGGTGACTGTTTTTGTCTCAACCACAAGTAGAGCGATGTTCTTAGTGTGGGATACCAACTCGCTAGAGTCAGGAATTATATGAAACTTTCATATACACAAACTGAATCAGATGTAACACAATGTTTTCACATGAGGCGTCAACACTCTAATGTGTTTCTGGGAGACTGCAACGACGCTGGAGATGGATTTCTCATGTGTTTAGTGGGTTGCCGAAGCCCGTCTTCAGGACGCTATATCTATAGAGGTATGGTATATAAACTGTGCCATGCACAGAGCCCTGTGCAACAAAACTAAAACCGGCAGATAAAATAAAACAAAGGAATTTATGTTTTAATGGTCTGGTCAGACTAAAAGGCTATTTGTATCGTGTAGAGAGAAATAGTCCACTAACCTTCCGGTTGGTGGTACTTGGCGTGGGGGACCAAAGTGATTTATGAGTTTGTTGAGTGCTTCAAGTATGAGGCCTCAGTCACAGCGTTTCCATTTTCATTGCTATTCTAAGGGATTTAAGCGCATCCAAAATATGGATTATGATAATTGTTTCATGCAAATCCACATCGGCAAAAAATATTATATATCTTGCATTCATTACGTTGGTGGAGTCATGGAGGATCATAATGCCAGCATAGTTGGCCCAAATTCGATGGTATTTGGTATTCCTCTTTGGGTATACTGACCTAGCAGAATAAAAGTGTGAGAACCCATTAGAGAAGTTCCTGAGATTGTGGTCATGCTTGCAATCGCTTTTCTTAGATCAATTCAATGCGTGCCGAGACCGGCGCAGTGTACAAACGTACCTTTACAATCAGTCTAGTATAGAGACAGTCCTGGTCTCTCCGTACCGTTCCGCGATGGAGTGCTGTAGTGACAGCGTTCAGCTATACGCGTTCAAACGGCAGGAAAAAGCTTTCCGGCTCTGAACGTCATGTGATGGTTATCATGTGACTTCATCTATGTTTATTCAGCATCGCTGTGACGCAGAAACGCTCCGTGCTGGGCGCCATCTTTGAAAGTCTAAAGCAGAGGTATGATATTAAATGGAAACTGCCTACCAGAAAATAGACTGTGTTTCTCACTGTCAAAGTTATTTACAAAAATACCTAAAAGGTACAACCCAGCTTCGAGTGATCTGTACTGGTTAAAATTTGTCCAAGAGTCAACATATATTGGTGCACATCGGTTAATGCCAAAAGACCCCCAATGGAGTATCTAAACATAAATTTCAACCAATAGACATGTATGGGTGAAATCATTGTACAGAATTGGTTCTAGAGGCCTAAGAGAATGCAGCAGTCATAGTGTTCTATACAGGCCCTGTTTAACATATGGGCCTTATAATAGCTGGTGATTGAGAAATGTCTTTAGGGGTGTTGGTGACACGTTAATGGATGAAATGGTTCCATTCCACCGACTCATTAAGGCCAGTTCTTACTGTGTCCAAATTATAGATCCATCGTTGTTCTAATGTTTTCATGGCTAGGTCTCTATCGCCCTCCCTGACCCCCCCCCGAGTGTGGGGTCTTGTGGTTTGAAGCACAAACCAGTACATGCCATGATGTGTATGTTTCATCTGTTTGAAGTGGGCTACCAATGGTTTGTCAATAATCTCATTTTTCACTGAAGATCAGTGTTCACATATGCGAAGTTTGACCGGTCTTGTGGTCTTGGCCATGTTTATGAGTTTGCAGGGGCACTTAACACCATGGACAACCCACTTCATTTGGCAATTGGTGGAGGTGTTGAGGTGCCAGATGCAACCATTCAATGTGATCTGTTTTATGTTGCTCTTAAGGTGACACACAGAGCAATGTCCACACTTAAAGTGGCCTTTAAGGGGAGGGAGGTTCCATAAAGTACCTTGGTCAGTAGGTGATTCCTTACCCAGCTGGTACATATGAACTAATCTGTCCCTCAGATTAGGCATTCGTTTGAATGCACATCGGGGGGTCATGTGTTTAAAGTCTTCAGATTGTGTGATTTTCCAATGTTTCAAAATGACCCTTCTTAGGTCATTGCTTATGGGGGAAAAGGAGGTAATGCATGTTATTTTGTCATCTTTGATTTTTCTTACTTTAGTCAGGCATGTTTCTCGTCTGATATTATGGGCTCTCTTCATGGAGTGTCTAATGATCTTGGATGGATACTCGCGATTTTTAAATTTTTGGATAAGTTCTGGGCTCTTGATTTTATAGTACTCGACACTGCTGCAGTTTCGTCTTATCCACAGAAATTGGCCAAATAGTAAATTTTCCCGAAGACTCTGTGGGTGAAAGCTGCTAAAATGAAGCAGGGTGTTTTTGTCAGTGGGCTTTTTATATAAAGTTGTTGACAACATATTGTTAATTGATTTAAAGATTTCCAAATCTAGGAATGGTATCTTGTTGATATCGAATGCCATTGTAAATGTAATGGTGGGAGCCTGTCCATTAAGCCAAATTAGAAAGATTGCAAGTGTTTCTTCTGTCCCCTTCCAGAGCATAAAAACGTTGTCTATATAGCGACGCCATATGGTGATTTGTGCCTGGAAGTGGTTTGTGTCCGTAAATATAAACTTTTCCTCAAAGTTTGCCATGAAGAGGTTAGCTAGGTTAGCATAGTCCCCTGCAGTTGTTGGTAATAAACATTTTCACAAAGGAAACATTTTTTTGTTAAGGCCAACCTGATGCACTCAGTAATGAAATTAGACGGAATAGTGACGTCTATCCTTTTTTCCAAGTATTGGTGCATAATTTCAATGCATGTATTTTGTGGTGTGTTCGTGTATAATGATTCAACGTCAAGTGTGACTAGAATCTCTTGAGTACTGTAGTGGATTTGTCTCACATGTTGATCGTAGCGGTGGTGTCCTGTATGTATGATCTCATTTCCAGGACAAATGGTCTCAGGAAAATGTCTGCGTAAATAGACCTCCATTTACAAATATGCAAATAGTGCAGTGTTTTTTGTCTTTTTATCTTCTTTATACGCAACAGAGAATTAACCCTGTTCAAGATGTATACTGTTCCTGTATCGACAGGTTTTTGAACACTGTTGTGACATTAATTAAAATATGTGTTTTATATTGGTTTTGGTCAGTGATTTACACAAATAGAATATACAGAACCGTTTGTGATTTATGTGTAAAGCTACTTACATAAAAGTGGTGTAGGAGGAGACTGGGTTGCTAGCGGTGGAAGTGTTCTCTTTGTTCATATATTAACTTCCTCGACCATCACAGCCCCCTTTACAAAAAAGATTAGAACCCTTTATTTGAATCCTTCTAAATGAGGAAGCATGTCATTACATGGATAGGGGTGCAGAATAACTCTTAACAATAACAAGACCAACTCACGAGTTGGCAAACAAAATCTGTTTTATTATCAGTTGTCTAAAACTGGGAGTACAACGGACATCAACGGACGTCTCACGGCATAATCTCAATACGTTTCATGAAAAACAGTACTTTTAAAGTAAAAACTTGTAATTTGTGACATCATACTACGTGGCAAACTAAGAAAACCTACTTGGGATTGTGATAGGTCTACAGGGAAAATCTAGGGATACTTTCTGTAGGGGATTGGATTGTGATTGGACTCTATAGTCAGGTGGACAACTTATGCCCACCCCTTATGCAAGTCATCCTCAATATTTGTTAGATACATGACACACCGTTGGCTCTCAAACTATAGGGCTCTTCAATACATGGCCCTCTATAATTGTTTGGCATGCTTGTACCCTTCTGGAATATTCAACTTGCTAGCAGCACGCAAGCTGGTAACGCAGGTGCTTCTGGGTGGACTTGGCCATGCCTTCCCACCCAGTTAGCCCATCCTCCATCATCACTCATGCCGTTTACCTTTCGAATTGTCTTTGAACTTGGCCTTGCAAAGTATCACTGCTCCTGAGAGTAGAAGGGAGTGCGAGCATGTTCTTATCTTCAAGTCTTGATGCAACTTGTCCATTTTCTATTTCCATCCATCCCATGTGACAGGAGACCCTGTTTGAGATCCTTAGTATACGCAAACCATTACAGGGGTTTGGGGTTGAGGTCCCTGAATGCTTTGGCTTGGAATATAGCGTGATGGGTAGAAAGTCATCTGCTGTCTCTGGAAGCAGTCCTTATGACAAGTGTAGGGAACATCAAGTTGGATCTACTCAGCAGCAAATTAGCCTCCTTTCAGGAGCTGGTCCTGTCGAACAGGACCTTCTCTATGATCTGTTGCAGGCCCGGGTCCCCACTATTGGATCTATTTGCCTCCCCTTCCTCGGCAAAGGTCCACTGTTTCTGCACCAGGTTCTAGGCAATGGGTGCCCGGAGGATGAATGTGCTGAATATGGATTAGCCTCAGGGTCTACTCTACCCATTTCCTCCCATACCACTGATCCCCAGGTTTGTGCAAATATTCAGGTGAAGCAGGCCAACAGTCATTCTCTTCTGGATCTTCAGTCTAAGGAGGCCTGGAAGATTCTGAGGTGGCCTTGCCCTATAGAAGCGGTTCAGAGGTCATGCTAGAACTCTGAATAACAATTATTTTCAATTTCCATAATACCATGGTATCCTGTCAGTGCTATTTTAGGATACAATGGCATTATGGAAATTGAAAACAATTGTTTTTCAGATCAGGTGGTGGCTACTATCTTTCATACTAAATCCCTGTCCACTTTAAAAGCGGTATGAGAGATCAAACACTTCTCCTCTTCTTTGTGATTTGCTGGCTGTTCTTCAGTTCCTTCATCAGCAGTTTGATAAACAGCTGGCAGTGTCCGCCCTAAGCCCCCAGTTGGCAGTCTGGGAGTACAGAGGGCAAAATGGAATGTGAATCACTGTTGGGAAACTTCTTTAACAGTCTAACTTCCTCTCAACCCCTACCCTATATGGGTTTACCACCTTGGGCACTGCCTTTGGTGTTAAAGTAATAGTGCGTTCAAAAATGTTATGGGCTCAAAAGATGGCCAATAATACAAAAGAAATAATAAACATCTTTTTAATTAAAGTTCCTATGTAAAATGT
Organism: Ambystoma mexicanum; assembly: GCF_040938575.1. Lineage (NCBI taxonomy): Eukaryota > Metazoa > Chordata > Amphibia > Caudata > Ambystomatidae > Ambystoma > Ambystoma mexicanum. The sequence goes on along the minus strand of NC_090926.1, from coordinate 920,959,249 downwards.
TTCAAAAATAATGTTTAAGCCCCTTTAAAATCAAGCACTACGAGGTGTCCATTTTGTGAAATGGACGAGCCTCCTGTGCTTGAGTTAATCTCTGCCCTTGCTGCACTAATGAAACAAAAGCCACCTGCTGGTTGCTTTTATTACAGCTTTGGCTTTTGCTTCATTAGTGAGACGTGCAGAGCTGAGAATGCAGGCTAGAAGGCTGCTGCCTGGTAAGTGCTTTTACTTTTAATATTTCAACCACCGCAATCTTAAATACAACCCGATTGTATTTATAATTGTGGCGGTTTTCTTTCTGAGTTTACCGGGCCACCCCGGGAGACACAAAACGAAAGCCGCTGCACATATAAATACAATTGCGTTGTATTTATACATGGGGTTACTTTAGTTTTGAGTCTCCCGGGCTCCCCCGGGGAAAGCCACTGCATGTATAAATACAATTGCGTTGTATTTATACATGCAGTTACTTTCGTTTTGTGTCTCCCGGGAGACTCAAAACGAAAGATGCTGCATGTATGAATATAATCACGTTGTATTTTTGCATGTGGTTACTTTTGTTTTGAGTCTCCAGGGCCCCCCCAACCCGGGGGAGCCCAGAAGACTCAAAATGAAAGCCGCTGCATGTATAAATACAATTGCGTTGTATTTATACATACGGTTACTTTCGTTGTGAGTCTCCCGGGCCCCCACTGCCCGGGTGAGCCCGGGAGACTCAAAACGAATGATTTCCTTGGTTTTCTAACCACGGCAATCATAAATACAACAACGTTGTATTTATAAAAGCACTTCTCTGCTCTCAGTGTCTCAATAATGAAGCAAAAGCCTCCGCTGTAATAACAGCTACCAGCAGGTGGCTTTTGCTTCATTAGTGCTGCGAGGGCAGCGATTACCTCAAGCACAGGAGGTTGGTCCATTTCACATGTATAAATACAATTGCGTTGTATTTATACATGCGGTTACTTTCGTTTTGAGTCTCCGGGGCTCCCCCGAGACTCAAAACAAACGTATAAATACAACGTTGTTGTATTTATGATTTCCATGGTTTTCGAACCATGGCAATCGTAAATACAACAACGTTGTATTTATAAAAGCACTTCTCTGCTCTCAGTGTCTCACTAATGAAGAAAATCTGCCACTGTAATAAAAGCTACCAGCAGGTGGCTTTTGTTTCATTAGTGCTGCAAGGGCAGAGATTAACTCAAGCACAGGAGGCTCATCCATTTCACAAAATGGACGCCTCCTAGTGCTTGATTTTAAAGGGGTTTAAACATTATTTGTGAAACATTTTACGTAGGAACTTTAATTAAAAAGATGTTTATTCTTTTTTTGTATTATAGCCCATCTTTTAAATCCATAACATTTTTGAGCACACTATTCCTTTAACATTTCTCCAGGGCCGTCCCTTTGAGACCATTTGTATGATTGATATAAAACAACTCACCTCAAAACAGCATTTATAATAGCTATCACTTCAGCCCAGATGTTGGAAGAAATTGGGGGTTTGTTATGTCGGCCTCCCTTTTGGTGACTTTTGTCCTGGTGGGGGCAGGCAGGAGTGCTTCAGTAGTGGATCAAGACAGTCATTCCAATGGCCTATGTGGCGGCAGGAATTCTCATTTCAGAACATGTGCAGGGTTGTTCTACTAGAGGAATGGCAGCGTCCTGGGCTAATGCTAAAAAGGGCTTCTCTACTGGAAATATGTAGGGCCGCCACATGGGCTGATGAAGACATGTTTATTCAGCTTTATCGACTAAACATGGATAATCCATGGGATGGGTCCTTTGGGGTTGGAGTGCTTTCTGTTGGCACACTTTGGATGTCCTTGTGCGCTAATGAAGTGGTAAGGGGATTCAGAAGCATTGTTGTCATAGTTTGTCTTATTTGGACTTGTTCACATACTTCTGCTTTGGTGCACCTCAAAAGTAAAAACTGGGGCAATAAAGAGGGGCGTGGAGGTCATGCACTGATAACGTACTGGTAATCTTTGTTACTCTTAGTCTTATTCTTCCTCGTCACAGTATGGATGGCCCTCCTCTCGCTCTGATGGTGGAAGGCCACATTATCTGGCTTGGGAAATTGGTAACTAAGGGATTGTGGGTAAGTATGAGGAATTATATTTCCAAGAGAAAAAAGGGGTTCTTGGAGTGGAGGTGGGGCCTCGCACAGGTAAGTACGGTGACGAGGAAGAGTAGGACAGGGAGTGATGATGGTTACTGCTAAGTAATTGGGGCATTTTTGCTAACTGTAAGCTCCTTTCATTTTCAGGAATGCACTTCACCTGCTGCATGTGCATAGTTGGATCTTCCCTAGCTCCCGTTTGCAGCAAGCAGGGGATTATGTGTTGCGCCTGAGGGTAGATGTGGCGCATGACTAAGGGCAGCAATACGTGTCCGTCAGCTTTTTCACATTCTGCTACCTGCTGCCCCTACATGCTTGAGTTGTGCCGCATCCCCTGGGCCTCATTTATCATTCATTATACTTGTTAGCAAATCCTGAAGTTTTGGAGCAGATTAAATAGAGGTCTGAAACAAACTTAAAGTCCTCGTAATTTTTGGCTGGAGATTCATCTAAACAAGGTAGACTTAATCCCATGTACATTATCTTTGGGGAGAAGACACTTTTATTTTTGTATGAAAGTCTCAAAATACACATGCTTGTCTATCATATGTGTTCATTTGAATTTTAAAGGCAGTTACGCCACCGGAAATCTTTACATGTCTACAATGGGTCCATCTATAATAGGCTGACAAGACCAGGGCTCGCATCATATATGTCTGGACCCATTTGGACATGATTGAGTACTGAAAGTTCAGTAGCTCTTATGTGACAAACTACTAAACAAGCAAGCCGCTGTATTACACAATGAAGTGAGGCAAAATTATGGGATGCCTCCACAAAATCCAACTGAGTGAAGGAGTCATCCAATTGCAACACAATGGTTGGCCTGTCCCTTCCAATGTCAGAGTAAAACAACGCTCACTACTTCAGACCAAGGGGAGAGACATCGTCATTGAAACAGTTGAATGGGTTAGGCCTATTGCACTCATGAAGAAACCTGATGACAAAGGCCTACATCTGTGTGTAGATTTACGCAGCTTGAACACCAACACAATCACTGACCATTTTCATCTGATCCAACATTGTTGATTTCTTAGTACAACTTGGTAAAGCCAAATTTGTTGGTAAGCTTGATCTACAAAATGCTCATCATGAGATAGTTTCAAGATAACATTCTAGTGTATGGGTTCTTTCAAGAGGAACACGACTTTACTTTGGGCAAAGTACTCAATCGATTCAGTAAAGGACTTTTTATTTTTACGGAGACATGTGTGTCTGTCTCAAATGGTATAGTAAGTACCTTGGATGCACAATATTATAGGAAGGGGTCACTTCCAAAATGAGCCCAGTGAAAGCCAGTTAAGAGGCCTCACAGCCCTAGAAAGTTGACTAACTCTGCTTGTTCCTGGTCATTGTGGAGTATTACTCCAAATTTGGGCAAACCATCTCTGAAAAGGTGAAATCCATCAGAGCCCTTCTAAAGAAAGGTACAGGGTTTATGTGTAAAGATCAGGGCATTTACGCCTTCAACAAAGTAAAAAGTGACGTTGCCAAGTGCCTGTGTCCTCAACCCTTCGACCTGAAGAAGCGCACCATGTTGATGGTAGATGCGAATGCGTGTAGCCTAGGGGCTTTACTCCTTCAGAAACCTAAGGATTGATGGTTTCACATTCAAGTCTTCCTTGAATTCATAAATCAACTGCTTTCTTATCGAACGTGTGATGTTGGCATGTGTGTAGGCAACAGGACACTGTTACAGATAGATCTAGCGTGATGGTTCATCCTCCATGTGCTAAAGGTCTTGTAGACCTTGCAAGGGGTCTTTATCACTTGGGACAATGACCCTTCCCTAATGTATGGCCCGAGGTGAACACATTTATTTATTTTTTATTTATTGTGCATTTGTTAGGCGCCTATACAACCCAATGGCGTTTCCAGGCACAACAAGGCAAAAGCGGGGAGGGAACAGGGGAGTAATCATCAAACAACAATGGTCCTACTAAGCCTTATGGCATTTGGACGAGTAAGTGCAGGGGAGAGTGAAGGGAGGGGGGAGGTAGGGCAAGTGCTACAGTGGGCCCTGAAGGGGAAGGACCAAGGGGTGCTGGGGTAGGCGCCCACTGGCTAAGTGTAGGGGCGGCGATGTCCCAAGAGGATGCATCTCTGTCTGGGAGGGGTCCAGAGGGAAGTCCTGAGGGTGCTGGTGTCGACGGGTAAAGGGTCTGTTAACCTGTGAGACTCATGAGGACCGGGCTGCCACTCTCAGCAACAGTGGAGTGATTAGCAGGGGAGGGTGTGAGGTAAGGAGGTAGAGAAAATAAGAGTTTTGACCAGTTTCCGGAATTTAAGGAGGTCATGCTCAAGTCTAAGGGGGGCAGGAAGGCTGTTCCAGAGAGAGGCAACAGACGAGGAGGGAGACCTGCCCTCGACTTTCTGCTTGTAGAAGCATTTGATTAGCAGAGGGTTTGAGCTAGAAGAGTGGAGGGCTTGAATGGGGAGGCTATTTGGAGAGAGATAGATGGATATAGCAGGTTCCCAGGCTCCAGGAATCCTTGTGGATTATGCAATGGGCTTTGAATGTCATCCTCATGGCCACCAGGAGGCAGAGGAAAGATTTTAGTGCTGGAGAGATGTGGCCCCTGGCCTTAAAGCCAAGGATAAGTCTTGCAGCCCTATTCTTGATTAGTCGAAGGGGGCTGAGGGAGGAAGGAGGCAGATTGAAGAAGAGGCTGTTGCAGTAGTCCAGCTCGGAGAGGACCAGAGCTCTGGAGACATTGAGCTTTTGGGGAAAGGTGAGGAAAGGAAGAATGCCTCTATGGAGATTAAGCTGAAATTGGGACTTCTTGGCAAGGTCCAAGATATAAGGTGTGAAAGAGAGAGAGGAGTTGAAGATGAATCAGAGATTTTTGGCCTCACTTGATTGTGAGGGTAGAGGGCCCCCGGAGGGCGGCCAGAGGGCAGGAGGGAAACAGGGTGCATGTCTCCCAATAAGGATGGTCTCAGTCTTACTGGCATTGAGACAGAGGTCATTGGCAGCACACCATGCCTGAATAGCAGACAGACAATCAGGAATGAGGGAGGGGGAGGAGGAGGAGGTAGTAGAGGGAAGTTTGAGGGAAAGTTGAGTTTCATCAGCATACCACTGGAAGTGAGAAGAGAAGGAGGAGATAAGGTGGGCAAGAGAGGTGAGGTAGATATTGAAAAGACAAGGCGACAGTGTAGTGTGTTCATTATGCCACGATAATGAACCATCTTTTGGTTTATAAAGCTATAGTGTCGGTGTTCCATCTTTGATTAATCGATTTCTGCAAGCATTGCACAGTATTCAGTGGATCCCATAACAAGCAAAGTTGATCTTTGCTTCTGGGTAAAGGGACTTGACAGATGGCTACCTTTAGTGAGTTTTTGGGATATTCTCCAACACCAGATATTGCAGATCCCAAATGTTCAATTTGCGATTGTATACATTGGAATTTGCCTCAGTGCAGTCATCCCACTTTCCTGGATTGCTTGAAAAAAGGGAGTTGGCAACATCTTCAGAAGGTGCATGTTTCAATATGCCATCTTGAAAACATAATTGTTACAATGCGTTTGAATAGATACATAATCTGCCGATGACAGACCAAAGGGCATATGCAGAGGTCGAAATGGGTGGGAACGAAAGGGAACAACATTCATCTACCTTTTGGGGAAAATGCTCTATCTTTCCCTTTCCTAACTGGCAGCAAAAGAGGCCTGGGAATTCCAACATGGAATGCTCGAGTGTCACATCTGGGTGAGCTATCTTGCAGTTGCTGGTTTACATTTGTTTATTTCAATAGCCTGCTGGGGACAAAACACCCGCTCCCGTGGCGCAAACAGCCCTTCTGCACTGCAGACATCAGTGACTATCTTCTGCATAAGCAGGAGGAATGGGAAATTGCTCCAGGCACAGATGTGTCTACAAGTAATTGGTGGGCAAGGTGCAGTGGGTGGTGTTTCTATAGTCCTTGATATGTTCCTTAAGTGGTGTCAATGGGTGTTTATTAGAAAATGGAGGGTGCATAGGGTTGCATGCAGGGGGGTCAATGACTAAACACAGTGGTGGAAATTTTATATGAATATTGGTTGTTTCAGTGTCGATAGTTGTAAAACACAGTGTTGTGGAGTGGAGGAAAGGGACACTCTGGGCCTCATTACGAGGTATGCTGGTAGCCATGCCGCTATTGGCGGCATGGCTGCCGGCAAAACCGCATCCGTGTCCGTGTCCTCGGAATGAGGACTTACCGGACCATTCCGAGTTCGGATGGCCCGGTAATTCCTCACTCAAGGACACGGACACGGTTCATCCCCATTCCCATTTCAGCCCCCATAGGGCTGAAATGGGAATGGAGAGGGAGTAAACAACGGCCCATTACGAGATGGCCCGTTGTTTGCTCCCTCTTCCCCTCGCGGGACCCGGTATGCACGCCTGGTTTTTCCAGGCGTGCTTAACGTGTCCCGCGAGGGGACCTCGTAATGTGGCGGAACGGGTTGAACGGCGCCGCAGCCTTTTACGGCGCCGTTTAACCCGTTCCGCCAGGGATGTAATGAGGCCCTCTGTCTTTATCTTGCTGCCAATTTTAATCTGGCAGGGGTGTTTTTGGATACCAAGACTGAACCTCGCAACTCCAATTTCTCAGGTTCAATGTGTAATCACTTTTGTTGGTTTATTTCTTGATCTGTGATGGTTTCTCACAGTAGAGTAGGTGTCCCAGTCTAAAGGGTTTGCAGAAATGGCAGCAAGTTTTCTAATCAGTGGATTTGAATTCTGATCAAGTCCTTGGCAAATGTCCTGTTCAGCTTCGCAAGATGTTCATTCAACATCTCAGTGCCCACCTCCCTGTGTAGGTTTGCTGTTCTTGTGAAGTCTGGGGCTCCTGCTAGTATCCGGAGGGCTTTGTTTTGCAAGGAAATCTGGGACACAAGTATGGGGTTTGTATTAGAGGTGGGAGAGAGAGGATGGCAATGAAGACAGTGGATATCGGGGGTGGGCGGAGGTACGGAGCAGTTAGAGGCGATCATAGTTCTACTGACTTTTTTGTACACTTTGCCTGGGCATATGATGTACTGGAGCAGCTATTGAGGAGTAGCAAATGCCATGAGTCGTTTAGACGCTGGATGAATTTGAATTGATGATATGCGATGTTGAGATCGTGCTTGGTAAATACTCTCCATTGTTTAGCAGGAGTACACATTCTGTAATAATTAATAGTGGTCAGGAGTAATGATGATGTTGCTAGGACTCCTGAGCTGTACACATAGCCATAGTCCTTTGCCTTCAGCTTTCCTTGGTATCACCATAGGACTCAGCCACTCAGTGGCCACTTTGGTCTTGATGATGCCTTCTGACGTAGGTTTGTGAGGTGGATCTCTCAGTTCTTGTCTCGCTGTCAGCGGGACTGTTTGATTGGAAGAGACACCCATCAGACTAATGCATGTTTGAAGGAGGCCAGCAAACAGCAGCAGTGCGAGAGGACCTGTTCAGTGGTGCACAGAGCCAGGCTAATAGTAGCACTATTCGTTCACCCACGCAGTGGAGTAACTTTGTTGAAACTGATGGAGGAGCACATATCATCCAAACGAAAGGGGCCCCTGCCAAAAGAGGGGGCAAAATGCCATGCCACGAAAGTTGGGGGACAAATACTCTAGCCCCCCCTAAAATTACGCCCATGCACCCAAAAATGACTGGCCTTTCCCTGTGAATATTTAGTTTGCTTGGCTCAGACCGGCCTTTAAATTTGAGGTCACAGCACCTGTAGTAAATTAGGCAAACCATGTGGCCCTCATAAGCTCCTGGATCCTGCTTGATGTTGTGGACTTGGGCTCATATCCTGGGACGTTTACTAAGGAGATGTCCGTTACGATGACTGATTGTATAGTGAAGAGCCGGGATCAGATTGTTGATGTGTAGCTTGCAGTATGATTTCCTGTTGCTTATTTCCGCCTCACACACACAGTGCCACGTGCGTCATTTTATCTCCCAGGTTCCTCATCGCTGGTTATTTCTATGGCTCTTCTTAGCTGTTCTTGCCTCACTCTATGCATACTTTGTTTTGTGCTGGATATTCTTTCTTGGCGGCCACTCGGTGGTGGCTGTCATATGTGAAGCATCCAAGCACCCGCTCCCTCGCCCGAATGTACCAGCCTGCTCTACTGTTCTCTCTGGCCAGGGCCAGGGCCTGTGACCTCGTCTATCGCCACTATCATGGTCCGTGGCTGCGGCCCAATGTCTTCCTTGCAATCAGGTTGTTCACCTCTTGCTTGCATTGGATCGATTGTTTGAAATATCGCTGGCACAGCACTTCGTGCACAGTGGAACTGTCACAGATGAGTTCATTATATGCACATGTTCTTGGTAGCTAATGTGTAGAGTTGTTACAAAGTGACTGGTTCCGTGGGAGATTGCAGGTGAGTGTTTATCAGGGGTAGCAAGCTGTCTGTCACCCTCCAGATGTTGTGTCCTGCCACTCCCATGGTTACTCATTACTAACTATGCTGTCTGGCGTAGTTGGCAGTTGTAGGCCAAAACATTGGTATGGTGACAGTTTGCTTACCATCTGTCTAGCTCATGTGCCCCTCTAAAACATTTCCTCCCCCAAAACAATGTGTGGTATGAGTACAGGCCTCTTCAAAAATATCCTCAAAATCAGTGCCACCAGCGAGCTTAGGAGGTGGGAAAGGCACTGTCCTTCCTTCCCTATAGTGGTTTTCGTAAAAGCACCATGTGGTTGCGTGCAGGGAAGTCCATGCCCTTACTCACTGGCTTCAAAGTAGATAATAAAGGAAAGGCTTCAAAGGCGAGCCTGGCATCTTCAGAAATGGAACAGGAAACCACAGGCCTTGCATGCGATGGCATGGGCAAAAAAAGCTGCAGGCAATATGAGGTCGCAAGGGGCAAACAGCTATGGTGGGCACTGGAGTGTAGAACAATGAGTCCAACACTTGGATCCCGGCTGCTCGCAGATTTATGATATAACAGAACTCCTCATGATACCAGGTGTTGGGCTTAGAGGTAACTATTGCTACTTGTTTTGTAGACATTTGGAACCCTGGGGCCCACTGGTAACTTATGCTGAGTGCACGACCCCTTCCCTTGCTTTGTTTTCGGATGCTGAAGGATGCAACAGAGAATATCAATCCAGCAGAGGAGCACAGCCCTTTTTAGGAAGATGAGAACCGTGGTGTAGACCAGGGGGTCCAGACTATCCTGACTTTCAGAACCGCGCAGGCCAGAGTATTGCAGGCCTCGCAGGCGGTCCTTCCGTGGACAAATCAACCATTGACCATATTCTTTCTGGATGTGGACTTTCACAGGCAGAACATCAGTCCTCACAAAGGGCCCATCATGTGTACCTACGAATTCCACCGAATGGTTTCAGGCTGAAATGGAGCTGCGACGGTTCTTTCGCAACATTAGATTAAATAGTGTTCTTTTGTGGAGATTTGCACATTGATTATTTCATCTTTTGTATATATGCCTTATGTTAATCGGAGGTTGTTCTATTGTCTTTGAGTCTATTTCAAATTAAGTAAAAATACTGAATATTAATGTGATACAAGTTTATAGATGTATAATTTAAAAAAATGCAGGTTGAAAAATAGTAAATGAATGGTTGAATAATTAAATACAACTCTTTCTGATACTTTCATTTAGTACAGAATTATATCTACAATTGTTCACCTCAAATAATTAATCCATGTGTCTTTCTGATTGCTTTTGTAAAAGATTTCCCTCGGGAATATCCTTTTGCATGTTCCTTGTTTTCTGCTGCTGCCTAGTGTGACCCTGTACGTACATAGACCTTCTCTATTTTTGTGTCTTTGGCTTTCACTCGTGGGGCAGCAGTTTGAGGAGGGGGATGCAGGGTGAGAAAGTAGACGCTACACCTCAGTCCTGCTGGTCTCTCAGAAGCACTGGTCTGCTGGTACATGTTCTGCCTGACATCGTTATGTCTGTGTCAATCCCCAGGCTTGGCACAACTCTGCTATGTATAGAGAAGGCTAAGGTAACAATGGGGGAGTTCAAGAAGAAGGGTACAGGGGGAGTAGATTCTACACCCAGTCCTACTGGTCTCTCAGAAGCACTGGTCTGCTGGTACATGTTCTGCCTGACATCGTTATGTCTGTGTCAATCCCCAGGCTTGGCACAACTCTGCTATGTATAGAGAAGGCTAAGGTAACACTGGGGGAGTTCTCAAGAAGAAGGGTACAGGGGGAGTAGATTCTACACCCAGTCCTGCTGGTCTCTCAGAAGCACTGGTCTGCTGAAACATGTTCTGCCTGACATCGTTATGTCTGTGTCAATCCCCAGGCTTGGCGCAACTCTGCTATGTATATAGAAGCCTAGGGTAACACTGGAGGAGTTTGAAGAGGGGGACACAGGGCACAGGGTGGGAAATGAAATGCTACACCCAGTCCTGCTGGTCTCTCAGAAGCACTGGTCTGCTGGGACATGTTCTGCCTGACATCCTTATGTCTGCGTCAATCCCCAGGCTTGGCACAACTCTGCTATGTATGGAGAAGGCTTGGGTAACGCTGGAGGAGTTTGAGGAGAAGGGTACAGGGGGAGTAGATTCTACACCCAGTCCTGCTGGTCTCTCAGAAGCACTGGTCTGCTGCAACATGTTCTTCCTGACATCCTTATGTCTGTGTCAATCTTCAGGCTTGACACGACTCTGCTATGTATAGAGAAGTCTTGGGTAACGCTGGAGGGGTTCAAGAAGAAGGGTACGGGGTGGAGGAGTAGTTGCTGTCCTGCTGGTCTCTCAGAAGCACTGGTCTGCTGCAACATGTTCTTCCTGACATCCTTATGTCTGTGTCAATCTTCAGGCTTGACACGACTCTGCTATGTATAGAGAAGGCTTGGGTAACGCTGGAGGGGTTCAAGAAGAAGGGTACGGGGTGGGGGAGTAGATGCTACACCCAGTCCTGCTGGTCTCTCAGAAGCACTGGTCTGCTGCAACATGTTCTTCCTGACATCCTTATGTCTGTGTCAATCTTCAGGCTTGACACAACTCTGCTATGTATAGAGAAGGCTTGGGTAACGCTGGAGGGGTTCAAGAAGAAGGGTACGGGGTGGGAGAGTAGATTCTACACCCAGTCCTGCTGGTCTCTCAGAAGCACTGGTCTGCTGCAACATGTTCTTCCTGACATCCTTATGTCTGTGTCAATCTTCAGGCTTGACACGTCTCTGCTATGTATAGAGAAGGCTTGGGTAACGCTGGAGGGGTTCAAGAAGAAGGGTACGGGGTGGGGGAGTAGATGCTACACCCAGTCCTGCTGGTCTCTCAGAAGCACTGATCTGCTGCAACATGTTCTTCCTGACATCCTTATGTCTGTGTCAATCTTCAGGCTTGACACGACTCTGCTATGTATAGAGAAGGCTTGGGTAACGCTGGAGGGGTTCAAGAAGAAGGGTACGGGGTGGGGGAGTAGATGCTACACCCAGTCCTGCTGGTCTCTCAGAAGCACTGGTCTGCTGCAACATGTTCTTCCTGACATCCTTATGTCTGTGTCAATCTTCAGGCCTGGCACGACTCTGCCACGGTTTCTATAGGGAAGGGTAGATGGGAGATAGATGCATTGAATGGTCCCTTCCGAATCTACCGCTAGTTGCCTCGTTGTCGATTTTTGTTTGACTAAGTTTCTTCCGTGGATAACTTAGGAAAGCACAAACCAATGCAGAATGCCTTCAGGGAACAGTGCAGAGGCGTTGAGGTGCCTCGTCACTGCGGGAAACCGGTCTTTAGGTAACTATTTTAAAACTGAAACTCAAAACAACAGGGCAAGCAGGAAGGTCACCTAATTCACCGAAATTAAACCTACACATTTCTAAATCAGTGCAGCCCATGGTTTAGTAACCCCCTCCACTTCAACTACTATGTGAAGACCGGTTCTTCCAGTTTTTTTATAGAGCGCTTAATTCTGGGTTTTGGCTTTTTCCGTGTGCCCCCGGTCCTGTGAGATAAGGAAAACACACAAGGAAATGACAGTTTCTCACCAAAGATTTCGTCAGCATGATTAGACAGCAGCCTCACGCTCTTTTGGACCAGTTTATCATATATCTTCCTGATAAGGAGTAGGAACAGGTACTCGAGTATTCAATTATTTGTCAAAGGGCCGCCTATGTTAGTAAATGTGGAAGCCAAGATTAGGAATCACCCCTCCTGATTCCACAGTGCACAATGTATACTTCTTCTTCCATTGTCTGGTTTCCTCCCTGCCTTTGGCATGCAATGCGGGACAACAGGAGTTACAGGTAAGTAACATATTCCTTAGCCTACCGCATTGCTTACAGAACCTAATATGACTGGACACAAGTCTATCATATCTTCATATCTCCTCTTCCCCTCCCCTACCCCCTACTCCATGAATGGGTCCTCAGCACTATCTTGGGGTACAGCACTGCATGGGTACACTACCTGCACAAAGCACTGCCTGGGTTTTCAGTCATTTCTGGGTGTACAGCACTGCATGAGTACACTACCCACATACAGCATTGCCTTAGTTCATGGCACTTTATTGGTGTACATCACTGCATGGGCACACTACCTACAAACAGCATTGACTGGTGCGCTGCATTTTCCTGCTGTACAACACTGAATGGGTACACAATCTGCAAATAGCACTGCCTGGGTCTTCGCCACTTTCTTGGTGCCCAGCACTCCCTGGTGCACAGAATGATCCCAGTGGGAGTGAAGATAGAAATGATGCACAGGCTTTCTGCAAAACCACTCAACCTCCGCCAGGAAACCAGGTCAGCCGAGAAAAAACGCCCCTAATAGTAACCCAGGGCCCAGACCATACAGCGATAAGACCTCTGTATTTTCACACTGACATCCGTCCATCGTTCCTCTGAAGCAGCAGGAGGAGACAACCAGGGAACCTTCCATGCAACTGGAAAGAATGCAACACTTTCAGGAATGCATCTTGCACCTCGGTGCCATTCATCGCAGGGAAAGGGTGCTGCAAGACAGCAGGAATCGGCATTGCTGGGGGGGACAGGAGTGGGCGTTATTTAGCTCTGTCTGGAGCACAGTAGATCCTGGTTAGCCTCACATTAAAAGCTGCCAGGCGCTACTTTGACACCATAGGGCAACTGGTGCCAAACTGTCACATCCATGTGGCATTCACACTGTTATCTAACGCGAATAAAGGAGCATTAAACAAGCTCATCTAGAAAACATCCAAAGCATAACAGGTCTGTAGAGGAGGACCCAAGCACGACCTGCACTCAAAGCGCCCATTTTGAAGTACCAGGAACGTTCACGCCAAAATACGTGATGTATGAGAAGCAAATAAACCAGCAGAGAGCCGCAGTGGGGCTCTGTCCAGTACCTATCACAAAGACGGCACCTATTGAAGTACTGACACCAAGGAAAACATGGACAGTAAAGTACCCATTGAGGAAACCATATCAACAAATAAAACGGAATGAAGATCGTCTGAGTACAGTCCCTGAAGAGGCCAAGAAAGTTCTAAAAGAAGACGAATAGTGACGTCACAAGAACTCGGACTGACACTCGGATATAGAAAACGACAACCTGTGAATGACGAAAAGAGAAGAAACACCATGGATAAGCGACATCCCGAGTTGAAATTAAAAGGATGATGTCAAGTATAAGAAACTTATACCATAAAAGCGATGAAGATATGCAACCAGTTTACACGTGTACATATGCTTGGAAACGCAAGAAAGCTGAGTAAGTCGTGCGGCTTTCTATGCTTTAGTAGAAAATTCGTTTGCGGCAAGCGTCACATACACATATCTACCTCAAAAGAAACACTTTATATGATGCATATGTCCACTTTGCAAAAGGGCAGAATCAACCGCAAGTTACCAGAGGCCCCAGGCGAGAAGACCCCCAAACACGGGAATCAAAAGCCAAAGACAGAAACGAAACTCGGATGCATGAGACCCGTGCAAAGAAACCAAGGTCATTTTAGCTGACACAGGCTAATACAATTTATGACGCCAAGAGTGGAGTATCCTGTTCAAAGGAATTGAGATAAGCAGCAGAAGGCATTTGTTGGACAGGAAGCTAAAATCAAATACACGAATTACATGGAGATGGAGACGATTTCACAGTGCCTAAAACACGTGACTTGCCAAGCAAGAAGAGTTGGGGCCTTCACACCTACGCGCAGCCTTGAGCCATGCACAGATATCCGAGTTCTCCCAGACAGAGCGGCAGCATCAAGGCCTACAAATTAGAAACTAATTGACACATGGCCAGTGGGTCAGTGATGGATGGTGGTACTGGTTGTTGGGAGGCTAGGGGAACTGACGGGCACCCTGCACCTGGCCGACCATTCTGCATGCTGCTAAGCACAGTGGAAAAGTACAAGGTGACGTGGGATCAACCCTATCACAATGTACCAAGTAATCTAGGACCCTGTAGTTAGTAGAACCAATGAGACGTCATAACTTTTAGTGAAGTCCACAATAGTCATTCTGAAGGAAGGGCTTAGTTGCCCCACCTGACATTGTCTATTCAATCCTCTCTCCCCATTACCATATACAGATATAGTACCTATAGTAAAGTTACCTTCCTATAACCAATAGAATTGCATGCAACATTTTAGTGTTTCACGTCAGTGATGATGAGTTTTTAGTATAAAGGATGTGATTTTTGGGAAGTTCATCGGAGTTGAAGCGAGAAGGAAGATCGAGCAACCGCTGATATTCATAACTCCCCGTTTTTTGTACTTGTCATTAAACGGACTCCCTTTGCCAAACCATTAAGTTGTCATTATTGATTTGATGCTTAAGTACAAATTTACATCCCCAACCAACTCACGGGTGGTGCTATTCCATCTTAAAGTGCTGTTTGGGAAATCCCCATTCCTATGGGACAGCTGGGGTCCCTTCTGCACACTTGGTAGCAGAGGATGGTTGTTGATTATCGATTAGATAAGACACCCATTGACCATCGACATAAAGTAACTCTAGGTCCTCAGCAATATCACAAGTCCTTTGCCATCCGGCCAAGTAGACCGTGAAGCTCCCCGTAGATAGTGGTTAGAGTAAAGAACAAAACCTGCAGGTGTAGGCCTGAAGGAACTTGTACATTCCCCTACAAACCCCTTCCCACTTCTATGAGCAGCTGAGCGGGCGAACGGCAGGAGAGGCGGTGGCGAAGGCGGTGATCCCAAGCATCCAGAGGGGAAACATGCAAATGGTGAGTGAAAAAGACTGAATACTTTGGCAAAAGTGCATGCCTTAGAACAAGTAAGGGAAGGTAACGGAGTGAGGAGGAAGAAAAGAAAACAAAAATATAGTTAGGAGTAGAGTAGAATGTAGATATATATATATATATATATATATATATATATATATATATATATATATATATATATATATATATATATATATATATATATATATATATATATATGGGGAAGGAAATAAAGACTCAAGGGGTGACCAAGTAGTGGATAAGAATACCGGAGAGGACACCCGAGAAGAGGGGGATACCAGGAGGATACCTGAGAAAAGAGGGGAATACCGGGGAGGACACCCGAGAAGAGAAAGGATATGCCCAAATTCCTATGCTTAATATAGCGGTTAGAAGAAGCCTGCATCCATAGTCCTGAATAAAACGGGAATAAATCTGAAACCACAGCAATTAAAGACGCCTTTGAAAGGGATGGGTTTGCACCCCATGTCAGGCTAACATTAGGGGTAGAAATCTGTGTAGCCAGATGGAGTTTGTCTAGTCTGTTAACGTTTGTCGTATGTGTTTTGTGTTGTGACGTCATAGGATGGAATTATTTCTTTAAGGAACAAGCATAAAAAATGACGCGATTGAGTAACTGAGATATTGTAGAATACGAATTGATGTTTGTTGATTGAAAACGAAAGTATAATTTTTGTGGAAATAAAACAGGATTGGCGCTTGCGACGATTGGTGTTCGCTCATATTGTTGGAGTTGTTTAAAGAAACAGAAGGGCATAACAAGTGTTATATGAAGGAAAGAGGAACAGATTTAAGCATAGAGGATATGACTCCATTAGTTAACCTGTGCAAACAGCTGCCAAACCATGCACCCAAGCTGAAAAATTACAGTGCAGAATGGGTTAAAGGAACCGCAAACAAAATGTTTATGCCATGGCCCCAGGGTGGATCGCTGTCTAAAGCGGTCCTACAGCACATGACGAGATATTTGCACACCACATACAAAGGTATAAAGTTAGATAAATGCCTATCTAGTTTAGAGCTTTGAAAAACGTACCAAGAGGATAAGGAGGAGGAGCCACCGTTAGATTGGATACTTAACGTATGTACAGAGGGGGGTGAGACGCCTTCCGCGCCACCCGCCCCGTCTGAAACAAAAA
Organism: Ambystoma mexicanum; assembly: GCF_040938575.1. Taxonomy (NCBI): domain Eukaryota; kingdom Metazoa; phylum Chordata; class Amphibia; order Caudata; family Ambystomatidae; genus Ambystoma; species Ambystoma mexicanum. The sequence continues at coordinate 920,942,831 of NC_090926.1, read as the reverse complement.
TCGAAGTCAGTAAGGACTAAGGGATATACCCGCTAAGAGAGCTCAAAGCAGCCACGGGGTACAGCAACCCAGCATATGAGTCACCATGCAAACTAGTGACGAAAGCCCAGACAAAGACAGAGGTAGAGATATCACCTCCAAGGTCCCAAGGGACAAGGAGAGATGCAAAAACAAGAGGAAAGACCAGGCACAAGCAAGTAAATCTCCCGATACAGAGAGAGAAGGCAAGAGATGGAAAGGAAATGTGGATAGAACTGATGAGATAGCATTAGCACAGAATGAATGGATGGGAGGTCAGATTCTATTGAAACTCGATGGTAAAAGCATTGATGACACAAATCGAAAAGAGAAGTTAGATGATGTACAGAGAAAGGAGAAGGAACAGGAAAAAGGATTAAGAGATGAAAACATTGGGAAACAAGATAGGCAGAGACGAGAGCAGTTATATCGCAAAGAGCAAGAAAGACAACAAGATCATAAACAGAGAGCATCTAACGATCAAGACAGACAGGAACGAAGGCGAATAGAAGATGAGCAAAAGATACAGGAGATAATAATAAAGAGACAAAGGGATGAGGAAATATGAAGGGCAAATGAAAGTAGAAATGCAAAGAAAGAGGAAGAAGATAGGGTCAGAAAGGAAGCGAGGAGGTGCAGAGAATTCAATGATGAGATAGAACATAAGCGGAGACAGAGGGCACACGATCTTCAATATCTGGAAAGAGAGGTTCAAAACCTGATCCAGTAGTAGAGTGGAAAGACATCGAAGAATTCTTTCCTGAGTACGATTCAGTACCAGGCATGTCTAGCGCAAATATCAAGGATGACTTCGACACCAGAGAGACAATCGATAGAATATGCAATGAGATGGGGCTAGCACAAGTACCCCGAGGAAAGATGAGAGAAGATGCGAAAGACGCTTCTCAAGGGGAAAGTAAATAAGATGCTCGGATTCTACTGTGTCTGCATCGAGGGTATCGGAATCAGCCACACAGTCAGGCCGACGCGAAGAAATATTGTATGGTCAGAGGGAGGTGTCTCCACCACCCTATGTGAGCCAACTGAGGACATAACCAGGTAGGTGGCGATGCAAGGATATCACTTCTGCAGTAGATAGGAAAACAATGAGAGAGGAGAGAGAAGACTATGCATCCCGATTTCCATTGCTCGAGAAAGGAGGAGCGAGACCACAGTATATTCCATGGCCACACATAGACCAGGAAAACCTGAAAAACAAGCTTCCAATGCTGATTTTGGGAGCCGGAAAATTCATAAATGAGTTAGAAAAAATGACGGGAGGGAACACGTTAGCTATAGGGGATATCAAGAGTCTTTTAATCGCCATACTTGGTGATAGAGCTGATGGTGTGTGGACACGCACAGGTTACCATGGTTTGACTACAGTTAATACCGCGCATACCGGAGCACCGTTTAACAATTGCAGAGCCGCAATATGGAAACCATTACGATCGCTATATCCGGATACTTCCGACATGGGAGCTATAATGTCACGGAAAATGAAGGACTCAGAAGACCCTTTGCTTTACATTCAGAATTTCCAAGACACATGGGTACTTGAAACGCGGGAATCTTGGGGGAAATCTATACCCGTGTTCTACCATATATTATGCCAAGGGCTGCCAGATCAGGTACAGAAGCTGCTCAAGAAATTTGTAGGAATCGAGGCCAAACCATGGTCTGAAATACAGTTGACTATAGCTCACTATTGCAGGCTGCTGCAAGAAAAGAATTGCAAAAAAGAGGCTACAGGAAAAGGTGAGGAGGCTAAAGAAAAAATTGCCAAAATATGCCATTGAAGGGGCAATGATAACTAACACAGACAGATCAAACATGCAGCAGGCCAATAACCAACAGCAGGGTAATCAGGGCAATAATGGGTTTACCCCAGAGGGAGAGGCTTTCGAGGAAGAGGATAGCAGAGTAATCAGGGAGGTTTCCAAAACATGCAAAATGGAAGTCAGGATATGGCAAATGGGCAAATGATCAGACCACCGCAAATATGTTGGGTGTGTGGGATGGCAGGGCACCTAGCACGCACATGCAGAAGTCAAGGCATGGTGCAAAACGACCAAGGAAACACAGCAGGTATGGTGAATCCACCTGTGTTATTGCAACACGGAGGAAACGGAGTTGCACAAACTCACACGGTACAACCGCAAATGCCAGGAGCACAGCAAAGCTTGCAACCTCAGAATTTGATAAATTGTCCACAGGGACAGTTCCAACAGTCGCCGATGCAAATGTCACAAACAACAAGTATAGGTCAGGCTGTGAATGACGGGAAAAGAGGTAACACTGGTGATGGAGAAGACCATTCACGCAAAATTGGACAAGATTTTATATGAACCAGGACAGCTCACTGGGAAACCTGATGTGTTCTATCCTATCAGTGACACCTGACCCTCACCAGGAACCATGGGTGGGTGTAAGGATAGGGGATAAAGAATTATTCCTTCTTAGTTGACACGGGTGCGACATGCTTGTGCATACGTGAAGGCAAGTTTTTCTTGTCCGGCAATGCTATAAACACTCAGGGCTTCACAGGAGCACCAATTCGTGTTCCTTTTACAGACACACTTCCAGTCTCTATAGGAGAATGTAATATGAATGTGCCACTCTTATATTCAGGGCAAACCCCAGTAAATATATTGGGACGAGACTTAATGACAAAGTTAAACATGACAATCTCGTTCACGGAGAATGGCATAGTATGCTCGGCTCCAGGAATGCACTATTTGAACATATGTGAGATGATTAGAGCATACGCAGGACACACAGCCATGAGAGATTTCCCACTGGAGCCAGAAATATTTGCGTACGGAGTATGGATGCTGATGGCCTTGCAGACAAAACCATGAGGACCCCAGATGAGCTTCTATTTAGGCCAAGAATACCTATGCACGAGGAGATGGGACAAGTATTTCCCTTGATGATGCACACAGCCATAACATGATGGAAAATGGCTTTGATCGATGGGTGTGATGATGAAGGCCGACAGTGGTGCACAGTGATCACCATTGAAGAAGGGTACAGGCTGACTGACGTCACAGCTGACGATCTGTTCGACAAACAGACTCTAAGGAAATAACATTTGAATGATGTTGGCACAGAACCGTCCTGAATATTTTGAAGTCGATATTACCCAGGTGCCTGTCTCAGTATGGACCACAGGCCCCTATGACGTAGGTTTATTGAAAGGAGTAGGAGAAGTCAAAATGAAACTGAAGCCAGGAGCTATTTTACCAAAGGCATGACAGTATCCCATATCTAGGGAGGCAGATGAGGGAATTTTCAAGACAATTTCGGCTATGATGGAACAGGGCATCTTAGTGACGTCAGCGTCGTCATGCAATACCACAGTTTATCCTGTCAAGAAATCAAAGGGAGGGTCTGGAGACTAATGCAAGATTTACGCCTGATAAATGATATTGTAGAGGCCAAATTCCCTTTAGTCCCGAACCCGGCCACAATCCCTTGTAATATTCCTGTTGAGGCAAAATATTTCACAGTGATTGACTTGAAAAATATGTTTTTCTCGATCCCATTGCACCAAGACTCACAAGATCTGACGTCATTTACCTTCAGACAGATGCGTCTGAAAAGCACAAGGTTACCCCAGGGGTACTGTGAGTCTCCCTCAATTTTCAATAGAGTCCTACAGATGGAAATAAGCAATATCGCATTAGAGAGGGGTGTCTTGCAATATGTAGATGACGTCTTAATTAGCAGCACCACAGAGGAAAAGTGCAGACACAATTCTATTCAGCTATTGACTATACTGACTGAGAAAGGATATAAAATTGACAAAGAAAAGTTACAATATTGTCAGCAAGAAGTGTTGTATATAGGCCAGCTGATCTCACACGAGAGGAAAAAAGTTACCCCGGAAAGGGCTGACGCCATACTGAACACAGCCAAGCCACACATGATTAAACAGATGCAGAGCTTTCTAGGTCTTGCAATTATGTCAGAGCTTGGGTCTTTGACTACAGCTCATATACCAAGCCCTTGTTACAGGCCCTAAAGAAAGCACAGGTGACGAAAGAAAAAATTGTGTGGTCCGAGACCATGGAGGAACGGTTTATTGAGCTCAAGAAAGCCATTTGCACAGCACCAGTTTTAGGGATTCCAAACTATTCAGATGACCTCTACCTGTTCTCACACACTAATGACAGCGTTATGACGGCAGTACTCACACAGAGAACCACATTGGGGTACAAGCCCCTGGCATATTATAGTGGGAATTTGGACCCAGTTATGAGAGGTCACTTCCCTTGTGAACAAAGTTTAGCTGCCGCAGCGTTCGCCATAGACAAAGCGACAACCATTGTGATGGGATGCTCAATGACGTGTACGTCAAGCACGCGCTTTTTGCCATTCTAGAAAAACCTAAAGGCACGTAGACATCTCAGAGAGCTTCTGCTTCTGAAGTGATCATATCGAATCCGTTTATTAAGATAGTTCGATGCAAAATAGTGAACCCAGCTATGTTTATAGCAGAGCCAGTCACTGAAGGAGAGCCAATACATGACTGCGCGAACTATGAAGAATTTTATGATGAGATTCCCAGAGTGAAAGAAAATGCATTGGCAGGAGGAGAAATTGTCTTCATTGACGGTTCCTCGAGAATCAATCAAAACGATGGGCAAAGATATACAGGCGCTGCTCTGATGAAGCACATAGCAAATGGGGAATTTTGAGTGCTCCTTAGTGCACGATTACATCACACTATTCAGCACAGGCTGCAGAATTATTGGCATTGATACTTGCAATTGAGAATCATGCGGACCAGGAAGTGACGGTGTATAGTGACTCCGCCTATGTGACATCAACAGTGCATGCAGGCTTAGTGTGCTGGAAAAGGAGGGGCTACCTCCGAGTGGATGGCATGCCAGTGCAGCACGCAACCTTATTGAACAGGCTCATTAAGGCACTACAACTCCCAGTGGGCATAGCGGTCGTGAAATGCGCCGCCCACACGAAGGGAACATATTTTTGCTCACGAGGAAATCAGCAGACACAGAGGCCAAGAGTATGGCGTCCAAGGGTGAATCCATAATGCACGTAGAAATAACTGATGTAAACGAAAAAATTATTGTTGCACGAAGTGAGCCTGAGAGCTATAATAACATGGGGCAAACCCAGTTAATGGAAATCCCAGGGGAGGCACCACAGGAAGAGAAGAATCTCTGGAAGCCGCAAGGGTGTTCTTTAAACCCCTCCGAAAGCTTGTGGCGACAAGACAGCACTGGTAAACCAGTAATGCCTACAACCCTGTTAAAATTAGCACTGGCGCAGTTACACTATCCAGCTCACATGACAAAAGAGAATCTTGCGGTAACGCTCGCTGAAGACCGGTTTATACCGAAATTAGCAGAGTATGTTGCATTTTTTATGATGAACTGTAGGATCTGCCAGCAGTTTATGGCTGGGCACACACTAAATGTAATTGGAGGAGTCATCCCAAGGACCAATGGACCTATTCAGCACTTGCATGTCGATTACGTCAAATTGATTCAAGTATGTAACGGGTACAAGTATTTAATTGTTGTGGTGTGTCCATTCTCTAGATGGATAGAAGCAGCTCCATGTACATACCCAGACTCTACCTGTGTGGCCACATTTCTGGTGAGAGAGGTATTTCCCAGGTGGGGAGTATATGAAGTCATGAGATCAGATAATGGGACTCACTTTGTCAACAAAGTTTTTGAACAGATTAGCTTGTTGCTTGGTATAAAGCACAAGTTCTCGTCGGCGTATCATCTGCAAGGTAATGGGATCTGTGAGAAGTTCAACGGCTTGTTAAAGGAAAGGATAGCCAAGTTGAAGCTTACTCTTAAGAAAGGAAGGATGCACTACCTTCCACTGGCACTGTATGCACTCAGAAACCAACCAGGTTCTGACCATCACCTCACACCGCACAAAATAGCGACAGGAAGAAGGATGCACACTCTCCTGACACCCCAAGGCAGAGCTAGGTGTGATGCTTAGCCGACAAGCAAAATCTTAGGGTCTGAAATGCAAAATTACTTGAACTGCATGACATCTTGTCTTACTGTAATTGCAGGCCAGCTGCAGAGAGGACGAAAAGGGTGCAGGGCAGCACAGAGCACAGAAGGAGATGCTACTACAGACACAACTCAGGGTCTATGTATTCCTCCGATCTTCCCTGGAGACACCGTCGTGGTGAGGAATCACACAAGAAAAAAGTGGGACGGGCCGAGGTTCAACTGACCATTCACAGATGAAGACGTCACCCCATCTGCAGTCAAGCTACAAGGAAGAAGAGCTTGGATCTTCATGGGTGATATCAAGCCATACATCAGAGAAATCCCCCTGCCTGCACCCCACCGCGAAGAGACTACAGACAACAGGGAAGAACCACAGCAAGTGCAGACGAGATCATGACGAGGAAGAAGGACGCATGACCAGCAGCAAAGCAAAGACAAAGAGCTTTTGTGCAAATTTGTGGATTAGAAATTGACATTTCCTCTGAGCAAAAAAGGGGATACGGACATAAAACACGGACACTCTGTGCATCCTAGTTGCAGGGTGAAGGAGAGAAGCGCATCTGTAAGCCACAATGTAGGTTATTAACTTTCAACTTTAGACTGAGGCACACTGAAGCCCTGATAAGAAAAGAATATGTCAAATCCCAATCGCAGACACACGAGTTGGAAGAAAATACAGTATCCCGACTCGTTCAAAACAGGAACATTGTTTGGACTCACAAATGGTGTCCCACAGTCGCGACATCACTATAGACGTTTTGAACTACTTTCACCTGGCATTGAGGTTACCCCCATCACTGGTGGGAAGGCTCATTAGCATCCCCGAATTTCTGCAAGATCCTGAAAACAACAAGAAAACAACAAGGCAATAAGAAGGCTGCTCACCGTGATTGCAGAGCAGTTCGTCCAACTTCCAGAATACAGAGAGGAAAAAACAAATGTCCCAAGTGGAAGAAGAAGGAAATACACACATCAATGTGATATATTTTCATCTAATTGAAGAGCACCCAAACTTTGTCGGAAGACACAGTGATGTATTAACATTTCTTCGAGATCCGGCAAACACAGAACGCTTGAGCATAATTTTGAACGGTATCATCATCCAGGTCTCTCTCCACATCAACCTAGATCGTAGAAGCCACTCACAGTGAGTACCAAACTGATCCAGAATTCAGCAAGGACTAGACGAATGTCCCTGTCACCAGAAGATAGCAGATTGGTGAACAATGTCTTCTTTCGCCTAATTGAGGAATTTCCAGAACTTGTAGGGAGACTTGCCGGTGTTGACGTCCTCACGTTCATCAGAGACCCAGCAAAATCTACTCAGCTAAGCATGCACCTGCATGGTATTGTAGTACAAATTAAACTCTCCAATCTCCACCAGAGTTTCCGGAAGAGACCTTGAAGCTTCCCGCTGAGGGACAGATCGAGAAAGCGTTGCCAGAGACTTCACTCTTGTTACACCGACAAGGATGCGGCATGTTGTCTGGAATGAAGCAAATAAGAGGCATCAACTGGGAACTCGTGTACTTTGAACATGCACAGTAAAGAGACGTGCTGACCGCATTACCCAAAAAAGAGAACTGTATCCAGAGATAGCAGACAATCCAGTGTCCGGGCAAGAGGAACCAGCAGAATCCAGAAATAATCTTGTCTAAGCGTTAGCCTTTTTTCCTTAAAACGTTCAAGATGGGAAATCAAAATAGCAGTCGTACTTACCCCCAGGAGGAGAGATGCCCTTATTTTTCCAGAAGGAAATGTTGCAGGCTAACCTATAAGGGTATCATGTGCTTATGCATTATATTCATCATTGTTTTATTGTCACTGACGATTAGAACTGCATTTTTGTATTGGTAAACAAAGTGTTCAGAGTCCAGTGCACCCACTTAACGATGCACACATGAAGCCCACAAAGGCACCCAGAACCTATGTAGTCATTCCAGTCCCTAGAAGGTCTGACAATGGAGTGAGTCAACTTGAGATGGATGTGAGTAGCAATGACACACACATAGTTGCAGTAACAAGCACATTAACAAGCCTGAGACAGGGTCGGCAAAATGTGAATGATAACAGGTTACTGACAACCACACACATGCAAACGACGAGTGCACATACACCCGATCTAATTTCAATAGCTACAGAACCACAGGCCAAAGAAGGGGAGACGTTAGGGCAACCAACTGTGAGAAGCTACCCCACAAGTGAAGAGAAAGGACAAAAGGAAAAAGCTGAACTTTGAAAAAAACAAAAAGAGCTGAAGAACGAACCCACAGAGACAGCATTGACAAGCACACCTGATCCAAGCAAGAGAACAAGCACAAGCTCTGCAAAACGCTCACATGCAGGGATAGCGGCAGAATCAATTTGGCCATTCATAACCAGAGCCAGGGAAAGACAGGAGGTCAGGGAAAGAATGGCAAGACCTAACTCATTGGTACAGATGAAGAGGCCTGAACCATGGATGGAAGTGCCTGCAAATCCCCCAGTGAGAAGAAGCTTCATGGATTCTATTAAAGATGTGATGATAGCAAACTACATGTAAACCTTGAGAATCAAGAGACGCATACAAGGAGATGACAGTGAACTAAGTGGATAGCACAGCACATTTGGTAAATAACATATGGTACCAACACATGAAAGAAGTTGGAAGACGGAGCTCAGAGGGGGGATGCTTTGTTTGCGCACTCCTACCCTACAGCATGGGGAAATCAAAGATCTTTGTAGTCGTAGACATTGACGTCCAGACAGCACACTGTCTATCACACGTAGCAATGTGCAAGACAAGAGGCCAGTTCATGGGAAATGATGCCTCACTGAAATGGGCAACTGAAGCAACTGATCCAGATGAAGATGAATACATACAGGATATATAGACAAGAAACAGAGCCCATACTAGAAATCATGTGATCAGATATGAGAAGCCAGGAGTGAAAGGAGCCGGCATTAGATGGGAAGTGAATAAAAAGCTTGATGTCAAAGGAAAATCTCCAGAAGAGGCCAGAAAATGGAAGAACAGAGGCCAAATGCAAATATAGGGAACAGTGCTTTCACCAGATGTATGGGAGAAAGGAGTAGTGATCGGCAGAGTATGGATGGTCACCAGAGCCTGCAAAGAAGCAATTGAAAATGCGCAGAAGGTATGCAGCCATTATGGCCAAAACTTGCAAAACTATTGACATGGGTCGAAGACAGAGGAGGACTCCCATAGATAGTGCCATTGGAGAATCTGAAACTGTGCTACAAGAAAAATAGGAGAAAATCAGAACTGTGGACAAATCTTTGATGCTCCATGAATGGTACACGGTAATGCAGTGACCATGGATCATTATGGGGCATGTGGATGCAAAGCACATATCAGACTGCTGAAAAACTGGGGAGGTAAATACACATTAGTAAATGTCCATGTTCCAGCGCTGGTGATTTCAAAAAGTGATTTGAATATTGACAGTTTCTCGAAAGCAGATGCTCACCTGAGGAAGAAAGATCTGTAGAAGTAAGAAGCAGAATGAAAAGAGAAAATTATTTCTCTGCCAAATCAATAGAAGCTTTTGATGCGATTCCGTCTGAACATAGGCTGTTCAGTCAGAACTCATCAGTGTTCATGAGAATCTTCATGCCGAGAATCCAAGTTGGAGTAAATACTAAATGGTTACAGATAACCAGATGGGAACTGCTACAGATGATTAATACCACCATAAAGGGATTCAATGCAATCAGAGAAGAGTTGATAGCTGTAAGATTGATGACCTTCCAAAACCGATATGTCCTTGAGATGATTACAGCCATGAATAGAGGAGTTTGTGCAAAAATTAGAGAAGTGTGTTGCACATTTATAACATCTCGCGATGATGAAAATGGAACTTTAACAGAAGCCATAGGTATGCTGACGAAACTACAGAATCAAATGATTGACGAAACCGACGAAGTAGACGATGACAGTTGGTTTGGATCACTGTTTTCATGGGTTCCACAATGGATGGCAGACGCATTCAAATTCCTAGGAGCCCTGCTAGTGATGATATTGCTCGGATTTTGTGTTATCAAGATAATAATCTCTCAATGCCAGAAAACTGCAAAAAAGTTCATAGGGATGAAGATCATCATTGATGTCGAGTCAGAATGGAAACCCAAAGACCTGACTGATGAAGAAATAAGAGGGGGGAGTGTAGAGGAGGTCCCAAGCACCACCCGCACTCTAAGCGCCCATTTTTTGAAGTGCCAGGAACGTTCACGCCAAAATATGTGACGTATGAGGAGCAAATAAACCAGCAGAGAGCCGCAGTGGGGCTCTGTCCAGTACCTATCAGAAAGACAGCATGTATTGAAGTACCGACATCGAGGAAAACATGGACAGTAAAGTACCCATTGAGGAAAACATATCAACAAATAAAACGGAATGAAGATCGTCTGAGTACAGTCCCTGAAGAGGCAAAGAAAGTTCTAAAAGAAGACGAATGGTGAAGTCACAAGAACTCAGACTGACACTCGGATAAAGAAAACGATGACCTGTGAATGACGAAAAGAGATGAAACACCATGGATAAGCAACATCCCGAGTTGAAATTAAAAGGACAGTGTCAAGTATAAGAAGCTTATGCCATAAGAGTGATGACGATATGCAACCAGTTTACACATGTACATATGCTTGGAAATGCAAAAAATCAGAGGAAATAGTGCGGCTTGCTATGCTTAGTAGAAAATTAGTTTGCGGCATGCGCCACATACACATATCTATCTCAAAAGGAGCACTTTATATGACGCATATGTCCACTTTGCAAAAGGGCATAATCAACCGCAAGTTAACAGAGGCCCCAGGCGAGAAGGCCCCCAAACACGGGAATCGAAAGCCAAAGACAGAAACGAAACTCAGATGCATGAGACCCATGCAAAGAAACCAAGGTCATTTTAGCTGACACAGGCTAATACAATTTATGACGCCAAGAGTGGAGTATCCTGTTCAAAGGAATTGAGGTAAGCAGCAGAAGGCATTTGGTGGACAGGAAGCTAAAATCAAATACACAAATTACATGGAGACGGAGACGATTTCATGGTGCCTAAAACACGTGACCTGCCAAGCAAGAAGAGTTGGGGCCTTCACACCTACGTGCAGCCTTGAGCCATGCACAGATCTTCGAGTTCTCCCAGACAGAGAGGCAGCATGGAGGCCTACAAATCAGAAACTAATTGACACATGGGCAGTGGGTCAGTGATGAATGGTGGTACTGGTTGGTGGGAGGTTAGGGGAACTGACGGGCACCCTGTTCCTGGCCGACCATTCTGCATGCTGCTAAGCAAAGTCGAAAAGTACAAGGTGACGTAGTATCAACCCAATCACAATGTACCAAGTAATCTAGGATCCTATAGTTAGTAGAACCAATGAGACGTCGTACTTTTAGTGACGTCCACAATAGTCATTCTGAAAGAAGGGCTTTGTTGCCCCACTTGACATTGTCTATCCAATCCCCTTTCCCCGTTACCTTATACAGATATAGTACCTATAGTAAAGTTACCTTCCTATAACCAATAGAATTACATGCAACATTTTAGTGTTTCATGTCAGCGATGACAAGGTTTTAGTATAAAGGATGTGATTTTCGTGAAGTTCATCAGAGTTGAAGCGAGAAGGAAGATCGAGCAACCGCTGATATTCATAACTCCCCTTTTTTTGTACTTGTCATTAAACGGACTCCCTTTGCCAAACCATTGAGTTGTCATTATAGATTTGATGCTTGAGTATGAATCTGGGAAATCCCTAGTCTTATGGGCCGGCTGGGGTCCCTCCTGCACAGGTCATATATAAAGGATGCAGAGTTATAGTTTATATCTCAGGTGGAGACCAGGTTTGGGCTACTGTGCACTAGCACACACCTGACCTTGCTCTCAGGCCATCAGGCCTTTATTCTGATCCCTGCTGTGAGGGGGGATGTTCCTGGGTGGGTTAATATTCAGTGCAGAACGGGTGCGTGTGCACCCAGTGCTGTGCATGGAAAGGATACTGTGCACCTGAGTAATAGTATTCAGTGTGAAGCTATTGGGAGAGTGTACAGTTCTCCCAGTCAGTGCTGTTCAGGGGTGAGTCTACACTGCACCAGGGCAGTGTTGTACGGAGCCAGGGCTACCAGGACCTATACAGTGCTGTGCAGCAGGGACAGGCTGTTGTGTATGCAGACAGTTTTGTTCACCGCCAGTGTACTGTGACCGAGCCATTGTTCTACGTCAATAGTGGGGTGGGGGGCAGGGCCTTGATATTGAAGAAGCTGTGAGTAGTGTCCCCCCATGAACGCATGTGGGTATGGGCAGGTGTGGTAGCCCCGGGCAGCCTGCATACAGTGGGGCATGCGTCCCAGTACTAGTAGAATGAAGCAGACGAAGCTGCAGTGCTAGCTATTGTCTCCGCTTGCGCCGGATAAGACACAGCCTGGCGAGGCTGGCTCTGTGGGTTGTTTTCTCTATCTATTAAATGTGATGCAGTTCTCTAAGGTATGCATTGTTTCTAAATGGCTGTGTTTCTGTGAGCTGTGATTTTTATCTATGAGTTACCACTTATTTCTGTGCGGTGTGATGTGTTTCTGTGAGTTGTGCTGTCTTTCTCTGAGATGTGATGCCTCATGGTTTCTTTAATCTGTGCTGTATCTATGAGTACCGCTGTGCTTCTGTGAGTTAAGCTGTCATTCTTTGAAATGTGTTGCATTTCTGTAAGGTGTGCAGTGTTTCTATGAGTGTCAGTATGTTTCTGTGAGCTATGATTTGTTTCTGTGAGTTGCCACTTATTTTTGTGGGGTGTGCTGGGTGCCTGTAAGGTGTGCAGTGTTTCTGTAATGAGTACTGATGCGTTTCTGTGAGTTATGCTCTCGTTGTATGAAATGTGATGCATTTCTGTAAGGTGTGCATTGTTTCTATGAGTATCGCTGTGTTTCTGTGAGCTGTGATTTGTTTCTGTGTGGCGTGCCCTGTTAGTGTGTGGAATGGGTGATGCTGATGCTTGTGCTGCACGAGTCATTCTGGGGCTCTTTGTGGTGTGGGTGGGGAGGGCTGTGCTGTGCTGTGCTGTGTGTACGGTTGAATGCAGACACACCCCTCCACCTGGAGCAGATGGTTTGTGGAAAGTGGGACATTGCAAAGGGATCGGGACCTCTGATGCCTATATCACAGAAGGCCACTGTGTGTGCTGCAGTGCTACCGCAATATTACCGCACAAATGCTTCTCCGTGCATCCCACTTCTCCTCACCTATCATTCCCCTTCCCCCCCATAGCGCTTTGAAATGCCTTCGTGACAGTGTTAAGCGCTGTATAAGAAATATAGCATTTTTTCTGTTTTAAAGTAACCTTTGAATAATTATATTCAGCATTTTCTTGGGGGATACTCCCAAAACCCTCATAGAAGGTTTGGGCTCACGTGCTATGCTCACTCATTAGGCGAAATATGGGGCCACTAAATCCCGGGCCACTTTTGGTTCCCATTCCAGCCCTGTCCTAGGGGCTTATACTGGTGCTTCATTCATCAGGGACAGATGCTGTGATGTCCTTTCCGAGCTTGAGTACTCCTCATTATCACTTCCATTTGCATGGGCACAGGATGCTTAAGATGGCTTATAAAAGACTACAAGGGGACTTCCTACCAGAGTGTCATGGTGTATGACCCCCTAGACAGTCATACACAATGCTAAGGTCACCCACTACCTCGAATCCACCACCAATCAAACACATAAAACTTTCAACATAGTCAAGTCCCTCTCCAAGCCACCATCCACACCTTCCATACACCCATTCATACTGAAGTATGCAACTCACTGACGGACTAATTCAACTCTAAAATGCAGAACATCATACAAGACCTCCCCTCTGCTGTCCCACTCCCACACCCGCCTCAAATCATTCCAGCACACTTGATAACTTCTACCCCATTGACACAGACACCCTCATCGCCTTTCCAGCCAAAACAAAGCCTTCACACTTCCTGGATGACGCATGCCCACCTCAACCTGCAGCCAATTGCATCACCACCATCGCTCTTAAGTAGCCCAACATCATGAGCACCTATCTTACACTTGGTACTATCCTCTTTGCGCTCAAACCTCGGAAAATCTCCCCTTCTTAAAAAACATCCCTCTACTACACCCTCCCCAAAATTGCCGCCCTATTATTATCTTGCCATACTTTGTCAGAATCATGGAATGCTTGTCACAACCCAATCGCAACCTCACATCACTACAAACAACCTCTTCAAAGTTTTCCAATCTGGCTTTTGAGCTGGACACAGCACTGAGACAGCTACACTTCACATCTTCAATGACCTTCACAGCATCACAGAGAGAGGACACACACCCCTACTCATACCCCTCAACCTCTCTGAACCCTTCGACACCATCAACCACACTATTTTACTCAACATTCTGTCCCACAGGATGAAACTCTCAGGCACTGTCCTTGACTGGTTCACCTACTTCCTCAATGACAAAACACACTTAGTCTCCATGGCCCCTTATCGTTCCAACTCCATCCCAGTCAGGTATGGGGCCCAGCAAGATTCCTCCCTGTCTCTACTCCTCTTCAACCTACCCGTAGAATCTCTTGAAAAGACGCTTAGCAAATACAAAGTCTATTTACACCAATACGCAGTCAACACAGAAATAAACTTTGTAATCTCATCACGCTCACAACTCCACACCCTCAAAAGCTGTCTCTCCACCATCACCATTTGGATGGCCACCCAACCCTTCCAAAACAGAATCTTCCTCACCTACCCCTCCAAACCCAAATCCAAACTCACAACATGGATCAAAGAACTCACAATGGACAACCCCTCTACACACCTGTAAATGTTCTGGGCTTCATCATCGACCCCTACCTTTTTTCACAAACCCCATAGTTGCTGTCACCAAAACATGCAATCTACAACTACACCTCCTACGCAAGATCAGACACAACCTTTCCTTTGGCGACATTCGCACAGAAGTTGGGTCACTGATTCTGTCCAAGCTGGACTACCGTAATACTATCCTCACTGAACTCCCCAAAAGCATCTTTGCCCCCAGGCAAGCCATACAAAACACAGCAGCTAGACTAATCTGCCACCTACCCAATCATGCATACATCACATTAGCTCTCGCCCAGCTCCAATGGCCCCCAGAGAATTGCCTTCAAATGACTGTATTGTATTCAAAGCCATCTGCCTCAAAATCCATCTTACCTTCATGACAAACTGAAACCTGTCACCCTCACAAACAACAGACAAGCCAGCCAGCCTCTCCCACACATTCCACTTTGCAAACTAGCGGCACTATCACTACACATCTGCATTGCACCCTCCATCACCACTTTCTAAAAGAGCCTCAAGACATACCGGTCTCGCCACACATAACCCTATCTGCCATCTCACCGGTTACCACTTGTCTATCTCATCCTAAAAACATTTTGTAACTTCTAATTCACCCCCCGCCCACCTTTGAACATTTGAACCTTGCAAGGCGCTACAAGACCCTGTGGGTAGGGCCAGCACTCAACAATCATTTACATAAAATAAAACAAAACCATCACTTTGCAAAAAGACAATGTAAAGGTCTCTTGCATTTGGCCTCCACAAAGGGCTCCACTAAGGGCTCCTTTCTTCCTTCTTCCTTGCAATTTCAATATTTTACTCCCAGTGTTATGATATGATATGGCAATTATAACGCGTCTATACACAAGTGTTTCTGTCAGGGGAGAAAGTTAACGGGACAAGATCCCAAATCCTTTTCTGATCTCACTTCTTCTTGTGTAGCTTCCCTTGTCCTAGGCACTCTTGCAGGAAGCCCTCCTGTGGACCTCGACATTTGCTTTGGTCCTTGGAAGGCGGGCTTTTTCATAAATATTCCTTTGGTTTATAGAGCCTTTTTGTTCGCTGGACCATACATACCTTTTCACAGTGACATGCTTATGTTACTGTTATACCCTGTCACATACCGCAGGCTTACACACTTATATAGAGTGCCCAGGAGCCAGTAGTAAACGCTGTGACTAAAAAAGAAGGAATAAGTAATTCAAGCTATAAGGCATTGATGGTGCACTCAAATAAAATCGGAGTGCAAGAGGACTTTGAGGAAGGCAGATACCTGCAAACAACGAAAGAAAATCCAGACTATTGAGAAATACTCACCCTCTATGAGGGGAATGTGTTTTGAAGAATTACATACGCCTTACCAATATAGGTTTATTGGCCTATAGAAGTAAATACAACAGGATTTGACATCTGGCTATCTGTCCTAAAGGTGACAGATGAGATACACAAGTATATATCTAAACAAAAAGAGCCTGTGAGGGATTTACTCCACAACATCTGCATGTCCTCCGATAATCTGATACGGAGATGGTGTGGCTCACGCCAGTCTAGATGAAGCACGAAACAACGAGTCCTTTGCTTTGCGTCCTGATGAAGGTCAAAGCAACAGAGGGGCAAGATTGTTAATGCCCATTTCAGATGACCGAAACACGTGTCGACCAGAATATTGTTCGTAACATTAATAGACAGACATCTACACCTGTCTTGAATAAAGGGTTGGAAAATTGTGTTAACTGATTGTCTTGAAGAGGGTGTTATAAGAGGTTGCACCTTCAGAAAAAGTCGAGATATGTTTTGTTTGAGAGTGTGAGTATGAATGTGTGATGGGATAAATGATTATGAGCAGAATTGTTAGAAAAAATGCACTGAAATGTATTGTAAAATTATTGTGTTGAGTATCATATATTTTTTATATTTTTTTATATTCATAAAATAAAATTGCTAGAATTGATAAGAGAATTTGGGAATTGTGTCATCCTCAATCCACTGGTCCACTGTCCGTTATATCTCTTGTACGTTTACCTGAAGGACCAGGGATTCATTGCAGGTGACTCCTATATCTTTAAATTACATACTTAGCTTACATGCCACCTTCGCCCACTACCTAGCTCTACAGCCACCAAACTAGTACATGGAGCTGGACATAGTACCCACTAGGCTCCATAGGGATTCTAGAATAGGAGTTGGCTAGTGGATGATTCAACTTACCTTCAGTCTTCTGATCTGCACACAACAAAACCAAAAGGCCTTTTGGAGTTCCATGCTAAAGAGGAAATGTTTCTCTCTGCTTCCTTTCCAAACCTATCCTATCATGGAGAAAGGGTGCAATATAATTTCTCGACATGGCCAGAAATCAAACTGTAGCTAGACAGAACTATGACACCCTGTTCATCACTGAAGAGTCAGATTTAGGCAGGCAGGGTTTAACATTATTGATAAGGTTGTGCCTTGTATCATGCAGTTTCGAATATTATTTATTTGAAGGCATTCTGGCCCCCAATGGTACCCGTGCTTGTTCAGTTAGAGCCAGAGTGGCCTAAATGAATTAGACACATTAGCCTAATTCAATAAAGGACACAAGCCCCATTTATTTTATATGTATAAAGCGCCAACATGGCCTCTGCATTGCCTATCTGTAAGCATTCTTCTGTGGTCATCAGTTTCACGGTAGATACTCATAGAGGGTCATTACAACCTTGGTGCTAAGTGCACCAACTTTACCACCATGGTGTAAACTCTGTTTACACCATGGTGGATGGCGGATTTACCGCCCCATTCCAAGGTGAGTGGGGCGGTAAATCCCCATTTCCCATTTTCCCTTCCCCATTCCCATTTTTGCCCCATAGGGCATAATGGGAGTGGGGAAGGCGCTAATTACGCCGCCGTAAATTACGGCGGCGTAATTAGCACCATGGCGGGTTAGCGCCATGGATTTTAACACCTGCTAAAAGCAGGCGTTAAAATCAGAATCAGACGTTAAGGGTTAACGGTGGCGTTAACCCTTAACGTCTGAGTTGTAATGAGGGCCATAATAGCGACGCTTGTCTCCAAAAGATCTTCTGATAGATTAGGCATCAGCACCAATCACCCTTACTCGATAACTCATGTGACGTTTTAATGCAAAGATGGATGACAGAGGAGGAAATCTATAAGGTTAAATAAGTTACCCACCATCGAGGCTACTTCTAGTCCAGAGTCAATTTCCTACATGTGACCCACCCTCGATTACTGGAACAATTTAGCTTTGTGGTGGTTCCCGGGCCAGTTGGATGGAAAATGAATGGCTTCCGAAACCAAAGGTCAAAGTCTAGTAGGATAGAGATGGTCATGGATGGTCCGTCACACAAACCATAACTTTGCACTTTTCAATTAAACATTTTATTGTGTAAGTAATCTTTAATTCTGTACCCATTGGTGATGATGTCTCACAAATATGGGGAATGAGAACTATGGACTAGGAGCACAGTAATCACTACGATGAGAGACGTATCCTTTGTGTGTTATAGGACAGACTTTATTTAGATGGCATGAAGCTAGGGAGCAAGCCCAGGCACATGCAAATGTGGGGATTTCTCAAATGAGCAAAGATTGTGATTAAGTGTGGGGGCCATTACGGGTTAGGCGGCAATGGTAATTCTGTCAGTAATTGCAAAATGGCATTGACATTACTGCCGGTCAGATTGAGGGTGTGGTGGTATTACTTCTGGTTGTTTTCCAGGGAAGTACTGTTGGAGGTAAAGTCCTCTACCACAGGCTACCTATCTTTACCTCAACCTCATAGATAGAGGTAAACATATCAAATGGCCCCAAACATATTTTAGAGTTTTTTTATTTTGCAGAAGGGAAGTGCAGGTGCTTCCCTTCTATACAGTAAAACATGTTTACAATAGATCGTGGCAAAGGGTTGAAACGGTGGGTATCTCTGATTACCCCTATAACCCACCACCGCACCCATCCAGGGCATAAAAGTGTCAGCATTGGCCCCTTTCTACATTTAAAATATACTATAGTTGAACAAACCACTATTGTCCAGTGTCCATTTCCACCATCACATTAGGGGTGGAAAAGTACATATGATAACATTTGCATTTACTTCAGAGATTGCCACTGGCGGACATGGTGTTTCTGGAGTGCCACCAGAGGTATTCCAGAAACACTACCTCCGCCAGTGGTAAACTTTGAATAGGTCACACTTGTCGAATTACCACTAATGGAAGGGGCATGTACCACTGGTATTATACCTGCAGATAAGTCTGCCCATCTCATAATGACCCCCTTTAGTATTCCTGCTACAAAATTCGTCCAGGCAGACAGTGCATCAGGTCTCCTCTCTCCGTGTTCTGATCATGAATTCATTGCCTGTGTTCTAGGACACAACGCCCGGTGGACAGACTGCTCTTCCTCCAGCATCGATCCTCTGAGGGCGCCCTGAAGGAGGCAGCCATCCTCGTCAGCGCTGAGGCGGGAACCCTCTTCTGGTGGAGCATCTTGGCAGATCAACACACGTTTGGTAACCCATTCATTGTAGCCTGTTGCGTGTTTCAAGATGGCCTCCTTGGGAATGCAGCGAATCGCTTGCAAACCTACCAACCCGCTGCTTATGACGATGAGCGTTCCTGCATAGCGCACACGGCAATGTGGACATTCTCTAGGCGCTTGTGAGTTTGTGAGCTTGCGTGGAGTGATGATGAGTATTTAAAGGTAGCATTTTTAAAAACATTGCTTCTTGCTCTTATGGTATCTGTCCTACTAAATGAAGTTTGTAGCAAAATATATAGCGAAGGTGTAATCAGCAGGTTATTATTTTTAAAAGAGAAGCTTTAAAAAAGTATTGGTGTCTTATTTGTAAAGTGTGTTAATGGGGTCATTTACAATCAAGGCCAGCTGTTGCACAAACATAAGAGTCACTGAAGAGTTTTAAAATTAGTAGATTGTTCATTTATAAGTTACATGAGTTATTTATAAGTTTAGGTTTCATAATGTTTTAAAGAAAATGTCAAGATTGTCTTTTTTTTATTTCGTGACACATCCTAGTGAAAGGACCTTTTTGATGATCCAAAATGTTCAGGAGCATGTGTTAAGTATGACATTTTATTTTTTCTTCAGTTTCTGGAAGTTGTATAATTTCGTATGTCGTCTTAACGTCAAGTTTTCAAAGAAGAAAGGTGGACAGGGTCAGTCACCTAGTTCCAAACATCCCTGCAAGCTGAGCTGACAGTCTCGGTGCGCAGTGCACATCCAGCGCCGTAGGAAGCGTTTCCTGCTGTAGGTGCTGCGGTAAGTGGCCGCAGATTGCACAAGACTGCAACCCAGCCACAGTCGTTCGGAGGGGAAATAACACCCACCCCAGCAGTGCCCAGAAATTCCGAGGGCTGGGCACTGGCCATCCAGGATGCGAGCAATTATCGCCATTGGCCTTCTTACACATGACACCACTGGCACGTGACATCTGAGCTGCATCTCCAAACGGGGGCAGTTTCGGAACTGTAAACAAACCCAAGGAAGGGGCACGCGTATGTGAACCTTTCATTTGAAATTCGCCCACCCCTGCCCTGGATGAGACCAACCCCTTCCCAGGTTGAAACGGTGTATTTTAGAGCACATGTTGCTGGAGGAATTAAAAAAAAGTCAGAGGATTTACAGCCAGCCCTTATCATATATAACATCTCAGCAACAGTTACTCAATATGCTGAGCTACCTTTGAAGCTTTCTGCTTTAGAAGTCAGATGCGGTTACCCGAAACTGCTCAAAATCACCCCATTACCTAAATTACAGTTCATGCATATGACTTAAAAGCCAATAAATAGGCTTTCATGTCCAGCAGCAAGGACAATTGTGTTTTAGAATGTACAGTCACACTGAAAACGGTAAACATCTCTACGAAGATAACGAGAGGTTCATACCCCTATTTCTAAATAACAAAGTAGGCAATTAGCCCATGTACACACAGCGTCCATGGGGACAAGATAAATGCTGGAGACCATAACAGCAATTCAAAAAAAAAAAAAAAGCAAGGAAGAGACACAAGGGTGGGCAGCGTGAGTGAGAATTCAAAGGCCTAGAATGCTAGGTGAAGTCTGACCCTGTGCCTTTCTGAGGATAATGCAAATGAGAGCTGGCCTGATGGGTATTAGCATCTGCATTAAAGACCCTGGAGTAGGAGATTTGAAGCACCTCTTGATTGCCCGATTCTAGTGTAATGCTTATTTATTGTAAGTGCCTAAAGTGCAGTTTGGCTGGGAAGACAGCACTTGGGACCCAGAGGAGCTGGAGGATCGCACGACCATGTGTGCTTGCCTGCCAAGCCCCCTGCAATGGCATTAGAGTCAGCACCTTCAATCTTTGCAAAGCAGCTGGTTGCATTAAGCACATCAAAGTGCCTGAAGTGCAGTTCTGTAATTCATGCAGAGCCCGATGAGCATGCTGAGATTGCTAAACCTGAGTTTGGAGCAAGTGTCATTCCAATCAACAATTGTACAATGAAATGCGCCTAGAAGGATTTGATCCGCAACTCTCAGATGCAGTCAAATCCTTAGGCTTCACCATAGACACCAGCCTGTCCTTCCAGAAACACATAGCCAAGAAGTCCCAAACGGCCTGGCTCCAAATCTCCACCATATGTAAAATCAAACCCTTCATCCCACGGCAGGAAATGCAGCCCATGTGTTTTTGCACATCAGTCGGGGAAGTGCTCCTGGCTCCCCTAAAAGCAGTCCAGCAAGCCTCATTACAGGTGCACGGAAATGGGACCAAAATACCCTCGCCTTCACCAGCATACTGCTCAAAACTGCATATATCATTCATACAGCAGTCACACTTAGCCCACACGCATGTCTGGTGGAACTTGCTTGTGCGCAGCAAATCGATTATATGGCTTTTATCACAACTCACCCACAAAGAGAGGACCAACAACCAATCCTCTCTTGCCTTGCACCCAACCTCTGGAGCTCAGTCCCTGTATTGGCTCGGAATGCTCCCACAATTCTCCAATTCGGCTTTGCTCTCAGCATGTGGCTTTCGAAAACATTACCTGAAAAATAACTAGTCTAATGGACACACAGATTGACGAAAAGACTGCAACTCACAATACTGCGCTACTATTACATGGTGTCAGCCCAAATGCTGGGCTCTGTTCCTCTGCTCTCGAGCTAGATCCACACTTTAAACTATAAAATAAGAGAATATTTTTAACAGGAGGATCCTGTTAGGTGAACAGAAACACCTAGTAACTTGATACGCTGAAAGTAGAGCGCTTATAAGAAAAGTGTAATATCGGCTGTTTGCCTGGAGCTTCAGTGGAATCCAGTTCAAGGCTATGCACAGCCACAGTCCAGAGGTGTTCAACTTGTGTGGTGCCGAAGCATTGTGGTGAGGTGTGTAAGGGGTGCAAGGGTCCTGGGAAGATAAGATATGAGCAAGTACAGAGCGAGAGCTTGGAGTTAAAGGCCAAGATGATAGTGATGGCAAGGGAAAGAAAGCCATATTGGTTTACCAGGTGGGGTTGAGTGGGCACAGCCTATATTGTCAAGGCTTTTTCGAGTAGTTCTTTTGTTGGCATTAGTTATTTGGTCCTGTCGCTAGATTACACCCCATTTGCACAATCGAGTGATACGTTAAAATGTGCAGATTATTTGTCTGGGTGTGATGTCGCAGACAGCTGGAAGGACCTGCATGGCTATCCACTTAGTTTGTTCTCTAATGTATGTTGTGGTAGTCCTTGCAAGTATAGAAAACATGATAAATCAGCAAAGGGTTTCGAGATTTTAACAAACAAGTGTTTTATTCCAAAAAAAGGGTTAAGAAAAAGGCCTGTTGCAAATTACCTCCAATGCATTGCAGTCATTTATGACCATCTTCAGGGACTGTTTCAAGCTTCTTTTATCTGCACTTGGTTCTAGCCAAAATCTGAATCTCTTTCAGTCTGGTGCCCTCAATGTTGCGAACCTGGTGTCCTGCCGGTAAACGCTATGGAAAATGAGGTACCTGACTAAGGACTCCTGGATCATACCAACTAACAAACATTAAGAAACATTGAGGGCACAAGACTGAAAGAGATTCAGACTTTGGCTAGAACCAAGTGAAGTCCCTGGAGATGGTCATAAATAACCGAAATGCATTGGACACAATTTGCAACAGGCCTTTTTCTTAACCCCTTTTCTTGGAATAAAAAACCTTTTGTGAAAATCTCTAAACCATTTGATGAATTACCATTTTTTCTACCCACACTGTCTGACAAGAAACAATTGCACTTACTTTTAGGTTTACTGGGATTTTACACTACATTAATCTTTGTTTTTTTCTGATGTGTCGTACCCTTTGAGGAGATTTATGAAAAAGGATTGCATGGTATGAAAGTATGCAAGGAGGCCATGAAGAGAGGGACTGAAGGAATATGTGGTGCCCCGCCCCTGGGAGGATTCATCCCAGGGAGAAAATCAGTCATCACGTTGGTTGCTAGCTGCAAGGGACTAGGGGTGGTACTATTCCAAATAGAGGATGCCTAGGAGAAGTTAATTGTGTTTGCCTCGCCTGCTCTCACTGACACAGAGGCACATTAGTCAGTTATCTAGAGGGAGCTCTTGGCATGTTGGCAAGATCACAAATCCTTGGTAGAACTCCTAAGGTTCAAGGTATGTCCTAGGCCACCCCTAGCATGGCTTTGGTTGAGGTTGTTAGGGTACAACTGTGAGGGGGTATAAGTACCATGTAAAAAGAATTGTGCAGCAGATTTCCTGTCAGGGATGCCAGTGCCAGAGACTAATGTATTCATAGGGGAGGAGGAGTGTGTGATTGGGGCATTTCGAGAGGATTGCATTTGTTCCCTAAGGGCCTTGATCATGTCCGATTGGGAAGGGCACATAGAGGCAGATGTTACTCTCAAAACGGGAGCAAGTTGGGTCAGTACAGACTGGCCTTAGAAGATAGCGTTGGAGCATAGCTACACTGGGTTTTATGAGGTTAGAGAGGAGTTAACCGTGAAAAATGGCTGGCTGCCGGAGTGTTTCAAAGAAATTCCCCCTGTTAACCCTCAGATGGGAGGCTCCAAATCATGCTTCTGGCTCACAAGGGGCAGCCTGGAATCACCGTTACAAAGAGGAAGGTTAGGTAGAAACTGTGGTGGCCAGGGATAGATCCTCAAGATCATGAGAGATTATTGCCCATGTGCTATTGGTGACAAGAGGCTCCAAGAGAAGGAACAACCCCTATGCCCTCTTCCTGCACCTCAAGGACCCTGGGTGGATTTAGGCATCGACATACTAGGACCATATCATTGTCTTAGTAGGGGTAACTGATAGATACATCACTTCTCAAAATACCCTGAGATTTCTGGATAGACAGATTAACCAATGATGTACTGGATAAGACCTTCATGAGGCAAGGTTGTTAAGAAACAGTCCTGAGTGATAATGGGCCACAGTTTGGTGCAGCAAGGGAACTAAAACCATTTTATGTTCATATGGGATTTCAGTGGAAGTTTATATCACTCTATCACCCAGAGGCTGATTGCACGGTGGAAAGAGTGAACCGTGTTATGAGTGGGGCTGTTTGTAAGAGACGATTGCCAATGAGCTGGACTGGAAGAGAACACTTAGTGAGATGATATGGAGTATGAGGGTTGCACCTAAAATTAGCGTGTCAACCTCAGATTGATGAGGGACAGTGAGCCAAATTCAAAGCTGTCACCATCCTGGTTAACCGAAAGAGTGGGGACAAAGAGAATAGACAACAGGTCCATAGCAAGTCATCTCCACTTGTCACAAGACAAATATAAATGATAACATGATTGTAAGATTTTAATTCAAGGCACCAAAAAGGTAATTCGAGTGGGAGATATCACCAGAGTAAACTGGGGCTGCCTGGTAGAAAAGGGTATGCCTAAATACTCCAATCCCATCAAAGTTTTAAGGTCCTGAAGAATGCATGTGACAGTGGAAGTCCGCGTGGTGTGTCGTTTAGGAAGTGTTGCTTTGCCTCTCACATCACCACGACAAGGAACTCCACCATGAGAGAGGGTTCCTCTACTATGTTCTCACAACATACATCCCAGGCTCCCTGAAAACCTGTTGTTACGTCAGAACGTACACTCCGCTCTTACAGTCTGCATTCTGACGTAACAACAAGTTTTCAGGGAGCCTGGGGTGTATGTTGTGAGAGCAAAGTAGTGGAACCTTCTCTCAGGGGGGAGTTCCCTGAGGTGGTTATCTGACAGACAATTGGCCGTCAAACAAGTGTTACCCGTCGCTGCATAGGTGTGAATGTACACAAATGTGTGAGGCAAGTAGGAGATGTAGGATAATATGTTCTCTTTTCAAGAAGTTCCCAGATTTTGAATTGTACAGATGGGCATGCTCTTAAGGAGTTTTAGGAACAAAAAGGCAGCTATTGGTTACATGAATAGGTAGTATGCTTCTGTCATTGTCCATGTTTGGATTAGGCTCCTTTCCGTTCCTTAATGTTTACTGTAGCTTGGTATTGTAGGAACACATATTACATGAGTGTTGGTAAATTCTATGAGGAGAGTTTGTCTAGTATCTGCTGCTTGCCTGGAACCTCCCAGAAATCTAAAAAACCTGAAGTCCCAATAGTTCGAGGACATGCAGTTGGTGCTGGACAGCTATTTGGAAGGATGTATGCAGAGTTCTTTGCCACGACTTAATATAAAGCTCCTTACCTACCCACGCCTCTGACTTGAATACTTCAGAAAGATATTGGGAAAAGGAGAGCAAGCAAGTCAGTATATCCACTAGAAGCACAATCGCTGCCTGCCATTCAGCAATGGCTCCTATTATCCAGGAAAATGCAATGATAAGAGATTCTCTCCTGGTATGTTTTGAAGGTGCACAGCCGGAGACCTGGGTGCAATGGGGACACCCTGAGTTTGTCTGAGACTACCGAAACATTTACACAAAGCCATTCTCAGACCCAGATAATGTAAAACTACCATGAAGGGAATCAAGTCCAACTATGGTTGGTTCAAAGTCGGAAACCTGGTAGCATGATGCAGTTGAAATGACCATTTCTTAAGGGCGAAATTAGGAAGGCCTCAGTTAAAACACCAGAATAAGTTTAACTAATGAAGGCTGAAGCGCTTCATGCATGTGCATATGCTTTAAAGGGACTATTACTGTCACAGACAGGTTGTGGGTCCCAGCCTACTTATAGGATGTGACCCACAACCTATCTATGACAGTAACGGTCACTTTAAATCCCATGCATGAAGGATGAAGTGTTTCATGCATATGATTTAAAGTGACCAATACTGGCATAGATAGGTTGTGCGTCACATCCTATCTCTGCCAGTAGTGCTCATTGTAAATCACATGCATGAAGCTGCTGAAATATGACCTATCTATGCCAACAAGCCCTGCAAGGGATCTACAGTGACCAATCTCACTGTAAATCCATTGCAGAGTTGCTACAACCACATGAGCATACGCGCAGATACACTGTGATCAAAACATACACCTGCATACACACACGCATAGCTACAGACTCGCTGATCATGCGCGCGCGCACACACACACACACACACACACACAACACACACACACACACACACACACACACACACACACACTGCATTACATTCAAATGCACAGACACACATACATACACTTACCATAGCTCTTCTCTTCGAGTTCAGGCGGGCAGGGGCACGGCCAGGCACATACAGTCATGCAGTGCTTACAGGCTATGGAAGCACCTGAACCCCCAGGATGTGCTGGCACCGCACATGTAGCAACATGGTGCCACAGGTGTTTTTTTAAATATCGGTGCTGGCACTCAGTCAGTGACTGATATTAAGAAATAAACACCCCTGTGAATGGCATGCTGCACTGCACACGCCGGCGCGCCACTCTCAGTTTTATTTTCATCAGGGCTGGTACTCAGTCAGTGCCAGTTCTAGCTGAGCGCTAGCCTTGCAGGTGGCATGGACGGGGAGGACTAAGGGGGAATCAGGATGGGTGACCAATCCCATGATCCCCCTGGCTCCATCCCTGCATGCCACAGCTGCCCCTGCATGCCACAATAGCAAAAGGCATCCAGACTGGTTTCACTATTGTAGGCCAGTCTAGACACATAATAACACATCATGTTTGCAATATCCTTGATGCCCAATAAGAAATGCCATGCCAAAGTCAGTCCGGACCTATTTTCTCATTATGGCATTCATAGGAAGAAAAAATGTCCAGACTGGCTGCACAGTGAACCAATGTAAAAAAAAATCCTCCTCCATCATCAGAGCAGTCACCTTGTTTTTCCCCTTTATCCCAGTAATATTAATATCACAACAATACTGAGCAAAGACACTGCCACCTTGTCTTTGCCTATTATTCCAGTAAAGTTGTGCATATTACTGTAATCCTGAGCAAAAACAATGTCATGTTGTCTATGCCCATTATTCGACTAGTTTTGTGGTCAGTACGCCACGCATATGCTGCACCAAATCCAGAGCAATATTGTATATATGCAGGGCGTTCCTAAACTGCGGGAAGGAGGCAGGGAAAACACAACCTCATTATTAAATTATGTGACCCATTGGATAAGACATTCTGAGAGCTGTTTATCGATGATCCGTAGGATTTTGTGGCTGTCATAATATTTCCTGAACCTGAGAAATATCAGAGAAATGTTCTCAGATTTTATCTTTTGAATAAGTTTCTGACACAGAGGGCCTCATTACGACCCTGGCGGTAAGGGGTTTACGCCAGCGTTAGCTGCGCCGACCCCTTACCGCCAATTACGAGGTCCCTTAGCGCCATGGCGCTTTTAACACCTGCTTTTAGCAGGTGTTAAAATCCATGGCGCTAAGGGACCATGGAGTTAATTACGCCACCGTAATTTACGGTGGCGTAATTAACGCCTTCCCCACTCCCATTATGCCCTATGGGGCAAAAATGGGAATGGAGAAGGGTAAATGGGTATTGGGGACTTACCGCCCCGCCTAGGTCGGAATGGGGCGGTAAGTCCGCCTACCACCATGGCGTAAACGTAGTTTACGCCATGGTGGTAAAGTCACGGCCCAGGCGGTAACTTACCGCCTGGGTCGTAATGAGGCCCAGAGTCTATTAGCAATATAGGATAGGTCTTTAGACCCAGATAGGGCTGGCATAAAATTAAAGGTTGGAATCTTGGGGGCAATTAGCAACACACAAACCACCACATTAAATACCTTCAATAGGATCCCTGTTCCTCAAATAACTGATCTTGAAGCTATTGACTTCTTACACCCTCCCGGACCTATCACTGGCAGCAGATATTAAAATCTGAGCAGCATATTAGTCATGACTCGCCACCTTGTATCGAAGGTAATACAAATAGTTTCCTGAAATATAACCAGTCTCAAAAGTAAATTCCAAGACCCTGACTGACAACACATTATTTGTTTCCAGGAGACACAGGAAGTGCTCCCCATATTTAAACCATGCTATATGAATTGGAATATTCCTGCTAGGAAAGATGAGCAAGGGCCTCTGAGTGGTGGTTTGCTTATCTGGATCAAGGGCCCCTGAGTGGTGGTTTGCTTATCTGGATCAAGGGTCTCTGAGTGGTGGTTTGCTTATCTGGATCAAGGGCCTCTGACTGGTGGTTTGCTTATCTGGATCAAGGGCCTCTGAGTGGTGGTTTGCTTATCTGGATCAAGGGCCTCTGAGTGGTGGTTTGCTTATCTGGATCAAGGGCCTCTGAGTGGTGGTTTACTTATCTGGATCAAGGGTCTCTGAGTGGTAGTTTGCTTATCTGGATCAGGGGCCCCTGAGTGGTGGTTTGCTTATCTGGATCATGGGCCTCTAAGTGGTGGTTTGCTTATCGGGATCAAGGGCCTCTGAGTGGTGGTTTGCTTATCTGGATCAAGGGCCTCTAAGTGGTGGTTTTCTTATTTGGATCAGCTCTGGTTTGAATGCAGATGTTACCACATTACCAATGAGGTCAATGCATATACAATCCCTTGAAATGATAATCTCTCAGAATCCACATTTAATGCTTTATAAATTGTATATCAGGCACACAGCGGGAGAAGAAGGAGGCTTAATCATTGATTGGTTAGAGGAACCTATCACACAGAATAAGGTTAGCTACAAATGTGGAGGATCCCATCTCAAACTTGTATTAGGGGGCTTTAATTCTCAATTTGAGCCACTCTCTACTATTAAAGGGATAATGGACAGAGAAGATAGGATTTTGGGTTTCCCTGATTTATACGCAGTGGCTTCTAGACGCCCTAGTCAGAACACGTTGCAGTTGGCCTATATGTTTGCAGGTGTTAACCTGTATTGGCCTTTGTTATAATAACAGTCCAGCAAAATCCACCTTCTCATGAAATGGTGACGAGAGCTATTTGGATTACAGGATTACAGCGGATCTACCAGTATGTGATTTTGAGGTGGAACGCAGAACTGAGTCACCAATTTCCAGTAAAGCTGGAATTAAAAATTAAATCTAATGAGAAACTAAAATATATTGTTAGGGTGTCAGGCCAAAACTCTGTAATTAATTTTATAATAATAATTGTGCTTTTATAATGTGCTTAATACCAGAGACCAGTTTCTAATTGCGATCCTGGGATATGAACTTGTGTTGCTATGTATTGTTTTGTTTCCAGGACAAACATGTTGCCCCTGACCTTTCCCCTGGGCCCAAATTATAACTAATTAGAGGGAGACAGTTTGGTTCAAGGTCGATATTGAAGTTTGTGGCCTAACAGTATAGCGTACACTATAGCCCATCTTAACAAACGTGTTGATGGAACAGTGTGTGTTTAATATTAATACAGTATTTTGCGACAAGAGTTTGACAGATGTGATTTGTTATGAAATCTTGTTAAAATATTAGATATAATATTGTAAATAGAAGTTCATGGCATGACAAAGATTGTAGCGTAGAGCAGCATAAAATCTGTACTGAGAGCACTAAAATCATGAGAAAAACTATCAGTACCGAATGTAAGGGAACTATGGCAAGATATAAAGCTTTCTTGCTGACAAAAAATAACAAGCCGAGAATGATCATTGGAATTTAATATTGATGGCCCATCACACCAAGGAACAGAAGCTTTTCTGGAAAATAGTTAAGGGAGGTCTAGCATTCTTTCTCTTAGAGATGAAGACATGCATCTCTGTAGACACATGGTTAATGCGATTCAGCCCTTTAAACAGATTTAAAAAGGACTGATTGCAAAATGCTGATTGAGTAAATGCCGCGGGAGAGAGATGGCATGAATGAAGACTGTCTGGAGGTAAATGTGCTTTGGATGCTCAGAAGCTAAACAAAGCAACAAAGTTGGATCAACTCCCTATTGATCTGTTTAAATTGGATTCACAGAAATCTGGGGTTCCCTTTTAACAAATGCGTATAATGCTATTAATAGCCAAAGTATAAGACCAAAACCCTGGAAGGGAGGAGATTGTGTATCCACTACTGAAAAGGGGGAAGGCCCAGCCCCTACTCTGACCTAGGGAGGGTACCAGGGAATATACTGGACTTCCACAGTATATATACTACAAAGGTATTCACTGAGGTGGGCACACCCAACAGCTAACACTTACGTTCTGACTAACAACTCCAATGCCTCCTCTGTTTTAATTAGTATATGTAAGCTTCTTAAAGCAGAATCTACACTAAACCAAACAGGGAACATCAGTCCATAATTTGTTCCAGGTTTGGTGTAGATTCTGTTTTAAGGTGGTTAAACATTCTAAATATAACTGTTTTTAACAGGATGCATTGAAGTTGCTTGTAAGCGGGGGGACCCACCTAGGTGAATACTGTTGTAGTGTAGATGGGCAGAGATTGTGCCCATTTCCAAAAAAGGTTTGAGGGATGACTGAGGAAATGATCATCTAATAGCTGTAATGGGTTAAGCATATTGACACATCCTGGCTCAACCCTGGGAATCCTGGGTGGAAAAACTTATTTACAAGCTTGTTTTAAGAAGAAAGTTGACACTGTGTATCAAGTATGTAGTTTATATTTATTTATGGAGAATTATGTTGCATAATGAAAAGGTACATTATGCTTGCTGTTGGTGGATTTTTGATCTGCCTTCAGCGTAAACAAAAACCTTTCATGGGCCACTCAAATCACTGAAGACGTTCAGAGTAATTTATTAGATGCAATACAATAATGCTAAACACAAAATGGTTTGTCATTCAAAAAAGAAAATCTTTCAAGTTAGACCCAGAAGATAGCGAAATGATTCCAACTAGGTTTTTATTTGAACATTAAGATATGCTGCTTTGGCTCTTGGGAAGATCATATACGCAAGATGGAAGCAGTAGTTAACTAAAGAGTAAGGGCAACTTCTTTTGCCAAAGGCTATGGAGGCAGGGGCATCAACCCGTCAATCGAAGCCTGTAGGGTGCAAGTTTGATATGGGGCAGAGATTCGGGGGTGCCAAAAGATTGATCTTGTAAAACCAGGAAAACCATGTTTCAAGGCAGCGGTTGCATCTAACTAGCACCAATGACTCCTGTAAAGAAGAAAGGTGTTTTAATAGTGGTGGACACCTTGCACGTTTCGAGCCAGTGTTATCCTGATAAACCTCTGGTCATGATATCACTTGAGCGTTTATAGAGGAGCTTGTCAGATTTGATCTACAGTGCAGGCAGCTCAGGCTGGCCCAGCTTAAAACATCAAGAAACGGTTGATAGAGTTGAATGGGGCTCCTTCAGCTGCATCACCGTAAGTTTGCACAGTGTACAGGAAGTCTAGTCAACGTGTGTTGGGAAAGGTATTTTAGGACAGTTCTTATAAGTCCCTAATTTAATCCCTTTGTCCCTGAACCATGACTGAACTGTTTTTTTATGTTATGTGGTTGTATTTAAGATTCTTATAATAGGAAATTTGGGGAGAGGAAAGTCGGATAGATGTATGTTAGAGTGAGGTTTGAGGCGTCACACAGCCCCTCTCCCAATACACTAAGGAGGGTAGAACAGGAACCTGTGGCCCACAAATTTCAAACAGACCTGTCCTGAACCAAAAGTTCTTGCCTCCAATTAACCTCAGAATGGGGGGGCAGTGGTAGGAGTGCAGGTTTCCAGGATATTTTGCTTTGTGAGGCGTACTCCTTTTATCCCCTGACTAACTCTATCCCCTCTAAAATATCTCACAGACAGCCGCTTCAGGCCTAGCGGTTATCACATCAACACTAATTGAGTCATGACAAAGCTCTCTCCTTAGCATTGTCGCACCCATATCACCACCCAACTGGACCCAAAGTACAATTTATCCGTGTGTTGCCTCTTCCCA
The DNA here is from genome assembly GCF_040938575.1 of Ambystoma mexicanum. NCBI lineage: Eukaryota > Metazoa > Chordata > Amphibia > Caudata > Ambystomatidae > Ambystoma > Ambystoma mexicanum. The sequence continues at coordinate 920,910,734 of NC_090926.1, read as the reverse complement.
ATGGATACCATACTCCCAAGTGTCTCTGCCAAACTCATAGAAAACAGATCGGTGCATAGAAACCGGGTACTTCAAGCTTGAACCCATCGACACCACAGGTTCCGCATCTGCTTCTTCCACTGTCCCACTGATGACAACCCTACCCCCGTTTTCTTACAGAGCCACATGCCGAAAGTCACCCAAAAGTGGCAGGAACCCGCTATACAAGACCACTTCCATTGACAAGATGGCCAAAAATGAAAAACATTTGTTGTTCTTCTGTCCTCTCTGTATTGCACGTAGAAATGATTGGTTAAAACCACTGGTTGCAAATGATGGGATAGCATAAGTTGAGACTGCTCTAATTCATTGTAAACTAACTGACAATGTACCATGTATGCAGTAGCCAGTTATATAGGTAATGCCTGACAAAGACAACGCACATAAATGAAAATGGCAAGGGCAGAATCTACAATGATTAAATAGGTTTACATTTCTTTTGTGTTAAGAATGATGGCAAGGCGCGCACTCTGGTTCCCAGTCAAGTTGTCCTGCTGTAACAACAAATTGTCTTCTCCTCCAAACGTTTTCTTGACTCCATCAATCATCAGGGAGGCTGTGTTTTTTTTCCTTTTCAGGCGTGTCTAGTTACATTTTCTTTTCAGGTGTTTCAGGTTAATTCACATTGATGTCTATAAGGATTCCGGTAGTTGTATTCTCGCACTTTTTTCAATTGCAGGTGACTGGGAAACAACTCCCTCCAAAGCACAAATCTTACCCTTGATAGGGGGAGGGGGAAAACCATGTTTATGGCTCTCCATAGTAAGGAATGATGGCCCTGATGCTGCAGCCTCTTGAGCCCGGGACTCCTGGAACATAGTGTTAAGAATGATGGCAAGGCACGCACTCTGGTTCCCAGTCAAGTTTTCCTGCTGTAACAACAAATTGTCTTCTCCTCCAAACCTTTTCTTGACTCCATCAATCATCAGGGAGGCTGTGTTTCTTATCCTTTTCAGGCGTGTCTAGTTACATTTTCTTTTCAGGTGTTTCAGGTTAATTCACATTGATGTCTATAAGGATTCTGGTAGTTGTATTCTCGCACTTTTTTCAGCAGGTGACTGGGAAACAACTCCCTCCGAAGCACACATTTACCCTTGATAGGGGGAGGGGGAAAACCATGTTTATGGCTCTCCATAGTAAGGAATGATGGGCCTGGTTCTGCAGCCTCTTGAGCCCGGGACTCCTGGAACATAGTGTTAAGAATGATGGCAAGGCACGCACTCTGGTTCCCAGTCAAGTTTTCCTGCTGTAACAGCAAAGTGTCTTCTCCCCCAAATGTTTTCTTGACTCCATCAATCATCAGGGAGGCTGTGTTTCTTATCCTTTTCAGGCGTGTCTAGTTACATTTTCTTTTCAGGTGTTTCAGGTTAATTCACATTGATGTCTATAAGGATTCTGGTAGTTGTATTCTCGCACTTTTTTCAGCAGGTGACTGGGAAACAACTCCCTCCGAAGCACACATTTACCCTTGATAGGGGGAGGGGGAAAACCATGTTTATGGCTCTCCATAGTAAGGAATGATGGGCCTGGTTCTGCAGCCTCTTGAGCCCGGGACTCCTGGAACATAGTGTTAAGAATGATGGCAAGGCACGCACTCTGGTTCCCAGTCAAGTTTTCCTGCTGTAACAGCAAAGTGTCTTCTCCCCCAAATGTTTTCCTGACTCCATCAATCATCAGGGAGGCTGTGTTTCTTTTCCTTTTCAGGCATGTCTAGTTACATTTTCTTTTCAGGTGTTTCAGGTTAATTCACATTGATGTCTATAAGGATTATGGTAGTTGTATTCTCACACTTCTTTCAATTGCAGGTGACTGGGAAACAACTCCCTCCAAAGCACAAATCTTACCCTTGATAGGTGGGGAGAACCATGTTTATGGCTCTCCATAGTAAGGAATGATGGCCCTGGTGCTGCAGTCTCTTGAGCCCGGGACTCCTGGAACAGCCTCCCTGATGATTGATGGAGTCAAGAAAACTTTTGGAGGAGAAGACAATTTGTTGCTACAGCAGGAAAACTTGACTGGGAACGAGAGTGTGCGCCTTGCGATCATTTTTAACATTGCATTTCTATTGGACTAGCACTATATGCTATGTAAATTGCACATGCGTAGGCAGAACCGGTTTTAGAGTATTTTTCTATGCATTTTTATAGTGTTAAGGAATTCATTTGTAGATTATATTTGTATTATATTTTAGATGAAAAGTAATATTTTACGTGCTGTTTTATGGATCAATTTCCAAATAAGCTATGCATGATGATGATGAAGATGATGACAATGAAAGACGTCTACCAGCATCCACAAAACTTAAGTGTTAGCATTGGGTCCTAGCCACCATTATTAGATCACTTTTTCTTCCGCGCAATCAATGGGGGATGATTTTATATATTAAAAAAAATGGCAGCTGGGAAATATTAAAGGGACATTATCCCTTAACTAATTCCATTATGGGAGGGAGACACACAAAGCCGTTGCAGGGCACAAACTGGTAAATGGGGGAACTGGGTTGTGTTGGGACGGCAGGATGGGTGAGGAAGGGATTCTGGGGCGCAGTGAGAGAGGATCTCCAGGGGGTGGGATGTTATGTGGTGAGTGGGAAGCAGAGGCCTGTGGTGTCAGCAGCATAAAAGAAAATGGCAGCTCAGAGGAGTAGTGCAGGAGCAAGGCATGCAACGTGGGGATATATCAGCAGTTCAAGCCCACATTCTTAGCCTCCTGATTAGCTGGCGCTATTCTCGCAGTTGCTAATCTTGATTAAGCAACCAAAATGATGACTTGAACTTTTTTCCTGAATTTTAGAACTGTATCCTAAAAGTAATAGTGGCTCTTATGGCCATGTGTAGGTTAAAAAAAAGTCAACTATTTGTACCTCTGAACTATCGATGTTAGTAGAAAAGAGGAAAGAGCTGATGAAAGAACCAAGTAAGATGCAGGCAGCCAATGCAGGCAAAACACGTGCAGCTTATCATCCTCAGAAAAGAGTGAAGGTTGATCCTCGGCAACCAATACTTTAAAAAAGTCCTTTAGATTGGTGATGGCCCTATACTAATAATGTGATGATGGTGATTCTGAAGATGCCTGGACAATGTCTCCCAGACATTCAAAGGACCTCACTGTTCCATTATTAACTATCTGGTATTCCCTTTTCTTTCAGGGCACTTCTACGCTCCACAAGAGGACGATGAATCAATTTTTGGGCTTTCAGCCAATTCAGACAACACCATCCTGGTTTCGGGAGATACTGGAGGATGGATCCGGATTTGGGACATTTCAAGCTTTGGATTACATCCTGCAGAACAGGTAGCGCACAGCAGTACTGAAGAAGTAATCACTGTATCCAGCTATACCCCTGCCAGCACTCTCCTATCTTCATGATAACATCTGCTCTGGCACTCAAGCATAGGGCAGGCACCATCTTATCCGGAATGATGAGCTGGGAAACTCTGGGCAACGCTTAGAGTCTTCTTCCACAGGCATAGGGCAGGCACCATCTTATTCAGAGTGATGAACTGGGAAACATTGGGCAACGCCTAGAGTCTATCACGGGCATAGGGCAGGCACAATTTTATTCGGAATGGTGAACTGGGAAACATTGGGCAACGCCTAGAGTCTACCACGGGCATAGGGCAGGCACCATTTTATTCGGAATGGTGAACTGGGAAACATTGGGCAACGCCTAGAGTCTACCACGGGCATAGGGCAGGCACCATCTTATTCGGAATGGTGAACTGGGAAACATTGGGCAACGCCTAGAGTCTGCCACGGGCATAGGGCAGGCACCATTTTATTCGGAGTGGTGAGCTGGGAAACACTGGGCAACGCCTAGAGTCTACCACGGGCATAGGGCAGGCACCATCTTATTCGGAATGGAGAGCTGGGAAACTCTGAGCAATGCTTAGAGTCTACCACGGGCATAGAGCAGGCACCATCTTATTCAGAGTGGAGAGCTGGGAAACACTGGGCAACGCCAAACGTCTACCATGGACATAGGGCACACACCAATTTCTTCGGAATGTTGATCTGGGAAACACTGGGCAAGGCCTAGAGTCTACCACGGGCATAGGGCAGGCACCATCTTATTCGGAATGGTTTGCTGTGAAACAGTGGGCAACACCTAGAGTCTACCACAGGCATAGGGCAGGTGCCATCTTATTCGGAGTGGTGAGCTGGGAAACACTGGGCAATGCCTAGAGTCTACCACGGGCATAGGGCAGGCACCATTTTATTCGGAGTGGTGAGCTGGGAAACACTGGGCAACACCTAGAGTCTACCACGGGCATAGGGCAGGCACCATCTTATTCGGAATGGAGAGCTGGGAAACTCTGAGCAATGCTTAGAGTCTACCACGCACATAGGGCAGGCACCATCTTATTCAGAGTGGAGAGCTGGGAAACACTGGGCAACGCCAAACATCTACCATGGACATAGGGCACACACCAATTTATTCGGAATGTTGATCTGGGAAACACTGGGCAAGGCCTAGAGTCTACCACGGGCATAGGGCAGGTGCCATCTTATTCGGAGTGGTGAGCTGGGAAACACTGGGCAACGCCTAGAGTCTACCACAGGCATAGGGCAGGCACCATCTTATTCGGATTGGTGAGCTGGGAAACACTGGGCAACACCAAAAGTCTACCATGGGAATAGGGCACACACCATTTTATTCGGAGTGTTGATCTGGGAAATACTGGGTAACGCCTAGGGTCTACCACAGGCATAGGGCAGGCACCATCTTATTCGGATTGGTGAGCTGGGAAACACTGGGCAACGCCTAGATTCTACAACAGGCATACGGCAGGTGCCATCTTATTCGGCATAGTGAGCTGGGAAACACTGGGCAACGCCAAAAGTCTACCATGGACATAGGGCACACACCAATTTATTCGGAATGTTGATCTGGGAAACACTGGGCAAGGCCTAGAGTCTACCACGGGCATAGGGCAGGCACCATCTTATTCGGAATGGTGAGCTGTGAAACACTGGGCAACACCTTGGGCCTCATTACAACTTCGGCGGTAGCCATGCCACTATTGGCGGCATGGCTGCCGCCGAAATCGGGTCCGGGTTCCCAGAATGGGGAATTACCAGGCCATTCTGAGTTCGGAGGGCCCGGTAATTCCTCCCTCCAGGGAACCGGGCCCGGACCTTCCCCATTCCCATCTGAACCCTGATAGAGCTCAATGGGAATGGGAGAGGGTGCAAACAACGGGCCAATTACGAGTGGCCCGTTGTTTGCTCCCTCTTCCCCTCGCGGGACCCGGTAAGGACGCCTGGTTTGACCAGGCGTTACTTACCAGGGCCCGCGAGGAGAGCTTGTAATGAGGCGGAATGGGTTTAACGGGTCTGCCTCCTTTTGCGGAGCCCGATAACCTGTTCTGCCGCAGTCGTAATGAGGCCCCTAGAATCTACCACGGGCATAGGGCAGGCCCCATCTTATTTGGAGTGGTGAGCTGGGAAACACTGGGCAACGCCTAGAGTCTACCACGGGCATAGGGAAGCCACCATCTTATTTGGAATGGAGAGATGGGAAACTCTGGGCAATGCTTAGAGTCTACCACGGGCATAGGGCAGGCACCATCTTATTCGGAGTGGTGAGCTGTGAAACACTGGGCAACACCTAGAGTCTACCACGGGCATAGGGCACACATGATTTTATTCAGAATGTTGATCTGGGAAACACTGGGCGAGGCCTGGAGTCTACCACAGGCACCATTTTATTCGGAATGTTGATATGGGAAACACTGGGAGAGGCCTAGAGTCTACCACGGGCATAGGGCAGGCACCATCTTATTCGGAATGGTTAGCTGTGAAACAGAGGGCAACACCTAGAGTCTACCACAGGCATAGGGCAGGTGCCATCTTATTCGGAGTGTTGAGCTGGGAAACACTGGGCAACGCCTAGAGTCTACCACGGGCATAGGGCAGGCACTATTTTATTCGGAGTGGTGAGCTGAGAAACACTGGGCAACGCCTAGAGTCTACCACGGGCATAGGGCAGGCACCATCTTATTCGGAATGGAGAGCTGGGAAACTCTGAGCAATGCTTAGAGTCTACCACGGACATAGGGCAGGCACCATCTTATTCAGAGTGGAGAGCTTGGAAACACTGGGCAACGCCAAACGTCTACCATGGACATAGGGCACACACCAATTTATTCGGAATGTTGATCTGGGAAACACTGGGCAAGGCCTAGAGTCCACCACGGGCATAGGGCAGGTGCCATCTTATTCGGAGTGGTGAGCTGGGAAACACTGGGCAACGCCTAGAGTCTACCACAGGCATAGGGCAGGCACCATCTTATTCAGATTGGTGAGCTGGGAAACACTGGGCAACGCCTAGAGTCTACAACAGGCATAGGGCAGGTGCCATCTTATTTGGCATAGTGAGCTGGGAAACACTGGGCAACGCCAAAAGTCTACTATGGGAATAGGGCACACACCATTTTATTCGGAGTGTTGATCTGGGAAACACTGGGTAACGCCTAGGGTCTACCACAGGCATAGGGCAGGCACCATCTTATTCGGATTGGTGAGCTGGGAAAAACTGGGCAACGCCTAGAGTCTACAACAGGCATACGGCAGGTGCCATCTTATTCGGCATAGTGAGCTGGGAAACATGGGCAACGCCAAAAGTCTACCATGGACATAGGGCACACACCAATTTATTCGGAATGTTGATCTGGGAAACACTGGGCAAGGCCTAGAGTCTACCACGGGCATAGGGCAGGCACCATCTTATTCGGAATGGTGAGCTGTGAAACACTGGGCAACACCTTGGGCCTCATTACAACTTCGGCGGTAGCCATGCCACTATTGGCGGCATGGCTGCCGCCGAAATCGGGTCCGGGTTCCCAGAATGGGGAATTACCGGGCCATTCTGAGTTCGGAGGGCCCGGTAATTCCTCCCTCCAGGGAACCGGGCCCGGACCTTCCCCATTCCCATCTGAACCCCGATAGAGCTCAATGGGAATGGGAGAGGGTGCAAACAACGGGCCAATTACGAGTGGCCCTTTGTTTGCTTCCTCTTCCCCTCGCGGGACCCGGTAAGGACGCCTGGTTTGACCAGGCGTTACTCACCGGGGCCCGCGAGGAGAGCTTGTAATGAGGCGGAATGGGTTTAACGGGTCTGCCTCCTTTTGCGGAGCCCGATAACCCGTTCCGCCTCAGTCGTAATGAGGCCCCTAGAATCTACCACGGGCATAGGGATGGCCCCATCTTATTTGGAGTGGTGAGCTGGGAAACACTGGGCAACGCCTAGAGTCTACCACGGGCATAGGGAAGCCACCATCTTATTTGGAATGGAGAGATGGGAAACTCTGGGCAATGCTTAGAGTCTACCACGGGCATAGGGCAGGCACCATCTTATTCGGAATGGTGAGCTGTGAAACACTGGGCAACACCTAGAGTCTACCACGGGCATAGGGCACACATGATTTTATTCAGAATGTTGATCTGGGAAACACTGGGCGAGGCCTGGAGTCTACCACAGGCATAGGGCAGGCACCATTTTATTCGGAATGTTGATATGGGAAACACTGGGAGAGGCCTAGAGTCTACCACGGGCATAGGGCAGGCACCATCTTATTCGGAATGGATAGCTGTGAAACAGTGGGCAACACCTAGAGTCTACCACAGGCATAGGGCAGGTGCCATCTTATTCGGAGTGGTGAGCTGGGAAACACTGGGCAACGCCTAGAGTCTACCACGGGCATAGGGCAGGCACCATTTTATTCGGAGTGGTGAGCTGGGAAACACTGGGCAACGCCTAGAGTCTACCACGGGCATAGGGCAGGCACCATCTTATTCGGAATGGAGAGCTGGGAAACTCTGAGCAATGCTTAGAGTCTACCACGGACATAGGGCAGGCGCCATCGTATTCAGAGTGGAGAGCTGGGAAACACTGGGCAACGCCAAACGTCTACCATGGACATAGGCACACACCAATTTATTCGGAATGTTGATCTGGGAAACACTGGGCAAGGCCTAGAGTCTACCACGGGCATAGGGCAGGTGCCATCTTATTCGGAGTGGTGAGCTGGGAAACACTGGGCAACGCCTAGAGTCTACCACAGGCATAGGGCAGGCACCATCTTATTTGGATTGGTGAGCTGGGAAACACTGGGCAACGCCTAGAGTCTACAACAGGCATAGGGCAGCTGCCATCTTATTTGGCATAGTGAGCTGGGAAACACTGGGCAACGCCAAAAGTCTACCATGGGAATAGGGCACACACCATTTTATTCGGAGTGTTGATCTGGGAAACACTGGGTAACGCCTAGGGTCTACCACAGGCATAGGGTAGGCACCATCTTATTCGGATTGGTGAGCTGGGAAACACTAGGCAACGCCTAGAGTCTACAACAGGCATACGGCAGGTGCCATCTTATTCGGCATAGTGAGCTGGGAAACACTGGGCAACGCCAAAAGTCTACCATGGACATAGGGCACACACTAATTTATTCGGAATGTTGATCTGGGAAACACTGGGCAAGGCCTAGAGTCTACCACGGGCATAGGGCAGGCACCATCTTATTCAGAATGGTGAGCTGTGAAACACTGGGCAACACCGTGGGCCTCATTACAACTTCGGCGGTAGCCATGCCACTATTGGCGGCATGGCTGCCGCCGAAATCGGGTCCGGGTTCCCAGAATGGGGAATTACCGGGCCATTCTGAGTTCGGAGGGCCCGGTAATTCCTCCCTCCAGGGAACCGGGCCCGGACCTTCCCCATTCCCATCTGAACCCCGATAGAGCTCAATGGGAATGGGAGAGGGTGCAAACAACGGGCCAATTAAGAGTGGCCCGTTGTTTGCTTCCTCTTCCCCTCGCGGGACCCGGTAAGGACGCCTGGTTTGACCAGGCGTTACTCACCGGGGCCCGCGAGGAGAGCTTGTAATGAGGCGGAATGGGTTTAACGGGTCTGCCTCCTTTTGCGGAGCCCGATAACCCGTTCCGCCTCAGTCGTAATGAGGCCCCTAGAATCTACCACGGGCATAGGGCAGGCCCCATCTTATTTGGAGTGGTGAGCTGGAAAACACTGGGCAACGCCTAGAGTCTACCACGGGCATAGGGAAGCCACATCTTATTTGGAATGGAGAGATGGGAAACTCTGGGCAATGCTTAGAGTCTACCACGGGCATAGGGCAGGCACCATCTTATTCGGAATGGTGAGCTGTGATACACTGGGCAACACCTAGAGTCTACCACGGGCATAGGGCACACATGATTTTATTCAGAATGTTGATCTGGGAAACACTGGGCGAGGCCTGGAGTCTACCACAGGCATAGGGCAGGCACCATTTTATTCGGAATGTTGATATGGGAAACACTGGGAGAGGCCTAGAGTCTACCACAGGCATAGGGCACACACCATCTTATTCGGAATGTTGATCTGGGAAAGACTGGGCGAGGCCTAGAGTCCACCACAGGCATAGGGCAGGCACCATTTTATTCGGAATGTTGATATGGGAAACACTGGGCGAGGCCTAGAGTCTACCACGGGCATAGGGCAGGCACCATCTTATTCGGAATGTTGATATGGGAAACACTGGGCGAGGCCTAGAGTCTACCACGGGCATAGGGAAGGCACCATTCTATTCGGAATGTTGATATGAGAAACACTGGGCGAGGCCTAGAGTCTACCACGGGCATTGGGCAGGCCCCATCTTATTTGGAGTGGTGAGCTGGGAAACACTGGGCAACGCCTAGAGTCTACCACGGGCATAGGGAAGGCACCATCTTATTTGGAATGGAGAGATGGGAAACTCTGGGCAATGCTTAGAGTCTACCACGGGCATAGGACAGGCACCATTTTATTCAGAACGGTGAGCTGTGAAACACTGGGCAACACCTAGAGTCTACCACGGGCATAGGGCACACATGATTTTATTCGAAATGTTGATCTGGGAAACACTGGGCGAGGCCTAGAGTCTACCACAGGCATAGGGCACACACCATTTTATTCGGAATGTTGATCTGGGAAAGACTGGGTGAGGCCTAGAGTCTACCACAGGCATAGGGCAGGCACCATTTTATTCGGAATGTTGATATGGGAAACACTGGGCGAGGCCTAGAGTCTACCACAGGCATAGGGCATACACCATCTTATTCGGAATGTTGATATGGGAAACACTGGGCGAGGCCTAGAGTCTACCACAGGCATAGGGCAGGCACCATTTTATTCGGAATGTTGATATGGGAAACACTGGGCGAGGCCTAGAGTCTACCATGGGCATTGGGCAGGCCCCATCTTATTTGGAGTGGTGAGCTGGGAAACACTGGGCAACGCCTAGAGTCTACCACGGGCATAGGGAAGCCACCATCTTATTTGGAATGGAGAGATGGGAAACTCTGGGCAATGCTTAGAGTCTACCACGGGCATAGGGCAGGCACCATCTTATTCGGAATGGTGAGCTGTGATACACTGGGCAACACCTAGAGTCTACCACGGGCATAGGGCACACATGATTTTATTCAGAATGTTGATCTGGGAAACACTGGGCGAGGCCTGGAGTCTACCACAGGCATAGGGCAGGCACCATTTTATTCGGAATGTTGATATGGGAAACACTGGGAGAGGCCTAGAGTCTACCTCAGGCATAGGGCACACACCATCTTATTCGGAATGTTGATCTGGGAAAGACTGGGCGAGGCCTAGAGTCTACCACAGGCATAGGGCAGGCACCATTTTATTCGGAATGTTGATATGGGAAACACTGGGCGAGGCCTAGAGTCTACCACGGGCATAGGGCAGGCACCATCTTATTCGGAATGTTGATATGGGAAACACTGGGCGAGGCCTAGAGTCTACCACGGGCATAGGGAAGGCACCATTCTATTCGGAATGTTGATATGAGAAACACTGGGCGAGGCCTAGAGTCTACCACAGGCATTGGGCAGGCCCCATCTTATTTGGAGTTGTGAGCTGGGAAACACTGGGCAACGCCTAGAGTCTACCACGGGCATAGGGAAGGCACCATCTTATTTGGCATGGAGAGATGGGAAACTCTGGGCAATGCTTAGAGTCTACCACAGGCATAGGGCAGGCACCATTTTATTCAGAACGGTGAGCTGTGAAACACTGGGCAACACCTAGAGTCTACCACGGGCATAGGGCACACATGATTTTATTCGGAATGTTGATCTGGGAAACACTGGGCGAGGCCTAGAGTCTACCACAGGCATAGGGCACACACCATCTTATTCGGAATGTTGATATGGGAAACACTGGGTGAGGCCTAGAGTCAACCACAGGCATAGGGCACACACCATTTTATTCGGAATGTTGATCTGGGAAAGACTGGGCGAGGCCTAAAGTCTACCACAGGCATAGGGCAGGCACCATTTTATTCGGAATGTTGATCTGGGAAAGACTGGGCAAGGCCTAGAGTCTACCACAGGCATAGGGCACACACCATCTTATTCGGAATGTTGATATGGGAAACACTGGGCGAGGACTAGAGTCTACCACAGGCATAGGGCACACACCATCTTATTCGGAATGTTGATATGGGAAACACTGGGCGAGGCCTAGAGTCTACCACAGGCATAGGGCAGGCACCATTTTATTCGAAATGTTGATATGAGAAACACTGGGCGAGGCCTAGAGTCTACCACGGGCATAGGGCAGGCCCCATCTTATTTGGAGTGGTGAGCTGGGAAACACTGGGCAACGCCTAGAGTCTACCATGGGCATAGGGAAGGCACCATTTTATTTGGAATGGAGAGATGGGAAATTCTGGGCAATGCTTAGAGTCTTCCACGGGCATAGGGCAGGCACCATTTTATTCAGAATGGTGAGCTATGAAACACTGGGCAACACCTAGAGTCTACCACGGGCATAGGGCAGAAATCATTTTATTCGGAATGTTGATATGGGAAACACTGGGCGAGGCCTAGATTCTACCACGGGCATAGGGCAGGCACCATTTTATTCGGAATGTTGATATGGGAAACACTGGGCAATGCTTAGAGTCTTCCACGGGCATAGGGCACACACCATTTATTCGGAATGTTGATATGGGAAACACTGGGCGAGGCCTAGAGTCTACCACAGGCATAGGGCACACACCATTTTATTTGGAATGTTGATCTGGGAAAGACTGGGCGAGGCCTAGAGTCTACCACAGGCATAGGGCAGGCACCATCTTATTCGGAATGTTGATATGGGAAACACTGGGCGAGGACTAGAGTCTACCACAGGCATAGGGCACACACCATCTTATTCGGAATGTTGATATGGGAAACACTGGGCGAGGCCTAGAGTCTACCACAGGCATAGGGCAGGCATCATTTTATTCAGAATGTTGATATGGGAAACACTGGGCGAGGCCTAGAGTCTACCACGGGCATAGGGCAGGCACCATTTTATTCGAAATGTTGATATGAGAAACACTGGGCGAGGCCTAGAGTCTACCACGGGCATAGGGCAGGCCCCATCTTATTTGGAGTGGTGAGCTGGGAAACACTGGGCAACGCCTAGAGTCTACCATGGGCATACGGAAGGCACCATCTTATTTGGAATGGAGAGATGGGAAATTCTGGGCAATGCTTAGAGTCTTCCACGGGCATAGGGCAGGCACCATTTTATTCAGAATGGTGAGCTATGAAACACTGGGCAAGGCCTAGATTCTACCACGGGCATAGGGCAGGCCCCATCTTATTCGGAATGTTGCTCTGGGAAACACTGGGCGAGGCCTGGAGTCTACCACAGGCATAGGGCAGGCACTATCTTATGCGGAATGTTGATCTGGGAAACACTGGGCGAGGCCTAGAGTCTACCACAGGCATAGGGCACGCACCATCTTATTCGGAATGTTGATCTGGGAAACACTGGGCGAGGCCTAGAGTCTACCACAGGCATAGGTCAGGCACTATCTTATTCGGAATGTTGCTCTGGGAAACACTGGGCGAGGCCTGGAGTCTACCACAGGCATAGGGCAGGCACTATCTTATTCGGAATGTTGATCTGGGAAACACTGGGCGAGGACTAGAGTCTACCACAGGCATAGGGCACACACCATCTTATTTGGAATGTTGATATGGGAAACACTTGGCGAGGCCTAGAGTCAACCACAGGCATAGGGCACACACCATTTTATTCGGAATGTTGATCTGGGAAAGACTGGGTGAGGCCTAGAGTCTACCACAGGCATAGGGCAGGGACCATTTTATTCGGAATGTTGATATGGGAAACACTGGGCGAGGCCTAGAGTCTACGAGAGGCTTAGGGCACACACCATCTTATTCGGAATGTTGATCTGGGAAAGACTGGGCGAGGCCTAGAGTCTACCACAGGCATAGGTCAGGCACCATTTTATTCGGAATGTTGATCTGGGAAAGACTGGGCGAGGCCTAGAGTCTACCACAGGCATAGGGCACACACCATCTTATTCGGAATGTTGATATGGGAAACACTGGGCGAGGACTAGAGTCTACCACAGGCATAGGGCACACACCATCTTATTCGGAATGTTGATATGGGAAACACTGGGCAAGGCCTAGAGTCTACCACAGGCATAGGGCAGGCACCATTTTATTCAAAATGTTGATATGAGAAACACTGGGCGAGGCCTAGAGTCTACCACGGGCATAGGGCAGGCCCCATCTTATTTGGAGTGGTGAGCTGGGAAACACTGGGCAACGCCTAGAGTCTACCATGGGCATAGGGAAGGCACCATCTTATTTGGCATAGTGAGCTGGGAAACACTGGGCAACGCCAAAAGTCTACCATGGGAATAGGGCACACACCATTTTATTCGGAGTGTTGATCTGGGAAACACTGGGTAACGCCTAGGGTCTACCACAGGCATAGGGTAGGCACCATCTTATTCGGATTGGTGAGCTGGGAAACACTAGGCAACGCCTAGAGTCTACAACAGGCATACGGCAGGTGCCATCTTATTCGGCATAGTGAGCTGGGAAACACTGGGCAACGCCAAAAGTCTACCATGGACATAGGGCACACACTAATTTATTCGGAATGTTGATCTGGGAAACACTGGGCAAGGCCTAGAGTCTACCACGGGCATAGGGCAGGCACCATCTTATTCAGAATGGTGAGCTGTGAAACACTGGGCAACACCGTGGGCCTCATTACAACTTCGGCGGTAGCCATGCCACTATTGGCGGCATGGCTGCCGCCGAAATCGGGTCCGGGTTCCCAGAATGGGGAATTACCGGGCCATTCTGAGTTCGGAGGGCCCGGTAATTCCTCCCTCCAGGGAACCGGGCCCGGACCTTCCCCATTCCCATCTGAACCCCGATAGAGCTCAATGGGAATGGGAGAGGGTGCAAACAACGGGCCAATTACGAGTGGCCCGTTGTTTGCTTCCTCTTACCCTCGCGGGACCCGGTAAGGACGCCTCGTTTGACCAGGCGTTACTCACCGGGGCCCGCGAGGAGAGCTTGTAATGAGGCGGAATGGGTTTAACGGGTCTGCCTCCTTTTGCGGAGCCCGATAACCCGTTCCGCCTCAGTCGTAATGAGGCCCCTAGAATCTACCACGGGCATAGGGCAGGCCCCATCTTATTTGGAGTGGTGAGCTGGAAAACACTGGGCAACGCCTAGAGTCTACCACGGGCATAGGGAAGCCACCATCTTATTTGGAATGGAGAGATGGGAAACTCTGGGCAATGCTTAGAGTCTACCACGGGCATAGGGCAGGCACCATCTTATTCGGAATGGTGAGCTGTGATACACTGGGCAACACCTAGAGTCTACCACGGGCATAGGGCACACATGATTTTATTCAGAATGTTGATCTGGGAAACACTGGGCGAGGCCTGGAGTCTACCACAGGCATAGGGCAGGCACCATTTTATTCGGAATGTTGATATGGGAAACACTGGGAGAGGCCTAGAGTCTACCACAGGCATAGGGCACACACCATCTTATTCGGAATGTTGATCTGGGAAAGACTGGGCGAGGCCTAGAGTCCACCACAGGCATAGGGCAGGCACCATTTTATTCGGAATGTTGATATGGGAAACACTGGGCGAGGCCTAGAGTCTACCACGGGCATAGGGCAGGCACCATCTTATTCGGAATGTTGATATGGTAAACACTGGGCGAGGCCTAGAGTCTACCACGGGCATAGGGAAGGCACCATTCTATTCGGAATGTTGATATGAGAAACACTGGGCGAGGCCTAGAGTCTACCACGGGCATTGGGCAGGCCCCATCTTATTTGGAGTGGTGAGCTGGGAAACACTGGGCAACGCCTAGAGTCTACCACGGGCATAGGGAAGGCACCATCTTATTTGGAATGGAGAGATGGGAAACTCTGGGCAATGCTTAGAGTCTACCACGGGCATAGGGCAGGCACCATTTTATTTAGAACGGTGAGCTGTGAAACACTGGGCAACACCTATAGTCTACCACGGGCATAGGGCACACATGATTTTATTCGAAATGTTGATCTGGGAAACACTGGGCGAGGCCTAGCGTCTACCACAGGCATAGGGCACACACCATTTTATTCGGAATGTTGATCTGGGAAAGACTGGGTGAGGCCTAGAGTCTACCACAGGCATAGGGCAGGCACCATTTTATTCGGAATGTTGATATGGGAAACACTGGGCGAGGCCTAGAGTCTACCACAGGCATAGGGCATACACCATCTTATTCGGAATGTTGATATGGGAAACACTGGGCGAGGCCTAGAGTCTACCACAGGCATAGGGCAGGCACCATTTTATTCGGAATGTTGATATGGGAAACACTGGGCGAGGCCTAGAGTCTACCATGGGCATTGGGCAGGCCCCATCTTATTTGGAGTGGTGAGCTGGGAAACACTGGGCAACGCCTAGAGTCTACCACGGGCATAGGGAAGCCACCATCTTATTTGGAATGGAGAGATGGGAAACTCTGGGCAATGCTTAGAGTCTACCACGGGCATAGGGCAGGCACCATCTTATTCGGAATGGTGAGCTGTGATACACTGGGCAACACCTAGAGTCTACCACGGGCATAGGGCACACATGATTTTATTCAGAATGTTGATCTGGGAAACACTGGGCGAGGCCTGGAGTCTACCACAGGCATAGGGCAGGCACCATTTTATTCGGAATGTTGATATGGGAAACACTGGGAGAGGCCTAGAGTCTACCTCAGGCATAGGGCACACACCATCTTATTCGGAATGTTGATCTGGGAAAGACTGGGCGAGGCCTAGAGTCTACCACAGGCATAGGGCAGGCACCATTTTATTCGGAATGTTGATATGGGAAACACTGGGCGAGGCCTAGAGTCTACCACGGGCATAGGGCAGGCACCATCTTATTCGGAATGTTGATATGGGAAACACTGGGCGAGGCCTAGAGTCTACCACGGGCATAGGGAAGGCACCATTCTATTCGGAATGTTGATATGAGAAACACTGGGCGAGGCCTAGAGTCTACCACAGGCATTGGGCAGGCCCCATCTTATTTGGAGTGGTGAGCTGGGAAACACTGGGCAACGCCTAGAGTCTACCACGGGCATAGGGAAGGCACCATCTTATTTGGCATGGAGAGATGGGAAACTCTGGGCAATGCTTAGAGTCTACCACGGGCATAGGGCAGGCACCATTTTATTCAGAACGGTGAGCTGTGAAACACTGGGCAACACCTAGAGTCTACCAGGGGCATAGGGCACACATGATTTTATTCGGAATGTTGATCTGGGAAACACTGGGCGAGGCCTAGAGTCTACCACAGGCATAGGGCACACACCATCTTATTCGGAATGTTGATATGGGAAACACTGGGTGAGGCCTAGAGTCAACCACAGGCATAGGGCACACACCATTTTATTCGGAATGTTGATCTGGGAAAGACTGGGCGAGGCCTAAAGTCTACCACAGGCATAGGGCAGGCACCATTTTATTCGGAATGTTGATCTGGGAAAGACTGGGCAAGGCCTAGAGTCTACCACAGGCATAGGGCACACACCATCTTATTCGGAATGTTGATATGGGAAACACTGGGCGAGGACTAGAGTCTACCACAGGCATAGGGCACACACCATCTTATTCGGAATGTTGATATGGGAAACACTGGGCGAGGCCTAGAGTCTACCACAGGCATAGGGCAGGCACCATTTTATTCGAAATGTTGATATGAGAAACACTGGGCGAGGCCTAGAGTCTACCACGGGCATAGGGCAGGCCCCATCTTATTTGGAGTGGTGAGCTGGGAAACACTGGGCAACGCCTAGAGTCTACCATGGGCATAGGGAAGGCACCATTTTATTTGGAATGGAGAGATGGGAAATTCTGGGCAATGCTTAGAGTCTTCCACGGGCATAGGGCAGGCACCATTTTATTCAGAATGGTGAGCTATGAAACACTGGGCAACACCTAGAGTCTACCACGGGCATAGGGCAGAAATCATTTTATTCGGAATGTTGATATGGGAAACACTGGGCGAGGCCTAGATTCTACCACGGGCATAGGGCAGGCACCATTTTATTCGGAATGTTGATATGGGAAACACTGGGCAATGCTTAGAGTCTTCCACGGGCATAGGGCACACACCATTTATTCGGAATGTTGATATGGGAAACACTGGGCGAGGCCTAGAGTCTACCACAGGCATAGGGCACACACCATTTTATTTGGAATGTTGATCTGGGAAAGACTGGGCGAGGCCTAGAGTCTACCACAGGCATAGGGCAGGCACCATCTTATTCGGAATGTTGATATGGGAAACACTGGGCGAGGACTAGAGTCTACCACAGGCATAGGGCACACACCATCTTATTCGGAATGTTGATATGGGAAACACTGGGCGAGGCCTAGAGTCTACCACAGGCATAGGGCAGGCATCATTTTATTCAGAATGTTGATATGGGAAACACTGGGCGAGGCCTAGAGTCTACCACGGGCATAGGGCAGGCACCATTTTATTCGAAATGTTGATATGAGAAACACTGGGCGAGGCCTAGAGTCTACCACAGGCATAGGGCAGGCCCCATCTTATTTGGAGTGGTGAGCTGGGAAACACTGGGCAACGCCTAGAGTCTACCATGGGCATACGGAAGGCACCATCTTATTTGGAATGGAGAGATGGGAAATTCTGGGCAATGCTTAGAGTCTTCCACGGGCATAGGGCAGGCACCATTTTATTCTGAATGGTGAGCTATGAAACACTGGGCAAGGCCTAGATTCTACCACGGGCATAGGGCAGGCCCCATCTTATTCGGAATGTTGCTCTGGGAAACACTGGGCGAGGCCTGGAGTCTACCACAGGCATAGGGCAGGCACTATCTTATGCGGAATGTTGATCTGGGAAACACTGGGCGAGGCCTAGAGTCTACCACAGGCATAGGGCACGCACCATCTTATTCGGAATGTTGATCTGGGAAACACTGGGCGAGGCCTAGAGTCTACCACAGGCATAGGGCAGGCACTATCTTATTCGGAATGTTGCTCTGGGAAACACTGGGCGAGGCCTGGAGTCTACCACAGGCATAGGGCAGGCACTATCTTATTCGGAATGTTGATCTGGGAAACACTGGGCGAGGACTAGAGTCTACCACAGGCATAGGGCACACACCATCTTATTTGGAATGTTGATATGGGAAACACTTGGCGAGGCCTAGAGTCAACCACAGGCATAGGGCACACACCATTTTATTCGGAATGTTGATCTGGGAAAGACTGGGTGAGGCCTAGAGTCTACCACAGGCATAGGGCAGGGACCATTTTATTCGGAATGTTGATATGGGAAACACTGGGCGAGGCCTAGAGTCTACGAGAGGCTTAGGGCACACACCATCTTATTCGGAATGTTGATGTGGGAAACACTGGGCGAGGCCTAGAGTCTACCACAGGCATAGGGCAGGCACCATTTTATTCGGAATGTTGATATGGGAAACACTGGGCGAGGCCTAGAGTCTACCACAGGCATAGGGCACACACCATCTTATTCGGAATGTTAATATGGGAAACACCGGGCGAGGCCTAGAGTCAACCACAGGCATAGGGCACACACCATTTTATTCGGAATGTTGATCTGGGAAAGACTGGGCGAGGCCTAGAGTCTACCACAGGCATAGGTCAGGCACCATTTTATTCGGAATGTTGATCTGGGAAAGACTGGGCGAGGCCTAGAGTCTACCACAGGCATAGGGCACACACCATCTTATTCGGAATGTTGATATGGGAAACACTGGGCGAGGACTAGAGTCTACCACAGGCATAGGGCACACACCATCTTATTCGGAATGTTGATATGGGAAACACTGGGCGAGGCCTAGAGTCTACCACAGGCATAGGGCAGGCACCATTTTATTCAAAATGTTGATATGAGAAACACTGGGCGAGGCCTAGAGTCTACCACGGGCATAGGGCAGGCCCCATCTTATTTGGAGTGGTGAGCTGGGAAACACTGGGCAACGCCTAGAGTCTACCATGGGCATAGGGAAGGCACCATCTTATTTGGAATGGAGAGATGGGAAATTCTGGGCAATGCTTAGAGTCTTCCACGGGCATAGGGCAGGCACCATTTTATTCAGAATGTTGATCTGGGAAACACTGGGCGAGGCCTAGATTCTACCACGGGTATAGGGCAGGCACCATTTTATTCGGAATGTTGATATGGGAAACACTGGGCAACACCTAGAGTCTACCACGGGCATAGGGCACAAATCATTTTATTCGGAATGTTGATCTGGGAAACACTGGGCGAGGCCTAGATTCTACCACGGGCATAGGGCAGGCACCATTTTATTCGGAATGTTGATATGGGAAACACTGGGCAATGCTTAGAGTCTTCCACGGGCATAGGGCACACACCATCTTATTCGGAATGTTGATATGGGAAACACTGGGCGAGGCCTAGAGTCTACCACAGGCATAGGGCACACACCATTTTATTCAGAATGTTGATCTGGGAAAGACTGGGCGAGGCCTAGAGTCTACCACAGGCATAGGGCAGGCACCATCTTATTCGGAATGTTGATATGGGAAAGACTGGGCGAGGACTAGAGTCTACCACAGGCATAGGGCACACACCATCTTATTCGGAATGTTGATATGGGAAACACTGGGCGAGGCCTAGAGTCTACCACAGGCATAGGGCCGGCATCATTTTATTCGGAATGTTGATATGGGAAACACTGGGCGAGGCCTAGAGTCTACCACGGGCATAGGGCAGGCACCATTTTATTCGAATTGTTGATATGAGAAACACTGGGCGAGGCCTAGAGTCTACCACGGGCATAGGGCAGGCCCCATCTTATTGGGAGTGGTGAGCTGGGAAACACTGGGCAACGCCTAGAGTCTTCCACGGGCATAGGGCAGGCACCATTTTATTCAGAATGGTGAGGTATGAAACACTGGGCGAGGCCTAGATTCTACCACAGGCATAGGGCAGGCCCCATCTTATTCGGAATGTTGCTCTGGGAAACACTGGGCGAGGCCTGGAGTCTACCACAGGCATAGGGCAGGCACTATCTTATTCGGAATGTTGATCTGGGAAACACTGGGCGAGGCCTGGAGTCTACCACAGGCATAGGGCAGGCACTATCTTATTCGGAATGTTGATCTGGGAAACACTGGGCGAGGCCTAGAGTCTACCACAGGCATAGGGCACGCACCATCTTATTCGGAATGTTGATCTGGGAAACACTGGGCGAGGCCTGGAGTCTACCACAGGCATAGGGCAGGCACTATCTTATTCGGAATGTTGCTCTGGGAAACACTGGGCGATGCCTGGAGTCTACCACAGGCATAGGGCAGGCACTATCTTATTCGGAATGTTGATCTGGGAAACACTGGGCGAGGCCTAGAGTCTACCACAGGCATAGGGCACACACCATCTTATTTGGAATGTTGATCTGGGAAACACTGGGCGAGGCCTAGAGTCTACCACAGGCATAGGGCAGGCACCATTTTATTCGGAATGTTGATATGGGAAACACTGGGCAACACCTAGAGTCTACCACGGGCATAGGGCACACATAATTTTATTCGGAATGTTGATCTGGGAAACACTGGGCGAGGCCTAGAGTCTACCACAGGCATAGGGCACACACCATCTTATTCGGAATGTTGATATGGGAAACCCTGGGCAACACCTAGAGTCTACCACGGGCATAGGGCACACATAATTTTATTTGGAATGTTGATCTGGGAAACACTGGGCGAGGCCTAGAGTCTACCACGGGCATAGGGCACACATAATTTTATTCGGAATGTTGATCTGGGAAACACTGGGCGAGGCCTAGAGTCTACCACAGGCATAGGGCAGGCACCATTTTATTCGGAATGTTGATATGGGAAACACTGGGCAACACCTAGAGTCTACCACGGGCATAGGGCACACATAATTTTATTCGGAATGTTGATCTGGGAAACACTGGGCGAGGCCTAGAGTCTACCACAGGCATAGGGCACACACCATCTTATTCGGAATGTTGCTCTGGGAAACACTGGGCGAGGCCTAGAGTCTACCACAGGCATAGGGCAGGCACTATCTTATTCGGAATGGTGAGCCGGAAACACTGAGCAACTAGAGCGGCTCACTTTCAGTTCCTTGGCTACTTTGACAGCATTAAACTGTCTTTTAAAGAAGGACAATTTAAACCAGATGTTTAATTTTTTCAATGCAAACACTTAAGATGTGTACACCACTCCATAATAACTAGAAAACGTCTTTTTGTATTCGATGGTTTGTCACCTTGAGTTCCAAGTAACCTCCCGCTTTTCAGTGCCTCTCCCTTTATAAGCATTGACTCCATTTCTTGACTATCTTTGGCCAAGGTCTTTTGAATCATTGTTAGACTGTACACTTCATAAATTTCCAGAGAGACAGTTTTTGGATACCCATTCACACTATGTCGATATTTTCCGCCACTATATCTGATATCTATTTTGTTACTCATATTTCCAAGTGATTTCAAATATTTTCATAGTTTTTTAGAGTCAGGGAAGACACTAAGATCATATAGTGCTTCACCAGTTTGATGCATCCGCTGCAGGCATCAGTGTGCAACAGTCAGCTCACGTGTGCTGAATGATTGCAGCTTAGATGAAAGGTCCCTTCATTATCTTCAAGTGCAAGGAAAGAAGTGCCCATGAGTTGAGTAGATGAACCATCTATTTTTAGTTTTGGCTATTAGATGGCACTGGGAGTGCTGCCTATAAGCCGAAAACGAAAACCATTGTCATGGCAAGTGAATATATGCGATAAATGGGATGTCAGGAGGGATTGTGCCTGTGGGTGGTTTTTGGCTTTTTACACACACGACTGCCAATGTCCAATAAATTCCCGATGGCCATTCCCACCAGTCCCTCTCCGCACCAACCCCGCCTCATCCCTCTTGAAACTCTTTAAGCTAGCCTTGTGCTTCCTGGGCAGTCTCCTGAGAGCTGTTTTTATTTGCAGACATAAACCAGCACCTGCTGTAATGAAAATGTCTTAACCATGTCTTAGCTACTTGATTTAGAGCACTATGGATGTCCTTTCATCTATTCTTTGAAATTAATTCTTGGTAAAAATATGCATTGACAAAACCAAAAACCAAAATGTTTTGCTCTTGGAGTGGCATTAATTGGCATTAAATATGCATTTGGCAAGAACTGCCAACATTTGCCCACGTACTAACACCATTTGCCAACTGTTGCAAATGATGGCTAGGTACTACCATCCTGGTAAATGACTACCATATGCCTACAAAAAAGCCAATACTGTTGCCTTTGGCAATGCATGTTTAAATTGACACGAAATTGGAAGACAATGTTTGCCTAAACATGTATCACATATGATCAACCCATCAAGATTTATGATAGTGGTCCCTATGAAGATATTGAGTTGAGTTGGAACGCCCTACGTCCAGAGTCCTGCCGCTTTGCCATGTTCCTCACTGGTTATCCTTGTAGTAGAGGTCTTACATAACCCTTCCTTGAAACTATCCCTACCACCAGTGTATGAATGTATGCATTAAGGTCGGGGATGTACAGGATAGGGGGATGTAGGAAAAAGAGGTGGGGAATGACTGCAAAAGAAATCATAAATCGGAGTCCCCTTCCCCTGAGAAAGACGTGTTCCCCATTTCAACCATCAACTTCTCGTGGCCGTTCTTCCTCCCCGTCCTGAAATAGGCCCCCTTTCTGCTCCAACTTGACCTATCTTTCCTCTGGCATCCTTATGTCTCTGTACATTCTAGCATGATTCTTCCTAGAGAATTCATCTCTCCACTTGAAGGTAAGGAGTCTGCCTGTACACACGATGTAGATACAAGCAGGACTCTCTCATGTGTTCCAATACCGGTAAAAGGTGTCTCTGTACATCTCCCTTGGCGGACTCCGACTGCATGTGTGCTACTGCTAAGCTCTCTGAAGAACCAATATTCTCATGGGATGGTTCCTTAATTCTATTTCTTCTCAGATCTTGTCCTCAAGACCTCCTATGTCAAGCCCTTCTCTTGGTCTATAAAAGTTGGCCTACCCTTCCACCACTCTCAACTTTCTTTATGTCCAGCAACCTGAAACCTTTTCTTTAGATTTGGTGTGTGGTGTGTAAAATATCAATCAAAGAATTGCAACATAAATGCATACCGTGTCATTTTCAGGAGAAGTGACTTGAAGGTACCACATCAGTGCTTGAAGGTGCAATAAACAATACGCTGAAGCGTCTTGGAGAAGTTTGCTGCACACACTAGACTGGCAAAAAACATCATCACTCTAACAAAAGACAGAGATAACCTATTATATTGCACCCAGATGAATTCTGGGCACCATATGATATATGTAGAAGGAGAGTTCCCTTGGAAATTGCTATGAACTACAAGTTAAACATTTCAACCATGGATCACAATATTATTTCATGAAAGAATTTGAAACAGACTACAGTTATTAGAAAAATAAATAACTTAATGTAATGATTAAATGAAATTCAGAACCAAATGCTCAATCTCTTCACATCAGATTATTGCAAAAGAATATACTTTCACAACATATGAAGACAAAAACCAAAAAAAACAAGAAATCACTCAAAGAAAAAACACGCCACACAGGAATGTAATTTCACCAAATTGTTAGGGATAGCGGAATTGACACCGCACACTCGAATACATCACAGGAAGTGAAATCTCATGACCTTTGATCTCATTTGCGCCTGCCACATGATCTTTGACTTTGATAACATCATAAGAAGTGGTGTCATTGATGTACAAAAAAGATTACCCCTGCTAATAGCGCAGGGACTATTCATTCTATTAAAGACTAAGGCGAGCATTATGCTTCATCTTCATTTATTTTACTCTTCAGCAGTTCCAACAAACACAACACAATAACATATGAAAAAAGGCTCCTTTAGCACTTTTCTTCTCTTAAACTACAAGTCCCAATGTCACTGTAGTTCTATGCTGCCCAGTCCCTCCATGACACACTTCCTCTTTCTGGGCTCCTCCTCTTTTTTAGGGCTCTGAACTTCCTCTTGAACTCCTTTATAACGACCCGCCAACTGGGCGAACAGTTCCAACTCGGTGCGAGCTCAAGGGAGCTGCTTTGTAATCGAGACGACTATCATGGTCCCACTTTGTTCTTGTGGCTCATTCAATTGTTCTTCAGATCTTCTCCTAAGGAATATATAAACAACAATATCAGGGTGGCGTTCGTGTACTGACGTATCCATATAATAATCAAATACATTTTCGACGTTACATGACAGGTTGGGAATTTAATGTTCGCCTCCTAGTCTTTAATAGGATGAATAGTCTTTGTGCTATTAGCAGGGGTAATCTTTATTCTATAGCAAGACTGGAGGCGAGCATTATGCTTGTTCAAAGTTTCCCCAATACAGTTGTCACCACACTTTTAATTGTCTTTTAATACCACTCTTTAAAAGTACTATCACTTGCCCAATCAGCAGCTAGCATAATCTCCCGCAGAGATACCCCCGCTGTAAATGCTCTGGATGCCATGGCCCCTCTCACTGAGTGTGCTCCATATGAACTCAGGTCGATCCCTGCTGCCTGCATCACTTCCCTTACCCACCTTGCTATGGTGGCTGTCGCTACTGCCTGAAAGGGCTTTCTGTGCGCAATTAGTAACTGCGTAGTCCCAGGTGCTCTGTGCTCTGCTGTCCTATTCTCGTATTCTCTAATACACTTCGCTACACACCACTTAGGATTAGTTGGGAAATACGGATAATGCACTGATGTAGTGCCTGTCTTAGTTCTTCTCACTATTGAGAATGTTACTCCCTCTGGCCTGAAGGATTTCCTGTTCATTTCCAGTGCTTTCACGTCTGCCACTCTCTTACAGGATACTAGGCACAATAGCATTGCTAATTTGCAGGACAGTTGCTTCAGAGAGAGGTATCTGTCTATTGACCAGCTCTCTAGTAGACGTAATACTACTGTCACGTCCCAGACTTTACTATATTTCGCCTCCGGCGGTGCCTTATATTTTGCTCCTTTTATGAGTCTCGCTACTGCTGGGTGTTCTCCTGCTGGGATTCCTTCAATCAGCAAATGCCCAGCTGAAATGGCTGATCTGTATACTCCAATGGTCCGAAATGCTTTCCCGTCCTGCAAGATGGAAGCTAGGAAATTCAATATTGCTACTACAGGTGCTGAAATGGGATGAAAATGTCTCCCTCTACACCAGGTCGACCACCTTGCCCAAGCCGCGTCATAGCTCTTCATAGTGGATGGGGCCCATGACTCTGCGATGAGCTCAGCAGCTTGTGTCGAAATGCCCGATAGCGACCAATGTCTCCTGATATCCTGCACGCTACTGGCAGTATCCCTCTCACTCTCAGAGGATGAGATGACCCAGCTGGGTCCATCAGGAGTCTCTTTCTGTCTGGGAGAAGCCAAGGTATGTCCACTGACAGCTCCATCAGTGTTGGAAACCATACATGCTCCTTCCATAATGGTGCTATCAAGACCGACTCTGCCTTCTCCCTCCGACATTTCGCTAAGAGCCTGTTCAGCATCAAGAAAGGAGGGAAAGCATAGTGCAGGTCCCCTGAGCATTGTTGCAGGAATGCGTCTGTTCCTCTTGCGCTCGGGTAAAACCGCCAGCTGAAGTAACTGGGTGTCTGGGCATTGAGACATGATGCAAACAGGTCTGTGTGCACTGGACCCCACAGACGATTCAGAGACTGAAAGATCTCTGTGTCTAGCCTCCAGTCGCTGGAGTCTGTCGGATATCGCAAATACCAGTAGGCCACTACATTCTGTGACCCCGGCAGGTATTCTGCCATCACTGACTTCCCTGTCTGCAGGCAATTGTGCCAGAATTCTTTTGTTAATTCCGCTAGTAGACAGGACGTCGTCCCCCATAGGTGTTTTATATACTTGACTGCTGATATGTTGTCCATTTTCAGCAGGACACACATCCTTACTCTTTCTCTGGTGAAGGCCTTGATGTCGAATGAACCTGCTAGGAGTTCCAAGCAGTTTATCTGTAAACAAAGCTCTTCTTCTCTCCACTTCCTTCCGGTCTCTAGGGCCCCGCATCTTGCTTCCCAGCCTTTGTGACTGGCATCTGACTCTATTACCAGATCTGGTCGATCTACAAAAATGGCACATCCATTCCAGGCGTCCATATTCTTCAACCACCACTCCAGTTCTGTGATGGAATCTTGATCTAACGGTATCTGCTGATGATACTTCAAACCTTGCTGAAGATGCTTGATCTTCAGTCTCTGAAGCGCTCAATAATGTAGGGGCCTTGGGGAAATGGCTTGGATCAATGCTGCCAACATCCCCACTATCCTCGCTAGCGTTCTGATTGATACTGTCTGCCTGCTCAAGCAGTCCCTGATCTCCTTCTTGATATCTCTTATCTTTCTCATTGGCATTTCTAGCGTTGCCTTCTTGGTGTCTAGCACGAAACCTAGGAAGTCTATCCTTTGTGCTGGCTTTGTATCTGACTTCTCTATGTTCACTAGGAAGCCCATCGATGTCAGCAGGTCTTGTACCCACTTTGTTTGATACGACAACGTCTCTTGCTCCTCTGCTAAAAAGAGGAGATCGCCTAGGTATATAATTATCCTTAGCCCTTTTTCCGAATCGCTGCTACGGGTCTCATTAACTTGGTGAAGGCCCAGGGCGCTGATGCTAGACAGAATGGCATGGTTCTGAATTATCATAGTTTCTTGCCCCATCGAAACGCTAAAAATGTTCTGAACTCTTGCTGGACTGGTACTGACAAGTACGCGTCCTTCAGGTCTAACCTTGTTAGCCAGTCCCCTTCTCTCAGGCAGTCTCTGAGCTGGTGGATCCCCTCCATCTTGAAATGGCAGTACACTATCCTGCTGTTTAATTCCTTCAAGTTTATTACTGGTCACACTTTCTCTTTTCTGTGGACCAAAAACATGTTGCTTACAAATCTGCGGGTCACACAGCGTATCTCTATGGCTCTTTTCACTTCCAGCTGTCGGAGGGCCAGCCAGTCTACATGGGCTGCTGAATAAACTCTATGCAGACCTCTGATGGCTTGTAGCACGCTAATTGTCCCAGAAAAGCTTTATTCTGCCCCCCACTGGTGGGTATTGCGCTGCTCTCACCTGGTGTAAAGTTCTGTCCTCTGCCGGCTCCTCTTCCTCTGCGCTCTCTCGGAAATCTTCCTCTGGTGGGAAAGAAGGAGTCCTGCTGCTTATTATTCTCCCAGTATTGCGCTCTAGGATTCTGGGGTCTTCTTCCTCCTTGGAAGCGACCGGCTGCCCGAGCCCGATAGCGGCCGGTCCCGGCAAAAACTCTATTCGGGAAAATCTTCTTGATTGATGTTTGCGCTTTCTCTAGCAAAGCGTAAGTGCCGACAAATCGGCCCATCTCCTTGCCGAATGTTTCCCTGAAAAGCAAACCTTGGGCCGCTTCGCCGGCTTCGTAGGATGCTAGGTCACTGAGGTCTATCTTCAGGGGCAACCTCTCCTTCTCTACGAAGAAATGCCGCCTTACTTCTTTGTCTAAAGCCTTCATCAGTCTGATGCCCATGTACTGCGTCACACTGGCGGAGGGTTGCCAGTCTGATGATCTAGGGTTCCTGATGCTGTCAGGGTCGAACATGTCTGCCATCTCTTCAGGCTCCTCGACCAAATGCTTCTCCTTGTGGGCTCTCTTGGCCCCGTTTGGTCTCACCTCCTCTTCTTCTGTCCTCTCTATTTCCTCGTGGGAAGACATCTCCCCTTCTACTGGCTCCTCTTCTGAGCCTGGGTCATCACCGCCCATATTATCTTCCCCTGGGGAGGGGGTCGTGAGGCTTGGCACAGTCGACCTCTGCATGAAGGCTTCCTTCAGCTTTGCGAAGGTGTCGACTGCCTCTGAGATCTTCTCTTCCACCCCGTAATCTCGACCCGGGGGGTCAGAAGAGGATTTCCTCTTCTGGGTCTTGTTACTCCCCTTCGGCCCTGTCTTAGCGGGCCCTGTGGGCATGCTATCCTCCTCTCTGGTGCTTCCTCAGGGCTGACTTAATATGCTTTCAAGAGTCTCTAGCCTTTCTTGTAGGGGCCTCACCCCCTGAGCCAGTGCATCCGTCAACGAGCTCCCCAGCACTTGCTTAAAACTGGCAGCGAGGTCTAGCTGCTGCTCCTCCTCGCGCCACTCAAATTCAGACATGTCTGGGTATTATGTGCCTGGTACCTGAATCAGGTGTCTTTGCAAGCCCATTGCTGCGTTGCGCTGGATGCCTTGTAAATTGTCTTGCTGGAGATATCTGTCTGTCCTCTCAGGCAATGTACTTATGAGGATAATTGTTTATTATTATTACATCACTCTTTTTTTCTGCTTTTACAGTGGCTAGCACCAGTTTTTCTCCTCTTGTTTGGGCTTACTAGCTCCTCGCCAGGCTGTTTGTGGCCCTATTCGAGTAGAGAAATCTTCCTCTGTCTCCCAGCCAAATTCCGTAATTGTGGCCGGCAGATCATCTGATCTGTATCAATGCTGCATGTCGAATGGGCTTATTTCGCTTCGCGCTGTGCAGGTTCATTCATTCTTTTATGCTTTTTGCACGCTATCAGTGTGTTATTCTGGTTGCCGGCTGTCTTCTGTGGCTCGGCACGGGAAATGTTGTACTGCGTCATGCTCGGGCTCCTCCCTTCCAAAGGAGGGGGCTGGAGCGCTCTGTGTGCACTGAGCTCCTCCCTCGCGAGGGAAGGGCCGCTCCACTGCGGCCCTGCGGCCTTAGGTGCGGCAAGCCCCCGGACGTGCCGGTAATATGGCACAGGGTTCGCTTGCTTTGATGCTGCTCCTCTGCTTGTCAACGCTCGAATTCCATGTGGAACGCGCTGCGTGGATACTTAAGTCCACCTGACCTAGTAAGCTCTCTGCTACTTACGATATTTCATATGCAAATATATATACATATAATGCCTGCACCTAGCTCAAGAGAGCTACGCCCTTCCATACATCTTATCTAATAACTTCTAAACACATGATATATCAATTATCTCCCTTCTAACATGCCCCAAATACGGAGATATAAAGAAAGGTACTTATCTGCTGAAGAGCAGTAAAAGTAGAGGAGGAGCCCAGGAAGAGGAAGTATGTCATAGAGGGACTGGGCAGCATAGAACTACTGTGACATTGGGACTTGTAGTTTAAGAGAAGAAAAGTGCTAAATGAGCCTTTTTTCACATGTTATTGTATTGTGTTTGTTGAAACTGCTGAAGAGTAAAATAAATGAAGATGAAGCATAATGCTCGCCTCCAGTCTTGCTATAGAATACCTAAAATAAGCATTGATTATTAAAATAAGAAATAGTTTCTGTTGTAGACAACTTTTATTCAGCCATACATTAACCAGGGTGCTGTTGTGATATTTCATGGGTGCCGTCATTTTATGCCAACGAAATGCCCAGGAGAATCATCAAAGGTGAGGGGCACTCACTGCTTATGTATGCCAGTAAGTCTTATAAGGATAAATACTACCATCTTGTGCCAGTTATGCCCTCACATCTAATGCCAGTTCTAGCCTCTAATGCCAGTTGTGTAATCATTGTATAAAAGGTACAGATTCCCCTGCACTGAACTGGCATCATATGCCCTTTGCAAGCATACATCCTGACTTGTATCTTGTGCCCCTGTTGCCTGAAGGGGTTTTTGCCTAAATGTCA
This sequence comes from Ambystoma mexicanum, assembly GCF_040938575.1. Taxonomy (NCBI): domain Eukaryota; kingdom Metazoa; phylum Chordata; class Amphibia; order Caudata; family Ambystomatidae; genus Ambystoma; species Ambystoma mexicanum. The sequence goes on along the minus strand of NC_090926.1, from coordinate 920,880,652 downwards.
GGGGGCTGAGGTGGCTTGTGCATGTAGGCTCTCAGGCAATCAATCATTGTGCCACAAAGCTAACATATGGCACAGAACCTCTATTCTAACTAAATATAATGTAATGCTGCCTAATGGAGTACTGCCTCCTCTGATCACTGTGAGAGCAGGTGGCGTGGTACCCAATTTAGTGATTTTCATTTTATCGACCTTAGAATGATGAAGGTCTGAGGTTCCATCATATGACTGTCAGCTGCACACATATCTCTGAGGCGAGTGATGAACTCAGTGAACTATCTCACCTACTGGAGTGGGAAACTGGATTGTTTCCACAACATACTGTTTTAAATGTACCTTGGTTCTATAAGTTTAAGAACTGTTATTAAATATTAATTATTGTATCTCCCTGAAAATATGTTTCTTTAGTGGAGCATACACGTTTTCTAAATTAATATTCAACAGGAGAATTGCCAGACATCTTAGCTTATAACATGTCATTTGTGAATAATGTATCCTGCCTTTGCTTCTTTATTTACTGTCTGGTACATTATAAATACATAATTGAAAATTTAAATATGCAAAGAATAAAAAAGATCAGATTAATTTGTCAGCATCAGCAAAAGCATTCTCCTAGCTTCCGTACATGAATAGTGAATTCGCTTTTATTGTTGTGCTGTTAGAACCTGATCTATTAACTCAATGGGAGGCCAGAGTGCACTCAATATGTACCAAAATATTCTTAGTAACTGAATAGAAAATATTCTAAACCACTTGGGTGCAGAGGAGGAATAGCGCCCTGACACTAAGTGGACAATATGAACATATAAGGAAACAGCACAATCTATGAGCGCTCCCATCCTCTGCACACCTTAATGCCAGATTACTGTCTGAAAACACTTCAAAATGTAAATACACAGAAAACATCATGTGGTTAAATGTAAACCAAGAACTTGGTCTTTAATCTTCCAATATTCCAAATGAATGTGTAATACACAAATACCGTCGATGCTCAACGCGTTTCGGGGATAATCTATTGAAAGAAAAAATCAATTTCATATATAATGTCAAATTCATAATAGATTCAATATAACCGTCACCACCACACCCGTTCTGAGTAAGCAAATGAACATGGCCAAGAGTTCACAGACTAATGTACCACTATGTGACTCATCCATGGGGTCACGACCCTTGCTGTGCTGTTGAAGAATTCAAAGCAAAGGTATAGAGCCGTGCTACCATTAACATCGATGATTTATTCCACAGTCACCAAATGGGACCTCGGCATTCTAGTGACCAGAGATTTGTATACAAACACCCAGGTTCCAGTCTTAAAAAAAATACATCAAGAGCCCCACCAGAGCTTCTTAAATGATAGACAAGGGGACTGTGTTTAACATACCTACAACCAATCTTTTTGTAATGGAAAGCAATCGTTACAGGCACTTCCGTGGCTCAATTGTCACAAATATCGCGAGGTGCAACATCTTTCTGTCAAGCGTACTGAAATAAAAGATGAATATGAACGTATGCTAGGGTTACCTCAAATGTAGAAGGTACTGCAGACTGGAGAATCCACGCCTCCCTTAGATGTATTCTTATTCATCCGTTTGGTAGACCACTGTGCCTATTCTTACAACAATTATGTGAAGAAAACGTTCCGTGATCTTCAAATATAAAGCATGGGATACCTGTGAGTAGTAAATACCTCCTTTATGCTAGGGAAACCCTCCTGTATGGAATACAGAACCCATATTAGACCCCCTTTCTCACCTGCACTTCTTACGGTCGATGAATAATAGTTGAAATGTAGCTGCGCGTAACTCAGCAACATCCGGGATGTATTCCTGCGAGGTGTACTATCTGGCGACGGGCTGCTCGATTCCTCTGTCGGACGTGGTCTTTTCAGCCGCCTACACTGGGAATCACAGCCCGATACCATTACATTACCGCGGAGATTAGCTGGTTTTCCTACCGGGTATTAGCCAGTATTCTCTACTTACCCAGAAATCAAGGAATCAAAATTGAACACTGTTGAAACTAAACCACGCCTTGCCCTGAAGATGGATTTTGAGTAATCCGAAACGCGTTGTCTTTAGGAAGTTCTGAGCAGAGTGAATGATACTGCCCAGAAGTATAAGCACACAAATGTGGTTTTTTAGCTACACATGAATCCCTTTTACCATGCTTACATTTATGAGTTGTGTTATGTATATGCTTCTCTATACTTTACATTTTTTTGAGCGCTGTTTCAGCTCAATTGTATTACTGTCTTTGTTTTGGAATTGTATGAATATATAATTTTGTTGAATCGGTATCCCACACTGTAATATAACAGTGTGGTGTAAATTGATTTTTGTCAATATAAAAAATGTGTGATCTGTCTCACACCTGTCTTCTCTCAGCCTTGTGGTTCCTGACTGTAGACAGGCAGACTGACAGAGCTTTATATACATTGTTTACTAATTGAATACCAGTCAAGTAATGAGAAACGAATTACTTTGAAACAAATTTACAGAACCAACCTTTGTAGGTTAAACACTTCCTGCTGGGAGTTTGATTGGACCTATGAGGTTGAAACAGCTTTGGGGACTAGGCCCCGTTAGGAGTGCAGCATAGGGCTACCAGCTGGCAACAGCCGGTGTGTGTCTTGTGTTTCGTATTATAACATAACAATATCACGTGACCGGAGCCGGACCTCCAAAAAGTGCTTAGCCCGTGTCAAAGAAACAAACGGTCATCTTAAAGGGGAACCATTTCTCCTACTTGTCATAATGTTTACACTAAATCATGTTGATCCTCAGAATCAGATCAGATCTCAATAGAAAGATTTGTGTACAGAGTATATAAAGTAATGTGCAAAGGGTCTCATTACGACATGAGAAGTTTGAGTTAAGGTAGGGTATTGTCCAGGCAGCAGGTGTCCACTATAAAAAGACCATACCTCTGGGAACAGTCAGTTCAGGAAAATCTCTCTCTCAGGGCACTGTAAAGAGACACCCAACTCTACGCACAAGTAAGGACCTTCTACAGGAGCCTTTTGGTACTTCTTGACAAGACCATATGCATAACGCATCCTGGAAGTCAATGCACCACAGGTGTGGTCTAGTGATCCAGAAGGTATGTAGTGTGGCTAACAGGTGTACACCATTTCCGGAAATCAAATGCCACTGTAGGTTAGGAAATTCCCAATGCAAGCACCTGCAAGCAAAACAATGTCCGAAATACTGGTAGACAGGTTAGAATGGACTCACATTTTCGACTTAACATCCTAGCCAGAGACTGGTCAATTTAATATAGGTACATTGGGCCTCATTACGAGTCAGGCGTTAAGGGTTTTACGGCACCGTAAACGGCACCGACCCTTAACGCCTGATTACAAGGTCCCTTTGCGGGATGGTGATTTTAACGCCTGCTTTTTGCAGGCGTTAAAAACCATGCCGCAAAGGGACCTTGGTGCTAAGTACGGTGCCGCAATTTGCGGCACCGTACTTAGCGCCTTCCCCATTCCCGTTATGCCCTATGGGGCAAAAATGGGAATGGGGAAGGGCCATGGCGGAAGGGGGAATTACCACTCCGCCAACCTCGGAATGGGGTGGTAATTCCCCATCCCGCCATGGCGGAGTCGGAGAGTTACCGGCATGGACCATGGTGCTATTAGCACCATGGTCCATCCGCCAGGGTCGTAATGAGGCCCATTGACAATTAAAGAGCTGTCCATTCATTTGGCAAGCACCCCACACTGCACCCCGCTCTGCGATGGAGGCCGTGGATATCAACCCCTGGCCTCAGCAATAGCCACCACAAACCATGTGCAGACCAACACCAGGCTATCCACAACTCCATGCATTGTCATGATGATCCAATATATAGCATCTAAGAGTACAACACCAGAGGATGGCTCACCGCACTCCTAGCTAATCAGGTTGCACAACTCCAAGCTCCTCTACATTGATTCGACCATTAACAATCAGGACTCATCCTCAATTATGATGCAATATGCCACTTAACACAGGGAAAAACGTCCCATACTCTCATTCAGTTTTTGTGAGTGAGTCATGAGTGAAAGTTATGTGAAATCCCTGCGCGCTGTAGATGGTGAAATTCCCATATGGGCTCTTACCACTACAGTGACCACCATCATTTAGCATCTTCATTTTCTCACTGGGAAATGCCCTGTTTTATCCATTCAATTCAGAAAGGTGCTACCTACATGCACAGAGGGATTTCCCCCAGTCCTCAACCGGAAGGGAAAAGAAAGCCCAAACTGCTTCCGGTGGTGCCTAAGTAACTTTGTCATTGCAGCCGAATTCTGTGACATTATTCCATACGTAAATACTGTCAAACATCGTATATGAGCTCTTAGTTTAATAATCCCTACCTGGGCCACTGAAGGGCGTTGACCATGAGGGTTCTTGCATTCGCAGGACGAGAGATCTTTGCATATCTCTGGACTGCAGTACCAACAGGGATCTGTACACATTTCACATCAAGCAGAATCACATAATTGAATCCATTCACTGAGCAGCCTGGCCAGCATTACATCAGTACTAAATGGGAAATATGGAGAAAGCTAGGGGAACACAGATAGGGCTTATTCTAGCCTTACATCCATCTAGGAGTGTGCCTGCTCAATTCAGTACTAGTTCGAAATGAATCATGTCTTTGATAGGTCCATGTAAAAGTATGTCATTGCACAATTATGTAATATTTGTTAATTCTATTCAATTGTGTCCAAAAGAAGGTAAACATCTATGAATCAACCCACTCAGGCTAAACTGATTACTAGGATCAGCATTTTCATCCTGCATCCACATAGGGTGGACATATTAGGCAGATTAGCACCCTGAGTGGGGAATCAGCCAATCAGTGTCTGGAATGCCTGCCTGGAACTGCCAGTATAAGCATGCATTCTAGGACAGCTGAATGCTACTCCCCTGCATGCAAGGCTCTAGTGTGTTATCACCCCCCGCCACCTACTTCTGCTAGCCTGCCAGGCTGCTCCTTCCTCTCCCCTCTCCAGTCCCTACTCCCTCTACTTACAGCCTGCCCTGGTCCAATCCTCGTGGCCACCTTGTCCTCCATCTTCTGTGTTGACCAACATAGAAAGCAGGAAGGGACTCGCTCACAAGCTCCTCTCACTTGGCCCTGGTGGCCATCGTTGGTCTTTCCTTCCATTTGATGAATGGGTGCCACACTGCGCATGCCCATTCATCAAAGGGTACATTTGCTTTTTTTATACAATGGATGCTTTTAGCATCACACCCAACATGCCGGTTGCTATTCACATTAAGCACTGCTTTCTGGAATGGGCTTGGGTGATAATGGCTGTGAGCTTTACCACTGTGTGCTTTACCACTTAAGCCCAACCCAGAAAGCGTGGCTTCATCACTTTAAAAGAAGCACTCATGGCGGGCGTGCATGAGCTCTTCCCTGAAGGGCACTGCACTGCAGGCAGGAGTCTAAGTAGACCTCTGTCTGCCTTGTAACACAGTTCCCAGCTTGGCCTGCACTTTCTCAGGCCCCTGTGCTACCCGTGGACAGTGTTGCAGTTAGGGCAACCCTTTCCATTCCCATGAAGGGAAAGGGAAAGAGGACATGCAACCACCACAAATAGAAAACACTGTAATCACCAAAAACTAGGTGTGTGATGTGTAGGGTTTGGGGATATTGTATACAGGTACCACACGCCAATAGAATCTGCGATGATTGCTGTGATGGAGAGGAGATCATGGTGTCTTCCTCTTTTAGAGGGTTTCATTTGTGTTTGGAACATGCTTCATTATTTGATGCATTGATCATACTGTTCCTGATGTAAGGGCATGATTGTTTCTAAGGAAATGATGTTGATACTCGTCAAAGCCTGAGTTTTGCCCATTTTGCCTTTGTCCTCCATCAGGGAGCTGAAAGTCGGCCCCCGCTGCTCTGTGGTTGGAAGGCTCATGAGAGCACAGTGGTTACCACCCAACTGTTCCATTTTGGCTCTGACCCCTTCATCCTCAGTGGCTCTTCGGACAGAACCGCCCGGCTGTGGACTGCTGAAGGGAAATGTGTGGGAACCTTTGGCCAGGAGAAGAACTGGAACCTAAAGAGCCCTGCCACCTTCCTGGACCACACGTGAGTCTGATGCTCCTCAGTGAAGACCGGGCCGCTAGGATTTATTTACTGTGATCTCTCCTCATCTTCTCTGTGTGCAATCTCCCTCTTGTTCACTCTGTTGCTGTCTCGCTAGTTTCATTCTATATATATCACCCATAAGCAGAAGAAGAGTGTTCACCGCTCCCTTAAGACTTATAATATTACATTCTGAACCAATCGTACAAATCATTTTGTTATGCTATAATGTGCTCATTGTGTATTTTCTTGTGTATGGTGCTAATGGTGTAGCCACGCCACAGAGCATAGGTGTAGAAAGCATACTTTGCCTGTAGCTCACACTGTAAATTGACTCGTCACGAGGTGTTGGGGTTTAGTGATGGAGAAAGGAAGCCCACTCCACCTGAGTGAGTTCCAAGTTTTCCATGGTAGACTGAGCTTACTCACACAGTCAGTCCATCAGACCCACCATACATTTATTTGTAGGATGTACCCAACGTTGCTCACACTATCAACGTGCCCTAGGCACCTCACGCTCAGGATACAGGGCCTCATTACACGGAAGGCGGTAATGGTTAACGGTCACCGTTAATGGTAACGGTGACCGTTAACCATTACCGCCTTATTATGAGGTCGCTTAGCGGGTTGGTGCTTTAACGCCTGCTTTTTGCAGGCGTTAAAAACCAACCCGCTAAGGGACCTTGGTGCTAATTACGGCACCGCAAAATTGCGGTGCCGTAATTAGCAACTTCCCCATTCCCATTATGCCCTATGGGGCAAAAATGGGAATGGGGAAGGTCAGTGGTGGAAGGGGGAATTACAGCCCCGCCAACCTTGGAATGGGGCGGTAATTCCCCTTTCCACCAAGGCGGTGCCGGTATTTTACCGGCATGGACCAAGGTGCTAAAAGCACCTTGGTCCTTCGCCTTCCGTGTAATGAGGGACACAGTGTTTATATCAAATCCTTTATATTGAATGCCCATATATCAAATCTTTTATCTTAAAAACCGTTATAGTAAATGTATTTAGGGTGGGGTAAAGGCCACGCTCATTATCACCATCATGTAAATATTCATATAGCGCTAAAACCTTAATTGAATATCCGAGCGCTTTTGGAAACAACGGAATACTAGAAAGTTTAAAGAGGAGAGTCCTCATTACGACCCAGGCGGAGGACCATGGTGCTATTAGCACCATTCCGAGGTTGGTGGGGCGGTAATTCCCCATGCCGCCATGGCCCTTCCCCATTACCATTTTTGCCCCATTGGGCTCAATGGGAATGGGGAAGGCGCTAATAATGGTACCGCAAATTGTGGTACCGTTATTAGCACCAAAGTCCCTTTGCGGGTCCCTACTTTAACGGCTGGAAAAACCAGCCGTTAAGGTCGGGTCCCGCAAAGGGACCTCGTAATCAGGCGTTAAGGGTTTAACGGCGCTGACACCTTTTACAGCGCCGTTAAACCCTTAACGCCAGGGTCGTAATGAGGCCCAGTATAAGATTCTTGAATGCTAGGTGATGAGAGCCAATGCCTCTATGAGCAGCAAGACACTTTGCATATGAAGGAGATGGTCTCTGCTGTGCTTCCACACTTTTTTCATAGGATTTACTCACAAGAGTTTTCTGTAAGTGCTCGTCTTAAGGGCCACAGCACAAACTGGCAATCTCATTTTAAAATATACTGGAACATTAACACTTACCCTTTTGTAGTGGCCCTGCCTGCAACAGGCAGCCAGTGAAGTCAACCCCACACTGAGAGTACCTGGACTCTTCTGTGGGCATTAGCCACAGCCCTCCCAGCTGAATTCTGTAACACTTGGCGCTGACATTTCGCCTCTTAGGTGCCGCGATTAACAGGGATTTATCAGAATCCATCTTCTGAGCCAATAATAGCTCCACGATTTCTCATTCAGAAAGACTCAAGGCGGCCTGTAGATAGTGGCCACAGTGCGTGAGAGGCCAGGAGATATAGAGAGCCTGCAGACCCGGCATTCAAAGGAGGAGTAGTGCTGCACTGGAATGATAGAAGCAGGGATCCACTCTGGGAAAATCATGGCTACATCCCCAGCAGTATGTTTGGTTCTGAGTTCGGAGAGGATCTTGTAGCCATCAGGAAGGAGAGTGTCAAAACTGGTGACAGAGCTGGCCGTGAACTAAGTCTCTGTAAGACCGAGTACATCCAAATCAAACTCTTCCAGGAGACGACAGATGTCAGAGGAGTGTTTGACAGTAGAACGAGAGTTGAGAGTAGCGATGTGGAGCAGGTTGCAGCATTTGAAGGTCTTCCAGAGAGAGGTACAGGCAAGAGGTGCACCCTGCGGAAGTGTTGGAGGTGACCAAGGATGGGCAGAGGAGGAAGGAAGAGAAGGCGGGGTATTCAGAGAGGGAGAAGAGAGTGCCAGATGGGTGGTAGAGGAGGGCGGTAACAGGGTGGCCAGAGAAGCAGCAGGGGGTGCGGAAGAGGTGGCAGAGGAAGGAGGTGGCAGAGTAGCCAGAGAGGTGTAAGAATGGCTAGCAGGAGAGGAAAGGAAGTTGATAAGCCGTGAGAAGCGTCTATCAAAGAGGAGGAGATTGGCCTGAGGACCCTGGACCAAGATGGTGCCATTTAAGTAGACATTAATGATGGTCTTTGAGGAGTGGAAGGGGCCCAGAAGGGCCTCCCACCGGGTGCCACAATTAATGGGAAAAGAAGAAAAAGGAGAGAGAACAGAGACCATATGGGGGGTTCATAGGCCCGGAGAGGGAATGACAAAGAGTATGTCAGTAAGGGTCTGTCTGGAGGAAGCACTGGGATCGGTGTCAATGATAAGAAGGCCTGGGTTGGAGACCAGGATGTCCCTTTTGAGCTTCTTCCTGCCAGACTTAGTGAGAGGAATAGGATAGTCAATAGAAAAGCAGTTAGAAAAGATAGGTGAGACAGAGAGCACCATAGGGGGCGCGGGAGGAAAGAGGTGGTAAGGCAGGGAGAGGGGAGGCCAGGCAGGGGGGGGGAAGTTGCACGGGGGGCAGACAGGAGGGAGGCACAGGGGGGACACAAAAGGGAGGGGGCACAACAAAGAACAAGAACAACGGACCTACAAATCATAACAGCATAGGAATGACAGCCCTAACACTCACGCAAATTGTTTTATTGTACCAGTTCTAAGACTAGTGTAAATATGGTTGCTGCACTAGCAGGAATTCAGGTTTGCCAATAAAAGTAGTGCCAAATCCAAATGTCTGATAATTCATGTATATCTCCAATTTACACAGTCCCAGCATACACTGGGCCTGACATACCATAAAATATATCATGCCATGAAATGCCAAAATATGTTGTGCTATAGGTCATCCTATGTCATGACAGGTGATGATATATGCCATGGTATGTTCCCAATGTCATGACATGATATGTAATGTCATGAAATATCTTGATATGATGCCATGATGTTGCCATGTCATGATATTGAATGGCATGGTATTACATGACTGAACATGTTATTGTCAGTGATCTACCAGTTGGACATTCCCAGTAAGGTCACAGTTTGACATTTTCAGTAAGGTAAACATATATAATAAGAGTAGTCATATTAATACTAATTATAATAATAATTATGCAAATAATAATAATCAACATTATATGGTTGCTATTCCCAGTAAGCTCCCAGTTTGACATCTCAAGCTACGTGCCCATTGTACATATCCAGTAAACCTGATATTTGCCGGCAGTTCCTAGTATGACAGTCAGTAAACTCTCAGTTTGACAATCCCAACAAGCTTGATATTCTTCGTAATCTTACAGTTTGAAATTCGCAGGAAGCTTCCAGTGTGACATTCCCATTAACCTTCCAGTGTGACATTTCCAGTAAGCTTTTTTTTTACAAAGCTCCAGTATAATGCACCATGAAATCCAAAAACAGTCCCTAATACCATGGAGAGCAAGCTATCGTTGGTGAAACCCTGTATTTGTTTTTGGGTGTATATCACCCAAACCTAGTGTGATAAAAAAGACTACTGCTCTACAGGAGTATAGGGGGTGAGTGGTGGTTAAATCTCCTACTAAGCCCCACACGACTTCCGAACCAGCTGTGATCCCAGTCATAAAGGTGTAACAGACACAGGCCAAAGGTATACCTCATTTGTTTTGTGAGGGAGAGCAGTATAAGGGCAGGCTATATCTTTAGGAGTGGTGTGAGGTGATAATAGTAGCAACCCAAATAGCAATGGCCAACTACAAAATAAAAGAATGTCCGATCGAGGTTCTATACAAAAATAGACTTCTAACTAAAAAATCAAAATGCTAACAACTAACTAAACACCCAATCAAAAATCCACTCCTGTAAAAACACACAGAAAATGCAAGCTGTTGTAGAATAGCATCCTGGGTAGTTTAGCAAGGGTGTTCAGTAACTCAACTTGTATAATGGCAGTGACCAGGAAAATGGGCCTCATTACGAGGTTGGAGATAGCCTTGCTACCTCCGAACTCGCAACCGGGTCCGGCACCCGCGAATGAGCAATTATCGGGGTATTCCGGCCCAACGGACACGGTAATGCCCTTTCGCGGGTGCCGGAACTAGTACATCCCCATTCCTAATTGAGCCCCGAGGGCTCAATGGGAATGGGGACGTTGGATGCACCACCACCGTTTACAACGGTGTCGATGCATCAGACTTGTTGTGCTCGCGGGTGCCGCTCTGCCCGCCAGGCACCCCCGAGCACAGCTCGTATTATTGTGGTACGGTAGCAACGGTGCCGCTAACGCTACTGGCACCATTGTTACCTTACCGCTATACTTATAATGAGGCCCAATGTCTGTTAAGAAAAAGGCAAAAAAAGGAGGGTTTGAATTTTGAATTGAATTTTGAAGGATTTATGAGGCACTGAAATAACCTGGCAGAATAAACTGCATCCAAGCTCAGATGACAACATAAACACTCTTTCCATTCCAGATTAAATTCACCAGCGGAGCTTTGACTTTGCCCTACAACACAGACAGAGAGATATTATTCGAATAGGCACGTTTTAAGGGCTGTTCCGAACATTATAAGGTCTGTTATGTGAGATAAATACCATGGGAGGGAGTTCGAGAGTCCAGTGCCAAAGACTGATCTCCCTTGGAAGAACAACGAGCTGGAGAAACCACCACAAGCAACTTGTCTGACGACCAAAGGGATTGAGATGGAAGATATCGAGTCAGTTTGTCGGCCAAATAATAGGGTGCAAGATTGTTAAGGAATTTGAAAACTAGGCATACAATCTTAAAGATTATTCTTTTCTTCACCGGGAGCCAATGTAAGGAGTTGCAGAGGGCAGTAATGGCAGCATTTTGTGCTCTATGGAGTCTGGTTAGTTTATTCTCTGGACTACCCGCAAGCAGACTATTGCCATAATCCAAGCTGGAGTTTATCAGGACACCCAGAATCATAACAGGATTTTTTGTGGTGTATAGAGGAGTGCCGGACGCAAAAGACGCAATGAATAAAAGACAAACTGCACCTTGGTGCCAACCTGATTTTCAACCCTGAGGTTTGCTGGCCAATTGCACCACACATTTTTTATTTTGGGTGTATAGGTGAAATTCAAACCCAGAAAATTAAGAGGAGGCAGTAGTTTCAAGGCCCCTGTGAGTGGATGTTTGGGTCCAAACAGAACACTTCTCTTTTATTTACATTGAGCTGTAACCAGTTATGATGCATCCAAAGATTAACTTGCTTCAAACAATGGTCAACTCTCTGGAATGAGTCCTCACTGTTGCCAACTTTCAGAAATGTCTGGGTATCATCTGCATATGAGTGGAAACAAATTGTATTTCCTAAAACTTTTCAATATAGGTTTCATATACAGATTAAATAGGGGAGGTGAAAGTGAGGAGGCCTCAGGGACATTACAACTCAAAGGGAGGCTATCTAAAAGGTATGAGTCACATTTCACTTGTTGAGAATGATTTGACAAAAAGAAGTTGAACAATTGTAGAGCCTGCTCCGAAACTCCCCCTATTGTTCTTAGGCGAGTGAGTAGAATGCTGTGATCTACCGTGTCAAACATTTCCAAGAGGTCTAACATCACAGGGAGGGAAAGTTCCCCCTTGTCTGACCAATCAAGAAGCTCGTCCCATAATGCCAGCAGTGCCATTTCTGTACCATGCTTCAGCCAAAAGCCGGATTGAAAAGTGTCAAGGAGAGAATATGTCTCCGAATGATCCTCGAGCTGCTGTGTCACGATTTTCTCCATTATCTTTCCTGGCCAAGCAAGACCCGCAACCTGGCGATCATTTTGAAAGTCACTTGGATCAAGATTAGATTTTTTTTAGCAGAGGAGATACTATGGAAAGTTTAAGTTCTGCAGGAACTACTCCTTCTATAAATTAAAGGTTTATGAACTTTGTCATACAAGGAAGTAATTCAGCCGCAAAGTACTTTGTTGAACAGGCTGGAAAGACAAAAAGTGGATCATTGGTAGATTTCAATTCATTTAAAAGTATAGCGATTGTGTCCTGGGAGACAGGCAGGAAATAAAATTGTGGAGGCGACAAGGAGTGCAGTGAGGAGGGGAGAGGTTGCAGTGTTCGGAATGACTTCAGACTATTCAAGATGTGTTCATTCTTATCCTGAATTTTATCAGTTTTATTGATATATGAGAATACCGCAGGTTGAATAGTTTTTTGGTTTTCTTCTGAAATGAAGGAACCAATTGCAAACAAATGGAGTTGAAAAGCCTATACGCTTGTCTAACATATTCCTCACAATCATGAAAGGTATTGATAGAGGCTAAGACATTTACCAGTAGGGTATTAGGAATAGCCTCAATCTTTTCTGCTCTGGAAAGTATGTATTATTTTCCTATGACTGGGGTTAAGAGGTTTGCTAAATGCTAGCGAGAACAAATTCACAAAGTGGTTCATCCGTGAAACGGGAAGGATATTGGACAGAGTGATTCCAGAGCCCCGGATAAGGATGGAGTCTGGGCAGTAGCCATGAGTATGGGTAGGGGACACCTCCAAAGGACTCTAGTCATGGCTGTTCAAAATGTCCCAGAGGCCAGCTGAGTCTGGTGAAGAGGGATCGTCCAACCATATATTAAGGTCTCCTACGAACGCCATCTGCTGATATCGCATTCCAATATTTGAGAGATATAGGTCAAGATTAGTGAGAAACGTCCTTTCAGGGCCAGGAGGTCTACAGGGTAAAATGAATTTAAAGGAAGATGGTGGCGAGAGCCATACAATTACATGACCAACCCGAGAACTGTCATCACAGTTTAAAGCTTAAAGAATCCAAGTGGAAACCCTCAGACTGGATCCATGAGTAGTTGCAGTGCCTCCTCCTCTCTTTGACATAAGATTAATTGTTTGAATTTGAAAGTCTGGTGGAACAAGCCCATGATACGTGGATGCAGAACTATCATTGATCCAAAAGGCGGACATATTGTAAAATTAGAAAAATGGTAGTACCCTTATGTACCATCCAATTTAATCTGAAGGACTTAACTCATATAATGCACATTTCTTATAATTTGTGACAGACCATTAGCATAGAAACATGTGTTATCCAGAGAGTGATGTCTTTCTGGAGTACAAAAAATAAACAACTGTGTGACATTGAACACTGTACATTAAAACATAAAGGATGTCGACACTATAATGTTTCGCCATATAAAAGTATTTCTTGAAACTTCTAGTGGAGATGGCCTTCTTCAGGACGTGTGGGATGAAGTGTTATCCATGTCTGTGTGGTATCTATCATCAATGTATTACTCCTGAGGTAAGTATTTGCAAAATGTCCCTCTTTCAACTAGTGGGAGGTATTTCCTTAGTAAAGCTCTATAGGTGAAATGCAAATGCATGTACAGGATCCTGTCCCAAAACTTGAGTCACTGCTCATGTCTTGTTGTGTAACCCGCTGGAGGGTGTGGTAAAGTTCTGCATAAGCCCAGCGTTATATTCTTGGGTGTATCTCAGATTATTGTATGCTGCTGCTGCCGACAGAGTGCCTGGCTGCTATGTCGGATCCTCGGACCGCAGAAGCGTTTTCCTGCCTACTGGAGACGCATTAGGCAGGGAAACGCTTCCACAACAAGACATGAGCAGTGACTCAAGTTTTGGGACAGGATCCTGTACATCCATTTGTATTCCGTCCTTCAGATTAAATTGGATGGTACATAATGGTACTACAAATGTTCTAATTTTATAATATGTCTGCCTTTTGTGTCAGAATGTAAATAAGAAATTGACTTGTTAAATAAACAATTTAGGGTCAATGACTTTGTTGACCTACTACTAAGAGTCATTGGGCCTCATTACATGGTATGCAGTAACCATGGCGCTATTAGCGCCATGGTTGCCGCCGGTATTTTACCGTGTCCGCCTTGGTGGATGGCGGAATTACCGGCCTACTCCAAGGTGAGCGGGGCTGGTAATTCCCCATTCACCAAGGCACTTCCCCATTCCCATTTTTGCCCCCATACGGCTCAATGGGAATGGGGAAGGAGGTAATTATGGTACCGCAAATTGCGGTACCGTAATTAGCACCAATGTCCCTTTGCGGACCCATTCTTTAACGGCTGGTAAAACCAGCCGTTGAGGTCGAGTCCGGCAAAGGGACCTCGTAGTAAGGCGGTAAGCGTTTACTGTGTAATGAGGCCCATTGTATGTTGTGAGTGTGGAGTAAGACATCAAAGGACGTCACATGTGATCTCGCACCTAGACTGGAAAGTGGGACACCGAGGCAACTGCCAGGGAAGACATAAGCAGACAAGACAAAGCAATGTGATACTGCAAGCAAGGACAAATACATGCTAAACGTAGGATGCAAAGTAAAAGTGCAAGGTCAATGCAGACTTCATTTTGACAGCATACAATTGGTACAATTGTGCATTCAATTCAATGCAGCAGTACCATGCACCCAGCTGTGGTCAACTTGAAGCTGCAAACACCATGGTGCAGCATGCCTGGGACAAGCATGTGAAAACACCAACACTGCAAAACATGATGTGCTGGTACACAACATAGCATCCAAAAAACGTGCATCATGGTTCCGTGGTTGTGGCTCGTAACTGGGGCTGCACACCAGAATTGGGGAACCCTAAGGAAGAGATGCCAAATGTGCTGATGAACCATTACCCCACAAACATTGCAAGGGATGTGCAGTGTCACTCAGTACACATGGTTAAAGTGCAATGAGACACACACCAGCACAACCATTAACACCTGTCACAGGCCACACACAGATCGACATGCCACCCACTCCCAAGCACCCAAGAAAGACCCACACAGTTGGAACTCTCATAATTTAGACTATGAAACCTTTGGCCCTACCAATCCATAGAGACAACACACCATGCCCAGACCTATAACCAGAACCACACCCTGTGAAACATGCACCCATGAAGTAGTACTGGTGCCCCACAAGACTAGTCAATCCAAAGTGATAGCACGCAGTGCAAGACAACCAGCCAAACACCACACAAGTATCTGCAAATGCCCTTCACTTACCTGCACAGGGTACCCACCTGCCTTGCATATGATGCAACCCATTGGGAGACGCATCCCCTAAATGCAATGACATGCATAGTAACAACAGTAAAAACATGCAGATCCATGACAACACATGGTGCAGGAACTTTTACTGGGGTTCGCAGGCAGTTTGACTGATATATAAATGCTTTCCGTGCAACTGTACACATGTCCTTGGGTGTTCCAGTTACAGTTACGGGGGACCCTGTGCACTGTTTACAGGGTGCATGTATTCACACCTGGGGGTGCACACACTGGTAGCTGTTCTGGCTGTTTTTGCTTTGCATGGGGGCTTGTTGGGGGCATAATGAGCGTGACTTGCATATATGGTTACTTTGCGCAGACAATTCCATGAATATGCAAGGGTGTGCTCATGTCCTTGTAAAGCAAAATGCCAGAGGGGATGGGTCTAACGCAAGCCTGCTGTAAGGGCTCCAATCCCTGTTGTTGTAACAAGTGCCCTTTGCTTCATGACACCACACCCAGAGTACTTTGCTTGCAGGAAATGGAGGGAGACAGAAAAAAGAAGAGACCTCTATGAGAAATCAATAGGGTGGGAGCCTCCCCCAGGCTTACCTCCCTATCTGGCTAATCTAACCCGCTCCATTCACCCCTGTGAGGCTGGCTTTGGTATCTTAGTTTTGCCTCTGAACCACTGTTCCCAGGAGACCACCTGAAGGAAGGCATGTCCGTTCCTGCTGGATAGTCAAAGGGAAAGCATTCTGGGTATTGTTCCACAAAGCAGTAGTGGAAACAGTAAGCCTAGACACCAATGCATATCTGACCCTGGAGGGATATCAAGTTGATGTGGCTATTTGTGTCTCCTTTACAGTTGCCATTCCACAGGTTACAGGTTATAGCAGCTTGGATATCCCATAATACAGGGGTGGTATAAACCAAGGAGTACCAGTTCCTGAGTGACACCAAGGTATTCTCTGGCAAGCAGGCTACTGAGTTCCTTCCTGAAATGCAGAAGCAATGAAGCACTCCTGATTACGACCAGAATGGTATTTGAGTAGGCTGAGGCATAGCAAGAGAAGGCATTTTACTGAATGTTCTCTTTGCGTCCTAGTTTAGTCTCGAGATGCGCAATTGTCCAGTTCTTAGAGGAATGCATCCTACCTTCGCCTGTGAGGTCTGTAGCTAGGTAAGCAGGCATTCAGGAAGGAATTGCCTTATAATTGATCTAGGCAATTTTGAAGTCTATCTTGACTGAAATAGGGAGTTAGTGTAATTGTCTTTTTAACTTGTTGCATGGATGGCACCGGGGGGGGGCGTATTTTAGTTTTGTTTAGTTTATAATTAAAAACGCGATATATGCCCATAGGCCTCAAAGCTCACATATAACAAATGAAAGAGACTGACAACACCAAAATATTGATTGCAGGGTAAGAATTTAATAAAAAAATAGTGGCTTCAGTCAGTGGCCCTCATTACGACCCTGGCGGAAATCGCGGTGCTAAATGCACCGCGGAGCACGGCGGAAAGCTGCCGATAGCGCCATGGGGGTTGGCGGATTTTCCGCCCCATTCCGACCTTGGCGGGGCGGTAAATCCCCAATCCCCATTTTACCCTTCCCCATTCCCATTTTTGCCCCATAGGGTATAATGGGAGTGGGGAAGGCGTTAATTACGCCACCGTAAAGTACGGTGGCGTAATTAACAACAAGGTCCCGTAGCGCCATGGATTTCTCCGCCCGGAAAAACCAGGCGGAAAACGTTCCGTGGCGCTACGGGAACTCGTAGTAGGGCGGACGGGTCCGCCGCGAATAACGCTGGCGTAAACCCACTCCGCCAGGGTCGTAATGAGGCCCAGTGTCTTTATTAAACAAATAGGTATTTAGTTCCTTTTTGAAGTGTCCCAGACTTGTACTTTTCTTCAATTGGATTAGAATACTGTTCCACAGAGAAGGTGCCCAAACTTCAAAGCAAGAGCCACCATATTTATTTAAAGTAAATCGTGGTTGATCAAGAAGTAGTTCATTATTGTTGTGATGTAGTACTCTAGTCTTGTCCTGTCCTGATGTGGCCACCTATGTATGCTGTGTAGAATAGCACATAGATGTCTTACCATACAATACAATACGATGTTGGTGACTGAGGTGATTGGCATCTCATGAGAAGGTTGGTGAGTGTTGCTGGTGAGTGCTCCAACAATGTCAGTTGGGTCTAAGCTAGGGTGTGTGAGGGTGGACGGTGGGTGTGTTTCGTGTTCCTTATCCTGTAATATAACCACGAGTAACTGGAACCGTAACATGTACATGTATATAATAAAGACTACCTGGCTTTATACCAAGTGGCTCCACAGCTGGTCTGTGTCTGGACATCACAGCTAGTTCATATTACAACAATTAATAGACCTTAAAGTACATCTCTGCTGGGCATATTTGATACAATTTGAGAGATACAAAGGGGCATCCCCGGAATGACACTTAATTTGTATTTGTATTTGGTTTATTTATAAAGCGCAACCAGGCCCAGAGACATACGGGCGCAAATGCAATAGATAATGCCTTGTGCTTTATTCTTTGCTGGACCGGTAAACAATGAAGTTTGCAACGGGCTTCAGTAACTTGATCCTGCTTTCTTAAGCCACATACTGCTCGGACTGCCCCATTCTGGGTAACCTGAAGTTTCATGATATTAGCTTGAGAGGTGCCAATCAGCAGGCTATTACAATAATCCAATTTTTCATTGATGGTTGTTGATGCTTTAAGTGCCATGTCTTTCCCAGATACATATGGGCGAATTTGCCAAAGAAGTCTAGTCCTGTAAGAGCACACTGAACAAAGACTAGGGCCCTCATTACGACCCTAGCGTTAAGGGATTATCGGTACCGGTAAGACTACCGGTACCGGTAATCCCTTAACACCTGATTACGAGGTCCCTTTGCGGGTCTCGATCTTACCCGCAAAGGGACCTTGAAGGTTATTACGGTACCACATTTTGTGGTACCGTAATTACTGCCTTCCCTATTCCCATTGAGCTCTATGGGGCAAAAATGGGAATGGGGAAGGG
This sequence comes from Ambystoma mexicanum, assembly GCF_040938575.1. Taxonomy (NCBI): domain Eukaryota; kingdom Metazoa; phylum Chordata; class Amphibia; order Caudata; family Ambystomatidae; genus Ambystoma; species Ambystoma mexicanum. Next base: position 920,862,073 of record NC_090926.1, on the reverse strand, counting down.
CAAATGGTAAATGGGGAATTACCAGATTTGATCCATGCAACAGCTTGGTCTGAGCATCTGGCTAGATTTTTCAACCTGTCCACCAAAAAACCATGATCAACAAGATCAAAGGCATCAGACAGATCAGAGAGCATTAATAAGGCAACATAACCCTTATCAATGATATTTCTAATGTTGGACTTTAAATTCAATAGTGCCGATTCCGTGCTGTGTTTTCTTTGAAAACCTGATTGTCTGTCACCCAGTAAATTATGGTCTTCAATGAATTCATATAATTGAAGATATGTGGACCTATTCAATATTTTCAGTAGGAAGGGCACCCTCATTATAGGCCTAAAATTAGCTGGTACAGCAGGATCCAGGTTTTCTTTTTTAACGGCCGGCACAATCCATGATTCTTTAAGAAGATCAGGTACTTTCAATTCCAAAAAGGAAGAATTAATGATTTTAGTGATCCATGATAGTAGCTGGTTCATGGAACATTTTAGGAATTTAGCCGGGCAAGCATCACCCTGACAAAAAGTAGGTTTCATATTTTTTATTATATCAGCTACTTCGAACAGAGTCACTTGCCGAAACGAAAAAGACAGTGAACTTAAGTCAAGCTCATCTTGACTAGGCTCAGGCACAGCCCCCACTAACAAAGACTTTTCCAGCAGCAATTGCTGTGCTCTAATTGTATTTTGATGATGAGAGGTTTTCTGAGCAAATTCATCCTGCACAGATTGACACTAATCTTGATCAGGGAGTTTTGCCCTCTAACTCATGTAGGGTGGCAAATATTTCATTTCAGATGAATTTTACATCCTAAATTCGCTCAGAATGTTTTCCTGGCTTAGCCTCAAGAATAACCTTTTTATAATCCTTAATGGCACCCCTGTAGGATGTTTTTGTTACAGTACAAAGGCCTTTCCTCGATAAACGCTCACAAGCCCGTTTCTGTTTTCTGGGTGAAATATCTTCATTAAACCAAGAATTGATTTTAGTTTTATCTTTAGGCATTATTCGGCGTAGCAGTGCCAAATGCTCGAAGGCATTTTTTTTAAACAATTGAACTTTTTCAGTAAGATTTTTACAATCGATATCTGAACATAGTTTTTCTAGCTGAGGCAAGACAAGTGCTGCCAAGGCTTCCGAAGTAGCCTTCCTGGTATTCCTCACCCATATAGAATTCCTAGCAGGTATATTCAGACATTGAGAGGAGATGGGAATTGAAATACTTAAAGAGAGCAGGTGATGATTAGACCAGAGGCATTCTGTCGAGATCAGAGAAGAAATATTAAGATTCCTAGACAAGACCCATTCTAGGGTATTACCCTGAGTATGGGTCAGAACCCTAACATATTGAATAAAGTCAATGGCTTCAAGTGCATTTGTGAGAGAGAGGGCCTCCAAATCCCTACTATTATTTGCCCATAAGTTAAAATCCCCATGTAGAAGCACTTGGGAGGATGATTTTAATGATTAATTTAGGACAGATGGTAATTGTTCCTCAAAAACTACAGTTCTAATTGGAGATCTATATAGAATGAAGATACTCACAGATGTGATAGCATCAATCTTTAATTTCACAGAAAGACCTTGAAATGGTCAATCTTTACTTCTTTGACTTTATGAATAGTAGACTGTTTGATATCAAGCAGTTAGGTCATTTTATTTGGATATGTTGCCAGAAGGAACCATTGTTGTCACATGGGGTCATTTGAGGTGTAAATCTATAGAGGTGCCTGGTCCATGCAATTCAGAATTTCATTTTTGGTGGGATTGCATTTCAGGTAAGTGCTTGTCATTAAGCTTTGATGAAGGTGAGGCATTTCTTCAGGCATGAAATGTATTGATTGCAATTTACTTTGAGGCATTACTGAGTATTGTTAGTGTCACTTTGAAGTGTGATATCAGGGTTGTTGAGAAGTGACCTATGTGGTCCCTATAAAGATTGACGATCAATCACTTGAGAGAGTATTGTTCCCTGTGGAAGTCTGCAGGTCCCCAGGCAACGGTCAGATTGGAGCTAAATATCTGGACTGTTTGGCATCTGTCCAAGAGATAGGAGTTAATACATTTGAGGACTTTCTGTGAATAGGCTTGTAAGTGTAAACTGGTCAACCATGTCAAAAGTGGCAGACAGGAACAGGAGGACCGAGATGATTTGAAGATCATCATTTTTGATCTGGATGGTGGCATTTTCCATGATGCATCTGGGTCTAAATCTTCATTGATAGTCATGGAGTAGGCCATGTTGGTTAATCCATTTGTGGAGTAGGATTGAGAAATGCCTACCAATCAATGGGCGGTAGCTGGCAAAGTTGTCTTGGTCTGCAAAGGTTTTTGAGGAGTGAGCAGGTTAATCCTGTTTTTTTAAGGGGCTTGGAAAGATGCCCTGATTGAGCAGGGGGTAAGGGTGTATTCTGAGATTTGTTTCAAGGTGGCCGAGGGAAAGATGATATGACATGGTATGATATGATAGGTTCTTTGTATGCCTTCTTTGTATGAGGTAGGTTTTAGTGATGCCAGAGTATCAGCAAGGTCCTTGTGGGTGAGGGGTGTTGAAGTTGTCGTGAGTTGTGTTGTACAAGGTGGGATTATGAGCAGGGTAGCGGGCATGTTCAGGATTTCTGTGAAATGATCAAGAGCATCTCTGGTATTATGTTATGTTATGTTGAGTATACTTGTACCGCACACCGTTATCATTAGCTTGGTCTCCAGGTGCTCATGTGGCTCTGTAAGAAAGAGGCAGGGTGGGTTAGTGAGGGAAGAGGGATAGGATAGTGGTTGTGCTGTTCTGTTTATGCTAATAAGGTCAAGATAGGGCAAAAAGGGCCCTTCTTTTTTGTTATAGGGGGCTTGACTCGAAAAGGCAATTAACATAAAGGAAAACAGAAAGGAGTCAACTGCTACCCCTTTTCAACCGTGCAAAAACAGGTAGGCCTAAGGAGCAGTTAGCTAGTTTGTACAAAAACTAGCTGTTGTTGGTCGCAAAAAGGACTGGAAAATTGTTTGAGGAAAAAATATATAGTTCAATTTATTCATAGGCCCTCATTACAACACTGGCACTAAACCATGGCGCTATTAGCACCATGGTTGGTGCCGGTGTTGTAACGAGTCCGCCATGGTGAAATGGCGAAATACCGCCCCATTCCAAGGTTGGCGGGGCTGTATTTCCCCATTTCACCATGGCCCTTCCCCATTCCCATTTTTGCCCCATAGGGCTCAATGGGAATGGGGAAGGTGGCAATTACAGTACCGCAAATTGCGGTACCGTAATTGCCTGCGAGGTCCCTTTGCGGGTCCCTACTTTAACGGCTGGTCCAGACCAGCCGTTCAGGTCAGGTCCCGCAAAGGGACCTCGTAGTAAGGCGCTAAGTGGTTAACGGCACCGCAGCCTTTTACGGTCCGTTAACCACTTACCGCCAGGGTCGTAATGAGGCCCATAGATTTAGACACACATCTAAAAACTGTAGGTTCACAAATACACAATTGAACATTAAAAGACACATGTAAGCCCTAGCGGGCAAACAAAGAGATACAAAATGTATTCACTCCACATTTAAGTGAGGGTTAGTAGCATACATTTTTAGTGCGAGTTCATATATTACTTTTAGAATAGTAGTATTTTATTGTTGTCGACACATAGTCATGTTTGTGTTCCTGGTTCGGGATGGAGTCAGCCTTCACTGAGATCTAAATGTTAGCAGGTGAAGGGTCCGAACAGTCATCAGGACGTGGTTAATTGTTGACCAAAATAGTGTGAACCTCAAGTTCACTGTTCATACTACAAAGGTAGGCCCTTTGTACGCAACTCCCCTTCACAGCCAACAACTGTGTGGTCACCCGTCCCTGATACACACTCTTCTTATTTTTGTCAGCTATCCCTTTAGGCGTTCACACTATTTTGGTCAACAATTAACCACGTCCTGATGACAGTTCCGACACTTCATCTGCTAACATTTAGATCTCAATGAAGGCTGACTCCATCCCGAACCAGAAACACAAACAAGACTTAGGCCCTCATTAGGACCCTGGCGTTAAGGGGTTAATGGCGCCGTAAAAGGTGTTGACTCCGTTAAACCCTTAACGCCTGATTACGAGGTCCCTTTGCGGGACCCGACCTTAACGGCTGGTCTAAACCAGCCGTTAAAGTAGGGGCCCGCGAAGGGACTCTCGAGGTAAGTATGGTACCGCAATTTGCGGTACCGTACTAACCGCCTTCCCCATTCCCATTATGCCCTATGGGGCAAAAATGGGAATGGGGAAGGGCCCTGGTGGCATGGGGAATTACCGCCCCGCCAACCTTGGAATGGGGTGGTAATTCCCCATTCCGCCATGGCGGACTCCGGCATCGACCATGGTGCTAATAGCACCATGGTTTTCCGCCGGAGTCCTAATGAGGGCCTATGTGTCGACAACAATAACATACTATATAAACTTGCACTAAAAATGTATGCTACTAACCCTCACTTAACTGTGGAGTGAAAACATTTTGTATTTCTTTGTTTGCCCGCTAGGGCTCACATGTGTTTTTTAAGGTTCAATTGTGTATTTGTGAAGCTACAGTTTTTAGATGTGTGTCTAAATCTTTGAATAAATTGAACGATATATTTTTTTCTCAAACAATTTTCCAGTCCTTTTTGTGACCAACAACAGCTATTTTTTGTACAAACTAGCTAACTGCTCCTTAGGCCTGCCTGTTTTTGTAAGGGTTGAAAAGGGGTAGCTGTTGACTCCTTTCTGTTTTCCCTTCTGTTTATGCTTGCAGAACCAGTAGAAACTGGTGTCTGTGTGTTTCGGTTTTCTAAGGGACTTTTGATTGTATGCACTGACTTTTTGTATTCAGAGGGGTAATACCCAGTGTCTGGCATTGTTTGTTGTATGTGAATGTTTGTCATTTTTGATGTGTGTTGTGTGTGTTTCGTCTGTAGTTTGGCTCATCCTTATGGATGTATGGTATTGGGAGGTATGCTGGAGGGGAGCAGGAGCACAGGTGGTTAGTGCATTGGCTACCCTCAAAAGTCTTCTAAGTGCAACACATTGGCTACCTGGTGCTTTCAGTGGCTTGGCTTCCTAGTAAATTGAGCTCACCATGGCAAATGTTTTTTGAGTATGAAATTGATGCTGATATGATAAGATCAGAGGTATCAACAAGGAATGACTAACATGTGTGAGGTGGACAATGACTGAGCTGCCTCAGCCTGTGTGATAATAGGAAGTTGCGAGTGGAGTTCATAGGTTGAGTACAGTACATGTCCATTTGGATTAGTGGATGATTGCCACACCTCTGCCCCACCTTGCAGTTGTCATGTTGAATGATGTACCTGGGTGGGATGAGGATGTCAAAGGCATGGGAGAAGATGAGGGAGTGCCACGTTTCAGTGATAAAGATGGCATTGAGCTTCTGTGCAGAAATTAGGTCAGAGATGTTGGCAGTGTGGAGGACAGCTGAGGGTTGATTAGCATCAGGAATAATGAGATAAGTGGGATCAAAGGGGTGGCAAAGAGATGGATGTTGAGGAAATGCTGAGGATTCATTGAGCAGGTGTTCTGTGAGTGTTGATAGGCCTGGGCACTTGAAAGCATTGGAATGGTATGTGACTGTAGTATACACATTGTAGAGTCTCCCAGATGTTGAACAAAAGGCAGGGATTCTGGCCCTTGGTGCTGTCAAGGCCCTAACAGGCATGATCAGTGGATGTGCTTGTCTTTGTCCTTAGCAGAACACACTGGTGATGAGAACGCCTAGGGAAGGCTGTCTATAAGGAAGATCACGTGCCTCTTGATTGGCTGGTGGGTTGGGGAGTTGGAGCTGGTCACGTGACCTGGGAAACTCCTCTTAGCCTGGTACAAGAGCACTGCAATGGAGGATAAAAACCAAGATCTTTACTGGTCATTATTTGGCCCAAAATGCTGCAGAAGGCAGAGATAATGATGCGGCAAGGAACTCTCCTCTCAGCCTGGTGAAAGAGCTCAGCAAGGGAGGGAAAAAACAAGCCCTTAAGTAGTTAAGTAGTCAATGGGCCTCATTACGAGTTTGGCGGAAGCCATGCTGGTAAAATCGGCACTGCTGCCACCAAACTCGTAATATTACTGGCACCCAGCAATGGGAATGAACGGGAGCATTCTGACCTTGGCCGACCCAGTCTGTCTCCATTGCCGGGTGCCGGTATTCATTACTTCCCATTCCCATTTGAGCCCCATAAGGTTCAATGGGAAAGTGGAGGTAGGGAAAAAAACAAGACCTTTCGTAGTCACAGTTTGGCGGGAAAAGTGGGGAGGCAGAGCAGGTAACGTGACCAGGGACACACTGCGTCTGTTGACAGAGCCATGAAAGGGAGGGAATAAAATAAAGCCCCTGCAGGAAAAAATGCTCGTGGAGCTCACACTAAACACATATCCCTTTTACACAACAGATATAATGGAAGGCAGTGTAATAAGTCTTGGGACCCATCACACAGATGCAAGGCTTTCCACACACTCAAGCCAAAATTAGCACTTAAAATCCTACAAGATGACAGCAGCTTCGTTATTGGCACCTACATATTCATGAAAGTGTATTAACTAACTACCAATAGGCATTTATGAAAAAGGATAAACAGGAAAATAGAAACCCTTGGCAAATATGAAAACTAAAGGCCCTCAAATATATTGACAGAACATCCCCAATTCTTTTTCTCTCAAAAAGGACCTAGAATGCCCTATAGAGGGTATCGGTGTCTCTTTTACCTCCATGCGCTGGAGACAAATCTGCACAGGATAAATTGATGCATGATGTTCAAACAATGTTAGGTTATGTCTGAAGAAATATCTTGATGCATGGCTCTCTGAAGTTAAGAAGTAAGAACCTGAATAACGACAATCTTTCAGTCTTTGCTCCAGTCCCTTTCCAGTGTCATTCCTTCTCCTGCACCACAGGTTTAGGGTCCAGAGCACACATCTTCTAAGAAGGCTCTTTTAAGAAGGAGGTGTCGCGGCTAATCCACGGTACACTTAACTTGGGCAATAATCTGCTCTGTCGTCCAGCAACTTCCATGTACTCCCAAGAACATAGATACTGCACACACCACATACTGCCCTGTTCCTCCACGTCACACCATTAAGCCTTAACTACTACAATGCCATCTGCCCAGGATGCCCGCCATGACCATTAGCAAACTTCAAATGATCCAAGACAGTACTGAATATATTACCTTTGGACCGGGCCACACTCACTATTCCACCTGCTCTTGACAGCCTTCTGTTGGTTGTCGATCAAGGAAAATAACTAACTTTAAGACTCTGTGCTTAGTCCGCACACCATTGTGTGGAAGGCCTTCTTTCCCTTTTAGTCTGCCACACATCTAGAGTCGCCTTTCATTGGACTGACCTCTGTTCTATCAACTAAATCCAAGAGATTCAGCTGGATATCCCTCAGCATGCAATGCCTTATCTCATGGAACACCATCGCCCTTAAGCTCAAGCTCAATGAAGACCTCCTGAGATCTCGCTGTGGACTTCAAACACATCTGTTCACTACTTCCTAGGGTTTATGCTGGCCAGCACCTAAAGGAAGAGGAACACAGCAACTGCCTGCAACCCTTCGCTGAAAGCAGCTCCGAAGTGGCTTGAATAAGTATCGACCCAAACGATCGTATCTAGAGGGTCGTAGATACGGTTTTGCCGCATTCGGCATAGGTATAATTTACTGAATCCGAAAATACTGTGGTAGGTGAGATGGGGTTGCAAGGCTGCCCCCCGCACTCCTACTTTGGAATTTTCGGGTGCGGGGGCTGGAAGGTTGTCCCCCGCATACAAGAAACAATGCAGAGGACAAAAAATAAAAAAATGAAATGCGGCAGAGTGGGACTCTGTATTTTACAATTCGAGCTTTTCGTCTACGTTCTTTTAACGTACATCTGCATGAATACTATACACAAACTGCTCAAAAAGAAGTTTTTTAAAATCAAGTTTAGTTAATTGTACAGATTTTGATGGTGAATTGTAATCACTGGAAATGCTTAAAGCTTCGTAACCGGTAGGAATTAAGATGGGTAGTATTCTATTCCATCCATTGTATAAGCCTCGAAGGGGAAAGGTCTGAATCAGCCCTTATAGGAATCGAACCTGTGACCTGTCAGTAAAATGCAGATCTTTGCACCAGACTTTCAACTTTAAGAGCTATGTTGGCAGAGCATGCCTCCGGAGGAATGGCACCAACGCAAAACTCGTTCAATCGGCCTCTTTGTCTTTGCAGGCAAGTAGCTCTGGTGTGTGGGTATGATTAATGATAATTAAGGAAAGGAGAGGTCGTGGTAATGGTCCACAGAAGGCAGAAACAAACACATGCTTAAAGAAAAAAGAAAAATATGTGGGCATTTGGTTAAAAAAGTACACAGCTTCTTTTTTACTGCAGCCAATTTTTAGCTTATTTCCCCTCTCGTGTGCACTAAGCGACCTTCACAAATAGCTGCCTTTGTATTCTTCCAGCTGCTGCAGAAACCACAGAGTACAAAATGATAGCCACACACTTCCTGAAACCCTTGAGGTTTGGGCCGGTGTCCAGGCTGATCGCAGATGAGATTTTCTGAAGCAGAACAGGACGGCAGCTGTGGCATAGTTAGCCTGGTGGGAAGCAGACGCGAGGCCCATGAGTTCAACTTTCCTTCAATTTCCACAATCTGCCATTTTTCCAGAAGTTGACCAATACAAAACAGCACACCTATGCTAAGCGCGAACCAAACAATACGTCATTTCAACATCGAATCCGACAGCAACACTTATATCTACAAGAAGACTATTTTTTGCTGCAATTGATCTCTATACATATCTAATGGGGTGCTGATAAGTATACCTCTGTCCGTGTCAAGTGACCCCCACACGGCGACGGATTCACATAGATCCAATTACATACATAAAGGCTACAGGTGTAGTAACTTACTACTAGACATATTATTCGCAAAGAACATTGTCCAATTAATTTTAAATTAAGGCTGTCCAAACACACCTACACCTGAAAACGTGGGCACGTGTGCATCTGTGAATAGTTTACATATTGGCCCTCATTACGACCCTGGCGGAAAGTGACTGACCGGACCGCCACAGCGGAAATAGCGTTTCCGCCATTGCACGAAGGAGCAAAGTGCGGCCCATTCCGACCCATCGGGCACGAGCACCACGCCATGGCGGAAGTGCAAAGTCCGCGATGGCGGAAATGACCCCAAAACGGCCCACACCGCCGCCGTACGGCGCCCTAGGTGCAATACCGCCACCCCTCTTAGCGGTCACCGCAGTGTGCGCCTACCGGAAAGTACGGTGACCGGAAATATACGGAAACGGAAGTAAAAACATGGGCCCGGAACGGGAAACATCCCGCCGTACACCTATAAAATCACTAAAACCACACAAACACCAAAAACACTACCCTGAGACACACCCCAACCCGTCATCCACCCTAGCGAAACCAAGAAAAATGGGAAAAGTAGCGAAGAAAGCGTGCGACCGCAAGCGGCAGGTCCACTTCTCCCGTGAGGAACTCACCGTGCTAACAGAGACCCTCCAGGAGAATGCAGCCGTCGTCTTCTCCACGCAAATGACCAGGACGTCACTTGCGAACAAGAAGGCCATATGGGCTCTGGTGGCACAGCGGGTAAGTGCGGTGGGGACCGCACCCCGCAACCCACAGCAATGCAGAAAGCGATGGGACGACCTGCGGATACGCGTCCGCAGCATACTCTCTGCCAACCGCAACATTGCCACAGCCACCGGGGGAGGTCCTGAATCACCCATCAAGTTGACCCCCTGGGAAGAAATCTGTGCCTCCACCATCGGAATGGAGAGCATAGAGGGAGTCGGAGGGATGGAGAAAGGAGTGCAGACATCCGAAGATTCAGGTAGGTGGGCCAGATAAAACAATGCTAAATCCACAATGTCCAATCATGCGAAGTACCATGTGTCCACATAGTGCAACAGAAACACATGTCCAGGAGAACGTCCACACACATCGGCCTGATAGCGCACTTTAAAACCCACAATAAATACATAATTAATTAAAAACCCCTAAAACACGCACTACACGTGCAGCAGGCACACCCTAACTGCAGGCTGCCAAACAACTGCACCCTCACTCCACACACAAATGAAAGCACCTCCAAGGCCCCGACCCAAATCACCCTCAGGTACCACCCCAATGCATGTGATACAATGCCATTCCAATTTCCACAGACCCATTAATAACCCTCGCCCTCCTTTACTCCACCACAGGGTCCGATCCAAACGACGATCATCAGGACACCCCTACCAGCACACCTGCAAAGAGGGCCAAGACCAACGGCCAAAGACCCTCCACCTCAGCTGCACGCATCAAGACACGGCAGCAGCACAAATCAGGTGGCAGCACAGAGGAGGGAACATCAACAGGCACCCCAGCAACCAGCATGCCCACACCACCACCACCACAGGTCCCCCCAATGGATGCCACAGAAGGCACTGCCTCTGGTGGCAACAGCACCATAGGTGACACCCCATTGATGGCAGCATGCTCGGACACAGAAAACGGGGATGTCGAAGTCAGATCCATCCATGACCTGTCCCAATCCCCCTGTCTGTCCCATCCCGTACAACATGAGGATACCACGCAGGGGCACCCACAAGATGACGACTGGCCATCCCCCACAAGCCCTGTGGCAAGGCAACATGAGGTCAACAGCCCCTCTGTGACACCCCCGCAAATGGCCATGGCCCAGCAGAGGCAACAGTCCCTCGACCAGTTAATCGTGCAACAGCAGCGACTGGCCACGCTCCTCAAGGACCATGCCGATGAATGTGGGGGCACTAAGGCAGACATAGAAACATCAACTGAGACACTTAGGGCAGAAATGGAGAGAGGTACAGAGACACTAAGGGCACAAATGGAGAGTAGCACCGAGAGCCTGAGAGTCCATATGGAGAGTAGCACCGAGAGCCTGAGAGTCCAAATGGAGAGTAGCACCGAGAGCCTGAGAGTCCAAATGGAGAGAAGCACCGAGAGCCTGAGGGGGGAACTGCATGCGACGTCCAAAGACGTATGTGCCGAACTTGCCGCAGTGCGCCGTGTGCTCACTGAGCTCTCGCAAACCCTTAGGGACATGCATGGACGTGAGCAGGCAGAGACATCATCCGTTGCAAGTTCCGTCCAGGGCAGCCCCCAACGTAGATCTGGGAGGAACCTGCGCTCCAAAGGCAGGGGTGCCCCTGATACCCGCAGAGGGGGCTTGCAATAGCGACAGCCCACTGACAATGAGCATCTTTGGACACTGGTGTTCGGGGGGGAGGTAGGAGGGTGGAGGGGGTGTGTTGGGCTCACTTGGGTGGCGGGTCGATAGGGTGTTCAACATGATATCACATATGCCATAAACAGTGCACGATCAACCAATGAGATGTGTGGACATTGATCTTTGTGTACTAGGCCATCATAGGCGTACAGTCCATATTGTGCATGTCCCAGACACACACAGTGCCACGAGTCCCGTGTCCATGTATCAGCCACCAGGCGTGAGTGCTAGAAGCATGCATCAATGAGATGCTGACGAATGTCACGGGCCTCCGGTGCCTCGCAGACTCCTTGAGGTGCTGCCACATCCCCACCCTCATCATGACCATCATCAGGTGCTTGCAGTTCTGCGTCAGGGGGCATGGGCACATTTCTACGTACGCACATGTTGTGGAGCATGACACATGCCATGACCATCTTTGCAACCTTCTCATGGCGGTACAGGAGTGCCCCGCCAGACCTGCTGAGGCAGCGGAAACGAGTCTTCAGTAGGCCGAATGCCTGTTCAATGACTACACGGGTACGTGAGTGGGCATGGTTGTAGTCCTCCTCATGCTGGTCCCGTGGGTTCCGGACTGGTGTGAGGAGCCATCTCTTCAGTGGATACCCAGCATCACCTGTATGTGGACGAGAAACGTATGATGTGGAATGCCATTGCTACGTACGCACACCCCCCCCTTCCTGCCAGGTCATTGCCGCATCACATACCCCACATCATCATGCATGAAATGAGACTCACCGAGTAGCCAGGATCTGTTCCCTGCGTGTCGCTCCATGTAGCGTGGTATAGTAAAGTTCCTCAAGACCATGGAATCATGGGTTGATCCAGGGAATCTGGCACAACAATGTGTAATGATCCTGTTGGAGTCACACACCATTTGTACATTCAGGGAATGAAATTGTTTTCGGTTGCGGTACTGGGCCTCCATGGCATGTGGGACGACCAATTCCACATGGGTGCAGTCGATGGCACCAATGCAACCCGGTATGCCGGCAAGTGCATGGAATCCCACTTTTGTGTTGGTAATTTCCTGCTCCGAGCGTGGTAGAGAGATGTAGTCGTCTGCGTGCTTCAGGAGGGCATCGAGCACTTGCAATAGTGTCCGTGAGAACAGTGGCTGAGAAATGCCATGCAACTGTCCGACTGTGTGCTGGTAGGTGCCTGTGGCTAGGAAGTGGAGTACAGACACCACCTTCAGTAGGGGTGGGATGGCGGTTGGGCTATCTATCATGCTGACAAGGTCAGCCTGTGTCATGTCCACAATGGCGGCTATGGTGTCCCGGTCCAAACGGTAGAGGGTGTGGATCTGCTCATCAGTGAGGTTGAACGGATGTGCTCGGAGGCGTGGGATTGCGGGCTGCCTGCGTGGTGGTCGTGGCTGTGCTGGCGGCCCTTGCTGGCCCTGCCTTGGCCTCCTCCTCCTCCTGCGTCTCCTCCGTGCGGCCGGTTGTAGTTGGTGTTCGTCTTCTTCTTGGAGTTGGAGTACTTGCAGTGCTATCAGGTCCCCCAGGGCCAACATCGCGAGTCCTGCCGGTAGCATTTCGGAGTGGGTGTGGTTGTGGGAGGAGACTGGGTGTGCAATTTATGTGTTTTCAGGCTGTATGGCCTCCACCTGTGGTGATTCATTCCACCTGTGCAAACTGCTCTCCCCTTTGGCCGAGCACGTCCCGCACACAACGCTGCAATTCGAGGAATGGCATCTTGCTATTGCAATCATGTATTTGTACCCGATGGCCGTGTAACATTGGTTGATATGTTCATTCTGCTGTGGTCCCATTGTTTCACATACTATCTGTGCAGTCGCGAACAGACTTGTGAAGGGTCAGTGGAACGTAGTACTCGAGTAACGGTGGGCCCTCATGCATCACTGTACCGAGTTGCAACGACGGGCGGGGCGTCCCATTTGTGGGTGAAGGCAGTTGCCATTTTCACACACAGCCGCACTAGATGGATTAATTAGTGATTTCAAACGGCCACAGATGCCTCTTCGACGTGATGTTGCAAATGAGGAATTCGAAGGGCGGCGCTTTCGGTTTTCAGCTAGCGGCGAGGAGATGCCCACAGGTCTGACTGCAAATATAACGTTCTATTGTTCAATGTCCTTGAGACAGGGGCCATGGCGAGGGTGCAATGATTGATATGAATAGTTTGGGATGCGCAATAGCGACGTGGGCGATGAGGCCGGACGTTCCCAAATACATGTTACTTCACGACACTGGAATTACGGGCTGGGGCACAGTGGATTTTGCAGGCTGCATAACGCACAGACTCAATGGAAATTTCACATGTTATGTGAGTATGGAAACAGGCGTTTTCATTACGGGATGAGGGAATGATGAATGGATGCATGGGCAGGTGATTTGATACAGAGTTTGCCATGTACAGGGCTTCTTGGAATGTATCCGCCTCCCCTGCGCTATGTGATGCAGGGCTGCCATAGTGGGACCATCGTCTATCTGGCCTTGTTGAGCCCTCCCTGTCTCGACGCGCCTTCAGCCACTTGTGTCCATGCACGTTAACATTCCCATCTGATGGATTCTGTTTTGACAGACGCATGCACAGGTACACTCGTTTGTGATGGTGTTTACACCTCGATATAGATGGTTATGAGTCGCAAGTGGTTTTGGGGTGGTGATGATCCTTTGGAGTGGGCTAGCATGCATATGGCTGTGGATTTAGTGTGATCATTGAAGTGAGTTGTTCGGATGTAGTTCTGATTGCCATTCTGTTCTTTTTCTTTTCTTTTGGTTGACAGGTATCTCCTCCCCTTTTGCCACTGCCATCTGTATGCCACTCCTGCAGATGGCTTTTACTCCCGACACCTGCTGCTTCGTGTTAATCAGTGGAGCAGCATTACGATCTTATGGGACGATCGCCAATGGGCCACATGCCCTTACGCAGTACTGGTGGCTCGGAGCAACATTTCGGCCTTTCAGCTGGACTAGTGCCTCCCCATTGGGACGGCCCAGCGGTTCTGTGCGCTTCCATGTTGCCTTTTCGTACGTGGATGTGGCTCTGTGTACCATGATGGAACAGGGCGTCACACAAGTAGTGGCTGGTCATTTCTTGCGGATGCAGCCCACAATGGTGAAATGTGTTTTGGAGTTCATGGCCTAATGGCTGTATGGGCTTGGTGATTTTGTTGTCCATTAAATTTCTATTCTGATTTGGCCCGTGTAGCGTTCTTCTTTGCAAGTGATGTGGCATATTCCTATTTGGGGAGCGATGAATTGGGAGGAGATCTGCATTGGGTTCCAGCTTCGGAGTTTAGTTGCGTGGTACTGTACTGGGCGCGTTTGCCTACGAAGCCCAGTGAGGTCAGGGATGGGGGCTGCCAATATGACTGTTTGAATGTTGTCATGCTCAGGGGCGGGGGATTGGGTTTTGTGTAACAGATGCCGGTCAGCCAGGTGGACTGGTGGAATGATGTGATTTTCGGAATATTGCTGGTCACAGGTGCCTGTGTTTGCGTGCGTTTCGGGGGGGGGGACTGTGGTCATGTCCATTGGATTGGCTTCTGTATTCGTGCCATCTGTGCCCTGCTGCTCCCATTGGCCCCTCTTGTGTTTCTTTTGTTCGTTGGCATGCATGGGTGACTTGTACATTTCACTGGTTGTTGTGACTTCATTGCACCTACGGGGAGTTGTACTTTGTGGGCAGGGAGCGGTGTACAGGCACTCAGTGGGGCCGTTTACGGGTGATTCCGATGCCGTACTTCTCACCATGGGGGAATGGTACATTCCGCCATGCTTGATGGCGTTAGGTACATGTCCGCTAGGGTCGGAATTAGCGTACCCTTGCGCCATGGTGGTATTTACGGTTTGGCATGGTGCGCGCGCGCGTGCTTGGTGCAGTTAGCGTTGGCGTTCACTACGGTGTCGCTAATGGCTTCGTACTTTGCGGTGACGGGTCATAGTCGCACCGAGCGCTATTCGATGGCGGTATTGCATTTCCGCCATCGTTTTCCGATTTCCGCCAGGGTCGTAATGAGGGCCATTGTGTTAATGTAATAAAAAAGGGGATTTAAATGTTATAACTATTCAGTTCCTTTTTTCTCATGGCTGCAAAATACTTTCCCATGTCTATTGAGACTCACTACACAAACTCACAATTTGATAGCAGTTGGTGCTCCTTCTTATGCTTATTGCACTATTTACACAAACATTAGGTGCAAGCTACGTAACATAACGTGTATTTGTAGGGCTTAAATCCTCCCCAGGGGAATATCTTGGCACTATTAACAGAAACAGATATTTTTACATAACTCAATAGGACTCTCTAAATTGGTTCTTCTTCTCAAAGATTACAAGTTGCAGGCCCCCCCTAGAATGCGAACAGTGACCAGGGGTGGGCAAAATGGCTCCATTTCATTCTGCTTGAAAATTGGCATATTGCTAGCAAAATTCACCTGCTCTGTTCAGTTCACGTGATCTGTTCATTTCCCGTGATCTGCTCATTTCACCTGCTTTTGGGTTTTTTGCCCACTTAAATATCGTTTTTTCCCGAAATGTCGGTATTTGGCTGTGTTTGCGGCCAAAAATAGAATTTGGAAAAAACACAATTTCTGCACTAGAAAATTCACCAAAAGATATGTCTGAAAAGATAGAAAACTACCTAGCAGGTGGAACGGAATTGTTGGTGAAATTTGCCATTTCCATCACTCTGCCGCTGGTGGTAATTTCGTCCACCCCTACCAGTGACTATGAGGTCAAACATATATCTCTGGAGGGAATGCATTATTTCACTGAGTCACTGACACATATGTTCAGGTATGCATGGTAATTGCATTTACTTTGTTGAGGACTACCAATTGTGGAAGAAAAAACAGATTTCACAGGGTAAAATGTACAAAAGTAGCAAAGAAAGGAATGGATACAGTTTATTACAATGCACTGGAACAAAATCAACAGTATGGCCCTTTCCAAACTTCTCATATAAAGCTAACCTTCACTTCCCAAATCACACATTTTCATAGAGTATTTAGAGCTGACAAATGAACGCATACCTATAAATTCACTTGCCCTTGAAGGGTCTCCTGCCTCGGAGAGTCAACTCTAGTTAGTCCTTATTCACTTTTCATTGCACCTGCTGCATTCAGTCACATCATTTGAATGTTCTCAAAATGCCCAGACTCGGTAAGTAACCTTAACGTAACCTTGAGGGCTACCTGCCGCCTTTCTCTAATTCTAAACAACTTGTACATCTCCATCAGTATCTCACACCAACCAACTATTTTTTTCGGTCTGTGCTGCCTGTCAGCACCACAGGCTATCAATCAAAGTCAGCAGTTTCATCGTGTTAAACAGGAAAGAAGAAACATAAAGCAAAGTAATGATCTTGAGGTTTCATATTCTCCCCGCCTTTTGCTCTTTATAAGCAACCATCTTTATTGTAAAAAATAATTTCAGACATCACATGCCCCACTACATGATACTGACTTTTTGGGAACCAGGTCATTTGAAGCTGACCTATATTAATACCTGATACAATGACTAGAAATATATTTCTATATGGCTGTCAATCTCCCTTGTGAGTTTGCTATCGGTTTGGGAATTCTTATCGTGAAACTAGAGAAACTAATTTTCTGGGTTTACAGGGTGCCTAGCAGCAGTGTACACATTCACTGAACCTTTATTGGCAAAATGTCTGTAGGAGCAATAACCCATAGTAAGCAGTATTATAGTACTGTGATCATGGCAGCTCCTAAGCAATGACATTGTTTGTTTTTAATACCTTTCACAAGCTGTCAGACCAGTATGCTATTTCCAAGGTATTTCTCTCAGTGCTGTCAATTGTTTCTATTGTAGAGGTGGAGCCAAGTAACCCATCCAAAGCTCCTCCCCCATGTTGCCTATATGTTGGGAGCTAGAATGTGAAACATGTGCAGTGCCAGTAAGAAAACCTATACCAAAAGGAATCCTGGAAGTATCCTGGAAGTAAGATTCACATTGAGAAAGCCATACATGCAAACAGGACAATATCATGGCCATTTGAATGAAATCCCGGAAGCAGTGTGAAAACTGAGAAAAATGGAAGACTGGTGATGTCATGAAGAGCAGAATTGATGCACCAAGAAGAGATGCAGAGACGAGAAAACATAAGCATTCTATGAAAGCAAAGGAGGAGATGGTAAAGATGAGCAACATGTCGGGCTCGAGATGAAGCTGCTCATGCTACAGAATAAATAAAGACGATGTTAAGTCGTTTCACAATTGTACAGTCACAGCAACATAAGTAGACAAAGTAGTCTTTTCAGGCTGGCTATGTAGTAAATAGATTTCGGCGATGTGCCAATGTACATCGATAGGACATACATGGACTACAGATATTCCACAATGCACTTTTTGAGCAGAAAGACTTTTTCAGTGTGTCGCAGTGAGAAATAAAAAACTTAACCATGGAGGTGAATCAAAGAAAGGCTTGGTTGGATCAACCCCAAGAAGTCAAGGCCACCTTGAGCCTGGATGTGCGTACAAACAATTACAGAATGTGTGAAAAGAAGAAACCTTCTGTTTTAAGTGAGGTGCGAGAACATTGAAGACGTCAGAGGTTCATCAAATAATAGTATTTTAAATGTAGTAAGACTCAAAAACATGGTCTACAGTCAGGAGGTCAGATGAAAATAGACACTATGATGAACTGTATCAAAACCAAGAAGCCAGAGTATGCTATACTTCCTTATATTTTCCAGCATAGAGAACATTTCCAAGGCCGAGTTCAAAGCCTTAATTGATTAGTAAGCTGTAAGTGTGATGGTGGATGCCTGGGCTAATTGATAGGAAGCTATGGTTTTGACCAGCCCACCAGCACCTTTGCGTGCTGCTTGCGTAGGTGGAATATTACAGAGGGTTGCAAGGGTGCCAACCAATTATAGAGGACACGTAATAGAGAGCCCTATAATTTGTATAACCAATGGGACGTTGTGTATTTGATGATGTTCGTAGTGACCTGCACTAGAGGAGGGCTTAGTTGCCTCACCTGATGCTAGAGACCCAATCACCTTTCCTGACAAGCATGGAACGTATACCTAGATGTTCCTTGTAAGCCTATCACCATTCCAAATAGGTTTTTGTAGTTTGCAACGTAGGTAGACGTCAATGATGAGTTTGTAGTACATAACCTGCTTTTGTATTGAATTGAGTGTGAAGGTCGAGCAAATGTGTTGATTTTCGTTGTAACTCCCTGTTTTAGATAATTGATGTTTGAGTAATATTCTGCATCTCCCTCTGTCTCTAAGTACTGATACCTCGTCTTGAAGGACTGGGTCGTATACCCCAGTTCACCTGGTAGCAGAGGATGGTTAAAAATCCATTGATCTAGTAAGAATTGGGGCCCGGAAATATCGAATGCTCTCCACCATTTAACTGGAAGAACGTGAGGCTCCCTGTAGATAGCGGCCGTTAGTTTAAAAATCTTACAAGTACAGGTGGGATAGGTCCCTCATTTCCAAGTGAAATCCCTTCCCGACATCTACAGGAAGCTGAGCAGACTGAAGGCTGAAGCGGTTGGTTTGAGGAGGAGATGATCCCGAGGGTGGGCAGTCGAAAACGCGAATGGTGAGTAGGCTTTGTGAGGTGGCAAACTGAATGAGTATCAAGTGGGAAAGAGTGGGGACATAGTAACGGAGGGTTGGGGTATTTTATTATTTATTTAAGACAATGAGCGTCATAAGTGTGAGACGATGAGCATCACAGTTTAAGGTCTATAGACGAGGAGCAATGTATATAGTAAGCACGGAGACCTACGTCAAGGACTTTTAGGAGGTGCTCGTCCTAACGTCCAAGTGGACATACATAGGCTATGAATGACCAAGGTGTTGTTAAAGAATACAGCTCATACTTCATTGGAGTAATTTTAGGGGCGGAAATAGTCACGAGGAGAGTTGACAGAGATATATGTGGGCCGGCCAGTCTGTCGGTATTGTCTGTTTGTCTGTATATTGTAAATGATGTATGCGACAAGGAAATTAAATAGTGAAAACAAGGAAGAAATAGACCGTGGTGGAAACAATGAGATTTTAAATTTTATTATTTATTTATAGTTGACCGATGGTGGTTTTGAATAGGTAGATTAAAGTAAAAGTGATATAGAGGCTTGGAGCTGTGATGATTGGTGCACGCCCATATTGTATTATTTTTCTGAAAAGCATTTACTTGTGTAAAAGATAACGGCAAGTAGTGACAGTCAATTGTGACTAAGTCATGATGGAGACTATTACTCCACTTACACACTTGTGCAGACAGCTGCAAAAACATGCACCCAAGCTTAAGCAATATAGTGCAGACTGCGTTAAGGGTACGGCAGATAAAATGTTAATGCCATGACCACAAGGGGTTCGCTGTCCAAAGCGGTCTTGCAACATATGATGACATACTTGCATGCAGCATGCATTGGGAAGAAGTTGGAAAAAAGTTTAGCGAGTTTAGAGCTCTGGAAAATGTACCAGGAGGAACGGGAAGACCTGCCTCCTCACGAATGGATGCTTTGCCAGTGTAAAAAGGGGGGCGAAGAGCCTTCTGTTCCCTCTACCGCGCCTGAAGGAAATGGCGATAGTACGACAGATGAAGGAATATATCCTTTAAGAGAGCTTAAGGCAACGACAAGGTAAAGCAATCCAACGTATATGTCGCTTGCATGTAGCAGCTACGAGAGTCCCAAAAAGACTCCAGAAAGAGATGTGATTCCTAAAGTCCTGTGGGACAAGGAAAAAAGGTACAAGGAAAGAAGTGATCGACCAGGAATGTCTCTAGACAGAGAGAGAGAGAGAGATAAAAAAAGATGGAAAGGAGAGAAGGACAAAGCTGATGAGGTAGCGCTCATACAGAACAAATGGATAGGAGGTCAGATATTGCTCAAACTTGATGGAAAGAGCATTGAGGAAGTAAAGCAAGAGGAAGATCAGGATGAACAGGATAAAAGAGACAGTGAATGAGAGAAACAATTGAAAGAGGACAAGGCTAAAAGAAAGGGCACACAAAGAAGGGAACAGCTGTATCAAGATGAACAGTTGAAAAAACAAGAAAGAGCAGAACAGCAAAGAAAGTATGATAATAGACAAAGAGCAATCGAAGAACGAGATAAGCTAGAAAAGAAAAAGGAGGAAGAAGAAAAACAAAAGTTAAAGGATATTAGGATACAAAGACGAAAATAGAGCAAACGAGAGAAGAGAGGTGGAAAGGCAGGAAGAGGAAAGGGTTATAGAAGAATCTAAGAAGTCGATGAAGAAATGGAATGAAAGAGAAGGCAAAGGGCATGTGACATTGATCGCATAGAGAAATAGTTAATGGAATCTAATCCAGTCGCAGCATGGGATGACATAGAAGAATTCTTCTCGACAGATGAACCAATGTCAGATCGTCTAGAGCAAATCTAGAAGATGATTTTGATATAAGAAGCATTGGGGATAAACTTGATAAGGTTTATCATGACATGAGGCCCAAGAAAGAATCAAAAGGTTAGGGAAAAAATGATTGATTTGAAAGTACGCGGTCGCAAGGCAAAGAGGGAAGTTTCTTTAGTCTCGAGCATAGAGGTTTGTCTTTAGACAGGCTGACTCTGAATAGAGACGAGAAAGAGGGAAGTCACACGAGTTGGGGACATGGTATGTCAGACCAAGACAGAAACCTTCTGTGGTGAGGAAGTCGCTAGTGCATGTGGTCCTGAAGGGTGTTCCCCAACAGACAGGGAAGTAGGATGGTTAGAGCTAGACCTACCTAAATCTCGGACGTCAGAACCTCTGGCGCGGCTAGATCGACCTAAAGGGCGATCCCATAGTGTGAGGGGGGACTTGCCACCTTACGTGAGTAGATTAAGGTCATTACCAGGAAGAAGACAGTGCAGAACCATTGTCCCTGCTATGGACTGTAAAACAATGGGGATGAATGCGAATTTGGGATCTCGCAATTCCCATTGTTAGAGAAAGGAGGGGTCAGACCACAATATATACCATGGCCCCAAATGGATAAGGACAATTTAAGGTGTAAACTCCAAAGATTTACATTGGGTGCCGAAAAATGGATCTATGAATTAGAGAAAATGACAGGAGGAAACGCATTAGCCATAGGGGACATTAAGGGTCTTTTAGCATCTATACTTGGGGAGAGAGCTGATGACATTTGGTCAAGAGCAGGAAACGCAGGTGTCACTGCTCAGAATACTGCTCAGGATGGAGCACCGTTCAACAATTGTAGAGCAGCAGTCTGGAAAGCGCTTTGAATACAGTATCTGGATACATCGGATATGGGCGCTGTAATGGCACGAAAAATGCAGGAAGGAGAGCATCCGTTGATTTGCATTCAGAATTTCCAAGAGCAATGAGCTTAGAAACGTGTGAGTCGTGGGGGAAACCTATACCTGTATTCTATCATATGTTATGTCAAGGACTGCCCAACAAGGTGAAGAGACAGTTCAAGAAACTGGTGGGTATGGAGGCAAAACCATGGTCAGAAATACAGTTGACAATAGCACATCATTGCCATTTGCCAAAAGAAAGAAGAAGGCAGGAAGCTTGAAGAGGCTATATTGGTACAGAAAAGCTATCAAAGTATGCTATAGAAGGGGCAATGTTTACTAGTGGAGAAGGGCAGGGAAAACAGTCAACAATTGGCATGCCACAGGTGAATTATCAACAGCAGTTCGATCAAGGACGGACTGGATTTGCTCCCCGAGGTAGGGGAAACTTCCACGGAAGGGGAGGTTTTCAGAACAATCAAGGGAACTTCCAGAGTAACCAAGGTGGGTTTCAGCCCATACAGAATGATAATAAAGGCATACATGGAGGACAAATTAGAAGACTTCGTCCTGTATGCTAGACATGTGGAATGACAGGGCATATAGCACAAACATATGGGAGCCAAGGGTATGTACAGAATGGGAAGTTCTCAAGAGGGGGACCGCTTTTCCGCCTGCATACAGCACACAAAATAGGGATGGGATTACCCAAGATCAAACAGTGTATCAAACACAAGCGCTGAGAATACAACAGGCTTTGCAACTACAGCAAGCACCATTGAGTCCGCAACAGGGCTAGTCACAGCACGCACCAGTGCAGATACAGCAGAGCACAAACACAGGACAGTAATGACTCCTAGGATGGGAGGTGTCACTGTCGAGGGAGGGAATCCTTTCACGGGCATAGGGATAAACATGTACCCACAACAGGACAGCTCACAGGGTTAACTTGATTTGTTCAGTACTATCCGTACCACCAAATCCTCAAGAGGTACCAAGGGTTGAGTAGACACGGGTGCAACTCGCTCATGTATACGATAGGGAAAATGTTTACTCTTGGGTAATGAGTGATTACATTAGTGAATGTGAAAGATTATTATCAGATGAACACCACTACCAAAAAATAGACAAAGATCCGAGTAATGATCTGTTGAATATCATCCGAGATAAAGTACACAAGGCTATGGATGAACACATGATTAGCAAACAAGAGGGTGATTTTCTGATTAGAGAAAACGGCCGCGTACCCATTTTCTATACATTACCGAAAATACATAAAAACCTGGAAAACCCGCCAGGTAGACCAATTGTTTCGGGGGTTAGTTCTCTCTTGGAACCACTTTCCAAATATGCAGATTTCTATCTAAGACCTTTTATTCCTACTATGAAAAGTTATATCAAGGATACTACGGATGCCATTAACAGAATAGAGGGCAATATTTTTGACCCCGGGGCTAATTTACTTATTTGCTTAGATATTCAAGCATTATACACTAACATACCACAGTTGGCGACTTTGGAGGTAGTAGAGGAGACTTTATTGAAAAGAGAGGATGAGAATCCAGTATCCTCCTCTTTTATTAAGTGGTGCACAGAGATGGCCCTTACACAAAATTTCTTCCAATTTATGGGACAGTTTTACAAGCAGATTGAAGGGACAGCCATGGGTTCTGCCATGGCCCCGAATGTTGCCAATTTGTATGTTAACATGTTTGAGGAAACGGTTGTCTATAATGAACGCAATCCCTTTCAGAATAATATTGTATGTTGGTTGCGTTATATAGACGATATTTTCATTATCTGGAAAGGGAATGAAGAGGAGGCGAACCATTTTTTACAGTGGCTTAATCAACAAAATAGATACCTAAAATTTACCAGTAATATAAGCAATAAGGAAGTCAACTATTTAGATATCTGCATATATCACCAGAACGGATTTCTATTGGTCCGACCGTATACCAAAGCCACTGACAAAAATGCATTGCTGCACTTCAGGAGTCATCACGCCCAACATGTTAAGAACAATCTTCCTTTTGGGCAATTTTTACGACTGAAAAAGAATAGTAGCACCAATGAATCATATGAGGTTGGAGCGAATAATTTGATTACTAAATTGTTACATCGAGGCTATCCCACCCCTTTGGTTAAAAAAGCAGCCAAAAGAGCGTTTAACAATAATCGAGAATCTCTCCTTGATCAACAAATTCAGAGAGAAAGAAAGACAAAGGAGACGCCTCTTGTTTTTGTTAACACATTCAGCAATCTGTCATATAAAATTAAGGGCATTGTAACAAGAAATTGGAATAAGATCATGACCAAGGAAGTCGGGAGGCCTATTGTAGCTTTCAAAAAAAGCACCACTGTAAGAAATTTGATTATGAGAAATGATGTGAGCACTAAAAAGAAACCTGTGCAACAAACAATGTTATGGGGTCTCCCCCCTGTTGTGGGTCATTTCCCTTGTGGAACCTGTTGTATGTGCACCCAAACAAAGAAAACAGTGCATGTAGATTTGGGTCTGGATAAAATGTGGAATATTAATGAACACACCAATTGCAATACAAATAATGTGATCTATTTGATTATATGTCCATGCAAACGAATGTACATTGGCAAAACTAACAGAAAATGCAGAACTAGAATGATTGAGCATAAAAGCTGCATCAGGAACAAGGTGGTACAGGCCCCTATGGTCAAGCACTTTATAGAAATGGAACATTCACATAATGACTTTGAATGGTGTATTTTGAAACACATCAAAGGTCGGTCACAAGTGATTATTAACAAAAAATTATTGCATTTAGAACAAAAACTCATTTTTCTATCCAAAAGCCATATTAAGGGATTGAACGAAGGTGTGGAGTGGCATAATGCCTAGGAGGTGTGTGGTGATTAATTACACATGCATTTGGGTGTCTCTCTCTGTTGAGTGCCTCCCGCCCGTACGTGTGCAATATTTGACCTGGGTAGAGAAGGACTAGGATGTCCCGTAGACTCGATATGGTGTGGGTCAGTCATGCGTTCCCTATGTGTTCTGAAATACAAAAGTGTGTGCAATATTATGTAATGCCCATGTGAGCAGTGTGACATTTGTTAAGATTTTGTTCATTCATTATTGTTCAAACACTTGTCTTTATTGATGTGTTGCACTGTATTTGTAGTGTGGGAAAAAAAAAAAAAAAAAGTGCGTGATGACGTCACGACGTCACGCTCGTGCGCGATGACGTCATCGCGTCACGTTGTGACCCGCGAATTCGCGCTCTTTTGACATCGTCAGCTGGTATTTAAGGAGGTTGTTTTTGACCCGCGTTTCCATGGGTGAATCTCCGGATGAGGACGCAGACACAGTAATAGTGAGGCAGGAATAAGGAACTTTTGGAAGTAAGTAAGGGGAAGGGCCTCTATCACTTGGATGTTGGAGGTTATTGTATGTAATGATATATGGGGAGAAGAGAGGTCACTAAATAGGGACTCTGTCTCCTCACAGAATACTAAACCTCAAAGAGTGGTGGAATGGGTCCAATTACCACGGGTGTGGAATAATAAGACACAGGACTGAGAGCGCTTACCTCACTATATTACAGACCAGCAGTGAGATAGGTAAGTTTGACTATAAGAATGATGATTGACAGTGAATAAAAATAGGTATGTGTTAAGTCCCTTGAGTCTATTTTTGCTCGTAATTCTAAATTTTGCCCATGACAATTTTTACCTAGAAAGGAGAGATTAAGGAAACGCAAGAATTCCTCAAGAAATTGGGAATCTGCAGTGATTTACAGAACAGGCCCAGGATTTATCAATGGGATGAAAGGTATGTAGTCGGATTCATACCTACTGTTCACCCTCTTAGGGATGAGGGTTTCCATTTAAGTAAAATAAGATTAATACTGGATTACTAGATACTAATAGGGTGCCTTTTGCTTTTGATTAACAGGTTTCTCCCCTAAAGAAGAATTATTAATTCCGGCACAAGTCAAAAATCCCCTGAAGAATGTCCTACATTATTGTATCTGAAGGACAGAAACTTGTACAAGTCGGGTTGTTTACATTACACCAATAGGAAATAGGCCATCAATTGTGTGGCATAGGAATCAGAGTGTATGATCCTAAAGAAATGATTATAACATTTTTCACTTATGGTGTTCTTACTTGTGTGGTTTTAACATATGATATATGTTTTATGTACTATGATCATTTTTATGATTGTTTTTTATGAAATAGATGAGATTTAAATAAAGTATTTTGGATAATTGACTCCATCGTTGATGGGGGAAGAGTGTTAAGCAACACCGGTTGAAATACTGGACTTTCTTTTTGTATATATAAAAAAAAGTGTATGCTCACAGAGCAAGAAGTCTATCCCTAGCTGTGACTCTGAACCATTCTGATAATAGAAGTTGTTGGAGACTAATAGGGTCTCGGTGGTTAATGTGTATAGTGACACGAATTTGTCCTTAAATTCTTTCCTTTTGTTGTGTTGTGTGTGTTGGGGCATTTTTTAATAATATCATTATGGACTCTGAGAGATGCTTAGCCTATGATGATGAGTACGTCCGGAAATTGATAGAATCTTTACCGATAGTGGGGCTCAATAAAGATTTAGAAACATTGGACAAAGACGATCAATGGGATGAGTTAGTCCAAATGAGGAAAAGACTCATCCGCACAGAACTACATGCCATTATCATGTTAGAGTATGTTAAAAATCAGGCTCTACCTCAGGGTCTTATTGTGAGAAACGAACCCAGATTGTTTTTAGATAATCCGGATTTCAAATTAAAATGGAGCTATATCTCCAATAAATGTGGTCGGGATTGGCTTATTCTAATTATTGAAACAGCCCAGAAAACAGCCAAAAAAATCGAGATAGATCTGAAAGATCTAGAAGAGAAAATGAAGAGTAAATTTGATGTGGAAGCATTCAAAAAAGGCTTAGATAAACATCTAAAAGAAATGCAAGAGTTTAAGAATGAAACAATATCCGAAAGAATTAAAAGAATGAAAAAGGATATTCAGAATTTCTCACATGAGAAAGCATTTCGTTTTACCAACAAAGACTACAAATTTGGAGAGCCCAAACCTAATATAAAACAGAATCGGAGAGTACGTTTCCGGAATACATCATATAGTTCAAGTGGAGGAGGCTCCTCGGACTATGTTGAATCCGGCGACTCTGAGATTCCCAACAACAGGGGGGGAGGCCGTCCATCTAGAGGTAGAGGCACAAGAAACAACAGTCAGAGAGGCAATAACCAAAGACAGGCTTTTTTAGGCAGAGGAGGAGATCAGAGACAATGGGAACCAGAACGAATGCAAACAAGGAGCTACAGGGGTTGGTAGTCAACCTTTCAAATTTTCAGATTACTAAGGAAGAAGAAGAAGTACTAAACAATGGGTTAAATTTTGTACTCACCAAGTTCCACAATCCTTTTGACTTCAGGATTGAATTTAATCAGTTTATGCGGAAAGTTCACCTTAAAGAGTTTTTTATGGATAATACCTTTGATAAGGGAGACAATTGTAGTGGTTTGAGAAATCCATCAGTTTTTTGTGCACCAACCAACGCACATACAGTAGAATCCAAGGTTTTTGAAAAAAAGGTTTTGGAGGAGGTAACCAAATTAGAAACTAAGGGTATCCCTCACCATTCTAATTTGAGTATAACAGAACAAAAGATTTTGAAAAGTTTGGGCGCCAATGATAAGATAATTATCCGTCAAGCCGATAAAGGAGGCGCTATTGTAATCCTGAACAGGAGTGATTACATTAGTGAATGTGAAAGATTATTATCAGATGAACACCACTACCAAAAAATAGACAAAGATCCGAGTAATGATCTGTTGAATATCATCCGAGATAAAGTACACAAGGCTATGGATGAACACATGATTAGCAAACAAGAGGGTGATTTTCTGATTAGAGAAAACGGCCGCGTACCCATTTTCTATACATTACCGAAAATACATAAAAACCTGGAAAACCCGCCAGGTAGACCAATTGTTTCGGGGGTTAGTTCTCTCTTGGAACCACTTTCCAAATATGCAGATTTCTATCTAAGACCTTTTATTCCTACTATGAAAAGTTATATCAAGGATACTACGGATGCCATTAACAGAATAGAGGGCAATATTATTGACCCCGGGGCTAATTTACTTATTTGCTTAGATATTCAAGCATTATACACTAACATACCACAGTTGGCGACTTTGGAGGTAGTAGAGGAGACTTTATTGAAAAGAGAGGATGAGAATCCAGTATCCTCCTCTTTTATTAAGTGGTGCACAGAGATGGCCCTTACACAAAATTTCTTCCAATTTATGGGACAGTTTTACAAGCAGATTGAAGGGACAGCCATGGGTTCTGCCATGGCCCCGAATGTTGCCAATTTGTATGTTAACATGTTTGAGGAAACGGTTGTCTATAATGAACGCAATCCCTTTCAGAATAATATCGTATGTTGGTTGCGTTATATAGACGATATTTTCATTATCTGGAAAGGGAATGAAGAGGAGGCGAACCATTTTTTACAGTGGCTTAATCAACAAAATAGATACCTAAAATTTACCAGTAATATAAGCAATAAGGAAGTCAACTATTTAGATATCTGCATATATCACCAGAACGGATTTCTATTGGTCCGACCGTATACCAAAGCCACTGACAAAAATGCATTGCTGCACTTCAGGAGTCATCACGCCCAACATGTTAAGAACAATCTTCCTTTTGGGCAATTTTTACGACTGAAAAAGAATAGTAGCACCAATGAATCATATGAGGTTGGAGCGAATAATTTGATTACTAAATTGTTACATCGAGGCTATCCCACCCCTTTGGTTAAAAAAGCAGCCAAAAGAGCGTTTAACAATAATCGAGAATCTCTCCTTGATCAACAAATTCAGAGAGAAAGAAAGACAAAGGAGACGCCTCTTGTTTTTGTTAACACATTCAGCAATCTGTCATATAAAATTAAGGGCATTGTAACAAGAAATTGGAATAAGATCATGACCAAGGAAGTCGGGAGGCCTATTGTAGCTTTCAAAAAAAGCACCACTGTAAGAAATTTGATTATGAGAAATGATGTGAGCACTAAAAAGAAACCTGTGCAACAAACAATGTTATGGGGTCTCCCCCCTGTTGTGGGTCATTTCCCTTGTGGAACCTGTTGTATGTGCACCCAAACAAAGAAAACAGTGCATGTAGATTTGGGTCTGGATAAAATGTGGAATATTAATGAACACACCAATTGCAATACAAATAATGTGATCTATTTGATTATATGTCCATGCAAACAAATGTACATTGGCAAAACTAACAGAAAATGCAGAACTAGAATGATTTAGCATAAAAGCTGCATCAGGAACAAGGTGGTACAGGCCCCTATGGTCAAGCACTTTATAGAAATGGAACATTCACATAATGACTTTGAATGGTGTATTTTGAAACACATCAAAGGTCGGTCACAAGTGATTATTAACAAAAAATTATTGCATTTAGAACAAAAACTCATTTTTCTATCCAAAAGCCATATTAAGGGATTGAACGAAGGTGTGGAGTGGCATAATGCCTAGGAGGTGTGTGGTGATTAATTACACATGCATTTGGGTGTCTCTCTCTGTTGAGTGCCTCCCGCCCGTACGTGTGCAATATTTGACCTGGGTAGAGAAGGACTAGGATGTCCCGTAGACTCGATATGGTGTGGGTCAGTCATGCGTTCCCTATGTGTTCTGAAATACAAAAGTGTGTGCAATATTATGTAATGCCCATGTGAGCAGTGTGACATTTGTTAAGATTTTGTTCATTCATTATTGTTCAAACACTTGTCTTTATTGATGTGTTGCACTGTATTTGTAGTGTGGGAAAAAAAAAAAAAAAAAAGTGCGTGATGACGTCACGACGTCACGCTCGTGCGCGATGACGTCATCGCGTCACGTTGTGACCCGCGAATTCGCGCTCTTTTGACATCGTCAGCTGGTATTTAAGGAGGTTGTTTTTGACCCGCGTTTCCATGGGTGAATCTCCGGATGAGGACGCAGACACAGTAATAGTGAGGCAGGAATAAGGAACTTTTGGAAGTAAGTAAGGGGAAGGGCCTCTATCACTTGGATGTTGGAGGTTATTGTATGTAATGATATATGGGGAGAAGAGAGGTCACTAAATAGGGACTCTGTCTCCTCACAGAATACTAAACCTCAAAGAGTGGTGGAATGGGTCCAATTACCACGGGTGTGGAATAATAAGACACAGGACTGAGAGCGCTTACCTCACTATATTACAGACCAGCAGTGAGATAGGTAAGTTTGACTATAAGAATGATGATTGACAGTGAATAAAAATAGGTATGTGTTAAGTCCCTTGAGTCTATTTTTGCTCGTAATTCTAAATTTTGCCCATGACAATTTTTACCTAGAAAGGAGAGATTAAGGAAACGCAAGAATTCCTCAAGAAATTGGGAATCTGCGGTGATTTACAGAACAGGCCCAGGATTTATCAATGGGATGAAAGGTATGTAGTCGGATTCATACCTACTGTTCACCCTCTTAGGGATGAGGGTTTCCATTTAAGTAAAATAAGATTAATACTGGATTACTAGATACTAATAGGGTGCCTTTTGCTTTTGATTAACAGGTTTCTCCCCTAAAGAAGAATTATTAATTCCGGCACAAGTCAAAAATCCCCTGAAGAATGTCCTACATTATTGTATCTGAAGGACAGAAACTTGTACAAGTCGGGTTGTTTACATTACACCAATAGGAAATAGGCCATCAATTGTGTGGCATAGGAATCAGAGTGTATGATCCTAAAGAAATGATTATAACATTTTTCACTTATGGTGTTCTTACTTGTGTGGTTTTAACATATGATATATGTTTTATGTACTATGATCATTTTTATGATTGTTTTTTATGAAATAGATGAGATTTAAATAAAGTATTTTGGATAATTGACTCCATCGTTGATGGGGGAAGAGTGTTAAGCAACACCGGTTGAAATACTGGACTTTCTTTTTGTATATATAAAAAAAAGTGTATGCTCACAGAGCAAGAAGTCTATCCCTAGCTGTGACTCTGAACCATTCTGATAATAGAAGTTGTTGGAGACTAATAGGGTCTCGGTGGTTAATGTGTATAGTGACACAAATTTGTCCTTAAATTCTTTCCTTTTGTTGTGTTGTGTGTGTTGGGGCATTTTTTAATAATATCATTATGGACTCTGAGAGATGCTTAGCCTATGATGATGAGTACGTCCGGAAATTGATAGAATCTTTACCGATAGTGGGGCTCAATAAAGATTTAGAAACATTGGACAAAGACGATCAATGGGATGAGTTAGTCCAAATGAGGAAAAGACTCATCCGCACAGAACTACATGCCATTATCATGTTAGAGTATGTTAAAAATCAGGCTCTACCTCAGGGTCTTATTGTGAGAAACGAACCCAGATTGTTTTTAGATAATCCGGATTTCAAATTAAAATGGAGCTATATCTCCAATAAATGTGGTCGGGATTGGCTTATTCTAATTATTGAAACAGCCCAGGAAACAGCCAAAAAAATCGAGATAGATCTGAAAGATCTAGAAGAGAAAATGAAGAGTAAATTTGATGTGGAAGCATTCAAAAAAGGCTTAGATAAACATCTAAAAGAAATGCAAGAGTTTAAGAATGAAACAATATCCGAAAGAATTAAAAGAATGAAAAAGGATATTCAGAATTTCTCACATGAGAAAGCATTTCGTTTTACCAACAAAGACTACAAATTTGGAGAGCCCAAACCTAATATAAAACAGAATCGGAGAGTACGTTTCCGGAATACATCATATAGTTCAAGTGGAGGAGGCTCCTCGGACTATGTTGAATCCGGCGACTCTGAGATTCCCAACAACAGGGGGGGAGGCCGTCCATCTAGAGGTAGAGGCACAAGAAACAACAGTCAGAGAGGCAATAACCAAAGACAGGCTTTTTTAGGCAGAGGAGGAGATCAGAGACAATGGGAACCAGAACGAATGCAAACAAGGAGCTACAGGGGTTGGTAGTCAACCTTTCAAATTTTCAGATTACTAAGGAAGAAGAAGAAGTACTAAACAATGGGTTAAATTTTGTACTCACCAAGTTCCACAATCCTTTTGACTTCAGGATTGAATTTAATCAGTTTATGCGGAAAGTTCACCTTAAAGAGTTTTTTATGGATAATACCTTTGATAAGGGAGACAATTGTAGTGGTTTGAGAAATCCATCAGTTTTTTGTGCACCAACCAACGCACATACAGTAGAATCCAAGGTTTTTGAAAAAAAGGTTTTGGAGGAGGTAACCAAATTAGAAACTAAGGGTATCCCTCACCATTCTAATTTGAGTATAACAGAACAAAAGATTTTGAAAAGTTTGGGCGCCAATGATAAGATAATTATCCGTCAAGCCGATAAAGGAGGCGCTATTGTAATCCTGAACAGGAGTGATTACATTAGTGAATGTGAAAGATTATTATCAGATGAACACCACTACCAAAAAATAGACAAAGATCCGAGTAATGATCTGTTGAATATCATCCGAGATAAAGTACACAAGGCTATGGATGAACACATGATTAGCAAACAAGAGGGTGATTTTCTGATTAGAGAAAACGGCTGCGTACCCATTTTCTATACATTACCGAAAATACATAAAAACCTGGAAAACCCGCCAGGTAGACCAATTGTTTCGGGGGTTAGTTCTCTCTTGGAACCACTTTCCAAATATGCAGATTTCTATCTAAGACCTTTTATTCCTACTATGAAAAGTTATATCAAGGATACTACGGATGCCATTAACAGAATAGAGGGCAATATTTTTGACCCCGGGGCTAATTTACTTATTTGCTTAGATATTCAAGCATTATACACTAACATACCACAGTTGGCGACTTTGGAGGTAGTAGAGGAGACTTTATTGAAAAGAGAGGATGAGAATCCAGTATCCTCCTCTTTTATTAAGTGGTGCACAGAGATGGCCCTTACACAAAATTTCTTCCAATTTATGGGACAGTTTTACAAGCAGATTGAAGGGACAGCCATGGGTTCTGCCATGGCCCCGAATGTTGCCAATTTGTATGTTAACATGTTTGAGGAAACGGTTGTCTATAATGAACGCAATCCCTTTCAGAATAATATCGTATGTTGGTTGCGTTATATAGACGATATTTTCATTATCTGGAAAGGGAATGAAGAGGAGGCGAACCATTTTTTACAGTGGCTTAATCAACAAAATAGATACCTAAAATTTACCAGTAATATAAGCAATAAGGAAGTCAACTATTTAGATATCTGCATATATCACCAGAACGGATATCTTTTGGTCCGACCGTATACCAAAGCCACTGACAAAAATGCATTGCTGCACTTCAGGAGTCATCACGCCCAACATGTTAAGAACAATCTTCCTTTTGGGCAATTTTTACGACTGAAAAAGAATAGTAGCACCAATGAATCATATGAGGTTGGAGCGAATAATTTGATTACTAAATTGTTACATCGAGGCTATCCCACCCCTTTGGTTAAAAAAGCAGCCAAAAGAGCGTTTAACAATAATCGAGAATCTCTCCTTGATCAGCAAATTCAGAGAGAAAGAAAGACAAAGGAGACGCCTCTTGTTTTTGTTAACACATTCAGCAATCTGTCATATAAAATTAAGGGCATTGTAACAAGAAATTGGAATAAGATCATGACCAAGGAAGTCGGGAGGCCTATTGTAGCTTTCAAAAAAAGCACCACTGTAAGAAATTTGATTATGAGAAATGATGTGAGCACTAAAAAGAAACCTGTGCAACAAACAATGTTATGGGGTCTCCCCCCTGTTGTGGGTCATTTCCCTTGTGGAACCTGTTGTATGTGCACCCAAACAAAGAAAACAGTGCATGTAGATTTGGGTCTGGATAAAATGTGGAATATTAATGAACACACCAATTGCAATACAAATAATGTGATCTATTTGATTATATGTCCATGCAAACGAATGTACATTGGCAAAACTAACAGAAAATGCAGAACTAGAATGATTGAGCATAAAAGCTGCATCAGGAACAAGGTGGTACAGGCCCCTATGGTCAAGCACTTTATAGAAATGGAACATTCACATAATGACTTTGAATGGTGTATTTTGAAACACATCAAAGGTCGGTCACAAGTGATTATTAACAAAAAATTATTGCATTTAGAACAAAAACTCATTTTTCTATGCAAAAGCCATATTAAGGGATTGAACGAAGGTGTGGAGTGGCATAATGCCTAGGAGGTGTGTGGTGATTAATTACACATGCATTTGGGTGTCTCTCTCTGTTGAGTGCCTCCCGCCCGTACGTGTGCAATATTTGACCTGGGTAGAGAAGGACTAGGATGTCCCGTAGACTCGATATGGTGTGGGTCAGTCATGCGTTCCCTATGTGTTCTGAAATACAAAAGTGTGTGCAATATTATGTAATGCCCATGTGAGCAGTGTGACATTTGTTAAGATTTTGTTCATTCATTATTGTTCAAACACTTGTCTTTATTGATGTGTTGCACTGTATTTGTAGTGTGGGAAAAAAAAAAAAAAAGTGCGTGATGACGTCACGACGTCACGCTCGTGCGCGATGACGTCATCGCGTCACGTTGTGACCCGCGAATTCGCGCTCTTTTGACATCGTCAGCTGGTATTTAAGGAGGTTGTTTTTGACCCGCGTTTCCATGGGTGAATCTCCGGATGAGGAC
This sequence comes from Ambystoma mexicanum, assembly GCF_040938575.1. Classification (NCBI taxonomy): domain Eukaryota; kingdom Metazoa; phylum Chordata; class Amphibia; order Caudata; family Ambystomatidae; genus Ambystoma; species Ambystoma mexicanum. Next base: position 920,827,847 of record NC_090926.1, on the reverse strand, counting down.
GCAGACACAGTAATAGTGAGGCAGGAATAAGGAACTTTTGGAAGTAAGTAAGGGGAAGGGCCTCTATCACTTGGATGTTGGAGGTTATTGTATGTAATGATATATGGGGAGAAGAGAGGTCACTAAATAGGGACTCTGTCTCCTCACAGAATACTAAACCTCAAAGAGTGGTGGAATGGGTCCAATTACCACGGGTGTGGAATAATAAGACACAGGACTGAGAGCGCTTACCTCACTATATTACAGACCAGCAGTGAGATAGGTAAGTTTGACTATAAGAATGATGATTGACAGTGAATAGAAATAGGTATGTGTTAAGTCCCTTGAGTCTATTTTTGCTCGTAATTCTAAATTTTGCCCATGACAATTTTTACCTAGAAAGGAGAGATTAAGGAAACGCAAGAATTCCTCAAGAAATTGGGAATCTGCGGTGATTTACAGAACAGGCCCAGGATTTATCAATGGGATGAAAGGTATGTAGTCGGATTCATACCTACTGTTCACCCTCTTAGGGATGAGGGTTTCCATTTAAGTAAAATAAGATTAATACTGGATTACTAGATACTAATAGGGTGCCTTTTGCTTTTGATTAACAGGTTTCTCCCCTAAAGAAGAATTATTAATTCCGGCACAAGTCAAAAATCCCCTGAAGAATGTCCTACATTATTGTATCTGAAGGACAGAAACTTGTACAAGTCGGGTTGTTTACATTACACCAATAGGAAATAGGCCATCAATTGTGTGGCATAGGAATCAGAGTGTATGATCCTAAAGAAATGATTATAACATTTTTCACTTATGGTGTTCTTACTTGTGTGGTTTTAACATATGATATATGTTTTATGTACTATGATCATTTTTATGATTGTTTTTTATGAAATAGATGAGATTTAAATAAAGTATTTTGGATAATTGACTCCATCGTTGATGGGGGAAGAGTGTTAAGCAACACCGGTTGAAATACTGGACTTTCTTTTTGTATATATAAAAAAAAATACTCTTGGGTAATGCCTTGAATGCTCAAGGTTTCACAGGAGCTACAAGTATAGTTCCTTTTACTGAAGAATTACCAGTCTCTATAGGAGAATGTGATATGACTGTGCCATTGTTGTATTCAAAACAGACAACAGGGATTTAATGACGAAGTTGAATATGACTATTTCCTTTTCTGATGAGCGCATAGTGTGTTCAACACCAGGGATACCTTATTTAAATGTCAGTGAATTCATTTTGGCATTTACTGGGCAAATATCCATACAAGGAGTACTGTTAGAACCAGAGCTGTTTCATTATGGGGTGCAAATTTTGTTAACATGGCTGCCTGGTTTAGTAGGTAAAAATTTGAGAATACCTGATGAGTTTTTCTTTAGCCCAGAGATTTCCATGGACGAAGAGGGGGGATAGGTGTTTCCCTTAGAGCTTCAAGCAGCTGTCATACGAGGGGTTTTGGCTATGCTCATAGGATTTGATGACAATGGCAGATCATGGAGCACAGTAATTGCTATCGGAGAAGGTTACAGATTAACTGACGTCACTGATGAGGACATGTTTAAAGATGACCCATCTGATGACGAAGTAGTGTTCGACATGAGCATTACATATTGGGTTAGATCAGAACAAAGTGAGGTTCCGCAGAGAATGATGATATTGAGACAGCGTCCTGCATTCTTTGACGAAGACATTGGCGAAAGTGCCAGTTTCTTTATGGATTACGGGCCCCTATAATGTAGGCCTATTAAAGGGGGTTGGAGAAGTTAAGATTACCCTGAAGCCAGGAGCAATTTTACCTCGAGCACAATAGTATCCCATGTCTCGAGAGGCAGACAAGGGTATTTTAAGACAATATTTGCCATGATGGATCAAGGTATTTTAGTGACATCAGAGTCACCATGCAATACGGCTGTGTACCCTGTGAAAAAATCAAGGGGGGGTAGTTGCATTTAATTCAGGACATGTACCCGATTAACCAGATTGTAGAGGCCAAATTTCCTCTAGTTACTAATCCAGCGATGATCTTATGTAGTATGCCTGTTGAGGCGCGATATTTTACTGTGATTGACTTGAAAAATGTGTTCTTCTCAATCCCATTGCATAAAGATTCTCAAGATCTGACGTCATTCACGTTCAGACAGACTAAGTTAAAAAGCACAAGATTACCCCAGTGGTACTGTGAGTCTCCATCGATTTTCAACAGAATCCTGCAGATGGATTTAAGCAATATTGATTTGCCAAGTGTTGTGTTGCAATACATTGATAATATTTTGGTCTGCAGCACATCAAAAAAAGAGTGCAGACATGATTAAGTTCAGCTAATGATTATTTTAGCCGAGAAGGGATATAAGGTGGACAAAGAAAAATTGCAGTATTGTCAAAAAGAGGTGTTATACTTAGTACAGTTAATTTCGCATGAAGGAAAGAAAGTTACACCTGAAAGGGCTGAGGCCATTTTGAAAACAGCAAAACCACACATGATAAAGCACATGCAGCAATTTTTGGGACTGTGCAATTATGTGAGGGCATGGGTATTTTATTATATTTCATACACAAGGTCATTGTTGCAGGCCCTGAAAAAGGTTCAAGCAAGTCAGGAAAAGATTGTATGGACTGAGGAAATGGAGGAAGGGTTTGATGAGTTGAAAAAGGCAATTTCCACAGCTTCAGTTCTAAGGATTCCTAATTATTGTGAGGAATTATTTTTGTTTTTGCACACGAATGGAACAGTTATGACGGCGGTACTTACGCAGAGAATTACGTTGGGGTACAAGCCTTTAGCATATTACAGTGGGATTTTGGACCCAGTAATGAGGGGTCACGTCCCCTGCGAACAATCTTTGTCAGCCGCTGCGTTGGCTATTGAGAAGCCTGCCAACATAGTAATGGGGTGTTCCATGACGATGTTTGTTGAGCATGCATTATTTGATGTTTTGGAAAAACCTAAGGGTACTTCAGCGTCTCAAAGAACTTCTGATTATGAGGGGCTCATATCGAATCCGGCGATTAAAATAGTCAGATGTAAAACAGTGAATCCTGCCACATTTGTAGCCGAACCACTGGCAAAGAATGAGCAGGCACAGGATTACTCCAACTATGAGGAGTTCTATGACGAGATTCCAAGGGTGAAGGAAAATGCTCTAGCAGCTGGGGAGATGGTTCTTCGAAAATCAATCAAACTAATGGACAAAGATATTCAGGTGCCGCTGTGGTAAAACACATGGCTAACTCAGAATTTGAAGTATTGATAAGTGCATGACTACCATCTCACTTTTCAGCACAGGCTGCACAATTAGTGGCGCTGATTGTCGCGCTTGAGAAAAAACACAGACCGGGAAGTAACCGTGTGCAGTGACTCCACCTATGTGACGTCGACAGTACACACAGGGCTAGCACATTGGAAAAGGAGGGGCTACCTCCGACCGGACGGCATTCCAGTGCAGCATGCAGCCTTATTGGACAGACTTATTAAAGCACTACAGCTCCCAGTAGCCATAGCAATTGTTAAGTGTGCAGCGCACACTAAGAGAGCAGACTTTATTTCACACGGAAATCAAGCCGCAGACGAAGAAGCAAAACGAGTTGCTTATTCAGAGGATATTATGAGCTTTCATACACCTGATGTGAATGGAATAATGGTGGTGATGATGATTATAAATGAAAGTTTCAATAACTTGTCATAGACGCAACTAATGGAAGTTTCAAGGTGAAGCACCACAGGATGATAATGATCTGTGGACACGGGGGGGTGTTCTTTATTCCCTTCCGAGGCATTGTGGTGACAGGAAAGCACTGGTAAAACGGTGATGCCTGTAGCCTTGTTAAGAGTGGCGTTGGAACAGCTACACTACCCTGCGCATGTCATTAGGGAAAGCCTTGCAGCAACTATTGCGGAGGAATGGTTCATACCATCATACCAAATTTGTTAGGACACGCTGCATTTTATGTAGTAAATTTCATCGTATGTCAAAGGTTTAATGCTGGGTACACGCTGCAAACAGTCAGAGGTGTTATTCCTCAACCAAATAATCATTTTCAGCATTTACATCTTGACTATGTTGATATGCTGCAGGTCTGTAATGGTTACAGACATATGATAGTGGTAGTGTGCCCCTTCTCAGGATGGGTCGAAGCTGGCCCATGCACACATCCAGATGGCACATGCGCTGCGAAGTTCCTAATTCGAGAAGTGTTTCCCAGGAATATGTGAAGTATTAAGATAAGATAATGGCCCCCATTTAGTGAATGAAGTATTCGAGCAGGTCAGCTTATTGCTCAGTATAAAGCATATGTTTTCTTCGGCTTATCACCCGCAAGCCAATGGAGTATGTGAAAGACTCAAGGGCTTGCTTACAGAAAGGATAGCTAAACTTAAGTTAACATTGAAAAAAGGATGGTTGCATCACCTGCATTATATGCACTGGGGAATCAGCCAGGCTATGACCATCATCTTACGCCACACAAACTAGTAACTGGGAGGTAAATGAGAACGCCTCTCACTCCTCCATCGAGGACTAGAAGTGATGCAGAGACAACAGCAGAATTGTTAGGAGAGGATCTACGTGCCTACTTAACATGTATGACTACAAGTATCTCTGTCATTTCACAACAAGTCAAGTGGATGGGGTGTCGGTCTCAGAACACAGATGAAGACCATACAGCAACCGGATCAAAAGAACTTTTACTGCAAAGAGAGTTTCCCAGAGAACAAGCAGGCTCTGATCTCTAACTTTATCCACAAATTGCATCAACCCAGGTTTAACGGTCCCTTCATTGTCAAGGACGTTACTCCATCAGCAGTCAAGGTGCAAGGAAGACATGCTTGGATAATCCTGGGAGACGTGAAGATCTACATCGGTGAGACCACCACACACCCACCCCAGTCAGAAGCAAGTCAAGGAGAAGTCGTTCAGCACGTGGTTTGAGACACTCTTTGTAGCTGCTAAAATATGCAGTGAAAGAAAAAGCTATTGTTCTTGAGCCACAGGAGTTTGCTGACATTGGACTGAGACATATTGAAGTCTTGAAAAGAAATGCCTGATCTAGAGTTCATCTTTGACAACTGGAAAAGGGAGCAGTTCCATGATTCCTTTCTCACTGAGTTTCTCTTTGGAGGTGCCCATGGTAGTGCCTAATGGCAACATTCATCGGATCGTTCTTAGTGTTTTCCTCTTCATTCTTCGTTCGTATCCATCATTGGTTGGGAGAACTAATGATGTATACTTGTTTTTGCAAGATCCTAAAAATGGTCCAGTCATGAGGAGATTGTTCACAGCCATAATAGAGCAAATCCTCCAACTGCATGAGTACTGTAAGGAAAACATGAATGCCTCTATCTGATGAAGATGCACATAGACTAGTTGGAATGGTCTTTTATTTCTTGATTGAAGAACGCCCGCACCTTGTTGGACGACAAACCAACACTCTTACATTTCTGAGGAATTAGATGGCAATTAATTAATTGCTATGTGATATAATTGAGCAAATCTGTCTATTGTCTGAGACAACACAGCAAGCATCCTGATGGGCTTATCCAGTAAGGACATTCATAATCTCTTAGCTTTGGTCTTATTTTATCTGCTGGAAGCACATTCTCATTTGGTTTGGCAAAAAGACAACTCTTTTGTATCTATCAGGAACCCTAGCAGCCGTCCTGCCATCAGCCAGTTGCTTGTGGAGCTTGTGTAGCTGATCCAGCTATTACCAGAATATTTTATGAGATTGCCCGATTAAAGTTTGGTTTTTCCTTCCTTAAAAGAAAAAGTAGAAAATTGGTAACATTGATAGTAACAATATTTTGGCAAACAAGGAGAGACCGCCATGATCTGCAAGAGGCTATAGTTGTATCCTTTGGACTTATTGGTACATCATCTACACTTGCATTATGTTCATTATCATTCTACTTTCCCTCACAGTACGTATTGTCTATTATGTAAATCTAAATAAGGCAGTAGCTCCTGTGTATTTTCCTATGCAGCAGGAGGGTACAGAAGTGGCAAGTGTAAGACCACTGAGACCTTATGTGATTTTTCTTACTCCAGGGACGCATTTGAAAGAGCCTAGTCCTGTAACCGATAAGTCTACGCTTCCCTATGTAGGGAGGTCAGCTTTGCAAGTTTTCCAGGATATTTGGTTACCCTCATATTATGCCAAAAGAAAGACACATTTTGTGACTGACCCTACATCAGTAGCACATGTAATGACACCGATTGCACTGACAAATGTCTCTATGATTCCCCCAGTAAGGAGGGATTATGCAGACATACTTCATGATATGATTATAAGAGCTCATGAGGTGAGAAGGAGACCTAAGAGAAGTACAAGAGAAGATGATCATGACTTGAATGATTATCTGGACAGCACAGCTCATCTGGGAAGCAACATGTGGTATCAGCACATGAAAGAGGTAGGCAAAAAAAACTCAAAGGAGGGATGCTATGTATGTGCACTCCTGCCTTATAGTATGGGGAAGTCTAAGATATTCATAGCTATTGAAATAGATGTTCAGACAGCACACTGCCTATCTCACATTGCACTCTGCATAACAAGAGGTCAATTCATAGGCCGAACAGCTTATTTAAAATGGAAAACTGAATGGTCAGATCCAGATGAAGATGATTATGTGCAAGACACAAAGACAAGAGCAAGAGCCCACACAACGTATCATGTGATAAGATATGAACAGCCTGGAGTGAAAGGGGCTGGAATCAGATGGGAAGTAAACAGAAGACTTGAGAGTCCAGGAAAATCAGCAGAAGAAATTCGAAGATGGAAGAATACAGGCCAGATGCAGATTTGAGGATCATTGCTTTCTCCAGATGGATGGGAGGAAGGCGTGGTTTTCTGCAGAGCATGAGTAATAATTGTTGATTATAAACCAACCATTTATAAACCAACCATTGACATTGTACAAAATGCATTCAAATCTCTATGGCCAAGATTTGCTAAGCTACTAACATGGGTCAAATATAAAGGATGGCCCTTGCAGATAGTGACTTTGTAAAGTGCAAACTTGTGCTTCAGAAATAATGGCACAGGAAAACTTGGAGAAAATCAGAATTGTGGTTGAGACTTCGATGTGCCAGGAATCAATATTGGAACACCAGTGATAATGGATCACTTCTGGGCTTGTGGATCCAGAGCTTCATGATAATCTTCATACCCATGATCCAGACAGATGCAAATACTAAGTGGTTACAATAACCAGATGCGAATTGTTGCAGAGGATCAACACGACTATCAAGGGATTCAATGTAATCAAAGAGGAGCTGAGAGCCATACGATTGATGACTCTTCAGAATAGGTATGTCTTGGACATGATTACAGCCATGGATGGAGGTGTTTGTGCCAAAATTGGAGAATCATGTTGAACATTTATACCTGCTCATGATGACGAGAATGGCACTTTGACAGAGGCCATAGAAATGCTGACTAAGGTACACGTTCAAATGATAGACGAAGTGGAAGACATTGATGATGACAGTTGGTTTGGATCACTCTTTTCGTAGGTTCCGCAATGGATGGTGGATATATTCAAGATCCTTGGAGCCCTGATAGTGATGTTAATGCTTGGATTTTGTGTGATAAGGATAGTAATCTCACAATGCAAGAAGACTGCCAAAAAAGCTGTGGGAATGAAGATCATGATTGATGTCGAACCAGGATGGAAGAATAAAGAGCTGACAGATGAAGAAATCAGAGACAACATGAAGGCCAGCATCCATGCACCTGAGGGGCCAAAGTTCCTGTACCCAAAGAATCATAAGAAGTATGTGGGGAAATGGATTTAGTTCAGTCCCAGAGGACAATGCATGCTTATGTCCTGGAGTAAGGATGAGCATGTGAAGTCAGCAGAATGCCTGAAGGGAGTCATAAAGATATGAGTCCCAAAGAAGCCTTTCTTTAGACAAGGATGTCTTGATGTGAAGACTGATGAGAGAGTGGTCGATGAAATCCCCAGAGGGGGGATTGTAAAGGTGGAGTCAAGTAGCCCCATCCAAAGTTCCTCCCCCATGATTCCTATATTTTGGGAGCCAGAATGTGAAACACGTGCAGTGCCAGTAACAATACCTATACACAACAATATGATGGCCATTTGAATGAAAACCTGGAAGCAGTGTGAAAACTGAGCCAAAGGGAAGACTGGTGACAACATGAAGAGCAGAATTGATGCACCCAGAAGAGATGCAGAGACGGGAAAACATAAGCATTCTATAGAAGCAAAGGAGGAGCTGTTAAAGAAGGGCAACATTTCGGGCTCGAGCTAAAGCTGCTCATGCTACAGAATAAATAAAGAAGATATTAAGTTGTTTCACAATTGTACAGGCGCAGCAACGCAAGTAGACAAAGTATTGTTTTCAGGCTGGCTATGTAGTAAATAGATTGCGGCGATGCGCAAATGTATATGTATAGGAAATAAATAGACTACAGATGTTCCACAATGCATTTTTAGGGGCATTGTTTATTTGATGACGTTCATAGTGACCTGCATTAGAGGAGGGCTTAGTTGCCTCACTTGATGTTAGAGACCCAATCACCTTCCCTGACCAGTATGGAACGTATACCTAGATGTTCCTTGTAAGCCTATCACCAATTCAAATAGGATTTTGTAGTTTTCGATGTAGGTAGACGTCAATGATGATGACTTTGTTGTATATAACCTGCTTTTTCATGTATTGAATTGAGTGTGAAGATCGAGCGAACACATTGATGTTCATTGTAACTCCCTGTTTTAGGCAATTGATATTAAAACAGTTGCATTTTGCCAACTTCCTGAGTCAGTTTTGATTATTGATGTTTGAGTAATATTCTGCATCTCCATATGTCTCTAAGTATTGCTACCTCGTCTTAAAGGGCTGGGTCAGATACCCCAGTTCACTATGATGTGGGTCTGTTTGCTTATCACAGGAATTTATTGCTATCGAGTAGATTCTGAAAGTGATGCGACAAAAGAGTGGACCAGTTTAGTAATTTTTTCATATGTAAGACTTGACAACCTTGCTATTTATAATGGTCAAAATACAGTGTGAGTCTCAGTGCATGTTGACAGTGTAAAGTGTCTTGAGAGGAAGCACCGCTAACCCCAACCCAACTATTTTTGGTATTAAATAATTATGCTCCCTCTAAATGAAATCCATAGCCCAACCTCTCCCGGGATATCCTATCGCCTTCGGTTACTTTCTGGCCTAGTTTCATCCTCTGACACACTGCAATAGAGGCCCCAACTGTCAGTCTGTTCCAGTGCCTAATCAGGCATTGGGTGTTATTTCTGAGGTGCTGAGCACAACCTTATTGGCTCATTGTGTAGGAAAATATTAGCGGTAATGGAATTAATTTTACCGCACCGCCATATCACCAGCATGGCCTATAGGGAGGGATTTACCTCCGCCACCATGTTGGAGGTAAATTCTCCCACTTGCTGCATAAAATTGGCTAAATGCTAAACCACTGCTGTAATTCCACCAGAAATGCACCATAGAGTCCAATGGATCCTAAAAATGATTAACTCCACCAGTGGCCGTTGTAATCCGGCGGTAATTCCGCCAGACCAACTGGCAGTAACAGTAATTCACTTGGGCGCTAGTCCGGTGGATTTACTACTGGAATGCCACACAACTCGTAATGAGGCCCAATATTGTCCTTTTCCTCCACACGTCTTTGTGGCTGATCCAGTCCAACAGAAATCCTATCCAACAACCAGGCAGCATTCAACATGTACCTTAGAAACCTTAAAAGGAACACTGAGACCTTTAATAGTTCCAACAACTGTATTTCAAAGTTGCCATTGCCAAATGATTTTGTGAGTTCTGTGGGTCAGACTTGATGTTGTACATGCTCACAAATTCTTAGTCATTGCTCATTGAAGAATAATTGCGTCATCAGGCACAGTGACATTCCAGATCAGGATCATCAGTAGGACCTTATTGACTGTGCTCACAGCAGAAATAATTCACAACTTGCTGGCTTTGGCATCAACATGTGTCAGTTGTGCTCCAGTTAAAAGTCTGAATGCCTTCTCTAATTGGTTCAAATGGCCATCAAGTGATTGGTCTCTGCACACGCTCCAGGCTTTAACCTCAGAATGTACTCTAGTCCACCCGTGGTCCTCTTCTTCCTGTGTTAATCTCAGTTTGAACATGGATCTATGTTGTGCCAGACAAATAGACACATCATAATTAACATGTCTGGGACTGAGAAGCCATCTTGAAGGAAGACAAAACGAATGAATAACTGATAGTGCCTAGATTACCGTTCAAGATCGGCAACCTGTTTCCTGATATATTTGGGACTGCTGCTATTTCATACCACAGCTCCTCACTTGCTACAGTGACAAGACAGTGAAATCCAGTTGCATTCATGATATGGGAGGTGCAGTATTGGGTCAATGAACAAGATATATCCTTTTCTAAATATTTTTGCATGTGATATAAGTTTGGCCTGTCAGATCAAACCCTCTTAGTGATAGTATCATTTTCGGTAGGTACATGTGTCACTAAAAAACAGTAGGAATTCTTTTGTAATTGTTCATACAACCACTGGCATTGGTCCACATGTTCTCTGATTGGGGTAGGGTGCAGTAGGGGTGTGTAGCCTGACCATGAGCATCATTAGCTGTAATTCCAGCAAGTTTTACATGTACCTTATCATCTATGTACCACTTGATCAATCAGTTGTGATATTTCCATGCTCTGAAAAATACCAAGTATTAGTACAATACCAAGCAAGGTTGCGAACATGAGATGTCCTCAGTCACAGAATTATGTATGTTTGGTCCTGATCCATTTGGGTAGTGAGAGTAATTACACCTGCGGTGGTATCATGTGAGGGGATTTGTTGCTCAATACTAGTGGCATGGCAGAAAGTGCTTTCTGATCATCTTCAGTGGATATATAATTTGCAAGGGCCACACACATGGTGGACAACCTGTCCTACTTTACATTTAGGACAGCAGTACCTTGGTGAAATAAGGTGGCCATTTTCTTTTGGCAAAAGGTTATCAGGGTGCAGCCAATACTTCACTGGCCATGTGCTTTGCTCTGTTAGTTGCTGTCTCTCTTTGGCAGGCATTGTTACACATATAGACTGGTTCATGTCAGCCCATGAAGGATTGTAACACAGTATCACAGCCCCAAGATCCTCAGCAAATTGCTATGGCTCTTCCCTAATATTTTGGAAAGTCCTTAACTAGGTTTCTGTGGTTCTCTCTGGTATCCACAGGAGGTGCATGAGAAACTAAGCTGTTTCCTACATTAGAGTTCCCAGATAGCTGTTTCAGGTGGGGCTTGAATTATGGATGTCTCTCCCCTATCATTGGTGCCTTCTCAGGTGACCGATTGTTGGAGAGTTGTGAGCAATTGTAGGAGAGTTGTGACCGATTGTTGAAAAGTTGATAGGAATCTGGGTGAAGCTGGGAGCTGCCCCCAACCCCTGGAACCTCATTCTGAACATAAGCTGTTTCCTACATTATAGTTCCCAGATCGCTGTTTCAGGTGGGGCTTGAATTATGGATGTCTCTCCCCTATCATTGGTGCCTTTGCAGGTGACCGATTGTTGGAGAGTTGTGAGCGATTGTTGGAGAGTTGTGAGCGATTGTCAAAAAGTTGATGGGAATCTGGGTGAAGCTGGGAGCGGCCACTCCCCCACCCCTGGAACCTCATTCTGAACATAGACTGGTGGATTTGCTACTGGTAGCTAACCCACAGTGTAGGGTTGGGTTAAGAATGGGTACAGAGTGGGGGGAAGATACTGGGCATGGGTTGATGGGCAATGGGTAGAGCTTCCGAGGAGATTATGATGATATCTGAACAGTTTGCTGGGAATGGCTGTGCTTTGGGTAGATGCAGTAGCATGCAGGGCGATCGGTTTCAGATTAGGTCAAACATTGCTAAAGAAATACATCCTATCCTCCATAGGCTCCTCATCTTGCATATACCCAAATCTACATCTTCAATTAGTTCACTCTTTGATCTGAGGTTTGAAACCCGCCTTTTTGGTTTTTGCTTTAAGTTCTTCAATTCTGTTAATTTGGAGTTATTGAGTCTGCTTAATGCCTCTTTGTGCGCATTAGAATCTATGAGCAACAACCATCCTCTGCACAGCTCCCTTCCAATCTCTCCCATTAGAGCATGCCCATTTGATGGCCTCTTTGATTACTCTGTTATATGGCTCCACAACCCCATTTGTTTGGTGATGATATATGGCACTGGTCCTGGGACAATGGCCCTCTCCTTAAGGTATTCTACCATTTCCCTCGACTTGAATTGAAAACCATTGTCAGTAATGATTACTTCCGGATAACCTTCACAGCCACACAACTCCTTCAAAAACTCTATCACTCTTCTAGTCGTAACATGCAGACTCATCATCAACTCGGCCCATCTAGTCAGCACATCAACAACTACAATACAATACCTTTGACATCCACAACTCCATATATGTCCCATCACATCAATAGCCAGTTTTTCCAATGGCCTCCCTTGTATATCTGTGAGAGCCATTGGACATTTCTCACTCACACACACTGTTTTACAGTTGGTGCAAATGATGCAATTCCTAAGGATTTTTTCAAGTTGGGTGTCACATGTGGGTTAACAATAGCTGTTCCTTATTTTGCACTTAGTCTTCACTATTCCTTTTGACCTTCATGCCCAACATGTATCACTTTCTCCCTTATTCCTTCTTGTGGAAAAAGCTTATCTCCTCTCATAAGAATACCATCTTGAACACACAGTCCAGAAACCTTCCATTCCTGATCTTTGTACAGGCACTTTATTTAATCCACCATCAATTAAATCCTTGATGATGATACTCATTTTGGTGTCTTTCACTATTTCTTCACACCATTCCTGCTTTTAAATTGCTGGTTCTGATACTTCCCAAATTAGAACTTGATCTTCATCATCACACTTGGTCTCTACATTCATCGTCATCCGAGATGGACAATCTGCAGCATAGTTTCTTACTACAGGAATGTATGTCACTGTAAAACCAAATTCCTGTAATCTGGACACCGATCTTCTTATTGTACCTGATACTTTGTCCAGTCCCTCCGTAGAAAACACTTCAACCAGTGGCTTGTGATCAGTGTGAAACTGAAATATGGTCCCCCAGACATCTTTTCTAAATTTGTCTGCAGCCCATCTGATAGCCAGAACGTCTTTTGCTATGTTCGCATATGCCTTCTCTGGATCTTTCAACAATCATGATGCAAATGCTAAAATTATAATAATTGTTATAATTTTTCTTTTATAATGCACTTAATATCAGCATGTGATTTCTAAGAGTGGGATCGGGATTCAAACCTGAGTTGTGCTGCATTATCTTGCTTCCAAGACAAATGAGTTTCCCTTGAGCTATCCTTCCTCCCCCATGCCATCATATGCTCTTTTCCTCCTCCGATTTACATTAGAACTGCTCTCAACCCAACATAACGTGTATCCATCGGAATCACTGTACGTCTCCCCTCTTGTAATTTTGTATGCTGCCACTGGTGTTAATGCTCTCTTTATGTATTGAAATGCATTTTGACAGCTGTCATCCCATGCAAATTTCTTGTTTATTTTCATCATTCCTCTCAAGGCAACAGTGTGATCATCAAATCCTCTAATGAACTTGGAATAGTATTCTGCCATACCTAAGAATGTTCTGACTGGTTCCATGAAATTTGGTGTGACCATGTGTCATATTGCATCAATCAAATCTCTCTTTGGTGAAATCTCTTCCTTTGAGATCCTTTGAGATCACTTGCCCTAAATATTTAAGCCGATGTAAGGTGGAGCGCCGAAAATACCTTCACCAGCCCATTGTTGAAATCAATTCTTGAATATTAGGTAGAGGATGCCTTTCTGGAATCACACATTTGCTGCGTTCTCTTAGGTCAACACAGATTCTGACTTTTTCTGAGCTCTTCCTTACTACAACTAAAGGTGACACCCATTGAGATGCATCAATGCTCTCTGTGATTCCCTGTTCTTCCAGCTACTTCAATTCCAGCTTCACTTCATCGCTCATTGATAGTGGAACACTGCGTAGTTTCTGAGCTACTGGTTTGCAACCATGTTTAAGTATCATACGCTGCGTGAATCCTTTCAAACAAAATAGCGTCTTTAAATACTTCATTTTGTATCTTTTGGGTATTTTTTTCTGGGCTCTCAAGCATAAAAACAGACTTCACTGCATTCAGATCCAGTCACACCTTCAGCAATCTCTGGTGTGTCCAGCTCAGGAGCGGAGATGTCCCTTTCTTTGAAACATATATACGCCCTTTGGCCTGTCTTCCTTTGAAGCCCAAGGTTGTTTCAAACCAACCAATCAGGTCCATTTTCACTCCACCATAAACTATTGGATTGATGTCCACTTCATGTAAATACTTGGTCCGAATTTTCTGCATTCCACCTCCAGAATGAGCATATAATTAGCTCCTGAATCAACCATCATCACAATGGGTACACTATTAAAATGAATGACAGTTTTTGGACTATCTACATATCGTGCTTCAATCCCAACCACTGAAACACACTCCTCACCATCGTAAATGTCTTCATCTCCAATCCAGTTCATGAAGGTATTCTTGTTTCTACAGCACCTAGCCAGATGTCCCCTTTCATTACAAATTCTGCAAATTATTTTAAGCGCAGGGCAGATTGCACTATTGGCCCAATGGGAGGAACTATTACACCTGTAGCATATTCTGGATGTAGTTTGCCCCCTTAACCTTTGTCTGTCTCATCGTCGTTGAAACTCCATGGCAGAACCCCTTCTCTTGTCTATACTTGTTGAATCTCCTTCTCACACTATGATTACCTATGGCTGTAATTGATTCCCCACTGGGTTGCGGCGTACTAACAGGGGCAGATTTAACTGTAATCTCTTTCACTCTGCCCTTTAAAGTATTCACACATTACTCAGTGTGTTCGCTCTCCTTAACCATACGTGGGACAGTCTCTAGGGGTGGCTCATCCTTGGCCCATAGTTTTTCTTGCACTTTACTGCTGCTGCATTCTAACAAATTGATCTCTCAAGCTCTAGCTGTTGATTGAATTTGCACTTCCTGGTCAGCTTCCGCAGAGCCATAATATACTGTTCTACGCTTTCTCCCTCTTCCTGTATCCGTTACCCAAATGTGTATCACTCTAGAATAGTGCTCAGTTTTCTCTTGGTTTTCTCTCACAGGGGTTACTCACCTTCTTTACAGACTTCTCATATTCATTCATATCCCCACTTTCATCAGTCGTCAAATCAATCAGGTTATCAAATGTTTCCTGGCCTGCTGGTCCCAGACAAGACTTCTTTCTCTCTGCACTTTATTTTGTGCCACTACACTGGCATAATGTTTAAATGCTTTGAGGATTCTTTTCCATGGTAAAACATGTTCGCCAACTTCTGGTAGGAACATTGCCGGTGGGGGCACACTATGTATGGCCATTTCTCCTGCACTCCTTTGGGTAGCCGTGATGAGCACACCCCAAATAAAATGCTTGCACTGTTCTTATAAATGTCCAACTGATCAGTATCACTAATCATTTTGATCACTAAAATATCCAAGGATGAGGAAGAACAATAAAATGAGAGCATTTTTTTAATATAAGAATATGTACTGGGACGAGGGGAAGGCCCTATGCATAATGCAGGTCTGATTCGGGTGCCTGACCATATAAAATGGCCGCCTGTCACCTGTTGATGGGTTCTTTTCTCTAGTCAATCCAACTTCATTTCGGCATCGGTCATCGAAAACACTGAAAAACAGCTGTGCAGTCTTTCACGCAGCAACTGCGCAGCTCCCACCTTATGGGGTGGATGGCCCTTGCATATGGGCTGCAGACCCACAACAGCTGCTCACCAAGGTGCAGGGCTCGCAACACTACCTTTGTGATCACTGGTCACCGGTAAACCCACTTGTTCCCACTTCTGTAGTGTTGTGCAGCATATAAGCACACAAACACTTCGTGGTAATTGGGAAAGCTATTTATTAAAAAGGATATATATATATATATATATATATATATATATATATATATATATATATATATATATATATATATATATATATGTGATATGGGGATATAGAGGCGAGCCCTGTTGCCTCCGTCCTGTCTCCAACGGTCTCCCTCTCTTTCCACTCTCTGTCATCCCCTTCACAGTTCTATCGTGTCACTGCATTCTGCAGGCACGATACTACAGTGCCCCATTGTTTTGGACAGATTTTACCCTTTTCAGATTTCATGGATCTCTTTCAATATAATATTTATCGACGTTGAAAGAATCCTTGAGCAGCAACTGGTTTTGATATTTTTCTGCATTAAATCATGCCATTGCATTAAGTACATACATGCCCTGCTATTGTATTCTGTACACATGTAGTATGCTGGAGTGCCCAAAGAGGGTATGAGCATGTCTCTCGACTGACCCAAAATTTCCGACTAGTCCTGCAAACCTTGGAGTAATACGCCAACAAACTAAGATTGTCTCAAAAGGGATAATTCTACAACTAATCTGTCGACACTCCACATTTGTGTGGCCCTGGTTGTGGAAGATTAGGGATGTTTAAGAAAGGTTAAAACTCTGCAGTGTCCCAGAGCTAGGAGAAGAAATGATTCACTCGTGAAAGATCTGCACGTGCTGAAGAGACAGAAATGCAGCTGTCTAATATGGTGCTTACTCGGATGCCCCTTTCTTCGATACCTATTGCCAGGGTAGGTGCTCAGAGGGGCTGGGAGCCAAGGTAGTCCCAGACCAGGACAACCTCATGCACACCCATTCACATGGCTCATTCCAATACTTGCCAACATTCTGTGACCAAAAATGTGTAGGATTTTTCAAGTTTCAAAAATTATAATTCGTAAAACAATGACATCACCGGAAAATACAAAACATACATTGTTGGCAACATTGAAGCATTCGAAAATACACAACCCATCAAACAGCACAACATGGATGGACAGATGTTCAAATGATAAAAATGTATAATTCTGAATGTTAAGTTAACACCAAATTCAATTACCTAACTTCAAAGAAGGTAATCACACAGGGATGGCAGGCAACGTTTGCCACTGTTCTGTAGTAGCAGCCCAGGCAATACATATGTATTCCTGCATTGCAAGTTGAACACTGAATGACTTGGAGACTGATAACCCCCTCAGTCTGATAAGCAGATCCTGTGTGATGGTGGCACGCTCTGCCACTTGCCTTCATTGGTGGTTCACCTAAGGATTGTACTGGCAAGAGTGCAGGACAGAGTCACGTAGCTGTCAGGTCTGTGGTTTGGTCTGAGCCCAATCAAAGTAATCACCAACCAGCCCACTGTACAGACAGACTAATTAATGTGTTTGTCCTGCAGCCTTCCTTAGAGTCACATAAATTACCTGCAACTGTAAAAAGCAGTAGGATCTGTCACCCCAATCTGTGGGCAGTAGGACTGCTTAAAAAACAGTATCCTACTGTCTAAATCTGTAGGGTTGGCAAGTATGCATTCAGTGCATTTCAGAACATCTTGACTGATTATATTTACCCCAACTGACTGACTGATTGTTGTTAACAGTGTTGTGTTGTGTATTTCGGAACTTCAACACATGTGCATTTTTCTGGTCCAGACACGACCCTTGCAGGTTACAGAGCTGACCGAAGACACACTTATGACGAGCCACACATAATACAAAAGTCCAACTCCCAGCACAACCCCCTTTTTCCTCACCCAATCTGCGTCTGTCCCTGCTACTTCATATAAACATAACATGGTTCCGTGTGTAGACCCAAAAGAGGAACACCACTTACGGTGTTCCTCCTTTTGGAACTGTATACCGGGCTCCTACCTGACAGGTGAGAAGCCACTGGGCTCCTAGTGAAATGGTCCACAAGTTGTCAATGTCGTCATAGGATAGCAACAAGGCTGGGTTGCGGCATCAGATTGTGGAAAAAAGTGGAGACATGTGGTTGAATTCAGGAAAGTAGTAAGGAACAGACTGTTAATTACATTTCAATGCAATACAAAATCTAGCAGCATATCACCTTCTACACTTTACACAGTAAGCTAATCTCTTCCCCCAAATCACACATTCTTATCGTCTTTTGAGCCACTGAATGAACTTCTTATCATATTGAGATCACCTGTCGCTGGAGGGGCAAATAGTCCTGTGAAGACATGGGGCCTCATTCCGAGTATGGTGGTAGTCATGGCGCTATTTGCACCATGACTGGCTCCCATACTGGTACCGACTCCGGTTTGGTACAATGGGGATTTACTGGTCCATTCCGACCTTGGAGGGACCGGTAAGTCCCCATTTACCAAACCATTCCCCATTCCCATTTGAGCCCCGAGAGGGCTCAATGGGAATGGGGAGGGCGCAAATAACGGACCGGCGTATGCCAAGCCCGTTATTTGCACCCAGGTCCCTTAACGTGTCCCGTCCTTAACAAGGACCCGCTAAGGGACCTCGTAGTAGGGCGCTAAGGGATTACCGGCACCAGTCTCTTTACCGGTGCCCAGTATCACTTATCGCCCTACTCATAATGAGGCCCATGGTCTTCCGCATTAGTTAGGTCATCTTCGCATTTCTGAGCACCTGGCTAAACCTCCTCCAAAGGCCCAGACCCATCAGTCACCTTGGAGGCAACCTGCCTTCTTCTTCTAGTTGTTGGCACCGTGTACCTTTCCATCAGTTCACTGTTCCATTCATATCCTACCCAAACTCACTAGTTTTCAGGCCGCGCCACTTGTCAGCACCACAGGCTGTCAAGCAAACTCTGCATTTTCATTGTGACAGCAATCCAAACGGCTGACATTTCATAATATTGTATGTTGGTGTTTCAGTGTGACAGACCGTCCATGCAAAATAGGGAAGAAGAAACATCAAGCGAAGGAATGATTATGCATCATTATGTCCTCCTTTTGCCCCTTCGAATGTCCACTTTTGCAGATCTGGTAGCAAGTAATACTTGTGTAAGTTATGCACCAGTGATGAACTTATGCCCAAATATATCTAAACACCCAGGAAGTAAATTCTTTCAAGGAATAATTTCGTGAGTTGTAAGTTACACATGTGTCAATTTCCACTTCCTAATGGCATGCTAATAGGACCTGTGTGTAGTATAGTCACTGCAGCCAGATGAAGAACTACCACCCAACCACAAAATCCTAGGTTTGCCACGATATACATCTGATTCAATGGGGAATTGGATCACTCTTTTGTAAACTACATACTCAATGGGCAAATCATATTAGTGGTCTAAGCCATGAGTTTGGCGGTATCCTGATGCTAATTGCGCTGGTATACTGTCCAGCGCTATTAGCGTTACCGCAACTCGGTCCTGGGCAATTTGTGCCAGATCCTGAGTTGCAGTGGGGATGTAAATCCCCACTCCCATTGGGTCCATTGGACCAAATAGTGGTTTTATGGCACTATTAGCGCTGGCTCAATTAGTGCTGCGATAATAGAATCGCGCTAACAGCGCCGAATACAGGTGGAAAGGGGGGATTTTTCCCTCCAGCAAAA
This sequence comes from Ambystoma mexicanum, assembly GCF_040938575.1. Lineage (NCBI taxonomy): Eukaryota > Metazoa > Chordata > Amphibia > Caudata > Ambystomatidae > Ambystoma > Ambystoma mexicanum. The sequence goes on along the minus strand of NC_090926.1, from coordinate 920,808,369 downwards.
AGCAGCGGTAAAGCTCCCACTTTCCGCCCAAGTCGAGATTGGGCGGAGCAGTAAATGCGGCAGTAATAGCTTTACCGCTGCATTTTCCAGCTCCGCCCAACTTGTGATGAGCCTGTTATGCATAGAGGTGTGTACTGTTAGAAAGAGATTGTGACGGGGCGCAAAGTCAGTTGTGTCACTATGCAGAGTGGGCTTATACTCATTCACATAGTACTAGCTGAATAATCCTTACCTCTCATGTAGGAGTCTCTGGACAGTACTCACATTTAAATTAAATGATGCGAGCAAATATTTTGTGACCAGACAACATATGCATATGTATTACATTTTCTAGAGTGACTCCGGTCTTCAGAAATGTGATTATTATTTCTTGTGTAGTGGAGACAACAGTGTAAGTTCAAATGCGGCATGTCGCGCATAAAATATTGTTGGTATCCGACAGCTTTTTGCATTTTTTGTCACTTTTGCAAACTTAACTTAATTGAAAACCGTTTTGCAAGTTATGTAATTTATTGTGTTCATAGTGTGCAGTTTAAATGTCTGATGATGAGGTTGTATGTGCCAAAGAGTATAGGTATCTGTGGGCATGTGTGTTTGCATGTGTGTGTTTTTTTGTGAGTGTATGTCTGTGTCTTGCTTTATGTCGAGTTCCAATGTTCCTATCTTCGATGTTAGTTCCAAGAGTATGTCCGATGGACCTCATTATGTTGCCGCCAAACTCGTAACACTGTTCCGGTGCCTGCAATCCCGTTGCAACTGGGACATTACAAAACCTGGCGGGCCGGGATATCAGGCAGCAGGAAGTGTAAGTCCCCATTCCCATGGAGTCCCATTGCTAACGGTGCCGGTGCTTCCGTAACAACCCCGGCTACTGGGGCAATTGCACCTGGCAGGTCTGACCTGCCGGGTGCAATGGCCCAGGAAGGCAGAGTTGGAGTGTGGTGGTCCCGGAATGGGTGCCGGGACAGTGCGACCAGCACCTTTATTTCAAGACTACCACACTCAGAATTAGGCCCATTGTTTGTTTGTGTGCGCTTGTCATTTGTGTGTGTGTCTGAAGGATGTGTGCTCAGAGATGGATTGGCCCCTTGGCCTTTCGGGCCGTGTCCGGGCCACAATCGTCCCTGGGCAGTGGGGGCTGGTTTCTGCCCATGCCTGGGCCGGTTTTGAAAAAAATAAATGCTATTTTTTTTGCAAAACCATATTTTTCCATATTTTTCGTAGTGTATTTAAGAACAATGCTATTTGATGCCACTTCCTGTTTTGTCAAGGGGTGAAAGGTCGTGTTTCATCGCTTCCCGGGATGTCACTTTGGGGTGGGGTCAAATGACATCACTTCTTTTGATGTCAACAGAGGCCAAGGGTCGTGAGGCAAGGGGTGGGCCATTTCTTTGAGTCGAGGGGTGGGCCACTTTTTTGTGTGTGTCCGGACCTATTTCTTGTCCCAGTCCAACCCTGTGTGTGCTTAAAAAAGGGTACAAGCAATGTGGAGTAGAATTTTAAAATGCTTCCCAAAAGTTATATTTCCTATTAAGTCTTCTATAGGGGTGCTTGGGTTGGGACTGTAAAATGCCCTAGGTAGTCATAGAGTTGCATTTCCAAGGTGTACGTTGAACAGTGACCAAGTCATGCCTTGTGGGCAGTGCTGTTAGGGGCACTCTACCCAGAGCATGGACACAGGTTGTATCCCTGGTGCAGTGCCCATGGGAACGTTATCACAGGCAGTGTTCTTTGAGCACTGCAGACAGGAGCATTGGGCATGAGATTGAACATAGGCCATGCCTTGTTGGAAGTGTAAGTAGGGGATCTGAATTTGGGCATGACCACGGTTTTCTCAGTGGGTACTACAGCAAAGAGCCCTGCATTATACCACCCCAGGAGGCTAGGAAACTGTGGGGCTCAGTGCTCGGTACTGTCATGACATGACAGTACCTGAGCATCTCCGGCTAAGGGCCCCTCGGCAAAGGGCGGCTCCCACAGAGGCGGCTCCAATCTGTGTCTGCAGGTGTCAACAGGGGAAGCCAGGGGCCAGTCATCAACCGGCAGCAACTACCAAGGTAAGTGTGGCATTGGTGGGGAGTAGAGCAATCAGAAAGACTGCCTCACCTCAGAACATAGTTTGCCAGGCTTCTATTAGTAACCAGCTCTACAAAGAGTGGGGACTGCTGAATTAGCAACTGAGCGACACTAGGACGGTACTGTGAACACTAGTCTGCATCACACCTTTGGGAACCTTTAGTTTAGCTTCGAGCCACATCTGAAGGGTGCCTCATTGGGAAGGAACTGTGATTATTAGGATAGAACAGCGATTGTTACCTGCATCACTCTCTTAAGGATCACTCAACACTAGCATTCTCCCACTATAAATGTACTCTCAAAAATAGGTATAACAAACCATATGTGTCTGTTATGATACTAAACCTACTGTATTATATTCTGAAACCTGCTGCACTATGAAACCTAGGCCTTTCTCCCACTATACAGGACTCTCACTCGAGGTGTAGCTGGACTTTCAAATCTAGGTGTAGCCTCCGTCCTAGCCGTCTGTGTTTTGAACTTACTGCATTGTGAAAACTAGGCCTCTCTCCCACTATACAGGACTCTGAAATCTAGGTGTAGCTTCCGTCCTAACCTACTGTGTTTGAAACATAATGCACTGTGAAAACTAGTCCTCTCTCCCACTAACAGGACTCTCAAATCTAGGTGTAGCCTAAATTTTTGTATATTATATTTGAAACCTTCTGCGTTGTGAAACGTAGGCCTCTCTCCCACTATTCAGTATTCTCAAATCTAGGTGTAACTTCCATCTTTGTTTGTTATATATGTGACTATACAGGACTCTCAAATCTAGGTATAGCCTCCGCCCTAACCTACTGTGTTTGAAACCTATCGCATTTTGAAACCTAGGCCTCTCTCCCAATGTACAGGACTTTCAAATGTAGGCATTGAGCCGAATTGCGAATGTTAGTTGCGCTACATATATCCCACTAACCAAAAAAGCTTTAATTTCTGCATACTTAACTCACACAAAAACCCACAACCACCTCTTGCACAGCAAACCGCACATACTTCACCACACCGCAACAACAAACAACACATAAGCCGAACCAACAGCACATTAGGACTGACATCGACCCAATACTCACACCAAAGCTCTGCGCACAGTGAAAACCGAACTGAAACTGCTGCCAACAGGACACCACGTCTCTCACTATCCTACTCCCTCTTCACCCTACTAACCCACCCCTCCTTCTCGTTTGCAGATCCGCCGGAGCGCCTTGGGACCAATTCCGATTGGTGACGTTGCGTGGTAGAAATACCTTTAACATTTAACATATGTGGTTATTGTATCTAATTACAAAACCCCATATATAATTTTAAAAAGGGAAGACATGGTTCTCTAATATGATTAAAGTGTAACCTACATTTAATAAAGGAACAAATCCTCCCAAAAAAATCTTTAGGTGAAGAGGCATTACACTTCCAAAGCTAAACCTAAACACTCAACAACAAGCATTTAGTCTAATCCTAACAAGACTTTCGAGGCCATAACCATTCGGTACAGCATGGTTTGCTTGACATTCCATAACAATATGAACGTTACTTTAACTCTCATCCCTGGTTACTTGGATCATTTCAGGGATCTATGTGTAAAAAGGAAAGTTAAAAAGCACTGACTCGTGTTTGTTAATGTATCCTTTTGTATGACTGCAAGGATAGTTAAGACCGCACAACCGAAAAAGTGTGTGTATCATGTGGTAGTGCCCCAGTCATTAAATTACTTGGTTGGTCATGTGCTTTGTTCCAGAGATCCCTATGGTTCCAAGAAAGATGAGATCCCAGTGAAACAGCAGACATTCACGGCGAGTGGGATCACCTATCCAGACGAACTGGCAAAGCACATGAAGGTCACAGAATCAAGAGAGCACCAGGATCTGACGAATTGGCGGACTGCAAAGCAACCAAAAGGTAGAATAATGTTTTGTCTATGCATTAAGGTACTTAAGTACGTCGTTCTCCATAACATCTACAATTGATGCAAGGAGGCACACATCCTCTGCGTCTTCTTGGGCACAATGGGTTATGCAAAAAGCAATATGGGGTAATCAACTTTTATAAAATGACGAGCCATTTGTCCCATGTGAAGCCAGAATAGCAGGGAATCAGCAAATGAGCTTGCGTGGTCCTGGGCTCTACACAGCTCACCATGAGATCCAGTCATAAACATAACACCACTTACAGTCAGAAATGGCATGGTCACGTAAGGTGGTTCTCCCAAGGGGACAAAGGGAATGGCAAGAGTGGCTACCTGTAGGAGTCCTGAGCTGGGGATACTACACCTTACCGCACATATGTGCAAATGCAAACTCGGGGGAGGAGGGGTTGTCTAATATTTGCCTTATGGGCTGTCGAGCCCCACTGGGCAGCTGCCCTATGTTTTGTACCTGGTCAAAATAAACAGTCACAGACCGATAAGGTTTGGATGGAGTACAACTTCTTCTTTATATAACCATCTCAAAGAACAATAAACACAATTAGGGTTCTCAAGTTATATAGTAGATACTTTACACAGTACTAAAATGGAGGAACAGTCTTATATTTTTTACATTCTTATGTTTGTCTCCTATGGGTGTACTTCACGTGTACCCCAGTATGACACTGGAGGATTGCAAACCCCTTCACAATAGGATCCCACTACAAGGCTGCTTAAAGTAGAATCACTAATGACTTAACTACAGCTTCATTTGTACCAAACTCATAATAGGCTCCCTTTAGATGGGAGAACCCCAGCACCTTCTGTAGTACATCTGGTGAGTAACCAACTGCTTGGCCACCTATTACATAACTTGTGCTAGCCCTTACACATACACGTGTCCAGACCCTAACCCTTTAGATTCACTGGGAGTCTGTTTGGAGAGCACATTATATGTCACTCATAATAACCCCAACACTCTTTCACATCTGTGTTGCAATGATAAGAGGGATCACTCTAATATGGTACATGGCCAACCCCCTTTTTTTTACTACTTGTGGGGTACTTGCTGTAAGGAACTTGCCTCTTAAATAAATAACTCTTCTTTACTTCTATGGGAACATGGGTAAGCGTGGTATTACATATCCACCATGTATCCCTTTCACTTCATGGGGGTGCTTTGGCACACATGGGCCCACACATGAGATAAGTAAATTTACATCATGATATACCTTGCCTGGCATGCGTAATATGGCCAACATTGACTAAATAAACACTTTTGTTCTTCCTGAACTGCATATGCGAGTGTGGTTTGGTCACATTTGTTAAATAACACTTTTGTTACTTCATGAGCGGCATAGGTGAGCGTACCGTGTTCACATTTGTTAAGTAAACAATTGCTATTTCATAAGTGGCACATGCAAGCATGATTTGGTCATGTTAGCTAAATAACACTTTGTAAGTCATGAGCAACACCTGTTAGCGTACCTTAGTCACATTTGTTAAATAAGCACTTTTTACTTCATGAACGGAATATGCAAGTATACCTTGGTCACTTATCTTAAATAAACAATTTTTCTTCAGGAAAGTCATATGTGAGCGTGATTTGGTCGCATTTGTTAAATAAACACTTTTTTCTTCATGAGAGGCATATGTGAGTGTACCTTGGTCACATTTGTTAAATAAACACTTTTTACTTCATGAACGTCATATGTGAGCGTGATTTGGTCGCATTTGTTAAATAAACACTTTTTACTTCATCAGCGGCATATGTGAGCGTACCTTGGTCACATTTGTTAAATAAACACTTTTTACTTCATGAATGTCATATGTGAGCGTGATTTGGTCGCATTTGTTAAATAAACACTTTTTACTTCGGGAAGCTTCCCCTAATATGCCGCCAAACATCTAGGCCCCCTCCTTACGTGCGATCATCCCTCATTAGAGCCCCTATTGGGCCCAGGTCGATATGGGCCTTACTTTCTCCCGGATATCCCTTGAAACCCTGGGAGGAAGGAACCCCATGGATGGGGAGTTCAGGGACCTGATCTGGGGCGCCAAGTCAGGGTGGATGCCTGGGGCGAGCTCTTAGCTGACCAGAGCTGCCAGTCTAGTCTCTCTTCCACTGAACCGCAGTAAGACCGAGAGGGCCTCTACATGCGCCCCTGACTCGCCAGTCTCCTCTAATTTAACCCCCACTATTTAACTCTACCTAACCGGAACTCTGTGGTGGACTGGAGTCTCCACAATTCTGTGCTATCCCATACACCTGTTTCACTCTCTGTAATATCCATGTTACTAGGAAGAAGAGCACGAGAAGCCAGCATGAGAAGCCGGGAGCGAGTCAGAGACATGACGTAGGGAAATGGAATGTTGTACACGGGTTGAAGATCAACTGCTGCCAGCCCGGGCTGAAGGATGCACAATCTCCCTCCTCCCTAATGTTTATAGCTACTTATAATTATAAATAAATTCACGTTAACTTACTCCTTAGTCTCTTCCTGTTTCTCCGCCGGACACTTCACTCTCTGACGTTTCTCTTCAGTTGGGAAGTAAACAAGAAATTGACATAATCTACCAAAACGGCAGCAAGTTCCAGAAAACACACAATGCTTTTATAGCTCCTTAGTCTCTTCCTGTTTCTCGGCCGGACACTTCAAATGGCGACGAGGATTTCAATTTACACCATCCAGCTCAGATAATAGGCCGTTCCGCTCAGGCCCAAGCGTTGCAGCGGCCCGAATTGTCCAACGGTAACATTGTGAATATTGTGCACATACGGAGTAGCTTAATGTCGTGTTGGTTTGCCGTGACTCCACCTGAGCTCCCTGAAATTTTTTTCAATTACGTCCTTTCTCTTCCTCTATTTCCACACGCATGCGTGTTGAATGCCTCACTCTTAAAGGGACATACATACCATTTTGTCTGCATAAACCAAACAACGTGAGAAAGGAAGGTGCTGCAAGCGTTTGAGGCTTGTCACTATTGTGGCGCTCATGTTATTCAGGAAATGTTGTATTGAAAAGGAAACAACGCTGTTTTCCCAAGTAATTCTGATGTCAAAGCATTTACAAACAATATTAGTATACTGAGTTGATGTTAAATGAACATTTAAGGACACTATTAGTTAAACAACCAGTTCATTCCGGGTTTCATGTACTATTTTACATTCACTGAGAAGATTCATCCTGCATTAATTTAGAAGAGCTTCAGCACTCCGGTGGGCATTATATTAAACCACTTTAATTATTGGTGGATTATATATCATATACAGTGTGCAGTGATGGCATTTAGTAGTGTGCCTCCTCCAGCATTGTTTATGCCTGATACAGATGAACTCATCATTCCTTGGAAAAGATGGATACGGTCCTTTGAACATTATGCAGGTGTGGTGTGTGGACCTAATTGCAGTGCTGACAAGAGAAAATCATTATTATTGCACTGTTTAGGACCTGCTGGTCAGGAAAAATATGAATCCTTACCAGAACTTACTGCTGATGAAGATGTAGATATTAATGAGTATGAACGCACAGTAAAGAAAATAAACAAACACTATGAAAAAAAGTGAGTATTATTCTGGAGAGGTACAAGTTTGGCAAAAGAACACAGGAGGAGGGAGAAAGTGTTGAAAAATATGTGACTGCTTTACGCAAACTTGCCAAAACTTGTAACTTCAATGAACAATTAGATGAAAGGATAAGAGACCAATTCATGTTGGAATGCAGAAGTGCTAAAGTAAGAGAGAAGCGATGGTCGGAAAATAATCCTTCATTAGATATTGTGATTAGGGTAGCAAAAGAAGTGGAGCACACTGAGGAATGTGTGAAAGAACTGGAGAACAAGATGAAATCTGTCAAATTAGAGGCAAGCAGTCTGAAACTTGCTAAATTAACATGTGAAAATGCTGATGAAAAAAAATCTATAGCTATGGTGACCAACTCCAGAATAAAGAAGAAAGAGTACAATAAATCACATCAATCATCACTGGACAGAGGGAGCACAAACTTAATCAGAAAAACATTCCAAGCAACTACTGCAGGAAGGAAAATTCCAATATCAACTCAAGGAAGAAACGTCATGGCAGATTTTACAGATGCGACAGTGCTAATCATTGGGCAGACGATCCCGAATGCCCAGCATTGAAGATCATATGTAGTAGTTGCAAAGGAAAGGGACATTATTCCAAGTGTTGCAAATTTCGCAGCATGTCTACCAACTGGATTGGTGGTAATTCAAATAGTGACCGCAGTGATCAAGACGAAGGTGAAGAATGTGTCTTTGTGGTCATGGATGATGAAGATGAAAAATTATTAGACAGTCCCAAGGCTAAAGTTCATCTTGATGGTCTTGAAATTGGCATGATGATTGATACAGGAGCAAAGTATACATTAGTGCCACAACAGCTATGGGATAAAAAAAGGCATGAATATCTACATGAGACAGATATTAAACCCAGGGCATATGGTGGTGTGAAAATAGATACCATAGGATGGTTTTGGGGAAATTTGAAATTTAAAGGAAGAAGAGCCAATGGAAAGATATACATCACTGACTCAGGTCAAACTCCCCTATTAAGCTGGACACATCAAAGCAAATTAAAAGTGAAAATTGATTCCATTGCTGAAGAATATGTGTTTGTTGTTCAGGATGAAATGAATAAACGGAAAAATATTCCCGAAGTGAAGAATTACACTTCTCAAGATGTCATGACAGAAGTGTTTCGTGAAGGGATCGGATGTCTTCAGGGATATGTGCATGAGATAAGACTTAAATCCAATCATACGCCTGTAGTACAGAAATTAAGGAACATTCCTATATCCATGAGAGATGAAGTCAGGAGAGAGATTAAACTCATGGAAAGATAAGGCATAATTGAAAGCATAAACGCCAGTGAATGGGTGTCACCATTGGTAGTTCTCAGGAAGAAATCAGGAAAGCTACGAATTTGCATTGATTTGAGAGAACTTAATAAATGTATCATACCAGATAGGCATCCTCTGCTCAATATTCAAGAGCTTATATCTACCATTGGGCCTTCAAATAATTTCTCCACTCTTGATCTTACGTCAGTTTACCATCAAGTCAAGTTACACGAGAAATCGAAACATCTTATGGCATTTATTACACCGGATGGATTATACCAATTTAGGAGGATGGCGTTCGGTCTCGTGTCATCAGCATCTGTCTTTCAGAAGATTATGCATAAGCTATTTGAAAGAGCGCCAGGAGTGATATGTTTCCAAGATGATATTTTGATTTACGCAAATAGTAAAAAACTTCATGATGAAATATTGAAATATGTGTATGGAAAACTTTGTGGAGCAGGAATGACATTGAGCAAAGAGAAATGCAAAATTGACCGTGCTGAAATTGAGTATTTAGGGCATAAGATATCAGCCGAAGGAATATCTCCAAAAGAACAATTGGTCAATGCAATAAAGAATATGCCCAGACCAAGTAATAAAGAAGAAGTATGTACATTTTTAGGTATGGCAGAATACTACTCTAAGTTTGTCCGTGATTTTGCTGTACATACTGTTCCTTTACGTGAATCCAATAAGAAGAAGAATTTTAATTGGAACAACGAATGTGAGGAAGAATCTGAATTTATCAAAAATGCAATTGATAAAGCTCCAGCATTAAAAAATGTCATTAGTGATAAGAAAGTCATAATTACCACAGATGCCAGCAACGTTGGATTAGGAGCTGTCGTCACTCAGGAACATGAAGGGCGAGAGATGGTTATCGCATTCCCTTCAAGAATTCTTAAGGGTGCTGAAAAATCGTATGCAGCGATAGAAAAGGAAGCCTTGGCAATTAAGTGGTCGGCAGAAAAGTTCAGAAGCTTTATTTGGGGTCGTGAAGTGGAGTTCCGGACTGACCACAAACCGTTGGTTCATGTTATTATGTACAAAGGATTGGACAAAGTATCCAACCGGATCAGAAGATGGGTGATACTCCTTCAGGAATATAATTGCAATGTAAGATATGTACCAGGTACGAAAAATATTACAGCCGATTGTTTGTCACGTTTGACTAATATATCAGAAACTACAGATGAGGATGACGATACTGAAAATGTTCTTAATATTGAGTCCACTTCTATTTCAAGGACGGAATGGAGTGATGCCATAAAAAGTGACAGTGATATGGACAATCTTAAAGGATTGATATGCAGTCAAGCTCCGTGGAACAAAGCGCTGTTTGAGAAAGCCAATCTCTCAGAATATTGGCCTATTGCTGATGAATTACATATACATAGAGACATAGTTATGAGAGGAGACAAGATAATCCCACCTACCAGCCTGAGACGAAGAGTCATGGAATTAGGTCATGAGGGCCACCAAGGGATGGTGAAAACCAAACAACGCATAAGAAATGACTACTGGTGGCCAGGTTGTGACCTGCAAATTGAGCGACATATTAGAGATTGTATCCTTCGCAACAATAATGATAAAAGTTGTGTGGGAGTAAAACAAACGATGGTTGTAACTGAAATACCGGATAAGGCATGGAAGGATGTGGGAATGGATGTGTTAGGCCCAGTGTGCAGTGCTGGTGTACAAAAATACTGTCTAGTAGTAATTGACCTTCTCACCAGGTGGGTTGAAGTACTTATTGCACCCAAAATCACAAGTAATACAGTGATTAAATTCCTATCTGAAATATGTGAGAGGGAAGGTTACCCGAGTAGCATCATGACAGATAATGGTACTCAATTTAGGTCCAAAGATATGAAAGAATTTTGCAAAAAATATTCCATATTACATAAAAGGAGTGCCATTTACCCTCCTCAAACTAATGGTACTGTGGAGCGCTTTAACAAAGTGTTGAAACAGACCATTAGGTTGGCATGGTCTAACGGCATGGATTGGGAAAGAGCAGTTAAGGAGAGAATTGTGGCACATCGATTCACACCCCATTCGACTATGGGTCTTTCCCCATTTGAGTTAAGTAGGGGTAGAAAGGCGCACACCAAATTAGCGCCTATGTGGTTAGACAATGAGAACAATAGAGTCAACAAAGACTTTGGATTGGTGTGTGAAAATATAAGAAATACGCAAATGAGAAACAAAAATGTTTATGATGAAAAAAGACCCATGGGCAAGTATGATGAAAGTACTGTGGTAGGAAAAATGGTAAGAATTAATTTACCCCCTGTGCTCAGAGAGGGTCCTTGTAAATGGTCCAAGCCAATCAGAGTGTTGGAAGCATGCAAACACTCTGTCAGAACTGAAGGTGGTAGAATCTGGAATGTGGAAAGAGTATGGATATGTGGTGACAACAAACATTTTGATGGTGGCAGAAGTAGTATAATGATGATGAAATAGGAGGGAAGGCAGGAAGATCAAAGAGAAGTGGAGAATAAGAAAGTTCAGAATGTTGTATGTGAGATGAAGAATGAGCAACAGATGAGATCCAACAAGTCTGAAGTAATTTCCTTGCCCAGTCGCATCAGCGAGATGTCCCGCCGGTCCAGAAGTGGGAGAATATATCGCAAGCCCAGAAGGATGGAGGACTTTGTGTGAATTTGTATATAGGCTAGTGTCAACAACTTTGGTGTTTCATATTATTGTATATAAAGGAAGGGAGATGTGTAATATCCATGTTACTAGGAAGAAGAGCACGAGAAGCCAGCATGAGAAGCCGGGAGCGAGCCAGAGACATGACGTAGGGAAATGGAATGTTGTACACGGGTTGAAGATCAACTGCTGCCAGCCCGGGCTGAAGGATGCACAATCTCCCTCCTCCCTAATGTTTATAGCTACTTATAATTATAAATAAATTCACGTTAACTTACTCCTTAGTCTCTTCCTGTTTCTCCGCCGGACACTTCACTCTCTGACGTTTCTCTTCAGTTGGGAAGTAACCAAGAAATTGACATAATCTACCAAAACGCCCAGCAAGTTCCAGAAAACACACAATGCTTTTATAGCTCCAGCAGGCGGCTCTAAGCAGCCAGCCCAGTATACTTTTCCTCTACTACCTCCTGTCACATGCGAGGGTACGGGAACACTACGCCTGACCCAATGACTGCTCGAAGGTGGTCTGTGCACTGCACTCCGGTGCTCGCTGCCTCGACCCTGAAGGAGGGGAGAGCGCGGCCCGGCACGGTGCTGCCCTCCGTGGACCTTGTAAGCACGGAGGTCCAGGATGCCCGGCGTGCTTGTCAGGACATCTCTCTCTCCCCCAGCCCACGCTGGGCTGCACTATATACCAAAAGGGTCCTGTCCACCTGTGCCCCAGTGCGGGGAGATGGTGACAGGATTTTTACAAGAACCCCCTCATGTAAACTCCCAATCCCCTTGCGGCCGTCTTAGACCAAGACCTCCCTCAGGCCATGGAAGAGCTAAGGCCTGCAGACATAAAAACAGGACTGAACTCTCACTTATGAATCCCCCTTCTTTCTATATAAATAAACTCCCACGAAATGAGTGGGGTTTTACAGCTATAACCAGGGGGATTCGGAGGAGAATCTGTTTGAGTGATTAGTAGAGTAGAGGTGGTGGATATATGAGAAGCACATTTTTGTAGAAGGACTCAAAAGTGCAGTCTGATGCTAGAGACTCTTGGACTACCGGTTACTGCTGATGGTTTATTTAGATGGATTTGACCCCAGGACCAAGCTCTGGTTCTTCTAGGAAGGGACCACAAAAGAAAGCATTAGAGTTCATACCAGTGAGTCCTGCAAGGTTCTGTGATTGTGCAGTACTTGATGTTAAAAGTTCGAATGGCTTCTTTCCTGTGACCAACCTGACTCATGATTGCCTCTTGTCTATCACTCAGACAAACAGTAACATGGCTTCTTGTATAGTGATTGATTACGCATTGTACACATTGCTTTTTGTTCCTTGAACCTTGACCAGCGGTTCCAGCTTTCAAACTTAAATCAAATGATTGCCGTTTAAATTGTTATGGTTTGAACTTTCTTCTACATAAAACAAAAAACAACATTCAACCCTTCACAATGTTCTTTCTGTTTTCTTTGTATTTTCCCAGAGGAATCTCAGAATTTGGTGATGCAGCGAACATTGCTGCAAATCCGATACTGTTAAAAAATGGTGGTAATACGTTTTCTGCCTTTTATACCACATCACCATCTTGTTGTATGTGGCATGACTAATGCAGTGGGGCTGCTGCATTGGAGCAGCAGAGTTCTGACATCAGTGTAAATATGGCCCCTCCTGATAACGAAAAGACTGGAACTCAGTTGCATTGCACAATGCAAGCATCTTTCTGATAGTGTGATGAACCTTGAATTGCAGTGTGCTTGCAAAAGAAAAAAAGAAAATACATGAACACAAATATGTATGTTCGTTTCAAATGGAAACATTGCTAGCTTCGAGAATCAGGACCAAGGATGTGATGAAGGGTTGCTCCACCACACAAATACCATGCATAGCGCAGCGATGTGGTGAGGTCAGTGGAGATATCAGCTGCAATATGACCTCCCGTGGGTGCCTAATACAGGTCCCATTAGAAAGAATAGGGGCGCCTTTGTCCCTTTCACTCTGTGCCTTTCCCAGACTGATGTCATCGCCAGGTCTCTGACTTCCAGCCCTGCCCAGAGGGAAGTCACACACAGCACTGCTTGACCTCTCCCGCTGATTCATGCGTGCCCGCAAAATGGGCAGTTCTATGGGCAATGAGAGTGCGATGGGCAACATCTGCCGGCATGGGGAAGTTCAGGGGGAACAAGAGTTGAAAGGGGCAAAACTAGAGACAATGAGTGTCATGGGAGCAAATAAGGAGGCAGCCGGACAGACGTGAGGCAATACCAGGGGCTATGAGTTACAAGGGGCAAATTAATGGGCAATGGGTTATTGCATGGGTGCTTGACTGGACGGATGTCCAAGGAGCAGGTGCTTGATTTTCGTGGGATTAAGTTTAGACATTAATTTGTCATCCAGGACTGAATGCACGGACATAAGGTAGCTTTTTGGCCATGAGGTGTGTATTCAGTGTGGCTGCCCTTTAGTTATAGATACGTTTCATCTGGTATTGGTGTATGGAGATGTCAGGGTCATTGAGGAGATTTCGTAGCGGCCCCATGTAGCGATTGAAACTTACTGTTGATAGGGAGGGGGACCTTTGGAGACCCCTCACATGAGTGGATGGCACACTGATCTGATACTTCCCATCTGGCCTAGGTGTAGCCCGTCCAACAAGTAGGAGGACGGAGGAGGCAGTGACTCCCATCTGTGTATTGAGAATTGTGAGAGGGGTTGTGTGAACAACTGTATCTAATGCTGCAGAGAGAACGAGCAGGTCTAGAAGGCCAGGGGTCCACTTTTGCATGATGACTGATGGAGTGTCATGTTGACTCCTCCTACTGCTTGCTCATCTTACTTAATTTCAACATCAAGCAACTATGCTGGCCCATCCCGAACACTATACTCCTGACCATCAGACCGCCAGGCCCTATAGCGATCAATTGAGGAACTGGCTCATCATCAGAGATGGCACCGCACTGCCCCATACAGATCAATAGAGGGGTCATCTCTCAGTAGTGGGAGCATTAACTGCACAAAGATATTTGGGAGTGGTCTTCCATCCTGAGATAGCACTGTTTTTCACTTAGAGATCAATGCAGGGTCTTACCATCCCCTAAAACAACTCCTTCCAGCCCCAAAGAGATCACCAAAAAGGGCTGCTGTGGAAATAAACACGTGCAGACGTTCAGGTGCAGCTGCAGTGTTTATTTGGTCAGAGCTTCAGTGACAGCAGGCCTTGCCCCAATAGGCAGGCTCCAACTGACTGCTTATAGAATTTAATATAAAGATAAACACTCCATGTAGAACGACCTGAAGTCATAATGTAACCAGAACCTAACTAAAGAAGAACGTACAAATGGAACTGAAGATAAAGAACATGTCTAACATTCTATGCAGAGTATTTAACCTGTCACATAAAGTACATTAGGTGAAATGAACAGCCCCAACACATCTCCTCCCTTACAATTATTAATGAGTTCACTCCAAATAATAATCTTTCAACCAGAGATGTGTGTTCCTTGTTCTCTCTGAATTTGCATCCACGATATTATTCTTTGTCACATTACTGCTCAATCTTGCTTCACTCAAACACTCATCATCAGTGCTATCATCACATGTCTCAGGGTCCTCTGCCTCACCATTCTGATTACATTTTACTAATTTACTCATAGACCAGCACTCTCCACCCTCCACGATGACAACATTACCTCTCACCACAGCAATTTTCTTCGGACCAATGAACGTACTCTCTAAACATTTGGGAGTTAATCTGGGATTCTTAACTAATACCAAATCTCCCTCTTTCCAGTTTACCTTTCTGATTTTCTTATCTATATCAAACCTCTCCTTATATTCATTTTGCGCTTCTCTAATGAGAGTCATGATCTTTTCTCTGTCTACATTGACACTCCTTGCCAAATTTATCCAACCTGGGCATAGCTTCGTACCTGGTTGTCTACCTTTGAGCGACATGAACGGAGATATTTTGGTAACAGTATGTGGGGTCGTGCAATGATTCCAAATCATTTCTCTTAATACTTTCTGCCAGTTTAGACCCGAAGCCATGGCCAGTTGTAGACCACCTTTCACAAACCTGTTTGCCCTTTCCACCAGGCTGTTCGCCCTAGGGTGGTATAGAGCTGTTCTAGATTGCCTTATACAATATTTCTTAAAGAAAGCCAACATTTTATCCGAACAGAACTGAACGCCATTATCTGAGATAAATTCTGTAGGAAAACCTTCCCTGTGAAATACCTCTTCAAAAAATAGAATAATTTCCAAAGTGGTGGCTTCACGAATCGCCTTCCATTCAATCCACTTTGAATGGTAATCAACAAGTACAACCAAATATTTGAAATCATCACCCAAATTTTGCAAAGGTCCCACCAAATCTACAGCAACTTTCTTCCAAGGTTCATTAGGCACACTAACAGGATTTATGGATGCTTCTCTGACTACCTTGCTCTTATCACTTCTCTCGCACTCCCTACAGTTCTTTACACACATCTCAACATCACTATCAACACCTGGCCACCAGAATGATTGTCGTAGATGTCTCTTAGTACCGCTCATGCCTAAATGTCCTTGATGGGCTATGCCCACTAACTGGGACCTAATGTTATCAGGGGGAATAAATCTGCTGCCCTTCCTAAGTTTGGAGCCATCCTCAGAAAGATTAAGTTCATCTTTTATGGCATAGTACCTGTCAAATATCTTTTCAACAAGGTTTCTGTGAGGCCATCCAGTTTTAGTCCACGTTTTTACTTGTCTCAACACCCCATCTACTACATCAGCACCTTCCCATTCTTCCTTTCCAATAGCCTCATATTCAATTTCCGAAATACTTATACCTTGCTCTATAGCCATTTCACCAGAATCCTTACTCTTCACTGGTAGCCTAGACGGGTAATCCGCTACAACATTTTCTCTCCCAGGTATATACACCACTTTGAAATTGTAGGCTAACAATTCTATCATCCACCTCGAAATCCTGGGAGATCCCTTGGCCCTCTCTACACTGCCCAAAAGCTGGACCAACGGTTTATGATCGGTTCTCACTATAAATGTCTGACCCCAAAGGTAAAACTTAAAATGCCTAACAGCCCACACAACCGCCAATGCCTCTCTCTCTCTATAACAGAGTAGTTTTCCTCCGCACCCCTTAACGGTCTGGAGGCGAATGCAATAGTGTGCTCCACTTTACCACTATCATATTGAGATAAAGCTGCTCCAATACCCAGGGTGCTTGCGTCTACAGCCAACACAGTTTTCCTGCCTGCAACAAAACCACCCAATGAAGGTGCACGTATTATAGACTCTTTGATCTTTAAAAAGGCCCCTTGACACTCATTCGACCACTCGTACCTTACTCCTTTCTTTAGCAAATCCCTCAATGGAGATGAGATTGTGGCAAAACCATTTACAAACTTATGGTAGTACTCCGCCAGTCCCATGAACGAGTGCAACTGTTCCTTGTCCTGGGGCTGGGGAGCACTACTGATACTTTCAACAAGTGATTTCTTTGGAGAGATACCATCACTGGAGATTTTATGGCCTAAATACTCTACTTCCTTTACAGCAATTCTACATTTGTTTCTCTGAACGGTTAACCCAGCTTCCCTGAGTCTGCCCAGGACAGCTCTCAGAATTTCATCATGTTCACTTTCATCATTGGCAAACACTAAAATGTCATCTTGGAAAACTGTGACCTTTCTCAGACCCTTAAGGACTTCCTCCATCACTCTCTGAAATACAGACGCAGTCGAAGCTAGTCCAAACGGCATACGACTGTATTTAAAAATACCCTCAGGAGTGATGAAAGCAGTTAAGTGTTGAGATTCTTTAGATAACGGAACTTGATGATAAGCCGCTGAAAGGTCAATGACTGAAAATATTTTTGGTTCACCCAGAGTAGAAAGAGTTTCCGAAATGTTTGGGAGCGATGTCTCTCAACATTAATGTTCTGATTCAAACTGCGCAGGTCCACGCATAACCTCAAGTTCCCATTGGACTTGGCCACAAGTACAATGGGCGACAACCATTCTGTGGCCACTACCGGTTCGATGACACCTTTACCAACAAGGTCATCCAATTCATCTCGAAGTTGACTCCTCATGTTCAGTGGCACTTGCCTCACTTTATGGACTACAGGTCGTGCATCATTCCTGAGTCTTATGTGATGCTCAAAATCCTCAATTTCTGCAATAGTTATTGGGTTGCGAGCACTCGCTTGCACCCTAACTCCCAAGCTTCTTTGCTCCTCCAACCTAACAGGGAAGCACCCTTTTTGGCTACTAAAATATTAGCTAAACAGTGTCTTTCCTTGTAGAGTACTCTCGCAGGACATTCTCCCAAGATCACTATCACAGATGCACCATAACCACAAGCTCTAATGTCAGTGGGACAAATTACTGCCTCACTCTTCTTCAATGTATTCACCAAAGTGTCTTGTGATATTATGGTCCACGGAGAGCAAGTGTCAAATTTCATGACGAGTTCACATCCATCAACATGAAATACATCTACAGGACCACTCGTCTCCCCAGAGATAGCCGAAATCTCAAAGACATGCTTGGGAGCAGACTCCTGCGTGCTCGACACCTCTTGTATGTTGTAATTCCTTCGAACACTTTCCTCACTACTAGCTCTGCCTTCCAGTCTGGGTTCAATCATATTTATGGATGTGGTTTTACAAACACTAGCAAAATGGCCTCTACTTTTGCACTTGAAGCACTCTGCAAATTTGGCCAGACAAGACGGATAGTTGGCCCCATGTATAGGATTACCACACCTGGTGCATGAATTCCTCGCATTCCAATTCCCCCTCCTACTAGTGGGAAAATTCCGCCTCTTTTTCTGATCAATGGCACATACAGAGACAGTTGAGGAGCCGTGCTTGTCAATCCTGAGCTCCTTGACGTATTGAGACGTTTGTTCTATACTTCTTGCTAACTCAACAGCCTCTTCCAACTTCATCAAATATATCTCTCCACCTGTCCCACCTGATGGAGGGACGGCCTGGTTCATTCAGGAAAGAGACAGGAGGAGGTATAGTTGCAGCCAGGGTGGGACGTAAGCGGACAGGTCCCTTTACACACTAAGGAAGTGGTTGCAGAATATACTGAGAATCAGAGCCAGAAAAGAATGGAAAAGAAAAAAAAACTTTCTGATGCAAGAAACAAGTCAATAAATGTGTGTGGTAAACCACAGTGTCTGTAACACACACCCTTGGTGTCCCTTTTGTAGGGATGCGGTGAAAGAACAGACCAGAAATAATGTGTGGATATTTATATCAATGGCCCTTGAAAAGAAAGAACAGACACAATGATAAATGTCATAGGATTCCGTGCCTCACATTTCGTTCTTCACTGAAGAGAAGAGAAACTGACATCATAAAGGCGCAGGCAGTCTTAGGACGTGGAAACAAAGTGTCACAATGAAATTGCCAGTTCCTGGAAGTGGAAACAAGGTTGCCAGGCGGATGATGTCACAATGGGAGAGCCAGGCGAATGATGTCACAGTGGGAGAGCGGGGCTTGTGGAAAATCCAATAGAACAGACGTACTTCTTACGCTGCAGAACACTGACAGGCGCTAACGCGTGGGGGCGGGGCGCACAAACTCGCGAGGAACTGCTCATGAGCTGGCTCGAGCAGAATGCGATTTGGCCTGTCACGCAGGAGGCCTATGCAGCTCCCGCACCCCACAACGCGTGTCTCCTGACCTGAATAGTGTCCCGAACGGGCCGCAGAACTCCTCCTCCCTCCTGCTTCCTCGCCCGCTGTCGCACACGCAGGGAGGGAGGCGCCGCGGAGCGGTTGAGTCCTTTGAAGACTCCGGCAGTCTTGAAGAGGGCTCGTAACGGTGTATCCTCGTCGCCAATGTGGAAATAAACACTCCCAGACGTTCAGGTGCAGCTCCAGTGTTTATTTGGTCAGAGCTTCAGCGACAGCAGGCCTTGCCCCAATAGGCAGGCTCCAACTGACTGCTTATAGAATTTAACATTAAGATAAACACTCCATGTAGAACGACCTGAAGTTATAATGGGCCTCATTACGACCCAGGCGGTAAGTTACCGCCTGGGCCGTGACTTTACCACCATGGCGTAAACTACGTTTACGCCATGGTGGTTGGCGGACTTACCGCCCCATTCCGACCTTGGCGGGGCGGTAAGTCCCCAATCCCCATTTACCCTTCCCCATTCCCATTTTTGCCCCATAGGGCATAATGGGAGTGGGGAAGGCGTTAATTACGCCACCGTAAATTACGGTGGCGTAATTAACTCCATGGTCCCTTAGCGCCATGGATTTTAACACCTGCTAAAAGCAGGTGTTAAAAGCGCCATGGCGCTAAGGGACCTCGTAATTGGCGGTAAGGGGTCGGCGCAGCTAACGCTGGCGTAAACCCCTTACCGCCAGGGTCGTAATGAGGCCCAATGTAACCAGAACCTAACTAAAGAAGAACGTACAAATGGAACTGAAGATAAAGAACATGTCTAACATTCTATGCAGAGTATTTAACCTGTCACATAAAGAACATTAGGTGAAATGAACAGACCCAACAGCTGCCTTCCTCGGAAACAGCATCTCCTAGCCCTGAAGAGATCAACAATGAGGCTGCCCCCCTCTGAAACAGCCTCTCCTAGCCCTAAAGAGATCAACAATGAGACCTGACCCCCTCTGATACAGCATCTTCCAGCCCTAAAGAGAGCAAAAAAGAGGGCTGCCCTCCTCTAAAACAATACCTTCCAGCCCCAAAGAGATCAACAGAGACATGACCCCCTCTGAAACAGCATCTCCAGCCCAGAGATCCACAAGAGGGCTGCCTTCCTCTGAAACAGCATCTTCTAACCCTAAAGAGATGAACAATGAGGCCGGTCATCTTCTGAAACAGCATCTTCCAGCCCTAAAGAGATCAATGCATCCTCTGAAACAGCATCTTTTTGTCCGAAGAGATCGACTGAGGGTGCCTGACATACTCAGACATGCCCCCCTCCAGTACTATAGATATGATGTCAGTGGTGCTCGATGGATGCTCTATCGACCCTAGAGAAAGCATCTTCCATTCCATTCCATAGAGGTGCTCCCATCCTGGGACAGAACCCATCCAGCCCCTGCCGTATATATCCCTAATAGAATTTCCCCATACTCATAGACAAAAACCTACAGTCCATGCAGATCAATAAAGGTGCAGCTACCCTCTGAAACAACACGTTCTACCCTCAGAGAAAAATTGGGTTTGTCTGACCTATGCAAAGATTGCCACTTCCAGCCCAATAGAAATTGATGGTGGCACCGTACAGCTCATAGAGAGGGAAATTCAGGGAGGCTTCTGCCATCCTGTGAGAGATCACACCCTCCAGCCCCATATACGGCAAAGACAAGAGCTGCTCAGTCTCAGACCACATCCTACGGCCAATGAAACTCAATGGCAGAGTTTGCCATCACAAGAGAAAGAACTCTCCAGGCATTGGAGTCCAATATGGGGTGTGCCACCCATAGATACAACACCTTCCAGACAACGGAGTTAAATAGAGAGGTCTGCCATCATTGATGACAGCACCCTTGATCCAGTAGAGCGTATTGGGGTGGTCTGCATCCCTACCTACAGTGCCCTCCATTCTACTGAGTTCACTGAAGAGCTTTTCATCCATTATTACAGCATCACTCAGACCTCAGCGTTAAACAAAGGGGCCTGCCAACTCTAGAGACAGCACCGCCTAACCCACAAATTATAGCCGGATCTGCCAGTTCTAGAGACAGCATGTTCTACACTGCAAATTATAGTGGGATCAGCCAGCTCTAGAGACTGCACGTTCTAGACCACAAATTAGAGAGGGACCTGCAACCTCAAGAGAAAACATCTTCAGACCACAGAGGCAAATAGTGCTGCCACCAATGCATAACAGCGCCCTCCATACCACACACTTAAATATCCCTAGAGACAAAAGCTTTAGACCACAGAGTTAAATAGATGAGTCTGCCATCTCTAGAGACAGCACTCTCAAGACAAAAGAGTTGCCTTTGGGAGTCGCGCATCCCAAAAGACAGCATCCTGCAGACCACAGAGTTAAATATCCCTAGAGACAGCACCCTTTGGATCCCAGAGTTAATCAGAGGGATCTTCCAGCTGTAGAGACAGCACATTCTAGGCCAAACATTACAGAGGGACCTGCCAGCTCTTCAGACAACACCTTCAGACCAGAGTCAAATAGTGGTGTTTCTCATCCATAACTGCTGAACCCATATGCATGCATTAGTAATGGCCGAACCCCAAACCCTCACCCATAATGATAAGCTCACAACTTGTTTCAAGTGTTGGCAATAAAAAGGCCGTAGGATTTTATTGTACAGATATGGGTTATGACAGTAACAATATCACATATCATGATGGTATCATACTTTTGGGCACCGGGTCCTGAGGTTACCCCCTCGGACCCATGCCGCCTTCTTGTGTCCCACGACTTGTTGTGGGCACCGTACAGTGCCTTGTACTTCTTTTTATTCTTCACCCCTTTTGTAGGGTGGGTGGGTTCTGTGATAAAGAATCAAGAAGATTTGGAAGGCACTGAGTAAACAGTGAACCTCCTGCTTGCTTGGATCCCCGTTCAGGGTCCACAAACAGATTGTGTTTACTCTGAGCATGCTGCTCTCATTTATAGGACCCAGGTAGGCCCTGGGTCTTTGTGGTGTATGTGGTGGGGGCCGCTGTTGTCGCAGCCCCCGGCCGGATAGCCGACTGTCTGACCCCCTGGTGGGGGCAGATCTTTGAACCTGGGCCCTGCCTGATGGTTGTTTCCTTATGGCGCTTAGCACCTTGCTGTTTGGAGGAAGGGTGCACTGACTGTTCGCACCTTGCCCTTCCGTGGCATGTATGCTGCCGAGACTGCGTGTCTCTGTAGCTGGGGGGGAGGAGAGGAGCAGGCACGGGGGGTTGGGGTGCCCCTCTCCCAGCTGCCGATGGTAGCAGCAGTTACTCTGCCTCGCTTGTGGGATGCCCATGCAGCATTGCCCATAATAAAAGCACCCTCCATACCAAATATTTAAATATCCCTAGAGACAGCAACCTTTAGACCACAGAGTTAGAGGGGTCTGCCATCCCTAGCGACAGCACTATTCAGATCTCTGAGTTATAATATAGGAGTCTTGCATCCCTAGAGATACCAACCTCCACACCACAGAGTTACACAAAGGAGTCTTGCATCCTTTAGGCAGTAGCTTCCAGACCACAGAGGAGTCTTGCACCCCTAAAGACAGCACCTTCCATACCACAAACTCATATTGGAGTCTTGCATCCTTAACTACAGCACCTTCCAGACTTCACATTTCAATAGAAGAGTTTGCCATCCCTAGAGACAATACCATGCATGCCGCAGAGTTAAACTGGTGGGTCTTGCATCCCTAGAAGCAGTTTTAGACCAAAGGGTAAGAGGTTAGAGAAGTCTGACCCCCTTGAGAGCCGCCGTCAGGCCAGAGAGTTACATGGGTGGGTCTGCCAACCCTAGAGGCAGCTCATTTCAGGGTACAGAGATCAGTGGATGGGGCAGTGATCCTGGGGTGGTGGGAGGGTATTTGCCCACCCCTTCATCATCCGCACGTCCTCTGTACCCCAAGACCCAGACTTACAGAATCAAGAACAACAAAATATCCATTACTTGGTCTGCATGCAAACACGTTTGATGCAGCCCCTGGCTGATGCCGTGCCTCTTAAAAAGTTGGCCTGGTCTCTGCACCAATCAATCATTGAAGAAGTGCAACTCTGAAATCCTTCAGCAAACAGAAAAAAGCCTTTCCCGGAAAGCTCTTAAGTGCCTTCCTCCCCTCTCCACATTGGCAGAGAGCAGCGTCTGGGGGGCGTGCATGGAAGTTGGAAGGTGGACACTGTCACTGGATAGGATTGTGGTGTTGCTGGAATTGTCCCTGTCTGGGCTGGACGGCGCTGCGTCCTTGGGTCACCTCAGGCTGGCTCAGGTTTCCCGCGTCTAGACTGCACGTGATTGCTGGGAATCCCGGAGCAGGCCCAGGACATGACCTGGCGAGTTACGTTTCCACCAGAAGCCCGCGCGAGATCGACGCCGGAAATGAACCCACCGTGGAGAGTGTTTACATGTATGTTAAGTGCAATGTCTGGCCTCCTGCAGGGTGACATCGTCATATTTCACAGAAATAGTAAAATGCATAAACAGTGCTGTGCCCAAGTTCGGCTTTTAACACGTATTCGGCAAGTTCCGATATTCATATTTATATTATTAAGCATTTTAATTAAGCGCAAACTTGCTGCATAAGTAACGGAGTGCAGAAGAATGTCACAAAGGGAAACGCGCCATGCGCATTCGTTTTATTTATCCATACTACGTAGATATTGTTTCAGAAGCACAGATGGCTTTATTTCATGTATTTATTGCATTCATGTTGTCATGTTGTGGCTGAGCACTTTATGGGAAACATTGAGAGAACATTACAAATTGCCCACATGTCCCACAAACCTTTTGAACAGACTTTGCATCAACTCCCAAGCGACTACCGGCACACGCCTCACAGTACCACAGGTGAATGCTATGACAATCTCTTCGGACGGAAACTAGGGACATGTCTGCCACAAAGGCCCCTGGAGGGTGGGCTGTGCACACCAGAGGATTGGGTGATTAGAGCCAAAGACACAGAGGGGAAACAGCAAATGAATAGAGTGGCCGACGAACGAAGGGGCATGTGAGTGACAATCTTTGAGGAAGAAGATCAGGTGGTGGTACGCCAGACACAAATGAGAAAAGAAGATCCAAGGTTGCGCCTGAGTCCCTCACAGTCAGACGAGTAAAGGGCACCATGATCAGTGCGACTGGCAACGAAGGACGTGAAATCAGGAGAAATGTGTCACACCTCAAAGAGTGTCGAGGTGAACTAATTCCCTGGGCCACAGAGGAACCAGAGGATGCTTGGCGCAGGGAGGAGTCAGAGGACTCGTATATGGGAGATGGGGAAGCATCGGAAGGTGAAGAGTGAGAAACCCCAAACCAGCATCCACGCGACGGTCCTGGACCGGCACAAGAAGGCTGGCCCATACGAACCAAGACTAAGCCTGTAAGACTCATCGAGGAAATGGGTTAACACAGTTTGTCTATTGAGTTAAAAAGGGAGAAGGTTGTCATGTTGTGCTATTGGGAACCTCCACATCATTATGTTGTGGAGTTGTGGGGCAGTAAGAATAAAGACGGAGTTGAGGCAACAGCACATGTGTGGGACTCCATTCTTTCATGCAGCAGGCGCTGCACAGCAGTAGCAGTCTCCACAAGGGAGCTGCTACTTGACACATTTGAATTTGAAAAGTGCTGCTTGTCCCTGTAAGAGACCCCAAAGCACTTTAAAGAGGGGAGGCAGCAGGTGTCTGTGTGAGTCTAGGATGGATTGTGGGTGCCTCTGACTCTTGCATGAACCCGCTTGTGCGGGCAGAAGGTATATGCAGTGCTTTAAGTGGGCCGGGGCCTGTCAGGGCTGCACCCCGGCAGTCTCCAAAAAGTGAGGCTGAGCCGGGGCCCTGCGGCGGCCCTCCAGCCCCACCACTTGACGGCGGGTCATTCTCCCGCCACGGCCACTGCCGCGACGGTAGATGAGACCACCGTCATCAAGTCAGGCAGCTGTGACTGGCAGAAGTGCAGGGCAGTCAAAGAAAGAAAAGGAAAGGAAGAAAGAAAGGAAGAAAGGGAAGAGAGAGAAGGCAGACATTAGAATAAAGGGGGGGTGCTAGTGGTGGTGGGTGTTGGCCAGGGAAATTATTTTAGGGGCCGTTATAGCATTTGCATAAACAGAATAGAGCTGAGAACGGACGCAGAGGTGTTAAACAACTTTGGCCTATCAGTGGAACCCAAACACACACACCACCTCTGTCCCGCTCCTGCCCTGCTCCCACCCTCTCTTCCTCACAGAGTCATAACCCTCTCTTATTTCTTACACAACGCCCCCTGCGATAAGGCATCGCACCCTTCACTCCAGAGGAGACCCCAGTGCATTTAAAAACAGAACCATTTGTAAACCTTTCTGTTTGCTTGTTGGGGTGGGGGATATGAAGGTCCCCAGTAGTGCGCTTTCATAGCCAACATCTTCCATCTATGACCTTACCCTGTCGGCAGCACACCCACGTGCAGGCCCTGGGCTCTGCAACCATGCCCTGGCCGCATTGCTTTCTCTCTTTTTAAAAAGCCTCACCCTCAGCAGCGAAATTAAATGATTTGCCCAGGACCACACGTTAGTATGCGCTTAGTTATGTAGACGAGACCACCACTTTTCATTTTTACATGCTCTTCTTTAGGCCACGCCTTCAAGTTTTAGGCCACGTCCATCCGGCAAGCCACACCCCCAAACATACCCCCACCTCAATTTCTTACCCCACTTAAAGCACTGGGTATATGTAACTATTGATGGGCATCTATCAATCACATGATTATATCGCAGAGAGGGGTTCGAAGATACATTTGTATAGGCAAGGAGAGGGAAGTTGGCAATGATGTCACTCGTAATCCCGAGCTGTGGTTCACACGTAGTTGAAAGCCACCTACCCTTGAACAGAAGTCGAAGTGAGCGTGAATGGTCAGGAGCGGTGTTCCACTACTTTTATTTTTTACTGTTAACAGCACCACTACGTTTTGCAACCATTTTCACCATTCCGGCACTGTTCTTTGTGAAATTAAAGCACACTTCTCCACTTTACCACCAGATATGAGTTACAGCTAAACTGAAATCCGTTTCATCTCAATTGGCTACCAACCAGCCTGACTGCAACCCTTGAAAGTTGTGTTGCACGTTGCCCCCTTCCTTCCTACTCTGCCCCCCGCCAGAGTCACAGTACCACTACTTTGTTGGTACACTTCTATCACTGCCTTTGAATGCAAGCTTCAAGCAGTCTTCCTGCATCCCTTTTCCTCCATCTTCTGCCCTGTCCCCATAGGACCATCCTTGCAGGGAGTGCCAAGGGGAGGCATGAGGGAACTATATAAAACATTAAAAAAAGCCATGTCCGCCCCGATGTACGATCACCTTCCCCCAGCATGATTTTCTGCTCTCCAGCACCCAATAGATAAAGATATAACTAGCAACTTTCGACCACCCCCCACCTCCATCACGTGGTCTATTCTACCTACCTCCCCCCAAAAAGGAATACATGTACCTGGTTTGTTCTGCGGTATCGCCCTCCACGTAAGGAAACAGCATATATGGCATCGTGCCATACAAAATGACCTCCATCACCTTCACCTCTCCCTTTCCAGCACAGCACATTGACAATGCAAGACCTTCCAGGCCGGCAGATTGTGAGAGCTTGGAGTGGTCAGGCCTATGTTAAAAGAGCACACCCTGTGACTCTCCCCGCTTACTGGAAGTAGACGAGAGGAGAGTGCAACTGACAGACCCACGAGTCACCCATAAGCACCAAGGGCACGGGAACAGAACGTACGACCTAGGAGCCCATCGTGGCGGTGAGTCCATGATAATTGGTGGCATTGAGTAGCATTGTGCAACAAAGGACGATGCATAATATCTTGATTTAGGGTCACACATGCCACTCAATAAGCAAGTTATTATCCTTCAGGTTGACCTGATGGTACATCACCTCACAACTGAGCCCGCTGATGTCTCCTGCAGACAAACAGACTTTGACTGGTGGCCCATGTATTTCTGATCTTTCGTTTGGTTTCTCTTTTGTGGCAACAAGGAGTTTTGTGAAACAAATGAGTGCCCAGGCAGAACATCGAGGTCAGAGACGTTTCACTTCCGGGGCGGAACAAAAGTTCCAATCGCTGAAGAGAAAACCTCTCACATACAGAGTACCACTTCCTGTGAGTGATTGGAGGTGAAATGGCAGCTGATGTCAAATTACTGTGCCGATGCTTTTGATCATTGTCACAATTGTACTTGAATATGCAGAGAGCGTGGGAGCCAGAGGGAGCAGCCTTCTCAGGGCATTCAGACCTATATTATTCATAAATTACTGGGAGAGCCCAGGCAGTTTACACTGGCTCAGAAAAAAAGTAAGGCCTAGTGAGGTCTGGTGAAAATAAGTGCGTTCCACTAGTTTGCCTTTAGTCTGATCTGCGGCTGAGCAGTGCAGTATGAGAGATGAAGTTTAGCCACATTTTTGATCATTGAGCAAATAAGTTCGTATAATTGGCATTCTTCTCCTTCCTAAACGCGTGGGGTGCAAGACATGGGGGAGCAGGATAAAGGGCAATTAGCCAAAGCATGCAAGACTCATATCTTAACTGCTTCCAGAGCGCGGGGCGCCCGATGCAGTACACCAGACATTGTTTTGGGAACAACAACAAATACTTAAGCAATGATGATGTCTCTGTTAGTCCAACATGTGTTTCCAGTTGCTTTAATGAAAAGCTTTCCAGCCAAGGACGGACTTTTGCAAGTCGAAAAATAAATTAAAGTTTGGTTTTAGTAGTAAGAAGAGATGTTTTCAGTGAAGGGAACATATCTGATGAAGAAAGAACCAGAAGGTCTATAGACCCCCCTCATCCCCAGGTCATGACGTTGATCAGTGACGTCATTGAGTATATGCAGGGACTGTAAGTAGTGGTAGGATGGTTCTTTGTGTCTTAACTACTGATGTCCTGCTCCAGTCATCGAGGCCTGGAGTATAAGTACAGCTGCTGTCACATGCTCCGTAGGAACCCGTAATGGCTACAGAAAGGTTCAAAGAGGATATAGGCCCCAATGCCGACCACTGCTTTAAAAAGGCACAACTTGGAACTATCACGCTGACTGAAACATCATTTGCATACTGGAGTGCAAAGTGAGTAAATGCTGCTTGCCATGCGTGCAGTGTTTACAATTATAATTAAATGCTTCCTGACATGTCGCGTTTATAACAGATCCCTATGGGGTCCGCCTGCCTTATGCGCAGAAAGCTGGTGGACCCCATAGGGATCTCCAGCATTTGCTCTGGCATCAGAATCCTTGTAGCATTGGGATGGCAGAGACGAAGGAAGGAATCTGGCAGAAACGCAAGTTGCTCTCCCCCCTCCTCTGCGCCATCCAAATGACGTGAAGTATCTTTCAACAACTCCTGACCAAGGACTAATTCCAATGGACGCACTTGCCGACGCCCAGACCTCACAGTACTGCGCTACTGGTAAAAGATGACAGTACAAATGCCGGCTATCCACATTCTGTACTGCGCTCTGCTGCGCTCAAGCTAGGTCCACACTTTAAACAATAAATAAAAACATTTTTTTTAAAAAAGGGGCATGATGTTAATGCAAGGCGTTAAAGCCTTACTCCTGGCTTTTACACCTTCCATTAACGTTACGCCACAATGGAAAATGAGCTCTATCGTATGGAAGTGAGCTACATAATATCAAATATGAGGGTTGGAAAGTAGTGGTGTGGTGGGAATTGAGGACTGATTTGTAGTGTAAAGGACTTGGTTCACATTTTGGACATCTTTAATTCACACAGTGTTTGTAGTAACCTTAATTTTGGATTTGAGACGTTGTCCGTATGCTTCTGTGTTGTCTTGGTATTTTTTGTTTTCTGAATTGTGTTTTAATTGTCAGTATTCACATCCTTGTTCTGTTTGCATTTGTGCTTTTGTATTTTCCGCAATAATTGTATGTTTTATCCATCTGCTAAGAGAAATTGCTGGGTGTGTATGTGTATGCGTGTTCTGTTTTCATACCGTCATCAGGCATGTATGTTGCAAGCATGGCCAATTTGGGTTACGTCTGTAGTGGCATATCCCGTGTCATTGTTCATTTTTTTCACGTATTTATTTATTCTGTTTCTGCATGTGTGTAATTATTTGACATGTTTGGTTGTGAGCATGACCGAATTATGAGATGTCTGAAATGTCATAGAATGTTTGATTTTTCACGCGTGTCTCTACTGGTAACGCCATATCTATGAGAACTAGACCTTACACAAGCAGAGTGAAATCATTGCATGGTCACTATATTTCGGGTTTATCCTATAGGTGAAAAACGAGTTAGGGTACTGCCATAGAACCCACATAGCGAAGTAGTGAATAGTAAATTGGACTGACTGCCACATGGGTAAACATACGAAATGTATTTCCCTATCTTTGCAAGGACCTACCTGGGCCCTCTCTCGTAGGCTCTGCATAAGCTAGGCCCTCAGAAGTATATTTAAGAAATGAACGGGTCCTTGTTACGTTTTGGCTATTAGGTGGTGCTAGCCCCCTATAAAGCCTAAACTATTCACATGGGATTGGTAGATATAGGGTAGATGGCATTTGAGGAGGGGCACGCAGCCTACAGATGTTGGGTCTTTGTCCTCCCGGTCAACACCCATGGCCATGCTCAGGCCTATGTCACTACCCTCTCCATCTCTGCCCCTCTCTGCCCAAACCATACACATTGCGGACTCTTTCGCAATGTTGTCAATCAGCAGCTCTCCCAGGCTTATCAACAAGCCTGAGGTGTGCTGCTGATTGACACTAGAGGAAGTAGAAACATGAAATATGACCTCACTGGGGTTAGTCATTAACTCCCCTCTGTGATGTGCCTGCACCTCACCACCCATCGCTGGAAGCTGCAGTGACAGGGAAAGTACCCTCTGTTTTTTCTTTAGCCTTTTAGCCTATCTGCGTCATTTTAGGGGTGTTTAAAAAAAACGTCTGTAGTTTTTTGTTTCGCTATCCTGCTGGGGGCTGTGTAGAATAAAGAGTTCTATGGTGCCTTGAACTGAATTTCAATCCCATACTCACACAGCATGCTGCCCCTCAACACATCCACTGCCCCACACACTGACCTCACCCACACTAAATACCTCTCTACACACACACACACACACATACACACTGCCTCCCACACACACTAGCACACAATGCCACCACAACAATAAGCATACACATTCCTCCCCACACACTCCCACTAGCTGCCCCCACACACATACATCCACTCCCCCAACCATGTAGCCCCCTCACATGCACTGACCCACTACACTCTCTCATATACACACTGACCCTCCCCCACACACACTGCCCCCACACACATACACTGCCCCTACACAAATACACACCCGGCCTGCACATGTTTTCCACACATTCACTGGGCATACACACACCCACTGCCCACGCGCACCAACACTGCCTCCCAATCACACTGCCCATTCAAACACTGCCCCCACATGCATCCTTCTCCTTCGCAAACACACACTACCCCCAAAGGCTCACCCCTTTCTCTATCTCTCTCTTTCTCTCTCTCTCTCTCACACACACACACACGCACACACACGCATTGCTCCCAAATACGGTCCCACGCCCCCACTCACTGCCCCCTCCAATCTCATCCCACAGATGTAATGGCCCCTTACACTCCCAACCCATACTGCCTCCCACACACAATTACCCCATACTCAACTCACACTGATGCCCACACACACTGACTGCCCCACACTGACCTACTTACATTGCCCACACATACTTTAAACTGCACCATGTACATACTGCCCTCCCACACACACACTGTCCCCACATGCTACCTCCACACACACACACATACACACACACACACACACACTGCCCCCACATACCCTGTTCACACACTGCCTACAGACACTTGCGCCACCACACACACTTACCCCCACAAACACACTCTGCCTGCCCCCCCACACACACACAATCTGCCCCACACAAGCTGCCACTTCCCCACACACACACTGCCACAGCCCCAAAACACTGCCCCCACACATCACGCTCTCATATCACACACAAAGTCCTACGCACTGCCCCACACACTTTGCATACCCGACTGCTCACACACTACACCTGCCCCCATGCAGACCTCCATACACAAAGACCTTCATTGCCCCACCACACCCACTGTCCCCACACACTACCCCCTTGCACACTAACCTCACCCACACTGACTACTCCCCACACACAATGCACACTCTGCCTCACACACACAAACAATGCCACCACATACAATGCCCACATACACACTACCTACCACACAAACGGCCAAACCCCAATGCGCACAGCCCCCACACGTGCACTTCCTCACCACAAATACTGGCAGTCCCCCATGCACACATGTCCGCCCATGCACTGCCCCCACACACAGACTAACTTTCACAAAATTCCTACACCGATTGCTCACACACACTTTCCACAAAAGCACTGGCCACATACGCAAACACACACACACTAACACTGCCCCAAGCACACTGCCAAACACACACACACTGCCCCCACACACAGCTCACCTACAAATGCATGCTACCTGTCCACACACACATTATCTGATACCCACACACTGACATTTCCCCCTAACACACTGACATTTGCCCACACACAATGCCACCCCCACACACACAATACTACTATCCACAGACGATGACGCTCCTCCTCACACTCTATCCTACCCATGCACACTGTATCTACACAAATACACACACACATACTCATTCCCCACACTTTGCACGCAGAGTGCCCTCAAACATTCCCCATGCAGATCCACTGGCCACGAACACTACATCTGCACCCACAGTTTTCCCACACATATAGCCCCCACACTGTCCCACCACACACATTGCCTCCACATACATTGCCTAGGATCACACATGTATGCATTGCCTTCACACACTATCACTGTCCCCACACACAAACTGTTCAAACACCCTGCATCCTCACACACACTAACTCTGCCCGTTCACTCTCTCTCTCTCTCTCTCTCTCTCTCTCTCTCTCTCTCTCTGTCTGTCTCATACAGCCACACACAAAAACACACATAGCCTGAACACTAACAGTAGCCCCAAACCTACTTCACCTACTAATTTGCACACACTGCATGATCCTTACAGTACCCCGAACATGAAACGTGCCTCCTCCACACACACAGTGCCCCTCACATGCACACTGTCCCCACACACATACACGTCACGCACTTATTCACACACACTGCCCTCCAAACACACTGTACTCTCAAACACATTGACCCCATAAACTTCCCCCCACACATTGCCCCCACACACACTGCCCACACACACCGTCCACACATACATATACAACACACTACAACTCCCACACACACTGCCCCTTACTCACAATCTGCTCACCACCTACCGACCACTGATTTCCACACAAACTGCCCACACGCACACACACATACACACACACACACAAACTCCTCCTCCAGATACACACTTTCTGCACACCAGGCACTGTGCCCCTAAAGACCCATCCCACACATACACACTTCAGCCACACACACAATGCTTCCACCCACACTGTCTGCGCACACCACTGTCCCCAACACCCCCTACACACATAGTCTGAACACTAACAGTAGCCCCAAACTCACACTCACTGACCACTCACACACTGCTCACATGTAGCACGCATACCCTCTCACACACTCTCTCACACACTCTAACACTTCCCACACACATACTGCCCAGCCAGGCGTGCACACACACACCAATGTTGTGAGCACCTGGACTTTTCATGGAAATTCATGCCAATAGTTTGTGTACCACAACATTTTAAGTGAATCCTTAGCAATGACGTGCTTGGGCATTTGTGGACAATAATTGCCAAAAGCTGAGAGTAGCTGAACATAGAATGGCAATGCCTGACACATTCTTATAAAGTGCTTATTGAAAAGCCACAACAATTGTGTTTGTCAGTGCGTGTTTTTAACTTTGACTCCTCACTAATCGAACAGGTCTTGACAACTGTAAGATTCTGTGTGAGGTTCTCTCAAGTATATAGTGCGATTCTGTTTGGTTTTGTGAGTGTATGTGGGTTGGGAAATGAGCAGGGCATAGGTTTCCATCTTTTTTTCCCACTTTGTATTTATTGAAACATTTTCATTGACAACAGAAGTATCATAAACAAAAACTCAGATTCGTATTTTGCAGCATTTCTGAATGTTTCTGTCATCTATATGTGCTACAAAAAAACGGTGCTGTCCATTGTTAGGATTGCATGAGTGTTCTGGTGTGCGGATTGGTTGTGCAAAGAGTTTGGCTTATAATAAGAATATTTTGTAAGATGTTCCTTGACATGGGAATGATTAATTAATTATGGGAATATGAAAGTCTTCTGAATGGCACTCTAAGGGTGTCAATCATCATCTGCATTTCCACTCATAATGAGCAACCCCTTTTCGGTTCTGTAAAATGTTACCTTCTGTAGTTTTGTGTGCTATGTGTGAGCTGATGTTGTGCTATGGATGGCTGTTTGATATTTTGCATAGCCTGAAAAATGTGTCTTTGTTTGAGATGGATGTGAAGACAAGAGAAACCAAATTAACTTTTCTTTTTCCACAGATCAATCAGAGTAACATTTCAGTTTAATGTGTTTCAGAGCTTGCAAGGCAACTGCAAATGTGTTTGTGTGTGTGTTATGTTCTCCTAGGTTGATTTATTCCCTGCACCACTGCCATTTCCAGGTTCTTCGGGCTGTCTTGTGGCTCTGTAAGTTAAAGTGGGGTGGTTGGGTAAGGGAGGAAGAGAGGAATAAGACAGATGTTGTGCTTTGCTGTTGATGAGGGCAGAAGCACTAGTAACTGGTGGCTGGGTGTGTTTGCTTTCAGGTGTGGTTTGAATTTTGTACACTGGATGATTATTGTTTCTGGATTGGTGTTGTCCAGTGTTTGTGTTGTTGGGTCTAGGGGTCTATTGGGGTTTGTGAGTTAGTTTGAGAGTGAAATGTGGCTTGGGTATTTAGCAGGGTGATTCGCTAGCCAATCTGGGTGTGTGTGGTAAGTGTGTGGTGTAGGGAAAAGGAAATTAATTGGTTAGTAGGTTTTTGGGTGTTCTTGTCAAACTAGAAATTATATCGTGCCTCCTATTGCTATGAATATATGTATATTGGCCTACGCCAAGCTGCTAACAAGCTGCTTATAAACTACATGTGAATAAACTCGCATTGCAAGGTCCTGACCTTAGAAACCATGTAAACTGTCATTTTGGGTCAAGCCGCCATTTTAGGTTTTCTTGCTCTATAAAGTCACCATGTGAGCTAAAATGGTAGCCTATGTTATTCAGAACAGAACTCTATTGTCATGACCTCTGTACAGCTAATGTATAACTTGCCTGCAGGCCACTTGTTAGGGTCATGAGCTGAGACCTTGTCCTTCTGCTGACCTGTGTGCAATGGATTACCTGTATCACCGAAACTGATCTATAATTGAATGAGAACACCTGCTTAACTATATTGTATAAATTAAGTCCTGCATTGTAATGTTAGGCCTAGAGCATACATTATTACCATTTCTTCTTGTTAATGTATAAACCTAAGATGAACTAGATTTGACCTGGCAAGGGACCCTAGAGCAGTAACTTATTTATGGAATGGTTAACATGAAGAAAGGCTGGACAACAGGCTGGAGAAATGTATAAAAGCCTGACTGTTTCAATTAATATTTGCACTCAGTGAGCACACCGAACCACGCCGGAGTTCGCTGTGTTGTACTGAGGGTCGATAGCTATCTGAATTTTGTTCTGTTCTTTTGTAACTGGATTCAGTATAAAATAAAGTACTTTGTATGTTCCTTTGTAACCTGTGTTTGGTGTGTTTCCTTTTTGGTTACCCTGCCTCATATTATTTCCTTGTTTTCACAGTTGGCGCCCGAATAGGGACCCTCAAGATTGATGCCGGATTATTGAAGGTTGTTGACGCACGCTATCCGACCGGGATCGGACGGTGTGACATAACAGGCCCGACTGAACGAGACGCGACACCTCAACAGCGCTGCACAATCCGTTCCCTGGACGATAGCCGTGTGGTCTGAGACGGCATCTTGACGAGGGTCAATTTTTTGAGGCGGGCAGATTTGCCGAAATTACCATACACAAGGTAAAATTCGTTAGGTAAGTCCTTTGTAAACCGATCGGTCCTCCTTAGGTTTGGTCAGGTGAGTCGTTACCCGACTCTTAATTTAACCCTGACAATTTGAATTTGGCGCATTGTATCTGCAGACACAATTATTGACCAGGTAACACCGAGTATTTGAGAAATGCCTGGGAAATTGTCTAGCTGCTTTAGGGAATTATTCCGCAGCGATAGACAATCTTTGGAATTTAGCCGTCCGGCACCACAGGAGGGGTCACCGGCATGTACTATGTACTGTAAGCATGGCATTGGAAGTGTAGTATTTAATAAAATTTGGCACAGACAAACCAGACATGCCTCCGAACTTCAGTGGCCAGTCAATGGTAGTTTTGAGATCCCTCGTATTGAATATTTAGAGTCAGTCTTGTTAAAAAAGAAGGCCAGACCTGCAGCATTTGATGTTTTGCAAAATTGGAAAAGAGAAGCGTTGCAGCAGCTTAAAAGTAGGAAAAAACATGTGCGCCGTCATAAAACAAATGCTGAAAAGGCATTGTTATATGATCAGGACAAACAGTCTGAGTCGGTTAGGAATATGGACAGGGCTTTCTCACTCGGTATTCAGAAAATCTATCCTTCTAAAGATCTTCATGTTTCTGATGAGTTTATCGACAAATTGTTAAATGAACGAAGGCCTGGTGCCTCTGCACCACCTCCGTATGTTCCTCTTCCTCCTGCTGTACCTTTTCCTGCTGTTATTCCTGCTCTTCCTGCTCAACCTGTTGTTCCTATTCCTCCGGTTGTTGTTCCTCCACCTGCTCCTCTGCCTCTTCCCATTGCACCAGTAATAGTACCTCCATTGAATTTGCCTGCACCCTCACTCCCAAGTAGTTCTGTACCGCTTGTAGTTGATCAGGGTGCGGGGTCGAGGATTGTTACTCGTAATACTGTTCCTACAGAAAAGAAACAGGATTTGTTTGCATGGGCAAAGCATTGTATGGAGAGAGATGATCGAGCTAATGTTCTTGCCACACTTTCTAATATGGATAATTTTCCTGAGAGAAATGTTTTCATTGAAGATTTAGGGATTCATTTATGTGTAATGTGGGGTAAATTAAATAATGCAGACCTCCCACACGGGTTGAGGGACCTGAATACTTTAGCGTTTTCACAAGACACTGTGGAGAAGGTACATGAGCATGTTGAAAGGATATTTGAGTATAGAAAGGAGTTGGAAAGGTTACGGAATGAGGATGACGAAGAAGAAAGTATGTATGTACAGAAACGATTTCTTCCGTGTCGTAAATCGATATCTGAGGAGGCGCGAATTTGTACAAAAGAAGCGATTAGCTGGATTTCAGACATATCGATAACTCCAGTTGAGGTATATGACACATACAGTCAATATACGCTAGAAATGCAGAGGAAAGTGATACAGGTAATGGTAGAGTACCTGCAGGATGAATGTTTAAAGAGAAAGGTTAGTTGTCCCACAGAGTTATTGAGCATTTATAAGAGAGCTTTTTCACTTGACACTTCTTCAACTGCTTTAGCGCTCGACTTAGCTCTGTTGCTTAGTAAGCGTTCGGAGTTGCCTACATCTCAGTTGCCTATGAGAGAGGTTCCTCCGACATTTATCCCAAAGGTTGAGATTCCTGCTAATGCTGCAGCAGGTACACCTGCTGTGGACATTCCTGCACATTATGTATCGCAGTTTGTTCACGTCCCGTGTTCACGACAGGAAGTGAATACTATTAGACAATCTATTCCTGACACTAGGAAAAATCCGACAGGGTTCTATTAAGAGATAGAGTCCGTTTTGCAGTCCTCAGTGTTTACCCTAGGAGACATTGATTTGCTATTCCCTGTACTCCTGCCTGTAGATTTGTGGAAACAAGTTAGAACTATAGACGATGTACCAGGGTTGGGAGATACATGGGTTAACATAGTTAGGCTTGATGGGGAAAGGCCAGCTGGTGAGAGACCACCTCAGGTGATACTAACTTTGCTTGACAGAATCATTGCAAAACTGAAAACTATAATCCCCGAAAAGAGAATTATTTGGGACAAGCTTGCGGCCTGTGTCCAAGGAAAATCTGAGGGTGCTACCGAGTTCTTTAATCGGTTCGAACAGGTATTCTCGGATTTCAGTGGACAAGACTTAGGCACAGAGTCTGGGAAAAGATTATTTGTGGACAAATTTGTACGTGGATTGCTGCCTGACATCCAGTCACAAATTATGTCTTCTGAGAGCGCTTGGCAGGCGAAATCCCAATCGGAAGTACTGCACATGGCTCAGTACTACGAGAACCGTGTCAATAATGAAAAAGATAGAGTCGAGAAGAGAAAAGGTGATTTGAAGACTAAAGTATTGTTACAGCAAATTGTTAGAGGCCCCAGAGGGGGTAGCTCGCAGATTAGAGGTCAGTATGTTCCACAAGGGAATGTGCCCTTGGGTCCTGTGAATATTAACCAGTGTGCCTATTGTCGCCAGGAGGGTCATTGGCGTGCACAATGCCCCGTCCTTCGACAGAGGTCGAATAACACATTCGGAAATATGGGTAGACAATCCAGAGGTCGCCTGGGTGTAGGGGGCCCTGGTAGAGGCCAGTTTTCGCAGGATCCCCAACAACCTTTTTCACAGGATAATCAGACTTCGAGTGTGGATACTAGAAACATATTTGATCATCCTTCTGCTGCATATCTATCTGAAGAGCTTCCTTTTGATGATATTTTGTTTCGTTAGGATTGCCCGAAGCAGGGTTTGGAACCTACACCTATTCCCGTTAATCAGAAAGGTCCCTACGTTGAAATGGTAGTGGGAAATAGGAAACATCAATTTTTGATAGACACTGGAGCAGAGAAGTGCTACATTGATCATTCTCGGGTTCCAAACATTCCACTGTCAGGGCAAACCAATGTTTCTGTAGGGTTTTCTGGCACACCAGTTGTTTGTCCGGTTTCTTCACCGGTACCTATTTCTTTGGGTCCCTTTACGGACCACTGTCCATTTCTCTTGACTTCGAATTATGGAGAGAATTTGCTGGGGTTGAATCTGTTGAAGGAATTAAATTCGGTAATTCATTGTTCTTCTGATGGAGTGCGTTTGACGATTTCACCACAGCAATGTTCTGTTTCGCAATTCTTGACTCGACCTTTGCCGCCAGAATTCAGTAATGTACCAGAGTGTTTGTGGGCAGTTGATGACAATGATGTCAGTGTTTTGCAGATTGAGCCTGTTAAAATAGTTTTGAAACATGGAATTAAGCTGCCCCGTATTCCACAGTATAAGATTCAGTTGAAGGCGAGCGAGCTTTGAAGAGCATTGTTTCCGATTTTGTGCATCGTGGGGTGATTGAGGAGATTGCAGGAAGTTTGTGCAATAGTCCAATTTTACCCGTGTACGAAAAAGGTGATAATGCAATTCCATTTCGTTTTATAATTGATTTACGTGCCATTAATAAAGTCGTCGCTCCACAATTTTCAATTGTGTCTGATGTGACGACAATATTAACCATGATTCCAGCTACGGCTACTCACTTCAGTGTTGTGGACCTAAAGAATGCTTTCTTCAGTATTCCTATACATGAGGATAGTAGATACTTGTTTGCGTTCACCTTAGGGGGACGCTCATTCACATTTACTCGTGCACCTCAAGGTTATACTGAGAGTCCTAGTATTTATAGTAGGGCTTTGAAAGAGCAGCTTGATACCCTTGGATTGCCCCCTACTTGTACGTTGCTTCAGTATGTAGATGATTTGCTTTTAGCCGCTGACTCTGAGAGCTCTTGTAAAGAGGGCACTGTGTTGTTGCTCATCCATCTAGCTAAGCATGGTCACAAAGCTTCGCTTAAAAAGTTTCAATATTGTTGCCAGGAGGTCGCCTATTTAGGCTATCTCCTGTCAAAGGAGGGAAGAAGATTGACACCTGAAAGAATAAAACACATTTCTGGCATGTCTGTCCCAAATACACAAAAGGAAGTTAGAGCCTTGATAGGTATGGCTTCTTACGGTAGGTTATGGATCCCAAACTTCTCACTAGTGATAAAACCGATGTTGGCCTTGACGAAGAAGGGTATTTCTTTGCCATTGCCATGGAATACGGAGCATCAACATTCATTCGAGTTGCTCAAGACTGCATTATGTTCGGCGCCAGTTTTGGGCACACCGAACTATGAGAAGGCCTTTGTGTTGTTTGTGCATGAATGTGATGGATGTGCTTTGGCTGTATTAACGCAGGAACATGGAGGGAAGAATAGGCCATGCGTTACTACTCTTCCGCCCTTGATCCTGTTGCATGCGCTTTGCCAAGATGTTTGCGCGCTGTTGCTGCTGCTGTTGCGTCTGTAAAACAGAGTGAGGGAATGGTCCTAGGCCATGATTTAACCCTGATGGTGCCTCACTCTGTAGATATTCTATTGAACAAAACCCAAACGCAACACCTCACTTTCGCACGACTGACAAGATATGAATTAATCTTGTTTGCTCCCCACATTCAAATTAGGAGTTGCTGCGTTCTTAATCCGGCTGAACTCCTACCTTTCCCCGCAAAATACTGTTTGCGGTGACGAAGAGTCACATGACTGCCTGTATACTACTGAACAAGATACAAAAGGCAGAGTTGATTTGAGGGACACTCATTTGGATAACCCACAAGGGGAGCTGTTTTGTGATGGCTCCTGCTTCAAACTACTGGATGGTACATCCACAGCTGCTTATGCAGTCACTACATTGAGTACGGTTGTGGAGACCAAGAGAATTACGCATAACTCTGCGCAGGCCGCAGAGATTATAGCATTGACTAGAGCTTGTGAGCTTTCCGAAGGGCTAACAGTAAACATATATACTGATAGCCAGTATGCCTTTGGGGTGGCTCACAACTTTGGGAGACTTTGGTCAGAGAGAGGGTTTTTAACTTCGCATGGCACCAAGATCCAACATGGCTCCCTGATAGTACATTTTCTTTCAGCGCTTGCGCTCCCTAGTCAGTTAGCAATCATTAAGTGCGCAGCACATTGCAAGATTATAGATGATGTAGGGAAAGGGAATGCTTTCGCTGATCAGATAGCTAGACAAACTGCCTCTGATCTCTTCACAGAGATGTATGTTTCAAGGGAGACTGTAGATGCCTATTCAATGGACGAGGGTGTTGGGTCTGTACGGAATATCCAAGCCGATGCCACATTAGAAGAATCCAAGAGGTTGGCTGAGGGCTTGGGGAAACCCGATGATGATGGGTGTTGGGTGGACATGGTTGAAGGGAAATGGTTGCTTCCTAATGCCTATATAGTAATGATGGTTACCATGGCACACGGTCCCACACATGTGTGCGCTCAACAGATCACGAGAATGTTAGAGAAAGTCTGGGTAAATGATAAGATTTAAAAAATTGCCCAACATTATGTCCAAAATTGCATGATTTGCCTACAACACAATGTGGGAAAGGGGACAGCAACTTCAAGAGGTAGCTTTGGGCCTCCTTCTGTCCCGTTTGAAGTGATTCACTTTGACTTTATTGAAATGGAGCGATGTAACAATCTAAAATATGTCCTTGTGGTCATTTGCGCCTTTAGTAAGTGGGTCGAGGCTTTCCCTTTTAAAGACGCTACAGCTATGACCACTGCAAAGACCATGCTAAAGGAATTCTTCCCACGGTTCGGTTTGCCGAGAGTTTTCTGGTCGGATAATGGTCCGCATTTTATCGCTGCTGTAATTCTACAGATATGTACGGCATTGCAAATTGACAAACGATTCCATTCGGCCAGACATGCTCAGAGCGCCGGATTAGTGGAAAGACACAATGGTATCATAAAAAACAAGCTCGCTAAGACGTATGCCGGCACCAAACTAAAATGGCCGGACGCCTTACCGATCGTGTTACTTTCAATGCGGACAACCCCTCAAACTAAGACTGGGCTCTCTCCCTTTGAGGCGGTAATGGGGAGACCTGCTAATATTTGGGGTTTGCCTAAAAGCTGCGCATTGCGCGATGTCGAAAATGTACTTCTCTCCGACTATTGTAACCAATTGACTAAAAACCTGTTTTCAATTTATCACCAGGTGCGAGGGGCATTGCCGGTGAGGTACGAGGGCCCCGGTCACAGTCTACGACCAGGGGATTGGATCCTCGCTAAATCCTTCGATAGAGCGTCTTGCCTCGCACCACGTTGGAGGGGCCCCTACCAGGTGCTCCTGGTCGCTGAGACTGCGGTGCGGGTAGGAGGACGTTGCCACTGGATCCACGGCAGCCACACCAAACGGATCCCACACCCAGTGCCATACGATACAGAAGACGCAGAACCCCTTTCCGACATTGAAACCAACATACCCGAAACGGCAGACGGTGGAGAGAGAGTATCGGAGGCCGTTCCAGAAGTTGTAAGGCCCGACAAAACGGCCATCTTACCTCCTTGCTCTCCCACTGCATCGTTTGTGGATCATCCATCTTCTGATCCAACTTCCGTTCACTCGCCACCTCCTGTGGGAAGTGACGACATCCTGTCTGCTGATTCTTTTGCACCGGAAACTGTGAAGTATAATCTCCGCCCAAGGAGATAGGTTTGCAATACGGCTCTTGCTGTACATTTGAAAGAATTTGGGGGCTTGCCTTTTTTTTGGCCCAATTGCATAAAGGGTTCTGCTGGCTAAGGGTTGTGGGAAAAGACATTAAGAAGACACGCGACCGGAGTCACCAGCAAACGACAATTGGTGTTTCTCGATTGAAGATGACAATGCCCGCATCCGCTACCGTTCGTACTGAACTTTTGGACAAAAATGTGACTAAAAGAGACAATGAGCAGATATGTATGTGGGCCCCGAAAACGTTTTGTTGTCTACTGGTGATAATCACGGGACTTTTAGTAACTGTTGGTTGTGGGTTTTGGTATTTGGAGAGAATGTACCCTTTGAATGATTTCCTACCTGTTGAAAATATAACTGTTGTTCCCACTCCTTCTGTGCAACTACATACCTTGTCACCTAGAGATCTTTTGCATAGACGGAATTATCAAAATAACACTCTACTTCTAATTATGAATGCTACCCATGCATTCTTTAACAGAACCAATTGTTGGATCTGCTCGCATTTACCGCAACATGGGGATAAGGGGCTAGGTTGGTATATTCACCCTTTACCTTTGACAACTGCTTGTTATGCTTCACTTAGAGCACTGTTCTTTGGCCGTTGGAACGATAGCATCTCGGGGAACTTTGATGGCACTAATTTGAATAGTTTTGAGAAGCGTGTTCTGACTCCCCTGGGATGCACGCTTTTCGCAAATAGGAGAAAGCTCAATATTGCTTCTATTAGGCCTTCTGATAGACTGTCTCGTCCTTTCCAATCTTTGATTTCGTTTAAAATGGCTCCGATAGGCAATAAGGATGCCATGCCTCCTTCTTATACTGTTAACCATGGCCCCGATTCAGTTTCTTTCTGCATACAGAGGAATGGCACCCGGTCAATGGGAGATTTTAAAGGTTGCGCCAACGTTGCAAATTTGACTGGGGAAGACAGACCTTTGTATGTAGGCGAACCTATCTATTTTGTTTGCGGTAATGTAGCATTTCCATGGTTGCCCAGGGATTGGCAGGGAACTTGTTATCTAGGAATCCTGTTACCTGGGCTGTTTATAGCAAGTACTGTAGAGGTTTCGAAGGCTCGTCCATGGCGGGACGAGAATGGCGACACTCCAGCACAGGTTTTAGGAGATGTAGCGAAATCATTCCTTCCATTCTTTGGGCAGACAGCGAATTCCGAGGATATCAGGAAACTAGCGAGAGTACTGGAGAGAACCATCAACCAGACCACAGATATACTCTATAATATGACTTTAGAGCAGAAAGCGATCAGATTGGTAGCGCTTTAGAACCGGATGGCATTAGATGTCATTCTGGCTGAAAGTGGTGGAGTATGTAAACTTGTGGGGTCCGCTTGCTGTGTTTTCGTGCCGGATTCCTCCCCAACTATTTTTAAGGCAATACAGAATCTGCACATTCTTAGTTCAGAAGTGCATGTTCCCGAGGGAAATTGGGATCTTAGCGCTTGGTTCTGGGACTTCTTGCGGTCTTGGGGTTGGAAAGTGCTTTCAGTCTTGCTGATTATTTTGGGAATTCTGCTATTTCTTTGTTGTTGTATCCAATGTCTACCAAGTATATGTTCAATGCTAGGGGGATGTTGCGCTCAGGCGATAGGTACAATAGGACATAAAGTGTATGCCCCGGAAAAAACCTCTAAGGAGTATGTACTGAAAGAGATCTTAGTAAAAGATCTAATGGCGATAGATATTTCTGACAGCTATTCAGGGTGTATGGACGATGACACATGGAGTTATTTTCAGGGAAATCAGAAGTAGTTTAGCACTTCGCATAGGCCAAAAGGAGGGTTTGTCAAACTAGAAATTATATCGTGCCACCTATTGCTATGAATATATGTATATTGGCCTACGCCAAGCTGCTAACAAGCTGCTTATAAACTACATGTGAATAAACTCGCATTGCAAGGTCCTGACCTTAGAAACCATGTAAACTGTCATTTTGGGTCGAGCCGCCATTTTAGGTTTTCTTGCTCTATAAAGTCACCATGTGAGCTAAAATGTTAGCCTATGTTATTCAGAACAGAATTCGATTGTCATGACCTCTGCACAGCTAATGTGTAACTTGCCTGCAGGCCACTTGTTAGGGTCATGAGCTGAGACCTTGCCCTTCTGCTGACCTGTGTGCAATGGATTACCTGTATCACCAAAACTGATCTATAATTGAATGAGAACACCTGCTCAACTATATTGTATAAATTAAGTCCTGCATTGTAATGTTAGGCCTAGAGCATACATTGTTAGCATTTCTTCTTGTTAATGTATAAACCTAAGATGAACTAGATTTGACCTGGCAATGGACCCTAGAGCAGTAACTTATTTATGGAATGGTTAACCTGAAGAAAGGCTGGACAACAGGCTGGAGAAATGTATAAAATCCTGACTGTTTCAATGAATATTTGCACTCACTGAGCACACCGAACCATGCCGGAGTTCGCTGTGTTGTACTGAGGGTCGATAGCTATCTGAATTTTGTTCTGTTCTTTTGAAACTGGATTCAGTATAAAATAAAGTACTTTGTATGTTCCATTGTAACCTGTGTTTGGTGTGTTTCCTTTTTGGTTACCCTGCCTCATATTATTTCCTTGTTTTCACATTCTCTGGAAACTGTGCAGTTATTTGATTGTTGATTTTTTTAGTGCCTTCACATTGCAGTTCAATGCCTTAGTGGATGTGGTTGGGCATTGCATGGGGTTGAATGGGCCTGCTCGTGAGGATGGTCGTTGTGTGGTTGTTGTCAACCCATTTTGATTTCTCCAGGTTTTTAGCTGTTTCCTGAAAGTTAGGTGGTCTCCTGTCATCCTGATTTCCGTCAGGATCGAATTCAAGAGTCTGGCTATGATAATAGAGTGGTATGTTCCTCTCAATTTAATTTTCTCACAGATCGGTGCTAGATCTTAAGGTTCTTCTGGGTTCTTATGGGTTGGTATTGGGTGATTTCTGCTTGGAGGAAATCAGCTCCTTGTCTGTGTAGTGATTTATGTGTAATGCAGAGGGCTTTGAAATTGATACGTTTCTTTACTGGTAGACAGTGAGACTTCTCAGGGCTGGGGTGATG
This sequence comes from Ambystoma mexicanum, assembly GCF_040938575.1. Taxonomy (NCBI): domain Eukaryota; kingdom Metazoa; phylum Chordata; class Amphibia; order Caudata; family Ambystomatidae; genus Ambystoma; species Ambystoma mexicanum. Next base: position 920,763,464 of record NC_090926.1, on the reverse strand, counting down.
TGATCTCTTCTGTTTAGTCTCATGAGTAGTCCTGCCGCTGTGTTTTGGAAGCCCTCTAGTTTTTTGGTGAGGTGTTGGACATTCCTAGGTAGATTAACACAAAAAGAGCAGGGGACATATCACCCATGTAGCTAAAGAGAGAGGCATGTATAATACTCCTCAGTGATTTGGTGTTATGAAATTGTCTCTGGCGTAAGAAGCGCAGAAGCAACTGGTTACTGCCTGTCAGTGTCTGGGGAGGATATGTAACTCAGCTTATTGTTGAGAGAGAGGAAAAAAGGGGGGGACAGAGACGGTTCTATCTGGCTCTGCCTCTCTAAACTAATATCCCTGGGCAGCGCTGGTGGGCTGCTTATCTAAAAGTAGATAGAATAAGGACGTTAGAAAAATACTTCAATTTGGAATTTCACAATAGTCTATATGTTATTTTACATTGAGACTACAGGTCAGCAAGGTTCTGAGGGATTGAGCATTGCCTTTCACTACATGGGCTGCCCTCGGTCCAAGAAAAGACCTGACCCAACTGGCGGCCTGTGTAGTACATTTGCCAATTTTAATCAGTCTTTCCTCCAGAGTCACATGATCGACCAAGTCGAAAGCTGAGGAAAGATCCAATAAGAGAAGTAGAGCAGTTTTGCCCTCATCAATGATTTCTGTAAGGTTTGATTTTAAATCCAACAGAGCGGTCTCAGTTCCAAAGTTTGGACGTAATCTGTATTGTTCATTGGCTAGAACAGAGTTATGTTCCACAAAGTGCTTGTACTGTGCATAAGGTATTTTATCAATTATCTTTAACAAGAAAGGTACAATTGTTATCAGTCTATAGTTATCAGCAAGCGTGGGATCTAGATTCTCCTTTTTTAATAAAGGGGTTATCCAGGCCTCCTTAATGTTAGCTGGAATAAAAGCCTCTTCAAAAGATCGATTAACGAAATCAGTGACACAAGGGGCCAGAGTGCTGGCAAAATGTGTGAATAATGTAGCTGGAGAAATCTCCCTTACAGGTGGGTTTAAGTGTTTGAATAACTTCCAGGACCTTGTGTTCAGATAGTTGTTTAAAAGAAAAAAGAGTAGTGTTAAGAGGGAAAATATTGCATTGCAGTGTAGAGTCAGCTGGAATTGACTGCAACTGTTTAGTTTGATCTAAAATATGGTTTTGGTGTTTTTTTTTCTCAGTAAAACTTTCTAGAATGCCTTGACACCAGTTGTCATCTATAGTGATAGAAGAGTGCACTGTGGACCCTTTAAGTTCTTGTAGAACAGAAAAGAGTTCCTTTGGTTTTGATTTGGCTTTGTCTATTATTTTGTTCAAATTCCTCTGTTTAGCTCAAAAAATGACCTCTTTAAAATTCCTAACTGTGCTTTTACATTTAGTCATGAATTTGTCCGATGGATACTTACGCCAGTAGCGTTCTGCCTTACATTTCAGGCCCCTTAAGTGTAATACATCTGGAGTAAACCATTGATTAGCATCAGTGGTTTTATTCTTATTTGTGTATCTCACAGGGGCTAGTAGGTCACATACCTCGTTAGTGGCTGCTCTAAAGGTAAGAGAAAGGTCATCCAACGATAGACTCCTATCCATTAATGGTAGGAGGGGTAGTACTGTGGTTTAAACCAAATTAACTCTGGTAACCAAATTAAAAGGGAAACGAGCTCAGCTTGTTGTCGGAAGCGGCCTCCCCTTATGCTGTTACGTTGTGGCTGTTACGGAGGGTGAGGGTGCGGCTTGACACGCCCACAGCTCTGTTCCCTGCGTTTTGCCATCGGAAGCCGACGTCCTGACGAGTTGCCGTTTCTTGCGGCTTGCCAAAAGGTCAGCGGTTTCTAAACGTTGGGCTTTTCCCCTCATTTTTGTCGAGCCTGGGAGCCTCGTCTGAATCCCGACAGCCGCACCCGACTGCTTGGCCACCAGTAGTGTCCCAGAGCGCCAGAGTGGAGTGGCGAGATGGGACACGGGAGGCGGGACACGGAGCTAGTAAGCCCACTGTTGTGCACTGCCGCAGTACGTGATTACTGACGGTGAGTGGGGCGCAGAGTGGGGAAGACTGTGCCGGGTGCAGCGGGCAGAGAGTGGCGCCTGAGTTGTACTGAGCGGCATTTGTTGAGTAAGATTGCCGGACCACCGACATTTATAACTACTGGACAGCAGCCTGCAGGGCCCCAGCGGTGTGCATGATCCTGATTCCTTTGTTGTGGGTTATCACTGGGAGATGTTATACATCGCCTTGGATGGGGTTACTGGATGTTAAGCTGTGTATTTGGCGCCCATTAACTTCCATGCTGCTGCCCACTCCCCTTTATGCACCTGGTTGGGAGTTAGTGTACAACTTTGTTTACATACTCTCTGAGCATTATTGCAGGAAGCAATTGGCCGTATAAAATTGGGCAGAGAATTACTTGGAGCAGTGATTACCTTTATTGCTTTTATTAACAAAGAGTTGACACGCTGTGAGTAGTTGTGGTCAGGAGACTGTCGGGACTTGTTCCCTTTGATCCAGACCACTGATACATCGAGAAGACGGTGGGGATTTGTTCTTTTTGCCCCCACATTATATCATTCCCAGGTGAGTACGGGACCTAGACCCACTGACATTGATCGGAGACACAACCAATGTGCGGAGGATTAGAGCTGGTGATAGCCAGAATGCCTTCAATGAAGAGATCTACGCAACTCAAATATAACCTCAGTAGAACTAAGGGGATCGAGAAAGCAAAGAGCCCTCCAAGTAATGATATATTACGGACTAAACTTAGAAAGAAAGCTAAGAAGTTTTTTCCTCAAAATCCTCTCCCTGAAATTAATTTAACTACTATCGAGAAGGCTACGGTCCCAGCGCCATATAATGCAAGCTCTCTATGTGCCTCGAAATATGATGATATAGATAATAATTCGTTATTGGAATTATGCCTAAGCATCCAAAGAAACATGACCCCGGCACCAGGATCAATACCTATCAATATGGATTGCACCCAAGTAAACAAGCAAGGAAATACCCCATATGACACTCCTGTCCCAGTGGAACCAATGGGCAGATTATCAGAATCTCCGAACCTGGCGATGGCCTCTATGGAAGATAGCCCTGAATTTGAAAGCGAATGTCTGGCTAATACCTATCCCGGGGCGGCTGAGATTGTTGAGATCCAGTCATCAGTGGCATCCCTGCAATTCGCCCTTAAAATCCTACTGAAAATGTCTGGGCGAATATTGGATAACTCAAATGCTCTAATGCTTGACATGAACCAAAGGGAGAAGTCCGAGGGAATTGCTGACGTTGACTGTTCAGCCGAATCCAATCTCTCGGAAGTTATACAACTGGTTGAAGAAATTGAAGAACAGCAAACTGAGGAACTACAAATCCCAGGGTCAGAGGCTGCAAATGAAATTAATGAACCATTCTTCTCGCGTAAACAACGTAGAATGGCGAGGGGGGCGGCAGAGAATAAAAGAGCCAAAGCCATGGCTCCCTCCAGGTCTAATAAGGAACTCATTGGTCATCCCTCAAAGAAAGCCTAAAAAAGAGCGGCCAGAGCAAGGAAAAGGAGGAGTAGTCGAGAGGGCTGCCTGACTAGTTGGCTAATACCTGAACGAGAAAAGACGACTGAGCTTGATGAGGAGGATGATAAATTGGAGGGGGATAACGTGAGTGAAGAGGATGTGGTTACGGATGTGGTGAGCCTCGAAATTACATCTGATACACTAGCTCCAACAATTAATACCACCCCTCCGATTGTCACTAAAGATGCCACGGAAGGAAACAGGATATGCCTGATAAAGAACCTATACTTAAGCGAAGTTCCAAAATGGCTCTCACGCTCAGAATTGCTAAGTAGACTGAGCTATGTACCGCAACTGAGGGTCCTTAAGTCAGACGACTTCCAATTCGTGGAACCGCTAAAAGGCCCTAATCACCAGGTGACAGCGTTGCATCGTAAGTTCCTAACAACCGCCCAATTGCTAAGGAATTATAAGGTGGAATTGAAAGCAGTAGATGTAGAGGTTGATGTTGATTTGAATGACGTTGACTTAAGCTACCTGCCCAGAAAGTCAGGTTTGTCAGTTGAAACTAGTGTCTGCTCTAATCTCCCCAAAGGAAGAATGTAGAAATTTCGGACATCCAACAAGTCTTAAAATGGTTGGCTGATTCACTACCTGGAGTGCTTTCAAAACAATGAGATATCACAATTTTGTTTTGGAACTGCAGAGGTTTTGCTCATTTACTGTCAACAGAGGGTTCCACTAAGATCCTGGATGAACACAGCTGTTTTTGCCTCCAAGAAACTTGGGCACTGGATCCATTGATTTTGGACGGTTTTGTCACCTATCAAATGGCAGCAAAAAAGGTACAAAGGGTAGACCCTATGGTGGCCTCATTACGGGAGTAGTTAATACTCTTTATTCAAAACTAGTAGAAACCCAACTGGACAGTAACATGATGGCGGTTGAAGTCAACTATGACAACCAGGCAGGGAAGGATCACTTCCTATTAGTCAGCTTATACAATCCCCCTGGTGCATTATTAAGAGAACAACTGAAGGAGGCTTTACACAACCTATTGGCTACTTGGCTGTTAAAACTTGCAAATACTGGGGTAATAGTTGTTGGCGACTTTAATTGCCACATGACCGGGCCTAAAGGAAAGTCCCATAATCCTAAATTAAAATCTAAAAATCGTATGCAACATACCAAAAATTATGATCCCGAAGGACGAGGGTGGGAACATTTGTTTGATATATGGGACTTCGAAATGGTCAACGGCAAAACCATTAGTGACTACCCTGGGCGAAATACTTGGCCCAATGGAATCTCCTGCAGTACTCTGGATTACATCTTTGTCTGCCCTAGATTCTATATGATGGTGGAGGACATGCAAGTGATCCCGAATGAGTGGAGTGACCATGCCACACTTATATGCAAATTGAAACCTAGGATAATTGACCCCCTATTACTAACATGGGTAATATTAAGCTAAATAATGCAGGTTCACGGATTAGTTGGTCAGATAAAAATGTGGCCCATGCCGTTGCTGCTTTGACTAGTGATAATGTGCCACTTCTCCCGAATTTTGGAGCAATGACGATTAATTCCATCAAAAATTGGATCTACTCCTTTGCTGAGATCCATGCAGTTTGTCGCATAGGGGCCATGACCAACTGGGGGGAAAATAAGCCACTTTTTGATAGACTAATCCGTGATGCCAAGAGAGAGTGTAGAGCAGAATTGCAGCTGGCCAAGAGACAAATATATGCTCCTCACCTTTATTATATCAAGGTAAGAAGCATCAAAAATAGATACAGAGCTATTATTAGGACTAAGAGGAAATCCGACAAGATCTTGGCCTGGCAAAGGTTAGTAAATACGATTTGCATAGGTAAAACCCGTAATATATGGGCTATACTGGGTGAAGCGCGGGACAAGGTACAAGGCCCCTTAGTCAACCCCATTAAGGCCGAAACTTGGATAGCATTTCTTGAAAATGGTAATGCTAAAGAAGTTATAGAAGAAGCCTGTCCAATGACTAATATCCCATTAATTCCGCCTATTAATCCATTTTATGAAACAGTGATAAATATAATCACAGATTTAAAATCTTCACGTGCCCCAGGCCCAAATGGACTAGCAAATATTGTGATGAAGTCTCACCCTGAATTTTGGGCATCTTTACTAGTTATCATGTTTAAAAAGATCCTAAATGAGGGGAAAAACCTAGAACCTAGCAAACGGCGGTCCTCGTACCGGTCTTTAAAAAGAGTAATCGAGCCGACCCCAGTAACTATAGGCTCCTCTCAATGTTAGATGCCACGGGGAAAATTTTGCTTCACTCATACTAAAGGAGCTTCAGCTCTGGGTAGAGCGAGCGGATATACTTTGCAAATTCCAGAGCGGATTTAGGCAGGGTTATTCCACGGCACGTTACATCATGGTTATGGACCTCCTAAGGGCACAAACAAGATCAGGGGGGCAGCCCCCATTATATGCCCTTTATATAGACTTCTCTGCGGCATTTGATTCTATTCCCAGAGATTGTCTTTGGCAGAAGTTAAAATCAATGGACTGCCCCGAGGGCCTGATCTATTATCTCAGACTGCTCCATCAGAATACCTCCGTAAAAGTAAAATTGGACCAGGAAGGTCATACCACCAGAAGCGTGCTCCAAAACAGGGGGGTTAAACAAGGCTGTGTCACGGCTCCTTTAATATATAATCTATATGTACATGATATCCCAGCGGCCATTAGGGCAGCGACAAACTGCCCTCCGAAAATAGGAGATTCCATCTGTCCTGTTCTTGCCTACACAGACGACTTAGTAATACTTGATCGCACTATTAGTGGGCTACATAGGTCAGCCTGTGCTTTGTGGCAAAATGCTGAGAGAAATGGCCTTAAAATCAACCTGGAAAAAACTAATGTTATGAGATTCACTAAAGAGAATTCCTCCTGTGTGCAGCTTAGAGTGGGCCTAGATAACATCACTTATACTCCTTTTTATCCGCATTTGGGAATCGAATTTGAGACAGCTGGTGACTATGGAATATGCAAACAGTCACATACTTTAAGAGCAGCACAACTTACCGCTCTGTTCCATAGATTCACAGTAAATCAGGGAGGTTTCACTATCTGGGGCACACGTCAACTCTACATTCAAGTATTGTCCCCCATGATCACCTATGGCCTGGAAGCTCTCTGTAATACTGAGCTGAAATGGCTACAGGTGATAGAAGGGAAATTGTGGTGCTCTATCCTGGGTCTACCACCAGGAATTCCTATGGCAATAATAAGACTAGAATTTGGGCTGATCTCGTTGAAGGCTCTAGTTCTAAAAAAGAGAGCCCTACTTTACCTGAAAATGAGTATTGAAACCAACAACGGGTTATTAAAGGCTGTCCACCTAGAGATCTCCAAGGTCTATCCCCCGTGTCCTTTGAAGGAGCAAATGTCCAAATTGTTAACGGCCATTGGGTGGCAAACTCGGATGGGTAATGTTACAGAAGAAGTACAGAGGGCCCTAGGTAAACGTATTGATCTCTGGGACTGGCTTGAGAATTATGACCATCTTCGGAAGCTGATTAGCTACCAATTTGTCCAGTACAGACTGTTTAACTTTAAAAAAAACAGAGCTATCTCAACCGGTGCCCTGATGTGAGACTCAGACGTTTCATCTTACTTCTAAGGCTTGAACAACTACCTACATTAATGGTCGCCGGGAGAAGAGACATGATCGCTCCTGAACTACGACTTTGCCGATTATGTAAGGAAGAGAAACAGCTAGAGACGGCCAGACATGTGCTGACTGAATGCCACAAGATACATAGGGCCTCATTACGACCCAGGCGGTAAGTTACCGCCTGGGCCGTGACTTTACCACCATGGCGTAAACTACGTTTACGCCATGGTGGTTGGCGGACTTACCGCCCCATTCCGACCTTGGCAGGGCGGTAAGTCCCCAATCCCCATTTACCCTTCCCCATTCCCATTTTTGCCCCATAGGGCATAATGGGAGTGGGGAAGGCGTTAATTACGCCACCGTAAATTACGGTGGCGTAATTAACTCCATGGTCCCTTAGCGCCATGGATTTTAACACCTGCTAAAAGCAGGTGTTAAAAGCTCCATGGCGCTAAGGGACCTCGTACTCAGGCGGTAAGGGTCGGCGCTGTTTACGCTGCCGTAAACCCCTTACCGCCTGGGTCGTAATGAGGCCCATAGTGCCATAAATCTTGGTTTGGGCAATTTTGCACATAACCACGGATACATCAAAGAGGAACTTTTTTGGCATCATTACATTAATTTTAACAGCATGAGGCTTCTGACAGCATTGTACAATATTTGGCTGAAGGTGGAAAGAAGCCTCAATATAACTATATAGGAAGACATATAGATGAACGACTGAAGAGTTACTGTAGAACCCGAAGTGATTTTGTAATCTGTCATGGGTTCACAGTTAATTAGGAATTGCTACAACTGTAAACCATTGTTGAGATGCTAATCATACGCTGGAAATGTGTACTGCTGAGATGTCACTATCACTAGGTGCTGTATGGTTCTTGATTCTGTGCTAAAACGAGATTATTATTGTTGTTGCATAGCCTTACGATATCGACATGTTGGTTTGTTTGCTTAGGGAATTTGATGTGTTTTTTCGTTTTTTAGTTATATATTTGTAGCTAAAATTGTCATATGGTTTTTGTCTTATGATCATTTTTATTTTTGGTACGTTTTTTAATTTTCTCTATATACATAAGTTATATTAATCTGTAAAGTTTCAATGTAAACTAAATCACAATAAATATTAAATTAAATTTAAAAAGGGTCAATTACTCCTCAATATATTAGGTTTCATTATTTTTGGGGGTTTAGCAAGAGGTAACATAGTAGAAATGTCAAAGCAGAGGAAACAATGGTCAGACCAGATACATTGTTCCACTGATTGTACTTTCAGCATTTGATTTTTTGAGAGAATCCAGTCTAAGCTATTTTACTCCCGAGTGTGTTGGGGTGTGGACAAACTGAGAAAAAACAATGGTTTGAGTGATGATAAGAGTGAAAGAGCCTCCTGTTCAGCAAGGTTGTCCGCACACAGGTTAAAATCCCCAAGAACGACACAGGGTGTAGTATCTTTGGAGGTGCCACCAATAATAGATAAGAGCTGCTTTTCAAACAGCAATGTTCGTTTAGGTGGTCGATACAACAGTAAAATGCTGAGAGATCTAGTAGAGATAGTGTAAATCTTAACAAATAACGCTTCACAAGCATCTAAGGAAGGGTGGGTAGAAACGTATAAGTTTAACTTTTGTTTGTAGATTATAGCCACCCCCTCACCTCTGATGCCAATTCGATTGTTATAGACACACAGGTAGTCCATCGGGGTAGCCAACTGTATAAAAGGATAGGCTGTGTCGTGCAGCCAAGTTTCAGAAAAAAAGAGAATGTCAATGTTGGTTTGCAAGAGATAATCCGAAATTTCCACTGCGTGTTTTAATAGCGGACGCGTATTGATTAGGCAACATTTCAGTGCCCCATTTAACATGTCCTCCACAGCCAGAGGTGCAATAAGGTTGAATGATCTTATAGCATTGTCCTGTACATCCAGAACAGAAGATGCTTGGCAGGTAGCAGCGTTGTTTGTTCCTGGTGAAAGAGAGCTACATGAATTGAGCAATATGTTACTATCCCGGGATGAGAGCAGATTACTATCAGTTGAGAGTTCCCACATACTGTCATCCTGGTTGGCTTTGAGGCGAGCCTTGCGATTCTTTTGTATAGCTACAAAAGGGTTGCATTGGGTAGACATTATACAAGCTGAAGAAGGAAGGAAAGTAAGTACCTGAGCAGAAGCAGCAGCGCAGCGCACACCTCGCACAACCTTACAGTAACCATCACCAACCATCTCAGACTTGTCAGTGCTGACATGCCTGACGTGTATAGAAGAAGTACGTGCGTAGGACTCCAGTTCACTTGGGAAATGTAGTTATAACTCAATCTGCATGCGAAGTAAGTGATGAAATGAAAGTAAGGATTCCCTAAAAAAGAATGCATAGAGCACACGTTATATTTCCCACGAGGCTCTTAATGGATGTCACCACATATGAAAACACAATTTAGAAAGTTAAAAACACAATTCTAACTGCCTATATAATTCTTAAAAAGCAGCGCATTACAAAACAGCACAATTCTATAAAATCACAATCTAAAAATCTGTCTTTCTAGTTGAAGTCCAACAACTAATACAGGTAATATTTTGGAAATGCGTCATTCACACGGTTTAAATAGGGTTTACCAACCGTCTCAGGCGCGCCGGCACTGATGAGCCGATGTGTCTAGAAGTAGATGCATAGGACTACAGTTCACATAGGAACTGTAGTTCTAACTCAATCTGCACGCAAAGTAAGTCAGGAAATGAAAGTAAGGATTGCCTAAAAAAGAATGCACAGAGCACACATTATATTTCCAACGAGGCTCTTAAAGGATGTCACCACATAGGAAAACACAATTTAGAAAGTTAAAAACACAATTCTAACTGCCTATATAATTCTTAAACAGCAGCACACTACAAAACAGCACAATTCTATACAATCAGAATACAAAAATCTGTCTTTCTAGTAGAAGTCCAGCAACTAACAGGTAATATTTTTACTATCTCTCTCTCTCTCTCTCTACATGTGGTGTTACCCAGGGGTCTAACCTTTCTCCCGGGCTTTTCAATCAATAATTGGCACCTGTCGCCGACTGCATTGCTGCTCTCCCCGCTTCAACTTTCAGTGCTTTGTAGATGACACTCAGCTCATTTTCAGGCTCCCCTCTGCCACCTTTTCTCCCTGTCTCATCTTGGATTGACTGTCTGCAATCCAAGAGTTGTGTGCCGCCAAGGATCTCTGCCTGAATGCTAGCAAGACGGAGATCCTCCTCATTGGCTCACCTGCACCTTCCTTTCCTGTCACTCTCTGGCTGGCCCCCCTTGGCCCTCTTCCTGCTCCCACCTGTGAGGCTAAGACCTCGGGGTCATCTTCGTCTCCACACTCTCCTTCTCTCCTCATATATCTGATGTCTCTAAGAAGTCTAACTACCAGCTGCACCTCCTCAGAGATATTGTTCCTTTCCTCACCTTCCCCCAGGAGCTCACTGTCTCCAGAGTTCTGGTTCTCTGTAGGCTGGACTATTGCAACAGCCTCCTTTTAAATCTGCATGCCTCTACTTTATGCCCTCTTCAACTCATCCAGAACAGGACTGCGAATCTTGTCCTTCGCCTCAAACTCAGGGATCGTATCTCTCCAGCTCTGAAATTTCTCCATTAGCTCCCAGTGGCTGCAAGGATCAAGTTCAAGACCCTCTGCATTTTCCACAAGGCCTTCTTGGGCATGGGACCGCAGTACCTCCAACTCTCTCTGCGGAAATATCTTCCTACTCGAGCTCTCCGCTCCTCCACCTCCAACTCCTTAAGTGTCAGTCGCTTCTCAAAGCAACTAGTTGGGGGTAGATATCTTTCTTCAGCTGGCGCCTCCCTCTGGAACAGCCTCCCTCTGGAACAGCCTCCCTGCCTCTCTGAAACCTAAAGAGAACCATCATACCGTTCCAGAAGCACCTCAAGACCTTCTTCTTTGCTTCTGCCTTCTCTCTTCCTTTCCCCTGCTGATCTCCTGTCTGATTCTGCACTGGTCAACTGGCTACCCTCTGAATTTGGGCCCAGGTCCCTGCCCGCCCAGTTGAACATCTGCACTGCCTCCTCGAAACACCTGCACTTTGGGTCTCATTCTGTAACCCTATAATCCCCTTACCTGCACTTATTTTACACCTGCTGTCTGCACTTAACCTCGCACTTGCCACCTGCGTGGCTGCACTACTTGTTGTTTTTATCCTTTGTACTGCACTCTCCCATCCTACCTCTCCCTCTGCACTTTCCCCCTTCCCCCTACCCTGCACTTGCGCAATCTGAATGTCACTAGGCCTAGTAAGATCGTTGTCTTTTGTCCTCCCTCTGTTTCCCCTCCCTTGCCTCGTCGCACCTGAAACATTTGTGTATAGGCGCATTATAAATGCAATATCATATCATAAGGGAGACTCCCTTTTATTAGTCGAAGATGGTAGAGGCATTTTTTTCACTATTGCATTGACCTGTAGTTGCAGAGTGAGACCAATGTCCATGAGTATTCTCAGGTTTGTTATCAATATTGATGATTCCGATTGGGGTCCCATAGTCAGGGGTCAGGTGAGGGATATCTGAGTTATTGTCTTGTGAGGTTATTATTATTTCCATTTTTTAATGGGCTTAGTTTGAGGTTGTTGTTTGCCATATAGGTATTTATATTGGTGAGTCATTTATTGAGCATATTGGCAGGGTTGTTGTTAGTAGACATCTTGAAAATGAGTTGAGTGTCCTCTGCGTAGTTGTAGGGTGTCAGTCTAGGAGTTTGTATGATCTTTATTTAGGGGGTCATTTAGATATTGAAGAGAATTGGCGAGAGGCTTGATCCTTGTGGAACACCGCAGGTGATCACTTTTTTAAGTTTGATGTGAACAATTCTTTCGCTTTTGTCAGTGAGGAAATATTTCAGACATTGTAGTGCCACAATGTGAATGCCTGATTTTTCCAGTCTTTTGGTTGATGTTGTCAGTTTGATTTGATTTAAGGCCACCAATATGCCCAGTAGTATGAGGGCAGATTGGGTGTTGCTGTTGGTGTTTATCTTTAGGTCATGCCATATGGAGAGGAGTGCTGTTACAGTTCCTCTCGGGGTCTGAAGCCAACCTGGGTTTGGTCAAGTAGTCCATTGGATTCCACATGGTTGAGCATTTCTTTGTACACGTGGGTCTCCAAGATCTTTGCTGGGTAGGGTAGGTTTCATATAGGTCTGTAGTTGATGGGACCATCTGTTTTCTGTGTGTGTGTATGTGTGCGTGTGTTCTGCATATGCCAAAATAAAGACATATTTTCACACAAATGTAATTGGGCCTCATTACGACCCAGGCGGTGAGTTACCGCCTGGGTCGTACCTTTACCACCATGGCGTAAACTACGTTTACGCCATGGTGGTTGGCGGACTTACCGCCCCATTCCGAGGTTGGCGGGGCGGTAAGTCCCCAATCCCCATTTACCCTTCCCCATTCCCATTTTTGCCCCATAGGGTGGCGTAATTAACAACAAGGTCCCTTAGCGCCATGGATTTTAACACCTGCTAAAAGCAGGTGTTAAATCCTCCATGGCGCTAAGGGGCCTCGGAATCAGGCGGTAAGGGTCGGCGCTGTTTACGCTGCCGTAAACCCCTTACCGCCTGGGTCGTAATGAGGCCCACTATCTCTTAATTTCACTGATCTGACATGTTGTTATGATATGATACATTTTTAGATCTATGTGCATGCAAAAAATCTTGATTTTCGATACAATACCCCATTCTACCAAAAAGGATAAATTGGTGTTTTTAAAGTATGAAATCATCCATGAAAGGTCACCAAATGTTCATGTATATTCCACTGGCCTCTGATATGTTTGTGAAAACTACAGTTATCGTTTTGAATCCTAGAGGGCTGAGATTCACATGTGCACCATTTCACCATACACTCACACGCACACACCCAGGTGACCACCCATACATCATGCATTCACGTACATTACATTACATTATATAGACACACACGTACAGGCACGCACACACATTTAAACAAAATACATGTTCTTACCTTTTTCAATCCATTGGTCCAGGTAACTAAGCCTTCGGCTCCCTGCAACTGCCAGGAATGCTTGTTCCTGTCATTTGCAGAGGATCTGGAGGCCTCTATATCATGTGTTGGGGGGAGCCTTATGACTTCCAAAAGAAATATGTTATTTTTGAAATCCTTCTGTCTTCATAAAGAAATTATAATGGAAATAATTTCTTTATGAAGGCAGAGGGACTTCAAAAAGACACTCTGTCTTTTGGAAGTCATAGCCCCCCCCACTACATGACATGGAGACCTCCAGCCTGGAGGCTTCTATGTCATGGGGTGAGGAGGAGCCATCGGACTTCAAAAGGAAAATAGAAATAGTTTCTTTTTGAAGTCGCTCTGCCGTAATAAAGAAATTATTTTCGAACTGAAATAATTTCTTTATGAAGGCAGAGTGACTTCCAAAAGAAACTATTTCTTTTTGAAGTCTGATGGGGGCTCCAACCAGGACATGTGGCAGCAGGACCCTCCACACCGTGAGGGCTGCGGGACACCCACTCTATGCCAGTGGTCTTCGGGTCCCATCAATCTCAGTACGGTCCTCGAGCTAGGCCTATAAAGCTTTATTAAATTAGGTTGGACAAATTTGGTGAAATTATATGGACTAGATCAAAAGTTACAAAAGGGAACTGATACTATTTCTTATGTAAATTATCATGTAACCTTTACTGTGGTGTCTCTCTGGCAACAGCATAAGTATAAAACAAACTTGCTGTACCCCACCTTTAGCTGTTTCACGTAACAAGGGTCCTCTTGAGCCACCTAGCTCAGTATTAGTACAGTTCATATAGTTTGCAACTTTGGTGCTCAAGGCCTCTTAAGGAAGCCTGGGACAGGCAAAGTGAGCCTGAGTTCTTATTAGTTGACATTGTTATAGCAATAGTATGCAAATACTATTTATGTGATGGAGGGCTCATGTATAAGGAGTTATGTGGGTAAAACAATGTAGTTCCGGCTCAAAGGATATAGCAGGAGCCTTCAGCCGTGCTGAAATGTGATCTCTGGGAAAAGAAAACACACTCAATACCTTCGGTAAAGACTTAACTCTGTGTCACACTCACCTGTGTCTTTGCAGGAGCGATGGATAAGCCTCCTTTGACCCGAGATTTCACTTCCCCTGTTTCGCCCGGAGGAACACCTGTCAAATACAAGATGTACACTCAGACCAGAATTCACGTGTTTTCCCCTGTGCCCTTCCCTTCTCTCTCTTTGTGCTGTGATGTCCCTTAAGGGCTTACATTGAGTTTTAGTAAGGTGTGCACTCCATCCTGCACTCGCAGGGGTGTGATTCACTCGTAGAGGTGGTGCCAATATCTGTTGGCTGACTTCTGATGCCACACGCTGTTATGTGCCTTCATAGTGAGGCAGAGTGTCGAATGTGCCAGTTTCTTCACTAGCTAAATAGTCCTTTCACAAAGTGAACGTTGCACGGTGGATGTTGAGTGTCCGGAATTGTCCGTATTGTCCTTATTTGCCAAGGTATGTTTGGGGCGAGTAGCGCTGCGTGTAGAAGTCAGCCGCTGGTAGGGATGCGCATCGTCACTGGTTCGAGCGCACCTGGTTATGTCTCTCCTTTCCCTTGCAGGCATGGTTTATGGAGTGCTAGCGCCTCGAGACAGGGTTCAGCGCTTCTGGAGACTTGGTGGGCTGGTAAATTGAAACTAAGGTGAGTATGCACAGCGTTATTAGAGAGTGCGCAGTGAATAATGTCTCTGCGTTATTGGAGCGAGCGCAATGAATAATGTCTCTTTTTTTCTTTTACAGTGCTTTTCGCGCTCGGACCACTGACCTGGATTCCAGCGTAGCGAGAAGATTCGGTGAGTATGCGCAGCGTTATGGCAGTGCGCGCGCTAACAAAGTTCTTCTTTGCGCTTACAGGTGCTGGTGTAGGATTCTCCGGAAGAAGGCTGCGGCGTGGAGAAAGCATGAGGGTAGAACCGGAGTAGGTAAGCAGAAGCAAGTTGATCCGGAGCAGGTAAACAGAAGCAGAGCAGGTAAACAGAAGCAGAATGATCCGGAGCAGGTAAGCAGGTAAGCAGAAGCAGGTTGATCTGAAGCACGGCGAGTGTGTTGCTGATGCAGCTCACAGTAAGCAACACGAAGCAATGGAAGGATCTTGGGTGTGGCTTATATAGCCAGCCACACACAAACACTAGAGAGCTCATGAATTGTCATGCACTTCCTGTTTGGCAATAGGAAGTGGTAACCAGGAAGTTACTACAAACACCAGGAAGGAATGAAAAGAAGGTATTTGCTATGGGCTTCTTGTGTGCCTATGCCAGGCCTGCCAAGCCTCCACCCAACTTGCCCCAACTACCTGCCTGGTACCCATGACACTATGTGAGTCCAATTGTTAGCTGGAATTAGAAAGAAGAGGCACAACAGAACCACAGAGAAGCACCGCTGGAACTCCAACCCATAAGACAGCAGTGGGCAATTGGCAATAAGCTATGGACAGTGGGTGGGTTCCTCCTCCTGCCTTCTGCCTCCCCGGCAAATAGCTGCAGCACTTCTGCCGCAGGTGTTGACATGCCACAAGTATTTTTTTAAAAATACTAGTCAACTCCACCTCCTCCATTTGGCAAAACAGTCTGAAGAGACCTTGAGCCCAAAAGCAGCTGCCCAAACTGCCATGCTGCTTCTGCTGTACAAGCTAATGCTCAAAGGAAGGGTTTGTTCAATGTGTCAGTAGAGGATTGGCCAACGAAGATCTTCCATCTCAACATTTCAAGGGAACTTTCTGACTAGAATGCGTTGCCCAGAGCCCAGACAAACCGCATGCTACGAGACTGTCTATAAGGGTTTCATCATTTGGATCGGGATGACTGTTGATGGCATTCTAGTGATTACAATTCCACACGTGATGATTTTCAAACAATGAGTTTGGTATATAATTTTCTTTAAAGATGTGTTTCCAAAAAAAGATGATCTGTAATCCGAAAGAAAAAGAGGCTTGTCAGCGATCTAGATGTTCAAATGTTACTGCTACATTCATCCCCCTAAAGCCAACAAGGGACCCAGTGCACAGATTAATTCATGGCATGTTCAGTGTTGGCTTTTCATATGAAAGGCAGGATATTAACCGTGTGGTCTTTTGCTTACTTGACTATCATTGTTTTTAAATGGGGCTTCTATTTTTGAAGGATAAACAACTTCATTATTACTACCGATAACATGTCGATTCTGCTTTCATCCAACGTTAAACCATAAAACACACAGCACCACCCCACACCCCCTTACTGGTCCAGCTGCTGTGAGGAATGACTGGTGAGCAACCGTGCCCTAACAACACACTTATTACCCAGAGACAGAGGGAGAGCCAGAGAGAGAGAAAGAGAGTGCAGATAGCGATAGAGAGTGAGAGATGGAGTGTGGAATGGTGTTGCCAGGCCTGGAAAAGATCTGTACTATGCTAATGTCGGGACTCTCAGCACTCGCGGCTAGCCAGCCTTTTGGTTGTAGTCCCTGAGCTTCTATCCGAGGCTACAATTGTAACAAATCAACTTCCGGGGCACCAGTGGTCCAGGGATGAATATCGGTTTCTAAACCATCAATCAGCACACAACTCTAGCACACCAGAAGCGATCCGAACAGATTGGAAACACAAGTCAATTATAAACCTCCTTGTCCAGTTTTGGTAAAGTTGACGGAATGGCAGACTTATGTGCGCAAGGTCGTGGATCATTGGTTAGTTGCAGAACAGCAAAAATACGATTACCCAATAATAAAAGGGAATGTCCAGTCAAGGTTGTATAAACATATCTACTTATTATTACAACAGACAGTTCTAGCACACTACAAAATACAACCCACCCTGTAAAGGAACACAGAAGACAGATAGTTTCACGGAGGAAAGGTATGCCCTCTTGGTACTCACAGGAGGGTACTCGGTAAAGCAACCAGTCTTAACTGTTCAAGGTTATTTTGTTTCAGCACCAAACGAGCATGGGGTCGTAAATTTCACTCAGGGCCTTCAGAGAAGGACAAGGGGGACAGAACCACAATGTACCCTGTGCTTGAGATGATCTTGATGCACAACAGCGTCAAGTCATTTCCAGGACTCTTTACCGCTCCTGTGACAGAGTTCAAGAAGGGGGCGGCTGCTGGTATCAGGCGGCATGCAATTTTGCAAGCGAGGCTGGATGGACGGGTGCAGGCTGGTCAACAAGGTGGCTCAGGGTCAAGAATTGTCTTTGTGCTGGTTGACGGATCTGGAATGCTGGTTGAGGCATCTCAGACGGATTTAGTGACCACAGCGGTGCAGCCGGTCGCGGTTCGATTGCTTGACTGCCTCAAAAATGTCCTTAAAAGATGGACACTGGTCGATGCTTTTGTGGCACTCCTCCTGGATTCTTTGCAGGGCTTGTGCCATCCTTTAAGGCAGACAGGCCAAAAGCTGAGGAGAGTGTTTGCAGGCAACAGCCTTGTCCTTTGTTCAGAGACTCTCTGGCACTTCCCGCCTAGGAAGCTTGCTGGTAGAACCTAGCAGGGCACGCTGTGTGCTATCTGGGTACCAGTTCTGGAGCTGTGGGATGGGGGCTCTGAGTCTGGCATCTCCCTCTGTTCCCTGGGAGATGCTTAGGGGAAGGATCGTGCTTCCCTCTTGGAAATCCTGGCCTTCCTTCTATGGCTGAATCTGTAAGGTAAACTGCACCTTCAGCCAGGTTCCAATGTTGAGTTCTTCTTTCCTGATTCTGGTGAAGCCTTCAGATGATCTGCTAAGTGAGGGGTGCAGCCCTCTTTTAAAGCCAAATGTGCCCCAGTGATTGGTGCAGTCTAAGCCTACCTAAAGGAACCAATCCAGGGCCCCCACCAACAATCTTCTGTTATGCGTGAGGTCAGGACCAGAGTACTTTGAAACAGAGAAGGTAAGCGGTGACAACGTGTACTCTTAGGTTCCACCCATTTTCGTGTCTGTTGTAGATCAAAGTTTCTCTCTGGTTAACTGAGCCCTATGTGGCTCTCGATCAAAGTGCAAGTCTCCCTTGTAGTTTTTGACAAGAGCATATTGCCCGTCTTCCTCAAATCACATACTTCTCCCTCTGAAAGGCATCCGCTCTGCAGGGGTTGCCTATGGTAAATAATGGTGGTCAGTGATAATGTCGAATGCAATAATGTCGAATTTTTTTCTACATTTTTTCGAATTTTTAGAAAAAAATAAATAAATATATATAATTAAAATGTGTTGAATATGAGGGGTGAGATTGGCAGGGGGGTGTTTGGTGAGGGAGTTTGGGGGGAACCCCCCTAGTAAATGATATTTTCCTTGTTTATTTATTTATTTATTGAATAAATAAATAAATATATAATTAAAATGTGTTGAGTATGAGGGGTGAGAGGGTGGTGGAGGGGGCGGGGGGGTGGCAGGGGGGTGTTGGGTGAGGGGGTTTGGGGGGAACCCCCCTCTAGTAAATGATATTTTCCTTGTTTATTTATTGAATAAATAAATAAATATATAATTAAAATGTGTTGAGTATGAGGGGTGAGAGGGTGGTGGGGGCGTGGCAGGGGGGTGTTAGGTGAGGGGGGTTGGGGGAGGGGGAACCCCCCACCCCTAGTAAATGATACTCTTCTTGTTTATTTATTTATTGAATAAATAAATAAATAAATAAATAAATATATAATTAAAATGTGTTGAGTATGAGGGGTGAGAGGGTGGTGGGGTGGTGGTGCATGGCAGGGGGATGTTGGGTGAGGGGGGTTGGGGGGGACTCTTCTTGTTTATGTATTTATTGATAGTACTAAATGCCATTTTATTTCGCCATTTTTTTTTCTAAAAATTGACTCTTGTCATTATAAGTATAGGTTTTCGACATTATTGTTTTCGACATTTTTCTTTCGACATTTTTGTAAGTCAACATTCTTTTTTCGAAATTATCACTATAAACCGTAAATATTTGGACCCAGACATGCTATTCACTGTCCTTCATACAGAGGTTGTGGGAACTAGCTTCGAGTTGACACATTGCATCTCAAACAGGTGTTAGTTTTTCTGCCCATTTTTAAATTCTGTGACCAGGCATATTCACATGACTGCTTCAATTAACTCTCATCAGTATGAGCTGCTACCACACAGAAATTAGACAATAGCACATGGCAGATCCAGGGAGCCTTTGATATTTAATTAGGCTGGCCATGGGAGGAGGACGGTGTTGCCCTTCTCCTCTGGATGTTATTGTGCACCCCTCGCTGTCACCTGGCAAATAAATGTGACAGGGAGGACTGCGCCTGTAGGGTGTCCCCCCCAGAGTACACTGGACTATGTGTTTGTTGTGCGGCGAGCATTAGAAAATGTGTGCAGATTAGCCCCACACATTTTTGGAGGTTGATCCCCACTTCATTCCATTTCCTAAAAAATCCTCCAAAAAAAGCCCAGGCAAGCGCACACTCCCCGTGCGGATGGTCGAATACCTCAAAACAACCAAAAGACCCGGGGTTATAGCCGCCCATGCCACCCTAGGGATGCCTCTGAGAGTGTGTGTATGTGTGTGTGAGAGAGAGAGAGAGAGAGAGAGAGAGAGAGAGAAAGAGAGAGAGAGAACACAGATAGAGATAGTCATTGAGATGGAGTGTGTGTGTGGGGGAGAGAGAGACAGAAAGAGAGACAGAAAGGGATAGAGGGATAGAGGGAAAAGAAAGATAGTCAGGGAGATGGAATCTGTGTGTGTGAGAGAGAGAGAGAGAGACAAAGATAGAGCACTGATAGAGATAGCGAGTGAGAGAGATGGAGTGTGTGTGAGAGAGAGAAAGAGACAGAGAGAGCTGATAGAGACAGGGAATGAGAGAGACATGGAGAGAGAGAGAGAGAGAGAGCGCGCATGAGAGGGAGAGCGAAGCGGGCAAGGATATGGGGTGGGAGGGGGATCACTGTATGATACGTGGTGTACGCAGAGTTCATATGATTATAGTTTAAACTAGCATAATCTGTGTGTGCTAAGGCTTTGGAATGTCTGTAATGACCCTGTAATGATCATTTGGCAAAGTCATTGAGAGCTCTTCCCTCCCAGTAGTATTTGTTGCATTCCTGACAGCTGTGCCAAGAGTATTTGGATTTCCTGCAAAGCATCAGCATGGGTCTGATGAAGAGGTTTCCTTTAAGCAAACATCAATCACATTGTTTATAGCAAAGGGGCCAATGGTCAGCGAGCAATAAACCCATGAGCTGGCATCTTTTAGCAGAAGGAAGAGCACACAGAGTCAATAAAATGAGAGTTCCATCTTTTTTGTTCATGCTTTACCTGCAGCCCCTTGTGAATGCCATATAATGCCCTCCAATTCTGACAAAGGCCCCGTAGCAAGCTCAGTTTAAATTTGCCTATAGTCCATCTTCTATTCTGAAAAATGTTAAATACATTCTTATCCTGTTTAAATCAGTTTTGCAGTTTTGGTTGTGCTTTACCATCCATGAGCCTTTAGATTATTCTTCCATGGGGATAGGACGAAAGTATCGAACCCCTTTATAGCAAACCCGAAATTGTAGGGTTTTTTGTCGAATGGTTGCACAAATATAGATGGTAAGGGTATTCATTTGTGGATAGGGGATGTGAATTGGCTGTGGGCTATCTCCCTCCACATTTATTTGTGTGAAAAAATGCAAAAAAACGAGAAAAAAGGTCGTGTTTTTTGGGACTCGCAGTAAAGGATTCAGTATTTTCGCATAGATCCCTGCCATGTGGACGCGTGAGCCCATTGAAGGTGGCATCTCAGGTTTATGAGCCATGTGCATGCGGTATTAGACCATGTTAAGTCAGGCTTCAGTGGCTACATGATAACTGTATGACGTTCCCACGTTTTTATGATGAGTGCAAAAAGATGCAAGTGTAACCACTGTACTCAGCACATGCTAGAGCAGGACACCGTATTCACACTGTTCATTTGCTGCGCAGGAACACGCTATTATTGTGTAGAGCTGAGCAGCATTTGAGGCGGTGCATACTCAGAGAGCTCCATGGATGGCTGGGGCAGCATTTGTGTGTGAGTGGGGTGGGAGGATGGTGGCGAATGTCAGTGATGGTCCTTGCCATAAGTGCCCCGAAGGGCCCTCTCAAGGGATTGGCTCAGACCCAGGGTAGAAGTCTCTGCTCTGCCAAGATGCCCAGGCCTTAGACCAGGATGCCCTGGGCCCCCAGGGTGAGCAGATTCCCCATAGCTCTGTTGTCCATTTTCCCTCCCTCTACCATGGCTAATGGTTTCTAAATGATGCACCTCCTCCTGGGTGGACTGCATGCCGCTCCCCACCTGGGAACATGCTTTTCAGGAACAAAAGGGCTTCCCCCATTTTGACCAGGAACACCCCTGTGCAAATGAGAGAACAGGGCTGAGGAAGGCCCAGGCCTTTCTGCATCACGTGTGCATTCCTGATCACAGAAGGGGCTTTGTAGGTCCTTCAAGGGTTAGTCAATTGACCGTTCTCCTCTACAAGTCTCAAAGTGTTCGAGCCCTCCCATTTGGACAGGGAAGGCTTTTTGTGTAATACAAACCAACATGTCCTTAAGAAACAGCAAATATTATACTTATGTCTCAAGTCCTAGGATCGTGAGCCTTACTTAAAAAAGACCTGTTCATTTTAGTCTTTTGGCCCCAGATGATCAGCTGGTGTGGACTGGATGCACATGTTATAACTCTTGCTTCTGTGAATTGCTTGATATTGCGGACATTTCTTTGTACATTGAATTTAATGTATAGCGATGGGTCAAATCATTAATAATGGATGTCTAATAGGTTGTAAAACCCCAGAAAAGTGAAGGACACTTATGACAGAAGACATAACCCACAAAATAAACTCACAGGATCGATCAAGATATCATGCTTTAGCTCATGCAAGATAGGGTATGTAAAACGCCCCCGCACCATTTAGAATGCATCATAATTTTCAGTGCGTTGTGTCCTCTTCATAGAGCGTATCCTACAGAGAATGGATTTCTAGTAGTGACAAACAAGAGTAATGGAATGGCAGTCGGGCTCAAGATGGTTTTGGAGTGCGGTCAAGTTGGGTAATAACAGCACACACCCACAATCTGTTTTCTCCATTTAGAACACTCTTCCAATGGCCAACCAAAGCCTGATGTCGAGTCAGTGAAGAGCGCGGACCCTCCGACCCTGGAAGCTTCTGGCACTGAGACAGTCCTACCCTCATCGAAGAGCAACTCAGTACAAATGAAGCAAGACGTGAGTCATGGCCATTTCATTTGCATGGCAAGCTTGTATCTTTCAAAAGGGTGGCCCCCCAAATGTGTGTAATCCCACAACTGTTCAAATACTTGTTGATTCTTATGTTCAAATCTAATTGGACAATGTTGGTGAGGAAGAGGACCCGTTAGCAGCATATAGGAAGCATGTGACGGGTAGACTTATACCTGAAAAGCGTCCCGACACGCTGAAGATGCTGCTGCATCAGGTTCATTCCCGCCTCACATTTGAGCCGTTGGTCCAGGAGCATTGCATTCACGCTCCATGGGTTGGGGTGCAATGAAGCAAGAGGGTAAACTGGCAATGCCGACACAGTTATAAAATTAACACTTTTGAAAACAATATATTAAGTACCTATAACCAAAAATGCCCAACTTGACTCAGGAAGATTGATCACTGCAGGGATGTATTCAGATGCTTAGAAAGGGTTGAAGCGTGCAGTTACCATGGGCAACTGGCGGGGTTCAGGGATGCTCCAGACCCTTGTTTAACCACTGAAGTCCTAATTTGAACTTTTGATAGTTTGTAGAAGGCCCCTTCAGATCTCTTTAGGAAGTATGTAAAGGTGCTTAGAACATGTCATGTATCTGCAGCTTTGGGGAACCACAGGAAGGTTCCCCAAATCCTGCAAAATTACCTGATTAGTCAGACACCTCCCTAAAAAGGAGCAACATTTTACTGGATTAAGATGTCACTTTTCCCTGTCCCACGGTAAATGACCAGAAGTTAGGGAGTTGGCTAGAGCGCGGGGCCAAGTTCAAGGAATGCTACCCAGGAGAAAGGCTTACAAGTCTCCCTTCAGGGTCTTGTCTTGGTCCTGACTCTTAAGATTCATCACGAGCGCAAAGTGTTCTGTGAGGTAGTATATTATGTTAATATGCTTTCATACTGCATCAAGTCCGTGGTGTGGCATAGTGTGCCCCCGCAAGGGGTATACAGAGCTTAGTGCGCTGGAAGACAGAACATAATTGAAAGGAAGCAAAGAGGATGGGAAAGTGGGAAACAGCTGCACTCTAATGAAGTTGCCATTTCCAAAGGCCCTTATATGGCGAGGGCCATCATGGTAATTTCTAGCTGCTTTCTTATGCAGCTGATTTTCCATCAGTCCAGTAGAACTGCACGATTTTAATTCCAAGGACTCCCTGCATGGTTGTCTCCATTAATCTAAGATTCTTTCGATTACCTCCTTTAGGAATAGAGCACTGTCATTATGTTCAGTACAAATCCTGGGTTTGCTTGAAAGTTAACATATAAAACAAAAAATCTTTCTAATTCAGAACATTTTAGGGCAACGCATAGAAGAGGACCTGGTAAAAAGAAGGCTGGGGTGGAAGGAACGACGGGGCATCTTCGGCGACGTCAACATCACCAAATTCTGCAGATTTGGGAAGTTCTGTTCCCCTTACCAAGCTTTGGCAACTCCAGTAAGTAGCCACAATGCTGACCTTTAAAATACAAAGCACATAAATATGACAGTGTTGTAATTGGATCTGCTGGGTTGGCTGGTGATGTCATTTGGAGTGTGGAGTATTGTCACTGCGGGTGGAATGTTGATGTATGTGCTGTGAGCCAGGTTCCACGGATGGCAGTTGGACATGAGTAGCTGGGCTGGGTGGATGTCCCATTGTTTCTTCTTTACACCTTAACAAGAGAATAAATGCACATGTAAACTTACCTTCTGGTTCCTGGCATTGTGTGAGAAGGTGACCTTGTTTACGTCACTGGCGATGAAGATGGGATTCTGCTTGGAAGGAGCAGCTTAGAGGAGCACTGCCTTCCTGAGGTGACGTCCATCCAGCTAATCCAGTTCACAAACGGCCAGAGGTTGTGGCTGTGGTGATCCTGCAGATCGGGCAGTGCAGGAGTGGAAGAGGTCCATTTTCAGGGCTGAGGAAGAGGGGTCCTGGGCGAGTGGAAAAGTCACATTGTTCTTTGCCCACTTGCGGAGGAGCAGCGGGGAGCTCAGACTCGTGTCTGTGGTGTAATGCGGGCGCAAGATCTACTGGGGGCTGAGGTGACCCGGGTGTGTCCTGTCGGGGCATAGTAGCTGTGAGGTGCAGTTTTGGGTTCAGTGTCCGGTTGGTGCTGTTTTGAATTGAAGGGTTCCTGCAGTGAAGTTTGTAGCGGGTTTAGTGCCGCTGAATCAGGAGCGGGTCGGCACACCCCGCTGAGGTACTCGTGCTCACGTACTGGGATCGTTGTGCTGTTGGGAGCCCAGTGGCTCAGTGTAGTGGCACTGGGGGCATGGCCGAGGCAGTTGGTGTTTTGCCTGATGGGCGTGTTGTCTGCTCGGTGTCGGCGAGCAGAATGATGACGTCGCAGGAAGGAGGGCCTTGCTGGAACGCAAAGTTCAGTTGGAACGCGGCATGAGGGCTGCCGGAAAAATGCGGCTGTTGTAAATCTTGAAGAGGACTTGTCATGGAGGGGCAGAGGTACCGAAGTGAATCAGCATGGAACAGCTGTTTTCGTATATGACTGGGTGTCACGCAAGAAGGAACATTTCGGGCCAGAGGGGTGTGCAGCTGTGGACCCGGAGCATCACAGGACTGTCCAGGATAAGTTTTGCAACAGGTGTTGCGATGTGGTGAGGAGATTGTGGCAGCTGGATCCTGATTTGTGGGTTGCTTACATACGGATGATGGCTCCCTGCTGGACTGAGAACTAAGATGGTAGGTGTTGGGGAGGCCATTTAGGTTTGTTGTCTTAGTGTAGTGGCCTCGGGGATAGTGTGTGTCAAGGAGTTGTGCCTCTGGGTTGATGTTAGCTGTTAAGGCCTGTTTTAGGGTGCATTGCAGGTTGTTGTGTTCATTTGGTGGCCTATTTACGTTTAGGGCACTGATCCTGATTGTGGTTGGTCGTGGACTTGGGGTGTGGATTCATTTGTATTAGGGTGCTTTTACTGTTAGATATGTTTTTCTTTTCTCTTTGCAGAGGAGGGTGGCCATGTCGACTGGGGCTACGTTATTATTGCATTGTTGTTTTATATTTACTTTGGCCATGGACATGAGGGTGTGGGGTTTGGGCGCTGAATTTTTGCACTTTTTTGGGTTGGGGTGTACATGGATGCTTTCTGGTTCTTGGGGTGCCAGGTTCACTTTCTATAAATTGTTTTACTATCAATTGTTTGTTTATGTGTCCTTATGTGTGTGTTCATAGAGGATTTTCCCCTGGTTATTTCTGGAGTGGCCTGTGGTTTTGTGTGATCAGTGCAACCAATACGGCGCTTGGTTATGGCAGGGAGGTTCCGCATAGTTATATATATATTTTTACCAGGGTGGACGGCGGGGCCCCAGGTGGCCGGGTGGGCCCTGGGTTCAAGGTGTTGTGGATTTATGGTGTGATGAACAGGTTAGGGCAGTTAGGTGTTACTGTCCGGTTGCTGCAGGTTTTGCTACGTTTTTGGTCCGGGGTGGCTGGGTGTGCTCTGGGTTTGTGTTTCGATTTATGGTTAGCTAAGGAGGTTAGGGCAGTTTTGGTGTTGCTTTCTAGTAAAGAAGTTATGGCAGTTTTGGTATGGCTGTCCGGTAATGAGGTTATGGCAGTTTTGGTGTTGTTGTCCAATAAAGAGGTTGGGGCTGGTGTTACTGTCTGTAAAGAGGTTATGGCAGTTAAGTGCTGTCTAGTTTGGTTGTGTCAGGTTATGCCGCGTGTACATATAGATAGTACGTTTCAGGGTGGCCCGGTGGGCTCTGGTTTTGGTCTTTAGATTCTGGCAGTGTTTAGAGGGTCTGTTGCCAGTTGGTAGCAGTAGGGTGCTGCTGCTTCGTGTTAGTTGGTGTTGGTTGCTTGGGCTGGTTTAGTTTGGGTTGAAGTGCTGTCCTGTCTGCAAGGTGGGGTGTCCGCTGGGGTTTAGGAGGCCGTAGGTGTTTGGTGTTCTGGTGTTAGCAGTAGGACGCTCTTGTTTATGCCAGTTGATTAGTTATAGTTTGGTGCTAGTTAGTTTTGGTTTGTATGAGTATTTAATGGCTGGTCTTGGTTTGGTGATGCATAGTGCTGCTTTTCATGGGTACATCTGTGGTGCACTGGTTCGTGTTCTCATTTTCTATCGATCTGGTGTGTTGCAGGTATATCGTTGGGGTGTTTAGGGTTGCCATTTTGAGTTGTTAAGGTTTCCTTCTTTTGAGGTTGCTGTGGTTAAGGTATTGAAGGGAGGGAGGTGTGTTGTAAGTGGATTTTAAGGTGTTGTAAGTGGATTTGGTGTTAGGTTTCTTCCTTTTGAGGACTGCTGGGTTGGCTGGTGATGTCATTTGGTGTGTGGAGTGTTGTCACTCAGGGTGGAATGTTGATGTATGTGCTGTGAGCCAGGTTCCACGGATGGCAGTTGGACATTAGTAGCTGGGCTGGGTGGGTGTCCCATTGTTTCTTCTCTACATCTTAACAAGAGAATACACATACATGTAAACTTACCTTCTGGTTCCTGGCATTGTGTGAGAAGGTGAACTTGTTTACATCAGACAGCTACAGAAATCTTCACCATGTGATATCTGAGTAGTTGGAAGGAGAAAGGAATGTGTATTTTTTTGTCTTCTGGATGTTCTGCTTTTGCCTTTATAAATGCCGAACAATAAGTCAGAATACAGTGAAGTCATAACAGGACTAATGTCATCTGATTTATGCGAAGAAAAGATCTGTGTAATGAAAGGTCTTTATCATGCATTGATGATTGGGACATCACGAGCTGTTTGCACTCATGGACTTCTTCCATTCCATAAAAGGCCCTCCTCTGCCATCACTTCCTGGTGTACCAGATGCTACTTGGTTGCAAACGCATGCGTGTGGGTCACATTATGTTTTGATCTATGCTACTTGTGCAAAACAAAATTGTGAGTTGGAGCAAATGTATAAAAATGAAGCCCATTCCACAGTGGCCTGTATGGACTACTGTTGGTTGGTCAATTTATCTTAATGTGGGCAACAGGGTCTTTGATTACTCTTTGGTTATGACTCATGTGTGCCTCTTCTATTTGAGAATGCACCAGATTTTGAATGGCCGTGGTAGGAAATGATCAGTACCGACTCTGAGCTGCCATGCACCTTTGGGTTGGCACCCCCATGCCCACCAAAAAAGAGATGTCATGACTTTTCTTTCCATTGTTTTTAATTGGTTTGCTCTGTGTTCCTTAATAGCAGCGATGCATCCTGTTTTTTCTTGGTTCTCTGATAGATTGTGTTACTATGACTCTGACCCTTCCCATGACTGATATTGTTGTCTATGAAGCATACCAAGCAGAGATCGAAGTGAGCAGGAACGGTCGGGAGCCGTGTTCCACTACTTTTTCTTTTCTTTCTGTTTAACATTCCTCTACTTTTTACGGCCATATTTACCATTCTATATAGAGGATTTGACCATTCATGTCCTTCTGCAAGTGCAAAGTTGTAATAGGAGCCTTAGTTACTTGTCACTTAGACTAGTGCAATGCCCCGACCGCCACACCATGTCACATGTTGCTCTATGCTTCCACCTACCCTATCCCTAGCCGGGACCACGGCTCCACTACTTTTTTCGGTACACTTGTATCACTGATACCAAGGCTCTCTGCACCCTGGAGATATATACGCCGAGCTACTGAAGGGATACTTGTTTGCTGCGTGGAGCCTATACATTTTGCCATTAACCCTCGGGCCAGTTATTGGGTATGGATTTGAAGGTAGAGTTTTGGAAACTAGGAAATCCATTGAAATTTTCCTTCGGATGTAGCCAAGGGACACCTGTAGCCGTTTACGGGAGAACGCAGACAAGAGGCATTAACTGATAGTTTAACAATCCTGCAAAATCCTAGATGCACAGAAGGATGGGGGAGGACTGATAGAAGGATAGCAAGTCTGATGAGAAGACTCAAGAAGTACTGTTCAGTTTACCACTCTGCCTGGAAAAAGTGTCAATAGCGTTGCGGTTATGTGCTGCTGTCATTAGTATGGATTTATTATCAGCTGACAATACTTCTGATCGAATGGGTGGGGGGAGGGGCGGTTAAATGTACTTCCAGGGGTGAAGAATACACAGACACACATTTTCAGGACCTGGCATAGGACTTGGCAGGGCGCAAATCACGTCTCTGTGATTACCTAAGGGTTCAGGATCAGCCAACGCGTAATACACATTGAGGCAGCTGGTTCTGGGTTTTTAGGAGCAGCTCACATTGATGTGCCTATGCCATTTTTAAAATGATATTGAAACAACTGGCACAGTACATAGCAAAGTTATAGCGCAGTATTGTTTCTTATGTTAAGTTTGAATCTGTGTTTTTCCTCTGTTCGCATTCATAGCAGGTCTGCTCTTTCCATGATGATATAGAAGCCTTTTAACAGGCAGTTACTGGATAGCTAACAGAAACAGAGCCACAATCTACCTCTTTATTGAATTTTGACTCACTATTTCCCACGCCAACCTTTGAACTTTTTGTTCTTTAGCAATATCATCTTTGGCTTTCCCATTGTTTACAATTGAAATTTGAATATGATACTCTGAGGCGCGTTCCCTGGGAGAACGCCATTATTGCGCCACCCTCAGAAAGGAAGGGCTTTCTGCCCCCCTGGTACTGTAATGTAGACCATTCCTCATTTAAATGACATCATCCAATGGCAGGAAGGCGATGTCTTTCCATGCAAGAGAGTAAGTTATTATGATTCGCTTGCTCTCACATGGGAAGGTTTGAGCTCGAGTACAACAAAGAAATCAGATCTGACGACTGACCTGCTTATGCTTTCACTACATATGAAGCCACTGCTCCTGGATAAAGGTGCACACTGAGATCAAATGAGATAGAGCTATAAACCAGCACATTCCGTGAGTGCAATCGCCCACCTCCCCAGAGCACATGCGAGCATATAATGGGCAACGCTATATGGTTAAGCATCTATAAATCTATTAACTGTATGACGCCGCCATCTTAAGTCCAATTCATCCCTTTCTGTGGCGGAACAAATGACTGTCCAGCTTCTAAACAGCTATCACAAAGCAAAGAGCACTATAGGAAATTGATTTTAAGGGGGCTGAAGTGGAATATGGCACTCCTGTAAGTTGTGAAAATAATAATTCTTGATGTCCCACCAGACCATAAACCGTAGCTTCATCGTGCGGTGAAGAAAGAAGAGGTTTGATTGTTCTTAACAGCGATAATTGATATTACACACCAGTAATACCTGAGTGATGTTGCCTCAGCAATTCTCAGAGGAATCCTGAACAAGTACAGTGAGAGAGAAGCAAAACAATATGGGTACCCAAAGATCCAAGTGAAGAAATCCAGAATTCATCTGATTTGTGCAAGAGGAAGGTGTAAGCAGCAAAATCGCTGTTTTAGCCAGGAGAACTTTAAGAAAGCTAAGGGACAGCCAATCATCTATACTGCTGAGACAGTGACCTTCCTGGCACACAAGGACACAAGCATTTAGCTGTCAGATACCCAGTGATTCGCAAGAAAATCAAGGCAGACCCCTGGAGCTCTCAATAAAGCCATAGGGATGAGTGGCCTAGGTGGCTGATTCCTGACATGCTGGCTGTGACTTCTCCTGCACTACCCATATTGGCAATAGCAAAACAAAAGAGGTGATGGCTGAAAGGTTTAGAATACATCCTAACCTATGGCATTGCTCTCGGCAACTCTCCAGACCATTGTGCTTTGCCTGCCAAGCCATTACAAAAGGGGGAAGACCATATGCAAGTCAGGCTTGGTCCCATCCCTAAAGGGGCAGTCCAGCCCGAACTGCTTGGTCACATCCATTCTGCAGGAGACCACAAGTATCCCCAGCCTCATTGGGTGTCACCAGTGAGGACTAGTTTGGGTCTCTAGGCCCAGCAGGCACAGACCCACTTCTGGGCGTAGTCGTCCCACTCAGTGTGACAAGAGCAAAACAAAAGAGGTGATGGCTGGAAGGTTTAAAATAAATCTTAACCTCTGGCATTGCTCTGGGCAACCCTCCAGACTATCTTACTTTGTCTGCCAAGCCATTACAAAAGGGGAAAGACCATATGCAAATCAGGCTTGGCCCCACCCTAAAGGGGCAGTTCAGCCAGAAGTGATTGATCACATCCATTCTGCCCAAGACCACAAACATCCCCAGACATGTTTCGGCCTCTTTGGTCTCTAGGCCCTGCAGGGAGGAGACACATGTCTGGGCATACCTGTCCCACTCGGGGTGACAATATCAAGACAACCTCTGGCATTGTTCGAAGCAACCCTCCAGACCATCGTTCTTCACCTGCCAAGCCATTACAAAAGGGGAAGCACCATATGCAAATTAGGCTTGGTCCCACCCCCAAAGGGGCTTGTTCAGCCCGACCTATTTGGTCACATCCCTTCTGCACAAGACACAACCATCCCCAGATATGTTTTGGCCTCTTTGGGAATCATCACTGAAGAATAGTTTGGGACTCTAGGCCCAGCAGGCACTGGACCCACATCTGGGCATACACATCTCACTCGGGGGGACAATGTCCAAAAAAAAGAGGTGGTGGCTGGAAGGTTTACAATACATCTTAACCTCTGGTATTGCATGGGCAACCCTCTAGACCATCGTTCTTCACCTTCCAAGCCATCACAAAAGGGGAAAGACCATATGCAAATCACCTTGGCTCCATCCCCAAAGTGGCAGTCAAGCACGAACTGCTTGGTCACATCCCTTTGCGGCAGGACCAAGCCTGACCTGCATATGGTCTTTCGCCTTCTGTAATATCTGTGCTGTATTCCCTTCAAGCTGTAATAGGTTCAACATTCTCACAATTGTAAGTATACAATAAGACAATCTTGATCGTGTTGGCACCAGAGCTAAAATTGCATCAGAGCATGATAAAATTGCATCAGAGCATGATAAAATGATGGATTTGTCAGTGAACAATCTTGCACCATTAAAACAACAAATGGTAAAGGCACAACCGTCAAAAAAATGGTACTCATCAGACATTCGGAAATTAACATCCTTGAAGGACAAAGCCTTCAAGAGCTGGCAGGAGTCCCTCTCTCTTGAGGACAAGGAAGACTATACCTAGGCAGCCAAGACTCCTAAACAGGCCATCAGTGATGCAAATGAAACTGTTTTATGAGAAGAGAATAAAGGGGGCCTCCTCCAACTCAAGGGAATTGTTTAGGGTTTTAAAAGAACTAGAGGACTCCTGTCCCCTGGTCACCAAGGATGTGAAATGGTGTTCAGATATCCAAACTCGGTGCAAATCAAGATTGAGAGCATCAAAAGCGACACTACAGCTAATAGAAAGGCTTTAATAGAGGAAAAACCTGTATCTAATGCAGGAAAAGCATTGGACCATTTACCTCGCTTTGTCTTCTCTAAAGTGACTGATGAGGTTATTCTGGATATGCTAGAAAAACTGAAGCCGACCAATTGTAAAGAGGACATTTGCCCGGCAGCTATTGTAAAATCTTGTGCCCACCTCCTTGCCCCTTGGATTGCTAAATTTGTTAGTTTATCCGTTCTGGAAAACCCATGTTCCAACCTCTATTAAACAGGCATGGATTACCCCTTTATTGAAAAAAACCTTCCCTGGACCCATCCCTGGCAGCCAGTTATCGCCCCATGACCAATATGCTAAAAGACCTATGCTTTTGTGCCTTGATTGCTAAATCGAATTTAGGTGACCCTATGCCTATGCACTCTGCCAGTGACCTATGCTATTGTGCCTTGATTGCTAAATCAAATTTAGGTGACCCTATGCCTATGCACTCTGCCAGTGACCTATGCTTTTGTGCCTTGATTACTAAATCGAATTTAGGTGACCCTATGCCTTTGCACTCTGCCAGTGACCTATGCTATTGTGCCTTGATTGCTAAATCAAATTTAGGTGACCCTATGCCTATGCACTCTGCCAGTGACCTATGCTTTTGTGCCTTGATTGCTAAATCGAATTTAGGTGACCCTATGCCTATGCACTCTGCCAGTGACCTATGCTTTTGTGCCTTGATTGCTAAATCGAATTTAGGTGACCCTATGCCTATGCACTCTGCCAGTGACCTATGCTATTGTGCCTTGATTGCTAAATCGAATTTAGGTGACCCTATGCCTATGCACTCTGCCAGTGACCTATGCTATTGTGCCTTGATTGCTAAAATCGTAACCCACTGCCTATGCACCCTGCTAGTGACTACAACTTCACTGTACTAGCCCTTCTTGCCCTACATCACAATGTATCTCCATGCGTTTTATGCAGTGTTACTGAGATCAATATTGTACTTTTTGAACAGCCAATGCCCAACCATGCTACCTAATCTACCAGCACTTGAGCCCGTTTATAACCCATATACACTAACTGAAATGACCTCCATACCTTGCCCTGTTCTCATGAGGAACCTTAGATTACAGGCCAGGCTCCCAAGGCTCTATGACCCTCTACCTAAACCAGCCTACAACAAGGTGACTAGGAATCCTTCCCTACACCCTCTTCAATTGAACAGTAGACTCCACCGTGAGCCCATCCATGACCAGAAAAATACACATGAATCCGTGCCACCACCCTCAAACCTAGTAGATCTTAGGACCAAGGATGCTCTAATAAACGTCCGCTCTATGGTAGCCCATGCATCAGACATTGCCGACCTGTTACACAATGAAGACCTGGACTTCTTAGCGGTCACCGAATCTTGGCTTCACCCCACGGCAGGCCCTGCAATTATGCTAGCGGTACCAGATGACTATACGCTACTAAGACTTGATAGTACCACCTCTAGAGGCAGAGGTCTTGCCATCATAGCCAAAACCAAATTCCATATCACAATTGAATCATCCACTAATGTGAGCTCTTGTGAATCTCTAACCGCCAAGGTAACTTTATCTAATACTCAATCTATCTCCATCCACCTTATCTACCGACCACCGGGCCCTCTAGGGTCATTTGAAGAAGACCTCACAGACATCTTATCAAATAATCTTAAAAATTCCTCACAACGCCTCTTACTAGGAGACTTTAACCTCGGATTTAGCGACCCCGCAGACACAAATGCAAGTACTATTAATAACACCCTAGAGGAACTGGGCTTCACCCAGAAGATCACCGAGCCCACCCATATCAAAGGGAGAACTTTGGACTGGCTAGCGGTGCACAACTGCCCAGTCCTAGTCTCCGCCATACTCCCACAGCCCTGGACAGATCATCACTTGATCTCGTTCACCTTAGAGGCAACCCCAGCACAAGCCAACAGCATAGCTCCAGCTGTCCAATCCCGAAATAAAAAAAACATCACCCCCGAAAACCTGATCCCGCTTATCACACCAACCTTGAATGCCATCCCGGATTGTACAGATCCATTCACAATGGTGGACATATATAACAAAATCATGCTTTCATCCCTTGATGCCATAGCCCCTTTGAAGCTAAAAAAGAGTAAGCCCCGGAAACACATCAACTCCTGGTTTTCACTTCACCTCAAAGCCCTCAGACAGGAAAAGCGACGCCATGAAAAAATCTGGCGAGCTTACCCTTCAGAAAACAACAAAAAAAACTTGAGCAGTCTAGCTTCCCAATATAAGAAAGAAACTGGCCAAACAAACGTCCTACAGTACACGCATCGCTCAAGCTAAATCTAGCACTAGAGAGCTTTTCACAATACTTAAAGAGGTTGAATCCCCAATTCAAGTGCCTGACTCATGTATCAAAGATAAAAACTGGTGCACGGGCATACAAAATGCCCTAGCGTACAAAATCTCTTCCCTTAAGACTAAGATAAGCATTAAAACAGAATCTCTGCTCGCCTCTACTAAGCCGAGTACCGGCATCCACAATAAGGTTCACCTGACCCAATCAGCTCCCCAAGCGCACAACCCCCACTTTAATTTCCATAAAGTATCTACCAAAGAGGTAGAAAACACCATTCTTACCCTCAGACCTTCAAATTGCCACAGAGACCCATGCCCCGCTCAACTGATAAAGGATGCAGCCCGTGATCTCGCACCATTTATTACCAAACTAATAAATGCGTCTTTCACATCAGGCTCCGTACCTAATAACTTAAAACAGTCCTGGGTCCTCCCTCTGCTTAAAAAACCGAATTTAGACCCATCCACTACAACTAACTACCGCCCCATCACCACAGTACCGTTCCTTCTTAAAATCCTCGACAAAATAGCTTACCAACAGATCCAACATTACCTTGAGCACTTCCACCTCCTAGGCGCCCGACAATCCGGTTTCAGGCCAAAGCATGGAACCGAAACTGCACTTATAGATCTCAAAGCACAAATAGACGAGCTGAGAGACCAGGGTAAGACAGCACTATTGCTACTCCTTGATCTCTCTGCGGCCTTCGATCTGGTTGACCATGAGATCTTGTGCAACCACCTACAAAAAGCTGCCCACTTCTCTCAAGAAGCAACCAATTGGATCCAATCCTTCCTTAACAACCGTACGATGAGAGTCTTCTCATTGTCAGCAGCAGCCGACCCTACACCCATCACTTGCGGCGTGCCTCAAGGATCTTGCGTCTCCCCTACACTTTATAACATCTTCACGAAGCCTCTCTTTGATGGTCTAGACGATCTGGGTATCACCTACACTAATTACGCCGATGATACCCAGATCCTCATCCCGTTGTCGGGGGACTATGACA
Source organism: Ambystoma mexicanum (assembly GCF_040938575.1). Taxonomy (NCBI): domain Eukaryota; kingdom Metazoa; phylum Chordata; class Amphibia; order Caudata; family Ambystomatidae; genus Ambystoma; species Ambystoma mexicanum. Next base: position 920,728,528 of record NC_090926.1, on the reverse strand, counting down.
AGGATTTGGACTTCGTTAATAAATTGTACCTCATCATCCAGGCATGGATGGCCACACACAGTCTATGCCTGAATGATGACAAGACAGAACTCCTTATTCTTGGCTCAACACACTACCTCAACAAGCTGGGCCACAAATACTCATCATTCATAATTGACGATAACAAGATCAAGGTAGCTAAGGAGGTTAAAACCCTCGGCTTCTATCTAGATTCCTCCCTCACCTTCAACAAACAAGTGAACGCGATGGCCTCCGCCACCGCGTACACTTGCAAACTCATTAGGGCAGCCAAACCCTTCCTCTCCCCCACCAACTGTACCACCTTGGCCAGGGCACTGATCCTGTCCAAGTTGGACTATTGCAACGCTCTATATGTAGGATGTAACAAATATATCTCAAACAAAATCCAAATCCTCCAAAATAATGCCCTTAGAGCGGTCCTCAGTATCCCAAAGAAAGCCCACATCTCTGACTCCAGAAGATCCGTCAACTGGCTATCCACCAAGGACAAGATACTCCTTAAATCGGTATCTCTGATTCATAAATGCCTCCACCAAGCAGCCCCTCAATACCTCATCTCCAGATTTACTAGACCCACCTTCTCTCGCCCCGTGAGAACGGCCAATACCAACCTTCTTCTGGTGCCCAGGTTCAAACGAACTATGTCTGGAGGCAACAGCTTTCCAGTTAAAGCAGCGCAATTTTGGAACTCCCTTCCTCCTACCTCCAGGGAGGACCTACCCTACCACCAGTTCAGAGCCAGAACTATCAACTGGCTTAAAACACTCGACTCATAACGACCTTCTGATGCCTGGATGCGCCACTACCACCTGGCTTCTTACCTCAGTGTATGTAAATATGTATATAGTATTGCTTAAAGTGTATATGTTCCTCCCCTCATATTCGGCGTGAAACGTCCTGCACTGTAACCGCAATGGGACCTCACCCTATTGTATGTAACTAAGTTTTTGCAACCCTCTTGCTGCCTTTGCGCCTGGTTACCCCTGGGTTTGGTGCGCATTATAAATAAATAAATACAAATACAATACAAATATTCCCTTTCTTCTCCAAATGCTGGACAAGTTTGCCTACCAGCAAATAAAAGAATTTCTTGTTCATCACAACATCCTAAAACCAAAACAATCAGGTTTCAGACGCCATCATGATATGATATGATATGATAGTTTATATAGCGCCTATACACAATGTATAGGGGGGCACAGACTGACATCACAGGGGACCAGAGAGGGGTCGGGGGCACAGAGGGACATCACAGTGGACCAGAGGGGGGTGGGAGCACAGAGAGACATCATGGGGGACCAGAGGGGGTGGGCGTACAGAGAGACATCACAGGGGATAAGAGGAGGGTGAGGGCACAGTGAGACCACAGGGGACCAGAGGGAGGTGGGGGGCACAGAGAGACATCAAGGGGGACCAGAGGGGTGTGGGGGTTACAGAAAGACATCACGGGGACCAGAGGTGGGTGGGGGCACAGAAAGACATCACGGGGGACCATAGTGGGGTGGAGGGCACAGAGAGACATCACGGGGGCCCAGAGGGGGGCACAGAGAGACATTACGGGGGACCAGTGGGGGGTGGGGAGCACATAGAGACATCACAGGGTACCCATGTGGGAGGTGGGGGGGCACAGAGAGACATCACATGGGACCAGTAAGGGTGGGTTTTACATAGAGACATCACGGGGGACAAGAGGGGGGAGGAGGACACAGAGAGACATCACGGGGGGCCACAGAGGGGAGGCACAGAGAGACATCTTAGGGGACCAGTGGGGGGTGAGGGGCACATAGATACATCACAGGGTACCAGTGGGAGGTGGGGGGCACAGAGAGACATCACGGGGGACTAGAGGGGAGTGGGGGCACAGAGAGGCGGGAGTATTACAGCAGCGAACATGGAGCATACAGGGGCCTTACATACAGGCCTTGTAGGTGGCCCGGCTTTCACCTGCCGGCTCGCCTGATTGGTCCAGAGGAGTCTTGATTGGACCAATCACAATGTGCAGGTCAGGGGCAGGTCAGACATGCACTGAGGACAAAGAGCAAGCGGCCATATCAGAAGGGCCTGCTTGGGGGAGAATATAGCTATAGAACCAAGCACAAAATACCACAAAACATGATGCAAACCTCGCTGTAGAACGTAGGAGCAGATGAAAATCAAATATCATCATTTCGGGACATGCTTGCGGGAGAAATGCAGATAATGTGGAGTACCATGTGCACATCGAATGCTGGCCCTTAATTAGCCCTTAGGGCTTACCTTTCATCTGGAGGCAATGATGGAGATGTCCAAGGCCGCCAGGCCCCACAGTGGAGCCCATCCACAGACAAGAGAAGGGAGAAGTGAAGTGGTAAGGCAGGCACCTGGGGTCTTGCAGGCGGGCCGGCATTCACCTGCCGGCTCGCTTGATTGGTCCAGAAGAGTCTTGATTGGACCAATCGCAATGTCCAGGCGAGGGGCAAGGAAAACAGGCACTGAAGACAAAAGGCAATCGGCCATGTTGGAAGGGCCTGCTTGGGGGCATAGAGTTATGGAACCAAGCACAAAATGCCATAAAACATCATAGTACGGAGTCCACTATGTTGTATCTGAAAACTAACATTTTGCAACATCTAGATAAGGAACAAGCAGCCCTTTTGATGCTTCTGGACCTGACGGCGGCTTTTGACCTTGTGGACCATAACATGCTGGTCACCCGACTCAAAGAATCAGCCACCTTCTCTCCTTAAGCAGCCAGCTGGGTCCTTTCCTTTCTGTCAGAGCGAACGGCTAGGGTATATTGCGACAATGCCATTGCAGAGGGCTTTGTACAGCCATGTGGGTTCCTCAGGGTTCCTGTATGTTCTCCATGCTATTTAATATCGTCACCCTGCCCCTCCTTGACTTGCTGGAATCCAAGCGTGTAATGTTCGTAAACTATGCTGATGGCACTCAGTGTCTCATCCCCCTTACAGGTAACCATGCAGCTGACACCCTTAGTTATACATAGGTGGATGTTGTTCAATGGCTTGGCTCTCAACAATTCAGAGACGGAAATCATGATTGTTGGCACTTCCTATAAGCTTTGTCACCTGGATCCAGTATTTCAAGTTGTTAAAGTGGCTGAATGTTCTCTTAAAACCCTACCGAAGGTTAAGACTCTGTGAGTAATATTTTATGAAGAACTGAGCATGAAAGCTCATGTTAGCCATATTGTGTCCTGATCCTCATACTATATCCAGCTTCTGGTGCAGACCCACCCCTTCCTAGACTCAAGCTTCTGTTCCACCCTGGCGCAAGCCATTGTAGGGCCTTGGTTAGACTATTGTTCAAGCCTACGGCAGGGTGTAGATCAGGGAGAACTGAATCGCCTCCAGGTGGTTCAAAATAATGCTGTCAGAGTGTTCTGCAGTCTTCATAAATCTGACCATGTCTCAGTGGCAAGAAAATCTCTGCATTGGTTGCCCATTAGAAAACACATTGATTTCTGCATGCTTTGCATTGCTCACTCATGCCTGCCTTTTTAGAAAAAGCCCAATTTACCTGTCAGCTTTATTGGGTTGGCTGCTTGTAAGATGCGCCCTGAGAGCCAACAATTTGGGGCTGCTGCTGACCCTGAAAGCTAAATTGTCTATGGTCCTGGAGTGCTGCTTCTCTATCGCACCTCCTTACCTGTGGAATGCATTGCCACCAGATGTAAGATCTTGCTCCTCCTTGGCATCCTTCAAATGTTTACTGAAGACCTTCTTATTCGAATGATAACCTCTTCTAGGTACTATACTCCCGTCATTTGGAATCCTTGTGTCTTGTTTGTCTGTCTTGCCTGTGCTTCCATGCCTAAGGACCATGTCCCAGCACATTATAAATACATTAAGGGGTCGATTCATGGAATTAATGTGCGCTGAAAATTCCCGCGCAGAGGTGCCAAAACGTGCGATTCGCAGTAAAAGTGCGAAAATCGCAGTGCAAGTGCGAAAATCGCAGGGAAACCAGCGCACATCGATTCATGGAAGTCCGTGCGCGAGAAAAACATTGGATGTGCGCTAAAAATATGCGCCGCGCACGCCAGCGCACAGGTCATCCAACAGCGTGCGCCACGGCCACTGCGAAATCGCACATAGCGCGGCGCACATCACAAAAGTAGGCGGAACACGGGGCGTAACACTCGGAATGGGGAACAACATGTGAAAATATGGGCGTCACGGGGGAAGTACAGGAGGCAAGTGCGCGGAACGCCCACACGCTCGCCTACAACCCGTATTCATGGAATCGAATAGGGCAAACCAGCGCACGGTCAAAGACGCGCACAGGGCCAAACAAGTACGCCACAAGAAAGCAAGCGGTAGCGCCCCTGCGCCTGAAAGAAATGTGCGCCAAAATGTGCGCTAAAAAAAAGCACCCATATACAGCCATGATGAATGGTCCATACAGTGGCCCTCTAGGACAAATGAGGTGCAAAGGGGTACCGACAAACACGGACACCCGCTGTGTGAAAAATAGCGTGTGCGTGTGTTCCTGGGTGCGCGGGAAGTTCCACACGTGATTAGCCTGGGTACATGTGTTTCGGGGTGCGCCGGAAGTTCCACATGCGATTGGCCTGGGAACGTGTACTTCGGGGTGCGCGGGAAATTCCACACACGATTGGCCTGGGTACGTGTACTGCGGGGTGCGCGGGAAGTTCCACACGCGATTGGCCTGGGTACGTGTACTTCGGGGTGCGCGGGAAGTTCCACATGCGATTGGCCTGGGTGCGTGTACTTCGGGATGCGCGTGAAGTTCCACATACGATTGTCCTGGGTATGTGTACTCCGGGTGCGCGGGAAGTTCCACACGCGATTGGCCTGGGTACGTGTATTCCGAGGTGCGCGGGAAGATTCACACGCGATTTCAGCAGGGTACGTGTATTTCGGTGGTGCCGGGGAATGCTACACGTGATTTGGCCATGTGGGTCCTCCCAGGTGTTCCCTCTACAACCTCCACGGCCCCTGCAGGCAGCCCACACCACAGGGGACTACCCTGCACCCCTGCTCATGTCCCACAGGCAACCCATCCACCATGGCCATGCCCACCAGCCAACCCACATGTCACCTTGCACTACTGATCACCAACACATGTCTCCCAGCACCCCCACCCCCCAGCATCCAGGGGCACCCTCCACCAGGCCCCCACTCATGTCCCCCTGCACCCCCACCCCCCAGCACCCAGGGGCACCCTCCACCAGGCCCCCACTCATGTCCAACTCATGTCTCCCTGCACCCCCACCACCCAGCCACCAGGGGCACCCTCCACCAGGCCCCCACTCATGTCCAACTCATGTCTCCCTGCACCCCCACCCCCCAGCCACCAGGGGCACCCTCCACCAGGCCCCCACTCATGTCTACCATCACCCCCACCCCCCAGCAGTGCAGGGGCAGCCTCCACCAGGCCCCCACTCATGTCTCCCACCACCCCCACCCCCCAGCAGTGCAGGGGCACCCTCCACCAGGTCCCCACTCATGTCCCCCTGCACCCCCACCCCCCAGCAGTGCAGGGGCACCCTCCACCAGGCCCCCACTCATGTCCCCCTGCACCTCCACCCCCCAGCAGTGCAGGGGCACCCTCCACCAGGCCCCCACTCATGTCCCCCTGCACCCCCACCCCCCAGCAGTGCAGGGGCACCCTCCACCAGGCCCCCACTCATGTCCCCCTGCACCCCTACCCCCCAGCATCCAGGGGCACCCTCCACCAGGCCCCCACTCATGTCTACCATCACCCCCACCCCCCAGCAGTGCAGGGGCACCCTCCACCAGGCCCCCACTCATGTCTACCACCACCCCCACCCCCCATCAGTGCAGGGGCAGCCTCCACCAGGCCCCCACTCATGTCCCCCTGCACTCCCACCCCCCAGCAGTGCAGGGGCACCCTCCACCAGGCCCCCACTCATGTCCCCCTGCACCCCCACCCCCAGCATCCAGGGGCTCCCTCCACCAGGCCCCCACTCATGTCTACCACCGCCCCCACCCCCCAACATCCAGGGGCACCCTCCACCAGGCCCCCACTCATGTCTACCATCACCCCCACCCCCCAGCAGTGCAGGGGCACCCTCCACCAGGCCCCCACTCATGTCTCCCACCACCCCCACCTCCCAGCATCCAGGGGCACCCTCCACCAGGCCCCCACTCATGTCTACCATCACCCCCACGCCCCAGCAGTGCAGGGGCACCCTCCACCAGGCCCCCACTCATGTCTACCACCACCCCCACCCCCAGCAATGCATGGGCAGCCTCCACCAGGCCCCCCACTCATGTCCCCCTGCACCCCCACCCCCCAGCAGTGCAGGGGCACCCTCCACCAGGCCCCCACTCATGTCTACCACCACCCCCACCCCCCAGCAGTGCAGGGGCAGCCTCCACCAGGCCCCCACTCATGTCCCCCTGCACCCCCACCCCACAGCAGTGCAGGGGCACCCTCCACCAGGCCCCCACTCATGTCCCCCTGCACCCCCACCCCTCAGCAGTGCAGGGGCACCCTCCACCAGGCCCCCACTTATGTCCCCCTGCACCCCCACCCCCCAGCATCCAGGGGCACCCTCCACCAGGCCCCCACTCATGTCTACCACCACCCCCACCCCCCAGCATCCAGGGGCACCCTCCACCAGGCCCCCACTCATGTCCCCCTGCACCCCCACCCCCCAGCAGTGCAGGGGCACCCTCCACCAGGCCCCCACTCATGTCTACCACCGCCCCCACCCCCCAGCATCCAGGGGCACCCTCCACCAGGCCACCACTCATGTCTACCACCACCCCCACCCCCCAGCATCCAGGGGCACCCTCCACCAGGCCCCCACTCATGTCCCCCTGCACCCCCACCCCCCATCCACCAGGGGCACCCTCCACCAGGCCCCCACTCATGTCTACCATCACCCCCACCCCCCAGCAGTGCAGGGGCACCCTCCACCAGGCCCCCACTCATGTCTCCCACCACCCCCACCCCCCAGCATCCAGGGGCACCCTCCACCAGGCCCCCACTCATGTCTCCCACCACCCCCACCCCCCAGCCACCAGGGGCACCCTCCACCAGGCCCCCACTCATGTCTACCACCACCTCCACCCCCCAGCAGTGCAGGGGCAGCCTCCACCAGGCCCCCACTCATGTCTACCACCACCCCCACCTCCAGCAGTGCAGGGGCAGCCTCCACCAGGCCCCCACTCATGTCCCCCTGCACCCCCACCCCCAGCAGTGCAGGGGCACCCTCCACCAGGCCCCCACTCATGTCTCCCACCGCCCCCACCCCCCAGCAGTGCAGGGGCAGCCTCCACCAGGCCCCCACTCATGTCCCCCTGCACCCTGACCCCCCAGCCGTGCGATTTGCCTGGGTACGTGTATTCCTGGGGTGCGCGGGTAGTCTCCCATGCGATACCATCAGAGTACGTGTATTATGGGTCCGCGTGAACTTCCACACGCGATACCAGCAGGCTACGTGTTTTGCGGGGTTCGCGGGAAGTTCCACACGCGATTGCCCTGGGTACGTGTATTTCGGGGTGCGCGTGAACTTCCACATGCGACTTCGCCTGGGAGAGCGTGTTACGTGTATTCCTGGGGTGGGCCGGAAGATTCACACGTTCGCCTACGACGCGCCGAAAAATAAATGGTCCAATCCTGAAACACGTACGCCAGCATGAAGCAGGCGTACGTCGACCCGCGCAGCATAAAAGTACACGCAAACAACAAACAAGCTCAGACGCCAGGATGAATATACCGTTCCTAGCAGCAGTGGCCGCGGGTTACCAAAGGAGGAGGAGGAGGATAGTGAGGGCCCGAATTTTCATTCCCAGAACCAGCCTTTTTGGGATGCCTGATGACCAGTTGTATGGGAGGTACAGGTTTCCACCACACACAATAATGGACCTGGTCAGTGAGTGGGAGGATGACCTCACATCACCCACCCTGTGCTCTCAAGCACTCAGCCCCCTGGAGAAGGCCCTCAATGCACTGCACTTCTTGGCCACATGATCATTTCAGCGGACAAGTGCCATAGTGGGTGGGGTGTCACAGGCCACGCAGTCACGCTGCCTACACCAGGTCTTGAACATCATCACTGCACGCCCATCAGTCCGTAGGCACATATACCTGCCCAGGACACCTGCAGAAAGGCAGGCTGCCGCCCTCGATTTCTACGGTGTGGCACAATTCCCCAAAGTGCTAGGTGCCATTGACTGCACCCATGTGGCACTTCGTCCCCCCAGGGCATCTGAGCACATCTATAGGAACCGCAAGCACTGGCATTCCATCAATGTGCAGGTAGTATGTAATGCCAAGGGAATCATCACCTCAGTATATGCCAACTATTCAGGGTCCACCCACGACAGCTTCATTTACCGAATGTCTACCCTAAGCCGGGACCTAGAAGCTGGGCGGCATGGCGATACATGGCTGCTTGGTGAGTATGAATGCCACTGCACATGCATGCATGTCAGATGCAGAGTTATGTCACTATCCCACTAATGATACCCATCACATCCTCACCAGGGGACAGTGCCTACCCTCTGAGCACCCACGTGATGACGCCAATTCGGAACCCCATCACGCCTCCCGAGGTAAGATACAACACAGCCCATATTGCAACCCGGGGCATAGTGGAGTGCACATTCGGAGTGCTCAAGTCACGCTTTCGCTCCCTTGACCGTTCTGGCGGGCAGCTGTTATATGCGCTCCCAGTAGTGTGCAGGATCATAGTGGCAGCATGTGTCCTGCACAATGTTGCAACACGCCGGGGCCTGGCTGTGGACATGGTGGTGCTCCCACATCCCCAACCACATGCACGCCCGCTGCGCATGGGAGGGGAGAGGGCACGGGGTGAGGCAGCCCGTACGCAGCTGGTGGCTAATTACTTCACATAGAAATCACACCCCTGTGGAGTGCACACAGCCCTGGCACATACCATCTGATAAGCAATGATGACTCGACCTGACAATTATGACGAACAAAGGGACAGTCAACTGTCAGAACCATAGCAGCCTGAGATTGTTCATGTGGAAGTGTCACAATGTGTGCATCCCTACCTACACTAACACCACCAATGCAGTGTCATCAAAAGACACACTTCCATGCTGCAGAAATGAATACCCACTTGCAAAATACTACATGAAAACAGTGCCATGTCACCCAACCCCTCCCCGGCACGGCCACACAACACACCATGGCATGTCATGCAATGTGAGAGCAAACAAATTAATCCCCACAACATGCCCCAAGTGTCACCAGCTACAGTGTCCCTAATGGAAACATGGCCACACATGAACTGCTCACAGCAATGCAGGACCTACAACACACATTACCAAATACTTACCAAGAATACCAATCACCTACACAACCTCCAACCTACCTTAAACATGACATTACAGACTTAGAAATGTGCTAGCCTCACTACCTGATGATGCCAGCACTTCGAACACTTCCAAGTATACAGTGTTAGCGCCACGCAAGAGTGTAGGGGCACTGCTTACAACATGGACTCCAGTTCCAAGGTGGACCACCTTGTGAAGACATGAGAAATGGACCTGCAAATTAGGAGGATGAGATGGATGCAGAGGCACATATCAATACACCATGCAGTGTACAATACAACAACAATATGCACTATGAATGTATACACAGTATTGACTACAGACTGCCCACACATCGAATGGGAGTCCAATGTCACCATGTACGTCAATGTCACTTGGGCACACCCTTTGCAAGCCCATGGAAACGGGAAGCAGGAGGGTTGTGTGTCACAAAAACCCAAGCATCTGAACCAAATTCATGACAAGCCTGCATGTGCCCAGCCACAATGCAGCGTATGCCCACGGGAGCCACAGAAGGCAACACACTGTCCCAAAAAAAAAAAAATGCCCATTAATGGGCCTGAGGGGAGAGTGGGAGGCCACCCAGGAGGTCCGAGGACAGGGTGCACACCAAAACCCACCTGTGTGGATCTTGCGGAAAAAAAACACCTCCATGGGCTCATGGCCTACACGGCTACCCTATTGCGGGAGAATCACTGCTGTCGCTCTCCTCACCCTCTGCAGCTGCATCAGGAGGTGGTGGCACTATGGGAGGCAGCCCACGCAAAGCCCTAGTCTGTTCCTCCATGGCAGCAAGCATGCGGGTGTGGTAGGTCTCGTTCTGGAGGATAATTGTGCGGAGGTCCTCATGCAACAACTCACGGGATGCCCGGACCTCCGCCCTAGTTGCCTGCATCTCAGCTGAGAGTGTACGTGTGAGACGCTCCAGCTGCTATTCTGTCCTTCTGTTTGTTGAAGCCTCAAGCTCAACAAGAGTCGTCTTGAGGTGAAGGAGTTCCACCCTCAGGGCTTCCCTGTGGCCCTGGGACTCTATGGAAATGGCTTCCTGCAGAGTCGCCAGTGCCGCCCGCCTGTCCCTGTCGGACGCCAACATGTCCTCCCTGTGTGACTGGCAGATGGAGTCTGTTGCCTGCTGTAGTCGCTCCATCAGCCTTTCGGGGGGGACAATGGAAGTGGCCACCCTATCCATGGCCTGAGCCATCATCTCTGATGATGCTGCCTGTTGGGTTGCCATACCGTATATGGATTGCTCCCATGCGGTATTGCCAGGTGGCGGACGGCCACCACGTCGGCGGGCACCACACCTGTCTGGGGCAAGGCGAACTGCGCCTTGCTGTGCCGGCACTGCCTGAGGCTGCAGGACTGCATTCCCCCTCTGATCTGCTGGCCCAGGAACAGGATCAGACGTCGCGGAGTGTGACCCTGCATCCGTAACCACCAAAGGCGTACCTGCCAACACTGACATCCCCATTGAGGGTTCTAACCCTGGTGCAGGTGGGTCGGACAGAACAGAATCCCTCCCAGGAACACTCACCTGCAACGGCACATAGGTCTCATCATCGGAATCGACACCTGAATACAGCTCGGGGGAGGTGCAGCCAGAGACACCCCTTGAGAGCACGACCTGCAGCAGTTGTGGGTTCTCACCCACCACCACCACCACGTCCCTCAGTGGTGGTCGGTCGGGCCTGAGACCCCTCCTGGGTCTGCACCATCTCCACAACCCCAGCAGTATCAAGTGCGTCATCCCCTGCAAAGACATAAAAGAAAACAAATGGAAACAGGCATTAGCACTATGGCACACAATTAGGGCTGAGAGGCTACAGAAACAGTACTTGATTGACACATGTCCCACATGACTGAAACCCTCCCATGCATGCACCGTCACTGCGTGTGAAGGGTAGGCAGATGGCACACATTGATGACACCAAGATGGAAGATGAACACATTTGCTGCATGCTGCCTAGCAGTGGCATCACACATTGGCCAGTGATTGGCAGGTCAAATACACATGCCATCACACAGATGGCATGTACCCTAGCCATAAAGTGAAGAGGGAGAAGAGGGCACCAATTGTTCATTCAGTCCAGTTTGCTCATGTAATTGATTTTTTTATTGAAATGGTTCAAATGTTTAACCTGGAGCTGCCAGTCCAAAATGGTCCTATAGCACAGGGACATGTCTAAACAAATCATGTCCAGGAAACAAAGCCAGTTCACTGTACCATAGCCATGTCAGACATGTGACAATAGGACTGAGAAATCCCGAGTAAAAGTGGTGGTATGCAAACAATCTGCCTGAATAAACAGAGGTAAATAAGCAGCAATGTTGTGGCAAGATGACACTTCAAGGGCAACTGGCGTGGTGTTGGGCTGGATGTCTAATGTTGGCAGAAGGGATGCTGCTATACCCATTTGCTGGTGCGCAGAATGTATAGGATGAGGCACATGGGTGACCCAAACCACTCAGGCACACACACCCTCACCTGGCACCCAAACAGAAGCCCTCCCACACACACCATGCACATGGATGACCCACACATGCATGTGCACTCACCGGACAATGCCTTGTAATCTGCCAGTTCTCCCACGCCTTGGATCTGTTCCTCCGTGACGTAGGTACCAGCAACCTGCTCATGTGGAGTGAGTTCTATGTCCTCTGCTGGAGACCCGCCTCCAGTCACTAGAGTTGCGGCATGACTTGAGGCCAGCTTATTCTTTGCCCTGCGCTTCAGGTCATTCCAGCGCTTGTAGCATTCAGTAGCTGTGCGCCTCACAATTCCAAGGGCACTTATGATGTCCGCAATGGTCTGCCAGTGTGCCAGGTGTGGTCTTGGATCCTGCAACAATCACCATTTCGCGGTCATGTGCGGACACATACTCTACAAGTGCATTCAGTTCGGCCTCATTGAAGCTGGGCTTCCTTGACGGGCCGGACTGTGTAGCCGTGTCTGGGGCATCAGCCTCTACTGAACGAGCACTCTTCCTCTTCCGCTTGGAAGGTGGTGGGGATCCTGAGTGTCCTACGCCGCTCTGGACACTAGGGGCAGGAGCCCCGGTGGACTCTGTACTAGGAGTGTGGGATTGCACACTCAGCATGGGAGTTGGTGCAGGCATTAGCTCAAGTGTGATGGTGTCAGGGGGAATGTCAGCATGATGGACTTGGATCCAAACTGTCCTGGCTGGGTGTGTGAGAGGTGGATGGATGGAGCCGCAGCTGCCCCTGCAGCCTCTTCAGCCTGCCTACGCGGGGCAGCAGATGACCTAGCTGCCCCTGATCCACGTGGCCTGATGACACCAACGTGCACCGACGCACGTGGCCTAGACCTGCTGACCTGGAAGTCAGCCATGGAGTCACCCTGTGCCAGGTCTGGTTCCACAGTGGGCTGGTCCAACTAGGGCTGAGCATGGATGGTGTCACCCACGTTAACCTCAACCAGGGGGGGGGGGCATGGGTGTCCCTGACTGCTCCTCCACACATGGGGGGCTAGGGGCACCCTGCAAGTCACGGCCACGTCCCCTACCGGATCCACCACGGCCACCACTTGGGACTCGGCCACCTTTGCCACCCTTACGGCTTGTTCGCCTCCCAGCCATGGCACTGATGTTATTGTGCGTATGGGAGTCGAGGTGAACTATTGTCCTGAGCAATTGGAGGTCAAAGGGGTTGGGTACCAGATGGTAATCGTACCCTAGTGCTCTAGCAAGGCTGTATGTCACCCCTGGGGAAAGATGACGGGTCACGCAACGCACAGGCACCCCAAAAAACCTGCACTATGCTGTGGCACCCAGAAACTCAAGAAGGAACATATGCGTGTCACACGCAGCCTAGAATGACCTCTGAAGGGGTACGCGACACACGGGGCAAGCACAGATGTTAAATACGTGCGCGACTCACCGTCTGCCAGGAACAAAAGTGTGAAAAATATGCGCGTGTGCGCGTTGGCAACACCCCCGCCAAAAGAAGAATTGTACGCTGTCTGAGGAGACAGGACAACAGTAGAAGGGAACGCTGTTTGAGGAAACAGGCCCAGGAAAAAGAGGAAAAGAGAAAAAGCTGTCAGAGGTAACAATGAGTACGAACTTGAAACGCCGTGAAGTAAATCGCGTGTGAACCGACAAGAAGTACAGATTTCACCCACTCGCTCTCCATGAAAAGCACATACAAGGAAATGGCGTTCTACACGTACCTTTTATACACACGTCACAGACGCGCATACACGATGAGGCCATTTCCACCAATTACACGCTTTGACACTCGGACGTGTATCTTTTTTTTTACACACGCCATTCTCTACGGCCATGCGCGTGACGTCATAGCTGCGCATGGGGGCCTTTGGGCCAATGAAATCGCGTATGTGCGCAGACGCGCTTACGCGCTAAGGGCCTTTCCTCGAATTACACGCAGACGTGCAGGACTTTTCACGTGCCAAATCACTCCGTATCAAGCTGGCCACGCGTAAGCACACGGAAGACCACGTTCCTGACCAGAAAGCCGATTTACTGCCCCCCAGAGCCCCAAGCATGCTCCCACCTGCCATCTGCTGCTGCCTGACTGCCTGCTGCCCACGTGCCCTGCCATTTGCTGCCTGCACATCAGCCAGGGGTGCTGTTGCTGTGACCACCCCTGCTGGAACCGAAGACTTCCGACTGGGATTCCATCACTCCACAGCCCAGCCCCAGGACCCAGTTGCCCACCCACTCATGCCTCTGGGGTTGTCATGTCGGGCACTGCAACATCTGGCACCACTGACAACCCCCGGCCAGAGAGGCAGAGGGGCACCAGCTTCAGTGCCAGGGAAGTTGGTGTCCTGGTGGAGCAAGTCCTGGGGCAGTATGATGCCCTCTACGGAAGGGTGAGCGCCGACAAGGAAGGACGGACTCACATCTGGACGGACATCGTGACTGCCATAAACGCGGAGGGGGTGGTAGTCCGCGACTTCCAACATGTCAAGAAGCGCTGGGAGGACTTCAGGTCCAGGACCCTCAACAAGGCCCGGCGCCTCTTGAAGGCAGCGGATGCTAAGGGGCGCCGGGGCCACTTGTCGGAAGATCAGATGAGGGTCCTGGAACACATATCCCCAGCGCTCCACGTCCAGGTCCTTGAGAGGCAGACCCGTCTGGAGTCGAGCGGTAAGTGTACATGCATCATGATTGTAAGCTGTGCATGTGGTGATGTGCCAGTAGTGTGCCGGTTGCACATCTGTTTGTATGGGGCCGAGTATGGGTGGGGTGTACAGGACCATGAGGCTAACACATGCGAGCGCTGTCATGTGTGAGACATGGATGGTGCTTGTGTGTAGGCTTGCATGCCAAATGCAGTTGTGTGGGCACACATGTTTGGATGAATGTGTATGTAAGTAGGCATGTTCATGATGTCACGCATGTATGTTGTTTTCAGCTGCATGTATCAGCACTGCATGTGCATGTGTGTGTATTTGACAAGGGTGCAACAGTGATGCAACATGGATGCATGTGACAGCGGGATCTGGAAGCCTGATTGGCAGATGTGACATGGATGCCCATCGGAACACTGCGACAGTTGGCTGAGGTGTACACATGCATGCAAGTGTGGTGGTGTGCATGCATGTGTAGTGCACTCCCTGTGTTGCATGTGCTGTCTGTCTCACCTTTACCTGCTCATGCTGTTGTATGTGTATGGATGGTGCTGGCAGTTGCAATGTGGCTGTGGTATGGCTCATGTGTGCATGTAGAAATGACATGTGTGTTGCCAATTGTGATGCCATGTCTGAGGTTTGCCAATGCCACTCATGTGCAACTGTCATGTGTGTATGTGTCCATTGTACAGTGCCCTGATGCCTGTGTTTTATTTCTCCCTGTCTGCAGCGTCAACTGATGAAGAGGGCGGAGAAGGTGCTGTGGAGCACAGCGGCGGGGATCGCACCGCCAGCCGGAGACGCAAGGCCCGGCTCCCCTCCCAGGTTGTGATCTCGTCGGGGAGTGAGGAGTCCGGTGCCGCGTCCCAAGCCGCAGCTGCCGGGGGGAGTTCCGAGAGGCGGAGGTCGGAGTTGGACTCCTCGGCAGCAGAAGGGGCAGCTGGGACCCCACAGGGCCCAACGGGGGAAGATGGCACGGAGTCATCCAGGTTGGTGGGGGGTTTGGTGGAGGAGGAGGCCTTGCAAGCAATAGAGACGGGGTCTGGAGGTGGGGATTCTACTGGTGCTAGTGGTGCAGTGCAGGACCAGGGACAGGAGGCAGCACAGGTCGCCGCGGAGGTGCCTGTGTGCAATCCTGTCCCTGATCCTGTCACTGCATCATCTTGTACCAGCAGGGATGCCTACGTCCAGACCCGTTTTCAGGCAGGGGATGAGCTCACGACAACTGGCCTTCCTCTGCCTGCGGACGTGGCTATCCGGGTCCAGGTTGAGCCTGTCCTGACTGGTGTGGCGTTGCGTCAACGGGCCATGCGAGGTGACCTGCAGTCTTTTCATGAGGAGACTGTACGTCATCTCGAATGGCTCATTGACCGCGTCGGCCTACTGGGACAGGTCACCCAGGCCGGATTCCTCCGTTTGATGGGGCTTGCTCAGACCCCCTCCTCAACTGAACCCCCTATGCGCCAGTCGTCCTCCGTGCCATCTTCCCACTCATCAGTCACCTGGGTGCCCTGTGGAGCTGCCTCTGACGGTGCGGCTAGGCTGGTGGAGGAGGCATCCCTGCCACAGTCGGGAGTCGGACGTCCAGCAGGGGTGGCCACATCAACGACTGCACCCCAGCCAGCGGAGGATGTGCAGGCAGCAGGAGGCAGTGCACGGGCAGAGGCGCAGCAGCAACGTGGTGGGAGCCATGATGGCTTGGGGCCTTCGACATCGGAGGGGCAGGCATCGGCCGGAGGGCAGGAGGACCCAGGACGGGAAGTGTCTTCTGTGTGGCAGCGGTTGGGCCACGCCATAGATGCGGAGCGGCAGCGGGCAGAAGAGGCACGGCTCACGATGGTCAGGGCAGAGAACTCCATGCGGAGGGCCCTGAGGCGGGCCGAGTGCTTCGAGGCAATCCGCAGGGAGTTTGGGGGGAACATGTGGACGGCCCTGCGGACCCTCGGGGCCATGGAGGAGGAGCGCCTCCGGGACATTGAGCAGGAGTTCGATGATGCCCTGGCCCGGAACATCCCGAAGTGAGCCGTCGGACTAGCCCGCCGCCCTTGTAAATAGTTCTGTAGTTAGTGTTGGTTTCCTTTGATTTAGCATTTTTTTTGGACCTTTTGGACAATGGGCCACATTTTTGTATATAGTTTTTTTTTTAGGTAGTGTTATTAGATAGGTTTCATTTCTTCAGTTGGGATCATGGACCCTGGATTGTTTATCTGTATATAGTTGACTTTTGGATTTTCATTTTTTTTTATGATTTCCCCATGGAGCAATGGTTTTTGATTTTAATTTTCCATTGGATTTACTTTTGTGGACTGTGACTTTGGACACCTTTCGTTTGCATTATGATTTGTGGTTTTGCATTATTTCACGTACCTGCTGGTTTTTTAAAAAAAAAATTCCATTATTGTTTGTTTATTTTTGATTCAATTTATGTTGCGTTTAATACATATTTTTTCTTCAAACTTCAATGTGTAGTATCATCTCATTGGTTTCATGCATATCATGATATGGGTTTTGACATTCACTGACACCCATTGGGTGTATGTGAGGGACATGTGTTCATTTCCAAACTTGCAATTGGGGTTCTATCATGTTTTTGCCATTTCTAAGTGGGTGGATGCAATACTCAGGTGGGTGTTTGGCATTTGGAGGCTGACCATAAGGGCCAGGGATCTAGATTGTGGTGACATGTTGGCTGGGGGACATGAGTGAGGGCCTGGTGGAGGCTGCCCCTGCACTGCTGGGGGGTGGGGGTGATAGGGGACATGAGTGGGGGCCTGGTGGAGGGTGTCCCTGGTGGCTGGGGGGTCGGGGTGGTGGGAGACATGAGTGGGGGCCTGGTGGAGGCTGCCCCTGGTGCCTGAGGGGAGAGTGGGAGGCCACCCAGGAGGTCCGAGGACAGGGTGCACACCAAAACCCACCTGTGTGGATCTTGCGGAAAAAAAACACCTCCATGGGCTCATGGCCTACACGGCTACCCTATTGCGGGAGAATCACTGCTGTCGCTCTCCTCACCCTCTGCAGCTGCATCAGGAGGTGGTGGCACTATGGGAGGCAGCCCACGCAAAGCCCTAGTCTGTTCCTCCATGGCAGCAAGCATGCGGGTGTGGTAGGTCTCGTTCTGGAGGATAATTGTGCGGAGGTCCTCATGCAACAACTCACGGGATGCCCGGACCTCCGCCCTAGTTGCCTGCATCTCAGCTGAGAGTGTACGTGTGAGACGCTCCAGCTGCTATTCTGTCCTTCTGTTTGTTGAAGCCTCAAGCTCAACAAGAGTCGTCCTGAGGTGAAGGAGTTCCACCCTCAGGGCTTCCCTGTGGCCCTGGGACTCTATGGAAATGGCTTCCTGCAGAGTCGCCAGTGCCGCCCGCCTGTCCCTGTCGGACGCCAACATGTCCTCCCTGTGTGACTGGCAGATGGAGTCTGTTGCCTGCTGTAGTCGCTCCATCAGCCTTTCGGGGGGGACAATGGAAGTGGCCACCCTATCCATGGCCTGAGCCATCATCTCTGATGATGCTGCCTGTTGGGTTGCCATACCGTATATGGATTGCTCCCATGCGGTATTGCCAGGTGGCGGACGGCCACCACGTCGGCGGGCACCACACCTGTCTGGGGCAAGGCGAACTGCGCCTTGCTGTGCCGGCACTGCCTGAGGCTGCAGGACTGCATTCCCCCTCTGATCTGCTGGCCCAGGAACAGGATCAGACGTCGCGGAGTGTGACCCTGCATCCGTAACCACCAAAGGCGTACCTGCCAACACTGACATCCCCATTGAGGGTTCTAACCCTGGTGCAGGTGGGTCGGACAGAACAGAATCCCTCCCAGGAACACTCACCTGCAACGGCACATAGGTCTCATCATCGGAATCGACACCTGAATACAGCTCGGGGGAGGTGCAGCCAGAGACACCCCTTGAGAGCACGACCTGCAGCAGTTGTGGGTTCTCACCCACCACCACCACCACGTCCCTCAGTGGTGGCCGGTCGGGCCTGAGACCCCTCCTGGGTCTGCACCATCTCCACAACCCCAGCAGTATCAAGTGCGTCATCCCCTGCAAAGACATAAAAGAAAACAAATGGAAACAGGCATTAGCACTATGGCACACAATTAGGGCTGAGAGGCTACAGAAACAGTACTTGATTGACACATGTCCCACATGACTGAAACCCTCCCATGCATGCACCGTCACTGCGTGTGAAGGGTAGGCAGATGGCACACATTGATGACACCAAGATGGAAGATGAACACATTTGCTGCATGCTGCCTAGCAGTGGCATCACACATTGGCCAGTGATTGGCAGGTCAAATACACATGCCATCACACAGATGGCATGTACCCTAGCCATAAAGTGAAGAGGGAGAAGAGGGCACCAATTGTTCATTCAGTCCAGTTTGCTCATGTAATTGATTTTTTTATTGAAATGGTTCAAATGTTTAACCTGGAGCTGCCAGTCCAAAATGGTCCTATAGCACAGGGACATGTCTAAACAAATCATGTCCAGGAAACAAAGCCAGTTCACTGTACCATAGCCATGTCAGACATGTGACAATAGGACTGAGAAATCCCGAGTAAAAGTGGTGGTATGCAAACAATCTGCCTGAATAAACAGAGGTAAATAAGCAGCAATGTTGTGGCAAGATGACACTTCAAGGGCAACTGGCGTGGTGTTGGGCTGGATGTCTAATGTTGGCAGAAGGGATGCTGCTATACCCATTTGCTGGTGCGCAGAATGTATAGGATGAGGCACATGGGTGACCCAAACCACTCAGGCACACACACCCTCACCTGGCACCCAAACAGAAGCCCTCCCACACACACCATGCACATGGATGACCCACACATGCATGTGCACTCACCGGACAATGCCTTGTAATCTGCCAGTTCTCCCACGCCTTGGATCTGTTCCTCCGTGACGTAGGTACCAGCAACCTGCTCATGTGGAGTGAGTTCTATGTCCTCTGCTGGAGACCCGCCTCCAGTCACTAGAGTTGCGGCATGACTTGAGGCCAGCTTATTCTTTGCCCTGCGCTTCAGGTCATTCCAGCGCTTGTAGCATTCAGTAGCTGTGCGCCTCACAATTCCAAGGGCACTTATGATGTCCGCAATGGTCTGCCAGTGTGCCAGGTGTGGTCTTGGATCCTGCAACAATCACCATTTCGCGGTCATGTGCGGACACATACTCTACAAGTGCATTCAGTTCGGCCTCATTGAAGCTGGGCTTCCTTGACGGGCCGGACTGTGTAGCCGTGTCTGGGGCATCAGCCTCTACTGGACGAGCACTCTTCCTCTTCCGCTTGGAAGGTGGTGGGGATCCTGAGTGTCCTACGCCGCTCTGGACACTAGGGGCAGGAGCCCCGGTGGACTCTGTACTAGGAGTGTGGGATTGCACACTCAGCATGGGAGTTGGTGCAGGCATTAGCTCAAGTGTGATGGTGTCAGGGGGAATGTCAGCATGATGGACTTGGATCCAAACTGTCCTGGCTGGGTGTGTGAGAGGTGGATGGATGGAGCCGCAGCTGCCCCTGCAGCCTCTTCAGCCTGCCTACGCGGGGCAGCAGATGACCTAGCTGCCCCTGATCCACGTGGCCTGATGACACCAACGTGCACCGACGCACGTGGCCTAGACCTGCTGACCTGGAAGTCAGCCATGGAGTCACCCTGTGCCAGGTCTGGTTCCACAGTGGGCTGGTCCAACTAGGGCTGAGCATGGATGGTGTCACCCACGTTAACCTCAACCGGGGGGGGGGCATGGGTGTCCCTGACTGCTCCTCCACACATGGGGGGCTAGGGGCACCCTGCAAGTCACGGCCACGTCCCCTACCGGATCCACCACGGCCACCACTTGGGACTCGGCCACCTTTGCCACCCTTACGGCTTGTTCGCCTCCCAGCCATGGCACTGATGTTATTGTGCGTATGGGAGTCGATGTGAACTATTGTCCTGAGCAATTGGAGGTCAAAGGGGTTGGGTACCAGATGGTAATCGTACCCTAGTGCTCTAGCAAGGCTGTATGTCACCCCTGGGGAAAGATGACGGGTCACGCAACGCACAGGCACCCCAAAAAACCTGCACTATGCTGTGGCACCCAGAAACTCAAGAAGGAACATATGCGTGTCACACGCAGCCTAGAATGACCTCTGAAGGGGTACGCGACACACGGGGCAAGCACAGATGTTAAATACGTGCGCGACTCACCGTCTGCCAGGAACAAAAGTGTGAAAAATATGCGCGTGTGCGCGTTGGCAACACCCCCGCCAAAAGAAGAATTGTACGCTGTCTGAGGAGACAGGACAACAGTAGAAGGGAACGCTGTTTGAGGAAACAGGCCCAGGAAAAAGAGGAAAAGAGAAAAAGCTGTCAGAGGTAACAATGAGTACGAACTTGAAACGCCGTGAAGTAAATCGCGTGTGAACCGACAAGAAGTACAGATTTCACCCACTCGCTCTCCATGAAAAGCACATACAAGGAAATGGCGTTCTACACGTACCTTTTATACACACGTCACAGACGCGCATACACGATGAGGCCATTTCCACCAATTACACGCTTTGACACTCGGACGTGTATCTTTTTTTTTACACACGCCATTCTCTACGGCCATGCGCGTGACGTCATAGCTGCGCATGGGGGCCTTTGGGCCAATGAAATCGCGTATGTGCGCAGACGCGCTTACGCGCTAAGGGCCTTTCCTCGAATTACACGCAGACGTGCAGGACTTTTCACGTGCCAAATCACTCCGTATCAAGCTGGCCACGCGTAAGCACACGGAAGACCACGTTCCTGACCAGAAAGCCGATTTACTGCCCCCCAGAGCCCCAAGCATGCTCCCACCTGCCATCTGCTGCTGCCTGACTGCCTGCTGCCCACGTGCCCTGCCATTTGCTGCCTGCACATCAGCCAGGGGTGCTGTTGCTGTGACCACCCCTGCTGGAACCGAAGACTTCCGACTGGGATTCCATCACTCCACAGCCCAGCCCCAGGACCCAGTTGCCCACCCACTCATGCCTCTGGGGTTGTCATGTCGGGCACTGCAACATCTGGCACCACTGACAACCCCCGGCCAGAGAGGCAGAGGGGCACCAGCTTCAGTGCCAGGGAAGTTGGTGTCCTGGTGGAGCAAGTCCTGGGGCAGTATGATGCCCTCTACGGAAGGGTGAGCGCCGACAAGGAAGGACGGACTCACATCTGGACGGACATCGTGACTGCCATAAACGCGGAGGGGGTGGTAGTCCGCGACTTCCAACATGTCAAGAAGCGCTGGGAGGACTTCAGGTCCAGGACCCTCAACAAGGCCTGGCGCCTCTTGAAGGCAGCGGATGCTAAGGGGCGCCGGGGCCACTTGTCGGAAGATCAGATGAGGGTCCTGGAACACATATCCCCAGCGCTCCACGTCCAGGTCCTTGAGAGGCAGACCCGTCTGGAGTCGAGCGGTAAGTGTACATGCATCATGATTGTAAGCTGTGCATGTGGTGATGTGCCAGTAGTGTGCCGGTTGCACATCTGTTTGTATGGGGCCGAGTATGGGTGGGGTGTACAGGACCATGAGGCTAACACATGCGAGCGCTGTCATGTGTGAGACATGGATGGTGCTTGTGTGTAGGCTTGCATGCCAAATGCAGTTGTGTGGGCACACATGTTTGGATGAATGTGTATGTAAGTAGGCATGTTCATGATGTCACGCATGTATGTTGTTTTCAGCTGCATGTATCAGCACTGCATGTGCATGTGTGTGTATTTGACAAGGGTGCAACAGTGATGCAACATGGATGCATGTGACAGCGGGATCTGGAAGCCTGATTGGCAGATGTGACATGGATGCCCATCGGAACACTGCGACAGTTGGCTGAGGTGTACACATGCATGCAAGTGTGGTGGTGTGCATGCATGTGTAGTGCACTCCCTGTGTTGCATGTGCTGTCTGTCTCACCTTTACCTGCTCATGCTGTTGTATGTGTATGGATGGTGCTGGCAGTTGCAATGTGGCTGTGGTATGGCTCATGTGTGCATGTAGAAATGACATGCGTGTTGCCAATTGTGATGCCATGTCTGAGGTTTGCCAATGCCACTCATGTGCAACTGTCATGTGTGTATGTGTCCATTGTACAGTGCCCTGATGCCTGTGTTTTATTTCTCCCTGTCTGCAGCGTCAACTGATGAAGAGGGCGGAGAAGGTGCTGTGGAGCACAGCGGCGGGGATCGCACCGCCAGCCGGAGACGCAAGGCCCGGCTCCCCTCCCAGGTTGTGATCTCGTCGGGGAGTGAGGAGTCCGGTGCCGCGTCCCAAGCCGCAGCTGCCGGGGGGAGTTCCGAGAGGCGGAGGTCGGAGTTGGACTCCTCGGCAGCAGAAGGGGCAGCTGGGACCCCACAGGGCCCAACGGGGGAAGATGGCACGGAGTCATCCAGGTTGGTGGGGGGTTTGGTGGAGGAGGAGGCCTTGCAAGCAATAGAGACGGGGTCTGGAGGTGGGGATTCTACTGGTGCTAGTGGTGCAGTGCAGGACCAGGGACAGGAGGCAGCACAGGTCGCCGCGGAGGTGCCTGTGTGCAATCCTGTCCCTGATCCTGTCACTGCATCATCTTGTACCAGCAAGGATGCCTACGTCCAGACCCGTTTTCAGGCAGGGGATGAGCTCACGACAACTGGCCTTCCTCTGCCTGCGGACGTGGCTATCCGGGTCCAGGTTGAGCCTGTCCTGACTGGTGTGGCGTTGCGTCAACGGGCCATGCGAGGTGACCTGCAGTCTTTTCATGAGGAGACTGTACGTCATCTCGAATGGCTCATTGACCGCGTCGGCCTACTGGGACAGGTCACCCAGGCCGGATTCCTCCGTTTGATGGGGCTTGCTCAGACCCCCTCCTCAACTGAACCCCCTATGCGCCAGTCGTCCTCCGTGCCATCTTCCCACTCATCAGTCACCTGGGTGCCCTGTGGAGCTGCCTCTGACGGTGCGGCTAGGCTGGTGGAGGAGGCATCCCTGCCACAGTCGGGAGTCGGACGTCCAGCAGGGGTGGCCACATCAACGACTGCACCCCAGCCAGCGGAGGATGTGCAGGCAGCAGGAGGCAGTGCACGGGCAGAGGCGCAGCAGCAACGTGGTGGGAGCCATGATGGCTTGGGGCCTTCGACATCGGAGGGGCAGGCATCGGCCGGAGGGCAGGAGGACCCAGGACGGGAAGTGTCTTCTGTGTGGCAGCGGTTGGGCCACGCCATAGATGCGGAGCGGCAGCGGGCAGAAGAGGCACGGCTCACGATGGTCAGGGCAGAGAACTCCATGCGGAGGGCCCTGAGGCGGGCCGAGTGCCTCGAGGCAATCCGCAGGGAGTTTGGGGGGAACATGTGGACGGCCCTGCGGACCCTCGGGGCCATGGAGGAGGAGCGCCTCCGGGACATTGAGCAGGAGTTCGATGATGCCCTGGCCCGGAACATCCCGAAGTGAGCCGTCGGACTAGCCCGCCGCCCTTGTAAATAGTTCTGTAGTTAGTGTTGGTTTCCTTTGATTTAGCATTTTTTTTGGACCTTTTGGACAATGGGCCACATTTTTGTATATAGTTTTTTTTTTAGGTAGTGTTATTAGATAGGTTTCATTTCTTCAGTTGGGATCATGGACCCTGGATTGTTTATCTGTATATAGTTGACTTTTGGATTTTCATTTTTTTTTATGATTTCCCCATGGAGCAATGGTTTTTGATTTTAATTTTCCATTGGATTTACTTTTGTGGACTGTGACTTTGGACACCTTTCGTTTGCATTATGATTTGTGGTTTTGCATTATTTCACGTACCTGCTGGTTTTTTAAAAAAAAAATTCCATTATTGTTTGTTTATTTTTGATTCAATTTATGTTGCGTTTAATACATATTTTTTCTTCAAACTTCAATGTGTAGTATCATCTCATTGGTTTCATGCATATCATGATATGGGTTTTGACATTCACTGACACCCATTGGGTGTATGTGAGGGACATGTGTTCATTTCCAAACTTGCAATTGGGGTTCTATCATGTTTTTGCCATTTCTAAGTGGGTGGATGCAATACTCAGGTGGGTGTTTGGCATTTGGAGGCTGACCATAAGGGCCAGGGATCTAGATTGTGGTGACATGTTGGCTGGGGGACATGAGTGAGGGCCTGGTGGAGGCTGCCCCTGCACTGCTGGGGGGTGGGGGTGATAGGGGACATGAGTGGGGGCCTGGTGGAGGGTGTCCCTGGTGGCTGGGGGGTCGGGGTGGTGGGAGACATGAGTGGGGGCCTGGTGGAGGGTGCCCCTGGTGGCTGGGGGGTGGGGGTGATGGTAGACATTAGTGGGGTCCTGGTGGAGGGTGCCCCTGCACTGCTGGGGGGTGGGGGTGGTGGGAGACATGAGTGGGGGCCTGGTGGAGGGTGCCCCTGGTGGCTGGGGGGTGGGGGTGGTGGTAGACATGAGTGGGGGCCTGGTGGAGGGTGCCCCTGGTGGCTGGGGGGTGGGGGTTGTGGGAGACATGAGTGGGGGCCTGGTGGAGGCTGCCCCTGCACTGCTGGGGGGTGGGGGTGATGGAAGACATGAGTGGGGGCCTGGTGGAGGGTGCCCCTGGTGGCTGGGGGGTGGGGGTGCAGGGAGACATGAGTTGGACATGAGTGGGGGCCTGGTGGAGGGTGCCCCTGGTGGCTGGGGGGTGTGGGTGGCGGGAGACATGAGTGGGGGCCTGGTGGAGGCTGCCCCTGCACTGCTGGGGGGTGGGGGTGATGGTAGACATGAGTGGGGTCCTGGTGGAGGGTGCTGGGGGTGGGGGTGATGGTAGACATGAGTGGGGGCCTGGTGGAGGGTGCCCCTGGTGGCTGGGGGGTGGGGGTGGTGGTAGACATGAGTGGGGGCCTGGTGGAGGGTGCCCCTGGTGGCTGGGGGGTGGGGGTGGTGGGAGACATGAGTGGGGGCCTGGTGGAGGCTGCCCCTGCACTGCTGGGGGGTGGGGGTGATGGTAGACATGAGTGGGGGCCTGGTGGAGGGTGCCCCTGGTGGCTGGGGTGGGGGTGCAGGGAGACATGAGTTGGACATGAGTGGGGGCCTGGTGGAGGGTGCCCCTGGTGGCTGGGGGGTGGGGGTGGTGGGAGACATGTGTGGGGGCATGAGTGGGGGCCTGGTGGAGGCTGCCCCTGCACTGCTGGGGGGTGGGGGTGATGGTAGACATGAGTGGGGTCCTGGTGGAGGGTGCCCCTGCACTGCTGGGGGGTGGGGGTGGTGGGAGACATGAGTGGGGGCCTGGTGGAGGGTGCCCCTGGTGGCTGGGGGGTGGGGGTGGTGGTAGACATGAGTGGGGGCCTGGTGGAGGGTGCCCCTGGGGGATGGGGGTGGTGGGAGACATGAGTGGGGGCCTGGTGGAGGCTGCCCCTGCACTGCTGGGGGGTGGGGTGATGGTAGACATGAGTGGGGGCCTGGTGGAGGGTGCCCCTGGGCGGTGGGGGTGCAGGGAGACATGAGTTGGACATGAGTGGGGGCCTGGTGGAGGGTGCCCCTGGTGGCTGGGGGGTGGGGGTGGTGGGAGACATGCGTGGGGGCCTGGTGGAGGCTGCCCCTGCACTGCTGGGGGGTGGGGGTGATGGTAGACATGAGTGGGGGCCTGGTGGAGGGTGCCCCTGGGGGCTGGTGGGTGGGGCTGCAGGGAGACATAAGTTGGACATGAGTGGGGGCCTGGTGGAGGGTGCCCCTGGTGGCTGGGGGGTGGGGGTGGTGGTAGACATGAGTGGGGGCCTGGTGGAGGGTGCCCCTGGTGGCTGGGGGGTGGGGGTGGTGGCAGACATGAGTGGGGGCCTGGTGGCGGGTGCCCCTGCACTGCTGGGGGGTGGGGGTGATGGGAGACATGAGTGGGGGCCTGGTGGAGGCTGCCCCTGCACTGCTGGGGGGTAGGGGTGGTGGGAGACATGAGTGGGGGCCTGGTGGAGGCTGCCCCTGCACTGCTGGGGGTGGGGGTTGTGGGAGACATGAGTGGGGGCCTGGTGGAGGCTGCCCCTGCACTGCTGGGGGGTGGGAGTGATGGTAGACATGAGTGGGGGGCTGGTGGAGGGTGCCCCTGGTGGCTGGAGGGTGGGGGTGCAGGGAGACATGAGTTGGACATGAGTGGGGGCCTGGTGGAGGGTGCCCCTGGCGGCTGGGGGGTGTGGGTGGCGGGAGACATGAGTGGGGGCCTGGTAGAGGCTGCCCCTGCACTGCTGGGGGGTGGGGGTGATGGTAGACATGAGTGGGGTTCTGGTGGAGGGTGCCCCTGCACTGCTGGGGGGTGGGGGTGGTGGGAGACATGAGTGGGGGCCTGGTGGAGGGTGCCCCTGGTGGCTGGGGTGTGGGGGTGGTGGTAGACATGAGTGGGGGCCTGGTGGAGGGTGCCCCTCGTGGCTGGGGGGTGGGGGTGGTGGGAGACATGAGTGGGGGCCTGGTGGAGGCTGCCCCTGCACTGCTGGGGGGTGGGGGTGATGGTAGGCATGAGTGGGGGCCTGGTGGAGGGTGCCCCTGGTGGCTGGGGGTTGGGGTGCAGGGAGACATGAGTTGGACATGAGTGGGGGCCTGGTGGAGGGTGCCCCTGGTGGCTGGGGGGTGGGGGTGGTGGGAGACATGAGTGGGGGCCTGGTGGAGGCTGCCCCTGCACTGCTGGGGGGTGGGGGTGATGGTAGACATGAGTGGGGGCCTCGTGGAGGGTGCCCCTGGGGGCTGGGGGTGGGGCTGCAGGGAGACATGAGTTGGACATGAGTGGGGGCCTGGTGGAGGGTGCCCCTGGTGGCTGGGGGGTGGGGGTGGTGGTAGACATGAGTGGGGGCCTGGTGGAGGGTGCCCCTGGTGGCTGGGGGGTGGGGGTGGTGGCAGACATGAGTGGGGGCCTGGTGGAGGCTGCCCCTGCACTGCTAAGGTGTGGGGGTGATGGTAGACATGAGTGGGGGCCTAGTGGAGGCTGCCCCTGCACTGCTGGGGGGTGGGGGTGATGGGAGACATGAGTGGGGGCCTGGTGGAGGCTGCCCCTGCACTGCCGGGGGGTAGGGGTGGTGGGAGACATGAGTGGGGGCCTGGTGGAGGCTGCCCCTGCACTGCTGGGGGGTGGGGGTGATGGTAGACATGAGTGGGGGCCTGGTGGAGGGTGCCCCTGGTGGCTGGGGCGTGGGGGTGCAGGGAGACATGAGTTGGACATGAGTGGGGGCCTGGTGGAGGGTGTCCCTGGTGGCTGGGGGGTGGGGGTGGTGGGAGACATGAGTGGGGGCCTGGTGGAGGCTGCCCCTGCACTGCTGGGGGGTGGGGGTGATGGTAGACATGAGAGGGGGCCTGGTGGAGGGTGCCCCTGCACTGCTGGGGGGTGGGGGTGATGGTAGACATGAGTGGGGGCCTGGTGGAGGCTGCCCCTGCAATGCTGGGGGGTGGGGGAGATGGCAGACATGAGTGGGGGCCTGGTGGAGGCTGCCCCTGCACTGCTGGGGGGTGGGGGTGATGGTAGACATGAATGGGGTCCTGGTGGAGGGTGCCCCTTCACTGCTGGGGGGTGGGGGTGATGGTAGACATGAGTGGGGGCCTGGTGGAGGCTGCCCGTGCACTGCTGGGGGGTGGGGGTGATGGTAGACATGAGTGGGGGCCTGGTGGAGGGTGCCCCTGGATGCTGGGGGGTGGGGGTGGTGGGAGACATGAGTGGGGGCCTGGTGGAGGGTGCCCCTGGTGGCTGGGGTGCAGGGGGACATGCGTTGGTGGGCAGTAGTGCAAGGTGACATGTGGGTTGGCTGGGGGGCATGGCCATGGTGGATGGGGTGCCTGCGGGACATGTGCAGGGTAGGCCCCTCTGGTGTGGGCCACCTGCAGAGGCCGTGGAGGGTGTAGAGGGAACACCTGGGAGGACCCACATGTGCAATTCACGTGTGGTTCTCCCCGCGCACCCCTGGAATACACATACCCTGATGGAATCGCGTGTGATACTTCCTGCGCAGCCCTGAAATACACGTACCCTGCTGCTATTGCGTGTGGTACTTCCCGCGCACCCCTGGAATACACGTACCCTGATGGAATTGCGTGTGATACTTCCCGCGCACCCCTGAAATACACGTACCCTGCTGCTTTTGCGTGTGATACTTCCCGCGC
Source organism: Ambystoma mexicanum (assembly GCF_040938575.1). Lineage (NCBI taxonomy): Eukaryota > Metazoa > Chordata > Amphibia > Caudata > Ambystomatidae > Ambystoma > Ambystoma mexicanum. The sequence continues at coordinate 920,700,018 of NC_090926.1, read as the reverse complement.
ACCCCTGAAATACACGTACCCTGCTGCTTTTGCATGTGATACTTCCCGCGCACCCCTGGAATACACATACCCTGCTGTTTTTGCGTGTGATACTTCCCGCGCACCCCTGGAATACACGTACCCTGATGGAATTGCGTGTGTTACTTCCCACGCACCCCTGATGTACACCTACCCAGGACAATCGCGTGTGGAACTTCCCGCGAACCACTGAAATACACGTTCTCCGCTTGGCGTTTGCTGTTTGCCAGCCCTGTGAACTGGTCCAGGGTTAGCGCAGCCCTTTGCGATGATTTGGGGATTTTGGAAGGCTTTTCCTTGCACGAGGGCATTCTTGGGGGCGTAACTGGCGCTGCTGGAGTGTCGCTGCGCCACTCTGCGCCACGGCTGGTTTCGGAGGCTAAAATCCATGAATACGCTGTGCGATGAAAAGGATTTTTTCGCACGCGGCTGGCGCAGTGTATCGCACGGGGACACTGTGCGCCAGCCGCGTGCGCCATTTTTGTGTGAATTTCTATGAATTACCCTGTATATAAATAAAAATAAATACAGAAACTTTCTCTGAATAAGTTAAACCTATGGAGCTTTAAATGTGCCTGCATGGCAGGAACGACTGAACGGAGCTAGAGCAAATAGTCTGATCCTTGGAAATATACATTTTCTAATGAAGGCCTTGATTGGATCATCACAGTGAGCCTTGTCTTTCATTGATGTCCCCAAGGACACGTACTTCTCAGCTGAAAGAAGGGGGGAACTCGCTTCACACTGGTACAGAATCTAGTTTCCCCAGACATGCTGGAAGGCAGAGTTGCAAGCCTGTAGAAGCCTGTAGAAGCAAGTGCACATGTCTCCTGTCTCATCACACGCATGCCTTGATTATACTCCATGCAAGGCCCAAGCTAGCAATCAAGCTCGCAGTTCATTCTCCTCGAAGCTGATGGTTATTTACAACCAGAAGCCCATCATTATGTGCATGCACCCGGTCATTAACTTGGGAGTTACATTTGATTGGCGTTGCAAGTGAATACCTCTGCTGAGTCTGCCTGCGACTGCCTCTGCCTGCTGCAGGGATTACGGTCACGATAATGGTCTCATGGGCGTAGTTAGGGGCTCCCGGAGCCTCTATAAAATAGCCATTCTTGAACTTTTCCCTCCCAAAACTTTACTGAATGCATTTAAAAACTAGTCGTAAATCATGTTTGCACCCCAATAATATGTATGTAAAAATGAGTATAAAAAATTGTAGGTAAAATATCTAAAAATGCATTAAAAAAGCATATTAATTCATATTGAATATTGCAAGTACCAGGTGACTGTAGGATTTTGCATGTCTACGCTGCGCTGGACTCTCCCCTTCTTCATCATAATTTCTCGTTTCAGGAAGTGGAAAAGGTTACTTTGCCTGGAGGCTTGCCTATGAGTGCCCGCATGCTGAGCAAGGGCATGGCCTGCGCTACAGCATCAGACCTGCAGACTCTTCCTCTCACCGCCATTGACATGGAGGAGGACATCAAGAGGAGCTGACATGGGCGCTGGAGCTGCTTCTTCAAGGGAGAGCAGTTCTCCCATCAACCTCATTTCTCCCATTGACAGAGACATAGACATCCAGATTTAAATGAAGTCATGAACAAGACAGCAATCTACCCCTTGCCGGGGTGCCCTAGGGCGACATTGGGCCAATCACACAGCTCCATTTACATAACTGCTCCCACATGCAAAGGGAAGGGAAGGGACTGCACACAGTTTGCAAGCTGTAGCTCACAGTATGATATGTTTCCAGTATCAATGAAAGACCACCTTTTCAAGGGAGTTTTTGCGGTATCCCGTGATTTTACCGAAAACATTTTTTTAACCGAATCAAATCCATCGAAAAACTCTGATTTATTTTAAAAATGTATATATGGGGTCAGGGTTTAAAACAGGTGGCCGGGGGTTTGGGGTGGGATGGGGATCAAAACAAATGGAAATGGGCGGCTTGGGGCGGTGACATCCGAAATAATAAAAATGGTGATTTTATTAGATGGATTTCTTTCGGTAAAAAATCTATCGAGAAAAATGTTTTCAGGAAAATCACAGTGAACCAACAGAGTGTGATAATGTAAGGCCTCTTTGTTTTTAACTGTATTTATTTGACCTTTTATAAACTATGTTTTTACTTAATAATCTGCTATACAAAAAAAAATGTCTTAGTAGTTACTCTTCATTTGTAAAGCGCACATCAGCCCTTGGGCATCGTGGCGCTTGTTACAGAGATTGATAGAAGCTTAGTTACAGAACTTAGTTGCAGAAGGAAGCCTTTTAACACATATTACATTCTTAACACATACATTATCCATGATGTCATAGTGCATAGTGAGAAGATGTGTGATTGTGTGTAGGATGTAAAGTGTTGGAATGGCAGGCATAGGGAGGGAGTTAGTTGAAAAGTGAGGTTTTGAGGTGTTTACGGAAGGCTTACGGAAGGTTTGAGCTCTTAGGTCGGTAGGGAGTGCATTCCATAGCTTGGGGGCTAGGAACGGGCAGCCTATCCCTCCTGCTTTGGCCCTGTTTATGTGTGGGATGTTGATAAGATTGGTGTAACGTGTTCTGATGGGCTGTGAGGATGTGGTCCTGGTTATGGTTTGAGAAAGATATGACGGTGCAGTCAGATATGTGGGTGATGGTAAGAATTTTAAAGGTGATGCAGTCTTTGACTGGGAGCCAGTGGGCTGCCTGTCTGGCTTGGGTGATATGGTCTCTTTTTGGGATGCTTAATGCAGCTCTTAGTGCATTATTTTGAGTGACCTGGAGTCTGCTTAGGTTCTTTTTTGAGGTGCCTGCTAGAAGCGCATTGCAGTAGTCTAACTTAGCCCCTATCGTAGCTCTAGCAATTGCGGGGCAGCATGATTTAGTTAGGTAGGGTTTTATAGCGTTGATGAGTTTTGTGCTAAGGGCTGAGGATGAGGCGATGGCATTTACGTGCTTGTTCATAAATAGGGTGGAGTCAATGTGCACCCCTAGTGTTTTTACTAAAGAAGATACAGGGATGTTTGTGTTGTCTATTAGGAAGATAGATATAAGGGGGTCTAGCTTAGCTAGAGTGGTCTTTTGACCGAGTATAAGGATCTCAGTCTTGTCCCCATTGACGCATAGGGCATTTGCTGCCATCCAGGCTTGAATGGTGGTGTAGATTAGGTGAAGAGCCTCGGTATCTTGGTCATATGGCACGGACAGAGAGTTCATGGAACGGACAGAGTGCATGGAACGATAGGAACGAATGGAGTGGATGGAGTAGATGTAACAGATAGAACGAATGGAGTGCATAAAACGGAGGGAGTAGATGTAACGGATAGAACAAATGGAGTGCATAAAACGGAGGGAGTAGATGTAATGGATAGAACGAATGGAGTGCATAAAACGGTGGGAGTACATGGAACAGATGGAGTGCATGGAACGGATAAAGTGCATGGAACAGATGGAGTACATTAAACGGATGGAGTGCATGTGACAGATGGATTAGATGGAACGGATGGAGTAGATGGAACGGATGGAGTAGTTGGAACGGATGGAGTAGTTGGAACGGATGGAATAGAAGGCACGGATGGGGTAGAAGGAACGGATGGAGATGGAGGAACGGATGGAGATGGCGGAACGGATGGAGATGGCAGAACGGACGGAGATGGCGGAACGGATGGACTGGGCGGAATGGATGGACTGGATGGAACAAATGGAGTGAATAAAAAGGATAGAACAGACGGAACACACTAAACAGATGCGAAAGATGAAACGGATCAACAGATTGGAGCGAACAGTTTATGTAGATGAACGATTGAATGATGGAATGAATGGAAAGACTAGTAAACTAAATGGATGAAACGGACCACCAGACTGGAGTGAGCAGTTTATGTAGATGAACGATTGAATGATGGAATGAATGGAAAGACTAGTAAACTAAATGATGAAACAGATGAAATGTATGAACAGACGAAACTTATTGAACAGACTGAGTGAATAATACGGATAGAATTAATGGTTCAGATGTGCGCTCCATCTCAAGAGCCTTACCGGAAACCACCATATCACATCACCACGCTTACTCTCTCCTATACACCACCACTCAACTAGAACACAGCGATACTATGACACATTCGGTATAGCTGTTCTCATACTAACACCCGCCACATACTCCTCATCATCCTAATTAAACACTGCTGGCTCAGCACACCCGCTAGCCTATGCGTCTCCTCAGGCCTAACACAGCCAAAAATCAGTCTGGATTCCAACCCACCAGAATTAACACATATTCCTGACCTCTCAACCACCACACCTACCGCTAAGAAGCAGCTATCATGCAAGTGCCACACCAGCTGCACACATATCCGGTGCACCCACGCACCTTATGACTCTCTCTCTCTCTCTACTTACTTGAACTATGGTTCCCGAGGGAGTTCAACCTACCAGTGCCTTGAGATCATACCAATGATAATAAGGCGCTATATAAATGCAAAGTAACATAACATAACATTTGTTCACTTTTTTATGATTCTAGTGCTCACAACCGATACAATATGGAAGAGATTAGGAGAGACTGCTTTCCCAGAATGAGGAATCTGGCAATCAGAGATTGCATTATCTTTTATTTCTGTGCTTTTGGCCATTGTGCTTGCACTTGTCATTCTTTTAAATTCATGTATTGAGACCTTTGTGCTACAGGGAGGCCGTGTCAGAATGCTGTAGCGCAGCAATGAACGTCTTCCACTAGACAAGCATGGGAGGGTACAGTGACACGATAACACTTTATTGTATTATTCCTGGAAAGGAACACAGATTCAATAACCTCCAATGTAAGATCCAAGATTTGGTACGTATTAGAAAGAAGAAAAATGGCATTGCATTGCTTCAAGAACTGCTACCTTCTCGATCAATCTGTGTCAAAGATTGGTCAGTTGGACACTTAACAGATAATTTGTGGCAAAAATGAGACAGCTGCATTCTTAGCTATAGTAGAGTGCCTATTTCACACATAAATGCTACTTGCTGACTCTTTGGGAAGGTGGGGGGCCACTGTGAAGCATATTTCAAGAAGCACTCAATGGGCCAAATCAAGTGATCAACACCTTTTCCCCCAACTACATTTTTCACATTCTAGATTTTTGTACCAGGAAAATGATTGGGGAAAACTGTAATGAGCCTTTTGGCTGTGGATCACTCAAGGCTGATATCAGAGATGTTAAAAGCACAGAGGGATTGCGGATTGAGAGACTTCTCTGTCTATGACCCAAGACTCTGGAACCTCCTCCCCATCAACATCAGACTATTTGAGATGGAGTGATCTGCTCTGCACCGTTTCCTCTGTGGGTTTTTAGTAGATAGTAGATCCCTTGCTGCCAAATTGCCTGCCCTCCCGCTCCCTTGTTGTTTGTTAGCTCCCCACTCCCTGTTTCTCTGCTTCCTTCACTGGGCTCTTCCCCCTATGATTGTAAATTGCTCCGTTGCTTCCCGTAGCTAGATTCACGCTCAGTAAATGCCCTAATAACAATAATAATAATAATAATAATAATAACCTCAGATCAGATCATAGCCTTATCCCCTGTGGCATGATGCAGCGAGATCTGATGAAGAGGGAGTTTCATCCCACAGAAAAATCTAGTCTTTGTTTGTTCACAGTAGAGGATTTCGTCGGAAAAATGTTTTTTCATAATTTTGAATCACTTGGGGTCTCACCCAAGACAGACCAGGGGAATTCAGACGGGGACCCATTTTCCCTCTGCATCTTCCAAGGCAACTGCACCTCACTCATGACTCCTGGTGAAGCAGAACCACTTCTCTGGGGTTGCTGCTGGTACTGTAAGAGAGTGCATATTTAACCTGTTTAAAATTGATGGCATCACTTGAGTATCTAAGGGGTGATTTGGGATGGGACAGAATGAAAGGAAACATACAGGGTTGTCAAATAACAGACAGTGGGCCTCATTACGACCCAGGCGCTAATGGTTTAACGGCGCCGTTAAAGGCTGCGGCGCCGTTAACCTATTAACGCATAATTACGAGGTCCCTTTGCGGGACCCGACCTTAACGGCTGGTGCTAATTACGGTGCCGCAATTTGTGGCACCATACTTAGCGCCTTCCCCATTCCCATTGAGCCCTATGTGGCAAAAATGGGAATGGGGAAGGGCCATGGAGGAAGTGGGAATTACCGCCCCGCCAACCTTGTAATGGGGTGGTAATTCCCCCTTTCTCCATGGCAGAGTCGGTAATTTACCGGCATGGACCATGGTGGTAATAGCACCATGGTCTTCCGCCAGGGTCGTAATGAGGCCCAGTAAAGACTCCTCCCATGTTGCCATTGGGATGCCTAAAACATTCTTTCAAGGTCTCTAAAGTGACATGAGAGATATGGAAGTATAAGCCCTCTTTCAGATCTAGAAAACTCGGATCTGAGCCATTTCACTTATCCAAATGATATATGTAATTACGTCTCCTAATTTAACAGTATTTATTTTTCAGACATTGCGCCTGTTTTTCTGAATTATATTTGTACATTTCTTTTCTGTATTTTCGTCTTTGTTTATTTTGTAGGATATCTTGAATCAAAACTTGCATTCATCGCTCTTTATTTGTATTTCTTGAGAGACTATGTAGTGACTAAACAAACTCCATATGAAACATCTTCAGTAGCTTGAAGTCTGGAGGACTGGGGGGAAGCTTAACGAATGACACTGCGTTTGGCAAACTTCCAGGCCATCAATGTTTGACCTGCTGTTCCATCACAGGAGGGTTAAGACCATGGGCCTCATTACGACCCAGGCGTTAACCATGGCGCTATTAGCGCCATGGTTGACGCTGGTAATTTACTGATTCCGCCATGGTGAATGGCGGAATTACCGCCCCATTCCAAGGTTGGCGGGGCCGTAATTCCCCATTTACCATTGGCCCTTCTCCATTCCCATTTTTGCCCCCATAGGGCTCAATGGAAATGGGGAAGGCGGTAGTTACGGTACCGCAAATTGCGGTACCGTAATTACCTCTGAGGTCCCTTTGCGGGTCCAATCCTTAACGGCTGGTAAAACCAGCCGTTAAGGTAGGGACCTTGTAATTAGGCGGTAAGGGGTTAACGGTGCCACCACCTTTTACGGTGCCATTAACCCCTTACCGCCTGGGTTGTAATGAGGCCCCGTATGTATAGCAGTCTTGTTCCCAGCCAGCCCCCAAAGGAGCAGTTCATCCTGAATTACTAAGTCACAACCCTTCAGCACAAGAGCACAATAAACCATACACATGTTTAGGCCTCACTGGCTGTCATCAGTGAGGTGCAGCCTGGGCATATAGGTGCAGCAGGCTCACGAGCAGTGCCAGGGCATAGCTGTCCCTCTCCGGGAACGTTTTCCAGAACTGACAAGTGAAAGCTTGAAGGTTTTGGTCATAACCACTGGCATTGCTTCTGGTACCTCACCAGACCATTGTTTTCAGCTTGCCATGGCACAAGGGTGAAGACCATATGTAAATCGGCCTTGCTGCCACCCCAATAGGGCCAGTCGAGCCTAAAATATGCTACGTCGCATCCCTTCTGTACTAGATCCCACCCAAATGCTGGGAAAGACATGACAGGTCACCTCTGCCCCATATTAACAGTAATGCTAGTATCTGTATTTGCATGTACATTTTCCGTTTTTTCAGTATTTAGCAATAAATAAAGAATGTAAAGCAACGTGTGTGTCTCTGTATTTCCGTATTTATCGGCATGTTTCGGTAAAAACAACAAACAGGGGGCATAGTACAATATGTAACCAGTAAGTCTTCTTGACGAAGCATAGGACTTGGTGCAGGACGAAGGTCACAATTAAGATGCATCATGGGGATACAGAGTCATTCCTCCCAATGTTCATTTCACAGTATGATGTCAAGATCGGTCATTTCACATATGTGATGCTTTCTTGAAAATCTCCAGCAAATCGGCCGACACTTTAGATTTTGTCAATGCCTAAATTGTCAATTTAAACTGCGAGGTTAGCAACGTTAGTAAGCAAATGAAAAAAAAAAACTCTGAGTGCTGACGACTTTTGCAGTTTCCAGCTGAATTGTATGCATGGTATGCAGGTGTTCTGGTACCCGTTCTCACCTGAGGGTTCAACGCAGCCCTCTTTCTGTGGAGTCCCAGATTCAATGCATTGGGCAAGTGCCCCCTAAACATGGAAAGCATCTGTTAAACTCTGCATGTCATTGTCCAATCGCTTTACGTGATCTAGATCTTAAAAGTGCCTCAATGATCATTGGGGATCCAGTCATGACTTATAGAAGATTCATCATGAATCTAGATCAGGCAACTTCCACTGAACAGAGGATTTCATTAGAGCCATTTAAGGGGCTAGTATGCCTCATTTACTAAAATAACTCCAATCCGTATTCTCCATCGACACTGGAAAACGCATTTGCCAGAATCAAGTACCTAATTTCAGGTATTTATGCATTTAGAATTTCTAAATAGTGTATTGAGGGGATTACCATTTTCTAAAATTTCCAAATAACTTCTGCTTCCAGTTGAATTTTACTATGAATTCTCCTTAAATCAGTATATTCTTATTACTTCTGTTATTCGCAAACGTGTTGGATCCTCTGTGTTAGCCCGAGAATAAGGAGTAATCTTCTTGCAAAAAACTTTCCGGAAAATAGCTTTTCTGGTTACCCATATCCCCCTTTTCAAGATTCACTTTATCCTAAAAGCACATTGGCCCTAATTACGAACTCGGCGGTAGCCATGCCGCTATTGGCGGCATGGCTGCCGCCGAAATCGCGTCCGGGTTCACAGAATGAGGAATTACCGGGCCATTCCGAGTTCGGAAGGCCCGGTAATTCCTCCCTCCAAGGACCCGGACCTTCCCCATTCCCATTTCAGCCCCCATAGGGCTGAATGGGAATGGGAGAGGGAGCAAACAACGGGGCGATTACGAGTTGGCCCGTTGTTTGCTCCCTCTTCCCCTCGCGGGACCCAGTAAGCACGCCTGGACCAGGCGTGCTTACTGGGTCCCACGAGGGGACCTCGTAATGTGGCGGAACAGGTTTAACGGGTCCGCATGCTTTTGCGGCACCCGTTAACCAGTTCCGCCAGGGTCGTAATGAGGCCCATTGTGTCCAAACAGAAGAGTGGTGCAGGTAAAACAGTCCTGTAAGGTTTATGACGTGTGTCACCTGTTGCTTGCATGAGAGGGTCACCGTAGCCACACTGTACTTTGGAAGCTAGGTGTTGGTGCGTCTTCGAGATGCACATGAAACAACTGTGCCTGAAAATATATACGTTCATCAGTGCGGTCAAAGTGGATCCAGCTATCCAAAATAATGCTGCCAGGCTGAACGCATAATTCCTCCTTGCTCAGAGCATAGAAGTAGCATGCGGTTCTGTCCAAGTTTATTTATTTTTATTTATTTGAATTTATATAGTGGACAACTGCCCTCTGCCATTGTGGAGCTGTTAAGAATGTTTAGCTTAGTTACATAAGTGCATGAAAGACAAGAGAACAGCCTTGTTGCCTAATCCTGGTGTCAAGGCAACTTACTTAATTGCATAAGAGCATAAGGATGTAGTCGAAGAAGCTGGCACAAGCATGTTGCCTTGCCCCGTCTTGCAGGGAGGCAGCATAAAGATGCAAAGTCAAAATCGGTGTCACAAACGACGGGCTCCCGCGCCCTACAACAGAGGGCCCCTCGGCGGGGGCCCCCCTTAGTGACGATTCCCTCAGGAGGCCCGGCGAGAAGGGGAGTTGAGTGGGGGGCTGGGGGAGGTGTGGAGTCTGCATCCCCCACCCCGAGGGGGGCGGGGCAGTGACGCCACTCGAGCGTGCGGGCCCGCGCGCCGCAGTCTGGGCGCTATAAAAAGCCCGGGAAACCCAGTTCGGCCTCTTCCGTGCCTACCAACAGCTGGAATTGCGTTGCTGCGGTGTGAGGCGAGGAGGTTTCCAGCGACGTTCAGGATTGCGCTGTCCAGTCCAGTGGTGTCCAGTCTGGTGGTTCCTGTGTCGGGGGTTTTGCATTTCCAGTTCGAAGGACGGTCGGCGGCAGAAGGGAGAGACAGTAGGTAGGGGCCGAGGGAGACTCATGAATTTGTATTGTGAGGGCGGGGGGTTGGGGCGCACGGTCGGGCCTAAGCTTGTGGGGGCCCAAGGTTCCCAGGCGGTGCTCGCGCGCGCGGGTTAGTAGTGAAGGTTGATTGCACCGGTTCTTTCGCCCAGGGCGGTAGCCTCGGGACGCACGGTTCGATGAGCAGGAATTGCAGGCGGGCTCGCATATCCTGGGGTGCATGGTGGCGGGGGGGATCGTCTGCCAGGCAAGAGTGTTGAGGTATATCTCTCCAGCCTACTGGGAGGATAGTGGACGTCGGAGAGGCCAACTGAGGCAGCAATCTCGTCGCGGCTCGCTTATATCCACAGCATGGCAGACCGTCAGCAGAGGGGCCACATGTGGCGTTGCCCCGTAAGGGATGCGCACGCGGCGGCGTGACGTTGCACGTCGCCGCGTGCGGCTTAAATAAACGGAGCGTTCCCGGAACCGCAGAGCGACCGGGGAGCCCGAACCTAACGGACGTGTGAGTCTGAGCTCTGTTGGGTTGGGGGCTCACGGGCACGCCTGGGGGGGCCAAGGACAGACCCCCAACAGTGGCGACGAGTGATGTCGGATGCCCGGGCCCGGCGGTGAAAGGCGTCCGGAATTTTTCTGAAACGATCGGAACGTTCACGGACGTTTCGTTTCATGCCGTGGCTGCGGACCGCACACGCGGCTGGCGGCCATTTTGCAGACGAGGCCGCGGAACTTCTCGGAGCTACGGTTCGGACCGAGAAGGTGATCCGGGTCTAATTTTTGGATCTTGTGGGTGCTGAGGACATGATCCACACGCCCATGCCCATTTTGTGAATTTTCATTAAAATTTGGGATTGTTACGTCGAGTGTTAGCCAGGACAAGGGTTAAGATGGCAGGGCCTGCTTAGCCTAGTCCATCCACGTGGCTCAATTTTTGGGACCTCTACACACCAGTGCTTTGCTGCAAGGTGGCAACAAGGCATTTCCTCGCCCCCTTCATCATCAGGACACTCTTTTTGATCCTCTTCATCATCACAAGGTGGTGGCAGTTTACAGAGGTCTTCTGCATCTGTCACCATCTTCTTCCTTTCGCATGATGGTGGTGGGAATCTGAGTTGCGGCCTCAGTGGGGTGCCTGTGCGCTCAGTCCCATGTCCGACAGTGACCAGGACGGTGACACCGCGGATCCTGGGGAGGAGTCTCAGGACGAAGGTCAGGCGGCCCAGCCGGCAGCTCTGCAACCGCTGCCACCGGGACATCAGGGGCCTGCACCACAGGCACCACGAGGGGCACAGCCGGTCGGCCCCATCATGGCTCAAGCTAGAGCCCAGGCGGCCCTGCAACCGATACCAGAATTCGATCCTACGGGCCCTCCATCCAGTTTGGGGCCCCGATGGAGGAGGTGGGTGGCCCGCCTGGACATGTACTTCAGGGCTGCTCGAGTGGATGATGATGACAGCATGGTAGCCACCATGCTGTATTCGGAGGGAGCCGCGGTTCAGGAGATCTTCGAGTCGCTGACTCCAGTGGACCAGTCCTATGGTGCGGCGAAAGCGGCTCTCCTTGCGCACTTCCTTCCACTTGCCAACGTGGATTTCGAGAGATTCGTGATGCTGTCGGCCAAGCAGAAGGATGATGAGACTTTGGACACGTTTTACGGCCGCCTACGCCGCCTCTCCCAAGGGTGCGCGTGGGGGGACGCGGAGGACATGATACGGACAATGCTGATCCAAGCATGCTCCTCCTTCAAACTGAGGAGACAGGTCCTCAGGGAGCCGGGAATCACTCTGCACCGTATACTAGAGCTGGGTCGATGTCACGAAGTGGCTGAGGCACGGGCGAGCAAGATGGAAGCAGGATCACGCTCGATCAAGGCCGAAGAGGTGTGCGCTGTGTGGCGGGGCGGCAGAGGAACGAGAAGGCCTGGCGGAGCCCCCCGAGACAGGGCAGGAAGGTCGGGGGAGTCATGCCAGAAATGTGGCTATGACCTCCCCCACTCCACACAGTGCCCAGCCGCAGGAAGAACATGTGGCCGATGTGGCCTGCCCGATCACTTCGCGAGAGTGTGCAAGTCGGCGCTACCTGTCATGGTACCCAGAGGTCCTGCCCGGGTCTGGACTCCGCGTCAAACCCGGCCATCCAACGTGGCCCAGGTGGATCAAGCGGAAGAGGAGGCTCAGGCAGAGGAGGCTGAAGCAGAGGAGGAGGAAAACATCTTCTTCGTCTCAAGCATGGGGGTCCTGAAAGGCAAAAGCAGGAGGCAGCCAAGATGTGTAGTGGAGGTGAACCGCTCGCCTGTCCCCGTGCTGGTGGACACAGGGGCATCGGTCAATGTCATGGCCAGGGGACATTATGACGCTCTTGACCCATTGCCGAACCTGGCTGCGCCAAGAGCTCGCATCTTCGCCTTCGGTGGACTCGAGCCCATACCGCTGGATGGAGCGTTCGTGGCGAAGGTGGAGCATGAAGGATCGAAGATCAGAGCACGATTCTACGTCACCCCCATAAGCAACAACACCCTGCTAAGCTGCGCGGCTGCGGAGGCACTCGGGATAGTGAGTTTTGCGTACTCAGTATACCTGGAAGACATCAACGACCTACTGGACAAGTACGCAGCCCTTTTCAATGGCATTGGGAGAATGACCGGTGATCCAGTCCGGCTACACATTGACGACTCAGTACAACCTATCGCCCTGAAACACCGGAGAGTTCCTTTTCATCTGAGAGAGCAAGTCGATAAGGAACTGGACAACCTGGTGGCCTTGGACATCATCGAGAAGGTGGAAGGCCCAACACCATGGGTGTCCCCCATTGTCGTGGCCAGGAAACCAAAACAGCCGGACTCCGTTCGCATCTGCGTAGACATGAGGCTGCCCAACAAGGCCATAAAAAGGGAGCGACACCTGACCCCGACCATCGATGACATAATTGCTGAGGTACAGGGGGCCAGATTTTTCTCCAAACTCGACCTCAGAGCAGGGTACCATCAAGTTGTCCTCCATCCTGAGTCCCGGTACATAACGACATTCACCACCCACCGGGGACTCTACAGGTACAAGAGGTTGAGTTTTGGGGTTTCGTCGGCTGCTGAAGTGTTTCAGAACATTATCCGGGGTGCACTTGCTGATCTTGAAGGGGTGCTCAACATCAGTGATGACATTTTGGTGTTTGCCAACACGGAGGTGATCCATCTGAAGCGCCTGGCCAAAACCTTCGAGAGACTGCAGTCATTGGGCCTCACCCTCCATAGGGACAAATGCGAATTCCTGCGCCCATCAATAGAATTCTTTGGGTTCGTGTTCAAGGAGGGTGGGGTGTCACCCGACCCACGGAAGGTTCAGGACATTAAGAGTGCACAAGCCCCGGAATCCGTGTCGGAAGTGAGGAGTTTTCTGGGCATGGTGACCTACTGTGGTCGGTTTATCCAAAACCTGGCCTCGAGGTCTGAGCCGCTCAGAGCTCTTACCAAGAAAGATACTGCCTGGCACTGGGGTCCACTGGAACAGTTGGCGTTCGAGGACATCAAAGGCGCCCTAACAACGGAGGACACCATGGCGTTCTTCGACCCGGCGCTACCCTCGGAGATCGTGGTCGACGCCAGCCCATTTGGCCTGGGGGCGGTCCTGACCCAGGTGGACCGTAAAGGTAACCTCCGGCCCGTTGCATACGCCAGTAAGGCGCTCTCGGAAACGGAGCAGCGGTACTCCCAGATCGAGAGGGAGGCCCTGGCGGTCTTGTGGGGATGCCGACATTTTCGCCTATATGTGCTGGGACGTCCGGTGACTGTGGTGACTGATCATAAACCCCTGCTCCCGATTCTGGCGGGCTCGTCATCTAAGCCCCCGGCCAGAATTGAAAGATGGATGCTCGCATTGCTTGAATACGGGGTCACGCTGGTATACCGGCCAGGGGCCAACAATGCAGCGGACTTCCTTTCCCGGCATCCCGGAGTGCATGGGGGAGTGGCAGGAGACACCTGTGCAGAAGAAGCGGACGACCATGTCCGGATGGTGGTGGAGGGAGCAACACCAAACGCACTGCCCCTGTCGGAGCTGGAGGCCGCGGCGGCCGAGGATGGGTGCTTCCAGATACTGAAGCAGTCGATGCAGAGCGGGTCTTGGAAGCTCGTCTTGGAAGCCCTCGCAGGGCGGACCCTTGAGGCGAAGACCGCCCTTGAACAGCTATGGAAGGTGAAAGATGAGCTGTCCTTCTCTGAGTCGGGGCTCCTGCTCCGGGGGGATCGCATAGTGGTCCCCCACTCCAAAGTGGGCGAGGTGTTCGCTTTGGCCCATCACGGACATCAGGGTGCTGCCAAGACGAAGGCGAGGCTGCGGATGAAGGTCTGGTTCCTGGAGCTAGAGAAAAGGGTCGATGACTTTGTGGCGGCCTGTGTATGGTGCCAGGCAGCCTCCCCGGTGCAGAGGGAACTGGCTATCGAAGCAATGCCTCGGGGGACCAGGCCCTGGGAGGTCGTACATGCCGATTTTGGGTCCACGTCCGTGGGCACCCATTTTTTGGCCATAGTCGATGAGTACTTCCGGTACCCCGAAGTGGAGTTCGTGGAATCGGTGTCATTCGAGCATGTGGTGGTCGGCGTGGAAAAGATCTTTGCAACCCATGGGTTTCCCCTGACGCTGTGCTCGGACAATGGGTCGCCATTTCAAAGCGAACGCTTCTCAGAGTTCCTGGCCAGCTGTGGAGTTCAACATCGAAAGATATCCCCGCTGTGGCCGAGGGCCAACGGCGATGCAGAAAGGATGATGCGAACACTAAACAAGACATTTCGAATTGCGCAAGGACAAGGCCAGCCCCTCCAACGGGCCTTGTATCAATTCCTGCGAGTGTATCGCACCACCCCGCATGCATCCACTGGTGTCGCCCCGGCGGAAGTGCTGTTCCGGCGATGCCCCCGGGGTCTACTGCCGGAGGTACAGGAGAGAGAGCCTGGGGTTATCAACGACCAGCAGGTGGAGGCCGACCGACTGGCCAGGATCAGCCAAGAGAACGTGCGACGGGGCCTGCGGCCCCAGCGGCTGGAACCCGGGGATGAGGTGCTCATCCGGAACCGCCATCCTCACGGGAAGTTGTCACTGCCTTATGAACCGGCGCCCCTGGATGTGGTCGCTGTGAAGGGGTCAATGGTGACGGCCTCCGATGGGCGGACGGCTGTCACCCGCAACGTCAGCTTCTTCAAGAAGCTGGGGGACTCGAGAACTGAACCCCCTCTGGACCCTGGTGTCGCCGAGACCCCTGAGGAAGATGGCCCCCCTCTCGGTGCCCCGGTCTCTCCGTGTCGGGAGGCTACTGTTGACGGACTGCCGGTGCCGGAGGTGAGCGGGAGGTACCCCCAGAGGACTGGGCGAGGGAAACCCGCTTACCTCAGTGGTTATGTGTTGGGACAGTTGGAGAGTCATCCGGGGTGAGGGGGCTGACATTAAAGAGGCCTGGGTCCAGGAGGGGCAAGTTGTTTGCTGTGTGATATGTTTGTGTTTAACTAATAAAGTAATTGTGTGTCCTCCTGAAAAAGGAGGAGTGTGGCGTTGCCCCGTAAGGGCTGCGCACGCGGCGGCGTGACGTTGCACGTCGCCGCGTGCGGCTTAAATAAACGGGGCGTTCCCGGAACCGCAGAGCGACCGGGGAGCCCGAACCTAACGGACGTGTGAGTCTGAGCTCTGTTGGGTTGGGGGCTCACGGGCACGCCTGGGGGGGCCAAGGACAGACCCCCAACACCACATATTGGATGGGAGACGCATGAGGGCACTGTTACTCAGTTTAGGTGGTGGGGGGAGGCAGGGCATGCTGGGCTGGTAGCTAAGGGCAGGGAGGGCACAACCGCGGCTAGCGTAGACATGGGGGTTCGACCGAATATCCACGCATGACGCACATGGCTTGGCCCATGTCTACCGCATATCGACAGCAATGACATGGCAGGTCCGCGCTCTGAGATTTTCACTAAGCTCATCTTGCGTGCCCTCGATCAAAAAAGCGAGCAGGGGGTTATGCGTCCATATAAGGTTTTTGAACCATGTAATTATCCATAGGCAGCGCGTGATGGTGTACAGCTTGGGTTAACGTCGTATGCTTGGCATGGTGGACCATGAATAGCGTGAGGAACCGCTCGGGCAATGGGCGGTGCAAAACAAGGCTTATTGGCAGTGGGCATTGCATTACCATGGGTCACTAGTGCCCTGTGTTTTTCATCCAGCGTTCGGAGAGCATAGGGTGGCCTGGAAAAGTGTAAGGGTGGCCGGAGGGTAGGTTGCCGGCTGCCTCGTGGCTAAGGGTTGCTAATTCAAATGGGGGAAGGCACGGAGTCACCGCGAGGTTCGGTGCAGTATACTTGGCATACAAGGGGTTGGAGTGTAAGTAGGTCGGGGGAGCATTACGGGGAAACAGACAACTTGGCTGCTATTTGAATGTAAATGTGGAGTTAAGGAAGGCTAAGCGAAGGTGGGGCCGGGTACATGCGGGGGGCGGGGGCACGGGGGCACGTCGAAGGTGCGGGGTTTGCTTCCTGGTTTCTGATCCAATCCGTTTTACAGAGCAAATATTGTATATACCGTTTACACCCCCTAAATGAAGTCATGGCGCATGAGTGATGAAAACAGCTGGCAGGGATGGGTTTTGAGACTACAACCCCCAGAATGCAGTGGAGCTACACAGAATTTTACATCGCGCTTGATGCAAACGCAAGGGACATGCATTATTTGGGCACAACATAGTCTAAAGGCAACCTGTTTCATGGGCCTTTAATGCATGGGCGCCTTTGGTGGGAAAGGCATTATAGAGTTAAACTCGCTTGGTTTGTGGGTGGGTGAAGGCATATTAAGGGAACTGGGGTTCGCCCAGTGCAATTGGGGGGGGGGTTATTATGGTGCTTTTAGTAGGGCTTGGGTAGCGAAACGGGGAGCGTTCGCGGATATCAAAAAACCTATCAGAGGGCCCAAGCAAGGTATGGGGAATGGAGAGCGGTTGCAGGGCGCAGGTGGTGTCAGGAAGAGTTTATTTCAATTGTTTGTTTGTGAAAGGGAGGGGGGTTTGAACAGTTGGGATCGCGCTGGTTCAAAGGGGTTGCAGTACAGGGTTTAACTAACGTTCGCATGTTCAATGTTTACAGGGAGGTAATTGCATTACTGCTCCGTGCGCTGGCAGGGCGCCGTTAATTTTATTATGTAATTAAAACACCAAATGTGGGTGCATGGTGCATGATGAGGGAGGGGCGGGATTTTGGAACATGGGGTCCACGAAAGGCTGTGGGGGCTGTGAGCATCGCTCTGTGGGTTAGTGGATTGGTTTCCCAGGCATGTCCGACGGGGTCGGAGCACAAGTGGCTACGGGGCGTGCGGTGCATTGGCAGCCACATGTCTGAACTTGGCGGACGGTGTTTTCGTTGTTGGAAGGTGGGTCAGAGTTAGGATATTGCGCCTGGGCGCACAGTGAATACTGGCGATGGGTGGTGCGAAACCGTGCGCTAGTTTGCAGTCATAAAAGGGGAATAGCATGGGAAATCAGTGTGTTCCCGCAGGATCCTGGGTGGCGTTTAATTCATTTTGCTACCAGTAACGGCAAGGGAGTCAGAGAGGGGGCTGGGCTCGTTTCCAAGTGCTGTAACACCATTGGTTTGGGCTTGGGGTTGGGGGCGAGGTGGTTGTTATGTAATGTATGTAATGTTGCCCATGGTGGGGTCGGAAGGGGGCACTTGCAAATGGCTTGGTGGGTTGGTGGTATCGCGGGTGGGGTAAAGCTACTGGTTTGCCGAGCCTGGCCTTGCTTGTTCGCTCAAGCGGCGATGTTGCGAGCGGTTATGAGTCGCCACATGTCGATACTGCTAAGGACGTTTTCCTTCGGTGGTAGTGTCGAGCTAGTAATATGCATCCTCTCATGTTTAACTTGTTGGCGGGGGGTGTGCGGTTGTGTGTGCTCCGTTGGCGAGGCTGAGGGTTGGGGCAGTGCGACTCGAGTATTGGCATGCTTAAAAGGGGCAAGAAGGGTTGCCATACCAGGCTCTACATGCTGTGTCACGTTGGAAGGCAGGATGGGGATGGCGGGGGGCTCGGAAGGTAAACGGGGTAATCCCGACAGAGGGGCTTCAGAAGGATCACGGGGCACCAGTGTGGAAGGATAATTGGTTCTTGCCGAGTGGGGGGGGGTTGCAATGTATTGAGTGTAGAAGGATGGCCAGGCTGACTGACTGAGGCATTGTGGGTTCTGTATTAACCAATGCCGTTGGGTCCACGGTAACAAAGCCCACCATCGCCAAGGGGAGGCATATATGAAGCAGCACACCAATCGAGGCGACGCAACACATGTGATCCCGGCTGGTCTGCGCATAACGTAGCTGCAGGTCATATCTGAAGATTTTGCATCGATTGGGGATGCTTTGTTTGGAACGTTTATTACAATGACGATTTATGGATGCACTGTTTATAGAGGAATGTGTGGGGGGCC
Organism: Ambystoma mexicanum; assembly: GCF_040938575.1. Lineage (NCBI taxonomy): Eukaryota > Metazoa > Chordata > Amphibia > Caudata > Ambystomatidae > Ambystoma > Ambystoma mexicanum. The sequence continues at coordinate 920,681,525 of NC_090926.1, read as the reverse complement.
CCCGCTAACGAAACTTGGCAGCTTTAGGGGTAACGAACCCAGCTGAGGGACCAATGGTGATCGGAGTGCAGCTGCATATCACAGGCAATAGTTTGCCACGAAGTAATTTAAGTAGGTGCGCTGTTAATCGCTAAATGAGGGACCACCATCGGTTAATGGTAAGGTGCATTACCTAACATTCCTTGCTCTACCTCCTAAGCGCTCCCACCCTTACCTTCCCTCGCTGCTACAGGAGGCACGATTCATATACGTTAATTTTAATCTAGTATCACCCCTAGTTGGGGAAGGTGTCCAACGGCCCATTTAGGTCCCTGCGGCGGTGAGGCACGTCTTGCAAGCCAGTTGTCATCCCAAGCTGGGGAAAGTGTACAACGGCCCAGTTAGGTTCCTGCGGCTATGCATCCAAGCACAGAGCACCCAGGTTTTTTGAGTCCAGGGGCCACAGGCCCCCCGTGGAAGGAAAACGACACTGAGCAACACAGGAAAAATCCGGGGGCCCTAATAGAAACTGCTGGGTTCTAGCACGTACCACTTGGTAAACGACCACACTTCAGTAGCGCAATGGCCTAGAGCGCGGGTAAACCATGGCGAAGGTAGGGTGAGCAAGCCTGATCCCCCTCTCTCGCTTGCAGAAGAGGGGTGCTCCGGCGGGGGCCGTGGGTAGGAGGGGCGAAGGGAGGGGGGGTTGTAACAAGGGCAGATGACGCGCACCCTGACAGGGGGTTAAAAGGAAGGGGGGTGTGGGTCAAAGGCAAAAAAAAAAAAAGTAAAAAAAAAAAAGTAAGCAAAACAAATTATGCCCTGGGGGGGGGCTTATCAATAGTGTGGAGGGGCGGGGGCCGCCCAGTTTTGGGCAGCTAGGGCCAGAGCTGCGGGTGTGCCGGAACAAAAAGGTCAGCGCACCGACATTGCGGGGCCACCGAAAAGGGGCAAGGCAAAGGCGTTGCCGTTTTCCCAGAGCTCACCACAATTTCTTTCATCCTGCAGGTCATACAGGGTGGTGAAGGTTTGTCTGCACCAGGCTGAATCGCAGCTGATAAAGGGACGGTCGTGGAACCAAAGGTAATGGGGCCAGAAAGCAGTGCAAGGCTAGGCCGACGGACGCAGCTAGGGCATAAGGTGGGGAGGGGGGGCGGAGGGTTCACTTTACCAGCACGATGTGACACCCTTATTGTTTAGTGGGGTGTCAAAATCGGTGTCACAAAAACATGATGCTTAGTACATGTTACAGGAGGCAGCATACAAACATGATGCCTAGCACGTGTTACATGAGGTGGCATAAGTGTGTGGAGGTCAGGTAGGCAGACTTAGTTAGGGAAGGGTGTGCATGGGGTGAGACAGGAGGCGGGGAAGTGTGCACATCAACAGGGCGACAATGGGAGGGTGAGGGAGTACAAAACATAATGGGCGACCATGGGGAGGTTGGGGGGAATGCACCATCAACAGGGCGACAATGGGAGGGTGAGGGAGTACAAAACATAATGGGCGATCATGGGGAGGTTGGGGGGAATGCACCATCAACAGGGCGACAATGGGAGGGTGAGGGAGTACAAAACATAATGGGCGACCATGGGGAGGTTGGGGGGAATGCACCGTAGAACATCCGATGGATAATGCATGACTTCAGTGAATCGTCGGGACCAGTAATGAGGAACTTGCAGAGCACAACAGTCAAGGATAGAGATACATGGAAACAGAGTGAATATAGACATGCTAAAGGTTTTGAAGAAGAGAGAGGTCCGAGTAGGTTGAGAAAGGTTAGGAGAGGAAGCGCCAGCATTTGATACCTTAGAGTCTGGGGCAGAGTCTAGGGGGCAATCGGGTTGCTGTGTGTTGTTGTATGTGGTGAGTTGTGGGGAGCAGGGGCCCGGGCGCCAGCGACCAGGGTCGGCCAGGACAGGCCAAGACAGGCAGTAGCCTCATGCTTTCCGGCTCCGGTGTCTGGGCTGGAGATGATGGTCGCTCCAGCCAATGGGCGTCCCTGATGGTTGTGTTTGCTCAGGAGAAACGCCTTGTAATCTTTGCACTAATGCAAGAATCCCTGGGTGGAAATGGCAGAGTTTCGTCTCCTGCGTTCATTTGGACAGATGCGCTTCGCTTGTGATCAATCATGTCTGAATGAGGCACTCAATGGTTTTGCACTGGGATGTCCATTGAGAGAGTGCTGTTCAATGCCTTCTGTTAGTAAGGCTGCCCTGCTCCATTCTCACATGTGTGTGGCAACTGAGAGATGCAAGCATGGGCATGAGGGTTGCTGGAGGGTCAGTTGTGCAGACTGTAAGTTAATGGATGTTTGGCAGGGTGGGCGAGCTGAATTTGGATATTTCTTTTAGTACCTGAAGAGATTGCAGGCCCAGCTAGCCGCTGTTTGGGATCCCTGGAACGAACAATGTGTACAGAAGATAGGTTGTGCCGAGGAACCTACTTGCTGAATCTGCAGGTTTGAGCCGTGCTTGGTGCTGAGCAGACTGATTCCTTCTGAAACGCTTCCAGGCTGCAGAGTGTTAACTGGGAAGACCTGACTTCCTAACTATTTGTTCTGCAACAGGGATAGTATCTTGCTGCTTTTCTTCCTATTTGTTCTGCAACAGATATACAGGCCGATTCATGGAATAATTAGCGCGGTGCAAGTGGCCAAAAACGTGCGATTCGCAGTGGAATAGCGAAAATCGCAGTGCAAGTGCGAAAATCGCACGAAAAGCAGCGCACATCGATTCATGGAAGGCCGTGTGCGAGAAAACCATCGGATGTGCGCTAAAAAAGTGCGCGGCGCACGTTGGCCCACAGGCCATCTAACGGCGTGCGTCAGGTCACAGCGAAAATCGCACAGGCCACAGCGAAAATCGCACATAGCGCGGTGCACACAACAAAAGTAGGCGGAACACGGGGCGTAACACTCGGAATGGGGAACAACTTGCCAAAATGTGGGCGTCACGGGGGAAGTACAGGGTGCAAGTGCGCGGAACGCCCACACGCTCGCCTACAACACGTATTCATGGAATCGAATAGGGCAAAAAAGCGTACGGTCAAACCAGCGCACAGGCACAAACACGACCGCCACAAGAAAGCAGGCGGTAGCATCTCTGCGCCTTTAATAAATGGCCGCCAAAAGGTGCGCCAACAAATAGCACCTATATACAGCTATGATGAATGTCCTATACTGTGGCCCTCCAGGACAAATGACGTGCAAAGGAGTACCCACAAACACGGACACCCGCTGACTGAAAAATAACGTGTGCATGTATTCTGGGGTGCGCGGGAAGTTTCACACGCGATTTGGCAGGGTACGTGGATTTCAGGGGTGCGCGGGAAGTTCGACACACGATTTGGCCGGGTACGTGCGCGGGAATTTCCACACGCGACTTGGCTGGGTACGTGGATCTCAGGGGTGCGCGGGAAGTCTCACACGCGATTTGGCAGGGTACGTGGATTTCAGGGGTGCGCGGGAAGTTCCACACGCGATTTGGCCGATTACGTGCGCGGGAATTTCCACACGCAATTTGGCTGGGTACGTGGATCTCAGGGGTGCGCGGGAAGTCTCACACGCGATTTGGCAGGGTACGTGGATTTCAGGGGTGTGCGGGAAGTACCACACGCGATTTGGCTGGGTACGTGCGCGGGAATTTCCACACGCGACATGGCTGGGTACGTGGATCTCAGGGTTGCGCGGGAAGTCTCACACGCGATTTGGCAGGGTACATGGATTTCAGGGGTGCGCGGGAAGTTCCACACGCGATTTGGCTGGGTACGTGCGCAGGAATTTCCACACGCGATTTGGCTGGGTACGTGGATCTCAGGGGTGCGCGGGAAGTCTCACACGCGATTTGGCAGGGTACGTGGATTTCAGGGGTGCGCGGGAAGTTCCACACGCGATTTGGCCGGGTACGTGTGCGAGAATTTCCACACGCGATTTGGCTGGGTACGTGTATTTCAGGGGTACGCGGGAAATTCTACACGCGATTTGGCTGTGTGCTCCCAGGTATTCCCTGTACACCCTCCACGGCCCCTGCAGGCAGCCGACACCACAGGGGACTACCCTGCACACCTGCTCATGTCACCCAGTACCCCCACCCCCTAGCACTGTGGGGCACCCTCCACCAGGCCCCCACTCATGTCCCCTATCACCCCCACCCCCCAGCATCCAGGGGCACCCTCCACCAGGCCCCCACTCATGGCCCCCTGCACCACCACCCCCCAGCATCCAGGGGCACCCTCCACCAGGCTCCCACTCATGGCCCCCTGCACCCCCACCCCCCAGCATCCAGGGGCACCCTCCACCAGGCCCCCACTCATGTCTCCCATCACCCCACCCCCCAGCATTGCAGGGCAACCTCCACCAGGCCCCCACTCATGTCTCCCATCACCCCCACCCCCCAGCAGTGCAGGGGCACCCTCCACCAGGCCCCCACTCATGTCCAACTCATGTCTCCCACCACCCCCACCCCCCAGCAGTGCAGGGGCACCCTCCACCAGGCCCCCACTCATGTCCAACTCATGTCTCCCACCACCCCCACCCCCCAGCAGTGCAGGGGCACCCTCCACCAGGCCCCCACTCATGTCCCCCTGCACCCCCACCCCCCAGCATCCAGGGGCAGCCTCCACCAGGCCCCCACTCATGTCTCCCACCACCCCACCCCCCAGCAGTGCAGGGCACCCTCCACCAGGCCCCCACTCATGTCTCCCATCACCCCACCCCCCAGCATTGCAGGGCACCCTCCACCAGGCCCCCACTCATGTCTCCCATCACCCCACCCCCCAGCGTTGCAGGGCACCCTCCACCAGGCCCCCACTCATGTCCAACTCATGTTTCCCACCACCCCCACCCCCCAGCAGTGCAGGTGCACCCTCCACCAGGCCCCCACTCATGTCCCCCTGCACCCCCACCCCCCAGCATCCAGGGGCACCCTCCACCAGGCCCCCACTCATGTCTCCCACCACCCCCACCCCCTAGCAGTGCAGGGCACCCTCCACCAGGCCCCCACTCATGTCTCCCATCACCCCCACCCCCCAGCATTGCAGGGCTCCCTCCACCAGGCCCCCACTCATGTCTCCCATCACCCCCACACCCCAGCAGTGCAGGGGCACCCTCCACCAGGCCCCCACTCATGGCCCCCTCCACCCCCACCCCCCAGCATCCAGGGGCACCCTCCACCAGGCCCCCACTCATGGCCCCCTGCACCCCCACCCCCCAGCATCCAGGGGCACCCTCCACCAGGCCCCCACTCATGTCTCCCATCACCCCCACCCCCCAGCATTGCAGGGCACCCTCCACCAGGCCCCCACTCATGTCTCCCATCACCCCCACCCCCCAGCAGTTCAGGGCACCCTCCACCAGGCCCCCACTCTTGTCCAACTCATGTCCCCCTGCACCCCCACCTCCCAGCATCCAGGGGCACCCTTCACCAGGCCCCCACTCATGTCTCCCACCACCCCCACCCCCTAGCAGTGCAGGGGCAGCACCACCAGGCCCCCACTCATGTCTCCCACCACCCCCACCACCCAGCATTGCAGGGCACCCTCCACCAGGCCCCCACTCATGTCTCCCATCACCCCCACCCCCAGCATTGCAGGGCACCCTCCACCAGGCCCCCACTCATGTCTCCCATCACCCCCATCCCCCAGCATTGCAGGGCACCCTCCACCAGGCCCCCACTCATGTCCAACTCATGTCTCCCACCACCCCCACCCCCCAGCAGTGCAGGGGCACCCTCCACCAGGCCCCCACTCATGTCCCTCTGCACCCCCACCCCCCAGCATCCAGGGGCACCCTCCACCAGGCCCCCACTCATGTCTCCCACCACCCCCACCCCCCAGCAGTGCAGGGCACCCTCCACCAGGCCCCCACTCATGTCTCCCATCACCCCCACCCCCCAGCATTGCAGGGCACCCTCCACCAGGCCCCCACTCATGTCTCCCATCACCCCCACCCCCCAGCAGTGCAGGGGCACCCTCCACCAGGCTCCCACTCATGTCCCCCTGCACCACCACCCCCCAGCATCCAGGGGCACCCTCCACCAGGCCCCCACTCATGTCTCCCATCACCCCCACCCCCCAGCATTGCAGGGCACCCTCCACCAGGCCCCCACTCATGTCTCCCATCACCCCCACCCCCCAGCAGTGCAGGGCACCCTCCACCAGGCCCCCACTCATGTCCAACTCATGTCCCCCTGCACCCCCACCCCCCAGCATCCAGGGGCACCCTCCACCAGGCCTCCACTTATGTCTCCCATCGCCCCCATCCCCCAGCATTGCAGGGCACCCTCCACCAGGCCCCCACTCATGTCTCCCATCACCCCCACCCCCCAGCAGTGCAGGGGCACCCTCAACCAGGCCCCCACTCATGTCCCCCTGCACCCCCACCCCCCAGCATCCAGGGGCACCCTCCACCAGGCCCCCACTCATGTCTCCCATCACCCCCACCCCCCAGCATTGCAGGGCACCCTCCACCAGGCCCCCACTCATGTCTCCCATCACCCCCACCCCCCAGCAGTGCAGGGCACCCTCCACCAGGCCCCCACTCATGTCCAACTCATGTCCCCCTGCACCCACACCCCCCAGCATCCAGGGGCACCCTCCACCAGGCCCCCACTCATGTCTTCCACCACCCCCACCCCCTAGCAGTGCAGGGGCAGCACCACCAGGCCCCCACTCATGTCTCCCACCTCCCCCACCCCCCAGCATTGCAGGGCACCCTCCACCAGGCCCCCACTTATGTCTCCCATCACCGCCACCCCCCAGCATTGCAGGGCACCCTCCACCAGGCCCCCACTCATGTCTCCGATCACCCCCACCCCCCAGCATTGCAGGGAACCCTCCACCAGGCCCCCACTCATATCCAACTCATGTCTCCCACCACCGCCACCCCCCAGCAGTGCAGGGGTACCCTCCACCAGGCCCCCACTCATGTCCCCCTGCACCCCACCCCCCAGCATCCAGGGGCACCCTCCACCAGGCCCCCACTCATGTCTCCCACCACCCCCACCCCCCAGCAGTGCAGGGCACCCTCCACCAGGCCCCCACTCATGTCTCCCATCACCCCCACCCCCCAGCATTGCAGGGCACCCTCCACCAGGCCCCCACTCATGTCTCCCATCACCCCCACCCCCCAGCATCCAGGGGCACCCTCCACCAGGCCCCCACTCATGTCTCCCACCACCCCCACCCCCCAGCAGTGCAGGGCACCCTCCACCAGGCCCCCACTCATGTCTCCCATCACCCCCACCCTCACCCCCCAGCAGTGCAGGGCACCCTCCACCAGGCCCCCACTCATGTCTCCCATCACCCCACCCCCCAGCATTGCAGGGCACCCTCCACCAGGCCCCCACTCATGTCTCCCATCACCCCACCCCCCAGCGTTGCAGGGCACCCTCCACCAGGCCCCCACTCATGTCCAACTCATGTTTCCCACCACCCCCACCCCCCAGCAGTGCAGGTGCACCCTCCACCAGGCCCCCACTCATGTCCCCCTGCACCCCCACCCCCCAGCATCCAGGGGCACCCTCCACCAGGCCCCCACTCATGTCTCCCACCACCCCCACCCCCCAGCAGTGCAGGGCACCCTCCACCAGGCCCCCACTCATGTCTCCCATCACCCCCACCCCCCAGCATTGCAGGGCTCCCTCCACCAGGCCCCCACTCATGTCTCCCATCACCCCCACCCCCCAGCAGTGCAGGGGCACCCTCCACCAGGCCCCCACTCATGGCCCCCTCCACCCCCACCCCCCAGCATCCAGGGGCACCCTCCACCAGGCCCCCACTCATGGCCCCCTGCACCCCCACCCCCCAGCATCCAGGGGCACCCTCCACCAGGCCCCCACTCATGTCTCCCATCACCCCCACCCCCCAGCATTGCAGGGCACCCTCCACCAGGCCCCCACTCATGTCTCCCATCACCCCCACCCCCCAGCAGTTCAGGGCACCCTCCACCAGGCCCCCACTCTTGTCCAACTCATGTCCCCCTGCACCCCCACCTCCCAGCATCCAGGGGCACCCTTCACCAGGCCCCCACTCATGTCTCCCACCACCCCCACCCCCTAGCAGTGCAGGGGCAGCACCACCAGGCCCCCACTCATGTCTCCCACCACCCCCACCACCCAGCATTGCAGGGCACCCTCCACCAGGCCCCCACTCATGTCTCCCATCACCCCCACCCCCAGCATTGCAGGGCACCCTCCACCAGGCCCCCACTCATGTCTCCCATCACCCCCATCCCCCAGCATTGCAGGGCACCCTCCACCAGGCCCCCACTCATGTCCAACTCATGTCTCCCACCACCCCCACCCCCCAGCAGTGCAGGGGCACCCTCCACCAGGCCCCCACTCATGTCCCTCTGCACCCCCACCCCCCAGCATCCAGGGGCACCCTCCACCAGGCCCCCACTCATGTCTCCCACCACCCCCACCCCCCAGCAGTGCAGGGCACCCTCCACCAGGCCCCCACTCATGTCTCCCATCACCCCCACCCCCCAGCATTGCAGGGCACCCTCCACCAGGCCCCCACTCATGTCTCCCATCACCCCCACCCCCCAGCAGTGCAGGGGCACCCTCCACCAGGCCCCCACTCATGTCCCCCTGCACCACCACCCCCCAGCATCCAGGGGCACCCTCCACCAGGCCCCCACTCATGTCTCCCATCACCCCCACCCCCCAGCATTGCAGGGCACCCTCCACCAGGCCCCCACTCATGTCTCCCATCACCCCCACCCCCCAGCAGTGCAGGGCACCCTCCACCAGGCCCCCACTCATGTCCAACTCATGTCCCCCTGCACCCCCACCCCCCAGCATCCAGGGGCACCCTCCACCAGGCCTCCACTTATGTCTCCCATCACCCCCATCCCCCAGCATTGCAGGGCACCCTCCACCAGGCCCCCACTCATGTCTCCCATCACCCCCACCCCCCAGCAGTGCAGGGGCACCCTCAACCAGGCCCCCACTCATGTCCCCCTGCACCCCCACCCCCCAGCATCCAGGGGCACCCTCCACCAGGCCCCCACTCATGTCTCCCATCACCCCCACCCCCCAGCATTGCAGGGCACCCTCCACCAGGCCCCCACTCATGTCTCCCATAACCCCCACACCCCAGCAGTGCAGGGCACCCTCCACCAGGCCCCCACTCATGTCCAACTCATGTCCCCCTGCACCCACACCCCCCAGCATCCAGGGGCACCCTCCACCAGGCCCCCACTCATGTCTCCCACCACCCCCACCCCCTAGCAGTGCAGGGGCAGCACCACCAGGCCCCCACTCATGTCTCCCACCTCCCCCACCCCCCAGCATTGCAGGGCACCCTCCACCAGGCCCCCACTTATGTCTCCCATCACCGCCACCCCCCAGCATTGCAGGGCACCCTCCACCAGGCCCCCACTCATGTCTCCGATCACCCCCACCCCCCAGCATTGCAGGGAACCCTCCACCAGGCCCCCACTCATATCCAACTCATGTCTCCCGCCACCGCCACCCCCCAGCAGTGCAGGGGTACCCTCCACCAGGCCCCCACTCATGTCCCCCTGCACCCCACCCCCCAGCATCCAGGGGCACCCTCCACCAGGCCCCCACTCATGTCTCCCACCACCCCCACCCCCCAGCAGTGCAGGGCACCCTCCACCAGGCCCCCACTCATGTCTCCCATCACCCCCACCCCCCAGCATTGCAGGGCACCCTCCACCAGGCCCCCACTCATGTCTCCCATCACCCCCACCCCCCAGCAGTGCATGGGCACCCTCCACCAGGCCCCCACTCATGGCCCCCTGCACCCCCACCCCCCAGCATCCAGGGGCACCCTCCACCAGGCCCCCACTCATGGCCCCCTGCACCCCCACCCCCCAGCATCCAGGGGCAACCTCCACCAGGCCCCAACTCATGTCTCCCATCACCCCCACCCCCAGCATTGCAGGGCACCCTCCACCAGGCCCCCACTCATGTCTCCCATCTCCCCCACCCCCCAGCATCCAGGGGCACCCTCCACCAGGCCCCCACTCATGTCTCCCACCACCCCCACCCCCCAGCAGTGCAGGGCACCCTCCACCAGGCCCCCACTCATGTCTCCCATCACCCCCACCCCCACCCCCCAGCAGTGCAGGGCACCCTCCACCAGGCCCCCACTCATGTCTCCCATCACCCCACCCCCCAGCATTGCAGGGCACCCTCCACCAGGCCCCCACTCATGTCTCCCATCACCCCACCCCCCAGCATTGCAGGGCACCCTCCACCAGGCCCCCACTCATGTCTCCCATCACCCCACCCCCCAGCGTTGCAGGGCACCCTCCACCAGGCCCCCACTCATGTCCAACTCATGTTTCCCACCACCCCCACCCCCCAGCAGTGCAGGTGCACCCTCCACCAGGCCCCCACTCATGTCCCCCTGCACCCCCACCCCCCAGCATCCAGGGGCACCCTCCACCAGGCCCCCACTCATGTCTCCCACCACCCCCACCCCCTAGCAGTGCAGGGCACCCTCCACCAGGCCCCCACTCATGTCTCCCATCACCCCCACCCCCCAGCATTGCAGGGCTCCCTCCACCAGGCCCCCACTCATGTCTCCCATCACCCCCACCCCCCAGCAGTGCAGGGGCACCCTCCACCAGGCCCCCACTCATGGCCCCCTCCACCCCCACCCCCCAGCATCCAGGGGCACCCTCCACCAGGCCCCCACTCATGGCCCCCTGCACCCCCACCCCCCAGCATCCAGGGGCACCCTCCACCAGGCCCCCACTCATGTCTCCCATCACCCCCACCCCCCAGCATTGCAGGGCACCCTCCACCAGGCCCCCACTCATGTCTCCCATCACCCCCACCCCCCAGCAGTTCAGGGCACCCTCCACCAGGCCCCCACTCTTGTCCAACTCATGTCCCCCTGCACCCCCACCTCCCAGCATCCAGGGGCACCCTTCACCAGGCCCCCACTCATGTCTCCCACCACCCCCACCCCCTAGCAGTGCAGGGGCAGCACCACCAGGCCCCCACTCATGTCTCCCACCACCCCCACCACCCAGCATTGCAGGGCACCCTCCACCAGGCCCCCACTCATGTCTCCCATCACCCCCACCCCCAGCATTGCAGGGCACCCTCCACCAGGCCCCCACTCATGTCTCCCATCACCCCCATCCCCCAGCATTGCAGGGCACCCTCCACCAGGCCCCCACTCATGTCCAACTCATGTCTCCCACCACCCCCACCCCCCAGCAGTGCAGGGGCACCCTCCACCAGGCCCCCACTCATGTCCCTCTGCACCCCCACCCCCCAGCATCCAGGGGCACCCTCCACCAGGCCCCCACTCATGTCTCCCACCACCCCCACCCCCCAGCAGTGCAGGGCACCCTCCACCAGGCCCCCACTCATGTCTCCCATCACCCCCACCCCCCAGCATTGCAGGGCACCCTCCACCAGGCCCCCACTCATGTCTCCCATCACCCCCACCCCCCAGCAGTGCAGGGGCACCCTCCACCAGGCCCCCACTCATGTCCCCCTGCACCACCACCCCCCAGCATCCAGGGGCACCCTCCACCAGGCCCCCACTCATGTCTCCCATCACCCCCACCCCCCAGCATTGCAGGGCACCCTCCACCAGGCCCCCACTCATGTCTCCCATCACCCCCACCCCCCAGCAGTGCAGGGCACCCTCCACCAGGCCCCCACTCATGTCCAACTCATGTCCCCCTGCACCCCCACCCCCCAGCATCCAGGGGCACCCTCCACCAGGCCTCCACTTATGTCTCCCATCACCCCCATCCCCCAGCATTGCAGGGCACCCTCCACCAGGCCCCCACTCATGTCTCCCATCACCCCCACCCCCCAGCAGTGCAGGGGCACCCTCAACCAGGCCCCCACTCATGTCCCCCTGCACCCCCACCCCCCAGCATCCAGGGGCACCCTCCACCAGGCCCCCACTCATGTCTCCCATCACCCCCACCCCCCAGCATTGCAGGGCACCCTCCACCAGGCCCCCACTCATGTCTCCCATAACCCCCACACCCCAGCAGTGCAGGGCACCCTCCACCAGGCCCCCACTCATGTCCAACTCATGTCCCCCTGCACCCACACCCCCCAGCATCCAGGGGCACCCTCCACCAGGCCCCCACTCATGTCTCCCACCACCCCCACCCCCTAGCAGTGCAGGGGCAGCACCACCAGGCCCCCACTCATGTCTCCCACCTCCCCCACCCCCCAGCATTGCAGGGCACCCTCCACCAGGCCCCCACTTATGTCTCCCATCACCGCCACCCCCCAGCATTGCAGGGCACCCTCCACCAGGCCCCCACTCATGTCTCCGATCACCCCCACCCCCCAGCATTGCAGGGAACCCTCCACCAGGCCCCCACTCATATCCAACTCATGTCTCCCGCCACCGCCACCCCCCAGCAGTGCAGGGGTACCCTCCACCAGGCCCCCACTCATGTCCCCCTGCACCCCACCCCCCAGCATCCAGGGGCACCCTCCACCAGGCCCCCACTCATGTCTCCCACCACCCCCACCCCCCAGCAGTGCAGGGCACCCTCCACCAGGCCCCCACTCATGTCTCCCATCACCCCCACCCCCCAGCATTGCAGGGCACCCTCCACCAGGCCCCCACTCATGTCTCCCATCACCCCCACCCCCCAGCAGTGCATGGGCACCCTCCACCAGGCCCCCACTCATGGCCCCCTGCACCCCCACCCCCCAGCATCCAGGGGCACCCTCCACCAGGCCCCCACTCATGGCCCCCTGCACCCCCACCCCCCAGCATCCAGGGGCACCCTCCACCAGGCCCCAACTCATGTCTCCCATCACCCCCACCCCCCAGCATTGCAGGGCACCCTCCACCAGGCCCCCACTCATGTCTCCCATCTCCCCCACCCCCCAGCATCCAGGGGCACCCTCCACCAGGCCCCCACTCATGTCTCCCACCACCCCCACCCCCCAGCAGTGCAGGGCACCCTCCACCAGGCCCCCACTCATGTCTCCCATCACCCCCACCCCCACCCCCCAGCAGTGCAGGGCACCCTCCACCAGGCCCCCACTCATGTCTCCCATCACCCCACCCCCCAGCATTGCAGGGCACCCTCCACCAGGCCCCCACTCATGTCTCCCATCACCCCACCCCCCAGCGTTGCAGGGCACCCTCCACCAGGCCCCCACTCATGTCCAACTCATGTTTCCCACCACCACCACCCCCCAGCAGTGCAGGTGCACCCTCCACCAGGCCCCCACTCATGTCCCCCTGCACCCCCACCCCCCAGCATCCAGGGGCACCCTCCACCAGGCCCCCACTCATGTCTCCCACCACCCCCACCCCCCAGCAGTGCAGGGCACCCTCCACCAGGCCCCCACTCATGTCTCCCATCACCCCCACCCCCCAGCATTGCAGGGCTCCCTCCACCAGGCCCCCACTCATGTCTCCCATCACCCCCACCCCCCAGCAGTGCAGGGGCACCCTCCACCAGGCCCCCACTCATGGCCCCCTCCACCCCCACCCCCCAGCATCCAGGGGCACCCTCCACCAGGCCCCCACTCATGGCCCCCTGCACCCCCACCCCCAGCATCCAGGGGCACCCTCCACCAGGCCCCCACTCATGTCTCCCATCACCCCCACCCCCCAGCATTGCAGGGCACCCTCCACCAGGCCCCCACTCATGTCTCCCATCACCCCCACCCGCCAGCAGTTCAGGGCACCCTCCACCAGGCCCCCACTCTTGTCCAACTCATGTCCCCCTGCACCCCCACCTCCCAGCATCCAGGGGCACCCTCCACCAGGCCCCCACTCATGTCTTCCACCACCCCCACCCCCTAGCAGTGCAGGGGCAGCACCACCAGGCCCCCACTCATGTCTCCCACCACCCCCACCACCCAGCATTGCAGGGCACCCTCCACCAGGCCCCCACTCATGTCTCCCATCACCCCACCCCCCAGCATTGCAGGGCACCCTCCACCAGGCCCCCACTCATGTCTCCCATCACCCCCATCCCCCAGCATTGCAGGGCACCCTCCACCAGGCCCCCACTCATGTCCAACTCATGTCTCCCACCACCCCCACCCCCCAGCAGTGCAGGGGCACCCTCCACCAGGCCCCCACTCATGTCCCCCTGCACCCCCACCCCCCAGCATCCAGGGGCACCCTCCACCAGGCCCCCACTCATGTCTCCCACCACCCCCACCCCCCAGCAGTGCAGGGCACCCTCCACCAGGCCCCCACTCATGTCTCCCATCACCCCCACCCCCCAGCATTGCAGGGCACCCTCCACCAGGCCCCCACTCATGTCTCCCATCACCCCCACCCCCCAGCAGTGCAGGGGCACCCTCCACCAGGCCCCCACTCATGTCCCCCTGCACCCCCACCCCCCAGCATCCAGGGGCACCCTCCACCAGGCCCCCACTCATGTCTCCCATCACCCCCACCCCCCAGCATTGCAGGGCACCCTCCACCAGGCCCCCAATCATGTCTCCCATCACCCCCACCCCCCAGCAGTGCAGGGCACCCTCCACCAGGCCCCCACTCATGTCCAACTCATGTCCCCCTGCACCCCCACCCCCCAGCATCCAGGGGCACCCTCCACCAGGCCTCCACTCATGTCTCCCATCACCCCCACCCCCCAGCATTGCAGGGCACCCTCCACCAGGCCCCCACTCATGTCTCCCATCACCCCACCCCCCAGCAGTGCAGGGGCACCCTCCACCAGGCCCCCACTCATGTCCCCCTGCACCCCCACCCCCCAGCATCCAGGGGCACCCTCCACCAGGCCCCCACTCATGTCTCCCATCACCCCCACCCCCCAGCATTGCAGGGCACCCTCCACCAGGCCCCCACTCATGTCTCCCATCACCCCCACCCCCCAGCAGTGCAGGGCACCCTCCACCAGGCCCCCACTCATGTCCAACTCATGTCCCCCTGCACCCACACCCCCCAGCATCCAGGGGCACCCTCCACCAGGCCCCCACTCATGTCTCCCACCACCCCCACCCCCTAGCAGTGCAGGGGCAGCACCACCAGGCCCCCACAGATGTCTCCCACCACACCCACCCCCCCCAGCATTGCAGGGCACCCTCCACCAGGCCCCCACTCATGTCTCCCATCACCGCCACCCCCCAGCATTGCAGGGCACCCTCCACCAGGCCCCCACTCATGTCTCCGATCACCCCCACCCCCCAGCATTGCAGGGCACCCTCCACCAGGCCCCCACTCATATCCAACTCATGTCTCCCACCACCGCCACCCCCCAGCAGTGCAGGGGTACCCTCCACCAGGCCCCCACTCATGTCCCCCTGCACCCCACCCCCCAGCATCCAGGGGCACCCTCCACCAGGCCCCCACTCATGTCTCCCACCACCCCCACCCCCCAGGAGTGCAGGGCACCCTCCACCAGGCCCCCACTCATGTCTCCCATCACCCCCACCCCCCAGCATTGCAGGGCACCCTCCACCAGGCCCCCACTCATGTCTCCCATCACCCCCACCCCCCAGCAGTGCATGGGCACCCTCCACCAGGCCCCCACTCATGGCCCCCTGCACCCCCACCCCCCAGCATCCAGGGGCACCCTCCACCAGGCCCCCACTCATGGCCCCCTGCACCCCCACCCCCCAGCATCCAGGGGCACCCTCCACCAGGCCCCAACTCATGTCTCCCATCACCCCCACCCCCCAGCATTGCAGGGCACCCTCCACCAGGCCCCCACTCATGTCTCCCATCTCCCCCACCCCCCAGCAGTGCAGGGCACCCTCCATCAGGCCCCCACTCATGTCCCCCTGCACCCCCACCCCCCAGCATCCAGGGGCACCCTCCACCAGGCCCCCACTCATGTCTCCCTCCACCCCCACCCCCCAGCAGTGCAGGGCACCCTCCACCAGGCCCCCACTCATGTCTCCCATCACCCCCACCCCCACCCCCCAGCATTGCAGGGCACCCTCCACCAGGCCCCCACTCATGTCTCCCATCACCCCCACCCCCAGCAGTGCAGGGGCACCCTCCACCAGGCCCCCACTCATGTCCAACTCATGTCTCCCACCACCCCCACCCCCCAGCAGTGCAGGGGCACCCTCCACCAGGCCCCCACTCATGTCCCCCTGCACCCAGGTCCTCACAATCCCCAATCATGTGCGTTATGGTCAGCCTCCACAGCCAAAAGGCCCTACCAAGTAACCCATTCACCCACATGGAAATGGAAATTACATGTTACACCCCCAATGTTCATAAAGCAAATGAACCCATATCCGTCACACACAATGGTTGCAATTGAATGGGAAAACACCCAACATGACATGCATGAAACCAATGAGATGATACCACACAGTGAAGTATGAAAACAAAATTGTATTAAAAAAAATTGAATGCAAATGAAATGAAACAAACTACAATGGCAATGAAAAAAAGATAAGCTGCATGTCCGTCAAAAAAAATTAAAACTACAAATCCAAAATCAAAAAAATGTTGTCCAAAGTCACATTAAAAATAAAATCAATCCGAGAGAGAAAAAGAAATGCAAAGACCATTGCTCCATGGTGAATAAATAAAAAAAAAAAAATCAAACAATCCAATGAAGAACTATGTACAAAACATCCAAGGGTCCATGAGCCCAACTGAACAAAGGAAACCTACAAAAAACCCTAACTAAAATGCAACTATATACAAAAAGTGGAGCAGTGTCCGTCGACTCCAAATCATAAGAAACAAAGGAAACCTAAAACTAAAGAACTATATACAAAGGCGGCGGGCAAGTCCAGCGGCTCACTCCGTGGTGTTCCCGGCCAGGGCATCATCAAACTCCTCTTCGATGTCCCGGAGGCGGTCCTGTTCCATGGCCCCGAGGGTCCGCAGGGACGACGCCATCTGCTCCTCCAACCCCCTGCGGATTGCCTCGAGGCACTCGGCCCGCCTCAGGGCCCTCCGCATGGAGTTCTCCGCCCTGACCATCGTGAGCCGCGCCTCTTCCGCCCGCCGCCGCTCCGCACCTATCTGCTGGCCCAACCGCAGCCACACGGAAGACACTTCCCGTCCTGGGTCCTCCTGCCCTCCGGCCGATGCCTGCCCCTCCGATGTTGATGGCCCCGAGCCATGATGCCTCCCACGTTGACTCTGCTGCTGCCTCCGACGCAACTGCCTCTGCCAGCACGACGGCATCCAGGCTGATGGAATCCACCGACGCCGTCGTGCACGTGCCCTGCCTGATGATGCCGGCACATCCTCCATCTGCTGGGGTACAGTTGCTGTGGTGTCCACCCCTGTTGGACCTCCGACTCCCGACTGTGGCAGGGATGGGATCCCCACCGAGCTGGCTGCATTGGTCAGGGCAGGTCCACAGGGGGCCCTGGTGGCATCTGGGCCGGAAGACGACAAGGAGAACGACCGGCGTATAGCCTCCACAGAGGAGGAGAGGGCCGCCAGATTGGCCGACACATGCAGGAAACCCCCGAACATGGAAGATCCCAATTGGGCCACGTCGGCACGGTGCTCTTCGTGATGACGTGCGTGCTCCTCCCGGGAAGCACGCACGTCATCACGAATTGCACCCGCGCGCATCGCGACCCCAATCAGGACCTTCTCCATACGGCCACGGGTCCCCTCGTCCACAGGTGGAGGGGAGTGAGGTGACATGGACATCCCCTCTACCTGCGGACGGGCCTGGGACGGGGCATCCCTGCTGGTGCATGGTGGTGCACTCACAGGGTCAGGGACAGCGACATGCACAGGCCCCTCCACGGTGACCTGTGCTGCCTCCTGCCCCTGCCCCTGGACTGCACCACTTGCACCAGCAGGGATGCCCCCACCAGGCCCCATGTGTGCCTCAGTGGCGGCCTCCTCCTCCTCTGTGGAAACCACCAACCTGGATGGCTCCTCACCATCTTCCACCGTAGCAGGCCCCTGTGGGGGCTCACCCACCCCTTCCGCTGCAGCCGTGGGGGCATCCCCGCCACCTTGCTCCACAGTGCCATCTCCGCCCTCTTCTTCACTAGCCGCTGCGTAGAGGGAAACATAGAACACAAGCATCAGGGTACTGTACAATGGTCCCCTAGACAGGAAGCAATAGCAGATGAGTACCACTGTCAAAGTACACTTCCATCATGTCCCTCCACAACACATGGGTCAGTCCAGGCAAAACACACACAGTAACAGGCATGGTGCATGCCATGGACATTTCCATACATGTCCAATGGACTCTTGAAACATACAATGATATGGAACTCACATGCATCATGGGTCATGCCTATCACATGCACACACTTCACCTCAGTCACATCCATCTGGCCTCATACACCCCAAACACAGCGGATACAAGGATAACTAGGCTGCATCAGTGAATCTGTGCATTGTCACAGACATGTGTCATGCATCCATGGCATTCACAAGTCACAGACACGCAAGTCAGGCACACAGACATGGCTACCATATATGTACCTGGCATCAGCACCCATCCCTCACCCCCACCCATGTCCAGGAACAGAGACTGGCATGCTCTCATGTGTAAAATCTGCATAGGGCTCCCCATGTCGCATTTAAACACATGCAACGACCATGTGGTTCACACATCATACCATGATGTCCCTGCACACATACATGCGTACATGGCCTATGTCACACATACAGGCAAGTATCAGACAACCAGCACACCGCAACATGCCCTGTCTCACACAGCAATGCTTGGCCACTTACCGCTCAACTCCAGACGGGTCTCCCTCTCAAGGATCTGGGCGTGGAGCGCTGGGCGTACGCGTTCCAGGACCCTCATCTGGATGGAACTCATGCGGCCCCGGCCCCCCTCCACGAGGCGCCGGGCCTTCACGAGGGTCCTGGACCTCAAGTCCTCCCAGCGCTTCTTGATCTTCTGGACGTCGCGGGTTGCCACCCCCTCCGCGTTGATGGCAACCACACAGTCGGCCCAGATCCTCTCCCGTCCTTCCTTGCTGGCGCGGGACGATCCAAAGAGGGAATCATACTGCCCCAGGACATGCTCCACCAGGACACCAACTTCGGTGGCAGTGAAGCTGGTGCCCCTCTGCCCCTCTGGCCTGGGGTTGCCACTGGTGCCAGATGTCGAAGTGCCCGACATGGCAACCCCAGAGGCAGGAGTGGGTGGGCAACTGGGTTCTGGGGCTGGGCTGTGGAGCGATGTTATCCCAGTCGGGAGTCTTCTGTTCCAGCAGGGGTGGACACAGCAACTGAACCCCTGCAGATGGATGATGTGCAGGCACCAAATGGCAGGGCACAGTGGCAGCAGGCAGGCAGGCAGGCAGCAGCAGATGGCACGTGGGAGGATGCTCGGGGCACTGGGGGGCAGTAATTCGGCCTTCTGGGCAGGAGCGTGGTCTTCCGTGTGTTTTCGCGTGGCCAGCTTGATACGGAGTGATTTGGCACGTGAAAATCCTGCACGAAATTCGAGGAAAGGCCCTTAGCGCGTAAGCGCGTCAGCACGCATACGCGATTCTATTGGACCAAAGGTCCTCAGCACGTAAGCGCGTCTGTGACGTGACCTGCACGGGTGTTTCCCTCATAGCACGTGATGACGGAGCACACGTGGAAAGACTGCACGTCAGAGTGTCATCGCGTGTAATTGGACAAAAGTGCGCGTACACGCGATTGGCCTTTGTACGTGTATTTCAGGGGTGCGCAGGCACTTACACACGCGAGTACATCAGCGCACATGTATTCCGGGGTGCGCGGGAATTTCCACACGCTATTGGCCTGGGTACTGGATTTCAGGGGTGCGCGGGAAGTTTCACACGCTCGCCTACAACACGCGCAAAGAAACACGTACGCCAG
Organism: Ambystoma mexicanum; assembly: GCF_040938575.1. NCBI lineage: Eukaryota > Metazoa > Chordata > Amphibia > Caudata > Ambystomatidae > Ambystoma > Ambystoma mexicanum. Next base: position 920,661,803 of record NC_090926.1, on the reverse strand, counting down.
TAGGAAGCAGGCATACGTCGACCAGCGACGCATAAATTTGCGCGCAAAAAACTAACAAGCTCAGACGCCAGGATGAATATACTGTTCCTAGCAACAGTGGCCGTGGGCTACCAAAGGAGGACGAGGAGGATAGTCAGGGCCAGAATTTTCACACCCAGAACCAGCCTTTTCGGGATGCCTGATGACCAGGTGTATGGGAGGTACAGGTTTCCACCACACATAATACTGGACCTGGTGAGTGAGTGGGAGGATGACCTCACATCACCCACCCTGTGCTCCCAAGCACTCAGCCCCCTGGAGAAGGTCCTCAATGTACTGCACTTCTTAGCCACTGGATCATTTCAGCGGACAAGTGCCATAGTGGGTGGGATGTCACAGGCCAAGCAGTCACGCTACCTACACCAGGTCTTGAACATCATCAATGCACGCCCATCAGTCCGCAGGCACATATACCTGCCCAGAACACCTGCAGAAAGGCATGCTGCCGCCCTGGATTTTTACGGTGTGGCACAATTCCCCAAAGTGCTAGGTGCCATCGACTGCACCCATGTGGCTCTACGTCCCCCCAGGGCATCTGAGCACATCTATAGGAACCGCAAGCACTGGCATTCCATCAACGTGCAGGTAGTATGTAATGCCAAGGGAATCATCACCTCAGTATATGCCAACTATCCCGGGTCCACCCACGACAGCTTCATTTACCGAATGTCCACCCTAAGCCGGGACCTAGAAGCTGGGCGGCATGGCGATACATGGCTGCTTGGTGAGTATGAATGCCACTGCACATGCATGCATGTCAGATACTGAGCAAGGTCACAACCCCACCAATGATACCCATCACCACCTCCACAGGGGACAGTGCCTACCCTCTCAGCCCCCACATGATGATGCCAATTCGGAACCCCACCACGCCACCCGAGGTAAGATATAACACAGCCCACATTGCAACCCGGGGCATAGTGGAGCGCACATTCGGAGTGCTTAAGTCACGCTTTCGCTCCCTTGACCGTTCTGGCGGGCAGCTGTTATACGCTCCCCCAGTAGTGTGCAGGATCATAGTGGCAGCATGTGTCCTGCACAACGTTGCAACACGCCGGGGCCTGGCCGTGGACATGGTGGTGCCCCCACATCCCCAACCACATGCACGCCCGCTGCGCATGGGAGGGGAAAGGGCACGGGGGAGGCAGCCCGTACACAGCTAGTGGCTAATTACTTCACATAGAAATCACACCCCTGTGGAGTGCACACTGCCCTGGCACATACCATCTGACAATCAATGATGACTCAACCTGACACTGATCCTGAATGTCTGTAGGATCAACCGTCAAAACTATATCAGCCTGAGATTGTTCACCTGGAAGTGTTACAATGTGTGCATCCCTACCTACACAGACACCACCAATGCAGTTTTGTGAAAAAACACATTCATGCAGCTAAAATGAATACCCACTTGCAAAATGCAACATGAGGACAGTGCCATGTCACCCAACCCATCCCCAGCACCGCCACACGACACACCATGCCATGTCATGCTATGTGCAGGTAAACAAAGTAATCCCCACAACATGACACAAGTGTCACAAAGTACAGTGTCCCTAATTGAAACTCACGACACCTGAAATGCTCACAGTAATGCAGGACCAACAACACACTTGAGGAGGTATTTAGCAATAACACTTATCAGCTACTGACCCTCAAAACTACCATTAACATGACATTACGAATGTAAGGAATTAGTAGTCTCACCACCTGGAAATTCCTGCACTCCCACCACTTCCAACTGTACAGTGTTGCCGCCATGTAGAGTTGTAGGTGCACTGCTGCCAACATGGACCCCATCTCCAAAGTAGAGGGCCTTGTGTAGACATGAGGAAAGGACCTGCTAATTAGGAGGTAGACATGGATGATGAGTTACACATCAATGCAACATGCAGTGTACAACACAACAGCAATATGCACTAGGAATGTATACACAGTATTGACTAGGCTACCCACACATGTAGTGGGAGTCCAATGTCACCATGTACGTCAATGTCACTTGGGCACACCCTTTTCAAGCCCATGGAAACGGGAAGCAGGAGGGGTGTGTGTGACAAAAACCCAAGCATCTGAACCAAATACATGACAAGCCTGCATGTGCCCAGCCACAATGCAGCGTATGCCCACGGGAGCCACACAAGGCAACACACTGCCCCAAAAAAAAATCAAAGATGGCCATTAATGGGCCTGGGGGGGTTGGGGAGGCCACCCAGGAGGTCCGTGGACAGGGTGCACACCAAAACCCACCTGTGTGGATCTTGCGAGAAAAAAAAACACCTCCATGGGCTCATGGCCCACACGGCTACCCTATTGTGGGAGTATCACTGCTGTCGCTATTATCACCCTGTGCAGCTGCATCCGGAGGTGGTGGCACTATGGGAGGCAGCCCACGCAAGGCCCTAGTCTGTTCCTCCATGGCTGCAAGCATGCAGGTGTGGTAGGTCTCGTTCTGGAGGATGAGTGTGCGGAGGTCCCCATGCAACAACTCACGGGATGCCTGGACCTCCGCCCTAGTTGCCTGCATCTCAGCTGAGAGCGTACGGGTGAGACGCTCCAGCTGCTGATCTGTCCTTCGGTTTGTTGAAGCCTCAATCTCAACAAGAGTCGTCCTGAGGTGAAGGAGTTCCAGCCACAGGGCTTCCCTGTGGCCCTGGGACTCTATGGAGATGGCTTCCTGCAGAGTCGCCAGTGCCGCCCGCCTGTCCCTGATGGACGCCAACATGTCCTCCCTGTGTGACTGGCAGATGGAGTCGGTTGCCTGCTGTAGTCGCTCCATCAGCCTTTCGGGGGGGAAAATGGAAGTGGCCACCCTATTCATGGCCTGAGCCATCATCTCTGATGATGCTGTTTGTTGGGTTGCCATACCGTGAATGGATTGCTACCATGCGGTATTGCCAGGTGGCGTACGGCCACCACGTCGGCAGGCACCACACCTGTCTGGGGCAAGGCAAACTGCGCCTTGCTGTGCCGGCACTGCCTGAGGCTGCAGGACTGCATTCCCCCTCTGATCTGCTGGCCCAGGAACAGGATCAGATGTCGCGGAGTGTGACCCTGCATCCATAACCACCAAAGGCGTAGCTGCCAACACTGACATCCCCATTGAGGGTTCTGACCCTGGTGCAGGTGGGTCGGACAGAACAGAATCCTTCCCAGGAACACTCACCTGCGACGGCACGTAGGTCTCATCATCCGAATCAACACCTGAGTACAGCTCGGGGGAGGTGCAGCCAGAGACACCCCTTGAGAGCACGACCTGCAGCAGTTGTGGGTTCTCACCCACCACCACACCACGTCACTCACTGGTGGTCGGTCGGCCCTCAGACCCCTCCTGGGTCTGCACCATCTCCACAACCCCAGCAGTATCAGGTGCGTCTTCCCCTGCAAAGACATAAAAGCAAACAAATGGAAACAGGCATTAGCACCATGGCACACATTGAGGGCTGAGAAGCAACAGAACCAGTACTTGATTGACACATGTCCCACATGACTAAAACCCTCCCATGCATGCACCCTCACTGCCTATGAAGGGTAGGCAAATGGCAAACACTGATGACACCAAGATGGAAGATGAACACATTTTCTGCATGCTGCCTGGCAGTGGAATCACACATTGGCCTGTGATTGCCAGGTGAAATACACATGCCATCACAGAGATGGCATGTACCATTGCTATTGAGTGAAGATGGAGAGGAGGGCAGCACCTATTCATTCAGTCCAGTTCCCTCATGTAATAGCTTTTCTAATTCAAACAGGTCTGATTTTTCACCTGGAGCTGCCAGTCCAAAATGGTCCGATTGCACAGGGACATGTCTAAACAAATGATATCCAGGTAACAAAGTCACTCCACTTTACCATAGCCATGTCAGACATGTGACTAGAGGACTGAGAAATGCCTAGTAAAAGTGGTGGAATGCAAACAATATGCCTGAATGAACAGAGAAAAATAAGCAACAATGTTGTGGCAAGGTGACACTTCAAGGGCAACTGGCGTGCTGTTGGGCTAGATGTCTACTGTTGGCAGAAGGGATACTGCTATGGCCAAATGCTGCTGCGCAGAATGTATTGCATGAAGCATATGGGTGACCCAAACGACTCAGGTGCACACACCCTCACCTGGCACACAAACAGAAGCCCTCACACACACACCATGCACATGGATGACACACACATGCATGTGCACTCACCGGACAATGCCTCATAATCAGGCAGATCTCCCACGCCTTGGATCTGTTCCTCCGTGGCGTAGGTCCCAGCGACTGACTCATGTGGAGTGAGTTCCATGTCTTCTACTGGAGACCTACCTCCAGTCGCTAGAGTTGCGGCATGACTTGAGGCCAGCTTATTCTTTGCCCTGCGCTTTAGGTCATTCCAGCGCTTATAGCAATCATTGGCTGTGCGCCTCACGATTCCAAGGGCACTTACAATGTCCGCAACGGTCTGCCAGTGTGCCTGGCGTTGTGCAGATGTGGTCTTGGATCCTGCAACAATGACCATTTCATTATCATGTGCGGGCACATACTCGACAAGTGCATTCAGTTCGGCATCCGTGAAGCTGGGCTTCCTCGACGGGCCGGACTGTGTAGCCGTGTCTGGGGCATCAGCCTGTGCCGGACGAGCACTCTTCCTCTTCCGCTTGGAAGGTGGTGGTGATCCTGAGTGTCCTACGCCGCTTTGGACACTAGGGGCAGGAGCCCTGGTGGACTCTGTATCAGGAGTGTGGGATTGCACCCTCAGCATGGGAGTTGGTGCAGGCATTGGCTCAAGTGTAATGGTGTCAGGGGGAATGTCAGCAGGATGGACTAGGACCGACACTGTCCTGGCTGGGTGTGTGAGAGCTGGGGTGGATGGAGCCGCAGCTGCCCCTGCAGCCTCTCCACCCTGCCTACTTGGGGCAGCAGATGACCTTGCTGCCCCTGATCCACGTGGCCTGATGACATCAACGTGCACCAGCGCACGTGTCATAGGCCTGCTGACCTGGAAGTCAGCCATGGAGTCAGCCAGGTCTGGTGCCACAATGGGCTGGTCCAACAAGGGCTGAGCATGGATGGTGTCAGCCACATCAGCCTCAACCAGGGGGGGTCGGGGGGGATTATGGGTGCCCATGACTGGTCCTCCACACATGGGGGGACAGGGTCACCCTGCAAGTAACGACCACGTCCCCTACCGGATCCACCACGGCCACCACTTGTGGCTCGTCCACCTTTGCCACCCTTACGGATTCCTCGCCTCCCAACCATGGCACTGATGTTAATGTGCGTATGGGAGTGGCTGTAAACTATTGTCCTGGGCAATTGGGGGTCAAAGGGGTTGGGTACCAGATGGTAATTGTACCCTAGTGCTCTAGCAAGGCTGAATGTGACCCCTGGGGAAAGATGACGGGTCACGCAACGCACAGGAAGACCAAAAAAGGGAGATGACGTGCACGCAACCCCTCCTAGACCACGTGTGCGGAAAAAAAAACCTGCACTACGCTGTGGCACCCAGTAACACAAGAATGAACGTATGCGTGTCACACGCAGCCTAGAATGACCTCTGAAGGGGTAGGCTACACACGGGGCAAGCACAGATGTTAGATACGTGCGTGACTCACCGTCTGCCAGGAAAAAGAGCGTGAAAAAGACGCCTCTGTGCGCATTGGCAACACCCCGCCAAAAGAAGAATTGTACGCTGTCTGAGGAGACAGGACAACAGTAGAAGGGAACGCTGTTTGAGGGAACAGGCCCAGGAAAACCAGAAAAAGAGAAAAAAGAGAAAAAGCTGTCAGAGGTAACAGGGATTACGAACTTGAAACGCCGTGAAGTAAATTGCGTGTGAAACGACAAGAAGTACAGATTTCGCTCTCCACGAAAAGCACGTACAAGGAAATGGTGTTCTACACGTACCTTTTATGCAGGCCCACACGACCAGCGTCACTTCCGCGTGTACGCGCTAGGGCCATTTCCACCAATTACACGCTTTGTCACTTCCGCGTGTAGGGCCATTTCCACCAATTACACGCTTTGTCACTTCCGCGTGTACGCGCCAAGGCCATTTCCACCAATTACACGCTTTGACACTCGGACGTGTCTTTCATTTTTTTAACACGCAACATTTCAAACGTGTGCCATATTCAACGTGCACGTGACTTCATAGACGCGCATACGCTGGTGGCCTTTGGGCCAATGAATGTACAGACGTGTGCTGATGCGCTTACGTGCTAAGGGCCTTTCCTCGAATTATACGCAGACGTGCTGGATTTTCACGTGCAAAATCACTCCGTATCAAGCTGGCCATGCGAAAACACACGGAAGACCACGCTCCTGCCCAGAAGGCCGAATTACTGCCCCCCAGAGCCCTGAGCACGCTCCCACCTGCCATCTGCTGCTGCCTGACTGCCTGCTGCCCAGGTGCCCTGCCATTTGCTGCCTGCACATCAGCCAGGGGTGCTGTTGCTGTGACCACCCCTGCTGGAACCAAAGACTCCCGACTGCTTTTCCATCGCCCCACAGCCCAGCCCCAGGACCCAGTTGCCCACCCACTCCTGCCTCTGGGGTTGCCATGTCGGGCACTGCAACATCTGGCACCAGTGGCAACCCCCGGCCAAGGAGGCAGAGGGGCACCAGCTTCACTGCCACCGAAGTTGGTGTCCTGGTGGAGCATGTCCTGGGGCAGTATGATGCCCTCTCTGGAAGATTGCGCGCCGACAAGGAAGGACGGACTCGGATCTGGATGGACATCGTGACTGCCATCAACGCGGAGGAGGTGGCAGTCCGCGACTACGAACGTGTCAGGAAGCGCTGGGAGGACTTCAGGTCCAGGACCCTCAACAAGGCCCGGCGCCTCCTGAAGGCAGCGGATGCTAAGGGGCGCCGGGGCCACTTGTCGGAAGATCAGATGAGGGTCATGGAACGCATATCCCCAGCGCTCCACATCCAGGTCCTTGAGAGGCAGACCCATCTGGAGTCGAGCGGTAAGTGTACATGCATACTGATTGTAAGCTGTGCGTGTGGTGGTGTGCCAGGAGTGTGCAGGTTGAAAATGTATTTTTATGTGGGCAAGTAGGGGGGTGTACAGGGCCGTGAGGGTGATACATGCGAGGGGTCTCATGTGTGACACATGGATGGTGCTTGTGTGTGTGGGCTTGCATGGCACAGGATGTGGAGGAATGATTGTCAGGTGTGACACGGATGTCGATCGGAACACTGCGACAGTTGGCGGAGGTGTACACATGCATGCAAGTTTGGTGGTGTGTGTGCATGTGTAGTGTACTCCCTATGTTGCATGTGATGTGTGGATGACCTTTGGCTGCTCATGCTGTTGTATGTGAATGGATGGTGCTGGCTGTTGCAATATGGCTGTGGTATGGCTCATGTGTGCAAGTTGAAATGACATGTGTGTTGGGGATTGTGATGCCATGTCTGAGGTTTACCAATGCCACTCATGTATAACTGTCATGTGTGTATGAGTCCATTTTACAGTGCCCTGATGCCTCTGTTTTCTTTCTCCCTGTCTGCAGCGTCAACTGATGAAGAGGGCGGAGAAGGTGCTGTGGAGCACAGCGGCAGGGGTCGCACCACCAGCCGGAGACGCAAGGCCCGGATCCCCTCCCAGGTTCTGATCTCGTCGGGGAGTGAGGAGTCTGGTGCCGTGTCCTAAGGCCGCAGCTGCCGAGGGGAGGTCCAAGAGGCGGAGGTTGGAGTTGGACTCCTCGGCAGCAGAAGGGGCAGCTGGGACACCACAGGGCCCAACGGAGGAAGATGGCACGGAGTCATCCAGGTTGGTGGGGGGTTTGGTGGAGGAGGAGGCCGTGCAAGCGACAGAGGCGGGGTCTGGAGGTGGGGATTCCACTGGTGCTAGTGGTGCAGTGCAGGATCAGGGACTGGAGGCAGCACAGGCCGCCCCGGAGGTGCCTGTGTGCAATCCTGTCCCTGCTCCTGTCACTGCATCATCTTGCACCAGCGGGGATTCCTACCTCCAGACCCGTTCTCAGGGAGGGGATTGGCTTACAACACCTGGCCTTCCTCTCCCTGCGGATGTAGCTATCCTGCACCAGGTTGAGCCTGTCCAGGGTGGGGTGGCGATGCGTCAACGGGCCATGCGAGCTGACCTGCAGTCTTTTCATGATGAGTCTGCACGTCTTCTCGCATGGCTCGTTGACCGCGTTGACCCACTGGGACAGCTCACCAGGGCTGGATTCCTCCGTTTCCTGGACCTTGTTCCGACCCCCTTCTCCACAGAACCCCCTATGCCCCAGTCGTCCTCCATGCCATCTTCCCACCCATGTGTCACCTGGGTGCCCTGTGGAGCTGCCTCCGACCGTGCGGCCAGGCTGGTGGACAACAGATCCCTGTCACAGTCGGGAGTCAGACGTCCAGCAGGGGTGGCCACATCAACGACTGCACCCCAGCTGGAGGAGGATGTGCAGGCACCATCGGACAGGGTACATGGAGAGCAGCAGCTGCAGCAGCAGGAGGCTGTAGGTGGGAGCCACGATAGCTCGGGGCCTTCAACATCGGAGGGGCAGGCATCGGCCGGAGGGCAGGAGGACCCTGGACGGGCAGTGTCTTCCGTGTGGCAGCGGTTGGGCCACGCCATAGATGCGGAGCGGCGGTGGGCGGAAGAGGCGCGGCTCACAATGGTCAGGGCGGAGAACTCCATGCGGAGGGCCCTGAGGCGGGCCGAGTGCCTCGAGGCAATCTGCAGGGAGTTGGAGGTGAACATGTCGGCGTCCCTGCGGACCCTCGGGCCATGGAACAGGACCGCCTCCGGGACATAGACGAGGAGTTCGATGATGCCCTGGCCCGGAACACCACTGAGTGAGCCGCTGGACTGGCCCGCCGCCATTGTATATAGTTATTTAGTGATAGGTTTCCTTTATTGTTTATTTTTATTTGGAGTCGACGGACACTGCTCCACCTTTTGTATATACTTCCATTTTTTGCATGGAGCAATGGTTTTCTATTTCTTTTTTCCCTTCATTTCCTTTTTATGGACTTGAACTTTGGAAGACATTTTTTTGGATTATCATTTATTGATCTTATTTTGAAAAGGGACAGCCAGCTTAATTTTCTTTATTTTATACTTGTGTATATTGTTTGATTTTGATTGCTATTACTGTTGTTTTTAATACATTATTTTGATTTTTTCATTCTTCAATGTGTGGTTTCATCTCATTGTTTTCATGCATGTCATGATATGGGTTTTCAGGTTCACTTGCAACCATTGTGTGTGTGTGAGACACATGTGTTCATTTACATTGTTTCCATTAGAGTAGTATCATGGGCGCATGTAATACTTGGTTGTGTCTTTGGGCTGTGGTGGCTGGTCATGAGGCCCATGCTTGAGGATTGTCAGGGCCTGTGGGCAGGAGGACATGTGTGGGGGCCTGGTGGAGGCTGCCCCTGGTGGCTGGGGGGTGGGGGTGGTGGGAGACATGAGTGGGGGCCTGGTGGAGGCTGCCCCTGCACTGCTAGGGGGTGGGGGTGGTGGGAGACATGAGTGGAGGCCTGGTGGAGGCTGCCCCACAGTCCTGGGGGGTGGGGTGGGTGGGAGACATGAGTGGGGGCCTGGTGGAGGCTGCCCCTGCACTGCTGGGGGGTGGGGGTGATAGGGAACATGAGTGGGGGCCTGGTGGAGGCTGCCCCTGCACTGCTAGGGGGTGGGGGTGGTGGGAGACATGAGTGGGGGCCTGGTGGAGGCTGCCCCTGCACTGCTGGGGGGTGGGGGTGATAGGGGGCATGAGTGGGGGCCTGGTGGTGCTGCCCCTGCACTGCTAGGGGGTGGGGGTGATAGGGGACATGAGTGGGGGCCTGGTGGTGCTGCCCCTGCACTGCTAGGGGGTGGGGGTGATAGGGGACATGAGTGGGGGCCTGGTGGAGGCTGCCCCTGCACTGCTAGGGGGTGGGGGTGGTGGGAGACATGAGTGGGGGCCTGGTGGAGGCTGCCCCTGGTGACTGGGGGGTGGGGGTGCAGGGGGACATGAGTGGGGGCCTGGTGGAGGGTGCCCCTGCACTGCTGGGGGGTGGGGGTGGGGGGAGACATGAGTTGGACATGAGTGGGGGCCTGGTGGAGGGTGCCCTGCAATGCTGGGGGGTGGGGGTGATGGGAGACATGAGTGGGGGCCTGGTGGAGGCTGCCCCTGCACTGCTGGGGGGTGGGGGTGGTGGGAGACATGAGTGGGGGCCTGGTGGAGGGTGCCCCACAGAGCTGGGGGGTGGGGGGGTGGGAGACATGAGTGGGGGGCTGGTGGAGGCTGCCCCTGCACTGCTAGGGGGTGGGGGTGGTGGGAGACATGAGTGGGGGCCTGGTGGAGGCTGCCCCTGCACTGCTAGGGGGTGGGGTGGTGGGAGACATGAGTGGGGGCCTGGTGGAGGCTGCCCCACAGTCCTGGGGGGTGGGGTGGGTGGGAGACATGAGTGGGGGCCTGGTGGAGGCTGCCCCTGGTGGCTGGGGGTGGGGGTGGTGGGAGACATGAGTGGGGGCCTGGTGGAGACTGCCCCTGGTGGCTGGGGGGTGGGGGTGGTGGGAGACATGAGTGGGGGCCTGGTGGAGGCTGCCCCTGCACTGCTAGGGGGTGGGGGTGGTGGGAGACATGAGTGGGGGCCTGGTGGAGGCTGCCCCTGCACTGCTAGGGGATGGGGATGGTGGGAGACATGAGTGGGGGCCTGGTGGAGGCTGCCCCACAGTCCTGGGGGGTGGGGTGGGTGGGAGACATGAGTGGGGGCCTGGTGGAGGCTGCCCCTGCACTGCTAGGGGGTGGGGGTGATAGGGGACATGAGTGGGGGCCTGGTGGTGCTGCCCCTGCACTGCTAGGGGGTGGGGGTGGTGGGAGACATGAGTGGGGGCCTGGTGGAGGCTGCCCCTGCACTGCTGGGGGGTGGGGGTGGTGGGAGACATGAGTGGGGGGCTGGTGGAGGGTGCCCCTGGTGGCTGGGGGGGTGGTGGGAGACATGAGTGGGGGCCTGGTGGAGGCTGCCCCTGCACTGCTGGGGGGTGGGGGTGATAGGGCACATGAGTGGGGGCCTGGTGGTGCTGCCCCTGCACTGCTAGGGGGTGGGGGTGATAGGGGACATGAGTGGGGGGCTGGTGGTGCTGCCCCTGCACTGCTAGGGGGTGGGGGTGATAGGGGACATGAGTGGGGGCCTGGTGGAGGCTGCCCCTGCACTGCTGGGGGGTGGGGGTGATAGGGGACATGAGTGGGGGCCTGGTGGTGCTGCCCCTGCACTGCTAGGGGGTGGGGGTGGTGGGAGACATGAGTGGGGGCTTGGTGGAGGCTGCCCCTGCACTGCTGGGGGGTGGGGGTGGTGGGAGACATGAGTGGGGGCCTGGTGGAGGGTGCCCCTGGTGGCTGGGGGCGTGGGGGGTAGGAGACATGAGCAGGTGTGCAGGGTAGTCCCCTGTTTTGTGGGCTGCCTGCAGGGGCTGTGGAGGGTGTACAGGGAACACCTGTGAGGACCCACCCAGCCTAATCGCGTGTGTAACCTCCCGTGCACCCCTGTAATACACGTACCTAGCCAAATCGCGTGTGTAACTTCCCGCGCACCCCTGTAATACATGTACCCAGCCAAATCGCGTGTGATAATTCCCACGTACCCCTGTAATACACGTACCCTGGCTAATCGCGTGTAAAACTTCCCGCGTACCCCTGTAATACACTTACCCTGGCTAATCGCTTGTAAAACTTCCCACGTACTCCTGATATGAACGTTACCCGCTTTGCGTTTCTTGTTTGGCAGCCCTGTAAACTGGTCCAGGGTTAGCGCAGCCCTTTGCGATGATTTAGCGATTTTGATGGCTTTTCCTTGCGCGAGGGCGTTCTTGGGGGCGTTACTGGCGCTGCTGCAGGGTCGCTGCGATACTCTGCACCACGGCTGGTTTTGGGAGCCTAAAATTGCTGCTTTTCTGACCTCTTTGTTCATGGTCTTGCCCTCGTGCCACATTTGCTGCCTCTGATGTTGTGAAGTCATTGCAGAGATGAACGGATTTCAAAGCCACTGACTGACCCGTTGGTATTCCGGGAGATGTCAAGTGTACAATGTTACAGTCAATTTCCAGTCAATTGGATTCTGAATTCGCCTCTGGGAAGTAAGTCTCGTGCAACCACCTACATCATTACAGGTGCTCTCGGAGGGAATCATTGCTGATGTCTGCTTCAGATGCTTGAGTTGTGCAAGGTTAGCAATTGTTGTCTTCTAGAGTTCAAAGAACGTGCCGAGTGGAATCAGGGCCTAATAAGAGCAACACCTTACACCTGGCATCGGTAATCTAGTGCGAGGCTGCTTCCCACAGCGCCAGGAGACGCAGCCGCATCTGCGTGTTGCACCCCAACATATTTCTTCTTGTGATATCAAATGATGCGGATGGTTGTGTCACACACGTGTCTCCACGTAGTGGCTTGCATCCTGGCTTTCACTCAGTCCTGACGTTGATGACTTATAGGAACTCCAAGGAGCTCATGTCATAAACATGTGTCAATTTATGCCAGGAGTTCTTACATTGCACTGCAATGAAACCAGCTCCCCACCACCAAATGTTCATCATTTGCACTCCGCCGTGCAAAGTGTGTAAGCCTGGCATGCTTTGGCACGCTCACAAGTACAATTAAACCCTCCCCGACATGCGAGCATGTCGGGGAGGGTTTAATTTCAATTGCGAACACTGCTTACCATGCACGCATGGTAAGCAGTGTTCAGAATAAATTGTCATTGTACACGGGCAGGCAGTGTGTACAATGGAACTCTAAGGGGTCCGCCTGCTTCATGCTGGTGCATAAAGCTGGCAGACCCCATAGGGATCTCAAGCATTCGCGCCAGTATGACAATTAATGCTGGCGCAAATGCTGGAGTATTTGTATAGCGCAGAGGAAGGAAGGCGGCGTAAACGCAAGTTGAATTCAGCCCCTTCTCTCCGCCATACAAATGCTTGAAAATTAGCCGTGGTGTAATTGGAGGATGTTAAAGCCTTACTCAAGCCTTTTACGCCTTACATTCACATCACGGCTCAGTGGAACATGATCTGCCAAGGGTCATTAGCTCAGGGGGGGAAAAAGGATTAGGGTAAAGCATGTCGGGTTGGAAGGGGGAATAAAGTTGATTGTAAAGTGAATGTGTGCACTTTTTGTATTGGCATAGGTAGATACAAACACTGGGACAATTCTGCTCATTGGCTCTTGCTACAATATCCTCTAATTTATTCTTCCACTAATTGTCATTCGTTCAACCGTTGGTCAGAAGACTCTCACTCTTTCGAACCCGTATTTTTGATTTTGGTTGGTTGCTTTTGTGCTGGTATTAACACTTGTGAAACAGTCAGAGGTGGGAGCACTGGAATTGCTGTTAGAGGCAACCTGGGGCTGGGGAACACCAGCCACTCCATGATGCTGACCCTGGAGGTGGTATTTGGAGGGGTATATTGAGCCTCCCACCAGTTCCCCACCTCAACACCCGGTTTCTCTTCAAGCATCCAGACCCTATTGCAACAGGAAACCTAGATTCTGAATAACATGAAGAGGAATCACACCTGTGAGTCTGGGTCAGGAGTGCAGAACAGGACACTGGAGGGGGGGTTGGCAAGCGAGCTCAGTCTCAGGTCAAAGCACAGAGGCATGTGGTGGTGAGCTCAGCAAATGTTCTCTGAGGCATAGCATCAAAGAGAAGCCGTGAGTAGATATGGGGCTCGGAGGCAGTGGTTTTGAGAAGTTGGTCAATACTCACATGGACCCAAGGAAGCCAGGGGGAAATCAGGTGGTCACCATGACAGGGCTGCCTGTTTCCAAGACGGTGTCCCCCATTTCAAGTCTGTGCCTATGGAGCCACAGGGCTGCACACATGGGAAGTGAGTGGGGCCAATTACAATAATCTGATCCTGTTTACTATGGGCCCCCAATGTGGCCCTCATTATGCCAATTTCAGCATGAGACAAGATATATAAGAGGGTAGGAGGAAGTCCAGAGTGAGGGATTTTGGCCAAAGGTTGATGACAAGCAGGTGCGTGATGCGAATCAGAGAGGAGGAAGGAAAGAGTTGGAAGAGGGCAAGATCAGCAAGTAGGAGGAAGGGAACAGTACAAGGCAGAGGGCAGTGTTGGGGGGAGGCGGAGGATGTTAAAGGCAGAGAGTTGAAACAGGAGAAGTTTGGAGAACTGCAGAGGAGTGAGAAGAGGAGTAATAAAAGAGGAGGTTATTGGAGCCAGTGAGAAGTTGGAGATGGGGGTGTATGGACGGTCAGAAAGTAGAATGAAATGGCTAGAGTGGTTGAAAGCAGGCAATCAACATTGACCTAAACAGGAGTGACAGCGGGTCAAAAGGGTGCTCTGATGCAGCAAGAACAGATTGGCCAGGTACAAGCAATAAAAAGGGAAGAGCCTTGTTGACATGTGCCTAGATGTTGGCAGGGCCTAAAAGCCTCATGAACCCGAAAGAGCCTGATGGCGACAAGTAGAGGGAGGAAGATAGAAGCTAGTTAGCAGTCATATTCCCGGTTCTGGTGGGACTGAAACGCCAATCAAGGAAAATATGATTTCCTTGTTCAGAATTGGAGCCAGGAGGGCGCACTGATAAACTGAGCCAGAAGGGCTCACTGAGAACCCAAACCAGACAAGAAATATAACATCAACTTTCAACATGAAATAAATGAGAATTGGACCCCCAAACAGGCACTGCAGCCAATAAGCTTGCTTGAATCACGGGCTGTATCCCACCATAAAAACGCACGTTCTAAGCAAGCTCCCCCGCTATCTTCCTTCCCTCTATCCCTGCCCCTTCCTTCCACTACCTCATTTAGCTGATTCCTTTGGTGGCAATTCCACCATCATCGGTGCTCCCGCATCCTGGGCCACTGTGGAAATAGAAGAGGGGCTCAACATGGAGTCCCACCTTCCATTTCCATGATGGCCATTTTAGGGGAGTATGTGTTTGAATGACTGGGGCACTGTGAGTGAACGACCAGTTCAATCAAACAAATAGATTTCTATCAGCACCCCCAAATTAAACCTGGGCTGCTAATAGCAATGATAGCCTCACCAGTGACTGGATGGGGTGCTAACGGTACTGGGGTCCACCGTTAACTTAAATTGATAACCTGGGTCGTTACCGCCTGATCCAGCCTGCCAGCTCGAGTCTATTGCTATAATGTGTCGTCAAGTGGACCACAACATTAGCCATCCCAATCATGCATCATGAAAAAGCAAACAAACAGAAAGAAACATGAATTAGAAAATCTAAGTCAATCATCTCTATATTATGGGTGCCAAACTCAAGTGAACAGAGGCCTGGTTTGGATTCCAAAGCACCTGTTGTTCACCCCATCAATGATCCAAATTAAAAGCCTAATACACAATGGAGGCGTGGATTCTTAAAGCAGTTAGTGCAAACAATGTATCTAAATGAGCAAGTAAAGGGAGCCAGTCTGAAACCACTAATGAGGGGCCAGTGGACATTTCCATCTTGGGAGTTTTTTAAAAATCGATTTTTAAAAAATAATAGCAAAAAAGTAGGTCAAAATGATGCATTTTAAACTCCAATTGTCAGTGTAAATTGAATAAAGGACAGCACTGAAATAATATATGTTTCCACAATCTTCACAAACGGAATGTGAGTAGAATATATTACAGCAAATAACGTTGTACCTCGCAATACAATCCCTCCTTATTGGTAGATCACATATCCAATAAAAGCTCGCATCTTTAACTCTTATTTACATACATTATGAATAAACATGTAAGCTTCATGAAGATGAAGAAATATAATTGCAGACTTGAGATGGTAAAATAATGATAGGGTACTTTCAATTAGTGATAAACATCTAGTTTGATATATTTGATAAATCCCACATTAATTAGTTTGTCATGTCCCCTTATAGATGATTTAGAACTATCTTCGAAAATTGAGGTAAAGAACCTTATGATATTGGCACCAAGAGAACTTTCTACAATAAGGCCAACTTAAATATCTTTCTGGTAAGATAACATCTTAAGATTCTATGACGTTTACAGTCAAAACAAATATTTAACTTGCCAATCACAACCATAACACGGTATTTTCTCATTTGTATCCATTCTCACCAAGCTGTTAATTTTCTTTTATTAGACAACACACAAAACTTAGAACATTTAAGATATACCAATCTATAACTGTGGAAATAGTGAAAATGTTCACAAATTATAATTTGATTTCATTATAGATACTCGATACAATGTAAGATAAAATGCACTGTTTATATCCATGTGTGTATGCTGTGAAATAGACCAGAGCTTGAGACGTGTCAGCACGTGCAATGGATTAATAGGGCATTTCTGAATAGGACATAGTGAAGTTTATAGGGCAAATCAATGGGAAAATTGGCATATAGATGATTGGACAAATAGGTAGGACAAAAAGATTGATAGGACATATTGGGCCTAATTTACAAAAGAGTTTTACAATGGTGCAATCCCATTGAAAAAAAACCCTTTGTCTTTGTAAATCAGGCCATTATGTGGAATTTTGACTGATAGGGTCAATCAATGTAGAAACTCTGACTTTTTTCTTGTTTGATAGTATGCTGCGCTTAGTAAATAAAGAAGAAAAACAATATGAAATGGTGAAGTTTTTGCATACCTAATAGATTGGTGGAGCAAATGAATGCAAAGCTGTAAGATAATCCTTTTTCGGAAAAAAGAAATGTTTAAAAAATGGCTCCCGGGAAAGGGAAAACGGAGTCCGTTTTCCCTTTCCATGGCCGCCATCGGGAGCGGACACGCTGGGGACAGAGGTGTTCCCAGCGCGTTTGCTCCAGAAAAAGGAGAAAAAAGAAGGTAAGTGGGGTTGGGAGGGTAGGAAGGGGATTGTTTGCAGGGGAGAGGGGAGGAAGAAAGAAAACACTTACCTGAATCCCTCGAATCTTCATCCCCGGCGTGTGGAGGCTCGGAGCGGGGATTGCCCAGTTTTGAGCCTCCTCATTGGCTGAGGGGCTGCCACACCCCCCTCCGAGGATGAAGATTCGAGGGATTCTGCATGGGATATGGACCGGGCTAGAGCCAATCAGATTGTGTCTAACAATCTGATTGTCTCTCGCCGGCTACTAATAGGACAAATCAATGGAACATTGTGATATTATATGTTCTATGGTATATGCGCAATAACATGCATGGGAATTTGTTTGCATAAATTGGATGCAAAGCCTTTGGATTTAAAAGCATTTCTATAGGGCGCACATGTCATATTGCAATACTTCAGATGCCAGTTTATGAACCACACACAGGAAGATTGACTACAGCAAATCAGGAATGTGCCCCTCAGAAAATTATACACAGTTGCCACTTCCCCACAGTGGGGAGAATTCCACTACAAATCATATGATCTTAAAGTATTAAAGGGTTTTGAAGACTGTCCCGCATCTCAAAATTACTCTTAAAAATGGTGCCAAACTCTCACAGGGTGCCTCCAGAAACAAATACCATTCAGGTTTTCCTTTAAGAAAGTAGCTTTGTAATGATAAGGCAACTGTTTATTTCGATGAAGGTAGTGTGCTGCTCATCACTTCCTAGTTCATATATCACAGCTTTTTAGACTACTTTGCTTTGAATCTGGCGGGGCTTCCTGATGATCTGCAGGGAATCAGCTGCTCGTGACAACATCTTTCTTTCACAATATGTTATGTTATGCTGATTTATGCCGCGCACCGCTCCACCCAGGGGCGGTCTCCACGGGACGCTGAGGCCGCTGCAGCAGAGAAGCCTGATCGTTCTCTCTTGAGGCAAAGCCCATTGCCCTGCAATAGGCATTGTCCTTCTGCGGGGCTAGATGAAGGAGCTTCAGGGGCCTGATACTGCCCGCGCGCATGTGTTTGAAACCTTGCCCTAGATTGAAGAGTTGCAAGATAGTTCCGCGGGTTAAGCGCTATTTGCTGTGATCTATGTTTGATCTGCAGGTCTCAGGTTCAAATCCTGGCATGGTTCATTTGGCTTTCAATCTTGGAAAAGAGGAACAAACTTCAATTGTATCATACAAATGTTTGTAAATATGTTCTATGTAAAGCACTTTGGATAAAAGCATTACAGAAATAACAGGGTATTATTAGTAACACAGACATATACGCATTATCCAGGTCAACAATGACAACATAATGAACACAGTAGACACTGAGAAACCTAATTTCTCACCAGACATGATATACATCACAGACAGTTTTAAGAATTGTAACAATCGAGGCAAGCTCCCCAAACATTCTGATACAAGCAGTAGAAAAGCAAATAGTTGTAGCCTTTGCAGGTGTTTATTACATGTTACATTCATAGGCAGGAATTTGTTTCACTCCCATAAAGAACTGGCCCAGCTCAAACAAAATCCAAGCTGAAGGGCCCACCATCACGTGCCTTATATTACGTGAACCCTTAGCTTCTGCTGGCTGATTAAATAGTTCTAACGTTTCAGATGGTCAGCTGAGGCCCGATGCCTGTAGCTTCCACAGCCTGAGGCCCATGAAATGGATTTGATCTCTTGTCCATCCGGTATGACATCAATAATGTTAAAATCCACCTTTAATCCCCAATGACCCAAGACCATAAACATGTCAGAAAGAATGCTTAAGCACCAAACAATCCATTTAAGAAAGGGCCAAAAAGTAGAGCTGCACCACTCCAAAATAGAATGTAAACATGCATAATATTCAAGACCCTGTGCAGAAGGGCATGCACAGCTTCATAACTTTCAATTGCAAAAAGCTGAGAATATTGTGCTTTCCCGAGACCCAGCATCAGTGTACCAGCAATGTCAATGCAAAGAGGGCATCACCATACATGTGTACATGCTTGTTATAAGTGATGTAAGGAAAGTCTGATAGCGTGAGGGCCATATGGCAGGGAAACATTTGAGCAGCATTTAGGCCTTGCCATTTACCTCTGGTACATCTGAAGCAGCTGCTCTGCTCAGTGCTTCTTTGCAGGTTTTAGAGATTAGGTACCATGCGTCTGTCAAACCCTCCAGCCAAGCGAGCGCCTTGAATGGGAAATGTAGATATACCACACAGAGATCCATTTCCAAGCTCGTGGGGTTGTGGTTCTATGACTGAAATCATCCTAGATCACATCACATTTTATGATTGCAGCATCAAGCGTAAAAACTGTCTATGCGGTCTGTCTTTCTTCTTCTCTCATGTCTTTTCCATCCCTACCAGAACCAGACTCCGCAGTGAGATGGAGGAAAATGGAGAGAACGAGAGAGCCAGCAAGAGAGAAGGAGAGGCAGAGAGACAACGTAGGACATATGAAGAAGGAGAAAAAAGACTGTGACCTACTGACAGACTATGACGGAGCGATGGCAGATTAATTTACGTGAGGACCTGGGAGAGGAATGAGAATGAGGGATTAGGGGCAATGTGCTAGTACTAGTATGAGGGACTAGGGTGCGAGACTAGGATGGGAGACAAGCATTGGGGATAAGGACAAGAGGCTATGATTCGAGCAAGAGATTAGGATTCGGATCAGAGACTTGGATGATGGGATGGTTTAGGGTGAGGGACTATAACAAGGGGCTAGGGCTAGCACAAGAGACTATGATGAGGCCTAGGATGAATGACTAGGATTAGCAGGAGGGACTTCAATATCATATTAGCATTAGAACAGGGACGAGGGACTAGGATGAGGGACTATGATCAGGACTAAAAGGAGGGACTAGGCTGATGGAATAGGATGAGGGATTACAAGTAGGAACTAATATTAGGATTAAGACAATGAACCAGGATTATGACAAGGGACTAAAACAAGAAGCTAGGATTGGGATGAAGCCCTCGGAAGAGGAATTAGGATAAGCACATGGCCTGAGACACTAGGACAAGGTACTCATTTGAGAGACTAGGGTAACAAGGAGACGCTAGGATGACATTCTAGCATTAGGGCTAGGAAGACAGATTATGACAAAAGACTAGGGTAAAGGACTAGGATGAGGGATTACGTTTATGACTATGACAAGACACTAGGACACGGAGCCCAGCTAAGAGACAAGGGCTAGGGACTAGAACAAGGAATTTGGATGCAGGACTATGATGCAGAGCAAAAATACAGGACTAGAACATGGCACAATGACTGGCGTGAGGAACTAGGACTTGGATGAGGGACGAGGATGGGAGACTAGGTTGAGAGGCTAGAATTAGACTATGACAAGAGACTGGGATGAGAGAGGTGGATGAGGGGCTCTGACAAGGTAGCTACAACAAGAGACTAGGTCTACGAAAAAAGACTAGAATAATGGACTAGGACAAGAGATTAAATCTACGATGAGGGACTATGATTAGTAAAAATGGACTAGGATTAAAAACTGGGACTGATACCAGTGCTGAGACATACTGGCAGAGGAAGGCGTTGTAAGCGGTAGGAACAGAACACATTCCTGCAGCCAAGCTCCTGAGTGGTACCCACTTAATAAAACAACCCAAAAGGAGATGATTTTCAACAACAATAAATATAGGAGTTCATGAAGCAGCCAATGTCACAAGGATTGCCATTTGCCAGACCAACCAAATGTTCTGCTAGACAACCCTTTCGTGTCTCTCCCTTTTCTGTAGCATTGTTGTAACATTAAGAGTGTGCTAACGTGCCACCATTTGTACCACAACTAAACTTACGACCTTTTACTCCATTCTAGCTAGTTCCCGCATTTATGTGTGTATCAAATGTTTTCCTCGTGCCAATGCTTTCTTAATGTATAAACCCTGGCACAGGTTGTCGTCTCAAACTCTACTCAAATTGTTGAATAGGATATTTTTTAAGCCCAATCAATTTTTGTTCTAAACACCATGGTGCTCATGTTCCATAAAAGTCTAATTTGACGGCACTGTAATGTAAACGGCTTTCCGCCGCCAAAGTTATGCCATTTGCACGGCGGGGTGCAAATGTGCAGGGCAAAAGGCGGTGTACATGTTTGTACATAGCCTTTTGACCTGCACCTTTGCACTCCGCCGTGCAAAGTGAGTATGCGCTGCCCGGCATGCTCGCATACCAGTTAGTCAGTTGCTTTTCATTGTGAGCGCTGCATGACATGCTTGCATGGCAAGCAGCACTCACAATTACAGCTAAACCCTTTGCCACATGCAAGCAGGTCATGGAGGGTTTAATTTAAAGCTATCCTCTTAGCATACTTTGAGGTGTCCTAAAAGTAACCTAAAGCAGATTGTCTAATGTCCTAGTTTGACACATTCCCATTAAACTTTGGAGTATCTCTCAGAGTATTTGTTCATTCTGATGAGTCAGACCTTGGATTCAATTCCTCTGCCCACTCTATGAATAAATGTATAGCAATTCCATTCAGCAGTTTGTGAATTCTTGATGCTGCCAGGGTTAGATGTTGTCCTGCCAACAATAAATCAATCAGGGTGGGCAGTGACAGTATTGTTTTTGAAGTGTCTTGTCCATAGTAAGCAAGACATTAAAAATATGCGGTTAGGAAATATCCAAGGAAGTAATTCATTTGTATTCCCTGCCAGAATCCAATTCAACCACTTTAACATGTTTCCCCTAATCTTCAAATAGGGACAAAGATATACTGAAAGAAATTCTCCCTATTCTAGGACCAGATATCCTGTGGTAAGGCTCTCATGTTTCGAAAACTGTCCAGGTATTTACAAATATGATTTCCAGGAATGCAATCAGATTCTGTGAAGACCAAGTGTGGCTTCCAATGTTCTGCTATCTCAGAGAAGAATTGTGCTTGCAACAGGGGAAGTTATCTTGGTATTCTTCAAGGTCAAGGTCAGGCAGCCTCCCCCCCCCATAGTCCTCAGTGGCCCTCCCTGTTCAATTAGTGTTTGCAGTCTCCTCATCGAGATTGTTTTTTAAATAAACATTTCTGAGTTTCCGAGTGAAAGCTTGATATTAACCTCATTTGCCTCCCTGTCTGATCCCCTCTCTTACCACCCCTGCATCCGCAGAGTCTACCACTCTCACACCTGGGCTCTGGGATACCCACTCCCTATGCAACAAGACTTTCTTTCTCACGGAGCACTTCCGCTGTCGTAGCCCATGACGTGTGATCATGGTCATAACGGAGATGGGCATCACTCCCCATGATACTGACGTTGCCAGGGGCGCCGAGTATGCGGGTGGTCCAGGGCCCGGGCACCCCCCGGCAGAATGAAGTCAGGACTGAGCCCCCGCCCCCAGCCAGAGAAAGAAGAGACGCAGTATGGATGGCCTTTTGTTCCATCCATACTGTGTCTATCTCTGGCGGCCCGGATAAAAGCCGATGTTTAGAAATTGAGGTACAGATGCAATGCAAGAGGCTCTTGTTTGCAAATCTAAAAATCGTTTTGGGTTGGGTATACTTCTGCATCTGTGCACCCGGGTGCACGGATGGAGAGGTACACCCAACCCAAAACGTTTTTTAGAAATGGAGGCACAGATGCAAAGCAAGTCTGTCCCTCAATTTCTAAAAATCGTTTTGGGCTGTGTGTATTTGTACATTTGTGCACCCCTCTTGGGAAGACAGTGCACAGATGTAGAGGTACACCCAACCCAAAATGATTTTTAGAAATGAAGGCACAGATCGGGATCGAGGAACTCGACTGGCTTGAAAATGTCCTTTAAGGCGGATGTCGGTAGATGCTCGTCGTTTCACTTCTCCCAGCTTCTTCAATGCAAAGAAAGTCTGTCCCTCAATATCTAAACATCTTTTTGGGTTGGATGTATTTATACATCTGTGCACCCATCTTGCCAAGAGCGGTGCACAGATGTAGAAGTACACGCAACCCAAAACGATTTTTAGAAATGGAGGCACAGATGCAAAGCAAGTCTGTCCCTCAATTTCGAAAAATCGTTCTGGGTTGGGTGTATTTGTACATCTGTGCATACCTCTTGCATTGCATCTGCGAAGAGAGGTGGCAGGGAGAGGGCAAATGAGACTGTTTGCATGTGTCTGAGTGTGTACGTGGTGAGGGTGAATGCTATGCTATGGGCGGGATACGGAGGTGTTGAGGGAGGTAACTCCCCTGAATTTTAAGGAAGGTAACAACGTGGGAGAGTATGTGAGTGTGGGGTGAGGTGGGATCACCTTCTTGGGAGGGGTTTATCATGGTGGGAGGGCAGTAGAATGTGTTAATTCGGCCTTTTGAAGACCACACAAATCGGCAGAAATAAATCAGTCTTTTTTGTATTTGTTCTTCAAAATGCAGAATAATCATACAGAACCCAGTATGGACCTTGCCATACTGTTGACCTTGTTCAATGTAATAGCATTCAATGGGACAGTACTTGCAGGGCCTAATGGTGCAGAGCTAATGGACCTCTATATGTTTAAAGAGACAGTAACAGCACTTCGCAGCAGGGCTGTGTAATCTATTTTCTACTAGAGCTGCCATATTTCAAATGGGGCAATGCTGGTTCTCCTCAGTTAACTCTCTAAACAGGGCTTCTATAATGCAATACCATGCTTTTGTTGAGGCAATGCTAGTTCATCTTAGTGGGGCTGCTTTTGAAGGGACAACATCAGCACTTCCCAGTTGAGCTGCTACACTCTTATTGACAAGGCCCCAGCACAGATTTATTTATTTTTTATTTTAATTGGTTATTTATAATGCGCGTAATAATACCGAGAGGTTTCTAAGCACGGACTGAGGCATTGAACCTATGTTGAGCGGACCGAGGGATCGAACCTGTGTTGCTCCATGTCGTCTTGCTTCCAAGGCGAGCAAGTTGCCCCTGAGCTTTCCTCCCGAGACTCTGAAGATCTGAAGTACATTTAATGATACAGAACCAGAACTATTGAGTAAGTCTGACATCATCTTCATCATCATCAGAATAACTCAACACTGTCGTGGTTATACAAGAGCTAATATTTTTAAAGGGATGGAATTACTCAGAATGTAACAGCACTATTCAATAACCCAAAGTGTTTAAGCATAGTTAATGTGAAAATACTACATTCCTCGCCGTTGGGACAGTACTGCCACTTCTCACAGAGGCTTCTACACCTTTTATGGGGCAGCACTGATCCAGCCTACTGGACAGCTTCAGTTTTAATGGCACTTCTCAATAGGACTGCTATACCTCAATAGGAAATGACCAACACTACCCCGCAGGGAATTGCACACTCTTGATGCCACTGAAGCAGCACTTCCACCCACCACAGCTGCTTTATTTTTAATGGCACAGTGCGTGTACTTCTCAGCCACTCTGCTTTACATTTAAACGGACCGAATTGTCATTTCTCAGCAGGACTGCAACACTATACCATTGTGTTCTGTATGTTGAGTGCTTCTTCAGCACCAATGTGGGTTCATGGCACTCTCCTAGTGTCTAAATAGTAGATCTGGCTACATTCAATTGGCAACAGGCATGTCCCGAGCTGCCTGCTGTACATAAGCTGCCGCTCAGGATGTTGGAAACTGTGATGGGGCAAGAGATAGAAGGCTCGAGCCTGTAGGATAGCAGAATCAACAGGGTCTTAAAACCTGCTCACTCATTCTGGAGTGAGGGGCCATGGGGCAAAATGAGCCTGATCCCACATACAGGGGGTTGTTACACCTTTATCTCTCCCGAATCTAAGAATGAGCCCTCTCAGACACAAGTTATCACCCCTGCACACACAATGAATGAATATGGTATGGATCTGTAGATCGAGAAAACTGGAGTGAGAATTCAGAGTGCTTTAACAGAAATATAATTGTCTTCCCAGATGGGAGACTGACTCCATTAATATACATGGGGTCACTGAGATGACCAAGAGTGAAACTTTACGTTCAGTTGTGAGATTACCATCAACGGATATACTATGCTCCAAGGAGGGAGGTGCCCACTCAATATATCACACTGTTTAAAGGTGTGACACCCATCCTGAATGCTTGCCCAAAGAGCCTTGGCCAGAGTTTCACACTGAGGAAATGAGCATGTGATCCTGGGCCTGCAGCCCACACACACGCATGGGATTCCCATGCACCTACTTGCGAGATTTGCACCGAATTAGTGAGATTGTGCTCCAAGGTAGGAGGCACACGCACAGTCTTTGCTCTGAGGTTTGACACACTCACAGGATGGGATGGCATTTCCTTCTCCCATCCCAGTTGTGTTGCTCTGCTTTTGAGGGCTACTACAACCTGGATGATTATAGAGGGGTGGAGTAGGGGCAGTGTTGGCCTACTGGAATGCAACTGGAAGGCTTAAACCTCCTTCTTACTTGACATTAGTATATGCAGTACATGCTAGCCAATGTTGCCACTGTTTTGCGCTCACCCACCCCCCGCGCACCAAGTTGGCGACTACGTGCAAATGCGGTCATATACTGGTGATGTCACTTCCTATATTTGGGCACCCCCGGGAAATCCATAAGTCGGCTCCCCTGGACGTTGCTACGTCTCTCCTTCTCACACAATCTGTTAGACATTGAAAAGTGGTTGGTCACATTCCCAACAAGGCCAACACTTCCGCCCCCCTTCCTTCCTTCGACTTCCACCTCTTTTAAATACATTGCTTTTTATCTCTTTGTGCCCTCTCCTCAGTATCCGCATTATCTATAAGGATCCACGTCCACTCAACTCATTCCCTGATAAGGTCGTGCTCCTCGACTCACTTCTTACTGAGGCTCAAATCACTATTCTAATAGAATTTAACCTCCCAAAAGTCACCAATACCAATCAACTTGAGCTTGCATACTTACCCCTGAGCCATAACATGACCTCCCTGCTTGACCAACCCACCCATACTCTAGGCAACTCCCATGACTTCAACCTCCTATCATTTTCCCTAATTTTATGCATCCTCTTCATCAATCTCTCTCCATTTCACCACTCCCTTATTTGATTTAATGTCAACATCGCCTCTCTCTCTCTCTCTCTCTCTCTCTCTCTCTCTCTCTCTCTCTCTCTCTCTCTCTCTCTCCCTTTCTCTCTCTCTCTCTCTCTCTTTCTCTCTCTCTCCCTCTCCCTCCTTCTAATTATCCAAATGTACGTTTAGATGACCCCATCTGGCTGTCTGGGCCATTTAAATGTATTTTACTTTGTTATTCTAGTGGGGGCAGCCCCTAAAACTACGTACTGACTCCTCTCCCCACTTACCCTCCCACAATCTCTATTTTACCAGCCCTCTACCCGCCGCAAATCTACTGCTGTAAAATGCGGTGAAATGTGTAAAATGAGGTAAGTCGGATGTGGCCAATTGGAGGGGGCAGGAGGGGGAAATAGCATATATCCTAACCTGGCACCATAGTTCCCTACCTAGCCAAAGACAGACCCCCCCATCGTAGCCTTCCTCGACTTCAACTCAGGCCGCTCCTCTTCCTTTGCACACCACTGTTCTATGCCTACCTTTACCCCTATGAGCCATCACCCCAGCTTTGGATCTCTCTGGAGATTTGCCACCCCAACAACAACATCGCAATAATGGCACAAATCCACCGCCCCCACCCCCCCAAACACACATTTCTAGCCCACTCTGCCCTATCCCCTCTATTGGATGTAGGTAAATATACTTATTTCCCCAAACCTATCTCCTTGCCCTGTTCCCACAGCTGCAAACGGACCCCTACCTATCACGCTATGCTGGCACCCTATCCTTGCTCTATTTCCAACTCTCTGCTCATAACTTTCTCATTGGAAATCCTCCTCTCTCCCATCCCTTTCTCGTCTCCCCTCGACCCATATTCTCTTCTATTTTGGCGCCTTCTCCACTACCTTACTTGTAAACTACTCCCGTTTGTCCTGAAAGCCAGTTTATCCTGCACCCCTCTCAACTGCCCAAACTGTCAAAACCCAGGCACACCTCACCTGCTCCTTCCTCTTTGACCTGCCTCTCAAAAGAGATATATCTGCCTGCTTCAAAATTGCCTTAGACCTACACAACCTCAAAAGGCTCCTGCTGACTCTAATATCTCAACCAACCATCATCCTTTGCTCTCACCCATTACTCCAAAGTCGTTAAACCAGCGGCCTTTCATCATGCTGCAAGCTACGTGGAGGCCAGTAACCTCTGTTAGACCACTGCAATCTGGTTCCCACAGCGGACACTGCACTGAAGCAGCACTGCCTCCCATCACTAACTTTCCCCCAACTGCCCACCTCTCTACTCCATCCTCACCCTTCCTGACCTTTCAGTCGCTTTGACCTAGTCGACCATTACTCTCTGAATACCCCAGACCCAGATCAGCTCCCACAATATGACCTCAAGGCTTCATTCTCTCCTGGCAGCCTATTTAGATGTTGGTATGCTGTTTATCATCTGCATGTTGTCCTGCTCATGACAGCTCGGAGGCAGGCTCAGACTGGCCCAAAGGGCAACAGGGCAATGCACAATAGGGCAAAACTAGTGTGAGGCAGTTCTTTGGGTCAAAGTAGGCCAGTTTGATGAGTTACTTCAATATGCGGCTAGTAGTTCTGTCCACTGTTGCTGAATCAATATACTTTAAATCACACAATTTCAAAACTCCCCCTTGGGTACTATTCAGTCCGTCACAAAAGAAATTAGTTGCCTTTTGCAACTGTGGGCCACTTTTTCATTGGTGCCTGAGACAATTGTATGCCCATCCCGACCCTGCTCTGAAGGTGAGCAGGCTCTTCAGCAATGGCCCAGAATTCGGGGGAAGAGGAGGCTGTAACCATTGATTAATCTACTGCCCATTACCAGGGCATTGCTGGAAGGACAGACAGGTGTGAAGGGTTTGCCAGTGGACAGACCGGCCGGGACAGTTTCTATCAGCTATATGGCTCTCCTGAAGGCTCTTGCTCAGGCAGCAGATAGGAAATAATCTGTGGAGCCCAGAGCGGGCTGGCCTGTTACCCTTGGTGTTGTGGTGAAAAAACGACCGGAGGCGTGCTGTTATGGTTGACGAATAAAAAGGCAGTGGTTTTTTATTGCAAACAGTATTATCATAAAACAATTGGGTAAATGTGTTTATCCAAAACAAACACATAATGATAAACAACTGTTATCTTTTGGGCACCGGACCAACGGCATCCACCTGGCCTGTGCCGCAAACTTCTTCCCACGACATTGTGGGCCCCGTTCATTGCCCTGTTTTTCCTCTCTTCTCCTCTCCATTGGGGTGGGTGGGTTTTGGGAAAAGAAAGAAGGACTACTGGTGCTCCGTGCGGAGTACCAAAGAGAACTGGTATTGTAGCAGCCGGTCTCTGCTTATATTCGTTTTTGCAATGCCTGCAGGCATGCATGGTTCCAGGGGCTTCCTGCCCCTATGGCTGGCTAGTGCCAGCGGCCATTCACATCTAGGTGTGACCTTGGACCTCCCTTCCTGCCCTATACCTTGCCGCTGATGGGTCCCCCATTGTTGCACCACCCTCCCTGCAGTGTGGTAAGTGTTTGATAGAGGGGTGAGTCAGGAGAAGCGGTGCCAAACTGCCTCTCCCTTGCTCTTTCCTGCAAGGACTACCTAACGCTCCCTTGCCTGATGGACTGTTCCTGTGCCCTGGCCCCCCTGATTATTTCTCTGTGCCCTTAAGCTCCCTTGGTGGCCAAGTCCGCGGCACATGGCCAAAAGTCCCGGACTGCTCCAAATTGTCCCGAATATGCCCCCTCTTGCCTCGTGGTCAGTGTGCTACTGTTTCCAGAGATGCCTATCTGTGTCATGGTCAGTGGCTTTGCGTGACACGTTCATGCCATCAAAGCAAACTTTAAAATGGTGAAAGACTTTGTTCACATGACACAGCGAATTCTGATGAGGAATTCTCTGGGGAGAGGATGCTTAGTCTTAATTCTGAGTGCAGTCTCCTTTGAGAAGAGTGGGGTAAATGAAACCAGACCCCACCCCCATGTGCAATTAAGGCCACATCAGGTTTTTTTGTTTCATCTGCTATAGAGGGTGGATTTCAGCAATGCTTTCAAATACGTATCGGGGCAGTATTTCTAGATTTTGGCTTGTAATGGGGGGAAGGGTTTTCACCAACCGCGGCACTGTAAATAGACTATACAAGAGCTTTCTGTGAATAGGGATCCTTGGCGAGTAGTGGGACCATGAGGGAATTCAAATTCGGGAGAGACAGGGTGGGGTGACAGGCAGAAGGGTCGAGGTAGGGAACCCAGTTGGGCGTAAAAGTAATTGACATGGGTCAATCTAAAATTACAGAGTCAACCGCCAGAAGCAGTTGATTTAACAAAAATGTCCTTCCTTGACTACTCAAAGAGTGCAACTAATTAAATATTGGCCCAATGAAAATAATAATCCTGAAAAATCCTCAAGGGAAGCCCACATCGGACCCACTGCGCTCTTAAAAATGCTCCTTCCTGCACCGAGTATTAGAACTGACCCAAACTTCACCTGCCAAGATGTTCCAGAATGTTCCACATGCCATCTCCATATCTCTCCAGTAGAGGGCTCAAGGAATACAGTAGAGGTTAAGCAAGGCCCACATGGCCCCAGTAGACATCTCAACTGCAAGTAAGAACCAAGGGCTTAGAAAGTAACTCTTTCTAGAGACAGGAGGCCAGACAGCACTTTATATGTTCTCAGCGATTCATTTTCCCAGGTTGATAAACTGTGTAACAATAAATTGGGCAACAATACCAAGTAATATTACAGTGCTTAGAAGTGGGAGGAGCCTGTTGGAAGTGACATATATATTTTTTAAATTATTAATATTATTATTATTTTATCTTACATGCAAAAGTCTCAATGGAGGCCATACATTTGACCGGGGTGTGCTCTCAAAGCCCAACATCTCAATAGGGGAGAACTCAAGGGATGCCCACATCTCACCAATTGAAATGCCCCACATCTCACCAGCAGAGATATTAACGAAAGTGTCACATCAGATCTGGAGACCATGCAAATGGCAGCGGTGCACGGTATGAATCTCAGTTACTTAACATTTCGCCGGACTCAATGAGATGTGGGAAAACTCAAGCGGCCGCTCATCTTGCGAACGAGGCTCCCACTGACGACCAGAAATGTTGTCAAACCTTTGCTTAGCTAGTTGCTCTGCATTACCTGTCCACTTCTTAGGAATCATTTCTTTTTTGTCATCTGACAATCTCAACCCAACCGAGCCATTTGCGGTTTCCGTCTGTTACATTTCTAGATGGGTTTCTGTGTTGAATGTTTTTTTCCACTGAGGCGGTGTGCCCTCCCTCCAGAGACTTCTTTATAGGAGGGCAACAAGGGCACTTGCCCCAGTACCCCACCTTGGAGGGGGCCCCAAAAGGCTTCCTGATCTAAAGAAGTCAGTTCCCACTGTTCACTAGACTTAAATAGCACACATCAGGATATTTTATGGCATGCTGCTGAGGATTCAGATCTATTGCCTGTCTGATGTTGACATGTACATGCTGCCCGAAAACAATTCGTCCTGAAATGATTTCTGGGTCACTGTGGTGTACATTGTTTGTGTGTTCACTATAGCACAACTCCTGTAGCATTCTCACCTTTCTGTGGGAATAATATTGATCATTTGAAATAGCCAAAGTTGAAATGCATACTGATAAATGTGAGTGCTGCGATGGATGGTTCAGAAGTTAGCTAAGTGTGTTCCGCACTCACTGCAGAGATTTAAGTTCATATGCAAGATTGCAATAGCAAATTCCAGCAAGGCTGACTCAGCCTTTCCTATGTCTGAAGTTAATA
Organism: Ambystoma mexicanum; assembly: GCF_040938575.1. Classification (NCBI taxonomy): domain Eukaryota; kingdom Metazoa; phylum Chordata; class Amphibia; order Caudata; family Ambystomatidae; genus Ambystoma; species Ambystoma mexicanum. The sequence continues at coordinate 920,631,259 of NC_090926.1, read as the reverse complement.
AACCTTCATCGATATGTACTTTCTTCTGAAGCACCAGAGGTAATGTGCCTGCCCCAGATAGTGATTGCTATGTAGAGGAACTTAGCATCAGTATGGTGAAGGTGTAGAAACTGGTTTGTTAGATGGGGAGTTGTAAAACCTAGGCAGCCACCCCCAATGATGAGCTTAAATTGTTAGTCTGGCAAAGTGATTAGGTAACCAAATTCAAGACTGTGGAAACAAAGCATTCATTCACGTATCCTGGCTTTCCCAGCACACAACATGGTGATCCTGGACAAATCATCAATCACTGACCGCACTGTGCTGTCTTCTGTGAAAGATTTTGCCTTTTCACATGCTGGTGTCATTGTTTAGCCCATCAACTGATCTTACTTTTTCTGTAGGTCATTTGAGAGGAAGGGCAGACAGAAGAGAGAAGACCAGATATTGCAGTCCCCTGGAAAGAATATTTTAAGGTCTGTTTTTTTTGTAAAATGTAAAGGTTTTTCTGCAGGTTCATAAGCACCGATTGCACAAGCTTGTGTTTTGGATGTATTTAAGTTTTTAAATACAAATGAGTAACCAGATGAAATATTTTAAATCACATTAGTAAATATGCTGTTATTTACATACTTACCTTGATAATGGAGTCAATGAAGCTAGACACCCCCACAGTCTGTATAATATGTGTTTGCAATATTTAGTTTTGAAAAATTGTCACGTTTGGTTATGTAATTTGTGTACCTTCCAAATCAGTTCTACAAAATTAGATTATTTTATTTCAAGGTAAGAACTGGGAAATAAAGTGTTAATGTCCCGGAATTGTGGCGTGGACACAAATCTCAGCTCCACCTCTAAACCAATGTGTGATCCTGGCCATCTCATTTAATCCCGTCATGCCTACCCTGTCAAAAAGCCTAGTCCCAAAATCTTTAACAAATGTTGCCCTTCATACTGATTTCATTCTCAGGGTCTTCAAAAAGGACTCTGTGGCGAATCAACTACGGTACCAGTAGGTAAGGGCTGAATATTGGTTTCTAAACCATCAATCAGCCCCATACCTTTAATACACTAGAAGGGATCTGAACAGATTGGAATAACAAGTAAATTATAAACCTCCTTGTCCAATTTTGGTAACGTACACAGAAAGGCGGACTTATCTCCACAAGGTTGTGGATCGCTGGTCAGCTGAAACACAGCGAAAATATAATTATTACCCAATGATAAAAGGAGTGTCCGGTAAAGGTTGGATTAAAAATATCTACTTTATTAATCACAACAGTCTAACAACACTCCAAAATACAACCCACCCTGTAAAGGAATGCAGAGGACAGACAATTTCAAAGAAGGAAAAGGGATGCACTTTGGATACCGACAGGAGGGTAGTCGGTATGGTTAATAACCACAGCAGTTTAAGGTTTCTTGGCTTCAGCACAAAGGGATCAATGGGTCTTAATATGCCTCTAGGGGCCTTATGGGAAGGACCAGGGTACCAGAACCACAATGTACCTTGTGCTGTAGGTGTTCTTGGTGCTCAACAGGGTTGAGTTGGCTTTAGGGTGATTTGCAGGTTTCTGTAACAGAGTTCGGGATGGGACTCAGCTGCGGGTATCAGGCGGCAGGACGGTTCAGCGAGCGAAGCTGGATGGATGAACGGCTGCAGGCAGGCAAACATGGCGGCTCGGAGTCAGGAATTGTTGTCTCAGTGCTGATCGGCAGCTCGGAAGCACTGGTCGAGACATCTCAGATGTCTTTAAGTGTCAGCGGCTTGACAGCTGTCAGCGTTGTCATTGCGGATCGAGGAACTCAACTGGCTTGAAAATGTCCTTTAAGGCGGACGTCGGTAGATGCTTGTCGATTCACTTCTCCCAGCTTCTTCAATGGGCTTTTGTTGTACTTTAAGGTGGACGACACAGAGCTGTGGATTGTGCTGCAGTCAGCTGCCTTGTCCTTGGTTGCAGCTTCAGAGGCTTTCTGGTGCTTCCTATCCAGGAAGCTTGAACAGAGAGCCTTGCAGGGCATGCTGTGCACTGGCTGGGTACTGGTTCTGGAGTGGTTGGATGATCCTCTGAAATCTGTATCTCCCGCTCTTCCCTGGGAGATATTAAGGGGAGGTATCTTGCATCCCTCTTTAGATATCCTGTCCTTCTCTCCCTGGTGGACTGATCCTTCAGCCAGGATTCAAGGATGAGTTATTTTTCCTGCTTCTTGTGAAGTCTTCAGATGATCTGCCAAAATACGGGCTCAGCCCTGTTTTAAAGTCAAGTGGGCCACAGTGATTGGTGTAGGCTAAGCCTACTTTAGTGAACCAAACCTGGGGTCCCTAGTAGCAATCTCCTGTATGTGCAAGGTCATAAATAGAGTGCTTTGCAACAGGAAAGGTAAAGGGGTGAAAACAGGAACAAGGTGTGCCCCAGAACTAAAATGGCGGAATCTGTCTCTAAACAGAAAGAGCTCTGGGCTCACTTCTTTGTGCTACTAAGTACCACCCATCCTCCCACTCATCTTCCTGTCTGTTGTGTTCAAAGAGTCTCTCTGGTTAATGGTCATCCCAATGTGGTACCTTATGAATGGAGGTCCTCCTAGTGGGGTAGCCTACTGTAAACAACAGACCCAAGCATGACAGTTCACTGCCATCAGTACTGAGATGCGGGAGCTGCCTTCGGTTGACACAGATGCATATGAAAGGTTGTTGGGTTTCCTACCTCATTTGTTATCCTCTGCAGCCAGGCCCCGTGTTGGTATAATAATGTCTGCCACCAGCTGCAGAACCTACCAAACAAGAAGGGTGGATCCATGGAGCTGTTGTAAGTTAATCAGATTGACCATGGCAGGGGGAAGGTTGGTCATCCCCCTTCTTTAGGATGACATTGTGCACTCCTTGGCTGTCACATTCCAAATAAATATGACAGGGGCAGACGGTGTCTGTAAGCATTGTCCAGCCCGGAGTACATGGGTCTATGCTTTTGTCATGGTGTGAGCATTGTAGAATGTGTGTGGATTAGCCCCACACATTTTATTGAGGTTGGTCTACCATCATTCCATTTAAAAAACATTTCAAATAGCCCAGACGAGCACATGTCCACCATTCGGATGGTCGAATTCCTCACAGCCTCACTGTGGGTTTCCCTGTCTTAAGTGTTGCTTCCGCTATAATAATAGTAAGCATCAATATATTTCACACCACAACCACTTTTCTCTTTGCTCTCTAGTGGTAACAATATTTGAAAACCATGTCCCTCTTCTAATGCCAGTCCGTCTGGATATGGACACCTTCCTGATAGCGTCTAATCGTCATCCCTATTTATGCTATGGTAAGTGTAGCTTTCTCCTTGCTTCCAATTTGCCTCCTATATCCATGCCTGATCACTTTTGCATTATGTGGGGTCGCTATTTTGCGTCACCTGTTTATTCTGGGTTAAGTGTACCTTTTTTTTACAGTCCTGCATTAACACTTGTCTCCCACCCCCCCTCCAGCACTATCTAAAATGTCATCAGACCTAGTACGATAGTCGCTTGTTTTGATCATCCCCTCCCTTTCTGCACCCCTCTCCCTCACCTTTTGTTTTCTCCGGCTCTACCAGAAATGTTGTTAGGCCTAGTACGGTAGTCGCCTGTCTGTCTCCATTTCCTTCCCAATCTCCCCCTCCCTTCCTTATCTATGAGCCTCATTACGACTAGTGCGGAATGGGTTTAACAGCGCCGGTAATGGTGCCGGCGCCGTTAAACCCACTCCGCACTATTACGAGGTCCCCTCGCGGGACCCGCTCTGGACGTCTGGTTTTTCCAGACGTCCATAGCGGGTCCTGCGAGGGGACTAGGGAGCTAACAACAGGCCCGTAATTAACGGGCCCATTGTTAGCTTCCTCCCCATTCCCATTAAGCCCTATGGCGGCCCGAATGGGAATGGGGAAGGACCGGGCCCGGGTTCCCTGAAGGAGGAAATACCGGGCTCTCCAAAGTCGGAATGGCCCGTTATTTCCCCATTCAGGGAACCCGGACCCGGACACGATTTTGGAGGAAGCCATGGTGCTTGTAGCACCATGACTACCTCCAAAGTCGTAATGAGGCCCTATGTCTTAGCTCTTGCATCTGAAATGTTTTCCGGCCGAGTACGATAGTTAATTTCACATCCTTACTCTTCATGGCCTGTAAGAAGGTCATTGTATTTTCCCTTGTTCCCTCCCTTGCTTTGAAGCGCTTTGAAACACATTGTGTATAGGCGCTATATAAATAAACTATCAGATCATATCATACTACAGACTGTATACCTTCCTTGTGGATGCTATTGATAAACAGTGTCTGGTACCCATGCTAGAACACAAGTACCCCGGTGGACTGTTAATGTTGGCCTTAAAATGGTACTTGTTTATCATTCTGATTACAGCAAGAATGAAAAGGGTAAGGGGACTGAAAGGAGTAAGCATGATTTATTTGATTACTGCGAGGGGGCATCCCTTAATTCTTTTGGTTTGGTGGAGTGCAGCCCCAACAGTGTGCACAAACTGGGCCCCAAAAGTGCCTAAGATGGCCCTACTCCCCCCATTGTGTGGCAGCAGGAAGTGAGACAGTGGAGAGCGTGTGGTAGCCAGGGGCAGCTTAGGGATGGGCACCCTCGGTGTAGAGTCTCGGAGTAATGCATTGAAGTGGTAGTTTTCGGGAACCTTCAGCACAGCAAATAAAAGGGTAAACTAAGCAGAATCTCCAGGGAAGTGATCACAGTCCAGGGACATTCTAAAGACACTGCTGCTCGCTGGATGGAAGCAGATCAACTCGACTCAACACGTAGTATCTGACGCCACTGAAGGACTGTACCAGCTCTACGCAGTCGCACCTCACTGGCCCTACACCGTCTCCAGCTTAACCCCTACTCGCTCAGTCATTTTTTATAACATCTGAAAGCAAGATGGTAACAACGAATCCCAGAATCCCCATCGACATTCAGTCAATAGTGTCACATGTACACCCCTGTGAAACCTAGTAAACATTAAGTGCACCTTTACAATAGAATCCAGCCTCCATAAAAAATTGCGTACAGGCAAAAGACTTGTAACTTGCTGTAAAGGGAAGCTACACAACTGTGGACAAGACCTTAGTGTATGCGGAAAATATGCCATCCTTGCATGTTTCCGAAACACATCAAGAAGGTAAGGCACATGCAGCAGAAAAGCATAAGATTGTGGTTAGGCTGCAGGAGACACATTTCTGGTTAGGTCAGATAATAGGTTCTGTATGAAAACATGACCTAGGCGCAACCTCTCCCATCTGAGGGACACAGAAGTCAGGACACTAAGCACAGGGATGAGAGGGCACACTGCACATCTACATGAACTCCTTACATTTGGCTGGGTCACTGCAAACTCTAAGACCCCATCCATGTGTAGGACTAGGTGGGTTTTGCGCATTTTTAGAAGACATAGAATGATTTTCCTGTGCTAGGAAGCGGTCGCACACAGCGGAGCAAGGCTGTTTCTGAATGTAGGAGGAGCAGATGTTGAAAGAGGGCCTGGGACTCGATTGCTGGTGCTTTGTCGATATCAATGTTAGGGTGTGGCCCAGTTTATTAGTGGCTAAATGAATTAAAGAATGGCAGTTAAACACGTGTCTCTTGGTTGGTGGAATCTGTCTTCCCCTCCATGATTATTGAACATGAAACAAGAACTTTTTCCGGATTAATGTATGCCAGTGCTACTAATAAATATTTGCACAATGTACATTATAAAATGGATTATTTTACAGTTGTTAAATACAAAATGCTTTATTTCTTGACGTGTCTTTGTTGTAAAACTCAACACCTGTGCAAGGGTAGACTGGCCTATAGAGAACTCTGGAGATTTCCCGGTGGGCCTCTGCACCCTGCGTCTCTTTTGTGTGCTATTTCAAAATGTTCCCATAGGAAAAGGGTTGGGCTTGCTGCAAATGTATAATATGGGGCCACTTTTCCAGGGCTCTTTTGGTTCCCAGTCCACCCTATGACACCTATAACTGCTATATGTACAATATTTTTTTACAGGTATTTTATAGTATGCACAAAAGTTAGTCAAACAGTTTGGCATACACAAAATACAACAGTTGAGTGTGTGTTAAAAGAAAATCAGTTTGTTATATGCAAAATACAGCAGCCGACGTGTGTTAGCCCAAGTGTTAAAGAGTGAGTCTTCCTGGAGACCTACTTCATGGAGAATTCATCCAGGACACATTATGGAAGCCTCACTCTCCCCTATGTTATCTAGCCAGTCAAATAAAATATGGGAACGATACGGCCAACAGAAGCATAGAGATTATTACCCTAAAGAAAAGAAAAAGGACCAATGTCAGAAAGAGAAACCAAAAATTAAGCCTTTACTAAATACAGAATAAAGGACTTCCCATGGAAAAAATAAAAGAGCAACTCATCCTACTAATATACCAAATACATTTCTAATACATTAGTCATTTCCAAGAAACTGTACATATATCGATATTGAAAATTAGACAAGTCTGAATGAAACACCCTAGGGCACAAAAGTGAAGCCTTGAAAAAGTGCAAGAATGTGCGAAACATGTATCGGCTACTGATTATTTTTATAAACCAAACAGTTTGACTATTGTTTTAGCATACAGTCATACTGGGTGTTGTATTTTGTGTACACCAAACTGACTTATATTTTCACATGAAATCAGACCTGTGATAAATATTGTACATATAAGCGTTATAGATGTTAAGTTTTACAAAGACAAATCAAGAATTTAAAAAAAACTGCATTCAAGCTTTGTAAAGATATGCATTTTAGAATTTAAAAGTTGTAAATAAAGTTGTGTGCTTTTACGGTACATTTGACAAAGGGACTGTCAAGTCAGAGGCTGTAAATTAATTCCAAAGAGCCCTGCCCAGGACACATCAGACACCTTCTGAGAAAATTCAATGGTGGGGCAGGTTTGGTTCTGAGTTTAACCCGTAAAACCATGAGGCAAATCTCTAAAGCATTGAGAGTTCCGAAAGTGAGGGGAAAGGTGTGCTAGAATTTTCCTGCGCAGAAATCTGTGATTCTCAATAGGGAAGTACGTGGAGAAAAGCCTGGCTATGGGTGTAGCACCTAGTTACGTATTAGCTGATTTATCCCACCTGAGTGAGGTCAATAAGTATAATCTCAGTAAAACGCCAAGACTAATATGATTTTTTATAAATTATGGAAGCTACTATATGCTGCAGGTAGGGGGCTGACAATTCGAAAGAATGTTTAGAATGGTTTCTTAAATGTTTAATTAGCTGTATGGCTTTCTGCGAAGGCCTATAAATGAAGAAATACACATTTCCTGTAAAAAGATTCTATGTTCACTAATGCTTGTGGGATTCAGAAAGCTTTGCTCCATGCTATAGATTTTGAGGGTAGTGTGCAGGTTGCTGGAACACATTCTGCAATTAGGAACTATGAAGCATTGCCGCTGTACCTTGGTATCTTGATGGCCTTTGTTTCACTATCCCAGGTGGGGGTGGAGTGATGCTTTACCAGGATGTTTGCATTTTTAGTTTTGGCTGAAACCTGGTGGAGCCAACCTTGCAGAAGTATTCCTTGGAATATAGACTTTTGGATCGGTGTAAGGATACCTTGTATTTCAGATCTGTGTTTCATTGTTGGAGTCTGTGCATTTAAGCCTAGGCTATGAATCCCATTTGGCTATGTGTTGTTTTTGACAAATATAAGTCACACCTTGTGGCCATAACAATCCTACATAGCAAACAGAGAAGCGAAACAGTGTTGAGGAGCAGTCCTTCTCCTTTGGGAGTCCTTTGTCATAGTTCTTCTCCTTCCTCAGGGTCCTTCTCTTTCATTACAGTTATTCCTCAGTGCTACTCTGTCACAGTCCTATTCCATCACAGACCTTCCTTCTCCTTCATCACAGCCCTCCTCCCTTACAGCTTTCTCCAACACATATCGTCTCTGTCATAATCCTACGTTGGTACAGTCCTTTGTCACAGTCCTTCATTACAGTCTGTTCTTGTCCTTCATCAATGTCCATCCTAGTCTGAAATCACAGTCCATCCATGTCCTTCCTCAGTCTTTGTCCTTCCTGCAGAACCATAGAATAAAAATATAATTGGTTGTTCAAAACCATAAAATAAGACCTAACCATATTAAGACACAAACAATATAAATGACAAATGCCATAGAACAACCCCAGATCCTGTTCCCACAGTTTTCCCTAACTCCATCTTAACAGGCCACCAAATCTAGTGAGCAAAGGCCTTTTGCTTTCTGTATCCGGCTGCAGCGCTAAAGCGGACACATCTTCCGTCGTTCTCTTATCCTTAGTGGAGGTGCAGTACCCCGCAGGCTCATTGCACGTTTTAATATTGTTTGGACTAAGGAGTAATAGGTGCCCCTTCTGTCACCATCAACGGTAAGCCGGGAAGTGCATAGCGGTCTTATCACGACATTGACAGTGTCCAGCCGCAGGTGCCTTGCCCCACTTAGCAGTTAGATAGCCCAGAGGGAGGCAACCCAATCTAACCGACACAAATAGATTTCTGGCCTCCCTTTGTATTCTTGAGGCCACATAAGGCTCCTCCCAATATGTACCATTACGTTTCAAATACTCAGACAACATGAGGGAATTTGTCCGGGGTAACCACCATCATCTCCCTTCTCACATCTCAAATCTTTACGACACTTCCCTAAACGGAAGCCTAGTAATCGTAATTGGAGAATCATAAAGGGCTTTAAAGCCCAACAGATATAAGGTTTTCTTCCCCCAGCCTAATCATACAAGCAGCCAAGCCTAAACTATAATTTACTGTAGCTTAGTCAACTCAAGCGCAGAGATCTGCAACCTTTGCCTCTCCAAATGCTTTGGACAACAACTCCCATCATCCCTAACCAGCACAGTTAATAGCCAGATATCATGGGAATTGTAGTCTAAAACATCTGGAGAGCCAAATGTTTCAGACCCCTGCTCTAGCATATGGGTTACCTCATAGCCTGATCCAATATGCGGTTGGTGAGAGGGCCATCCAATCAGCGATAGGAAGTACCCATGTCTCTAGATGCAGGTGTTTGGCCAGAATTATCTTCGTCAATGAAAAGAGGCTTCTTGGGAAGGAACTTTCAGCTGCAGTCACTGTGATACATGGTGCAAAGCCCAACACATGTAGCTGCAGAGATAGACTTTCTTTGATATATATTGAAGACCGCCTGCAATTTTGTCCAATTCATTCCTATGCTTCCTACCTGTGGTCTGCACGTTGTTTTTTCATCAAAGCAAATGCTCAGAGAGTCAAAGTGAGATGACATCTGTTAAACATCTACCATTTACACAAAGACAACTTATGGGGCTGGGCCCATCACCATTCCTTTGCTTTGCTATCATTATTGACCAGCTTCTTGGAAATGCAATAATTGCAAACATAATTCCCTGCAATTTCCATGTAAGTGAGTTGTAGGATGTTGTCCACAAATTACATGAATAGAATTCCAGACTTCTCACCCTACGTACAACCAGTCGCTGGACAAACAGAAACGCCTTTAAATCATTCTGCCCAGACTAGGGCCTCATCCCGAGTTGGGTGGTACCCCTCAAATGCGGCAGTAATGGTGTTACGGCTGCATTTACCGCTCCACCCAATCTCGAGTCTGGCATGTTTACTCCTAGCTCAGAGCTGGGGGTAAACACGCCAGAAAAATGCCCATTTCCAGTGCAATTACCGCTGGTGGTATAACCGCACAGTAAGTGCGCCGAATATTCCCCATTGGGTCCAGTGGACCCAATGTAGAATGGGGAGTAACGTTTAGCACCAAACCATGATCCGGCGGTAATACCGCCAGACGGTGCGTGCTAACGCAAATAAAGTTGTGCAGTATCCCAACTCGTGAGGAGGCTGTAAATAGGGAGGGTCCTAGCACACACACCTGTCTGACACCTATCGCTACATAACATTGCCCCTTCAGTTCTCCATACAGGCTGTATCCGACCCTTGCCACGTGAACACAGTGAAGAGCCCTTAGTATCTTTATATATTATTCCCTCGGGCCTTCCCTCCTCAGTAACCTCCACAACAAATTTTAGTCATGAGTCGAAAGCCACTTTCAAATCTACGCGTCTCTTTCTCTTACTGTCCCTACATCTCACTGGGGCTGTGGTACCGGTCGGGGTGGAAACAGTGCAAGAGAAGGCTACGAAAGAAGTAATGGATTAATAGAGAGTTTGCAAGGGGCTGGCTAACATGCAAACATAAAATGTGATGTAATACATGCAGGTTTGACTCTCTTATGCCAAAACAATCTCAGGGTTTGAGCTATGCATGGAACATGAGCACTGTTATTAAGTTTGAAACGAATAGGCAAGGACTGGGTAGATTAGCTGCTGCAGTTGTCTCAGATGTAAATGGTAAGGCATGAATTCTAATAAAATATTTCTCTGCCAGAAATGGGCATATGGTTTCTCACACTATCAGATCTGCCTCCCCTCGGTTATAGCTACCATCCTTGCATGAATGTTGATGCACTCCTTGCAAGGGAGTGACTAGTAAACTGGTGTTGGGCTTTGATACAGCGCAATGGTCTCCTCTTGATACAAACAACAGTTTTATCAAGCAGCACATGCCTTTCTACACGTGGTCTCAAATATCATGTATGTACGTAGGCTATTTCGCAGTGGTGCAGTCCTACTTTTTTGCTTTTTAGTAAACAGAATGTCAGGCGTTAATCAGTTCTGTTGTAAATTGTTGATAGCGTAGGTAAAGGGGAATTTAAGGTGTGTTGTAGCATTGGGGGCGTGGCCAGGTGCCTATCATAATGGAGGCATAGCGCGCTAGCTCCCGCTCTGTGAGCACGTTTTTATTTATAAATTCCGCAATGATTATTTTTTAATACCAGCGAAGGGCCGCTAATACGTTCAGAATCTCCCTGGTGACCCGTAGGGCTTTGGAACACCGCAGCTGCTCCATAACACGAAGAACTCGGATAAGGAGGAGCGAGGACTGCGAGCCGGGAGTTCCCGTGACTCGTGGGCTGACGTTCCTGTCAGCTGCTCGGCTGCACGCTGAATGGAAGGCCCGCAATTCAAGCGGGTTGCTATTTCCAGCATAACACAGACCCAATAACTTTCTTAACACCATACGCTGCAGTGCTTAAAGTGGGGCGGGGCCTGCCGGAGCCGGGCCCCGGCAGTCTCCAAAAAGTGGGACTGAGCCGGGGCCCTGCTGGGGCCCCCCATCCCACACAACATTGGCGGGATGCATTATCCCGCTGCGGCCGCAGCCGCGACGGGAGATGCGCCCGCCAGTTTAATTTCAGGCAAGCTGACAGAAGTGCCAGCCAGGCACAGCGTCGCTGAGGCTGGCTGGCACTTCTGTCAGTCACTGTAACTTCCCTGATGACCCCTCTTCTGAGGGGCCATCAGGGAAGTTACAGTTTCTTTGTTTGCCCTCGCCAGGTCACTGACCCTCAGCGAACCTGCGTGCTCCGTGATCTAATATGCAGATTAGATCACGGAGCCCGCGGGTTCGCAGAGGGTGAAAGACGCCTCGGGCTCTGTGATCTATCTGCTCTGAGCAGATAGATCACTGAGCCCGAGGCGCCTTTCTCCATCGGCAAAGCTTTATAAAAGATGCCTTGAATTGTATACGTTTCAAGCCATCTTTTATAAACGTAGAAATATTTCTATGTTTATAAAAGACCGCTTGAAACGTGCACAATTCAAGGCATCTTTTATAAAGCTTTGTCGATGGACAAAGCCACCTCAGGTTTTGTCCGTCCTCAACGCTTTATAAAAGATGCCTTGAATTGTTTACGTTTCAAGCCGTCTTTTATAAACATAGAAATATGTTATAAATCTCTATGCTTATAAAAGGTGGCTTGAAAAGTGCACAAACCATAATAAGGTAAGCACACAAGTGTGCGTAAATTACTATGGTTTGTGCACTTTTCAAGCCACCTTTTTATAAACCTAGAAATACGTAACATTGGTATGTTTATAAGGCTTGAAAGGTACACAAACCATAGTAGTTCGCATACAAATATATAAATGCTCACATACATTTATATATTTGTTTGCGCACCTTACAATGATTTGTGCACGTTTTAGGCCACGCCCACAATGGAAGCCATGCCCCCAAACGAGGGCCCACCCTCAATTTCTTACCCCACTTAAAGCACTGATACGCTGTATATTTAAAGTGTTTAAAGGTACAGAGCATATTTTTTATTTCGCTTTTATACATTTGCAGAGTAAATTATAACTCCTTTCTTAGCCTAATACTAAAAGTCAACAAACTCTATTTCTTAAGGCTATATGAAGTTTTGTGGAACAAACTATATTTTTCTTTATCATACCTTCCTCTTGTGGTAAACTCTGGCCATTATTTATACCACATCCACTCTTTTTAGAGAAAAGCCTAATAGTTATTGCACATATTATGCCGTAATGAACTCTTCTCGCACAATGAAGCAAGTCTTGGGGCTGAGTAACTAGGAAACGCTTGTTGAACATATTGGACTTTATTTTGTAGAGAACTTTGATAATAATATTCTGCCTCCATGCCAATTATTAACTCCTTATCACCTTCATTGTCAAAAAGTTGGATAGGCTTCTTCTATTCATCAATTCTACATTAAGTCACAAAGGTAAGCAATATATCCTCAAAATGGCATCTAAGAAAATTCAAGTGAAAGGTACACATGTCTCCACCTCTAATAAAAGGTCTAAAAGCGAGTCACCACCACATAATGAAGATGCGTCTAATGACACCATGGAACCATACTTATGGAAGTGAAAACATTAAAACCTTTCATGGAAGCAATTAACATTAAGTTACAGCGGATGGATGACAGATGGACCAACTTCGAGACAAGAACAACTGAAGTGGAGCAAAGGGTTAGCAACAGCGAAGATGTGAGAGGAAGAGGGCAAATACTTGAAAATACTGTTAAAACGCTTCAAAAACATGCTGAAAACCTAGAAAATCACAATAGACAGAACAATCTGCAAATTATTGGTTTACAAGAAGAAGTTGAGTCAAACAACCCTATTCTATTCACAAATACCCTCCTGACTACAATTTTAGAGCTTCAATCCTCAATTCAACTAAACATTCAAAGGGCTCATCACATTGGTGCCTATATTCCAATGCAATCATCAAGCCCTAATACTACCAACTCTTCAAGAACGATGATATGTGCTGTACTTGATTACACCTATGTTACTATGATTCTAGAGAATGCCAAGGTTACAAACACCTTACATGTAACGGGAGAAAAACGTTCATCACCCAGGATGTTTCCAACGCCACAGCTAATAGAAGGAAAGAACTCCTAGCCCTTAGGCCTGCACTCAAGCAACTTAATGCAAGATACGGCATTGTGCATCCAGCTATCCTCAAAGTTACTCTTAATGGCTGCACCTTGTCTTTTCAAGATCCTGTTGCCCTTAAACACTTTATACAAAACCAAAGGAAAGAAAACATGGAAACATCAAGAGCCCCTATCTGATACACCTAGTCTACCGTCTTTTCTTTTTTTTTTCTCTTTCTTCATTGCCGATTGTCCTCTGATGTTCCCACTCACTGGGCGGGATGCTGGTCTGGCTGTCTTCCTTTGAGGCTCCTCCTCCCCAACTCATTTTTTCAATAGACAGCATAGATAGAGTGGTTGTTTCCTGTTAACCACTTCTATCATCAAGACTTTTCAAATTCCATCTTCACATTCTCTATGCTGGTCATGTTGGTCCTCCCCTCTCCCTTTCGTGTTCAGATATATCAATTTAATGGTTGTCTCCCATATTAAGGTATTTGCTAGCCTATTTCTATATGTTATCATTTATAAAAATCTCAACACCTGAACAGTTACTTTTTCTTCTACACCTATGCCACTTAACATAGTCTCATGGAACATTAAAGGTTTACATAACCCAATCAAGAGACAAAAAGTACCGTCTCATCTCAATAGATTGAAACCCTCGATTGCTGTGTTCAAGAATCACATCTTTCTAATGAAGAAGCTACAAAACTCAAAAGACATTGGGTTGGTCAGGTTTTCTCCAGTGCCGCTCATGAGAAGAAAAATGGTGTTATCACACTAATCAACAAAGCTCTTAAATGTAATATTACATCTAATGAATCTGATGATCTAGGAAGATGGGTTCTACTCAAACCATCTATTAACTCCAAAGAATACTCTATACTAAATATTTACGGCCCAACATCTCCAGATCCTAACTTTTGGCAGCTACTTAGAAATCGTATGCTTCAATGTAACCCTTAAAATGTAATCGTCTGTGGAGACTGCATTCAAATCATAGACCCATTTCTTGACAGAAGATCTAAGGTGCGATTTAGTAATAACTCATCCCATCTTGGTCTTCCTGACACATGGCGTATAGCTCATCCCACTGACTCTGAATTTACTTTTTATACCACCCCGACAACTCTTTCTCTCAACTTGATTATATTTTTATACCCAATCCATGGTTGGCCTTCTCCTCACACCTCAAATAGAATCTATTATCATCCCTGATCATGCCTCTATATTTATCCGACTCACATCTCCAACTAACCCTAAATATTCCAATAGGTGGAAATGTAATACTAGTCTATTGAATGATGACTCCTTCTCATCTTTCATAACTGAACATCATAATAACTATTTTTCTGAAAATATAAGTCTTGACACATCTGTCACAAACAACTGGGATTGCTATAAGGCAGTTCTTAGAGGCCATATAATCTCTTTTGTCACTAACAAAAAGAATATACTCAAACCAAAATCAAAGTCTATCCTTAAACAGCTGAAACCCTTAGAAATCCAATTTGCAAATAATAACTCTCCCTCTAATTTTAAAGAGATTCTTGCCCTACGATTCCAACATGATAAAATCATCACACAATATTCTTGTGTTAATATGCTTAAATATAAATTGCTTAAATATAAATCTAAAATATATCAGCTATCTACCAAAGCTAGTAAATCTCTAGCGTTTTACCTCAAATTAAAAAAAGAGAGATCCAGGGTAGTTGTCCTTAAAGATCCTCTGGGAAACAGGAAATTCTCAGATAAAGAGATTATCAATATATTCTCTAAATTCTACTCTAAACTATATACCTCCGAAGCTCCTCTTGATAACCCCTTCATTGATGAATTCCTTCATAACGTACCCAGAACCTCATATCCCTCATTAGCTCTTCATTCCCTCAATGCTCCAATCACCGCTGCTGAAATACTTATGGCTATTAAACATCTTAAGAAAGGCAAGGCCCCTGGCCCTGGTGGCTTCCCCACTGATTTTTATGCCTAATTGTCCAATCTTTTACTCCCTAAACTTGGCAAACTTTACTCTCACCTTATATCACAAGGAGAAGCTCATGGATCATTTCTAGAAGCCCCACCTATAGTATTCCCTAAGCCCAATAAAGACCCTGAACTCCATCAAAACTATCACCCCATTTCCCTCATTAACACTGTAAGCGGATTCAATTCAACACTACAGCTAAGTCAATGCCTAGTCTGGGATGCTGAGGGAAACCATTATTGACATATTTTTATGTCCAGTTCGTTTACTCTGGATGACAACCCTTATATAACACCCCTCTCTTGGAATCCCCCTGACCCCACTGAGCCAAGAAGTAGGTTTGTTTTGCAAATTAAAAGGTTTATTTGAAAATTAAACAATATATCTATATATCACACTTTTATAAATAAATTGATAATTGATAGCACACTTGTGAATATGAGCAGTAATCGGCAATAGGTAATCCTGCAGTAGCACAGTTCTTGGTTACTTATAAATAGGAACAGAAGAATAAGGTGGCAGAGAATGCTTTATATGGTTCAAGGAAAGGCAAGGTGAGAGAGAATGCAGCACAGAAATAACCTTGATATGATTTCAACCAAAAGATAATATGATCACTTTTTCTTGAAGTATTCACTCCCCCCTATGCAATGTAAGGAGATGAAAAGGAGAGCATACAGTTCTCAGGAATGCAAACAATATAATTCAGTTCCCCGCTAGCAAGCTTAGAGGAAACAGGTGGGAGTTTTAAACAAAGGCCCAAAATGCTTAGAATGTAATAACAATGAATTGAAAAATGTGCTAAAATTGCTTTTAATTCCCTCTAGGAGGTTCAGGGTAGGTGATGGCTACTTTTTATTAGTTCAGGCCAGCCCTATCAATGATTCAGGGATGGTTATTAGGTTGAAAACGGATTTCAGGGATGGAAAGCAAAGACAAATATTTTTACACGTGGCTGAAATTAAGCAAAATGTCAAATCGCGGCAATTTAGTCGCGTGCGTTGAGCCCAATTACGGAGGCACTATAAGGAGTAGGAAAGCCTAGAATCTTAGCTTTAAGATGAAAGTTAAATCTCGTTCCTAGCATAAACGGTTCCAGAGATACGGCCGATTTTGTGAAGGTAGTTTTTCAGAGATTAAATCACAGTTTCAGAATGCCAGATGACAGTTTTCAGTTTTAAAGATGACAGAATGACATGATTCTAGGAGGCAGTTCTAATGGGCTAAAATAGTTTGGATTAGATTATTTTAAACTAAGAGATCGGTTTTGGCACAGTGCTATAGCTGGGTACTAACACTAGATTTTGGACAGGAATGCGACTTCGTCACGGATCGGGTCAACCGGTTGGACTGGACTCCGGGCGGTTCTTCACAGCGGTCTGGTCTCTGGTTCTGCTCTCAGCACTGCACACAGTTCTGGTCTCTCTGGATCTCTGGTCTCTCTGGATCTCTGGTCTCTGGAGATTGATGGATTTGAAATCTGGAGTCTCCCGGCAAAGCGTCCCGCAAGAAAGTGGAAAGTGAATCTCTCTACCTGGGTTTCAATGTTCCTTTTATGTGTTTTGAAAGTGGCTGGGTCGGCTCATTCTGCATGCCCAACCCTCTCAACTTATCATTGACCAGTTCCTCCTCTCTTCCTTGATTGGGGGAAATGGGTTGTGAGTCAGAGTGATGAGGTAGGTTTATGGTCAGAGGATCCTCCCCTTGTCAAATTGCACACAAATCTATTTCTGATCCAAATACATATTTATCTATGTACCATTTTTCTAATATTATAGGTCCAGTTAACATATTTTCTGTAGCACCAAACCATCCGATCCCTGTCTTTGTACGATGTTGTGTCCACTTATGACAGAATTCTCCCCTTTTCATCCAGATAACGACCTCTAAACCTTTCCAGATTTTACAC
Organism: Ambystoma mexicanum; assembly: GCF_040938575.1. Lineage (NCBI taxonomy): Eukaryota > Metazoa > Chordata > Amphibia > Caudata > Ambystomatidae > Ambystoma > Ambystoma mexicanum. The sequence goes on along the minus strand of NC_090926.1, from coordinate 920,614,110 downwards.
AAATGTGCACCAGGGATATGGGTTTCAGATGACAAAGTGTCAGATTTTTAACATGCATACATTTGGAGTAACAATCTTTTTTCCGCTACTATACCCAAAGACATACCACAGGGTCCTAACACCTCTTAAAATGTGCACAGAAAAATCACAAGAATGATGATGTTATTTATATAATTTTTACAAGTCCGCACTATGAATTATCCAACTTTTTAAAATCATGCTCTGGCCCCAAAGGGGTGTGGTTTTCCAAAGCACATGGTGGAATTTCTGGTTTATCCACTTCCCCCAAGCTCAGCTTGCTCTCACAGGCACTGCCCCTCCCAGTTTCTACCAAGAGGGAGCCATTTTACGACCCCCCAATATAACATTTGCCTGAGCCAGGGACAGTGCTTTGTTTAGTTTCCTGTAGTCCCCAGGTGCCACTCCCCTAATTCAATCAGAGAGGTGTCATCTCCTTTTGGCAGGGGCAGCAGAATGCAGCCAGGCCTGGGAAGAGTGGCTTAGCAGGTTTAACTCCTGTCGGGGGTAGTTGTCAGGGAGAATCCAGTTTCATTAAGCCAGGCTTCAGCTAAATGTCACTTTTGTTCCCAGTTTTTCTTCATTCAAATTAAACTCACAATTTTCACACATGCAGCTAGAATGCCGATTCTAAGTTCAAAACTATGACATTTAACAGTTGCAAACTATGTGACACTCAAAAGTAGGTCACTCATTTAATTTAGACATTTCGATTTTAGTGGCTTTCTGTCCATTTAACTTAAGCTGCTGACATCCACAGCTCAGCCAGTTTTGTTATGAACATTGTTTTGGACTCTTCATCTTTCCAGATTTAGTATGCACACAAGAATACATTCTGCCAAATGTCTGCTGGTGTTCATTGAGATTTTTGAATATCTTGTGATGTTTAAAATAGGAATTTTGAGCTTGCATTCAGGGAAACAAAGTTGATTTTAAAGCGCTTTGTTTTAGCCAACCGGCACTGCTGTTTTTCCTTTGGCACACATTTCATTCATGGCACTCCTGGCCCATCATGCTTGCACTAGTGGGTGGCAGGTTAGGCAACCATTTTGGTGTGCGCACAAACTGCGCGGTTTTCCCAGATTCTGGCACAACTGTGGGCTTTTCCGCCATCTTGGATTTTCTAAGCCCACAGCACCAAATGTTGCAGCTTAATAGTCCAAACGTGGGTCAGGACACCCAACAACACGGATTGTTAGATTTATACAAAAATCTTAGCCAATAGACTCCTTCCCTTCTTACCTAATCTTATAAAACAGGATCAAGTTGGATATATCAAGAAGAGAGTGTCAGCCTCCAATATTAGATTGGATATTATAAATCTTATTCGTAACACTACAGAGCCCCATGTCACAATAGCTTTAGATGCGGAGAAAGCATTCGATAGAGATACTCTTAAATGGCATGGCTTTAATCTGCCTTTTCTCTCTATGACAAAAGGTCCTTTAATCTTCACCTAAAATGGCTATCTTTGTCAACTGACAATCGTCACTCCTTCTTTCCCTTATCAAGAGGGACACGCTAAGGCTACCCCCTTTTCCCAATCCTTTTCATACTACCTCTTCAGCCTTTCCTTGAATCTATTAGACAAAATGAAAACCTCATCAGAATACAATACAAACAAATCTATGTCAAAACAGCAGCATATGCAAATGATGTTCTACTGTTTCTTAAAAATCCCGAACACAGTGCACAACACTTAGTAAATACTATTTCTGATATCACCAAAGCTTCTGGTTATAAACTCAACACTGAAAAGTCTGAGATTCTTCCCCTTAATGTTCATTGCACACCTGACCATACACTCCCTCTTAGAATGAAGTGGTGCCCTAAAGGCCTCAAATATCTCGGGGTTCACATTTCTGCCTCCATCAAAAGCATTTGTAAGCAAAACTCGGATACTATACTTACTAGAAAAAAAGATCTAAAGACTTCGTGGTCACCATTATTCCTATACTGGCGGGGTCGCCTAGAGGCAATAAAGATAATGATATCACCCATTATTCTCTATCTCCTATATTTGCTGCCTATTTCCCTTCCCCTATCCTTTTTCAAATCTATTGACTCCTGCTTAACTACGTTCTTATGGGGGAAGAAAAAGCATAGAATTTCATTGAATAAACTTAAAAAACCCCGCTCCTGGGGAGCGGTTGGTTTTCCTGACTTTAGAAAATATCACATGGCCTTTGTCATTAAAAAAACACAAATGTATTTCCGCCAAGAAGAACTGTTATATTTACCCAAATTGGGTTGGCCTGGAGAGAGTCATGGTTTCCCTAATCTCCCTTGCGGATGTCTACTTTATAAAAGGCAAAAATAAATTGACTACCTACTCATATGTTCGCCAATCCATGCTATACCTTGTTCCCACTCTTAACTAAATCATCCATCTTCATTTCCCCTTCCATTTGGCTAAATCCTCTTATTAAAATTAAAGGCAAATCAATATTGTGGGGATCATGGCACTCTAAAGGTATTAAGTTTTACAATCAATTCTTTGTGCAAGATGTTCCTATGAACTTATATATAATTTACCTATATCATTTTTGAAGCAGTTTGTGATGATTGTCACAGCTCCTTTTGACAATTACGAACATTTTATGCATGACTCCAATATGCCTAATCCTCTAAGACTATTGATTATACTAAATCCTGATGTCACAGCCTCATCTTATTATAAAATGTTAACATTGTTATCTGCCACTGTGGCTCCTAATCTTCTCCATGTTGACTGGAGGAATGACTGCCTATTACTAGATCATCAACTACGCTGGCCCTTGCAATGGAATTGCTCTTCTAAAATCACTTCCTCAGCAGGTTTGACTCAAACCCTTTTCTTTTTTCAACATAGAGCTTTTGTTACTCCTCTGTCTCTTTTCAAATATAAACGTATCCCTAATGATCTCTGTTGGAGTTGCTCACAAGTTAGGATCGTTTAAACATATGTTTGTAGAATGTCAGTATGTTTGAATCTTTTGGCTCCAAGTGTGGAATGAGATCAAATCCATGTTTCATCTTCATCAAGGGTTCTGCTTTGAATTCCTTCTTTATGGCAGTACATTCCTAGACACCATTTGTACTAACAAATATATTAGCTTTCTGCTTGACTTATGTTTAATAGTTGCTATCCAAACTATTACCAGCAATTGGAAAAACTTAACTCGTATTCATCATAAAATATGATGGAAGAGTATTTGTAATATCCACGGATTGGAACATTGTATTGCATCTTCTCCTGAATTGTTGTGTAAACACCAGAAAATGGCAACCCTTTTTCGATTACCTATCCAATGCTGTGCCTCACTAATGTTAATAGTATCACCAGTTATGCAGGACTTAATTTAATGATTTTGCATTCTCATACTTCCTTTTATTCTACCCTCTCATGTCTGTGATGTCCTGTCCTTCAGTGTATCTCTGTTCGTCAACCTTCCCACCCCCTTTTTTCACATAAAATATATTTAAAGTTTATTATCTAGTTACTGAGATATGCATGGCACCTTTCTTATACAAAGCACTTATGTACGAATATAATTGTATTATCTCCATCTTAAATGCTTACCGTATACTTTTTGTATTTGTTATGATTATTAACTGCCATGTGTATATATGTATTTCAATAAAAAACCTTCGAAATCGAAGGTGTGTTGAAGCATTGATGATGCCATTATAGCAGGTACTGAGATCACAAGCATGGTATTGCCATTCCTAGCAGGCTGTGCACGATTGAGGCGTCAAGGCTCAGCTGTTGATTTTGATTTAACATGTTAGAAATGTTTGATCAGCCAGTGGAGGCTGACAGCTCACCTAGTAATAGTCAAGCAATGGCCAAAGGCATGAGTATAAATGGAAAATGCAAAGAACAACGAAAAAACCACCTAAACTACTGGCTTTGCCTGTGCTTGTTTTGAGCAGGTGTTCTTATTTAAACAAAAGGATCCTACCACCCATGATAATATTTATCTTCAAATTCTGGTTTAAAAAATAATTGTATTTTTCAATATTTCTTCACCAGAAGCCAATGTTCTCTACATAAAGCCTGGTGTATGATGCGGATCTACAGCTACAAGGTGGATGTTGGCTCTGCTGTCTTTTGGTGTGACATGTGTAGTAATCCTGATAGCATATAAATACACCCAGATCAATCTGCTGGGATCTTTCAGAGAAATGGATCCAGATTAATCTGATGGGACTTTTCAGAGAAATACACCCAGATTAATTTGATGGGATCTTTCAGAGAAATGCACCCAGATTAATCTACTGGGACCTTTCAGAGAAATGCGCCCAGATAATCTGATGGGCTCTTTCAGAGAAATGTACCCAGATTAATCTTCTGGGACCTTTCAGAAAAATGCACCCAGATTAAACTACTCAGACCTTTCAGAGAAATGCACCCAGATAATCTGATGGGATCTTTCAGAGAAATGTACCCAGATTAATCTACTGGGACCTTTCAGAGAAATGCACCCAATTAATCTACTGGGACCTTTCAGAGAAATGCGCCCATATAATCTGATGGGGTCTTTCAGAGAAATGTACCCAGATTAATCTTCTGGGACCTTTCAGAGACCCATATCATTCATTCACGTATATAGTCCTCTTTGAATAGTATAATTTCATGAACTCTCTTAAATTAAAAGTCTGAGAAATGTCAGCTCGCATTGCTCCCACAAGTCTCCGGTTTCGCAAATCTTTCAAAACGTGGATTTCCATCACCACGAGACCCAGGACTAATTCCAATAGATGCAAAGACCTTAACTCACAGTTCTGCCCTACTCTGGCTACACGCACCATGTACAGCACTCCGCTGCTCTCGAGCTAGGCCACAATAAAACAAAAATATATTCTTTCCCAACTAGTCACTCCTTGTTATGGATATGATTTTTATCTTTTGAATTGAGTTATTTCGACACATCTTCCAACTGCTCACTAGTTCTGAAATTCCTGTATGTCATGTAATACAGCCTGGAACTAATCATTTGCTTGTTTCTTTGTACGGTATGTTGTTCTTACACAGGTTTTTCAGATTTACCGTTATTTATGGTAAACAGTAAAAATAACAATACTACAAACAGAGGTCAAGCTATTTTTTACTGAAAATTACCAAAGTAAAAAAGGAACAAAGCAAACATATCCCAACTTAATTATTTAATAATAGATCATAAACCACTCACTCCTGGCTGGGCTCAGTTTGGGATGGAGCAGGAGAGGAAGGCAGAAAAGGCTTGGAATGGTGCTTGGACGTCATGGGGGTCCCCCCATTTTTTTTAAAATATACGTTTAAGGCTTGTAATATGCAAGTGCAAATAAAGGGGTGATGGGTTTAGCTGGGGGTGCTATGGATGGTACCAAATCAAGAAGATATACAACTATACCCTTTTAAAACCACACAAGTGGTTACATTGCACCCGCTGTACGGGAACAATGTATTACAAGTTCAGCGGCTTCACGCAGAGTCTCCTCGGGGATTCAGCACCCGGCGCATACACCCCACAGGGTTTAAGACCTAATGTTATCTCTGATGCACCACCCATGATTTTTGGCACCCCAGTCATCTCTCTGAAATCGGCACATCTCCTGAATTACTTGGTAAAAACAAAATCCCAGACCTGCAGAAGTTGTTTCAGAGGTAAAGAAAAAAAATACCCTTTTAAAACAACGCCTACATTTGAAAAGAATTTTAAAAAGCAGAACAAGTGTAAAATAACGAAATTAGTTACTTTTACTTTCTTCATTTATGTATTCTTTATTTTTGTGCTTTCATTTTAAAGTAACATTTATTATTTTGACCTTTTCATTTTTACTGCTACATTTTCAGTCCAGGTAGCTACTGTATTTCCAGGCTATTATAACATAGAAATTTTGCTTTCAGAGAACCTGTTTTTTCCAGAACTAACATCGTTATTCATTTGCTAGTGTAGCAATCACTCCCCAATAGGGGGGGCGCATATGGCCGGTAACTGCCCGCATAGGCAGGCCCGTGTGCAACGAGTGGCCCTGCGAGTGCTGCGGACCGTTACCGGCCTGTACGCCCCTCTGCTGATTGCTATTCGCATGACAGGGTTTGCCTGGGGTGGAAATCGTTGTTTTCTTTTCGGGATAGTAGCCGTGCTTATTATGCAATGTCAAACTCCTGTGAAAGAAAAAAAAAAGTGGGGAGGTCGAGAGAGGGTTTGATTTGTTTTACGGGGGTGGGGAGTTTGCAAGGTAACAGGGAAAGCCTCCCTGTTGGCTCCCTACATTGAAAAAAAAAGATGGCACCACCCAGTGAAGGGCCTCGGATGGCTGGGAACTACAGGGGGTACACGGTTTATTCTCACCTGCTGTTCCAGCCACCTGATTGCCTGAGCACTCTTCCCTCGGTGCAAGTACATGTTTAAACTCTAAATCCGGTCTGATAATGTAGCATAGCAAGAAGGTTTGAAAACAACAGTTTAATTACTTTCTTTCTGCTAGTCTTTATGGTTCTTAAACAAGTATTTAAAACTCAAAAGAAGAGAAGAGGTGATTTGCACTTGAGGTTCGAACTCATGTTCTGGCTTGGCATCCATCCAAGAAAAAATCGACGTAAGCACACTCTGCCTTACCCACAAAGCTCTGAACCATCGAGCCCCACCGTATATTACAGATACATTTACTTACAAAACGTCAGCCAGAACCACTAGTTCTTCCAACACCTCCTGCCTTGTGGTGTCCAGATACAACCTGAAAAAGATGGGCGGAACCAGTTTCCCGGTCCTTGCCGCCCAACTATGGAACACACTTCCTCAGAATATCAAATCCACCCAACCTCCTAAAGCATTCAGAAGCTATGTTATCTCTTGGTTATTGAACAAAAATGAACCGAAAACTGTCTAATGTCTGTCTATCGCCTGCAGATCATTTGTCACATCCAGTACTGATCACTTGTATACTGTTCTCTTGCACATGCCTTATGACCTAACGCATCTGTATTATGTTCACCACTGTATTATGTACCAGTTATAATATGTATTTGTTGCCCACCTGTAACCTTATGCAACTACTTTCTGTACTGTAAGCGCCCAGATACCCCTGGGTTATGGTGCGCTATATAAGCAAAATAAACAAACAAACAAACAAAGCATGCATGCCCCACAAGACCACTCTATTGGAACATCTCATGTCTTCCTCACTGGGTAGGTTGCCTCTGGTCCACAAGTCTGGCATTGTAAGCACTGAGTCATATCAGGCAAATCTGCTCCATATAATTAACAGTACTATCATTTGCAGGGCTGTCCTTTGATGCATCAGATACCTGTGCTCATCTCGCACACCATCCCCCGACTGCTTAATCATCATGATTTACCAAGACTTCACTCTTAGGAAACACTGTGTTTATATACTTTCACACCTGCCTTACTCTGAAACACATGTTTCCGAATGATTACATGCTAGTGCTCCAGGTGTGTGTGCTCATTGCCTTAGTTGCCCAATATGTTTGGAACAGTTGGCCTTGCTTTATGTGATTGAGTAGTTGTATATTATGTGCAGCCAAAAGGTGATGGCACAAGCCCATCAACTGAGTGAAAAGTATGAAGACCAATACAGGTCAACTGAGCTATGTACCCGATTGGCAGCATCACGTCAAATGAAGACATGACAATGATGTGGTATTTACATAGTGCTTGCGACTCAGTGCTTTACATAGAACATATATACAAACAATATCACTCAGCCTGAGTTGGTGCTCATTTATCAACCTCCGAAGGATGAAAGGCTGAGTTGGCATTGGCGGGATTCAAACCTGCTACCTGCAGCTCACACACAGATCACAGAAGTGAGCACAAAACCCACTGAGCTATTTTACCAGCTATATGACTGATGGCACCTATCAACTGCGCTAAAACATTACACACAGCATACATCAAGAAAGGCAACCTATGGAGACCATCAACCATCAAATCAGGCAAAGTTATGATGGGCTGTCTCCACCATCATATGAGTCCAATGTATGACGAAAGACACATGAAGACAGTAAAGTTACCTCTATCAACCAAGGCAAAAGTGTGATGGACATCACAGATCAAATAAGTTAAGTATATTCTAAAAAGCACCCATTAACGATAATGGAAAACTCCATCATATGAGAAAAAAATATGATGCAAAAAGCTAAACGCAGAAGAGGGTACAACATCAACACAATCACACATATAATGGGGAGCCTGACTTATTGTGGAAATAGGTATGATAGTAGACAATATGCCGCTTTCAACAGCTAATAACATCTTAACTTCCCAGTGTGCTGCAAACCTCCGATGGCAGTTTCCCAAATCACCAGCTGCCTCTCAACTGGCTCACACCAAAGGTTATTCTATGTAATTATATTAGACTTTTATGCTGCATAATCACTACTGTAGTGGTCTTTAAGCGTCAAAAACTTATCCGTAGATTGAACCGGCCATTGTCTGTGGTGGGAAAGTAGAAGGGAAAGTGTTGGAAAGGAGGAGAAAAAAGAGGCGAGGATTGTGCAATACATTTGCCACAGACACCCAAACCGCCAACCAACACATTGAACACCCCATTCCTGATCAGCTGCTGCCATTCTTCTCAGGTCTATAGTCGCCATTACTCAGCGCACACACAATATGTAAGCACTAACCCTGCAACAGTGGTCTATAGCACCACGATACATCTCTCACTACCACGCTTCCGGCTTGCCCTAACTGCCCATCCCCAAAACCCTAGACCGATTTATGAAAACTTTATTTTTTTATTTATTGTGCAATAGCCAAAATTTGACTTTAAACACATACCAAGTAATAAAAAACAGAACGATAAAATTGAATCAGTTAAAACAATTACAGCAAAAACATTTTGCCTTATTCAAATAAGGTTAAGACATAACCATTAAGAAAAAATGAAAAGGGAAGAAAATAAAAAGAGAGAGAGAGGAGATTGTTGCTGCAGAAGGACCCTAAAAAGAAAAAGCGCACCAATCAAAGATAAAAACAAGAACGCCCAATGAAAATACGGCAAATACATGTTAAAAGAAAAAATAGGAGAAATCAAACTGAACATAGACCACACCAGGGATCTGAAAGTTTCCCTTTCTCCCCTATCGATCTCCATCACTGATCAATCTGAGGTCCCTTAAGGTTCTAATGACCTCTAGCGAGAGACCAGACTCATGACCTGCTGATAGTCTCCCCCAGAATTCCTCAGTGTTCAACCAGGATTCATGATAAACAAACCCGCCAAATCTTCTCACCCTCAGACTCCAAGTACCCAGGCATTTAGATAATAAATGTTTGGTCGTCTGGACCTCTTTACCATCACCCTTATCACAGGTCGATACGGTATTGCCCTTCCCATCTCTGGTTGCCAATATCTCCCAGGTGGGAGGCAGATTTAATCGAAATCTCAAAAAAGATGTTCTAAAGGATTGATCTGGTGACTTTGATAGATAGGTAGGCACTACACACAGACGCTTATCAATCGATGTTAAGGAGGCAGATCTTTTTGCCTTCCTCATACGGCCTACAGTGTCTATCCAGTCAAACTGCTTCATCTTTTCCTTCACCCTTACTGGATTCCGGAGGAGAAGGTCAACATCACACTCGTATCTGGCCAGGATTTCGGAACATCTTTGCTTAAATTTAATTAAGAACACATTTTTGCCAAGAAGCATCTCTCGTGAAACTACCTCAAAGAGTGAATTCTTAGGTGAAACTAGTACTAATCTATAAAGTGTCATCTACTTCCATTCCAACCATGATCTAAGTGATGACAGGCCTAGCTCATATCGCAGGGCGGTTATTGGGACACAATCTGGTAGACCTTGGGTTTGCTTCTACAACTTGGCTTCAATTCTGTCCCACTCAATATCCATGGCTAAGGAATTGTAGTCCAAGCCAAACAGAACTATCAGGACTACCTTGCCAATATAGAGTCTTACGAGTGGAAATATAGAGAATTTACAAAATTGGGATTTGACTTTCTTCATTTGAGCTCCCAACTTTACCAATTTTCGGTCAATTGATTGCAACAAACTACCTTTCGTTGGGAAAGAACTGAGTGTTGCACCCAGATAAGTCAGTTCCGAGACAGTCTCTACAGGCAGCTGGTCCAGATTCCAGGCATAGTTTTTAACTGCCTTTCTAGGATGTTTGAATATTAATATCTTGGACTTCGTTGGATTAATAGTTAGGTTATTCTTGCGTGCATAATTTTTCAAGGCACACAGAAGACGCTGCAGCCCTACTTGAGAATAATCTAGGACTGCAACGTTGTCTGCGTAAGCCAACCAGTTGATTTTTATTCTTCCCAATAAGGGTGAGATTAAACCTATTTCCTCCAACCATCCAGCTAGGTCTGCCATAAAGAGAATTCATTTATGAAATCAAGGCCAGTCACTTTGGAAGAGTGTGTCTTGATACCGTGCACCTGAGAAAATTCTTATCACTATTGGATAATACCCTGATGAATGTCTTAGCATTTACAGAATATGTGAAACAGAAACAAGTTCTATCAGAAAACACATAACCACTTTTGAGTGAGTGAGTAAACAATGTTTTTGCACCATCAGCCTGTGACACAGATGTGACATATTTTACAATCCATGGAGACTTAGGACCTGATTCACAGAAACATTTTATAATGGCACAATCCCATTGAAAAATACTCTGTGAATCAGGCCCTAAATTGTTCAAGTTCATACAAAACCTGCTGTTTTGCTAAGCACTATAATCTTGAGTTACCGTACATGAAGTTGGGCAATAATGGCTAAGGGCTTCATATGAAGTTCGGTACTCACGTCTGTGTGACACGAGGGGGCTCAAGCATCAACCAGTGTGCCCTTAAAGACTGTGTTGTCACTCGACAAAACACAGCCCTGTGAACTGTCATCAAATTCTACAATATTATAGATGTAAGGCTTGAAACAATTGCAAGAAGGTCTTATCTGCTACCCAAAGTGGTGTCTACATCATCCAGTCAATGCTACATGATGTGGGGTGCCTGTGGGGAATACCAGCCTGATCACTGTCACCCATTCCAGCCATCTGCTGCATAATGTGGTGTGCCTGTGGGAAATACCAGCCTGATCACTGTCACCCATTCCAGCCCGCTGCTGCATAATGTGGAGTGCCTGTGGGAAATACCAGCCTGATCACTGTCACCCATTCCAGCCCGCTGCTGCATAATGTGGTGTGCCTGTGGGAAATACCAGCCTGATCACTGTCACCCATTCCAGCCCGCTGCTGCATAATGTGGAGTGCCTGTGGGAAATACCAGCCTGATCACTGTCACCCATTCCAGCCCGCTGCTGCATAATGTGGTGTGCCTGTGGGAAATACCAGCCTGATCACTGTCACCCATTCCAGCCCGCTGCTGCATAATGTGGAGTGCCTGTGGGAAATACCAGCCTGATCACTGTCACCCATTCCAGCCCGCTGCTGCATAATGTGGAGTGCCTGTGGGAAATACCAGCCTGATCACTGTCACCCATTCCAGCCATCTGCTGCATAATGTGGTGTGCCTGTGGGAAATACCAGCCTGATCACTGTCACCCATTCCAGCCCGCTGCTGCATAATGTGGTGTGCCAGTGGGAAATACCAGCCTGATCACTGTCACACATTCCCGCCCGCTGCCGCATAATGTGGAGTGCCTGTGGGAAATACCAGCCTGATCACTGTCACCCATTCCAGCCCGCTGCTTCATAATGTGGAGTGCCTGTGGGAAATACCAGCCTGATCACTGTCACCCATTCCAGCCCGCTGCTGCATAATGTGGAGTGCCTGTGGGAAATACCAGCCTGATCACTGTCACCCATTCCAGCCATCTGCTGCATGATGTGGTGTGCCTGTGGGAAATACCAGCCTGATCACTGTCACCCATTCCATCCCGCTGCTGCGTAATGTGGAGTGCCTGTGGGAAATACCAGCCTGATCGCTGTCACCCATTCCAGCCCGCTGCTGCATGATGTAGTGTGCCTGTGGGAAATACCAGCCTGATCACTGTCACCCATTCCAGCCCACTGCTGCGTAATGTGGAGCGCCTGTGGGAAATACCAGCCTGATCGCTGTCACCCATTCCAGCCATCTGCTGCATGATGTGGTGTGCCTGTGGGAAATACCAGCCTGATCACTGTCACCCATTCCAGCCATCTGTTGCATGTTGTGGTGTGCCTGTGGGAAATACCAGCCTGATCACTGTCACCCATTCCATCCCGCTGCTGCATAATGTGGAGTGCCTGTGGGAAATACCAGCCTGATCACTGTCAAACATTCCAGCACGCTGCCGCATAATGGGGAGTGCCTGTGGGAAATACCAGCCTGATCACTGTCACCCATTCCAGCCATCTGCTGCATGATGTGGTGTGCCTGTGGGAAATACCAGCCTGATCACTGTCACCCATTCCAGCCCGCTGCCGTATAATGTGGAGTGCCTGTGGGAAATACCAGCCTGATCACTGTCACCCATTCCAGCCCGCTGCTTCATAATGTGGAGTGCCTGTGGGAAATACCAGCCTGATCACTGTCACCCATTCCAGCCCGCTGCTGCGTAATGTGGAGTGCCTGTGGGAAATACCAGCCTGATCACTGTCACCCATTCCAGCCCGCTGCTGCATAATGTGGAGTGCCTGTGGGAAATACCAGCCTGATCACTGTCACCCATTCCAGCCATCTGCTGCATAATGTGGTGTGCCTGTGGGAAATACCAGCCTGATCACTGTCACCCATTCCAGCCCGCTGCTGCATAATGTGGTGTGCCAGTGGGAAATACCAGCCTGATCACTGTCACACATTCCCGCCCGCTGCCGCATAATGTGGAGTGCCTGTGGGAAATACCAGCCTGATCACTGTCACCCATTCCAGCCCGCTGCTTCATAATGTGGAGTGCCTGTGGGAAATACCAGCCTGATCACTGTCACCCATTCCAGCCATCTGCTGCATGATGTGGTGTGCCTGTGGGAAATACCAGCCTGATCACTGTCACCCATTCCATCCCGCTGCTGCGTAATGTGGAGTGCCTGTGGGAAATACCAGCCTGATCGCTGTCACCCATTCCAGCCCGCTGCTGCATGATGTAGTGTGCCTGTGGGAAATACCAGCCTGATCACTGTCACCCATTCCAGCCCACTGCTGCGTAATGTGGAGCGCCTGTGGGAAATACCAGCCTGATCGCTGTCACCCATTCCAGCCATCTGCTGCATGATGTGGTGTGCCTGTGGGAAATACCAGCCTGATCACTGTCACCCATTCCAGCCATCTGTTGCATGATGTGATGTGCCTGTGGGAAATACCAGCCTGATCACTGTCACCCATTCCATCCCGCTGCTGCATAATGTGGAGTGCCTGTGGGAAATACCAGCCTGATCACTGTCAAACATTCCAGCCCGCTGCCGCATAATGGGGAGTGCCTGTGGGAAATACCAGCCTGATCACTGTCACCCATTCCAGCCATCTGCTGCATGATGTGGTGTGCCTGTGGGAAATACCAGCCTGATCACTGTCACCCATTCCAGCCCGCTGCCGTATAATGTGGAGTGCCTGTGGGAAATACCAGCCTGATCACTGTCACCCATTCCAGCCATCTGTTGCATGATGTGGTGTGCCTGTGGGAAATACCAGCCTGATCACTGTCACCCATTTCATCCCGCTGCTGCATAATGTGGAGTGCCTGTGGGAAATACCAGCCTGATCACTGTCACCCATTCCAGCCCGCTGCTGCATGATGTAGTGTGCCTGTGGGAAATACCAGCCTGATCACTGTCACCCATTCCAGCCCACTGCTGCGTAATGTGGAGCGCCTGTGGGAAATACCAGCCTGATCACTGTCACCCATTCCAGCCCGCTGCTGCGTAATGTGGAGCGCCTGTGGGAAATACCAGCCTGATCGCTGTCACCCATTCCAGCCATCTGCTGCATGATGTGGTGTGCCTGTGGGAAATACCAGCCTGATCACTGTCACCCATTACAGCCCGCTGCTGCTTAAATTGGAGTGCCTGTGGGAAATACCAGCCTGATCACTGTCACCCATTACAGCCATCTGTTACTATATCACAAGGTGAGCACCCACCACTTACAGTGGTTTCCCTTGAGTACATATTTTACCTGTGAGCAAAAAGCTAAGCTAGCAAATATATTTGTTTACAGAGCTCACCTTATTGCATTGGCGAGGTGATTACTGTCAGAAGATGCGGGTTTCTAGTCTTTTGTGGCAGAAGTTACACCTAAAGCAAATGATGTGTGTAAAGTAAAGACTGCAGCCAGCATTTACCTTCTTTTTTACTTTATCAGTTTTTGTTTGTCCCTTGTAAGGTCCTCTTATGTTGCTTCTGAAGGATGTGGTGGTTGTTCCTTTCCTTCGGACCCCTTGGAAGACTCTGGACCTTCACGAGTCTGCGGACTGTCTCCTCACCTGGTGGCATAGTGTCGGCTCGAAGGGACAGAGCTGATCTTTCTTTACCACCCTCTGAACCACTGACCAAGGTAAGACCAGTTGCTGACAAGTAGGACAGGTAAACAGTGCAATACAAAGATATAGGCAGTTAGGTATTTCTCCATGGACCCCTTTTTACATATTTATAAAGCACAACTATTCCCATAGAACTATATGGATCTGGGTGGGGGTCTTTTTTGGTCCAGGCCCATTTTAATTGAAAGAAAACCTTTTTTATGGGCTACTTTTAGATTACCCCAGAGTGCCTTGGGAAGCGCAATACACTTAACACCAACTGCTGTTACATCTCAGACACGGCCAAGCTAGCTCTGTCCCTGACTTTCACCAGAGTATGGAGGAATCCCCTCTTTAGGTTCACCCACTCCATAATTTACTATCCCCTCACTTTGGATTTTGCAGGCAGCAGTGTTTGGCTAGGGTATGTTAAAAGATAACAGCCTGGATCTAAAGCACTCCCATTTGTATGGAAATACCTCAAGCATAACAATAACCGGGCAAGGGGTTAAGATCTAAAATTCATACTTCTACAAACTGACACTCAGGAAAGTATTTGTTTGGTAAGATTTTCATGTTAATAATACATTTTCCTGACCTGTGTCAACCCCAGACCTTTTTGCTTGGACTTGATCATCATTTTTCCTCGTCCCTAGGCGAGTAGGAATCTGTTTCCTCTAGGCTTTTACTCTTTTTATGGGTGACCTTTTTATGTCTCTCCATAGTGTGTGGTTGGATTTATAGTTCCCAATAACTTTAGGGCTTGGACTGGGTTGCCCCGTTAGGCTTCGCTTTTTAATTTCCCTTATTATTTCTTGGGTGAACTACTGTTCCCAAAAAGTAAGGTGGGATTCTCCTCCCCTTTTTCTTTATTTTAGTGAGCCAGCAAACCCAACCTTATGTGTAGTGCTGGGGTGATACAATGTATCTTCTGTTTATTTACCTTACATTTTTGCTACAATTACAAGTTTACTTGAATGGCTGATGGCAGTGAAATAACTTGTATGACTTGTAGTCATTATTACTAGCTGGCTGTCAAATCAGCCGCGGTCATGCACAAGAGGGTCACAATTCTGCTAGAATAGTGGGATTCTTCTCTGTTCACTGTTTCTCATTTGCCTGTATTTTCTGAGATCTTCTGTCGTCCTAGGTGGGAAAGATCTTGGTTGAGGTTTTGTCTTTAGCGGGAATCCTTTGTATCCAGATGTGGACCCCTTGCTCACTGTTCTTAGAGAGGCACAGCTCCACCTCACTGATGAGGCCAGTCTATGCCGAAACACGTGTCTGGTGTTAATGTTGGTACTCTTGTTCAGAATAGAATTGCCTTGCATTTTGGTGCTGGACTGTCCCTGGGCAGGACAAAGACTGATATGCAGGGATATTTCTCCTTTGTGAAAGGGACAGTTAGCTAAAGACTTGGTTGAGACTCTCCCAGGGGCCATCCATCCAAGAACAGGTCAATGGGCCGTATTCGTACCGGTAGAGAGACTTCCAGAACCCTCCTTGTTTTGCATATTAAGTAACTTTGGGTCTCACCCTAAGTTACCAGGGGAATCCAGACGTGGACCCCTTGCTCACTGTTCTTAGAGAGGCACAGCTCCACCTCACTGATGAGGCCCGACTACGCAGAAACACGTGTCTGGAGTTGCTGTTGGTACTCTTGTTCAGAGGAGAATTGCCTAGCAGTTCGTTACTGGACTGCCCCTGGGCAGGACAAAGACTGACATGCAGGGATATTTCTCCTTTGTGAAAGGGACAGTGAGATAAAGACTTGGTTGAGACTCTCCCGGGGCTTTCCACCCAAGAACAGGTCAATGGCCATGTTTGTGCCGGTAGAGAGACTCCCAGAACCCTCCTTCTTTTTAGTGTGGTTTGCAAACGTGAGGCTATGACATTGGACCTCCTTCCGTGTCTGACAATATGACTGAAGAATTCCTGCGCCATTTTATCTTTTTTTGCCCATGTATGTACTGCTATAAAGTAACTTGAAAACAATTGCTTTCACATCCTCACGGAATGTTAAAACATGATACATTATATGGACCTCTTACGGGTGTGTGTTCCAGAGTTTTGTTATTTGGCACTAAAAGGAGCAGCCCAAGGCTTTATTCTGCTTAAAGCAGGCAACAGGAAACAAACAGAGTGAAGGCTCCTCTTGACGTTATGAACTCGATAATGTCTAGCGAAACAGGCTCTACACCTGAAGACACCTGAGATGTAGTAAATACTACTGGATCTTAGTACACATATTCAGTTGGTTAACATTAAATTTAAATGAAAAATGCACAATTCTCATAATCCTTCAGCTGGTAATCTTCTCTTTATTGTTCATTATTTGTGACAGAGTGTCCATATTCAGACAGGTTCTACGAATATACAGCATTAACATACTGTTATGGATATATCACCTTTGAACTAATTTCTTTATCACATTTTCTTATTCTCAAAAAACTCCATGTTCTCATCTTCAAGTCCTATCTGTCTCTGCTTTAGAGAAGTAGTGACGAGGCTTACATTCCGGCCTCTATATGTCAGGTTTCGAAGGTACTGATGCTCTGGAATTTGGTTTCTTCCGCAACCCTAAATCATAATGTTGTATATCACCATGCCGAATGCATGAGCCATCAGAGTTAAATACCATTGGCCTCAAAACGAGTCTGACAGTAACTGAGCCAGAAAAACCGGCAGGTTACCACCGGACCGTATTACCATTCCGCCTCCGTGATTCCAAGGCATTACAACCCCGGTGACCCGGGAATTCCAGAGGCGGAATTGTGTATGTCCCCATTCCCATGGAGCCCCATAGGACTCCATGCGGATGGGGACAACGGAAACACTTGTTCCATCTATGACAGAGCCGGTGTTTCCATGTCCGCCTGCAGTCGCGGAAGTGACATCTCCCACCTGCAGGACTCTTAATCAGCAGGTCCGGAAAGAACGGTGGCAGCGGTTTTACCACCACAGTTCTTTCTGGACTGGCAGGGTCGTAATGAGGACCCATGTCTACATATATGTATTTTCCTATATTGCTATTGATTGACATGACAGGCTCTTACCTTGCAAGTGGGAAGAGGTTGTGAAACAGAGCTCATCTGTCTGAGTTCAGTGGAATGCCGGAAACGAAATGATATGTATATAGGATGTCTTTATGCAAGACTACAACATGAGGCTCTGTACATACATTATACGTAATATGCTAATCTGTGCTGTTAAGTCTCCTACCTTAAACAGCGTGATTGTGATAACTGATCACTTAATGGCATCAGACGCGCTGCGGGGAGCTGGCATAGCAAGTGTTGGAGCTGAAATTCAAGTGAAGAAAATGCTCATATGAGCCCTACACGGCTCCTTCCTACTCTAATAATGGATCCAGCCCGATCTAAAGGGCGAGCATTTGTTGCCTTACCTCAGTAAGGCCAGTTCGATCTGATATTCCTGAAAGTTGCCCCTCTGCGAGCACCGTTGATGTCTGCGTGGATATGGGAGTCTGTTCACCCGTTGGCGCTATACCATTTAACCTTGTCTTGGAGATACATGGGTGGGGGCCCATACCAGGCTTTTTGAAACAGGATATATTGGGCATTACAGGCAATGCCAGCCCCAACCAGCAGCTAGTGCGACCTCCTTACTATGGGCAACATATGGGGGCAGCCAGCAATGGGCTTTTGAGATCATTCTGGATGCTGTTTTCTGTGAGACTTGATGTCAATGACGAAGGCCCTTAACTAGCCCTAAAATGAGGACATTACAGTATTGCAATGTGGCCCTGATTACAATTCAAGCTATCATGCCACAGTTAGCTTCTTATAGCAATGGACGAATTAGTTGCAAAAGCAGTAAGTAAAAAAAGGAAATAGTTAATAATAACATTGATCTGAGATGACATAGAAAGTTTAACTCTTAATTAGTTTATTGTGCCCTGAGTAATAATTATGGATTAAGAAATGAGTGTATGTGGGTAGAGGGCTTTGTTTTCCGCTAGCAGGTGGTCGGGGGAGGGTAGGACAAATGTGGTCTTCAATTGGTTAAGACTGAGCCATCTGTCTCTCATTAAGGCCTCTATACTACCAATTCCGATATTCCCCATGGATACCTGCGAGTTGCAACCCGATTTGTGCGTCATTTTACGAAATGACATGGAGGGACTTTATTTAGAAGTTAAAAAGAGTTTGGCACAGGCCGGAGTCCTGGCGGAACCCGCAGCTCCATGCAGCAGGGAAAGACTCATGGTGGCCAAGTTTAACAAAAGAGAATCTACGCGGAAGAAATACATTCAACCAATCTCTGGAATTAGAGATGATGTTTATTGGGGCAAAAAGCTGAAGTCCAGAAAGATGCAGCCAAAGGGGGCCAACCACTACCTCAGTCTTGTCCCCGTTCAGCTTCAGCCAATTGTCATAGGATTGCAGTGGAAGAGAGGACACTTTATCTGGGATATTTAATAGAAAAAGAGACTTGGCCTATATATAGACCATACCGATATGAGGGGCGTAACCAAGGTCTTTTGTAGACTATCAGGTAAAAAAAACGCCCTTGGTGGACAAGCTTACGTTCGTCAGCATAAGTGCTAGAACTTGTGAGCAGCCTCTGATGACAGAGGAGGGGCGGGGCTCTCCAGGACAATGGGCCTCATTACAGGGTAGGCGGTGAGCCATGGCGCTATTAGCGCCATGGCTCATGCCGGTAAAATACCGGCACCGCCTTGGCGGAAAGGGGATTTACCGCCCCATTCCAAGGTTGGAGGGGCGGTAAATCCCCTTTCCGCCATTGCCCTTCCCCATTCCCATTTCTGCCCCATAGGGCTCTATGGAAATGGGGAAGGCGCTAATTACGCCACCGCAATTTTGCGGTGCCGTAATTAGCTCCGAGGTCCGTTAGCGGGTTGGATTTTAACACCTGCAAGAAGCAGGCGTTAAATCCTCCAACCCGCAAAGGGACCTCGTAGTACGGCGGTAAGGGTTAACGGTCACCGTTGCCATTAACGGTGACCGTTAACCCTTACCTCCGTCCGTGTAATGAGGCCCAATGTTTCAGACTGAGCCTGTTCATGATCTGACAAATATCATTAGGGGGCGAGACAGGCTGGACAGGGAAACCCTGAACCGGCAAGCACAGGTGATTGGCCGGGGTGTTCCCTAGTTGGCTTTGATCTAATGGTAATGAGGTCTGAGAAGCAAATAGTCTCAGGAGGATAGCTCTTAGGGCAACGTGCTCGCCTTGGAAGCAAGACGACGCGGAGCATTACAGGGTCGGTCCACACTTTAAATCCTCTGGGTATTAAGCGCGTTATAAATAACCAATCATAATCATAGAGCTACGAATCAAAGCAATCTTATCCAGGAAGAAGGCTTGAGTTCACCACCAGAGATATGAGAGGGCGTAGAACTATTCATGTTCGTGGCTGGCAAGGATAGCTGCTTTAAAATGTTAAAGAGGGCTCCAGAGGAGTTGTGAACATTGTCAATCTGGGTATTTGTTAGCATCTACTACTGTACAATTATATCTGTGCACAGAGATGTCAAGGCCCTCTACAGGGGCATGTGTGGTCTTTTCTCCATCCCCTTTCTGTGCATCTAGCTTAGATGGAGGTAAGTGTGTGCCAGGTCCCCTAGCTGCCCAGCTTTTATTTTTAGCAATGGTAGAAATTTTAATTTTGTGGACTAGGGAATGAAGCTAAATTTAAGGATGAGGTCAAGGTCACTTGTTTCCAAGGTGGAAGATGAAAGAGGTAATCCTTTTTCCTTCTGCAGGTTTTTCTTATCTCAGTATTAAGAGGTTTTGGACTTCACCGCTAGTCCACTCTCTCATGGTGCTCTATCAAAGCTGCAAACTTTCCCTCCACAAATCAGTAATTCCGCGGGTGGTAATTCCGCAAAACTTGTAATTTGGTGGTACGGGGAAAAGTGAGGCAATTCCATAACGGAATGAGCCCATTAGTAACTTTTTTGTAGACAAGAGATAAAAAGGTTTGGTGGACTTTCACAGTATTGCTTTTACTCTTACCAAGCTGGTGAAAAACAGACCCCAAAAAGGTAGACTACAAATCTGCACAGCACACACTCCGCCGTTTCGAGTATGTATTGGCATCTTCATTCGTTCACACTTTTTTTGTAATCACCCTATGGCCTTTGTCTTTTCCTTGATGTGTAGCCGGAATTGATGTGCAACGCTTTGTGTTGGTGTGTCCTTCACGACCCTAGCTTCCCTGCACCTGCCACACCGTGCAACCCCTCGGAGATCCATGGCTCACGGTCAGCGGGACTCGGGAGGCACCGCCAGGAGGGGTGCCAAGGTCAGCAGATGGTACTGCATGGTTATCCTCCTGCCTGTGCAGTGTTATTACCAGGGGCGGACAGGGGCATACCATTATCTCGGGAAGGAAGGAAGGGAGGGAGGAAGGAAGGAAGGAAGGAAGGAAGGAAGGAAGGAAGGAAGGAAGGAAGGAAGGAAGGAAGGAAGGAAGGAAGGAAGGAAGGAAGGAAGGAAGGAAGGAAGGAAGGAAGGAAGGAAGGAAGGAAGGAAGGAAGGAAGGAAGGAAGGAAGGAAGGAAGGAAGGAAGGAAGGAAGGAAGGAAGGAAGGAAGGAAGGAAGGAAGGAAGGAAGGAAGGAAGGAAGGAAGGAAGGAAGGAAGGAAGGAAGGAAGGAAGGAAGGAAGGGTTAATGTGCTCAGAATGCTGCTAATCCAGACAAATAGTAAGTATACAATGACACAAATATCCCCTTGGTTGGGGTGCGCTATAGTAATTAGACCTCAATTAATCTATGAGGCCCAAATGACAGTATCATTTTTTTTTAACATATGTACAAAGAGAACGGAAAAAATAAAACTGAAGGCTGGCTTGGAAGCAGGTATAATATTTTCATTTTCCTGTGTCAGTGCCACTGATATGAAATGTCATATCCTGGAAGCACGCGCCCTCTCTCCGCATCATCCATCAGGGATCTTTCTTTCATTAAGTGTGAACGCGAGCTGTGCACAGCTGCTCCTGCCATCATGTCCACATGTTCCAGATGATTGCATGATGGCGTGCACATCCAACATCCTCACCCACAACATTTCAGAGTTATTGAAAAGATTTCGAACCAACTGAAATGTGCAGTCGAGAAAATTGCTGTGCCTTATTAAACGATGTCATCCCGGAGTGACGGTGCAGACAGACGTTGTGGTTATGCAAATGTCCTCTGTCAACAACACCCTCATAATAATGTCATATTCTAAAAGCTGTGCCCCTTTAAATGAGAAGACACACACACAGCTAAGCAATGGTGCACTCACGCAGATGCTTTTTGCCGAGTTTTGGACTGTCAGTGTGATGTGGCTCAGCCGCGCTTTGAACAGAATCAGAATAATTTTACAGAGCACATTAACTGCGCTCTGTAAAATGCCTTCATTTCCGCTGCATAGAGGACATGGTGTATAAAGGGACGTCGTCAGGGCCTATCAACCTTTTTCAGTTCAAAGGGGCCTCGAGCAGCCAGGTGGGCTCCCAGCAACTGCCCCGTGTTGCTAATCAGCAGTCTTATAACACTGGCAATATGTTCTTTGTGTGTGTTTTGCATTGCTTGCCTTACAAGTTGCGTTTGCTGGCGCCCTTCCGGCTGTCACTTCCCTGGGGGTCTAGAGAAGTGCTCTCACCTCCTTGCTATTTAATACTTGCCTTTTGATACTGCTTCAGCCACATCAGTGTACTGTGTACAGTGAGCAAAAAGCAATGGCTGCGAACTCTCAAAGTGGCAAAAAACCACAGAACAGGTTATCATACCATGTTTTTTCTGAAGAGGGGCGCCGGCTACCTTTGTTGAAAAAAGAAATTCTGCCACATCAACCACTTGCTGACAAAGAAAGATTTATAGATAGTCAGTGGGCATTTAGTGTTTCAGCTGTCTGCTGGCTGGCCGTCTCGTGATAATCTGCGGCTATGAACCCCCTGCTGTCCTGTATTTGTCTCCATTATAATGAATGCACCCCACGGCTGTGGACTGTTTTCCACTCTTAGCAAGAAGGGGCCCCCAACCAACATGCTGAAATGGGCCCACACTCATCTTCACCCGGGCTGGGGAGAATAGGCCTGATTTGCATTGTTTTAGACCTCACAGGGTATTGCAATGTGGAACGTGTACACAAGTGTCACACGCCACATCTGCGTCAAGTCTGCTTCAAAACAAAGCAGAGCCCGGTGCAGAGGGATGCTGCTGAAACCC
The DNA here is from genome assembly GCF_040938575.1 of Ambystoma mexicanum. Classification (NCBI taxonomy): domain Eukaryota; kingdom Metazoa; phylum Chordata; class Amphibia; order Caudata; family Ambystomatidae; genus Ambystoma; species Ambystoma mexicanum. The sequence continues at coordinate 920,591,471 of NC_090926.1, read as the reverse complement.
GGAGCACCACTAGAGCCCAAGGACAGCACATGCCCCCCACATCCCAAGCATCGCACCCATCAACCACAACACCTAGACCAGGGGTGCACAACTGATTTTGACAGAGGGCCGAAAGTACCTTACATGAGGGCTATAGTGGGCCGAAAAGTAAATGTGGGCGGGGCGGTAGGCGGGATGTGGCAGGAGGCTTTTTAAACCCCCAATGTGTATTAAACACATGGAAAAAGAATATGTTTTTGAGGGGTAACGATTTTTATTTGCATTCCAAACATTTTGTACTACACATTTTCCATTGTTATAATTTATTTCTATTTAGTTATTGTATCTCGTCTGTTTAATTAACTTATATATATTTTATTGACCCTAGATTGGACATTCCGTTATTTTGGACTGCTATAGTTTGCTGTTTGGGTTGCTCAAGAGGAACCCCCCACCCTCCAATTCAGCACACTCTCAAACAAACACCCATACAGACCCAAACCCCCCACCCCCAACTCAGCACACACACAAACATGCACCCATACAGACCCAAACCCCCCACCCCCCAACTCAGCACACACACATGCACCCATACAGACCCAAACCCCCCACCCACCAACTCCGAACCCCCAACCCCCCAAATTTGCACACTCTCAAACAAGCATCCATACACACCCGAACCCCCCACCCCCCAACTCCGAACCCCCACCCCCCAAATCAGCACACACACAAACCAGCACCCATACAGACCCGCACCCCACACCCCCAACTCCAAAACCCCCACCCCCCAACTCAGCACACACACAAACATGCACCCATACAGACCCGAACCCCCCAACTCAGCACACACACATGCACCCATACAGACCTGAACCCCCCACCCCCCAAATCAGCACACTCTCAAACATGCACCCATACAGACCCGAACCCCCAACCCCCCAAATCAGCACACTCTCAAACAAGCACCCATACAGACCCAAACCATCCACCCCCCAAATCAGCACACTCTCAAACAAGCACCCATACAGACCCAAACCACCCACCCCCCAACTCAGCACACACTCTCAAACATGCACCCAAACAGACCAGAACCCCCCACCCCCCAAATCAGCATACAAACTAGCAAGCATGCACACATACAGACCCTGCATCTCAACATACACCGCACTTACACTCCAAAACAAACATTCATGCACACCCGACACCCCCCACCCCCACATCTCAACATACACACAAAAAACATTCAAATCCAAACATTCATACTCATCCGACACCCTCCACACACCCCCACCCCTGCATCTCAACATACACATAAAAACATTCAAATCCAAACATTCATACACATCCGACACCCCCGCATCTCAACATACAAACAAAAAACATTAAAATCCAAACATTCATACACATCCGACACCCCCTCACCCCCGCATCTCAACATACACACACAAACATACAGCAAAACAGACCCGACACACAAACACAAACAGACCACTTACCGGAGACGTGCTGGAAGGCAGGTTAGCTGGAAGTCGCTGGAATCGTACTACGGCTGGCGTGGTCCAAGGCTGAAATGCCTTCCGGCATCAAGCCTTATGGACCACGCCAGCCGTAGTGCTGGCCCTCCATTGGAGCAGCACACACGCACTACGTGGCTCGTAGGAGCGACGTGGTCCATGTGTGCTGAGCCAATGAGGGCCAGTGTTTTGTCCAGCCCGGAAGACAACAAAGACTTTCCTAATGGAGGGCGGCCGATGCTGCTTGCGGGCCGCCCTCCATTGGGAAAGTCTTTGTGCCTCGCGGGCTGGACAAAAGAGCATGGCGGGCCGCAACTGGCCCACGGGCCGTATGTTGTGCACCCATGACCTAGACAAAGTACCCTCCCCATCAGTACAAATGTTCCTGCCCCACAATCCCCCTTGACTGCGTTTGCACTCCCTCTGACTTTTCCTGCCCCGTAGACCTATCTTAACTACATTTGGCCCCATTGGCTGATCCTGCACCCTACACTCCCCTTGAAAGTGCGTGGCACCCAGTAAAAGTTGCTCCCCACAGCCCACATGTTTACTGCATTTGGCCCCCAATGACTGTTCTTGCCGCCATAGAGTCCCCCATCACTGTTACTGCCCCCTCTTGGCCCCTCTGAGGAATGAGGGGGGGTTGGGAAATGTGAACGTGGCCCACCAGCCTTCTGCATCGATGCCTGCAGAAACACATAGGAGAATAGTAAGATCATGTCCATGACATGAACAGCCACCGTGGGCTTGCTCAGCAATTGCATGAAGCAATATGCACAGAAGCCAAGATTACAGGTCAAGCATGGATCCGCTACGTACATGTAACGTGCTCAAGGTCATTGCATGCACAAACACTTGGTGGCATGCACTCAAACAATGTATACCCATCACATGGGCACGGGCTGACTATTGAAACCTATCAAGTACTAACACAAGTCCTCATGTGGTGCTTCATGCCACACCTCGCCAGCATCAAAGCACAAATGTGACATGTGTAGAAATCAGTTCATTTGGAATGAAACTCCAAGACAGACTAGATGTCAGAGAAACAGCTTTCAGGAATTTGCATCTGTTGCCAGGGCAGCCTACACATGACCTGATCACACACCACCCAGGTGTCTGGAATGCAAAGTGTTAGTAGCCACACAATGCAATGATGACACCTGTCCGGGGGTGGTTCCACGTACTGGGCAAACACTGATAGTGCCCTGATTCAAAAGGTGTATGTGTAACTGCAGGAGCAATGTTTGCCACAGGTTTTAGTTCCCAAACTCATTTCTGTAGGGAAATACTTTTCCCTATTCTGAATTACAACAAGGTAGCTCCACATTTCATCATCCACATTTTAGCAAAGGTCTGAATTTTAACTAGAGCCAAGGGTGTGAGACTCATATGTGTGACTCAAGAGTATGAGACTCATGCTGAATCTAAATAGATGCCAATGTTGGGAATAGTAACATCCTTTTTTACCTGAAGCTCAATTGCATATGGTGCCATTTTGGCACAATGGTAATCTTGTCTTTTGTCTTCAAATTCAGTTGCAGTTCCACCCAACCTGGACCATACCTTTTGCTTTAGAAAGTCTAATGCCATACACATTCTGTGCATGATGTCATTTCCCACATAAAATGTGCTTTCTGCCCCACTCACGATCACATGTAGTGATGAATGCTCCTAGAGCCAATTGTAATCCTTAACATGCATCTTCCTACAATTATTTGTCCCAACTCTGGGTCATCTAGGCCAAAGATATGTTGGTTCTTTGTTTTAAACTTGAGGATCTCCTCTCAAGTACTTTCCACAGTACCTTTTCACTAATGAAACTCCTTGCATGCTCAAGTGCCAAAGTGGCCTCAATCATTTCGGGATGCCAATTCACATGCATAGGGATCCATGGCTGCCCTTCTCCCATATGTATTTCTAAGAATGTTGAAATGTGTTTTTCCTGATTTAACTCTGGAGTAATATTTGGTTTGCATTTTTCTTCATTTAGATAAAAACGCAACGTGTTTTCATCTATTTCTGTTTGCCAGTTTTTCTTGTGGTCCAAATAAATCTCCAAAGACTGCTTCTCTTCTTGCATTTCATCCTGACACATGAGAATGACAGTGATGCTAGGAGCACAGCCATACTTCCACTGCACTTTCTGGTTTAGCAATGGTGTGGCATTCTTTTACATTGCTTTTTGGGTCAATATTTTCTTAGGTTTCAATGGCTTTTTAGCTAAGGACCACAATACCCCTTTTTCCCCATCAATGAGGGGCGATAATCTCCTCAGGCCATTTGTCCCTATGAGGAAGGGTATTTCATTAATGGGTGTTACCAACACCTCCTGTCTCACCCGATGCTTCCCTGTTTTATGTCAACCTCTGTGACACCTTCGATAGGTATTTCTTCCTCATTGAAATTATGCACAAGGCTTTCATTTTGTTTCACCTTTACATGATTTTGTGAGGGTCTCCCTTTTTTGATACTTTTCATCAGTTATTTTGACATTATTGTTCCTTGGGCACCTGTGTCAATCATTGCAGATGCATTACACTTTTCTTCAATAGTGATAGGAGCATAGTACCTCTCCTCAACCTCTTCTAGTATGCATACAAAATGTGAATTCTTACTGATTTCAGGACTTACCTTTCTTAGCTCTTTTTTACTTTTTGCTAGGCAAATGGGTATATGAAATGACATTTTACCCTCCGTTTTGCCCACTTCGTTTTGAATTTCTTGGTCTATTCTCCTGGGCTCAGATACCATTTGCAATGTAGCCACTGACTGTCCCTTTGACTTGGGACCACTAGTTTTCACACCGCAATTTCTCATTGTGCATTTTCCACTGTCTGGTCCTCTCTCCTTACTTCCACATTGCACCCTATTGGCTGGATATTTTCACAAGTGTCACATAACAGCATGTCAGTTTTTGGTGTGTAATACTTATCTGCACATAATTTTCCTATCTGTTCAGACAATATTTTGACTTGGGCCTCTAAGCATTGAAACCTGTCCATGTTTCTGAATTCCTCTTTTTGTGGTCTGGGTCGGTAATGATTAAACTCACCCTGATTAGGCCTGTTCTGATATCTTTAAGGAGATTGATTTCTATTTGTGTTACCTATGAATTCACGTGACCCAGGAGGTGGAGAACGTGGAGTGACCATCCTTTGACCATGGTCGACCAGTGGTGGGGATTGATAATACTGGCAGGTACATCATTCATATTTTGTCTTTCATTTAGTGGGAACTGTTCGCTATGCTGCCTTTCATTTACAATTAATCTATCCACATTTCTTGGTCTTTCTTGGTTGCCATACACCATTGTGTTAGGGTCAAATCTACTCTGGGCCCCTAGTGTCTGGTATAGGCCATTTTACATTTGATTTTGATTATTATTTAGACCTGGCATATCATGGCGAAACCCCACTCTGGGAGAACTACCAAGATATCGAGGACTAATTTAAGAACCTCTATCACTGGGATCAATGGATTGGAACATAAGAGTTTGGGGTGACATCCTCTGTGGAGGCACACCCCTTTGATTAGGTGTCATGCCGTTCTTTGCCTGAGTTTGGTCTGATTCTAGCCGCATCTTTACAGACTTTACCTCCAATATCGCTGGTGTGGATTCCTTATACTTTGGATTTGCCTCTTTATTCTTAGGCCCCTCCTCTTGCTGACCAAATATCACTTAATACAGTTTGGTTCCCTGTTCTATTATCCATTCTAGTGGTGTTTCCATGTCAAATTCATAAATTAATTGAGAGACAATTTCTTTTTGGAGATCATAAAAGTATGCAGTTTTAAATTCTACAGAGTTAGGGTTAAAGGTCACATCAAAAGGTAAAATTGTTCTTTTTAAGTGTTCACCGAACTGGAGAGGAGACGCATGTTGCTGTGCCCTCATAGCATAAGCGGCTTTCTTTGCTTGCTGTATAGACTGATAAGGTGAGAATTGGTGTCCAATCTCCTTCTCAAAGTCTGCCCATGACAAATGTTCCTGTTCATTGAGACCACAAATGACACTAGAAAATGCTGCATCTAGGGTGAGGTGAAAGTACCGTCTATATTGTTCCCTAGGGATCGGAAGGGCTTTGAATATATCGTGAATGTCCTCTAAATGGTTTTCCATGCAACAATCTCCTCCCCTTTTAAATAGTTTAATCAAAGTCTTGATAGATTTCATACTTTAAAAAAATGTGGAATAACATTTTTATTATTATTAGAGTTATAACAAAGGTACATATAGTAACAATGCAGATATTTGTGTGGACATAGTGATATAAAAAAGAAGTTGAAGAATAAACCAGTCGTTGCAGTAAGGCACATTGGGAAAAACGGGGAACACCTATGCTTGAACAAGAGTAATAATAATGTATTCATAACATATGTTCATGAATACATATAGAAAGAGGTGCATCATCTATAAAATCTGCAAAATAGATATCAATGGTATTATGCTAAGACGAACTGGGGAGCAGGAACAAGGAACAAAGGTGAAAACAGAAGGGTTGAGAGGGAGGGGAGAGGAAATATGTAAAACATTATATTCTATAACTATCATATTGACGTAATGAAAAGATAAATAAGTAAATAAAAGTAGCAATAAATAAAACATACATATGAAGTTTTATAGGATGAGCTCACAAACCATATGCAGAGGCATTAAAACAGTTAAGATAGAGAATATAAAAGGAACATTTTGCATTGTATTTATGTATAGAGTCTTGATATTTAGCAATACAACATTCTAATTTTTGGATATGACAAATATTGTCGCACCATCCTGTAAAAGAAAGGGAGCGTGAGTCCTTCCAATTGGCAGTAATAAGATTTAAAGCAATGATAACGAATAAATCATAAAGTTTCGCAGAAGCTTGCATGTCATAAGAAGTCACAGCCAGACTTCCTCAAACAAAGTTCATAAAGGATAGTGGAACATCAACCATGAATATACATTTAAGGTATTTCCACACATCCTGCCAAAATGAGAAAACAAAAGGACAATTAAAGAACAAATGTTCATAAGAGGCAGGAGAGTGACCAAATGTCCAGCAATGATCATCATTAACATTTGTTTTTGTTTTTATAGCTTCACAGGTGTAATAAATGCTCTTTGGATGAAAAAGAGGAAGTGTTGCGATATATTGGCTGACACTGAAACATGTCTTATTCTGGAGAATATTAAGGACCATGTATGATCATCCAAAGCACAACCAAACCTGGCCTCCCACAACAAGCACGCGGGCTGAGCCACCTACTTTTTTAAAGGACTACATGGTGCATTCTGGTATGTGTCATGTTGTCGCTGATTCCTGTTCGCCTGTGGGCAAGAATGTGTGTGAATATTTGCAGGCGATTCAGACCCCAACATTGGGTTGATACCTGGTGTGGCCATGGGGACAGCTGCTGGTACATTTCCTTGGCTAGGACTGTGATTGAGTTCAGTTCCAATGAATATAGAACCCTGTCGCTTTTCCTGATACTTGAGATTAAATATTTGCTGTTCCAGGTTCTTGCACTGACCATGAGGTAGTTCTGCTTCATGACAGAGAGGAGAATGCTCATCCCTGACCTTATTGATTATTGCTTGCAATTCATTGATGTGTGATCAAGTGCTTTGCTTTTTTTTATTTGTATCAAGTAATTTAGATATCTCCTGTTCCATAGCATGGAATGCATTATCATTCTCACTGTAATCTTCTCAAAGGGTTTGTATTTCAGAAACTGCAACATCTTTATCTTGCCTTATATCATCCAATATTGTTTTTAAATGGGTTCATTCTTGCTCACTCTCATGAAGTTGCTTCTCTCTCTGAGCCAATTGAGTAGCAAGGTCGCTACATTTGGCGTGCAGTTCTGTGTCTAGTTCTCTCTGCTTTAGTTCTGCTTTCAATTGCTGAACCTGATCACATTCATTGTACAAACTGCGCTGTAATTTGCCAATGACCTCACTGCCTTTCCCTTGGATCTGTATGGATCTGTGTAGCAGAAACCAAGGTTCTGTGCACAGTCTGATGATGCAATTCTTCTCCTCTGTGCATTCTGGCACTCGGAACAGTCTAAGGAGACACCCCTGCACAATACTTCCTTCATCAAAAATACCTTCAAAGGCCTCTTTTCCTACTTCTGTGCTAATCCTTCTTTTCCGTGTTGTCACAATTTTCCGAGGACCAGTTTTCACAAGCATACAGCTTCACCTTGCGGTAATCTGACAATTCCGAAATTTCAACCTGAATCTGGGACATGGCTGTATTATTGCCAAAGACACTATAACAAGAGTCAAGTAAGCACACAATACTGCACTACCTCACAGCTCTTATTCAGGGAATGAGTGCAGAGTATGGTTATGCTTTATGATGCAAGGCCACGGGCAGTCATTATTTTACCGCTTCCAGACCATTAAATAGCATGTGATTTCCTTTGTGCCTTTGACCGAGATTCAAACTGCAGCGCTGAATAAAAATGTTACATTCATCTGGCGCTGTTTCCGGCTCTGAAATCTGTTTAAACAATGCAATATCTTTAGCAGAATGGACCTCACATTGCACACTTTAAGACGCAACCTTAAGCCTGCACATTTAGTTTATTTCATTTCCAGACCACCATGCATTTCCATCAATCTGCACCAGGTTTATATCATGGACTGGTTTGCCCTTAATGTTAGCATGGGAATCTGTTACATGTTAAATGGGTAAGGTAAATTAGTATGTTAGTTTCATGCTAGTTTAATTTTTAGTGCAACTCAGCCCACAACTGTGGTATCATGGAGCAAAGTGATTATTTTCTAGCATATTTTCTGTGCATTGCCAATATTGGCATCTATTTATATTCAGCCTGAGTCTCATACCCTTGAGTCACACATATGATTCTCACATCCTTGGCCATAGTTAAAATTCAGACCTTTGCTAAAATGTGGATGATGAAATGTGGAGCTACCTTGTTGAAACTCAGAATAGGGAAAAGTATTTCCCTACATTTCTTATTGTACACCCTAAAGTTATCTTGTTGAAATTCAGAGTAGGGAAAAGTATTTCCCTACATTTTTAATGTACATCCTGAAGTTATCACATTGGCATCCCTCTGCACTTCCATATATGCAATCTACTCATTACCTTCATGCCAACAAGCGAGCTGTGTCCTAGGTCTGTTAACTGCCAGAAGTTAAGATTAACTTTAAACCTTCCAGCAATCCCCTCTTGTGTTTTGCTACAGTCACCCTGAGTGGGACAGGCATGCTCAGACGAGGGTCCCATGCCGGCTGGGCCTTGACACCCAGGCTACACCTCGCCGATGAGGCCCAACAAGTCTGAAACAAGTCTGGGGATGTTTGTGATCTCGTGCAGAATGGATATGACCTAGCAGTACAGGCTGGACTGCCCCCTTTGGGGTGGAACCAAGCATGATTTGCATATGCTCTTTCACCTTCTGTAATGGCTTTGCAGGCTGAAAAACAATGGTCTGGAGGGTTACCAGTGCAATTCCAGAGGGCAGGCTTAATTGACCTCTTGTGTGTTGCCATATCTGCTAACTGTGCAGGCAATCAATCCCACTCCCCACATAATGACATTAACAACCCTGTGGCTAATTGTCACTCGAGCAAGCAATAGTACATGACGTAGGAGACAGACATTGCAATGTTATGGCCATCCGAGTGATGTGCCATTTATGTATGACATAGGGAAAGTGTTCCTCAGAGGAAGATGATGGCGATGGAGACACCACCAATGGTGGTGTAACCATGGGGGGAAGCTGTTCGGACCCACACTTGGGTGAAGATAATGATGCTGCACAGACACAATCCCACCAAACCTCAGTGGCCACTACATCCAGTCCTCAGCCAGCAGCAGAGTGTATCTGTATAGCAAGCGTAATCGGGATGCCTCTGCAGATATTGTCAGCGTGGCTGAACCTAAGACACTCCAGCTAAGGGCGGGGTACCTCTTAGTGGTGGTGGAGGGCATGCTCTCTTTCCCAGGCAGATAGGGAGCTTCCAGCACTGCCTTTTGCAGTGACACATGGATTGGCCCCTCAAAAGGAGTAGGCATTGACTGTCACCCACCATACCTATACACCCATTCCTCGTATACTTCAGAGACCCCGGGCCGGCACATAGAACCGAGGTTTTCTCCAAAGTACTTTAAGACGAGATAGCTGCACCCTTGAGATGGATTGGGGTGCAGATGTATTACTCCAACACCAATCAATAATGACAACTCAATGGTTTGGCAAAGGGAGTCCGTTTAATGGCAAGTACAAGAAACGGGGAGTCATAGAAATCAGTAGTGATGCGATCGTCCTTCTCGCTTCAACTCCAACGAACTTCATACAAGTAGTAACATTTATACTCAAAACTCATAATTATTGACATGTAACACTCAAAAGTTAACATGCAATTCTATTGGTTAGGTAAAGGTAACTTTAATATAGGTACTATATCTGTATATGGTAACGGAGAGAGGGGATTGGGTAACCACTGTCAGGTGGGTGTCTAAGCCCTTCCTTCAAAAATGACTACTGTAGACATCATTAAAAGTACAATGTCCCATTGGTTCTACTAACCATAGGACCCTAGATTATTTAGTCCATTGTGATTGGTTTTGCACCAACCCCATGCATACATTTCCGCTTTGCTTAGCAGCACGCAGAATGGTCAGCCAGGTGCAAGGTACCCACTAGTTACCCAGCCTTTCTCCAATTAAAGTTACACTCAATCATGGCTTCAGCAACTATGTGTCAATTATTTTACTGTGGTTGGCCTCGAAACTGCATCTTCTGTCTGGAAAAGTTCTGATATCTCTGCCTGGGCGGACGCTAAGCGTAGGTGTGAACCCGTGCTTCTTCTCGCTCGGCTGGTCAGGTGGTACCCACACCGTGAATTTGTGTATTTGATTCTTATTTAGCTCAGCCACCTGCCTATGCCTCCTTATCTCGACCTTTGAAGGACAGGATATTCTGTTCTTGAATTTCAATTATGTGTAGCTACTGCTCGTTTCTTCTATTGGTATGACCTTGGCCCTGCTTGCACGAGTTGCATCTGCTGAGTTTCGATTCAGCCCTCTGTTCTTGTTTTGCTAGAATATGAATCTTGTCTTATTTGGCCTCTAGTAACCTGAGTTGATTCTGCTTTTCGTGGAAAGTGGAATCGCACTTATAATACTGTGCTTCATTTTGAGGTAGATTATGTACAATGGTGCTTGCCTCGCTATTCTTCTACTTAGCATATCAATCTGCACTGTTTTCTTAGCTTTCTTGTGGTTCCAAGCATATCTACAGGTGTTAGCAGGTTGAATATCTCCATCCTGCTTACAGCTTAAGATTCTTTTGTATTTCAACATCATTCTCCTCCTTTGGGTTCACCATATCTTTATTCATGGCATTTCGTCTCTGTGTGTCATTTTTTGGTTGTCATTTGTTCTATCTGTGAGTCCGTCCGAGTCCTCGTGACGTCACCATTTGTCTTCCATTAAGACCTTTTTGGTTTCTTCCGGGACGGTACTTCAATAGGCGTTGTTCTTCTGATAGGTACTGGGCAGAGCCCTACTGCGGCTCTCTGCTGGTTTATTTGCTCATCATACGTCACATATTTTGGTGTGAACGTTCCTGGTACTTCCAAATGGGTGACTGGAGGGCAGGCTTTATCTGGGACCTGCTCTACACTCCGGTCCCTTTGTATGACACTTTCTTATCAGACATTACAGATACAGATAGGGTGTCAGCCAAGGTGGCTGCGCAGGCACAGAATGAAGAGAATGCAATGTAAGTAGTTGATACTTGTTCCTAATTGTATCCAATCATGACAGGCGGTAGACTGCCTCTGGGGATGATGCTTCAAGAGTTGGAAGCAACCACCAAGCTCAGGGTGGAAAGGCTAGTGGAAGTGCAGGTAGCTAGGCGAGAGGCCAGTGGGAATGCCTAGCTTGATTGGGAACAGGCTGCAGCTGTGTCAGCAAAGGCATGTGTCCAGGCAAGGGAGTATGCCCAACTTACCTGGGAGAAGGTCACTGCTGATGCAGCTACAGCAGCATAGGCCTGTGTGCAGCTTGGGAGTATGTCTGACAGGCCCACGAGCAGGTAGTTGCTGGTGCAGCGTCCTGTGCTCAGGCTTGGAAGAATGATTGCTTGGCCAAAAGCAGATCTCCAAGCAGAGCCATGCCACTTTACATGCTGCCTATAGCTTATTTAATTATCCGTGGGCAGTCCCAGATAGCATTGACTGGGTTGCTGACCTACAAGCACCAACTGGATGTGTTTTCCACCAACTGGAGGCTTTTTCTTGTTTGGAAACACTGATTATGTGGCCCTATTAAACAAACATTAACTGGACATTGTTGTTTTTGTATTTTACCTTGCCCCCAACCCTGATGGGGGACCAGCAGAATCCTTCACCACCCTCCCCAGTGCAATAAAATCCTTTGTTGTTTACTTGTTACTATTTGGTTGTGCCATTTATACATAGGAGGGAGGGTTTGCATTGATGTACTCGCCTCTATCAGAAGAAGTGATGTATCACTTCCTCCCACAGGGCTAGGACATACAACATGTCCTGGTGCTGCTTAGGCCCTGGTTCCTTCCATTCATGGCCATGGCCACCAGCATTGTAATCTAGGTCAGCATCTTCATCGGGCATGGGCACATTGCACCTGATGGCAATGTTGTGCAGCATGCAACACGTGGCCGCAATGAGTCAGACCTCATGAGGCCATTAATTGAATGCCCCATCTGCTCAGTGCAGACTTTGAAATCGTGTTTTGAGAACCTTAAAGCCCCACTCAATGTGGGTGCGTGTGGAAGCAGGTTTGCAGTGGTGCTGTCTGGGGTTCACACGATTCCACAGAGGTGTCATCGGAAACAGATGCAAGAAAAATATGCTGTCACCTTTGTGGCAGAAAGTATGGCAAGGAAGGTCATCATTTATTGACAGTGCATAATGGCAGTAATATCCTTATGTGGAAATGTGTTTGAAACAAGCTTTTCAATGGTTGTGAATGTGTGACACATCTGTGCCCATGGTCTGTAGTAGTGGAAGAGTCATGCCTTTGTGTGCATGTTGTTTGCCATTGTGTAGGCCACAGATACATTTGCTAAGGTGGCAGAGAGGGGCGAACCTCTTGTGACAGGATTCATGCTTATCCCTTCATAGTCATGTCAGGGTGGTCTGTTTGCTTTGCAATCTGTGACCTGTCATACTGCCTTTGTGATGGAAGAGGTGTAGCACAGGTCGCTGAGGGATGGCAATGGTGCCTGGATTGCATGTTCTGTGCATCACAGCAAGTGTAGCACAAGAGGGACATGACATCACATGACCGGCCTCTTCAGGACCTAGCTTTCCCTATCATCTGATCAGGAGTTCACCAAGCTGTCCACTGCCTTTGGGGTTTCAGACTACATTGCCAGTCTGTTATTGTTGTAACTGGGAGCCATCGTGGGATATCTGACATCTTGATCAGCTAGCTAGGTCACATGGTATGTTTACTCTGTCCATTGGCGTCCTGGGATCCGGCATCACAGGGAAGGGGAGATGAGGCTGGGCCAATATGACTCTGTCCCTGTGAGGCTCTGGGGGGTTCACAGCCCTCCCTTTATGGCCATACCCTCCTCTATACCAGTCATCAGTCCTATACTGCATTATACAATTGTACATGCAATGCTTGCGCTGTGTCTCAATGACCTGCATACATGCCCCCCTCTTCTTCCCACGTCGTTGTCCTCCAATTATATGGCATCCTTTTCTTTTCCTATGGCCCTTCACTTCTGTGCATCCTTTGATATCCACTCCATTCCCATACACTCTCTCCTTGCTACTTGTGAGTGTCCTCTGTGCACCCTCACAACTTCCCACTGCAACATTTTGTATTTTCCTCCAATGCATCTTTCAATGACCCTACTGATATTATTTGGCTTCTCCTTGGCATTCACTCACTCCTTATAGACTGGTGCCCCAGGCCGTCTCTGCAGATATAATTGAATGCAACATTAATGAGAAAATACTGAATTTCTTTGATCGAATTTGCTAGGGATTTTTGTACATTTGTATTAATATACAGATGGGGCTTGGGTAAGGGAATATGTGACGGTACGGGTAAGTGGCGAGGGCAGGGGGTCTCCCCCCCATATTATGAAAAAATAATTTGACCCCAAAAAATGCGGCCATTCCTAATTATGTATTTTATTTCCGATCATTTCATGGTAATTCGCCCCAGGCCTGTGCCTCTCGCCTCTTCCTATAGTAACTCTGCTCTTTCCCTCAGCTGAATAAAGCCTTCAGGCCTATGTACTCTGGATATCTACTCTGGATACCTAACCATTCCGCCTTACTTTTTAGCCTGAATCCACATGACCCCTCTAAAGGCCAAAGTTGTTGCTGGAACTATGAGCCCCGCTCTTGAACTCCTCGCTATGAGTGCTGGCTTACGCATGTTCTCTGATGCCTACCCTCCCTTCTCACACTCAACTGGGTGTGGACGTGGTGCTTGCTTTGTGATCAACAAAGGCCATCCCTCTTTTCCCATAGATTTGTTCTGCCAGACTTTAACCTTTGACATCTATTGAACCCTACATCTCCCCACAAACCTCCCTCCCTTTTCGTGAAATTTTGTGGCTAGTCCATCTAGTATCCTTCTCTGATGTGGCCCTCATCCCACACACCCTTTATAAGGAGGCCCCCAATGGCCCAAAGTGATAACTCAGGCCTCTCCAAGATCTGTTGCACCTACCAGTGAAATTTAGTATCGTCTATTTGCCAATCCATGCATTGCTCCCACCCCAGCTAACCTGTCTCTAGAAGGAATGGCTTCCATCATTTTGTTACTCATTAGACTCCATTCCACTGATGCACATGTGCAGAAACTCATAGAGATGCATATGTGTGCTGTGTGCACTGCGCACAGTGGGAATGCGGTTGGATCAGACGCAAATTAGAGGTGGGATGGCATACAATTTGTATGGTATAGGGTAAATAATATATACCCATCAGACATGCCTGGTGTTGCTGCAATCCATCAGGATGTGTGGCAGGTTGCTTTGAACACGGTCATAGAATCATGGGTGGAGCCTAGAAATCTTGAGCACATATGCTCAAGAGGGTCAGAATTACAGACCCTCTGCACATTGATGGGGTGTTGTATGTGTCTGTTTCTGAAAACCTGCTTTCTTGTCCTGGAGGGTACAAGGGCCACATGTCCACGGACCCATCCACATTGGGAAAGCCCACTAGTGCATAGAATTGGGCTTTCATGTGGTTTAGGACCACTGGGTCCTTAGGAAGGATATGTGACGATATATCCATCTTATCATGGTGGACAACACCTGTGAGAGGATGGGAGAAAAGCATGGCTGGATGATGCTATACACCAGTGCCACAGTGTGAATCACTGTAAGGAGCTTCAGCGATAGTCTGCCTATTGGGCTCAAAAGAGCACTCAATTTCCGCCAGGAGGCTTTAGAATGTGGGCACAAACAGGCAGCAGGGGGTAAAGACCTGCTTGTATGGGAGGTCATGGTGGGACACCCCACATATGTATACCCTCAATATGTATGGACTTTGAGGTCCAGTACCCCTTCTCATATCTGGACACTGCCGAAGACTGTGATAGGGTACCTGCTGGGTAGGGTGGGCTGTTGTGCAGACCGATGGTCTAACGGTTGGGGTAGGGTGGGGTGGGGTGTAGGCTGATGGACTGACTGCAGGAGTTGGTGGGGCTTGGATGTAGGTTGAAGGCCCGACTACAGGGGGGCTTGTGGTGCAGGCTAATGGGTTGGCTGTTGTTGCTGCTGTGCCATCTGTGCCCGTAACAGGATCCTGGTGGCCCTACTCTCTGAATGGTGGTGGAAAAGTAAGGCAGTGGCGTGTCTGCTTTTTATGTGCTTTTCTGACCCTCTAATTGCTGGTTGTATTTATTTGTAACCTGTTGTGCGTTGCTGGAGTGCTTATTGAACCGATTTGATCCACCCGTCTCAAAGCCCGCATTTGCACAAACAAATAACAACTGCTTTTGAGTGATAAATGAAGTGTCAGGGTTTTCAAATGATTGAATGATGTGGTTACAATGGTGTAAAACAGAGGCATAAAACCGAGGCATAAAGCCTTGTGCTAACGCTTTACTTGTGAGACATGACGTGTAGCGGGTAACACTGCCGTGTGTATTATGAGGTGGAGCGTAACACCCATCTCTTTATGCTTTATTTTTGAGCTTTGTAAGTCGATAAAATGAGGTGCAGTGACCCTCAACGTCAGCTAATAACTAGCAGCCTCAGTTATAAGGACATTCTCTTTTAAAAATCCCAATCAAAGAAACACAATGTAAGAAGATTGTTTAGCTAGCCATCATCCTATGACTGATTGCTCTGAAATAAGGTTCTTGTTAAGGAAAAGTAATAAAATCTCTGCTCACTATATAAGAAAAATACTGATAAGTCAAGTGTAGTGTGTAGGAGATAAAAATGTGAACAAGACATCATATTAAGAAGAATGGAGATCCATTGATAGCTATTGTTACAACATATGATGTAAGATCTTTTCGGCAATATATAGCCAGAGGCTTGGAACACAATATAATGCTACGTTTCACAGATATCAGATACACAGTGGGATAATTACCTATAGAAAATAGAGTTGTAGATGGGCAGTTATAAACTACAGAGATATATTGCACCGAGAGGTTCTGAGTGACCTCAGTTGGCTACGATGCTACTGGGAATTCAAGTGTGGCATACACCCCGCAGTTGAAAGCTACCCATCTATAATTGTATGTTTCTATGGCCCCTCTGCAGCCCCCAAACCCCTTGCATACTTTCGCTGTCGTCCTGAATTGTAGTGGATGCATGGGGATTCAGGAGAGCACTATATACAATATGAAATGCCCCTCACCTAAGAGCACCCCAAAAATGAAAAAATACCTGGCAGAGAAAAAGCCATATCCCCCTGTTGTGGTGTCATAGCAGTGGATTATGAATTCCATGCTCCTCTGCCATGATTTCACAGCAGGTTAATAAAGCATTCAGAAAATAAAATAGTTGGTAATGCCATACACAGCAATTATATCTAATATGGGGTCAAGCTAAATAGGAGAAGACCGGTGTGAAGAATGGTGGTGACTGATGTCTAGAAATGTACCTCGACATAAGATAGCATTGTGAACCATATGAGCGGCAGGGCCAGGTGATATCCAAAGGATACTGTAAAAAGACCCTTAAATATGGGCTCCGATTTTTAATTTCCCTCTTTGCATGAAGGTTATACCTTCCTCTTGGCAAGATAGTGTACCCGAGTCATCATGACGTATATAGGAAAGTAAAAAAACGAACACAGAATTGTCAAATGATTCTTCCCCAGGACCAGAATGTTTGCCACAGTGTTACTAATCAAGTTGAACAAATAGATAGACAACAAAAACACATTTTACTTGGTAAAGAGGGGACATAGTGGATAATTAATGAACTTTAAAGTAATTAAAAAATATGTCTCAATAAAATAAATATGACTATCGACTGACCTAGTCTATGGAAACAAATTGAATCCCTGGGACAGGAGTCTGTAATTTTTGAATCTACAGATAGTGTGGACTACAAATCTCATAAGCCCTAGCAGGCAATGTTACAATTATAGTTGAGTGGCAGAAAGAAGGGAAGTTATAAATACCGGGGGTGTATTGCGAATGGAGCATAAAATCATGAATTTGTGGCAGAGGGCCTGTGTGATGTCATTAATCCAAGATGGCCACCATTACAATTTATGAATCAGATTTTGATCTACAATTCCTTTCAGAGTGATCCTATGACATATGTCCTAAGGACCTTTTTTGTTCACCATGAAAACTAAATATAGAAGGTCCTTAAAGTGTGATATCTCTTATTGTTTAGAAGTTTCTGTTCACAGTTTGTTTTTCATGATTTATAACATTTTCTTCCTTCTATTTTGTTACAGGTTCTAGTAATTGGTAAGAAAATGTGAAAATTATTTAAGAGCAGATGAAGTGTAACATTTGATTCTATCTTCCAGTAAATTCAATATTTTCAAAATGTCGATACCCACACATGTCGAAAGTCATTTAAAAGTAGAAAATGGATAACTGACTTTTCCTTGTCTATCTTATGTCAACAAAGAAAGACATCTCCCCTCGTTATCCAAAAGGTTATGAAAAGCTTTTAGAGCATATTAAGAAGAGAGTAAAGTGGTAAAAAAATGAATACTTGAATATAAGTCTAGGATTATGTAACTTAACACCCGAAGAACTGAAAAATGAAACAGCATCATGGCATTCGGAATGGTATAAGCAATGTACTCATAAGGCAAACATGGATCAAAGCAAAGATTTTATGGAGAGTAGTTATGTGAGTCAAAGCCATGTATCTCCAGTCACGAAGAAGAGAAGAAGTAGAAGAAGTAGAATGAAGCTACACTACAAAATCAAAAAATACCTACATACAACAGAAATATATGCTTCTTTTGAAATAGGAAAAAGATGAAATCAATTGTATTTGATAGCAATTGATTCAGAAGGCATCAGTTTCACTAGAGCTTTAGAATTGTCTAACAATGACACATGGAAGATTCATCTTAGCAATTGTACAGATTCTGGAGACCCTCAAACAAGTGAAATAGCATATCACAAGCTATGTTGGAACACACATGTAGTCAATGTCTTACGACACGTCCTTTCACTAAGTGGACAGATTCAGCCAAATTCACTGTTTTATAAAGCAACACATTTTGAATTTTCATCTTCAATCAGTGATTTCTCCTTGAAGGCAATGTAATAACAATAGGGGAAATTGAAAAGCTTCACAGGAAAATTACAGATGACAATGGTTTAGAAGAAGATCAGATGAACTCAAGAAATAAATCAAAAGTTTCATAGAAGAAGAGCTTGAATGTTGGCATTAGTTTTAGTAACCCCAAAAGGTTAAATGAACCACATTGAGTCTCACTGAAAGTAACAGCATGCTGAAGAAGAATTTGAGGATATTTAGAAAAATATGAGAACTTCTTGCAGTAGCTAAGATTTTACGGAGAGCTGTACTAACTTGTGAAAAAAGGAAATTCACTGGAAGTATTGAAGAGGTGAATTTGGCAGATGTTCCCCAAAAAGTTTTCTTTTTTATAAGTGATGATCTCAAGGACCGATGTATATGAAAAGTAATTCAGAAAAGTGGGATACTACTGTAATGAACAAGGCTCATAAATTGTCACAGATCTTTACATTAGAAATGCTATCACCACGACAAGCTTACTGCAAGAGCATTTCTATCATACGGCATACCCGTGAAACGCTGTTGAAAGTGGCAGTTAGGCTCACAATGCGCACAGCTACCCGCAGCAAATTCATCATTAATTTCAGCATAGCATTGGAGAGTCTATAAATTATGCCAGAGATTTTCTGTTTGAGACACAGATAGCCACAGAAGTAATAAAACTCATGGATGAGTGTGGAGGATCTTACGTTCCCTCCGAGTTGGTCAGAGGCAGATTTGTCTATTGTGCTGCTAACAACATTGACTTCCTCCAGGGTACTCCGTATTGTAAAGGATGTGTGCACGGTAAAATTATGGTGGTTTATCAGGAGAAGAAGGGGTCAGATGTCCTAAGCCAAATTGAAATATCCGGACCATCATCCCTTTGATCACTGCAGAAGACTCCTCAGTCCCTGTCTGAGGTCATGTCTTGCAACATTCCCAAAGGGTGTAGACCACTGAATCTTGTAAGCAGTCATATTGCTGACTATACATTGAGGAATAAGGTTATTTTAGATTCCAACAAGCTTGAGAACCTACTTTTGATGATGGCAGAAGTCTTGTCATTGAGTGATCTTTCAAGAATGTTTTGATGAAAAGTTGCAGGATTACACATTAAAATCTCACAGAAGAAACTGAGACTGTTGAATGTGAAACAGAGTCAGAACAACTACCTACAGTTCCCACTTGGTCAGTTTACAATTCCATTATAAGTGGTCCCCCAACTAAAAAACTAGAGTCTGAGTAGATTCATATATGCACGTCCAACCAGCACAGCAAACATTCATGAAAAAGTTGGAAACATTACATCGTTGTCACCCCAGAATCATAAACAGTTGTAACATTGGATTTACAATCCTACCTTTAAATGAGCTATGGCTAAAAAAGACTTGTCAAAGTACTGGGTGCTGAGAACAGGTGAGCTACATATAATAATTGCAATGCTTCAAGCTATTGGTTCTTTTTTTTAAAGTAAAGGCATTGAGGCAACCTCCACTGTAATTGATGATGCAAATGTTGTGTCGAAGATTCTATCAGAGAAGGTAAGGAGCACAGTTGAAGCACGCACGTCACTAAGGCTTACATCTTTCAAATGCATCATTGATGATTTCTACAAATAGCATGTTGATATCAAGGAAAGGATGAAACTTGAACTTAAGTTACTTAAAAATGTGGATGATTCCCAAGAAACAAAATCAGTCCATAATTATGTTGTGACAGTTCTAACAAATTAGAATGTGATGGTCACACTGGAAGCATTTGAGCCTAGAGAATCACAAGAAAACCAACACTGAGAGTTGCTCTTCAGTACATTCATATGGTGGACACAAGTATTTATTGATCAGATCGCCCAAACTGCAAACTGGGATTTAAACCTTGCATCATTTGAGGAGTTTAAGTACTTTTACGCCCTCGATTTGATAAACTGCGCAAGTATGGTAGCATGGTACTTAGCACAGATCAAACAGCTTGAAAGCAAACACCCAGACTTGTGGAGTGAGTTTCAGAAAGGCAATTGGGTAGTAAGCAGGACAAAAGTCACCTTTTGTGCTTTAGGTTCAGCTGAAGCTCTGAGACATCAAAACAGGGCAATGAAAGTACTTGGTGGTGTGGTAAATATTACTCAAAAGAAACAGGCTCTAGCATGATTCTTATTAGCCACTCCTGAGCTGTCAAGGCTGTCTGCAGAAGAAAAACAAATTGTAGGAATCACAGAATACGAATGGTCAAAACATCACTACCTAACAGCATCTAAAGCAACACGCCACAAGGAAGATGTTCAATATATCTACAACTTTCTCAATACATGGAGTAATCCTGTGAATTATGATGGAAAAAAACTCATCAACATCTCAAGAAAGGCAATTTTTGATGAAAGAATTCAGAGGGACACATCAAGAATGACAGAAACAGGTTGCCAAAGGTACAACAGCTTTAAAGAAGACTGGATTGAATCAGACAGTTGTAGCATGTGGGCACACATGAAGAAAGAGAACATTCAGCTGTCTAAAGGTTCACGCAAAGTTGCTAAGACAAAAGTATCAGACACCATATTGCAGTTGAAGGCAGATTGTTCTTTGTTCACATGTGCTGATTGCTTCACAAAGTCAAATTTACATTGATCTACAGGAATGCTTGAATGATTACATATTCTCTGCAATACCTTCTTTCAGCGTTCAAATTAGACCGTACAATGATTTTAGCTTCAAACAAAAGCAAGCTTATAAAGATACTGGAAGAGGAACAACATACAGAGGTTTCTAACAACATGACAGAGGTCTCTTCATTTGTAACTGAGGACAGATTAGATGAACCAGAGCAAACATATTCAGCAGCTGTCCTTGATGGAATGACAGAATTGCAAGCACTGGAACCATCATATGTGAAGATATGCCATGACCTTGCAACTGAATTCAAAAAGAAAATAGAAACCTTTCTGCTCAAGTATGGTGAAACTCATTTAGTATTTAATACTTACCTAGAAAATTCACTCAAGAACGCCATGCAAAGGAAAAGAGCAGACAAAGCAGCACCTGTTGAGTACAAAATCAAGGAGTCTACAAATATTGAAAAACTTTCCATGAGAGCTCTCCTATTGCATTCTAAAACTAAAGATGAGTGCACAGCTTGCCTCTCAAATAATGCAATTCTTCATGCACAGAGGATAAAAAGAAGCCTTGTAGCCAGTTGGAGAAATTAAGCCAAGTCATCAGATGGAAATGATGTTGGAGGCATTGCGAGAACACATGAGGAGGCACACACAAAAATAATTCTTCACTCCCTTTATGTATAATGTTGTCATGCTACTACCCTCCACATTATTTCACCGGATACCAATGTTTTTGTCCTTTCACTGTGGGGTCACTGTTTTCCCCATCTTACAGCATGGTTGTCACCGGTTTTAGAACTAATAGAAGGTATATAGATCTCAAATGTCTGCTCTGACTTAGGGCCTACAAAAGTGTATGCATTACTAGGCCTTCATGCTCTCTTAGGGTGTGATGTAACCGGGTGCTTTACAAAGAAAGGAATCTTTATGGAAAGTTTTCAAGACTTCAGCAAAAGAAATCCTTGAAGCTTTGGGAAGACTAAGATGTCTAGAAGAATATAAGAAAGAAGATGGAACGATGTATAGAGTAATTCATTTGTCAAGTCTACTCACCAGGAACAAAGAATCCAGACACTCGTAAACTGTGTGGGTAGATGTTCACAAAAAAAGATGCAAAGCACAATCTGCAGCCAATAAGATCCTCTCTAATACCAAACATCTTAAGGACTCATTACCAGGTGAGGGAGTAGTGATGTTCTGATCAACAACACCCAAATCTCCCAGAGCCATCACAATTCAGGTGGAAACATCAGATAATCAATATCTGCATGCATGCGACAAAGGACGGTGTGCTGTGTATTGCAAATGCGGAGCTCAGTCACTAAGCTGCACAGAACTGTGTAAGTGTGGCAACGAAGAGCTCTGTGATAACAACGATTTTGTAGATGATGAAAATGAACTGTGGGGCTCAGAAGATGACCTGTAAAACCATAATATCTCTGTTCAAATGTAAATATCTATTTTAGTTTTTTTTTAAATTGTATATTTCAATGATAAAATTGCTAATTATTTAAAACTTTCTAACTTAGTGAGCATACAGTCGAAGGTTTGCAGTGAAGAGAAATCATTTACAAGGCTGTATCTCGGAAACGGTAAAGGATATAAAGAAAATCCTTATATGAACTTTTCTATTCCTCTCATCATGTTTAACAAAAAACCTAAACGACTGTAAAAGCAGTTACAGCTCAAAAACTAAATGAATATTCGTAACGGCAGACATCTTGGATTAATGATGTCACACAGGACCTCTGCCACAAATTCAGGAAAAAACACCTGATAGTACATGATTGTATACTTCATTATCAATGCATCCCCAGTAGACATACCTTCCATTCTTTCAAAATCCCATGGCCTAGGTTATTGTAAAATTTGCCTGCAAGGACCTGGTCAATGTGATGAATCTGATGATATCATCACTCTTTTTCCCAAGGTAGCCTCTTCTCATGCGTTCAGGGAATGGCAGCCATACATGATCCTGATCCTGGGGTCAGCTATCTGGGGGAGAACCACTTGGGGGAGGCGACCCACAGGGGGATAAAATGGCATCATAAATACCAGTCACATACCCCCATTCCCTTTTAGGGATGTTCCCTCCACAATATCCCCTAAAGACTAGGTAATTAACAACAGAGACGAGGAAGAAGCATGGAGCAGTCATGATTGCTCCCAATGAAGTTCAATTTCACCCTTCTCAACATTGCATCAGAATCAATACAACAACTGAGACAAGAAGGAGGCAAGGATTGATGATGATCACTCCCTACGAGATCCATAAGCAGCGGTCTAGACATTGGGAAAAGACCATTGGCCCAATATGGTTAAAAACCATGCCGAGTAGAGGAGAATGGAGTTCTCCAGCTCATGGCAGATCAAGGTACGGGTGGCGAGGCAAGAGTCCAGACAGCTACAAGGTGCGAGAAGGCAGTCCGGCGAACAACACGCTTTGGAGAAGCTTTCAGGGTGCGAAGCAGAGCGTGAGGAAGCAAGTCATGCTTCTTGAGGGCTGCAGAGGCTGGGACACAGTCCGGTGTGCAGACGCTTACCAAACACACCGACAGCAGCAGGGGGTGCCATGAGAACCAGAGAAACACCTCACTTGGCGTTAGGAACGCAGAGGAGCAATACACAGAAAGCTGGTGAGTCCAGATAAAGGATTGGGATGCCGAAGCACAGTCAGGCAGTGTGACAAAGGCCCTAGACAGAGGGACTGGGTTCTGGGACCCTTGATATAACTTTGGGAAAGACCAAGGAGGCAAACCAGAGAGAGACATTATATGTTGAACCATCATGAAAATGGCTCCCGAACATTTGTAAAACAAGCTGAATGAACCGATGAAAAGTACCGAACGGACATTAATGATAATATGAGCAAATGAGAAGTGCTGATATGCAGTTTGAAAACAGATGTATACAAGCCCTGGCATGAGAGTATACCAGCCAGAGTCAACTGTTTGAAATGAGATGCCCACACATCCTGACAGGAGAGTACACCTGACAAAGCTAACGATATGAAAAGCAGTGAACGAGTCTATATCCAGGGCCTGGCAGGAGAGTACACCAGGCATAATGCATTATATGTGATAAACTGCTGTAGAAAGAATCATACACAGGAGACTTTGAGCTATTGTAAATCTGGAAAGAATCTGGCTGGGGAGTGTACCAAGTGACAGTCTGGGACCCACACCCAATTTGTGAATCAGTGAAAGGAGAATTCTAAGGAGGACACACATTCCCTTATTATAGTAACCTTCTTTTGATTGTGAAAAGAAACCTGGGGAAGTGAGCCAGTGGATTGCAGTATCCAAATGAGAAGGTCATCCTTTTGAACTTTAAGAACCTTGATTATTCTTGGTTTGAACTTTTTTGCTAATGATGAAAGGAAGGGAAGGGAAACATCCCCTGCCATTTGGAACTTTTTGGTTTGCATTTATACCTTTTGTGTTGGATTGGAACATTTGCACACTTTTGAAAACAAGAGACACCGTGGAGTTAGTTTTAGAGTGTGAGGGCCAGAATAGGATTTTGGACACAGGACATATTCTTACTGTGGAACATCTTGACAAAGGACAGACCCATTCGGTTTGGTTGAAGTAGGGAAACACCTCCTAGATTAGGGATAGGGAGGCATTTTCCTCCCCCTTTTGATTTAATAAAAGTGTGTAATCAAAATAGGTCCTCTGTGGCCGCGTCTCTTTCCTGGCTCCTTACATCATAGACAGCCCTCCACCTGCGGGACATGTGGCTCTCTTCCGCTTCCTGTCCCTGGCTCCGACGTGCACTTGCCATGAAAATGTAAGATGGGCTCGGAGCCTGACCCTCCACTTCCATGTGCACACTTTCCTATTTTTTTTCATATGTACACCATTATCACCTTGGGGGTTAACCCCCGGTTGCTAATAGCAATAACACCCTCAGAAGCTGCCTACACCAGCTGCTAATGGTGCTGCCGATGCATTTGTATCTTGGACTTGAGAAGATGCCAGCCAGTAAAGTCCTCCACCTCAATTATTATTGCTTAAATAGCTAAAAGCATCTGTTATGTGCAGAATTTAAGCATTTCTCACAGTAATCTACATACAAAGCCCCAATCCCAAAGTCAATATGCCGGCAGAGGTATGAGTAACCTACAGATGTTTCTTGTGGAACACAACTTTCTAGTTTGAACAATTAAAGGCATAAACTCACTGTATTGACAGTGGAAATGTGTGCCCAATGTATGCCCCCTCTGGCCCTCCTTGGTCGCCTGTGTAATGTGTATGCCTCCCCCAGACCCCCTGGTCGTCTGTGTAATATATGCCTCCCCCCAGCTGCCCTTGGTCGCCTGTGTAATGTATGCCCCCAACCCCCCTTGGTCGCCTCTGTAATATATGACCTCCCTTGGTCGCCTCTGTAATGTATGCCTCCCCACCAGCCCCCCTTGGTCACCTGTGTAATGTATGCCTCCCCCAGCCCACCTTGGTCGCCTATGTAATGTATGCATCCCCCCCTTGGTCGCTTGTGTAATGTATGCCTCCCCCCAGCCCCCTTGGTCGCCTTTGGATAGTATCCATCCTCCCCAGCCCCCCTTGGTTGCCTGTGTAATGTATGCCTCCCCCCAGCCTTTTGGTCATCTGTGTAATGTATGCCTCGCCTCCTGTCCCCCTTGGTCGTCTGTGTAATGTATGCCGCCCCCCCAATCCCTCTTCGTCGTTTGTGGGGTCGGCAGCCCTCAAGTCTATACCACCTATTCTGACTAAAATGTATTATATACTACTGACACCTGTAATGGGGGCCGATATGCATAGTTTACTACCTACTCTGTCCCTTGCATTACCTGTTGTGGCCACCCTTCAAGATGGGGTTGGCTCCCATGTTTTATGCTACTGATTCTGTCTCTTGCATTACCTGTTGTTGCCACCCTTCAAGGTGGGGTTGCTCTCATGTTTTATGCTACCGATTTTGCCACTTGCCTTACCTGTTGTTGCCATCCTTCAAGATGGGGATAGCTCTCATGTTTTTGCCACCGATTAGGACCGCATGCACTTATGTAACCAAGCAAGTATTCTTAACAGCACCACGGTGTCAGGTGGCATTTGTGCGCTTTACAAATGCAAATAAATAAATAAATAAATACATTATTAATTAAAAGGGAATTGAGCTCTGCAACTTCCTTAGTAGCTTGGTGTGTCTATCGCCTTAGGGTTAAGGCAACTCAGAAGTGTCTGAACAAAGCTGCAGATGTGTTAGGCTGCCTGCCTCTGATTGCTGTTCATTATGACAGTATTGGCATAGGTCAGTCATGTTCCCTCACACATGAGGATTCGATCAAGGATGAACAGTGCTTTCATTGCTGAAATCAGACCAGCAAGTCAGTTTAAAATCATAGGTCGTCACTCGGACGCTCACATGAAAGAGTTGGTCTGCCCTGTTCACAAGCTATACCATCTATACTGATTCTACTGGCCTCCCCTTTCATTTCATATCTCCAGATTCTACATCAGGCTGCAACTCATGTCTTAAAAGTCTTTTCCTTTCCGTTTAGGCTAAAAAAAGTCATAAAGAGCCTAGTTGAAGAGTAACAAGAATTTACGAACTTCAAGTAACACTGTGGGCTCTTAGCAGATTACAGATATGGTGGATCACCTGCATCCCAAGAAGCTTTCATTCTGAAAGAAGTCGAAGGGAAGATCTCTTGATTGATGTGGATATCAGGGAGCGCCCAAACAAAAGCAGAAGATGTATCCAACAGTATTATCAAAGACTTCTACCTGATAGTGTATACATGTCAAAGGAGGCTGTCTGTAAGGTGTTCTGGTCCAAATCCTCCAAAGGGCCCTTCCAAGATAAAAACACACAATTGTGAATTAGAAACAATGATTAAAAACATTGCCCAAAGAATGTCCTTAACAGTGTCAGGAAGGAACCTACAATCCTGTTACCTGTGTGGAATTCAGCCAAGTATTGCTGGAGGTGGTCAGCATATTATGTTGGTTTGTTTGTTTATTTATAGGGCACCAGAAAACTTTTGGGTAGCTGGGCGCACAGAATAACAAGAATGCATAGGACTTGGTCACAGGTTGCATATTACAGGTTGTTGGTAACATAAATTGTATACAGTAATTACATTATGTTCATTCTTTACATGTAAGGGTGGAAAGGTAACACATTATATACAGTAAATACATTATGCACATTTTACATGTAAGAGTGGAAGGGTACGTGTGTCATCAGATCACAATGCTCAGGGTCACCAGTTTCAGAGGTTGTTGCGTCGAAGCCAGGTGCGGGTATGGTGCCTGAAGCTGTTGTAGGGCTGGTCCCTTCTTAGTTCAACTGGTAGGGCGTTCCAGTACTGGGCTGCTTGCACAGGGAAGCTATTACCTCCTGTATGTTTTTAGTCGGAATCTAGGGGTTTGGAGGCAGAAAGAGTTGGCTGTTTTGGTTGGTCCTGCAGTGGTTTTTCTTATTATTCTATCCCTAAGGTATCGGGGGGCTGCATTGTTCAGACATTTGAATGTTAGTGTGACAATTTTGAAGGTGATCCTATCGCTGATTTTTAGTCAGTTGTATTTTCTCCGCACATTCGAGATATGCTTTCTAGCTGGGAGGTTCAGGGCCGTTCTGAGCGCGTTGTTTTGTAGGGTTCGAAGTTTATTGATGATGTATTTATTTGTGCCTGCATAAAGTGCATTGCAGTAATCAAGTTTTGAGAGGACTAGTGCATTGGTTAAGATAATGCAGCTAGCTGGTGAGAGGAAGGGTCTGCATGCTTTAATAAATTTACCGGTATAGGCTGTGGATGAGGCCATAGAGTTCACTTGTTTCCTTAGGGACAACGTGGAGTCCAAATAGAAACCGAGGGTTTTCACCTCTTTGGCGACGGGGATTATATTGCCATCGATATTGAAGGGGCTGTAGATGGAATCGAGTTTTTTTAGGTTGTTGGGTGAGCCTAGAATGAGGATCTCTGTTTTTTCGTCATTCAGGCAGAGGCCATGGGTTGCCATCCATGCCTGAATGAGGGTGTACATTTTGTTTACTAAAGCTGTATCCGTAGTGAAATTACCCGAAAGGGGGATGAGGATCTCGGTGTCGTCTGCATAATTTGTGTAGGTGACACCCTGTCTGTCCAATTTGTCGAATAGAGGTTTAGTAAAGATATTATACATCGTTGGCGAGACACAAGAGCCCTGTGGGACTCCACATGTTGTCTGGATAGGGTCTGCAGAGTCTAAGGTAGAGAAGACTCTTATATCTGTGAGCCTTCCCTTGATTTAAGGAAAAGGTACTTTCATTCCTCAATTAAGCAAGTTTTCTTCCATAACAACCTCTCGTCACAGTTCCGAACACAGGGTAGCACTGCCAGGAAGAAACAAGGAACACAGCTATTCTGGAGTTCCCACATTTCAAAAGGAAGGTCGATGTCAAAAACTTTATATACTACCGGACATTTGACGACTACATTAGATCAGTGTCTCAGAGACTGATTTGCATATGGTTGTTCCCCTTTTGAAATGGCTCAGCAGGTGAAGAACGATGGTCTGGAGGATTGTCTGGAGCAATGCCAGAGGTTTAAGATTAATTCTAAACCTTCCAGCCATCACATCTTTTGTTTCGCTATGGTCAACCTGAGTGCTACGGTTATACCCAAGCTATTCCTCACTGCTGAGGCCCAACAAGGCTGAAATACATCTGGAGATGCTTGTGGTCTCGTGCAGAAGGGATTTGACCACTCAGTTTGGGCTGGACTGCCCCTCTTGGGGTTGTACCAAGCCTGATTTGCATATGGTATGTCTTTTTTTGTAATGGCATGGCAAGTGAAGAAAAATGTTCTGGAGGGTTCCCCCAAAACAATGGCAGACGTTTAAGATAAAATCTAAACCATCATCTGTTTTGCAGAGAGGGAACAATTCACTTCCCGCCCCCACAGACCGACTGAAAGTAGAGGGGTGCTAGGCAACATGCAAATATAAAAAAGATTGTACATTTCTCCTGCAACAGGCAGCAGAAGTTTATATCATACAGCTGACATCTCTCCATTGGACCACTGACAACAAGGTGGTTTATTTAAGGGATCCAACCTGTACGCCTTATATATTTTAAACATAACACAATATTAATTGAAACTTTATAAACTTTAAGCAACATAATGTCACTATTCCTTTCCCTTACATTCACTTGCGTGACTTTTGCCCTAGGTATCTGTTCTGCCTGCCCATCCTCCCTGAAATGGGTCTTGACAAGACCCTTAAGGCGGCAGTGACAGAACAGACACCCTTCTTTTCTGCTCGCACCGCCCACTTTAGAGAAGGGGGCCAGATATGGCCCAAGTGGGAGCTCCCTTCACATAGGTGGCCTTTGGCAGGCTGCCACCTCCCCTCGCTGACTATCAAGATGGTAACAATTCACAATTTTTTAACACTCTTATCCTCTCAACTATGACCTTCCTTCTATATAAATAGCTCAATGTACATACATACTTAAACAAATATCTACATAACTATACATCAATAACCACATAATTATAAACATTTCAATTATATACATTTGAACTATATAGAATATACACATGGGCGTGGCTGATCCAGTCAGTCACACTCCTTTCACAGCACCTTCCTCTTGATCGGATATTATGGGGCGGGCCAGTCTTTACATGTTGATTTTTTTCACAGGGCCACTAAATCACTGTTCCTTTGCTTTGTTGTGCCCTTCCAACAGGTCGGGCACTGCCTCGTCACAGGGCCCAATGTAAAGGGTCCCTTCATTTCCATGGTAACCTGTCCACCACATGGGGCACCCCTGGCACCGCTGCACCACTGCTCTTGCTTTATGAAAGTCCAACAGAAGACCCATACCTGGGGGGTGGGTGGTGGCTGCCGTAACCACCTTGCACATCCCAATCCCACACATTGCTTTTCTTCCTGGTGGGGCCCGTGCCCCATGGAGTGTGGCATTAACTGCCCCTGTTCCGGCAGAGCGTTTCTCTCACTTTGCAGTGGCACTGTGCCCTGAGGGTCCTCTGATCTCACTGCTGTGCTCCTGTGGTGCTGGATCATCCTCAGTCAGCATCCCGTTCCCTGGGTCACCCCGCCCCGTACCTACTCCATGCCTGTGCAGTGCAGAGGGACAGGACCACAAAGACTCTACTGTGCTCAAACAAGACCATCAGAGCTATCTTCATCCAGGCCGCAAGGACACGGTGGCCCAGGACATACCTTCTTCTGTAACCCCCCGCTCGCGGACACCAGGTGGGGTGGACATGTATGGTGCTCTCACTCGGTCACTCTCCTGTGCCACATGGCTATGCGGTCTGAGTGGCTGTTCTTCAGGGCCCAACCTGTCGGACTCCAGGGTAGCACCACCTGGTCCTGGACATCCTGCACATGGTGACTTTTCCTCTGGGTCAGCCCGGGCGTGCCAACCTGGAGGCAGGCCTTGTGGGTGCCTGGGATGCACTGCCCACACAGTTCCACCCTCACGGTTTATGCTGGCCCACACCTAGCATACGCGCTCTGGTTGATGAAGTAAATTTATCGCTAGGACCGCTCAAGGCTATGGTCCCCAAGGAGCACATAATTGCTGCCTCCTACTCCTTCTCCTTCCTCCAAACATTAGTCCCAACGTTTTTTTCCTTAACATTCCTTCCCCTGCCCAGTCCACTCCTGAGACAGGAGTGATTCTGTCCACTGTCTTTTTTTATACATTCCATCCACCCGGGAGGGCAGGATGCATAATTCCCAAAAAAATAACACACCTGGTAAGTAAACACAACACATAACATACACAGTAAATGAGCAACTATCCCACCCTTGAGTCTGTGCCTTTTCTTCTTAATTTCCCTAATGGGACAAACATGTAGCCCTCAATTTGGGATAGGGACTACACTGCTCTGTATAGATTGTCATGGTTGTGCCAGAAGGGACAGTTTCTTAAATGTGTGTAGTTGGCGCTTTGTCTCATGTCCATAATTACAGCTTCAAATACTGCTCTTTGATATCGCTTCACATCAGTGATGAGGCCACTCTCTCCAGAATTGCAGGCAGATTCACTATATGAGAAACAAAATGATGTTCAACATACCGGTTCATCGAGAAACAAGTACATGGTACTTTCTATGGGGACATGTAGGTGAAATTGTATGGCTCTCTGTCACCAAAACCTCCAACCGTCTCTTTCAAACCGATAGGTGAGTCCTTAAGTTTTGCATTCTTTGTACTTAGTAGATCTGACAGCCCACAGCGGCTCCCCCTAAACTCTGTTCACTGGACAGAAGAGATCAGATATCAACGAGATATTACAGATTAAACGTTCTCCATTGGTACCAAAATATTTGTTGTTCCCTTTGCATTCAATGGCTTCGAATAATCCCTGTATCAAGAATTTCCTGGACGTTATGCTCAAGGATTTGGGTGTTTTCTATGAAATGGCACATCTGACCGCTATTTGAACCTGTGTTGCTATGCGTTGTCTTGCTTCCAAGACACACGAATTGCCCCTGAGCTATCCATCCGGCGACCCTTCTCTGAAGTGCTGCACTCTGGAGGCTCTGAGCGGTGACCTTCTAAACAGATCCAGGACTCCGGGGAGGCTTCCATCCCCTAACATGAGGGTTTTTTGGAGGATGGTCAAATTCTTCACTGTCAGTTTCATCAAGGCTTGTTTGGCCTTTCATGAGGTACTACACCTTTCAGTCACTGCACCACCTTCACAAATAGCGGTGCCCTTCATTTCGAGCTTGCAGTCAACAATTCTGGTGGGGAGGTTTCTGGACATACACCTATTACGATCCTGCTCAAGGCTACTGGCTTGGCTCAACCACGTACCAGGGTGGAAATCCAAGCATGATGTCTCAAAAGTCAAAGGGCCTCATTACGACCCTGGCGGAATGCGTTAATGGGTGCCACAAATGGATGCGGACCCGTTAAACCCATTCCGCCTGATTACAAGGTCCCCTTGCGGTACCCGGTAAGGATGCCTGGTAAAACCAGGCGTCCTTACCGGGTCCCGCGAGGGGACCAGGGAGCTAACAACGGGCCAGTCGTAATCGGCTCGTTGTTAGCTCCCTGCACCCATTCCCATTGAGCCCTATGGGGGCTCAAATGAGAATGGGGAAGGTCCGGGCCCAGGTTCCCTGTAGGGGGAATTACCGGGCCCTACAAACTCGGAATGGCCCGGTAATTCCCCATTCAGGGAACCCGGACCCGGTGTTCGTGGCAGCCATGGCGCCAATAGCGGCATGGCTACCGCCAAAGCCGTAATGAGGCCCAAAGACTCCATTTTAAAGTTCATGGTCTGAAGTGATGATGGTCAAACTAGCCAACAAACACCCCGTGATGCTGCAAAAGCCACAATCAGAGGAGTGCTAATTGATAAGGGTTCCTGGATCAAAAAACAGGAAAACAGTGAAATTGGCAGCCTTCAAAGCAGCCATAAATACACAGGAGCACGAATACAGGCAGAAACCAGGCAGATTGGCCTCATCCAATCTCAGCAACATAAAATACAAACTGAATGAGATTCTGGTAGGGCTCAGTTTCTTCACAATAATTCAGGGTACCTCTTTTATGAGCATATAGCAAAGGTAGTAAATTACTTGGTCATCTCATTAAGAATGAGCAGCACTAAAAACAGATTCTAATGGTAATGAGGAGTGATAGTAACCTGGCAACGGACACAAAGGAAGTCTGTGAGTCTTTCAGGTCCTTCTACTCCTACCTGCATTCTTTTCAGCGAAGATATGCTTGCTTCTTTAAGGTTACTGCCATCGTGAAACTATCACAAGCATCTGTCCAAAAGTGGTGTGTCATATCTCGTAGAAGCTGACGGCAACTATTTCCTCTCTACGGAATGGGAACGTTCCAGGCCCTGACGGTTTTGTACCAGAATTGTACAAATATACAGAGTTACCACTTACTACTTGACCTTTCCATGCTATCCATCATAAGCTCCCAACATCTATGAAGAAGCAACCATTGTGCTCATTGCAAAGCCTGTGAAAGAGCCACTGGAATGATGGAGCTACTGCCCCACCTCCCTACTTAACACAGATTTGATCTGTGTGACTAACATGCCGGTGGCCCATGTACAGAAACATATCAGGGGCACTGTTGATGCAGAACAATATTAGATTTATGGCCCAGAGGACTTCCACTGACCACCACCTATGAACTGTGGCACACATAATCAGTACTTCAAGTACCTCTGTGGGGAAGCCCAATCTTGTATCTATTGATGTGAATAAGGACTTTGATTGGGTCAAATGTCCTTTTCTGTTTCAGTCGCTGAAGGAATTGGGCCTTGATGTGGTCTTGACAGACTGGGTAAGAGCCCTGTGCAACTTTCTGTTAGCTGCTACATCAACAGAGAGTGCAGTCTCAGACACTTTGTCCTTTGGTCATGGGACCAAGCAGGGATGTTTGCTGTTGCCCCGAAAACCACTGGTATGTTGCATTAGGGCTGACACATTCATCAGTGGAACTCAGTGATTAAACGCCTGAAAGTGACTTGTTTACACAGGTCCACCCTGAAATTGACCTCCCACACATCCTTTACTTTTCAGAATTAAATACTATTTTAGAGTGTAAGGTCCACTGGGGAAAGGCAGAAGGTTTATCGGTGAGTGAATGGTGTGTGAATGAGTACGAATGTGACTCTCTGTGTGTGTGTGGGGATCACTAGAGCAAGTTTGACACATCCTTAATTGACTTGGCATGTTTTACTGATATGTTAATTGCTGGGCCTCATCAGTGAGTTGGAGCTGTGCCTCTCTGAGCACAGTGAGCAAGGGGTCCACATCTGGGTTCCCCCAGGTAACTTAGGGTGACCAATCCCAAGTTCCTTACAAAAATCCAAAAAAGGTAGCAGGAACCCCTCTCTGGAAAGAACATGGCATGATAAAAATATTTAAAAAGCACAGCTCCACCTCATCCAATGGATATTCTGCCTTTGTGAAAAGAACAGTGAGCTAAAAGCGATGGTTGCAAACTTTCACAGTGGGTAAAACCACATAACAGGTTAT
Source organism: Ambystoma mexicanum (assembly GCF_040938575.1). Lineage (NCBI taxonomy): Eukaryota > Metazoa > Chordata > Amphibia > Caudata > Ambystomatidae > Ambystoma > Ambystoma mexicanum. The sequence goes on along the minus strand of NC_090926.1, from coordinate 920,557,648 downwards.
CATGCCATGTCCTTTTGAGAGAGGGGTGCCTGCTACCTTTTTTCCAACATGCTACAAACCTGAAATTTGGCATGTGGGTAGGTTGCATGGTGTAGACAATGTAAAATGTATAAAATATAAATGTTTGTAGTTTTCTATTTGTTAAGCCGTCTGCAATGCTTGGATATGTGTGTGTGTCTTTTCGAAATGTTTAGCATACTTACCAACATGCTAGAAACCTGATATGTGGCATGTGGGTAGGTTCCATGGTGTAGACAACGTAAAAAGTATAAAATATACATTTTTCAAACTACACCACAACAACGAAGCAAACCACACATAGCCTTGCGCAACAGCACATGACGGTTATCAACCGAAAAACACTCTTATGCTCAGCGAACAGTGTCAACCGAACTGGAGCTGCCAACAGCACATCACAGCTCTCTTGCTTCTTTTTCCTGCTGAGTCCTGCTAACTTCCCCCCACCCTCTTGCTTTACAGAGCCGCCAGAGCGTCAATTAACCACGCAAGTGGTGACAGTGTGTGGGATAGGAACCTTTATCATAACATTACAGAGATTTACTTTACAAGCCTGTTATAAAAAGTACTACTCAGCAAGCTGAGGACACATCCGCATGAGGCGGGATTGAGCCCATGACTTACCACTAACCTGCATTATGCTTCTATTCACGCAAGTGAGCAAGGCCTGGATTTGAGAAAGGCAAGTCAATTTTTGCCAAAACACATGTGACATCCACTAAAGGCTACAGTAATTTGCAAATAAAGCAATTCCAAATATTCCTCAAGACTTCTCTCTTCTGTTGAGAATCCTCGGTTCTGTGCATCACTGATATGATACGATGTATGGGGCGAACTAATTGTGTAAGCTCACCCTACCATTGAACTGTTATAAAAGGTAAGCAAGAAATTGGATTGGTGCCCTCAGTAATCCTTGGGCCCCTAAAACGAAACCATTTGTGTCCGGTCATACAAGACGCAGCACAGAGTTTATTCGTATGACGCCAAACTGCACAGAATGAAGGGAACACTGCCTTCTGATTCTTGGAGAGGGTGCTCCTCAAAAGGCACATTTATACACATGTTATGGTCCTGTTCTCTGGTGAGAAACTTGGGGGGAAAAGCCTTCTGAATTATAGGTGCGTTTGTGGGGACATCCTCTGCCAAATCCCCATATTTGGCCTTGCTTGAGCTCCCCGAAATCCAGCAATAAAATGGAGGCCTCTAGGAGTGACAAACGTTTGGGTGAGTGAATGGTGGGTGAATGACTAGGAATGTGATAGTGTGTGTTTGAATGTTCTGGGTGGGTGGGTTTGTTCTGTATGGAGAATGCAGTGTGAGTGGATGTGAGAGAAGGTTTATGTGTGAGTGAATGGTGGGTGAATGAGGAGGAATGTGACAATGTGTGTTTGAAAATTCTGGGTGTATCTGTGCTGTGGAGATTGCAGTGTGAGTGGATGTGGGTAAATGAGAAAGAATGTGACTCTGTGCGTGTGTGTGTGTGGGTAAGCCCCTGAGAGGCTGAGGATCGCTAGAGCATTTTTTACATATCCTTAATTGACTTGGCACGTTTACTGATATTTTCAGCCAATGCCAATTTCATGTGTGTTATTACGTAGCTAGACTGGCATTTTGGTGCAGCAAGTCTAGCCATTGCTTACTGTGGCATGAAATATAGTACTGGGCATTTTTGATTAAAAAAGCATGATAAGTAGTATTACATTGGTAGACTGACATTTTGGTTTAGCTGCCTAGCTATTTCTTACTGTGCCATGCCCATTTAATAACTGAACATCAATGATGAAGCAAGTGGTATGAGTGTTCTTATTAGTCTAGACTGGTCTATATTGGAACCAATTGGATATGTTTTTGTATTGTGACATGTCACTTTTAATGGCCAAACCAACAAGAATATGTTCTTGCATAGGAGTACTGGCATATATTGGCAAAGCCGGCTATGTGCATAATGCCAGTAATTTCTCTCTATATAAAAGGGAAATGTGTGCATATGTTTGTGTGTCTGTTTGAAATGTTCAGCATACAACACACCTGAAATTTGGAATGTGGGTAGGTTCCATGGTAAATACAATGTAAAAAGTACAAAATATAAATGTTTCTAATTTAGTATTTTTTAAGCAGTCTACAATGCTTGGATATGTGTGTATGTCTTTTCGAAATGTTCAGCATACTTACCAACATGCTACACCCCTGATATTTGGAATGTGGTTAGGTTCCATGGTGTAGACAACATAAAAAGTATAAAATATAAATTTTTCAATTATTTTTTTTTTAAGCGGTCTGCAATTCTTAACCCTGCCATAGGCTCTTTGCACCATAGTTCTGCTGTAGTTCTACGTTCATTGCCCCTAAACTTTCCACACTATCAGCATTCTAGCTGACATTCACGGCACTCACTTTTGAAGACATGCAGGTGATACAATACGGTGCTTTTGTAGTACTGTGGGTGACAGGAAGCAGTGCATGTCTCTTCCGCAATGACGCTGTCCATCACATTGTGGCAAATCACTCATGATAATTATAGAAACTTAATTTCCCATGTAAGTTGATGAATGCATGCCATCTCAACACTACGAAGCTTACATGCTTCAACAGTACACGTACGGGTATGGCACTTCAAGCTTTCACACTTGAGCCCTACACGTATGGCACTTGAGGTCACTGCTGCCTCGACTGCAGATCAGGACTCCAATACTGTTGCTGTGCAATCTCCACACTCCAACTCAAAGTAACTGAAACCGATTTACCTGATTCATGCTTTTCTTATGGTCAGCTTTATGTGGCTTGCCCCAAAGTTGGAAACAAAGACAATGGGCCTCATTACAACTGTGCCAGTCCGGAAACAACAGTGCCAGTAAGCCTACCGGCACCATTGATACCGGACCAGCACAGTACAACCCTGCGGGCGAGTGCCGTTCCGCTCGGCAGGGTCAGACCTGCCGAGCGGGATGGCACCCGCTCGCAGAGTACTCACGGGAACACTGGCACCATTGCTAATGGTGCCGGTGCTTTTGTTTCCCCATGCCCACTGAGTCCTATTGGACTCCGTGGGAATGGGGACTAACAAAATGACTGGTGCCTGACTTCCCAGCCACTGGACTTGGAATAGCCCAGTCGCACCGGGTAGTCAGGGGCCGGTAATTCATTATGGATCTGGCGGCTTAATGCCTGTTTTACCGGCACGGTTACCTCCAGACCCGTAATGAGGCCCAATGTGTTCACACTAGCTCCTACAGGAAAGACTAGCAATATTGCCTACAGAGAAACATTGGTTTAGTTCATTAAATAATCTTCAAACAAGGACTGAAGTAGGAATTATCGTGCAAAGCATGGGTACACCTGTTAGTGATACTATAAAAAAACATGTCAAAGGGAACATGAGTATGATTTTATACAGAAATACTGGCATGTGGCGGTGGAGTTGGCATGGAAATGTTTTTATACTTACATTTATTGCAGGGAAAGGCTTAAAAATGCATTGGGAAACGCGCCTGTGAACTTTTGGTGACTTGCATCTATTGTATTTGTCATGCGTTACCCTACGAAACCGATTGCAAACTGTCTGGCCTTTTACCCAATTTTTCACAGGAAGTGTGCTGTATAATGCACCATTTCAACCCCTTATTCAAAACATTCTCTCAGGGGAGGGGGACCAATCACCACATCCACAAATACAAATTTTTCGTTGTTTCGGGCTCCCTCACTACGCTCAGCCGCAATCGCATACTTGTGAATATCTAAACTCACCAATAAAACAACTCACCAGCCACCAGTGGTGGCTGGTATATTTGGGGACCAGGCCGCACCCTCTTCTTTCTACGTTAGTGGAACCCTTTAAGCTTTGATTAAAAAACATATCTTCATCTTTCACCTGGAGTAGTGGGTGCACCTGCAATGGCATAACAATCAGGGATATTGCGCACATTTTGTGGTCCGGGCTTGAGTGTGGCATGCCCAGTGCTTTGTTAAAGAGCTTAGGTTGTGGCCCCCTTAGCATGGCTCACACGGGGGGGGCTGCAAATGTTGTGCTACACCACTGATAGGCATGTGACTGTCCAGTGCACCCTCCTCATTCAACCGACGTGCCCCTTTTAACCCACCTACCACTTTTCTATTTTCTTTTCTTCTTTCACTATCTTCAGGGCCCCACAGGCCCACAGAGCCTAAAGCAGCAGATTACAGAAAAGCTGCAGTGTCTTTCTATTGCAAAGGAAACCAGACACGTTTTTCTTTGCATCTATTTCAAGCATCAGGTTTCAACAGGTTCCACATTCTGGCTGCTTTTTTGAAAATATCAGTTCTTGCTTATGGTCGAGTGACCTTTAGGGAGTTTGAAGCGATACATGTGTACGTTCAAGAGGACATAAAAGGGCACTCTGCAGCTCACAGGGCTCGTGGTGGAGAAGGGTGGACCTGGTTGTATTGGTTATTCTTGGTCGCAGAGGAAGGGCATGAAACATTTGAACGTTGAACCCATGACACCCTCTACCTGGCATGGTTAGTTGGTGAGCATGCCAAGACACAGAGTGAAGATATTGTGCACAAATCATGCCCAATAGGGAGCAAAATGGAGTGGGGTAATGGCGACCTTGTACTATATGGAATAACCTATTAACCTACCATAGCTTTAAAGGGTATTGCAAGTCACCTCAGAGATTACGAATTCTTTGGGCGCCATGAAGCAGTTTTTGATTGCACTTTGTGCTATTGTAAATCAATAATAAACAAGCATTGGCAATGCCAACAGTTTAGGCTTTTATGTAGGCATGGGGAAGGCACTTACCAGGTACTGCCATAGTGGTATTAACTGGCCATTGATGAAAGCAGGTGCAAAATTGTGCAAGTGCCTGGGCATCAAATAGCAGTGTCTTGCAAATGCCCAATACTCATACACACGCCAAAACTGTTCCAATGCTCGTTTTTAACAGGACTTCAGTGAAGGGCATGCATAGAGCTTATACATCGAGTGGTTGATGGCAGGCCTGATTAAGACAATTTTATTACACCAGTCTCAGGTTCACAGCTGAAATTAAGTCATTAACTCTCAGAAGACTGCTTGGAAAAAACACTGGCAGCCACTTTGAGTGCAAACTTTGAGCATAAGGCTTGCTTAGAGCAAGTTCAAAGAGTTCTGGGATGTGTTTTTAGGTGGGGAGGGACAGGAACTGGGTGGGAATGGCCAAAGGGATTAGCATGGCCATGGGCAGTCAGTGGGCAAATAACCAAAACACAGCTATACACGGTGTCCCTCCTCATATGCCATTTTGCCCTATCGGTACTGTAATGCAAATATTCCAGCTTATATGTGGCGCAAGCGCCACCTAATAGCCCACACTAAAAATCGAATAACAATATTATATTGCCCGTGCTCTGTTACTCGGAATATAATTATAATTTAAACGAGTGGTTCTCTTTTATCCATATGTATTCACCCAACAACAAACATGCCCATATTTTAGTCATCCAGGATAGAACAGTTTTTGGAATGAACGAAATGCACAGCCTCTGGCATTGCCTGAGAGGAGAAGTCAACACAGACTAGACTTGACAGTAGTAATCACACAGAAAACAGGGCCACCAACATATCATTAACATCCAAGAATTAAGTGGCATCCAGCAGCATGTTATTCCACAGCTCTCCTTCTCCCCACCATCAATCAGACATCAATGGTCGCCTCTAAACATGCCCGCCAAAGAGCTTCAGAAGCAACTTGGATGGGCAGCAAGGCTAAGCCATGTCAAGGGGGTTGTTAGAGGGCATTGTCGAGTCTGCAAATGTAGCCGTAATTTTAGGTCTGTTTCTTAAGGTCTTTGGGATTCTCAGCTCAGAAGACGCTACATAAGCACCAATTATTCTTGATGCTTGTTATTGCCATCCATTATCCAATCAGATGTCTGGGTTGACCAATCAAGCTATGAACTTGGGCCTTTGGCCAACACGTCTCTCATTCATGCCGAGCTTAAAGCGAAGACGGTTTGTTTTGGCACTATATAAATGTACCGGAGACTGGTTTGGAGAGGGTGAAGAGAGCAGTTACTTGCATCAAACAATACAGTCAATTTCCCCTTTGGATTTAACGCTAAAGAAATGAAGCAAAACAGAAGTAAAAAAGAGAAGGCGTTGCTCGTGCCTATAAGTTGGTCTTACACTCATGAGATGCAGCATTGCCTGCGGTTCTCTGGGCATTAATGTTTAATGAATATACCCACATAGATCCAAAGGGGGGATTGGGTGTGGCTCAGTCCGGTCTTGCACATGCCTGGGCTTCATAGGAAATTAGGGCCCCATTATTTTGCTCATTTTAGAATTGTGGCATTGATTCATCCATGGGAGTGGAATTGGAGACCCTTGGTGTTGTAGCTTACATCCATCTTTGCATGTTTCACTCGTAAAATGAGTTTGGTCTTTCATGCCCATTATTGTTTCCTTTTGTGAGTATGTCTTTTTATTCAAGTTTCATAACAACAAAAAATAGAGTGGTACTGAAGTCATGAAAAGAAGAAAGAATAGAGTGTTAGCACGTTAACATCAGAAGAAACTGAGTCCAGCAATGGGCCACCCAAGAGAAATCCCAATGCCCCCAAAAAACAACTATCCCAAACTTGTGAGCCTCCCCTATGGGAGAGGTGATGGCAATCACAAACATTGGTGGAAGGTGTCCCACAGAGGACTGACCCTCTCCTCTGTTATGCTGCCTTTCAACAATTGCCTCTTCAGCACAGCAACCTGATCATTAGTTCCGCCATTCCCGGTGTAGGCCAACTAAAGACTTGGTCCTTTCCAATCTCATACCCTCGGGTCTTCTGCGCAATACAAATGAATAAACTAAACTAAACTAAACTAAACTAAACAATCTCTCTGGGTCATTGCGGGTGAGTGAATGGTCCAGGCATGCACCCATAAACCTACTCTCACATCCACTCACACTGCATTTTCCACACATGCATGAACCACCAACCCAGACCATTCAAATAAACACACTATGGCATTCCAAGTCATTCACCCACCTTTCACTCATGCATAAACCTTCTCTCACATCCACTTACACTGCATTCTCCACACAGGCACACACCCACCCACCCACAGCATTCAAACACACACTATCACATTTTCACCCACCATTCACTCACCCATGAACCATCTCTCACATACACTCACACTGCATTCTCCACACAGGGATACACTCACCCACACAACAAGAACATTCAAACTCACACTATCGCATTCACACTCATTCACCCACCACTAACTGACCCACACACCTTCTCTCATGTCCACTCACACTGCATTCTCCACACAGGAAAGCACCCACCCACCCCAAACATTCGAACACAGGCAAAGAACATTCAAACACACAATATCCCATTCATACCCATTCAGACACCAGGTACTCACACATACACCTCCTCTCACATCCCCTCACACTGCATTTATTCTATTAATTTATTTATGTATTTATTTTTAATTGATATACAATTTTTACAAAAACTAAGACATCTTCTTAATTATCTATAAGGGACAGCAGATAAAAGGAATCAGATAAAAGGTTCACAATAAGTCTTATCTCACGGTCGAACACCTATTCTCCTTTGTTTGGGAGAATTTTGACCATAAGCGAGACCACCGCTATCACAAGTGAGGGCTTTTCTCCACACATTAAAACTGCCCACCAGTCCTCTGCGTCGAAAGATGGAAATTGCAACAGAATCTGTCCAAATAATGTAGTTCTCTCCTTGGTCAAGCCTGGGCAGCAAAGCAAGAAGTGCTTCAAGGTTTCGATACTATCGTGGTATTTACAGAATCGACATGTGTGTTTAGATCAGCTTTAGCTCGTATTGCAATTATCTCGTTTGTGGGTAAGATGCTCAACCATGTTTGTGGAAATTGGTTGCAATAAAACCTGTTAAGACATTTTGCCAGGAATCCCGGAAGTGAGTTTAATTTTCTTGTTTCCAGAGGTAAATGTGCAATTGCCTGGTAGCCTGAGGCACTGGCGAGAGTAATTATCCAGTCATTCTCTCCTAACTTTTTTTTTACTCTCACATGGTTTGATTTCAAGTCGATTTCAGTACAATCAATAACCCCCAATTTGGTTTCGTTTTTGATTGTCCACTTTTTCAGGGTTGCATTAGACTGTCCTATTAATTCTTTATTAATGATCTCGAAGATTGGAGGCCAGGCAGGTAAGATGATTTTTCGGAGCAGTACCTGACTATTCCATTCCACCACTGCTCTTGAAGATAGGATACCCAGCTCTCTACGTAATCTACGTATGATGTGAATTGGTGTTGCAGTAGGAATGCCCAGAACTCTCTTCCAGAACAGTCCCTCAAGCCAGGGCCACACTTTGTCCGGAATGTTACAATGGCCTCTGAACCATCGGTCAGCGAAGGGACTACTTTTGATTTGTAGTAGTTTAGCACTGACAGTATAGAAAAACTGCCATATTTTGTATTCACTGCCACTGCTTGACTGGCCAGAGTCTTTGCTTTCTCTCAGAGGTGGTTCCCCATCAATGTTTTATCTGTACTGTTGTTTAGCCAAACTCCTAAGAATTTAAAATACTTTACTTTTGCAAATGCAGTACGGCCCAAGAACCATTTCAATTTCTCGTTGTGTTTTATTGTTCTTTCGAAACACATCATTTTAGTTTTTCCTATGTTGATCTCCAAATCGTTCTTGTCGATGTATTTTTGAAGGCTATCCAACTGATGATGGAGGCCCACCTGAGTTTGGTCTATGAAGACCAGATCGCCAGTGTACAGAAGTCGATTAAGGCGGATGCCCCCTATTGTTGGTGGAAAGGATCTCATCAAGGGCTCGAATTGCTGCAGGTCAGCCAAAAAGAAGTTGAACAATGCCGGGGCGAGTGAGCTGCCTTGCTTTACGCCTGTGATGGTGGGAAGTATGCTTGATAGTATTCCAGATAGATTCAGTCACTCTCTCAGGGTGGTTTTTGAGTGGAGTGCGATCAGGGGTTCCAGGAAAGAATTGGGACAGTTCTGTGCAGCCAATTTTCCCCACAAGCGCTGCCGTGTAACTTGGTTGAAAGCTTGGACCAAGTCGACAAACGTCACGAAAATCATTGGTCTGCCCTACCACACCATCCCCTTTAAGGTGCTGAGAAGGAAGATATTTGCAGCCGGACCAATATCCTTAACGAAACCAGTTTGAAATGAGTCCTTACATCCCACCGCCCTGGAGCAGTCTTGTAGGCGTTCTAGAATAAGAGCGGCAAAACCTTTCCGATTACATCAAAGCGGGCTTTGGGACAGTAGTTTTCTCTGTGTCCTTTCTTGAAAATTGGCATGAAAAATTACTTCCTCCACGAGATAGGGATCGAGTGGGTTTGAACGATTTGCTAGATCAGTTTGTGGATGAAAATCGCCCATGGCTCGGGATGTTTTTTCAACATGGCGGGGGCCTGTGAAACATTTAGTTTCCTTAGTTTCCACAGTATGTGGTCTATACCATGAGGAATGTTCCATGGGTCTGTCTTACTCAGTGGAGGTTGGGTGTCAATATCTTTCTTTTCTTAAAAATGATTAGAAAAGTGGGTCACCCAATCCTGTTCTTTGACATTGTTCTGTTGCTGGCCGATAGTGTTGCCAGCAGTAGACATGACCAATCACCCGAAGTCTTTCGCCTTCCTTCCACATATCACTTTTAACATATTTTCAGAGTCATTTTGGTACATTTGTGCTCTATACACGAGGAGCTAATTTGTATAGCTTTCTTGCCATGTTTGCTTTTTTTTATATTGTCAGGATGATTTGTCTTGGCCGCGGTTCGTCTTAGTTTTCTCAGCATTCTTCTTTTTCATACTAAAAGAACATCATATACATGAATTCTTTTAATTGTCTCAGTCTGTGGTCCTCATTTATTTACGCAGTAGCATTCCAGCAGGGGGCTGTATCCCACTTTTGATTCCTCTGTTTTTAGACCATTGGATCTTGAATTCTCTATACATTTCTATGTTAACTTATCAATTGCTGTTTTTGACATTTTCAATCAAGGGCCTCTGTTACATACCGTCACTGACAACGTCATTATTAATCTTTCGGGTTCCATCGAGGCAGACTAGCTTTTGTCCAGCAAGTTGTGATCACTGTTAACCATCTTCATCACTTCAAACGAAGCGACAAGGGGCAGAGAGATTCCTGGATACGAAGATGTAATCGATCACTGCTAGGTGATCCGCTCTTCCCCAAGTCACCCTTGGCGATATGTCCCTTATAATTTGGTCATTTAACATGTGCAGGTCACGTGAGGCCATAAGTGACATACACAAGGTTACTCTGATCGCAGAATCAGATCCTCCTTGGCTCCCCCTCCTTCCACAGTCACCCTATATGCACCTAGCGTTAAGGTCTCCACATAGGATGATGTAAGGGGTATGGTGGTTGATGTATGCATCATCAATCAGGCCGGCAGTCATGTCCAGGAAAGTCTCGTTTGCCATGGGTTGTGGACTGCAGTACATGTTTATGATTACCATGGTGGAAGACTTGTCCTGGTTTGCTGAGTTCACTGGGCAAATACAACTCACCAGGAGGTCTTGAGCAAATAGGTTATAAAATATTATTTTCATAAGGTTTAGGCCGCTGCGCTGCCAGTCCTTAATGCTGTTAGTAGGCCCGATGTGGGTCTTCCTTTCTGCCCCTTTGCTGCAGAACTACTTTGTATCCGTCGAGAGTGGGTTTTTCACTCAACCAGGTTTCCTGGAAAGATAACAAGTCGTAATTCACCAGGTTTACGTCGCTTTGTGCTGTCAGATGTTTGAAAACCCTAGTGTTCCAGGAGGCCTTCTTAGGCGGTTTAGTGGGGTCACTTTGGGTTCACAACAATCTATTTTTGGCAAATATCCTTATTTTATTTTATTGTTCATTTGGAATGCACCTATACACAAGTGTTTAAAGGTGCAGCAAAGAAGGAGGGGATTTGGGGGAAACAGAAAGGAGGAAAGTAGAGATCCTAATAGGCCTTACGACATTCAGATTGTGCAAGTGAGATAGCGAGTAGTGCACGGGGAAGGGAGGTGGGGAAGTACAGGAACTGGGTCAAAAGGCCCATGAGAAGGAGAGTACCAGAGAGGTCAGGTGGACAGGGCCAAAGGGAATCAGAGAATGAAGGGGGGTCCACAACTAAGTGCAAGTGAAGGGACTGTAAGCCTACAAGGGGTGCAAGCCAACCAGCTAAGTGTAGGCGGGGGGCCCATGTTGGCAAGTAGTGGATGAGGGTTGGAAGGGGTGGGGATGGGGAAATAAGTGCAGAGGAAGACTGGGCAGTGGAGGGCCTGGAACCAGGCCACCAGTCTCAAAAGAGGGGGCATTAGCAGCGGAGGAGGAAGGGACATTTGCAGGGTAGAAGGAGAGGGAAGGAAGAAGAGAAAAGGATGGTATTGAGGAGCTTCTCTGAATTTAAAGAGATCCGGCTCAAGTCTGAGAGAGTCAGGGAGGCTATTCCAGAAGGAGGCACCTGCAGAAGAGTGAGATATACCCCCACTTTATGCTTTGAAAAATGTCTGATTTGCAGAGAGTTGGAGCTAGATGAGCAAAGGTCTCTAGTAGGGAGGTATTTAGGGAGAGAGAGTTGGATATAGCGTGGTCCCAGGCTCCAAAAAGCCTTGTGGAAAATGCTGAGGGTCTTGAATTTGGAGAGATACGGTCCCTGGGCTTGAGGCCAAGTATATGTATCGCAATCCTATTTTGGATTAGTTGAAGGGGGCCAAGGGAAGAGTTAGGAAGATTGAGGAAAAGGCTGTTGCAGTATTCCAGCCTGGATAGGACCAGAGCTATGGCGACATTGAGTTTCTGAGGAAGGGGAGCATGCCTCCAAAGAGGTGTAGCTGAAAGTGGGCCTTCTTGGCCAGTTCCATGATGTAAGGGGAGACGGAGAGCGAAGAGTCAAAGATGATGCCAAGGTTTTTTGCTTCACAAGAGGGTGAGGGGAGGGGCCCAAGGAGGGTGGCCAGAGTGTGACAGGGAAGGCGGGAGCAGGGGTCCCAATGAGAAGGATGTCTATCCTACTGGCATTAAGGCAGAGATCAATTGTAGTGCACCATGCCTGAATTGCAGACAGGCAGTCAGGAATGAGAAAGGCAGAAGAGGAGGTAGAGGAGGTAGAGGAGGATAGCTTGAAATAAAGCTGCATGTCATCAGCATAACATTGAAAATTAGGAGAGAAGGTGGAGATCAGATGGGCTAGGGGGCCAGGTAGATATTGAAGAGTCAGGGAGAGAGGATAGAGCCCTGAGGGGCACCACAGGTGGAGAGTGAGATGGTGGAGAGGAACAGGCCCAATTGAACCTGGGAGGGTTGGCCAAAGAGGAAGGAGATCATCAAGTCCAAAGCCAGGTCCGTGAATCCAAGGGAGTGACATGTTTGACCATAGCAAAGGCAAAGGAGAGGTCAAGAAGGATGGGAACAGAAGGCGAGCTGGAATCGAGGGTAGTGAGCAAGTCTTTACGGGTGTTCAGGAGAGCAGTTTCCATGCCTCTGGCAGCTCTAAAGCCAGACTGGTGGTCATGGAGGCAACCAACAGATTTGGTGTGGTGAAAAAGCTGGTAGATGCCAAGCTTCTCCAAGAGTTTGCCCAAGAAGGGGGTAGTGAGATAGGACAGTAGTTTGTCAGACAGGACATACCAGCGGATGGTTTTTTGAGAAGAGGGTGCACAAGGGAGTGCTTGAGGAGTGAGGGGAAAGATCCAGTGTAGTGATTGCAGAAATCAGCCATGGCTGGAGCAAGGGAGACAATAAGCCTCAATACGAGTCCAGCAGTAACTCGCCGGTGCTAGCGGCAGGTTGCTGCTGGACTTGTAACACTGTTTCCACCACCTGAGATCCTGGTTGCACCGGGACATTACAAGTCTCAGCGGCCGGCATATCAGGTGGTGGAAAGTGTAAGTCCTCATTCCCATGGAGTCCCATAGGAGGGCATGATAGGACTCCGTGGGAATGGGGACATATAAAACGATAATGGTGCCAGTGCTTCTGTGACAACTCTGCCTGGCGGTCCAGAAAGGGTGCCGGTACGGTGTGATTGGCATACTTATTTCCAGACTGCCACACTTGTAATGAGGTCCAATGTTGTCCTTGATAGTTCTGGAGGAGCAGGGGAGCACCTGTTTGGACGAGACTTTCATAGAGCGGACTTATCTAGAAACCTCATCAGATGTTATGGGAGAAAAAGGGGGGAATAGAAGAGGAGTGTTTGGGGGGGCCAAGGGAGGCCAGGAAGAAGGGGAGGGAGAAGGATGTGGAGTAGAGGTGAGCGAGGAGAGGATTACCTGAGTTTTGAACGTGAAGTGAGAGGCCATAGAAGTGCAGAGTGCTACGGAGGGCAGAGAAGTGGAGACTGCAGAAGGGTTGGTGAGTTCCTTGCAGATTTTGAAAAGTTTGCCCATGTTGTTTGTGGATGTAGAGATGCGGTCTTGGATATAGTCCCTCTACTTAGAGCAGATGGCAAGTCTGTATTGCTTTTAGAGCAGGTAACAGGCCAGTTTGTTACAGGATGTGCTCGAAACCTGCCAATTCCGCTCAGCAACTCTGCACTTCCGCTTCAGAGCGGACAGATCAGAGTCATTCCAGGAGATGCACATGTAGTCAGGCTTCAGGTGGATCCTAATGGCAGGGGTAAGGATAGCCAGGGTGTTGGAGATGAAGAGATGAAGGTTATAGAGGGCTGTATCAGAGTGACAGTCAGTGGAGGGAGTAGGAGGATGAGGAAGGTGGTGGCAAAAGCAGCAACATACTCACGTCTTCGGTCAAATGAAGGAGAAGGGGGCTGTCAGTGCGGGTGAATGCTTAGCTGGAAGATGAAGGAGGTCCAGGTAAGAGGAAAGGAGGTAATGTTCAGACCAGGAGAGAGGAGTAGTGAGAGGGTTGGAGATAGGGAGTTCTGAGGAGATGAGAGCATGCAAAGTATGTCCAGCAGAGTGAATCAGATTAGAGGGAAGGATGGAGAGGGAAAGAGGGTCACAGAGGTTGCGGAAAGACCCAGAGGTCGAATCATGGGAGTCAAGGTGAATATGGAAGTCTCCAAGGAAAAGAATCTCGGATGCAGAAGCCATGAGAGACGAGGTGAGGTCAGCTAATTCAGAGAGGAAGTGGGAAAACTGGCCAGGTTGGCCTGCAGAGGGTGGCCAGAATAAGAGAGAGGCCAAGGGAGACACCAAGCCTGTAGACCAAGGATTGTGAATTCTGCACACAGGAACATGCCTACCTACCCAGAACATTCAAACACACACTATCATATTCCTACTCATTCACCCACCAGTCACACTCACCCATAAACCTTCTCTCACATCCACTCACACTCCATTCTCTACACAGGGACACACCCACCCACCCAAAACATTCAAACACACATTATCGCATTCATACTCATTCATTCAACGCTAACCGATCCATACACCTTCTCTCGCGTCCACTCACACTGCATTCTCCACAAAGGCACTTACCCACCCAGAACATTGAAACACACACTATCACATTCCTACCCATTCATCCACCAGTCACCAACTCATACACCCTTTTCTCACATCCACTCACACTACATTCTCCAAACAGGGACTCACCCACCCACCCAGAACATTAAAACACACACTATCACATTCATATTCATTCACCCACCATTAACTGATCCATACACTGTTTCTCACGTCCACTCACACTGCATTCTCCACACAGTCACACACCCACCCAGAACATTCAAACCCACACTATCACATTCATACCCATTCAGCCAACAGTCACTAACTCATACACCCTTCTCTCACATCCACTCACACTGCATTCTCCACACAGATAGGCTCCCATCCAGAACATTCAAACACACACTATCACATTCCTACTCATTCATCCATAACTAACTCATCCATACACCTTTTCTCACATCCACTCATACAGCATACACCACCAGGAATGCACCCACCGACCCAGAATATGCAAACACACACTATCACATTCCTACTCATTCATTCACCACTCATTCACACATAAACCTTCTCTCACTACTCGTACTGCATTCTACACACAGACATGCACCCATCATGAGCATTCAAACATACACTATTACATTCCTACTCATTCACCCACCCATCACACTCACCCATACACCTTCTCTCACATCCACTCGTACTGCATTCTCCACACAAGAATGCATCAACCAACCCAGAACATTCAAACACGTACTTTCACACTCATACCCATTCACCCACCAGTCACACTCACGTATACACCCTCTCTCACATCCACTCACACTGCATTCTCCACAGAGGCAAGTACCCACCCAGAACATTCAAACACACATGGTCACATTCCTACTCATTCACCCACCATTCACTCACACATAAAACTAATCTCACATCCACCTATACTGTGTTCTCCACACAGGCATGCACCCACTCCCTCAGAACATCCAAACGCCCACTATACAATCCTACTCATTCACCCACCAGTCACTCCTCCATAGATCTTATCTCATGTCCACTACCACTGCACTGTCTGCTCAGGAACGCACCCACCCACCTATAACATTCAGACACACACTATTTCATTCATATTAATTTACCCACTACTAAATGACCCATAATCCTTCTCTCGCATCCACTCACACTGCATTCTCCACATAGGCGTGTACCCACCCAGAACATTCAAACACACACTATCACATTGCTACTCATTGACACACCAGTCAACTTTTACCATAAACCTTCTCTCACATCCACTCACACTGCATTCTCCACACAGGGACAGACACCCAGAACATTCAAACACACACTATCACATTCATACCCATTCATCTACCAGTCACTCACTTATACACCTTCTCTCACATCCACTCACGTTCTACACAGCACGTACCTGCTAAGAACATTCAAACACACTTTGTCACATTCCTATTCATAAACCCACTATTCACTCACACATAACCCTTCTCTCACATCCACTCACACTGCATTACCACCCAGGTAGGTACCCACCCACCTAGAACATTCAAACACACTCTATCACATTCCTCCTCATTCACCCACAACTCACTCACACATACACCTTCTCTCACATCCACTCACACTGCATTCTCCACACATGAACGCACCCACCTACCCAGAAAATTCAAACACACACTATCACATTCATTCTCATTCACCCACCATTCACTGACCCATACACCTTCTCTTGCATCCACTCACACTGCATTCTCCACACAGGTAGGCACCAACCAACCCAGAACATTCAAAAAAATACTTTCACACTCATACCCATTCACCCACCAGTCACACTCACTCATACACCCTCTATCACATCCAGTCACACTGCATTCTCCACAGAGGCAAGTACCCACCCAGAACATTCAAACACACATGGTCACATTCCTACTCATTCACCCACCATTCACTCACACATAAAAGTAATATTACATCCACCCATACTGTGTTCTCCACACGGCACAGACATGCACCCACTCCCTCAGAACATCCAAAGACACACTATACAATCCTACTCATTCACCCACCAGTCACTCCTCCATAGATCGACCCTCATGTCCACTCAAACTGCACTCTCCGCACAGGAATGCACTCACCCACCGAGAACATTCAAACACACACTATCATATTCACACTCATTCCCCCACCACTCACTGACCCATACACCATGTCTCCCATCCACCCACACTGCATGTTTCACACAGGAGTGCACCCACACACCCAGAACATCCTAACACACACCATCACATTCCTACTCATTCACCCACCAGTCACCTATCCATAGATCTTCTCTCATGTCCACTACCACACTGCACTGTCTGCTCAGTAACGCACCCACCCACCTAGAACATTCAGACACACACTATCACATTCATATTAATTTACCTACCACTAAATGACCCATACACCTTCTCTTGCATCCACTCACACTGCATTCTCCACACAGGCGTGTACCCACCCAGAACATTCAAACACACACTATCACATTGCTACTCATTGACACACCAGTCAACTTCAATCATAAACCTTCTCTCACACCCACTCACACTGCATTCTCCACACAGGGACAGACACCCAGAACATTCAAACACACACTGTCACATTCATACCCATTCACCTACCAGTCACTCACTTATACACCTTCTCTCACATCCACTCACATTCTACACAGCACGTACCTGCTAAGAACATTCAAACACACTTTGTCACATTCCTATTCATTCACCCACTATTCACTCACACATAACGCTTCTCTCAAATCCACTCACACTGCATTTTACACACATGAACGCACCCACTTGGTGTCACGCTGCGCGCACGCGCACCACTTACCTGTTCTGGGGTCCCGGTTCCTCGGCCGCGGAGGTCTCCCTCATGGAGACTGTATCCGCGCTGGCGTCTTTCCTCGCGACGTCCCGCGGTTCGGGCCGGCTCCATTGGCACGGCCATCTTGAATGTTCTGCGCATGCGCGGATCGTCAGTATCCGACGTTCTGCGCATGCGCAGTAGCGGGAGCATGCGTTTCGGGCCTCGCTTTGGCCCCGGACTATAAAGAGGCTCTGCATACACGGGAACAGGGCGTCTCAACGTGGTTTCCCGTGTATGCGCTGCTGGAGCCCTGCTTGTCTCTGCCTCCAGTCCCCTTCCTGTTTCTGCTTGCCAGACCTCGCCCTGCCTTCTTGCTTCCTCCCTTGGGTCCCAGTCCTTCCTGCCCTCTGCCCTGCTCCTTAGCCCTTGCCTGCCCCCTGATCCAGTTGCTGGGTTTTGCTGGCCAGCCTGGGCTACTATCTTGCCCTGCTCGTACTACTTGGAGTGAACCTTCCCTGGGTGGGTTACTCATCCCTCCTACTCTCTTTTCTTGTGAACCTGTCCTGCCTCCTCCTGCTTGTGTTGTGCCCTGCCGGTACCTGTGCCAATAATCTCCGTGGGAACACTGAAGACCCGTTTCTGGAACACCATACTGGACTCAGCTTGGCCTTCTCTGTCAGTGGTTACACTGTCCCAACGTCACGTTAATACAGAGAAGAGCTCCTCGTGGCGTTGGGAGCTGGTTCAGTTCCATCCTGTCGTTTATCGCCAGGAGGGGGTTGGGTCGGTTCCTAGCGTTGCTCTTTCCTCGGCTGTGATTCATCGACATACTGGCAGCCTCAACTCAGCGCTCTCCAGGAAAGAAAGGTAACTCAAGCTCTCGTGACGCCTCGTATAACACCTACCCAGAAAATTCAAACACACACTATCACATTCATATTCATTCACCCACCATTCACTGGCCCATGCACCTTCTCTTGCATCCACTCACACTGCATTCTCCACACAGGTAGGCACCAACCCAGAACATTCAAACACACACCATAACATTCCTGCTCACTCACCCACCACTCACTCACACATACACCTTCTCTCACATCCACTCACGCTGCATTCTCCACACAGGAACACACCCACCTACCCATAAAATTCAAACACACACTATCACATTCATACCCATTCACTCACCCGTCGCTCACTTATTCACCTTCTCTCACATCCACTCACATTCTAAGCAGCACATAGCAGCTCAGAAAAGTCTAACACACGTCACATTCCTATTCATTCACCCACCATTCACTCACACGTAACCATTCTCTCACATACACTCATACTGTATTAACCACACAGGTAGGCACACACCCACCCAGAACATTCATGCACACACTATCACATTTGTACTCATTCACTCACCACTCACTCACCCATAAACCTTCCCACACATCCACTCAAACTGCATTCTCCACACAGACACACACCCACCCAGAACATTCAAACACACACTGTCACATTCATACTCAATCACACACAATTCACTCACACAGAAACATAACCTCTCAACTGCTCACACTGCATTCTCCACACAGGGAGGCACCCACCCACCCAGAACAGTAATTCACTCATACACATTCTCTCACATCCACTCACATTGCATTCTTCACACAGGGAAGATCTAACCCACTCAGAACATTCAAACACACACTATCACATTTATACTCATTTACCCAACCACCACATTCACTCGTGTATACACATTCTCTCACATTCTACACATCACGTACTCGCTAAGTACATTCAAACACACTTTGTCGCATTCCTTCTCATTCACCCACCATTCACTCACATATAACCCTTCTCCCATATCCACTCACACTGCAGTAACCACACAGGTAGGCACCCACCCACCCAGAACATTCAAACACACACTATCACCTTCCTGTTCATTCACCCACCACTCACTCACACATAAACCTAATCTCACAACCACTCACACTGAATTTTCCACACAGGCACATACCCACCCAGAACATCCAAAAACACACTATCACATTCCTGCTCATTCACCCACCAGTCACTCACCCATAAATCTCATCTCACGTCCTCTCATACTGCATTCTTCACACAGGCACACACGCACCCTCAACATTCAAACACACACTGTCACATTCCTATTCATTCACCCACCATTTACTCCCCCATAAACCTTCTCTAACGTCCACTGACACCACAGCGTTCTCCAAACTGGGAAGCACCCACCAACCCAGAACATTCAAACACACACAATCACATTCATCCTCATTCACCCACCACTAACTGACCCATACACCTTCTCTAATATCCACTCATATTGCATTCTCCACACAGGCACATACCCACCCAGAACATTCAAACACACACTATCACATTCATTGCCATTCACCCACCTGTCACTCACTCACACACCTCTCTCACATCTGCTCAAACTGCACAGGAACGCACCCAACCACCCAGAACATTTAAACACAGACTATCACATTCCTACTCATTCACCCACCGGTCATCACCCATAAACCTTCTCTCATGTCCACTCACACTGCATTCTCCACACAGGGATGCACGCACATACCCAGAACATTCAAACACACACTATCACAATCATACACATCCACCCACCACTAATTGACCCATACACCTTTTCTCACATCCACTCACACTGCATTCTCCACACAGGGATGCACGCACATACCCAGAACATTCAAACACACACTATCACAATCATACACATCCACCCACCACTAATTGACCCATACACCTTTTCTCACATCCACTCACACTGCATTCTCCACACAGGGACATACCCACTCAGGAATTTAAACACACACTATCACATTCATAGCCATTCACCCACCTGTCACTCATTCACACACCTCTCTCACATCTGCTAAATGTGCATTCTCCACACAGGAACGCACCCAACCACCCAGAACATTTAAACACACACTATCACATTCCTACTCATTTACCCACCAGTCAATCACCCATAAACCTTCTCTCATGTCCACTCACGCTGCATTCTCCACACAGGGACGCACGCACACACCCAGAACATTCAACCACACACTATCACAATCATACACATCCACCCACCACTAATTGACCCATACACCTTTTCTCACATCCACTCACACTGCATTCTCCACACAGGGACATACCCACTCAGGACATTCAAACACACACTATCACATTCCTACTCATTCACCCACCATTCCCCCACACATAAACCTAATCTCACATCCATTCACACTGCATTATCCACACAGGCACACACACACCCACC
This sequence comes from Ambystoma mexicanum, assembly GCF_040938575.1. NCBI lineage: Eukaryota > Metazoa > Chordata > Amphibia > Caudata > Ambystomatidae > Ambystoma > Ambystoma mexicanum. Next base: position 920,537,017 of record NC_090926.1, on the reverse strand, counting down.
TAGAACACCCAAACATATGCCATCAAATTCCTACTAATTCACCCACCACTAACTGACCCATCCACCTTTTCTATTGTCCACTCACGTTACATTGAGCACACAAGCACGTACCCACCCAGAACATTCAAACGTACACTTTCATATTCATAGCCATCCACCCACCAATCACTCACTCATACACCTTATCTCACTTACACTGCATTCTTCACACAGGAAAGCAACCACCCACCCAGTACATTCAAACATGCACTATCACATTCCTACTCTTTCAACCACCAGTCACTCACCCAGGCACACACACACCCACCTAGAACACCCAAACGCCTGCCATCAAATTCCTACTAATTCACCCACCACTAACTGACCCATCCACCTTTTCTATTGTCCACTCACGTTACATTGAGCACACAAGCACGTACCCATCACACTCATGCCCATTCACCCACCAGTCACACTCACTCATACACCTTCTCTCACATCCACTCAACTTCATTCTCCAAACACCACGTGCCCGCCAACAACATTCGAACACACATTGTCACACTCCTACTCATTCACCCACCATTCCCCCATACATAAACCTAATCTCACATCCATTCACACTGCATTATCCACACAGGCACGCACGCACCCACCTAGAACACCCAAACATATGCCATCAAATTCCTACTAATTCACCCACCACTAACTGACCCATCCACCTTTTCTATTGTCCACTCACGTTACATTGAGCACACAAGCACGTACCCACCCAGAACATTCAAACGTACACTTTCATATTCATAGCCATCCACCCACCAATCACTCACTCATACACCTTATCTCACTTACACTGCATTCTTCACACAGGAAAGCAACCACCCACCCAGTACATTCAAACATGCACTATCACATTCCTACTCTTTCAACCACCAGTCACTCACCCATAAACCTTCTCTCACGTCCACTCACACTGCATTCTCCACACAGGCACGCACCAAACCCAGAACATTCTAACACACACTATCACATTCATACTCATTCACTCACTGCTAAATGACTCATACACGTTCTCTCGCTTCCACTAACACTACCTTCTCCACACAGGCATGTACCAACGCAGAACATTCAAACACATAGGCCCTCGTTACGACTTTGGCGGTAGCCATGCCGCTATTGGCAGCATGGCTGCCGCCAAAATCAGGTCTGGGTTCCCGAAATGGGGAATTACCGGGCCATTCCGAGTTCAGAGGGCCCGGTAATTACTCCCTTCAGGAACCCGGGCCAGGACCTTCCCCATTCCCATTTCAGCCCCCATAGGGCTGAATGGGAATGGGAAAGGGAGCAAACAATAGGCCGATTACGAGTGTCCTGTTGTTTGCTCCCTCTTCCCCTCGCGGGGGACGTACAGAGCGGGTCCCGCGTGAGGACCTCGTAATCAGGCGGTACGGGGTTGACAGCACTGTTAACCCCTTTTACCGCCTGACTTATAATGAGGTCCATACTCTCACATTCATACCCATTCACACAGCATTCATTCACTCATACACATTCTCTCACATTCACTCACATTGCATTCTTCACACAGGGAAGCACACACCCACCCGGAACATTCAAACATACACTATCACATTTATACTCATTCACCCACCAGTCACTCATATACACCTTCTCTCACATCCACTCACATTCTACACAACACGTACCCACTAAGTACATTCAAACACACTTTGTCACATTCCTTCTCATTCACCCACCATTCACTCACATATAACCCTTCTCTCACATCCATTCACACTGCATTACCCACACAGGTAGGCACCCACCCACCCAGAACATTCAAACACACACTATCACATTCCTGTTCATTCACCCACCACTAACTGACCCATAAACCTTCTCTCATGCCCACTGATGTTGCATTCGCCACACAGGCACGTACCCACCCAGAACATTCAAACACACACACTGTCACATTCCTACTCATTCACTCACAAATAAACCTAATTAATCCTAATCTCACAACCACTCACACTGCATTCTTCACACAGGTGGGCACCCACCCACCCAGAACATTCTAAAACACACTATCACCCACCACTCACTCACCCATAAACCATCTCTGGCATCCACTCATACTTCATTCTGCACACAGGAAATCATCCACCTACCTAGAACATTCAAACACACGCAATCACATTCGTACTCCTTCACCAACCACTCACTCACCCATAAACCATCTCTGGCATCCACTCATACTTCATTCTGCACACAGGAAATCATCCACCTACCTAGAACATTCAAACACACGCAATCACATTCGTACTCCTTCACCAACCACGCACTGACCCATATACCTTCTCTCGCACCTGCTCAGACTGCATTCTCCTCACAGGCATGCACCCACCCACGCAGAACATTCAAACACACACTATCACATTCGTACTCATTCACATACCTCTCACTCACCCATAAACCTCCTCTCACATCCACTCACACTGCTTTCTTCACACAGGAATATGCCCACCAACCCAGAAAATTCAAACACACACTATCACACTAATATCGATTCACCCACCATTCACTCAGGCATAAACCTAATCTCACATCCACTCACATTTCATTCACCATAGGGGCACGCGTACACCAACCACCCACAACGTCGTTTTACTGACAAGTGTTTTCAAAAGAATTATTTTCAACAAAATTATTTTGAAAAAACGCATCGCTTGTTTTTTTTTTACTTTTTAAATATTTGGGGTGGTCCTCCTAAACCCCCCTTCCCTACATTAATAACCCTAGCCCAACCCCCCTCCCAACCCATTTTAATCCCTTATCCCCTGTATATTTCGATGAGTTTTTTCAATGTCATTTTGTTGAAAGAAAATTATATCAAAAATCTTCAAGGGATGAAACAACACGATTCAGTTTCCCACTAAAGAAAGTGACAGAGTTCATTGTGTTAAGCACTCGCCTCAAAGATGTGGGCACAGCCCATCTATCCTATGATGGCACCTCAGTCCTTCATCATCCTTAAATTCATCATAAATTGGTTACCAACGACCCCTATTGTTACTGCACGTAGAAGTGGCAGTAACTCATTAAGCAGCTAATATAGTATTCATTTTAGTAAGAAATAATGGCTGAGTCCCATGTTAGCTTTGTGGCACCAGGATTGGCTGAGAAAGCCTAAATGCAGAAGCCTCCTCAACCCCTTGATATTGAGGCTCTGCCTTGTCAGGTCAGAGAGGCTGAAAGGAAGACTCCTTAGCACAGGATGGCAAGTCTGTACCTTTCATATGATGACCGTATAACTGGCATGTGTGGCTACAACTCGAATAAAATGCGAGGCTGTAATTGACACAGACATAGAAGTGCCATGCATGTAAGTGCCCTTCACCTTTGATGGTTCTGCTGGGTGTTTCGCTGGCATACCATGACTGAACCCATGGCATATCATGACAGTACCATGGTTAATATATGGCCATCAAAATAAAAAATAAAAACCTTTTCTCTACTTCAGAAACAATTTATTTTGCTAATAAATGCTTATTGTAGTTGTTGGACATCAATGACACCGTCTCCTATGATGTCATTGAGGTCAAAGGTCATGTGACTGTATTTCCATTGATGCGACTGAGGAAAAAGCACATGTGATGTCCCTTCCTGTGATGTCTTTGGCTGAGTGATGTCACTTCCTCTACCACTGACATTTTGGTGAAATGATATACCTGTTCACTCCCCCACTCTGTCTTTCTCCCTCCAGTCTACCCCTCGCCCGTCCAGCTCCTTTCTCCAGTCTCCTTCACTGAGCTTCCACAACTGACCACATCTTTCAAGCAGACCCTATTCCGTACATAGAGCCTGACCCTGCCTTCAAGGACCTCCCTTGACTAACAGGAGTTAGGTGTTGCTCATTTCTCTTCTGCAATGCTTTTGGTTTACTGTTCCTGTTCTACAACATTACCGTTTTATCCATATCCCGCCCCTGTTAAATGCCTTTGTGAACTGAGCTGATAAATGACATCCCCACCATTTTGGATTTGTTTCTTGTGCATGTCTGAAGCACTGGAGCTATGTGTTTTGTGGACCTGCTTTAATTCTCCAGTTAGTGGTGCTAAGCATGAAATATAGACATTTCTCCAGCTCAAACACATGCTTTCAAGTTGGCTCTCTGTTGTAGGTTTGCAAAGCATTTCAGACTCATGTACCACCCATGCTTTAACACTAATGGTATTTCCCAGCTAACAGTGACAGAAGGTAGTTTTACCAATATGGTACCATGTCTGAGATGTGTTTAAGGGTCCCTTAGGAGGGTTACAGTGTGCACAGGAGATTCTATGGTATCATGGTGCCTTTAAGAGACAGACAACAATGTATGCTCCTGCTGTGGGAGTGGGGTGAGGTGGGGTGAGCCAGGTGCGTCTTCCCTCACCGCCATTGTCTCCCTTATCACTTACCAGATGGTGGCATCCGTCCCCCATAATTCTTCCAAAATTCATCAAGTTTGTGTCGGAATCGGCTGAGAGTATTTGCCAGAGGGTCAGTGCGACTTGACACAAGGAATTGAGCGCTCCCAGGTTCATTCCTCCAGTCTTGGTGAAGAAACAGAGGTCAGCGTGAGCGAGCCGAATGATACGACTGCTGGTGAGAGAAGGCGTCTCACAGGCCAGGCTTCCTGCTGGTACGGTTTGGCTTGTCCAGACCAGGGAATCGTTCTGAGGTTTTGTTTATGTTTTTTGGGGGTTTTTTTTGCATTTTTAAAGCGCTCATACAGCCCACAGGCATGGAGGCGCTGGTACAGGACTTTATAGTTTTTTTAATTGCGTAATTGTTTCTTTTGTCTTCGTTGCATTATTTATAACGCGCTTAAACACCCAGAGGTTTCTAAGCACGGACCTGGGGATCTAACCTGTGTTGCTTCGTGTCATCTTGCTTCCAAGGCGCGCACGTTGCCGCTGTGCTATCCTCCCGGGTTGTGGTAATCGTGTGACTAGCCGTCCTGCCGATTTTGAAGTCAACGCTGAAGTCACATTTCTGTATCATCTTCCAGGCAGCTGTTAACCCTGATGTATGGGCAAAGAGTAGCAAGTAACACGTAACTGCAAACCTCGAGACCGGTGCTGAGCTGCTATCAGCCAGTTGGTCTAAGGTTTTATGACTGGCACAGATCTGCCACGGGTCCTACATGGGTTACCCTGCGTTTTGGGGTTTGTGGCTAGGTGCATAGGTGCAGTGTGAGTCGAACTTGTGCAATTTGAGTTAACTCGGGGTGGCAGAGTGGCTGCAGAGTGGTTGATGTGAGGAGGATTGTCCCATCTTGAGCGACAACTGTGCGTTTTCCCACTTAGACTAACACCCAAAGATGCAATTAAAATAAGACCGACTAGGCTCAGGCCTAGAGCGGCAGATTACCAGGGGAGCAGAATTTTATTGTAGTTTTCAGTTTACTGGTTTTCATTTTATAAATATAAAGCCCATTTTGTTTTTCCGAGTCTGGTTGGTCCACAACACTGCCCCAGTAATTTTGAACTGTTAGCAGTCATTCCACTCTGACAGCTGAAGTCTTTCCTGGCCAAACATATATATGCTTGATATTTACAAATACTGTATTGCTAGGGAAACAATTGTATTAAAAAAATTAAAAAAAAGGAAATGGATACCACACCTTTAGGTATTTAGTAATTCAGTCATGTGACAGATGTAAAGCTCTTTGGTCATTCGCATCTTCCCACAATGCTCTTTAATATGCAAAACTTCATTGGTTTAATTGGTGCTACTTCACATTATCTTTGGAGTTCTTTCTAATCCATATACACATAAACTGTGTTAAGCAAAGCACTGCAAGCACTTTCATATTCATGCATTTTTTTAAACAGCTGCAACAATGAGGGTTTTCCCTTCAGAAAAGTAAAGGTTAAAACGTATGCATCATTTTACAATATTAAATGCATACCTATGCTTACACCAAGCACAGATGGCACTAAATTGATGTTTAGAAGCAAGCACCATTTCCCTCCCCATCACCACATTTCGGTCTCTGGCCACCCAAAAGGTGCAAGCATGAAATAGATCATAGAGAAGCTAAAATGCCGAAGAGTAAATCTAAATGCGCAAGTGCATCAAGAAACCTGTGAAAGCATACCCAAAGCCAAAAAATGTACGCGAAAGATACACACTGTTTCACAGCTGTAAGGAAGATGCCCCGTAAAGATACTTCCACTCAGCCATCTGAAGCTGCTCAGTGTTAAGCAGGCAAATGGCATCCCTCCTGGGTTTATCATGTGTCTTTGATGACATTTTGCTGCATGCTCAGTACTACGAGGAGAACCAACAGCAAAGTGTGTCACACTAAGCATAACTGTGATGTTTATAAGTAATCATTGCATGAATTATATTTTAAATACAAGGAAAGACTTTTACTGTGAAACAGTACTTCAAACGACAGCAGGACATCTATATCTAGGCCCACAAATCTTAAACTTTTCCTATGTATTGTACAAACCAAAAAACTCTACAGAGTTAACAAACATTTTAAATTACCTTAAACGCAAGCTGCCATGTCCCATGACCTAACCAATGCACACAAAGTTAATTTTGTGCTAGAACACCCAATACATTGATCAATTGTACTCTTGGAGTGTTGGGTATTTTGAACAATGGCACAAACTGCAATGATGTAAACAGCATGTACCACTTAATTTGCTATAAAAGGTGCCTGCATTGTTCAGCAACGAAAAAGGCTGTTTCTTCCCACACATGAATCTTCAGAGTTGCCCTTATCCATTATACCACTGTGAGAATGCACAGATAAAGATTCCAACTGTCTTTACTCCACTGAGGTGTTTATGCTCAAGCAGAGTTTATAAATTTCACTTGTGATTTTGCCATATTTTAATGGGCTTCCAGCCCAAGGGATTGGAGGCGCATCAGCTGCAGAAGGTAACATGCCTTATTTCCATTGTTCCCCCATTGTTCCCCCTGCTAACACCAGAGCTGAAACCAAGAGAAGGGGATTGAGTTCTTTTTATTAAACATCTGTATAAAATGGGTCTCTACCATTTTATTATTATTATTATTATTATTATTATTATTATTATTATTATTATTATTATTTGCATATCTTTCATATGTAAACTTTACCATTTGCCAAGACTTTATGCAGAAATTTAGTTATGTTGCATTACTATTACAGACCAGTCTACGAGCTTCTCAGAGTGACAGAAGACAATTTGTGAGAGAAAACAGATATTAGCATTGAAACCAAAATTCCTCATCCCAACCTTCTTTCACATGTGTCCAGTTGGCAGACAGCTTATGTTCTGACCGCTTCCTCCCAAAAAATGTTTTCTGACCTAATCAAAAGTAGACAATTGGCAGTAGCAAGTACCTTTAGTGTACTCAACTGTACTTCTCCGAATCTTGGGCAGCAGAGATCTGGAAACCCTCTTTCAACTAACATAACATAGAAGATGACCGGCTTGAATGAATAGAGAGAAAGCAATAACTTTCTAACCCATCCAACCTTAACAACATCCTTATGTGATGGAGCCAAAATGGGGGACAAAAAGGGGTGAAGAGGCGTAGTTTGAACAATGCAGACAGTTTGTTGCAGGGGCGGAATCTGGTGAAAGGGCAGAGTCTGACAGAGGTGGAGTATAGTTCGGGGGGTGCACGCACCTATTTGGGCCTGGGGCAGCAAAAAGCATAAATACACAACTGCTGACACCCTCTCTTGGGAGACTTTGGGGCTTTTGCCCTTTGATCCTGGAGAGGTGGAAATCTTTGGAAAATGCTGGGGAAAAACAAAAGATACCCGGTGTGAAGCGAAAACGCTGTGCAAGCAGCGCGTCCTGCTTCTGAGTCCCTAGAATCATCCCTAGTAACAACACCGAGTGCCGGGAAGGGGAAAATGTCAGTGTTTTTTCCAGTAAAGCCACGCCTAACCTATGCTCTGGTGTCTCAACCCAAGGGCTTGGGGCCGGGCGCGTTGAAAAGTACAGATACAACCAATAACTGTATGAACATGGATTGTGATATTTCTGTCTCGGTTCTAACATGAGTGGAGCAAGAGGCACACATATCCATCTTTGAAGTATGCGCTAGTTACGAGAATTAAATCCAGGCAATCAAAGCCATCAGGGATCGACTAAGTGTCTCTCCTCTTTTCAGAACTCAAGAGCGATCATTGGAATCAAGTCAAGATATTTCGGACTTGGACACTATGCCCTCAAATGACAAGCATGGCCTAGCGAACACCCTCCCTCATTCACCTCCGGCAAATGCCATGTTCGTGCAGGATACCCTGGGTTTTGGAGAGAGTTTGCTGGCAGCCTTAAATTTAGTTCACCAGTCCTTTATAAGATTGTACAACAATGTTGCCTTTGAAGTCAGAATGAACACAGGTGTATTAGCGGAAATGTGTACACTCCTTCAGGATATGAAGGAGACTTTGCGGACAAACTTGACACTGCCAAAACATCCACCCCTAATTATTCTGACTAATGAGGATGAAAGGGTACAGTCAGCCTTGCAACGATTGATGGTAACTCCTCTCTCTTACCGAAAAAGAAACCTAAGAACATGAAGGCTGACCAAAAATCAAGGCGGAAAGACTAGCGAAAATTCCTACGAAAAATCTTGGCGGTAGCAAGTAAGTCGTACATTGGCAAGGGCTCTGTGAACTCTAATCGCATACAGCCCATAGTGGCTGCCACTTCTCCTACAAATGTCCAGCAATCTGTGGGACCTCGAAGCAATCAACTATGGACTATCTGCATGTCACCCAAGTCTTGCTAAGTAGAGTGTATTCAACATCAGGCGAAGATGAGATTGCAGCCAAAGGGTGGCAAAGGCTCAAATCCTAGATTGATCAGGGAAAAGGATGCTAGTGCCCTAAGTGTGAACCTTTTGATTCCTTGGGAGGCAGCTCACCTAGAATCCCCTCTCAGAGTATTCTGAGGACGGGGGAGAAAGAGGAGAGTTCTCAGCTTCTTCAGCAACTGCCCTTAAGAAATGCAAATAACAGGGTGGGTGGGACCTGCCGAGGTCCAACCGGGATAACCCCACAAACACCTGCTTACCCTTAACTCTGAAGGGTGTGTGGACAACAAGCAAGGGTCTGACCCTTGAATTTTAATCGGTCTTTGAGGAAGAAAAGATGACTCCCTTAAATCAACAGTGAGTACTGGCCATTTTATCATCCTTCCCGGATCTCAGTCCGATCTCTTCGACAGTTTTAAAGTTTGTCCACCTGTTTGACAGAATTGTCTTTGGCAACGGTGCAGTTCACTTCCAATCAAAAATGATCAAACGGCTGGTTCTCAGACACCAGGAGGATCTCTTCATGTCAGGGTTTGAGTGCTAACAAGCGATTCGATGTGCACCTAGCCGCGAAGCACACGAACCACCGAAAATCACCATCAGACGCTACTTTGACCATGAATTCGAATCTTCTGAGCCCTGCGAACATGAGCATCTGAGTTGGGGCTGGCACCAGCTGTTCTCCCCTCCTCAAAAGGCATATGCCCTGGATTCTAGGGATAGTCTCCAATTAGTAAGTTGGAATTCTAGGGGGCACAATTCCTTCATGTCAAACATTAAGAAGAACCTTCTAGATAGCCAGGATATTATTCTAAATCAAGAAATGTGGCTCAGGAAAAATCCAGTTTGGGATGGGTATTCTATTCTCTCGTGCCTGGCAACTAAGGGGCTAAAAGGGAAACCAAGGGGAGGGCTGTTGACTGCTGTAGAAATGTTAAAATCTGTCAGGTTAAGCTAATCCATATGATATCTGAGTCCTTCCTAGTGACAATGATCTGTGAAAAAGTAAATGACATGCGCAAACAAACAGTTACTTTGGTGATCAATGTGTATTTTAACCCCGCAAGTGTGGATGTTGATACTGTGGTATTTGACATGGACAGATTTCTGATTGCTTGACTAGCAGAATACCCGACCGGTGTAGTGATTGTTGCAGGGGATTTTAACTGAAATCTCTTGATCACGGAGGGAGGTCGGGAGGCTGCAGATGAGGCGGCTGGAGTCATTCCTTCTGCCTGTTTGTCAACCAAATTCAGTAGTGGGAAAATGTGGTCAAATGTTCTATCGAGGTCGAATTTTGTCCAATCAAATCATATTTTTGGGGGCGCTCACTCAGAGACTCTGATGTGATAGAATGTATTTGCTAGTTCCATCATTGATTACATCCTTTTTAGGTACTTAGAGGTAAAGGAATTGGTAGATTTCTCGATCACAGAGACTACTCTGAGCAATCATGCCATGCTGCACTTGGTTATGAATGATTCCCACCACTGTGAGCCCACAGAGTTACCTAAGGTTGGGCCTTTAGTAATGTTGGATAAAGCAAACCGGGTGGCCCATTAGAGCTCTAATGCAGGCTCAGTGAATGTAGAGTTGGCAGAGTGGTGGCAGCATCTTTCCTCTCAAGAGAAGTATTTTCAGTCTGACACTAGTAAATTTCCAGAACTCCTTTTGAGATTGAGGAAGCAGAGGCAGGTTAGTTCCCTTCCTCAAGCCAAGATAGCCATTGCAGGGGATAGAGAGAACTACGATAGCAATATTCAATGGAGAAAACATTCTAATGCGAAGGGAAATCAGGCAACTATGGAGATGCCTAGTAAAATAATGGGAGGATAAAGTGAGGGGGGGGGAAATGTAAGACTTATTGGGGAAAATTGCGAATAAGCAGTCTTTGTACTGTCCTCTGGAGTAGCAGAGGAGGTCTTTCTCTGATAAGTATGATGCAAAGGGCAGGGAAGAACAATATTTAATAAGGGAAAGGTACGAGGGCCCTCTATTTTATATTCTTCCAAAAATTCATAAGAATATTCTTAATCCCCCAGGCAGACCGATTGTGTCTCTCTGTGGGTCCATCCTGGAACCTTTGGGTAAATTTATTGATTATTTTCTCAAACCTTTGGCTGCCGAAACTCCCACTTTTTTGTCAGATACTACTGATGCCACTGTCCACCTGGAAGGCCTACCCTTTGACTGTGCTAATAATTTGTTTATTACTTTAGACGTGGAATCGTTATATTCAAATATCCCACAGTCTGAGTCGTTGCCGATTATGAAATTTTTCCTGGACCTTCGAAGTGATCTGCAGCCGGAGTTCCTAGTGAATTTATTGTAGATTTGCTAGAAATTGCCCTAACTAAAAATTACTTTAGGTTCAAAGATAGTGTTTACTTACAAGTCAAGGGAACCGCAATGGGCACAGCCTTTGCAGGATGCAGGTAGTGGCGGTATATCTGGCTTAGTCCAGTAAATCTTACAAGCAGAGATGTTTAAAAAATCCCAAAATTGGATGCTTGTCAGGGTTTCAGCATGACAAATAGGAGGTTTTCTGCATATAGCCAGAGTTTTGACACTCCTCCACAAGCAAATTTTTTGATGTTCTCTTGATTCCACGGCTGGATAACCGGCTTCATGACAACATTAAAACCAAGAGGGAGAAAGATAGTCCCTCTATTTTCCCACTTTACAGTGAGAACTATTGCAAGGGTAGACGATTACTGACAATAACAAAGTAAACTGATTCCGTTTAGGAATTTCGTGCCGATCCCCATGTTCTGTATCATTGCAAACAAGGAGTGTCACTCAGTTTGATCAAATGCCTTCTTCTGGGACACCACTACCAACTGGGACTAAGCTTGTTGACATTCCTGCAGTGTCAATAGGAGCTTCCTCATATTGGGCCTCATCACGAGTTTGGCGGTCAGCAGGTTCTATTCCTGTCAAGCGGAAATAGCGTTATCACCGGGAGCCGTGGTGCTAATAGCGTTGTATCACAAGTATTCAGGCACACGCACATGACCCCGGTGGTAATGCTAATTGCGCCCGATGTAAACAGAGCCAGAAAGCGTACTACCACCCGGATATCTAGCGCTAATAGCACTACCGCTGAGCGCCGGCGCACTTAGCATGGCTATTAATTCCAGCTGGAAATACATCACTGCGGTAATGGGAAACACTGTGGTGGTCATTTTGGAAATCACAATCCCTTCAAAATCCGAGCCTCTGGCAGCCATACACACTTCCAGACCATCAAACATGTCTCAGGAGAGGGCAGAGGGCAAGGCAAACCAAGATCGTCTGAAAAAACCCAAAATCACAGATGCAGAATTGTTAGAACTTGTGGATGAGGTTGTGTCCCAACATGCTGAGCTAAATGGAGCCAGGCAGAAGAAGACCTCCTCCCAACGCCACAACCAGATCTGGCAGGCAGTGAGCCAGAATGTTTCAGCAGTCGGCCACGTCCCCCAAGATGGGGAAGACTGCCGCAAGTGATGGAATGACCTGCAGGTCCGGGGAATCCTGTCCCACCATCATCAGTACAGCAGGGCCACATGGGGAGGCTCACCACCTGGACTGGACCTGACACTCTGGGAGGAAAAATGCAGCACCATGATTGACATGGAGGTGATTGAGGGAGTTGGAGATCTGAGGCGGGCGCTGGCACCCAGGAGGCTGAAGGTGAGTCAAACCACACTTTTGCATGTAACAAGAAAAGCTTGGCACATCATCCCCCAGTGTAACTACCCATGATCCGGGCACTGCGACTGGTGGCAGTACAAGGGATCCACCACAGGTACTTACGGCAGCACCAATGTGCCAGAGCACCAAGGCCACCCCTGTGAGTCAGAGTAGTGGGGTGGGCAGCCAAGAGACACATCCAAGCAGCAGTCACCACACAGCCATGCCGGGGGCACAGCAGTGCCCCATAGGGACCTGGCAGTGACAAGTACCAGACACTCCTCAATCAGCATGTGTAACAGTCAAGTTGTAAATGGGGACCTGATGCATTCAAGCAAAGCAATAACTAGGTCACCAATGTAGCCCTGCCAGGCCACCACAGCCAATTGCATTCCCCGGCACCTGTCCCCATTGAAGCCAACCCACTGCCAAATGCAAGCAAGCCAGGCCCGTGCATCAGTGCAACAGCCCCATGCCACACCCCTCACCATGTGATTACTGCCATGTATGACAAAACATGTGACGAAATGTCTCCTAATGCCATCCCCTATCTCTCCTACAAGCACTCAAGCTACACCAGAGGCGTCAGTGTACGAGGATGCAGCTGGACCATCTACACGTCCGACCCCCCACGCCACCACCAGCACCACCCCGACACAAAGAGGATGCAAATCTACCCCTAGGCGCAAGATGAACCCCACCACATCTCGCCGCAGAAGGTCTTGCCCACACCAGAAACCCAGCCCACCAGGTACACACCTGTACATAGTGAGGACAACAGAGTGGCAGTCCAGGCTGCCAGGGAGGACACATCCCCAACATCCACCACCCAGGAGGGACATTGAGCAAGCAGCAGCAGTGAAGGGTACCATGTGACACCTTTCTACAGTCACCACCCTCCACCACCCAACACACTTGAGAGCCCAGATTGGGCAATTGAGCACACTCCAAGGCCACTGCGCCAAGCACACCGGTGGCGCACACAAACCCCACAACAAGACACTGATACAGCTGCTATGGCTCCCCAGTTGACAGCCATGTCAAGCAACATCCCACCTCACCACCTCAGCCAAAGGTTGACCTGGCCGCAGTCATGGACCGCATAGGTGAGATGGAGGCACAACAGCAGCAGATGGAGAATATTGCAAATGCGCACATCCAGAATATGCAGGTGATCAGTGAGACCATCCAATCAGCCACAAGGACAATGCACGGACCAGGAGAGCAGTGGAAGCATGCACAGCATCACTGACTGGGTTTGGTCAGAGGGTGCGTAAGCTGTACAAGGGCGTCTCTGCCCTAGCCAAGCAGTTGAGAGAGGGAAATGCACTAGAACGCCAGCAGCTGTAGGTGGCAGCTTCTATACCATCCACCTCCATCACCCCCATAGAGGATTGAAACACTTGTGTATAGGCGTGTTATAAATGCCATATCATATCATATCATATCATTCACAACAGAGCACCCCTAGGCGGAGGTCCCTGCGCCAGTTGTACTCATGCTCCCTGGATGCTGTGGTTCCAGAGACGTGGGCATGGCCATCATGAATGGCACGATTATCGGTGGTCTAAATGGACATGATATGGACACAGTGGTGGGTGGGGTGAGGGGGGAGAGTGTGCTGGGATGTTGGTGGTGGGCTGGGGTAGAGGGGATAGTGTGCTGGGATGTTGGTGGTCGGTGGGGTAGGGGGATAATGTGCTGGGGTCAGGGTTGGACTGGCCATAAACTTGTCTCAGGCAACAACGAAAAAGTGGTCTGCAGTTGCAAATGGCTATTCATACCTTTTGTGACATTGTTTGAATAGTACCCAAGGGGGAGTTTTTTGATAACATGTGATCTGAATTGTGCATTTTAAAGTATATGCATTCAGCAACACGGGTCAAAATTAGTAGCCGCATAGTGAAGTAGCTAATCAAACTGGCCCACACTGGCCAAAAAGTGGCCCACTTTGACCCAAAAAAAGGGCCCACAGCAGCATTTTGCGTTTTTGGTTCGGCCATGGGCCTATTGCCCTACAGGCCAGCCCTAGCCTGGCTGGGGTGTTGGTGGTGGGTGGGAATTCGGGGCATAGTGTGCTGGGATGTTGGTGGTGGGTGGAGGGTGGGGAGATAATGTGCTGCAGTGTTGGCGGTGGGTGGGGGGAGGGGGATAGTGTGCTGGGGTGTAGGTGGCTTTTGTGCTGGGGTGTTGATGGTGGGTGGAGGCGGGATGTAGTTAGAAAAAGTTACATAAAAACAGGTGAACAAATGACAAGCAAGGACATTCATTATTGTGTTCTTGTGCTCTTTATTGACACTGTGAAGGTTGTGTACTGGGTCGGGTCAAGAAACTAAAGGTAATTGTCTATTAGAACCTGTCAGGCCAATCTCCCTTCCCTCACTTCATCCCTGTGGGTGACTGCCCTGGCTCCTGCCACATGGTCATCATCTTCTTCCTCTGGGTGTGGCCTGTCAGCATCGGAGGGTAGAGGCACATTCCTCCTTAGGCAAAATTTGTGGAGCATAGCACACACCAAGACTATTTTCCATACTTTGTCAGGGGCACACATCAGGGCGGCACCTGAATCGTGCCTTCAGGAGTCCAAATGTGTGCTCTATGCAAACGCGGATCCGGCTGTGGGCATGGTTGCAGGCGGTCTCATGTGGTGTTCGTGGGTCATGAACAGGGGTCACGCCAGCTGCAGATATCTGAAGTCACCTGCATGGTGTGTAACAGGGACATCAGTCATTTGTCTCATGCATGGGTCTGCAGTCTCAATGTATCCAGCAATAGTTAGCTGTGGGCATTCTTGTGTGCATCCGGCACATGCAATGTGTATGGGTGATGGGTGTGCATCATTTGTATATTATGCCATTGATTGCTTGTCCTGTACATGCATGTGACTTTGTGGCCGGTGTTCTGGGTGTGTCTGGCTTTACTGCACATGGGCAGACAGCTGTGGAATGGGTGGACATGCTGCTGGGTGCTGCTGTGTGGATCCGCGCAGTGGCACATTCAAAATGCATTGTGGTACATGTTGTATAATGTGTCATAATGAAGGCAGCGGTGTGTGTCCAACGCCATGTGTGTGTCCAGATGTGTCAAACGTGTGCATGCACTCTTGGATGCCCACCATTGATTTAGCAGGGGCTGCACAGGTGCTGCCAGTGCCTCCTATTCACATGCAATGCTTCCTATGACTATCCCAAACCCCAATTCTCTGATTTGTGCTTCAACATACATATGTGGCGGGTTTGTACCCACCCACTATCCAAGTCCATTGTCCACTGTGCCTCTCTGTGTATCCTGGCAGGGTGCTGTTGCGTAGGATCATAGAGTCGTGGGTGGATCCTGTGTAGCGGGCACATCAGTGGGTTATGATGAGGTCAGGGCCACAGGTCACCTGTACGTTCATGGAGTGGTAGTGCTTGCGGTTCCTGTAGATGACCTCAAGGGGTCTGGGGTGCCAACAACGCAACATGGGTGCAGTCGATGGCTGCTATCACATTGGGCAGTTGTGCAGTGGCATAAAAGCAGGCCTTCATGTCATTCACGTGGGCCTTGGTGGTGGGCAGTGCGATGTGTTGGTTGACATGGATCATCCAGCACCTGGCCATGTACTGCGCTGAATATTGACTGTGCTATGCCATGGCCACAGTGTGCTGGAAAGTGCCCATCCCAAGGAACTGCAGGACTACCACCAGCTTCACCAGGGGGTGCACGGCTGTGCAGATGTCAATCCTGCTCCCAATTTCGTCATGTATTGTGGACAGCAGCTCAGTGATGGTCTCCCTGTCCAGACGGTACGGAGTTACCAACTGGGTGTCACTGGAGGCCCAGGGTGGTAGCCTGACCCTGGGCATGGGGCTCCCCTTGATGGTGTTGCCCTCCTCCTCCTCCTCATACCAGCCCCCTGTCCCCTGTACTCCCTGTGCGCTGGCCGGTTGTCCTGCATGAGAAGGGCTGGATGCAGCCTGAGCAGCTACCCGTCCCAGCTTGCATCAAATAATGGCAACATGGTATTGCAAACAGTGTTTGGAGCCTGTGTGCGTCTGATGTAGCCCTCTGGTGTGCATTGTGTTCACCTGTGGCTTGGTTCCTGGCACCTGTGTTAATTTACCTCCAGCTGGAGGTATTTCTCAGCTGTACTAGCACTGGTTTTTGGCGCTAATACTACAGAGAATGCACTTGTGACACAACTGTATTTGCGTTTTCTGTTGCCGGCGCTATTAGTGTTGGCTGTGATTGCACCAGCGATAATAGCTCTGGCTGTACTATTGTTGGTGTTTCTTGGGTCTGGCAGTATTTGCGCCCACTCGTGATCCAGCGGAGCGGTATTGGCAGTGCTAATACTGTTACCGCCAGATTTAGAAAGATTTTCCTGAAATATTCCTAAAATAATTCTCTCAAGGCATGGGATCTTGGCTAGAATTTTACAATCCTTATTTATTACACTGATGACTCTGAAGCTCCTGCAATGGGCAGGGGGTCTTTGTACAATTGAGGCGTACGATCATCAATGCATGTCACAGTGAAGGATGTATTTCACCTTCTTCCCTAGTATAATTCATGCAACGTAGGAAGAGCAGAGTCATGTAGAAGGTGTTGGAATTCCAGAGTTTACTGGATCAGTTGCAGAAGTGACATCACTTAACCCTTAACATTTGCTGACATCACAGGAAGTGATGTCATTTGACCCCCACCCCGAAGTGACATCACATGAAGTGATGGAACAGGACCTTTCACCCCTTCATAAAACAGGAAGTGGCATCACATAGCATTGTTCCTAAGTACAGTATGAAATATATGGTTACATTAACACTGTAATGTGATAGACATGTCATAAAAGAATGGATCACCATATGTATCATTAATATCAGTGTGTATAGGACCATATTACCAAACTTCTGTGAACGCAAGCAGATGTCCAAGGCCAAATGACAATGATGAGTTAATATGTAGCACTTACGTTTCAGCGCTTTAATGAAGGACAAATATACATACAATATCACCCAACATGTGTTGGTACTCATTTATCAATCTCAGAAGGATGAAAGGCTGAGTTGGCCTTGCAGGGATTCCAACCTGCAAGTTGCAGATCACACAAGCAACGAAGCAGCAAGAGCTCAACCCCCTGCGATATCTTTCCAGCTACAGCTGGCTTACCGGCTATAGTAAAATGAGCAATTACATGTCTGAATATTTTCGAAGTCAGAAAGCAAATGACACTCTGTGGTGGACACCATTAAACTGGTAACTGAGATGCAACAGCAGGCCAGGTAATCTGCAGGTCTGGTGCAAAGTTGGCCACATGTCAAGCCTGCGTGGATGCAATTTTCAGGCTTAAGAGGTTAGCAAAATACATACCATTGGCAGGGATCATAACTGTGTATTAAAGAATTTAGAGCAGCGCAGGGAAAGCAGTGCCCTCACACGACATCCCATACTCTGGGCACTCGTTACCTCCTACATGCAAGCAAACACCCTGAACAGCATGCAAAGATAGACATATTACAGCAAAGCATTAATTGTAGCACAATAAAATCGTGGGCGGGCCACTTTATGTGCTATGGTCAAACATTTCTATACTGCACACAAGCTTTTAGGCACAAGGATTTTGTCAAGCGACCAAGGACACCGAGATGGAAAGTCTGGTGTTGATCGTAACAGAGACAACAGCAAAGTCCAAAATGGATGCTTATTCTACTCTAAATGTTTTTGGAGGTTTTTGTCGGCATTGGAATTGGAGGTGTTTAAGAACAGACTAAATCAGTGACTCACCCCCTGAAGTGTCCCTGAAAAAACTTTTAATGAGTCTAGCAATGATTGTATAGAATTCCAGAAAGACACATTATTTGTTATTCCTATTCTTTCTTATTTAGGGTCACTCCTCAAAGTGTTAGACTTGTGGAACCCGCTTTTTTTTTTTAAAGAACCCTGAACAAGAAAGCCAGTCACTCTAGAACACAGAGCCACATGGCACTGGCAACAGCCCAGGAGCTTCAATTTGTAAAAATTAAAATAAAATAAAACATTTATTTTTAGGGGTAGTATGTGCGACCCCTGGCGACCTACAACTGATGTACCTGAGGGCAGAGAACCAGATGACATACTGGAAAGAGCCCACAGCTTTGAGATGAGCAGGTAGGCCACAGATACATTTTAGGTAAGGAGAATTACAGCAGCATAGTAAAATGCAATGTGATCATGCAGTGGGTGTTACATGATCACATCTCCTCAGACGTATTTTGAATCCTATGAAGTGTCTGCAGAAGCGATTTTGAAATGTCCAGGTACACACTGTTCATTTAGCATAGATCGCAAATGACTGCCAAGAGATTCCAAGTAAAATGAATTGCATTGTGGGGCACTGAAGACCACTGCCCCATCAGCAAATAGCAAGATATTGAAGGTAAGGTGTGTTGTCTAAACCATAGACTATTGCCTCAGAATTTACTAGAGAGACATTTCAGGAACAGTGAATTGCATTTTCAGAATGGTAGCCTACTGTCTTACAAGTGACTAGTGTAATACATTTCATACAAGAATTCAGAGAACAGTGCCAAATTTAAAAACAAAAATGTGACCTGCAGCCTGCGTACAGCATCTCAAAAAGACACGTGCAAAGAAATGTGCATTGTTAGCAGCCCATCTACAACCAGAATATATGTCTAAAGTAGCTGACAATGCGCAAAATAGATCTTTCCAGTTACCAGAAAATATCCAGCAACCTTGTATTATCAAGGGTCAACAGTGTTGGGAAGGAAATTAACCTATCCCAGCCCCCAGACGCTTTAGGGTGAGGCAAATCTCATGAGGAAACCCTTGATGTGGCAGGGGGCAGGGAGGCGTACTAAGAGACCGCGCACGGACATCATATTATGCAAATTGTAGTTGTTTAGACTTATTGGGTGCATATAAATAGGCACACTTTTGTAGCTATGGCAGAAACATAGAGCCTGCATGGCAACGCGTTAGACACAGGCCGCAAACCTGATGAAGAAACATGAATAGGCCCAAGTGCTGATGAGAGAAAGACCTGTGCTGTTAATTACCACAGAAAACCTCCTTTGTTCTAAAACTGTTGCCAATATGTTTATCCCGAGAAAGAATGTATCCTGCAAGGCCATGAGACGGTGCAAGGCGCCTCGCTGTATGCGTTATCACAGCCAGGCCAGAGCAAGCCTCCGACCCCCACCCAGCCAAGTACAAGCCATAGCCCCTACAACTGCCCGAGTCCCAAGACCCCTGAATTCTAACATACCAGCTGACCCCAGGCCACCGACCATAATCCAGACAACCATAAAAGAATGGTCACCCTATTTGTACTTTACAATGGCATGATTTGTAATGAGAGGTGCGGGGAGGGATAAATGATATTGCAAAAGCGAGTGTGGAAGCCTTGGACGCTGGACAACGCAACTGGGATGAGTGAAATGTGTGCGGGTCACAGTGGCCTCAAGCCTCCCCCTATACCAGCCCAGGATTAATGCCAGGTTCCCTGCGTAGTAATGGGCTAGCACTGTTAGAATAATATATTTAATTTCCTTTTCGACCTTGGTTCCCTGGAGACAATGAGCCCAGCTGACCCCAGGTGATGGAAGACGTACGGACGGGGCTGTGGCCAATGCTCTGGCATCCCCTATGGAGTAGGCTGCCCATGCATAGGGTCCCGCCAACCAGCCATGTGGGGTTTTACTGTATATCAATGGCACTGTGCCCCCTTTTAAGCTTTTGCTTGCACCTTTGTTACTCAGAACGTTCCTGAACAGCAGAGTTTTTTTGCTGGCACTCCTTTTATTTGTATAATTAAACCGTGTTATCCTTGCAAAAATCTCTGCCTTTTTTCCCTAGTTCGTGGGCGTGCCTTCAATAGTCTAATCTGGGATAAAACCCATAACATTTTATCAGAGAGTCAAATTTAATTGAGGTCTGAATTGTGTTTGTTCTCTTCTTTACAGCACTGATAATCAGCGTTGTATAAAGAAACATACAGATATATTAAAAATGGTAACCTTTGACAGGAGTTGCAAAGAAAAGGTTATAATGTTGCTCTGTTTAAGCTAACACTGCAATGGAAAAGAAAGAAATGCTACATTTGCAAATAAAACAAGTCCTTTGGGCCAATAAGGTAAAATTGCAAATCTTCCCTCAACAACTACAGGACTGGAGATACTTTCCCATGAGAACAATGGAAACCCAGGCTTTGAAGCTGAACTATAAACTTCCTAGCTTTGCCTAAACCTTTTGTTCTCAGAAGCCAGACCTTCCAGAGAAAAACAAATGCTACTCATTGACAACCCCATTTGTCATTGAGCCTACTCCAGATGCCCTAAAAATTCAACAAATAGATTCCGAGCAATGGCCTCCTGGTAAATTATCAGATCGTCCAGTCAGCGCAGAGAAATGCATTTGCCACATCAGAGACTTGGTGCCTGACACAAGGGACAAGAAGATGCTAGAATCACTGAAGGGCGCATCATGACTGGGTCATACATGGCCCTGGTCAGCTCTGCACTTCCAAAACCTTTCTTTTACTGGTCCGCTGGCAACCACATGCTCAGGAGTCGTAAATCGCCAGCTCCAAGCTTCAAAGAAGATTACACTAGACGTTATTTTTTCAGGCAGGGAGTGGTATGCCATGTCATAATGTGATTCATCCCGTTATATGTAAAGAGAAAAATGCCTTCAGCACCTATTATTTAACTTGGAACCCTAAATAAATTTGAATAAGTACCTCAATGTTTGACTTGTTTTCTAGCACAACTACTGTGCTAACTGGTTACCACTAGTAAAGAAAAAAATACTGCTGTAAAGCAACCAAAGGGACTGCTATATTCAGGAGAGAGTGAGAGATTTTAACCACTGAAAACTGAGAAAGGAAGTTCCACTACTGAGTTACTTGTTTTGAGGCAAGGGATAAACCATACCCAATGTGGAGGAGACCAGCTGAGACCCAATATCTTTGCATCCTCTTTTGAGTATGTGCAAATTACGGTTTCACAACCAAACAAGTTTAAAGGAATCAGCAGGGACTTTGCTGGTTCCTTGGATGAGTGAAAGTCTAGCTAACAGCTTCAAAATGTCCAAATAAAGTAAACATGTCAAGTGTCTAACTATGACATTTGTGCCCATGCCATCCTGCTGCACATGTCAATGGATGCTTATCTTGAAAATGCAACCGGAGCATGTGAGGGTGACCCTGGGCATCTGAAATGGCTTCTATAATAAAGGGCAACGTTGCCTTAATGTGTTGTATGATATTTATAGAGCATAATATCACTTTATGGATCTTGACGGTAATGTACTAATGGAAGTCATATTAATGCTGTACTAATGCTTTTTATTTCTTGTGCAAACAGATGTACTTTCTGTTTTTTTCTAAATGTGAGTTGGTCACTGTTTATTGGTGTCATAGGAAATGGGTTCCTGTGAGAATGTGAGCCATCTGCCTCCTGCTATGCAACACTTTGGAATCACAAGCCGGCCAGTATTCCTTCTTTTTTAAAACTTGGTCTGTTTAATAGAATTCCCTGTGGTCCTTAGACAGCACTTTGAGCTTTGGTCTTAGATGATCATTTCCCCT
Source organism: Ambystoma mexicanum (assembly GCF_040938575.1). Lineage (NCBI taxonomy): Eukaryota > Metazoa > Chordata > Amphibia > Caudata > Ambystomatidae > Ambystoma > Ambystoma mexicanum. The sequence goes on along the minus strand of NC_090926.1, from coordinate 920,514,972 downwards.
TAGTCTAAGGATTGCTCGGGCAGCTGTGTTTAAAACCCTTTGGAGTCTCTGCAATGGTGGTTTTGAAATATTCAGATTATATGCTAATAAATGTGCATTTATTGTTATCAGACTGTTTAAGTTGTTTTGACTATAGAAGAAGGAAGAATTGCACATAGCAGCAGTGCTTTAACCCATTTAATGAGACTGTAAGAGCACTTCGCCCTTCTACGCTGGTTTTAATGGTATTGCACAAGCGCTTCTCGTTTAGGCCGATGCACTTGCAATTGAACAGTTCTAGCACTTTAAATTGTCTCAAAGAAAAGAGTGTTGGGATAAGTCACAAAAATACATTTAGCAGGTGGATAAATAATGATACCCAGCTACTGGCGACTGAGTGCCGGCCGCACTGCCAGCCGTTCTGAGAAACATCAAAGCATCTCCCTCTTGCCAAGGACTTGTCCGGTCACTTGGCCAGTAAAGCCTGATTTTCCAGCATCTTTGTGAGATGCAATAGTGTCAGATCTCTCAGCTGCCTCAAGGAAAAATAAGAGTGCGTCTTTGCCAGAACAGGAATTTGATCCAAATACCCATCTGTGGGTAAGGCCCATCTTTGGAGCCAAATATGCATTCAATAAATAAATCTCACGTACCTTGTTTTCCAAACAATCAAATCTCATAATCAGAAATAATATCACTTTATAATGATTCCGAGAGACTTCTACAAAGCCTAACATTATGTGCATTGCAATAAGGCAACACATATGACAATCCTCCCTTAGTACAAGGGCTCGTGCATTGCTAATACTTCCAGGAATCAATCAGGGACAAATCAAAATCAACCTCGAGACAAATAGGATCAGATTCAATCTAAAATCCTTCCTGGGCTATAACCCCCGATTTATGCCATCAAAGGAACTATATTCCTTGACGCAATCATTACAGGGGCCGCATTTTTCCTATGCGTGGAAACCCGGTTAAAAGCCCTAAACACTCATTGCTGGGCACACTTACATACATCCAGATAGTTCACATTTTTCAAACTTTTATAGTTTCATAAACTTTACCAATGCTCTGTGAATTTAATGCAACACCAGTGCATTCAACATTAGGGCGCTAGACTTGTCCTGATTGCACATAAAGCCAAGAACTAAGGCAGCCACTATCGGGGCAAACCAAGCATCGTGTAAAGGACATTATTTGCCACCTTACCCAGATAGATTTCAACCAACTGCTTGGAAAATTCATCTCTCTTGTCCCACACCATCCTGCGGACGTGTGGACCAGCAATTGCTCTAATATTGTTCCACTGGCCGTGTACAGAATCTGGCATAATTCTTAATGTAGGCCAAACCTTGTTGCAACACCCCTTTATTCCCAGAGTCTTTACAGATAATGTTGTCAGTGCACATCAGTATGAATTCTTGATCTCGTGGAAGCAACCTGTGTTCTCCAACTTTCCAAAATAGTAGTATTTTCCCCTCCTCTGATCTATGTACTAATCTCTTTTTCCTGCCTCTCCACCAGGTCTGCATGCCCTCATCCTCAGCCCTGGGTTATCCTTCTTATTTGGGGGATTTAAAGCACACCCTTAGCCTAAGTGGGTTGCATCAAGGTTTTGTTCCCTCACCAGTACCTTGTTCATTGGCGTTCGTCTCGGGAGGATAGCTCAGGGGCAACGTAGTCACCTTGGAAGCAAGACAACACGGAACACCACAGGTTAGATTCCGGTCCGCGCTTAGAAACCTCTGGATATTAAGAGCGTTATAAATAACCTATCAGATCATATCATTGACTGTGCCTCAGAATCCTTCTGTTGGACCTTCAAAGGTGTCTGATAAATCCTTTGCTTATATGGTGCAAAGGGGAATGTAGCTATTGTCTTATACATTTTCCTTCTCTCTTGCATGATTATTTCTTAACTGATATCCTCTTCTCCTCCATCAGAATTTTATATCAAGTTCTTAAATCGAAGACATCTTTTTTTCTTGCAAAATTCGATCTTGTATTTTTTCCTCCATTAAAAACACTACCTCACACTATTTAGTTCTTTTATTGCAATCTCAATTCTCAATAGCTGTACAAATATGTTGTTATGGGAGCGTGACTATATACTTGCGTATTCTTCATGGCCATCTTATAATAACTGCTTGCAGCCACAACTTTGATTATCATGGCTCTGGTGAGAGGGCATTTCCCAATCCTTCACCAGCACCGCCTTCCTCCTCAGAATACAGAAAGGCATCTGGGAGATTCCCAACATCCCTAAGGTTTTCAGACAGAAGCTCATTCAGTTTGTTTTCTCAATGTCCTCATGCTGTCACCGACACTGACACCAGCCATGGTATTCTCAACCAGATCTATCATTATAACCCCGGTCAGTGTCTGACCTAAGCTCAAATCTTCTTCATCAAGTCAGCCATTTTGCTCCGTTCTTTAATAATAGTTGATCACTTTCACTCTCATGTTTACTCTCTGTTCCTTCTTTTAAACTCAGACCTCCTTTACTTAAGCAATAGAACCGAGCGACGGGGGCATTACCGTCCCAGGTAATGCCTCGGGGCCCATAGGTAAAAATGGCCGCCGCTATGGAAAGGGAAAATGGACTCCGAAAACGGATGGCCCCGCTCCGAGTCTCCACACGGCTGGAGGCTTCCCTCGTCCCCCGCCGGGGACGTAGGGCCAAGAAGGTAAGTTGGGGGGGCGGGTGGCAGGGAGGGAAGGGATTTTTAAAAAAAAAGAAAAATGACTTACCCGAGTCGCCGGTGGGGGGCGAAGGCAGCCTCTCAGCCGCGGGGAGGCTCGTAGCGGGGATGGCCCCGCTTCAAGCCTCCTCATTTGCTGAGGGGCTGCCACGCCCCCCGCCGGGGACAAAGGCCGTGGAATCTCGACAGAGGGATTCCCGGCCGGGTAGGGACCTGGTGAGAGCCAATCAGAATGCTTGTTGCATTCTGCTTCGCTCTCGCCGGGTTACTAATTCCATTTAACAAACCCCTTTCCTCATCTTTCTTTGTGGAAACTTGTACACCATAATCGCTGGTACCTCCTGCAGGAATCCCTTCATTGTCAATTCGAACAGCATCACCTGCCAGAGGGTCTATCGCCATCTCTCATATCAACTGCAAGTTAAATAGCTGATGATCAACGGTTTTGGGCGCACTTTCAGAACATTGCGAGCCACAAATTGCCCTCATCTGTGCTGTGTTATAGGTATTACCCCTGAGACCCCATCTCAATAATGGCTGCCCATCTCCTCTATGTGGTGTTTTCTTTGCTATCTGTTTTATTTTCCAGATTTCACTTGATTTATTGTGTCAGATCCTGCACCTCCTTTTTAATGTTCCTCCCACTTGTATTCATTATGATCAATGCTCTTGCCGGTTTCTGGGTCAGACTCTTTTTCATCTTGAGCCTTCCTTAACCAATAGGCAGGCAGGATTCACAGCGGTCATAAACACTGCCTTTCATCAGCGTGCTGGTGAAGCGTTTGCCTGCCCCTCTAAGAATGGGGGGGGGGGCGTTTCGGCTACATGGTAACGTTCTTTGAAAGAGGGAAAGGGAACACATAGGCCAGCCCAATGCTATAGCACTTAAGCACCTGATCCCCATTCCCCACTTGTAACAGCTGTGAAGAGGTTCCCTACTTGGCTTTGGAGACCACATGTAAAAGTGGCTCATTGGGCCGGGTGCCTCCATGAGCCAGCTAATGATGGGCCTGGGGGGCTCAATGGCGAGAAACCCTTGGAAACTTTTCATTGGTTCCCCATATTTGGCAGAGGACAGTCAGACTAGCAGCACCAAAGAGCACAGAGGCACAATACTGATTGTTCTCTCCTCATTAGTAGAATCCGCTGCGCTTCACCAGGATCCCTGAAGCTCCAGATATGTAACTGTGACTTATGCCCCCAAAACATCAGAATGAACACACAGGCACAGAAGGGACATAAATCATAAGGAAACAGTTTAAGGTGATGAACGCCGAAATGTTATGGTCGTGTGATATCAAGAGTGTGACCTTCCAAAAATAACAGACACTGACGTGTGTTGCTCCCCAGCATGTGAAACCCACACTCGTTAATACGGGTTTTCTGTTTTCACTGCACAGTGTCCCCATGGATATAAACACCAAGTTCCCTGAAGAGAGAAACTCTTGGCAAAGGCATATCTTTTATTCTGTAATAAATAAAAAATGTATTATATTTATAAATAATTTATAAATAATTACAAAGAATTACTGGTTGCAATGTTGGGCCATGCTTCATCACGTGATCATTCCCCAGACCACACCTCGGCCTAGGCAGCCAGAGTTAGGACTAAGGAGAGGGAGTGAGAGGATCTCTAAAATCGCACTTGGGCCTCATATAACTTTGGGCCAACCCCCTAAATTTCAATCTGACCCGGTGTAACCAAAAGTAATAACCAATTACAACATGGTACTCACCCCTCGCAGGTTTAGACCCTCAGGGAAAGGACCACCATGGGGGAGGGGAGAGCAGAGGATAAAAGGCAGTAGTCCTCGTGCTGAGTGTGGGTGGTTGAAGCAAGTTGTGGCTAAAGAGTGAACGTATTTGGAGCCTGAAACACAGACTGTGGAGGAGTGGAGGTTGCTAGAGGCGAGAGGGGGAGAAGGAGGCAGAAGGAGGTGACGAGGAGGGGGTAGGAGGAGGAGGTGGTGAGGATTTGAAGGAGATTGTGGGAGATTGAGGTGGTGATGATAGGGAGGAGTTCATAGTAGGAGGAGGTGGTGAAAATTTGGAGGAAGGGATAGTAGCCGGGATAGTAGCCGGAGGAGGTGGTAGGTACTGGAGGTGGTGAAGATTTGGAGGAGGTAGTAGTAAAAGGAGGAAATGGAGAAGAGTTGAAGGCGGGTGTAACATCTGTAGGTGGTGGTGTGAAAGTTAATAAGAACAAGAAGCAACAAGGAGGTCAGTTTCACCTTAGACAGATCAAGAAGGCGAGGGGAGGCATGAGACCTTGGCATGTAGAAGAGACCTGGAGTAGAGAGGACCCTAGAGAATGGAAGTTCCAGGTATGCATTCAAGACTCCAATACCAGCCTCTCAAGAGGTTTGAGATATTCCTACAGTGGGTGAAGTGAGAGAGATGCCTCAACACAAGAAACTCCAATGATGATCTCAATTTTGAGATAACCACCAGCATGGGACCCAGGAAAGCCCTCTTCTAGCTAGTCACCAAGGAGAATTCAACAAAGGTAGCTGACGCCCCTCTCTCAGAAGAACAAGGCATGATAACCTGTTCAGTGGTAGTTAACAACATTGAGAGTTCGCAGCCATCTGCTTTTTGCTGACTGTACTTTTCACAGATGGGAAATATCCATTTGCATATCAGTCTTTGTCCCGCCCACATGGGTAGTCCAGCACCAAAATGCTATGGCAATTCCTCTCTGAACAAGAGTACCAAAAGCAACCCCATTCACATGTTTCAGCCTTGTTGGGCATCATCAGTGAGGTGAAGCTGAGCCTCTCTAAGCACCGTGAGCAGGGAGTCCACGTCTGGTTGCCCCCAGGTAACCTAAGGTGACCAACCCCAAGTTCCTTCAAAGAATTCAACAAAGGTAGCAAGGTAGCAGGCGCCCCTCTCTCGGAAGAACAAGAAATGATGACCTGTTCAGTGGTTGTTAACCACATTGAGTGTTCGCAGCCATTTGCTTTTTGCTCACTGTACCTTTTACAGATGGCAAATATCCATTTTCATATCAGTCTTTGTCCCACCCACATGGGCAGTCCAGCACCGAAATGCTATAGCTATTCCTCTCTGTACAAAAGTACCTACAGCAACCCCATACACTTGGGATTCACGATCAAGCCCTTGCCTGGATTGAATCCTACTTTACACGTTGCCGATTCTCTGTCTCATAGAGCAAAAATACCTCTCAAATCACTCCTATAACTGTTGGTGTTCAACACGGCTCTGTCTGGGGTCTGCTCCTCTTAATACTTTACACTTCTGCTCTTGAGGCACTAATCTGCTCCTTTGGGTTCTCATACCCCCTCTTCAAAGATGACACCCAAATCTTATTCTCTTTTCCTGAACTCACCGCTGATATCTCTATCAAAATGTCCAACTGTCTCTCTGCCATTAAATATTGAATGGGTTGCACTCTGTGATGTTAAACTCTACCAAAACAGAGGTGCTCTTTTTCACTGCCAAATTCTCTCTCTCATCTCTTCCTCTGCCTAAGCAGTTGCCACCTTACACTCTCCCCTACTCTTCTTCAGCTAGAAACCTTGGTGTCATCTATGACCCTTCTCACAGCTTCTCTACTTTCATCTCCAAAACTGCAACACCTCTATATAGCCCTCATTGACTCTCAATCCAGCCTTCCTCACCACTTACAGGACACCCTAAACTCACTCCTCACTCCTCCTACATCTATTACTATCTACCCACTCTAGCAGCTAATGACCTAGATGAACATTTGCTGCAAACATTTCCAAAATTAGAGACTCTCTCCTGACCTTCCTCACACTCCCTCTCCCTACATTGCACACCTCGCCTATTCTACCATCATCCTCTACCTCTGTATCCGACTTTAGCCACACCAATACTGACAAAGTCCTATCTATACTTATGAAGGCTAACCCCACCTTTGCCGCATTAGCCCCTCTTGCTCTTCAGCTAGTCAAGCCTGGTGCCCTTTTAGACTCTGCTTGCTTTCCCTCTGTTTTTAAAACTGCCACAGCCATCCATCTCCTAAAAGGCAAGGGGCTGACTCTGAACTAGCGGCTAACTTTCGCTATGTGCCTCTCCTTCTGCACTACTCTAAAGTGCTTGAAAGGGTTGTGTTTGACTGTCTTACTAATTTCTTAGACATCCACAACCTTCGAGACCCCCTACAAGCAGGTTTCCACTCTTGTCACTCCACAGAAATGGCTCTCATGAATGTCTCCCCTAATCTTCTTCAGCTAGAAACCTTGGCATCATCTATGACCCTTCTCACACCTTCTCTATTTTCATCTCCAAAACAGGAACAGCAACTCACCTCAACCTCTTAAATATTAGGAAAATCAGGCACGTCCTTCTTTTCAACACTGCCAAGCATCTCTTAATGACTCTTGCCTTCTCTAAACTGGACTACTGGGCCAGCATCTACTTTGGTCTCCACAACTCTGCTTTCTGTCCTCTCGACAAGATCATTAACTTTGCTACCAGGGCTCACTTTGAACTCCCTCCCTTCACACCTACTTCCTCATACGTCACCAGGTTGGATGGCTAACGATGCAATACAGGGCCAGATGTAAATTTCTTCTCATGGTTCACAAATCTATACATGGTAAGGCACCACTGTATGTACCCGCCGCTATCAAACTCTACAAGCCTTCTCAAAATCTCTGCTATGATATGATTGGTTATTTATAACGTGCTTAATACCCAGAGATTTCTAAGCGCAGACCCGCTGATCGAACCTGTGTTGCTCCATGTCGTCTTGCTTCCAAGGTGAGCACGTTGCCCTTGAGCAAGCCTTCCGAGAGCTATGCCTCCTCAACTACCCTTGTGGCTCCTCGTCCTACCTGTGATTCCCCTCGCTTCCGCTCTTTCTCTCTTCTTGCTTCACTTGCATGGAATACTTTTCCCCCGGATATCCGAGAAACAGTCCAGATAGATTTGTTCAAAACCAAACTAAAAGCATACCTACTCGCCTCTGAGTTACCATCTTAACCTACCTCTCATCTGCCTCCTAGTTAAAACATTTCCTCACCTCTAACCTGCCTCTGTCCCTCACTTCCTCTGATCTACTCTAACACTACACCAATCATGGTCACATTGTGAGCACAGCTGGCCTTATCACCTACCTGCACTTAAAACTGTCCAATGAAGACCACTAGGGGGTGTGAGCCAAGATGGACGCACTCTAACGAGCTCTGCATCACCTCACTCTAAAATTACAAGGGGATCGTTTCCTTAGAGGTGAAGTGAAGGCAGGGTTGGTGGCCCGACCCCTCATGCAGTGGTGGTGGAATGGCAGTGCTCTGCTGATGAGATGAGACAGGCACGACTGCCTTCCTTGAGGAGGAGCGAACTGCAGGAGGCCAGCACAGAGAACGGTGCAGCAAAGAGGAAGTGGATCTGGTCTGGATGGAGCGAAAAAGGGAGTTGCCAGGGCACGGTCCTAGGGGCAGTGAGGAGAGTGAGCAGGGGCCATTGGAGGTGTACCCGAAGGGTGGAGCATGGCCAGGGAGCTGCCAAGACCGCCCTCCCAGGGAGGAGGCCCTGGAGGAGCAGAACGCAGGCCGTAGCAGGGCCTTCGAGAGTTTCGGAGAGGAGAGCAAGCGTGGCCCATGCTGGTAGCAGAGCCTGGAGAGCGATTTGGCCTGAACCTGGGACATCAGCCCCAGACAGAAGGAAAGACCAGTTGCACAGCATAGTGGAGGAGCTAACAGCCACAGTGGAGGTGCTCAATGTGGGCTTACAGTCTGCAAGAGACAACTGGCGATGTGCTGCCTGCCCTGCCAAGAGGTGAGAAACAGCCAAAGGGTCGGTGTAGCTAGAAAAGGAGGATAGCGGTACAGGGCACAGAGCAAAATTAGAGGTGCGTAATAGGGGGACCCATGAGCAGGAGTAATAGGGGAACCCGTGAGCAGGAGGGTGAGTTGGACAGCAACAAGCCTCCTGGAGGGGGAGAGAAAAGCCCCTTCTAGCACTTAGTGAAGTGACGGAATAAGGCTGTACAGGTGGCCGAGACAGAGGAATGGTGCAGAGAAAGCATTTCGTGGGACTCCAGGAGACACGTGGGATCCAGCATTGAGGTGTGGCTGAGCGGGAGGTGAGCCACACAGTGACTTTCCCCGACTGGAGCCTAGGGTGAGTCAGAAGATGATAATCGGTGGACCAAAGGGCACTCAGAGCAAACTGAGTGGGACATGTGAGTGCAGAGAACCTGACAGGCTGGAGAAGAACTCTACTGGAGATACAAGCCTTACAGAAATTTAGAAGGACAATGGCAGAAATGGGCAGTCGCAGACTGGAGTGGTGGAAGGAGGGCAGATGCTACTGATGCGCACAGAGGTGGTGGAGGCAGGCAGAGGGAAGGGGCCAAGGTCAATGGTGGTGCAGTACCTGAAGTATGGAGAGAGGACGGAAGTGCTAGCTGGAGCGAAGCGCCTGGAGAATATCCAGTTTGAAGGGGGCAATGTCAGCATTTACTAGGACCTCTCGGGACTCACGCTGGCATGCCACCGGGACTTCCGTCCATTGACACATTGGCTGAATGAAAGAGGAATTAGAAGCTGCCCGAAATATAGGAAAGCTATCGGTGTTCCCATACCTCCAACTGAAGGCGGTGTTGACGTCCGAAAAATGGAAGGAAGACCTACAAAGAGACCTCACACCATTTGATAAAGTACTAGATACTCACGGGGGGAGGAGAGGGAACTGATATCGAGGCTATGCGCAGCATTGGTTTTGGTGACAGGGTATGGCACTGACTGCCTTAGGGGCAGATGGAGTAGAGACTTGGGATGGGACATCGACGATGACCTTTGGCGAAGAATGTGTAGAGGGGCGTTTAAAACCGCCATTGCCTGTCAATATAAACTACATTGTGTAAAATTATTGCACGGGTGGCAATATGACCCAGTCAGGTTATCTAATATGTGCCCCAGGGTAAATCCTAGATGCTGGCAGGGAAGTGAAGAGCGGGCGAATTACTGGCAGATGTGGTGATCCAGTGGGCAGGTATACTGGAGTGAGATCCTGGGGCAGATAAAGGAGGGAAAAGGTATTAAGCGGAGGCTGGACCCATGTTGGTGTTATTCGTGCTGCAGAGGGACAGAGAGGACTGGCAGCCTCTCTCACATATGCAACACTTTTTGTTGGTGGCAGCAAGGGCATGCTTAGTGATGCACTGGAAAAGCGATTACATGTTGGTGGAAAGGGAGAGGGTGATTAGGCCAGGGATATATATGTGATGAAAAGTATAACGTCCTCCCTACAAGGGGAGGGGTCACAATTGTAAGGGGAATGGTTATCTTTCCATGGGAATTTGGATGGCATGCAGGAAGACTCTCCTTGGTAAGGATCGGGAGTGAGTGAGGAAGGGCAGAGACAGGTATACCATGACCGCGGTGGATCTATCTAAGATGTGTTTTGTGAGGGGGGGTAAAGGTAGACCAAGATCTTAACTATTTAGAGAGTTGTTCTGCTTAACATTGTTCCGAATGTTATTGGAGGGAAGTTGGTTTCCTATCATCCGTGGATAGGGTGTGAAGGGGGGTTGCAAATAAGTTATTGTGGTGCATATAGAGGTAGTGCATAATTGGGGTGTACATTGCACCCTATTGAAGCGTAGCTGAAACTTTAATTGTAAGGGGGATGTTTCTGCACAGGAGTAGGGGTTTGGAGGGAGTGGGGTGAAAAAGAAGAAGGGCATCTTGTTGTTCCTACTTGTCTATGAATAAAGGCTGTATTGTTCATTCTTTCACTGAGGACAAATAATACAAATTAGAATTAAAAAAAGTCCAATGTTGGATGTCCTTAATCTTTGAATGTCCACTTATCTATTGACCCCGGTGACCGTTCCATTTACTCCCCTCACAATCTGGTCAAAATTTCCCTTAAACTCACTCCATTGTAAGAAGCTCGCTGCTTCCCGTCAAATCTGATTTCTTATCTATTGTACGTTCTTTTGTGCTCAAAGAGCATTGTTCCTCCTGTATATAAATACAAATAAAAAATAAAAATTAGTGTGTGTATCATGCGAAAAGTGCAGATCCCCCCACTAAGTCATCAGAAGACATGTCCTGCCATTCCTGCACACTTCCAAACTCAAAAATATTTAACACTTCAATTTTCCGCTCATAAGGAAAGAATGTGAAAATGTCGTCACTATGAAAGGTGGAGGGCATGATGTCACAAAACCAAAGCTTTCCTTTCAGCATGAGTCTGCAGTTGTCCATATTGGCTCCTTTGCCTCCTAATACTCCAGGATTGGCCCTGAAGTACGTCTTGGGAGGAGGATGTTGCAGCGTGCCTGCAGGAGAGGGGTGCTGAGAATCTGCCCATTTAGAGGACATATTCAAGTAATTACCAGGCCCCCCACATGGGGCTGCCTAGGCCCAGTTAAGCCCTGTGTGCAGGGGTATTGCAGCTGACTCTTCTATGGGTTTGCAAAATTGTGCACAGATGTTACACGAGTGGGATAAATTGTGCTGGAGGACGACAAAAAAGGCATGTATTCACCCTCAAACAGTTATTTGTTTACCAAAAAATTATTCTGCTCGCTCTTTGCACACCGAGGTCTTTGCAGAGAATTATTCTTATGAGCCATTAGTTGCTGAAAAGATTTCCCACAAATCCTTAACAATTACTTCCAGGTCAGGCTGTTGATTGCAGGAAGCGAGAATGCCCTTCTTTGCAAGCAGCCGCCATGCTGGACAGCGTATCACTAGCATGTTCGGTTTTCCTGCTAGCTGCTGGGCTGGGCAGTGTTACACAAGACATCCCTGTGACTTCATGAATGTCTGGTTCCATTCTTTGTACTTTTACATGTGCCACACGTTCTCCATGCCAAAGAACAGTACAAAAAGTGTGAGGTGGAGGCTTTTGCTCATTTTTTTAGATTTTGGCTGTGTAGGGCGCAAACATTATTTTGCTATTTGGTCCTAATTTCATATTTAGGTGGATGGAGATAGAGTAGGCGCAGATGTAGATCCTGACAGAGGATGGAACATGGGCAGGGCCTGGTCACTGGGGGGCAGGGAGTAGTTTCAGAAGACGCACTCACGCTGCTGAAAGCATTTGTGTTTGTTAATTGTGGCAGTCTATAGATGATGTACCATTAGCATTTTTTTTTTATTGAAAAACTACAGTTTTGACAAAAAGAAAAAACTTTTGTTTCAAGACATCGACACATCATTTCTTTGCAATAGACACAATAGTCTACCGGCATCTTTATGTGCTACCAAGATTTCAATTTGGAGTGTCTTTATAGTCCAAAGGAAACTTCAGAAGCATAGTTAGATAATTTACAATGGCACATACATGTTTGTTGTTTTGTCCAGAGGAAATCATGACCCACCATGTCGCCATGTTCTCATCCAAGGGGGCAAATTCGCCTAAATGGGCAGTACGCTGGTTGCATATTGCTGGACAATTTAGGATTAAATGTTTCAGTGATTCTACAGCAGCAGCACAAAAGCGACATAAATTATTATTTATATTGGGGTGTTTCCTTTGATATAGGATTTCCTTCGATTTCAAGGTGTTTAGCCGGAAGCGTATGACTTGCTCACGATAGAAACGAGTATAACATTGTGACAGATATTTGGCTTGGCAGTTGAGTTTTTTTTTAGCATTACCTAGCCATTGAGAAGTTGGAATTGCTGAACGTTTTTCAACATTAACGATCCACGACCATGCATCAAATTTTCTTTTGGCAAGTTTGGGACGAGAAAATAAATAAGTATATTGGCATCCTAAAATGCAGAAATGCCCAACAGTAAGCAAACTGAAATCAAATGTCCTTTCTATCTTGCCACCAGTGTTAACTATGAGAGATGTTTTAGTGAAGCGGGAGCGATTATCTAAGATCGAAGGACAAGTCTGCCAGCTAAAAATGTTGAAATCCTAACGATGCTGATAATGTATCCATGCATATATACTACCTCAGGGGACCCGTCACATGATCTAAAGTGCTAATCACGTGATGAGTCTTCTTGGCCTTTTAGAGGGGGAGATCTCACATGGAGATGTTATTAATCAATTCCTCGATGCTTCTGCTGACTTGGATGATGGCGATGCATGGGGGAGCTCACATATATACTTAAACAACACTCACACGCTGTTCATCTCCAGCAGAACAAGCTCTACACACAATGAAGAGTAGTACAACTGAATGTGTTCAATACAACCACTAATGTTATGTAATGATAATATTTTCATTCAATCAAACAAACATTAAGGGCTATTCGAGTTTTACCTTTACATTCATGGTATTTAATACAAAACCATTTCTCATAATACTAACCAGCAGATTGTTTCAAGATAATGTTACAACCAAATCATAAATGAAGTCTTTATAATCATAATCAAACTAGAAATAGTTTTCTTTGCTCAAAATATCTACAGCTTGTTGGATTGGATGAGCAAATCATTTACAACGCGTTTAGCATGAATATCCTTTTTCAATGGACCATCCTGTCACCAATACTAACACCACTTAAAGCTAATGATTATTTTCAAGATCCAGCATTGAAACCTCTCATGGTCTTTATATAACATTTTGTAACACGTCATCTTCAACATGTCTTGCCTGCCTCAGTGCACACTTCCTGCCAGTCGCCTTTAGTACCTCCCACTTGTTCTGGAGGGAGCGGTTCTGGGGACAAAGGATGCCCACCAGTTAGCTGAGAAGCCAGCAGCTACCTGGAGGCAGTATATGATGGATTCCAGACATCCTGCCTCTTTCCCCATGTACTTTCTTCTAATGCCCAACAGAATAAAGACAGGTCGCAGAGTCCAATGAACATCATGTGGTTCCCATAGCAGGCTCACAACCAGAGATGGGACAGTCGTCTATTTGCCAGTGTTATCATCCTGTGAGAAATTGGCAGTGGGTTACCACACAGTGCTGCATGGCCACCTTTTGCCTGACTTCAAAATGGAGGATAGGCTTTCCAAGCCTTTGGCCATCTCACGCATGTACCAGTCAAACTCAACTACCACAGAATAAAAAATAAGTCCTCCCAGTTGGTAATCTTCAGTGGGATATGAGCACATGGGAGAGATGGGAGAGCATTTTTTAAGAAGGGGATTTCTCTATCAAAGCCTGCAGAAGAGAGGAAACTGAGGAGCAGCCAAGCAGACACAGAATGGAGTGGTCAGTCTAATCTGGAGCTCTGTTAAAGTGCTCGGACGTTTGGCAGTTGGAGGGAGCAGTTTACACCCTGGGTGGGGTCACAGTTGACCCATATGGACATGGTTTTGCCTCTTTAAGAGCACTACAGTGGTGATGTGCGCAGCATAAAAGTAAATTTACATAACAGAACAATCAATGTGACTGTGCTCCCTCGTGCTAAAACCTGACCCACGAATCAGCCCCAACCCCTAATTTCCTACTTTCACCATCTAGAGCCCTACTCTAATGTTAACACTACTTTACCCTGCTCTAATTCTACTCCTTATCTTCACTAATTCTAATTGAATTCCCTTCTCTACACTTGCCCAACCTATACTCCCTCACCAAAATCGTGCCACAGAGCGAACCGCAGCAGGAGGCCTCTGTCTCTATATACATGTCTGGTCAAACTGTCACACGTCGTATTTATTCAACCCGCCATCAAAGCTGTGAAGCTTGACCTCGTCAAACTGGCTGAAATGCAGAGGAGTCTTATTTTCCTTGGGCCTGTTGTTCAGGCTAAATCACAAGCTGGGGTAGAAACGGCGCGGGAGCACGGAGTCCCTACGCCCCCCCCCTTCAGCTCCATGCAGAGAACAATGTATTGAACTTGCGCATCTGCCAATTAAGTTCTACTTCTTCCTTCTTGCCATCTAGAGAGCTGATACGGTGCGCTATTTAAAGAAATTAGCGGTTGACTGCCATGTTGTGTACAAGTGAATAATGCATTTTTAATAAAATAAGGAATTCGTATATCAAAGCACAGGTGTATCATGTCACTCAAAGAGCAGAGGGATCCCATTACTGGTATGATAACACCACAAAGTCCCATTAAAATAAGGCGGTATATCACAGACAAGCAATGTCTCGAATAAAAAAAAGCAGATAGAAAATATTTGCAGTAGCTGCTTGTGAGGAACCAACTAAGAAGTAAAGTTGGAGCGTGGGTAGAGGCTTACCACCCACTTCAGTGACCGAGTACCAACAAAAGCACCTTCAGTGTAGCCTAAAACCCTCCTCTTGTTAGCATCGTCTCATTCAGACGTGTGCCACTCTCAAGAGGACCGGTGGCACCAGCTTTAATGCCTGGACGCCTACTACCTGGAATCCTCTCCCCCTTGATCTCAAGAGCTGTGTGTCCGTTACTCTTTATTAAAAAAAAACAACTGAGTACACTGCATGCGTATCACATTTTGGCTGCAGAAACATTATTTTACTTCAGCTGCCAGCATGGAGTACATGCATGGATCAGGGCAGAGGCAGGATTTACATCAGCGGTGAGAGTGGAAGAACCAATCACAGACATCTGGTCAATGAGTTGAACTGGGCGTAGTGGAAGCAGTGACAGCTGCGGGGTAGTGATAGGAACCGATGAGTAGTGGGCAGATGTGCAGAGAGCAGGACGGGGAGCAGGCAGGTACAAGAAACGTGGGAAGGGTGAGGTCTGAAGTGGATCTGCTAACCCCAGGGAGATGTGAGTGGTCCAGAGGTGGTCCTCCTTAAACTCCTCAATGCCCCAGCATAAGCAACTCTTAATTTAATGCCAAACAGTGGGTTCTCGAGAACACCTGTTTCACCATTTGGCATTAAGGCTGAATGCTCAATCTATATGTCACGACTGCTGGCAGCTGGCGAGTCTGGCGGAGGTGGAAACTCTGACGCCATTAGACTGTTCCGCCACGTTTCCTCTAAACGCTATTCCGCTGTCTAGTCTTTTTCCAACATGGCCGCCCGTCGAGTATTTCACCATTCGTTACTCGGCGGCTCAGTGCTTTGCAACTGTGCTTTCTCGTGTTATGTGCGCTCCTTTCTGTGAATCCTCCTGCGGTCTTAGTCCGCCTTCATTTCCCTTTCCCCCGCTTACTATTTTCCTTCCTTGCTACCAGTCTACCCGTTTACCTTGCCTCTTCTTCCTGGTTCCCTGCCTCTCCACCTTCTTCTACGTTCTGCTCGTTTGTGGCAGTGTGTTTTGCATCATCACACCCGTCTTTGGAGTGCTCCTCCGGAGATTTCTGCTTCAGTATCGGCAAGTTACCTCTCATCGGATCAGACTATCGTCAGTCCTCTTCGGTGCATCGTGGAGGTTTTTTATTCCCTAGTGGCTTTTTCCCCTGAAACATATCTGGCTGTCGCGGAGAGGAGTCATTGTGAATTTCTCTAAATAGAGTCACCGTGGCTTCCTTTTGAAGCAGACCGTATCTGCTCACAAAGAAGAAGACTCCAGCGCGACACCCCCGAAGAAAAAAGCTGAACTATTCTACTTCATCAGGTGAGGAGGAGGAAGGGACACTGGGGGTGCGCAGTAATTCTAGCAGTGAAGAGGACATAGCAGATTCCGTGGTCAATCCAGTTAAAAAGTGTGATAGTCTTGACACTATGGCAGCAGAAGTTTTGGGGACTCATGGAACATAGAGGCAACTTCAATGAATACATATGGTTTTACATTAGTGACATAAAACTATACATACATTTATATAAAACGATTTATTCACAGAAAAATGTCTCACCATATAGTTCAGAAAAGCTACAGGTAATCAAAAGATATAAAAACATCACAGACGCAACTGGCCATAAAACAATAGCAACAATGGGTTTAGATTACACATACAAGAATATTGCATTGATTCAATGCACTCAAGCAATAGAATCTTGCCCTGAAAAATCTCAGATTTTACATGTCTCTAGACTATGGGTCCGATTTACTAAGAGTTTAACTGGAGTAAATGAGAGAAGACGCTCAGATCCTACAGCTGGGGCTAGTATGGTCTTGCCTGGAGCATCTTTGAGATTCTATTGCGCAAATGTGATTCACAAGGATGTATTCAGAGATGCACCAGTCATCACCATATTTGCCCCAATGTTAGGCTTTGTGAATCAGGTATAAGGTATCAGGAGCTCTTCCAGTCCAAGTATTTGTCAATCTGGCCCCATGGATCTGTCAGGGGGAAATTCCCCCGGGGTCAGCTAGGCCGTCCGCGGACCCCCGGGCAGGGAGGCCCCAACTCCTTCCGCGTATCCCAAAAATGAGTATGAGGCACACACAAGAAGCAAGGTGGTTCTGCTGTTTATTAAACAACGGCAGGGATGGGTCTAGGATCGTACGCGTCCGTCCTGACTCTCGAAATTCGTGGGGCTCACAGGCCCTTTTTGCCTCAGTATGACGCGCTATTGTTACCAGTGGTCTTTCCCAACATCCTTGTGTACCAGGAACTTCAGTAGCGTACCAGTCACATGGTAGGTATTGTAGTGTTACTTTCTTCGTTTCTCCCTTTTCAGGACCACTTGTCATGTATCTGAATGCTTCAGCATGCAAACTGCTCTTGTGGTAACTCAAATAAGTCTTGAGGAAGTTGTTTTCGTATGGATATGTGTCTCGCGTTTTCCACACCCGTCTCACCACCGTCCCTTGAAATCTCCCTCTCGTTTGGAATAGTGCCAGGTATATTATACATCGTGCTGTCTTTTCATCTATTTCCGTGGCAACGAATGTTCGAGAAGCGCTCATGGCGTATGGGATCAATGAGCAGACGTAGCAGCTGTCTTCTGTTGTCTGCTTACCTATTTGGGTCATGTGTTGGTACCACATGTTGTTCGAGACGTGTGCTGAATCTGTTATGTAATTATCAATGCCTTTATTATCTGAGTATGTGCTGCGTTTAACACTATTTCCCTTATGTGGAGGCTTGCTAGTACCACCTGACGTAACACCTGTTGCAGCCGTGGGTGGGGGTACATTAGGTTTGGGTACAGCTAAAATATTGATAGCATAACTTTTCTGCCATACAGAGGCAGCCAAAAACCCAGTGATCATCAAAATCCCTATCATCTTTATTACAGAAGCTAGTCTCACCGGCATTTTGCTCTTACCTTGCTGCAGTCCGGCAGCTTATTCTTGCGACGTTAAAGTTGCCCGCCTGAAAATTCTCAATAAGCTTGTTATTAGTGTTAGTTGTTGTTTTCAAGCTCTCCCTACCCAGACGAAGAGCTGTTCCCACGCCAATCTAAGCGATCTGTCTCTTAGGGCAGGCAAGTGTTGGTGAAGATGGGGCATTGATTGTTCTATGGCCAAGATAAATGCTGTGTAGTAGACACGTACCCTCCTTCTTTTTAGGTACTTTGGCCTTTTTATGTGATAGACAAATTGGTGTGATAGGGCCTCAGGGTAATTATCGTCTGAGGGTAGCATCTACTCCTGGCCAATGGACGCTGTTAGTTATCTGTTTTCTCAGCAATACCATAATACGCGGTACCTGCATCTGCAACATACAAGTGTTTACATGTGTATATGTGCAAGACAATGTCCTTCAATTGGGTGGTGACTGTAGTGGGTAGGAGGTCGGTGGGCAGAGGGTTTGGGGCTCAACTGGCGGAAGTCTCTTTACTCTTTGATCGTGTGACCATGGGGTGGGCGGTATTGGAATTACCAGTTTCTATTTCAGTAGTTGTCTCTGGGGAATCTGGGGGGTGGCAGGGTATGGAGACTCTTAGGTCGTCAGCTGTGGTAGAAGTCTCTTTCTCCGTGGGTGACACTGTCGCTGTTCTTCCAATGGCCAAGTCGGTGACGCTAGGGCGGGTCTGGAGTTTGCAGATCTTCACGTCGTGTAGGTGATTCCAAGCACGCTTATCCTGCAACTTTACTGCTCTCGTAGATACCTCCTCTACAAGGTGGGGACCAGTGAAGCGTGGGCTGTTCCACTTTCTATTGAAATTGCGGAGTAGCACGTGGTCACCTTTAGCAATTTTGCACAGTTTTTCCTTTTCCAATCCTTTGTCCTCGTCTTCTTGTTGATAACTCTTAGACCCGCCCCGCGTGCGCTCCAGCTGTTGAGACACAAACACTACACTAGTAATCAAAGAAGACACATATTGGTACATTTCATCACCAAGAACAGTTGCAGTGTTTTCATAGTCTGTGAATGCCCTTGATGTTGGCGTTAGAGGAAGGCGCATTTGACGTCCGGTCACCACCTCGTGAGGAGTGAGGTGTGGTCGGAGCCTGGTCTATTCCTTAGTTCGAATAGAGCTAGCGGAAGGCAATACAGCCAACTCTTCTTTGTTGTAAGCTGTATCTTTGCAATTGCCTCCTTCAGTAGGCCATTCACGCGTTCGCATAAACCGTTGGCCTGCGGGTGATATGCACATGCAAATTTATGCTTGATGTTCAGTAAGGATGTGATGTGCTGGAACATTTCATTAGCGAAATGCGGGCCGTTATCCACCCGCAGTACCTCGCACACTCCCCACCTGGGGAAAACCTCCCTCACTAGAAATTTAGCTGCTCTGAATGCATATGGATGTGAGCAGGGTCCTGCCTCAATCCACCTGGAAAAAGGGCATACCACTACAATCATATACCTATTTCCTTGACATACGTTGATCATATCAACGTAATCAATATGGACGTGCAGGAATGGTCCCTCTGGCCGGGGTATAGTACCTTTTATCACTTGCAGCGTGTGACCGGCCGTAAACTGTTGACATGTGAGACAGTTGCTGATAAAATTTGTCACATGGGAATTTAACTCGGGGCAGAACCAATCTTCCCTAATTCGTGCTGCAATAACTTCCTTGCCTGTATGAGCTGGGTGGTGGAGTTGGCTCAGGGCGGTGTTCAATAGTGCCAATGGCATTACCATCTTTCCAGTGTTACCCTGACACCATAGTGCGTCAGTTGGCGACATTGTACATCCTCTTTTTACCCATATTTCTTTTTCTGCCATTGGTGCAGCTGCTTGTAACTCCATTATCTGTGTAGCTGGGAGATGGGTGTACCCTTCTCTCATCAACATCTCTTTAGCTATCCCCCTCCCTCCCCCTCTCTCTGACTCTGGGGGGTTCCATATCTCACCAAAATATGCAGCATACTTCGCATGTGCGTCTGCTGCTGCATTTCCTTTTGAGATATGATCTGCTCCGTTAGTGTGTGCGAGACATTTGACCAAAGCTAGTTCTTGGGGATCATTTATTACTTCAATTAACTCAGCTAACAAGAGAGCATGTTGCACTGGGGTGCCGTCAGCTCTCCTAAACCCTCTTCTCCTCCATTTGGACAATCCTGAGTGGACAGTAGACATGACATATGCGCTGTCAGAATATATAGTTACTCTTTTGTCAAAGCTTTCCTTCAACGCCAAGATCAGTGCAACCAATTCTGCTGCTTGAGCAGAGTAATGTTGTGGTAATTGTATGCATTTCACCGCCACACACACCAATTCCTCTGACATTTTTACCACTGCTGCCCCAGTTCTCCTTATCCCATCACTCTGGTCTATTGTTGATGACCCATCAATGACCAAGAGCTCTCCTCCATTTAGCGCGTCCTCTTCAACTTTTCTAGTACATGAGTACATTTCGGTAGTCTGCGTACAATCATGTGCATAGTCGCCTTCCTCAATAACTTCCGCTATAAACCTTGCAGGATTAACTGTGCTGCATCTAACAATTGATAATTCTGGTCTAGATAAAATGATCTCATAACCTGATGCCCTCTGCGTGGTTAGTGTGGACTTAGGCTTGTTCAATATTGCAAATAGTGCATGTTCCACAAATAGTGTGGTTGGGCACCCCATTGTAATTGATGATGCTTTCTCTACCGCGAAGGCAGCTGCGGCGAGACCTTGTTCGCAAGGGAAATGTCCTAACATTACAGGATCCAAGTGACCGCTGTAAAATGCTACTGGTTTGTATCCCATGCTTGTTTTTTGAGCCAACACTGCTTTCATTACTGCTGAGTCGCAATGTGAAAATATAAAGAATTGTCGTTCATAATCTGGGGTGGCCAGCACCGGAGCAGTTGATATTGCGTCTTTCAGTTCATCAAAGGCCTCTTTCATTTCCCTTGTCCACCCCAATTTTTTCTCCCCTTTGTTAGCCTCTCTTAATGCTTCAAGTAAGGGTCCTATGTATGAGCTGTAATCGAATACCCATGCTCTACAGTAGTTGCACAATCCCAGGAACTGCTGCAGTTCCCTCACTGTTTGTGGCAATGGCGTTTTTGATATAGCCTGTGCTCTTTGTGGTGCAATCTTTCTTCCGTGTTGGGATATCAGCTGACCAATGTACAGTACCTGTTCCTGACAATACTGTAATTTTTCTTTGTCTACCTTGCAACCCTTTTCAGCCAATATTGTCAGCATCTTCAATGAGTCCTCCCTGCATTTTTTTTCGCATGTGCTGCAAATTATTATATCGTCAACATACTGCAACATTGTGCTTTCTAATTCAATGTTTCCCAAGTCCATCTGTATTACTCTGTTGAAAATTGAGGGTGACTCGCAGTACCCTTGTGGCAATCTGGTGTGTTTCCATTTTGTGTTTCTGTACGTGAAGCTTGTCAGATCTTGTGAATCTGGATGCAGGGGTATTGAGAAAAAGCCATTTTTGAGGTCAATCACTGTAAATCGTGATGCCTCTGCTGGAATGCCACACAATATTGTGGTCGGGTTTGCTGCTATGGGGTATTCTGCTTCCACTATGTTGTTCAAGGGCCTGAGGTCCTGGACCCTGAGGCCAAGACCCTCCTTTAGCTTTGCGCACTGGATATACGGCTGTGTTACATGGTGATTCTGATGGTACCAATATGCCATTATTTATAAGGGCCGTTATTGTTTCGTATATGCCCTCATCTGCCTCTTTTGATAGTGGGTATTGCTTCACTCTAGGGAGTATTGCACCTTTTTTCAATTTTATTCTTACTCCCCCTATACTTTTTATGCACCCCACGTCATAGGGACTAGTAGTCCATAATGATGTTGGGACTTTTGCCATATCCTCCTCAAAGAAGGGAACTGGGGTGGATGTGGATGCTTCAAGTGCCATTGCAATTTTCTGTGCTACTTGTTTGTATGTCACTATTAGCCATATATCTACACTCATCATAAATACCATTTCACCCTCTTCCTTTTCTTCTGAAAAGAGCTCCTCGTCTGACACCTGGGTGAGCCTGCATCCCTCAGCTAGGGCTATCACTGCCCTCCATGCTCTTCCTTCCCTGTCTTGGGCATGTACTGCGATATAATCAGCAGTTGCTATAATGCTCTCCATGCTCACTGAAATCACCTTTCCTTCTGGTTCATTGGCTGGTGTTTCTGGTCTAAACAAATAGGCTGTTGGCCTCCTCCAGATCTTTCCTTCTATTCCTGGCATCCATGCGAATGCCATGTCTGTTCCGTACTGGAACAGTTCGACATCTACTGGCTCAGCCCTAATCACTGTCTGTCCACAGTATGCTTGCATAATTTGCCGTGCAGTGAGCATGTTTATTCCAGGAGTGGAACAAATTATGCCGTCCTCCGTAAAGGAGATCGTCATATTCAACCTGCTCATTATGTCTCTCCCAAGTATGTTTACTGGTGAGTCCCTTGAATATAAAAGCGGGACGGACATGTCCTAATCCCCTATTGATAAGGAGATGTTATCAGTAAAGGGAACCAACCCCCTAGCCCCAGAGAATCATTGGGTGTTCATGGCCTCACCTGACATCTTAAATTTACCTTCCCTTATACAAGACCGGGTTGCCCCGGTGTCAACAAGGAATGATAACTTTTTGTCACCTATCGTTACCTCTATGCGTGGTTCCTCCGCACTGTTAGGTGTTACCGACAGGATGGGACACACCAAGGCCGTCTGTGGGCTGTCCTATTGTAGATATAATGATTGACCACTTCCTGTGTAAGGGTTGTGTCCCAGGACCGTCACCCTTCCCAGTTGTGTTTGCTGTAGTTGTGTATTGGTAGAGGTTATTTTATGGTCTTGAATTTGGGCAGGTTGCTGTACTTGCTGCACTTGAGGTTGTTGTGTTATCGCTACCTGTTGTTGTGGTAGTGAATATGTCTGTGGCTGTTGTTGTGTTACTGGTTGTTGCTGCACATTTCCCGGTTGCAGTGCCTGCTGTTGTTGGTTGCCCTGCTGTTCCCTTGTAGGCCCTTGCTGTCCCTGTTCTCCCCATGCTGGTGTGCCAGGTCTCATTCTACATGTGCGTGACATGTGCCCTAGTAATCCACAAATCCAACATACCGGTGGTTCCCTGGTCTGCCATGGAAAGCTCCCTGAATTGTCCTGATATACTGGTTGCCCGGTGGGGTAGAAATTTCTGAATCCTCCCCCTTGCTGTTGTGTGTTATAGCCGTATCCCCTCCCCCTCATCATTCCTCCCCTTCCCCTGTTATAATTATAATATCCAGCTCCTGGTGTTGAGTGTCCTCCTCCCATGTTCCTCCTCCCATGTTAGTCATGTATGGTTGGGGTGGTGGCAGCTGTTGTGCTACAATCTGTGATGATTGTATTTGGGAGGGATCTTGTGCAGCCACTACTTGTGTGGGGTTTTGAGTCATTGTTGTAGGTGTAGTTATTAGTGCACCTTCCATCGTGTATTTAGTAAGTTTTTTCTGTACCAATTTAGCCTCTTCCGCTTTTCTATCCTCTTCCTTTTGTTTCATCTTTTCTTGCCATGTCCTACAATGATGTACTATCGTCAGTTGTATTTCTGGCCATGCTTTTGCTTCCATCCCCACTACTTTCTTCAGTTGTTTCTGCACTGCTTCTGGGAGTCCTTGTATTAGTATATGATAGAATATTGATGGTGTTTTGTCCATTTGTTCTCTAGTTTCCATACGCCACTTCTCTTGAATTTCCTGGATATAATCAACAGGATCTTCATTCTCACTCATCTTGCGTGATGTAATCGCTCCTATGTCTGATGTATCTGGGTACTGTACTCTCAGCGCTTGCCATAATGCATGTCTGCAGTTTGCGAATGGTGCCCCATCGTGTGATGTGTGTAACGCTCACCTGATTCCCGTAGAGGCGCCGGTCTTGACTGGGCGTATACCGTATCTTCAAAGGTGATGTGTAACACACGGCTGGCTCTTTGGGCTGGACCTCGGTGCACTGTATGTCTGACTCGAAGGGTAAGATGTCTGCAGATAGAAAATATGGGATTAAGGAACTGGGTTATTGAATGTCTCTCTCTTCTTCCCTTTCTCTTCTCCTGTAGAACCCCAAAGGTTAACGCTCTCACCTTAGGTAAGTGAACGCCGTGCTCTCCATCTGCCTCGGGGCAGGGTGCTGTAACCAGTTTCTTCACTGGATAAGGGGAGCAGGCCTCTTGACTTCAGAGGACTGCTGTCCGTCGTTTACTGCACGAACGGTAAGTTTCGAGTAATTCTAATGTCTTTAAAGTCTTTAGTAATGATGTTTCTTGTTTTGCTGGGTTCCGGCGATGGCGGATGACGGGCTGAAGTGAGTTGAAGATGGAGCCCGTGTGATGAATAGAAGCGCCTGGAAGCACGTAAGTAAGCGCTTGTTGCCTGCTTCACGATGCGCTCTAACTGTCTTTTTATTTTGCAGGTACAAGTTCGGAGCGGCTGCAGGGTGCCGGAATACCCACTGGGTTAGATGTGGAAAGGAGTAATGGCACGTGAGTATTAAACTTCCCCAATGTCTTTAAACGCACCTTGTTTTGTCTTTCAGATGCGGGATGCAGCGCCGAAGGCCTCCGGAGCTTGCGAAGAGTTGGTAAGCTTTTGTCTTTCAGATGCCGGAATGCAGTGTGAAGACCTCCGGAGCGCACGAAGAGTAGTTAAGCCTTTGTCTTTCAGATGCCGGAATGCAGCGCGAGGCGTTGGTGACAGCCGATGGACCAGGTAAGTGAAGAGCTGTCACTGAAGACCGTAATGCTAACCTGTTCTTTCTTGTCTTTATAGGTGTTGCTGAAGACTGGATTCAGGATGGTAAGCCTTTTTCCTTAGGCCCAGGATCGGATGCAGAAGACACGATGAGCGTTCTGCTGCAGAGGATGCAGAATAACGCAAAGCAAGATTCATCCATCGGGTGTGGTTTAAATAGCCTCCTGTAGTGCTTAGGTGTCTCCTTCCACAGCCACGCCTAGGTAAGAAAAGAGTTCCTGCTTTCCAGAAGAGTTCCAGTGTTCTGAATCTAGGGAGTGGCTCCTGCCCCACCCAACAGGAAAAGTAGTTCCAAACAGAAGAGGATCAGAGGCTCAACTGGCAGGCAAGTAAGCAGCATGGTCTGCTGCAGGTAAGTCCACCCAAGCATTATGAGCCCGGCGCTTCCAGCGCTGGGACTGGGCATATTTATGAGCCTGGTGCCACTGGCGCCAGGACTGGGTCCAAAAGGTCCCAATTGGGACTGGTTGGCACTCGGAACCTGGGTTATGGATCTGCTTCCAAGGAAGTTGGGAAAACCCTGACCTTTTGGAAGCAGAGATCATGACAGTACCCCCCCCTCAAGGCCCCTCCCAAACCGGGCTTCTCCGGGGGTTTTGGCTTGTCAGGAAATGTTCGGTGAAATCTTTTGATTAGGCGAGGAGTGTGGACATATTCAGCAGGTTCCCAGGATCTCTCTTGGGGGCCGTAGCCTTTCCAGTCAATTAGGTAAAATAGTTTAGATTTGGAGATCTTGGAGTCCAGAATGCTTTTGACTTCAAACTTGAGTTCTCCATCAACTAGGATAGGTTTTGGAGATTTAGTTAGTCGGGTTTGAGGTTGCACGGGTTTTAATAGAGAGACGTGGAAGACCGGATGTATCTTCATGTGCGGGGGCAAGTCCAACTTGACCGCTACTGGGTTTACTATGGTAGTGATGGAATAGGGACCAAGGTATCTTGGGTTGAATGTGCGTGGCCCTTTTAGAGGTAGATATTTGGTGGATAACCAGACTTGATCCCCTACTTGATATTGAGGGGCTTCCTTCCGATGTTGATCTGCTCCTTTCTTGTATTGTTCTTTAGCCCTTTGAAGGTGAGAAACAGCTTCCTTAAAGGCTTGGGTGATTGTAGAATGCAGGTAGTCTACTGCTGCTCTTTCAAGATCTTGGAGGGGATCCAACTCCGAGGTTCGAGGGTGACTGCCGTACAAAAGAAAAAACGGGGTTTTCCCAGTTCCCGAATGGACAGAGTTATTGTAGGCATATTCGGCTATCCAAAGGATGTCTTTCCAAGTTTTTTCAGTTTGTTGCAGCATGCAGCGTAAATACTGTTCCAGAGTTTGATTGGTCCTCTCGGTTTGTCCGTCGGTCTGAGGGTGGTGACTGGTCGATAGTCTCACATCAATTTGAGCCGACCGACAGCAACTTCGCCAAAAATGAGAAATAAATTGACTACCTCGATCCGAAATTAGAACCGAAGGAAAACCGTGCAGTCGGACGATGTTTTCGAGAAATTCTCGGGCCAGAGTTGCTGCTGTTGGCAAGCCTTTGAGCGGAATGAAATGCGCCATCTTGGAGAATAAGTCCACGATTACTAGAATCGTATTGTATCCGGAGCATGGAGGTAGATCGATGATGAAGTCCATAGAAAGCGTATGCCAAGGGCGAGGTGGGATGTCAATAGGGCGTAAGAGGCCTGCTGGTCTTTCCTTTTGACTCTTGTTTTGGGCGCATACTCCACAGGACATTATAAAGTCTCTGATATCTTTTTTCCAAGACGGCCACCAGAAGTAGCGCTTGATCTTTTCTGAGGTCTTGGCCATACCGGGATGTCCTTCCATTAAAGAATCGTGATAACAAGAGATTACTTTTTTCTGTAAATCTGTGCTGGGTAGGTATAATCGTTCTTGGAAATACAATAAGTTGTCCTTTACTGCAAAGTCCTTTCCCTGCAGATGCCAATTCTGTATGTCTGCTGGAGTTACAAGTTGCCTGGCTTTATCCTTAACTTCCTCTATGGATTCTGTGGCGATTACACCCAGAATTCTTTGTTCGGGAATGATTGGTACAGGTTTAGGGTTGATCAAGTGTTCTTCCACTCCCATCCGAGAAAGGGCATCAGCTTTACCGTTCTTTGTACCAGGTCGATAGGTAATTATGAAGTCAAACTCGGCAAAGAATAATGCCCAACGGAGTTGTCTAGAGGATTGGGCTTTTGCGGTTTTCAAATATTGCAGGTTTCGGTGATCCGTAATCACAGTAACGGTGTGTCGGGCCCCCAGCAGATAATGCCGACAAGCCTTAAAGGCAGACTTGATAGCCAGAAGTTCCTTGTCAGTAATCGTGTAATTGATTTCAGGAGGCGAGTATTTGCAGGACCAAAATGCCACGGGATGCAACTGATTGGTTACCGGGTCCTTTTGTGATAGAACTGCCCCCATGGCAAGGCTTGAAGCATCAGTTTCCACGATGTAGGGGAGTTCGGGGCGAGGGTGTTTTAAGATTGGTGCAGAGATAAATTTAGTCTTCAAATCCTGGAAAGCTTGTTCCGCCTCGGTAGACCATTCAAAACGTTTGTTTTTCTTTAACAAGGCAGTGATGGGCTGGACTATTCGAGAGAATTCGGGGATAAACCTGCGGTAAAAGTTAGCGAAGCCTAACATGCTTTGCACACCTTTTACGGAGGATGGTGATGGCCATTTGAGAACTGCATCGACCTTCTTTGAATCCATACGCACTCCGCCAGGTGATAATATGAATCCCAAGAATTCAACTTCAGTCACGTTGAAAACACATTTTTCCAACTTAGCGAAAAGTTTGTGTTGACGCAATCTTTCGAGGACCATTTTCACGTGTTTCCGATGTTCAGATTCCAATGAAGACTAAACGAGGATGTCGTCAATGTAAACAACAACACACACATCTATGAGCTCTCTGAGGACATCGTTCATAAAATATTGAAAGGCGGCCGGGGCATTGCAAAGTCCGAAGGGCATGACCTGATATTCAAATAGCCCATACTTGGTGCGGAAGGCCGTCTTCCATTCATCGCCCTCTTTTACTCGTACCAAGTGGTAAGCTCCTCTAAGATCCAGCTTTGTATATATGCATGCTTTTCTGACTTGGTCCAGGAGTTCAGGGATCAAAGGTAACGGATATCTATTCTTAACGGTGATCTGGTTCAGGGAGCGATAATCTATACAAGTTCTAAGGTCTCCTTCCTTTTTTGGAACGAAGAACAAAGCTGAAGAAGCAGGGGACTTGGAAGGACGAATAAACCCATTTGCCAGGTATTGATCCAGGTATTGTCGAAGGTGAAGGTTCTCAGGCTCGGTGAGGGCATAAATTCTACTACAAGGAGGAGTAGATCCAGGTATCAGGTCTATCTGGCAGTCATAAGACCTATGAGGAGGTAGAGAGTTAGCCTGATCCTTCCGGAAAACATCTTGGTATTCTAGGTATTCGGGAGGTAACTGGGGAGTCTCTGAAGAAATTGCTGCCAGTGCAACACCAGGTGGAGGGTGACAAGTAGAGACACATTCTGTAAACTGGACCGTTCTTGCTCGCCAATCGATCAGAGGATTGTGTTTCTCTAACCAAGGTATTCCTAGAATAATCTGAAACTGAGGGGCCTTGATCACATCGAACACGATCTTCTCATGGTGTCCATCTTGACTTACTAGCGTCACCTCTTGAGTGGTATGCGTTACTGGCCCGGAGGCTATCTCCGTACCATCCACCGTAGTAATGACGTCCTTTACAGCCTTGGGACAAAGAGTTAGATTCATCCCAAAACCATTTCATGATCCACATAATTGCCGATGGCACCGCTGTCGACGTAAGCTTCAATTGCATGTAATCGATCCGGATTATCAGGGCTAATGAGGAACATAGGTATCACGAAATGCGAGGTCACGGAACTGGTTTTCACGCTCGGCAAGAGGACCTCTATTCTTGTCGGGCGAGGTCGTTTCCCTGCTCAGAGTTTGTAACTTTGGTAACTGCAGCTCCTACTGCCTTCTTGGCAGGTTTCACCGGACAGTCTCGAAGAAAGTGCCTTAGTTTCCGCAATAGAGGCATAATTGCAACTGTTTTCTCCTTTCCCGCTCCTTTTGTGTTAGAGGACCTTTCAGACCCCCTATTTGCATGGGTTCCCCGGAGTCTACTCCTTTGGAAGGAGTTGGCGGTTTGGAAAATACTCGAGCATCAAACTTGGAACGATCGGCCTTATTGTTCTGCAGTCTGTGATCTATTTGAACGACTAAGTCTATATAGTCCGAACAATCTTGTGGGGGATTCACTACTTGGGCTAACACATCTTTGAGCTCTCCACGTAGACCTCTATAAAACAGCGTAATCCTTTTGTCCTCAGGCCATTGAGTTTCCACTATCAGTCTGTTGAAAGACGCAATATAAGCCAAAAGGTCTTGATTACCTTGTCGCAACGAAAGAAGCTCATTGTCCAAGGCCTGCCCCTGTGAATGTCTTGCGAACAGTGTTTCCATACTGAGCTGAAAAGCTTGAAAATCATGGAGGACCGGATCATCTTTATTTACTAGAGGGATCGACCAGTCTGCCGCATTGCCACTAAGGTACGAAAGCACGAAAGCTACTTTAGCTTGATCAGTTGGAAAGGCTGCTGGCCGGCATAAGAAATGCAACCCTCACTGATTGATAAATACTGCAAACCTCTTTGGGTCACCAGAAAATCGTTCGGGCGGAGCCAGAGGTACATTCCCAGGTAGGTTGATCTGCACTGGATTCATAGAGGATGTAGAAGGAAGATTTCCCCCAGATGCGGGTAACGGGGTCTGTCCGGCTTGTGACTGTAGCAATTGTCTAGCGAGATCATCTGTTCGTTCCTTGGAAATAATCAGTTCCCTTCTTAGAGCGTTCGTTTCCTGACGGGTTGCATGCACTTCTGCCCTTAGTTCCCCAAGTAACTGGGCTAGCTGGTCGGTATCTGGGGTTTCCATAGCGCCTGGACGGGAGTTTTGTGGTAGGCTTTGCGTTCTGTAACGCTCACCTGATTCCCGTAGAGGCGCCGGTCTTGCCTGGGCGTATACCGTATCTTCAAAGGTGATGTGTAACACACGGCTGGCTCTTTGGGCTGGACCTCGGTGCACTGTATGTCTGACTCGAAGGGTAAGATGTCTGCAGATAGAAAATATGGGATTAAGGAACTGGGTTATTGAATGTCTCTCTCTTCTTCCCTTTCTCTTCTCCTGTAGAACCCCAAAGGTTAACGCTCTCACCTTAGGTAAGTGAACGCCGTGCTCTCCATCTGCCTCGGGGCAGGGTGCTGTAACCAGTTTCTTCACTGGATAAGGGGAGCAGGCCTCTTGACTTCAGAGGACTGCTGTCCGTCGTTTACTGCACGAACGGTAAGTTTCGAGTAATTCTAATGTCTTTAAAGTCTTTAGTAATGATGTTTCTTGTTTTGCAGGGTTCCGGCGATGGCGGATGACGGGCTGAAGTGAGTTGAAGATGGAGCCCGTGTGATGAATAGAAGCGCCTGGAAGCACGTAAGTAAGCGCTTGTTGCCTGCTTCACGATGCGCTCTAACTGTCTTTTTATTTTGCAGGTACAAGTTCGGAGCGGCTGCAGGGTGCCGGAATACCCACTGGGTTAGATGTGGAAAGGAGTAATGGCACGTGATTATTAAAGTTCCCCAATGTCTTTAAACACACCTTGTTTTGTCTTTCAGATGCGGGATGCAGTGCCGAAGGCCTCCGGAGCGTGCGAAGAGTTGGTAAGCTTTTGTCTTTCAGATGCCGGAATGCAGTGTGAAGACCTCCGGAGCGCACGAAGAGTAGGTAAGCCTTTGTCTTTCAGATGCCGGAATGCAGCGCGAGGCGTTGGTGACAGCCGATGGACCAGGTAAGTGAAGAGCTGTCACTGAAGACCGTAATGCTAACCTGTTCTTTCTTGTCTTTATAGGTGTTGCTGAAGACTGGATTCAGGATGGTAAGCCTTTTTCCTTAGGCCCAGGATCAGATGCAGAAGACACGATGAGCGTTCTGCTGCAGAGGATGCAGAATAACGCAAAGCAAGATTCATCCATCGGGTGTGGTTTAAATAGCCTCCTGTAGTGCTTAGGTGTCTCCTTCCACAGCCACGCCTAGGTAAGAAAAGAGTTCCTGCTTTCCAGAAGAGTTCCAGTGTTCTGAATCTAGGGAGTGGCTCCTGCCCCACCCAACAGGAAAAGTAGTTCCAAACAGAAGAGGATCAGAGGCTCAACTGGCAGGCAGGTAAGCAGCATGGTCTGCTGTAGGTAAGTCCACCCAAGCATTATGAGCCCGGCGCTTCCAGCGCTGGGACTGGGCATATTTATGAGCCTGGTGCCACTGGCGCCAGGACTGGGTCCAAAAGGTCCCAATTGGGACTGGTTGGCACTCGGAACCTGGGTTATGGATCTGCTTCCAAGGGAGTTGGGAAAACCCTGACCTTTTGGAAGCAGAGATCATGACAATGTGTTTGTTATTGTGACCCCGGGGAAGCCTGCTCTCTTCCAGATGTCATCTGCTGCATCCCCCAATATTGATATTAGGAGGCCCTTTACATCTCCTACTGCCAGTTTCTGTCCTGCGGTGTGTTTTTCCATTTCATATATCCATTTTCCCGCACCTCCACTTAATGATGGGAGCCTGCACTTTATATTTTCCTTGTCTGCATGCTTCCAAGGGACGTATTGTGGTCTAACCCCTCCCCTCTCCAGAAGTGGCATTAGGTTGTGTCCTGTTTGACCCCCTGGGTTCCCCAAAGTCGAGTCCGTGTACCCCTCCTCTTCTTCCCTGTCGTCTACATCGTCTGTTGTGTCCATATTTCCCCTGCTCGTAACTGTTTCTCCTCCATCTCTTCCCCTTCTTTTATCATTTCCTTTATTTAATGTGGGCGTGTGTATTCGTTCTTCCTGCCTGCGTCCAGGGAGGTCTCTAAGCCTGCCTGCATAGGGTGTGTGTTCGTGAGGGGCGGGTGCGGGTGTAGGTGGGCATGTTGCACGGGATGAGTGTGGGGTGGTGGAGCATGTTGGACGGGATGATGAGGGTGTAGCTGCACGTGTCTGCCTTCCCACCATTCCTTGCTCTTCCTCCTCACTTCCCCCCAGTTCTTCCTTTCTTCTGCAGGCCCATGGTGATTCCCTGTTTGTCCAGGTGATGTACAATTTATCTAAGCTTTCCCTTTCCCTATTTCTTCCTTCCTTCTCCATTCCTCCCTCTTCCTCACTACAAAAGTCATCCAGGAGCGACAACCCCCAATCTGTCTTTTTCCCCCTAATCGTTACTGTTTTTAAGTCTATTAGATCCGTTCCTCCCGTATCTTCTTTACCAATTGCTCCCCTTTGTGCTGATGTTGTTGCTACTTCTGTGTCTCTGCGTACATATCTCCTTACTTCACTCTCCCCTCTCCTATCTTCTCTTTCCCCTTCTCTTTTCTCCGCTATTTCTCTACCAATTTCCTCTCTTTTCTTTATTAATTCCTCCATTACTTCACTACTCATCTTTTCCAATATCCTTTGCTCTTCTCTCTTCCTTTCCCATCTCTCTCTTTCCCGCTCTAATATACTCTCTATCATCCTCCCTTCTTCGTATTTCTTTGTCGTTTCTGATAGTATTCTCCTCTTCCATATTTCCATTTCTTTTTCTTTCTCTTCTTCCTCTCTTTTCTAGTCACGCAGTGCTGCTCTGGATACCCTTTCTGCTACTGCCTTTACCCTTTCGGCTTCTCTCTTTCGCTCCTCAGTTCGTTCCCTCATTTTTTCCAACTCATTCTTACTTTCTTTCCTTTCCTGTGCTCTCTCTCTTTCCTCTCTCTCAAGCTGCTTGATCAGGGCATTCTGCTCATCCCTTAATTCTGCTAATCGTTCCTCCAAAATCTCTTCCTTTTGTCGTGACAGCTCTTCCTCCTTTCTTTTTCCCTCTTCCCCTTTCATTTCATTCTTTCTGGTATTATCCTCGTCGATTTTCCTTACTACCTCCTTCAACTCTCCTGTTAATGAACCTCGTAATTTTAATAATACCTGCGCAGCTACCCACTCATCATGTCCTATTGCCGCGATTTGTTCTTCGCTAGTCCTCCCCTCCCCTGCGGGCATCTTCGTATAAGTTGATCCCGTCGTACTAGTCTGCTCCCCTCCTGTGTGGCCACTTGTAGCTGTATATGGTGGCGGGCTGTATGCCGGGTTCGAGTACCCCTCAGCCGCCCTTAATTGTTCTCTCACTATTTCTCGTAGTTCCGTTAAAGGATATAACCCCCCTTCCTCTTTTTTCACTACCTTCGCTAGGGGCATATCGTCTCTCTGTTCCTTTTTTATTTCTTTTTCGTTTATATTGTTACTCTTTTCTCCTCCCTCTTGTCCGTTCCCCGTGTTCTGTGTGCCTTCACTCTCTTTTTCCCCATTCTCTTCTTCCTCCTTAATCTTCTTCTCTTCCGTTGTTTCCCCCATAGTGAACATTCCGTTTGGTCCTGGTCGGGACCCTTGGAACATCCTCCATAAGTTAAACACCTCCACGTGGTGTGTCAACTTCTTCCCCTTGTATGTGTTATGCAGATGGGTTAATAGTGAGTGTTGGGTATATGGATCGAAACTGCCACTAGGCGGCCATGGTGTCGTCATTTTGTTGTCCGTCCCCTGTGTCCATTCTATGCTGTATTTGATCAGTTTCTCCCTATGGGGTGACAGTGTTTTACATATATGCCTTAGCGGGGTAGTGAGGGTGTTCCCCCACCGTCCCGATCCTGTCCTGTATGACATAGTAGCACTTCAATTGTTATCCTACCTCTATATGGTAGCGGTTATCTTGCTAATAGTGTACGCTATACAATTTCAGATATTTACCTGGCCCCGTAATTTTGGGGACTTGCGATTGTCCGCTAAAGCAAAATAGTAAAATATAGCATTTGCATTTGTATATTCTTTTCTTTCTTTTCTTCCTTCACCGAACACCTTTACGGCCCCCTATGGCCGAGGCGCACGTAGCCTCCTGCGGCTGCGCGCCCTGTGTGACGTTCTTATACAGCCGTCCCACTTTGTTTTACCCCTCCTCCTCTTTTTTCACTTGCGTGGCCGGCGTTCTCCGTGCGCGGCCACGTCCCCCTTTTCACCTTGCCCCGATCTACTCGTTACCGTTTATCTCCGTCTCCACTCCCTTACCATTATTCTCTTCCCCACCACTCTTCAAAAAAAATGCCTTGTGTTCGAGATATCCTATGAAAGCCCTACTGGTGACGTCACCGATCTCTTCCAAAACTACTGGTAAGTTCTTTACATGTTTTTAAAAGTTCGAAATACGTTTGCAATCTACCCCCGTTAACCCCACAGCTGTCCTCTTGTCACGCCTGGAACAATGTAATCAACAATATAATCAGACTGCGCACGCTACGTCGCCTCGCGTGTGATACGCCCCTCGACAGGAGGGCTTAACCAGCCAATTATCTTCCGTATTAGGCAACCAGCTAGCTACTGCCTACAGGGAAACGTCATCTATCTATCGAGTTTTCTGCTCGATCAATAGGGATCCTCATCTACTCATTGATCAATAATCACCAAATCGTAGGAAACCGCACACACACACGCCCTTACAGGTGGTCGCGACCTAGGCCAATCAGTGTCTACGAGCGTCCGCACGTGATGTTTTCGTGCCCCCTCCTCTTCCGTAACGTAGCGGACTGTCTCGCACTTGTCCAGCTACCATTCACCGTCAACACTAATTTATCAAACCTTCGCCGCACACCTGTGTAACACCTCCCACCTCCCGTATTCTATTCCTCCCCCTCCCTCACAATTTCACATTGCTTGTTGGGCGTGGCATACTCACCAAGTTCTCTTGATGCAGGGCCGCTCGACTGCGTGCACCCCTCCAAGCGGCTCGCCACCTCCCCTCGTCTGGACCACGTCTGGACACTCGCCAACCGCGGGCGGGATACTTCTCAACCGGCTCCGAAGGCCAATATCCGGATTGAGCTGTCCGGTCTTCTCGCAGTTCCGCGTTGGTCCTGTAGTCCTCAAAAAGGGGGCAGCAGCAGAGGGGGCCGCGCCGCCGGGCTTCCTCGCAACGAGAGCACTCGGAAAAATAAAATAAAAGCAGATCTTAAACAGATCTCAGCAGTGCCTCCAACTTGTCAGGGGGAAATTCTCCCGGGGTCAGCTGGGCCGTCCGCAGACCCCCGGGCAGGGAGGCCCCAACTCCTCTCGCGTATCCCAAAAATGAGTATGAGGCACACACAAGAAGCAAGGTGGTTCTGCTGTTTATTAAACAACGGCAGGGATGGGTCTAGGATCGTACGTGTCCGTCCTGACTCTCGAAATTCGTGGGGCTCGCAGGCCCTTTTTGCCTCAGTATGACGCGCTACTTGCGTCACCTGGGAAAGTTAGTAAAAACCTATTGCCACTCTGGATTGGTTCCTCGAGTGGTAGGGTTAGTATAGCACACGTATAGAGGAGATTGTTAGTGGTTAAGAGTCAGTCAGGTGGTATACTTGGGTTGTCCCTTCTATTAGATACATGAAAACTGTTACACAAAGACCCCTGATGATTGGCTAATGTTAATGGCGTTAGTGATGAGTGCTCCATGTTCTGATTGGTCCACTCGCGAGTCCCCCAGCCTGGGACCACCGTTGTTCCCAGCTTGCGGTGTACCTGTCATTTGCAACAATATGTAACTATGTGTTTGTGCAGACAATGTGTGAATTTGCTCATATGCTTGAGAGCAGACTATTCCCACCGCCGTAGGTGTCCATTGGGTCATTTCATTGTTGCAGCCTGTGTCTCAAAACGTGGGACCCCGGCGAATTCTCCTTCCTGGGTCTGGCACCCTGTCAGGTTCGGCTTGGTCACGTGAGGAGAGACCGTGGTTGAGGCAGAATTCTGCACATTTAAAATTGTATTTGCCTCTGCGTGTCTGGCTTAGTTTGCAGGTGTGAGCTTGGCTTCGGCTTGTGGCATGCGAGTTGCAACATTGCCCCCTTGGCTGTCAGTTCTCGCTGGGCTCATTCTGCAGGGTCAGCAATTGTACTCTTGTTCGTTCAATGTTCGTGGAGGCTCTTGTTTGCGGCCTACTTGGGCCTGGTGCATAGGTGGGGATGTTTGATGCACGGCACTTTAAGTTTCGGTATCATATTGCTTCGTATCCAGTATCATGTCTTTGTTGCATTTTTCATCACAATGCATGGGTTAGGAGAAGCGTCAGCAAGCATTTTAGATGAGTGCTTTGTGCGTCTTGCGTTTCTGCATTTTGAAAACCCTATGTGAAAAATAATAAAGATGCGTGTCAGTGGGTGTGTCCGTCACCTACGTCATAGCACTGAATATGTTCTTCGTGTGGATTGGTGTGGGAGTGTCCAGTGTGCATGGTTGCACGGGTGTTCTGACCGTTGGCTAGGTCGTTATGGCATCTCTAACAATGTGTTTATTTACTGTTGAATGGTTCAGTCGAGTTCATCCATGCCGCAGGTGTCGGCTTGGGCAGGGCAGGCTGGTGGGCAGGCTGGTGGGCACATCTGTATGTTCCTGTACCAGGGTATTTGGTCATCTGGTAGATAGGCAAATTCTTCTCGTGGCGGGTGTCTGGGCCGCGATCCTCTAGGCCAGGGGCGTGAGGGGATTGGGGGGAGTCTTTTGTCCCATTCTCCCACTTCAGATCTTTAAGCCCAAGTTCAGTTTTCTTCCACAGTGGGTCAGCATGGTCTCTTGCCAGAATGGAGTGCTCACAGGCCAGAATCTAATGGCTTGCACACTGTCAGTCAGTGGAAATGTCAGACATCCATTTTCTCCTTATCTGGCCCCATGGATTTATTTTTATTTATTTTATTATATTTATTTGTTACACGCCCAGACCCTCGGGTATCACGGCGAGGTTATAAGATAGCTTAGAAATTAGTCACATTCAAACATTGCATTAGTTGCATTACATGATATAGGTTACAACATATTCACAACAATATACAGTGGCCTAAGTATTTACAACAGTATCCGATGGAAGGGGTCCTATCTTTGGGTGCTAATATTGGTTGAATAACCAGGTTTTTAGCTGTTTCTTAAAGATCGTGAAGGAGGATGCTTTTTTGATGATGATAGGTAGGGTGTTCCAGTGTTTGGGGGCTAAAGTGGTGAAGCTGCTGCCCCCTGCTCTTGTGGTTTTGAATCGGGGGGGGTCCAGGAGGAGTTTGTCGTTGGATCTCAGTAATCTTATGTTAGTTTTAGGATGCAGAGTGTTATTGAGGTAGATAGGTCCTTTTTTTGTAATGCATTTGTGGGTGATGCATAATGTTTTGAAAATGATGCGGGCTTTGATGGGGAGCCAGTGGGCATCTTTCCTGGTCTTGGATATATGGTCTGATTTTTTTATGCCTAGCGCTGCCCTCGGGACTTTGTTTTGCAAAAGTTGCATTTTGGCCAGGTTGGTGTTGGAGGTGCCCAGTAGTAATACATTACAGTAGTCCAATTTCGATAGGACCAGTGCTCTGGCCAGGGTGAGGCAGTTTGCTGGGGTCAGAAATTGACGGCTGAGTGCAATTAATTTGGAAGTGTAGGCCGTGGAGGAGGAAAGTACATTGATCTGTTTAGTCATGGTCAGGCTAGCATCGAAGTACAAGCCCAGTGTTTTTACTTGTTTTGACACTGGAATATTGGTGCCGTCGATGTTGATGGTTGAATATTCTGGCTGAAGGGTTGCTAGTTTGGCTGGAGCTCCTACGATGAGGACTTCCGTCTTCTCATCGTTAAGACATAGGCTGTTTAATGCCACCCAGTTTTGTATGATGACGTAAATTTTATTGATTGTTAAAGTGTCCTGGTCATAGTTGCCTGTAAGAGGTATAAGGATCTGGGTGTCATCCGCAAAATTTGTGTATATGACACCCATATCGTCAAGTGCTGAGAACAGGAGCTTGGTATATGCGTTATACAGCGTGGGAGAAAGGCAAGAGCCTTGGGGCACTCCTATGGGGACTGGGATGGGGTTGGCTGCTTCTTTGCCTATGGACACTCTGGAGGTGCGGTCAGTTAAGAAAGAATTCACCCAAGCAGTGGCTGCCCCAGAGAAATTAAATTCACGGGCAAGTGAGTTGCAGAGTTTGTCGTGGTCCACCAAGTCGAACGCAGCTGAGAGGTCCAACAGCAGGAGAATGCAAAGTTTCCCTGAATCTCTAATGGCATCCATTTGGATTTTGAGGTCCAAGAGAGCTGTTTCAGTGCTGTGGTTGGGCCTGAAGCCCGATTGTCTGGTGCCGAGGAGCTGGTTGGATTCTAAATGGGTTTGAATTTGGTTGTAGGCTAGTTTGTCGATGATTTTGAGTAAGAATGGGACTGTGGTTATGGGGCGATAGTTGGTTGGAATGGTGGGGTCTAGATTTGGTTTTTTTAGAAGTGGTGTAACCCAGGCTTCTTTAATGCAAGTCGGAACTGTATTGGAGTTGAATGAGGCATTGACAAATTTAGTGATGAGGGCGGTCAGGGTGGGTGCACAGGCTTTGACTAGTTTGGCTGGGACAGTATCTCCTTTGCAGTTGGATGCTTTTAGTTTGGAGATAGTCTCGAGTACGAGATTGTGGGTGACTGGTGTGAATTGGAAGGGGGGGTTGGAGTTGTCACTGGAAAGGGTACAGGGATTAGGGAAGGGTTTTTTTTTTGTAGCTAGGAGTAATTTTTTGGAGTTTATTTTGTTTTGTAACATAGTGATTTTGGAGGCAAGAGCATCTTGTATGGTGGTACACCATTCTTTGCTTGTGTTTATGGGTGTGTCGGTCGGAAGTGGGTTTTCAAGTTCTCTAAGGATAGAGAAGAGCTCTTTGGAGTCGGATGCTGCATTGCTAATGCGAGCATTGTAGGCGTTAGCTTTATGTGAGATGATAGCTGATTTGTAGAGGGTATTTGCGTCTTTGAATGCTTTAGCTGAGTCCGGGGAGGGATGTTTATTATGGGCATGCTCAAGAGAGCGTTTTTTCCTTCTAAGGGCGATTAATTCCTCGTTGAACCAGAAGTTGGATTTTTTGTTGAGGCGCCTTAGTTTGGAGGTTACAGGTGCTATGGTGTTAATAGGAAGGGGGGGGATCTTTAAGTACAAGTTAAATTTTCTTCCACAGTGGGTCAGCATGGTCTCTTACCAGGAAGGAGTGCTCACAGACCAAAATCTAATGGTTTGCACACTGTCAGTCAGTGGAAATGTCAGACATCCACTTTCACCTTATCAGGACACATGCAGGTCTTTATAGGGATTGAAGCACACTTCAGTCAATGATCCAAAAAGAAAAACAGCAAAGAGGTCATCTGCAAGAATGTGAGGGTCTGATCATGGTACAAACAGTGTTCCACCCATATGAGGTGCGCTGCAGCTTCTGCATCATGCAGAGGTTGTAATGCACAGGTTTGTATTGTAGGCAATATGCAGCACCTGATCTTGCACCAGCTGGACAAAGTCCAGACAACTGGGCTTTCTCTGCCACAGGGAGAGTGAATCGTAGTCCAAGCAACAGTCTTGGTGAGAGAAGATCTCAGTCGCTTCAAAGAGTCACTAAGGATCCCAAACAATGTGCAAGGGGTGCTGCAGAGGGTGGGCCTTTAGACAGATAACACTTCACACAACCTTGAATTGGCACCTAATGGATGGCACTTCAAGGGGGTGCCAAGGGCCAACATGTCTTGCCCAAGATAGTCCACACAAAACTTCACATTCAGGAGGAATCCCAATGCAAGACAGTGTCAGTCGGGGACTAAGTTTAGATTCTCAGCTGAGTATTCACTGAGTATTATAATTTCAAAGACATTCCCAAAGTATAGAAGAATGCCATATCCACACTCCGGAGGATACTGACCGTCCAGCACTCATAGTTCCTGGTGACAATGGACAGAGCAGCTCTGTCCCATTCCTGCTCAAGCGTGTGCTCTTCATAGTGCGAATGTAAGAATCTTCCATGCATTCCAACCAATTACACATTCCACTCTGCAGGAAATATTACATCATACCAAGGATTATTCTAGGTAAGAAAATCCACACAAGTATGATTTCACATTCATTTGTAATTTAAGATATTTCAGAAATGATAGGTGCCATCTTACTGTCCGTGTATAGGGACATTCCTAGGATATCACTAGGCCCAGCCTTTGTTGCATACATTCACACCAGTTAATAATCATAGCTTTGACTATTTATTTTAAACAAGAGTACATTTATTTCAATAATTTGTTTCAATGGAATTGTTCATTTTTTAAGATAAATACTATTCAAGAAGTACTAGCTTCATTAAAACTGTTTGTATAGAACATTATTTCATTAATGTCCCCTTTGCCACCACCTTATCATTAAAACATATCAAAGTTGATCTTCTCTGAACTGCAGCTTATCCTTCCATTCATGCACTCTGGGGGTCATGTTGATTTGACACCGATATTACATTAAAAGGAACGCCACTGTCTGTGCATCGTGTATGGCAATTACATGATTCTTTATGGAACTCCCACATTCTTTGCAAGTGCAAAACCCATGCAGATTCCTATGCTGGCTCAAGCCTCTCTGCTAGGGTGATGTAGCTTCCACCTGAGGGCATGGCAGAATGAAACAGTCAGAGGAAATATCCACCTGTAATTATACACAGGCATAAACATGTAGTACCCATGCAGAAACACGAATAGGCTGTTCATTGGAAGATTTTGCAGCATGACATCCTAGAGAGCAGAAACTTAATGCCTGTTTTTCCCCTGTGAAAGGGCACCTGTGATGGCTTTTCCTCCGCATGTCAGCATTTGCATCTGTAAGTGAAATCATCAACATATCCTTTATTTGATATCAAATCTTCAGGTTACAAAAGCACATAAATACATCATCAAATACAATAATCGAAAATAAAGAATAAAATACAGGTTTGCACTTGAAAACATCCAAAATGCAGCCTTTAGGAACACCGATTAATTAAAACCATTCAATTAAAATATAATTGTCTTCCATATTCCACACATGTTCAAGCGAAGTCCCCGTGAGCCAAGCTCGATGAATATACCGAGCCACCTGAAAAAGGACATCTTGGTTCTCAGTGGTTTTACATAATAAAAGACATGAAAAGGTAGAACGAATGCAGTAAGTATTAAAAAGAGGTTTTAAATATGTTATCCTCAAAGGTTTCAAACCATCACATAAAGTGCATTAATGATTCTTCTTTGGCACCACAAATCAAGCAACTACTGCCTAATGAATTGTTCCAAGAATTTGTAAATGTCCGGACCTTCAGATATCCCAATCGAAATTCGCCATAAAGAGCCTTTGCAAACATGGGGGAAATGGCTTCAAACCGGAAGGCAGACTTACAGACGAGATATTGCAGGCCCAAGCCAGGTTTGGACATACGTAGCAACTGCTGTTTTTATATGGGATTTAAATTTGATCGAAATTTGAGTCGGATTGTCCACACATGCTTGTCAAATCTTGCTTACTAACCCATTTCCTAACATGGCAAAATCAGCAGATTGACCTGCCCAAGAGCATAAAATGGGTCAAAGCCTCACGATATTTACTGAAACCATATTCCCCCCAAATCCTAATCCAACGAAACGCACATCTCAAAGCTGTCACAACGTCTATTGGCCATAATTTGCACTCCATCCGGATGGGGACTGTCGGAGTGCTTTGCGGAAACAGCAAAAGTCCTTTCATAAAAAAATGTTCTGCCACCACGAGGCACTGTGTGTTTACATAGCCCCAGATAGAGAACAAACAAATGATGCCTGTATTTCCCCTGTAAAAGGGCACCTGTGATGGTTTATCCTCCACATGCCAGCACCTCCTGTTCCACGCCATGCAAGTATTTTCTTCTGTAAGAACCCACTTTTGATGGCTTTGTCCCAGCATGCCATAATTTGGGCTGCACAAATAAGCCCATGAAGGTTTTGCCCCAACATGCCAATATCTGCCCTAATAGGAACACATGTGATTCCTTTGCCCCAACAGTCTAGTATTTGCCCATTTAGGAAGAACCCTATTCTGGCTTTGCCCCTTATATGCCATAATCTGCTCTGTTAACAACAAACTTTTGGCAGATTTGCTGCAACAATGCTACTTCTTGATCCCATCAGGGCACATCTGTGAAGGCTTTGCTGCAACAATGATGGGGTTTCCCCAACAATGCCAATTGTTGCCCCTTTCAGAACACACTTTGGTGGCTGTGCCTCAAACATTTAAATATTTTCTCTTTTGATCTTTTCAGAACACACCTGTGATGCATTTGCCCTAGCAATGCCAGTATGTTACCCTATAAGAACACACCTGTCGTGCTTTTGCCAATCAAATGCCAGCATTTTCCCCTGGAAGTCCACATTTGTGATTGCTTTTCCACACAATGCCATTATGCGGGCCGATAAGAACACCCCTGTGGTAACTTTGCCCCAAAAAAGACAATATGTGCCCATTTCAGAACA
This sequence comes from Ambystoma mexicanum, assembly GCF_040938575.1. Lineage (NCBI taxonomy): Eukaryota > Metazoa > Chordata > Amphibia > Caudata > Ambystomatidae > Ambystoma > Ambystoma mexicanum. Next base: position 920,473,070 of record NC_090926.1, on the reverse strand, counting down.
CACATGTGAAGACTTTGCCCCAACAGTGCCAGTATAGGGCCCTGCCAGAACACAGTTGTGATGGTGTTGCCACAACGTTGCCACTAATTGTCCTGGTCAGACCACAGCTTTGACGGCTTTGCCCAAAATGTCCGCATTTGCCCTTGTAAAAGCGCACGTGTTATGGCTGTCGGAATAAAAAAAATGCCAGGTTTGCTGTGGAAGACCACATCTGTGATAGATTTGCCCCGAAATGCCAGTATTTGCCCTTGTAAACCACAGGGCCTAGTCCCTGCAATGAAAGTATTTGCGTCTCTATGACCACACCTGTGGCAGCTTTGCTCCAAAATGCCCGAATTTGACCTGTAGGAACATTTGTGCTTGGATCATTCAATACAGCAATGTTTATACTGTGCAATATTATGTTCCTGCACACACACGCACGCGCGCGCGCGCAGGGTTGCCATAAATGGAAATTCACTAATAGCCCAACTTGTCCCAAGAACAAGCTCAAATGCAGTTTTATTGCAGGCATCCCATTCAGCTGAAATGTTGCAAGCATGCCAAACAATGACCAACAGAACAAAGCATATTTTGTTGTTTGTCTTTAAGGGTTGAACGTGCACTTGAAAACCCCAAAGGTATGTTTAATGCCCATCTTGCTTTACATGGTGGTGCTCGCCTTCTATTCAAGATGAAGAAAAGCAAACAACACTCACACTCACTTTGTTTAGCATATGATTCACGGATTTAAATGTGTGAGATTGCTTGCTTATCATTTGCGTACATTTCACATCAGTCTTATAAAATGGAGTATTGACCAGGTTTGCAGGTGGATTTTTTCCTGCACAATAGGATTTGAGAAGCCTAATTGTGCACGAAACAAACCAGTCTCTCAACCCTGCATATTAGCCAAACAATTGACCTCATGTTCTCCCTCCCCCATGCGCACGCCATGTACACATGTACACAAATAGACACACACACACACCCCAGACACTTCCCCCACACCATGTACTCATTTATACACACGTAAATGACAGACACTTGACGCCACCGCCCATCCCACACACACACACCATGTACAAACACACACACATTCACCCAACACTCTTACACTCACACGTTTTTATTTTTTAAACTTCCCTGTGTAAGAGATATTTTGATAAATATGTTAATATTTGGATATTTCATTAAGTGGACACCCCGATCTCAGATCCCTCATATGAAGTCAGATCCCACAATTCAGGGGCAAGAAACAGGTGGTTTGCACAAAAATCGTATTTTTTTAAATAGAAGAATTAAAGGTGTTCCCAGACTTATGCTGAGGAAGTCACCACAATGTTACACAACATCAGACAGCTTGTCTACAGAAAGGAAAAGCACCTGCTTGCATGAATCCCACTAGTTCTCACACACGTCTCCATTCTCATAATCAAATATATATATACACGTGAACAAGTGCCGACGTGCGCCGTGCTGAGCAAGTTTTGCTCAAGGGCGACCTGCCACTGTTGTGTGTGTGTTGTTGTTCAACAGCTTGACAAATTATTTTTTTAACAATAAAATTCGTAATTTACTACGATTTGAGTCTGAGGTTTTTTCTTCTCTGACTCATAACGTGGAGATTTCCTCTCGCCTGAAGTGCAGTTTGTTTTTCCTTCTTTTTCTCGTGTATATATATATATATATATACATATATATATATTTTTTTTTTCAAAGAAAAAACTTTGTTAGAGGGACATTATGTTAAGTTGCACTAATAAAAACCTATGAAATTCAATGAAAAAACTTTGTTAAAGGGACGTTATGGTTAAGTTGGACTAATAAAAACCTATGAAATTCAAAGAAAAAACTTTGTTAAATGGACGTTATGGTTCCAAGTAAAACCGAAAAACCCCTGAAATTCGGCAGTTATGGTAAACTAAGCAATCATAACTCGCACCACCATCGTGCACTGCTAAGACTAACACCCAGGACATCAAAGATGACCTCAGAAATGTCATTGATGACATCACTGATGACATCACATATCTGGGCCACTTGTTTTTGTTCCTTGACATATATAGGCCAGGTGGTTTCGGTCACTTGCAGTCAGAATAATACAATTTAAAAAGGTGCTATATATCTAAATGTTAACCTTGTCATATGTTCTTTAAGTACTTTCCTTATGGTTTGGTCTCAGCTCAAGGTGCACATACATGGGGAAATGAGCAGGCCTCAAACACACAATTCATTTGTATACATGAAGATAAACTTTAATGTCATTAATATTTTATGATGATGCAGTTTCTTTCTTCCTTACTTTAGTTTCCCTGTATGTGCCTCTGATTTGTATGCATTGTGGTGCTTCATATGTATTGTTTGTTCCAGCACAAGTGCTGTAAATCTTGAATTGTTAGCTAGTTATTACATATTTAACATTACTCAAAACTCTGATATTGAACATTCATTATTGTACTAACCAAAATTACAATATTATAAATAGTGTACTTCTATGGTGCATGCTGCAGTCATTGTCTATGTTTATATATGATTAGGTTTCTGCATTAACAACAACACTCCAATACAATGATATTAGATGAGTACATTCTTTTATAGATTAAGTAGTTTATGATAGGTCTTGCGATCACTCCTGACATCTTGTTATCAACAACATAAACACAAGTCCTTGTAGAGACTTTTCATCAAAATGTATTTCACGTGTGATGCCATCAGTGATGTCATCAATGACATCTGTGAGGTCATCTTTGATGTCCTGGGTGTTAGTCTTAGCAGTGCACAGTGGTGGCGCGAGTTATGGTTGCTTAGCTTGCCATAACTGCCGAATTTCAGGGGTTTTTCGGTTTTACTTGGAACCATAACGTCCGTTTAACAAAGTTTTTTCTTTGAATTTCATACGTTTTTATCAGTCCAACTTAACCATAACGTCCCTTTAACAAAGTTTTTTCATTGAATTTCATAGGTTTTTATTAGTGCAACTTAACCATAACGTCCCTTTAACAAAGTTTTTTCTTTGAATTTCATAGGTTTTTATTAGTCCAACTTAGCCATAACGTCCCTTTAACAAAGTTTTTTCAGTGAATTTCAAATGTTTTTATTAGTGCAACTTAACCATAACTTCCCTTTAACAAAGTTTTTTCATTGAATTTCATAGGTTTTTACCAGTGCATGCTATTTTCCTACAACTTACTAATATCGTACTTACCCAATATAGCAATATTTGTGTCCAATTTCCAAATTTTCACCTTAAAACTCTGCCATTTCACACCATCTGGACTAATTTTTAACACTTCTATACACTTCTTGCAACTATTTCAACTAGTTTTGCATCATAGACGTCTACGAACATCTGACTTCATAGCGGACCTTCCAGTCAGTGCCACATAATCATATGCTGGCGGGCGGCATGATGACGTGTCTGACAACCCGTCCGCACTTCACAATAAGATTGCTGCTTAGCGGACAGTTCGGAACTGCATTTTCTACTAATCTAGGAACTTCCACCTTCAACATTTCCCTTGCACAGCTCCAACACCTATTCCTACTCATTATCCATTAACAATCTAGTACACAGTACATACTTTTAGCAAAACTGCTATTTATCTTAAAATGGCATCAGCTAATGCCATCCCTCCTCCCCAAGAGCCACCACCACTCCGGTAATCAAGGAGCATGAGAAACAGTTCCCCCTAACTTAGAAATAACACACGCACAACATTTTCCCTTGTCCACCTACCCCTCCATATTAGTGTTTGGTGGCTCTTCCCTCATTTCCCTCCCCACCTTTCGTTCTCAGCTCTTCTGCCAACAAAAAAATACATCCAAAAACAACAAACAACAATTTCCATTAGGAACCACCATTCACAGTTACAAAATAGAACTAAAAAAAAAAATGTATAGACTCCATCTACTTTATATTTCTCAGTAAAGTATATAGACTAAATAAAATTTTCCAACATTTCCATTTGCATTTTGTGTTATGCTAATGGAAATATTGTGGCGTTCATCCTCTGTTCCAGGGACTGGAACGGTGGATACTGGCCCAGCAGCTTAAGTTATCAGCCCAAGCGAAGCAAGGGTGGATAAAGAGGTATCTGGACCATTATCCCCCCCATTCCAGCCTCTGATATGGGGGATGAAGGCCATTAGCACCCTAGGTTCCCAAAGCGGGAACACGGGGTGCTAAAAAATAGGATTTTCCTTCCAACACCGGGACGCCTGCAGCGTCCCGGTGTAGGAAGGAAAATCCTTTTCCAGGCTGGCCACCATGGAAAGGGAAGGTAAGGGTTCCATACAGGGCCCCTCTTCGCTTTCCATGGCAGCCTGCAGAAGGCAAAAAGAGAACCCTATGACCATATTAACACAAGCACATTTTTCTTCCATTTTAGATCTATCCTAATTTCGAATAGCTTTACCACAAAGCCAGTCCCAAGTGGACATGGCCACTTTAATCCTATGTTTTGTCCCTTGTGGTCATGGCCAGTAGCCAGATTGTCCGGATCATGACCTTATTCCATGACCCGGGCAATCTGGTCACTGCCCATTGCCACAGGCTACCCCTCAGTCACTAAAGGTATACCGCTATTTTTTCTAGCTACATTATGACACTTGTCAAATAATAAAACACTGGCACATTTGCAAAACCTTGCTTGTAGGTCCTTGCCAATGCTCCTTACGCAAGTTTGCTGGACTTTACAAAAACATCTAAATCTAGATCTATAATATTTTTGCAAACCTTTGTGTAGATTTGCCAAATGGCACCACATTTATAAGCCTTTACAATATTTTGAGACCCCACTCTAATGTTGCTCCCTCTTGACAGAATCCCACCAAACTTTGCATAAACATGTATATCTTGATCTATTATCAGTTTGCCAAATGAAGTGTAGATTTGTCAAATGTCACCTCATTTATAAGCCTTTACATTATTTTGGGACCCCCCCCTCTAATTTTTCCCGCTCTTCACAAAATCCTACCAAACTTCGGAAAAACATTCATATCAAAATGTATTATCAGTTTCCCAAATTAAGTGAGGATTCGTCAAATGGCACCTCATTTATAAGCCTTTACATTATTTTGGGACCCCCCCTCTAATTTTTACCCCTCATGACAGACTCCCACCAAACTTTGAATACCCGCTCAGAATCAGCCCAGGAATATACATGCAAATTTTCATGCAGTTCTATTAAATGGCGCCAAAGTTATAAGCCATCCAAGAACTGCATTTCACCAACCCTTTAATGCTAAGGTGTTTGCAAACTTTCACAGGACTGTTCGCAAACATCAGGACTGTTCGCGGACTTTCGCTGCAAAAAACACCCGTTTTTTTTGCTTCTTGCAACCATATCCTGTCGCATCCTCATCACCCCTTACCTCCCCAGAGATTATTTGATAAGATTGACAAGTGGAATGCTGTGTTTTTTCATATGTTTTTACCATGATGTACGCGGACATCGGCCGCTGTGCGCGAATCCAAGATGTGGGCATTTCCAAAAATCTGATGCACTTTACACTCCTCACCATCCAATCAGCGAACACGTCACATGTCCGCGGACATAACGCAAGCCGATTAGCCAATCAGGACACTGTCCGCGGACCGAACAGGGAAGTGAGTCCGCGGACCGGACATAGATATCACTAATTTTTTGTGACCTACTTTTTGGTCATTTTTAAAAAACTGCTGGACGGGTTTTCACCAAATTTACAAAAGCACGCTTTCGGGACCAAGCTGCTGCTCCTGCCGCAAATCTGGTGAAAATCCGTCCAGCGGTTTGGGCTGTAGGCGTGAACAAAGTCTTTTCCCCATTCAGTCTATGGGAAAAAAATACATTTTGGGACCCCCCACTATAACTTTGCCCTCCCTGGACCAAACCTCACCAAATTTTGCAAAAATAAATCAGTGTGTGCCATATACTTTTTTTTGCAAAGTTTGGTGAGGATTCATCCAGGGAGAGTGAATTTATAAGCCGCCCAAAAAGTGCTCTTCCTATGGAAATAGCAACTTAACCATAACTTCACGGTCACTACCGTGGACGTGTAATTAAATGGCCACGGTAGTGGCCATGTAATTATGGTTAAGTTGCTGTTTCCATAGGAAGAGCACTTTTTGGGTGGCTTATAACTTCGCTCTCCCTGGACGGATCCTCACCAAACTTTGCAAAAAATGTATTTGAGTCACTCTGAATCTTTTTGCAAAGTTTGGTGAGGATTCGTCCAGGGGGGGCAAAGTTATAGGGGGGTCCCAAAACTTTTTTTTTTCCCATAGGCTGAATGGGAACAAAATTTTGCTCGCGCCTACAGCCCAAACCGCTGGACGGATTTCCACCAAATTTGGACCAGGAGCAGCGGCTTGGTCCCGAAAGCGTGCTTTTGCAAATTTGGTGAAAATCTGTCCAGTAGTTTTTTTTTAAAATGACCAAAAAGTAGGTAAAATAAAATTAGTGATATCTGTGTTCGGTTCGCGGACACACTTCCCTGTTCGCTCCGCGGACAGTGTCCTGATTGGCCAATCGTCTTGCGTGATGTTCGCGGACATGCAACGTGTTCGCTGATTGGACGGCGTGGAGCGTGAAGCGCGTCAGATTTTTCGGTAGCGCCCGCCATCTTGGATTCGCGGACGTCCGCGGACAGCGCGGTGAAACTTTGTTCAAAATGTGTATTTAGTAGAGTGTGTTGGTGTGTAGGAGTGTTTGGGGAGGGAGGGAGTGTATGAGATAGGATGAAAGTTGTGTTTTTTATGTGTCAGACGTTCTTTTTGTGTTCGATTTGTTTGCGGACATCACGGGTGTTCTGAAATGTTCTAAATAAACTGACTGGGGGGTGTTCTAAGGACTCAATATGTGTCAGTTTTGTTCGCAAGCAAAGTGAAACTGTTCTAAGAACACTCGCGATGTCCGGGGAGTGTTCGTAGGGGGTGTCCTGAGGACGCTGTCCGTATTGTTCTCTGTCAAGTTGAATGTGTTCTAAGAACACCCGCGGTGTCCTGAAATGTTCGCAAATAAACAAAATGGGGGTGTTCTGAAGACGTTTTTGAGAACACTCCCGGTGTCCTGAAATGTTCGTAGGGGGTGTCCTGAGGACGTGGTCCGTATTGTTCTCTGTCAAGTTGAATGTGTTCTAAGAACACCCGCGGTGTCCTGAAATGTTCGCAAATAAACAAAATGGGGGTGTTCTGAAGACGCTTCTAAGAACACTCGCGGTGGCCGGGGAGTGTTCGTAGGGGGTGTCCTGAGTACGCTGTCCGTATTGTTCTCTGTCAAGTTGAATGTGTCCAAAGAACACTCGCGGTGTACTGAAATGTTCGCAAATAAACAAGATGGTGGTGTTCTGAAGACGCTTCTAAGAACACTCCCGGTGTCCTGGAATGTTCGTAGGGGGTGTCCTGAGGACGCTGTCCGTATTGTTCTCTGTCAAGTTGAATGTGTTCTAAGAACACCCGCGGTGTCCTGAAATGTTCGCAAATAAACAAAATGGGGGTGTTCTGAAGACGCTTCTAAGAACACTCGCGGTGTCCGGGGAGTGTTCGTAGGGGGTGTCCTGAGGACGCTGTCCGTATTGTTCTCTGTCAAGTTGAATGTGTCCTAAGAACAATCGCGGTGTCCTGAAATGTTCGCAAATAAACAAGATGGTGGTGTTCTGAAGACGCTTCTAAGAACACTTGCGGTGTCCGGGGAGTGTTCGCAGGGGGTGTCCTGAGGACGCTGTCCGTATTGTTCTCTGTCAAGTTGAATGTGTCCTAAGAACACTTGTGGTGTCCTGAAATGTTTGCAAATAAACAAGATGGTGGTGTTCTGAAGAAGCTTCTAAGAACACTCGTGGTGTCCTGGAATGTTCGTAGGGGGTGTCCTGAGGATGCTGTCCGTATTGTTCTCTGTCAAGTGGAATGTGCCCTAAGAACACTCGCGGTGTCCTGAAATGTTCGCAAATAAACAAGATGGTGGTGTTCTGAAGACGCTTCTAAGAACACTCGCGGTGTCCGGGGAGTGTTCGTAGCGGGTGTCCTGAGGACGCTGTCCGTATTGTTCTCTGTCAGGTTGAATGTGTTCTAAGAACACCCGCGGTGTCCTGAAATGTTTGCAAATAAACAAAATGGGGGTGTTCTGAAGACGTTTTTGAGAACACTCCCGGTGTCCTGGAATGTTCGTAGGGGGTGTCCTTATGACGCTGTCCGTATTGTTCGTTGTTAAGTTGAAAGTGTTCTAAGAACTATCGCGTTGTTCTGAAATGTTCGTAGGGGGTGTCCTGAAAACGGTGTCCGTATTGTTCGCTGGCAAGTTCAAAGTGTTCTAAGAACACTCACACTGTTCGCGGACATTAAAAGTTTCCCATAGATCATAGTTGAAATGTTTGACTCTATGGATGTGATATGCTGCGGTGGTTGTTGCCAGGGCATAGAGTCTTGGGTGCATGGCCATTTGGCCATGCACCCAAGACTGTATGCCCTGGCAACAACCACCGCAGCATATCACATTCATATTTGCTTATAACTTTGGGTGAAATACAAATGTATGGTTCTCTGTCAAGTTGAATGTGTCCTAAGAACACTCGCGGTGTCCTGAAATGTTCGCAAATAAACAAGATGGTGGTGTTCTGAAGACGCTTCTAAGAACACTCCCGGTGTCCGGGGAGTGTTCGTAGGGGGTGTCCTTAGGACGCTGTCCGTATTGTTCTCTGTCAAGTTGAATGTGTCCTAAGAACACTCGCGGTGTTATGAAATGTTCGCAGAAAACGGTGTCCGTATTGTTCGCTGGCAAGTTCAAAGTGTTCTAAGAACACTCACATTGTTCGCGGACATTAAAAGTTTCCCATAGATCATAGTTGAAATGTTTGACTCTATGGATGTGATATGCTGCGGTGGTTGTTGCTAGGGCATACAGTCTTGGGTGCATGGCCATTTGGCCATGCACCCAAGACTGTATGCCCTAGCAACAACCACCGCAGCATATCACATTCATATTTGCTTATAACTTTGGGTGAAAAACAAATGTATAAGGAACAAAGGTATTAGATACTATGGATGTGATATGCTGCTATGGTTGTCCTTATTATTGTATACTTACTGTTTGGTCTAGTAATGGGAGACCATGTTTTTCTTCTTCATTTCTGTGATAAAAGAAAATAGCATGTTAGTATTAGTATTTTGTAATGACTTATTACATTGTATAAGCACTATACTTTTATTTTTTTTTACCCTCATATTTAGTAGAGTACAAATCAGAGTACTGTGCAATTTGCTCAGTTTCTGTATTTGTTGCTAAAATCATTGGGTCTGTGGGAGAAAAAAAAATCCATGTTGGATTAAAAAAAAAACCTTTTTCTGTTATGCTACAGTTTATTTGTTTCTTTGTTTTCAGTGTTCACTTGTTGTTTCTGGCTAATGCTTTATACTTTGCTTTGTTGTATTTTTTTTTGGAGCAGTAACAGATTCTTCATTTGTTTTAATATTATAACATTTTGGAGCAGTAAGATACCAATTGGCGTATTCTAACTGTCTATTTTTTTAATATATTTTAGTGGTTTTGATTTATCTATTTGGATATTGTTAAATTTTGGGACAGTTAGATACCAATTGGCGTATTCTAACTGTGTATTTTTTGGCCTAATTTAGTGGTATTCATTTATCTGATTAGTTGTTGTAGAATCTTTGAGCAGTTAGATAGCTTTTGGAGTATTCTAACAGTTTATATTTTTTTAACACAAATTTACTTAAAGGTTTAAATACAGTTTATTTATCAAATTTTGGTTTTAAGAACATCAAATAAGCGTTTGTAAGATTTGCTGGTAATCTCTGCTTTAGAGTAATGGTACTATCATTACATTCAAACCATCCACATTTCTTTTTTATATATGCCGTGTAGTGCCCTGAATTGGTTGTGGCTCCTGCGTGGTAGATTATACCTATTGTTGTGAAGGTTTTCTTACCAAGTGATATTTGACTATGTGTGAATCCAGTCAGCTTGCAGTTGTTTTTGGTACCATCTTCATTGTAACGTAGAAGCATTAGTATTGCGTATTTACTATGTGTTTGTGAGGTAATTATGTTGGAAGCCAATTTATCTTCTTGTGGTATATTCCATTTCAGAACATATTGTATTTAAATGAATGGTTAGTGTGTTACATATATGGGTTACATTTCTTATGTATTACTATATATAATGTGTTTGTGTGCTGCTTTTTGAATTTGTTAAATGTTCCTATATTATGATATAACAATCAAACATACCCCACCACCCCATCCCCACAGTTTTTAGGTAGTGGTACTGTTCTCCGAACATGTCCGCGAACATTAAATAAGTTCGCGGACATCAAGTTCATAAGAAGAGATCTAGTCAGTTCCAGATGACATGTATATAAAGTCAAAGTCATTATTATTAAATTGTGCTAAAAAAAAACTATGAAATTCAGTGAGAAAACTGTGTTAAAGGGACGTTATGGTTAAGTTGCGCTACTAAAAACCTATGAAATTCAGTGAAAAAAACCTTGTTAAAGGGACGTTATGGTTAAGTTGCGCTACTAAAAACCTATGAAATTCAGTGAAAAAACTTTGTTAAAGGGACGTTATGGTTCCAAGTAAAACCAAAAAACCCTTGAAATTCGCCAGTTATGGTAAGCTAAGCAACCATAACTCGCGCCACCACCGTGCACTGCTAAGACTAAGACCCAGGACATCAAAGATGACATCACAAATGTCATTGATGACATCACTGATGACATCACATGTGTATGTACTTCTCATGAAATATGTGTAGAAGGGATTCTTATTATGTTGCGAAACAAGTGTCAAGAATCATTGCAAGAAATATACCCTAATAAGTGCATTGAACGATGCATTGATATAAATAGCATCCTATTATGGGGTTCTATCTAGTATACTAAGCTACTCATACAGAAACATAACATTGTGTGCAGCGTACAAGATGAAGGTATGATATTCGTAATGTTAATATGTTGAATAATTAAATGATAATTGTTTTCTTAATAGATTTTTGTGTACTGTGAAATATGTAATAAGTAGCTAATAAAACCCATGTATTACATAATTGCATTACTATAGACCAAACACAAAGACACAAGAACACATACCAATATGGGTATATACAGGGAAAGTGAAGTTAGCAAAAAAGCACAAGTAGTAGCAGAAACAATTCATAACTTAACTGATTAGTTTCAAGCAAATAAATGATTGCTCTGTTTCAAAGCTGCTATTTACCCTATGTATATGTATCACTTGATGTGATTGGACCCTAAGGAAAGTAGTGTGAGTACAATGTATACAAATATGACCATATACAGGGAAAGTACAGCCATAAAAAAAACAACAGAACTATCAGAAAGTGCTCATAAGTCTAGTGATTATCTTTATGCACAAAAAGGATTGCTGTCTTTCAAGCTTGTGTTTTCCCATATGTATATGTTTCATATGATGTGACTGTACTCTAAGGGAATTACTGTAAGAACCTACTAGAAGGATATGTCTACAAATAAAATAGAATTCTTAGTTTCTGACTGTTACTGAAGAAAACCATGTGGCCTAGATATGTCAGAAAAAGAAAAAATAGTGAGCCAGACATGTGATGTCATCAGTGATGTCATCAATGACATTTGTGATGTCATCTTTGATGTCCTGGGTGTTAGTCTTAGCAGTGCACGGTGGTGGCGCGAGTTATGGTTGCTTAGCTTACCATAACTGCCGAATTTCAAGGGTTTTTCGGTTTTACTTGGAACCATAATGTCCCTTTAACAAAGTTTTTTCACTGAATTTCATAGGTTTTTAGTAGCGCAACTTAACCATAACGTCCCTTTAACAAAGTTTTTTTCACTGAATCTATATATATATATTTATATATATATATATACATATATATCTTAAGTTTTGAATAACACTAAGCATTCTAGTTGCACTTCTACCACTTGTCGCTCAGTATCTCAAAATATTTGCCTTCACAAAAATGTGCAGCCTAATTACACATGAAGTCATATCTAAGAATGAACCTTTACTTCCCCATTAAAACCAACAAATTATAGAATAAGAGACTGTTTGAGTTCTCCTGCTTCCCTTGCAGATATTGTTGAATGGGCTACTAACATGTGTACAGTTTGCTTATAATGACTTGGCTTTGAATTCTATACGTTTTGGCATAGGGAATTAATGTTTTCAATTCAGAGCGCACAGATGTTTTTGACTCAACCACTCAACCTGAGAAAATTATTTTCAGATTGAATTGAACATATATGAATACCCCTCCCATTTCAAATCACATATGAATCTCACTATGCAATTTCAGAATCAGGGATTGCATGGAATTTACATTTGCACTACTTTTGTGGGAATAGAAATTACTCCTTTAAAGTTGCTCTCATCTCCCATTCCTTATCAAATACATATGGACTTCACAGTATACACATTATAAAACATATCCTCAATAGGCTCTGCTATGGATGTCGTCATATCACATTCCAATGTTAGCTATATCTGAGAAAACACCTTGAATACAATTTAATGAAATAATGACTTTTAAAGAGTGATGCGCCAAATGCAAAGAAGTGCTATCTTTATCATTGTCCCCACAACTCAGAAAGATAGTTTAAGTTTGATTGAATTGGCATCTCACTTAATTTTACATTTGGTAAGATTGCACTGTTTATTTCCCATTCAAATCAATACATCTTGATAGCTTGTTTACAAACGACCCCCTTTTCAGGATTTAGGAGGAAAATTGTTATCGAGTGCATAAATCACTTATTTTAGGGACATCTCATACTCAATTCTGATCAGTCTTTAGAGGCATGAAGCTAGCAGAAACTCTGCAGGTTCCCTTGAGGACAGGAATCATCCCCTGAACAGGAACCTTACCTTCTGCAGCACTAAAGGTGGCCTCATTCTTGCAGCCCTTCCCAGTGTCAAAATGTTCTCCTCTGCGCTCACACTATTTTTAAAGAGTCCAACATGTCCACCGTATGCCATAATTATGTCGCACTATTTGATTGGCCTGATTCTTCCATTTGCTTACCTCATAGTTAGATACACATATTGAATATGAGCCCAATCTTCATTGGATGATTATAATTTCTATACTTGTGATCAGAAAAGGGTGGGTGCAATAACTTCTCCTAATTACTTTGCAAGTTAAATTGTTTTTGTAATATATTTCAGGGTTGCCACATGTGTACTCGAAGAACCAACATTATTGAAATCTGTGCTTTCAGACGCACAGTTGGATATGAAACATCTTTTTTGACATATTGCTACAAAAATGTATGATTTCTTTCTCTTTGTATTATTTGTTTTAAATCGTAGCCAATGGGAAGTGGTGTTGAAATGTAGAGGAGTTTCTGATCTTTGAAATGCTCTGTTGTATGTTCCTATGTCTGGTATCTCCAGAATTATTCATCTTATTGTTTTTGCATGTAGAATCAATGGTAAATAAGAAGTGCTATTTACAGCAAGGGAAATGTACATGGCTAGACTTGCTCTGTAATTAAACATGGAGTCTCATGCTCAGCACATAGATTGAATAAACAGCTATTTGTTAGGCCTTGATCAATGATTAATGTGAGTCGGTTGACAGGGCTCTTTTGTTTTGCTTACATTAGACCAAAGCACGTTGGCTTTTATGGTGATGAATGGTTCAACATGTCATGTTTAAGTGCACTGAAACTGTAGGAAGCTGGCCCTAAAAATGAACCAGCAGATGTTCATCTCTACATATACTGTGAATTCTGTTTGTTGGAGGGGCATTTTTACTCGTAGTTGAAATCCAGGACATATTCAAGTCAGCACAATTTCAGGATAAATCAAACCAAGCACATCAATGTTATTCAAGCCAATATATTAGAATCACTGTTTTCCTGTACATTATGTTGTAGGATATTATTTAATTCCACTATATTGGCCAGGCACCGCATTTGTCTTGGAAGCAAGAAAACGCAGAGCATCACAGGTTCGAACCACAGTCCTGCGCTAATAGACTGGTCTCTGGTATTAGGTGCATTACAAATGATTAATTAATTATTATAAACTTTGTACACTAATCTGACTATTGTTGGTGACAAAAACATTACGTCAAGAGACTCTGAATGAATGATGATTCCTTTCCTTCATTTGGTGTACAGTGATCAAAACATGTGCATGCCATTCAGAACACTTGACAAAACCCTACCACTTGAATTCGACAATTTTAAATTTTCTGTAACATGGCCTGTGTTTTCCATTTAATAGGGTCATATTTTTTACAGATTCAGGCCTCTTGAACTTTTACAAATGAAGAACGATTTTAAAATGGTGCATTTTGCATCCTCTGTTTTCATTGAAGTTTGTAAAAACCCAGTCTTTGGGTGGAATGTACTCAAAGGCCCAATATGTCGAGCATTGTCAGGTGATTACCTGCATTCCGCAGATCCACCCTTGTTGTAGTAGCAAGAGGCGAAAATCATAACTAATAGGATGCCCTTTATGATTCTTCTCACACTTAAACTTGAAACAGTCACTATTGATCTTTTGTTATCCCTACACTGAGCCATTTGCCTCACACTTACATTTTATGGCATCCGTTTTCTCTAGGGAAACAGTCTCAGGTTCCTTTTATTTGGACACACATCTTCTTGACCATGGTAGCAGCAGGAAACAGCGAGAAAAATTGATTGGCAATTCCCTGTAGCCCCCTGAGTCCTGCCTTCATCAAGGCCATGGAATTCCTTTGACTGCTGGATTCAATGGTGAGTGTGATTTTACACTGAATCCTATGGAAAGGAGTCTTTCCACATCTGTGGGATGCCAAGAGTGCTGGAGAAACAGTAGGCAATAACGTTGGTGCCCAAAAATTCGAAGGAAAGAAGGACTGAGGCGTTAATCCAGCCTAGCATAAAGAGAATGAAAAATGTGTTGACTAGGGCAAATCCGGACAGTTATGTGGAGTGAGACAGGACACAGAGGCTACACAGTACTGTCTATTGATGCAGGGAAAACAGAGGGTGGTCAAAAAGGACAGCGCTGACTAGGGCCTTTGCAATGACACTCCATCTCTAAAGGTCAAGTGCAGTGAAAGGTCAGGTGAGAATGAGAGGTCCAATCAGAAGTGGCAAGGAGGCGGAAACAAATTGTTCCTGAACCAGCCAGGACCACAGATCAATAGAACACTAAATACACAGGAATACGTTTACTGGCAATATGTATTTGGAATAATCTTTATGTTGCTCAGTCTTTCACTTCCCCTAAAAGAGGGCACATGTATAGGTAGATAGTGAAGGTGGGTTGTGTGGATTCTGTGGGCGCTAAGAATGCTTTAGTATCTTAACTGTCAGATTTGGGGAACTTAGAGGTTGGACAGTCTTAGCATTGCTCAATATAATGGATTTCAATTATATACTTCTCGTCATACTACAGATCCCAAATCCATACAATTTAGTTCCGTCCCCACCTCCTCGCCATAAGTGATTTTTACCAAAGCGGGCATGACCATGTCAGAGTCGTGGAAAATACTTTTTGGCAAATGTTTGTGTGGAGTCATTATTATAGGTGATTTATGTTGCGCTTCTGGTCTTCTTGCAAGGCATCCCCCTGTTACGAAGTTGAGCGTGCTTCCCCTGAGCTGGAATCCCTTTCTCCGATTGCTTACCAAACTTGGTGGAGATGCTGTTTTTGAGATAACCAATGTGAAGATTTAAAATGAAATTTAAAAAAACACTTTTGCTCACTTTAACCAATGTTCACGGTTTGCAGAGTTGACAACTTATCAGCGACTGGTGGGTTTGACCTGCCCACCTGCATTAAACTACAAACTCTCAAGGCCACAAACAAAGTGAGGAAGCGTGCGGGCATGGCAGGCTGGGAGAAAAAGGCCATCACTTACTAAAGTGATGATCCTTTTACATGGAAAGCCACCCTTTTATCTCTGTACAATGAAACTGGAACTGCTTTAATGAGGTCTGCTTCTGCCACTGACAAAGCTATGACATCCTGTAAGCTTCTAAAGCTAGCAGATTTCACAGCCCAGAAGTGTATAGTGCTGCTACCACATCTCCCAAAAGAAAATGATGTATACGTTTGAGTCAGGCACAAAAGTAACAGGTGGAGCTGTGTTAAAGAAAAGCTGATTTCTGATTTCTGAAAACAAATCATGCACTGATCTACAAGTGTTTACAATTGGGTTAATTGCAAATCCACGTAATTGTGTTTGTCCCATCACTACATTTATTTTTTACTGAAGTTTCAATTTGTCAAGAAAGTCACTGCTATTGAACAAACATTCCCCGAACAGTTTTGCCCAAGATCACGCTGCAGGCTGTTCAATCCTATCGCTTCTGAATACCTATCAAAGGGTAACACAAAAGTACAAAACAGAAGGAAACTAATAAAATGAAGTGCTTTTCTGTTAAACACAACACAAATCACAGTCAACTAAGGAACTGTCGCTTCTTTTGGGGCAAATGCACATGTCTATACTATTAAACATTGTGGGATATTTTCAACCCAGAAAATTGAACAGAAAGGCCAGGCCATGCCTCTAATGTAAAATACATTCTTCTGTTATAAAGGCACACTGGCAGAATAAAAAAAAACAAGCCTCAAACTTTAGCACTGCCAAGGGGCCTAGCACATTCAAATACATGTGCTTCTGCAGTTGAAACAAGTACTATGCGAACATTGAAGCCAGATTGCTTAGAGGCATTGAAAATGCACATTGTGAATTACAGAATGAACAGCAGTGTTTCAGTTTCAGTTGCCGCATTGAAAAACAAATGCTATATGCAAGAGAAACTGATTTAAAGGGGCCTTGCATGTGCATTTCGCAGCCGGAATAATAAATACATGGAGTTAAAAATGTTGCTAAGTATGACCATATCATGATTATAAAATCAACAGTGATGGCGGGATGTAATTTATTAAAATAAATAAAAGTCCACACATGAAAAATACATACCACAGATTGAAAAGGCTATTTTCATTCAGAGGCAACATGTAAATATGGGCCCACAGAAAATGTAACCTCTGCCAAAATAAGTGGCTGTTGCTAGAGGCTAGACTGTAGGTTTTAATTCCTCAGAAAGAGTCAGTTGCTGGGCAGAACAGGCAGATCAGTCAGGCAATGATCAAGAAACTTTATGGGGCCTGTTCTCTGGGAGAAGCCATACATTTAGTTTATTGCAGGCAAAGTCAACAGTGAGTGAGCAGAGAGGCCTGGGCACATGTTTCAAGAGACATGAAACCGAGAGGACCAAGAATCCAAAATTAGTTATCAGGGTAGAAAATTTCACATTCCTAACTATTTTTGTGTAAATGGTGAAAAATCACAGTTCGCACATGCAATTTCCTGCTGAAATGGGAATAATTTTCATGACTATGAGATTCTAAATATATCTGTGTTAGTATGTTTGTTAGGGAGAATTCTCAAAAATGTGCAAATTCCCTTTCGCTAAGAGACCCCCAGCAACTTTGCTGTATTTTGAGTACTTGATTTTTTTATCTGGAGAGAGGGTGACCCTTTTTCCCACTCTTTCATGTACTTTGATATGTGTTTTACCGTTGTGTTTCCTTTGGTTATGGAGTCTAACCAACTCCATAGGCATCAGCTTTTAAATTGTGTCACACAGCACCTTCAGTGCAGTGGCACAGTGAAGTCTTTCAGATTTTCCACGGTTTAAATACCTCCTCTAGGATCAACTGCTGTTTCCCAGAACAGTGGAGTGAAATTGACTTCACTTAGTCCTGTACATTTCTAGACCCAGCACACCCTATCTTACAATAGAGTGCTGGAGAGGTTACTTAGTATCCCCTATGTCTAGTTACTCATGTAACAGTCAAATGTTTCCCTTTCCTCTCAGAATGGTTGGTGGCAGTGGTTTTACAACGAACTATCATGATTTTTTCCGACCACAAACTATTCGTAGCTCCAGTAATATTGAATCGCGGGAGCCATGTTTTTCAAGTTGGCGGCAAAGCCTCCTTTGTTAAAACAGGTCCCAGTCTTCTTTTTCCGCCATTTCTTTGTGGAAAGGGCCTTCTAGAGTTTTTCTCTGCACACCAACCCAGTTTTTGTCTCTTTGTTCATTCGCCTTTGGCGGGCTTCAGGAGTGAAGCCTGCCTCTGGCTCCAGAGTGTCTGGGGTAGGCAGGAAGTGTGGGAGGTACCCGAAACTCCTTGTGCTTCGTCTCCTAAGAGATCCAAATGCACTCTGTGATGATTGGCTGGCTGACTGTCCGGCAAGGACAGTCACCCTGCTAGGTGAGTGGCAGCAAGGCTGGAATGAATGGGAGAGAACTGAATAAAAGGCAAGTCTTTTGGCTTGGAAGGCAGAGTCGACCACTGGAACGAAGGAACCAAAGAGCTTGAAGAGGATGGCTGCTGCAACTCCTGGACCGTTGGTTTGCCCGGTGAAGCCCTGCTGCAGGTCCGAATTGCCAAGTTCGCATTGACAGAGAAGCCCTGCAAAGGACAACTTCTCCCTTTGAGTTGGTAGGACCAATCAACTCCCAAGTAAGCCACCTGGACACCCATCTCAGAGCTGGTTGCATTTCCTCCGAGTGCTGCAGGAAACCGTAGAGCCAGGGAGAGGGACACCAGATTGGGTGTGTTACTTGTAAGCTGGCCAAAAGCGCTTGGAAGATCCTCCGGACTCCCACGACGTCGGACCGACCAAGTCTGACCCCCCCTAAACTGAGTGTGGGATGTCAGAAGCAAGGACAGTCCACCTTGATAGCCAGGACTAACATTGTTATCAGTGCGGTAGCTGAAACGCGAAACAGCCACTGAAATTGAAGTTTGCCAGTTGTGAGATTTGACCAGTCCCAGTGCAGTGCAGGAGTCCCCCGACATCATTACTGCTCACATTCCCTTCTTGATATAAGCCTGGCAGCTCAGCTCGCTACCAATTCGGTGTAGTAAAGACTTATATCAAAGGTTGGTTTGTTTACACCTGTAGTCCTAGTTGTGTGCAGTGTTCCCAGAGGGTACTGCATACAAACTTTGCCTAACAATGTTTATGTGTAAAATGAAGAAAGTTATCACTTAGGACTTTTTCAGTGAAAAACTACATATGTAAAACATGCCAGGCAGGTTGGTGGATCCATCATTTGCATCATTTCCATCATAGCCCTCCAAGGGCCTATCAGAAGAGGGGGTTGAACCTTGAAGTAGAAGAGGACCGTAAAGTTCCAATGAAACTCCAAGGCTAATAAGTTATTACTGCCTTATCTCACTATTTTGGGGGTGGGTTAAAAAGGGGCTGCACCATCCAGAGAGGACTTGCCTAAGAAACATCTAGGAGGAGCTGCCTAAAAATATTGAAGGACTTGCATAGCATCCTCTGGAGAAATACTGAAGGAAGGTGGCAGAATTTAACCTTGCCAGGATAGCTGCCTAAATATTATCTGGGTTCACATATTGAAAGGTGAATGGATATTTAGCCTGGCATGGGAGACAGCAATTGAGAAAGACAAAAGAAACTGGGATTTTTGCAAGGAGAGCAGGAACAGAGGAATGCATGCTGGTGGCTATCTTTGACTGAAGTCTCTGACAAGATCTCTGTGCTTCTCCAAGAGAGGGTCCTGGAACGCTGGTATCTTTTCCTGAGTGCCAAAGACCAAGAGTGTGGGGGTCTGCCTGTCTTAATATTTTCCCTTAATAGTGGGTGGGGTGTAAACTGTGTAGACCCTTGGCATTTTTGCTGAATATTAATATAATTAACTCACATATAGATTGACGCAGGGGGAACTTGGGGGAGTTGGAAATCTCTGCCCTCTTTCCTAGCGAGATGTTAAGGTATAGTCATTTAGAGTAATTGAGTACTTACATATACTTTTCCTGTCAACCCTAGACTTGTATGAATAAAATGGGTGTTCTTGTAAAAAATGTAATTCCTTTACTGTCACCACTCCCCAGACCTGCCTTTCAATAGAGGGGTGTTGAATAAAGCTGAAGCCTAGATATTTGGTACTGGGTAGAGAAGTGCTGGGTTAAATGAAACCAAGTGTAATTCCCCATTGAAAAATGCACACTCTTTCCTGAGAGAAAGTAACCCTGATAGCAGAAGGATTTTGTATTGCTTTTGAGTGTGGCATGGAGTGTGCCATGATGGAGTCTCCCCCTGTGTCAATCACATATAGATTGACGCAGGGGGAGCTTGATGGAGTTTGAAACCTCTGCCCTCTTTCCTAGCGAGATGTTAAGGTATAGTCATTTAGAGTAATTGAGTACTTATATCTACGTTTCCTGTCAACCCCAGACTTGTATGAATAAAATGGGTGTCCTTGTAAAAAATGTAATTCCTTTACTGTCACCACTTCCCAGACCTTGCCTTTCAATAGATGGGTGTTGAATATATCTGAAGCCTAGATTTTTGGTACTGGGTAAAGAAGTGCTGGGTTAAATGAAACCAAGTGTAATTCTCCATTGAAAAATGCACACAGTTTCCTGAGAGTAAGTGACCCTGATAGCAGAAGGATTTTGTATTGCTTTTGAGTGAAGAAGGAAGAAGGAATCTATCAATCAAAAGTATTCTCAAAAAGGTCTGTGTGATTTCAAAACTGCTAGCATTTTAAGTGTGCCGGGAAACTCAATGTACAAAGCTCTGCATGTGTGAAGTTGCTTTTGAACACAGAAACTGTTGCAGTTGTTTTAAATCTCAACCTTATCAAGAAATGCTAAGGTACATGTTTTTGTAATGTTCCAAGGTATTATTTAATTTTAACATCAAAGGGGCTTGTGGGTCAAGAGTTTTGACCTGTTTATTTGGCCTGTGTCCCATGTACTTAGGACAAAAATGAAAAAGTGTGTTGTGTATTGAAGTTTAGTTTTGTGCCACAGAGAAGGTGGCGTGTGTTACCATTGAGTGAAAATATTAATTGAACCTATAATTTAAATAAATATATATACTTCTGTACCCCAGCCTGTTCTTGGCTCATTGTTGGCACAGGGGGAGGGATCTATATTGCTCTATACGAGTCATCAACAGGGCTAGCTGAACAAAAATAATTGATGTTTAGTGTGTCTTCTTAATTGGGGGGTAGAAGAAACTCCCCATGTTAGGGGTAGTCGCCCAATATATCATCACCAACTGGGAGCATGTTCTCCGAGATCTAGCTTACTGTGTTTGGCTCATGACAAGTGCATTGTGAAAGACCATTCATTCTGGTGTAACCGCATTGAGATGGATAGAAGGTTGCTCATGTTGTAAAGAACCAATGCAACTTTACCCCTCAGAGCCAGTGAAGTGTATAGAGAAATAGATTTGTGCAGTTTCCCAAAGCAGAAGTAATCTGATTTGAATTGACTTTTGATTTGGCATTGAGTGTGGAAATCATGCAGAAATAGGGTGATTTGTGACCCTGTGCAGAGAAAGTGTAGAAGTGTGCAAAAAGCCATTTACCATAGAAGTTGATGAGGGCAGGAAGCATCTCCTAGCTAAGTTATTTAGTTGAGGAGAATGGCTTGAGGGTGAAGCTGGGAGCTGGAAAACTAGAATTATGCAGGAGGTTATCTCAGTAAGCACTGACATTTGGCTTGAAGGTGGGATGTTACACAAAGCCTTAGCGTCATTCTACAAGGCCCAAACCAGATGTGAAGACCAGATTCAAATGGCTCACCTCACAGCTCATGTATATGTTCATTTGCAATTAGTGGAAGAGCGATTGCAAAATAAAGAGGCTTGCATGCTGAATCAGACTGCGGTCCTGAAAGAGGCCCAGAAAGCACTCACACAGTTAGAAGATAAAGCACAGCAGAGACACATTTTTTAATTAAAACAAGAAAACCTCATTAAGAAACTTCAAAATGAGGCGAAAACCCCCTGCGGGCCAGGGCAGAGTGAGAGATAGAGTTTGCTACATGCAAGATACATGCAAAGAGAGTGCAGCAACTGTGAGCTATCTTCAAGGCCAGTTGAAGGATCAGACCAGTTACAATAGAGGCTTGTTGGATGACATTATGGCCTTTAAATAGACCATAAATTAGTTGAAACTGCAAGTCAACTCATAATAAAAGAGATTGACTGACAACAGGAGTTTGATAAAAATGTTTCAGGATTTAAATATTCTGAAGCAACAACAATTACAGCTGATCAAAGACCAAGCTGCATTAAGGTTGAAAATGGATGCAGAAAAGGGTCAGTCAGGTTCTCAGGAACTGACCAGTAATAGGGAAGAGAATGTCTATCTTGTGGAGAGTGTGACGCAAGCAAAAGCTGACCTGTCACAGGCATCAAATTGCAGGGACGTCAAGAGAAAGAGATTGGTCTCTTGAAAGAAAAGCGCCTTGAATATTTGTGCATAATACAAGACTCCCAGAGAGAAAATGTACCGATTCAGGATGAGGTACAGTTGATAAAGGATTGATTAGTAGCTCAGAGCAGTGTGCAGGTGGCCAGTCAGGCCTTGGGGTCAGAGTTACAAATTCAGCACTCTGAATACCAACAGGAAGTAAGGGCAGAGAGAAGCAGGTGTGAGGGTTTCTTAAATGAAATTGCGAAATATAAACAAGCCTTCCAATCAGGGTATGGGAAAGGGCCCTCTGATCAAGGAGAAATGCCCCTCCCATCAGGGACCTCAAGCCAATTATCCGCAACCTCCCATGTACAAATGGGAACTGACCTCATGCATACCACCTATAGAGAACAGGTGAACATGAGGCAGCTGGATGACCCAGGTCTAGCCCAACTGATCCAGAAGGCCAGTCCTTGTCTGAAATTGATGGGTGCTCATCTCTACCACACAGAAGGGAAGGTGACCGGACCAATGTGTCCTGGCAGACTAAAAATAATCCAGGGAGTACTTCTGACGCTGAAAACTCCTCTGAGGAGAAAATCAGGGAGTTAGATCTGCAAAAGATAAGATTACAAAGAGACCACCTGATGCCTGCTGGCTTTCAGCGCGTTACAAGCATATAAGCATTAACCTAACCTTCGCTGAGGAGAAAAGCTAGAGCTTCATCCAAGGAAGTGCATATTAAAAAACATTCAGGGGAATGGGGTGATTTACCCATACTATCTCCAAGGAGGGATATAGAGACTGTTTTATCCTGGGCCAAAAAGTGGCAAGAGAGAAAGTGACCCTGAGAGTTCACGGTGTCACAGGAGAGTGGAGTCCCGATCCTATGTGTCTGGGAGGTATTCCCAATCTTACAGCGCTAGGGCATGCCTAGAGGGCAGGGAATTGTGTCAAAATAGCAGTTCTGAGTTCGACTGTGATTGGACTCAGGTGCTGAGAAAAAGAAAAACAGCCAAAACAGAGAAAGGGTTTTGTTAAAGACCCGATCAGACAGATCAAGGCCATAAAGAGCTTCCTGATCCCATCCATAAGAATGGCAAGTATTCAGTGTGGGAGCACTACGAACTTTATGAGCAAATGATGTCATCATTTCAGATCAGGAATTATTTAAATTGCATACCATTTGCCAAATGGACATTCTCCCCAGAAAGCACCAGTTTCTTTGCAGGACTGGAGGACCGTGATCATTATAATTGGTCCACCTATAAGGTGCCATTGTGAAAATAAAATAAAATCCGTGCATAGGAAACCACAAGAGGCCCGTAAGGCTGCAGAACGTGGAATGTTGGGAAGACCAGGTGCCTAGGGAGTTCGGACAGGAATTAAAACGTGCATTTGCACAGACTCCCAGGCAGGTGAATACAAATAGTACTGAGTTTACCACCAATTTCATGGTCTCCCCAAATACATAATTACTCAATGAATGTGTGATTTTCAGGGAGGAAAGAGGATCTGCCAATGACACAAGTCGCTAAATGTAATATTTGTTTCAGAGATTCATGATCTCTGCTGTGGAAAATCGTTCAATATCAAGAAAATGGCTGCCAAGCCGACAAATAACTCACACTTTCTTTGAATCATTGAGGATAAAGAGGGCAGATTGTATGCCCTGGTCAAGGTGCAGGATCAGTGTGACTTATCAGCACTGGTGGAAACTCGATCCCAAGCCACCCTCCTGTCCAAAAAGGCCTTTGACCAACTATACTCAGGAAGGGGGTCACCAAATTCCCCTGATACCTCTTCCTGGGCAAACTCCAAAAATGTCGATGTAAAAAGACATTGCCATTGAAGGGACTGCAGGTCTGGAAATCAAAATTGGGCGACATTGGTTAAAACATCCGGTGACAGTCATGACTTCAGAGGGCACACCTTGTTTACTGGGGAACTATCTCATTTGGAGGTTATCACCTCTGATCGACTGTGTAAATAGGGTCCTCTAGACCCAGACTAATGGGCCTATAAAACTAGAAATGAGTACCAATTATGTCAGCATTAATGGTACTTGCCATTTAATTGAACAACGGTCCGAGAAAGAGGAATTCCATTTCCAGAATAATCATCAGTATCATTGCATGTAGGAGAACACACTGGTGATGGGAACTCATCTCCATTCTTGAAAATCAACCTTTCTCCCACTTTTAAGTGGCATTCCACACTGGAAGGAAACACGCTGAACTTTTACACTAGTCCAAAGTCAGAAGAAACACTAAGACCCATGAAAAAAGACAGTGGAGAAGCTGCTAAAAGTCTGACTGGCATTCAGTAAAAGGGCAAATAGTTGTTTTACCCCATTCAGATAAATGAGGGGGTAGAGCCTGCACTCGCCAGAGTATGCCTAAATGATGGAAAAAGCTTTATCTGCGAAGGATTATTCAGGAAACTCTCAAAAGATTGTCACTAAATTCAGTGATAAATGGGAAGTGGGTCTGGAAACACCAAATTCCGAACATGTCCTGCCTAGCAGGTGTATGCTAAATATTTTGATTGGCAACAAAAACATACAACATAATTGTTGGGCTGTGAGAGAGGTCCCTTCTACCTTTTATTTAGATAGTGACATTTTTAACCGATTTGCAAACAATATGGGTCTCAATAATAATAAAGTGTGGCCACGACTGGCGGGTAACCCCGTGGGCTTTGACAACACTGAAAAAGCATTCCGGTCAGCTCAATTGCTGCCTTATGCAGTTGATATTTAATTGCGAGAAGCGGTTACCATCTCAGGACAGGTGCGACAATTCATGATTCCCCTCAAAATTAAGCGAACACAGAATGTCAAACCTCAGGACGCTTATATAAATTTGAATTCCCATCTCCAACAACAAGGTTTGTATTTCAATCCAACAATGGAGTTGATCTAAAACACAACACCATATGAATATTGGTGCATAACAGCGACCCTCAAAGAATCAACCATCTGCATGGTGGGTGTGCCCTCGCCTGGGCTTTTTTGCCATTTTAAAGGAAAATTAATGATGGTATATCAACCAGCGGGAAATGTGTGGGGCTAATCTGCACACATTTTCATATGCTCACCGTAAGACATACACTTAGACCTGTGTACTCTGTGTGGACATAGCCTACAGGCGCAGTCCCCCTGCTATATCTAGTTAGGATGCGATAGTCAGGAATACACCATGTCATCTAAGAAGGGAGAGGGCAAAGTTCCTCCTGCCATGGCCAGCCTAATTAACTCACAAAGGCTCCATGGATCCGCTCTGTCCTTTTGTTTAGCTCTGATGATGGTGGCAGCAATTAACATAATTAACACACTAATAGAGTGTACTTCAAACAGGCCCACATGGGGCATGGATGCAGAGGCTAACAAAGGAGACAGGAAACCCAACAACCTTTCAGATGCACTGTGTCAACCTGAAGCCAGCTCCTGCCCTCAGTATCGTTTTGACAGTCAAACGTCATGTCCGGACTGTGTGTATTACAGTAGTCATCCCTGCAGGAAGACCCCATTCTGAAGGTACGAGTATGTGGATTGACGGCGACAGAAAGTCTGGTTGTGCTGCCTCTTCAAGGGAGACCTGCCTCTTTAATCAGAAACCACAGAGAGCTCCTTTAACCAAAGAGACCCTTTGATCTGCAACAGACAGGTAGATGGGTGAGACTTACCTTTTCTGTTGCAGAGCACTTTTGTTATGACCTCATGCATACAGGAGATTGTTGGTGGGGACCCATGATTGGTTCATTGAGGTAGGCTTAGCCTACACCAATCCCTGTGGTCCATTAATCTTTAAAAGAGGGTCAAAGCACCCTTTTGGGAAGATCATCTGAAGGGTTTGCAAGGAGTAACAAGAGTAGTTCAGCATTGGACCCTGGTTGAAGGTACAGTCTGCCTTACATCTTCTGCCAGTGAAGGAAGGCCAGGATCTCCAAGAGGCAAGCAAAGTCCCTCCCCTAAATATCTCCCTGGAACAGAGGGATATACTGAAACCAGAGGACCCTCAGTCAGCTATACAAATGGTACCTAGCCAGCACACAACGTGCCCTGCTAGGCTCTGCAGCAATCTTCCTATGTGGGAAGTGCCAGAGAGTGTCTGAACCAAAACCAAGGACAAAGGATGACGGGAGCCCAGAGAAGAAGCTAAGAGGAGGGCATCCACAAGCATTTACCAACATCCACCTTAAAGGACATTTTCGAGCCAGTTGATCCCCTCGAGCTGCAACCAACTGCACTGCTGACTGTCGCAGTCGCTAAAGCCATCCGAAACGCCTCCACCAGTGCTTCAGAACTGCCAACCAGAAGTAAGACAATGATTCCTGACCCAGAGCCGCTGTGTAGGCCAGCCTACAGCCGTCCATCCAGCCTTGCTCGCTGAACTGCCTGCCGCCTGATACCCGCAGCTGTCTCCCATCTTGAACTCTGTCACAGAAGCTGCAAAGTGCCCTGAAACCGACTCTACACTGTTGAGCACGGAGAACTTCTACAAGCACAAGGTACATTGTGGTTATGTCCCACTGGTTCCTTGAACTATTCCTATTAATTACTATACTGACTACCCTCCTGTCAGTGTCCTGAGTGCATCCGCTTTCCGTCTTTGAAATTGTCTGTTCTCTGCATACCTTTACAGAGTGGGTTGTATTTTGTAGTGTGTTATAATTGTCTGTTGTGATAATAATAAAGTAGATATTTGTATACAACCTTGACAGGACAGTCCCTTTTATCATTGGGTAATAATTGTATTTTCACTGTGTTGTAACTAACCAACGATTCACGACCTTTCGGAGATAAGCCTGCCAATCTGTCCATGTTACCAAAATTGGACAAGGAGGTTTATAAGAGACTTGTTTTTCCACTCTGTTAGGATCCCTTCCGGTGTATTAGAGGTGTGGGGCTGATTGATGGTTTAGAAACGGATATTCATCCCTGGACCACTGGTGACCCGGAGGTTTTGATTCGTCACATTGGTGGCAGGCGGTTGGATCGAGTCGGAGCCTTGCGCACATCTAAGTGACCCAACGATAAAAGTACTATACGGGCAACATTTAGAACACTGCTAGATATTTGTAATAATCATTGATCTTGACATAGAGTCTGTGAAAAGTATGACCAAGGATTTCCTGTGATTCCTATGTCAAGAGAGGAGACTTTTCCACAGCACTAAGGTTAATAAATCAGAATTGTTGGCCAGCCGCCAAGCTTGGGTAGAAGAGAGGGCAGTTGGGGAGAAGACCTCAGGGGACAGGTAAGACCCTGTGTACCTGAATGAAGAATACCTTCCAGGAGGGATAGTGGAAGATGAGGAGGAAGATAGCATGAGAAGTGTTTCTCACCAACCATTCAGCCCAGGGGCAAGCATGGTTTCTCAACACTCTAGAGTGTCAGTGAGGTCAGGGGCTAGTGCGGCATCCCGCAGGTCACAGGCCTCAGCAAGGTCTCTAAGTGGCCCTGTAATTGTTCCGCTTGTTAACAAGGTAGCGGCTAAAAAGCTCCTGCTAGAGCAGAGGAGACTAGCGCTAGAGCAACAAAAAAAGTAGGACACGGTCACCATAGAGCTGCACAAGCTGGCACTCAAAGAGAAGATGGAGGACAACAGATCCAACTCTAGTGAAAGCAGCAGTAGGGGCTCAAACCAGGGTGCCCGGGATAAACCCCCAGCGGCACGCCCTCAAAAGACTTAGTGGAGGCTTACGAAGTGGGGAAGGAAATTTCTCACTGGTTTGAGT
Organism: Ambystoma mexicanum; assembly: GCF_040938575.1. Classification (NCBI taxonomy): domain Eukaryota; kingdom Metazoa; phylum Chordata; class Amphibia; order Caudata; family Ambystomatidae; genus Ambystoma; species Ambystoma mexicanum. The sequence goes on along the minus strand of NC_090926.1, from coordinate 920,445,152 downwards.
GCGTGAACTTGCTCTTCAGCTACAGGAGGCACATGAGGTACTGTGGGATTCATCCCTGGTGAGTGGCTTAAAAATACCAGGGACTGATGCAATTCTTCAGTTATCTCCCGAGGAAAGGATTGTTTATGAGACGATGAAGGCGGCCCTCCTCAGGAAGTTCTGTAAATCTCCAGAACAATATCCCAAGCGCTTTAGAGAACTCGGAAAAAGGCTCAGGCAAGCACACCTAAACCAGAAGAGAAATCTTCAGACAAAAAAGTTAAGAAGGATGGGAAGGACAAACGTCCAACCCACTCCTCTTTGAAGTCAGAACTCTAGAGGAAACAAGTACATGTTGACTGTTAAATGCTTGTTTAGAAAGTGGGTAGAATGGCTTCCTGCCCTGATTTGTAAGGCAGAGACAGCTGCCATGCTAATGATCAACCACATCTTCACTCATTTCGGCCTCCCGCAAGGGATCGAGCCAGACGGAAGAAGTAATTTTACCAGTGAGGTGATGGCGAGGATGAGGGAGATTCTAGGTGTAAAAAGAAAACTCAGCATTGCCTATGCCTGGCCTCAAGCGATGGGGTGGAGAGATACAACAAGATGATTGTGAACATTTGGAAGAAGTTTGTGGCAGATTCTGGGCCTGGTTGGGACATTAGGTTTTCGATTGTCCTGATGGCTATTATGTCTACACCATCTTCTGCAACCAACATGTTTCGATTTGAGCTTATAACTCAAAATGGTGTCACCTCAGCATCTGCTCCATAGAACTCAGTAGTAGATCCTGATAAATGCATCCACTACTCATGAGTATACATTGAAAATTTAAGGAAGCACTTCCAGCACCCTTTTGCTTATGTTTATTGTAAGTGCAATTTAGAAAAGTCGGGTGAAGGAATAAAACATACTAAGATCTGAAGACCACGAAGAAAGAGTATGAGGTAGGTGAGAAGGTTTACCTGTGCAATTTTCAGAGGAATCAGAACAAAGAAAGGAAATTGCTTCTATTTTGGCGTGCTAGCTTTGAAATCGTAGATAAAATATCCCCTGTTACCTATATGATCTGCATCCCGAAAGGAGAACAGATGGGAGACAAATGGGTCCATATCAGTTAGTTGAAAAGCTTTCATCCCAGACAAGCCTTAGGACTGTTTGAGGAGCCCAATGAAGTTCGAGCTGAGGAACCACGGGAGGAAAGAAAGGTAAGAACGAGAACCCCGATGGAAACTAAAATAGATGTAACAGGTGAGTAGTTTAATGAATATTCATCGAAATTTTAAAAAGGAAATTGAAATGTGATAAATGTTTCTTATATGCTAAGGTCATATCCCTTATGTAATGCTGTTTTTCCAATTCTGTGTAAGGTTTTCCAGGTAAAATAAGTGTTGCACAAAACACTGAACCTCCCTTTTTACTCCTATTTGTAAACAAGTAATCTTCTTCCTTTCCAGCCTGGAGAATGGAGTCCCAAGTCAGGGGAGGACCCCAGGAACTCGGGAAAGCAGCTAAAGGATAAGAAGGAGAGGGAGGGGTCCGTGGTCATATCCTGAAATGCAAAAACAAGGAGGTGGAGGCCAGAGCACCCACTCACTAAGGAAGGAAAAGGAGCCGGACGGGCTCCATGGGAAAAAACACTGGGGGAAAATCCCACTCTTCCCTGCTCTGTCACAGACGGGAATCAACGGACAAGAGCAGGGATGTGGGGGTGGCTTGTGGAATATTTTCAGCCCAGCAAATTGAACAGAAAAGGGCAGGTTATGCCTCTAATGCAAAATATATTCTTCTGTTGGAATGTCACACTGGCAGAATGAAAAGCCAGCCTCAGGCTTTAATACAGCCAAGGAGCCTAGCAAATTCAAATACATGTACTTTTGCAGTTGAAACAAAGAGTATGGAAAAGGTGAAGCCAGATTGCAGAGAGGAATTGAAAATGCACATTGTGACTGACAAAATGAACAGCCGTGTTTCACTTGAAAAACAAATGCTGTGTGCTAGAAAAATGATTCAAAAAGGCCTTGCATGTGCATTTCTCAAATGACATATTAAATACATGGAGTTAAAAATGTTGCTAAGAATGAACACATCATAATGATAAAATGAACAGTGATGGCGAGACACAATTTATTAAAATAAAAAAAGACTTCACATTAAAAATAAATGCCACAGATTGAAAAGGTTGTTTCTTTCAGATGCAACATATAAATATGGGCCCAAGAAAAATGTAACCTTCGCCAATATAAGTGGCTGTTGGTAGAGGCTGGACTGTAGGTTTCGATTCCTGAGAAAGAGTCTGTTGCTGGGCAGAACAGTCAGGCAGTGATGTTATGTTATGTTATGTTATGTCATGTCATGTCATGTCATGTCATGTTATGTTATGTTATGTTATGTTATGTTATGTTATGTTATTGGGCATTTGTATTGGGCCTTTTTTACCATTGATATGATCTCAAATCGCTGTGGGTTGAATGCGCTTGGGAACCATAGTTCAGGTCAGTGGAGAGAGTAGGGTAATATGTAGTGCTTGGGTGAACTCTATAAGTGTGCAGCCAGGCTGAATATTCATGGTGGGTAGCTGCATTCTAATGCTAGGAGTGGTGTGTCAGTTGTGCGAGATCAGTAGTATGTGTGCAGCAAGGACAATTGACTGGGGGTAGCTGCATTCAGGTGAATGTGGTGCTTGTATGTGAGATTATGTATGCAGCTAGGCATAATTAATCAACGGGCATAGCTGCATTCTATAGTTTGTTGGTGTAGAGGAGAGATTCAGCATATTGGTGCATGTGTGTGCATCTGTGCAGTTAGGAGAAGGTCCGCTCTTCCTGATTACATTCCCATACCTGCTGAGTTAACTATCCCTATTTTAGAGGTTTGGTGCTTTAGTTCTCCTGGAGACATTCTCGGTCTAGTGTTAGGTTAGTTCTGAATACCAAGCTTGTCTGTATCTCTTATCTTTTATCATTCAGTTATGTTCTATCAGAATTAAGAGTACATCCTAGATACAAGGACTAGTACTCAGTGAACCTTAAGGTCCAGCATCAAACCAGGCCATGTTGAAGGTGCTGTGCCTGTCTGACCTTATTACGAACAGTCGAAGTTTGAGTGTTCCAGGCCTAGTGTAGGGTTTGATTATTGATACAGGCAGCAGCACATTGTTGTCACTTGCAGAAATTAGTCTTGCCAGATTCCTCACATGATTTAAGAGCTGAGTACCTTGATGGTGAAACAAAACCAGTAAATATCTAATGCTAGAGCATAAGTGCAAATGGGCCCATTTATCGGGTCCCGGGTATTTCTTTACATAGACTGGGTGGGTATTCCCATACTAGTTTATGGTTTGGGTTAGATGGGGCCTGGCCTCTGGGAGAAGCATAAATCACCATAAGCATGGAAGAAGAAAGTCTAATGAGTTTATTGCAGGCAAAGTCAACAGTGAGAGAGCAGAGAGGCCTGGGCACATGTTTCAAGAGAAATTAAACCGAGAGGACAAAAGCACTAAAAAGATATTCATATAATTAAGAGATATCAATATGAGTGTATGAAGAATCACACTTTATGGGTTTTCTCAGCTATGATAAGTCACACAGAGTCCATTCCAGTGTCATTTTAAAGCTTGTTATAAGCCCCTTATATTGAAGTAATTTGTACTAAAGTTAAATTTTTGGAAACCATGTAACAATCTAAAATGTGTTTCTAGCTTCCCCGAAAATGTTCTGGATCCGAAAGTTGGGAAGCTGGTTGCTTATTAAATTAGATATTGGGGTAGAAAATGTCACAGTCCAAACTATTATAATGTTTGCGCAATATCCTGCTGAAGCGGGAATAATGTTCATGAGTACGGCAAGAGTGGAGGAGACTAAACATATCTGTTATTATGTTTACGTGCAAAATGAAGAAAGTTGTCATGTAGGACTTTTTCAGTCCAAAATTCCATGTGTAAAAAATGTCATGTAAAAAATGTCATGTAGGCGAGTGGATCCTTCATTTACATCCTTTCCATCATAGAACTCCAAGGGCCTATCGGCAGAGGTGGGTTGAACCTTGGTGGAGGAGAGGACCATAAAGTTCCAATGAAAATTCAAGTATAGTAAGTTAACACCACCTGATCTCAACATTTTGGGTGTGGGACTTTGGGGTTAAAAAGTGTCTGTGTGTTCCCAGATACTTTGCACATGAAACAAAGGGGAAATCGTATTCCTTGTATCCTTGTTTGTAAACCCTTGTGTTCTTTATTAATAGGTTGATTATTGTGGTCAGCCGACACGTGTTTCGACCTCTCAGGGTATTTATCAATGCTAATACACTGGTGTCCATTAACCAAGTGGTTGGGTTGTTTCCAATGGTTGGTTGGAGAGGATGCCCGGGACTGGTGGTCCTAATGGGAAGTGTAGAATAGGGCCCTAATGCATTGGTCTGGCTGGTAGGCCTTAAGCTCCTTGGTGAAATGTCCGGATGGCACTGTTGATCCTATTCTCTGTGTGCAACTATTGGAATCGGAATGGGAGACAGCAATTTCGAAAGAGAAAAGAAGCTGGGATTTTTTACAATGAGAACAGGAACAGAGGGATGCATGCTGGTGGCTATCTTTGACTGAAGTCCCAGACCAGATCTCTGTGCTTCTCCAAGAGAGGGTCAGGAAATGCTGGTGTCTTTTCCTGAGTGCCAAAAACAGAGATTTAGAATGCAAGTAGTTTAATCCAAATGAAACCAAGTGAGTGGGGGATCTACCTGCCTTAATATTTTCCATTAATAGCAGGTATGGGGCAAACTTTGTATATGCTTAGCTATTTTACTCAATATTGATATAATTAACTCCCATATAGATTAACGCAGGGGGAACTCGGGGGAGTTCAAAACCTCTGCCCTCTTTCCTAGCGGGAAGTTAAGTTATAGTCATTTAAAGTAATTGGGTACATCTATTTTCCTGTCAACCCCAGACTTCTCTAAAGAAAAGGGGTGACCTTGTCCAAAAGTGAAATTCCTAACTGTCACTGCTCCCCAGACCTTGCCTTTAAACAGAGTGGTGCTAAATATAACTGATGACTGGGTTTTGGTGCTGGGTAGAGAAGTGCTAGGTTTAATGAAACTAAGTGTCATTTTCCATTGAAAAATGCACACTCAATGTACAATGCAATACATGTGTGAATTTGCTACAGTAACTGTTGTAGCTGTTTTAAATCTAAACCTTTTTGAGAAATGCAAAGGCTCATGTTTTTGTAATTTTCCAAGGTATTCATTTTGACATCAATGGGGTTCGTGGGACAAGAATTTGACCTGTTTATTTGGCATGTTACCTATGTACTCGAGATAAAAAGGAAAAAGTGAGTTTTGTATTGAAGTTCTGTTTTGTGCCACAGAGAAGGTGATGTGTGTAACCATTGATTGTAAATATTAATTGAACCTATAATTTAAATAAATATGTATTCTTTTGTACCTGAGCCTGGTTCTTGACTCATTGTTGGCACAGGAGGAGGGATCTACATGGGTCTATATGAGTCATCGACAGGGCTGGCAGAACAAAAATAATCGATGTGTTGTGTGTCCTCTTAATTGGTGGGGGGCTCTCTATGTTGGGGTGGTCTTCCAATATATCGTTACAACACTATTACAAAAAGGTAAATAAAAGGGAACTCTGTTTGTTTCTAATTTTAATACAATTGTTCTCAATGTGGAGGACATTTTGTCCTTATAGTGAGGTGGGAGGAGCTATGCACATTATGCACATTTCTGGAGTGTGGGCAATGCATAAGTAACCCTAAACCCCACTGTGAAAAGTTAGCATCAATGGTTTCGCAGAGGCTATCAGAAGACGTCTCAAAGACAGCACTGGCCAATTGACCAGGTCTCTCCAGATCCAAGATCCAGCATCAGATGTCTAGCCGGATTTCCGGATCCAGCCAGCCTCTGCCCACAAAGCATGTTTGAAAAAAGAAAAAGAAAATGCTTCCCGCACTAAGGTATGGAGTGGGGGGCAGCAGTTGAAATTTTGTTTCTAGCACAAAAACTGAGGGAGTTATAGGCGTTTTAGTAGAGGTCGTTTTTTTTTAGATAGGCGCAAGAATGGAAAAAAGGAATGTACTTTTAAAATCACAAATGGGTTGCTTACACTAGAGGATGACTATGAACAAAACGAATACCCCACAGGAAGACAGTAACTTGATCAGAATGACTGCCTGCTAAGGAACTCGCCTTCTTCAGATGAGAAAAGATCAGCGCAGAGAAAGTTTTAACAATACTAGTACAGGAGGAAAGATACGATGGATTGGATAGAGGGATCAGACAAGGCCAAGATACTCCTAACAATACAGGTTCTGAATACAAGATATGATGGGTCTAAGATAGGGCTAAGACTGTGCAAAGTATATATGCTAGTGACACACTTCTTCCTATGGATACTCACTGGATATGTTTTTTTAAATGGAACCGTTAATTCTAGTAAGGGGATTGGATCTGCTTAGAACAGACAACTGGGCGCATCGGACTGGGCAGGATATCAAGGCGCTCTGGTCACAGCATGGCACAGGACTGGACTGGATCTGCAAGGCACTCTGGTCGTGGCATGGCACAGGACTGGACTGAATCTACCCTTCTTGGTTCGGATGATATTTATTTTCAGCAGGCAAGCAGTACAGCACAGCCCGGCTGTATTTTGATGCTTCCCCTTAGGTTTGTGGGGTTTTATTCTGGAATTTGAGGCCTAGCTAAAAATGGTTCAGCTATGCGATGGGTTTCTGCTTTGCCAAGTTTCTGGACTCTGGAGCAAGGAAGATGTAGAGTTCAGCAGAAGAGTGCTCCGCCAGCATCAGGATGGTGGGTGAATCTGTCTGTCTCTTTTGTGTGGTGAGTTGTGTCTATTTATGCTATGAACATATGTCATAAAAGCGGGTGTGTGGGCCGGTTTAACCTAAGCTCACCCCTTTGACAGGTGATTGGGTCAGGGTCTACTCTCTGCCTTGATAGGAGGAGAGAAACAGAGTGTCACCTTTATGGTGTGATTTTATGAGGATGAGAATCCACCCCTAGCCCCTGGAACACAAGATCTACTTTTGGCACAATACGTATTTACACATGTGCAACCTCTATAACAATCACAAATACAGATTATATATATATATATTTTTTTTTTAAACATGTTTTTATTGGCATTTGTTTAGTTACAGGATTTAGCATTAACCAAACATGACAAGACCGAACATCAGTCATAACTTCCCCCCCTTCCCCTCGCCCTCCCCTCCCGTCGGAATGCAGAAACATGTCTTTTGCAGCTTCAAGTTCTCTGGGTTCAAAGTTCAGGTAAACAGGTCCAATATGCGAAGTTTATGTGGGCACCACTGTAGCATGTAGTCGCTTTGTAAATGATCCAGTGCGGTACCCCAGGTTGCGCCAAACTTTTGAGCTTCTCCCTGAATGTTGAATGTAATTCTTTCCATGGCTATATGGGACCAAACACGTCTGAGCCAGTCCAGGTTGGAGGGTGGGGTTTGTTGTTTCCATTTTTGGGCGATTTCTAGCCAGGCCGCTGTTAGGAGTCCCATGAAATTCTTTTTTTGGGTGATTGTCAACGATCTGTCTTTGGGGTCCCACAGGCCACACATCCAAACCTCTTCCTGCAGTTTCTCGGCCCCATCGAACATTGCTTGCATATGGGATTTGATACCTGTCCAGAATTGTGTCAGCCTTGGGCATTCCCACCATATGTGTCTCCAATTCCCTTGTGTGTGGCAGCCCCTCCAGCACTTATTTTGCGCGGATGGGAACATTTTGTGTAGTTTTTCTGGGGTGTAATGCCATTGGACCATAACTTTTAACCACGCTTCCCTCACCTGGATGGCCTTAGACCATTTTGGGATGGCTGTCCACAGATATTCCCATTGATCTTTTGGGATTTCTTTTCCCATCTTCTCATATATAGCCATTTGACATTTTCTGTCGGCGTATTGAGAAATCTGTAGATGTTCGAAACAAATTGTTTGGTTCCGTAGTTTGTTAAGATGAATTTTTCAAATGGGGTTAAGTCTCTGGTGATTGCGGTTTTTATCCGTGGGGAGGAGAGCCAATGGCACAGTTGGTCGTATTTGAATTTGTCTTTATTTGTCAGCCCCAGTAGGTCTCTGCAGTCCGTGAATGATCTCATTTGTTGCCCAGATTATATATTTTACATAGCAGCTACTCCTCAAAACCCTGTAGCTGTGGGATCTTGTCTCTGCTTTTCACAGAATTTTGCCCTTTTCATCAGGAACACAATGTCCAATTTTTAAGCTAATTTCTACAAGTGTGCATGTTTAATACGGGCATAAGTGTATAAAGTTTCATACTTCTAGCAGAAATACCTTTTGCGTAAAATCACATTTCTTTCCAGAACATGTCACACGATTTTGCCGCCTCTTGAAACGTGCAGCCAAAATTTAGATTCACAAATCTGTTACTTTTATATTTTTCACAATTTTAAACAGTAAGTTATAAGTCTTTAAAAGAAATGTTCTTTGTTAATGTTCAGCCACAGAGGGTTGTTTGGGTCTTCCTCTTTTTGTCCCCCTACAGTTCAGGAGCAGTCTCCTCCCTGTTTGCTCTTGGCAGAGGCCATTTACGACTGTCCTCACACCTCGCATTTCCTTAGCAGCAGCTGTTCATTGTTCCTCATGCCTCTGTAGATCAGGTTCTTTCCTAACCTATAATTAACACTTATGTGTGATTTCCTGCTGTGGGGAGAGAGCTTCCTTCTGTGAGAAAACCTGTTATTCCAGTTTGGTAGCTTCAGCCAGGCTTAATATTAATTGTTACTTCGGTTGAATTTTCCCTTAGCATAAACCAAACTTGTTTCAAATAGCAGCTAGAATTATCATTCAAGATTTTAAACCATGGGATCAAAACAATTACAATATGGGTTACTATCAGTACAGGCCTCTTAGATTGCAAACATTTGATTTCAGTTTATACATGTTAAAGTTTAATCAGGCAGGCTCCTGACAGCTGTCATCTCAGCAGCCCTCTGCTGCACAGAGATTTTTGACATCCACAGACAGCCCACTTTTGCTGTGGAAATCTCTTTATGCTTTCAGCTTTTCAGGACCTTGCAAGTTCACAATGATTTCTTAAACTAAGTGAATTGAAGCACCCAGTAAGAATTGTGGATGTTTGAGGGTGTTTGGTACCGGCATTCTGAAGTTTCAGCAACAAAGCAACAAAGAAAAAGGGATTTAAAGCAAGATTTTGGGTTTCATTTAGGAAAGCACTGCTTTTTCCTTCGGTACTCCATTTTCAATTGTTGTGGAGCCTAGTGACATATTTCAGGAGTGAAATCACTGTTCCACCACTGACAACATGTGTGGCTAATTGGGCAGCCATCTTTTTGTGCTTTGCAAAGAGTGATTTTCAGAGGTTTTTGCACGCACTAGGGTTTTGCAGCCATTTTGCTATTTCTGGCACCATCCTAACACAGTGATGCAGCATAGCAGAGCAAAAGTGGGTCAATACATCCCACAGAGCCCCCCCTCCCGACTTGCATTTGACTGCCCGTCAAGGGGAAGTCGGGAGATTGGGATGTTCTTTTCTTATTTGGTCCAGGTGGAGAAATTCAGCTGCTTCTCCCATCAGTTGTGGAGGTGGCACGCTCTCCTCGCCGGTTCTGGATGGGAGTATGGAACGCCACTCCAGGCTCCTTGGGTCTTTCCTCCGGGTCCCCGAGTGGTCCTCCTTGGTAATTAGAAATTCTTGGTTCCAATGCTATGAGACAGAACAGAACATGGTTATGGAAATGACGCCACTACTACTCCACGAGGGCAGTAGTGGGGCAGATGCATACATTGAATACAACTTACAATATTCCCCGCCTGTATTTACTAATGGTTTTCACAGGTGGATCCTTCTAGGGGGCCGGAAATTCCCCCTCTGGGTTTCTGGTTGGCTCCTCTATTTGCTGCAAAGTATGCCTGGGATGGCAACTCTTCAGCTGGTTTATGTGGGCCCACTTATCTTCCCCTTCTGCCAAACTGCCCTTGGGGATGTGGATTTTGTAGGTGACTGGTGAGATTTTGTCTACAATTTCAAAAGGACCCCACCAAGTTGGGAGGAATTTGTGCTGTTTGGCTTGGTTCCTTTCAAAATTGTACAAGAAGACCTACTTCTTACTTGGTATTCTTTTTTAGTTGTCTTAAGATCATAGTGATTTTCATACTGTCTGCAGATCTTTCTAGATAGGCAAAAGCATGTTGAAGGTGTTTTCTCAGATTCTCAACATACTCATGAGTTGTGGAGGCATTTATCAAGGTCTGCTCCTGGGTTCTGTAGAGCAGATGCTGGGTTAGCACCATCCTTTGTCCAGTCATCAGCTCAAATGGGGACATTTTTGTTGTAGAAAAAGGGGTAGATCTGATGGCCTTCAGGACAAGGGGTAATCAAATGTCCCAACTTGGCCCAGAATCTGCCACAATCTTTTATAATATGCTCACAATATTTTTGTTGTATCTCTCAACTCCACCACTACAGGACCGCCGGTAGGCAATGTGTAGTTTCCTTTTGACCCCAACTATCTCCCACATCTTTGTCATCACTTCGCTAGTGAAGTGACTACCTCGGTCTGACTCAATCCTTTGGGGTAGTCCAAAACGCGAGAAGAAGTGATTGATCATCCGGGCAACTGCTGTTTCTGCCTTGCAATTTGGGGCCGGGAGACATTCCACCCATTTAGTGAACAAGCATGTTACAGTCAACATGTAATTGTTCCCCCTAGAGGAGTGAATCACAGGCCTGATAAAATCGACTTGCAAATCTGACTAAGGCAGTGTCATCCCCCTCTTTTGGAGGGGAGCACGGTGCGTGAGTGATGTTGGCTGAAATTGTGCACACGCAATACACCCCTTCCAGTATTGGTAGAGGCCCTGCCCCATGTGTGGCCAGTATGCCACCTCTCGCAAGACTTCTAATGTCTTATGAAACCCCCGATGACCGGCTGTGACCGCATCATGGGCGTGACTTAGCATCAGGCTTCAGAATGAGGTAGGGACCACCCACTGGTCATGGCCAGCTATGGATCTCCTCACCAACAAACCGCCTTGGAGGCCCTCTTTCCCAATGTAATCGGTATCCACCAGGGGAAAGTTCTCAGGGTCCTCAATGTGCTGATAAAACTTACCAATTATTGGATCCACTTTTTGAGGCGTAATCAAATCAGCATCTGGGGCCTCCTTACTCCATTGTGCAGATGAGAGTTCATTGTGAGCATTTGTCTGGGACCTAGTGATAGCAGTGACCTGGATTTCCCTGAACAGGGACTCCATCTCAAGTAGATCCCCTTGGATGGCTCCAGTTTTGGCCAGCTGATCGGCTAGGTCATTTCCAGTTGTGTCTGATACCTCTACTTTAGAATGATCCTTTATCTTTTTCCAATAGATGGTCATCCCATTAGAGGTGACCAGATCATCAATATTTTGTATTAATTTTCCGTGTTTCAATGGTTTGTTATTAGCACACAGAATGCCTCTGGTTTTCCAATTAACCAGGTGCTCCACGAACCCATTCCGCACATAATCTGAATCAGTGATTATGACCAGTTCGTGGAGTTGGTGTTGGACAGCAGTGAGGATGGCTTGATGCACAGCCATCAGCTCTGCCACTTGACTACTTCGGGGACCGATATTGTACCCAGCTGAGGGTTCTGGGACATCATTCACCCATGCATTCCCTAAGCCGGCCACAGGTTCCTTTTCCCCATTGTTGTCCACATGGTAGGATCACTCATCCACATAGATAATGGGCATTCCCTCACACTGGTCTTCTTCATAGACTTTGTGTGGGGAATTAAGGTATGCCTCCTTATTGTCATTTATTTTAAGACTTTCGTCCTTGAGACAGTTTTCTCTGGCACAATCATGCAAGTCAGCCAGACCTTGCGCGAGGGACTCTTTTTGTTTTGGCCATATCTGACTTCCACAGGAAAGCCTTGCATTGACAGAATCCAGGAAGTAAGTCAGGAATTACTCACATTTCCGGCCCGGATTTTGTCACTTTGAAGATATTGCAAAGGTTGGTGTGGAGTCTCCACTATGATGTGTTCCCCCATGATAAACGGGCAGTAATTCTTCAATGCCCACACCGTTGCCAGGAGTGCCTTCTCACAATCGTTGAATTTTTCCTCCACAGAGGATAAAGTCTTACTCGCAAAGGAGATTACTTTATTGACCTTGTCATGCTTTTGATATAATACTGCAGTCAAGCATGTATTTGAGAACACTGTCTCCAAGAAGAACTCCTTGTTTTTGACAGGGTAAGCTAGGCAAGGCGCTTGTGAGAGGCTTCTTTTGAGTTGTCTTACTGCCTCGGCTTGTTCTGGACCCCACTCCCACTTGACCCCACCTTCAAAAGATGCATCATGGGTCTTCTGATCTCTTCATAGTCCTCAATGAACTTTCTGCTGTAATTAGTTAGTCCAAGGAGGCACCTTAGTTCCCGCAGAGTTGGGGGGTCTTTTATTTTCTGGAGGGCTTCTACTTTCTTTTCCTGGGGACAGAGCCCCTGAGGAGTTATCTCATGCCCCAAGAAATTGACGTGGGTTCTGCACCAATGTGCCTTTTGGAAAGATAATTTTGCTCCGGCAGCCCTCAACTGTGTCAGAACATAACGGATCCCCGCTATGTGTTCCTCCACAGTTGAGCTTTTGACTAGAATATCGGCTACATAGGCCAGGTTACCCCTTTCACCCAAGTCGGGCAGGGCCTTGTGCAGGAAGATGTTAAATTTATTGCCAGAGTTGATGTATCCAAAGGGAGTCCGGGTCCAAGTGTACTGCTGCCCCCCGAAGGTAAAGGCCAGCTTGTATTGGTCCTTCCTACTGAAAGGTACAGTCCAGTACCCATTGGTCAGGTCAATGGCAGTGAATACCTTTGACTCCTGGATCTGGGCCAGCCCTTGGTCAATGTAGGGAAGAGGCCATCGGGAAGTATGGACACATTTGTTGAGCTCCTTAAGGTCAGCACAGAGTCTCCGCTGGCCATTTGGTTTCAAAATTCCCAGCAGCGGATTATTAAAGGTGCTGTGGATTGGATGAATTATCCCACGGGACTCAAGGTTCTTAATTATTTCAGTAAGGGACTCCATTGATGCGAGAGGCAAGCAATATTGCTTCATAAACACTGGAGTCATGCCAGGGTCTGTGGGAATTGTTGTGTGGATGTCGGTGCGACCACAGTCATATGAGTCCACCGCAAAGAGATCATGAAAATCTAAGAAAACTTGTTTCAATTTTTGCTTTTGCTCCAGAGTCTCACAGGCATCAGCTAGGTTGACTCTCTCTTCAACCATCTGCCTGAATCCTGGAAAGACTTCTGGTTTGGCTATCTCAGCGGCCTCCTCCAGCTGGGTGGAGAAGTCCCTGGTCAGGGTATTCACTTGGACTAATGGCTTCAGGTGGGGAAGGCGGCCCTTGTGGACTTGAAAGGTCACCTCATCCCTCCTGAAGTCACAGGTCACATCTTCCTTACCATAAGGGCAGGAAGTGTACACCAGGAAATTCCCTCCATGCCGGGTGAAGATCCTGTCTGGTGTTGTGTCATCGTCGCTATCACTGTCAAAACAGTCCTTGGGGATTGGTCCTAACAGTTTGTTACCTAAAGCTATGGGAAAATGTTGGTCATCAACCGCCATTCCAATAATGGTGCCTGCGCCCAGAGTGATACTCTTCCGGCCGCTGAATCCACCTCTATTGGAATGGTGTTGTGTTCTATGTTGACTAGTGGTGTTGGGTTTACCCCCAACCCTTGCTGTTGGAAATGAGCATTAAGATGAACATAGGCATCAGGATTTTTCAGTTTCTGTCCTCTTTTAATTTTCACTTTCAGTGAGAATTGTCAAGTCCGTTCTGGGATGGTGACTTCCTCTCCAATCTGAATTTCCACTGAATAAGGCAGCAGTTGAGCTGACTGAAATGCTTTCTCTGGGTCATCAAGTTTATTAGGCCCAAACTAATGTCAAAGCGATTGAGAATGTCACTGCCTAAATAAAATGCAGCAGGGACATCTCGCACAACCCAACAATTATGGACTATACTCTTGTTGCCTATGGAAATTTTGAGCATACACCTGCTAGGCAGGAGATGTTTGGAATTGGATGTTTCCAGGTCCATTTCCCATTTGTCGAATAGTTTAAATGTAGGAATGACTGGATCTTTTGGGAGTTTGCGGAACATGGCCTCGCTGATGAAGCTCTTACCGTTGTTCACACATGCTCGGGCGAGAACAGAGTCCTTCCACTCATTTAACTGAATAGGGATGAACAACTGTTCTGCAATTTTCTGAATATCAGCCAAGCTTTGAGCTGATTTTTCATAATTTTGGACTATAGGAGTGGGATTTTCTGATTGTGAATTTGTATAGAATTTCAGAGTGTTTCCTTCCAGTGTGGAATGAAACCTTACACTGGAAGGAAGGTTGATTTTCAGAAATAGAGAGGACTCCCCTTCACCAGTTTGTTGTCCTACTGCAATTACTGTCACATCTGGGATTTGGTTATTCTGGAAGTGGAACTCAATTTTGTCAGGTTTTTGTTCAACCATGTGGCATGTGCCATTTAAACTAACATAGTTGACACTCTGTTTTAGTTTTATTGGTCGATTTGTCTGGGTCCAGAGGACCTTGTTTACAGAATCTACGAGGGGAGACAATCTATGCAGGCTGTCATTCCCTAGTAAACATGTTGTGCCCTCTGGAGTCACAACTATGACCGGGTGCTTCACCTTGTGTCGCCCAATTTTAATGTCTAAATCCGCAGTCCCCTCGACAGGAATTTCCTTCCCATCGAAGTTCTGAATTTGTCCAGGAAGAGGGGTGAGAGGAATTTGGTATTTCTCCCCCCTTCCCGAATTCAGCTGATCAAAGGCCCTTTTTGACAGAAGGGTGGCTTGGGATTCAGTGTCCACCAAAACCAAAACTGTACATTGCCCTTGTATTTGGACCGGGTCATAAAACATTCCCTCCTTTTACTCAAGGGGGCAAAGATCATGCACATTTTTGGCCAATTGGTGGGTTCATTTCTTTGTTTTGGATACTGACAGAGAGGTGATTTGGGCCGGATTCTGTTTGGGGTCTTGGGAACCTGTAAGTAAAAGGTGACAGATAGATATGGGGGAAGTTTTGGACTCACCTGTTTCTGATTCTGGGCTGCCCCACTCTTTTTTGAGGCAGTCACCAGGATGGGTTTGAACAAGGGGATTGTCGTGCTGATCATTCTGGGGTTTGATGATGGGCGGTTTTAACTTGGTCCCCACATCTACCCAGTCTGGATTTGGATCCTTTGGGACCCATTTTTCTTTGGGAGGAGTTCCCCCATCCCTGAAGGAGAAGATCTTTTTCCCAGAATCCTCTAAGGACCCCTCTCCTTCAAACTGGAAGATTTGGACCTCCTCCTCAAAATGGGACTTTTTAGGCTCTTTATTTCTCCTCCCCACCCTCTGCTCCTTGGGTTGCAGACTTTCGGCGGCAGGAGATTTTAGTTCCGGTTCCTGGGTTTCCAGGGCCTTTCCACAAGTGGGGAAGGAAGCTTCCTCTAAGGCTTTACACCCCCTTTCCCCTTGTGCCTCCTCCCTGGGAACCGGTGGGTTGTTAGGGTTCTTCCCCCGTCATTGTTCTGGAGCACCAGACCCTGGATTTGAGGAGTTCTGAGCCGCCGTGCTCATCTGAGGGTTCTGTTGAGCCCTCAGCATGCAACCCAGATCCTGTGACATGTTCTGGACCTGGCGCTCTAGTTGGGACACCCGCTTTGGCTGGTACTGGGTCCTCAGGTCTACCCTGGGTTGATCCCGGGAAGGGTAACTATCCCTTCTCACATAATACCCCTGGTTGGGATGGTTTGGGTACCCCTCCACCCTTGGCCTCCACTCTCCCGGATTGGGCTGTCTGGGCTCAGGAAAGAGGGGAAAGAAAGAAGGGTTGTTTTGGGGGTTGAAGTTTGGCAGGTACGAGGGAAAAAGAAATTTGGTCCGGCATTTGGGGGATTACTGCCCTCCTGGGGAAAGTGAGGAGGGAAGTTTCCTGGGTTTCCTGCTGTCTGGTTGGATCCCCCCTTGGGCTGGGGGAGTCCACGGTGGGTCTATTTCCCTTGTAGCGTGGGCTGATGTAGTTAGGGAAGTTAGAGGTCCCATTTGTGGGGTTACCTCCTTGGCTTCCTGTTTGGGATGGCCCGAGGGTCTTCTGGGTTTGGGGTTGGTGGGATTCTGCACGGGGAGGTTTTTAGGCCCCCCATCACCAGATCTTAAATGGGGCAAGCTTCACCTCTGCCATTTTAGCAGCAGCAGGGGTGTTGGTTGATTTGGGGCTTTTGCTAATTTTTTTACTTTCCAGCGGCTTCTGCACTTCATAGATGCGCGTTGCTTGTTCAATGACCCAGCTTAGTGACCTTTTCTCATGAAAGTCCCTCACTAGCTGGGTCATAATGTATTTCGGTAGAGCATGAAAGAAGGTGTTCACAAATTCCTTACTGTCAGTGCGCACCCTTCTAGTGGTCTGCGCGAAGGCGCGTTTCAATTCCTGAACAAATTCTTGTGGGGCCTGGTCTTCCCCACATTGTAGGTTATAGGCTGCCTTGCGGGCCTCTTGAGTGTTCCTATGAATAGAAAAATATTTCAGGATGGCCACAATATAGGTGGACCATCTGGAATGGTTCTGATCCACCAGCGCTTCAAAACAGCGGGAGTACTCAGGGGAAAATGTCCACTTTACGTACTGAATGCAGCTTTGGCTGTTCTTCAGGTAGAAAGTCTCCATCATCTGCTCAAATAATTCAAGGTGCTCCCAAATCGAGTATTTGGCATTTTTGTGGAAGGGCGTGATGACGCTCCCAATAGATTTTATTTGCTTCAGGGGATCCTTGAGTAAAGCCCTCTTAACTTTGTTAGCCATTTTAGTTCTGGTCACCCTGGTCCACTCATCCTCTGACTCAGAGGCACTGCTACCAGAGGTGGCTGTCTGATCTTCTAGACTCTCCCAGATTCTGTGAGCTTGGGAATGGCTGGAGAATGTGGGGGCCTAGTCTCTTGGGACCTGTGGCGCTCAGATGAGTCTTCTGACTCTTCCTTGCTCCCAGGTTTGGTTGAGTACCCCTAGCCCCCACTGTCCTAGCTGGGAAGAGGTTTTTAGTATGCTCTTGGTGGGCCTAGTCTCCTGGAATTCCCCAACAAATTTTACCGCCTGATCTCTTGGTATGTGATATTTCTGAGGATGTAGTTCTCTGATTCTCCCCTCACTGGAGTCTCCCTGATCAGAGAAGATGGCCCTAGCACTTGGGAACCTGCACATAGAGGCACATTACTAAGAGGCGCTGACCTATTAGCCTCATTTTTCCCATTGGGTTGAAGTCTTCCATCTCCGTGGCCCTTGGTTCATGTGAGCCAGTGGACATGGGGGTGGCAGAGTCCATGGAATTGAAGCGATTAAAGTCTCTGGCGAGAACAGAGTTCCTGAGGTTATGCTCAGGCGTTTCCCTCTCCCATCTGACCTCATCTCTCTCAGCCCCTACTCACTGATGGCATGCACAAATCTGACCCTTTTGTTCCTCTATTAAGGCCTTACTGGTCTCTATAAGTTGCTCTTGCATGGCTATCTGTCTATGGAGCGTGTCATTTTTTTACAGAGAGCCTCATTGTCTCTCTGTGCTTCCTGCCTGCATTGGGAGTATTGGGCCAACTTTTGCTGCAGGAGACTCACCTCCAGAGTTCGGTCCTTACTGGCCTGATTATTCTTTGCCAGAGCATCTTCCAGCCTCCTGGTATGCTCTAACAGCTTTTCATAGTCCATTTTGAGTTCACCCAGGCCCTGAAGGGCCAGGTGATTTTCTTCTTGCCCGGTTTTTAAATGGCTGAACTCCTGGCCTAAGGCGTCCCTTTCCTGAGTTAGAGTGCCCCTCTGTGCAGCCAGGTCGTCCCTTTATTTTCCAATGGCACATCATTTTTGGCGCTCCTCATCAAAATCTGTTTGAGTGTGTACATCCTTCACTATTAATTTACTAATTTCCTCCTTCAGTTAATCAATCTGCCTTTCCAGGGCGATTATTTGCCCTGCGCAGGCTCTATTATAATTAAATTGCTGTTCCAGCTTTTGTTGGCTCTGTTGTAGAGAATCCCACGTTTCTTGATACTCTTTTTGCAGTGTCAGTAATTTGGCATCTTGCTCTACCTTCTCTTGCTGCAGGAGATCCAGATCTTCCTTTACTTTTGTCAGGTACTGTCTGGTTTCTCTCTCTGATTCTTGGCTCTTTTGAAGCCTTTGCTCTGCAGAGTCCAAATCAGTTTGGGTTTTCTCTAGGGATTGTACTTGCCTCTTTGCCAGATCTAGGTTTTTGGCATATTTTTCCTGTATTACTCCAATGTGGAGGTCTAGGTAAGCCGCTATATTGGCCATTTTACATTGTTCTTCTTTTAATTTTGGGGCCATAAACAATTCACTAAGTGCCTGGTGTAGTGGACCCTGGTCCTGCCATGTATCTAATTCTATGGCAGTGACTTGTTTGATTTCCTGCAGCCAAACATTCTCATCCTGTATTACCCATTCACCCCTGTCAAACAATTTGTGCAGTGGGTGTTCTTTTGCAATATTGATTGATAAAATGGGGGAAACCTTAACCTCCGCCACCTTAGCAGCAGCAGGGGTGTTGGTTGATTTGGGGCTTTTGCTAATATTTTTACTTTCGAGCGGCTTCTGCACTTCATGGATGCGCGTTGCTTGTTCAATGACCCAGCCTTGTGACCTTTTCTCATGAAAGTCCCTCACTAGCTGGGTCATAATGTATTTCGGTAGACATGAAAAAAGGTGTTCACAAATTCCTTACTGTAAGTGCGCACCCTTCTAGTGGTCTGCGCAAAGGCGTGTTTCAATTCCTGAACAAATTCTTGTGGGGCCTGGTCTTCCCCACATTGTAGGTTATAGGCTGCTTTGCGGGCCTCTTGAGGGTTCCTATGAATAGAACAATATTTCAGGATGGCCGCCCTATAGGTGGACCATCTGGAATGGTTCTGATCCACCAGCCCTTCAAAGAAGCTGGAGTTCTCAGGGGAAAATGTCCACTTTACGTACTGAATGCAACTTTGGCTGTCCTTCAGGTGGAAAGTCTCCATCATCTGCTCAAATAATTCAAGGTGCTCCCAAATCGAATATTTGGCATGTTTGTGGAAGAGCGTGATGACGCTCCTAATAGATTTTATTTGCTTCAGGGGATCCTTGAGTAAAGCCCTCTTAACTTTGTTAGCCTTTTTAGTTCTGGTCACCCTGGTCCACTCATCCTCTGACTCAGAGGCACTGCTACCAGAGGTGGCTGTCTGATCTTCTAGACTCTCCCAGATTCTGACAGCTTGGGAATGGCTGGAGAATGTGGGGGCCTAGTCTCTTGGGACCTGTGGCGCTCAGAGGAGTCTTCTGACTTTTCCTTGCTCCCAGGTTTGGTTGAGTACCCCCAGCCCCCACTGTCCTAGCTGGTAAGAGGTTTTAAGTATGCTCTTGGTGTGCCTACTCTCCTGGAATTCCCCAACAAATTATACCGCCTGATCTCTTGGTATGTGATATTTCTGAGGATCCAGTTCTCTGATTCTCCCCTCACTGGAGTCTCCCTCAACCCCCCAATAGGCAATGTAAAGAGAAAGGAGGAGAGAGCAGGTGTTCAGGAATTTCAAAATCAAACAGAATATCAATCCCACTTTCCCCCTTTCAAACACAAGAGAAAATAGAATTGACTGTCAAGCTGTCAAAATGGCTTTTAAAGTTATCCTTAAAATGGACTGGGCAAAAACACCAAATATGGTCAAAATTGCTGAAATTGTTATAAATTCTTATGGGAGCTACTTCTGATAGTTGCACACAAACACAAGCAATGATTTAATACCAAGAAACAATTTGAAATCTGAAAATTCAAGTCGGAAGCAATTAAAAGCTGTTTTACACGTGTAAGAATTTCCCAAAACAAAAATTGCTGCAAACTTTTCACTGCGCGATACACCAGGAGAACCGTATTAATTTGGTGTGATTTAAAGCTGTAGATGTTAGCTACAAGCAGAAGTTGAAATTTAATTTCTAGCACCAGAACTGAGGGAGTTATAGGTGTTTTATTAGAGGTTGTTTTTTTGAGATAGGCGCAAGAATGGAAAACAGGAATGCACTTTTAAAATGACAAATGGGTTGCTTACACTAGAGGATGACTATGAACAAAATGAATACCCCACAGGAACACAGTCACTTGATCAGAATGACTGCCTGCTAAGGAACTTGCCTTCTTCAGATGAGAAAAGATCAGCGCAAAGATAGTTTTAACAATACTAGTACAGGAGGAAAGATACGATGGATTAGATAGAGGGATCAGACAAGGCAAGATACTCCTAACAATACATGTTCTGAATACAAGATATGATGGGTCTAAGATAGGGCTGAGACTATGCAAAGTATATATGCTATTAGTACCCGGCGAGGGCGCAATCAGAATGAAAGAGCCATTCTGATTGGCCCTCGCCGAGTCAATACTAGGTCGGGAATCCTTCCGTCTGGATTCCATGGCCTTTGTCCCCGGAGGTGGGTGTGGCAGCCCCTCAGCCAATGAGGAGGCTCAAAGCGGGGCCATCCCCACTCCGAGCCTCCCCCTGGCTGAGAGGCTGCCTTCGGCCCCCGCCGGGGACTCGGGTAAGTCTTCTTTTTTTTTATTCCCTTCCCTCCCTCCCACCCGCCCCCCCAACTTACCTTCTTGTTCCTGCGTCCCTCGCCGGGGACACAGGTACGTTTTGTTTTTATTTATTTTTTCCCCCATCCCACTCCCACCCTCCCAACCCCACTTTTTTATCCTTTTTCGTGAGCGAACGCGCTGGAACACCGCGTCCGCTCCCGATGGTGGCCAAACAGACTCTGTTTTCCCTTTCCATGGTGGCGGCCATTTTCTTTGTCATCTTTTTTTTTTCTCTCGAAACGCCACAGCGTTTCGGGACAAAAAAAAAGCTTTTAGTCCCCCGGTCACGCAGTTTTTGCGGGCCAGGGTACTAATAGCTATATACCCCTCATGGCGGGGGCATTACTGACTCTGGGAATGCCCCGGGGCCTTCGTTAAGGCCCTCACTTCACTCAGGGCCTATAACTATGGCCACGGGGCATTAC
Source organism: Ambystoma mexicanum (assembly GCF_040938575.1). Lineage (NCBI taxonomy): Eukaryota > Metazoa > Chordata > Amphibia > Caudata > Ambystomatidae > Ambystoma > Ambystoma mexicanum. The sequence continues at coordinate 920,424,057 of NC_090926.1, read as the reverse complement.
CTGAGTCGGTAAAGCCCCCGCTGCTCGGGGCATATTGCTTAAGTGACACACTTCTTCCTATGGATACTCACTGGATATGTTTTTTTTTAAATGGAACCGTCAATTCTGGTCAGGGGATTGGATCTGGTTAGGACAGACAGCTGGGCGCATAGGACTGGGCAGGATCGCAAGGCGCTCTGGTCACAGCACGGCACAGGACTGGACTGGATCTTCAAGGCACTCTGGTGACGGCATGGCACAGGACTTGACTGGAGCTACCCTTCTTGGTTCTGATGAGATTTATTTTCAGCAGGCAAGCAGTACAGCACAGCCCGGCTGTATTTTGATGCTTCCCCGTAGGTTTATGGGGTTTTGTTCTGGAATTTGAGGCCTAGCTGAAAATGGTTCAGCTATGCAATCGGTTTCTGCTTTGCCAAGTTTCTGGAGTCTGGAGCAAGAAAGATGTAGAGTTCAGCAGCAGGGTGCTCCACCAACATCAGGATAGTGGGTGAATCTGTCTGTCTCTTTTGTGTGGTGAGCTGTGTCTATTTATGCTATGAACAGATGTCATAAAAGGGTGTGTGTGGGCCGGTTTAACCTAAGCTTGCCCCTTTGACAAGTGATTGAGTCAGGGTCTACTCTCTGCCTTGATAGGAGGAGAGAAACCGAGTATCACCTTTATGGTGTGATTTTATGAGGCTGAGAATCCACCCCTAGCCCCTGGAACACAAAATCTACTTTCGGCACAATACATATTTACACATATGCAACCTCTATAACAATCACATATACAGATTACATATTTTACATAGCAGCTACTCCTCAAAACCCTGTAGCTGTGGGATCTTGCCTCTGCTTTTCACAGAATGTTGCCCTTTTCATCAGGAAAACAATGTCCAATTTATAAGCAAATTTCTAGAAGGGTGCGCGTTTAACATGGGCATAAGTGTATAACGTTTCATAATTCTAGCAGAAATACCTTTTGTGTAAAATCACATTTCTTGCCATTTTTTCAAGAACATGTCACACGATTTTGCCTCCTCTTGAAACGTGCAGCCACAATTTAGATTCACAAATCTGTTACCTTTATAGTTTTCACAATTTTAAACAGTAAGTTATAAGTCTTTAAAAGAAATGTTCTTTGTTAATGTTCAGCCACAGATGGTTGTTTGGGTCCACCTCTTTTTGTCTCCCTGCAGTCCAGGAGCAGTCTCCTCCCTGTTTGCTCTTGGCAGAGGCCATTTACAACTGTCCTCACACCTCACATTTCCTTAGCAGCAGCTGTTCATTGTTCCTCATGCCTCTGTAGACCAGTTTCTTTCCCAACCTATAATGAATGCTTCTGTGTGATCTCCTGCTGGGGGGAGAGACCTTCCTTCTGTGAGAAAACCTGTTATTCCAGTTTGGTAGCTTCAGCCAGGCTTAATTGTTAGACAGGGTGGCTTACATCCAAATACAGGATTATCTGGAGCATAACCAGCTATTAGGATCTCAGCAATCAGGATTCAGGCCCCAACATGGTACTGAGACAGCGCTGATTGACCTCAAGGCCCAAACTGACGAGCTGAAAGACAAAGGGGAGTCAGCAGTACTACTCCTTCTTGATCTCTCGGCAGCATTGAACCTGGTAGACCACAAGGTCCTATGTAACCACCTCGATTCAGCAGCACACGTCTCACAGAAAGCCATAGTCTGGATCCAATCCTTTCTAAACAACAGGACTATGAGTCTCTCACCGTCATCAGCAGCAGACCCCTTCCCCATTACCTGCGGAGTGCCTCAGGGTTCATATGTGTCACCCACAATGCATAATATATTTACTAAGCCCCTTTTTGATGATCTGTATCATCTTGGCATCACCTACACTAACTATGCAGATGATACACAGATTCTCGTACCACTTACTGGGGATTATGACAAGGACTAGGCCTTGGTAAATAGAATCTACCTCATCATCCAGGCATGGATGGCCGTCCATGGTCTATGCCTGAATGATGACAAAACTGAACTCATCATTCTGGGAACCACGCCCAATCTCAACAAACTTGGTCACAAATACACCTCTTTCAATATTGCTGGCAACACCATCAAGGTTGCCAAAGAGGTAAAAACTCTAGGCTTTTACCTGGATTCTAGCCTCACCTTTGCCAAACAGGTTAACTCAATGGCCTCTGCCATGGCTTATACATGTAAACTGATGAGAGCGGGCAAACCATTCTTATCTAAAAGTAGCTGTATTACTCTGGCCAGAGCTTGAATCTATATTAATTGTTACTTCTGTTGAATTTTCCCTTAGCATAAACCAAACTTGTTGTTTCAAATAGCATCTAGAATTCTCATTCAAGATTTTAAACCATGGGATCAAAACAATTACAATATGGGTTACTATCAGTACAGGCCTCTTAGATTGCAAACATTTGATTTCAGTTTATACATGTTGAAGTTTAATCAGGCAGGCTCCCGACAGCTGTCATCTCAGCAGCCCTCTGCTGCACAGAGATTTTTGACATCCACAGACAGGCCACTTTTGCTGTGGAAATCTCTTTATGCTTTCAGCTTTTCAGGACCTTGCAAGTTCACAATCGTTTCTTAAACTCAGTGAATTGTAGCACCCAGTAAGAATGTTGGATGTTTGAGGGTGTTTGGTACTGGCATTCTGAAGTTTCAGCAACAAAGAAAAAGGGATATAAAGCAAGATTTTGGGTTTCATTTAGCAAAGCACTGCCTTTTCCTTCTGTACTCCATTTTCAATTGTTGTGGAGCCCAGTGACATTTTTCAGGAGTGAAATCTCTGTTCCACCACTGACAACATGTGTGGCAGATTGGGCAGCCATCTTTTTGTGCTTTGCAAAGCGCGATGTTCAGAGGTGTTGGCGCGCAAAAGGGCTTTGCGGCCATTTTGCTATTTCTGGCACCATCATAACACAGTGATGCAGCATAGCAGAGCAAAAGTGGGTCAATACATCCGAAAACTAGTACTCCTGCTCTAGACTTTACTGCAACAAACATCATGGCAACCCCACCAGGTGACATAGGTACCCCATCAGTACCAAACAATCTGGCCCAACTGTCAATTATCTCTAACCTCACCCAGAGTCCACCTAGAACTAATATCCCCTGTCATTCCTCAGCCAGAAATATAAGAATTTGCTCTAGACGGACAAAATTATTCAAACCTCCTGCCAGCTTAATAACCAATATCAGCCTTAGGAGAGAAAGCCTCTATAACAAACAAACTATCTTAATGGAAAATATTAATCCCACTACTCTAGCCACCCGGCCTAAGTTTGACACATTTACCAACAGAAGATACAAGCAGAACAAACCCACACCCTGACACCGTTTGAGGAAGTCAACAACAGCACCTCACCTGTCCCATTGACAGGAATTGACATTCCAAACCTTAAAGGTGCCTTAATAAACGCCAGGTCCTTAGTAGCTCATGCCACAGAGGTAGCTGACTTAATTCAGGCAGAAAACTATGACTTTCTTGCCATTACTGAATCCTGGCTACATGCAGCAGCTTGCCCTGCCCTCATGCTCGCAGTACCAGACGACTATACCATTCTTAGAGTGCATAGAACTGAGACCTGTGGAGGAGGCATAGCTTTCATAGCCAGAACCAACCTAGCGTTAAAACTAGTCGCATCTCCTGATGCCAAATCTTGTGAATCCCGTACTGTCAAACTTCCCATCTTTGGCTCCCAAACACTTACCATACATCTGATTTACAGACCTCCTGGCCCCATCGGCGCATTCGAGGAGGTCATCTCCACAATCCTCTCTGACAACCTAAAAAATACCTTGCAGGTACTCTTGCTCGGGGATCTTAACCTGGGCTTCAACGACCCCAAAGACCAGCAAGCAGCAACAACAGCCAATGACCTCACTGAACTTGGTTTCACTCAAAAAGTGATACTACCAACCCATGATAAAGGTAGAACACTCGACTGGGTGGCAGAACACAATTGCAACACATCTATTACTGCCATGACCCCGCAGCTATGGACTGACCACCACCTGGTAGCATTTACACTAGATGCCAAAATCCTCTCAACTCAAAATATCCTAATCGCTCCTCCCACCCTAACGAGGAACAAGAAAAACATAACCGCAGATAAACGTCTACCCTAATACTACCCACTCCTAACTCACTACTGAACCCACCGTCCTAATTAACGAATATAATAAAACCATGACCAAAGCCCTAGACACAATTGCCCCTCTAAAAATGAGAAAAAGCAAACCCAGAGCACATATGAACTCTTGGGTTACCCCACACCTAAAAACCCTAAGAAAAGTAAAAAGAAAAAGGGAAGTTATCTGGAGGCAGATACCCTCCGATGTAAATGGAGCCAACCGTATCAATATCTCAACCATGTATAAAAAAGAAATACTGCGTACTAAGCAGGAAACGTACAATAGGATCTTGCAAGCCAACTAAAGTAAAAAGGAACTCTTTGTTATCTTAGAAGAACTTGAAAACCCGATCCTTGTGCCTGACAACAGTGTAAAAGACATAACCTGGTGCTCCGACATACAGAAGGCACTCGCTAACAAAATCAACACCCTCCAGGATAAAATTGCTAATAAAAAACGAAATATACCCAATACAACCACACAGAATAGCACCACACCGCCTCCACCCAAACCAGCACAACACTTAAATTTTGCCAAAATTTCTATTTTTGAGGTTGAAAAAATAATTCTCTCCCTCAAACCCTCCAAATGTCAGGGAGATGAATGCCGAGCCCAAATCATTAAAGTTGCGGCCAGAGACTTGGCACCTTTCATCTCGAAGTTAATCAATGCCTCTTTTTCTACCGGCACCATCCCAAGTAATCTAAAGGAGTCTTGGTACTTCCACTCCTCAAAAAACAATCATTAGATCCCACCATACCCACCAACTACAGGCCTATAACAACCGTGCCATTTCTACTCAAATTGTTAGACAGGGTGGCTTACATCCAAATACAGGATTATCTGGAGCATAACCAGCTATTAGGATCTCGGCAATCAGGATTCAGGCCCCAACATGGTACTGAGACAGCGCTGATTGACCTCAAGGCCCAAACTGACGAGCTGAAAGACAAAGGGGAGTCAGCAGTACTACTCCTTCTTGATCTCTCGGCAGCATTGAACCTGGTAGACCACAAGGTCCTATGTAACCACCTCGATTCAGCAGCACACGTCTCACAGAAAGCCATAGTCTGGATCCAATCCTTTCTAAACAACAGGACTATGAGTCTTCTCACCGTCATCAGCAGCAGACCCCATCCCCATTACCTGCGGAGTGCCTCGGGGTTCATGTGTATCACCCACAATGTATAATATATTTACTAAGCCCCTTTTTGATGATCTGGATCATCTTGGCATCACCTACACTAACTATGCAGATGATACCCAGATTCTCGTACCACTTACTGGGGATTATGACAAGGACTAGGCCTTGGTAAATAGAATCTACCTCATCATCCAGGCATGGATGGCCGTCCATGGTCTATGCCTGAATGATGACAAAACTGAACTCATCATTCTGGGAACCACGCCCAATCTCAACAAACTTGGTCACAAATACACCTCTTTCAATATTGATGGCAACACCATCAAGGTTGCCAAAGAGGTAAAAACTCTAGGCTTTTACCTGGATTCTAGCCTCACCTTTGCCAAACAGGTTAACTCAATGGCCTCTGCCATGGCTTATACATGTAAACTGATGAGAGCGGGCAAACCATTCTTATCTAAAAGTAGCTGTACTACTCTGGCCAGAGCTTGAATCTTGTCCAAACTGGACTATTGTAACGCCCCATATCTGGGTGCCAATAAATCTATTGTCAGAAAAATCCAGACTCTTCAGAACAACGCTCTGAGAGCAGCACTGGGCATAGCTAGGAAAGAGCACATCTCTGAAGTAAGGAGACAGAATAACTGGCTCTCCACAAGCGACAAAATCCTAGAAAAAACTGCCTCACTAACTCACAACGCTATCTCATAGATAGAATTAACAGAAAATCCTCCAACGCTGCTAATACTAACTGCCTACTGGTCAGTCCCAAGGATCAAACTGATGAAAGCGGGTGGTAGCAGCTTCCCAGTCAAAGCTGCACAGTCCTGGAACTGCCTACCTCCCTTTCTGAGGGCGGACCAAACACATTCCAACTGCAGACATAACATCATCAACTGGTTCAAAGAAAATGGCCATTAAACACATGCCAGCTACCGCATGGACCCCACTCTTTTGCACTGTAAATAGACAATATACAATAGATTGTAAATAGACTATATCATGTTGAACCACCCCTCCTATGTAATGCCTTCTGACCTTGCTTATTGTATGTATATATCTTGTTACTGTAATGGCATCTCAACTGCATTATAATTGTGTAACTTTGTAACTATATAACTATGTAACCATAAGCCGAAAATATTCATGTACCTGCGCCCTGATACCCTTGGTCTGGTGCGCATTACAAATAAACATATAATTTGGGGAACACCCACGGGTTGTGGGACGTATTCATTGGATATATGATATGATAAGTCATTTATAATTTCTAGGCACAACAAGACAAGGAAAGGAAGACAGAAAGAGGACAATACAGCCATATTATGGGGCCTTGTGTCATTCAGATCATGCAAGTGCAGGGGACGGAGGGGGCGGAGATAAGGGCATAAGCCCCTTTTCCGATATGATGAGGCCGTAGGGGAGGAACACCGCATAGTCTGTAAAAAAAAAGGGGGTTAACGGAAGGCGCGGGCAGCCGGAACCCCCGCACCAACTCGGGCTACTTTTGGCAACGCGTGGGCTGGTTTGTTTCCCAGACAGAGGCCGGGAGCAGTGCATTGCAGGCTCGGTACAGGAGGGGGCGTGCGCCGGCTCGGCTGAGGCCTGCCAGGCTCACGGAGGTCTGACTCACGGGCAGGCAGCGCCCGCTCTGCCACCGGGCCCAGGGTTTGGGACTCTGGCGGCGACACTGCGTGGTCGTCTGGGTGCGGTGGACTTGGCGCGGCAGAAGCCTAAGGCTTTGCGCGCTGGTGTAGTGGGGAGGGCTCCGGGTGTAAAACATTGGGGGGGGGAGGGTGGGATCAGTGACCATGGAAGGGAAGTTTCCTGCGGCTGTGGCTGAGTTGTTTAAGGTTATAGGGTGATTAGACCCCGTGGGTACATCCTGGGTTTAGAAAGGGGGGGTTCTGGTGAAGGCTTGTGTCCAGTGAGGGCCAAGAGGATCTTGGCGTGGTGGCAGGTCTTAGGCTAGCTGAAAATCAGGTTCTAGATCCTAGGGTACCCCAGATCCTGTGTGAAGACGATGACACTTGATGCCGGCGAGAGTGATGAGTTGCGGTAATAGCCCCTGGACCTACAGGAACTCGTGGTCTTCGTGTCACCGAGACGGTGTGTGGTGGTGGGAGGGTGCGGGCTGGGAACCCGGGGGAAGGTTGAGGGCGCTCCAGTTGGCGCCGGGGACGGGGCGATGCTTGCGGTTGGCGATCAGGGAATACGCGAGGGCCGCGGTGAAGTCCCCAGAGGATTGGATTCAGTCCATGCTGATAAGCGGGGATGTCATCACAGGTGTGATCCTGCTCAGCCAATGGGAACGCGGCTTCCCACCCAGCCTTCCCTAATTGCTGCTCTCTGCTGCTTTCCATTAAATACGCTCCCGTGCCTAGGACCGGTCTGGAGAAAGCGGCTGGCCCAGGCTCACCAGAGATCCGCCCCTGCAGGGACAGCAGCCAGCTGAGAATACCGGGAGATGGTGCCCTCCTGGCGCCCAGAGGCACCGAGTCTGGGCGCCGCTAGACCAACCGCACAGCGGCGCTGCTAGACACAGCCATAGCACCTGCACAGTTGCCCCGGATGTCGAATTGCCTACTGAAGAAGTTTCTAACGGGACAGCAGCACCCGGCATTCAGCAGAGACTCGTTCGTGATTTCCCAGCGCACAGCAGCACCCCGTGCACACCACTGATTCCTGCGGGGGTGACGTTTCAGCCAGCATCACCGGGCAAAGAGTACTGCTGCACGCAGTGCTGATGGCATGCCGTACAGCAGCACCGCGGATGCAGCAGAGCCGCTGCGGGGCCGACACGCCGCGATAACGGACTCGTACAGCACAGAGGCGTGTGCGCATAGCACACTGCACAGCGGCACCGCCAGACACAGCACAGGCGTTAGTGGGACTGACAGCACAGGTGTTACCGCGCATCTTCCTGCACGCACTGCTTGCTTCCTGCGGGGCTGATACACAGCAGTGCCGCTAACTCCGCGCGGGCTTTTGTGGAGTTCACACATCGTGCAACAAGGCATGGACACTGCACCCACTCTTACGGGACCCCAGATATGCCCGCACAGACCTCACTTACGGAGTGGTGCAACTAGGAGAGTTGCTTAGACTCCCTGCCACGCAGGGCAGTTCAGGAATACTTCGGGCACATACTCTCGTGCATGAAGGACAAACCGAACAGCGGCGCCCAGAAAAGTGTTATGGCTGTTGGTTTTCTGTATGCAAGAACGTAGCAGAGCAGTGTCCAGGCTTCTGTAGAAACTCCTGCAAGACGGACACACCGTACAGCAATACTGGCAATACTTCTGCACGTCTGACAAGCAGGACAGCGGCATCTACGACCTCCACTCCCAATAGCCATATAGTTCCGACACACAGAGCAACGGCGCCTATGGCCACGACAAGACGTCCACGCGGCTGACAAACAGAGCAGCAGCACCCAAGACTCTGCTGGCACGGTGGCGGACAGCACAGCAGCACCCTTGCTCTGACCCGTCTCCTTCCCCCGTGAGCTGACGCCCAGATTGGCTGCGCCCGCCAGCCCTAGGGTGCTGACACAGAGCAGCGGCACCCAAGACTCTGCTGGCACAGTGGCAGACAGCACAGCAGCACCCTGGCTCTGACCCGTCTCCTTCCCCCGTGAGCTGACGCCCAGATTGGCTGCACCTGCCCGTCCTAGGGTACTGACACAGAGCAGCGGCACCCAAGACTCTGCTGGCACGGTGGCACACAGCACAGCAGCACCCTGGCTCTGACCCGTCTCCTTCCCCCGTGAGCTGACGCCCAGATTGGCTGCACCCGCCCGCCCTAGGGTGCTGAGACAGAGCAGCGGCACCCAAGACTCTGCTGGCACAGTGGCACACAGCACAGCAGCACCCTGGCTCTGACCCGTCTCCTTCCCCCGTGAGCTGACGCCCAGATTGGCTGCACCCGCCCGCCCTAGGGTGCTGAGACAGAGCAGCGGCACCCAAGACTCTGCTGGCACAGTGGCACACAGCACAGCAGCACCCTGGCTCTGACCCGTCTCCTTCCCCCGTGAGCTGACGCCCAGATTGGCTGCACCCGCCCGCCCTAGGGTGCTGACACAGAGCAGCGGCACCCAAGACTCTGCTGGCACAGTGGCACACAGCACAGCAGCACCCTGGCTCTGACCCGTCTCCTTCCCCCGTGAGCTGACGCCCAGATTGGCTGCACCCGCCCGCCCTAGGGTGCTGACACAGAGCAGCGGCACCTCGGCGCTGCTCCCCAGCAGCTGCATGTGGGTGTTCAGGCGGGACCGGCTGCTCATCCTGCTGCTGTTCTCGGCGCTGCTGCTGGCGGACTTCTCTCTGCACATCTGGCCCAAGCTGCGGGGCCGGCTCTTCGGGGGGCCTGGCGGGCTGTGCACCTGCAGCACGGGTGGAAGCGTGGACTCGGGCAATGCCTCCTCCCCGCACAGGGCCGGCTGGCGGAACCAGACGCGGGGGCGGCCGAACGACGGAGCCGAGCCCCCGGTGCATCAGGGCCCCCACGAGCTGGCCGCCTGGGCCGGGCATGGAATGCAGCAGCCGGGGCCCAGGGAAGAGGCGTCGTCGGCTGGGAAGAGGACCCACCAGGAAGCCGGGGACGGCGGCGCTGAATCCCGGCGGGAGTCCCCGGCTCTACACCCCCAGCCCCGGCTCCGCAGACTGCTGGCTCACCCGCTCTACTCCGGGCCAGGGCTGCCCCTGGGGCCCGGAGACTACCTACTGTCTGGACCCGAGGCCGCCCGCAGTTACCGGAAGAAGGTGTCTCGCTGGAACAGGTAACACTCCCGGGAGCGGGCCACGGCTCCGAAGGGCGGGCGAAAAGCGCCCATTAGCGGGTGAATACAGCTGCGAATGACGAGCAGGTCCCGGGGGTTGGGGAGAAATCTCAGGGAAGGTGATAGCCACCGCAAAGGATAAATACCCGCCACAGCAGGCAACGCCATCACTAGGAACGGGTAACAAAGGGCGTACACTCAGGAGCAAAGATCACTGGATAAACACCCGGATTCAGTACTTAATATCTAGAACCGGTGCGTAACCCTTGCAGCAGGTAACGCATCCCGGGATGGGCAGAGGACCCCCCCCCCCACACGGCAGGTGGCACATGACAGCGAATTAGCAAACACCCCTCGTGATGTGTGATGGACACCCTGGGGTGGCATCAGAAACAGGTACATCACTGGTGACAACCCTCCCCCACCCGAGTGATAGCTATATTACCACACGAACAGTCAATGCTCCTCTTGGAATATGTGGATAACTACTGGAATACATTGCATATCTCCAGGAATATGTGAGGGGCCCCAGGAACCGGTAATAACCCTCCCCGCCCCAGTGATGGGTATATTACCACCAGAACAGGCGATACACCTGTAGGATAAGGTAGATAACTACTGGAACACATCGCATATCTCCAGGAATATGTGAGGGGCCCCAGGAACCGGTAATAACCCTCCCCGCCCCAGTGATGGGTATATTACCACCAGAACAGGCGATACACCTGTAGGATAAGGTAGATAACTACTGGAACACATCGCATATCTCCAGGAATATGTGAGGGGCCCCAGGAACCGGTAATAACCCCTCCCCACCCCAGCGATGGGTATATTACCACACGAACAGGCTATACGCCTGCTTGAATAGGTCAACAGCAACCAGAGCAGGTCACACTCCCCTAAGAATACATGCACACTCTCGAGCGAGTAGCACACCTCTGGGGGGTGGGGTGGGTATATGGCCCCTGCAACAGATGATAACCCAGGGAACAGCTGCAGAACCCCAAGGCCCGGCTAAATGGGCACTGCAGCAGCTGCTGGGAATCCGGGACTGGGCACGTGATCGCTGGCCCTAGAGTAAGCCCAGAGACAGGGGTATCCCCAATCACACAGGAGAGGGGAATCGAGTCAGGAATGGGTTAACAATCATTGATACATGCGTGAAACCTCTAGCTAGTGTAACCTACCCCCTTGAGCAGTTGGTGATCCGCCAGGCATGGTTAACCAATCAGTGGCACAGCCCTTTCTGCAGTGATGTACCATGCCCTAATGGTCCAGTGACATGTTCATATGCAAGGATGGCATCAGAGTCCAGTGGCATTCACCCCTGCTAGGATATGTTCACGCGTTCCCTTCCTTATCACGTTCTAAGCTGTATCCCTCTCCCTGTGGGCATCTGCCCGTGAACAGGTGTGGCCAGCAGCCACTTTGCCAGCCATGTGCCTATTCCTAATACAGCCGATGGATCACCCATACCATGCCCTAGACATCACATAGTGTTGAAATAACCGACAGGCCAGAAGCAAGCAGCAGAGAATGGCCAGCTAACGGCTGGCAAAAGGAAGAAAGGAAACCTGTCCAGCACCTGACACTGGGCAACAGGGGAGTTGCTAGGTCTGGAAAAGACCCGGGGCTATGCTAATGTCAGGACTCTCGGGACTCGGGGCTAGCTAGCTTTTTGGTTGTAGCTCCTGAGATTTTATCCGGGGCTACAACCAAAAGAACAGGGGCTATAGCCCCCTTAGCCCCCCCCTAGCAATGCCTCGGGCCAACAGGCACCCCGGGCAAGCACTCACTCTCAGTAGCACTCACAAGGGAACGGGTGGGAGAGTTGCTTCATGGCTTGCCACATTTGGGGTCTTTTGTGGGGAGGGGAGGATTCTCATAGAAAAAGGCAGGAAGCATGTGGGAGAAGCTTCCCAATGGCAAGCTGACTTTGTGGTTTGTGGGCGTGGCTGGCATAGGAAAAGTCTGATAGATATGTGGGGTGGTAGTTAACGACGTCGCACTTTTGGGATCCTTTGGGGGGGAGTTAAAAGATAATGCCCTGCAGCGTGTGTCCTCTCTCACAGCAGAAGGCGGCATGGGGGAGGGGGGAATTGCTGGTGGGACCCAGGGAGTCAACAGTGCAGTTAGGAAGGCCAGGGTGTGTGAAACTCACTGGAATATACCTTCCCCAGGAGCACACCTGCATATGCAAGCTAGCCCCTATGGGGGGCCCCCGCCCTGGAACATTTCTTGCAATATATTCCAATAATGTACTCACAGACAATTCGATTACTTTGGAAGAAAATAGATCACTTTGTTTGGAGTTATTTTACGGGCAATCCTAGCATTGACCGGCCCCAAGTGGACCTGATCCCAAGCATGTTTCCAGTTGGCCCTTTTCCATTCCCGGGTTTCAACCAAATACGATGACCCTTCACTTTGGTTTAATGTCTTTCCCGTTGACCCCGTCACTTTTGGTTTTAGTTCTTCCAGGTCAAAACCCACCTCTGGGAGCCTTTTTACGAGGATCAGTTCATAACTCCCACGCCCGTGCATGGAGCGAAAAACCCAGGACCACTGCAGTTGTTGAGGAGTCCAACTGTCCGTAAGGGTGTAAATGCCCGTCGAGCCCTCCCTGGCTCCGCAGCCAGCGGCTATTGCTCGTGGATAGCATCCGCAGCCTGATTCCTCCTCAGCTAGAAGAGCCCAGTAACTCCGCCCTGTGACAGACAAAGAAAAACAATTACAACCCTGCTAAAACAACCCTATTCTAATGAAAGTACAGTTGATCATAAACATACACAAAACCTCCTAACATCCTCTGTTACCTTGAGTAGGTGGGTGTTGCTTCCTGGCTGCCAAAGAAAGACCCTCTCTGGTGCAGCCTGGCACTTAAGCCCCCCACTGCAGGCCCGAAACTGGTTTCAGCCAGCCCAGAGGAGGGACTGTTCTTTCTGCTTATGGCTCACTTGGAGGAGTGGAGACAGAATGTAAACAGGGGGCCAGAAGGGCAGCACGCTATGCCAGCTGCCCCTCTAGCGCCCCCTGCATTGTCTGGGTCATCTGCTTAGCGGAGCTAGCCCCTACTGGGGCCCCAACCCTGGAACATTTTTTGCAAAATATTCAAATAATTTACACTCAGACAATTTGATTATTTTGGAAGTAAATAGATTCTCTTTATTTGTCATCTTACAAGCGATCATAGCATTGACCGGGCCCCAAGTGGGCCTGGTCCTAAGCTCATTTCCAGGTGGGTCTTTGCCATTCCCGTGTTTCAACTAAACCAGTGACCCTTCACTTCGGTTTAATGTCTTTCCGGGTGACCCCGTCACTTTCGGTATTAGTTCTTCCGGGTCAAAACCCCACTTTTTTGACCAGGATCAGTTCATAACTCCCACGCCTGTGCATGGAGTGAAAAACCCAGGGCCACTGCAGTTGTTGAGGAGTCCAACTTTCCGTAAAGGGTGTAAGTGCCTGCCGAACTCTCCCTGGCTCTGCAGCCAGCAGGTAGTGATCGCGGCTAGACTCCGCAGCGTGATTCCTCCTCACTTAGGATATCTCAATAACTCTGCCAGGCTTTGGGGATGTTATTTAGTACAGCGGGGTAGTCCTGACCTCATACATTTAAACTACAGTAGTTTGCTGTAGTGAAAAATTCTAACACAGGCAATATAACACAGTACCAGTATAGGAGTGTGGAGGTAACACCCTATACTAATCTTAAAATCGTGCCGTTTTGGAAACGTAGGCACATTGTTAAAAAGTCACTTTTGAATTCTGCACTGTATGGACTATAACAGGCTTAATTTAGTGACCTCCTGTCAGTGGACATGTAATGCTATTCAAAGATGCACTAAACATTGTTAACATATATGTCCTGTATTGTTTACAAAACTCACAGAGCTGGTGATCAGGTTAATTGTTGATTGTTTATTCTTTCTAGGTGTAATTTTTTCAGCCATCAATATTGAATTATCTATGCTGAAATATGCGACCTAAGTAAATAACGGTCTCAACAACTGTTTTTTCACTTTATCCAGAATTTGGATTTGTACTTTCCTCCTATGATGCATTCTTATGAAGATGGATTGAACATAATATGGAGATGTGTTAGAATTTTTCACTCCAGCAAACTATTGTAGTTTAATTGTATGAGGTCAGGACTACCCCCCTGTACTAAATAGCATTCCAGCCTTTACGTCCTGCCCCGACCACAGGCTATCCCTAAGGTTACAAAAGGCTTTGGGGATGTGCCTCCCGTGACCCACAATGCCCCCATATCTTTGCTAAAATACTCACCTTATCCCTTACTCACATTCTGCTCTGCGGAGGGCAGCAAAAGCATCCAAGAGAAAACCTCATGACCATGGTCTGATAAATGTACCGCATCGTGTGAGAAGATAATCGGGTCCCTTTCACAAAAAATTCTATGCCTGACATAGCCCAGACCTTCCGGCCTGCATCCATTTCTCCATAGCCTTATTAATCCTCCTTCTAGATTTTTCCACGGCCACACTGGACCCTGCTCTTTGCCACTCCCTCCTAGGAATTCTCACACCATAAAATCTCATTGTCCACCAACATTTTTGCTCCAACATCTTTATGCCCCCCTGCGTCTGGCATAGTCCATTTCCTGTGGAGGTAACGTCATTGCCCCCCAGGTTGATCACTAAGACCTTGGGAGCCGCGATCCTCCCCAAATGCCTATGTACCGCAAGCAGCAAGGCAGCCGATCGCATGCCCGACATCACAAGCAAGACCATCTCAGTCTTTTTGAGCCCAAAGTTGCCACCTCTGCGAGACCATTGGAGAGCTCTCCTCAGCACTCTTTTTACAAAGGAGTGTCTGATGAACCAAACTTCTCCGCCTGCTGGGGAAATGGAAGACGTTAACAGACAAACAACACTTTACATGACAACACATTAAAAGTAACAGCATAACTTTGCACCAGCCACGTATTACACCTCTACTCTACCACACCTCTTGCGATATCAGTGTTTACGGTGCCAGTGTCGTTGTGGGACACTGCCAGGCTCCTGGCACTAGCCTGACCCAACTAATCCTGAGACAAGGGATCCCGTGTTCTTCTAACCCTTGGGCAATATACAGCTTGTGCCAGTCTGATATTCCATCTGCCCAACCTTTGTATCTCTGCCCCGACACCCCCTGCTGAAACTCAGTTGCGGCTGCTCCAATCCTGAAGGAATGAGAGACCAACTGTTCCCTTGAAACCCCACTCTCTGTAAAGACACAGCCAAAGCTTTCTGAAACGCAAACAGCATCAGCAGGGACCCATTCTCGTGAACTATTATATAGACCCCTTCGGTTTGGCCTGCCAGCCAGGTACTGTGGGAGCAGCTTGGTGGGACAACTATTCATATCAGCGGAACTGTTCAATACTACGTATTTCGTTTTGCAGTCGTGATCCGTCTTGGACATCCTCTGTTTAATAACCATTCCCTGGGTAGTGAACGAGACATCCCCCAGCAAAAGTGCCCCCCCAGACATGTTCTTCTTGTTACACACAACTAGCTCGCTGACCCGCAACACCCCAAAAAAGGCATGGCAAAAGCTGCCCTGAACAGTGCCACCTCGAAAGCATCGTAGCACACCTCAGGCGTTACCCCCAAGATCTTGGTCAATGCCTCGAAACCTATGGGCTGACGGCCAGTCCTCTTTGGCCCCTCCAGTCTCCCCAAACCCTCGAGATCCGCACGCACCACAAAGCCCTTTGTGGGATCCTCATTTCCACTCAGCTTGCTGTAAAATGCCACTGCCTTTAGGTGACATTCCGCCCAACATTTTGCTTTAACCGAGTCGCGCGCCCATGCTACAAAATCCTGCCCTCACTTTTCTTATGAGACATTCAAACACCCACTCTCCGCTGACACCTTCAAGAATGTACCGTAGCTCCGCTGGTACCTGGACCGTATTCCTGGCATGAGCAAAAGCTCCCTGAGGTCCCAGAGCATCCGGTCTATGAGACCAGCTGCCACCACTCCATCCTGAAGGATTCCCCTGTTCCCATGCACTTGGATGGACCTTCCAGGAACTTGTCCCACTGAAAACAAGAAAGAGCACCAGCTGCAGTGTTATTAATCCCTAGAACATGACAAGCCCTAAACTGAATGTTCTGATACGGGCATGTTTCAACCAATGTCCTCAGTAAACCCTGGGCCGCTGGACAAGAAGGTGACTGCAAGTTAAGGGTCTAGACCTCCGCCCAGTTGTCTGAGCAGAAAGGCACCTTTTTGTTGCATAGCTTGCCTGGTCATAGCAAGAGCACTATTACAATCGGGAAGAGGCCTAAGGCCATGATATTCTTGGACCTGCCTTTCTTCTGCCACTGCGTCGGCCACCACTGTGCACACCATTCACCTGTCCTGGCTGCCAAAGAGAGTCCCTCTCTGGTGCGGCCGGGAATTTAAAGACCCAACACCTCCCTCCGCCCCAGCCAGAAACTGGTTTCAGCTCTCCTGGAGGGGGGCTGCCCTTTTCGCTTCTGCCTCACTCTAAGGAGTGGGGGCGGAATGTAAACAGGTGGCCAGAGGTGCAGCCCGCTATGCCAGCTGCACCTCTAGCGCCCCCGTGCGTGGGCTGGCTCATCTGCTGAACCAACTTCCAATCAATCAAGGATGTCTCTGCCTCTCCGTCCCTAACCGATATCCTCTACCTGCATCTGCATTCTCTCTCCCCTGGATGTTCCAAGTGTACCCTAAATAGTTTACCATTTTAATTATTTCTCTTTTTTTGTAACCGGGCCCTCACCAAAATCTAGAAAACTGTGAATGGATTAGCTCCCAGCTACTCGCTCCCTTAGGTCTAATGTGAAGGACCTGCCGGTGGTGGGTACATGTCAAACTACCCGATATGGTGGTAGAGAATTGCGCACCTTAAGGAGTGGCTGAGAACAAACGACCAGTTTCCATCAGAAATTGTACTGCACTGCTGGCCTTCGAGTGTAGACTTAAACAGCATTTTTGGCCTTTGATGTTCCCTAAAGTTTAAAGGAAAACGTGTTCATCTGGGGAGGCAGTGTTCTGGAACGTATGTGGGCTTTTGCTCGTGATTGTATGTATTGACATTGCATCAGTGTGTTTGTTATTTAATGTTTTGCATGTTATGCAATGTTATGTCTAGCGCCTTGAAACTGGTTCACTAGTGAGAAGTTTGCCTTTTATAAATAATGTTACAACTACTAGCACTCGAGTACAGTAATCCCTTGTTGCACAGCACGCTGCTGCCTCACAGCTAAGTGTGCCCTACATGAAGCACATCACACACATAATGTGTAAATAACCCCAGGCATGTAGAGTAAGCCTGCAAGGAGAGGTGAATCATTCCCTAATGGGTTAACATCTACTAGTGAAACCTACAGCAATCGCAATCAACAAATTAAAGATCTGGCAAATGCCCTGGTGGGGGTGTGTGCCCAGAGGAACAGGTGAACGCTTCTAGGGCAGGGGTCTGCAACCTGTAGCTCTGCAGATGTTTTGGACTATGACTACACAGACCCCTCACCATTGCCTATTCTGAACAGGGCCTGTAGGCGAAACATCTGGCTAGCTCAAGGCTGCATGTCCTGCTCCAGGGCTGCAGTGCTTCAGATGAGCAGGTGCATGCCGGCCCTGTACCTACATTGCTTTTGCCGGCACTTCTCTGCACGAAGCTAATGCACTTAAGGGGGGGAGTGCCAGCACTTCCTGACAGTAAACAGGTACTCTGTAATAGTGAGTACCTGCACTTCTGTGCTCCCGTTTGAAGCACTGCCTCTACGAATATGTAGAAAGACGATGGGACAAAATAGAAACTCAGAGAATTGAAAACGAATCTAAGAACATGTGGCAAACTCCAGGTGAATCATACGTATATGTTGGAACTGGCTTTACTCTGAGAAAAATGGGCAAGGAAATGAAGAGATGAAATCCTTCAGGAAGGGTGTAAGTGGCCCCCGGAACTGCGAATAAACCCTGGGAATGTGCAGAGAGCCCAAGGAATAAGGAGGGCAATGAAGGGGAAAGGCAAATAAGCAATGGAAAAGGAATGGTCCCTGGACAGATCCAACCCAACGAGGAATATGTCTAGGAATGGGTTAATAGACACTGGCGGGGGTAATACACCTCAGAATCGGCTAAATAGACACAAGGACGTGCAGCAAGCTCGAGCAGGAGAGTACATCCACATTGGGACAGGGAAAGGCCAGGAGTGGGCACCCCAGCAGGAGTGAACGCGCACACGTGTTGGAAGAAGTAATGCAGGGGTTGGAGGCGTCTGTGCAAGAATCTGCTGTCACACTTACAGAGCAGTGATGTCAAAACCTATGTTTCACAGAGATGATGTCAAGGGGCTGAAATGCTTGCAGTGAAATGCATCTTCCATGCAATGGGAAGCCTGCATTGGAATATCACCCTGGTCAGTTAGACCCATTGACCTTGAAGCTTGGCAATCCCAACGCAGCGTGCCCTTCGCCTCCATACCATTCTGCCCATTGGTGTTCACTGAGCTGGACAATGCCAAGAATAGCCTTGGGCCAGGTTAATCATCCTCCGTGTTTTAACCTGAAGCTGTGAGCCAATTCAACAAATCCGCTTTCTTTAATCAGAAACTCCCTTCACAGGAAAGTGACATATTCTGGGCGCTCCATCATTAGTGGCACACGGCTGAGAATATCCTGGTAAAACCCTGAACTTCTACTGACCAAATCCTTTAAGAAAAATGAGATCTGGAAATAGAAACATTTTTCAGTAAATCACCTTCTGGCTAACACAAGTTAATTACAGTGTGATTTTTGTTTTTCAACAGTACATACATATTTTACCATCTAGCAAATTGGACAAAGCATTATTCAACTTGCCACTTCCAATAATTATTTTCCAGTTTGAAAAAAAAAAAATCTGCTGTACTAAATCAAGCTTAACTATCTACAGTATTATACAAATGAAACATAAAGCTTGTGTGAGTGAAACAGCGGTAATGGCAGAACATGATCTGTTGTCACATGTTGAGCTGCCTATATGCAGTGAATTTTCCTCAGCCAAGGATACCAACCATTGTCAAGCCGACACATTTCTTGGCTTAATGTAAGCATTATATGAGTCATATATGTTATGGATGAATACTGCCCACTCAGGCGTCAGGTGACATTTACAAACCACTGGCCTGTTCACCTATAGGGCTGTCCTGTCACCCACACCTCTCAGGGGCATTATTGGACCATAATATACAATTAACCTTTACATAAATATATCACTACACCCAATGTTGTTTTTGAATAAAAATAAATGTGTTGTACCTTAAATGAGTTTTGGGTCAATATATAAAATATCAGTATTTGAAGTGGGTCATATCAGATTCTCGTCCTGGCTCATATGCTCATATCTGCGTCTGGGACTGTGCTGGCTCATGTCAGGTTCTGGTTCATATCCATGCCTGGCACTGGAGTGGCTCATATCGTATTCTCGTCCTGGCTAATATCTGGGTTTGGGGCTGTGCTGGCTCATGTCAGGTTCTGGTTCATATCCATGCCTGTCACTGGAGAGGCTCATGTCAGTTTCTCGTTCTGGCTCATGTCAGGTTCTGGTTCATATCCATGCCTGGCACAGGAGTGGCTCATATCAGATTCTCCTTCGGGCTCATATCTGGGTTTGGGGCTGTGCTGGCTCATGTCAGGTTCTGGTTCATATCCATGCCTGTCACTGGAGAGGCTCATGTCAGTTTCTCGTTCTGGCTCATGTCAGGTTCTGGTTCATATCCATGCCTGGCACAGGAGTGGCTCATATCAGATTCTCCTTTGGGCTCATATCTGCATCTGGGATGTGCTGGCTCATGTCAGGTTCTGGTTAATATCCATGCCTGGCACTGGAGTGGCTCATGTCAGATTCTCCTTCTGGCTCATATCTGCGTCTGGGACTGTGCTGGCTCATATCAGGTTCTGGCTCATATCCATTACTGGCACAGGAGTGGCTCATAGCAGATTTTCGTTCTGGCTCATATCTGGGTCGGGGACTGTGCTGGCTCATGCCAGGTTCTGGTTCATATCAATGCCTAGCACTGGAGTGGCTCATATCAGATTCTCCTTATGGCTCATATCTGGGACTGTGCTGGCACATGCCAGGTTCTGGTTCATATCCATGTCTAGCACAGGAAGGGCCCATATCAGATTCTCCTTCTGGCTCATATCTGCGTCTGGGACTGTGCTGGCTCATGTCAGGTTCTGGTTCATATCCATGCCTGTCACTGGAGAGGCTCATGTCAGTTTCTCGTTCTGGCTCATGTCAGGTTCTGGTTCATATCCATGCCTGGCACAGGAGTGGCTCATATCAGATTCTCCTTCGGGCTCATATCTGGGTTTGGGGCTGTGCTGGCTCATGTCAGGTTCTGGTTCATATCCATGCCTGTCACTGGAGAGGCTCATGTCAGTTTCTCGTTCTGGCTCATGTCAGGTTCTGGTTCATATCCATGCCTGGCACAGGAGTGGCTCATATCAGATTCTCCTTTGGGCTCATATCTGCGTCTGGGATGTGCTGGCTCATGTCAGGTTCTGGTTAATATCCATGCCTGGCACTGGAGTGGCTCATGTCAGATTCTCCTTCTGGCTCATATCTGCGTCTGGGACTGTGCTGGCTCATATCAGGTTCTGGCTCATATCCATTACTGGCACAGGAGTGGCTCATAGCAGATTTTCGTTCTGGCTCATATCTGGGTCGGGGACTGTGCTGGCTCATGCCAGGTTCTGGTTCATATCAATGCCTAGCACTGGAGTGGCTCATATCAGATTCTCCTTATGGCTCATATCTGGGACTGTGCTGGCACATGCCAGGTTCTGGTTCATATCCATGTCTAGCACAGGAAGGGCCCATATCAGATTCTCCTTCTGGCTCATATCTGCGTCTGGGACTGTGCTGGCTCATGTCAGGTTCTGGTTCATATCCATGCCTGTCACTGGAGAGGCTCATGTCAGTTTCTCGTTCTGGCTCATGTCAGGTTCTGGTTCATATCCATGCCTGGCACAGGAGTGGCTCATATCAGATTCTCCTTCGGGCTCATATCTGGGTTTGGGGCTGTGCTGGCTCATGTCAGGTTCTGGTTCATATCCATGCCTGTCACTGGAGAGGCTCATGTCAGTTTCTCGTTCTGGCTCATGTCAGGTTCTGGTTCATATCCATGCCTGGCACAGGAGTGGCTCATATCAGATTCTCCTTTGGGCTCATATCTGCGTCTGGGATGTGCTGGCTCATGTCAGGTTCTGGTTAATATCCATGCCTGGCACTGGAGTGGCTCATGTCAGATTCTCCTTCTGGCTCATATCTGCGTCTGGGACTGTGCTGGCTCATATCAGGTTCTGGCTCATATCCATTACTGGCACAGGAGTGGCTCATAGCAGATTTTCGTTCTGGCTCATATCTGGGTCGGGGACTGTGCTGGCTCATGCCAGGTTCTGGTTCATATCAATGCCTAGCACTGGAGTGGCTCATATCAGATTCTCCTTATGGCTCATATCTGGGACTGTGCTGGCACATGCCAGGTTCTGGTTCATATCCATGTCTAGCACAGGAAGGGCCCATATCAGATTCTCCTTCTGGCTTCTATCTGCGTCTGGGACTGTGCTGGCTCATGTCAGGTTCTGGTTCATATCTATGCCTGGCACTGGAGTGGTTCATGTCAGATTCTCATTATGGCTCATGTCAGGTTCTGGTTCATATCCATGCCTGGCACTGGAGTGGCTCATATCGTATTCTTGTCCTGGCTAATATCTGGGCCTGGGACTGTGCTGGCTCATGTCAGGTTCTGGTTCATATCCTTGTCTGACACAGGAGTGGCTCATATCAGATTTTCCTTCTGGCTCATGTAAGGTTCTGGTTCTTATGCCTGATTTCTTTGTGCATTGCGTCCATTGCGTCACCTCGGTGCATACCCCTCTTTTGCCAGGCATTTTGCTCACTCTCTTTAGCCACTCTTGTGTCTGCCTCTACTTATTGTGTCCTCTGTTTTTGTCTGGTTACTGTGCTTGGTCCTTGTTTCCGCTCACTCTTTTCGGTGACTGTGTCTGTTTAATATGACTGGTCACTGAGTCTGCTCATGGTGTGTGGTCATTTTTTCTGGGCAATTGCTTGTCCATACTCCCCACTGTGTCTGTCAAGTTGACCCTTTCACTGTGCCAGGAAGCCGACTGGTAGACTAAGGGTGAGACGTGGACAAGGCCTTTGATTGCTGGTATGTTATGTCATGTTATCCCATATCTATACTGTGCCTATCACATCTACACTGGTTTTACGGCACCTCGACGTGTCTGAAAGTGCATATTGTGCCAGGGTGCCGCCAGACCTTAGTCTGTGGAAAGGAAGGGGGCAGCCCCTGATAAAGCTGCCCCAACACCTGTTCACAGAACTTCACAGACATCTACCAAGAACTAACTGAAAGCCCCCTGAGCTCCCTCTTAGGTAGCCTCAGCCTCTTTATTTATAGATGAATTCATTGTGATGTGTACATACTCCACATCAAATAACAGTCGATTCAGGGTGCAGCCTGGCTTATAGCTTTTATTTATTTATTTATTTAAATGTATATAGCGCGCAGACAGCTCTTAGGCCTCGAGGCGCTGCTACATGTGATAAGCTTAAGTACATGAGGCCTGTGCATGGCATTTGGATTATTCTGGGGAAACTAGCGGGAGCGTACAAGGAAGTGACAACTAAAAAAAAACTGTTACATCTACATAAAATAAGGTGGAAGCTGAGTAAATAAAACATCATTAAAATGTATTCGCTAAAATCAGCAACATAGGCTACAAATGATACAAGGAAAACATGAGAAAAAAGACCAGAAATAGAACAAATAGAAGGTAAACAAATCAAGACCATCACTAGTTGTCCGTGTTGTGGTAAAGGGGGGCTGAAGCTGTCTCTCTCAAAAATAGTCAAAAGGAAAAAGCACACAAAATGTAGACATTTTAAACGCTTCTAAGTCTCCACTAGAGAGCCTTAATGCACCTTTTTCTCCACAAACGCCAAGTGCGCAGGGGGCGAAATCAACACACGCTAAATGCCTGGGCACTGTTCCTCAGTTAATATACTGGAGGTGTAGATGTTTTGCAGTTAGGTGGCCATGAAGATAACAGTTATTATTAATGTCTAGGTGTTAGAATAATAACTCCTGTAGATTTTCTTTTCCAACAGACGCCTGGTGTAGACAGCAAGTGCAATACCCTCCTGCCCAGCCACGCACAGGAAGTAGGGTTCGCTGGGCTATCAGCGGGGTTCTGCATTGTCAACGCCATCTTTGGCAGCATCCGGCTACTGCAGGTTTCTAGCTCCACGCTCTTTCAGGATCTCTGAGACACAGACTGCCGGGACCGGTGGGGCACTCCTCTTCCAGTGCTCCCCTGGAACCTCGCAGCTTCCAAGCAGTCACACACACCTGTAGATGCTTTGAGACACCAGCAGTCACCTAGGCAGGTACGGGCGTCACAGCAGACCCTCTAGTCCTAGGAACCAGGGACTAACCAGTCCAGCTCTCACGGGGAAATCCCTTCTCTCCCGTACCATGTGCAGATCTGTGGCCCATGTACATCCAAGATGCTGCAAAGGTCGCTTGGGACATCCTGGGGCATTTGTAGCAATCCTATTCGTACAAAGGTGAAGCTTAAACTTTAATCCTAAAGGCACCGTAACGCCCCATAGCCTAGCCTACACACTCTTTTAGCACAGCAGGACACCAATTCCTGAGGGATTTGGTTTGAAACAATCCAATTCCCAAACTGTATTCCTTCCCAATCCCAGCATGCGTAGCGGGTCTTCTTTTTGGCAAGTGTTCTGTCCTGCTGTGTTCCCTCTCTGCTCTTCTTTGAGATAAGGATACTGAGGTGTTAGTAGAGTGGGGTTGGGGCGAGCTCACATGATCTGTACATGCATTTTCAGGACGAGGGCTTGGTCTAATTAACATCTAGTTGGTTGGCTTTCCTTGTGCTAAACCCAGGTGCTCCATTGCAAGTCTTGCTTCCCAGCCAGGCACACAAGCCAAGAAATGTCTCTGTTCAGCTCGCAGCATGACAACATGTGTGTATTTTGGCCATCTGAACAAAAGGTTAAAATGAAAAAACCTCTGCAAAAATGCAATTTAGAAACATATCTCAACAAACTAATTGTAAGTATGTGAGTTTCATCAACAATTATCAAACCCCAAAATTGCACACACACCAACATTTTGAGGTTCAATCATTTTTACAAGGAACTCACATATTTAAAATCTGTTTGTGGAAATGTTGCTTCTAAATTGTACTTTTGTCAAGGTTTTTAATTTTCAACTTTCATTCAGTCAACAAAAATACAATGTATTTATTTATTTGTATTGAAATAGAGGGACGGGTTGCCCTATAGTTTAGGGCAAACCTAAATGGACTTTGCAAAGTTTCTGTTGCTAATGACGTTT
The DNA here is from genome assembly GCF_040938575.1 of Ambystoma mexicanum. Classification (NCBI taxonomy): domain Eukaryota; kingdom Metazoa; phylum Chordata; class Amphibia; order Caudata; family Ambystomatidae; genus Ambystoma; species Ambystoma mexicanum. The sequence goes on along the minus strand of NC_090926.1, from coordinate 920,399,599 downwards.
GATTTGTTTGATGCATCTGCATGAAATGTTCAAAGATGTTTTTTGGCTGGGCCACCAAAACTGGAAAGTCTGGGGCACGTTATCTACGAAAAAAGGTATAAAGTGTGAACAAAGGCTTTTACTATGTTTTGCATTGTTTTTCCAATAGAGAAAATGTGCATTCATGAAACAGACACAGCCTGAACTGCTGGAGGATCAGCTTAAAATGTGTTTCAAAAGCGATACAAAGCAGTTTTTATTTGGTGCAAATGCGTTTAGTAGTTTTTTTTCTTTTTAAATTTGTCAGAGAGCGCGGTGCTCTGGTACCATAATCTTTTATATATCCCCCATGGTGCATTTCCATGGTGCAACTGTGACTTTTCGGAAATGAAAAGTCACCCTTTTATTCCAATAATGTATGGAATTCTCCCAAATATTCTTGCAGGAAAGGGAAATCACAGTATGCTTGAAATGACATTAGGAGGAAGCGAAGAGGATAGTTGCCTTAAGGTGGATGTCAGTAGGGTGACATTGGGAAGTTCCAGAGTTCGTGGTGGACTATGGATTATCATTTCTTTACATGTGTTTTATCTCTTTGCAAGAAAAGTAACAATATAGTGAGAATTTGATTTACCTTTTGAAGTGCAGCTCAGCAGCAAGAATGTGATTAAAAGTAAATTAAAAGGCGGCTGAGGACAGTTTGCTTTCACGGTGGATACAGGGAGAGCATTTGGGCACATGTAAAGTTTGTGGGGGGCTTCGGATATATTGTTTCCATTGCATGTTCATCTTCTTGCAAGCATTAATGACGTAGTCGGGAGCATATTGAGGTCAAGCAGTGTGTCGGTTTCAATGGCAATTTCTTGTGAGAGGTATCCGCGCAATAACAAAAAAAATGTGTTTGCTGTTCTCACAGGAAAGTCTTGCAGCAAAATCTCACTAGAAAATCTTGTGGAAACAAAGTGGGAAGGGGCACAAACAACGTTTCAAAAGGTCTGCTAAAACATATGCATAATGCATAAAACAATACACGAATAAAATACCATCTAGGATGGTTTGAAAAGCACAAACATTTGTACTGTAGGTGGTGTGAGATATAGCACAACAAAACCCTTGAAATTCAGTGAATAAACTTTATCAAGAGAGAGTTAAGTTGAAAGAGTTCAGCTGAACAAAACCATTGTAATTCAGGGACAAAAGTTTAATTGAAATAGCACAATAAAACCCTTGAAATTCAGCATGTGTTGGACGCTATGCCACATTAACTCTGAGCAGCCCATTGTGCAGGTCGAGAGCACTCTTGTGAGATCATAGATGGCATCACAGATGACAGACGCCATGTATAACATTATGTATTACATCATCAATGTCATCACTATAAACTAAAGCATATTGATGACATTACAGATGCCATCACGTATGACATCACAGAAAAGTATGCGTCAAGAGTAACCAATTCTTCTGGCCTATTTTGAGACACATGACAATGATATTCTAAGGTGTATGGGTAGTGTCTGATAACTGACATGTAATATCTACAGCCCTGCAATGGGTGTCTTGGCGGGGCATTAGACATGGCCAAAGACCATGCTGCCTCCAGTGTTGCTAATGCCCATTGACAGTAGCCCAGGGCCTTGACATGGGAGTAACATGCCACTGACTCTCTGGCTCTTTCAGGTGCCTTGGGACATGTCTGAAGTGTGCCACAGATGGCATCCATTTGACATCACTGATTAGATCATATAGGCTATCAAAGGGAATTACTCATCAGAGTAAAAAATACAATGTGCTCCAGCTTCCAATGTTGTTATTGATGATGAAATAAGTCATGCCATGTATGATGGCATATGTGATATCATGAGTGGACTTATGGGCTGTGTGAAAGGAGGTCTCAGATGAAAGGTGACAGCTCAGAGATAAGGTGAAATAGCTTCCAACACATGCCGAATTTCAGGGGTGTTGTTGAGTGCATGAGTCCATCTGGCAACACTATGCACTAACACTATTAAAATATTATGATACGGGAAGCAAGCTCTGCCTCTTCAGCTCTTCCCATTCAGTCTTGGGAGGATAGTTCAGGGGCAATGCGTTCATCTTGGAAGCAAGACGGCACGGAGCAACACAGGTTCGATAGCCTGGCCCGTGCTTAGAAACCTCTGGGTATTAAGTGTGTTACAAACAACCCATTACAATTACAATTACATTCATCAGTCCTCCCTTCTGTTCGCCAAGAAGCAGTAGCCATGGCCAGGAGTTCTGTGGCAGAGAACATGCTTTATAGGAATAACCTTCTGACATCACCCAGGGTTGTTTTGTACTTGCTGCTATAAGGTAATGATGTGTTATTTATATAGCGCCTTAATCCAAAGCGCTTTACAGAGCACATATTTACATACAATATCACCCAACCGAAATTGGTACTCATTGAGGTTCGGTTGTCTGTTCATTTTACAATTGCTGTGTTCATGTGTGCTTTAATTTCACCAAGGTATTGGGCTGTGTGGTGTTCCTTCTTGTGAACAATCAGGATCAAGGGTTACCTGATATCACTTTCTGTGATCAATGTCATTTCCGCCACCCCTGTGCTTTTGGTGAAATGACAGCAGTGCGGTCCACACATTGTGCATGATCACTGTGTCAGTGGTCATTGTTTCTACTCAGTGTGTCCAAGGATTCTATCTAGTTCAAGCTGAGCTCTGTTCAGTACCTATCCCACTCCATCACTGTTTATTTTATTTTTTTTCAAAACCACTTTCTGGGTATCAGCCACATATCTTTTTTTTCAAAACACAACTAAGAAACATGTGTCTATTGCACCCAATGCATATTGACTCACACCTCGGCATTTCTGTCAAGCTTAAAGTGGCAACATTTGGTCCATACTGTATTTTAAAGTTTTAATGTTGTACTCTCCTTAATGTGAATTAACTGATTTAATAAAACATAATTGAAGATGTCCCTGCTTCTAGGGGCTACACATTTCACCGGCTAAAACAGCTATGGCACAGTGAGATGAAAGGATCTGCTCAGGCCCATCGGGAAAGCAATCATTAAAGGGGGCTTGTCAGCAAATAAGTTCACAAATACCACCCATTATCATCAAAGAAAGGGACATGTTCACTCCTTATTGTTGTTGCAAATGAATGCCATCTGTGAGGGCGGAATAGCCTGAGTTTATTTTTGAATATAAAATGATGCAGGTAAATCTGTTTCTGTAAGTGAGATCTTCTGATCAGTTTCCATTTTCATAATGCTCCATGCTGCAAAGTATAGTGCAAACATGTCACTCTGCTGAGCCTGTCTTCTGACACCGGTGAGCAGCTACCATGTAGTTTGGCAACATGGCCGTTACAGAATTTCATGTGCTTTCGGGCAAACTGCCTGATGGAACCCCAAGTTCTAACAAACAGGGTCTGCCTTTAACTGTGTCTATCCCTGATCCAAATTCTATAATTGTGTTCTCCCCGGGTCTGGCGGAGGATTAAAATGATAAAACTAAGCCATGTCAAGTAAATTTAACATCTTAGTTTCTGGGAACCTACAAATATACTGGCAAAAATATGTTGGTGTCATTTCATTGTCAACCCTGGTTGCTAGTGACTCATTTCATTGACAGGGTCTTATTTGTATCAGAGTGTGGGGGTGGGTTTCACCCAAAACAGTCATTTGAGCCCAGCCCAGGAAGCAACTTTGGTTTCTCTGGGAAGCATGGTCGCCTTCTCCATAGGACAGGAAATCTCCCCATGGGATTAACTAGGAACCACTGCTTCAAGGCAAACCCTGCTAGGACAACAGAGAGCTCACACCAGAATGGTAAGTACTAGAGCCACTTGATGCAGAGCAGATCGGGGAGAGGGTGAAGGGAGAGCAGTCAGGAGAGCACTACAGGTCCACAGAGAAGTTCCACAATCTTGGACTCTCCCAGGGGTCTCACACCCCCTGAGCCCCTGCTCTCCTTCCTGTAAAGCAGTCTGGGACGGACATCACTATGCAAAAGGCTCAGAAGACAGCATCCAGGATTGGATCTCTTACAGATAACTAGAAGAGGACCAATTTGCTGTGGCACATTGACTATTTAATGGTGTGATACCATACCCTCTGTTGAATCCTCCTTGGACTTGTGACAGAATGCCATCAGTAAGGGTGGAATAGCCTGAGCTTTTTTGATTTAATGTAAAAGAAATGTGTCTGCTAATCAGACTCCATTTTCATAATGCTCCATGCTGAAAAGTACAGTGTAAACATGTCAGTCTGCTGGGCCTGCCTGCTGGAACCTCTCAGCAGCTGCCTTGTAGTTTGGAAGAACGCCAGTTACAGAGTGGCATGCATTTTTGCAAACAGCTAATAGAAGCCAAAGTTCCAGCAGCCAGGATCTGACTCAGTTGACTTAGTGTGTTTGGACTGCTTTGAACAGTGCTGAAGACAGGGTCATTAGCACCAGGTTGAGACACCCTCGAGACCGCTTCAACTCTCATCGGGATTCCTGTGAAATCGCCTGTTAGGATTTTACTCTGCAGATTTATAGGTTGGAAAGGTGTCCACCTTTTACACTTTCCTGTCAACAATATAAGAAATACTCCTCTGTTAGGTTATTTTTCAGGTGTTCATGGTTACTCTTCTGAGGTTTATTGGGGATTGAGAATAATACCCTCCCTAACACCCCTATAATCCTCTCAGTCGCTGGTAGGACCCCACAGTAAATCATTTCCATTTCCAGCATTGCACTAATCCCTGTACTCCTGCAGAGCAGTAGTCATCTCGCCACAGCTGCTGACTGCTGATTTCTGCTGATCTGAGCAAGGAGAACTGGACTGGATTCTTCTCACTGAGTAGCCCATTTAAACTTCTGATATCACTGCTCCACTGACAGCCTAACCCACTGACTAGGCCACACCCAATAACCTGCACTTTGCAATCATGTAATAATATTCAGGGTAACTGCTCAGCACTATGCAGATGCCTCACAGCCGTTATTCCCTGAGGCAAAAGGAGGTGGACAGTGTCTGCCTGTATAGTGTGCTTTCCATGCGCAGGAGTGGTTGGGGTATTTGCAGCCTTTCTTTCCGCTTGCTCCCCCTCATTGCTTGTTATCCACATCTCTGTGGTTTCCTAGAAAAAGTCCACAGTAAACTGATAAGGACGGGAGCTCTGTTATCAGCAAATGCATAGATGCCAACATGACCCATTCCAACCTGTAGGTGCTTATCCAGTTCTGTTTTTTCTTTGCATTCTGGGACTTGCAGTTCCACTTTTCCCATTATGAAACACATAATACAAGAATGCAAAGAAAAAAACAGGACAGGACAAGCACCCATAGATTGGAATGGGTCATGTTGCCAACTATGCATTTGCTGATAAGAGAGCTCCAGTTGTAGTATGTGTTTCATAATGGGAAAAGTGCAACTTCAAGTTCCAGAATGCAAAGAAAAAAAACAGGACTGGATAAGCACCTGCAGATTGGAATGGGTCATGTTGGCAACTATGCATGCTACCCCTACAAGTATACTGCCTGTCAAAAAGGGCCAGAATAAAAAATATGATAACTCAGCGGGTTAATGCAGCTACTGGAACAAGCAGTGTGCAACCTATAAACCAGGGGTTTACATCCCAACTGTTCGGTTCATTAATGCAAGGTTGATACGTTCAGTGTGGAAATGGTCACACTTGTTATTTACAGCTACGAAAACACAAGACAGTTGTAGCAAGCACTAGTGCTGGGAGGATTGCTCATAGGCAAAGCATTTGTCTTGGAAGCAAGACAACACAGAGCAACGCATGTTTGAATCCAAGTATTAGGCGATTCTTTATAGATACCATTATATTTTCTCCACTAGTCTTGGCTTCTCCATACAGGTAATCTACATTTCATAGACTGCTAAGAGCATAACCACATAACCTCGCAAAGTGTGTAGACAAGTAAGAAAGCCCAGTAGGTTAAGTGCTCACTGCAGGTATCATCTTCCTTTATATTCTACACACATTCACGCATTCAACATAAGGTTTCTTTGCACTTGAGAGCGGTATTCGATTATGCAACCATCAAAGTACAGGTCCATGGCAGTCAGTGATAGAAATTGAACACATGTACTGAGGGATCCTTCTCCTCCTTGGAGAGGTGGGCTGTTGGGAGGGGGGAGGCGAGGGGCGTGATCTTAGGCCAGGTCCCTGCCCGGGTCACACCACACAGAGTCTCTTCAATCCTGGTGATTTGCATAAAAGCAAAGAGCATTATGGCAACATAGGAATGGCCAACATTTTAAATTTGAAACATGTCTTATAATGATTCAGCAAGAAACCATTTCGAGTGAATGTTGGAAGTTGCACTCTGCTTTTTTCATTGGTCACAGTACTCACCCTAACAAAAAAAGTCTGTACATTTCAAGACATGTTTGAAAACAGTACGTGAGGCTTCGGCTGAATCTGTGTTCGGTCACCCGTGCTGAGTTCAATGCTCGTGTGTCCCTGGCCAGGTCACACCACACAGTATTTCTCCATAGAACCCCTTCCTGGCGATTTGCATAAAAGCAGAGCATTATGGCAACATAAGAATGGCCACCATTTTAAATTAGAAATATCTTATAGTGATTCAGCAAGAAAGCCTTTTCCGCGAATACTGGAAATTGCTCTCTGCTTTTTTAATTGGTCACAGTACTCACCCTAACAAAAAAATGGCTGTACATAGCAAGACATATATATCAGTTTGGAAACAGCACGTGAGGTTGATTCTATGGTCAGTCTCCCGTCTCCCATGCCGAGTCTTCTGAAGTGCGGGGCTCGGCTTCAGAACAGGTGTGGGAGTTTCTTGTGGGCTCTGCAGGGGGCAGCGCCAGGACAGAAGTGATCAAACTAGACACACGTATGGATGTCACTCTGGCCGCATTTCTATATAAAAATGAAATCATAGGAAACCAAAACCATTTCCACAGAATAAACCAAAATGTGACTCCCCCACAATAAAAACACACCACATCAACACAATTCAGCATATCCAACTGACAGGTGGTCCAGACGGAGCATAGCTCCCCGTCTCCAGGGTGGCACATGTGATGAGGCCTCTGTCCCCTCCCCACCGTGCCCTTTCAGGGGGCGATACCAGGAGGCAGACCTCTCGTCACCGGCCCTAACTGCCTCCTGATCCCGCCCCCTCCAGCCCCTACCCCACCGGGTCCCACTGCTGGCAGTTCAAACATCATGATGTGGGGCTTCCTTTGCCCTCCCCTAAGCACCATTCCAGCCCCTGAGTCCCCACCAAGGGGCAACCTAATGTCCACATGGTTCTCCCCACCTACTACGTCCCTCCTCAAGCCCCCACCCCCAAACTCCAAAGGTCAGGGTGGGTGGGATGGTAGCATTGCAATCAGAGATGCAGTCGTGATGGTGTGGGCCCAGGCGGCAGGAGCACGGTGTCACATATTTCCCAGGAGAGGCAAAGATCAATTTTATTTATTTTGTATTTATTTATTTTATTTATAACGCGCTGGAACAAGGCCCATGGGCATAGAAGCACAGACAGAACAGCAACATCAAACATATGCGAGAGCAGCACATCATAAATTATTGTGGAAGAGGGGGGATTCAGGCTTACTCAAACAGGAAGGTCGTGAGTCTGTGCTTGAGGGAGACCCCTGAGTGACAGGATCTGAGGTCAGGTGGCAGGGCATTGCAGAGGGACGTGGGGGGGGGGGAGGGACTGTCATGTGAAAGCAACCTTCCCGAACAAGTGATATTTTTGCTTTGGGCGTCACAAGCAGACTGGCGTTGATAGAACTGAGAATGCTCCTAACTGGGAGCCAGTCAAGCATGGAAGAGAGATAGATGGGACTTTTTCCATAGAGACAGCTATGCACGATGCAGAGTGTGCGAAACAGCACACGCTTCCCGATCGGAAGCCAATGTAAAGATGTCATGGCTGAGGGTATATGCTCATGTCTCTGCAGCCCACAAACAATCCGGACCGCATTGTTCTGGACCACTTGAAGATGATTCAGTTCTCTGTGTCCTGTACCCTGTAGGAGACTTGCGCAGTAGTCAAGGCATGACCCAATAATGACCGGAATGACCATGGCACAACTATTAGGAAGGGGAAACGGACGTATGAGAAGCTTTAAACTGGTACGATGAACATGCGACCAGATGACTAACATGAGCTTTCATGTTTAGCTCCTGATCTAAAATAACCTCTAGTGTTTTTACTTTGGGTAGAGTCTTAAGCGAGCAGTCTGCCAATATAAAGGCTTTATACAAGGTGTCAGGTTTTCGGAGCCCTTGGGGTGTGCCCACAATCATAAGTTCAGTTTTAGCGTTGGTGAGGTCAAGTCCGATAGACAACATCTAACTATGTATGTAGTTGTAAACGGTGTTAATTGTCTTTGTGTCGCTTTCATGGTCGCACGTCAGAGGAATTAGACACTGGGTGTCATCGGCGTAGTTTGAGTACATCACACTCCAATGCTCACTTACCTCTCCCCTTTTTATGTGGGACTTTTGCGCCACCTCGCCCCCAGCCAGGCCACCACCAACGAACATGGCTGGCATCCGCTGCCCGGAACCAGTTTATGGTGTTGCACACAGGGTGCCACCGGCCACTCCTGCCCCAGTCCCACCCCGCCCCCAGACCGCCCAACCTGGCATCCCTGCAATTGGCGGGGATTTGCCTTTGGGCTAGCCCCTGGAGACAGAGAAGCGCGCTCTGCGAATACACACTTTGCTGGCGCGCTGCTCATCTTCTTCTGGCCCATTTCCTATCCTGCTGGAAAGCGCAGCCTTTCATCGTTCAAGCTAATATTGGGATGGCTCTGCCCCTCTGCCATTGACGGTGGATAGCATTATTGTAAAGTGGGTTCATAAGCCGGAATACTCGTGGCCTAATTTACTGTGCCTTTTTTCTTAAGTCCCTGAGCGCATTCACTAGTCTGACTCCAGAAGGAAGTCAGATCCTTTCTTTCTGGAGTTGGATGCACTCCGACTCGAGAAAGAAATGACCTGACTTATTTCTGAAATCAGACTAGTGAATGCGCGCAGGACTAGTGCTGAAGTCAGAGCAAACAGCACTAACTGGTGTCCGTGTACCGCACCGCTCCAGGCTGCAGCGGCACAGAGTGGGGTGGGTCATGGACACCAGGACACCTTTTTTGTCGTGTGTGCCCCTGCTTGAATAGCAGCACCCTCATTGTTATGTTGGCCAACTTTACAAAATAGTTTTGCAGGACACTTTGTAAGTGGTGGCGCATCAGAAGCGCCCAGTAGTGTGTGCGATTCATAAGGTATCATTTGCACCCCCCACAATCAACATTTTTAGTAACATTAGTGGCACATAGCATATGACCACATACACATAACAACAAAAAATCAAATGGCAGGACTATTGCAGATGCAGGAAGCTCACCTAATAGAGCCTGTGCCGGTTCTGTGGCGAAAAATACATGCACACCTCCTAATTTGCATATGCGTTGCACCAACACAAGTGACTTAGAAAAGGATATTGCAAGGAGCATTATCAGTCTTTGATACTTGGAGGCACCATGGAAGTGACTTCAGAATAAGTTGCCGTAAGTAGGCCAAGTGGCAAATAACTTTGTGGTGCAAAATACCTGAATTGCACTATTGTTACATATAGAGCAACTCTATAGTCATTAGGCTTTTTAAAAATAAAAACATGATTTATTAACATAAACTATGAAGTGAATCACTTACAGAGCTGTAGATAAGACACCGTGTGATTATATTATTTGCCCAGTATCACACACGTTGGTCAAATGGTGAAACCAGGATGTGGACAATTTAAGCAACTGAACACATCTTCCTAGGTCTAGTTGATATATATATATTTATTAATGTTTTGCTTTACATTTCGTGTAGTTATTTCTTTATAGCAATGCCTTGGAAGCAAACCACATTATACAATAAACTTGTGTTTCATAATAAACTAACTTTACAATATATACGATATACATATGTTGAGCAGTGGGAGTATGGCTTTAGTTTTATTTTCCCCATCTTGCATGCACAATTACAATAGCATTATGCAGATTAATGTGAGCCTAACAAACCCCCCTTGGGTTTTAAACCATAGTCATTATTTCATAAAGCATGCGGCATTATGCGCCCTTCTCACTTCTGATCACCCCCATTCACGTTTCAAAAGGCACATAAATGCCTGCTAATAGTACCCTTTGGAGTGCACCAGTGCCCAATGGCTCTCATTGTAATGCCCTGTTGACACAAAGCACGTGTCCGGATCCTGGGAGAGCCACTCTGCTGCCCAGAACTCAATGAGGGTGCTGAACGGGAGGTGTCCTGGTGCCAGGACAATGAAGGCGCTGAGCAGGAACTCCTGCTCTGCGCCCTCACTGTCCTCGGGTCTGGCTCTGAAAAGAGCCACTGGGGTGCAAGGTGCCCGCACTGCCCCCCCCCCCCACCCCCAATCGGTACCTCACTGCTGATTGCCTTCTTTCCAACGCTTTTCAACTGCATGTATTCAGCGTACTGTGCTCCCAGAAAGAGAGAGCTCATGTTTCATTCCCTGGGATGCTGCCTCAATAGAGAAGGGAGGCATGTTGCTCAAAGCAGAAGGGTGTGTACCTGGCACAGCAGGATTCATGCTCTTCTCTTTTGTGAGAACCTGTTCTGCTAAATGCGTTTCCGCAGTGGCTTCGTATCGTCCCTCTGTTTGACCCCTCTTTTCAACTTTCTGATTGATGTTTGAGCTCTGTGATGTGCGCCCTGTTTACTACATTGCCAATGAACGTTTTACAGTTCATGTACATTTTATGGTTGCCAAGAAGGGAGAAGGGATTGCCTTGAAGTCGTAGGGCCTAATTCATAACACATGCAAGTTGCTTTATGTTTCATTGTGAAACTACACAATGTCCCTAGGGAACTCTACAGCACACAATGTGTACAGGAATGCATAGATGGCATGCTGGTCAAATGCACGCGCTCTGCAACTGAACTGCTTCTTCTTCCAGGCTACCCACACCTTATGCAAGAGTCACAGCAGCCAAGCCTCGAGATGCCTCTGCATCGAGAAGAAAGCGATCATTTAAGGAAAGGTCACTGTGAAGCCTGCCGCCTGGCATCCTTTAGTGTGCAATGTATAGAGAAGCCCAGTCAGATGAGCCACCAAGCCTCCAGGATTTCCCGAGTACACTCTCCAGCCGCTCATGCATCCAGCATGATAGTGTGTACTACCTTACAATTCTCCAAATCTTACCGGGAAACACAAGCCAATTATCTCGGGAGGATAGCTCAGGGGCAACGTGGTTGCCTTGGAAGCAAGACGACGCAGAGCAACACAGGTCTGATCCCCGGATCCGGGTCCGCGCTTAGAAACCTCTGGATATTAAGCGTGTTATAAATAACCAATCATATCAAGTCACAGCACTTTAGGATATACCTGCCTCCTCCCTTTTGCAGAACCATGGTCCTCCTCAAAGGGCTGACATGCACACATGCTACCTCTAAGCATTCTTCTTGGTTGCCTCCCTCCCTCCATGTGTAGCAGTCATTACTTGCTCTCCCATCCTCTCATCACGCCCTTGCTCAGTTCCTTCCTTCCAGCAGACTATGTTCTGGATACCCCAGCGGGGCACGGTGATCTACTCCACGGATAAGTCGTGGCCCTCTGGAGCTATTGCGCTTGTGATTCGGCACACTATAGAAGCATATTAACATGCCTTAAAGGGGAACTGCATATTATTATAATATTATTATTATGCTTATTAATGCCAAATTAGGCCTACCAATATCCCAGCATATGCCAATCGTGATCTAATGTCAAGCAAGGGCCTTACAAGAACACATGACTCATCATGTGGTTTTGACGCTGAATGGTCAGGCTGTTCTCTGTCGAAGGTGAGTAGCCTGGCTCAGCCCGCATAATATCACATGTGTAGGGTCTAATCGAGATATTACATACAAAATGAGTGTACACATTTATTAATGGAGTAATGTCACATGGGTTACTTCAGCAAAACTATGAGTAAGCAAGAGACCAAAACATAGTAAATGTAGAACTTAGTTGAACAACGATAGTAAAAATGAGTTTAGATTACAAGAATAGGCGTATTGCACTCCTGCAATCCACTCAGACAGAAGTAGCCTGAATGCATTGCTCCTGAACACTCTAGACAGTTCTAGGTCTCCAGCCATTCTGGAGATTAAGGGTCATTATGGCAGCCCAGGTTCAGTTGCTGATACTCCCATATTGAGAGCGCTTGCTGGCAGTCACTTGTGTATTCTCATTTTCTATGTAGGGCACACAGAACAATTCTTCAGTAACTTGTCTTGTTACTTGGCCAGTGGGGGGGGTGAAGGGGGGGGGGGGGTACTGCTGCATACATTTACACTAGCTGCAAAATCCCAGCCTTTCCTAAATTTGATGATGAAGCAGAAAACAAAAATGGCATTCCATAGTTACACAGGGACTTCCCACTTACTGACGCTCCTACTCTGTTAATGTGGAGCTCCCATTGTATTATCAAGGTGGCCACTCTCTATAACACAGGGCACACACCACTCTGATTTGCACTGTCTATGATTAAAGCGGGTACTTGTCATTCCATGTATCAGCAAACATAATCCGAATCCAACACTGAGGCTGGGTGATGGGCTTGAACCCCAATAGGGTGCTTAGAAGCTGGTCAAGTCTTGCATTAAGTGCAATATAAATGACCAATAAATAGATATGTGTTTAGCATTTTGTTTACAGCCATAGTGAAACAATGAGGGTTTAATCCTCACACATATATAGAAAAAGGTTAAAAGTAGGCGGAAAATGCTGATACATTTGTAACAAATGATAAAGCCTGTCAACATTCTCAAAAGTGCTGATGCAATCCCATGGCTTCACCGCAGAAGCGTGATAAAGGGAATACCATTTCATGCTTGTTTTATTAACACAGTCCAACTAGTGGATTATACTACACTAATGGAAAAGCCCATTTACACGCGTTGATGTGTGTAAAGGAAGACATTTTCAGAGTGTAAATATATTATGTGGTGTATTTTAATATAATGTATGTTAATAGAGAAGACATTGGGGGCATTACGAGTTTGGAGGCAGCCATGGTGCTGTTAGCGCCATGGCTGCCTCCAAACCCGGGTCCAGTCTGGCTGAATGGGGACTTATCGGGTCATTCCGACCTTGGAGGACCCGGTAAGTCCCCAGTCAGTAAACCATTCCCCATTCCCATTGAGCCCATGTAGGGCTCAATGGGAATGGGGAAGACGCTAATAACGGGCCCACAAATAGCGGGCCCGTTATTAGCTTCAAGGTCCCTTAACGGGACCCGCAGAGAACGGCTGGTCAGACCAGCCGTTACTGCTGGGACCCGCTAAGGGACCTCGGAATAGGGCGGTAAGGGTTTACAGACACCGGCATCCTTACCGGTGCTCGTAAACCCTTACCCCCATTGTTTGTAAAGGATCTTGCTCATTTTTGGTGGAGGAGTTGTAACCTCAAACAAAATCTCACAGAATCTGTTGAAAGTTTAACATGGTACAAATGACCAATTGTTGTATCTGCTCCTCATTGTCTTGGATTCCACTTACGGGTTTTGGACTCAATTATATGATGTTGAGGGATGTCAGAGTAATACAATTCACGTGCAGCATGATTCAAACTAGATATGAGATCATAAAATAAAGTAAATTGAAGTCAAAGTTTAAAACGCACATGAAGAATATTATTGATATAATAATACATACCAAGAAATATTACAATAAAGAATTACATGATACTTAAGTAAATTGAAAAAAGAGTAATGTATTCGGTTAGCGAAATCGTGCTTAAAAGTATTGGGTCTTTTATGCAACTAATTGTATGTTACCATTGTTGAAATGTACAGGGAGACAATCAAGTGTGAAACTAAACAGGAGCCATTGGCTTTCCTTGAGCATAATACAGTCAGAAAGTTCGAAATTACAAAATATCAACCCCCCCCCCATGCACAACAACACTCCTTCCCATCAATACCGCAGGAAAGCCGGCAGCATTCGCTGAGGCACACCGCAGTAAACCTTACTTCTCCGAAGAAAAACAATACTTCTACACACTAAATATCTCACAAATGCCAGCAGCTTTCCCAAAGGCACTCCACAGCAAATGTTCACCCTCACAGTTATCCTCCCTCTCGCACTATTGTTCTCCTCATCCCCCACGCACTCTGCCCTCTGGGCGTTCCAACCACAAAGTGCATTGAGTCCATACAAAAGGGGACAGAGCGCTATATAAATAACAAATAAAATGCAATACAATACAAATACACATTTTGTTCGCCTGGAAGAGGAACTTGAAGTCTTATTGTTATATGTGTAAGGCAACAGCTCCCTCTAGCGGTGATAACAGGTGAAACAGGCAGGACAGCTTCAGACAAATATACATCTGGCCTTTTATTATACAGTATGATGTGCCACAAATATGGTTCAGAATGTTCCTATTGCATATACCATGTGGGCAACACCATCAGGTTCCAATGACTGTTCTCGAGATATTTCTTTTACAGATGATAGGAACTCCCACTGAAGTGAGTATCTCTCCATCCTATGCAATATGAAACACTATTTGGACTCCCTCCTTTTCATACACATTAATGTTCTCTCGGTTCAGGGTAGCTTTCAGAGACTGGTCTATTGGGTCCCGGGAGCCGTGTAAGCATAGCATATGAGAGAGCTAAACTACATACCCCTTAATGGATGAGTGCCATTGGCACCTCCACAGCCTTATTTTATTTGAGTTCACTCGCCATGTGGTTCTTATGAAATTCAGACTCCACTTGCTGAGATTCCTGGAAGCATCTATATCTAGTGAGTGAGAGAAAAGATCCCAGATTCCTATTAAGATCCCACTTTTATCTTGAATGATAAGGGTACATGTTGTTTGGTATCAGATAACGTGCAACCTCTTTAGAACTAGAGGTTCTCTACAATCTCTCCGTATAAATGACATTACATTTACATTTTAATCTATAGAATCCATATATTAAATCCCTGTACACTATCAGATGGTGTAAACATTGGGGTTTTTCACAATCTATTTTCTCTTTCAACTATGCTGTCGTCCTGGCGATTGTACCATGAAATAAACTACTACAATGGCCACTGTGCTATTGAGTAGGTTTTCTGGATCATGTTCTGCACACATCTGGTACTCATGGATGTCAATGAGGGGTAGCTAGGTGCTCCAGCTGCTACCCATGGCAATCTCCTTGGTACTCCCGACACTGGCTCTGCGGCGCCTGGTCTACTGGCTCTCACACTTAGATGTGAAAGAGTGATGTCCCACTCAGAGAAAAACCCTGTTGGCCTGAAATAAATCTTTCTGATTTTGACGCTTTGACGGTGTGCAGTGCCATTCACCTATTCTAAAATACGACTGGTTGCAGAATGGGAGGGTGCTGGAGTGTGCGGTCTGGCCACTGGCATAAGGAAATTAAACATGTTCCCCAACACTATTTGCCAAGGCATCATTGGGGTCATTATTGGGTAGGGACCGTGTGTGTGTGGTTTGCATAAATGTGCCATTTTATGTCATATGTGTGACTCCTCATTGTAAACTGTGCAATACCCTTAATCTCTGTGAGCCTTTGTACATTTTGGAAGATACCTTGATATGCCGTATGTAGAAAGGGATGGAAAATAGCTCAGTGAGTGAAGTGTTGCCCTTGTTGCTGGGTTCTTCCTGCATGCCATCACAATACATCCTACTTATTTTACCCAACATGCTTTAATAGGCTTCTTTTATACTTTCAAAATGATCTAGAACATTATTCATGCTTCAGATATCTCCTTTATTAAGCACACATGACTGGTTCGGCTCATGAAAGATTAAAATGTAGAAATCTTAGTATGTTGGTGTAAAACTAAAGCTGGGGTGGTATAAGATGTAGTCTATTGGGTAAATGAAAGACAATGAAAAGTCACCTGGCATAAATCCTGGCTTCTCCACTTTACCGACATGTGTGATTCATGGCACATCACTTTGCCTCATAGAGACTCATGTTTTATTTTACTTCTCAAATTGAGCTACCTCAAAGTGATTCAGTTCGGGTTTCACTATAAAAAAGAAACAAGCAGAATCATTTAGCTAAGAGGCCAGGCATTACCTGTCATAAGATGATGGGAGATGAGCAAGGGAGGCTGCACTTCGCATATGATCCCAGCCCTTGGGCTTTTAAGGCTGTGGCTTGAATCGGATGACTATGCACGGTGTATGACGCTTAACCTGTGCCAATACCTGCGTATTGCATACAACATTGCGCTAAGCATGTTGTAGCAGTGCCTGGCATGTGAGGCAGTTCTTGCCATATCATGACTCTAGGTAGCATGTGTGACTTTAACGGATATAAGAAGGCAGTAACTCGTCATATGAGGCTGTATGAGTACACAAAAGCTGTGGCACTGGTGTACAATGGCTATATTAGGCCAGCCCCCATAACAGGAAGTTTATACGTGTTAGAAGCCTAAAATAGCCTTGTGCACGTCAGTACTATTGTTTATTTTCTGAAGTTTACATTTATTGCAAGTTTCTTTTTTACTGTTGAAGTGTCATCTCCACTAGTGTTACTAGAGTGAAAGGTCATAGGACACGATGTCCAGTGATGTGATCGGGGGGTCTGAAGACCTTTTCACACACGTCTGTTTACCCAAATGTTTACTTTGTTTTGAATACCTGCAAACATGTTGATTAGGTTTATCGGAAATAGTGCAGATTTTCACCCATAAACAGGTTTCTAAACAGTTAGAAACCTAGTAAGCTATTTAATATTGTGGGACATGATGACATAATGGGTTATTATCTGCCTGATACATACTTACCATTTGATGTTTTTTTTTACCTGAATAAAGAAGAAATAGAATGTATTTAATGATATGATATGATATGATATGATATGATATGGCATTTATAACGCGCCTATACACAAGTGTTTCGAGGCTTGACGAGGCAAGGGAGGGGAAACAGTGGGAAGACAGACAACGATCCTACTAGGCCAGGTGTCATTCAGATCGCGCAAGTGCATGGGTGGGGAGAAGGGAAAAGTGCCTGGGGGAAGCGAGAGGGGAAAGTGCAGTGCATGGGATAGAAGAATAAATAAGATAAATAAAAGAGGCCAGATGGTGGCAAGTGCAAGGTAAGAGCAGACATAAGTGCTGGTAGGGGGACTGTAGGGATACAGAAAACAGTCCCTAGGTGGGGTGGGGGGTTGCCAGGGAGGCTGGGCAGGTGTGCAAAAGGCGGGGCCTGGACCCAAGATCAGAAAGGGTGGCCAGGTAACCAGTGAAATTTCAGCCAGGAATTTCAGCAGGGGAGAGAGGCAGAGAAGGCAGAAGCAAAGAGGAAGCTTTTGAGGTGTTTCCGGAACCGGAGATGGTTCTCCTCAAGTTTCTGGGAAGCAGGAAGGCTGTTCCAGAGGGAAGCCCCTACCGGAGAGAGAGAGATCGACCACCAACTCGTTGCTTGGAGAAGCGACTAACCCTGAGGGAGTTGGAGGCAGATGAGCGAAGAGCCTGAGAAGGAAGGTATTTGGGAAGAGAGAGTTGAGGGTATTGCGGCCCCAGGCCCCAGAAGGCCTTGTGGACAATGCAGAGGGTTTTGAACTTAATCCTTGCAGCCACTGGAGCCAGTGCAGAGATTTCAGTCCTGGAGAGATTTGATCCCTGGGCTTGAGGCCAAGGACAAGTCTCGCAGTCCTGTTTTGGATAAGTTGCACAGGGCGGAGAGTAGAGGCAGGCAGCTTTAGAAAGAGGCTGTTGCAATAGTCCAGCCTAGAGAGAACCAGGTCTCTGGAGACGGTGAGCTTCTGGGGGAAGGAGAGGAAAGGAAGAATACCTCTGAATGGGTTCAGCTGGTAGTGTGACTTCTTAGAGATGTCAGAGATGTGAGGAGAGAAGGAGAGTGTGGAGTCGAAGATGACCCCAAGGTTTTTAGCCTCGCAGGAGGGAGCAGGAAGAGGGCCAAGAGAGGTCGGCCAGAGAGCTGCAGGGAAGGAGGGAGTGGGTGTGCCGATGAGTAGAATCTCAGTATTACTGGCATTAAGACAGAGGTCATTGGAGGCACACCACTCCTGGATAGCGGACAGAGATGAGGGAAGGAGAGGAGGAGGCCGAGGGTAGCCTGAAAATGAGCTGGGTATCAACCGCATAGCACTGAAAATTGTGGCAGAGAGCGGCGATGCGGTGGGCAAGAAGTGCCAGGTATTGGTTGAACAGCCAAGGAGAGAGGTTAGATCCCTGGGGGACACCACAGGTAGAGAAAAAGATATCTGAGAGGAAGGACCCAAGTTGGACCTGGGAGGATCGGTCAGAGAGGAAAGAAGTCAGCCACGCCAGAGCCTGTCCAGTGATACCCAGGTTATCACAGAGACGGTTGAGCAGGATGGCATGGTTGACAGTGTCAAAGGCAGAAGACAGATCCAGCAAGATGAGGACACACAGGGTGTTGGAGTCAAGGTTGGAGAACAGGTCTTCACAGATGTTCAGGAGAGCAGTTTCTGTGCTTCTGGCAGCCCTGAATCCAGACTGATGGTCATGAAGACAACCAACAGATTCGGTGTAGAGATTAAGATGGGAGATGGTCAGTTTCTCCAGGTGCTTGCCCAGGAAGGGAGTGATGGAGATTGGGCGATAGCCGGGCAGGAGGGGCCAGCAGAGGGTTTCGTAAGAAGAGGGTGCACAAGGGATTGCTTCAGGGGGATGGGAAGACTCCAGTGGCGAAGGAGTAGTTGCAGAAATCAGCCAGGGCAGGAGCCAGGGAGTCGATGTGGTCCTTGATAGTTTTGGAGGAACAGGGATGAACCTGTTTCGACAAGACTTTCATAGATCGGACTTGTCGAGAAACCTTGTCTGCAGAGAAAAGGGGAAAGGCAGAGAAGGAGGGAGGGGGGGTGGCTGCAGAAGGGCCAGAGGAAGAGCAAGAGATAGAGGGAGGGAGGCGATAGGAGGAGAGTGAGGACAGGATGTCCTGAGTTTTTGAAATGAAGTGAGAAGCCAGTGCCGTGCAGAGGGCCTGGGAAGGGACAGGAGAGGTAGAGACTGCGGCAGTATTGGCCAGTTCCTTGCAGATTTTAAAGAGTTCAGCCGAGTTGTTAGATGCCGCAGAGATGCGGGCTTGGATATGGGCTCTCTTCTTGGTGAGAACAGAGATCTGGTATTGCCTTTGCAGCAGGCGGCAGGCCAGTTTGTCAGAGGATGAACACGAAGCACGCCATTTCCTCACGGCCACCCTGCACTTGCGTTTTAGGGTAACGAGATCTGGGTCATACCAGGAGTTACACTTGGCTTTGGGCTTCAGGCGGATTCTCATGACAGGGGCACGGATATCAAGAGTATCAAATATAGAAGAGTGGAGCATGGAGAGGGCTGTGTGAGGGTGAGAGTCAGCCAAAGGGAGAGGAAAGGGTGAGAAGGTGATGGCGAAAGCCTCAATTGACATGCGCTTCATGGGTCGGATGACCACGAAGGTAGGTGGCAGTGATGAAGGTGGCTTGGCCTGAGGGGTAGGGAGGGTGAGGTGGGAGGATAGGAGAAAGTGATCACTCCAGGAGAGAGGAGCGGAGAGAGGGACAGAGAGGAGAAGGTAAGAGGAGATCAGAGCATCGAGAGTATGCCCTGCAGAATAAGTGGGGCCGGCGGGGAGAATGGTGAGTGAGAGAGAGTCGCAGAGGTTAAGAAAGTGTCCAGAGGGGAGACAGGAGGCATCCAGGTGGATGTTGAAGTCTCGAAGAAGGAGGAGTTGAGTGGGTGAGGCCAAGAGTGAGGAGGAAAGGTCAGCCCACTCGGAGATAAAGGAAGAAATCTGACCAGGTGGCCAATAGATAGTAGCCACAGTAAGGGAATGGCTAGGAGAGAGAGGGAGCCAGCAGACAAGGCATTCAAAAGAGGAGTAGCTCTGCGTAGGAGTGACAGAGGCAGGAATCCACTCAGGGAAGATAAGAGCAACACCCCCAGCAGCGCGGTTGGGCCTGGGCAAGGAGAAGATCTTGTAGCCGTCAGGTAGGAGTATGTCAAAGCTGGTGACAGAGCTGGTCGTGAACCATGTCTTATTGAGACCGAGGTCATCGAGGTCAGGTTCCTCAAGAAGGCGGCAGATATCGGAGGAATGTTTGACAGCAAAGCGAGAGTTAAGAGTGGCAATGTGGAGAAGGTTGCCATCCTTGAAGGACTTCCGGGAGGGGTACAGATCAGAGGTATGCCCTGCAGAGGTGTAGAAGGAGTCGAGAGGGGGCAGAGAGGGAGGGGGAAGGCAAGGTGGCCGAGGACAGGGGAGGGGGGACAGCAGGTGAAGAAGGGAAGTTGATGAGGCGCAGGAAGCATCTATCAAAGAGGTGAAGGTTGGCCTGAGGGCCTTGGACCAAGATGGTCCCATTAGAGTAAACATTAATGATGACCTTAGAGGAGTGGAAGGAGGCCAAAAGGACATCCCAACGGGTGCCACCATTAATGGTAGAAGAGGAGAAAGGAGAGAGCACAGAGACCATATGAAGGGTCCATAAGTCAGGTGAAGGCACGACAAAGAGGATGTTTGTGAGAGTTTCCTTGGTGGAGGCACTGGTGTACGTGTCAGCGATAGGGAGGCATGGGTTGGAGACCAGGATGTCCTTTTTAAACTTTTTCCTACCAGATTTAGTGAGGAGAGAAGGATAGTCAATAGAGAAACAGTTAGAGAAGATAGGAGAGATGTAGAGCACCATAGAGTAGGTGAGAGAGGAGGGGGGAGGGGAAGACACAGGCGAGAGCAGGCAGGTAAAATAGCGAACAGCAATCAAGTTGTGCAGTAGGACAGACTCTCAGGGTTAAAGAGCTCACAATGCTCAAATATAGAACCGGGGAGAAGCCACCCAAGTTTGAGAATCCTAAAAGGGGAGAAAAAAGGGCCTAGTTTTTCACAGCGCAAAAATATTTTAAATACTGGTACAGTGCGTATTAAACAACATGTGGAGAAGCCACCTAAGATTGAGAGTCCTGAAAGGGGAGAAAAGGGCCTCGTTTTTTCACAGCGCAAACATATTTTAAATACTGGTACAGTGCGTATTAAACAACATGTGGAGAAGCCACCTAAGATTGAGAGTCCTGAAAGGGGAGAAAAGGGCCTCGTTTTTTCACAGCGCAAAAATATTTAAAATACTGGCACAGTGCATATAACAACAACAGGGGGATGGCACAGCTGGGTTTAGGAGTCTGAAGGATGGATAGGCAGGGGTAGGCTGTGTCATTCCAATGTAATTGGAATGACACAGCAGCTACATTAAAGCTGATTCAAAGAATGGCAAGAGATCAGGCATAATGGACCTAGTGAAACCTCAAAGTGGAGAAACTCCAGAATGAATCAAAGCCAAGCATTATAGAAATAGAAGACATACTTATGAGGATGCATATGATGGTGTTTCGACCAAAAAGAAATATATTCACAACAATATATTAAATAAACCCAAAACATCATTGAGGATTGGTTTAAAAGAACTACGTATGCAGAGGCATAGGGCCTCATTACGAGTCATGCCGGTAAGGGAAAAATTTAATGTTCCGTAGCATTCTGACCCGCAAACCCAGTATGAACGGCACCGTTATTTACGGTGCCGCTAATAGTGGCATAGGCGCGTATACGCACCTCTTCAGGTAGTAAATACCGGCATGCCGGTAATAGGGAGTAATCACAACCCACGCAAACATGCAAATACCGGCATCGCGAACACGGTAACAACGGGCTGCATGATGCCGGAAAAACAGGCATCGCGGACCACCCGCAAACAGCAACCAAGATACAAGGCAGCTGCCACAGGTGCACACAATCCCCACAGGTGGAGTCAAAGGAGGCTGCGCCAGTATGAACTGAGCACACCCACACACCACAACCCCCCCCCAGGTGTAGGCAATGCAGAGTGGGCCAGTACAAAAGGAGCACACCCACACACCACAACCCCCCCCCAGGTGTAGGCAATGCAGAGTGAGCCAGTACAAAAGGAGCACACCCACACACCACACCCCTTCCTACACCAAAATGCTACCACTAGCATTTGCAATCATGGCGCAGGAGGACATGCCTATACTGCTACAACTACAGCAACAACAACAACAACAACAACAACAGCATCAAGAACAGGCAGCACAGAGGAGACGCAGGAGGAGAAGGAGGGTGAGACAGGCCCAGCAATTACCACCAGCGCAGCCACCAGCGCCTCGTAGGCAGCCACCAATCCCTCGCACCAGACCCAGCCCATTCAACCTAACCCCTGAGCAGATCCACACCCTGTACCGGTTGGACCGTGACACCATCACCACCATAGTGGACATGATACAGAACGACATTGCCACCCACATACAAATACGCACAGCCATCCCCCCACTACTGAAGGCGGTGTCTGTGCTACACTTCCTGGCCACAGGCACCTACCAACACACAGTGGGCCAGCTGCATGGCATTTCACAACCACTATTCTCACGCATGCTGAACCAAGTGCTGGATGCCCTCCTGAAGCACGCAAGCACCCACATATCCCTACCAGGGACTGCCCAGGAGATAGCCGAAACCAAAGTAGGCTTCCATGCACTGGCAGGCATGCCCAATTGTGTCGGTGCCATCGAGTGCGCCCATGTGGAATTGGTAGTCCCCCATGCCACAGAGGCGGTGTACCGCAATCGCAAGCAATACCACTCCATCAATGTGTAAATGGTATGTGACTCCAGCAAGATCATCACTCATTGCTGCGCCCAATTTCCTGGATCCACACATGATGCCATGGTACTGCGCAACTCCACGCTACCCCGTCACATGGAGCGACATGCTGGACCACGTGCCTGGCTGCTCGGTGAGTTGCACAACAGGCCCATGGCCATGCTGTGGGGTACTCATGTGTGCGGATGCAGAAGGGGGGGATAGTACACCTGGGTGGGAAAGGGGGGGATTGTACACCTGGGTGGGAAAGGGGGGGGGGATAGTACACCTGGGTGGCAATAGCCAGTGAGTGTAGAATGAATGCAGAGCTAAACACTCCTCACCTGACACAGCCAAACTGAAAATGACACATCACTGGGCCACATATCACAAATGATGCAAATGGATGACAACAAGTAAGAGGCACAACCAGGCCACCATGGTGATGGCAAGCAATGCATGACTGAATAGGATGGCAACTGTGCCAATGCGGCCAGTGTGACCATGCATAGCAAACAGTATACTGCATGATTTGGAGGCTAAACATTGTTGCACTGCCACAGCACATCTGCCTCAGCATGCATGCTTACACCCTGCATCATCGATTCAACCCCATCCAGTGTTCCACACCTCTTTACAGTATAAATTCCATAAAGGTGACTATTTGGTACACGTACAGGGACATGTGCATGCTCACACCTAATAGCTGCTGCCATGACCGTGCTCCCTGAAGGTGTCAGTTCAGAGTGACACACACCTATTTGTATCTGCTTGCAGGTGATGGAGGATATCCCTTGAGGCCGTGGCTACTTACCCCTGTGAGGAACCCGCAGAACAGCCATGAAGAGGAGTACAATCATGTGCAGACTCGAACCCGTGTTGTGTTTGAGCAGACCTTTGGCCTGTTGAAGGCGCGGTCCGCTGCCTAAGCAGGTCTAGTGGGGCACTCCTGTATAGGCCTGAGAAAGTGGCAAAGATCACCATGGCCTGTGTCATGCTGCACAACATGTGCGTCCGAAGGAAAGTACCACTGCCACCTGACATTGACATGCATGGCCCGGGTGAGTATGAAGTGGATGGAGATGGAGGAGAAGGAGCCCCCCTGCCAGTGCGTGATGCACGGGACGGCCATGCTGTACGCCAAGCACTAATTGACGAATACATTTAAGACACAGGGACCATGAATGACTTTTGTCAGTCAGACACTGGGCCAATGTGAACATGCACAAAGGGAATGTTGTAGTTTGGACACTGAACACTGTAACACATTAAATGGATGCACACCAAAAATTACAATGTCCAGCCAGGGATTGTTCTCCAGAAAACTTGTGTATTATATGAAAGTGCAAAACTGTGCCCACTCCCCCCTCCCACAATCCCAAAACAAACTCCCTCACCCACCCCACAGATCCCAAATGTCCCCATGTGCGCAACAAACAGTGTTGCCTTCACCAATGTTACTCCTCACATTTTTTCCAATTTTCAGAAAGTCACTTTTTGGCGACTTTAGGGTCTGGGGGTTCCATGGCCACGCGCCGTGCGCTCCTACGCGTTAAGTGCACAGGGCTAGATTGAACAGAGGTGGAAGGTGTTGACGTGGTGGATGTGTCAATTGTCAATCCCCTTGCAGACCCATAGTGTGGCTGCTGCACTTGCCTGGTGTGACCCCATGCACTGCCTGAATGCAGACGTGGACGCCTCCACGGCAGCTGTATTTGCAGCAATGGCCGTGGCTATGGCCTTCATGGCCTCATTACCGGCAATGACCTGTTGCCGCATAATCTGCAGCATCTCGTCTTGGCGGGCCTCCACCCTTGCAAGACGGACCTCAAAGGTGGTTTCTGTCGCTGGTGTACCGGTGGCTGGTGGGGTGGTGGAAGGCAGGGTGGTGGAAGGCAGGGTGCTGGAAGGCAGGGTGGTGGAAGGCTGGGTGGTGGAAGGCAGGGTGGTGGAAGGCTGGGTGGTGGCAGGCACCTGTGTGGGGCCCTCGTCCTGGGCACTGTCGTCCGCAAAAATGCCGATGTCCGAATCTCCTAGGTCAGAGTCATGGAGACATGGGTCATCCAGGCTCTCTGTCTCCACAGGGGGTGAGGGGGTGCCAATGGGTGTTGGGTTGGGCAATCCCAAAGATTCTTCGGCCTCTTCGACCACCTCTGTGGACACGACGTCCGTGGTGGCCGGTGGTACAGCTGGCACTATCGCAGCAGGTGCACCCTGCAGAGATGATGCCTTGTGTGGCACACTGGGATTGGTCACAGGCAAATTTTCAGAGGAGGGCGTTGCGGTGGGCCTGGTCCCCTTGCGTGCACTGGATGTGCTTGACCCCCTCCACCTTCCTCATCGGTGCCTGGGGGATAGAAGAGATGCAGGTCATCAATGAGATTGCCAAATGGCAGCTGTGATTTGTTGCAGTGTAATATCTTGATACATTCAGGCATAATTTCATTTCTGTTGTGTGGCATTTGGTGTACTGAGGGGACATGTTGGCAATGATTGCATGGCTGGTGGCAATGGATTGACTAGGTGGGGGGGGACATGGGCATGTTTGGGTCATGTTGCAACTCTGTTGGGTTTACATATTTCACGCAGCATGCATGTGGTGCAGGGGGTGGCAATCAGTATTCTGTTGGTGAGTTGATGTTGCCTTGGGTAAAGGAATTGCCTTGCCTAATCGGACTCCCACCTCACTTGTGTCACATCATGTTTTGTTATTGGTGGATGTGATGGTTCACTCACCTTCCTCTGTTGTGGTAGCTGCCCCGAACTCCTGCTCTCCGATCCCCTATATGGATTCTGGATCGATGAATCCACTTGCAATCTCCTCCCATGTGGTGAACTTAACAGGGGAGTGTGTGCCACCGCCTGTCGCCATTGCGGCCCTCCGTTCTCCTCAAGGATCTTCCGGACACGGAGGCGGAGGTCGTCCCAGCGCTTTCTGCAATCCCGGACACTCCTTGGGGTGCACCCCACTGCTGTTACCCTCTGTGCAACCTCCTGCCACACCTGTTTTTTACGTGTTTGGGCCGCATGCTTCAGGTCCGTGCTTCGGATTATGTCAGCATGCTGTTGTAGGGTGTCCGCTAGCATTGTCAATTCTGCATCTGAAAAGCGCTGCTTCCTCTTCCTTTGAGAGCTTTTTCCAGTGGCCTTTGACATCCTGGTTGTGTTTTGGCACTCAACAAAATGGGTGTAGTGGTAGTAATGGAGGATGGCAATGGATTGTGTTTTTAAAGATGGCCGCCGGCCCATTTCCCGTTCCTGTGCGATGACGTAATTTCCTGGTCAGTTTTTTTGCGAACACGGTAATAGCATGACGGTATTACCGTGCCGGTATTTACGGGTTAGTGTGAGGCGGTAGCGCAATGGGTGGGCCCCGCGATGCCGGTATAGGGGGCTTGGAGGCCCTTTACCGGCATGGCGGTATTGCCACTACTGGCATGTGGTAATGCGCGTGCTCGCGCAATCGTGATGACCCGCAATTAGCGGGTTCATACGTGCACGGACACGCTCATTCTGTCATGCGGTAATGAACTCGGTTTTACCGGGCAACTCGTAATGAGGCCCATAGTGTCTACACACAATTCTGTTCACCAGCCCACTACACAAGATCAACGACCAATGCGCTGTCTCTATAGAAATATTCTATCTGGAACTGAAGCAAGAGGGCCATGAGGCTGATTTAATGACTGGATTTGCTCTGGACTGTGTGGTAATAAAGATTAAAACACTGATTTGAATAACAAGGGATTCTTTTTCCACATTGGGTCTGTGCTTGCCACCTTATGTAATGCCTCATTCCTCTCTGGTGCAATTTCCTATGACCTAAACAAATCTTGAATCTTCCCACTCCTAAAGAAGCAGCCTGGCGACTCTGCTGTGTCAGCAAACTACCACCACCTCACAATCATCTCCTTCATTGGTACAATCTTGGAGAAGATGGTCTCCTTTAGAGAAATCCTGGCTTGCTTCATGACCAATAATCTGGCTTCGGGCCCTCTGGAGGAACCGAGGTGGCCCTCCTCTTCATGAAGGATGAACTTCAGTACCGGGGCATTAACTCTCCCGCTATACTGATCCGTCTTGACCTGTCTTCTGACATCAATGGCTACTCTTCTTGTACAAATACCACCTTTGATATTGAAGATAGAGCCCTGTGGTACAATTAGTCTTTCCTCTAAAACTGATTGACTCAGGTCAGGTCTGGCCCTTTCCTACCTAGTACTTCTGACTACAGGGTTCCAGAAGTCTCCGTTCTCTCCTGTTGGCTCTTTAATGCGTACCTTGCTCTTCTAGCAGATCTTATCTCACTCTTCATTCGCACGTTTCTGTCCTATCATGAAGGTACACAAATTGCTTACAGCTGGGTAGTGACTCACCATAACTTCCAGTGTGATTCCAGCCGGCCTCATCCACATTCAGGCTTCAATGATCAAGAACAAAGTGTGTCTTAACGCAGCCAAGATCATACACCCAGTCTCAACCACTCCTGCCTTCCTTCCTTTCCCGTTGCTGCTTCCTTGGACACCCAGCCCACCTTGGTTCTCGAGGACAGAAATATGGAGGTCACCTTTGCTAACTTACACTGCAGCCATGGGTCGCCGCCCTGCGCGATGTTATAGACACTGCAAGAACAAGCCTTATCCAAAATCCCGTTTCTGCAGAGGCGTTCCCGATGCCAAGATCAGGAATTTCGATTTGAGCAGATCAACCTTACCCACTCTTTAGAAGGAACGCCATCCAACATTTTATCTCCAACGACCACTAGTCACCGGTCCACGCTATTCCCAGGCACGACACTGGTCCCTGTTTTCCTGCTGAATTATGATATGTTACCCGCACCATCTCTTATGCAATTCACTGACTTTACGACTCCGGTCTTGTATAATTTGTATATTATTTCTGTATCTTGTATAATTTGTATAATATTATTGTATCTTGTATAATTTTGTAACTTTGTAAGCTTCGCATTATCCTACCTGTTGCGCCCTTCTACCCACGGGTCTGGAGCGCATTAGAACTAAAACAAACAAACAAACAAACAAACACTCCTTTCGACAGCAGATCCTGGAGCTGTCTAGGAAAGCCCACCTCCAGCTGCACTCCCTCAGACACAGTCCTTTTCTTCTCAGTTTCACTCACAAGGGAGAAGTGACCACGGCCCGAGGCTTTGCGAGGCGAGACTATTGCAGCAGCTTCTACCTTGGTCTCCCTAAAACCCCCCTCCACCTTCTGCAGATAATCGAAAACAAGGGGGCCAAGCTAATGTGCGGTCATAATCCCTGAGGCCACATACGCCCATCCCGAAAACTCTCTGCACTGGCTCCTGGTGGTTGAGGCCCGCACCTCCTTCATAGCCCTATGATGTATCCATTGGGCGCTCAACTGTGTGGGCCGTGCTTACCTTGCATGTAAACCATCCTGACCTCCAAGAAGCTCCACTTCCAGGCCCCATGTCATCCACCCGCCACACCAAAAAAGAAAACGTTTGGAAGCAGGCTGCAAAGATCCGTCTCTCCTCTTTTCCCCACCATACGTGTGATGTCTCAAAATGGCTGTGTTTCACCATTGGCACCTTACAGATCAACTATAAATAAATTAATAAATACATTCACCCCTGAGGAAGGAGTGGAAGGTTCCGAAACACAAAGTAAGACCCTCTATGTGCACAGACATTCTGCATGGGTAACACAGTACTGACATCTCAATAGAAAACTAAACAAGGACCAAATGTAGGATTTCTTTTCATTATACAAGGAAATAAACGCCCATTATGTACACATTTGAGGGCCTGCTTTCTTTACAGTTGATGTAAAACAGATTCTGCTTAAGTTTCAGTGCTGCATCGCTACATTCCCTTTAAAGTGAGACCGTGCAAATGGCAGGGGCGTGGGGTATAAACCCCACTAACGTAACATAACATTGTGAAATGTAAATGGTCGTTTTCAGACAGCACCTTAAAATATAACCAATTATACTATTTAAAGAAAGGCTTGACATCTAGACGTGCACCCCATGGACACAGATCAGCCTCGTGCACCCCTTTCCCCGCTTTCTGAATGTGGACCTTGAAGCTCTGGATGCAGTTTGCACCCCACCCACTTGGGCCGGTCTGCAGAAGGATCGCAGCTGCATTACTCTAATTATACTTGTTATCTGGGTGCATTGCCAGGATTGTTGAGTCAGAGAGAACCCGCCCTGGTCACGGAACTGATGTTACTGTAGCTGCTCATTTTATGGTTAGCTCGGGTTAGCTGAAAGGGGTCTCCGCCACTGTTTCTCCTGGCACCATTTCCCTGTTTCCATCAGAAAGGATGAGACACTCTTTCTTTTCGTTTCTTCTGTTTCTTTTCTAGTGATACTTTCCTTGTAAGCAGTATTGGCCTCCCCTGTTGTACTATTTTTGTATTTAGCCATACACACTATAGAGAGAAGACTGGGAAGCGTGGACAGCAAAAGGGAAGGGTAGCAAGTCAGGCCACCCTTCCCTTTTATGTCCGTAGGTTCTTGAGTACTTGGAGTCCATGACTTCTGAATATCGGCGGGAGTTTCAGAAGTCCATTGTGAAAAGACCTGAAACTCGCCTAAACAAGAACCGCACCTAGGAAGGCAGCTATGGAGACTCAGGTACTCCAGGGGTGCAGTGTGTCATCTTGGCGGGTGCACAGCTGACTAGCTTTGTGTGCTGATTACCCGTCCAGAAACACGCAGCTCACAGGTTTGCATTCAAGAAGAAAATGACAGCCAGTGAGATGAATAATAATCAGGTTCGCACCTGGGGAATGGCACTCAGCCAATAAGGTGGCTGGAAGCATGGGTGAGAACACAATGTACCTCCAGCATTTCTCCAGCCACCCGAGACCCCTGGGTGTAGCCATTTTGATTGTGGGGAGGCAAGAGGGAACCGCACCCTATTGCCTCTCCATGCCCCATTACTCCCGACCGACAAAGATATCCTGCATGGTTCCGACACCCCTCCCTCCATTCCCACTTACTTGCTGGACCAGAACTTTGTGCTCCGGTCCCGGCACTCCTACCCACCCGTGGCCGCCACAATAGAAATAGAAAGAGACTCAGTCCCTTTCCTGTTTGCTATGGCACAGGCAATCTTGGTCTTTTTTCACGGGCCATTGGGCTCACGGCCTCACCCAATGCGCAAAGAGCCCATCTCCTGTAAAGAAATAAGCTATTTGCACCCCAGACAAACCTCAGTGTGCAAATAGGAACCCTCCCAGGTTAAGGTTGGGGCGTACAGGGCCAGTACTGGCCCTGAGTCCTCGCTGAGGACCTTGCTTCATTCGTGCCTAGCTAGGCTTGGGCTGGCAGGCCCTTACTGCCCTGTACACCCCACTGCTGCATTAATACATGACAACAACGGTGGATAGCTACACAAGACTTTGGGGATGATCCATGGAATTTGTGCACCGAAAAACGGGGATTTGTGCACCATTCTGCCCGCAAACAGGGATTTGCGGGCAGAATGGTGCACAAATCCCCGTTTTTTTGGCGCACAAATTCCATGAATCAGCCCCTTTGTCTCTAACATGATGACTGCTTGCACTTCACAAGTTTAAATCCTGCAGCTGGCTGGCACTTAGCCTTTCATGCTTCCGAGATCAATAAAACAAGAACCAATCAAAATGGGGTAACAATAGTTACTATAGTGCTTAGACGTCGGGAGGAGTTTGCGCTACATAAGAACACAATATCGTTATTGAAGTGTGCATAGGCAATTTGATGTATGCTACACAAATAGGCATTCTGTATTTGAAATCGGAGCTGAAAGCCAACATGGGTAATAACGAATCCATTGACAATGATTGCCCAGAGGTGGCACCACCCAACAAGCACAAAGGAAGATAAGTGCCCACCCCCCAAAACAGGAGACCCATTTCACCTGACCCGATGATGCTACAAGTTTCCCAAAATATTTATTTTGTGTAAACACATTTTGTTAAGATTTGGCAAGAGTCCTTCATGCGCCTATTTTAGTACCGAACATTGTAATTTGTGCGTGCGTTGTGAAAGCAAATGTACTTTGCCCTGTTAATTCCAAGGGTTTGCCCGGCAAATTAATAAGGTATTCAGGTAAGGTATGAGTAAGGTATTCCATTTACAATGGTAGGGATACGTACGTATCACCCTCTCCCTGGCATTGTAAATAAAATGAGTCTCCATCACCAGATCCAGCCTATGTCACTGCTTTGCTCAGGTGCCTAAGGTTGGCGTTCCGACATCAGCTGCTCTCCCACCAGCCAAGGGAGATGTTTTGGGATCCTTAATCCACTGATCCACATTACTAACCACGCATTTAGATCTTCTTGGCTGTTGTGCCTCTTAAGTTCTTCATAGGAAGGCCCTGGGGAAGTCATTTTGGAAGTCCAGGAATGGAAAACCCTGTAAAACCATGCATAAAGGTTTCACACGTAGTTTGGATCCTGGTGTAAACAACTTGGATTCCTATGGAATCTACCAGATATTAAAAGTAGGAAGAATACATTGGAATCCGTCTTAAGTGCTTCCCGCAATGCGCTCACATGACAGCAGGCAATCACGCTTCTTTGCACTACGAAGTGCAAATGGTGCATGTAAACCCAGGTCTGCCCTGATTTGCGTGCAGTGTTTGTGCAAACGGTGAAATGTGCATCGGGGCAGTGCAGTGCATACTCATTTGTTCTGAGCTGCTTATGATTGGTTAAGTTGTGCCTGTCCATTTCCTGTGGCTTCGGGTGATTGTACACTATATAAATAGCCAAAACATAACATACAAGTGCACAAATTGTTGGTTCCCGGTATCGCTCCATAATAACGAGAACAAATATCCTGAATGCTCATTGACTGGGCATTCGACAGTAATGAAAATGCCAAATCCCATTATAGCGAACAAGGGGAGCAGGAGTTGCGGGGGTGTCCCCCCCTCCTTGTATGGTCAAATGGGTTCAGCAATTGTGGGGGTGTCACCCGCAGTGACAAGGAAGGGATTGGTGTCCAGAACCCAGAACCACATAGATGTACGATCCATGCGATTACTGCAGGCTTCGCTTCCGCATTCAGAATATCCGTGTGGGGTGTTTTGGGCCGCAAAGTCATCACAATGATCCTTGGTCCCCTATGTGCAATTTACGCAACTTGCAAAATGTGGCCATGATGTCTGGCGTTCTGCCAGAATGACGAACCAACTCAGGTGCTTCTCACTCTAAAAGACATCAGATGTGTGGGCAGCAAAACTTGCACCATTATTCTTCCTCTCCCACCTCGGTGGTTTTAGTAAGATTGCCCAACCTTGGAGCCCCTTCCTTCTAATGATTGCAGGCTTGGAAGGTCAGCGGGCTTAATGCCGAGCGTTATGGTTACTGCGGAATATACTGTAGAATCTCCTGGGTCTTGTTTAAACAATGAGATTGGGCTCACAGAACATGCTCGGCCGGTCAACACTAGCACCCCCCCTTCAGACTGCCCACTTCAGCCCCCCGCTGTGCGGCTCTGTACGCCCCCCCTTGGGTCACCACCACCCTTTCACTTAGCCGTGGCCTCCTCCCCTGGCACACTATGACACTTCCCCTCTGGGGCTCCAAAAAGCACTTTCACATTCCCTGATCCCTCCACCACCCTCCTCCCTTCCTTCTCTCCTGCACCGCTCGTCACTGCACTTGCACGGTCCAAATGTCAAAAGGCCTAGTAGGACCGCTTTTTGTTTATTTATTGTTGTTACTGCTTATTTACTTTTTTGTTTATTTATTGTTGGTACTGCTTATTTACTCCCTGCCTCGCTCCCCACTTTTGTCCTGTGGTGCCTGGAAACACTATTTGTTGTATGGGTGCGTTATACATACTCAATAAATAAATGAAATACAATTTCATGGTTGAGTCTGCCCTAAAAGCTCAACCCAGCTTTCTAGTGTGGGTGAAGGACTACAGAGGTATTCTTTCGAAATGTGTGGAGGGACTGATTACGCATGCATAGCCAACCAGCATGGAGTGGTTGAGGAAAGGTGCATGAAGATTACGGGCCCGCCTCACGCCACACTTGCCCGTGCAATACCTGGTCTGTATTGTCCCCAGGTCTTTTTCTGGCTGACCTAGTTCATTTTCCAATGCACAGGCTCTCGCTTGCAGGATTTCCTCAGGTACTGCTTGCACAATTCTGCAGGTTCCTTGTGGAAACACTGTGTCCTTAATACATACAAATCGAAAACTCTGAAATACCTCCAAAAATATTATAGCAACCTAAAAGGTGGTGGTAAATACCGGAGGTTTCACTGAACTTCCTTAAACTCCTTTTCACCTATTTGCAGCAATGAGCTCCCACAAAATAAAGGTATAACTGGGAAACTCTTGAGGGAGTGAAAAAGAGTGTATCTGGGATGCCCACCTTGTCACCCCGGCTCCAATATAATGCACAGACGAGTGACACGGGCGCAGCTGTGGATTGCGGCGTATGGCACACCTGATCCATTGGCAACCCACAAGTAGGGATGGAGCAGGATTTTGTTCTGGGGTACCAAAACTGACATATGGATTTTCAGAAATCTAGATATCAGAATTAATAATGCTGCAGTAACGACGGTGTGTGGTGGGTGGGGGGCGATGGGGAATGTGTGCATTTACTAGGTCAAAAATTGATACCAGTCTTAACAAGGGCACACACATGTCATCCAAGTGCTGCATTAGGTAAGTAGACCGGGGTCTGCAACCTGTGTTTCTCCAGATGTTTTGGGCTATGAGTCCATGATGCCTCACCATTGACTATGCTGGTTAGGGCTGATGGGAGTTGTGGTTCCAAACATCAGCAGAACCAAAGTTGCAGACCCATAAAACTCCCTGGAACGGTGACCCTTCTCGCTGTCCCTTCATATGTAAGTAACTTAAAACACACAAAGCTGCTAAAACCGATCAGTGGGGTGGGACCTCTGCCGCAGAGGTCTGTATGTAGCCTGCCGGCTGCAGGGCCGAATCCAGGGCAGACTCAGCCTCTGCCTTCAGTTCTTCTGAGGAGGATAACATGCATATCGCCCAGTGGGGTAATAATAGCATCTTTTGTATAGCGCTTTGATACCCAAGCGATCATATGATTATGAGAAACTACATCAAACAGGCGACGCTGATTAATGGTCACAGGACATGCTGGCAACTTATGTGGACTGATATATGTTTACCCCACTCCCCCACCACTACTTAAAACCTCTGCTCCCGCCTCGCTATAAGAGCTATGAATTGGGCTCTTTGGCGCCAGGTGGAGAACAACTGTCTCACCCCTACCGCCACCAAAGCACAAGAAAAAAGTATGTCCTAGAAAACAGACAGGAAGGCGCATAAAACAGGAGGAGAGGAATTAAACACACACAACATTGCTACTCATGCAGGCAGTGGCGTTTTAAAACCAAAAAACAAGGAAGTCGTCTTCTTTACCCAAATCA
The DNA here is from genome assembly GCF_040938575.1 of Ambystoma mexicanum. Lineage (NCBI taxonomy): Eukaryota > Metazoa > Chordata > Amphibia > Caudata > Ambystomatidae > Ambystoma > Ambystoma mexicanum. The sequence goes on along the minus strand of NC_090926.1, from coordinate 920,365,558 downwards.
GTGGTGGTGACTCAGGGAGATTTCCTGACTTGGGAGCGGAGTGGACTCATATTTCCGGGCCAGAAACGGGACCGTCATATTTTGGCAAAGAATCATCGTGGGCCCGTCTACCACTCCCGCCTGAGGTCGGTCAGTTTACTGGGCTGGAGGCGGGTCTGTCAGGAAGACATCATGTTAGATGAACAGATAAATATGTCTGTTTTTCACACACACACACACACGAGGATGGAAAACCATGACAACACTTTTCTGGTCCCGAGCTTTCATTTTACTGAAGTAGTGGACCTTGCTCACAATGATATCTTATGGAAGCTCAGGATGAACTCCCCCTTGTCACTTAAGGGGTTACACACGACTGCATTCTGGGAGTTGCAGTCTTGGTTAACTTGAACTTCAATTGCTCATAGTGGATTTACGGTCCCAATACCAATGATTTGATAGCGGGAACTCCAGGCACCGAAATTTGGGTTCCTGGTAACATGGGTTAATGTGGACAGCTTGCCCTACACACATCTTCCTTACAGTGTGAAGCATGTGGCTTGTTACTGTGAGGGTGTTCCCCCTTTTCAAGATGCTTGCCCTCTACACCATGTGGCTAACAAACAGAACCCTGAGGCAAGAATATAGCTAGCACCCCGAGCTCGGAGGCTTGCAGGGCCGGTACCAGCCCGCCCCCCCTACCCCAAAATAAAAAGGGAGCGGGTGGCTGAGCGAATGCGGGCAGACACTGGCCGTTTCCGCTTGCCTTACAGCCACCTGATTGGCTGAGCGCCCTTCTCTGAGTGCAAATGCATGATCTTGCGTCAGACGTTCAATCTGTGGGCCTCAGTTCTGTGAAGGGCCATGCCCCTGAGGTTGGACCTCTCTATGCCCATCTAATTTGCGAGGGACCGCCAACAGATGGTGCTTCCAATATGTTATTGGTCAAGAGGGAAGAGGATGGCTTCCGGAAACACGTCAAGATGCCAGAACATGGTGAGGAAAAGTTGTGCAATGGGCAGAACACAATATGTTCCTGGATTATAACAGATTGCAATGGAAGATACCATGGCCCTGCATTACCATCCAATCATCAAAATACCAATCATATCTCATAAAGAAACTACCAAATGCATGGGTTTTGCCTTTGCAGGTGCATGGGTACAATTAAGTGCAATGGCACTTCTATACCATGGACATTTTCCATTGCATATGGGGACGAACGGCCCTACTTTAAAAACACCCTTATTCATTTTGAACATTCAGGTGGCATTGGAGAAAGTGTATGTTATGTGAATTAAATTTCACAGGTGGAGGGGGCAGCTTGGCAGTGGTAAGCCTCGTGGGAGCGATGGGGACATTAGCGTGTGATGCTAGCAGAGTAAGGAGTCCATTGTGCCACACACATTGTATATGCCACAGTGTGCCGTCTATACTGCTGGGCCGTTGGATGAATGGGAGACCCCTGCACACCAGTCAGAAGGGCGCTGAAACACTCAGAGCTGGTCTTGTTAACTATGACCTGGAAGGCAACCTACCTGAAATTACCTGTGACCCGGAAGTAAATAATTTCAATCGGAAGTGCTTAGAAAAATGAGATTGAGTAAATCTGTTTATTTAAATTTCAGTCCAGATTTTCTGTACATTAAGTCACATAAAATGTGTACTAAAACCTGTCTCTTACCACAATTACAGTCTCTTCTCTTGAGCTGTTCGTGATTACTCAGACTTGCTTTGTCATTGCTATGCAGCAAACGTTTCCCCCGTAGTTTTTGTAGCAATTAGCTTTGGGTTTGTTAGGAATGGGGTATTATTGACATGTCTAGCCGAACCCAACATTTTTCGGGTTAAGGCTAGAGTCCAGGGACTACTGATCCTCAGAGGGCACTCGGGCACTGCTCCCTCAATGTGGGACTGCATGAGTCCAGCAAAGAGACATCATAATTTAGTTACAATAATGGAGTGCCTTTAACGTGTCCCATAATGCAACGGTGTTCTTCCCAATTACAAAGAATCTAATCAGTTTTAAAATCTTTGCCACTGAAAAGACGGGTGTTTGTAAAACCCTGAACACTGACGTCCAAAGGCCAGTGCCAGGGGCATTAGCTGGCCAGGCCCTGCCATATGCACATGACTGAGCATGGGGCTGGGGAGACCAGGGGTCACTGTGCTCAAGGGACAATACAGAATCCTACCATTGAGTACGATGAAGGCCTCTTCACCCCTCCCTCACCCTCTCTGCCTGTCAAAATGCTGACTCCACCCCCAGCAGCCTGATTCCGGATCTGGGGTCCCTGATCCTGCCTTCATTGTCTGTTGAGCATGTGACGAATCAACTTCCGGGGCAACAGCCCCCACCTCTAGTACACAGAAGGGATCCAAACAGATTGGAAATACAAGTAAATTATAAACCTCCTTGTCCAGTTTTGGTAACATGGACGGAACGGCAGACTTATCTCTGCAAGATCATGGATCGCTGGTTAGTTGCAACGCAGCGAAAAAATACAATTATTACCCAATGATAAAAGATACTGTCCAATTAAGGTTGTATAAAATACCTACTTTATTATTATTCAACAGACATTCTAGCAGACTACAACATACAACCCACCCTGTAAAGGAATGCAGAGGACAGACCGTTTCAAGAAGGAAAAGGGATGCACTCTGGATACTGACAAGAGGGTAATCAGTAAAGTAATTAATCGCAATAGTTCAAGGATGCTTGGTTTCAGAACAAAGAGGGCAATGGGTTGTAAGATGTCACTAGGGGTCTTCAGAGAAGGAAGAGGGGGGACAGAACCACAATATAATTATTATGATTATAATTGTTGTTTTACAACGTGCTTAATTCCACAGAGTGGTTTCTAAGCACAGGATCCAGATTCAAACCTGTCTTGCGCTGCATTGTCTTATTTCCAAGACAAATGTGTTGCCCCTGAGCTATCCTTTGTCCCCATGTACCCTGTGATGGTTAAAGTTCTTGGTGCTCGACTGTGTAGAGTCAGTTTTAGGGCGCTTTGCAGCTTCTGTGACAGAGTTCAAGATGGGAGACAGCTGCGGGTATCAGGCGGCAGGCAGTTTGGCGATCACGATTGAATGAACGGCTGCAGTATGGCCTACACAGCGGCTCGGGATCAGGAAACATTGTCTCAGTGCTGGTTGGTGGGTCTGAAGCACTGGTCGAGGCTTCTCGGACGACGTTAATGCCAGCGGCGTGACAAGAGTCAGTGTTGCAGTCAGTTGCAGCTCGAGGGGCTCGACTGACTCGAAAATGTTGTTTTTCTAGATTCTAGTCTCCTCGTAGCTTCTTCACTTTGATATTGATATTTTATTTCTATCGCGCTCACACACAAGTGTTTCAGAGCATGACAAGGCAAGGGAAGGGAAACAGGGGAGAACAAAAACAACGATCTTACTAGGCCCAGTGACATTGAGAACGCGCAAGTGCATGGTAGAGGGGGAGGGGGAGAAGTGCATGGCTCGTGTTGTCCTTTAAAGAGGATGGCCCAAAGAGGGGAGTGTTGCAGGCAGTGGCCTTTTCCTGGTTTTGGTTCAGAGGCTCTCTGGCACTTCCCACCTAGGAAGCTTGCTTGCAGAGCCTAGCAGGGCATGCTGTGTGCTGGGTAGCACCGGTTCTGGAGCTGCTGGAGGGTCTTCTGGATTCAGTATTTCCCTCTGTTCCCTGGGAGATGTTTAGGGGAGGGGTCCTACTTGCCTCTTTGGAAATCCTGGCCTTCCTTCACTGGCAGAAGCTGTAAGGCAGACTGTACCTTCAGCCGGGGTCCAAATTAGTTCTTCTTGGTACTCCTTGCAAAGTCTTCAGATGATCTGCCAAAATATGGGCTTGGCCCTCTTTTAAAGACAAATGGGCCTCAGTGATTGGTGTAGGTTAAGCCTACCTTAATGAACCAATCGTGGCTACCCACCAACAATCTCCTGTATGGATGAGGTCATAACCAGAGTGCTTTGCAACAGAAATGGCGAAGGGGCGAACACATGTAATACTAAGTCCCACCCATCATCCTGTCTGTTGTGGATCAAAGGATCTCTCTGGTTTATTTATTTATGTATTGGTCATTTATAAGATGCTTATACAACAAAACAGTGTTTCAAAGCTCTCTGACCTTTCTGTGGTTCCCGAGTAAAGCGGCAGGTCTCCCTTGAAGCTGCGGCGAGACCTTTTGGTCGCTGCCATACCACATACTCGTCCTTTCTCAATGGGTCCCACCTGCAGGGATGACTACTGCAAATACATAGTCCCAGACATGACAGGTCACTGCCCTTAATACTGAGAAGCGGGAGCTGCATTCAGGTTGACACAGTGTATATCAAAGGTTGTTGGGGTTTTCCTGTCTTTTGTTAAACCTCTGCAGCAAGGCCCCATGTGGGCCTCTTTGAAGAGTACTCTATTAGTATGTTAATTATGTTAATTGCTGCCATCATCTGCAGAGTGTAAACAAACATACAGGATGGATCCATGGAGACTTTGATAGATAATTAGGCTGCCAGTGGCAGGAGGATGTTTTTGGCTCTCCCCCTTCTGAGATGCATCTTGTACTCCACCTGTCAGATCCCAACTAAATATGACAGGGGGGACGACGCCTGTAGGCTGTGTCCACCCAGAGTACACGGGTCTGTGTGTATGTCATGCAGAGAGCATAGGAAAATGTGTGCAGATTAGCCCCACACATTTTCCGGAGGTTGATCTACCATCATTCAATTTCATTTAAAATTAAAAAAAAATCCCAGGTGAGGGCACACCGCCCTTGCGGATGGTTGAATTCCTCACAGTGCATCATTGTGCACATACAAAAAAGTGTATGTGTGAATGCATGTTTATTTAAATGTATGTGTGCATGTGTTCAAGCTTATTTGAACCATGGCGCGCATGTGACGGAGTGAGAATATGTGTGTCAATGTATGTAGTATGTATGTTATGTTACTCATGCTTGGCACAAAACCAAGAATGACAAAAGCAAAATTGAAAGCATAAAAGCTTGCTTATTTTCTCACATAAAAGAATTAATTGACAATAATTTGATTTACATAATTGTGTTAAGTAGAAAATATGCTGTAGATAATAGTTTTTCTTTTTTGGGGTTTACATTTGAACCTGGATACAAGCGAGTTTACTAAAAAGCTGAAACACAGACTGAGACTTTTGGCAGCAGCAGGATGAATTTGGTTATAGGCAGTAGCTAAAATAAAAACTCCTTCTAAAACCCTTACAAAACCCAGGCAGGATTGCATTACAAATCTGTGGGAGCACACATTGATATTGATATTGATATTTTATTTCTATCGTGCTCGTACACAAGTGTTTTAGAGCGCGACAAGGCAAGGTAGGGGAACAGGGGAGAACAAAACAATGATCTTACTAGGCCCAGTGACATTGAGAACGCGCAAGTGCATGGGAGAGGGAAAGGGGAAAAGTGCATGGAAGGGGGAAGAAGTGGAAAGTGCGAAGCAAAGGAGAAACAGATAAATAATAATAAATAAATATATAATAAAGGCAACAAACAGTGGTAGTGCAGCCAGCAATTGGCAAGCAATAGGGTTAAGGCTGCAGACAGGGTAGGTCTGATAAGTGCAGGAAGAAAAAGGGGGGCTGTATGGGTACAGATACAGACTCCAGAGCAAGTGATGGCCCGGAGACAGTGCGGGAGGGTGGCAGGGTGAGCAGGTACCTGGGCCCAAAAGACAGAGGGTGGCCAGGTGCATGGTGCCAAGAGAGAACAGATCAGCAGGGGACAGGGGGAGTGAAGGCAGAAGAAAAGAGGAAGGTCTTGAGGTGCTTCCGGAATCAGAGATGGTGCTCCTCAAGTTTTAGAGTGACAGGGAGGCTTTTCCAGAGGGAGGCCCCAGCCGAAGACAGAGATCTACCCCCAGCTCGTTTCTTTGAAAAATAACTGACCCTGAGGGTGTTAGAGGCAGAGGAGCGAAGAGCTCGAGAGGGGAGCTATTTGCGGAGGGATAGCTGAAGGTCTTTTGGACCCTGGCCCCAGAAAGCCTGGACAATGCAGAGGGTTTTGAATGTAATCCTTGCATCCACTGTGAGCCAATGGAGGTTTTTCAGAGCTGGAGAGCTATTATCCCAGGACTTGAGGCCAAGGACAAGTCTTGCAGTCCTGTTCTGGATTAGTTGCATAGGGCGGAGAGTAGAGGCAGGTAGATTTAGAAAGAGGCTGTTACAGTAGTCCAACCTAGAGAGAACCAGAGTTTGGGAGACCATGAGCTTCTGGGGGAAGGAGAGAAAAGGCAGAGTTCCTCTGAGGAGGTGCAGTAGGAAGTTTGACTTTTTAGAGACATCATAGATGTGGGTGGAGAAGGAAAGTGTGGAGTCAAAGATGACCCCGAGGTTCTTAGCCTCGCAGGTGGGGGGGGGAGGAGGACCAAGGGAGGGCGGCCACAGAGTGAGGGGAAAGGATGGTGAAGGTGTGCCGATGAGGAGGATCTCCGTCTTGCTGGCATTCAGACAAAAGATCATTGGCGGCACACCAATCTTGAATGGCAGTTAGACACTCAGAGATGAGAGAGGCAGAGGAGGTGGCCAAGGGCAGCATGAAAATGAGTTGAGTGTCATCAACGTAGCACTGGAAATTTGAGCAGAAAATGGCAATGCAGTGGCCGAGAGTTGCCAGGTATTGGTTGAAAAGTCAGGACGAGAGGTTACATTAATTTTCATCAACACTGAACAATCCCAAGACTAAACACTTTCTGGCCGCAAGGTGAAGTGTATTTCAGTTCATACATTAAAATCATTTCTGAGTACCGTTTTCCTTTATTCCAGAGAGAGCCAGGTGGAGCATGCAGTCTTTGGAATAATTAAGCAATATGGCCCGAGCGGCGGTGGCATTACCGACTCAGGTAATGCCCCGGGGCCCATAGTTATAGGCCCGGGACAGGAAAAACAATCAGTTTTCTCTTCACATGGCGGCCATCGGGAGCGGACGCGCTGGGAACAGAAGTGTGCTCCTGAAAAAAAAAAGAAGCAGAAGGTAAGTGGGGTTGGGTGGGCGGAAGGGAGGGAGGGGAAGGAAAAAAAAAAGCTTTCCCGAGTGCCCGGCGGGGGGCGAAGGCAGCCTCTCAGCCGTGAGGAGGCTCGGAGCAGTGATAGCCCCGCTTCGAGCCTCCTCATTGGCTGAGGGGCTGCCACGCCCCCACCGAGGAAAAGGCAGCTGAAATCCCAGCCGAGAATCAGAGGATTCTTGGCCGGGTAAGGATGGGGCTGGGTAAGGATGCTTGTTGCATTCTGCTTGACTCTCGCCGGGTACTAATACAGATTATTAACCTGTATTAAAAGGGTGATCAGTGTTCGGAGAGTGTTTCAAAACCTATTCTTCTAATGGCTTCTTAGAAGCCAACTTTTGTAACCAGAAAAGGTTTACACAAAAGTCTAACCAAACACTCAATGGTAGAGTGGCTGGGCAGTAAGGTCTAGATTCTGGAGGAAGTATGCTTGGTGTAAGGCACAGTTAACTATCAAAGATACTTGTAAGTAATAGAGGTTAACATGTTTAAGTTGTACAAAAGTGTACACGAGTGAGCGTGTCCAAGTGTGAGGTTTCCATCGTGAACAGCAGTCCTCTGCTAACCCTCACTGTGTTTAACCGGAGATGGGGAGTCTGCCACTCACCACAGAAATGTTTTCCCGGCATATATGGGCACAGTTGGCACAGGCAATATGAACACGTTTTTCAGTGGCAATACTGGTATATTTTGAGCACATCCATCAGGAAAATGCTTACAGGGGAAAAAGGGGCATCTATTTGGAATAGACTGCACGAAAATCAGTTCTTACCATTTCATACTGGCATATATTGAGTACAGTCATTTGCTCTTACTGTGGCATTAGTGGCATATATTAGGCACAGACAGCATGAAAATATCTTCTTAGACTGGCACTAATGGCATAAATTGTTGGAACCACATCATGGATATGTTTTACAGTGGCGCTGCTGGCATTTAATGCATCTGTGTATAGTTGCAACCTGGAATCTAATGGATTTTGACCCTACAGAACCGACTGAAAATTGTATGACTTTTCACCCAATGTTCACCTAAAAATGCACCCTTTCGAACCATCATTAAAAATGAAATTCTTGGTGGACCTCCTGGGATCCTGGGGCCACTAAACCTTGCTTCGGGATCAATAGCTAAGCGGAGTCACTAACATCAGTTAAGGTGAAATATTACCAAGCAGGGCCATGTATGCGGGCGGGCGGGGCAGCTGCTCGTGGATCACAGTGGGAAGTGTCACTGCAAAGGCAGGCTGTAATCAGTCCCTGGGCTTATATCCTTATTCAGTTAACATACTAATCAGGCAGACAACATACACTCTCTCTGGCCTTTTAACGTCACCCAAGCCACCTGCAGGGTCAGCAAAGCTGTTAATTTGCCATCCCAAACATTAGCACCTCTTTGTGTAAATGCACCATAGGAGTTGTATAGGACCTTGTAAGGCAAGGTGTGAACATTAGCTACCCCCCGCCCCTCCCCCCTGACCGGGGGTGAAACTTGGCAGGGCTGAGAGCTGAAGACGTGAGAAAAAGAAAAATAGGGCAGATAATGATAACAAAAACCTAACAAGGAAAGCAGAATAAGAAGGCGAAGAGACAGTCGACTGAGGAGCAGGAGAAGGTTAGGGAGAGAAGTAGGGGGTGATAGGTAGAACGGATGAGGTTCGAGACGGGAAGGAAAAGCAAAATACATGGAAACTGAAAATGTCAATGACATTTGGATAATGAAAGAAAAGAAAAGAATAAAGTCAAGTAAAAAAGGAAAAGGGTGGAAAGAGAAAGAGAAAGAAAAGGAGGGAGCGAAACAAGCGTTGACAGAAAGCCGAAGGACAGGGGATCACAGCAATGGAAAGCAGGGGTTTGTACATAAAATAAAAGGGAGAGTAAAAACAAGGAAAGAAATGGCGAGAACGAGGGGAGAACGCTGCAGAACGTACGAAGGTGCTATAGAAGAGCACAGGAAAGAGTGGGCAGTAGACTGAGAAAGAGAGAGACGAAGGGAAGGGCATATTTACAGCAAAGAGCTGGCGGGAGCACTAGCTGGAGGGCTACAACCAGGGGCCAAGTCCTAAAAATTAAAATGGGGGGACTCATTAACAAATGCAATGGGATTTGACATCACTAGAAATTAGAATATCAAGGTGAAATAAGCACGTTTCATTAAATTGGCTTTGCATGACAACCCAAATTGCACAGGACGAATGGCATTTGACTTTCATAAACTCAACACACACACAAAACCAAGAGAGAATATTGTCTTATTATAGTGTTTCTGAAAACGTTAAAAAGTGTGCATTTTTTAAACTCAAATAACCAATACAAATGTTTTCCTTGGGACTTGCAGTACAGAAATGACACATTTCACCTTCAGTTGTTTGTTATTTTTCATCATGTTATATAGTGCAGTGGCGAAGTGTCCAGCCTGCAAACCTGACAACTCATTTTAGCTGGGGGGGACTGAGTCCACCCTCTGAAAAAAGTGGGTGGACTCCATTCCCCCGCGTGTACCCTCGACTTGAGCACTGGCTACAACATATAAACTAATCTAGGGAGTGGATTTGATGCAGGCAGCGCATACTATATGGAAGACAGCTGCGCATGCGTGGTATGGGCACTGCTCTGACTCCAGATTTCTTGTAATCGGCAAAACTAAGTGGTTTCTTCTCGGACAATATATTTATATCAGATCTGCCTGGAATGGTTAGGAAGAAGTGTCTAGGACAGATACATTATGAAAATAGGCAGGAAATGGCGTCTATCTAAAATCAATTGCTCAAACCTGTGCTTCCTGGTCATAAATATCATGCATGCATTCAAAACAATATGATTCTCATAGTTGATAATATGAATGGGAAACACTAGGAAATATATGACTTATTTAATGACACTAATGTCAATTTGTATGAAATATATAGACCCCATATTGAATGAATGGCTCATATAAAACTGTGTTGCTACATTGTGCTGTGCACAGAGTGTGCCCATGTTAATCCGTTTCAGGTGAGTATAGAGGCCGGACATGCTCACCTTGCTGGCCAGTCAAAGGTGCTTTATAGCTGCAAGGATGAGTCGCAGAAAGTAGTGCTGGGAATCTTCTTTAATCCTCGTCCTACTCTACCTCATCACTGCACTTACCTTTGAGCCCCCGCTTCCCCAATAGGATTCTTTTTCCAACTTTTCTTTATCCCGCCCAAACTTTTCCCCGAAGTTTAGTGCCGTCTCCAAGACAGAATCCCTTATTACATCCTTAACCGGGATCATACACCTTCCACACAGCAAGTGGCAAAAGAGGGCCAGTAGCACTGTGACGAGGAAAAGTAGGACTAGGAGTAATGATGGCTCCAGAAAGTAATCCATACATCACCTCCTTCTTCCTCCTCCAAGAATTTTCCTTTGAGCTGTACTAAAGCTGCACGCGTGGAATGGGAAAATGATGTGCACACCAGCTGCTGCTCCCCTTTATCGACACATTTGTTGTCTCCATATCCCTCAGCGAATAACATATCTGAGAAGCCCGCGTCAAAGGTACCGTTCGCAAGATTGTCCACATTCAGTCTAGAACGTTTGATGCATGTTCTTGGGTCAGCCCATGTAGCTGCCCTGTGTATTTCCTGCAAGTGTACTCACATCTCTGAATTGTCAACCCTAGTAGACCTGCTTTTCCATTCCTACCGTTTTCTTTAAATGTACCTCTCAGTCCTGGCTGGCACGCGCTGCAAGATTGACTCCTGCGTAAGAGAGCGCAATCAGATCCTCACCGATCTGCCATTCGGTGCCTGCCAACTATCTGTGGTACGATACTTGACTCTGCCCAATAGGGGAACATGATTTCCATTGTGTCATTGACATGTCTGCTGGGTCTGCATATGGCTACATGTCTTGCTGTCCATTTCATTTGCTTGTGAGTTCTAGCGAATCCTTATCTATGGACGTTGACCGTGGCATTGGGGAGATTCCACTGTGGTTGGCCTGCCTCACTTGGAGCGCAGTGCTTCATGAACTCCGGTTTGGTTCTCCATACGGTCCGCAACAGCACTCGCACAACATTTGAAATGACATCCTCCTCTTTGCTGTTGGGTTGATACTTATTTATTTTTTACATTTGTATAGCGCACAGGGCAGCCCCTAGTTATCACAGCGCTGTTACTTGAACTTACACTTCGTTACAGGAGCAGTACATTAGATTTGTGCATTTAGGTGAAGCAGTACATTACATTATGCATTTAGGCATTTAGGCAGGTGTGTATTAGGTTGGCTGGTGTGTGGTATGGTTAGGTAAAAAGTAGAGGTTTGCCAGCTTTTCTGAAGGTTAGGTGTGAGCTTTCACCTCGAAGTATAGGTGGCAGGGCGTTCCATTGCGTGGCTGCTAGGTATGGGAAGCTGGTGCCACCAGCTCGAGCTCTCTTAAATTTGGGCACAGAGAGCATGTTTGCATAGGGCGTTCTAGTAGGCCTGGTAGTGGAGATGGGGTGGACTCTTTCAGAGAGGTAGGTGGGAGCGGTTTGGTGAATACATTTGTGTGTCAGTGCAAGGTCTTTGAAGATGACCCTCTCTTTGATAGGAAACCAGTGCGCTTCTTTCCTTGCAGCTCTGATGTGCGTCTTTTAGGGATGGCTAGAGCTGCGCGTAGGGCATTATTTTGAAGGACCTGTAGTTTAGCCAGGTTTTCTGTTGAGGTTCCAAAGAAGAGGACATTGCAGTAGTCCAATCTTGAGCCTGTAATGGCTCGTGCAATGGTAATGGAGTTTTATTTAGATAGGAATGGTCTGGCTGTTGTCATAATTTTAGCGTGGTAGGCCGCCGCGGAAGCGATGGCATTGACATGTCTGGTATCGATAGTTTAGAGTCAAGGTAGACTCCCAGAGTTTTTACTGCGCTGGCAACTGGGATTCTGATATTGTCAATGCTGAAATGGCTGAACTTGGGGTTGAGGTTCTTGAGTGTCTCATTGGTCCAGGGATGATAATTGGTTTCTAAACCATCAATCAGCCTCACACATCTAGTACACCAGAAAGGATCCAAACAGATCGGAAACACAAGTAAATTATAAACCTCCTTATCCAATTTTCGTAACGTGGACGCAATGGCAGGCTTATCTCTGCAAGGTCATGGATCATTGGTTACTAGCAACACAGAGAAAATACAATTATTACCCAATGATAAAAGGGACTGTGCAGTAAAGTTTGCATAAAAATATCTGCTTTATTATTATTATTACAACAGAGAGTTCAAGCACACTGCAAAATACAACACACCCTGTAAAGGAACACAGAGGACGGAGGGTTTCACAAAGGAAAGGGATGCACTCTGGATGCTGACAGGAGGATTGTCGGTAAAGCAATCAGTCTTAACTGATCAAGGTCATTTGGTTTCAGCACCAAGGGAGCAAGGGGTTGTAAATGTCACTAGGGGCCTTCAGGGAAGGACCAAGGGGACACAACCACAATTTACCTGGTGCGTGATATGATCTTGCATACCAGGGCACAATGTGTGCTGGCTGGATACCGGTTATGGAGCTGCTGGATGGGTTCTCTGAGGTTGGTATCCCCCTCTGTTCCCTGGGAGATGTTTAGGGGCAGGATCTTGCTTCCCTCTTGTAAATCCAGGCCTTCCTTCACTGGCGGAAGCTGTAAGGCAGACTGTACCTTCAGCCAGGTTCCAAATGAGTCCTTCTTACTCCTTTCGAAGTCAAATTATCTGCCAAAAGTGGGGCTCAATCCTGGGTCCCCACCAACAATCTTCTGTTATGTGTGAGGTCATAACCAGAGTGCTTTTTAACAGGAAAGGTATGGGGTGACAACATGTACTACTAAGTCCCACCCATCTTCCTGTCTGTTGTGGATCAAAGTATCGCTCTGGCTAATTGAGCTCTCTGTGGCTCCTGTTCAAAGTGCAGGTCTCCCTTGAGGTTTGTGGCGAGAACAGACTTTCTGTGTCCATCAAATCACATACTTCTTCCCTCTAAAAGGGGGTTCCCTTGCAAGGGCTGCCTACTGTAAACAATTGTCCCAAACATGACATTCACTGCCCTTCATACAGAGGGGTGAGAGCTAGCTTCAAGCCGACATATTGCATATCAAAGAGGTGCTTTTCATGTACTCCTAGCTGTCACATTCCAACTTAATGTGACAGGGAGGACTGTGTCTGTAGGCTGCGTCCCCCCAGAGTACACTTGACTATGTGTTTGTTGTGAGGCGAGCATAGGAATATGTGTGCAGATCAGCCCCACACATTTTCCAAGGTTGATCTCCCATCATTCCATTCCCTTAGGGAGGTGTGAGGAATTTGACCATCTGCAAAGGGAGTGATGGGCCTGTGAAGATCGGTTGCCCTCCTCCCTTCCCTTTGGAACAGAGGTGCTACAAAACAACTATGCTAGTGGTTGGGGGTTTATAAAAGCCCAATTAATAAACACACACATCAGCAAATAAATAAATGGGATGGTAGGAAAACAAGGAGCAAAGAGTGCTTTCAAGAAGAAGGAGCATATGCTATGTTTGAACTACGATGAATTAAAGGAATTATTTGGGTTTCCACAAACCAAATCATGCAAAAGGTTTGATGGAAAAGGGTGTAGTTCAGCTAAGCAATTGTTTAAATAGGCTTTTACGTCAACCAATCATAGAGCTGGAACGTTATGTAAGTTGAAAACCTGGGACCACAAACCTTGTGTTGCATCTTGAGAGGTATCTTTACTTACTAAGAAGCCTTTTCTTCTCACTCTTACTGCCAATGATATTTGCTTAGCAGAGTTGGACTTCCAGATTCCCCTGACCTCTTTCTTTGACCAACGTTGCTCTGGCATAACTGGGATTTGCTTCACTTTCATTTAACCTTGCCTGTGGCATGGGGCCACTGCATTTAAGGGACAAGAAATCCCTGCTTGGAGTTTTGGGTAGACATGGAAGTGACTAAAAATCCCTGCTTGGATTTTTGGATAGACATGGAAGTGACTAGAAATCCCTGCTTGGAGTTTTGGGTAGACATGAAAGTGACTAGAAATCCCTGCTTGGATTTTTGGATAGACATGGAAGTGACTAGAAACCCCTGCTTGAATTTTTGGGTAGACATGGAAGTGACTAGAAACCCCTGTTTGGAGTTTTGGGTAGACATGGAAGTGACTAGAAATCCCTGCTTGTATTTTTGGGTAGACATGGAAATAACTAGAAATCCCTGCTTGTATTTTTGGGTAGACATGGAAATAACTAGAAATCCCTGCTTGGATTTTTGGGTAGACATGGAAGTGACTAGAATTCCTGCTTGGAGTTCTGAATAGGACATGGAATACGCAGTCAGATTGTTTGCCAATTCAAGTAGTCTCTGTATCAGCAGGGACACAAACATACTTTGTTCCCTGAAGCCTGCCCTTACCTGTACAGGAGAAGGAGCATAGGAGAACTTTATTCTGTTTATTTTATTACATAAAAATAAAGATTTCATGAGATTTCATCAACATCTGAGGTTAGAGGCAAGAGGGACATTGCTGCCATTTCGCCTGTATTGATTTCTTCCCATTCAAATCCTATATGAGGGAAAGACACTGTTGACCTCTATCTGACACGAAGATGTATTCAGGTTTTTCCAGATTATGAGCATTTCTCTTGATTTTTGGGACTGTATTTGAGAGAATCAGATGTTTTGCTTATAATTCCAGACAGATTGCTTTTTATTTCCTTGGTTTTCTTACCATGTGGTCTATTTTTGTTTGTTGTCCCTTGTTTTTCCTTCTATCATTTCTCATATTTGTGTTTGCAAAATGGGCTTGGACATTACACTGTTCATTCTTTTTCCTATATTGCTTTATGAGTTGTTGTTTCTGCTTCAACAGCCATAACATCTCACTCAGAGTAAGCGTTTAGATTGGCCCATGCTTCCTAACTGTGAATCAATGATTCCTTTAAGGAGTTCTTGAGGCACCTTTGTGAGATACACCTCACCAGGTTTATATGAAAAGCAGAAACGTCTTGTGTATCAAAGTCTTTAGCCACCTTCCCACTGAGCCTGCTAGATGACTTCCTGACAATCTTCAAAACCATGCCTTTTAAAAATAAATATGTGTTATTTACTAAAGGATTAATGCCAGTCCCTATCAGCTTCTAAGCACCAACCCTAGGATCAAGCCCATGTTGCACAGCAGCGTCTTGTTTACAAGACTAACATGCTGCTCCTGAGCTATCCTTCTTGCCTGAAGAGACTATCTGCAATTGCATTCCTTGCGTTGCAGAGCAGGGAATGTAACATTATGTGGCATGGACCACCTTTTAGTATAGCTCTTTAAAATTAGCAGATAATAAATGTGTGAGTGAATGAATGAATTATTCAATTGATCACATGATGAAACGCTGAACAAAAGATATTAGGCAATGTCATGACAAGTTTCCAGAGGACCATCTGGAATTTCAACGCTCACGGTGTCATGCTTGCCCAAAGTCTTATGGAACACCAATAGTTGTGAGTTGCTGAGTCCACTGACTGGCAGATTCAATGGGCCAGATTCACAAAAAGCAGTGCAAATGAAACGAGTGGAGAGAAGGTATTTGTTTCATTTGTGCTTCTTTCAGAAATATACCTGAACATTTCCGGAGGGGCTGGACTGCAGCGCAAAGATGCACCGTCCAGCCCCCTTGCATACAATACTACTGTATCACAGGCTCCCAGCAACCATCTGATTGCCGGGAGTGCATTTCACCAAGATGGGGATTAAAGGGCCCATCTCAGTTAAATGACTGAAAATAATAGCATTTCCATCCCAGTTTGCAGGATGGAAATTCTAGTGTGGAGGCTGCAGTGTTATTGGGCTGTTGATATATTATACCCCAGTAACATGTACAATGATTACAATGATAAAACACCCGTGCCCTTCAACATTACAAAAGTCTGTGCATTCAAAGATAAGGGATTGCAGGGGTAACACATCGCACAATTCTCATTGAATAGAACTCATTCTCTACAATCATTTTTGTCACACAAACATCTAATTTATGACTAGGCCTCACCTGGCTGCTTTAATGCATATCTCTCAGACAATAGTCTGTTATAACTACACTGTGATGCAAAAAACTCTACACCTGCGTAAGCCTTTTATTAGTTTTTTACTTAATTTAACAAAGGCAGTTCTGCAATAAAGTGGCACCAAAATGCATTCAGTATTACATTTCGCTTCTCTATTCAAAATGCATTGGGCTTTAAGGAAATAACATCTCACTTTGTATTCAATGTAAATGGAGGAACACAGGACATTTAAAAACACAGCACCTGTGTTCCGGTTCTGAAAAGGTATGCCCTAGAACTCTCTGGCCTATATTTTCAAGAGTAATTCTGGTCAGTATATAGTGATTATTCACTCCATCATCAAGCCCTCAATTTAGCTGGCTACATTGAAACCAATGTGCAAACATAGACTGGTCATCCTTCTCTCAATGGGTTGGTCTCCAGTCTGCATGGGGTCAGTGCTTCTAATAGTGGTAGCTCTGCTCTCCTATCTCCAGTTGGTTCTAAAATGCTCAATTTTCATCCCCCTATATTCCATAATACTCATCTTCCTGTCAGCAAGCAAATATATATATTTTTTAGCTCTTCCCACTCTTTACAGAGGTGTGGTTTTTCCAGTCCTAAGATCCAGGAAAGGTGGGGGAAAAACTTACCTATGTTGAGAAAATGTCATTTTAGTTTTTGGGACATTATTTGGATCTGAACATGTGAGATTAATACATTCAAAATTATAATATTTTATAGATCAATGCGCACAATTAGATGTGTGAATGATCACGCTGTGATACAATTTGGAGTAGTTATGTGTTTTTGCCATTTTCCCCCTAACCCTAATGTGGAACGATGTATACATCTTTACATATTTTGGTAGATATAACTTTGAGCTATAATCACCTTGCATCACAACGCTACCATGTTTTTAATGATTAAAGAGTTGGGTTTTACGTGGAATCTTTAGCTTTCTTTTCAATTTTGAAAGTGGAGAAATGTTGGCTCAGCACCAAGAGAGTACTATGGGTACATCTCCTGTATATATTCCTCCAGGATATATAATGTATGTCCATATATGGATTTCCTTGGCTACATGGACATTTGTTAATGTCTTACTTGTGGTTTTAAATTTTTTTGTTATGAGCCTATCTGAAATGAAATATGTGACTGATTCTTTGAAGCTCACAGGCCCGAGCTATTATGCCAGCCATGTGGCAATAGTTTATTAGGTTGTTCCTTAGCAGCACATTTTTGCATAAGGAATCAACGGTCCTGAGTGGGCCCATGGAATTCCTGAGCTGGGCTAGGCCTGTGAGGGTGAATATTTGAATGGTTTAAAGTTCCCCATTTGGACAGTTCAATCACCCCCTCCCCTCCATTCATAAGACTCCGACAGGCCACTTCGAATTTTAAATAAAAAGACTTCGAGACAGATTCTATGGCCTGCCAATTTTATTTCGAGAAATAAATGCACTCCAAAGTTTTGGCCCTTTTCTTTCCCACCTGTGGCATGAATATTGTTTAAATTCATTCCATTCTCGAAATGTCGTCAGCATCATTGAGGCAATAATTGAAGAAACGTGTATTTCATTTCCATGTATTCACAGTTCTGCGCATTTCTCCAGAACTCATAAGTCAGTCATTAAGTTCACTAAAAAATAAAAACCTTGGAAATAGTTTTACCTTTCTTTTCAGGGGGTTGGAAATGTTGTAAGGCTGCACACACATTTAAGTTCACTTTGCAAAGGCATCCTATTTATATGTGGCAGCAGGAAAAATGCACAATCCAGTAGGAAGCCCTTTTTAACAATGCGTCTCTTGCTCTTTTGGAGAAGCTTTCTGCCATCAGTTTATTTTATGCCATCATCCTTTGCTCCAAGGTTTGTGACATGAGGAGATGTGCTACTGCATAACCACACTAGCAACAAAATATGTTTTGAGAATCCAGACCTTATTGTTCTTTCATTCCTTGACCTCTAAGCTGAAAAAAACAATAGGGTCACACACATATGGACTCACCACACTTAACTACATATACTGCAAGAGCCGTCTGCTCCTAAAAGGCTCAAAATGCCTCTTGCCAGGTAGGGAAAGGTGCCTTGTCCTGAGCCAAACCATAAATCCCTGCACAACCCTTCAACTTTGGCACCACTTGTCCACATTACACACCTGAATCATTCTCCATGAGAGTAGTATCTAAGGCATAGTGCCAAAGAACATTCTGAAATTCTACCCTGTTTCGGGAATACCAGAAAGGCGGTGCTCCCTTATGGCAAGGAAGGGACTGCAACCATCCTCCCACAGCACAGTCCAGTCGCTACTAACACCCTTGCCTTGCCTGAGCCCCTCATTCGACAATCCTGCATAGCCTGCATAATGCTTGGGAACGTATTGTTATGCCAAGCTGGTTCTCTGTCTATTGGAGCCAATTTGTGAATGATTGCTCCAAAATGTTTCTGTATTTGGGAAATGTTTGCATTCGGTAGTAGTTTTACCTGAGAAACAGAGCACTTGGCCGGCTTACGTGCAATCCGTAATTATTCGTACCATTTTACCAGATAAAGCCCTGGAATTGGAGCCAATGTAAGCTTGTATAGGGGAATCCCAAAAATTAATATATCAATAGCATCAGGTTCTCAAGTTAGGAACCGAGTGCCTTCCCAGTGCCATCATCAGCACAAGTCAAGACCCTGCCAATGTTATGAAGGACAGCAATGCCTGTGGGGCATGCTTATGCCTGTGTGGCGATGGAGGCGGCTTCGTAATGAGACTTTCTTGGTTTTTTGCCTTTTCTGTCCATTGTGTGAGCAATGCACAGATCAGCGGCCGTGGGGTGGAACCGAGTCACGAACCCATCTTGCATGGCGCGGGAGTGCTCCTGATGGCCGTTTTTGAAACATGGCGTCCATTTCCTCTTCATGAAGGCTCTCAGCAAAGTATTCTGCCCACACAAGTCCCCTTTCTATGAACTCCATGCAGCTTCAGCTCTATGGCGAAGGGAGTCCAGCCATCTTCAGGGTACAGCAGAAAAGAAACATGATCACCATACAATCCTTTAATGAGGGAGCTCAACCCAGAATCAAGGCGCAGACTCAGAGTTTGGAAATGAGGGAATGCCTTTGATTGGCCAAGACAAATTCCACTAGCTAATTTCAGAGTGATACTGCGGTTCTTACAAATGGATAATCACGCCGAATTAGTTTGGTGAACCACTGCAGCTGAGATGCCATCTCCTTTACAGAGGTGTGGGGGTCAGGGAATTCACGTGGCCTGGCAGTGCCAGAGCCAAGCCAGGGCTTCTGGCTTGGCTCTGAGAGGCAAACGCGAGCCGAGCCAGCAGTAGAAGGGCCGTGTAACTCTTCCCTGGAATGCTTTGTAAATCAGAGATGCAGGGAACGTGTAAGTTGTGAGAGGGAGCAGAGCCAGCAAAGGAGGCGGTTAGAGGACAACTTGAAAGGATGTTCCAAATACTCACAAAGTGAATGTCCACAAACATCAGCCCAGCGTTGCCACTAAGCCTTCTCATGCACTAATGTCCTACAGTTACATATATCACCATATATGCCCGGGTACACCTTCATAATCTCGTGTATTGCTGCGTAATATCTGCACGTGAAGCGGCATAACACAACAGCTGCGGATTGACATTCAAAGGCCCAACAAGGGTTCGGATGCGCCACAGCCCATTTCTCTCTTCTTTCCATAGAACATGTCCTTTTGCATTCCCGTACAATCCTTGCAGTTAATCCACATCAGAATTGAAGGACTGTAAGTGGCACAATGGAACATGAAGGGAGCTTAGAAGCCACGGCTGGCAGATCAGGCGCACACCCTGTTTGCTGTAAGCTGTTGTATGGCCTATTCTTCTTTTAAGATATCAAGAGACAGCCCAGCAGCACCTGTGGGATAGTTCTTTTGATAATTGTTGTCTTGGGAGGATATCTCAGGGGCAAGGTGCTGGCCTTGGAACCAAGAAGACAGGGAGCACCACAGGTTCAATCCCCGGGTCTGCGCTTAGAACCCTCTAAGCTCGTTATAAATAACCCATTATATATCACAGGCTTGCTTTTCATGATGTGAACGAAATATTCCCTGCCACGCAAATACGAAGGTTTTTTTCCTCACATGCAAATAAATAATATGCTCTAGTTATTGCAAAATAAAGAGCACTTAGTTTGCAGGAAGCCAATTGAAAGCCCAAGTAACCCTTTGAAATACACGAGTCAATGGCAGTGCTTGCTTCATAGAAGCTGCACGTGGTAACAGAATAGGTACTTTGCGACATTGACTGCGGTGTCTGCTACAGCCCCATATTACAAAAGCAGGGCATGTGGTGTGATTAATGCCGCAGAGCAGACGCGGGACACCTGTCTATGGCTATTGTCGGATTGGGTCTATTTGACCTAATCACATTTGATAGAATTTATTTGACCTTTTTTTTGGTCTAAAAGGCAACCCCCGCCCCCACACTTCCCCTCAACCTAATATATATCCTTACCCACACCCATATATATATTTAATTACATTTGACAAAAAAATGGTCAAAAGAATTCGATCAAATGTTTTAGGTCAAATGTTTTTATGTCAATTATGCTACTACCCTATTGTCAGCTCCCCAAAGCTTGTGTGTGGAGAGCACCGGGCCGGAGTCTAAGGGTACCGAAACATCACATCGCAGTGGCTTCACAACACTTACAGGATGCATGGCGTATGAACGTGTCCTCCAATCCATGTGCACGTGCATGCTGGTTGGCCTCATGTCCTCCTTAGGCTACCAGCATGGACAGAAAGTAACATTTAAACTTGTGAAACCGTCTGAGACTACCAGCCACATACAGTGTTCAGTGCTGATAACATCGAATCAATGGAAGGGCATTTAATGGCAACACGGTCTGCAACTTTAGGAAGGTCCAGTAAAAATAAAAAAAAAGGTAAACTGGTGCCTTGAAGCACTGGCTCAGTTAAAACCTGTGCTTTGAATCCCACTGAGGAAGTGTGGAGGTAGGTAAGGGAGGAGAGGAACCAGGGTTCAAGACTAGGATAAAGGACTAAGACAAAGCACTAGGATGAAGGTGAAGATCTAAGATCAGGGTCTAGGATGAAGGACTAGGATGTAGCTGGACTAGGGGTATAAAAAGGTTGCAAGCAGAAGTGCGCCCAAGGCTTCAGGGCCGCTATATGCGGACTGCATACCGGAAGGCAGCCGGTAGCTGGTGCCCGAAGCAGGTAAGTGCGTGAGGGGGCAGGAGAGGGTGGAGGGTGCAGAAGGAGCCACGTAGTGGTGAAGAGGATCAGGGGGCACTCTCCTACAGGTACCAGGAGAGGGCTGCACACAAAAGATTGCACCCAGGAATACAACCTTTTGTGCTTAAAGTCCGGGTGCAACCTTTTGTGCCGGGCCTGGGGATAGTACCATAGTACGACGTCCTTTCATCGCCAGGCACTTCTACGCCTGCATTTTAAACGTTTATATAATAACGAGATTATTCGTTCGTTTTTGGGGAGTGGGAAGGGGCAGATAAGGGGTTAGGGGGTCGCTTATAGTTAAAAATAGGTGGGGGACTAAAGGCTTGTGAGATTAACTTTTTCGTTATTATATACACGTTTGAAACGCAGGCGTAGAAAGGCCTTGCAATGAAATGACATGATAGAACCCTGGGGTCATAGAAGCAGACTAGGATAACGTAGGGCAAAGGAGATGAAGGTATACGTTGGGAGGCAGGTTTTTTCCCATGCATCTTGGCTTCTTTGTATCTCCAGCATGCAGGCTCTGGGTTGGCCTGCGACTTGGGCAGGCAGTGGCTTGGCACTGGGGTTGATGTGGGGGGGCTACTGATCCAGGTCGGCCCAGGTTTCACATGGAACTCACAGTTCTACTTTTTTACAGCGCTCCCTTAGCGCAAGGCCTTCCTGGGTAAGACACTGGAGTTCAAAGTGTACAGAAGGTTCTTGGAAGACACTGGAGAGAGTAAATGGCCCGGAGAGGACCACTTACATTTACACTACTGTGCTAAAGGTGCCCCGCCCCATGCGATAGTACTAATTTCTAAGGCGCAGTGGTTGAAAAACGGGTTGAAATCGCATTAACAACATTATAAACTACTATGTTTTAGAACAAGTGTAAATACCTGCTGCAATTAACAAAAGCGGGAGGTATTCATAACGGATTCCTCTGGAATCCGCCTGCTTTTACCAGGTGTAAAAAGCAGGTGGATTCCATAGGAGTGCATTGGTTTAATGCCAGCATGAAAGTGGATGTATCCTGGTGTCAGGTCTTGAAGTTGTCTTGAGGCGGTACAGGGATGCATGGCCGACATGTTAGTCTATTTAGTGCCAGCACTCCGCCTGCAAAACAAATAGCCACACATAGGAAAAATAGTTTTAAAGACAGGAATTAATAGTTTTTTTTTTCTGATCCTGGGACTTGCAAAATGGCAAGGGCTGAGTGCACTTACTACAGTGTCATAATTACCTATTTGAAAGGAAGTGCAATGTTACTGCCATTTGTCTTGCCAGTATGTCTAGTTTCTAAAGCTGCTTCACTTCCCTTCACAAAGAGATCTTAGTGCTCAGTTGTGCATACAGAAATATTTAATGTATGGAACAATACGTAGCACAAAGTGACTTGTAGCCAAAGGCATAATTAACCTCTTCATCTTTCATGGCCTCAGCATTAATCACCTTCTCACTAGATGGGCTGGCGTACGACTGGGGAAAGACTAGCTGGCATATATGGAACTAGGGAGACTTCGTGACATGCCTTGACTTATGAAAGTCTATTATAGGTTTCAGGCCCGACTCCTAGACCAGATATTAAAGGGGCAAAGTCCAAGCACCCAAGTTTCATTCCACATTAACTGCGAGCCTGTTAGTGCCAGGCTGCCTCAGTAACTTTGCAATTATAAACAGCAATGCACACTCAACATGGATGTTCTTGATAGAAATGGATAGTATAAACCTTCCCCCCATGGAAGGGCCATGCTTCACCTGAATCTAAGGAATGGGCCGCTGGGCCTACCCAGTCAGCATAACAACTGATTATGCTTAGAGCGCTTAGAGGCCCATGGGTGTAAAGCGCTATATGAAATGTAAATAGATAGATTACTGTTGAGGCACATCCGCTGCACACAGCTTCAGAAGTCACACTTCGCGCAACGAGGAGACTGATTCCAGAGATCAGCAGAAATTATGACTTATTTTCACATAGCGCTTTAACCTCAATGAAGTATCCAAGAACTATAATGATGAGAACCGATCACCCGCAGCTCAATGGTTCAGTTTTATTGAACCGGACATTTAGGTTAGCCGCAGATTTCTGAAAGTGTCTAATGCCCTTTGGTGTTCCTGACAGTTTGTTCAGTATAGAGCATAGTCATACTTTAAATAGAAGTAGCCTGGGTAGCTCCCTGACCAATCGTGCACAGTGTGTTATGCCCATCTGAACCGGCTGATTGGTAGTTGTGAGTTGATTAACCTTTGTAGGAACAGTTTTTGGGTGACTCAACTTTAACGGCGCAATATCAGCTTTCTAACTCCAGGATAATGGCTGCTGGCCCTGCTGGTAGTCTTTACTCATGTACTTATTCGGTTGTTTTGTTCAGGGCCATACAAGTGGCCTTATAAGCACTTCACGTCTGGTGGTTCATCATGATAAGAGTGTGCTGCGATCTTGGTCCTCAGAGGTATGTTCAGGGTCATGCCTCTCCTGTACACAGGCACGCCTTTATCATGTGCGGAGACTGCCCTTTGGATGATAGGAGCCTGGCACTGGTTTCGGTCAGTGTCTGGGCAGGTTTTGGTTCAAGAGCGAGTGTCGAGGGGGTGGGGGGGAGAAACCGGCCAGTAGCATTTCAGTAATTGACGTGTCATGTGCCTGCATCAGGATCTGAAAGTAGCCCCGTGGCCCGCGCTCCAAGTCACACCCTCAGCTCCTGCAGCTGGCTTTGGTAACTGTGTTTGGTCGAGTCCGTCTTCTTTCCTATGGGGAGATGCCAGCATACAATGTTACAAGGAGGCACCCCAGCTGGCACATGGTGCAGTCATGCCCAAGTGGCGCGCCCCATAGTCCGGTGAGGAAAGATGTGATCACTCCTACGTTTCAGAGAAAGCGTGCTTGTCACGACTATGTGTGATGCGGCTGTCACTGGCAGAGCTCCCATTTGTCCCAGGTGTGAGCATCGGATCTTGGTGTTATTCTTTGCATTGTTATGGTTTTATTTTCCCTGGGACACATGCAGAAATAGATGTCACAAACCACAAATTAAAGAAACAGGACGTATTGAGCTACTAACGCCTGGCATTGGCCATCTTAGATTCTGTGGGATTGTGCCAAGCCTTCAGGATCCTACCTCCTCTCTGAAGCTTTGGTCAGAAGGAGAGCACCCCACCTGGGTAATATTTGGGGAATAAGTGCATGGAGTGCAAGCTAGAGACCAGGTCTCACCTGCTCTTGCTGCCCGGGCAAGGTGTGTTTGGTTGCCCCCTTTTGCAGCTCAATGCAATTGCCATGTCATTCTCCCTGGGGCAGAAAAGATCTCGGCCGCCTCTCTTTCTCTTACCAGGAAGAAGTGGAGACAGTAGGCTGGCCAACAGCAAAATACCAGAGTCATGAAAAAGAGAGCGAAGCTTGCCTGGCAGTCACATTATCGAAGACAGATGCAAGATTCCTTCGGTAATGTCTGCCATGTGGATCCTGCCTGGGTTCTGGGAACGTGTTAGTGTGCAATAAAATCCACTTAAAGACATTCCACAAAGAAGAATAGCAGAGTGGGATTTTGGCGTTTCGCAGACATTTGAAGAAATACACCAGGGCATCGCAGAGGCTTTGCCGGTGGGGCATAACATGCTTTTACTTTGCTACGCTTCTAGCAAAGACAAATAGGGGAACCCATCGTGAACGAACAGGAATATCAACACTTCAGAATCTTCATCTACAAAGTTCAGGAAATGCCGGTGGTTTTATTAAGGCGTGGACCGGTCATCTAGGTGAATCAGGGAGAAAGGCTGGTCCTCGGTTTCTTCTTCAAAGAGTGGTGTTTAATTTAGACAGACTCCTGGAGTACTGAATCCCGTAGCCTCAGGAGTGTTGTGGAAAAGGCCCCGGTCATCAGTGGCAGGGTAATGAAGAATCGATCAAAAGATTCATCATGACCTGTATGCAAGGTCAAAAGGTTGCCCTCACACAGTACATGCGTCAAATTACCAGCTCCAGGACCCAACACACCCTGAGAAAAACACCCATGCCCTCTGTGGGAAGACACCAGGTGGCTCAGTGTTGAAAAGGTAGACAGTGGGGCCCCGGAAAGTCAAGGGTCAGAACCACAGAGTCAAAAGGATACAGGAGTGTTATTTACATGGTAATGGTAATCTGCTAAAGGGCAGTTGGCGGGAGTGTTATTTACATGAAAAACGTATTCTATTAAGGGGCAGTGGGTGGGAGTGTTATTTACACGGTAAAGATATTCTGCTACAGGGCAGTGGGCGGGAGTGTCATTTACATGAAAAAAGTATTCTGTTAAGGGGCAGTGGACTGGAGTGTTATGTACAAGGTAAAGGTATTCTGCTACTGGGCAGTGGGCAGGAGTGTTATTTACATGGTAATTATATTCTGCTACGGGGTAGTGGGTTGGAGTGTTATTTACATGGTGAAAGTATTCTGCTACAGGGCAGTGGGCGGGAGTGTTATTTACACGGTAAAGGTATTCTGCTACAGGGCAGTGGGCGGGAGTGTCATTTACATGAAAAAAGTATTCTGTTAAGGGGCAGTGGGCCGGAGTGTTATTTACAAGGTAAATGTATTCTGCTACTGGGTAGTGGGCAGGAATGTTATTTACATGGTAATTATATTCTGCTATGGGGTAGTGGGTTGGAGTGTTATTTACATGGAAAAGGTATTCTGCTATGGGGCAGTGGGTGGGAGTGTTATTTACATTGTAAAGGTATTCTGCTAAGGGGCAGTGGGGGCCATGCATTCTTGAATACAATAGACCTTCCAACCACCACCCCACTCTGAGCCCTGGGAGTAGGTCTCATGGGGGAACAATGACCCATGAGCAACAAGGCTCATTGGTGGTGTTTTAAACCAAGCTAGGACGTTTTAAGACCCCTTTCTGTTAAATCTACTGCACCGTTGAGCCACGTGCATGCACTTATAAATAATGCAATGCGTGTTGCAGCAATATGCTGTGTATATGCAGGGGTAGATGCAATGCTTCTAGCCCTCGGTCTGTACATAGATTAGAGTGTGACTCGTTGGAGCATTGGTGGAGGCAACTAACATGAATTAATGTTACTATGGCAGCACAGCACAGCCTGGCTCCCTGTTGGATCTATGTGCAGCAGTCTGTAAAATCTACCCTCCTATAGCCCGCCTTTGTCAAATGAAGGATAGATAGGTCTAGGTCGGCCTCGCTGGCTGATCCCAGTCCCAAATGTGAATGGAATGCTGGTGGACCCTTTGGTGACCAGATACCTTCTCTGGAGCTCTGTCTTATTGGCCAACAAAGACGATCTCTACCCAGAGACTTCGATTTCCACTGGACCATATGGGGAAGTGTGAGAGAATGGGAGCCTGCAAGGGTGATATAGCTTCAGCCCCTATGATTTTGATGTCACAAAATGAAGTGGGTAGTTCTGTTTCTGGAGGTGAGATTTCCTCATCAGAACTCATGCCTTTAGTGCTTTATTCCAGCAAAAGAATATTGCACCAGCCTGTGTCACTTTGCTGAGTCTGTCTCCTAATAGCCACTGCAACTACTTTGCTTTGCAGTGGCAGGAGAGCAGGCTTACAGGTCACATGTGCATTCCCTTGTGCAGCCTGTTGGAGCCCAAAGTTCCAAGCAGGAAGGGGTAATGCCATTGTAGTCAAAGACATCCCTTTCCCAAAGGCATAATCATGTATCTTAAAGTGCTGGGAGCACAGTAAACTATAAACATGAGGCCTGGTTAGCTTGACAGGGTGATGCCTAAGATTACACAGTTATACAGCCAGAAGCAATTCCATGTCATATATTTGGCAACCTGAAGACCAGTGACTCTTCCATGGCAGGGCTGTGTGTAATCAATTTGTCTTGCCTCGATCCCACCCAGGCACCCCCTGGGTGGAGGCCAGGAAGCTTCCACATTGATGCTCATGAGAATGGATGTCACCTCCTGCTCAGTACGTGAAATCCTACTTAAGGTGGGTTGGGAACATGCTTTCAGAGGCATGCCTACCAGGATGTAATAAGGAGACCTCCCTGGGGAGAAGATTACTAGAGTTCTTTTGAAGTAGGCAGACAGAGGAAGGGGCAGAGTAAGTGTAGCCTGGTACAGAGGTATAGTCCACTGAGGGGTTCCAGAATCTTGGTTCTTGCTGAGGCGTCGCCAACTTCCTGCCCTCTCCCCACTTCCTGCAGGCAAAGCACTCTTGTATGACATCACATGGCATGGGACATTTGTAACAGCAGCCCTGACTAGAGATCCCACAAAAGGATAGACAGGAACCAATCAGCTATGGCATTTTGCCATATAAGGTGGCCCTCCCCTTGTGGATTCATCTTTGCACTACTGAAGAATAAGGATTCACCTGTAACTTGGTTGGGAGTACAATCAGCTCCAAATCCTCTGTTAAAACGGTGAAGGCCGGAGACTTCCATGTAAGAGGCCATCTATTGTCCCCAAGGACCCTACTTACTGGAAATAGCCATTTATGTTCCTGGATAGGGCCTCCCGGTGACCCAGAAGTCAAGCAACAGCTCTGGGCACTGATTCTGTCATTGTACTGCTTGTGAGCTACACGGACCCGAACTTCGCCTGCTTGTGTCAAGCTTCTTCATGCTACATGCCATTGGTTGTTGTGAACTGCACCGTGTGTTGGACCCAGTTGCGAGCTAACCAGCAGACACTGTATCACCACCTCAGTAAGCACCCTGAAGCCTGGCTTGACAGTGTTCAGCCACAAAAACAAGTCTAAAAGGTATCTGCATTTTTCGTTTAATTCAAGGACCTATGTGTATAGTACTTTGATTGGACCTTCTTTCATTTTGGATTCATTATACTAATACTGTTTTGGTTTCTAATGCTACTAGCTCATATCCCATTCTGAAGATTATAATCTGCTTCCAGCCTAAACTACTCTAAGAGGTGTAGGAGGTATGCCATTCTGATTGTGCCTTGGTCACCTTTATTATTGGGATCACTGATGGTTTATTAGAAGTGTAGGGATGAGTAGTCATTTTAAGTAATTTTATTACTGGAAGGCAGGCTTTACAGTCCCAATGGTTGCTCTCCACACTGTGTGCACTCTGTCAGAAAGAAACTCCCCATGAAAATGTTCCTTCGGGTAAATGGATTCTCTGAGCCCAAATTGGTTCCTAAACTGGTGCACCTTTAGGCCCATATAGGAAGTTCTGAAAGAGGCTAGTCGAATTAGTTTTGCCTGCTGTGCTAAGGCCCTGTAGAACTACTTGTCTGCCCTATAGAAGAAGTCACCCAGCATAAACTCTTCTCGTAATATTGCTGCTGGTGTGTTTCACTCCTATGGGTCGAGTCCCTTGACCAATCACCAGGCCCAGACGTACCCCATCCGTTGCTGCAGACGCTATCCAGACCAACCTCCCGCATGCCTGCGCTCATCCAGACGCTTAATGAATCCTTTGTTTTGTATCCTGGGAGACAAGGACAGTTTCCTAAAGGAGATACAACTGTATGACCACAGAAGAATACTCTGCACAGATGCTTTTCAAATGAAAAACCTGTGACACTGTCAGGGCCACCCTCAAAGATTGTGTCATCCACCGTTGCCCTGGCAGTCCTGCTCGACATTGATCCCCATATCAAGCCTGCTTTACACAAGTGATTGTCTTCACTACAAAGAAGTAGAATCCACCAGTAGCCGATCCAGCCATTTGCCGTCTTCATCTCCTGCAAATGGTAACCCCTTTGATCATAGTCAACAATGAATACCACATTTGGGAAACCAGTTCATAAGCACTGCCTCTCTTGTCCCAGCCACTCACAGTGGAGATTGGTATAAGCCTACCCAGTTTGCTTGTGAGCACTGCTCACCGGACCCCTCTGATGGAAGAGAAGGGTGAGGCTAAGGATCAGGGTATATACGACAACAAGAAGGACTAGGACTAAGGACTATGCCAAGGATAAGTGGCTAGGATTAAGGAGAAGTCCTATGATAAAGTGAAGGACTAGGATGAAGCATTAGTATGAAGGCGAAAGACTAGGATAGAGGACCAAGATGAAGGAGGACTTGTACGAAGGGGGAGAAGGATGGAAGAATAGGACAAAGACAGATTACGATGAAGGACTGTGACAAAAGACAAGGGCTAGGATGTAGGAGAAGTAGTAGGATGAAAGACTAGGTTGAAGAAAAATGTATAGGATGAAGGACAATCGCTAGGATGGAGGACCAGGCTGAAGGGGATATAACTAGGATCAGGAAGTAGGACTAGGACATACCCTGTGGACCATGGGGAAAGACTGGGATGAAGAACTAAGATGGAACTCTAAGACTCAGACTGAGATAAAGGACTACAGTGAAGGACTCAAACTACGAGAAGGAGAAGAATGGAGGTGAAACAGACACTCTAGAATGAAGAACTAGAAGGAAAAAGAATGATAAAGACAAAAGACTGGTACTGTGGGTTAGGATGAGAGCGATGGACTGGATGAAGATAAAAGAGAAGGATGAAGGATGAGAATGAAAGACTAAGAAAAGGAAGAATGATGGACTGGGGCGAAGGAGAAGTACTAGTATTAAATACTAGGATGAGGACTAAAACAACGAACTAGAATGACGGAGAGGGACTAGAATTAAAGACTAGGATAAAGGACAAAGATCAGGGTCTAGGATGAAGGGCTAGGATGCAGGAGAAGGACTATGATGTAGAAGGACTAGTATAAATGACGGCAAAGGACTAGGACAAAGGATAAGAACAAGTGTGAAGGAGTGGTATTAAGGGAAAGGAGTAGGACAAGGTACTTGGATGAACGACTAGCTCTAGGATGAAAGACATGGGAGTACTAAGAGTAGGACTCTGATGAGATACTAGTTTGAGGGACTAGGTCTAGCAGCATAGACTAAGACTAGATTCAAACACCATATATTACAGGGCTCTGCAGTTGTGAGAGAAGAACTCAACAGCAACATTTATCAGGCGCTTTGAGCCAAACTATACAACAAAACATCTACATATAGCGAGGATAAAAAGAAACCCATTATAAAAGAATAAAAACATTGTATAAAACACAGGGGGGGGCACACCACCAGTTCCACATCTTGCCCCCACTGAGAATGATTAAAATGTAAGCAATCATCCTGCCCCATCTCCCAATGCCCTTGGACAATCTAAAATACAGGGGTGCCTAGGATCCAACTGTGGTCAGCCTTTTATCCCTCTGCTACCAGGAATTACTCACTCGTTGTGAGGTGGCAAAAAGGGCCACTTCACTTGAGCCATAGAGCAGGAGGGACAATGCTTCAGATCCGAGGTTCACCCCTCAATCCCTTACAACTGGCAGCAGATGCCCTTAACCGTGAGGAACTACGACAAAGATATAGAGCGGATTGGAGTCTCACTATCCCCAGGCCCACAATGGCAGCATCGTTCTGGTTCGACCAGGCCCACCCATGGCCTATCGTAGCTCTGATCTGAGCACCAGTTGCCCCACACAAGCTCGGCTGAAACGGGACCTAAAATTAGTGTTGGAAATCTAAGACAAGTATGGCGCTATCCCAACAGATGTACTATAAGATAAATACTTCTCATACATTAAGTTTCCCAACCTCAGACAACCACCACACCTGTCTGACCGCCCAATCCTTCATTTTCGAAATGATGATGTCCTCTCCTTAAAGGTCTACGGGTTTGCCAAGATACCCTATGGGCCCAGCCTCTCCCACCCGTGTCCGTATATGTCCACACCGTTTAGTTGAACAGCCTCCTACAGATATCTAACTTCTCAAATGAGTCAGTGCAAATCCTAAACAGCGTGAGCAGGGGTCTTAGCTGAATCCTATCATGGCCATATCCCTGCCTCTGAACACAGAAAGCAGGCGTGCAATTTGGGGCTCCTAATATGCCCTAGAAAAAGCCATTCTCCATCTCATCAGTATAGTTTACATGCTAATTAGCCTACGGCACTCTCGGAACAGTGGCATCATTTTGGGAGTGTAAGAGCTCAGCATGAAATGCAAAAATAAAGAAGACCTTTTTTATTATTATTATTTTTTTTTTAGATTGGAGGAAATAGGCAGGGGCAGCTCACATGGTCGTACTGGAGCATAAAACTGTCTCAGGCACCAATGAAAAAGTGGCATGCAGTTGCAAGTGTATATTCATTCCATAGTCACAGACTGTTTGAATAGTACCGAAGGGGGTGTTTTTTGTTAGCATTTAAGCAAATTGTGATATTTAAAGAATATTTATTCAGCAACAATGGTCAAAACTACTAGCTGCATAGTGAAGTAACTCATCAAGCTGGCCCACATTGGCCAGAAAAGTGGCCCATTTTGACTGGGCCACAGTAGCATTTTGCATTTTTGGTACAGGCAATACCCTTTTGCCCTATAGACCAGTCCGAGCCTTTGTGGCTCATCCATAGTGGGAGGGGCTCATCCGTCCAGTGGCCCCCTCACCCATTATGGAGGAGCCATCCAAGTGAAACACTAAGTACTCCCTCAGCTGCTTTTTCCGGCTGAGGGAGTGCTCCTGGGCCGGCAGAAACAATGTTTCCCTTTGACAGTTCAGTTCCCCAGCTGCACATGCTCACCGAGAAATGCAAGGTTGGGGTTGTTTTGCTTTGCCAGCCTTGCATAGCTCATTGGAAATGCTGGCTGGGGCACTGCATGTCTGTATGTGCGAGGGGGAACTCCTGTGCCTCCTCGCACATACGGACAGAGTAGCCTGGAACAGGACGTTTCAGCACCCACGCACAGGCCCCTGCAGAAAGTACTTTTATGTTCATTTATTATTTATTTGAATATATATATGGATGCATATGAGTGAGTGTATGGTGATGGGTGCTCGTGTGAATGATAGAGTAATTGCTATGTGAATGTGTGTGTGTTTGTTTTGGTCTATTGAGCTGACTTTGGTGAGTGGGGGTAGAAGGGGGAAGGAGGGTTGTACAGCAAAGTCATTTTTAAAATGCACTTGTTGCACAATCCCCCTACCCACCTGCCAAAATCATCTCTCCTCTGAGGCGCTGTGGAGCCCAAGGGACAAGGGTGGTATTTTTTTACTGGATATCTATAATAGATGTCCAGACATAAATACCATGCTTCCCCCCTGGGCCCCCCAGCGCCTTGTATACACACATATTCCTGTTGATTGTGTTAGGCACTGTAGGTCCCAGGGGACAGGGATGGTATCTTTTTACTGGACATCTATCATAGATCCAGCAAAAAGTATCATGCCTGCCCCCTGGGCCCCCAGCGCCAATTGCAAACTGTTTTGCTTTTTACCCATTTGTTTTTTAAAGTATGCTCTAAAATTCAACATTTTAACACAGTATTTAAAAGAAATTCACGGGCAGAAAACCCACGAACCCTCCTTGATTGGTTAGGGGGTCCGCGCTGGGCTTGGTCGCTCTGGCATATCTGGTGGAAATATCTATGCCCCTCCACTTAAAAAACCAACCAGCCACCACTGGCCCTGGAACTGTGCTGGGAGCAGGGTGGGGGAGCCCAGGGATTGTGGGGGGAGCAGTTTGGGCGGCAGCCATGGGATAGTGGTGGGAGCAGGGTTTGGAGAGCCCAGGGTCTGTGGTGGGGTGGGGAGAGCACAGGGACTGAGCTAGGAGTGGGATGAAGGAGTCCAGAGACTGTGATGGGAGTAGGTGGGGGAACCCAGGCACTTTACTGGGAGTTGGGTGCAGTGACGGTGCGCAATAGTTCACAGACATTTGAACTTACTGTCCATTTGGCATTTATGGGAGGGCCCGGCCTGACCACATTTTGCTCAGGGCGACCCAGGCCTAAAAAGTTTGAAGATCACTGCCATGGAAGGATTAGGAAATCCTTAGACAAGCCAACCACAAACACAGGCCCGAAGAAAAATAAAAAGATAAATATGACCTCTTGCATCTTTCTCTACCATATCACCCCCTCTTACAGAGTCGCAATTCCTTTTGTGATACCTCAGTTGCTTTCTCAGTCCGCCGCACCTCTGTTCTGTAGAGCCTTCTAGCTACCACTTTGGCCTTGGAAATTGCCTCCATCTTTCTTGGGGTTGGACGGCATATCTGGGCCACCCATTTGCTGCTGGGTCACCATCTTGGCTGCCTTGAATTCCGGGCCCGTCATCGCCCCGAGGAAACGAATGAATGCCTAGATGAGTGAAGAGCCTTTTGGAATGCACATGTTGTTCAGCATTTGCAGGGTATTTGCAAATCACATCTTTGCCATTGCTCAGTTTGCCTTTTAGGGCTGAATATTCATGTGGTGGGCAGTTGCAGGAAAAAAGGTGACATCAGAATTGCCACCTATTTTTCCGTCGCTGCTAATTATAAGTGGGTAAATCCATTAGGGGGAAATTACTTTAGCACTTGCATTGATGTATTTCCTCTAGAAAAATGGTGGAACTACTACTGGCGTAATTCCTCCAAACCCCATTGAAGTCCCAAATTACTTCTGAAAGGGGTAAGACATATGGATAATGTGGCAGAAATACCATTATTACTAAACGGCGGTAATGATAACTCCATTTGGCAGGATTAGCAATGCTAATACTGCTAAACCATCTCCTAATTGGAGTGGGCCTCATTACGAATTTGGTGGTATAACAGCAGTAAATCTGCCAAACTCGATTACCGTTAATGCCACTTCATCCTGTGGAGTAACCATTAGATTACAAGTGGTGGCAAATGCCAATTTTTTTAGTATATAGGACTCCAGGTGTATTTTGGCACATTTACCAATGGTGTAATTACTGCATGGTACATTTGACAATTTTTGGAAGTTAAGTGGAATATTTACCTCCAGCAACTAGTTCGAGTTAAATCTGCCTATTTTCCTCTGAAACGCAGCAGATTTAACACATGGTAATTCCACCAGCGGTAAATCTGCCACAAATTACAATTTGGCAGTGCAGGAAAAGTGGTAGTAAGGCATCAGACATGCTGTGGCACAGTTAGGTATTGGCTGGTTTCCCACACTGTGGACAGGGTTGAGATAAATGTCTGCTTTTTGAAAGCAGTGACTTAATAGTACAGTCCTGCAGTGCTCATGGCATTTGATCACCCTCCTCTCCATGATGTACTTCTTTCTTTTGCAGGTTTTCAAAAGGGTGCCCCATAACCCAGGGGCAATGTGCAGATGCGGGGCCCCTGGATTTTGGTCAGAAAACCCTTCAGATTGTAGCACTCTCAGAGTCTTGTTTTTATAAAAAATGTAAAATCCTCAGATAAAGGCTGCCAGATAATTTGCACAACATCTGGGATGCTCTTGTAGGTATTCCTTCACTAAAATGTAAATGTGATTGCTCTTCCTGTGATCATGGCAGAGCCCTGACTGTAGCATTTCATATGCCTTCAAAAGACAGACTTGGTGGCAGGGCCTCTAAGGTGATGGCCGTTCTCACCAGTCGTTGCATAGCTTAATTGGCTCCCCGTGGACAACTTCATTCATTTTAGCAATCTCTGCATTGTCCCAATGGGCTGCTTTCAAACCTGGTCCATCAATTCTTGCTACGCCTTCCTGGCCATCTAGCAGTTTGGGTAGGATGACCAGACAGTCTGCGGAAATCGCCCTCCGTCCCGGGGTCTCAGGAGTTTTGTTAATTTTAGAAACCCCGTCCAGGTTTGCATGGTTAAAATTTTAATTTTTTTTTACAACTTTCAGAATTTTGATGTTGGAGGATTGGCTTGAACCCCCAATCTTTCAGGTACAAGTCACAACACTTACTGACTGTGCCACAGAAAATGGCTTGGAAAGGAGTGTACAGCAAGCCACGTCATATGAATTAGAGCAAACGCCTGTTTGGAATTAACATGCCAAGATTCACAGACAAAACTGCACAAATGAAATCATATACAGTTTATAGAAAGGAGAATTGCTGGAAATATGATTGGGTGGTGGTTGTGGGGGCATGTTGGGGGAAGGGCGGTAATTGGTGGGCTGCGATGGGGTAGTCCCTCTTTTATGATGTTGGTTGTCCCGGTTTTTCGTTTTGGAAATCTGGTCATCCTAAATTTGGGGAAGCAAGGCTTAGAGGTTTGGCCTTCTCTGTCAAGATATCCATCCTCTGAACTTCATCCCTTAAAAAGCAAAGTGAAGAGAACCTTCAGCAAGATGCAGTGGTGCACAAATCTGGCCCTTCAAGACTACAAAACTGTTGCGTTTTCCAGGCATCCATTAAAACTGTAAATAGGTTCCCACTTCGATCACTTGGATGCAAATTTATCTCTTGAATATTCATGTTGGATATCCAGAAAACCTGACCTGTGTGCTGCCCTCGAAGGCCGGTGCTGGCCACCCCTACTTTAGAGATTCCGCAGGCTCTCATGTGTCCTGTATTTTCAGAAGTCAGTTTCAGAAAATGTGCCAAACTCCCTTATCCCCAAAAAAGGTAGGAATTCACATATTTTGAAAGCCCCTTTCTTGTCACATACATGGGTGTTGGGGATAAGAGTTAAGGGGGAAGAGGGGCATGTGGAACCGTTCTTTCGGTGGCCGGCCATGGTTTTCATCAAGTGCAAATTCTTCCTACATAAATCTATTATCATAGCACGCTTTGCCGCGTCGAAGTACTGTAAGGCATCAGGCCTGCTGTTGAAAAATGCAATAGATCCTGCTACAATGTTAAAATTATGTGGGGGGCGGGTAGGCTGACACGTTAGGCTCCTGAATTAGTCTTTGAATTCCTACCACACCTCTCTGCCTAACAAAAATCAAATGCACACTGCAGCCCCCTCCCCGCGGATGCGAGCCAGCATATAACACCTTGTGTGCACTTTCACATCTGAGGTGAGGCAGAGAGGCGAGCGAAGCATTGAAGCATGTTAGCTCACTATGCATGCATGCATATTTCGAGCCACTGATTCCCTCTGGTGTACAGCTCATCGGATGCCTGCGTCGGAGCCCCCCATTGCTTTTCCTCTGACTTCACCGTAGCACTTAGAAAACATCTAAAGCACCAAATCACTGCTACGACTTTGCCTCTTGCACAGTCATCTCTTTACAGTGTATTCTTGATCCTGTTAAATCAGAAGATCTGAGTCCCATCATTTGTTACCTGTGACTCCACCGCAATACTTGGAAAACAACCAATCACCTATCATCGCCACGACTCGGTACTACGCACAGCCATCTCTGCACAGATCGCCCCTGGTCCTGCCTCACCAGCTACCCTAAAAGCCCCTATGAAAAAGGCTGCTTCTCGTCTGTACGCAAGACAGCATCTCAAGACGCCCCCTAGCTTCTTCGATGAACAGAGCAATCTGCTGCAACAGGCTCTCACGTTAACAACGCTTCTCATTGTCCTAACGACAGTTCGGAACATTGTAGAACCTTTGTCATTTTGTGATTTTGATGTTTAAACCATTGCCGAACTAGAAACACGCACTTGCTGTGTTGAGAGAAGTTACGTACTGTTAATGTGCTAACAGTCCATGCATTTTTTCACCATTGCTGTTACTAACCACACAATTTATAGAACTGTTTTCTTTTTCACTCTGTATAAACCTAATGGTTTAGCCCCTTTGGAATGTTTTTATATATGCATTTTCTTGTTTTTATATATGCAATCCTACTATGAATAACATTTGTTTTACCTGTACTTCTTGCTTTTGCCCAGCTATGTGATCTACTGGTTAGTGTCTAATTTCACCTAACCTTCAGTAGTTTGTGTGTACCTCCTGTGCGCCTTAGAGAGGGGTAGCCTTTAACTCTGTGCCTTCTTTTCCTGTCTGCATGCGTGCAAGGACTGTCTGTATGCATCACGTAATGTGTGTGTGAAGGTGTGCATGATGAATCAGGGACTGGGTGCCTGCGTGAATGAGCGAGTGTGCGGTGGATGGGATTGCAAGTGAAGTGTGTGTGTGTGTGAAGGAGCGGATGATGAATCAGGGACTGGGTGCCTGCGTGAATGAGCGAGTGTACGGTGGATGGGATTGCAAGTGAAGTGTGTGTGTGTGTGTGTGTGTGTGTGTGTGTGTGTGTGTGTGAAGGAGTGCATGATGAATCAGGGACTGGGTGCCTGCGTGAATGAGCGAGTGTACGGTGGATGGGATTGCAAGTGAAGTGTGTGTGTGTGTGTGAAGGAGTGCATGATGAATCAGGGACTGGGTGCCTGCGTGAATGAGCGAGTGTACGGTGGATGGGATTGCAAGTGAATGGTATGTGTAAATGAGTGAGTGAATGTTGTATAAGTGTGTGTGTGTGTGTGTGTGTGTGTCTGTGTGTGTGTGTGTGTGTGTGTGTGTGTGTGTGTGTGTGTGAAGGAGCGCATGATGAATCAGGGACTGGGTGCGTGCGTGAATGAGCGAGTGTACGGTGGATGGGATTGCAAGTGAATGGTATGTGTAAATGAGTGAGTGAATGTTGTATAAGTGTGTGTGTGTGTGTGTGTGTGTGTCTGTGTGTGTCTGTGAGCGCCTATGTGTAATGCTGGGTCAGGAGCTGATTTTGGCAGGTAGAGGGTAGAAGTTGGTGGGGGTGCTGGAGGTGGGTGGGAGAGGGAAGGGGGTGGCACACTGTACTACTGTCTGCTCCCCTTGGTGGTCGCTTTTGCTTAAATGGTGATGCCTGATCGGATACCTGGGCTTCAGATATAAAAATTATCAAAGCAAGTCAATGTGTATGTTCTCTTTAAATCCAATCACTTGCTTATTCTCACTGGCATATTGCGCCTACTTGGGCCCCACGCCAGACAACCCTTCGGATTGAATAGAGGGCGCGCAGCCTCCAAGTTTGGCCCTTCCAGTTTCTGAGGTGGCCCCTTCCATCACCAGTTAACCCCCCTGACCCCTCAGAAATGCAGGTTTTGTTGCGTTCCTGCTGTGCACATCAGTGAATGATCTGAAATCGTCATCCATTTAGTAAACAATCTATTGGTGTGAAGGCATCACACAACAATCCCAAATTACGGATCAGCCACTGAAGACATTGTGTGAGGCCAACCCGAGTCCTCCCATCCAGCGGGTAAACTATGTGAGCGTAGTAGACCGCGGTTGCCAGTATATTATTTTAATGTTTAAAATACATCAAATAACTGTGAAGTGTCTACAAACATATATACAAATTAAAATGAAACCTAACCATTAGAAAAACCCTTCTGGGAAAGCTGAGGGGAAACAATGTGTCTTGCTGAACTTCCGCAGCTTCGGAGAGCTGAGTGGGCG
Organism: Ambystoma mexicanum; assembly: GCF_040938575.1. NCBI lineage: Eukaryota > Metazoa > Chordata > Amphibia > Caudata > Ambystomatidae > Ambystoma > Ambystoma mexicanum. Next base: position 920,327,243 of record NC_090926.1, on the reverse strand, counting down.
CACAAAGAACAGTTCATTCCATCTCTGGACCACACGCTAGGATAATCTTCTTTTGCGAGCCGGATGTCGCTGACAACTGACTTCTTCTTTCCCTCTGCAAGCTCATTTTTAGTGCAGTTGTTATTTTATCTGTGAAGGCACAGTGTTCAATACTGCAGAAACTCGACAGCTGTCTCCCACTGCTGCCAACTGGCTTAGAGTTCTGTTTAAGCCGTTCCCTTTCACAAAGCTGAAGTGCCTTCCAGAAGAAACATATTTCCGCACTGCTCACTTGAACAATTTGGCTGGAAAGAGCCACTTTATTTTGGTCTGGCCTATGGGAGCATTAGTTCCTTTGCAAAGGCTATGTGTAGTGTCTTGTCCCATGTCTATGTTTATTAATCCCTAGACATGTGATGTGTGCATGTGACAGGAAGAGACAGTGGCCGTGTGAGAGAGAAGTTGAAATAAAGAAGTCATCACATCACAGAGCTATGTGCCAGCGTCTTATTTAATGTGGCATACAGCGTGTTCCTGGGCTCATCTTGCTGTGCGCACCTTCAATATTTAACACTGACGAATAGTGGTGGTGTACGCCGCGCGCTTATATCTCCTGAGTGCAGCAGTGGGTGGCGCAATAGTAAATTCGACACAGATCATCGCACTGGGCCAAGGCTTACCAACCCCTGCTGGCATCCTCCTGCAAGCTCGCCTGGAAGCATCCCATGATGCACTGCAGGGTGAGTGCAAACCCGACATTTTCAGCATGCGTCTGCTGCATGGCCCCCTAGTGGCACATTATCAAAGGAGCTGTCACTACAACATAATCACCAGTGACGCATTTAGCAAAACGTTCATACGCCTGCAGCAGCTACCTGCCGGTACTCTGGGAAAAAGGCCTAAAGCAGAAGCTCACACCTCAAGAAAGGCCAGAAAGCAGGCCCGTGCTGCAAGCATAACATGTATACGTCCTCATCATGTCAGAAATTGACCCCTCTAGCGCTAGCCCGTCGATGTTTTCGCCCGCTTTGCCAAGTCGAGCGGATGGGCTCATGAGTCCTTGCAGCGGCAAGCTGTACCGCCGTTTTACATCTCAGGCACTAGCAGCCTTGCACCAAGTTGGAGCAGATGGCTCAAAGAACTATACATCTAAATTGATGCGACAGGGGTAAGAAGAAAGAAGACTACGTGGCATACTCATGCAAACACTATAGCCAAAAGAACGGGACATTGTTTTCGAGATGCCAGACACAGCCACAGACACATTTTCAGGAAAAATTGATTAATTAAACACCTATTTTGCTCCGCGTAGGAATATTGATTACGAAAGATATTTATTTCACACAACCACCCATGAGAAAGGTGAAACGTTGGACACTTCGTCATAAGGTTAAAAAAGAGAGTTCAATATTGTGAGTTTGATAACTACTCGACAGATGAAGCCCTGAGGTCACAAGTGACAGCAGTTTATGAGTCTGCAGAGTTCCAAGACATTGTTTTACACAAAACTAGGTCTCTTGAGGAGATTTTAATGTTATCAAGAGCTGACATGGCCATTTCCAAGCAAGCAGAATCCATGGGAAATATCAAGATCTCACAGACGGCCCTTCTGACCCCTGTATTAAAATTAAAATAAAAAAATAAACAAATTGTTTTTTTTAAATGGAAGCTCCTGATAGTGTTTTAATGCGACAGCTGCCGGTCTGCCAGTAGTGTTTGTGGCCCCGGCAGTACGATATTATGCACAGACAGTTCCTTTTGTTTTCGAAATATCCTACATTGTTACATTTCATTGGCGGTTTGACAGCCAATGAAATTGAATGCATTAACGGATGGACAGGCCTTCAATAAATACCCTGTGCAGCAGATACAGAGCAGCAGCCTGCTTAAGCCAGGACGAGGTCGGCCAGTGCAGGCCAGAAAGGAGTCAACTCAGTCATCCATGGTGCAGACACACCAGCCTTGAGGACTCAGAGGTAAGTGCGTGGATTCCTCCTCCAGTCTCGCTGCTTATGCCCCTCACTGGTGAGTTGCGTGATTAACCTCTATCCCCGATTTGGTGTGGTCAGCAAGATCAGAGGGTTGCTTTGTTTTTGCGCCATACATTTTCTGCCTGTTCAATGTCCTTTTTGCTGTCCATAGGTTCTTGGGAGTTCCAGGGGGCAGGTAGTCTTGTCCTTATGTGCTGTTTTAATGGCATAGGTGAGGGTGCTCATGTTCTGATTACAGAATGCAAAGAGAGGGTGGGCAGATGGTGGCTGCCAGGAAGTGTAAGCTAACCAGCAAGGCTTCTATAGTTAAGTGTGGGATGAACATAAGCAGTTGTTGGCCGTGGTTAATGGCTTTCACGGATTTAAGGAGGACTGGGACGTTGGCGTAATCAGACCGTTCCAGTTGTTTGAATGAAATCTGTCAGGTAGGGACGAGGTTAAGACAAGGTCGAGCGTGCTACCCATTGTGGCAGGTGGTGCCAGTGACATGCTGTTTTACATCTGAGCTGTTAGTGAGGTTTGCAGCAGACGTGGAAGGTTAAAGTCACTGAGGAAAATGCTTTGGTCTACCTGAATGAGGCAGACACATTGAAATCAACAATGCTAGAAAGCATGTGAGGGGGAAGGGGTAGATGGGATGGTGTGTAGGAGTTAGGGCAAGGGTATGATGATGTGGCAGGTGAGGAGCTCCATGGATGCCTGTGTGGTCATCTTCTGCAGTTTGCAAGGCCATGGTCATCAAGACAAAGAACATTGTGATCAGATATGAGAAACCTGGAGTAAAAGGCACCGGAATAAGAAGAGAATTGAATCAAAAACAGAAAAGTTCCAGGGCATTCCACAGAAGACATCCGCAAATGGAAAAACAGAGGACAGATGCAGATTTGGGGAACTGTCCTATCACCAAATGGCTGGGAAGATGGAGTAGTAATCTACAGAGACTGGGTAATAATGAGTCAATACCAACCAACAATGGAGAATGCACAAATGTTGTGTAAACCATTATGGCCAAAACCTGCTAAACTACTGACACGGGTCGAAGACAGAGGAGGACCCCTGCAGATAGTACCAATGGAAAGTTCTAAATTATGCTTCAGAAATAATGGTACAAGAAAATTGGGCGAGAATCAGGACTATGGACGAATTTTCGATGCACCATGAATGAATATCTGAACAGCAGTAATTATGGATCATTATTGTGCTTGTGGATCCAAGGCCTACATCAGACTGTCTAAGGATTGGGGAGGAATATGCACATTGGTGAATGTGCATGTTCCTGCATTGGTGGTTCCTAAAAGTGACCTAAAAATTGATAGCTTAGCGGAGAGGCACATCTGAGGAAGAAGAGATCTGTGGAGCTGATAAAGCGAATAAAGGGAGAGAACTACTTTTCAGTCAAATCAATAGAAGCTTTTGACTCTATCCCATATGAACATAGACTGTTCAGCTAGACTTCTTCAGTGTTCACAGTGATCTTTATGCCAAGGTTCCAAGTTGGAGCAAATACCAAGTGGCTTCAGATCACCAGATGGTGTCATGATTCCTGCTCCTCATGTCCCCAGCCCTCCAAGATGTCAGGCTGGAGCCAGGCCACAATCACCTACATGGCCCCTAAGGGCCTCTTCATCCCTCTTGGAGTCAGACTTGGCACTTGTGGCACCAGACTCACTCACTCCCATAGGATAACATTGGGGATTGGACTTGTAGTGCATTGATGGGGACAAGATGGATGCCCCCACATATTTCAGTTCCCAGAACTGCATGTGCAGTCTCGTCTTTTGGGTGTGGTTCAGCCCAGAGACACCTGGGATACCCAGAGACTATTTAAGCCACGGCCAGGCTGAGAAACATGCTTTGTGTTTTCTGCACCTGCAGCGTGACACTCACCGTGTTCGGATCGGTCTCCAGTAGGCCTGCATCTTTCTTCTGCGCTCAGCTCCTGCAAGAACAAGAACAGCCTTACCTTGCGGCGCTTCTGCCCATCATTTATCGCTCCTTCTGTTCTGCGGGCATTTACGGCGGTGTCATTCCCATACCGGCACGCCGCTTCCTAAGGAAAAGGGAAAAGAACAGAAGAAGGTAAGCATTCAGCAAATCTTTGCTTATTTTTAAAGACTGTACGAGCTTCAAGCGCTTACCTGAATCCCAGCCGCTCTGGGGGAACTCTGTCTCCGGAACTTCTCATCCATCTGCAAGAGGGAAAAGACACTCCAGGTTAGCGTGGTAACATCTAGCGGCGCCGCATACCGCGCTTACTCAGCGCATTTCTTCTTCATAACCGGCATCCACGCTGAAAACGTTGCGGTACCTAAAATACACAGAAAAAGAACTCAGTTCAATACAAATACAAAAGGGTCACATTGCGCATCGTGCTCTCACTCACCTTCAGCGCTACTCATCTCAGCAGCACGTCGCCATCCCCGGACACCGGCCATCATCTAAGGAAGGAAAGGAACGAAGTTAGAGAACTGTTCAAAAGACTCATTATACTTACCTGTCAGACTCTTGCCAGTGAAGTAACTAGACAGCAACGAGCCCGCATCAATCAACGCACCCCTGCGCTGAAAGCAGGACAGAGAGCACACTCTCCAAGAAAACAAGGTGAGCTGTAGATCAAAGGGAAGGGCTGGACCCCGGGGAAGAAGGGGTTCAAGCACATAGAGACAATATGGAGTTAAACTCTACCAATCCTGTGTTTCAGGCCCAGTCTCCAGTCGAGTAGACTCCAGGGAAGGGTTCAAGGTCGTAAGAGATCAGAACAGGCTGAGTGATGTCCCTGTGGATACCAGGTGAGCGTTACAGAACACAAACACTCACATCAAAATCCACCTGGGCATCATGGAAAAGTCAGAAAACGACCAATTAGCCCACATGTTGGGGCAGCTACGTTCCGAAGTACATGCAGCCAGGCAGGAGACCAACACCCGGAGGAGAGAGCTGATAGTAGCCAAAGAACGCACTGATGATTTAAGCCGGCAACCTCTCCAGTCACAAGCAGGGCATGCACCATTGCCGGGAAGTGTGCCCTCTATGCCAGCACCATCAGCCAATCCCGTTCAGATAACCCTTCCTGGAGCAGTTCCCTTGGCCCCGCCCGAGCGATTTACGGGGGATCCCAAGAGGTTTGCAACATTCATGAACCAGTGCCGCCGGCACTTCCTTTGTAGACAAGGGGCCTTTCCGAATGACCAATCACGGGTCGCTTTTGTGCTATCCTACCTGAGTGGTAGCGCTGCAGACTGGTCTGTACCCTTTGTGGCCCAAGACGATCCTTTGCTGCATGACTTCAGGGGCTTTCAGCAGGAGATGGAAAAGCTGTTCGCCTGTCGTACTCATGGGCAGGCATTAGACAACAAACTTCTGTCCCTACGCCAAGGGAATCAAGACCTATTAACATACATAGCCACGTTCAATAAACTCGTAGTTGAAGCAGAATGGCCAGTGGAGAAGAGAACCATGTTATTTCATCATGTTATCTCATCAGGGGTTGCGGGGGGAGCTCAAGGATGTTCTCACACAAGTAGTGAACCCCCCGAAAGACTGCTCAGAATTCATTGACCTTGTTGTTCAACTGGATCATAGGTTGCAGGACCGAAGAGCAGATCGAACCAGACCGGACCCTCGCCCTATGTATGTGCGTTCAAAGGACAATATTGTCCGCACAACTGTTACGACCCTCGCCCAAAACCCCCTCTGGCAACCCCATTGGCCTGGTGGAGTCAGGATTCGGGCCTCTAGAGCTTGGTATCCTTTTCAAAAGCCCTCATGGCACCAGGCTCATACACCATGAACAACAATGTGCTTGGTAACTACTTTATTGTATTGTCAGCCAACATGGAGGCATCCACATAGCTTGTTTCCCTAAGAACCAAGCTATGCGGTCTAGTGTTTTGGGTGTGGCAGGCCTGGAACTACTTTCCCTGGTACTACTTTACCTGGGCTATATAAACCACACCCTGACTGCAGAACATGCTTCGTGTTACTTTGCAGCTTGCAACGTGACGCTCACCGTGTCCAGCTATTCCCTCAAACCTCGGAGAAGCAGAACCTGCAAGGAGACAAAAGGAACATCATTAGCAGAAGCATCTTTCCTGCAGTCTTCATCTTTAAACACTCGCAGCTAATGAGAACAACTTCCTCGAATCTGCACGCCTACCGGACAGAACGACCTGAAAGAGGAAGATAGAGGCAACATTAAAGAAAGCTGTTGAGACATCTACAAATTACGAACTGCTCAAAAGGCTTATCTGGCTGGTCGCCCCTCGGCTGGCACCACTCCCGACATTCCACTCACACTGAAGAACACTGCGACTTACAAGGAAGGAAAACACAGGTTAGCAAAGGCAAGACTTCGTAGTGCTGTGTGTATAGCGCTTACTTACCGCATCATAGCGCTCTTAAAGCGCCATCATTTACCAGCGGGGCTCAACCAAGCCAGTTCGCCGCGCTGAAACTCCGCATACCTAAGGGAGAAAAAGGAGGCATTTTAAACAAAGAAAAGCATGCAGGATAGCAACAAAACTAAAGAACAGCAATAAGACCTACCTGAACAATATCAAACGGGCCGGTGTCAGTGAAGTAACTGGACCAGAGGGACTGAAAGCATACGGGGGTGGAGGGAGGATACTTACCCTTGTCGGTCAGTCTTGAATACAGTCCTCCTGTATTTTCAGGCAGAACCTTCCTCGCAGACCACATCAGGGCAAAGCTGAGAAGCATACCAGCGAGTAACCCAGCTGGGTGGCGTCCCTGTGAATACCAGGTGAGCGTAACAGAACACGAACCCTACCATAACAAATCCACCTGGGTGCCAGGGAGACATCAGAAATGGACCAATTGGCCCAATTACTAGGAGAGCTTCGTGCTTAGGTTCATTCTGCCCGACAAGAGACTAATGCCCTCCAGAGAGACCTAATAGTGATCAAAGAACGCACTGAAGAGATTAGCAGGCAATTACAGGCAGGACAGACGCCTCTACCTGGAAGCAATCCAACGATGCAAAACCCTGCCATTCCACCCACTCCGGTACAGATCACGTTACCTGTAACAGTGCCCCTGGCACCACCAGAAAGGTTCTCAGGCGACCCACAGAAGTATGCAGCATTCATCAATCAGTGCCGCCTTCATTTTCTTTGTAGGCTTGGAGCATTTCCAAACGACCAAGCTCGGGTAGCTTATGTCTTATCATACCTGAGTGGTAGTGCAGCAGATTGGTCGGTGCTATTGGTAACACATGACGATCCTCTATTACATGACTTTGGGGGGTTCCAGAGAGAAATGGAAAAACATTTTGCTCGCCATACCCAGGAACAAGCAGTAGACAATGAACTCTTGTCCCTCTGACAGGGGAATCAGGACTTATTAACGTACATTGCTACCTTCAACAGACTGGTTGCTGAAGCTAGGTGGCCAGAAAACAAAAGAACCACGTTATTCCATCGAGGCTTACAAAGCGAATTAAAAGATGTCATAGCCCAGGTGGCTGATCCACCCAGAGACTGTGCAGAATTCATGAATCTGGTCGTGCAGCTAGACCAGCGGTTGCAGGACCGAAAGGCAGACCGGTCTAAGATGGACCCTCTGACCGTGTATGTTTGACCAAGGGAAAACACACCCCGTGTACCTGAAAATGCTGTAGAACCCATGCAGATTGGAGGGATACGGTCTCAATTAACAAAACAAGAGCGGGACAAAAGAAGACAACAACAGCTTTGTTTGTATTGTGAGAAACCAGGACATTTCCTGAGGGACTGTCCAGTAAAACCCCCAAGAAGAACAGTCGGGCCACAGAGAAGGATGAAGCTAAGGAAGAGGGAAACTACCAAGCTCGACAAAAGTAGAGGTCAGTTTGTCGAGTGAGAAGAAAGAGTTGCTGACCTCACACTTTGCAATACCAGTGATCTTAATTAACCACCAACAGTCGTCAAGAATGCATGCCGTTGAAGCATACATCGATAGCGGAGCAGTTGGAAATTATATTGATCAAGAACTGGCAGCAGAGATGGGGCTTCCTTTGTGTTCTAAACCAACTATGGACAAGGTAACCACCGTGGATGGGACAGAAATCACTGCCGGACCAGTAACCCAGTGCACAACCAGGGTAACCTTGCTGTGCCAGGACGGACATCGGGAGTCTATTTCATTCGATCTCATCAAGGCATCTCAGTTCAGGCTAATACTAGGGATGCCATGGTTGGTTGCTTACAACCCTTTGATAGACTGGCGGGCACGAAAATTAACCTTCCCCGGTGACTGCTCTCCTGCCTGCTATTACCAAGAGGTGAAACCCGACGTCTGTATCCCCATGACTCCCAGAGTGACAGTATCAACCCTGGGAGCAACTAATACCTTGCCAAGTGAATACCATGATTTCCAGGATGTTTTCCGAAAGGACCAGGCCAAGACATTGCCGCTGCACAGGCCCTATGACTGTCAGATCGACCTTGTTCCTGGTGCACAAATCCCTTGCGGCAGGATCTACGCTCTCACAGAACCAGAAAACCTTCATTTGAAATCCTATTTAGACCAGTACCTTGCAAACGGATTTATCCGTCCTTCGAAGTCCCCCGCAGCCAGTCATTTGTTCTTCGTACCGAAAAAGGAAGGAGACTTAAGAACCTGTATTGACTACCGCGCATTGTACCAGATCACCGTGAAGAACCGCTACCCCTTGCCACTTATCCCTGAGATGCTAAACCAAGTTAAAGATGCCCAGATTTATACCAAATTGGACCTTCGAGGAGCGTACCACCTGGTCCGAGTCAGAAAAGGAGATGAATGGAAAACCGCCTTCCATACTAAGTATGGCTTGTTTGAATATCAAGTCATGCCCTTCGGGTTATGCAACGCTCCTGCGGCATTCCAATATTTCATGAATGACGTCTTAAGGAAGTTAATTGATGTATGCGCCTTAGTGTACATAGATGACATCTTAGTATACTCAGGCTCGGAACAAGATCATGTCGGGCACTTCGTTCAGTCCTCACCAAGCTCCGTCAACATTGCTTGTTTGCAAAGCTTGAAAAATGCTTTTTTCACGTCACCGAAGTAGAATTTCTTGGTCTTATCCTTACTCCAGGAGGCATCAGAATGGACATGCGCAAGGTAGATGCCATTCTGAAATTGCCTTCACCGACGTCTCTGAAAGGGGTACAAAGCATGCTGGGCTTTGCAAACTTCTACCGCCGGTTCATCCCAGACTTCTCTAAGGTTGTGCACCCAATCACAGTACTATTACGAAAAAACAATAAAAAGTTTGCTTGGACTGAAGAAGCAGAAGAAGCCTTTCAGGAACTTAAACGAAGGTTTATCTCCGCTCCAATCCTGTGACATCCTCCTCCAGACCTCCCTTATGTCGTTGAAACTGATGCGTCCAATCTCGCAATGGGGGCTGTCCTTTCACAGAGAGACCCGGAAACTAGCCAGCTACATCTTGTGGCCTTCTGGTCGAAAAAGTGCTCACCTCCAGAGATTAATTATGCCATCACGGACAAGGAACTCCTGGCTATCAAATCCGCCTTTGAAGCCTGGAGGCACTACCTTCTAGGGGCCAGACACACCATTACAGTCATCACAGACCACCGAAACTTGCAATATCTCAAAACAGCCAAGGCCCATTCCTCGCGCCAATTACGGTGGGCCCTTTTCTTCGCCGAATATGATTATGTAATCACATTTCGACCAGGAGTCAGAAACGGAAAGGCAGATGCCTTATCTCGCATGGGCATAGATGAAATAGTATATACAACTCCAGACCCAGTACCTATTATACCTGAAGACAAATTTTTGGGTATCACGACAGCCTCAACACAAGCAGAACTACGAAAATAAATCCAATGGACAATGAATCTTGATGCCTACCTCGCATGGCAAACTCAAGGAGAACAATATACCATCAAGGACCACCTACCCTTTTTTTAGGGATCGCCTATATGTACCCAAGAAGGAATTACAACAGCATATTATTTCAAACTATAACGATTCACTAATCGAAGGGCATCCTGGGATCGCCAAAACCCTAGCTAAGGTGAAAGAGAACTTTTGGTGGCCTACCTGGCCTAAGGACATCATTCAGTATATTCAGTCCTGCGGAGTCTGCGCACAAAATAAATCACAGAAACAAAAACCATCTGGTCTCCTACAACCATTGGACATTCCTCCAGTTCCATGGCACACTCTTTCCCTTGACCTCATCACTGATCTACCTCCAAGCCAAGGGTTCAACACCATCCTTGTAGTTGTGGACTTATTCTCAAAGATGGCCCATTGTATTGCTCTCAAAGGCCTCCCAGACGCAGCCACTTTAGAAAAGGTGTTCCTGGAGGGCGTGGTTAAGCTAAATAGCTTCCCTTCGGTTCTGGTCTCTGATCGAGACAGCCAGTTTGTTTCAAACTTCTGGAAAAAATGCTGTGCAATGGCATAGATCGACGTTCGGCTATCTATCAGTCACCATCCCCAAACGGACGGCCAAACCGAGAGAACCAAACAGACACTCAAGCAATATTAACGGTGCATGCTGCACCATGACAAAAAGGAATTGGAAAGACCTACTATGGATAGCCGAATATGCATATAACAATTCTTTGCATTCAAACATGGGACAAATGACCTTCTATACTCTTCATGGCAGACATCCACGTACCTCTGAACTAGACCTTCCAGCCAGCTTGGAAATGCCAGCGGTAAAGACTCTACACGCAACCATTACTCAGGTTTTTAAAAGGGCAAAGGAACACCTTATTCATGCCAAAGAAAAACAAAAGAGATCTGCTGACCAACACCGGAAAAAGGCCCCTGATTATCAAGTAGGAGACAAAGTTTGGTTAGCTGCTAAATTCGTACCCATCAAGGGAACCCGGACCTTTCATCCCAGGTTCTTAGGACCCTATACCATTAAGGCAATTATCAACCCAGCAGCCGTGAAACTGGATTTACCACCTAATCTACACATCCACCCGGTATTCCATGTGTCCCTCCTGAAACCAATGCAACCTGGCACACGGATTGGGACACCACCTATGCCCATACTTGTTGACGGAGAACCAGAATTCGAAGTCAAAGATATCTTGGACTCTAAATACTCTAGGACCAAGCTATATTATCTCGTCGATTGGAAAGGATTTGGACCACAAGATAGATCCTGGGAGCCCAGTGAGAATATCCATGCACCACGTCTAATCAGGAAATTCCATCGGAACTTCCCAACCAAACCTGGGCCAGACAGAAGGAACACCATGGGAGGGGCCTTAGGGGGAGTGCTGTCACGACCCTCGCCCAAAACCCCCTCTGGCAAACCCATTGGCCAGGTGGAGTCAGGACCCGGGCCTCTAGAGTCTGTCATCCTCTTCAAAAGCCCTCATGGGGCCAGTCCTGGCGTCTATGGCTCGAGGCTCATACACCATGAACAACAATGTGCGTGGGAACTACTTTATTGTATTGTCAGCCAACATGGAGGCATCCACATAGATTGGTTCCCTAGGAACCAAGATATGCGGTCTAGTGTTTTGGGTGTGGCAGGCCTGGAACTACTTCCCTGGTACTACTTTACCTGGGCTATATAAACCACACCCTGACTGCAGAACATGCTTCGTGTTACTTTGCAGCTTGCAACGTGACGCTCACCGTGTCCAGCTATTCCCTCGAACCTCGGAGAAGCAGAACCTGCAAGGAGACAAAAGGAACATCATTAGCAGCAGCATCTTGCCTGCAGTCTTCATCTTTAAACACTCGCAGCTACTGAACAGCTTCCTCGAATCTGCACGCCTCCCGGACAGAACGACCTGAAAGAGGAAGATAGAGGCAACATTAAAGAAAGCTGTAGAGACATTTACAAATTACGAACTGCTCAAAAGGCTTACCTGGCTGGTCGCCTCTCGGCTGGCACCACTCCAGACATTCCACTCGCACTGAACACTGCGACCTACAAGGAAGGAAAACACAGGTTAGCAAAGGCAAGACTTTGCAGCGCTGAGCATAACGCTTACTTACCGCATCATAGCGCTCTTAATGCGCCATCAGCTACCAGCGGGGCTCAACCAAGCCAGTTCGCCGCGCTGAAGCTCTGCATACCTAAGGGAGAAAAAGGAGACATTTTAAACAAAGAAATGCATGCAGGATAGCAACAAAACTAAAGAACAGCAATAAGACCTACCTGAACAATATCAAACGGGCCGGCGTCAGTGAAGTAACTGGACCAGAGGGACTGAAAGCATACAGGGGTGGAAGGAGGATACTTACCCCAGTCGGTCAGTCTTGAACACAGTCCTCGTGTATTTTCAGGCAGAACCTTCCCCGCAGACCACACATCAGGGCTAACCTGAGAAGCATACCAGCGAGTAACCCAGCTGGGTGGCGTCCCTGTGGATACCAGGTGAGCGCAACACAACGGAAGGTTCAGGAGAACCAATGCAAATCGGGGGGGGGGGTCAGATCCCCGTTGACCAAAGCGGAAAGGGATAAAACGAGACAGCAGCAGTTATGTCTGTACTGTGGAAGGTCAGGTCATTTCCTTAAAGAGTACCCTGTGAAGCCACCAAGGAGCACGGTAGGGGCCACGGACAAGGAAGATACCATCAAGGAATCGGAAAACTCCCCAACCCAGCAAGTGTAGGGGTCCACTTGTTGAGCAAAGAAAGTGAACTACAGACCTCCCATTTTGCACTATCTGTGGTCTTGATCAATCACCAACAACCATCTTGGATGCACGCAGTAAGAGCGTACAATGACAGTGGAGCCGTTGGGAATTACATCGACCAGGATCTTGCGGCAAAGATGAGGCTTCCGTTACGCCCTATATCAACCACCGACACTGTTACCACTGTCGATGGCACAGAAATAGCTTCTGGTCCAGTATCCCAATGCACTGCAGCTTTAACCCTTCTGTGCCAGGATGGACCCCAAGAATCCATCGTTTTTGACCTCATTAAGGCACCAGTTCTGGTTGATTTTGGGAATGCCATGGTTGGTAGCTCACAATCCTTGAATCGATTGGCGAGCAAAAGAATTGGCCTTTCCCCAGACTTGCGCCCACACGTTATCGCCAAGAGAAACAACCAATAGACACCAGAACCTCCACGCTTGCGACTGTGGAAATCGGCACCCTACCAAGTGAATACCAGGACTTTCAAGATGTCTTTCAGAAAGAACAGGCTAATACCCTGCCACCGCATAGACCATACAATTGCCAAATCGACCTGATACCCGGCGCACAAATCCCTTGTGGGTGAATTTACGCACTCACGGAACCAGAAAACCAGAACCTGAAGGCCTATCTTGACTTATACCTGGCCAACGGGTTCATCCGTCCCTCGAAGTCTCCAGCAGCCAGTCCTCTATTCTTCGTACCGAAAAAGGAGGGGGACTTGAGAACATACATTGAGTATCACACACTGAACCAGATTACCGTAAAAAACCACTACCCCCTGCCACTGATCCCTGAATTGCTTGATCAAGTAAAAGATGCCCAAATCTACACAAAACTAGACCTGAGGGGGGCATATCACCTTGTTTGTGTAAAACAGGGGAACGAATGGAAAACTGCTTTTCGCACCAAATACGGCTTGTGCGAATATCAAGTAATGCCCTTTGGCCGTTGCAATGCGCCTGCAGCATTTCAATACTTCATGAACGATGTCCTACGGGAATTGATTGATGTCTGTGCTCTAGTGTACATCGACAATATTCTAGTATATTCCACATCAAAGCAGTACTACGTTAAACACGTCCGATCCATATTGGAGAAACTCTGTCAACACCAGTTCTACACCAAGCTCGGAAAGTGCTCATTCCACGTCTCCGAGGTGGAATTCCTGGGCTTTATTCTCAGCCCGAATGTGATCTGAATGGATGTACACAAGGTAGATGCTATCCTGAACTGGCCATCCCCAAATTCATTCAATGGAGTTCAAAGTATGCTGGGTTTTGCAAACTTTTACCGCCGGTTCATCCGAGGATTTTTGCAAATCGTGCATCCCATCACGTCATTGCTAAGGAAAAGCAACAAAAAGTTCCAGTGGACAACAGAAGCCGAGGAAGCTTTCCAGGGACTCAAAGCAAGATTCACATCTCCCCCAATCTTACGCTACCTTCGCCCTGATCTCCCATGCCTGGTGAAAACGGACGCCTCAAGCATGGCTATGGGAGCCGTCCTCTCACAAAAGGACCCCGAAACAGGCCAGTTACACCCTGTTGCCTTCTGGTCGCGTAAATTCACACCCCCTGAACTCAATTACGCTATCACAGACAAAGAACTCCTGGCCATTAAGTCAGCCTTTAAGGCATGGCGGCACTACCTCTTGGGCGCCAGACACACAAACACCGTAATAACTGACCACCGGAACCTCCAGTACCTAAAAACGGCAAAAGCCCAATCCTCACGACAACTATGTTGGGCTCTTTTTTTTGCTGAATATGACTATGTGATTACATTTCAACCAGGGGTGAAAAACGGGAATGCCGATGCCCTTTCCCGTATGGAGGTAGAAGAGCAAGGGTATCAGACCCCTGACCCAATAGCAATCATCCCGAGTGACAAGCTCCTAGGAATCATAGCAACCATAACTCAGAAAGAATTACATGAAGAAATCCAAAACCTGATGAGTCCGGAGCAATTACAAGCGTGGAGTGCACAAGGAGAACATTACATGATAAAAGATCAGTTGCCCTACTTCAGGAATCGTTTATTGTTACCAAACCAAGAACTACGAGAACAAGTCATGTCCGGTTATCATGATTACTTGATCGAGGGCCACTCCAGAATCACTAAAACCCTAGCCAAGGTAAAACGAAATTATTAGTGGCCCACGTGGCGTAAAGACATTATCCAATTCATCCTATCTTGTGGAGTGTGTGCTCAAAACAAGTCATCCAAGCAGAAACCGGCTGGGTTATTACAACCACTGGAAATCCCACCAGAACCCTGGCACACGTTGTCCCTCGATTTTATTACTGACTTACCACCCAGTCAATGGTTTAACACTATTATTGTGGTCGTGGACAAAAATGGCACATTTCATTCCTCTTAAGGGGCTCTCAAATGCTTCCACTCTGGCAAAGGTATTTCTTGAAGACATTGTACGGCTCAATGGGTTTCCTTCAGTTTTGGTCTCAGACCGAGGTACTCAATTCGTATCTAACTTCTGGAGAAAATGTTGCTCTATGGCGCAGATCGACATCCGGCTATCCACCAGTCACCATCCACAAATGGATGGTCAAACTGAGAGGACAAATCAGACGCTCGAGCAGTATCTGTGTTGCATGTTACACCAAGTTGAAGGAAGCTGGTGAAGCTGGTTTGACCTATTATGGATAGCTGAATATGCTTATAAAAATTCCCTACACACCAGCACTGGGCAGACACCCTTTTATACCATGTATGGCAGGCACCCACGTACTTCTGAGTTGGACGTTCCTACAACCCTGGAAATGCCAGCAGTCAAAACCTTGCACACAACCATTTATCAACACTTTAAAAGGGCAGCTGAACACCTACCTCAAGCTAAGAAGAAGTTTCCTGATCAACACCGAGCAAAGGCCCCCAACTACCAAGTGGGAGATAAAGTCTGGCTGGCGTTTAACACGTGTCCATTAAAGGAACCCAAACTTTCCGTCCAAGATACCTGGGTCCATTCACTGTCACCTCTATGATAAATCCTGTGGCGGTCAGACTAACTTTGCCGTCAAACATGCAGATTCATCCTGTGTTCCACGTGTCTCTCGAAGCCAGAATTCGAAGTAAAGGACATCCTGGATTCAAAGTACGTCAGATCCAAATTATACTACTTAGTAGACTGGAAGGGGTATGGTCCACAAGACAGGACATGGGAGCCTTGTGAGTACATCCATGCACCTCGCTTGCTTCGACGATTTCATCAAAACCATCCAAACAAACCAGGACCAGACAGAAGAGCCACCTTGAGAGGGGCCTTGGGGGGGAGTGCTGTCATGATTCCTGCCCCTCATGTCCCCAGCCCTCCAAGATGTCAGACTGGAGCCAGGCCACGATCACCTACATGGCCCCTAAGGGCCTCTCCATCCCTCCAAAGACCCACTTGGAGTCAGACGTGGTGCTTGTGGCACCAGACTCACTCACTCCCATAGGATAACATTGGGGATTGGACTTGTAGTGCATTGATGGGGACAAGATGGATGCCCCCACATATTTCGGTTCCCAGAACTGCATGTGCAGTCTAGTCTTTTGGGTGTGGTTCAGCCCAGAGACACCTGGGATACCCAGAGACTATTTAAGCCACGTCCAGGCTGAGAAACATGATTTGTTTTTTCTGCACCTGCAGCGTGACCGATCGGTCTCCAGTAGGTCTGCATCTTTCTTTTGCGCTCAGATCCTGCAAGAACAAGAACACTGTTAGGAACAGCCTTACCTTGCGGTGCTTCTTCCCATCATTCATCGCTCCTTCTGTTCTGCGGGCATCTTCGGCGGTGTCATTCCCATCCTGGCACGCTGCTTCCTAAGGAAAAGGGAAAAGAACAGAAGAAAGGCATTAGTAAGTATTCAGCAAATCTTCGCTTATTTTTAAAGACTGTACAAGCTTCAAACACTTACCTGAATCCCAGCCGCTCTGGGGGAACTCTGTCTCCGGAACTTCTCATCCATCTGCAAGAGGGAAAAGACACTCCAGGTTAGCGTGGAAACATATAGTGGCGCCGCATACCGCGCTTACTCACCGCATTTCTTCTTCATAACCGGCATCCACACTGAAAACGTCGCTGCACCTAAAAGACACAGAAAAATAACTCAGTTCAATACAAATACGAAAGGGTCGCATTGCGCATCGTGCTCTCACTCACCTTCAGCGCTACTCATCTCAGCAGCACGTCGTCATTCCCGGACGCCGGCCATCATCTAAGGAAGGAAAGGAACAAAGTTAGAGAACTGTTCAAAAGACTCATTATACTTACCTGTCGGACTCTTGCCAGTGAAGTAACTAGCAACGAGCCCGCATCAATCAACTCGCCCCTGCGCTGAAAGCAAGATGGAGAGCACACTTTCCAAGAAAACAAGGTGAGCTGTGGATCAAAGGGAAGGGTTGGACCCAGGGGAAGAAGGGGTTCAAGCACACAGAGACAATAGGGATTTAAGCTCTACCAATCCTGTGTTTCAGGCCCAGTCTCCAGTCGAGTAGAATCCAGGGAAGGGTTCGAGGTCATAAGAGATCAGAACAGGCTGAGTTATGTCTCTGTGGATACCAGGTGAGCGTTACAGATGGGAACTGCGGCAGACAATTAATACTACAATCTAGAGATTCAATGCAATCAGAGATGAATTGAGAGCTGTAAGGTTGATGGCCCTCCAGAACAGATATGTTCTAGACATGATTACAGCTATTGATGGAGGTGTTTGTGCCAAGATCGGAGAATCATGTCGCACATTTATACCTTCTCATGATGAAGTGAATGGGACATTAACAGAGTCATAGACATGCTGACAAAACTCCATGGCCAGATGATAGAAGAGGTAGAAGACATTGATGATGACAGCTGGTTTGGATCACTCTTCTCGTGGGTTCCACAATGGATGGCAGATATGTTAAAATTTCTTGGAACTTTGTTATTATTAGTGATGCTTGGATTCTGTGTGATCAAGATAAAATTCTCACAATGCAAGAAGACATAAAAGAAAGACGTAGGGAAGAAGATTATTATTGGTGTTGAACTAAACGCAGTTGAATTAAACAGAATATATTTCAGCTCAGGAGTTGGATGAGCCAAAGAACCAAAGGGCCTCATCACGACTTTGGCGGTAACCCTTAAATCTGGCGGTCGCGCTATTACCGCCGGATTTAAGGGTCCGCCAAATCAGGACTTCAGCGGATTTCGCCCCAGCTCTTGGCTGGGGGGAAATCTGCTGAAAATTCGCGCTATTACCGCCGGCGGGAAATCCGCCGGTGGTAAGAGCGTGAATTTTCCCCATTGAGCCCAATGGGGAATCAGTCATTCCCGAATGGGCTCAATGGGGAATGGGGAATTACATTTGCGCCAAACTCATGATCCGGCGCTATTAGCGCCGGGGAGTTCAGCGGTAGGGCTAATACCACCGGCAGTAATACCACCAGCGTTACCGCCAAAGTCGTGATCAGCCCCAAAGTCTTATCAGAACTAAAATTGTCTGACATTAGATACAATTAACGTGAAAGAACAGAAGCTCCTGTTCAAGAAGGTCAAGTATAAACATCAGAGGATTATTGGAAAATGCAGTTAAATACACGAAGGCTCGATTCATGGTGTCCAGTCACGGGATGTAAGAAAGTTGGACGCATGAGGAGATCACACCTACGCATGGAAGCCAGACAGCACCCATATTCCGTCAAAAAATCCCAGAGAACAGTACAAACTCAAGGCCAACTTCAGACACTAATTGACACTGATACGTTGAGGTGATGATGGAGTGTCCCTTTTAATTGGTTAGAAGCTTATATCGAGTCAAGCTCACCCGCACCTCGTTGTTCAGTCTTCATGCTGCTCATGTAAGTGGAAAGTTATTGACGGGGGTTAGTAGCCAGCCAATTGTAGAGGACCACGTAGTTGGGGGTCCTATAGTTGTATAGCCAATGGGACGTCATACAATTAGTGACGTTCATAGTGGCCATTTTGAAGGGCGGGCTTAGTTGTCGCACCTGTTGCTGACCATACAATTATTTCTCTCTGTTACTCTATACAGATATTACACCTATACTTAGTAGTTCACTTAGAGGCAATCCCGCTTAGAAGCTTGTCATGTAGGATGACGTTGGTAATGACACAGGTCTACACGTCAGTAGTGACACATTTGGTCTATAAAAAAGATGTTTTTTCTTAAATGAGTTGAGAAAGTCCGAGCGATTGCTGAGGTTCGTTGTTTTATTTACATTAAAACAGACAAACATTATGCCAAGCTATTTGTGTCAACTGAATTATTGATGTTTTATTAAAATCTGCATCTCCATCCATCTCAAGGTATTGCTACTTATCTTAAAGAGCTGGAAGTCCCCAGATCAAGAGGTTGTGGTGTGGGAGTTGTAGTAAATTGAGGCAGACAGCCAGGACATTTTCTTTCTTTGGCATGGGAGTTTTTACTTGCATTAAGGGCAACACCAAATCGATGTGCGTTATTAGATTGAGGGAGCATTTGTGCAGCCAGCACAGAAATATTTCCTTACTGTGCCATTGCAGGTTTAGCTGATGTTAAGGGCAGGATTATCAAGCTGAATGTTCTTACATGGTGGCAGAGGAGTAGTTGTGCTGTCTGCAAGGTGATTTTGTTTTCGTACTGAAACATGGCTTTATTTTACTGATGTTAACGGAAGCGTCAACATTAATGTAATTAAATGGGGGAGTAGAATTTGTGCAGCCAGCAAGGAGATGATGTTTCCTTACTTGCATTGCATTCTGTTTACTGGTGTTGAATACAAAATCAACATGAAGAGGGGTCTTACATGGTGGTGGGGGATGTATTTGTGAAGCTAGCAATAAGATGTTTTCTTCTTGTGGAATGAGAATCTTACTGTCAGTTAGGGCAAAACCAACAGGAGTATGTTGTTACATGGGGATGCTGGAATATATTGACAGAGCCAACATGAGCAAGTATTCTTATGGTATCATTACTGTGGAAAACATTACAAACCGTACACAGTTTCCTGGTACATTTGATTACCAGGGGCCAGGCATAACCACCTTGATTCTACACTAGGTGAAATATTTACGGTTCAATGAAAACACATGCTCACATCTTTCTCCTGGTGAGGTGAACAGCAACATGATCATAATGCACATTGTCCAGGCAGTGTGGCATCACTCGTGTTGGCCTTGAGTGTGGCATGACCCGTGTTTGGCTGTCTAGCTTGGGAGTCGGCCTGAGCTTGGCTCGTGGGAGGACCACTACATTTTGTGTTAAGCAGCTGCTCTACTGCCCTACACCCTTTGTGCATAGTTATCCCCTAAGCTCTCATGAGACTAATTGGTTGCATGGATTCTCTGCCAGCAGCCATGAGACGAACAGACACATTCAAACCAATTGCAGAAGAAGATTCTGGCCATGATCGCTGCATGTCCCTGTCCACCTGATTCGCTGCTCTGTGACATTTGTTCTGTACGTCCGCCAGATAAGAGTACATCATTTATTTAGCACGGGAACTTGGAAGGAGATTTGGAAGGAGGCGGACCTGCACTGCAAAGCAGACCCCCATCTTTCAGACAAGCAACAATCTGATCAAACTGCTCCGGTCACGCTTTCTTTGTTTATAATGGACATGTGAAATAGGTACTATGGGTTCTATTCTTTTGCAGACAATGGGTCTCATTTCAAGGTTAACGGTAACCTACTGGTGCTATCGGTGGATTGCCGCTGACCTCATAATACTGTTTCGCCACCTGAGACATTACAAGTCCCGGAGGCTCGTGATGTCAGGCGGCGGAAGCATCGACAACGTTGTTAACGGTGCCGGTGCGTCCGTGAAAACCATGCCTACAGGGGCCGGTGCTCCCGTAAATCACCAGCCCTTGCAGGAATTCTCGTAGTCTACGGCACCCATACGTTGCTACCGGCACCCTTATTTCCGGACCGCCAGACTTTGAATGAGGCACAATGTCGTAGGTTTGTGTAAACAATAATACAAAGTTAATAAGGTAATTGAACATTGGGACACCAAAAAGTGTTTGCTAAAAGGCTTTGGATTAAACCACTGACAATTCATCGGACAATTTTGCTTTCATACATTGCAAAGTAGCCAGAAACATGAAAATAAGGCTTCGCCTTGCCAGCGATTGGTTCGACCACATCCCTTCTAGATGAGAATGCAAGCTAGCGCAGGCATGTTTAAGCCATGTTGGGCCTTATCTGCGGGGCGCAGTGGGATTCACTGGGCTAGGGAGGAAAGGATGCGCAACAGGGCATACCGACCCTCACTTCGGCGGACTCACAATATGCCCCAAAAGTATTGGATAGAGAGCTGTGCTAGCCTGTTGCAACACACTCTATTCCACGTAGTCTCCAGGCATGCCTTGCCTTTTACTCTGGAAGTGGGGTGACTATCTAACATAAATGCCAACGTGCCCCGTTCCTTTTGAGAGATATTAGTTCAGTTCGGTTTTTAAAATTGGATTCTGGATCTTGTAGTCATGAGTAATAATGGGTAAATCTAGGTGTACAAGTCACAGAATGAGAAGTTAAAACCCGGACTGGACTAGTGTTTCCCGAATTAATTGTGGCATGTTGACGTGTATGACTTTTGAAAACAACAGCGTCACTGGAATGATATCATGTCCGTTGGCTTAACTATTGAGACGATGGACGCTGTTCAAAAACGTAAAGTGTTTATTTGAGACGTCCTCTGCAGATCAGGAAAAAGCGGAGTGGCGTCTAGCCCTGCACACGTCACGTCGCAAGGCTTTCGGTTCAAGTGGCCGGCTACGCCTGCTTGGAATCTGGCATCATCTGCTCGTTATGAAATGCAGGTGTTTGGGTCGCGCGACTTGTTTTGATGGCTTCTGGGCGGATATTGCGCAAGGCTTGCCCACGTGGGATGCCTCTCAGCTGCCTGATTCGCAGAAGGGGAAGCAGACACCGTCAAAGCACAGAGACGCCTCCGCTTGCCAGAAACACAATATCCCTGCACCGCAGCTGCCTGAAACAGGCCGAGCTGTGTCTGGGAACCCTCGGGCAGCACCCCATCGTTCTCGCGAGCCCAGGCCAAGAGTGAGTGTAAGGCTATTTCAAGACAAGACTGCAACATCTGGATGGGCAAGAGAAGAGGAGAGAGGGAGCTTTCCCACTGGGCTTGTATTGTTGTTATTCGAAGACCGGTACAAAATATCAGAAAATCAGCAAACGCTTTTTTTCTTTGAAAAGTAACCCTAGGTGGAAATTATAAACAAGAGCTTGGAAAGCTGCCTAAAGTACTTATAATTTCTTCACTGAAGCAAATGTGCCATATACATGAAAACAGGGAACCAGCACCTCTGCTGGCGCCAGCAGATGGCCCTTCCAAATGGTTAAGTCACGCATAGCTAGGCAAGCAGGGTATTGATGCAACCTACTTTCTTTTCTGCCCACAACCATGTGGGTGGAATTCGGTGCTTCTAGGTTTCTGGCTGCGTTTCTGCAACCTATTCTGTGATCGATTTTTACTGGCACCCCTCCCATCTCCCCGCTCCTTCAAAATGACTTCTCACCCTCCTCCTTCCTCCTGTACTTGCTCTCCCTAATGCTTTGAAGTGGCATCGTTTGCCTTGTGTCAGTCCATGTGTATACTGCTCAGCCCATCTAGATAGGAGAGAGTATTGTTGGGGGAGGTATGATAGGAAAAAGGGTGTTAGACAGTAAAAGAAACAGATTCACAAGGGAAGGGCATAGATACATGGTTGTGGTAACAGGGATATGCACTTACACAAGTTACTAGTAAAATAAAATGAACAAATACACATCTAAACAGCTATACAGAATTGAAAATTCAGATGCATTTCTGAATGGATTCGGGTTGTTTAGAACCCACCTTGAAATGGAGCTCTGTGTTTGGTTGGAGAGCGAAATCAATGCAACTATTAAAGCCTGACACAGGAAAATGATGAGCGGGGCTGGTAGATGTACATTAGCGATAGACATCTAAGGTAAGACAGTGCTCACTGCAATGCATTCCCTGAGAATTGTGAAATGAGTTGGTCAGCCCTGCCACAGTAAGGAATCTTGGAAACGAAATGGACAACCCCTTCACTCTTGATCCGCAGATCAGAGCCATCGTCAGAAGCTGTTTCTCGCACCTACGCCTGCTATGCCCATCTTACTGTACTCTTCTGGAGAAGAGCTATAAATATATAGAATGTGACCCATCACTCTCTGTACACATAAATCCAGCAAAGTATGAAAACATCCACACAAGAGAGGATTGCACAGAGCAAAGCCTTGTAAACACACTGAATGTGACAGCACTCTTAGTAGAATTGATCAGTAAAAGTCATTGCATGTGCCACACAGGGGCCTAATACTCGAACCTTTCTATGCACAGTTTGTGTATGAGCGTGTTGAGGGTTTCACTTGGAACAGCCATCTATTGCATTACCATGAAATCTGTACTGGTTACATGCGAAAGAAAAACTATTTATATTGAAGATGGTATGCACGTAGAGATGAGATGACTAGTGCCCCCACTCTGAAGCCTTAGGTTATACATCTCCTGTGGTAGTACATGATGTTGAGGATCTTTCTCAATATAAAGCAAGGGATCTCCAGGATTGATAGACAGAAGACTGAATGCCCTGGGATTTCCAATGTGAAGGATGGCCATTTTGTGAGGGATCGCTAAGATTGGAAAACAGAAGATGGAGTGGCCCTGGAGTTCCAATGTGAAGGATTGCCATTTTTGCGAGGGTGATTGATGGTGAAAACAAAATGCATCTGGAAAGAGGACTGGAAATTTCTTTTCAAGTTGTATCTGTGGCATCAGGGTTTTCAGCATTTCTCAGATGAACGCAATTTTGCAACGCTCATGTGCTGTGTTGGGGCGGAGGCTATTAGGGTGATAACAAAAGTTGCCAGACATAAAGCATGTCAAAGGGTAGGAAGGTGGGAGAGGAGATGGGGATGGAGTGTCTGGGAAGGTGTTGAGGAAATTGGAAGCACAGTATGGCAAGCAGTTAAATGTGACATTGGAAACGTATATGTTCTTTTCAAGGAAACAAGGGGTTGGTAAATCAGTGGATTCGTTTGTGACTGATTTGCAGGAACTGCTAATGCCAATTGAATTTACAGGGAGGGAGGATGAGTACATCCGGATCAGTTAATGACGCACATGTCTGATCTGAGGATTCAGAAGCTGTTTGGCAAGCAAAAGATCCTCCTTTGCAGGAGGCATTGTCTATTGGCTGGGTATTAGTTAACGCGCAAGGGCTTGAAGGAAGTGCATGCCAAAAGCAACAAGGAGAATGTGCAGGTGGTGAAAGATAATGAGAGTGATAAAGAAATGGGCGGGGATTAATCGGAATTGTGTGCAGTAAAGAAGTATAATAGGGTGGGGATGGGTGTGGGAAGCAGTCAAGTACCCCAACAAGTTTAACACAAGTGGCAATGTCCCAGATGTGGTTTTGAAAAGCATGCAATGAGTCCTAAGGGATGAGTGTGAAGTGCAGGAATTGCGGGGAGATGGGGCATTTTGCCAAATTGTGTACGTCGAACAACATCGTATCGGAAGCTGAGAAAAGTGTTAAATATGTGGGGTAAGAGAGGGTGGAGTGGTCAAACAAAATCATCCACATCATGGGTGAAGTGGGTGAGGATGAAGATGGTGAATCATTTCCCCCTTAGCTGAAGATTGTGGTGGCAGGTTGTGCTGTTAAGGCATTAGAGGATTCTGGGCCACCTTATACCATTATTTTGTCGGAAATGTATAAGAAAATTTGGGGTGACAAGAATCATATGCTGCACATGTCTGACATTCAAATGAAAGCATATGGGGTGTTAAGATTGACATCTGGGGTTTGTGTGGAGTAACGTTGCTCATGATGTTAAACATGTTCATGCTAAGGTGTATCTAGCATCAAGGGGTCATAGTCTGCTGGGGTGGAAACAGGAGGGCAAACTTGGTTTGGAGTATGTGAATGAGATCGGATGACATTCCATAATGTTTTCAGTAAAGGAATTGGAAGGTTATGAGTGTATTGTCACACAATCCAATTGGAATACTGTGCTGTGTGTGCATAGGTTAGGAACATGCTATTGGGAGTGAGAGAAAAAGTGAGAATGGAGTTGTAGAGGTTGAGTGTATATGGTGTCATTGAACCTTTTGAGGAGGCATTGTGAATGGTTATCTCCTATAGTTGTGACTCAGCATCCGGATGGCCGGATCAGGTTATGTGTAAATTTAAGTGATTTGAACTGTAACATCCTGGTCAACTGACACCCTTTGCCCAGAGTGAATGAGATGTTAACTACCATGGAGGAGACAGAGTGGTATAGCACGCTTCATCCTTTGTCTGCTTACCACCAGGTGGATTTGCACCATACATCCAGAACATTGACAGCTTTTATTATGCCTATGGTGGCATGCCAGTTCAAAAGATTGCCTTTTGGGTTGGCACCAGCATTCGCTGTTTTTCAGAAGATTATGGAAGATTTGTTAGGTGATGTTCCTGGGGGAAGATGGTTCCAGGATGACATTTCTAGTGTATGAGGTGCTGAGGAGTTTGAAGATGGCAGGGTTGAAAGTTAAAAAGGAAAATGAAAATTTAAGGTACACCAGGAATCTTTTTTGGGTTACGGACTGACTGTGAATGGGTTGGAAATGCGCCCTAGGTGGTGGATACTATTTTGAACATCAAATCTCTGGCAAGCGAGGATGAGTTGAGATTTTTCCTGGGTTTGATGGAATTCTATGCAGAAGGTATGGAGAACCTTGTGGCTGAATGTGCTTTGTTGAGAGATCTGTTGTGAGTGAGGACAGACTTTTGTGGGGGAGTGAATAAGAAAAGGTGTTTAGGGGGATAAAAAAAGGAAGTAGCTAATGCGCCCACCTTGCACAGATTTGACCCCATGGCTGAGACAATCCTAACAGTGGATGCTTGCAGCCATGGCTTGGGTATGGTTCTTAGCCAATCTAGGAAGGGGGTAGAAGTGCCGGGGGCATTTGCATCACATGTTTTGACGTTAACGGAGTCAAGATATTCTACCATTGAGCGCAAGAGTCTTGTGTACTATTGGGCTTCAAATTTCTTACAATGCTATGTTTGGGGCATTCCCTATGTAATCAGGAGTGATCATAAACCATTTGCACATTTATTTTCAACAATGGGGATCTGGTTTAACAACGCCGAGGATAGCAAGATGGTTGACTGCACTGCAGGGATTTAATTTTGTGGTACAATTTGTACGAGGTCATTGTGATGCAGTGGCTGATTGTTCACCAGAAAGGGCCCAGTACAGATGGATGAGGTATGTGATAAGTGGATTGCATAGGTGGAAGACACTGTGAATAGTGCATTTTCGAAGGAGTATTGATTGGAAGGTATTGCTGAAGATGTGGAATTGAAGGAGGCTGTGGTTTGATCTGAGCGTGGATGGCACTTAAAGGAGGAGGTCTGTTCTCCATACTACAGGGTAAGAGATGGGTTGAGCAGTTTGGTATGCGGTTTAGCAAGAGGAGAAAGGTTGATGCCTTCATCTTCTCTTCGGAGAGCAGTGGCGGCCGCCTAGCTAGGACAGGGGTGGGGGGCGCCGTCCCCCAGGAGTGTGCAGGACACTGCATGCAGAGAAGTTCAAGTGAGAACATCAATGTTACAGAGCGGTGGATTAATTATTTAAGTGTAAATAAATAATTACTCTGCAGCTCTGCAATTGAGTCTTCAATGTGGCTGGACATGCCACAGGGCCATCAGAGGGGCGCCTCCCATTTTACAGAGATTTTACAATGTTAAAGTGCATGAAGATCGTAGCTCCATGCACTCTATGTAAACATCCTCAATCTAGGAGGCTGGCGGGGCGGTGGAGGGGTGGTCCCGCCAGCCTTATATTCTGTTGCGCAAACAGTGCACCACCAGGATGATTGACCTGGGTGGGTAGCAACAGGTTAAAGGAATGTTTGTCATTGGGCGGTGGCCAGCCAATGACAGAGTGTGGTGTGGGCGAGGTCGGGTCAAGGGGTCTTCTCAAGAGTTCTCTCCCTTCTTCAATCACTTCGCTGCATCTCAGCTGCCCGAGAGAACCTCAACAGCAGAGCCCACTTGGTTATCACGACGATAGACGGACAAAGGTGCAGGGTGCAACCTACCTTGCAAGTGCAAACAGTCTAATTTAAGTTCTTCTAACTGACTTGCAGCACACAAGTCATCAAAAGTGTGAGATTACTTGTAGGCCCTGGCCGAGACCGAGAGGCATTAAGAGTCTTAGGGCCTGCTGCCTAACTCTCAGCCTACATGTAATCTTGCACTTTAGTTGGCGCTCAGAGACACGTTGGGGTGCTTACTGCTTATTGAAGATTGATTGCTTAATAGTCAATCTTCAATAAGTATGATGTGTTGCTGATGAGGACTTCACCTTTTGTTCCCGCGGCCCGCCTGGCCTTCTTTCACGGCCAGGAGGACAGTGCTCTGGGGTTGATCCCCCTAAGCCCCGCCCAGGACCTTCTGGGCTGGTCTGGTCCTCCTGATTGTGTCTCCCTAGCCCTGCAGGCGTGCTGGCCTTTGGCTTGTGGCAGCCCCCCCAAAAAAACAAGGATGTCGTTTTTAAAAAAATAAAACGGTATAAGACGGGAGGAGGGAGGGGATGCTCATATCTCTGGCTAAAACGGAGACTTGAGCTCCACCCTCCCTCAGTTCCATTACTGTAAGTCATATAGCATTTAAAATGGAGGTGCTCTGTGGTTTGAGCCCCGTAACCTTTTGCATGCGAGTCACATGCAAAAGGTTACAGGGCTCAAACCGCAGAGTACATCGATGCAACTGTATGAGACATGGAATAGTGCTATGTTTTGGTTTTTTTTTAAACACCTGTTCAAAGTAGCATGCTAATGTAGTAGCGTTCATATGTAACATCAACTGAAATGTTGCATGTTTAGCGAGCAAACATTATGGAAAAAAGTATAGTAAGGCTTTTATTGTCCTGCATGCAAATTATGTATTCATTGTTAAAAACGCTGTAAACACGTTCCATGGAACGACTCAAACCTAGTATTTCTCAACTGAAGGGCAATACATCTGCCATGAATAAGCCTACACCTGCCTGGCGGGCCATATCTTCCGGTATTGTGTGTTATGCGCATTGTTGTACGAGGGCGGTGTCCTCCCACTACTACACATGAATCTGTGACCTTCCTCTGTGGCTCGACTAGATTGAGCAACTCGGCCTGTGTTTTCAATTGTATTCTCTCGTGTTTGCTGCTTAAAGACACAATAGGGAAACTTGTGCTTATCAGACCCTCCCTACCGCCACAATATTGCGGTGATGATTTTTAAATTGTGCACAAATAAAAAGGAAATCTTGTGGCACAGGTGTGCACATTGTACTGTATTAGCGTCTTGGAGGTTTTAGCATGGTTGGGTTCCAGAGTTCCGGTTATAATAGATACACTACACACAACAGTTTCTACAAGTCTTATTGTCATGCAGCCACATGAATTTTACACACCATGGTTTTGAAGCAACACGCCCATGGACAGATCATTTACTGATGAAGGATTCACGATCGCAAAATGCGTTGAATATTTCCTCCTGTCCTCTTGGGAAACTGATTATTTTGGGCATGAATTCATTAACGATTTGTTTTGTTTTCTACCCCTCAACACTTAGTGCTATTTTCAGTAGGAGGGGAAACCAAATGCAACAATGGTGTGTACTACAACAGGCAGTGACATTACGAGGTAGTGCTTAACTATGAGTGTGTGTATTTGTAGCTTTCTTGACGCTGTCAGAGCAGGGACACGGACAGAAAGTCCTTATTTACAAGTGTGTGAGTGACACTCAAGTGTGTGAGTGCTTCCAATGCTTTCTGGAGAGGTGGGACAAAGAAGATGAAAGCAATTGAGTTTCGGTGTGAGCTTCTTAAAAACGAACAACGATTTTCTTTATTATTTGTATGCCTTCAGTACTTTCCCCGCCGAAGTGCACGCCAACAAATCGGACAGTTGTCGTGGCCAATTTTGTGCAATTTGTCTCGATGGAGTGGTTTGCCAAAATCTGTAAAGCCACAAAACCTCTGTGGAACATAATGCTTTCATAGTCTGCTTTTTAAAAATAAAGAAACATTCTCATTAAAATCTAACTTACTGACTAATATAAAGGAAGGATAATTTTTTTTTTATTTATTTTTTTTGCCAGTCTACTGAATGGTATACAACAGTTTTCAACTTTTCACTTTCAAAAATTATTTTCCTCTTAAAAACTAAATCTTTGTCATGCCCAATCTAAAAGCCAAACAAAATGCTTCCTTGGGCCGGGAAGATAGCTCAGGGTCAACACGTTTGTCTTGTAAGCAAGACAACACAGAGTAACAGGTTCAAGCAAATCCCAGTCCCACTAAAACACTGTTTTCCGGTATTGAATGTGTTATAAAAGGTGTAATTAAAGCAACTCTACTTGTTGTGAATGATACATATGAATGCTATGACAATAATATCCAGTTATTGCTGGCAAAATAACAATACCTATCCCCTGCCTTGCAGTGCTCATGAAGTTGTTATTCTTCAAGCTCAGTCACAAGGAAAATTGGCTCTTTATAATAAAGGCAGTGCTCCTATTTTTCATTAGTTATTTTTTGCTTATGTCCTGTAATATCAGTGCATTTGTAATTAGAATATGCAGTATCATGCGTGAAGTCATGAGACGTGCATGACAGAGGTGAGTTGTGGTTGATATGCAAACCATAACTAGCTTAGAATATCTGTGGTTATTGGGGTTTGCATTGCAACCATAACCTTCCTTCAAGTAAAGACTTTTTTTACTGATTTTCAAAGGTTTTTATTAGGGAAGGTTAACCATAATTGTACTGAACAATGTTTACTCAGTGACTTTTCTTTTAATGATATACCCTAGCAGGGCCCACTGGACAAGGCATAAGGTAACGTCCTTGTCCCACCATAGATACCTACAGTGGTCATAGCAGGTCAAGGATGTTGCATTAATTAAGTGGTTAACAAGTAATATTTTAGCTTAGTTTCTCCCTTTTCAGAAAATGCCACCTTAGTAAGAGGATGAAATGCCAGTAACAGCATGAAAAATGATATTTTTTCCATCATTACTGGCTATCCATATAATTAATTTGTTTATGCATATACCATAGTACCAGCTATTCTCAATACAAGCTGCTGTGAGAATAATGTACCATCATTAGACAAGACCACCTCTCCAAAGGTGGAGGTGTAGCAATCATCGCCAGAGACTGCCTCCCTGTCAGAAAGGTAGAGAAATCCCTGAACAACAACAGCGACTACCTCCAAGTCAAAATAACCCTCTCCCCCCACTGCACAATTACTGTGCACACTGTATACCGCCCACCAGGCCCAACAGGAGACTTTCAAGCTTCTCCCATCCACCTCCTCTCTGACAACCTCAAAAAACAGTCTAAAGCCATTCTCCTTGGGGATGTCAACCTAGGGCTCCAGGATAGTAAGGACGTAGCAGCAAAATCCCTTGACTCTGCCCTCAAAGCTCTAAGTTACAAGAACGCCATACTTAGCCCAACTCATACCCAGGGCAGAACGCTTGACTGGATAGCACAGAACAACTGTCCACTCATCATCACAGGAAACTCTCCCACCCCATGGTCTGACCACCACATCATCACCTTTAGCATCCTCACCACTAGCTCCCCAGCTACCCCTTCACCCCAACCACTCCCTCCTTGCCTCGCCAGAAGCTCCCGCCAACTCACTAAGGAGAGACTACTGCCCTTCCTCCAAGGTCCAGCCTTCAGACCACCTTTCTCTTCAGACCCTGAAACACTCGCATCAACCTATGATACTGCCATCAAAGCAGCTATCAACACCATTGCCCCGCTCAAACCTCACAAATCCAAACCCACTACCCACTCCAACTCTTGGTTCACACCTGACCTCCTCTCACTCTGCAACGAAAAAAAAGCTGCACTCACACAGTGGCAAAAGCCCCACTCCGAAAAAGATAAGACGGTCTTTAAAGCCCTTTCCACCAAATACAAAAAGGCAATCACCCAAGCCAAGGCCAAATCCTTTGAATCCAGAATCTCGGAAGCCCAATCTAGCACTAAAGAAATATTTGCCATTTTTAGAGAGCTCGAGACACCCACTCCCGCCCCCCAGAATTTCACCAAAGATAATGACTGGTGTGACGAAAAACAAAAGGCCATGCAATCCAAACTAAGCCTCCTCAAAAACAAAATACTAGCCACTAAACAAGCCCTTCCAAACAAGCACATCCCAGTCCCTCCGCCTGCCCCTGATCCCCCCCTACCCTTCTCCTTCAAACCCATTCAGGAAAAAGACATCAACATAATGAGGAACATCAAACCTTCTAACGGCAAAGGTGATGCATGCCCAGCCTCCATTATCAAAGACTGCGCGGAAACGCTAGCTCCCTTCCTAACAGCCTTTGTAAATGCCTCCTTTACCACAGGGAAAGTCCCTGCCTCCCTCAAGGAAGCGTGGGTCCGCCCTCTTCTAAAAAAGCCATCGCTCGATCCCACCTCCCCCAACAACTACAGACCCATCACCACTGTCCCCTTCCTCCTCAAAATACTGGACAAAGCAGCCTACCTGCAGGTCCAACACTTCATTGAAGAGAACAAACTCCTTGGACTTTGCCAATCTGGCTTCCGCCCCAGACACGGATCCGAAACAGCCGTACTTGACCTGAAAAACCAGATGGACGATGCGAGAGACTTGGGAAAACCAGCACTTCTCCTACTCCTCGACCTCTCAGCGGCATTCGACCTCGTTGATCATGGCGTCCTATGCCACCATCTCGCCACCACCGCCAAATTCTCCCCAGAAGCCAGAGCGTGGATCACCTCCTTCTTACAAGACAGAACCATGCAAGTATTCTCAGACCTAGCCGCCGCTTCACCTACCATTATACTCTGCGGGGTGCCCAAAGGCTCCTTGCTCTCCCCCACGCTATACAACATCTTTACACGCCCCCTCTTCCTCATCCTCGACGCCATGGGCATCTCCTACACCAATTATGCTGACGACACACAGATCCTCCTCACTCTCACAGGTAACTAACTACACCAGTGACTCCCTAACCCTCAACAACCTCTACAACACCATCCAAGCCTGGATGGCAGACAACGGCCTATGCCTCAACTCCGACAAGACGGAACTCCTCCTGGTAGGTTCTCCCGACACCCTAAAAAATCTAGATGCCCAATTCAGCCACTTCAACATTGACTCCATTAAAATTCCAGTTTCCGACTATGTCAAAACTCTGGGAATTTACCTGGATTCCAGCCTATCCATGGACAGACAAATCAACGCAATAGCCTCTGCAGCTGCATATCATGCCAAACTTATCAATGCAGTCAGACCCTTTCTCTCCAAAGAGAATTGCACCAACATAGCCAGAGCCATCACCGGCTCTAGGCTAGACTACTGTAATGTACTCTTTCTAGGAACCTCCAATAAAAACTTAGAGAGATTACAAGTAATACAGAACAATGCGCTCCGGGCAGCCCAAGGCATTGCAAAAAGAGAACACATCTCTGAGGCCAGAAAACTAGCCCACTGGCTCCCATCCCAATAAAAGAAAGGATCTTATTCAAAGCCCTTACACTGACCCACAAGTGCATCCACCTCACTGCTCCTGCATACCTCTCACAAAGGATACACCCCGTCTCCTCCACCAGGCCAACCAGATCACCGTATACCAACATGCTCTCGGTGCCACGAGTAAAAAAAGCAAAAGCGGGCGGATCCAGCTTCCCCTATCTCGTGCCCTCTCACTGGAATGCCCTACCACCCACTGTCCGTGGCGAGGCCTCCCTCACCACCTTCCGCAAAACGTTGAAGACCACCCTCTTCTCATAAGGCCAGACACACCAGCATGAATACTTTCATGTATACAGTATTATATGACCAGAAGCAATATCTGCAACAACATTATGTTTTCCTGCTTCATTCACAATGTGTCAACAACCGCTACCATGCCTGTACCATGTAACTAAGTTTATTGCAAGTAACAGCGCCTCAATGCCCCTGGGCT
The DNA here is from genome assembly GCF_040938575.1 of Ambystoma mexicanum. Taxonomy (NCBI): domain Eukaryota; kingdom Metazoa; phylum Chordata; class Amphibia; order Caudata; family Ambystomatidae; genus Ambystoma; species Ambystoma mexicanum. The sequence continues at coordinate 920,294,625 of NC_090926.1, read as the reverse complement.
GCTTGCGCGCTATATAAATGTAAATAAATAAACAAATAAATAAATAAATTAGTATGTGAAACCTAATGCTTTGTGGGGGACAACCCCCCGCACCCCCTTCGCTCTCAGATTAACCCTGGGAAATCTACACCCCACCAGCTCTCAAACTCACCAGCCGCCACTGTTGGAGAGAGTTGATTAAGTGTGCTCATGGTGGCAATTTAGGAAAGAGTATAACTAAACAAAGATTGAGGGCCAAGTTTTGGTGCCCGGGTATGGATACCACAGTGGATGAGGAGGTGGGCTTATGTGTTCCTTGGGGTGCAAGAGATAAGTCGTTAAAGACTCAGAATGTTGAGTTGGGAAGTGTGGATGTTCCAGAGTCGGCATGGGAGAAGGTAGCTATTGATTTTATGGGGCTCATGAGTTTGTTGGGGTAGAAGTGTAGATTTGCTATCATGGTGGTGGATTATGCATCGAGATGTTAGAGGTGGAGTTCATGGAGAGTACCACAACCAAATGTGTGATTGATTATCTGCGGAGGCTGTTTACTAGGGAAGGATATCCTAAGGTCATTATTTTGGATAATGGTGTCCAGTAGGTATCACGGGAGATGCATGAATATTTGAAGTCTAATGGTATTTAGAACCACTGCATGGCCTTCTACAATCCCAAGGCTAATGATCTAGTGGTAATATTAAAGAGACCAATGGTAATATTAAAGAGACCATTCAGTTAGAATTTGACAATAGTATGGGTTGGAAGAAAAGTGTGCACAAAATAATGGGAGCATTCACGGGTACCCCACATGTGTTGATGGGGGTTACCCCATTTGAGAAGATGAGGGGTAGGAAAATGCAATCTGATTTGTTTCCACATTAGTTGGAAGATGCAGGAGATATGGTGACAGAGGAAGATGTTGCTGATGAGAAGCAGGTATGTGTGGGGGATGTAGTGCAGGTGAAGAAACCATTAAACATACCAAAAGGTTGTTCTCATTTTTTTTGAACCTATTGAGATTGATAAGGGTGGCAGGAGGGATGTGGTTACTAGTAATGCGAGGCAGTGGAGCCTGGACTGAGTAGCCATTGTGAGGAATCCTGAATTAAAGAAACGCACCTTTGGGGAAGGGCGTGAATATATGGCCTGTGATGGGGGAGATGAATGGTACAAGGTGGGGCGTGATAGTGCTGGTGGCAGGTTTGGTGATGTGGGTACATCGTCATCTGATGGGTCCATAAGTAGAGGTGAAAGTGGGTGTCAGGGCGATGTTCGGGTGGGCACTCATTATGTTCATGATGAAGACTCATGGGAAGATGCAGGAAATTAAAGAGAAAATGTAGGAAGTAAGACAGGCCGCATGAGAAGGAGACCTGCTAGATTGGGTGAATATGTAGCGTATGAGTAGGTAATTGAAATTATTTCATTGTGTGGTTTTCAATTTTCCATCAAGATCACACTGGTAGTCTCACTACTACAGTGACTTGTTATTCTGTCGTGTTATAATTGCGTAATCTGTACATGTTACCTCATAACTTTATTGCTAATTTTCCACCTGTTATGTGTAAGAAGGAACATATGTTGTATCTGGTCCGGTGCACGCAATGACAGCCCAACATTCTACTTTGGAATGTCATTGTGTGCAACCGTTCGGAAATGACAGTTGGAGACAACTCCTCACATTTGTAGTCAGACCTGTGTTGGGGTCTAATATTAATAGAATAAACATACTTTATTACCCACATTTACGGTGTGTGAATTTCTATCACTACAACAGATATTTACCACATGGTGTGCATAGCAATTACTCAATGTGGTAAATAATCCATATTTTGCATTTGACACTTCTTTGCATGGTAATAACTGAGATAAGAACGTAACTTCTTGGCAAATGCTTTGACGGCTTTCTGGGAGCCAGCCCTGAAGAGTTGTGGTCAATTTTCATGTTAGGGTAAAGGGTATCTGTGATTATTGCTTTGATTATTTATTTAACTGAAGTATTTAAATTAATTGATCTAGATAATTGAATTTTGATTAAGAGAATGGACTTAATGTGAAGATGAGGCTGGAAATGAATGAAGTTTATTATTATTTTTTCTCTGCTCTTATTGTGGTGAAAGGTTTTCATGGTAAGCCACCTGTGGGTAAATGAATAATCCATAGTGCCTCCATATAGGAGTATACCATATAATGATGAGTTGTGAGTTCTAAGTACTTAACCCATACAGTACTCTCCAGGTACCCAATCCCAGCAATCACCACTTCTAATTGGGTGGCATATTATAAACAAATAATGTTTATAATACCACTGGTTTTTACTGTTGTCAGCGAGGCCTATCACCTGCTGACCTTGAAATGCCTCCATTAACTTTGATGAAGTTCTTGCACCGAGGACTCGTCACTGTTTGTATTTGGTCCAAAACCCTTTAATCTCACTTCAGTGGACGCTTGGACCTTGCAATCCGTCTGGTCAACCGAGTACCAATTTACCAGGGGTTCCACATGGAGGTGTTTTTTTAAGAAGCAATATCCCTCTAAGGTGTGTGTAGGGAGCCGTCATTGTGGGACGGGGCATCATGAGAGAGGATAATGTCAGCATCCATGAAGCACCACCAACTGCCATCTTTCCCCCATTTGGGGAAATGACAAAACATCTGAGAAGAGGATTGCTCCCTGAAGCCATTCCTGCCTTTAACACCTCCAGTAAACAGGTTTCCTCCCGACAGCCACAGCCGCTTGTTTGTCAGCAGTGGGATTATGTGGTTAAACAATGACTTACTTACTGGAGGAATGTTTTACAGCATTTAGCTAACGATTATAGCCCTCTAGCATTCCTGAAATTAATGTGGAGAGAGATGGCTTCCTGCAGGCCTGAGCATCAACAGGCACCAGTCAGCATGGCGCAGCGGCATTGTGAATGGTGTGTGACACAGCCTAGTGGTTAGAGGTGCAAAATCTGCAACACCGTCATCAGCAGTAAGAACAACAGACTTGCATTTTACCACTGCTGGGATTAAAGGGGCACATCTGAAAGGGCAGATGTGTTTAGACCAACACTTAGGACCCTAATTATAAACATGGTGATAACAGTCAATAATGTGGTAGCTTTTTGACTTGACTGTGGGAGTGGGTGGAGCCTACTATGAGTTCTTATAGGAATTTAGGACAACCATAGACTTAAGATGCTTTACCAATCTTCAGATTCTAAGCATGACCTCTTAGTGTCTCATCATAGGTATGTTGGTAATGATAATCTACAAAATCACCTAATTATGAGCTGGGATCGCAAGGGATAGTAGATATTTAGAATGTGGTATTTTAAATACATCCTATTTTTTCAAAAAACCCAACTTCTGGGCATGAGCTCTTCATGTTTTATTATGAGTATGGTACTAATGGTAAAGTCCTATCATAAAGAAAATACCTAATTCTTAGTTAGGATTGCAAGATATGTTTACCACATGGACTACATGGCAATTACTCAATATGGTAAATGACCCATATGCACCCCATGCATGGGTTTACCACCTAATTAGAGTTGTGATCGCATGGGATTGGGTATCTGGAAAGTACTGCCTGTGGCAAAAAATAAAACATATATGCCCCATGCAATGCCTTCAAGGTCCCCCATGTACCCATCTGGATATTTTCCAGATGGATACATATAAAATACTCTATGGGGGAAAATAACGTATATTTACCCCATGTGGTATGTTGTGGTCACCTCACGTTGTAACTATCCCATGGGATCCCAACTCATAATTAAGTGGCAATACCACATTTTTTACTGTTACCACTACACTCATAATGGGTGCCTTGCTGCAGCAGGAAATCGAGGATTCCCAGGTGTGACCGTCTAAGGGCCTCATCTTGAGTATCTTCGTAATGGTAAAAGCTAGTGGCATTTTAATACCAATTGATTATAAATACCTAATTGTGAGTTGCAAACACATGGGTTATTTACAGCTTGGATTACATCATTATTAGTCCATGCAACACATATCTATTATGTACCCCATGCAATACTTTGCATGTATCTCATGCTGTAAACATCCAATGAGACCCCAATGCACAATTTCATAGTCATTTTAAAAATAGTAGTTATTTCACATCCCACCTTTACTATTACCACTGTACGCATAATAGGCCCCTTATTCATGGAGGCTTTCAGACTTTCCAAAAGTGAGATTAAACGTGTGAGGTTCGGGGGGGAGAGGGCAGCTGCCTGTTTTACCCCTTATTGCAATGGTGTGGCTCTATAGTTCCAGGAAGACATATGTCGCCTTCTAGGATTAGAAATCTGTGTACAAACTGCAAATCAAAAGCTACAATCCCGAATGGGGGTAGCTTTATCAGATTAATAAAAGAAGCATCATTAATTAGTACAATAAAATGCTGATTATTTGCTGGGGTCAAAATTGAGATTTTTTGAGCATGAGCTAAGAGGAGTCGTCTCTGGAGAACCAGGAGCTAGCACACGGCCCGACACAAATCTAGCATTCGCATGAGATGCAAACACTACATTTTTGGCCATGATGTTTGTTCCTTTTTGCTTAAAATGTGCCTTAGATGTGTCCATTATCAGGAAACGAAATTAGGATTTGTTGACCAGGAGCAAAAAAGCAGCTCCTGCTTATCAGGCATCACCCGTTAGGCAGGAGCTACCTCTGGGGTACCAGGAGCTGGTACAGAGTGTGCAGCAAATATAAACATGTGTGCAAGATGCAAACTACCTTTTTTTGGTAATAGATATTATCCAATATGCTTTAAATGTCCCTTAATCGGGTCCTTTTTTCTTTTCTATACACATTCCCAAACCTACACTATTTATAACTAGGTTTGTATGGCACCACTTGCCTGAGGAGTCAAAAGTAGCTCCTTGTAGTTGTTGATTTCAAGCCAACCAGGCTCCCATTGACTATAACCAGGAGCTGAATAGCTTCCAGCTCCTGGCAATTTCTAAACCTGTTTTGAGTGCCAAGAGACAATCCAGTCTGTGATGGGCGCTACAAGGTGATCACTTCTTTTGAATGGACATAGCATGCATCATTTCCTGACCACTGGTGACTTGAGTACTTATAGCCACGCGTCTGTAGGAGACTTTCCCATGTCCTGCTAATCCATTGCTCCCCATAAGGCACAATTGATGGCATTGGGACTGACTCTGCCCCAGTTTACGAGCGCATGTTCTTTCAAGGATACACACCACTTGCGACTCAAACAGGACAGGGGTCTGAATTGCCCCTACAAGGAGAGGGCCGCCTTCATAATAGCCTTTGGAGGCTCCAGCAGTAGCCAAGATACCAGGCTCATTTTCTGCACCGAGGGCACGCCGTGCTCTGGTCTACAGTGTCCTTTTCTACAGGGCGGCCTTTCCCACATGGAACGAGAGTTCTGTTGGCCGTATCCATTACAGGTGAATCTTTTGTAACTTGCAAATGGGGCCTGTTCTTGAGAAGCGGGCCAGGCTTTTGTGCTTGCATGAGAGTGCTTTTCTGTTTGCAGAGCGAGGATCCGATGTACACCTGGCCTCATGCCTTTGCCACTCTGTTCCCGCCAAACCGCACTAGGCCTTATGCCATGAAGAGCAAGTGATCCACTCCCTGTGTTTCCATTCACACGACCCCAGCGATGGCGCCACAGCCAGGTAGAGGGTGGCCGGTGCAGAAAGCGCTTCATGTGGACACTATTTGTGATGGGCGCAGGGTGTTCATTTCCTCTGACCTGGCAGGTCTTCCTTTCGAGTGATGTAACGACATTTGCATACCCCCCATTTACAGGATGCCCTTTGACGGGCTTACAGCCCCCAGTCTCAGGTAGCATACAGTCCCCAGGGATGTCATTTAAGGATTGCAAGGGGTCGCAACTGCGACCCCTGAGGTCTCCCTTCTGCAACCCCTGAGGCCTCCCTTCTGCAACCCCTGAGGCCTCCCTTGCTAGCCCTGTGCTCTCCCTTGCTACCCATAAAAAAAAGAAAAGTACTTTTTTGTATGCAATCTCCTGCGTTGTGGCCAGCACCATGTGGCTCTTTGCTTCTGGAGGGGCTGGCTTTCTTGTTTAGGCCTCTTAGAAAGAAAAAATAAAAAAGAACAGGGGTTCCACAAGTCTAACAATTTCAGCAGTAACCCTAAATAAGAAAACCAAAAAAATGTGTCTTTCTGGAATTCTATACAATACTTGCTAGACTCATTAAAGGTTTATTTCAGGCACACTTCAGGGGGTGAGTCACTGATTAAGTCTCTTCTTAAACATCTCAACTCAGCCTTTCATCCTTCTGAGGTCGATAAATGAGTACCAACACAGGTTGGGTGATATGGTATGTATATTTGTTCTATATAAAGCGATTAAGCGTAAGTACTATATAATAACACATCATTTTCATTTGCCCATGGACCTCTGCTTGCATTCACAGTAATTTGGTAATATGGGCCTATACACACTGATCATAAAGATACATATGGTGATCCATTCTTGTATGAAATGTATATCACATTGTAGTGATACCATAACCATAATTTTTCGTAGTGTACTTTGGAACAATGCTATGTTTTGCCACTTCTTGTTTTGTCAAGGGGTGAAAGGTTGTGCTCCATCGCTTCCCGTGATATCACTTCGGGGTGGGGTCAACTGACATCACTTTCTGTGATGTCATATGAGGTCAAGGGTCGTGGGATGTCACTTCCCCTAACCCAGGCATTTTGGTAAAATGACGTCCTTGACAGTCCCCCATAATTTAGGTGTTAAAGCAGCCCCTCGGTACGTAGAATTTACAGCCCAATTGTAAGGTTGTCCCTACTCACCATATGGAGAAGTAACAGCCCACTGGTCACTGGTGGATGGGGAAGGTTTTGAATGAAGTGGTGTAAGTTGGATCCCTGAATTGAAACGTGACAGTAGTGAGCGAGCCTGCACTGTTTAGGGTAGATGGCGGGCTGGAGATTGTTGGCATTTTGCATCTCAAATATTAAACAAAATGAGGAAAAGCCATACAATTTGTTCTCAGTTATATATGTAAACACATGTAAACACATGAACAACCATAATAGATGGCAGGACATCCACAGTACATAGAAGCATTGTTAATACACACCAGCAACATACACTTTCACGCTCCAATAGTCCGATATATGTGAGCTCTACTAATTGTTGCACCACCAGTGGCCATCAATATATGTCACTATTGCTACTGCCAAAAGATATTAATGCTGGCTGTATCCAATATATGCTAGCATGTTGCTTTAAGAACACATGTTCTGTACCCAATATGCCAGCATGCTACTGTAAGAATATGTGCTCATGTTGGTTGTGCCCACTATATCACAGTATTAACACCAAAAAACATTTCAATCCTTGCTGTGGACAAATATGTGCCAATATTTCCACTGTAAGAACATATTTAATGATGGGCATGCCCAATATATGCCAGTATTGTTAATATATGTATACATTTTGATGCTGGCTGTGCCAAATATATGCCAGTCCTACCACTGTAAAACATGTCTATGCTGGCTATACCCAACAAATGCCAGTAGTGCCACTGAAAGAACAGCTTTAAATGCATACTGTGCCCAATGTAGGGCAGTATTGCCACTGTAAATGTTGTTCATAGTAGCTTGGCCCATTATTTGTCAGTATTGTGACTGTAAGAACTAATTTGTATGCTGGTTCTGCCAAACATATTCACATGTTAACACTGCAAAGCATGTGTATGCTGTCTGTATGCAGTACACACGTGCATGCTATTGTAAGCGCGTGTGTTCGTGCGGGAGGTGGCTAATATTTTCCAGTCATGTAAAGCATTTTAATGCTGGTCATTCCCAATATGTGTTACTATTGCCATTGTATGAACACATTTCCATGCCGACTGTGCCAGTTCTGCAACTCTAAAACAATGTAATGCTGGCTATATCCAAAGAACAGACCTAATTGCAGACTGTGCCTGATATTGGCCTGTATTGCCAGTATAGAATATGATGATGTTGCCCATTAAATGTCAGTAATGTCACTATAAAAACATATTTTCATTTTGACTCTATGGAGCATATGCTATTTTATCAATGAAAAGAATGTTCATGCAGACTCTGTCCAATATATGTTAGTATCGCTGAAGTAGAACCTGTCCATCGTGCATGTGCCAAAAAGGCCTTCAAAAACATTTCAAGTGGTGCCAATGCCCTCACTAATCCTTCTGTCTTGCAACTTTGTCTCAAGCTCACTTCCTCTGCCAAACACACACACCTCCCGCATATGACACCTATGTGGATGCACACATAAACACTGTCTCGCACACACGTATACACTCACTAAAATATCCTCTCTGACAGACTCACATTCGCACAAATATGCACACACAAATACATGTTTTTGTTTTGAAGAGCTCCAGAGCCTTCGCGGTGGTGTCCTCCTCCGTTCGACCCTAGTGGCAAGCAGCATGCAGGCAAGAACAGGGTTAGCTGCCTTCCCTTCGCCCATCCTGTTCCTTCATTTGTAATCTGGCCAGGAGTGGATTACACCTCTCTCTGGTCCGAGACAGGCAGGAAGAGGGATGGGGGAAGAGGCCTCTAATGCGTTCACAACTGTATCCGTTTTCAGCACCCATTGAACACAATGAAGGCAGTGATGCCACTGTCATGGGCCTGGCCATTTCCACAAAATGCCCTGGACAGTGCTATGCATGTGTTAGACATAGCAACAGCCTTGCCTCGCCGGTTGTATTTGGATTAGCAAGCATTAATTTTGTTTAGATTGTCTGTAAAACACAAACACTGAGTTTGCATTATGGAACAAGGGACACGCAGTTACATATAGTAATGCAGTGAGTACTTAGTGCTTCGCATGCCCCAGAGAGATCCATATAGTGAAGGGGGTGGCTGCCATCCTCCCCTTGTAAGCGAGTGCCCCCTGCTCCCTGAATGGGAACCAACTGTTTGCGATTCTGCACACAGGTGAAAACCCTTATCTTCAAATAATCTCCAGCTGGAAGCCCCTATCTAGGCACCGCGTGAATCCTCTCTGTCAGTCCTGTTTTGTATAGTCTCTGTCCTTTGCAGCGTGTTCATGTCTCTGCGCCCCGAGGCTCGCGAGCTACCGGCGCAATACACATACTAAATAAATAAATAAATAAAAGGATATCCGTTACATGGGACGCTCCAAAGTGCCATGCGATGGCTGAGCCCGAGGCCCACCCCCAGTGAGAGGGGCCAGGACAGGAGCATGGCAGCCTTTGGGGTGTTTCGCTCTATAGTCACTTATTAACTCATTTGAGTGCCTCTTCGTTGCGTAGAGCCCAAAGGCCACTAGTCCAGTGTCGCGTGTTTGTATTACTCAACCTGTCAGTGGGGGTGAGGTAGGTATTTCGTAAAGAGGTAAATAATATATTGGGAAAGATTTTGGGAAAGCACACACTGTGGTTTCTGGCGGGCTCTCTCTGCCCTTCTTGGGGATTGTGGTGACCCAGGTCATGAAGGCCGAGATTGCGTCACGTGCTCTTGGAAATGATGCGAATTTCTTAGTGAAACACTGGTTTTTAAATGTGCCGATCTGTGTTCACTTTCATCTTCCTTTTGCTTTAGTTTAGGCTTCTAAGTGGCGCAGTAGCACCGCCAGGAGCGGCCCACAGACATTTCAAACGAAACATGTGGCTGTGGCATGCAACTAACAGTGCGCACATTGTAATTGTGTGCACCTTCCTGTGCACGCCGCATCCCTCGCACAGATATTTCCGATGCCCCTGCCGCAACAGGACGTTGGCACCAGGACACAGAATGGTCCCCCAGAGCAGGTACCAATGCAGAGAGCGTGGTGCTGGAGCCTATGGCCTGTGCCAGATCTGCTGGGCCCCACTGAGGATGTCGACCACTGCTGTGGCACTGCAGCGACGCTGCACTCCTCTCCTGGGGCACACAACAGCGTTTATGCATTTGCCCCAGACTAACATTCCTGCCCGCGAGCCCGTGACTCAGGAGATGGCCTGGTTGTCCTTCCCAGTGATTGCTTTCAGCTGGGTCGATCAGGGATTGAATGGGAAACGTGTTCTTTTCCTTCTTTTGGAGAAAAGGCAGTCAAAAAAATGTTGTCCCGCCCTACTGATAATTACCATTAGATATCAGTGAAGCTGATTCCTTTATATAAATGGCAAATATTTGACATATTTCTTTGGTGAACCCAAGAGAAATAAACCTCCATAATTGCTTCTTTTGTGGTGAAATAGGGGTGGACAAATGCCCCCCGAGTGGCATCTTGCTAAGCAGCGGGTTATCCCACGTGGCACCCCTCGGGGTAAATGGGGCATCATCGGGTGTTTGCCGCCTTTCGCTTAGAGAATTGGGTTTATGCGCAGTCGCATCTCTAGGGTAGGGCCAGGTGGGGGCACCTGCCTCCCCTACACAATGTTGTGCTCCCCCCACCCTCCAAGCAGCAGGTGTGGGCCTGGGTTGCTGTGCCGACTGCCTCTCTATGGAGAAGGCCAGCACAGAACACCAGGGGAACGCACTTCTGTGATGATGCCCTAGGACCAACATCGTGCGGGCGTTCGGCCAGTGCTGCCCACCACTGCTCGAAGGGGCTTGTTTGGGAGTGGGTGTTGCCATGGCCTGAATGGTGTGGGGTTTCTGCTGTGGAAAGTGGAAGGCAAGAGCCAGGTATCGTATAGGGCTTGTGTTCTGCGTGGTGGGGGGCCTGGGTGCCAAGTATGGGGCTTGTGCACTGGGGGCAGGATGCCATGTATAGAGCATGTGCTCTGGGTAGTGGGGAGGGAGCAGGATGCCAGCCGTGCAGCTTGTGCTGTGGCTAGGGGACAGAATGCCAGGTATGGGGCATGTGTTCTGTGTGGTGGGGCGTAGAATGCCAGGTATGGGCCTTTTGCTCTGGGTAGTGGCAGGTGGGATGGCAGCTACAGGACTTGTGCATGGGCGGTGGGGGGGCAGGATGCCAGCTATGTGGCTTGTACTCTGGGTAGTGTAGGGCAGGATGCCACCTATGGGGCTTGTGCTCTGGGTGGCGAAGGAGGTGGTAAGATACCAGTTATGTGGCTTGTGCTCTGGTGGTAGAGGGCAGGATGCCAGGTAAGGGGCTTTTCCTTTGCGTGGTAGGGGCAGGAGGCTAGGTATTGGGGAATGTGCTTTGGGTGGTGGGGTTCCAGGATGCCAGGTATGGGGCTTGTGCTCTGGGTTGTGGGGCACAGGATGCCAGCTATGGGGCTTGTGCACTGGGTGGTGGGAGACAAGATGGCTGATATGGGGCTTGCAATCTTCGTGGTGGGGGGCAGGAAGCCAGGTATGGGGCTTGTTTGCTGTGTGGTGGGGTATACGATGACAGGTATAGTGCAGTTGCTTCGGGGTGTGCGGGGGCAGGATGCCAGGTATGGGGCTTGTTTGCTGTGTGGTGTGGGATACGATGACAGGTATAGTGCAGTTGCTTTGGGGTGTGCGGGGGCAGGATGCCAGGTATGGGGCTTGTGCTCTGGGTAGTCGGGGGAGGATGCGAGATATGGGGATTGTGCTCTTGGTAGTGGGGACAGGAAGCTAGGTATGGGGCTTGTGTTCTGTTTGGTGGGAGATATGATGCCAGATATAGTGCAGTTGCTTCGGGGTGTATGGGGGCAAGATGCCAGGTATGGGACTTGTGCTCTGGGTAGTCGGGGGAGGATGCGAGATATGGGGCCTGTGCTCTTGGTAGTGCGGGCAGGAAGCCAGGTATGGGGCTTGTTTGCTGTGTGGTGGGGATACGATGACGGGTATAGTGCAGTTGCTTTGGGGTGTGCGGGGGCAGGATGCCAGGTATGGGGCTTGTGCTCTGGGTAGTGGGGCAGGAAGCTAGGTATGGGGCTTGTGTTATGTTTGGTGGGAGATATGATGCCAGATATAGTGCAGTTGCTTTCAGGTGTGGGCGGAGGAGGTAGGATGCCAGGTTTGGGGCTTGCACTCTGGATGGTGGTGTTCGGTCATTTGAGTTTGGGTTTATGGGGCACTAACCTACATATAGTGACTTTACCAAACATAAAATTGCGATATTGGGGCATTTGAAGCTGCAATTGGCATATTATTGTAACCCCTGCAAGGCTATATGTTACATACAGTGACTGACCTGGTATAGAATGGCATTATTGGTGGCTTTGAGGCTGCATTTACATTAGAACACGCTGTACAAGGGAGGATTGGGCAAGGCTGGCATGTCACTGTGGGAACTGGCATTATGCTGACTGTGATTAAGTAGAGTTGTTTGAAATAGGCATGGCTATGCTTAACTGGTAGCTGGCACATTGAGCTGAACATTGCCGTATTTAAACAGTACCCCAGGCAAGTTGGCACTTCTATTAGCAACTCCCTGTAATTGAGCAACACGGGCCACCCTGAATTGACAGCACCCTGCAGCATTTGAGCAATACTAAGGTACATTTGAAGTAACCTGGTATCTTGGCGGTAAAACCATGCAACTCATTCTTTAACTAATTCTGTAATATTCTGGCACTTCCAAACCCAATGGTATTTTCTGCATTATCCTGTCGCAATGTTAAGACGGGTGTTACTTATGCTGGTCTATAATGCATGGTTGGCATTGTACTTACAGCTGACACCCTGGCATCAGAAGCATAAGCATACATTTTCCTACAGAATGGCTTAAATATACGTATTTCTCATCCAACTTTCCCTGAACACTGTGCCGTAGAAATGCATAATGTTTACCTCCCCTGGGTCACTTGGGGCTACTTCACCGATGGCATTCACATTGCCTATTTACAGGTGGCCTCCCTACTTTTTCCTGGGCCCTCCTCTTATCCCCCACCCACTGCCCCCAAACGTGATTCCTGGAGACACCACTGTTTACGTGGACAATGCCTCCTATTCTCAACCACTTTTGGTATTTTCATTGGCTTTCAACTGCTTTCACCATCTTTCTGAAGCTTTTCGTATCTTCTTTTATTCATTGGTTATTTATATACCTTCACTGCCTTTCAGTATCTTTTGGCAACTTTCACCAACTTTTAGCACCTGGCTTCAATCATACAACTTCCCTTGCTCCATTTAATTTTATAACAGTAATCAGTGGACATGTGCGTGCCACAATGCATACCCTTTACCCGTTAAAGGCTTCAATGACCATTCACTAATGTATTCTTTACATTGAAAAGAGCATTGCCCGATGACTCAAATGTTGAGTCTTCCGTTGATCAATTTGATCCTATGAGTCTTTCATGCAATGCTCTAACTGAGCAACCTCCATTCCGCTGCTCCCTTTGTAAACATGTTGTTGGGTACGACTGCACGAAATCACGACAGCGCAGTATCACGACTTTGCAGTATCACCCCCTACCACTCTCTCTCGATCCACCTTCATAACCTTGTCCTCCCCTGTAGCACCAACATGCTGCATACTGTAATGTTTTTCAACGTGTCCGGACATTTCGTTGAAAGACATTTCGTCGAAAGACATTTGGTCGACGGAATTTGGTCGAAAACCAAATGGTCGAATTTTTTTTTTATTTATATATATATTTTTTAGGTTTTAGTTTGGGGAAAAAAAGGGTTTTTTAGAAAAAAAAGGGGGTTGGGGGGACCCCCCCAAAAAAAAAAAAAAAGTGAAAATAAAAAAAATAATTCGACCATTTGTCTTTCGACCAAATGATTTCGACCAAATGTCCTGTCAACCATTTCTGGTAACCGTTCTTCAATACAGGGAAGAACTCTGCAGCATCCCGCGTTGACCCTATGGCACCCACACACACCCATTCAAACAACCAGATCCCCCAGCTGTGGCACTCCTCTAACCACAACCTGCACCTTCATACCCCATAGCAGAACCCAATTCTGCATGCTTCCCCCAAAACCAGCTTCCCCGCCACAGCCACCCTCAATACCCACCCTACCTATGAGCCTAGACTGCAGAAATCCCACCTAAGTGAACTCAACCCCCAAAAAGTTCAACTCTCCACTTTCGGAGTCCTCTATGTGGTCCTGTGCTTACCTCTTCCTCCTGAGGCCTTGTGCCAGGTTTTGCGCTGTCCCGCACACCCCATATGCCTCCAACGTGTGGCAGCTACCTCTCCAAATGATCCCCGGCATTCCTTTCTCCATTTCTGCCCTTTGTGTCCTGTTTCTTGCCCCCCCACCCACTGCCCAGCTATTCTCCTCTAGATACTTTCTCGCTCCATGCCCCCATCCATCTGGATCCCCTTCTCGCTGTCAGCCCTTCTCCCTGCCTCCGCTCTATTGTCTCCATCCCAGTCTACGCTTTTATTAGAGTGATTTTTGATAAAGGTCTGGACCACGTAGTTCTGACGAGAATGTGGCAATGTGCTCAAGTGGGCATATGGCTCACTGGTGATAATAGTGGCCGTGTATTTAGCACACGCCAGAAGGTGTCTCTACCTTTAAGTAACCGGTGTTACCATTGCTGAACTCAATGTCACCTGTTGTATAGAATGGCCGAGGTCGCTTTGGTAGGATCCCAACTTCTGCAACTCATTTCCAGGGAGATGCCAGAGCTCAGTATTTGAGGCCATCATTGAGGGCATCATTGTCAAGGTCTCCACCAGACCCAGATGTTGTCATGTGTTAACACTCATTTCAACCCACCACAGCACACAGCACTTTCTCAACACAACCAAATGGTTTAGCCCAGTATTCGATCTCCTTATTTCGCCGTTGCCTCGTTCTAGGTAGATTTCATATTCGGGCAGACCTGCGATTCGACAAGATGGCAAAGTGTGCGATTGACAGTCTGGAATAACTTGGCTTCTCTCAATCCATGGAAAAACACACCAATGTTGCTGGGCACTGCCACAACCTGAACTTTGCACTGAACATCATTCATCTTTCATGGTCGCACACTTCTGTGTTTTAATTCTCGGACCTACTACTCACCCATTTTACAGGTATACAAAATCCTGTAGACTCATCGTCATGAGTCAAAGTCCTGGCTAAGTGGTCGGGGAAAGTGGAGGCTCTTGTACTAGGGAATGGAATGACAGATTGTAAGAAATATGAGCTGCCTGCAGAATTTGGCCTCCGGTGTCATTGGCGGTGCAAAACATTCAGCCATTTAGGAGGCAACCATTTTGATGTGGTCTGATTGACTGAAATGGTTAGCATGTTAGCCAATCAGAACACACAAAATGTTGGCCTCCTATCAGAATAAACTGTTCATGTGCCCACTCTCTTGTCCCAATCCGCCCGCAGTGGCAGACTCCCAATTCAGCTCTTGTGGAGACATTTCTGCCCAGCCCTTATCCCCACAAATTTCTCCCCTGAGGATTTCCGCTTAGATTTACCAAGCCTAGTGAACCCCTGCTTCTAATGTCTTTACAGATGCTCCCTTGAATGCCATGAGCCACGCCTTGAATGTTAAGGGCTGCAGACCTGCTGCTTATGCAGAACCTTCAAAGGAGACGTCTCTGCTGTGGAGGGGTTGGTAGAGCCACTGAAAGGCACTAGAGAAAAGCCAAATGTCCATTAGACTGAATTAATAACAAAACAAGCTGATGACTCACCCAAGGAACTTGTCATGATCTCTGCTTCCAAAAGGTCAGGGTTTTCCCAACTCCCTTGGAAGCAGATCCATAACCCAGGTTCCGAGTGCCAACCAGTCCCAAATGGGACCTTTTGGACCCAGTCCTGGCGCCAGTGGCACCAGGCTCATAAATATGCCCAGTCCCAGCGCTGGAAGCGCCGGGCTCATAATGCTCGGGTGGACTTACCTGCAGCAGACCATGCTGCTTACTTGCCTGCCAGTTGAGCCTCTGATCCTCTTCTGTTTGGAACTACTTTTCCTGTTGGGTGGGGCAGGAGCCACTCCCTAGATTCAGAACACTGGAACTCTTCTGGAAAGCAGGAACTCTTTTCTTACCTAGGCGTGGCTGTGGAAGGAGACACCTAAGCACTACAAGAGGCTATTTAAACCACACCCGATGGATGAATCTTGCTTTGCGTTATTCTGCATCCTCTGCAGCAGAACGCTCATCGTGTCTTCTGCATCTGATCCTGGGCCTAAGGAAAAAGGCTTACCATCCTGAATCCAGTCTTCAGCAACACCTATAAAGACAAGAAAGAACAGGTTAGCATTACGGTCTTCAGTGACAGCTCTTCACTTACCTGGTCCATCGGCTGTCACCAACGCCTCGCGCTGCATTCCGGCATCTGAAAGACAAAAGCTTACCAACTCTTCGCAGGCTCCGGAGGCCTTCGGCGCTGCATCCCGCATCTGAAAGACAAAACAAGGTGCGTTTAAAGACATTGGGGAACTTTAATACTCACGTGCCATTACTCCTTTCCACATCTAACCCAGTGGGTATTCCGGCACCCTGCAGCCGCTCCGAACTTGTACCTGCAAAATAAAAAGACAGTTAGAGCGCATCGTGAAGCAGGCAACAAGCGCTTACTTACATGCTTCCAGGCGCTTCTATTCATCACACGGGCTCCATCTTCAACTCACTTCAGCCCGTCATCCGCCATCGCCGGAACCCTGCAAAACAAGAAACATCATTACTAAAGACTTTAAAGACATTAGAATTACTCGAAACTTACCGTTCGTGCAGTAAACGACGGACAGCAGTCCTCTGAAGTCAAGAGGCCTGCTCCCCTTATCCAGTGAAGAAACTGGTTACAGCACCCTGCCCCGAGGCAGATGGAGAGCACGGCGTTCACTTACCTAAGGTGAGAGCGTTAACCTTTGGGGTTCTACAGGAGAAGAGAAAGGGAAGAAGAGAGAGACATTCAATAACCCAGTTCCTTAATCCCATATTTTCTATCTGCAGACATCTTACCCTTCGAGTCAGACATACAGTGCACAGAGGTCCAGCCCAAAGACCAGCCGTGTGTTACACATCACCTTTGAAGATACGGTATACGCCCAGTCAAGACCGGCGCCTCTACGGGAATCAGGTGAGCGTTACAGAACGCAAAGCCTACCACAAAACTCCCGTCCAGGCGCTATGGAAACCTCGGATACCGACCAGCTAGCCCAGTTACTTAGGGAACTAAGGGCAGAAGTGCATGCAGCCCGTCAGGAAACGAACGCTCTAAGAAGGGAACTGATTATTTCCAAGGAGCGAACAGATGATCTCGCTAGACAATTGCTACAGTCACAAGCCGGACAGACCCCGTTACCCGCATCTGGGGGAAATCTTCCTTCTACATCCTCTATGAATCCAGTGCAGATCAACCTACCTGGGAATGTACCTCTGGCTCCGCCCGAACGATTTTCTGGTGACCCAAAGAGGTTTGCAGTATTTATCAATCAGTGCCGGTTGCATTTCTTATGCCGGCCAGCAGCCTTTCCAACTGATCAAGCTAAAGTAGCTTTCGTGCTTTCGTACCTTAGTGGCAATGCGGCAGACTGGTCGATCCCTCTAGTAAATCAAGATGATCCGGTCCTCCATGATTTTCAAGCTTTTCAGCTCAGTATGGAAAAACTGTTCGCAAGACATTCACAGGGGCAGGCCTTGGACAATGAGCTTCTTTCGTTGCGACAAGGTAATCAAGACCTTTTGGCTTATATTGCGTCTTTCAACAGACTGATAGTGGAAACTCAATGGCCTGAGGACAAAAGGATTACTCTGTTTTATAGAGGTCTACGTGGACAGCTCAAAGATGTGTTAGCCCAAGTAGTGAATCCCCCACAAGATTGTTCGGACTATATAGACTTAGTCGTTCAAATAGATCACAGACTGCAGAACAGGAAGGCCGATCGTTCCAAGTTTGATGCTCGAGTATTTTCCAAACCGCCAATTCCTTCCAAAGGAGTAGACTCCGGTGAACCCATGCAAATAGGGGGTCTGAAAGGTCCTCTAACACAAAAGGAGCGGGAAAGGAGAAAACAGTTGCAATTATGCCTCTATTGCGGAAACTCAGGGCACTTTCTTCGAGACTGTCCGGTGAAACCTGCCAAGAAGGCAGTAGGAGCTGCAGTTACCAAAGTTACAAGCTCTGAGCAGGGAAACGACCTCGCCCGACAAGAATAGAGGTCCTCTTGCCGAGCGTGAAAACCAGTTCCGTGACCTCGCATTTCGTGATACCTATGGTCCTCATTAGCCCTGATAATCCGGATCGATTACATGCAATTGAAGCTTACGTCGACAGCGGTGCCATCGGCAATTATGTGGATCATGAAATGGTTTTGAGGATGAATCTAACTCTTTGTCCCAAGGCTGTAAAGGACGTCATTACTACGGTGGATGGTACGGAGATAGCCTCCGGGCCAGTAACGCATACCACTCAAGAGGTGACGCTAGTAAGTCAAGATGGACACCATGAGAAGATCGTGTTCGATGTGATCAAGGCCCCTCAGTTTCAGATTATTCTAGGAATACCTTGGTTAGAGAAACACAATCCTCTGATCGATTGGCGAGCAAGAACGGTCCAGTTTCCAGAATGTGTCTCTACTTGTCACCCTCCACCTGGTGTTGCACTGGCAGCAATTTCTTCAGAGACTCCCCAGTTACCTCCCGAATACCTAGAATACCAAGATGTTTTCCGGAAGGATCAGGCTAACTCTCTACCTCCTCATAGGTCTTATGACTGCCAGATAGACCTGATACCTGGATCTACTCCTCCTTGTAGTAGAATTTATGCCCTCACTGAGCCTGAGAACCTTCACCTTCGACAATACCTGGATCAATACCTGGCAAATGGGTTTATTCGTCCTTCCAAGTCCCCTGCTTCTTCAGCTTTGTTCTTCGTTCCAAAAAAGGAAGGAGACCTTAGAACTTGTATAGATTATCGCTCCCTGAACCAGATCTCCGTTAAGAATAGATATCCGTTACCTTTGATCCCTGAACTCCTGGACCAAGTCAGAAAAGCATGCATATATACAAAGCTGGATCTTAGAGGAGCTTACCACTTGGTACGAGTAAAAGAGGGCGATGAATGGAAGACGGCCTTCCGCACCAAGTATGGGCTATTTGAATATCAGGTCATGCCCTTCGGACTTTGCAATGCCCCGGCCGCCTTTCAATATTTTATGAACAATGTCCTCAGAGAGCTCATAGATGTGTGTGTTGTTTTTTACATTGACGACATCCTCGTTTATTCTTCATCGGAATCTGAACATCGGAAACACGTGAAAATGGTCCTCGAAAGATTGCGTCAACACAAACTTTTCGCTAAATTGGAAAAATGTGTTTTCAACGTGACTGAAGTTGAATTCTTGGGATTCATATTATCACCTGGCGGAGTGCGTATGGATTCAAAGAAGGTCGATGCAGTTCTCAAATGGCCATCACCATCCTCCGTAAAAGGTGTGCAAAGCATGTTAGGCTTCGCTAACTTTTACCGCAGGTTTATCCCCGAATTCTCTCGAATAGTCCAGCCCATCACTGCCTTGTTAAAGAAAAACAAACGTTTTGAATGGTCTACCGAGGCGGAACAAGCTTTCCAGGATTTGAAGACTAAATGTATCTCTGCACCAATCTTAAAACACCCTCGCCCCGAACTCCCCTACATCGTGGAAACTGATGCTTCAAGCCTTGCCATGGGGGCAGTTCTATCACAAAAGGACCCGGTAACCAATCAGTTGCATCCCGTGGCATTTTGGTCCCGCAAATTCTCGCCTCCTGAAATCAATTACACGATTACTGACAAGGAACTTCTGGCTATCAAGTCTGCCTTTAAGGCTTGGCGGCATTATCTGCTGGGGGCCCGACACACCGTTACTGTGATTACGGATCACCGAAACCTGCAATATTTGAAAACCGCAAAAGCCCAATCCTCTAGACAACTCCGTTGGGCATTATTCTTTGCCGAGTTTGACTTCATAATTACCTATCGACCTGGTACAAAGAACGGTAAAGCTGATGCCCTTTCTCGGATGGGAGTGGAAGAACACTTGATCAACCCTAAACCTGTACCAATCATTCCCGAACAAAGAATTCTGGGTGTAATCGCCACAGAATCCATAGAGGAAGTTAAGGATAAAGCCAGGCAACTTGTAACTCCAGCAGACATACAGAATTGGCATCTGCAGGGAAAGGACTTTGCAGTAAAGGACAACTTATTGTATTTCCAAGAACGATTATACCTACCCAGCACAGATTTACAGAAAAAAGTAATCTCTTGTTATCACGATTCTTTAATGGAAGGACATCCCGGTATGGCCAAGACCTCAGAAAAGATCAAGCGCTACTTCTGGTGGCCGTCTTGGAAAAAAGATATCAGAGACTTTATAATGTCCTGTGGAGTATGCGCCCAAAACAAGAGTCAAAAGGAAAGACCAGCAGGCCTCTTACGCCCTATTGACATCCCACCTCGCCCTTGGCATACGCTTTCTATGGACTTCATCACCGATCTACCTCCATGCTCCGGATACAATACGATTCTAGTAATCGTGGACTTATTCTCCAAGATGGCGCATTTCATTCCGCTCAAAGGCTTGCCAACAGCAGCAACTCTGGCCCGAGAATTTCTCGAAAACATCGTCCGACTGCACGGTTTTCCTTCGGTTCTAATTTCGGATCGAGGTAGTCAATTTATTTCTCATTTTTGGCGAAGTTGGTTTCGGTCGGCTCAAATTGATGTGAGACTATCGACCAGTCACCACCCTCAGACCGACGGACAAACCGAGAGGACCAATCAAACTCTGGAACAGTATTTACGCTGCATGCTGCAACAAACTGAAAAAACTTGGAAAGACATCCTTTGGATAGCCGAATATGCCTACAATAACTCTGTCCATTCGGGAACTGGGAAAACCCCGTTTTTTCTTTTGTACGGCAGTCACCCTCGAACCTCGGAGTTGGATCCCCTCCAAGATCTTGAAACACCAGCAGTAGACTACCTGCATTCTACAATCACCCAAGCCTTTAAGGAAGCTGTTTCTCACCTTCAAAGGGCTAAAGAACAATACAAGAAAGGAGCAGATCAACATCGGAAGGAAGCCCCTCAATATCAAGTAGGGGATCAAGTCTGGTTATCCACCAAATATCTACCTCTAAAAGGGCCACGCACATTCAACCCAAGATACCTTGGTCCCTATTCCATCACTACCATAGTAAACCCAGTAGCGGTCAAGTTGGATTTGCCCCCGCACATGAAGATACATCCGGTGTTCCACGTCTCTCTATTAAAACCCGTGCAACCTCAAACCCGACTAACTAAATCTCCAAAGCCTATCCTAGTTGATGGAGAACTCGAGTTTGAAGTCAAAAGCATTCTGGACTCCAAGATCTCCAAATCTAAACTATTTTACCTAATTGACTGGAAAGGCTACGGCCCCCAAGAGAGATCCTGGGAACCTGCTGAATATGTCCACGCTCCTCGCCTAATCAAAAGATTTCACCGAACATTTCCTGACAAGCCAAAACCCCCGGAGAAGCCCGGTTTGGGAGGGGCCTTGAGGGGGGGTACTGTCATGATCTCTGCTTCCAAAAGGTCAGGGTTTTCCCAACTCCCTTGGAAGCAGATCCATAACCCAGGTTCCGAGTGCCAACCAGTCCTATTTGGGACCTTTTGAACCCAGTCCTGGTGCCAGTGGCACCAGGCTCATAAATATGCCCAGTCCCAGCGCTGGAAGCGCCGGGCTCATAATGCTCGGGTGGACTTACCTGCAGCAGACCATGCTGCTTACTTGCCTGCCAGTTGAGCCTCTGATCCTCTTCTGTTTGGAACTACTTTTCCTGTTGGGTGGGGCAGGAGCCACTCCCTAGATTCAGAACACTGGAACTCTTCTGGAAAGCAGGAACTCTTTTCTTACCTAGGCATGGCTGTGGAAGGAGACACCTAAGCACTACAAGAGGCTATTTAAACCACACCCGATGGATGAATCTTGCTTTGCGTTATTCTGCATCCTCTGCAGCAGAATGCTCATCGTGTCTTCTGCATCTGATCCTGGGCCTAAGGAAAAAGGCTTACCATCCTGAATCCAGTCTTCAGCAACACCTATAAAGACAAGAAAGAACAGGTTAGCATTACGGTCTTCAGTGACAGCTCTTCACTTACCTGGTCCATCGGCTGTCACCAACGCCTCGCGCTGCATTCCGGCATCTGAAAGACAAAAGCTTACCAATTCTTCACACGCTCCGGAGGCCTTCGGCGCTGCATCCCGCATCTGAAAGACAAAACAAGGTGCGTTTAAAGACATTGGGGAACTTTAATACTCACGTGCCATTACTCCTTTCCACATCTAACCCAGTGGGTATTCCGGCACCCTGCAGCCGCTCCGAACTTGTACCTGCAAAATAAAAAGACAGTTAGAGCGCATCGTGAAGCAGGCAACAAGCGCTTACTTACGTGCTTCCAGGCGCTTCTATTCATCACACGGGCTCCATCTTCAACTCACTTCAGCCCGTCATCCGCCATCGCCGGAACCCTGCAAAACAAGAAACATCATTACTAAAGACTTTAAAGACATTAGAATTACTCGAAACTTACCGTTCGTGCAGTAAACGACGGACAGCAGTCCTCTGAAGTCAAGAGGCCTGCTCCCCTTATCCAGTGAAGAAACTGGTTACAGCACCCTGCCCCGAGGCAGATGGAGAGCACGGCGTTCACTTACCTAAGGTGAGAGCGTTAACCTTTGGGGTTCTACAGGAGAAGAGAAAGGGAAGAAGAGAGAGACATTCAATAACCCAGTTCCTTAATCCCATATTTTCTATCTGCAGACATCTTACCCTTCGAGTCAGACATACAGTGCACAGAGGTCCAGCCCAAAGAGCCAGCCGTGTGTTACACATCACCTTTGAAGATACGGTATACGCCCAGTCAAGACCGGCGCCTCTACGGGAATCAGGTGAGCGTTACAGAACTACGGTGCACCTAAGAGTGCATTGAGTGATTGCTTTCGACCTCTATGCTTTTCGCAACAAACCTGCAACGGTCTGATGCGGTATCTCCAGGAGAAAATGGCAAGCCACAGGTCAGCACTGATGGTACCACCTCGCCTCCCATCCAGGTGATACCAACATCACTTATCACCACCTCTACTCCATCTGAGTTTTCCTCAGTAATTATTGACTAGGTCACCTAGATGCTCACCTCCTGGCCGTGATATCTGCCAAATGATCTAAACTGGATGTCTCAGTCATTACCTTTTCACACTCCTCATTAGCCCATCTCTGAGCCATAGCTCAGCCGCTAATACTGAAACATACGGTCATCACCCTGTTACTCAAACATCCTCCACGGTTTCCATTGTGCCATGATTTGAGACGCTCTCGGGTCTTCTGTGTGTGGCTAAAGCTGTGCAAATGGTAGTGACTGTGCAAATGTCTATCAGGTGGAAATGCCCACCCAATGATGTGGAAATGGAAACTCTGAGACTGCTGGAGGCTGACCAGCCTAAAGGCCACCCTACTAGCATTTTAACCAGGGCAAAAGGCTGACATATGTTAGGAATAGGATGAATGTTTAGTGTAGGGGATAGGGATAGCAAAAATAGAAGCCGGTCAGGTAGAAGAGAGGTAAGCAGGAGAATGTGGGGTTGCAGGAGTGGGGGGATATCAGGGAGCCCCTGTTAAACAACATTAACAACATTTTAAAAAAGGTCAACGTTGCAAAAGGTTCACATTTGGCAGTTGACTGATAGAGTAAAATTCACCATGGGAGGTGGACTTTTAGCAGTCCCTCCATAGGTAGACTCACATTTGGAAGTCAACCTTTGGTCATGCCAGCGTGTACTCCACAATTTCCAACTGGAGTGCGGCCTCACTGTGACACGAACACGTCCCTCATGAACATCTGTGAGGAGCTACTCTGTGCTAGAGATGAAGCAGGCTCCTGCGTTTTAATTCTACTTGATTTATGGACGTCCTTTGATACAGCCTCTGATGAGGTTGAAGGAACTCCATGGGTATTGATGCTGCAGCTTTATTTATTTATTTCTTGAACATTTGCATGGCGCCTATACAGCAGGAAGTGTTTCCAAGCCCCACAAGACAAAGGGCGAAGGGGGAACCGAGGAGGATAACAGCAAATATGAAGTGCAGGGGGGTGAGCTAGGTCAGGCGAAGGGAAGGTAAGGGGAGGGGAGGAGGACGATGCAGCAGGGAGGGGGCTCCAGGGGCTGGGTAAGTGCTAAGGAGAGCCTGGAAGGCAAGTGTGCTGGGGGACAGGATATGGGTCATCTAGTGAGAGAAGGGGAGTGGAACAGACTCAGTAGTCTAGTCAGGGAAAGGTACCCGAAGGCAAAAGCTGGTAGGGCGGTGGGGGTGCTGAGACAGACTGGTCGAGGGGGGCCTGGCCCCTGTATGACTCAGAAGGGACCAGGCAGCCGGTCACAGCAGCAGGGGGACATTAGCAAGGAAGGGGGAGAGGGAAGGAGGAGGAGAAAGGGAAGGTCTTGAGTAGCTTCCAGAACGTAAGGCGATCCGGCTCAAGTCTAAGAGGAGCGGGTAGGCCATTGCAGAGGGAGTCTCCTGCCGAAGAAATAGACCTACCCCCCAATCTCTGCTTGGAGAAATGTCTGACCTGCAGAGAGTTAGAACTAGAGAATTGAAGGACTCTAGCAGGGAGGTATTTAGGGAGAGAATGTTGGATGTAGCATGGTCCCAGGCCCCAAAAAGCCTTGTGGATAATTTGATCCTTGCAGCCACCAGGATCCAGTGGAGAGATCTTAGAGCTGGAGAGATATGGTCCCTGAGCTTGAGGCCAAGGATAAATCTTGCAGTCCTATTCTGGATTAGTTGTTGAGGGCGGAGGGAGGAAAGAGGCAGATTGAGGAAGAAGCTGTTGCAGTAGTCCAGCCTGGAAAGGACCAGAGCTCTAGGGACATTGGGTTTCTACGGGAAGGGGAGGGAAGGGAGAATTCCTTGGAGGAGGTGACGCTTAAAGTGAGCCTTCTTGGCAAGGTCAGCGATATGAAGTGAGAATAATAGAGAGGAGTCGAAGATGACACCCAGGTTTTTTGCCTCACAAGAGGGTTAGGGGATGGGCCGAAGGAGGATGGGCAGAGAGTAGGGGGGGAGAAGGGGAGAGTTCCAATGACAATCTTGGTCGTACTGTTGTTAAGACAGTTAACGTTAGCAACAGCACACCATGCCTGAATAGCGGGCATACGATCGCGAATGAGAGAGGAAGTAGAGGAGGTAGAGGGGGGGAAGTTTAAAGGAGCGCTGAGGGGCATCCGCATAACACTGGAAGTGAGGAGAGAAGGTGGAGATCAGGTTGGCAAGAGGGGCAAGGTACATGTTAAAAAATCAGGGCGAGAAGATAAAGCCCTGAGGGACGCCGCAAGTAGAGAGTAAGAGGAGAGAAAAGGGCCCATTTGAGCCTGGTTGGGCCGATTCTAAAAGAAAGAGGTCAGTGAAGCCAGTGCTCGCTCCATGATGCCCAGAGTACCATGGAGTTGATGTAAGAGGGTGGCATGATTGACAGTGTTGAAGGCAGTGGATAGATCAAGGAGGATGAGTACAGAAGGAGAGTTGGAGTCAAGGTTTCAGAGCAAGTCTTCAGAGGTGTTCAGGAGAGCCGTTTCTGTGCCTCTGGCTGCTCTGAAGCCAGACTTGTGGTCGTGGAGACAGCCAACAGATTCCACTTTAATGTGGTTCACCTCCTTCCTCAGTGAGCATTCCTCCCAGGTGAACGGGCGACTTACACATCCTTCAACATTCATCTTCCATGTATCTATGACCCTCCTGACACAGATTGTCAGCCCCTACGAAGTTGGCTGACGAATGCAGGCTGAACACTCAAGTGCATCTGAAACTCGTTGAGGACTCTGGTGGCTGTCATGTTGCCGTGGAGTCCCTCCTCCATATCCACTTCTTGATGGCTGCACATCATTTCCCCTCAACTCTTCTATGATGGTGGTCTTCCTGAGAGGGCCTCTCAACCTGTTCTCCACATTCCTACACATGCCTAAACCCTTAAACTTAAATTGGGACCTTTTGGTACTCCCAGATTACAAGTCAGAAATCTGGAAGGCACTTTTGTTTCTACTCTGTCCTTCTTCCCAGAAGAAAACACAGAAAGACAATCCTCCTTCTATCCACAGTGGCAGCTTCTACTGGACCCCGAAAGGTTTACTGCAGTCCTTGCAGTATTTGCGACTGGGCCTTGACTATTATGCCGCCATCTTTTCTGGGCTCTCAGCCAAGATGTTGCATAAACCACACAGGACCCGAACCTATGCTGCCAGCTCATTCTTCTGCTTGAAAGCAAACAACCAGATCACGCGGGGTCTCGTGTTGGCAAGTCTGTGGGGCTTGCACTTGTCTCTGATATGCGGCAAGCCTGCAAAGTTTTGAAACCTGGCAGTGCTGACTCATCCCTTGATCCTTCGTCGGTCAATACATTGATCACCATTACATTGAATCATAATAATAGCTGTTTTTACTGTGCTTAGAAGTGGGAGGAATCTGACACAAAGCACTATATAAAAACCTGACAATGCTATTGAAAGTCATCAAAGCAATGCAATGACTTCAAGATTTTAGATCTGACCCATTGCCAACTGTTTCCGCTCCACCAGCCATCTAGATGCCTGCCAGCCTCCCGCATTTTGAGAGTCTTTCCAGACAAAATACATTAGTGTTGGGGTTAGATCCCACCTCTTCCACCGACTTGAACCGGGCGATATGAAGCTCAGAGAGACACTCTGCTTATCTTTGTGCAGGCTAACCTTAGGTTTGAAGCAGAAGCATGCTGGGCAGTAACAGTTTCTACAACCATGAGCTGGAGTGCGCCCCTCACCCCACTAAGATCACATCATTAACTCACTTCTTTTTCCACATCAGTCTGAAGCAACCTGCCGGTAGTGATGAATGCTAATTCCCCAACTGATGACCGGAAAGGTGACATGGTTCTCTGTGCAGCTTGTGCTTCGTCTACTGAGCTATCTTTTTGCCTTGACTCAAGAGCGCCTGGGAGTAACGATCATTTTCAGAGGCAAGACCCAAAATGACTTAGTTTCGTTTGAATAGAGTGTGACGGGGGTCACAGAGGCCCAGAGAATGGAAGCCATTCAGAGAACAATGGGGTCGCGAGGGTGGATACACAGTCAGTGGCCTTTCAGCAGGCACTAGGGGGCAGGTATGGCTAGAGAGGCCGGGGGGTGGGGGCGGGTGACAGGTCTTTTGGTTGTAGTGCCGGATAGAAGCTCAGGGGCCACAACGAAGAGGCTAGCCTACCCCGAGCCCGGCCCAGAATTCTGATCTGGGGGTTTGCAGGCCTCAATTGGGCGATTCTGGTGATTCTCTCCCGGCGCGACACATTTCATTTGTTTTTACATAAAGACTAAATGCAGCGCAAATCACTTTCAGGGATATTGTTAAAAGAACAAAAAATGCAGCACCGTCCTGGGGAGCACTGCACTCTCCCGCACCTCCACTGCCTCCCGACCCCAGTCCTTCCTTAAAAAAAACTAAAAGGCTGCACTAACCTCCGATTTCCTCTGCATGCACAGCTTTGAAGCCAAGCAGAACACCAGGGACGTCATTTGGGGGTCGCCAGAGGTCGCAACTGCGACCTCTGGCGATTCCCTTGCGACCTCTGTGATCTTTTTGCGACCTCTGATTAAGGCCTTGCTGCATAATTCTTTTTAAAATAATAAGGGGTCGTGAAAAGATTGCAGAGGTCATGGAGCTTGCCTTGCTGGTTACCATGCACGCGAGTCAACCTGCCAGTCCCTTCAACCTCTGATTATTTTAAAAAGAATTATGAGGCCAGTCACTGGCAGGCTGAATCGCACGCGCAGTGACTTGCAGGGCAGGCTCCATGATGCCTGCTTGGGGGCGGGTGCGGCTCCACTTGGTCTGGAGGCTGCCACTCGAGGTCATGGTTGCTTGGCAAGCATGAACTTTATCCGGCCTTGCATCCGCAATGTTTCCTGCATTGCAGAGGTCATGGAGCTTGCCATGCGGGTTGCCGTGCGCGCGAGTCAACCTGCCAGTGCCTTTCAACCTCCGATTATTTTAAAAAGAATTATGAGGCAAGTCACTGGTGCGCTGAATCGCGCATGCAGCGACTTACAAGACAGGCTCCATGATGCCTGCATGGGGTCGGGCATGGCTCCACTAGGTCTGGAGGCTGGCACTCGAGGTCACGGTTGCCTGGCAACCATGAACTTTGTCGAGTACGACCTCGTCTCCACTATGTTTGTTTCCTGCATGGGCACCCGCACTGGGACACAGAGCATTGCCCAGCTTTTGAGACACACAGAGTACCAGCTGCCGCGTGCACGCAGACCCCCAGCACACCCATTCGCCCTCTCAAACACCCCCCAAAATATGTGTCCCCACTGCTGGCTGCTGATGATGCTGCTGCTGGAGTCCAGGGCGTGGGGGCGCGGGGATGCCCCAGAGTGCCCTGGCTGCACCGGTGGAGATCTGGGTGCGGCGGAGGAGCAGACCACGCGCCCCGAGGAAGACGACTTGAGCGACCCATGCAGAAACCGCTCCTGCCACAGAGCCCCGGAGGAGCACTGCGACCAAGCGTGCTACAGAGTGGCCCCTGGGGAGCCCTGCGACCCGGCCAGCTACAGACCCCTGGGAGAGCCTTGTGGGGTTTACACTCCCAGCTGCGTGCACGGGCTGCGCTGCATCGCCTGGGCTGAGGAGAAGATGCCGCTGCAAGCACTGCTGCACGGCTAGGGGGTCTGCTGAAACCACACTGCCGCCGAGCAAGGTGAGGGCTACATGCAGTGCGCACAGCGTCGGCTGGGGCCACGGTTACTGTGGCACAGGCGTGCCATCGAAAAGTGAGTGTGTGTTGTGTCTCTGAGTATCAGCCACTGCTGAGAACAGCCCGCCAGAGAATCCGCGTAGTGCCACAATAACGAGAGAGACAGCATTACAACGTGACCAGGAAAGCAATATCAGCAGACGAAGGACCACACTGCGGTACCGGAGAGGGCCTTTCTTCAGTGTAATGAAGTACTCCAAAAGACCTACAACTGTGGTGAGTAGCAACATAAATAATATTTATTTTAAAAAAGCAATGCCTTGGAGAAAGTGCTTGATTTGTGCTCTTATCTGTCGTGAGACTTCTAAGCAGAAGATTAAAGAGGCCAGCTTTAACCACCCTTTGCTATGCCTGCCATTTCATTTTCGGCCTCACTCCTTTGCAACCCGGGCCCAGTCACAGAATTTCTGCCCAACCAAGATGCAGTCTTTGTGGCATTTCCTTAGCAGCAACAACTTTCCCTTCTCGGCCGCTGATAATTTAGAGCCGCATGCTGTCTATGTGCCACGAAAACATACTGCTTCTTTATGGCTGATAAATTCTGATGATTGCTCTTGTTTTCTTTTCTTATGTGAGGAG
Source organism: Ambystoma mexicanum (assembly GCF_040938575.1). Lineage (NCBI taxonomy): Eukaryota > Metazoa > Chordata > Amphibia > Caudata > Ambystomatidae > Ambystoma > Ambystoma mexicanum. The sequence continues at coordinate 920,265,463 of NC_090926.1, read as the reverse complement.
GCATTTTAATATCGCCTCCTCATCCATCATTATTTTTTTTCTCCCGGACCCAAACAGCTATCCTGTTGGGAAACACGTGTCTGGTTGTTACTGTGTAAAGGCGAATGCCTCCTGGCCACTGCTTTTAATCAGAGCTAAAAGCGAAGGGGTTTGCTGTTGTGGCATTATTCTCTGCCTTGTGCTTTCCCCTTCGTTTAGGAAGCAAGGAAGCAGGGGGGACTGTGTAGGAATTCTAGAAGTGCTGGGCAGCTTCGCAGTATTTTTCAGGTGCCTTCTCTCCCCAAACCTGTAATTTGTCACTCCTGACAGGCACAAATATCCCTTTCACATCTGCAGGCTTCAGTGTATAGCAAAGATGTCCCTCTGCTCCTGTCCAGGTAGCAATAGGATTTTAGTGGTTCCATTTAGCAAGAGTCAAAGGCGCTGTTTTTGTCCCTGGATCTTTGATATGCATATGTTTTGTTTCAAAGTTACTGCAAGTGCAAGTGCTATTCACTTCCACGCGCCTTTTGTCTTGTTTTCTGTGGAGGCAGGAAACGGTGTCCTGCAGACATGAGGCATGAGGCACAAGCAGTGGTTAAGTGCTATATATTAAAACATCATTATCGTTTGGCCTTGGACATCTGCTTGTATCAGTGATTTCGTAATATGGGCCAATACGCACTGATATTAACGATACATATGGTGATCCATTCTTGTATTAAAAATGTACATCAATATACAGGGTTATCGTGACCATATTGTTCGTAGTGTACTTAGAAACAATGCTATGTGATGCCACTTCCTGTGATGGCATGCGGGGGCGTGGTCAAATGACATCACTTCCTGTGATGTCACTCGTGGGGGCGTGACATTGTGATGTCACTTCCGCGACACCTGGCATTTTGGTGAAATGACGTCCCTGCAGAACACGTGCACTGCCCTGCAGGGATCCTGGCGGCAAAGGAGAAAAGGACGTAGCACGCATGCGGTGGACCCCCCCCCATGATTGCGCAGCCCCCAGTCACCTGCACATATCTGCAGCAGTGCAGCTCGGCTCGGATGTCCGGCCCAGACCTGGAACTATTCGCCGGCCACTTCTCCAGACATCTCGTCAAGGCTCCCACTGAACTGCGAAGGGGAGCATTTCACTCGACTCCTGTCGGAGCTTGGAGCTCTATATTGGTGCTAATGGATTCAACTAGTATTTGTTATTAACCGGTAGAATGTGTCCTTTTTTTCTTATCTGCTCCACAAATATGTCCAATTCTCAAAACTTATTTTTCTGCAACTGGATTCAGTAGAGAAAACTGTGTAATTGGGGAAAAAGAATGTCTACTAGGATATGATAGATGTCTGGGACATATCCACAAAAAAACATACATTTCCTACTGGACGATCTCCTCGGCTATACAACATGCGACTGTTCAGTTTTTTCTTTATTTTTCTTTATTTATTTGTATTTGTAAAAATTTGTAAACCCAAGGGCATCAAGGCACTGCCCAAATAATTTATATCCAACCAGAATTCCAGCCAGGGTGGGAAAGCGGGTGCAATTGCTCCGGGTTTGGTGGGTCAGCTTCACGTTACCCCGAAGTAACGTTATGCTGCCAGGGCAAAAAAAGCAGGGGCAGCGTGGGATGGCAGTAGCAGGAAATCATGCCATGTTCACCTCCGCAAACGGGCAGGCCCGAACAAGAACGATTCTCTGATTACTAAAATGGCTGCTTCACCCTGAAATAGCTGATGATGACGTGAACACCCTCAGAATCAGCCGCGTGTGAAGGCAATTATGAGCATGGTCCATCTGTCCAGCACCACATCTGTGTTCACATGATGCAGCCTGGAACAGTGTCTGCTGCTTCATATCACTGGCGCTATTATTAACCATTGAATGATACTCAATTATCAACCACAACACCTGATGAACAACTGGATGACCACGACCAGTGTTGCCAGGTGGGAAGGAAACAATTAAGCTGCATGCACTTCCAAAACAAGCTCAAAACAAGCTAACTCCCATCCAAATAAGCTGAAAAAACAAGCGTGCACCTAAAAAGTTGTGGAAAGGTCTCAAAAGTAAGAAACAACACAACAAGAAAAACTTACATAGACAAAACACTGACATAGTGTGTTAGAACAACAATATTTTATTGCATGGTGACTAGACGTCCCAGATTGCAAAATAATACAGGCCTGAAATATATTTTCTTTTTACACTACTGTGCACTACTGTATTTTATTCACTTTGAAATTGGTTAATAAACGTTGTGTAGCAACATAACCTGTCTAAAGAATTGGTATCATAAACATCAAGCTGGCTATGTTCAATACAGAATAATACATTTGGTGGTAGAGCAGGTACTATACCCTATGTTTCGGTATAGAGCGTTCGCCATCTCCGGGTTGTGAATGGACAGGAACCTGAAGCAAACAGCTGTTTGAAAAATTGGTAATCCTGGCTGCTGATAGCAACGTATATGATTGCAAATTATATCTATGTTGAAATTGATCACCATAGGCAGCTAAATGGGGCATAAAATGTTTAAAACTTGGTTTTAATTAGTTGCCCACAGGATTGACTTGGGTCTCCACTACTGCTTGTTAATAAAACATCTATTGGTTTTACATATATGTGTTATTGATTAAACTCAACATGGCTTTGGTCACCTGTTTGCAACATCTGCCAATTGTAGTGGGGACGATGGACGATCGGCACTTGTTCTACAGATTGTGGGGGCGAACAGGGTAACCAACAACATGAACCAAATTAGAAGAATTTTAAATACATTGTAACATGGCCAATTGGAAGCTGAAAAGAAACAATGCCTTCCTGAATACATCTCTCTGAGAAAATGTTGTATATAGATTCCAATAATCCTCTATCCCAGTCTTGCAAAAAAAGTTTGAAAAAAATAAATAAATAAAGTATTTTAGTGGATATTGCATCAGCATCAGGGATATCACCAAGATAATATTGCTATAGAGTGACGCTTGCTAAACTAAAACATCCCCATCTTTACATGTCAGTGTCTGTCTGCATGACAAAACCTTTAAAGTGCACTTTCTTTTTTGCATATGTTTAGGCATTTGGCATTGATGGGCCACCTGGTGGGCAAGTAACGATCCCATCAGTGCCAAACACCAGCATATGCAAAATACAAGGCGCACCCGGGACCAAGAAAAAGGAGCAATTGCCATCAAGTACTGCCAGCAGCCCAGTGAAGGACGCTCTGTGCGACGTCTAATGGGCTTAACTGCAATATAAACAAGCCCAATTACACGCGCACAGACAGTCCAACAAGCGTACACCAACCGCGACAAACGACCTCCAAATATGGCAAGCGAGTTTGGGCAAAAACAAGCCCAAAGTCGCTTATAATAAGCGGACCTGGCAACACTGACCATGACCTGTGTGGATTTGTCTGACTAGAGACCAAATGTTTGTTTCCAAGTATCTCCGCAGGAGGGAGGTGCGCAAGAAGGCTTCAGTGTGTACCTTAGTTTTGCAAATAAAGCATTATTGAAGGGATATTACCCAGTTCAGTTCAGGCCAGTGGGCCCAACACCCAAGTTAAGGACCCAGATTAAAGAGAGTGTCAGTGTTGTTTCTTGTAGAGACAGCTTGCTGGACAAGTTGATAACGACAGGCAAAGCGGATTTAAGATGCAATGAAGCAGCCATGTTGTTTCAGCACGCACTGTCTTCAATGTGTGCGAGCTCATTACTCAGCAATTAGGTTGCTTGATACGCAGGCTTGTACCATGGCTGATCTTAGGACTTGCGGCGCCCCGGGTGAAAAGTACATGTGGAGCCCCCTCCAATTTTCACATCTAATGACGTCATAGGAATGGACACAAAATGCATACACTTTGTAAAAATACAAAGCTTTTATTTTAAAACAATGCCATGCAATGCCCAAAACGGAATGTACACATCCTTTTGCGGGCATTCTCACTTTTTTGTGACTGGAGTATTAATGATCTAGTTTTACCTTCTGAATTGTTGCCATGGACTGCCTGTGACTGCAGGGCCTAAAGGTTGGTGCTTAACTGCATGAATGAAGGGCGGGCGGGTGTCAGCACCAGAGAATGAGGTTTCCTGCCCATGCGTTGTTTCTTCCAGAATGGAGGAGATGCGATAGCAGGGGCTCTGATACACTCACATATGTGACGGCAGGGGCCTGTGCTGCTTTAGGAGTTTCCACAACACGGAGCCCGTCATTCAATCACCTGTGAAACTGCACTCTTTTCGTTTTAGGCCAGAGCCTGCCGCAAGGTGCTAATGAATGCAATTGCAGGATGCGCGTTTATTCAGCACGCACACCATGAGTCTAGGGTGACCAGTCGTCCGGGTTTTCCCAGGACAGTCCAGGGAAATCACCGGAGGTCCGGGAAGTTTTTTTCTTTTATAAACCTCATCCGGGGTTTCGCATATGGTCCCTTTTTTTGCAGGGACCCGATTTCAAAATCCCGAAATCGGGTCCTGGTGCAAATCTTTTTGCGCGAATGGGGCGTGAAATGCTTTTCATGCCCCCATTTCCTTCCCCTTCCCCTCCCCAGCGCTCTCCTCCAATGGGAGGAGTGTGCATGTTAGCAAACCCCCACCGGCCCCGCAACAGGCCAACGACATTGAAGTAGGACTAAAGTTGTATGTGTATTTACCTTAGTCCTACTTCTATTTCGATGGCCCGCCCAGGTTTCTTTTTTTTTAAATCTACATGAGTCAGATGTGGGGGGGGTTCCCCCTGCTGCGAGGATCTGTGCCACCTCACAGAAGGCCCATCCATGACTCGCGCATGCTCTGCGTGTACTGAGGAGTACAGCCCACGTCGTTCTGAGCAACCTCATTGGCTAACGGCTTCACCGTGGATACTAAAGTATCCTTTCGTCTATGTTGGGGCAGTCCCTTCGTTTACTGGGGAAATGAGGAGTGGTGCACATACCGGGATGTAACCTTTATCCGTAACAGGGGTCAGGCATGTTGGTTTTGATGCTGCAAGTCATAGGGGTGTTAGACCACCGCGATCAGTGGCAAATTGCCCCATGGAAATAAGAGCAGCAGGAGAAGGCGGGAGGCGGAAATGGAGAGCATTTGAATAAATAAAGTAGCGCAGCCATGGGGCGCCCAACAGGAAAGCTTGAAACGATGATTCTGGTGTTCACGATAGAAGAGGAAGCTTTGATTGACGTCACGCACGAGTCTGCTGGGCTATATTTCTCATATGAGCACCGTCACCTGTTGTATATTACATTTTTCACCACGTGTTCCATATGATTCCAATTTAGATTGAATACAACAGATATGGATTTTCATATGGGTGGAAACAAACTATTGTCGAAAATGTTTGTGGGTTGACTTTTGAGTGACAGGATTATCAATATGTTCTATTGGCGGTGCACTGCAGAGTGTGCATTTGCCACAAGTGGCCTCTTGATGCTAGATTCTGCAGCACGAGCAACCAGTGTTTCAGAAACACATGCTTTGGGTTTTATCTGATACTCTTTGGCAACAAGTTCCACATTATAGGATCCAGAGGCCAGCTGCGGCAGGAGATTTTGAAAGGCTGCCATATCAACATTTGTGCATTTTCTGAACTACCACTGGTAGTATTTGGACATATCAGCTTTGAGGGTAATCTGGCCTTGGTTGTAGAGTGGACTGTGTGCAATGCATGGCATGATATGATATGACATTTATGACACGCCTGTACACAAGTGTTTCTAGGCATAACAAGACAAGGAGGGGAAACAAAGGGAGGACAAAAACAACGATCTTACTAGGCCTTGTGTCATTCAGTTCACGCAAGTGCGTGAAAGAGGGAGGGGAGGAGTGTGGGGGGAGGGAGAAGCACAGGTAACTCAAGAAGTGCAGCCAGAGGGTGGCTTATAAACACATTTTACACGGGTTTCTTTAGCATGTGTGCAGTCACATCTCTTACGGTTATGCTGAATCCTAAGAGCAAACCATCGCCCATCTGAGCCAGAACAGGATCAAGGCCCCGTTCGTGTGGGCCCTGTGTGGGCATGGCAGGAAGGCAAGGGTTCCGAGGTTATCTTCACCATGTGTGAGATCTGTGGAGCGAGGGTTGGGACCCTCCAGGCCGCTGGTGCCACCTGATTCTTTCTTCCATGCATTGTGTTAAATGGATTGTCTTCTGTGTTTTTGTTACAGCGCCCGTTTCCCGTGGGCTTTCGGCGCTTTAGAAATACATAAGTAAATAAATAAGGCGTCTCGGTGCAGGAAGGTAAAGGCAGCGGAGCCTTTCTAAGTTCTGGGAGTAAATTCTGCTAGAAGACAGAACTATATTTGTTTTTTCTTTGCTTTTAATTTTTTTATTATTTTTCTTTTCCAATTTTTTTTTCTATCTGTGATGGACTGATTTTGGAGCTACATTTTGTGTTGTTTTATGTATAGTGGAAAAGTTTATTAAGACCATATAATTAATGAAAAATATGTTAAAAAAGTACTACATGTGTGTATGTGATCATGGGTGTGTTTCACCATCTATATGTTCTTCAATGCAGGGTGAGCATGTTTAGACCTATTGGTAAACTCTCATCAAGAGGGTATCAAGGGAGAAGTCAGTGCCCATTATGTTATCAAGAACATATTCCACAGACAGTGACTCATGGACAACGTTAGGGCACAGTACAATATGGAGGGGCGCGACATACACGTGTATTTGTATAGTAACCTGTCGCCTTTCCACCTCTTCGGAGCATTAGACCCTGTGGAAGGCGGGAGGCCGGGCAACAGGTGGATGTATAAAAAAAAAGAGGAGCAGAGTGGGTGGGCCTGTGCAGAGTGGAAGTATAGAATGAGAAAGTGGGGGCAGGGGGGTGAAGGGGGGGCATGAGGTGAAAATGGAAGTAAATATTGGGGTGACACCTATCCCACTTCTGCGGCCCATCAGCTTGAAACAAAAAGAAATCTGAACACGGACACGCATTCCTTTGCATGACAACAGAACTACATATAACTTTGCAGCCAGCCCTACAGATACGGGATGTTTCGGGGTGTATCAGCCACTTTTACTGGGCAAATACTCCCAACAAAAAAAAGGAAACAGACCTTATGCCCCTGATTTCACCCTCACAGCTCCATGGATATGTTTGGACCAGTAAAGCACGCAGCACCCCAGGAAGAAACGAGTGTTATATATGCCTGAGCAGTGGCTGCAAACCTGTATTTTTTAATGTGCATGAAATAACTAGGTGCAAAGAAATAATTATTACAAATAGAATTCCATTCTCCTCTTAAACATATGTTTCCCACTTATAATCATTTTACTTCCAACTTTAAAAAATAGGGAGTAAAATGCTCCCATTTCTAAATCATATCTGGAACACTGAGTTCAGTTCATTCTAGTATTCCTCAGAAAGGATTCTTCAATAAACCTTCACAATGGTTTTCCTCATACTTATTTCTTCATAATCAATGAATTAATAGGAACGTTATTAAATGTCTTTCCCCCTTCATCCCAACCTTCACTTCCCCTCTTCCCTCTCTCCCTCCATTTCTGTTACTGCACTTGCACGTTCCGAATTGCTCACAAACTAGTAGGAACATTATTGTTTGTCATCTTCCCTTTTCTTCCCAACCTTCACTTCCCTCCTCCCTGTCTCCCTCATGTTCTTACTGCACTTGGACATTCCGAATTGTCTCACGACCTAGTAGGAACGTTATTGTTTGTCATCTTCCCTTTTCTTCCCAACCTTCACTTCCCTCCTCCCTGTCTCCCCCATGTTGTTACTGCACTTGCACATTCCGAATTGTCTCACGACCTAGTAGGAACGTTATTGTTTGTCATCTTCCCTCTTTTTTCCAACCTTCACCTCCCCTAACCCCCTCCCATGGAATCTTGTTACTTCACTTGCACGGTCCGAATGCCTCAAGACCTAGTAGGAAAGTAATAAAGTGTATTTCTCCCCTTCCTCCCTCTCCCTTCTCTTGATGTGCATTTCAACACTCTTGCTGTATAGGCGCATTATAAATACCCAATATATAAAATAAATAAAAATACAATTTCTGCAGAATTCTATTTCTCCGTAAGCATATTCTTCATATTCACATAGCTCACTTTTTATTACCTAATCAACAAATGAAAATGACCCTTTCCCCCCACCAAAGTCACTGTAGTTGGGAAAAGTCTACATTGCACTTACGGGCCAATTTCTTTTTTCTTGTTCTTGTCTGCCTTAATGAGGGAGTGGATCTTGTCCGCATTGCTAGACGGGTGCACCCTTTTCCGAAAGAATGATATATAACATACTTTATGTGCACACAAGCATGAGACATTGCATTCCCTTTATTGGAGCAACCTGTCAAAACAATATCTTTCCCTTGACGTGAAACCCTGGGCATGAGCCCAAAATGGCCGATTTATTGCAAGGCTGGCTCATGCAAGCTGTTCATATTGAAAGCACAGCAGAATGAATCTATGGGGGAAGAGGTTCAGGCTGCCAAGATAGCTCAGTGAATTGAGCTGGCGATGCTTCGATCTGTATGTGATATGCAGGTTTCGAATCGTTGGGTAACAATTGCATGTAAATATGTTCTGTGTACAGCGCTTTGGCGTAAGTGTTATATAAATAACAAGGCATTATCAGTGGCCTCCGTTCAGGTGGTGGAGCTACAAAAACAGAGTCAAAGAGGAACGGATCCTATTAGTAACCACCAGCAATTGGCTGCTGCTAGTTTTCTCATACTTCACAAATAACAGGTTAGATGGGCTGCATTTCAATGTGCCCCTTCGGTGCTGCTGCAGCACTCAAGCCATTAGACCCATGTTATTAAAGTGAGGCCACAACACAAAGGGACAAAACAAGATTTCAGTCGCAGCCACCATATACTAACCAGGTTCAGTCCATTTTAGCAAACGAATGGACACATGCTTTACAAACAAACCTTGTCAATGGACTAACAGACATAAATGGAGAGGGTTAATGGAAAAGTAAGACAATAGGAAATGCACACTGGCTGGTATTAGACAGACATTTGCCAGCTACTGCTGTCATATGCCCAGGTACTGCTATCATATGCCCAGGTACTCAAACCATGCTGCTGCTGTTACCATTTTATTGTAAGGTACTATGATTATGGGAGCCCTGATGCATGTCTGCCATGTGACTACACGAAAGTACAACATGTTGGCTTTGCCAGTGCTTGTTTCTTTCTTGTAGGTGTCCTTCATCCCTTGTATCTAACAGAGGTTCTATAGCGTAGACATCGCTGTTGAGCAACAGAGAGATGTACAGTAAAGAGCAGTGATACAATAGTGTGGAGGTGTCTGGGAGGGGGGCTGGGATGGCTGTCCATCAGACCACTGATGCATCAGCATACACTAAAGCCCCACTGATGCATCAGCATACACTAACGCCCAACTGATGCACCAACATACACAAACGCCTCACTGATGCACCAGCATACACTAACGCCCCACTGATGCACCAGCGTACACTGAAGCCCCACTGATGCATAAGCATACTGTAAAGCCCACTGATGCATCAGCATACACTAAAGCCCCACTGATGCATCAGCATACACTAACGCCCCACTGATGCACCAACATACACAAACGCCCCACTGATGCACCAGCGTACCCTGAAGCCCCACTGATGCGCCAGGGTACACTAAAGCCCCACTGATGCATCAGCATACCCTGAAGCCCCACTGATGCACCAGCATACACTAACGCCCCACTGATGCACCAACATACACAAACGCCCCACTGATGCACCAGCGTACACTGAAGCCCCACTGATGCATCAGCATACCATGAAGTCCAACTGATGCACCAACGTACACTGAAGCCCCACCCCACTGATGCATAAGCATACTGTAAAACCCACTGATGCATCAGCATACACTAAAGCCCCACTGATGCGCCAGCGTACCCTGAAGCCCCACTGATGCGCCAGGGTACACTAAAGCCCCACTGATGCATCAGCATACCCTGAAGCCCCACTGATGCACCAGCATACACTAACGCCCCACTGATGCATCAGCGTACACTAAAGCCCCACTGACACACCAGCGTACCCTGAAGCCCCACTGATGCACCAGCGTACACTGAAGCCCCACTGATGCACCAGCGTACACCGAAGCCCCACTGATGCATCAGCGTACCCTGAAGCCCCACTGAAGCGCCAGCGTACACTAAAGCCCCACTGATGCGCCAGCGTACACTAAAGCCCCACTGATGCACCAGCGTACACCGAAGCCCCACTGATGCACCAGCGTACACCGAAGCCCCACTGATGCATCAGCGTACCCTGAAGCCCCACTGAAGCGCCAGCGTACACTAAAGCCCAACTGATGCATCAGCATACACTAACGCCCCACTGATGCACCAGCATACACTAACGCCCCACTGATGCACCAGCATAAACTAACGCCCCACTGATGCACCAGCGTACACTGAAGCCCCACTGATGCATAAGCATACTGTAAAGCCCACTGATGCATCAGCATACACTAAAGCCCCACTGATGCATCAGCATACACTAAAGCCCCACTGATGCATCAGCATACAATAAAGCCCCACTGACGCACCAGCCTACACTAAAGCCCCACTGACGCACCAGCCTACACTGAAGCCCCACTGATGCACCAGCATACACTAACGCCCCACTGATGCATCAGCGTACACTAAAGCCCCACTGACACACCAGCCTACACTGAAGCCCCACTGATGCATCAGCGTACCCTGAAGCCCCACTGAAGCGCCAGCGTACACTAAAGCCCCACTGATGCGCCAGCGTACACTAAAGCCCCACTGATGCACCAGCGTACACCGAAGCCCCACTGATGCACCAGCGTACACCGAAGCCCCACTGATGCATCAGCGTACCCTGAAGCCCCACTGAAGCGCCAGCGTACACTAAAACCCCACTGATGCGCCAGCGTACACTAAAGCCCCACTGATGCACCAGCGTACACCGAAGCCCCACTGATGCACCAGCGTACACTGAAGCCCCACTGATGCGCCAGCGTACACTGAAGCCCCACTGATGCGCCAACGTACACTAAAGCCCCACTGATGCATCAGCAGACACCATAGCCCCACTGATGCATCAGCATACACTAAAGCCCCACTGATGCGCCAGCGTACACCGAAGCCCCACTGATGCACCAGCATACACTGAAGCCCCACTGATGCGCCAGCGTACACTGAAGCCCCACTGATGCGCCAACGTACACTAAAGCCCCACTAATGCACCAGCAGACACCATAGCCCCACTGATGCGCCAGCATACACTAAAGCCCCACTGATGCACCAGCATACACCGAAGCCCCACTGATGCACCAGCGTACACCGAAGCCCCACTGATGCATCAGCGTACCCTGAAGCCCCACTGAAGCGCCAGCGTACACTAAAGCCCCACTGATGCGCCAGCGTACACTAAAGCCCCACTAATGCACCAGCAGACACCATAGCCCCACTGATGTGCCAGCATACATTAAAGCCCCACTGATGCATCACCATACACTAACGCCCCACTGATGCACCAGCCTACACTAAAGCCCCACTGATTCACCAGCAGACACCATAGCCCCACTGATGCGCCAGCATACACTAAAGCCCTGTAATGCGCCATTATAATCTAAAACCCCACAGCTGCCTTAGCATGCACTATAGTCGCACTGGGGCACCAGCACCGTAGCAGGTCCGATAGCACAGCGAGTAGAGCACTTGCTTTGACATCCTGCAGAGCCTCCTGGTGCAGGTTCGAATCCCAGCAAAGCCAAACTCAACCTTTCATCTTCCGAGGTCGATAAATGAACACCACACTCTGCGTGATCATAGCGCTATATAAATGCTAAAAAAAACCACTAAAGCCCCAGTAACGCGCCTTTATATTCTAAAACCCACACCTTATACACACAACGAATACATCCATATGGCCTACTCTTGTACCGTGCTACCTGATGGAGATTCGTGACACTATATATATTTGTATAGAGGTCTTTATGACTGTCATATGTTCCTATAATGAGATTCTGATGCTCAACTGTTGAAAAAACCCTGGGTCTTTTAACTCCAAGTAATATCGTTCTTGCCACTCTTGCAGAGCCTTTTCAATCACTATTATGTAACCAGAGTCTAGTTCTGCTGCCCATTGACACGCATCCCTCTACTCTAAACCACAGACTCGTATTCTTTAGGTCCTTTACTCTGACCATTCCTGGAGCTACACGGCCCCCACCTCTAGGCCATGTTAGGCTCCTCCTTGGTTTCTGCAGGTTAGTATGGGCGGGTCTTTTGCTACTAGGCTATGTCCTGCATCAGGTCCCACTTACTCTACATTTCTTCCCTTTGGGCACGTGGGCACTACAGCATACTTGCCAACCCTACAGATTTAGGCAGTAGGCTACTGCTTTTTAAGCAGTCCTACCGCCTACAGATTTGGGTGACAGATTCTACTGCTTTTTACAGTGGCAGGTAATGTATGTGACTCTAAGGCAGGTAGCAGGACAAAGCATGCAACACAAGAATTAGTCTATCTGTACAGTGGGCTGGTAGGTGATTACTTTGATTAGGCTCAGACCAATCCACTGACCTGACAGCTACGTGGCTCTTCCAGTACAACCCTTGTACCCTTGTGAACCACCATTGAAGGCAAGTGGCATAGCGTAACACCATTACAGAGCATCTGCTAATCAGACTAAGGGGGGTATCAGTGTTCATGTAAATCAGTGATCAATTTGCACTGCAGGAATACATATTGCCGAGGCTGCTGCTACAGCGCAGTGGCAAACGTTGCCTGCCAGCTCTGTGTGATTACCTTCTGTGAAGTTGGGTATTTCAATTTGGTGTTAAGCTAGCATTCAGAATTATATAATTTTAACATGTGAACATCTTTCCATGTTGTACTGTTTGATGGGTTGTGTATTTTAGAATGCTTCAATGATGCCAACAATGTGCGTTTTGTATTTTCCTGTGATGTCATTTTTATGAACCTTAATTTTTTCGAAACCTGAAAAATCCTACATTTTTTCATCACAGAATGTTGGCAAGTATGCTACAGCTTTCCTTGTGCAGGGTTTCCGCTGCTTAGCTCTTCTGATTGGCGGTGTGGTATTCTGAATTCAATACAACAATGCTTTATTTCGGATTCACTCCTTGAAAGAAATCCCATACATACAATCTAAAATAGCAATAGAATAAAAGAGAATCCCAAATCAATGTTAAAGGCTAGAGTTCATTACAGGCAAATTAAATCAATCGGAACAAGAAAAGGGTTCCCTGCTAGATGCTGCTGAATTGATCACATTGAGCAGAGGCGTTGCTGGGGGCGGGTGTGGGGGGGGGGGAGGGAGCTGAGGGAGCTATAGCTCCGGGTCTTTTGATTGTGGCCCCGGATAGAAGCTCAGGGGCTACAACCAAAAGGCTAGCCAGCCCCGAGTCCCGCCAGTCCTGACATTAGCAAGCCCCTGATCTTTACAGACCTAGCAACACCCCTGACATTGAGCATGTTTTATTAATATACGTGTTAGCTAATCCATATATCAGAGCTCGTGATAAAAATTAAGAAGTAGAAATAAAACGGCGAATAAAACAGTTTATCTGAATGATATGATATAAAGGAAATGCTTGCTGCAATCTATGTGTAGGCTGCTAGTATAAGTGCATGTTTTTTCTTTTTTTAGCCAGGCTCTAAATATGTAGCTGTGCACTGCACATATAACACAATTACAATACGTAGATGTGTAGATGGTTAGTGCGTCCTCGAGGCTGCGAACTGAACAGGTTGTCAATACTGGTTTGTCCTTAGGCTTCTGTACAGCGGGCAAAAAAACAGAAAGTGTGTACTAGCCCCCTTAGCAGGCAGGAGGGACTCGGGGCTGAATCACTCAGATGCCGCGCATATTGAAGTATAAATAAGGGCAATGTGCCTAACCGGAATTTGATGTAAAGGGCCTGATTCGCAGAACGTTTTCCTAGGGCATTGCACCCTTATTAAACACTTCCATGAATCAGGCCCATAGAGTCTGTGCATCTGATGGGGAGAGTAGACCCATGTGACTCTCACACCCATAGTCTGTTGCTATATTCGATTGATAGCACATAGCGCTTGGTGTGTTCAGTGGTGTGCTATTGTTGGCCCGTTGTAGAGTTGCCTTAGTGTAGCTATTGGTCCTCTCGGGTGTAGGCCACACATCTTTTTGACCCAGAGCAATTAACAGGGACTTAACATGTTTACACCCGCTTAGATTCATCCAGCCACTTTGTGACTGCAGACCTTTCAGTGCGTCCATGTATTTGCTTAAATGTGGTGACCAGGGCTCAAGTCGAGGGTACACGCGGGTGGACGGAGTCCACCCACTTTTTTCAGAGGGTGGCCTCAGTTCCCCTCCCCCCCCCCCACACCCCTCAGCTAAAATGAGAAAGATTGAATGTCCTCCTTGAATTTATGAATTACAGTCGACCTCAGGGATCGAACCGGAGTCATCAGATTTGTAGGCTGGACACTTCACCCCTGCATTATAGCCCTATGAAAAATAAACAGCTAAAGGTGAAATGTCCCATTTCACTACTGCAAGTTCCAGGGAAAACGTTTGGATTGGTTCTTGGAGTTTAAAACATGACACCTTTTAACATTTTCAAAAACACTATTAGAAGAAAATATTCTCTCTTGGTTTTGTGTGTGTGTGTTGATTGTATGAAAGGCAAATGCCATCCGTCCTGTGCAATTTGGGTGGTTATGCAAAGCCAATAATGAAATGTGAATATTTCACCCTAATATGCTAATTTCAGGTGACATCACATCCAATTACGTTTGCCGATGAGTCTCCCCACTTTAATTTTTAGGACTTGACCCCTGGTGGTGACACTCACACGCGGAGCCAGTAACAGACCAGGCTGAAGGCTATAGTTCTGAAATCTGCATTTTATTAAGCTGTAGCCTGAGCGTTGTGTTTGGCGTGCTTTGCGGTAAACACAGGGCCTTTTTAAGAAATGTATTCTCGACCATTGCCTACCTATAACTGTTGGTGGGATCCCAGATTTCTGCACCAGACATAGCTGAAGGCCTGGCTTGCAAGTTATATAATTGATGGACAGGTGGCAGGCTCTGGTGCTGTGGATGTAACTGAATTTCATTATGGCATTAGTGGTTCTCCCAACAGGTAATAGAGAGCTTTCCACTTGGCCTGACTAACTGCCATCACTCCTGAACCTACTGCCAAAATAATCAAAGCACTCCATCTGTTCAACATTATGGCCATCTATTCTGATGGTAAGTCCATCTTTCCCCCTCTTGATTTATTCATAAAAAAACATTGATTTGCCATAGTTGATCCCAGTACAGCCCTCTTGGAACGTTATCACTTGTGTGCGGAGTCCACTGGGAGTAAGGGAAATCAAAAATGCATCATCCGCAAACATCAATGTCGGTATTCTATCCTCACGATATCTCTGATTGCAGGTTTACTAGCTTGGTGGTGGTCTTATTAATAAAAATACAGAAGTGTGTTGGCGCAAGTGCACAGCCCTCTCTCACCCCCACATTAACGTCTATTGGAGCTGTCGCGTCCCTGCCAAGACTCCAACGTACTCTTGCTGCGTTACAGTTATAGAGACCCTGCATCACCTACAACAGTTGGATCAGGGCATCTAAAGTGTGCAGCGGCTCCCATAGTTTTGCCATAGGTAGGCACTTTTGAAATCATTAAATGTTACTAAGAGACTCATTCTTCTGAGAGCGACATACTTTAGAGACAATATATAGATAGCCTAAAAGATTGGTCTACTGTACTGGTGTCTAGCTCTCATAACCAACCTATTTCTTTTCATTTTGTCATGGGAGTTATTTTGGATTTTCCTGGCAGTGAGGCGTCCCTTTCATGTCTCGTTCCAGTCCCTCCAACATGTAGAATGACCCTTTTATCACACACACCTAATCCAGCCGCTCACCTCCCCTACTATCACCTATCCATCATAATCTTCCTATCTGTTGATTTATCCTTAGAAACATGTTGTAGCTTCTGTTTCACCTCCCACTTTTCGCACTTTAGAACCATGTAAGGCGTTCCTCTGGGTAGGGCCAGGACCGAACAAAAAATAAAATTCAAAGCATATCAAACAGATTGAATGTTTTGAGCATAATTACCATCCTCACATGCCAGTAGCTTTGTCTGTCCATAACCCATCCCTCACATTCTACCTCACATTGCTCCCCCTCCAGCAGGTCTTCTGTCAGGCAGCCTCCTCCCTGTCATCTTCTTAAGCACATCCTTGAGTAGCTTTCAGGGTTCCCCTACAGAGGTTTCCTCGTTGTCATCCTTAGGTTCCATTCTCTCCTTTGCTGAGTCTTCCCTCTTTTGAGGATCCTGAGGCCCACCCTGGTCATGGCTTTGGTCAGCATCTTCGCCACCTTTATCTCCAGGAAGCCTAGTTTCATGTTCAGAGCAAGGGAAGCTTTCATAAGAAGCCGGCATAATGTCTTCCAGTCATTCCCCTGGGAACTGTGGGTAGCAGTATTGTGCGTTGGCATCATTGCATGACCGGACTTTGCTCAATATGCATGGGGCGTGATCGCATTGATTTCATAGGAGATCTCACATGTGATGCATGTCATGTCTGAGGTGATGAGCAGTCCCTGGTGGAGTAGCGAGCTATGTCGGTTTCGTAATCATAATTGGCTGAGTTTAGTGGTTGTTTTATTTGGTATAGCACTCATAGGCGCCCTTTCGTTGAAGATTTCTCTGCACATGTATAAGACTATAAGTTAATATATCACCCCGAGAACCATCACTTTGCATAATCAAAGCTTGAGATGTATTAATGATATACATTGTCCATCTGATCATGCCCCGGGCACCTTGAGCCTACCTATGTGTCTGCATGGCACGGCAGTGCAGCGTGGCCCGTGGCACATTGATTAACAGCAGTTGCAAGAAGCCATTCTCCTGGGCACTGTCACCCTGTAGGCAGGGTCCTGTTCACAGTAACCCGCTGCAGTGTCAAGTAGGCATGTTCTTTGGACATGCCCAGGAGATATAGTGCTCACAAGCGATATCCTGCAGAGCTGCCCTGCCAAGTACTGACCTTGGCCTGCTGTGCCAGGAGCGCATGGCCACTGACCGGGGCACCATGTCCAGAGCATGGTTTGTGGAGATGGCCAAGGCATAGTGACCCCACCTGCAATGCTTACAGGGCACAGTAACCCTGCCTGCTGTATCAGAAGTTCACATCGGTTCGCAATTTGTGCCCCCAGAAGCATTGAAATGTCAGGCATCGCTACCCATCGGCCAGCCTACATCCCTATGGAACATGCCCTAGAGCCCACTAAAGGGCCAGGGTATTCACCCAGGTGATATCGCACTTGTCATGGTGAAATGGGTTTCTAACATGCCCGGGTGTTTTTAGAAACAGGGCAAACTTTCGCATAGTGCTAATATCGCGCAATTTCGCACTTACACCAGTGCACAGTTTCTGTAATCTGGCCCCTGGTGGGAATTTGAATGAGATGTGGAAGCTTTTGCCCCCTACTTGGCTGGCTTTCGGCAGGTTTCATTGTAGAACGGTCAATAGAGCTTAAGTTAAAAAGCTTCCCAATGTAACCATTACTGACGGGAGCGGCTATCACTGATTCTATAATATATGTGATATCCATGTTTTTTTTAATGGACTATTCCCTTCAACGTAGATAAGTTAAAAACTTTTTTAAATTAAATTATAAAAGTGGCTGGTGTTTTCCTTTAGATTAACTTGGTTTTAGACTGTAAATAGGAACTAAATTATAGTCTTTTTTTATTTTCAATCTTTGCACGTGGATTTGTGTACACGTTAACTGACTTCAAACATTAATAATCCTGACCAATACATTTAGACTAATTATATAATTATTCCCCGGTGAGGACACATTCAGTCCGTCCATTCGCCCTATAACTACACTGCTTCAAGTGACTATAGGAACATAGGCGGTTGTTCCAAAGTCATACTTTCCAAACCCTCAACGCAGCCATGAAGCCCTCACTTAGCCCTCACTCAGCCCTCACTCAGCCATTCTTCTCAAAGTGACTACTCAGCCAAGTTGTAATTCCTCCACAGCCACTCTATTACTACGGATCAGGGGTTGGAAGCCTGTGGCTGAAATGTCAGAGGGAGAAAAGACCAAAAGTTATTTGTCTGAAAATAACTTTCGGTCTTCTCTCCCCTGAACTTTTGACCCTTTGCCCTTGCCCCCACCCCCTACTTACCTTGCGGTGGCACACAGCGCAGTGTCCCTGTGATGCCTAGTCCCTTTCACATCCGTGATCGGGAACCGGCGCCGTAGGGTCCTTTCTTTTTGTTTTTTTACTTTTCACGGGACTGGATGCTGGGGACACCCCCGCAACCACCACTCACAATATAGTGAACAAAGGTGCGGTGGACAGCTCCTCAGCCCCTGCTGCCCTTGCCACGAATGGGGGATTTGGTTGAACTTTTCGGGCATTTGGAATTTTCGAAAGGTCGAAATTCTCCCAAATCTCCCATTCGGTCTTTTCTTTCCAGACTTTTTGGACGTTTCCTATTACAACTATTGCGCTCACCTGTGCGATCAATATTGTCAATTCACGACACTTTAAACCAATCTACAGCTGAGTGATGATTACTTGCCAGTCACACTGCTCCGAGCCCCTCTACACAGGCACATGAGCACTTGTCTCAAACCACACTGCTTCTATCACACCAACACAGACGCTCTCAGCCGTCCAACTGCTATACATTTTAAAGACAGAACACAAAAAAGACCGATTTATTTTGCCCTATTTGGTGCGGTCTTCAAAATGCAGAATGATCACATTCTGGAGAGGGCTTCACACGCTCGAACCCCCTGAGAAGGCGAGCTTGCCCTCAACCCACATCCACCCTCTCCAACGCTCATGGGATTTCTTACAAAATCGGGGGGGGGTTTCACCCCCCCAAGCCTCCCCTTTTGCTACCGGCACAGACAGGCAAACACACGATGTACCCACCCCCCCTGGCCCTTCCTTTCGCTTCCCCACCACAAACATTCCCCACACAGACACACACACACAAACAAAAAGCCACTTTCCTCTCACTTCCACGACTTCCCTCGTCAGGCCAAGCCTGCCATTCCCTGCCCACACTTGTGTGCCTCAGGGGCATGACAGATTGGTTTAGATTAAGAACGCTCTGAATGGTCTCAGAGCGGTCTTTCTGAATCAATCCTTTTTGACTTTGGAAAAAAGAAAAAGAATATTTCACCCAGGACCGTCCATACTGACACTCCCCAATTTTCTTTCTTGCTGACCACCATACAACCTGCCAGAAGGCACACAACCTTGGGATCCTCTTGAAAAGTGATCTAAAGCTCAATCATGTTATCACCTCAATAACCACTGCTGCTATGATGAATTTCCTTAATATCTATAATATCCAGCCCCACTTCTCATACCGCTCTAAAAAGACTCTTATCTCAACCCTGGGCCCTGACTACTGCTCATAACTCCTCATAGGCTTCACCCATACTCCTCCACTCCTCCTTTACAAAATCCTCCCATTCCTTCACCTCTCCACACTGCCATCATGCCATGCATGTGTGGTCCTTCTACAAATTCATTCTTGTCTTGCCATCCATTTATGCCCCCTTGCGATCCATTAATGCCCCCTCTTACGTAGCCAACTAAATCTCTTGCTTCACTCTGCCTTACACCCTTTGACTCCAAGACCCTCCGCAACCTGTCAGTTTCTCACCCGCCCTGTATACCCACTTGATTCCACTCCTTTTCCCTTCTTGCCTCCTGCACAGCAACTCCCCTCCCATGACATCAAAAACACCACCCACATTCATTCAAGTCAACCCTTAACCCCTTGAGTTTCAGGCTATTTGGCAAGTCTATGCAAAAAGGATGAGCATACTCGTCCGCGACAACTAGAACACCTGAAAGGAGCACGCACAACATTACTACCTAAGCCCGAACCCACCCTCCCTCCCACCACCGCACTCACTTATCCCACCCTAGCTCTCTGAGTATATGTCCTGCCCTGCATCGGTGCCTCGTCAAAGTTTTACCCCAGCCTTCATTACCATCAGTTCATGCCAATTAACCACTCAAATATCTTGTGTAAGGCACCTGCCTGCAAGACCACCCAGACAAATGTATATCACTCTTTTACACCAAGTCCTCAATAAATACTCTAGACTGGCTGGCCGACCATAACTGCAACTCCTCCATCACCTCCAACACATTCCTCCCGTGGACAGATCATAGCTGCATACAATTCACTATCCCCACGACACCTACCAAAAAAACATTAGTACATAAATCTGCCACCATATCCAGAAGCTCCAAAGAATGAACTGCAGACAACTTACGCCCCCTTCTTAACACTCCATGCCTCGCCCCACCCTTCTCACAAGATCCTAACATTTTAGCAGACATTCTCAAGGATACGCTCACTAATGCAATAGACTCCATTGCTCCTCTAGAAGAAAAAAAAGAAAAAAGTCCTTCCATTAATGCATGGTTCACAGAGGACCTCCAAGCATTGCATACCAACAAGCGTCAGGCGCGCAAAGATTGGCAGGCAAACCCGTGCGACATCACCAAAAACGTATTCAAAGTCATTGCAAAAAAATACAAAGCTGCCATCTTCAATGCCAAATCTGAGTCATACAGCCGTCGAATATTAGACTCTAAGTCCCATTCAAGAGAACTCTTTTCCATCTTTAAAGAGCTCACAGTGCCTCCCACTTCCACTGACGAGATTGCTAAGGACGAAGCTTGGTGTAACAGTATCCAAGCTGCCATGCTCAACAAAATAGACCTCCTACAAAACAAAATCTGTGACCACTACAATACTCTACCGAAACAGAGTCTGCACTCACAGTCTCAAACCTCTAGCAAAATCACTAACATCCCTAAATTTGCCTTCAATGAAGTCTCAGAACTAGAAGTCCTGGACATCCTGAAACATCTGAAGCCATCGACCTGCAAAGGTGATACATGCCCTCCTAAGTTAATCAAGGACTGCGCTGAACCACTTGCCCCACTCATTAACGCATTCATTAATGCTTCTTTCAAAACTTGCTCCGTCCCAGACAGCCTCAAAGAAGCTTGGGTGCGCCCACTTCTAAAAAAGCCCACTCTCGACCCCACGCTGCCCAACAACTACAGACCTATAACGACAGTCCCTTTCCTTCTCAAAATTCTAGATAAAGTGGCACACAGCCAAATTCAACTATACCTTGAATCAAACTCCATCCTTGGTACTAGACAGTCAGGCTTCCGCAAAGGCCACGGAACAGAGACTGCTCTGCTGGACCATAAAAACCAAATAACTAAGATACTGGACACAGGCAAACCCGCCCTTCTCCTTCTCCTTGACCTCTCAGCGGCGTTCAACCTAGTGGACCACAAAACCCTCACCTCACACCTCTCCCACTCTGCACATTTCTCAGACCAAGCCACCTCATGGATAACAACCTTTTTAGAAGGGAGGGCCATGAAAGTCTTTTCAAACACATCCAACGCAACACCATTCATAATTCACTGCGGTGTCACACAAGGCTCTTGTACAGCACCTACGCTGTACAACCTCTTTACAAAGCCTCTGTTCGAAAAACTGGATGCACTTGGGATCGCCTACACCAACTACGCAGATGAAACCCAAGTGCTCCTTCCCCTAACTGGCTCATACCACACAGACGCCCTGGCCCTAAAACACATATACGCAACTATTCAAGCCTGGATGTCCACTAACGGCCTATGTCTTAACGGGGATAAGACTGAAATCCTGATCCTCGGCCAACAGTCTACACTTGCCAGGTTAGATAGCCTCTATGTCAATTTTAACATTGACAACTGCACTATCCCAGTCCTATCTTCTGTAAAAACGCTAGGGGTCTCCATTGATGCAGCCCTGTCTATGGACAAACAAGTCAATGCCATTGTCTCTGCATCCGCGATATGCACCAAATTCATAAACGCCATAAAACCATTCCTCACCAAAGAAAACTGCCTATCAATTGCAAGAGCTACCATAGGCGCAAAACTTGACTATTGTAACGCACTCCTAGCCGGCACCTCTGAAAAAAACCTAAACAAACTTCAAGTCACTCAAAATAACGCTCTGAGAGCAGCCTTAAGCATCTCCAAAAGGGACTACATATCACATGCAAGACAATCCGCTCATTGGCTCCCTGTCAAAGAACGTATCACCTTCAAGGTTCTGACCACTACCCACAAGTGCATCCATCACACTGCACCACCTTATCTCTCAGACACTATTCACAGGCCGGCCTTATCCAGACCTACAAGACTTTGCTACACCAACCAACTCACGGTACCACACATCAACAAGGTTACTGCGGGAGGTCGGGGTTTCCCCTACATAGCACCTAGACTCTGGAACAATCTCCCTCATGCTCTAAGAGCAGAATGCTCCCTTACAGCTTTTAAAAAAAAACTCAAAACCTCTCTCTTCAACTAAACTTCCTCTACCCACAGCCAAACATACACACATTGCTAATGTTTTTCTATTGACGAAACCTGCATTCGTGTATACCTCTAGGATGTAACTAAGTATCGCTTTTTATTGTAACCAGCGCCACGATGCTTCAGGGCTGTTTCTGTGCGCTTAACAAATACGAATAAATAAATAAATATAAATAAAAAAGGAAAATATAGCACAAAAGGATTCTAAACACTGATTCTACATGCATGTGATCTTTAGTGCCTTGCACAGGACATATGACGGAAGGAAGCACAGGAGAGGAGTATATTCACGGACACATGAATTGGCTGACACTCCCACACCGCTGCACACCTGTGTAGAATATAACCACGATGCATCGTCATGCTGCGAGCAGCCTCAATTACTATCTTCTGGAAACCACAGAATTACTCTTTGCTGCTAATTACGTGTCGCGGGCAGAGTGTTTCAGCCGCAGTGAAGGCGTAATTGTGTGGTGTCTGGTGGAACCGGCAGGCTAATGCACACTCATTTTAAAATGCCCAGACTTCTTGCAATCTAGATCTGTCACCGGGGATGTGGTGCGCCTGACCTATCGCCTTGCTGTTTGCAATAACATATCCGAATTGTGGGCAATAGCGCTACATGTCAGTAGGCTGCAGATGCCTTGTGCATTTTAATCAGGGCCTCTGGGGCTCTAGCTTGCAGAAGAGGCTATGAGTCCAACAGTAACCTGGGAGTGGGGGAACCCAGCCAAGACCACATGTCTGTGCACCTTGGAATTGTTTGATATCTCTAAATGGTAGAGGCAGCAATCTCATGAACCCAATCAATTTCCTATCCAAATTGAGCTGTAGAAGGTGCTGAAACCTTCCTTGGTGGGGACTCCAGTCCTCAGTGCAGCACCTACTGAACAGAAACATGTGTCAAGGAGCGATACACTGTCTTCATTTTACAATGTATTAGATACACTCTGGGCCCAGTGTAGAGTTATGTGATGTGGCCCACTGCCTCACCTATAGAATACATCCATATGAGTACTGAAAGGACCCACATAAACGTTAAGGACCAACTTAAGACTCATGGCGTTTATGTTGCAGCCTCTCGTAGTTGTGAAGCACACGTGGATGGTGTGGTTGACGGCTCCAAGTCCCATTTGGAGGTGTTGCGACGTGCCAAACCATTCCTGTCCTTAAAAAGTCATGAAACCCTAGTTCGAGCCATTCTTATGCCTCGTTTGCACTATTGCAACGTCCTTCTGTTGAGAGCCACTACAAATTGCATAAGTAGACTGCTTGTGTCTGCAAGAGTACGTTTCAAGGCTCTCTCTTTGGTTCACAAGTGCGTCCCTGGTGATGCGCCCGCCTGTCTCAAGGAACAAATGAAATCGTGTGCACCCTCTAGGCTGCTCCGCTCCGGTACTCGCGGACAGATGGTCGTCCCGAGATGTAAAAGAACAAGAGGCTCTGGATGTTCCTTTCCTGTCTTAGCTGCTCAAGCATGGAATGCTTTTCCCTTAGAGCTGGGTTTGGAAAAATGTCACCTGCAGTTTCGGAAACATCTAAAACGTTCTTATTTGAATAATGTCCCTTCTCAACATTTCCTGTCCAACCTCTTGAGTTATTCTATGGAAAGTGAGCTTGAAATTGTATCTATTCTGCTGTCCCCGAAGTGCTGTTTGTGTTTATGTATGCACCCTGATGCTTGTGGGCTTTGGTGTTTTACAAATAAATAAATAAATAAATAAATAGAATGCTTCAAGCTTAAATGAGTACTATTTAAAAGGCAAACCTCTAGGTATTCAATCACCTTTATTCAACAAGAAAAATGCCTAGAGGTATGGTATGAGAAGAAAATTATTAAAAGAGTCTGTCTTATAGTAATTCACCACAGCAAGTGTCACCCAAATAAATGAAACATATCTATGACAGGGGGGGCATAGAAAGTTGACTAGTTTCAGCTGGTTCTCAACTTTCTGCTTTCATCAGGCAATTACCAGGAAAGTGTGCGATAAATTCTTAGCAAAGCCAGATAGGAGCCCAGTAAAGCTATCGTGTCATACATTCCCACTAAGCCTCTACAACCTGTGCAGTAATATTAGATATTGCATACTCACTATCCAATGAGTACCCAATATCTAATGTTCACATATAGCTTCAGTGGATATTCAACTGACCACAGTTTCTGAGTCATGTGGACTCATAAATGATGGTATCCACTTCCAATTTCGAGTCACCAGCTGAGATACGGATGGAACAGGGGGGAGTTAATGCTTGAGGGTTGCTGGTTTGGGTTTAAAGGTTGATAATGGATGATGAGATTACTAATCCCTTTTTGTGACTATTTGTCGATTACATCAATGAGCACTTGCATTAGACATCAAACAAAGCACAATCTCATCCCTGGTGATCTGTCAGTTTCAATTTCCTTTTGGGGTGGGGCCAAGCCTGATTTGCATATGGTCTTTCCCTTCTGTAATGGCTTGGCAGGCGAAGAACGGTGGTCTGGAGGGTTGCCCAGAGCATTGCCAGTGGTTAAGATTAAGTCTAAACCTTCCAGCCATCACCTCTTTGTTTTTGCTATGTCACCCCGAGTGGGACGGGTATGCCCAGACGTGGGTCCCGTGCCTGCTGGGCCTAGAGACCCAAGCTACTCCTCACTGATGAGCCCCAACAAGGGCGAAACATGTTTGGGGATGCTTGTGGTCTCGTGCAGAAGGGATGTGGCCTAGCAGTTCGGGCTGGACTGCCCCTTTTGGGGTGGGGCCAAGCCTGATTTGCATATGGTCTTTCCCTTCTGTAATGGCTTGGCAGGCGAAGAACGGTGGTCTGGAGGGTTGCCCAGAGCATTGCCAGTGGTTAAGATTAAGTCTAAACCTTCCAGCCATCACCTCTTTGTTTTTGCAGTTTCAATTGTGTACCTAGAGTGAAGGGTACATCAAGTCTCAAACATTGAGTGAGAGTCACTCATAATGCCTTAAAGTCTCAATCTTGGCCACTTTTAACATACCCAGCACAGTTCATTCACTAAAGATTGTGTCCACTTGACTGTACCCTGCACATATGCAAGCAGACAAAAAACACTTGCATTCTGTATTTGCTTTTGCGTGGGCGGGTTCACTTTTCTGAATCATCCCACTTGCACATTTCAGGCAGACCAAAGCATATCCCGATTCACAACGGGATGTGATTTCATTGTTGGCAGATGTGTTGCTTACACCTATGCCTCCACTCCCCCTCTGCAGACCAGGCAAAGGCAAAAGAGCAATGCTGCTAGGAGTCATGAAAAGATCTGAAAGGATATCTGACTGTATTGCTTCGGCCAAATAAAACAACTCATGCTTGGCATGAGCATTTCTATGTTTCTACATTTCCACCTCTCAGAAGGCAGTAGAAATGTCAAACATGCATTTACATTAAGAGACCCTTCAATGCCTGAAATTGCTCTCACAACCCCTACAGTGGGTTGCAGCTTGGCGCCAGCCCCTCCACCGATGTAGGGATTAGTGAGCCAATGAATATTCAAGTGCCAGGACCATGCCTGACACTCACATATGTATGCAGGTACGAACTGTGGTCGCTTGCTAGTCCCTTACCCGAAGCCAGGTACTTGCAAGATGAGATCTGTAGGCAAAGAGGTGCAAGGCCAATACATATGTCTGCCCTCAATTTATTGGTAATTCGCCCTCTTGCCATTAGAGTAGCACCACGTGTGGTAATCATGATTCTTCTGTTTAGGCATTCATATTTAATTCCTGTGGTCTGTTAAAATTGGATACTAATTGATTTAATCCAATGAAATTTGCAAGAAGTAATGCATACATTAGAAAAGAGAAAGCAGGAGGCCTCTGGAATGGCCTCCCTGCCCCACTCAAACTAGAGCCATACCAGCCGAGGTTCCGGAAGAAGCTGAAGACCTTCCTTTTCGCTTCTGCCTTCTCTCTCTCCCTCCCCTGTTGATCTACCTGTCTGCTGCGCTGACTGGTTGCGTGGCTACCCTCAGCATCTCAATGGCACCAGTGTCCTCCATGACCAGGCTCCCCTGCACTGCCCCTGGGCCTACCGCGCAAGTAGGGGCTGTATCTCTAACCCTACAGTCCCCTGCCTCCTTGCACCTACCCAGAGCCACGCTGCCTTGGCTGCACTTACTTAGAGCAATGCTGCCCTGATTGCACTCCCCCCTTGCCTCCCCCTGGCACTTCTCCTCCCACTCTCCCCCTGCACTTGCACGATCTGAATGACAGAAAGCCTAATAAGATTATTTGTTTTATCCTCCCTCCGTCTTCCCTACCTTGTCTTATCGTGCCTAGAAACACTGCGTACAGGCGCGTTATAAATGACATCGTATATTATTATACCAGATCTTGATCCTAGTGCCAGCATTATGTGAAGAAGCCAGGAGAGGTAATTAAAACAAAAAAAGAAAGGCAACATAAAGCTACTGAGGCAATCTACCTGTTTCACAATGTCCTGTGTCGCAACACACCCTGAAATTAATTAATCTGTATGAGAAACTATATACTTTTACTTTAGACGGCGAAGTCCCTTTATGGCATGTCACATTGAGTGTGCGTGTCTGGTGAGGGTGTAGGAATACAGTAAACGGTCTCTTGGAGTTTTTTTTTTTATATCAACATGAGCTTGGTGTACATTGCTTCCATCCCCATTTTTGGTGGACTACCCACGTGTGAAGCTGACCCTAATGCTGAGAAAGGAATCAGTAGAGGCCGGGGGCCTATTTTGAATGTGTACATAGACTCAATTGGCTTTTTGAGATATGCTCTGCAAAGTCTTAGCAGAGCCACATGGTCCTATGCATAGGCTCCCACAGTGTGCGCATGCCCAACTGTGAGCCCACGCCTACAATTCTGCCACATTGACGACCTGCGCAGCCTCATTAGTTTTGGATATTAGGAGGCGCTTTAGTGCCAGCTGGAAACTGAAACCATTGCATTGGAGTACCGATAGGAGAGAGATGACATATGAGGAGGGACATGAAGCTTCGGTGTTGTTTTTTTTATTTACCCACCCGTTACCTGCTCATGGCCTTGATAATGACTATGGCCATTACCACAAATAACCTCCCCATCCCTGCCCAAAACAAATCTTCCTGGGATCTTGGTGAGATAGCCTTTTTGAGCAATAACATCACATTTTGGCCTGCCAGTGTTACAACTATGCAGTCTGCTGAAAGTGAATTGCTTAATTGCAGCTGTAAATGCATTACTGGTGTGACAAAAATGTCTTACCCAAGTGTGCCTTCAGTCACTTGATGTATATTGGGTTCTTGCACTGAAGACCTATTTAAAAAAAACATTGACTAAACCCTCAGTTTTAGATTGTGTATAGGTATTAGGCATTTGGCAAGCACTGCCCTACGATGCCTACTGGACAGCCCAGGTCTTAAGTTGCTGCCCCAATGTACACCTTCAAGAGCATGATGAACTTGCCATGAATCCAACCCCAGCCGAAGAGTTGCCAACAACAATGTCAACTGGGCTCCCAACTTGGGAGGTGAACTGGCCAGATGGTGGGGTAACCATACTGCTCAGGGGTGTACGAGAGATTCTCCAGACATTTTAGACTATGATCCCACGATCATTCTCCATGGACTATGCAAAGGCTGCTGTGACATCTGCAGAGTCAAACATTGCAGACCCCAGATGAAGCTCCATATGACAGGCATGGGGCCTCATTACGAGGAAGGCGGTAGGGGGTTAACGGGGCCGGTAGAGCTGCTGGCCCCGTTAACCCCCTACCGCCTCATTACGAGGTCCGCTTGCGGGACCCGCTAAGGACGCCTGGTTTTACCAGATGTCCTCAGCGGGTCCCGCAAGCAGTCCAGCATGCTAACAACGGGCCCGTCATTGGCATGCTCCCCATTCCCATTGAGCCCTATGGGGGCTCAAATGGGAATGGGGATGGACCGGGTCCAGGTTCCTTGAATGGGGAAAAAACGGGCCCTCCAAGGTAGGAATGGCCCAGTATTTCCCCATTCAGGGAATCTGGACCCGGTACCCGGAATGGGGCTAGCCATGCGGCAAAAAGCGGCATGGTTACTTCCAGGGTCGTAATGAGGCCCATGGAGTCTCTAGACTTTGGATTTCATTTAACAAACAATTCAATCTGTTAGTTGGGTTGCCCGTTTCCCTTCAAAAGAAATGATTGCACTAAAGTTCGAGGTTACATTGATTCGCCAAGAGAAAGCCAAGACTGGAAGTTATATATTCCCTTGGTTTGACATGATATGATGAATGGTTATTTATAACATGCTTAATACCCAGAGGTTTCGAAGCACGGGCCCGGAACTCGAACCTGTGGTGCTCTGCATGGTCTTGCTTCCAAGGCGAGCACGTTGCCCCTGAGCTATCCTCCCGAGACTCCCGCGTTTCCAGCGACGTGGCCTGCCCAGGGCCCCCTCTTGAGTAGATATCTTTGGAGTGCAATGCTATAGCTAACACCCCTGTTTTCAGACATATGGTGGATGTATTTCATTTAACCTTTGTCTTTTAACTTCACAATATCACAGGAGGCTCAAGCTGCGCAAGGAGGACCGCAACGTCACCTCTCCTGAGGCACCCGTGCAGCTCAACCTACAGGCGTCTTGGCTGCAGTTTCATCGAGAAATCAACCGCCACTCGTTGTACCCAAGATCTAGCCCCACCGTTGACAAGCTGATCGATAACCTGGGACATTTCCATACAATCAGTGCTGGTAAGGACTGGACAAGCTTCTAATTCATTGTGCATGATTTTTACTCTTTGGAGCATGACGTCATGGCGACTTCAAATCTGGAGTCACGCCCTGCAATTGGGACATCTGGGTTGGTCACACCCAAAAAAGCAAATTATAAATTCAATTACTAGTTTAATAAAATGTATTAAATGCAAAAATGCAAAAATATAAAAAAAAACTTCAATCAAACAAATGAAGTATGGCACCACGATATAGTATGATATTAGTGAAAGGGAGGAACAAGCCAAGACATAATAAAAACATGAAAGAAATGTCATGAGGATATGAATAAATGACTTCGGCAGCAGTATAATGCAGACACAGAAGGTGACGAAGACTCTGAATTAGAAGGACAATGGTAGTGGAGGCTGGACCTGACGTTAACACTTTCTTTGATCAAGACCTACGAAGAAGAGCTTGGATCTGGTAATGAAGAGGCCTCCTGAGATGGGAAAATGGGAGGCCATTCTAGGGCATCTTCCCACTGCAACATTGCCACCTCTACTTCACGCAGGTGTGTGACCGCCGCCACCACGCTGCCACTTTGCATTGTCTGGGGAGGACATGCTGGTC
This sequence comes from Ambystoma mexicanum, assembly GCF_040938575.1. NCBI lineage: Eukaryota > Metazoa > Chordata > Amphibia > Caudata > Ambystomatidae > Ambystoma > Ambystoma mexicanum. Next base: position 920,235,745 of record NC_090926.1, on the reverse strand, counting down.
ACCAATTTTATTCCTTGTGCCCCTTCTTTGGTAGTGGGTTAACCCTGAATCTGGAAACCCTCATCTCCTTCCACCAACCTCATAACCAACCCTCCTTTAAAGTGACCCATTACTACAGATGAATGTGATGGACTCTCTCCCCACATGGCCTGCCAGGCTACAGCGTCCTCATGCCATGCCACGTTCTTATGCAGCGTGTTCTCTGGCGGGGGTGCAGCCCTCCTGTCCTCTGGGTATTCAACCAGTGCAGAAGACCTCTTCAGGCTTGAAGGCTTTTAAGATAAACATAACGTGTGGATTTTGTGGGTGATTTGTACTGCGTTACAAGCTGATGACAACCACTTCAGAGCAGCAAGAGCTTTGTGAGAGGAGAAAGGACGTCCGGCGATCATGTGAAATTGTAGCTGGCCTAATGTCACGTTCCGAAGCAGGCCTGGCACATCTAGTTCTTTATATTGACCAGAGCCACTTAGTAAAGGGAGTATCCTCATGGTAAATATCGGGGTGTCATTTCCCTATAATTCCCTTCTTAGGGCTTCATTACGAGTTTGGTGGTGCGGGAAATAAGTGGCAGTAATTCAGTGACCTTAATTTTTTCTGCACTGCCAAATTACAGGTTTTGACAGAATTACCACCGGTGGAATTACTGAGTGGTAATTCCGCTGATTTTTGGAGGAAAAGTGGAGGATGGACGTCCAGCTGGAGGTGAATCCTCCACTTTTCCACCAATGGTAATTCTGCCAAAAATCCCCAATGGAGTCCTACAGAGTCCAGAAAATGGGGATGCACACCACCTACCACCACTTGTAATCCAGTGGTAAATCTACAGGACCAAGAGGTGGAACCTGTAAATCCGTTTGGTGTTATCTTGGAGGATTTAACTCTAAAATACCACCAAACTGGTAATGAGGCCCCTTGTCTTAATATATGTATATGTTCGTGGTGACAACAAAAATCACAACACAGTGAGCAGGGCTAGCTGGAAGGACACAGTTCTTATCTTAAACTGGAAAAGGCATCTCCTCACCAAGATAAAGATACTAGCACCGGGCCCTTGGCTCCTGTGCGCTTTACACGTGCATTGAACATTAAGCACAAGGCTCCATTAATCTTAAATCTGGGCTTATAAAGTTAGGGTTGCCATCTCTGAAGACTGCCGAGCTACAAAAGTTGTTCACCCTTTACCTTTGCAGGTATTGGTGGCGTTATTAACTTTCTCGCACTGATTCCAGTGACTGTATATATATTACATAGTGTATTGCTAGTCTTGTGTTTTACAAGTGCATTTCATTATTCATTGTCTTGTTATTGGGCCTATGACAAATAGTGTATTTGCATATACTACTTTCTAATAGTATTTCTCGGTGTTACACGATGTGTGCTCATTGGAGAACCCTGATCACCGTCACCTGAGCTTTAGCCTTGCCTGCTCTCCAAGCTCCCGGCAATTGGTCTGGCTATCTTCCCAGAACTGGCCCCTGGTCATCTAGCAAGGGTGGCCTCCTAAACATCTGCCCACCAGACCAGAGTTTAGAAATCCAATCTAACAGGCAGGTCAGAGGTACTCAGAGGAACCTCTTTCTGGAGCAGTTCATGAACTTGACATAAGAAGTCCAGGCCATTCCCCATTCCCCTGGCTCTCTCCTGGGATTCTGTACATCTCGGGCCCATGCCAAGGTCTCATGAACATCCAGAAACATATGAAGTGCCTTTGGGTATGTCTGACAGGTGATGTGTTCCCGGTGAAGTCACAGCTCCCCCCAATTCAACAGACTGAACCTGTTCTGTGTACCATACAGAGAGGTTTCAGCCATGTAAATATTTCCACGCACACATAACTGGACCCGCATCCTTATGTATTTTACAAATGATTTATGCTTTTGTTTCTGCAAAGTGAATGTTATTACCGAATAGACTCTGCCAAACTGTACACAGATGTTTCTCATAAATCATTGGGGTTGGAAAATAGTTTGTATAGGAGCTCAGATAACGTGCAAACAAAAAAAACGGCATTGTGTCAAACAGAAAACATCCATGAAGAAATAAAAGAAAGCACTTAAGTGCATTAAACCCATAATGCAGCCTCTATTTATAATCTGTAATGAGATTAGGTAAACAAACAGTGATGTGACTCCTTTTGTCAAAAACTCATGATCCTCCCCCGGCACATAATTGCATTATTGGTGTCTATACCTGATTGGCAGTACCATGGTGTGGATACACAGAGGTGTATATTACTCCTGCAAGAACTTGCCCGCCATGATATTCATTTCCCCTTCACACTGCTTAATTGATGAATCACTCGCTAAGACTTTGTTTTTCTACCATAAACCACTGTCATTTAAATGGGCGTGTGTTCTCACCGCCAGACACTGTCAGCATTGCCAGGGGTAATTCTAGATTAGGAAATTGAGCAACCTTGGCATCTTAAATCACCTATCGGGTTTAGGGAGGCCTAAAACGCAGGTGGTTGAAGCTTTGAATTCTGGGGTGCGACCAGAGGTCAAGCGAGTTCTCCAAATGTAAGGGCGCCGAGCTCAGGACCTACACAAACGCAGTAGTTGAGAGATTCAGAGATTCAGTGAAAGTGACGCCCGGGTATAAAAGCCTTCACACATCAATAGGTTTAGAAATGGTTACCTAAAACATAAATGTTGTTCTATTGTCACAGCCCTTTACTACAGTATAATGTAAAGAATTACATTGGTACCCAGTAAATCTATATATTTTTAGTTTGAGCTATTAGGTGGCAGCACCACTTATAAGCCTAAACCACTGCATTAGAGTACAGATAGGAAGAAATGGCATATGGGGAGGGACACAGAGCTTGTAGGTGTTGTTTGGTCATTTGCCCACCTATTGACTGCCCATGGCTTGCTCGTCCCTATGGCCATTCCCACCCAGGTAAACAGCTCCTCCTGGGAACTATTTGAGCTTGCTTTAATCACGCCTTACCATCAAAATGTGCACTGGAAGCGCCTGCAAGGGTTTTCTTCTAAGCAGTCTTCTCAGAGTTAACAGCTTAATTGGATCTGGAAATGCTCTTCTGGTATAATAAAACTGCCTTAACGAGGTCTGCCCTCAGGCACTCGATTTGTAAGCACTCTGTGTGTACTTCACTGAAGTCCGGTTGAAAGCAAGCATTGGCAAAGCCAACACTTTTGGCTCGGGTGTAAGTATTAGGCACTGCTATTATATACTCAGGTGCTCGCACCATTTTGCTGCTGCTACCATTGATAGACAGTTAATACCACTACGACAGTGCCCGGCAAGTGCCTTTCCCATGCCTACACCAAACTGTTGGCATTGCCAATGCTTGTTTTACATGTGCAAAGTGTATTTCAGGATTCTGGTGGCAGTGGCCCACTGACCAAGAATGGACATTATGGGTTTCCATGTGAGGTTTATTTTGCTTATAAGTGCAGGTGGCAGAATATAATTTGGGGGTTTCTACAATATTACAGCAGGTGCCTAGACATATGCCTGTGTACTGAAGTGTCACTGTATGAGGATATAGTCCTATAAGGGCATGCAGAGCACTGATGAGATATGTCATTAAGATGTGATGCCCCATAGTTGTGAACCCCTTGTCCTGGGCATTGGATCCTTGACTCCTTAGCATTCCAGGTTCACTTGGGAATGACCCATGTCTAGCCTCTATACCTGTGTTAGTGAGGAATTGTTAGCTCTTCTAAGAGAGCTTAGAAGCTTCCTCTCTTCCAGCCATCCTGGGATAACTAAGGACACGCTCACCGCCTAGAAGTAGATGCCAAGCCGAGGACCTTCTTCTCCAAGCCACACTAGGAGTTGAGTTTCAGATTTTCCGGGATCCTGGTCCACTGCTTGTGGACATTCACAAACGTCCGGTCAGACCAGTGCTTGGTCCAGCTGCTGGACCTGCGGTGTGGATTGCCCACAGCAGAGAAGAGGAGCATGTGCTAACCTGCCTCTGAAGAGCAGCCTGGGCTGGCTGAAGACCACCCTTCCTGCAGGCCCACATCCAGAATCCTTGCAGATAGATCAGGCAGCAGGCTCTAAAGGTGGCCAAGTGGCTCACATTCTGATAGCCGGGTACAAGGCTTCACGTTAGAGGAGTGAGGAGGAAGTGGTGCATGCAACACAGTGAAAAGAAGGTGCAAAAATAGTGCCAGGCCAGGCTAGTAACATGAGGAGAGGTGCATTATGTCCAAGAAATCATGAAATGGCCTGGGCAGGCGGTCTTGATGCGCCCAGGCTCCAGTGATGGAGATGATGGCTAGAAATACAGGATACGAGGCAAAGGCAAAAACGCACACAGATATTTTGAAGATGTGAAGGCCTAAAACCATTTGCATCATTACAAGTTAGCCGGTAATCCGGCGGTAAATCTGCTGTACTACCGCCCAATGGAATTACCATTACCTCCACTTGCTCTGGCAGAATTCATCCCCATTTTTATTTGGCAGATTTACTGCTGGCACAATTACTGATGCAGTAATTCCACAGATTTTGCCGATTTTTGTCAGAAAGCTGAGGATTCACCTCCAGCAGTGTGCTGGAGGTAAATCCCCCCCTCCAGGGCCATACTCGTAGTATGGCAGTGCGGGAAAAGTGGCAGTAATTCCGTTAGGGGAAGTTTTTTCCCGCACCACCACACTTATCATGAGGCTGCAACCAAAAATGTGGGCTTCCATTTCTGTAAGTGAACTCGCTGCCTCTCCTTTTCACTGCTCCAGCTGCTTCCCTCCATTTGGTTCCTTTTGCCCGGACAGCTCCTGCCTCTGCTCACATCTGCACCACCCTTCTCATGAGCAGTCGCCGATCCATCTTGCCCCCTTTGCTTCCTACTGTAACCAGTAAACCTTGCCCTTCCCCGCCTCGCACTTCTCGCCATGCGTTTTCTGCTATCTGGATCCTCTCTCCCTTTGAGTGATGAGAGGTTTTTAGTTTTGCGCTTGCATTATTTTTTGGCAGGGCATCTAATCTTATGATTTCCTCACATGGATAGCTCCCAGCTGCTCACACGTTTTTCTGGTGCATATAAACAATAGGTGATCGGGTGTAGGAATAATTGAGTGAGTTGTTTTCAGAACATTCGAGACCTTTGATGCATTTCTTGAACTCTCCCTTTACACCACACCAATTTACCAGAACACTGTGTCTTTAAAATTCTACTTTCTACCATTCTTTTTCACAATGTGTTGTGGGTGGAGTAGACGCGCTCCCTCAAGCACATGGTCTTGTATGATTGTGCCCATTAAGATCTACTGAAGAGGCTGCTCTGGGAATCCCCACCTCAGCTGTGGGAACCCTTTCCCTGTGATCCCTTGGTTGGGAAAGACTGCGCTCACTACACTAAATCTACGACATGTCCTAAGTACGGCACTGGCACAGTCTCCACTGGATGCGGGTCCTTCATGGTCCCAGGGAATGGGAATTATCCTCCTTTTCCTCGTCTTCTTTGCAGCAATGCCCTGCTGCCCAGTAGTACCATCAGGCCCTTCAGGTAAGGCCACTACCCAGCTGTTGGGAAAGCTATGGCCATGTCCCCTGGACAGCTCTACCAGAACCTGAAGACAGGCCTCTAGTGGCCTGTACACTCACTCTGTAAATCACACCCAGCTAGGCACACACTATTGCCCGTCTTCCTCTCATTCTTGACCTATCAGTCATACTGCACTGCTGCTGCTGGTCTGCTGCTCTTGTGGAGACAGTGGCGGCCTGTGCTAGGCACGCACTATTGCCTGTCTTCCTCTCGTTCTTGACCTATCAGTCATACTGCACTGCTGTTGCTGGTCTGCTGCTCTTGTGGAGACAGTGGCGGCCTGTGCTAGGCACGCACTATTGCCTGTCTTCCTCTCATTCGTGACCTATCAGTCATACTGCACTGCTGTTGCTGGTCTGCTGGTCTTGTGGAGACAGTGGCGGCCTGTGCTAGGCACGCACTATTGCCTGTCTTCCTCTCATTCTTGACCTATCAGTCATACTGCACTGCTGTTGCTGGTCTGCTGCTCTTGTGGAGACAGTGGCGGCCTGTGCTAGGCACGCACTATTGCCTGTCTTCCTCTCATTCTTGACCTATCAGTCATACTGCACTGCTGTTGCTGGTCTGCTGCTCTTGTGGAGACAGTGGCGGCCTGTGCTAGGCACACACTATTGCCTGTCTTCCTCTCGTTCTTGACCTATCAGTCATACTGCACTGCTGCTGCTGGTCTGCTGCTCTTGTGGAGACAGTGGCGGCCTGTGCTAGGCACGCACTATTGCGTGTCTTCCTCTCGTTCGTGACCTATCAGTCATACTGCACTGCTGCTGCTGGTCTGCTGCTCTTGTGGAGACAGTGGCGGCCTGTGCTAGGCACGCACTATTGCGTGTCTTCCTCTCGTTCGTGACCTATCAGTCATACTGCACTGCTGCTGCTGGTCTGCTGCTCTTGTGGAGACAGTGGCGGCCTGTGCTAGGCACGCACTATTGCCTGTCTTCCTCTCGTTCGTGACCTATCAGTCATACTGCACTGCTGCTGCTGGTCTGCTGCTCTTGTGGAGACAGTGGCGGCTTGTGCTAGGCACGCACTATTGCCTGTCTTCCTCTCGTTCGTGACCTATCAGTCATACTGCACTGCTGCTGCTGGTCTGCTGCTCTTGTGGAGACAGTGGCGGCCTGTGCTAGGCACGCACTATTGCCTGTCTTCCTCTCGTTCTTGACCTATCAGTCATACTGCACTGCTGCTGCTGGTCTGCTGCTCTTGTGGAGACAGTGGCGGCCTGTGCTAGGCACGCACTATTGCCTGTCTTCCTCTCGTTCTTGACCTATCACTCATACTGCACTGCTGTTGCTGGTCTGCTGCTCTTGTGGAGACAGTGGCGGCCTGTGCTAGGCACGCACTATTGCCTGTATTCCTCTCATTCGTGACCTATCAGTCATACTGCACTGCTGCTGCTGGTCTGCTGCTCTTGTGGAGACAGTGGCGGCCTGTGCTAGGCACGCACTATTGCCTGTCTTCCTCTCATTCGCGACCTATCAGTCATACTGCACTGCTGCTGCTGGTCTGCTGCTCTTGTGGAGACAGTGGCGGCCTGTGCTAGGCACGCACTATTGCCTGTCTTCCTCTCATTTGTGACCTATCAGTCATACTGCACTGCTGCTGCTGGTCTGCGGCTCTTGTGGAGACAGTGGCGGCCTGTGCTAGGCACGCACTATTGCCTGTATTCCTCTCATTCGTGACCTATCAGTCATACTGCACTGCTGCTGCTGGTCTGCTGCTCTTGTGGAGACAGTGGCGGCCTGTGCTAGGCACGCACTATTGCCTGTATTCCTCTCATTCGTGACCTATCAGTCATACTGCACTGCTGCTGCTGGTCTGCTGCTCTTGTGGAGACAGTGGCGGCCTGTGCTAGGCACGCACTATTGCCTGTCTTCCTCTCATTCGTGACCTATCAGTCATACTGCACTGCTGATGCTGGTCTGCTGCTCTTGTGGAGACAGTGGCGGCCTGTGCTAGGCATGCACTATTGCCTGTCTTCCTCTCATTCGTGACCTATCAGTCATACTGCACTGCTGCTGCTGGTCTGCTGCTCTTGTGGAGACAGTGGCGGCCTGTGCTAGGCACGCACTATTGCCTGTATTCCTCTCATTCGTGACCTATCAGTCATACTGCACTGCTGCTGCTGGTCTGCTGCTCTTGTGGAGACAGTGACGGCCTGTGCTAGGCACGCACTATTGCCTGTCTTCCTCTCATTCGTGACCTATCAGTCATACTGCACTTCTGCTGGTGGTCTGCAGCTTTTTTGGAGACAGTGGTGGCCTGTGCTAGGTACGCACTATTGCCTGTCTTCCTCTCATTATCTCATTCGTGACCTATCAGTCATACTGCACTGCTGCTGCTGTTCTGAAGACAGTGGAGGCCTGTGCATTCTGGACTGGTGAACCCTGGCGGCCCAAACCTTTATTAGACAGCAACAGCCTCTAGTCACTTTAATGCAATACGCTGGATAGGGTAGACATCGTTAGGTGAAGTTAATGAATGAATCATAGGGAAACTATTGTTGGCCAAGGCCGCTCTAGAGTGCACTTAGTAAGACACTGGATAAGGGGCTCATATAACAAACTTTATTTCCATATGTCAGCACAAGACCATTAGGATGCAATTTCCGTAAGAAAGCAGCATAGGTTTTGGTCGACTTGTTTTAGAGTTCTACAACACTCAGGTTATGATATGAGAGATTATTTATAACGCGCTTAATACCCAGAGGTAATACGCAGAGGATGTCCATGCTGCGCTAGTACGCAGAGGATGTCCATGCTGCGCTCAGATACCTCGATAGTCCGAAGACACTGAAAAAGCTGGAGAACTGGACAGCCAGTCATATGACATATGAGAGCCTTTCAGAGGCTGTGGCTTGTTTGAAAATGTCTGATTGTCCTGATAAGCTAGCCTGTCTCTGACAGTCTGAAGAATGTACAATCATTATAATTGTTCTTTTACAACGCGCACAGGATCGGGATTCGAACCTGTGTTGGCTGCATTGTTTTGCTTCCAAGACAAAGACGTTGCCCCTGAGCTATCCTTCCTCACCATAGCTGTGCTATGTCAGTATCACCTGCAGTGGCTCTGCTACACCGACTCTCTGAAGGTGGAGTTTGGGTGAATTTGTTAGAGTGTGTTTTGTATCAACTTCCTTTCAGCATCAAGGATGTCTCATGTTCCTTTTGTTTTTCTTTCAGATTACAGCCAGGATGAGAAGGCTCTGTTGGGAACCTGCGACTGCAGTCAGAGTAAGTCAAGCATCACTCTACCCTTTGTTGGTGGTTTTCGTGATGCATTACTTTTCGGTGGTTGTTTGTGGAGCCTCAACACATGCTCCTTAATCTGCTTTGTAGGGTTGCATCAGTATGGCCATTGATGCGCAACCCTGGTCAGACCATCCAGAATCAGGAATGTATGCACAGTGGAGGTCCTCAGAATTTCCCATCTACTTGGATCCAACATAGCTTCGGTGGGGGAGGTGGTTAATTCTTTTTTGTAAATCCCCATTGAAGTACAGCCATTCATTGAGATAAAGAATTCCAAGTTGGCACAGGATCACATTCAGTATTACAGCACAATGCAGAAAAAAAGAGTGGCTGTCCCCGAACGGTAAAACTCAAGCAATTATAGTGTGGCAGGGTGCCATTTGGCAAGAGTGTAGAAGCCCTGTTTTATTTTTTAATAATTAATACAATGATGCTGGTAACTCCATCTCTGAATGAATTATCTGCTGATCAGATTCCCATTTCATAGGCTCCGTGCCAAAAGCATAGTGTGTATCTGTGCCCTGCTGCATCAGTATCCTGATCTGCAGCGCCTGCTGTACCAGTGAAACAAAGCAGGTTCAGAGGTCACATGCGCCCATTTCACAGTTGCAGTGAGAGCGAAGTTTCTGCAGCATAGGGGCTGCCTTTAAGATATACACCCCTCTTTCAAAACCCTATAATTATGAGTCTATCCTGGTGGCAGAATAATCATTAAATATAAGCTGTACCTGAGTTATGGTATGGTGGCTGGAATTCGCATAATTATTACAGCCAGATCCATTTGATGTCACACATGTGTCAGCCCTGTGAGCCCATGCTCAGCTGTAGAATGATTATGTATATTCTCACCAGACAGGCTGAACCTTGCCACTCCTGGCAGCACTGTAGCCTTGGGGGATTGCCTATCTGTGTTCCTTTGCAAGGGTAGGTAACGCCCTTCCCCAGAAGACATCCACTCCACTAGAAGCTAGCCTGGGGACAGGAACCAACGTGCACACCCAGTCGCAAAAGGCTTGGCCTCACACCAGGGAGCTGCATTTGAAAGGGCCTTTGACCCTAGAGAGAAGGTAGGGGCTGAGCTAGAGTAGATAGGAGGGTGCTGTATAATGGAGGAAGACTTCCACCATCGTTTTTCTCTCTGCCTCTCTCTCATTCCTGTCCCCTCTACATACTCTAGAGCATGTCACGTGGGCTGTGCTGTTGGGAGGGAACAATTCCCTTGTTTCAAGAGCAGGGATTGGACCCCTAAAGCAGGCTAGCTTTAGTCCAATCCCCTTTACCTTCAAAAGAAAGGGGTCTTCCACCATTTATTTGAATCATCTTGAATCATCTTTTGGATTCCAACCTTTCAAGAAGATTTCATCGGACCTCTCTTCAGAGAGCTGATCTTTCCAAGTCCCACTGCCAGTGAGGCGAAGACTGAGTGCCCAAGACAGAGGGAAGCTCTGTCCCCCAACCATCCCCAAGGACCTGTGGGGGTGAACCGCTGCTGGAAATGCCTGCCTCTCTGCCATCCACAGCAGTACCCAGGGCCTCACTTTGGTGAAGGACCTATGCATTTGTGTTCCAGCCTCCATTGTGCTTGGGAACCTGAGAACAAGCACCCATCGTGTCCTTGAGTCCCTGGAGTGGACAATTACCTGAGAAGGATTCATTGGGAGAGTTGCACTTTCTAAGGCCCTCAACCTCTGAGGTGAAGAAGGAGCAGTCCAAGGCTGAGGGGAACTTTGCCCCTACCCACTCCCTGGGCACATTGGGGGTGACCTTAGCTGTGGGCCAGGACCTAATAATATGCGCCAGAAGCTCCCAAAGCTCAGTTCTCTATTTTCAGGTATTCCCTATGCAGGCTCAATGGTCTCAGTGGGAGTCCCATTTTCAGTTAGTCCCCATGCAGGCCAACAGACTCCCTCAGAGCATAATTTTCAGATAGTCCTCATGTTGGCCCAAGGGACTCCCTGGGAGCACCATTTTTAGAATAGTCAAAATCCAGGCCCAATGGACTCCCTGGAGCACCAATTTCAGAATAGTCCTAAGGAATACTGTAAATTGTGATACAGCGGAGACAATTAAACACTTTCTTGAGGAAATTAGTATTAGACGTCACCATGATGCAGAATTAACTTTTTATTGCCATTATTTTTAATTTGAACAATGAGCACAAATTATTATAAAAATAGGCTGTAACCCTCAATGGTATCTAGTTTTAATTACCATACATAAACGTATCTGAGACAGAACACCTTCCGTGTACACTAAGGTTCTTGCTCAGCTGCCAAGCTACGTACCTACAAAGTGTGATAGAAAATGTACAGCTGGGAGGGAAAATATTCTATAAATTATCGACCATGTCAATAAAACCCTAGATTGTACAAGGACCGTGGCTGTGAAGCCAGCGGTGTGGGCCGCACTCCCGTAACCACTGCTATGTAGTGTGTATTCACTTACATCCTTTTTGTTTCAATTTAATAATTTGTTCAAACCATGTGATTTTAAATTTATTCAAAATGTATTCTTTAAATCAAATGATTTTAGAATCACTGCTTGTGCAGATGCCTCTAACTGGATATTTAATAGGCCAATGCATTTCAGATACATTTATCCTTCATCGGGGCCTGTTAGGTCTGGTTACAATTAGGGTCACAACATTAGTTCGTTATCACCAAATTCAGTATAGCCATTCGTATTTGCAAATGTTCAACTAGTATCCCACATATGGTAATAGGTAGTTCAAAATCAAGATATTGTTCAATGGGGGTCATTACGACCCTAGCGCTAAGGGGTTAATGGCGCTGTAAAAGGCTGCAGCGCCGTTAACCCCTTAGCGCCTTACTACGAGGTCCCTTTGTGGGACTCGACCTTAACGACTGGTCTAGACCAGCCGTTAAAGTAGGGTCCCGCAAAGGGACTCTCGAGGTAAGTAGGGTACTGCAATTTGCGGTACCGTACTTACCGCCTTCCCCAATCCCATTATGCCCTATGGGACAAAAATGGGAATGGGCAAGGGCCATGGCGGCATGGGGAATTACCGCCCCGCCAACCTTGGAATGGGGTGGTAATTCTCCATTCCGCCATGGCGGACTCTGGCATCGACCATGGTGCTAATAGCACCATGGTTCTCCGCCAGAGTCCTAATGAGGGCCAATATGTTCAACATTATACATCCAATGTCATGTATAACACCATAGTGCATCAATCGCGTAAATCACATTGAGTGGTGTGTTAATATAAAACATACATACGTGTTGGTGTTATCAATAGCATTGTCAATATCACGGAAGAGAAGAGAAAAGTAATACAGTTTCATTAGCACCTCAATCGTGTGTGGTAATTAAGAGTAAAGAGTAGTGCTTGTTTATAACAAACTAACCTCTAAACATCCGCATTAGTTATGTGTTAGTGCATTTGCACATTTACTGCTGGTGCTGCTTACAGTGTTGATGGACACATGGAGGGTATGCCTGCGCCGCTCTGTAATGATACCAAATGGTTCTATAAGTGAACAGTGTCTATATGGGAGTACGTGTCATCCTATGGGCTCTTTACAGTCAGAATCTTACCTTGTTACTACAGTCGAGAGCAGGAAAGCAGCGTGAACGTGCGCTAGAGATCAATGTGGTTATGTTTAGAATGCTGTTGCTATTGTAACCACGAGACGCAGATTTCCGCGACAGCCATCTTAGTATGGTGTTGTCTTCAATCTGCAGTGCCGTAATAATTTAATCTATATGGAGATCAGATCTAGGCATTGAATATCAGGTTGCCAATTCTTGCATATTAGAAAAAGGCAAAATTGCAAGATTAATAGTGAAGTGCGTCAATAGATTTCCTAAATAATCACTATAGTTTTAAAGAGAGTTCGACAACTTAAATATGACTCACCGCCCTAATGGTTTAGCCTACTCATCTAGATAACAGTACTACCATATGCTTGTAAAGGTTGTGATCTATTTCTGCATACTTACATTTATCTGAGTGATGTACTTGCATAGTGTGAATCAAGGCTCAATTGGACTCGCATTCAGTACTAATTAGATACCTTCTCTAATCCGGCAGTACAATGTGTATGTGTCAATCAGTGTATCATCTCATCATTAAGTTAAACCTGAACAATATCAATCATGTTCTGAGTATATGCAGGTACTAAAATAAACACATGTGATGCCAGTTAATCCGATAAAATGGACTCATTAACTCCAAATGGAATTAATGAGGAGCTTCATTTGAGTTGTTTTTTGTGATTATGTATTCATTCTTGAATAACCATTGACGTTAGGGCTCAAGTATTGGTTAATGGAGTTATTTCGAATTCATTTCCGTTGTCGAAGGGCACACGACAAGGCTGTCCATTATCATCATTTTTGTTTAATTTGGCACTAAAGCCTCTTGCTGCGTACATGAGACAATGTGAAATGATAAAGGAAATTATGGTTGGGAAGGTTGAAGTTAAAATGTTATCATAAGCCGATGATATGCTGCTTTTGTTGTCGAATCCTAAAGTATGTGGGGATGTAATAAAAGATATGTTTAAGGAGGTAGGTGAATTATCAGGGCATAAGGTAAATTGGGATAAAACTGAGATTTCTCCATTGTCTAGAATGTGTGATAGTAACATTTTGCACTCATGGAACTGTAAGTGGTCACCAGAGGGTGTCACATATTTGGGAATACATATTGGACAATTGAATAAAATATTACAATATAATTTGGATCAAGTAACCTTAAAGATATGATTACTGATAAAGAGATGGGAGGGGTTGACATTGAATTTATGGGCGAAAATGAATGCGATTAAAATGGTTCTCTTGCCTAAGCTCCTATATGTTATTCAATCCATCCCTTTATTGATATTTAAAAAACAATTAATAAAAATTGATAAACTCTTTCAATCCTTTTTGTGGGGTCCTGGGAAAAAGCCTTGTGTTCCAAAGTACATACTGATGCAAAGTGTTGAAGAAGGGGTATTTGGGTATCCAAATTTAATGAAATATTACAGAGCCTTTTTACTTAAAAAGGGTTCATATTACTTTAGAGAAAAGAACACCAAGGAACCGATTTGGTTGCGGATTGAAAGAGAAATTTGTGGCACCATATGATCTAGGAAACATTTATAGTATGGGTAAATTACCAAGTAAACGGTTAAAACTGATCCCAGTGGTGGCAACCAGACAGGTGATAGGGTTGTGGTTTAGAGAAAATGAACAAGGTTATGGCTCCAGCCCTAATGCTTCTATATGGCATAATGAAGCATTTCAAATTAATAATAAATGTCTGAGCTGGTTGAGTTGGATAAAAAGGGAAATTCTGGGGCTGGATGATGTGATGGATGGTGATAGATTGTTGTGTTTTGAGGAATTACAGTGCAAGTATGACTTAGGACGGAGAGAAATGAATAGGTATTTGGCTTTAGCTTCCATGATTAATCTGAGAAAGGATATGGCTGGTGGCTCAGTTGGGAAGAAACCAGAGATTAGCAAATTATTAGAAGGACAAGAATACAGTGTACGAATTTACATGCAATTCATGCCTATAGAAAAAAAAACATCAATTGGCATGGACTGGATTGAAGGAAGCTTGGTCGGATGATGTTAATAGGGTTATTTCTGAAGTGGATTGGAGGGATGTTCTGAAGGTGAATTTGTACTTGGAAGTAGACATGGGTTTGCACTTGATTCGACAGAAAGTAATTGGAAGGTTGCATTGGACACCAGTTAAGATGTTTAAATTGGTGCTACTATCAAATTAATTATGCTAGTGTTGTGATACTGGTAGAGGTACTCTTTTACATTTACTATGGGAATGCCCGAGAGTGCAATTGTTTTGGAAAGATGTAATTGATAGGATTGATTTAATCTTTGGTATACACTTGCAAAGATCCGCAGCAAACATAATTTTACTCTCACATAAAGAAAGATGCGTGCGTACTAGAAAGCATTCTTGCTGGATAGACAGGGCCATAATGGTGGCAATTAAGTTAATCCTCAGGATTTGGGAAACGAGGAAAAAGCCTTATATTGAAGAGTGGTCAACAGAGTTGCAGGTTTTATCACAATATGATAAGGTTTCATTGAAAAATAAAGATAAAGAAGAAGATTACATGATGTTACGGGGACTGTTTGTGGCTCTTTATGATTGATATGGGGATGGAATTGTAATAATAGGTTAATAGATATGGCATTTATGAGAGTAGTTGGGGTGAGGTGAGGGGGAGGGTTTTTTTCCCCTCTTCCCGCTTGTGTTGTCTTTTGTGTTGCTTTGTGTATACATGTCAATATGTTTATTATGTTTCACAGGATATGGTTATTTTGTTGGAATGTACAATGTATGATATCTAAGATGTTCTGCAATTTTGGTTATTACTGATTAATGTGAGACATTGTTTACTTTATATGAAGTTATTGTTTATTACAAACTTAATAAAGCGTTTTTAAAAAAAATTAAAATTGCAGCTGCTACTGTTATCACATATGTTGATTTTGGTGACTGTATATATTCAGAATAAGATTGACTTTCAAAAATAATCATTAGGAATTATAGCTGCAACTCGCATCACAACCCTATTAATACTCTGAAAATATCTTTCTTCACACACTTTGGCCCATGGACACTGGCTGTTCGATTAGTTTGAAATAAAATGATAGCATGCCAGTGCCACCAACACCTGCACACACATGTTGCTGATCCCCTGCATGTCATTTCCAACAATCTCAAAGTGGAGGAAAACAGTGAAGCGTAAATGAAGGCAAAATCCTTTTGCTCTTTACTTTTATGTTCCGGTTTGAGAGAAATAAAAAACACTGCCTGCAAATTGGCTTTGCAGGCTTTTTTCCTTTTTTCAATGGCTTCCAATGGAATCCACCAGCTATACACCAGGTGTGAAAGAATGGCCAGTTTCAATGTAATCTTTGGTTTAACACCTGCTTGGAAATCTCATGCAACTGAATGCTCTCTAGAGACTGAGTAGGAAATATAAGCATCTCTGCTTTGCTGCCCTCCTCTGCCTCAGGCCAGCTGTGAAACGACCTGGAGCGGAAAATAACCGCGTAAAAGCCTCCAATTACAAATCCAGCCTATTACAAAATGAACCCCATTGTGTCTGTTCCAAACAGCTATTCTGCACCTATACCAATCATCCATATTGACAGATCACAGCTTTTGGGGCTTCTAAAGAGTGAAAGCCGGCTAGTCTTTGCTGGAATTCAGGGAGAATCGTGTTGTGACTTGCAGCATGGCGTGGTCCCAGCTTCGATTACAGTTATCTATTCATTTGTTCTACGTCACAGGCTAGGATTCCTTTAGTGTTGATCTTCCCATCTGATGTTCCTCATTGATTAACCCATAAGTTTTTCTCAACATCATCAGGAGTCTAATTGCTGACCAGCCCCTAAACTGCAGCCATCGGTTATGGTGTGGCATGTCTAGCATTGCTGGCCTTTTTGACATTGCTTCCTGATAACCAATAGAAGTCATTATTAGTATTACACCCTTGTCAAAATCAGGGTGAATTCCTAGGGACACATTCTAAATCCGACGGCCATGCACAGACAAGGCAGCTGGGATTACTGCTTGTTCACTGCACGGGGTGTAACACAATGCAAAGGAACCCAGGACCACCTGGATTCCCGTGCCCTTTTTTACACTGCAACCAGTAAAAGATTAAAATCCCATGGAGAGGGCCAGAGACGTGTACCATGGTTCCAGTCCTCTCTGTGGGAACACCATGCAATTTAACATGCATCAGTGAAATTCAGTCACTTTGTGGTTCCACAAGTAGGAGAGTGGTGGGAGAGAGCTGAGGGAGGGAAAACGGGGAAAATCAAAGGATGGTAAATCCCAGAACATATAACCATGTGATTGCCCTAAAAAGAGGACACACTGGCACCGGCATACATAACAATTATAGAAGACTGAAGGGGCATGGGCAAGATCCACAGTCACAACAGAGCACCACAGTAAGGGGTAAAGAAAGGCAAGTCACAGAACATAAAGTACACAGCAGCCAGTGCTCGGCACATGATTGAAGCCAAGCAAGCCTATGGCGTAGGACTAAGCCAAACTCCCAAGTATCCACTTGAAAGTCACAGGGCATACCCATGCAGCATGGAAAGGAGTGGGTGGAGTAGGCAGACGAGTCAAGGAATTCCGTGAAGTTGGCCCTATCCATCCCTGAGGAAACACGGGTGGGTTTTCTATAAGCAGCACCTTGCTATCGAATGTTTTCCTCCTACACAGGCGGACAACAAGGCACTTGGAAGGACCAGATTTTAAGGGCCTGAATGGACCTTATGTTGGAAGTATCTAGGTCCCATCCCACAGTAGCCCTGCTGGACAATTTAGAAGGATCAGGTTTCACTTTTCTGAGGAACATGAGCCCAAGCACCCTATTTCTTTTACACGCCCTTTCTCCTTCCAGGTTCACGTCCCCCTACTCAGATCTGGCATCTCATTACCCCTCACCTGACCGAACCCTAAGAACTTTGGTTTCTCGTGTCCTTTCATAGGGGACACTTCTGTGACCTTTGCCATTTATATTAACAGGGGAAAGGGAGTCCTTTTATTGGGTACACGCCGGTTGCCCCATCCCCTCTTTCTTTTTTTGGAGCAGAAATGGGGACTGCAAAATCACTGCCCCCACACGATAATGACCCTGTCCCAATTCAGAGAGCTTTAAAGGAGAGCTTGGCTTCAATTCGTAACCAGCACAAGGGTTTCAAGGAGGGAGTAATGTGATCACTGCTTCTATATATGTATAAGTCTGGCCACCTTGTTTTTGTACAACCTGCAGTTGGTAGAGTACGGATTTGAGGAGGCTGAGATAAAGGATATTTCAATAGTCTACCCATGAGAGGCACAGAACCCTTGTCACTTCCACCTTGTGAGGGATATTAGGGAAAGGGAAGGTGCAGATGGACATTAGATTTTTTAGGTAGCTCTTTGATCTGAGGAGTGAAGGAGAGTGAGATAGTGACGATGACGCCTAGATTCTTAGCCAGAGGAACCACAGTAGGTGGTGTGCTCATACAAGCAGGCCAGGGAAAAGGTTAGGAAGTAGTAGTGATTTCAGTCTTGGCTGCATCAAGACACAAATTGTTATGAAACATCAACGCTGGGACATGAGAGGCAGGCGGTAATCAGGCTAGGGGCCACAGAGAAGGGTCACCTACAAGCCTAGAGGCAGGGGTGTTGCTACGTCTGGAAAAGATCCGGGGCTACGCTAATGTGGGGACTGTTGGGACTCGGGGCTAGCTAATCTTTTTAGTTGTAGACCCTGAGAGACCCCCCTAGCAACGTCTCTGCCTAGAGGCAATTTGTTATCTTTGGTATAGAGTTGAAAGGTGCAGGAGAAGTGTGAGATGAGAGCCCCTAGTGTTGAGAGGCAAGTGTTTAAGAGCCAAGGGGTGACCCCACAGTTTGACATAGTAGGCTGAGAAAAGAATGGGCCAGGTATGAAGTGGACCCTGTCCAGAATGAAGGAAGAGGTCCACCCGATGGGCCTGTCTTTGGTGGTGAAGGAGGTGCCCCGACAGTTAAGCAGAATGGCATGCTGCTGCAGGCAAACCCTGAGAAAGGGGCATACCCTCTGCACTGCACACACCTGCCCAGTGCACTAGGCCTGAGATGCTGAGAGTCAAGGATACTGCTCTGAAACATGTACTCCAAAATAGTGTCCCGTGATGCAGCACTATGGGCTGCGTTTCCCAAACCTTCTTTGGTGCCAGTGGTGAGGCATGCCAGCTTATCTCACCGTTTGTTCCAGTAAAGGATGTGCCATAATCGGAAATTACATTCAAAAGCCCTGATCACCTCCTCGCTCATTGGAACATGAGGGGGCATGTCTGCCCATTTTAAAGCGCATTCTGGATCCACAAACAGGTGGTGCTTTGGAGGAGGCACAGGGGATGCGCATTGCACGACAGGGACGCCCAGGCCGTGTCACACATTTTTTGGAAAGTGGAGCAGCAGCGGTATCAACCCGGGATGGAAATGTTTTCTTCTTTCTTTACCATTTCACAGTGAGACGCCCCTTCTGGGCCTCTGGATGTCAAATGCGCTCCCAGTACCCAGGTGGGTGATGGGTGGCTGCAACACATTGATGTCTGCAAGCGGGCTGGCAAGCACGCCTTTCGTGCTGCCGTTCTGGCCTTCTGAAATGCGCAGGTCACCTTTGAGAATAATGTGGCTCGCACATTTCTAATACAAATGCATGTATGAATGAATGAATGACTTCTTTCACGCAAACAGAACAGAATTAACTTTCATTTTAGTACTCCAAACATGTGACCAGAACCGACAGTCCAACCACCTGTATTTGTAAAGTCTATTTAAAATGATGGGTGTTCAGGGATTTCCAAAACTGTAGCAGCGTTTTCTTATTCCTTAACTCCCATGGGAGGGCATTCCATAATCTGGGAACGTACAGTGCAAAAAGTCTATGTCCCCTAGTGATGCAACGGGGCGGGGCACAAGCAATGGCAATTTAGCAGTAGAGCACAGTGATCAAGTTGGTTGGTAGGTCTTCAGTTTTTCTTCAAGATGAAATCAAAGAGATCAAAATGTAAAAAGGGCTTCTTTCTTTGGTGTTCATGTTTGAGAATGTGCCTTCTCTATGGGCCTATTTCTGGAGTCTGTTGTTGTCATTGGACAGACTTGTTTGGACAGGCGACAGTCTCCACAATATCCCCCAGCAAATGTCATACTGTATTGAAATGTATTGCTTCCTAAGGCAAACAGGCCTCTCAAACCAATGAATGGGTGCAATTCTCATGGAGCGTGTACAACAATGATCTTCTCTTTTCTCCCCCCCCCCTCCCCGAAGTCGTGAAGCCTAGTGGGGTCCACCTGAAGCTCGTTCTGAGGTTCCAAGACTTTGGCAAAGCAATGTTCAAGCCAATGAGGTAAGTGCCAGGGGAGTGCTCTCATTGCCCTGCGTTCGACAAACAGGACAAGGGGGGTGGTTAGCACAAGCTCAGGCTGTGCGCAAGTGCTTTTTGATTACAGCAGCCTGGCTATTGGGTGTGTACACGAATCGCAAAATCTCGAGGTGATAAATAGCACCTCGAAATAAGCCAGGGCGGGCATCGTACGAGGGGTTTATGAATGGGAGTCAAGGCACACGTGTGGCATTAGTTGTGATGTAGCCAGGATTTCTCAGCAGAGTTGCCATGCACATTATTTACATCGGATCTATACAATTTATTGGGGGTGTTTTGTTTATCATGCTCCCGTAATACGTGTTCTTGGATACTGCATATTATTAGCTAATTAAAGGAAACAAAGGCCCTCGTCCATTGCACTAGAACACTAAGTAATGTGAGCTGAAAAAAAATGCTCGAGTTTCATTCCTGTATTCACAAGATATACAACAAAAGAACTTGTGTGGGCAAGGCACGTGCTTATAGTCACTATTTGACAAGGACATGCAGTTTGTGTGTGCTGCAATGAAAAATGTATTGTGCTACAAAAACAAAAAAACGTTGCATATTTCTGGCAAGCTCACATTATACTAGGCAGTCTAACAAAAGGGATCAAGTGGCGGTAAACGGTAATCGAGTTTGGCCGAAATTCATCAGATTTCCAAAATAGTTGTCACCAAATCCGTAATCAGGCCCAATGCACTTTTCTCACCTAACATCATTAGTTAGTGCACATTTCTGTTTCTTATAAATATGCAGAAACAGTGTTCTCAACCCATTATAGAAATAAACCAGGCAGTTTAATAAGAAGGGTGAATTAATTTGTGAGTC
The DNA here is from genome assembly GCF_040938575.1 of Ambystoma mexicanum. Lineage (NCBI taxonomy): Eukaryota > Metazoa > Chordata > Amphibia > Caudata > Ambystomatidae > Ambystoma > Ambystoma mexicanum. The sequence continues at coordinate 920,215,235 of NC_090926.1, read as the reverse complement.
AGTTGTCTTTGAATATTTGATTGTTAACTGTTGTGTGTGTGTGTGTGTGGACTCAGAGACCACAAGCAACCATTTCAGTGTGGTTCACTCAAACATTCACACTTACTAGAAAGACATTTCACTGGTAATAAGTGCACCTCATGGCTCACAGTGGGAACTAGTAGCTTCACAAGATTTTAGATAAAACATGTTTATATTGCATAAATAAATGGTACTCATGTTATCAAATGAGAAAACATTTAAAAAAGTGTTGGCCCTGGCAGAATTCAAGGATATGCATTTTTTCTCTTCTGCGATATAACAGTACATTGCATGCAAAGTAAGTTTTGAATATGACCTTCCTTGTGTCTCTTTACGGTAGTAAAGCAGAAAAATCACAATACACTTTTCTCACCTAACATCACTACTTTGTGCATACTTCTGTTTCTTAAAAAATGCAGAAACCGTGCCATCAAATCATGTTCTGTAAGGCCTGCAATTTTAATTTGTTAATGCAGGGCTGTATTTGTTTGTTTGTTTTATTATTTATAATGCGCACCAGACCCGAGGATATTAGGACGCAGAAAGCAACAAGAAAATGTTCAGCTTTGGTTACATTGCTGTACAATTATATACATATAAATACAGATTATACACACAGGGAATAAGGATAGCAGGTCCAGGGAGGCACATGGTCAAACGTAGAAAAAAAAATATAGGAAAGTGTATACAGGCAAAAGAGATGCAGACATAGATGGTATTGTGGCATTGGTATGGGGCAAACTAAGTGATAGCGGTCATTTTCCTTAATTCAGTGAATGAAATGAAAATATGCGCCAGAATGCAATTTGATGTTGACCTGAAATACAGGTTTGGTTTATTACCTCAGACAAGACATGGTACAACTTGAGACCTCTGCAAACTACCCTTCATATGGGTGTACTTCTTTAAGATTTATGCACAACCCAGAAGAGCCTGTGCGATAGTGACCTGCTTGCAGTCATTGTTGAATACGTTCTGGTATATTGGCATCATGCATAATTGTTATTATCATTATATATTTTCAAAGTGCACACCTTGCTCTGGAGAAATGGAGCACGGTACAGGTCACCGAGCAAAACATTGCTTGCGAGAATTCTGCAAGTCATCAAGTAAACATTACTACCAATGATCACAGTACAATATATGGATGGGGGTGTGCACAAGTACATAATGTTCATAACAATTGTGAACCCGAAATTGAAAGTGTCAACGTATGCCGAGTCCAATCCGCCTGTTTGGGTTTGAGCTGGGGATTTCAGTTATTTCTGAGCTGCAGATCCCGCGTGCACTTGTACATTGTGGAATGAAATCCAACCTCCTGTAGAAAGAGAAGGGGAATACTTGCCAACATTTCCATTTGCTTAAACAGACGGTACTGAAATAAGCTGGCGAAAGTATTTTATTTTATGGTATGTTATACAGCGAGTTGCAGACAGACCACTGAAGCAGATAAGACCCTGGGGCTTTATTTCCCTCCTGTGATGTCTTCTGGTCCCTTTGAAATGGTACCTGGCCCTTTTAAACGTGCTCACTTATCAGCACACTCTGAGCAGTATTTGGCAGCATTGCAGTTAATGCAGGACAAAAGCAGCTTCCCACTCCATTATCATACCTTGCCCTGCATGCAATCTCACAGGTTGGTGCTTAGGGAAATGAGGGCATGCTTTGCCCCCTCAGGCCACAGCCTGTATATGCTACTGTGCATTGGAGAGGAAATAATGTACCTACACAGGATGCATCGGGGCAGGAATAAGGCAGCCACCGCTGAGGCAATAGGGAATAAAGAGGAGACTTTGGAAAAATATAAGACAATTACAGAGGAGATATTGAGGGAAAACAAGGCACGGGCCTGGCTAGAAGTAGTCTAAAATAGCGGCCCAATACCAGCTCTATAGTCACCCCAGCATGAAAAATCACCTGGAGAGCACAAACACCTACAGATAGAGGCGACTGATAAAAGGGAACCGGTGTAGCACCACGAATGCAGCCAGAGAAGGTTTTGGTCTCCCAGGAAATGTTCTGACATAACAGGCAGCATTGAAACAGCCAACATCTAGGACATAGATAACGTTCTTCAAATCATGGACAAAGGCGCCTTGTGCCTTCTGGCCCTCTGCAACCTCCAAGCTATGTTCAACACAGCCGAACACCTCACACTGACCAGCCTGCTAGCAAACAGAATGGGTTTCTCTGGCACATTAGTACTCAACTGGTTATCATCTTACCTCTTGAACGTAGCACGCCATCCAGATGGTTAGCTTCAGGTCAGACCACTTCCTGGTCCCCTACAGAGCCCCACAAGGCCCAATGCTCTCCCATGCCAGCTAGAATCTAAAGATTGAGCCATTGGGATCACGTCACAGCAACCATGACATCGCACTCCAACAATGCGTGGATGATATGCAATGGTAGCTAAAGGTCAGTGGCACCCAGGGCATCTAAACCTCGGGAAGTGCCTCGTCTCGATCATGGGCTGGATGCACAGAATATATCCATGTAACCAGGATACAATGCAAAGGGGGGTCAATTGACAACACACCTCACCTGGCCTCAGTAGCCAAACTACTCAAGTTCACTATAGACAGCATTCCTTCTGTCAAAATATCAACAAAAAGGCTCAAACTTTCTGGTGCCGGCTAACCCTCCTTCGGAGGCTAAAACGCGTATTTCCAACCAAAGACTTCGGAACCATAGTTCAGGCCATGGCCACCATCCACATAAATGAGTGAAATACTCTCCTAACCACAAAAGGGTGGGTGGAGATTGAGTGCCTATATTTGAGGTTTGATTCAGATCACCAGGTAGTCTCTATGCCACTGAGACCACACAGGGGACCACAGACACAGAGAAGGGAACAGCAACCTGTCAGAGAAATCGAGTGCCAGCGGGCACTATATGAGGTACTGCGCCGCAGGCACAGATTTAGGGATTGTGGGGGGGTGTTGTCAAGAAATGTCAGGACCTCACTAGGGTGTAGTGGAGGGTAAGTCAACCTATCACCATCCAAATGTTTTGGCCTGCAGCTATCATGAGACTCCGCCATCAATGATAGTGTTGAGGGATCATAGGAGTAATATCTGGGAGATGAAATGTTAGATATGCCTGGACTAGTGAGGTCAGATCCTCTGGGAGCCTTTAAATACATGTTGAGCAGGGACAGCACTGAAGTGCTGAGTGAGTCCAGAGAAAGTACCAGAGATATTGCATGTATAGTTTCAAATAGGTAAGGATACTGTGCACTGTGTGCAGTGAGAGAGCAGAGGCTGGAAGGAACTGCAGCCCTCGGGTGACAAGCCAGCCTACATAGGGGGTAGCTCCCAAGGTGTAACAGGCACGGGCATGGCATACCTCCTGGGCAGTCAGTGAGCAGCTCAAATATGATGAGGTGGGTCAAAGATAAGTGGCTCAGGGGACAAGATCTCCAGGCCTCTGTAGCAAAATTGTGCAAAGCTTTCGGATTAGTGGGATGTTAAGGGGCAAACCTCGGTGGCCACGAAAACAAAAAGGACTTAGAAGAAGAACTGGAATAAGCATAATCTGATTTGGGGGAAACCAAATGGGCTCGCAAGTTGGTTGGAGGATTTTGAAAATTCAAAGGGTACCAAAAGCTCTGAAATAAACACTTGATTACAGCAGATGTTGCATAACATTGTTCTAGAAATACACACAAAGGTGACAGACAGGATTCACTGTGTGCCCCCCGCCCTCCTTTGGCGGCAAGGCCAGGTGATATCATAATGAAATTCAATGAATGGACATGTATCAGAAGGAGAGATATGCCCATGTATTATTGGATTTGATCTAAAGTTGCCCATAAGGATTGAGAAATGAAAGCCGGAGAGGACTACGATTGTCTACCCGGAATATGCGTAAATTATCAATGGATGTGCTGAACCCATATCTTGCTACACTAACAAACCAAATGGACAATTGAGAGTCTGTAGATGCCTTAGCACAAGTACTTTAGCTACAATAATGAATAATAGTGCTTGCTTAGAATCTTGTAATATGTTAAGACATCAAAATCATGGTAATCACCTGAGATCCATAAATTATGAACGAAAAGTCTACTATAAGTGGCTAAATTCTAAATCTACGTAAAATAGAGAAGAGTATGCCAGAGTGACAAAAAAATCATAAATTGAACATATTGGAGGCAAACATGTCAGAATGTAAATTTTGATAGAACAATGAGTATGGAGGTGCCAATGAATTATGTTAGTTCTACCTCAGCCTATTACATTAGGCTCTTGGGTCAAATCCGCCCATTTCTATCCGATCAGAATTGGGACAGTATTGCAAGGGCTGTAGCGGGCATCTAGCTGGACTATTGTGGCACATTATTGCTGGAAACTGGCAAAGGGGAAGGGAGTAAACTCCAAGTAATTCAAAATAATTCAGCCAGAGCAGTAACAAGTTTGGCGCGGAGTGATCATGTAAACCAAGCCAGGAAAATGCTACATTGGTTAACAGTAAAGACAAAAGTAACTTATCGTTCTCTCACATTGTCAATAAATGTACTTATGAGAAAGGGCCGGAGTATCTGGCAGAAAAACCTGACTGGACATCTAACAGGAGAGTGTTGAGATCTAGTAGCTTGCACCTATTGAAGGTGCCAAGAGTAATTTTAGCTGTGACTAGCCAACAGGCCTTCCATGTTAGAGTCCCAAATGTTAAGATGGATTTCTGAACTCTGACCTGGTGGGCAAAGATTCAGAAGGCCAGCCTAGTTTCTTGGAACAGAGTAACCTCTGGACAAGCCAGACCAGTCAGGGTAGCTATGACAAGCGGTCAAGACTAAGTCTCAGGAAGGGTGAGGGTGACTGAAGGACCTCAATGAGCACACAGAGCAAGTACACTTACAAATTGCTCCAGACAGGTGTTATATTAAAAATATAGACACATTTATTACAAGGCCTTTGTAACATTGACCATAGCAAAAGAATCACAGTAACACTAAGTAAGCCAACACATTACTATCAATACAATGTATATACAAGATAATGGGGGTCTAAAGGGTTAAATACACAAAATATGTCGACAACCTAGAGGGGAAGGAAACAGGCAGTGCAGATAGTCTTTAGGCCCAGTTCAACATCGAGAATACACCCAACTAAGAGGCAGTCCAAGCCCTAAGAAGAGAAGAGCCTTGTGCTCAATAGTACATGCAATGCAAGTGCAAGCGGTTGTGCCAATGGGCACAATAGGGTCTCTTCTGAGGTCTCTAGCAGCTCGGGTAGGTGGATGAGGCAATCCAGAACAAGTTCCCACTATTCAAGAAGGACCTCCACTTGAAGGCAGAGGCAGTTCAAGAGTTCGGGATGGAGTCACTATTTCGCAATAGCAGTGGAAAGGAGAGTGGCCCCCAGGGGCCACTTGTGCATAAAAATGGGCCCTTGCACTAGGGGCCACCGGTTGTGGTATTGAGTACTCATCGGTCCCCGACACAAGCGGACCCAAGCTTCGGCAGGTCAGTCCACTTCGCTTGCAGGTTCGAATGCGGCAAAAAGGACGCCTCGGCACCTACAGCGATGATTCCCAAATGGAACAGTGGCAATTTTTCCGCTCCAGGTGGATGAATCGACCCAGTTTCACTGCAGCAGGCTTCAGGGGTAAATGGGTCACAAATGCAGCAGACTTGCAAAGGACATTGCCACGGCAGGGCAACACGGTAACCGCGTTTACTCCGGTCCTGGCGCACTTGTCTCACTTCAGACCTGGGAATGCCAAGTATACAGGTTTCGGTGTGAGGGTGCCGGGGACACAGAGCTAGCAGTATACCAAGTTTCGAGGGCCTTCTGGAAACTGCGGCGGTGACAGAGCAAAGCAACTGGGTAAGCTGGTCAGTCCACTGGTTGGCTCAGGGACACTTCCGAGAAAGCTTACTTGCAAAGTTTGATGAAGGTGCCGAGAATAGTTGGTCCCACTATTCCAATGGGTCGAAGCATCTTCACAGACCTTGTAGGACGACCAGATCCAGAGGGGTCCCACAGGGTACCAAACCTTCCAGCGGGTCACCAGCAGTTCCTCGACTCGGCTTCATGTTGCAGGATAATTGGATCCTATCGTTTGTTCAGTGAGAACTCAGGAGATCGACATGGTAGTGGTGTTTTCTGCCTCCTCTTATCCAAAGTTCCCTTCGCGCCAAAACAGGGAAGAACTAATGGGAGATCTGCTCACAAATACACACTCCATACCTGGACCAATCACGGACCACGGTGGCCCCAGGCTTTCATGGCACTCCAGACACTCTGGCACCCAGTATGTGTATTGGAACCAGACGTTCCAGCCCACATCCTGGAGGCACACACACAAGGCATGCAGAAGCCCACAAAAGCATTGGGATTCGTGGGAAAGTGCATGACCAAATAAGGACTGACCCGGGTCGACTCGGCCTGGGGAAGGTGAAGGGGCAAGATGGCCAAAGGACAGGACAAAGAACCTCGTGGCATAGCCATTTTGGAGCCAGGCCACCTATTTGTGCCAAACAGGGTTAACATGGCAGGAAAGGGTTAAAAAGAATGCGAAAAAAGATAGCTGCCACCTGTCCTGTCCATGGCACATCTGCACAGTTCATTAAAAGTCCAGCGAGAGCATCTAGGGCCTTTGGAAATGACTATAGACCCAAGGGTGCTGTATGGTAAGATACATTGCACACTTCTGACATGTTGCACAGAAGTTGCAACATGAGGATAGGACTAAGGGAAACAAAATCTCCCAGTACTGACTGTCTTAAGGGCATTTCAGTTTCCCCATAAGAAGTGAACGAAAGCCCAGAGGAGTGCAGCTGAAGGCTGTGCTTCTCTGGCAAAGTCAGTCAATGGTGTCTAAACAGCAGCAAAATGTTTGTGGGTTGACACATGGAGGGAATATTACATACAATTATGACATCTTTCCTAACACCGGACCTATGGAATGCCCTGCCTCCCAACTTAAAAAATTGTGAGTCATTAGAACCGTTCAATAAATCCCTAAAGAGATACTTGTTCATCTCATACATTCTGGCTCATAAATGATGCTACGGCTTCCGTGGTGTTTGGTTTTGTTTTAGCGCCCTGATGCCTGAGGGCTTGTTTAATGCTGCTATATGCGTATACATACAAATAGAAATAGGGACAGATAGACGAAGTCCAGCAGCATAGAGGAAGGCTGCCAGGCCAACTTAACATAGATGCAACACTTCATCCTTTCACTGTGTCCTCAGACACTAGTTTCAGACCACGACATGATGAAGATGCTCATCTTTTATGTGAGTGACCTAAACTCGCAGAATAAGAAGGGGTGACCTTTGGCAAAGGATAAAGGAGCAGAAGGCGCATCTACTATTTAGGCAGGAGAGACATCTCCTAAAGGCAGACACTAGCCGGTTCCACACCAGACATTTCCCACTGAGGCAGACAGAAAAGGGGGCCATTTGCTGTTTCAGGAGACTTGCACTAGGCCAGGAAGTTAAGTTATTATTCTTATATGCACTACACAAGGGACAGAACACATTGTTTAGGGACTTCCTCCACAAACCTTTTTCTTTTGCCAGAGGTGACATTATCCGAACCTGTCTTTGCCTGCCTGTGCAAGTCGTTGACTGCGGCCGCACCAATAGACCTGTACCGGACCCTGAAGTCTTTTCCTCCCTCCAACATGCCTAAGAACCCCGCACGATGCTTCATCACAACACTGCTTTCCCCCTCTAGAGTAATTGTCATCCGAAAACGTAATAAGAACGATGATTCCTCTCTACGCATGCTCTGCTACACAGTATGACTGCATCTCTGCCACTACAACTTCTAATCGTGCGCGCTACTAAAATAGCTACTCGATTCTGACTTTAACCCTCCAGAATGCGACCTTTTTAGCCGTGCGCTGGTATTGTAACATGCTACTACCAAAATAGCTACCTGATTTTGACTTTAACGCACCTTAATGCGACCTTTTTAGCCTCCTGACACTTTTGTACGGTACCCACAACTTACTTGTTTATGACCTCTAGGCTTGTGCTGCACATGTATTCTACCTGTAACTTCATATCAATCGTAACTAGCACCTAGATGCCTGAGGGTTTTGTGTGCTGCTATAAATGCACAATTAAAAATAAAATAAAAATAGATATAACCAAGCTTCCAAAGGGAAGTTGAGGGATTTTCGAGACAGGAATCGCCATGACACATGGTGGAGAGATCACCAGGGAGACGGGTTTACTCATATTTCTCCCATGTTTATGAGACTTATTCATGCATAGATCTATACGTCCTATACTGCTTTGTCAGCAGGCCCCTTTCTATTGCAAGATAGAGCTCATAGATCTGTCCCCCAACCTGGAATCTAACCCCATCTCCATTTCTATGGGCCCAGTGACCCTTAAGTAGTTAGAGGGAGACAGTGCGGCCTTCCTCTTATTCAAAACACTAAAGACACCGAGCTCTGTACCAGGTGCGATGCCCTAAGGGCAACATTACACGGGTTCTCCACAGAGAACCCTTCTACCCTTAAAAGATTATGGACTAAAGAAGACTATAGGCTATCCAAAGAGATTAAGGACTGAGACAAAGAGCACAGAACAAGGGATTCAAGATGAAGCCTCGCAATTTACTAAATGTGAGAAACCACTTCAATACAATTCTGGCAAAACAATGCAGAAGACCTTTTGCAAAGAGTGAAGTTAATCTGCTTTGAGGAACAGATGTCATCCTTTTTGGCCTGAATTATATAACATGGATCAGTGGTCAGGTAGAAGCAAACACTGAGAGACACGGGAAGCACATCTCTCTATGGACTTCTCCAAATGGCTGTATGTGGAGTCCAGGGGTTTCCAGCCAATGGCAGGTCCACTGTATTGACAACTTTTGAAAGTAAAACATTGACGAAGCCAATACCTTGACAGTTAAAACATCTGAAGTTACAATTAAATCTCTTAAATCCAGTGAATCATTGGGACCGGGTGGTTTATCCTGCTTTTTTATAAGATACTCCACAGGCATCTCCTGGGTATCCCAGCTGAGCATTTTCATCTCAAACGATGCAGCTGTAGCGTCATAGACGGTGGGTTAACCCATGATCAGCATCATTCCGAAACCTGCCAGGGATCTGACGGTGGGCACCTTACAGAGATCTGCAGCACTGATTAACAGGGATGCACAACTATATACAATAATTGGGGCAAACAGATATACCAGCAGTCATTGGGGGAGGGGGGAACAATCAGGTTTTCTCAGCGTAGGGGACAGCCTTGGATAATGTTAGTTGGACTATAAACTGGACTATGGATAAACGTGGCACATAAAACCAAACCCCTGCCTCTCTTAATGTCACTAGATGTAGAGCAGGCATTCACCCGCAACAAGCAGACGTGTTTGAGACAATATGTCACAAGCTTGGAATGTGAAACAGTGATTTAAAATTGATAAAGGTCCCTTGACCAAATTCATAGCATATACCGGGGGGAATGGTTACTTTTATGCCTCTTTGTGGCTGATCAGTGGAACCCCAGCTAGGGGGGGTCTGCTAATGCTGCTGTTGTTCACAGCGGTGGCGAAGCCCCCAGATGGGCAGACCAGGTCGGGAGAAGTTATAAGCGGCATTGGCTATGATAGGAGAGTCACACGGCATCCCAAATTGCAGATGATTTATTGCTTACATTATCCAAACCATCCACCCCTGCCCCAAAAATCAGATCCATGGTGGAAGGCCATTGAAAGGCTTCTGAGCTTGAACAATACAGAGGTGCTCAACCTGATGCTCCACCTGATGCTCCAGCAGGAATCTCCCACCACCCTTAATATATCCACCCAATTTCAGTGGGTGGATGAAAGCATGAAATATTCAGGTGTTTTTATCACCAACTCATTTGCAGGATTTTATGCGGTAAATTACCCAGTGCCGTTCAGCGGGTACAGTGGTCATCGTAGAATTTGGAAATCTCGTTGTCCAGTTATGTTTTTACACTGGCTATTATACTTGATTTAGAAACCTTCATTGTGCTCCCAGATAAGGCAAAAGAACTCCCAATATTGTGATAGTATGTCCTTCATTTGGCGAGACAAATATATGCAGAATACAATTCGAGGGTGGAACGACATGTCCCAAAACACCCACTCAATCCAGCATTGACTAAAAGATGACCTGACAAGTTGTAAATTTAGGTACATGATTTGGTTACCCAGAAATGTTAAGACCACTGGGTTATAGCAGCTGCCAACCAGAAAATAAAACAATTAAGGTCTGGAATATGCAGGCCATTATATATGTGTGGGCCTCTTTGCAAGGAACACTTTAGTTTAACTGTAGAAGAGTGTGTGTAATATTTACACCGCCATCACTGGATAATTTACTAAACCCATGGGAGAAGGAGTCTCTCGAATACTTACCCTGTTTAAAAGACTGCCTTTTTCATGCCTCGGCATAAATGGACGACTTTTAAAATTATACATATATAGTTAGCCGCGCCACCCTAGAGAACAAATCCGTCAGCTACATCACACCTTGCATAATGACGTAAGGGTTCGACTACACGGCAAGACCTGAGGGCACATGTAGATTAGGGCTCGCAAAGCATTGATCTGGCTCCAAGGCAGAGAAAAAGCATATACAATTGGGTATTAATAATACATGGTATAGTCTAACACGTTACGAAGCGTGAGGCAGGGCTTAGTGGGAGAGGATACAGTGGAACCGGCCACCTTATCCATACATGGTGGTGGTGTCGAAAGCTGGAATGCTCTTGACACTATCCTACAGAAGTTGGGTAGGCTACGGGGCCTGAAAATACCAAAAGACTCTGCCTGGTGCCTCATTGGCAAGCCCATCAAAGAAGGGCCAATGGAGGCAATCGTCCTATCAGCAAGTCAGCACTGCCGGCGAGCCTGACAGTTACAGCTTCTGGAAACCGACGCACATTCCAACACCAATCCAGTGGTATCTGAGGTTTTGAGATATAGGGCCTCATTACACGGTTGGCGGTAAGGGTTTACCGGTACCGGTAAGGGCACCGGTACCGGTAAACCCTTACCACCTTACTACGAGGTCCCTTTGCGGGACCTGACCTTAACGGCTGGTTTTACCAGCCGTTAAGGAACGGGCCCGCAAAGGGACCTTGGTGATAATTACGGTACCGCAATTTGCAGTACCGCAATTACCTCCTTCCCCATTGAGCCCTATGGGGACAAAAATGGGAATGGGGAAGTGCCTTGGTGAATGGGGAATTACCGCCCCCGCTCACCTTGGAGTAGGGCAGTAATTCCGCCATCCACCAAGGCGGACACAGTAAAATAATGGCGGCAACCATGGCGCTAATAGCGCCATGGTTACCGCCTACCGTGTAATGAGGCCCATAGTGCTATGTAAAAGATAACATATCTTTTAAGGGACTTTTTACACAAAAGGGAGTGAGGATGACTAAAACATGTTGGCAAATGTAACAAAGCTCATACCTGCCTCACCTACCTCGGGTCCTCGAGGGCGGCAGATGGATGGCGGTATATAGGCTGAGTAGTGTGGGCTCACTTTGCTCTTCTTACCAGATCCCTACCTAAATAATAAATCACAGACCAATTATGTTTATGGAAAAGTTGTAGGCCGTAGGCATTTTATTTTCCTACAGAAAATACAAAACAACAAAATCAATACACTCCCATATGCTTTTGGGCACCTTGTGTCCAGTCTCAAAGTTGCCCAAGGCTCCTCCTGAGTCCTTGTTATCCCTGGGCCTTTCGTTCCTGGGCACATGCCGCCTACGACATGCTTTGGACTGTGTACCGAAAGAGTACTCAGCGTTCCCACTTCTGCCTGCTCCTTCTTTTTGGACTGTGTACTGAAACAGTACTCGGCGTTCCGGCTCCTGCCTGCTCCCTTCTTCTTCCGTTATTCTTGTTGGGTGGGTTGGGTGGCAAACATTTTTCCTTCCCCTTATCCAGGCATTAAGAGTCTACCCGAGAGAGGTGAGCTCTTTACCTGGTTTGTGCCGCCTCTCCTTTTCCTGGCTTACTTATACATCCCAGGCCTTTTGTTCCTTCTTGGGGGCCGGGTTTCCCCCCTGGCCCTTTGCTGTTATATTTCGCACCTTCCCCAGGTGCTGCTTCCTGCTCTTTCCTGGGCTTTTGTTGCTTGTGGCGCCGTTCGGACGCCCCTCCCTACGCTTTCGCGCCATTTCCCCCACCCCGCACCAAAACTCCCAGGCCCTCCATCGTCCCGCATTTCATGCGGCCCGGGGCCTGGGACAGTTTGGATTGCTCAAAAGCGAGCACAGCTCCATATGAAAATGATGATTGCACATGTTCAGGGACAATTCCACTGCGTCGACTTGGAACCTCTAACCCAATTTGTATTTAGAGGGATGAGGAGAGGTCCAGGCAGGGAAAGGGATTCACCTGACATGAAATTGCAGTAAGCACACTGTTCTCTACTGTTTGTTCTCCAAAGTGAAAATAAAATGTCAATACAGATATATTGAATAAAAAGAAAGCAGACACGTATGCAGGTGGCATTGGAGAACCGGAAGGCAGTGTAGGGGTAAGTAGGTATTTGGGGATACAAATCACTTCTGCAGGGGGCATGGGTAAACTAACAGAGGGGGTGCAAGCCAAAAACAAGGCAATACAGTACAAACAAGGTACTTATGAAAGAAGAATGGGTTAAAATAAAAGCCATAGCATTTCTTCGGGCAAAAGCAAGGTATTGCATGGGGCCTAATCAGGGGTACTATGGGGCAGGCGTCAGGGTGAACACAAAGCTTTTCAGTAGAATGAAGTCTGGGCACTTAGAGAGCCCCTTTTTGGGGGAACAAAACAGGTTGCCTGACTATATTAGGGTGAAATGTAGCCACGTACAGAGAAAGAATTTGGGTTAAACAATAATATGGGCATGAAAGGGCAATCATGCAAAAACAGCGTGCGGGCGGAAGACGCGTCAGTGCAAAAAACACGGCATTTAGTAGGTATTAATGGAAAAAACAAGGCTCTTCTAGATAAAGCCTTAACTGGAGAAGGTTGCGCGAGGTGCTCTCCCACCCCAGCGCACAAAGGGAGCTGAAAATGCAACCCTCCTCTTCCACTGCACGGCAGACCGTGCACCAGGTGGGCCAACGCTTTCAGCTAATTAGGCTCCAATCCTTAGCAATTAAATCTATCCCTGTGTTTGCAAACCCCACTCGCATAATCGGCCCAGGCGGCACATAATTGGAGCCACGGTGCTTTTCATGGAAGGGACGGGGATTTTCCGCTCCATTTTCTCAGGCCCACGTCGCCGTGACGAATGTAATAGGCGCGCGACGGCGCTCTACGCCGCCGCCGCACGCTGCTTTCCCCACAGACGTATTATGTCCCGTATTATATGGATTGACGTGGAACTGGTCTCTGGAGCGGCGTTCCCATTCTCATTTGTGGTTTATGGAGGTAATTATGGTTTCGATTCCGGCGGGGAAGGCGCGCGGGTTGCAAGAACCGTTCTTATGCAATGGGCGCGCACTGAAATGCCCTGGCTTGCACAGCTTTTTAGTATTTATAGTATTAAGACTTGCGAAGCCGTAACAGCAGTTGTGCAGATATGCACCGCAGTGCCCTTGGGTGGTAATGAAAAAGCAAAAGCCTTCCTAATGTACAAAATATATTCAGGGACAATTGAAAAGCACAACAGATGGCATTGTTATTTTAACAGGACATGTTTCTGGACACAGATTGCTTTTACATTTTAATGTGCAGGCCAGGGGGAAAAGCAACATGTTGCAATGCTTGACCACTTCCACAGCGGTTACCACCCACCCAGGTGTGGACTGGCCTATAGGGAACTCTGGGGATTTTAGCTGGTATGCCTCTGCACCCAGGGCCTCTTTTGTGTGGTATTTCCCTGTGTTCCCTTAGGAAAAGTTTTGGGCTATCTGAAAATGTGTAATATATGGCCACTTTTAAAATTATTTCCAGGACCTCTTGGTTCCCAGTCCACCCCTGCACCCAACCCCATTTCTGCTGGAAGATATTCTCCTCCCACTGCCCCCTCCCGCCATTTGGTAAATGTCTTTTCTTTCAGACAGAAACGAGAAGAGGAGACCCCGGAGGACTTCTTCTACTTCATCGACCTCCAGAGACACAATGCAGAAGTGGCCGCCTTCCACCTCGACAGGTACACCACTGAGAACATCTCTTCTCCTTCCCTTATTAACTCTGCGCTCCCTGCTTCTCTACCTGCTATAATCAAGTCAATGGGCCTTATTATGACTTTGCCAGTGCGGAATTATCGTGCTGGTATGACCGTATACCAGCACCTTTTCTGCACCGGCAAAGTTTTTCCGGTGGGGTACCTAATTTACCAAAGCTGGAGCTAAGTCAGGTGCCTTATCAGCACAAATCGCTGGTATTGCCGTTGCTGGTGCCGGTAATACTGGCAAATCCCCCAGTGGAGTCCAATGGGACTCCAGGGAATGGGTATTTACAACCATTGGCAATCTTAATCTGATGGTAATACCGCCGGACGAAGTGCTGGTAGCGGTAATAGAGTTTGCCGGTATCCTTGCAGATTCACAAATGGACACAGGTCTTAGCCAGTCTGTCTTCAGCCACATGTTTTATAAGCACCATGCATGCCCTTGCACATGTTCCTTGAACCGAATTTCATTAAAAAACCTGCATTGTCGAACCCAACAGTTTGGGCTCTTGGTTAGGCATTGGATTGGCATTTGAAAGGCACTGCCATAATATGCCCAGGAATGTACACCATTTGCCAGCTGTTGACATCTTGTGCCAAGATGCCTGAAAAATTCCCATACCTACAAGAAAAACAAATCAGTTGGCTTTGTCAATACTTGTGCACATAGTCTGTGATTATCCTGAAAACCTGGCCTGAGTGGGCTCTTGGGGACCGGAGTTCTACACATCTCTAGGCTAGCCAGTGGGGTGAATTCCAAACAATAAGCATGCTAGCCTCTGAGATTCCAGCGCTGGGAGAGAGGGAGGCCGGGTCCAGGTCTTTGCTTCCAATGTTCTTGGCTATTTGGGCAGCTGCTGTCAATGACCAGGCACCTGGCAACCCTTCTGATGTTCAATTATCTACCAGTCCACAGTCCTTTGTGGTTCGGATTAGGGCAACTCAGCCTGGGAAGGTTTGCCTAAATCCCTGCTCACTCCACAGAACGCAGGGATACGCTCTAGAAGCAGGCTCGCGACGGAAGTCAGAAGACAGAACACAGAACTCTAGTCCTACATAACGTGCACTGGATGCCTCTGCCGACCTGCACTCAGTTCCCAGCGGCTTGACTGCCATGCAAGGCGGCACTTTGTACCACAAATTTCTCTAGAGAAATGTGAGGTTGTTTCTAAAGTATGGAAAGTAGCAGCGCAAGGATATCTTTAATCCATCCACATGTTGCTTTTCAGGTAAATGCGTTTTTTGTTTTATATGACCGAGGTGCCGGTATAAAAGCGTGTTAGCCAGTCCTCTTTGGATTTTCAGGACTACCTTTCAGATAGTTCTTGGGAGCCACTGACGTTGGTGTGGGTGATTCATGCCCACGGCTTTTGCACTTTGAGAACTTTTTTTTAACCTAAAATGTTTTTTCTTTGTAATTTACGTATAAGATACTGGTTCATGCTTTAAATATGGTCGGAACACTTTTGAGGATGGTTCACAGCTCTACAGAAATGAATTGGCGTATTAGAAATTAGCCTGTCGAGGTGGGATACTATCACACCGACCACCTAGATCCAACCAGATCTGGCACAAACTATCCCAGTGATGTGGCGGCCCTGAGTGCAGCCAACCTGTAGTGTGGCCAATGCCATGACGAGGGGTGTGCCCTGGAGCAATCAAAGCACGGCTAGTAAAGTCCACACCCTCTAAGAATCTGATACGGTTCTCTGACCCTGGTCCAGCAAGCTCAGGACTTGCTTTTTTCTAACCTGAATGTGACCGGTATTTGCCATTTTTCCTGACAGGATTTTGGATTTCCGACGGGTCCCGCCAGTGGCTGGAAGGCTGGTCAATATCTCCAGCGACATCCTGGAGGTGGCCCGGAACGAAGTCTTGCAGAGTGTGTTCTTTGTCTCACCAGGTAGGCCGCAGGTTCCTACGCATGCAAAAGAAGGCTGTGGTTTGAGCAATGCATATTTACATAGGGGAGCATCAAGGACACGCATCTGTACCTCCATAACGTCCCAGTACTGGCAGACTTTCCTAGAATTGTGTCCTGTGTCTCAAACTGTTTCCTTCCTTAAAGAATACTGCTTGCATGTTAGCAATGTGTCATGATGAAAACATGCATAAAAACAATAGATGCTGCAACTGAATTTTGATAGGATAAATTACATAAATAATGATCTTGACGAAACAAATACGTTGTGTTAGATGCATAAAAATAGAGAAACCTCCATTGCATTAGGCTGGGTAATTCTCCATTTCAACATGGGCATTCTGTTGGATATAGCAAACCATCTGCAAGATGCGTATCCCTCCTCATAACTGGGGTGACCAGATTTTTAAAAAAAGGGAAAAAAAAGGGACAGGCCATAGACATAGAAGTCGGACTAACATAAATACAAATACCACTGTAGTCCTACTTTTATGTCGCTGGCCTGTTGTGGGGGGCAGAGAGGAGGTGTGCTCACAGGCACACTCCTCTCATTGGAGGAGGGCGCCAGGGAGGAGAAGTGGCAGGAAATGGGGGCATGAAAAGAATTTCATGCCCCCATTCACGCAGGAAGAGTCGCGCCGGGACCCGATTTCGGGATTTCAAAATTGGGTCCTGGCAAAAACCGGGACCATAGCCACCCAACCATGCAAACCCCAGGCAGGGTTTCTAAAATGAAAACAATTCCTGGGACGTCTGGTCACCCTACTCGTAACTATCTCCACTATATGTTTGTTTATTACTTGTAATCGCACCAGATCCAAAGGTATTTGGGCGCATTGCATAAGGTTACTCACACCTTGGTTGTACATAGGAATACATTTACAGTTACAGTGTAGTTATATGATGTCAAAAAGCATATTTACAGTAATAGACTTTTACAGTATAATTACATAGAGGAGCATATTTACAATAATACATTTTTACAGTATAATTACAAAGAGGTGTCCAGAGTATAGACAAGCACTAAGGCAGGTGAAAACTATAAAAAGTTCTGGTAATATGTGATATCCGTTCAGTAAAGTGCCTGAAGTCCACTTAACCGTCAGAGTCTTTGAGCTGCTTTATAAGGTTGTGACGGAATTTTAGGTATGATGGTTCTAGGGGGGAAGGAAGTGAGTTCCACAGCTGGGTAACCTTGACTTGCAAGCTGCTTCCTCCAACTCTGACCAGTTTGAATCTGGGGGTCAGAAGACAATTTGTATTGGAGAGTCTGGTTAATCTTGTCTCAGGTTTAGTGACAATTCTATTCACAAGATAGGGGGGGGCTACTTTATTTACACATTTGTGTGGAAGGGAAGCGACTTTTAAGTTTTATTTTGTCAAGTGTGGACAACCAGTTGTTGGCTCTTCTGATGTCAGAGATATGTATTCTCCTTGCAATTCCAAGTGCAGCTCTGAGAGCATTGTTTTGCTGAAGTTGGATTTTCTTGGTAGTTTGTGTGCTCGCCCCAATGTACATGTACATAGCATTGCAATAGTCTAGCTTTGATAGTATAAGTGCTCTGGCAAGGGTAATGCAACTGTCATTAGAGAGGAAGGCTTTCCCCGCTCTAATCAGTTTGCAGGTGTAGGCTGTGGTCGAGGCCAGCGTATTTACCTGTTTGTTGAAGGATAGGGTAGAGTCCAAGTAAAACCCCAGGGTTTTTACTTCCTTAGCGACTGGGATGATATTATTGTCGATGTTAAGGGCTGAGTATTTAGGACTCAATTTTTTGAGATTTGATGGGGTTCCCAGGATGATGATCTCTGTCTTGTCATTCAGGCATAGTCCATGGGTAGCCATCCATGCCTGGATGATGAGATAAACCTTATTCACCAAGGCCAAATCCTTATCATAATCACCAGTAATCGGTAGGAGGATCTGCATAATTTGTGTAGGTGATACCCAGATGATCCAGATCATCGAAAAGGGGCTTGGTGAAAATGTTGTATAAGGGATGTGAGACACATGATCCCTGGGGCACCCCAGACGTGATGGGGATAGGGTCAGCTGAGGCCATGGGAGAGAAGACTCTTGTGGTACGATCACTGAGAAAGGATTGTATCCACGCGATAGCTTCTGGGGAGAAGTGTGCTGCTAAGTCCAGGTGGCTGCACAAGACCTGGTGGATGACCAGATCGAAAGCGGCCGATAAGTCTAGTAGTAAGAGGAGGGCTAAATCGCCTTTATCCCTAAGGTCACCGATCTGGGCCTTCAGGTCAATTAGCACAGTTTCTGTCCCGCGCTGAGGCTGGAAACCTGATTGTCTTGACCCTAGCAGGTAATTGATTCCAGGTGTTTTGGGATTTGTAAATATGCCATTTTGTCTATGATTTTCAGAAGAAAGGGTACCGTGGTGATAGGTCGGTAATTAGTGGGAATCAGGGGTTCTTTTTTTAATAAGGGGAGCACCATCTTGAGATTGGTAGGGATAGAATTGGTGGCAAAGGATGTGTTGATAAGTTTAGTGATGAAAGGTGACAGTCTCTGGCTACGTCCTTTATAAGTTGGGCAGGGCATTGGTCACCATGACAGTTGGAAGGTTTGAGTCAGAGTATCGTTTTTTCTGTTTCAAGAATGGTGACTTTAGAAAATTTTAACCGGGGCACCTTGACAGTGTTGGTGGGAGTAACTGAAGTGGTGCTGTTGGACGTGTTGGTAGTTAGCGAGGCTTTTTTATTATTCATTTTTATTTGTAAGGTCGCAACTTTGTTGGCCAGTGCTTGCTGAATATTCAAGCACCAAAGTGTGTCCTTAGTACAGTTGTCTGGTACAGGGATGGGTGCTTTTAATTATTTGAGGATAACGAAAAGTTCCTTCATACTTGGGCTATTCTATTATTATAGTATTCACGTTTGGCTGAGAGTATTTCCTTTTTGTATAGGGCAGAGATGGCACTCAGATTGTTCTTATTTTCTTCATATGGGTGTGATTTCCACAATGTCTGGCATGATCTCTTTTTGGTACGTAAAGTTTTTAGGTAGGGTGTATACCAGGAATTGAGGTGAGCCTTGGGTTTACTTTGTCTAAGTTTAAGTGGGCCTATTGAATCTAGGGATGTGGTCACAATATGGTTGTATTCCTTGACCAAAGGATCAGGTCCCAGATTTTCTGGGATAGCATTTAGAGTGGGTATAATAAGAGGAAGTAGATTGTCACAGGTGATGTTTTTTTGTTTCGAGTGGGAATGGGTGGAGCTAGTGAAACAGGCAGGGAAATGGGTTTTGCAGTGTCAAGGGTAAAAGTTATAAGGTGGTGATCCGACCATATCAAATGGGATATGGAGGAAATAGTAACGTTACAGTTGTGGTCTGCTATTCAGTCCAAGGTTCTTCCTCTTGTATGTGAGGGGTCGATTACTTTCTGGGTGAAGCCTTGTTCTGATAGGATATTTGCCACATTTGATGCATGTGCATCTTTGGGGTTGTTATATCATAGGTTGAGGTCTCCTAGTAGTATAACTTGAGAACAGTTTTTAGATTATTGGATACAATATTGGATAAGTCGTCCTCAAACGTTCCAATAGGGTTTGGTGGTCTGTATATCAGATGGATCGTGAGAGTGTTGGCGCTATTTAGATTGAGTTTGGCCGATAGGTTCTCGCAGGATTTGGTGTCTAGATGGGGTATGAGTCTAATTGGTAAATTGTCTTTAACAATGAGTGCGATACCTCCTCCACGTGTATCAACTCTGTCTGATTTTAAGATAGTGTATCCTTTAGGGATGGCTAGCGAGAGCGCTGGACCTGCAGCGGCGTGCAGCCAGGATTCAGTGACTGCTAATAAGTCTAGTTGTTCTAGCTGTATGATCTCCGCTATCTCAATGGCATGGGCAACCATAGATCTCGCATTTATTAATGCTCCTTTGAAAGTATGGCAAGCTGGGGCTACGGGTGGCGAGCTCAATATAGTTTATGGAAGGTTGACCTTAGATTTATGAGTAGAAGTGTCTAGAGAAGGTGTGGATCTGTTATTACCGGATACAAAGTTTCTGGCTTGAGGTTCGTACAATTTGGAGAGTCTTGCACAGAGTCTTCCGTTTCTATCACGAGTAGTACAGGGTTGTGTTATCAGTGGTTCTTGCATGATTGGTTTAGTAGGCTTTTCTTTGCTTATAAAGGAGGAAGGTAGTGCTGGGATAAAGTTAAAGGAGCTATGGTAGGGGTAGTTAACCAGTATATTCCCTACCAAAGCAGTGGCTAGCGCAATAATGAGGAGAGTCAGTGGACTCCAGGGAATGTACATGTTTTAGGAGTGCTGCAGGTGGGCACAATCACAAACACAGTTTGGCAGTGGACGCAGTCAAAGTTAGGCAAAGTGGTAGGCCACGTTAAGGCAGATGGGCAGGATGCACAAACGCAGTCACAGTTTGCCAATAGGCACAATCAAAATTAGGCAAAGTGGTAGGCCACGCTAAGGCAGATGGGCAGGAAGCACAATCACAATAGCAGATTAGGAATAGGCACAATCAAAAATAGGCAGACTAGTAGTCTATGTTGAGGCAGATAGACAGGAGGCGCAGTCGCAATCGCAATATGGCTTCAACATATAGTCATCAGTATTACAGCAAGTGGGCGCAAACAGGGTGGATGGAGACAATATTAGCAGCATTGATAACACAACAGGCATAATGCATTAGATAGCGGCGTAGTATATAGCTACCATTAGGATTCCCAGTGATATCAGTTGTTGCAGTTTGTGGCATATGTTTGGTACCTGATTAGTGTAGATATCTGTGTCCATCTTAGGCGCGAGCTGGATTGCAGGCAGTGTACATTTACGGTGTACTTGTGCCCCCCTGTGACTGTCTTTTTTTAATATAATGGTTTTGTGGCTTGGGCGCTCTGGGTGTGAGCATAGTCTCTGGCCGGGGTAGTTTGTAAGTCAAATGGCGGCGATGGTAAAGGGTGTAGGGTTTGCAGTGTCCAGCTCCGTGCTGCCGGTGCAGACAGGAGGGGCCTTGTACTACGTGGGCCTTAGGCGTGGTAGGCCGTCTTTAGCCTCTGGCTCGCCTTCTGGCTTATGAGCTCCACGTAGGAGGGTTGCTAGGCAAACATAGTAATCAAAAAGGCGCACATTTTGGGCGGCGGCCATTTTAGGATCGCGGTGAGCAGATCAGCTGCTCCTTGTGGTGAATGGCTGACGGAGCTTGCCACAAAACTTGTAGTGGGGGTATTATGGCTCAGTGGAATGCCCCAAAGCCATTGATGTAGATGGGATCATTCTGGGTCAGCTCAGGACATCTTGTGCACATCGGGCACGGTTTCCAGCGAAGTCTAGCTGTCCCTGCAGCAAGACGACTTCGTAGGCGGACGATGCAGCTCGGCACAGCTGCTTCTGGGTCTTGCAGAGTACAGTTTTGCCACACTAGGTTTTGAATTGTGACGCCATGAAGACAAAACTAAAAAAAGGGCTGCGTTTCTGATTAAAAAGTGCAGGTCCCTTGTAAGCTTCATACTTGTTGCTTGTAGTAGAAATGCTAACTTTAGATTCACATATAAGTGATGGTTGCAGATATACATGAACTTAAACATATGATACCTCACACATATATGGTCTGTGTGATGCACATGATGCGTGTGTGATATACACATGCTATATGCATAATAAACAATATATATTAGATGTCATTTATGTGGCATACATTATATATACAACATATGTGGCGTACATATGCATTTTACATATTTCAGCTGAAATTTTACAAAGCAAGGGATGCAAAATCAAAATGAAAATGTGCTGCTAAAACGAATTGGTGGACACTCTGTCTTTCCGAGCTCTGCCACATCCCTGGCAGAATTCAGCACCCAAATGAATCACAATCAGGCCCACTGTGTCATTCTGTGGTACATGCAGCTCTGCGTGGATACCCTCTCAAAGCCCCTGACACTGCACTATGGGGCTACCTGGACCAAGGGACTTTAAAATACATTAATCTAGAAAGAAAAAAAGAAATAATTACAAGATTGCCCTGTAGTCAAATACATGTGCTCATCTGATTTAACTCTGCATCATATCAGATAATGAGCCCAATTAAATATACTAAATCAGTTTCATACTACCTTTAGGACCAGACACAAGCCTTGGATGAAGTGCTCATAGGGGCCCACTGAAGAGGGAGTGAAGTTGCATGGGGAATGTCATATTCTTGAGATGTCCCTTTACTTTATAAATGTGCAACGCACACCAGTGGCGGGAAGGGCGCACAAAAAACATATGAACAAGACACAACAGGGGTGAACACCCGCCAGAAGCAGCAGAGCTGTCTAAGAATACCCATTATCTAAACATGAAGGTCTTCAAACAGCGTTTGAAAAATTCTTTAGAAGGGATTGAATTCACATTTGTTCCAGGTCTCTTCATGACGAGGGCCACCAATTTCAGAGCATGAAACCTTCTGTATATAGTCAAATTAGCGTACGCCATGCACATTGTATTTGGCGAAGGGGCAAACTCACTCGGGGCACTGTAAGGGTGCAGAAGTAATGGAGCGACAGAAAGGTGGAATGCTTTTGGCTCTAAACATTTATTCTCATGAAAAAAAGGAAACCACTATATCCCTATTGCTAAGAGGGGTAGCTCTGCCTCAACTAATAAACTAAGGTTTGTCAGAACTTCCTGCAAATCATAAAAGTCCATCATCGTGTCTAACCTTCTTCTGTCCCTAACACTTCTATTCGACTAAGGAGAAGGTCTCTAGGAGAACCAGGAGGATGCTGTCATCCTTCTGGACAGGAGATTTTGCCAGTTCTTAGCATGTTTTGCCAGAGAAAGGGTTCCTGTTTCCCTGGCTTTCTTTCACTGTTTGCAACAAATATAGGGGATTACTCCCTATCCCTGGTTGCTTCTTCTTCCTTCTGTACACAAGTATTTCAATGTTCACAACTACCAGAGGGGATGCCTCCCTTCCCCTGGTTTATTCTTCTCTTCTACAATTGCACTGAAGAAGAGATATTTGTCTTCTCTTGTTTCTTCACTTTCTTTGTTGATGGATTACCGGTGTGGCCTTTCCAGCCAGGTATTGACATGATGAATAACTACTTCTCTGCTTATTCCTCCTGGTACATTCTCCTGCCAGGTGATGTGATGACTATGAGCACTCTTGATGCTTTGGTACTGTTTTATGGGTGTGAGTCCCAGACTTGCATATTCTGCTACTTTGGATAGTCTACCTGGTGTACTCTCCTGCCAGGTATTGTGTCTATGATGAGCACTCTCTATGCCTTGATATTGTTTTATGGGTGCTAGTCACAGACTTGCATATTCTGCTGTTATGGGTGGTCTATTTGGTGCACTCTACTGCCAGGTACTGTGACTAGGATGATCACTCTTGATGCTTTGCTTTGGACTTATGAGTGAGGGTCCCAGACATGCATATCCTGTCTTTATTTGTAGTCCACCTGGTATACTCTCCTGCCAGGTACTGTGCCTGTGACGATCAATCTTGATGCCTCTGCAGTCCAATATTGTTCTTGCCCTGTGGTCCAAGACCCTATTTGTGGAGCCTTTCTGTATTTGTCCACTGTTATTCCACTAGCTTGGGTGCTCTATGTCTCCCCTGCTAGCCACGTAACTTTTTTCTCTGGTCTACGGCGTTGTCAGGGATCTTTAGACGCCAGCTGTCAGCCATGTGATTTCCTTGCCGTTGTTCGCCTTCGGTCTGCGTTGAGTCCGCAGGGGCGTCGTTTCTCCTGGTGGCTGGACTTCTACTTCCCACTTTCTATGACCTTCCAGTTCGTTAAGTGTTTCTACCTCGGTTTCTCCTTCATGTTCATTTGACACTGGACCGTCTCTGGACTCGCTTTCCCTTCTTGGAATGTCCCAGTCTGTTCTCTTTCTCCAGCTTTCCTGAGCTTCACGGTTCCTCCAGGGAGGGTGGTTCGACAACGCTACCCTGTCCTTTCCTTTTAAAGAACCCACTGTGATTAATTATCCATATTGACTGGACTCTGCATGTTGGTTCTTTGGAGTATTACTCATCACTCTGCGCATCTTCCTCACTGCCATGATTCAGAGAGGTACTGATGTTCTTCCTCGTCTCAGTTTTTCTACAGGTTTCACATAGGTAGTCCCTACTCTTCCTCATCCCAGTACTTGTTAAGGAGGTGGAAGGGTCTACCTTGCACAGGTACATGAAAGTGTAGGGGGCTACATGATCTTCTATGGGATAAGAGGGCGAGGGAGGTTGTGATGGGGTGAGTAAATACTGTTCTCCCTAGTGTGTCGTCCCTCATCCCATAAGGGGTTTCCCTCCCCATGCTATCCTCCCACGGTACACCACCCCAAGGGGGATTAGTGGGCTGTGGCTGCACTTCTGTGGCCCCATGAAAAGACCCCCCGCCCCCTCTATGGGAGAAGGGATGACATCCAAGGGTTCGTCACAGCACGCAGTACAGTGTTGAGGTTGTTACCAGAAACATTATTGTATGTTTTGGTTGCCGAAATCTACCTAATGGCTCACTGCATTTCCATCGAGTAGAAAGAGAGAGGGAATGAATCTGCAACCTTTGGCTCGCCAGTTGTTATGGAATAAAACTCCCATGAGCCACAGCCTGCATAGTCAATGGTGAGGGGTCACAGTTGCCGTAGTAAAATATCTGGAAACCATGCCATTGCTGACGCTAGTTAGGATGAGTAGGAAGCCCTTTTAATTAAATGGCTGTGCAAGTGGGTGCAGGTGTGGGAGGTTTTCAGAAAGAATTGCGGGTTTGTAGTTCCTCTCCAATTCATTTACTTGGCTTAAGGAGTGGACAGTCTGACCTAGAATCTGAAAGTCTTTCAGCAACTGATGGTGGCCTGAAAATGATACAGCATTTAAAACCTGATCATAACACGACCAAGAATTAGGAACATATCTGTATTTCAAGGAGCAGCTGTAGTTCAAAAACCCAATTTTATATAAGAAATACAAAGCAGTAAGTAGTACTGCACTCGGGGCAGTCTTTAATTTAACTTTTCAGTGTTATGCGGATGACATTCAGCTCTCTTTCAGGCTCCCCTCAGCCTCCTCTGCTTTCTCGTTCATTCCTCACTATCTATCCGCGATTCAGGATTGGCACGCCTCCAACGATCTCTGCCTTAATGCCAGTAAGATGGAGATCTTTCTCATTGGAAGCCCTGGTCCTACTTTCTCTCGCTCACTCTGGCCGACCTCCTTGGGCCCTCTACCTTCGCCTTACTGTGTTGCAAAAAACCTTGGGTCATCTTCGACTTGACTCGCTCCTTCTCCCCTCACATCACATACCTTGCCAAGAAGACCCACTACAAGCTGCACCTCCTCAGAGGTATACTTCCTTTTCTCACTTTCTCCCAGAAGCTCACTTTCTCCAGAGCCCTGGTTCTCTTTAGACTGGGCTACTGCAACAGGTTCTTTCTCAATCTGCCTTCCTCTACTCCCCGCCCTCTGCAACTAATCTAGAACAGGATTGCAAGACCTATCCTTGGCCTCAAGCCCAAGGACTGTATCTCTCCAGCCCTGAAACTCACCACTGGCTCCCGTAGCTGCAAGGATCAAGTTCAAAACCCTCTGCATTGTCCACAAGCCTGATCCCACACTACATCCAACTCTCTCTTCCAAAATCCCTTCCTTCTCGAGCCCTTGGCTCATCCACCTCCGACTCTGAGGGTCAGCCGCTTCTCCAGGCAGAGAGTGGGGGTATATCTCTCTCCACTGCTGGTGTCTCCCTCTGTAATGGCCTCCCTGCCATTCTCAAACTTGAGCCGGACCATCTGAAGTTCTGAAAGCAGCTCAAGACCTTCCTTTCCTCCTTTGCTTTCTCTCTCGCCCTCCCCTGCTGACCTGCCTGTCTGCTGTGTGACTGGTTGCTTGGCTACCCTCAGAGTCTCACTCTGTACCAGGCTTCTCTGTTAACAGCCCCCCCCACTACCTCCGGGCCTACCGTCCACTTAGGGGATATAACTGTAAACCCTACAGTCCACTGCCTACTTGCAGTTACCCAAAGCCACGCTGCCCTGGCTGCACTTGCTCAGTGCATTCTGCCCTGATTGCACTTCCCCCTTCCCTCTCCCTGGCACTTGCCCCTCTCCCTTCGCCCTGCACTTCGCATTTTGCACACTTGCACAATCAGAATGACAAAAGGCCTGGTAAGATTGTTTGTCCTGTCCTCCCTCTGTCTTCCCTCTCTTGTCTTGTCGCGCCTAGAAACACTTGTGTACAGGCGCGTTATAAATGACATATTATATCATGTCATAACCTATCCAGGAGCACAGATTCTGGATTGGCAATCATAGTACATTTGCTTCAGTCATTGATTTTTTAAAATTCATTGTATCTCTTGGCACATTTATTGAATTTGTTAGAAATCAGCATTGCATGTGGGCAGTCTAACGCTAACTATTGAATGACCACTCACTGTCAAGTATAGTGCCTTCATCATATGCATGCCTTCAGGCCTTAGAAGTAACAGGAGTGTGTTCTAACATAGAAAATGTAAATCCTACTTCCAGCAGTAAAGCAACTGGTGTACATTATTAACCAATGTGTTTGTCTTGACAGCAAACAACACTTGTTTCTTTGCCAAGTGCCCCTATATGTGCAAGACGGAGTATGCAGTCTGCGGGAACCCCCACATGTTAGAGGGGTCCCTGTCGGCATTCCTGCCCTCGCTCAGCCTCGCCCCAAGACTCTCCGTTCCCAACCCGTGGATTCGCTCCTACACATTTTCCGGAAAAGAAGAGTGAGTTGGCCAATAGCAGTGCGTGTTAAGGGTGTTGTTACTGAACAAAGCCACACTTTACAGGGTATATGCTCAAGGTGTTATTGCCAACATGAAACTGAGGATCCAGTGTGCAGTAGAGAGATAGGAAGGGTGTCCCAAGATCAGTTGCCGCAACAACAATCGACTAACTTCATACAACCAGATATAATATGCATTAAGGTCATCCAGAGGTTACCCAGCATAAAGAGAGAAAGAGTGTACAACCTCAAAGGACTCTGTGCCAATGACTCTTGGAAAAGTGACATGCAGATGAGTGCCCCAACGGTACGTTTGGCATAAATAGACTACATTTGGCAACCAGATCAAATTATCAGGCTACATTTTCTAATTTTATTTTGTATTTTTTCATAACACCAATTTGCAGAGGACTATTTTAAAGAACTTTGAGAAGGTAGAGGCAGATAAAAGCAGAAAACAGTCAAACCTTACAAATACAGGAGAGCAACGTGAACAGTATGAGCAAAGGTAACAATCAAAGTAGCTTCCAGAACATTCCTAGTAAACCTGTGGAGTAAGAAGCCATAACAAGCATCTCAAAACCAGTGTGCCACAATTCAGTGAACTCTCCCATGCAGGTATCATTGAAGATGCTCCCTCAGCCCGGACTAATTCTTCTTGAATTTGTAAATGAAGGGTTCGAGATGAATATCTAAGGGGGGGTGGGCATTCCCCGTTTTGCCCCAAACACTGCCAAGGATCTTTTTCCTAAACACCTTTCCTTGTTTAGCAGGTACACCATGAGGTTCTAGGAAGCCATCTTAGGTCCCTCTTGCCCATGTGTTTCCTGATACTGAGATTGAAGCGGAGCTGTTCCTGAGCTGCTAGATTCTTGTGATTCACGCACAGAGTCTTGAGGAGAATCTGATGTTTCATGTGGAGCCACTGCAAGTCCTTCAGGGCTGGGGAGATAACAACCTGGATCTACATGAAATATTGGAGTGGAAAATGAATGTGGTAGAAATGATCGAAATGAAACTCTTTGTATGAGCCTGTGTTATCTTAATTCTTGGTTGCATCTCCGTAATGTGGGGAGGGTCATATTTTTAGAATATATAGTGTTGGAAGTGTGTGTTTTGGGGAATTCATCCTGAGTGGTATGCTGGATAACTTATCAATGGATAATAAGACCAAAATATTTACATTAGTCACAACGTGTGAAGGCCTTCCCAGGCCAATCAGATGTTATGTTGATTTATGCCACTCACTGTACTACCCAGGGGCAGTCTCCAGGCGCTCAAATGGGCTAGTGCATTTTAGGGTATTAGAACCCAAAACAGATTATTACATTTATTTTCTGAGTTCCTGCAGAGACCTGACAATGGTAAATCCTAGATACTTCGCAGGCACGCTGTGATGATGTTACAGGCGTTTCCTTCATTAGGTGTGCTAAGAAATAGTTGTGAGTCATCTGCATACAGTTGTAAGTTAGAGGTTATTGGTGAATTGCACGACCAGATCAGCCAAGGGTGGCCGATAATGTAACTCTGGGGTACTCAACCGCTGATTGGGCAGATGAGGGATATGAACTCCCTAATCTTTACTTGGTTGGTCTTTTATTGCTATTTTAGTGCATTACTCCAAATGGCCATCTTGTTTCCTAGACTTTTGAGTTCTTTTTGTCTAGTTTACAGTGTCATAGGCTGCAGAGAGGTTCAGTAGGATCAATAGATCCAGGGATGGACAGGTGTACAGGGAGCTCTACAGATTTCCTGGCACGCCTCTGCACCATGGGCCGCTTGTGATTAGGTACCCTGCTTTTCTGCTTCTCTTACCCTCTCTCATGCGCCCGCAGCCTTTCTTCCAGCTCACATCATCCCCCACATCCCTGTGAAGTAAATCATTTGCTAAAAGGCTTCCAGTATGTCATTCTCACCTTTAATCAATGTTATATGTCACTGTTCTGATATATTAAGCTACATTGTAATCCCTATATGGGGCAAAGGTATTTTAGTTTCACTATTTGGATCTATTCTTTTAGCATAGTTTCATGTGGGAGGCGTGAGACTTAGTGTGATTTGGGCCCCCTTTCATGACCATTTCCAGGGCCACTTTTGGTTCTCAGTACAGTCCTGAGTACAGCCAGTGTGTTCCTGTGAAGTGTCCCAGGAATTTTTGTCTCATGTTGTGCAGGCTGCTTTCCGTGCTTCTTTGAGGTCTGAATCCAGATTTGTTCATATTAAGCAATTTGTGAAATTCAGTATATCTAGTCAATTGGTATATCATTATTTTCTGTAATAATTTACCTATGAAGGAGCTATTTGAAATGGTTTCTGAGATATAGGAATCTGGGTTCTGTTTTTTCTCTAATAGGGTGATGGTGGCTGATGTACCCCATCTTGAAACAACCACTTCTGCTTCAACTAGTGGAAACAAAGATTTGGATCAAGGAACAATAATTTTTTTTAGCTATTTTTATTAGTTATTATCTAGTTTTGTATATAGTGTAGAAATGTGCCATCACCATATTCCCGTAAATGAATGAAACTTTTAAGCCTGAAGAAGGCGTTTAGACTGTTTACATGTCGACACATGCGTATCTGCATTGACCTTATTTCATCTGAGAAGTTGGGTGTAATTAAACTAGAATGAATGGCAAATTCTCATAATTACATGACATTGATTCAAAATGATAGTATAATTTGGACATTACATGAAATTATTTATTTATTTATTGGATATTTGTAAGGTGCCTATACAACAAATGGTGTTTCAAGGCGCCATAAGACAAATTGGGCAGGGGAACAAAAGAGAAATATAACAATAACGGTCCTAGAAGACCTTGTGACATTTAGATTGTGCAAGTGCAGTAACAAGAAGTGCGAGGGAGAAGGGGGGGAAGTGCTGGTTTGCGTGAAAAACAAAGTGCTAGGCTGGGAAGGGGAGAGCAGGGCAAGAGGAGAGAGTGCAAGTTGAAGGGGCTTTTGGGGGGAGTGGGTCACAGGGGCTAGACGAGTGCAGAGGGGAGGCCAGGTGGGCAAGTGCCAGTGATGTGATCCAGTGAAGGCAACCAAAGAAGTGTCCCGACAAGAAGACTGTTCGCTTTTAGAACGAACACATTTACCCGTAGACAGTAAAACCTTTCCTCCAAGAGCGCAGCCTGCAGGTCCAAAGACACCCGACGGGCCACCAGTTTGGGTGAAAAGTCAGGTGCAGCAACGAGCTAAGGGAAAAAGACAAAGATTACAGATACAACGAGCCTCTACTACATTAGCGAGTCCGCGCCGCACCACCCTTAGCAACCCCACTCTTACCTGCAATGTTTAGTGGAAAAGCGAAGAACCTACTTGAGTTAGGAAGTGGTGATGACAACAAATGAAAATGTTCAGTTAGTTCCAAGAAGTAAAAGTCCCAAAAACAACTAACCCGAACGGCACGAGGTCGCAACTAATGTTCAAAATAAACACAATCCAAGGTATAGCAGCAGAGCGTCCTAAGGAAAATCGACATGAAACAGCAAAGCGTCCCCAGGTGAATCCAACAAAGAATACAGCAAAGTATCCCAAAATGAAATCCACCTCAATGAAGAAACTACACGTGACCAAGAGTTCATCCAGCGGAGCGTTCAGTGGTCACTTTCAGGAGTAGGATGCCTTATGGTGGCACAAGCGACTAACAACTAGACGTTCTTTGTGAAATTTTTTGATGCAAAAGAAAAACACAGGGATGACAGCAAGCTAGATTTGAACGTCCACGGCCAATACAAGAAGTTAGTATTCTGCGGGGAGAGTCCTGGTTTCACACGCAGTGGCTACACACAGAACGAAAGGATGTGTGCAAGTGTGCAGCGTTCGTGTTCAGACAAGACGAACGTAGCGGGAACACAGAATCCGATTAAGGGGCAAGACAGAAGCAGAGTCGGTTGAGATGCCAGGGGTCTGGTAGTCAGGGGAGCTTGCAAGGGGGGAAGGAACCAAGCGCCGAGACACAGATGCAGGATGTTCCAAAGCTCGTAGTCAGGAAATAGTTCAGAAGTCAGGAAACCAGAATGTCAAGCAGATATAAAGCGTGACTTAACTCGATGGCAAAATGCAACTGTTAAGGAGCACTTGGGTGGCATTCTTCAGCTGTACATATAGTCGCATAGTGAGGCAAACGAGGGGAACGTTGCGTGCAAATCACGTGACCATCCTTCGCTCTGGGACGCCGGGAAATGTAGTTTTTGTTGGCGTTGTGAGAAACGCCAGGGCAGTCTCCATGCCTTCACAGAAAAAGACTGTAATGAGGATGAGATGACACGGGTCATGACAGTACCCCCCCGCAAAGGACGCCCACCCATGGGACCACGGAGGCGCTCCAACCAGAACGGACATAGAAGGCGGGGGGCATGCAAATTAGAGGTGGGGTCCCAGGTCCTCTCCTCCAGACCGTAGCCCTTCCAGTCCACCAAATAGAATCGCCTGCCACAGCGAAGTCGAGAATCTAGGATCGCATTAACCTCGTATTCGTCCTCAACTTGCACTGTGACAGGAGTAGGGGTGGTAGGAAGTTGGGTTCCGGGAACACAGGGGCGAAGTAAAGAGACATGGAACACTGAGTGAGCCCGCCAACGTGCTGGAATGTCCAACCGGGTTGAGACAATGCAAAACTTTGTAAGGACCCACATAACACAGTACTAATTTACGCTTTCCATGAATGGACAGATGTTTAGTGGAAAGCCAAACACGGTCACCAGAACAATAAGAGGGGGCCGGAGACCGGTCTTTATCCGCTTGAACCTATGCCCAGGACTGGGCGGTGTGTAGATGCTGAGAAACCGTTTGGCGGACAAACACCAGAGAATCCCATATGTGTTTGGCTGCAGGGATACGTTCCAAGGATGGTAGGACAGGTGAGAGAATCCGAGGGTGTTGGCCACATAAAGCATAAAAGAGAGCAGCCCACCGAAGAATGCCTAGAATTATTGTGCGTGAATTCTGCGGCCCCCAAGATCGACAACCAGTTCGCTTGGTGTTGCAGACACAAACAACTGAGGAATTATTCCATGGTGGCATTGGTGTGCTCCGTTTGTCTGTCTGTTTGGGGGTGACACGCCGATGAAAGGCGTGCATTGATACCCAATGAGCGGGTCAAGGAATGCCAACAGCATGAAGTGAACAGTGAACCGCGGTCTGGGACCCCAAAAAACCACACCAAGTGATCAAAGAACAATGCCGCTAGGTGAGTGGCCGATGGCACGCCAGGGCATGGGATAAAACACGCCATCTTTGTAAATACGTCTACCACGACTAGAATGGCTGACATGTTCTTGACCACAGGTAACTCCACCACAAAGTCAAAGGTGACCGTATGCCACGGACTTGGGGGTAGAGGCACTCTCATTAGGATAACCTACCGGTTTACCTGATTGTCTCTTGCATTATACACAGGTACACGGGACGTACTGGTTAATGTCACCCTTTATACCTGGCCACCAGCACCACCGATGTAATAGGTCATATGTTTTGGCTTGACCTGGGTGTGTGGCCAGTCGTGAATCATGGGACCATTCCAGGGCCATATTCCTGGAATGGCTATCAGGCAGGTATAACAAATCCTTTACATAGGGAAGACCTGAAACAAGCCTGGCACCTAAGCCATCTAGAAAAGAGGAATGGTTTTATCCCATTGTTGTAGGCAGTCCAAAAGAGAAGAGGAGACAGAACAAACACAGACCACCGATCCAGAAGGCAGTATAGAAGGTTTGGGTTTTGGAGTGTCAAGATCAATGCCAATGCGGGATAATGCATTGGCTTTACCATGTAACGGGCCAGGTCTATAAGTGACCGTGAAATCAAACAAGGTAAAAAACAAATGCCAATGTATATGTCAGGCGTTGATGCACTTGGCATGATATAACACCTGGAGGTTGCAGTGGTCGGTATAGATAATGACCGGATGCCGGGCGCCCAGAAATGGTGTCTCCATTCTTTAAATGCTGCTCTGATGGCAAGTAACTCCCTCTCCTTGATTGTGTAGTTGCGTTCGGCCAGTGATAAGGATCGGGAATAATAAGCCACTGGATGCAGACGTCGTGTAGCAGGGCATACCTGAGAGAGAAAGGCCCCAACAGCAATAGCAGATGTATCCGCTTCCATGATGAATGGAAGGGAAGGGTTGGGGTGTTGCAGGACAGGAGCAGAGGTGAAGACCTCCTTCAACACCTGAAAAGCCGATTGGGTTTGATGGTCCCAATGAAACGGGACAGAGGGGCTGGTAAGGCGAGTAAGGGGGGGCAACAATCTCAGAAAAGGAGGCAACAAAACGCCTGTAAACATTGGAGAAGCCCAGGAAGGATTGCAAGGCTTTCACTGAAGTCAAAACGGGCCAATCCAGTACCGCTTACACTTTGGAGGAGCATATGTGTACCCCATCTGCAGAGATACGGAAACCAAGGAACTCAACCGAGGAAGCATGGAAAACACAATTTTCCAGTTTAGCAAATAATGAGTTTTCTCAAAGGCGCTGGAGAACAGAACCGACATGTTGCACATGATGTTGCAGAGTGTCGGAAAAAATCAAAATCTCATCCAGGTATATCACTACATAACAGTCTAACATATCGTGGAAGATGTCATTAACGAAATGTTGAAAAGTGTCTGGGGCGTTAAAAAGCCTGAAGGGCATGACGCAGTATTCATAAAGACCATATTTGCTCTTAAAAGCAGTCTTCCATTTGTCACCCCGCCAAACCCGCACAAGGTTGTATGCACCTCTCAAATCGAGTTTGGTAAAGACAGTGGAGGAAGACAACTTGTCTAAAAGCTCCGATATGAGAGGCAGTGGGTACTGATTCTTAATTGTGATCTTATCAAGAGCTCTATAGTCCACACATGGACATAGATCCCCCTCCTTTTTAGGCACAAAAAATATGGGGGAGGCCGCAGGGGAGCAAGAAGGCCGGATATGACCCAGGCGTAAGGCCTTTTTCACATATTCACGCAGATGGTTCTCCTCTTTCTGTGTAAGGGAGTAAATACAGCCATGCGGAACGACTGCCCCAGGCACTAAATCGATAGGGCAATCATAACTCTGAGGAGGGAGCTTCTCGGACAGGCCTTTATCAAAGGCATCGGCATAGCCTGCGTAATCCAAGGGTAATTTCAGAATCGGGGGCTTGGAGTATGGCACTGATTGAAAGAGCATTGGCCACCATGGCCAAACAAGGCGATGATACTGCCTCAGAACGGGTTTGCAGACATTGCTTGGTACAGTACTCAGAAGAGAACCGGACCGTTTGCTTCACCCAATCAATGAAGGTGATATGTAGTTTCAACCAAGAAGTATTACCCCGAATTGAGGGGTTGATATTAGATCAAAGGAGAGCCATTCCGAATGTCCTTCTGTAGTAGACATAACGATGGGACCAGTGTGTTCAGTGACTAGACCTGACACTAGGCCTGTTCCATCCACAGCCTGTACCTCTTCGGGCTTAGGTTTCGGGAAAGTAGACAACCCAGGGTGTCTAGCAAATTGTATGTCCATATAATTTCCACTAGCACCGGAATCCAGCATAAACGGGCAAGAAAAGGCCACATTGTCTGACGTATAAAAACACACGCACAAACAAATGTGCGCAGGAGACCCTTCAGATCCATCTATTGGTAGACTCACCCTCCCGGTTCAGTTCAAGGACGAGTCCTGACGTTTCCCGCAGGCTTAAGCTGTGTTTTGGGACATACACGGATGAAATGCCCAGACTGGCCACAATAGAAACAAAAATTGTTAGCCATCCGCCTCTCCCGTTCTGCCTTGGTCAAAGGGCCTCTCACAGCCCCAATTTGCATCGGCTCAGGATCCCCTGCCGAGGGTGAATCAGACTTAGGAGAACGCAGATCGGGTACTCGACACTCGCCTCTGTGTTGCCGAAGCTGGGCATCCACCTGCAGGACTAGATCCATTAACTCAGGAAACCCTGATGGGGTACAGGGTACAAAAGATAGGGCGTCTTTTGGTTCTTCTGACAGTCCTTTATAAAATACAGCAGCCTTCTTTTGTTC
The DNA here is from genome assembly GCF_040938575.1 of Ambystoma mexicanum. Taxonomy (NCBI): domain Eukaryota; kingdom Metazoa; phylum Chordata; class Amphibia; order Caudata; family Ambystomatidae; genus Ambystoma; species Ambystoma mexicanum. Next base: position 920,180,412 of record NC_090926.1, on the reverse strand, counting down.
AGGCCAAGTTGTCTCTGCAGCCAATTGATTGAAACGGGCAAGATACAGCAGGAGTTCCTGCTTATCATGACTTATGGCTAGAAACTCCAAATCAGAGGCCTGAGCTTTATACCGAGCATCAAAGACAGAGTTCATAGCTCGTATCAAGGTATCAAAATCATTTAAGGCAGGGTCGTTGGCTTCCAACAAGGGGTTGGCCCAGGCTGCTGCTGTCCCACCTAAATGGCACAAAACAGTCCTTACTGGCATTAAGGCAGGGATCATTGGCAGCACACCATGCCAGAATAGGAGTCAGGGATGAGAGAGGAGGAATTGGAGGCAGTGGAAGGAAGCTTAAAGGAGAGCTGCATGTCATCTGCATATCACTGGAAGTGAGGAGAGAAGGAGGAGATTAGGTGGACCAGAGGGACAAGGTAGATGTTGAAGAGCTACGGTGCGAGCATAAAGTCTTGAGGGACGCCACAGGTGGAGGGTCTGAAAGGGGAGAGAAAAGGGTCCAATTGAACTTGGGATGGTCGGTCGGAGAGGAATAAGGTCAACCAATCCAATGCCAGTCCCGCGATGCCAAGGGTGTCACAGAGCCGTTTTGTCAGGGAGGCATGACTGACCATGTCAAAGGCAGAGGAAAGATCCAGAAGGATAAGAACAGATGGAGAGTTGGAATCGAGATTTGAGAGCAAGTCATCACGGGTGTTCAGGAGAGTAGTTTCCATGCCTCTGGCTGCTCTGAAGCCAGACTGGTGGTCATGGAGACAGCCAACAGATTCAGCATTTTGGATCAGTTGAGAGGTAACTAGCTTCTCCAGGAGTTTTCACAGGAAGGGGGTAATGGAGATAGGGCAGTAGTTAGCCAGGCAGGAAGGGTCAGCAGAGAGCTTTTTGAGGAGTGGATGCAAAAGAGAGTGCTTGAGGGTCAGCGGGAAGGGGCCAGTGGCAAAGGATTGATCACAGAAATCTGCCAAGGCTGGCGGACCAGGGGACAACCTGTTTGGAGGAGATTTTCATAGAGATGACTTGTCTAAAGACCTCATCCGGTGCTGTGAGCGAGAAAGTAGAGAGTAGGAGGGAAGGGGAGAATATATGAATTGCAAAAATAATTTTGCTGTGCTTTTTTGAAGTTTCTTTTGAAATATTACATATGATTCAGTATGTGTTGTCTCATTAAGATTATTTCTATATACCTGACATAAATCGTCCATTTGTCAATGAGTTTTAAACTTTGATAAAATAGGTATGAACATTTGGATGAGGTGAGGTATTGAGGTGTTTTGGTGAAATACAATGGTGTTCGAAGTATTATAAAATAATCCAGCTGGTGCCATATAGATGTAAGGCTACATACAATGGCCAGGGGTTGTGCTTGCATATGTATTACTTCTTTAAAAATTGTTACAGAGTACAGTAGGCTGTGTGCAGTTCAATCCTTCAAGCCTTGGGTGTTTGATATCACCCCTGTAGGTGCGATCCAATGGTTGCAGAGCACAGGAGGCTGTGTTCAGTTGAAGCCTTCAAGCCTGGGGTGATTGAGCTGTCCCATGTAGGTGAGATCAAATGGTTGCAGAGCACAGGAGGCTGTGTTCAGTTGAAGCCTTTAAGCCTGGGATGATTGCGCTGTCCCATGTAGGTGAGATCAAATGGTTGCAGAGCACAGGAGGCTGTGTTCAGTTGAAGCCAAGCCTGGGGTGATTGCAGTGTCCCATATAGGTGAGATCAAATGGTTGCAGAGCACAGGAGGCTGTGTTCAGTTGAAGCCTTCAAGCCCTGGGTGATTGGAATGTCCTCTATAGGTGAGATCAAAGCCTGGGGAGATTGCGGTGTCCTCTGTAGGTGAGATCAAATGGTTGCAGAGCACAGGAGACTGTGTTCAGTTGAGGCCTTCAAGCCTGGGGTGATTGAGATGTCCCATGTAGGTGAGGTCAAATTGTTGCAGAGCACAGGAGGCTGTGTTCAGTTGAAGCCTTCAAGCCTGGGATGATTGAGATGTCCCATGTAGGTGATGTGAAATGGTTGCAGAGCACAGGAGGCTGTGTTTATTTGGAGCCTTGAAGCCCTGGATGATTGGAATGTCCTCTATAGGTGAGATCAACGCCTGGGGTTATTGAGGTGTCCTCTGTAGGTGTAGGTCTTTATCAATGGCCACAGAATTTCTATTCAATACCTTCGGTCAATACTCGCGTATTATTTCTTTGGTTAAAAAACGTCCTACATTGTTCTTCACGTGCAAGCTTCGAATCCACTATAGATCTGTCAACAAAGTCTAATACGTAACCTCTTACTCAGTGCAGTGCTTGACATCAGATATTAAAAACAGACTGGAGAAAGAGGAGTGGCATAACTTGCATTTGGGATAACTATATTGTAGCCCCTTCTGGTGTCAAAGAGTAGTGGAGGGTTTGCTGGAGAGTTTGGAATTGCTTCAGAGATGGAAGATGATGCAATGGGCTGCGTATCTATGTGAAACATGAGCCCTGGAAATACGACAGCAGGGAGTGGCAATGAGAGTTATGATCACACTGATAAGCCAGAGAATACATCCAATTATTTCCTAGCTACAGTAGTGAAGTCCAGATATCGGGCAATTAATTTAAGGCCATTCGCACAAAAGGGAGAACAGTAGTGCCAAGAAAGCAAAGGTAAAGCTGGAGACTCGTGCGGTCAGTGTGTCAAAAGAATGCGGAAAATTAGCACACTGGACGTGTCTGGCAAAAGGTACCTACCAACAAATTCTGTTTTTCTATCTGTTTAGGAGGAAAAAAACGAATCTCCAACTAGGCAGATTATTTAGATTTTAAAGTTCATTCCAAACGGTCTGCAATAGATATCTTTTTCAATGCCAAGGATAACCTTCCATATAAAACAAATCACACTGTGCACAAACTCAGTACACACTGTTATGGTCTTTCAATGATATGTGCAGACCTGTGGTGAGCAAGTCCCAAATAGAAAAACAGTGAGCTTCAGACCCACCTTTCTGAAAATGTTTCTAAAATTAATATGAAATTCTAAAACTGTGATCTGCCAAAACAAGTCCAGCATATGAAATATATGTTCTCTTCTTTGTATTTGATGCCTCTGAACAGAAGGACTTTGGTTCCAGTTCTGTTACTATGGGTAGGTGTCCCTTGTAAAGTTTTGAATCCCTAGGACCTCTTCCAAGGTGGAGAACGTAGAACATGCCTGAATTTTGATCTCACCCAATAGCTGAGAACACAGAATAGTCCTACTATTTGCCCTTACTAAACGAGGAAAAGATCCAGCATGATTGACCTTTTGTATATCTTAAAGCAAGTACATCAATTTTTCCAGGAACAACATCTTGGGGGAAGATGTCTTCTGCACCAGTCCCCAGTGCTACAGATATGCAGGCACTAGACTGGCTGTGATTTGCATTACTTCGACTCCAGAAGCAGAATCACCATTTCAGAGCCAACAATGAGCATTTCTGGGAAGCCGAAAGCTAAGGCTGATGACATTTTCCCTATTCTGGAGCACCCCCAAATTATAGGGAAGGTTTACGGAGGTAGTAATGGTGGAGATCAAGAATAATAATTAAAAAACCTTGACCTAATAATTGTGCATTTCGAGGATAACAATAAACGATCATTCTCACTACTAAGAAGATAACTCTGGGGCATTTTGGGAAGGAGGAGGAAGCATTTTGGTGATGAAGGGAACATCATTTGGGAATAAAAGTAAGTGTTTTCGGCATCATGATTTAGAATTTTCAAAACAAATGAAGAATATTTTAGGTCTATAATTATGAAGCGTTTTGGGACTAGAGTTGGGAGAAAAGGGCATAAGACAACATTCAGGAAAAAAGGTGACGTGTTTTGCGTTAAATGAAACAGCATTTCCTGGCTAATATTGATGATCTGTTTGTGGCTAACAGTTGAGCACTTTTGGAAAACATTATACAGATGTCATGGCCATTGAGACGGATTTTGAGGATAATTATAATGAAACATTTTGAGGATAACCGTGGACAGTGACCGGGAATTGTAGAGAGTTTTAGTAGTTATTTCTTAATCATCAGCAACCATTTTTGGGTTATAAATGTAACACATTTGGTAGCAATTATGAACTATTTTAGATTGTTTAAGGCCATTTTGAGGAATAATCGGCAGTAATTTGCGTTTAGTATACCAGAAGCATTGTACTGGCGGAGAGTGAAGACATACTTTTTGAAGCAGAGAAATCAATCACAGAGTTTGAAGACAGACAGTCAGGGCAAAAGGTAGGATATAACATGTGTGTACTGTAGTGGAGGTCCCAAATAAAACCTGCACTCCAGTCACCCATTTAGAATTACCAGGAACGTTCACACCAAGCTATGTTACGTATGATGAGCAAATAAACCAGCAGAGAGCCGCAGTAGGGCTCTGCCCAGTGCCTATCAGAAGAACAGCACCTATTGAAGTACTGATACCCAGAAAACCATGGACAGTAAGATATCCATTCAGAAAACCCTACCAACAAATGAAACGAAATGATGATTGCCTAAGTATAGTCCCGGAAGAAACCAAAAAGGTCTTAATGGAAGACGAATGGTGATATCACGAGGGCCCGGACAGACTCACAGATAGAAGAAATGATGACCCGAGAATGACACAAAGAGACAAAACGCCATGAGTAAGAATATTGTGAACTTAAGGTAAAAGAACGATGCGCAAATGTAAGAAAATTAAGCTGTAAGCAAAATGAAGATAGTCGAACAGTTTACACCTGTAAATATTCTTGGAACCGCAAGAAAGCTAAGAAAACAGTGCAGCTTGCTATGCTTAGTAGAAGAGTAGTGCAGCAAGTGCCATTATACATAATATACCTCAAACGAAGCACATTATTATAAGTATATTTGTACTTTGCACAAGAAGCAGAATCAACCCAGGTTACTAAAGGCCAAACGAGAAAAGATTCATATTTAGCAAAGCGAGAAGAGACGGCTGAAACGAAACTCAGCAGAGACAACTCGTGCCAGGAAAGCCAAGGCCATACCAATAGAAGAGGCGAACAGTAACTACATCTAATTGAAACTAAGAACAGAATATCCTGCCTCTGAAAGGTCGAGATGAGAAGACGAAGGCAGGTGGCGGGTGAAACGAGAATTAAATACACAAATTGAGGGAAAAGAGACAAATTCATGGTGTAGGAATCAAGTGACTAGCCGAGCAAGAAGAAGCGAAGGCTCACACCTACGCTTGGCACCCGACCAGACGGAGCTATCAGAACCTTTTCCAGACAGAAGATGCAATCTTGAGGCCAACCACAGTGAAATAATTGACACATAGCTACTAAAGTGATGATTGATTGTAGCCATAATCAGAGGAAGGCTGGGTAACTAAGGGGCACCCTGCACCTGGCCGACCATTCTGCGTGCTGCTAAGCTAAGTGGAAAAGTATGCATGGGGTTGGTGCCAACCCAATCACAATGGACCAAATAATCTAGGGTCCTATAGTTAGTAGAACCAATGGGACGTCGTACTTTTAGTGACAGTAGTCATTTTGGAAGGAGAGGCTTAGATGCCCACCTGACAGTGTTTACCCAATCCCCTCACTCCGTTACCATATACAGATATAGTACCTATAGTAAAAGTTACCTTTTCCTAACCAATAGAATTGCTTGTTAACTTTTGAGTGTTACACGTCAATGACGACAGTTTTGAGTATAAATGTTACAACTTGTATGAAGTTTGTTGGAGTTGAAGCGAGAAGGAAGATCGCATCACTGCTGATATTCATAACTCCCCGTTCTTTGTACTTGTCATTAAACAGACTCCCTTTGCCAAACCATTGAGTTGTCCTTATTGATTGGTGTTGGAGTAATACATCTGCACCCCCATCCATCTCAAGGGTGCAGCTATCTTGTCTTAAAGTGAGTCTGAGCAAACTAAGGCTCTATGGGCTGGATGGGGGTATCGGAGTACAGTACAATGATATCTTTGTATATTGCTGAACGGGAATGCACACCTATTTTTCAATTTTGATATATACTAAGAGGTACAATTGTTAATTAAATGTTTATGTTTTTGGAGGAGCAAAAGGTGAGCACGCTATGTGTGAAAAATACATGTAATTGCGGACTCACCTAATCTAATGACATACCACCCATGCTCACTAGTAGTTGAAAAAAATTGTAATGATTTTGTTATGAAGAATTGAAAATTGTTAAAAAACAAAATCACGTTCTCCATTTTTAGAGGAACAAGTTAACATTTAAGGAATAGTAGCCACAAAATCAATGTGTGATAAAACCGGAAATTATTCTGAACATTTCAATTTACAATCTCAGAGGCAACAAGAGTCATATTTCTTTTAGCCCAAAAGCAATCACACCACCATTATCCATTCAATTTGAGGGATGGTAGCCCAGACATTCTGGGACTTGCAGTCCTAGGTTTTCCCATTATAGACCCAGGACCAATGTTGCCTGAAAAGAATTGATAATGTTGGTGCGTATGTTTTGGGGCAAGAAGAAATAAGAAGATATGGATAACAGTTTTCTCTAAATTCAGTCTAAAAAAGTCCTTTTACACAAACGATGGATGGATGGATGGATGGATGGATGTGTGATGGTGCAGACGAGAGTTGCACCAGGTCTGTCTAGGCCCCCACCAGCTCCCAAGCATGAACGGAAATACAAGCTGAGAAACATTCAGTAAAACACCAATGGTCACGCAGCCACCATGAAGAGTAGAATAGGTTGTGAAACACAAGTAGGGTGAGAAGTCACTTGCATTTACAGAAGTAGGGAAAGGTTGAAGAATGCCCAGACAGGGTTACGCAAGTAGTATAGAGATGGGCAGGTAGGGAGAGGTTACAGCATACACGGGCAGGGAATAATGAATGGCGGCATGCAAGACACAAGGCATATTGACATGGTGGGGAAAGAGCTCGGAAGCGCTGCCATTACTTAGACAGACCCCTGCAAAGCCTCAATTCTGGAATATTGCAGCTTAACACAAAGTTCCAGCCCTCACAATGCTCAGAGAGCAGCCCATGCACCAAGGTCAGTGTGCAAAATTGAGTTTTGCTTAACAGTCGAAACCACACCAGATAACATTTCCCAGGGCACTGCATACAATTATTAAGTTAATTAGTTTCCATTGGTAGCAGTGAGAAAACTAACACGTCTTTGAATGCCAGGTGCAAGTAGTTGTTGTGCCAAAGTATCCCATAACGAATGAACATATAGTGCCGCAAATGGCCACCGAAGAAAGGCAAACACCCATTAGGACAGTAGGAAATACAATAATTGAGCGAAATTGGTTTTAGCACAGTGGTCCCTCATCACGTGGCTGGAAAAGTGACCATTTATTCCATACCCAATCAGCGCACCTGCTAGGCTTATTGTGTATCTAGGGAGGGGGACGGCATGCCAAGGCCATGAGCATGTCTGGTAGAGAGAACCTCGGCATGGGAACAAGATGGGAGTAACTTTCAAGGTCGGCTCACAGCGGTTTGCCCACCTCTCCTTCGCCACCACATACCTTGGCATCACATAACAGAGCCAAGGCCAGATGAATGAATAAGTGTCCAATAAGAACCTTCTTCACCTGATGGACTAGTGTAGTAGAATTCCAGTCAATTAGATTGAATTGTATCATATTCAGAAGGATGGACCTTGGAGGAGAATTAGTTATGAAAGAACCAATAGGAAACATTTTATTTATAATACCTATATATTCTATACTCTACTAACCAATAGCGAATAGAGGTTTTATAATTACTATGACATCAGCTGTGCCGTTTTTCTAACTTAAAATCTTGTTGTTCTTAACGCCATTTTAAGATTGTCTTTTGTACGCTCTCCCAGCGGACGTTTGTAGCTGAATAAAGGTGGGGTTTCTCATGCACTTAGAGTTACTCCGTCATTGAGTTGTCTCTTTATTGGTGTACTTGGCCCAATCTTAACAGATGGATAAACGAATGTAGTTCCTAGGTCACCTGTGTTGACCGATTTATAGAGAAAACATATTTAGACACGGCCACTGCTGCAATAAACATTACTGGGTCAATGTAACCCAGAATACGCTGGACTAATTTGTTCCTGATGCTTAAAATGATATTAAAAATGCCAGAGAAAAACAAAGCTATGTCTCTCTTTTCTGCAGATGGGAAGTCAATCCTCTTTACTGCAACACAGTGAAGCTGATCTACCCCTACAACAGTAGCAACAGGCTGCTGAACATCGTCGACATGGCCGTCTTCGACTTCCTCATAGGTACGTGGCACGAGATTGGATGTTTATCTACACAATACCAACATCAGCCTGACAGTCCCTTTTGCGTCCAGACTCTGCATGCTTTCTCCTAATATATTTCATAGCTTGTGAGGGAACAAGTCCAAGAAATAGAAATCTGGGGGGCCTCTTTAGCATATGGAATGCACAAATGCAGTCCATTGACTAAATGGTGCTGGACCTGAACCCTTGGAATACATTTTCTTGACTGGCAGCATACTGTGTTTTCTCTTTTGGCACATTGCAGGAGGAAATGCTAAATTCCCAAACACCTGGTTGTGTTGTGAGCCAATGTCCCCCTTTCCCCACCTTACATCACACCTTGATCATTCACACTGTAAAGGAAATATGCGCAGCGCACCATTGATGTTCTGCCCGCTGTGACTTCCATTCTACATTTGATCTCACATCTTATGAATTCCTATACGGTAGTGTAATTGCTATTTTATATTTAAAAAATGGACGTGTACAAGTGCCAGAATGCAGTGATCCGAACTCAACAGAAAAGACTGCATGAACAGTTTACATCTGAAAAGGAACAACTTAAGAATACTGCGCACTCTCTTACTTCTTTAAAGACTTAGATACACTCGAAAAGGGCCACTATAAAGCCACCTGCTTTTAGTCATTGTTTTGCTTATTATGCATGATGAAGTGCACACTGCAGTTCAGCATAACCAATACATGTGTCCTTATCACACAAGCTTCATGGACATGGAACAGAAAATTTTGAACAGCTTTATATTTGTGTTAATATTTTCCTTGCCTGATTCAGTAGCCAAATCGGAGACGTGAGCAGTTTTGCATTGAGATTCAGATAACAAATGCAAGCTTATAGGGGCAGGTTGCTAGGTAATCACTGCCCTGCATGTGAACCAACGGAGGCGTCAGATGCTCACACTTCAGTTCCGCCTGCTAAATCTAAAACAAAACACTGGGCTTCATTACGGGATTGCTGGAAAGCCCGCCATTAGGCGGTGGATTACCGGCAACCCTGTAACACTGTTTCTGCCGCCTAACTCACTGGTGCCATTGGGATATTACGGCACAAACGGTTAATTCCTATTTTAGAAATTGGATCACTGAAACACCAGCACAGTTGTTAACAGTGCCGGCGCGTCAGTGAGACACATGCCTGTAGGGGCCTGAAAACCCATCTGGTCAGGCCTGCCGGGAGATCCGTGGCCCCTACCGGCATTCTCGAAGTATGGCGGTCCAGAAAGGATGCCGCTACGTTCCTACCGGCACCCATATTTCCGGACCACCATACTTAGAATGAGGGCCACTGTTGCCTCCGTCTACGTCTAGCTTAAGTGGGATATAGTCCCTTCTCTAAATGTAGGTGGGGGACCCAGTCCTCTCACGTGTACCATTGACTTGCACAATGGGCAACGTTGCATTATAAATCTAGAGATCACCAAATGGGAATCTGCCAATAAGGAAACCGGGAGGTTTTCCAAACAGGGCTCCTGTGTGTATCTCAACAGCTTGATAACACCGGGCCCATGATGATCCGTGGAACCAGAAAGTAAAAGGGTGTGAGAAAATAAGCACTGGGGACTGAGCCACGCCCCCAGCAAGGGGGGGCGGCAGAGTGTCGGTCCAAGCGCAAAAGGAAAGGATCTCCCGCCAAAGGAGCAAAAGCCTGGGCAGGGCAGGAGAATGGAAGCACCATCTACAGGTGCGGAAACACAGCGGGGGTGGAGGCCCAGGGCCTGGGTCAAACTGAAACTGATTGAGACAAATGAAGGAAGGTCTCCCCGTAAAAGGGGAAGGCCAGCAGCAGAAAGCCACATCCACAGACGCAAGCACATTTACACAGGTACACCCGTTTTGGTGCGGCTATTTTGGCGCCGGCTATTTTGGCATGACACTTTGGCTGCAGAGCCCCTTTTGGTGCAGCAAATTCAGCATGAAAGCCAATGTGGCATGAGCCTTTTGGCGCAAGGGTGGTTTGGACACTGCTGACAGTGCAGCCTATGTGCAAACGGCCCTCAGTCCAAATGGGCACGCACACCTTCTAAAACATAAAATTACTGACGGGCAGCCAGAGCCCGGACCCCTTCACATACGCACGCTGACTGGTATATATATACTGCCAGGTAAGTCCACATTGTCCATGCTGCTGTTTTGGGGAGGTGATTGTGTGTGGTGACATAGAGGGGGTGTGAGTAGTGTGTTTGTTTTTCCCTTGAGGCTTGCTTTGCCAGCTGCAGAGCTGTGTGCTGCCTGCATACCTGCCTACATTTCAAAATCAAAATTCCTGAGATTTATGCCCCGCCCACAGCCACACAAGACTCCGCCCATTTGCACACGGCTCCGCCCACACACCCCGCCCACCTGTCAAAAAGGTAAACTCAGTTGTTGTAGCCTTCAGTTTGCTTACTATGGCATTGAAAATAATGCATTCGATGCGATAGTAAGCAAAATGAAGGCGGCGCCGCAGCAGAAATAATGCTGCTTTCAATATAGCATTGAATGAATGATTTTCAGTGCTATGGCAAGCAAAATGAACGCGGCACCGCCGCTGTAATAATGGAGGTTTCCATCCAATGATATGGATTGAAAGCACTATAATTACGGCGGTCGGGGGTCGCATTGAGGGAGCAGCGCCCTCATATAGTGGTGATGTGGTCAGTGGGCACGAACATTTCTGCTGTTTCCAGCAGGTCCCACCCACTTCTCCACCCGATTGGCTACCGGCGGCAGCCAATCAGGTGTGTTATGAAGTAAGACGTCCATACGCATGCGCAAGCCTCATTTGGGCTCACGCATGCCCTCTAGCAATAAAGACGACCCGAACAGCAGTTGCCGCCGGGACCTTGTAAGCATCAGACGCGTCTCCGGATCTCTCTGTGTGAATGCGTGTGCATCGTATGCAAGGCGGCCCGAGGCACTCACATGGCTATAACAAGGTGGAGAATATGACAGTACCCGGAAAGAATCTCAAAATTCCTGAGATTCAAGGGACTGTTTCAGAGACCCAGAGAAATGCTTAAAATTCCGGAGTCTCTGAATTCAAGAGGTTAGGCAGGCATGGCCGCCTGGTGGTGGTGTGGGCATCACCCTTGCTTCGCTCTGGCCGACTTTGAAATGCATTGCTGTGCACAGTCCAGTAGCTGGATGGGTTAGGGGGTATGCATCTGGAGGCGTGGATGTCTCTCCTTTTGGGGACGCATAATGCCGTCAGTGTATTGTCCTAATGACGCACACGCTACATGGTGCTTAATGTGTCCCACGACCTACTGGTTGCTGGTTCATAGGCTGTCTCATAGACTGTGCTTAGCACCTGTCTCTGTCACAAATTGAGAAAGAGGACACTGGGTTAATTTTTGTGAAAACATTGTACTTTCGGTTGATGAGCACAGATTGTGCGATGTCGGTAGGATGGGATGCCGTCTCACAAATTATGGAGGATGTACTTTGTGCAGAGTGGGCAACTCTCTGTTACAGACTCTGATAATTGGGGTGCTGTCTCTCACAAGCTGCGCAGATGGAGTGCTTTATGTGGCACGGTCTGTGCAGGTTATGCTGCTCTCTGTGCCGGCTTGTGTCTCTCTGTGTCACATAATGTGTGCAGCATGCAGCACAGTCAGTATCACCCATCGACTGCAGTGCAGGCTGGGCCAGTGCACCGGGTTAGAACATGCAGCTGTTCTGACAGTATGGCACTGCATAAGAACACTCTCCAGGGTGGTCAAGTCCAATCCTTGACCAGCATCGTGGAGCCAAGGAGCATAACCCACGACAATACCCAGGGGGGTTACAATGCCACTAACAGCACCCATACCGCCACCCAAGACCATGTTTCGGGCAGCGCGCCTTGTGAACTGGCTGACAGCTGCTGTCAATTAATTGTTCTCCTTTCCGAATATAAGAGCATGAACCTGCACCTGTAACTCATTCATGGAGGTGCAGGTTCATGACGGTTCATGATGTCGCGCCGAAACAACCCCGCGCCAAGTGGTCCCTTTGCCCTACTGGCTGTGGCGAACAGGCTGTGCTGAAACGGGACCTGCGGCCCAACGGCCGGGCCATAACGTCCTGCACCGAGCCAGCCGTGCCGAAATGTCCTTCTCCGCCTCTACACGGATATGCTTGCTGAGAGGTGGCAGCAGCGAAGGGCCTGAATTTTCCAAACACACCCACCCTAAAGTATTCAAGGGATAGAGCAGAAACAAGAGAACTAAATCAGGCGGCAAGACAGCACTTGGCAGTCGTAGCAGGAGACGGTGGTCCGGGTCAGAGGAGATAATACCAATTGAACATATAACAGGCACCAGCCAGAAATTGAAAGAAGGTAAAAGATGGAAGGGCAAAAGTCCAGCTTGCAGAACGCAAAAATGGGACATGCCCAACAGAGCTCAAGGACAGTGGGAAGCCCGCTGTCAGAGGGTGAGAAAAGCTCTGACGCCATCTGGAGCTGGCTGTTGGCAGGCCAAAAGAACACCTTGAGTGTTGTAAATTTCTTGGTATTTGTTATGTTACAAGCAAATAAAGCCTAAGGCCTTAAAATATTTTCCAAAACAAACAGCACGATGAAGTGTATTCAGTCCATGTATATAAGCGCTAAAAGGTGTGGTATTGCCCGGACTACGCAGCTTAATAGCCGAAACCCTCGACAGTAACGAGGCAGGTCAACACGCACATGGTAAGTGCCGTGGCCACCGGCCCAACTGGACTGGATTTTCAGTGCTTTCCCCACTAGGACGCCACCCGTCCATCCCCTCCTGATTTTTATACATGGACTCTGAAAGTTATCATCCGCCTTCCACCATGTGCCATCCTCAGTGCTCCATGGCTCCTTGCTGCCGACATGTCATGGGCTTAATTTAAGGGGCATGGGATTTAGCCCCCCCAACTTATGTGGCACACCATTTTGTCCCCCTCATTTGGCAGGGTCCATTTCGTTTAGATGTCCTATCACCTCCCATTACCCCCAACATTTTCTGCAAAGTTACTCCACTGACATTTATATAGGAAAATCCCAAAGTACCAGTATCAGAAACCATAAGAAAATATGGGGCTGGTTGAGCCACTCAAATACAACATTCCTTGACATGTGTGCTGCACAAAAGGGCAATACTTTCATAAGTGTCTTTTATTTTAGGAAACCCACAGTTCCTCACTCGCCCAGTACGGAAAATCAGCTTTTGTCAGCAAAAGGCACTGGACCTGTATGACATATTGTAAATCCAGTAGAAAATTGTCAGAGGGATCGCTTTCCGATATTCATTTGCTCTGGAGGCTTAAAAGGCAGGCATTTCTTCTGCATACAGAATGTCAAGAAGAAAGGTGCAAATGATTGGCTCTGGCCGGGTTTGATCGTCTCTTAAAAGCGGCCGGATGCAGCTCAGTGCATGACTCGACGCTTTCCTGAGAAAATATCATCTGCAGAGTCTAGCAAATCACATTAGTAAATAACTTTTTTTTAATCGTATCTATTGTTTTGTATAGCGCTCACATGGCCCATTTGTTGCTTCAAAGCGTTTTGCACTCAGGTACTGCAGAAGGCTTTTTCCCGGTGCCTGAATAATCCCAGCTGTTGGGAGAGTAATAGTCTTCCTTGGAAACGCAGGCAGTAACTGCTTTGTACGTTTGAGGGTCGAGGAGAGCTTTTAATCCCGTCTGGAACCTTTTGAGGCAGCAGGGCAGAGCGATTCATACGGTTCAGCCTTACAACAACCCCTGACCATGGACTAATCCCAATGGATGCATAGAACGCAACTCACACCATGTGCAGCGCTCCGCTGCTCTTGAGCTAAATACAATCTTTAAGCAAACAAATTAAAATAAAAGCAATGCCAAATACAGAAACAGTCCCCAAGTGATAGGGTTGCCAGGGGGGCAGTGCAGGTGTGCAACAGGTGGGGAGGGGACTTGGGCCAGAGATCAGAGGGTAGCCATGTAACCAGTGCAGTTTCAGTTTCAGCCAGGAGATCAGCAGGGGAGAGGAGGAGAGAAAGCAGAAGCAAAGAGGAAGGTCTTGAGGTACTTACGGAACCGGAGATGGTTCTACTCAAGTTTCAGAGATGCAGGGAGGCTGTTCCAGAGGGAGGCCCCAGCAGAAGAAAGAGATCTACCACCAACTCGGTGCTTGGAGAAGCGACTGACCCTGGGGGAGTTGGAGGTGGATGAGCGAAGAGCTCGAGAAGGAAGACATTTAGGAAGAGAGAGTTGAAGGTATTGAGGCCCCAGACCCCAGAAGGCCTTATGGACAATGCAGAGGCTTTTGAACTTAATCCTTGCCCCCACTGGGAGCCAGTGCAGAGAATTCAGTCCTGGAGAGATACGATCTCTGGCCTTTAGGTCAAGGACAAGTCTTGCAGTCCTGTTTTGGATGAGTTGCAGAGGGCGGAGAGTAGAGGCAGGCAGATTTAGAAAGAGGCTGTTGCATTAGTCCAGCCTAGAGAGAACCAGAGCTCTGGAGACAGTGAGCTTCTGGGGGAAGGAGAGGAAAGGAAAAATACCTCTAAGGAGGTTCAGCTGGTAGTGTGAGTTCTTAGAGACGTCAGAGATGTGAGGAGAGAAGGAAAGTGTGGAGTCGAAGATTACCTCGAGGTTTTTAGCCTCACAGGTGGGAGCAGGAAGAGGGGCAAGAGAGGCCGGCCAGAGAGTGACAGGAAAGGAGGGAGCAGGTGTGCCGATGAGGAGAATCTCAGTCTTACTGGCCTACAAAGAGGATCTGAGGGTTCTAGGTGTCAATTTATATACTCCCTGAATTGAAAGAGTATTGGGGCCATCCTAATTGTGATTGGGATGGTGGTCCAGTAGGCTGGTGAGCAGTCCCATCTCATTAGTCTGGATATGATTTGAGTAAAATGGTTAAATGTCCATTTGCATTTGACCATAGCTTTAGGTTGAATATTCTATTTCAATTGTTTATGGAATAAGGGAACCCTGCAAGGGACAGCAGCAATCAACACCATATGGAGGATGCAGCCGTGCTGTCCCAGATGAAAGGAAATATTACGGGTGGTATTATTGACCTGAGGAATAAGCAAGAGTTAGAATCAAAGGTGACACCAAGATTGCGTACCAAGCAATCCCTAATTTCCCTAATGGGACCCGTAAGGGACGTGTGGTCGGACCACACGTCCCTTACGGGTCCCTTTAGGGAAACCAGGCCGCTAATTACGGGCCTGCCATTAGCAGGCCCATAAATAGCGCCTTCCCCATTGAGCCCTCGGGGGGCTGAATGGGGAATGGTTTGTTCAATGGGGACTTACCGTTCCCGCCAGGGTCGGACAACACTGATAAGTCCCCATTGAACAACACCGGATTCGGACCCGTTATTGGAGGCAGTCATGGCACAAATAGCACCATGACTACCTCCAATCTCGGAATGAGGCCCAAAGGCTTTGCCCCTGAGCTATCCTCCCGGCCGATGCAGATTTAGCTTCTTTCAGTTACGTCTTCCACTCTTCTGCCCTCTAAAACCGGCTTGAGCCGCAGACATTTCAGCCTACCACAGTGCACAGAACATTCTGCCCTATTGGTTGTCTGAAATGATTGCTCGCCAGGCCTGCCCTCCTACTTCTCTGATTGGGTGAATTCCTCCCAGTCAGAAAGGAGTGGAGGCTTCCAATGAGAATTCCATACAGGGGGAGCAGATAGGCGACTGTCTGCCCATTCTGCCATCTTCTTTTGAGGTTCTAGCTTCAGGATATTCACACATGCCTAGCTTTAGCGACATAATATAACAATGATTTCTCTCTTTTCACTTTTCAAGGGAATATGGATCGGCATCACTATGAAATGTTCACCAAGTTTGGAGAGGACGGGTTCCTGCTTCACCTGGACAATGCAAGAGGGTAAGATTCAGATCTGTGCAGTAGTCTGAAGATGGTCCCCAAATCCTGGCACTTCGTTGCTTCACCCAGGTCTTTCACCCAACCATTTTCCAGTCCTTACATAGCTTTGATATAGAATTGGTCAATATGAAGCATGCTATAGGCTATTCGTTGCTTGGTTGTATTCCTTGGATTTTGTGTTTACCTGGCCGATATTTTATTCATTTTATTCTGCCATGCTTTTCTTTCTCAAAATGGTTATCTACTTTGGGTATATCAGGCTGTTCCAGGCACAGGCATCTACAACATTATTAAGCAGCAATATTTCTTGGTATATTACAACCACTAGCGTGAGGATTCTGAGCCCGCAATTTGTAGTTAATTGGTCATTGCTTCTGACTGCTCAGCGGCACCTCATAGACACTCATGGGGCCTCATTACGAATGTGGCGGTAAGGCAACAGCAGCGCCTGTAGTGCTACCAGCACCTATGTTACCATACGCCACATTACGAGTTCTGCTTGCGGGTGCCGCTCTGCACGCCTGGTGAGACCAGGCGTACAGAGCGGCACCGGGAGCAGAACTCATGATTGCACCTGCAACATTATTATCGGTGACAGTGCCACCATGTTCGCCACCCCCATTCTGCCCTGCAGGGCAGAATGGGGATCGGGAGCCCGGCCATACCGGCACCGCGAATGGGCAATTACCGGCCCATTCAACTCGTAATGGCCCGGTAATGGCCCATTTGCGGGTGCCGGTAGCGAGTTTGCCGGTAGCCGTGCCCTTATTAAGGGCACGGCTACCACCAAACTCATAATGAGGCTCATGGTGTCACTCAGCCTTACATGGGCTCAAGATGCATTACTGCCAGACGTGCACTGCACCATGCACTAGCAACTGACATAGCCAACCACATTGCAACAAGGTACATTGCAAGTACTGTACTTCTCCGATGACAGGTTCTGGTAATGGGAAGCCTTCTACACTATAGGGCCTCATTACAAGTCTGGCAGTTCGGAAATAAGGGTGCCGGTAGCAACGTACCGGCACCCTTTCCGTACCACCAGTCTATGAGAATGCCTGCAGGGGCCGGTGCTTCCATGCAGGCATGGTTTTCACCGAAGTACCGGCACGGGTAGATACAGTGTTGGTGCTTCCATGTCCCCATTCCCGCAGAGTTCTATGGCACTCCACGGGAATGGGGTCTTAAGTTCTCGCCACCTGACATCCTAGGCCACCGGGACATGTAACTTGTACAAGTCCCGGTGGCACTGAGATATCAGGTGGCAGAAACGGTGTTACGAGTTTGGCGGCAACCTGCTGGTAGCACCGCCGACCTCATAATAAGGGCCTATTTCTACCAATATGTCATGCTAGTCTGTAGGCAATGATATGCTGAAGCCCAATTTCAAGGAAAATGTAATTGGACCTCCCTATTAGGTAATTCCCAATAAAGGACCCATAAATACATTAAACAAACTATTCTGGTCCAAATAAATACTGAATTCATACTGCATGAATGCCCTATTTTGCTAAATAGTGGGGACAATGAGATGTAAAGGTGCAATGCATTACAATTATTTCAATTAATTTGAGATAACAAAGACAGTAAATATTCAATGTGAAAATCAACAATGTAAAAACAAAGCATATCAAATAAAACAGTACAAAAAATGAAAATAATGCAAACCAAGTAGGGTTGAATTATGTACCCTTTATTTTTTATTGAATATATTTTATTGTTTCATTGTTGAAACATAATAATATGCCAAATGTTTACCATTCTTCCATATCTTAACCAATGGCTTTTACTTTGTAACAGCTGATTCCAGAAACCTACAACTGTGCTAGATGAGCCCCAAGGCTGGCCGAGGGGGAGCTCAGTGGAAGATGAGCCCTTTACACCGAACACCTAGCGAGCGTGTGTTAATCATTAGCCTTCATGGGTTTCAATGGGCTGCACAAATGGAGAAAATAAATCTCACTTAAATGAGAAAAATGCACAGAGAGGAAGACACGGCTCTAGCTGTGATGGGAGGCATACATAGGAATGATGGAACCATGAGGACAGAGGATAGAATATAAAGGTGGGATAGAAGATGGAAGATGCTGGACGCGTCACATTGCAAAGGTAGACACTTAGGGAAGGGGCAGAGCAGCTTCAGCTGCCAGCAAAGCCTAAATTAAATGCACATTGGCATGCACTGAAAGACTTGGGCCGAGGGACAGGTAGGCAGGAGCTGAAGTAAGGCTGTTGAAGTAAATTACAGTGGTGTAATTTACTTCGGCAAAACAACTGCACACCAATAAACTAAAGAAAAGAGCCTGTGAAAGGGCTCAGTCCTCAAATCAAGAAAGGTCAGGGTGGAAGGGCATTCAAGCAGTGCCCCTTGCATGGTTGACAGAAAGAAATGTTCTGAAGCGGCATCACCACCCAACCTTGCGTCTAATGCAAAGTCTCGACACTGAACCACGGAGAGCAACCTGGCATCCAAGGCACTCATCGTGTAGACCAACGGAGCATCATAGTACAACCAGGCATCACCCCTATGCTAAATCAACCCTCAGCTCCCCCAAACATCTTCACAACCACCATTCAAGCCTTGGATCACTTACACTTAGCGGGGCAATACCCAACTGTGCCCACCCCCTCATAGTATAACAAAGCCTAGTTACAAGGTTCCATTTTATTTATAATAACCAAAGAAACAGTTGTATAGTTTGACAGACACAAAGATCACAGTTTATTGTAGCAAACAAATTGGGGCGGTCGGTCCCAGCCATATCAGCAAAACAAGATATATATTCAAAGAGTGACCCGTGTCATTCCCCGTTTGCCATAGGCAAATAGCGAACGTCCACTTCTGGTTATGAAGTGCCAGTCAGTATAGTTCGGGACCACTGACGTCAGATGACATGGTCTCAACTGCCCCTGAGGGGGAGTCGGAGCCTGTCAACCGGATTTGGCTCGAGTGTGGCCATTCTAGTGCTGCTCGAGGCCTGAACCGCAGTGTCAAAATATCCTCCCCAGCTTGGACGTCCCTAAACTCCTCATGTGACAGAAAAAAATAGTTATCAACATAATTGTACAATCACATCAATATCAGCAAATAGTAACCCACATACTTCCACAATCACTGAAAAGGAAAAGTTATCCTTAAATCCTGCACATTTATAAAATTGGGTGAAACCCTAATCCTACCATTCACACTACTACCTCAACTTACCCCTACCTTGGGTATTACAACAGGGAGAGGGAGGGTGGCACTTCAGGCGGGGGGAGAGGAGGCAAGATGTTGGATATCCCCCACGGTGGGGTAGCCAGAGGGGCAGACCGCTATGTAGGCTGTCCCTCTAGCGCCCCCTCCGGTGGTAGCGACCTCTTAAGAGACATTTGAGCAGGCATTTTGGTCCCCCTTGAAGGCTTTCCGCCATGCACGTGCACAACAAATTCCTAGCATGAAGAGATTCAGCCAAATGCCCCCAGCTCTGAGAGAGATGCACGATCTCTGTCTCCAAGCGTGCCTCCGCTTCAAAGCAGCGCACTCCACCTTCAGTGCAATTGCGTCCAGCAGGCCACCCCAATTAGCACAACTCGCGATAGCAGAAGGCAAACACATGACCCAAAGATAGGACCTCTCTAGAATTCCACCAAGAAGTTCAGAAAAGAAAAGATAACCAGAAGAGTCCTTCTCCAGCATCCGTCAAGCTTCCGCCCACTCTTCAAGCAATACCTCAATAACTACTAAACACGTGCCGCTCATACTAACCTTTGAGTTTTATCTAGTTGCCTTGCCAGCTCTCTGTTCGCACAAGTTTGCATGTGCCTGGCAGATCCCTACAGATACATTCACATACACCTAGTGCCACACAGGCCGAGCAACAAACTGGTGTATTGGACCCGGCAACACCTGCTTCTGAGTTTTGCTGTTTGGTGGAAGGGCAGTATCCTACTCCAGCCAAAAACAAGTAAATAAAAAGCTCAAGACAGTGAAATATCCAATCAGGTGTCAGATTGAAGACCATGCAAGAGAAAACGAAATATATGCAAATATTTAATTAAAGGCATGAAACTTTAAGCTTGAAGATGGTGAAATTACATATAATAAGGGGGAATAAAATATTCTAAACATGGGATTAAAAGCATAATGCCCAGTAAAGTAGGTAACATTGTGGGGAGGACAAAAGACCATTACAAGTAGGCCGGTCTGGAAATAATGTGCCGGTAATTCCATTTACTGCCACATTTCTGGACCGGCATACTATAGGCTTGATGGTGGGGTTCCGGCACCCGACCACCTAAAAATGCGGGTATTACCGTCACCGGTAATACCGGCAATTCCCCCCATGGAGTCCTATGGGACTCAATGGAATGGGGAATTGTCACAGTTGCCAGCACTTTGAATATGCCAGTAATCTCGGCATTCCTAATGCCGGTAACAGTAATTCCTGTTTGGTGGTATCCTACCGGATTTACCGGTGGGATACCACTAAACTTGTGGCCCAGTGTATCAAAGCATTAACATGAAGATATTAAGGTAAACTTAAGGCCATTATCTAATACAGAAAGATTAAAGCTGCATGCTTGAACACAAAGAATCTACATTTACGCAGATATAACCTATAAGGCAGTGGGTGAAAGTAAGCTGGAGATCGATGTGTAACAAGCCTCAGGAGCAGCATGGAGACAAAGGGATACCCATCAAGCGGAGAGATTGGCCAGAAGAAAGAATCGTTAGATGGGTAGTAATCTTTAAATATGGGGCATATGAACATAACTGGCCTGCTATATGAGCTTATATAGAATGGATGTTAAGAACTGGGCTATGTGACCTGAAACTTAGGAGTTATATGCTAAAAGCCGAGTGACGACGGCATAAAGACAGGAGGACTGAAGACAAAGAGATACACCCTTACACATTGCTGATAAGGAATATAACAATACAGAAATCTAAATAATGGAGAACAAAGCCATAAATACACTGATAGAAGTCTGAAGACACGAGGATATGAATATAAAAATGGGCTTTATAGAATTAACAACAGGAGAAAGGAATCTATGTGATCACTGTGCCGCCCGTAACTCCCAGACAAAAATGTTGACGCCAATTACGGTGCGGTGCAGTGATCAAATAGATATCTTTACTCATCTCCGTGCATTCCTTTACCCTTACCCGACCCCACCACTCCACTTACTTTTGCGGCACACACAGAAGTGTGCGCTGCCGACTTCCCGCTATCCCTGTGGCATCGCTTCCTCCCACTTGCATCAGTCGGATTTGACGGCGCAGCGTGCTTTTAAAAAAAAAAAAACTATTCAAATTATTTTTTTCTTACTTTCTTGTCCCCCCGCAACCACCCGCTCACTGTACTGTGCCCAAGGAGAGCGGGGGACACCCCATGCAACTCCTGCTCTACTTGAGCGCAGTAATGGGAGTCAGTATTTTGTGCGACCCCCAAAGTCGCAATGACTGCAGGATGCGCACAAATGAGGGGGACATTTCGGTACGTTTCCGGAGAAAGCTAAAAGCCCTAGGGATACAAAGTTGATCTAAAGTCGAAGGTTATGAGCTCAAAGATGGACTTTACCATCTCAAACAGTAGATAGAAGTTTCAAGGCAGAAGCTGGAAGCATAAATCAAGAGTTACATATAGGGGGATAGGAAGCTCCTTAAAGTGGAGGAGTGAAAGTGTAAAGACAGGAGCATTGTAGCCAGAAATGGGAGATACGCAGGTGGATCTTAGGATCTGTGATAAAGGTGTTTTACCTAACAAAGGGGAAGGAAAGGTTCATAAAACCACAAGCCCCGGGGCTTAATGGAGATTTAAAGCAAAGCCTTGGAATCGAGGTGAGGTTTGGAAAGCCGAATGAGACAAGGGAAAATTGAAGCAATGGGTAAGAGAGCGACAAGGGGAAGAAGCAAGGATAGGGAGGTCATCACGCCAGATTATGATAATACTAACAGCATGGGTCAAGGACTAAGCAAGGGGAAGAAACAAGGATGGGGAGGTCATCACGCCAGATTATGATAATACTAACAGCATGGGTCAAGGACTAAGCAAGGGGAAGAAACAAGGATGGGGAGGTCATCATGCCAGATTATGATAATACTAACAGCATGGGTCAAGGACTAAGCAAGGGGAAGAAACAAGGATGGGGAGGTCATCGCGCCAGATTATGATAATACTAACAGCATGGGTCAAGGACTAAGCAAGGGGAAGAAACAAGGATGGGGAGGTCATCACGCCAGATTATGATAATACTAACAGCATGGGTCAAGGACTAAGCAAGGGGAAGAAACAAGGATGGGGAGGTCATCACGCCAGATTATGATAATACTAACAGCATGGGTCAAGGACTAAGGCAAGGGGAAGAAGCAAGGATGGGGAGGTCATCACGCCAGATTATGATAATACTAACAGGATGGGTAAAGAACTAAGGCAAGGGGAAGAAGCAAGGATGGGGAGGTCATCACGCCAGATTATGATAATACTAACAGGATGGGTAAAGAACTAAGGCAAGGGGAAGAAGCAAGGATGGGGAGGTCATCACGCCAGATTATGATAATACTAACAGGATGGGTAAAGAACTAAGGCAAGGGGAAGAAGTAAGGATGGGGAGTTCTTTAACTGCAGATTATGGTACTTCTAACAGGATGGGTGGATGCCTAAAGGACTAAGGCAGGGGGGAGAAGCAAGGATGGGGAGACCATCACATCTGAATATGATAACACTAAAAGGATGGGTGGTTGGGTAAAGGACTAAGCAAGGGGAAGAAGTACGGATGGGGATGTCATCACGTCAGATTATGATAATACTAACAGCATGGGTCAAGGACTAAGGCAAGGGGAAGAAACAAGGATGGGGAAGTCATCACGCCAGATTATGATAATACTAACAGGATGGGTAAAGAACTAAGGCAAGGGGAAGGAGTAAGGATGGGGAGGTCATTAACTGCAGATTATGGTACTTCTAACAGGATGGGTGGATGGCTAAAGGACTAAGGCAGGGGGGAGAAGCAAGGATGGGGAGACCATCACACCTGAATATGATAACACTAACAGGATGGGTGGTTGGGTAAAGGACTAAGCAAGGGGAAGAAGTACGGATGGGGATGTCATCACGCCTGATTATGATAATACTAACAGGATGGGTAAAGAACTAAGGCAAGGGGAAGGAGTAAGTATGGGGAGGTAATCACTGCAGATTATGGTACTTCTAACAGGATGGGTGGGTGGCTAAAGGACTAAGGCAGGGGGGAGAAGCAAGGATGGGGAGACCATCACACCTGAATATGATAACACTAACAGGATGGGTGGTTGGGTAAAGGACTAAGCAAGGGGAAGAAGTACGGATGGGGATGTCATCACGCCTGATTATGATAATACTAACAGGATGGGTAAAGAACTAAGGCAAGGGGAAGGAGTATGTATGGGGAGGTAATCACTGCAGATTATGGTACTTCTAACAGGATGGGTGGATGGCTAAAGGACTAAGGCAGGGGGAGAATCAAGGATGGGGAGGCCATCACACCAGATTATGATACTTTTAACAGGATCAGTGGATGGGTAAATGACTAAGGCAGTAAGACAGGGTGGAGAAGCAAGGATTGGGATTTCATCACACCAGATTATGATAATAGTAACAGGATGGGTAAAGGACTAAGGCAAGGGGAAGAGGCACGGATGGAGATGTCAAGGACTATTGCAAGACGACCTGACAATGCATTAATAACAATAATAATGTCCACTTTAGACACATCCCACTTCAGGACTGGCTGTTATCATTTCCCCATGTGATGATACTCAATAGATGGACCATTGAAGGCTGAGTCTGCCGAGATTCGAACTTGCAAATTGCAGGCTGGGCACATGCCATAGGCGAGCGCTTATCGCAGGAGCTTTAAACTCCAAAAGCAGAACATGTTTAATAACTACATTGGACATTGAGCAAGGTCGGGATTGCTGGCACTTGGCACCAGTTCTCTCTGGGGCTCCTTATAATCTGCAGCAGTGGCACCTGTTGGTGCTTCTCAATATACAGTAAAGAAGATTCAAGGAATGGGGTAGCATGACAGTCACTTGAACCCTGCTTCTATCCCTGTACCCTTGCCCTGGCTGCCAGCCAGGTCCTGATTACGGATCCTGGGAAAATCTGTGCAACCAACTTGAATACAATTCTCTTATATGATTAAACTGAACATGTTGATAAAGCAGACACATCTGATGATTAAATGGAAATCCCACCTTTCTATGTGTTTCTCTTCTAGGTTCGGAAGACACTCGCAGGACGAAATCACCATCTTGGCGCCACTCTACCAGTGCTGCATGTAAGTAGGAGATCTTGTAAAGGGTTTTGAACCAGAGCATACAGGATAACAAGAAAATCTCTTTTACTTCATTCTAAAAATAAGTTTTTATTCAATACAGTACAAAATGTTCTATATGTTTACAGCAATTCTCATAATTCATATAACCATTTTCTAATAACCATTGACATTACTCATCAACTCACAACCCACGTACAACTCACATACACATTTCTCTCTGTCATTCAAATATTTCCATATTGTCCACATTGGCAAAAACTCTTTTCAAATTTCAGTGATATCATACATTTTATCACTATTACAATATTAATTTATGAATTTTTCAACCCTATCATAAATAAATCTGTTGTTCACTGTTCATTCTTATTTTGAGCAGTTTATGATTGTCGACATATGTTTCGGTCTTTTTCAGGCACTAGAAGTATAGCTCTCAAATTCTCGACCTTCTTCAGGATGTTAGAACAAAGATCTTGTTGTCGTTTTGCCTTATGTAGACTGATATGAGTCACTCCACCTCCACATATAATATAGGAAATGCACGGAAAGGTAAACTGGAATAGATCCTTCACTAGGACCAGACAGTGATGTCTTCACCGCGGGCCTAAAGCTTGATGTAGATCACTTTCAGGAATTGCTTCAATTTTATGGATTCAATTCTCCCAACGTACAACAGGTATATCTCCTTCTTGCCTGTTCCTCTAGATCTTGCTTCACACTAGGCAACGAATCCCATGTGACAATATTAGCCTTCAACTTCTCCTGTGTCATTAATATTCCTGATTATTCCATATTCACAGGGCAGTATTACCCTATATTGTGCCTCTCTCACAGATTTGCAATTGCTCTTCGGTGTCCGTTCCCATGGCGGCGTTCAAAACCCTTTATATATTCTGCTTGATATTTACCTGAAGAGACAGAGATTGAATAACAGGTAATCCCCTTATATTTGTGTAGTAGTAGGAGATTATGCCCATGTAACACTGCTGCCACCTGCCATGCTGCGGTGCCCTCTGGCTGCCATTATTGATTAGAGATTTTATTGGGGCTTTGGGGAACATCCATATTTGTGTAGAAGGTCCCTTCAAAAGGCAGAATAAGTCTTTTGGAAGCAGACTTTGAGTTCCTGTCTATACGTCAGGGCGCTGTGCAGAGTCCTCACTAAAGCTAGTCAAATAACTCATGATTTAGGAAAAGGACTCCAAGCGAGGGATAGATGGCAACGGAATCAAGTCTCTAAAGATTATAAAGTAATGCAAAAATATTTAGGAAAATGAATCTTATTGCTCTGCGGCAGCTGGGAAGGCAAAGCTTTCTAATAAGCAGGATCACATTGAATAGAGCCTGGATGATGGCTGGCAGAGATGGGTAGTGCTGGGTCCAGCTCCAGTAAATTACATCACACTTTCCCCATTACCTTAACACGAGACCCGCTTATGTTAGGGGGTGAGGGTTCCTGTTGCCAGTTACTGCTGCCGCTGTGTTAACCAAGACTATAGTCTACATATAAAGTGAGTGCAAGTTACTCCCTGCCGAGCGTCGGGTACTGTAGTCACATGTCTGCCCAAAAGATGGCATGCAGAGGGGCATGGCACTGGAAAGCTACTCAGGCCGCCTTCATCCTAGAAGCATGGAGGTCATCCCTGCCTCAGGGTAGCATTTCTTAATATAACACGCCGTCCAGTGAGCAATACCGGCCATTTAGGCTGACTTGCCAGTGCAAAAGTTATAAAAAGCCCAGCTGAAGACCACATGTCTGTCGTGGGGTTCAGCCCCACGCACATGCATAGTTTATTCAAGGCACCAAACTCTGAAGAAAGGTAGAGAATCAAAAAAGGGATGGGGCTCGGATTGACCTGGAAACCTGGCAACACCCGAGAAAGTGTGTGAAGGTGTTCCCCAATAACAGCCTGGTCCTTAGGGAAACGCATTATGAGGTCAGCAAGAGAAAGTACCCTGAAATATGCTTATCCACACACAATACGTAACAGCAATCATAAAAGGGGGGTTACAGAGCCCCAATTTCGATGTGTTAGTTATCTTGGGTTCAAAGGGTTTGTGAAGCAAAACAGAAATAACCACATTCGAGTCCATAGTGGGTGGGATTCCAGCCAGTAACAAACAAAGACAACCCTCCCGCCTTCAAAATGAATTTAAGAAATAAACACATTCCTATTTGGACTTCTTAGAAGCACCTACAGATGCAGAATAAGACTTACAAGTTCCATCTGGATGTCGAAGTCTAGAAGGAAACAAGAAACATGGCGTCTTGTAGAAAGCCCTCAATGGGATAGGCTGGCCAATGGTCCTATGGGAATCCCTGAAGCAGGCATCTCTGATTGATTGTGCGCTGTTTCCTGGCATATCATGATTCCCTTTCTAAAGCTCCAGGTGGCAACAGACAGGTTCCTCAGGAATCCGGCAACCAACATTGGTTTGCAGAAGTAATTTACATGGTATGTTTCAAAAAGAGAGCCCGCTAAGCTGGAAGAAGAATAGGGGGAACCACAGCTAGATAGAACAAGCGTGAAAAACCTACAACGATTTGGCTGTTGAAGAATTTCAAAGTCGGGACAAGCAGTGGTACTTATTGAGCGCAGATGGGCTTTGGGAAACAAATGAGCACCTTACAAGTAAGTCATAAGGGAAGTACACGATGAGAGACGCAGATTGCAAGGGATCAAAGGGGGCGAGGGAGGGCAGGCAATGTGGTAGCAAGGGATCCACAAGCAACCCGGCGAGAGCACATCACACCGTCCCAGGTAAAGTGGGGTCTACCAATGTAATGGAACCCAGAGAAAACACTCAGTTATTAAACCCTCACTAAAAGCCGCAGGCAAGAGGGTCTATCG
This sequence comes from Ambystoma mexicanum, assembly GCF_040938575.1. Taxonomy (NCBI): domain Eukaryota; kingdom Metazoa; phylum Chordata; class Amphibia; order Caudata; family Ambystomatidae; genus Ambystoma; species Ambystoma mexicanum. The sequence continues at coordinate 920,153,203 of NC_090926.1, read as the reverse complement.
GGCCTACCATTGAATTGGTCCCAAGTGTATTCTCGAGAAGAAACACTCACCAACAAGATCACTGAGATCATCCAATGAAAGACTGCCGCTTCCACTGAAAGCCAATTTACAAGGAAGGGCAGCTGCACTTTCCGAGTCAAGTCCAGCAACCTCTGGCACTTTCTCCCGGCTCCAAATATCCAATTCCTGAGTGCCCACCTGCTTTTAGTTCCTATTGATCCTCGGAATGAGGCCCATGATGTTCCCCTGAAAGGAGGAAAGAAAAGTTGGTAATGTTAGAAACATAAACTAAAATGACACAATAATCATGTGCAAGGCTTGCCCTGACGTATCCGTGGATCCTCAGCTAATCAAGTATGTGCTCACCCCATTCCAAACAGTGCATCGATACTCTGACTAGGGGGCATACGGAGGGCCCTTGCCAACAGACCCAACACCTGCATCTTTGTCTTGTGTATCATGAGAAGTGCAAAGAGCATTATATGTACACAAGAGGCAACCAGGCATGTAGCAATGTAGGAGAAAGCACTGAAGTGGCTGTGGCCTTGTTTTAGGGCCAACACTACCTCTAGCAGTGGAAACACACGCCGCCAAGTCTATGTCCAGAGCACACCTAGTCGGGCGGAATTCACTGATTGGGCAAAAGGAAGTACTTTCGGGTGTATAATTGGAGATACGGCTTGAAGAGGAGCAAAAGGACCAAGTGGAAGCTGTCCGAGGCCTCCTTCCAGTCTGGCAAATCTAAACCCTGGCACCAACGAGCACCATGATGCCATCATCTAGGTGATGATGCAGTGACAGAGCTCACACAAAATGGACAACTTTGCATTGATTGTTAAGTCCATCCTCTATGAAACACAGGAACCTTCAGTGAGGCACCCAGGCAGGTATTTGGATGCATGCCCCCATGGGATCAAGTGCATAGAGCCAGACCCCCTTCTGAACGGGAGGGAGAATGTTTCTTAGAGTGACCATCTTGAAGGAGTCACCAGGGAAGGACAATTTCAGTTGATTGCCCAGACTCTGCTTGTCCAGGAGACCTTGCTCTAAGGCTCCAAGATTTAGAGGGTTTTTTTTGTTGTTGCCTAGGAGATGTTTAAGAGAGACCAAATGTGAGTAGCCAGGAAAAGGGAAGTGGTGGGAGGTGAATAATCAAGGAAAGAAAAGTTTGACTTTGTAACTGAACAGAGTAAGAGTCCACCGATCCTTCCGGAAAGCTCTCAAGGCTTGCAAGTGGTGGATTAAAGTAGCCCGTTCGGTTTCCATTGATCAGTAGATGTCAGAGCTAAAGATCCCTTATAGAGTGTCTCGTGTTCTATCCCCTGCCTAATGCTATGGTGTCCTTTCATGTTCTTCTGTACGTCTGTTAGACCCAACCCCTCTTGAGGTTGGGGCTAGCACACCTGGCATATGATTTACTTACCTCAGTTGGTGGTAAACGTCTTATAAATGTACTTATCTGTCCAGGAATTCAACCTCTATTTCCAGGGGTGCCCACCCGTGTCAGGGGTCTTATCACTACTTAGCCCATCTGAGGACACAGGGAGGGACTCGTCAAGTAAGATTCTGAGATTCATGTCGATCTGTTGGCTTCTCGGATAATCAAATCAGGTTGAGGAGGGATTTCTATCGTTTCCAATACCAGAGAATCGGGGAATGGGTCCAAAAGCCTTCATCTTAAGGGGGAATAAAGAAATCTACTTTTTTCAGTTTCATCGTCCAGATCAGTAGCGTTGTCCACTCCATGCCCGGGCCTCCTAACCAGGTTCTGGGATGTGCACTGGGGAGATACATAAGGGTCACTGATAGTGGAGTATATGCGAGAGCAGTGGGGGGGGGGGGGGGAGATGAGGTTTGGGAGAGGGGAGCAAACTCTGGATGGAGGATGATAGTCCTGTTTCCTGAGGACTAGTCATCGCTCCCAAAGCATTGGATTTTATTAATGTGCTCTGCAATTCTGACTGTCACGTGGGCTCGGTTCTGGGGCTCCTATTGAGTATACTAAAGACAAAGGTCCCATGCATTCTGTGCCTCCCCTAAGGGCCCTATTTATGGAATTTCCGTCACTTTGCACTGCCAACACACACCCTGATTCATGGAACTGTGCAAAGTGCATTTTTGCAGTGCAAAGTCAGTGCATAAAAATGCCTTTGCACTGCAAAAACACACTTTGGACACTTACATGAATCAGGGTGTGCGCTGGCAGTGCAAAATGCCTTTACAGTGGTGCAACATGACTTTGCACCGTACTGAACATTCCAGGAATCGGGCCCTAAGAGCACAAGTGATAGTGGGCAAAGAGAGGCACAGGACTAGTGTTTTTGACAACAAAAAGGTTGGCACCCAGCTGTTCCAAATGCCCAAAAGTGGAAAGTAAATCAGCAGATAATATCAGAGCAACACTTACCACTGTGTAGATAGGAGGTCTTTCCCACACCTGGGACATGCACAACGTTGAACCCATCCCAAGATGCAGAATACAGCAACAGACCAACAAAAAAGCTCCAAATACCCCTGACTCCTCCTCCAAGGGGATAATGACACAACTCCTGAGAGAGGTGACCAGCCTTTGCATGGTTCCAAGGTACCATTCACATATGAGTAGATATGTCTCAGAACCTAATCAGTTCCAACCTGGCTCCTCAGTTCAGATCAATTATAATTAAATTTGCACATTTGAAAACAAAAGTACAAACAGTTTTAATCACTAAAACAGCATATCCTGCCATTTACAGTCGTAGTGTTCGAGTTCAGTCAATAATGATTTGTTTATTTACACCTAAGCGCTGTACAGAGAACACATTTGCACACATCATCCCAACAAGGTTGGTACTCATTTGTCGACCTTAGAAAGAATGAAAGGCTGCTTTGGCCATGCCAGGATTTGAACATGCAACCTGCAGATCACGCATAGATCCCAGCAGCGAGCACTCAACCCTCCGAGCTATCTTACCTCTGCCCTGAGAGCATTTCTTACTACTGCTTTAGAAAACAAAGACAATCTGATGTGTTTTGTTGAAGAGATTTTGTATACCGTGCCAGTCACCGCCATAGTGATCAAACAGCATTCACTGGCGTAACAAGGGCCCCCGCAACCCCTGCGGTGCAGGCGGCCCCTCTAGCACATGTTCTGGGAGGGGGCCCCACTTGAAAAAAACAACAGAAATAATGGGCCTCATTACGACCCAGGCGGTAGGGGGTTAACGGCACCGGTAGAGCTTCCGACGCTGTTAACCCTCTACTGCCTCATTACGAGGTCTGCTTGCGGGTCCCGCTAAGGACGCCTGCTAAAACCAGGCGTCCTTAGCGGTCCCGTGAGCTAACCAGGATGCTAACAACGGACCCGTCATTAACGGGCCCGTTGTTAGCATCCTCCCCATTCCCATTGAGCCATATGGGGGCTCAAATGGGAATGGGGATGTACCGTGTCCGGGTTCCTTGAATGGGGAAATACCGGGCCCTCCAAGGTCGGAATGGCTACCTCCATACTTGTAATGAGGCCCAATGTCTTTATGAAGGCAGAGTGACGTCCAGGGATCACCCCACCCCATGACATGGAAGACCCTAGGCTGGAGGCCTCCATGTCATGAGGTGGTGGAGCCCTATGACTTCAAAAAGAAATAGTTTATTTTTGAAGTCACGCTGCCTTCATAAAGAAATGATTTCCGTTATGGTTTGCTCCTTAATGGAAATAATTTCTTTATGAAGTCAGAGTGATTTCAAAAAGAAACAATTTCTTTTTTAAGTAATAGGGCTCACCTCAACCCCATGACGTGTGCGTGTGTGAGTGTATTGTGAAAAGGTGTACACTTTAATGTGTAGGTGGCTGCCTGTGTGAGTGTATGGTGAAAGGGTGCATACAAATGTATGGGTGACTGGGTGTGCATGTGTGCGTGTATGGTGAAAGGGTGCACACTTAAATCTATGGGTGGGTGCCTGGGTGTGTGTGCCTGTATGGTGAAAGGGTGCACACTTAAATGTATGGAGGGCTGCCTGGGTGTGCCTGTATGGTGAAAGAGTGCACAGTTAAATGTATGGATGGCTGGGTGTGAGTGCATGTATATGGTGAATGGTGTGTGTGCTTGTGTTCAGGGGTGCAACAAAACCTACATTTCGGGGGGCTGATCCTTCACAGGCAGTGGGGGAGGGACAACCTTATTTGTGTGGGGGCATCCAAATTCTTAATGCATTTGAATGAGACTATTCTAGTGCAGCTTCAATGTTACAATCTGTTAATTCTCTTCTTTAAGTATGAAAGCACCCACTTATGAACTGCTGTGAGAATGAATGGTATCCTGTTCCCTTTCTACCATTACAATCACTTCCCTGGCATGAAAGTACTAAACCCACATCACAATTTAAATTGACAAAAAAAATGTGCCATTTGAATGTAGGTACTAACAGTGAAATGCTTTCCGTTAGTAATTGCTGGGCCCTTGTTAACAGAGAAACCCAGGTGCTGTTCAACATCTGTGTCCTGTTCTGTCCGGCAACTGCTGTGAAGGTCAGCCAGGTTGAGTTAACATAGACCAACATTTCTGGGGGTGGGTGCTGCAGCCCAGTCAGTACAATATTTTTAAGCCCCTACTTCTGTTTAATGCCTTAATTACTTATTGGTAATCGTCATTACTCCTAGCCCTATTCTTCCTTGTCCCTGTACTTGTGTATGAGGCAGTACTTGTGTATGAGGCACTATTCTTCATACGCAAATACTGGGATGAGGTAGAGGTACATGGAGGTAATGCCTGACTTAGCTACCTGTATCTTCATTACTCCTAATCCCACTCTTCCTCATCCCAGTACTTACCTGTGTGGCAAGGAGCCTCAAACCTAAGCTCTGGGACAAGGAAGAGGGACGTGAAGGTAATTCTGGGTCAAAGAGCTGATTTTGGAGGCTGGGGTAAGGCTTGGGAGGGAGAGGGGATGTGTGGGGGGTGGGATTGTGCGATAAATCATAATGGTTGTCTATGACCAGGCTAAGCAGGTATGATTTGTGGTATTAGTGGCTAGAGAGGCATTTTGGTGCAGCCAGTCTAGTTATTCCTCAGTTTGGTATGACTTTTTTTTAACTGCACATTTCTGATAAAGCCGTCCTGCTAAGTGTAATCACCTGGCGGGACTTGCATTTTGGTGCTTCCAGTCTAGCCATTTCTTACTGCGGCATTGTATATTGTTTTGGGCATCTGTGATAAAATATGATATAAGTCTATTATAACACGCCTGTACACAAGTGTTTCTAGGCGTGACAAGGAAGGGAGGGAATATTGAGGGAGGACAGGACAAATGATCTTATTAGGCCTTGTGTCATTCAGATCGTGCAAGTGCGAGAATGAGAAATGCAAGGAGAAAGCGAGGGGGGAAGTGCAAGTTAGAAGGGAGGGGAAAACAGGGCCGTAATGCTCTGAGTAAGTGCAGCCAGGGCAGCGCGGCTCTGGGTAGTGCATGGAGAACAAGGGACTGTAGGGTTACAGTTCCAGCCCTTAAGTGCCTGGTAGACCTGAGGTATTTCAAGGGTGACTGATCAAGAAAGAGCCTGGACTCAGTGAGACTCTGAGGGTAGCCAAGCAACCAGTCGGTACAGCAGACAGGTAGGTCAGTAGGTCAGCAGGGGATGGAGAGAGCGAAAGCAAAGGAGAAGAGGAAAGTTTTGAGATGCTTCCGGGACATCAGGTGGTCCACTAAAGTTTGAGAGAGGCAGGGAGGCCATTCCAGAGAGAGGAATCTGCAGAGGAGAGAGATCTACCCCCCACTCTCTGCCTGGAGAAGCGTCTAGCCCTTAGAGAGTTGAAGGTAGCCGGTGGAAGGGCTAGAGAAAAAAGGTATTTTGGAAGAAAGCATTGAATGTAGTGGGGGCCCGACCCCAGAAAGCCTTCTGGGCAATGCAAAGGGTCTTGAACTTGATTCTTGCAACCACCTGGAGCCAGTAGAGAGATTTCAGGGCTGGAGAGATATGACCCCCAGTCTTGTGGCCAAGGATAAGTCTTGCAGTCCTGTTCTGGATTAGTTGCAGAGGGCGGACAGTAGAGGAAGGCAGCTTGAGAAAGAGGCTGTTGCAGTGGTCCAGCCTAGAGAGAAACAGAGCTCTGTAGACAGTGAGCCTCTGGGGAAAGTGAGAAAGGGAAGAGTCATTTTGAGGAGGAGCAGCTGGTAGGTAATTGGACTTCTTTGTAACGTCCGAGATGCGAGGAGAGAAAGGGCGAGTGGGGTCAAAGATGACACAAAAGGTTTTTTGCCTCGCAGGAAGGCGAAGGAAGAGGGTCCAAGGTGGGCGGACAGAGTCAGAGAGAGAAAGCAGGGGCAGGGGTACCAATGAGAAGGATCTCCATCTTAATGGCATTAAGGCAGAGATCGTTGGAGGCGCCCAATCCTGAATCACGGATAGACAGTCAGGAATGAGCGAGAGATAAGAGGAGCCTGAAGGAAAGCTGACTGCCATTGGCATTACAATGAAAGTTGGAGGAGAAGGTAGAGATCAGGTGGGCCAAAGGGGCCAAGTAGAGGTTGAAAAACCAGAGTGAGAGGACAGAGCCCTAGGGAATGCCACAGGTAGAGAGAGAGAGAGAGAGTGAGAGAGAGAGAGAGAGAGGTGGTGGAGAGAAAGGGACCAAGTTGGACCTGGGAGGGGCAGTCCAAGAGGAAGGAGGTCAGCCACTCCAGGGCCTGATCCTTGATGCCCAGGTTCTCAGGTAGTCAATAGATCAGGATGGCGTGGTTGGCTGTGTCAAAAGTAGAGGAACGATCAAGGAGGATTAGGACAGAAAGTTAGAGAGCAGATCTTCACGGGTGTTCAGGAGAGCAGTTTCTGTGCCTTTGGCAGCTCTGAAGCCAAACAGATGGTCATGGAGACAACCAACAGATTCAATGTTGAGAGTAAACTGGGAGATGGCCAGCTTTTTTCCAAGAGTTTGCCCAGGAAAGGTGTGATAGAGATTGGACGATAGTTTGCTGGACGGGTAGGATCGGCAGACGGCTTCTTGAAGAGTGGGTGCACAAGGGAGTGCTTAAGGGGGGAGGGGAACGTTCAAGTGGTGAAAGAGTGATTTGAGAAATCGACCAAGGCTGCAGCAAGGGTGTCAATATGGTCCTTGATGGTTCTGGAGGAGCAGGGGAGCACCTGTTTGGACGACACTTTCATGGATCAGACTTGTCTAGAAACCTTGTCAGGTGTTGACAGAGAGAAAGAGGAGAAAGGAGGAGAGGTAGAGATGGCCAAAGGGGGGCCGAGAGAGGAAGAGGGATAGGAAGAGGAGATAGTGGCCTGGATGTCCTGAGTTTTAGCCGGAGAAGTGAGAGGCCAGAGCCCTACTTAGGGTCTGGGAGGTAACAGGAGAGGTGGAGGCTGCAACAGGATTGACCAGTTCTGTGCAGATTTGAAAGAGTTTTGTCGTGTTGTTGGAGGCCACAGAGACCCGGGCTTCAATGTGTGCTCTCTTCTTGATGAGTGTTATTGCTTCGACTGGAATTTTGGTGCAACCAGTCTAGGTATGTCTAAATGTGGCCTGGCATGCTTTACTGTAATATTATTATGTGTCTACAATGGTCTACATTGTGCAGCCAGTGGGACATGTTTTCAATGTGGCATGGCATTTTTAATAGCAAAGCATTAATGTTCCTTTGTACTGTTGGTGGCTTGCATGTTTTGGATTGGTGTTACCCTACAAAACAATTGCAAACACTCTGGCTTTTTAGACAATTTTTTTCAGAAAGTGTGCTGTATATTGCATTAAAACACATATTTATATCTTTCCCTAGTAAAGTGTGCGGCATAACCCTTCAGCAGCACGTTCATGCATATTGTGCAAGCGTGATAATCTAGGCCGGCCCAGAGTGGAGCACAACCTGTGATTTGTTGCTGAGTTGGGGGGGGAGGCCCACATTTTGTGTTATGCCACTAACAGCATTGAAGATTTTCTGGAGAGTGGCATATTGCGCCACTGCCAGGGCAACCCAGACATTGGTCTGTGAAACAATACATAATGTGCTAAAGGGGAGGGGAACTAGGATACTGGAGGAGAAAGGTTACATACACATTAAAGATGTGTGCAGGTAAAAGGGGAAATAGGGATGGAGTTTGTGATACTATGCATGTCTGTAGACGTGCGTGTAGTCGGCAAAGAAAAGCATGCATCAGAAAAGGTTAAATGCTCCATGCAGAAACGTGCATAGCTGTGTGGGCAGTTTCTACTGCTTACCAGGAAGTACTAAAGTTAGTCAGTGAGTGGTTGCGTGATGGACCACAGATTGATGTTACCTGATGGGCACTATAGAGAGAAATCTGGGATTGTTCTGCTGACTATCAGAAGTGGCACAGCCTAGAGTGCAGGGTGTACACGGCAACTGAGGTGGACACACCAGTGAAGAGAAATCAGACGTGTGGGTCTTCGCTCAGAGTGCCATGCTTGCATGGCCACAAACTAAGGGACAGTTGCAGCGTAATATTTTGATAATATAGCATAAACTATTGTCTTAAAGTGTAGCCACAGCAGAGCTCTGGGTTCCTGTACAGTGGGCACCATATGTTACGTCTGTCACAACATAAGGCTGTGACATGCGTGTCGCATGTCTAGCGCTTCATGTCACAGTAAGACTTCTCACAGGACCGATGGCGAACAGAGGGTAGGGAAATTGTGAGGCTTCAAGCCTACAACGTATGCCATAGAGCGCACAAGAGTCTTGCAAAGCGCCCCCAGCCCCGCATGGTCCATTGGGCGTGCATGCTGTGGAACAGAACCGTTAAACTGTCAAAGGTTTCCCTTTGACAGTTTAACGCAGCTCTTCCATGATGGCTGAGGGCACGGGCGGGTCAGTGCCCTGTCGCTTATTATTGATGGGCGGCCTCTGGCCCCCCTTCCTCCCGATGTATTTGTAATTTTTATGTATTTATAGAGTACTTAAGTGCAGTACAATAATTTAAAAAGCAGTACAATGCCGTTTGAAGAGTGACAATAAGAGATGGTTACATTTGGCTAGAGAGGAAATGAGATAAGATTTAAGACAGGAGCGACAAAGGGCTAAGGAGGATTAACAACTAATAGAAAGAGGGAGGGATTTCCAGCGTTTGGGAGCAAGTAGTATAAAAGAGCAGAAACGGGATTGAACACATGGTAGTTTAGGTATAGCCAGGAAAAAAAGAGAGATTGAGATCGAAGAGAATGGGGGAGTAGAAGGAATCAAGCTCGGCTAGATAAGGTGGAGCTGAACCATGTAGACATTTAAATGTTAAGTAAAGAAAGTGGAAAATAAGCTGGTGTTCAAAGGAAAGCCTGGACAGTGAATGCAGAGCCGAGGAGAACATCGAGAGGGAAGCGGCAGAAGGATATGAGCTGAGTGCTTGTAGATAGTGTAGATAGTAGCCAGGCGATAGGCTGAGAGGCCAACCAAGATGGAGGAACCGTAAAAGAGACGAGAGAACACAAACAATAATGCTTGCAGCCTAAAAATAAAGAGTCTTATTTTGGCAAATGTTAAACAAGAGGCAACTCTGGGAAATATTAGAAATGTGAGCAGAAAAGGTGAGAGAGGAATCAAATATCCCGCTGAGATCACGCTGAGCATTGGAGAAAGAAAGATGAGCGGGAGGAAAAGAAAGAGAGGAGATAGGGTAGGGTGACCAGACGTCCTGGGTTTCCCAGGACAGTCCTGGGAAATCGCTGTGCGTCCCCAGGTGCTGGGAGTTTTTTTAATTTTAAAAACCCTGTCTGGGGTTTCCAAGTGTGGGGGCTACGGTCCCAGTTTTTGCCGGGACCAGATTTCGAAATCGGGTCCTGGCACCACTCTTCCTGCGTGAATGGGGCGTGAAATGCTTTTCACGCCCCCATTGCCTCCCCTTTTCCCTCCCCAGCACTTGCCTCAATGGGAGGATTGTGCCTGGGAGCACACCCCCTCCCAACCCCCTGCAAAAGGCCAGCAACATAGAAGTATGACTACCGTTTTATTTGTATTTACGGTAGTCTTACTTTTATGTCTATGGTCTGTCCAGGTTTTTTTTTTTATCTGGTCACCCTAAGATAGGGGAGAATGTGAGATAGAGGAAGATGGAAAGAAGAGAACTTCAGTTTTAGAGGGATTTAAGTGCAAGTAGCTTGAGTGCATCTACTATTAAATATTAAGTAGGCAGGTAGACATTCCTGTCTACCTTTTGACAACTTACTGTAGTAGTCTTGCCCTGGAGGTGCAAGTACTATGCATGGGGAATGTAGTGAGGTGCATTGGAATGTGGTGAGGTCATTATTAGAATTTTGTGTGTGCGACTGCTGGGGGTACTAAAGGTGGCAGTTACATCTAGGAGCTGGGAGGTGTGGATGTGCCAGTGTGTTACCTTTTAGGGCCTTACCTATGTTACTTACCTGGTGTGTACCTTCAGACCAATAAACTTACCTTAGGTAGCCTGGGTCACTGTGTCTTCATGGCCAACAAACCTACAACATTTTGGCGATGAGCTGGTCTTCAAAAGTGAGCTGGAGCAGGAGCCAGGTATCGGAGCTGTTGGCAGAAGGAGCAGCAGGAGACAGTCACTGCCCTCCAGAAGTTGTCATCCACACCGAGGGGCCAACTGGGGGCAGGGACCTTGCCGGGCGGCTACTGGTGGTCCCTGGGTCTGGCAACCCGGGCGGGGCCGACATCAACATTCAGCAATCAGCTTGCAGGCTACCATGACAAAGCAAACCAAGGAGATGACTGAGACAGCTGGGCGGTGCATGTTCGTCCTCGGCTGCAGTGACTACGTTTTCAGAGTTATCAGCAACATTTGAGTCATGAAGGACCCCAGTACATGGACAGGTGGCAGAGCGAAGACAGGATCCTTTTGAGGAGTGTGCCCCATACCATGGCGCCAATACCACTGCGGCTGCAATGTCCGCTGTGACCCTGTTTCCAGTGGAAGAGCGTTTCAGGTGCTGCCTCAGCATGTTGGAGTGCCACCGTAGTTTATATGGAGGAGCGACCGAGCAGTGCAACTCTGTGCGACCCTGCAAACATTACCAAGTTGATGGGCACAGCCATTCTGATGATGTCGACTGGCGCTTTAACAGACGCACGCATCCGACGTTCACTGCAGGTGACTGTAAGGAGCTGTGGAGAGCCTTGCCCGGATCACTGCGCGGTGGGCTACGGATGCCGGAACAGACGGAGGTTTGGAAACAGAAGGGAGACCACAGCGGGAACGCAGGTTTGTAGTGCGCCTCTGACCCCCAAAGGAGGTATCTTATTGTCAGCGGCGAGGGGGAAGAGGCACTGTCCTGTAGTCGGTTGCCACCTGGAGGGCCAAGTTGTTGTCTTACAGGAGTGTGTTGTTTGCTCAGCAGGGCCTCCAGACGGGGGTCATGTTTGTCCGTCCTGTAATCGATTTGTGGGCAGTCTGAGCCGGATCTTTGGGAAGTTCTACATGGGACTTAATGATTACGGACACGGAATAGCTTAGGGTGTTGTGTTCTATTACCCAGATTCACTCGCAAACTATAGTCTGGTGCCTAAGAATACATTTCCCAATAAATTAGCTCATCCTTTGTACAGTGCTTAATTTGTAAAAACCAAATAACCAGGGCCCAAATATTTTCTAGCACTCCTGTGACACTGCGGGTGGGCACCACTGCTGCCACCACTGCTGCCACCACTCATAGCTGCTCCCTGCAGTGTCAACATATTTGGGGTTACACTGCAGCTCACACCTGCTCATTGCACTTACTATCACCACTCAAAAATAAGTGCCAGGGCTGAGCCGTGGCAAACACCCCCACTAATTAAGCACTGTTTATACAGGAATTCTGCGCTGCAGGAATGTGACTGTCTTTCATAGTCCCTCATAACGTTCAGCTCCAAAGTGCACTTGTTTTAACTCAGGACTCTCCTCTCATAGGGATTAGCAATACATTTAACAAAATCAACCAAGAAATGATAGACCTGGGCCTACATCTGGGGCTGATATTTATTAATTTTATGGCATATTAACGTGCAAATCATGGGTCTTAAAGTACTTTTGTCTGCCAACAAGCAAAAGCACCCCAAGAGTCAATTTAATTTCCCTTCTGAAAAGGTAAGTGTTTTTTTTTGTTGGTGGGAGTCGTGGTACACACTTCCAAAATTGAGCTTCCAACACAAGCAAAGCCGGACAGAAGAGATTGATTTCTTATCCAAAATTGAATTGAACAGTCATTGGGGAAGTCGTCGGGTTGTTCTGACGCTCGCTCTTTGGCCTTTAAAAAAGACTCCATGTATTTTCTACTCAGACCCCATAGCTTCCACTTAACTCTCAGTGAATGGAATTACAAAAGCTAAAGCAAAACCATAATATGATCGTGCTAGGAATTTCAGATACCTCGACCAGTCTTTTCAGTATCTTCCTCAGTCCATTACTCGACTCCGAGTGCTGCTCCCAGGATGCTTCAGTGCTCCTAGTTAGCATGGAAGTGTCGAGTCCCATGCCCCAGGTGACCAGTACAGTCTGATGGCCCCTGACCACCAAAGCCCCTCTCTAGCCATCCATTCTTCCAAGGAGGCGGCTCGATAATGGTTCTACAATCCCAAATGAATATAGATCTTCCTTCTTTACAATAACCGAAAGCAGAAGAGGAGGCCCCAGGTTGAAATAAGGATCAGATGTGGTTCCCAGAAGGCCAACAATATAGGGCTCCTACTGCAATGCAATTTCAAGACATTCTTGTTACAGTCCCAATGAGTAAAATGAATGCCAGATGTTGGGTTTAAATAGAATGAAAGTAGTCAGGCCCAATAACTAACTGCGGGAGACAACATCTTAGATTTAACTGAATATCATGTTTTATAATCACAGTCAACATTTGCCTTTATTTTCTAGGATCAAGAAATCCACCTGGCTACGGCTGCAACTCCTGGCCTCGCCAGACTACCGCTTGAGTGACATCATGAGGGAATCGCTTCTCCTGGACCGCCTGGCTCCCATTCTCACGGAACCTCATCTCCTGGCATTGGACAGACGTCTGCAGAAGACACTGCATATAGTGGAGGAATGCGTTCAGATGCAGGGAGAAGAAGCCGTGCTGATAAACGAACTTTTGGAGGAACCTACCACACCCTTAGCTGATCCGGAGACGTGATATAATCAGCAAATGGAGGATCCCTGTGGCGTCTGGGAATTTGGTGGAGGACCACATTTGCTGCATTTCTCAAACTGGATCCTCTGCTCTCTGGAGGCTAAACAATGTGGTTCTTTCTTTCAAATACAACCACTAGGAATATTTGTTTTTTTGCGTACTGAGTTGAATACTCCACACACCACCACGCATCACACAAACTTCCCCAAAAATTCATAGGGAGAGCAATCAATTGGTCCCAGGTGTCAGTAGCTCCTGGCTGTCCATTCACAAACAATGAGGCATTATTGTTTGCTGTATATTTTTCTGCTATTCTTCCAGTGGAAGAGCAGTTTTAATTGGGGAATTGACCCCACAATACAACGGTATTACTTTGGGACCCCTTTACTTGATAGATAGATGCAACAGAGGTGGGCGCCTGAATGAAAAAATAAGTGAAAATGGAGTGGGACAATGTGGGAATTATAATGCTTTGCGGGGAATGTCAAGCTTTGTTTTCTTTGGTTAATATGCCCAAATAAATGGTAATGGTTAAATATGCCAGTGCAGGAAACCGGAGAGTTCTCGGTGCAGGACACAGGTATGTAAGACTTGAAAAACAAGCTCTTTGTGCTCGGCAAGATTTAGATCTCTTTAGATTGGTGGTTTTTGGGAAAACCTTCTCCGACAGTACTTTTAAAACATTCTCCGTACTTGAAATGCTGCATATTGTGCAGATCTCTTCAACTGAGGTCAACTTGGTCCAGCTGCTCTGGATATTGCTGGTCCTCTGGATTCAGAGAATGGTAAAATGCCAAAGGTCTGCTGAAGGTTTCCTCCGATGGATGTCCATTCTGGCCATCAATGGCCCCTTCCAGGTACAGCTTTAGGGTACCTTGGTGTTTGTTGGGGGTCATATGCAAAAAAGATGTTGGCATTAACTTTTCAACTAATTTTCTGAGTGTCAGTGTGAAGGAATGAGGAATCGTGTTCATGTGCTTTACAATTGTGAACAAGTGCAATATAAAGAACTTGTTGGCCATCATGGACTGGGAGCCACACTCCACGCGACAGCAGGTCCATCCCTCTGGCTCACATTAGGGCCCAAACCTTTATCTACATCAGATTGGATGGTCTGCAACATCACATGGTCCTCCGTGGTACATAAGAAGGACCTGTAGAGAAAGCTGCAATACCCTGTGTAAGGTACAGCTGTAGTGGGTGAGTAAAACTGCCCCAGGTTTGCCTGACTTCAGCCACCCCTGACTGCCAGACAAAAGCCAATATCCTCCAAAGTTCAGCAAGTCCTGAAGTTCTAACTTCACAAGCCACATCGTTACATTCACAATTTCTCACAGGTGTCCATTGATATGTACAAATAAATACCACATTATTTAACAACATTATAAATAATCTCTTATAATACTCTGAGTGTTTCTAGGGTGGGGGGACAAATGCTAGTCTCACAGCACAGTAAATAAACAGAATTATAGTTTCCTTGACTCACATTTCCTCAACGTCTAAATGATAAATGGTACAGTGGGTTCGAGCCTGTAACTCCACAAGACTTCTCCAGCAGGAGTATGTAGCCACTAAACTCTTTGGTAAGAAGCACTCAAAACCTGTGAACATGTTTCAATTTCTCTGGTAAAAACAGTACATTCGGTGAGGAAAAACTGAAAATCTGTAGGAATTTCATTGAAAATGTACAGTATTATTTCTCTTTTCAATGTCAACGATTACAACAAAAGGACACTAATGTACACTATCTGCATGTATTTCTCACTTCCCTTGTTGTTTAGAAAGAACGCTTTTGGAAATGTTCAAGGTTTCGACAGGGTTTTGTGTGAAATGATGCCAGGACCCCTGTCCCACTCATGCAAAGCCCTCTTCTGCCTCCCTGCGTCCTCATTTCCCATCACTGCCCGCTTGCCTCTCCTTGGAATTCCTTGGGTGTCTGTGACACTGGGCACACCCACACCGGCACACAGGCTCGGACTAGCTTGTAAGGATATAGGACAATGCCCGAAATGCAGTCCCAACCTGCTAGTGCCGGTCAGATTTTCTGGCTCTTTTGGCTAAAGTGGGCCATATTGATCACATCATTTTGACCAGTGTTACTGAACAAATGTTCTTTAAGATTCGCAATTTGTAAAACATTCCCTTTTCTACTCAGTCTGTCACAAAAGGAATGAATTGCTATTTGAGACTGTGGACCAATTTTTGATTAATGCCCTAGTCAGTTTCAGCCCAAGTACGACACTACCCGCACATCCGACCAAATGAATGCCCTGCTGTTCAAGACAGTCTTTCTTCTAGACGAGACGGGTTGTCTTTGCTCGGGTTGGACAGCCTCAGTGTACATATGCAATGCGCGTGCTTCTGCAAGACCGCTCTGACTTTGTACTGGTGGCTGGTGAATGTTTTCAATGAAGGTAATTAAATATTTCCCACTAATGAGCACAAGCAACTGCAACAAATCCAGTGGGGGATGCTCGGATGCTCCAATCAAGAAGGCTTTTAAAATAAGGCATTAAAATGACTCATTTTACAGCACACCGTTTCTGAAAAACTAAGTATGAAGCCATATAATTTACAATCAGTTATGCAGGGTCTAATAGATCCAATAGGTTACAATAGAATCCGATAGATAACACAAAGTGTTTTCCAATGCATTTTCATGATGCCTTTATATCCACAATATATGCCAACATTCATGATGCCAGAGCTCACAGTATTATTTTGTATTTGTTTAAAATGCGGCCCTAGCACGAGAGCAGCATAGCAGTGTACAGGTTGTGGGCAGCCAGCTCTTGGGCCTGCATTTTTTAACAGTAGCATAGTACAGTGAGTTGCGGTCTGTGCATTGGTCTGTGTGACCATTGGAATTAGTCCTTGGTCGGGTGTTGTTGAAAAAGCCACATTTTGAGCAATTGCTGAAATTGGAGAATTGTGGGGTTAGTCCCAGCCAATACCGGGGTCAAGTTTGTTAGGGTGTGTGACAAGCCAAGGGTGGTTTGTGGGTGCTCCATTTGTGGACGAATTGTGATTCGAGTCCATTCATTCGTTTGCTGTGGGAGGAGTGTGTGCCCCTAAATATGTGGAGCCTAGCCGGCACTTACGCTGCTGTGCTACTGGTGACTGCTTTGTAGATGAGGAATGTAGTCTTGATCAGTATCCCAGCCTGGAGTGGAAGCCAAAGTAGTTTGTGTAGGACGTGGGAGATTCAATCAAACTGCCAATCACCTAAAATAAGACTTGCAACTTGCTGCCGCTTGGTTTACTGCTTTTAGAGGAGCCAAGTGAGCACCTAGGAGTCTTGTCAGGAGGGCATATTCCTTATCGAAATGCAAAACTAAAAGATACTGCACTGCAGTCTGAACGTCATGTGGCAGGATGAAGGATTTGATTTGGTGAAGGATGGAGATTTGGAACCAGGCCATTTCGGCCTTATTGGCTGTGGGTTTCTCGAAGGACAGTTTTCTGCAATGGAGAAGCCTAAGGATTTTGCTGAATCCGAGAGCTGCGGCTCAAAGCCTTCTAGATGCATATCATTGAGACATTGTGGACAACTTGTTTAGCAGGGGAAATGATGGGTACTAATTTGGTCTTGGTGAGGTTAAGTTGGAGGCAGGCAGTTGGCATCCACAATTAGGGTAGGCGATGCTAGGTAATCATGAAGACGACTGATGTCCTCTGCACCTTTTACTCTCATGTACAATTGAGTATTCCCTGCGTTTTGGTGGCTGTCTATATTGGGATTTTTGAGCAGTGTTCCCAGAGGCTCCATGTAAAGGTTAAAAAGGATCATTGAGAGGATGGATCCTTTTAGTATTCTGCAGGAGACTGGGAGTCCTTTAGAATGCAACTTGTTCATCTGGATGGGCTGGTGTCTGCCTGAGAAATATGAGGTTAACTAATTTAGGACAGTGCCAGAGAATACAATACTGTCCGCGAGGGGGAAGAGGAGGATGTAGTGGTCGACAGTGTTGAACACAGCCGAAAGGTCAAGGAGGATGAGGAGGCATAAATCGCTCATATCCGTGATTTGGAGGGCATCATCTACCTCCTGGATGTTGGCTGTCTCGATGCTACAGTTAAGGCGGAATCCCAACTGATAGTCGCTTAGGACGTGCAGTTGTTGATTCTGGCGAGTAGTTGTGTAGCAAGTACTTTTTCCAAGATTGTGTCAATAAACGAGAGGTTCATAATGGGTCATTGGTTGGCCAGATCATGATGGTCATTTTTTTCAAAACAGGTCATATGAGACTTGTCTTGGGGGGGTCCGGGAATGACCCTTCTGTGAGCGAGGCATTCATTATACTGAGTGGTGTGATGAGCATCAGGCCTATCAATTATTTAGTGATGGCGGACGGGATGGTAAGTAGAACTAGGTTTGAGGGAGGTGATTGTTTTTAGGTGGTCTGGGTGAGAGAGGAGAGAATTATGTCCAGAGGGGCAGTGTGTATGCTGCTTTGCAGGCAGGGTTAATGCTGTGGGAGGTTGATTCAATGATCTATCAGATTTTGTCAATTATCTTCGATGAAAAAGCTGTTGATTCCTTCACATTTTTCGTGAGTTGCTGGCACCATGGGACAGGTGAGGTTTGATACGAATGCTTTACTACTTCAAAAAGGGCTTTGTTCAATGGTGGCGCAGTATATATGTATATGCCAGTATTCTACTAGTTTAAGAAGATGCTGCCATGCCAATATACACACAAATAGTGCACCCGTCTGTAATTTGCAAACATTTCTTTTTAGGAAACCTCATCCCAACAGGGTAGACGCAGGAAGAAAACTATTTCAAAAAGACAAATTTAATGTACAGAATGTATTAATTTTTAGAAAAAACACAAATTAAAGACACAACCATCACAAAACATCAAAACATGGCAGAGGTAATTGCAGTGCTTCTTGTTGCCACCTGTACCAGAAAGACAACAAAAAACTTAAACTAAATATTATCCTTGCAAGGACACAAAGAAAATTAAAAAATTACCTACATTAGGAACCGCTCTAAGAGAAAAGTGGAACCACACCACACAACCTAACACATGTTTAACCATCACATCACATTCACTCCAAACGTAATCAACAAACTAAGCTAAAAAAGGGAACGGACAACAGAAATAACACATCCAATGAAAACAGTTATAACCCAACCTGGGTAAAAGAATACAGAGTTAATCCCAACAGCAAGCCTCGGCTTGTGTGCGGGTTCCCAGGCAAATGAGTGGGTCTTGACGGTAGATTATAAAGATTACATTATCTTACGAGAAGGTGACATAGTACAAAGAGTAACCTATTGACTGTGAAGATAGGGGCATGTCAACTCGAGTTTCAGGCTGTAACTGGTCTCTGAAGTAAGCTGGGACCAGCCCTCTTCAGGGCAACACATATGGACGAAAGGAGGTGTCTTTAATTGTTCTCTTGTGTTAGAACAGAACCTGTGGGCAAATACAGAAGATATGGATGTTAATTGCTGCCCATGTCTTGTTCTAAACCACAATGGCATTTCAGAAATGGCCACAAAGTGGTATACCAATCCATGTGTCTATCAGTGACCATTTAAAAAGAGAGAAAAAGTGTGCTCCCCGAGGGTGACACCTGTGGACCATGCCGGGGAACGGGTTGGGAGGCAGAACCATTTAATTGTCAGGAAAAAGGGGAAGAATGGGGATAAACTCACCGGAGAGCGAAACCAGTCGGAATATGCCTGAATTTAAATAACCGGTTGAGTAAGACCACGCAGGAAGTGTGTACGGCAACAACCAGTTCTAGCCTTCAGTATTCAGACACCTTAACGGTGTATCTCTGAACAAAGGAAAAAAGCCCTGTATCAGATGTTGTGCAAGTTCGCTGAGAGTGGCAGCGTGATTCCCGTGCTATACATTTCTAAAACAAGATCACCAGGGTGGACGGGTCAGCCGTGTGCATGCAATATATGCCCGTAGTACCACTGTAAGAACCAGGGACGTCATTTCACCAAAATACCAGGGGTAGCGGAAGTGACATCACATGACCCTTGACCTTTGATGACATCACATGAGGTGGTTATTTGACCCTGCTTCCAAGTGGCTCACTGGATGTGCAAAGCAGACAGCGAGAAACACTGATGAGATTTGCGTTTATGCTGTGCCCGTCACCGAGTACTGCAGGATGCTCTTACGCATTCCACATAGACCTAGCCCCAGTGCTTTCAGTGAGTTGGGGCTAGCTGGGGCCAAACCCCGGCAGTCTCCAGAAAAGGCTCCCGAGCCTGGGCTCTGCAAGGGCCCACCCCGGACTATCCCCAGCCATGCTGACACCTGAGGCAGCCAGTGTAGCCGCTGCATGGTTACATGAGCTGCCTACAGGTGTCAGCACTTCGGATTAGAAGAAAAGAAAAGGCATTGCTAAACCAAAATGCGGACACCTGCCAGCAGCAAGTGTAACAGTGCAGTGCGGGCTGCCTGATGGCCCTGTACTGTGAAACAGGAGGAGGACTGGACTTCCCAGCCCGCCTTTTGTTTCTGAGTAAATACCTATCACCCAGCATGAAGCCCCTTGGCTCCTCGCGCTGGCTGATGCCTACTTCGAAACAAAAGGAAAACTGGCAGTCCAGCCCTCCTCCTGTTTGAGTACAGAGCCATCAGCAGCAGGCAGCACTTTCATTCAACGAGCCTGTGGAAAAGCATTGCACCACGTGGCTCTTTGAATGAAAAGGCTGCCTGCTGGGTGTGAGCTGGGTGTGGGTGTGAGCTGGGGCATTCTGGTGTCACACCTTTGGTGCACCCAGACCCTCCTTTTGTTTAAAAGGAGGGGCTGGGCGCATCAAAGGTAATAATGCCAGTGCGCCCCAGCGCTGCTTCTTTTAGCAGCCCCAGCTCTGCTTCTTTTAGCAGCCCCCACCTCTTAGGCGAGGGGGGAGCTCTCGATGGGGGGCGTGGCCTAAGCACACCCCCCCCCTCAATTTATAATCCCACTTAAAGCACTTCCTAGCTGCAATACCCTTCCTGTTGCTACTGGGTATTAGCTGCACAGACAGCCCTGCCTCTGAACCCAACCATTCAGGCATTCTTCACCAATGGGCTGCCAATCTGTTATTGATGGTGGCTTCATGTTTTTTCCTGCATCCCAGTTATTTCTCCAGCTAACAAGATCAAGATTCCAGGTGAAAAAAACAGTGGCATATTTAACTGCATTTACAACCTTATTTTTCAGGTGCAACACAGATATCTGCTCTTGGCACTGCCGCTTTGTCTAGTGGCCTAGGGATAGCAAGGTCAGGTCTAGGGATAGCAGAGGAGGAGCCAGGGGTAGCATCTGCTACCCCAGGCAACCCTCAAATGACGTCCCCGGTAAGAACACACTCTTCAATGTTGGCTGTGCCCACTAATGACATTATTTCACTCGAAGTAGACAGCGTCACTATTTTCCAGTATTGCCATTATAAGAAATCACTAATGTTTTCTGTGCCCAATATTACCATATTGCTACTCTAAGAACACACCCATGTTCACTGTGCACAATAATGCACTGTAACAACACATTGGGCCTCATTAGAAGTGTAGAGGTCTGGAAATAAAGGTGCCGGTCGCACCGTCCCTCCACCCTTTCCGGACCACCACACTACAACTCCGTGGGCGGGGACCATTGCGCCCCTGGCAGATCTGACCTGTCGGGCTTAACGGCACCCGCCCACTGATTTTTCATGGAAGCACCATTAGCAACGATGCCAGTGATTCCATTCTCATGGAGTCCTATGGGCCTCCATGGGAATGGGGACTTGCACTTTCCATCGCCTGATATCCCAGGCCACCGGGACTTGTAATGTCCCGTTGGCATCGGGATCTCAGGCGGCGGAAAAAGTGTTACGCGTCCAGCTGCAACCTGCCAGTGGGTTACCGCTGGACTTGTAATGAGGCACATTATCATGCTAACTGGGCAAATATATGGCAGCATATTGCTCTGTGTCACTTTGTCTTCTGCAAGTTTACGAATTCGAGCAGTATTGAAATAACAAAACAAGTCATGCACCTCCATGGCCCCTTCCCTTTACAAGCAATGGCTCCCCTCCCCAGTGTAGACACATACCCACATTGCCGAGTCATAAACACACATGCAGACATATGCACACATACAGACACAACCACTAAGCAACACCTCATCTGCATGCATCACGCGACTGGCAAAGTTGAGACTTAGGGGGCTGGGTGCCACCCGAACCCACTGAATATTGGGCCCAGTGAATATAGAGGATACCCAAGCCACTGTGGCCTCCATTACATAGCAGGGGACAATCACCATGCCACACCACAGACCGGTCTTGGTGGGGGTCTAGACATTCCCCATCCTGTTAGCCCAATAATGTGTGCCATTATTGAAAGCTTAGCTCCTGTCTAACCCCCTTTTGATCATTCTTCAGGCAATACTGATGGATGCACCCCCTCCTCTACTGAGTGAGCTTGGAGCACCCCCTAAGCAGACCCAAAACTCCGATATAGGAAAAGAAAGTTTTCCCTTTAGGGGAAATGGTTTCCCTGCACTCAAGGATGGTAGAGAGTGTCTGGATACTATGTCAACTTCAACAGATACATCAAAGGATTCTTATCACCGAGTTTGCCAGATCAGTGGTGAACTCCATGATTCTGCGGACACAATTCTCCAAATTCACGAGTTAACAAAGGCTGAGAGTTCAGCACAGGATAAGGAGTTTCAGGGGTATTGTTGATCCGTGGTAAGAGTTACTCGTGCTAGGGCTACAATGTAACTATTTCTCTGCATACTCTATGAAACAAAGTATTTCACAAATTGTCCAGTGTGTTCCCAGCCTGTAAAGCATATGCTGGACACATTAAGTGTTCAGCACAGGAGGCACCCGGCAGAGTCATGTAAGAATGATGGCAAACAAGATGGCAGACAAGCCAATTATAGACTTGGTCCTCATGCTTGAGCCTAATGCAGTCCTAAATTGCACTCAGGTAGAAACTCCAATCACAGCCCTGAACAAATCACAAGCCACAGGTGCAGACCTTCACAGGCCCAACCAGGTGTAGGCTGTAGCACACTATTAAAAGGCCCCACGCCAGTCAAGTAGGATAACCTGTAGTAGCTACGGGCTCAATTTTCAGAAGGCTGAAGACTACAGAGAGGTGTAAGAAGCAGAGGCTAGCGTGACAGATAGTTTTTGCTGCCATCTTTGTCCATTGACCAACTTGCCCATGAAGCTTAACATCATAGTGAGTCATGGGGTATGAGACCACAGAATGCTTGTGTCTAGTTTATGCCAAGAAGAAGGGTTTTAGGCACCCTAAAGCCTGCATCACCATACCGGACTAGGAAGTGTGGGTACCCGCATCCCCTGGAAGATACTTTGGGCAAGGGTAGGTCTCTGAGGAGGAAGGGAATAAATCCCACTGAAGCCATAATCAGCATGATCTTTGTGTTATTTGGGAAGATCCAATTTAAAATTGAGTTGTCATTCTTGTAACCAATCCCCTAATAATGAAAGTGAGTTCTCTCATATATAGTGTTTACCCTAGATGACAATAAAAACACCCAATTTTTAGCGAATAACCTGCTCAATAAAGTCTGCCAGCCGCACCAGGATTCCATGCTGCCAGCTTTCAGGATTGGATCAAGCAGGATCTCCATATGCAGGCATAAAGCAGGCAGAAGTCTTCAATTAACACTTCTCTACGATTCCTGCTTTTTGCACATGCATCAGCATGTGAACCCACAATCTATGGACCGCACAGCAGTCATTACACCCTTTTGACCATATAGTTGCATGCATAAATCCTTCTGAATCATCTCAGAAGCCAGTAACTTCCAAAAAAATGCATAAACTCTTAGGTGTGTTCAAGGGTGTCAAATGCTATCAATATGATCATGTGGCAGGAGAATCTAATCTGGTGGAACATGACAGGTTCTGTAAATATTGGCAAATGCTGTCTTAACTGTATCATTGGAAAAGTGCCAATTTAGAATGAGGAATGTTGACTAAACAGGACATGAGTTATCAGTGGAGGGTGTACAACCTAAACATGATGCAGTAGAGGTGATCCTAGCAATGCCTAAGCCCAAAAAGCAACTGAGCTTGCTTCCTTGTTGGGGATAGTAGAATGTGATGTTTAACTTTCTGGGAAGCCTTTCTGATAAGACAAAGACATTATGGGACCAGACATGAAAGAACTCTACGCTTTCCCTTCATCTTCATCATGCGAGGGAGAACTTTTCTTCATAACGAGGGAAATCCCAAGAGGACAGTAGATCTTCTTAATGATGCAATTTAATTTTGAGTTTTACCTTCATTCAATAGTGTGTTATTCCTTGATATGACTTTTCTCTTCCTGTTACACTGCTTCCCTCTTCTTCACACATCCTTCTTTATCCCTTTCCCTTTCACACTCTCTTCTCATTCCAATTATGAGGTTTCTGGGAAAAGGGGCGAGGGTTGAGGGTGCAGAGCAGAGAAGGATTGGAGATGGTGACACCAGGGCTCCTACAACCAGTCTGAGCTAAGATAGAGAACTTACTCAATTTCTGTGTGCTGGCCACCTCACTGACACACACCAGCTTTTACAATTTGGGGAAAGAGAAAGCAATAGAATTTCCCGTTCAAACGAGACCCAAGTGGCCCCTCACTAGCTCTCGCTGCTGGCTTTGTCCATTGACCTGTTTGCTCATGTAGCTGATCACCATAGTGAGCCAGCAGTGTGCGACACCAGAAAGCCTGCATCTAGTGTAGAGCAAGAATATGGATTTGGGGCTCCCTAAAGCCTGCAACACCAGAAAGAGGCAAGGCACAAACTAAGACAAGTGTTTCTGAGGCTGGGCAGGCATCCCACGAAAGAGACATTGGGCACGGGGAGGTCTCTAAGAGGGAGGAGGAGGAGGAGGGTTAATCCCACAGAGACAATAACCATCCTGTCTTATGTGTTGTTTGGGAAGATTACATTTCCAATTGAGTTGTGGACTGAATTACAGCCACCACAGTGTGAATCATGTGTTTGCCCCAACCATAATAATTAAAGTACACTTTTCTATTATATGTAATCAGAAGCATGATTACAATTGTGGATAAAGGGTTAGATTTATTTTCATTGTAAGTCAAGGATTAAGTTGATTCCTTAAATCTCTAACTAACACGGTAGGCGGAGGACCAAGGTGCTGTTAGCACCTTGGTCCATGCCGGTAAAATACCGGCACCGCCTTGGTGGAAAGGGGAATTACCGCCCTATTCCAAGGTTGGCGGGGCGGTAATTCCCCCTTCCCCCATTGCCCTTCCCCATTCCCATTTTTGCCCCATAAGGCTCTATGGGAATGGGGAAGGCGCTAATTACGGTGCCGCAAATTGCGGTACCGTAATTAGCACCCTGGTCCCTTTGCGGGTTGGTTTTTAACGCCTGCTAAACAGCAGGTGTTAAAGTACCTACCCGCAAAGGGACGTCGTAGTAAGGCGGTAAGGGTTAACGGTCACCGGTACCATTACCGGTGACCGTTAACCCTTTCCGCCTTCCGTGTAATGAGGCCCTAAGAATTGTGATTTTCCTCTACAAAACAATGTTATTTTTTGAAGTGATTAATTGTGTAATAAATGAATTATTTGTATCAGTGTGTGGTTTTTTCAGAATCTGTTGGTCCAGCTCTTGTCGGATTGGACCTATGCAGGGACTCTGATGCCATTAACAACTGCATGCCATTGGGCTAACTGCAGGGCCTGGCACTGGCCACCCCTTGAGTGTCTCCACTTGTTCCTGCAAGCACGTCATCATAGGTTCCTTGGCCAAGCCTGTAGGTCCCGTCCCTCACTATAATGCACAGGGGTCTGTCCTTTCCCTGCTGCGCTGCTGTTCCATGTGTTGCTGCTGGGTGACATCATGAAAGGGCGGGGTCTCCAGTGTCATGCTGATTATGCAGCAATCCATGTCTCACTTCAAAATAGTCCTGTGATTGGCTGTACAATCCCCACACGCTGTCTCTTAGCAAGTTTTTTGTAGTTCGGTAGTAGAACAAAGTGTTGCTAGGCTAGGCTACTTTTCAATTCAACAGCAGCTCCAATCCAACCGACATCCATGGAACCATAGACACATCACACACAACAATCTCTGAGCGGCCCCAGACACCATCATTCTACTACCATGCATGGAGGACGGGTAGGAGAACACAGCATCATACATATCACTGAAGACCAGACACCACTCCCCTTAACACCACATTCAGATCTGACAGTCATGCATACTGCCACATGAGAATACGCAAGAAAGCAACGAAGCACTGCGGAAAGACAACAGCACACACTCCATTTGCCATCCAAGGGAAGGCATCCAAAAGAAGCCCCCTTGACTTCAAGAAACAATGGGGCAAACACACCACAAACTAAAAGATTTAAACTCACCACTGCATATCTGCAGCATCAGGGTACCAAGGAGCATGCCAAACATCCAGCTCTGGGGAATGAACAGAGAATGCAGCCCTAGTCTCAGAAGATCACTTGAGATCATCACAACGGATGCCAAATACTGGGCCTCATTACGACCCTGGCGGAACGGGTTAATGGGCTCCGCAAAAAGGAGGCGGACCTGTTAAACCCGTTCCGCCACATTACGAGGTCCCCTCGCGGGACCCGGTAAGGACGCCTGGTAAAACCAGGTAAAACCAGGCGTCCTTACCGGGTTCCGCAAGCGGAAGAGGGAGCAAACAACGGGCCACTAGTAATCGGCCCGTTGTTTGCTCCCTCTCCCCTTCCCATTCAGCCCTATGGGGGCTAAAATGGGAATGGGGAAGGTCCGGGCCCGGGTTCCTGGAGGGAGGAATTACCGGGCCCTCCAAACTCGGAATGGCCCGGTAGTTCCCCATTCTGGGAACCCGGGCTCGATTTTGGCGGCAGCCATGCCGCCAATAGCGGCATTGCTACCGCCGAGGTCGTAATGAGGCCCACTGTGTTCACACACCTGCTACACCCACAAATAAGAATAAAGGCCAAAAAAAGGGATGCGGGGCACCACACAGCAAGAAGCAGCCGAGCAGCAACACACATCACATGTACCGATTCGGAGGACACGCCTTAACCCCGCCCCTACCCATCCAAACCAATCGACTGAAGGCAATACATGTGCAAGCTCACATCCACACAACCACTAAAAGGTATAAAAAAAACTAGCAAGGTAACATGACCACATACAAAAAGGCATCCACTCACTCAGACACTTATAGCAGAAGATGTGCACTAAAAGAGCAAAGTGCATTCACAATTCAAAGGCACACCCATCACTCACCACATACCAAGCAGAACAATCTTCAAACAGTCCTCACAAAGAACCCCCCCCAAACATAACGTGCAAGGATAAGGAGCAGATAGCATATAGAAACACATTTACATACCATAAACTCAATGTAAAATCACTCCACTCACAATATAAAGGACAAGCATTTGCACAGCAAAACATTATATAAACCATCCTTAAAATATGTTTAGTCATGACGTAGGTGCAACCTAGCTAGATGACTAACCTAAATCTATAAATATTTAGCAGAGACCAATTGTAGCGATATACAATATGATTGTACAGATATATTGCACGTTTAAGCTTTGGCAATAATGTAATAAAGAGGGCCACAACAGGCATGCATGCATTCAACAAAGACAACGCCACAGACATGAGAAAAGAAAGCACTAAACCGACTTAAAACGACCACACCACCACGCACATTCTCATACTGGCCCGCAAATCCAAGATAAGCAATCTGAACATGTCTACACCACCACACCCAGGCCACTCACATTCTCATACTGGCCTGCAAATCCAAGATAAGCAATCTGAACATGGGCCACAACACCACACCCAGACCACTCACATTCTCACAATTGCCCGCAAATCCAAGATAAGCCATCTGAACATGTCTACACCACCACACCCAGACCACTCACATTCTCACAATTGCCCGCAAATCCAAGATAAGCCATCTGAACATGTCTACACCACCACACCCAGACCACTCACATTCTCACAATTGCCCGCAAATCCAAGATAAGCAATCTGAACATGGGGCACACCACCACGCACATTCTCACATTGGCGGGCAAATCCGAGATAAGCAATCTGAACATGGGCCACACCACTACACACAGGCCACGCATATTCTCTCGCTGGCCCGCAAATCCAAGATAAGCAATCTGAACATGGGCTACAACCACACCCGACCCCTCTCATTCTCAAACTGGCCCGCAAATCCAAGAAAAGCAATCTGCACATGGGCCACACCCAGGCCACTCACATTCTCACACAGGCCCACAAACCCAGGATAAGCAATCTGAACATGGGCCACATCACCACACTCGGGCCACTCACATTCTCACAATGGCCCACAAATCCGAGATAAGCAATCTGAACATGGGCCACACCACTACACACAGGCCACGCATATTCTCTCGCTGGCCCGCAAATCCAAGATAAGCAATCTGAACATGGGCTACAACCACACCCGACCCCTCTCATTCTCAAACTGGCCCGCAAATCCAAGAAAAGCAATCTGCACATGGGCCACACCCAGGCCACTCACATTCT
This sequence comes from Ambystoma mexicanum, assembly GCF_040938575.1. Classification (NCBI taxonomy): domain Eukaryota; kingdom Metazoa; phylum Chordata; class Amphibia; order Caudata; family Ambystomatidae; genus Ambystoma; species Ambystoma mexicanum. The sequence continues at coordinate 920,125,603 of NC_090926.1, read as the reverse complement.
CACACAGGCCCACAAACCCAGGTTAAGCAATCTGAACATGGGCCACATCACCACACTCGGGCCACTCACATTCTCACAATGGCCCACAAATCCAAGATAAGCAATCTGAACATTGGTCTCACCACCACACCTGAGCCACTCAAATTCTCACACTGGCCTGCAAATCCAAGATAAGCAAACTTATCATAGGCTACACCTCCCCACTCTTGCCACTCACATTCTCACCTCACGTTCTTGCACAGGCCCGCGGACCCAAGATAAGCAATCTAAACATGGGCTACAACCACACCCGGACCACTCTCATTCTCAAACTGGCCCGCAAATCCAAGATAATCAATCTGAACATGGGCCACACACACGCCACGGACATTCTGACAAAGGCCCGCAAACCCAAGATGAGCAATAGGAACATGGGCCACATCACACTCAGGCCACGGACATTCTAACAATGGCCCGCAAATCTGAGATAAGCAGTCTGAACATAGGCCACACCACTCTCCCAGGCCATGCAGATTCTCACACCGGCCTGCAAATCCAAGATAAGCAATCTGAACATGGGTCTCGCCACCACACCCAGGCCAATCACATTCTCACACTGGCCCTCAAATCCAAGATAAGCAATCTGAACATGGGCCACACCACCACACCCAGCCCACTCACAGTCTCGCACTGGCCCGCAAATCCAAGATAAGCCATCTGAACATGGGCCACACACAGGCCACAGACATTCTGACAAAGGCCCGCAAATCCAAGATGAGTAATCTGAACATGGGCCACATCACCACGCTCAGGCCACTCACATTCTTAAAATGGCCCGCAAATCCAAGATAAGCAATCTGAACATGGGCCCCACCACAACACCAGGCCATGCACATTCTCACACTGGCCCACAAACCCTAGATAAGCCATCTGAACATGGGCCACCCTGCTACACCAAGGCCACTCACATTCTCACAATGGCCAGCAAATCCAAGATAAGCAATCTGAACATGGGCTACACCACCCCACTCCGCTCAGGCCACTCACATTCCCACACTGGCCTGCAAACCCAAGATAAGCCATCTGAACATGGGCCACACTCAGGCCACTAACATTCTCACACTGGCCCGCAAATCCAAAATAAGCAATCTGAACATGGGCCGCACCACCACACCCAGGCTACTCAGATTCTCACAATGGGCAACAAATCCAAGGTAAGCAGTCTGAATATGGGCCTCACCACCACACCACTCGCATTCCAACACTGGCCTGCAAACAAATCCCCATTTCAAGACTGTACAAGCACACTGGCTACGGCAATACTCTAGCTGGCCTTGCAACACCAATGTGTACAAAGCACACATAACACAATATGCTAACTGCTTCCATTCTGAGCCAGAAGACATCAAACCAGGAAAACATTGAAATTCTGAAGAGCTCCCATGACCCCGGCACTATGAGCCCCTTATTCTCAAAGCACAGTAATTAGAAGTGCTAAAGGCCATGGGGAAACACTGTTGTGGCAAGTCTAGCTCTGAGCATTGCCTAACCTATTTTGAGAGGAAACCATGGCCACCCATTCTTTTATTCTTTTACAGCCATTTTAGGTTAAGTGTTGTTCATTCACGTTCCACTTTCCAAGATTCTACTATCATGATTGGCGGACCAACAGGACAACATAACATCCTGATCCATACGTGTCGCTCAAGCCGAGATGCCACACAGTCTCCACTCGGGTGGAGGCAATTGGCTTAAACCTAATTCTGATTAAATGGAGCCATGGATTGTGTATTTAGAAAGACAAATAAAATTGCGTTTGGGGAATTGGGAGCAGTCACATACCACTAGCAATTTCCCTACCCCTGTTTCTCAATACGAACCTCAGGGCTCTGCTTGACGGAAGCCTTGACATGTGTGCACGGGCTGTCACAATGTCTAGACCTGATCACTTTTAGCTCAGCACTGAGTGCCAGGGGTTCGGTCACTTCCGGGCATGGAATCATTCATCCACACCTTTATCTTGAGGCAGTTGGTAATACACAACCCACTCTAATCTAAAGGACTGATTTAAAACCTTTAGTCATTTTAAGGTATGGGTATAACTTGTGGTACCTGCATGGAGCGACAGACCACAACATTATTTGAATAAGCAATTGGCGCAGAGTGACAAGGTATACCTGACATTAGATACTAATCCCACTCTAATCTCAGATGCCTGCATGTTTAACCTAGATGCTAATGCTGGTACAGAACACGGCTGCTTCAATTGTGCAGCATGTTTAGCACTTTGAGAATATTTCCCAGTCTTATGCAGCATGCATTGGCTTCCTGTGGTCTTTTGTGTGAAGTACAAGCTTGCCATTGTGGCCTGTAAATCTTTTCAAGCACCTCTGGTGCCCCCACAGAGTGACACTACACAAAATGAGGTCCGCAGAATAGGCCTCTGATGTTTCTCAAAGCTTGTGGGTCAAGCATTCCCGAATGGAGCTCCACAGGTCTGTAACACTGCGCTGCCTGCACTCACCTCATTAGAGGTTTGATGATATCTCGGAGATACCACCAAACGAAATTACGGTTACCACCACTTGGTACGGCAGGATTACCCCCAGATTATAATTGATGGTAAGTGGTGTTAGTCCCCATTAATTAAAGTCCATAGGACTCCATGGGAGATTTTGGGCGTATTACCACTGGCCATAATTCTGCTGATTTGCCCAAATTTGGGTTGTAAGACAGAGGAATTCTTTCCTCCACCTTACCTCCAAACTCATAGTTTGGCAGTGCAGTAATACGATGCGTGAGGGTCTAGGAGTAAGAGGCGGACACAAGGGTGGCATGTTGAGTGTCATAGACTTTTATTAACAACACAAATGGGGGAGTTGGAGGAAATCCTAACTAGCCCTACCTCTAAGAGGCGTTTCCCTGCCTCAACAAAACTAGCTAATGAAACTGTGCCAGAATGTTCAAAGTAAAGTTCGCCGTCCTGTGTCCAAATCCTAACCTATCCCTGACAAGCTGAACCTAATAAAATGTGACAAGGAAAATGTCTTTTGGCTGCCGACTTGCAGCCCAGGTTTGCAGTTCAAAACAAAACTTCCAAAAAGGTGTAGAAAAGCAAACAAGTTCCACAAGACACAAGGGGATGCTCCCCTTTCCCGAGAGTCTTTCCAGCTTCATCCAAAGTGCTTTCTGTCTCTTCAATGCTCAAGATATGTCCTTATCTATGTTTGGCAGACCTGCCTCTCATGCCCTGCAAAACAGAACAATGGCCTGGACAACTTTTCCAAGCCGTCCTGAGGGTTCAGGCCTTTTGTTAGCAGGCACGTCTCCCAGGGTACTGCGACAAGGAAGAATAGCCTGGCTCTCTTACCCAGGCTGTGTTGAGGGTCCCTGACCCTGTTTTCTCAATACCCCCTTCTTGGTCCAATCTCCTGCAAAGTGGGGTATTCAACGATCCTGTTCTCACCGCCCCTCTCTCTGGTTTCACTTCCACCCACAGCCTTGATTTACTCTCCTACCAAGGTCTCTGAGGTCACTTGTGCATTTAAGGTTGCTATTTCTCTTTGTCACTGGTCAGGGTGCACCTCCCCAATGCAAGTCCCAGTCCCCATTTGCTTGGTTAAACTCACTGTTCTCTCTATATGATGTTTCTTGATGCACAGCCTTGTTTGACTCCTCTGCCAATGTCTGTGAATGTCAACTGTAAATGCAAAGTTTGTAATATGGGTCCCAGATCCCCTTTACTATGCTAGTCCTTATTTCATTTAGCGTTTCTCGCATTCTCTGGATCTCCCCAACCTTGGCCTCAGCTACCCTAGTACCTGCAGGGTGCTGGCGGCCACTCTTCGATTCTGTTTGGGTCTCCAGTGGTCTTCTGTGGCTTCTCCATGCCCTGAGCCTTCTCCAGTGTCCCACGAGCCTCTCCAGCAGCCCAACAAGGAGTTTCCTACTCTCCATCAATCCCCTCCCCCAGTGAGCATACTCCCCCCGCCTCTGTGGGAAGCTTTGTGGGACCCTTGCGAACGTGCTGCTTTCCCCGACACCGTCTGCTTCCCTGGTCTGATCTCTTTTGCGTAGTCTGCCAATCTCCCAGTCCATGCATCTAGGTAGAAGACACCATTGTTCCATTCCCTCTGCTGTTTTGAATGCCAGCAGGTCAATCAGTAGATTCGAATGACTAAACTGTGTGTCTTGGTGATCTTCATTGCTCTTGTCCTCTTTCTTGTCCCAGTGCTACCACTGGATACCATATCAGTGTTTTCCTTGCCACCTGAGATCCATAGCCAAAGTACATTGTGGCATCTGGTAGGAGTGTAAGAGAAGGTTTGTGAGGGAAGGTGGGAGGGTCAAAGGGATACCACATTCTCCCGAAGTGGTCCCTACTCTCAATGGCATCCTCTGTCCCCATGAGACCCTCCATCTGAGTACCACACCCAGAGGGATTATCAGGTAGCAGCCTCACCTCCTTTGGCTCATGGCAAGGTGCTCCCCCCATCCATGACAAGGTGCTCCCCCATCTAAAGCAGTGGCAATACCTTAGGATTCGTTATCAGGTGATATATGCTATTACCAGTGTATTATCACTGATTTCTAACACACCTCCCAATTTGTAATGAGGCTGTCAGAGTCGCATCTATGTTACCTCTTTTCCAAAAGAGCTTTGAGATTTACTACTTCTGCTTGGCTTCATTTACCCCACTAATGTTGATTTTTTAATTTAATTTTATTTTTCCTAATTTTGAACACTTTTTCAGTGTTTGTTTCTCCCTTAATTGTTGGTGTTTTGACACAGTAATTAAGACTCTTCCCTATTGAGATTCTACACTGTTGAACAAAAGAGAAACTATTGGGAGGTGGCGTTATGGACAGAAACACTGTGGAAACAGTAATCTTGGAATTGGACACAAATAAAGCAGTAGGTTTTAGCCTACACAGCATTGTATTGCTATTTTTGGGAATGGAAATGTCATTATTTCGTCTGGCAATGGTAACAGAGGTACTGAACGAGATGAAAGTAATGACGTTGCAATGAAATGGTGAGTGTGAAATGTCAAAGCAATAATATTCTGCTGCAAGAACTGTACTTGTATATTTCAAAGAACGAGGTAGGAATAACCTCACGTGGTCATGTAGCAATTTCACAGAATTCCCAATTCTGTTTTAACATTCACCTCAAAGTAACTATTGAAAGCGACAAAAAAGACCAGACTAGTGGCAACCTAATAATCCAACAGGTACAACCATAAGTGAGATGGGTTTTGGTAACATCCTGTGACATGTAGGGCGCAGACATTTGTTGAATGTGAAAAGTTCTTTGAGTGGATGTGAGGTTTACACAGTGGGTTCATTATGAGTTTGATGGTATTCAGGCAGTAAATCCACCAGGATACCCGCAAACTGTATTTCTGTTACCGCCGCTTCGTCTGGCAGAATCCCCATTGGACTCTAGGGGGCTTTGTCAGCAGAATTACCGAGGCAGAATTCTAACGGAAATGGCCATAAAGTCTGCACATTTATCTCCTGGTTATGGCTGAAGCTGAATGCACAGAATTTCCACCCAACTTGTAGTTGTGTGGTGCAGGAATGCAGCGGGATATGGTAATTCCTCTGCATTTTTCCTGCACTGCCCAACTCATAATGTGGCATAGTGGGTGGGCATATCGGCTCTATGTAAAAATATATATATGCAATGTGAGGCACTTTGCTGGCATTTGTGCTGAGAGGATTCTTATCACCCCTACCTCCAGAGCCTTCCCTCCACTTCCCGGGGAGTGTCCAAGACACCCCCAGCAGGGGTTGCGGTAGGAGTAGAGGTAGGCAAATGAATATAACTTTCACTGGGCCTCAGTAAGAGAGTAGGAAACCCCCTGCAGTGTGCGGCTAATCTCATTCATCAGCACAGGAGAGGTTTACTAGCGTCACATATATTTTATTGATGAACTACTGCTCATACTTTCCAGCAACCTTTTGTGTGTGTATTAAAGACATGCACCATACATAACATATCAATACACAGTACATTTAAATATATGCCCCACACATTAAAAAATGCTTCTGACAAGATTCTCCAAAATGAACACTCAATGAATGCTCTTACACACTCCAGTATAGTGTACATCTTTTAATTATGAGAAATACATACTCTAGGCATATTGCTACTATTATCATCACTAAACATAACACACTTAATATGCAAAAAGTTATTAATGAGTAGGCAGCTATCGGTGTCACTGCCTCAAGATCAGTCAATCATTTCAGAGGCCTAATAGCTACTTCAAAAGTAATTGTCCGCCTCCTCAGATCTCACTAGGCAACCTTATAGAATGATCTTCCCTCTCAATACCTCTTCTCTTTCCCAATGTGGTATTCGAAAATGGTTAAAACAGGTACTCATACTCATTACTATGCCCCGAAGGTAGTGAGATGAGCAGTGTAGGCAGGATGGCCAGAAGCATTTGATCAGAATTAGGCTCACCATGGAAAGCAAAATACAGCAAAAAATAGAAAAAAAGTCAGTTGGAAATGATGATGGTGTCAGAAGTTGTCCATTTTGAATAGGTGGTGAGCTGATTACCAGGGGTAGGTATAGTCCCCATACAGCTCAGTCAAACAGTAGTTCCTCTAAATAAATAGTAGGTCAACTCAAAAAACAAACAGAAAAATTATTTCTGAGACTCAAAAAGGACAATAATGAATTTCAGAGGCTTTAAAAATCCAGTTAGAAAGAAAGGAGGCATATTCCCCCTCCCCCCTGCATTGGTTTGCATGAATGGAGCCTCCAATCTGCTTTTGCGGTCCTCCAACCTTCGTTCGTCTGCCTCCTGTCTTATTCCAGCCCCTGCCAGAACAGACTTCCTCCCTCCCAGAGCCAGCCTATTTTAAAGTCACAGCCCACTGCGTCCCTCATTTTCTACCTATCAGTGTAAGAAGCAGGAGGATGCTTACCCCATATTCTACCTTTCAGTGTAAGAAGTAGAACACTGCTGAGGTCACTCTCAGACTGCCAGTGTTGACAGGAGCACATTGCATCTTGATGTCTAGAGCAAGTTCAATAGTTATTTGCATGAACCTTTCATCCAATTACAAGATGATATGCTTCCTTATTATGTCATGGTTATTTGCTAAATAACTTCTAGCCTACACACATCTGTTCTCTTCCATATTGGAAATATTGTATTTCTTTGAAGGATTGTTATTATTAACTAGAACATGTCGTGTTTATCATAATTAACCAAGGCACCTGGTGCACTTTCCAGATTGTCGGCAGTCCGACTTGGAAACATTATTTATGTTTTGTTCACAGTGTTCCATAACGAAGACATCATTGGTGCACAGCCCAGAAAACCCATCTGAACGTAATTCTCTGTCCTAGTTGTTAATTCTTTCACATTGCCTGCCTCAATATAATTCAAATGGATTTCAAGCAATGCTTGCGTTTAAGAAATGTTAAATGGCAGCTTCTTCAGACTTCTTAGGTTACTTGTAAATTCTTTATTGTAAATTACATGAGCTGTTATGCATAGAGAAAGCTACATAGAGATGATAGAGACCACCGGGTCCCATCACCCAGGCTCAACTGACATGGTTGGAACTCAGTAACTAGGCTCATATCTAAACATTCCAAGAGCTCTCACAGCATTCCATGCCAGCTCATAGTAATGCATCAAGTACATTACAACATATCTCCTCCATTTCCGATGACAAACCAAACATGCATCAAGTGTATCACAACACATCTCCTCCCTTTCTGATGACAAACCAGACGTGCATCAAATGCATCATTACACATCTTCCCCTTTTCCAATGGCGAACCCAACATGAGATGTTAAACACCCACACACACCTCCTTGAATGCCACCACCATGAAAGCAACCCCCATACACGGGTAAACTTGCAAATTGTAAGGGATTTCAATCAGGCACACACCCAAGTCTCGCCTAGCATTTAGTGCACAAATGAAACCCTTATTTTATTTTTGTTTATAAGTTCAATATTCTGAATGATATACCACTCATATCACACCCTTCTCAAAATACCCCCCAGGTCACACTGAACCAGGAATCAGGCTAGTTTGTAAAGATACATATTTATTTATTTATTTTAATATTCAAATCACACATAGGTTTTCTATAGATATATATATGGGGCAGCAATCACCCAAAGGGTGACAATACAATTCAAAAATAAGCAAAGCAACTGAATTCACTTATACTAATGCAGAATAGAAACACAGGAAAGAGAACAGTTTTGTTTTGTGCACAGATAGCGTTTAGGTTACTATTTCCCCCTGCAAAATTTTGTTTAAATATAAAGGAGCAATCCTACATCAATGTGAGTAATCAGCAGGTATTCAGGAGTAAAAGACAAGGTCTAAAGTTTATAGGCAATCCTCCCTCCCAAACAAGAGTGAAAACCTTATTTTGGCAAATGACACTATGAAATGACAGGTGAAAATGGCTTTGTGAAATACTGCAAAAGGGTGCAAAAATACTTAAATGGAGACAAATTCTAAAGAAAGCAACACTAATCCGGTCCTAACATACATGAACTATAATATAAACAACAATACACACTTCAGATCAGGATGGGATGGAAAAACACTTTGAAATGGGGAAATGACATGTGTAAACCTGTGAATTTTGCAAATTCACGGCAAACTTTTACTATGCAATATTGAAGAAAAATGGGTCAAATACACTGTTCCATGATACAGTCAGCTACAAGATGAAAAGTTCTGCAATAAGGTGCTGAGCGAACATCTGGATGGGTTCTGGAAGCAGTCTTCTGGAAGCAGTGTGTCTGTGTGTAGTCAAACTCGTATATTTATCCATTACAAATTTTATGGCATGGGCAGAACTTCAAAACACACCCCCATGGTTGTGAGTGGCTACAGTCATGTGCTTTGTTTTGGTTGGCAGCCTGAACACAGCTGTCATTTTATGACAGGATTTAGGAACTCCCACCTGGATTTTTACCCAAAACATACTTTTGCACAAATGTACATTTATACCATTATGTACCCTCATAAAATTGGACACATATACTTTATATTCGATTGTCTACATTTACATTCACTTCCCATCTTTGTGAGAGCTGTATTGGTCATTCTATGGATTTTTATCAATTTTATCCATAACACTTAGGATTAATCATTTGTAATTTGACACATCTCTGGGCGCTCATCAGTGGATCATGTACATACAATTGTAAGTTTGCAGCATTAATAGTTTTGCCACAATCAGACATTTTTCATAACTTTGGTTCCTTAAAAGAATGGGGCGGTCAAAAAATATTATTGTCCCTATGGTTCGGCCATGTGTTTTTAACCATAAGTCGATCAATCGTACAAACAATTCCTATGCACCTTACCCGAGTTTTCATCTCTTGAACACAAGCGAAATCAGGCAGCAGGGCATGGCCATTTAGTGATAATCTTATCACTTGCCGCATTGCCCTGGGTATCTTGCCTTTGCAGCACTAAATCATAGCCGCCACCCCTGAGGCTGACATCACCAAATCATTGATATTCTCCGCCTCTCTCCGTGACTTTACTGGGCAGCGTAGCCAAACGTGCCCAGTCGTCACCTACGCGACTTGACGCAGAACCCGGAAAACAACACACATGGTCCCACATCACAGCGCGTCACAATTCAGAATATGAAACTGTACTTTAAAAGGAAACAGGAAGACTGTACAATTGGTAAAGTACATTTATTTCACATTAAATGTTTCGAGAACATTCAGCGTCTGACATATTCAATCAAAAGCGAATTTTTTTTCTTTGCTATTGATCCGCAAATCTGCAAATGTTTATCGTGAGTCACGCGCTGTTCCTTTTTGGTACACAGGGTGTTCATTTTGGGTAAATGAAGCACTTTGATCGCACAGTGAATTGCAAGGCTGGTGCATCAACTTGGCACTAGACCACCGTAAAGGTTGTTATGTTGCTCCTAATCGCTGGTACAGCGTAAGGGCATATTGGCCCTTGTCGATCGTCCCAAAACAGAGTCAAATAAATCCAGTGATTGACAAGTAGCTGCAGCTGGCGGTTGAAGAATCTATCAGTTGGGGTCTGGAATAGATGACAATCACAAAATGGCATAATGTACCTGTTTGTAAAACAAAAAAATAGAAATGTATCTCAGTAGCCGATCTTTATTACAATTAATCATTTCATTTATTAGCGCAGAAGTGACACAATGTGAACCGAGAGAATACAACGTGTAATATCAAAGTACTCCACTATTTACTTCTGAAGATAGTGCAATGGAGTATATTCACCTCTAAACGTAATGCGTAAACTGAGGCAACAATTTGAGGTGCACACACAATTTAAATGTTTTATTAGCGTTGAACCAGGGGGAAACGAGCGGTGGTCTACATGCGTGTCGATGCTGGACTGCCGATGTGCCCGGAAGAAAGGCCAGCACACAAAGGTTGTTCTAGCACTTCATTGCAATATGCCACACAGAACGAACGAGTACAATGTAACCCAGCAATAATGGTCAGCTATTCGTATTTGGACAAATTCTGGTATAAAATCATCTAAAGAGAAACTTACATTATATTCGGCATTTCCATTCTCTTGGCGTAATGCAGACCTTAATGCACACTCCGTTCGTGTCAATGATTTTTCATAAACTGAACTTACATGTAACTAGGTCCAGTTTCGCAATGGACAACCTTATCATATCTTATGTTATTGCTCCCCTACTTCAATTCAATCCCTTTTGGAATGGTCCCTGTCTCTCAAGGTCAAAAAACAGTAGAACCTTATACTGAGCAAGCAACGCATGAGCCTCCCCAGCTCCCAAGAAAAAATTCAAAGCTGGTGACCTTCACTCACAATGAACATACATTCCTAGTTTGAAACATCCCATGTCAACGCATCCATGAGAACTTGAATTTTAAAGCACGGCCCTGGAGGAAAAAATTGTGGGCTGTCACTGCTCACTGTTCGTGGTGCTGCTGAGGGGTAGGGCAAACTTGCCAATGACAGAATGCACCCTACTCCAAAATTATAGTCGATGGAACACAAAAAATGAGGCAAAGTGTGTCTAGTAATAGGCCCACCTCTGCTTATCTCACGGCCTCCTACTCTATGGCATGTTTTCACAGTCAGTACTTCTTGCGTGCCTAGTACCTTATGAAGCCTAGGTCTCATCCCTTTTGTGTGATGAGCAGATATACAGCTGTTTGGGGAACTGTATGGCAAGACAACTGACAAAACCCAAAGATTCTTACACATTGTTATCCATCGGGCACTAACACGATAAATGAAGGTCCCACAGTAGCTCCACTAAACTGTGAAATGTGAAAGCAGTGTTACATTGTATGTCAATCCTAATAATCATACTATTTTTTTTTAAAAAAAGGCCTAAGAGGATAGATTTCAAAAGAAAAATTGCACACTTTATTTGGACACTTTATGAAAACATTGTTGGCAAAAATAAAAACAGATGGTAATCATTTGTACCAGGATTTGAACTTTTCAACGAGCTCTGCTTCGGGTTGACATGGCACGTTGGCAATGTTTTGTGGCAATGTATGTGTGCTCTGAACAGATTTGTGCGCAATTCCATGAGTATGCATCTCTATGAAATTAATAGTAAGATCTTTCACAGAATCGAATTCCATTTCCTCATATACTGGTTTGACCACCCATGTTTTGCTTTTTTTCGTAAAGGCCATAGTGTAGCGAAGCATCCCTAAATTTCCTGCAGTCCTAGATTGTTCACGGCCTACATTCTCGTTATGCGCTAATACCGCTAGTAATGTCCTATATTTCATGCCTCCAATGCCAAAATGCAATCTCTTTGGTCTTTACTATAGGCACATATTGTGGAACACCTCCAAATCTCCTGTGTGACAGAATTATGTGAGTCCCTTCAGATCTCTTGATAGAGTTTTATCAAACATAATCTTCTCAAGGGCTTTGTGTGGAGGTGAAGATGGAGTCAACCACTTCTTCTTCCGTGCCTGCTCTGTGGACAAAGGGCCATGTTCACATTGGTAGAAATGTTGGTTTTCTGTCCAGTGGTGAACGTTGGAACAGTGGTGCATTAGTGACCGCCATTTTTCAAGTAGAATTTCCACAGACCCATCACATGTTTTGGAGCTCCACCAAAGATGTTTGCTAAAGGACTGGGACCACTGTGCAATACTTTCCAAACCTTTTTTTTCCCTGCAGCCAAGGTTTTTTTATTGATTGATTTGGCAACATGCCATATATCAAATTGATGTTTAATATTTGGAAACTGCTCTCTCATTGTCTTGGCTATTGAAACCGGTCTGTCCGTGGTTATGAGGTCGATTTGCATTCCCCTCGATTGCAGATAGTCCAGTGATTTTATAAAGCCAAGTTTCTCCATGGCCACTGAGGATTTACATTCGGACACCTGCACGACCACCAAACTCACAATTGTCTTACTTTCCATTTCCTGAAAATGGTATGTGCAGTACTTAGCAGAAAATCTGGGGCTGTCACACTGTCCATCACCGGCTAGCCTGAACCGTTTGTCGGAGAATGTACTTTGAATAGACAATTGTTCAATCTTCCAAGCTTCACTAATGGCAGGGAATAGATATTCACGTTGGTATTTGTAGTACTGCGTTTTAGAAATGAAATGGATTCCCACAAACTGAAAGAAACTGGATAACTTCCTGAAACTAGAGCCACTGAAAAGTAAAGCTGCTGCACACAGAAGATTGCCAGCTGGCATTTTCCCCAGCATCGGTTGAGCGGACCATGAAAATGTTTTATGTAACGTTTCACACGGTGCATGTATTTTGAGGTTACTGCCTTGTGTTAGACGAGTCACATTCACCAATGGCTTCCCACATACTTCCCCTTCTACTGAATGCACACATTTCAGCATCTTTATAATCTCCATCAAGCTGCTGTCGAATACTATGGATTTGGCCTCTTTTATTATACTGTCATCCTGCATCACTGTTGTTTCAGACTGAACCGTTGTGGACAGATCAACCAAACTGGACATACTATAGTTGATATCTTTGTCTAGTTCGTCGGTCAATAGCGTTGATGCTTCAGTCTCTGCCATTTCAACATCTGTTACTTCACCATGGATAGGAGAAAACATCAATGTCGACTGATTTCTGGGTGGCATTTTTTTGACGGGTGTTGATTGTGTCAAGTGCTCTGCGAGTAATGTAAAACTATCTTCTATACATTCAGTTTGATCTTCGTCTAGTGGAGCTGTTGCATTGTAGCAATGGTCCAAAAACACTTTGCTGGATGCGCCGGTCACATTAAATTCATTTTCTGACCATTGGACAAAGGCATCTCGCTGTCTGTGTCTGCATAGTCCGTACTCCATCGAGCAACTACAGGACAGATAGGCAAAAGGATGTTCAGTGTAAATCCAACATACAGTATCGTACAATTTACATTAAAACAATCATATAATGAAGGCCTCTGCACAAATCAATTGCTAACAACATAAACTGTTTATAACTAACCTTAGTTTTCTTTCTTTTCTTTAAAACCTTCTTTACTGTGACATCACCATCAGCAAGCTGGTGCACCAACTCGGATCCGCATGCCTCCTGTTCAATATACAGATGTTCTGTACATCCCTAGAAAAGTGTATCCATTTAAAATAAGGCATTTGCATTACACCACAACTTAGACCGACTTGCATTAGTAAGGTGAAAATATTGGAAATTGAACACACACTTATAGAAAGAATACAAAGGTACATATAAATAGCCAACCACAAATCAACCATTGTGTAAAAGAATTACACAATATCTAAATATGATCATATTATCTAATTCGATGGAACTGTCAGTACCCATACCACTGGCTCTGGATAAACCACAAGGGATGTTGTAATTGTTGTGGACGCTTCAGCATCTCCCTGAAACACAGTACTTGCATTAGTAAGGATGAAAATATTGGAAATTGAACACACACTTTTAGAAAGAGGACAAAGGTACATATAAATAGCAAACCACAAATCAACCATTGTGTAAAAGAATTACACGATACGTAAATATGATTACATTATCTCTAATTCCATGCATAAAACAAGTCTGGAACAGAATAGCTAAGTAAGATTGCCAGATACGCACTCGAAGTGGTTGATGACTCCAGGCAAGACATGGATGTAGAATCTTGTTGCTTCATATTCGGTGGATTTTCATGGAGTTGTAAAGGGAAAGTATTATTTGATTTAGAAATGCTAATATTAAAAGTTGGCATGTAAGGAGACTGAATACCCAAAAAGTATCCTTATGTAAATGCCTAATATAGCATAGTTTTCTGTGCCCATAAATCAAAACTAAGGACTGATGTTTAACAAAATGGTCATTATTTAAAAAGCTATACAATCTTATAAATATCGAAAGTATTATAAGTGACATTTACACCTAAAATACCAACAAATCCATTTCGTTACCTGCACATTACCGCTAGACCTAAAGCTAAATCCGGAAGCGTGACTCACCTGTGGCAGCATGAAAACGAATAAAGTCGGGAGCAATTTTGGAGTCGTTCTCAGTCGATTCTTCTTTGTGTACAAGGATGTGTCGTACATATTCGGGGTAAAGTGCCAGCTGCAGATGCGATATCGATCACCCCTCTTGTCCTCCAAGACTTTTTTTACTCTACTTTCATGCTCTTCACGTGGATATCTGAAATGTCTGATCCATTCTCTTATTCGATCTACAGTCTTAGGGAATACATGCATTGTAGTGCTTTCAGATTTGGCATGGGTCTTCGAAGGGCAACCAAAAATCGAACATGCAGGCATTGTTGTAGATTCAACAAGCAGAGTACTTAGTGGCAGGAGAACAGGGAGATGTTCACAGGTGGCACACTGACGAGTTGACTCGAAGCGGTCACAAAAGTTCACAGATAGCACGACGACAAGCAGATTAGCATCATCACCGGGGTTCTCAGGTAGCACGTTCGCGAGTTGACTTGCAGTGCTCGAAGATGTTCTCATGATAAATATCAAGTGGTTTATAAAGAATTTCAAAAAGTGGTCTGTTTGTGAATGAATGACGTGTATATGTCGTGGTATTATGTGTATTGCAGGGGCGCGGCCTGCTTCAGGGGGAGCCTGCCTGGAGACACAGGGTCTGAGGAGGCCATGTGAACAATGACCCCTGCGCAAAAGATAGCTTTGAAGTGTACATGGTCTTTGGCACCTTGGGCGTCCGCGCCCCTGACAGCACCCCTTGGCAGCGCACATCCACTGGTGCGAACTGTCTTTGATAGTGGCGGTCGGGATGGATGGGCCGGGGGCGTGCAGACAAGGCACTGGAACTCTGCTGAATGGAGAAACACTTATATGTATTGCAGGGGCTCGGCCTGCTTCAAGGGGAGCCTGCCTGAAGACACGGGGTCTGAGGAGGCCATGTGAACAATGATCCCTGTGCAAAAGATAACTTTGAAGTGTACATGGTCTTTGGCACCTTGGCCTTTCGCACCCCTGACAGCACCCCTTGGCAGCGCACATCCACTGGTGCGAACTGCCTTTGATAGTGGAGTGGGGGATGGATGAGCCGGGGGCGTGCAGACAAGGCACCGGAACTCTGCTGAATGGAGACACACTTATGTGTATTGCAGGGGCTCGGCCTGCTTCAAGGGGAGCCTGCCTGAAGACACAGGGTCTGAGGAGGCCATGTGAACAATGATCCCTGTGCGAAAGATAACTTTGAAGTGTACATGGTCTTTGGCGCCTTGGCCGTTCGCGCCCCTGACAGCACCCCTTGGCAGCACACATCCACTGGTGCAAACTGCCTTTGATAGTGGAGGGGGGGGATGGATGGGCCGGGGGCGTGCAGACAAGGCACCGGAACTCTGCTGAATGGAGACACACTTATGTGTATTGCAGGGGCTCGGCCTGCTTCAAGGGAGCCTGCCTGGAGACACGGGGTCTGAGGAGGCCATGTGAACAATAACCCCTGCGCGAAAGATAGCTTTGAAGTGTACATGGTCTTTGGCACCTTGGCCGTTCGCGCCCCTGACAGCACCCCTTGGCAGCGCACATCCACTGGTGCGAACTGCCTTTGATAGTGGAGTGGGGGATGGATGGGCCGGGGGCGTGCAGACAAGGCACCGGAACTCTGCTGAATGGAGAAACACTTATGTGTATTGCAGGGGCTCGGCCTCCTTCAAGGGGAGCCTGCCTGGAGACACGGGTCTGAGGAGGCCATGTGAACAATGATCCCTGTGCGAAAGATAACTTTGAAGTGTACATGGTCTTTGGCGCCTTGGCCGTTCGCGCCCCTGACAGCACCCCTTGGCAGCACACATCCACTGGTGCGAACTGCCTTTGATAGTGAAGGGGGGGGATGCATGGGCCGGGGGCGTGCAGACAAGGCACCGGAACTCTGCTGAATGGAGACACACTTTTGTGTATTGCGAGGGCTCAGCCTGCTTCAAGGGGAGCCTGTCTGGAGACACGGGGTCTGAGGAGGCCATGTGAACAATGACCCCTGCGCGAAAGATAGCTTTGAAGTGTACATGGTCTTTGGCACCTTGGCCGTTTGCGCCCCTGACAGCACCCCTTGGCAGCGCACATCCACTGGTGCGAACTGCCTTTGATAGTAGAGGGAGGATGGATGGGCAAGGGGCGTGCAGACAAGGCACCGGAACTCTGCTGAATGGAGACACACTTGATTCATTTAAAAACTGAAACAACCATTGATAAAAAATATGTTGTGTTTCATTTTGTTTCTTATTTTGATGGCACAGAACTACCACACATTGTTAAGGTCTGGTTTCAGCTCAGCGAGGGAAAATCCCCTGTACTGACCACTGTCGCTAGGGGAAAGTTTCTCTAATGGCACCAACGACACAGGCAGGTATTACACGTCGAACGCGATGTCCAAGCCTCCCATGAAGCCACCATGTAAAAGAACGATAGGCCACCAGCCGGTACCACCTGTGAAAGAGAAAGATGCAAACTGTTTTTAAATGACCAAGATAAGTGTATTAAACCTTAGTTGTCAATGACAATTCTTGTATCCAATGGCATTTTTGCCAGAACAAATGCTAACTAGACACTGCACAATATTGAACGACTTTTTTATTACCATTACTAGTGAATTGCAAGACTACATTGATATGACAATGGTATATTGAAGTTACGAGAATATAGTACACAACCATGAAATAGTAGTGGTATAACTGACATCACAACCAGAGTATAATTACTTGTTACTTGGGTTACGAGGACAAACTGTTGCGCGAAGTTCGTGCATAAGCGCCATCAAAATCCTCAACACTGAACGTATGAGGCAGGCTGCCCTGAAGTCTGGCAGCTCGGTAACGCATTGCGGCCGTGTCTCGTCTTCCGATATGTGGCACAAGCATCCAGAGTTTTCTCGGCAGCAGCAGTTCTCCTCCTCGGTTGGCATTAGCGCGCACCAATTGCAGGTACACCAGGTGGAAACACCGTCCATGCGACTAGGCCTAGGCTCTTCATCTGTTGAATCATCCTCCCAACTGTCGTCCGAAGCCCCAATGTTTCTGCATCTTTCTCTTTCCAGTAATTGCTCCTCGGAATACTTGGGCTCGTACTGGTAGGGCATTATTGTTGCCATTGTGTGGTAAACAAACGAAAATAATTTATAGCGATGGTACTGGTATCTGTTCACATGGGCAACAAGCTACGAAGGTAGCCGACCAGAGCACAGAAACGAGTCACAGAATACTCAAATAAATACAGTGAGAGGAATGGAAACGAAAATCTGCTGTTGTGTGTTGTGAAACGGTTTGTTTATACTTATCGAGGAAAGAGGCTTCCTGCCGTTTCCATGGCGACACGTCATTAGCTGATGCACAGAGAATGTTGACAAGAGACATGCTTTGGTGTTGTGAAATGGGCGGTACGCGTCTAGTGATGTCAGCCTCAGGGGTGGGGGCTATGATTTAGTGCCGCAAAGGCAGGTCACCAAGGGCGATGCAGCAAGTGATAAGATTATCACAAAATGGCCGTGCCCTGCTGCCTGATTTCGCTTGTGTTCAAGAGACGAAAACTCTAGTAATGTGCATAGGAAATGTTTGTATGATCGATCGATTTATGGTTAAAAACACATGGCCGAACCATAGGGACAATAATATTTCTGACCGCACCATTCCTTTAAATGGTACGAGTTTCCTCAATGTCTTCAAATGACAAGGCTGAAATTAGTTTAATGTCTACCAAGTTTTACCCCTCTTTAGGTTGTTCAGTTAAAGAGTTTTAAACTTTAATCAAAAATAAAGATTTCACACCAAAGTCCTCCTGTGTAACCTCCCCTTTTCAGGCAGCAGCTGTCCAGTCCTTTGAAGTTCACTGAGAAACCTCTCCACATCCTGCCCCTCCTTGCAGAGGTCAATCTCAGCCTGTCCTTTGTTCTTTGGTTAGCCAGCAGACGAATGTCTAATGCGGCCCTATTGTGTGCTTTCTGGCATTATGCGGGAACCATTAACAGCCATTAGCCTTCCTGTTCTCAAGGGAGTGTCAAGCGGAGATGTCAGATTTCGCAGGCCAGGCTGCCATATCAGAATTGAATAGTGGATTGGCCCCAGACTGAGCTCCTTCACATTAAAGTCTTCATTTCAAATATAAAATATAAGCACAGTTTATAAAGGATTTAAACATTTTAAAAGAATTAGCCCTTCACAAACATGCTTGAAATAGTGGATTTTGCAATTTTTCAGGAAAAAGAAAATACATTTAAACTGGTTTGACAGCCAATTTCCTTAGGCAGCTGTCAGGCAGTGATGCCTGGATTCCTCTGACTGCCGGGAGAATCCATGGTTTCAGCACACTTTAATTTCCATAATTCTCTGGAGCAGTGACAGAATTTTTAAGGACATTTTAAGATTAGGCCCTTCTGTGGCCTTGTTTCAGATGACAGATGAAAGATGACAGATTACAGCAGTGATTCCTGTTTTTACACAACTTTGCCTGTGTGTGTGGCCGGGCGTGCAGCTCTTTTGGTGGTTTATGAACTCACTCTGCGCAATTTTGCGAATTTAGAGCCCACAGGGGTTATTGCCTCTATTTTTGGCAGTTTTCTTTCCCCATTGGCAAAGGGGTGCAGTGTGGCGCAGTGGCTTGGATAAAAATACTCTACATACCCCCCCGATTCCATTGACTCCATTGTGACATCCAGTCGTGGGGGAGTTGGGCAAGTGGTATTATTTTTCTTTCTGTCCATGTGAAGAAATCCGGTTGCTACTCCCATCAGCGATAGATGTGACACGCTCTCCTTGCTGGTTCTGGTTGGGAGTGTGGAGCGGCACTCTGGCCTCTTGTTTTTTTTTCCTTTCCGGTCCCCGAGGAGTCCTCCTTGGTGATTAGGTGGGTTTTAGTTCCAGTGCTAGAAAACAGATCATAGCACAGTTATGGAAATTTCCACACTACTACTCCCTGAGGGTGTAGTGGGGCAGATGCATGCATTGAATACAATTTACAATATTCCCCGCCTATATTTGCTAATGGTCTTAACAGGTGGATTCTGTAGGTGAGGCCTTGGATGGTCACCTCTCCTCCATTTCTGAAATTCCATTTCCTACCGTAGCACTAGTGCTGACCGGAAGGCTTTCTTTAGGTTTGTCAGGACACTGAGATTTACTCTCCAGTTGGGACCGGGCTTGGCAATAACTGGGGTCCACATTAATCTCCAGTTGGTTGAGGAGGTCACTGCTCATATAAAAAAGGCGTAAGGAACACCTCGCACAAACAATAAGTATGTACTATGCATTTGTCATCCTTAGAAATTTTGATCATGCAACTGCTAAGCAGAGGACGTTTGGAGCGGGGCGTTTCCAGGCACCATACCCATTGCTGCACTGACTCTATGGCAGGTAGGGTCTGGTCTTTTGGGAGTTTTTTTAATAATACTTCGCTGATGAAGCTTTCTTTGATATTCAAGTCAACTCGGGCAAGGACAGACTCCTTCCCGTCATTTAACTGAATCGGGAGGTAGAGCTGTTCACCCTTTTTCAGAATGTTAGCTAAGTTTTGTGCTGGTTTGAGATCAATTTTGGCTATGGACTTGGGATTTTCTGATTGTACATTAGTATAACATGTCAAGGTCTCTCCTTCCAGGGTGGAATGCCACTTCAAACTGGAAGGTAGGCTGATTTGCAGAAATGGAGAGGAGTTCTCATCACCAGTTTGTTGTTCCACAGCTATGACGGTGATGTTGGGTATGTCATTGTTTTGCAAGAAGAACCTGATTTGGTCCGTTTTTGTTCAACCAAGTGGCATGTGCCATTTAGACTAACATGGTTGATGCTTTGTTTTAATTTAATTGGCCTGCGTGTCTGGGTCCAGAGTACCTTATTCACACAATCTATTAGGGGAGGCAGCCTATGGAGGATGTTATTCCCTAATAGACAGGGGGTTATGATATGATATGATATGGCATTTGTAACGCGCCTATACACAAGAGCTTCCCTCTGGCACCACAACTAGGACCGGGTGCTTCATTTTGTGTCACCCAATTTTAATTTCCAGCTCTGCAGACCCTTCAACAGGAATTTCCTTCCCGTCAAAGTTCAGGAGCTGTCCAGGAAGAGGGGTGAGAGGAATTTGGTATCTTTCCCCCCTTCCTGAATTTAGCTCCTCAAAGATCCTCTTTGACAGCAAAGTTGCTTGGGATCCAGTGTCCACCAGTGCTGGAATTGCACATTGCCCTTGCACTTGGATGGAGATGTAGAATCTACCTTCCTTCTCCTCCAATGGGCAAAGGTAATGGGTGCTCTTGGTAAACTGGATGGTCAATTGGCTTATTTCTGACTCTGACACCGGGGTAGTTGGATCAAGAGACATTGTTGGAGTTGGGGAATCTGGCACAGAATTTTGACACACTGCTATTTGGGGAGTTTCGGGCTCCCTTGGTTTTGATTCTGGGCTGCCCCCACCCCTTTCTGGAGGCAGTAAACAGAAGTGGTCGGTGAGGGTTGGGGTTCCTCTTGTGCTGGCCCTTTTTGGAGACAGTCCTCAGAATTGCTTTGGGGAGCTAGGGACTCTTCTTTCTCTGGTTCTGGGCTGTCCCCCCTCCCTTTTTGGAGGCAGTCAACAGAATTGGTTTGGGCAAGGTGATTTTCGGGCTGGTCATTCTAGGGTTCAATGATGGGCGGTTTTAACTCAGTCCCCACATCTACCCAGTCTAGATTAGGATCTCTCGGGACCAATTTTTCCTTGGGAGGAGTTCCCCCATCCCTGAAGGAGAAGATCCTTTTCTCAGAGTCCTCTGAGGAACCCTCTCCTTCCAAATTGGAAGACTCTAACCTCCTCCACAAAATGGGTCTTTTTAGGCCCTTTATTTCTCCTACCCTCCCTCTGTTCCTTAGGTTGCAGACTTTCGGGGGCAGGAGATTTTGGTTCCGGTTCCTGGGTTTCCAGGGGCTTTTCATAAGTGGGGAAGGAAGCTTCCTCTAAGGCTTTACACCCCCTTCCCCCTGTGCCTCCTCCATTGGAACCGGTGGTGTGTCAGGGTTCTCTCCCCGTCATTGCTCTGGAGTACCAGACCCTTGATTTGAGGGGTTATGGCCTGCCATGTTCATCTGAGGGTTCTGCTGAGCCCTCAACATGCGACCCAGATCCTGTGACAAGTTCTGGGCCTGGTGCTCCAGTTGGGACACCCACTCTGGCTGGTACGGGGTTCTCTGGTCCATCCTAGGTTGATCACGGGAAGGGTAACTGTCCCTTCTCCCATAATACCCTTGGTTGGGATAGTTCTGGTACACCTCCACCCTTGGCCTCCCCTCTCCCGGATTGGGCTGTCTGGGCTCAGGAAAGTGGGGAATGAAAGAAGGGTTGTTTAGGGAGTTGATGTTTGGTGGGTAACCGGGAAAGAAGCTCAACCTTGCATTTGGGGGATGACTGCCCTCCTGGGGAAAGTTAGGAGGGACGTTTCCTGGGTTGGCAGCTACCTGGTTAGATCCCTCCCCTTGGGCTGGGGGAGTCCACACATAGCCCAGGGTGGATCTGTTGCCCTCGTAGCGGGGGCTTATATAATCAGGGGAGTTAGGGGTCCCATTTGTGGGATTACCTCCCTGACTACCTGTTTGGGATTGGCCCGGGCACTTCTGGGTCTTTGGTCAGAAGGATTTTGCACAGGAATATTTTTAGGCCCCCTCATCTCCAGATCTAAAATGGGGGCAACCTTCACCTCTGCCACCTTAGCAGCAGCAGGGGTGTTGGCTGGTTTGGAGTTTTTATGGGTATTTTTATTCTCTACCGGTTTCTGCACTTCATAAATGCGAGTTGCCTGTTCAATGACCCAGTCTAGTGATCTCTTCTCATGAAAGTCCCTCACCAGCTGGGTCATGATGTATTTAGGGAGTGCATGAAAGAAGGTATTAATGAACTCCCTACTGTCTGTGCGGATCCTCCTGGTGGTCTGCGCAAAGGCACGTTTTAACTCTTGCACAAATTCTTGTGGGGCCTGGTCTTCCCCACATTGCAGGTTGTAGGCCTCCTTGTGGGCCTCCTGAGGGTTCCTAATGTATGGAAATATGTTTTAAGATGGCCGCCCTATAGGTGGACCTTCTTGAGTAGTTCTGATCCTCCAGCCCTGCAAAGAAGCTGGGGTATTCAGGGGAAAATATCCACTTGACAAATTGAATGCAACTCTGGCTATCTTTCAAATGGAAAGTATCCATCATTTGCTTATACAACTCGAGGTGCTCCCAAACTGAATACTTGGCATTTTTATGATAGGGAGTTATGACACTCCTAATGGCCTTGATTTGTTTCATGGGATCTTTCAGTATGGCCCTCTTAATTTTGTTAGCCTCTTTAGTCTTCGTCACCCTTGTCCACTCATCCTCTGACTCAGAGGCACTGCTACAGGAGGTGGCTATCTGATCCTCTAGGCTCTCCCTGATTCTGCGAGCTTGGGAATGGCTTGCATAATGTTGGGGGCTAGTTTCTTGAGACCTGTGGCGCTCAGAAGAATCTTCTGACTCTCCCTTGCTCCCAGGATTGGCTGATTACCCCCCACCCCCAATGTCCTAGCTGGGAAGAGGTCTTTAAGATACTCTTTGAGGGCCGAGTTTCATGGAGTTCCCCACCCAACTTTACATACTGATCCTTTGGTAGGTGGTATTTTTGAGGACCCAATTCTCTGATTCTCCCCTCACTGGAGTCTTCCTGATCAGAGAGGCTGGCCCTAACATTTGAGAATCTGTACAGAAATGCCCGCCCATCCATTTCTGGGAGGCGCTGATCTGTCAGTCCCATATTTCCCATTCTGCTGAAGTCTACCATCCCTGTGACCCTTGGTTCATATGAGCCAGTGGGCATGAGGGTGGCAGAGTCCATGGTACTGAAGGGGTTAGAGTCCCTGATGACAGGGTTCCTGAGGTTATGCTCAGGGGTTTCTCTGTCCCTTCCTACCTCCTCTCTTTCAGCCCCTATTCCCTGGTGGCATGCCAAAATTGGACTCTTTTGCTCCTCTATTAAGGCCTTACTGGTCTCAATGATTTGCTTTTGCATGGTTATCTGTTTGTGGAGCCTGTCATTCTTTTCACAGAGAGCCTCATTGTTTCTCTGTGCTTCCTGTCTGGATTGGAAATACTGGGCCAATTTTTGCTGCACGAGACTCATCTCCTGAGTTTGGTCATTATTGCTCTCAGTGTTCTTTGCCAGAGCATCTTCCACCCGCCTGGTGTGCTCTCGTAGCTTTTCATATTCAGTTTTAATTTCACTAAACTCCTGAAGGGCCAGCTTTCTTTCCTCTAACTTTAATTGTTTTTAATTGGCTGACTTCCTGGTCTAAGGCATCCCTCTCCTGACTTAGAGTGCTCCTCTGTGCAGCCAGGTCGTCTCTCTGTTTTTTAAATGCACTAGATTTCTGGGGCTCTTCATCAAATTCCTCCTGAGAGTGAATGTCTTTAATAATTAATTTATTGTTTTCCTCTTTTAATTTGTCTATGCGGTCTTATAGGATAACTACCTGTTCTGTGCTGACTCTATTAAAATTTAATTGCTTCTCCAGTTTCTGTTGACTCTGTTGTAAAGAGTCAAGCCTTTCCTGACATTCTTTTTGCAGTGTCTGTACTTGGGTATTTTGTTCTGTGTTCTCTTGCTGTAAGAGAGCCAGATATTATTTTAGTTTGGTGATATACTGCCTAGCCTATGTTTCTGATTCTTGGCTCTTCTGGAGCTTTTGCTCTGCAGAGTCCTGATTAATCTGGATTTTCTGCAGTGTTTCCACTTGCTTCTTTGCCATATCTATGTTGTCTGCATGCTTTTTCTGTATGATTACTATGTGGAGGTACAGGTAGGCCGCTATTTTGGCAATTTTACACTGCTCCTCTTTTATGTTTGCGGGCATGTACAGTTTGCTAAGCGCTTGATGTAATGGACCCTTGTCCTGCCAGGTATCTAGGTTTATTGCAATGACTTGTTCTTTTATTTCCTGCAGCCATACCTGTTCATCCTGTTCTGGCCACTCACCCCTGACAAACAGTTTGTCCAGAAGGTGTTCTGTAGCAATATTAATTTCCACTGGGGTCGCCATTTCAGAAATATCAATTTCCTTATGGCTTATTTCAGGGTTAATTTATTTTTGCAAACAGGCACAATTTTTTGAGTATTTCCTTTGAGGGGTGCTTGTACAGTGTAGCACAGTATGCCAACCCAGCAAGGTGTCTGTACCCTGCAGGCTATTATGCTGTGTTAAACTATCATGGGTGATATTTCAATTCAGAATCATGTCACAAGCCCCCAAGCTGTAAGGGATTTCAATCAGGCACACACCTAAGTCTCGCCTAGCATGTAGTGCGCAAATGAAACCCTTATTTTATTTTTGTCTATAAGTTCAATATTCTGAATGATATACCACTCATATCACACCCTTCTCAAAATACCCACCAGGTCACACTGAACCAGGCATCAGGCTAGTTTGTAAAGGTAAATAAATATATTTTTTTAATATTCAAATCACACGTAGGTTTACTATGGATATATGTATGGGGCAGCAACCACCCAAAGGGTGAAAATACAATTCAAAAATAAGCAAAGCAATTGAATTCACTCATATTAATACAGAATAGAAACACAGGAAAGAGAACAGTTTTGTTTTGTGCACAGATAGCGTTTAGGTTACTATTTCCCCCTGAAAAATTTTGTTTAAATACAAAGGAGCAATCCTACACCAATGTGAGTAATCTGCAGGTATTCAGGAGTAAAAGACAAGGTCTAGGATTCCAAGATGGCCGCCAGCAGTGGAGGTCGCGTCTGAGCCGCGCTCCCGCCGGGCCTCCAACAAAAAAGCACAGTAAATCGCGAAATCCGAGAGTTTCAGCATCGGATCCTCATCTGCAACTCCCAAGAAGCAGCGGGCACAAGAGCGGCGTGAATTCCCGCAACGAGAACCCCCTGGGCTGATATCGCTGCCGAGAGAAGCAGGGCCCCTCCCCCATCGAGGAAAAGCACAGCAGACTCCCGGGAGAGGCCGCCGGGAGGACCGCCCAGAGGGTCAGGAGGCACGCGCAGGACCTCCAGACTTTCTCCCTGGGAGAAGCGCCAAGGGGGACAACACTCCGGCGACCGCGGACACCCCGCGCCCACATCGGCAAAGCAACTGCGGGTGCGGCGGGGGAGCCAGGGCTAGTGCGAGGAGCTCCCCCCTCCCCTCACCCTCGCATAAGCGGCATGGAAGAGAAGTGATCTCCAGCTCACGGAGCGGGATATGTGGCGGCGGGCCCCCATCAGATCCCCACCAGGGACCCTAGCGCCTGGGGTATGGGTGGAAGATCCCGCCGAGACCATGCGAGACACACAGAAGATCGGCGAGAAGGAGGGCCACTGCCGTGGAAGAAAGGAGCAGCAGAGGCCAAGGTGAGAGCGCGAGCAAGGCTTCCCTCCCTCTACCAACCCCACATCTGGACACCTGTCCCTGGTCATACGCATGACACAGGCGCAACAGCTGCCCCCCACACCGCCCCCAGCATCTGCCAAACATAATAGCACGGACAGAGGGAGCGGCTTCAAGGGGGGTTGAAACAGACCCCACATAGTAAATCAATGCCACGAACAGTCATTCTGCGGCCCCCCACCACATGTAATAGGTGGATGGTGTGAACCCTCCCTGATCAATCCCATAACCAGAGACGCCACGGAGTCATAACTGGGCCCCCATCATCTGGGAAAATGTCTAGGGCGAAAGTGAAGGGGGGCGCTTCTCAAGCGATGACGCAGCCACCCAGACAAGAGTCCAATTTACTCCAAATGTGGTCGTCGGAGGCCACGGCATCCTCAAGGGACAGATCGGCAGAAGAAGCCATAACCAGTGCAATCTCCTCCCGTCAAAAGATGATATGCATGCCTGGTTCATGGAGCTGCAAGACAAGTTCATGTCAACAGTGCAAGACCAATTTCCCTCAATGAGGAAGGATATGAGACAGGCAGTCCAGGAATTGAAATTAGATGTAGCCAAGATGGAGGAAAGGACAGACACCATTGAGAGAATAGTGCAAAATGTTGAAGACGAAGCTAGACAAAACAAAGAAACGCAGGAACACCTAGTTCGGTTAACCCATAATCTTGAAATCCAGTGTGAAGACTTGGAAAACCGATCCCGCAGATCCAATATCCGCATTAACTACATGCCCGAGTCAGTGTTGGATAAGGACCTCAAGACTGCGGTTCAAGAAGTATTCAGAGATATATTAGAGGAGCAAGAAGCGTCGAACATTGGAATCGACAGGGTGCACCGGGTGGGGCCGTGAAGAACGGGCGCCCCAGGAGAAAGACCAAGGGATGTACTGGCGTCTCTCTCATTTTACCCGCAGAAAGAGCAGATCCTACGGAGAGCGAGGCAAATGGATCACATTAGGATGAACAGGCCGACATTCAGTTATATCAGGATGTGGCATCGGCGACACTATTGAAGAGGAGGGAGATGGCCCCACTGGTGAGGGAGCTGGTGGCGAAGGAGATAAGATATAAGTGGACTTTCCCTTTTGGCCTTCTGTTCGAGTGGGAGGGTAAACAGAGAAGAGTGACCACCAGCGAGGAAGGACTTTGTACAATGGGCCTGCAAATGGAGGAGATGGACCCGAGGGGAGCCAGAACCAAGGGTAAGCTGCATAAGAGGCTGAGAGGATGGGACACTGTGCGGAAAAAAAAGAAACAGAATGGGGGTGGGCTCTCAGGGCAACCCGGTGGGGAGTAGAAGAAATACTCCAACACAAATTGTCGGCCCAATCCAAGTTGGGGATAGGCGGGTGTAGACTAAGATTGTAATCTCGGAATATCAGACGCACAGCAGCCTGGCGGGGGTCCAGGAAAGGACTCTATCCAGGTCTGAGGATGAAGCGGGATTTAGGACTCCCCGCAGTTTTTCCCGAGTCAAGTGAGGGCAAGGAGCGATAGGCGTAACGCCCTAGCAACCTTAGGTACCTGGGCCCTCATCGGGTTGAAAGTTGAGTTCATGTTAACTGTTAGGGGGTTGTTGGGGAGTTTGGGGGGGAAAATGGAAGGGGGGAACCCCGGAAGAGATGGGATCACAACTAGCGGGAAAGTCAGCAGCAACGATAGACTGAGTAAGATGGGGAAGTTCAGATTCTTCTCACTAAACGTGAGAGGGCTGAATTCACCGGCGAAAAGGAAAAAAGTGGAGGCTCTGCTAAGGAGGGAGAAGGCGGATATTCTGTTACTCCAGGAGACACATATAAAAGCTCAGGATAGACAGA
Organism: Ambystoma mexicanum; assembly: GCF_040938575.1. Lineage (NCBI taxonomy): Eukaryota > Metazoa > Chordata > Amphibia > Caudata > Ambystomatidae > Ambystoma > Ambystoma mexicanum. Next base: position 920,097,942 of record NC_090926.1, on the reverse strand, counting down.
AGGTAATCCTCATAGGATACACGGTCTGGGCACAGGCGAACGCCGGGGAAAAGAGAGCGGGAGTGATGGTAGCTGCTAAAAAGGGACTGGCTACAACTCTCACAGATTCTCAGGTAGACAGGGAAGGGAGGTATGCATTTGCAAATGTCATACTCTGGGGTCTCTGGCTAACCCTAGCGACAATATATGCACCAAACACAGGGCAAGACAGCTTCCTCCGAGACCCCCTGGAGAAACTAGAGGGGTTTGCGAAAGGTGAGGTAATTTTGGGAGGAGACCTAAACATGGCCTGGCAACCTAGAGTGGATAGGAGTGCGGGAGGTTCTCAAGGTCAGGGGGCCCCATCAAAACAACTCAAACAGAAGATGGAGCAGTTGGCACTACGAGACGCCTGGAGGGAACTGAAGGGTCAGGCAAGTGGGTTTACGTACTACTCGCATGTGCACAACACAATGCTGAGAATAGATTATTTCTGGGTGTCGGTGGGACTGATAGGGAAGATACAAGGACTGGAAACAGGCTCTATTGCATTGTCAGACCATGCCCCGCTGTGGTTGGACATCCAGACTCCTGAAAGGGAAAGAGGCCTCTGGAGGTGGAGGCTGCCGCCGGATATTCTCTCGGACCAGGTGCTGGGACAAACAATCGGAGACAAAACCAACTCATTCTTTGAAATGAATGACACTGGAGAAGTACCTCTAGGGACCGTATGGGAAGCCTTCAAGGCAGTGATCCGGGGGCACTTTATAGCATTAAAGGCAACTAAGGATAAGCAGAAGTACGACTGGGAACGAACGCTGGAAAAGACAATAACAGACATCCAGGAGGAGCTGGCGATCCACCCCACCAGAAGGCTTAAATAAAGCACTGACACATGTACAGGGTCAACTGGATATACTTCGTAATAAAAAGGCAGTAAGATCCCTTCTATATCTAAAACAAAGATACTACATCAAGGCTAACAAGGTAGATAAATACCTCGCAAGACAACTCAGAGAAATACAAAATTCAATGACTATCGTGAACATCAAAGATTCAAATGGGAAAATACAAACACGCACTAAGGACATAGGGGAGGCCTTCAAGGATTTCTATAAAGAACTCTATACATCAGAGAACCAGGATGAAGAGAAACAAGACAGATTCCTACACTCACTCCCATTCCCGAAAATATCAGAGGATGACAAAATAGCGCTGGAATCACGGATAACAGAAGAAGAAGTCCAGAGGGCAATAGTAGACCTTCCAAACTCTAAGGCACCGGGCCCAGTTGGCTTCACGGCCCCTTTCTATAACAAATATGCAGACATTCTCACTCCAGTCCTGACCAGGCTACTGAACACATTCAAGGACAGTGGAAATGTGTTACATAAATCAGATAAAGACCCCACCCTCCCGGGCTCATACAGTCCCATTACCCTGATGAATTTGGACACAAAGATCTACACCAAGGTTTTGGCTGCCAGACTGTCTCCCCTCCTCCCGACCCTAATAAACACAGACCAATCGGGCTTCATACCCGGCAGGCAAACACAAGACAACTTAAGAAGAATAATACACCTGGTAGAAAAAACAGGCATTACCCATACACCGGCAATACTACTGTCCTTAGACGCCGAGAAGGCATTTGACCGGGTAGACTGGTCCATTCTTTTTAAGACACTGCACCACATGGGATTCGGAGAACAATTTATAAATATGGTCAAAGCCAACTACAAATCCCCATCCATTAGAATTGCAATTAACGGGGAAGTCACATACAGGGTGGAGATCTCAAGAGGAACTAAGCAGGATTGCCCCCACTCCCCTCTCCTATACGCCATGTTCTTGGAACCCCTCCTTATCAAATTGAGGGCATCAGCAGGGGTAAGGGGGATAGAGATGGCCGGCAGACAACACAAAGTCATAGCATAGGCAGATGACATGCTCCTGGCCCTGGAGGACCCGGTTAGTTCCCTACCACAAACCCTAAAAGAACTTGAGGTCTTCGGAGAGATATCAGGATTAAAAATAAACAAGAAGAAATCTGAGATACTCTTTCTAGCGGGGGACAAGGGGCCACTGATAGAAGAGGCGGGTTTCCTAGGACTAAAAATAGCAGAGGAGGGTATTAAGTACCTAGTGGTGACACTCACACATAAGGTGGATGGGCTTTTTGCGAGTAACTACCCACAGCTGCTGGCTAAAGTGAAGAAAGATCTAGATAGGTGGAATCCGCTAAGGGTCTCCTGGTGAGGCAGAATACAATCCGTGAAAATGAACATACTCCCCCGGGTGCTATATTATTTCCATGCCCTCCCAATAGCGGTCCCAAACTCCTTCTTTAAAGCTCTGTCAAAGGCTATCTCGGCCTACGTGTGGAACAGGAAACCCCCACGGGTGGCCAGAGCCATCCTTACAGCCCCAACCAAGGCAGGCTGAATGGCACTTCCACACTTCAGGAGATATTATCAAGCAGCACAACTCTGGGTCCTGAAAGAGTGGCTGGGGGATGATCAAAGATCAACTTGGGTGACACAAGATAGGGTGGTCGCCAGGACCCCCCTGGAGGACCTACAGTGGAAGCAAAAACAGCATAGGCATCCGAACCTTCGCACAAGCGAGGTCATGAAAACCACCTTAGAAGCCTGGGACGAACAAACCAAGAGGGGAATAATGACCCCCTCACTGGCCCCCTTCACGCCCATTTATCGAAATCCACAATTCCCAACGGGTCTTGATCCGGGTGCATTTGAAAAATGGGAAGCTGCAGGATGCAGGAAAATAGGGGAAATGATCCAAAACAAAGAAATAAGATCATTTGCGGACTGCAAAAAAATGTGGCACCTCACAGAAGCGGATATATACAAATATGAACAAATCAAACACTGGATTACCACACAAGAGGTCTTTCAGTGTGCCACCACGGACCTAACACCATTTGAAAAATTCCTAATCGCCAATTCAGGAGACAAGAAACTGGTGTCCACACTATACCAATTTATCAACACACAAGAAGAAGAAATCAAATGGACATACATGAAAAGATGGGAAAGCACGCTGGGGAAAGAGATTTCCAGACAGCAATGGACAGAGCTGTGGGAGGGAATCCCAAAACTCACCGGGGCAGTTCAAACCAGAGAAATGTGGCTTAAAATAATCACTCAATGGCATTGCACTCTAGAGAGGCTCAAAGCAATGTACCCGGCAACGTCGGATCGCTGTTGGAGGGGATGCTGGGTATCTGGTTCATGGAGACACATTTGGTGGGACTGTCAGGGGGTCAGGGGCTTCTGGAGGGAAGTGCAAGCAGAAAAATCGAAAATGTTCCCAGAGGGCGACCAAATGGGGGAGCGGGTATGGATGTGCGGCTTTAAGGGCTCACAGGCCAAGAAACTACATAAAGCACAATGGAGAAGCCCCATGGGTCTAATCATTGCGGCATGGGCAACGATTGCCCAAAACTGGAAAAAACAAGATCCGCCACTAGCATTCACCTGGTTGCAGAAGGTGTGGTCGCAAATGACAATGGAAAAGATTACGCATAACCTGCAGGACCAAAAGAACTCCTTCATGAAGGAATGGGGGTGGTTTTCGAATACCTGAAGTCGGACTATATGGAACAATGGTGCCCACACAATATCAAAATTTCGGATATATACAGCACGTAAACTTTCCTGATGCAGATCTGAATGAGGAGCGATTCTTCCGGGGGGAGGACGGGGTGGTTGGGAGGGTGCTTTTGTGGGTTAAATGTGTTGGTGGTTTATGATATGAAATCAATAAAAATATGTTTAAAAAAAAAGACAAGGTCTAAAGTTTATAGGCAATCCTCCCTCCAAAACAAGAGTGAAAACCTTATTTTGGCAAATGACACTTTGAAATGACAGGTGAAAATAGCTTTGTGAAATACTGTAAAGGCGTGCAAAAATACTTAAATGGAGACAAATTCTAAAGAAAGCAACACTAATCAGGTCCTAAAATACATGAGCTATAATATGAACAACAATACACACTTCAGATCAGAATGGGATGGAAAAAAAGACTTTGAAATCGGGAAATGACACGTGTAAACTTGTGAATTTTGCAAATTCACAGCAAACTTTTACTATGCGGTATTGAAGAAAAATGGGTCAAATACACTGTTCCGCAATGTTTTGTTGTGGATGTAGCTAAGGATGGTAGGTATCAGTGAGAGTTGACATTTCGTTTCTATCTTTAAAACTGAAGGAGTTATAGAGGTTTTAGTGAGAGGCGTTTTTGCAAAATAGGTTGAAAAATGAAAACAGAAAAGCGCTTTTGAAAATGATAAATGGGTTTGATTATACTACATTATGACTATGAAAAAGAGAATGCCACAGATGGATCGGCGTAACCTGTCATGTTGTGGATACCCTACTTCTTCCTGGGATTTACTTAAGTTATTCAAAATCACTAGGGAGTTATAGTTTTGGAACACAGGTGAGACAATCAGCGCAAGAAGGATTCTAACAATACTGGAGTTCTGAATTAACGATGGGATTGGTTGAGATAGGGATAATACAATGCAGATATACTATGGGTCACTAGTTCTTCCTGTTAATACTTACAGAAGAATTTATTAAATTGGACCGTCAGCTCTGGTCAATGAATTGGATCTGGTCTACCGGCAGCAGGGCACCTCTAGCGGGATTGGATCAGCAAGGCGGTTCTGTTCAATTTGGACTGCACTTCCGACTGGATTTGGATAGGCCCCCTCTGGTTACTGGACACGGTAGATAGCAGGATGCAGGTTTTCAGTGGGGAAGCCTTAATGGTAGCAAGACAAGCTGAATCAGAATGAAAGCCCTTCAAATTTGGGATGTTTGCAATTGGATCAGGCTAGCAATAATATAGCAATGCTAGAGTCTGGATTCTGCAAATAAATCTGGATCTTTCAAAGAATTATGGAGTAAGCTACAAGATGAAAAGTTCTGCAATAAGGTGCTGAGCGGACATCTAGATGGGTTCTGGAAGCAGTCTTCTAGAAGCAGTGTGTCTGTGTGTATTCAAACTCCTATATTTATCCATTACACATTTTCTGGCATGGGCAGAACTTCAAAACACACCCCCATGGTTGTCAGTGGATACAGTCATGTGCTTTGTTTTGGTTGGCAGCCTGAACAGAGCTGTCATTTTATGACAGTATTTAGGAACTCCCACCTGGATTTTTACCAAAAACATACTTTTGCACAAATATACATTTCTACCATTATGTACCATCATAAAATCGGACATATATACTTTATATTTGATTGCCTACATTTACATTCACTTCCCATCTTTGTGAGAGGTGTATTGGTCATTCTATGGATTTTTATCAATTTTACCCATAACACTTTGGATTAATCATTTCTAATTTGATACATCTCTGGGCGCTTATCAGTGGATCGTGTACATACAATTGTAAGATTGCACCATTAATAGTTTTGCCACAATCAGACATTTTTCATAACTTTGGTTCCTTAAATGGTACGAGTTTCCTCAAAGTTTTCAAATCACAAGGCTGAAATTAGTTTAATGTCTACCAAGTTTCAGATTTACCCCTCTTTAGGTTGCTCAGTTAAAGAGTTTTAAACTTTAATCATAAATGAAGATTTCATACCAAAGTCCTCCTGTCCAACCTCCCCTTTTCAGACAGCAGCTGTCCAGTCCTTTGAAGTTCACTGAGAAACCTCCTCCACATCCTGCCCCACCTTGCAGAGGTCAATCTCAGCCTGTTCTTTGTTCTTTGGTTAGCCAGCAGACAAATGTCTAATGCGGACCCATTGTGTGCTTGCTGGCATTATGCGGGAGCCATTAACAGCCGTTAGCCTTCCTGTTCTCAAGAGAGTGTCAAGCAGAGATGTTAGATTTCCCGGGCCAGGCTGTCAGATCAGAATTAAACAGTGGATTGGCCCCAGACTGGGCTCCTTGACATTAAAGTCTTTTCATTTCAAATATAAGCACAGTTTATTAAGGATTTAAACATTTTAAAAGAATTAGCCCTTCATAGACATGCTTGAAATAGTGGATTTTGCAATTTTTCAGGAAAAAGAAAATACGTTTAAACTGGGTTTGACAGCCAATTTCCTAAACCAGCTGTCAGGCAGTGATGCCTGGATTCCTCTGATCACCTGGAGAATCCATGGTTTCAGCGAATTTTCCTTTCACTAATTTGCTGGGAAAGTGACAGAAATTTTAAGGTGCTTTTTCGGATTAGGCCCTTCTGTGGCCTTGTTTCAGGACACATGACAGATGACAGATGTCAGCAGTGATTCCTGTTTTTACACCACTTTGCCTGTGTGTGTGACAGGGCGTGCAGCTCTTTTGGTGGTTTATGAACTCTGTGCAATTTTGCAGATTTAGAGCGCACAGGGGTTATTGCCTCAATTTTTGGCAGTTTTCTTTCCCCATTGCAAATGGGTGCAGTGTGGCACAGTGGCGTGGATAAAAATATTCCACAAAATGGAAACTCACTCTAGAGAAATATATCAAGCATCTTTTAGAGATGATGCAACTCTACAGTAAAATCTGACCGACAACACCGACCACCATGGTGACAGTCACACACACACACTTGGAGTCGTTACCTCCCTACACTTTGTGGCACTCACCCACAAACGCACTTGGAGTCGCTACCTCCCTACACTTTGTGGCACTCACCCACGCACTCGGAGTTGCTACCTCCCTATACTTTTTGTGGCACTCACCCACACACTCGGAGTCGCTACCTCTCTATACTTTGTAGCACTCACCCACACACTCAGAGGTGCTACCTCCCTACACTTTGTGGCACTCACCCACAAACACTTGGAGTCACTGGTCCTCATTATGAGGCCAGCGGTAAGGGGTTAATGGCACCGGTAAGGATGCCGGTGCCGTTAACCCCCTACTGCTGCATTCCGAGGTCCCTTAGCGGGTCCCACTAAGGCCGGCTGGTTTTACCAGCCGCCCTTAGCGCGAGCCGCTAAGGAACCAGGAAGCTAATAGGGGGCTCCAATGGGAATGGGAAATTGTTTTCAGAATGGGGACCTACTGGGTCTTCCAAGGTTGGAATGACCCGGTAAGTCCCCATTCCGACTACCTGGACCCGGACACGGGTTTGGAGGCAGCCATGGCTACCTCCAAACTCGTAATGACCCACACTACCTTCCTACAACTTGTGGCACTCACCCACAAACACTTGAAGTCGCTACCTCCCTACACTTTGCAGCACCCACCCACAAACGATTTGAGTCGCTACCTCCCTACACTCTGTGGCGCTCACCCACAAACACTCGGAGGCGCTACCTCCCTATACTTTGTGGCACTCACCCACAGACACTCGGATGCACACTTGCAATGGTATCACTATAGTATACATACATTTCACACACGTTTGTCCTGAAAGTCCATGGTCATCATTTGACCCTAAGACAACGACTAGGCTCCTTAAAGTCCATGGGCCTCATTACACGGTAGGCGGTAAGGGTTTACCGGTACCAGTATTTACCGGTACCGGTAAACCCTTACCGCCTTACCACGAGGTCCCTTTGCGGGTTGGGGAATTTACCGCCTGCTTTTTGCAGGAGTTAAAAACCAACCCGCAAAGGGACCAAGGAGCTAATTATGGTACCGCAATTTGTGGTGCCATAATTATCACCTTCCCCATTCCCATTATGCCCTATGGGGCAAACATGGGAATGGGGAAGGGCAATGGGGGAAGGGGGAATTACCGCCCCACCAACCTTGGAATAGGGGGGTAATTCCCCTTTCCACCAAGGCGGTGCCTCAATTTTACCGGCATGGACCAAGGTGCTAATAGCACCTTGGTCCACCGCCATCCGTGTAATTAGGCCCCATGTTGCTTTAGCAACCACATTTCTGAAAATCCTCAAAAGGTTAAGTTAGCTCGCTCTTCCTGGCACTCATCCGCAATGCAGGCAACTCCAAACTCACTTCAACTCTTACATTTATCAAACTTCATTCTGCATGTTAAAGTAACACTACTTTGAAAAATGTCCATAGGTGTTTTGCACACCACTTCACTTAATAATAAGGATACTGGTCGTGCAGCTTCAAATCAAGCTCTTTAATCCTTGGCTGCACTTGACTGAAAACTCCAACACTCCGTTGTGCTGCTTTGAATGGAATCAAATCTCTCGCTTTAACATTGACTGTACTTAACAGAAAGCTCCAACTCATACATTTGCAACACAAACAATAGTATGATGGTACGAAAATAAAATAATGTGTGGCCATGGTTCTATAAAAATATGAACTTTCATGAAAAATGTCAAAGCACACAACTAATTAAAACACTAAAGGCACTGCTGTAAAGGTACCACAAACAATGCAGACTTTGAGATGAAAAGGCCATCTGCTAAGAGTATTCAGGCAAAATATCAATGTTAATGTTGAAGGATTTGTCTTTAAAAAGGCAAACTGGGAGCATTCAAGTCACGTGGGTCCTACAATGAGGACACACCTAGAGTTTGCTAAACATACATCAATGCTCCAACCACACGAAACCAGACTATACTGCACTAATGATAATTAATAAGGGTGAAACATGTATGCATCTTTGCGGGCTGCCTGTCTTGTTGATGGAGAAATTGAGACAAAGAACCTTTAGTCTTTGTAGGGTCAGAAGGACAGGTAGGCAGAATGATATATTGTCCCACATGGAAAGATTCATCACCTTGGGCACAAAGACTGGATCCGTAAGAAGTACCTTCTTGTTAGGAAACATCGTAACCTAATGGGACTCCATCATCGAAAATATTAATTCACTGACTTGCCGAGCTGAGGCAATTGGTTCTAGAAAATGGCTTTTTCTGATAAACATTTTTTTTTTATTTGTATTTCAATCCTTAAGATTTTTACAAAAAGAAGATCGCAATGTAGAAAATATGTTCAAGTTTTCCAGAGTCTCTAAAAGAGAGGTCAAGATGGTACCGATGGCAGCTTTCTGACTGTCCTTGTTGTTCAAGACTTTCACTGGGTTGCTGTTAAGGGTCTCCACATCAGCTGAGACCTCTTGTAAGGTTTCCTTATTCCGTTTTGACCAACTGTTTAGCATCTTGCAACTTGAGTCGTTCATTTCTTGGAATATCAAGTTGTAGACTGAAGGTTTGTCCGCGAGCTGGCATTTGCGGTAAAGCATCGAGGAGTTACATCTGACTGAGCCCTCAAGGGAAAGTAGACTAAGTTCTTTCCTAAGGCAGGCTATTGGAATGCATTTTGGAAGTCCCAGAATTTCCCGCCAAAATGTTGCCTCCAAGGTTGGCCATAAAGATGTTGGGATGTTTGGCATGGCGTCTGCGCCATAGACTAATGTTGGCACCACCTTCATTTTGTAAAAGTTGATCACAGGGATCAAGGAAAATCGACCACATTTCCTGTCGATAGCTCTGCCTTGTGCCGTACGTTTTCTGTTTTTGTCTTTTAGAAGGTTTTGCATACCTGTCTCATTTTTAGAGTTATCCAGGATGACTCCCAGGTATCTGAACTCTATCACGTTGTCAATCCGGCTTGCGTTCAGCACTAATTTCGTTTTTGTGTTGTTTCTTGAGTTTTTGGACACAGACATGAGTTTAGTTTTGTTTTCGTTGATCTCCAAGTTGTTTCTTTTCATATATACCTGGAGGTTGCTGAGTTGACGCTGCAACCCTATTGGCGTGTGATTGAGGAGTATCACGTCGTTTGCATACATACAAGAGTCCTCCTACTTGGGATTTTCCTATTTTAGGCGGGAAGCTTCGAACGGTCGCTTCAGAATTTTTGATGTCGCCAAGGAATGCTAGGAACAAAGCCGGGGCCAGAGGACATCCCTGTTTAACGCCCCTTTGCATCGAAATAGGGGTGGAGAGAAGTCCTTGTTGCTCCAAACGCACCCCCATGTTAGTATCCGAATACAAGGCTTTGATAGGCTCAAGAAGAGAAGCAGGACAGCTGCATGCTGCTAGTTTGTCTCATAGCAGTGACCTATCTACACTGTCAAATGCTTGGTGAGATCCACAAAAACGATGAATAGCCTGGGACCTCCCTCTAGAACTTTATGCTTCAGGCTGTTCATTGTCAGAATGTTTGCAGATGTTCCAAAGTTTTTCTTTAACCCCGTTTGCAGACAGTCCTCACATGGCGCCGACTTAGCCCACTTTTTAAATTTGTTTAAGAGAAGGGAACTAAACACTTTTCCCATACAGTCTAGCAGAGCGATCGGGCGGTAATTTGCCGGCTCGCTCCTATTTCCTTTTTTTAAAAATAGGCACCACCGTTGCTGACTTCCATGATGGCGGGACTGATTTCAATTTTGCACCATGTCCCGCGGCGACCCCCCACTCCGGGAGACGACAGGGGAAGATAGGGGAATGACAAGCCCGGGCTAGGTGCGCCCGCACAATCGATAGTCCTCCGGCTTCCGGACACGTCCGCCGCTTCCACAGTGGCCGGGAACCCAACACTGGAGCACCCCATCTCGATGCCCGCAGCCTCTGGGTTAGCCATTTCATTGTGGACAGTATTTGTCGGGGGTATGTTAAGTGGATTCATGGCTTTAGATTTCCCTTTTGGTTTTGGGCACAGTAGTGGTACAAGTGCCTGATCCAGCTTGGGGTAGCCTGAGTCTTCCGGCCTTGTTTTCTTCGTTGGAGTTGGAGCTCGACGTCGTGAGCTACGGAGACGCCGGCCATCTTCCTCTTCGGAGAGTGGAGAGTTCATAGCAGCCCTGGCCCTGGCTGCCTGGCCTGCCAGGATTGCACGACTGTCACTCTCTGTCACTCCACAGCCGCTCCGCATCTCGGGGCAGTTTAAGTACTGTGGGTCCACCCACCAGTACTGCAATTAAGAAAAGACTCTGGAAACCGGTGAAAACGAAGTGCAGTCCTCTCAGGCAGGGCAGGACTGTCACTCTCCATCACTCCGCGGCCGCTCCACGGCTCAGGGCAGCTTAAGTACTGTGGGTCCACCCACCAGTACTGCAATGAAGAAAAGACTCTGGAAACAGGTGAAAACGGAGTGCAGTCCTCTCAGGCAGGGCAGGACTGTCACACTCGGTCACTACGCAGCCGCTGCGTGGCCGCTCCGTGGCTCAGGGCAGCTTAAGTACTGTGGGTCCACCCACCAGTACTGCAATGAAGAAAAGACTCTGGAAACAGGTGAAAACAGAGTGCAGTCCTCTCAGGCAGGGCAGGACTGTCACTCTCCGTCACTCTCCATCACTCTCCGTCACTACGCAAACATTTAATTGGCACCAACTACACAGGTTCAAGTGGCAGTGATTGCAGGAAGTCCAGTACAAAGAGAAACTCCCATAAGGACACCAATTTACTTTATTTTGATTCACTACACGCGAAGTACTACGAAGAAGTAAAGCAGATTTTAGGTCAGGTCTCCAATTGGCTTTACACCATTATAGAAGTCCCTCACAGCTCTGACAGCTGGCAAATAGGCTTGAAAGGGTGACACAAACAAGACCCATTGGAAAATACAGTAAAGACAGTCCACAATCATCAACAGATCACTTGATAAAGGATCCATGTTCTTCTTCGAGTACCACTTCTTGTAAGCAGCCAAATGCTTGCAATAGAAATCAACTGTTAATGCTTTGCAAGAAGGTTGGATCGACAATGCCACTCCCTTCTTATATGGGGCACCCAAAGAGGCAAGCGTGGAAGGGCCTTTGGTGGTGGATGCCCACTTGAAGACAGAGATAGGGGAGGCAGAGCCTGTGGTCATGGCCGGACAGGGAACCAAAAGAGGCCTGGGAAATATTTTTGAAAGTGGCCTCATATTTCGCCAAACGAGTGAGCACAGTGCATGAGTCCAACCCTTCTATGAGGGGATTGGGAGTATCCCAAGAAATTGTTGAATCAAATTAGTCAAAATGAGTGCATTTAAAGTAGGTTTTAAACATCTATGGATTAAAAAGTAATGTATTAAATAAGTTCATGATCTCTCAAAGTAGATCTTCAATGATAGAGGGACCTGCAAGATTACACATCTTGCAGATGAGAAAACCAAATGCATCCGACATTAAAGATGCCCAGACAACCTGCATACCTATTCCATTCCCTAATCCATTTCATACTATTCCTGTGCTGGGAAAGGCACACAGATAAAAAGCATTCTTAAATGAGCATTGATGCCAACAGGTTTGGCTTTTGTGTATGCATGGGAAAGGCATTTTGCCAGGCACTGCCATAGTGGTATTAACTGTCCATTGATGGTAGCAGCTGCAAAGTGGTGAGAGTACCTGGGTATACAATAGCAGTGCCTGCTGAATGCCTAATATTGATTCACAAGCTTAAACTGTTGGCTTTTCCAATGCTTGTTTTTAACTGGACTTCAGTGAAGGACAGGTATAGTGCTTATAAATCGAGTGGCTGAAGGCAGACCTGGTTGACATTTTTACGTCACCAGTATTGCTTTTACAGTTCAAATTAAGTTATTAACTCTCAGAAGACTGCTTTGAGAAGAAACTTGCAGGCACTTTATGTGCAAAGTTTGATGGTAAGACTCGAAAATGCTAGCTCAAAAAACATCCCAAAAGGACGTGTTTTGGGTGGGGAGGGGAAGAAAGTGGGTGGAAATGGCCATTGGGATTAGCATGGCCATGAGCAGCCAATGGTTGGGTAACATCTACAAGTGTTATGTCCCAAGAGGCACATATGGTCAGAAAGTGGATAGTAGGATACAGAGAGTTGATGTTGGAAGGGCGAGAAGATCTGCCAGACAGGATCTTTGAATAAAACCTAGCGGTGAGTAAAGTAATGTGAAATATACGAGAGATGCTATGGTCCATACACTTCACATCTGTATATGTATAAAATGGGCAACCGTGCAATCCACAATGTAAATCTCAATAACAAATACATGGAGCATTACTCTCTGTAGCTCCCCTCCCTCCATGATCCCACCGTGTTTGCCCAAATTTCTGACCACATGAGTGGCTGGGAGGTCTACATTCTAAGATTTACTTATGGAAATTCCTGGCCAGCACCGTCCTTCCCTGCTTCATGGTGATGGGATTTTTTGGAGGTAGAGAAATAAACAGTGAGGAGAAGTATGATATCATATGGCATTTATAACGCACCTATACACAAGTGTTTCAAGGCGTGACAAGGCAAGGGAGGGGAAACAGAGGGAAGACAGAGATCCTACTAGGCCAGGTGACATTGAGATTTCACAAGTGCAGGAGAGGGGGGAAGGGGAAAAGTGTGAGGGGAGAAGGGACGGGGAAGTGCTGTACATAGGATAGCAGTAAAAATAAAGACAAAAATAAATGAAAAATTAATAATAAAAGTGCAGCCAGCAGGTGGCAAGTGTAAGGGTAAGTGCAAACATCAGGTGTCAAGTGCTAGTAGGGGCTGTAGGGCTACAGAAAACAGTCCCCGAGTGCAGGGTTGCCAGGGAGGCAGTGCAGGTGTGCAACTTGTTGGGGGGGGGGGGCTGGGTTCGAGATCAGAGGGGAACCAGGTAACCAGTGCAGTTTCAGATTCAGCCTGGAGGGGAGAGGAGGAGAGAAAGCAGAAACAGAGAGGAAGGTCTTGAGGGGCTTCCGCAACCGGAGATGTTTCTCAAGTTTCAGAGAGGCAGGGAGGCTGTTCCAGAGGGGGGCCCCAGAAGAAGAAAGAGATCTACCACCAACTCGCTGCTTGGAGAAGTGACTAACCATGAGGGAGTTGGAGGCAGATGAGCGAAGAGCTCGAGAAGGACGATATTTAGGAAGAGAGAGTTGAAGGTATTGAGGCCCAAGGCCCCAGAAGGCCTTGTGGACAATGCAGAGGGTCTTGAACGTAATCCTCGCTGACACTGGGAGCCAGTACAGAGATTTCAGTCCTGGAGAGATATGATCCCTGGGCTTGAGGCTAATGACAAGTCTTGCAGTCCTGTTTTGGATGAAACAAGAGAATGGTACATTGGAGAGATAAAATCAGAGAGCAGAGAAAAACGTTGTCAGGGAGTATGAGGGGGCAATAGATACATGTTTAGAGAGCAGAGTGAGCATAAGAGGAGTAAAAGAATGCTAGAGAGAGGAAAGAGAGCAGGTGGAAGATAAAAACAGAGTGTGAGGTAGAGAAAACAGGAAAGAGGGAAAGGGATAACAGGATAATGACAATTAGGGCCTGCCTCCTAAAGTAACGGTAACTTCCTGCAGTACCTGTTTGCTGTGCATACCGAATTTTCATTTCTCCATCTGAGGCTCTGTTTCTACATTTCCAGCAACCTGCAGGCTACCCCGCTGCTAAGCTGCAGTGCCCTGTCATCATGTAATTCTGCAAATGCGAGCAACAATATATGCCTTTGACTTTTGCAATTTAGACACATCATTTAGTGTGAATGTAATGTAGTTAAGCGACAAGGATCCATTCATTTGTTGTTGGCAGTTTAAGAATGGTCAGTGGTATTCATTTTTTTCAAAGGGGTAGCATGTCCGAAGAACAAATTTCAATATCAAAGTTACAACTCCACAGCACAATCACAAAGACCTAAAAGTGCTGCCATCAATACTAGGTGTGACCTCATGTGGCGAGGCACTGCCATCTTATGAGGCATCGTGGACACAACCGCTGGACGAATGTTTGGAAAAGGTAGCCCTGCAGTTGACTTTTGAAACACAACACAGATGTTGGCATATGCAGGTCAAGTGGTTGCATTTTTTGGATGCCTGGGAATTGACGCTTCTCTCACATTTAGAGGCTAAAATACCTGGTGCGAAAAGGCAGAAGCGGTCGTTGGTCGCTGTTTTTGCTATTCCTGGCAGGTGCGTGTTTAATGGCTTTAGCTGTCAGGTAGTGTGGAGCTAATCCTAAAATGCATGTCAAGGCACGCAACTTGTGTGTGTGCAGATCCTGATGCATTATTCTCTGAACATTATATAAACAAACTTTCCTGTGTTGGCCCATTAACCCTACATACTGCGAAAGAAGCATCAGCATACCTCATCACTCAACGGCGCGCAACTGTGTGTGGAGATCCTGGGCCAGGCCCAGCACTTTGATTTTGCTTTAAAAACAGTTGTTAGGGCCACCAGGGGGTGCAGGCCTGATGGCTGCCTGATCGTTCGGCTCCCCTGAAGCCCCGAGAGATTCATGGAGTAAACTGCGATAAAAGGAACGTTATCCTCCTACAAAGGCTGAATCTAGGTGGGGAAACTCCTGGGGATTCCGGCGCTACCTTTCCGAGCTCTGGGAGTGCCCGAGTCCGTGAGATATTTGACTTGGAGCTTCCGCGCTCTGCCTCCCCCCTCCAGGCCCGTGCCGCACACGAGGTGAAGCTCCGTGGCCGGGCCCCTCCTCCCCGCAGATGGGTGCTACGCCGGGATCAATCTGAGGAATCGACACCCTGCGCCTCTGCTGGCTTTGCTGAAAGCTCGTGGGAGCCCCTCGGAGACCGGAGCCCTCGTCCGACGAGCCCACCCTCGGCTCCCGCTGCGGCAGTTTTGGACGACAGTATGCCCCGGCCTCCGCAGCCGGACCCCGGCCTGCCGCACACACGTCTGTGTATTTCGACCCGGGCAGTCGCAGGCGCTCACCCGGACCCCTTCCTCTCCTCGCCACCCAGCTACAATAAGGACTCCCCCCGGCTGCTGCGACACAACCCACAGAGGCCTACACCTAATAGGCCCGGGCTGACGTGGGAGCGCGCCTTGGCCCCTCTGCCGAGTGCCGGGCTCATCGTGGGGTTCACCACCCTAATTAGAGGTCTACTACTTGCCATCCACAGCGACCACCACCCCGGCGACCTTTGAACGCATCCACCTGCCCCGCGATGGAGTAACCGTGAGTACTGGCTGTCGGGGGGTTGGGGCCCAACCCGCCCGTCCTAACCACCACACCTCATCGGAGTTGGTACGGAACCGGGGGGAGACCCCGAGGACTATTGGGAAACCACGAAGATCTAGAGGTGGAGACACCCCCATGAGTTGGAAAGAAACCCTGGCAGGATGCCAATTCACTCCCCGAAAACAAGAGATGGAGATCAACTCCCCACCTACGCCAACCCCCGACATGAACACCATGCAGAACAATATCCAGACTATCCTAGACGAAATCAGGGGGATGAGAACGGACATGGGAGCCAAGCTAGCTGACCTCACCGCCAAGGTCTCCACGTTGGACGACAGAATGGAGGGGGTAGAGAATAACCAGGCGTCCACCGTCTTCTTGGAGACCCAGATGGAGGCAAGGTTTAAAGAGATTCAGAGGCGCGAGGGGGAACTCAGCCTCAAAGTGGATGACATGGAAAATCGTGAACGGAGATGTAACCTGCGATTCTTCGGCCTGATGCAGGTGGAGGAGGAGACCCAGACCGGCCTGGAGGGTAAAGTGCAGGCGATCATTAGGATTGTCTTGGGAATTGGCTGCGGGGAAACCATCCTGATTGATAGGGTTCATCGAGCTGGCGGAGGCGGTAGGGGCCCACGCTCCGTGCTTGCGAAGTTCCACTATTACAGAGACAAAGCAAAAAATACTTGAAAGAGCTAGAACTCTAAGAGAGATACAATACGACAACTCCAGGGTGGTAATCTACCAGGACCTATCCGCTCTCACGCTACAAATGAGGAAAAAATGCGGTCCGATCACTAGGTGGCTGCAGGAGAAGGGGGTCCGGTACCTCTGGGGACACCCATTCTACCTATCCTTTGAATGGCAAGGGGAAAACTTTCAGCTCGTCACAGAAGAAGACATCCAGAGAGGCATCGACAAACTGATCGGGGTCCCCCCCGGGCCCTCGGGGGAGAACGGCGGATCCGACGGAGGCCCGAGCCGTGCCTCACGGGGCCCTGACCTCAGCCAGGGGAAACACAAAGTGAAGGGCACCTGGAAATTCAGAAAAACCAGGCACCCCTTGGAGTGACGTGGAGGACCCACATGAGTATCGGACAGAGGAGAAGTTAAAAGGAATGCAGTGCTGATCTGTTGTGGTTCACTCGCTCACTCACCCTCCATGGCCGTTGGCGAATTGGGGAGAAACATTTGTTCCACTTTTGTTGACGCCAAGGCCTGCGCGATGGATTGGAATGATTAAGAGGGAAGGGGAGAAAGTTAAGAAATGTGATGTTAGTGTATCGTATTGCCAGGGAGGCATGGCCCCTCCATGTTTGGGGGCGTTTTATGTTGTATTGTGATGGTGCCACGGCTGACGAGGCGTATGCCGAAATTGATGGTGGAAAGTTTCGGGTCCCACCTGTCTGAAACACGGAGTGGTGGTGTTCGCGGTTGTCAGAAGGTGGCCAGATGCATCCCCCGAGACCTTCGAAAACCCCCCCAATTCACACTGGAAGCTAGTTCACGGTTGGACCCAGCTCCTATGAGACACAAGACACGCAGTGGCAGTAGAGGGGGCGGGGGAGGTCTTGTAGAAGGATTGGACTCCGAGTAAACCTGTAAAATGTTCCTATGGGTATAACCTGGAGGGTACGATCCACACTATTTCTCTCTCGGGGCCCAGGCAGCGGCCCTGGTGGTCCGTTGACTAAACCAGATGTATGTCGGGCGATGGAGACATATGCCTACCAAAATGGGTAAGGGAAATGGGGAACCGGGGAGGGGAGAGAAGAGGGGGGAGGGGAAAGAAATAGGGAATGCCATGCCATGGTTCTGTGGTTCAAGTCTACGGATGATAAAGGGGGCACTCACTGAGGCTTTACAGGGCAAGGATAGCGACGACCATGGTTGAAGATCGGATCGGTACGCTCAACGTGAAAGGTCTTAACTCGCAAAACAAGCGGTCTCTCACAAGTAACTTATTCCGCAAACAGAAATTACTGGCCCTCTTCCTACAAGAAACCCACTATTGAAGGTGGGCCGAGTCAACGATCAAAGGAAAGGAGATAGGTAGAAACTTCTGGGCCTCGCACAAATCCTCAAAGAAGGAGGGAGTGGGTAACCTCTTGGGTAAATCGCTGCATCTCACTGATGTAGAGACGAAAAGGGGCTTTGGAGGTAGATTTCTTGCGATAAAGGGGTCAGCCCAGGGCACACGATTCACACTAGCCACCCTGTACGCGTCCAACGCTGGCCAAATCAAGTTTATCCACAAGGTTCTCGGGGTCATGGACGGGTGGGCCGAGGGAGCCACAATCCTGGGCGGAGACTTCAATCTCATTACAGACCCCCATCTTGACTGGTGGTCGGCCAAAGGGACGGGACCAAAAGCCCCCACAAAAGATAATCTCACCCTGAGGGACCTCCTACAAGAGTACTACTGGGTTGACGTATGGCGCAAATGCTGGCAAACCCCTGGGGGTTACATGTTCTTCTCCCCTCCCCACCAAACATATACCAGAATTGACTTGCTGCTGGTGTCTGAGGAGGGAGGGGGAGAGGTTGGAAACCCCACGGTTGAATCTGTGAGCTGGACGGATCATGAACTCCTCGTTATGGAATGGCGGCTGCAAGCCACCGTGAAATCACGTAGGTGGCGCTGTAACGAGGGACCAGGTGTTTAGGGAATTCCTTAAGAACGAAATAGAAGCCTTCTTCTTATCAAATGACACAGGGAAAGTCTCAATGGTTACAGTTTGGGAAGCAGCGAATGCCACCTTCAGGGGTCTCCTCATCGCAGAGGGTTCGAGCAAGAAGCGAGAGAGGGCCCTGATAGAATCCAGAATCCGGGAAGACCTGCGGGCCATGAGGGCACAGCTCACCAAGGGAAACATAGACCGCGAAAACCTCCTGAGTGAAATGAGAGAGAAGAGACAAGCTCTGCATACAATCCTGATTGGAGAAGCAGACATACTATGAGAAGGGAGACAGGGTTGGAACTCTTCTGGCACATAGGCTGAGGGGAAACAGGGCGGGCAGACACATAGAAAAGGTCAATGACGGGGCGGGTAACGCCCAGATAAAAACTGAACACATAGCCGAATCATTTGCGGCCTTCTATAAGGCCCTTTGCACTAAACAAGAGGGTGAATCACTGGATGAAATTCGAAAATATCTTGAAGACTACCCCCCTACCCAAGCTCACAGACCTAGAGAGGGAGACATTAGACAAGGAGATAACAGAGGAGGAGGTGGAAGAGGCCATTAAAAAGCTTAAAATAGGCAAGACCCCGGTAGAATATGGGTACACAGCGGATTTCTATAAACAATTCCAGTCCGAACTAACCCAACCACTGACCAAATTATTCAACCAAATCAAAAACTTAGAAACGATTCCACCAAACTTCCTGCAGGCCATAATTACAGTTATCCCTAAGCCGGGCAGAGACCCAGCGGAGTGTGGCTCATACAGGCCCATCTCGCTTCTGAACACAGATGCCAAGATCTTCACCAGGATCCTGGTGACACGTCTAGAAAGGTGTCTCCCCCGACTGATCCATCCCGATCAGGTAGGCTTTGTAGTAAATAGACAAGGAGCAGACAGCATGCGCAAAACCCTGCACATACTGAGCTCAAATGGAGTGAAAAATGACGGTGCTCTTCTCTTGTTTCTAGACGCGGAGAAGGCGTTTGACAGAGTGAGCTGGGCCTTCATGGAGGGGGTTCTGTCGTCCTTGGGGATGGGACCCAGGTGGCAGGGATGGATGACGGCCCTTTACTCCCGCCCTTCCGCTAAAGTGGTGGTCAATGGAGGAGAGTCGGATTTCTTTCACAAGACAGGGATGCCCACTGTCTCCCCTCATATACGCCCTGGTGATGGAACCCTGGGCCGTAGCAATCAGGACTAATGATCAGATCCAGGGTGTTAAAATAGGGGGAACTGACTACAAAATAACCCTGTTTGCGGACGATGTCCTCCTGTACCTCTCTAAACCATCCCAATCAGTCCCAGAGGTGTTGAATAGACTGGAGCGATATGGTTCCCTGGCAGGCTATAAGGTCAACGTAGATAAATCAGTGGCTTTCCCGGCAGGACAGCTCAACGAGACCGAGAGACAATACATCGATAACCTTCCGTTTTATAAACAAACAGTGGGACTCTCTCACCTGGGGATCCGAATTCCATCACACCTAGAAGATCTCTTTAAGGTAAACTATCCGCCCCTATGGAAGTCAATCAAACACGACCTGGGACGCTGGTCAAAATCCGGCCTCTCATGGATGGCTCGCCTCAACTCCATCAAAATGGTAATCCTCCCCAAATTCTTATATCTGTTTCAAATGCTGCTAACCCAGATACCGAACTCATTTCTCCTAGAGATCAAGCGGGCCCTTCTCCATTATCTATGGACTGGTAAATCCCACAGGATTGCTTATGACACTCTCACTAGACCTAAGGATGAGGGTGGAGTTAATTTCCCAGATCTAAACACTTATTATAAGGCGTCACAATTGCGAGTCCTGGTTAATCATCTGACGACTGGCCCAAAGAAACAATGGGTAACACTGGATAACACACTCTTCTCGCCGGTCACATTGGACAAGTGGCTATGGGTCCCCAAGACATCTATTCCGAGAAGGGTTCTAAAACATCCAGTGTTGGAAGTGCTGTGGTCTATTTGGAAGGAAGGGGGTTACCTAAGATGGCTCACAACGTGGCCCTCACCTTTGAGCTGCATCTGGGCTCCGCCACTTTGGGCGGGGATCAACGAACCACCAGCCTTCCAGCAATGGTACGAGGTGGGTCTTTGTAGGGCCGGACAGCTTTGGGTGGATGGGGTGTTTATATCTCTAGGTGACCTAAAGGATGCCCTGGGCCTCCCCAACCTCTCCCCCTTTCAATACCTACAGCTTAAGGGTGCCCTTACCGAGAGCAGATGGGGTGACACACTTAGGCGGGACCTAACCGATTTTGAGAAATTCCTAATAGCACACAAAGGTACGAAAGGGGTGATATTGCGGCTTTATAGCTTCTTGTTGTTCTCTACCCCACGGGACCCCCATCTTCCCAAGTACAATGGGGGAAGGACTTAGGCACCCCCATAACGGAAAAAAGATGGACCAAGATTTGTAGGCAGGCACACCGTTCCACAACTGTATCCCAATACCGCAACCAGACCGTGAAGTTGATACACAGATGGCACTACCCCCCACAGAGGATAGCCAGAATGAGAAAAGGTTATGACCCCCACTGCTGGAAATGCCACGTTGAAAAGGGGGATTATGTCCATATGTGGTTGTGACCTCACTTTGATATATACCAATGTTTGCATTATTTTTTTAGTTATGTCATAATTGTAAAACTCCAATAAAACCAAATTTTCAAAAACAGTTGTTAGGAGAAAAAACACCCCCCTTTAAAATGTACTTGCGACAGCACACCCAGCTAATAGCATGGGTTTCCTCAGCGGTATGCTTCTTTTTACGGCCCACGGGGACCCCTGAGCTATCAGTGGGTTCCGGATTATAAGTTGCAATGGGGGAAAAGGGTACGGGAACTTGTGACTGCACAACTCAAAATAAAAATAAATCATATATTTATCAATCGCAATTCGCATAGATTCGCTCGTGCACTTCACCTGAAAATCAAATGGCTACCAGACAGTGCCTGCACTGCTGCTGGACTGAGCATACTGCTCCTGCTGCTTGCATTTTGACACCCAGCTGCAGCAGAGTCAGTCAGCACAGGTCGCCGGCTGCGCTCTGCTGAACCTGCGCAAACAGTGCACATCATCTTCCACTGCTGCCCTCTCTCTCATACCCTCAAATCTAGCTGTGCTTAGACTGATACTAGAACCACATTGCTAGGTGTAGGCCTCTTTCCCACTATACAGGATTCTCACATCTAGCTGTGTTTAGGAGTGTACTCAATTGTTACAATCTGAATGTCCAATCTAGCTGTGTTTAGGAGTGTTCTCAAATATTCTGTTAGACGTAGGCCTCGCTCCCACTATACAGGATTCTCAAATCTAGCTGTGTTTAGAAGTGTACTCAATTGTTCCAATTTGACTGTCAAATCTAGCTGTGTTTAGGAGTGTACTCAAATATTCTGTTGGACGTAGGCCTCTCTCCCACTATACAGAATTCTCAGATCTTGCCGTGTTTAGGAGTGTACTTAATTGTCCTGTTAGATGTAGGCCTCTCTCCCACTATACAGGATTCTCAAATCTAGCTGTGTTTAGGAGTGTACTCAACTGTTCCAATTGATTCTCAAATTTAGCTGTGCTTAGACTGATATTAGAATTGCATTGCTGGGTGTGGGACCCTGTCCCACTGTGCAGGATATTCGGGCGTCGCTGTGTTTAGGAGTGTGCCCAACTGTTCCAATTGACTCTTAAATCTAGCTGTGCTTGTGCGTTGCTGGGTGCGGGCCTCTCTCCCACTGTGCGGGATTCTTGAGTCTAGCTGTGTCTAGGTTGACACTCAAATTGCATTGTTAGGCCCTAACTAGTACCACCCTACATATAGGGTGGTACTCAAATTGCATTGTCAGGTGTAGGCCTTTCACCTTTCTCCCACTTTACAGGAACCTGAAGTCCAGCTGGGTGTGGTCTTGTGCTCAATTGCACCGTCGGGGGTAGCCCCCCTCCTACTATACAGTAATCACGAGCATAGTTAGGCTTATTCTCTAGCACAACCTTAGTCAAAACCAATTTAACACACTCGTAGAAATGACTAGACCATGATAGTATTATATCAACCCCCACTAAAACCTCAGAGACCTAGACAGACAGCCACCAAACGTAGTCCTACACCTCTGGACAACTGTGCGCCCAGCACCCCAACACAACCGGACAACACTCCAAGGTTACATAGCCAACCCACCTCAAGAATAGACAACACTAAAAGCACCCAAGCTTACTAACACAAGAAGAAACACCAGTATCGCCATCAGAAGGCACTACAGTCAACCACCCAACCGCCATCTCCTCACCGAGCAACAAAATACCCCGGACCAGGAAGGGGCGCAGAGAAAGAGCACAAGACAAGGCCACATTGGACGCAATTGCACAAATTCAACTCACCCCTAAAGCAACAACAGCAAATGAAGGAAACACACCACCAAAAACCAAAACGACCAGAAGGAACTGCCAAAGGGAAAAATCCTTATATCTCACACCTTACCTCGCAACAACCCCTGAACCTGGATACCCCAACGACACAGAGACATCAAGACACACAAAGAACAGCCCAAGACAACCAGGAAAAAGATGGGAGCACCCGAGAAGAGTGTGGGTAGATTCTGACCCCATCACCCCATATATCACAAGAAAAAAGGGATGCCATCAACACCCACGGCACATCTGACAAAACAACAAAGCTCTAATAAGCAACAACCCAAACATCGACCTAACTGACCAATTCAATGAAGAAGAAGCCTTCGCTGATCTTCATCGAACCGGCATGAATAAAGAAGCACCACTACTGAACAGCCAATCTCTCAATCTAGCAGACCACTCCAATGAAGATGCAGCTTTCGCTGATCCTCATACTCCCCCATTCAACCGCAATAAAGATGCACCACAATCAAACAACTACAAACCAAAATAAGGAACTACTAACAAGCAAAACCACACCAAAAAGATCCACTGCAACCTAATCAATGCTACGTCAATGTCCAAACATGCCACGGAACTATACGATCTGCTCTGCTACGGAGGGATGGACATCCTATTTGTAACAGAAACATGGCTAGACGACAACTACAAGATCACCGTCAACAACTGCTTGCCTAAATACTTCAAATGCGTCCAAGCAAACAGAGAAACCAAAAGAGGCGGGGTATTGGCAATCATCCACAAGGAACACCTGTCACGACCCTCACCCCAAAGCCCCCCTGGCCTACCCATGGGCCAGGGAGAGCCTTGACCCCAGTCCCCACTAAATCCCAACCTAGGCCTTCTTGGGGCCAGTCCTTTCGCCTTTGGCACCAGGCTCATACTTAATAATGAGTTTGTGCTTGGGAACTACTTTTTGTTACTGTCATTCAATGTGGAAGCATCCACAGAATCAGGCTTCTTGGAACCTGGCTTGCAGAAGGATGGTTTGGGTGTGGCACCTTGGAACTCTTTTACCTGGACTTCTTTCTTGAAGCTATTTAAACCATGCCCGACTGGACTGACACGCTTCGCGTTAGTTTGCAATTCCGCAACGTGACGCTCACCGCGTTCAGCTTCAGCCACAAACCTCGGATGAACAGCATCTGCAGAAAAAGAAGGAAGACATCGTTAGAACAGGTTGCAGCTTACCTGAATTCCATCATTAGCGGTCCTCAGCTCGTCCGACCGGCATCCTGGAACTAGCGCTTCTTCGGATCGACAGACCTGCAGAAAGGGAAAGACAAGGCATTAGACATTGTGCACAATTAACAAACTCCGCCAAAAGGCTTACCTTGCCGCTCGCACTTCATTCAGCAACATCTCTGGAATTCTACACTCCGACGAGCACCGCGACCTGTGAAGACAAAAGATGACAGGTTAGCAAAGGCAAGGCACCTTAGTGCTGCGTTAAGCGCCTACTCGCCACGTCTTGGCGCTCCAAAAACGGAAATACTTACCAGCGAACCCCGAATCCAATCTTCGCCACAAGAGAAAAAAGACATTGTTAATTCCAGAAAGGCATGCTAGGACAGCAAAACACCATAGCAATAAGACCTACCTGAAAGACTCACGTTGGGCCCGCATCAGTGAAGTAACTCGACCGCCATAGCCCGGAAAAGCACCACGTGACCCTGCCGAGACAGCAGGACGGAGAACCCGCCAACATCAAGAACAAGGTGAGAGGAAGCCCAGAGGGACAGCAGACATACCGGGTGGTGGGAGGCTGTTAATCCCAGTTACCTGGTCCTAAACATTGTTTACCTGTATTTCTGGCAGGATTCTTCCGCTGGTCACTACTGGGCATCGCAGGGAGGGATACCTGGACACCGACTGCTGGTTGGCGCCCCCGTGGAACCAGGTGAGCGTAACACACCTGGATATCAAATTGGAAGACCCACTAAACATCGATAATTGCAAATCTTTAACCATACGCCTATCAGTAAGCCCCAAAACAAACCTGAAATTCATACTGATATACAGACCACCAACCTATGATGCAACCTTCGTAGATGCCTTCACAGAACCAATCACCATCCTAGCCATCAAACACAATCACCTGATCGTCCGGGCAGATTTCAACATCTGGTTCAAAAAAGAAAGCACAACCATACAAAAATATCTAACCAACCAATTAGCAGCAATGAATCTACAACAACTAGTCAAAGGAGCGGCCCACTCGGCAGGGCATACACTTGACACAATCTTCGCGAACAAACAACTCTTTACAACAGCACCCCCGATTCAAATCTTCTGGAGCGACCACCTCATCATCCCCTTCGTAATCAAAATGACCACTCCAGTAAACAATCAACCAAACAAATCACCAATCACCATGAAAAGAAACTGGAGAATCATCAAAAACTCCAACCTTAGTGAACTCCTGGAGCTCAGCAAACCACACCCAACATTTATGGAAGACGACCTGGACCAAAAAGTAGCCCTGCTGCACTCCTGGATTATAACAACTATAGACAACATCGCCAGAGAAAAACCTTTCACTCCGTCTCATAAACGGGCAATGGGAAAATGGATCACCCCACTACTCAGCACAATGAAAAGGAAAAACCGTAAACTAGAACTTGATTGGAGAAAACAAAACAACACTGCGAATAAGCACAAATTCCTACAACACAACTGTGAATACAAAAAGGAAATACAAAAAGCAAAGAGGAAACACTACGACAACCGAATCTTCGAAGCACCAAACACCCAAAAGGAACTCTTCAAAATCATAAATGAAATTAAAAACCCTCCACGATGCAACAACACACCAACTCCGTCTATAAAACTATGCGATGACCTTGCAGAGCACTTCTAAAACAAAATCACCACCATCCAACAAACCATACAAAGCAGACCACCCGATCTGACTACGACCCCCACCTACACTCAGGAGGAACACCCGAACAAACTACAAAGCTTTCCAGAAATATCAGTGGAGACATTCGTCAAACTGGGGAATGAAAGCAATAACTCAGGGTCCCCCGAAGACCCTGCCCGCCAGACATATACAAATCTATTCTTAAACAAGGAACGCTCATGGAATATCACAGGAACGTCCTCAACCTTTCAATCGCAATGGGGAAAGTGCCACAAGCCTTCAAATCTGCATACATCAGGCCACTACTCAAAGATATAGCAGGAACCATAGAGGACCTCTCCAACTACAGACCCATCTCCAATATCCCGTACACAGCCAAGCTGCTCAAAACATACATATACAAAATGACTCAAGAATTCATAGAAGAGCACGGCCTACTAGACCAGACACAAATTGGCCAATGAGAGGAACGGAATCAGCCCTCCTCTCAATATGGAACGACCTGAAAATGAACACAGACTTGGACAACAACACTGCCTTGATACTCCTAGACCTATCAGCAGCATTCGACACAATTAATCACGACACCCTCATTACGAGATTAGAAGGACCTTCTATGGATCAAATCTTTCCTAACAAACAGAACGGAAACCGTATTGATGAAACTCTTCAAATCCAGCCCGAGAGATTCCACCTGTGTAGTACCACAAGGATCATCCTTCTCCCTGCTACTATTCAACATCTACCTATATCTACTGATCAAAATCATCAAAGGTCACAGCCCCACCTGCTACAACTATACCAACGATACACAAATAATCTTCAAAATACAAAAGACAACCTGGAAATTAACTCAACGACAGAAAACTGCCTCCACGAAGTATTCATCTGGATGAACTCCAACTGTCTCAAATCAAGCCAGGCAAAACAGAAATAATGATCGTCATAAAAAATTGAGAAGAAAACCACTTAATCCCTTGGCAAAGGGATCTCGGGACAACCCCAGCAACCGTCGCCAATTGTAAAAAACCTGGGGGTCCTGATGGAAAACAATCTGATGCTAAAGCCACAAGTAAATGTTCTTCTCAAGAAATTCGAGTTACTTCTGCGAGCGATAAAGAGGATCCTACCGTTCCTATCATTCACCAATAAAACAACCACCATCATCACCCCTCGTCATGTCCAAAGTAGACTCTGCCAACAGCCTATACTTAGGTATGTGCTTAGAGAGGCATCAGCTTCACCTCACTGATGATCCCCAACAAGGGTGAAACACGTGTATGGGGTTGCTGGTGGTACTCTCGTTCAGGTTGGAATTGCCATTGCATTTCGGTGCTGGACTGCCCCTGGGCAGGACAAAGACTGATATGCAAATGGATATTTCCCATATGTGAAAGGCACAGTGAGTAAAAGCAGTGGCTGCGAACTCTTAAGTGGTTAATAACCACTGAACAGGTTATCAAGTCTGTTCTTTCGAGAGAGGGGCGCCCGCTATCTTTGCAAAACTATACTTAGGTATGCCTGAACGACTCTTAAAAAAACTATAACGCATACAAAATGTGTCAGCCAGACTGCTTCTGAAAGTACCCCGAAGAGAACACACCACGCCACTGCTGAAAACACTACATTGGCTACCAATAAAACAACTAATAAAATTCAAAACAATGTGCATCACGCATAGAGCTGTACACAACCAGGGCGCTGAGTTCCTGAGAGACAAACTACATCTACACCAACCAACAAGAACACTCAGATCAAGCATTGACTTCCGCCTGGAACCGAAACCCTACAACAAAAGAAAACTCGGAGGATCTTCTTTCTCTCACCAACCGGCGAAAACCTGGAACAACCTTCCAAAGCACAAGAAACCACTTACTATTCAGGTAATTACTCAAAACATGGCTCTTCATGTCATAACTAGAAAAAACGGCCACAGGGGCACACTCACAACTAAAACATCGAAGAACGAAGAGACAGACCCTGATCCACATGAGCAACCTACAGAAAAACCCTAAGGAACAACCCCAGAACATACCAAACGACTAACCGAGAGACAGTGGTAATAGGACCAAAAGACGGAATACATAGCAAGACGAAGCCAGAAACACAAGGACAACTCATCAATAGGACCCTGACCGTAAACTATAGCCATTCCCAACAGACCTAATCACAGCAGACAGCTAGGGAATAGTAAGCCATGTACCAGTAGCTCCAATCCAGAGGGTGATAAACAGAGTAAGCACCCACTCTACAGAATGCTCATCAAGCTACAGCAGGAAGCACAATGCACCATCAGACACAAACTACAACTAAACAATAGCCCAAAGGAAGTCACCCCATGGAAACCAAATAACCAACTTAAAGAGTAGGAAACTAACGATGGAATAAAACAGGCTGACCGAAACAGACTCACTAAGATGTCTCATCAACAGCATTCTGACCCTGAACCATTCAAAGCTTCAACTGACCAATGTCACATTAGATAACAAGAGAATAGATAGTACCAACACAGTTCCGCACCCGAAGAAATGGTTCAGCCACACCTACAACTTCATACAAGACTCACTATGATACAGCGAGATGGCCAATAAGGAACCAGCAACAACCCCACCCACAGGGATACAACTCAAACGGAACCAGTAGTACCTGGACCTGGATACAGACCCCACTAACCCAACCCTCAATTTTCTGCATATTCAACCCACACAAAACTCACACAACCATTTATCTCCCAGAATCCGAACGCACTTTACCACACCGCATTAACAACACATAGACAGCACCTGCAGCACACAAGGCCTCGCCCGATCCGATACTTGTACCAACGCCCAGCACTCGGTGTATACAGAGCTGAAGCTGCCAGCAGCACACCACTTCTCCCACTCTCCTACTCCCCTCCCCCAGACTAACCCTACCCACCCTCCTCCTGTTTACAGATCCGCCAGAGCACCTGGGGACCAATTCTGTTGGTGACGGTGCGCTATATAAGTACCTTTAACATAGTGAGCCGGATGGACCCCAGCCGGCCCATATGACTGGGGGTCTCCAAACAGCCCTTTAAGATGAGCAGCAGCAACCTTGAGATAGATGGGGATGCAGATTCATACTCTGGCACCAAATAATAATGACAACTCAATAGTTTGGCAAAGGGAGTCAGTTTAATGACAAGTACAAACAACAGCGAGTTCAATGAACGTCAGCAAACGCTCGGTCTTCCTTCTCTCTTAAACTCCAATTAATTTCAGAAAAAAACATGATATTTATACCAAAAATTCATCATCAATGATGTGTAATTCTTAAAAAATAGCATGACACTTGATCGGTCATAGGAAGTATAGGTACTATATCTGTATATGGTAACGGGGAGAGGGGATTGGATAAACAATGTCAGGTGGGGCAACTAAGCCCTTCCTTCAAAATGGCTACTGTAAACATCACTAAAAGTACGACGTCTCATTGGTTCTACTAACTATAGGACCCTATATTACATTTTGCCAGTTGTCTACCATCGGTGGCTTATCTTGACCTTTCTGAACAGGGTACTCTGTTCTTTTTTGTCTTTAATTGTATCCACTGATGACCTATTCCAGCTGATACGGACTTGGCTTCTTGGCATGATTACCTTCAGCTGAGTTTCTCTCTGTCTTAATTCTCAATTTGTTTTCTGTAGCACTCTCTTCCTGAGACCTTTAGTAACCTCTGTTCAATTCTGCTTGTGTGCGTAGTGGAAGTATACTCATACAAAGTGCCTTTTGATGTAGATGTAAGTATAGATGGCGCTTGCTGCAATCTCTTTTACAACTAAGCATAAGCAAGCTTTCACAATGTCTTTGCTTCTTGCAGTTTCTTGCATCTCTACACGTTTAACCTAACTTAATAGCTTCATTGTGCATATGGCATAGGTTTCTGCTTCTTGACATCAATTTCTTCATCTTATAATCAGGATGTCACTTATCTGTGGTATCTTGTCTCCTTGTCAATATTCTCAGGTCATTATATCTTCTATATGTGCGTCTGTCCGATTTCTCATGACATCACCATTCGTCTTCTTTTAGTATCTTCTTGGCTTCTTCAAGTATTACATTTTGTCAAATGTCCTTTTGTCTTGTCTGTAGATATGGCTTTCTCAATGGGTACCTTACTGTCCAGGTTTTCTTAGGTGTTGGTATTTATTTATTTATTTATTTATTTATTTACATTTATAAAGCGCTCACACAGCCCGCAGGCATCGAGGCGCTGTTACAAGAATTGTTTGTTTTTCTTAGTTGCTAATTATGTTTTATTTTTTGTCTTAGTTACGTATTTTATAACGCGCTTAAACACCCAGAGGTTTCTAAGCGCGGACCCGGGGATCGAACCTGTGTTGCTTCGTGTCGTCTTGCTTCCAAGATGCGCATGCTGCCTCTGAGCTATCCTCCTGGTACTTCAATAGGTGCTGTTATTCTAATAGGCACTGGGCAGAGCCCAACTGCGGCTCTCTGCTGGTTTATCTGTTCATCATACGTCACATATTTCGGGGGTGAACGTAACTGGCACTTCAAAAGGGGTGGCTGGAGTGCAGATGACACTTGGCACTTCCTCTTCACACCCCCCTCTGGGCGATTCATCGACCAATCTCACTTCTTTCTTTGCACTCACTTTCCTGTCATCCTCTGGATCTAGACATCTAGGTCTGCAGAAATGTTCTTTTGAGGTCCATATCTTTATGACTTCCTTCAAACTTCCTGCTGTTCTCACATGCTCATCTTTGTTCCATGTCATTAGTTGACATTCTCCACTTGGATTGCAATAGATCAATTTTCCCACATATTTTCTACGTTTCTTCAGATACCGAAACTTTGTTCCTTCTGGTGCATAAATGCTGGCCTTTACAAATTCTCTTATTTTTTCATCAGTCAGGTCGTTGGGCTTCCATCCTGACTCGACATCAATCATGATTTTCATCCCTATGGCCTTTTTCGCAGTTTTCTGGCACTGGGAGATTGTTATCTTGATAACACAGAATCCAAGCAATATCATCACTAACATGCCTCCTAGGAATTTGAATGTGTCTGCCATCCATTGTGTAATCCATGAAAAGAAGGATCCAAACCAACTGTCATCGTCGACTTCGTCAACTTCATCTATCATCTGATTCTGTAGTTGTGTCAGCATACCTATAGCTTCTGTTAAGGTTCCATTCTCGTCATCGTGTTATGGTATAAATTTGCCACATGATTCTCCGATTTTTGCACAAACACCTCCATCCATAGCTGTGATCATGTCTAGGACATATCTGTTCTGGAGAGTCATTAGTCAAATCGCTCTCAACTCTTCCTTAATTGCATTGAATCCTTTTATGGTTGTATTGATGCTCTGCAGTAACTCCCATCTGTTTATTGACAACCATTTAGAATTTGCTCCAACCTGAACTCTTGGCATCAGAATTGTCATGAACACTGATGAGGTTAGGCTGAACAACCTGTCTTCAATTGGGATTGCATGAAAGGCTTCTTCTAATTTGGCAGAGAAGTAATTCTCTCTCTTCTTTCGGCTCATCAATTACACAGATCTCTTCTTCCTCAGGTGAGCATCTGCTTTCAGGAAACTTTCAATATTCAGATCACATTTTGGAATCACCAATGCTGGAATATGGACATTCAGCAATGTACATATTCCTCCCCAATTCTTCGGCAATCTGATATATGCTTTGGTTCCACACACCCGATCATGATCCATGATCACTGCTGTTCCATGCATCATTCTTGTAGTATCAAAGATGCGTTTGCAGTTCTGAATTTCTCCTATTTTTCTTGTACCATTGTTTCTGAAGAACAGTTTAGAACTCTCCAATGGCACTATCTGTAGGGGTCCTCCTCTATCTTCGCCCCATGTTAGTAGTCTTGCAAGTCTCAGCCATAATGGCTTGCAAATCATCTGTGCATTTTCAACTGTCTCTTTATAGTATCCAATGATCATCCATGCTCTGCAGATCACTACTCCTTTCTCCCATTCTTCTGGAGAAAGCACTGTTCCCCGAATTTGCATTTGCCCTCTGTCTTTCCATTTTCAAACTTCTTCGGTAGATTTCCCTTTGATGTTTAGCTTTTTTGTTTGTTTCTCTTCTGATCTCTGCTCCTTTAAGTCCAGGTTTTTCATATCTTATTACAATGTTGTTTGTTTTCCCATTGTTTCTCGTCTTTATGTCTTGGGCGTAATCATCTTCATTTGGATCAGTTGCTTCAGTTGCCCATTTGAGTGAAGCATCAATTCCCATGAACTGGCCTCTGGTCGTGCACATTGCTAAATGTGATATGCAGTGCGCTGTCTTGGCATCTATTTCAACAGCTACAAAGATTTTTGACTTCCCCATGCTGTAGGGCAAGAGTGCACAAACAAAGCATTCCTCCTCTGAAGTTCGTCTTCCAACTTGCTTCATGTGTTGGTACCATATGTTATTTCCCAACTGTGCTCTGTTATCCAGGTAATCATTCAATTCGTTATTGTCTTCTTGTGCGCTTCTTCTAATTCTTAAAGTCTTCCTGTAGTTTGCTATAACCACATCCGTATAACTTCTTCTTACTGGAGGATTCTCAGGTATTTTCATCTGTACCATTTGAGTAGGAGAAAGTCTGGCAATACTTTCCTTGTCCTCTTGTATCTTTTTTGCTTTGTTAATGAGTGTCCGTATTGATTCTACTATGGTCTCAGCACATGACTGTATTGCAGGACTCAAGCTTGACCCTTTCATCACTGGATCAGGCATGCTCGTCGGTGCTGTGTCTGTTCATTTATTCTCTAACGCCTTTTGTCTCTTTAAAAGTTCAGCTTTCTCCATTAGGCTTTCTACTTCTCTTGGTGTGGAATTTCTCATTGTTGGTTGTCCAAACATTCCCCTTTCTCTGGAATGTGATTCTGCAGTCATTGACACTAGACCAGGTGTGTATGTACTCATCATTTGTGTGCTTGTAACTTTCATTAACCCCTTCTCGGGTTAACTTTGCCAACCCTGTCATCAGCGTTTCAATCCCTTTGTTACCACAAGTGTGTGTGTGTTATTGTCAATCATATCCATTTCAAGTTCATTCACTCTATCAGTTCTTCTAGGGACTAGAATGACTATGTAAGGTCTGGGTACTTTTGTAGGTTTCATGCGTATATCATTAGGTGGGTGCACAGGAGTCTAAACGCTTTGTGCACCAATAAAAAATGCAGTTCGAATTGTCAGTGAGAGTAATATGATAATAAATACTATGCATGTGTAAATGATGCACCTGTAAATTAGCTTACATCACTTATTCCTGGGACAATATGAGCGTCTCTCCTCCCGAGGGAGGCAATGTTACTGTTCTGGTTGCCCATCTCGATCATCTAAGAAAATAAAACTAACCCCTTAATGCATGCTATACAGCGTCACATCTAGATACCGCTGTCTTCACTTGCAGGTCACAGATGCTGGAACGCTTATTCTCTTTGCCCGAGTAATAGACTGCCTCTGTCTCTGGAACCAGTCCTCCTCTCTATATACGAAAGTTTAAAATGAGGCAATAAGTTCAGCAAGTCTTTAATTTGCGTGTTCAAAATAGACCAGTTCGCAGTCAATGCCTCTTATCTGTTTCACTCCAGATGACATGTCATTCCTTTATCAGCATGAGCAAAAGCGAAGCCCTTTAGCAACACCTTCACGATCTCTCCCTCGAAGGAAAGTTTACAATCTTCTCCGGTGATTCTGATGATGATAGAAAGTTGGACCTGCATTATGATACCATGCAGGGGCATACCCATCTGTGTAGAGTTTTCTGGGTCTCTGATGAAAGTATGGACATCAACACTGGCAGGTCTCCCCACAAGCTCAGGAAAGTCTTCAATCAGGTGAAAATATATGTTGCTAGCTAGTCTGCTATCTTCTTGTGACAGGGACATTTGTCTTGTCCTGTCTGTACTCCGGAAGCAAAAGAAACTGCTCTGCAATCACGCTCTTCCTTTAGAGATGAGAGCCATTGACTCCCTAGAATTATTGAAGAAAAGACTGAAGACCCATCTCTTCAACTAAATGGCTCTGAGATTTGTCTAAAATATCATTTTCTGTGGTGTGGCCTACTGGATACTCCTTTTTTGTTATTTGTTATATATGTCATGTAGTGTCCTCATGCCTTCGGGTCTATGGCTGCGCTGTATAAATGCATTAAAGTAAAGTAAAGTGATGTAATGTTCGTGAGCCTTCCCACCAACGACGGGTATGACCTCAGTACTAACTCAAAATAGATCAGAATGTCCTTGGTAAGGTCACTATTGTGTGACACCATAAGTGAGTCCAAATAAGGCTTCTGTATCAGAAGAGTCAGTATACTGTATTCTCTTCCAATTTATGTATCCTCGATCAAAATTTGGCATATCTTTTCTTATCCAGGCTTCGGTGCCTCAGTCCAAAGTCCAAAGTCAGCAAGCTATGTTGTGGTTTATACTTATACATGCACTTTACTTCTTCACCCTGCAATCAGGATGCACAGTGTCTGTGTTTTTATGTCCTTCTCCCCTTATTTTGCTCAAAGGAAGTGTCCAAATGAAGCCACAATTTCAAAAGTTCTTTGTCTTTGCTTTGCTGGTCAGGCGTCCTTCTTCCTCGTCATGGATCTTGTTTACACGTGCTGTGGTTCTTCCCCGTTGTCTGTAGTCTTTACGCAGTGGGGTGCGGGCAGAGGGTCTTCTCCGATATATGGCTTGACGTCACCCAGAAAGATCCAAGCTCTTCTTCCCTGTAACTTCACTGGAGAAGGCGTGACTTCCTCCACTCTAAAGGGACCGTTGAACCTTGGCTCGTCCCACTTTTTTCTTGTGTGATTTCTCACCAGGACGGTGTCCCCAGGGAATAGTTGAGGTACACATAAGTCCGGAACTTGGTTTGTTGTAGTATCTCCTTCTGTGCTCTGTGCTGCCCTACACCTTTATTGTTGTTGCTGCAGCTGTCCTGAAACTACAGTAAGACAAGATGTCAAGCAATTCAAATAGTTTTGCATTTCCGATCCTAACACTTTTCTTATTGGCTGAGCATCACATCTAGCTCTATTTTGGGGTGTTAATGGCATGTGCATCCTTCTGCCCGTCACAATTTTGTGTGGCGTGAGATGATGGCCAGAACCAGGTTGGTTTCTGAGTGCATACAGTGCCAGTGGAAGACAGTGTAGCCATCCTTTCTTCAGAGTAAGTGTCAACTTGGCTATCCTTTCCTTTAACAAGCAGCTTCTCGCATATGCCATTCCCTTGAGGATGATATGCTGATGAGAACTTGTGCTTTATACCAAGCAACAAGTTGATCTGTTCAAATACTGCATTAACAAAGTGAGGTCCATTGTCTGACCCCATCTGGGAAACACTTCCCTCACCAGAAATTTGTCCGCACCGGTAGAGTCTAGGTGTGTACATGTACCTGCTCTATCCACCTAGAAAATGGACACACCACAACAATTAGATACCTGTACCCATTACATACCTGAATTGCTGAAAAGACCCATTAGGCCTTGGGATAACTGCTCTGATCACACGTAGTGTATGCCCAGCCACGAACTGCTGACAGATTATACATTTCACCATAAAAAATACACTGTGTGCTGCCACGTTCGTTATGAACCAGTCTTCAGCAATTGTTGCTGCTAGATTCTCCTTTGTCATGTGCGCTGGATAGTGTAACTGTTCCAGTGCTATTTTCAATAAGGCTATAGGCATCACTGGTTTACCAGTGCTGTCTTGTCACCCCAAGCTCTCAGAGGTGTTTTTTCCATATTACTATATACTTCAGTCTCACTTCAAGCAACAATTATTCTCTCATGCACATCAGTATTTCCACATTCATTATTATTTCATCTTTGGTTGCCACATGCTTGGCTTCAGTGTAAGCTGCGTGATTTCCTCCTGAGATAAAATCTGTCACTTTTGTATGGGCGGCACATTTCACGACCGCTATGCCCACTGGGAGTTGTAGTGCCTTAATGAGCCTGTCCAATGGGGAAACATGCTGCACTGGTGTGCCATCCGCTCGGAGGCAGCCCCTCCTTTTCCAGCGCACTAGGCCTGCATGCACTGTCGATGTCACATAGGCGGAGTCACTGTATGCTGTTACTTCCTGGTCGGTGTGACTCTCGAATGCAAGTATCAACGCCAATAATTCTGTGGCTTGTGCTAAATAATGTAAGGATAATCATATACTGATGAGTACTCAAAATTCCCCTTTTGCCTTGTGTTTCATCACCGCAGCGCCTGTATATCTCTGTCCATTGTTTTTATCAATCCTCAACGAACCATCAACGAAGACGATTCCTCCTTCTGCCAATGCATTTTCTTTCACTCTAGGAATCTCATCATACAATTCTTCATAGTTCGCGCAGTCATGTATTGGCTCTCCTTCAGTGACTGTCTCTGCTATAAAGAAAGCTGAGTTCACTATTTTGCATCTAACTATCTTAATTGATGGATTTGATATGACCACTTCATAAGCAGAAGCTCTCTGAGATGTTAACGTGCCCTTTGGTTTCTCTAAAATGGCAAATAATGCATGCACGACAAATAACGTCATTGGGCATCCCATCACAATGGTTGCAGCAGAATGCTGCGACTGCTAAACTTTGTTTGCACGGGAAGTGACCCCTTATCAATGGGTCTAGATTCCCACTGTAGTATGCCCGGGGCTTGTACCCCAATGTGGTTTTCTGTGTGAGTATTGCTGTCATACCACAGGTAAAATTCCTCTGCATAATTGGGAATCCCTAAAACTGGTACCGTGCAAATGGCTTTTTTTAGTTTGACAAACCCTTCTTCCATGGTCTCGGTCCACATGATTTTTTCTTTTGTTGCCTGTGCTTTCTTTAAGGCTTGTAACAAGGGCTTGGTATAGGAACTGTAGTCAAAGACCCATGCCCTAACATAATTACATAATCCTAGAAAACTCTGCATTTGTTTTATCGTGTGTGGCTTGGCTGTTTTTGAGATGGCTGCAGCCCTTTCAGGGGTAACCTTTTTCCCCTCATGTGAGATCAGCTGGCCTAGGTACAGCACTTCTTGTTGACAATGCTGTAACTTCTCTTTGTCAACTTTATATCCTTTCTGAACCTTTCCTCTGCCATGCTTCAAATTAGAATGTCATCCACGTATTGTAAGATAACACTCTCTAATGCAATATTGCTTAAGTCCATCTGTAGGACTCTGTTGAAAATCGAAGGAGGCTCACAGTACCCCTGAGGCAACCTTCTGCTTTTCAGGCGAACTTGTCTGAACGAGAATGATGTCAGATCTTGTGAGTCTTTGTGCAATGGGATTGAGAAAAACACATTTTTGAAGACAATGGGCCTCATTACAAGTCAGGCGTTAAGGGTTTAACGGCACCGTCGGCGCCGTTAACCCTTAACGCCTGATTAAGAGGTCCCGGGTTTTAACGCCTGCTTTTTGCAGGTGTTAAAACCCATGCCGCAAAGTGACCTTGGTGCTAAGTACGGTGCCGCAATTTGCGGCACCGTACTTAGCGCCTTTCCCCATTCCCATTATGCCCTATGGGGCAAAAATGGGAATGCGGAAGGGGCCATTGGTGAATGGGGAATTACCGCCCCACTCATCTTGTAATGGGGCGGTAATTCTGCCATCCACCATGGCGGAATCGTAACCTTAGCACCATGGTCCTCTGCCAAGGTTGTAATGAGGGCCAATCACCTTGAAATATCGTGCCTCAATGGGTATATTACATAGGATTGTGGACGGGTTAGGGATTAGAGGGAACTCGGCTTCCACAATATCATTTATTTGCCTCAAATCCTGGATTAAACGCCAAGACCCTCCCTTTGATTTTTTAATCGGATAAACCACAGTATTGCATGGCGACTCTGACATCACTAAGATACCCTGCTCCATCATAGCAGAAATTGTTTTAAAAATCCCTTCATCTGTTTCCCCAGACATGGGATACTGTCGTGCCTTTGGTAATATTGCTCCTGGTTTCAATTTAATCTTCACTTCTCTGACTCCTTTCAGCAAGCCTACGTCATGAGGGTCTGTAGGCCATACTGAGACAAGCATCTTTGCCATGTCGTCATTAAAATATTCAGGATGGTTTTGTGCCAGCATCATTTTCTGGGGCACCTCTCTTTTAATCATTTTCACCCAATAAATGAGATTTACCTCAACTTTCATCTCATCTTCACCTATTTGCTCTTCAAATAGGTCGTCATCAGTGATGTCAGTCAATCTGTATCCTTCCCCAATGGCGATCACTGCGCACCATTGTCTACCTTCGTCATCACAACGATCAAGCAACGCCATCTTTCCTTGCACTATGGCTGCTTGTATTGTAAAGGGAAACAGAAACTCATCTGGGGTTCTCATAGTTTTGTCTGTAAGTTCTGGTAGCCATGACATTAATATCGCACTCCATACGTGAATATTTCTGGTTCCAATGGAATAGCTCTCATGCTCTAATCATTTTGCATACGTTCAAATAATGCATTCCTGGAGTTGAACATACTATGCCCTTCTCTGTGAACAAGATTGTCATGTTTAACTTCGTCATTAGGTCTCGTCCCAATATATTGACCGGGGTTTGCCTTGAATATAGCAGTTGCACACTCATGTCCCATTCTCCTATAGAAACTGGAAGTTCTTTTGTGAAAGGAACACAACTTGTTGTTCCTGCATTGCTGGACAAAGAAAACTTGCCTTCACGTATACACAAGCGTGTCGGACCCGTGTCAACTAAGAAAGAATATTCTTTATCCCATATAAAGAGATCTACCCTTGGTTCCTTGTGAGGATTTGGTCTCAATGATAGGATAGAACACATCAGGTCTCCCAGTTAGCTGTCCTAGTCCATATATACATTTGTTCCATATTGAGTGAATGGACTTCCTCCATCACCAGTGTCATTTCTTATTCCAGAATGCCGTGCCTGTCTTTTACTGGTTGTTTGTAACAGTTGCATTGGTGTCTGTTGAGACTGTTCCCGTGGAAAATGTGTCCCATTCTGTGGTTGCAAACTTTGCTGTGTTCCCATCGCTTGCTGCTGCACCGTGTGATTTTGTGCAACCCCATTTCCAACATGCTGCGAGAACGCAGGTGGATTCCCCATCCCACCTCTTGTACCTTGGTCGTTTTGCACCATGCCTTGACTTCTGCATGTGCGTGCTAGATGCCCTGTCATCCCACACATCCAACATTTTTGCGGCGGTCTGATTATTTGCCCATTCTGCATATCCTGGTTGCCGTTTTGCATGTTTTGCATGTTTTGAAAACCTCCCGGATTACTCTGGAAACTTCCCTGATTACTCTGCCATATTCTTCCTCAAAAGCCTCTGTCAAGTTCTGTCGTTATAGGTGGTATATCAGCAATATCATTGTCCACCTCCCCTTCCTCCTCACCTGTTTCTTCCAAAGAGATATCACGCCGGAGGAACTTCTTCTTAGTCTTCTTCTTTTTTGAGAAGAGAAACGGTCTTCCGCGGTAAAAAGCCACCCTGATTCCCTGCTAAACAGGGAAGCAGTGGACCCCTCTCCCGCAGAGACCAATCGGAGAGGAAAAAAGCAGCCGCTTAAAAAAAACCTCTTCGAGTCTGTTGATGCAGCGGATTGCTGAATTGTCTTGAGTAGTCCAGGACAAGATGGAAGGTGATCCGGAGCAGTAATGAAGCAGACGTCCTAAATGATGAGCGTACATTGGAGTTGACGTATCGAGGCAGGAGACTGGATACAGGTAAGTGAAAGTATCCGGAGTAAAGCAGCAGAGTAATACTCCAAAGGTACAGCAGCGTTAACAAGGGCAGCGGGGCTGCAAAGGAAGGAAAGCGAGGAGGGAGAGAAAGAAAAGAAGGAAAAAGGGGAACAGGACAGAGCGGTCGAGTAGCGGGCTAGAAGAAAGTGCAGAGTAAGAGCAAGGGAGCACGGCAACAGAGCGAAAAACAAAGTTGCAACGCGCCGAGCTGGGAGAAAGGGCAGAGCTTAATGTGGAAACGAAAGAGACAGAACAGAAAAGACTAGACCTCGGACCCAGGAAGTGAAACGCAAAAATGGAACAAACTAATGGCGCTGCCAGCGCCAAGCGTTCCAAAGCCGCCAGCGGCATCTACGCGTCGGCGGCATGACAGCCTCTTCCTCTTGGGTAAAACCCGTTATTGCCTTGATCAAACTGCCTTTGATTATTTATCTGCTGTGTATTTGATCCGTCTGTGTTAGTAATCATTGCCCCCTCAATGGCATATATTAACAATTTTTTCAGCACTAATTTGGCCTCTTCACCTTTTCGTGCAACATCCTTTTTGCAGTTTTTCTCTTGCAGCAGCCTGCAATAGTGTGCGATGGTCAACTATATTTCAGACCACGGCTTGGCCTCAATCCCCACCAATTTCTTGAGCTGCTCCTGTACCTGCTCTTGCAGCCCATGGCATAATATATGGTAAAACACGGGTATAGATTTCCCCCAAGATTCACGAATTTCCAGCACCCAGGCTGTTAGGCAGAATCATATGCAGTACCCTTTGGGAACACCACACACAGTTAAGACTACAAGTGCAAGTACAAATTCACCTTTGGTACAAGCCTGTACTATACAATAAAGTGGTAGCGATGGCTGAGCAGCCAGACTTATCTCAAGAGTAAAGTGAGCAGTATCAGAAGTTACACAAAGGACAGCAATTACTATGGTTCAAACAAACACTGATTCAAGGTTTCTGAGTAAAAGAATATACATTTATTTACACCATCAGTTATAAAACAGTTCACTAATATAAATCTGCAGAAAATCACAATCTTAATACACTGAGTGAGCAAAATGGCACTCCAGCTATTTAAAAGGGAGGAAAAACAAGGTTATCAACAATCAAGCAGCACCAACAAGTTATAGGCATGGCAATCTAGAAAAGGCTTACTACAACTAGGATTCAAGTCAATAGGCCTGGGCCAATGTTAATGGTTCAGAGTCTTTGCAGAGGATCACACAGTTCAGAGTAGTTCGCGGTTAAGTCTTTGCCAAGAGTTCAAAACAAAGTTAGTCAGAAGACAAGTTATTCAAAGGAGAAGAGAAGGACAAGCCTTCAGAGAGGCGAAAGATTTAAAACACTTTCATCGCGGTCAGACAGAACAAACAACCGAATTGGCACAGTACATTAAATGAAGAAGAATGCTATAGCTGAGGCGGTTGTTCCTGGCAGTTCCTGCAGGCTCACGGTTCCTGAAGCGACTGCTGTGGTGACAAGAAGGAGGAAGACTGGAGGGTCCTGCACTGCCCAGGGAAGAAGCCAGCAGCAGAGCAAAGCGTCGAATAAAAGGTGCGCTCCTTAAAACCCAAACAGGTTCCGTTCCTCCTGGCTATATGGTTCACTGAAGCGATGTACAGGAAATTCAACCAGGAGAGGGAGGCTGACGTTTGATGTTTGGCAAGCTGGATGGTCCCACCAAACTCAAGGGAAGAAGATTCCTTGCAGATCTTCTCTGTCGTCAGAGTTTTGGGCGATTCGGACCTGCAGCAGGGTTTCACCAGGATGTTCAGTAGTTGCAACAGTCCTCTTCCTTCAGCTCCTCGCTGGTTCTCTCATTCCAGTGGCGACTCTGCCTTCCAAATCCCAGAGACCTGCTTTTAAGCAGTTTTCCCCCATTCACACAGCCTGGCTGTCAATCACACAGTAGGCTGGCTGTCCTGGCAGGACATCCACCTAGCCAATCAAACTAGAGTGTGACTTGGGTCTCCAAGGAGACCCTGTGGAAGGGGCCTCAAACCCCTCCCAAACATCCTGTCCACCCAGACATTCAGCCGCCTAAGGAGGGCTTCTGTGCAGAAGCCCGCCAAAGGACGGCAAACAAAAGAACCAAACCTGGTTTGGCGTGCAGAGTAAAACACGAGAAAGACCTTTACAAAAACAAATGGCGAATAAACCCAACCGGAACCAAATAAAAATAAAAGGGGTCCAGCGGATTAGAGTTTGAGGCTACCACAATAGCCTCTAACAGTACCGAGGCTATTTTCATAAAATAAAAATGGTAGATACACCAGCCACATCTTAGAGAAAGGGGAACAAAATAATGTTCCATGAGAATCAGACAAAAAGGGATAATCATTACCCCTTCCAGTACTCTACGGGAAGATAGGGTGTACTGGGTCTGTAGGTTTAAAAAGACGAGTAAAGTCAATGGCAACTTTACATGTTCTGGGAGACAGTAGTCAGTCCCAGAAAATGGAGTTTAAAGTGGGAAGTCTAAAAAGACAACCCTGTGTCACTGCACTAAAGGTGCTGTGTGACACACAGTAAAATGATGATGCCTATGGAGTGGGTGAGACTCCATAGTCCATGAGAAAAAGATGTACAACACACAGCAAAAACACATGCAAGAGTGGGAAAAAAGGCTCACACTCTAACTAGGTGAAAACATAAATCCCAGAAATCCAGCAAAGCTGCTGAGGGACTCAACAGGTAAGGGAAATTAGCCATTCTGGAGAATTATCCCTAACACAGGCATCTTAGAAATTCTGAATGCAAAGCAAAGGATCATCTGACTCCATCATTTTACGTGTCATTGTAGCTCCCATATCAGAAGTATCCAGGTATAGCACTCGAAGTGCTTTCCATACCTCGGTTCTGCAATTGTTAAACGTTGGTCCGTCATGCGCAGTATTAACTGTAGTCACTCCATGGTAACCTGCACGTGTCCATAGATCATCAGCTCTACAACTAAGTATGTCAATTAAAAGACTCTTAATATCCCCAATAGCTAACGTGTTGCCTCACGTCATTTTTTCTAACTCATGTATCCATTTTCCGGCTCCCAATGTCAACATTGGGAGATTATTTTTCAGGTTTTCTCGATCCATGTGTGGCCAAGGTATATAGTGTGGCCTTGTTCCTCCTTTTTCGAGTAACGGGAACTGTGACACATGGCGCTCCTTTTCCTCTCTCATCATTTTTCTGTCTACCGCAGAGGTAATATTCCTGCATCGCCGTCTACCTGGTAATGTCCTTAGTCTGCTGGTGGAGACACCCCCCTCTGACCATATGATACTCCTTCCTGCCAATCTGATTGTATGGTTGACTCTGATGTCTTGGGTGCAGACCCACTAGAATCTGACCATCTTATTCCCTTTCCTCTAGAGAAGCGTTTCTCGCTTCTCGCGTCTTCTCTCATCTTCTCTTTCTTCGCATTCTTCTCTTTCTAAATCCGATTTTGTTTGTGCCCAACTCGTGCAACTTCTCTAATCCTCCTCCTTTCTGGTTAGCGTCAGCCTATCTAAGGACAGCTCTCTATTTCTGCTACTTTGGGAGGCATCCTCAGTATTGTACAACTGAGTGGTCGCAAGACGCGTGTCCTCTCCTTTCCCCTGGGGAACCTGTTCTAGCCCCATTTCATCGTATATTCTATCAATCGTCTCTCTGATGCTTCTGGTGTCGAAGTCATTTTCGATATTTGCCCTAGACGTGCCTGGTACTGAATCGTACTCTGAAGAATTCTTCTATAACTTCACAGTCTACTACTGGATCGGGTTTTTTAATCTCTCTTTCCAGATATTCAAGATCCTGTGCTCTCTGTCTTTGCTTACGTTCTATGTCGTCATCAAACTCTCTACGCTTCCTTGCTTCCTCTCTGACCCTATCTTCTTCTTGTTTCCTAGCATCTCTTCGTTCATCTGCGCTTCGTATTTCCTCATCTCTTCATCTTCTTATCCTCTTTTCCTGTACTTTTTGTTGTCCTTCTTCTTCTATTCTCCTTTGTTCCTGCCTATCCTGATCATCAGCTGTTCTCAGCTTGTGATTGCATTTTCTTTGCTCTTCTGCCTTTTCCTGTTTTCTGACTTGCTCACCAGGATATACCTGCTCTTGTTTATGTCAATCCTTTTCTTAGTGCCTTTGTCTCTCAATTGGTTTTCATTTTCCTCCTTTTTCCTTTTTAATTCATCTTGCTCTCCCTTTTGTCTTATATCATCAATGCATTTACCATCGAGTTTCAATAAAATCTGACCTCCCATCCATTCGTTCTGTGCGAATGCCGTCTCATCAGTTCTGTCCTCACCTCATTTCCATCTCTTTCCCTCTCTGCCCTTATCTAGAGATGTGATTGCTTTTGCTTGGTCTCCTTTTTCCTTTGCGTGTCTCTCCTTGTCCTTCGGGACTTTGGAGGTAATATCTATGTCTATGTCTTTCTCTGGATTTTCGTCACTACTTTGCGTAGGCGACGGGTTGCTATATCCTGTGGCTGCCTTAAGTTCCCTCAACGGGTACAATCCTTTGTATTTACTAGATTTGCGTTTCGTTTC
The DNA here is from genome assembly GCF_040938575.1 of Ambystoma mexicanum. Classification (NCBI taxonomy): domain Eukaryota; kingdom Metazoa; phylum Chordata; class Amphibia; order Caudata; family Ambystomatidae; genus Ambystoma; species Ambystoma mexicanum. The sequence continues at coordinate 920,053,980 of NC_090926.1, read as the reverse complement.
AGACAGAGCGGGTGGCACAGAAGGCTCCCTAGCCCCCTCTGTGCATATATTCAGTATCAAATCTAATGCTGGCTCCTCCTCCTTTTCCTCTTGGTACATTTTCCAAAGCTCTAAACTCGCTAGGCGTTTGTCTAACTTTTTGCCAGCATACGTGGCGTGCAAATATGTCGTCATGTGCTACAGGACCATTTTGGATAGCGATCCTCCTTGGGGACATGGCATAAACATTTTGTTTGCGGTCCCTTTAACCCATTCTGCACTGTACTGTTTAAGCTTAGGTGCATGTTTTGGCAACTGTTTGCACTGGTGTACCAATGGGGTAACATCTTCCATGCCTGAACCTGTTTATCCTTTCCTTATATAACACTTTATTATGCTTTACATTTCTCAAACAAAATCAACAATATGAGCAAGCACCAATCGTCACAAGCTCCAATCCCATTTTTCCAAAAATAATGTCACTCTTACTTTTATAAACAACAGTCATCAATCCATGCCATGCAACATTTTATCTATTCAATCACACAATTTTCATATTATTTTTTAAAGTTTTTTATCTCCTGACATCATAAAACATCAAATAGACAAGACAGACAAGACAGACTCCAGCCGGCTGCACGAATATCATACCATCTGCTTCCTCAGATGCATTCTGCCCCTAATTTGTATTCCGACATGGAATTTAAGCCCATTTCTTTCAGATTGTCTTTAATCAATCTGGTCGTCTACATGATCCTATCAATTCAGGACCTTAAATGAAGGCTTCTTCTAGCGCTCCTTAAAACCTAGGAAAATGGACGTATACTCTTTCCTCGGTTGCTCCCGGTATCTCTGTATCTCTCTCTATTGCTCGACCAACCTTGAGTCAATATTTTCCCCTACATTATACTCTTACTTTGACACTATTTTTGTCCCACCTCCTTCCGTTACCTTCCCTTGCTTGTTTTTTTAAGGCATGCAGCTTTTTTGCCAAAGCATTCAGTCTTTTTCACTCACTGCATATTTCTCCTCTCCGGATGCTCAGGAACACCACCTTTGTTACTGCCTTTCCGTGCTGCTCGTCCGATTGGCTGCTCGTAGAAGTGGGAAGGAGTTCTAGGGGGAAAGCAAAGGTTCCTTCAGACCTAACCTGCAGGATTTTTTATTGAACTAGCTACTATCTATGGGGAGCTTCTCGTTCTATCAGCCAGATGGCAAAGGACTCTTGATATTATAGAGGACCCGAAGTTACTTATGTCAACGGTCAATGGATGTCTTATCTAATCTAACCATCCTCTGCTACCAAGTGAGCTGGATGGACCCCAGCCCATAGGTCTGGGGGCCTGCAAACAGCCCTTTAAGATGAGCAGCAGCACCCTTGAGATAGATGGGGATTCAGAATCATACTCTGGCACCAAATAATAATGACAACTCAATAGTTTGGGAAAGGGAGTCGGTTTAATGACAAGTACAAAAAACGGGGAGTTCAATGAACATCAGCAACAGCTCGATCTTCCTTCTCGCTTAAACTCCAATTAATTTCTGAAAAAACATGATTTTATACCAAAAGTTTGTCATCACTGACGTGTTATTCTTAAAACTTAGCATGCAACTTGATAGGTTATACGAAGGTAACTTTAATATAGGTACTATATCTGTGTATGGTAACGTGGAGAGGGGATTGGATAAACAATGTAAGGTGGGGAAACTAAGCCCTTCTTTCAAAATGGCTACTGTAAACGTCACTAGAAGTACGACGTCTCATTGGTTCTACTAACTATAGGACCCTAGATTACGCGGTCTACTATGATTGGTTGGCATCAACCCCGCTCATACTTTTCCACTTGCGTTTAGCAGCATGCAGAATAGCCAGACAGGTGCAGGGAGTTAGTATGCACCCCAGCTTTCCTTCAATTATGTTACAATCAATCATCACCTCAGTGGTCATGTGTCAATTGTTTCCTTGTAGTTTGGCCTTGAGTCTGCTTTTTGGTCTTGGAAAGTTAAGGAGTATGGGTATGGCAAGGATTCATGAGTAGGCGTGAATGTCTCATCCCTTTCTGCCTGCCTGGTCACGTGATTCAGACACCATGAAATCAGCCTCTTCTTCATGCAATTTCGTGTATTTGATTTAATTCTGCCAGTTGTCTACCATCTGTGACTTATCTTGACCTTTCTGAACAGGATACTTCTTGGCATGGTTACCTTCAGCTGAGTTTCTCTCCTTCTTAATTCTTGATTTGTTTTCTGCAGCACTCTCTTACTGAGATCTTTAGTAACCTCTGTTCAATTCTGCTTGTGTGCGTAGTAGAAGTATACTTATACAAAGTGCCTTTTGAGGTAGATATATGTATAGATGGTGCTTGCCGCAATCTCTTTTACTACTAAGCATAAGCAAGATTTCATGATTTCTTTCCTTCTTGCGGTTTCTTGCATTTGTAAACGTTTAACCTAACTTAATATCTTCATTGTGCATATGGCATACGTTTCTGCTTCTTGACATCAATTTCTTCATCTAATGTTCAGGATGTCTCTTATCCATGGTATCTCGTCTCCTTGACAACATTCTCAGGTCATTATATCTTCTATATGCGGGTCCGTCCGATTTCTCATGAAGTCACCATTCATCTTCTTTTAGTATCTTCTTGACTTCCTCAGGTATTACATTTTGACAAATGTCATTTTGTCTTGTCTGTAGATATGGCTTTCTCAATGGATACCTTACTGTCCAGGTTTTCTTAGGTGTCGGTACTTCAATACCTGCTGTTATTCCAATAGGCACAGAGCAGAGCCCAGCTGCGGCTCTCTGCTGGTTTATCTGTTCATCATACGTCACATATTTCGGTGTGAACGTTCCTGGCACTTCAAAGGGCGTGGCTGGAGTGCGGATGACACTTGGCACTTCCTCTTCAATAACATAACATCATGATATGGCACTTGCTGCAGGGGCATGTGTTGTTCGTTCCCCTGGCGCGGCCTTTTCCATATTCAATGCGCAGGCATGCTGCCAGCCCAAAAAGGGCAGAAGAAAAGAAATGCACCAGACAGAGCCAAGCAAACTATCCAAGCTGGCCTGTGTTTTTTCGTTTGTCAATCGTACATATTTATGTATCCTTCCCCCTAGACCCGGGTCTATCACAACAAGCAAGGAAAGAGGCCATTTGCCCCGAGGCCTACCGGGGAAATTCCTGGTGTCCTGGTGGGCCAATCCAGGCCTGCCTGTGGTGAATAAGGGTCAGAGGCTAGTAGCAGTGCAAATATGGCAAGATGGGACAGTTATTCCAAGCACCATGTTGGAGATTTCAGTGGCCCTTCCAATGCCTCCAGGCCTACCATGCCCTTAGGGTCTGTAACTGTAACCCACAGTCCGTTGTTCTCCGTGCACTATCCAGAGTCGTGCTGCCCTGCCTGCACTTACTTAGAGCATTGCTGCCCTGTTTGCCCTCCCATCTCCCTTGCACTTACCCCTCCCTTTCCCCTTGCACTTCTCGTTCTCGCACGTGCACAATCATTATGGCACATGGCCTAGTAAGATGGTTTGTCTTGTCCTCCCTCTGACTCTCCTCCCTTGCCTTGTTGCACCTAGAAACACTTGTGTACAGGCGCATTATAAATAACATATCATATCATGTAATTTCTGACTGATTGCACACCATTGCAGAGCTGTAAATTGTCTTGCTCCAGCAAAGGAGGAGGAAGTCCTTGGGGAATATTATGTCTGGGAGGAGCCCTGGTGGTGTCCCAGCAGGTGATGGGCCTACCTGAGGTTGAGGAGGGGGGAAGAGGTGGAGAAGGAGGTTGAGGAGGTGGCATAGGAAGAGCCTTTACCTGTGCCTGCAATTGCAGGGAGGGCAAGAAAGGCACAGAAATCGCTGGGGAGATTTGAGCAGGGGGGAAAATACCTCTGCCCTTCATACAGTTTCCATGACCCCTGGTGTCGAAGTACTTTGAGGTTCCACTAGGGAAGACTGTTGGGGTGAGAAGTGTCGTCCTCTGTGAAGTGGACGGCTGTGGCAAGTAGGTGTGAAAGGCCAGAGGAACAAGGGCCACACCCTGGGCTAAAGGCCATGCACATTCATTGATTCTACCAAAATATTTCCAGGTTAAATGAGTCTCCTGTCACCGATGATCCAACCATTGACTTAGCTGCCCCAACAGCACCCTCCACAGGTGGTGAGGATGTGAGTGCCAGCAGCTCCGAGGGCCAGGGTGCAGCACTATGTTGTGTGGCAAACCATGCCAAGCAGAAGCATTCACTGCATTCGCCAAGTCTGGATGATGCGTGGCATCCGTACGGATGACTGTGGGTAACAGCAGGCCTGTGTTTGGACAACCGATTGGATGTAGCATGCTGCTGGTAGTTTCTGCCTTTGGGCAGAATCCATGGGACTGGCATATGAGATATGCAGGCAACTACAGCTTGAATTGCCCTGTGCCTTTCTGTCACCGGGGTCGGTGATATCTTCGTCCGACAGTGTAGATTCTGAGATCTCCCCCGACTCCTCACCTTCTTCTTCCTTCCAAGAACCCTTCTTTTCTTTTCTTCGTGATCGCACCTTTTTTTTATGTAGATAGGTACGACCCCGGGAGGAAGCCACCGTGCCCCCCAAGAGGGGAGACCTGGGGGCCCCTCCCCCAGGATCGACCAAGAGGGGAAAAAGCCCTTAGGCACAAAAAACCCCTGTGTTATCGTCGGGTGCCTTGGAGGTGTGGAACCAGGAATCCTTTAAGGGTGAGATCTGGTGGAAAGTGTCTGGAGGCAACATGTGGAGAGAACCCCCCCAGAACACAGGCAGTCCAGTAAGCAGTCCGAGGATCTGGTACACGAGACTAGAAGTGGAAGTAACAAAACGGTAAGCAAAGGCAGTCCAGTGGAACAGGCCGGAGTCTGGTACACGGAAGGTCACAGCAAACAATCCTGAAGGTAGGCGAGAGCAAGTCCAATGGACAAGGCAGGGAACTGGCACACGGAAGGTACGGAGCAGAGCGAGAGGAAGTAGGAAACAGAAGAACGGAGCAGGCGGAACAGACAAGAGGAGGAAAAGCGGTAAGTGAAGATGGGAAGGAGGGAGGGTAAGCAAGATGGAAGGAGGGCAGAGGAGGCGGGCGAGTGAAACAAAGCCAAGGGAGCGAGAGAAAGGCAGATAGAACCAGCGGAAGGACAAAGGAAGAACAGAGGGGGGCCGGACTGGGCTTGAGGACCCGACCGGCGGAAAGGCGAGTAACCCAGGAAGATAGCAACAGGTAGCAAGCAACTCAGGGCTAACGGACGAAACCGGAAGCGTTGCGACGCATCCGTGAACCGGAAGAGGCCGGTTAAAACACTGGGCCACCAAGACGCCCAACCAATAGGAACAGAAGGAAAGTAAAACCAGGAAACAGGGGGCGTGGCCGAAAGCTGCCGGCGAACGGGACTAAGTTCCGTGTCGCCAGCGGGTCCATAGACGCCAGGAACTCGGCGGCATTACAGTATGTCCCCTCCTATAAGCTCCTCCCCCTGGTTTCCCTGGATGAAAGAAGTGGTACTTGCGAAGTAAGACAGGAGCATTAATGTGTGTGATGGGTTCCCAAGAGTTTTCCGATGAAGGGTAGCCCTTCCATTTAACCAAATATTCCAGCCTGCCCTTGTGATACCTGGAGTCACAGAGTTGGGCAACCTCATATTCCGCCCGAGTGGAACCCTGAGGAATCGGGGCCTGTCTAACCTGTCGTGCTCATGTGTCAGCATGAAATGACTTGAGTTGAGAGGCATGGAAAACAGGGTGGACCCTTTTGAGGTTGTTGGGTAATTTTAAGCGAAAAGCCACAGGGTTGATCTTCTGTATGATCTCGTATGGCCCTAGATACTTGGGAGATAACTTGGAGGGATGTACCCAACGAGGTAAATATCTAGTGGAGAGCATGACTCTGGTACCCACATCCCATCCTGGTACAGGTCTACAGTGTTTGTTGGCTTGAATGCAATATTGAGCTTGGGCTGACTTAAGGCCTTCCTCTACCTTCTTGTGTGTCCCTCTAAGGAGGGAGAGGGAAGAATCTACTGATGGTACGCTAGTAGAGAGGCCCGAGACAAGAAGAATGGAGCGAGGGTGAAAACCATAAGTACCAAAAAAAGGACTGAACCCCAGAGCGGCATGTGTGGAGTTATTGTAAGAGAATTCAGCTAGAGGGAGTAACGTGCACCAGTCCTCTTGTTGGTAGTTGATAAAGCACCTTTAGTACTGTTCCAGGGTTCCGTTCAGGCGTTCAGTTTGCCCATTGGATTGCGGATGGAATCCAGAGGTGAGAGCTCTTTCGATACCTAGTCTGACACACAGTGCCTTCCAGAACCGGGAGGTGTACTGACTACCCCGGTCTGAAATTATCATGTTGGGTAGACCGTGTAACCGGAATATGTCTTGGAGAAATACTTCCGCCATCTTGGCTGCAGTAGGAACACCAGGCAATGGGGAGAAGTGAGCCAATTTGGTAAATGAATCCACTACTACCATGACACAGGTGCATCCTTGAGACGGGGGTAAATCCACTATAAAATCCGTAGAGATCGTGCTCCAAGGACCCTTAGGTACAGCACTTGGTTCCAGTAGACCAATTGGTCGTTTACGGGATGACTTACTCCGCAGACAGACAATACATGACTGAACGTACCGATCTACATCCCTTCTCATCGTAGGCCAGTAGAAATGTCTTTGAAGGTAGTCGAGAGTGCCAGCCACTACCCTGTGTCCTGCTAGTTTAGAATCATGACACCAGGCAAGTGCTGTCTTGCGGAAAGCCGGTGTGGGTAGATAGAGTTTTCCTCCGACAAGGTAAAGGCCGTTCCTGATTGCATAGGCCAGATCCTTAGAATGTCTTTCCACTTCAAAACGACCTCCAGAATCCTCCTGTACCTGCTGAAGGAATTTAGAAATAATTCTGATAGTCCTGGACTGGGGAAACATCCGTTCAAGAGGCGTATCTGTCTCTGGCAGGTAATCACACCGGCGGGAAAGAGAGTCGGCTACAACATTCATTTTGCCGGGGATGTAGGTTATGTGGAATTCGAATTGGGCAAAGAAGTGAGCCCATCGGGCCTGTCGAGTATTGTAGCACTCGAACTGTTTGAGAACCTGCAAGTTGTTATGATCAGTCCGTATGGTAAACGGGAACCTTCCTCCTTGAAGCAGATGGCGCCATTCTACACAGGCCGCCTTCATGGCTAGAAGCTCTTGATCTATGACCGAGTAGTTCCTTTGACTGGTGTTTAGGGTCTTTGAGAAATAAGCCACCGGATGTTCTGTACCCTGGATTTCTTGAAGAAGCACAGCGCCTATTGCGGCTGATGAAGCGTCCGTCTCTAGAATGAAGGGTAGATGTTGGTTTGGTTGTTGTAAAATGGGTGCCGAACAGAAGGCTTCCTTAAGATTCCCAAAACTGTCTTCCGCCTCCGCTGACCATTTGAATGGAGTTTCAGACTTCTTTAAAAGTGAGGTGATGGGTAGTATCTTTTGAGAGAAATTAGGGATAAATCTCCGGTAGAAGTTTGCTAACCCCAGGAATTTCTGTATCTCTTTGACTGAGGTGGGTGAAGGCCATTCAATGATGGAAGACACTTTGTTAGGATCCATGGAGATACCGTGGTCTGACAGAATGTATCCTAGATAAGGAATGGAGGAGGCTGAAAACACACATTTGGCGAGTTTAACAGACAACTGATTTCTCTGTAGCCTTCTGAATACTTCCCTGACATGTTCCACATGGTCTTCAGGAGTGCGAGAGTAGATCAGAATGTCATCTAAGTATACCAATGTGGTTTGGCACAGGAGATCAGAGAATAGTCTGTCCATAAACCGTTGGAATACCGACGGGGCGTTTACCAACCTGAACGGCATTACCTGGTATTCAAAAAGTCCGAAAGGAGTCCGGAATGCTGTCTTCCATTCGTCTCCTTTCTGCACCCAGAGTAGGTGATAAGCATTCCTCAGGTCGAGTTTGGTAAAGATGGTAGCACCCTGTACAGCTTGTAGGATATCGGTGATCAATGGCATAGGATACCGGTCTTTTATGGTAACCTTGTTTAGACCGCGATAATCTATACAAGGCCTCAACTTCTTTGAATCCTTTTTAGAGATGAAGAACAAGGATGCCCCTGCAGGGGACTTTGAAGGCCTTATGAGCCAGTTTTCCATGTTGCTGTCCAAGTACGCTCGGAGGTATTGTTTTTCTTCTAAAGACAGTGGAAACATCCTACCGAAGGGTACCAATGCACCTGGGGTGAGATCAATGCAACAGTCTTCAGGCCGGTGCAGAGGGAGCTCGACGGGTATCTTTTCAGTTGCCACCTCGTTGAACTCCTTCAGGTAGTGTGGGAGACAGTGTACAGTTCTGACCTCGCAGCTTTTTGTGGTCTTGACGGTCTCGAATCTTGGTTCTGGCAAGCATTCCGATTTGCATAGTGAGGACTGAAAACTAAGTAAGTTTCTAGACCAGTCAATACTGGGGTTGTGTCTGCATAGCCAACAGATACCCAGGATAAGGGGGAAGTGAGCAGCCCTGATGATATCGAATGTGATACTTTTGGTGTGTTGTTGGATGGACAAAGTAAGTGCTTCTGTGGTGTGAGTGATCAAACCCGAGCTCAAAGGTTCGCCATCAACCCCTTCCACCTTTTGATCTTCTCGTTTGGCTATCCTTTTCACTCCGTGTCGCTCTGCCCAATGGGTATCCATGAAGTTCCCTGCTGCTCCACAGTCGAGTAGGGCTAAAGTGGTTACTTCCTTGGGGCCCACTCTGAGAGAAACTGTGAGCACCATCAGCCGGGAGTCCTCAGACGTTTCAGTAGAGGATACAGAAAGAGGCGCGTAGGGACTAAGAGCAGTCCCTCAGTAATGCGTCCCAATGTTTACCGAGGGCGAGCGTTTCCCGACCTTCTGGGCGGTACTTCCGGACAATCTCTTAATAAATGTGAGGAAGACCCACAGTACATACACAGAGAACCCTCCCTGCGCCGTTTCCTTTCTTCAGGTGTGAGCGGGGCTCTGGTGGTCCGATCTGCATGGGTTCTTCCTTAGCGGTCCATTGGAAGGGTACAGATGCGGGTGAGTGAGTCTCCAAGTGAGTGGGTACACTTAACCTGGTCTTCTTCTTTTCTTGACGTCTTTCCGTCATTCTGAAGTCAATTCGGAGGGTAGCTGTCAGGAGTTCGGCAAAAGACACCGGTCTTTCTATCCGGGCTAGTTTGTCCTTCAATTCCTCCCTTAAACCTCGCCGAAATATGGCATACTGGGCCTGTTCCTGCCAACCTGCCTCAGCTGCCACCTGTTTGAAAGCGGTGATGTATGTCAGTAGATCAGAATTCCCCTGACGGATGTCAAGGAGGTCCTCCGAGGCCAAGTAGGTACTCTCTGTTCGCAGAAAGGTTTGTTGAATCAGGGCATTAAAGGCATTGTAGTCCTGTAAAACCGGGTCTGGCTGGTTTACTAGAGGGGTAGCCCAAGCCAGGGCATTCCCGGTCATGTGGGTGATCATAAACCCCACCTTGGTGTGGTCTGAGGCAAAGGTCTGAGGGCGAAAGGAAAAATTAAAATTGCATGCGTCCAGGAACTCCTTAACCTTTTTTGGAGAACCATCGAACTTCCCTGATACTAGGGGAAGTGGAGGTAAATCGGTTAAGGTCTTTCCCTGTCCGTCAGACGCTGTTGAAGGGTGGCGTTAGCTGTCTTAAGGTTCTGCATCTCCAAACTTAGACTTTGTACAGCGGCTACGAGTTCTTGTACCTGCTGTGGGGTGGCCATCTCTTTTAGGCGTCGCAAACTGTCACCAGGGTCGGTGATATCTTCGTCTGACAGCGTAGATTCTGAGATCTCCCCCGACTCCTCACCTTCTTCTTCCTTCCAAGAACCCTTCTTTTCTTTTCTTTTCTTCGTGATCGCACCTTTTTTTTATGTAGATAGGTACGGCCCCGGGAGGAAGCCACCATGCCCCCCAAGAGGGGAGACCTGGGGGCCCCTCCCCCAGGATCGACCAAGAGGGGAAAAAGCCCTTAGGCACAAAAAACCCCTGTGTTATCGTCGGGTGCCTTGGAGGTGTGGAACCAGGAATCCTTGAAGGGTGAGAGCTGGTGGAAAGTGTCTGGAGGCAACACGTGGAGAGAACCCCCCCAGAACACAGGCAGTCCAGTAAGCAGTCCGAGGATCTGGTACACGAGACTAGAAGTGGAAGTAACAAAACGGTAAGCAAAGGCAGTCCAGTGGAACAGGCCGGAGTCTGGTACACGGAAGGTCACAGCAAACAATCCTGAAGGTAGGCGAGAGCAAGTCCAATGGACAAGGCAGGGAACTGGCACACGGAAGGTACGGAGCAGAGCGAGAGGAAGTAGGAAACAGAAGAACGGAGCAGGCGGAACAGACAAGAGGAGGAAAAGCGGTAAGTGAAGATTGGAAGGAGGGAGGGTAAGCAAGATGGAAGGAGGGCAGAGGAGGCGGGCGAGTGAAACAAAGCCAAGGGAGCGAGAGAAAGGCAGATAGAACCAGCGGAAGGACAAAGGAAGAACAGAGGGGGGCCGGACTGGGCTCGAGGACCCGACCGGCGGAAAGGCGAGTAACCCAGGAAGATAGCAACAGGTAGCAAGCAACTCAGGGCTACCGGACGAAACCGGAAGTGTTGCAACGCATCCGTGACCCGGAAGTGGCCGGTTTAAACACTGGGCTGCGGAGCGCCCAACCAATAGGAACAGAAGGAAAGTAAAACCAGGAAACAGGGGGCGTGGCCGAAAGCTGCCGGCGAACGGGACTAAGTTCCGCATCGCCAGCAGCTCCATAGACGCCAGGAACTCGGCGGCATGACACTTTCAGAGAGGGAGAGCTGGACTCCTCAGCTTTTGAGGCTGTTGTGGTGAGACATATGCTGCAACCATTGTTCCTTCCTGTATGTGGCCGTGAATGGAGGAAGGAATGAGGCAGACAAGGGGAACAAGGGGAACATTCCTATAAGGGAGACTCCACACACGTAAGAGTGGCAGCGCTCGGTGTGAGAGCTTGTAAATATAAGAGGAATGGTTTAGTCTTTGGGACAGTCTCTAGACTTTATGGGCTGCTTGTACTCTATGGGAGAGTCTGTGTACTTTATGGGGTGCCTGGACTTTGTCGGAGAGCCTGAGTGTTAAGGGGGTAGCTGCATTTTGTAGTAGTACTTGAGATCATTTCATGAGTGGCAGGTCTTGACAACAGTAAGACTCAAATAATTAACTGGCACAAAAAACAATGGCATATTGTCACCAGCAAGTAAAGAACGGATCACGTCCTCACAGTCACTACTACAGCAATTCATTGTGCAACCACATGCACCACAAAACAACCACACTCCACTTTTCATTATATAGGGACTGAATCAGGTAACAAGCCATTGTCATCATCCAAGCTGGTGTGTTGGCTATGGGTCAAAGGCATTCCATAGTCTGCTGACTTCAATAAGTTCTCATGCATTTTAATAAATGTCAATTGTTCAACATGCAACAATGAGAGCATTCTTCTGTGGTTATAGCCTTTAGCCCGGCTGACAGAAAAAAACTCTCTGAATGCAGACTTGCAATTCAATAGCAACTCACGCAAGTGATGCAGACAAAGACATTGGGCCTCATTATAAGTCAGCCAGTCCGGTATTAAAGTGAAGGTGTTAACGTATACAGGCACTTGACCCTGACCATACGACTACATGTTTGCCGGTGGGGTGCCCGAATGACTCCCAGCTAAATTGGAGACAAGGCAGGCGCCCTACCGGCAAAAACACTGTCAATACCAGCACAGGTTTTGCCTGTGCTGGTAATGATGGCAATCCCCCCATGAATGGGGATTAACGTCACTCTGTCACTCATACTCCGGCGGTAATGCTGCCATACCAAGTGCCGGAAACGGTAATAATATTTGCTGGTATCCTGGCCAATTTACCTCCAGGATACCGGCAACCTTATAATGAGGCCGAATGAATGGTATTTCCTACATCCCTCGACCTGTGCTATTTTATTTCATAATATTATGTGTGTGTTTATTGCAGAAGCTGTCCTCAAGGAGTTCCTGTTCCTCCTGCGCCTCCACGCAGGTGTCATCAGATTGCATGTGTCTTTCATTCACTTCAAAAGATCAACACGGATCTATGAACGTTTGCTGAAGTTATTTTGTCCAATTTTGCTGCTGTTTTTTTTCCACAAACAGTGGGGGGGGGGAACCACCCACACTCACTCTTCCAACTCACATTTCCATTTCTATATACCATATCCCAAATTACCATCTGAAAATTTGTGGAAAAAAATGCGGCAAACAAAAAATCAATAAAATTGCAATAACATTGAAAACGAAATGGTATCTCCTGAATCCCTCCTATATCACATCAGCATATGTCTGAATAATTGATTGATTGATTAGTTGATTGATTAATAGGGCAAACTATCATAGCACAGTAATAATTGGGGGTCTCCAGGCACTGAGCTCTGAATTGCCTAAGTGAATAGATAGGTTTTAAAATGTGCCCTGAATGATCTGATTGATGAGAGACCAGGAAAGTGTTCTGGATCTTGGCAGCCTGAACTGCAAAACGTCTACCTCCCTTTGAGCTCAGCCAAATAATTGGGATGCACAGAAGTAGTTGTTTTGCACTTCAAGGATTCTTTTCTGGCACTTATAGATTGACTTCAATTGAAAGATAGTCTGGTGCCCTTGATACATTTACAGGCAAAACAAGCACTTCAAATGTTTATCCTGGAGCAAATGTAGTGACTAGCTGGCAGCTGGGACATGGTCAAATGCACCATGGCCACAGATGAGATGAATTGCGGCATTCTGCAACCTCCAAAGAGATCTGCAGTTAAAGACATGGGCAGGCCCACACAGAGGGCACTGCATAAGTATAGTATGGCATTGATTGCGGATCACAGAACGATATTTTTATGTGGTGTTGAGAGCAAGGGTGCAATTTCTCGTTATTTTCTTGACTGGAAGAAGCAACTGTCAAAACTTGTCAAAGATAAATCCTACATTTTTCCTTTTGTGACTTAAAGGTAGAGATGTATCCAATAAGAAGGAAATAATGATAAACTGTGAGGTCTTCCGGTTTTTGGTACACATAAGAATACTGTCTGTTTTAGTTCCAGGCATTTGGAGGCAGCTTGATCTCTTCCTTCATTTACTGGTATAAAGGCATTTGTTTTTGGTCATAAATTTACCCTTTGCTCTTCTAATCAGAATATGCATCTGGCCTTGTAAGCATATGATTCTAAAGCAACGTCCCAAGATGCAAGAAGATGAAAAACAAATAGATATCATATTGAAAAGAACAGGAGAGCCCTGTGGGGCACAGGTGAACTGAGAAGTAGAAGTCGAGATGAAAAGCCAATCCAATCTGTACTTTCTTGTTGTCTCCTCCAAGAAAGAGCAAAGGTAGGTAAGGGTGCTGCGGATCATGTTAACCACTGCGGACAAAGTGTTAATTCAGAAGTCATGATCAACTGTGTCAAAGGCAGCAGATAAACCTGACATGTCTCGCATATGCCGCCCGTAGGGAGTCTCGCCCCTTCCTTTTGACAGTCAAGCACAAGATGCACACCTTTGTTTTCTGTGGCACATGTGTTGTTTATAGTCACTTAAAGACAGTAAACTACTGGTATCTCTTGCCTCCCACAATCACTGGGGTTTTCTCCCGACTCCTATAGGTGTCTCACAAAAGAAGAGGTTTCATGTGCGGGTCTCTCATGGTCGTCCAGACTGCTCTAACTCTCAGGATTCCCTCTCCTAAGCTCACCGGATGACGCTCGTGTTCACCCAATTCGAAACCCTGGATGTATCACACAGGGTAGTCTAAAAATATCAAACCCTTTCTGAGCAAAATCATATTAAATTTAACTTGATAACTCCTCATTACCTCTCCTTACCCTTCTTCTTAATCAGCTACTCCAACTCTAGTTTTTAAGCCCTTCCCGCAATATCCTAAGCTTGCCTCCAGTAACGACTGCCTGCCCCTCTGAACGATGAACGATACCTAAGCATGAAAACCAACCCGAAACATGTGTGCCCATGATAGCCCCTGGGATTGTAAACGGACGCACACCTTAAAAATGAGCCCACGGTTCATCCTGGATGAACCTCCTGAAATTCATCAAGGATTAGGGCCAACGCAGAGGCTTGCCTTGAGCCAGGTGGTGCAGTTGCTTTAAATTGGCACCACACCTTTTAAAGTGATAGGTTCCATCTATGCCACTTTTTCACATACAGATTTATTATCCGTTTAGCTCAATAGATTGTTTTTCAGGTTGTTTCAAACTTCCCCTTTTGATGCACACACAGCAGCATCAAACGAAGACACCCCTGGGATCAGTGAAGGCACTGGATTTTAGAAATGGGAGTAGATGTAGAGCAACGTTTCGGGTTGCCCTACCCTTATTGGAAAATAAGAACCTCTTTAGTGTACCGATTGGCACCCTGGGTGAATGGTAAATATGCAGCACTAGTATTGGCAGCAGGCTCTGTGCTCTAGCACCTTGAAGCGCATCATGTGCTGGATTGAATTACCAATAAAGATCTCAGACCAAATAACGGTACAGACTCAGAGAAAATATGGCAAAATATGATTTTATTCTCAGTTCAAAAAAGGAAGGATTGGTTAAGGGAACATATGTACCTATGGTCTACATAGGGGTTAGTATATCATTGGCTGCCCCTTATCTGTAGGGCACGCCTTGAAATATCTCCAAATACATATAATACTGGCTATAGCAGAGAAAATGAAAGTGGATTGGTCAACATTGTATAGCAGGTTGCACCATAGACCTCTGATTGGTGGCATGCTCACCCAACCTTGGACTTTCATCTTCCTATCATGGCCGCCCTAACCACATGATATTTTCCTCTTAGTAAGCTTCTATATGTCTCATTTATCTTGCATTACTGAGTATTTACCCTTATTGGTCAGCGAGTTACATTATTTTCTTTGTATGTATGATTACTTTATCACTTCGTACATGTTTCTCTTGTTACTGCAGTTACATCGTTACTCTTAAGTATTTTCATATCATTTCAGTATGTATTTTTTATTTTTTTGTATTTGTTTTATTTATAACGCACTCCCTCAGGCCCAGAGGCATCAGGCCACAACTTGGACAAGGTTACATAACGAGCATACATAAATTCAGACTATAGGTACAGTGCAAAGTATTCAGAACATACAGCTATATACATCAATTACAAAGTAGAGATTAGAACGGCACATTATAGGCACATAGAAAGTCCAATTTCAGGACTGATTGACGAGCCAGGCTTTCGCTTTGGCCTTGAAGGCACTAAAGCATTCTTCTGATCTAATGGTGAGGGGGAGAGCATTCCACAGCTTGGAAGCTAGGACGGGGAAACTTGATCCACCCGCTTTTTGTAGTTTAAACCTGAGTATGGTTAGACAGTGAGTCTGGGTGGTTCTTTGAGGGCGGGTGGGCGCGTGGCGGGATAGCCGGCTGCAGAGATAAGGGCGGGCTTGGTTGGCTAGGCATTTGTGGGTAAGGCCTTAGGCTTTCAGTGAGATTCTCTGTTTGACAGGTAACCAGTGTAGATTGGATCTAGTTTCCGAGATGTGGTAATTACGTGGGATGTTTAGAGCCGCTCTAATGGCGTTGTTCTGTGAAATTTGCAGTTTGTTCAAATTCTCTTGGCTAGTTCCAAGGTAGAGGGCGCTACCATAGTCGATTTTAGCCATGATGAGGGTTCTGGCCAATGTGACAGTGTTTGGCGTGGTCATAAATGGCCTGCAGGCTGCAATGAGTTTGCAGGTGTATGCTGAAGCAGATCTGACTGCATTTGTTTGTCTGGATAGGGATAAGGTGGCGTTGAGGTAAACGCCAAAAGTTTTCGTGTCTTTCGAGACTTGGATAGTGTTGCCACCACTGATGAACGATTGGTAAGATGGTTCAAGTTTACTAAGGCGTTGCGTAGTGCCCAAGATGAGGAGCTCCGTCTTGTCATCGTTTAGGCATAGTTGGTGTTGTGCCATCCAGGCTTGGATAACTAAGTAGACATCGTTCAGGGCCTTGGTGTCAGCCAAGTAGTCTCCAGTGATGGGAATGAGTATCTGGGTGTCGTCAGCGTAATTCGTATAGGAGACACCCAGATAATCAAGTACATCAAAGAGCGGTTTTGTAAAGACATTATAGAGAGTTGGCGACACGCAAGAGCCCTGGGGGACGCCACAGTGGATAGGGGAAGGATCAGCAGCTGCAGATTGAAAAAAAAGACCAGCATAGATCTATTGCTCAAGAATGATTTGATCCATGCTGTAGCTGACGGAAAGAAATGGGCGGCAGAGTGCAGTTGCTTACATAAGATTTGGTGATTGACCAAATCGAATGCCGCAGAGAGGTCGAGTAGGAGTAACAGGGCCAGTTTGCCGTTGTCCTTTAGAACTTCAATTTGAGTTTTTAAGTCTATTAGAGCTGTCTCAGTTCCATGTCTGGGGCGGAAGCCAGATTGTCTGAGACCTACTAGATTATTGGCTTCCAAGTCCTCTTGGATTTGCAGGTATGCTGCGCGGTCTAGGCTTTTTAGCAGGAATGGGACAGTAGTAATGGGTCGGTAGTTGGTGGGTATGCTCGGGTCCAGGGAGGGTTTTTTGAGCAAGGGGACCAAGCGTCCTTGAGGTTGTCTGGGACAGTTCCTGTTTTAAAGGAAGCGTTAATGAAGGATGTGATGAATGGGGCCAGCAGTAATTATGGATCATTATTGGGCTTGCAGATCAAAAGCATATATGAGATTGTCCAAAGACTCGGGAGGAATAAACACCTTGGTGAATGTTCATGTTCCTGCGTTGGTGATTCCTAAAAGTCACCGCAACATTGACAGTTTCCCGAAAGCAGATGCTCATCTGAGGAAGAAGAGATCTTTGGAACTAGTTATTGGATGAAGAGGGAGATCTATTTCTCTGCCAAGTCAATAGAAGCTTTTGACTCTATCCCTTATGAGCACAGACTGTTCAGCCAGACGTCATCAGTGTTCACGATAATTTCCATGCCAAGTATCCAGGTTGGAGCAAATACTAATGGTTACAGATAACCAGATGGGAATTACTGCAGACAATCAACACTACCATTAAGGGATTCAATGCTATCAAGGAGAAGCTGAGAGCCATAAGATTGATGACTCTTCAGAACAGATACATTTTGAACATGATCACAGCTATGGATGGAGGTGTTTGTGTAAAAATCAGAGAATCATGTTGCACATTCATACCTTCTCATGATGACAAGCATGGCACTTTGACTGAGGCCATAAAGATGCTGACGAAGCTACACGTCCAGATGATAGCCGAAGGAGAAGACATTGCTGATGACAGTTGGTTTGGATCACTTTTTTCTTGGGTTCCACAATGGATGGCAGACATGTGCAAGATAACAATCACAAAATGCAAGAAGACAACAAAGAAAGCTATAGGAATGAAGATCATGATCGATGTTGAATCAGGATGGACAGCAGAGATCTAACAGATGAAGAGATCAGAGACTTTGTAAGTACCCCACCTCAACCATCCTGCCCACAGTACCTGTATGTTGGATGCCAGAGTGTGAAACACATGCGGTACCAGTGAAAATACTGATACCTAGGAAAACCTGAGAGGCAAGGTTCCAATTGAGGAAACCATACTTGCATATGAGACAATACGATGGTAGTTTCTGGAAGTAAAAGGACGGTTAAATGACAAAGTATGACAAAGTATGAATGGTTATGTCATCATCATCAATGTCATGCAGAGCAAAGTTGGCGTATAAGGGAAGAGATGCAGACACTAGAGAATGTAGACGATTCTATAAGGCATCAAGAAAGTATCGAGATAAATGACATCTTGGGATCAAGATGAAGGATCTTATGCTGCAGACATAATGAAGAGATCAAGCTATTTCACACGTATATGCATGCACAGAAACGCAAGCAGATGAAGAATTCTTAAAGGCTAGCTAAATAGTGAATAGATTATGGCATGCGCCAACATATAAATAAATATATATTGGAGTCAGCAAAAGATGGATGTTCCCACTACGTACGATAGCAGTGCTGAGCAAAAGAAGGAAGGCTGCTTTTCCTAGTTTCCAAGTGTGGCACAGTTAGAAAACAAGTGAATTAATAAGGGTGAAACTCAGAAAGGCGAGGTTGGATGAGCCAAGAAACCAAAGCCTTATCAGGCTGGGGTTAGCTGACTTTGGATACAAATTGTGCGAAAGTACAAAGCTCCTGTTCAGAAGGCATGGACAAAAACAAGAAGATGTCAGAGGTCTATTAAAGAATAGTGTTTTAGTACACTGAAAGCTCAATTTCGTGGTCTTTAGTCATGTGGGGAGGAGAAGTTGGATGAGCATGATGGTCACACCTACGCACAAGTGCAGAGCGTGACTCCACTCCCCTGAATTCGCCGGAGCAAAGAACATGTTCAAGGCCAACTGCAAAGACCTAATTGACAGTGGACCACTGAGGTGATGATGGATGGATATGCTAATTGGTGGGAAGCTATAGTTAAGACAAGCTCATCTGCACCTGGACTTTCAGCCTGCGTGCTGCTAACGTAGGTTGGGAGGTTGCTGACGGACATTTGAAAGTAACCAATGATAGAGGACCACATGATTAAGGGTCCTAGAGTTGTGTAGCCAATTAGACATCGTACAATTAGTGAAGTTCATAGTGACATATTTTAAGGGAAGGGCTTAGTTGCCCCACCTGATGTTAAGAAACAAATCATTTTCTTCCACTACCCTAAACAAGTATGGAACATATACCTAGATGATCCTTTAGGTTTTTGCAGTTTTCCACATAGGATGACATTAGTAATACACAGGGTAAACATCAGCTATGATGATTTTTTACCATAAGAATGTAATTTTTTATGAAATGCTTTGAGAAGTCTCAAGAGAGATCATGATGAGGGATGTCTGTTGATATCCATTATACTCCCTGTTTTAGATAATAGATATTAAAACAGTATCTTTAGCCAACTCTCTGAGTTGTTTGTATGATTGATGTCTAAGTAAATTCTGTATCCTCCGCCAATCTCTAAAATATTGCTAACCCATCTTAAAGGGCTGAGTAGGTACTTCAGTTCAGATGCTTGCTGGACTCCTGTATTCATATTCCATTGTGGTATCATGGCCTGTTGTGCCTGTGCTTGCTGTGATTGTACCTGTTGTGTTTGCATAGGTACTTGCTGAGGTTACCCTTGTGGTGATTACATTTGCAATGGCGCTTGCTGTATATGCTGTGATTGAGGCGCACGTGTCTGAGTCTGTGTGTAATCTTGGACATAATAGTCCCGTGTTTCTGTATTATATTGCGAAACATAGCCCATCCCCCCTCTTGGAGTTTGCCCATTTATCGGCATGCCTCCTCTGCTTCTGCATGTTCTGGCTATGTGTCATATTCTCTCGCAATTCCAGCATTGTTGCGGTTGTCCACCATTGAATCCTCCTCCTCCCTGAGAACTGTGAAATCCACCTCATCCTCCTCCTTTAGTTTCATTCCCTCTTCCTGTTGGCTAAGAATTGTACCCACCCTGATCTGTGGGGGACGCTACATTGCTTTGCTGCACTGGCCGCATTTCCTGTGTCACCATACCCCCATTACTGGTCAGTACCGCTCCTTCTATGGCTAAGTTTGATAACTTTTCTGAACTGTCTTCGCCTCCTCTTGCTTTCTGCACTTGACTTTCTGCTTATTCTTCTCTTGTAACAATCAGCTGTGATGCACAATCGTCAACTGTAATTCTGGCTATGGTTTCGCTTCCATTCCCACCTGTTTCTTCATTTGCCGTTGCATTGGATCAGGCAATCCCTGTGACATAAAATGTGGTAAAATAATGCTACCGTTTTATCCCGCGGTTCTGTCATCTCAAGGCACCATCTCTCTTGAATATCTTGAATAAAGGCAACCGGATCTTCATTCTCACCCATTTTCCTAGTCATAATCGCACCCATATCTGATGTATTGGAATATTGTACTCTGAACGCCTGCCATACGTTATTAAGTGGCGCTCGGTCATGGATCACGTTTTGTGCAGAAACACATGCTCATTTCCAAATGCTGTCAGCCCTCTCCCGTAGGATGGCTGCTGGCAAACCTTTTATGTCAACTATGGCTAATGTCATTCCTCTCTAGCTCATGAATCAATTTCCCTGCACCCAAAGTTAAACTCGATAACTTACATTTTAAATGATCTTTATCCATTTGTGGCTATGGAATATATTGTGGTCGTCCATCCCCTTCCTCTAATTGTGAAAATCCTGATCCATAATCATACCTGCCCACACTTCTTGTTCTTCAGGCGGGCTAGTCTCACCCCGTTTGTCTCTTGTAGTTCCCTGAATCTGCTTACATAAGGCGAGGATACGTCCCCTACACAGCGCGATCATGTGTATGGTCGCTCATTGTATGGTGTTGATTCTGGTGTTCTTTCTTTGGGGTCCTCTAGACCATTTTACCCCTTTCTCTATACTAGATTCTTTTGAAAATATGCATGCACTCTGCCTTCGCGCTCTCTCATTTTCTTGCCTTTCTTTGTCTGACATTATTATGCCTCAGCTTGTATGACTATTAACTTTCACCTCATCATCAAGATCTAATCTGCTTAAAAAAGCATTCTGTGCTCATCAGTTATGGCATCATCTAGCCTGCCTCCTGTTTCCCTCAAAACAGATCCTTCTATGTTCTCTTTGGTTCTATACCCTTCTTTATCCCTCATTTGCCTGTATAAATCCCCAATTATTTTCCCTTCGTTTCCTGTGTCTTGTTCTTCTACCCATGTTGGTATTCTTGGTATTCCTTGCAGCTCTCTGCGGGGCAGTTGTGACCTCTCCCATCCCCAAGTCGTTCTTGTGCTTCAATCGGCACTATGCTTCTATGACATAGATAGTCTATCTCAAAATCTTTTAGTCCCCTACTTCTGTTAATTTCTTTTCCCCTTCTCCTCATCTCTCTCAATTCATCTCCCTCTTGCTCTCTTTGCAACCTACGTACTTTCATTCTATGGGCTTCTACCGCCTCTCGTTTCTTCTCTTGTAATCTCTCCTTTTCTTTCCTTGTCTCATACCTTCTTCATTCTTCCCTTCGCTTGCGTTCTCTTTCCTTCTCTTCCTTGTATACTCTCTCTTCTTCCTTTTCTTTCTTTCCCTGCTCTTCTTTTTCTTTTCTTTCTCAAACCTCATCAATGCCCTTATCATCCAGCTTGAGTAATATTTGTCCTTTCCATTCATTCATTTGCTACTATTGTTATTCCTTCAGCTTTGTCCTTTATTTCTTTCTGTTTATTTGCCTCTTCCTCTATCTCCATCTGTCTATCTTGTCTGTCCCTTCTCTCCTCACGCTGTTTACTTTCCTCGCGTGTCTATATATATTTGCATCCTCTGCTCTTGCTCTTTTCCACATTGTCCTCACTGTTATAAGCGGGGGGCTCGTATGCTGTATTAACATACCCCGCTGTTGCATTCAATTCCTTTAAGGGATAAAATCCCTTCTCGTCTGTCTTGATTGATCTTAATTTCAGGAGGGGAAAAGGAGCCGAAGGCATTACATCCTCCCCTTTATGCTGATTAAACATCCACTCCTTCTCAGTTGGATCTTCTTTCTCACTCTGGTATATTTTCCATACCTCTAAAATAGACGACTTTTTCTGTAACTTCTTTCCCTTATATATAGCATGCAAATATGTCATCATATGTCGCAATACTGTTTTTGACAACAAACCCTCTTGAGGCCACGGCACGAGTGTCTTATTGGCCGTGTCTCAAACCTGAAGAGGAATAGATCTTCCCCCCTCTCTTTGGTAATAGACAGGTGAAAATATGATTAAGGGCATGTGTGCCACCTTCCTGTCTAAAAGTCAGAAACATTGTTCATTGAGACAGCCATGCTGCCCTTATCATAGGCAGGTACATAGAAAATAGGTGACACTGCACACATTTAGTAAGGACAACATAAAAAAAGAGCATAGCTCCCAGACATAGGAAATATCACCCATACTCAACAGACATTAGAAAAACATATTAGAATAAGGCCTATAATAACAGCAAAATACTCCATTCCTTCCAAAAGGATTGTCATATCAAGCATAACAGATGGCCAGAGGCCTCAACTTTCATGTAAAATCAAAAGTGTTGAAATCCCAGAAGAATAGTGCTGTGTGCAGCTCAGAATGGAGTGTTGGACAGAAGCCAATATGCGGTGATTCAGCGGTTTAAATGGTAGGTATATAAAGTTTTAAAGGTGGTGTTCCAAGGTTTTTCATAAACCAAATTTGACAGTAGGCTGTAGCGGATAAGCAAGGCGAGATGACCTTGGACAGAATGTGCTAGAAGTCTAAAGCAAATGCATCACACTCAGAACTGTTTTTTCTAGTTTTAAAGTAGGCAAAAACATGTCTTGTGATTTAGAAAATGTGGAAAATACCTAGCCATGCTGATTAGCATAAATAAGATAATTATGACAGGAAATTATCATGTGTTTCAGGAAGTGTTCATAAGATTCATATCAGAACAGAACTGATGGAATATTTTAAAATCTATAAAGCCATGATGGATGCAGAAATGCAGTGAGTTATTCTTTTGTCAACCTGTAAGATGGGCGATTAAAACAACATACTCCGGACTAGCCGTTATCTGTGTCTGTCTTTTGCACATCGTGGGTTCCCTCCCAGGGAGGCTGGTAACAGGAAATTATCCTAAAAAATTATCCTAAGAAGTCAGTTTAACAAACTTTCTTATCTTGGCTGTACATTTTGGCAATGTTCTGCATAAGTGTAGAAGAGGACTGTCCCCCATGATGACAAGTCGATCTCAACTATCTATAATAACTATATAACCTTTTATTCTTCTCTTTATTCCATCAAATATATAACGTGCTGATCAATTTGAGCAGGCACCATCAATCGTCGAATGTTATCAGAAAATCTAAATATTTTAACCACTTGTAAAATCTATGCAACGATGTTCTTTTTGCTTCATCATTTATACTTTCTATCAATGTTTAATATTTTGTTGTTTTATCATTGATATTTTAAGAATCGCTTGGTAATGTATTTATTAGTTTCCTTTGATTTGTATCCTTCCAATTGACATCAATCTTGTGATAAAATCTAATAATCACTTTTATTTTGAAGTATCGTGTCATATCTATTCATCATCTAAACACAACAAAAGTTTTATACGACATATAACCCTATATGCATGTGCAGTTTAATACATTTTCCTGCGTACGCCCTCCCTTACTACCTTTAGTAAATGTATCTCATCTCATTTTTTACTCCATCTTGGAGTTTGATATGCACTATTCTTGTTGACCTTGCCTCAGGAATCATTAACACCCCTAAGTGGAGTCTATTAGTTCGGACCCTTCCTCTCCCTTGGAAACAGGAATAGAGGTATCTACTTCGCTTTATAATCCCAGTAAATCCTGTTACTTTTACACCTTTTATTTACAACACAATCCCTCCCCTATTTTTGCCATCTTCAATTTTCTACCTACAGCCGTGCCTCAGCTCGAGTCCCTCTGCATCGACTGTTCCTCAAATGACCAATTTGCCTTCAGTCTGCGGGGCACCTTCGGGGTCCAGAGAGGAATTTCGTAAAGAGCGACCTGCCAATTGTATCTTCTTACACGTGTTTTCTTATACTCCGCTCTCCACAAGAAACTCTGCGGTATTCTGGCTAATTGCAGAAGCACCCGAAAGTCCGAAGATCTGGATCTGGGCCTAAGTCGATTAGACCTGAACATCTCCACCGCTACCAAAATGTGCTCTACCACCTAGAAGCATCTCTTGTGCTTGATGGAATTACCAATAAAGATCTCAGACCAAATAACCAGACAGACTCAGAAAATATGGCAAACTACTACTTTATTCTCAGTTCCATAAAGCAGGTTGAATTGCCGAACAACGGACTGATGCTCGCAGACTCACAAATAAACCTGATTACACAGAGGTTATATACTCCAATATGTGCCATTTATGACATCATCCTATGTGGCAAACTACAAAACTTATGAAAGCGAACGATTGGTGAAGGGAACATATGTACCTATGGTTTACATAGGAGTTAGTACATCATTGGCTGCCCCTTACCTGTAGAGCACACCTTCAACTACCTCTAAATACATATAACATTGATTATAGCAAAGACAATAGCAGAGGATTGGTATATGCAACATTGTATAGTATGTTGCCCCATAGACCCTATGATTGGTAGGCATCCTCACCCAACCTTGGAATTTCGACTTGCTAGCAGCGCGTAAGCAAAACGAAACACAGGTGCTCGAGTCACATCAGATTACTCCCCACTTTCCCAATTAGTCCATCATCTCTCATCAGTCCAACCATAAGCCAATGTGTCCCCCCTGTTGTTGACCTTGTAGCCTACTCTCTGTTCTGGGATATTCGAGGGAGTATAAGCATATCACTATCTTCATTCAACGCTTAATAAATAGCCTTTGTTTACGACTTCTGAGTCATGTGTGAAGAGACCACAAATGTGTCCATTTTGACCCCTTATTTACTGCTATTTGATTTACTTATGCTGGGTGTGCTTGCTCCTATTGGCCTCTAGAGACTATCTCACTCCATTTGGTATAGACTTTATTCACTGTTAATTGGCTAATGCTTGGCTCTTGCAACTGTTTTCTTCTTCTTTAATCTGAGAAAAATATGTCTTACGCACTTGACATATCCATCTGCCTCCCTTTGTGCCTTGCAATTATTCCTTAAAATAGCACCCTTGATCCCAGGCCAACATATATTCCTCTTTATTTTGCACACAAAGCTAGTTCTCTAATGTCTCCTGGCTCTGCATCCCTGGTCTGTTTGTGAGGTAGCTGGATTGAGCCTTAACATGAACAGGCATCCATCTTCCTATCATGCCCGAGGTTGCCACATTATATTTTCCTCTTAGCAAGCTTCTGTATGTCTCATATATCTTGCGTTACTGCACATTTACACTTATTGGTCAGCGAGTTACTTTATCTTCTTTGTATGTATGATTACGTTATCACTTGGTATATCGTTCTACTACTGCAGTTACATCACCACTCTTAAGTATTTTCATATTGTTTCAGTATGTCCTCGTATATCTTCTTCATGACATCACTCTGCCTCGTCAGATTTCACTCAGCACTACATGATGTCCATTGGTGCATGCTGACATCCTTCCACTCTTTCAGTATGAGGGTACATTCGGTATGGTTGCCTGAGTGCATATTGCCTCTCATACAGTCGATGCGGTATTGGAACAACACTTAGGGTTCCACATAGAGCTCTTTTCCTGCTGTTCCAATATGACAGCATTGAGGGGCGGAGTTAGTGAAAACGCATTAATCTGCTCCTCTACAGCTTTTTTTCAAGTAACCCTGGTAACCCTGGTCTTGAGGGAAATGTTTCTAACTCCTTTGCCTGGCCCAAACAAGCTCCTGCTGTCCTGGGTTAAGTACAAAATATAACAGAAGAATGGGGGATTACGAGAAAAGAACGAGAGAAAAATACTGAATGCACTTTTACCATGCATTCGGCAGGAACGAAAATATTGAATCCCATAATAGGTGAGCGGGGTTTGCGTGGGTGGGGGTTGCGTGGGTGTCCCCTGCTCCCCTCGTTCGGTATAATGGGTTCGGGGCTGTGGGCATGTCCCCTGCTTCCATTGGAAGGATTGCGGCGCCAGCGGATAATAAAGTTTAGAAAACAAAAGACAAATAAAAAGGACCCTGCGACTGAAGTCGCTACCCATTTTAGGGATAGGAAACTTAGGTTGCAGGGAGATGGGGGAGTCGAGGTTCGCTTTGGAGTGAAGGTAAGTAAGCGGAAGAAAAAGTAAGTAGCGAGCGCTGGGTTGCTTGTAGGGGGAAATCGGTAGAGTGTGATCTCTGTAACCACTGCGTGCTGCCATTTTCGGATTCATCATTTTCGTATTTGACATAACGGGGCGCACATTGATCACGTAGATCCAGAAGAAGCTACACTTTCCATAACCCAATGGAGCAAAAGTTACCCTACGTAGATTGCCCAAAGCCTTCCTTGCAAACATGAGCCAATGAGAAACCCTTCCCATCCTAGAGGTGGACTGGCCAGCTGGCATTCTGGTGAATATAACATGGCAGACGGCTAGATCTATTTCTATGCTATTTTCTTTGTTTGCTCTTTGGGTTGTAGGGATTTATTTAATTATTTGTTTGCATTTTAAAGCACTCGCACAGCGCAGGGGCATTGAGGCACTGGTATAGGAATATATGTCTCAGTGGCGTATTTATAACGCGCTTAATATCCAGAGGTTTTTAAGTGCGGACCGGGATCGCACAATTGTTGCTTCGTGTCGTCTTGCTTCCAAGGCGAGCACGTTGCCGCTGAGCTATGCTTCCGGGACACGTGATGATGTGCGCCTCGTGAGCCTTTTTAACAGAGTGGCAACATTAGAATACATTTTGAGAGACTAGATTTATATTGTGCGTGAGGGGCATAGTATCAAAAACTATTTTCAAACTAGGCCTCACGGGTGTTCTTTGAAAACACATTTAACATGTTGGCTCGCACACTTGCAGCTGGCAGTTTTAAAGCTCTGTTCCCAAGTGCACTCGTCTTGGCTGGGCGAAACAAAGGGGTTTATTCAGGTGCCTGATTCGTCACGGCAGGTGGTGATGTCACACGGCCCGGGAATCGAGACGGTTTCCCGCTGGAGAACTTTACAAAGGCCTCACATGTCTGGACTGAACGTCCTTGTGTGCGGGTCGTCCCTCCTACTCATGCAGCCAATGCACTGAGCAAGACCTCACCAACACCGCTGGTCATCCACAGTGCAGTATGCGCTTCTATCTTTTTTGGTTTTGCCTCAAACATCCTGATTTTTCTACTCCCGTAGATGAGGCAGCTAGGACAAGGAATTGTCACATTGTTCCCCCACAGTATAACCACCTCACTGTCCTGTGGATCACTTGCCTCTCAGAAAAGAAGCGCCCCAGAGACAGAGCTAAGTTGCAGAACAGGTTTCTTTAGCTGGGCAGGTGCTCTAGTTTCTGGAACATGGAGCACATGGCAGCAGAGGCTTGAAATCATAACACTACTCCCCTGTTCAAATACTTACCAACAATGACAACTTCCTAATGATCAAATCAATGCTTGACAACATGAATCCTTGCCATCAAGACAATGAGCTCACTAAGCTTATCTACATGAGAACTTCTTAGCAACACTGACATTTATGCTAGCAGAGGACCAAGAGCTGCTATCTGATGGCCCACTTCCCCCTTACACCCTGACCACATGAATATAGTGCTGCTTGCAAGAGTCTTCTATCACCTAAACCTTATGGACGTTCTGGATACCATGATCTGGTCTTGATGTAATGGGCCACTGTGGAAGGACAAGCTCTGCTTGGGCCTGCAGTGGTAGGGCGAGTTCCATTCAGTGTGTGCTTACCAGCTAGGGTTCTGCAACTTTAGTGCGCGGGAATGGTGGGGGGGTCTCATGTGATGATATGGACAATAGTGTTGTGGGTGGGTCACGTGAGGTGGAAAGGACAGCTGGCATTGCTGAGATTGTAGTGCCAGAGGGTTTGGCCACAAGTTCAAGGTGCTCAGAATTCCACACCCACGCAGTACCTGATTCATGCGTTAGGAATGACGAAACTGAGAAAGTCATTTCGGAATGTGCCTGGGTAAATTGTTAGTGGTCTGCTTCCTTTGATCACGAGTGTTAGTGTACAGCCTGATTGCATGTACTTGTTTAAGATCTGGTACAACAGGCATGTCAGAGGATTGTGCCTTAGTAAACCACCAGGACTTAGAGGGAAGTTCTTTTTTACACACTCTCAGAAGCTCGAAGAGGGAGGTTCCTGGGGTGGAGTCTGGAGTGGTCCTATAAGAGAATAGAACACAATGCACTGTCACCAAGGGATCCAAGCCACCATGGTTGGCAGCTAGTATGGTGGAGGTGAGAACTCTGCGGCATCTCTCCAACATACCGTTACCTTGCAGGTAATGTTGAGAGGTGGTGTGCTGCATGACACTGCATGCTTTAATAAAGGCCTGAATGTGCTTTGAAATGCTCTGCATCCTGTTGTCAGATATGACATTTTCCTGAAGGTCCTTCCTTCTGAAGACTTCCTTCAGTGGTGACACTTTCCACAAATATGACCTCCAGCCAGTTAAAGAAACGTTCAATGACCACAATAGCAAACTTGCTGGCGAGGGGAAGGGTGCTGTACAAGCCCTTTAGGCTTAGAGCAAGGGTTTCACTTAGCCTATCTAGAATGGGGTTTGGGGAGAGGGAAGCTGGACTGGTGGTCAGCGTCTTTTCCAAAACCAACACAAATGTGACACTGCCTTATATACTGTTCGGTAGTTAGCTCAATGGTAGGTCACCAGTAATCCCTGTTCATGGCTTTCTTGGTGTACGTTATCGCGAAGTGGCCCAGATGCACAGCTTGGAAAAACAATGGGCTGATGTCTGCAAGAAGAACTCTCTTGTCTGCTCGAAATAGGAGATTAATGTGCAGGGAGATGTCATGCCGGTAAGGGAGAAGTGAACTATCCAACCTAGCCCACCCCCTTTTTACGTAATTCTATCATTGCTATTGGCCAATAGTCTTCTCTCTTTGGTGACGATCCCCCGGATAAAAGTGTTCATCCCACCAAAGGTTGCAAAGGAGTTGAACCAAGGTTCCTCCATGGAAGATTGTTTGATATCATGTAGCCGTGGCAAGCAATCAGGGGCCAAAATGCTGCTTCCTGGATTATATTCCACATGAAAATTGTACTATTGCAGTGGAACTGAGATCCTGGCAAACCGTGAGAAAACTTTGGACGTGCATACAGTCAAAAGACGCACAGGAGGGGTCCGTGAACTGCTCTGAGGCCACCTTATAAGTATCGGGTAGAATGCTGGATGGCCCAATAACACGGCAAGGCCTCCATTTTGATCACAGAGTAGCTGGTCTCAGATGGGCAAAGAGGTATGAAGGTGAATGCTATAGTGTATTCTCTTTAGTTCGGGAGAGAACTGCACCCAAACACTTGTTGCTTGAATACACAGCGAGTATGGTGTTGTATTGCATTCAAAAGTGATGCAAGGTAGGTGGTAGGATAATCAGCTGCTTAGCTTACTCAAAGGTGAGTTCTTGTTGTGTGGACCACTCAAACACCTTTCTTGATGAGTTAGAGAAGAGGGTGGACCGTCAGAGCAAAGTTGTGTGTAACTTCTGCATAAAATTCATACATTGTCACAAATTATAAGAGCTCTTCCTTGGTTATGGGAGTTGGTGTGTCTTTGATGGCCCTCCAGAGATGGATCTTAGGTGTGACCCCTGTGCTCAGAGACCCCCAACTGGCCCATAGAGTCGGGTTTGCTCAGACGCACTTTAAGACAAGATAGCAGCACCCGTGAGATGGATGGGGGTACAGATTTATACTTCAACACCAATCAATAAGGACAACTCAAAGGGTTTGGCAAAGGGAGTCCATTTAATGACAAGTACAAAAAACGGGGAGTTAGGAATATCAGCAATGGTGCGATCTTCCTTCGCGCTTCAACTCCAACGAATTTCATGAAAATCACAACATTTATACTAAAAACTTGTCATCATTGATGTGTAACACTCAAAAGTTGACATGCAATTCTATTGGTTAGGAAAAGGTAACTTTAATATAGGTACTATATCTGTATGTGGTAACGGAGTGAGGGGATTGGGTAAACACTGTCAGGTGGGCATCTAAGCCCTTCCTTCAAAAATGGCTACTGCAGATGTCACTAAAAGTATGACGTCCTATTGATTCTACTAACTATAGGACCCTAGATTATTTGGTCCATTGTGAGTGGGTTGGCACCAACCCCATGCATACTTTTCCACTTTGCCTAGCAGCACGCAGAATGGTCGGCCAGGTGCGGAGTGCCCCTCAGTTACCCGGCCTTCATTCAATTATTGTTACAATCAATCATCACTTTAGTAGCCATGTGTCAATTATTTCACTGTGGGTGGCCTCAAGACTGCATCTTTTGTCTGGAAAGAGTTCCGATATCTTCTTCTGGCCTGGTGCTATGCATAGGTGTGAACTCTCGCTTTTTCTTGCTTGGTTGGTCACGTGATTCGGTCACCGTGAATATGCCACTTTTCCATCAATTTGTGTATTTGATTTTCGTTTCACCCACCACCTGGCGTCATCTTCTTATCTCGATCTTTCAGAAGCAGGATATTCTGTTCTTAGTTTCAATTAAATGTAGCTACTGTTTGTCTCTTCTACTGATACGACCTTGGCTTCTCTGGCACGAGTTGCCTCTGCTGAGTTTCGTTGACGCTGTCTCTTCTTGATTTTGCTAAATATGAAGCTTTCTTCCATGTGGCCTTTATTAACCCTTGGATTTATTCTGCTTCTTGTGCAAGGTGGACATATACTTATATAACGTACTTCGTTTGAGCTAGATTATGTATAGTGGCACTTGCCGCACTATCTTTCTACTAAGCATAGCAAGCTGCATGATTTTCTTAGCTTTCTTGTGGTTCCAAGCATATGTACAGGTGTAGACTGTCAAATATCTTCTCCATGCTTACAGTTTAAGCTTCTTCCATTTGACATCATCCTTACACTTTAGGTTCATGATATCCTTGTTCATGGCATTTCGTCTCTTTGTGTCATTCTCTGGTCGTCATTTCTTTTATATGTGAGTCAGTACGGGTTCTCGTGATGTCACCATTCGTCTTCCATTAAGACCTTTGTAGTTTCTACAGGGACTGTACTCAGACGATCTTGGTTTTGTTTCATCTGTTGATAGGGTTTCTTCAATGGATACCTTACTGTCCATGGTTGCCTTGGTACTGGTACTTCAATAGGTGTTGTTCTTCTGATAGGTACTGGACAGAGCCCTACTGCGGCTCTGCTGGTTTCTTTGCTCATTATATGTCACATATTTCGGTGTGAACGTTCCTGGTACTTCAAAATGGGCAGTTGGAGTGCGGGCTGGATTTGGGACCTCCTCTATACTCCCCCCTCTGGGTGATTCATTGGGCCTCATTACGACCCAGGCGGTAATGGGTTAACAGCGCCGTAAAAGGTGTCGGCGCGGTTAAACCCTTACCGCCTAATTACGAGGTCCCTTTGCGGGTCCCGACCTTAACGGCTGGTTTTTCCAGCCGTTAAGGCAGGAACCCGCAAATGGACTTTCGAGGTAATTACGGTACCGCAATTTGCGGTACCGTAATTACCGCCTTGCCCATTCCCATTGAGCCCTATGGGGGCAAAAATGGGAATGGGGAAGGGCCAATGGTGAATGGGGAATTACCGCCCCGCCAACCTTGGAATGGGGCGGTAATACCGCCATTCATCATGGCGGAGTTGGTAAAATCCCGGCGTCAACCATGGCGCGAATAGCGCCATGGTTAACGCCAGGGTCATAATGAGGCCCATTGACTACTTTCTCTTCCTTCTTTGGATCCATCTTTGTTGGTTTCTCTGTATTCACCTTCAAGTCATCACCTGGGTTCATTCTTTCTTCATCTTCTGGATCTATACATGATGGTCTGAAGAAATGCCTCTTTGCGGTCCATATTTGTATTACTTCTTTTAAACTTCCTGCTGTTCTCACGTGTTTGTCCTTGTTCCATGTCACCAGTTGACATTGTCCATTTGCGCTGCAGTAAACCCATCTTTCCACATAATTTCTGTGCTTCCTGGGATAGAGAAACTTTGTTCCTTCTGGTGTGTGACTGCTGATCTTCACAAAATCTCTTATCTCTTCATCAGTCAAGTCTTTGGGCTTCCATCCGGACTTGACATCAATCTGTCATGATGCCTACCCCCAGGCATCCGGATCAAGCCCATCAGCCCCGGGAGCAGGCATCCAGATATTTAATAAAACCTCAGCAGCCCCGGCTGGGGGCTGTCTGGGTTTAGTCCTGGCGCCTTAGGCGCCAGACTCATAATAGAAATCAGTCCTGGCGCCTAAGACGCCAGGCTCATAGACTTTACTTACCTCATGCAGACCATGCTGCAAATGAATCCAAGCCCACATGAGGCCTGCATGGGAATATTTTACTACAGGGACTATTTTTTACTCGGGTGTGGTTCTAGGGACTTCTTACCTGGAACTACTTTGGAGGCTATTTAAAGCACGCCCGAACAGCAGCACATGCTTCGCGATATTCTGCATCCAGCAGCGTAACGCTCACTGTGCCTGCAGTCAGCATCCAGTCTTCAGCCACGCCCGACTCGAATCCAGAGCTCCTAGCAATAGAAGAAAGAAGAAGGAAAGGTTAGAAAACAGATATCATTTCAATCCTTACCTGAATTCCGGATCCATCACATCTTCGAACTTGAAAAGGACATTATTCTACACGCGTTGCATCGCCAGCCGCAGCGCCGCGCCATACTCACCAGTCCTCACAGCATTTTTCGATCCGGCGCAGCCTCCATCATTTTCTCTGCCGAATTCCACCATCTAGGGGACGAAAGAAACATAAGCTGAGCCGAGAGAGCCAATGAATACAACCTCTCCACCATAGACTTACCTGATTAACAACCAGAGGCATTATTCCATAACAAACCGCAACTTCTTACACCGCACCTGTATGGAGAGTGAAACCAGCAATTTAAACACACGCATCTTTTGCCGGACAGTGTTGGGTAATACAGACTCTTACCTGAACACCATCAGCTGCCACAAGACAATCTTCCCTTGGACCCAGCTGCAACACAAGAAAGGAAGGTACAAGAGTGAACATCGGACATATTGAATTCTTTGAACTGTATACTTACGGGTTCTTGCCTGGAACCTCAGAGTCAATATTCATCCGGAACTCTTCTAACTCCTTCAAACCAGTGAAGTAACTGGTATCTACGCGCCCCTGCATTCCACGCAGGATGGAGAGCTCATCATTTACAACAAGCTTACTGAAAGTGAATATCGGTGGTGATTAGTGGGGAGAACAGCGGGGTGCCATTACAAAAATCCACGGGTGGCTAAATCCCTTTCTCCACTTGCAGGAGAATACTTCTACGGGTCAAGCAGACGAGATTAGGGGGTCCAGTCCAGTCTGTCATCTCTGCACTACGCTTCACGTTGGAGGAGGTCGCAGCTGTCCGGGTCCGATCGACGCCCCTGTGGGAGCCAGGTGAGAGTAACAGAACGCGAAGCCTATCTACAAATTCCCACCCGGGCGTTATGGAAACCTCCGAAACAGACCAACTAGCCCAATTATTAGGGGAACTTAGGGCGGAATTGCACGCTGTGCGCCAAGAGACTTATGCCCTCAGGAGAGAACTGATTGTGTCAAGGGAACGCACAGATGATCTTGCTAGAAAACTGCTACAAAATCAAGCTGGGCAAACACCCCTACCTGGACTCGGGGGAAACCCAGCTCCTGTTTCATCGAGCAATCCTGTGCAAGTAATCCTACCAGGGGCTATTCCTTTAGCTCCACCCGAACGCTTTGCTGGGGACCCAAAAAGGTTTGCAGTGTTTATGAATCAATGAAGCTTGCACTTTTTATGCAGACCTGGAGCTTTTCCAAATGACCAAGCCAAAGTAGCCTTTCTACTATCACATCTTAGTGGCAGCGCAGCTGACTGGTCAATTCCACTAGTCAACCAGGATGACCCTCTTCTTCGGGATTTTCAGGGTTTTCAAAGAAGCATGGAAAGACTATTCACCAGACATTAACAGGGACAGGCCCTGGATAACAAACTTTTATCCCTTCGACAGGGTAATCAGGATCTGCTAACCTATATCGCAATCTTCAATAGGTTGGTGGTGGAAACCGGATGGCCTGAGGAGAAACGAATTACATTATTTCATTGAGGGCTTCGGGGAGAACTCAAAGATGTTTTGGCTCAAGTTGTGAACCCACCTCAGGATTGCGCAGAATATATAGACTTAGTGGTCCAGTTAGACCACCGACTTCAGAATAGAAAGGCTGATCGAGCTAAGTTCGAGAGTCGGGTATGGGTTAAACCCAATGTTACCCCCAAAGGAACAGATGCATCAGAACCTATGCAGATCGGGGGGGGGGGGTTAAAGGACCCTTAACTCAAAAGGAAAGAGAAAAGAGACGGCAGATGCAATTGTGTCTGTACTGTGGAACCGCAGGACATTTTTTACGGGATTGCCCTATAAAACCACCCAAGAAAGTAGTAGGAGTTACTGACAAAAGTCAAATAGAGCCTGATTCGGGAAACGACCATGCCCGACAAGCGTAGAGGTCCGCTTGCCGAGCTTAAAGAAGGACAGTCAGACCTCCCACCTAATTATAGCAATGGTCCTAATTGATCCAAGGCAGCCATCACGTATGCACACAGTAAGGGTATACATTGATAGCGGGGCCGTAGGCAACTATATTGACCACAAATTGGCCTCAAGGATGGATCTACCCCTTTGCAAAAAGACCACTTCGGATGTCATCACCACAGTCGATGGAACTGAAATTGCCTCCAGGCCTGTAACTCATTCCACTACTGAGCTGACACTGTTAGGTCAAGATGGGCATCAAGAAACTATTGTGTTTGATTTAATCAAGGCCCCGCAATTCCAAATAATTCTGGGAATGCCATGGTTGGAAACACATAATCCTTGTATTGATTGGCGAGAGAAGAGAGTAACCTTCCCAGATTGTGCACACACCTGTTACCTGGAAAAAACCTTGAACAAAAGCCTGGCCACCGTTACTAATCCAGTTGTGCAGTTACCTCAGGATTATCAAGAATTTCAGGATGTTTTTAAAAAAGAACAGGCAAATACCTTACCACCTCACAGATCATACGATTGTCAAATTGACCTAGTACCCGGTGCACAACCCCCATGCAGTAGAATCTACGCCCTTACGGAACCTGAAAATCTTCACCTACGACAATATCTGGACCAATACCTTGCTAATGGCTTAATTCGTCCATCCAAATCTCCTGTATCCTCAGCTTTATTCTTCATGCCTAAAAAGGAAGGTGACCTTAGAACATTCATAGACTACCGCGCATTAAATCAGATTACGGTAGAAAACAGATACCCATTGCCTCTGATCCCTGAATTACTAGACCAAGTAAAGGATGCTTGTATCTACACTAAGTTAGACCTCCGATGGGCATATCATCTGGTACGTGTAAAGAAAGGCGATGAATGGAAGACTGCTTTCGCACCAAGTACGGGTTATTCGAATACCAGGTGATGTCCTTCGGGTTGTGCAATGCACCAGCAGCCTTCCAGTATTTTATGAACGATGTCCTTCGTGAACTCATTGACGTCTGTGTTGTCGTATACATAGACGATATTCTAGTGTACTCCTCCTCAGAATCAGATCATGTGAAGCACGTTCGTGAAGTCCTAGAGAAACTACGCCAGCACAACTTATATGCAAAATTGGAGAAATGTGTTTTTCATTCTACAGAAGTTGAATTCCTGGGATTTATCCTGACTCCAAAAGGAATTCGAATGGACTCTCGAAAGGTGGACGCAATCCTCAAGTGGCCATCACCCAGTTCTGTTAAAGCGGTACAAAGCATGCTTGGATTTGCTAATTTCTATCGCAGATTTATTCCTGAATTCTCACATATTGTACACCCCATCACAGCACTTTTGCGAAAAAACAAAAGTTTTTTGTGGACTGAAGAGGCTGAAAGAGCCTTCCAAGAGCTAAAATCGAAATTCACATCTGCACCTGTCTTAAAGCATCCACGCCCTGAGCTTCCATACATAGTTGAAACCGATGCATCCAGTTTAGCCATGGGAGCTGCCCTGTCCCAGAAGGATCCCGAAACCGGTCAACTTCATCCAGTAACATTCTGGTCAAGAAAGTTCTCAGCACCCGAATTAAATTATGCGGTTAC
Source organism: Ambystoma mexicanum (assembly GCF_040938575.1). NCBI lineage: Eukaryota > Metazoa > Chordata > Amphibia > Caudata > Ambystomatidae > Ambystoma > Ambystoma mexicanum. The sequence goes on along the minus strand of NC_090926.1, from coordinate 920,018,185 downwards.
TCATAAGGAGTTATTAGCCATCAAGTCCGCCTTCAAGGCTTGGCGGCATTATCTTCTCGGTGCCAGGCATACCATCACTGTAATCACCGATCACAGGAATCTGCAGTATTTGAAAACAGCCAAGGCCCAATCATCGCGTCAACTTCGGTGGGCATTATTCTTTGCCGAATTCGATTTCGTGATCACTTATCGACCAGGTTGTAAAAACGGCAAGGCAGATGTCCTATCCCGAATAGGGATGGGAGAAGTATATTCGAACCCGGAACCGGTGCCTATAATTTCAGAACAAAGACTTCTTGGCATAACTACTCTACAGACTCTAGAAGACATTCATTTAAAAATCCAACAACTTTTTGATCCAGCAGCCCTGCAGGACTGGGTAAAGAAAGGCCAAGATTATTCGGTCATCAATGACCTGCCTTAGTATCAAGGACGTCTATTTCTACCACACAAGGAACTACAAGAACTAGTCATCTCCAATTATCATGACGTCCTTATGGAAGGACACCCAGGTATCGCAAAAACTGAAGCTAAAATTAAAAGACAATTCTGGTGGCCCACATGGCGAAAGGACGTGAAGTCATTCGTGATGTCTTGTGGTATCTGCGCCCAAAACAAAAGTCAGAAGAAAAAACCAGCTGGCCTTTTACACCCTTTGGATATTCCACCTACACCATGGCACACCTTGTCTTTCGACTTCATTACAGATCTACCTCCGTGTAATGGATTTAACACCATTCTAGTCATTGTGGATCTTTTTTCCAAAATGGCCCACTTTATTCCTTTAAAAGGATTACCTTCCGCTTCGATTTTGGCCAAGGAATTTCTCGAAAACATTGTTCGAATCCATGGATTTCCTTCCGTATTGGTCTCTGAGAGAGGACCAACCAGACTCTTGAACAATAACTACGTTGTATGCTACACCAAACGAAAGCAATTGGAAAGATATTTTATGGATTAGCGAATACGCATACAATAACTCCGTACATTCAGGAACCGGACAAAGCCCCTTTTATACCATATATGGACATCATCCTCGAACCTCAGAACTCGATTAGCCTCAACACTTAGAAATGCCTGCAGTGACTCATCTGCATTCTACTATTACACAAGCCTTTAAGGAAGCAATAGAACACTTGATACAAGCAAAGGAGAAATACAAGAAAAATGCTGATCGACATAGAAGTTAAACTCCACAATACCAGATTGGAGATCAAGTTTGGCTGGCTACAAAACACGTACCCCTAAAGGGAACTCGAACTTTCAATCCTAGATATTTGGGACCTTACACCATTAAGGCCATTATCAACCCAGTGGCTGTCAAATTGGGATTACCCTCTAATATGCCGATTCATCCTGTCTTTCATGTTTCACTTCTAAAACCAGTTCAAACTGGGACAAGATTAACCAAACCACCTGACCCCATCCTAATAGATGGAGAACCTGAATTCGAGGTAAAAAATATCCTGGACTCTAAGATGGTTAAATCAATACTTTTTTTATTTAATCGACTGGAAGGGTTACAGACCACAAGAAAGGTCATGGGAACCTAGTGACCACGTTCATGCACCTCGGTTGGTGAAGAAATTCCATTGGAACTTCCCAGACAAACCAGGACTAAGGGGATGAACAATTTAGGAGGGGCCTTGGGGGGGGAGTGCTGTCATGATGCCTACCCCCGGGCATCCGGATCAAGCCCATCAGCCCCGGGAGCAGGCATCCAGATATTTAATAAAACCTCAGCAGCCCCGGCTGGGGGCTGTCTGGGTTCAGTCGTGGCGCCTTAGGCGCCAGGCTCATAATAGAAATCAGTCCTGGCGCCATAGGCGCCAGGCTCATAGACTTTACTTACCTCGTGCAGACCATGCTGCAAATGAATCCAAGCCAACGTGAGGCCTGGATGGGACAATTTTACTACAGGGACTAATTTTTACTCGGGTGTGGTTCTAGGGACTTCTTACCTGGAACTACTTTGGAGGCTATTTAAACCACGCCCGAACAGCAGCACATGCTTCGCGTTATTCTGCATCCAGCAGCGTAACGCTCACCGTGCCTGCAGTCAGCATCCAGTCTTCAGCCACGCCCGTCTTGAATCCAGAGCTCCTAGCAATAGAAGAAAGAAGAAGGAAAGGTTAGAAAACAGATATTATTTCAATCCTTACCTGAATTCCGGATCCATCACGTCTTCGAACTTGAAAAGGACATTATTCTACACGCGTCGCATCGCCAGCTGCAGCGCCGCGCCATACTCACCAGTCCTCACACCATTTTTCAATCCGGCGCAGCCTCCATAATTTTCTCCACCGAATTCCGCCATCTAGGGGACAAAAGAAACGTAAGGTGAGCCGAGAGAGCCAACAAATACAACCTCTCCACCATAGACTTACCTGATTAACAACCGGAGGCATTATTCCATAACAAACCGCAACTTCTTACGCCGCACCTGTAAGGAGAGTGAAACCAGCAATTTAAACACACGCATCTTTTGCCGGACAGTGTTGGGTAATACAGACTCTTACCTGAACACCATCAGCTGCCACAAGACAATCTTCCCTTGGAGCCAGCTGCAACACAAGAAAGGAAGGTACAAGAGTGAACATCGGACATATTGAACTCTTTGAACTTTATACTTACAGATTCTTGCCTGGAACCTCGGAGTCAATATTCATTCGGAACTCTTCCAACGCCTTCAAACCAGTGAAGTAACTGGTATCTATGCGCCCCTGCATTCCACGCAGGATGGAGAGCTCATCATTTACAACATAAGGTGAGCTTACTGAAAGTGAATATCAGTGGTGATTTGTGGGGAGAACAATGGGGTGCCATTACAAAAATCCACGGGTGGCTAAATCCCTTTCTCCACTTGCAGGACAATACTTCTACGGGTCAAGTAGACGAGATTAGGGGGTCCAGTCCAGTCTGTCATCTCTGCACTACGCTTCCCGTTGGAGGAGGTCGCAGCTTTCCGGGTCCGATCGACGCCCCTGTGGGAGCCAGCTGAGCGTAACACAATCATGATCTTCATCCCTATGGCTTTCTTCGTAGTTTTCTGGCACTGAGAGATTATTATCTTAATAATACAGAATCCTAGCAATATCATCAACAGCAGGGCTCCTAGGAACTTGAATGTGTCTGCCATCCATTGTGGAACCCATGAGAATAGTGATCCAAACCAACTGTCATCATCAACTACGTCAGTTTCATCAATCATCTGGTTCTGCAGCTTTGTCAGCATACCTGTGGCTTCTGTTAGAGTTCCATTTTCCTCATCGTGAGAAGGTATGAATGTGCAATATGATTCTCCGATTTTTCCACAAACTCTTTCATCCATAGCTGTGATCTTGTCGAGTACATATCTGTTCTGGAGAGTCATCAGTCGGATGGCTCTTAACTCTTCTTTGATTGCGTTAAATCCCTTTATCGTTGTGTTGATGGTCTGCAGTAACTCCCATCTAGTTATCTGCAACCATTTATTGTTTGCTCCAACTTGGAATCTTGGCATGAAGATTGTTGTGAACACTGATGAAGTGAGGCTGAACAGCCTGTGTTCATATGGGATTACATGAAAAGCTTCTTCAGATTTAGCAGAAAAGTAATTCTCCCTCTTCAGTCAAGTCAGCAGTTCCACAGATCTCTTCTTTCGCAGGTGAGCATCTGCTTTCGGGAAACTGTCAATATTTAAGTCACTTTTCGGGATCAATAACGCTGGAACATGGTAATTCACTATTGTGCATATACCTCCCCAGATTCTCGACAGTCTGATGTATGCTTTTGATCTGCATGCTCAGTAATGATCCATAATCACTGCAGTTCCATGCATCATTCCTGGGACGTCAGAGATGCGGCCACAGTTCTGGTTCTCCCCCATCTTTCGTGTGCCATTATTCCTGAAGCACAATTTTGAGTTTTCCAGTGGTACTATCTATAATCTATAAGGGTCCTCCTCTATCTTCGACCCATGTCAGCAGCTTTGCAAGCTTTGGCCATAATGCTTTGCATATCCTCTGTTCATTCTCAATTGCTTCCTTACAGGCTCCAAGGACCGTCCATGCCCTGAAAATCACTACTCGCTTTTCCCATTCGTCTGGTGAAAGCACTGTTCCCCAAATCTGCATCGGGCCTCTGTCTTTCCAATTTTGAGCTTCTTCTGGAGTTTTTCCTTGGACGTTCACTTTCTGATTTGCGTCTCTTCTAATCTCTGCTCCTTTAACTCCAGGCTTCTCATATCGGATCACAATGTGTTTTGTCTTTCCACTGTTTCACGTCTTTATGTCCTGGACATAATCATCTTCATCAGGATCAGTTGCTTCATTTGCCCATTTTAGTGATACATCACTACCCATGAACTGGCCTCTGGTCTTGCACATTGCTACGTGTGAGAGACAGTGTGCTGTCTGAACATCAATATTTACAGCTACGAAGATCTTGGACTTTTCCATGCTGTATGGTAGGAGTGCACAAACAAAGCATTCCCCTTCTCAACTCAGTCTTCCAACTTCTTTCATATGCTGGTACCAAATGTTGTTTCCCAAATGTGCAGTGCTGTCCAAGTAATCTTTTAGTTCACTGTCATTCCCATGCATGCTTCTCTTGATTCTTAAGGTTTTCATGTAGTTCGCTATAAATACATCCCTGAATGCATCTGTATGGCTCCTTCTCGTTGGAGGTTTTTCAGGTATCCCGGTCCATGGTGCAGGTCTTCTCATCTGAACCATTTGGGTGGACAAACGTCTGGCAATTCGGTCTTTGTCCTCTTGCATCTTTTTTCTTGTGGTTAGAGATGCTCCTATCATCCACTTTGACATTGGTCCAGTATATGGCTGCATCGTAGAACTTGTACTTGTCCCTTTTAATGGAACGTATATGCTCGACAATGTTGTCTCTGTGGGTTTATTCTTCAACTTCTCTTGTCTTTTCCTTGCTCTGGCTATAAACGGCCATAATGAATCTGCAATCAGTTGTGCTTGTGCAGTGATCTTCTCCAGGTTTCCTCTTGCCTTTCTTGGTGTTGGATCAAGAGTTTCTAATACTGTGGTTTCTGTTGGCTTTCTTTCCGACTCTTCTCGTCTCTCCATGACATCCGCTTTCTTCATTTGGCTCTCTACTTTGCTTATAGTGGGATTTCTCATCGTAGGCAGTCTTTTCTTCTCCCATGCATTGGATTGTGGTTCTGCAGTTGTTGACACTAGGCCTGGTATATGTGCATTCAATGTTTGCATGCGTGTGGTTGTCAGTAATTTTTACACATTTATACTCTGCCGACGCTGTCTCCGGCTTTTCAATTTGCTTGTTACCTCAAGTGTGTGTGTGTGTATTATTGCTAATCACATCCATCTCAAACTCATTCCACCATCAGATCTTCTAGGGACTGGAATGACTATGTAAAGTCTGGGTGCCTTGTAGGCTTCATGCATGCATCATTAGGTGGGTGCACTGGAATTGGAGCGCTTTGTGCATCAATAAAAAATGCAGTTCTGATCATCAATGATAGTAAAACAATGATGAATATAATACATGAATACATTATGCTGCTGTAGGTCAGGCGGCAGCATTTGGTTCCAGAGAAATGTGGACGTCTTTTCTCCTGCGGGAGGACGAGGTTGCTGTGCTGGATCCCCATCTCGATCATTTGTTGAAACGTTAACTTTTAATATAATCTTTAGGCAATATCGTCTCTGGATTATGTTGGTTCTGTTTGTGAGCTGTATGAACACTGGATTGTCTATTATTTCTGGATCCAGTTATTTTTTTCTATGTATGTGTCAAAAACAGACAATAATCTATCAAGCTTCTCTATTGTGAATGTTCAAAATATACTAACTCCCAATCTGTGCCCCTGATCTGCTTCATTCCCGAAGACATGTTGTGTCTCTGTCAATATGAAAAATAAGACATAAGATCTCCGACACTGCTCTCTCGATCTGTCCCGCGGCGGAAAGTTTAGAATCCTCTCAAATAATTCTGTTGATGGTTAGAAAGTTCCACTTGCATCACAATTCCATGCAAGTGCGTGCCCTTCTGTGTAGAATTAGCTGGGTCTCTGATGAATGTGAGGACGTCAACATCTACAGGTCCCCCCACTAGCTCTGGAAAATCTGTGATTAGGCGGAAGAAAACATTGCTGGCCAACCTACTGTCTTCTGGTGACAGGGACATTTGTCCTGTCTTGCTGAATTTCAGGACTGTAGGCTTTCACTTTACTGTGAACAGTGTCTGCACTTTCCGTTTGCGTGGAGAGCAACTTGAATTACTATGCTGTTTAAGATTATGCTCAGCCGTTCTGTGTTTGCTGGATCTCAAAGAAAAGTTAATACGTCTGTTGTTCTCCCAACAAGTACTGGACAGTCTTCGATTAGGCGGAAGAACAATACGTTGATAACCTCATTTACTTCCTTCCCCGCTTGGGACATTTGGCTTTTCCTCGCTGTAGTCCGGAAGTAGGAGGAACTGCTCGGCAATCATAGTAAGCAATCTCTTTATAGTCTTTTCAATTTCAGGATCTTGAAGAAAGTCAGTGACACTGGTGAGCCTTCCCACCAATGACGGGTACGATCTTAGCACTAGATCAAAGTATGTCACCACATCTTTGGTGATGTCGCTACTGTGGGACACAATAAGTGATTCTGAACAAAGTCTCTGTGTGAAAGGAATCTGGGTACTGTATTTTCTTCCAATTCACGTGTCCTTGATCAAAATTTGGCATCTTATTTTCTAGTCAAGGCTTCAGTGTGCCTCAGTCCAAAGTTCAAAGTCAACAGACTATGTTGTGGTTTATAAATGCAGTTTTCTTCTTCACCCTGCAACTAGGATGCACAGAGTGTCCATTTTATATGTCCTTATCCTCTTTTTTGCTCAGAGGAATGTCCAAAGTGAAACTACAACTATCTCACAAAAGTTCTTTGTCTCTACTTTGCTGTTGCTCATGCGTCCTTCTTCCTCGTCATGAATCTCGTCTGTACGTGCTGTGGTTCTTCCCCATCGTCTGTAGTCTCCTCGCGCTGGGGTGCAGGCAGGGGGCCTTCTCCGATGTATGGTTTGATGTCACCCAAAAAAATCCAAGCTCTCCTTCCTTGTAGTTTCACTGCAGATGGAGTGCAGTCTTCCACTGTAAAGGGACAGTTAAACCTTGGCTCGTCCCACCTTTTTCTTGTATGGTTCTTTACCAGGGCAGTGTCTCCAGGAAAAATGGATGGAACACAAAGTCCTGGAGCTGTGCCTGTAGTAGTATCTCCTTCTGTGTTCCGTGCTGCCCTGCACCCTTTTTGTCGTCGCTGCAGCTGGTCTGAAATTACAGTAAGCAAGATGTCATGCAATTCAATTAGTTTTGCATTTCAGACCCTAAGATTTCTCCTGTTGACTGGGTCTCACATCTTGCTCTGTCTCTCTGTGTCAGGGGAGTGCGCATTCTTCTTCCTGTGGCTATTTCGTGCAGCATAAGATGATGGTTGGAACCGGGTTGATTCCTGAGTGCATACAGTGCCATAGGAAGGCAGTGCAACCATCCCTTTCTTAGAGTAAGCTTCAACTTGGCTATCCTCTCCTTTAATAGGCCGTTGAGCTTCTCACATATTCTGTTATCTTGCGGATGATACGCCAACGAGACCTTGTGCTTTATACCAAGCAGCAAGCTAATCTGCTCGTAAATTTCATTTACAAAATGGGTCCCGTTATCTGATCTCAGGACTTCACATACCCCCCACCTGTGGAATATCTCCCTCACTAAAAATGTGGCCGCACAGGTAGAGTCTGGGTGTGTGCACGGACCTGCCTCTATCCATCTAGAGAATGGACACACCACAACAATTAGGTATCTGTACCCGTTACATACTTGAATCATGTTGACGTAATCAACATGCAAGTGCTGAAAAGGCCCTTTTGGCCTTGGGATGACTCCTTTCATTACTTTTAATGTGTGCCCAGCTGTGAATTGTTGGCAGATTATACAGTTCACTATAAAAAATGCAACATGCTCGGTTAAGTTCAGTATGAACCAGTCTTCCGCGAGCGTTGCCACTAGAGTCTCTTTTGTCATGTGTGCCAGATAGTGTAATTGCTCCAGTGCTATCTTTAACAGGGCTATAGACATTACTGGTATACCAGTGCTTTCTTGTCGCCACAAGCTTTCAGAGGGGTTTAAAGAACACCCTCGCTGTTTCCATAAGTTTTTTTTCTTCCTGTGGTGCCTCCCCTTGGAGTTCCATCAACTGTGTTTTCCCCAAATTATTGTAGCTTTCAGGTGCAATCCATACAACCATCATTTTCTCATTTGTGTGAGTGACTTCCACTTCCATGATTGTCTCACTCTTGGATGCCATACGCTTGGCTTCCGTGTCTGCTGCTTGATTTCCTCGTGAGATAAAATCTGTCCCCTTCGTGTGGGCGGCACATTTCACAACCCCTATGCCCACTGGGTTGTGTAGTGCCATTATCAGCCTGTCCAATAAGGCTGCGTGCTGCACTGGCAAGCTGTCCGCTCGGAGGTAACCCCTCCTTTTCCAGCGTACTAGGCCTGTGTGCACTGTTGACGTCACATAGGCATAGTCACTGTACACAGTTACTTCCTGGTCTGCGTGATTCTCAATGGCGAGTAGCAATGCCAATAATTCTGCAGCCTGTGCTGAATAATGAGATGGTATTCGTGCACTAGTGAGTACTCGAAATTCGCCATTTTCTGTGTGTTTCATCACAGCAGTGCCTGCATATCTTTGCCCATCGCTTTGATGGATTCTCGAAGAACCGTCAATGAAGACAATTTCTCCTTCTGCCAATGCATTTTCTTTCACTCTGAGAATCTCATCATAGAATTCTTCATAATTTGCACAGTCCTGTATTGGCTCTCTTTCAGTGACTGGCTCGGCTATAAACTTAGCTGGGTTCCCTATCTTGCATCAGACTATTTTCATCAAGGGATTCGATATGATCACTGCATAAGCAGAAGCTCTCTGAGATGTTAGTATGCCCTTCGGTTTCTCTAGGTTAGCAAATAGCGAGTGCTCGACGTATAACGTCCTGGGGCATCCCATCACAATGGTGAATGCTGTGGCAGCTAAACTTTGTTCGCATGGGAAATGGCCTATCATCACTGGGTCCAAATTTCCACTATAGTATTCCAGGGGCTTGTACCCCAATGTGGTTTTCTGTGTGAGCACTGCCGTCATAAAGCTGCCATTCGTGTGTGAGAACAGGAAAAATTCCTCTGCATAATTGGGGAATTCCTAAAACTGGTGCTGTGGAAATTGCTCGGCAAATCCTTCTTCCATGGCCTAAGACCATTAAATATTTTCTTTCATCACTTGTGCCTTCTTTAAGGCCTGAAGCAACGGTTTGGTGTAAGAGCTGTAGTCGAAGACCCATGCCCTGACATAATTGCACAGGCCTAAGAAACTTTGCATCTGCTTTACCGTGTGTGGCTTGGCTGTGTTTAATATGGCTTCAGCTCTTTCTGGGGTAACTCTTTTCCCCTTGTGCGAGATCAGCTGACCTATGTAGAGCACTTCTCATTGACATTACTGTAACTTCTCTTTGTCAACCTTATATCTTTTCTCAGCCAAGATAGTCAATAGCTGAACAGAATCGTGTCTGCATTGCTTCTCTGTTGTGCTGCAGATTAGGATGTCATCCACATATTGCAAGACAATGCTTGCTAATGCAATCTTGCTTAGGTCCATTTACAGGACTCTGTTAAAGATAGAAGGGGACTCACAGTACCCCTGCAGTAGCCTTGTGCTTTTCAGACGCATCTGTCTGAACGTGAATGATGTCAGATCTTGGGTCACGGTGCAATGGGATCGAGAAAAATGCATTTTTGAAGTCAATCACCGTGAAATATTTTGCCTCAACAGGTATATTACATAGAATTGTAGCCGGGTTAGCGAATAAAGGGAACTCAATCAACAATGTCATTTATTGGCCGTAAATCCTGAATCCCGAATTAAATGCCAAGACCCTCCCTTTGATTTTTTGATAGGATAAAATGCAGTATTGCATGGCGACTCTGATGTCACTAAGAGGCCCTGCTCCATCATAGCCGAAATTGTCTTAAAAATTCCTTCATCGGCCTCCCTGGACATGGGGTATTGCCGTGCTTTCGGTAGAATTGCTCCTGGCTTCAGTTTGATTTTCACTTCTCCGACTCCTTTCAATAAGCAAACTTCATAGGGACCTGTAGTCCATACTAAGATAGGCACCTGGGCCATGTCATCATCAAAATATTCAGGACGGTTCCATGCTAACATCATTCTCTGAGGCACTTCTCTTTTGATCATCCTCACCCAAAAGGTGAGGTTCACCTCAACTGCTGTTCCTTCCATATCTGCTTTCTCATCAAACAGATCGTCGTCAGTGACGTCAATCATTGGTATCCTTCTTCGATGGCGATTACTGTGCACCATTGTCGGCCTTCATCATCGTAACCATCAATCAAAGCCATTTTCCCTCGTACTGCAGCTGTGTGTATCACCAAGGGAAATACTTGTCCCCTTTCCTCATGCATAGGTATTCTTGGCCTGAATAGAAATTCATCTGGAGTCCTCATGATCTTAGCTGCAAGGCATTGCAGCCCTGCCATGAGCACAGGTATTCCATACGTAAATATTTTGGGCTCTAATGGTACAGCCCTCATAGCTGTGTGTCCTGCGTATGCTCCAATCATTTTGCATATTTTTGAATAGTTGTCATATTTAACTTTGTCATTGGTTCTCGAACCAAAATATTTACTGGGGTTTGTTGTGAATATAATATGTGAATATAATAGAGGCACATTCATTTCACATTCTCCTATAGAGACTGGAGGTATGCTTGTAAAGGGAACACGACTTGTAGCTCCTGTGAAACTCTGAGTATTTATGGCGTTGCCGGACAAGGAAAACTTGCCTTCACGTATACACGAACGTGTTGCACCCGTGTCAACGAGGAAGGAATATTCTTTATCCCTTCTTTATCCCGATGAGGGTCTGGTGTCACTGATGGGATAGAACACAACAGGGTTCCCAGTGCGCTGTCCTAGTCCATATATAGTTTTTTCCCACCTTGTGCAAAAGGACTTCCCCCATCACCAGTATTATTCTTTATTCCAGGGTTCGCAGCCTGTCCTGCATTCAATGTCTGTGACAGTTGCATAGGCGACTGTTGAGATTGTCCTTGTGGAAAACTCATCAAATTCTGAGGTTGTGAGTTTTGCTGTGCTCCTGTCGTTTGCTGTTGCACTGTGTGATTCTGTGCAACTCCCTGCTGTAAAAACACAGGTGGATTCACCATGCTTGACCCTAGTCTTTGGCCATTTTGCATCATGCCTTGATTTTTGCATGTGCACGCTAAAGGCCCTACATACTGGCGGTGGTGGGATCATTTGCCTATTTGACATATCTTGATTGCCATTTTGCATATTTTGAAAACCTCCTTGATTACTCTGCCATCCTCTTCCTCTAAATCCTCTTCCCCTGGGGTAAAACCCTCTACTACCCTGATTATTCTGCTGTGGATTATTAATTTGTTGAGTGCTCGATTCAGCTATGCTAGTTATAATTGCTCCTTCAAGAGAATATTTTGACAATTTCTTCTGCACTAATTTTGCCTCCTCACCCTTTCGTGCAGCCTCTTTTTTGTGATTCTTTTCTTGCAGCAGCCTGCAATAGTGCACGATGGTCAACTATCTCTAACCATGGCGTGGCCTCCATTCTTACCAATTTCTTGAGCTGTTTCTGTACCAGTTCTGGCAGCCCTTAGCACAATATATGGTAGAACATGGGTATGGATTTCCCCCAAGATTCACGAGTCTCGAGCACCCAAGCGTCTTGAAAATTCTGTATGTAAAGTAAAGGATCTTCCGACTCCTTCATTTTCCCTGTCACTATGGCTCCCATATCGGGTATAGCACTGGTAGTGCTTTCCAAACTGCGGCTCTGCAATTAATAAATGGAGCTCCGTCATGCGCGGTATTAACTGTGGTTAACCAGGGTAACCCGCCCGTGTCCACACATTGGGCCTCATTACGACCTTGGCGGTAAGGGGTTTACGCCAGCGTTAGCTGCGCCGACCCCTTACCGCCAATTACGAGGTCCCTTAGCGCCATGGCGCTTTTAACACCTGCTTTTAGCAGGTGTTAAAATCCATGGCGCTAAGGGACCATGGAGTTAATTACGCCACCGTAATTTACGGTGGCGTAATTAACGCCTTCCCCACTCCCATTATGCCCTATGGGGCAAAAATGGGAATGGGGAAGGGTAAATGGGGATTGGGGACTTACCGCCCCCGCCAACCTCGGAATGGGGCGGTAAGTCCGCCAACCACCATGGCGTAAACGTAGTTTACGCCATGGTGGTAAAGTCACGGCCCAGGCGGTAACTTACCGCCTGGGTCGTAATGAGGCTGATTGTCTGCTCTATCACCAAGTATGGCGATTAAGAGACCTTTGATACCCTGATAGCTAACACGTTCCCTCCCGTAATTTTTTTTAGCTCGTGTATCCATTTTCCGGCTCCCGATGCCAACTTTGGAAGCTTATTCTTCAAGTTTTCTCGATCCATGTGTGGCCATGGAATGTACTGTGGTCTCGCCCCTCCTTTCCCGAGCAACGGAAATTGGGACGCATAGCCCTCTCTCTCTTCTCGCATTGTTCTTCTATCTATTGCAGGGGAAATATTCCTGCATCGCCACCTACCTGGCAAAGTCCTTAGCCGGCTCACATAGGGTGGTGGAGACACCCCCCCTCTGACCATGAGATACTTCATTGCGTTGGTCTGACTGTGTGGCTGATTCTGTTGCCCTCGGTGCAGACTCACTAGTGTCTGACCATCTTATTCCTTTTCCCCTTAAGAATCATTTTTTGCATCTCCTCTCTTCCTCCTTTTCCTCACGCTCCTCTCTTTCGGTGTCAAACATTGTCTGCCCCCAAATCGTGCAACTTCTTGCATCTCTTTGTTCCTGTTTATTTCCAATCTATCTAGGGATAGTTCTCTATTCCCACTACTTCGGGAGACATCCTCAGTGTCATAAAGCTGAGTGCTCTCCAGGTGCTCATCTTCCCCCTCCCCTTGGGTACTTGTTCTAGACCCATTTCATCATCTATCCTATCGATTGCCTCTCTGATGCTTCTGGTGTCGAAGTCATTCTCGATATTTGTCCTATACGTGCCTGGTACTGAATCGTACTCAGGAAAGAATTCTTCTGTCCTCCCAGTCTACTACTGGATCAGGTTTTTTAACCTCTCTTTCCAAATATTGTAGATCGCGTGCTCTCTGTCTACGCTTACATTCTACGTCGTCATCGAATTATCTGCGCTTCCTCGCCTCTTCTCTGACCCTATCTTCTTCCTCTTTCTTTGCACCTCTACGTTCATTTGCGCTTTGGATTTCCTCATCCCCTCATCTCTTTATTCTTTTCTCTCGTATCCTTTGCTCTTCCTCTAACCTATGCTGCTCCTGTCTGTCTTGATTATTGGCTGCTCTCTGTATTACGATCATGCTGCCTTTCTAACTCTTCACGATATAACTGTTCTCATCACTGTCTATCATTTTTCCTTATCCTTTCGTCTCTCAATAATTTTTACTTTTCATTCTCCTTTCTCTGTACACCGTCTAACTTCTCCTTTTGTTTTGTGACCTCAATGCCTTTGCCATCGAGTTTCAATAAAATCTGCCATCGCATCCATTCGTTCTTTGCGACTGCTATCTCATCAGTTTTATCTTCGCTTCCTTTCCATCTTTTACCTTCTCTCTCCTTGTCGAGAGATGTACTTGCCTGTGTCTGGTCTCTTCTTTTGTCATCGCATCTCTCCTTGTCCCTCGGGACTTTGGAGGTAATATTTCTATCTCTTTCTTTATCTTGGAGTTTGTCACTACTTTGCGTAGGTGACTCATACCCTGGGTTGCTATACCTCGTGTCTGCTTTAAGTTCCCTGAGTGGATATAATCCTTCCTCCTTATCGTTTTCAATTTTAATTTCAGATGGGGTGGGTGGTGCCAAGGGCGTCACACCCCCCTCTGTGCATACGTTAAGTATCCAGTCTACTGGCGGTTCCTCTTCCTTGTCTTGTTGATACATTTTCCACAATTCTAGACTAGCTAGGCATTTGTCTCACTTTTTGCCTGTGTATGTGGCATGCATGTTGTCATGTGTTGCAAAACAGCTTTAGATAGTGACCCGCCCTGTGGCCAAGGCATAAACATTTTGTGGGCGGTTTCTTTAATGCATTCTGTGCTGTATAAATTCATCTCAGGTACATGTTTCGGCAACATTTTGCACAGGTGTGCTAATGGAGTTATGTCTTCCATGCCTAAATCTGTTTCCTTTCCCTTTATATAGCACTTGCAATGCTTTATGTGACTTAAACAATTCCAACAATATGAGCGAGCACCAATCACTGCAAGCTCCAATTCCATTTTTTCCACAACATTTTATATCTTCTATTTCACTCAATAAACATCAATTCGTATACTACAATATATCAGTTATTTAATCGCGTAAATCTTATGTCAGTTCCTCAAAGGAACATTTTGACTTATGACGTCACAACAAACACCACATAAAACAGACGTTAACAGGCTAGACAAACTCCAGCTGGCCACATATACCTCTGCCGCTAATATTTTTACCCCGACATGGAGTTTAAACCCATCCCTTTCACAAAGCGTCTTTAAACGCTGTGGTGGCCTATGCGTTCCCCTTTATTCAGGACTATGGATGCAGGTTTCTTCTAGCTGCTTATATTAAAAGCGTAGGAATTAGGCGAATACTCTCACTTCTTGGGTGTCCTCCCCGGTATCCTCCCTCTTCTCGGGTGTCTTCCCCTCTATCCTCTCTCTTCTCCGGTGCCTTCCCCAGTATCCTCTCTCTGTCTACTTAATTATTCTTGAGGCATTATTTCCTTTCCCATATAGATATATACATTCTTCTCTACTTCTGACTATATTTAGTTTTCCCGCCTCCCTCCGTTACCTTTTCCCTTACTTGTTCTAAGGTATTGTACTTTTGCCAAAGCATTAGTCTTTTTCGCTCACCATTCGCATATTTCCTCTCTGGATCCTCGGGATCACCGCCTTCGTCACCGCCTTCTCAGGCTTTTCTCCCTCTCAGCTGCCTGTAGGAGTGGGAAGGGGTTATGTGGGTAACACGGGTCCCTGCAGACCTCATTCTGCAGATTTTATTTTTACTTCACAACTGTTTACAGGGAGCTTCACGGTCTCCTCAGCCGAATGGCAAAGGACTTGTGATATTGCCGAGGACCTAGAGTTACTTTATGTCGAAGGTCAATGGGTGTCTTATTCTAATCGATAATCGATAACCAACCATACTCTGCTACCAAGTGTGCTCCGAGTCCCCCAACCAGCCCATAGAGTTGGGGTTTGCTCAGAAGCACGTTAGGACAAGATAGCAGCACCCGTGAGATGGATGGGGGTGCAGATTTATACTTCAACACCAATCAATAAGGACAACTCAAACGGTTTGGCAAAGGGAGTCTGTTTAATGACAAGTACAAAAAATGGGGAGTTATGAAATATCAGCAATGGTGTGATCTTCCTTCTCTCTTCAACTCCAATGTAACACTCAAAAGATGACATGAAATTCTATTGGTTAGGAAAAGGTAACTTTAATATAAGTACTATATCTGTATATGGTAACGGAATGAGGGGATTGGGTAAACACTGTCAGCTGGGCATCTAAACCCTTCCTTCAAAAATGGCTACTGCAGACTTCACTAAAAGTATGACGTCCTATTGGTTCTACTAACTATAGGACCCTAGATTATTTGGTCCATTGTGATTTGGTTGGCACCAACCCCATGCATTCTTTTCCACTTTGCCTAGAAGCACGCAGAATGGTCGGCCAGGTGCGGGGTGCCCCTCAGTTACCCGGCCTTCCTTCAATTATTGTTACAATCAATCATCACTTTAGTAGCCATGCGTCAATTATTTCACTGCGGTTGGCCTCGAGACTGCATCTTCTGTCTGGAAAGTGTTCCGATATCTTCATCTGGTCTGGTGCCATGCGCAGGTGTGAACTCTCACTTCTTCTTGCTCGGCTCGTCTTGTGATTCGGTCCCCGTGAATTTGCCTCTTTTCCATCAATTTGTGTATTTGATTTTCGTTTCACCCACCACCTGCCATCGTCTTCTTATCTCAACCATTCAGAGGCAGGATATTCTGTTCTTAGTTTCAATTAAATGCAGCTACTGTTCGTCTCTTCTACTGATACGACCTTGGCTTCTCTGGCACGAGTTGCCTCTGCTGAGTTTCGTTTCAGCCGTCTCTTCTTGATTTTGCTAAATGTGAAGCTTTCTTTCGTGTGGCTTTGAGTAACCCTTGGATTTATTCTGCTTCTTGGCAAGGTGCACATATACTTATATAATGTACTTCGTTTGAGCTAGATTATGTATAGTGGCACTTGCCGCACTATCTTTCTACTAAGCATAGCAAGCTGCATGATTTTCTTAGCTTTCTTGTGGTTCCAAGCATATGTACAGCTGTAGACTGGTCAAATATCTTCTCCATGCTTACAGTTTAAGATTCTTCCATTTGACATTGTCCTTTCACTTTAAGTTCATGATATCCTTGTTCATGGCGTTTCGTCTCTTTGCGTCATTCTCTGTTTGTCATTTTTTCTATATGTGAGTCAGTCCGGGTTCTCGTGATGTCACCATTCGTCTTCCATTAAGACCTTTGTAGTTTCTTCAGGGACTGTACTCAGACGATCTTTGTTTCATTTCATCTGTTGATAGGGTTTCCTCAATGGATACCTTACTGTCCATGGTTTCCTTGGTACTGGTACTTCAATAGGTGCTGTTCTTCTGATAGGTAATGGACAGAGCCCTACTGCGGCTCTCTGCTGGTTTATTTGCTCATTATACGTCACATATTTCAGTGTGAACATTGCTGGTACTTCGAAATGGGCGTTTGGAATGCAGGCTGGATTTGGGACCTCCTCTACACCCAGTTCAAGGAGAGATTGTGTCATAAGTAGACCACTTCTGAAGAAACATGCAACATTTTCCAGCCTTGAAGGTGAGGCCTTGGTCACTCATCAAGATGAGAACCGGGTGAAGGGCTGTAAGGTGTTTTATTGGGTTGAATGTGTAGAGGACAAGGTCATCTTGGAACGTGATGACTCCTTTGATGACACCACCTGAAACTGTTAAGTTCCTTACAGTGTTGTGGAAGTTGATGTGCCCTGAATATTCCAATATTTACACTTGGTGATAGATGGATCAGAGAGGGGCAGCATGGGAAAGATCTTCAGGCCTTATCCTGCTAACCATTTCTTAAATATTGGGTAGGGTGTGTGTATCCACCTTGATGTTGCAATTAAGTCTGCAGAGAACCACATACATTCGGATATCCCCTTCAGACCCCTTGATGCTACCAACTTGTGTTCTGTCCTGTCCCAAAGTAACTTTTCCAATTTGTATTGTAGGCAAAACAGAACTTTGCATGTCTGGTGTTTGATGGGCAGTGTTGCTTGCTTGAGTATGATCAGATGCTGGAAGTTGACTCTGCTGATGGAGATGGTGAACACTGTGGGGTATGGATGTTCAAGTTGGTGAGGATGGTGTGAATTTGTCTGAGATCACTCAGGGCAGGTTTGTGTCCAGTTGGAAGGTCATCAGAATTGTCGTTGGAATTGGTGTGACCAAGCATGAGTACTTGGTGAGGCTCAACAGGATAGAAACTCCAATGAAATACCCCCTGTTGTTTCCAACTGAGGACAGGTGGCCCCAGATACCTAAAAAGATGTTGGCCTCCATGGACCATTGTTTGTAAGACATTAGTGCTTGGAAGTACCCGTATGTAATAACCAGAGTACTGTGCGTGTGTGAAATTGGTGGGAGCCAGTCAGCCAATCTCCTTTGCTAGTGTGTTGAAGTAATGTGCTAGGACTACGGTATAGAGAAATTCTCAAGTCTGCTAAGAGTGAAATTGCCTTCCCTGCTATCCAGAGCCATCTTATGGGCCTGTGAGGTTCTTATTCATCCTCCGGACCGGTGAGGGTAAGCACCATGCTGGAGAGATGGTTGGTGACTTTGTCGTTCTCAGGGAACATCTCTTCAAGTGTCTCGAGCACGGCTACATTGAGTTTGTTAGTGTTGGTGAAGGTTGTAAACCCCTGTTTCCCATGCAAGAATTAAGACTTTTGAAAAATGGTTGAGTCGTTCACAGATTATGTATTTGAGGCCCCTTTCAGGGCATGTCTTCTAGCGAGAAGTGTGGGTAGGGAATGCCACACCTCAGGCAGCTTGTATGTTGGGTTGGCAGAAAGGGCAAATGGGCATCATTCATTGTCCAATAGGTTTGCTGGCTTTTTCCTTGCCAATGGTATTGCTCAATGTAATGTTGTTTTTTGGCTTTTGTACTGCGCCAGTCACCACCATAGTGGTCTTAATGCCAGGAGTCCTTGTCTGTGGGTGAGAAAATTGTGACCCCCGATATGGGTGTTGATACCAGACCAGCATTTGCTGGAGGAGTAAAGGTGGTGTAAATGCATAGAAAACAAATTGAGTATAGAGGCAGGAGTGCCTGTGGAAGCCGATGGGGATGGGTACCCAAGCAAGCAGGGGACTAGGATCCAAGAAGGAAGCTAGCACCTGAGTGGAAGGTGAAGCTATCAAAGGATACTCCCGGGCAGCACAAGGGAGTACCTAAAGGGACACACAAGAAGGGGATGAATACAGTTCCACTGCAAAGTCCAGTGATCCAATCCAACGGACAATTCCAAGAAAAAAAGGAAAAGGAAATTCAAAGTTCCAGTTCGAGCCAAACGTCAACTCCAAAGGGAAATCCAAGAGCAGAATCTAAGGGACAAGCAAGGTTTATAGTTCCAGTAAGCCAGAGTTTCGGATAACAGGACGAGCGCCAACGAGAGATGCAAAAGCACTGACTTAACAGCTTCTCCCATTTTAATAGGCAATGCTATGGCGGTAACTACGTGCATCATGTGACTACTTCAGTATGGCACGTGATCATCAGCACGCACTATGGTGCAAGAGGCCGGGACATTGTTGCGCTGATACGACACCGGCCCAGCCGCCACGGCCTGCGCGCAGGTGGGGACAGCATCCAGCCATGGCGGGAGTGAAGGGGCAGACGTCATAGAAGCCATGCTACAGGCATCTCCAAATGAGAGCCCTGGACACTACGCCGGTCACTAACAGTAAATGGGGGGCGTCTCCTTGCCAAGCGCATCACGGGTACTTATGTTTGTTGAGAAACGTATTAAGACTAGTTATGGATGAATGATAGCTTTGAGATGTGCTCAAGAGTTCCAGATATTTTTTGGTGGCTATGATACTCGCTTACAATGTCATAGGTCGCCCCGATAGTAGCACTTGCAGACTGAATAGGGCAAGCTCAATGGAAAAAGATGTCTCATAGCCAGTGGTTTGCTTATGCTTTGAAAAGTATGTAGGCAATACAAACAGCCAAACAGGAAGATGAGACAGAAGGGCTTTCGCACCTTGGCAAAGACATAGGCCTAAGGGCTGGAAAAAAAAGGAGTAATAAACGCTTGAGGGTTTTGGGTCCTTGGATTTTTTTAATTATCCTCCAGAAACAGTAATCCCTGTAAGCAGAAGTTGTAGGTTCGCTCATCTTTAGCAGGTGGGTGCACATTGTTTTCTTATGACTTCATCAAGCAGTCATACTAAATGAAATTCAAGGATGGTCAATCAATGTTTTATCCCTGAACGAACAGTCTTTCTTTTTTTCCAGTGAACCCATTTCAATTGCACTTAATATATTGATTAACTGTTGGCTCTTGGCAGTGTCTTTGTTGTGTTTATTTGTCATGCAGGGACTGGAACTGAAAAACTGCTTCCTGGCGCTTTCCTGGGCCATGGACTTTAATGACGATGTAACACAAACTGGTGTAAATCAGAATGTTTCAAAGGGACATTGTGAGGTAAGACACGAAGGGTGATGAGGAGAGGTGAGGAGACCCTTGGGTGGTTAGGCCCTTCTGCGGAAAGATGCAGTAGACTGAACATGTATGTGATCTGCTCCATGGTCATATGCATCTATGACAGATGTATGGAGAGGGTTGACTGGTCTTGATTGGGGTGGGTTCTGGAAGGTTCCTGGTAGGTTTCACATTCGCCAACTGACAGCAACCTGTGGAGGTTGCTGCGGTCTGTTCCAGTGCAGTGGAAGCTACGTCTGTGCTCAGTAAATGCTCTAATAATAATAATAATAATAATAATATCTACTGCATCATTTCTGGTATAGAGGTCATAACAGAGACCAGGTGGGAGGTATAATTGCTGAATAAAGGATTTTCCACAAGCATGGGTGTTTGACACTATCACAATCTATCTAAAGGTTGATGAACTGTAGATGCAATGCCTCTCTCCTAATGGTGGCAACCCTCTGAATTAAGATATGAATGGAAACACTGGGTCACAGTTCCAACTCCGGTTCTGCAGCCAGCTTTGAAATGAAAATATTTCTCAACCCAGGTTTCAAGCTTTTAAAAAGTACCTTTTCATCCAAGCCCTTTGCAATTCATAGGGGAAGGTCCTGGTGTGGGAAGCAGAAATACATTGGAGCAGATCACCCATAGGTGGGAGCAGATCACCCAGTCTCAGGTTAGGAAGGGAGTGGACGGTGCTTGGGCCTAGGTGTTAGGGAGGAGCCATTCCTTGAAGATGAGGGTTGTGCCCTCCTTGATGAAATGTACAAGAAAGGGAGCGAGTCGGGTGTCGACAAGGAGAAGATTCCTGATTCTGGGGGCTTAGACAGAGAAAGCCTGTCTTATGCTTCTTTCCTTCCTGCACTGGAGGAGTTAAAGTCTGCACATGTCCTTATGCCTGGTGGATGGTAGGCCTCCAGAGATGGAGTTTCATAGCAAGGTATCTTGGGGATGCCTGAGAGTAAGCTTTATAGATGATACAGCAGGATTTGAAGATGATACGTGCATGCAGTGGAAGCCAGTGCAGTTCTTTAAGGGTCAGTTGATGAGGTCTAATTTGCGGGTCTTTTCACCAGTGCTGCTGCAGCATGTAGAACACATCTCAGAGTGGTACCAGGATCGTAGTAGAAGCACTTCCAGAAGGGCATTGCTAGGATCCAGGTGAGAGCCTGGACAGCAGATCTGACATTGTTTTCAGGGATAAAATGCTTGATTTGTTTTGTTGGTAAAGTATATTTATACTGTGCACTATCACCAGCTGAGCGGTCCCCTGGTGCTCTGGCAGATCAAAAAAGCAAGAGGGTAAGGTAAGTTAGTAGAACTGAGTGGGGAAAAAAGCGCAAGAGAGTTGTGATGTGCTGTTGACAGCTTCAGCTCGGTTTACACCGTTCACTGAGCGTTTTGTTTGTTTTGTTGTTGTAGTGAAGTGTGTGCAGTTTGTTGTGCAGTAGAGGTCCGGTTGTGTTTTGCTTAGAGTTTGAGAGGTGAAAGCTGTGGTGATACTTTATCGTACCACCCCAGGTTTGGCCACCTGTGGCACATATCCTCTCCAGTGTTGCGCAACGTGGTTTGCTAGGAGCCTCCCTCCTATATTCTGTGCAGAGTTGTGGGTTGTTAGCAGGGCTATTTAGTGGTGATGCCTCCTCCACCCCAACCCCATGTTCAGACTACTGGATGTCTACACTGCTTTTTCCCCTGACATATCCTGTTGTGCAACAACCATCACCTCCCTGGGCCCCTTGAGGGGGTACCTCTTCCCTGTGCTGTTTATCTCATGGGCCCTGTGGTTTATCTGTTCGGCGCCAATCTATCCCCTTCAATTCTAATGCTCTCTGTCTGTGGTTCAACTTAAGACGTTCCTATCTCTCTCCTTAGTTTCCGGTAGGGCCCTCTATGGGAATGGGTGCACCTGGGTCTCCCTCCCATTCAGAGGTCCCTCTTCTTCCCCTGCACTTCGTGCTGGTCTGGTCTGGTCCTCCGTTTTGCCATTTGTGGGTTCATTCCATGGGGTGTGGGTGTTGCTCATTTATTTTCGTCCATTTCTGAGTTGAAGAGGCAGATTTTTAGGAGTTTGCTGAATTTTAGATGGTCCTTCATGTTTCCGATTTCTCTTGGGAGTGAGTTCCATAGAGAAACACTCTCAGCAAGGTGGAACACGAGTAAAAGCAGAACTTACAGGATGAAGGTGAAACTACTGGAGCAGAGCGACGGACCAAGGGACAAGAGCAGCAGGTCCAGAACCCCATGACTTCCCTACAGGAGGTTGTTGCATCCAAAAGGCTGGAAAAGATACGTGGAGAAGGCCAAATCCCAAAGCAGAAGGCTTCATTGTGGTTCAAAGACACCAGCTACCAGCAGAGTTGGGGAGGCAGGGCCAAGCCTATGGTACTAACCTTGACTCCTGAGTTGGAAAATTGTAAAGACACGAAAGAAACGCACACAGCCAGTGAGTTGGGAAGCAACCTGAGAGACCGTGTGTTAAGGAAAGACTGAAGTTACATTATTATTTCGCAAGTGAAGGATGCACGCTTGTGGATGAGACATGAAGAAAGGCAGACCTGTGAATTAACTTTGAAGTAAGGACAGATGTGAAATCAGCGATACTGAGTAATAGAGTGGCCCAGTGAAAGGAAGTAGCCCACTTGAAAGGTTCTGTGAAAGGTGCATTGTTTGTAGCGATAACGTGAATGAACTGTAAAAGCGAAGTGATCAAAATAAACACAGAGAGAAGGGGAAAGTAAAAAGCTGAACATTGAACTTTGAGTCAAAGTGGTCTTGCAGAGGTCTGTAGAGAAAGCCATGCGAATTCAAAAGTCTTCGACATTTGGAAACGGTCTAAGCCCGACTGAGGGAGACGTGAAGTGTAATAAGCCTGGGGAAGGGAGCCCCCTGAAAGTACTGGTGAACTTTTGTTTTGAAGAGGTCTGTGCCTGACACAGAGGGGCCAACATGAACTTTTGTTTGCAAGAGGACTGAGCTTGGCATAGGGGGACCGGCATGAACTTTTTTATTGAACGTTGATATGAAGACTGGAAAGAGAGACTTTTACGTGGAATGCTTGTACAAGAGATAGGGCAGACATTAGGTTTTGTTAGCATAGGTCATTGTGATTTGACAAACTCAACTAGGACTGTTTTATTTATTATTTGATGGCAGAGACTACTCACATCCTTACAGAGCAAAGTAGGAGTTTTTCCAAACCCAGAAACTTTAATAAAGGTTTTACAAATTGAACCTTTTGTGTCAGTGTTACACTTGTGATACCATGCCCCCCCTACAGTCTTCATTAACAACTTGCCATCTTCCAACATCTTTGTGTCAAAGAAAGGCCTGACCACAAATCCACAAATGAGCTATTCCAGGGCCTGTCATTTAACAAAAAGACTTGCAGTTCACATAGATTTGAAAGAATCAATCAATTGAATAATTTGGCTGTTAGATTGGCCACCAATTAAACAAAAGTGATTTTATTTTCAAAAGAAGAGCAACTTTGACTTGAGCCCATCACTTTTGGACATCTTGTCAGCAGAATTCTACGAGGCTGAAGCCCAGGCTGCAGCGTATTGTGCATACTTATGCAGATTTTCCAATCTGCCAAACAAAATGTGTCTCTGCTGAAAGGTGCCCCAAACCTACAGCTAACAATGGAACTGTGAATGATGGTAGTACACTACAAAGCACATCTAAATCCAGCATTATACTGGCTTATGTTTGCAGTCCAAAATAAAAGGAAGACTATAAAGATGCCTTTCCTGGATATGGTCAATTCTACGGGCTAGGCTTTGCGGGTGTGAATTAGACATGTTAAACAGAACTTAACAACCCTTAATAGCCAGCAATTGGGGAATAATCCTTCCATTACTGAGAAGTAATATGTTTCCCCTTGTGAAGGCGGCCTGCTATGACTGGACATTGAAAGATGGAGTAATGGTAAGGGAAGTCAGACAAAATGGCAGTGTTTGGTTTGCGGCATTAACTGGATGATTAAGAACCTTTCTATAGTAAATATCTGTATATCAGGTTCTGGCTGAGTATATTACCACTGGTGCACTTGTCGCCCACTTGGGATAGGTACACTATCGACTAAGATAATTGTACAAAATGAATTTAAAACGCAAGTGCTACTGCAGTTATGTGCCTTTTCGTCACCATCACAGAACATCATTTTCATTGCATAATGTAGGTCCTACTTCATCAAGCCACATAATTAGCAGAGGAATTAACTGCTAGTGTGTCAGACAAGAGGCTACATAACATCATAGCCTCACCCATAGCACTTATACATCTCTCCCTGAAGAGGGGCTTCAGGTATTTCCTCCTGCGTTCTAGATTACGTGGGCAGATTAGGACAAAATGAGTGAGGCTTTCTACCTGGTTGGGCAGAAGGGCACATTGGGCTGATGTTACCATCCCACTTGTTACGTAGTGCGACCACCAGTAATATACCCAGGCAGAGCTTCATGTACAACGCTCTCATACATTTCGGGTGCACCTCATCTAGAAACGCTTCTTAATCAAACGTTTGCTTTAAACACCAATATCTGGACAGCAGTCCAGAGCGCCCAATTTTTTTTAATGAATTCAATTTCTGTAGGGCAATAGCAGTACTCACCCAGGCCCACACTACACAGTTCCTTTTTTATGTGCTGGAACCACAGGAGAAATATACCTCCATCTAGGCCAAATAGATCATCAATAGCCTTCCTTTACTTCCCTAAGTATTCAGAGGTCAAAACTCCGGCCCAGAAATATACTGGTTTTGCTCTGAAGATGCCTTTGATGTTTTGCAAATTGATTTAAAAAGAATTGGGAGGTTGGGCGCACTAGTGGGTAACCCTAGAATCCTCTTTAAAAATGTATTTTCCATAGTTGAGTGCGTCACGCTACTTACATGGCCCCACAGCTTGGCCCCATAAAGGGCTGCTTGCCTTTCCTGCGTCTTATATGGCTCAAGGACCACATTTACCGCTGCATTACCATGCTTCCCCATGAATCTTGCAAGTTCCCCTACTGTATCTTTCCAGAGACACTCCTGCTCTGGCAATTTGTCCTGCCCACATACAATCTTCTGCAACCTTCATGCCCAAATAGTCGCAGGAATCAAACACACACACACACACCATACAAATTTACTTTCTTTTCACAAAAAGAAGAAAACGTAAATTTAAGAAAATACCAATAGTCAGGAATTTACCATTTTAATTCAAGTTAAACATAGAAGATTACAACCAAGGAATCATTGAAAACATTTCAGAATATATAGTATTGCAAGAAAAAGTTGTTTACTATAAGGCATAGTTTCGATGTTTAGTTCGACTGTCACAATCCATTCAAAGTTTTCAGATTATCTTCATTGATCTGTACTTGAATTTTGAAGTCAAAGTTCTGTGAAGTCAAAGTTCAGTTGTGTTCTATTGTTGTTTTTGTATCAATGCACATGGCTTTGCATTTGTGATGAAAAAAGGCCTCCTTTTACGTTGAAATACAGCATTTTGCCACCCGCACGTATTCATATCATATATACAGACAATTTCCTCTATCACTGGCAGCACAAATGGCCAAACTGGTGCCTCACAATTGTACCACAATGTGGTTCTTACTGTTCTGTTACTGATGGTTATCTTCCAGTTCCAGTTAAAGAACCCAATCACAGGAAGATTGTAGCAATGGCACACAAACATCTGAATGGCGTAACTAAGTAAAATTGGGAAGGCAAAAATATACATCAGTACACAACTGGATAAATAAGTTAGACAATAAATCAGCATGTTAATTAAAACATTCTTTGTTAAAATTGACATTTACAATGTACACTCTGTGTCAACTTGAATATCAATGTGACACATCGTTAATCATGGAGAAAACAGTTGATTTTTCATTCTAGCAATGTAAAGTTGAATGACCGTCTCACTCGAAAGTTCTTATGAATAGAAACATAACTTACATACGTTGTATTTCATTATAGTGAAAGAATCATTTCATTGTGTCCTTGAAAATGTTATTTCGAGGGATTCATGGGAAAATAACAAAGAGACTCTGTATCGTGTGGTCACGTTGCCAAAGGAAGGTTTCATTTTCGGCAACAAATACCACACAAAAACAATATTATCTTCCGGTTTGTTTCAATTACAAGCTGTGCTGTGAAAATAAGAATATGATTGAACCCTTAACAAGAAGCAAATATTTTCTTTCTTAGTTACTATAAATAAAACATTCTTAATTTAACCTTGTTTAATTATTTTAATAATTTTAACGTGCAAGACTTCATGCAGACATTGGAGTGTTCATGTGGTGAGCTAATTTTACAATGCAAATAGATCAAAGCTTGCCTTAAAAATCACATTTATTTTGGGAAAATCAATAACGACTAATGTCGCTCAACCCAATTCAAAGTGTCCTACAGCAACGAAAAGACTTTTAGCCACGGTTTTCTGTGAGTTAGATAAATAATAACCAGTGGCAACGTGAGCGAGGTCCGCGGGGTGGTGGGTGGTTGGTGTCCCACTGCAAAGAATTACGTAGAAGTATGAGCAGGAGCACAATAGAAAGAGGTGTCCGTGTTATGTTGTGATTTGTACTGTGCACTGCTGCCTTTTACATGTTCTGCAGGTGCCCTGTACCACCCCGCTATGGCCCACTGTAGCAGTTGCAGCCTAGAGCGGTTCAGGACATGGACACCACATGTGTGCTCAGGGCCACCCTGAGGCTTGGCCAGTCTGTGTGGCTGACACATGCCTCTTGGCCATAGGGGCCAGGCCCCGCAGGCACCTGCTGCCTGCCTGATTGCTTACTGTCGCATTACCTTTTTATTCTGGGCATGTATGACCAGCTTTGTCATAGATGCACAGAAGGGAGGCTGACATGCAGCAGGGTGGGTAAGAGACTGCACAGTCTACCTAAGATTCCATTCTGGCAATGTGGCCATGCGTACCATGCTTTTTTATAATCCAAGCATGGTGTGGGTTGTTGCTTGGCTAGAATGCAGTTTGTGGCTGCCAGTTGATCATTTCTTGCTGTATCCCGATAGCTTCTCTTTTGAGCATCATGTCTGGAACAGCAGTGTTGCCATGTGTTCCTGCTCATCCTGGCTGCCTGTAGAACAGCAGCCTGGAGCAGGACACGTACAGCAGTATGGCGGTATGCTCATGCTCTGTAACCCACATGCACAATGGGTGGCATAGTAGGAGCATGATTTGTG
Organism: Ambystoma mexicanum; assembly: GCF_040938575.1. Lineage (NCBI taxonomy): Eukaryota > Metazoa > Chordata > Amphibia > Caudata > Ambystomatidae > Ambystoma > Ambystoma mexicanum. The sequence continues at coordinate 919,991,094 of NC_090926.1, read as the reverse complement.
GCATTCCCCCCCATTCTTGAAACTCGGGATAGTCCTTTGATACCAACGGTTCGTAATATAGCACCAACACCTATACCCAGGTGACAGGTGTGTTCATGTGTTTCTATACTTACATCCTCTCTAAGGAGACAGCCAGCATCAAACATGGGGGAAAACACCTATCTTTTTATACCTAGGCACCAATAGGGTTCCATCTTCTCCCAAGTGATATTCAATCTATACATGGAGCTGCAGGGAGCCCTCCTAACCACACAAAACATCTATATCCACCAATACACTGATATCTCACAGCTATACCTCAAGACGCTTCCATCAAAGACATCCATAGGCTCAAATCCTGCCTCTTGCTGATCCAGCCTTGGATGTCCAGTGCATACTTCAAGTTCAAACCCTCCAAGACCAAATTCCTACTCTTCACCAACAACAACTCGTTTTATAAACCCTCTCTTCACGTCTCCCATGATTGACTATGGTCGTGAAAAGGATGTTCAAGTACACAGCGATTCTTGGACACACCAATGGCATACATACTAAAGCATGCAATACATTATATATGGTTGAAAAACCCAATACTACAGACATACACATAATCAGACAGACCAACACATAGACATAGGGCATGGGATATGTTTTTTGGTTGAAGAATGGTCTATCGAGCTACAAAGTTGGCCAAAATGTAAATAGATCAATGGGAACAAATGTACAAAGATAAATGGATGCATAGAGAGTGATGGATAGATAAAGTTGCAGACAGAGATACATTTTGAGATCGATGTATACAGACCAATCGATAGGCATATATAGAGATCCATACATGCAGAAGAATATATGTTGAAGGATAGAGATCAATCAGTCAAAGTACACATTTATATAAATGAAAACTAGAACGTTATATTTGCGGGAGAGATGGATACAGCCATGGAGACGCACCTATTCGTCAAGTTATATAGAAAGACACTGATGAATATGTACATTCATATATATAAAGAGATACATTATGTAAAAATGTATAGAAAGAGATGGATAAAGAATGACAAATGCATTTATGCTAATGTATATCTTTATATAGAAATATATGGATAGAATCAAGCAAATACTCATTGACAAGGACAGGCATGGAGAGATGATACAGCGAGATATAAAGATGCATGGATATTGAGGGAGAAAAATAGGTGGGTGATTAAATAGAGAAGTACACACACAAATTGAGAACACCATATAAAAATGAAGTTTGTTCTTACAATAGAGATATAGAAGAATAGTGTAACAGTCAGTCTCTACCAATTCAATGCCTCCATGCCTTTGTAAAACCATTGAGAACTAATCTGCTTCAAACTTTACAATAAAGTGCCTATTTTGTTGCATAATAAAATCCATATATTTTCAGACTATTTGCTCAGCATTGTGTAAGGACAGACAATGATGCACAATTACTATCAACCATTCAAGCAATTCTTATTTTCCTGTAAATCCATGACCTGTCTGCAAGATAAATCCTAATGTGATCTTGGCATATGATATCATATTGAGTATAGTTGTTAGAGGTAGAGGTAGGATTTTCGGTCTTATGCCATTGCAGATTCCCCATCTTAAAAAAATATTGTAATAGCCCCTATTTATAACCATTATAAGTTAACCCTTGGGTATGAGGTGTATAATGTAATTATTTATGATTCTATATTTGGTAAAAGAATCTTATTCGGTTGCTGTAACCTGTATTTACAAATTCCTCCAAAAATGTTTTAGTCACATCTATCACCTGTCTGACTAGAATGATTCAGTTTTGGCCATGCTTCCTTTCCATCTATGTGCGTTTTCTCTAGTTCAACAACTTTAAGTGACCTATTACAAATGAGAAAAATAAACAAACCATATGTATATAGAATTTTAATAATAAAAATATTTTTCAATGATTTTGCAAAAAAGGTAAAAACATAACATGTGGACATTCTCACCTATTGTTATAATATCAATGAATACTATTGAGGCAAATAAATAATGAAAAGGTCATAAAAAAACATTCAGTAATAAATATCAACTAACGTTTAATAAAAAACAGTAAATAGATCTAAAATAAATTTAAAAGAATTAAAGTTCAAATTTCTTTACAGTGTTTTTTATTAATACAGTTTCGCAAATATAAAGTAAATGATTACAATTTCATTCAAAGCAAATTTCAATCACCACAACACTTCATTTGAATCCTCAGTCAACTTTTGAACAATTTCAAGTTTTGGAGGCAACCCACGTTGGCAATGTTCTGTGGCATAGACTGGGCCTGGAAACATATTCTGGTGCGAGTCCATGAATTTGCATGGCCAGCACAGTCAACATCAAGTCTTTCACAAAGTCAAATTCCATCTGCTGTAATATTGGCTTTGCCACCCTTTGTTTGGTTTTGTTTGTAAAAGCCATGGTGTAACGACGTAAGCCAAAAGTGCCTGCAGTTTTTACTGGTTCCCTACCAATGATCTCATTGTATGCAAGTACAGCCAGCCCTTGTTCTGGCCTCCACACCATCCATTCTGAAATGCAAACTTTGAGGCCTGTACTTTAGGCACATATTATGTAAAACCTCAAAATCACCAGTGTGGCAAAATTCTGTCACGCCCTTCAAATCTCTGGTAAGCGTTTTGTCGCACACAATGTTTTCAAGGGCTGTGTGAGGAAGGGTGCCTTGCACCACTCACATTTTCTTCCATTCATGCGCCTCACTCACAGGTCGATGTACACACTTGTGAAAATACTCATTTTCCTCCTATGATTGCACATTTGAACAATGGTGGAGCATTGAACGCCACTTCTCAACACAAATATCTATGGAAACCCTCACACGTTTTTGAACTCCACCAAAGATGTTTGCTGATAGACACTGACCATTTTAAAATTTCATCTGAACCCTTTTTTACCAGCAGTTGTTATTTTTTGGGAGATTGATTTTGCGACGTGCCATACATCAAATTGATTTTTTATGTGCAGGAACTTCTCTCACATTGCATTTGCTCTTTCAACGGGCCTATCAGTGGCTTTCAGTTCTATTTGCATTCCTCTTGATTGCAGAACCTCAATGAATTTAATGAAACAACATTTTTCCATGGCAACAGAGGATGAATATTTGGACACTTTCACCACAACAGAACTCACTATTTTTGGGTGTCCATGTCCTGGAAGTGGTAAGTGCAATATCTGACTGAAAAACGATCACACTGTCCTTCACCAGGTACGTCATTTGGAGGTTGCCAGGGGTGCAGCTGTGACCCCTGAGGGCTCCATTGCTACCCCTAGAAAAAATAATAATATATTTTTACTTTTTTGTTGTTGACTTTTTTTCAAAAAAATGTAAGCTCCTAGGCTGTGGCCAGTGACATGTGGCTCTTTATTTTTGGAGTGGCTGACTTTCTTGTGCAAACCTCTTAAAAAAAAACAGTGTTCCACAGGTCTATCACTTTGAGCAGTGACGCTAAATAAGAAAGAATAGGAATAACACATAATATGTCTTTCTGGAATTCTATCCAATAATTGCTAGACTGAAAGGTTTATTTCCAGGCACACTTCAAGTGGCGAGTCACTGATTTAGCCTGTTCTTAAACACCTCAACTCAGCCTTTCACCCTTCTGAGGTCGATAAACGAGTACCAACACAGGTTGGGTGATATTGTATGTATGTTTGATCTACATAAGGCGCTTAAGCGTGAGCGCTATATAATAACATATCATTATCATTTGGCCTTGGACGCCTGCTTGCATTCACAGTAATTTGGTAATATGGTCCGATACACACTGATATTAATTATGCATATGGTGATCCATTCTTGTATAACATGTATATATCATTATAGTGATATTGCAACCATATTTTTTGTAGTGTACTTAGGAACAATATGTGATGTCCCTTCCTGTTTTGTCAAGGAGTGAAAGGTCATGTTCCATCACTTCCTATGATGTCACTTCAAGGGGGATCAAATGACAACATTTCCGGTGATGTCATCAGAGGGCAAAGGTCATGTGATGTCACTTCCGCTACCCCAGTCCTTTTGGTGAAATGATGTCCCTGTCCTTCACCAGCAAGCCTGACTCTTTTGCCTGCAAGAACACGGTCTATGGATATGTGTTTGAGATTCCAGGCCTGATTAACAGCGGAGAACAAGTAGTTTCTCTGATATGTGTAGTAAGCTGTTTTCGCAAGGAACTCAAGTCCTGAAAATGTACAGAACCTTGAAATATTACTGAACGTTGATCCACTGAACAACAGAGCAAAAGAACAAAGTACATTTGAAGCAGGTCATTTTCCAAGAATGGGTTGCGCAGGCCATACACATTTGTTGTAATGGTCAACACAGCCACCCTTTATCTTCAAGTTGGTGCCTTTCACCACTCAAATGAATTTCACCAATGGTTTCCCACAAATCCTCCTACGTATCCTTTGGTCACATTTAATCATTTGTATAATTTGAAGCAGGCAGCTGTCAAATATGAGGTATTTTGGCTCCCTTAATAGCCATTCGTCCAGCAGTACAGTGGTTTGTGATTCTATAGTGGCGGATAAGTCCTTCACACTAGGACTAGCGAAGTCAGGACATATTTGACGATCAATTATGAAGATGCTTCAGTTATTTCAATATGTGAGAGTTTGTGATGGTAAATAGGGAACATTATGTCTTTCATTGATTGAAATTGTTTTGAGGGTGTAGATTGTATGAGAGGATCTGCAAGTAATGATGAAACATTTTTAGTGTTGTCTGTCACTTCCTGTGTGAAGTAACAATGATCCATCATTACTTTCCATGGTTCGCTTGTGATATTCAATTCAAATTCTGGCCACTGGAATTCAGCATCCCGACTCTGAACCTTGGGACAAGCATGCTCAACCTCAAACATTAGTTGGCCCAAATTCAAATTTGGTTGGCAAGCAACATCATTTGTTAGTGGTGTGAGCTGAGTCTTCCTAGGCCTCTAATACATTAAAAAATAATTATTTATTTCACACTTGCTGAACATATGAATATCAATCTTACAATCTAACACCAACCAAACATTTCCCAACAACCACTTTAAAAACAAACTAGAAAGCATGGATGGTATTTACCCTGGTTTTCCAAGTTTGCTTGGATACAGTCAATGTTGAGTCACTGATTTCATCACCCAACTGTAACGGAGCATTCACAAAAAGTTGTAAAAATCCATATTACTATTCCATTTCAAGAACAGACATACAATTCAAATAAGAATACAATTTGGGTATGGAAAACACTCCACGCACAATCAAAGTTACATTAGATGATAAATGATGACTATCACTATTATTTGTATACCTGTGGTCCATGTGTCTCTTCCATCTCAACTGCTTCAGTGATAGACTCCTTGAACATAACAAATTGTCATGATCTCTGCTTCCACTGTCATGATCTCTGCTTCCAAAAGGTCAGGGTTTTCCCAACTCCCTTGGAAGCAGATCCATAACCCAGGTTCCGAGTGCCAACCAGTCCCAATTGGGACCTTTTGGACCCAGTCCTGGCGCCAGTGGCACCAGGCTCATAAATATGCCCAGTCCCAGCGCTGGAAGCGCCGGGCTCATAATGCTTGGGTGGACTTACCTGCAGCAGACCATGCTGCTTACTTGCCTGCCAGTTGAGCCTCTGATCCTCTTCTGTTTGGAACTACTTTTCCTGTTGGGTGGGGCAGGAGCCACTCCCTAGATTCAGAACACTGGAACTCTTCTGGAAAGCAGGAACTCTTTTCTTACCTAGGCGTGGCTGTGGAAGGAGACACCTAAGCACTACAGGAGGCTATTTAAACCACACCCGATGGATGAATCTTGCTTTGCGTTATTCTGCATCCTCTGCAGCAGAACGTTCATCGTGTCTTCTGCATCTGATCCTGGGCCTAAGGAAAAAGGCTTACCATCCTGAATCCAGTCTTCAGCAAAACCTATAAAGACAAGAAAGAACAGGTTAGCATTACTGTCTTCAGTGACAGCTCTTCACTTACCTGGTCCATCGGCTGTCACCAACGCCTCGCGCTGCATTCCGGCATCTGAAAGACAAAGGCTTACCTACTCTTCGTGCGCTCCGGAGGTCTTCACACTGCATTCCGGCATCTGAAAGACAAAAGCTTACCAACTCTTCGCACGCTCCGGAGGCCTTCAGCGCTGTATCCCGCATCTGAAAGACAAAACAAGGTGCGTTTAAAGACATTGGGGAACTTTTATACTCACGTGCCATTACTCCTTTCCACATCTAACCCAGTGGGTATTCCGGCACCGTGCAGCCGCTCCGAACTTGTACCTGCAAAATAAAAAGACAGTTAGAGCGCATCGTGAAGCAGGCAACAAGCGCTTACTTACGTGCTTCCAGGAGCTTCTATTCATCACACGGGCTCCATCTTCAACTCACTTCAGCCGGTCATCCGCCATCGCCGGAACCCTGCAAAACAAGAAACATCATTACTAAAGACTTTAAAGACATTAGAATTACTCGAAACTTACAGTTCGTGCAGTAAACGACGGACAGCAGCCCTCTGAAGTCAAGAGGCCTGCTCCCCTTATCCAGTGAAGGAACTGGTTACAGCACCCTGCCCCGAGGCAGATGGAGAGCACGGCGTTCACTTACCTAAGGTGAGAGCGTTAACCTTTGGGGTTCTACAGGAGAAGAGAAAGGGAAGAAGAGAGAGACATTCAATAACCCAGTTCCTTAATCCCATATTTTCTATCTGCAGACATCTTACCCTTCAAGTCAGACATACAGTGCACAGAGGTCCAGCCCAAAGAGCCAGCCGTGTGTTACACATCACCTTTGCAGATACGGTATACGCCCAGTCAAGACCGGAACGCAAAGCCTACCACAAAACTCCCGTCCAGGCGCTATGGAAACCTCGGATACCGACCAGCTAGTCCAGTTACTTGGGGAACTAAGGGCAGAAGTGCATGCAGCCCGTCAGGAAACGAACGCTCTAAGAAGGGAACTGATTATTTCCAAGGAGCGAACAGATGATCTCGCTAGACAATTGCTACAGTCACAAGCCGGACAGACCCCGTTACCCGCATCTGGGGGAAATCTTCCTTCTACATCCTCTATGAATCCAGTGCAGATCAACCTACCTGGGAATGCACCTCTGGCTCCGCCCGAACGATTTTCTGGTGACCCAAAGAGGTTGGCAGTATTTATCAATCAGTGTCGGTTGCATTTCTTATGCCGGCCAGCAGCCTTTCCAACTGATCAAGCTAAAGTAGCTTTCATGCTTTCGTACCTTAGTGGCAATGCGGCAGACTGGTCGATCCCTCTAGTAAATCAAGATGATCCGGTCCTCCATGATTTTCAAGCTTTTCAGCTCAGTATGGAAAAACTGTTCGCAAGACATTCACAGGGGCAGGCCTTGGACAATGAGCTTCTTTCGTTGCGACAAGGTAATCAAGACCTTTTGGCTTACATTGCGTCTTTCAACAGACTGATAGTGGAAACTCAATGGCCTGAGGACAAAAGGGTTATGCTGTTTTATAGAGGTCTACGTGGAGAGCTCAAAGATGTGTTAGCCCAAGTAGTGAATCCCCCACAAGATTGTTCGGACTATATAGACTTAGTCGTTCAAATAGATCACAGACTGCAGAACAGGAAGGCCGATCGTTCCAAGTTTGATGCTCGAGTATTTTCCAAACCGCCAACTCCTTCCAAAGGAGTAGACCCCGGGGAACCCATGCAAATAGGGGGTCTGAAAGGTCCTCTAACACAAAAGGAGCGGGAAAGGAGAAAACAGTTGCAATTATGCCTCTATTGCGGAAACTCAGGGCACTTTCTTCGAGACTGTCCGGCGAAACCTGCCAAGAAGGCAGTAGGAGCTGCAGTTACCAAAGTTACAAACTCTGAGCAGGGAAACGACCTCGCCCGACAAGAATAGAGGTCCTCTTGCCGAGCATGAAAACCAGTTCCGTGACCTCGCATTTCGTGATACCTATGGTCCTCATTAGCCCTGATAATCCGGATCGATTACATGCAATTGAAGCTTACGTCGACAGCGGTGCCATCGGCAATTATGTGGATCATGAAATGGTTTTGAGGATGAATCTAACTCTTTGTCCCAAGGCTGTAAAGGACGTCATTACTACGGTGGATGGTACGGAGATAGCCTCCGGGCCAGTAACGCATACCACTCAAGAGGTGACACTAGTAAGTCAAGATGGACACCATGAGAAGATCGTGTTCGATGTGATCAAGGCCCCTCAGTTTCAGATTATTCTAGGAATACCTTGGTTAGAGAAACACAATCCTCTGATCGATTGGCGAGCAAGAACGGTCCAGTTTCCAGAATGTGTCTCTACTTGTCACCCTCCACCTGGTGTTGCACTGGCAGCAATTTCTTCAGAGACTCCCCAGTTACCTCCCGAATACCTAGAATACCAAGATGTTTTCCGGAAGGATCAGGCTAACTCTCTACCTCCTCATAGGTCTTATGACTGCCAGATAGACCTGATACCTGGATCTCCTCCTCCTTGTAGTAGAATTTATGCCCTCACCGAGCCTGAGAACCTTCACCTTCGACAATACCTGATTCAATACCTGGCAAATGGGTTTATTCGTCCTTCCAAGTCCCCTGCTTCTTCAGCTTTGTTCTTCGTTCCAAAAAAGGAAGGAGACCTTAGAACTTGTATAGATTATCGCTCCCTGAACCAGATCACTGTTAAGAATAGATATCCGTTACCTTTGATCCCTGAACTCCTGGACCAAGTCAGAAAAGCATGCATATATACAAAGCTGGATCTTAGAGGAGCTTACCACTTGGTACGAGTAAAAGAGGGCGATGAATGGAAGACGGCCTTCCGCACCAAGTATGGACTATTTGAATATCAGGTCATGCCCTTCGGACTTTGCAATGCCCCGGCCGCCTTTCAATATTTTATGAACGATGTCCTCAGAGAGCTCATAGATGTGTGTGTTGTTGTTTACATTGACGACATCCTCGTTTATTCTTCATCGGAATCTGAACATCGGAAACACGTGAAAATGGTCCTCGAAAGATTGCGTCAGCACAAACTTTTCGCTAAGTTGGAAAAATGTGTTTTCAACGTGACTGAAGTTGAATTCTTGGGATTCATATTATCACCTGGCAGAGTGCGTATGGATTCAAAGAAGGTCGATGCAGTTCTCAAATGGCCATCACCATCCTCCGTAAAAGGTGTGCAAAGCATATTAGGCTTCGCTAACTTTTACCGCAGGTTTATCCCCGAATTCTCTCGAATAGTCCAGCCCATCACTGCCTTGTTAAAGAAAAACAAACGTTTTGAATGGTCTACCGAGGCGGAACAAGCTTTCCAGGATTTGAAGACTAAATTTATCTCTGCACCAATCTTAAAACACCCTCGCCCCGAACTCCCCTACATCGTGGAAACTGATGCTTCAAGCCTTGCCATGGGGGCAGTTCTATCACAAAAGGACCCGGTAACCAATCAGTTGCATCCCGTGGCATTTTGGTCCCGCAAATTCTCGCCTCCTGAAATCAATTACACGATTACTGACAAGGAACTTCTGGCTATCAAGTCTGCCTTTAAGGCTTGGCGGCATTATCTGCTGGGGGCCCGACACACCGTTACTGTGATTACGGATCACCAAAACCTGCAATATTTGAAAACCGCAAAAGCCCAATCCTCTAGACAACTCCGTTGGGCATTATTCTTTGCCGAGTTTGACTTCATAATTACCTATCGACCTGGTACAAAGAACGGTAAAGCTGATGCCCTTTCTCAGATGGGAGTGGAAGAACACTTGATCAACCCTAAACCTGTACCAATCATTCCCGAACAAAGAATTCTGGATGTAATCGCCACAGAATCCATAGAGGAAGTTAAGGATAAGGCCAGGCAACTTGTAACTCCAGCAGACATACAGAATTGGCATCTGCAGGGAAAGGACTTTGCAGTAAAGGACAACTTATTGTATTTCCAAGAACGATTATACCTACCCAGCACAGATTTACAGAAAAAAGTAATCTCTTGTTATCACGATTCTTTAATGGAAGGACATCCCGGTATGGCCAAGACCTCAGAAAAGATCAAGCGCTACTTCTGGTGGCCGTCTTGGAAAAAAGATATCAGAGACTTTATAATGTCCTGTGGAGTATGCGCCCAAAACAAGAGTCAAAAGGAAAGACCAGCAGGCCTCTTACGCCCTATTGACATCCCACCTCGCCCTTGGCATACGCTTTCTATGGACTTCATCACCGATCTACCTCCATGCTCCGGATACAATACGATTCTAGTAATCGTGGACCTATTCTCCAAGATGGCGCATTTCATTCCGCTCAAAGGCTTGCCAACAGCAGCAACTCTGGCCCGAGAATTTCTCGAAAACATCGTCCGACTGCACGGTTTTCCTTCGGTTCTAATTTCGGATCGAGGTAGTCATTTTATTTCTCATTTTTGGCGAAGTTGCTGTCGGTCGGCTCAAATTGATGTGAGACTATCGACCAGTCACCACCCTCAGACCGACGGACAAACCGAGAGGACCAATCAAACTCTGGAACAGTATTTACGCTGCATGCTGCAACAAACTGAAAAAACTTGGAAAGACATCCTTTGGATAGCCGAATATGCCTACAATAACTCTGTCCATTCGGGAACTGGGAAAACCCCATTTTTTCTTTTGTACGGCAGTCACCCTCGAACCTCGGAGTTGGATCCCCTCCAAGATCTTGAAACACCAGCAGTAGACTACCTGCATTCTACAATCACCCAAGCCTTTAAGGAAGCTGTTTCTCACCTTCAAAGGGCTAAAGAACAATACAAGAAAGGAGCAGATCAACATCGGAAGGAAGCCCTTCAATATCAAGTAGGGGATCAAGTCTGGTTATCCACCAAATATCTACCTCTAAAAGGACCACGCACATTCAACCCAAGATACCTTGGTCCCTATTCCATCACTACCATAGTAAAGCCAGTAGCGGTCAAGTTGGACTTGCCCCCGCACATGAAGATACATCCGGTCTTCCACGTCTCTCTATTAAAACCCGTGCAACCTCAAACCCGACTAACTAAATCTCCAAAACCTATCCTAGTTGATGGAGAACTCGAGTTTGAAGTCAAAAGCATTCTGGACTCCAAGATCTCCAAATCTAAACTATTTTACCTAATTGACTGGAAAGGCTACGGCCCCCAAGAGAGATCCTGGGAATCTGCTGAATATGTCCACGCTCCTCGCCTAATCAAAAGATTTCACCGAACATTTCCTGGCAAGCCAAAACCCCCGGAGAAGCCCGGTTTGGGAGGGGCCTTGAGGGGGGGTACTGTCATGATCTCTGCTTCCAAAAGGTCAGGGTTTTCCCAACTCCCTTGGAAGCAGATCCATAACCCAGGTTCCGAGTGCCAACCAGTCCCAATTGGGACCTTTTGGACCCAGTCCTGGCGCCAGTGGCACCAGGCTCATAAATATGCCCAGTCCCAGCGCTGGAAGCGCGGGGCTCATAATGCTTGGGTGGACTTACCTGCAGCAGACCATGCTGCTTACTTGCCTGCCAGTTGAGCCTCTGATCCTCTTCTGTTTGGAACTACTTTTCCTGTTGGGTGGGGCAGGAGCCACTCCCTAGATTCAGAACACTGGAACTCTTCTGGAAAGCAGGAACTCTTTTCTTACCTAGGCGTGGCTGTGGAAGGAGACACCTAAGCACTACAGGAGGCTATTTAAACCACACCCGATGGATGAATCTTGCTTTGCGTTATTCTGCATCCTCTGCAGCAGAACGTTCATCGTGTCTTCTGCATCTGATCCTGGGCCTAAGGAAAAAGGCTTACCATCCTGAATCCAGTCTTCAGCAAAACCTATAAAGACAAGAAAGAACAGGTTAGCATTACTGTCTTCAGTGACAGCTCTTCACTTACCTGGTCCATTGGCTGTCACCAACGCCTCGCGCTGCATTCCGGCATCTGAAAGACAAAGGCTTACCTACTCTTCGTGCGCTCCGGAGGTCTTCACACTGCATTCCGGCATCTGAAAGACAAAGCTTACCAACTCTTCGCACGCTCCGGAGGCCTTCGGCGCTGTATCCCGCATCTGAAAGACAAAACAAGGTGCGTTTAAAGACATTGGGGAACTTTAATACTCACGTGCCATTACTCCTTTCCACATCTAACCCAGTGGGTATTCCGGCACCCTGCAGCCGCTCCGAACTTGTACCTGCAAAATAAAAAGACAGTTAGAGCGCATCGTGAAGCAGGCAACAAGCGCTTACTTACGTGCTTCCAGGCGCTTCTATTCATCACACGGGCTCCATCTTCAACTCACTTCAGCCGGTCATCCGCCATCGCCGGAACCCTGCAAAACAAGAAACATCATTACTAAAGACTTTAAAGACATTAGAATTACTCGAAACTTACCGTTCGTGCAGTAAACGACGGACAGCAGCCCTCTGAAGTCAAGAGGCCTGCTCCCCTTATCCAGTGAAGGAACTGGTTACAGCACCCTGCCCCGAGGCAGATGGAGAGCACGGCGTTCACTTACCTAAGGTGAGAGCGTTAACCTTTGGGGTTCTACAGGAGTAGAGAAAGGGAAGAAGAGAGAGACATTCAATAACCCAGTTCCTTAATCCCATATTTTCTATCTGCAGACATCTTACCCTTCAAATCAGACATACAGTGCACAGAGGTCCAGCCCAAAGAGCCAGCCGTGTGTTACACATTACCTTTGCAGATACGGTATACGTCCAGTCAAGACCGGCGCCTCTACGGGAATCAGGTGAGCGTTACACAAATGCAATAATTAGATAGCAGTTACAACATATTAATGTTAACCTCTTTGATCACAAAGATTACATCTTCATAAGTAAAGTTGTCTGATTGTCAGTTTCTACTATTAGTTATCCATGCAACAGAAAAACAATAAATCACTTGAAGAAATTTTTAGCACAAACTCTAAAAAATATATTTGTTAAAAAGTTAAAGTAGAACATTGGAATTAAATATACCATTTTAAAAATAATAGATTTTACTGATGTCATAGGGAATTGGCATTACGCTCTCCTTCAAAAATAAACAAATTGAATTATTGACACCAGAAATAAGCTGCATTGTCATGTTGATTTTCATGAATGGCACTTTAGATGTCGGGCAACATTATATTAATACATGTATAGACCATTTTGAGAATAAAATATTCCTTTAAATTCTAAAACAATTTTTGTATTTTGGATGGATTACTGTCCATGTAGCATGTAAGAAAGTGAGTGACAACAATATTGAGGATTGCATGCATCCCAATTTTTCAAAACATTTTCTGTTTGACATTTGTAATGTTGGAACAGGGGTATAGCAAAACAAAGTACATTAAAAAGAGAATATGATAATATCCTACATTTTAATTATCTATAAGACATGTAATAAACAATCATCAATTTATTTAGAAGTTGAACTCGACCATATACATGTATAGTACAGGCACATATAAATGTACACTTGGAAAAAATATTGCTTGAAAGGGCAGTGAGCTTGCTGTTGATTCCAGAATGTTGAAGCTTGTTCCTTTATTCAAATTAGATATTGATAACAATTGTCAATAGAAAATATACATTAGATATATTTTTTTATGCCCAATTGAAGACTCCTATCTGCCCTTCTGATATCCTCATCCCCGTTCTAGCGCACTGCCTGCATTAGATTTGTGCCTGCGTGCATGTTTCTCTGTGGGATGTATTGACCCACTAGGCTCTGCCCTGCAACATCCCTGTGTGCTGGTGGCACAGGAATCAGCAAAATGGCCGCAAAAAGCCCTATATGCGCTAAACCTATGAAAATTGTGCTTTGACAATTTGGGTTTTGTAGCAATTGTATTGATGTCAGAAGCATGAAACGTCATATGATTATACCCAGATAGCATGCGCACATATGTATGAAATTGTGGACAAATCAGACAATTGGGTCCCGAACAAAAGTGCGAAGTTGCCAAATCCAGACCCAAGCACTCACAACGACGGGGCTTGGATGAATACTTGCTCCACAAAATATGTGATATAGATATGCTATTGATATCAAGCTTGTAAAATTGTAAATATGTATTATATGAAAAGTAGATTTCATGTGCAAAGACAAAAGAGGTTTTTCCCTGGATCATAAAACATATCGTCATGATGACACTCTGGTTTCTTCTCCAATCAAGGGAGAGGAAAGACCCTAACCAATTGACTACCTAGGGGGTGTGCCTAGGATAATTCAGCATACCCACCCCTTTAGGAAACACATAAATAGAAACAGTTTAGAACCTAGAGAACACACACATTCACCCACCAACCGATTGCTGATGGAGCACTTTACAAGAGCAATCCATATTCCAGACTCCAGACTCCAGAACTTTGAAAGCAGAAAGGCCCATTTCCAAAGCTGAACCATTCTCAGCTTGGCCTTTAAAATCCAGAAACCAGATTTACCCCAGACCTCTAAGGGGAACCTAAGAACAGCCTGGCTGTGCTGTAGCTGCTTTCCTGCTAAGAATTATTGGCGGAATCCAAAGATCCAACCCAGTAGAGCCGTGCTGTGACCAGATAGCTGTGAACCAGACACCAGAGCCCGTGAGATCCAGTCCAGTCCCACTGTGCGGTGTCCAGAGCGCCTTGCTGATCGCTGACCAGACCAGTCCAGTGCCCAGCAGTCTGTCCCAGAAAGCATTCCTGACCAGATCCCTGACGGATCCATTCAAAACATTGGTAGTGAGTATCCTTAGTATAGGACTGTCACTAGCATATGTATTGTCCATAAGTCATCCCTATCCAAACCCCTTCCTCTCTTATATCCAGAACTGCATTGTAGAAATTATTTTTGTCTTGCCTGAACTCTTCATCTCATCCCTATTATCCTTTTGTAATAGAGGTATTAAAATCATCTTTGCGCTGATATATATTTTCTGAAGAAAGGCGAGCGTCTCGGCAGGCGAAACCAACCACAGATATCCTGGGCTAGTGGCTGTGCTGTCATGTAGTTTGCATCTTCATAGTCTACCCTTAGTGTAAAGAACCTTGTTTGTAATTTTAAAAGCGCATTCTTGTTTTGCAATTTTGCCTCTTTCTGAAAAAAACAACCTCTACAAAAACTTCCATAACTTCTTCACCGTTTATGCTAGAAACGAAAGTTAAGTGTTTACTTGAAGCTAACATCCCAAGCTTTCCAATGAACTCAAAACCGTATCCCAATATAGTTTTTCCACAATCACGCTTACAGCGCGCGACAAAGTTTGCTGCAAATTTTTCGTTTGGCTCAAATCTATAACGTGTGAAACAGCTTTTCATTGCAGCCAACATCAAAATCAAGTTTTCCTACTTCCTAGTTACGCTATAATCATTGCTAGTGTTGGTCTGATACCATACAAAGCGGCTCCCACTAGTATTGAAACAATTTCAGTGAATTAAATCAATGTTCAGTGTTTTTCCATTCATGCAAAGCCAATTTAAAACCATTTTTGACAAGTTTGCACTCATTCCTGTTTCTCTCTCTGTGTTTTCTGGGGGGAAATTGGGATTGATACTATTTTGTTGAATTCTGTATTCCTGAAACCTGTTTTCTCTCCTTCCATCTCTTTATATTGCATATTGGGGGGATTGAGTAGTGTGCAGGGGGAAAGAGTAATCACATTGCATTTTGATTGAACCCACCCAAAAGTATTATCTTTGTGCTGCATTATTTTTCCTATCTTTACTCCTGTGTGCATCCTACGCTAGGCATTGACTTAGGTGAAGTGCCGGGTTGAAATTACTTACATTTCTCTACTTCTTAAACAGAGGTTAGCTTCTTTCCTCCAGTCTCTAATGACGTCAAATGTCGCAGGGCGGGATTTCTTGCGCAGCAGTACTGATTCTAAATGCTCTATTCGCAGCATCTCAAAAGTACCATCTCTCAGCCATTCCAAATCTTCTACGTGTCTGGTTTGCCTATGCCAAATTTCACAAAACATTATTGCCCCTATTCCATACTTCACATACATCTCAAACGCTGGCGACCCTACGGGTGGCGCAGCCTGGCCAGTTTCCAAAGATTGTCTACCACAGTGGAAAAATCCCGCCAGACAGGAAGACAATTTCCCAGGCATGTTTGATCTTATTCATACCTTACCCTGGGTGTTTGATCTTGCAAGAGCAACTCTTAACCAATATCAGGGTTGTTTAAGAATCGGGACACGACTCACCTGATCAATCAACTCGTCTCTCAAGACGCAATTCGTCTGTATACAGATGCAACCAAGGATCATTGTGTCATGATCTCTGCTTCCAAAAGATCAGGACTTGCCCGACTCCCTTGGAAGCAGATCCATAACCCAGGTTCCGAGTGCCAGCCAGTCCCAATTGGGACCTTTTGGACCCTGTCCTGGCGCCAGTGGCACCAGGCTCATAAAGATGCCCAGTCCCAGCGCTGGAAGCGCCGGGCTCATAATGCTTGGGTGGACTTACCTGCAGCAGACCATGCTGCTTACTTACCTGCCAGTTGAACCCCTGATCCTCTTCTGTTTGGGACTACTTTTCCTGTTGGGTGGGGCAGGAGCCACTCCCTAGGTTCAGAACACTGGAACTCTTCTGGAAAGCAGGAACTCTTTTCTTTCCTAGGCATGGCTGTGGAAGGAGACACCTAAGCACTACAGGAGGCTAATTAAACCACACCCGATGGATGAATCTTGCTTTGCGTTATTCTGCATTCTCTGCAGCAGAACGCTCATCGTGTCTTCTGCTTCTGATCCTGGGCCTAAGGGAACAAAGGCTTACCATCCTGGATTCCAGTCTTCAGCAGCACCTGTAAAGACAAAGAAAGAACAGGTTAGCACTACGGTCTTCAGTGGCAGCGCATCTCTTCCCTGGTCCATCGGCTGTCACCAACGCCTCGCGCTGCATTCCGGCATCTGAAAGACAAAGGCTTACCTACTCTTCGCATGCTCCGGAGGTCTTCGCACTGCATTCCGGCATCTGAAAGACAAAAGCTTACCAGCTCTTCGCACGCTCAGGAGGCCTTCGGCGCTGCATCCCGCATCTGAAAGACAAAAGAAGGTGCGTTTAAAGACATTGGGCAACTTTATTACTCACGTGCCATTACTCCTTCCCACGCCGAATCCAGTGGGCATTCCAGCACCCTTCAGCTTCTCTAAAGCTCCGAACTTGTACCTGCAAGATAAAAGGGACAGTTAGTGCGCATCGTGAAGCAGGCTACAAGCGCTTACTTACGTGCTTCCAGGCGCTTCTATTCCTCACGCGGGTTCGATCCTCAACTCTCATCAGCCCACCATCCGCCATCGCCGGAACCCTGCAAAACAAGAGATATAATTACAAAAGACTTTTAAGACATTTGAAGTGCCCAAAACTTACCGTTTGTGCAGTTAACGACGGACAGCAGTCCTCTGAGGTCAAGAGGCCGGCACCCTCATCCAGTGAAGAAACTGGTTACGGCACCCTGCCCCGAGGCACATGGAGAGCTCGGCGTTCACTTACCTAAGGTGAGGGTGTTAACCTTTGGGGTTCTACAGGAGAAGAGAAAGGGAAGAGGAGAGAGGCACCCAATAACCCCAGTTCATTAATCCCATATTTTCTATCTGCAGACATCTTACTCTTCGAGTCAGACATACAGTGCACAGAGGTCCAGCCCAAAGAGCCAACCGTGTGTTACACATCACCTTTGAAGATACGGCATTCACCCAGTCAAGACCGGCGCCTCTGCGGGAATCAGGTGAGCGTTACAGAACGCAAAGCCTATCGCAAAACTCCCACCCAGGCGCTATGGAAACCTCGGATACCGATCAGCTAGCCCAGTTACTTGGGGAACTAAGAGCAGAAGTGCATGCAGCCCGTCAGGAAACTAATGCTCTAAGAAGGGAACTGATTATTTCCAAGGAGCGAACAGACGATCTCGCTAGACAATTGCTACAGTCACAAGCCGGACAAACTCCGTTACCAGCATCAGGGGCAAATCTTCCTTCAACATCCTCTACGAACCCAGTGCAGATCAACCTACCTGGGAATGTACCTCTGGCTCCGCCCAAACGATTTTCTGGTGACCCAAAGAGGTTTGCAGTATTTATTAATCAGTGCCGGTTGCACTTCTTATGCCGGCCAGCAGCCTTTCCAACTGATCAAGCTAAGGTAGCTTTCGTGCTTTCGTACCTTAGTGGCAATGCGGCAGACTGGTCGATCCCTCTAGTTAATCAAGATGATCCGGTTCTCCATGATTTTCAAGCTTTTCAGCTCAGTATGGAAAAACTGTTTGCAAGACATTCACAGGGGCAGGCCTTGGACAATGAGCTCCTTTCATTGCGACAGGGTAATCAAGACCTTTTGGCTTATATTGCGTCTTTCAACAGACTGATAGTGGAAACTCGATGGCCTGAGGACAAAAGGATTACGCTGTTTTATAGAGGTCTACGTGGAGAGCTCAAAGATGTGTTAGCCCAAGTAGTGAATCCCCTGCAAGACTGTTCGGACTATATTGACTTAGTCGTTCAAATTGACCACAGACTGCAGAACAGGAAGGCCGATCGTTCCAAGTTTGATGCTCGAGTATTTTCCAAACCACCAACTCCTACCAAAGGAGTAGACTCCGGGGAACCCATGCAAATAGGGGGCCTGAAAGGACCACTAACACAAAAGGAGCGGGAAAGGAGAAAACAGTTGCAATTATGCCTCTATTGCGGAAACTCGGGGCACTTTCTTCGAGACTGTCCGGTGAAACCAGCCAAGAAGGCAGTAGGAGCTGCAGTTACCAGGGTCACAAACTCTGAGCAGGGAAACGACCTCGCCCGACAAGAATAGACGTCCTCTTGCCGAGCGTTAAAACCAGTTCCGTGACCTCGCATTTCGTGATACCTATGGTCCTCATTAGCCCTGAACATCCGGATCGATTACATGCGATTGAAGCTTACCTCGACAGCGGTGCCATCGGCAATTATCTGGATCATGAAATGGTTTTGAGGATGAATCTGACTCTTTGTCCAAAGGCTGTAAAGGACGTCATTACTACGGTGGATGGTACGGAGATAGCCTCCGGACCAGTAACGCATACCACCCAAGAAGTGACGCTAGTAAGTCAAGATGGACACCATGAGAAGACCGTGTTCGATGTGATCAAGGCCCCTCAGTTCCAGATTATTCTAGGAATTCCTTGGTTAGAGAAGCACAATCCTCAGACCGATTAGCGAGCAAGAACGGTTCAGTTTCCAGAATGTGTCTCTACTTGTCACCCTCGACCTGGTGTTGCACTGGCAGCAATTTCCTCGGAGGCTCCTCAGTTACCTCCTAAATACCTAGAATTCCAAGATGTTTTCCGGAAGGATCAGGCTAACTCTTTACCTCCTCATAGGTCTTATGACTGCCAGATAGACCTGATACCTGGATCTACTCCTCCTTGTAGTAGAATTTATGCCCTCACCGAGCCTGAGAATCTTCACCTCCGACAATACCTGGATCAATACCTAGCGAATGAGTTTATTCGTCCTTCCAAGTCCCCTGCTTCCTCAGCTTTGTTCTTCGTTCCAAAAAAAGAAGGGGACCTTAGAACTTGTATAGATTATCGCGCCCTGAACCAGATCACCGTTAAGAATAGATATCCGTTACCTTTGATCCCTGAACTCCTGGACCAAGTCAGAAAAGCATGCATATATACAAAGCTGGATCTTAGAGGAGCCTACCACTTGGTACGAGTAAAAGAGGGCGATGAATGGAAGACGGCCTTCCGCACCAAGTATGGGCTATTTGAATATCAGGTCATGCCCTTCGGACTTTGCAATGCCCCGGCCGCCTTTCAATATTTTATGAACGATGTCCTCAGAGAGCTCATAGATGTGTGTGTTGTTGTTTACATTGACGACATCCTCGTTTATTTTTCATCGGAAACTGAACATCGGAAACACGTGAAAATGGTCCTCGAGAGATTGCGTCAACACAAACTTTTCGCTAAGTTGGAAAAATGTGTTTTCAACGTGACTGAAGTTGAATTCTTGGGATTCATATTATCACCTAGCGGAGTGCGTATGGATTCAAAGAAGGTCGATGCAATTCTCAAATGGCCATCGCCATCCTCCGTAGAAGGTGTTCAAAGCATGTTAGGCTTTGCTAACTTTTACCGCAGGTTTATCCCCGAATTCTCTCGAATAGTCCAGCCCATCACCGCCTTGTTAAAGAAAAACAAACGTTTTGAATGGTCTACCGAGGCGGAACAAGCTTTCCAGAATTTGAAGACTAGATTTATCTCTGCACCGATCTTAAAACATCCTCGCCCAGAACTCCCCTACATCGTTGAAACTGATGCTTCGAGCCTTGCCATGGGGGCAGTTCTATCACAAAAGGACCCAGTAACCAATCAGTTGCATCCCGTGGCATTTTGGTCCCGCAAATTCCCGCCTCCTGAAATCAATTACACTATTACTGATAAGGAACTTCTAGCTATCAAGTCCGCCTTTAAGGCTTGGCGGCATTATCTTCTAGGGGCCCGACACACCGTTACTGTGATTACAGATCACCGAAACCTGCAATATTTGAAAACCGCAAAAGCTCAATCCTCTAGGCAACTCCGTTGGGCACTATTCTTTGCCGAGTTTGACTTCATAATTATCTATCGACCTGGTACAAAAAACGGTAAAGCTGATGCCCTTTCTCGGATGGGAGTGGAAGAACATTTGATCAATCCTAAACCTGTACCTATCATTCCCGAACAAAGAATTCTAGGTGTAATCGCCACACAATCCATAGAGGAAGTTAAGGATAAAGCCAGGCTACTGGTAACTCCAGCCGACATACAGAATTGGCATATGCAGGGAAAGGACTTTACGGTGAAGGACAACCTATTATATTTCCAAGAACGGTTATACCTGCCCAGCACAGATTTACAGAAAAAGGTAATCTCTTGTTATCACGATTCTTTAATGGAAGGACATCCCGGTATGACCAAGACCACGGAAAAGATCAAGCGCTACTTCTGGTGGCCGTCTTGGAAAAAAGATATCAGAGACTTTATAATGTCCTGTGGAGTATGCGCCCAAAACAAGAGCCAAAAGGAAAAACCAGCCGGCCTCTTATGCCCTATTGACATCCCGCCTCGCCCTTGGCATACGCTTTCTATGGACTTCATCACCGATCTACCTCCATGCTCCGGATACAATACGATCCTAGTAATCGTGGACCTATTCTCCAAGATGGCGCAATTCATTCCACTCAAAGGCTTACCAACAGCAGCAACTCTGGCCCGAGAATTTCTCGAAAACATCGTCCGACTGCACGGTTTTCCTTCAGTTCTAATTTCGGATCGAGGTAGTCAATTTATTTCTCATTTTTGGCGAAGTTGCTGTCGGTCGGCTCAAATTGATGTGAGACTTTCGACCAGCCACCACCCTCAAACCGACGGACAAACCGAGAGGACCAATCAAACTCTGGAACAGTATTTGCGCTGCATGCTACAACAAACTGAAAAAACTTGGAAAGATATCCTTTGGATAGCCGAATATGCCTACAATAACTCTGTCCACTCGGGAACTGGGAAGACCCCGTTTTTTCTTTTATACGGTAGTCACCCTCGAACCTCGGAGTTAGATCCACTCCAAGATCTTGGAACACCAGCAGTAGACCACCTGCATTCTACAATCACCCAAGCCTTTAAGGAAGCCGTTTCTCACCTTCAAAGAGCTAAAGAACAATACAAGAAAGGAGCAGACCAACATCGGAAGGAAGCCCCCCAATATCAAGTAGGAGATCAAGTCTGGTTATCCACCAAATATCTACCTCTAAAAGGACCACGCACATTCAACCCAAGATACCTTGGTCCCTATTCCATCACTACCATAGTAAATCCAGTAGCGGTCAAGTTGGACTTGCCCCCTCACATGAAGATACATCCGGTCTTCCACGTCTCTCTATTAAAACCCGTGCAACCTCAAACCCGACTAACTACATCTCCAAAACCTATTCTAGTTGATGGAGAACTCGAGTTTGAAGTCGAAAGCATCCTGGATTCCAAGATCTCCAAATCTAAACTATTTTACCTGATTGACTGGAAAGGCTACGGTCCCCAAGAAAGATCCTGGGAACCTGCAGAATATGTCCACGCACCTCGTCTAATCAAAAGATTTCAACGAACATTTCCTAACAAGCCCAAACCCCCGGAGAAGCCCGGTTTGGGAGGGGCCTTGAGGGGGGTGCTGTCATGATCTCTGCTTCCAAAAGATCAGGACTTGCCCGACTCCCTTGGAAGCAGGTCCATAACCCCGGTTCCGAGTGCCAGCCAGTCCCAATTGGGACCTTTTGGACCCTGTCCTGGCCAGGCTCATAAAGATGCCCAGTCCCAGCGCTGGAAGCGCCGGGCTCATAATGCTTGGGTGGACTTACCTGCAGCAGACCATGCTGCTTACTTACCTGCCAGTTGAACCCCCTGATCCTCTTCTGTTTGGGACTACTTTTCCTGTTGGGTGGGGCAGGAGCCACTCCCTAGGTTCAGAACACTGGAACTCTTCTGGAAAGCAGGAACTCTTTTCTTTCCTAGGCGTGGCTGTGGAAGGAGACACCTAAGCACTACAGGAGGCTATTTAAACCACACCCGATGGATGAATCTTGCTTTGCGTTATTCTGCATTCTCTGCAGCAGAACGCTCATCGTGTCTTCTGCTTCTGATCCTGGGCCTAAGGGAACAAAGGCTTACCATCCTGGAATCCAGTCTTCAGCAGCACCTGTAAAGACAAAGAAAGAACAGGTTAGCACTACGGTCTTCAGTGGCAGCGCATCTCTTACCTGGTCCATCGGCTGTCACCAACGCCTCACGCTGCATTCCGGCATCTGAAAGACAAAGGCTTACCTACTCTTCGCATGCTCCGGAGGTCTTCGCACTGCATTCCGGCATCTGAAAGACAAAAGCTTACCAGCTCTTCGCACGCTCCGGAGGCCTTCGGCGCTGCATCCCGCATCTGAAAGACAAAAGAAGGTGCGTTTAAAGACATTGGGCAACTTTATTACTCACGTGCCATTACTTCTTCCCACGCCGAATCCAGTGGGTATTCCAGCACCCTTCAGCTTCTCTAAAGCTCAGAACTTGTACCTGCAAGATAAAAGGGACAGTTAGTGCGCATCGTGAAGCAGGCTACAAGCGCTTACTTACGTGCTTCCAGGCGCTTCTATTCCTCACACGGGTTCGATCCTCAACTCTCATCAGCCCACCATCCGCCATCGCCGGAACCCTGCAAAACAAGAGATATCATTACAAAAGACTTTTAAGACATTTGAAGTGCCCAGAACTTACCGTTCGTGCAGTTAACGACGGACAGCAGTCCTCTGAGGTCAAGAGGCCGGCACCCTCATCCAGTGAAGAAACTGGTTACGGCACCCTGCCCCGAGGCAGATGGAGAGCTCAGCGTTCACTTACCTAAGGTGAGGGTGTTAACCTTTGGGGTTCTACAGGAGAAGAGAAAGGGAAGAGGAGAGAGGCACCCAATAACCCCAGTTCATTAATCCCATATTTTCTATCTGCAGACATCTTACTCTTCGAGTCAGACATACAGTGCACAGAGGTCCAGCCCAAAGTGCCAACCGTGTGTTACACATCACCTTTGAAGATACGGCATTCACCCAGTCAAGACCGGCGACTCTGCGGGAATCAGGTGAGCTTTACACATTGTGACTGCGTATCTGGTTCAATCTGCCTCGTTTCGGGACCCTCGCCTTCTTGCTCTCTGGGCGGGCGCTTCGATCAGGGACCGGTTGTGTACAGATCTGCAAAGGAGTCTCTCATCACTGTCACAGGGAGGCCCAAACACCTCCCGATCCCGGCTCGACGGCCTCATCCTCCATTCGTTTTTTTCACCTTCTTCAAATTTCAATGTACACGATGGAGCAAATGGGGTAGAGTCCCTATTTGGGTGCCATTTTTTGACAGGCCCTGAAGACCCTCACGTATGGAAACAAGGCACAATCACCATACACAAATTGATACGCCAGACACGAGGTTCAATTCCCAAAATCTAGGGTTTATTGCAAAGCAGATAGTCTCAGTCGGCCGACTGGATCTCACATCTCACAACGTGTGTCACCAGACCTCATGAGACGCAAGAGAGCGAGCATTCTACAACAGATACATATATACAAAAAGACCATCATATTATCAGTTTGTGACACATCAAAAACGCCCATAATGTATCTTCCTGAGCAAGGATTCTGTGATTGACAATTGTGACGAGTATGACACCTTCTAAAACATTAATTTAGCAACAGTTACAATCTGCAAAGGCGCAGACACTATTCTTTGTTACAGAGAACATAAAGCTCTTGTTCAGTGAGCGTACTGTGTTTGTAGGAGAGACCCATTCCAAGACCTGCTATCTTCTAATTTCTATTTGTGAGCTAGAGGTCAGCACGATCTAGAGGGGCTCAGTATGGGGGGCCGTGAAAGAGAGTATAATTCATGCCTATAACTGTCTATTTCTATGGTTACTGCGGTCCCGCTGGCACCTGGCTTAGTGATTAAAGGCCTCTCTGCTAGCCTTCAAGGACTCGTGAGGGAGGAAAACAATGTATTTCTGTCTCGGCCGGTCTATCATGTGTAACTTGTGGCCTTGCTCTGTGCTGGAGCAGAACGTGATTAAATTCATTTTTGAAAAGCGTTTGAACAGAAAAGCAAGAGAAAGCAAAATGGCAAAATGGCGGATTCTGGGTCATTAAAATGGACGCTCTATGGTTATGCAGACCAGTCTGTTCTGGTGGTGCTGAGCATATGATGCGGTTGGTTTTCGGCCAACATAATATACCGTCTACGCTATGGTAGGGTGTTTTTCTAGACTAAAATCTTAATACAAAACAGACAATTTAACAGACTATATATCAGTTTACGTGCATGTCAGTAGGGTTCACGATTTTAGTATTTGAGGTGTCTGTTTGCTCAGTGGTAACAGGGTAGACTTCCAACAGTGTGGTCTGCATAGTGACTGATAATGTAATCATCACATTTTGTAAAATAACCAATTTTCATATACTGCTATTGAAGTTTTTGAAATGCTCACATTGCAGTGACCTTTTTGTATATCCCAAAAGTATGGATTTAATCATGGACCAAGTGTACAAATTAAAAACATGTGTACATTTTAACAATATAGATACATTGTCAATGAAATATAAATTCCAATATTACACAAAACCTCATATCAATTCATCTCATTACCTATTCACACAGAAGTTCAGTAAATTGTTTCATATTTTTTTGAAATATATATACACACAACTGTGACTCTATGCACATAGATTCATCTTTCAACATTCACTACTCACCTGACTCAGTGTGTGCTGAAATACATTTGTAACAACAGTGGGAAGTAATTTGCGAAGGAGCCTGGGGCAATGCTTTTTGGTGAACTTTGATGATTCGTACATATCTTCTAAGAAGTGCATGCTGCAGACACGGAATCAATTTCCCCCAACGTCCTCTGAGATATCCTTGGCTCTGCAGTGAATCTCGGATACTGAAAATCCACAATATAACAGCCATGTTCTTATCAATGACCGATCCTTTGGGAAAATATGCATAACTGTGCTCAGAGCTTTGACATGGCTGATATTAGGGCATCCCAAAACGATGCATAAAGACATTGTTTGATAGTCCTGAAGATCTAGAAAACATTTCAAAATGTAATTATGTATGACAGTAAAGCAAATTGCTGTACAGTTGGGTAACTACCTTGTAACATAGTCTGACCAGACAGGCGAACAAAGTGATTTTAAGTCAATGGTCTGTCACACCAAGAAACGTATTAGTGGCACGTTGATTCTTTGATCCACCTTTGGTTTAGGTCTACTCGGTCAAAAATATTTGACCTTTTCACATTTGACCGAATTCTTTTTGGTGGGTTTTTTGGTAGAAAATGTGGTGGGAGACCCCGCCTATTCCCTTAACCCAACCCCATATTTATATATTTAATAAAATGTGATGAAATATAAAAGGGTTGATCTAAAGATTCCATTCTTAAAATAATATACTGTCATGTGATGTGTTAATTCAAGAGATAATACTTTGAAAAATTGATAATGGTGACGTAATCCAGATACATAAACATAAAAATCAGATGGCAATAGAGTAAAAAGCACTATAAAAGTACAGAGTAGAACACAAGGAACAAAAAAGTTTTATTATCAGTAATAGAAACCATTTGATGAGGCGATTCAGCAATGAGCATAAGAAGCAGTGCGATGATGCTAAATTTGAATGAGTTTATAGCGGGTGTGTATGTGAATTTGTCATGTGAATGGACTGCCCCTAAATTTAGTTTTTTTTTAAGAGGCCTGACGTTCTATCTTTACATAGTCATAGTTGAGTATGTTTAAAGATTGATGGTTGTGAGTGTTTGATGACATCAAATTTCAAAGAACAATGTGGGCATCCACAACAAACTATTGCGATTGTGATTAGTGCCTTTGACAAGGGCGTGGGTGTATATGTGAATGGTCACATACATATGTTGATTGCAGGGATGGGGTCTTCAAAGGGGTGTATGGAGACATTGGGTCAGCATGGCTATGTGGACAATGATCCCTAGAGGCAAGACTCCTTTGACTTTCTATGGTATTTGGCACATTGTGCCTTCCCATCCTTCCAGCCCCCTTACGAGCACATGGTCACAGCTGAAAACTGCCAACAAAGGAAGGGGGGTGGATATGGATGAGGCGATCGCAAAAAACCTGGATCACCATCAAAAGAGACAGAGATATATTGATTGCAGGGATGGGGGCCTTCAATGGGGAGCATGGAGACACCAGGTCTGGAGTGGCCATCAGGCCAATGGCCCCCATGCAAAAGACCCCTTTGTGGTGTACATGGTATTCGGCACCTTGTGCTTTCCCATCCACCCAGCCCCCTTGCGAGCGCACAGTCACAGGTGACAACTGCAATTGATGCTGGAGGGGGTGGGTGCCTGAGGCAAGTGCAAAATGCCTGTAACCTAGTCAAAGGACACAAAGATATGTTGATTGCATGGACGGTCTGCAAAATGGGTGTATGTAAACACCACGTCTACGGTGGCCATGTGGACAATGGTCCCTAGGGCAAGACTCCTTTGACTTCAACATGGCATTCAGCACCTTGTGCCTTCCAATCCTCCCAGCCCCCTTGCAAGCGCATGGTCACAGGTGAGAACTGCCATTGACAAAGGGAGGGGTAGACGCGGATGAGGGGAGGGCAAAGGGACAGAATCTAGTCAAAGGACATAGAGCTATGTTCATCGCGAGTTTGGGGTCTTCAAAGGGGAGAATGGAGTCTGTTTTGGCCATGTGGACAATGGTTCCTAGAGGCAAGACTCCTTTGACTTCTACATGGTATTTGGCACCTTATGTCTTGCCATACACCCGACCCCCTTGCCTGCACACGGTCACAGGAGACAACTTCCATTGATACTGGAGGGGGTGGGGGAAAGATGTGGATGAGGCAAGCACAATATGGCCGGAACCGCCAAAGCACAATGAAATATTTTGATTGCAGGCATGGGGTCTTCAAAGGGGGATATGTAGACAGCAGGTCCTAGGTGGACAGTTGTCGATAGATGCTAGAACACATTGTGTTGTACATTTTTTAGTTACATTATGATATAATATGAATGATATTTACACATTATTGATTTCAGTAACACTAAAGTTTCTTGATGCAGATGGTATGGCATACATTTTTCCAAATTATACTTGGAGGTCTTGGTGTCTTAGAAATTACTTTGATTCAATTGTCATATCATCACATTGATTTGATTTACTATGACAGTAAAAGTGTTATCATTGTTAACTTTTATTGAAAGAGTTGTTTATTCAGAAATATAATGTATTCAAATACAATACATGATGGCAAAAAGCAACATGTGAATAAATAAAATTCATTGGGCCTCATTACGAGGTAGGAGGTAGCCATGGTGCTATCAGCTGGTAGCACCATGGCTACCCCCTTACTGCATTCCGGGTCCGGGTTCTCGAAATAGGGACTTACTGGGTCATTCCAACCTTGGAGGACCCGGTAAGTCCCCATTCCGAGAACCATTCCCCATTCCCATTCGAGCCCCCATAGGGCTCAATGGGAATGGGGATGGAGCTAATAACGGGCCCGCTAATAGCTAATAGCGGGCCCGTTATTAGCTCCCTGGTCCCTTAGCGGCTTCCGGGACCTCCAAGGTTGGAATGACCCGGTACCCGCAAAGGGACCTCGGACTAGGGCGGTAAGGGTTTACCGGCACCGGTCTCCTCACCGGTGTTCGTTAAGCCTTACCGCCTACCTCGTAATGAGACCCATTCACATTTTTAATACAAGTACAGATTATTCTGTTTAGGTCTACTTGGCCGAAAATATTTGACCTTTTCACATTTGACTGAATTCTTTTTGGTGGGTTTTTATTCCCTTAACCCACCCCATATGTATTTATCTAATACAATTTGACAGAATTTCGAACCAAAACATGATTAAAAAAAAATGGGATCAAAAGTAAAGGGTCAAATGTTTTTCGAACAAGTAGGCTAATACCGATAATTTACTGCCGGTCAAGTTGCACAGCGAGTAGAGCGCTTGCTTTGACATCCGTGCAGAGCCTGCTAACACAGGTTCGAATTCCGGTGGGGCCAAACTCAACCTTTCATCCTTCCGAGGTCGATAAATGAGCACCACACACCATGGGTAATAATAAGCAGCACTCAGATACCTGAGGGTTCGTAGTGCTATATAAGTGCCAAATTATCATTATTATTGCAAGTGTATGTTGCCTGATGTATGATGTTGAGGAAAACCGGAAACTTTAAAACATAGTAAATTGAAATCATTCTTGTGTAACATATTAAAAGAAGCAGTTGGGTATAACTACCACTGTGAATTTATGTTACAGACATCTATGACTAACAACGCACACATAGAAATGTGTTTTCCACGTCGCTATTTTAGCAGTTGCCATTTATGGCATGGATGTTTTCACCTATGCCGTTTTTTCCAGCCTTTTTCTTTTTTTGATGGGGGGGGAGGGGTTCCCTACCCCCTCCACTCCCACACTAACTCGCCCTGGCACCCACCCTCTAATCCTCCGCCCCAAAAACACAACATGTTTTTTTTTAACTTTTTTTTAAAAGCTGCCAAAACGGCCACTGTGAAAACACCACGGCAAGCATGCCAACGGCAAAAATATCCAAGAGGAAAACACAGTAAGCGATATATACACAAATAAATGTAGATACTGAATGTTGGGTGAGATGCATGTACATCTAAAACTCACAAAGGCTGATCGAATTCCACTACAGGTGAAATTTCCCTTTTACAGCGTGAATCTATTTTACATGTATGTGCTGGCAGGGCAGTTTCTAGACAATGTGGTCCCCGGGGCAAACAACAAACACTGCCCCCGCCATCTTTGCGCTTGCAGCTCACCCCTTAACACAAGCCAGGAAAACCTTGATTTGGAAGGTGCTGAGTGGCAAATGTGCATCACTACACACCCGTCATTATTGTCTCCTTTTGTATTTTTTGGGCTTTGTGATCTACTGAACAAATAGATAGTCTGTGTGTACATTAGTTGCAATTGGCCTCTTGTGGTGGCAGTCAAATGTGCAGAGCTAGATGTGCAAGACATGGCAGAATAGGGTTTGTTTACCTCCACTTTTTTTGTTTCATGATTGTGCATGTTTTGTGTTATATACGATAAATGTGTTCTATCACTTTGGAATGGTGTAAGCCTTATTGCTGTGCTTTAGTAATGGCGTAAAGTTTATTATGTTTTTAGTTTTGTTTAACTCAATGTTATCTAGTAATGCACTCCTGGTGCATCACTAACAGTTTAGCTGAGCAGGATCTGCTAATGCCATTAGTAAACTCTGTTCATAGTGAAATGCTTGTTGTTGGTGGGATTTTATTAGTAAGCAGTGCTTTAGTTAACAGGAAGCACTCAATAAATGAAAATATGAATGTAAACCCATCTTACACATGAGTGTCTATAACAGGAAAATGATCTTTAGTGGGGCATTTGAGGGTTGACGTGGCATATGTTGGCAGCACCTGGACATGTGGGCTTATGCCTTTGATGATATGACTATGCAAACATTATGCTGACATTAGGGCATTAGAGGCAGACTTTGGTCAATGATGGCAGCTTCTGCGAAGGTACACATTACATATGGTGACGTACTATGCCATGTTAAGACATTACATGGGGAGTTCAAGACTGAACTTGGCATTGTGATGTCACCTGCACAGGTGGGGTATACCATAGCCAATGGTGGCATTAATTAGGGAGTTTAAGGCTACACTTGACCCATGTACGGCAAAGGCTACTGACTTTGCAATTGCTTGTTTTGTTCATGGTGTGCACGACTTCAGTATCCACCCGTGTATAAATTAGTGTCCAGTTTGGTTTCAAAAGTGATGTTAACTATGCAGCCCAGAGAGGGGCAGCACGCCATGTAAACTACTTGTAAGCTTAACGTAAGCAAATTGAACAGGGGTCTGCAGCCTGCAGCTCCCAAGGTGCTTTTGACTGCAACTCCCATGAGCCCTCACCATTCACTATGCTGGCTAAAGCTTATGGGATTTGAAGACCAGAGTTAATGGGATTTTGTGGTCAAAGATCTGGACAGCCAAAGGTCACAGAACCCTGAATTAGAAACATTACTTTCACCTTTTGATTATTGACAAGGGATTTGTACGATCAGAACATCACTCCACCATGGTGTGTTTGGTCCGCGAGGGCACTGCCACTTTCCTCCAGTGGCTGCGTACTGCCCAGTCTCTATTAAAGAACAAGAGACCTCTTCTGAAGCTAGGTACCACAGCACCTTGGGTCATCAGGGCTCTTCCAACAGCACATTGGCAAAAGCAAGGAGCCAACTGTAAGCCTACAAGATCTACAGTAATTAAACTCATCAGAAAAGACTAACTTAATAACGATGTCACTGTAATAACGAGTTGAGCAAAATACTTGCCATTAGAGCAGCCAAGACAATTCACCATCTTTACCCAGAAAGCGCAATGTTTTCCAGCTCATAAATGTACCTTTGTAATATTTAATGAGCCATGATCAGCAGGCTGAAGAAAACGAGCCTAAAATAACAATGCCATTAATCAGCTACTTCATTACACCCCCTGAAATCTAGGAGACGGCGCTTTATCAATCTGTGCGTGTTGTGACTGCATTTTTATATTCCCAAGGGTGTGTCATGCCGGAGAGAGTGAAAGAACAGTGAACGTAGAGAGAGCGGATGAGGCATAGATCAAACGCTGATCGAGTCCACCATGCAGACAATTCCAACTGCGTGTTCCTGTCAGCTGCTGAGCCTGGGCCTTGTTTCTTTGTGTGTACATTAGTCCCTCTTCAATCCCACGCATGCCCCGACTTCCAACCAGACATTTCTGCCAGCATGCTGCTTGTTTCCATAATAACTGCACAGCAATGGGGCAGGTGTTCATTGGGCGCCCTGCTCATGGTGCCAGGGGGCAGATTGACACCTGTCACTTTTGGGCCCTTTCCATCTTCTGCACCCTGGGCAACTGCCCTGCTGGCCCGCCCCTAGAAACAGCACTGTAAAGCAGACTTAGAACCCAGTGGAGGGTGTTTGATTACAACAGTATTAAATACCTTCTTTAGTGCGGCTTGTCCCAATTGAAAGTCAGCCCACATCTGAGTATCTATACAGTAGGGCTTTGCGCACATATGAACTGATGTTCAATAATGCGGATTTGTATATTATAGCAAAAGGTATATCGCTAGAACGGTAACAGTTGCTCCTGCAGTTTGTTTTATTTGCTAATGAGTAAAATTTCTGGAAAAGGCACAATTCATCTTGCCAACAGTGCTTTGCTAATGCAATTGCCTTTGCGTGAGTTGCTACATGGAACAGAAATTGCCAAATTATCAAAACACACATAGGCCCTCATTCCGAGATTGGAGGTAGCCATGGCGCTATTTGCACCATGGCTGCCTCCAATACCGGTCCGGCACTGGTCTGGTTGAATGGGGACTTTACGGGTCATTCCAACCCTGGAGGAGCAGGTAAGTCCCCATTCAAACAACCATTCCCATTTGAGCCCCCATAGCGCTCAATGGGAATAAATAAGGCACTAATAACAGGCCCGCGAATAGCAGGCCCGTTATTAGCGCCCTGGTCCCTTAGCGGGACCCTAAAGGATGTAGGGTCAGACCACACGTCCTTTACAGTTCCCGCTAAGGGACCTCGGAATTGGGCAGTAAGGGATTACCGGCACCGGTCTCCTTACCAGTGCCCGGTATCCCTTACCGCCCAACTCATAATGACCCCCATAGTCCTGCAAAGGTAATATACAACAATACCCTTCAGGCAAACGGTGTATGCAGACTTCCTTCTGCACTGCACAGCAGACGATTACAAATACAGGTAAGTCCATTCATTAACCTGAAATTTAGATATGATGTTAAGGGAGATATCAGGGGGTGCTTAAAAAGTTATCCTACCCTTGAGTATGGATAGAAAACTGTTCCGATTGAAGGGATAGCATAAAAAAAAAGGTCTCAAATAAGCCAACTTAAATCACGTTTGTGCATGGGCGAAAAAGGAAGCAGAATTTGTCTGTGCCACAATACATTAAGATCCCTGTTTAGGGCAACTCCTGTCATTGGGGGCCATAAGCCTTTTTTACTCTCTCTACAAAGGCTTTTACCACAGATACCTTCCACCATGTTAATTTTTGTTGTAACTGTAATGTAGAGCCTGCTGCTGTGACAGAGCATCATCTGGTGAGCGCGTTAAAGACATCTCATTTTTTTTATTGTTTTAATATGAAATGACACACGTAATTCTGTTTCTGAAAGGAAGCCCTGCTAAACAGACCTCCCCCGCCCCTTTAATCAAAGTTTAGTGACACAGGTAAGGTTCAAAGGGTTGCATGTGCATTCCTGACAGCTGCTGGACACATAGACCTATTGTTACGCTCACCTGGTCTGCGGGGACGTTGGGGCACGGTTGCAGCCCTCCCTGGAAATGGCTTCTCTTTGTCAGGCTTCTTACCCTGCTCGTGTCTTGTGGACTGCGCTGGTTGTTGGCACTGGCCCCTGTGAGCATATAAGAGGTTGTGAGAATGCTGCGATATGACTGCTGTGTCCCTTGAACCCTTCTTCCCAGAATGTGGTGAGCATGCGCCGACCCATATAGTCTCACCTGTTTAATGATGATGGCGACTTCTCCGTCCTGCTTATCACTGCAGGGGCGCTTTAGATGGATTGAGTTCCTTCACTGGTCCATGTGCGTGGCAGCCCAGACCGGCTGTGGCTGAACCACTCCAAAAGTAAGTATCCTTTTAATAAGGTCTTTACTTGATTATTGTCCGTATCCTTTTATAATGTCTTTCCTTTGCTTTCTCCCAATAGTTGATATGTGGCTAAGCGGTAGTTGCGGTGCAAGAAGCGAGCCCCAGTGGATGAGAAGAGAGTTCACAATGTTCCACTAGATTGTAAGTTGTGGTTTTAAGGTCAAGCGCAAGGATTTGTCTAAGCGCGACCTTAGCGTAATGACTTTATCGATTTTCTATGCTTGTTTTATCTTTTTCTCTTGCAGGCACTGTCTGTGGATGTCAGACTGAAGTGCTGCTATCCGGAGATCTGCTGGAGAATTAAGGATGTCTGAATCCGCGATGATGCTGGCCGTAAGCTGGCCCCCGGGTAAATGCTCTGGCTGGTAGCTGCAACCAGGTAAGGATGCGCTCCGACTGCGGTTGCTGCTGGAATCAGGTAAGGATGCGTTCCGACTGCGGTTATGATCAATATAATTTCCCACCGCTCCGCTATCAATATATGCCTCCAAGGCATGTACCTTTGATGGTTGTTGGTTGTTGACCAAAAGTACCGGGATGACCAGTTGTGAGGTCTGTACAGATTCCTTCTTTTCGCTCAACAAGTGGACTCCTACGCTTGTCGGTCATTGGAGATTTCCGGATTTTGTTCCTTTTCATCGTTGCCATTGTCCGTTGCACCAACTATCTTCTTGGCGGGGTTTTACCAGGCATTCCCAGAGGAAATGTCCTGCTCTCCTCTCCCGCAGTATAAACAGAGCTGTTGTTGTCTTCTTTTCTCTCTTTCTGCCTTGGTGATAGGACTCGTAATCCCCCAATCTGCATTGGTTCTGTTTGTTTGTGGGTTTTGGTTTGGTGGGTCGCATATAGACCAACCTCCCTTCAGTTCTTGTGCAATTAATTTTTCGATTCTGCAATCTATGGTCGAGCTGCACAATCAGGTTGATGTATTACGCCCAACCTTCAGGGGCATTGACCACTTGGGCTAGAACATCCTTAAGTTCCCCACAGAACCCTTGATAAAAGAGTGTGGTCCTCTTTTCTTCTGGCCAGTTTGTCTGTGCTACAAGACAATTAAAAGTAGCGATGTAGGTCAGCAGGTCTGGGTTTCCCTGCCTGAGTGACAATAGTTCATTGTCCAGAGCTTGTCCTTGAGTATGCCTAGCAAATATTTTTCCATTTCCGGCTGAAATTCCCCAAAGTTTCGGAGTAGTGGGTCATCCTGGTTTACTATTGGTATCGGCCAGTCCGCTGCGCTGCCTCCTAAATATGAGAGAACAAAGGCGACTCTTGCGCTATCAATAGGAAAAACCCCATGCCGGCACAAAAAATGGAGGCGACATAGGTTCATGAATATAGCGTACTTATTGGGGTCTCCGGTAAAGCGTTTGGGCGAGGCCAGTGGCACTGCACCTGGAAGAACCACTTGAACTGGTGGTGATGACTGCGACATCGGAGGATGGGCAATCTCAGGTAATGGAACCTGACCTGCGTGGGTCTGAAGCATTTGTCTTGCCAAGTCGTCAGTTCGTCCTTGAGCTGTAGCAATAAGGTCCCTTCTTAAAGCATTGGATTCTTGTCTGGAGGCATGGACTTCTGCCCATAATTCCCCCAGTAGCTGGGCCAACTGACCTGTTTCCGAGGTTTCCATAGCACTGGGGCAGAGATTCAGAGAGGCTTCACTTCTGTTACGCTCACCTGGTCTCTGCGGGGACGTTGGGGCACGGTTGCAGCCCTCCCTGGAAATGGCTTCTCTTTGTCAGGCTTCTTCACCTGCTTGTGTGTTGTGGACTGCGCTGGTTGTTGGCACTGCCCCTGCGAGGATATGAGAGGTTGTGAGAATGCTGCGATATGACTGCTGTGTCCCTCGAACCCTTCTTCCCAGAATGTGGTGAGCATGCGCCGACCTATATAGTCTCACCTGTTTAATGATGATGGCGATCTCTCCGTCCTGCTTCTCACTGCAGGGGCGCTTTAGATGGACCGAGTTCCTTCACTGGTCCATGTGCGTGGCAGCCCAGACCGGCTGTGGCTGAACCACTCCAAAAGTAAGTATCATTTTAATAATGTCTTTCCTTTATTATTTTCCGGATCCTTTTAATAATGTCTTACCTTGATTATTGTCCGGATCCTTTTAATAATGTCTTACCTTGATTATTGTCTGTATCCTTTTATAATGTCTTTTCTTGGTGATATGCAGCTCAGCGGTAGTTGCAGTGCAAGAAGTGAGCCCCAATGGAAGAGAAGGGAGTTCACGTTATTCCACTAGATGGCAAGTTTTGGCTTTAAGGTCAAGCGCGAGGATTTGTCTAAGCGCAACCTTAGCGTAATGTCTTTAGCGATTTTCTAACCTTGTTTTGTCTTTTTCTCTTGCAGGCACTGTCTGTCGATGTCGGACTGAAGTGCTGCTATCTGGCGAATGAAGGATTCCTGAATCCGCGATGGTGCTGGCCGTAAACTGACCCATGGGTAAGTGCAGTGGCTGGTAGCTGCAACCAGGTAAGGATGAGCTCCGATTGTGGTCGCTTTTGGAGTCAGGTAAGGATGCGCTCCAACTGAGGTTGCTACTGGAATCAGGTAAGGAAGCGCTCCGACTGCGGTTGCTGCTGGATCAGATAAGGATGCGCTTCAGGCGGCGGTGAGCGTTACACTGCCATAAGCAGATTAACGCGAAGCGCTTGAATGCGGGCGGGGCAGGCTTAAATAGCCTGGCTCCAGCCACGTCCATTAGCTCTGACTCATGGCCCCACCCTGCCACTTCTAGAGGATGCTGCACATGCAGCCCAACTCTCTCCTAAGGCCACGCCTGACCTGGATGCACGTGGAGGCCCTGCAGGGGGAGACCAGCACTTGCACCAAAATAAAATTGTGCAGTGCACACTTACTCATGAGCCTGGCACCAAAGGACTGGACCCTCTATGTTGTGGAGTCTGTGGTTCTTGCCCAGTGGCCATGACACCTTTACCAGAACACAATAAGGTTCCCTGGTAGGGAACTCCCATTCCCCGCACACTATCCAAACTATCCACACTATTCAAAGCTCTTGAGCCAAAAATTCAAAGGTACGAGTAGCAACACTTAGTGAAGGTTAATTAATTGTTCATATATATCATATATCAATATGCTCAGTTATGACAACATTCCAAAGCTATAAATATTTCCAAAAACATTTGTCTTTCCTTGGTAGAAAGACCTGTAGCCAGAGGTAGTACATTAAATTCTGCATCGCTGATCTAAATTATAATACGCGTCTGCCTTAATCTGTCTGGTGGCAGGGTAATTCTACAAGTAAGCCATGCCTGTCTGTGGTATGGTGACACTTAAAAGCACACAATTATGAGAGCATTATTTAGGATCACTTGGGAACATTGTGGGTAAACTGCTGTGGATCAAGGCCTCAACTGATGGCGGCACTTAAACCAGAATCCTCAATGGAAGTGAAGAAATCCCACTAGGTGCCAGCCAAGCAAACAGGACTGGGAGTGCTGAGATAACTCACCTTAGTGTGACTCACAACAACTCAGAAAGTCCTAGAGCATTTGGAACCCTGTTTCGCTGCTTCAACGGCACTCAACACTTTTGAGCCACAGGACCAACACTCATGCTTTTGGCACTCTAGGAAAACTTTGAAAACATTGATGCATCTCAAGTCACACACATACCGCTTTCACCCACTGCTGCAGACCCTCTCAAACAACACAAACTACAGGCTTGACCGTCGCGGAAGCAAACAACTAGCACTGACACACCCTGCTGGAAGCCATCAAAGACGCCATTGCAAATGCAGGCTCAACCCAGCAGAAGCCATTGTCTCATCACTGGCTTGACTGCCACATGAACCGTTGGGAGACATTGTCTCACCAACTCGAACACTGACTCCACCCTTCGAGAGCCTGCACAATCGAACTGACTCAAACAGTCTTGGCATTGACTTGACCACCGTTAAAGCACCAAGAAGCCTGGCTCGATGCTGCAGACCTACCAAAGACAAGATTAAGGTACTGTTAGGATGCCCTGTCCCACTTTCTGGGACCCCTTTTCCACCTTGTTACTCAAGCATATCCCTTTTTGAACAGTGACAGTGACATTGCTGCAATTTCTTGCCTGACCATCCCAGAGCATCCCTGCTTAGGTACCCATTTGTCATATAATCTCCATCTTGTATGTGCTCTTACAGGGATGGTTTTTGTGTTTTTAGTTAATTATTTGTATTTTTTTGTTTCATTAAAGCACCTTGATTGACATACTTTATATTTTGGACTATTGTGCTTAAGTTATTTGGATTGTGACTGCCATCACCTCGCACCTCTCTGGAAGATTATATCCAGCCCTCGAGCTAGGTTACATCAAAATACAAAGGAGGTATACCCTCCGGGCGGCGCTTTTTACCTTTATGATTTGGATCACTGCTGGTTTAGAAGTAGTGTGAGGATGAGTAGGCAACTCATCCACTACTCATCCATGTACCCCCGCAGAGCAGTAGTCATTTTGTCACAGCTGCCAATAAAGATACATGCACCTTGAACAAACTGAAAGATAGGACTCTGTCCAGTAAGCTCATTTTTATCTGAGAATGAAAAAGACTAGAATTTTCATTTGTGATAACAAGTACGTTTACGGTTAATGTTGCTGCTTGAAAATGTCCTGTATAGGGGCTCCCCCTCAACTGAATATAGATAACATGATAGGCGGATCAAATAGTTCAATTATTGAAGAAATCAGGATTAGATTGCCTTTAAAAAGTGCACACGACACTGCGCATATTTGGGTTAGGATGACCCAAGAAATTAAGGGTGCTTTAAATATCACACACATACCATAAGTGTATTAAAATATATTATGAATAAAGATACAAAGTGAGAGATGTTTAATTAAATAAATAGCTCCCTGAAGAAAAGTGTCAGACAAAAATGTATTTCAAAATGGATACTCAAGTACAAAATTAGTTTCCAGGCCTAAGCCAGGTGTAAGTGACTATGAACAATGCCAAGAGTTTTCAGATAAGCAACAGAGGCTGATACATTGGAGCCCAGCTTCCATCTACATTGATAGTTTTTGTATTGGGAAAGTATTTCTTCTCTGGTGGAGAGTGGGGGCGTGAGGAGCATTTCTTTCCAAATTGTTGGGAAAACAATTTGGTGAGGTATATGCCAGGAGGTTTGAAAGCAAATCGGTTACCCATCACTTCCTCGTCAGAAAAAGCATTTCACATGGACCAAACTATGCAGAAAAGTGTGCTTGCAGCACACATGAGGAGTATTCCAGGTATCCACCTCATGACAGATCTCAGAAATCGAGAAATGGGCACATACCTTTGGAAAACTACTGATGCTTTCATAGATCTGGTGGAATGATATGCTATGCTACTATACTTTTGTAATGCACCAAATTACCACTGCAGTAGTTTCAAAGCATTGAATCCGAGGTATCCCATCCAGGTTAACCAGACCTTTGTCTGCTGGGAAGACCAGCATGTGCATGGGTGAAGTGGAAAGGGGGGTAGCAGTCTCACTGAAACAGGAACACCACGCAGGATAAATGTCTTCGCTGTACATGATGTGCACTAGGACCCCAACTGGCCCATAAAACTGAGGGTTGCCAATAGCACTTTAAGATGAGTAGCAGCACCCGTGAGTTGGATGGGGATGCAGATGAATAATCTAGCATCAATAATGACAACTCAATGGTTTGCAAAGTGAGTCAGTTTAATGACAAGTACAAAAAACAGGGAGTTCATGAAGATCAGCTATTGCTTGATCTTCTTTCTCGCTTCAACAACTCCAACGAACTTCATAAAAAACACATCCTGTATGCTAATAATTCAACATCACTGTCATGTGATGCTTAAAATGTTTCATGCAATTCTATTGGTTATAGGAAGGTAACTTTAATATAGGTGCTATATCTGTATATGTTAACGGCATCTAAGCCCTTCCATCAAAATGGCTACTGTGGACATCACTAAAAGTACGACGTTTCATTGATTCTACCAACTATATACCCTAGATTACTTGGTCCACTATGATTGGGTTGGCGCCAACCCCACTCATACTTTTCCACTAGCTTAGCAGCGTGCAGAATAGCCGGCCAGGTGCAGGGTGCTCATCTGCTCCCCACAGCCTTCCTCCAATAATTGCTACAATCAATCATCAGCTCAGTGGTCATGTGTCAATTATTTGTTTGTGGTTGGCCTCGAGACTGCATCTCTGTCTGGAAAAGTTTAGATATCTGTGCATGGCACAAGACCACACGTAGGTGTGAAAGTTTCATCTCTTCTCGCTTGGCTGGTCAAACGATTCAGACACCCTGAAATCGTCTCATTCTCCATGCAGTTCATGAAATTGATTTAGTTTTGCCCAACATCTGCCTTCTGCAGCTTATCTCGACCTCTCTGAACAGGATACTCTGTTCTTTGCTTCATTAATTGTATCTACTGTTGGTCTATTTCAGCCGATACGACCTTGGCTTCTTGGCACGATTTGCATGCGTCTGAGTTTCACCCTGTCTTTAGTTTACGTGCTGAGGGGCTCCTCTCCTGAGAACTTTAGTAACCTTTGGTTGATTCTGCGTTTGTGCATAGTGGAAATATACTTCTATAAAATGCTCCTTTTTGAGATAGATATGTATAGGTGGTGCTTGCCGCAATCTATCGTACTACAAAGCATAGCAAGATGCACAATTTTCTCAGCTTTCTTGTGGTTCCAAGCATATGTACACATGTAAACTGGCTGCATATCTACATCACGCTTATGGCATAAGCTTCTTACATTTGACATCACGCATTTCACTTTAAACTCAGGATGTCACTTATCCATGGTGTTTCATCTCTTTTCGTCATTTGCAGGTCGTCATATCTTCTATATGTGAGTCAGTCCAGGTTCTTGTGATGTCACCATTCGTCTTCCTTTAGGACTTTCTTGGTTTCTTCATGCATTGTGTTTTGGCAATCGTCAGTTTGTCTCACTTGTAGATATGGTTTCCTCAATGGGTGCCTTACTGTCCAAGGTTTCTTATGTGCAGGTACTTCAATAGGTGCTATCAGTTTGATAGGTACTGGGCAGAGCCCCAATGCGGCTCTCTACTGCTTTTATTTGCTCATCATATGTCACATACTTCGGCATGAAAGTTCCTGGTACTTCAAAATGAACGATTTGAGTGCGGGTCGTACTTGAGACCTCCTCTACAATGTCATAATACATCCAGCAATGGTTTGCTTTTGCTGTATTTGGATCAGACAAAACACCACTGAGTGACAAAAAGATTATAGATAGGGAAAGGTCTAGTTGAGTCCAAAGATTAAGCATTCTGGAAACATCCAAATTGCATAAAGCTGGAGAACGGGGAGTCAGTGGTTGAAAAACAAATAAATTACCTTATCCCGTTGAAAACCGGAAAAGAATTTGAGGATAAAGCACGGACCTGAGCTAAAAATCATCTTGTCTGCATGATAGACTGTGTAAGGCTCCTTACATAAAGCCTGTGACTAACTCACCCCCCCACCCCACACAGGGACTGAAATCAAGAAGGCAGTCTTCATGGTGGACACAGTGATTTGGTAAAAATGTCCCTCATCAAAACCATTCAAATCCCACTGAGGTAGTGAGTTTCTGACCGAAGGGGAAGGAGGCCATCAAAGTGACTTCCAATGGACCCATTCTTTAGGGGAAACTGATTCTCACCACCATTCAAGTAGGCTGCAATAGCTGAAAGATTGCATTTTCAGGTCACTTTTGATGCTGCTACTGGCCAAATCAGACAAGACTTAATGTGTATGGATGCCATCTGAGGTTTAAAGTTGCTCTCTGGAGCACAATGACAGATGTGCTTCCACTTACTTTTGTATGGATATCTGGTTGACTCCTTTCTGGCTGCACACATAATGTTAGTTTTGGGACACAAAATCCCGTCATGATTATAAACTAGCTTCACAGATACCAAGACCTCAAGCTAAGGAATGGCAGTGAGGGGGCAACAATCAATTATTCCCCTTTTCACAAGAGGTCTTCCACAAGGGACAATGCAGATAAATACTGACTAATAACAGTAGAAGAGTGAACTAGAGATGTAGAGGAACATACTTGATCAGTCCTCTAGAAAGGTGACACAAAAGGAATGTCAATGTTTCCCCATCCAAGTTGTACAGAGTTGACAATTCATATTTTGTCTTACAACAAAAAAACCTGTCTGAGGAATACCCAATGGCAGAAATATGGTCTCAACTATATGATATGATAGTTTATTTATATAGCGCCTATACACAATGTGGTGTAGTTGCCAATCGTGGGTTGTGGTGCATAGAAGACTTGAGTCCTTCCGTCTCAGCATTGACGACATTTGGACATGCACTGCAACTAAAAGA
The DNA here is from genome assembly GCF_040938575.1 of Ambystoma mexicanum. NCBI lineage: Eukaryota > Metazoa > Chordata > Amphibia > Caudata > Ambystomatidae > Ambystoma > Ambystoma mexicanum. The sequence continues at coordinate 919,949,510 of NC_090926.1, read as the reverse complement.
GGTTTCCCAAAAAACAGGTAAACAGAAAGCCAAGGCTCCCCGTCTTCCAGATTTTGGGAACACAAATATGAAAAAGCTGACAGTTAAATATGAAACAAATTTCGTCCACAACTTGAATAGTGAATCAAAAGTATGCAAAATGTATTTGCAATTCATATAAGAAACACAATTAAATAGTACATGCAACAAAAACACAATATCAGTACAAATTAGATGGGAAAATCATTCAACATCACAAACATCACATCCAAACATACCATATTCACAGAAACCATTCAACATACTTCACATATGAACTCATTACCAGGGTGTTGTGTGGGGGAACAAGAAAAAAATCTCCAACTAAAACAAATAACCCAATAATATGAATACATGTAACCAACAGGAGAACACATTGATGTAACTGTCTTCTGGGGCCATACAATTCAAAGAGGCTTGGAAAAATGATCAGGAGACCACAATTCATTGATAACTGATAACAATGAACTCCTTCTGTGAGGTACCAGAAGTAAGGCTCGGAAACAAAGGTGGCATATTTTTGGGTAGACACTTTTATTTATCACAAAAGGTTGGTAAAAAGGCCTCTCTATCCCTAAATCTAAGAGTGGTTTCTCTGCCTGGAAAGAATTAAATGAAAACAGTCAGGATGTCCAAAAGTAAAAGTCTATCCCAGTCACATCCCCAAATCCCATTTCTGTCCCTCACTCAAACTATTAAAATTATGCAGGTTTGATCTCACTCTAAGGTCCGCTAGACTTCAAAAGGGGCAAATGCCATTCCAATCTCTTCTTCTGAAACAAAGTGGTCTTCCAAACAATACTATAACATGCTTCTCAGTCTTGGGGTTTTAAACGTCTTTTGTCCCAGTTTCTATTTTTGGGTGTGAATCTCAGACTCGCAATACTTGAGGGGTCTTGGTGTACTCTCCTGCCAAGGCCCAGTTATTTCTTATATTTTCCCTTCTCATTTAGGGCTCTTTTTTTTCCAAAATATTTGTATCAGCATCTTTAATTTCAAACACAAATTCCCCTCCCCTCCCAACTCCCCCTTGCCCCAACCTTCCCCCCCCGACAGCTCTTCCTGCCCTTGAACCATGACATTACATGATCTCTCAGCAACTAATATCTTCCACCTTCTTGGTCACAGCACCACTCTTGAGTCACTATGGAGGCATGATAGCACCACGTCCCAATCGGCCCCACATTTCTGTAGATCTCCTCGCAAGGAGTAGGTCCCTAATTGGGCACAAATTGCCAGACCGTGGCCAACCAGTCATGCTCGTTAGGGACTGATCCGGATTTCCACTTTTGGGCCACCAGTAATAGTGCTGCTATGCTGAGTATCAGGTACGCCTTTTTCTGGGCTCTAGTTGGCAAGGAATCCAGTGTTCCCCCCATCTACAACATGGCCTCCTAATGTCTCAGTGATTCTGTATGTCAAACATGTCCAACATCGCCTTTCTTATGTATACCCAGAATGGCACGAGACTCCTACATGACCACCAAATATGGCCCCAATTGCCCGGGGAGTCACAGCCTCGTCCAGCATGTATCTGAAATAGCTGGGTAGCATCTATGAAGCGTTGCTGGGGTGAGGTGCCACTGGACCATGATCTTGATCCACATTTCCTTAATTTGCACCGCTCTGGTAAATAAGAGAATATCTGTCCTCAGCTGCTCCCATTGCTCCCTTTATATTTCCTGCCCCACTGTGTCCTCCCAATATTTCATGTAGGGCCATTTCACTGCTTCTTCGTGGGACGAAAATACCCTATAACGGTACGCAATTATATGCGCTTCCCCAGGTTTGCTTGTTACGTATTTCTCAAAAACCATTGTTGCCGCCGTTACTACCCCAGTATTTTTCACCCAATGCCTTATTTGGGAATACTTAGACCTCTCTCCTTCCCCCAACTTAAAATCTCTTTTACATTGTTCATACGTTTTAACCTCCGCTCTGTACGTCAAGTGCCTTAACACCGGGCAACCTGCCTTTTCCCATCTACCAAAGGCACAGTCCTCCCCTTCCTGGGGTCAATTGTGGGTTGCTAAATATTGGAATCAAAGAGGATGGAATGGTCGTCAAGCTCACTTTCTTGACCAGAATGTCCCAAACCAGGCCCACCAGAACCGTGATCCGACTCCTGTACATTTTGTTTTGCCTATCTGCCTTAGGGCACCATAACACCCCGTCCAATGGCCTTCCCACAACCGCCCTATCAATGATCCACCATACCTTTTCTTGGTCTATCCTAAACCACTCCCATACCACTCTATCCTGCAGCACCAAATAATAAAGATAGCAACTTGGAGCGTCCAGGCCTCCTTTATGGGAGGGTGTCATTAACAGCCCCATAGACAATTGCAGAATTGTATTATTCCAAACAAACATGCGCGCCAACCCCTGGAGTTCCTTAAAGAAGTGAAACAGGACCTTAATGAGAAGAGTCTGGAAGTAATAGAGGATCTTAAGAAGGATCACCATCTTCAAGACATTTATTCTCCCCAACCATGAGATCGAAAGAGGCCCCCAATCCCTCATTAGCTGCTTAACCTTCTCCAGGAGTGCTTTGTACATTTCCCCCAGTGACACCGTAAGCTGGATTCCCAAGTAGAGGATACTCCCGGTGGCCCAAGAATAGGGGCACCTCTCTTTCAACCATGCCACCAGCTCCACGGTTATAGGCAGGTTGAGCATCTCAGATTTATGATCATTGATTTTTAAGTCTGCCACTCCACCAAACTCGTCCAGTTCCTTTCCTATCCTCTGAAACATAGTCTCTGGATTCATAGCTGTCGTCCGCAAAGGCGATCCCCTTGTGGAGTAGGTGCTCTAAATGGATTGCGTATAAGAGTGGGGAGAGCGGGCATCCTTATTTTGTGGCCCGGAATATTTCCTTATATTCTGAAAGCTGGCCATTTATTGCAAGGCAGAGTGTCGGATCCCTATAGTTACCCCTCACCATGCTTATGAAGTCTTCCCCTACCTCATGCCCTCCATAGTGTGGAAGAGAAACAACAACTCCACATGGTCGAAGGCTTTCTCTGCATCTAAAGTCAGAACCACCAGAGGAGTGGCGTTCAGGGTAGCTTTCTCTATGAGGTGGCATGCCATGTGCCTATTGTCTGAAGCCTGCCTATTCTTGATGAATTCCGATTGGTCCACCCCACTCAAGTTCGGGAGTAGCCTCTCTAATTGGGTCGCCAATATCTTGGTTTATATTTTCACATCCAAATTAATTATGGAAATGGGGCAATATTACACGCATAGCTCCGGGTCTTTATTGGGTTTAAAAAGCAGAACCACTTTGGCCTCTTCCACGGAACGGGCAATACCCGGTCTTCCCAAAGGTGTTGAACAAGGGCACCATCAGTGCTTAAAGTGGGCCGGGGCCTGCCGGGGCCGAGCCCCGGCAGTCTCCAGAAAGTGGGGCTGAGCCGGGGCCCAGCCGGGGCCCCCCGTCCCACACAACATTGGCGGGATGCATTATCCCGCCGCGGCCGCAGCCGCGACGGGAGATGCGCCCGTCATTATGTCGGCCAAGCAGACAGAAGTGCCAGCCAGCCACAGCGACGCTGAGGCTGGCGGCACTTCTGTCAGTTAGTGTAACTCCCTTTGATGACCCCTCATCAGGGTCATCAGAGGAAGTTACTGTCCCTTTGTTTTCCCTCCCCAGGTCAGTGACCCCCACGGGCTCCGTGATCTAATATGCAGATTAGATCACGGAGCCCACGGGTTCGCAGAGGGTGAAAGACGCCTCGGGCTCAGTGATCTATGTGCTCTGAGCAGAGATCACAGAGCCCGAGGTGCCTTTCTCCGTCGGCAAAGCTTTATAAAAGATGCCTTGAACTGTGTACGTTTCAAGCCATCTTTTATAAAGGTAGAAATATTCCTATGTTTATAAAAGACGGCTTGAAAAGTGCACAATTCAAGGCATCTTTTTTAAAGCTTTGTCGACGGACAAAGCCAACCTTGCGGTTTGTTTTGTCCGTCATCAACCCTTTATAAAATATGCCTTGAATTGTATACTTGTCAAGGCATCTTTTAGAAACATAGAAACATGTTACAAATATCTATGTTTATAAAAGGTGGCTTGAAAAGTACACAAACCATAGTAAGGTAAGCACACAAGTGTGCGTAAAATACTATGGTTTGTGCACTTTTCAAGCCACCTTTTATAAACATAGAAATATGTAACATTGCTATGTTTATAAAATATGGTTTGAAAAGTACACACACCATAGTAGTACGCATACAAACATGTAAATGCTCACATACATTTATATATTTGTTTGTGCACCTTACTATGATTTGTGCACTTTTAGGCCACGCCCACAATGAAAGCCACGCCCCCAAACGAGGGCCCCCCCTCAATTTCTTACCCCACTTAAAGCACTGGGCACCATATTCAGTGTGAGGACTTCTCAAAATGTTTTATAGAAACCAGCCGAGTAGCCCTCCGGCCCTGGGGCCTTTCACTTTGGCAACTACCAGATTGAGGCCCTCACCTCCTCTGGGGTGATTGCCCTCTCTAACTCCTCCCTGTCCTCCAGGGAAATTTCCAAAGAGGACCTCACCAAGTATTTTCTTTGGGCCCATCCTCCGGTGAGTCGATTGCATACAGGCTCGAGTAAAATTCCCTGAAGGCGTCCAGGATGTCCTCATTCGAGGTACATTCTCCGTTTTGCCCAGACCTGATCTTTGTTATAGTCCTGGACCCCTCCTTCCTTAACTGTCTAGCTAGTAACCTGTCCACCTTGTTAGCTTCAATGTAACGTTTCTGCTGGAGGTAAAGGAGTGATTGCTCTGTCCTCTTAGTTTGGAGGACGTCCAGTTGGCACCTAATAACCCTATATTCCTTCCTGGTCGCATTACTTCTGTCTTTCTCCATTCTGGACATTACCTCCTTTAATTGTTCTTCAAGATCCTTCTACAACAGATTTCTTTGTCGATCTCTCTACACCTTTCAAGCTGTTAGCTCCCCCCTCATGGTGGCTTTAAACGCGTCCCAAACGGCATGTGCTTCTATCTCCTGCAAGCTGTTTGTTGCAAAGAAGTCTTTCATCCATCTCCTCAGCTCATCGCAGATCACCGGGTCATTAAAGAGGTGTTCTGGGAGTTTCCATCTCCATAGTCCCGCCCCCCCTCTGCTTTTGCAGTGAGCGGCGAATGGGCGCCTGGTCCAACAACACAATTGCCGACTGTTCATTCTCGCCCACCTACCCCAAGAGGGTACAAGTCACCCACACAATCTATCCTTGAAAAAGACAGATGGACATGGGAGTAGAACAGGTATTGCTGTCCCCCTCCTTTAGCTCCCTCCATGCGTCCACCAGACCCAGCCTCTCCCACCCCCTCTTGTTTTCTTGGTAGGGGCTCTCTGTCTATGATATATCCTTGTGCTCCTATCTTTAGCAGGGTCCCACACCAAATTGAAGTCCCCTGTGAGCTCTGTCCTCCAATTCGCGAGCTTCTCAAGTTCTCACAATACTGTTCCCAGGAACCCCTCCTGCCCCGCATTGGGGGCATATGTTGTCGCCAATGTGTACCCCTCCCCATCCCAATTGATATTGGCCATAACATATCTGCCCTCCGGATCTCCCTTCGTCTCTGTAACCCAGAGTCCTGGTTGTGCACTGAGGGTCAGGAGCACCCCCACCTCATTTCCCTTTGTCATTGGCCTGAAACAGTTGGGTATACCCCCTCAACCAGAGTTTATGTATATCCACCTTCTGAAAATGCATCTCCTGGAGTGCTACCCAGTCAGCTTTTTCCCTGCTCAAGAATTGTTCCACCTTATTCCTTTTCCCCAGTGAATTAAGGCCCCTTCCATTAAGAGTGATTATCTTAAAACTATGCATTTAGTCTGCTGCCCCCTGGACCCACCCCACACCTCCCCATAAACTTTGCCTCTCCCTCCCCACTCCCCCACTCTGGCCGAGCTCAGTCAGCCTTTAGCCCCCCCCCCCAAGCCTCCTGGTCATCCCTTCCGGGAGCTGGACCCCTTTAACATCCCAGAGTAACAACATCTGAGCCAGGATAACCCCCCTGTGCCCACTCATTCCACCCTCCCCCAGGCAGTGAATATCAACTGCCTGCACACCCACCATAATGTCAGTGTGGCGGAGTCCCCTGTACAGTCTCTAGCTGGAATCTCTCTCCTCTCACGCCTTCCCCGGGTGAACACATCTCCACTCGGAGCCCGTTGTTTGGCTCCTTTTTTTGAGAATTTTGGTTATTTCCAGTTCTTCCTTTTGAGCAGGTCACCCCTCACTCTTTGCTCACCACTTGGAGGTCCCTCCTCGCAAGTGGTAATTCGATGTTGCTTCCCTTCCCATTCGAAGAGTAGGCCGAAGGGAAAGGTCCACTTGTATCATATTTCCGCTTGGGTTAGAGCCTGCACCACTGCCCATAAGAATCCCTGCTTCGTCAGGGTGATTTGGGACAAGTCCTGGAATAATGGAATTTCGGACCCATTCTATTTAATCACTTTAGCCTTCCTAGCGGCTGCCAGGACCCTCTCTTTCGGTCCATATTGTTGTAAAGCAACCACAACATCCCTGGGTCTGACCCCAGGCTTTCCACTCTATGGATGCGGTCCAGTATTATAACAGACCAATCTTCCTCTCCAAGAAGGTTCACAAATACCTGTTGTGCCATCAATCGTAGGTCCATGTCTGCCACTGCCTCACCTAGGCCTTTAATTCTTATATTGGACCTTCTTTTGTGATTTTCAAGGTCCTCCCTCTGGGTCTCCAGAGTTTGTGTGGCACTAGCGAGCTGTTCTACCAGCTCATCTATTTATCTATTTTCTGGGTGTCCTCCACTATCTCCTGCAGTGCGTTTTTTGTTGCATCTACCCGCTCTTCCAGCTTCGACATATCCCCTTTCACCTCCCGCAGGGCGTGGGAGAGTTCCCGCCGCATCAGGCTCAGCTGAGTCTGAATGATGTCTGCGATCTTCTCTCCAAAGTCCTCAAAATACTGGCAGAGGACTTCTCATGTTACCACCTTTTCCTTATCCAGCAGAGGGCCCCTAGTAACACATGGTTCCCCCTGGCCAAAGGGACCCTGGTCAGGCCTGGTCGAGCATCCTCCTCCCTGCGCCAGAGACTCTTTATATTTCCGTCTTGTGTCTTCTTCCCTGATTTAGGAGCCATCGGTGGTTTTCGACATGTTGCACCACGCCAACGTGATGGGGGGTTCAGAGCCCTTCCACTCTTCCAGTGCCTTTGCCTCTTGCCTCCACTTCCTTTGCCTCTGGCCCCCAGTCACAAGGCTCATGCCTGCGCCTCACCACTAAGAGGTCCCGTCTTGGTTCAAGAAAACACACACTTAAGAGTTAAGTAAAAATAGACATTTATTATATACACAGTTACAGTTCTAAGTTCTGCTAAGTACTATATATATATATATATATATATATATATATATATATATATACACACACACACGCATGCACGCATGCACACACAGACACACACACACACAGTATGAGATCACTTGTAATACTGGCTCAATGGTAAACCACAGATGCACTTAGGTAATCACTTTAAAGTAGTTTTTACAATAACAAATCACATAGTAAATCAACCAGAAACACATATGCAAACTTTCCAGACTCTTAATAACTTTTTATAACTTCGACCCAATCCTGTCTTAGTAGAACATCCCTATATAAACAGTCGCTCAGACGCTATCTGTAGCCCCTAGCATCACAGGATCACAGAGTCAGGCCCCAGGTAACTTAAACTGGGGTGAACAGAACCTTTGAATGAAGGTGTTGCTGCTGAACAGATCCAGCGATGAGGTGACAGCTGTTAAGGAGTATTCTCTCAGAATGGCTAATTTCCCTTACCTGTTAAGTCCCTCAGCAGCTTTGCTGGATTTCTAGTGTTTAATCTTTTTACCTGGTAAGAGTGTGAGCCTCTTTCCCACTCTTCCATGTGTTTTGCTGTGTGTTGTACATTTTATGCTCATGGGCTATGGAGTCTCACCCACTCCATAGGCATCTTTTTACTGTGTGTCACACAGCACCTTCAGTGCAGTGACAAAGGGTTGTCTTTTCAGACTTCCCACTTTAAACTCCATTTTCTGGGACTGACTACTGTCTCCCAGAACATGTAAAGTTGCCATTGACTTTACTAGTCTTTTTACATTTACAGACCCAGTACAGCCTATCTTCCAATAGAGTAGTGGAGGGGTTAATAGTTATCCCCTTTTGTCTGATTCTCATGGGACATTTTTATGTTCCCCTTTCTCTAAGATTTGGTTGGTGGCAGTGGTATCTACCATTTTTATTTTACCGCGAGCTATGAAAATAGCCTCAGTAACGTTAGAGGCTAAGGTGGTAGCCTCAAACTCTAACCCGCTGGACCCTTTTTATTCTTATTTGGTTCCAGTTGGGTTTATTCCCCATTTCTTTTTGTAAAGGTCTTTTTCGTGTTTTACTCTGCGTGCCAAACTAGGTTTGGTTCCTTTGTTCGCAGTCCTTTGGCGGGCTTCTGCACAGAAGCCCTACTTAGGCGCCTGAGTGTCTGGGTGGACAGGATGTAAGGGAGGGGTTTGAGGCCCCCTGCACAGGGCTTCCTTGGAGACCCATGTGGCACTCTAGTTTGATTGGCTAGGTGGCTGTCCTGCCAGGACAGACCCCTGCTGTGTGAGTGACAGCCAGGCTGTGTGAATGGGGGATATGGGGCATAAAAAGCCAGTCGCTGGGAATGGAAGGCAGAGTCACCACTGGATCGAGAGAACCGAAGAGAAGCTGAAGGAAGACAACTGCTGCAACTACTGGACATTCCAGTGAAGCCCTGCTGGAGGTCCGAATCGCCTGAAACTTCGACGACAGAGAAGATCTGCAAGGAATCTTCTTCCCTTGAGCTTGGTGTGACCAACCAGCTTGCCAAACACCAAACGCTGGCCTCCCTCTCCTGGTTGAGTTTGCTGTGCACCACTGCAGTGAACCGGATAGCCAGGAGGAACAGAACCTGTTTGGGTTTTAAGGAGAGCACCTTTTATTCGACATTTTGCTCCGCTTCTGGTTTCTTCCCTGGGCAGTGCAGGACTCCCCAGATGTCCTCCTTCTTGTCACCATGACAGTTGCTTCAGGAACCGTGAGCCTGCAAGAACTGCCAGGAACTACTGCCTCAGCTACAGAAGTCTTCGCCATTTAAGGTACTGTGCAAATCCGCACATTCGTTCCGTTCATTCCGTCCGACTGCAGTGAAAGTGCTTGAAATCTTTCGCTTCTCCGAAGGCTTGTCCTTCTCTTCTCCTTTGAATAATTTTTCCTCCGACCAACTTCGTTTTGAACTCTTAGCAAAGACTTAACCGCAAACTACTCTGAACTGTGTGATCCTCTGCAAAGACTCTGAACCATTAACATTGGCCCAGGCATATTGATTTGAATCCCAGTTGTAGTAGCCTTTTCTAGATTGCCCTGCCTATAACTTGTTGGTGTTGTTGATTTTGAATAACCTTGGGCCTCATTACGAGTCACCCGGTATGGAAATAACGGTGGCGTTAAACCCGCGGCCACCATTGTTTCCATACCGGGTAATTCGGAGTCCTGCAGGCGGAGGTGTCATTCCCGCCAGGTCTGGCCTGGCGGGTTTAACACCGCCCGCCTACAGGCGGACGCGGAAACACCGGCACCATCACGAGATGGTGCCGGTGTTTCCATGGTCCCTATTCCCATTGAGTCCTATGGGTCCTATGGGACTCAATGGGAATGGGGATTTACCTAATTCCGCCTCCGGAATTCCCGGGTCACCGGGGTTGTAATGCCACGTTAATTCCGGGAATCACAGAGGCAGAATGGTAATACGAGTCTGGCGGTAACCGTACCGGAGAAACCGGCAGGTTACCACCGGACTCGTAATGAGGCCCCTTGTCTTTTCCTCCCTTTTAAATTGCTGGAGTGCCATTTTGCTCACACTTCATTTTGAGCTTAACTTGTCCAGAAATTATGGTTGTATAGGAATTGTTCGAATACAACTGACCGCGGCCAAATTGACTTTTTTTTGTGTCTGAATTGGCTGAAAATATATGCAGGGGGACACCCCCCGCATCCCCCTGCCGAATCCACCTACATTATTTAATATCCCAAACCCATCCCCCACATATATATTCGGTCAATTTGGCTGCAAAACAAACAGTCAATTTGGCCGTGGTCAGTTTGGGTAATACCAAATTGATTGGGTGTAGTGTAGTATATTAAGTGTGTTATTTTCTGCTGCTTGATAATATTGAACTGTTTTATAACTGATGGTGTAAATAAATGTATATTCTTTTACTCAGAAACCTTGAATCAGTGTTTGCTTGAATCATAGTAATTGTTGTCCTTTGTGTAACTTCTTGTACTGCTCACTTTACTCTTGAGATAAGTCTGGCTGCTCAGCCATCGCTACCACTTTACTGTGCAGTACAGGCTTGTACAAAAGGTGAAATTGTACTTACACTTGTAGTCTTAATTGCATGTGGTGTTCCCAAAGAGTACTGCATATGATTCAGTCTAACAACAGAGAAGATGACTGGTGGATCTTGCGACATCACTAATACAGAAGGACGCCCAGTAACGGATCTTCAGCGTGGTGGCTTGTTAGTGCCTTCTGTAGCTTCGGTGGACGGACGGTTGTTGCAGCGGTCAACTCTACTCCATTTCTCGGTCCTAATCTCTGGTGAGAGGACTCTGTAGCCAATTTGAGTTTTTGCAGCCTTGGAAGGATGCTCTTGAAGTTGCAGACAAAGCCACACTTCCGGAGACGTTTTACAGCAATGCAACATAGGACCCCAGGTATTGGAGGTTTGCAGGCTCTGGAGGTGACAGCTCTTCTGGTGATGTCGCACATTGTAGCTTGTCTCAAGACTGATTAGGCCCACCAGTCTATGGGAGAAAGTAATCTTCTTCAGATCTTCCCTGTCGATTGGAGTGACAAGGTTCAGACAGAAGCATAGACTCATACTCAGGCTTCCTTTGGAAGTGCCGACGATGTCCTTTGTCCTCCTCTCCAGAATCTTCTTGTTCCAGGGTCGACTCGGTTTCTGCTCCAGGATCTCCGGACCTACCCTGGTGAGAGGCATGAACACTGGCTAGTCCACAAATCATGTCCCATGCACCATTCAAACTTGGGGGTGGCTGTCCAATGGGGACAGTCAGTCTCCCAGTCTGTACTTGTTTCAGCCAGGCACACTGCAGGGCGAGAGGCAGGGGAGTTTGGTTGACCTTCCCCCCACCCCCCACTTCCTGTCCTGCCAGATACTCAGGGTTCCTTCAGAAGCTTTCTATGAGAAGCCCAGTGAAGACACGGGAACCTTCCCCCAACTAGAATTGTAGGAGAAGAGCTCAGAAAGGACATGCCATGTTGTTCAGGGCTTAAAAAACAAGGCCAGCATTTCTAGGTATGGGGTGCCTTATGGGCCTTTATCAGAGCTGTGAAGGCAGCCTGCGATAGAAAGTACAGACAAGGTTGTGTAAAAGGTACACTCCCACCAGCCTGAACAAAATGTTACTCAAGATGTGAGAAAAGGGGCACACTGTATCCCCTCAGCACTCCAGATAAGGTGGAATGGGCTGATCTCGCTCAATAAAACACAGGCAGGATAATAAAGTATCCCCCTACCATGGTAACTGCAAGAGTTAGTCAGGGAAAGAAAAGAAACGAAGGAGAAGCTTTAGAAGCTTCTCACAGAACTTCACAGAAGGTGCTGTGTTTTTCACAAAAAAGTAGATGCCTAAAAATCGTACGAAAGTATAACTCCAATAAGAAATCCCCAAAAGGGGCCAAAAAGGTTCTATAGATCAGAGCAAAGGAAGGGGTGGGTGTGGGAAAAAGGTTCCCACTCACCTAGGAGAATTAATCAAAAGAATCCAGGTGTCCAGCAAAAAGTGCTGGGGGACTCAAAGGGAGTGGTGATTTCACACAAACAAATACGTCTTCCCTAACAACGTATCGTCCTTTTTAGGATAAAAGCACGAGGGGTGGTGGTCCGTTTTCAGGTAAGACTTATGATTCACAACTCTTAGGTGGTAGGTTTGTAATTGTAGCAGTGGAGGTAACACTGTAAGACAGACACTTGGTGCTGGAATAGAGGCCTTGTGGGGAGGGAACATAATATGTCAGAGACCAACTTGACACTAGACAGCAGTCTGGGCAAATCGATTGGAGAATGCCTCCCGGGCTAAGGGCTAAGGGCAGGGCTAGACAGTTGTTTCAAGCCCCTAATTGAACGTCCAAACGTGCTGGACCCATGGAGGTCTCTACCCAATTGAGAGAAGAAGGGATTATACAATTGCTGCAACCATTTTACTCCGATCCTCTAAAATGGAAACGTTTTTATTTCGGCCTCTTGTACACCCTATATATATGTGGAGGGAGGAGTATAGTATAAAATGGATGTAGGTGGGGTTGCGGGGGTCCCCCCCACATATATATAGGGTGTAAAGAGTGTCGAAATTTAAAAAAGTCCACATTTTAGGAGGTCGCAGTAAAATGGTCACAGTAATCACATAGATCCATGAGAGAATATTCCTTCCATACTAGCACCCTCGACATCTCCTGTACTGATCATTTTCTTCGTAGCCAAGCCAATGCTAACCAATGTGATAGTGACAGAAATGGTGGAATATTATAGTCTGACACTATGCAGATGTTTTAATTGTGGCTGTTCCACCAGAGAGACCAGTAAGAAGAGGTGTTGCTTTAATAGCTCACCAGTCCTTAGATAAGGAAATTGGAAAACCTGCAGGTTCCTAGAGGACCAGGCAGGCTCTGTACAAGATTGCTTCGTACTCTGGGATGCCTTAAAGGTGACTAAGGGCCTCATTACCCGGTAGGCGGTAAGGGTTTACCGGTACTGGTATTTTACCGGTACCGGTAAATCCTTACCGCCTTACTACGAGGTCCCTTTGCGGGTTGGGGAATTTAACGCCTGCTTTTTGCAGGCGTTAAAAACCAACCTACAAAGGGACCAGTGGAGCTAATTACAGTACCGCAATTTGCGGTACCGTAATTAGCGCCTTCCCCATTCCCATAGAGCCCTATGGGGCAAAAATGGGAATGGGGAAGGGCAATGGTGGAAGGGGGAATTACTGCCCCGCCAACCCTGGAATGGGGCGGTAATTCCCCTTTCCACCAAGGCGGTGCCGGTATTTTACTGGCATGAACCATGGCGCTAATAGCGCCATGGTTCTCCGCCTACCGTGTAATGAGGCCCAACTCACCTTAATAGAATGTGTGGGATGGAAGGTTAAATACTAGAGGAGCAACTAGGCATGGCAGAGAAGGAACATAAAACAAACCCGTCAGAGGATAGAAGGAATAGTGTGTAGGGCTAGGCAAAGACTAGATCACAAGTTAACTGAACACGTGATGTCCTTTATACAATGCAGATCTTCTGAGATACGAAGAGAAAATGGGGACCCTTTTCGCTAATGGGTTGGAGAGAGAGGAAAAGAAAAGGCAAGTACTGTCATAGTGAAGGAAGATGCAACAATAAGAAGAATAAGAAGATCAATTAAGAATTACTATGAATCCCTATATGACCCGGGGACAGGGACTAATGAGTATGATACAGTGAATTGCCTGGCAGGCCTCAATATACCACATTTAATGATCAAAGCGGGGAGAATCAGAGTCCCAAGGAAATAAATCTTAGAGGCATTTATACAGATGAGTCTCAAGACCCCTGGCCATGATGGATTCCTGCGAGGGTCCTTCAGAGAATTCAGCAATGTAGTTGTAACCATGCAACAGGGGTTATGGAGAGGTTGTCAGACAGGGTGATATATTCAAATACATGCATAATGTAGTAATTGCATTAATAGCTAAGCCAGGCAAAGCACACACAGATTGTGCAATTGCTTTGCCCTGACCCCTGGCCATGATGGATTCCTGCGAGGGTCCTTCAGAGAATTCAGCAATGTCGGTGTAACCATGCAACAGGGGTTATGGAGAGGTTGTCAGACAGGGTGACATATTCAAATATATGCATAATATAGTAATTGCATTAATATCTAAGCCAGGCAAAGAACACGCGGATTGTGCAATTGCTTTGCCCTATCTCACAGCTGAGTGTGGATATTAAGGTTTGAGCAAATATTGGTGTATTATCATTGGGGAAGTGGATACCACACCTGATTAATAACCAGACAGGCTTCATTTGTGGAAGGAACAGTTTTGGCAGCATTAGGGAATTGATTATTATACAACTCTGTAAAAAAAACAATAGCAGTCACTGCCATAAATATAGATGCAGTGAAAGCTTTTGGTACGATATGTTGCACCCTTCTAGGTCTAGTGCTAGAAAGTTTTCAATGTGGTCCCAAATTTTCAAAGTCATTCAGTGAGCTGACTGCACATTCAAGTCAATGGGATACTCGCGGAGGAAATGTACATCAGACGGGGTACAAGACAAGGTTGCCTGCTGTTGCTCCTTTTCATTCCTCTTCATGGAACCCAGGATCTCCGCAATACAGACCAATGAGGGGATTTAAGGTGTGGGTAGCAGGGGGGGGGGGAGGCTGGGGAATGAGGTTGCGTATCTAAGCTATTATACGGGATGACCTGTTTACTATGTCAGCCTAGAAGACTTGTGTTTTTGTCCAAGTCATATACTTGGTACAATTTTGGGAGATTGTAGTATTCACCTTAAAATGTTTGGCAAACTGCAAAATCTCCCCTATTTCGAGAACGTGTTTCAAAGGCATTTTCATGGTTGTCATTTTTCTTATGCCAAGTGTAGCTTTGGCTCCTTGGGGAATGAAGTCACCCTGTATAAGCAATTGTGCAGCAAAAACTATTTGGGGCGCGCAATTCCTCTACTCAAAATAATGCTGCCTATGAAAAAACACTGATCAAATAAAATAATAAGGTGGCCTGATAAAGTTCAGGGATCTGGAAAATCAAGCAGGTCTATGAGGGGTCAAGGACGATAGTTTTTGATTTTTTTGAAATATGTAGGAGGCTGAGTGCTCTATTCACGTTCATCTGTCAGATCTGTTTGCCATCACCTGTTCATCCCTGAATGCGTGCTTAGAGGAACTCTGGGGCTTTTTTGCCTTTCTCAGACTTTGCCTCTTTCTGCCTTTGCGCACCCCGATGCCCACGGTGAAGGTTTTTGCACTACACAAGTACCCTATTGATTTCCTTGAAGATCTATAGCTCCCTGCAGCATTAAGTGGAGCCACAGTCAGATAGGGTCTAGAAAGGATAGGTGGGAAGACTTACAGGGCCTCAACATTTCACGCTGAGACTGAACACAGATATTTCAAAAAATTATGAAAATAAAAGTCAACCTGGACCTCAGTTTTACTCAAATAAATGTACCTTACCACTACTGTTCCCACAGGAAAATTTGGAAAAGAAAGCCATTATCTAATTAGTGATTCAAGTGGTACCACTTTATAAATGTTTTGGTGATATAGGAAGTAACCTGCGGGAGGGAGTTCAACACAGGATTGAGCCAACAGTAAACACCACAGTCCCAAAGACACCCAGGGGTTAGTCCCCTACACACCACGCTTTTCATGAGAGGCAACAAAAAAAAAGTTTTGCAGGGCCTTCATTCTATAGAAAAAGAACAAATTACTTGGCTCTCAGTAATTTTCTATCCGGTGGATGTTTCCCCCATGGATTCCTCGTCTTTGATACCTGGCAGAGCAGCTGCTCTTACAAGACTTTTCCGTCACCACGGGGCGCAGCGGGTCTCCGCCCCATGCCTTTATGAACTCCGGACATGACGTCAGGACAGGTATATATTGAGGTCCTGTTACCTTTGTTCCGCCCTTTTTCTGTAGCATTCTGGCAGTGAAAGACCGCAGAACCAAGATGTAATAATGAGCCACCAGGAGGGGAAGATAGGGAGGAAATGAGGAATCCTTGGGAGGTAGATCCATCAAATACAACTTGACCAAGATGTAAGCAATTTGTTTTTCTAATGGATTCCTTCATTCCAAGGATTCTTCATCTTTAATAGACTGCCAAAGCTGGACACACACCTGAAGGACAGACCTTGAGGATGGTCGATAGCAAGGATGGAACATTTTGGATTGAAGAGAGTCCAGCCAAAACTAGCACCCTGACCAGACAGAGAATCCAGGAAAAGAATCCCACATAGCTGCATGTCAAATGCCCAGAACAGAGACTACAAGTTGTAGAGCTGAAGTGGCAGCAAGTCCTCTGGTGGAATGTGCCCGAGACCTTTAGGCATATCCTTAGCAGACAGATCATAGCATTCCGAGATGCAGAGGGTCATCCACCTTGACAGGATCTGTTTGGTCACAGCCCGGTGTTATGCTTGAGCTAAAACATGGCGCTAATGTGCAGTGCTTTCTGGGGGCACTCAGAGCTATGATGGATATTTATTCCATGCCTCAGTGAAAACTGTACTTGCTTTGCTAAAAGACATGCTTTCAATGTTATTCGTTGCAAGTGCTAATGCCAGAAGGTTCGAGAATTGCCACCCCTTTTTGAGGAGGGCATGTATATATGGGAAGCTCTGGAAAGGTCAGGGGGAAAACACACAAAGACCTCAGTCAGAGGGGGGACGCTTTGTTCCGACCATCTTGTGGGCTGTTATGCTCTCTGCCTGGCTGTTACCGGGGTCTTCCAGCCACTTCTGGCGAGATGAGGGATTCAGTTAGGCCCATGGTGATGTATTTTCTTTTGAATTCTCTATCTTCTCTGTGATTTATTTCTGTCCTATCACTTGTTGCTTCTTAGCTATGAATTAATAGCTGTATAAGTGCCCATTATTTTGCTAACTGCATATCTGGTTGTGAGTTATTGCTCCGTCTACTTGCGTTCAAAGTATTTTCTTTGCTCTGCAAATGTACTGGTGATACATAATTGTCCGTGCACTCTTGGCGAGCAATACATTTTGGCACTGTGAGGAGGGTATTTTTGATGAATTGTTTCCAAATATTAAAGAATCTGTTTGAAAGCAGATAGACTTTGCTTTCATTGCAAGCGAAAGTTTGTTTTCATTTGGCTGCGAGTGTTGGACTGTGTTAATCTGTTTTTTTTGTGTGTGCGTGGCTGCGCGAGTGATTGCAGTGTGGCAAGAAAAAACATTTTTTAAAGAGGTTTTGCAAATTACTGTAATGATGAATAGTTTGTTCAGGAAAAAGGGTGCTGGTGGTGAACCCGAGGTTATGATTCCAGGTTGGGCTAAAAGCCCATATGACAAATTAGCCCAGGTGTGGGCATGTGGAGCGGGTCTGAGCGAAACATGGGACTCTAGTTTGGGAGAAGCTTCTCCGTCAGAAGTAATGCTTTGTTTACAGCAGATTTCAGTAGAAAGGGGACGGGAATGCATTGCATTGGGCAGGCGGCGGTGGATCCTCCTGCATGCCTATAGGAAAATGCATCATAAAACTGTGGAAATGACAGAGCATATTTAACAATTGGAAAAAGAGTTAGCTGCCAAGCAGCAAATAGCCTTGACGCAGGAAATTCAGATGAAACTTTTTAAAGACAAAGCTGATAAGTATCAAGCTGTGGCAGAGTGGGCCACGGTTAGGGTAGCTCGCTCTAAGTATAAAAAGAGGTGAGGGGGGGTCAACCAAAGGAAAGAGGCAACTGTAATCGCTGCTGCAGGTGTGGATTGGGACCCTGATAAATGGGATGAAGATATTTTTGACTTAACAAGCCCAGAGAGTAGCTTAGCAAATGAGTCTGATTCTAAGGCAGAAACAAAATACACCAATGAATAGGTTCAAGGGTACTCATACACGAAGGGCTCCCACAATTGGTTTGAAAAAATGACTCTTCGAAATTGTTATCATAGAGAAAGATCTCTAGAGGACGTTTTATGTTGTAATTGCATGAATAAAAAACACAACAACACAATTTGCAGAGAGAGAATAGACATCATCAATGGTTTGTTGGACCATAACAGAACATAAACGCTTTAAAACACCATTTACCACCAATGCTCGGGACAAAGTTGAAAATGGTGTGTGTGCAACAAACCCAACCTCAAGGAGGGGTGGGGATTTGAATAAAACATTGACTCAGTTAGAGCAACGCTGGGTGCACAGACTTAACACCGTAAATTCTGGCTTAAACATTTCAGTGGAATGGAAGTCTTTTCTTTAAACCATCCTTGACACACTTGAATGTCCATTGTAACACTGTTCTCAGAAATGTTGTGTTTTGGTTTCTTGAACATTCATTTGTTTAGATATTTTTACATCTAGACCAAATTATGTGCCCGGTATGCCTACTAGAATGCTTTTCCAAAAAAGGCCACTGTTTTTTCGGTTTTCTATACATCGATTTCCATCCAGTCCAATTCTTATGTCTGTGTGCACATTTAGTGAGCATTTTGTTGCGGCTCTCTTTTGCCATCTATTTAGGATAGCGGTACAATTTATATGTTCTTTTGCCCACGGCTGGTATTTAATCAGTACGCTCTGTGGCTTTCTATGACTATGCAATTATGTACCTGCATTATGTGCCATGTATTTATTATTGCTTTACTATTTGCCTATGCATTCCAAGAGGTGTACATATTGGGCCCATTTTCTAATCATGCGCCAACTTTTCAACGAATTTGTTAACATCCCCATGAGGTCATCTTACACTCTGTTGATGCATGATTTTTTTGTATTAGTCACATGACGGTTACCATGACAACCAGTTGGCTAATTTTAGCTCCCAAATTAATTTTTAAGACAGATGTGTATCCCGTGTGCCCTCTAAATTGATTTATTATCACTATGCTCCACCAGTTCGAGCGCTATACATTTTTTCTCCGGCTGCTCGATTTCAGCCTGATCCTAACATGGCTGCCATATAAAACACTCATGCAGCCTTGGCAACAGCTTTTTCCCACCCTGTGCAGTGTGCTCCTTCAGTCACTCAAAGATGCCACGCACTCTGCCTGCTGCCTTTTGACAGCCTATCTGGCCCACCACCAAAGATAAATTCGCCAGCATGGGCACTTTTAGTTCCACATGAGCAGTTGTTACATTCAGACACTTAAATGTGACTTTCTGTTTACTTGCAGCCATACCATTGATGGCTGACCGCTTTACAACACATTGGACCTTTTCACCTGTAGTTATTCGGTGAAAGGTAAGACACGTTTTATGCTTTGTGTACATTTATATTTATTATGTACATAACGGTTGGGGTTTAGACTCACTCCGCCCCCCCTTTTTTCTGTTTAACACAACAGGAGTACCTAGAGACCAGCCCAGTCTGGCGTATGGATCTCTAATACAGTGCCTACCAATTGCTACATAGGTAAGCTGTGTGTTTTCTATTTTGTGACTACACATTTTTGATTCAGTCAATTTAAATTAGTTCTGCGGCTCATACACCCACCTGATTGTGATCTCCCTTCCCCACAGCTTAGACGTCCCGTGTACAGAACCTTGTCCTGATGATGGCCGTCCCAAAGATGAGGCTCATTTAGCCCAATTCTAAACGGCCGAAACACCTGGTGCAGACATACTACTCCCCAAATTCACAGCACATTGATTGCTGTTCACACATGAAAAATCTTATCTGTTGCCTCTTAGTTGTTTTACGTTGTCTTTAGAATTCCACTTTGAATTGTTTCACAATTGAACTGTGTCTGTTTTGACAAACCTCAACAGAGGTTGGGTTTGTTACACACACACCATTTTCAACTTTGTCCCGAGCATTGGAGGTAAATGGTGTTTTAAAGCATTTACGTTTATGTTCTGTTATGGTCCAACAAACCATTGATGATGTCTATTCTCTCTCTGTAACTTGTGTTGTTGTGTTTTTGACTCATGCAATTACAACATAAAAAGTCCTCTAGAGATCTTTCTCTATGATAACAATTTCAAAGAGTCATTTTTTCAAACCAATTGTGGGAGCCCTTCGTGTATAAGTACCCTTGAACCTATTCATTGGTGTATTTTGTTTCTGATTTAACCCTCC
The DNA here is from genome assembly GCF_040938575.1 of Ambystoma mexicanum. Taxonomy (NCBI): domain Eukaryota; kingdom Metazoa; phylum Chordata; class Amphibia; order Caudata; family Ambystomatidae; genus Ambystoma; species Ambystoma mexicanum. Next base: position 919,929,595 of record NC_090926.1, on the reverse strand, counting down.
TGGGTAGAATAGGTTCCATACCAGGAGCCCAAATTTTTTGATTCTGATTCTAAGGCAGAACTGAAGCAAAAGACAGTGGCAGTAAAGCCAGTTAGGAGACGGCGTGCCAGACCCCACCCACAGAATCCTGCAGGCGGGGTTGTGGATTTAACCACACGGGAAGATTACACCCAGCAGGAGGTTGGGGAAATCATTTCTTGTTTGAGGCAAAAGTCAGGGGAACCTTTACTGACATGGATGGTGAGATTGCTAGATGGGGCGCCGCAGGGTTGTTGGTAAATTCCACAGACTCACTGCGCTTTTTACCTTTGTCAACTGACACCAATGTACAGGTGGTCTTAAGAGCAGGGCTGTCCCCTGATGACAATGGGCAAGATTCACAGGTGTCTTTGTTGCACCTAGCAGCCCAGGCATGTAACCGTAAATGCCCCATTACCACAGATTGGCCTAGCGAGGAAAAGAAGTTGTACACTTTGAAAGAGGCGATTCAAAAGGTCAGAGAGCATGCTATGAAGGAGGCAATTCATGTAGGTGCTCCGGGACACATGGGGGCCATGCCGCTTTCAGTTTCAACCAGGAATATGGTGATCAGAACTGCACCGCCCGCATACAAAAGTGTCATTATGACTTTGCTCGTAGGTATGACGGGCAAACCCACTGATGAAGTAGTGGATGCCATCCGGCAATTGGCAGACTTAGGGGAGTGGGACAAGAGTGATGACAAGCCCTGAAAGAGAGAGGGGCGTAGTGAGAGAAGAACTGCAGGCAGAAGGCAAGATAGTAGAGACTCCCGAGTGTCCAGAAAGGACATGTTTTTGGCTTTGTTAAAAGATGGTGTGCCACGAGAAGAAATTGATGGCATTGAAACCAGGGTAATGTATGAACTATACAAAAAGACAGGGCTTGCAGCCAAAGAGCGCTATAAACAGGTAGTGACTAAGCCACAGAGGGACACCTCACCTTCTGCCCCTCCTGAGGAAGAACAGGAAGAAGGGCCTGTGGGCACACCTTCCCCGTACCAGCCAACATATGCTGATCGGAGGAAGGTGGTGAGTGCAATGTTAGAGGCAGAGTCAGGTTACACTCATTCAAAATGTGTCTAGGGTTATGGCCAAGCCCCGGCAGCGTCCACTCGCATAAAAGTTGATAGGCAGCCCCACATTAATTTCAAGATTTTTTGGGGGCCGGGAAATACACAAGGAGTGCGAGCATTGATACACACCGGGGCGGAGGCCTCTCTGATTCATGGAAATCAGAAACGATTCAAAGGCAGACACTTTACCATTACCGGGCTAGGGGGGAAGGAGACCCCTGCAGTACAAACAGAAGTAGATATTAAAATAGGCAATTTGACTAGGAAGAAATAGCAAGTGTTGATTGTCCCGATACCCGAGTATATAATTGGCTTTGACATTCTAGAAGGATTGACCTTGGTAATTGGAGGTAAAACATATCAGTTTGGGGTGAGTGCATTGACCTGCACACCCATTACCGTAGGCAAATTGAAGATGCCCCCAGTGCAGGTGCCTCTGGCGACCAAGCGGGTAGCGATGAAGCAATACCGCATTCCCGGGGGGCACAAGGACATTTCAGACACCATCAAAGAGTACGTAGAGGCGGGTGTGTTACGCCCTATTGCTACCGCATGGAACAACTCACTCTGGCCTGTCAAAAAAGGGGACGGGTCTTGGAGGATAACGTTGGATTACCGCAAATTAAACAAACACACTCCTCCCCTGGTGCCCGCAGTCCCAGATACCATTACCTTGATTGAGAATGTCCAAAAGTTTGAGGGGACCTGGTATGCAGTGGTAGATTTAGCCAATGCATTTTTCTCTGTGCCAAATGCTGAAGAGTGCCAAGAACAGAGTGCATTTTCTTGGAGCAGGCATCAGTACACCTTCACATGGTCACCTATGGGGTACATACATAGCTCGACTATCTGTCACCTGCTGGTGGCAGAGCACTTAGTCAAGATACTGTGTAAACCTGTCATCCAAATCTCTCATTATATTGATGATATTTTGATTCAGGGTAAGGATGAGCGCAGTGTGCAAAACCAGTTAGAAGTAATTATGGAAGGATTGAAGAAGGAAGGGTGGGAAATTAACCCGAACAAAATCCAAGGGCCAGCTGAGACAGTGATATTCCTAGGGATTCAGTGGCATAATGCGCATCGCGAGATGGTGCCTAAGGCCAGACAGAAAATTCTTGAGTTCACCACTCCATTGAACAAAAAGCAAGCTCAGAAGTTCATAGGGCTGTTTGGGTCTTGGAGACAGCACATTCCCCATTTAGGGCAGATACCGGCTCCCCTCTACAAAGTGACCCGAAAGAAATATGAGTTTCAGTGGGGGGAGGAGCAGCAAAAAGCATTTGATTTGGCAAAAGACACTGTGCAGCAGGTGCCCGATCTATGGCCATTGAAGGAAGGTGAAGTGGAATTGAATGTGTCTGTGCAAGACAATTACGCCAACTGGAGTGTGTGGCAGAAACAGGACAGGAAACGTGCGCCATTGGGGTTTTGGAGTCGTAAGTTGCCCGATGCTGGTAACTCATACACTCCGTTCAAGAAGCAGTTGCTGACATATTATTGGGCCCTGGTCGATACTGAGCAAATTACAGTGGGGCATGATGTGTTGATGAGGCCTCAAATCCCAATTCTGCAATGGGTGCTGAGCTCTCCTAAAACACACAGAATAGGACATGCTCAAGAAGCCAGCATAATCAAATGGAAATGGTACATTCAAGGCAGAGCTAAATCAGTGAAGGGTGGGGTTGCCAAATTACATGAGCAAGTGGCCAACATACCACCCTCAGATTACATACCACCGGAAGTGTCTGAAAAACACGAATCTCCTGTGAAATGGGGAGTACCTTGTGGCGATCTAACCGTAGAGCAGACAGAACATGCCTGGTTTACAGATGGCTCGGCCCGATATGTGGGAACCGAGCGATACTGGAAAGCGGTGTCTTACAATCCCAAGACAAAAAAGATTTTGACAACATCAGGGAAAGGGAAGAGCAGTCAGTTTGCAGAACTTTACGCAGTTTACCAAGCACTGAAACAAGAGACCCCTGGTCAATGTCATTTGTACACAGATTCACGGTCAGTGGCGAATGGATTGGCGGTGTGGCTGCCAACCTGACAAAAGAATGGGTGGATGATCCATTCAAAAGAACTGTGGCAAGATATTGAGATATTGCTGAGATGTTATCACAAAGTGAAGTCACTGTGTATCATGTGGATGCGCATTGTGCTGCAGATTCATTAGAACGTTGGTTTAATTCTGTTGCAGATGAACACACTAAGATTTCATCTGTGGATGCGGAGGCCCAGGAAGACGATTTGGAGGGTTTGGCCAAGTGGGCTCACCAGAAATGTGGGCACCTTGGAGAAAAGGCTACTACCAGGTGGGCACAAGCTCGAGGAATCAGTATTCCTTTAGCGGTAGTGAAAACAATCATTTTGCAATGTCGAGTGTGCCAACACCAACATCACAGGCCTATCCCTCAGATTGTCCAGGGTACGTTGCGAAGAGGAAAATTACCAGGTCAAATTTGGCAGTGATTACATCGGTCCCCTGCCAATCAGTAAAGGCTGTCAGTATGCATGCACTATTGTGGATACATACTCTGGATACATGATGGTTTTACCGTGCAAACGTGCAAACGTGCCACACAGCTGAACACCATTAAGTTGTTGGATCAAATCACGTTACATTATGGGGTGCCTTTGCAGATTCAAAGTGACAATGGGTCACACTTCAAAGGCAAATTAATCCAGGACTACTGTCAGGAAAAGAGTATTGAATGGCTCTACCACATGCCCAATTACCCTGCATCTTCAGGATTAATTGAACGAATGAATGGTTTGTTGAAAGAACAGCTGCGCAAATCTGGAGATGGTAGTTTAGCAGGCTGGTGTGATCGTGTGTTTGATGAGGTGCAAGTGTTAAACAATAGGCCTGTGAATAATCATGAAATTCCTTTGATGCGGCTAATGACTCCTGCTTTACAGATTCAACCCAACTCAGTAAGAGAAACCCTATTGTATTGGGAAATTACCCCGGGTTCTTTAGCTCCCTATCGGCGACTCCAGAGTCAGCGAGGGTAGACTTGCATTCTCATGAGGAAATCAGATTAGACCCAAGAGGGATTGTTGTGATTGGAACAGGGATTGGGGTACACATTCCTCCAGAGCATATGGGATGGATTGCCCCTAGATCTGACCTAGCATTGATGGGAGTTCAAGTGCTGGGAGGGGTCATTGATGCTGATTATCAAGGCAAGATCAAAGTCATCTTGATGAATTGTGGGGACCAATTGTTACCGATCCATAAGGGCGACCGGGTGGCCTAGTTGATTTTTGTTCCTGTTAAATTGCCCATGATTAAAAAGGGGGAGCCTCCTACAGTGTTAACTACCCCTGGGGATCGTGAGTTTTGGCTCTTCGGACAGTATGGTACCGGGTGCAAATGTGTGGGTTGAAAGACCAAGTGGCCCACCACTGCCCACAGATGTTATTGCATCAGGCAAAGACCAGGTAGTCTTAGTGGTGGAGCCCGGTAGAAAGAAATGGCAGTATGTGCCCGCAGACAAATGTTACCTAAGAGAGTGATTTTCAACACTGATATCTCTTTTCTGGGTTTGCCTTGTAGATCCTGTGTCTGGCTGGTGTAATTGTGGGACTAATTGGACTCCGTTTGGGAGAGTCAAACAGCATGCTGCTTCCCACAAAACATGTCGCATCTGTGCCAGCGATCCAGGGGAGACCGATGACGATGAGCAATGATGTCCAAAAGCAGCCCTATGCCGATGCCAAAAAGCCAGCCAGACCGAAGAAATGGATTTGCAGAATGCGAAAATCACGTCAGGTGCAGACGCAAACAACGTTGATGCCAGCTATACAACAGATGTCTTTAGGACAACGAATATATTCCCCGATTATCACTCAGAGAATATGTGGACATATTTGGCACAGCAAGTACTCAACATTACGCATTTTTGCCTTACTGACGTGCAACATGCAGAAGCTTTGCTGACTAAATGTTTAGTAGCGGTACCAATGCCAGTTCCGGTACTAAAGCACATTGTTGGTTCACGCACAATGATTCTTCGGTTCAGGATTCCGATATTAGACAATCCTCTTCAGTCTATGAGTACTGCAGGTTTTGCCAGGAAACAGATCGCAAGTGGAGAAACTTGACATGTATTATAACATACAATATAACTCAAGGTTATGTGTGTTACTTTATGACCTGCAATGTAGAAGAAATTGGCAAATGCCAACAGCTGAATTTAACCAAACAGAAAAATCAAACTGTTTGAGAGAAGGTTGTGTTCACAAGTTCCAAGCACACTTACCAGTGTGAATAATACTATGGGCCTCATTACGACCCCGGCGCTAAACCATGGTGCTATTAGCACCATGGTCCATGCCGGGGTCCGCCATGGTGAATGGCGGAATTACTGCCCCATTCCAAGGTTGGCGTGGCAGTAATTCCCCATTCACCATGGGACCTTCCCCATTCCCATTTTTGCCCCATAGGGCTCAATGGGAATGGGGAAGGCGCTAAGTACGGTGCCGCAAATTGCGGCACCGTACTTAGCACCAAGGTCCCTTTGCGGGTCCCTACTTTAACGGCTGGTAAGACCAGCCGTTAAGGTCGGGTCCCGCAAAGGGACCTCGTAATTAGGCGCTAATAGGTTAACGGCGCTGCAGCCTTTTACGGCGCCATTAACCCATTAGCGCCTGGGTCGTAATGAGGCCCTATGTCTTGTAATCATACAGTGATAGCTGCCAGTCATTTGGGTCACATCAAACTTCCAACAGGCTGGCTCTTCTCATGTGGCAACATCACATACACTTACATTCCAGCTAACATTTCCGGAGGTCCATGTGCCTTAACTCGATTAGGGCTAATGATGTTCCCTTTACACCCAGCAATGTCTCGAAGCAGAAGGTCAACTTTTGAATCTGTGGGTTTATCCCCAGATTGTGATTCACAGGTGCATTTCTTATCAGAGGCTGAAGTTCTAGCATTAGCCCTTTCGTTAGTGAGAGTCTGGGGTTTAGCTGCTGGGGGTTACAAATCTTTGATTAAACTAGCATGTTTAGTGGTAAAAGGACTGAATCATATTTCTCAAGCATTAGAAGAGTTGCTCCTTAATAGCAAAGTTATAAGAAAAGCAACTTTGCAAAACAGGGCTGCTGTTGATTATCTCTTGCTGAAACATAATTTGGGCTGTAACACAGTTGAAGGTATGTGTTGTTTCAATCTAAGTGACCATTCACGATCCATTGAAAGTCATATTAGAGGTTTGAGGGACCTCATTTCCCAAGTGTCTCAAGATTATATTGGGAATTGGTGGGATTGGTTATTTTCATGGATTCCTGACATTAGGGGTACACTACGTTACGCCTTTGCCTGCATTTGCATTATTTTGGCTATTATAATAATTGGTTGTTGTTGTATTCAATGTATTCCTAACTTGGTTCTAATGTTTCGCCGGTTTCAGAGACTGACTCCTCTGCCACTGGGCTATGGAAGATAAATATCCAATGGTGGAATTCTTATGCTTGAGCTAAAACATGGCACTGATGTGCAGTGCATTCTGGGGGCACTCAGAGCAATAATGGATATTTATTCCATGCCTCAGTGAAAACTGCACTTGCTTTGCTAAAAGACATGCTTTCGATGTTATTTGGATTCCATGCCTCAGTGAAAACTGTACTTGCTTTGCTAAAAGACATGCTTTCAATGTTATTCGTTGCTGAGCCTGGTATGCAGACCTCGGTCAAGGACATTGCGCTGGGAAAGCTGGTTTTGTTATGTCTTGCTATGAGTTATGGAATGTTTTCCGTGGTGTTTTAGAATAGGAAAGCTTTGCTCCTTGGGGGTTACTGTTGGTTCATCCGGCCGGCAATCCACGGTCACTCAGCAATGCGCAAGTGCTAATGCCAGAAGGTTCGAGAAATTGCCACCCCTTTTTGAGGAGGGCACATTTATATATATGGGAAGCTCTGGAAAGGTCAGGGGGAAAAACACAAAGACCTCAGTCAGAGGGGGGACGTCTTGTTTCGACCTTCCTGTGGGCTGTCGGCTCTCTGCCTGGCTGTTACTGGGGTCTTCCAGCCGCTTCTGGCGAGATGAGGGATTCAGTTACGCCCATGGTGATGTATTTTCTTTTGAATTCTCTATCTTCTCTGTGATTTACTTCTGTTTTATCACTTGTTGCTTCTTAGCTATGAATAAATAGCCGTATAAGTGCACATTATTTTGCTAACTGCGCATCTGGTTGTGAGTTATTGCTCCGTCTACCTGCGTTCAAAGTATTTTCTTTGCTCTGCAAATGTACTGGTGATAAATAATTGTCTGTGCACTCTTGGCGAGCAATACACCCGGTCTGCAAGGCTCCAGGATAACCACAAAAAGCTGGTTATCTTTCCTGGAGTCTCTCGCTCAAGAGACATAGCTGAATGCTTGTACCATGTCCAGCCGATAGAATCATTCCTCTGCCTTCAAATGGTGAGGTGCAGGAAAAATGGCCAAAAGATGGCTCTTTTGAAAGAGACAGAAATCAGAACACTTTCGGGATGAAGGCTTGCCTCACTCGACATCATCCCTCCTTGGAGAAAACCAAGCAGGGAGGTTTATCCGACAATGCGTGAAGTTCCTTCACCAGTCTATCAGAAGTGATGGCGACCAGGAAAAACAACTTAAGTGTGAGCAATCTCATTGAACAAAAATGAAGGGGCTCAATCTGAGCTTCCAAAAGAAACGTTAACACAAAATGTAAATCCCATGTTGGAACAACCTGATTGCACAGACCCCAAATGAATTGCATGACTCATGATCATGAAAAAAAAGCCCTGCTCCAGGGTCCTTGTGAAAACTGAAATGGCAGCAAGGTACCCCTTCACAGTGTCAATATGCAGGCCCGTATGAGCCACAGAAAGAATACAATCCAAACGGAGTATGTGAAGCAAGTAGAAAGGGTCCAGATCCCTGTACCAGCAACAAGACAAAAACGCACACCACCAGCATGCATAAATGGGTTTGTGCGGGGGTGGGGAGGGTCTCCTATCGGAGAGGAGCAGGTCTAAGGCGTACTCTGACAAATCACACCTTATACTTTAACCTTCCAGCAGACAGTATGAAGGCTCAGGTTGTTGACGTTTGGGTGTGGGATCCATCCCTCGGATTGGAAGAGTTGTCTGCTTTCTGTGGCAGCCATCAGGGAGTGCAGAGGGACATGTCCTTGGCCTCAAGCCCAGGGATCGTATTGCTCCAGGACTGAAATCCCTGCACTGGCTCCCATTGGCTGCAAGGATTAATTTCAAAACCCTCTGTATTGTCCACAAGGCCTTCTGGGGCCTGGGGCCGCAATATCTTCAACTCTCTCTTCCCAAATATCTTCCTTCTCGAGCTCTACGCTCATCCACCTCCAACTCCCTCAGTGTCAGCCGCTTCTCCAAGCAACGAGTTGGGGGTAGGTCTCTCTCCTCGGCAAGGGCCTCCCTCCCTCTGGAACAGCCTTCCTGCCTCCCTGAAACTTGAGGAGAACCATCTCCGGTTCCAGAAGCACCTCAAAACCTTCCTCTTTGCTTCTGCGTTCTCCCCCCGTCCCCTGCTAATTCCTGGCTAAATCTTCACTGGCTACCTGGCCACTCTTTCTGACCCAGGCCCAGACCCCACCACTTGCACACCTGCACTGCCTCACTGTCAACCCTCACACCTGGCTACTGTATTCTGTATCCCTACAGTCCCCCTACCAGCACTTATGCCTGCTCTTACCTTGCACTTGTCACCATTCGGCTGTTGTATTTATTTACGTATTCTACTATCCCATCTACTGCACTTCCCCCCTCCCTTCCCCCATGCACTTTTCCCTTCCCCCTTCCCATGCACTTGCGCGATCTGAATATCACCTGGCCTAGTATGATCGTTGTCTGTTCTTCCCACTGTTCCTCCTCCCAGCCTCGTCGCGACTCGAAACACTTGTGTATAGGCGCGTTATCAATGCCATATGACATCACATCATGCCCAGAAACTCTGTGCACCACATTCAGCGTTGATCGACCAGGCACACCCTCCTTAGAACCAGCAGTGTCACCCAGATCAGCAGGAATGCACAGAGCAGTTCAAAGTCCCACTTGACTGAGAAAGCGTCCCCTGAGCTCCCTCCGCCAAGAGATTTCCTGGAGCAGAACCACCTGAACTGCCTCTTTGTACTGGAAGCAAAGGTGTACATCTGAGGAGTCTGAGTGGGAGAACACCTCCTCCAGAACCTCCTGACAGAGCTCCCGCCAAAACGTTCTTGCCAGCCCGATGAGACGCTGTCTAATGTGAATCCCTGAAATGGAGAGCACTGGCAACTGAGAACCAACTGAAGCGCAAGTGTCTATGACCATTAAGATTAATCGGAGGGACTGGGATGGGAAACTTGACACTTCCTGAAGTTCAGAGAGAAGTCCCAGCTGTGCAATAGGCTGTACGTCAGGTATAAGTACACTGTGGTCTGCTATGGGGAAAAAGCTGTGTGGCGCCAGTCATCAAAAAACATGTATGCCTTCCCTTTTTAGCACAGTCGACAGCAGTGCCTGCAGCCTGGCGAAGACCCTGGGTGCCGAAGAGAGGCAGAATGGCAAGATCTTGAACTGGTAATGGCATTTCCCATCTTGAAATCCAGGGACACCAGCCAATCCTCCAAGTACAGGGCCAGAAGCATCTGGGCTAAGGTAACCATCTTGGACTTAAAAAGTAAACGTTCAGAATCCTCAGATCCAAGTTAGGGGTGAAGGCCCTGATCGGCCTTCAGCACCAGAGAATAGGTCTAATACTAGACCGTGCCTTTTTCCAAGTAGGGCACCAAATCTAAGGCCAACTTTTCCAGAAGCTGACAGACCTCTTCCAGTAGGAGAGCATCTGAGGTAAAAACTGGAAGTCCAGCGGATGATCCAGAGGGTGATGAGCAAAAGAGAGACAGTACCCCTGGTAAATGACACACAAGGCCTAGGCGTCGGAAATGGTAGTGATCCACTCTCGGCCAAATAGGGATATCGTGCCTCACGCAAGGGAGAGAAGATGAAGTCTGACTCAAAGAGGTGTTGCACTACAGAAATAGAGGAAAGGCCAAATACTAATTGTACAATCTAGGTCTCACTGGACACAAACCTGTAAATCGAAAAAAAGACTTTGAAACAGTGTGGTTACTTGGCTCAAACAAAAACATTTGAAAGATTAGATTAATTTTGTTACTGGATATTTCAAGCAACATGGGTCGGGGTAGATGTGACGAAAGAGGAGGCATCGCTACCTCCATGGTGACCTCTGCTGCCCCAGGTGCGAAGTCTCTGACAATCACAAAAGGTGGACATCGAAACAGTGCGATTACTTCGCTCAAACAAAAAACTTTTGAAATATCAACAAAATCTTTAATGGATAGGTTGTACAAAAATTGTTTTTTCTGATTGTTTAAAAGTAAAAGTCACCAATAAGTTCATTCATCAAGACAAATAATGGAAAATATGAAAGAAAATGCACACGTTTAATGGAAATCACGCCTCACGTCGTGTGTGCTTCACATCCCTCTTAGTGAAAAACTATCACCTCACCCATGCGCGCGCGCGCACGCGCACGCACGCACGCACGCACGCACACACACACACACACACACATACATACATACATACATAACATGTGACTAGACCAACTCAAACAGCAAGTTAATTAAAAACCAGAATCGTGTAGAGGACTCGATATCTCTAAACCATACCAGGACCATTTTCATTTGTGTAGTGGGTGTGGCGTTGCCCCGTGAGGGAGACGCGCACGCGGCGACGTGACGTTGCACGTCGCCGCGTGCGTCTTAAATAAACGGGGCGTTCCCGGCCGCGTCAGAGCGACCGGGGAGCCCGAAGCACACAGACGTGTCCAGCCTGAGTCTGTGGGTGGAGGGGCTCACGGGCACGCGTGGGGGCACCCAGAGACCCCCAACAGTGGCGACGAGTGTTGGATGCCCGGGCCCGGCGGTGAGAGCGATCCCGGATAATTTTTTTTCTTCGACGACGAAACATCCGCGGATGTTTCATCTCACGCTGTGGCCGCGGACCATACACGCGGCTGGCGGCCATCTTGCGCACGTGGCTGAGAAACTTCCGAAAGCTCCGGTTTGGAGTCGGAAGGCCATCCAAGCCCAATTTTTGGATTTGCTGACTGCGGGCAGCCTAACCCGCAGGCCCATGCCTGAATTTTGATGTTTTGGCCAATTTTCAGTCTGTAACGTCGTGTGGTAGCTGGAAGATGGACTGAGGTGGCTGGGCCTTCTCAGCCCACTCCATTTTGAAGCTCAATTTTTGGAACATTTGGTTCAAGGACCTTCTTCAACCCCTTCATCATCACGTGGGTGATGGCATGCCCGCTCCTGAGATCCACGTTGGAACGAGACGCCTCAAGGTAGCCTCTTTAACCCTTTCATCATCACGAGGGTGGTGGCAGTGTGGGGAATGGTGCAAGTTGCGGCCCTCAGGACTAGTATGAGGGTGCCTGTGCGCTTGGGCCCATGAGTGATTTCGGCGCCCTGGAGGGTGCGACTGCCACAGCATCGGAGGATTCGCAGGACGAAAGCCTGGCAGATTTGTTTCAACAGAATCCCCCACAGCCAACCCCACATCCTGCGACGTCTGGGCTGCCTACACCCACGGTTGGTGCCGCTCTTCCCCCGAACCAACCACCACCACCCCTGGCCATGGCCCAAGCCAGGGCGCAAGCGGCCTTGCAGCCCATTCCGGAGTTTGACGCTACGGGTCCTCCGTCCAGCCTGGGCCCCCGATGGAGAAGATGGATTGGACGGCTGGACATGTACTTTCGGGCCGCCCAGGTCACGGACAATGACAGCAAGGTGGCTACGATGCTGTATTCGGCCGGAGCAGCTGTACAAGAGATATTTGAGTCGTTAACTCCGGTGGACAACTCGTATGACCAAGCCAAAGCCGCCCTCCTCGCGCATTTTATCCCCCTTGCCAACGTGGACTATGAAAGGTTTGTCATGCTCTCGGCCAGACAAAAGGAGGATGAAACGCTCGACACCTTCTATGGCCGCCTGCGCCGCCTATCCCAAGGGTGTGCGTGGGGGGATGCGGAGGATATGATGAGGACCATTCTAATCCAGGCATGTTCGTCTGGCAAGCTGAGGCGACAGGTCCTGAGAGAGCCCGGACTCACCCTGCCCAGAATCCTGGAGCTCGGGCGGTGCCATGAGGTGGCGGAGGCCCGAGCCAACAAGATGGAGGCCGGATCCCGCGCAGCGAGGCCGGAAGAGGTGTGCGCTGTCTGGCGAGGCGGCAGAGGGGTGCGAAGGCCCGGTGGGGCTCCCAGAGACAGAGCTGGTAAGCCAGTGGAGTCATGCCAGAAGTGCGGCTATGACCTCTCCCACTCGTCTGAGTGCATGGCAATAGGAAAGATCTGCGGACGCTGTGGGGTGCCCGACCACTTCTCGAGGGTGTGCAGGGCGACCCTGCCTGTACTGATTCCGAGGGGACAACCCCGTCTGTGGACCCCTCGCCAAAACCGCCCGCCCAATGTAGCTCAGGTGGAACAGGCGGTAGAGGAGACACCGGCGGAAGAAGCGGAGGAAGAGGATGAGGAGAATATCTTCTTCGTCTCCAGCATGGAAGTCCTCAAGGGGAGGAGCAGGAGACAGCCGAGATGCGTCGTGGAGGTGAACTGCTCGCCGGTCCCGGTGCTGGTCGACACGGGGGCCTCAGTCAACGTAATGGCGAGAGGACATTATGCCGCGCTCAACCCACCCCCGAGGCTGACGACGCCGAGAGCCCGCATTTTCGCATTTGGCGGGCGGGAGCCCCTGCCGCTGGACGGTGCGTTTGTCGCCAAGGTGGAGCATGACGGGTCGGAGATCAAGGCCCGCTTCTACGTGACTCCGGTGAGCAGCAATACCCTGTTGAGTTGTGCGGCAGCGGAGGCTCTTGGCATAGTGAGCTTCGCGTACTCAGTCTACTTAGAGGACATCAACGATCTGCTGGACAAATATGCTGACATCTTTAAAGGGATTGGGAGAATGAAGGGTGACCCCGTGAGGCTCCACATTGATGAGTCGGTGCAGCCCGTGGCTCTGAAACACAGGCGGATCCCGTTTCATCTAAGGGACCAGGTGGACAGGGAACTAGACAACCTGGTGAACCTGGATATAATCGAAAAGGTGGAGGGCCCCACTCCATGGGTATCCCCTATCGTAGTGGCGAGGAAACCAAAACAGCCGGACTCCGTCCGGATCTGTGTGGACATGAGGCTGCCCAACAAGGCCATCAGGAGAGAACGACACCTGACCCCGACAATCGATGACATCATTGCTGAAGTGCAGGGGGCCCGGTTCTTCTCTAAGTTGGACTTACGAGCTGGATACCACCAAGTTGTCCTCCACCCAGAGTCCCGATACATTACAACCTTCACTACCCACAGGGGGCTCTACCGATATAAGCGGCTGAGTTTCGGAGTGTCGTCAGCAGCCGAGGTATTTCAGAACTTGATCCGAGGCGCTCTCGCAGATCTGGAGGGCGTCCTAAACATTAGTGACGACATTCTGGTCTTTGCCAGGACGGAACTTGAACATCTGAAACGTCTGGCCAAGACCCTCGAGAGGCTGCAGTCGCTGGGGCTCACTCTCCACAAGGACAAGTGCGAGTTCCTCCGCCCGACCATTGAGTTCTTTGGTTTCATCTTCAAGGAGGGCGGTGTATCTCCGGATCCCAGAAAGGTCCAGGACATCAGGACCGCGCGCCCCCCTGAGTCGGCGTCAGATGTGCGGAGCTTCCTGGGTATGGTAACATACTGTGGGCGCTTCATCAGGAATCTCGCCTCGAGGTCGGAGCCTCTGAGGGCCCTGACGAAAAAGGATACCACCTGGCAGTGGGGCCCGTTGGAACAGTCGGCGTTCGAGGACATCAAAGGCGCCCTGACAGCAGATGATACCGTGGCTTTTTTTGACCCCGCCCTGGAGTCCGAGATCGTGGTGGACGCCAGCCCGTTTGGCCTAGGTGCTGTGCTCACCCAAGTGGGCAGAGATGGGGGGGTAAGGCCAGTGGCATATGCCAGCAAAGCCCTCTCCGAGACCGAACAGAGATACTCGCAGATCGAACGCGAGGCCCTGGCTGTCTTGTGGGGCTGTCGGCATTTTCGGCTTTATGTGCTGGGGAGACCCGTGACAGTGGTAACGGACCACAAGCCGCTGCTTCCGATCATGGCCGGATCATCTTCAAAACCACCAGCCAGAATCGAGAGGTGGATGTTGGCCCTTCTGGAGTATAGCGTCACCCTGATCTACCGGCCGGGTACCAACAATGCGGCTGACTACCTGTCCAGGCACCCGGTGGGCGGTGGAGGACCCGCACAAGACTCGTGTGCTGAGGAAGCCGATGACCACGTCAGGATGGTGGTAGAGGGTGCCACCCCCAACGCAATGCCGCTACCCGAACTGGAGAGTGCTGCGGCCAACGACGAGTGTTTCCGCATCTTGAGGAGCTCGATGCGGTCGGGGTCCTGGAAGTCCGTGCTGGAATTGGTGGCAGGGCGCACTCAAGAAGCTAAAGTGACCCTCGAGCAACTCTGGAAGGTGAAGGACGAACTATCCTTCACGGAGTCGGGCCTGCTGCTGCGGGGCGATCGCCTGGTGGTGCCGGGCTCCAAGATCCATGAAGTCATCAACCTGGCACACCAGGGACACCAAGGGGCCGCCAAGACGAAGGCGAGACTGAGGCTGAAGGTGTGGTTTCCCGAGCTAGAAAAAAAAGTGGACGACTTCGTAGCGGCCTGTGTGTGGTGCCAGGCGGCCTCCCCAGTCCAGCGGGAGCCTGAAATCGAAGTAATGCCACGAGGGACCCGGCCGTGGGAGGTCGTACATGCGGACTTCGGATCCACGGCCGTAGGCACTCACTTCCTGGCCATTGTGGATGAATACTCCCGATACCCTGAGGTGGAATTCGTCGAGTCGGTGGCATTTGAGCACGTGGTGGGCGCTGTGGAGAAAATCTTTGCCACCCATGGGTTTCCAGTGACTCTGTGCTCAGACAATGGGTCCCCATTCCAGAGCGCTAGGTTCTCGGAATTTCTGGAGAGCTGTGGAGTGGCGCACCGGAAGGTGTCCCCGCTGTGGCCCCGTGCGAACGGGGACGCAGAGAGGCTGATGAGGACATTGAACAAAACATTCCGGATAGCCCAGGGACAGGGCCAGCCCCTCCAGCGGGCGCTTTACCAGTTCTTGAGAGTGTACCGCACCACCCCACACGCCTCAACGGGGGTGGCCCCGGCTGAAGTCCTGTTCCGAAGGTGCCCCCGAGGTCTCCTCCCGGAGGTACAGGAAAAGGAACCCGGCGTAATAGATGACCAACGGGTGGAAGCGGAGCGACAGGCAAGGACACATCAAGAGAACATACGGCGGGGTCTTCGTCCGCAGCGGCTGGAACCGGGCGACGAAGTGCTGATCAGGAATCGGCATCCCCATGGAAAACTCTCGCTCCCATATGAACCGGAGCCGCTGGACGTGGTGGCAGTCAAGGGATCGATGGTAACGGCCTCGGACGGGAAGTCGGCTGTCACTCGGAATGTGAGCTTCTTTAAGAAACTGGGGGACTCTCGAGCTGAGCTCCCGCCTGACCCGGATGAGACTGTCCTCCCGGATGAAGATACCCCCCGGGGGGAACTCGTGGGGTCGCCAGAACGAGGCACTGGAGCAGCTGGGACTCCTGCGGCTGAGGTAGGCGGGAGGTACCCCCAGAGGGCTGGGCGAGGGAGACCTGCCTATCTCGGAGACTATGTGCTGGGGCCGATTGACTGTGTTCCGGAGTAAGGGGAACCGGGAGGCTGACATTAAAGGGGCATGGGCTCTGAGTTTGTAATTGTTATGTTGTGTGCAGTGCAATTTTTGGAAGTGTCTGTTGTTGTTGTTCCTCCCGGAAAAAGGAGGAGTGTGGCGTTGCCCCGTGAGGGAGACGCGCACGCGGCGGCGTGACGTTGCACGTCGCCGCGTGCGTCTTAAATAAACGGGGCGTTCCCGGCCGCGTCAGAGCGACCGGGGAGCCCGAAGCACACAGACGTGTCCAGCCTGAGTCTGTGGGTGGAGGGGCTCACGGGCACGCGTGGGGGCACCCAGAGACCCCCAACAGTGGGTGCGTTGCATTAATTCACCAACATGTACCAAGAATTGTTAACGATTGTTTGGTCCTTTGATAGTTCCTGATGCCAACTTATGTGTCCGCTACGGGTAGTCCCACAAATTAATAACTCAGCTGTCTTCAGGGTAAATTAAAATACTGAAGTGATGCAAGGTATACTTAATTCAATCTGCAACCAAAGTTAATAAAGACATAACCAATGTCCCTGTTCTAAAACTAATGAGTTATGCATTAATCAAATATGTACTGTAGTTTATGGGAAGGCTACGACAAAAGGCTGAATGCTGGTGGGGGCCCTCCGATGACCCATGGGTAGAAGCGGGCCATCCCATTTGAAACATGCACAGTGTATGTAGAGGGATAAAGTGCTAGTGTCATCTTTATTCAATAAGTTTTAGTCGCCTTATGAGCGAGGCTTACATGTCTCTGTAAAGCAAGGAGCCCCGCAGGAAGCTGGGTGCCCTATTGGCTGAACTCTCCCCCACAATGGTAGTAAAACATGTAAGGTGCCTCTGGGGAGGATGAATAAACTCATATACAGTCAACGCTTCATAGAGTGAATAAGTACTGTATATAGTCATATGGTAGATGTGGGGGTACAGGGCAACAGAATTACCATCGCGTTTAAAGAAACCTCTGTTCGATTAGGGCGCCAGCTGGAGACTGATTGGTGCCCCAATTGATCACAGGATTCCAGTAAGGAATGCAGAGCGAACAACATTCTTCCCCCATGCATCTAATCTTTTGCTCTCCCCATCAGGGGGAAAAGAGGATAGGATGTCGTTTTCAGGTTTGCTGTGGTAGCCTGTACAACCAAACTATGCAGTGATGCATGGGTGGACAGGAACTGTGGGTCTGAGGGTGCTGGCCTGTACCTTTTAGCTAGATCACAGTCCACAGTCATGGCACTCTGGTTTAAACCACTGCTTGAGGACTGGTGCTTCTACTCTTTGGTTGAATGGCAAAAGGGTTTGCTGCCTTTGGCCCATGTCCAGCATATCTGTGAGCTCATACTACACCTTGGGTTCGGGAGGGAGCCAACAATCCAAATGTATCCACCACCTAGGCAATTTGGCGCTGAAAGCTACCTGGGTTTACCCGCAGTGGGAGCAGGAAGCATGTCAAACTCTAGCCTGGTGGCCAGGTCACATGCATTTTGCAAGTGAGCTGCAAGATCCATACAACCTGCTTATTCACCATTGAACTCCTCTGGCAAGTCCCTAACTACCCTAGGTGTCAAGGGTCCCAAACCAAAGGGAATGTGGTCCCTTTCCTTGTCAAATGTTTTTACCCCTAGGGAGTGGGGCATAATCTAACGGCCTGGCAGAGACCAAAGCCGTCAGCAAAGATGTCAATCATCTTAAGCCTAAAGGCCTCTCATTCCTCTGCAATGGAGGATTGGGTGGGGAAAGGTATCTTTGGCGTTTGATCTTCAGGGCCTTCCCTGAAGTGGTGGCACCTCCTCTTTGAAGAGCAAGAAGAATGGTGCCGTGAAGAACCACTTGGAGACCAACACCTCCAGCTGTGCTTTTTTTTGTTGTTGCCTGGGGACTGTTCTTAGGTGCGGCGATCCATGGAAGGCGACCTCAATTGAGTTGGTTTGGCACTTCTCTTGGGGCAGCAAAGGCACAGCTTTGCCTACTGTTCCCGAAGCGCCTTAGGGTGCATCAACTAACAACACACAATCCTGTGTTTCGTGCCCAATAAAAACGAATCCAGTGAGGATCCGAGATGGACAATTGAAGCCCGGAGTCAACGCAAAGTTAAAACCCAAATACTTTGTCCAGTTCACTGTATCGTCCTGTGAATAAAAAGGAACTAATGTCACGGTACGCCAGGTCTATGTACTGGTTGTTAGAAAAGATTCTATTTTTTTTGCACCTTTCCCTGCATAGATGTCTATGGGACACCATTCTTTTTGCTTGTTTGGGAACTCTGTCCGGACTTTTTGAAGCGAAGTGAAGCCCTCTGCTCTACTACTCTTGCCTTCTGCTCAATGAAACAGACTAGTCCTTAAGAAAGTCAGTACCAAGAGAGCTTTTTCCTTTGGAGTTATTGGTTACTTCTTAGATGTGTCAGACAGGCTGGTAAATTAACAAGGGGGGTCCTGGGAGTCCCTCTGCCAAACATTAGTCCTGGTTACGAGAGACTTACCCAGGGTCTTTAGCTCACTATCTTTCACAGAGAAGAAATATCCCAAACATATCAGTCTTTGTCCTGCCCTGGGGCAGTCCAGCACCGAAATGCTAGGCAATTCTCCTCTGAACAAGAGTACCAACAGCATCCCCAGACACGTGTTTCGGTCTGGTTGGACCTCATCAGTAGGGAGGAGTTGTGCCTCTCTAAGAGTAGTGAACAAGGGGTTCACGTCTGGATTCTCCTAGTAACTTAGGGTGAGACCCAAAGTTACTTGAATATGCAAATTAACTGCCGTCCCTCTGATGCAGTCACTGTATCGGGCGACAGCCACGGATTGGAGTAAAGACATTTGCAGCTGCGCCCGGCAGCTGACATGGCTGAGAGATGCAAGTGTGTAACACACTATTACCAGGACATACCCCGGTCTGGCACAACCTACATGTGACTAGGCCATTTCAAAGGAGGTGAGCAGCTGTTGAGTTCTGTGTGGCACCTCGATGTACGTTGATGGCGCATGGATGATTGTGTGCAGCAGAATACATGGGAGAAGACAGCCCATTTGAATACGTTGCCGCGCTCCACAGCACAACGCAACCCGCTGCAACTAGCGCCCTAGCGTTTGAGGGACCAGAGCACGATGCATCAGCATCGCAGTGTGGAGACCAGATACGATTGAGAATCGCGAGATGTTTGTGAAAGGACTGAGAGCCAAATCCAAACAATCCATAATGGAGGTCTTTGCGAAAACGCAGAGAACCCCCATGGCAGCGGCGCAACGCACGGGCGCGGCCTCCGCTGATGGTGCCGCAGAAAGAGATAACCGTCAGGTCCTGGTGGCCATAATGGAATTGAGCACCAAATGGGGCACAGCGATGGCAGACTTACGGACGGCCCTGGAAAATAAAATTGACGCTGTGGGAATCGAAGTTACCCTGCTGCGTCAAGATGTCCGTGCGTTGGCGGAGAGAACAAGTGGCCTGGAAAGCACAGTGAAAGTCAACACGGAGGTCAGCACGAGCAATGCAAAGGAGGTCCATGTGCTAAAACAGCAGGTCGCCAACCTTGAAAACTGAGTGGAAGAGGCGGAAGGAAGAGCGAGGAGGAACAACATACGTCTGGTCGGCCTGCCCGAGGGGGAGGAATGCCTGGACCCCACGGACTATGTAGAAAACATGATCCTCCAGGGGATAGGAGCAGAAAAACTCTCACAGGGGTTTACTGTTGAGCGGGCCCATCGGGCCTTGATGAGGAGGCCATGACCTGGAGCTCCGCCGAGGCCAATAATCGCAAGGATCCTGTATTACAAAGACAGGGAGAAGATCCTGGAATATTTCTGTAAGGGCGGGACAATTGAGAGAGGATCCACCAACATCACGGCGTACCCAGATTATACGATTCTGGTGCAGAGGCAAAGATATAGTTACGTGGCCGTCAAGAGGAGGCTACGTGCTGCGGGCATCAAATATATGCTTCTGTACCCGGCGAGGCTAAAGGTGCTGCATAAGAGCTAGGCGCTTTTTTTCGACACCCCGAAAGAGGCAGCGTCGTGGCTGGACCTGCAGGGCTGCCCGGAACAGGAGGCTGACTGAGATCCCCTCAAGCGTGACAAGTGAGGAGTCGGTGCCAAGGACATTAAGGGGATAAGTGGGAAGGTGGACTTGTTTTGGGAACACAGGAGGTTTAAGTGAATTTGTAGCCCTTGGACTGGAATATAGAGTATCAACTGCATGCTGGAAATGAATAGCATTAACATCATGCGTGATAGTATGGGTAGAAGGAGCGACAGGAAGGTAGCAACCTACCCCCGAGATTTGGTATTAAGTAGCCATTAGGGCGACTTTACCCTGCTGAGCCCTGAGTATAGACTTACTAGGCAGGGCTAGATGTGGGGGTGCCTGATATCTAGGGATGGAGCTGGGCAATGGTTGGGGAGGGTGTTGTTGGGTGTGGGTGGGGAGGTGGGTGGGGGGAAGAGGGGAAGGTTGTGGTGTATATAGTTTTGGGGAGTTTTAGTTTGAGTTTGTGTGTGAGCCTACAGGGAAATGGCTAATAAATCAATGGCATCGGGTAATCTCAGAATTGTGACCTGGAATGTGCGGGGCCTTAACAGCTATCTGAAACGTAACAAGGTGATGATGTACCTGAAGAGGATGCGGATTGACATAGCTCTGCTACAAGAAAGCCACCTCACCAAAGAAAAGTTAGAGGTGATCAGGAACAGTGGCGGCTGGTGAGTTTGAAAGCTGGTGGGGCGTAAATTTCCCCGGGCGAATATAGTAGCGAGCGCGTGCAGCGCGTGAGCCCACTCCCCCAAGGGGGGTGCAGGGGGGCTCTCCCCCTGCGAAATGTTTGGAAAAATGGCCTACAAAATGTGCAATTTACTGTCCAAAAAACCCACCGAAATATGAAAAAAGCATTCGGTTTTACATATTAATGGTGGTACACTATTCTTACGTGTGCAAGTGTGATGGTGTATTTTACAGCAGCTTGTATTGGGAATAGCTGGTACTATGGTGTATGCATAAAGATAGATCGATAGATAAAACCTCCCAAAAGTTGTCTCCTCGGTTCCTATTTCCTTTTGTTATAATCAAACATATCAGCCAATTGGACTACAAGTTAAAGCTGCCCAATAAATGGAAAGGCCCATCCAGTGTTCCACATTCTTGCTCCAAACAGCAGACAAAGAGATACCTAGCAAACAAGTCTTCCCAGGTGTAAAAAGTGATTCAACAATGCAATATGGGTTCGATCCCCGAATCCAGCGCATTGAGTGGGCGAAATAGACCAGTAAGTTCGCTATAAATCCCCACTAATAACATAATGCGATATTGTTTTTCAGACTGCGTAATTGTAATTGGTTATTTATAAAGTGCTGAATACCAGAGGTTTCTAAGCATGGACATTGAATTGCCTTTGGGGCGAAAGCATGTGGTGAGTTATTTGAACCGACAAAGGATGCTGCAAATGGTATACCTGAAGTTAATTTGGGAGGTGCTCACATGGATAAAGATGGTATTGTGTTCTTATATCTCAGATGCAAATGGGGCCCTAGACTAATTTATGGAATGGCTCCCTGCGATCAGCCTAGTAAGAATACCTTTGTACGTTCCTGCTGCCCCTCCACTATTATATTTTCATTCTTCTGGCTTAAAGTGGTTGGTTGATTTACAAACTGAAGAAAGATTGGATAGAGACCATACCACGTTGCCCGTGCTGCTAAAACTGCTTGTATCTTTATAATCCCTTTCAGTAAAGTTGTTTAGTGTGGGGAGATAACGGCATCCCAGGCACAAGGGATTTTCATTGTTTCTATTGTTAGAGGCGAGCCCTTTCTAAACTGAACTGCAGACTACCACTACTTAGCATCATTCTAGCACGGCAAGTGGCAGTAAAGTGGTTTACTGTGGTCTGCTGGGGCCGGTGGTGGTTGGGGTGGAGCACCTTCATTTATAAATAATCTAAATTGGGAAGCTGTTCCTGATGCTGGAACTTTTTCCTTTTCGATCTACAGCAAGTAAATGCCTATTACTTGTTTTTGCTGAAAGTCATTCAAAATGCCATCCATAAGTACGAAATATCAATTATGCAGTTCTGACCGAATGGCTAGCAAATGTGCTATGGCAACCAGCAATTTAATTAAGAAAAAAAAAAGAAATTGCAAATAAAACATGTGACCGAGGTTATTGCTAATAGTATTAAGGAGAAGAAAGGTCTCCGCTCGCCTGTTCAGGGGAAAATTCTCATTTTTGAAACCTCAGGCAGCCCAGTCACACCTCCTCCCCTGCAGATAGCTCGTCTTTCCCCTTCATTTGATTCCTCTGACGGTGAAAATGATGCTAATTCAGAGACCATGGTGATGCTAAGCCGCGGCCGACCACTCCCGCATCATGCTAATTGTGCCGTTTTATATTTTCGGCATTTTTCGACAAAAAATGCCGAAAATATAAAACGGCACAATTAGCATGATGCGGGAGGGTCGGGACTCGCGGGCCGCGGCTGCGTTTCACCAGTACTTCCCAGTGAGCAGACGGACATATTCCAAGCACTCTCTGACCAGCCTGTGCTGCTACAGGAATTCGGCATCGGCACACATTTGAGGAGAATGTTACTCCTCTTACAATGCTGCCGCAGAAGGAGAGTCTGTGAACATTCCCAGCTTGAGCGCCTGGGAATGAGTTGATGCTGCTAATTAATTGGTAGAGGCATTTCTTTTCACAGGGGAGGGAAAGGTTATGTTACCATGCAAATTGGCACCCCTCTGTGCCCGTGCAGGGGTGTCTCAAGGAACTCCAACCCCAAATCATGGCACACTATCTGGCAACTGCTGCAGCAAGCCGCTTATGGATGAAGCTGTGAGAACAGTGCCACCCATAACATTCTGTATAGAACCAAGCCAGTACTTAGAATAATTCATCTGCTCAGAAAAACAACCCCACTATATTACACGTTTGTCGGTAACGAGCCGTGCAGCCAATCCACAGCAATAACGACGAGCCCTTCAGAGCACAGACAAGACAGACGTTTGCCGCCAGTACCAACATTTTCCAAAACACAACTTTGCGACATTTCGCAAAACTTTCCTAGCTTACTAGTTCCAGCCATCATCCTCATGCAAGGATGAACATCCCGGTCCGTGCCGTGGCCCAAGGGTCTTGCCTTGGGCCACGCCGGACGGTACTCAAGGCCCAGGCCAGGGCACTGGCAGGCAGGCGTGCGCTAGCGCTGCCCAGTATGGGCCTAGCAGCGCCAGCGCACGCCTGCCAGTGCCCTGGGCCTTGCGTACCGGTCCGGCGTGGCCCAAGGCAAGGCCCTTGGGCCACAGCACGGACCGGGGCTAAACAAAGCAGGCCCAGGCGGCTCCCGCCTTTGTGGTAGCGGGCAGCCCGCTACCACCAAGGCGGCTCGCCCCAAGTTGGCAGCAGGCTCGGCAGCAACACTGAACGACGTGTAGGCCCCGTGGCCTACACGTCGTTCAGTGTTGACTGGGCCTGGGCCGCGTGGTGGACCACATAGTTTGGGCCCGGGGAGGGGAGTAAGTGTAACAACACTCCCGAGTCCCCGGGCCCAAGAAGAAAGTTAAACAACGCACAATGCTGGGGTACTTACCGTGGCGCCGCTGGGCTGGTGGCCTGGTGCAGCTGCAGCACTCGTCGACTCGTGTGTGTTGTTGACTCCGGCTGAAAGAAAGACGGGTGTGAAGGCGGCGCAGGCGCACGCACACACCCTGCGCCGCCAGTCATACACATAGATACAGTAATGTCATTGGCTGTTTGCCAGCCAATGACATTACTGTATCTATGGCAGGGGAGGGAATATAAGTGCGCTGTTTGCGCACATTTTAATACTGGCGGGGCCAGCCCTGAAGCGCCCCGCCAGGCTTCTAATAAAAGGGGCTACGTAGAGTGCGTGGAGTTACGAGCTCCACGCACTCTACTATAAAATAAATTATACTAAATTGGGACGCGCCCCGCTGCCGGGCCGGCCATAGTACACTAGTGACTATTGTTTCCTTGCCACAGCGCCCCCGCACTGTTGGCAAAGGATATGCAGCAGCATCTTAGGCTAAAAGAGATTCAATCAGAGAAGTTCTCTGATTGAATCTCTTAGCTTCTCTCTTTTTTTCTGGGGGGGCGGCGCCCGGCCGCCCTATCATAGCAGCCGCCACTGATCAGGAAGAAATGGAGGGGTACGGTCATGGGGGCCACATATTCGGCATATGCAAGGGGGGTGATCACATGGGTGGCATCGCATGTACCATTTCAGCTGCTTAGCTCGACAATAGACCCGGAAGGCAGAATGGTGGGGGTGGCGGGACTCCTGGAGAACAGAGAAGTGAATATCACAAATTTGTATGCCCCTAACCATGATACAGCGGTATATATTAGGTCTTTATATGGTAAAATCATCCTCCTGGCGGGTGGCGCGTTGGTGTGTGGAGGGAACTTTAATTGCACTCTGAACCCCAGGATAGATAGGTCAGATGACAAGTTAGAAAAGCCGGCGCCAGCAGCTAGGGCGCTGAGGACACTGTTGATGGACCTCGGCCTAGAGGATGTGTGGAGAAGGCTACACCCAACGGATAGGCAATACTGGCACTATGCAGCGCCACAAGACCTGCACACAAGGTTAGATTACGTGTTCACATCTGCCGAGATAGTAGGAGAAATGGTGGGAGCGGAATACAAAGCCCGGGTACTCTCCGACCATTCGCCTTTGGTCATAGAGTGGCGACATCAACCCCCCAGGGCACGGATCCCGACGTGGAGTCTCAGGAATGAGGCTCTACAGGATGCGGGCTTCCGAGAGGATTTGAGGGAGGCCATCGAGGAATACGTTGAAATTAATACGGGCACTGTACGTTCGGTGGCAACAGTATGGGAAGCATTCAAGGTGGTGGTGCGGGGAGTAGCGATATCTAAATCCAAAGGGCTCCAAGGGGGTATTGAGCGGGAACTGCAAGAGACAGAAAGAGAGCTTGAGGAACTGATACGAAATGAGGCACCACCCGTGCGAACAGGGCTAAAATAAATGACTTACAGCTAGCTTGTAGTGAACTCTGGGACAGATTATGCAAACTGAACAATAAGAAATACGTGGAGAGGCTGCATGCTGGAAGGGATAAGCCGGGGAGGGTATTGGTTTGGTTGTACAAGAATGAGACCCCCAGCTCGGTTATCAGAGAGATCAGGGACGCGTAGGGTCAAATCCATAATACCCAGGAAGGGGTAAGTGAGGTGTTCCTCAAGTATTACAGACAATTATACGAGGACACGGGAGAGGACATGAGTCAAGATATACTAGATACGATAGAGGACGTAGGGCTGCCCACCTTGGATGACCTAGAGCGAGCGGACCTGGACGCCCCCATCACCGTGGACGAACTGAAGGCGGTGATCCAACACCTGCCCACATGTAAAGCGCCTGGGGCGGATGGGTTACCCAGCGAGTTTTATAAAACGTACAAGCAGGAGCTACTCCAGCCGCTGCTGGCCATGTTTAATGAAGCATATGAGCGGGGGGAACTGTCGGTGTCATTCTGAAACTAGGCAAACCAGACGCGGAATGCAGATCCTACAGGCCCTTGTCTATGCTCAATCAGGATAGTAAGATACTCACGGCAGTGCTAGCCAATAGGTTGAAGAGGGTAATTGGTAAATTGATACACCCAGATCAAACGGGCTATGTCCCCGGTAGAAATAGTACAGATAACCACAGGAGGCTACACCATATTATTGACCAAACTGAGGGAGACTCGAGCGAGCTGGCTATCGTGTCGCTGAACGCTGTGAAAGCTTTTGATTCAGTGCGGTGGCCGTGGTTGAAAGCAACCCTGAAAGGATACGGGATGGGACCAGGATATATTAGATGGGTCTAGATGTTGTACTGTACCCCAACAGCGAGAGTCAAAACCGGAACCACAATCTCAGATAAATGGCAACTTAGCAGGGGTACCAGACAGGGATGCCCCTGGTCACCCATGTTATACATCCTGGCATTAGAGCCGCTGGCAATATGCCTGCAGCAACAATACGGGGAGGTGGGGATTTGCACGACAGGGAGCACACACCTGATATCATTGTATGCAGATGATGTGCTTCTATACTTGCGCTACCCGGAGGAGAACCTGCAATATGTGTTGGAGGTGATGGGTCGATACGCCACCCTCTCAGGCATATCGGTGAACCCCGGGAAGTCCAGTTTGTTCCCTCTGGGAAGGTACAAGAGCACCCCGTTGGAGAGGCTGCCCCTCTTGCAGATACCCTGGCAGACCGTGACATTCAGGTATCTGGGCGTAAATATCTACCACAATATAGAGACAGAGCACAAACATAACACAGAGAAGGCGATGGAGGGAGTTAAGAATAGCATGGTGTTCTGGTCTAAATTACCCCTAGCCATGATGGGGAGAGCAGCTCTACTCAAAATGGTGGTCTTGCCCAGACTCTTGCACTTTTTTGTGAATGTCCCGTACCTAATCCCCAAATGCTTTTTTGTGAAACTTCATGGCATGTGCAGGGGCTTCATATGGGGCAACTCCAGAAATAGGGTGGCCCTGTGGAAAGTACAGAACACACGCGATAAGGGGGGCATAAACCTACCGAATTTTGAGCTGTATTATATGGCAGGGCAGTTGTTGTATGTGGCTAGGTGGTTGTCGGCAGAAGACTCGGCAGAAGCTAGGCTTTTGCAAGGTGAATCAGCTCCTTACTTTTTGAGGGAGACAGTATGGCTGCACAAAACTAAAATGGCAAAGATGGGGAGGTTATTGAAGCTGGGCCGGGAAGTATGGCGCAGGACATGGAGAACGGTGGGTGACCCAGATCCACTTTCCCAGCAGGCCCCGCTGGCGGTGCTATGCGGGAACGACTCCCAATTGTTCGAAGCGGTTCGTAGGTACTGGGAACCAGGGGTATTGGCCACCCCTGGAAACATATGGCAGGAAGGGGAGGCATTGGGATTCCAGAAGCTGCAGGATGAGACAGGGGTGCATAGAGGCCAATTTATTACTTATATCAGGCTCATGAGGAAGGTGAGAGAGAGGTGGCCTAAGACTGTGCTGGAGGAAGAACCTGATGCCTCCCTAGAAACGATAGATGATGTCTCGGATGGTGGGCACGAAATATCTAGGATATATGAGCTCCTGAGGGCAAAGACGGGGAAGGAGCTGCTCCAATTGAGGCATGACTGGGAGGAGGAGGTGGGGGAACCCATGACAGAGGGACAGTGGGGCAGAGCCCAAAGGTACCATAAAAAGGTGTCCCAGAATGCAAGACTCCAGCAGATCCAGCTGTACGTCACTCATAGAGCTTACCTGACTCCCAGTAGAATAGCTAGGTTTGGAGGCTCGGCTGTACAAAAATGCCCCAGGTGCGGGGAGGAGGAGGCAGGACTACTACACATGTTCTGGGCCTGCCCTGAGGTGCACAGATTCTGGGAGGAAATAAAGATTAAAATGGCTGGTGGGGGAGTGGTACTGGACGTAGGATCTGCTTGGGCTTGCATGCTCAGGAATTTCCCCAGGCCACGTCATTCGAAGCATATCAGTAAAATGAAGGACCTGGCCTATATTTTGGCTAAACGCAGAATTGCAATGGGCTGGAAAGCGGCCCACAGACCCAGAGTGGAGATATGGTGGGCGGACCTCTTGAAATGGGCAGAAGCAGAAACTGTGCTATGGTTTGAAGCTGTCACCAAAGGGGGGGAGGAGGAAGCAGGCCCCCTGATAGCCTGGAGGCAGCTGGTGACCTCAATGGTAAGCCCCCACCTGGTCAATCATGATACAGAATACTCAGATGAGTCAACGAACACAGAGATTCCTGAAAATGCACATGTAGATGATGAGGCTGTGATGGCTCGAGTTTGTGGGGAGGGAGGACGGGAAGCGACAATGTGATGTTTTGATATTGATTATGTATGTCCTAAAAGTTATCATGGTTGACGTGTTTGTTATAAAATAATAAAAATTGTTTTAAAAAGAAAAACAAGGGGGGTCCTGGGAGTCCCTCTGCCAGACATTAGTCCTGGTTACGAGAGACTTAGCCAGAGTCTTTAGCTCACTATCTTTCACAGAAAAGAAATATCCCAAACATATCAGTCTTTGTCCTGCCCTGAGGCAGTCCAGCACCGAAATGCTAGGCAATTCTCCTCTGAACAAGACTACCAACAGCATCCGCAGACACGTGTTTCGGTCTGGTTGGACCTCATCAGTAGGGAGGAGCTGTGCCTCTCTAAGAGTAGTGCTGTGCCTCTCTAAGAGTAGTGAGCAAGGGGTCCACGTCTGGATTCCCCTAGTAACTTAGGGTGAGACACAAAGTTACTTGAATATGCAAATTAACGAGGGGGGTCCTGGGAGTCCCTCTGCCAGACATTAGTCCTGGTTACGAGAGACTTACCCAGAGTCTTTAGCTCACTATCTTTCACAGAGAAGAAATATCCCAAACATATCAGTCTTTGTCCTGCCCTGGGGCAGTCCAGAACCGAAACGCTAGGCAATTCTCCTCTGAACAAGAGTACCAACAGCATCCCCAGCCACGTGTTTCAGTCTGGTTGGACCTCATCAGTAGGGAGGATCTGTGCCTCTCTAAGAGTAGCGAGCAAGGTGTCCATGTCTTGATTCCCCTAGTAACTTAGGATGAGACCCAAGGTTACTTAAATATGATAACCCATGGGTGTCTAGGCGCTAGTTAAATGAGAAGAGCATATATGCAGGTGCTAGTTACAGGATAAAACATATGTAGAGCATGGTGAAAGAGTCAAAACGGGTAATAAGCATCATTAATTGAACAGATGGGTATTTAGCTGTTTCTGGGATAGTTTTTAAGATGGTTCAGCTCTAAAGGCGGGGGGGAGCGAGTTCTAAAGTATGGCTGTGATGACAGGAATGCTGGAGACTCCAGCTTTGGTGTGCTTGAACCTGGGAATAGCAAGGCAAATGTGGTAGGCGGAATGCACCGGTCTCATGGGGGTTGAATGGGAAATCCTCTGGGAAAGGGAGCTAGTGGCAGTAATGCAAAGGAATCTGTGTGAGATGGGGAGTATTTTGAAAATTCTGTCTTTGCCAGGTACAGGGGTGTTGCTAGGTCTGGAAAAGACCCGGGGCTACGCTGATGTCGGAAATGTCGGGACTGGGGGCGAGCTATAGCCTTTTGGTTGTAGTTCCTGAGATTCTATCCGGGGCTACAACCAGAAGACCAGGGGCTATAGCCCCCTTAGCTCTCCCTAGCAACGCCTCTGGCCAGGTAGCCAGTGTGCCTTTTTTCTTGCTGCGAGACGTGGTTGAATTGGTTGAGGCCGAGTGCAGCCCAGAGGGCATTGTTTTGAATAATTTGCAACGTATTTATGCTTTTCTTGGAGGTGCCGCGGAAGAGCAAATTACAGTAGTCCAGCGTGGCACTAATAAGAGAACAAACGACGGAGGCAGTTGTCAGAAGAGCAGAAGGGTCTGCTGGCATAGGTTTTGTGGAATACGCAGTTGAGGCAATTGTGTTGATGTGGCATGTCATGTTCAGGGTGGCATCAAAATAGACAGCAAGTGGTTTGACAGCAGGAGAAATTAGAATATGATTGTTAATGGTGAATGAGCGACAGGAAGGGCTCCGTTTGGCGAGGTGAGCAGGGTTACCTACGAGGAGTTTTGTCATCACTGAGACACAGGCGGTGGGTGGTCATCCATGTTTGAATGATTTCTTAGATGACACTGACGTTCTGTGAGTTGAGGAGGTGGTTGCCAGTTAGAGGAATGAGAATCTGTTTGTCATCGGTATAGTTTGTTTTCTTAATATGGAGTGAGTCGAGGTCATCGAAAAGGGGTTTAGTGTAGACATTGTAAATAGTAGGAGAGACGCAAGAAGGATCTATGTGATCACTGCGACGGCCGAAAATGCAGACTTTCTTTTTTTAACCCTTAGCACCACATATATATGAGGGGGGAGACCCCCGGCAACCCCCCCATATTAATAATATACTCTAAACCCCCCTACATGTATATATGGTGTAAGGGAGGAGTTAAAAAGAAAAAAATCGGCATTCTCAGCCGTCGCAGTTCCCAGGTCGACATTTTTGTATGTTTCCACGCAAGAGCCCTGAGGGCCTCCGCATGTTGAGGCTGTGGTGATAGAGGAATAGTTGGTGGCAAAGACTCTAGAAGTGTGGTCTGCAAGGAAGGATGCAACCCATTTAGTGGCATCTGAAGAGAATGCGGCGTAGGCCGCAATGTGGTCACAGTGTGGAGTTGTCGACAAGGTTCAATGGAGCGTATAATTGCACGACTATAAGTAGGGAGAGGTTCCCCGATCTCTAGAGCCATCAGGTAGGTTCTTGAGGTCCAGCAGGGCAGTTTTGGTGCCGTGTCTGGGGCAGAAGCCGGAGTGCCGGAGGCTAAGAATATGGTTAAGTTTGAGGTGTTGTTGGATTTGGAGGTAGGCAGCTCTGTGAATGATTTTTAGCAGAAAAGGGATGGTGGAAATCATTCAGTAGATGGTCGGGATCACTGGTTCAGGAACAGGGTTGAGGAGGGGTGAGATCCAAGATTCTTTGAGCGACACAGGGACCGAGCAGGAGGTGAGGGAGGCACTGATGATTTTGGTTATATGCGGTAACAGAAGGCTAGTGCATTCCTTGTTAAGGGGAGCAGGGCATGTGTCTCCTCTGCAGAGTGATGGTTTGAGGCCCTTGACTATGTTTTCCACATTAGCTTCCGAGACTGGATGGAAGATGAAGAGCGGGTGGATTGGAGGTGGCGTGAGGGGCTTGGTAGGCACGTTGATGGATGAAAATTTGAGCTGGAGTTTCTGCTGCAATGAAGCAATTTTGTCTAGAATTGCCTTCTGGATGTGGTTACACCAACTGCTATTCTTGATTACTGTAGGGAGGGGTGCCAGTGATTCGAATGCTCGAAATATGGCGCAGAGTTTGCAGGCGTTGAATAGACGTTCAGGATGCAAGTATTGTAGACAGAAGCCTTGGGGGCTTGAATCACTTTTTTGGAGCTTTTAGATAATGTTAAGAAGCAGTCTTCATTTTTAGATGTGGGGTGTTTACTCCAGATAGCTTCCATGGTGTGTTTCTCAGAATGCAGACAGTGTAGGTCAGGGGTAAACAGTATGATTGTTTTGACCATTTTTCAGGGGGTGGAGAGCAGAGTATTGATGGCTGAGGCAAGCGGCAAGTTGTACTGGTTAATGAGCAGGTCGACGTCAGAGGAGTTTTGGGGGGTTGTTAGGTGGCCATTGAGAAGTGGCTGGAGCCGGTCACTGGTGAGGTTGTGGGTGCATCTTCAAAGGAACGGGGAGGTAGGTGGAAGGGAGATTGGTTTTGGGGGGGGGGATAAACTGGATTATGTGGTGGTACATTTCCAGGTAATGAGCATGGTTGGAGGCCATGGCTCTGGGACAGTTGGGTGTGCTGGCTACAGGGCAGGATGCATTGGACAGTGGGCACCACGTATGGCAGGCACAGGTGCTTGCAGAGCTTAGCTGGTGCAGTACCAGTCAGGGGTGGGCACTGTGGCAATTCGGGGTCAGTGCCCTAGCATCTCGGGGGGATTTGGTGCTGGGCGGGGCGTGGCGTGTGGCAATCCAGGTGGGCTGGCTGCATCTCAGTGTTCTTGGGATGAACAGAGGGTGATCTGGGTGGCTTGGAGTGATTTGAGGCTGGCGGTGTTGGGGGTGGGAAGAGACAGGTCTGTGGCAGGAAATAAGTGGGTTGAGGGTTTGGTTTGGTGTGATGGTGGTAAGTGAAGTTAGAGGACTGGATGGGCGGAGCATGTAGGGTATGTGGTCCCAGCGGCAGGCCATTATCATGTGGGTGTGAACTAGCAGTGGCCCAAGATAAATGTAAGGGTGGGAGAGCGAAGGAGTTGTGGGCATCCAGGTGAGGTAGGGGAGATGGCAGGATGTCAGAAGGGGATCTTGACGCAGGGTGAGTTTGGGGTGCTGGGCATGTCGCCAGATAGGAATTTCTGCATGGGTGCAGTTTGCCTTGGTTGGAACGGCTGGTAGAAGGGGGTGAGGGAGCAGCAGCAGATTTGTGACGCTGATGGGGAGGATGCAATATGTAATTGCATGCAGTGATAGTGACCAGCGGGTCACAAGGGTATAGTTTCAAGTTGGGCTGGGCAGACAAGAGGTTGGAGCATTGCCCTCCTTACCTCTACGAGTGCAGTGCGGTCCCAGTGTTGAATAGCGAGAAGCAGAGTGTCCCGGAGACAGCTTTGGATAAGGGAAAGATAGTGTGCCTGAGCCGCCGGCAGCATCGTTCACGCACTGACAGCCCCAGACAGGAAACAGTGACCAGGCCCGGCCAGGAAACAGTGTGCTTGGAGGTTGGCCTTGAAGGGGGGCCGGCTCTCTGCATTACAGGCCATATGATGTGAAGTGAGCCAATCCATCGACAGATGCGGATCAGCACGCAATAAGGCATCAAATGAAATCATGGGGGTGCCAGCAGCAGCCGTTTTTTTAATGGGAGGCAATACTCCTGTTGGAGAATAGGGGGCCCAGCAGACATTCCTTCTGCAGCAGTGTCCTTGGCATCCTTTGGGGTGCAGGCCAGATGGGAGCGGGCATATCTAAGCAGGATGTGCTGTTGGTGAATGTGGAATGCTGGGTGAGGCAGTAACCGGAGAATCACACGTCGATACATTCTACTCATGGAGTAAAAATACAGCATTGCAGCTGAACAACTATCGCTGAGCCATCAATATTCATCATATTATAAATCATATTATAAATGCGTCATATTAGTCCCAATAAATAAACATGCCATAACTCATAGAAAAACACCAAATTCTAGCTTTCCGAGGAAATTTGAAGCACCAGCGCAGCTCGGCACCACTGTGACAGAAATGTAACCTTGTCCCTAAAATACATAGTATAACAATCGTTTGTTTCCCGTGCACTGAATTGAAAACTTACATAATGTTTTGGTCTGATTCCATTTGGCCTGTTCGAGGTTCAGGACTGATGGCGCTGAAACACACAGACGTCAGAATTGCGTCTGCATTCCCAGCCTACCTTGCTCCAATCCTACTCTTGTAGTACGATGGGGGTAAGCAGTAGTCATAAGGCCAATGTCAGGTTGATTCCAGATGTCATTTTTATTTTCTAACATTTTCGGAGACAAAAATCAGTTTAGATACTTGCGGCACAAATGAGTGGGGTTCTTTATTCATTCAGAAAAACGTCCACCTCCAGCTCAAATTGCAGTCAAAATGTAACAGAAAAAACAAAAGGCCGACGCAGACAGCAACAGCAACCAACAACCACCTTTTCTCTAAAACGTATTAACTTTGTATAGTTACCATCCTCTTCATATAGTTCCTATATGCACTTACAAGCTCATCCAATCAGAATGCGTCGTTTCCCCGCCCCCACAACATCACCAGCACGATGTCCGGCGGATACTTCGTTCTGAGCACAATAGTTGTGGGCAAAACAAAGGTCTATCTAAATGCCTCACTATTCCATCCTGTGCAAAATAGGCGGTAACAACTTGTGCTCTCATTCTGTTCCTCAGGAAACAGGAAAATACCCCCGTTTAACTGCTCACACATTGCGAGAACAGACTTCCTTGCTTCATGTTTAATTCCGAATGTCTTATTTTGTTACAATTTAACCATCTGAGGCCAAGTCTTTTTTTTAGGATTTTATAGGACACTGATTTTTACAGTATTTCAGAAAATGCTTTTTTTAAGCAATTAGCCTTCTCAGCACCGCAATGTGTTTTGCTGTACTCGGTGTTCATGCAGTACTACCCTGCGCTTGCCTTTGTATATAGTTAATCTGCTCTTACATTGCAAATGTATCTGTTCTTGTTGGACTGTGAGGGGTGGGGAGGAGTTCTGGTGTTGTGGGCTGAATTGGAAGGCAGTTGGAGGAGGAGATGAGAACAGGCGCAGAAAGCCTCTGGGGCTGTGAGCCACTTACGTGTTGCATTTTCTTCCCACCCGAGAGATCTTTCTACATAATACAATGTAATTGTTAATGTATGTTAGTGGTATCAATGCACTTACCTTTATTTTTAAAAAATATATATTTACACAATGTTTTCTATGTGCACCAACCGAGCAGGAAGTTAAGAGGAATGTTTGAACTTTGAGGAATTCAGACTGATTTCCAGACTCCAACCCGGCTGGACTAAATGCAATTAATATACACCCAGGATTAGCATGTAACTCGATCCTCCACTTCCAAGCTCTTCTTATAGATGCCACAGTACACGTTAGTTGGTGGGCAGAATATACTATCCTCGAATAGTAAAGATTCTAGTAAAAAGGTATCCATGTTTGACTGAATACTTTAAAATGCACGCTTTAAAACAGCCCCCCTGCTGCATTTCCTCCAACGCATGCTCATGTAGATCCCTGAATAGTTCTTTGTTCACTTAGATCCATTTCTGCTGCAGTTATGTTGGAATGGAAGTGAAGTCTGAATTTGACAACAGACTCCTTTGTTCTTTGATGGTTTAGAGTATTGTATTCATGATTCATATAGCGCCCTTTCCCCATTTGTATGGCGTCAATGCACGTTGTGGTTGGAACACCCTCGGGACCGTAGGGCATGTATGGGAGATTCTAAGAGTTATCTTTAAGATGCATGTCTGCATTTTGCCGGTTAGGACTTCGGTGGGCTGGCTAGGCTCCACTAAGCCGTTTGGAGGTCAGGCACGTGGGCGGGTGCTGTTGGTGGTTTAGGATAGAGAGCTAGTGCCTTGCTTATTACAAAGCAGCACAATCGCACGGATAGTTCCATATTGTTCCATATTTGGCACAAGCTCAAGTTATGGCATGGAGAAGGCCGAACACAGTAAACAAAAAAAAAGACCAATATAAGAATACATATGGCCGATTCACCTCTTTGGGTCAATATGACTCTCCTCGAAAAAGCTTTCCGCACTGCACACAGGAATTATGAACGGAGTTGCTAGATTAACTGAGGAATGGAAGGTCAGGAGTAGTTACTGTTTTTTACTGTACTGGGTTACTCTGCACAGACTGCTAGGTCCTGGTCTAAGTTCCCAAAGAGCCCTGCACAACTATGGTTCCCATTACCATCTACAAACAATGACAGAAGTGCGAATAATAGAACTATGTAAAGCGTGTGCCAAAAAACCACGAGAAAACTAGTGCAAATAGCCATCATTCAATTTAAACAGGAAGGCAGTAATGTTCTTGCCCACAACAAGTGTATGGAGTAGAGCACGTGGAGATACTAAATTCATGACCCAGAATGCTAGACTCCGATTAATTCATTATAAAGGTCTCCAAGGGTTTTAACTTGACTCTGGCAAGAATGAGACCAATATACCAAGGTGATGCATGTCCCATTTGCCATAGTCCAGTAGTGAATTCGGAATGTGGGAGTGCCAGGGCGAGACAACTTAACGAGCACGAACATGAAAGCGGTACCATGTATTCAATTCAATTTGAGAAAAAAATAATCAAAATATGACAGACTTAACATCTGATCTGCAACCGCCACCATAAACTGTTGGGACCTGGACTGGGTTTTACAGAACATCTGAGTGATGCAACTTTAAAGCTGCGCTCTGCCACAATTCCGCAACACATTTCAGATAGCACATTTATTTACGAGTTTACTTTTTTAATGCTGTGTGGCAAAAGTGCAGATTTGTACTGTAATGCACAATCAAATAAATAAAATAAATTGGCAGTTTACTTATATGTTCTTTATTAGAAAAACATTACTTTAAGAAAATGTAATTAATGGAAGAATGAGTCTATACGGGCATTAAAATTATTTCAAATCATTCTTGCTTTAATCCCGTCCTGAAAGCGGATTCCTGCTCAGGATTTGCATGTTTATTTAGGCCTATGAACGTGAGAGTGCAGTTTTACACAAAAGGCTCACATTATTCCTCCAACCAATCCCTTTCGTAAGCACCGTCTGCCTGCTATCGCTTCTTTCCCTGGAGACTGTTCTTTCCACCATTGCCAAACATTGTCGGCTAATCCAATAGCTTACCGGGCTTGGCAAAAACGGTGTGACATAAAAATGAAAATAAAATTGTTCGAGGTGCTTCAAGCAGCAGTCGGAGGAATGACGATACATTACCCAAGCAGCTCAGCTAGGATTACAAACAAGCTTCTATTAAGCAAAGGGCCTTTCACGTCTGGATTGTAATGCCTGCACGAGCACGCCTCAATGAGGCCTGTATTGGGGGATGCTATGGGCAGTGTTCTGCAAAGCTTCAAGTGGTCATGCCTTTTGCTATGCACACACATCAAGGTTTCAGTATCAATGCACACCTTTTCAGGTTTTCTGGAAGCTAGGTTTCTTTTCAAGCATGGAAAGCAAGCACAGTACGATATAGCTTGAAAAGGAATAAAGCCCTCTGGTAAGGGAGACCTGTGGGGATAAACGTCCTGTATCTCTTGCACAAGGCCTTGTAACCACAAGTGACTGGCAGTAGTGATTTCTGCACTCCTACTCCTCAGTACCCTTTCTTCCACACCTCCTAGAATGACGTCCCCAGGAATGCAACAGGACCGCGCATGGCAAGGAGCAGCAATTTTATTTGTTATCATCAATTTGAGCAGATGC
The DNA here is from genome assembly GCF_040938575.1 of Ambystoma mexicanum. Taxonomy (NCBI): domain Eukaryota; kingdom Metazoa; phylum Chordata; class Amphibia; order Caudata; family Ambystomatidae; genus Ambystoma; species Ambystoma mexicanum. Next base: position 919,893,199 of record NC_090926.1, on the reverse strand, counting down.
TGTCATGCATGCAGAAAGTTTAGAAAAGAAGACTCGTAAATTAATGTTATGGTTGAGATGGCATGCAGACCTCACGAGTTCCTTACCCTCTGTCAGCCACCACCCTGTCTTAATGAAAGACGAGAAAATGACAGTCACAACAAACTCTGCAAACCAATAAGATGGCAATAAGAAAAAGCTGGTTTCATAGTCCATTTGTGTGTAAGTTGAAGCCAAACGTTGAAAGAATGTGTGTTAAACAGAAAATAAGTGTGTTTTACTCCCAAGGCAGGTGGGGAGCCATACCTAGGGAAATGATTTGGCTAGACTTTAAAAGAGACTCTTAATCAAAGGATTAGATGATGAAAAATCTGCTGACCTCAGAAACATTGGCTACGTTCTGTGTAAATCCAATTGAATGCCTGACTGACAGTTACAAGATGGAGGGCAGGATAGAGTCCAAATAACATAATAGGAAGTTGATTTGATAAGCCCAAACACCACTGACATGCTGGTACACTTGTTTTGTGTTCTATGGTGGTTGAATCTTCTCACAGCTTTCAAGATGCTCATTTCCACTTTAGAAAGAACAAGCCTGGCATGTCAAGTCCTCAGGGACCAGGTGAATAAGGATATTGACAGAGGGGCGAGAGCAGAGGGAGAGGGAGAGCAGTCGTCTGCAGTCTTTCTACGCTGCCTACGCTGTGAGAAGTGTTTTAAGGCTGTTTTAAGGCTGTTATTTTCTGCGGAACGGTGAGCGGAGCGAGAGCAGAGGGAGAGCAGTCGTCTGCAGTCTGCTGCAGACAATGGAGGCAATGGAGACACTAAAACAGTCCGCAAACACCATTACAATGGAATCCTCCTCGGAGTTATCCCTCCGAATTTTACGGAGTTCCCTGAAGTCAACCGACAATAAGAAAACAAAACCCAAAACTACGCTTACTATCAAAATACCGAAAGGACAGCGTTTACCGCCGAAAGTAACGATAGTCGTACCACCGACCACTAAAACTACAACAAACACAGGGAATATCATCTTTTTTCCGATAGGGGCCACAGGAAAGAACGATCAAGGGCTCGAAACTACTCACAGGATTGAGGCTGTACCTCCGAGTGCCTCGATAACATCCTTTGAGTCAACATATACATCAATAAGCTCTTTGATCGATACGACTTTAAACGCATCGGAAACCTCAGATTCAGAAGTGGCAAAAACAGAATTACCTGGTAAAATCACTGAGTCAAATAAGAACACAATACTTGACATACTTGTTTCCCCGGTCCCTCCGGCGGCACGGACCCAAGGTTTGAGGCCCCTAGACGCCTCGTGATCCACTGGATTTCAGCCGCTCCGCCTCCCTCCCTTCGGCAACCACTCCCCCGCCCGGCAGGCTTTGCCTCCCCGTCTCGGAAACGAGACGAGCGGCGCCCGGGATTCACCCGTCGGAGGACGGTTGACCCGGGCACCTGCGCACCCAGCCGTGGGCGAAGGGAGTGTGGCCACGGGAAGGGGCATCTCGGATGCGAAAGTAAAGGGGGTTGCCCCCAAAGAACGAATTTCCGCCATAATTCAATCCGCGGATCCTCAAGGAAATCAGAGCGCAAGGAGCTCGAGTAAGGAGGAAAATTCAAGCACAAAGCCCGCCCAGAACGACGCCGTCTCACGGCCTGAATCACCAAGGGTTTCACGACGGACGAAACTTCCAGCAGCAATGCAATGAGAAGTACGGTGAAGGCTCAGTATCATGCCTCTCAAGAATCTTCAAACAAAATAGACCTTCACTCGGCCCCCCCAGAATCAGCTGGGGATGAACCTTCTGCACAGGGAATTGAGGATGCAGCAGGGGATGCGCCTCGTGGAACCCCAATGGGTTTGCCCGTCCATCCAAGAAACCCATGCTCACCTTTGCATACAGACTTGCTTCTTGATCTGTCTAGCGCCCATTTGGAGACAGTTACCACGTCGGAATTAGCAGCTAAAGACTCGCAGGAAGCTCCCAAACAAAGTCAAAAAAGAAAGAAAATGACCTTGACAAATGTAAGAACAAAACTACATAGAGCCAGGAAAACAGGAAAGTCAACTTTACCGGCTCCCCTTCTCTCCAGTGCCCTGAAAGATTTTATAAACAAACAATTCAAAAGAAAATTAAATCAAACAAAAGAATTATCAGATGCAGAAATTCTAGAGGCCATACAGGATTTACCGCCGGTGAGCAAATCACGGAAATTAACCTGTGGGCTGTCAAACCAGGCCCAGACTCAAACGGCCAGCAAAAACCAACTAATGGGAGCGAGAGAAGTTTTGGAAGCCACGAGAAATGAAGAGCCATCTGAAAGGGGCGAATCAAACCCAAAATACATGTCCGCTCCGAACATAGAAAGTGACATAAACCGAAAAAGCAGCAATTCAGTGCATGTTAACCGATCTGTCATGGAAAACTCTCACATGCTGGAAATCAATCATCACGTGTCATTAAAATCATCCAGCCCTAAAAGCCCTGAACAGGGCATGCAAACCTCCTCAATGCCTAAAAAGGTCCCACAACGAAAATCCAGCCATATGTGATGTCACCAGGTATATGCCCCCTGCCAGATCATCGGACACCAGACGTAGAGACTTTCAGCCCAGACGGTCACATGCAAGCTTCAAAACCAGCATCTCAACAAACACCCCATCTCAAATCACCCCCAAAAAATCGAAGGCTCAGCGAAATTGCAGCTCCAGGCAATAAAGATTCTCCTTAAAAAAAAACAGATCTCCCAATTATCATGTCAGCCATCACAATTGCCTTAGCACCCTTCGGTAAGCCATAAGAAGCAATTAACGATTCATTGAAAGACAGTGCGGTTCTAACTGCAATGATGCATAGCAAACTGATCTTCGTCAAAGGGTTTATCACAGCGCTGCACCAAAAGAATAAAGATCGGAGTGATACATGGGACGCAAAGCTGAGTAGGCTAGAAGAAGTTCTGTCCCGTCTCAATCCAGCCCCCCCGGCTACAGTGGAAAAAGAATCTCAGACCGAAGGGCCACTTTTGTCTCGAGATCTGGCACCGGTCTTCAAAAAGCAAACAGAAAAGCCTTCCCAAAGTATTGCAACAGTGTCTAATCATCAGAAAACGATAGGAATATTAGAAATGACAACACCGGCAACCAAAAGTAAACCATTATTGAAAATCGCAACGAATAATGAACTGAGAGGAAACGGAGAACAAACAGTGTCGGCTCTGGATCCTTTGCTGGCAAAGAGAAATAAACAAAAGGAACTACCAAAAGCAACCACGATCTTACCTCAGCCAACCCAAAGTGCTAACAACTCAGTAATTTTCACGTCTTCCTCTCCGAGATCGGTTGAAGATTTTATAGGTCAGAGCTCATTGATGGACCTCAGTCAACACCTAGATGGAGCCGAAGAGGATTCAACGAATCCTGGAGCCATGAAAGGCAATCGTGTCCAAACCATCAATCCTACCACAGTATCCAACAAGGTGACGCAAGGGAAAAAACTAGAACTAAAAGACCCCATTCCTGTTCCGGATTCGACGGCTCGTGATCATCTAAAACAACCTTCAGAATCAGTCCCTAATTCTTTCCGTAATAAGCGTTCACCGAAAAGCGTAAGGGACGATCACGCTAGACCTAGACATAGTGGTCCGTCTTTATTGGAAACACATCTCTTCAAGATTGAACAAAAACCCTTAATCGACCAATATATGATCTTAAACCGCAATACGGTGCTGAAAACACTCAAAAAGACCAAAACCCTGCAAAACTTAAAATCAGACGATTTTGTACTAATTGAACCATATCATAGAAAGAAACTAGCAAAGGCGTTTCTTCACATTAAACAGCGTGCCTTGAAAGAACTCTCCCATGACGCCTACCTGGAACTAGCACACTTGGGGTTTAACTTATCGGAGATCCCTATTACGAGACCCAAAGACTCTCCAGGGCATTTTCACAGAACTTCCCCAAAAAGGAACTACAGGTTCAAATCTAGAACTGAAGACTTATACAGATCTGGAAGACGAGGTCAAAGTCCAACAACAGTTTCCCATTGGCCACACAAGTCAAGGAGTGACGAAAGATTTGAACACAGACAAGAGAGGAGACAAAATCACAAGTCTGATTGAGTGACAAAACCAGCCACATCATTACGTTTCCGCAATCATGAACGCAGACCCTCAACGACTGAGGACCCGTCCGCAAGAAGAACGAAACAAACCCAGCATGAAACAGAAAAAGCAACAAAGAAGGACAAATGGAGCTGGTTTCGCAGTATTCTAACGTAGGGACAGAAAAAATAGCAATAACCTGGGGATGCAAAGTCGATGATATCCCGATCCCATTATTCTGCGACAACTTCAGTGAGCAACATTATAAGTATAGCATCTTGGAATACCAGGGGACACGCACACCTCACCAAATCTGAGAGCCATGATCTCAGCTGTTATGACATCATATGCTTGCAAGAGACTTGGCTGCGTGAAAAAACGGCACTCGATGGCTATTGTATCGAAATATCCCCGGCCCATAAGGGACCACTTGGCCGCCCTTCATCAGGTCTACTAACAGCGATCCGTACTGGTTCCGGGGTAGAAATCATAAAGGTCATAAAGCGGATTTACGAAATCCTGGCAGTTTTAACTACATGGAATCCAAGAACTTTCAAAACTAAGTCTGGGACACAAGATGTTGTAGCAATAATAAACGTCTATTGGAATCCCCAAAAGACTTCAACTGAGAACATGTGCGAAGAAGTAACCAACACAATTGATGAAATTGTGATTAACTACAAATCCTTTAATATCATGATCTGTGGTGACTTAAACTCCAACTGCGCAACGTCCAGCCCAAATCAAAGAAAACTATCCACAAATTCGACCTCGTTAAACAGGGGTTTGGCATGGAACAGAATCATGAAATCTCGAAACCTTCACAACTCATCCTCAGCGACGGATTCAGATTCCTTGCTACCAACTTGGGAACGTGATGCATCATCGGCCACTCTTGACTACATCTTTGTCTTCGATTCCCTACATCGCAACATAGTCTCCTTCAACGTCGTCAAAACAAATCATAGCGACCATAACTTACTAAATCTCAAATGTAAACATAAGGGGACTGTATCGCAATTCTATGTTCCAGAAATTGAGACAAACCCACAACAAACCCGCTTACGGATGATTGCATCAGATGTCTGCAAACTTAAAGACCAGTTTACAACCTTAATCTCGGATCCAACACTGCAAGATGGTGTGGCTAGATCGAGCTACATTCCTCTCCTCCTGGCCTTCAAGAAGCCTAGAAACAACCTGAACATGCAGTCGACCCAGCACACCCACGAATACAATGCAACTTTGGTCGTAAAACGCAGAACAAGAAAACTAAGAAAACTAAGAAGAGAAGCAAGAAGCCGGAATTTACCATCACTTTGGGAAACTCTCAAAGTAGAAACTAGATGCTATAAACAATGGCTGAAAAATACAAGAAGCTTTCTATATCAAGTGGACGCCGAGCAGATGCTGAAGGCACTAGCCAACAAAAAATCCTGTGACTTTTGGGCTGTGATAAACAAATCTATTAAGATCTCAAACTCACACATGTTAAACCCAGTTCCAGAAGAAAACTGGAGTATGCACTTCTCAAATCTGTTCCAACAACCAGAAGAACAAAAGGAAGCGTTTATTAGAGCTCCGGACTCACCATGGGTGGATTTGACAGATGTAAGTGACATCAAATTTACAATAATGAAACTGAACTTATCAAGAGCAGCCGGACCGGATGGCTTAGCAAATTGCGACTTAAAACAACATCCAGATGAGTGGTCTAATCTCATAAGTGCAATCTTCAAACTCTGCAGAGAAAAAAGAACAGTACCGGAATCATGGTCAAAAGCTTTGATCGTCCCAATTTTCAAAAAAGGTTCCAGAGACGACCCTGTGAACTATCGGCCGATAGCACTTCTGGATGTTATTGGGAAGATCTTCGCCTCCATCCTTCTGTCTCATTTTCGAAAATGGACGATCTCAGCAACCTGCTTTCATCCTCTACAAACAGGTTTTCAGAAAAACGCAAGCACCAGCGCAAACATTATGTGTCTAACTATACTCAAAGAGAGAGTCCGGACATGTGGCCCTCGCATCTTTCTTGCCTTTGTTGATTTATCTCAAGCTTTCGACGGAGTGGACAGGCAGAAACTATTGGCCAAACTGAAGACTTGGGACTGTCCAAATTCAATCCTGGAGCCCATAATCAGTCTACATAGTGACACTTGCATAAGAGTCCGCCTAAACAACGCAGGCCTCACAATAAAACCCATCCAAACATGTTGCGGGGTAAAGCAAGGCTGCCCCTGGCCCCGGCGCTGTTTATATCATTTTTGGGAGACTTCAAGGATAGCCAGAGCAAGATCAGAACATTCCCACCTAAAATAGGTTCTACACCAATCCCGAGATTGCTATACGCGGATGACTTAATTCTACTCGAACTTACCCAGGTGGGCCTCCAACGTCAACTGGATAATCTGTCATCATACATACAGGAAAACAACCTGGAGATTAACAAAGACAAAACAAAGATAATGATTTTACAAAAAACGGCCATAAAAAAAAAGGAGCGGTTTCAGTGGCATCTCAACGAGACACAAATTGAAGTGGTGGACTCCTTCGAATATTTGGGAGTACAATTGGACAGCTCGAAAAAATCTGGCAGCATGCAAGCTATCTTATGGTCGAAAACCGAAAATCTGACAGCACAGCTGAGATTGGTTGACCGGAAATACGGAAAGTTCTCACTCCAACCAGCTATAAACTACTACAAAGCTAAAATTGTGCCGTCACTGACCTATGGCATGGACGCCATACCTTCAATCCCTCCCTTACTCTGGCAAAAACTGGAAGGTCATATATGGAGAGCCGTCCTGGGTCTACCTACTCGACCCCGATCGCTCTGATCAGGCGAGAACTTGGGCTTCTGTCTCTAAAGGCAGTAGTGGACCATAGCTCTCTTCAGCTATATAGGAAAATTATTCACCCTGAGAGTCTTGAAATCTATCAAATAATGGCAACAGAACTGGAAAAAGGTTTCAATCGGACTATGAACCAGTGGGCTGCGGATCAAAAACAAAAATTACAGCAAATAGTGTGTACTGAAGATGAACTGAAGGAAAACCCAACTAGGATAAAAATTAAACTAGAATGCTGGGACTGGATCAACACGACTGATTTAGCATCATCGTACAAACTTCTAGCACACCTTCCAATGAACACTAACAAATTGAAAGAACCGATGGTGGACTGCAAAAAATACCCTGACAAACTACTGATGAGAACTCTTCTAAAAGCACGCCTAAATGTCTTACCGACTAGAGAAATCTTAGCTATCAGAGGAGGCTTGGAGAAAAAAACTTGTAGACTCTGTGCAAATCCCGAGGACATTGAATCGATAAAACATCTACTGATGCGTTGTCCGGCTCTTCAGCCGGCCAGGATCGCCTATTTCTCCACTTTGACGGCCACCTCCTTCGCGGGGAACGAAGATATCTGGTGGAAACGCCTGATAACAGGAGAAAAGACTCGATGGCACACGGCTGCCGCAAAACTTCTGAACCTGGCCTTGGAAAGAATAAAAGCAACACCGGAAGTTGGGATCTGATCGCACCATCAACGAATATAATTGCAAGGCTCGCATCACTTATCAAACAAAATATGAAAGGACTTCATTCAGATTGGAATGCGCTCTTGTAAAAATCTTTTTATGATTAAATACAAGTAAATTAAAAAAAAAAAAAAAGAATGATGTCCGTCTTCTGGGACTAGTGGTCTCCTGTCGTTGAAAGAGGTGTTGGATGTTAGGTGGTTATGAAGGTCTTAGCACCAGGATTTGTGTGGCCATGCCGGAGCTATGAGGATCAAGTGACAGTCTAGAGACCAGCATATTTTGTAAATTATCATGAGAAGCAAAGGGATAGCAAACAAAGGCATACATGAATGAACTAGCCCTCCCACTGTAGAAGGCATACCACAGTTAATCCTCCCTCTTCCTAGGACATTTCTTGTGGTGTGATTTGTGCTTCCCATTTGTTGGGCACCCAGTTGAATCTTCTCAGGTCACCATTTACATGACAAAACCGAATTCAAGACAGAGGAAAAAAAGCAAGCCACCAGAATCCTACAACCACATCATGACACACACCACATCGACCTACCACCGAGACACAGAAAAATGCCATCTCAGGAGGGCCTTGTACCCAGTACTAAGGACAAAGCAAGGCACACTAACCAAGAACCACATGGAGGCATCTGCCATTACATTTAAACTTACGCCAATCCACCCAGCCAAAACTCATTAGAAACCACAGCTCACCTAGTCATATCAAAACCAATAGAGCCAACAGAGAGCTACACAAGCAGAACATGTACCACCAAAATCTACGTAATTGCACAACCTAACAGGGCGTACAACACAGAGGGCCTCATTCCGAGATTGGTGGTAGTCATGGCGCTATTTGCGCCATGACTGCCACCAATAACGGGTCCGGCACCGGTCTAGTTCAATGGGGACTTACCGGTGTAGTCCAACCTTTGCAGGACCGGTAAGTCCCTATTGAAAATGCCATTCCCCATTCTCTTTTGAGCCCCCATAGGGCTCAATGGGAATGGGGAGGGCGCAAATAACGGGCTCGCGTATGTCAAGTCCGTTATTTTCGCCCTGGTCCCTTAACGGGTCCCGTCCATAACGCCTGGTCAGACCAGGCGTTACTGGAGGGACCCGCTAAGGGACCTTGTAGTAGGGCGGTAAGGGATTACTGGCACCAGTCTCCTTACCAGTGCCCGGTATCCCTTACCGCCCACCTTATAATGAACCCCAGAATCACAACAGCCTGGAACATCGAGAACGCAAACATTCCATGATACAAGGACAAAGAAACAAGAATGGAAATTAGGACAAGAAAGAGGAATGAAAGCGCACCCGTGCTGAACTAGATTCACCTACCATAATTTGTAACATCTCAAAATTCCCGCCTCTAAGCGGACTATAGATATGGACTAAGACAAGAATAAAAACAGCACACATTGCCAGTTACCTCTCCACCTACAATGCTACCACAATAGAAAACAAACAACTAAGGACCCAACAAATTCTAGAATGGACCCCACCACACTACCAAACCACACATCACAACACACAGAACCCAGCACCTCCCAAAATAAATTGGGACAATCCCCAACAAGAATCAGAGCCAAGCTAGAATCCCCAACCATCCACATCCCAAACATTACTAGACACTGGAAAAGCAACCACACGGACAACCAAGCACCTGTCTACTACAAATCAGAACAAACAAACCGATTGCTCAACTTAATAGAAATCTTCAACGAAGGGCAAGAGACCCCAAAAACACAACCAGCAAAAAACAGCATATTCCAGGAGAACTGAAAATCCTACAGGCACCACCAAAACTGAGAGGCGAGAAATGATATGCAACAAAGAACAAGAAAAACACACGCTACACTGCAGTCTTAACAATGTAAAATCCATGGCTAAGCATAAAACAGAAATGTATGACCGCTTAAGCGAAGGCGGCACCAACATGCTCTTCCTCAGTGAAACATGGCCATCGGACAACTATAAAACAATTGCCCACAGAGCCATACCCGACAATTTCTAACTTATACACTAACAGAAAATCAAAGAGGAGGAAATCGCACTAGCACACAAACACCACATCTGCTCCACTCCGCTGTCCTCAGCAGACATATAAGATTGTGAATCTCTCCTATCAACATGGGCTCAATGACCAATCTACTTTTCCTCCTGATCTACAGATCACCAGCCTACAACCCAAACTTCGCCACAAATCCCACTGATACAATTGCGAACCTCTACACTTATGAGTCATTCTGGGGGACTTCATCATCTGGTTCGAAAGATAAAATGAAACCAAAGCAAACTCCTTCAGTACCCTACTGGAAAACCGCCACTTCCAACAAATAGTAAACTGCTCAGCCACAGTGCTGGACACACCTTAGATGCAATCTTCTGCATAGATGGACTCTTAACTGCCAACCCACCAATACCAATCATATAGAGCAATCACTATATGATCCCATTCACCGTCAAAATCCAAAGCCACATGATGCCAAAAAAACATTAAATTCCAGTGACAAACAAAAGAAACTGAAAGAGTCTTGACCTGGAAACGTTAACAGATCTACTGGAATCAACAAAACCAAACACCTACCGGTTAAATATAATAACATTGTACTCTGCGCAAGAGAAACTTGATACCTGGATCGCAGATGTGCTAGGCCAACTAGCACCTGCAAAACTCTTCAAACCCACCCCAAAGAAAATTGCAGCAAGATGGTACACACAAGTACTGAGAGCAAAAAAAAGCATACAACACTACAAGAATCTTTTTTTTAATTCTTTTTATTATTTGTATGGTTGATGAAATCAACCTTTCAAATTTCACAACATATCCAAAACAATACAATACATTAAAATTGTCTTACATAGTTGATTTTACATGGACAACAGAATCACAAAAAAAGAGAAGACTGACAAAATACAAATTAAAACTAATACAATAACATTGCAACAGTTACATTTCAACCGCAAGACTCCCTACATGCAAGTGACAGGCGAGGGAATATGCACCCAAAGTTACTACTGATAAAACACTTCAAATTATAAAAGAAAGAAAAAGTGAATGAAGCTAATCAGGAAAAACTGAATCCAAAAACTTTACAATAGCTTTCCTAATTGATAGCGAGGAAGACGAAAAGATGCACTGCCACATGTTCTTTTGAGTATACACATTTTGTTCTTCAAAGAAACTTCTGAAACACTTCTTCCGCATAGTAGCCAATTGTGGACAATGAACCAAACAATGTTCCAATGTTTCTTTTTTAACTGAATTTTTGCAAAAAGACTTTGATTTTCAGCTTTCGGAATTAGCTTTCTACAAGCCAAAACATCCGAGGTCGGCCAAAGATTCAGGCAGAAGCGGAGAAGCTTCTGTCGAAGCTTTGGACAAGGACATTTGACCAGATACTCAGCCATAACTCTATGACGTTTATGACCAAATAAATTTCGATCAAAGTCCTTGTAGTTTAAGCATTTGTTTTGAGTTACACACCAATCATGTTGATGAATTATCATTTTTGCTCGAGCTTCATTAGATAAGAGCAACTCTAATTCAACAGAAGCATCACACAATGCATTTGTGGTAAATTCACACCAGTTCCGAGAAAATGTCTGATTTTGCTTGAGTAAGTGAGATGCCACTTTTCCCAAGATGTCTGAACGCTCCAATGACAAGAGACATTTACGAAAAAAGGCACAGTATTTCCAGGTGACATAAGAGAACATTGATAGAGAGCCCAGTTCAAAGTGAATCAAAGGTAAAGGTGTACACATTGGTAAGTGTAAGACTTGCTTCCAATAAGAAGATTCTAATTTATCCCACCATACTGCAGTTTTAGGAGTTAGTGCTTCAGACCCATAGGTTGAGATTGGGAGCACCTTCTGAAGATAGAACGTTAACACATGTTTGATTGTACATTTTCCGAATTTACCCATAAGCACTCTTGCTTGGGCAACTAAGGACCGCAGTTTACCATTGGTCTCTGAGTCAAACCCAGGGCTTTGTAGAGTATCTGCAACTAGTGTGCCCAGGTATTTATAGCTAGACACCCGTTCATGCGTAACATTATGTAATCTCCACTTGAAAGGTTTAACTTTGCAACCTGAGTCCCATTTACAGACCATTGTTCGTGTTTTGTTGGTATTGATTTTTAGAGGATTTAAGTCTACATAGGACTCCAGGCCATCTAAGAGATTCTGTAATCAAATATGGGTTTTAGAGATGAGAATTAAATCATCTGCATAAAAGAGGTATGGAATTCTGTGTGTGCCCAGACTGGGAGGATCACTCAAGATTTTACTTAGATTGACTCCCAAATCGTATATAAAAAGGTTGAAGATTGATGAAGCCAGGATACACCCTTGCTTCAACTCTCTATACGTGTAAAATTTCGAGGTCATGTCACCACCCAAAGCAAGTCTAACCTGCATGGAGGTGTTGGTATGTAAATACTATTAGGGCTATCAAGGAAGACAAACATTTGAGTTTGACCAATTTGTGGTAAAGAAGGCTTTGATCAATTAAATCGAACGCGACCTTAAAATCAACAAAGGCCAAGAACAGAGTCTGTTTGCATTCAGCGTGGTCCGAAAGAAGCATATGAAGCGTGATAATATTAGGAATAGTACCTAATCCTGCCACAAAACCTGACTGAAAAGGGTCATTAAGCTGGGCCTGCATAGTCCACTTATGAATTCTCAGAATTAAATGGGAGAAGATCTTTCCTCTTGCGTCTAATAACACTATGGGTCTGTAAATGGACTGCTCTTTCCTGTCCCCCTTTTTAAAAATGGGGACAATAATGGAGTGAGTCCAGGTGGATGGAAGTTTTTGTGTCTTCATAATGAGAGTAAAAATTTGAAAACAAAATTCGCCCCCAGATTTCTGCATGGGCTTTTAACACATTGTTGGACAGACCATCTGGACCACAAGCACCAGACCGACTGGCCTTTTTGATGAAAAAAAGAATATCATCCAAGTCAAAATTTATATGAAAATTGGACGGGAGGCATATGGAATCTAAAGAAACACCACCATCAGGCACTTCGTAAAGGTCAGAAAAGTACACAATCTAAGCGGATTCAGAGACTTCATTAGCTTGTATAACAGCTTGCGGACTGGTCGTGGCTTGATTAAGGAATGACCACATTTTAGCGATATTTTTGCTTTGTACTGCAGCCAAAAGTAGTTGGCTATCAGTGTGATATAATTTGGCATGCCTTGCTTTGACCCAATTTTTATATTTTGTTCTAAGGTTTATGAGATGTTTGTATCGGATGTTAACTGGTAGCTTCAACGCTTCTCTTTTCTGATGTCTAAACAAATGCTTGCGATCTCTAATTTCCTTGTCGAAAACATGCACTGTGGGGGTGCGATGTACAGATTTTAACGAGGAACCAGATACAGGGGACCATAAGGCTTGGATCATAGCAAAATAACAGACATTCGGAGAGCTAATGTCTGCCTGTAGGTTTGTGACCTCATGGATCAGACGTTCTTGAAAGGACTTCAAAGCCTTTTCCGTCCATCAGAGTCTATTACCCTCATTGTTAACATTAAACTGGCCTTGAGCAATTTTATCTCTATGTAAACTAGAATCATTGTAATACTGCCATTGGGCAGTTAATTGTTTATGATCACTCATGACTGAATTCACAATTTCAAAATCCAAGACATCAGAAAACAGGCTAGCATTCATAGACATGTAATCAATGATAGATGAAGAGGCACCCCTTGACCATGGCGAACCCGGGGGGATATCAGAATTGAATGCTCCATGAAGCCTAATAAGATTGTGATGTTTCACAAATTGTGTCCATTTTTTTATGTGGATTAGGTTATTTTTATTGTTGGTACAGATACAGTCAAGATTGAAGTCGCCTGCAATCAATAGTTTATGAACGGAACCATCCAGGAGGATTATGTTCAACATGTCACTTTTCAGGAAGCATTCATTTGTGATCACCGGGTTCCAGTTTATGTTTATAATGGCATAGGTTGTTAAGACCAATTTCAACCGGGTCATTTGGATAAATGCATTGGGGGAGGCCCAGGGAGTAATGCTAATATTGATGTCTGCTTGAATTGCAGTCAGTAAGCCACCAAAGGGTCTTCCACAAAGTCCCTTATGAGCCGCAATAGTAAGCACATCATGAGCATCCCAAATAGGGTCAGAAGTGAGCCAAGTTTCTTGGAGCAAGATTAACTTGTATTTACCTAAAGAGCTGAAATCATTATTCAGTAACTTGGAGTAACCCCTAATATTCCAGCTAATGACAGGAAATTTGCTTGCCTTCACTACTTGGACTAGTTAATGCTGAGAGTAAGTCTCAGATGAAAATCTTGTCCCTCTCTGCCCATGGGAGAGGCTTTCGTAAATGACATGATGAGCTGGAATAGAGGATTGCTGCTGCTGCAAGGTCTGGACACTATCATTTACTTCCAAAGAAATCTCAAAGCCCAAATCACACAATTGTCTTCTTGCAGACCATATGGCATTCTGGATGACTCGAGATTGCATCCAAATTCTCACTGCATACATATTGCAATTATCAAAAAAATCCACCAGGGTTAGATCTTGTGAACTAATATCTTCTAATGCTGGTACATCGGCAAAGATGCTCAGGATGGAGTTGCGATTTAAGACATATTGTGGACACGGAAGCGGCTTACAATTCAACAATAGACAGAAATTTGCTGTCCGCTTTTGTGATAGCCGAAAGGCCGCGGGTCCTTTACCGGACACCAGAGGCACAGATGATTTAGAAGGGAGTGATTTAGACTCTTTTTGAAAAGCAACTTGCAGTAGTTCAAGATGTTCAGGGGCAATTTCCGCCAAAAGAGATTGTTTACATGAGCTAGAAGGCACTTGGGAAGCAGGTAAATGAAGAGAATCAACACTTGGCTTGTCGGACAACGCAGTGGAGCGGGCGGCCTGAGCCGTAACAGGGGCCACTGTCAAAGACGCCAGCTCAACTACACTCGGCAAGCACTTGGGTAGGGGTAATTGAGTGGAAGAAGGAGGTTTTTGAGCGGAAAGAGCATCACCAGACATGTATGAGTCAAACGCGCGGCGGATTTATTGCCGATGGAAGACCAAAGGTAAGATCATGCCCGGATCACTTAAAAGGTGAGAACCTGCAAGAGTGACTTTAGATGGCACTAGCTTAGCAGTAAGAGAGTTATCCACACCAGCTGCCGCTTCCACCAAAGCATTGAGCGGAGCATAAGGTGGAATGATGGATGAGCCCAGCGGGTCGGAAGCTGGTATACGCGCTACGGCCATTTGGCGGTATTTTTTTGATACTGCAGAAGAGGCAATGAGAGCGCTTTTTTTTGGAACATGAATATGACGAAGGAAACTTTTTGTTTTTGACGAGTTAACCCTCTTAGCTGCTACTTGATTTTTGGATTTGTTTACACAAAGTTTTTTTTTTTTAAAACTTTGGTTTTATTGGCATTTTAAAGAGTATAACAAGCAGGCAATATTTGTAATCATCAGTTGTTCACGGTGCACTTGCCCAGCAAACTCCCCCCCCACCCACCCAACCGCCCCCCTCTTCGAACCCCCCCTCCCCCCACCCCTCGTTTTACCAACTTGATCCATAACATAGGGAGATTTGGACTTTTCTTTTGCGTCCATTACTTTGGTAGTGAATGTGAGCGTCGGTGTTCTCCGACGGCCGACCGAATGTCCCCGGGCCGTGGGCGCCCATTCCGCCCATGGGGGGCCCTGGTACTTTATGGTCCAGTCTTTCGGCTTAGTCCCCCCGAGCCCCGCTCGGCCACCCCCCCTGGCCTCAGTGCACATCCCATCCCCAGGCCTCCCTTACCCCCTGCCAATTTTCAAGGAATGACCCAGAGT
This sequence comes from Ambystoma mexicanum, assembly GCF_040938575.1. Classification (NCBI taxonomy): domain Eukaryota; kingdom Metazoa; phylum Chordata; class Amphibia; order Caudata; family Ambystomatidae; genus Ambystoma; species Ambystoma mexicanum. Next base: position 919,877,701 of record NC_090926.1, on the reverse strand, counting down.
CGTTGTTCACCATGGCCGTTAGTTTGTCCATTAGAAACAAGTTTTTCAATTTCTTTAGCCAGTCAGCCTTGGATGGGGTCTCCGGGCTCTTCCATTTCTGTGCCAATGCCACTCTCCCCGCCCGTAGCATCGTTTCCCACATTCTGGGGTACCTGTAGAGGTCCGAGGTCTCTGGCGGGAGGCCCAACAGCACCGTCAGGGGGGCCTGGGGAAGCAGTTCCTCCGTGACCTCAGCCATCCAGCCCCTCACCTCTGCCCAGTATGCCTGCACTTTCGGACAGTGCCACCACATGTGGCCTCGTGAGCCTCTCTGGCCGCAGCCCCTCGGGCAGTCGGGGGACACCGCCGTAAACATTTTAGATAGTTTCACAGGGTCCCTGTGCCATCCCTGCAGAATCTTAAAGTTATGTTCCATATCTGCCGTGTACAAATTACCGTGAAAAGCAATTTTGAAGATCCTAGCCCAAGCGTCTTCCGAAATCACCTCCCCTGCGAGATCGTTCCAATAAGAGCGAAAGCCCCTCCGTTCTACCAATTTCACAGTATTGAGGATTCTATACATTCCGGAGACGGCTCCCTTTCTAGAGGTCGCCATATCAAGGAACTTCTCAAAGGGGTCAACTGCCTCCTCAAGTTCTCTCCCCATGATTGGTCACCGAGGATTCCCTTCAAGCGTAGATACTCAAACACGGAAAGAGACCCCCGCCCAATGGCGTCCCTTAGGTCCTCATAGGGCAGGAATTCCCCCTCCCGGAACAGTTGTCCCACCCACTCCAGACCCGCGTCAGACCATGCCTGTGCCTTGGAAAAACCCCTGTTACCTAATCTGAACGGGTGTTCCCAGAGAGAGGACATTGGGGATGGCCAAGTCGTTAGGTGCGCCGTCTGGGGGCCTTCCCTCCAGACTGCCCAAAGGACACCCAAGGTGGGATGGGATTTCAATCTGTTCGGGATAAACTTGTGTGGAGCCCAGAGAAGATCGCGTACCTTGAGGGGGTGAGCGTCCATGTCCTCCAGGTAAGACCAGTAGGTGCGCATCCCCTCCCTCATGTGCTCCAGGAGGACTCGCAACTGGGCGGCTCGGAAATAGAGCTGGAAGTCAGGCAAGCCGAACCCTCCCTCCTCCCTCGGCAGGGTCAAGACCGCCCTCGCAGTCCTCGGGGTCCTACCCTGCCAGATAAACTCTCGGACCGCATTCTGTAGTGTCCTCATGAGGTGGTCGGGAATGTTGGATGGGAGAGAGGTAAAGAGATACAACAGGCGCGGCAGCACGTTCATCTTTACTGCCGTCATGCGGCCGTACCAGGACAAGATCATGGAGCTCCACCTCCTGAGGTCCCTGGTAATGCTAGCCAGGGCCGGGTCATAGTTAGCGGGGGATAGTTGGGATAGGTCTCTGGTGAGGAGGACTCCCAGGTAGCGAATAGAAACCCTGCCCACTGTGATGCCGTGAAAGGTTCCCACGGGGTCCAGAGCTGGGTCGTTTACCCGCATGGGGAGAAGGACCGATTTGGAAGCGTTAATTTTCAGCCCCGAGAAGTGCCCAAATGTATTCACCAGGGACAGGAGGGGGGGGAGGGAGGCCCCGGGGTCCACCAGGTACGCCAGGATGTCATCGGCGAACAGGGAAAGCTTAAATTCCACCTCCCCTCTCATTATCCCTCTGATCTCCGGGAGCGACCTCACCGCTATGGCCAAGGGTTCCATCGTTAGGATATACAACAGGGGGGACAGTGGACACCCCTGTCTCGTGCCCCGTGAGAGGAAGAAGGGGTTCGACAGCCTGCCGTTCACTTGTACCCTGGCCTTCGGAGCTCTGTAAAGAGCCATCACCCAACCCCTGATGTGCGCACCGAATCCCATTCTCTGCAGGAGTAGCTCCATATATCGCCATTCGACCCGGTCGAACGCTTTCTCCGAGTCCAGAGAGAGGAGGCTCGCGTCAAGATCGGAGTTCTGGGCGTGGTGGATCAAGTTTATGGTTTTACGGATGTTGTCTGAGCCCTGCCTACCCCTTACAAACCCCACCTGGTCTCCATGGATCAGTGTCGGCAGGATCTTCTCCATCCGTTTCCCAATGATTTTGGCAAGGACCTTGACATCAGTGTTTAGTAGAGATATAGGGCGATATGAGGAACAATCAGTGGGGTCCTTACCTTCCTTGGGAAGGACGACAATTATGGCCTCCATCATGGAGTCCGGGAGGGTCCCCCCTTCTAATACTGCATTGAAAACCTTTGCTAAGTGTGGGGCCAGAGTAGAGCGGTACCGTTTATAGAAGGACACTGTGAAGCCATCTTCCCCGGGGGTGGTCCCCGCCTTCATCCCGCTAATAGCATTGCCCACCTCCTCCTCTGTCACCAGCCCCTCCAGTCCCTCGGCCATCTCCCCGGACAGGAACGGTATCCGAACCGAGTTGAGAAACCCCTCTATCTCCTCGTCCCGCCCGCCACATTCCGAGGTATAGAGTTTTTCAAAATATCTCCGGAAGGCCTCTCCTATGTGGGGAGTGTCATGGCCCATGGTCCCCTCCTCACTCCTCACTGCCTTTACCATTCTTTCCCTCTGGACCTCCCTCAATTTCCAGGCTAGGATTCTATCCGCTTTGTCCCCCTTTTCGTAATACTTCTGCTTGACCAGTTGGAGGCTTCGCTCCGTTTTGTGTAAGAGGAGGTCTCGCAGCTGGAGCCGATAGTCGGCTAGTGATTCGAGCCGACCGTGGTCCAAGGGGGCCGTTCGGGGCCCCACCGGTTGTAGTTGGGCAATTTTCCCCCTCAGGGCTTTCTCCTGGGCTTCCCTCACTCTTTTGGCCTGGGCGCTCATTTTGATGAGAAAGCCCCTTATTGTGGCCTTGAAGGCGTCCCATAGGGTGTGTGGGCCCACCTCGCCATTGTCATTAAATTCAAAGAATTCCGTAATAGCCTCTAGCACCTCTTGGGCACGGACCTCATCTTTCAGCAGGGAATCATTACATCTCCATCTCCCTCTGCGGTCGTTTAGCCAGCCCCTTGCTATGGTGGTTCGAACCAGGTCGTGGTCCGACCAGGGGACGGGGTCAACTTTGTGGCCTGAGACATACGAGTGCAGGGACTCGTCCACCAGGATGTAGTCAATTCTAGAAAAGGACGAGTGGGTGGACGAATAATATGTGTAGGAAGGAGTACCCGTTCCGGGGGAGGGGAGTGTGTCCACCAAGCCCAACTCTGCGTTAACCTTCCGGAAGGACCGGGCCATGTGGACGTCCGTGGGCCTGGGGAGCTGAGGGCCAACACGCCTTCTGTCTAAGTCGGGGTCGATTACCATGTTGAAGTCACCTCCCACTACCAACCCCCCCCGGACAAAGAGCTTGAGTTTCTCCGCCACTCGCTCCCAAAACTGGGCCTGGCCCTCATTGGGACCGTAAATCCCCGCCAGGGTGAGCGGTGAGCCCTGTAGGGATCCTCGCACCAGCAGGTATCGGCCTTCCGGGTCTTTCACTATTTCCTCTTTTACAAAGCCCACGTTTCTCCCCAGAAGGATGGCCACCCCCCTCTTCTTGGACCTGTGGGACGCGCAGAACACCTCTCCTATACCTCCCCCCCTCATCGTGGGTTCCTTTCCTCTTGCCCAATGAGTCTCTTGCAGGAAGAGGATATCAAGGCCGGTCCTTCTGAATTCTCTAGTGACCAGGGACCTCTTCGTGGGGGTGTTCAGGCCCCGTACATTGAGAGTGCCCACCCCCAGGGCTGGCAGACCCTCAGCCATCATCTAGCGGTTCCGTTCTCCGTGTCGGCTCACCTACACCACCCGTGTTTGGATACTCCCTTGGTTGGATCCTATGCACCCCCCCCCCTCCCCACCCCTTCCGGAGGGCCTGTAACTAATCCCCAACTGCCCCCCAGACCCCCCCAAACTGAAACCCCCAAACTCCCGCGTTGACCCCCTCCCCCCTCCCCGGCGTCCAGCCAAGTTGTCCCGCCATATCTGGCTTTTGGCCGAACCACCAGCCCGCTCCCCTGGCCGGGCCGATCGTTTTGGAAGCTGTTCCTCCTGAGCCCCCCGGGCCCCCCAGGGCCCCACCCCTTCAATACATCCCGTATACTTGCTGTTCGTCGGGGCGTAGGAATCGGTACGCCCACTTGCTCCTGACTGAGCTGTCCCAACCTGTGTGCAGCGATCCCTTTCCTAGTCATCCGGGTCTCTCCTCTCCCCGTCTTTAGCTGGTGATGGCGTATTCATTTTCCTGAACTTTCGTGCGCCGGTTCGCCTCCTCCTTTCCCCCGACGGGCCGGGTCCACTAGGTCCTGCCCTCTCCGGCACCGACGGGCCCCTCCCGTCATTCGTGTCCGTTGCATATTCCAGCAGGGCACCCCGGATGTCCTCTTCAGTAACCAGGGTGGTTCTTTGACCCATGTATTCGAAAACCAGGGAGAAGGGGTAGCCCCATCTGTATCGCACTCCCTTCTCCTTGAGTAACTGCGTGAGCGGGCGACACATTCTCCGCTTGGCTAGCGTGTAGGCGGAAAGGTCTTGGAATATTGAGACCTGAGCATTGTTGTAGGTGATATTTCTGGCCTTCCTGGCTTCCTCCAGCACCTTAATTTTCTCCGAGTAGTAGTGGAACCTGACCAGTATCGACCGGGGGCCCCCCGGTCTGCCCCCCGCCCTATGCACCCTGTCGAATACAGGTTCTGTGGTCATCTCATCGGCGAATAGGAGGGTGATGATGTCCCGCACTGCTCTGATGACGTCCCTCTCTGTCTCTCCTTCCAACTCCGGCACCCCGAAAAATCTGAGGTTATTCCTTCTCTCCCTATTCTCAAAATCGTCCATCTGTCGGGCTCTCTCCTCTTCTCTCTTTTCCAGGGCCTCCAGCCTCACCTTAAATTGTATGTCTTGGGTCACTGATGAGGATTGGTTGGTCTCAACCTGGAGTAATCTGTCTTCGACCTTTTCCACCCTCTGGTCCATTTTCTCGAGTTTTTGGGCTATGTCAGAGCGCATGTCCCTGATTTCTTGTAGGATCGAGGCGAAGCCCCTCTCCATAGCTGACGGGGGGGGAGCCGCATCCTCCGACTGGGCCATGGTTCTTTTGGGGCCCGAACCGTTGTTGCCCCTCTTAGCTTCTTGAAAGCGGAACCCCTGCAAGGTCTCTCTCCAGCTCATCCGGTGTGTGTCCCGAGGGCGGGGGGTCCGCCTTTTGCGCCCCCCTCAGGGGGGGGGGAGGGGAGGCCTCCCCGGCACGGGCCGCAGGCGCTTCCGTGGGAAGGGGAGCAAGCTTCACCTCACTGAGGGCGGGCACACGCCCCACCGTCGTCCGGCGGGGGCCTCACACCCTATCTCGGGGTCACTGTGGCCGGCCGGGGCCCGTCCTTTCTTTTTTTTTTTTTTTTTTTTTTTTTTTTTCCCCTTCCTTCCCCCCTGGGACCCTCGGCGGGGGGGGGTTGCTGCTCCTGTCCCCCTGTCACTTAGGATTGATCCCCACAGGGATCCTTCCAGGCGGGCACTCGCCCCACCGTCCCTCGGCGGGGGCCACTCACCCGGGTAGCTGCTGGTGGCAGGAGGGGGGGGCCGGCGCTCGAGCGCACCTCCTCACCTCCGATCCACGGCACGAATCCACTGCCTCCCCATGGGGGCCCGCTCCCGCCGCCCGTGGATCTTCAGCTTCGGCGGGGGAGGAGTGGCCCGTCCTCTGCAGCGGCCGGGCCCGAAGGCGCAGGAGGGGCTCCGGCGAACCCCGACGGGGGTTTTCTCTGGGACCGCGTCGTCCCGTCTCCGCTCCCCGCCTCCGGCGCTGGTCTCTGGCTTGCGCTCCGCCCGCCTCTGCTGCGTGTCGTCTGGGGGAAACGCCGGAAAGCTGCACTGCCTTGCTGGTTCTGCGGCGGGGCGGGCCGCGTATCTTGCTTTCCCACGGCTCCCGCGGGTCTCGATCTCGGGCTCCCCGGGGTCCGCAGACTCCGTTCTTTCGCTGCGGGGGTGCCCGGGGGGGTCAATCGGCCAGTAAATGCGGGTGGGGCCCCGGGGGGGTCTCAGGGGGGGGCTCAATTCCCTCTGGTAGACCGGCTCCGGCGGGAGCGATGCGATCAGGCAGCCATTGCCTGTGCGCCCCCTGGTGGCCTCTCTACACAAAGTTTTTGAGGGGATTTTAGAACCGTCAGAAATTGCCTTGGAGATAAAAATTGTATGGGGACACTCACCGACGGAGTTGGTCCAACACTTGCCTGTGGAACAACAGGAATTGGTGGGGGTAAATCAGAAGGGACCACATTATCCAATATAATACCTTCAATGAGCGGCACTGCCAAGGTTAAAGGAGTCTTTGCCAAATCAGATTGAGCACAATTAGGGCGTGCAGGTACCTGCACCTCAAATGAGGTTTTGGTGCCTAGCGAGGCAGTTAGGGCCAAGGGGCGATCACTCACATCAATGGGACTAGATACAGGGGCATTTTTTTGTTGTAACAGAGAGGTGGCGCTATCTTGCCAAGCTAAAATTTTGTCCAATTTTTGAGAATGAACACACAGGTTGTTAATCACTGAATCAAACAGTTTAGATAGCGTTTGCAGCAAAACATGCATAGCAGATAAAGTAAGATTGACCATATTGTTGTTCGCCACTTCGGCATCCACTTTACCAGACAGCACCAGTGGTTCTACACCACAGCTTGGAGTGGGGGCAAGGTACGAGGCTTCAATGGCTGAACAATTAAGTTCAATCTCTGAAAACATGGCTGGGGATTGTGACAAATTGAGGGGCGATCCCTCGGGAAGTAACTGTTGTGAAAACTCTGATTCATTCAAATCCAAGTTGATTACAGCAACATCAGATGGCACACAAACAGTCGGGACAGCCTCAGCAAATGCGGGGGCTGACAGCGGCAAGTTGTGTAACAACACACTGTCAGATAGAGAAATACAAGACACAGGGCTACCAGGAGTGGAAGTGGCGAAAGGTGCAGTTACTTTGCTCAGTGCCGGCATAGCCATTTTTGTAGAGGGAGGGAAAGGTCTGTCTTTTGGATGGAAACAAGGCATACAGTTACGCTGCACTGGCTTAATCGAGAACTCAGCTTGAGAGGCTAGAATAACTCTCGAAGTATCAGACATAGTAGCCTTGGGTGCTTCCTTGTAGAAATGGCGAATATCAGGCAATGGCGGCCCTTTAAAACATTCTTTAGTGCCATTACGGCTACGGCTTGAGACCGGAGTCGAGCACAGAGTTAGTGCAGTAGAAGAGAGTTGCGAGGGAATTTAGACCACGCAGGTTGTATAGATAAAGGCATCCCCGTTTTCAACGAGGGCAATCTTGACTGCATATTGGCCCGTAACACACTAAAAATAAATATTATACAAAACAAAACCTCACTATTTATGATAATGAAACTGAGTCCAACAATAGCGCCTCCCTGTGCGCTAGAAAGCTAGACAGCGAGACAGCAACCAAAAACACTGGTCCAAAGCACTTTCACGAATGCGCGCGCATGAATACGCATGCACAGTGCTTTTATCTGGTTCCGGTTTGAATTACAAAAAGGACGCTAAAAACAGACAAAGATAGGTGAGTAAAATGGCCAATAGTACTAATACTGGCCAAGAGCAGGTTCCCTGCTCAAAGTTCAAGCTGCTCGTATCATCCAATCGGGATACATCAGGTAGCTGGTGGGTGGTCCAACGGCCTCAGTGCATGCTCCGTAGTCACGTGATCCGACCTGAGTCCAACAGCATTCTTTGCAGGAGCGGACAGCGAGACAGCAACCAAAACACTTGTCCAAAGCACTTTCACGAAAGCGCGCAAGAATCCAATCTGCAACACAACCAGAAAAAAAGAACTCTTTACAATAAAGGAAATTAAAAACCCAGCCTTGTGCGACAAATATGTTGCAACATCACAATCTCTATGCAACATCACAACTCATCTGAGAGAAAACACAGAAGCAATACAACAAACTATTGATGCAAGCCACCATTCTATAAAGACCCTCCAGAATCTTAAGAAACCAGCACCACAACACTCAATGAATTTGAACCTATAAGCAAATAAACTTTCAACAAATTAATAAAAGACACCTACCTCGCCAGATCCCCCAGTGACCCATGCCCACCGGGCATCTTCAAAAAAACTCACCACCCACAGAACGCCAGTCTCATACTTTTAACTAATTAATCTATCCCTAAACACAGGAATAGTACTTAAAAACTTTCAAATCAGCATTCATCAAGCCACATAAAAAGGGAATGCAGAAGACCCTACCAACTACAGACCTATATCAAATCGACCGTACCCAGAATAAATCCTATAGAACATCTACAAAGAACTTGTGAACCATGTAGAAAGCAACAGAATACCAATCCCAAGTCGGTTTCAGACCCATATGTGTAACTGAACCAGCACTGCTCTCCAACAGCACCCAATTGGACCACATAATACTAGACATATTAGCCCCCTTTGACACAATCAGGCACACAACATGAAAAAAGAGATTGGAGAAATGCAGCATGAAAAAACTCAGCGCTACAATGGCTGAAATCCTTCCTCACCAACCGAACAGAAAGAATACACTTACCACCATTCACATCCAATGCCGGCAAAGCCAGCATTCCACCCCAAATCACCAAACCTAAGGACATCCCCTGCTCGGGCCGGTCTTCCAGGATTGAACAGGGGAGAGACCACCTTGCTGCCCCCTGAAGCAGCATCCAGCCTGGCTGCTGAAGCCACAGCCTCCATCCCACAAGAAGGTATGGAGCATTCCAAAATGGCCACCGCCTTTTTTCCTGTTCAGCCAGCCTCATTGGGCACAGGGCTCACCTTCCCGATGTCGCTTGTGCCTGCGGTACAGCCTCTATGGCTGTCCCACCTCCTAATTGGCTGCTGGCTAACTACTTATTCAGAATGGATTCTTGCCGGCAAGCGAAGCCGGTGTCCCACCCCAAAGGACCACACCTAAGGACATCCCCGGTCTGGGCCCATCTTCCAGGATTGAACAGGGGAGAGGCCACCTTGACGCCCCCTGAAGCAACATCCAGCCGGGCTGCTCAAGCCACAGCCTCCATCGAACAAGAGGGTATGGAGCATTCCAAAATGGCCACCGCCTTTGTCTCCTGTCAGCCAGCCTCACTGAGTATAGGGCTCACCTTCGCAATGTCACTCGTGCCTGCGATGCAGCCTCTATGGCCACTGCACCTCCTAATTGGCTGCTGGCCAACTACTTACCCAGCATGGATTCTTGCCGGCAGGCGCAGCATGGAAGCCGGCGTCCCACCCAAAAGAACCACACCTAAGGACATCCCCTGTCCGGGCCTGTCAGGCCACATGATTGACCACAGTCTAAAGGTAAGCGTGTTATACTAATTTCTCTATCCATCTAACTCCTGCAACCATTAAAATATCCTGTTTACCACGGCTTGCTTGAGCATCATCTGCTCTGTTATTTTAACCCTACTTCATGCATATACTTAACTACTACCGCCGCAGAACCTTTGGCACTTCCTCTGACCGGCTCCTTATGATAACGCCTGCTGCTGCCGATGTAGCCCCCTGACACACGGGGTGAGGCTTCTCCGGCTTCCTTCGGGTCTCTGCTTTTACCACTCCCCATCAGGTCTGATGTACTCTTAATCCATGCCTTACGATGTTACTCAACTGATGGCTGCTGTTAAATCTGCTTCATGTAATTTCAACTCTAGCTTCACAATTCCCGCATCTCTGAATTACCTTCCTCCCACAATGTTACCTGTCTAACCCACACCTGTTCAACCTCCCACACCATATGAGGTGATCAGTTCAGTACCAACACTTCATTGTATCTTACACCTATGGGTGCACCTGACGTAGCTCCCCGCTTAATGAGGTGTGGCTTTACTAGTGTGCGCTCCCTACTAGATTTGACATTGCTCAGCCCTGCTCTGGGTTTGCTTTTTACCTACCTGTAACTAATAGTTTGACACACATAAGCCCACACTCCACTTGTACTTGTCTACCTGCATGTTGTAATTATTATGCGTTGTCTTTCACTTCTTTATCTTCCATTATGCACCTACTGTAACTAGGTCTGTGATACCTGAAGGTCTTGGGTGCTGCTATAAATGCAAGATAAAATAAATAAAATAAACACTAAAATCATGAGTTAAAGTCAAGATTACTGGATAGGCTTGATAAAGGCTCCTTTTCTTTGCTAATATCTCTTGACCAGTCAGCGCCATTTGGTTTGGTCGAACATTCCATCCAGATATCTAGATTGACCGAGGTGGCTAATTTCTCACCTCTGGTGGTTTCTTGGATTGCCTCTTTTCTGGAGAATAGACACGGCAGAGTCTGCTCGGATATCGCAGAGGTCTCGCCCATCCCAGTTCTCTATGGGGTACCACAGGGAGTCAGTACGTCCCCTTGTCTGTATAATATATTCATGGCCCTTTCTTCTCCGATTTAGAGGCAGAAGGGGTCAAGTTTTCGAATTATCCAGACCACCCTCAATGTGTCATCCCGCTCTTAGGCTGTCATTCTCGGGATGAACAAGAATTAGAGTATTTGACCTCATTGAGAATTGGATGCTTAACAATAATTTGGCTCTAAATAAACGGAAGACTGAACTGATGATAGTGGGTAGTCCAGCCTCCCTTCTAAAACTGGATAGGGATTATGGCTCTTATAGGTTAGGGTTTGATGATATTATTCCCACTCCTAAACTTAAGATCTTGGGGGTGATCATCGATCAATCTCTTTCCATGAGCTCTCATGTAACCAGTGTGGTCTCTGCCTCAGTATATTATATCAAACTGCTTTCGCATCTTAGGCCCCTTATTACACAGGCTAGCGCAGAAACGATTGCTAGATCTATAATGGGGGCAAAAATTGATTATTGCGGTTGTCTACTGGACTATGAAAGTGTGAAGTGGATAGGCTCCAGATAGTCCAAAATTGGGCAGTAACAGCAGTGATGGGTTAGTCCCGCCAAGATCATGTATTGGATGCTAGGCAATCCCTCCACTGGCTTCGTATAGAGGCCTGCGTTAAGTTCAGGATATTAGTTATTACATTTAAGTATAGGCTAGGCTTAATGACATCATATCTGCAGGCCCCAATCATTGACAAAGTTAATGGTAGGGCTTTGAGGTCTTGTGGGTAAAATGATCTGTTCCTCCCTCGCAGTAGAACATCGAAAGCCGAGAAGGGTGCTTTCCATTTGGCGGCCCCTAAACTCTGGAATCAGCTACTGATTACACTAAAATGCCAAAGCTCCTTGCCGTTATTTAAGAAAGAATTAAAAACGCTGCTATTTTCTTAATCTTCGTTCGAGACCCCTCTAGTCAGTGGCTCTCCTTTCATTGATCGCAATATGTGTTTTATGTTCTGTGTAATGGTTCTGTATAACTGTCCACGACTTTATGCCTCAGGGTACATAGTGCGCATTACAAATGTTGTAATGTAATGTGTAGATTCCCAGTTGAAGCCAAGTTTTTCACGGTGATCGATTTGAAAAATGATTTTCTCGATCCAGTTGCACAAGGACTCACAAGACCTTACTTCCTTTGCATTCAGACAAAAGAGACAAAAACATACTTGTTTACCCTCAAGGGTATTGCAAGTCCCCATCAATCTTTAAATGAGTCCTATAGATGGATCTATGTAACATTGAACTCAAGAGTGCGATAATTCAATACGTAGATGACATATTAATCTGCAGTGAAACAGAGGATGAATGTAGACAAGTCTCTGTTCAGTTAATGACTAGATTGGCAGATAAGGGATACAATATAGACAAGGAGAAATTACAGTATTGTCAGGAAGAGGTGTTGTACATAGGCCAGGTAATTTCACATGAAGGAAAGAAGGTGAGACCTGAAAAAGCTGAGGCTATCATGAAGACATCAAAGTCAAATACAGTGAGGCAAATGCAGCAGTTTCTGGGTTCATGCGATTACAGAACACATGCCAAACCACTTTTGCAAGCACTTAAGAAAGCACAAATTGGTAAGGAAAAGATGGAATGGACTGAGGAAATGGAGGAAGAATTTGAAGAATTAAAAAGAGAAATTTGTACAGCTCCAGTTTTAGGGATTCCCAACTGGAGCGAGGTATGTTATTTATTTTCTCACACCAATGGGTCAGTAATGACAGCAGTACTCACACAAAGAACAACATTAGGGTATAAACCTTTGGGGCATTACATTGGCTGCTGCCACATTTGCAATTGAGAAATCCACAAGTATTACCATGGTCTGTTCCAGGACTCTACATGGAGCATGTCTTATTTGCCATTTTAGAGAAACCCAAGGGTACATTCACATCACAAAGAGCTTCAGTTTATGAGGTGATGATTCCTAACCGGGCGATTAAGGCAGTGAGGTGTGAAGTAGTGAACCCAGCTAGGTTTGTAGCTGAACCTGTAGAAGAAGGTGATCATGTGCCTGATTGCTCAAATTATGTCGAATTCTATGATATATTCTGTGTGAAAGAAAATGCTCCAGAAGGAGGGGAGATTCTTTTTATTGATGGTTCTTCGCAAATTGACCAAACTAGTGGGGAGAGGCATTTGGGCTCTGCAGTTGTAAAACACAGATTAAATGGTGAACTTGAGGTAGTGGCAAGTGCAAGACTACCGTCTCATTTTTCAGCACACGCAGCAGAATTGGTTGCGCTTATTCATGTGCTTGAAAAACACAAAACACGTGACAGTGTACAGTGACTGCCTATGTGACGTCAACCGTACACGCAGGGCTGCCACGCTGGAAAAGGAGGGGTTATCTCGGCACAGACGACCCTCCAGTGCAAAATGTGTCTTTATTGGACAGGCTCATTAAGGCACAACAACTCCCAGTAGCGATAGCGATCATAAAATGCACGAGTAATACTTAAGATACTAAAGAAGTATTGAATAGAAGCATGCTACTATGAGGGGTTTAATATGCTGTCAATTACACAACTAATAGAGATTCAGGGTAGAGCCCCACAAGTAGAGTAAGAGCTATGGAAACATAGGGGGTTGTTCTTTAACCCCCACGGAAGCATTATGGAGACAGGAAAGCACTGGAAAGCCAGTGATGCCAGCATTACTGAAAGTCGCACTTGAGCAGCTTCATTACTCCGTACATCTAACAAGAGAAAGTTTTGCTGCCACCATTGAGGAAGGCTGGTTTGTTCCCAATTTATTGGAACATGTTGCACAGTTCATTGTGAATTGCCTCGTGTCAGACGTTTACTACTGGGCATACACTGAGAACAAATAGAGGAGTAATACCTCAACCAAATGGTCAGTTTCAACATTTGCAAATCGATTACATTGATATGCTGCAGACCTGTAATGGGTGGTTTGTCCTTTCACAATGTGGATGAAAGCCAATCCATGTACACACCCTTATGCCACATGCACAGCAAAGTTTCGAATGTGCAAAGTATTTCCAAGATGGGTTGTGTGCAAAGTACTAAGGTCCAATAATGGACCACATTTTGTCAATTAGCTATTTGAAGAAAAAGGACTTTTAAGTATAAAACATAAGTTTTCTGCCTGTCATCCACAAGGATATTTGAGAGACTCAACGCCTCCTAAAAGAGAGGATAGTCAAGGTCAAATTAACTTTAAAGAAGGGATGGCTATGTTGCCTACCGCTAGCCTTATATGCCCTTCGAAATCAGCCCGGTTCAGACCACCATCTTACGCCCCATGAGTTAGTGACCAGGCGTTGCATGAGGACACCTCTTACACCCCCATCTAGAGTCCAGAGTGATGCCCAGAGTGTAGCGAAGACTCTGGGTAGATGGCATGAACCTAGGTTTAATGGTCCCTTTTGTGTTGAGGAAGTGTCCCCTACTTCAGTTAAGGGAAGAAGAGCTTGGTTGCACTTAAGAGACTTAAAAATCTACTAAGGTGATACCCTCCCACCAGCACTCGTCGACCAAGAAGCAAGACAAGATGAAGAATTTCTGCGTGTGCAGACTCGATCGATGAGCAAGACGAAGGACCTCAAAACAGTGTGTGGCAAGTACACAGTTCTTTTGGACTGGAATTCAGTGGACACTCCTTAAACATTTTAGCAGGACGTGCATGGACTTGCAGAGAATTCCAGAGGCTAAAACATACTTTCTAGAAATTCTTTGAAGGAATAAATATTGCATCAGTGCTATGCCGAAACGTCTGTTTCTGATTAGAAATTGGAAGAGATCAATATCCAGATTAATATTTAGGAGCATATCTGTTTCAAGGATAATATATGATGTGTGTCGACAGTGACACACATCGGCTTGTAGTTGCTATCTGTGTTTATACTTCAGTCATACCCTGCTCTTGTTCGGAGAGATGTTAACATTCGCACCTTTCTTCATGACCCAAAAAATGTCATAAGAAGACTCCTGATTGTGATAATTGAGCAGATTCTGCAACTACAAATGTAAATTGAGCACCTGCATTAAAATGATAAGTGAAGAGGATAATGTGACTATAGCACTAGTTCAACAAGTATTGGGATGTCACACCAATTGTTTCTCCACACTTCTATGCCTGATCTATATGCATATGTATTTTCTTATCTTTGTGTATCTTACATTTCAAAGTCTCTATTATCCTAATGGTCCCATTGAAAAAAATAACACCTATGATTTTTCCTAGTATGAGTACAAAGATGATAATTTCTTTAAACTCTGTGGGCAATTCAGGCGACATAAGAGGGATGCAGAGGAAGATGACTAGGGGATAAATACATATCTTGATAATTCAGCTCACCTCGGGAATATGTGGTAAAAACACATGAAAAAGGTGGGGGAGAGAGCATCTGATGAGAATTGCTATGTCTGATCTTTCATGCCATGGCAACCGTAAGAACCTTCATTTCAAAAGAGATGTCGATGCAAGATGCACAGTGCATCCGTCATCTAGCAGCATGTACTAGCAGAGGACAGTTTCAAGGGAACTGGGCAACTAGGCAACCTTGCGATGGAGATCAAGACAGTTGTTTCCATACCAGGATGAGAACATCAAGACAACAAAAATGGAGAAGGAGCCTGGATGGACAGACAAGATGCTCATGTATCCTGCTGCAGGACAAGACAAGGTGATTGTTGAAGAAATTAAGAGAATGAACTGTTCTGACATGACAGAAAAGACTGAAATGCCTGGATGCTGGGAAATGTTCACAGCTGCTAATCTATGGATGAGTGAGTACAACCAAAAGATGGAAGATGGAATGATGTCCTGTGCAGCTCATCTGCTGAGGGAGGAAGCAGTGAGAGGTAAAGAAGCTGAATGTGTGCTTAAAGTCATTGGACAAGTGCTCTAAACTGCTGACATAGGTGAAAGACTAAGCAGTAGCTCTAGTCCCATTGGTTAATGTGATGCTATGCTTTCAGAGCAAGGGAAACAAATCTTGTTGGACATAATAAAGGGTGCAAGAACATAATTGATGTTCCAGGAAAGAGGAGAGGGACGGCTGTATTAATTAATCGATATTGGGTCTGCGGATCTAGAGTACACATGAAACTGGCCAGGAAGCGGGGTGGAGTGTGTACCTTGGTACATATCCATGTTCCAGCATTGGTGATTCCACAAAGTAACCTGAAGATTTTCCAAAGGTGGACGATCGCCTAAGAAAAAGGAAGTCATTAGAACTCCAGCAGTGGAAGAGAGGTAATTATTTCTTACAAAAATCACCAACGGCTTATGAAAACATTCCGGACAAGCACAAAGTGTTCAGGAGGACTGCAATGATGTTCACATCTATGTTCATGCCTGGAATTCAAACAGCCGTGAATGCCAAATGGCTACAGATCACCAGGTGGGAGATGCTGCATACAACCAATGCCACCCTAAAAGGATTTATTGCCATATAAGAAGAACTGAGTGCCGTAATGTTGATGAGACCCCAGAAAAGATATGACTCAACATGATTACAGCGATGGAAGGAGGTGTTTGCGCCAAGATCAGGTCATCATGTTGTACATTCACACCATCTCTGGTGAGAACAGGACTTCCACAAAGGCCATATCGATGCGGACAGACCTACACGTAAAAATGTGGATGAGACAGGCCACTGGAGACGACAGTTGGTTTGCACACACTCCTGTTTTCATGGATTCCTTACTGGATGGCAAACCTGTTAAAGTTCCTTGGAGCAATATTGGTGATATTTGGATTCTATATGATAAGGATAATAATTGGACAATGTCAGAAAACGTCAAAGAAAGAGGTGGGAATGAAGATCATGATTGACGCAAAGAATGAACCAGAAGACAGTGCTGAACGAGGATGCCATCAGAGACTATATAAAAGCAAGTATTGTGGCACCTTAAGGAACAAAATTTGGATATGCCAAGGTTCATAAAAATTACGTGGGAGGTTGGATCTTCTGTACTCCAAATAGAAAATGCAATTAAATGAACTGGAGTGTGGATGAACCCATTCAAACAGCGGGCACCCTGAGGGGTGGGGGTGACGGAGATATGGACACCCAAGAAACACTTCAAGAGAAGATACACAGATGAGGAAAACCTGAGGAGGGGGTCGAGGACTCGACCAGAGGGGAGAATGTAGAGGAGCAGCTGTATACATCCACAGGAGATCCCACCCCCTTTACCTTCAATGTATTGGAGACATGAGAGTGCATTGCCCGACACCATCTATCGTGCCAATATTGCAGCAGG
Organism: Ambystoma mexicanum; assembly: GCF_040938575.1. Lineage (NCBI taxonomy): Eukaryota > Metazoa > Chordata > Amphibia > Caudata > Ambystomatidae > Ambystoma > Ambystoma mexicanum. Next base: position 919,861,093 of record NC_090926.1, on the reverse strand, counting down.
TATTTGGAAGATGATATCGGTTGAGCCAACCGAATTGAATGTACCCTCAAAGTGATGACAACCTACAGGAGGAAAATCCATGAAGGAATATGAGAGAGCAAAGAAAAGGAACTGATGACATCATAAGAAAGTGTGCACAATGTCCTGAGATACTGACTGTAGACAATGTATGGATCCTAGAGGACAAATTATGAAGTGACGAATCGAGTGAACTATCAACGTGCAAACAAAGAAGACTACCGGTTAAAAAGTGCTGCAGAAAACAGAAGTTCAATAAATGTACAGACGCTGAAAAGCAAAGAAGATGAAGTCATTGTATAGGCTACCTATCAGTAGTGAACAGAATGCAGGAGAAGCAACCATTGTACAGAAATTGGACATTGGTATCATGAAATAAATAATCGAGAAACCATAAAGGGGGAATGAAAAGTTGTGTCGCAGGAGGATAACAGGCTAGAGGAGCTGCATGGCGAGGCTGTCTAGCCTGAAGTCAAGATCCTACAAATCAAGGTCAGCTATCTACTCTGAAGGAGTGTGCGGAGAATGAACCTTCTCACTTTTAGGTGCAAGAAAGAACAAAGGATGCCAAGTTTTAATTCATTTGGAGCATTTAAAAGTTGTAAAATGGACCAGATCATGGTCTTTTAAAAGAAAAATTGTTTTGGTTAACATAATCTTTTACATGCATAGAAAAACAACACATGAGAACATAAAAGAAAAACATTAAAACTTGTCGAGAAAATCTCGATGGTACATAAAACATGAGCGAGGGGAAACAACAGAACAGGGAAGGAAGAACAAAAAAGAAAAGGAAGAACACATTACCTAACATATCATTTTCCAATTACTCATTGAAAACGATATTCAATAAATAATGTCCATAACCCAGATGCAGCTTCCTTTCCGCTCCTCGCCTAAAATATCTTTAAATAGATTTCCACAATTTACATTATCTACTTGTCCTTTTAAACAGCAATTCACCCGGCCATTCAAAGCACTATATTACATCTTTCAAGCATCTGAATTACTGCTGTCGTCTTGGCCTGTGAGTGTCCGGCAATCAGTCACTCCCAAAACATTTCTGGGATGTAGTGTGTTGATTCAAAACCATATTTTTCAAAGAGGGCTGATCTTGCTTGCCAGGTGCCTTCACAATCCATTAATAGATGTCTAGTAGTGTGTGCTTCTTCATTCTTGCATGCCTGGCACAAATGTATTGCTGAATATCCAAGTCCTCTTTTTGCAAGCACCTCCCCTGTATGTATTGCGTTCAACCGCATTCTCAGCAATTTCTTTCTAATTCTCCAATCCGGGAATATCACCAGATATTTATTCAGATGACCTAGTTTCTTATTTGCTTTCTGGTGTGGATTAAGATTGGACACCATGCGTACTTCCTCAATCGTTTTTATCAAGTCCATCTCATCTCACCTTCTTTTAGAGTTCACCGGATTGTCTATTAATGTTTGGATCTCAATACCTACCTCGGCTAGGCAGATTTTCACTTGTGCACACAGGTTTGTCAGCATTTTTGAATTGTTGTTGTCCATATGGACCTTTATGGCTTCATAGAGTGTGCCTTCTTGTGCTGTTATTTTTAATTTTTTTATTTTTATTTATACTTGATTTAACTGTGTTACCAGTTTTTACAAGTGCGTAACAAACAAACTAGCGGTCCGTTTCAAATCTGTATCTTTAAAAACAGCTTTGTTGTTCAATAGTTCCATAGGAATGATAAAAGATAAAGATGGAGATATGCGTTAGTGTCATCCAAACTTTATTTGATTCCTCGCTTTTTTTGTCTAGGTTCATACTTTCCAGAAAGTTTGGTACTGCAATTACTGATTTTGTATTTGTGACATTCATCAAATAGCTCCACCAGTAGTCATCATCCATCAGCCTAAATTCTGTAAATAGATGCCCCATAAAAGTTATTCTTTCTTTAACCAGTCCGGGGCACTGGAGCAGCAGATGTCTAATATTTTCAATTATGTTCTCTTGGTTGCAGAACCTGCATCTATTTTGGGTGTATATGCCTCCGATTGTCAGTATTTCATTGGTTTTCAGCAGGTTTAGCCGAACTCTCAAGAAAATCGATTGAAGTCTCTTATTCAGAAATGTTATTCGATATTTCATTGCTTCATTAATTTTGCGAGCATTGAATGGTAGGTGTTTAGTTTGTTTTCCTCTGCCAGATCAAGAGTCTGGCACCAATCCCATTCCTGAAATTGTTTGGCCGTTTTTGTTGGGTTATGTTCAAGTTCCCATTTCGAACTTCCAACTTCATCCAAGAGTTGATGGTTTTTATTCTTCCAATCTGGTAACATGATGCAAGGTTTGGATTTTCCTAAAGAGCATCAGACCATTTAGATCCACTGTGCCTTTCAAAGATGTCAGACTTGGCTCTTTTTGGATTGATGCTATTGGGGTCGAAGGAAGTAAGGAGAGTATTTTTCTCCAATAATAGCCTTCCAATTTTTGCCAGATGTGAGGTGGAATGGCCGGCATGGCTTCTGCGCCATAAACTATTGCCGGTGCCACTTTAGCATTGTGCTGTTATTATAAGGCGAAAGAGTGAGGATAATTTCCAGACCATTTGCCCTTTCAAAGATCTTAAACCCATTTCAAGTCTAATGTTAAACATTGAGAGGCACATTGGTAACCCAAGAACATTTTTCCACAGGAGTCCCTCCCATCTTTCCCACATTGCACTCCATAGCTATGGGTGTACTTCCACCCTATACAGTATGACTGGAATTGCCTTGGCTTGGTAGAATTGTATTAATGGAATAAGTGAGACTCTGCCATACCTCATTAGTATTTTCTTCATCTGCGCAGATAACTGTTTCACTTTCATTAAGAAGTCATTTTCTACTTTGCCTATCGCTGGTGAGGCATAGATTTTGTAACCTAGATATGTCATCTCTTCCACCCTTAGGATCTGTTGACCTCCCATTGACCAACCTTGGTAGACAACTTTTTTGATTTTTTTGTCTAAAAACCATTCTTTTTGACTTATTTGGGGTCAGGGCTAACACGTTTTCTTCTGCATAGCTATGCATCCTATTCAGCAGACGTTGTTGCAGTCCAATAGCTGTGCTGTCTATGAGGACTATATCTTCGGCATAGGCAAGCCAGTGGATCTTCACCCCATTCACCACTGGACTTGCCAATGCTGACGGGGCCAAATATTCTCCCAGGTCAGCCACATATAAATTGAAAAAGAGGTGTGCCCATGCACCCTTGCCTCACTCCCCATTCCACTCCAATTGGCTCTGACAGATCTCTTTGTCTAACCGTACTCTGACCGTGTTATTTTTATGGAATTCTATAAGCATCCCTAGAATGCCTTCTGGGATGCCCTTTGCCCTGAGCTTTAACCAGAGCTTCTCTCTGTCCATCTGGTCAAAGGCATTGGAGAAGTCTGCCCATGCCCCAAATAACTGCTGACCTCCTCTACTGCTTGATTTTTCACTCATTATGTTTAACATTATTACATTAAGGGCAGTGGATAGGCCCCTCCTAAAGCCTGTTTAACATTTTTAAAGAATCCTCCTTTCCCTTTCCCAATGCTCCAATTCCCGCCGCAAACTCTTCATGAATACCTTACTATCTATGTCCAGGAGGGCGATAGGATGGTTATTTGCCACCGTGCAACCCCCCCCCCCTTGAACAAAGGTATAACAACTGAAGCGGGCAGTTCTTGCTAAGATCTCCCCTAATAACCAGTTTAGAAGTCTTGCCCAAAGGGCGAGATTGTTTTTCAACTCCTGGTAGGTCAGGCCATTCGTGCCTGCTGCTTTGGAAGTCGTACCTTTACCGATTAATTTGATGATATATTGCTTGTCGAAGGATAGGCTCTAGGTTGCTTGCATATTATGCTGTATTCGGGTTTTCTTTGGTTTCCCAAATAGCAACTTTATATGCTCAATCCAATCTTTTTTGGGGACCAGATTACACTGTCTATTTGTTGAGTTCCCATCCAGTTGATGCAACATGGACCAGAAGTCTCTTGTGTCTCTTTTCCCAATTAGTTACAACATATGTTTCCCATCCTGCTATAACCTCCATATCTTCCTTGCTATGGACCAGGCATTATATTGCTGCAGTAGAGCCCTTGATTATTTTCTACTGCTCTCACTGCAGCTATTTCCCGTTTTAATAATTCTTAGCCTTTTATTCAGTTCTTTTTTCCTTCACATGGTTTCTTCATCGAATGAATGCCGATGGATTTTTTTGGACCACCTCTGCTACTTGAAGGGGGATGGGTAGACCAAACACATTTTCGGAAACCCTCTGGGTTACAATTCTTAAATAGGGTGTTTTCTGAAATCCCCATTAGATTGTCATTCAACTTCTTTCCCTCATATTTATATTTGAGAAGACGTACTCTTCCTTTCCTACAATGAATTTTTTGATTAACCCGATCTTGAGGATCCATCATTAAATCCGGGAACACTAATTCCAACCGCCGATGATCACTGCCTCGGCCCTCCATTACATTTAATGTGGCTTTTTATTCGAAAAGATCCAATGAGAGAAATAGATAGTACAGTGTGCATATAGCAGTTCCCTGGGATCTAGTTGGTTTGGCCGGGATATCCCCCAGTAATTTCCCATTTTTAGCCCCCAGTCGTTTAGTAACTCTACCCATCTTCGACCATTCTCTGAGATCATATGTGACGTTTGATTTGTATGATCTTTTGAAAGTTGGGTGCATTGTGAATTTAAATAACCCCCCCCAATCTTATCGAGGCCCCTCCAGGCAACCCTCTGATTTTACCCCAAATATTTGCTAGTTTTTCCAGAAAAATCCGCAAATCTAAAAACATGGGGTTCCAATAGATATTAAGAAATATCACTTCCAAGGTACAACTTTTTTGTCTCAGATTGACTTTGCAGACCTGAATTCCCTCAATACTCTCTTTAAGTCGGGTAACATCTGTGAATTTAGAATTTTTAAATGCCATAAGCAGGCCTCCACTTGGTCTGCCTCTGGCTTTTTTGCTGAGCAGTCTGTGTGGTTATTGAGTAACCTTCTACTGTAATTGCGTTGACCAACCACGTTTCTTGGAGCATCAAGACGTCCCCTTTCTCAAACAAGCATTCTTTCTTGTGCTTGGGCTCCTTCTAACTCCCCCCCTCTCTGGTATAAGGGGTGCAGCTTCTGCATGGAATAGGGCTTGGATATTTTGTGCTTCTATTATGGGGCAGATTTTGGCTGCCCCATGGGATAGTGGACCCATTTGAAAACTGTCCACAATTTTTTCTCCCAATGCAGGCTCTTCCCACTCTGGGGCCCTCAGATCTTCCTCCAATGGGTTGCTGCGTTATTTCCTTTTTTTTTTCGTGTGTGCAGATTTTGTTTGCTCCTGAAACTATTTTCTGTTATGGACATGGCCTCTTACTGAGGTTCTTGATTTTGTTTGTAGTGTTGAGGGTTTGTTTACTCACTTTGCCCCAGCTGCCGGACCCTTAGATATGATGTGCCCACATGTTTTTCTCTTTCAGCTAGCCAAGGGGTACTATAGCGTGAGAGCTATCAATATCAACACAGGCAGCACAAAGTTATGTGTGAGGAGCTGAATTCCTATAACCAGATCATGGTCTCTTGTCACGTGAGCCAAGGATGGAAATAGAGCTTGAACTTGGAGTTCTAGACACAATAAGCTAGTGCCCTCACTCCCGTGCATTTCCAAAACAAGAATACTGTGCAAGGCCAAGTACAAAGACAATTTCATGGCAGAAGGCATGGGTGATGAGATGCTAGGCTAATTGGTTGGTGAGGTAGCTTCATGTTCTATCTCCCTGCACCTGGCTCTGGCCTTACGTGCTGCTAAATTAAACAAATGTTCCAGACATGGCACAAGCGTGCAAACCAATTGTATTAGTCTGTATAAACGAAGGACTTGTTTAGCAGACCAATGAGAAACTGTATCTGAGGGTTTGGAAATGACATGTTTGACGAGGTAGGCTTAAGTTGTCCACCTGATAAAGGACAGCCAATGACAATCCTAGCTCCTATATCTAGACGTTACCCATAACCACTGCAGTGTGTCCTGGTTACTTTGCAACTGTAGGTTTTGTGTTGAACCTTATAAATAAGAAGATTCTCACACTGGTTGTTGTGTCTTATGGTGTGTTTCTTTTATTGTCCAAGTGTAGACACATAGTCTAAGGGGTGGTCAGCTGACAGGTGTTTCGACCCTGGAGGGTCCTTCTCAAGGCAGGTACAAATAGGTTGGTCTAGGGGATGTTGTCCCAGAGAATTCAAAGGATGCCGTTGGCCAGTTTGTTAAAGTGAAAGGGCGGTGGGCGTTCCTTGCCTAATGCCGTATTCTTACATAACTGCAAGAATACAGCATTAGCCAAGGAACACCCACCACCCTTTCCGGGTTGAAACACGCGTCGGCTGACCACACTTTAGACTATGTGTCTACACTTGGACAATAAAAGAAACACACCCTAAAACACAGCAACCAGCGTGGGAATCTTCTTATTTATAAGGTTCAACATGAAACCTACAGTTGCAAGATAACCAGGACTCTCTGCAAATCTTCCTACAAGAGGTGCTGGGTTATCCTCTTCCACCCTGTGACCTTGCAGAGACTAATCCAAAACAGCAAAACCTAACACAGAGCTCAGCACAGGTGTGTTCAATATCTAGAACCCAACTCTCTCCCCTGTTAATGTTACCCATAACCAATCCAAGCCCTCAATAGGGTTTTCACTAGTGCCACGTAGTAGGATGTCACTCTGATGCATAATGAAGTATAAATTATATTTTTTGTGGAAATCCTTGAGAGACTGAGATTACGTCCCCTGTAACCTCCCTGTTTTAGATAATTGTTAATAAAACAGAAAACTTGCCATCTTCTTGAGTTTTTCTGGTTATTTGGACTCAGAATTATTCTGGTGTATTCCCATCCATTACATATGCAAATTCCAAAGGGCCTTAAAGGAGTAGCGTTCGGCATATGTTTTTATGCATATGTTGATTGATCGTAAAAACATTTCCTATGCACACTTTTACAAATGCGAAATCAGGCAGCAGGGCGTGGCCATTTTGTTCTAATTTGATCCGTTGCTGCATCGAGTTTGTCTGGCACAGGTTTGGGGGGAGTAAAAGGTGGAGGCCGGCTGTGTACGCTGTTTGCAGCAAAAGGGGAGAGGAGGCTTCATATTAATCTGAACGCAACCTACTCCAAAATGGAGTGAGAGGTTTATACAAAATGGATTCGGACGGGGTCCTGCAGTAGGCCCTCTTCTATTGTTAACAGGATTTCTCTTCTGGCACCATTGATGAGGCAAAACAACCCCTCCTTCCTTACACTGGCAGGGTGTCCTCATAAGTGTGTCGCCTCCATTCAGAAGTTTTTTCTGGCCCCTTTCCCCATGCCTCTTGGGCATCCATCACCCCTCCAGTATCAATGGCAGTTCGCACATGTGGCCCTGCCCTCCCGAGGGTGCTGGCAGGATGGGAACGTCTGAGGTGCGCTACACCTTCCACACTTCAAAGTTATCTCCCGTAAAGCGGCCATTGTACTCAGGGCATCCTCAGACATAGTGTCTGCGGGCCTGTTGCCTTGCTGCAGACCACACCCCTTCAAGCCACATAAGTGTGTCACCTCCATTCAGCAGTGTTCCAGCCCCTTTCCCCATGCCTCCTGGGCATCCATCCCCCCTGCAGTATTAATGGCAGTTTGCACCTGTAGCCCTGTCTTCCCAAGGGTGCTGGCAGGATGGGAACGTCCGAGGTGCGCTACAGCTTCCATACTTCAAAGTTATCTTCTGTAAAGTAGCCAATGTACTCAGGGAATCCCCAGCCACAGTGTCTGCAGGCCTGTTACCTTGCTGCAGACCGCGCCCCTTCAATCCACATAAGGCCATGCCATAAACATGTCACTCATTCACATACACACCCGCTTTTCCAATTCCTTATAAATCCCATGATATTTATCCAGACAACATCTATGAGCACTGGAAGCCAACTCGTGATCGTGCTACCTATGAGCATCTGTGAGCACTGGAAGTCAACTCGTGATCGTGCTACCTGTGAGCATCTGAGAGCACTGGAAGTCAACTCCGGATCGCGGTACCTTTTCTCCTGCTACTAACTACCCGGCTTTCTGAATCTCATTGATTGTTAGTCATGGTAAGTGCAGGTCACCTGATCGTCTCTTTTTGATCTCTGTAAAATTCTATGTATTTCGAACGAATGTACCCAGTAGGACAATGGTCATTCATCTCATTGCCTTTACCATTGTCTTCTATTTAATTGATTCTGTTCTCGGTATATAGCAAGTGTCAATTGGGATAGAATTGCATCCTCCGCGGACCATGTCTATAAGCATGTTTCCTTTTGAGGCAAGAAAGTACAAAGGACGACTAACACGTTACGATTTGCGTCACCTCATTCAACTCTGTATGAAAGTTACCCTATTGTATAGTCGACTACTCTACACAGGTCTTGCTTCTGTGACCAAAAAAACATTGCATAGAAGCATTATGATCTAATTCCATCCCCATCACGCATTTGTGTAAAACATTATTGTAACTATATGTCAATTTCTTAACAGATTTTTCAAGAATGCTTGCTTGTTAGGTTGCCAGTTGCAGTTCTAAGACCCATGCAAAACCTGAGGGCACAATAATGCATACATTACCGAGGAATATAGATCAAATAAGAGAATGGGTCAGATATTGTGGCTTTGTGCCGGACGAGCTTGATAGTAGAACCCTGGAAGTCTCAATGGAATTGAAGGGCGATAAATACTGCATATGCAGCCTGCACTTTGCCCCGTATATGTACTACCCATCGCAGTACACAAAAAAGCGTAGACTCAGAACCTCTCGTAAATTACTTCCGAACGCAATTCCAACTATATTAATGCACACACGGGACCAGGTGAGTTCACGACAATGAATTAGCTGTAGATGATGACTTAGCTGTAGGCCTTGGGGTACCGAACAGCTGTCTACATGAACAGCTTGGTGCTTTCGGTGTAATTGTTTCTTACTAAACTTTGCATATTTACCAGATTGTATTACTTTCGAACTATACCACATTTTGCTAGACATCTGTTCCTGGTTTTATGAGCATCAGAGATGACTGTGCAATAGTGCACTTTGGAATAAGCATAATCATATCGTAATTGGTTGCTTCACATTTCAATTCTTTTAGGCGAGTATATGGACTGAAGCACAGACCCTTGATACTGGCGACAACACCGAAAATTCCAGTATACCAATGGTGAGCCAAACAGACTTGCAGAAGTTCATATTATTTACAGTTGTATCTTCCCACATATCTAATGCAAATCTAATTTTCACTTTATCACTTCGTGCCAATTCACTGAAAATGAAGGAGATAGATTCTGCAACCTTTTCTTTCCCACTTCAAGCGCCTATCAGGTAGTTTTATGATTACACAAATGTATTATACATTGAATTCTAAATAATATGAAATAGTTTATGTATCCGGCCGTTTGTTTACATGGAGAATCATTTATGTGTTTTTATATATTTCAAATAAGAACAGCATCAAAAGACACTGTTCAGGCGAGCAGCACTCCACACACAAAAGTGTTCCAAAATGACAAATAATAGTCACGGACAGCCAACAGCAAACACTGCATCTTCGGTTGTATGTTTATAAAACAACCTTTATTTTTCATTTGCAGTAGTTAAAAAGTCCATTAAATTCGCCCAGTGAGAGTTTTCTTTGCAAGACGGCAGCCTGACGCGTTTCACCACTACCCAGTGGCTTGTTCACAGTCACTCATCACCCACAGGAAGTTCGTTTTTTTGATAAAAAACACACCTCAGTGAAAAACATAGAAAAGGTGACTTACAGAGTCAATATAATGGCTGTTCGCCATTTTGGCTTGGGCTACTGGGACTCATTACTAATCACGTAAAGTAACTCCCAATTCAACCTATTTAGATTGTGTTACACAAATAAGATCTAACTTTTAACCAGGAATAATGGAAACACAATTTATAGCCATCAGTGTTTTCAAACCGAACTATTACATATTGCTCGGTCCATGATCGAAAAGGCGGAGCCTAGTCGTACGTGCTACAATATTATTAGTATAGTGTTAAGGACATAATTTTAAAAGGAGTTTGACACATTTGTCCAAATTAGAGACCAAGGATATGTACACCAAATCGTTTACAGCATGCGAATTCATCATCATAAACAATTTTTAAGAAAAGTTGTTTGCCTAGTGCATGAGCATGAAACGGTCTCTACCCCGAGCCATAGCAAAATAATATGATGCATAAAAATCTGCAAACAATCTTTGCAGACCAAGGTAGTCATTATATATATATATATATATATATATATATATATATATATATATATATATATATATCTCACCGAAATAATGGAGATTATGTGTATGTGATTCGAATTACTATCTCAGTTAGTGGACAGTGTTGTAAAAGTATATAAAGTGTATAGGGCATACCTAATGTATTCAAGGATGTTTCAATATACATTGATATTTTCATGTGCAAAAAAATGCATTCCTATGACAGGGATAGTTTCATATTAATAAGAACAACATTGTCATAGTATAAAGTGCATAGTGCAAACTACTGACGTTCTCTAAACTGTTTAGATACATTAAGAATTGCATACAGCACTAAAAACCACATTTCTTACAGAATCACATACATAGGATCTGCCTCAAATAGTAAGTTTGCAATAATGTATTCATATAGTTGCTATTTTGGGTATAGTAGTATCGAAATGGGTATAAAAGAGAAATATGTTCTAAAGTGCCAAGTGCATATAGAAGACAAAGAATAACAGAGTCCTAACACTAAAATAAGTTTCTAATCGCACTATTAAAAAATATCAGATATCTAAAGTATGTATAAAAGATACCACGGCTCAGATAACATGCTGAAATCATGTTGTCATGAATATAAATGCCTGCTTGTGCATACTAATTAGCCAGGTAAATACAAATTTTAAATCCTATTGTAAGTCACCATAAAAAGTGAAAGATAAAAAGTGATAGAAAGAAAACTTTGCACAAGTAATCAAGCACATAAGGTTACAATGTAAGGTCATAAAAGTAGATGAGCTGATTGGGGTACTATATCATGTTGAGTGTGGTCATTATGTCCCCAAAAAAGTGTAGAGCTCCTCATCAATGTTGTGTCCCACCGGGGTCTTACTCTCAAAGTCTAAATAAATGTAGTCTCTTCTTGTCGGAGTGTTCTCTCATTATCGCCTACCCTGGGACCTGGAATGACCTTATTAATGCCAAAAAATGTAAGATAGGCTGGGTCAGCATTATGAGTTTCAGAGAAATGTTTTGCGATGGGGTAAGAGCAGTCCTTGTTAGTAATAGTTCTAACGTGTTGCAGGATACGTGCTTTAAGCTTGCATTTGGTACTTCCCACGTACCATTTGAGGCATGGGCACATCAGGACATATACCACCAGTTCTGATTCACATGTAATTTTGCTGTTAATATGGACCAGATGTTTCAATATTGGATGCACAAAGCTTTTGCATTCCTTGCGTATTTGCAAATCTTACACCTGGTACATTTAAATAAACCAACTCCTGTTGTGGAAAGCCAATTAGTATTCATATCATTCCTTTCCACAGCCATATAGCTTTTCACCAATAAGTCTTTTATGGAGGTGCTTTTGCAAAAGGTAATATCAGGATAATTGTGTAACATACCACCTATGTCTTTATCTGCTTTCAGCACTTTCCAATACTTATTGAATATCTGTTTGATAATACGTGAGTGGCTTCCAAATGTCAAAATAAGCTTGGTGGTGTTTTCCTCTTCTTCTTTTGCTTGGTCCTACTTAGATGTTATCAACATTTTATGTCTATTCATTTCTCAGACCTTTAGATATGCCCTTTCAATGATGTTTTTTGGGTACTGCTATTGTTGGAAGTTTTGGGCCGTTACTTTACTGGCTGAGTCAAAATCCACAATATTGCTGCAGTTGCATCTGATGCGGATGAACTCTCCATATGGAATGCTCCATAGAAGAGTCTTGGGATGGGCACTATTTGCGTGTAATGGGATGTTGGCACCTGCGATTTTTCTGTAGAGACAAGACTCAATTTTTTGTGCCTCTATCTTGACTTCTACATCCAAGAATACGATAGATTGGTGGCTGTGGTGTTCAGTGAACTTGAGATTCACATTATTAGTGTTGAGTGATTTGATGAATTCACACCACAACTCAGCGGAGCCGTCCCAGATTACAAATAAATCATCAATGTAACAGAGCCACAACACAATTTTTTCATTGTATTTTTCATTCGCTTCTGCCCATACTGTTGTTTGCTCCCAATATCCCATCATTAAGTTTTCATATGATGGTGCGAAAGTGGTGCCCATCGCGGTGCCTTGGGTTTGGCAGAAAATGTAATTATTGAATATGAAAACATTGTTATTCAAACATATTTCGATCATCTCTAAGATCATCTGGGAATGTTGTAAATAATTCAATGATCTTGTATTGAGGAAGTTTTTGCAGGCGGAAATCCCATCATTATATTTAATAGACGTGTAAAGGGACACAACGTCCATGGTTGCCAGTAAGTAGGTGGATTCCCAAGGAAGTTCATCAATTTTCAATAGGAAATCCGTTGTGTCCCTAACATATGATGGTAGTGTAGTTATGAAGGTGCAAAGAACCTCATCTATAAACTGGGACATGTTTTCCAAAAGTGACCCGCACAGTGTCACAATAGGTCTGCCAGGTGGCTTGAGGGGATTCTTATGGACCTTTGGAAGAAAGTAGATAGTGGGAGCTATTGAGGTCTTGGAAAATAAAAATGTCACTATTTCCTCCTCAAGAATGTCTGCTTTTTGCCATTTAGTTAGGAAAGTCCATACATCATTTTCCAATTGCTTAATGGGATTGGTCTTTAATCGTTCATAACAGTTCACATCGTTCAATTGTTTATAAGCTTCAGCAATATAGTCACTTTTGTTCATGATGACTATATTACAACCCTTATCGGCTGGTTTTATTATGTATTTATCCAGCTTCGCAATATCTGTTAACACTTTCTTTTGTTTTTTCGACAGATTGCTCTGGGGTTGTCTATGGGTTTTTCTTCTCTCTTCTTTTAGGTCATCGATGACTATATTTGCAAAAGCTTTGATGCGGCTGTTCTGGGCACTTAACAGGTTGAATTTTGATTTGCATCTTAGCTTGCTAGTCGACGGCCAGTCTGTGCAAATTCCCAGTCTTTCCAAGTTGGTACCAAACTCGTTACTCTCTGTGTGGCTCTCCTGTTCAAGGTCATCGAGAGTTATCAAGGGGTCCATTTCTGCAATAGTGATTTCTGTTCTTCCCTCCAAGATGTCTTTCGGCTTCTTTTTATATGTAGAAGTGGCAAAGAACTTCTTGAGTCAAAGTTTACGGATAAATCTGTCCGAGTCTATTGTGGTTTCCACATAGTTGAAACTGGCAAGTGGACAGAAATTGAGTCCCAGTTTCAAAATTTGTTTCTCTTCTGTAAGTGAGAACATGATCGCATAGATTAATAATCTGCTGTTTGTTGGTGGCTTCTGTAACATGATTAGTTATTTCCCGGAGCGCAGCGATCTTGGTGGCAGAGAGCTGTCTGAATGTGTTGCCCCTCTGTCCCCTCCTCATTTTTTTCTTCCACTTCGTCCTCGTCCTTTTGTGTTTGAGGCACCTCCTCTGGCTTTTTTGTTCTTTGTCCGCCCGTCCTGACACAACAGTCTCATTTCCACTAAGAAATTGAGGCATGCAATGGGCTCGTCTTCTTCGCCTTCAGTCACATCCGACTCCGAGGTAGAGGCTGTTGATTCTTGAGGATTTGCATTTTGCGTCGTAGTAGCCAATGGTGTTTCCTTGGCTTTTTGTCGTATTTGGTCAAATCTGTGCGCAAAGGTATAAACGCGGCCTTGTTCGTAGTCGCCTTTATCTCTTAGAAACTTCCGTTGCTTCCTCAATTTAATTTCTTCCTCATAGGACTGTAATCCTATCTCGATGCTAGCTTGATGCTTTTTTCCTTCTTCTGTTTCTTTTATAGTTTTCATTTTTTCCTCCAAATCCACAATTTGTTGCAGAATTTTGGTACGATCATTTCCTGCATATTTCACCAGCAGCTGTATGAATTATTTTGAGCAATGATTGGTTGCGTCGCCCCATTCTTGCAGCATTAAGGGATCCTGCTCCTCAAATGATGGTATTGTAAGAATTTGTAGCCCATGTGGTATTCTGCCCATGTCTAAGTAATTCTGCAAGGAGTGCTCCTCCCACCATTTACTGATCTCTTTTTTCTGCGCCTGTTCTAGGTCTTTTAGCAATGTTATTTCATTATTGTCCTTAGTTTTGTCTATTCTGGGTAAATCCTTTTCTTTAATTATTGGCAAAGTTTCGTTGAACAGAGAAGTTGCCTGTTCCTTCCTTGCTGCCTCTCTGCTGGCCTGGGAAGCCATAATAGGTAGAGTTGGAAATCCACTCTATTTTGTCATTGGAGTCTGTGAAAAAAAAATATATTTATTTCTTAATTTAATTTTCGGAACACAGTTAATATCCAAATTGGACGGCGGTCGCTGATTAGTACTTTTAAGTCACTGTACTGCGACACGCTTCATTTTGTGGGGAACTCGCAATTTAAACATTCACCAAGAATTACGTTTCAGTAAGTTAGCAAGTCGGTAAGAGTACTCACCGAAGCAGCCTTTACTTCCTGCGCCCTCCGACACTGTCAGTTTGTGCTGCATCCGGCGTTCCTCCTCCAGCTGCTACTGAAATGGAACGTTATAAATAGTCCTTTTGACGAGTTCCCAGCAGTTTAGGAAGCAAAAAACACCACATCCGAAGTGCTTCCAAGCGCATTGTGTCCAATATTCAAGCTGCAACGTGGTCAGCGTGAAAATATTTCAAATAAGAACAGCATCAAAAGACACTTTTCAGGCGAGCAGCACTCCACACACACAAGTGTTCCAAAATGACTTACAGAGTCAACATGATGGCTGTTAGCCATTTTGGCTTGGGCTACTGGGACTCATTACTAATCAAGTAAAGTAACTCCCAAATCAACCTATTTAGTTCGTGTTACACAAATAAGATCTAACTTTTAACCAGGAATAATGGAAACACAATTTATAGCCGTTAGTGTTTTCAAAACGAACTATTGGATATTGCTCGGTCCGTGATCGAAAAGGCAGAGCCTAGTCGTGCGTGCTACAATGTTATTAGTATAGTGTTAAGGACATAATTTTAAAAGGAGTTTGACACATTTCTCCAAATTATAATTTTTATATATATGTACCAAATGTCTGCATCCGATAGTCTGTCAAATTTCACTGTTTTCATCCATTCTAAAACAAGTACTGTGTTACAGGGTGATGATGGTACCTCGACTGCAGTTACATCATCCTTTGGAGCTGTTCCCGAGTCTGAGGTATGCAGAATGCAAAGCCAAATGCTTCAGTGCAACATTAGAATAAGTTAGTTTTGCATGGGGATCTCTGATCGAGTGCACTTGCCATCAATCAGCTGAAATTCAAAATGTCTATTTTGACTAAATGACGTACATTGTTCATGACGGTGTGTGTGTAAGCGACTTGTGCATTGAAAGAATTTGAGTCCAAATAAGATCTTTTTTTTTGTTTTTAAAAAAAATAAATATTCGATTCAAGGGATGTATACAAGGAGGTGAATTAGAAGAGGAGGTACATGGATCAGAGGTGGTGGACCAGCTTGCTGGTGCGGTCTTCACACAGAATAAGTTTGCACAGACGAAGAAGATGTTTGCACAGAAGTACAAGAAAACAAGCGTAAGTTACACACAAATTAATTTGCGAAAAGTGTTTTGTGCTGGTGTTATATTCATAAAATGTATTTTGTTATTTAAAGTGCTATATATTGCATGTTGGATTTACATTGAACATATTTCTACAACCCATCTCCTAGAGGCCCAGAAGCATAAGAACTATGAGCACACAGACAACATATCAAACCAAGGATTCTGCTTGCCAAACAGATCTCACCATGGAGCAACTATTATTTGAGGCACCACGTGTTCCAGTCAATAAGCAGACTCGAGATGCTTATGCCCAATAGCCAGAAAATGAAAGGAATGTGACCGGCAAAGCAAGCAAAGTGTTGTTGGACCATTGCTACAATGCGAGAACTGCACAAGATGAAGATGAAACTGACTAGAGGGAAGATGCTTTTGAATTAGTCACTTGCCCCATCACACAATCTACACCCGTTAAAAAAAAGGGCCACAGAATAAACGATCGACATTGATGGTTTCTCCAATTCGTGACCAATTAACACAAGATGAAATAACAGAGACTGAAGCCTGAACGGAATTGACCAAGAAACTTGCCAAAGATCTCGACTTCAGTGTGGGCAGTTTGCCCGATATGTCCACCACAGGTGAGTCAGAAACTACATTCACAAAGGACGATAGTCTATTAAAGGAGCACAAATACATTGTATTCAACAGCTGCCTAATAAAGATTATACTGATGCTGAAATGTGTCCATCCAGTGAGGGGGGTAGAATGCGGGAAGCCATTGGTGATTGTTACTCGTGTATCGCAAGGCACAAAGATGAAAATCAAAGCCAACTGTGCCCTGCTCCATGCACCATTTTCATGGTCTGCTCAACCAAAGCTGGGCAAAGTGCCAGCTGGAAATCTACTGTGTGCAGCAGCTTTGCTTTTCAGTGGTTCCGGCTTTAGTAAATTGTCCAGTTTCTGTACATTTGTGGGACTTCAGTTCTTCGCTAAATGCAGTATTTCAAATATCAATGTGAATTTTTATTCCCTGCTATCAGTGAAGCCTGGAAAATTGAATGAATGTAAATTGAACAGACATTCTCTGTCATATGGTTCAGGCAAGCTGGTGATGGACAGTGTGACAGCCCCGGTTTTTCTGCAAAGTACTGCACATACCACTTTCAGGACATGGACACTAAAAAAATAGTGAGTTCTGTGGTCGCGCAGGTGTCTGAATGTAAATCCTCAGTGGCCATGGAGAAACATGGTTTTATAAAATCCCTGCAAGATCTCCAATCCAAGGTCATGCACGAGCAATTTCCAAACATTCACCATCAATTTGATGTCTGGCACGTAGCTAAATCAATCAATAAAAAAAATCACAGCTGCTGGTAAAAAAAAAAGGTTCTGAAAATATTTTGCAGTGGTCCCCATCTTTCACCAACCATCTTTGGTGAAGCTCCAAAACTTGTGATGGGTCTCTGGACATTCTAATTGAAAAATGGCACTCATTGATACACCACTGCTCCAATGTTCACTCATGGACAGAAAACCGACATTTTCACAAATGTGAACGTGGACCTTTATCGGAGGAGCAGGAACGCAAGAAGAAGTGGTTGGTTCCATCTTCACCTGCACACAAAGCTCTGGAGAAGATAGTGTTTGATAAAACTCTATCAAGAGATCTGAACGGACTTACAGAATTCTGTCACACAGGAGATTTGGAGGTGTTCCACAATATGTGCCTAAAGTACCGGCCCAAGAGATTGCATTTCGGTATACAGGGTATGGAATCTCACACACTGCTTGCGTTATTAGCGCATAAGGAGAAGATAGGCAGACAACAATCTCGAACTGCTGGAAAATTTGGGATGCTTTGTACGAAATGGCCTTTGGAAAAAGAAGCAAAAAGTGGGTGGTCAAGCCAATACACCAGGAAATGGAATTCAATTTCATGAAAGATCTGACTTTGACTGTGCTGGACATGCATATTCACGGAATCGTTCGTGGTTTGGACCCTAGGACACATACATTGCCTCAAAACATTGCAAACGTGCCCTGTCCACTGAAAGCAGAACTCGTGGAACAGTTTGCTTCCCGATACAAATGATTAGCAGCTATTTATATGTTCAACAATTTTGATACATTGTACATGACCAATGACCAATGGAAACAGATGTACCCTGTTTGTCAATTTGTTTTGCAAGAAGTGCCTGTTTGAGCACTCCATATCAGGCATATGGGAGGTGAATTTGAGGTGGTGCGGGGGTAGGGTCTGAAGGCGCAGAGTCCCCAAAATAGAAAGTATAATAATAATTGCACACATCCATAAGGGAATGAGACCAGGAGAGTGACATTGAGAATAATAAAGTCTTTATAAAGATTCAGCATACAGATAATTCTGCCGCCCTGTAAAACATATCAAACACATTCCATTTCCAAATGACTGCAGGGGTGGGGGGGGTAAAGGGGTACTGCTCTTCCAAGACCTTATCAGTGGTCAAGATGTAACCCAAGCTTTGAGGTTGAATGAGGGCATAAAGGCAGTTATATTGGGGGACTCTATGTTGGTCAGCAATGAACGGTCACACTCCTCAGAGGAAGGAAGCAAAACCAATACACTGTTTGAAATTATAACACTTTGCAGTGGACCAGCCATGACAAATAGGCTAGTCTAACACAGGCACTGAAGGAAAAAGGTGGGGGGCAGCACTGTATGCTGTGGATTTGCATTTTGGGTGGCAGCTTCTTGTATGCCTTGGATGCACTCGCCCAGTACTGGTCGATTAATACTGCTGTGCCATCCTTCTTTGCTGTATGCTTCTCTGTGTACCTATGTTATCTATTTTCTGTGGCTCATGAGCTAAGGGTCAGACAGTTCTGAGGCAAAAAATACCATCCTTCATGAAGGAGCACCGCTAGCTTCATATAATTCATGTTAAAATGCCTTTTATAACAGCGCTTGCAAGATAAGCCCGCACCTGGGCTACCGATTAGGCGTGGCTTCTGCACAGCTTCTGGCCTCAGTGAGAGGGAAAACAATGTATTTGTGCACGGCTCTACATTCCTACCTACGTTAGTATTTCAGGGTTCAAGCTGTGGCCTTGCACCGAGTGTGGATCTAAAGCATAGAATATATTTGCAAAGCGTTACAGAAAAAAAAATGGCCAGCATTTTACAAAATGGACTCCCTATGGTCACATTCAGGTTTCTTAGTTTGCAAAGTTTGTCACATGATGCGATTTGCTTCTGGCCAATATACTATTCGTACCATTCGGGCTATGTGATTACTTTTTTGGTATAACAAACCCTCCTTTTGGCCTTACGCAAATAGCATTATCATCCAAACACTGCGTCCTCATCAGACCATGTGTCACTTTCTGAACTACCCAGGTCGCTATCATCATCATCAGAAATATTGATTGCCATAAATATGAGGAGGAGGCTTAACAAGCGTTGTACTAATTGTCTCGACACATTCATTTGAAATTATGGAGCAAATGGCTGGCAAGCATTGTATGCACCAACAGCAGAATATGAGATACCGAATATCATAACCATAATTGCAATTAGTTTCCATCCCCAGGATCGTAACAGTTACCAGAGCTATGAACTTACGTTTAGATTCCAGTCACCTGTTGGGACATGAATTTCAGAACTCAGAACAAGTAGTTTCTTAATTGCTTCAAATATTGTAGGGGAGGAGTCACTCACAAATACACAGCACACTGATCCCACTAATTTGTATACACCTCCACGGTCAGTCAAAATAATATCAAGAATCATTCTATTCTGAAGTGCAACTAGTCGGATTGCTTTCTGTTCCAGTGTCATATTGTAAAGTATGTTGGTGGTCCCATTTATTGTTTTGTCTAATACCCTGGATACTTTTTTTATATTCCATGAGTTTATTGCCTGTCCCCAAAAAGGTATAAATGATTTTGCTATGTACTCAAAAATTTGCCCAGCAGTATCACCTCGTTGTGGCCGAGATCTAGATATCTTTGCTATTTTGGAAGTTTTGGCAAGGAATACACCGGGTAAAAGTATCCCTAAATAACAGGTACCTTCCCAGCTTCTAGGTAATAATGGATAAGGTTGGTCTTCACACACAAAATAGACAGAACCTCCTCTATAAAATGGTTTCTCTTCTTGCTCAAGTACAGCAGTATTCATGCATCTAGCAAATGTTCCCACTGGGAGGGAACCTTTTTTTGGTAAGCAAAATGGAACAGAATGTGAACTATGATTAATAGTATAGGAGGAAGGCATGGCATCCTTGTTTCCAACCAGAGCCAATTTGAAAGTTATTAGGGACTGGTAGGGCCTAGAGAAGCTATCTTTGGGACTGGTCGATGCAGTGTTCATTTTCCTCCTATTTGTGAATACGGAACAACCTAGCAGTGCTAATACCAATCTTTCGAATTCATTTATGTTTGTTCAATCACAGTTTTCAGTGACACTATCATTCCATCTTCCAAAAAATAAAGCTCTCAATGATGCAGAACAGGCAGTACTAAGCGGTAGAGGATGTATATACCAACCCATTCCTCTTTCCCCGTGCTGGGGTAAATGTGAACAAACCCAGCAATTGGATCTATTCAAGATAGCAAGAGTCATATTCATAATCAGTAATAAAGTGTTATTATCATAACCTTTTCTGTGTTTCACATCTCGTATCGGAAGAGTGTAAGAAAGCACCTGAGCTGGGGTGCTTATAGTGGGAACATTTGCAGTTGGCAATAGAGTGTTCAAGGGATGCATAGTTTCCAAGTACCAAAACATTGGGATAAATGTAAATACAATAAAGATAGGTATGGTAATCAGGAGCAGGTTAGTCTTTGTAGACCAAGTCTTTCTTGGGGCAGACTTAATGTCAATGACTATGTCCATCAATGGCAGCATCATTGCAGGCGGCAGCAGGAGCGAATACAGGCATGATCTATGAAGCTAATTTCAAGGAAATGTTATCAGCGTCCGTCGGAAAAGTTCTCCACGACAACACACATTGGCAGCAAAGTTGAAACAAGTTCAGTTCAGCCTACTTAAAATGGCAGCAAGCTGGTGTTTACCTCGAAAACTCCAGAAAGACAGGAGCAAGTATCAATATCAATTTTATAGTGTTGGTACCTTTCGCCCCTGCTTGTTCATGCTAGGTTGCAAAGGCCTTCACTTTCAATGGTAGCACCGGGAAACCGCGTGTCAGAGCCCTCATCCGATACAGCTCATACGCTCCCTTTCCCTAGGCCTCCGTTCCCAGCTCTGTCCGTGAGCTAGAAACAAAGGCGAAACAAAAGCTGCTGATTACTTCCGATTTCGTGGACGCAGATTGTACCTTAGAGCTCCAGGTACAGTGTGGTCGATGAAGAATGCACTGTCGTTGTTTGCAGCGGATGCAGAAACCGTGCCAATAGGTGATGCAATTCGTGATGATGAGGCAGCAGTCGAACAATCTTGAGGTAACACTGATGTTTCAATTCTGGTTGCAATCTCCACGGGCACCTTCTCGGGTTCGGGAAGGACTTTTGGCTGAAATTCAGCAATGCCTTACTTTCGACGTCAGGACTATCAATCTCTTTCTCATGTGGCAAAGGAAATGGGATTATTTTCGTGTGCTTTGCGTGGATCCAATGCTTTCGACCATTCACTCGGACTGCAGTCTGCGTGGCCAGTAACACCTGATAGGTTCCCTTCCAGCACCATGCAAGCAAAGATTTTCTTTCAAAGTTTTTTATGAGGGTCCAGTCTCCTGGTTGCAGACTATGTCCTGGGCCTGTATATCTGACAGGAAGAGCCTCCTGCACCTGCTGATGAATAAAACGCAAGTTTTGAGTCAACTGTTTACAATAGTCAATGAGCAATGGGTATTCAACATCCTTCAATCTCTTTGGACGCGGCACTTTCCAGACATTTGCTGGTCTCCCCATGATTATTTCTTATGGGGAGAGGCCAGTCCTTTTCTGCACAGATGTGCGTATGCAGAGTAAAGCTAATGGTAATGCATCAGGCCATTTCAGATTGCTTTTGGCACATATCTTGGTCAGTTTGTTTTTCAAGATACCGTTTTGGCGTTCTACCAAACCGGCACTTATCAGGTGTCTTGCTGAATGGAATCGCTTATCGATTCGGAGGCCTGCACAAATCTGTAATATCACGGCCGCTATAAAATGCGGACCATTGTCTGACCATATGACACAGGGTAGCCCGAATCTGGAAAAGTATTCTTTCAACATTGATTTTGCTGTTGACATGGCTGAACAATCTTTCAGGGGATAGGCCTCCACCCATTTGATAAATGCACAGACCACTACAAGGACATATTTATAATTCTGACATATTTCCATTTCTATGAAGTCAAAATGGATGACCTCAAAGGGCATAGAGGGGGGACCAAAACTTCCTACTGGTGTCACGGTTCCCTTCCCAATGTTATGTTGTAAACAAGTCATGCAATTCTGAACCAATCTCTCTGCAGTTTTCTTAATGTTGGTATTGTACCATACAGAATCAAGGTGCTGGGACATCTTTTTCACACATATATGTGTTGGACTGTGGGCCATGGTAACTATTGCCATAACATATGCATTTGGCAACATCCATCTATTATTTTCTTTGTCCACCCAACAACCCTCGGGATCTAATTCTGCTGGACCCTCGGACCATTGTTTTATTTCATCTGGAGTGGCTTCAGCTTGTATCTCCTTAACTGTCTCAATTCCGCTCTCTATCATGCAGGACACATTTTCTGCTGTTCGACATACATTTTTGTGTGTAAATCAATGGTAGTTTGTTTTGCGATTCAGGCTGCAAATGCATTTCCCTTTCCTAAATTACACATTATTTTCTTATGTGCATCACATTTCATTATTGGTAACCGCTTGGGAAGTGCAAGTGCTGACAACAGTCTCACTATTAAAGTGGCATGTTGAATCTTAGTTCCATGTGACGTCAGGAAGCCTCTTTCAGCCCATAATCGGCCAAAATAGTGGACCACTCCAAAAGCATATTGGCTGTCAGTGTATATATTTACACTAAGGTTAGGAGAAACTTTCATGCTCTGGTTAATGTTATTATTTCCGCAGCTCGTGCTGACTTATATGGGATTCGTTTGCTCTCTATAATAGTCTTCAGTGTAGTAATGGCATAAGCAGCAGTTTATGTGCCATTCGGTAATTTAAAACAGGAGCCGTCACAAAACAATTCTCCATCTGACTCTTTCAGGGGAGTAGCAGTTAAATCAATCCTTCCTTTTGTCCCTTGCTCCATAATAAGTAAGCAATCATGTGATAATTGTTTCTCACTCCCTTTTTCACTGGGAGGGGCAATAACTCAGCCGGATTTAAAGCGCAACATCTCTTGATTTGAATATGCAGTGCAAATAGGATAATTTCATACCTTGTTAGTTGGGTGGAAGTGAAATGTTGAATTTGCATCCTATTTAGAAGAACGTCTAATGAATGGGGTACCATCACGGTTCAAGAGTGACCTAAAACTATCCCCTCGATTTGTTTTACTGACGCTACAGCAACAGCTTGCAAGCAACATGGCAAAGCACATGCAACAGGAGCCAACGTGGAAGAGCAATAACCACATGGTCTATTTCTGCCCCCATGTTCCTGAGTCAAGACAGCCAAAGCACATACATCCTTTTCATGCATGAATAACATAAACCACTTCTCATAATTTGGCGTGCCCAAAACTGGAGCTGAGCATAACGCAGCTCTGAGCAGGTCAAAAGCTTCTTAACACTCCATGTTCCATGGCAAAGGTAAGGTAACACCCTTCCTCGTCAATGCCACTATGGGTTTCACAATCATTGAAAAATTAGCAATCTACTGCCTACAATATGAAGCCATGCCAATTAAAGCCCTTACTTCCTTCTGCGTGTTTGGAATAGGCATATCAGAGATGTTTTCTATTCGTTCTGGTGTCAATCTTCTTCTCTCCTTCGAGAGGAGGTAGCCCAAATAGGCCACCTCCTGTCGACAATATTGGAATTTCTTCAATGATGCCTTGTGACCGTATGCTGCCAAATGTGACAACAAAGCAACAGTGATTTCTTTACAAATGACCTCTGAATCTGCTGCTATAAGCACATCAATGAACTGTAACAATATACACCCTGATGGTAATTCAAGCATGCCCAGTTGTTCCTTCAATGCTCTACTGTAAATACTTGGGCTTTCAGTGTAGCCTTGTGGAATACATGTGAATGTAAATGAGCGCCCTCCTAATGTAAAAGCAAGCACAAATCTACTGTCTGGATGTACGGGAATACTGAAAAACACATTCTTCAAGTCGATCACTGTAACATCGGGGACTAACAGGAATTCTGGAATTAACTACTTTGTTAACTGCACATAAATCAATTATAAAACGGTAAGGGATATCATTCCCTCTTTTCTATTCCTATTGCAAACACTAGCAGAATTCTCTTCAATTACATTTCTAGCAATTAAATCTGCACAATATATTTCAACGCTCTCTCACCTTCACTCGAGATTTTGTATTGCGGAATACGTGGTAATGTAATTCCTTCCTTCAAAACAATTTTTACTGGTTCTACTTTCAAACATCCAACATCATTATAGTTCAATACCCATATACAAGCCGGCACTTCACACAATTCAGTCTCTAATGGCATGGATACAAATTGTGATACAGGAGTTTTTTGTGGCGAAATCTTTAAGTATACTCAATCAGGAGAACAATAAATTGCTGCATTCAATTTCTTCAAAAGATTCAAACCCAACAAATTTTCGCTGCAATTTGTCGTCAAAAGAAATGGACAAGATTCAGTGAATAGTCCTAGTATAATTAGCACTGGTTGTGAAACTGGACTAATTAATGGCATACCTGAGAACCCTACTGGGACATTTTTATGCCCTGACCGTGGTATATTTGGAACCCGTTGATGATCGATCGAACATTTTTGTGCACCTGTGTACACTAAAAAAATGTGTTCCCTATTCCCAACCTTCATTTCTATGTAGGGCCCTTTCTGGTCAACGGGAATAGGCACTGGTTCCAACCCCTGTTTCAGGCTGTCCTAGTGGAACAGTACATCATCAGATGTAAAGTCTCCAGAGTAATATGCATTGGAGGGATTATCAAAAACATTTCCACCATTCATGGTGTTCCGTTGTTGATTTTGATTAACCTGATCATCCTGAAATTGTGGCTTCATCCGATTTCTATTCTGACCTGCTATTCCCAGATGACCTCTAAATGGTCTTCTCGAAATAGTCCCATTTCTATTCTGTGCATGTGGGCACTGTGCTTGCCAATGACCTTCTTGTCTACAATAGGCACATTGATTTATACCTATTGGACCCCCTTGCAAGTTTGATGATAATGCAAATTGCACTCTAGATGGTGCATTCCCGCCACCTGTATTATTGTTTGTTACCTGTTGCAGTAACACTCTTGTTTTCAAATCTCCTTTCTCTCTTATGTCCTTATCCTTTTCTGAATTTACTTGATTCTCATAATATTGGCCCATATGTAATAGTTCGCTTTGTGATTTTGCTTGCCATGCACTTTCAGATGTCATTATTATTGTTTGTATTTTCGGTAACAAACCTGGCACAAACTTATCAAAAATAATCTCTTCCCAGGTTCGGTACTTAAATCTTGACAAGTAAAATCTGCAAATACATCTTCAAACTGGCTAAAATAATCTGTCGCTCCTTCCGATTTGCCTTGGAAGCAAGCAGTCAATTTATCTCAAACTATTTTCTTCTCAGGCACTAAAGTCTTCAATTTTTCTACTATCCATAAAGGCAAAGTTAAAATTACTTGCGGAGGCTTCTCCCCAGCCTTTCTCTCACTATCAACTCTAATCAAAGTTTCCCCTGTATCGCCTAACATCGGCACATCATAAATACTTCTAATCTGCTTTCATATATCCGCAGGAAGAAACACAGGGAACAATAAATCAATGTCACTCAGTGTAAAGACAGATGGATTTAAAACAGATTCAATTTCCTTATAGAATCCCGCCAGGTTTTTCCTAATGTCAGGGACAGTCTGCTTTATAGTATTCACTTCTTGCCTAGAAAAGGAAGCATGTACAAACTGTGCAATATAATGGGCTTCTATTGTTCGTGATGGAGTTGCTCTATCGGACGCAACCTCTATTTTCGGGACAAACGTGGGAGGCACCTCCCTCATGGGTAATTGCAAAGTAGTAGATTCTACATCTGTTCATCTGTGAAGCAACAAAGCCAAACCAAGAGAAAAAGCAGCCGCTCCAGTGTCAGGTGAAAATGCTCTTTTATAAATCGTCAATAAATAAGCAGGACAACACACCTTTTTCTTCATACATTCATCCTGCAAGTACTCCACCATAACCTGTAACACCTTTCTCTGCATTTCTGGTGTATACTGACTAAACGTATTATGCACTTCAATCGGGCAAATGGCGGCATCCATAATCCATCTAAGCGCGCCTCGCATGAAAATTCACATCTCTTCACTAACAGGTTTCAACGGCGGAAGAAACAGTTTCTGAACATACGACATATGCGATTCACCTTTATTCATGATCTCTTCATGCAACCGATCAAGTTCTTGCTTAAACACAAATATTCACCCTACATGTTCTCATATTTTCGCTGCATATCTCACAAATTGGAAAGGACAGTCAAATCACGCAATTCTTGCAGTACCATTGTATTAGTCAAATCACTCCATATCTTAACAAGGTAATCTCACATTCTAACAATACCTGCTGTTCACCAAGGCCTCTATGATCAGATATGGAACTTTGCACAGCCACTTCATCTCCGTCATCAATATACGTCCCAGCCCATTGTTTCAGCTCGTCTTTCCGTCCCTTGCTAATCGTACTACGAGTCAGTCTAACACTTCCTCTTTCAGGCCACATTGATGCAGAACTGCCAACTAAAGCGTATAACTAATGTTCTGAAGGAGGTGGAGGAAATGATGTCACGGGCGCAGATGGGATGGCTACTGCAGGTACGGATGGAATCGTGGGAATACTAACAGGAGGAGGTACATAAGGAAGCGGTGCAAATGGGTCAGTGCTTCAATGTTCATTTCTTTGCTCATTTAGTATCTTATTTATCAGATTGTCGGATATATGCAAATCTTGTGAAGGATATATTTTCTGTATGTCTAATTGGAAGGCCCTATCCATACTCCTAATTGCTTCTGTCTGCTTCTGCTGATCATGCTCTAGCGCTTTCTCTGTATTGGATTTATGTCGACGTGCGTGTTTTTCTCTATTTTTCAAGCGTGGATTTGCTTCCTTCTTCCAGTCTCTTACAACGTCAAACGCTGCAGGTCTGGCCTTTTTAAGTAACAAAACTGATTCTAAATGTTCAATACGTGCCATTTCAAAGCTCCCATTATTCGGCCACTGAATGTCTGATACACATCTGGTCTGCTTATGCCAAACCGCATTGAACACTATTGCCACTATTCCGTATTTATTATACATATTATGTGCCGGCAACCCCTCGGGTGGCACGGCCTGGCCAGTTTCCAAAGATTGTCTACCGCAGTGAAAAAATCTCACTAAACAGGAAGACAATTTTCCAGGCATGGTTAACGCTTACCCTTTTCTTACTCTGGGCATTTGTACTTGCAAGTGCAACTCTCAACCAATATCAGAACGTTTAAGAATCAGGGCATGACTCACCTGATCAATCAATTGGTCTCTCAGGACGCAATTCGCCCTTATACAGCCGCAACCAAGAATCGTCACGACCACGTGTCTGGCACAATTTGCCTCACTTCCAGGACCCTCGCCTCAATGCTCACTGGCCGCTGCTCGTCGATCAGGGATCGGCTGTGTACAGATCTGCGGAGGAGTCTCTAATCACTTCTGCAGGGGCGCCCCGAACACCTTCCGATCCCGGTCCGATAGCTTCATCCTCGACTCGTCTTTGCCTTCAACATATGCGATGGAGCATCACAGGGAGGGTGCCTATTCGGGCATCATTTTTGCTAGTCCATATATGGAAATAAGGCACAATAACCATATACCAAATGGTTTTATTCAAAGTATCTCAGTTGGCCGACTGGGTGTCGATGCCTCATGACGTGTGCTCCCAGACACCGTGAGATGCGAGAGAGAGTGAACAGCGCTCAAGCAGTCATATATATACACATCATACATCAACATTTGCTAATGCTATTCGTCCCATCCTTTTACATGTCATACAGGCTAGGGTTCGGTAATTGACAGCTATGACACATCTTCATTTAGTCTAAACATTAGTTATTCTAGCAAAGGCTGCAGAGACATTTTTCTGTTATGAGGAACATGGAGCACTGGCACAGGAAGGATATCTAGTTCTTAGCAGAGAGACATTCCATACAACGTTATCAGTTCACTGTGGCTTATGACCTAAGGATCAGACAGTTCTGAGGCAGAAAATACCATCCTTCGTGAAGGAGCACCGGTAGATGCTTATAATTCATGTTTAACTGCCTTTTGCAACAGCGCTTGCAAGACAGCCGGTACCTGGGCTACTGATTAGGCGCGGCTTCTGCACAGCTTCAAGGCCTCAGTGAGAGAGAAAACAATATATTTCTGCACGGCTCTACATTCCTGCCTACATTAGTATTTCAGAGTTGAAGCTGTGGCCTAGCACCGTGTGTGGATCTAAAGCATAGAATATATCTGCAAAGCGTTACAGAAAAGAAAATGGCCAGCATTTTACAAAATTGACTCCCTATGGTCACATTCAGGTTTCTTAGTTTGCGAAGTTTGTCACATGATGCGATTTTCTTCTGGCCAACATACTATTCGGGCTATGTGATTACTTTTTCGGAATAACACTTTCCAATACCTTTGGCTTCTTCCTCCGGCCTGGTGTGCCTTTTCGTTAATCTTGTCTGTTTTGGAGTGCCATTAACATTACAGTTCAAAGCTCTTCTTTTATTGTATTGAACCCATTTACTGTAGAGTTTGTTGTATGCATCAGCTCCCATCTTGTTATCTGCAACCATTTCACGTTTGTGCATGTCTGGACAGCTGGAACTACAGATGCAAAAAACATCTGCCCTGCTTATCATCCACTGTTCAGGTGGTTAATCGTCTAGTGATGCTTCCGATTCTGATGAGACATAGTTCACTTCTACTGACCTTTTTCTTAACTCCCCCGCCCCCATCTATCAACCTCTTCTTTCTCTTGTTAGTATCCATTTTAGGGAAATCATATCTTCACATCCCTTTGAGGTACTACCAGTGCTGGCATATTGAGGTGTACCAACGAGCAAACT
Source organism: Ambystoma mexicanum (assembly GCF_040938575.1). Classification (NCBI taxonomy): domain Eukaryota; kingdom Metazoa; phylum Chordata; class Amphibia; order Caudata; family Ambystomatidae; genus Ambystoma; species Ambystoma mexicanum. The sequence continues at coordinate 919,832,070 of NC_090926.1, read as the reverse complement.
CCTCCACAGTTGGGTGGCAGCTTCTCATATGCCTTGAATCCACTCACCCAATAGTGGTTGATTAATACTGCTGTGCCAACCTTCTTTGCTGTATGCTTCTCTGCATACCTACACTGTGTTGTCTACAACCTTAACTGCACCTTCACTCTGGTAACATAATGCTGGTTTCTTCAGTGGTATTAGGGGCATTGGTCCCAGGTAAACAATTTGGCGGCCACATCCCATTTTCTCAGGCACTTATCATTTTCTCCTTGGACTGTCTTTACTGGTGCGTGTACTAGGTTGTGTGCTTTGCTTCCTACTACTCCCTCTGTCCATCAGTCTGCTGTCATACACGAGCATCTGTGGTCTTTCCCAGCATCCTGGTTCTCCTATTTCCTTGATGCCCCCTTTCTGTGGACCATCAGTTATGTATTGAATAGCCTCATCTAATTGCCAGCAAATGTTCATCACGTCAAGAGTCTTTATAAAACTGTCTTCATAGGGGAATGTTGCCAGAAACATCCATCTGAATGTTGCAGTTTTCCCTTGGAATCTTCCTCGGGTTGTAACCATGAATAGGTATATAAGGCATTGTGCTATTGCTGCTGGTATTTCAGTTGTTAGAAATGGTTTGGAAACACTCATGGCATAGGGGATTAATGAGCTGGCATAGCCACTCTCTGCAGTGGTTTCTTTACCTACTTTGGTCACGTGTTTGTACCGCATATTGTTAGACACAACCGAAGAGTGTCAGTGAGATATAGGTCCACCCCTCCCATGTCCGTAATAGTACTACACGTATCCCTCTTTATGTGCTTACAGTGCTCCCTTGTCTACCTGACATTGTCGTACCACCTGCTGAAGTTGTGATGTTAGTAGAGGATACAGCGGTATAGGCTACAAAGGATATTTGCCAAAACAGTCATGCAAAAACACCACTTGAAAACAAGACAAGCATATTTTTAATAATCCCTTCCATTACCTGTGCTGCCTGGATCCTGACGCAGCTTGAAGATATCAGTTGACCACCTGAAATGCGCACAAATGAGCATTATTGTGTTAGTGCTGTAGTAGTTCAAGCCCCTTTATCATGTAATCTGTAATGGCAAAAATGAATAGCTGTTCCTACGGCGCCTTAATTGTAGGGTCTTTGAGGACTGCAAGGATGGATGGGTTTCTGCCTTCTAGTTGTGGGTAAACCTGGGCCAGATATGCTATGAAAACTTGACAGTACACATTCGGAGGACGTGCTCTAGACCGGCTGGATCTTCTAATGAATTGGACAAATTGGCCTTGGAAAGTATTAGGTTGAGGATCAGTGAGCAGCATGGAAGAAATGCAATAAAAGCAGTCGCACTTTCACAATGAATGTATGCGGAAAGAAAAATAGCAGAGTACCCTCACTCTGGATGTGTGGGAAGTCCTTGGCCTAAGTCTGCTACCCGTGAGCGAGTAACCATTGGGTGTCCTCTGCTCGGCAGTGCTGCTTCCAAATAGACACTTTGCTCTTCTCGTTGAGGATCATAGGCCCTGTCGATGTCATTGCCTGGTGAGGCCACAAATTTGTAGGGCTTGATGTCGTACAAGTGATTCCAGGTGCTCTTCCCAATTGAACAGCTTTTTCAGTTACTGCTTCGACTATGTGGGGACCCGTGAACCTGGGTGCGTCCAACCATCTGGTGAAATTCCTCAGGAGAACCTGGTCTCCTGGGTATACAGATGGCTGCTTAAGTAAGTCTCTGTTGTTCTCGACGTTGCCGTTTTCTTCTCCAACTTCAAGCCCCTCCTGGTCTCTTTGCAGCTGGTGAGAAATAAAAGGCACGAGCAATCAAGGAAGTCATATAATCACACATTTCCTGACCCAATACATTTGCTACAATCTCAGCACCTTTGACTGCTCTAGTGGGAGGAGCCAGGGAAGTCCCATGCGCCATCCTGTTCCCACCTCATGTGGGGTTGTATGGTGGTCGGATCCGGGCTTGTTACGCAGTGCGAACAGGTCTACGGGTAGGCAATGCAGCCAACTCTTGTTCAGACTCTCTTTAGTTTTGGCTATGGCTTCTTTAAGCAAACCGTTGGTGTTCACACACGCCGTTCGCTTGTGGGTGATGAGCACAGGAAAATTTGTGTTGGATTCCCAGCAGAGATTTAATGTGCTGAAACATCTCATTGGCGAAGTGAGGGCCATTGTCAGAGTGCAGGAACTCGTAAATAGCATTGTGGGAAGACTTCCCGGACCAGGAATTCTGCAGTTCTACGGGCCTCAGGGTCAGAACAAGGACCAGCCTCGATTCAACAGGAAAATTGACACACAACCACTATCATGTAGCGGTACCCTTGGCAAACTTGGATCATGTCGACATAGTAAAGGTGTAGGTGTTGGATTGGACTAACTGGGCGAGGTTTGGCTCCTCTCACTACCCTTAATGTATGAGCTGCAGTAAACTTTTTCATATAGAGCTATTACCCATGAATTCAGCCATGTGTTCCGCCAAGTTAGGACAGAACCATGTTTCTCCATTATGGGCGGCAAGCACCTCCTTCACTGTATGGGTTGGAAAATGTAGCTGCGTCAGGGCTGTGTGCAATAATGCGAGTGGCATAACCACTTTCCCTGTGTTTTGCCACCATAAGGCATCTGATGGAGATACTGTACATCCCCCTCTGAGCCACAGTTCCTTTTCCTACCTGGGTGCAGCTCCATGCAGCTCCATAATTTGTGTCAATGGTAATATGTTATACCGCTCCGAGTATCATGGTTCTTGCATAATTGCATGCATGTAACAAAGCCTCCATTTCTAAAATGTTCCCAAAATAGGCTGCGCATTTTGCCTGCACATCTGCTGCTTAGTTTCCCTTTAAGATAGGATCCTCCCATTTTGCATGTGCTTGGCATGTCACAATGGCTAATTGCTATGGGAGATCTATGACGTCTACCAATCTGCCCAATAGGAGTGCGTGCTGTACTGGTGACCCATCAGCTCGTCTGAAGCCCTTCCAAGTCCAACGCGACAGCCCAGAATGGATTGTGGATTTCACAAACTAAATCTTAATAAATCACGTCCTTCCCCCTGCTGCGCTCCAATGCCAATATTAAGGCCACTAATTCTGCTGTTTGTGCTGAATAATGTGATGGCAGGCGTGCACTCAACACTACCTCACTTGTCCCGTCATCTCAGTCTCACGACTGCTGTCCCAGTAGGTCTTTGCCCACTCCTCTGGTCAATTGTTGTGGACCTGTCAAAATAAAGCACGTCACCTCCCTCGAGGGCAGCGTCCTGTACCGTGCAAGTATCACTGAATTCCTCTACGTTTGCTGTGCAGACATGTGCATAGTCGTCGGGTTGACACGTCTGCTTCTCACCACCTTGAGAGCTGGGTTGGATAGCAACCCCTCATACCCAAGGCCCTTTGTGTTGTCAGTGTGCTCTTTGGTCTTTCCAGTATTGCAAAGAGAACATGCTCCACCTAAAGAGTGGTGCTACATCCCATGGTAATACTCACTGATTTGTCCACTGCTTATGTGGCTACAGCCAAGGATTGTTCGCATGTGTTTTGTCCTCATTACCGGGTCTAATTTGCCACTGTAGTAAGCTAGTGCTTTGTGCCCCAAGCTGGTCTTTTGTGTCAGAACTGCGGTCGTCACTATGGAGTGTGAAAACAGAAAGCATTCCTTTTGCCAGCCTGGGATCCCTAACACTGGAGCTGTGCATACGGCTTCCTTCTGATCGTTAAATGCCTTCATTTCTGTGCTTCCTTTAATGCACCTAATAAAGGCCTGGTGTAAGTAGTGTAGTCGAATACGTATACCCTGCATTAATTATATCCCCCAAAAACTGCTGCTTTCTCTAACTGTTGTGGGTTTTGTTGTCCAGCATATTGCCTCTGCCCTATGGTGTCACTCGTCGGCCATTTCGGGAGAGCATCTGCCCAATGTATAACAGGTCTGCTGGCAATATTGTAGTTTGGCCTTGTCCACCTTGTCTGCTAGTACTTGTAACGCTCACCTGATTCCCGTAGAGGCGCCGGTCTTGACTGGGCGTATACCGTATCTTCAAAGGTGATGTGTAACACACGGCTGGCTCTTTGGGCTGGACCTCTGTGCACTGTATGTCTGACTCGAAGGGTAAGATGTCTGCAGATAGAAAATATGGGATTAAGGAACTGGGTTATTGAATGTCTCTCTCTTCTTCCCTTTCTCTTCTCCTGTAGAACCCCAAAGGTTAACGCTCTCACCTCAGGTAAGTGACCGCTGTGCTCTCCATCTGCCTCGGGGCAGGGTGCTGTAACCAGTTTCTTCACTGGATAAGGGGAGCAGGCCTCTTGACTTCAGAGGACTGCTGTCCGTCGTTTACTGCACGAACGGTAAGTTTCGAGTAATTCTAATGTCTTTAAAGTCTTTAGTAATGATGTCTCTTGTTTTGCAGGGTTCCGGCGATGGCGGATGACGGGCTGAAGTGAGTTGAAGATGGAGCCCGTGTGATGAATAGAAGCACCTGGAAGCACGTAAGTAAGCGCTTGTTGCCTGCTTCACGATGCGCTCTAACTGTCTTTTTATTTTGCAGGTACAAGTTCGGAGCGGCTGCAGGGTGCCGGAATACCCACTGGGTTAGATGTGGAAAGGAGTTATGGCACGTGAGTATTAAAGTTCCCCAATGTCTTTAAACGCACCTTGTTTTGTCTTTCAGATGCGGGATGCAGCGCCGAAGGCCTCCGGAGCGTGCGAAGAGTTGGTAAGCTTTTGTCTTTCAGATGCCGGAATGCAGTGTGAAGACCTCCGGAGCGCACGAAGAGTAGGTAAGCCTTTGTCTTTCAGATGCCGGAATGCAGCGCGAGGCGTTGGTGACAGCCGATGGACCAGGTAAGTGAAGAGCTGTCACTGAAGACCATAATGCTAACCTGTTCCTTCTTGTCTTTATAGGTGTTGCTGAAGACTGGATTCAGGATGGTAAGCCTTTTTCCTTAGGCCCAGGATCAGATGCAGAAGACACGATGAGCGTTCTGCTGCAGAGGATGCAGAATAACGCAAAGCAAGATTCATCCATCGGGTGTGGTTTAAATAGCCTCCTGTAGTGCTTAGGTGTCTCCTTCCACAGCCATGCCTAGGTAAGAAAAGAGTTCCTGCTTTCCAGAAGAGTTCCAGTGTTCTGAATCTAGGGAGTGGCTCCTGCCCCACCCAACAGGAAAAGTAGTTCCAAACAGAAGAGGATCAGAGGCTCAACTGGCAGGCAAGTAAGCAGCATGGTCTGCTGCAGGTAAGTCCACCCAAGCATTATGAGCCCGGCGCTTCCAGCGCTGGGACTGGGCATATTTATGAGCCTGGTGCCACTGGCGCCAGGACTGGGTCCAAAAGGTCCCAATTGGGACTGGTTGGCACTCGGAACCTGGGTTATGGATCTGCTTCCAAGGGAGTTGGGAAAACCCTGACCTTTTGGAAGCAGAGATCATGACAGTACCCCCCCTCAAGGCCCCTCCCAAACCGGGCTTCTCCGGGGGTTTTGGCTTGTCAGGAAATGTTCGGTGAAATCTTTTGATTAGGCGAGGAGCGTGGACATATTCAGCAGGTTCCCAGGATCTCTCTTGGGGGCCGTAGCCTTTCCAGTCAATTAGGTAAAATAGTTTAGATTTGGAGATCTTGGAGTCCAGAATGCTTTTGACTTCAAACTCGAGTTCTCCATCAACTAGGATAGGTTTTGGAGATTTAGTTAGTCGGGTTTGAGGTTGCACAGGTTTTAATAGAGAGACGTGGAAGACCGGATGTATCTTCATGTGCGGGGGCAAGTCCAACTTGACCGCTACTGGGTTTACTATGGTAGTGATGGAATAGGGACCAAGGTATCTTGGGTTGAATGTGCATGGCCCTTTTAGAGGTAGATATTTGGTGGATAACCAGACTTGATCCCCTACTTGATATTAAGGGGCTTCCTTCCGATGTTGATCTGCTCCTTTCTTGTATTGTTCTTTAGCCCTTTGAAGGTGAGAAACAGCTTCCTTAAAGGCTTGGGTGATTGTAGAATGCAGGTAGTCTACTGCTGGTGTTTCAAGATCTTGGAGGGGATCCAACTCCGAGGTTGACTGCCGTACAAAAGAAAAAACGGGGTTTTCCCAGTTCCCGAATGGACAGAGTTATTGTAGGCATATTCGGCTATCCAAAGGATGTCTTTCCAAGTTTTTTCAGTTTGTTACAGAGTTTGATTGGTCCTCTCGGTTTGTCCGTCGGTCTGAGGGTGGTGACTGGTCGATAGTCTCACATCAATTTGAGCCGACCGACAGCAACTTCGCCAAAAATGAGAAATAAATTGACTACCTCGATCCGAAATTAGAACCGAAGGAAAACCGTGCAGTCGGACGATGTTTTCGAGAAATTCTCGGGCCAGAGTTGCTGCTGTTGGCAAGCCTTTGAGCGGAATGAAATGCGCCATCTTGGAGAATAAGTCCACGATTACTAGAATCGTATTGTATCCGGAGCATGGAGGTAGATCGGTGATGAAGTCCATAGAAAGCGTATGCCAAGGGCGAGGTGGGATGTCAATAGGGCGTAAGAGGCCTGCTGGTCTTTCCTTTTGACTCTTGTTTTGGGCGCATACTCCACAGGACATTATAAAGTCTCTGATATCTTTTTTCCAAGACGGCCACCAGAAGTAGCGCTTGATCTTTTCTGAGGTCTTGGCCATACCGGGATGTCCTTCCATTAAAGAATCGTGATAACAAGAGATTACTTTTTTCTGTAAATCTGTGCTGGGTAGGTATAATCGTTCTTGGAAATACAATAAGTTGTCCTTTACTGCAAAGTCCTTTCCCTGCAGATGCCAATTCTGTATGTCTGCTGGAGTTACAAGTTGCCTGGCTTTATCCTTAACTTCCTCTATGGATTCTGTGGCGATTACACCCAGAATTCTTTGTTCGGGAATGATTGGTACAGGTTTAGGGTTGATCAAGTGTTCTTCCACTCCCATCCGAGAAAGGGCATCAGCTTTACCGTTCTTTGTACCAGGTCGATAGGTAATTATGAAGTCAAACTCGGCAAAGAATAATGCCCAACGGAGTTGTCTAGAGGATTGGGCTTTTGCGGTTTTCAAATATTGCAGGTTTCGGTGATCCGTAATCACAGTAACGGTGTGTCGGGCCCCCAGCAGATAATGCCGCCAAGCCTTAAAGGCAGACTTGATAGCCAGAAGTTCCTTGTCAGTAATCGTGTAATTGATTTCAGGAGGCGAGAATTTGCGGGACCAAAATGGCACGGGATGCAACTGATTGGTTACCGGGTCCTTTTGTGATAGAACTGCCCCCATGGCAAGGCTTGAAGCATCAGTTTCCACGATGTAGGGGAGTTCGGGGCGAGGGTGTTTTAAGATTGGTGCAGAGATAAATTTAGTCTTCAAATCCTGGAAAGCTTGTTCCGCCTCGGTAGACCATTCAAAACGTTTGTTTTTCTTTAACAAAGCAGTGATGGGCTGGACTATTCGAGAGAATTCGGGGATAAACCTGCGGTAAAAGTTAGCGAAGCCTAACATGCTTTGCACACCTTTTACGGAGGATGGTGATGGCCATTTGAGAACTGCATCGACCTTCTTTGAATCCATACGCACTCCGCCAGGTGATAATATGAATCCCAAGAATTCAACTTCAGTCACGTTGAAAACACATTTTTCCAACTTAGCGAAAAGTTTGTGTTGACGCAATCTTTCGAGGACCATTTTCACGTGTTTCCGATGTTCAGATTCCGATGAAGAATAAACGAGGATGTCGTCAATGTAAACAACAACACACACATCTATGAGCTCTCTGAGGACATCGTTCATAAAATATTGAAAGGCGGCCGGGGCATTGCAAAGTCCGAAGGGCATGACCTGATATTCAAATAGCCCATACTTGGTGCGGAAGGCCGTCTTCCATTCATCGCCCTCTTTTACTCGTACCAAGTGGTAAGCTCCTCTAAGATCCAGCTTTGTATATATGCATGCTTTTCTGACTTGGTCCAGGAGTTCAGGGATCAAAGGTAACGGATATCTATTCTTAACAGTGATCTGGTTCAGGGAGCGATAATCTATACAAGTTCTAAGGTCTCCTTCCTTTTTTGGAACGAAGAACAAAGCTGAAGAAGCAGGGGACTTGGAAGGACGAATAAACCCATTTGCCAGGTATTGATCCAGGTATTGTCGAAGGTGAAGGTTCTCAGGCTCGGTGAGGGCATAAATTCTACTACAAGGAGGAGTAGATCCAGGTATCAGGTCTATCTGGCAGTCATAAGACCTATGAGGAGGTAGAGAGTTAGCCTGATCCTTCCGGAAAACATCTTGGTATTCTAGGTATTCGGGAGGTAACTGGGGAGTCTCTGAAGAAATTGCTGCCAGTGCAACACCAGGTGGAGGGTGACAAGTAGAGACACATTCTGGAAACTGGACCGTTCTTGCTCGCCAATCGATCAGAGGATTGTGTTTCTCTAACCAAGGTATTCCTAGAATAATCTGAAACTGAGGGGCCTTGATCACATCGAACACGATCTTCTCATGGTGTCCATCTTGACTTACTAGCGTCACCTCTTGAGTGGTATGCGTTACTGGCCCGGAGGCGATCTCCGTACCATCCACCGTAGTAATGACGTCCTTTACAGCCTTGGGACAAAGAGTTAGATTCATCCTCAAAACCATTTCATGATCCACATAATTGCCGATGGCACCGCTGTCGACATAAGCTTCAATTGCATGCAATCGATCCGGATTATCAGGGCTAATGAGGACCATAGGTATCACGAAATGCGAGGTCACGGAACTGGTTTTCACGCTCGGCAAGAGGACCTCTATTCTTGTCGGGCGAGGTCGTTTCCCTGCTCAGAGTTTGTAACTTTGGTAACTGCAGCTCCTACTGCCTTCTTGGCAGGTTTCACCGGACAGTCTCGAAGAAAGTGCCCTGAGTTTCCGCAATAGAGGCATAATTGCAACTGTTTTCTCCTTTCCCGCTCCTTTTGTGTTAGAGGACCTTTCAGACCCCCTATTTGCATGGGTTCCCCAGAGTCTACTCCTTTGGAAGGAGTTGGCGGTTTGGAAAATACTCGAGCATCAAACTTGGAACGATCGGCCTTCCGTTTCTGCAGTGTGTGATCTATTTGAACGACTAAGTCTATATAGTCCGAACAATCTTGTGGGGGATTCACTACTTGGGCTAACACATCTTTGAGCTCTCCACGTAGACCTCTATAAAACAGCGTAATCCTTTTGTCCTCAGGCCATTGAGTTTCCACTATCAGTCTGTTGAAAGACGCAATATAAGCCAAAAGGTCTTGATTACCTTGTCGCAACGAAAGAAGCTCATTGTCCAAGGCCTGCCCCTGTGAATGTCTTGCGAACAGTTTTTCCATACTGAGCTGAAAAGCTTAAAAATCATGGAGGACCGGATCATCTTGATTTACTAGAGGGATCGACCAGTCTGCCGCATTGCCACTAAGGTACGAAAGCACGAAAGCTACTTTAGCTTGATCAGTTGGAAAGGCTGCTGGCCGGCATAAGAAATGCAACCGGCACTGATTGATAAATACTGCAAACCTCTTTGGGTCACCAGAAAATCGTTCGGGCGGAGCCAGAGGTACATTCCCAGGTAGGTTGATCTGCACTGGATTCATAGAGGATGTAGAAGGAAAATTTCCCCCAGATGCGGGTAACGGGGTCTGTCCGGCTTGTGACTGTAGCAATTGTCTAGCGAGATCATCTGTTCGCTCCTTGGAAATAATCAGTTCCCTTCTTAGAGCGTTCGTTTCCTGACGGGCTGCATGCACTTCTGCCCTTAGTTCCCCAAGTAACTGGGCTAGCTGGTCGGTATCCGAGGTTTCCATAGCGCCTGGACGGGAGTTTTGTGGTAGGCTTTGCGTTCTGTAACGCTCACCTGATTCCCGTAGAGGCGCCGGTCTTGACTGGGCGTATACCGTATCTTCAAAGGTGATGTGTAACACACGGCTGGCTCTTTGGGCTGGACCTCTGTGCACTGTATGTCTGACTCGAAGGGTAAGATGTCTGCAGATAGAAAATATGGGATTAAGGAACTGGGTTATTGAATGTCTCTCTCTTCTTCCCTTTCTCTTCTCCTGTAGAACCCCAAAGGTTAACGCTCTCACCTTAGGTAAGTGACCGCTGTGCTCTCCATCTGCCTCGGGGCAGGGTGCTGTAACCAGTTTCTTCACTGGATAAGGGGAGCAGGCCTCTTGACTTCAGAGGACTGTTGTCCGTCGTTTACTGCACGAACGGTAAGTTTCGAGTAATTCTAATGTCTTTAAAGTCTTTAGTTATGATGTCTCTTGTTTTGCAGGGTTCCGGCGATGGCGGATGACGGGCTGAAGTGAGTTGAAGATGGAGCCCGTGTGATGAATAGAAGCACATGGAAGCACGTAAGTAAGCGCTTGTTGCCTGCTTCACGATGCGCTCTAACTGTCTTTTTATTTTGCAGGTACAAGTTCGGAGCGGCTGCAGGGTGCCGGAATACCCACTGGGTTAGATGTGGAAAGGAGTTATGGCACGTGAGTATTAAAGTTCCCCAATGTCTTTAAACGCACCTTGTTTTGTCTTTCAGATGCGGGATGCAGCGCCGAAGGCCTCCGGAGCGTGCGAAGAGTTGGTAAGCTTTTGTCTTTCAGATGCCGGAATGCAGTGTGAAGACCTCCGGAGCGCACGAAGAGTAGGTAAGCCTTTGTCTTTCAGTTGCCGGAATGCAGCGCGAGGCGTTGGTGACAGCCGATGGACCAGGTAAGTGAAGAGCTGTCACTGAAGACCATAATGCTAACCTGTTCCTTCTTGTCTTTATAGGTGTTGCTGAAGACTGGATTCAGGATGGTAAGCCTTTTTCCTTAGGCCCAGGATCAGATGCAGAAGACACGATGAGCGTTCTGCTGCAGAGGATGCAGAATAACGCAAAGCAAGATTCATCCATCGGGGGTGGTTTAAATAGCCTCCTGTAGTGCTTAGAGTGTCTCCTTCCACAGCCACGCCTAGGTAAGAAAAGAGTTCCTGCTTTCCAGAAGAGTTCCAGTGTTCTGAATCTAGGGAGTGGCTCCTGCCCCACCCAACAGAAAAAGTAGTTCCAAACAGAAGAGGATCAGAGGCTCAACTGGCAGGCAAGTAAGCAGCATGGTCTGCTGCAGGTAAGTCCACCCAAGCATTATGAGCCCGGCGCTTCCAGCGCTGGGACTGGGCATATTTATGAGCCTGGTGCCACTGGCGCCAGGACTGGGTCCAAAAGGTCCCAATTGGGACTGGTTGGCACTCGGAACCTGGGTTATGGATCTGCTTCCAAGGGAGTTGGGAAAACCCTGACCTTTTGGAAGCAGAGATCATGACAGTACTGTCAACATGAGTCATTTCTACACTGTTCTTCTGTTTTGCTGCAAATCAATGTGACATCTACAAACTGTATAACTGCACTCTCCATCTGAGCATTGCCTTGGTCCATTTGAAGGACCCTATTGAATATGGAAGGTGATTCAAAGTACCCTTGAGGAAGTCTTGTATTTTTCCACTTCTTACTTCTATATAGAAATGAAGTTAAGTCTTCTGAGTCTGGGTGTAATGGTATAGAGAAGGAATTCATCAAATCTATGACCGTGAAGTAGGCAGCTTCACAAAATTGTCGCTGGGTTTGGAACAAATGGATATTCTGCTTCTACAATATGGTTAAAAGGGCACAAGTCCTGTATAAAATGCCACGACCACCCTGTCACCTTTTTGATCGAGTGCACTGCAGTGTTGAATTGTGATTCTGATGGCACTGGGATGCCGTGCTGCACTAGTGCTGCAATGGTCTCAGATACCATTGTCTGACTCATTTAGAGTGGGTATTGTTTAACTCGTGGTAGAATTGCTCCTGGCATCAGTTTTATTTTCACTGCTCCTATCCCCGTCAGAAGCCCCACATAATAGGGACTTGTGGTCCATAAAATGCTTGGGACCCTTGCCAAATCCTCAAGAAAGGTTGGCGGTGCCTTCAGCACCATCTCCATTCTCAGCGGTACCTATCTGTATTGTATTTTCACATTGGACACCATCGCGTGACCTGATCTGTTGTCTCTAAATAGGTCTTCGTCTGTGACTGTGGTCAACCTGTACGCCTCAGCTATGGCGATCACTGCTCGCCATGGTCGCCCTGTGTCATCTGTCCCATGCACTGTTATCCACTCGTCTCCCACGATTACTGCCTCTAATTTTAGTGGCACTATCGTTCCTTCTTCCTCATCTAATAGTATCTCTGGCCTGAATAAGTAATCGTTTGGAAGGCGCCACATTTTCCCCTGAATCCCTGGAAGCCATGCTATTATGACATCTGTACCATATTGGTACTGTTCTGCAAAAATCATCCACAAAGCCCAGCCTCTTAGAGACCATGTTTCTGCTGGGCTTCCCTCCAAAGTCAATCATGTCCTTGCTACCCCTTCCCCCACAGGACTATGCCTGTCCTGTCTGATAGAGTGGCAGTCCTATCCTGTATAGCAATGCTGTCTGTCTCCGTTCATCTACATCCTCCCATTTTGTCGTCTCCCGTGCCCATTTTCTCCTTATGTCTTATTGCACCCTCCTCCTTGCGTTTGCACTTATGAGTCGCTCCATTTCCCACTTTCGCCGTTCCCTCTTTACTAAAGCTTGCTTTACCTTCTTGTCCTTTTCTCTTTGCCTCCATCTCTTTGACCCCTCTCCCTCCTCTCTTGCTGCTCCCGTTCTTTATCCTCTTCCCTTTGCTTGTCTCTATGCACTCTCCCCTTCTTCCTTTTCCTTTTTTTCTACTTCTTCCATCATCTCCTCCCAGTCTCGTGCTTCGCTGCTCCCCTTGTGACCCTCCATTTCTTTGATCGCCCCGCTCCTTCTCCTGTTGTCTTCCCATCCAATTTTAGAAGCAAATGCCCTCCTATCCATTAGTTAAAGGCTATGCCCTCCAGACCCTCTTTGGCGCTATTCTGTGTCTGGATGTATTCTCCCTTTCAGCTGTGTTTGTCCAGCCCCCTTCTGCCCCTCCTCCTTGGTATACTGTGGAGGTTGAAATACCGGATTGGAGTACCCCTCTGTTGCCTTTAGCTCCCGTATAGTGAAAACCCTTGCACTTCTTCTGTGTCCCCTTCTTTTTCGCTTGCAGGAGAAGGTGGGGGAGCAGAGGACAGGGACACTGGACCCAGTGCCTCCTGTGGCTCGGCATCTATTGACGCCTCGCTACGTCCCCCTCATCTTCCTGGAACATTCGTCAGAATTGAAGTATTGTCATACGATTAGCCAACTTCTTCCCCTTATAGGTGTCCTGTAAGTGTGTCAGTAATGGTTGCTTGAGCTAAATTTCTGCATTGTGGCCATGGCTTAGTCAATTTACCCTCTGTACTTTTCGTCCATTCTGCACTATGTTTACAAATCTTGTCCTTATAGTGTGGAAGTGCGGTAGGGGTGTGTGTGTGTGTCCCGCCCTTCTCTTGATATATTGCTTTTATACTTACTTAACCTCAAGTTGAGGCTTTTGACACTCCCGTTATTTCATTGTGCTTGTGTAATAACGCTCTTACAATTATTCTTGAACCTCTCTGGCCCCAAAACAACTTGTTGGGCGTGCTCCACGCACCACACCTATACAACTCTCTGCCTCCTGAGGCACACCCATCAATATTGTCCATGCACCTTTCGCGCACCACCACTGAACAGCCTCCTCTGATAATTTCAAGTCTCTCAACACCACGTCTGACACCTCCTCAAGTCCTATGCACAGACCTAATTGATGACGTCACCAACAAGGTAGTGTTAAAAATCACTTACAACATGCACAATGCTAATGTCCTGTTACATAAACATTTACATAACCCCAACATGAAGCCACAGCTGTCTTCCGGCCTAACAGGGGATACCAATATTTGTCGTGTTCAATCTGTACCTACAGCGTCACCGTGTAGATAAAACGTCTCCCTGAGATTTAGACGAACACCTGGGAATCTAGGCCAGCTCCCTTTGCTAAACCTTACACGGGATATCACCCATGACCCGAGTTAAACCGCCCAGTCCACAGGGAATCCAATACTCGCATAACTTCTGTCATCCGTGCCCTTAAGTCAATAGTCTAGGCTATTCACCAGAACCTTTTCCCTTAGGACTGAATGTGCCCAAACCACAAGAATGACATCTAACTCCACTCCTTTTTCCCATTATGCTTCACAATACTTGACACAACTAGACAATACTGAACAATACTTCAAAGATGCTCAATACCACCCTTGCACACCTGTTCCTTTCCCGCTCTCCTTAGTTGCTGTGTGGCTGAGTCAATACTTTCATTCAGTGATCCACTGATGCTGTTCGGCTACCGGCTCTCCAAAAGCTTCCATGCCACCCTTCTGGTCTGCTGGACTTCTCAAGAATAGGATATTTCCAAGCTGGCTCCTGATGGCCTTTGTACGGAGTGCACCACCCCATTGTCTCCGCTCCCGCAAGGTGCCCCGCAACCCTACAGACACTGCAGCCGAAGAGGCGGCTTTATGCCAAACGGGCGTAGTCAACCATACCTCTGCTACAAACTTGTTGGTGACTGTCTGGTATGCCAGAGATTTGGGGGTTACTACACCCATTTAGCCCCCCAGGGGCCAACAACCCTGCCACCAGAACAAATGGAGGACTCAGCCAAGGGCAAGTTAGAACTGGTGTTTATTACAAAAGCCGACAGGGATCATACAGGACATTACAGGGCTCATACTGTTTTGATACAGGATTGAGTGACAATATGGGCCCTCCCCAAAAAAACGATCACACGTACTCATTGGGTACTTGGAGTGGTATACCCTACAGAATGCACTTGTACATCTTACTCAATTGGCCCTTCAATATCAGGTGGCTGCCCTGCCCCGTCCCCATGAAACTATTACATTGTTGCAGGATTACCATTGGTCCTTGTCCCCTGCCATCCACCCCTGGATTTCTGTCCCCCGATTGATATGATATGGCATTTGTAACGCGCCTATACACAAGTGTTTCAATGCGCGACGAGGCAGGGAGGGGGAACAAGGGAAAGACAGACAATGATCCTACTAGGCCAGGTGTCATTTAGATCGCGCAAGTGCGGGGGTAGGGAAAACGTGCAAGGGGGAAAGGGGTAAGTGCAGGGTAAGTAGAATAAAAATAAATAATAGGGCCAGCTGGTGGCAAGTGCAAGGTAAGTGCAGACAACTGCTGGGAAGGGGGGCTGTAGGGATACAGACACAGTCCCGCAGTGCAGGGGTTGCCAGGGAGGCAGTGCAAGTGGAGAGTGGCTGGGCCAATGACCGAGGTCGGTGAGAGTGGCCCAGTTGCAGATTCAGTGCAGTTTCAGTGAGGAATTTAGCTGGGGAGAGGGAGAGAGAAAGCAGAAGCAAAGAGGAAGGTTTTGAGGTGCTTCCGGAACCGGAGATGGTTCTCCTCAAGTTTCAGGGAGGCAGGAAGGCTGTTCCAGAGGGAGGCCCATGCCGCAGAGAGAGATCTACCCCCAGCTCGTTGCTTCGAGAGGCGGCTGACCCTGAGGGAGTTGGAGACGGATGAGCGAAGGGCTCGGGAAGGAAGATATTTAGGAAGAGAGAGTTGAAGGTATTTAGGTCCCAGGCCCCAGAAGGCATTGTGGACAATGCAGAGGGTTTTGAACTTAATCCTCGCAGCCACAGGGAGCCAGTGTAGAGATTTCAGTCCTGGAGAGATACGGTCCCTGGGCTTGAGGCCAAGGACAAGTCTCGGAGTCCTGTTCTGGATGAGTTGCAGAGGGCGGAGAGTGGAGGCAGGCAGATTAAGATAGAGGCTGTTACAGTTGTCTAGCTACGAGAGAACCAGGGCTCGGGACACAGTGAGCTTCTGGGGGAAGGAGAGGAAGGGAAGAATACCTCTGAGGAGGTGCAGCTGGTAGTGTGACTTCTTAGAGACGTCAGATATATGAGGAGAGAAGGAGAGTGTGGAGTCGAAGATGACCCTGAGGTTTTTTGCCTTGCAGGTAGGAAGAGGGCCAAGAGAGGCTGGCCAGAGAGCTGCAGGGAAGGAGGGAGTGGGTGTGCCGATGAGTAGAATCTCAGTCTTACTGGCATTAAGGCAGAGGTCATTGGCGGCACACCATTCCTGGAAAGCAGACATACAGTCAGAGATGAGGGAAGGAGAGGAGGAGGCCGAGGGTAGCCTGAAAAGGAGCTGGGTATCGTCCGCATAGCACTGAAAGTTGGGGCAGAGAGCGGCGATGCGGTGGGCAAGGAGTGCCAGATACTGGTTGAACAGCCAGGGAGAGAGATTAGATCCCTGGGGAAACCACAGGTAGAGAAAAAGATGTCAGAGAGGAAGAACCCCAGTTGGACCTGGGAGGGTCGATTGGAAAGGAAAGAGGTCAGCCACGCCAGAGCCTGTCCAGTGAGCAGGATGGCATGGTTGACAGTGTCAAAGGCAGAAGAGAGATCGAGCAGAATGAGAACACGAAGTGTTGGAGTCGAGGTTCGAGAACAGGTCCTCACGGATGTTCAGGAGAGCAGTTTCCGTGCTTCTAGCAGCTCTGAAGCCAGATTGATGGTCATGAAGACTACCGACAGATTCAGCGTGGAGGTTAAGCTGGGAGATGGCCAGTTTCTACAGGAGCTTGCCCAGGAAGGGAGTGATGGAGATTGGGCGATAGTTAGCCGGCAGGAGGGGTCGGAAGAGGGTTTAAGAAGAGGGTGCACAAAGGAGTGCTTAAGGGGGAATGGGAAGACTCCAGAGGCGAAGGAGTGGTTGCAAAAGTCAGCCAGGGCAGGAGCCAGGGAGTCGATGTGGTCCTTGATAGTTTTGGAGGAACAGGGGTGAACCTGTTTAGACAAGACTTTCATAGATCGGACTTGTCTGGAAACCTCATCAGCAGAGAAAAGGGGAAAGGCAGAGAAGGAGGGAGGAGGGGTGGCTGCAGAAGGGCCGGAGGAAGAGCCGGTAAGAGAGGGAGGGAGGCGATAGGAGGAGAGTGAGGACAGGATGTCCTGAGTTTTAGAGATGAAGTGAGAGGCCAGTGCAGTGCAGAGGGCCTGGGAGGGGACAGGAGAGGTAGAGACTGCAGCAGGGTTGGCAAGCTCCTTGCAGATTTTAAAGAGTTCGGCCGAATTGTTAGATGCCGCAGAGATGCAGGCTTGGATAAGGGCTCTCTTCTTGGTGAGAACGGAGAGACGGTATTGCCTTTGGAGCAGGCGGCAGGCCAGTTTGTCAGAGGATGAACATGAAGCACGCCATTTCCTCTCTGCCACCCTGCACTTGCGTTTTAGGGTGACGAGATCCGAGTCATACCAGGAGTTACATTTGGCTTTGGCCTTCAGGCGGATTCTCATGACAGGGCAAGGATATCAAGAGTATCAGATATAGCAGAGTGGAGCGTGGAGAGGGCTGTGTCAGGGTGGGAGTCAGCCGAAGGGAGAGGGGGGGGGCGAGAAGGTGGCAGCGAAAGCCTCAACTGCGCTTCATGGGTCGGATGACCGAGAAGGTGGGTGGCAGTGATGAGGGTGGCTTTGCCTGTGGGGTAGGGAGGGTGAGGTGGGAGGATAAGAGAAAGTGATCACTCCAGGAGAGAGGAGTGGAGAGAGGGACGGAAAGGGGAAGGTCAGAAGAGATCAGAGCATCAAGAGTGTGCCCTGCAGAATGAGTGGGCCCAGGCGGGAGAATAGAGAGTGAGAGAGAGTCGCAGAGGTCACAAAAGAGTCCAGAGGGGGGACAGGAGGCATCCAGGTGGATGTTGAATTCACCAAGAAAGAGGAGTTGTGTGGTTGAGGACAGGAGTGAGGAGGAGAGGTCAGCCCACTCAGAGAGGAAGGAGGAAATTTGACCAGGTGGCCGATAGATAGATAGCCACGGTAAGGGAATGGCTAGGAGAGAGAGAGAGTCGGCAGACAAGACATTCAAAAGAGGAGTAGGTCTGCGTAGGAGTGACAGTGGCAGGAATCCACTCAGGGAAGATAAGGGCCACACCCCCACCTGAACGGTTGGGCCTGGACACAGAGAGGATCTTGTAACCGTCAGGAGTGTGTCAAAGCTGGTGACTGAGCTGGCCGTGAACCATGTCTCAGTGAGACCGAGGACATCAAGGTCCAGTTCCTCAAGAAGGCGGCAGATATCAGAGGAATGTTTGGTGGCCGAGCGGGAGTTAAGAGTGGCAATGTGGAGAAGGTTGCCATCCTTGAAGGACTTCCGGGGCGGGGTACAGATCAGAGGTACGCCCCGTGGAGGTGAAGAAGGAGGTGAAGAAGCAGCAAGGGAGGGGACAGGAAGGGAGGGTAGAGGCAAGGTAGCCGAGGACAGAGGAGGGGGGACAGCAGGAGAGGAAAGCAAGTTGATGATGCGTGGGAAGCGTCTATCAAAGAGGTGAAGGTTGGCCTGAGGGCCTTGGACCAAGACGGTCCCATTAGCGTAGACATTAATGATGGCCTTAGAGGAGTGGAAGGAGGCCAAGAGGACATCCCAACAGATGCCACCATTAATGGGAGAAGAGGAGAAAGGAGAGAGCACAGAGACCATATGAAGGGTCCATAGGTCAGGCGAAGGCACGAAAAAGAGGATGTCAGTGAGAGTTTCCGTGGAAGAGGCACTAGTGTAGGTGTCAGCAATAGGGAGGCCTGGGTTGGAGACCAGGATGTCCTTTTTAAACTTTTTCCTACCAGATTTAGTGAGGAGAGCAGGATAGTCAATAGAGAAACAGTTAGAGAAGATAGGCGAGATAGAGAGCACCATGGAATAGGAGGGAGTGGGGGGGGAGACAGACGAGACGAGAGCACGCGGACAGGAAGTGAGCAGCAAGCCCAAGTTTACCACATTTCAGAAAACAATACATGCATATTAGGTACCCAGTGGAGAGGCCACCTAAGTTTGTGAATCCTGCGAGGGGAGAAAAACCCTAGTTTACCACATTTCAGAAAACAACAGTAAATGCGTATTAGGTACCCAGTGGAGAGGCCACCTAAGTTTGAGAATCCTGCGAGGGGAGAGAAACCCTAGTTTACCACATTTCAGAAAAACAACAGTAAATGCGTATAAGGTACCCAGTGGAGAGGCCACCTAAGTTTGAGAATCCTGCGAGTGGAGAAAAACCCTAGTTTACCACATTTCAGAAAACAACGGTAAATGCGTATTAGGTACCCAGTGGAGAGGCCACCTAAGTTTGAGAATCCTGCGAGGGGAGAAAACCCTAGTTTACCACAACTGTGGAACACAGTGTGGTGTAGACACCATGCGAATGAAGTAAACAGGTGTAGGTGGGGTGGGCCGGCAGAAGGTGGTGATAGCAAGGTGAAAACTGGCGCCTGGCGTCCCCTGTGGACACCTGCAGTGACACAGGGAGCCGCAGTCGTAGGAGCTGCCCTTTGCTTAAGGGGCCCTTAGCCGAGGGGGCTGCTGGGCTGAGGGCTCCCCAGGGTGGGGGGGAATTAAAAGGCAGGAGGAGAGGAGGGGGTGTGGGCGGGCAGGGAGGTGGGAAGGGAGAGGGGAGAGGAGGACCAGGAAGTGTGGTGGAGGGAGGGGGCAGGGGGCAGCACAAACGCGCACGGAGCGCTAAGTACAAACAAACAGTGCCTGGATTAAATCTTACTGAAGGCCCAACGGGGCCTGGAAGGCAGCCTCACAGCAGGCCACACAGGGCTACGGGCGACCGGTCGATCCCGCTCCGGCTCAACAAAGACTGGAACTGGCTGGAACTGGTCTCAGGCCTGGGACCCAGTTCGGTTGTCAGCGCTTTCTGCACCTCTTCAAGGTGATGTGAATGACTGTGTGCCCAATGTATCTGTTAGCAGTGCCCACTTCACTTTGTGACTGCGGTGCTGAGAACAGCTAGTCTTCCCAACGCGGGTGATACCCAATGTCTCACTCCGCCGCATTACGTGGTTGAGGTACAACAAAATCGAGCTCTTCAGGTCTGCAATTGTGAGGATTTATTCTGTTTTTCTATAGATGGTCCCATGTCGTCTTAAGTTTGGAATGCGATTGCCTCTGATCTTTCGCTGTGAACCCTGGCCTTCCTGCTTTGTGCAGCCTGGTTCTGCTTTTCTCTTGTCCCTTGTCCGGCAGTTTGAGGCCTTATGTGATCATTTTATTACACTACAATTTCTGCACACCTATTTATTTTATTTATAAATGTATAAGTCGGCGAAGCCCACAGGCATCAGGGCACCAACGTGAAGACAAAAGAGAAGCAAAAATAAACCGGACACAGATGAAAATACCAAGACGGTCTGTACTAATGATTACTTAAATAGGACTGTCTTCGGTGCACAACAGAACTTTAAGTTGTTGTGTTCCAGTCTTAATGCAATTCGGAGTACATTCCAGATCTTGGCGGCTCTAACGGGGAAGGATCTACCCAGTCGGTTGGTCTATTTGTGTGTGACATGATTGTTCGGACCCTGATTTCCTGAACGCAGGGATCTACTAGGAACATTGGGCAGATCAATGATTTCAAATAGAGAGGAGCTGTGCCAAAGAGGCAACAGTGTACCAGTGTGCTAGATTTGAAAGCAATACAGTCTTCCACCTTCAGCCAATGTAGATCCCTTCTACCGGCTGAAATGTGCTCGCCTCTTTGTATGCTTTTAATAATGCACACAGCACTATTCTGAATTGTCTGACATTTTGTCAGGCAGGCAGCGTTTGCCCCTATTAGTGCCCCGAAGTTACCGCAATTAGAAAGGCCATTTTCCATTAAATGAGTTTCAAGTCTGCCATAGCCATGTGCTCGAAGGGTTTATGGCATAAAGCAGTAAGGACCACATTAAGATCCCACTTGGGAGGTGGGTTGCGTACAGGTGGATATAGATGCAATAGACCTGCAAAGTGCCTTTTAATGACAGGGAAAAAGAGCAAGAGTCCGTGGACAGGTAAGCAGCAATAGCCAACAAATAAGTCCTACAAGACAAGACATGCATGCCCGAAGCTGCCAGATGAGCAATGAAAGCCAGGACCATATCAAAGACAGCTTCTCTGCGGTCCAGCTTTTTCGCTAAACACCAGTGCCAGAATCTGAGCAATTTGCTCCTATACTGAGACTTTGTTGAAGACTTTCTTGCTGCCTGGATGATACGCATATTATCCACAGACAAATTGAAGCTTTCTAAAGATTTGAACTCAGGCACCAGGCCGCCAAGCTGAACGATTGTGGCGAGGGGTGCCACAAATGCTGATCGCTCTGGTGAAGCAGGTCGGGAATCAGCGGAAGCCGTATCGGTGAGCAGACGGACAGATGCTGAAGCTCCGAAAACCAGAATCTGGCTGGCCACCACGGGGCTTTGAACAGGAGAGTGCCACTCAACGTGTTCCTGAGCTTGCATAATGCCCAGTGAATCAAAGGAAGAGGCGGGAAGGCGTAAGCCTTCATGTTGTGCCACGGAATCTCGAGACCATCCCCCAGGGAAGAATCTCAGAGTCCATTCCTGGAAGCATAAAGAGAAAGTTTATTGTTTGATGACATCGCAAAGAGGTCCACTTCTGGAGTGCCCCAATGGCGAAAAAGGTCCAAGAGGATCTCCATGTTCAGTTCCCACTCGTAGCTGACCACCGCTCGTCAGCTGAGAGAGTCTGCCGTTACATTCAGCTGGCCCGGAATGTGTACCGCCAACAACCAAACACTGTGCTGAATGGCCCATTCCCAAATATGAATGGCTAGATATACAAGGGGAGGTGACCTGGTAGCCCCCCTGCTTTTTGACATTAAACATGGATACCGCATTGTCCGTGCGGATGCTACCACCTTGTTCACCATCCCTGGCTTTAAAGCTTTGAGCCAGGAAAATCGCCAGAAGTTCCAGATCATTTATGTGAAATAGTCTGTCTTGTAGCGACCACAGGTTGAAAACCTGAAGATGATCCATCGTCGAGCCCCACCTGATAAGGGAGGAGTCGGTCGTAATGGTCACCTGAGGTCACCGACAGATTGCTGGAAGAAGACCACCAAAGGAGATCTGAAATCATGTAGGGTGGAACTGGGACCATTTTGGTGTCTGGGTCCACCGCCTGGAGCCAGGAGCTCCGAAGAGTCAACTGCGTAAGTCGCATCTTGAGACATGCCAGGGGAAGAGCAAGCACACACGAGGCCAAGAAGCCTCTGGAACCACCAGGCGGACTGCTCTTCGACTAAATAAAGACTTGACATGTGGTCAACAGATCCGCCATTCTGTCCACCGTCAAGTACACCCTGCAGTCGATCGTTTTCCAACGGAAACCCAGCAATATCAGGTCCTGAGAGATCATCATGGAGGATTTCCACCAATTCACCGACAGCCCAAGACTGAACAGCGGCTGAAGGAGAGACTGAAGATTGCTCAAGGCTTTCACCGGACAGGAGCTGCGCAGAAGCCAGTCGTCCAAATATCGACGCACATGAATACCCTGTAGCCTTAAAAAAGACGCAATGACCGACATCTTTGTGAAGACACGTGGCGCAGAGCTGAGACCAAAAGTGAGCACTCGAAACTGTTAATGCTCCTCTCCCAGGGAGAACCGCAGACATTTCCGATGCAGACGCCAGATCAGGATATGCATATAAGCATTCTGAAGGTCCACAACGCTGAGCCAGTCAACCTTCTGAAGAGAGGACTTTATTTGGCAAGGCGTAATTATCTTGAATTTCTCTTGGGGAACAGAAAGATTGAACTGGGAAAGGTCTAGAATGGTGCGCAGGCCAGCCTGGTTAGGTTTTGGCACCGTTAACAGATGAGTAGAAGCCCTCCCCTCGTTCCCCTAGGGGAACGGATTCTATCTCCCCGAGAGCTAGAAGCTTCTGGACCTCGGCTCTGAGGGAGGACGCCCCCGAATGGTGAAAGGGAGGATTGAAGGATGGGGTAGAGGGGAGGGGCAAACGGAAGCCCGTCTGAACGATGGACAAAACCCACCGGTCGTCGGTGATGGTTTGCTACGTCTCCAGATGAGAAGAGATTCGTCCTCCCACGGAGTCTCGTGCGAGTGCCCAAAAATATTTTGTAGACATTTGGCGGAGAGACTACCTGTCCCTGAAGTGGAGGCTGAAGACCGAGAGAAAAACCGGCCACGTTACTGCCTCCGGTGGGAATTACATGGCGGAGGATCAGTCATGCGCGACCTGCGATCATGGAACCCTCTAAAGCCTGAAAAGAATCGAGATAGGGACCCAGATCTCTGAGCTTTGACTGGAGCCTTCACAAGCAGCGACAGACTTAGCAGTCTGCATGCTCGCCTTAGTCTTGGTGAGCTCATCATCCGTTGAAGAATGAAATAACTCTTTGCCACCAAAAGGCAGGTCCAGAACTTTATCTTGGACCTCCTTCGAAAACTTTATTGCATGAAGCCAAGTCTGACTAGAGGTGTCCACCGCCATCATGAGGCCACGAGCCAAAGTGTCAACATGGTGTGCAGTAGCCTCTAGCATATCCTGCGGCAACACCCTGGCATCTGACAAGCCACCTTTAAAGTCTTCTAGCCTGTCAACAGGAATGAACTCCTGGAAGTCAAGCCAAATCTCTCCACAGTTTCATATTCACCGCCGCCAGGATGAGCTCCAAATTGGCAAAAATCTTTTTGCCCATGGAATCAAGCAATTTGTCCTCCTTGGACAAAACTTGAGCCGCAGCTGTGGAAGCCGTAGATGTCTGCTTGGATTGCAGAGTGGCTTCCGCTATCACCATCGAGGATGGGAGCGGACATGACGCCAAGGCTATCTCGGAGGTGTGAAGCCTGTAATGGGGCTCAATCATTTTATTAATGTGCAGCCCGGTGTGGGGTTTATCCAACATAGATCAGTGGGGCAGATGGAGGAAGCGAGACCGAATGCGGTAGTGGCATCCAAGCACGCCAGTCATAGGAAGGGCGGAACGGATTCACACTGTCGCGTGGAAAGGTTTGTCCACCGAAAAGAAGGTTCCCAGCACCCGCCGACGATAGCGTGGGTGTGAGGGAAAAATCCAAAATGGCCACCGTAGACCATGCGGGAACACCCGCCATTTTGTGAACATCTGAGGAGAACTGCGTCACATGTGATGAGGCAGTTGACTCCACAGACTGATCAGGGGACTTGACTGAAATTTTAGCCTTGACACAAGGAACCTCGGCAGAGCCAGTACTATGGGGCCTTGGGTGTTTACTGGACATCCTGTCTCCTGAATTAGCTTCCAAAGGAGGAACCTCGGCAACGCCGGTAGCAGAGGAGTTACGGTCTATGACCTCTCCCTGTGCCCCCACAACAGAACCGGTAATGGTGGCGAGTGTGAGAAATTCAGGAATCCACCTCACACACAAGACCTTTAAAGGCCTCTCAGTTCTGTTGATACACAACTTAGCCTCATTAAGAGGAACCTCAGAACAGAGTCCAGTCTTAATAGCTCCCCCGAGAGGGGCCTCAAACCGTGGTTCGGTACAGAAAACATCAACAGAGGCCTCAGGGCGAACCCCAGAGTCTGTGCGGGAAGCTCCAAACAAGGAGACCTCGGAGTGAACTCTGGTACCCAACGCCTCAGCACCTCTATGCTGGTTTTAAGCACCTGATCGGAAAACCCCATTACACCCATTAGGCCTGCGAGGCACCTCATGGATAGCCCCAGTAGCATAGCTTTTGAAGCCCCTCCCAGACCTGGAAGACCCCGTAAAGGAGTCCCCCGGCCAGCGTGCCCTGAAAAGTAAAGAACTTACGGGGCGTCTCTTCTTTCTGTCAATGAAGAGTTGAAAATGCGATGGAGGAACCTTCTGGAAGATCTCCTCCCACCTACGAAGACGTTGAAGTGCCTGGATCGAAAGGGAGTCGCAGAAGAAACACAAGTCCCAACGGTGATCCGGTCCCAGACACTACAAGCTGAGAGAATGGTGATCTGCCCTAGCGAAGAAACGCTCGCAAGAGGAACAATTGGCAAATCCCAGACGCTCAGGTATTCTCCGGCACTACCGCCGAACCAGAGCAGGAGAGGACAACGGGCAAGAAAAAGGTCTTCCCGGTGATGCTAGTGCGTCCAGACCCAACCGAGCAGAGAAAAGGACTGAAGGTCGATGCGTGGGGCAGCGCTAAGGAAGGCGGGGTTACTTCGATCTTTGGGGTACAAGCTGGGTTTTTTGTAGCAAGGGGGTGACCATCACAACTTTAATGGCTTCTGGGATGTAGCAGTCTCTAAAAGAGGAGTTGACCATGTGGGTGAAAAAACATAATGAACCAATATTCATGTTCCAATATTATCCTAGGAGGAAGGATATTTTTGGTGCATGAGGTAGGTCTCATTGTAGTCAACAGACAACTTGTATTCAAATTTGTGATTGGAATTAATACAAATTTGTCCTGTTCTGGTAGCTCAATATAGTTTGTCCGATATCCTGAAATCTTGCCTGGCTAATTTTTTCTCTGGATTTGACCATTTTAGCTTCAAACGCACTTTGCACTTCTGCACAATCTACAGCCGTGGACTGGACGGTAATGGCCAAGGCCTTTGGCTTCTCGAGTGTTCTAAAGATTTCAAAGAGTTTCCCTGTAGAGGTTTGTGGACTATAAATTTGATGGTTATGAAAATCTTTCTTGGCATTTAAGATGTTTAGTTTGTATTTTTTTTCTGTTGCATTCCAATCATTTTGTATTTTCTGCTGAGGCACATTTTAGCCAAATGTCCTCCATCTTCCTTTTTTCATTCTTAAGGGGTTTAAGTGATGGTGTGAACCATTGTTGTTGGCCCAGGTTCGCTCTGACCAATTGGGACCGAGTCGGGGCTTTTCTATCCACCAGTTGCTGAAAGGTAGATGAAAAAGCAGACACTAAGAAATGGCATGAGTCATCGTCCAATGTCTGGGCCATAAGACTCTGTACTAATACCAATATCTACGGGAAGGATCTTATTATAATTCCTACTTAGTACTTCTTAAGGGTTATTAGGATTCATGGTAGCGAGCCCTCTAGAGAAACATGAAAGTCAATGCAGGAGTGGCCGGACCAAGCACAGGGCACAGCGTTATCGAAGATGGTTTCCAAGTTTTGGGACACCACCCAGTAGAATATGTTATTTTTGTCCAAAGTGGGTTCATTGTTAAGGAGAGGATAGGGTGGAATGATTTGGTCCACTAAATCCGCTCAATAGGCCGGCTATTTCCTCATTGAATACTGGCATCGCCGACAGTGGTCGGTAGATCAGGATATGGTTGACACAACTTTGGTTAGTGGGCGTTATTTTAATGTGCAGTATTTCACACCCTTCGCATGGGCACTGGAAGAAGTTATACTTATTCTTAAAGATGAACCACCCCTCCTCCCCCGTGTCCATGTAACCTGTTACAGCAAAAGATACATTAGCCCTCCGGGACAGCTGTCGCAATCATGGGACCACTGGATTTCAGAAGACAAGTTTCCATAAGGCACATGACCTCAATGTCTCTATTCAAAATGAGGTCATGGATGTCATATTCGTGTTTATTCAGTGACCTTCTATTAAGGAGGCTCATTCTGATTTCTTATGCACTTCCAAGTAAAATGATGGTTTTGTTATCTGAACCTATCTGGGTTTTGCAAGTTCCATGCTGAGGTTATTCTGCTCCAGTTGCAAGGTTTTAGGTCTAAGAAAGGCAGAGGGGTCGAGGGGACCTGCTGGTTTGCATTGTAGTCAGTCATAGCTCGAGTAGGCGAGAGGACCCATTCATGTGAGGGACCTGTGGCAGCCTCCCCATGGACTGGGTTCAGATTCTGCTGCTCATCGTACGACCAGAGCCCTGGGAGGTGAGGTGTTGGGCAGATATAGTAGAGTGGGGTTAACCAGTACCAGATGGGGAATCAGTCACACAATCAAAAACCCTGCCTGAATAAATTGAAGGATCCAATGAGAAATCACCCCACCACCACTATAATAGGGCCCAGAGATGAGTAAAGGATAAGGCCTATATTGTGCTAGGTTTCCTAGAGGTTAGTTATACTTGGTCCTGCCTGGCTCCTTATATAATCGTGTAGTTCCATAGGGTTAGTTGCCATAAGCATCTGCGTCTCTTCGTTGCCTTGTGTTCAGCGTTTCTGCATTTGGCTAATGAGAAAAGTAATAAATGCTTTGATAGTATGTATATCCGTCCTCTATCTACAGAACTGTGCAAGCATATTCTTCATGTACACAAGTGTGTTCTTGTGTTAAGTTGTGCATGGTTGAGTGTGTCGTGGTGTCACTAATGAAGTCAGCACAGTGGTTTCTCTGCATTTAGTCAAAGTCATCCACCATGGCATTTGGGTCTACAACCATTGTTGAAGCACCTGTATCCATAAAGACATTCACTGGATAAGGTTTGAATGACAGAGTACTTCTCTACATACGTGTCAGTCACTGGTGCTCCTGGGGGTTGTCTGAATAATGAGTGGCCGTCATGTTCATGGGAATGAGGTGGGGGCATTCCTGGGATCCTCTTTTCACCAGCAACAGTCGCAGACCAGAGAAGTGCTCCTACCCGTAACCCCTGGGCATAGAAGACCAAAATTGATGGCGGGAAACGCAACCTCTATTCTGGTGACCTGCAAAGTCCTAAGAAGTATTGGAGTTTGGATACAAGTAATGTTACCCCTCGTTTTAAGATAACTGATGCACCAGTGTGTTCTCTGGAGGTGCCCTACGAATGTCAGAGAGGTGTTCCCAGTAGCGTCATTCTTTTACTTTAACTGCGAGGCGATTACAAAACATCACATCGTAAGGTCCTTGGAACCGAGGGTTGTTCAATCTGCGTACAAAATTGCAAACATACAGTCCCCAGCCAGCAGTGGTCGAGTGGTTATATGCTCAGCATCCGTCACTGTAGTAGGTTCAGCATCTTGAGTCTCTGCCATCACAATCCTGGGAGGAGCAATCTGTCTGGAGACACACTTAATGGCCCAAGTTAGTGTAGTCAAATATTCTTTGAATTTCACTCCTAACAGCACTGCAGGACTATGTGCGTCAGAAGCACATCTTACAGGGGTTATGGGAGTATGCATATGCCAGCCAGTGACCACTTTGCGAGGTGACAAATGGTGGTCTTTGCTTGGCTGCGCGCATAGACTAAAAAGGGTCAGGGGGAAACAAAGCACCCAGTTTTTCTTCCACCTAGTACACAGTTTTGATAACTTGCTTTTAAGGAGCCCATTTATTCTCTCCACACTGCCATTGACCTGTGAGTGATAAATCGAACACATCCGATGTTTGATGCCAAATAGTGCTGCAACGTGTTGGAATAACGCACTGAAGAAATGTGTGCCATTATCTGACCATTATCAAACACACCCCAGCACAGGAAAACTTCCTGCACTAACAAGCTTGCAGCAGACTTGGCATCCAGGTGCACACATGGGCCTGCTTCCACCCACCTTGAGAAAGGACATACCACCACAATGAGGTACCTAGAGCCATTACAACGCTTACCCATATCAGCGTAGTCTGTGTGTAATTCACAGAACAACCCAGTAGAGCGGGGCAAGGTGCCTCATAACAACTGTAGTGTCATCCCAGTCCTGAAACTTTGAAATTTGGTGCATGACCGTTTCTGTAATGCTTTCCGGTATGTTTGGTATAAACTAGTCCTCCTGCATGTCTTAGGCTATGTGCTGATTCAAACTCTGGGATGGATAATCTAGCTGTTTGAAGGCTACTGCTAGCCTCTCCAGGGGCATTGTCTTCCCAGTGGTCTCCTGCCTCCATAACAGATTTGTCGGGGATTGTTTGCAACCTCTCTGTAACCACAACTCTTTCTCCCCTTCAGGTGGACTTCCTTGCAGCTCGATAATCTGGGAGATGGGCAATGCTGTGTAAGGTACGGGATGTTCAATTGTAGGCGGGGCGGTCACAACGTACTCAGCCAGTTTTTCATTTGGCAAATGCAGCAGAAAAATTACGGTGTATCGGCTGCTGCGTTCGCCAATGAAAGTGTCTGTCCTGTTAGTGTGGGCAGTGCAATTTAACCACCGCCGAACCAGATGGTTGCGCTAATGCTTATATCAACATTTCTAACAATACTGTATGCTGCACTGGGGCTCCATCCGCCCTCCGAAACCCCTCTTCTTCCAGCGGGATAAACCGGCATGTACAGTTGTTTTAATGTGCTCAGAGCCAGAGTATATTGTGACATGGCAACCTTGTGACACTCTTTGTGCTTCCATGAGGGCCACAAGTTCTGCCGTTTGTGCAGAATAATGCATAGGCAACCTTTTTATGACCACTGTTTTGTTCTCCCCTTCCTCAAGTCATACCACTGCTGCCCACATCTCTCTCTGCCCATTCTCCTGATGAATTGTGGATGACCCATCAACAAAGAGCATCTCACCCTCTGTCATTGCACAGTCTCTTACTTTGGGAGTGTCATCCTCCTCCCCCTCGTATGTGACACAGTCATGCACCATCAGGGCTCCTGTAGTAGCCATGTCTGTTAAAAAGGTAGCAAGCAGGATTCACTGTTTTACACCTAACCACATGAATATGGGTTTAGGAATGATAATCTCATATGCTGACTATCTTTGAATAGTAAGAGTAGATTTTGACCTTTCTAGAATGGCAAAGAATGTTCCACATACAAAGTTACTGAACACACCATTATGATTGTAGAACTTCTCTATTGCAAAGGCAGCAGCTGCTAAAGCTGGTTCGCAAGCAAACTGCCCCTGCATCACTGCCTCCAAAGTGCCACTATAATAGGCCAATGGCTTGTGACCCATAATGCTTTTTTCATCAACACTGCTGTCATAGGTTGACCATCAGAATGTGAAAACAAATAAAATTCCTGTGTATAATCTGGGGTGGCCAGTATGGGCACCGAGCTAATCACTTCTTTTAAGTCAAACTGTCTCATAATTTCAGCTGTAACTTGTGGTCCTTTGTATGTTGCGCTTCCATAAGGGCTTATAGAAATTGTCTTGTGTACGCTGCGTAATCTAGGATCCTCGCCCTACAGTAATTATAGATGCTCAGAAACATCTGCATCTCTTTAACTGAGGTGGGTCTGACACATACAGACGCTGCCCTGTCAGGTAATATTCTCTTACCATTCGCCAATATGAACTTCCCCAAATAGATTACTTCCTGTTGGCAATATTGCAATTTGGCTTGGTAAACCTTATACCCCTTATAGGCTAGCAATTGTAGGAGTGCAATCGAGTCCCCTCATGCCATGGGTACTAGCTTAGGTAACACTACCAAGTCACCTTCATATCCAATCCATGATGACAAGAAGGGAAAACAGACAGGAGCATTGTGGGTGAGAGCATGGAGAGCAAGGATAGGGTTAATATCCATTTCACCCATTGGTACTCCCTAAGCACATAGGGTAACATGAGACTGTTTCCACTAGTATGGATCCTTTTGTGCTAACCCAGAACTAAGTTTAACGCTCTAGTCTTCGGGCGTGGCTCTCTATAAAAGCCATGCCCAAAGAACAAGCCATGCTTCGTGTGCTTTCTGTAGCTTCGAGCACACGCTTACCTGGTTCCTGTCTCCAGAGACTTCTACGGCTTCTTACAGCTCCCGCGTCCGGCAGGGTAATCATCTTCACTGCGGACTCCGCGTCTGAAAAGAGAACAGAGGCATTCGTAAATCGGCGGTTTTTCTACTCACCTTTTAGCGGCCGTCCGGAGGTGTCTGCGACGACTTCTTCCACTCGCGGACAGACTATTCATAGTCTGCCCGCCTTCTCAGCAAAGGTTTCCGTATTTCCCGACAAGTTATTTTTGGCAACCTGCAAAGAGAAAAAACAAAGGAAAGACAGGTTAGAACTTGAAGACACATAGTTGGCAAAAACCCCTCCACAGTCAATACAAACATGTACTTTCTCATGCGCTAACCCAGTGAAGCAACTGGGAATCCAAGGACATATAGCACTTACCTGATCCAAGCAGCACGAAGGGTCCAGTGAAGTAACTGGCAATGGGACACTTTTCAGGAGCTTCAGAACTCCTCTAACCAAATAAGCGGAGGTGCTTTCATCTCAGCAGCTCCACCACAGCAATCAGCAAAACCAGCATCAAGTCAGCGTGACAGCCAACAGGCCCCACACCGTAGCGCCCCTGCAGAGGCAGGACGGAGAGCCCACCTTTCCAAACTAAGAGGCAGAACTCCGGGTGAAGGGAGAGAGCAGAACTCCAGGTGCGGGGAGAGCAGGGCAGAGGTCGGTGGACTGCATCGCTCCTGCGGAGATTCAGGTGAGTATGACACCTTAGCAGTGCTGTTCACTGTAACTACACACTATGACTGTGACCCTTTATGTTTTCTATCATCCAAAATGGGACCCAGGCCCTTTTCTATTTTAATGGCAGTGGCCATTTTCTTTGTCAATTTATTTTTTCTGATGGGAGATGTGCTCACACTGAGCTCATCGCCCATCGGAAGAAAAAAAAACCTATATGCACCCCTG
This sequence comes from Ambystoma mexicanum, assembly GCF_040938575.1. Taxonomy (NCBI): domain Eukaryota; kingdom Metazoa; phylum Chordata; class Amphibia; order Caudata; family Ambystomatidae; genus Ambystoma; species Ambystoma mexicanum. The sequence continues at coordinate 919,800,805 of NC_090926.1, read as the reverse complement.
TAAATCCTGGGGTGTGAACAGCTTTCACGCCACAGCGGCGGGGCAGACAGGCTTTAATGTCCTGCAGACCAAGCTAAACTGCTCGCTTCGCTCGGTCCTACCAAAGCTCAGGCTGGTGGGCCATTACAGACCATGTCTGCCCCGCCGCCGGGGCATGAAAGCTGTAAGAACGGTCTAACTTGCATTCTTACTGGCCCAGAATGGGAGTCCCAGAAGAAAACCACTGTAAGGTTGTCCCTGTCTGTCATCAGCCCAACAAAGTAAATCCTGTACATTTGGATTTCCGGTCTCACTTCTAAAGAGTAAATCCAGCACTGACAGACATAAGGTCTCATTTGGTTAGTTGCTTAAGTTGGTTTACAGCCTTTGGCGACGGTGACAAATTGGCGATTGCTGATCACAGCATGTGTCCTAATGCCAACCCACATAGAATGACTGCCAAGTCTGTCGCAACAACCACTTTAAACATTAGTACCAGAGGTAGCTCCTCTGAGGGAGATGTGCCTGGCTCAGGCAGCCTCTCTATATTCAATCCGAGTGGAATGAAGGTGAGGTGACCTGTAAAGGGTCACTCAACTGTTCTCCATTGGAAGATGGTCTGAGAAGGGGACTTTTACATCTCTCCTACGTTTGATTGGAGCACTAAGTCAGCCCCCAAGATGGCAGGTGGACCTTCTGACAAGGTAAACTGTTGAAAGGGCTGTGCTAGACTGGAGGGACTCCGATTGAGTTACCACTGAACAGTGTGGAGGATTTTGTCCGTAGGGATAACATTGGAGTCCTGCTCTTGAGTACAGAAAGGGGGCCAGAGAAGTGTGTCTCCTTCCCTGTGTCAAAGCAGTCCTTCTAAATGCTTCTTTGAGGATGGCCTAGGGTTCCTTCAACTCACCCCACAAGGTGCTGTGAGAATTTTGCTGAGGTAATTCTCCCCCTTGCTTCTGTTAGGCATCCACACGAACACCAGAACTTAGCTAACGTTCCCACAACACCTCCCTCCTGTTTGCACACTACTCCCCGGTTACGAGACTCACATGATTTGGTTGTCCCACAGCATTGTGAACAAGGATTGCTAGCCCCCCTGACGGTCGACCCTTCTCCCCTCTTAGCGCAGGCTGAGTATAGCAATCATATCCTTGCAGATGAAAGTGAGTCAAGTGCATAGTTTCCTGGAGTAGGATAACAGCGGGATAAGCCTTAACATCCACTGTACCCCACCATCTATTAAAGTTAGCTAAACCACAGCTGTTCCAGGACAAGCATTCAAAGGGTTGATCATGCTGCGAAGGACTAGGATGGTGCAGCCAAGGCGGGTGCAGTCACTACTGTACTCTGGTTATTGTACCCCGACAGGGTTGCAGCCATAGCCAATATCTGTTTTACAAATTCTTCATTAATGTAAGTTGGTTGTATCTGTTCCATGTTTTGATTTACTATAGCAGTAATAGCAACCGTTTTTTCCGGTGTGCAGTCATAATGTCGACATCAATAATGTCGACAGTCAAAATGTCGACAAATTAATGTCGAAAAACAATAATGTCGACAAACAAAAATGTCGACATTATTCGGTATTTTTTCGAAATTTAATTTAGTGTATGAATAAATAAATAAATATATATATATATGATGTGTTGAGTATGAGGGGTGGTTGGGGGGTGGTGGGGTTGTGGCCGGGGGGTGTTGGGTGAGGGGGGGTTGGGGGGGGACCCCCCCATAGTAAATACAATTTTTATTTATTTAATTATTGAATAAATAAATAAATAAATAAATAAATAAATAATTGGTATGTGTTGAGTATGAGGGGTGAAAGGGTGGTTGGGGGGGTGTGGGGGGTTGGCAGGGGGGTGTTGGGTGAGGGGGGGTTGGGGGGGACCCCCCCCATAGTAAATGATCCTTTTTTAGGTTATTTATTTATTGAATAAATAAATAATTGGTATGTGTTGAGTATGAGGGGTGAAAGGGTGGTTGGGGGGTGTGGGGGGGGTGGCAGGGGGGTGTTGGGTGAAGTGTTGATAGTTTTAAGGGTTTATAGTTATAATGTCAAAAAAAAAAGTCGACATTTTTTTTTCGAAAAAATGACTTTTTACATTATAAGTATAGGATGTCGACATTATTATTTTCGACATTTTTTTTTCGACATTATGACTATAAACCGTTTTTTCCAAAAAGCTTTTTGCCTCTGATTCAGAGTATGGAAGGCAGGGAGTTAGGCCTACATATGCAAAATGTTCTCTTTGCTCCCAAACCAGTTTCATAATCAGCCTAGAATAAAATCCGCAGGTCATCCTATCACTCTGAATAGTAGCCAATCTAACCCAGTCAATATCCTCCGAACCAATTGTTCTCAGACAAGGGATGGTATGGAAAGCTTTCAAAAGTGAAGAGCGATTCAAGTTATGTCTAGTATTGATTTTTGGATCACTTACCCAACCCAATATAAAAGGTGGGTCTTTAATAAGATCAAAGTCATGAATGATATCATTTTGTTTAGCATTTAGGTCAGTTGTTATACCATCTATAGGTGGGACCATCATGTTCATAGGTAACCCAGAGGCATGAACATTATGTTTCACAGTAATACTAGATGACACTTCATTGCTAATAGGTAACGCTTTCATATTGTGCGTTAGCCGTTTTGGTTTTGCTGGATCATTTCCCAGCACACCCATCATCCATGGCTCATCACCTGAAAATGTAACAACTGTACCTACATCCACTGTCTTCAGCTCAGTTTCACTTGTTTCTGTTTTAATCATTTTGCTTTTGTTACAGGAAGTTTGCTTATGAGAAATAGGGTAAAACAGAGAGAGACAGCTGTGACCCCCCAGTCAGGATACCAAGTTGGATCGGACTATTTGGTGTTATATTTTTGCAATCCTTTATCCCCCCTTTTCCAGTGGTGGTCTTGCTATCATTCTTTTTAGACCCTATTTTATTGGTTGCCTTATTCAATTCCTGATTAGTGTTAGGACGATTTAAGTCCAATAAAGCTTTTGATTCATCATCCAACTGAGAGAGGTCAATGACCACCTCATTCTCTAACATACTAGTCGGAATTTTTGGTGAGTCAGTTGATGCTTCCCTTGCATGTTTTTTTGTCAGTGCCGCTGCTTTAGCCCTCCTTTTCATTGCCCTCCCAGCTAGTCTCTTTTCTTTTCTTTCCAAGTGACACTTGACTGTGTGTGAATCCAGTCAGTTTGCAGTTGTTTTTGGTACCATCTGCATTATCACGTAGAATCATAAGTATTATGTAGTCACTATGTGATTGTATAAGTAAGGTGGAGCGATTGTCTGAATTGCAAATAGTACATAATCTGCCATGGTTTGCATTCTGTACAAGTTGCTGAAATGGAATGCTTTCACAATTTGGTATGGAAACATTCACAAATCGCTCATTTGGAAGATTTCATTTACAGGTGTGCTTTTGTTTTCCAATACTAATAGTAAGTACATTAGAAATTCTTGTGGATCTTTTTGTGAGTTCACAGTGAATCTCACCATTCCAGCACAGTCCAATTCTTGCCGTATTCCATGAACACTGTATGTGTTGTCAGGATTGCTTGTTGCATTTCTATGAAGCACTATCATGTGCACACACAATTGGTCTGTACTGTGCAAGTAAATATTGTTAACAATTGGTGGCAATTGAAATAGAATATTCATTGCTACATTTGCATAGCAACTTACCCCACTTTCATTTGCAAATTTGAATGGACCAGCTAGTTCTGTATCTGAGTGCATTTTTTGGAATTTCTGTTCCTTCTTTGACGACGTCCCTGGTTTATATTCCCTAATAGGTTCTTCTTTGTTTGTAGTAATTGATGAAACTTAAGCTTCTTTTCTTTTCTTTGAGGAATTTGCTGTTGGATTCTGTTGCATTTCTGTTTTATTTAGTTTTCTTTTACCACGTTTTACTTTATCTGGAGCAAGATATTGTTTCAGATGAGGGGTGTACAGTGAACGCAGTCTATTGTATTCTAGAACGCAAGGAATATCAGTTTTGACTTTACTTGCATCAAACTTCATTAACAATAGATTGTCAAGTGTACGTAAGCGTGATAATGCTACGTAGCTCATGCCTTCCTTAAAGACTGTTTCCTATATATATCAATGCTTTTTCTAGGGTAAGACCTTGGGATTTATGAATGTTAACTGCATATGCAAGAGTTAGATAAAATTGCTCTCTACGTACATACATGTCTTTGAAGAGAAGGAATTGAGCGCCCTATCCTTTTCACTTCTGAAACTTTATCAAAGCGAATATTGACAAACTGAATGTTGCTGTCACGTGGGTATGATTGAAAGCCAACAACTGTACCTAGTGCTTCATTAACTAGCCCTTGCTCGACGTCAAAGTTATGTTTAAGCATTACTCTACAATTTAAGGATAATTTTAATATTTTTTCCAACCCAGCTGTGTTGGAGATTGAATTTTCTAAACTATTTAGTCTTGTTGTGGCTTGCTCACACATTGGTACTGTCATACCATGTACGTGTAGTTTGTCTGTGGCACCAATTTCCATTATTGGTTGCATTTCTTTATTTAACATTGTTTAATTGAATTTGAAACAGCTTGCAAGAGTTGCCATTAAGGCCATACAATTGACATTTGTGTGCGCTATTTGTTCCATAACATCAGTTGCACATGCATTATCGCCATAAAGTACATGGATGTGCCGGTTTTTCAATACAACTTGTGCTTCTTGCGATAGTACACCGACTAATACTTTTTAAGATGTTGGCATAAGTGAAATCTGCAGATTGCTGCATGTTCTCAGTTAATTCTTTGTATTGGAAATGTTGCCAAAGGTTGACATTACCTATGCTACCAACAGTTTTCCGGCAGAGTTTGTGGCCTAAGGTTTTAAAAATAGGTTCACCTTTCACTGGTGTCAATTGTAGAAGATCTCCGAAAACGATAATGTGTTTCCCTGCAAAGAGTTCTTCATTGTTACATTTAAGTACTTCTAGCAATCTGAGGTGAATCAAAGCCAACATTAGGTTGGAGACCATGCTCACTTCATCTATTGTAGCATTTTTCATTTGTTTTAATACTCTGCATAATTCCTTTGCAGCTTCTGCAGAAAGTTTGTAATAGTCTAATTTATTTTGATGCTCTACTGGAAGCAGTAGTAATCGGTGTAAAGTGACACCGCCTATGTTGTAGGCAGCTAAACCTGTGGGGGCTGTTACAACAGCTGACAGTTTGTTGTTTGCCAATTGTTGAAGTAACTTGCTGATGATTTTGATTAAGAAGGTTTTCCCTGATCCAGCTTCACCACTCACGTACAGCAGTATAGGTTTGTAATTTTGGCAGGTACATTCTTTATTTTCGTGTTGTACACCATGTACAATTTCTGATCTATGTTAAGTTTTGCTTGTTTTACATTTAAGTCTTCTGTATCTTCTTGATACTGATACATGGTGTTTTCTACTTCTGCCATAGCTACTTCAGCCTCATTTGCTATTAGTGGTTGTCCTAGTGGTTCTTGACTTCCTGTTACAGAAGGTTGACTACTGTTAGAAGAGTCCTTATCTAGTTGGGCCTGAAGTTCTTCTTCCTTTTGCTGCTCATTGTGTAACATTGTTTTGTACTGCGTAAAGTTTACATCGGTGATAGCGCTTTCATTTGCTTTGAAATCATCTTCATAGCAGTCATAGTTTTCTAGTAGGTCTTCCTCTTTTCTCCATGGTTTGAAAAGTTGTAACAGAGACAAGTAATATAGTTCTTTCTGTTGAGGAGTTTTTAATGACAATTTTACGTGATTAATTAAGCTTTGTTTGGTAAGTTTCACTAAGCTCCCTTCACAACGGTCACTCTATATCTACGTTTGCTTTCATCGGGTTTTACATTAGTTTTGTATGCAAAGTTTTGAGCTATGTGGTATAGACACATGCTTTCCAAAGTGCTACTCCTGTTCGGATAGTATGTGTCCAGTGAACATTTTTTTAGAATGTCTTGGCTGTTGGGATCATTTCTGGCAATTGTTTCTATGTCCTCATATGATTTCAGCACTCTTTTTCTAGATTTTGCAGGACCAAGACTTAGCCATAAAATGTCTGATTTTCCATACAAAGCAGTACCGGTTAAACGATCTGCTGCTTCATAGGCGCCATATTCTCTATGAGAGAGCATTTTTATGCCTAGGCTGTACAATTTCTGTGATAATGTTTTGTCTGATGCTAGGTCATCCCGGAGGTCTTGAAGCTCTGTTTTTTCTGCTTTTGTTAAGTAGGCTGTAACATATCGTGCAACAGTAGTTGAATTGTCTGCAATGTACTGCACATCTATGTTTGCATTCCATAAGAGGGCAAGGATTGCATTGTAATCATTGATATATTTTGATTCTTCCCTTCTTTTTATGTAATACGTGTTCTTAGTTGATTTACCTTTAACACTATGTCGAACTGAAGACATGAAGTTGTTTACTTCACCTGTTTCTGTAACTGGTCTAGGGAAACCAAAGCAGAATTTGGTGTAGTATTTACCTTTGTTTTTGTATTTGCGGTGACAATATTTGCCACATTTGTATCTTTGAAATTGTAAAATCTGCCCATGCAGCTCACTATGTGTCTGTTGTGAAGGGATTTTACAAGTGACATTTTTGGATAAACTGCAAAACAGTGCTATCACTGTTGTGACCAAATTAGGGTGCACCTTTGATCCATAACAGCATGTGAATATGTGGTGCTCCTCTTGCTTAATATTCTTTTCCCCAAAAGAAGTGTTGCACTTCTCCAAGGGGAGGAACAGTTTTATTGCAAATAAAGTGTAGCATGGCAATGAAACAATGATGGAAATATCTTGACACATTAACTGGATCAAGAGAGCAAAGTTCTCCAGGTGTTAATAGATCTATGTTTTTGTTGCTGTTTGCTATGCGTAGGAACTCATGTAAATCTTCCCATGCATATTCTGCACAACATAGCGTAACAAACCAAGTCGGTGGTCCAAGGTTTCTGATCATACGACACGCTTCTATGTGCCGTCGGAACCAGAATTCCTTTATACCACACATGTCTGCAAACAAATTTGTTATACTTGATTGTAAAACCTCATCTTTTTCCTGTATATTTTTTATTAACTGCGTAGCTGACATATTTTGAAAGTGGGTTCCAGATTTCAAAATGTGTGCAACTCCGTAAAATAGTGTTGCTAATTCACTTTCATAGAGTAGGTGGAATATGTATTCCACATTTTGTCTAAATCTGGGATCTTGCGAATACATTCGTAATGAGCGGTATTCTGATGCCCCAATCTGAGTGGGTCTATCATCGTATCTTCCACCTTTGCCAGTAGGAAACAGCAGTGGAAAAGCATGTGCTTCTATACTTTTTTCCCATATACTCATTGGTGACCCTTTGGTTTGTGGCATTTGGTAAGTTTCTAGTGCATCATCTATGCTTTCATTGCAATGCAATGGATGAATTGGGTAATGGTCCAAAAGAGTGGATACTGTAGCAGGATCCAGAAGTTTGAATTGTCCAGTTTCTGATGGCTCTTGAATTATTTCAGTTGTTTCCATTAAGCTTTCATCAATATTTATTTCCTTGTAGTACTCGTTAGTGTCTTAGATATTGCAATGCTTGTCTACCTTTATGTAAGTCCACCAGTTGTTTCCACACATTTTTGTCCTTGGTTGGTACACCATTTACTAAAACTATTAAAGAATGCTCTATTGAACGTTGCACTCCTAGAGTGTGTACATTTGTTGCCAACATTTTTGTGTTTTGTGACACATTTTGATGTAGGAGGTAAAGTTTCAGTAGTTGAAGCTTCCTTTCTTTTGCTAACCGACTGCATTAGCTGGTTTGTTCCAACATTCTCTACAAACTCTACAACAGATGGATGCTTAGATTGGGCACTTTTATTTTTATATGCTCAACTTCTTCATTCCTTTCTACGGAGTTGCTTTTTGGTAGGCATTCTTTGGTGTCTGTTGAAAAAAAGAAGGCATACTTTGGTCTGTTGTACAATGTATGTGTGCTGTGTGCATGCGTGCATGAGTCTGATGGGGAAGCTCTTTGTCATGGTGTGCAAATGTGTATTGGACTCTTGCAATGATTTGGTAAGGCTCTTTTACTGTTTGTATACTACTACAATGTGCTTCAGATGAGAGTACAAAGTGGGCTAGTTGTGACGAGAAGCATTAGTAATAAATGAAATGCCATAAACTTGCAATAGCAACTTCTTTTCTAAATCTAACCTTCTAAGGATTACGTATGTTATTTCAGTTCCAAACACACAGGAATTTGTGAGCCATTCTGCCTGTTATTCTTTGTTCAATAAATGGATATGTGTAGGTAGAATGGTTCAGAAATCAATGTTTGCTTTGGTGCCCAAATTAAACAAACAACCCATGCAGCCTCGAGGAGTAGTTACAATATAAAGGTAGTACTGTACTTACTTTTTTTTGCAAAATGACCAGGTTTCTTCGGATATGTCGTCTGCAGTGTAGATGCTGTTGTTTCTCAGGAGAGTAGTCTTCACTGCGATTCAAAAAAACAGAATTAATTACTTTGTGTGTTTACAGCAGTGCGGATACTGTACACATTAATTGTGCATCTTTCGTCAGAGCATTCTCCTTTCATATTTCAACCCAGTGCATGTGTGCATTTCACTTCACTCTGTGCAGCCTTTGCATGGTATTTGCAATATGTTACTTACAAGTCCTTCAAAATTGCTAACATTTTTAAGGTTATGAAAATGTCTTGTTTTTTACAAGCTGTACTATCTATAGGAGAGAGGTTTGTAAGCGATAGGGCAAAGTAGTAGATGGGGAAAAAATGTTCCACTTGCAATTTAAAAGCACAATGCCGAAAAATCAGTAGACCCTCACGGGGAGATGTCCCCACAGCAATCGGGAGCGCTTACTTTTGTCATACCATTACATTGCAAGTAGCATTACTGTAGGCCGTACACAGTACACAACTCCGACATTTTCTAATACAAAATCGAGTTTCGCCCTAAATAGGCATGCTTGCAATGTATGTATAGGTTATGCGGAAGACCGTAATAAGTTGTGCGGTTTGTCAATGATAAATCGGACATCTTGCACTTAAAAGGGGGAGCGTTGGTATGTATTGCCTATGCACATTTAGTGGCATTAATTTGTTTAAATTAAATCATAAGGGTTGCACATGTTCTCCGATTAAAATATGCATATTCTATACTCATGCATGTGTGCATGCATGGAGCTGTACGTAGAAATTCGCAACACTTGCACAGTAGCTTCTGAAGTAGCTGCTTTGCAATGATATGGGACTTCCATTCAGAATTATCGACAGTAATTTTGAAGTGCGCAATGTTGATGACGGAGTTAGATTTAGCGATGTTCAATGTGATTGGTGGATGGTTGTGTGACTGCTTAGTTGTGTCCAATGAGGGACTTGATTTGCTACCGCTGTAGAAAGGGTGAAAGGACTGGGTAAGAGTTACGTGCTGCACGTAGGCAACGCTTGTCCGCGGGCAGGGCGTGTCACATACGGGTTTCTACAGCAAATCCTGCATGGAAAGGGGACTGTAGGCATCAGCCAATCAGATGTTCACATTACTCTTTTGTGTCGAAAGACGGTGCGTACACTGAAGATGGCAGAGGTGGAGAGGGTCAGGGTTTTGGTGCTTGGAGACATTTGTGTCCATGGCTTACAACATTATGCCGAGAGTAGGCATGTGGCACACCATTTCGATGTGAGAGGAGTGGAGGTGGTGTGGAACGCTGAGACTGATGCCAATGTTGCGGCAATTCTGCAAGTTTGCAGAGACATACGTACGTTGACCTCTCCTCATGTGGTAATTTTGCACTACGGTGCTTGCCATTTGGGCTATGTGACTGCACTTACTTTGTTGGCAGATTTGGGACAGTTGGTTCAAGCACTCATGAACATCTTTCCAACTACGAAAGTATTTTTTTCTGGTTTACTCCCTAGAGTAAAATGAGACAATTCTTTTTTCTGTCCAGATCAAAGTATTGGGAGGTGTATCATTAATCGCGGCATGCATGCTTTTATGTTACGCACTCGTATGTTTTTCTGGAGCCACGATAACATTGTAATGCAGATTATTTTGAAGCAGATGGTGTTGCGCTATCTTCGTTGGGAAATGTGATGTTCTTTTGGAACGTAAGGCCTGATTTAGAGAAGGTTCTGTAATGGTTGTAGGAGTGAAGTAAGGACAAAAAATACAAAAAAATAAACAAAATAACAAATGTCTAACGTATCTGCCCAAAAACAAAAAAAAAGGCTCTTTTCAGAGCCCACCTTAAAGGGGAAAAAGGGGAATAATACTTTAATGTACCATCGTCACGCTCTGATCCTATACATGTCGGCGGACATGGCGGTAGTTTGCAGCCAGCGCATATCACCAACGGGGATTCTGGGGTGGAGACACATGCAAATCAAAATGAGCGGAGCTAGGGATTGGTCAGTAAAGTTCAGTGGGTGTGTTCTGAACGACGAGATTTAGTAAGACCGTCTTCTCCCTGACAGGAGACCACACAGCCAGATTATCTGGATTTTGGGAGACTCGTGGATACATTGGTTGAAGGTGCATGCAGAAAACTGCAGTTTATCTGCAGATCTCGGATTTCCTCATGTGGAAGTGCACTGGCATGGCGTGCGTGGCATGAGGTGGCTGGACTTGGTACCTCTCTGTGTTACTTTACTGACAGAGCGTCCTCCAGATATAGTTATGATTCATAGCAGAGGAAACAGTTTAAACCATGTCTCTGGAATTTCTTTGCAATTTGCAATGAAGGAAGGACTTGCGAAGCTCATGGACAGGTTTCCAAATTGTCAAATACTTTTTTGCCATATTGCACAAAGACAAATATGGCTGCATTCTTCTGCTTTTGGTCCACAAATGGAGACAGCGAGATGCAATGTGAATAAGGCTGTTTGTGCCTTTTTTATGAGATGATGGCATGTCCTCATTCCACAATGAAACATTTTGTTTCGCAGCTCTTTCCTTTTCCGCAGAGATGGAGTCCATCTCACATATGCTGGCAATCAGATTTTTCTTTGCAACGTACAAAATACATTGCAACCTCTTTTGGATTCACAATAACCTATGTGACAATCCGTTTTCTCCAATCCACAGTTTTTGACCCACACAACACACCACCAAAAGGCTCTTTTCAGAGCCACCACTTACTCCCAGCGTACACTTTGTGTTTGCTCCGCTTGTACCCTCCTTTTTTTTCCCTAGGACTGTCCGCAAACTTTTCCACAACTCCGCGGGGTTCTACAACGGTCACTTCATAGTTCTATTGTTAAACTGAGAAAGGCGGCTCTGAAAAGAGCCTTTTCTTTAATTTTTGTTGTTTTCACGTTTATTGCTTCTCAGCACACGACACTAGGAGAGGAGGCCAAAGGAGGGTAAGGAAGGGACACCAGCCACAGGGATAAGAAAGGGCAAGTGGACAGAGAAAGATATAGGGTGAGCTTCACTCAGGTAAGGAGCAGATCTTCTGGTGCTCCGTGACCGTAGCCTCAAAAGCACTTCGAAAACACGCCCCCCTGCAGAGTGCTACGTCACAATACATAAACACTATTGTCACCTTTGAAAGGTAAGGGTCAACAGCATTTCGAATGGCTTGTGAGGCCGCTGGAGGGAGGCGCTCCCCCACAGGAGTGTCTCTTGTGGTGGGCGGATCAGACATGGAGGATGCTGTGGAGGAACTCAATCGACTACGCTCTTCTCATGGCACCACCTTGCGAATGTCCGCAGTGTGGAATGAAGTGAGGTGTCGCTTCATGGTTGTCGTACCAAAGCTGTACGCACCAAATCTCCTGCGACTCAGCACCACCTGGCACTGGTTACACCTCATCAGGTTTGCACATGCTTTTGATACGTTCCCAAAAACAGAAAACAACCACCACACCCACGACTCCCGGCGACTGCTCGTAGTGCGGAGTTCCTCCACCTCATTCTCTTCCTCCTCTTCTTCCTCGCTCTCTACATCCTCACCCATGTATCTCTCTGCAGGCCTTTGGGGAGGTGGTGGTGGCGGCGGGTTTGGGGGTGGTGCAGAGGCTAATGAACCAACAGCAGCCATGGAAGTCATACCGATTACTTTCCTTTTGGTTACTACAGCAGTAAAGGCAGTACACCTCAGTATGCTATAGCTAGAAGGACAATGAAGATGCGCTCGGAGGTGGAGCCATTTATAGGGGTGCAGGGGTGTGCCTCATGACCGTCTTCATCACTGCAAAGGGGTAGGAACATTTTATACAACAAGTCCTCAGGTAAGCTATTGTCTGGGATATGTGAAATGATATTTTTACACTCTACAATATTTTGCCTTGTGTCTACAAGTTCTTTTGTACTGCTACGGAACCACACAAACTGCGCAAATTAGTCCACACGCTCAGCGTGGGTGCGGTCACATGATGACGTCCTGAACACATCCGCAACAGAAATGGGAGTCCGCTGGACAGCAAATGCAGAGTAACAAACTTGCGCATGCGCGCACTTGTCCTGCGGACAGTGTTCGGGTTCTCAAACTAATTCAAAGTGCGACACAAGTGAGACTGACAGTTAGGGACAGGCGCGATGTTTGCTATACTTACGGTTGTACTGCGCATGTGCATACATGATATGCTCACTGTACGGACAGGTCCAGTGTCCTTAGGACAACTCCATTTTGTTTGACTACGAACTTGCCGGCCACCGCGCCTGTTCTACGGACGCCACCATTTTGGCTGCAGACGATACGGACAGGTATACTGTCATTAACACACTCCCATTTTGCTAATTTACAGCCATCTCGGACACCTGGTGTGTTCTACGAACATGTTTCATCTCGTTTGTAAGCGGCACAGTGAGGTATAATGTCCTTAGGACTCCCCTTTCTGTTTATGTACGCACAACTTGAACAGATGTTGCGGTCAAACATCAACTCCATCTTACTTGGCATTAGTAAGGGTAGGTCTACTGCCTTTACAACACCCACATTCCATTCCTTGCGGATAGGTCGAACAGGCCCACTGTTCGCGAACATTTTAAGTCTTTTAAAAAATAAAAAAATCCTCAAACTCTATAACTACAACTACTATACAAAAACATTCCAAACACACACACACACTTCAATCCAAAGAAATAGCGGGGGAAGCAGATGCTGACACCAATGTAGGGGAATTAGGATTCAACACGGGCTGGTTATGAGAAGATTTGTGAGGGGAAGAAGGGGTGGATGTTTCGTCAAAACATCTATTTTCTTCTTGAAGGTTTGGGGATGGTTCACTAGGGAATGGAGAAGCGGGGCAGGTACAGGTGGGACAATGGTAACATACTTTTCCTCTCACACAGTCCTCCACAAACTCCCTTAAACTTTTAAAATAGTCATTCAGTACATCCATTTTCTGCTCAATCCTTTTCATCCTGTCTTCTTCTGTCTCGTTTGCTGGCCTTTCTTTTCGTTCCTGGTCTGTACAAAAAAAATATACATATGTTAAATGCCTATAAAATACTGATCATTATTTTGCATATGCAGAGCAGTGTGTACCATTATTGTCGCTGTCTTCAGACATTTCCCCATGTGGAAAATTCTCCAGCCACTCCAAAGTACTAGCCATTTCTGTGTCAAAACAAAGAAATTATTATTTCTGCACCACATACCAAACAAATTACACACATACAAAAAAATGACCTTCACCCACTATTTTGATGTAATTTCCCTTCGTCCTACTGCGTCCGTCCAGGCTGCAGAGTTTCTGTGAAGTGATTACGATGGAGGCATCTTTTTTTTTTTTTGTTTTTTTTATAAATGGTATCATCCATTTCATTCTACATGGTTATTAAATGTGTTTTCATTTCACTCCTTTAGGTTTCCATATTTACTTATTACTACTTATAATGTCTTTATGTCCTCCTTCTACGTTGCAGATTTTTTGTGTAAGACAATAGTACATTTTCATATACCCCCTGTATCTTTGGGTAATGTTGATCCCGTCAACCACCGTCCGCAAACAGGCGCTCAGTCCGTCCCTTTCCAATATCAATAGGGAGGGGATTCTGTATGTTCTATGTTAAATGTATTATATATGTACATTCAGTAAAAAAACTTTGTTAAACGGATGTTATAAGAAAAGGTATATTTCAATGGAATTTGTTAGCAATGTTAGCAATGCATTGCTTAATGAACTAGTTGGCGTATGATACTTCTGCAATGATCCGTTACACTTTTCGGCCAATATTCTAATGACAATCACTAGTGCACATGTGATGTCATCAATGACATTTGTGATGTCATCTTTGATGTCCTGGGCAATGCACGTAGATGGTGCGAGTTATGGTTGCTTAGCTTGCCATAATTGGGGAATGTGTAGTGTTTTTTGGTTTCACTGTGAAGTATAACATCCATTTAACAGTTTTTTTTACTGAATGTACATATATATATATATATATATGGCAGGGAACGAAAACAAAGGGGCTAAACATGTGATGTCAGTGATGTCATCAATGACATTTGTGATGCCATCTTTCATGTTCTGGGTGTTAGTGTTAGCAGTGCAGTGGTGATGGCAGGTATGGGGGCTTAGTTTACCATACTGGCGAATTTCAGGTGTTTTTCGGTTTTAATTTGAACCATAATGGGGCGGTAGACATTTTTTTTAGTAAAGTACACAGGTTTTTGGTAGGGCAACTTAACCAAAACATCCCCTCAACAAAGTGTTTTTTTTAGTGTATATATACATATACACACACACATGGATACAAATGAAAGGTAGCTAGTCCGGAATACAAGGTAAATATAACAGAATATTTAAAACATGGAATCAGGGCGGCATTCAGTGGTGGTTGGAGGATTAGGAGATATCCTTAGTACGGAGCCAGTTCAGAAGGTTACGTCTAAACCTAGAGTAGGGCTGGTCCTCTCTCAAGGCAGTGGGTAGTGCATTCCATGCAAGAGCAGCTTTGACTGGAAAGCTAGCTGCTCCAGCTTTAGACAGTTTGAACCTAAGAAATTTCTAGGCATAGATTGTTAGAGGCTCTAGTGTGGTGAGTTGAGGTTCTTCTGCTAAGTCTAGCGGAGATATAGGGAGGCACAGCATTGTTGAATCCTTTGAATGTAAGGGATACTGTTTTAAGGAGTATTCTATCGCTAATTTTTAGCCAGTGGTGGTCTTTTCTGATGTTGGAAATATGCTCTCCACGGGTTATGTTGTGAGCCGCTCTTAGGGCATTATTTTGCAGTATTTGCATTTTAAGATATTTGTTAGCGCATGCATATAGGGCATTACAATAATCAAGCTTGGACATTATTAGTGCATTGGCAAGCGTAATGCAGTTAGTTTTGGATAAATAGGGTTTGCAGGCCCTAATCAATTTACAGGTATGAGCTGTAGAGGAAGCCATGGAATTGACTTGTTTTTTGAGAGATGATGTGGAGTCAAAGTAAAAACCAAGTGTTTTTACCTTGGTTACTACTTTGATAACTTTGCCATCAATGTTAAAGGCAGCGTAGCTGGGGTTACGTTTTTTGAGGTTGGAGTCAGAACCCAGAACCAGGATCTTGGTTTTGTCGTCATTTAGGCAGAGGTCGTGTGAGGCCATCCATGCCTGAATGAGGAGGTATATCTTATTTACTAGAGCCGTGTCTTTGACAAAGTTGCCCGAAAGGG
Organism: Ambystoma mexicanum; assembly: GCF_040938575.1. Classification (NCBI taxonomy): domain Eukaryota; kingdom Metazoa; phylum Chordata; class Amphibia; order Caudata; family Ambystomatidae; genus Ambystoma; species Ambystoma mexicanum. The sequence continues at coordinate 919,785,184 of NC_090926.1, read as the reverse complement.
GTATGAGGATCTGGGTGTCGTCAGCATAGTTCGTATATGTGACACCCAGCCTGTCAAGTTTGTCGAAGAGTGGCTTAGTAAAAATGTTATACATTGTCGGAGAGACACATGAACCTTGTGGAACTCCACAGGTAATTTGGATTGGGTCGGCTGAAGGGGAGAACACTCTCATTGTACGGTTAGATAAGAATGATTGAACCGAGGCTATAGCTTCACTCGAGAAATGGGCAGCTGGCGCTAGGTGTTTGCATAACACTGCATGGTCCACCAGGTCAAAGGCTGCCGATAGGTCAAGGAGGAGTAGCATAGCTGTTTTAGCTTTATCCTTCAACTCATTGATTTGTGTTTTGAGGTCAATAAAAGCCGTTTCAGTGCCGTGTTGTGGTCTGAATCCAGATTGGCGAGATCCTAGAAGTTGGTTCGCCTCCAAGTACTTTTGGGTTTGGAGATAGGTAGAAATAGGTCTACAGTTAGTGGGTATGGCCGGATCTAGAGTCTTTTTCTTGAGGAGTGGTAGCACCCAGGACTCTGAGGTTCATTTGGACAGTGCTTAAATTAACGGAAGCATTGATTAGCTTAGAGATAAAGGGTGCTAGGTCTTTAGCTTCGTCCTTGATTATTTGTGCAGGGCAACTGTCACCCTTGCAGTTGGATGGTTTCAGAGATAAAATAACCTTTTCTGTTTCCAGAATGGAAATATTAGTGAACCTGAAGGGTTTGTCAATACTCTGTATCAACCAATGGGGTAGTGTGCGTCTCTGGAGCACAGGGATGCTTTTTTGTTCGCCATTTTTGTCTGCAGAGTCACTATTTTGTTAGATACCGCATTTTGGATACTAGTACACCATTCTTTCGGGACATTATCTGAAGGCGTGATACGATTTTCCATTTCCCGGAGAATGGTGAAAAGATCTTGGAATTGAAGTTGGCCTTAGTTATTCTATCATTAAATGTATGACTTTTGGTTTGGATTATTTCTCTCTTATATTTATTGGTGAGGTTATATAGTAATGTTTTGTTCTCCTCCGTTGGTGAGTGTCTCCAGATGGCTTGGAGTTTCCTTTTTTGGATACGTAGTTCTTTGAGGTAGGATGTGAAACACGTATTGAGGTGGGACTTTCGTTTGCTTTTGTGTAGTTTCACTGGGGCGATGGTGCCCAAGGCCATGGACATAGTGTTGTTGAAGGCCTCAACTAGAGCGTTTGGGTCAGAATTATTAGTATTAACGGACAGAGCTGGTAAGTGGAGAGGAAGCAATTTTTCAATCATAATTTCTTTTTTACTTCTCTTTGTGAGTGGTGCTACAGTTTCGAGGTTTACCGGCTTTTGAAGCTCTATAGTGGATGAAAAACCAATAAGATGGTGATCAGTGCAGGCTTGTGGGGTAATTTTAGTAATGGTGAAAGAACAGTTCAGTTTGGCTACCCAGTCTAGCGTACGCCCTTTTATGTGCGTTGGAGCAAGGACTTTTTGGGTCAAGCCATGTTCAACTAAAATAGTTTCAATGGATTGCGCTTGTTTGTCCTCAGCATCGTTAAAACCCAGATTGAAGTCATCTAGTAATAAGAGCTGTGTGGAGTCCTTTGTATTATTAGTGAGGAGACTGGAGAGGTCTTCCTCAAAGGTGCCTATTTGTCCGGGTGGTCTGTACACTAGGAGAATAGTTAGTGTGCTATTGTTAGAGATGGGTAGTTTGCCTGCTAGTAGTTCGCAGGATTTAATTTCAGGGGGTGTAGTTAGCCTTAATGCCAGTTTGGTTTTGGCTATGATAGCAAGGCCGCCTCCTCTAGTGTTAGGTCTGCCACCCTCTTTAAATCTGAAGCTGCATCTTGTGACCAAGCAGCTGTGCCACTATTGATGTGCTTATTACATTATGCGGCTTTGAAAACCACATGCTTTTCCATTTTCAAGAGGGCCGCCCCGCTGCAATCACCTCGACGTTGAATCCTCAACACTTCCTGATTTGGCCGTGAATCTGCCTTCTCATTGGCAGGCTACCCTCCCATAGCGTATCGTGGGGCACCGGCAGGCGTTAGCCGGCCCCAACGAAGGCATCCAAGAAAGGCTCCTGACTGAGCCTGACCTATCTGGACATGCGCCAGGGGCTATACAAGTTCCACCTCCCAGCTAAGTACTAATTCTTGATATTGCATCCCATTACTACCCGGCAAACGCCGTCTTCTCCGCGCAGCGAAAGCGACAGCAGGTACTCTTGACACCCTACAGGTCTGGGACTCCATGTGATTATCTTTAGCATAACCGTAACTTATTTCCAAGAATATGGCCCACAATGATCTGCTTATGTCACCAAAATTTCGTTGTACCACCCTCTCAGGTACATAACCTATCACGGCACCACTATGCCCTCACAGCATACGACCGCTGAAATCCTAAGTGTAATAACACGTTTACCGGAAATGCTAGCCAACAACCGGGCCCGGTAGGCTGTGCTTTTCGTGTATTTTAGAACTGCGTTGTGTACACTAGTCAAGCAACATCCCTCTGGAAATCGAACCTAGACACTGTTACCCACCTGTTACTTACCCACCACCACCTAACAATTCATGCTATCACAATGAATATCGAATCCAGGCATTGTCAGAAAGTATTGTGAAAACCGAATCTAGACACTGCTTATAATTGCTAATTATATCGAATCTAGGCATTGTCAAAAAGCATTGTGAAAACCGAATCTAGACACTGCTTATAATTGTTAATTATATGGATTCCAGGAATTGTCTGAAAGTATTGTGAAAATCGAATCTAGACACTGCTTATAATTGCTAATTATATCAAATCTAGGCATGGTCAAAAAGCATTGTGAAAATGGAATCTAGACACCACTTATAATTGTTAAATCTATTACCCCGCTTTGTCCTACCTACCTGCACTGAGCATTTCTAGACACTGCTTTGTAATTGGTAAATCCACTACCCCTCTGTGACCTACCCACTTTCATTGAGCATTCTTGCCCACACATGGAAATCTATTCCAGGCTTGTTCTGTAAGTGATTACCGCCCTATCCGCTAATAACTGTACCACCCACAACAGTGACTCTCCCCATCATGCTGACCAAATTATCACACTCCACTCTCAACAAAGCTTCACTTACCCCCTCTCTCACTGCCACACGCCGCCTTGCCATCCCAATAACCATTATTATAGACATCTCAATAATGGTCACTACACTCCTTCATCCACCCCGACACACCACACTCTTTGCCGTGCACTGATCTCTCTTTCCACCTCACCAGACCATAAAAATATACAATCTCAACCACTCAGTCCAGCAGTCAGACTCCACAGACTCAGAATCCGCACAGCTCCTATACACCTGCCAGGTTCACCCACACCGCTCACCACTAGAAATGCCAGTTTAGGCACCCGCACTGCACCAATACTACACACCAATAGTTGTAAGGACACTGTCCCTCTCTCTTCACCCCTCTAATCCTCCTTAGCAGTACAACGCACCAAGTTGCACAGTACCGCACACCATGATAAGCACGCATCATCACATCCCAAAATTAAAAAAAAACAAAATCACACAATACCCACCTCTTAAATGTGCACTGCTGAACGTACGCTCCCTACCTGCTCATGCCCTAGAAATACATGACCTACTATCCACCCACAATCTTGACCTACTAAGCATCACCGAAACATGGCTCAATGATGCCTCCTGTCCAGCCATCTCACTAGCCCTACCCCCAGGCTACGCCATCCTGAGACAAAATAGACCTGACAGAACTGGAGGGGGAGTCACCCTTATCTACAAAGATACATTTTCCATTAGGCTATCTGACCCTAGCACATGGGGTGGAAATGCAGACATCCTCTCAGCCAAGCTTATGCTCTCTTCTAACAACTCAATCAACATCCACATCTTGTACAGGCCTCCAGGACCCCTAGCAGACTTCCAAGACCACCTCTCCCATCGTCTCAGTAACATCATCAAAAAATTCTCCAAAATACTTCTACTAGGAGACTTAAACTTAGGATACAATGACCCCAAAAACGATTCCGCTTCAACCCTAGCAAAGGAACTAGCAGACGTAGGTTTCTCTCAAGGTGTACACGGTCCCACTCACTCCAAGGGTCGTACCCTTGACTGGGTCATGGATCACAACTGTGCATCTAACATGACATCTAACACTGCCTACCCGTGGACAGACCACGCCTGCATTGAATTCAGGGCATGGAACAGAATCCGCCTTACTAGACCTAAAAAAATCAAATCTTTCAAATCATGGACAAAGGTAAACCTGCCCTTCTCCTCCTGCTCGATCTATCAGCAGCTTTTGATCTGGTAGATCACAAAACACTAACTACCCATCTCACTCAGGCAGCCCATTTCTCTAAACAAGGAGTGTCCTGGATTACGTACTTCCTCGAAGGGAGAGCCATGAAGGTCTTCTCCAACCTAGCTAACGCTGACCCCACAACATTAAATTGCGGAGTTCCCCAAGGATCTTGTACAACACCCACCCACTATAACCTCTTCACCAAACCCCTCTTCGACTTACTTGACTCAATGGGTATAGTATATACCAACTATGCTGAAGATACTCAAGTACTCATCCCACTATCCGGCTCCTATCACCAAGACGCCAGGGCACTACACGATATCTATGCCACAATCCAAGCTTGGATGGCTGTCAATGGCCTTTGTCTTAACGGGGACAAGACTGAAATCCTTATCCTCGGACAGAAAAACACATTAACAAAGCTAAGTCCCCAATACGCCAACCTTAACATAGATAGCTCTACCATCACCGTATCCTCATCAGTCAAGACTCTGGGTGTCCACATTGATGCAAATTTATCTATGAACAAACAAGTTAGCGCCATAGCCTCTGCGTCAGCATACAGCACAAAACTTATCAATGCCATTAAACCATACCTATTCGCACCCAACTGCCTTGCAAAAGCCAGAGCAACAATAGGCGCCAAACTCTATTATTGCAATGCTCTCCTGGCAGGCACCTCCTACAAAAATATACGCAGACTACAAAACAATGCCCTAAGAGCCGCTATGAGCATGAGCTATGAGACCATATATCTCAAGCCAGACAAGATGCACGATGGCTACAGGTCAAAGACTGCATTACCCTCAAAATCCTCACCATCACACACAGATGCATTAACACCACAACTCCCACATACCTAGCTGAAGCCATATCAAGAACTGCCTCAATGCGCCCCTGCAGAACTCAGTACACCAACCAGCTACACATACCACGTATCAGGAGAGCCACAGCGGGAGGGCTAGGTTTCTCATACATTGCTCCTAAACTCTGGAACTCACTCCCTGCTGCCCTTAGGGCTGAAGCTTCCATCTCTGTCTTCCACAAAAACCTCAAGACCACTCTCCTGAACTAACGCTGCTACTACGTCCACTACTCCTAATATGTATATTATAATATAAATGTAATGTAAATATAATGTAATTTCTGTACATATATTGTATCCACTATCTACACCTACTTGACATTTGTAGTATTATTGTATACAAATTCTCACAACATGTAACAAATGTTTAATGTGATATTGTATGTAACTAAGCATGTTTCTGTAACAAGTGCCACAATGTCTATGGGCTGATGCACGCTATACAAATACGAATAAAACAAAGTATATGGTAATTGTCTGGTATGGCGATCATGAGTGCAGGACCTGCAGCATCATGAAGCCAGGACTCTGGCAGCCATAAAGTCTAGGTCGTCAGTGGTAAGTATATCAGCAATTTCAGTAGTATGCGCAATAAGAGATCTTGCGTTGATGAGGGCTCCTGAAATGGTTGTCTTTTTATTCGGCTCTTGGATAGGTCTTATTTTAGGGTGCTTGGTTCTCTTTTGGTTGTGAAGAGAATAGGTGATGCGGTGGGTCTGAGTTTTTTGCATTGCTTCAGAAGCTAAAGCAGACGGGTTAAGGTCAATGGCACAGGAGTTGTGCATGATAATTTGGGGTCTGGGTCTTATAATCTTAGGATCGTGGATCCGTGGCAGTCTTGCTCAGAGTCAGAGGTTTCTCTCCTGCAGAGGGCAGGGTATGAAGTTGATGCAGGTCATTATTATGATGCCCAGAGTAGCATGAGGAGTGTATGGATTAGGTGAATCTTTATTGGTGTGGATATTACTTATTGTAGGGTCACGCTTCAGGGGTGTTAATCGACATATTGGTACAATGTAAATACTAGGCATATGTAACATTCGATAGCAAGCGTGTCATCGACTCAGTGGCAGCCTGAGGCTAAGAGTGCACCCGAGGCTAAAAGGGCGCAGGTCTGATCCAGACTACTGTATACTAGCAATTAAGAGAATAAATGTTAATGTTAAAGCTGTGGGGGCACAGAATAATGCACACAGTTGGAGTCACCAAACATAGGTAGGCATGAGGCAGTTCGCGAGGCAATAGCGTGGGGGCATAGAATAATGCACACAGTTGGAATCACCAAACATAGGTAGGACTGATGCAGTTCACGAAGCAACAGCGTGGGGGCACAGAATAATGCACACAGTTCAAGTCACCAAACAGAAGTGGGCAAGAGCGCAAATCTGGTTGGATGTGGTATGTAGGGCGCAGAATAAGATATGCACAGGTATACATTGCATGGTAATAAATTGTTACAGTACGAGTAGGGACGCGGTGGCAAATGTCAGATACAGGGTGGGGGCAGACCTCATACTGTAATACATTTATGCCGTGTATATGAAAATGATACTTTGGCTGAGGCGGTAATTTCCAACGTAGCTGAGGCAGGTCTTACCGCAGGTTCAGAGAAGAGGCACGTTCTCGTGGGGGAGCAGTCGGCCGAAGAGTATGAGGCGGCGTGTGTCAGACTCTGGGGAGAGAGGCTGCAGCCCTTCAGCCCTCCAGGCTCAGACAGGCGTGGGCTTAGTTTCAAGGCCTTTGTTGGAAAGGCTGGCTTCGCCTACCGGCAAATCCTATTGGTGTAAATTAAAGAGGGGAAGCCAGTCAATGAGGTTGCAGCGATGTCACAGGTACAGGTGGAGAGAGGAGGTTTTCAGGATCAGGCGGCGGCCATCTTAACATGTAGTAACCATCGTGGTTACTTATAAGGCCACGTGAAAACTCGAATTCTACATGTGTAGTGTGCAAGAAAACACGTTCAAAAGTCTGCCACAATTCAAATGCACATTATGTGCGTCTGGCTGCCATATTCTGGGCAGTCGGATCATGCATCATTGGGGGAGCTGGTGCGAGCATGGTAAAAGCCCACTGGCTTACCTTTGTTGATAACTGGAGGTTCCCGTGCTGCTCCTGCAGCATGAACCGAGCTCCTGCTCATCGGATGGGCTTCTGAGTATGATCTCAGGCTCGGACAGGCGTTGGCTTAGTTTCAAGGCCTTTGTTGGAAAGTCCGGTTTCACCTACCGGCGAACCTTATTGGAGTAAATTGAAGAGGGAAAGTGAAGACTTTCCTGAGCCTCACTCGGAAATACAGGAATTGTGTAGTAAGCTCTTCCCATATAGCGGCTCCTCTGACTGTATACACTACTTCCAGGGGATCCAAAGAAATTGTCTTGTCTCTGGAGTGTGAGAACGCCTTCACAGGCCTGAAAGAATCCTTAGGTCAGGCCCCTGCTTTCAGGGCACCTTATTGGAAGAGACTTTTCACAGTGCAGACAGATGTCTAGGACACTGGGCTAGTAGGAAAACTATTCCATCACGATGATAAAGGTGTGGAACAACCTGTGGGTTTTTATCAGCCATCAGTTTCGGCCACCTGAGCTTTCCAACCCTAAAGTGGAAAAGATTTTTTTTGTCCATTGTTTGATGCATTAGGAGGCTGAGGTCCTACCTCCATGGGATTCGCTTCACTGGATGCTCACCCTAAACCCTTCAAGTGGCTAATATACAGAGGGAGAGAATCCAGTGCGGCTCAGGTGGTCCATGAGTCTTTAGGACTTTGACTTCACTATTGAGCATAGGACAGACATCAAAAATAGCATTGTTTTTTTTTTTCCTCTTTGTGATGTTTGGTTTTGTCTTTGTGGTATTTTATGTGTATTAGGTATAATATTTAGCGGGGATCTTTTAGATACGTTTTGCATGGTTGATTTTATTATTGGATTTGGTTTAAATGGTTTGCTCATGACTTTCATTTGAAAATGAATACTGCAATGTTAGCTTGATCCTATGTAGAACTGCTGTATTGTAAACCTAGTAAACAGAAGTTAAAAAAAATAGCATTGTTGATGGGCTGTCAAACGGGTGTAACCAACAATATAGTGTGGTTATTTTTTTTTATCACCCTAGGCTAAACACACAGAGGATAGTTGGTTACCTTTGATCTCCCTAAAAGACAAGCTACTGGCAGCAGTTTCATTTTAACTATGTTTGCAATACTTTTCCTTAGCCCTACAGCATTTTCTGTGTTAAGCTTCTAACTGTGGTTAGTGTTCCAACATGGCCGTGCCACAAGGTTTTTGTTGTTCTTTTGGCCATCTTGTTGTGTGACCACCTTCTTGCCAGGTCAGGAAATTCCTTTTACGATCATGCACTTTTCGCAGGCTAGTGCACGGCCATGTGTGTGTTCCGTAGAAATGGGCTGGTACTGTCTGGTTGCAATCCACATACTGGTGCCTGAATGTCTGGTGTGCGTGCTTGCATGAGACCCACCATGGTCCTTGATTAAACCACTGTTGTGCATGAGTTGGGCAGATTTTGCCATTGGAGGGCTTGGTTGGAGCAATCACTTGACTTTGGATAAGAGGAGTCCTAAAGCCATTGTTACGCTCACCTGGCTCCCACAGGGGCGTCGGTCGGACCCGGACAGCTGCGGTCTCCACCCACGTGATGCATAGTGCAGAGATGACTGACTGGATCGGCCCTCCTAATCTTGTCTGCTTAACCCGTAGAAATATTCTCCTGAAAGTGGAGAGATGGATTTAGCCACTTGTGGATTCAAGTGATGGCACCCCCACAGTCCTCCCCAACTAATCACCTCCGAAATGCCCTCACAGCAATCTCACCTTATATTCTTGAAAGATGAGCTCTCCATTCTGCGTGAATTTGCAGGGGCGCGTCGATTCCAGTTACTTCACTGGTTTGAAGGCTCGGGAGAGTTCCGGAGAGTATTGACTTAATACTTACTGGTCCTGGTGAGGACCAGTAAGTATTAAGTTCATAGAGTTCAATATGTCCGATGTTCACTCTTGTTCCCCCCCTTCCTTTCTTGTCTTGCAGCTGGCTCGTGAAAAGATGCTCTTGTGGCATCTGGTGGCGCTCAGGTAAGAGTCTGTATTACCCGGCGCTGTCCGGTAAATGTTGCACGTGGAAAACGTGTTGTTTTGTCTCCCTTTACAGATGCGGCACGTGAAAATATGGAGCGTCACAAAAGGATGCCTCCGGTGGTAAATCAGGTAAGTCTATGGTGGTAAGAATTATATTTGTTGGTTCCCTCGGCTCACCTTGTGGTTTTCTTTTGTCTCCTAGGTGCCGAAGTTCGGCGAAGAAATGATGGAGGCAGCGCCGACCCGAAAGATGCTGTGAAGACTGGTGAGTATGGCGCGGCACTGCAGCTGGAGGTGCGGCGCATGCAGAAATGATGTTCTTTACAGGTCCGTAGACGAGATGGATCCAGAATCAGGTGTGGAATAGAAATAAGTTTGTTTTCTAACCTTGTCCCTTTCTTTCCTCTTTTTCTAGGAGCTCTGGATTCGAGGCGGGCGTGGCAGAAGACTGGATGCAGGCTGCAGGCACGGTGAGCGCTACGCTGCTGGATGCAGAATAACGCGAAGCGTGTGTTGCTGGTCGGGCGTGGTTTAAATAGCCTCAAAAGTAGTCCCAGGTAAGAAGTCCCTAGAACCACACCCAAGTAAAAAATAGTCCCTGTAGAGAAATAGTCCCTTTCAGGCTTCATGTTGGATTGGAGTCATTTGCAGCATGGTCTGCCTGAGGTAAGTAATGACTATGAGCCTGGCGCCTTAGGCGCCAGGACTGAACCCAGATAGCCCCTAGCCAGGGCTGCTGAGGTTTTACTAAATGTCTAGATGCCTGCTCCCGGGGCTGATGGGCTTGGTCCAGAGTTATTGTATGCATACTCGGAAATCCATAAAATATCTTTCCAATTACTTTCGGTCTGGTGTAGCATGCAACGTAGGTACTGTTCAAGGGTCTGGTTGGTCCTCTCCGTCTGACCATCGGTCTGGGGATGGTGACTGGTTGATAACCTCACGTCGATTTGCGCCAGCTGACATTTCTTCCAAAAATGTGAAATGAATTGACTACCTCGGTCAGAGACCAATACGGAAGGAAATCTGTGTATTCGAACAATGTTTGAGGAACTCCTTGGCCAGAATTGAAGCAGAAGGTAATCACTTTAGAGGAATAAAGTGGGCCATCTTGGAAAAATATCCACAATAACTAGAATGGTGTTAAATCCATCACATGGAGGTAGATCTGTAAAAGTCTAACGATAAGGTGTGCCATGGTGTAGGTGGAATATCCAAAGGTTGTAAGAGGCCAGCTGGTTTTTTCTTCTGACTTTTGTTTTGGGCGCAAATGCCACAAGACATTACAAATGACTTTACGTCTTTTCGCCAGGTGGGCCACCAGAATTGTCTCTTAATTTTAGCTTCAGTTTTTGCGATACCTGGGTGTCCCTTCCATCAGGGTGTCATAATTGGAGATGACTAGTTCTTGTAGTTCCTTGTGTGGTAGAAATAGTCGCCCTTGATAATAAGGTAGGTCATTGATGACTGAGTAGTCCGAGCCTTTCTTCACCCAGTCCTGCAGGGCTGTTGGATCGAAGAGTTGTTGGATCTTTACTTGAATATCCTCTAGTGTCTGTAGAGTGGTTATGCCAAGAATTCTTTGTTCTGAAATTATAGGCACCGGTTCCGGTTTCGCATATGCTTCTCCCATCCGTATTCGGGATAAGGCATCTGCCTTGCCATTTTTACAACCTGGTCGATAAGTGATCACGAAATCGAACTCGGCAAAGAACAATGCCCATCGAAGTTGACGCGACGATTGGGCCTTGGTTGTTTTTAAATACTGCAAGTTCCGGTGTTCGGTGATTACCGTAATGGTATGTCTGGCACCTAGAAGATAATGCCGCCAAGCCATGAAGGTGGATTTGATGGCTAATAATTCTTTATCAGTAACCGCATAGTTTAACTCGGGTGCCGAGAACTTTCTGGACCAAAATGCTACTGGGTGAAGTTGACCGGTTTCAGGATCCTTCTGGGACAGGAAGCTCCCATGGCTAAACTGGATGCATCAGTTTCAACTATGTATGGAAGTTCGGGGTGTGGATGCTTTAAGACAGGTGCAGACGTGAATTTCACTTTCAGCTGGAGGTGCGGCGCATGCAGAAATGATGTTCTTTACAGGTCCGTAGACGAGATGGATCCAGAATCAGGTGTGGAATAGAAATATGTTTGTTTTCTAACCTTGTCCCTTTCTTTCCTCTTTGTTTTAGGAGCTCCGGATTGGAGGCGGGCGTGGCAGAAGACTGGATGCAGGCTGCAGGCAGCAGGCACGGTGAGCGTTACGCTGCCGGATGCAGAATAACGCGAAGCGTGTGCTGCTAGTCGGGCGTGGTTTAAATAGCCTCAAAAGTAGTCCCAGGTAAGAGGTCCCTAGAACCACACCCGAGTAAAAAATAGTCCCTGTAGAAAAATAGTCCCTTTCAGGCTTCATGTTCGATTGGAGTCATTTGCAGCATGGTCTGCCTGAGGTAAGTAATGACTATGAGCCTTGCGCCTAAGGCACCAGGACTGAACCCAGATAGCCCCTAGCTGGGGCTGCTGAGGTTTTACTAAATGTCTAGATGCCTGCTCCCGGGGCTGATGGGCTTGGTCCGGATGCCTGGGGGTAGGCATCATGACAGCCATTCTCCAGAGATCCTGGAAGAAATCCTGCACAGAGCCAAGTATCCTATATCGCTGAAGACTAATCAAGAGGCTCAGAACTTTGAGGGATCGACAGCTTCTGCTACTGGACTCTTCCCTGCCAAATTTCATGGTGCCAGCATCGAGTAGACCAGAATTGGGAGGACAAATACAACCGAGACAAGTGTCCCCCGGTGTCGCCGGGCATCGGTGGCCGTGGTTCGAAATGGCATTCCTGCATCCAGTCCTGTGCTAAGAGGCCCTGCATCGAGTTCTTCTGCATTGTCCGTCCAGAAGGCCTTGCACCAGCAACAGTCGCCGACAGGAGAAGTGCTCCTACATGTAATCTCTGGACATAGATGACCAGAGCGGACAGTGGGAAACACAACCTTTTCTGGTGACCTGCCAAGTCCTAAGAAAAATTGGAGTTTGGCGGTCAGTTAAAGTGGTACTTACCTGATCCCTATCACCCCCATATAAAAGTTTCTAAAAGTTACCAAACTTTTAAAAGAGTTTGGCTTTGCCATTGCTTGCTCACACAAGTTGGGAACTTTTTAACTGATTGCAACATAGCATCTTCCAAAACTTGGAACAATTCCCAAGTCACCAGGATCTCTACCCCAGTTTTTTCTCGCCTCAAAAACATCCTTGAAACTTTGCTGAACCTTTGGTCATAAGGCCCCATTCAACCTAGGGCTGGACCTCTGAAGGAAGGGTTTTGTGATTCCTGCGATCTAGGACTTACTTCTTACATTCCCTTTCAGGTGTTGTGTAGTATTTCTGGAATTATTGCACTATGTGGCTTTGTATGTGTGTTTTATATTAGTTTGTGTGATAGGACTACCTGTTCCGTCATTTTTCATTGTGTTTGGCCATATAATAAATGTTCATTTTAGAACTAATTATCCAAGGGTTATTTGCGTCTACTTAAAATTTGGACTCATTATAGACACTTACCAAACTCACCCTTCCTGAGACTTTAACCTGACCACTCTCCTTGCTACCTTGAAATGGTTTGGCTATAGCTCCCAGAGTTTCCCCTTCTACCAATCATAGGGTTGCCTCCTATACATCTGCTCACGGGGTCAGAGTATAGAAAACCAGTCCTAACAAAAACCACCACACCAAGACCCAAACAAAAACCAACTAACAACCCTCTCCCCTCTTTTCCATACTATATTCTATTCACGTACTACACACAATCCCAAAAAGGGCCAGCAAAACTACACACCAAATAAAATGTCAACTGACCACCCAATGCCAAACACGCCGTAAAACCAAGTAGTTGCAAAAAAATTACCTGGACACTACCCCTCCAGACAATCCTACTGCGCACAACAAAGCACATGCAGAAAACTCACATGCACAGTTGCGAGTTTCTCCTGGTTCTGCAAGAATCAACAGAAGAGCACAACCTCTATTCCATACCTCTTCCCACCTTAACAACCACCACCCACTTTTCTTACAGAGCCACAAAAGTCCCTGGAGACCCTGCAAATTGCAGCAGTGCAGAGTATAAATTATAACATGTTGTGAACCAGCAAGGTGGGAGGACACTAGGAATATGTTGCATTTGATCACCTATCTCCAAGAACTTGAGCCAGCCTGCAAAGGAGGATTGAGGGAGTGCCACACAACCCAATCCGACAAAATGGTTCCATGTCATTTCATCGAGGGATTGAAATTTTGCTGGTTTTTTCGGCGGATATTATAACGAAAAAACAAATCAAATGTTTATTTTTTTATTTTTGGGGATTTGCCCCAGACATCATCCCCGCCCCCCCAACCACCACCATCACCTTAATTTTTTTTATCTATTCCCAAACACCCACACACCATATATATATATTTCTAACCCCACATACAAATTGATGTGTTTTTTCATTATAAAAACTGCAGCCAAAAAAAACACGAAATTTCATCCCGCGATGAAAGGAGGTCATACCAGATAAAACAATGCCCAAGGTATGGGCTGGCTGAATAAGAATTGTCCTTTTCAAAATAATGAATGTTTGGGGAGCCAGAACAATTATTTCTGGATGCTTATGTGCATGCCAGATTCCCTTGCCCTCAATTCCTGTATCTGAAGAGATCCCACTGTAGCACTCCAGTTGATCACAGGGAATCTGTGGTGATTGAGCATTCTGGATCTGCTCGATAGAAGGGAGGTTCTTCAGGCAGATCCACAACCAAATGCCTTCTACGACATAATTCAGTATGGGAATATTTGCAGTCTGTGGGGTCAGTCTCGGAAGGATACCTCAGGGGCAACTTGCTCGCCTTGGAAGCAAGACGACATGGAACAACATGGGTTCGATCCCCGAGTCCACGCCTGGAAACCTTTGGGTATTAAGCACATTATAAATAACCAATCATATCATATCTCATGATTCCACTTGGCAGTCCAATGTTGCTGGGTATTAAGCATAAAGAGCCTCAAACGAAGGACTACCAGCACATGGGAGAGGTGGAGCAGAATCTGCTTTGATCATGTTCAATCCAGTAGCAAGAGAGACTGAATTTGGTCAATTGTGGTAGAAACCAACAGGAACGGTATGCATAAGAGATTGAATGAGTACATTAGATCCAGCGTCTGCTAAATGGAGGCTACAGTCTCTGCCAAAGCCATTTGTCCAGGCACAAGTAGATGTGGATTCTGTTTAGAAGTCGGAAGGTCGTAACATCAGATATGACCTTGGTAAAAGCTCTTTGGGCAAAGTGGAGGCCAAAGGGATGGATAGGATTGAACATAAAGCCATAGGTAGTCGCTGCACACCCGAGATACTCCAGTGTGGAAGCAAGATCGAAATGTGAAAGTAGGCATCCTTCAGATCGAGCACAAAAAGTCAATCCCCCTTAGAATGGCTGAAAGGATTTGAGCTTGCTGGAACATCTTGAGCCTCTCCTATGAATTGAATGGTAGATCCAGAACACCTCAGAGCAATATGAGCTTTCTTAGGCCCCAAAAAGAATCTGAGGAGAAGCCTTCATGAGCTTCCTAGGCAGGCCGCAACTCTATTGCTTTCTTAAGAGCAACATCTCTAAATGTTGCAATAGAAGCAAAAGGAGAGAATGGGAACGGGTTTGGGGAAGAGAAGAGGGAGGCAGAATCTCAACCTCCCTTCTGACATGATCAAAACTTTAGGTAATGAGCAGTCTATAGTAGAACGATGGGCTGAGCAACCTCTCCTGTCTCTTTGATCTTGGGACCAAGAATACAAGCCTCCATCCTTGAAAGGTTCTGTTTCATTGCTGAGTGGTAGAGGAAGGACGGGTGCAGTCTCAACTGCAACCCCAGCCAACCATTTGGCTGTGGAGGAATATGGTTTTTCTTTAACTATCCACCTGATGTTCAATGGAATACCTGGGTGCTGTCAAATGCTGTCCTATATTTCTCTCTGCCTCATATATTTATTTAGCGTTGAGCCAAGCCCAGTCTCCAAATCAAGATCCAGGCATTCCCATGCTGCTGTGTCTACGTGACCTGCAGTAGACTAGCAGACCCATCCCCACTCTTTTTGCATATATAATGCCAGACCGAATAGCACTATGTTTTGTTAATGCTACTACTTGTCAATGCTTTCAGAGAGAGGAGAAATGACCTTACATTAATTTTCTATGGATTGTTCTCCTGCAGATTTCTCATCTTGATAGATATCCATTGTCCAACTGTGTTGCTTGGAAATTGTCGACAGGGGGCATGGTGGACCTCGAGTCGGCTGTTGATCAGTCTTGCGTGGTCGATCCCCGGCTCCGAAAGTGAGGTCAGGTGCCATATCTATACCACGTCACTACGCACCATGCCTCAGCTCATCCCAGAGCTCAAACGCTGTATAGGATAACAGAAGGAGGCTAACCAGCCTTAAAAAGCAACTATGGAATAGAAACCAACATGTTAAAAACATTCCAAATAGAAAATTTTTTCCTTTTTCTTTTTTTATTTTAGTAACTGAGATTTCCATCCCAAAGCCATCGCCAATGCACTTCATGAATCAGATGCGAAGAACCACAACACTTTGAGCGGGTACGGCTGGGGTGGGGGGGGGGGGGTCATTGAGGAATCTGCGGTAGAAAAATCCATAGAAAGAACATTACGGAAAGGTCATTTCTTCTTCAATGAATTGCTTTTCTCCCCCAGGGCAGAAAGGATTGCACAAGTAAGTTCTGCAGAAACACTATGCCAAAATGTGCATCAGCCCCATGTGCAACGTCCAAAGCATAATAATTTGTACAAGTATGTAAAGACCATGTGGCAGCACAGCAAATGTCCCGAACAGAGACCCCCTTTGAAGGGCCATGGAAGCAGCAACTCCCCTGGTGGAATGGGCCCTGATTTCTGGTGGGACTTGTTTTCCTGCCGACTGGTACCAATCAGATGCATAAAATGATCCAGTGTGAGATGGTTTGTTTAGTAATTGCAAGACCTTTGCGTGAAAGAGAATGGGCGAACAACTGGTCTGCCTTCCTGAACTCTGCTTTTTGGGCAACATAAAAACTCATGGCTCTTCAGATCAAGACGGTGAAAGCATGCTTCCTCAGAGGGGTGAGGAGGAGGGTAGAACACTGGCAAGTCAATAGATGGTAAAATATGTCATTCCGAAACATTCGGAAGGAACCCAAGTCTGACCTTGAGGGATGCCTTCTCTCTAAAGAAACGCAAAAAAGGGGAGTTTGCAGCATAAGGCCTGCAGCTCGCTAACCACCCTGGCCGATGTGATGTGAAAGGACATTTTAAGAGACAACCTAAGTAAACAAGAATGCATAGGTTCAAACTGAGCTGCCATAAGAAAGGTGAGAACCAAGGTCCCAATCCGGAACAAAGGGAGTTCGCAGGAATTTGTTGAGAAGGCCCTTCAGGAATGGTGAAAAAGGAACCTGGTCCGCCAAATACCCCTTGACTGTTGTAACCTGAAGGCCTGCAGAGATTAGTGACAAAAGGCACTCCATCACTGTTGTGGTGGGGCAAGAGATGGGATCAGCTCGCACTCTCTACACCAGACCTAAAATCTTCTCCACCAGCGCGCATACAGAGATCTTGTAGACTGTCTGCATGCAGCCAGCAACACCCCAAGAACTTCTTTGGAGAGGTCCCAGTCATCATACCGCATACGCTCAAGAGCCACGCATTTAGGTTAAGAGAATCCAGGGTCAGGTGCAGTATCCAATCCTCCGACTTGGAGAGGAGATCTGGCCACTGAGGCAACTGGTGAGGTGGACAGATCCAAAAGGTTGGAGTACCATGTCCTCCTCACCGAATCCGGGGTGATCAAGATCATGGTCGCTCAAAACCTCTTCAACCTCCTGAGAATCCACAGAATGATGGGGATCAGAGGGAACGTGGAATAGAGAAGTAATGTCCAATCCACCATAAACACACTCCCCTGTGCACAGTTCACTTGGAATTCCCTCGAGCAAAACTGTTCGCACATCCTGTTGGCTTCCGTGGAAAACAAATCCACTGCTGGGGTACTCGAGAGAGCGAACACTTCTTCCAATACTTCCTGGCATGCTTCCCACTCGTGTGAGACTGCTCTGCCTGCTCAAAACATCCACCAAACAGTTCTCTGTCCCGGCCAGATGAACTGCTGAGACTGAGATTTGATTCTCTAGCAACCAGAACCACAGTTGCATCGCTTCTGTACAGAGGGGACAGGAATGCACTCCATCTCACTTGCTCAGGTACTGCATGGACACTGTGTTGTCCATCAGGATCAAGACAAGTGTCACCCTTCAGCGATGGGGCGAAGGCCTTCAGGGCTGGCCGGATGGCTCGCAACACCAGCCTGTTGATATGCCACCTGGCTTCTTATGCAGTTAAGAGGCCGCTCACCTGCAAATCCTTGCAGTGAGCGCCCCAACCCTTCAAGGACACATCCGTGACTACTCGGGCCTGAGGCCAAGGTGCCAGAAGGGTTCCCCTGCCATAAGATTTGTGCACATGTCCCATCAGCCAAGTCCATGCAAATACCTGGCTTTACACCCAGAGAGGATCCGAAAGGGCTCCCGGAAACTGAGACCACTGGTCTCGTAGGAGCCACTGACAGGATCTAATGCACTGTCTGGCCTCTGGCACCAGGAAAATGCAGAAGGCTATGAGGCCCAAAAGGCAGAGAAAGGAAGCCGCTGGCAACGTGGCGTGGTTCTGGAACAACTGGACCATCTGTTGTATGTTGTCGGCTCTCTCTTCGGTAGGGAAGGCCTTCCCTGCCTAAGTGTCTAAGACTGCCCCGATGTACTGGAGCCTTTGGACCAATGTCATGTGGGACTTAAAGTTCAGGGAGAAGGCCAGCCTGTGTAGCAGTAGACAAGTGTCTTCCAGGTGAGTCAAAACCTGTCGCACTGACTCCTCCCACCCCCCAGATCAGCCAGTCATCCAGGTACGAGAATATGTGGACTCTGGATCTCCTGAGGTGAGCCACGAGCACGCCTACCGCCATGATCTTGGTGAAGACCCTTGGAGCGGAGGTCATCCCAATTGGCAGCACTTTGAACTGATAGTGCTTGTCCCCAATGAGGAACCACAGGAATTTCCTGTGCTTTTGATGTATGGGCACATGGAAATAGGAATCCTGCAAGTCTATGGACACCAGCCAGTCCTGAAGCTCAAGAGCGTGGAGAATTTCCCTCAACGTCACCATCCTGAATTAGACTTTTCTCAGGAATTGTTTAGAGCCCCAAGTTCCAAAATGGGATGGAGCCCTCTTTTTTGTGTAGCAGTAAATACTGGGAATACCAGCCTGACCCTCTGATCGGGAGGCACCTCATCCACGGTACCCTTCGACAACAGGGCTCAGTTCTTCCTGGAGTTCCTGTCCCGGTTGGATCAGTGAAGAAGGGGGTCAGTCCGGAGGTTTTCTTAAAAAGGGCAGACAACCCTATGAACTGCAGGGCCCAGGCATTGAAGGTTCTCTCCTGACACTGGGACCAATGTCCTGCCAAACCACCAACCGGTACGTCATGGGAGGGGAAAAAAATCAAAGCAGCTTCGAAGGGGCTGTCACCCCAGCCGCCGTCTGCTGGTCCTTAGAAACACTTCTGCCCCTTCTGTGATGCAAGAAATTCCTCTACCGCTGCCTGACTTGTGTGGGATTTGCTTTCCTGCCATAAGGCACATAGCACCTATAGCCTCTGCCTCTAGAGGCAAAGCTGAAAGCAGGCCTAGCCAGATGCGCAGCCGACCCAGTGATTTAGCAGAGATTTTAGACTCAAATTTCTCTGAAGAGTCATTCGCCTTCTGTCCGAAGAGCATCTCCCCATTAAAAGGCATGCCTAGAAAGTAGTTTTGTATATTGGGGGAGAAGCCAAGAGTTTTCAAATAGGCATGCCTTCTCATAATTACTGCCACCTCATGGAGCAGCCAACAGTCAGCAATATCCAGGCCATCCCACATATGACCTTTGGGACATATTTTGCCACATGCTAGATAGCCTTCCACAATCCGTAGGAGAATTTAGATATACCACAAGCTATGTTTGTGGCCTTGAGAGCCATGCTGCCAAAGGTAAACACATTCTTTCCCAAAGCATCTATCCTCTTCCCCTACCTGCCTGTAGGGAGATTTGACGTGGATGCCGCAGGCCTGGAGGATATAGTAACAGCCTGAGCTTCCCCTCTTGCCGGTCTGTACTTTCCTGTGAAATTAATACTTGGAGGGCGGGGGGTCAAGTGCATGGTTTTCACCAGATGAAAGCCAAAGGGTCAGCTATGGTCTGATAGAAGGGCATATTGTGCTCAATAGCCGGGCCCTCATCCAGGTTATTTGTAAGGTCATACTTTTGATGGGGGAATGGCGGAAGATTTAAGGCCGAGGGTGTCCACCACTTTCTCTACTAATGTCCTAAACTTGACAAGAGATTGAGCATAGGGTTGTTTTTGTTGCATCTCAAGGTCTGGAGATGTGTTCAACCCACTGGAATCGTGAAGGCCCCGAGTCAGTGCCTTCAACTTAGTCGACACCGCCTGAAGCAACAAAGATGGGGTCGACCTCTTCGCACTCCTTGGTCTGATCGGTGGTGAAGACTGACCGCATTGAGTCAAAAAAGCTTGTCCGCGATAGCAGTTGAAAGGCACCAACGTCACTGGTCGACATCAAGGGCTTGTCCTTCGGCTCTATAGGTCTGGATGCTGAGGCATAGGGCTGTGTCGCTTGTAGCGGGGCCCTACAGGCCGAAAGAATGGTTCCCGGCGCTGATGGCTCCGACAGGCAATGGGCACAGTGGGAGAGGCTTCGAGAGGGCGATTTTCGAACCTCTTGGGGCATGGAGCTCAAAGCTCAGTCAGCGCCGAAGGCATCAACTTCCTGGCAAGCGTGGAGTCGGGGGTACCGGGTGCTGCTATATCTGCCAAGGCCTACTGGTCAGGGATGGGAGCCACGCTGATAGCCGCCTGTTGCCGCAACATTTAATGCATTTCTTTTTTAAACTAATCCCACTCTTCGCGAGTGGACAGTCCCTTAGAGGCTTTACCTCGCTCCGAGAAAGTCAGATTCCCGCCAATCGTGGCGCTGCTTCTTCCGTGAGGAAGAGGATGAGGAATGGCTTTTGGGGTGGGACCTCTTTTTTTGCAGTGCCGGCCCTTGTGACGAGTGGGCTCTTCAGCCGACCAGACGAGAGATCACCCCTGAGAATTCAGCAACAGTTGGCCCAAGGCCAGCTTACCGGCTCTCTCTCGCAGGGACATGGGTTGCATCATGGTGCACAACGCGCATGCCTCCATGTCGTGAGTGGAACCCAAATACCACAGAAGCGTGGGTCTGTCGGACATTTTGGCCTCACAATCAGAGCACCACTTGAAACCCAGGATCCGATACAAAGACATGTCGAGCTGAATTGAAGAAACAAAGTTTGAAAACAGAGTGAAACTCTAGTAGGTTCCAGATGCAGTGTGAGATCGCGGAGAAAAAATGAACAGAGGCATGGGGGCGTAGTGACGTGGTATATGTATGGCACCTGATGTCACAACCAGAGCCGACGTCCACTATGCCCCCTGTCGACATTTCTGAGCAGCAGAACTGGGCAATGGATATCTATCAAGATGAGGAATCGGCGGGAGAAAAGCAATCCATTGAAACCAAGTATTGTTTTATTTCAAACAACATTCAGAGACCTGTTTTCATGGGCAGGTGGGTTGCAGAAACAGACTTCATAATGCAAAGGGAGGGCTTGAAAAGAGTTAAAATCAAACAATGTCAGTTTGTGAGTCTATATTGTGACTGAGCGGAGCATATTATATACAGTAGTCCTGCATACAGACATATATATATATATGTATATATATATGTATATATATATATGTTTGTGGTAACTGGAATGAGACAAACACAGACAGGTTGCATTTTGCTTTTTTCTGTAAGTTGCCAGTATCCCTTTCAAGTATTGTGTGAGTCTTCCCCAGCATTTATGTTAGTGGGCCACCTTAAACGCCTTGATTTGTTTTAAATAAAATATATTCAGCTTTTTTCTTCTTCCAGGTTGTGGGGTGGGATTGTTGTGGTGGAGATTACTTGGAGAAATATCCCCAATCACTAGAAAAGCTTTTATATTCCAAAGATATAGTTCAACCATTTGAACAGGTGTTGTGTTATCAGTACTTAACCGTAATCTTAATCGAGGATCCAAAAAAACAAGAATCTGGCAAACTAGTAAGCACTATTCAAATCAAAGCACTATTCTGACTGGTACCTGTAGTAATTCATTAATACTAGGAAGAATTGGAGCACACAAGTTTAAACACCTAATAAAAGCAGCAGTGAAAATCGGTGTAATGTGGACAAATTCTCTCTACTAGGGGCTTCTTACCATGAAGACAAACTAAGTCCACACATAAAATAGTTCTAAAAGCAATATGAAAGCAAAAATATTCAAAAAGGAAAATGGAAACGTAAGCACAACCCTTGCTCTGTATTCAAAACTTTGGGATACATATCCAAGTGCGTAATCAATCTCATTTCAAGCATCCTTCAAATCTACGGTCCATTTTCTTATAGTAAATTTCTGAAGGAAGGAAACCATTTAAATTGTGTTTGAGCCTCTTCATGATATTCATCAAAAATGTACTCCCCTTTCCACCATACTCACCGGCAGTCATCGCTGTGGAGACAAAACCATAGCCCTCTGCACAGCAGATTTGAGGGGCGGGGGAGGGCTCATGCACATGAATGCCTGCATGCTTGCCTCTTTCCTCGTGTGCCCCTTAACTCACAATCATCCGACCGTTTCACAGCAGGAGTAGCAAAGAAGAGATATAATTACAAGTGGGGAAAGAGCATAAGGAGGAAAGTGGACTAGGAGCAAATTTGTCAGAATGAGGAGACAACCATCTCAGGGGGGCTCTGCACAGAGTTGACTCGTGGACGCCGCAATTTTCCAAAACAGTGGAGGCTTCAGGCACATTAGAGTCACTTCCTGAGAAGTGTCAACATTTAATCTAGTTGACTCGGATGTGAGCCAGGGTTGTGTGTTATATAGCGATCTCCAGTAGGGGACATCCTAGGTCTCTGTGTGAGGCCCCTTGGAGGCTGGCATGAGGACAGCAGCCATTTCCAGAGACGTGCCCCCCCCCATGAAGTTCCTGGTGCAGGTGTGAAAGAAATCAGCCCCTCGTTTATTCTGAAAATAGCAAACCAAGGTTTTTTTATTTATAGGTTCGCAAATCAAGGAACCCAGCATTACAACCCTACTGAACAGACTAACCTAACCCTCCTTCCAGGCCCAGTATCCTTATACCATCATGGTCCCCTGATCACAGATTATTCGAGTAAATCTCTTCCTAGGCCTTTCTGGCATGTTCGGTCCATGAATACATGTTACATCATACCGGAACTGTCCTATTAAAAGGGGAGTAGATTACTTATGGGAAAGTCTTTTCGGTTCTGCTGGTGTAGTCAAGGGGCATCCGTCCACCACCCTGTGACAATTTCTGGAACCATACAGCAGTCCATTGTTTGTACTGGTTCGGGATGGATAATCCATTGCACAGGAGTCCTTAACCTTGCTCCAGTAACCCCAGAGGTAATGCAGCATAGCCATCCAATACTATTGTGCTTGTGTCGACTGTCCATCATTGCCTTTACCCATGAGGGATATGGAGGGCCTCTTAAATGCCTACTAAAAGAAAAACATAGGACTCATGAGGCACAATATCTTAGAAATTCATAACAGAAGTTCATGTGCAAGGTTCTGAATCCCTTCTGCAAAGGATAAACTCCAACTCCTACACAGGTATTAGATGGTTCCTTACACCTTTTTTCCACCCGTTGGTGGAGGCCCAGCGATCAGCCCAGCAAGTGAGGTCTATGAGAATCTCTTGGTGTAGGCCCACAAACAGGGGAGGTTACCGGGAGGATAGAGTTGTGATTGCTTGGGATGGGTCAATGGACAAGTTTGACTATACTGAGGCGCTGGAAAGAAGTCCCCTTGCAAGGCGCCTCATTAAACACTGCCTCACTGCTTTCACAATCCTTGAACTGATCACACCAGTCGGCATAAGATGTTCTACCATTGCAAGAGACTGGAAATGAGGAGAGAGTAAAGAAAGTATGACGAAGCAAGCAGAGCAAGGTCTAGGTCTAGGCACTCAGTACACATATTGCAGCAGAGAAAGGAGTTGATGACCAACAAGACATCTTCCCATATACCATTGAACAGGGGGAATGACAACCGATTTCCTAGAGGAGTCTCTCCTTTGGAAAAGGAATCCCTCCCTTTTCTTCTCTTCCAGTACCAGGATCAACAGGTTTGCTGCATGGGTCAGCAGTGAATGAAAAGATCCGATCTCATCCAGTGGAGAGTCCCTGAAGGGCAGACTCGCATCCGGGGATTCACCAAACGCCGGAATCAGGTCAACCAACTCATGAGTACCTTGTGAGGTGTTCCAATTAGTGTCCATATCTATGAGGGCAGCAACATGGATGGAAAAGAGCCTGGGAGGAGGCACAGGTGAAGGCACTAAATTTGGTCTCAGCCCCGAGGGCAATGGTGGACTCCTAGAGGGATCACCCTAGGGAGCAGCTAGAGGCAGATGCTGTTGCAGCTCAAATAGTAGACAGGATGTCTAGGGACAAGTCTCTGGGAGCTGTTTCCATGAGACCCAGGAAAGGGTCCCATTGGTAAAGCTGGTTGAGGAGCAGAAGGCAAGGGCACAGTTGGCCGTGGCTACAGAGAGTGATGAGGCGTAGGAAAAATGGAATCAGGAGAATACTAGTCTTCCAGATCAGATGAGAAAGACCCCGGAGGCTCATCATCGGAAAGAGTTCCTGCATGTTGTAGCTGGGCAGGTGGTAACGCTCCAGTAGAGCCAATGTTACGCTCACCTGGTCTCTGCGAAGGCGTTTGGGCACGGTTGCAGCCCTCCCGGGGTGAGGTAGCTCGGGTCCGACTTCGCCCTCTGCGCTTATGTGGTGACTGGTGGTAATAGGTGATGCTGCTCAGGACTGTTCCTGTTGATTAGTTTTGGCGAGCACTCCCTCCTGCTGCTTCTGGCAGGGGCGCTTGTATGATCTGGACCGAGTTCCTTTACTGGTCCCTTGCATGGGGTAGTCCAGTCCTGCTGCGACTAATCCACTATACTTCAGGTAAGTGTTCCTGTTTGCCTTTGTCTTTCCTCATCTGTTTTTGTTGTATTGTAAAGTTTGTTGTCTTGTATTGCTGTCCATTCCACTTTGACGTTTGCTCTTTTGCTTTCTTCCCTTGCAGGTGATGTTGCCGGCCGGCAGAAGCTGCGGAGCTCGAGGCGGCAGCCGGAGGGAATGAGGAACGAAGCTACAGCAGTACAGTAGCTGGTAAGTTGTTAACTAGGGGGAGTGCGGGTTCAAATGTGGCGCAGCCCTAGGACGGATGTTCTAACCTGGTCTTCTTCACAGGGTCCGAGTTCGTGGATGCGGAGTGCGGTGCTGCGGCGTCGGGATCAAGATCACTGGATGTCAGGAGATGAGTCTGCAGATGAAGCGATGAAGCACCGGTTTCCTGGAGGTGAGTATGCAGGTGAACGCCTGGTTTCAAAGGTAAGTAAACTGGTCCAAGCGGTGGTGAGCGTCACGTTGCACTCGAGTGCACAGTAATGCGAAGCACTGGCCTTAAGGATGGAGCAGCTTATATAGCTGAGCTTCTGAAGCCACGCCCAACAGGTTCAGCCGGCCTGCCACACCCAATGAGTCAGCACATGAAGACCAGGCCTAGGGAGCCACACCCGATGAGTCAGCACATGGGGATGTTCTCTGGAATAAAGGCTTTCAGCGCCTGGACAGTTCTTGTAAAATAAAAGCACTCATGCACTGAAATAAAGTGTTCTTGCTCACATCTCTATATGAGCCTGGTGCCAAAGGCGCCAGGACTGAGTCCAGCCATGGCCCCTGTGTTTATGGGTCCCAAAGGGACATAAGTGAGTCAAGTGACCCATTGCCCCATCACTAGATGGTGTGGTTTGTGTGTTCTGGGGCCTGTGGCCATGACAGCCAACTGATGATGGGATAAAGAGTGGTTATGCCTTGGTCGCTCTTGGGAAAAAGGAGAGCCAGCAGCATATCCTCGTCCACATTTGCAGCCGTGGGGAAGGAGGCAATAGGAGCTTACGGTGTCACCAACGGAGCTGCAGATAGGCCGGATGAGGGCTGCCATGGAACTACAGCCACCTTGTGGGCAGTTAGCATAGTAGTCGAAGTAGTCAACACGTCCTTCAACGGGACAGTCTATGCTGTTGGAGCAGTCGAAGTGGTGGTAGACAGATTTGTCAGTAGACCGTTCACAATGACTTGGACTCCAAAAGATACTAATTTCGATGAAGCAATATGAACGCAAACTTTGGAGTGACTGTATGTCGGCTGAAAGGTAGACTTGCAGTTTGTCCGACGATGAGACCGCCGGAGTTGTGGCAGTGGACCCTGCCATCGTAGACAGAGCCTTGGGGGCTCTCGGTCCTGTTGAGGTCTCTTCCGCAGGGCATTGTCCTCAGCTGTTCTTGACCTCTTAGTAGAGTGAGTATGCTCAATGGATCCACTGACCCGGGCAGAGGCATGACTACGCACCAAGGCCTTGTCAGAGGCCGTGGAACCCACCCTTCAGCCAAGTCACCAACCTTCTGTGACAATCCAATAGAGTCATAAAGGAGGAGGACTTGCAGTTGGAACAGTTGTCGCCATCATAGTTCGGGTGTAAGCAGCAAAGGCATTTGTCATGCCGATCATCGACGAAGAAGTTCTTCAGGTTGCACTTGGAACAGGCCCTGAAGAGATTCTTATTGCTGGCATCCGCCATGCCACGAGGTGCAGTCCCAAGTCCAAGGAAAAGGCCTCACACGAACAAAGAGATCCATAATGGAATGGATCTTAACCAGCAATGCGTCCCTGCCACCAGAGGTCACCAATGTGACTGGAGATGAAAACCGATGGTGAAATACTCAAAATTAGAACAAAGATTTGAGGACCGAAATCCAAGGAGATACACACAAAAACGTGCAGTAAAATTCTTAAAGTGGACTCTAGGGATGGAGCAGAGGACGAATGCCATTGGCTTGGGCAGTATGACCCAAAGCGACAGCAATAGTTTAGTTTATCATTTGTAGAGCGCACCTAACCCTGATGCATCTGGGCCCTTAAACATTGGTGGTTGTTACAAATACAATAACAGAAAAAAGCAATTGACAAAAGGCTGTTGACTTCTGTTACTTATCAGTCAACAAGCCGGCATAGGATGTGCACATTGAAGAGTAGGACATGTGCAAGTGGAAGGACTAGAAACCCTTGAGCAGGCCAATCGCTAGTCACATGTACAGATGCAGTTCGATCAGCACAATAGACATGGAGCAAGGCAAAGTCATAGATTGGCTATAATTCAAGATGTAGAAACAGTAGGAGATGCGATTCATTTTTCTGGGTGAAGAGCCATGTTCCAGAGTTCCAGAGTTTCGCTGCTAACACTTGGAAGCTGGACCCACCTGCCGTTTTCAGTTTGCACTTAGGAATGTTAAGGCAATGTGAGTAGTAGGATCTGGTGGGTCTGGTGGATTGGCTCCTGGTGAATTTGTCAGTAAGATATTTGGGGGCAGTGTTAGATGGGCGTGTGTGTGATTACTAACGTGCGCAGAGAAATTCTATCTCGCACTGGGAGCCAGTGTGAATCCAGTCTTATGGCAGAGATGTGGTTGGCTCATGGGATATTTAAGGCTGATCTGAAAGTATTTTTCTGTAGCACTTGTAATATGAGGTTTCGTTCCGAGGTCCCTATATATAAAGTGTTGCAATAATGAAGCTTGCATAAAATCAAAGCCCTGGCGAGAGTGATGCAAACATTGGTAGATAGGTAAGGTTTGCAGGCGTTGATCAATTTGTTAGTGTATGCTGAGATTGTGGCATTAACTTGACTTTTTAGGGAGAGGGTGGAATCTAAATAACTGCCTAATGTTGTGATCTCACTGGCGACTTTGATGATGTTGCCATCAATGTTGAATGATTTGTAAAGTGAGTTGTTTGTTTAGATGAGCCTGAGAGCCTATGGTGAGCAGCTCTGTCTTATTGTCGTTTAGACAGAGGCTATGGGTGGCCATCCATGCCTGAATGTGAAGATTGATTTAGTTGAACATTTTAGAATCTGTCATAGCAACCTGTGATAGTGACGAGGACTTTGGTGTCATCGGCATAATTTGTGTAGGTGACACGCAAGCTTTCAAGGCGATCCAAGAGGAGCTATGTGAATATATTGTATAAAGTGGGCGAGACACAAGAGCCCTGTGGGACTCCACAAGAGATGGGTACTGGATCGGCACATGCTCTGGGTGCAAAGACCGTGGTTGTTCGGTTCAATAGGAAGGATTGAATCCAGCTTGCCGTGTTTGGGGAGAACGAGGCAGCGGTAGTCAGATGTTTCATAAGGATCTGATGGTCAACGAGATCAAACACTGCTGAGAGGTCCAGCAGTAGGAGGATGGCAAGGTTGCCTTTGGTCTCATCCATTTGAATTTTTAGATCAAGGAGGGCTGTTTCAGTGCCATGCCTTGGTCTAAAACCGGATGGGCGCAAGCCTAAGAGGTTGATTTCCTCTAGATGTTTTTGTATTTGAAGATAAGGTACTCTAATATTTTTAGGAGGAATGGAACTGTCGTTATATGTCTGTAATTAGTGGGTATGTTTGGATCTAGATTAGGGTTTTTGAGGAGAGGCATAACCCATGCCTCTAAGATTGTTGTTAGGAACTGAACAGGTTTCGAAGGATGAATTAATCAGCGAGGTGATGAACATCGCTATTTCCTTTGCTCCTTCCTTGATAATTGTTGCTGGGCAAGTGTCCCCTTAACATTTTGCGGGTTTTAGACCAGCGATGATATCTTCTACTTCGTTAGGGGTGACTGAAGAGAAGTAAAAAGAGTGACTTGGTGAGGGCTGTGGGTTGGAAAGTTTGCTTAAGTTAGTGCTTAGAGATAAACTTCTCTTTTCTTGTCTCCATTTTAGATTGCAACAAGGTTATTTTGTCAGAGAAGGCTTTTTGGATATTGGCACACTAAGCAGCATATTTGATGGATGTTTCTGTGGGTGGTGCCAGTGACTAATTCACTCAGAATAGTAAAGAGCTCTTAAGTTCCCGATTTAGCATTTTGAATTCTGAGGTTGTAAATCTCTTGGTGTTTAGAATGGCTACTTTGTAGGTGGTGGCAGCAGTGGTGCACTTTTCCTTGTTTAGGATGGATGGTGTTTTTCTCCATATGGCTTCGGTAGTTCTTTTGGTGCTGCAGAGGGATTTTAGGTTTGCAGTGAACCATTTATTTAGGTGGGCTGTAGGTTTGGCATTTCTTGTTTTTAGCATGCGATTTTATTTAAGGCTTGATGTAAGGTATGGTTGCATTGGTCTACGCGGGCAGGCAAGTCTTTATCAAGTTTTTTAGATGGATTGGTGATGGGCTGTAGCAGAGGTAGTAGATTGTCTAGGGTAATGTTGCGATTATTTCTCAACAGGGTCTGTGAGGCAATGGTAGCGCTAGCATTAGGGCTGGCGCTGTCCTGTATTGTAAATGTGATGCAATGGTGGTCTGACCAGGCACAAGGCTCGTTGTTTAGGATTGTAGTGGAGTAGTTTAGGTCTGCCAGCCAGTCCAGGGTTCTGCCCTTGTTGTGCGTGTGGCCATTAATGTGGTGTGTGAAGCCAAGTTGTGAGATAGATTTCTCTACAACTGTAGCATTAGTGTTGTTTATGTCATGAAGGCCTAAATTGAGGTCTCCCCTTAGTAACATTTGATAGCATGGTTTGGCATTTGGTGTGAGGAGGAGGGTGAGGTCTTCCTCTAAGGAGGAGATTGGGCCAGGAGGTCAGTAAATGAGATGTAGTAAGAGGGTGCGGGTGGCTGACAAGGAGAGTTTGGCCTATAGAAGTTCACCTGAGGGCAAACATTCTTTGAGTTCTAAGGCCCAAGTGAGTTTTGGTTATGAAAGCACCCCCAGGCTGTATAAGTGACAAGAAGTTTTAGTTGTGAAGCGAAACTGCTTTCATCATTACTGAGGATGCCAATCCTGACGGAATGTTCATGAGAACATGAATCCATGTAAGATCCCATGCTGGAGAAGTGTAGCAATTAGTCTGTGGCATTCTTCCAGGACTCCAGTCTCTGGGAAGATGCTGCAACCACAGTGAATTAAGAGACTATGAGATAAATCCTCAGAGTAAGGTTTCTCCATGCCAGAACAAAAGCTTGTGGTCTTCCCCTTAGACTCTGCGCCACTCTAATCACAAGATTTGACTTAGCAGATAACTGCTGCAATCCAGAAAAAAATATAGGATCATCATTTATATTGTTAACGTGCACTAGACAAACTAAATCTCATCTAGGCCCAGGTGGGTAAAGCTATACCGAACAATAGGTTGAGGTTAGCAAAACAAGTGAGATTTCAAAGCCTTACAGAAGGAAAATAGGGACTCGCAAAAGTGAATCTGAACTGCAAGGGAAACAGAAAAAGTATCACCCCGAGGTTTACAAGAAGATAAAGGGCTTGTCAAAAGATGAATAGTCTAACTGAAACAGTCTATTTTGTATGTGGGGGTGAATTTTAACAAAGTTACTCACTGTAGTGACTACCTTACTCCTAGTGCATATAGTCCTCTTTCCTCCATACTTGTGGGACATTCCGTCCTTTGGGACGGGATCGAAGCACTTTTGTCAAAAAGCATCAAAAATGAAAATCTTTGTCGTCCTTATATTTTTACGCGGGATACCGCATGTGGCTGTAAACCCGCCCTCCTGATCTCTGCCCCACGCATCGCCCGTCAGTCCTTTTCTATCGTCAGGTCTGCGACCATTTAAGCAATAGAGGATACTTATTATAGGGGAAGGCGGGCGGGCGTATGGAGGAAAGGGGACTATGGACTAGGAGTAAGGTAGTAACTATGGTGAGTAACTTTGTCTGATCCTCTTTCCTCCATACTCGTGGGAGATTCCCAAGCACTCCTCACAGGTATACGAGTGGATGGAAACTCCTTACTGAAAAAGGTTCTTAAGAACAGCCTAGCCGAATTGGGCATCAGCCCTAGAGCTCAGGTCCAAGCAGTAGTGTTTACAAAATGCTGATGGGGAAGCCCACGTAGCCACCTTGGCAATGGTTTCCCAAAGGACATACTTGTGGAAGGTAACAGCCCCTTTGTCGTGTACAAGATGGGCATGAATGCCCTTCGGAGGTTGAAGGCCCTGAATGGTATACGCTTCTGAAATGCAACAGGCAATCCATCGGGCAATAGCCTTTGAAGCAGGTTTCCCTTTCGGGTCACCAAATGTAACAGAGTTGGGAGGAGCCCCGAGTTCGCTCATTCTGTCGCCTGACATCTATGTTGTGTAGGACTCTCTCGGCATCTGAGGCTGGATTCGGAAAAAAGACAGGTAATGAGATAGATTGATTCAAATGAAAATCAGAAACCACCTTAGACAGGAAAGAAGGATGAGTGCGGAGCACAATCTAACCCTATAGAAGGCAAGGAACTGATGTTCCACAGACAAAGCTTGAAGCCAATGGCACTGCAATCAAAATGAGACCTTCCAAGAAAGATATTTGAGATCAGCAGTGGCCATGGGTTCAAATGGTTTGTGGCATAAGCTGGTGAGGACCACATTCAAATCCAATTTGGGATGAGGATTGCGTACCGGTGGAAAAAAATGTAATAGACTTGCAAAATGCCTTTTAATGACTGGATTCATGAATGAAAAATAGCAGTGGACAAGTAGGCGGCAATAGCCGACAAGTAAGTCCTGCAAGACAAGACATGGATGCCCAAAGTTGCCAGATGAGATCAACAAAAGGACAGTGTCTCTGGGGTCCAGCTGCTTAGCTAAACACAAGTGACAAAACGGGAGCCACTTGTACCTCTACTGAGACCTCGTAGAAGGTTTCCTGGCCACTTGGCATGATGTCCTCGGACAAGTTACACTGCGCTAAGGATTTGAATTCAGGCACTAGGTCGCCAAGCTGAATGATTGTGGGGAGGGGTGCCACATCTGCTGATCGCACTGGTGAAACAGGTCAGGAATTAATGGCAGGCTGATCGGAGGAAGAAACGACAAATGCTGAAGTCCCGAGAACCAGAATCTGGCTGGCCACTGAGGCGCTATGAACAGCAGAGTGCAATTCGATGTATTCCTGAGCTTGCAGAGTGACCAATGAATAAGAGGTAGTGGCGGAAAAGCATAGGCCTTTGTGTTGTACCACAGAATCTCTAGAGGGTCCCCTAGGGAGGAGACCCCAAGACTGTTTGTGGATCCATAAAGAGGAAGTTTCCCATTTGTAAAAGTCACAAAAAGGTCCACTTCTGGAGTGACCCATTGGTGAAAAACAGAGGAGAGGACCTCAGTGTGCAGTTCCCACTCGTAGCTGGCCGCTGTCTGCCAGCTGAGTGAGTCCGCAGTCACATTTAATTGACCCAGGATGTGTACTGCCAGTAGTCAAATGTTGTGCTGGATGGCCCATTCCCAAATCTGAATGCCGAGATCTACAAGAGGAGGTGACTTGGTGCCACCCTGCTTGTTGATATAAAACATCGGCACCGAGTTGTCCGTGCGGATGCGGAACACCCTGTTTGTGATGGACGGTTGAAAAGCTTTTAGTGCCAGAAACACAGCCAGGAGTTCCAAATAATAAATATGAAACTGCCTGTCCTGCAGTGTCCATACATCGAACACCCGGAGATGATACAGCATCGCGTCCCACCCCAGAAGGGAGGAGTCTGTGGTAATCGTCACTTCTGGGCAGGGCTCCTGAAAGGAGACCCCCACAGAAAGATTGTTGGTCGAAGACCACCATAGCAGATCAGTCGTCTTGCAGGATGGAACTGGGATCATCTTGGAATCAGAGTCCAAAGCCTGACACCAAGAGCTCTGAAGAGCCAGATGAGTATGCCCCATCTTCAGATGTGCAAGAGGAAGAGCAAGTACGCACAAAGCCATGAGGCCCAGAGGTCTTTGAAACCACAAAGCATTCATGTGCGCTGACTGGATAAAAAGTGGACAAGTGCCGGATAGATCCACAATCCTGTTTGCCATTAGGTACACCCTGGAATCGATCATATTCCAATGGAAACCCAGGAATATCAGGTCTTGGGAGACCGTCATGGAAGATTTATGCCAGATCACTGACCGCCCAAGGTGGAACAGGAGCTCGAGGAGAGACTGGAGATTGTTCAATGCCATCTGTGGACAAAGACTGCGTAGGAGCCAGTCGTCCAAATACGGATATACATGAACGCCCTGTAGCCGGAGGAAAGCTGCAATGACTTACCTCTTCGTAAAGACACGCAGTGCCAAGCTGAGACCAAACGAGAGCTCACAGAACTGGAAATGTTCTACTCCCAGGGAGAACCGCAGATATTTCCAATGTGGTTTCCATATGAGGATGTGCATATAAGCGTCCTGAAGGTCCACTAAACTGTGCCAGTCGCCCTTTCGAAGAGAGGACTTTATTTGGCAAGGCGGGATCATATTGAATTTCTCTTGGGGAAGAGAAAGATTGAACTGGGAAAGATCGAGGATAGTGCGTAGGCCAGCCGGGTTGGGTTTGGGCACTGAACAGACTAGAGTAGAAGCCCTCCTCTTGCTCCCCCAGGGTTGAAGGGTTGGGTAGGGGGGAGTGGCAAGCGAAAGCCTGCCGAGCGATGGAGAAAACCCACCATCTTAGGTGATTTCTACCACGGCTCCAGAGGAGATGAGATTTGTCCTCTCACCAGAGTCTCGTGCAACTGACAAAAAATATAATTTTGCTGATTTGTCGGCAGGGAGACTACCTGTCCCTCGAGAAGAGGCTGAAGGCCGAAAGCCGAAAGAAAAACCAACCACCTTGCCGTTGCTGCTTTCGGGGCAAGTACCTCCAGCAAGTGCATCAGTCTGGCGCGCACCATTATCCTGAACCCTCCCTGAACCCAGAGAAGGACCGAGTCTGGGACCTCAACCTCTGAGTAGAAGGGGCCTTCGCTGGGGCTTTTGCCAATACCGATAAAGATTTGATGGTTTGGGTACTATTTGGTCATTGTGAGCTCATCGGTACAAGAATGAAACAATTCCTTGCCATCAAAAGGAAGGTCCAGAACCTCTCCCTGCACTTCCTTAGAAAACTTTGTCGCGTGAAGCCACCGCATGGCTAGAGGTGTCTGCCCCTACCATAAGGCCTTGAACTGATGTATCCACGTGGTGTGCCGCAGCTTCCAGTAGATCCTGTGCCAGTACTCTGGCATCTGACAACCCGGCTTTAAAGACCTCTAGCCTATATGCAGGAATGCACTCCTGGAAATCAGCTTACTCTTTCCACAGCCTCCGATTGGCTGCTGCCAGGATGACTTTGGCAAATCAAAAAGGTGATGGCTGGAAGGTTTTGAATAAATCATAACCATGGGCACAGCTCTGGGCAACCCTCCAGACCATCATTTTCCAACCTGCAAAGCCATTACAAAATGGGAAAAACCATATGCAAATCAGGCTTGGTCCTACCCCAAAAGGGGCAGTCCAGCCCGAACTGCTAGGTCACATCCCTTCTGCACGAGGCCACAAGCATCCCCAGACATGTTTCAGCTGTGCAGAGGGGACCTGGCGTAGCAGTACCCGACTGATTTGCATATGGCTTGACCCCTTTTGCAATGGTGCAGACTGGCTAAAAAATGGTGGTGTGGAAGGTTGCCCAGAACAATGCCAGTGGTTCAGATCGATTCAAAACCTTGCACCAATTACTTTTATGGTTTCTGCTGCCAGGATTAGCCCAGTGTTCGCTTGACGAAGCGCTGCATAGGCAAAAACCTTCTTGCCCAAGGAGTCCAAAAGTTAACCCTCCCTGGATAGGATTCGAGCCACTGCCGTTGAATATACAGCTGCTGGCTTGGACTGGAGGGTAGCCGCAGTCACCACCGTCGAGGATGGGAGCAGACAAGCCCATTAGGCCATCTTCCTCAGAGGTGTGAAGCTTGTATAGAGCGTCAATTCTCTTGTTGAAGTGGAGCCCAGTGTGGGGTTTATCCCAGACTTTACATGCCTAGACCCAGATGTCCTTCTGGAGGAACAGGCCGGTACACTCTTGAGGTGACAAGGTAAAGGCTCCCGAAAGCACCCCCCTCCAACAGAGTGGGGGGCCTCAGGTACTGGAATGTCAAGGAGGGCCATCATATCCACGACCCGGTCATGAAATGCTCTCACCGAGCAGGGCTGCTCATTGCTGTCCTGATCCGCATGCAGCTCCTCCGAGGCAGGAGCAAAAGAATGGTCCAGCACACATACCACCTCAGGTTTTAAAGTATTGCCCCGGTCCGCCAGTGTCTTCTCTAGAGGAGACAACAGGGGTATGGGAGGAAGAGGCAGAGGAGGTACAGAAGGAAGAGGTGGAAGGAGTGGCACCACCAGAACCTACATAGGAATGGCTGGGGCCGAAGGAGGGCCAGGAGGCTCAGGGTAAACCTCCATGAAAAGACACTTGAAATAGGAGTTCATAGGTTCAGAGTGCTTGAGCCTCTGAAATTTCCCAAAGAACTCATCCTCAGCCGAAGGCTTTGGCGTAGGTACAGGCAGAGGCCTTTCATGAGGGGCATAACCCCATGAACGCAAGGACGGTTGCCATGAAGGCCCACCACCGGTCGGGTCCACGTAAACCAGTGGAGCGGAAGCAGGAGGTAGCGAGACTGTACACAGCAGCAGTGTCCGAACACTCCAGTCAACTGAAGGGAGGAACGGATTTCTGTTGTCCACTTGACGTGGAAAAGGCGGCTCAGCCCCAAAAGAAATGCTCCCAGCACCATACGGTATGAACGTCGGCACAAGGGAAGTATCTAAAATGGCCGCCGTGGACCATGGCCCGCCATTTTGTCAACACCTGAAGAGAACTGCGTCACATGTGGAGATGAGAACTTTTGTCTCCTCACAGGGGTCAGGGGACTTCAACACCACCTTAGCCTTGACACAAGGATCCTCGGCAGAGCCCGTAGTGGGTTCTCTGATGTTTACTGGGCATCTTGGAACCCTCTAGAGGGGCCTTGAGTCGAGACCCGGTATGGAAAGCTCCAGAAACAGACCTCTGGGCGTACCCCAGTGACAGTGTGGAAAGCTACAGAAATGGAGACCTCACGGCAAACCCTGGTATCCAGAGCCACACACTAACTGGGCTTAACCCCATCCCCCAACTGGGGAACCTTGTAACGATGTCTGGTACTGGCAGGTCCACAGTGTGAACCCTCTGAGAATGATAGGATATGATTTATGGCATTTATAATGCACCTATACACAAGTGTTTCAAGGCGCGACAAGGCAAGGGGGTGTACAGTCAAAATATCCAATGAATAATGTTGAAAGTCACAATATAGAAAACAGCGTCGAAATGTTTTACTTTTTTTATTTATATATTTTTTTTGGGGTCCGGGAATAAAAAAAAGGGTAAAACAAAAAAAATTAAAAAAAGGGGGGTGGGGGGAACCCCCCCATTTCGAATAAAAACGTAATAAAAAAAAAGCGACTTTTGTTTGACATTTTTTTTCTCGAGATTATGACTCAACATTTTGACATTCTATTATATGTCTATAAACCAGGCAAGGGAGGGGGAACAGAGGTAAGACAGACAACGATCTTTCTAGGCCGGTGTCATTCAGATTGCACAAGTGCAAGGGAAGGGGGAAAGAAAAGTGCGGGGGGAGAGGGGAAAGTGCAGTACATGGGATAATAAAATAACAAGAATAAAAAGAACAGCTAACTGGTGGCAAGTGCAGGGTGAGTGCAGACATAAGTGCTGATGGGGGGACTGAAGAGATACAGAAAAGTCCCCAGGTGCAGTGGTTGCCAGGGAGGCAGTGCAGGCGTGCAACTGGCAGGGCTTGGGCCCGAAATCAGATGTGTGGCCAGGTAATCAGTGCAGTATCAGCTAGGACTATAGCAGGGGAGAGGGAGATAGAAAGCAGAAGCAAAGAGGAAGGTTTTAAGGTGCTTCCGGAACCAAAGATGGTTCTCAAGTTTCAGGGAGGCAGTTCCAGAGGGAGGCCCTAGCCGAAGAGAGTTCTACCACCAACTTGTTGCGTGGAGAAGCGACTGACCCTGAGGGAGTTGGAGGCGGATGAGCAAAAAGCTCGAGAAGGAAGATATTTAGGAAGAAAGATAAAGGTATTGAGGCCCCAGAAGGCCTTGTGGACAATGCAGATGGTTTTGAACTTAATCCTCGCAGCCACTGGGAGCCAGTTGAGAGATTCCAGTCCTGGAGCGATACGATCCTTAGGCTTGAGGCCAAGGACAAGTCTTGCAGTCCTGTTCTGGATGAGTTGCAGAGGGCGGAGAGTAGAAGCAGTCCGATTTAGAAAGAGGCTGTTGCAATAGTCCAGCCTAGAGAGAACCAGAGCTCTGGAGACAGTGAGCTTCTGGGGGAAGGAGAGGAAAGGAAGAATACCTCTGAGGAGGTGCAGCTGGCAGTGTGACTTCTTAGAGGCGTCAGAAATGTGAGCAGAGAGAGAGTGTGGAGTTGAAGATGACCAAGGTTTTTAGCTGTGCGGGTGGGAGCAGGAACAGGGCCAAGAGAGGCCGGCCAGAGAGCTACAGGAAAGGATGGAGTTGGAGTGCCGATAAGGAGAATCTCAGTTTTACTGGCATTAAAGAAGAGGTCATTGGCGGCACAGCAGGTAGACAGACAGAGATGAGGGACGGAGAAGAGGTGGCCGAAGTTAGCCTGAAAATGAGCTTGGTGTCATCCGCATAGCACTGAAAGTTGGGGCAGAGAGCAGCAATGCAGTGGGCAAGGAGTGGCAGGTATTGGGTGAATAATCCGGTACGCCTATTAAGCCCTTGGGGGACCTCAGGGGAAACCCTGTTGACAGCGCTACACGAGACCCTCCCAGACCTGGAAGACCCGGGAAAGGAGTCCCCTGGCCGTGGTGCCCTAAAAAGTAAAGAACTTACCGGGCATTTCTTCTCTTCTTCTATGAAAAGATGGAACTGAGGTGGAGGAACGCGCTGAAAACACCTCCTCCCATCAAAGAAGATGGCGCTGGAGTGCACGGACAGAGAGGGAGTCGCAGTAGAAACACAAATCCCGACGATGTTCCAGGACAAGGCACTCCAAGTAAAGAGTGGGGATCCGCCCTAGCGAAGCAACATTCGCAGGAAAACAGGACACAAATCCCAGTGGCTCTGGCATATACAGAGGACTAAGCGACCAAGGAACCGGAGCCAGAAGGACAACGGGAACAAAAAAAAAATTCCCAGTGATGCTAGTGCGTCCAGCCCCAACTGCGCAGAGAAAAGGACTGAAGGGCGATGTGTGGGGCGGAGCTCAGGAGGGTGGGTTTACAGCCACGTGCGGTACCCTGCGTAGAAATAGGACAACAAATTCCATTTTTGAGGCTTATTGACAAAAGTGCTCCGGTCCCGTCCCGAAGGACGGAATGTCCCACAAGTATGGAGGAAAGGGGATGGGACGTAGGAGTAAGAAAAATGGATGGGGAGGAGTATTAACATGCAGACCCATGAACATCTGACAGTAGCTTAAAACTGTTGCTTCGCTGCACAGGGAACCCATGCAAAGATCTTTGGAAGGAAAGGATCTGCAGGGTTTCGGGTAAATTAAAAAATCGAATCTAACTGCTGCAAGCTAATTATCAAGTTTGATTCCTGGAATCCATGCATATAAACAATTAGTATATTCATGTTTTGAGTGGTTGTAGGCTGTTCCGATTGACAACAAAAGGGAGAATCTGGCAAACAATGTTTAAAATGCATCCTGACAACCCCATCCACTTGGATGTCAACCTAATGTGAGAAAACGTAGGTTCCTAACCTACAAAATGGTAAGCCCAAACAACATTAAGGCAGAAGGTAGAGATTCAAGGTACTAAGAAGAATGAGGCAGGCCAAAAAGCACCAGCTCAGTTTTAATGGGATTCAACTCAAGGTAATTCACCAACATCATGAGTACTGGAGAGTACATGCAAGTGGGCTGGTGGAAGAGGTCGGAATATAATGTTCGAATAGTAAAGATTTTAGAAAAAAGTATTCATTTTTGACTGAATTAAGATGCATGCTCTACAACAATGCCCGTGGTGTGGTGCATTTCCTCCAAAACATACATGCAAATCCCTAAATAGATCTTGGCTAAATTAGATCCACTTCTGCTGCAGTTACATTGGAATGGAATTGTAGTCCGAATTTGATCACAGACGCTCTCCTTTGTTCTTTGATGGGTTGGAGCATGGATTTCCTTGCTTTTTATAAAGCAGCACAAACTGTAGTTCCATGGTTCGACATTGGGCACAAGATCAAATTATGGAATTGACAAGGGAAAATACCACATTTCATTTGCTTAATATTGCCTGCATGAAATGCAGCCAACTGTTAAGCTTTTTACAACAGATCAGAGCAACAGGTTTGGCTGAATACAGTTACAAATTACCAACACAAGACGCATATATGGCCGACTTGTCTTGAATTATAGAAATCATTGACCTGAAGGTATTGAAACTGTTGGACAGCTCCTGCTACTATGAAAATAGGAGGCATACTGAAGGCTAGACAATTAAGACAATGGGGAACAATCTCTTGGCTTACTGCAAGTGTCATTAAGTCAGATTTGGAGAAATAAAAAACTATTAGGTTTTAAAAGTGCCCCTTTCATATTCCCTGAGAGTGGCTTTGAACAGTGCATGAGTATCGGTTTCTTCCAAAGGCTCTAGAAACGACATCACCTCAATTTAAGATTAATGAAGAAGCAGGGGGTGACTGGTCGGCCAAGGGAGAGAGAAAATAGTCGACTCTAAACCACAAACCTCTCTAAAAGCTCTAACTGGTTCATATAGGAGGGTGCAAAGCAAAACTGTGGAATACAAAGGTAAATTAGCTGATAGTTCACCACCTCATATCAAATTTATTTTTATTCCAAGGATTGGGGAATCAACCCACCATTAGGACTCAGGGAGCAAACCTCAATCTTAAAAAGCCTCAGACAGGGATAGTATCCTCAACCCAGAATCAAGTCAAGCCAATGCCCTTTACAGAGGGACGCAGATGATGCAAAAGTAGTACGATTGGGGCCAAATAGAAACATTTTGTAAACCAGCTGCATCAGGGATATCGAACAGTCCTGAGATGTTGAAACGTGGTGATAAAATATTGTTATACTTAAATGGGTATGTAGTCCGCAAGCCCTTTATAGAACTGTAGGGCTGGATCCTAATCGCAAAAACAGTATTACTACTAAATATATTAAACTATAATTTTAATAAAATAAACTTGAACACTATGCCAGCACCAGAGAATGAAATTGGAATCATTCCAGTGAGAATTAAAACTAATAGCAATACCCCCATATGCTCATTTATATTAATGTAATAGAAGGACCAGGAGAAACGATTTAGGAAACGAGGAACAGCGCCAAGCTCCCTTTTCTAAACTCTACAACAAAGAGGCATGGCCAACTAATCTGTTGGGGTACTTTGCCAGCAGTCTACAAAATGGCTGCGTAACTTTGCACCGTCTGACATCGACGCAGTTTTATTATGAGGGTTTAACAACTTGAAATACTTCATTACATATTTCTATTAGCAACAGATGGCTGAATAGTGGCTTACAATGTGATCTCGCCTAGTGAACAGCGTGTCCGTCGTTGGAATGGTGTGGTTTGAAAGCAGACATCAGCAGCACAAAACAGGGAAGACGTCTCAGCTGATGCTGTGTTTGAGGTGAGCCTTTCCCGGTAGTCTGAGATCCACTGGGACTTCAAAGAACAGCACTCTTGCAGAGTGTAAGGATTGGCACCCTTTTCTGAGAGCTACTCTGCTCTGCAGTGCCACAGTTTCCAGAACATGGAAGCTCGGCTGGGTTCGCCCACCCTCCATAAAGGTGAGACAATGCTAATATACTACGGCAAGCTGTGACCAGTCGGCTTCCAGTAACGCTTAATTGTCCTCTTACTATTTTATACTGCACACAGGGTTTCTTCAGTACAAACCCATGGGCATGGGGCACGTGACAAGAAATAAAATAAAGCCATGTTCATATTAATTCAGTGGAGAAAAGATAATGAAGTAATGAAGTTAGCTTTACCCGTACATCTATATATTTATTGCACTCTACCCATACAGGCTTTGTGTTTGCTGCAAAGAAGAGATCAATGTACAATATTATTTTACCCACCGAACATTGTTTAAACAGGGCTTTTTTTGGGTGCATCACAATTAAATGGCCAATCTCTCAGAGGACCCTACAAAGATAATGGAAGCAAGGGAAATTTCACCTTTGGAGCACAATCTGGTAAAAATGCTTACAGAACATTCTGCTTTACGGTTCTCAATTAATGCTCAATCACTTTTCAGTAAAAAATCCTTTCAAAAGGACATTAAACACATTTCTAATAGGTTAGACAAAGTAGGAGTGTGGCTTATCAGTACCAATCGAGGGTATTTAACAGATGCAAATGAGAGTGAAACAATTGGAGGCCAACTATACTAAATTAAAAGTTTGTAATGGAAGAAATACCGGCATCAATGGTACACCTGTTCTTGGCATCACCCTGATCGCAGCATTGAAATTACAAAGGGCTCATAAAATAAGACCAAAATACATGTCTGCTAACACAGATCCCAGACCCTCTATTGCCTGCTTTGCTCGACTAATAAGTTTGTCTGGTCACAAGCAAAAAAAAAAAAAAAAAAAAAGAAAACTACCACAGTATTTTTTGCAGAATGATTTTCTTTACTATGGATTTTGGAAATGATAACCAAATTGAGGGGAAAAGATTTTTAGACACTAGACCTTTGTTGAAAAAATGAGGTATAAGATATGGTCTGGTAGATCCAGCCAAGATGATTTACAATTCCGAATGGCCCCACCAAAGAGTTTGAAGAAATCGAAGGTCTTCTGGTTCTTCAATCTTTCGATCCTAACCCGATGGAAATCACGGGAAACTAACATTTGCTCTTCTGACTTGCAAAATCCTGTTTTGTACCTAAAAAGTAGTAAACCCAAACACCCCAAAATAAATACAATTCGTAGCAGAGAATATATTGCCTCATCCTCCTGAAATTCTGAACTTTATAATAAATCTAGAGACAAGTTTAGGTCACCAATAAATTTACTGAAGACACGTTGAACCAGCTGCCCGAGTAATGGGCTGTCTTTTTCTGAAGATTTTATCCATCAATTATGGTCTTGTTTATAAGTCAGCTGCACAAGGTTGCCATTATTTCTCTTAAAATGTAAGATGCACGATGCACCCTCAATTACTAGGGTGAATTTGATTTAATTGTCAACCTTTTAACTTATTTCCATCTACTTCATAAAGATTGATGTGGATCTTAAAGTGACGTATAGTTGCTAGTTTCTCTGGTGTACGTGGCTCTCGATATAGATCAGATATTGGTAATTTGTATCAGTTTCTTTCTGATTCTCTATGATGTTACTTGTAAGTTCTTATATGTTCTATGTCACTTCCTCATGTGGTCGGTTCCTTAAGTCGAGAAGAACAAGTTACTTACCAAGTGGTAACGTTCTTTCGACTGGATGTTCCTCCAACGTATTCCACATCTTTGACATTTAATCTCCTATAGGAGGATTCGGCGTGAGCCCCAGGCTCTGGCCTACCAAACTCCATTTCAGGAGATGTGTCAAGGCCACTGGCGGCATGTAAAGACTGATGCAGATCCTCCATCTGACTGTCCTCAGAAATGACCATGTCAGGAGCTTCAGGAGTTTCACTAGGAATATCAAAAGGCTCCAACTCCACATCAGACCTATCCTCATATGTTGTGTAGATAATGAAAGAACTTCTTCCTAGATACAGGAGCAGACCTGGAGTCAGGAAGAGGCCTCACAGTCTTAGAGCCTTTCTCAGAAGATCCACAGCCCCAAGGGCCTCCACTGGCAAATTTTGGCCTGTAGGCCCCGATGGCGTTGAGGGTGCCGACAGCTTCGGCATCGATAAGGGTGCCGAAGGCTGTGATGGCCTGACCGAGGGCAAGGCCCAGACAGCCGCACTCTAATGACATGGCGTTGACGCCATACTCAACACCTTCCCAGACTGACTGTTTCGTCGGGGACGAAGACTGCGACCTGGATCTGGCACGTCTGACGATCTACCGGAGCCTTGTCCGAACAGGACTTCGACGTTTCCAGATGTTTATCGCACCGACTGCCCTGGCCCGGAGGCACCCGAGCGTCGGACCAAGACCATTCCCTGCAGGCTTCAACCGTAGGCGTGGACAGAACAGTGCCCTGAGACTGAAAAATCTCCAGCATTTTCTTCCTGAATGCCTCCCATTCCTCCGGAGTAGAGGATTCAGTGGGGCAAGCCACTTTTGTCGCGGAGCCATCATCCGACGGGGGAAGGCGACTGGTGACGCTGCTTCCAGGAGTGTCTCGACGAGGACAAGTGGCGAGAACCTCTCTGGTCCAAAAAATTGGGGGAGTGTCCCAGACACAGCAGTAGGGTAGGACAACAATCTATCATAACAATAAGGTCCAAGCTGCTGGTTAAATAATTCAAAAAATGTGTTTTTAAGCAAAAATAATTTAGATGTAGTTTGTCAGATACTGAAAAACAAATTGGAGGCTATGTCTAGCTTTAAAAGCAATCAAGACTCTATAAAAGGGAAAACAAAAGGAAAAAGAACATTTGGTTTATTAGTGGTTACAAAAGTCCACATTGGACCAAAGAGTCAATAAGAAAATACATAAAAAACAATGAAAACATATCTTGTTGTATTATTTTTTAATTACAGACTAATAAATTGAACATTACCGAAAACAACAAGATAAATTCTATTTGATTTGAAAATCAGGAAAATGCAAAAAATCATGTATATCTCCACACTAATTGTGGTGATTTTTTTCAAATTGTTAACTTAGAACAGGTCTGCTGACGTGCAAGTGTCTTGCACATCAATGTTCTTTGAGACTCTTTTGTTGGGCAAAGACATCTAAAACATGTTTCGGCAAATAAGCCACCTGTCTGGCAATTCATTCCCAAATTTTGCCTTCCTCTGGGCGAAAAACAATAACAACTGTACCCTGTGTGGAAGCAGACAAAAAAAATTAAATTTAATTTCATATTGGAGGACATGAGTTCTCTATGAATTCAAATGTTAAATTTGATAGAGATTGCTTGTAAAGTAAGTTTTTAGCCATATGG
This sequence comes from Ambystoma mexicanum, assembly GCF_040938575.1. Lineage (NCBI taxonomy): Eukaryota > Metazoa > Chordata > Amphibia > Caudata > Ambystomatidae > Ambystoma > Ambystoma mexicanum. Next base: position 919,741,734 of record NC_090926.1, on the reverse strand, counting down.
TAAAGAATACCACAGAAAATTGTAGACTGTAAAAAATAATAAAATAACCAAATGCAGTGCTTACCGACTAGAACCGGCGCAGAGCATATGGAAAATAAACCAGAGATAATCTCAACCGCGGGTCAACCTCACATTGGATGCGGCAGCACAAACACACACTGTGGAAAAAGATTATGTGCAGTTCAGGACTCCATAGTTGAAAGAATTTAGAAGGAAAAATTACACTGTTTATTAAAGAATTCAAGATGCCATGTGGCAGTGGAACAGCTTGCATACCTGGCTGTCTAGCTGTTTTCGGGAATGATTGTGTATTTGCCAAAAAAGGAACCGTTTTTTAAAAAGTTTTCAATGTAGATTTGTTTCAGCATTTTGGAAACACATGCGGATAAATTTGCAAACAATGTTTAAATTCAAAGTGCAACTTAATTTAGATAATTTAGATAATATATAGACCTTTTGGTAATTAGGACATTGCTGAAATGACTTACCTAAACATTTTTACTTACCAATGATAATTGGTTTCCATCTCATTTCATCCCATTTTGGAAATGCTTACATAAAATATCAGACATCTTGTTGGATTTATATATGTTATGTGCACCGGACTGAAAAATGTTGTCCAAGCTTAAATAACATGAACAAGTATAATGAAAAATGGAATGTATTTATAAACAATTTACATTTCTAATCCTTCTACAAATTAATGATGCATTTCTTAAAGGAATAGTGCACGCAAAAATATTGTCCCGAGCGTTCGGGCATGTGTTTTTAAGCATACGTTGATCGATTGTACAAACATTTCCTATGTACCTTACTGTAGTTTTCCTCACTTTTTACACATGTGAAATTAGGCAGCACGGCACGGCCATCTTGTGCTAATCTTATCCGTTGCCGTATCACCATAAGGTGAACTGGCCTGGCGGCACTAAATCATATCCCCAGCCCCTGAGGCTGACCTCACTAGACGCGTACGGCCCATTTCACAACGCTAATGCACGTCTCGGGTCAACGTTCTGTGTGCTCCAGCTAATGATGCGTCTCCATGGAAATGGCAGGACGCCTCTTTCCTCAATAAGTATAAACGGACCGCTTCTCATCAGACATCAGATTTGCTGTTTTAAACGTTTCACTGTCTTTTTTTTGTGTTTCCTGTGGCTCGTTTCTCTGTTCAGCTATCTTTGTTGCTCGTAGCCCGTGCAAACAGATACTAGTACCATCATGACCATCTATTTTAATTTTGTCGCATAATGGCAACAATACAACCCTACCAGTACGAGCCAGAGTATTCCGAGGCGGAATTACTCGAGAGAGAAAGATGCGGAAACAATGGGGCTTCGGACGACAGTTGGGAGGACGAATCACCAGATCAAGAGCACGAGCCTAGTCGCATGGACGACATCTCCACCTGGTGTACCTGCAATCAGTGCGAGGTAATCCCAACCAGAGGAGAACTGCTGCTACCGAGAAAACTCTGGATGCTTGTCCTACATATCGGAAGATAACACACAGCCGCAATGCATTACCGAGCTGCAGGATTTCAGGGCAGCCTGCCTCACACGGTTTATGTTGAGGATTATGATGGTGTTTATGCACAAACTTCTCGCAACGGGTAAGTGTACTATAGATGTGATGTCACTTAGGCCACTAACATTTCATGTTTTTCTCCTATATTGTCTTAACTTTGATCCATCACTGCCAAAAGAATGCAGTCTGGCAATTCAATACATCTCTCGAGATTTGGGGAAATCTTAGTGGTCATCTTGTGTCTTTCACGTACAACCAAGAGACAATATTTCTCTGTGTCCCAAATGTAATAGAATGCATAGTTGTTCACTTTTGTAATGTGTCTGCACTTTAAAGCCCAAGTTGATTGATCTGTGAAGTAACATTTGTACTGGCATCAATGCCACAGGATACAAAATTGCATTTTCAACTAAGGTTTCATACACTTATCTTGTTCATTTAGATACAGTTTGTATTCCACAGGTGGTACAGGCTGGTGGCCTATTGTGCGTTTACATGGTGGCTTCATGAAAGGCTTGGACACCGCGTTCGACGAGTAATACCCACCTGTGTCGTTGGTGCCATTAGAGACATGTTCCCCAGTGACAACGGTCAGCACAGGGGATTTTCCCCAACCAGAAGTATATAATGTGTAGTACATTTGTGCCATAAACATTAGCAACAAAATAAAATACAACTGAACGTTTATGAATGGTTGTTTCAATTTTTCAGTGAATCAAGGACACGCTCACTTGTCCAGGCAGGGCTGACTGGGTGGGAACGGCTGAGGTGCTAAACACCATGTACACTTGAAGCAGGCCGTGCCCCTGCAATCCACATAAGTGTGTCTCTCCCTTCAGCGGTGTTCCGGGCCTTGTCTGCACGCCTCATGACCATCCAATCCCCCTCCATTATCAAAGGCAGTTCGCACCAGACGGTGTGCGCTGTCAAAGGGGCTGGCAGGGATGGGAACGGCCCAGGTGCCAAACACCATGTATACTTCAAAGGTATCTTCCGCACGGGGGCCATTATACACATGGCATAGCCAGACCCAGTGTCTCCAGGCAGGCTCCCCTGAAGCAGGCCGCGCCACTGCGGTCCACATAAGACCACGCCATATACACGTCACTCATTCACATACACACCCACTTTTCCAATTCTTTATCATGAGAACATCTGTGATCACTGCAAGTCAACTCATGATCGTGTTACTTGAGAGCATCTGTGACCACTTAAAGTCAGCTCGTCATCATGCTACCTGTGAACTTCTCTGAGCACTGGCAGTCAACTCGTGATCACCCTACCTGTTCTCCTGCTACTAACTACCCTGCTTGCCGAATCCGTTTGTTGGTCAAGGTAAGGGCAGGTCACCTAATCATCTCTTCTTGATCTCAAAATGTCTATTTCGAATGAATGTACCCAGTGGTGTAATGTTCATTCATTCATCTCATTGCCATTACCATTGACTTCTGTTTGATTTGTTCTGTTCTCAATATATAGCAATTGTCATCAATGTCAAATAGGGATAGGATTGCATCCTTCGCGGTCCCCATCTATAAGCATGTTTCCTTTTGATGCATGATAGTACATTCAAGGGACGAGTAACACGTTGCGATTTGCGTCACATCAATTTGGGTATGAAAGTTAACCTAGAATACAGTCGGCTATGCTACACAGGTTTTGCTTTTGTGACCAAAACAAACATTGCATAGAAAAATGATATAATTCCATCTTCCGCACGCATTCATGCAAAATAATTTATCGATGTGGACTTAACAGATTTTTCAACAATGCCTGCTTGTATGGTTTACAGTTGCCGTTCTAAGAGCCATACCAAACCTAAAGGCACAATGCATATATTCCTGAGGAATATAGATCTAATAAGAGAAATTGTCAGATATTGCAGATTTGCGCTGGAAGAGCTTGAAAGTAGAGCCCAGGATGTCTTGGGGGACTTGAGGGGTGATCGATTCTGTATCTACAGCCACACTTTGCCACAAATATGTACGACGAATCACAGTACACAAAGAAGCATCAACTCCGAACATCTCGTAACTGCTTCCAAATGCAATTCCAACTCTATTCATGCACACGCTGCCTGAGGTGAGTCACAGTTCATTATTTAGCTGTAGGCCTTGGGGTACTGAACAGGTAACTACATGGACGGATTGGTGCTTTAGGTGTAAATGTTTCTTACTAAACTTTGCATATTTACCAGATTGTATTGCTTTAACACTATCTCCTGGATTCTAGAACGGTCAGCTGAAGATGGCTGCTTGAGAGCTTTGCTCTGCTCTAACCCGGAGATCCTGGAAAAATGTCAGACTCAGCTTCTATTGAGATGACGGATCCAGCTACCTCTAGAAGATCTAGGCGGTGGGGGGAGGTCTCCTGAACCCCATGAAAGAGGTGCACAACCTTCAAAGTGTGTTAAAGAAGTCTGATTGCCAGTAGAGCTGATTATTTAACAGATCATGGACGGTTTTGTTTTATCCATTGAGAAGATTAAACAGACTGTCCTGGAGATGAAGACTGATCAAGCCCAAGTTAAGAAGAGAACAGAAGTTTTGGAAACTAGAGTATGACTCGGATGATCGCCTCCATGCTCTGGAAGAAAAAGTCTCTCAATTGACCTTGCGTCTGGATGCTGCTCAAAAAAAGATCTATGAACAAGAACATTATTCTAGACAGTCAAACCTGAGAATAACTGGTTTTCCTGAAGGAACTGAAAATGGACACCCTGTTGAATTTTTGCAAAAAAATGTGCCTAAATTACTGAAACTGCAATCAGGAGAAACACTGGAAATTGAGAGGGCACATCGTACCCTGGCTCCCAAACCTGCAGTGGCTCGGCCCCCCAGGGCTTTCCTCATGCAATTGCTCAGATTCCCCACTAAGGAACTTCTGCTTAGAAAGGCAAGGGAACTAGGTGACCTAAAATGGAATGAACACAAAATAATGATTTTTAATGACTATAGTAGTGATATTGTGGCACAGAGAACACTTTTTGACTTCAAAGCGAATGGCGCTGAGTGGCACTTATCCCATTATATGATTTATCCAGCAACCTTCAAAGTCATTGTGGATGGGATTACCCATGCCTTTACTGATCACCGTAAGGCAACGACCTTTTTAAATGCTCCTAGTGTGGGGAAAAAAGGAAAACCTCCCCTTACAAGGTCTAAAAAACTGATTACAATTGCTTTCAGTAGTCTCAATTTATATTCACTCTGATTAGTTGCATTTGTTTCCTTAAGTGTTTTTAACATACGGATAGGTTGCGTCATTGTGTTTTCTTTAAATGCATTTGCCGTTGTAGAAAAACAGTTAAATGTTTTACTAACACGAGCCTTCCATAGTTAAATATATGGCCTTTTCTCTAATACATCACTTCAACCCGGATGTCTGTGTGGGGCCGAATGGAATTGTGAGCCAGTGTCCAATGGAGACCAGTCAATAAACAGAGATCCTTTTAGCCCACGAGGAGCTGCGCATCCTGTGCTTGAGATGGGGCTTTGCTTTGGAAAATGTTCAGAAAGCGCACCGTTCCGATTGCTGACTCACAGAAAAATGAATGAACACTGGTGAGTGCATGTAACCTACACAATTCATTGAAATTCCCATCGTCTGTTTGAACTGCTGCCTACTCGGATGATGATGTTCATATCTTGGATTGGAAAGGCCGCGTAACGTGTGAAAGAGCTGTGATGTGGCAAAGAAACAGAATTCAGGACAGCTGCCTTGTACAGCATTAAGGAATGGGAGATGACTGATGCACTCATCCCCTGTACGGTTTACTGCATATCTGGAGGAGTAAATATCGGAAACTGATATGAACAATGCCTGTTTGGAAATGTCCTAAACCTGACTCCAATAACAACTTCTGCTGCATGTGTCGAGTTGTTTATATATCAGGTTTGGACCGGAAAGCAAGATACTGCTTGCTCTTGTAATTATACAGCGTAGCACTTGCATTTGTCTCCGATTATATTGGCGAAGGGTTGCATAATGGGGTTGGAGTGTGCGTTTATGCCGTACGGTGGACATCTTGACTAATGGCATGGGTTAGTGTGCTCTTAGCTTTCCTGACGTTTTTCTTTGTGCAGCACCACATTAATGGATTGGATAATTTGGGGAAACTGCAAAAGAGGAAGAAAACCGTTCACAGGTTAATTAGCCTCATGTCTCTAAATGACATGTGGAGTGCCATTTTATTAAGATTTTGTATGAATACTCGCCATTTGTACTGAGAGAAGCTGTTAGGGGTGTGGTTATGGATTGAGGAGGGCTGAGTTTCAGTGGTTGCTGCTGGAGTTATGTGGGCCTAGGTAGGCACTTCTATGCCATAAGTGCACTGCAGTGAAGCAAACTAATGCCTTTCTCCTATGCTATGTGACTAGGCCTGACTCTCCATACAGCAACACTTTGACAATACAGTAGTTTAATGGTGGTGGATCACATGTGGTGACAGATTGTTATGAGATTATAGCAGAACTGTCAGGATTGCAGCTTGAAAACACATACTTTCAACTCATGCTGTGATATGTTGTGAGCCGGCACATCCACTAGTGGTTGGAGATTGCTATTTTGAGATGGTAACCTGGTGCTGGATATCAGAGTCTGGTACATGTTAGCGGATGGGTGCTGGATTTTAAGAAGCGTGAATTCTGTCAGTTCTGTTAATATTGTCAAGTTTAGCACTGTTTGTGATGATGAGGCTGCAGGCAACCAATTTTTCTTTTATGGTTTGAATGTGGCCATATGGTTCTATGCTGCAGCTGGAGTGAGTGTCTAGTCGCTATTGGGAAAACTGTAATGTAGTCTGATTATAGAGACTCGTTAGACCAGAGTGTATTTGGCCCCGCCTTGATGGCATTGTTAGTGACAGAGTTGCAGATGTGTGAGAGAACGAGTGGAGGCTGGTTGTTGCTGGTGTCCGCCTATCAGCTGATGCTACACCCTCAAAAAGATTAAGTGTGCATTGTATTGGGGAGTACTGGAATCAACCTTATGCTTGCTAACAGACTGATTTAAAGTAAAAGGAAATAAAATGGATAGGTGTATGATTACACAGGAGGAGAGTTGGGCTAATGGATGTTTGAATTTATTTATTTTTTCTTCTTTCTTTTTACATCAGTATGTAGCGATTTTAACACTCCTCTCGTGGACATAACCACCCTGATAGCCATAATGAGACGCCCAGTATAGATTTAGGTCCTAAACCATTGTGGTCAAGTTCAAGACCAGCATTACCTATAGTCTGCTCTTTGGGATTGGTCTGGGGTTTATGGGTGGGTAGTATAGGTTTAGCATGTGTGGTAGTGATGTGTTGGAGGATCAGAGGATTATTAGAAAGTGTTGGGCTTAAGTGAGTAGTTATGGTCCAGTGCCAACAATGTTTGTGTTTTAAATGTTCAGAGAGGGTTGGCCTCTTCATGAGAGATTTACAATGGAATAGGATATATGAAAAGGAATAGAGGTTAATGTTATTTCAGTGTGATTTGTGATTGTATTTCTAATTCTATGGTGTATAGTTAATCTAGGTTACAGAATTTAAGTTTGTGTTTGGCTATTAGCATTGTTCATGTATGGGACAGAGTGGTACTTTGCTCTCCTTTTGGCGGCCCTTACACCATGCTCTGGTCTCCTCTTTATTTAACTTATCTATATTCTTATTTTTATTTGTTTGAATTGTTGATTTTAATCTTAATCTCTTATAACGATTTTTCATTTATGTCTTGTATCAACCCTTTTTTTATTTTTATTCTGTCCCTATAGGGTCCTGGTCTTTTCCATTGATATTGTGGATGCTTTTGGCTGGCTTTATGTTTGCTCTTACGAGTTGAGACCAACGCAGTGTTCTATGAACTACGGGTATCTTGTTAGGGGTGTTGATCCAAGATGATGCTAGCTCCCCCCTTGCCTCCAAATGGCTGACATAACTTTCACTAGTTGGAACGTGAAGGGAATTAATAGCCCAATTAAGAGAAGGAAGATACTCAACTTTTTATGTAAAGAAAAGCCAGATATAGTTTTACTACAAGAAACACTTCCAGCAGGATAAAAAAGAATATATTTTGGATTCCTTTTATGTGAGGGAGTACTCAATTACCTTTGCGAGTAACTCAAAAGGTGCGACAAGTTCAAGAAAAACTTAAAACTCTCCATAGATAAGGTATGTATCGATCCAAATGGACGATTTGTAGCCTTAAAATTATTAGTGGAGATATAGTGGTCAATATCTATGCTCCTAATGTAGGGCAATCTGACTTTTTTGGAAGCTTGGATGATGTCCTAATGGATATGGGAGATGGTGAAATTTTGATAGGTGGTGATATTAACACTATCCTGGACAAAATATTAGATAAATCAGAAGTATCACGGTCATATGCAGAAGAAAAAGCTAGGAAAAGTGTCGCAATTTATGCAAACCTGGGATTTACATGACATATGGCATGACCTGAACACAGATAAAAGACAATATAGTTTTCACTCTATTCCACATAACACTTCATCTCGAAGAGATTACTTCCTTGTAAATAGAGATCTTTCATGGACAGTGAAGTCTGTTAGAATGGGGGAGGCAGTTATTTCTGATCATGCTTGTCTTTTTTATTTTTTTATTTTAAAAGAGTTGGGTAAAACTGTGGGTGATGCCAGGAAGGGTAATGGAGACTAGATACTCTATCACTATCTGATGTAGACTTTGTCAAATAGATTAGCACTGAAATTTCACTCTTTATTAATGATACTGTAGGGCCAGTGAACAAATTGAGAGCTGTTTGGGATGCGTGAAAGGCCCATTTACGTGGTAGAATCATCAGTTATGCCTCTTATAAAAAGAAAAAAGGCTGAGACAGTATAAAGAGGCTGAATTTGCTTATAAGCGTATCATTGAAACTCATAACACGTCCTTATCGGATACTTCTCTGTCTACCATGTTACGAGTCAAACGTGTGCTGGATGGCACAATCCATAAGCAAGCTGAAAAGGATGTATATTATACTGATCAAGCATTCTGGGAGAGGGGATAAAGCTGGAGCTTTGCTTGCTAATAGATTAAGAGGTAGAAATATCAGGAGACAAGTGCCATCTATATCAGAGGGTAATGGGATTCCTATAAGGAAAAACGGTGAGATATGTGAGGTGTTTAGAAAATATTATGAATCCTTATACCATGATGAAGGGTGTGAGAGAAACCGAATTCTAGATTTTTTAGACCGGTTCTCTATTCCAAAATTAACTAGTGCTGATGTAGTTTCTTTGGACAGAGAAGTTACAGCACAAGAGGTTACGGATGCCATCAATCTCTTGGCCACCGGTAAATGTCCATGTCCAGAGGCTTTCCAGCCGAAATTTTGTGTTACATTCTGCACCACATTAGCACCATTCCTAGTAGACCTCTTTAGGGAGATTATTGATAATGTACAAGTGGCTGACTATGCAGGAAGCCGTTATATCGGTAATCCCGAAACCAGGTAAAAGCTGATCTTGTTGTAGCAATTATAGGCCAATATACCCTTTGAATGTTGATATTAAACTCTTGGCTAAGATATTTGCAATTAGAATCAATCCCATACTACCAAGATGAATTCATCAAAACCCGACTGGTTTCATTGTGGGGAGAAACAGCTATGACAATTTACGGGAACTTTGGGATGTTATTTGCTAAAAATGTGACTCCTTGGAACCCTGTGCCGCTGTTAGCATTGATGCTGAAAAAGCATTTGATAAAGGTCAATTGGGTTTACCTACGACAAGTGTTAAGTAAAATGTGTCCCAGGTTTTTTTAAATCATTTACTGCCCTTTATGAAGATGCTTCAGCTAGAGTCTTAGTAAATGGATGCCTGTCAAACAGCTTTCAAATTTGTCGGGGAACTAGGCAAGGATGCCCCTTAAACCCTTGGCAATTGCAATTAGGGAAAATGTAAATATCAGGGGAATACTAGTAGGCGATAGCCTTTTCGAAAGTCCTCTACGCTGACGACCTTGTTTTGATGTCCAACCCTGCTTCCTCATTTAAAGAATTAATGTCGGTCTTGAAAGGTTTTGGCATGATTTCGGAATACAAGGTTAATGTGTCTAAAACGCTAATCTTTCCCATATCAAGGTCATGACACAGAGGTCTCTGAGGTAGGGCGAGGAAGCTGGGTGGATAAGGAATTCTGATATCTGGGTATACAAATATCTAGGCATATAAATAGCTTATTGGTAGTGAATATTAGGTATAAGATTGAAGAGTTGAAAACACTATACTTAAAATGGAAAAAAAGTTTAAACTTACACTGTGGGGAAAAGATGACTATTACCGAAGCTCCTCTATGTCTTCAGTATGTTGCCTGTCCCCCTGACGTGGGATTTAGTTTGTGACATGAGCAGAGTTCTACGTAACTTTTTGTGGGGAGAGAATGAAAACGCTAGGATTCCCATGGATGTGCTTGTGAGGCCAGTGCGCTTGGGTGGGTTTGGATTCCCTGACATCGTTTCCTACCATAGAGCATTCTCATTACAAACATTGCATTATTGTACGAAATGGGATGAGGTGGGAATCCCTAATTGGGTATGCATATAGAGGAGTTTGGTTAGTCCAGCCCCATTAGATTGTCTACTCAGCATGGAAAGGAGAATGCCACTGGCAAAATCCACCTGGTTTATCCGATCTGTCTCAAGGGATTGGAAAAAGTGTTGTTTTGATTTAGGTGTTAGCTATTTATTGAGCCCTACCTCCTCAATTTGGTGGAACCCAAAACTCTGATTTAATAATCGCCCTCTTTCATAGTCTACATGGCGTTCTGCTGGCATCTGGAGCCTGGGGCAAATATATGATGTTACATCTATGCTCTCATTTGATTTTCTTAAATTTAAGTACAAGCTAAGACCCTCTGAGCTAGGTCGGTATCAGATTCTTTGCAAAGTGGTTATTAATGCTCTAGCGCCCTTGAATGCCTCGCTCCAAGATATTCCTCCATTGATCCATCTGTCCAGGATATCCTCACTTTCGGCCTTGTTCATTTATAAATTACTGACGCACGCGCATGAGGCCACTCCTTCAGAGCATGGTAGAGCCATGTGGCCATTGGAAATTAGGTCTGAAATTTCAAATAGCGATTGAGTTGAATCTGCATGGGACGTTCCAGGTACAAGGTTGACTTGAATCTGCGGTTCACTCAAAAGAGGGTTAATCATGGTATTTATTGGACACCTTCAAGGATGAAACGGTGTAAGCTGATGCAGATACATGTTGGAATTGTAAGAAGGAGATTGGCAAATATCTGCACATGTTTTGGTCCTGTACAAAAGGTGGTGAGTTTTTGGGAGGGGATCTTACAACAAATGGAGCTGGTGTTGGGTCTGTCACTTACTCAGTCACCTCATATGTGTGTGTTAGGGTTATTTCCAGTGGGTCTCCAACTTTTGTCTGATCAGTCTTACTGGGCATTTATAGCCATTTTAATATCTAATAAACAGGTTTTGAAGTATTGGAAAAGTGATACTCGTCCAACGATTGACAGCTGGCTACATGATCTGTTCATTCTATCAAACCGAGAGAAAACCAGTTATCAATGAATAAAAGAATGGACAAGTATCTTGCGATTTGGAATGCCTTTAATGACATATGTTTGATGTCCCTTAGGTTCCCCAACTCCCTCCCCTCCGAACCCAAGCACCCAGACCCATTTTTTAAATTTATTTTCCTCTTGCTTCTCTCTCACCCCTTGTTCTATTCTCATTTACCATGTTAAATTTCTGTAGATGTGGTGTTTTCTTTTTGTATATTCCGCAGATTCTGAATGTTACCTATTCATGTAAAACAATGGCTTGGATTGTTTCTGATGATCACACTTTAATGTATAATTTGTTCTTATTTCTGTCATTAATGTTAAAGTAATAAAAGATGTTTAAAAAACACTATACCCCATTTTGCTAGACATCAGTCCCTGGTTTTAGGAGTATCATAGAAAATTATTTATGAACAAAAAAGGATGCTATAGTGCCCTTCGAAATAAACACTTTTTTCATAATCTGTTGCTTTACATGTCAATATTTTGTAGGCGAGCATATTCACTGAAGCACAGACTATCGGTAGTGACAACATCGCCGACACATCCAGTATAACAATGGTGAGCCACATAGGCTTGTTGAAGTTCATATTCTTGAGTTGGATCTTCCTACATATCTAATGCAAATCTAATTTTCCCTTTACCACTTCGTGACAATGCACTGAAAATGAAGGAGCAAGATTCTGCATCCATTTCTATCCCTGAGTCAACAACCACTTCGAGGTCCTATCGGGTAGTTTTATTTCACTATTCGATTACAGAAATGTAATATGCATGGAATTTTAGATATGAAATGGTTTACATATCCTGTTTAGATAATGTTTTATTTATGGGTTTTTATTGATATGTACCATTGACTACATCAGATTGTGTCTGTTCAATTTCACTGTTTTCATCCATACTAAAACAAGTACTGTGTTACAGGGGGATGCAGGGACTTAGACTATAATTTCATCATCCTTTGGAGCTGGTCCAGAGCATGAGGTATGCGTACTGACAGTTGCGTTGAATGAAAAAGTATATCCTACATCTGATACTATCAGACAGTGACATTATTATAAAAGAGCATCTTTTCAAACTTACCATTTCAGTTCCAACGTTACAATTCCTACTCTAATAACGAATACAATGCAAAATGCTTGAGTGCAACATAACAAACAGTGGGTTTCACACTGATCTCTAATCGAGTACAATAGCCATCAATCAGGTGAAATTTGAGATGTATATTTTGACTAAATGATGTACACATTTTACGAGGGTAGGAACAAGTTACTTACCTCTAACTGTTCTCCAGCATGGGTCTGGCATGGATTCACATGCTCATGAATATTCCCCGTCAGGCTGGGAATCCTCGGTAAAGAAAAAATCAGTTTCGTTTCTGAACTGTCTTAGTAAACAATCACTGGTCTCTGGGTCATAGTGCGCCCAGCCAATGACTGCCCTCTCCCTAAGCCCCTCCCCTGGCAGCCATCCTCAGATTTAGTAGCACATAAAGTGGCAGTAGGCCCAAGTAAAGAGCCGCAGAGGGGTAGGAGGGAGGGTTCGCATGTGAATCCATGACAGACCCCATGCTGGAGAAGGAAAAAGTTACTTACCTGTAACTGTTTTCCAGCATGGGTCTGGCATGGATTCACATGCTCATGAATACAAGAATACGTAGCAGTACACATGCACAACCACGGAGGTGGCAAGGCTCAACATTAAGCATATCAACTCAACATGACGTATCTCTTACCGCCTCACCAGGCCCACCTTCCCACTGCCTGGCCCACCCTGGACTCCTCCCTGGAATCCCAGTCGACGCAATAGAATCTTGTGAAGGTTTGCGTCGACCTCCACGTAGCAACCCTGCAGATGTCCAGCAGGGGCACACCAGATAGGAATGCTGTGGTAGCAGCGACCGCTCTGGTCAAATGGGCTCTCGGTCGGCCGGGCAACGGTCGGTTTGCCAACCGGTGACAGTGCATGATGCAGCCAAATAGCCATTTGGAAATGGAAGCATTCGAGAGGGCCTTCCCTTGGTTCACAGGTCCAAAGTTCACAAACAGCTGTGATGTCTTCCGAAAACTTTGTGGGGTCCATGTAGAACTTCAGTGCTCTAGCTACATCTAGCGAGTGCAAAGTCATCTCGGCCGGCGACGATGGTGACGGGAAGAAAACAGGTAACACCAAGGGCTCGTTGAAGTGGAAGTCAGACTGCACCTTGGGCATGAAGGAGGGGTGCGTCCTCAGCACCACCCTCGTCTCGTGGAAAGTCAGGTACGGACGCTTGCAGGAGAGGGCCTGCATCTCTCCACACTCGTTGTGCGGAGGTGATGGCCACAAGAAACGCTGTTTTCCACGACAGGAACTTCAACGGTGCCGAATGCAGAGGCTCCAATGGCGGCCCCATAAGCCTGGTCAGCACCACGTTGAGCTCCCATGCCGGGGCCGCAGCCTTGACCGGCAGGAACGGTCGGAACAGTCCCTTCATGAACACTCACCAGGCGATGGGACCACAGCAATGAGCGCCCCCGAGTTCTGGTGTAGCGGGAGATAGCAGCCAGATGGATCTTGATGGCGGCATGGGCCAGCCCCGCCTTGGCCAGCGATAGCAAGTACGGCAGCACTTGAGTGGCCGTAATCCACAGATGGTTAATCTTCTGTGCCCGGCACCAGACAGAAAACCTCTTCCATTTGTGTCCATAGCACTTGAGAGTTGAGGACGCCCTGGCCTTTGCAAGCACCTCCTTGCAGTCCGCCGGGATATCGTACTCTCCAAACTAGTGCTGCAGGAGCCAAGCCTGCAAGTTCAGCGACTCCGGGTCGTGGTGGAGGATGGCGCCTCCTTCTCTGGCGAGGAGGTCCGCGTCCGTCGGCAGCTTGACTGGGGGGGGAGGGGAGGTTGGACGCCGACATGTCCAGAAGGTCCGGGAACCAGATCTGTCTCGGCCACACCGGTGCAACGAGGATCATCCTGCACCGGGACCGTCTGAGTTGGTTGAGTCACAGCAACAGCAGCAGGAATGCATACAGGAACAGGCCGTCCCAGGGGAATGAGAAGGCATCATCCATCCCCGGCTGGGGAAACCTGCTGGCGAACCTGCGGCACTTGGTGTTCGCCGCCGTCGCGAATAGGTCGATCTGGGGATTGCCCCATCATTGGAAGAGTAGATCCACTTGATCCTAACGCAGTTCCCACTCGTGGCACGAGCACAGCTCCCTGCTGAGTGAGTCTGCGATGGCGTTCTTTATTCCTGCCAGATGGAAGGGTACCAGAAACATCCCTTGGGCGACAGCCCAGTACCACAGATCTTGGGCTTCCTTGAATAGGGCTGCTTCCGGATATAGAACATTGTGGTCGTGTTGTCGGTGAAAATCCTCACCACCTTGCCCTTGAGGGACAGGAGGAACAACCTGAGGGCCCAGGACACGGCTCAGAGCTCCAGGACATTGATGTGTAGTGACCTCCCCGAGAGCCAAAGGACTGTTGCGTGGAGATCTCTGGTGTGCACTCCCCACCCCTCCAGGGAGACATCCGTCGTCACCGTCTCCTGTTGCACCGGGGTCTGGAAGTCCATACCCGCTGCCAGATGCGTGCGGTTGCCCCACCACCGGATCGCTTGGCGGAAGGTCTCGTTGAGCGGGATCTGGTCTTCGAAGTTGCCCGCTGCCTGCATCCAGCGTGTGTCGAGGAATTCTTGCAGTGGACGCATCTGCAGCCTGCACAGGCGCACAAGGTAGATGCACGAGGACATCATGCCGGGCAGGGACTTGATGGACCTCACCCTGGCCACCTCCATGGTCGACAGCCATTGCACCTTGCCCAGGATGGTCTTCGTCCTTTCCTCTGACGGAGAGGCCAATCGCGCCACTGTGTCGAGCCTGGCTCCCAGGAACAGGGCGACTTGCGACAGCACCAACTGGGATTTTGCGAAGTTGATCGAGAATCCCAGCTCTGTAAGTAGTTGGACTGTCTTGGCTGTTTGCACGACGGCGAGTTCTCTTGTCTTTGCTCGGATGAGCCAGTCGTCCAGGTAGGGGTAGACGTGGATCCCCTGCAGGCGCAGCCGAGCCAACACTGGTGTTAGGCACTTGGTGAACACCCTGGGCGCCTACTTCAATCCAGAGGGAAGGGCCTTGAACTGATAGTGCCACCCGCGGACTACGAATCTCAGGAACTTTAGATGTCTTTTTAGAATGGGGATGTGAAAGTAGGCATCCTCCAAGTCCAGCGACGATAGGAAGTCGCCTTCCTCCAGCTGTCCCAGCACGTGCTGGAAGGTGACCATCCGGAACTTCTGGGACTTTATGTACTTGTTTAGATGACGAAGGTCCAGGATGGGTCACCAGCCGCCTGTCTTCTTTCTTACAAGGAAGTATAAGGAGTATACTCCGGAGCCCCGGAGCCTCTATGGGACGAGTTTGATGGCTCCTTTCTTCAGCATCACCCTTACTTCCAGCAGCAGTTGAGGGACGTGGTTTTCCTTCCTGGCCATGGGAGGAATGCGCAGGCACTCCTTTAGAAATGAGTGCCAACTGGCCAGGGCATCCAGCACCCAATGGTCGGTGGAGATGGACTCCCACACGCTGACCAACTTCGCCAGCCGGCCTCCCACCGGGGTGCTCAGTTGGTGGCCCGACGCTACTGCCAGTTCAGTCCTGCTTGGCGGCGGCCTTGCCGCCTTGGCAACGACGACATCCTCCTGACTTGCCGCGTCCTCTGTAGGCCTCCTGCACCAAGGAGCGGGCTGCGTGGCGGTACGTCGAGGAACCGCTACCGAATCCTTTGGAGGCACCTTGCTTGCCTCTGGAATTCCGAAAGAGCAGCCGTTGTTGCTGTAGAACTCCCAAGGCCCGAGCCGTCTGTGTCTGCCTTGATGGCCTGCAGAGACTCATCCACTGTCTTGCCAAAGAGCTTGCTCCCGTCGAAGGGCATGTCCAAAACTCTGGTTTGCACGTACTGGCGGAAATCGGTCGCCCTGAGCCACCCCCGCCGTTGAAGACAAACGCTGTTGCCCAACTGGCAGAAATGGGTGTCAGCAATGTTCGTGGCCACCGTTATGGCATGGTCCGACGCCACCTCAACTTCCTGCAGGAACTCCAGGGCCTCTGCCCTCTTGTCATCCAGAAGGAAGTCCAGCAGAGAAGCGATCTTAAACCAGAGCTCCCTGTTGTATCGGGCCACAATTGCTAGGGCATTGGCCGCTTTAATTGTCGTTGCCGCCGAGATGACCAGTCGTCCCATGGCGTCCAGTTTCTTCCCCTTGCCGTCCGGTGGGTAGGTTGAAGTTGAAGCCGTCGCGCCCGCCGCTTTCTTCTTGGCTGCTGCCGAGACGACCGAATCCAGGGTCGGCTGTGCCCTAAGACACAAAGGGTGGAATCCGGGACCCGGTACTACTTCTCGTACCAGTCTCTCTTGGCGGGAGTCGTGGACGGGTTCTTCAGGAGTAACAGTCCCTCGTCCCAGATGTCGTCAAGTAACGGGACCAAAAGGACAGTCTTCCTCTTGGCCTCACGCCGTTGATAGAGGAAGCCTTCCTTCTGTTCTTCGGGGCAGAGCTGGAAGAGCTTGGATGCCCTGGCGATCATGGCGTGGAAGGAGCCAATTTCTTCGGGCAGGGAGGCCCGAGGAGGTGGTAATGGAAGGCCCATCCTGTTGTCACCACCTTCGTCATCCGTCCCCATCGTGGCCGTCTGTTCCCATGTCATCCCTTAGTTCAGGGGATGGGGATGAAGGCTGCGAAGGCCGTGAAGGCTGGAAAGGCGGGGGTGGGGGGATGAGTTCTCCTCCGCTTGTTTGGAGGACTTCCCGATGGTCCAGGCTCCGCTGGATCCGTTGGAGGTAAGGGCAACCTCGTCCTTCTCTGTGCACAAGGCATGGATCGCCATCAAGATTGCTCCCGAGTTGTCCTGTGGCCCAGGTGTTGGCTGCGACGGGCGGGACGGCTGGGGAGCGGCGTCGTCCTCCACTAGCCCCTCGTCAACGCCATAATCTTTCTTCATCCGCCTCGTCGTGATCCCTCCTGTGGGATCGGACCTCCTCAAACTTTCTGTCCAGGATCTTAGCGACTCCAGCCAGCTCCTCTTCAGAGGCTGTATCAGTGTCCATGACGGCCACCGCCCCCCCTCTTTTTCCACTGTGGTTTTCACGGGGGTCTTATCGATGGGCTGAAAAGAGGATTCCCTCTGTGGTGGCAGGGAAACTCTAGGCCCCGAGGTCGCCTCCACTGGGGTAGCCTCCACAGGCTTTGCCAGGGACGCCACGACTCCCTCAATAGAGGCCTTAGCCGGGTGAATCAGGGCCTTCGCGACTTTTGGCACGCCTGAGGCCTTCACCATGGGGGGGTGGGGTGGGGGGGATTGGCACCGCCTCGCTCCCTCTCGGCTGTCTCCGTCGGGATCGACCGGGAGTTCTCCAGAAGCTTACCCGGGTTCTCTGATTTTCTCTTCCCCGAGCCAGAGCGTTGGCTCATGGTTGGTGGTGTCGGTGAGAGTGCGCTCTGCCTGGCAGCCAAGGAGCCTGACCGATCGGTGCTCCCGGTGCACGCGGACTGGCGGTGCTTTGCCTTTTGTTAGCCCCCCGTCGCCACAGCGCCCTCAAAGCACTTAGAACGCTCAGACTTCTTCTCATCTGCTGGGCTCTTTCCTTCCAGCCAGTTGGTGAGGCGGATATGCCGATCCTTCATAGTCCGTTCCGACATGTTCTTGCAAAACGCACAATCCTTCTCCACGTGCGTTTTGTCTTCGTGAAGGCATTAGAGGCATCGGGAATGATCGTCCTCTTTAAAGACATTCAGTAGTCCACATCCAGGGCAGTTCCTGAACAGCTTGGATCAGTGTGTCGTGTTTCCTTTGTCCTGGGCCATGTCCACGCAGGGTAGGCCTCAAAGATCTTCTGGAATCCTCCAAGAAGTGAAAACTCAACGATAATTCCGCCCTTAAGGGGCGTAGAAAATTCCAAAACGGGTCCCCGTTGATCGTAAGTAGAAACGGTGGAGCTTGAGGCTCGATTGACCGAAAAAATGAGATTAAACTCTTTGAAAAATCGCAAAATGCAGTAAAGCTCGAGAGCTATGGCACGAGGACTCCCAACACTTGAACGTGTGGTAGAAAAATCTGAGGATGGCTGCCAGGGGAGGGGCTTAGGCAGAGGGTAGTCATTGGCTGGGGCAGTATGAGCCAGAGACCAGTGATTGGTTACTACTAAGACAGACAGTTCAGAAACAAAGCAAACTGATTTTTTCTTTACTGAGGATTCCCAGCCTGACGGGGAATATTCATGAGCATGTGAATCCATGCCAGAACCCATGCTGGTGAATGTATGTAAGCGATGTGTGCGAGGAAAGAATTTGATTTTTAAAAAGAATTGACTTTAATGAATATTCTATTCAAGGGATGTATACAAGATCGTAATTAGAAGAGGAGGCACATGGATCAGAGGTGGCAGACTAGCTTGCTGGTACGGTCGTTACAGTGAAGAACACGGTTTCACAGAAAAATCAAGACAACATGGGTAACTAACAAAACAATTCTGTTTACAAAAAGTGGTTTGGGCTGGTGTCTTCACAACATGGTATTTTTTAAATCTAAAGTGCTATATACTGTATGTTGGATTTACATTGAATATGTTCTTACAACCCATCTCCTAAAGGCCCAGAACAAAACGAAGTATGAAAAGACAGACAACAAATGAAACCAAAGATGGAGCTTGCCAAACAGATTTCACTATGGAGCAACTACTATTTGAGGCGCGGCATAATCTAATCAATAGGCAGACTCAAGATGCCTATGCCCAATGGCCATAAAATGAATGGAATGTATCCGGCGAAGCAAGCAAAGTGTTTTTTGGACCATTGTTACAATTTCAGAACTCGACAAGATGAATAAGAAACTGAATATAAGGAAGATGCTTTTGAATTACTCAGTGACCGCTTCACACAATCTACACCCGGAAAAAAAGGGCCACCCAATAAACCATCGACATTGATGGTTTCTCCAATTTGTGTGCAAATAACAAGCTGAAATAACAGACACTGAAGCCTCAATGCAATTGACTGAGGAAATAGCCAAAGATCTCGACTTCAGTGTGGCCTGTTCTACCGATATGTCTACCACAGTTGAGTCACAATCCACATTGATGCAGGATGTAAGTGTAATAAAGGACCACAAATACATTGTATTCGACAGCTGCCTGGTACAGATTATACTGATGCTTAAATGTGTCCATCCAGTGAGGGGGGAAGTATGCAGTGAGCCATTTGTGAATGTGACTTGTGTATCAAGGCACTAACTTGCGAATCCAAGCCACCTGTGCCCTGCTCCATGCTACATTTTCATGGTCAGCTCAACTGATGCTGGGCAAAGTGCCAGCTGTAAATCCACTGTGTGCATCAGCTTTACTTTTCAGTGGCTCTACTTTTAGTAGGTTGTCGAGCTTCTGTCAATTTGTGGGACTTCAGTTCCTTGCTAAAATGCAGTACTATAAATATCAGAATTTTCATTCCTCGCTATTAGTGAAGCCTGTAAAATTGAACAAATGTCAATTGAAAGGACATTCTGTGACAAACTATTCAGGCTAGCTGGTGATGGACAGTATGACAGCCCCGGATTTTCAACAAAGTACTGCACATACCACTTCCAGGACATGGAAACTAAAAAAGAAAATTGTGAGTTTGTTGGTCGTGCAGGTGTCCGAATGCAAATCCTCAGTGGCCATGGAGAAACATGGTTTTATACAATCCCTGGAAAATCTCAATCAAATAGACCTCATAGCCACCGACACACGTTTCAATAGCCAAGGCCATGAGAGAGCAGTTTCCAAACATTCACCATCAATGAGATGTATGGCACGTTGCCAAATCAATTAAAAGAAAAAATCACAAGTGCTGGTAAAAGAAAAAGTTTTGAAAATATTTTACAGTGGTCCCAGTCTTTGAGCAACCATCTTTGGTTGAGCTTCAAATCTTGTGGGTCTGCGGAAATTCTACTTGAAAAATGGCACTCATTGATGCACCACTGTTCCAACATTCACTCATGGACAGAGAACCAACATTTTCACCAATGTGCACATGGACCATTATCAGAGGAGCAGGAACGCAAGAAGTGGTTGGTTCCATCTTCACCTCCACACAAAGCTCTTGAGAAGATCGTGTTTGATAAAACTCATTCGAGACCTGAAGGGACTCTCAGAATTCTTCACCACGGGAGATTTGGAGGCGTTTCACAATTTGTGCCCAAAGTATAGGTCCAAGAGATTGCATTTCGGCATAGACAGGATGCAATATCGGACATTACTAGCGGTCTTGGAGCATAACGAGAACGTAGGGAGAGAACAATCAAGGACTGGAGGAAACTTTGGGATGCTTCGTTACACAATGGCCTTTACGAAAAGAAGCAAAAAAATGGGAGGTCAAGCCAATATACCAGGAAATGGAATTCGATTTTGTGAAAGATCTCACTTTCACTGTGTTAGACACACAATCATGGAATCGCTCATGATTTTGTTCCTAGGACACATACATTGCCACAAAACATTGCAAATGTGCCCTGTCTACCGAAAGCAGACCACGTGGAACAATTCACTTCCCAGTTCAAATGATTATTTGTTCAACAATGTTTATATGAAGTGTCCAGAGAAAGCGTCCAATTTGTCTTTTGAAATGTATCCTCTTTGTCAATTCTTTTTTGCAAGAAGTGCCTTTTGTAGGATGCCATACAGTGTAAAGCTGTGCTTTGCACACTTTCCGCTTTCGTCAAGCTCTTGTGGATACTTCACTGATCGGTGGAGGGTCAGATGGCCATCAGCATGAAAGCAACTTTGGGGTTCTGCAGTTGCCTTACCACGCATGTGTCCAAATAGCTGAATAAATAAGCGCCCCACAAAGGAATGAGACCTAGGCTACATAAGAAACTTGCCACGCAAGAACTACAGACTGTAAGCAAAACCCGCAAAGGGGGTTGTTGGTGAGAAATAGGTGCATTCTGATTTATATTTTTATAGGGGCATGTGTTCGGTGTCGTTGCTATCGGATGCCTTATCTGTGGGGCCGATCTATGATTTGCAGCCCTCGAAGTTTTACGATTTCAAACACAGTGGGGATAGGTGTCTGTGTTACCAAAAAATATGAACACTCCTGATTACGTATATGGGAGGTAAAGTTTAGGTGGTGCGTGGATAGGGTCTGGGGACCAGATGCATTCAAAGGGAACAGGGGTCATGGTTTCAGGGGACCGCGGCCTGGCAGGAGGGGGTTGGAGATGGCATGAGTCAGTGAGCAGAGACAGATTGTGCACCAGGGTTGGAGCAGGGCCTGCTCTGACATTCTCGTACGAGCACATTTAGTCAGGGCTTGAGAATCGCTACTTGCAAAAATGATTAGCTGATTTGCTTTGAGAACAGGAGACGGGCTGAGCTGACAGGTGTTGGGTGCTTGCTGTGCGAGGCGCTGGGAGAGTGAGCTGTTCAGAGGGACACTAAAAATAAGGCATTAGGAAGTAAACCGTTTTCATTTTTAAAAAAAGCAAATCACTAGAAAATTCACACTGCATTGATGGATGCAAGCAAATGTTTTTCAAAAATATTTCAGATGCCACTGTGGTCTGCAAAGCTATTCGCTCACATTGGAAGTGAAGGTCACAGCGTTTGAATTTTGCTTATGAGCTGAGCACACCCACGCATTTTACACAGTATAAGGTTTGATTGTTTTTCGTCTTTGGAAGAAAGGGAGGATTCCGAATGGAATGAATGGAGGTGTGATATATAATGAAATATGAGGTTCACCATTCCAAAACTGGACAAAGGAACATGTAATTTAATTTTATGAAAATTCATTGATCTGAACGGTGTCTCTGTGTTACGCCAAGAGAATGGAAATGCTGAATATTATGTATGTTTTACAGTAGACGATTTTATAGACGAACCAGTCAAGGTTTCATCATCTAAACTATTATAATTACCCCTGGTTTAGGTATCCATGGACCTGTTTTTGGACAAATGACTGGTTCAATGCATAAAAAAGGTTTAATTGAACCAAGTTTGGTATTCCAGCTGACCCTGAACAACTTCTACATGATCGGATTGGAAAATAATGGTTGAACCTTTTCCTTGAAACTCATAGCAGAATTGAAACTGGAGTAGAGTTGCTATTGAAAAAGGGACCTCCCGGACAGCACTGAGATGGTAACAGATTTAGACTTCATATGTATATCATGTGACATTAATTGGTATGAGTTCGATTTATTTCACCTGTAATGTTGTTTAATTACGTGGGAATTGATGTAAATCCATGTTTGTCAATTTGATTTTTTCCATTTGTAAATGCGTGCAGGAACTGTGCATGATGATTGTATATAAAATGCCCTTTTTTCACTGATGTTTTTAGATGGTACACAATATGTCATATGCCTTGGTCTGAATGTTTACTATGTATGTATAGACAATTTGATATTAGAAGTTTTTACACCTCATTTATTAACAATAAAAAGACAAACTTATCTTGTTTTTGAAATGCTCTAATTGAATTAAACGTAGTTGTAACCTTAGACTTCAAGGAACTATCCCTATAGACAGAGAGATGTGTAAATATTGAACACATATTTAGGAGTTCCTTAATTTATTTGACAAGGACCCTGCGTTAGGATACCCCACTGGGTGGTAAATATACACTCCCACTGGAGGCTATCCACAATACTCTTGGATTTCTGTACCATAGAGACAACCTTGAAATGATATGAAGAGAGATTGAGCTTTATAGCTCCTTGCCTGCCAGGACAAACCCCCTTTACGTATAAGGTTTCATTATCTGACCGTTATTGCTGGCTTAGATCGTATTGGGTTGTTTGTGGCTGTGGAGGGTTTTGACCCATGTGGAATCATTAGACGGGGTAAATGTGGGGATTAAGCTGTCGCTGCCCATCATTTTACCCCAGAACAAAAATAAATCATTGGAGTGGGTAAAGATGGGGATGCGCTGTCGCCGCCCATCATTTCATCCCAGAATCCAGGAGAGCTGCGCAGTTGTGCGCACACCAAAATGGGTTGCCAAAGGAAAAACAGTAGCGCCGGTTAGCTCAAAACAGCGCTTCAAAAACCACCCTGGTTTCCCTGAATGCAAGCTTCAAATGCCCATTTTAAACATTGCACATATGCAAAATGTTCACTGAACACCAGCAGACATTTGGCAGAAGGAAATTTTGTGTGCATACTAAAATCTGGGAAGATGAAGAGCCCAAAACAATGTTTATAACAAGACAGGCTGAGCTGTGGATTTCAGCAGTTTAAGTAAATGTGGACTGAAAGACACTAAAAATCTAAATGTTTAAAAGAAATGAGTGACCTATTTCTGAGTGTCACATAGGTTGCAATTGTTTAAATATCATAGTTTTAAACTTAGAATCAGCATTCTAGCTGCATATGTAAAATTGTTAGTTGTATTTGAATGCAGAAAACTGGGGAACAGAAATGACATGTAGCTAAAAACTGGCTTAAAGAGATTCCAATTTTGCCTGGCAACTACCCCCCATCAGGAGTGAAACTTGATTCACAAGTAACTTCCCAGGCCTGGCTGTTCCTGCTGGCCACACTAAGGATATGCCATCTCTCTGATAATTGAATTAAGGGGAGCCCCCACAGAATACAGGAGCTCTGAACAATGCAACCCCCTTCACCCAGGCAGATGGTTTATTGCAGATGTCGTAAAACAGCTTCCTCTTGGCAGAAGCTGGGAGGGGCAGGGTCTCTGAGCTTGGCAGAAACTGGAAAGACTGGTTTCTGTACCATGTGACCTGAAAAGACACACCCCTGTCGCCAGAATATGGTTTTAGAAAAAGATGGATCATTCATAGAGCGGACTTGTGAAAATTATTTAAATGATACCATAATTATTGTGATTTTTCTGCCCACATTTTAAGACGTGTTAGGACCCAGTGGTATGTTCAGGGGGGTTTTAGCGGAAAAGAGGATATTACTCTAAATGTATGCATGTTAAAAATCTGACACTTCATCAATTAATGTCCATACTCCTTGCGCACATGTGTGTAAATTTGGGTTAATGTCCGATATTGCAAAATCAGTTAAAAAGTGAAATATGTGCCATTTCTGAATGCAAGCCCCCAGGAAGAGCAGAGTTTGAACAGGGGATACCTCCTGTGATATGTGAGGGGTGCATGTAATTTTAAACAAATGTGTACCTGTACAAATATGTTTTTTTTTATCAAATATAGATTATGTGCAATTTGACAGGGGAGTGTCCTCTCTGCAAGCCATAAAATGACATCGCTCTGACTCACAGTTCCTTCCCCAATCATGGGAGAGGGGAGAATTAGGCCAATGGCAAGTGGAGAGGGGTAGGGTCTAGTGATGCTGCACACACACCCATTTTAAAAACAGATAAAAGCAGACAGACAGGACAGATAGGGACATTCATTTCCATCTGCTGCGGGACGCTCTGCCGGAAAATCCATACTCTACCTCCATCAACCTTCAGAGAGCTAACATAGAGACTTCAATCTATCCACCTTCAGAGACCCAGACCAGACCAGCAGAGCAGAGCTGACCCAGACCGCTGTTAGCAGAACCAGAGAGCTGAACCGGAGTCCAGTCCAAAACCTGACCAGATCCGTGGCGAGGCATATTTCTAGATATATTGCGAGTACATAGTAGAACTGTGCAGAACCAATCTCTTAGTTAAAGTAATATAATTCAATCTATTTTAATCTAACCAGAACTGTCTCCTAGAAGTTGTACCTTGTCATTTTGCAAAACTGTCACTTGTCACTTTGAACTTTAAAATTTCAAATCTGAAAAACGACCTTTACAAAATCGCTCATATCTCCGCGACCGTTTGTCTTAGAGACTTGCAGTAACTTTCATCTGGAAGCTGAGATCCTAGGCTGTCCTAGGACCCCAAAACGATAGTGATAGTCCTTGTAGTTCCTCTGTAATCGCGCCCGGCGCACTCGCGAATTTTACCGCGATTTGCACATTTCTCCACGTGTAAAAATCTGCTGCTGCTTGCCTTCCGTTGCAAAAATTCGTTTGCAACCTGACAACCATTATAGAGCATTGCTAAAGTGATCCTGAACTTATTCAAAGCATATACCACTCACCCTAAACCTCTAGAGGGAATTAAAAGCATTTTAGCATATTTTTTCACTTCATTGCCAGCACATGTAAAAGCATTTTGGGCCTGTGTTTAAAACTCCGATCTGTAGTCTAAGCTTGCTGGGGTGAACGGGATTACATTTGATTGCATTTCTGAGAACTGTGTGTCTTCCTTCCATTATCTTGCATTGCATAAAGGGGGGAGGGGATTGCCAGAGAAAAGTGATTACATTGTTTTGTTGAAATCATATTGAGTATTTTCTGTATTGCATTTTCATTCAACCTTACATCCATCTGAACTTATATAAAGCATTCTCTACCACCTTCTTCTTCTGTTCCTATTCACAAGTGTGCTAGTGCCAGATTCTCCGTTGTTAATCTTTATTATATCAGATTAAGTGTGATATCCAATTATTAATTTATTACCAAAGTGTGATATATCTATACATTGTTTAATTTTTTTCAAATAAATCTTTTAAATTTGCAAAACAAACCTACTTCTTGGCTCAGTGGGGTCAGGGGGATTCTAAGAGAGGGGTGTTATATAGGGGTAGTCATCCAGAACGCATGAACTGGACATAAAGATATATCAATAAGGGTTTTCATTCAGTATTCTAGACTAGGCGTCGACTTAGCTGTAGTGTTGAATTGAATCCTCTTACAAATTGGGGGCTCGTGCCGGACGTTTGGGTTAGATCTACCATTTGTGCAGATTAATACAGCGTGCCAGCTGACCAGATACACATATCCGGTCGGATCACCACGCTGTGTTACGCTGTAAAGCCCTCCTCAAAGGAACGCTCTTAGGAAAAGGTCTGTTTTGCAAAAATAAAATACAAACTTCTGTAAGTCAGGACAGAGACCAATCTCTAGAATGACGACCTTAGTAGACATGAAAATAGCCAGAGAGCACTTCTTACATAAGTTATTTGTGAGAGGTGAGTGGACTCACCAGGACCAAACAGTCTGGTTGCAGGCCATCACGCAACAGGTCACGGAAACAGGGTCAGATATATGAAGAGATCAGGGTCCCTTACATGTGGCCCTGAGTGAACTATATATATCCTCTAAGGCCAAGGATGAGCACAACAAGATTGCCAGGGTAGCGGCATATTTATATTTACATATGGGAGCCATGCAGGACAAATGTGCTGAAGGCCAAGATTTGGCGAGTAGGCAACTGCTGGCATTACAGAAGGCCCAGTCTGATCTGGACTCTTCTGAGCAGAGGCTGCAGAGGAGCCAGGAGTCAGAAAATGATAGTAGGCAGTATATCATTAAAATAAAAGAGGACATGGATATACTGCAACAGGAAAAGGCTGACCAGGATACCAGATTTCTGGCCTTGCAGAAGGAGTACCAAGAAGGTTTGGACTCCCTACTGCAGAGCCAGAAAAAGCTGGAGCAACAGTTAGATTTCAATAGGGTATGTGCTGAGCAGGTAGTCACCCTGCAAAGCCACCTAGATAGGGAGAAGGCAGGGAGCAATAAACTGATTCTGAAAGACCTGGATACCCAGGCAGAGTTTGATCAGGAGCGCCAGAAAGCTGGTGCCTTCCAACGGCAGAGGGACGACCTGGCAGCACAGATGCAGGCTCTCAGTCAGGAAAGAGACACTTTAGGCCAGGAAGTCTGCCACTTAAAAAAGGAAATTGAAGAAAATCACCTGGCCCTCCAGGGGCTGGTTGACCTCCAAAAAGAAAACCAGAACTTGGTAGAGCACACCAGAAGGGTGGAAGAGGCTCTGGCAAGAAAGGAGCAGGCCAGTAGGGATGGGACTCAGGAGGTAAACCTCCTGCAGCAAAGACTGGCCCAGTTCTCCAGGACCAACCAGGAAGCACAGAGGGAAAATGAGGCCCTCTGTCAACACAATGATAGGCTCCAACAACAGGTAGCGATGCAGGAGAGACTGATAGAGTCTAGTAAGGCCTTAACTGAGGAACTGAAGGCACAAATGCAGGCTCTTGCATTGCAACAGGGAGCAGGGGCAGATGGAGACCAGGTTCGCTGGGAAAGGGAAACTCCTGAGCATAACCTCAGGAGCCCTAGTACCAGAGGCCTTTATCTCTCTCAGTCCCTGGACTCTGCCACCCCCATGTCCCCTGGCGCACATGAGCACAGGGCCACAGGGATGGCAGATTACTATCCAGCCAGAAGCATGGGGCTCATAGGCCAGTACCACCCAGGAATGGAGGGGCGGGCATCCGGGTATGGGCACCCAAGCACAGTGCAATTTGATGGGGAACCCCAGGCGAGTAGGCCCATTAAGGGCATCCTGAAAACCTCTGCCCAGTTAGGTCAGTGGGGGGGCGTACCCATCAAATCCTGGCAGCAAGGAGGGATCTGAAGACTCCTCTGAGCACCACAGGAAACAGGAGACCAGGTCCCCACATTCTGCCAGCCATTCCCAGGCTCGCAGAATCCGGGAAAACCTGGAAGATCTGATGGGAACCTCTGGGAGCAGTGCCTCTGAGTCAGAAGATGAATGGACCAGGGTTACCCGAACCAAAAGGGCCAGTAAGGCAAAAAGGGCCTTGCTTAAGGATCCCTTAAAGCAGATTAAGGCGATCAGGAGCGTCATCACGCCTTACCATAAGAACGCTAAGTATTCTGTTTGGGAGCACTTAGAGTTGTTTGAGCAAATGGAGACTTTCCATTTGAAGGACAGCCAAAGCTGTATTCAATATGTAAAGTGGAGCTTCTCCCCGGAATACTCCAGTTTCTTTGCGGGGCTGGAGGACCAAAATCATTTAAGATGGTCCACCTATAAGGCGGCCATCTTGAAACATTTTTCTGTTCACAGAAATCCTCAAGAGGCTCGCAAGGCAGCCTACAATTTGCAATGTGGGGAGGATCAGGCCCCACAAGAATTTGTGCAAGAACTGAAACGTGCTTTTGCGCAGACCACCAGAAGGGTGCGCACAGACAGTAGAGAATTCATTAATACATTTTTTCATGCCAAATACATAATGACCCAGCTCGTGAGGGATTTTCACGAGAAAAGATCTTTAGACTGGGTCATTGAACAGGCTACCCGGATCTATGAGGTGCAGAAACCGGTAGATAGCAAAAGTAATGCCCAGAAAAACCCCAAAGCCAGCAGCACCCCTGCTGCTGCCAAGGTGGCAGAGGTAAAGGTCACCCCCGTTTTAGATTTGGAGATGGGGGGGCCTAAAAACCTACCTGCACCTAATAATGCTAGGCCCAGAAGGTCCTCGGGCCAGTCACAGACAGGGAGCCAGGGAGGCAGCCCCACAAATGGGGTCCCTCGCTCTCCTGATTATGTAAGTCCCCGTTACAAGGGAAATCGACCCATCCTGGGTTATGTGTGGACTCCTCCAGCCCAAGGGGGGATCCAGCCAAGCACCTAACCCAGGGAACTTCCCTCCTAACTTCCCACAGGAGGGCAGAAATTCTCCAAATCCTGGGCAGAACTTTTTCCCCAGGTATCCACCCAACTTTCAGCCCCAAAACCATCCATCCTTCTTTCCCCAATTCCCTGAGCCCAGACCACTGAATCCGGGAGAGGGGAGGCCAAGGGTGGAGGGGTACCCAAATCTTCCCAACCCGGGGTACTACCAGAGAAGGGATAGCTACCCTTCCCGGGATCCGCACAGGGGAGAAAACAGGGCCCCATATCAGCCTGAACGGGTTTCCCAGTTAGAGCGCCAGGTTCAAAACATGGCGCGGGATCTGGGTCACATACTGAGGGCTCAGCAGAACCCTCAGATGAGCATGCCGGCGCAGAACGCACCCAACTCTGGACCTGGTGCCCCAGAACAATGACGGGGGCAGCACCCCGATAACTCACCGGTTCCCAGGGAGGAGGCACAAAGGGAAGGGGGGTGTAAAGCCTTGGAGGAAGCTTCCTTCCTCACTTGTAAACAGCCCCTGGAAACCCAGGAACCGGAAACAAAATCTCTTGCCCCTGAAAGCCTGCCTCCTAAGGAGCAGAGGGGGGGTAGGAGAAACAAAAGACCCAAACAGACTCAGTTTGAGGAGGAGGTACAGATCTTCCAATTTGAGGGAGAGGGATCCTCAGAGGATCCTGGGAAAAGTATCTTCTCCTTCAGAGAGGGGGGAACTCCTCCCAAAGAAAAATGGGTCCCTAGGGATGCAAATCCAGACTGGGGAGATGTGGAGACTGAGCTACCGCCGCCCACCATCTCATCCCAGAACCAACAGCAAGAAAATCCCCTGGTTCAAACCCATCCTGATGACTGCCTCCAAAAAGGGGGGGGCGGCCCAGAACCGGAGCCAGGGGAACCCACAATGGCTCTGATCTCCAGTTGCCAACTTTTTCTTTCAGATTCCCAAGGCTCTCCACAGAATTCCGCCCAAATCTCTTCGCTAGCGATGTCCAAAACCAGAAAATTAGCCCACCAGTTGTCCAAAAATGTACATTATCTGTGCCCCCTTGAGGAGAAGGAGGGAAGATACTATGCCCCGGTACAAGTACAGGGGCAGGGTACGATTTCAGCGCTGGTGGACACGGGATCTCAAGCTACCCTTCTGTCCAGAAGGGCCTTTGATGAACTGAATGCAGGAAGGGGAGAGAATTACCAAATTCCTCTCACCTCTCTTCCTGGACAACTGCAGAACTTTGACGGGAAGGAAATTCCCGTTGAGGGGACTGCAGACTTGGACATTAAGATCGGGCGACACAAGGTGAAACACCCGGTCATAGTAGTGACTCCAGAGGGCACCCCTTGTTTACTGGGGAATGACCTCCTGAGAAGGTTGTCACCCCTAATAGATTGTGTAAACAAGGTCCTCTGGACCCAGACTAGCCGACCAATAAAATTAAAACAGAGTGTCAACCATGTTAGTTTAAACGGCACCTGCCACATGGTTGAACAAAAACCTGACCAAGTAGAATTTCACTTCCAGAATAGCCAAATTCCAGACGTGACAGTAATAGCAGTAGGACAACAGACTGGTGATGGGGGGTCCTCTCTATTTCTGAAAATCAACCTTCCTTCCAGTCTAAAGTGGTACTCCACGCTGGAAGGAAACACTCTGAGATTCTATACCAATCCACAATCTGAAACTCCCACTCCTATAGTCCAGAAAGATGTGAAATCAGCTCAGAGCCTGGCTCATATTCAGCAAATTGGAGAGCAGTTGTTCATCCCTGTCCAATTAAATGATGGGAAGGACTCTGTTCTCGCTCGAGTGTGTGTGAACAACGGTAAGAGCTTCATCAGCGAAGCCATGTTCCACCAACTCCCAAAAGATCCAGCCATTCCCACATTCAAACTGATAGGCAAATGGGAAATGGACCTGGAAGCACCCAATTCCAAACATCTCCTGCCAAGCAGGTGTATGCTCAAAATCTCCATTGGCAACAAGAGCATAGTCCACAATTGTTGGGTCGTGCGAGACGTCCCTGCCGCCTTTTACTTAGGCAGTGACATTCTCAATCGCTTTGCCATTAGTTTGGACCTAATAAACTTCAAAGCTTGGTCCCGATTAGCGGATAATCCCATGGGCTTTGATGATCCAGAAAAAGCATTTAGGTCAGCTCAATTGCTACCTTATGCAGTTGAAATTCAGATCAAAGAGGAAGTCACCATCCCAGAAAGGACCCGGCAATTCTCCCTGGAAGTGAAAGTTAAAAGGGGACAAGAGTTGAAAAACCCTGATGCTTACATACATCTAAATGCTTCTCTCCAACTGCAAGGGTTAGGGGTAAACCCAACTCCATTAGTCAACATAGAACATGACACCATTCCAATAGAGGTGGATAACAGCGACTTAAAGAGTATTACTCTAGCCGCAGGCACCATTATTGGAGTGGCGGTTGATGACCGACATTTTTCCATAGATTTAGGTAATGAACTGTTAGGACCAATCCCCAAGGACTGTTTTGACAGTGACAGTGAGGACAATACAACACCAGACAGGATTTTTACCCGGCTTGGGGGGAACTTCCTGGTGTACACTTCTTGCCCTTATGGTAAGGAAGATGTGACATGTGACTTCAGGAGGGATGAGGTGATTTTCCAAGTCCATGAGGGCTGCCTTTCCCACCTGAAGCCTCCAGTCCAAATCAGCACTCTGACCAGGGACTTCTCCACCCAGCTGGAGGAGGCCGCTGAAATAGCCAAACCAGAAGTCTTTCCAGGCTTCAGGCAGATGGTGGAAGAGAGAGTCAACCTAGCTGATGCCTGTGTGACTCTGGAACAAAAGCAAAAGTTGAAACAAGTTTTCTTGGATTTCCAAGATCTTTGCGGTAGACTCATATGACTGTGGTCGCACTGACATCCACACAACAACAATCCCCACGGACCCTGGCATGACTCCTGTGTTTGTGAAGCAATATCGCTTGCCTCTCGCATCAATGGAGTCCCTTACTGAAATAATTAAGAACCTTGAGTCCCGGGGAATAATCCGTCCAGTCCACAGCACCTTCAATAATCCGGTGCTGGGAATATTGAAGCCAAACGGCCAGTGGAGACTCTGCGCCGACCTCAGGGAGCTCAACAAACGGGTCCATACTTCCCGATGGCCTCTGCCCTACATTGACCAAGGGCTGGCCCAGATCCAGGGGTCACAGGTATTCACTGCAATAGACCTGACCAATGGATACTGGACCGTGCCGGTCAGTAGGGAGGACCAATACAAGCTGGCTTTTACCTTTGGGGGCCAGCAGTATACATGGACCCGGACTCCCTTCGGATACCTGAACTCCGGTAATGAGTTCAACATTTTCCTACATAAGGCCATGCCCGACCTGGGTGCGAGGGGTAACCTGGCTTATGTAGATGATGTCCTCATCAAAAGTTCATCTGTGGAGGAACACATAGCGGAGATCCGTTATGTTCTGACACAGTTGAGGGCCGCCGGAGCAAAACTTTCCTTTCAGAAAGCACAGTGGTGTAGAACCCGTTTTAATTTCTTGGGCCATGAGATTACTCCTCAGGGTCTCTGTCCCCAGGAAAAGAAAGTGGAAGCACTTCAGAAACTGAAAGACCCCACAACTCTGCGGGAACTAAGGAGCCTCCTTGGACTGACTAATTACAGCAGAAAGTTCATTGAGGGCTACGCAGAGATCACCAGACCCCTGATTCATCTCCTGAAGGGGGGGGTCAAGTGGGAATGGGGTCCAGAACAAGCCGAGGCTGTAAGACAACTCAAAAGAAGCCTCTCACAAGCGCCTTGCCTAGCTTACCCTGTCAGAAACAAGGAGTTCTTCCTGGAGACGGGGTTCTCTAATACGTGCTTGACGGCAGTATTATACCAAAAGCATGACAAGGTCAATAAAGTAATCTCCTATGCGAGCAAAACTTTATCCTCTGTGGAGGAAAAATTCAACGATTGTGAGAAGGCACTCCTGGCAACGGTGTGGGCATTGAAGAATTACCGCCCGTTTATCCAGGGGGAACACATCATAGTGGAGACTCCACACCAGCCTCTGCAATATCTCCAAAGTGACAGAATCCGGGCCGGAAATGTGAGTAATTCCCGAATTACTTTCTGGATTCTGTCAATGCAAGGCTTTCCTGTGGAGGTCAGATATGGCCAAAACAAGAAGAGTCCCCTCGCGCAAGGTCTGGCTGACTTGCATGATTGTGCCAGAGAAAACTGTCTCGAGGACGAAAGTCTAAAAATAAAGGACAACATGGAGGCATACCTTAATTCCCCACACAAAGTCTTTGAAGAAGACAAGTGTGAGGGAATGCCCACTGTCTATGTGGATGGATGCTCTAACCATGTTGACAACAACGGGGAAAAAGAACTGGTGGCCGGCGTAGGGAATGCATGGGTGAAGGAGTTCCCAGAACCCTCCGCTGGGTACAAAATTGGTCCCCGAAGTAGTCAGGTGGCAGAATTGATGGCTGTGCATCAGGCCATCCTCACTGCTGTCCAGCATCAACTCCACGAACTGGTCATAATCACAGATTCGGATTATGTGCGGAACGGGTTCGTGGAGCACCTGGTTAATTGGAAAACCAGAGGCATGTTATGTGCTAATAACAAACCCTTGAAACATGGGAAGTTGATCCAAAACATTGACGATCTGGTCACCTCGAATGAGATGACCATCTATTGGAAAAAGATCAAGGGTCATTCCAAAGTAGAGGGACCAGACAAAACTGGAAACGACTTAGCTGATCAGCTGGCCAAAACCGGGGCCATCCAAGGGGATCTAATTGAGATTGAGTCCCTGTTGGGGGAAATCCAGGTCACTGCTATCACTAGGTCCCAGACAAATGCTCACAACGACCTTTCAATTGCACAATGGAGCAAGGAGACCCCTGATGCTGATTTGATTACCGCTCAGAAGGGGGATCCAATAATTGGTAAATTTTACCAGCACCTTGAGGACCCTGAGAACTTTCCCCTGACGGATACCGATTACACTGGGAAAGAGGACCTAAGAGTGTTGATGAAATGTCCAAAAATGTTCCGGATCCAAGACGGTTTGTTGGTAAGGAAATCCAAAGCTGGCCATGACCAGTGGGTGGTTCCTACCTCATTCCGAAGCCTGATGTTAAGTCACGCCCATGATGCGGCCACCGCCGGTCATAGGGGGTTTCACACAACACTGGAAATCTTAAGAGAGGTTGCATACTGGCCACACATGGGGCAGGACCTCGACCAATATTTGAAGGGGTGTCTTGTGTGTGCACAATTTCAGCCATCATCCCTCACGCACCGTGCGCCTCTCCAAAAGAGGGGGATGACACTGCCATGGTCAGATTTACAAATCGACTTTGTATGCCCCGCGATTCGCTCTGCTAGGGGGAATAAGTACATGTTGACTGTGACATGCTTGTTTACCAAGTGGGTGGAATGTCTCCCAGCCCCAAATTGCAAGGCAGAAACTGCAGCTGCCCTGATGATTAACCACATCTTTTCCCGTTTCGGTCTACCTCAAAGGATTGAGTCAGACAGGGGTAGCCACTTCACCAGTGAAGTAATGACAAAGATGTGGGAGATACTGGGGGTCAAAAGGAAGTTGCATATTGCTTACAGGCCAGCTTCTTCTGGGGCAGTAGAGAGATATAACCGAACCATTGTGCCAAGTTGGGATATCCGATTACCTCTGGTCCTAATGGCCATCAGATCTACCCCTTCATCTGCAACAAAAACGTCACCACTTGAGTTGATGACTGGACGCAAGATGGTGCTTCCGCAGCATTTGCTCTACAGGACCCAAGAGCAGACACTGATAAATGCCTCCACAACTCATGAGTATGTGGAGAATTTAAGGAAACACCTTCAACATGCTTTTGCTTATGCTCAGCGGAATCTAGAAAGATTGGCTGATGGCATGAAGACCCGTTATGACCTGAAGACTTCCAGGAAGGAATATCAGGTGGGGGACCGGGTCTATCTATACAATTTCCAAAGAAACCAGGCAAAACAGCGGAAATTCTTGCCTACATGGAAGGGACCCTTTGAGATCATCGCCAAGATCTCCCCTGTGGCCTACAAAATCCACATCCCCAAAGGTCCTTGGGCAGAGGGGGAAGACAAGTGGGTCCACATAAACCAGTTGAAATGTTGCCATCCCAGGCACACTCTGCAACAACTGGAGGAATCCTCTGGAATCCTAGCGGGTACTGTCTCAGATTAATTCAGTTCCAACCATAAAACATACCACATCTAGTCTCTAAAATATTGTGATTTGCATGAAACTGTCTCTTAGTTATACTGTTTTTTTTTCAAAATAAGAATGTAATGTTTCGTTATGATGAAATGCATATGCTGCCCCACTATCTCAACAGTGGTGGAAAGACGTCTGAGTAGGTATTGCCGCTCTTCCTTTGTTGTCCTAGGAGAAAGAAAACCTGGACAATGACCAAGGAGGATGATCCGGAGACTGGGAGGATGACGCAAGGGGGCCCAGGGTACCGCCCAATATTCCCATCAGGACCGGCGAGGAGAACCGATCGATCCGACCGGATGGAGAGGAAGATGCTGAACTGTGCCATCTACAGAATTGGAAGAAGATAATGTGGACATACCAGCGCCAGGGTTCAAAACCTCCCTTGCAACCGACTTCCCCTCGACTCAAGTCAAAGCGCAGTCGGGCGGGGGGGGTTTGTGGAGGGTTTTGACCCATGTGGAATCATTAGACGGGGTAAATGTGGGGATTAAGCTGTCGCTGCCCATCATTTTACCCCAGAACAAAAATAAATCATTGGAGTGGGTAAAGATGGGGATGCGCTGTCGCCGCCCATCATTTCATCCCAGAATCCAGGAGAGCTGCGCAGTTGTGCGCACACCAAAATGGGTTGCCAAAGGAAAAACAGTAGCGCCGGTTAGCTCAAAACAGCGCTTCAAAAACCACCCTGGTTTCCCTGAATGCAAGCTTCAAATGCCCATTTTAAACATTGCACATATGCAAAATGTTCACTGAACACCAGCAGACATTTGGCAGAAGGAAATTTTGTGTGCATACTAAATCTGGGAAGATGAAGAGCCCAAAACAATGTTTATAACAAGACAGGCTGAGCTGTGGATTTCAGCAGTTTAAGTAAATGTGGACTGAAAGACACTAAAAATCTAAATGTTTAAAAGAAATGAGTGACCTATTTCTGAGTGTCACATAGGTTGCAATTGTTTAAATGTCATAGTTTTAAACTTAGAATCAGCATTCTAGCTGCATATGTAAAATTGTTAGTTGTATTTGAATGCAGAAAACTGGGGAACAGAAATGACATGTAGCTAAAAACTGGCTTAAAGAGATTCCAATTTTGCCTGGCAACTACCCCCCATCAGGAGTGAAACTTGATTCACAAGTAACTTCCCAGGCCTGGCTGTTCCTGCTGGCCACACTAAGGATATGCCATCTCTCTGATAATTGAATTAAGGGGAGCCCCCACAGAATACAGGAGCTCTGAACAATGCAACCCCCTTCACCCAGGCAGATGGTTTATTGCAGATGTCGTAAAACAGCTTCCTCTTGGCAGAAGCTGGGAGGGGCAGGGTCTCTGAGCTTGGCAGAAACTGGAAAGACTGGTTTCTGTACCATGTGACCTGAAAAGACACACCCCTGTCGCCAGAATATGGTTTTAGAAAAAGATGGATCATTCATAGAGCGGACTTGTGAAAATGATTTAAATGATACCATAATTCTTGTGATTTTTCTGCCCACATTTTAAGACGTGTTAGGACCCGGTGGTATGTTCAGGGGGGTTTTAGCGGAAAAGAGGATATTACTCTAAATGTATGCATGTTAAAAATCTGACACTTCATCAATTAATGTCCATACTCCTTGCGCACATGTGTGTAAATTTGGGTTAATGTCCGATATTGCAAAATCAGTTAAAAAGTGAAATATGTGCCATTTCTGAATGCAAGCCCCCAGGAAGAGCAGAGTTTGAACAGGGGATACCTCCTGTGATATGTGAGGGGTGCATGTAATTTTAAACAAATGTGTACCTGTACAAATATGTTTTTTTTAATCAAATATAGATTATGTGCAATTTGACAGGGGAGTGTCCTCTCTGCAAGCCATAAAATGACATCGCTCTGACTCACAGTTCCTTCCCCAATCATGGGAGAGGGGAGAATTGGGCCAATGGCAAGTGGAGAGGGGTAGGGTCTAGTGATGCTGCACACACACACCCATTTTAAAAACAGATAAAAGCAGACAGACAGGACAGATAGGGACATTCATTTCCATCTGCTGCGGGACGCTCTGCCGGAAAATCCATACTCTACCTCCATCAACCTCCAGAGAGCTAACATAGAGACTTCAATCTATCCACCTTCAGAGACCCAGACCAGACCAGCAGAGCTGACCCAGACCGCTGTTAGCAGAACCAGAGAGCTGAACCGGAGTCCAGTCCAAAACCTGACCAGATCCGTGGCGAGGCATATTTCTAAATATATTGTGAGTACATAGTAGAACTGTGCAGAACCAATCTCTTAGTTAAAGTAATATAATTCAATCTATTTTAATCTAACCAGAACTGTCTCCTAGAAGTTGTACCTTGTCATTTTGCAAAACTGTCACTTGTCACTTTGAACTTTAAAATTTCAAATCTGAAAAACGACCTTTACAGAATCGCTCATATCTCCGCGACCGTTTGTCTTAGAGACTTGCAGTAACTTTCATCTCGAAGCTGAGATCCTAGGCTGTCCTAGGACCCCAAAACGATAGTGATAGTCCTTGTAGTTCCTCTGTAATCGCGCCTGGCGCACTCGCGAATTTTACCGCGATTTGCAAATTTCTCCACGTGTAAAAATCTGCTGCTGCTTGCCTTCCGTTGCAAAAATTCGTTTGCAACCTGACAACCATTATAGAGCATTGCTAAAGTGATCCTGAACTTATTCAAAGCATATACCACTCACCCTAAACCTCTAGAGGGAATTAAAAGCATTTTAGCATATTTTTTCACTTCATTGCCAGCACATGTAAAAGCATTTTGGGCCTGTGTTTAAAACTCCGATCTGTAGTCTAAGCTTGCTGGGGTGAACGGGATTACATTTGATTGCATTTCTGAGAACTGTGTGCCTTCCTTCCATTTCCTTGCATTGCATAAAGGGGGGAGGGGATTGCCAGAGAAAAGCGATTACATTGTTTTGTTGAAATCATATTGAGTATTTTCTGTATTGCATTTTCATTCAACCTTACATCCATCTGAACTTATATAAAGCATTCTCTACCACCTTCTTCTTCTGTTCCTATTCACAAGTGTGCTAGTGCCAGATTCTCCGTTGTTAATCTTTATCATATCAGATTAAGTGTGATATCCAATTATTAATTTATTATCAAAGTGTGATATATCTATACATTGTTTAATTTTTTTCAAATAAATCTTTTAAATTTGCAAAACAAACCTACTTCTTGGCTCAGTGGGGTCAGGGGGATTCTAAGAGAGGGGTGTTATATAGGGGTAGTCATCCAGAACGCATGAACTGGACATAAAGATATATCAATAAGGGTTTTCATTCAGTATTCTAGACTAGGCGTTGACTTAGCTGTAGTGTTGAATTGAATCCTCTTACATGGCATATGGCAACGACACGCAAAACCAACCTTTGTGTTTACTTGTCTTTGTCCTGGCAAACTGGCAGTCCAGCACCAAAATCCACATAGTCCACATCTGGGTTCCACCAACGCCAAATTCGACGCTAATAGTCTGTTAAAATGCTATCTATGTGTTCTTCGAATTCTTCCGTCAATTTCTGCATCCCATTGCGAGCTAAACATACTACACAGCACTAACCTCTCAAGCACATCGTAGACTCCAACTTTTGTTTCCATCGTTTCACGTTTGTTCATTAGTTTTCACACAGTGCAGAATGAATGGGTAATTTGATACATTTGAATTAAGAACGGCCACCGAGACATTTCTGTTCTGTTTTCTACACAGCTATATCCTGCCTTTCTGCAAATGTCATCGATTCCACATACCAATTGATGGCTTCTTTAGTCGGCAGCTGCAGATACACTTAAATAGCTAGATCACAATGACGTTTTGGGACGATCGCCCCGGGCCGATATGCCCTTTTGCGGTACCAGCGATGAGGAGCAACCTGACATCGTTTACGGTGGCCTAGCGCCAAGCTGATGCCAAAGCCTTGTACTTCACGGATGCGTCCAATGCACTTCTTATACCCAAAAGGAACACTGACTCACAAACATTTGTGGATCGAGAACAAAGAAAGAAATTACCAATGTGCTTGAAAATGGCAATCGTTGGATGTTCTCCGAGCGTTCATTGTGAAATAAAAGCATATTATAAATTGCAAAGTATTGCAGTTTCCTTTAAAAATAATGTTTTGTATTCAAAATTGAGACGTGCTGTGTTGAGGATGTGTTGATATTCCGGGTTCTGCGTCAACTGACGTCAACACGTAGGTGATAATTGGGCACGTTTGTCTACACTGCTCAGTAACGTCATGGAGATAGGCGGAGACTATCGCACGGAATGGTGATGACAGCCTCAGGGGCGGGGGATAAGATTTAGTGCCACCAGGGCAGTTCACCTTTGGGCGATGCGGCAACGGATAAGATTAACAAGATTACCACACCCTGCTGCCTGATTTTGCATGTGTAAAAGTGAGGGGAAACTACGGTACAGTACATAGGAAATGTTTAAAAGATCGATCAACGTATGCTTAAAAACACATGCCCGAACGCTTGTGGCAATATTTGAGCGCTCTACTCCTTTAAATAATGAACATCCTTGTCATTCTTCCACAACTCACCCTCCCTACCTCCTCTCCTTTGTTGTTTAATGTATTGTAATTCTGGTTTGCCTGTTCTTTCTTAGTTTATTTTCCAACAGTAACTTTATTGACCTCCCGATTGTCTGTTAAAGTCAAAAAGGGGAACGTTAATCACCCGTTTTCATTGATACACAACTGTTTAGATTAATTCAAATATTAGAAAATGTATTTTAGTACTCTAAGCAATTGTTTACTTCTGGATAGGTTATATATTTATTGATTTTTCAAGACAAATGCGTAATAAATATTTAACATGAACTTACCTACTGTTGAATCAACACCTCCATAGTGCATGAAAATTAAATATTCCCTAGCTGCAATTTAGATCAAGAATGAGGACAGGCAGTAACCATTTCTTACATCACACAGAACCCGCTGCTACAAACACCCCTAAACATCTTTTCTGCTCCTCCTCCTCCTCCGATTGCCACGCACACCTCGATCACATCGACACAGTCTCACCACTCTCACACAGCCGCATCATGCCTACCACCGTGCCACAGCACAGGCAGCAGACTTGACAGACTCAGAGCTCGCACTCTACCCAAAGAATACAGCTGTCGTCCTACTCCCACGGCTTCCAGAAATATTAGATTAGGCTCCCGCTCTAGCTACAGGTACACCCCTCCCATCGAACACCCTATCGCAATCAAACTCTCACACACTAATCACAGTAGGCCCCTCCTTTCTACTACACCTGCCACCCCAGTCTCAGCCTCCATCCCTACCACCACATACACTAAAAACCACCCCACATATGAAATGTGCCCTCTTAAATGTTTGTTCACTCCCGGCTCATGCATTAGGAATTCATGATCTCATAACCAACAATAACCTTGATCTACTTGCCATCACAGAAACTTGGTTACATGAAGCCTTCGGGCCAGCCGTCGCTCTCGCACTCTCACCAGCCTTTACCATCCTCAGACAATACAGATCAGCTCACGTGGGAGCTGGAGTAGCCCTCATTTTCAAACATAGCCTCCCTCTTAGACTTATCGGTCTCCCTTCGACTAGCAACACAGACATTCTGTCTGCTAAACTTGAACTGTCCCCCAACAGCACCATCAACCTTCACGTGCTACACCGCCCCCCCCAGGTATCCCCCTAGGTTTTCAGGGAAACCTTATCTATCTACTCAGCAATAATATCAAAAGCTCCACCAAGACCCTTCTACTTGGAGACCTAAACCTAGGATTCTAGGATTCCACAGATAAAGCTGCTGATGCCCTCAAAGGATCTTATTGACCTAGGATTCACAAAAAGTCTTGAATCCTACGCATTCCAAAGGCCGCACCTTAGATTGGGACGCAGACCATAACTGCCTCACTACTATCACCTCCAATACAGCCATGCCATGGACTGATAACTGTATTGAATTCACCCTACCCATCACTGAAAGTCATAAAATGCGCACCCCTGTCACTGCAGCTCGAGTGAGAAGCCACAAGAAACACAAGGTTAACCTCCACCCATACCTTAATATCAAGGATACTCTCACCAAAGCCAGTAA
Organism: Ambystoma mexicanum; assembly: GCF_040938575.1. Classification (NCBI taxonomy): domain Eukaryota; kingdom Metazoa; phylum Chordata; class Amphibia; order Caudata; family Ambystomatidae; genus Ambystoma; species Ambystoma mexicanum. The sequence goes on along the minus strand of NC_090926.1, from coordinate 919,700,878 downwards.
TGCAATAGCACCACTTGAATGCAAAAAAGAAAAGAAAATCTTTACATTCCAATTCTTGGTTCACCGAAGAGCTTCAGTCCCTGCGCTCCTGCAAGAGAGCTGGCAAACTAACCCAAGTCACAGTGCAAGTCAATCTCCCGGCAATACAAAGTAGCCATCGCCAAAGCTTTCAATACACGTATTGCTAATGGTAAATCACACTAGAATGAAACCTTCACCATCTTCAACAAGCTCATCTCGCCACCCAACATCCCAGACGAAATCGTCAAAGATGGAGCCTGGTGTGCCAGTATCCAATCTGCCAAGATAAACAAAATCAATCGCCTTAAACAAAAAAAAAAAATCCAAGATCACTAATGCTCTACCTCAACATCTCGGGCCTATTATCCCCGACAGCCTCAAAGAGGCATGGATCGGCCCCCTTGTAAAAAAGCCTCTCGACCCTCTACAACCAAATAACTACGGATCCATAACGACTGTGCCCTTCCTCTTTAAGATATTGGACAAAGCTGCGCTCAGCGAGCTCCAACACTTCCTTGAAACCCACTCTATCCTCGGGACTAGACACTTGGTTTCCGAAAATGACAGCACTGAAACAGCCTTGGTGGCTTTAAAGAATCAGATCACCCAAATCATGGACAAAGGCAAGCCAGCCTTATTGTTACTCTTGGACCTCTCAGCTGCCTTCGATCTGGTGGACCACAAGACCCTCGCATCACACCTTACACATTAAGCTAACTTCTCTAAAGAAGCAGCTCTCTGGGTCACCTCTCCCACCACCATCCCCTGCAGAGTCCCTCAGGGCTCCTGCACAGCACCCACACTATACAACTTGTTTACGAAGCCTCTCTTCCACAAGCTTGACGCACTTGTTATCGCGTACACGAACTACGCCGATGGTACCCAGGTACTCTTACCTCTCTGACCATAAAGACGCCGAGGCACTTCACACAATATACACCACTATCCAGACCTGGATGGCGGTCAATGGCCTCTGCCTCAATGGGGACAAGACCGAAATAATTATACTAGGTCAAAAAACTACTCTAGCCAAACTTGACAAACTGTACTCCAATTTCACCATTGATAATACAATCATCCCGGTGTCCACATCTGTTAAGACCCTAGGGGTCTACATATACTCAACACGGTCCATGACTAGACAGATCAGCGCCATCACTGCCACATCCGCACACGCCACCAAGCTCATAAATGCCATAAAACCATACTTATCCAAACTCAACTGTCCATCAATAGCCAGAGCAACTATCAGTGCTAAACTAGACTACTGCAATGCCCTACTAACAGGTACATCCGAATTTTCTAAAAAAGATTACAAGTTATGCAGAACAATGCCCTACGTGCTCCCTTAAGCATCCCGAAAAGGGAGCATATTTCTCAGGCCAGACAATCAGCTCAATGGCTCCCGGTCAAAGAGTGAATCACTTTCAAAATTCTCAACCTCACGCATAAATGCCTCACCCTCTCTGCGCAATCATACCTATCGGACACAATTACCAATTCCTCCTCTTCACGACCCACCAGAACACAATTCACCAACCTACTTCACATCCCGCGAATCACCAGGGCCAAAGCTGGCAGGATAGGCTTCCCATGCATCACCACCAAATCCTGGAACATACTACCCACAGATATAAGAGCAGAAAACTTGCTCTTTGACTTCCGAAGAAAACTCAAAAGAACAAGTTACTTTACCTGGCAACGTTCTTTCGATGGGATGGTCCGACGACGTATTCCATATCTATGACAGGTAATCACCACAGCTGTGCTGCTTCGGAAACTTTTTTCGGCGTCTGCGTCGATGACGTCAATGCGACGTCAGATGTCATCCGATGTGATAAGTAGGACGCACGATGCCCGTAGCCTCAGTTGTAGTTTTTTCCCCCCAGAACGTGTGACATCAGTCAACTGCCAGCCAGACACAAAGCCTTGCGGAACAGATGTTGCGAATAGGAACACCCCTCTGCAGGGCAATAGATGCAGCCATACCCCTGGTAGAATGGGCCCGCAAGCCAGCCGGCGGGTCCTTACCCTCCAAGCGGTAACACTCCGAGATGGCCAAAAAAATCCAGCAAGACAGTGTTTCATCACAGCCTGTCCCAAACGCTTTCCAGCGTAACCAATAAAGAGTTGATCGTCCACTCTGACCCGGGACATGCGTGAAACATAAAAGCTTAAAGCTCTCCTAGGATCAAGCCTCTGGAGCCTCTCCTCTTCCTTACCAGGATGCGGAGGAGGATAGAATGCCGGAAGAACAACCTTCTGGGCCAAATGAAATTCCGAAACCACCTTCGGAAGAAAAGAAGGACGAACTCTAAGGACAACCCTGTCCTTATGAAATACAGTGAAGGGTGGCTTAACTGAAAGTGCCTGTAACTCACTCTGCGAGCGGAAGTAACCGCAACCAGAAACACAGTTTTCAGAGTTAACAGCCTCAAAGGGCAAGAATGCAAAGGCTCAAACGGAGCACCCATAAGAAACTTAACAAGGTTTAAATCCCAACCGGGCACCAGGAAAGCTGACGGAGGGAACACATTAGTGAGCCCCATCAGAAACTGTGAAATTAAAAGGGATTTTAAAGTAGGAACACTCTTCAGACGAGCGCTTAAAGATGGACAGCGCCGCCAGTTAACCTTTTAATGGTACCCACTTGCAAGCCCCTGTGGGCCAAAGAAAGTAAAAAGGACAGAACCATGGGGATGTCACATGCAAAAGGATCCACATTCTGAACTCTGCACCAGTCGCAGAACTTACGCCAACGGTACAGAGACTTTGTTGCTGGTCTTCGGGCCGAGAGCAACACCTCCATCACGTCTTCAGGGAGGTCCCAATCCTTATACCTCAACCTTTCAGAAGCCAAGCGTGAAGGTTGAGGGATCTGACTTCTGGATGGAGAACCTGACCCCCCCCTCCCGTGAGAGCAGATCGTCTCGGTGGGGAAGACGACGTGGAGGGCAGATGGACAAGTCGAGAAGGTCCGGGTACCACGTCCTCCGAGCCCACGCCGGAGCAATGAGAATCATCCGGGAACCGAACTTCCGTAACCTCCGCAGCACCTGCGGGATGACGGGGACTGGAGGAAACGCGTACAGCAGCGGGAATGACCACTCCACCATGAACGCGTCTCCTAAGACTCCTTTTGGAGGAAATTCCCGCGAGCAGAACCTCTCGCACTTCCGGTTGACACTGGAGGCGAAGAGATCCACTTGAGGGGTCCCCCAAAGAGCGAAGATCTCCAGGAGAATCTCCTGAGCCAACTCACACTCGTGAGAGATCGTGCTCTGCCTGCTCAGAGCGTCCGCCGTCACGTTTTCGTCTCCGGCCAGATGAACTGCCGAGATTGAAACTTCCTGCTGGATGGCCCAGAACTCGAGCTGCATCGCCTCCCTGCACAGAGGAAGTGACCCTGCCCCCCCCCCCCTTTTTGTTGAGGTAGTGCATGGCCACTGTGTTGTCCGTCAGGATCAGGACATTCTTTCCTCGCACAGTCGGCAGAAAAGCCTTCAGGGCTAGCCCGACGGCCCTCAGCTCCAACAGATTGATATGGAGTCTGGACTCTGACGGAGACCAACGACCGCTGACTGTCAGCCCGTTGGCATGAGCTCCCCATCCCGTGAGGGATGCATCCGTCATGATCGTCACCTCCGGCCAGGGAAGCCAAAATGGAGCCCCCTTCATCAAGTTGCCTTCGACGGCCCACCACAGAAGGTCCCGGGCGACCGAGGGCGGCACCTGAACCGGGTCCAACATCCTGCCGGAGGACTGCGACCATTGCATCTTGAGTGCCCACTGCAAAGAGCTCATCCGCAGGCGAGCCTCTGGCACCAGAAGAATGCAGGATGCCATGAGGCCGAGCAACCTCAAGAACTCGAAGGCTGGGAGCGTCTGGGCATGCTGAAACTTGTGCACCATCTGCTGAATGTGAAGAGCCCTCACCTGGGGAGGAAAACACTGCCCCAAGGAAGTGTCGAGCACTGCTCCGATGTACTGGAGCCGCTGTGTTGGCGTCAAATGGGACTTCTTTAAATTGAGGGAGAAGCCCAGCCTGTGAAGGGAGTGGCAGGTGACGGACAGATGATCCAGGACTTGCTCGGGAGAGCTCCCCCTGATCAACCAATCGTCCAGGTAGGGGTAGACGTGAATCCCCTCTTGCCGGAGATGCGCTGCCACCACCACCATGAGCTTGGTGAAAACCCTCGGGGGGGGGGGAGGGGAGGTCAATCCGAACGACAGGACCCGAAACTGAAAGTGCGAGTCGCCAACCGCGAACCTCAGGTACTTCTTGTGCATGGGATGGATCGGCACATGGAAGTAAGCATCCTTGAGGTCGAGAGACACCAACCAGTCCTGAAGCTGAAGGGCCTGGAGGACTTGAGAGAGAGTAACCATCTTGAACTTGTCCTTCCTGAGGAGTTTGTTCAAACCGCGCAAGTCCATGATGGGTCTCAATCCCCTGTCTTTCTTCGAAATCAAAAAATAAGGGGAATACCATCCCTTGTTCCTCTCCGCTACAGGCACCAGTTCTATGGCGCCTTTCTCCAGCAGGGCTTGAATTTCCTGAGCAAGGAGCGGATCCGGACTCTGCAAAGAGAGGTTCCCCAGTGGATTGTCGCGAGGCCTGTGCCGAAAAGGAAGACAGTAGCCGTGGGTTATGATCTCCAGAACCCACACATCTGAAGTAATGGCACGCCACTCTACAAGATGCTGCGCCAGCCTTCCCCCAACCGGCGAACCATGGGACATGGCCTCACGACTGAGTGGGAGCGGCTGCAGCGTTACCTGAGGGCAAAGAGGCAACTGCCCGAGCGGCCTTGGCACCACGGGTACCCTGTCCACCTCTGGTACCCCTGCGTTGGCCTCTTTGACTGCCAGCTCCTCTCGCTTTACTGAAGGACGAGTAATAGCGAAAGGAACCACCTCTCCATTGCTGTCCCCTAGGACGAAAAGGCAGAGGTTGACGAGCTGCAGCGCCCAACGACTTCGCTGCAGCTTTTGAGGTCTGCAACCTCTCAAGGCTCTCGTCAGCCTTGCTGCCAAAAAGGTGTTCACCGTCAAAGGGCATGTTGAGGAGCCGGGACTGCACATCAGGAGCAAACCCCGACTTCCGCAACCACGCAAACCTGCGTATCACGGTGCTTGCCGCCATGGACCTGCTGACGCATTCAGCCATGTCCAAACCCGACTGAACGGACTCACACATGGCATCCTTACCATCCTGGACCATAGCAAGGAAACCATCCCGTTCGTCCCCTTCGGGAATATGTTCAGCCGCTAACGCAACACAGTTCCACAGAGTGTGTGTGAAACGAGACAAGGCACAAATGGAGTTGGCCGCCTGAAGCGCCATACCACCAGAAGAAAACACTTTCTTCGCCCAGCCATCAAAACGTTTGTCGTCCCTATCAGGAGGGATGGTAGGGTACGACGCCTGCTTTGCCGGGGCCGTGGCCGCCTGCACCACCAAACTCTCCGGAGTGGGGTGCCTGGTCAAGTAGCAGGGGTCGCTACTGGCTGGACGGTATTTTCGCGACAAGGACCTGCCCACCGCCGGGAGACTCTCCGGAGCAGTACAAGCCGCCGCCACCCTTCTCTGTAGAGCCATATGAAACGGCAGTACCGGGTCAGTTGGGGGACCAACATCAAGGATGTCCGTGAGATCATCCTGCACAAACTCTCCTGGGGGAGCAGGCCAACCCAAGTACTCAGAAACCCTAGCCATAAGGCGCCGGTACGAGGAATCGGTATGAGAGCCAGGCTCAGGCCTACAAAACTCCACCTCCGGAGAGGTGTCCAGTCCACTGGCATCATGCAGGGACTGCCTCAAATCGTCAAACTGACTATGGCCCGAGACAATTTCATCTGGAACCTGACTAGGAACCAGGCCATCAGAATCCTCATCCACCTCCGAAATATATTCCAGGTGGCGAAAAGAAGGCACCAGAGTGCTTGCTCTTAACCAGAGCCTTCCTAGGGGGTTCCCCCGTGCCATGGGGTACCTCCGACACCCTGGCCTCGAAAGGCGTCGAGGGCGTAGAGTGAATCGGCGCCGAGAGAACAGGCATCGGCGCCGAGAGGATTGGCGTCGACGTCAGATGCAGCGCCGCCAGCATCGACACAGTCCTCTAGCCGGAGCTCCGAGCATGTCCTTCGACGACCTGAGCGTCGAGCGCTTCGACGACTTCCTCTGAGCCGGAGCCTCGAGAGAGCCTGTCGACGCCTCAGACGTCGATGTCTTCCTCGAAGACATCACAGGTGCACACAGTCTCGAACGCGTCGAGGACCGGGACCTGGAACGGGTACGTCGAGAACGAGTCCCCTTGTCCGAACGGGACCTCTCCCGTGACTCGTGCCGACCACTCTTGCGAGCGGTGTCTCTCGACCTCTCACGACCGACCCCACTGGGGGGCGCGGACAGCTTCGTACCCTGCGACTCGAGAATCGCCAGCATTTTCTTCCCGAAGGAAGCCCATTCCTCTGGCGTCGCACGGCTGGTGGGGTAAGCGACATGCCGGGCAGAGTCCTCAGAAGAGGACCTGGAAGACTACCGCTGTCGGCGCTTCCGAGAATGCCTCGAAGAGGCCGAGGAGTGGCGAGACCGACTCCTAGAAGGAGACCCACGAGACTTCCGACGATGACGCGGAGAGTCTCCTCTCGAATCATCCATCGAAAGCCCTGCAGACTTCGACTTCCGGGGCTTGGACACCCGACCTACCGACAACTTCTTATGTTCAGGTAAGGCTTTGGACGTGAGCGACTGGTAGTCGATACAGTCATCCGTGTCGTGGGCCTCCCCGAGGCACCAGAGGCAGGCGTTGTGCGAGTCCGTCACCGACATCTTGGACCCACACTCCGTGCACTTCTTGAAGCCCGGACGCGGGGTCGAAGACGAAGTAGAAGACATCTTCACACGAAGGAGATTCTCACAAAAACTAACAGGTTCGAAGAACCGAGAAGAACAGAACTCCAAAGAGTCGAGGCATTAACCGAGATTCACGAAGCAACACGTTCGCGGAAAAAACGGAACTGAGGCTACGGGCGTTGTGCGTCCTACTTATCACATCGGATGACGTCGGACGAGGTCCTCGACGACGGCGCATCGACGTAGAAAAAAGTTTCCGAAGCAGCACAGCTGTGGTGATTACCTGTCATAGATATGGAATACGTCGGAGGACCCAATCCCCTCGAACCTCACTTTCCGTACTGTAAATTGCAATTGTTTCACCTAACTGCTAGCATTAACTGTCTGAAAAATAACCACAATACTGTAATGTGCAAATGTTCACTTATCTGTAACTAAGAATTGTTCTTTAACAAGCGCCACGATGCCCCTGGGCTGTTGCGCGCTTTACAAATCCAAATAAATAAAACCAAAATTACATACAGCACCTATCCAGGCATTGCATAACCAAAGAGTAATCTAGGTAGGCCTGCGAGATGAATACGTCTTACTCATGCTAAAGCAATTTTAAATGAATCCGTATCACAGCCATATTTAACCTTCATCCATCAGATAGATTTTTGATAACAAGGTCAATGTATAACTGCCCGATACACCCAACAGCACCAATATTATTAGCAAATGTAATACAATAATCCTTGTTATGGTCCTTGTTCTGGTGTTGCTGTAAATAAGGTCCAATTGTGCCAGTTTGGTTTTAATATACCAGTATCAGTTTTCCATATTTTGTTCTGTGGAAAAACAGTGGCTGGAGGAAAATTCATACTGCCAATATTTTGGCTGAATGGCATTCGTTTATTGATAAAGCGCACCGAACCCGGGGGTATCTAGGCCCATTGACATGTTTCCAAGGTTACATAGAGAACAGTATTACAGCAATCGGTAAGGTTTACACAATATTTACACATGAATAGTGAGTGATAGATACAATTACATACAGAGGGGTAATATCGCAATCAGTAGGCTTACAAAGAGTTAGCAAAGAACAAGTAGCGAGCGTTAGATACAGAAATACACATCTTGCAGAGGTTACCGACCGCTGAGGTATCAATCAGCAATAAACAATCGTAATTATAGGATATTTACATATAGAAACAGATGATGCGTGCAAATATGTACAAGGATCTTAAGTGAGACAGGATTTATACATCAAGTGATAGGATCCAAGATTGTGTGCTTCCTGAAGCTGTAATAAGAGGGTTCTGCTCTGAGGTTAACAGGTAGAGAGTTCCAGAGTTTAGCCGCTATTACTGGAAAGCTACTTCTGCCAGATTTCTGCAGTTTGTACCTAGGTACAGACAGTGCGAGTGTATAGTTCTCATGGAGAATTCAGAGTTTTTTTTTTCTTTTCTTTTTTTTTTAGATAATTTGTCAACTAGATATTTAGGGGCAGAGTTGGCTAGACATTTATGTGTGAGTTAGGGACTTGAAGTGGATTTTGTCTTTGAATAAGAGCCAGTTGGTGCTCCATCTGATTGGGATGTGTTGTGTTCTAGGAATGTTGAACACAGATCTCGGGGCATTATTCTGTAAGATTTGGAGTTTGGATAGGCTGGAGCCTAGATATAGGGCGTTGTAATAATCTAATTTAGATAAAATTAGCGTTCTAGCCAATATGGTGCAACTAGTTGTGGATAGGAAGGGCTTGCAGGTGTTGATTAACTTGCAGGTGTATGCAGTAGCTGAGGTGGTGGCGTTGACCCGTCTCTTCAGGTTCAGTGCAGAGTCGAGGTAGAAGCCCAAGGTTTTCACCTCACTCGAGACTTTGATGTTACCATCGATATTGAACGATTTGAATTGTTTACTAAGGTTGTTTACTTTCGCTGAAGTCGACGAGGAGAAATTCAGTCTTCTCGTCGATTAGGCAAAGGCCTCCATGCCTGGATGACAATGCATTACTTACCGTAAAAGCATTTCTGATGGTTGTATCTGCTTAGATTCACATGCTGTGCATAGGTCCGACATCCAGTGGTCACTGCAGAGTATTGCATTTTGTTTTTCGTAGTCGAAAAGGGACGTCGACAAGGCGTGTCTGAAACACTATCCCTATAGTGACGTGCGTTGTACCCACAATCCCTCACGCGTCGAGGTCCCTCTGTTTGTATTTTTCTGCCCTGAGGGAGCCTTCTAGACGTGAGTCAGTACAGAAAAGAGAGAGATATAAAAGGAAGTCTATGTTCCTTCCATCCGAGCGGGGAGGAAGGGTGGGCGCATGTGAATCTAAGCAGATACAACCATCAGAAATGCTTTTACGGTAAGTAATGCATTGTCTTCTGATGTTTGTAAATCTGCTTAGAATCACATGCTGTGCATAGACTAGCGAGCAGTACCCGGAGTTGGCGGTGGGTTATGAGAAGGAACAGTAGAGAAAAGATGTCTTAATACTGCCTGTCCCACCTGGGAGTCAGATCTAGAGTGTGCATCTAGACAGTAGTGTTTTGTAAAGGTGTGCACAGAACTCCAGGTAGCCGCTTTGCAGATTGACTCAAGGGGAACATTTGCAATGAATGCTATGGACGCCCCCGTGCCTCGAGTAGAATGTGCTCTTGGCCTAAAGGGCAGTTCTCTCTTAGCAAGAGTATAGCAGAGAGTGATGCATTGAACAATCCATCTAGAAATAGTGGACTTTAAAAATGCATCCCCTTCTCTTCCTGCTGCCACCGAGACGAAGAACTGATTAGTCTTCCTCAGTGGTCTGGTTCTTTCCATGTAGAACATGACCGCTCTGCAGACATCTAGTGTGTGCAGAGTCCTTTCTCCCAAGTTGGAAGGATTTTGAAAGAACGCTGGTAGTTCTATAGACTGGTTTACGTGGAATTTTGAGATGAATTTCGGAGCAAACCTTGGGTGAGTGCGTAGAACCACCTTATCTCTGTGAACTGTAACAAAGGGGTCTAGAACAGAAAGAGCCTGTAGTTCACTTACTCTCCTGATGGAGGTGATAGCTATTAGAAAAGCAGTCTTAAGAGTGAGGTCTTTAAGAGATGCTTTGTGCATGGGTTCGAATGGTGAGCCCATGAGTCTGGTAAGTACCACGTTAAGGTCCCATCCGGGAGCTGGGTCAGCTATCGGGGGGTGTATTCTCTTTACTCCCTCCATGAAGGCCTTTATAACAGGGATCTTCCACCACGACACTGAGTTGGGAAGTGGTGTATGCAGAATGTGCCGCTACGTTGACTTTAATGGAATTGAACACTAGACCTGAATCCAATAAATGGGTCAGGTATAGAATAATATGTGTGGGAGAGCAGTCAATCGGGTTGATGCCCTTTCCTCTGCACCAGATGACAAATCTCTTCCACTTGCTAGAATAGCAGTGGCGAGTGTTAGGTTTTCTGGCTTCCCTGAGGATGTCCATGCATCTCTGCGGGAGCTGTAGATGTCCAAATTCTATGATCTCAGGAGCCAGGCTGCTAAGTTCATGTTCGGGGGGCATGGATGCAGAGTCCTGCCCTTGTCTTGTGACAGCATGTTGTACGGGCAGGGGAGTTTCACTGGGGGAGATAGAGACATCTCCATCAAGTGAGCGAACCATGGCTGTCGGGCCCACATTGGGGCCACCAGTATCATGGTTACTTGTTCCTGGTGCATCTTGTGCACCACCTTGTTGAGAAGGGGAGTCGGGGGGAAAAGCGTAAACAAATTTCCCTGACCATTGAATCGACAGACCGTTCCCCTTGGATTGGTTCTGGGGGTACCTGGAGGCGTAACTTTGGCATTGTGAGTTCTCCAGGGTTGCGAACAGGTCTATTTCTGGGAATCCCCATTGCGTGAAGACGTCGAAGACGATGTCTTCGTGCAGTCGCCATTCGTACTCTTCGGGCAGGGGGAAATCTCTGCTGAGTTTGTCTGCCAGCAGATTGAGTTCCCCTGGTACATGTTGTGACAGTAGGAACATATTTTGTTTGAGAGCCCACTTCCATATATTTTGGGCCAGTTTGGACAGTCCTGGAGAGTGGGTTCCCCCCTGCTTGTTGATGTAATACATGGCTGTGGTGCTGTCTGTAAGGACCATCACTGTCCTGCCTTGTAGGTGTTCCTGGAAGGCTTTTAGCGCCTTGAACACCGCTAGTAGCTCCAGAAGATTGATGTGTTTGGATGCTACGTTCGGAGTCCACACTCCGTGAGCAGTCTGATGGGATAGGTGAGCCCCCCATCCTGTGAGGGATGCGTCTGTGGTTAGAGTGGCTTCCGCCGCGGGTGTGGCAAAGGGTTTCCCTTTGTCCACCACCGTAGCGAGAGAACTAAGGCCTGCGAGACCACCACTAGATCGTCCCATAGTCCGCTGGCCTGACACCACTGGCTGTTGAGCCACTTGCATAGGGCGCAGGCGCGCGTGAGGTACCAAATAAATACACGACGCCATCATGCCTAGCAAGCGCATTGCTTTGCGTACCGTCACCTCTCGACCGGTCACATATTGAGGGATCTGAAACAGCATGTTTTGGACCCTCTCTTTGGAGGGGAAGACGAGGCCGTCCTTTGTTTGAATTAGAGCCCCTAGGAATTGTTTGATTTGGCTGGGGTCTAGGCTGGACTTCTTTTCGTTGATGGAGAAGCCCAACTGGAACAAAAGGTCTACAGTCTTTTGGGTATTGGAGAAGCATGTTTCGTAAGAATCCCCTGTTATGAGCCAGTCGTCGAGGTAAGGGTAAACTGGGATGGACAACCTGCGCAGGTGGGCCGCTGCCACTGCCAGCACCTTCGTGAATACCCTTGGTGCTGATGCTATGCCGAAGGGTAGCACTCTGAACTGGTAGTGTTTGCCCTCTATCATGAACCAGAGGTATTTTCTGTGCGCTGGCAACATTAAAATATGAAAGTATGCATCTTTCATGTCCAATGTTGTCATGTAATCTCCCTGTGATAGCAGTGGGATCACTTCTTGTAAGGTCACCATACGAAACTTTTGGGGTTTGATAAACTTGTTCGCTGGGCGCAGATCTAATACAGGGCGCATGGTTAGATCCTTTTTGGGTACAAGGAAGTACACTGAATAAATACCTTCCGTTACCTGAGATAGAGGTACGACCTCTATGGCTCCTTTTTCCAGCAGTTGTTGTACTTCTTGGAGAAGGATGGCAAGATGTTCCGGTGTCATGCGACGTCCCCTCGGGGGTTTGTATGTTGGGGAACTGTTGAATTCGATGCAGTATCCGTGGGCTACGGTGGAAAGTACCCAGCTGTCTGACGTTATACCCTCCCATGCTGGAAGAAGAACAAGTTACTTCTTAGCTTGTAACGTTCTTTCGACGGGATGTTCCTCCGACGTATTCCTCATCTTAGATATCTCCTTCCAGCTCTGCTGGCCTCGGAAAAATTTTTCTCTAGAGGGCGCTGCGCGTCGACGTCCTTCGAGTCGATGTCCCTCGACAGCCGCCGTATCGACGTTAGACGTCATCCTGCCTATAAAGGCTGTGCGCAGCGTCCGTTGCTCAGTTCCGTTTTGTAGCCCACAGTATTACTGTCTGGACTAGACTAATCACCCTGAAGGAGCGTAAGCTGCAACAACAAGGGAAGTAGAACTGCGGGGATGGATGGGAGGGTCGATGAGGAATACGTCGGAGGAACATCCCGTCGAAAGAACGTTACAAGGTAAGAAGTAACTTGTTCTTCGAAGGGATTGTGTCCTCCGACATATTCCTCATCTTAGATAGGCTCCCATAGCAGTATTCTATATTCGGAGGAGGGAGTACTGACTTCACGCTGTTTTCTATTGATGAATAGAATGTAGTACAGCCCTTCCAAACCTAGTCTCTTGACTCGAGGAGGAATCCAAATTGTAAAAACGTGTAAAGGTATGGGCAGACGACCATGTAGCGGCCGCACAGATGTCTTTAACCGGCACGCCTCTTTTGAGGGCCGATGAAGCTGCAATACCTCTGGTCGAATGAGCCCTAAGGTTTTGAGGGGGCTCTTTCCCTGCCAGTTTATAACATTCCAGAATGGCTAGAATGATCGATCTGGAAATGATCTGCTTAGTTATTGGTAACCCCAGCTTGTGACCTGTGTAACCTACAAACAGCTGGTCTGCCTGTCTTATCCTGGCTAGTCTACTAATGTAAAAACTTAAAGCCCTCCTAGGGTCTAGTCTGTGTAACCTCTCTTCCTCTTTCCCCGGGTGAGGAGGAGGATAGAAAGATGGTAGGGTAATCTTCTGAGTGATATGGAATTCAGAAACCACCTTTGGGAGGAAATTAGGCTTCACTTGCAGGACAACTTTGTCTTTGTGAAAGATTGTATGAGGGGGTTTACAAGAAAGAGCTTGTAATTCGCTCACCCTTCTAGCAGATGTAAGTGCTATTAATAAAACAGTTTTAAGGGTAAGGAATCTTAACGAACAAGAATGGAGAGGTTCGAAAGGTGTACCCATCAGGAAAGTTAGTACTAAGTTTAAATCCCATAGGGGAACTTGGAATGGTCTTGGGGGATAAACATTGGTTAACCCCTTTAGAAACTGTATTACCAAGGGTAATTTGAAATAGGATGGTTCTTCCGCAGTACGCTTAAAGATGGATAGCGTTGCGAGATAGCCCTTAATGGTGCCAACTTGAAGGCCTGAATTTGCCAAATATAGTAGAAAGGACAAAACCATTGGTGTACCACATGAAAATGGGTCGATATTCTGTTCTCTACACCAGCTGCAAAATCTGTTCCAACGGCAGCGGTATAAAGACTTAGTTGCTGGCCTCCTTGCCGAAAGCAACACCTCCATAACATCATCAGGGAGGTCCCAATCCTTGTACCTCAGCCGTTCAGAAGCCAAGCGTGAAGGTTTTGACGTCTGGATCGAGAACCTGACCTCCCTTCTGTGAGAGTAGGTTCTCTCTGAGTGGAAGTCGAATTGGAGGGCAGATGGACAAGTCTAGAAGGTCCGGGTACCACCTTCTCCTGGCCCAATCCGGGGCAATTAGGATCATGGTTCGACGGAATCTTCTCAACCTCCTGATCATTTGAGGAATGACAGGGACCGGTGGGAACGCGTACAGAAGCGGAAACTCCCAGTCCACTAAACGCGTCTCCCAGAGCTCCTCTCGGAGGAAATTCCCTTGAGCAGAACAGGTCGCATTTCCTGTTTAGGCTGGTGGCGAACAGATCTACCTGAGGGGTTCCCCAAAGGGCGAAGATCTCTTGAAGGACTTCCTGAGCTAGCTCCCACTCGTGGGAGACTGTTCTGCCTGCTCAGAGCATCCGCTGTCAAGTTCTTCTCTCCGGCTAGGTGAACTGCCGATAGAGAGGTTCCTTCTTGGATTGCCCAAAACCAGAGCTGCATCGCCTCTCTGCACAGGGGTAGTGATCCTACGCCTCCTCTTTTGTTGAGGTAATGCATGGCCACCGTGTTGTCCGTCATTATCAGGACGTTCTTCCCTTGTACAGCTGGCAGGAAAGCCTTCAACGCAAGTCTGATGGCTCTCAGCTCTAACAGGTTGATGTGTAGTCTGGACTCCGATGGAGACCAACGACCGCTGATGGTCAAGTCGTTGGCGTGGGCTCCCCACCCCGTGAGTGAGGCATCCGTGACTACTGTTATCTCCGGCCAGGGTTGCCAAAACTGTTCTCCTTTCAGAATGTTCTCCTGACAGGCCCACCACTGAAGGTCTCGAGCTACTCTGTCGGGAACCTGAAGAAAATCTGTCATTCTCCCTGAGAATTGTGACCACTGAGTCCTCAGTGCCCACTGGAGGGATCTCATTCTCAGGCGAGCCTCTGGCACTAGGAAAATGCAGGATGCCATGAGGCCTAGCAACCTCAAAAAGTCGAAGGCTGGGAGACGTTGGGCATGCTGGAACTTGGTAACCATCTGTAGAATATCTTGAGCCCTCACCACTGGTGGCGAGGCTTTTCCCAGGGAAGTATCCAGGATCGCTCCTATGAACTGGAGTCTCTGCGATGGTATCATTTGTGACTTCTTTAAATTGAGGGAGAAGCCCAGTCTGTGAAGGAAGTGGCACACGTGATTTAGCTGGATCTGAGCTTGCTCCGGAGAAACAGCCCTGATCAGCCAATCGTCCAGGTAAGGGTAGACGTGAATCCCTTCCCTCCTTAGACTTGCAGCCACTACCGACATTAACTTGGTGAAGACCCTCGGGGCGGAGGTCAGCCCAAATGGCAGCACTCGAAATTGATAGTGAGAGTTGCCAATTGCGAACCTCAGGTATTTCCTGTGTTTTAGATGGATAGGCACATGGAAATAAGCGTCCTGAAGGTCCAGAGATACCAACCAGTCCTGGAACTGAAGGGCCTGGAGGATCTGAGAAAGAGTGACCATCTTGAATTTGTCTTTTCTGAGGAATTTGTTCAATTCTCGCAAGTCCAAGATGGGTCTCAGTCCTCCGTCTTTCTTCTGAATGAGAAAGTAAGGGGAGTACCAGCCCTTGTTCCTCTCCGCTACAGGTACCGGTTCTATGGCACCTTTCTCTAGCAGGTCCAAAATTTCCTGCAAGAGGAGCGGATCTGGAGCTTTCTGAGAGCTGATCCCCGGTGGATGACTGAGGTATACGTAGGAAATGCAGGCAGTAACCTTGGGCGACTGTTTCCAATGCCCAAGCATCTGACGTGATAGCCTGCCATACCGCCAGATGTTGAGTCAACCTGCCTCCTACAGGTGTCCTGTGAGGGGAGTTCTCAGAGTGGTTTTGGGGCGGCTGATGCAGATGCCGATGGTAAAGAGGCAACTGCTGTTGCTGCGGCTTTAGAATATCTACCCCGTCCACCTCGGGTAGTTCTTCTTTGACCCCTTTGAGCCGGTCGTCCTCTACCTCTTCCGAATGCGGAGTAGAAGCGAAAGGACTTGCCCCTCGCAGAGGTTCCTGTGGGACGAAAAGGAGTCTGACGGATTGCAGCTCCTAAGGATTTTGCTGCAGCTTTTGAAGTTTGCAGTTTCTCTAAACTGTCATCCGCCTTTTTCCCGAGCAAAGAAGAGCCATCGAATGGCATGTTCAAGAGCCTGGCTTGCACATCTGGGGCAAAATCCGACTTTCTCAACCAAGCAAATCTCCTGGTTGATGTACTTGCCGCCATTGCTCTGCTGATACTGTCAGCCGAGTCAATGCCCGTCTGGAGGGATTCGCACATAGCGTCTTTACCGTCCTGTATAATATTCAGGAACGCATCCCTTTCTTCTCCCTCTGGGATGCAGTCAGCCGCTGTAGAAGCACACTCCCAAAGTGTATGGCTGAACCTAGCAAGGGTGCAAGTAGCATTAACAGACTTTAACGCCATGCTACATGCTGAAAAGACTTTCTTTGCCATAGCATCATATTTTTTATCGTCCCTGTCCTGTGGGACTGTAGGATAAGCCGTCTTGACATCGGTAGAGGATGCTGCTTGTACCACCAGACTTTCTGGGGATGGGTGTTTAGACAAAAACTCTGGGTCTGTGGAAGATACCCTGTACTTTGTAGACAGTTTTTTATTCACTGCAGGTATTACATCTGGGGTTTCCCAGTTTGTCATGATCTTTCTCTGAAGAGCTTTATGAAAGGGCACCACACGATCCTCCTGTGGGCCTTTGTCAAGAATATCCGTGAGGTCATCTTGTTGGAAAGATTGTGAAGGTGCAGACCACCCCATGAACTCTAATTCTGGCCATTAAGGCTCTGTAGGGGGTTTCAGCATGCTCCCCCGGGTCTGGCTTAGCAAACTCCACCTCAGTGGCATTGTCTAACCCACTTGCCTCATGTAAAGAATCATGAAGATCCTTTAATCTGCGCTCTTCTGAGGAAAATTCCTCTCTAACTGGGGTTACAGGTCCCTGTAACTCAAATGTGTCTTGTTCAGACAATTCACCCTCTTCTAAAATTGAGGATATAGTTCTCAATTGTTCTGAACTCATAAAGGGAGTATATCCCGTTTCCAAGGCAGAGGGTGCCGAACTTGTCATTATTGGCCTCGAAAACGTCGGTGTCGTCGACGCCGAAGGCTTGGAGCGTGGCGTCGAAAACAGAGGTGGAGGCCTCGAGGACCTCGACAGAATTGGAATTCTACTCGACAATATCGAAGTCATCGACGTCGAGGGCCTGGGGATAGTCACTGGATGTGTGGAAACCGTGACTTTTCTTGGCGTCGACGCCGGTGTCGAGGCCGGCGTCGAGTCGACAGACCCGTGTGTCGAAGGTCCCCTCGACAACGGCGTCGAAGACATCGACCTCGATGTCGACGGGACCTTCGTCGACGGTGTCGACGGAACCTTCGAGGAAGGTTTGGAGGTCAGTCCTGCTCGAGGGTTTGGGACGCACTCGAGGGGTTTCCTTCGCCGGGTACTGCGACTCGCAGCGTTTTTGACCTTCGGGTCTTTCGACCAGAGCATCGCTCTCGGCAGTCTTCGAGGGGGTCGAGGCCGCTTTCTCGAAGACGCTCATCATATTCTTTCGGAATTCCTCCCATTCAGCCCGGGAACTATGTTTCGTGGGGCAAGGGATTCTTTTTGGCGAAACAGAGGAAGAGGAAGACGGAGAAGGGGATCTTCGACGTCTCCTCTTCGAGTGCTTCGATCTCGAGGAGTGATGAGACCCACTCCGAGACCTGGAGCGCGAATGGTGACAAGAAGACGAATGTCTCGACTTCGTCGACGAAGAAGAAGCTTTAAAAGTCTTACCTTTCTCCAGCTTCTCCCTACGCTCCTTCAGGGCCTTAGCTGTCATGGACATACAGTCCTCGCATTCCGAACAATGGTGTTCAGCTCCCAAGCACCACAGACAAATTCTGTGAGGATCGGTCAACGACATCTTTTTCCCACAATCTCGGCATTTTTTGAAGCCGGATCGAGGAGTTGTCGGTTCCGACGAGGAAGCCATCGAGTACGGATCGAATAACTCGAGGTAAATAGGATTATCTGACTAAGAACTGAGCAACGGTACTCCGAGGCACCGAGTAAGCGGGGAAAAACGGAACTGAGCAACGGACGCTGCGCGCGGCCTTTATAGGCAGGATGACGTCGAACATCGACTCGAGGGACATCGACTCGAAGGACGTCGACGCGCAGCGCCCTCTAGAGAAAAAATTTTCCGAGGCCAGCAGAGCTGGAAGGAGATATCTAAGATGAGGAATACGTCGGAGGACACAATCCCTTCGAAAGGATGTTATCCGGCCCCCGACCGGTGTTGCATGGGAGGGGACGCGAATCTTCGCGTCACTTGGTGTTGTTGGGGGCTTGGGAGCCTCTGGGGGTGGACCCCCGGCCTCTTCCTTTGCCCCGACGCTGGCCTCTTTGGCTGTACTGCCCACTATTGGTCTGGAAATTGGTGGCAGGGTACTGTTGCTGCTGGTTTTGTTGTTGGCGTTGGCCACGAAAAAAGCGTTTGTTGCCATAGCCGCGCCTGGTAGAGGGCTTAGAGATTTGGTCAAGAGTTTTGATAGTATCGAACTCTTTTTTAGCCATCTCCAGAGCCTCATCCACCGCTTTCCCGAAGAGGTTTGAGTCTTCAACAGGTTTATTTATTAAAGACGCCTGTGTCTCCGGTTTGAACCCTGAATTGCGCAGCCATACGTGGCGTTTTAGGAGTATTCCCTGAACCAGGGAGCGTCCCGCTGTTTCTGCAGCATCCAGAGAGTTCTTTACAATACTCTGGTTGACCTGGGTTCCTTCGCCAATAGTTGTAAGCAGGCGTGTACGTAAAGGTTCCGGCGCTTCTTCGGCGTCTTTGCGCAGTTTGGCCCACTGCGCGTCCGCATAGCTAGCGAGCAAAGAATTGTTGTTCGCAATTCTTGCCGAAAAGGCAGCCGAGGATGTAACTCTTTTTGCAAGGGCATATAACCGCTTGCCCTCCTTGTCAGGTGGTGCCTCACTGGTGGAAAGTGGTACCCCTGCCCTCTTTCTTGTATTGGTTACTACCAGGGAATCCGGAATGGAATGTCCCCTGATGTACAGCGGGTCTGAGGGTGAAGGAGTGAAAAGTTTTTCAATTCTAGGATTGACCCCTCTGATTAATGCGGGTGTGGACAGCGAAGGGATGATTCTTCTCTTCACCGAAGCGAGGAGGGGAATGGTCTGACTGACCGGGGGTTTCTCCTTAATTACTTTTTCCACAAAGTCTTATTCAGGAGAGAGCTCCCCAGTGTCCAGTTCAAAATGTGCTGCTGCTCTGCGCAACAGGGCATTAAATGTGGGCTGATCGTCAATGGGAGACGTGTTTCTAATAGGTGAATTGTCAGGAGGATTTAGGTTCAGGACATCAGTGTCGGAATATATTGATGGGGATTGCCAGGGGTGAGAAGGTCCTTCTGGATTTTCTCCGAAGCCTTCTCCTACCAAGTCTGGACTGTCTTCCAGACCTTCCTCCTGGTTCCGTCCCTCTTCCTCGTCCATAAAATCATCCTCTTCCTCAAAATAATGTTCTTCCCCAGTGAGGTCATACACACTATGGAAGTCTGAGGCTGTGTCCTGGTGGGGATTGACTAGTCTCGGAATTTTGGCCCTGGGGTCCTCCTTTGGAGTGGGAGGGTTCTGGGTATTCATAAACCTCTCCATTCTTTCCATGCAGAGATGGAGCCTTTCCATGGTTTCATGGGGTACCCCTGAGCGGTCTAGCGGGGGAAAAATAGTGTCTTGTAGCTGAAAACGGCTCGACCTCTCCCACAACGTCGAGGAAAGTGTCCCGTCGCCCTCCGAAAAGCCTTCAGGTGTGTTGGGAATCCCCTCGACTGAAGGAGATAGTCCCTGCCTTTCTTCGGGCTTTTTCGGCGTGTCTTTCGACCTCTGCGTAGCGCTCGATGTGTCTTTCGGCGTACGCTTGTGGGCGTCGGCTACCACGATCCTCGCCAAGCTCTCAGCGACTCGTTTGTCAGCGGAGGGCTGTGGTTTCGACGTTATGGGTGTCGATCGCTCTACGGCGGCATGCGCTTTCTGCTGATGCGTGCCGGCCGATGATTTGGGGGCGGCGCCCTTATTTCCCGAAAGCCCAGTCGCTGGTCGCGGCTGCGAGAGGGGCTTCGAACCCGAACGGTCCGAGGAGGCCGCCGGTGGAACCTGCGTCTCCTTGGGCGCTGATGCTCTCTTCGCCTTCGACGAAGAGCTATGGGTTGTGTGCTTATGTGTGGTCTTGTGTGCGTCAATGTCGCCGGGGTGTTCATCCCCATAAGCAGGGCGTGAGCCGAGCCCGTCGGGGCTGGGGACAGACGACGAAGCGCGTGTGCACTCTCTAGGGGGGTTTTCGACTTCCGTAGCGGAGGTCGTGGTATCACGTTCCTCGTCACTGTCGGAGGTAGCAACGGTGGGTGGAGCATCGGCCTTCGACATAGCGTAGGCCGCCCACCTCTTGACCCTACGGTCTTTTAGAGTCTTCGGCTCAAGAAGCCGACAAGCCGTGCAACCTTCCTCTTTGTGATCGAGGGGCAAGCAGCGGTTACACCGTGAATGCTTGTCCTTCCAAGTAAACTTGCCCTTGCAAAGCGGGCAAAACCTAAAGGGTGTCCTCTCCATAGCCGAGGCAATAAATCGTGATAACCACCCCAAGGGAAAGGAAGGGGAAAAGGAAAGGCATTCTCAGAAAAGAACCAGAGATGTCCCACGACCCCCACTCTCCCTACTGTATATGGCCTGCGAGGCCAGGCCACGTGTTCGGCAACGCCGAAGGATCTCCTCCGCTCGTCCCCTTCGTCGAAGATCTTGCTCGGCGGAGACAGCTTCACAACAGCGTCGAGGGGGGGATCGATATGTTCTATATTAATATAGGAAAACGACCAAAGGTCGAGGAGATGAAATCTGCAATGTCTCTCGAGGAGCTCCGGGTAAAGGTGACCAGTAGCTGGAGCTCGACGCGTGAGGGATTGTGGGTACAACGCACGTCACTATAGGGATAGTGTTTCAGACACGCCTTGTCGACGTCCCTTTTCGACTACGAAAAACAAAATGCAATACTCTGCAGTGACCACTGGATGTCTGACCTATGCACAGCATGTGATTCTAAGCAGATTAACAAACATCAGAAAATTAGATATATTTTGTTGAGTGTGGAATCATCGTGGTTACCTGTGATAAGTATGATAATCTGGGTGTGACCTGCGTAGTTAGTGTAAATGACACTCAGGCCATCAAGCCTGTCACAAAGGGGCTTAGTGACTAGGTTAGAGACACAGGATCCTTGTGGAACACCATAGGTGATGTGAATGGGTTTGGCTGCAGCGTTAGGGGAGAAGACTCATAGTAAGTTTGTCCAAGAAAGACTGGATCCAAGCTGTGGCTTCCTTACAAGAAGTGTGCGGCAGAGGTTAATTGCATAGCACCTTCCGATCGACAAGATTGAAGGCCGCCGAGAGATGAAGGAGCAGAAGAGCAAGTTTCCTATTATCCTTCAATATGTCCATCTGATTTTTTTAATCTATTAAAGCTGATTCAGTTCTGTGTTTCGGTCTGAAGAACCCGATTGTTGCAGACCAAGAAGATTGTTTTCTAGATAGGACTATCTGGAGGTAGGCAGCTCTATTAAGTATTTTAAGGAGGAAGGGGACAGTAGTTATAGGTCTGTAGTTTGTTGGTAAATTGGGATCTAAGTTTGTTTTTTTGCAATGGGAGAACCAAGCGTCTTTTGTTGGTAGGGACAGTGCAGGAGTCAAAGGAGTTTATGAGGGAGGTTATGAAGGGGGCTAGATCCCTAGCAGCCTGCTTGATGCAGGGATGATGATGCTTGGTGCTGGCCAGGGGTCGCCCTTGCATCTAGAAGGTTTGAGAGAAGATATTTATGTTACTTCCTTGGAGACGGGAGCGAATTTGAAGCGGTTGCAGGGTTTCTCAGCAGTAGGATGAGGATTAGGCAACGGTGGGTTCTTGGCTATATTATGTTTTTTTAATTCAATTTTCTTTTGTAGCAGTGAGATTTTGTTGGCTAAGGCGATTTGAATTTTAGTGCGCCAAGTCTTGTCTTTGATGCAGGTTTCTGTTTGGGTGGTAGGTGACTAGAGTTCTTTTAAGATGGTGAACAATTCCCTGGTATTACAGTTTGCTTTGTTGATCCTGTTTTTAAATGGTGTTTTTTTTCAGCTAAGAGTATCTCCGCCTTGAAATTCTTGGAAATCAAAGTCAGATTTTCCTCATTTGTGACTGAGGGGATAGCTTTATGAAGGGTTTCTGCCCTTTTCTCGTTACATAAGGCTTTAAGTTGGGGGGTGAATCAAGTGGTCAAGTGAGTTTGGGGTTTCGCTTTGCGCCTTATTAATGGAACAATTTTGTCAATAGCTGTTTCCATGGTGACGTTATATAAATCAACCAGCACTGTGGGGTCTGAGCTACGCAGTGTGTAGTCGGTAATAGGATGGAGTGAAGGTAGTAGGCTGTCCACAGTAATGTTACGCTGGTTTCTGGTCAGAGTAGGGAGGCTACAGGCTTAATAGTAGCTTGAAGCTTGGCTAGTAGGGTCACCGAGATTATGTGATGGTCAGTCCACTCACAGTTCGTTGGCGGTAATTTCGGTGTCACAATTAAGGTCAGCCAACCAGTCTAAGGTACTTCCTTTGTTATGGGTGGGAAGGAGAATGCGATGAGTGAATCCCAATTCTGTAAGAGTATTGGCCACTGTGAGGGCGTTATTGTCTTTGATATCGTTAAAGCCAAGGTTAAAATCTCCTAGTATAATCTGAGTTAGGCTTAGTATTGGTGGAGAGTAGTGAAGTAGTGTCTTCATCAAAGGTGGAGATGGGACCGGGGGCGGTAAATGAGGTGTAGGGTGATGGTGCACGATGGTGAAAGTGGCCGTTTAACTAAGGAGTTCTCCGAGGTGAAGGGCTGTATGCTCTGAGTCCTAATGTAGCTCTCGCAATGAAAGCTAGGCCTCCACCTTGTGCAGTGGCTCTGTCTGATCATCTTGTAGTATGGTTATCAGGTAGTGCTAATGACGAGGTAGGGCCCGACACAGAGTAGCCAAGTTTCGGTTACTGCAAGGAAATCTAATTTGTTGGCTACAGTAAGATCTGCAATGACAAGTGCATGGGTGGTTAGGGACCTGGCATTAACAAGTGCTCCTTAGATGCAAGGTGGGTCCAGTTGTTTGGGCAAGTGTGAGATAGGATGAAGGCCAGTATTGTTGGAGAGAGAGAGGAATTTAGGATCAACTTCTGTCTCTTTTTTGGTTCTGCATTGGTTGATAGTTGGGTGTAAGGGTTGAATCTTGTGCCAAGCCCAACATTTCTGAGGCTGGTGGAGCAAGGTTGGTAAGAGTTTAGTTTTCTCAGTTCTACATTGGTTGGCAGTGTGGTGGAAAAGTTGAGTCTTGAGCCGAGCACAAGGCTTCGAGGCTGGTGGAGCAAGGTTGGATAGGTGTGGTTCTGGTAGCATAGAGCTGAATCCATTGACGGGGGGCGGGGGGGGGAGTGGACAATGGTTTTCAGTAGGTGAGTAGGACTTGTGTGGTGCTAATAATGTGAGGTAGACAAAGAGGCAAGAACGAGGTGGGTTTGATGGATTCTGCCGGCCAGAGCGCTAAACTCCTAGAGAGTGTAAACCAGTGTTTATAAAGAAGAGGCATCCCGATAGTGTTCTGTGGCAGGGTACTAGCTAGTTGTGTGAGGTTAAGTGTAACTATTAATGCAAGAGAGTACAGCTCTAGGGGTACGCCGATTAGGAACACTAGTGTTCAAGAATGGGCACATGTCTAGCAAAACACTAAAATATGGCTACATATACTATAGGGCAGATAAAACTAGCAATGAAGCAGTCTATGTGGCATAATGAAGCCCTACTTTTATTTACCTGCTATATGCAAATGCCACTGCAGCCTCATGGTCACTACTAGCATTTTGCGTAGCCCTACAAGCACAAGAAAGAAGTGGCTTTGTAGAAAGCTTTCAACTGATCATTAACAGCTTATTTGCAATATCATGAGGTGTGACTATTGACCATACAAGTATAGTATTAACAATGGCACACCCAAGATGCTCTGGTTTGAGACTGGAACAATGTGCTGTAAAAAAATGATGACATTTCAATGTAAATGCAGCTTTTAGGGGACAAATCCCAGGGTGGTGAATTTTGTGCACGATAAATACCTCACAGACCGTTAAAAGCTCAGAGGGCCTCAGAAGAGGGCATAACTCTTGGGCAGATCGAAGAGCAGTCACAAAATAGACAAAAAGGCTGTTCGGGAGAATTTTCATTTCTGTGTCAAGGCCACCCAAACCCCATATCTCTTTTGCTGGACTCGGAGCTTTTTAAATTCTACTCCTGAGTGAGTGGGACCTTTTTCTCACTCATGTGTTCTCCCGACTAGGAATCTGTGTTGCGTTCTGTTTTATGGGGTCTGTTAAAACTCCATAGGCATTTGCTTCTGCATTGTGATGCCACCTTTTGTGCAGTGCCACCAAGTCGTCCCTTGGACTGCTCTTAAGGTTTAGCTTTAACTACCATTTCTTGGGTGAACTACTGTTCCCAAGAATACTAAGAAGACCACCGTCTTACTTACCTTTACTTTATGGGTCCAGCACACACACACCCACTATGTGGAGTGCTGGTGGGTTACCTATAAATTCCTTTAACTCATTTCTCATGTAACATTTTGTTACACTAACTCACTTTAAGGGCTGGTGGCAGTGGTTTCTTTTTTAGTACCTGGTGACATGCATCTGCAGGCCGATACCTCAGCTGCAGTACAGCACCCAATGGTGACCATTTTCACAAAATGCCCCCATCTTTATTTTTCGCCATGCGTCAGTTTCTTCTGAGTTTTTACTCTGTTTGAATCAGGTTGGAGTCCTTTGTGTGTTTTTCCTTTGGCATGCTTCAGCCCGCCCAGGCTCCAGTGTGTCTGGGAAGGAAGGAAGTGAAAGGGGGGGGGGGGGGGGGGGTCCCGAAGCTTCCCTGTACTTTGTCTCTAGGTGTGCCTGAGTGAAACCAGTTTCTATTGGCCGACAGGCTGTCCTGGAGGACAGCCTAGGGCTTTGAATAAATGGTAACTTGCATACAAAGCAAGGTTTTTGGGACTCGAGGCAGACTCGACCACTGGATACAACATCCGAAGCAGAAGAGGAGAGAAGACGCCAGCAACACCCTTCTGGACCGCGAAGTGCCCAGCGAAGCCCTCCCTTATGCTGGTGGGACCAACTAGCTTCAAGACAAACTATTTTGGCGCAAACCAACTTGCTGCGACTTTGCAAGGCTGCAGAATCCCAATACCCGGGCCGGGGTACCTCAAACATCTGTGAGTGCATTGTCTTCCGAAACATAAATCAGGCCAAAACTTTCTGGGCATCTAGAGGACCCTACAGAAGCAGGAAATCTGCATCCAGAGTCCCCTTACCATAGCCCAGGACCGATTGATCAAGGAAGTTCTGACTGGAGCCGTTTATTCTTCTTTGGGCTGCAAAAAAGGCACAAAAACCACAAAGGCGTTGAATCGGCAGAAATCCATTGCTGCAGACTCCTCCTCTCGAGTGCTGCCACAAGAGCCTGCCAGACGTCCTCCCTTTCGTCACCAAGAACCAGGAACAAGGGTCTGCTGCACTGCAAATAGAAGGCATATCCTGAAAACACATCTGAGAGACTTCCCCCCCCCCTCTTTTCCTGCTGCCCCTTTTCCCTTGTCTTTGATGGTAGTTTTGTGTGAATGTCACAGCGCCCCGATGACTGGAGGCTTTTGGCACCTAAAAAATAAAACTAAATCCAGCTGGAACTTCAATTCAAAGGTACTGTGGGGTTTGGGGTATAATATCCTTTTGCCATTTGGGGTGCTTCCTACCTTTGGGAGTGCTATTTAACCCTACTCTGAGTTGACCTCAAATCACTTGCGCTGGCCTTGCAGATTGTACTTTCGAAAGGGGACTTGAGTTGCTGCGATTTCTTTTTGAACACTGACTATTTAAGACATTTTTCAAGAAGCGCATCAGAACTTTTACTTTGCACATTGACTTGGCTGTCCTGGCAGTGCTTGTTCCCTTACAGGTTTTAAATGTTGAACACTATAATGCTGGGATAATAGATTCACCCAGAGGGATGCAGGCAGTCAAACTGTTTTTATAGAATATTAGTCTGTTCTGATCGAAACCTAACCTTTCCTTCCTTAACTCAATATTGCAAAGGTGATACAAAATAAGTTTTATACTGACATCACCTCTGGGTACTGGACCATGTGCAACATCTGGAACATGTGTAACGAGTGAATTACTCACCTGCTTTATTTTTCACTTTTTTAAATTGAATCCCAACTTGGGATTCATGTTACTACTAGTTACCGCTTTTTAAAGAATGCTTTAATATCTGTGTATGTATAAAACATTTTTTATTATATACTTTTAAGTGTGTAAGTGTTTATTTGGATATCTATCTACTTATTTAATTGTACAGCTCACATTACTCCAAGATAGGCCTGGCTTCAGTCACATTATCCAACTTGTGTAGTACAGGCCTATATAAAAGGAGGTTTACCTAATACCAAGAGAAGTCTTGTGTAGTCTCACATCAGTTGAACTGCACTAATTCTTACCTAAACAAAGGCCACTCACACTGAGAGCAATCAGCAGCAAAGTTCAGAGGTTAACAGCACGAATACCCCTAGAGAACAACTATCAGAAAAAGTATTGGATCTGATGCAAAGACCAATAATGTGAAATCTCCTCAAAATCCTGCAATCAAGAGGATACTTTAACATGGAAATCTTACCATGTCGCTCACCCTTCAAATTGGAACACTGTCTTTTGGTGGAGCATAGGATCAGTATAGAATCTATTACAACAAAATTAAAGTTCCAATTAGGTGCTGGGTCAGAAAACCTTCAGTAGGTAATAAACAGTCTGGCACGTAACAGGAATTAAAAAGGGTAGGACTAAAATGACCAGTAAAAGTCAAATGGACCAGAAAGAGGAACACCTGTGTCCTATATTGGAAGCCTACCGCAAACATTTCAGACCCAAAATCCCACTCCCCTACTAGATGAAAATGAGTACTCGCCACTAGCCATTGGCAAGTGACAATTCAATCTTGGGATGTAAGAAATGGTGTTCCATGTGGACTGCCCTTCTGGGGAAGGAGCAAGTAATTACTACAGCCTAAGGCTTTCAAATTGGCCTTTTTCACCCTTAACTTTAAACCCACACTTTTTAGAGAACATGCTCACCATCTGTGGTCCTCCTCGCGCCACCCCCTTCCAAAGTAACTGTTGCATTGCAGCAACAGTCTGTCAACAAGGGTGGGTCCCAAGACACCAATCTAAACGACTGACCAGCAGATCAGCACCTCAAAACTGGACCGGCCAAAAAAGTTGTTCAAGTCCTTAAAGAAACACTTAACTCCCCTCTCTCGCCCATCCAAGTGCTTTGAAACAAACCTTTGGTCAAGACAATCTACTCAGTGCCCCTTGAAATAAAGAATTCCACAGTATAGCATACTCCAATCTAAAAATATACATGTACCCCAATGTTGCACAATGGCTACCATTGCAGGTCTATGCAGTAAACAAAAAAACATGATATATTTTGTAAAAGTGCATCCACCTCTTGCAGGTCGGGCATCTTTCTTCATATTAGATGGTGTAACTAGATCAAACCCCATCGTTGCACCCCCCCCCACACACAATCCAAACCCCCAAACACCTGCTCTTTAAGGGAATGTCAGTGCAGTGCACTGAAGTGCAAGCTTCAACTTCTTCCTACACTTATTTTAAAACGAAACCATTCCAGAACAGTTTCTTTTTAAAATAAAAGTATAGGAACAGTGAAACTTAAAAAGTATAGGAGCACTGCTCCCGACCGCTCCTGCCCACTTCAACCTCTGAGTTTCACAAAGCTCAAGTACAGCTTGCAAAATGTAAACATGTTACTCACAGAAGAACAAGTTACTTACCAACTGGTAATGTTCTTTTGATTGGATGTTCCTCCAACCTATTCCTCACCTTGGATGTATTCCATCCAGCTTTAGCTGCTTCGGAAAACATTTTCGGCAGAGGGCGCCGGTGTTGTCGAGCCGATGGTCCCTCGAAGGCCTCCGTCGAGGGTGACGTCATCGGGTGTATAAGTAGCACGCGCGGGTCCCTCAGTTCTTTTTTTCCCCCTTCACTATTGAAGATGCACTGTGTAGATTGTGCCGGCAGACAGGTATTCGCCTTGTGAGAGTTGAAGTGGCAATATCCCGGAAAAATCTACAGAGGGGTAGGTTGGGAGGGCGTTGAGGAATACATTGGAGGAACATCCAATCGAAAGAATGTTATCAGTTGGTAAATTACTTGTTCTTCGAGCGGATTGTGTCCTCCAACGTATTCTTCATCTTAGATGGACTCCCAAAGCAGTATGGACAATTTCTCTGGAGGAGTTAGATTTTTCGATACCCTTAGATGGCTGAATATAGTACTGCTTTACCAAAATTCAGCTCCTTAGACTGGGAAGTATCCAGACTATAGAACTTTGAAAAGGTATGCAGTGAAAACCAAGTTGCTGCTTCACAAATGGACTTATAGGAACACCTCTTTGTAGGGCTGTCAAAGAGGCGATGCCACTGGTGGAATGAGCCCTTAGACCTTCTGGTGGGTCTTGTTGTGCTAATCTGTAGCATTCTGAAATGCAAAGCACAATCCAGCGTGATATTGTTCGCTTTGTCACCGATTGACCCAATTTCCTTCCTGTGTAGCCGATAAACAGTTGATTGTCCACTCTAAGCTTGGAAAGCCTAGAGATTTAAAAGCTTAAAGCTCTTCTTGGATCCAACCTGTGTAATCTTTCCTCCTCCTTACTAGGATGAGCTGGAGGATAGAATGCGGGTAAAACAATTTTCTCACTTAAATGAAAATCAGACACCACTTTAGGTAAAAATGAGGTTTAACCCTCAACACAACTCTGTCCTTATGGAACACAGTATAGGGTGGCCAGAAGACAGTGCCTGCAATTCGCTCACTCTTCTTGCAGATGTTAAAAGCAACTTAGTAAAGCAGTTTTCCATGCCAGTAATCTTAATGGACAAGTGTGCAAAGGCTCAAAAGGAGCACACATTAAGAATTTTAGGACCAGATTGAGATCCCAAATTGGCACTTGAAATCGGTAAGGAGGAAACACATTAGTGAGTCCTTTTAAGAATTGCACTACCAAAGGAATTTTGAAATAGGAGCATTCTTCCGGCGAGCGCTTGAAGATGGAAAGCACTACAAGATAACCTTTAATGGTTCCAACATTTAGACCTCTATGTTCTAGGGACAGGAGGAAGGACAGTACTTCCGGAATAGAACAGAGAAAAGGAGCAACATATTCTTTTCCCTGCATCAGTTGCAAAACGTATTCCAACGACAACGGTATAGAGACTTAGTTGCTGGCCTTCTTGCCGAAAGCAACACCCCCATGACGTCATCTGGAAGGTCCCAATCCTTGTAGCTCAGCCTTTCAAAAACCAAGCGTGAAGGTTGAGCGTTTTGACCTCTGGATGGAGAACCGGACCCTCCATTTGTGAGAGAAGGTCCCCTCTCTGAGGAAGACGTACTGGGGGCAGATGGACATGTCTAGAAGTCCGGGTACCACGCTCTCCTGGCCCAATCTGGGGCAATTAGGATCATGCAGTTCCCAAACTGTCTCAAGTCTCCTGATGACCCGAGGAATTACGGGAATCGGAGGGAACGCGTACAATAGTGGGAAATTCCACTCCACCACGAACGCGTCCCCCAGTGCTCCTCTCGGGGGAAATTCCCTTGAGCAATACCTTTTGCACTTCCGGTTGATTCCGGTCGCATATAGGTCTACTTGAGGGGTTCCCCAAAGGGCAAAGCTCTCTGGAATGACTTCCAGAGCCGGCTCCCATTCGTGGGACATCGTGCTCTGCCTGCTCAGAGCATCTGCCGTCATATTCTCCTCCTTGGCTAGATGAACTACCATTAAAGAGATTCCTTCATGAATTGCCCAATACCAGAACTGCATTGCCTCTCTGCAGAGGTAGTGACCCTACACCTCAGCTTTTGTTTAGCTAATGCATGGCCACTGTGTTGTCCCTCATTATCAGGACATTGTGTCCCCTGACAGATGGCAGGAAAGCTTTCAGCACTAGTCTGATTGCTCTCAGCTCTAAAAGGTTGATGTGTAGTTTCGACTCCAATGGAGACCAACGACCACAGATTGTCAGATCGTTGGCATGAGCTTCCCACCCCCATGAGTGAGGCGTCCGTCACCACTGATCTCCGGCTATGGTTGCCAAAAAAGTTCTCCTTTCAGGATATTCTCTGTACAAGTCCACCATGGAAGATCTTGTCTAACCCTGTTCGGAATCTGGAGAAGATCCGTCATTTGACCTGAGAACTGGGACCATTGAGTCTTTAGAGCCCATTGAAAGGATCTCATCCTCAGGCGTGCCTCCGGCACCAGGAAGATGCAGGATGCCATGAGGTCGAGTAACCTTAAGAATTCATAGGCCTGGAGATTTGGGGCATTTTAGAATTTGGAAACCATTTAAAGAATGTCTTGAGCCCTCGACCTGGGAGGCATGCTCTTTCCCAAGGATGTATCTAATACAGCTGCTATGAACTGGAGCCGTTGAGGTGTCATTTGTGACTTCTTGAAATTGAGGGAGAAGCCAAGTCTGTGGAGGAAGTGGCAGGTGACTTTCAGGTGATCCAGTGCCTGTTCGGCAGAACATGCTCTGATCAACCAATCGTCTAGGTAGGGGTAGACGTGAATGCCCCCTCTCCTGAGGTGCGCTGCCACTACTACCATCAGCTTGGTGAAAACCCTCGGGGCGCAGGTCAATCCGAATGGCAGGACTCGAAACTGATAGTGAGAGTCACCAACTACGAACCTCATGTATTTTCTGAGCTTGAGATGAATCCGCACATGAAAATAAGCATCCTGGAGGTCCAATGAGACCAAAAAATCCTGAAGTTGAAGGGCCTGAAGGATCTGAGAAAGGGTGACCATCTTGAGGAACGTGTTCAAGTTTCTTGAGTCCAAGATGGGTCTCAGTCCTCCGTCCTTTTTGGGGATAAAAAAATACAGGGAGTACCATTGCTTGTTCTCCGCTGCAGGTACTCGCTCTATAGCACCTTTCTCCAGCAGGGTTAGAACTTCCTGCTGTAGGAGTGGGTCTGAAAACTTCAAAGGGTGTCTCCCTGATGGATTGCTTTGAGGTTGCGTTAGAAAATGGAGTAACCTTGGGCTATTATTTCTAGAGCCCAAACATCTAAAGTAATGGCTCGCCATTCTTGCAGATGCTTTAACAGCCTGCCTCCTAAGGTGTCTTGTGATACAAGTCCTCAAAGTGGTTTTGTGGTGGTTGCTGCAGCCGCTGATGGCAAAGAGGCTAGAGCTGGCTTTGCACGTTTTGCTCGTCCACCGCAAGTGGCTTTTCTCTGGCCCCTCTGACTGGCCATTCCTCTCACCTTTCCATATGAGGAGTAGTAACGATAGGATCGTCCCCTCCAAGACTGACCTGGCGCACGAAAAGGCTGAGGTTGCATAATAGCAGCCCCCAAAGACTTGGTAGCTGCTTTTGAGGTCTGCAACCTCTCAAGGCTCTCGTCGGCCTTGCTGCTAAAAAGGTGAGACCCGTCAAAGGGCATGTTCAGAAGGTGGTTCTGTAAGTCTGGTGCAAATCTGCACATTACCATGCTAGTGCCCATTGACCTGCTCACACTAGCTGCAGTGTCCAGTCCAGATTGAAGGGATTCCTGCATGGCCTCCTTCCCATCTCTTACGATGGCTAGGAATCCTTCTCTTTCGTCCCCTTCTGGTATGTGCTCCGTCGCCATTGCAATGCACTCCCACAGAGTGTACGAAAACTTTGCCAAGGCACATGTGGAGTTGGCTGATTTTAACGCCATACTCTCAGCTGAAAATACCTTCCGTGCCCAGCCATCCACACGCTTAGCATCCCTGTCCGGAGGGATATAAGGGTATGCCAGTTTGTTAGAAGCGGTGGCTGCCTGTATGACCAAACTCTCGGGAGTGGGATGTTTAGACAGATAGCCAGATTTGCTACTGGCAGGGCGGTATTTTGAAGTGAGGGATTTATTCATTGGCGGAATAGAATCCGGAGTCTCCCAATTTTTGGCCACCCTATTTTGCAAGGCTACGTGAAAGGGTAGTATTGGGTCTTCAGTAGGACCATGGTCCAATATGTCTAATCATCTTGGATGAATTGGGTTGGTGGTCTGGTCCATCCTAAGTAATCTACCACCTTTGTCATTAGCCGACGGTATGATGGACTGGCATGCTCTCCTGGTTCTGGTCTACCAAAGTCATTTTCAGGAGATGTGTCAATGCCACTTGCATTGTGTAGTGATTCAACTAGATCCCTCATCCTGCTTTCTTCTGAAATGAGACATTCTGGGACATTTGGGCTGCCATATTCCAGCCCAAAGGGTACTCTCCCCTCATCAGATTTCTCCTGTTCCTTAAGGATTGAGGTCAGGGAATTGAAGAATTCCTTCCTAGGAAGAGGTTTGAAAACCTTTTCTCGGAGAGGGAGAGGAGGAGTATTAATGGGTCCTGAAAGCATTACAGGTCTTGTAGCCTTCCCTTTCCCTTGCTGACTTGGCCGAACTGGAGCCTTTGGTGCCGAGGGCTTCGGGGGTCGATGTCGACAACGGTGTCGATGTAATACCCGTCGTCGGCACCGGCTTCAAGGCGCTCTTCGTAGACTTGCCCTTCGAGGTGCGTTCAGTCTCGGACGGCGTTGGTGACCTCGAGCGGTCGACTCTAGCAGCTTTTATCGCTCTGCGTCCTAGAAGGTTCTCTATCCTTCCTCTTTTGATCACCCGGGCTCGAGGGCGCGCGAATGTCGGAGCGATGATGCTCCCGGCCGGCTTCCGAAGAAGGCGCGGACCGAGGCTTTGCTTTCTCGAACCCCTCCATCATTTGGACCCTGAATGCTTCCCATTCTTCGGATGACAAATGTTTCGTGGGGCATTTCATCCTCTTTGGGGATATGCCCGAGGACGACCTATGGCGTTGTTCCTTTGATTTTTTTTGGTCGAGCGATGGGAATCGCTTCGGGACCTGGACCGATGCCTTTCGTGTCGAGGAGACTTCTTCTCACGGGACCTCGACGCTAGAGGCTTTACGATCGGATTTACGACCTACCTGTAGTTTTTCCCCTCCTCTCTCGCAAGGCCTTCCCCGTCATCGCATGACACTTTGTACAGGCATCCATGTCATGGCCTTCCCCAAGGCACCACAAACACTCTCGGTGCGGGTCTGTGATAGACATTTTTTAACCGCACGATTTGCACTTCTTGAAACCCGATCTCGGGGTCGTAGTCGGCGTCGATGACGAGGACATTCATTATATTGTTAGTAATTCTACTATTCTCACAGAACTCGAGGCGCGCTGAATCTCCGAAGCAAGGTATTCTGCGTAAAAACGGAACTGAGGCCAACAGGCGCCACGCGTGCTACTTAACACCCGATGACGTCTCCCTCGACGGAGGCCTTCAAGGGACCATTGACTCGACGTCACCGACACATGGCGCCCTCTGCCAAAAAAATGTGTGAAGCAGCTAAAGCTGGATGGAATACATCTAAGATGAGGAATACGTTGCAGGACACAATCAACTCGAAATAAATATACTAATATTTATTGGGGAAAACTTAGAAATGGTCAGTTATGTTATGTTACTTTGCATTTATATAGCGCCTTATGTACCATTGGTATGGTCCGAGTGCTCAATTTCTCAAAAAATGTCGAAGCTAGTCTTGCACTGCAGAGCATAAACTCTGGGAATTGGTTGTCAAAATTGGCACGATTGACAGCACAGAAAGACCTAACAAGATGGGATACGTAAATGGGAGCTTTGCATTATTTTGTGCATATACGCAAAATCATTCCAAGGAGGGCCACAAGCAAATTATAACATCTTGTGAAATGTTATAGCAACAATTAAAGTTTTAGCTCAAAACTAAAATGAAAATAAATGTGCATACACAACAAAAACACAACAAAAGCATTTACGAATTGAAATCATTTTTATTGCTCGACCTGCCTTTAGGACAATCTAGAACAAATGGAAAACCATATGGTTCCACATCTCTCTCTATATGATTGCATACAGCTGTAGAGATACAGAACTCTATATTTACCACATACAGTAAATCAGATTTATATAATCTGGTAACGATACAAAAATGGTCCTCTGGTTGACTATAACTCTAGGGCGCTACCCTTGATATATTCACTAAAGGTGGCCTAGCAAAAAGTACTTCAAAAGCCCTGAATGTTAGCGAAGGCAAACTATGCCAATTGTGATTTCCAAGATGTTCAAATTGCACATAAAAAGGTAAAGCTATAACTGATTAATATTCCACTCCAACTTCGAGCCACTTCAACATTTTGTAGGTTAGCTACAAAATAGAGTATGCAACATGTTAAAAAGTACATTTAGTGAAAATTGACAAAGAACCTTACAGAAAGTAAATACATGTGCATGTAGAGAGCTACATTGTTAGATTACATAGGTGCTTTAACAAGGTTTTAATGAGGATCAAATCAGGTTTTAGATTAGCTAAACACTGCAGGGAGAGCGTAGTTATATGAATACAACTTAATTTTTTTTTTTTTTTATAAAGGCATACTCGACTTCCTGAAAGCATGGTTTACCATCAGCCATGCCATTGAGAAAAGGAACTTATTCATAAATCCTTAGCATATTCACTAGTGGGATACATACAAATGTACATTACACCGCCCTACCAATCCCCACCCCCGAAAGGTTTACCACACAAACAGAATGAGGTGAAGAGTGGAGCAATCCAATCAGGAATGCTAGTAGCGTATACCAGGTAATGGCTTCTATGCTGACAAGACAAATATAAGGCGTTTGAAAATAGGTCTTGTAAAGAGAAATACTAACTAGACCATATGGGACATGGATTCAAAGCGATTATTTGCTTCATGAAATCCGATACATCCGAGCACACTGATCAATCCTTTTCAGTAGACGGCCATGGGCATTTTGGGTTGCTCAGGACGGGCACCACTTGCACCCCTATGCTAATAGTATAAAGACCACAAAGCACGCCATGGGTTATTGAGATAGGAGTACCAGCTCAAAACTGGATGTTCGTCAAAATCTGGTATGGGCATCAGATACAATGCCCTAATCGGTTGATCTTCAGACATTTTAAATAAGCGCCATTTATGCTGGAATGCATCGGCACAACCATGGAAATGATCAATGAAAATACACTTTTGAAAGAGTGGTAAATAGATTATCTACACTAGTCTGCTTAAAAAGACTCTAAATATTATAGGAGCATAAGAATTATAATTGGCTGGACTGAGTGTTTCACAAAAGATGTTTTGGCTATAGGACCCATTTCCACTCTTCTTTATTTAAAAGAATCATGAGTATATTTCAGAGAAAAAAAAAATTGAATATGAATACATCCGCTGCAACTACATGAAAACTACATTTCAATAAATGATAGTGGAAACAGAACGATGATTAACTACAATGGAATCCTGCCAGAGTACATTGAAATTCTTTGCATGGAGCACGAACAAAAAAAATGAAAAATACTGCAACTTATTTACAGACTGCAATAGTTATTAGTTTATATACGTGAAATGTGCAATGTAAGGAGGGCTATGTAATTCCCGTAAGCAATTCTGCATCAATTTCCAAAGTCCTTCGACTGAAATGTAAAATGAACCCAAATATAGTAAAAGTAATGAACTAAAAAAAGAATGATGTTTAAACATGAAAGTTGAAACTACCTTTTCCATCAGATAGGCAGCCTGCCTCGACAACAACATTAGCAAACCCAGTCTAGTCTAACAGAAGCTGATCAGGAGAAATAAGCTTAGCATCAAATTGCTAATAGTCAACATTTCCACAGAAAGTTATTTCACACATTGGTGACTGAGTTTAAATATTTTAGTGGGTGAGAATACCCCTCAAACTGAGTCGAAGTCACAATTTATGTGAGCAGATAGCCTTTAGATAGAATTTTCGACTGACAAGGTAATCCCTACGACACCACCCTCTCCAGACCCCCCCAAATACATATAAAACATTACCAAGAAAAGAATCCTTTGTACGAAACGGTAGGCATTAGCAAGTCTTCCTTGTATGATTGTAATGACCTTTTCCCTATCGGCCGATGCAGCATGTGTTACAATACCCATAAAATTTCATTCGGGAAACAGTGAATGTCTGTATAATTTAATTCATTTAAGAAATACAGCAGGTTGTGACCACAGCCTAAAATATGCTTACAATAATTTGAAAATTATGCATCATTAAAAAAATATTCTCCACTGTTACAGCCTTATTCTAGGGCAATTCCGCTGGCAATTGGAGGTGCCCGACACCGAAAACAGCACGGCACCCACTTCCAATGTTGGACACTATACTCGGCACAAAGAGAAGCAGTAACAGCTAAAGTCTTCATACAGCTCTTCCTGTATATGAAAGACTGCAGAGCAGTAACGCTCCAAATTAAAAACGAAACGCAATGGGAGCTTTTTTGTTTGCTTTGCATTAAACCGACAGAAGCTGTAATACCAGTGGGCCGTGAGGCGCTGCAAATGGAAACAAAGTAGTCTGCGTTTGTGAAGCAGGTGTTGGTTGTTGCTGGTTTGATTCTGGAGAACAAGCAGTTTTAGACGGAGAGAGACACAAAGCTGTTGTACTGCTGGATGTTCCGCTTAAGAATATCAGAGCAGGGGCCAAGGACACGTTCGAACCGGGGTCGGTCCAATTTCACACACTTCAAAGGACCACGTGCAACCACCGTGGCAGCACGAGGGCGGTTCATCAGAAGAGCTATTTCACCTGAAACGAAAAACATTTACAACAGTTCAGCAATATTTCAAACGGAGTAGACGGATGCCAGCATTTTTGCACATCTGAACAGTTCAACATTTTCGGAGGAAGGGGGAGGGGGCAGGGGAACGGCATGCGGAAGGGGCAGGGGAACGGCACAATGAGGGGGGCAGGGGAATGGAGCTGACCAGGGCACGAGTGGGGCAGAGGGTGGGAGGAGGTGGAGGTGAGTGTAGGGGTACAAGGAGAGGCAGCAAGCAGCGCGGGACTAGAGAAAGGAAGGCAGAGATGGGGGAGGAGGCAAAGACAAGGTGAGAGGGACCGAGAGGGATGCGCACATATGAACATGGCTTACCCAGTAATTCAGAGGAATGGAATGAGGGTTAGCAAAAGGAATGGATTGAGGATGGGTAGCAAGGGTAATCTTTCAGTGGTTTGCATCTGCTTAGAATCACATGCTTTGCCCAAGCCATATAGTGGTTGACATGGAATATTACATATTGTTCTTCAGATACATGGAATATTGCATCTTGTTTTTCAGATTCTAAAACGTAGCATTGCCAGGAGCGTTTCCGTGAGACTATCCATATGCTACATTTACAGTGACTCATAAGGAACAAGTTCCTTACCTGTAACTGTTCTCCAGCATGGGTCTGGCATTGATTCACATGCTCATGAATATTCCCAGTCATCAGGCTGGGAATCCTCAGTAAAGAAAAAATCTGTTTCACTTTCACTTCTGAACTATCTTTCTCCGAACAATCAATGGTCTCTGGGTCATACTGCCGCAGCCAAAGACTGCCCTCTACCTAGCCCCTTCTATCAGCCATCTTCAGATTTGGTAGCATGTAAAGTGGCAGTAGGACCAAGAGAAGAGCCGCAGAGGAGTAGGCGGGAGGGTTCGCATGTGAATCCATGCCAGACCCATGCTTGAGAAAAACAGTTACAAGTAACTAACTTGTCCCTTCTCCAGCATGGTGTCTGGCATGGATTCACATGCTCATGAATAAAGACTACATAGCAGTACATAAATGCACAACCACAAGGAGTGGCAAGGCTCAACATTAAGCATCTATTACCTCCTCACCAGGCTCACCTCCAAGCAAATAGGTTGCGCAGCCCTGCTTGGTCGACTCTGGACTCCTCCCTGGAATCCCAGTCGAAGCAGTAGAATCTCATGAAGGTGTCCGTCGACCTCCACGTAGCAGCCCTGCAGATGTCCAGCAGGGGCACACCAGACAGGAACGCCGTAGTTGCAGCAATCGCTCTGGTCAAATGGGTTCTTGGACGGCAAGGCAACGGTCTGTTTGCCAACCGGTGATAATGGGTGATGCAGCCGGAGAGCCACCTGGAAATGGAAGCCTTGGAGAGGGCCTTCCCTTCGTTCACAGGGCTAAAGTTCACAAACAGTTGTGACGTCTTCCGAAAACTTCATGCGGTCCATGTAGAACTTCAGCTCTCAAGCCACATCCAATGAGTGCAAAGTCCTCTCAGCCAGCGACAAAGGCATCAGGGAGAAAACAGGTAACACCAAGGGCTTGTTTAGATGAAAGCCTGATGGCACCTTGGGCATGAAGGAGGGGTACGTCCATAGCACTAACCTTGTGTCATAAAATGTTAAGTACAGAGGTTTACAGGAGAGGGCCTGGATCTCTCCCACTCGTCATGCAGAGGCGATGGCAACAAGAAGAACAAGTTACTCTTACCTGGTAACGTTCTTTCGATGGGATGGTCCGACGACGTATTCCATATTTATGACAGTAATCACCACAGCTGTGCTGCTTCGGAAAATCTTTAGGCGTCGTCGATACGCTGTCCTCGAGGGCCTCCATCGAGCCGACGTCACCGGATGTTATAAGTAGGACGCACGACGCCCGTAGCCTCAGTTGTAGATTTTTCCCAGAACATGTGGCACCAATCTTCTGCCAGTAGGACCACAGAAAGCCTTGCGGAAACCTAAGCTGCAATCGCATAAGAAATTCTGTAGCGGGGAAGGCAGGGAGGGAGCGATATGGAATACGTCAGACCATCCCATCAAAAGAACGTTACCAGGTGAGAGAGTAACTTGTTCTTCGAGGGGATTGGGTCCTCCGACGTATTCCATATCTATGACAGACTCCCAAAGAAGTACCAACGTAAGGAGGTAGGAAAAGAATTTAGAATATACAAATTTAGAATACCCAATCAAATTGCAGAGTAAAGGATCGCCTTGCCAAAGGCCAGATCCTGCCCATGGATAGAATCTAGAGAGTAGTGGCGTACAAAAGTATGGACCGAAGCCCAAGTGGCTGCTTCACAGATGTTACGAATAGGAACACCCCTCTGCAGGGCAGTAGAGGCAGCCATACACCTAGTCGAATGGGCCCGTAAGCCTACTGGATAGTCCTAACCCGCCAGGCGGCAACATTCAGAAATTGCCAGGATAATCCATCTAGACAAAGTCTGCTAAATCACAGCTTGTCCTACACACCTTCCAGCGTAACCTATAAATAGCTGATCATCCACTCTGACCCTGGACATGTGTGAAATGTAGAAACTTAAAGCTCTGTAGAAACTATCGAGCCTCTATCAGGCAGAATCCTGTGCAGTGCCCTTAGGGACCACTACACACAATTAAGACTACAGGTGGCAATACAAGTTTTAACTTTGGTACAAGCCTGTACTACTATGTCAGAGTGGTAGCAGTGGCGGACCAGCCAGGCTTATCTCAAGAGTATAAGAGTAGTAGCAGAGATTACACAAGGGGACCACAATTACTATGACTCAAGCAAACACTGACTCAAGGTTTCAGGTAGAAAAATATAAGTACATTTATTTTTAAACCATTCGTTATAAACACAACACTTCTATTAAACTTCAATAAAAACCACACATTAAATATACTACAACTAACCAATTCACTTTGTACAGTAAGTCTCAAGGTAAGTACCCCGTGTTTGAATGAACCGGTGTTAGGCACAAAACATGTTACCGCGAACACAATTGCGATCACTTTTTGACAGTTCGGTCTACTAAATAAACGCGTATCCGTGACATGAAATGCTACCGGGGCAGAAACACACTTAGCACCTGCGATACCCAGAGGGAGTTGGAGGCAGAAATCACAGGCAATATTTTGGTTAGGCAGACAATCGAGAAACACTAAGACAGGAGTTCAAAAGTCAAAGGGGCGGAGCCAGGATCGAAAGACGCCGGAGCCTGTTGCCGAAGATCACAAAGACAGTTCACGATTCAACATAGCCAAAATTACTTCGATATGGTCAATGTTCGGAAGCAAGAGTTATAAGAAGGAGGGAAGACAAGGGAGAACCTTGGAAATGAAGAAAAAGGGATTCACCCAGTTTCCTCAGCAGCACACAGTACCTTGTTCCAGTGGTGCAGCTGGTGCCCTGGCAGTTGTTCCTGTTGGTTTCCCGCAGACCCACGATTTCTGGAGCTTCGTTGTGAAGGAAGACGTCTGAAGGGGATCTGCACCACACAGGGATGAAGATGATGAGCTGGTTATCCCCCACCAGGCTCAAGGGAAGACGACTCCAGACTGGATCTTCTCTAAGTCGTTGAAGGGAAGATAGCTCAGGACTGCAGAAGGGCTTCACCAGGACAGGGTACTTGCAGCACCAGTCGTTCTCTCCGCTTTTCTTCGGTTCCTTGTAGTTCCAGTGGCGACTGACTCCTAGCCCAAGAGATCTGCCTTTTATGCGAAAAACCCCCATTCACACAGCCTGGCTGTCAATCACCCAGCAGGGGGGGGTTGTCCAGCCCGGACAACTACCCTGGCCAATCATGACAAAGTGCGACTTGGGTTTCCAAGGATACCATGTGCAGGGGGTGACTACACCCCTCCCTCACATTCAGCCCACCACCTAGACACCCAGGTGCCTTGAGGGATCTGAGCAGACACCTGCCAAAAGACAGTGAACAAAGAAGGTGAACCTAGTTTGCCACGCAAAGTAAAATGCAAGAAGGACTAACAAAAAGAAATGGCGAATAAACCCAACCGGAGCCAAAAGAAAGACGATTTGGTCAAGCGGGTTTATGTTCGAGGGTAATATAATAGCCAAGAACAGTACCATGTTTATCTAATATAATCGCGGTAGAAAAGTTAGGGTAGATACCACTGCCACCAGCCAAGTCTAAATGTTAAAAGAGCGAAACAATGCTCAGGGAGGTACAGATAAAAAGGGATACGAATTAACCCTTTCCAGTACTCCAAGGAAGATGAGGTGTACTGGATCTGTGGTAGATTGACCAAGTAAAGTTAATGGTAACTTTACCCTTTTCTGGGGGACGGTAGTCGCCTCAGAAATGGAGTCGAGGGAAGTCTCAAAGACAACCCTGTGTCACAGCACTGAAGGTGCTGTGTGACAAAAAGAAGGGGCTACTGAAGCGGTGTACTTCAGGGTCCACAATCACAAAAACAGATAGAAACACATAGCAAAACACAGGTAAGCGTGGGGGAAAAGCTCTCTCTTACCAAGTGCAAAAAAAAAAAAACTCCAGAAGTCCAGCAAAGCTGCTGGGGGACTCAAAAGGTGAGGGAAATTGGCCATAGATGAAAATTCTCCCGAACAGCCGCTCCTCTTCCTTACCAGGAAGCAGGAGGAGGATAAAATGCCGGAAGAATGACCTTCTGGCTTAACTGAAATTCCGACACCACTTTCGGAAGAAAGGAAGGACTAACTAAGGATAACCCTGTCCTTATGAAACACAGTGAAGGGTGGCTTAACTGAAAGGGCCTGCAACTCACTCTGCGAGCGGAAGTGACCACAACTAAAAATACAGTTTTAAGAGTCAGTCTCATAGGACAAGAATGTAAAGGCTCAAATGGAGCACCCATTAGAAATTTTAGAACAAGGTCCAAATCCCCACCCAGGGACCTGGAAAGGTGACGGAGGAAACACATTAGTGAGCCCTTTGAGAAACTGAGAAATTAAAGGAATCTTGAAATAAGAACACTCCTCAGACAAGCGCTTAAATATGGACAGCGCCGCCAGGTAACCTTTAATGGTACCCACTTGCAGGCCCTTTTGGGCTGATGAAAGCAACAAAGACAGTACCACAGGAATGGCACATGAAAAAGGATCCACATTCTTAACCCTGCACCAGTCGCGGAACGTTCTCCAACGGCAACGGTACAGGGACTTGGTTGCAGGCCGCCTGGCAGAAAGCAACACCTCCATCACGTCTTCAGGGAGGCCCCAATCCTTATACCTCAACCTTTCAGAAGCCAAGCGTGAAAGGTTGAGGGATCTGACCTCTGGATGGAGAACCTGACCCTCCCCACCCCCCCTCTCATGAGAGCAGATCGTCTCGGTAGGGAAGACGACGGAGGGCAGATGGACAAGTCCAGAAGGTCAGAGTACCACGTTCTCCGGGCCCATGCCGGAGCAATGAGGATCATCCGGGAACAGAACCTCCGCAGCACTTGTGGGATGACGGCGACTGGAGGAAACGCATACAGCAGTGGGAAGGACCACTCCACCACGAACGCATCTCCCAAGGCCCCTTTTGGAGGAAATTCCCACGAGCAGAACCTTCGCACTTCCGGTTGACACTGAAAGCAAAGAGATCCACTTGGGGGACCCCCAAAGGGCGAAGATCTCCATGAGCATCTCCTGATCCAGCTCCCACTCGTGAGAGATCGGGCTCTGCCTGCTCAGAGCGTCCGCGGTCTCGATTTTGTATCCGGCCAGATGAACTATTGAGATCGAAACTTCCTGCTGGATGGCCCAGAACCAGAGCTGCATCGCCTCCCTGCTCTGAGGAAGTGACCCTGCCCCCCCCCACCACCCCCTTTGTTTAGGTAGTTCATGGCCACTGTTGTCCGTCAGAATCAGGACATTCTTCCCTCACAGTCGGCAGAAAAGCCTTTAGGGCAAGCCTGACGGCCCTCAGCTCCAACAGATTGATATGGAGTCTAGACTCCGGAGACCAACGACGCTGTCAACTTGTTGGCATGAGCTCCATCCCGTGAGGGACACGTCCAAGACGATAGTCACCTCCGGCCAGGGCAGCCAAAATGGAGCCCCCTCATCAGATTGCCTTCGATGGCGCACCACAGGAGATCCTGCGTGACCAAGGGCGGCACC
The DNA here is from genome assembly GCF_040938575.1 of Ambystoma mexicanum. Lineage (NCBI taxonomy): Eukaryota > Metazoa > Chordata > Amphibia > Caudata > Ambystomatidae > Ambystoma > Ambystoma mexicanum. Next base: position 919,658,162 of record NC_090926.1, on the reverse strand, counting down.
TGAACAGGGTCCGACATCCTGCCTGAGGACTGCGACCACTGCATCTTGAGAGCCCATTGCCGAGATCTCATCCGCAACCTGGCCTCTGGCACCAGAAGAATGCAGGATGCCATGAGGCCGAGCAACCTCAAGAACTCGAACGCCTGGAGACTCTGGGCATGCTGAAACTTGTGCACCATCTGCTGAATGTAATGAGCCCGCACCTGTGGAGGAAAACACTGCCTCAGGGACGTGTCGAGCACTGCTCCGATGTATGCTCCGATGTACTGAGCCGCTGGGTTGGCGTCAAATGGGATTTCTTTAATTTGAGGGAGAAGCCCAGCTTGTAAAAGGAGTGGCAGGTGACGGGCAGATGATCCAGGACTTGCTCGGGAGAGCGCGCCCTGATCAACCAATCGTCCAGGTAGGGGTAGACTTGAATCCCCCCCTTTCCTGCGATACGCTGCCACCACCACCATGAGCTTGGTGAAGACCCTCGGGCGGAGGTCAATCCGAACGGCAGGACCCGAAACAAAGTGCAAGTCGCCAACTGCAAATCTCAGGTACTTCTTGTGCTTGGGATGGATCGGCACATGAAAGTAAGCATCCTTGAGGTCGAGAGACACCAACCAGCCCTGGAGTTGAAGGGCCTGGAGGACTAAAGAGTAACCATCTTGAACTTGTCCTTCCTGAGGAGCTTGTTCAAACCGCGCAAGTCCATGATGGGTCTTAATCCCCCGTCTGTCTTCGAAATCAAAAAATAAGCGGAATACCATCCCTTGTTCCTCTCCGCTACAGGCACCAGTTCTATGGAGCCTTTCTCCAGCAGGGATTGTATTTCCTGCACAAGGAGCGGATCCGGACTCTTCAAAGAGATTCCCTGGTGGATTGGCGTGAGGCCTCTGCTGGAAAGGAAGACAGTAGCTATGATCTCCAGAACCCACACATCTGAAGTAATGGCACGCCACTCTACAAGATGATGCGCAAGCCTTCCCCCAACCGGCGAACCATGGGACATGGCCTCATGACTGAGCTGAAGTGGCTGCGGCAGTGCCGAGGGCAAAGAGGCAACTGCCTGAGCGGCTTTGGCACCTTGAGTACCGCGTTTTCCACCTCTGGTACTCCTACAGTGTCCCCTTCGCCTTGCAGCTCCTCTTGACTTACCAAAGGATGAGTAATATCAAAAGGAACCTCCCCTCCATTGTTGTCCCCTAGGACGAAAAGGCAGAGGTTGGCTGACTGCAGCGCTCAACGACTTCGCTGCAGCTTTGGAGGTCTGCAACCTCAAGACTCTAGTCAGCCTTGCTGCCAAAAAGATTTTCACCATCAAAGGGCATGTTGAGGAGCCGGGCTTGTACATCCGGAGCAAACTCGGACTTCCGCAACCACGCAAACCTGCGTATTACGGTGCTCGCCGCCATGGACCGGCTGACACAATCTGCCATGTCCAGACCCGACTGAACGGACTCGCACATAGCATCCTTTCCATCCTGCACAATAGCAAGAATACCATCCCGTTCCTCCCCTTCGGGAATATGTTCAGCCGCTAACGAAATACAGTTCCATAGAGTGTGTGTGAAACGTGATAAGGCACACACTGAGTTGGCTGCCTGTAAAGCCATACCCCCTGAAGAACACTCTTTGCCCAGCCATCAAAACGCTTGTTGTCCCCATCAGGAGGGATGGTAGGGTACGACGGCTGCTTTGCTGGGGCAATAGCTGCCTGCACCACCAAACTCCCCGGAGTGGGGTGCGTGGTCAAGTAGCAGGGTTCGCTACTGGCTGGGCATTATTTTCACGGCAAAGACCTGCCCACTGCCGGGAGACTCTCCGGAGCAGTCCAAGCTGCTGCCACCCTTCTCTGCAAGGCCATATGGAATGGCAGTACCGGGTCAGTTGGTGGACCTTGGTCGAGGATATCCGAAGGGTCATCCTGCAGAAAATCCACTGGAGGCACCGACCACCCCAAGTATTCCGTGACCCTTGACATAAGGCGCCGGTACGAAGACTCGGCATGGGTGCCAGGCTCAGGCCTACAGAACTCCAGAGAGGTGTCCAGACCACTGGCATCGTGCAACGACTGCCGCAGGTCTTCAATCTGGCTATAACCAGACAAAATCTCGTCAGGTACCTCCTCAGGAACCATACCTTCCTCAGACCCTTCATCCACCTCAGAAATATAATCCAGAGGCTGGAATGAGGGCACAGAAAAAGGGACAAAGACATTTTTAGCCTTGGCCAGATCCTTTCTAGGGGGCTCCACCGTGCCATGGGGTACCTCCGACAAAGCAGCCTCGAAAGGCGTCGACCCAGCACAGCTCCCTGTGGAGGGAGTCGGCGATGTTCTTCACTCCCGCCAGATGAAACAGGACGAGGAATATCCATGGCCCAGTGCCATAGGTCCTGAGCCTCTCTTGAGAGGGCTGGGGATCTGGTGCCCCCCCCCCCGCTTCTGGATGTAGAACATCGGGGTGGTGTCCGTGAAGACCCGTACCACCTAACCCTTGAGGGACAGTAGGAAGGACTTGAGGGCCTAAACACTGGCCGTAGCGCTAGAATTTTTGATGTTGAACGACTTCTCCTCCGGCAGCCACAGGCCTCTTGCATGGAGACCTCTGGTGTGTGCGCCCCATCCATCCAGGGAGGAGTCTGTCGTAACAGTCTCCTGAAGAGGTGGGGTCTGGAAGTCTGTGCCCGCCGACAAATGTGCACGGACACCCCATCACTCGACGGAACATCTCGTCGAGAGAGATCTTGTCCTCGAAGCTTCCCAGTACCTGGATCCAACGGGCGTCGAGATACTCTTGCAGTGGCCGCAACCGCAGCCTGCAGTCGAATAAGGTATATGCATGACCACCTCATGCCGAGCAGGGATTCTATGGACCTCACCCATGTGATCTTCAGGGTCAACAGGCGTTGCACCTTGCCCAGGATGGCCGCTATCCTCTCTGACAGACGCCAGGCACGACACGGTGTTGAGTTGAGACCCCAGAAACAGTGAGTCTTGTGATGGCACCAAGCAAGAATTTGCACAGTTCACTGAGAACCTCAGCTCCATCAACAGCTGGACGATTGCTGCCATGTGAGCGACGGCGATTGCCCTCGATTTCGCTCAGATGAGCCAGTCGTCCAGGTAGGGGTTGACATGGATCCCTCGCAGACGCAGATGCACCGCCACCGGTGCCAGACACTTGGTGAAGACCGTTGGTGCCGACTTTAGTCTGAAGGGAAGGGCCTTGAATTGATAGTGCTGCCCTTGAACTAAGAAATGCAGGAACTTGCGGTGTTCTTTGTGGATGTGAAAGTAATCATCCTCCAGGTCCAATGACAGGAAATCCCGTTCTTCCAGCTGTCCTAGCACGTGCGGAAGGGTGACCATCCAGAACTTCTGGGATCTGATGTACTTGTTCAAGCGGCGGAGGTTCAGGATGGGCCTCCAACCGCCATTCTTCTTGACGAGGAAGTAGCAAGAGTACACTCAATCCCAGGAGCCGCTTTGAGATGAGTTCTATCGTGCCCTTCCTCAGAATGGCCCTCACCTCCAGCAGAAGCTGGGGGACGTAGTTTTCCTGTCTGGCCACAGTCGGTATACTTGGACACTTCCGTTGGTATTCCAGAGTGTGTCCGTGGGCCAGCGCGTCCAGCACCCAACAGCTGGTGGAGATGGTCTTCCACACGCTGACGAAGTTTGCCAACCGGCCTCCCACCAGGGTGTGCGGGTGGGGCCCCGACATCCCAGCCGGTTCAGTCCTGCTTAGCTGTGGCGGAGCCCCCTTGGTGACAACGGCGACCTCCTCCGGGCTTGCTGCGGCCCCTATAGGCCTCCTGGGTCAAAGAGCAGGACGGTTGACGGTAGGATGATGCGAAAACCACTGAAGCCTTTGGAGGAACCCTGGGACTTTCCTCCGGAGGTCCGAAAGGACGACCGACGCTGCTGGAGCGTGCCCAAAGTGCGCGCCGTCTCAGTATTCGCCTTGATGGCCTGAAGAGACTCATCCACAGTCTTGCCAAACAAGTTATACCCATCGAAAGGCATGTCTAACACCCTCGACTGCACATCTTGGCGGACGTTAGTCGCCTTCAACCAACCCCGCCGAAGGCAAATGCTGTTACTCATCTGGCGGAACCCCGTGTCGGCGATGTCCATGGTCACTGATGGCATGGCCCGATGCCACCTCGCCTTCCTGCAGAATCGCCAGCACTTCCGCTCTCTTGTGGAGGAAGTCCAGGAGGGGAGCGATCTTGAACCAGAGCTCCCCGTCCTAATGAGCCACAATGGCGAGGGCGATGGCCGCCTTGATGGTCGTCGCTGCTGACGAGATGACGCGTTGTCCCTTGGGGGGGCAGAGGACGTTGACTCAGACGAACCTGCAGACTTCTTCCTAGCTGCCACCGAGACCACCGAATCAGGGGAAGGCTGTGATCTCAAGCACTTGGGTGCAGAGTCCGGCACCCTGTACTTTTTCTTGTACCGGCCCTTCGCCGGGGGCGATGACAGGTTCTTCATGTGGGACAGTCCCTTGTCCCAAATGTCGTCCAACAGCAGGATAGACAACACAGTCTTCCTCTTGGCTTCCCTGCGCTGGTACAGGAAGCCCTCCTCCTCGGGAGCCATTTGGAACAAATCTGAGGCCCTCGAGATCATGGCGTGCAATGAGCCAATCTAGTCGGGGGGCAGGGCTCTGGGTGGCAGGGACGGGAGATCCACTCCATCGTCGTCCGTACCCGTGCCAGTCATTGCCGTATCAGGTTCTATCTTGTCCATCGGTGGAGGGGAGGGAGGCGACAATGGTAAGGAGACGGAGGGTGAACTCTTCTTGTGCGGGGGTCCCGACGGCAACTGAGACATCCTTGTCAGAATCTACGATCGCGGTGTGTGTGTAAAGCCTGAATGATGTCCACCAAAATGTCCGCCGGAGGCAGCAGAGGCTGCTGCGGTGGCTGCAGCGGAAGTGATGGCGGCAGTGGTGTAGTGTCCTGAGGATCCTGAACGCCCTGCTCCTCCTCGTCTGTGTCTTCGCCACTCTCCACATCTGCCTTCATCTGGGTCCATCCCGTAGGACCTGGCCTCGACGGACCTTTCCTCCGGTCTTGAGAACAGCAAGCTCCTCCTTGGAGATGTCCGTGCCTTGCAGGACTACCGTGCCCCCCTTTTTTCTTTATCAGAGGAGACTGTCTCATAGCCTTCACTGGCGTCATTTCTACGGGCAGAAAAGACGATTCCCTCCTGGCCGGCAGGGAAACTCTCGCTCTGGAGGCCGATTCCTGCGAACCTGCATCAACGGCCTTCGCCAGGGAAGCCACCACTCCGTCGCTGGAGGTTTTCGCTGGGTGAACTTGGGCCTTCATGACCTTGGTCGTGCCCCGGGCCTTCACCGTCAGAGGATCAGCGCCACGCTCCCCTTTGGCCTTCTCCGTCGGCGCCGACTGGACTTTTCCAGAAGCTTACCCGGGTGCTCAGACATACTCTTCTTCCCCGAGTTGGACTGTTGGGTCATGGTCAAAGGTGTCGGAGACGCTGCGCCCACCCTGGCCGCCGAGGAGCCCGTCCCAACAGTGCTCCCAGTGCCCACGGACTTGCAGTGCTTTGGCTTCTGTTGGACCCCCGTCGCCGGAGCGCCCTCAAAGGTCTTAGAAGACCGCTCGGATTTCTTCTTGCGGCTGGGTGACCAGGGCCCCCCGACTGGAGCTACTTGCTGAACCGCTCGCGACGGTCCTTCGTGGTGCGGGGCACCATATCCTTGCAGAACGCACAGCTCTACTCCACATGCGTCTGGTCGGTATGCAGGCAGTAGAGGCACAGGAAGTGCCCATCGTCCAGGAAAATGTTCTGTAGGCCGCACCCAGGACAAATCCTGAACAGAGGCGTCAAGTCTATCTTCAGCAATGTACACACGGCGTAGGTCTCCAAGAATCTTCTGGAATCCTCCAAGAAGTGAACTCAATGACAAAATCGCCCTAGAGGGGCATATAAAGTTCAAAAAAACGGGTCCCCGTTAGTCAGATGATGGATTGATCGAAAAAAAATTGAAAACGCTGTTAAATCTCAGGAGCAATAGCACGAGGACTCCCAACACTTGAACGCGCTGTAAAAATCTGAAGATGGCTGCCAGAGGAGGGGCTTAGAGGGCAGTCATTGGCTGGGGCAGTATGACCCAGGGACCAGTGATTGGTTGTTAGGAGAAAGACAGTTCAGAAGTGAAACTGAAACTGATTTTTTCAGTACCGAGGATTGCCAGCCTGACGGGGAATATTCATGAGCATGTTAATCCATGCCAGACCCATGCTGGAGAATTTTTTTTTTTTCTTCTGACAGGATGAGTACTGCATAAGTGAGGTTGTGTTTTGTACTGAGCATTTGCTCAGTAGTGGGGGGGCTGGGTGGGCGCATGAGATTCCAAACCACAGAACAAGTTACTTACCCCTGGTAACTGTCTTTTGACTGGATGTTCCTCCCACGTATTCCTTATCTTATGATATTTCCAATATCCAGCTTAGCTACTTCAGAAATATCCAGCAGAGGGCGCAGCACATCAATGCCTGTCGACTCAGTCACTCGATGTCGACATCACCAAAGGTGTCTATATAGTGCGTGCAGCATGCGTTGGCTTCAGTTCAATTTCTACGAATGTAGGATTTATCCCATACCCGACAGTTACTCCTAAGAGCGCAGACTGCAATAGCAAAGGAAATTCTACTGCGGGGTACGTTGGGAGGGGCCATATGGAAAACGTGGAAGGAACATCCAGCCAATAGAACGTTACCAAGGGTAAGTAACTTGCTCTTCAAATGAATTGCGTCCTCCCACGAATTCCTTATCTTATGATAGACTGCCAAAGCAGTTCTAGTATTCCTGGAAGAGGGAGTCAGAATGTTGCAAGACAACTTAGGAGTTCATAGGTCTGTGTGCACATAATGCAACACTGCCTTACCAAATAAGCCTTCCCGGCTTGAAGAAGAATCCAAACTAATGTTTGGTGAAAGTGTGTATGGACGACCAAGTGACAGCTGCACACATCTTTCATTGGTACTCCCTCTGTAATGCACAGGAAGTAGCCATGTCCCGGGTTGAATGAGCCCAAAAGCTCTCTGGAGGATCTTTTCCCGCTAGTCTGCAGCATTCAGATATTGCCAGTATAATCCATCTGGAGAACGTTGGTTTCGTGATTGCCACATCCAACTTGTGGCCTGTGTAGCCAACCAACAGTTGGTCATCTTGTCTTAATCTTGCCATTCTGGTGATATGGAAACTTAGTGCAAGTTTAGGATAAAGCCTGCTTAGCCTTTCCTCCTTCCCAGGGTGTGGAGGAGGGTAAATTTATGGTCATGTTATTTTCTGAGTCAGATGGTATTCAGATACAATTTTGGATAAAAAGGTGGGTTTCACGTTAAGTACCACTAGTGTATGGAGGCTTTCAGGATAAAGCCTGATGTTCACTCACCCTTCGGGCAGATGTAATGGCCACTAAGATGGTTTTTAAGGTTCGCAACCTCAAAGGACAGGAGTGTATAGGCTCGAAAGGAGCACACAAATTTCAACACCAAGTTGAGTTCGCAAACCGGGACTTGAAAAGTGAGAGGGAAAACATTTGTTATTCCTTTTAGCAATTGTATTAGAGGAATTTTGAAGTAAGATATCGCCACAGAAGTGCGTTTAAATATGGAAAGCGTCGCAAGATACCCTTTAATAGTACCAACCTGGAGCCCCATATTAGCTAGGTGTAAATGAAAGGATAACACTACAGGTGTACTGCATGTAAATGGATCAACATGACATGCATTACTCACCGTAATAGCATTTCTGATGATTGTATCCGTTTAGATTCACATGCTGTGCATATGGTCCGACATCCAGTGGTAACCGCAGAGTATTGCATCTTGTCTTTCGGGAGCAGAAAGGGGATGTCGGCATAGGTGAGTCTGTAACACTATCCCTATCGTGACATGTAGTGTACCCAAAATCCCTCACGTGCAGAGGTCAGATTGCATTTTCTCTGCCATGAGGGAAGATGTACATGTTCCTTCCACCCCGAGCGCGGGTGTAGGGAGGGCGCATGAGAATCTAAGCAGATACAACCATCAGAAATGCTATTACGGCGAGTAATGCATGTCTTCTGATGCTAGATAATCTGCTTAGAATCACCTGCTGTGCATAGACTAGACTAGCGAGCGGTACCCGTAGTTGGGTTGTGAGAAGGAACAGTAGAGAAAAGAGGTCTTCGTACTGCTTGTCCCACTTGAGAAGCGGACCTAGAATGAGTGTCTAGGCAATAGTGTTTTGTAAAGGTGTGTACAGAACTCCAGGTTGCCGCTTTTGCAAATGGACTCTAGGGGAACATTTGCAATGAATGCTATGGAAGCCCCAGTGCGCAGATTAGTGTGCTCTAGGCTTGAAGGGCAGTTCTCTTAGCAAGAGCGTAACAGTGTGATGCATTTGACAATCCACCTTGAGATGGCCGATTTAGAGACAGAATCCCCTTCTCTACCAGCTGCCACTGAAACAAAATAATTGTTTTCCTCAGTGGTTTCGTTCTTGCCAGATAAAACATGACTGCCCTGCGCACATCTAGAGTGTGTAGGCTTCTTTCGGCCATGCTAGTGGGATTATGGAAAAAGGTAGGTAGTTCGATCGATTGGTTCACATGGAACTTCGAGATGAATTTAGGCGCAAATCTGGGATGCGAGCACAGAACTACCTTATCCCTGTGGACTGTAACAAAAGGGTCTAGAACAGAAAGGGTCTGTAGTTCGCAAACCCTTCTAATAGAAGTGATAGCCACTAGGAAGGCAGTTTTGTAAGTAAGGTCTTTTAGAATTGCTGTATGCATTAGCTCCAAGGGAGGTCCCATGAGTCTGGTTAAAACCACATTTAGATTTCATCCAGGAGCTGGGTGAGAAATGGGGGGGATGAATCCTCTTAACCACTTTCATAAAAGCCTTAACGGTTATTTTCCACCACAACAACTTCTGTTGTGACGTGGTGTAGGCTGAGAGAGCAGCAAGATGAACCTTTAGGGAATTGAAGACCAACCCTGTGTCTAACAAATGGGTTTGGTACAGCACAATGTGGTGGGTGAGCAACCTATGGGATTGACGCCCTTGGTATTACACCAGATGACAAACAGTTTTGATTTGCTGGAATAGCAATAGCGGGTGGTAGGGTTCCAAGATTCCCTGAGAATGTCCATACATCTGAGGGAGCTGAAGGTGTCCAAACGCTATAACCTCAGGAGCCAGGCTGATAAATTCACAGTTTGGGGGCATGGTGTAGGGTCCCCCCCCCACCCCCCCCCTGTCCTGAGACATGTTGTACGGGCAGAGTAGTTTTACTGATGGGGAGTTGGACATTTCCATTAGATGAGCGAACCTGGGTTGGCAGGCCCACATGGCGGCTATCAAGGTCATGGTGACTGGTTTCTGGTGCATTATCTTGTTGAGAAGGGGAGTCAGGGGTGAAAGGGTTGTTTTGAGCGTAAAATTTCCGACCATATTATCCAGATTCTGCTCCCCTTGGAGCGGTTCTGGGTGTACCTGGAGGCATAGTCTTGGCATTGGGCATCTCTGGGAAGCCCCATTCTGTAAAGACGTTGGACACAATGTCTTTGTGCAGACGCCATTCGTATTCTATGGGCAGTGGGAAATCTTTGAGCACGTCTGAGTTCCCCTAGAACGTGTTGGAACAGAAACATCTTGTGTTTGAAAGCCCACATCCAATTGTTTTGGGACAGCTTGTATAGCCCTGGAGAGTGTGCCCCCATGTTTGTTCAGGTAATACATGGCTGTAGTGTGGTCAGTCAGAACCAGCACTGTCTTCCCTTGTAGTTGCGTCTGAAAGGCTTTCAGTGCTTTGAACACTGCTAATGGATGCTACTTGTGGGGACCACACTTCATGCGCTGTCTGCTGAAGCAGGTCCCCCCCCCCCACCCAGTTAGAGATGCGTCTCTCGTGAGAATGGCTTCCACTACAGGAGGGATGAAGGTTTTCCCCTTCAGGAGGTTTTCCCTCGACCACCACTGTAGAGAGACAGGGCTGGCGAGACAACTACCAGATCTTCCCATTGTCTGCTGGCCTGACACCACTGGCTGTTGAGCCACTCTTGCATGGGAGGCAAGCGAAGCCACGCGTAGGGAACTAAGTACATGCATGACGCCATCATACCTAGCAAGTGCATGGCTTTGCGTACCGTTACCTCCCGACTGGCTACATATTGAGGGATCTGAAAACGCATTTTCTGAACACTCTCGTTTGTGGGGAAGATGAGGCTGTCTTTCGTCCGGATTTGAGCCCCAGAAATTGTTTTACTTGACTGGGGAGTAGACTGGATTTTTTCTCGTTGATGGAATCCCAGACTGAACAGGCGGTCTACTGTCTTCTGGGTGTTCAAAAAGCATGTGCCGTAAGAGTCCCCTGTTATGAGCCAGTCGTCGAGGTAAGGGTAAACCAGGACGGACAGTCTGCTCAGGTGTGCTGCTGCTACTGCCAGGACCTTTATAAACACCCTTGGCGCTGAGGCGATGCCGAAGGGGAGCACTTTGAATTGGTAATGCCTGTCCTCTATCATGAACTTTAGATATTTCTTGTGCGCTGGAAACATTGAAATATTAAAGTCTGCATCTTTCATGTCCAATGTTGCCATGTGGTCCTCCTGTTTCAACAGTGGGATCACCTCCTGTAGCGTTACCAATTGAGGTTTTATAAATTTGTTCACTGGGCGCAGGTCTAGAACAGGGTGCATGGTGAGATCGTTTTTGGGTACAAGGTAGTACACTGAATAAATACCCTTGTTTACCTGAAGAATAGGGACGGCTTCTATGGCGTCCTTTCCCAGCAGCGCTTCCACCTCTTGATTCAGGATTTGCAGATGGTCCGGTGAGCGGCGCTGTGAGAGGGGCGGTCTGAACTGCGGTGGCCGGGCAAATTCCACGAAGTACCCGTGAGCGACTGACTATGACCCACTGGTCTGAAGTTATCCCCTCCCATGCTGTGAGGAAAGATGTTAAGTGCCCACCGACCGGGGTGACATAGGAGGGGACCTTGATCTGTTGGTTATTTCTGACCAGAGGCTGCGGCTCCTCTGGGATTGGAGCCTCTACCTCTGCTTTTGCTGCGTCGCTGACCCCTAGGTGGGTAGTAGGCGGGGCTTCCTGATGTTTGTCCAGAGTTGTAGTTTCCCATGCTGTTGTAGTTCTGACTTGCGTGGGACTGCCCTCGAAAGGTCAGACAAACCCCCCCCCCCCAGGGGAGGTATTCTTCAGTTATTTGTTGCAAGGACTTAAGAGTCATGCTCTTTCTTGGGCGTCTCCAGGGCATCGTCAACCGCTTTCCCGAAGAGCTTGGTCTCTTCAATGGGTTTGTTAAGAGCAGCCTGTCATTCGGGCTTGAACCCGAGTTGCGAAGCCAAGCGTGCCGCTTGAGTACAGTGCCCTGGGCCAGAGACTTGCCTGCTGTATCAGCAGTGTCCAGAGTGTTCGATTATATTCTGATTTACCTGCCTGCCCTCGGCCACGATGCTGAGAAGCCTGGACATAACGTGTTCAGGAGACCTTGTACAAGGTTCCATTGTGCGCCTGCATAACTAACCAGCAGCGTGGTGTTATTCGCTATGCGTGTGGTGTATGCAGCTGCTGCGGTAACACGCTTACCTAGGGTGTACAACTTCTTGTATTCATTATACGGAGGTGCCTCCCCCACAGCAAGGGGTACTCCTGCCCATTTCCAGGTGATCGTGACTACCAAGGAGTCGGGGTGGCGGGGCCTTTAATATATTGAGGGTCCGAAGGAACTGGCCGAAATACTTTATCCACTCTTGGGTTCACTGCCCCGGTCTGAGCAGGCAACACCAGGGAGGGGGCCAATCTTTTAAACAGAATTTAGAAGGGGAATGGCTTGGCTTGAGGGGGGTTTCTCCTTGAGAAGGTCCTCCACAAAGTCCTGTTCGGGTACCGCCTCCTGAGTAGTGATCTGAAATTGATCTACTGCCTTCTTTAAGATGGCATTGAAGGCCATTTGGTAGTCTACAGGCGAGGCCTGGCAAGCCGGGTTGGCCGGGCTGAATGGAAGAGAATGCAGGCATAGAACATCCGTGTCCTGATCTTTCATGGGGAGCGTCCATGGCTCAGTTTCCTCTTGCTGGATTTCCTCCCAGTTGTCCATGGCATCCGCTTGTTCCTCAGTGTAGTCCTGCAGGAAGGGTGGGTCTTCTTTGCTGTAGATGTCCTGGTAAGTGTCCATCCGGACCACCTCTTCATGGTGGAAAGAAACGAAGGGCTGAGAGTCAAGATTTTCTTGGAAACGTGAAGCTGATCTTAAAAGAGGGTCCTCATGAGATCTCTTAGGGGAAGGATGCTCAGAAAGCAAGACAATCCTTTCAAGACTTTCCATGCACCCTTCGAATTTCTCCCTTGTCCATTTGGAGGAACCAGAAGGGCCTAAAAGTGGAAAAACGTTTTCAGTCCTTTGGCATCGAAATTTGTCTTAAAGGGTGTTGGATAGAGGCTCCAGTCTGTCCTCGTAAGTTTCGCGAGTATTGTGGCACCCTGGCATGTCTTTAGACTTGTCCGTGGCCTGCCCCATGCGTTTCGACAGTGTAGGTACCAGCCCAACTACCGAAGTAATTCTCGCGATACTGTCTTCAATCTCCGCTGAATCGGCATGAGTTAACGGGTTAGAGGTTCTAGCGGTAAATTGTTCGCCTGAAGGCCTAGTGGTAGGTTTTGGGCCTACTGGGCCTTTAGGAACTGTTGAGCATTGAAAGAATGCGCTTCGACGTGTAAACCCGATTTAGGGGTAGCGCCCTTATTTTTGGAGTGCGCAGTCGCAAGTCGCTGCTGCGGATGCGGGGAAGGCTGCTGATCTACCCCATCAGAGGAATCCGCCGAAATTTGACAGCCCTGTTGGCGCTTTCCCTTTTTTCGACGGAACCGTTGAAATCGGTGGTGGGGTTGTGTTCTTAGTGTGATGTGGTCTTTGTACGCCCCGTGTTGTCCCTGAAGCAAGCCTTGCGTCAGGCCTTGAAGGGTCGGGGACGTGACCTAGAAGAACAAGTTACTTCTTACCTTGTAACGTTCTTTCGACGGGATGTTCCTCCAACGTATTCCTCATCTTAGATATCTCCTTCCAGCTCTGCTGGCCTCGGAAATTTTTTTCTCTAGAGGGCGCTGCGCGTCGACGTCCTCCGAGTCGATGTCCCTCGACAGCTGCCGTATCGATGTCGACGTCATCCTGCCTATAAAGGCCGCGCGCAGCGTCCGTTGCTCAGTTCCGTTTTGTAGCCCACAATAATTCTTTCTGGACTAGACTAATCACCCTGAAGGAGCGTAAGCTGCAACAAGGGAAGTAGAACTGCGGGGATGGATGGGAGGGTCGATGAGGAATACGTCGGAGGAACATCCCGTCGAAAGAACGTTACAAGGTAAGAAGTAACTTGTTCTTCGAAGGGATTGTGTCCTCCGACGTATTCCTCATCTTAGATCGGCTCCCATAGCAGTATTCTATTATTGGAGGAGGGAGTACTGACTTCACGCTGTCGTCTTTTGATGAATAGAATGAGTACAGCCCTTCCAAACCTAGTCTCTTGACTGGAGGAGGAATCCAAGTTGTAAAATCGTGTAAAGGTATGGACAGACGACCATGTAGCGGCCGCACAGATGTCTTTAACTGGCACACCTCTTGAGGGCCGATGAAGCTGCAATACCTCTGGTCGAATGAGCCCTAAGGTTTTGAGGGGGCTCTTTCCCTGCCAGTTTATAACATTCCAGAATGGCTAGAATGATCCATCTGGAAATGGTCTGCTTAGTTATTGGTAACCCCAGCTTGTGACCTGTGTAACCTACAAACAGCTGGTCTGCCTGTCTTATCCTGGCTAGTCTACTGATGTAAAAACTTAAAGCCCTTCTAGGGTCTAGCCTGTGTAACCTCTCTTCCTCTTTCCCCGGATGGGGACGAGGATAGAAAGATGGTAGGGTAATCTTCTGAGTGATATGGAATTCAGAAACCACCTTTGGGAGGAAATTAGGCTTCACTTGCAGGACAACTTTGTCTTTGTGAAAGATTGTGTGAGGGGGTTTACAAGAAAGAGCTTGTAATTCGCTCACCCTTCTAGCAGATGTAAGTGCTATTAATAAAACAGTTTTAAGGGTAAGGAATCTTAACAAGAATGGAGTGGTTCGAAAGGTGTGCCCATCAGGAAAGTTAGGACTAAGTTTAAATCCCATAGGGGAACTTGGAATGGTCTTGGGGGATAAACATTGGTTAACCCCTTTAGAAACTATTACCAAGGGTAATTTGAAATAGGATGGCTCTTCCGCAGTGCGCTTAAAGATGGATAGCGCTGCGAGATAGCCCTTAATGGTGCCAACTTGAAGGCCTGAATTCGCCAAATATAGTAGGAAGGACAAAACCATTGGTGTACCACATGAAAAAGGGTCGATATTTTCTCTACACCAGCTGCAAAATCTGTTCCAACGGCAGCGGTATAAAGACTTTGTTGCTGGCCTCCTTGCCGAAAGCAACACCTCCATATCATCATCAGGGAGGTCCCAATCCTTGTACCTCAGCCTTTCAGAAGCCAAGCGTGAAGGTTGAGGGTTTTGATGTCTGGATGGAGAACCTGACCTCCCTTCTGTGAGAGTAGGTTCTCTCTGAGTGGAAGTCGAATTGGAGGGCAGATGGACAAGTCTAGAAGGTCCGGGTACCACGTTTTCCTGGCCCAATCCGGGGCAATTAGGATCATGGTTCTCCGGAATCTTCTCAACCTCCTGATCATTTGAGGAATGACAGGGACCGGTGGAAACGCGTACAGAAGAGGAAACTCCCAGTCCACTATGAACGTGTCTCCCAGAGCTCCTCTTGGGGGAAATTCCCTTGAGCAGAACAGATCGCATTTCCTGTTGAGGCTGGTGGCGAACAGATCCACCTGAGGGGTTCCCCAAAGGGCGAAGATCTCTTGAAGGACTTCCTGAGCTAGCTCCCACTCGTGGGAGACACTGCTCTGCCTGCTCAGAGCATCCGCTGTCAAGTTCTTCTCTACGGCTAGGTGAACTGCCGATGACAATGCATTACTTACCGTAAAAGCATTTCTGATGGTTGTATCTGCTTAGATTCACATGCTGTGCATAGGTCCGACATCCAGTGGTCACTGCAGAGTATTGCATTTTGTTTTTCGTAGTCGAAAAGGGACGTCGACAAGGCGTGTCTGAAATACTATCCCTATAGTGACGTGCGTTGTACCCACAATCCCTCACGCGTCGAGGTCCCTCTGTTTGTATTTTTCTGCTCTGAGGGAGCCTTCTAGACCTGAGGGAGTACAGAAAAGAGAGATATAAAAGGAAGTCTATGTTCCTTCCATCCGAGCGGGGAGGAAGGGTGGGCGCATGTGAATCTAAGCAGATACAACCATCAGAAATGCTTTTACGGTAAGTAATGCATTGTCTTCTGATGTTTGTTAATCTGCTTAGAATCACATGCTGTGCATAGACTAGCGAGCAGTACCCGGAGTTGGCGGTGGGTTATGAGAAGGAACAGTAGAGAAAAGATGTCTTAATACTGCCTGTCCCACCTGGGAGTCAGATCTCGAGTGTGCATCTAGACAGTAGTGTTTTGTAAAGGTGTGCACAGAACTCCAGGTAGCCGCTTTGCAGATGGACTCAAGGGGAACATTTGCAATGAATGCTATGGATGCCCCCGTGCCTCGAGTAGAGTGTGCTCTTGGCTTAAAGGGCAGTTCTCTCTTATCAAGAGTATAGCAGAGAGTGATGCATTGAACAATCCATCTAGAAATAGTGGACTTTGACACTGCATCCCCTTCTCTTCCTGCTGCCACCGAGACGAAGAACTGATTAGTCTTCCTCAGTGGTCTGGTTCTTTCCATGTAGAACATGACCGCTCTGCGCACATCTAGTGTGTGCAGAGTTTTTTCTCCCAAGTTGGAAGGATTTTGAAAGAACGTTGGCAGTTCTATAGACTGGTTTACGTGGAATTTCGAGATGAATTTCGGAGCAAACCTTGGGTGCGTGCGTAGAACCACCTTATCTCTGTGAACTGTAACGAAGGGGTCTAGAACAGAAAGAGCCTGTAGTTCATTTACCCTCCTGATGGAGGTGATAGCTATTAGAAAAGCAGTCTTAAGAGTGAGGTGTTTAAGAGATGCTTTGTGCATGGGTTCGAATGGTGAGCCCACGAGTCTGGTAAGTACCACGTTAAGGTCCCATCCGGGAGCTGGGTCAGCTATCGGGGGGTGTATTCTCTTTACTCCCTCCATGAAGGCCTATATAACAGGGATCTTCCACCCCGACACTGAGTTGGGAAGTGGTGTATGCAGAAAGTGCCGCTAGGTGGACTTTAATGGAATTGAACACTAGACCTGAATCCAATAAGTGGGTCAGGTATAGAACAATATGTGTGGGAGAGCAGTCAATCGGGTTGATGCTTTTTCCTCTGCACCAGATGACAAATCTCTTCCACTTGCTAGAATAGCAGTGGCGAGTGTTAGGTTTTCTGGCTTCCCTGAGGATGTCCATGCATCTCTGCGGGAGCTGTAGATGTCCGAATTCTATGATCTCAGGAGCCAAGCTGCTAAGTTCATGTTCTGGGGGCATGGATGCAGAGTCCTGCCCTTGTCTTGTGACAGCATGTTGTAAGGGCAGGGGAGTTTCACTGGGGGAGATAGAGACATCTCCATCAAGTGAGCGAACCATGGCTGTCGGGCCCACATTGGGGCCACCAGTATCATGGTCACTTGTTCCTGGTGCATCTTGTGCACCACCTTGTTGAGAAGGGGAGTCGGGGGAAAAGCGTAAACAAATTTCCTTGACCATTGCATCGACAGACCGTTCCCCTTGGATTGGTTCTGGGGGTACCTGGAGGCGTAACTTTGGCATTGTGAGTTCTCCAGGGTTGCGAACAGGTCTATTTCTGGGAATCCCCATTGTGTGAAGACGTCGAAGACGATGTCTTCGTGCAGTCGCCATTCGTACTCTTCGGGCAGGGGGAAATCTCTGCTGAGTTTGTCTGCCAGCAGATTGAGTTCCCCTGGTACATGTTGTGACAGTAGGAACATGTTTTGTTTGAGAGCCCACTTCCATATATTTTGGGCCAGTTTGGACAGTCCTGGAGAGTGGGTGCCCCCCTGCTTGTTGATGTAGTACATGGCTGTGGTGCTGTCTGTAAGGACCAACACAGTCTTGCCTTGTAGGTGTTCCTGGAAGGCTTTTAGCGCCTTGAACACAGCTAGTAGCTCCAGTAGATTTATGTGTTTGGATGCTACGTTCGGAGTCCACACTCCGTGAGCAGTCTGATGGGATAGGTGAGCCCCCCATCCTGTGAGGGATGCGTCTGTGGTTAGAGTGGCTTCCGCCGCGGGTGTGGCAAAGGGTTTCCCTCTTTCCAGGTTTTCCTTTGTCCACCACCGTAGCGAGAGAACCAAGGCCTGCGAGACCACCACTAGATCGTCCCATAGTCCGCTGGCCTGACACCACTGGCTGTTGAGCCACTCTTGCATAGGGCGCAGGCGCGCGTGAGGTACCAAATAAATACACGACGCCATCATGCCTAGCAAGCGCATTGCTTTGCGTACCGTCACCTCTCGACCGGTCACATATCGAGGGATCTGAAACAGCATGTTTTGGACCCTCTCGTTGGAGGGGAAGACGAGGCCGTCCTTTGTTTGAATTAGAGCCCCTAGGAATTGTTTGATTTGGCTGGGGTCTAGTTTGGACTTCTTTTCGTTGATGGAGAAGCCCAACTGGAACAAAAGGTCTACAGTCTTTTGGGTATTGGAGAAGCATGTTTCGTAAGAATCCCCTGTTATGAGCCAGTCGTCGAGGTAAGGGTAAACTGGGATGGACAGCCTGCGCAGGTGGGCCGCTGCCACTACCTTCGTGAATACCCTTGGTGCCGATGCTATGCCGAAGGGTAGCACTCTGAACTGGTAGTGTTTGCCCTCTATCATGAACCTGAGGTATCTGTGCGCTGGCAACATTAAAATATGAAAGTATGCATCTTTCATGTCCAATGTTGTCATGTCATCTCCCTGTGATAGCAGTGGGATCACTTCCTGTAAGGTCACCATACGAAACTTCTGGGGTTTGATAAACTTGTTCGCTGGGCGCAGATCTAATACAGGGCGCATGGTTGGATCCTTTTTGGGTACAAGGAAGTACACTGAATAAATACCTTCCGTTACCTGAGATAGAGGCACGACCTCTATGGCTCCTTTTTCCAGCAGTTGTTGTACTTCTTGGAGAAGGATGGCCAGGTGTTCCGGTGTCATGCGTCGTCCCCTCGGGGGTCTGTATGTTGGGGAACTGTTGAATTCGATGCAGTATCCGTGGGCTACGGTGGAACGTACCCAGCGGTCTGACGTTTTTCCCTCCCATGCTGGAAGAAAGGATGTTATCCGGCCCCCGACCGGTGTTGCATGGGAGGGGACGCGAATCTTCGCGTCACTTGGTGTTATTGGGGGCTTGGGAGCCTCTTGGGGTGGGCCCCCGACCTCTCCCTTTGCCACGGCGCTGGCCTCTTTGGCTGTACTGCCCACTATTGGTCTGGTAATTGGTGGCAGGGTACTGTTGCTGCTGATTCTGCTGTTGGCGTTGGCCACGAAAAAAGCATTTGTTGCCATAGCCGCGTCTGGTAGTGGGCTTAGAGATCTGGTCAAGAGTTTTGATAGTATCAAACTCTTTTTTAGCCATTTCCAGAGCCTCATCCACCGCTTTCCCGAAGAGGTTTGAGTCTTCAACAGGTTTATTTATTAAAGACGCCTGTGTCTCCGGTTTGAACCCCGAGTTGCGCAGCCATACATGGCGTTTTAGGAGTATTCCCTGAACCAGGGAACGTCCCGCTGTCTCTGCAGCATCCAGAGAGTTCTTTACAATACTCTGGTTGACCTGGGTTCCTTCGCCAATAGTTGATAGCAGGCGTGTACGTAGTGGTCCCGGCGGCTTCTTTGCGCAGTTTGGCCCACTGCGCGTCTGCGTAGCTAGCTAGCAAAGAATTGTTGTTCGCAATTCTTGCCGAAAAGGCAGCCGAGGATGTGACTCTCTTTGCAAGGGCATATAACCTCTTGCCCTCCTTGTCAGGTGGTGCCTCGCTGGTGGACAGCGGCACCCCTGCCCTCTTCCTTGTATTAGTTACTACAAGGGAATCCGGAATGGAATGTCCCCTGATGTACAGAGGGTCTGAGGGTGAAGGAGTGAAAAGTTTTTCAATTCTTGGATTAACTCCCCTGATTAGTGCGGGTGTGGATAGCGAAGGGATGATTCTTCTCTTCACTGAAGCGAGGAGGGGAATGGTCTGGCTGACCGGGGGTTTCTCCTTAATTACTCTTTCCACAAAGTCTATTTCAGGAGAGATCTCCCCAGTGTCCAGTTCGAAATGTGCTGCTGCTCTGCGCAACAGGGCATTGAATGTGGGCTGACCGTCAATGGGAGACGTGTTTCTAACAGGTGAATTGTCAGGAGGATTTAGGTTCAGGACATCAGTGTCCGAATATACTGATGGGGATTGCCAGGGATGAGAAGGTCCTTCTTCTGGATTTTCTCCGAAGCCTTCTCCTATCATGTCTGGGCTGTCTTCCAGACCTTCCTCCTGCTTCTGTCCCTCTTCATCGTCCACAAATTCATCCTCCTCCTCCAAGTGTTGTTCCTCACCAGAGAGGTCATACACATTATGGAAATCTGAGGCTGTGTGATATTTGGCCCTGGGGTCCTCCTGAGGCCCTTCTCTTGTTCTCTTGGGAGTAGGAGGGTTCTGGGTCTTCATAAACCTCTCCATTCTCTCCATGCAGAGATGGAGCCTTTCCATGGTTTCATGGTGTACCCCTGAGCGGTCTAGCGGGGGAAAATTAGTGTCATCTAGCTGAAAACGGCTCGACCTCTCCCATAACGTCGAGGAAAGTGTCCCGTCGCCTTCCGAAAAGCCTTCCGGTGTACTGGGGGTCCCCCCGACTGAAGGGGGTAGTCCCTGTCTTTCTTCGGGCTTTTTCGGCGTGTCTTTCGACCTTTGCGTAGCGCTTGACGTGTCCTTCGGCGTACGCTTCTGGGCGTCGGCTACAACGATCCTCGCCAAGCTCTCTGCGACTCGTTTGTCAGCGGAGGGCTGTGGTTTCGACGTTACGGGTGTCGATCGTTCTACGGCGGCGTGCGCTCTCTGCTGGTGCGCTCCGGCCGATGGTTTGGGGGCGGCGCCCTTATTTGCCGAAAGCCCAGTCGCTGGTCGCGGCTGCGAGAGGGGCTTCGAACCTGAACGGTCCGAGGAGGCCGCCGGTGGAACCTGCGTCTCCTTGGGCGCTGATGCTTTCTTCGTCTTCGACGAAGAAGAGCCATGGGTTGTGTGCCTATGTGTGGTATCGTGTGCGTCAGTGTCGCCGGGGTGTTCATCCCCATAAGCAGGGCGTGAGCCGAGCCCGTCGGGGCCGGGGACAGACAACGAAGAGCGCGAGCGCTCTTTAGAGGGGTCTACGACTTCCGTAGTGGAGGTCGTGTTATCACGTTCCTCGTCAGTGTCGAAAGGTCGATGAGATGAAATCTGCAATGTCTCTCGAGGAGCTCTGCGTAAAGGCGACCAGTAGCTGGGCGGAAAAAAACAATCTGAGGGACCTCGACGTGTGAGGGATTGTGGGTACAACGCACGTCACTATAGGGATAGTATTTCAGACACGCCTTGTCGACGTCCCTTTTCGACTACGAAAAACAAAATGCAATACTCCGCAGTGACCACTGGATGTCGGACCATATGCACAGCATGTGAATCTAAGCAGATTAACAAGCATCAGAATCTTATCTCTGCCCCAGCTGCAGAATTTGTTTCAACAGCAGCGGTACAAAGACTTAGTTGCTGGCCTTCTGGCTGAAAGCAAAATCTCCATTACATCATCCAGGAGGTTCCAATCCTTGTATTTTAAGCTCTCAGAAACCGTGCATGAAGGCCGACTATCTTGACCTCTGGGTGGCGAAACCGACCTTCCTCTTGCGAGAGAAGATCCCCTCTTTGTGGAAGACATATTGGAGGGCCGATGGACATGTCCAGAAGGTCCGAGTACCATGTCCTCCTGGACCAATCCGGAGCAATTAGGCTCATGGACTTCCGGAACTTTCGCAACCTCCTGATCATGTGAGGAATGACGGGGACTGGAGGAAACGTATACAGGAGTGGAAACTCAGTCTACCACAAACGCGTCTCCTAGTGCTCCTCTTGGGGCAAATTCCAAGGAGCAGAACAGCACGCATTTCTGGTTGACACTGGTCAGTAACAGATCCACCTGAGGGGTTCCCCAAAGGGTGAAGACCTCTTGAAGGATTTTCTGAGCTAGTTCCCACTTGTTTGAGACTGCGCTGCCAGCTTCGAACGTCCGCTGCTGTATTCTCTTTTCCGTCTAGGTGAACTGCTGATAGAAAAGAACAAGTTACTCCCTTACCTGGTAACGTTCTTTCGATGGGATGGTCCGACGATGTATTCCATATCTATGATAGTAATCACCACAGCTGTGCTGCTTCGGAAAATCTTTTGGCATCTGCGTCCCGCATCGATGACGTCGATACGCTGTCCTCGAGGGCCTCTGGTGAGTCGACGTCACCGGATGTTATAAGTAGGACGCACGATGCCCGTAGCCTCAGTTGTAGTTTTTTCCCCAGAACGCGTGGCACCAATCTTCTGCCAGTATGACCACAAAAAGCCTTGTGGAAATGTAAGCTGCAATCGCAGAAGAAATTCTGTAGCGAGGGAGGGAGCGATATGGAATACGTCGTCGGACCATCTCATGGAAAGAACGTTACCAGGTAAGAGTAACTTGTTCTTCGAAGGGGATTGGTTCCTCCGACGTATTCCAGATCTATGACAGACTCCCAAAGCAGTACCAACATATGGCGGAGGAAAAAAGAATTTAGAATATAGAAATTTAGAATGCCCAATCAAATTGCAGAATAAAGGACCGCCTTGCCAAAGGCCAGATCCTGCCCATGGATAGAATCTAGGTAGTAGTGTTGTACAAAAGTATGGACTGAAGCCCAAGTGGCTGCTTCACAGATGTTACGAATAGGAACAGCCCTCTGCAGGGCAGTAGAGGTAGCCATACCCCTAGTCGAATGGGCCCGTAAGCATACCGGAGGTCCTTACCCGGCAAGTGGTAACATTCAGAAATTGCCAAGATAATCCATCTAGACAAAGTCTGCTTAGTAACAGCTTGTCCCAAACGCCTTCCAGCGTAACCAATAAAGAGCTGATCGTCCACTCTGACCCGGGACATGAGTGAAATGTAGAAACTTAAAGCTCTCCTAGGATCCAACCCATGGTGCCTCTCCTATTCCTTACCAGGATGTGGAGGAGGATAAAATGCCGGAAGAACAACCTTCTGGCTTAAATGAAATTCTGACACCACCTTTGGAAGAAAGGACGAACTCTAAGGACAACCCTGTCCTTCTGAAACGCAGTGAAGAGTGGCTTAACTGAAAGTGCCTGTAACTCACTCACTCTGTAAGCAGAAGAGACTGCAACTAAAACAGTTTTAAGGGCCAACAGCCTCAAAGGGCAAGAATGTAAAGGCTCAAACGGAGCACCCATAAGGAATTTCAGAACAAGGTTCAAATCCCAACCAGGCACCTGAAAGGTGACGGCGGAAACACATTAGTAAGTCCTTTGAGAAACTGAGAAATTAACGGAATTTTGAAATAACAATCCTCAGACGAGCGCTTAAATAGACAGCGCCGCCAGGTAACCTTTAACAGTACCCACTTGCAGGCCCCTGTGGGCCAACGAAAGCAAAAAAGACAGAACCACAGGAATGTCGCATGAAAAAGGATCCACATTTTTAACCCTGCACCAGTCACAGAACTTTCTCCAATGTCAACGGTACAGAGACTTTGTTGCCGGCCGTCTGACCGAAAGCAACACCTCCATCCCGTCTTCAGGGAGGTCCTAATCCTTATAACTCAACCTTTCAGAAGCCAAGCGTGAAGCTGGAGGGATATGATCTCTGGATGGAGAACCTGCCGCCCCTCCCGTGAGAGCAGGTCGTCTCGGTAGGGAAGACAACGTGGAGGGCAGATTGACAAGTTGAGAAGGTCCGGGTACCACATCCTCCGAGCCCAAGCCGGAGCAATGAGGAACATCCGGGAACCGAACTTCCGTAACCTCTGCAGCACTTGCGAGATGACAGGGACTGGAGGAAACGCGTACAGCAGTGGGAAGGACCACTCCACCACAAACGCGTCTCTTAAGACTCCTTTTGGAGGAAATTCCCACAAGCAGAACCTTTCGCACTTCCGGTTGACACTGGAGGCGAAGAGATCCACCTGAGGGGTCCGCCAAAGGGCGAAGATCTCCAGGAGAATCTCCTGAGCCAGCTCCCACTCGAGAGATTATGTTCTGCCTGCTCAGAGCGTCCGCCGTCTCGTTTTCGTCTCCGGCCAGATGAACTGCTGAGATCGAAACTTCCTGCTGGATGGCCCAGAACCAGAGCTGCATCGCCTCCCTGCACAGAGGAAGTGACCCCGCCCCCCCCCCCACCGCCTTCCCTTTTTGTTGAGGTAGTGCATGGCCACTGGGTTGTCCATCAGAATCGGGACATTCTTTCCTCGCACAGTCGGCAGAAAAGCCTTCAGGGCAAGCCTGATGGCCTGAAACTCCAACAGATTGATATGGAGTCTGGACTCCGGAGACCAACGACCACTGACTGTCAACTCGTTGGCATGAGCTCCCCATCACGTGAGGGATGCGTCCCTCACGATCGTCACCTCCGGCCAGGGTAGCCAAAATGAAGCCCTCCCATTAGATTGCCTTTGACGGCCCACCACAGAAGGTCCTGGGCGACCGAAGGCGGCACCTGAACGGGGTCCGACATCCTGCCGGAGAACTGTGACCACTGCATCTTGAGAGCCCATTGCAGAGATCTCATCCGCAACCTGGCACTAGAAGAATGCAGGATGCCATGAGGCCGAGCAACCTCAAGAACTCAAACGCTGGGAGACACTGGCCATGTTGAAACTTGTGCACCATCTGCTGAATGTGATGGGCCCTCACCTGGGGGGGAAAACACTGCCCCAGGGATGTGTCGATCACTGCTCTGATGTACTGGAGCCGCTGAGTTGGCGTCAAGTGGGACTTCTTTAAGTTGAGGGAGAAGCCCAGCTTGTGAAGGGAGTGGCAGGTGACGGACAGATGATACAGGACTTGCTCGGGAGAGCGGGCCCTGATCAGTCAATCGTCCAGGTAGGGGTAGACGTGAATCCCCCCTTCCCTGAGATACGCTGCCACCACCATCGTGAGCTTGGTGAAGATCCTCGGGACGGAGGTCAATCCGAACGGCAGGACCCGAAACTGAAAGTACGAGTCGCAAACCGCGAACCTCAGGTACTTCTTGTGCTTCGGATGGATCGGCACATGAAAATAAGCATCCTTGAGGTCTAGAGACACCAACCAGTCCTGAAGTTGAAGGGCCTGGAGGACTTGAGAAAGAGTAACCATCTTGAACTTGTCCTTCCCGAGGAGCTTATTCAAACCGTGCAAGTCCATGATGGGTCTCAATCCCCATTCTTTCTTCGAAATCAAAAAAATAAGGGGAATACCATCCCTTGTTCCTCCCCGCTACAGGCACCAGTTCAATGGCGCCTTTCTCCAGCGGGGATTGAATTTCCTGCGCAAGGAGCGGATCTGGACTCTTCAAAGAGAGATTCCCTGGTGGAATGTCGTGAGGCCTCTGCCGGAAAGGAAGACAGTAGCCGTGGGCTATGATCTCCTGAGCCCACACATCTGAAGTAATGGCACACCACTCTACAAGATGCTGCGCCAGCCTTCCCCCAACCGGCGAACCATGGGACATGACCTCATAACTGAGCTGAAGCGGCTGCTGCAGTGCCTGAGGGCAAAGAGGCAACTGCCCGAGCGGCCTTGGCACCTTGAGTACCCCGTTTTCCACCTCTGGCACTCCTACGGTGGCCCCTTTGACTTGCAGCTCCTCTCAATTTACTAAAAGGACGAGTAATATCGAAAGGAACCTCCCCTCATTGCTGTTCCCTAGGACGAAAAGGCGGAGGTTGGCGAACTGCAGTGTCCAACGACTTTACTACAGCTTTGGAGGTCTGCAACCTCTCAAGGGTGACGAGCTGCCAAAAAGATGTTCACCATCAAAGGGCATGTTGAGGAGCCGGGCTTGCACATCAGGAGCAAACCCCGACTTCCGCAACCACGCAAACCTGCGTATTACAGTGCTCGCTGCCATGGACCGGCTGACGCAATCAAACATGTCCAGACCCGACTGAATGGATTCACGCATGGCATCCTTTCCATCCTGCACGATAGCAAGAAAACCATCCGGTTCCTCCCCTTCAGGAATATGATCAGCTGCTAAGGAGATACAGTTCCACAGAGTGAGCGTGAAACGAGACAAGGCACAGACAGAGTTGGCAGCCTGAAGCGCCATACCCCCAGAAGAAAACACTTTCGCCCAGCCGTCAAAATGTTTGTCGTCCCTATCAGGATGGATGGTAGGGTACGACGCCTGCTTTGCGGGGGCCGTAGCCGCCTGCACCACCAAACTCTCCGGAGTAGGGTGCGTTGTCAAGTAGCAGGGGTCGCCACTGGCTGGGTGATATTTCTTCGGCAAGGACTTGCTCACTGCCAGGAGACTCTCCAGAGAAGTCCAAGCCACAGCCACCCTTCTCTGCAAGGCCATATGGAATGGGAGCAGCAGGTCAGTTGGTGGACCGTGGTCGAGGAGATCAGTCAGGGCATCCTGCTGAAAATCCCCAGGTGGGTCGGAGGGGGGGGCAGACCACCCCAGGTAATCGTGACCCTCGAGATCAGGTGCCGGTATGAGGACTCGGCATGCGTGCCAGGCTCAGGCCTACCAAACTCCACCCCGTGGCACGGGGTTCCACCGCGCCACGGGGTACCTCTGACAAAGCCAGCTCGAAAGGTGTCGTTGGAATCGGCGTCGATGTCGAGCGTGGCGGCGACCGCTTCAACACAGGCCTCGAGGGAGGAGCCCCGAGCGTGTCTCGACAGCCTGGGCGCCGATGGCATCGACGACTTCCTCATAGGCGGAGCCTTGAGAGAGTTCTTAGACGCCTCGGCGCCGCAGGCGTCGATGTCTTCTTTGAAGACATCAAAGGTTCTCGCGGTCTCGAGGGAGTCGAGGACCGGGTATGGGCATGTCTCGAGCGACCATCCTTGTCAGACCGGCATCTCGAAGGCGCACGGTGGTCGCGACGACCGCTCAAGCCCGAAGGCATATGAGCAGTGTCTCTAGAACGGTCACGGACAGAGTCTTTAGATGGCGCGGACGGACCAGAGCCCTGCGATCGGAAAATCGCCAACATCTTTCGGAAGGAATCCCATTCCTCAGGAGTGGAATGCTTGTTGGGACAAGCAACCCGCCAACGGGTGGAGTCCTCAGACGAGGACGGGGAAGGCGACCTGTGACGGCGCTTCCTGGAGTGCCTCGAAGAGGCAGTGGAATGGCGGGACCGACTCCCAGACGGAGAACCCCCAGACTCCCCCCTCGAATCATCCGTCGAAAGACCAGTGGAACGCGACTTCTGGGGCTTGGCCACCTTACCGACCGACAGCTTCTTACGCTCCCGCAAGGCCTTCGATGTGAGCGATTGGCAGTCGACAGTCATCCGTACCGTATCGTGGACCTCCACGAGGCACCAGAGGCAAGCGTTGTGCGTGTCCGTCAGCAAAATCTTGGACCCGCACACCCGACACTTCTTAAAACTGGACCGCGGGGTGGAAGAAGTCGAAGACATCATACAATATCGCAAGGAAGAAACAGGTTCGAAGAACCGAAATAACAGGATTCAGTAGAACCGAGGCGCGCCGAGATCTCCGAAGCGAACACGTTCGTGGAAAAAACGGAACTGAGGCTACGGGCATCGTGCTTCCTACTTATAACATCCGGTGACGTCGGCTCGACTGAGGCCCTCGATTACAGCGCATCAACATCGACTCAGGACGCAGAGGCTGAAAGATTTTCCGAAGCAGCACAGCTGTGGTGATTACCGTCATAGATCTAGAATACGTCGGAGGACCCAATTCCCTCGAAACTCCTCTTTGAATTGCCCAGAACAAGAGCTGCATTGCCCCTCTGCACAGTGGTAGTGACCCTATACCTCCTGTTTAGGTAGTACATGGCCAGCGTGTTGCCAGTCATTGACATTCTTCCCCCCCCACACACACAGTACCAGTCTGATTGCCCTCAGCTCGAACAGGTTGATATGTAATTTGGACTCAGATGGAGACCATCGACCACTGATTATCAGGCCGTTGGTATGCACTCCCCACCCTGTGAGTGAGGCGTCCGTCACTACTGTTCTCTCCAGCCATAGTTGCCAAAATGGTTCTCCCTTTAAAATGTTGTCCTCGCAGGCCAGCTGCAGGAGATCCTGAGCAACTGTTTGGGACCTCAAGGATATCCGACATCCTGCCTGAGAATTGAGACCATGGAGTCCTGAGAGCCCACTGGAGAGATCTCATTCTCAGGCTCGCATCTGGCACCAGAAAAATACAGGATGCCATGAGGCCAAGCAACCTCAGAAAGTCGAAGGCTGGGAGACGCTAGGCACTCTGGAATTTGGTGACCATCTGCAGAATGTACTGAGCCCTCACCTCTGGTGGCACGGCTTTACCCAGGGATGCATTTAGGGCTTCTCCAATGAATAGGAGCTTATAAAATGGTATCATGTGAGACTTCTTGACGTTGAGGGAGAAGCCCAGTCTGAAGGGAGTGACGGGTGGATGCGAGATGTTCCAGGGACTGTTCGGGGGGGACCGTGCCCGGGTCAGCCAATCCTCTAGGTAGGGGTACACCTGAATCCCCCCCCTCTCCTGAGACTTGCTGCCACCACTGCCATTAACTTGGTGAACACCCTCGGGCAGAGGTCAGCCCAAATGGCAGAACTCGAAACTGATGAGAACCTCCCACGGCGAACCGCCGGTACCTTCTGTGATGGATTGGCACATGAAAGTAAGCATCCGGAAGGTCCAATGATACCATCCAGTCCTGAAGCATCTGAGAAAAGGTAACCATCTTGAACTTGTCCTGCCTGAGGAACTTGAAGTCTCTGAAGTCCAAGATAGGTCTCAATCCTCCATGCTCCTGAAGGAATAGCCTGCCATTTTTACAGATGCTGCGATAGTTCACAAGACCCCAGTGGGAGGCAGACTAATATCAGTTAGGTCATCCTGTTCGAAAACTGGACTTGGTCTAATCCACTCTCAACATTAACTGCCTTTAGGGTTCTTCTGTATGATCAGATAGTTCTGATCTGCCAAACTCTACCTCTGGTAAGGTGTCCAATACACTGGCATTATATAGGCACTCTTGAAGGTCCTTTATCCTGGATTCCTCAGATATTAGGACTCCATGTTTAAGCTTGAAAGCTGGCGCAAACCAAATGACCCCATTTTGAGCAATGCAATTCATTAGTGTTCGGAAGTCACAATATTGGGACATTTTTGTGGACAGCTTAAATACCAATCAAGATTTGTCATGAAGGTTGACCATTGCCAGCATTTCCCTTTACGAAACTGCGAGTAAAAGTGACAGACATAAGTAGTTACACTGCCAACAGCCATTCAAGTAAACTTGCAATTGTAACAAAATGTTACTAGGTAAATAGGAAAAGGAATACAGTGTATCCCCCCCCATCACTCCACGTGAGGTGTGCTCACTCACGCAAAATGTAAAGGGCATGAAGTATTTGAAAGAGAAATTAACAGGGCAGCCCAAAGGGACACCCCAGCCCAAGCCCAAACGTTGTGGGAAACTAACGTCAACCATAAGCTATGGAGAGACATAAAAAGGTCACCCATAAAAAGGTAAAGACTAGATGAGAGGGGGGGAAAAAAAGATTGCCCTTCACCTAGGGACAAGGTAAAACAGTTACCAAGTCCAAGCAAAATGTTTGGGGGTTGACACAGGTCCGAAAGATTTATCATAAATATGAAAACCTAAAAAGGACTACTGCCAGCAGTAAACTAGAGTCCACCCAATGCAGCAGAGGTCTCAAGAGGCAGACACCTCCTACAAACGAGAACCCTTAGGTGGTGAAGACCATTTCCATGGAGACATGACCAATGCAGAGAGAATCCCTCCCTTCCCCCTTAGTGGTTATTGAAACAAAATGACATCGAATCAGCAAAGGCAGGGGAACAGGGCATACAATAGTTTGTCACCTGGAGACAACTGAGAATGCAATTTAAGTTACTTATTTCTGAGGTAAACACTAGTTCTATTTAACATTGCTGTCCTAAAAATGTATAGGTTAAAAGTTGACTTACCAAAGTAATCCGAGGGTCCAAGTCTTCCAACTTCAACAAATTCCTCATTTTCAGACCTGCGCTGAAGAACAGCAGCTGTGCCCTATATCAACAAAAAGGGCATAACAATTTAAAAGAAAGCAAAAAAAGTTGCCAGTTTTACTTTAATTCTTTCCTGGAGTTTTGAACAGATTCTAATCATGTCAGATTCTGTCCTCCTTGCCAGTGTTCCTGTGGGGGGGATGGCAGGAGGGGTACATGGTTGGTCAAAGCCCGCCAATCAAAGCCTATGTAGGCTCCCTGTTGCCTCCCCACATTCGAAAGAAAAAAAAAACTGCGCTACTCTGGGAAGGGTTTCGGGTTGCTGGAAACAGCGTGCAGAGAATGCATATTCTCACCTGCTGGTTGCAGATTGGCCAAGCGCCCTTCCTGGGTGCTAATGGCATACAAGTCTTGAAACACTCCACAGACTGAAGTATTGGCTATATGCTCCTGCACTTTCACTACAGTTTCAAATACCAATAATAACAATGTGTTAAAATGCCTTTTTCAGAATCATCCCTGTGGCCAGACTGAACGACCACACTATTGGTGGGTACAGGGCAAGACACCAATGTCTAGCCAAACTATCTGATCTGGATAGTGTGACTGAGCAGCAAGGCCAAGACAAGAGTATGCAAGCAGTAAAGGTTTCAGTTGAGCACACAGGGCCCTGCAAATAAGTTAGGCAGAATGCATATAAAATACAACCAATTAGACTCTGGGCAGACCTAGTCATTAAAAGCCACAAGTAAGCAACACACTAAACATACACCATTTACTCGTTGATACGCATTTTTTGGGTGATCTGGCTACAGAGCACAGACATTACATTTCAGCACAGGCAACTACAACAAATTAGAGGACTAAAATGCAGGAAGGAAAATTCTAAAGTAAGGCACTAAACCTCAAAACGTCCTTCCCTTGATAGAAAAGGGGGGCCCTTAGTCTCAAGTCCCACTGCAGTTCTTTTCAGAAGACAATGAATTTCAAGTATTGACAAAGCCAAAAGGCAGTTGCAAGTATCTCAACGAACCATGAAAGCAAAGTTCTTTGGAGTTCCTCACCCAATCAAACCATTTTAGGAGAAGCTCTGGGGAGGAATGTTAGGGAGAATTGTCATAAATGTGCTAATTCCCTCCACCTTAGAGACCCCCAGCAAGTTTGCTGTATTTTGAGGACTTTTTTTTAACCTGGGGAGAGAGTGCCCCTTTTCCCCACTCTCGCATGTATTTTTATGTGAATTTTACCTCTGTTTCTTTTGGTTGTGAAATCTGACAAACTCCATCGCCATCATCTTTTACATTGTATCACAAAGCACCTTACATGCAGTGACACAGGGAAGTCTTCCAGATTTCCCAAAGGTTTAAATACCTACTCTGGGATAAACTACTGTTTCCCAGAACAGTAAAGTGAAATTGACTACTTAGCATTGTAACTTTCTAGACCCAGCACACACTATCTTATAGATATAGCTACAGTAAAGCATACACTGGAGCCATCTTTGTCAAAATGGCGCCCAGTCTTTTTTCTCCATTTCTTTGTTGAAAGGTCCTTCTTGAAATGTTTTCGTTTGCGCGCCAAACCCAGTTTGGTCTCTATGTTCATTCAGCCTTTTGTGGGGTACACAAGTGAAACCCGCCTCTGGCTCCAGAGTGTCTTGGGTAGGCAGGAAGTGAGGGAGTTGCCCGAAACTCCCTGTGCTTAGTCTCCTAGGAGACCCAAATGCACTCTGGTAATGGGCTGGCTGACTGACCAGGACAGCCACCCTGCTGGGTAAATGACAGCTTGGCTGGAATGAACGGGAGACAACTGAATAAAAGATGAGTCCTTTGGCTTGGAAGGCAGAGTCGACCACTGGACGAAGGAACCGAACAACTTTAAGAGGACGCCTGCTGCACCTCCTGGGCCGTTTGCATGAGGGTGTCCCGTGGGAGATTCGGCACCCTAACCTCAGTCTGGAGGGTGGGGGGGGGCTGACTGATGCTGGAAATGCATTGGAGGGACAGGGCCTCCATGCCCTTGTCCTGTAGTTATTTTTCATTTGTGTGCTGTATTGTCTTCTGCCCAGGAGTACATGTGGGACTCTTGGCAGTGCAGCTCTTCCTGCGTTTGGTTAGGTGTACAGACCCATGGGATACCCTTATGGCACCCATGGGTGGTGGTACACACATGTGCCCCTAGTGTATGATTTTGGGCACCTGTGTGTGGCCCACAGAGCAGGGTATGGGCTGGTGGCGGCTCCATGCTGAAATTGACAGGTGCTCAGAGTATCCTCCATTTTGGGATACACAGGCCCTGCCATTGGAATCAGTTGGTTCTTGATAGGAAACAAGATGGCCCCTGTGGCCTCTTGCTTTCTATTGCCCGTTAGCTTGTATTTCCAAAGACCTGGGAAGCCCCGACGCTGTCCCTTCCGCCGGACTGGCTGTTGGGTGGAAGTTCCATATATGGTATTGTAACAAAGTTAAGTCCAGACTGGCTGGAGCCTTCCCAGTGACTATGTTGTGGGTGCACCCTCTGGGTGGGACCTGGGTGAATTGAGTGTGCGACCAATATGCACTTCTTGTTGTGGATGTCTGGTTTCTAGTATGAAACAAGACTGAGACAGCCCTGCCCGAAACTGGTATGAATGCAGTGTGTAGTGTTGAATGTCTGGGTTCTTGTCCCAAAAAACATTCCTTGTTGCGAGTGTCTGAGAGGGAGGAGAATGGCCTGAATGCACTGTATGCCTGATTGGCTGCCTCACTGCTCGAATGCCCTTCTGAGGGATTTGTTGCCCAAGTGTGACCCAGCAGAATGAATGGGAGATCACCAGTATAACTGGGGGCCTCTCACTGCTAGAATTCTTTCAGAAGCTGAAGTAGAAACAGGCATCGAAACGGACGCTGTTCAGAAGCTGAAGTGGAAACTGATGCTTGATCTCGAAGCCGAGCCCGAAGAAGGTGGTTGACTGCCGTTACCTTCACCACAATCTGAAAGCCGCCGAGACTGATATAAGAGGGGACCTGGTTAGGCACCCTCTTCCGAGGTTCGAGGGACCATCTAGCACTGCTAACCTTTGATGCCCGGAGCCGAAACGCTTCATTGTTTAAATCATTTTGGATTCCCGGATGCACTCGTCCGCACTGCCGACTGCCTTATCCCGCCAGAGAAGGCCAGGCCGTCGACGTGCCGAGTAGCATCCGCTGGTGGGTTTCGCGCCACCCAAAGACCGTAGCGACGCCGGACGACTGGACGCCCTTCCTCGGCCAAAGTTATTCACAAACTCTTTGCGGTCCTGAACTATTGACATCGAGGTGCCCCGCACGCCTCTTTGCAGGACGTCTTCGACTAGCACCGCCAGTACCGAAGCTGCTGCCTCGACGCCGCCAAACTTCCATCGAGGATTCTCGACACAGTTCACTTTCTTCGAGGCCCATCGCCGATCCGTGGCTCCTGCTTTAAAGGGAGTCGCTCAAGAAGGATCCCTCGACGCCTCCTCAAGGTACTCTGCTATTCCAGGTACATTGGGGTGGTAGAAACATTTTTGCCTGGGGAGGGGGATCTCCACACAGAACGCTGTCTAGTGGTAGGTGCCAGTATTCTGCCAATTGTTCTAACCAACTGCTTTCCTCCTATGTATATTGATGGTTACCTTTATTAATTGATTTGTGTGACATTTGATCAGAGTACAGTTGATGCACTTTATTGAAATCTGATTATTGTGGTACCACTTCGAACTGTATATTTGCCATTGTAAATTAACTGAGCACAAAGTGAGTTATTGCGATTGGGTCTATAACCTTGAACCTTAATTATCTAAAGACTTTTCACTAATACAATGTGTTGACATTCCTTTGTGGGTGCTTGGGGACTACACTGTACTTAGGAACCAGCCCGCATAAACTCCTGAGAAGCTAGGCCTTGATTGCTCCTCCATTGCTACCAACAATAGAGAATCTTGGCAGGGGTCTGCTGTGCCTCTCCTCTGCCATATAGAGAGCAGGAGTACAGACACCCCCCCAGTCTTTACAGTGGGGACATCTGGGGACTCCTGCACTACGATTCCAAGGTCGGTGGCAGCAATGGGCACACTTTGAATGAGCGGCACTTGGTTGCAGCTACTCGCAGAGACCACTACTGCGGTTCTTCGACACCTTGTGGACTTCCCTTGCTTCTTGGGTCCAGCACTCCGATGAGGTGGCTCAGGCTTCATCAGCCCTGCTTCGAGGAAGTCGGAGGATCTTCCTGGAGCTCAGGTCTGGCTTAAAACAATGCACTCTATTCTGGTGTTCCTGTCCTCTGGCACTCGGTTCCTCTAGCAGCAATGAACATACAGCCAGCAGAGGTGTTCCAGTCAAGTTTGCCTTGGGGTCGATTGGTCCCACCAACCCAAGGGGAGATGTCCTTTTCGGGCTTCTCTAGTCGATGTCAAAATAGGAGCTTCAGCAGTGCAGCAGGGCTTCACCAGGCAAACCAATGGTCCAGGAGGTGCAGCAAGCTTCTCTTACAGTTTTTCTTCTGTACCTTCGTCCAGTGGTTGAGTGCCTTCCTTGCAAAAGACCTCACCTTTTAAGCAGCCTAGCGGTCACTCTCACAGCAGGTTGGCTGCCCTCCAAGGACAGCCAGCCGACCAATCACCTTTGGTTGCATTCCTGTAACCAAGGAGACTAAGAACAGAGTTTTGGGAACCTCCCTCGCTTCCTGCCCTGCCAGACACGCTTGAGCCAGAGGCGGGCTTCACCAGTGAACCTCGCCAAACACAAAACGAACAAAGGGACCAGACTTGGTTGGCGCATAGAGTAAATCTCAAGAAGGTCCTTTCCAACACAAAATGGCAAAAAAAGACGAACAGGGCCATTTTGACCAAATGGGCACCCATAGGTGCTCTAAAGCAGTTGCGAACACAGCCTGTGATAAAAACAATGGTAGGAAAAAGTAAACCACTGCCACCAGCCTTTAATTGTAGAAAGGGTAACAAAAATGATACACGATAAGTTCGACAGAGGGTACACGAAGTAACCGCTCCAGCGCCCTATTGTATTGTGCTGGGTCTATAAAGAGAAAAATGTAAAGTAAGGAACAAGTTACTTACCTGTAACTGTTGTTCTCCAGCATGGGTCTGGCATGGATTCACATGCTCATGAATATTCCCCGTCAGGCTGGGAATCCTCGGTAAAGAAAAATCAGTATCAGTTTCGTTTATGATCTGTCTTTCATAGTAGTAACCAATCACTGATCTCTGCGTCATACTGACCACAGCCAATGACTGCCCTCTACCTAAGCCCCGCCTCTGGCAGCCATCTTCAGATTTGGTAGCATGTGAAGTGGCAGTATGACCAAGTGAAGAGCCGCAGAGGGGTAGGCGGGAGGGCTTGCAAGTGAATCCATGCCAGACCCATGCTGGAGAACAGTTACAGGTAATTAACTTGTTCCTTCTCCAGCATGGGGTCTGGCATGGATTCACATGCTCAAGAATATAAGAATAAATAGCAGTACACACATGCACAACCACGGGGGGTGGCAAAAGGCTCAACATTAAGCAATACAAAAAAAACTCAACATTAAGCATCTCCTCACCAGGCTCACCTTAAGCGAACAGGTTGCGCAGCACGGCTTGGCCAACCCTGGAATCCCGATCGACGCAGTAGACACTCGTGAAGGTGTGCGTCGACCTCCACGTAGCAGCCCTGCAGATGTGCAGCAGGGGCACACCAGATAAGAACGCATAGTAGTAGCAGCGATCGCTCTGGTCGAATGGGCTCTCGGACGGCCTGGCAGCAGTCGGTTAGCCAACCGGTGGCAGTGCATGATGCAGCCGGAGAGCCATCTGGAAATGGAAGACTTCGAGAGAGCCTTCCCTTGATTCACAGGTCCAAAGTTCACGAACAGCTGTGATGTCCTCCGGAAACTCTTAGTGCGGTCCACGTAGAACTTCAGCGCTCTAGCCACATCCAGCGAGTGCAAAGTCCTCTCGGCCGGCGACGAAGGAGACGGGAAGAAAACAGGTAACACGAGGGGCTTGTTAAGATGGAAGTCCGACGGCACCTTGGGCATAAAGGAGGGGTGCGTCCTAAGCACCACCCTCGAGGCATGGAAAGTCAAGTACGGTGCTTTGCAGGATAGGGCCTGGATCTCTCCCACTCGTCGTGCGGAGGTAATGGCCACCAGGAATGCAGTCTTCCACGACACAAACTTCATCGGTGCGGAGTGCATCAGCTCGAATGGTGGCCCCATGAGCCTGGTCAGCACCACGTTAAGTTCCAACGCCGGGGCCTTCACTGGCGGGAACGACCGGAACAGTCCTTTCATAAACTCTTTTACCAGTCGATGGGACCACAGGGACGTCCGTCCTGTGGTTCTGGTATATCTGGAGATCGCTGCCAGATGAATCTTAATGGAGGCATGGGCTAGCCCCGCCTTTGCCAGCGATAGCAGGTACGGCAGCACTTGAGGGGCCGTAATCCGTAGGGGGGTTGATCTTCTGTGCTCTGCACCAGATAGAGAACCTCTTCCACTTATGACCGTAGCATTTGAGAGTCGAGGACGCCCTGGCCTGTGCAAGAACCTCTCTGCAATCGGCCGGTATATCGTAGCCTCCAAACTCTAGCGCTGCAGGAGCCAAGCCTGCAGGTTCAGCGACGCCGGGTCGTGGTGGAAGATGGCGCCTCCTTCTCTGGAGAGAAGGTCCGCGTCCGCCGACAGCTTGATGGGAGGGGACGTTGACAAGTCCAGAAGGTCCGGGAACCAGATCTGCCTCGGCCACGCCGGTGCGACGAGGATCATCCTGCACCGGGACCTCTTGAGCTGGTTGATGAGTCGAAGCAGCAACGGCAACGGAGGGAACGCATACAGGTATAGGCCGTCCCAGGGGAACGAGAACGCATCGCCCATGCTTCTCGGCTGGGTAAACCTGCTGGCGAACCTCTTGCACTTAAGAGTTTGTCGCTGTTGCGAACAGGTCGATTTGGGGTTTGCCCCATCGTCGGAAGAGTTGATCCACCTGATCCTGGCGCAGTTCCCACTCATGACACGGACGCAGCTCCCTGCTGAGCGAGTCAGCGATGGGGTTTCTTTCTCCTGCCAGGTGGAAGGGAACCAGGAACATCCCCTGGGCGACCGCCCAGTGCCACAGATCCTGTGCCTCCTTGGATAGGGCTGGGGATCTGGTGTCTCCCTGCTTCCGTATGTAAAACATTGTCGTGGTGTTGTCCGTGAAGATCCGCACCACCTTGCCCTTGAGCGACGGGAGGAACGATTTGAGAGCCCAGAACACGGCTCGGCGTTCCAGGACGTTGATGTGCAAGAGCCTCTCCTCTGGGAGCCAGAGGCCTCTTGCGTGGAGATCTCCGGTGTGGGCGCCCCAACCTTCCAGGGAGGCGTCTGTCGTCATCGTTTCCTGGTATGCCGGCGTCTGAAAGTCCTTGCCCGCCGTGAGGTGCGCTCGAACGCGCCACCACTGAATCGCCCGCCGGAACACCTCGTTGAGGGGGACCCTGTCTTCGAAGGTGCCCGCCGCCTGCATCCAACGGGTGTCGAGAAATTCTTGAAGAGGGCGCATCTGTAGTCTGCAGAGGCGCACCAGGTAGATGCAAGAGGACATCATCCCCAGGAGGGACTTGATGGACCTCACCCTGGCCATGTCCGTGGCTAGCAGGCGCTACACTTTGCCTAGAATGGTCTTCGTCTGTTCTTCCGACGGGGCCGCCAGGCGCCTTACTGTATCGACCTTCGCTCCCAGAAACAGGGCCACCTGCGACGGCACCAGGTGGGACTTTGGGTAGTTTATGGCGAATCCCAGGTCTGTGAGTAGCTGGATGGTCCTCCCAGTGTGTTCGACGGCGAGTTCCCTAGTCCTTGAGCGGATGAGCCAGTCGTCCAGGTAGGGGTAGACGTGAATCCCCTGCAGGCGCAGCCGCGCCGCCACAGGTGCTAGGCACTTGGTAAAGACCCTGGGGGCCGACTTCAATCCGAACGGCAGTGCTCTGAATTGGTAGTGGCGTCTCTGGACGACGAACCTGAGGAACTTTTGGAGACTTTTGAGGATGGGAACGTGGAAGTATGCATCCTTCAGGTACGACGATAGAAAGTCGCCTTCCTCCAGCTGTCCCAGTACGTGCTGGAGGGTGACCATCCTGAACTTTTGTGACCTGATGTATTTGTTCAAACGACAAAGGTCCAGGATGGGGCGCCAGCCGCCAGTCTTCTTCCTGATGAGGAAATACCTTGAGTACACCCCGGAGCCCCTTCGGGACAAGCTCGATGGCGCCTTTCCTGAGCATCGCCCGTACTTCCAACAGCAGTTGCGGGACGTGATTTTCCTTCCTGGCCACAGGTGGAACGTGAGGGCACTTCTTCCGGAATTCGATAGTGTGTCCTCTTGCCAGGGTATCCAGCACCCAACGGTCGGTGGAGATGGACTTCCACACGCCGACGAAATTAGTCAGCCGACCTCCCACCGGGGTGCTTCGGTGGGGGCCCGAGACCACGGCCGGTTCAGTCCTGCTTGGAGGTGGTGGCCTTGCTGCCCTGGCCACCTTGCCGACGGCGGCGAGGCGCTCCCTGCTTGCCGCGACCCCTGTAGGCCACCTGAGACGAGGAGCGTGCCGCCTGGCGGTAGGACGACGAGCCACCGCTGGATCCCTTGGAGGCACCCGGTCTGCCTCCGGAGCTCCAAAAGGGCCGTCGTTGCTGAAGGGTTCCTAGGGCGCGGGCCGTCTCCGTGTCCGTCTTTATGGCTTGGAGGGATTCGTCCACCGCCTTCCCGAACAAGTTGCTGCCGTCGAACGGCATGTCCAACACCCTGGTCTGGACGCCCTGACGGAAGTCGGTCGCCCGGAGCCAACCCCGTCGTCGTAGGCAAACACCGTTGCCCAGCTGGCGGAACCCGGTATTGGCAATATCGGTTGCCACTGTTATGGCGTGGTCCGACGCCACCTCGCCTTCTTGAAGTATTTCCAGGGCCTCGGACCTCTTGTCGTCCAGTAGGAAGTCCAATATGGGGGCCAGCTTAAACCAGAGCTCCCTGTCGTAACGGCCACGATCGCCAGGGCGTTGGCCGCTTTGATCGTCGTCGCCGCCGACGAAATGACCCGCCTCCCCATGGCGTCCAACTTCTTTCCCTCACGGTCCGGCGGGGAATTAGACGTCAAGGCTCCTGACCCCGCCGCTTTCTTCTTCGCCGCCGCGACAAACTAGTCTGGCGTTTGCTGGGCCCTAAGGCACAGGGGAGCGGTTTCGGGGACCCGGTACTTCTTCTCGTACCGGTCCCCTTTGGCTGGTGCCGTGGAGGGGTTCTTGAGAACCGACAGGCCCTCCTCCCAGATGTCATCGATTAGAGGCACCGCAATGACAGTCTTCCTCTTGGCCTCCCGGCGCTGATAGAGGAAACCTTCCTTTTTCTGCTCCTCCGGGCAGAGCTGGAACAATTCGGACGCCCTGGCGATCATGCCGTTGAATGAGCCAATCTCGTCGGGCGGCGAGGCCCGTGCGACGGGAGACCCGTTCCGTCGTCGTCAGAACCCGTCGTCGAGCCCATCGCACCGTCATCTCCCGACTCGTGGGAGGATGAGGAGGGAACTGTAGGCCTTACGGGGGGCGAGCGGAGGAGAGGGTTGGGTCCTCCGTCGTTTGTTCTGAGGACTTCCCGACGGCTCCCTCACTTCCGAGATCGGACGGGGCTTCTCCCGAAGCTTACCCGGGGTCTCAGACTTTCTCTTCCCCAAACCGGAGCGTTGGCTCGTGGTGGACGGTGCCGGGGAAGGTGCGCCCTGCCTGGCGACCGAAGAGCCCGACCTTTCGGCACTCCCGGAGCCAGTGGACTCGCGGCGCTTGGCCTGTTGTTGGGCCCCCGTCGCCGGGGCGCCCGCACAGGACTTAGCAGCCCGCTCGGACCCTTTCTTCTTCTCACCCGTCAAGCCCGTCTCCAACCAGCTTGCGAGACGGGATCGACGGTCCCTCATGGTCCGCTCCGACAAGTTCTTGCAGAACTGGCAGTCCTTCTCTACGTGAGTCTCGTCCCCATGAAGACAGTAGAGGCATCGCGAATGTTCGTCTTCCTTAAACACATTCTGCAGCCCGCATCCAGGGCAGCTGCGAAACAGCTTGGGTCCGGGTGACGAACTCGCATCCTGGGCAATCTCGAAATA
Organism: Ambystoma mexicanum; assembly: GCF_040938575.1. NCBI lineage: Eukaryota > Metazoa > Chordata > Amphibia > Caudata > Ambystomatidae > Ambystoma > Ambystoma mexicanum. The sequence continues at coordinate 919,618,760 of NC_090926.1, read as the reverse complement.
GGCCGCAAATCTTCTGGAATCCTCCTGGAAGTTGATTCGACGGCATCTTCACCCTTGAGGGGCGTAGGAAAATCCCGCAACAGGTAGCCGTTAACGGGAGTAGAAACGGTGGAGCTTGAGGCTCGATTAACCGAAAAAATGTGAAAATTCACCTGAAAAAGCGCGAAACACGCAGTAAAAGCTCGAGAGCTCAGCACGAGGACTCCCAACACTTGAACGTGCGGTAAAAATCTGAAGATGGCTGCCAGAGGCGGGGCTTACGTAGAGGGCAGTCATTGGCTGTGGTCAGTATGACGCAGAGATCAGTGATTGGTTACTACTAGGAAAGAGATCAGAAACGAAACTGATACTGATTTTTTTCTTTACCGAGGATTCCCAGCCTGACGACAGAGTATGTGAATCCATGCCAGACCCCATGCTGGAGAAGTCGTCTTTCCAGTGATTTCTCTTTCGATACGAATTTGGAGTTTCAGCACAGCAGCGGTGCTTCACCGGGCGAACCAATGGCCCAGGAGTTGCAGCAGACATCCTCTTCAAGTTATTCTTCGGTTCCTTCGTCCAGTGGTCGACTCTGCCTTCCAAAGCTAAAAGCCTCGCCTTTATTCAGTTCCCTTCAATTCATGCCAGCCTAGCTGTCACCCATCAGGGTGGCTGTCTGTGCTGGACAGTCAGCCGGCCAATCACTATAGAGTGCCTTTGCGTCTCCTGAGAGACTAAGCACAGGGAGTTTCAGGAACCTCCCTCACTTCCTGCCCACCCCAGACACCTTGAATCCGGCCAAAGGCAAAGCAAACAAAGGGTCCAAACCTGTTTTGGTGCACAGAGTAAATCTCAAGGACCTTTCAAAAAAGAAATGGCGAAAAAAGAAGACCAGGCCATTTTGACAAAAAAGGCACCCCTGGGTGCTTACTACAGCTGCGAACGCAGCCCGCGGTAAATGCACTCCACGGTAGTTAAAAGTAAACCACTGCCACGAGCCATTCATGGAGGAAAGGGTAACAAAAATGTTACATGAGAAGCTAGACAAAAGGGATACTAACTAACCCCTCCAACACACTATTGTAAGATAGTGTGTGCTGGGTCTAGAAAGTTATAAATATAAGTAAAGTTAATTTCACTTTACTGCTCTGGGAAACAGTAGTTTATCCCAGAGAAGGTATTTAAGCCGTGGGACAGCCTAAAAGGTTTCCCTCTGTCACTGCGCTGAGCGTGCTGTGCGACACCAATGAAAAGATGATGCCTATGGAGGTGTCTAAAACTCCATAACCAAAGAAAACACAAGTAAAACACATTAAAAACACGGGAGAGTGGGAAAAAGGCTCACAATCTCTCCAGGTAAAAAAAGAAAATGCAGCAAAGTTGCTGGGGGTCTCTAAGGGAAAGGGAATTGGCACTTATGAGAATTCGCCTTAACAGCGATCATCAATCTTTCCTGCCTCCAGGCCATGCTTAACCTTCAGAATTGTAGGACATTGCTACCACAAAGATTTTTCTAATCCCTTCTACTACTGCGCTCACAAGCCTTTATCGTAAGGTAGGCTTCATTTAACTACAGGGCCACTACATTTCTATTACAGGCTAGTTCAGGGAGGAGGAACTTCAGCATGCCATGCAAGTCTAATGTTTCGCCAGGCTTTCATGAATGCCACATCCCAAATGTAATCCCAAACTTAGCCTCCTCGAGGCACTAGAATCCCCAGGAGGTTTCTTTTATATTCAACCAGCAGAAGACTCATTGGTCATACCCTGTATATAACTGATGCCAAACGGCGAGGTTTTTTTGTACACTTGGGGCTCTCAATGTGTCCCGCCACGAAGCATGCCACACTTGTGAACCACCGACACTGTCATGCTCCCAGGAGACATACAATATGGGCTTAGGGAGGAACTTTTTTTATTTTTTTTTATTTTTTGTTTTTGGTAGTAAAAAAACAAGTTTAATTTACACCTTTACAAAAAGATTCTTTTCATTGTCATTCCTCTAAAACATTCCAAACACCTACATTTCATTGCTTGATTACTAATACTTCTAAATACATATTTCATCATACAGAATACCAAAATTCGAAAAAGACAATTTTATACATACATTTTGCTAAAATAAGCCAAATTATTCATCTCGACATCATTTCATGAAATCACCCTAACAAGAATATAAATTAGCAAGAAACCTTTCATCAGCCTCATAATAAACTTGACCTTATTTTGTGCCCCAATAGTGGTTTACAGATGGTATTAAACACCCACTATACAAGAGGGACCTTTTGCTGGAAGCATGCACCATTTCGACATTCCAAATCATTCTCAATCACATTTACGTGTCTTACTGTTGCCAATATTATTGCGGAAGACTGGCCCCACATGCAACGTAACCAGATAAAATTCCGTTCAAGCAGTGAGTTGGTCCCCAGAAATTTACCCAAACAAAAGGAGCCTTTTTTGCTCGAAATAATCACAATACATAAACAGATGCTCAAGTGTTTCTGGCTGTTTGCAGCTGGAACAAAATCTACAGTAGCCCCAACAACACCCTACCTTGAACCCAGACCAGTTCTTGATACGAGATCCCGTGTGGATCAAATCCAGACGAAATCTCATAAGTCTGTCTGGCATTCCTGTCAGGAAAGCAGAGGATATAGGTCAAACGAGGGACAAGGGCATGTCTAAATTTAGCATGTGTGTGAAATGAAGAATAGCCTGCAATTAGGTCAGCATTGCGAGCCCAGGCATTCCTATAATGCCTGGTTTTCGCTTTTCCTGGGGAATTGATAAGCTCCTGATGTGATATGTTCAATGAACTCAGGATGTTAGACATACGACCCTGAAATTGTACAATGGATGCAGGCAGATCTGCTTGGAGCATTGCCCTAAAATCTTCATAGAGCGAGTTTGGCGGCGGCGAAAGCATTTTGCAATATGTATTAACCAGTCGCCAGGTGCATTTCTCCGCCAAGGGATAGAAAACCAAGTTCATGAAGCAGGATTGCGTTTGGCAAGTAACCAGGCAACCCCAGGACTTTTTTCCAGGCACTACCCTGCAAGATGTTCAAAGTGGGGCCCATGTCCAACAAACAAACATCTAAGCTATATAGAATGGTTGGCTCTACTTTCATGGTGTAAAAATATAGCAAAGGCATAAGAGAATACCTACAGTATTTTATAAAGATTATTTTAATTTGCGCAGCCAAGATATTCATCTTGGCTGACAAAGTACCACGCCATTTTGCGATAGACATTGTTTGAAATATGATAACCCAAATAGGTGATCTCATTCATAAACGCTATAATATTAAGTTTAATTACAAATTTAAACCTTAAAGGTTTCTTAGTTTTTGTGAAACTTATGATATGCGATTTAGATGAATTGATAGTCAAATTATTGCGCAAACAATATTCATTACAAATATTTAATTTGTTCTGCAACCCAAAGGGTACCTTATCAAACAATATATCGTCAGCGAACGCCAACCAATTCAAACGTAGTTTGCCAAGATTAACAGGGAAGACATTTGCTCCCTCCCAGATGTTTTCAATGTCCGCCAGATAGAGATTGAACAGTACAGCAGCCAAATTGCAGTCCTGTTTCACACCGATTTCTGTCAAGATCTTATCAGACAGTAGTCCCTCGGAATTGATACGGACCTTGTAAGAAGTCTTCAGGTGTAGGGCTGCAATAATTCCAACTAACTTTGGTGGAATTCCATAAGACAGCATCTTCTGCCAAAGTCGAGTGCGCAAGACACTGTCAAAGGCTGCTGATAAATCTAAAGATGCCATATAGATTGGACCATTAGCTTTAGTACGGGAAGCTAACAGTGTGAGAATTTGTGCATTAAGCTGAGTTCCCATAGCTTTTCCAAAAGCCTACCTGTGCTTAGGAGAGAATACCTGCGGAAGTTATATATTTCTCCAATTCCCACAATACCAATCGAGCAAATATTTTAGCCACCGTATCTATGAGGGCAATTGGCCTAAAGTTGGCCGGATCGTTCAGGGCTCGCTTTTTATGAATAGGGATCACAATTGCGGAGAGCCACAAATCTGGAATAACGCTTGAATGGTATATTCTTTGATAGCGGGGCAATAGGTATCGAGCCCAAAAATGTGGGTCATCCTTATACACACAGGGAGGCAAACCATCTGGCCCTGCAGCTTTGGAGTACTTCAATTGAGTGATTGCCCAAATAACATCACTAAGAGTCAAGGGACACTCAGACGGCATCTTCCAATGCAGATTCTCCGACTCCGAACCTCTGTGAGCAGCTGGTATTGCGTATCTTTCTGTAAAAAATTGTTGCCATACTGATCCAGATATAATCGCAGTCATACGCTCGTCCACTTTTCCCAAAGGATTTTTCAATGCAACCCATACTTCTCTAGTGTTTCTTTTGCAAAGTTGTTCCAACATCTGTTGGTTTTGGAGAGTGCGCTGCGTGACGCAACAATTTTGTTTTGGTCTTAAAGCGTGCTACGATGGATTTTTTTTAAATAATATATGCTGAGGTGTTTAAATTACCAGCTCTTGCCAAGCGCAACTCTCGATTTTTGAGAGTTTTCAGCAACGCAACCTCCGCGCTATATTTATGGGGACCTTTCGGGGTTTGTGCACCAATAAAATGTTGAAGGTAGAGTTGTGGCGGATGAATCCGGGGATTAGAGCCTTCTATCTCCAGACATGAGTTCAAATCTCCACCAATTAAAATGTCATGCTTGGGGAAATATACTGAAACCCTCTCCAACATTTGGGTTAGTTCCAGTATAGCAACATCGATTGGTTCAACACTGGGATTCCAGTAAATAGACAATAGAACTATGGCATAAGGGTTACATCCAAAAGACTGCAATTCCACCAGTATGCAAGTATCTAGTTTCTCCACTAATCTAGATGTTACTTTTCAGGCCGTTTTTAATTAATATCGCAGCTCTGCCAGATGGTCGCCCTGCCAATTGGCGTCGCGCAGGTGCGTTAAAGGTAATGTAGCCCATCAAGTACGATGTCATACAGTGCCATTGTTTCCTGCAACAGTAGGACATCAGGTCTGAGATGAACCGCCAGACGACCATGCCATGCCATAAGATTTTTCATGCCGCAACAATTCCAAGATGCGACACTGATACCTGGTGGTTATAAATTAGGGGATTCCGGTTTCATAGCAGCTGCCACTTTAATCAGTGGTTCCAGCCATGAGAGGCCACTTAACGCCTGTGTTAGTGAGGCCAATCTTTGAGTCAATTCGATAGTTTTCTGTTCATAACCCACCACTATGGGAGGTTTGACCTGCTCCTTAGGTGTAGGAAGGGCAAAGTCAAGAAAAGACCACGCATTCTCCATGTCTGCAAACAGACAGGGAGAGACTCCCAATATTTCAAAATCATCCACGAAATCCAAAATTAATTTAGTAATGATTTGAGATTGAACTCTACACAGAGCTCTATGGTTGTTGTGCGGAGCTAACTTGATCCAATCCAGGTCCTTGGGTACCAGATTCCTTAATAAAGGAATCTGGGAAAAGGTATTCATTAAAAATGACCTGTTGATTCTTGCTGACCCATTAATCTCTGGGTTGCTGGTCCATCCTATAACCTGTTTCATATCATTTGGGGTTTCAGACAAAGACTGAGGGACTTGATGGTTTTCTAATGGCGATGTCATCTCCGTTGAATCAACTTCAGGTCTGCCATAAACCACTTGAGGCAAGGGGGCAGGTAGAGTGGAAGCCAAAGTTAGATTCACCTCAGGTGTAGCTAGGTGTGCCACAACAGCTTCTAGTTTCAACAAGTTAGGGGGACAGCCTACATCAGCATTCCCATCAACACAGGGGGCACTACCCTTTGTCGCTCCGCTCAGACCATCTGGTTCATTTTTCTGTAAGACCAACCCAGTAACCAGTGGGAACATGTTCTTGTTTGGGGGACAAAGACCATTCCCTAATTCTTGGGGTCTGTCGACCAGTTTTTTTATTCACAATGGTTGGAAAAAAACTGTGAAGTTGTAGTTGGGCTTTCGTTAAGGGGGTTTTGGGGGGCTGCGCAGATAGCACTTGGACATTACCGCTTTTCAGTGCTTTGATCTGCAAGAGTGTCTTGCTTTCTTCATGTAGATCATGGAGATCCAGTGTTAGGGCAACTGAACTATCACCCAATTTCGTACATACACTATTTGGGGTATCTTTACTAGGCTGAAGCCCCTTTACTGGAGCCACGTTCATGGATGCCTTCTTCTGGTTGCTTTTAGCTAAAGTTAGGCGTTTTTGGGCTCGTAAAAAGGCTTTTTTTGCCTTTCGAAAGACAAAATGCTTATCATCTTGCTCAGCTGTGCCCATAGGCCCACAGCTTGGCAGCAAGGGTACCGGGAGCTCCGCACTTGCTTGTGCGTCAATGATTGCTGTCAAAGCTGAGGGACTATCCGGAGTTGATGATTCACCACTAACTGTCTCGAAACCACCACAGGGCCCTGTAGATACCAGGGATTGGGATTTTGAGACCACATTGTAGAGTAAACGTTCCACCTGGAGTAAGCGATCATGCTGAAGCTTTGATACCTCTAAGAGATCCATTTCCCCCAAGGCACCGAGATCGTTTACATCACTGCTCACACCTTGCACCACATGCGAGTACAACCTATAAGGTGGCCATACAATTGGGGGTCCAACATCCGTCTGAGTACCCTGTGAGCGTGAAACCAAACTAGATGGAGTCAGAGTATGTGACCCAGCAAATTTCAACATCATTTTTTCAAATTGGGCTAGATAGAATGACCGTGAGTTCTCTTCTGCAAGTATGAACCCCTCTAGTCTAGTTATTTTTTCTTTCATAAAGGCCAAAGAACCCTGCATCTCCCTTATAGAGCAATGAGTAAGTTCATGGCCTTTATCAAGCAAATTAAGAATGTGCAAGATCACTGGGAAGTTAAAGGGCTCGTGGGCAAGAATGTCTGCAGGCGAGTCCTCAGGAGTCGAAACAGCCCTACCGATCCCCTTTAAGTTACCCAATCCCACATCCTCATTCACCGTGGAAAAAGCCCCCCGGGTATGGGGCAACTCAGTCTCTTTATTGAGAGCACATCCTTCATGCGGATTTGCAAGACCAAATAAACTAACACCTCCCACTCCCGACAAAGAGGGCCCTGGAAGATCCCTTCTAGGACCCAAGTGCTCTTTGAAGCTGGAATCATTCAAATGGTGGAAATGCAATTGTTCCCGAAAAGGGAAAGAGCGAGAAGCAGGAGAGGAAGGGCCGAGACAGAGCCTTACTCGTTTGCCCAATTCATCCATGATTGTGGGAGCAAGCATAGATGTGTCAGAGACATGGGCAAAACCCTCCTGTGAATGGGGTACAATACAATCAATATCATGAACATGAGCCAACGGGCAGTCCATCTCACTATTACAATCATTGGCATCTTGTACTGAGAAAGTCAAAGGGGGGTGATCCTGGACCTGTCCTGCGGTTGAAGGATCAGTATTAACCGCCTGGTCCATCATTGGTGAATCTTCCTGATCTGTAAGTACGGGGGTGGGTGGGTCAAAGCCCCACTTTCTAACGGGGCTATTTTGTCAACAGCTAAATGAACCAGTACATTAGCAACAGGGTTGAGTTCCGTCGCTAGACTTGCCAGTTCGACCTCAACTGGGGTTGACATTGATAAGAGTGATTTTTTTAGTAGATGGCAACAAAGGCAGGGTGGTGTTTGCGCTTTTAGACCCTTGATTCTTACCCGGGCCTTTAGAGAAATTGACAGACTTATTGTTGCTTCTCAATGCCCGACCCATTTCCTTTACCTGGTCGCCAACAAGCAAAGGCAGGGTACTTCACTCACAAGTATGATGCTCCTCCCACAAAATATAAACACATCTAGGAGGGTTCAGACAAGAGGTCAACAAAATATAACTTCCCACCCAACTTCCACCAACCCCTTGATGTGCATAACAGCACCACAAATATGGAGCAAACACACCCCAAACAATGGATAAGATCTCGTAGACAACTCAGTGTAGATAAAGCACAACAAACTCTAAATACAGCGCGAAACAATACAGAGAGCACGGGGATCCCTTCAAAGCTTTAACATGAATAAATGTGGTGACCTGAGTGAGTCCTCGTGCATTCCATTTTAATACATGCTCACTTCAGGCCATCATTTCTGTGCGTAGCCAACTGTAGCTCTTGGTACCCCGTTCACGATTCCAACCAAGCCACCACAGCCTTGTATCAATAGTTCACTTTGTGAAAGCCCCAACTGAAACTCCCCAAGCTTGCCCAAAAGCTGACTAAGGAGGAAACGGCAAGAATCATAGTAGCCGTATTGAGAAAGTTTCACAAACACAGAATGCTCAAACAAGCAGTTTGTTCAACAAGATAATCCCCTAGCAGGTTCAAAGGCGTGAGGCCCACAGTCACTGGTTTAGGGGAAACACTAGACGCTACCGGTATGCTGGCAAAACTGATTTTTCCCCTTACCAAGTGCACCACATACTTGCAGCCGAGGGTTCAAAGGCACAAGGCCCACAGTCACCCTCAGGTCGTAGATCGAAATGCCCACTGAGGCAAGAAACTCTCACCACATGTAAGCAATAGAATTGCACCAGGCAATAATTAGGCAACTTGCTGGCTGCATTGAAGCAGCATCATAGCAGGGCCAAAACGGAGAAAGGGTTCAAAGACCTAAAGCCCGCAGACACCCCTTTTCCCAAAATCCTCTGGACCTCACAGTACGTACTACAGAGGAGGTAACAGTAGGCTCCCGCCAACACCTTATAACTAAGGACAATCAAGGTAGGCAGAACAGGATTACAGACATCCAGGAACCACTTAAATAGAGCTTGAGGCAATGGTGGGTCAAAGTGGCGCACACGTAACGAGCTTAGCTCAATTTTTCATAACATATACCCTCTCCATGGGTGCTCACAGAGCAAAATTCTCATAATACGTGGCAGTTTTCTTTTTTTTTTTTAATAAAAGTACTAGACCCATCAGATGGCTAATTTTCAAAAATAGACAATAAAACTCCATTAGACCGTCAAAGCGGCAGTGGAGAAGCATGACCCAGTGGTCATTTCCCGCAATGGTGAGCTTTCACAAAGTTTTCTTGCAGTCTCAAGGCACGCAAAAGTCTTACCGAAATGGTTGGGATACACCTCCACACCACGCAACCACAAAACACACTGCTGGCAAACCGCGTCGCGCTCCGCGCCTGCGCGGTGTGTATGTAGTCTGTCACTCTGATTTGATAAACACAGAAAAGGGACTTCAAATGAGTGGACGATCCTCCTCAGAACGCAAGGAATCAGCAGGGATACAAAGTAGCGTCCTCTCTCTCAGCCTCGACAAAACACACTGCTGGAACTTTTGCTTCTGGTAATCGGCTGCTCGCACTGTTGCCTCTACTCTGGCGTATTCAACAGCAGGTCCTCTGTTACATGTGACTCCCGAATTCACTATGCCAGTTTTTAAATTGCACTTCCATGCGCACTTGCTAATGCCCAGCTTGCTAATGCCTCACACATAGGCATTATTTTAGTTTGTGGGTTTTTAGCCCTTCTCTCCACACAGACAGCCCATTAGGGCTCTTTAACAGACTCATTATGTTAGATTACTGCTTAATCTCTTTTCATGACAGTCCGACCCGAATACAGCAGGTTCTACTCAACCCTGGTACTCCTTTGGTCCGGGGTAAGGCGGCCACTACCCTACACCGCCGAAATGTAAAGACCCTTGCATCTTGATCTAGTTATGCAAGAGGCATGCTCTGATTTAGATTACCACGAGCGCCATACGTAGAGCCCGAATTGACCTAACCGATGCAGAGACTTTCCATACACACCATTTTTGAATACTGATCATAGCCAATAGGCCAGTCTCTTATATGCTTTGTAAATATTCCTACATTCAATAATTAAGCAATATGCCCCGAGCAGCGGGGGCATTACCGAGTCAGGTAATGCCCCAGGGCCCATAATTATAGGCTCGAGCCTATAGGAAGGGCCTTAATGAAGGCCCCAGCCTATAGGAAGGGCCTTAATGAAGGCCCCGGGGCATTACCTGACTCGGTAATGCCACCGCCGCTCGGGGCATATTGCCATTAGTACCCCGGCCCACAAGATCTGAGTGACCGGGGGAATTAAAAGCAATTAAAAAAAAAAAAAAAAAAAGAAAATGCCCACCGGGAAAGGGCAAACAGTTTTCCCTTACGATGGCAGCCATCGGGAGCGGATGCGCTGGGAACAGAAGTGCTCCCAGCGCGTCTGCTCCCGAAAGACGACAGAAAGTAAGTGGGGTTGGGGGAGGGGAAAAACAAAAAAGACGCACCAGAATCCCTGGCAGGGGACGATGATAGCCTCCAACCGCGTGGAGGCACGGAGCGGGGATGGCCCCGCTTCGAGCCTCCACACGGCTGGAGGCTGCCAAGCCGCCCACCGTGGACAAAGGAGCCAGAAGGTAAGTGGGGTGAGGAGGGCAGGTAGGTGGGAGGAAAGGGGAAGGAAAAATAAAACAAAACCTTACGAGTCCCTGGCAAAGGGCGGGGGGCAGCTTCTCAGCCGTGGGGAGGCTCAGAGTGAGGATTGCCCCACTTCGAGTCTCCTCATTGGCTGAGGGGCTGCCACGCCCCCCCGCTGTGGACAATGCGGCTGGAATCCCAGCCGAGAATCGAGGTATTCTTGGACGGGTAATGACCTGGCGAGAGCCAATCAGAATGTGTGTTGCATTCTGCTCGACTCTCGCCAGGTACAAATAGATCTGATGTTATTTATAGACAAGGTTATGGTGACAATGTTTTGTTAAATTAAATGTTAAGACTAGCTTTACAAACTTTTTTCTAATCATTTTCTTGGAATGCTAGTTCATACTGTCTTGACGCTTCACACTTTCACTTTTCTAAACTTCCTGACTCTTGCTGCAGGTATTTTTATGAAAAATGCTTTAACCTGTTCATACAGAATGTTATATTTTTTATTATTGAAAATAATAAATGTGAAACCTACAGTGCAGCGTGTTACAGCTCTTACCTAACAGTCAATATGATGACACTACACAAGGTGTAAATCACACACCGTGTATACAGTCTCCCCCTCTGCCCCCTTTGAGTCTACAGTAACTCACACTGTTAAACTGCATAGATTTCCCTGTCGGGACAAATCCCTCTTTACCGTTAGCTATAAACACAAGTAGGCCAAGTTAAGTCTTGGGGTAAGTACTGGTCATAGAGACGAACACAAACACACAATGCTTGAAGGTACACAGACCAAAGCATAAATCTTCACAATACCCAACAGTAAGTCTAGGCAAGTCAGAACTTTGAACACACATTTAGTATAGGCCACACCTATTCATGGAGAGCAAAACCACAAGTTACTTTTAAGATTCCTTTACAGGAAGTCAAGGGTAGAAGACCATCAGTTATGCAATGACACTCAGCAAAGAAATCACACAATGAACCACCCCCGTTACCAGGATCCTTTTGTGAATAGTCGAACACAGATTCAAGGAACGGTATATACCTCCAACCACATTTATAACAGTTATACTAGGTGAGCAAGCCCTTTTGGTGTACTATTCAATTACAGTTGCTTTTCAGCTCAGTGGAACACAGACTAAGATCAGCAAGAACTCTTTACACTAATTTAACTATTAACTATAGCCCCATCACCCATGTTCCCTTCCCAGGTAAGATGTTCGAGAAAGCGGTAGCCGCACAACTGCAGCAACAGATTGACACCAACAATCTGCTCCAAACCTACCAATCTGGGTTCAGCCCCAAATGCAGCACAGACACAGCAAACCCAGTTTGGCAATGCCCTCAAACATCCTTGACGGCCACCCCCTGCCTCCTAATTCTATTCGACCTCTCAGCCACTTTCGACACAGATGACCACCAGGCGCTTACGAATGCCCTACATCAGCGCATGGGAATCGACAACCTTGTCCTATGCTAGTTCAAGTTCTACATCGCCAAATACAGCCATTTGTTCAGATGGACTCCTCTAGATCACCAATGCTACCAGTCACCTGTTGAGTTCCGCAGAGTTCCATCCTCTCCCCAGTGATCTTCAATCTTTACATGGAGACGCTGGGAGCCCTGCAAGCAACAAACCATCCACCAATACACAGACGACACACATCTACCTCGAGAGACTCCATCAAGAGTTCCTTCTTTCTTTTTCGCCATTTCTTGTGCGCTTGCCCTTTCTTGATCCTTCTGCTGTGTTGAGAAGCGGAGGTCCTGGTTTGACAGGTCTCCAGCGGCCAAGGCTCCCGAGTGTCCGAGGACAGGAAACGAGGGAGGAGTCTGAAACTCTGCAGCCCTTTTTCTTCTGGCATGCCTATCTGGAACCAATTCCAACTGGGAGGCTGGTTGTCCTACAAGGACAGCCACCCCCCAAAGTTTGAATGTAGCATGAGTGCTGATCGGCTGGGTAACTGGATAAATAACCTGTTTCTGGAAGCTGAATACAAGTCACCCACTGGAACAGAAGAACTGAAGACGACCAGCGACACCTGCAGCCCCTTCGAGTAACCGGTGAAGCCTGCTGCTTTCCTGAGCCTGTTTTTGAATCGACAGGGAATATTTTAAGCTCACCTGGCTCCCATAGAGGCGTCGGTCTGAACTGGACAGCTGTGGTCTCCACCAATGTGACGCGTAGGGCCGAGATGACGGACTGGACTGGCCCACCTAGCTTAGTTTGCTTGGCCCGTAGGAATATTCTTCTGCAAATGGAGAAAGGGGATTAACCACCCGTGGAGTTGAGCGTAAATCCCCCCCCACCCCTGCTGTCCTCCCCACAGATCACCTTTGATGTCCCCTCTTCTAGTCTCACCTGATGGTTTGAAAAGATGAGATCTCCATCCTGCATTGAGCGCAGGGGCGCGTTGATAACCAGTTGCTTCACTGGCTCGAAGGAATTGGTGAGTTCCAGAACAATATTGACTCCGAAAAGCATGTAGTTCATAAGAGTTCACATGTCTGACTTTCACTGTCCGATTCCTTGCAGTTTGCAGCTTGACCCCAGCGAAGAGGTCCTCCTGGTAGCTGACGAAGTTCAGGTAAGGATTTGGCTTATCCTACAGAGTTCAATAAAATAAGGCCAGAAAGTAACCTGTTGCCTGCTCCCTTATTCAGGTGTGGAGAGAAAAACAATGAAGTTCGGGGAATAATGCCTCTGGCGGTAAAATTAGGTCAGTCTATTGTGGTGAGAAGAGTTCCACTTGTTTGTCCCTTTGTCTCACCTGGTTGTCCTTTTGTTCCCCTTAGGGGCCGGGGTACGGCGAGGATGCAATGGAGAATGCGCCGACCCATGAAGAGGAATAGTACCCCCGGCGGTAATCAGGTAAGTCTATGGGGGTAGTTACTATTGCCTCTGCTTATTCCCTTGGCTCACCTTTGCTATTTTTGTGTTCCCCTTAGGTGCCAGAGTGTGGCGGGAACGTGCAGAAGGTGCGGTGGATCGCGAGGATGCTGCGAAGGCCGGAGAGTTCAGCGTGGCGCTGCAGCAGGCGAGGGGGCGCACATAAATGCTTCTTTCTTCCAGTTCAAAGGCGCGGTGGATCCAGAATTCAGGTAAGGATCGAAGGTTTTGCTCTTATACCAACTTCTCCTTCGGTTCCTCCCTTTTTCTAGGAGCTGCAGACTCGAGGCAGGCGTGGCAGAAGACTGGATGCAGGCTTGCAGACACAGTGAGCGTTACGCTGCTGGATGAAGAATAACGCGAAGCATGTGCTGCTATTCGGGCGTGGTTTAAATAGCCTCCAAAGTAGTCCGAGGTAAGTATTACTCCACAGCCCCACCCGAGTAAAAAATAGTCCCTAGGTAAAATAGTCCCTACCAAGCCTCATTTGGCTTGGAGCTCTGCAGCATGGTCTGCATCAGGTAAACTTGCAGCATGGTCTGCATCAGGTAAGCTCCACTTTATGAGCCTGGCGCCATAGGCGCCAGGACCGCACCCAAACGGCCCCTAGCAGGGGTTTTTGGGCTTGCTCAAAATAACTTGATGCCTGCTTCCGGGGTTACTGGACCTGGTCTGGTCTGGTTCCCCGGGGGTAGGCATCATGACAGAAGCTCCAAAGAGGACGACTTCGTCCCCTGGACTGGTGGGCATAATCGGTCCCAAGATAACCTGCAATTTGAGCCATAGAATGACCTGCTGCAAACCGCCAATACCCTGGGACCTGTGACCATCCTGCCTGAAACTTTGGACCCCAGAAGCAAGATTTCACTACTTAAAAGTCCCCTCACCAGATTGCAGGACCAAGCAAGCAAGTTGAATCGACTGGATGAAAACAGTTCCTGTGAAAAGGACCTAAAACCACAGATCTGTGTTGGAGCACAGATAATCCTTCACTAGGATTCCCCTCTCTCAACTGCTGCTCTGAAAATCCCATCTAGGAACCCTCCTTTTGTCAGCATGACCAAGGAACAGGAGACCGGGTTTTCAGCTGCTACCGTGCGCAGGCATCCAGCTTCATTGCCCCCAGAGGTACTGTGGGACTTGAGGTAATACTAAAGTCATTCTGAAGCCCCTGTGCGGCTATGGGGGCAATTAATGTGTTTTGGAGTTCACAATACATGTTCGCCCAGGCCTAACGCTGGAACGCATGCAGGGAGCCTATGAAGTCCCCAAACCCTTTTACCCACAAGAACTGTTACTTAACTGCTCCAGAGGATTTCCACAGCTTGTGCCTGCTTTTTAGACCCCCCTTCTGACCCTGAAAGACTCGGAACTAGATAGGACAGGACTCTTGAAGACTAGACCGTGTGAAAAGATTAAGTAACTTACCTTGTGTTGGGGCTGTTTCTATAATAAGGATCTGAAACAAAGTTAACAAAATCCTTTGCCATTCTAAAAATGATATCTTAAGTCATTACTTAGTTTTGAATTGTGTTAATATACAAGATCAACATTATGAAGCAAACATTTGCTTCATAAGGTAGTGTAACTATTATTCCTGAAACAGAATGAGTGTTACCAATTACTTGCTAATGTTTGTAGTAGAAATATTATTCCTGAAACAGATTATATTTGAGCAGACCTGTCGAGAAGCAACGGAGCGTTTTACAGAGCGATACAACAGTAAAGGTACATAACAGTGCTTTTCAGAGGCAACAACAGAACAGATATAACGGGGGTAGGATACAGAGGGGCACAGAGGAGGGGTACACCTGTATCTGGTGGCAGGAAGAAGGGTGTGTGTCTAGCGAGTCAGGTTTCGTAAGGGGCGATGTGATGGCCTATGTGTTGAGGAGAAGAGATTCCTTGAAGAGGTGGGTCTTGAGTTTTTTCTGAATTGTTGGAGCGAGTCTGATGCTGATGGATAACGGTGCCATAGTCCTGGGGCATAGGCAGTGAAGGCTTGCTTTCTGGTTCTTTCCTTTTTGCAGCAGCAGTTTTCAAGTCTGTAAGTGCCCTGGCTTCTGGTGGTGCGCTGTCTGCCGGAGATGCTGAGTTTCTATGCAAGGTAGCTGGGTGACTTGAAGGCAACTGCATTAGGACAGTTTTTCCAATGTCAAACTAAGGGCTTCATAAAACCATAAATCTGAGGCAGTACAAGCCAGGCTTATCTTAGGGGGGGGGAGAGAGGGCTGTAGTTTGGTACAAAAATTGTAGCATACATATGGTCAAAAGAAACAAACAACATGGATTGTAACAAAGGGTTAATTTAAATACAAGACGACCAAGATAAACCTTGGGCAAGTGTGATGCTGGCAATGCATCGGAGGGACAGGGCCTCCGAATCCTTGTCCTTTACTGCTTTTTATCGTGTGTTCCGTCGCGTTTTCCGCGCAGCAGTTCATGTGAGACTCCTGGCGGTGCAGCTCTTGGTTTAGTGTACAGACCCATGGGATAACTTTATGGCACCCATGGGTGGGGGTACAACCCCCATACTCCTAGTGTATGTTTTTGGGCACCTGTGTGTGGCCCACAGAGCAGGGTATCGGCATGTGGCAGCTCCATGCTGAATTTGACAGGTGCTCTGAGTATCCTCCATTTTGATATACCCAGGCGCTGCCAGTGGAATGACATGCATTACTTACCGTAAAAGCATTTCTGATGGTTGTATCTGCTTTGATTCACAGGCTGTGCATAGTCCGACATCGAGTGGTCACTGCAGAGTATTGCATCTTGTATTTTGAAAGTCGAAAAGGGGACGTCGACATAGGCATGTCTGTATACTAATCCTATAGTGACGTGTAGTGTACCCAAAATCCCTCACGCGTCGAGGTCCCTCTATTTTATCTGCCATGAGGGAGCCTTATAGCTAACGTGAGTGACTACAGAAAAGAGAGAAAGTAATAAGACGTCTATGTTCCTTCCATCCGAGCATGTGAATGTAAGATACAACCATCAGAAATGCTTTTAAGGTAAGCAATGCATGTCTGATGTTTGTTAATCTGCTTAGAACCACATGCTGTGCATAGACTAGCGAGCAGCACTCTGCGTTGGAGGTGGGTTGTGAGAAGGCACAGTAGAGAAAAGATGTCTTAGTACTGCTTGTCCCACCTGGGAATCAGATCTAAAATGGGCATCTAGACAATAGTGTTTTGTAAAGGGTTGTACAGAACTCCAGGTTGCCGCTTTGCAAATGGACTCAAGGGGAACATTTGTAATGAATGCTATGGATGCCCCAGTGCCTCGAGTAGAATGTACTCTAGTCTTGAAGGGCAGTTCTCTCTTAGCAAGAGAGAAACAGAGTGATGCCTTGAACAATCCATCTAGAAATCGTGGATTTGGAAACTGCATCTCCTCTTCCTGCCGCCACCGAGACAAAGAACTGATTAGTCTCTCAGTGGTCTAGTTCTTTCCATATAAAACATGACTGCTCTGCGCACATCAAGTGTGTGTAGGCTCTTTTCACCCAAGTTTGATGGGTTTTGAAAGAACGTTGGTAGTTCTATAGACTAGTTGACATGGAATGTTGAAATGAACTTCGGTGCAAACCTAGGGTGTGTGCGTAGAACCACCTTATCTTTGTGAACTGTTACAAAGGGATCTAGTATAGAGAGCGCTTGTAGTTCACTCACTCTCCTAATGGAGGTGATAGCTATCAAGAAAGCAGTCTTAAGAGTGAGGTACTTAAGGGTTGCTTTATGCATGGGCTCGAAGGGGGAGCCCATTAGCCTGGTTAGTACAACATTCAGGTCCCATCCGGGAGCGAGGTTAAATATAGGAGGGTGAATCCTTTTCACTCGCTCTATGAAGGCTTTAATAACTGGAAATTTCCACCATAACACCTTATGTTGAGACGTAGTGTAGGCGGAGAGTGCAGCTAGGTGAACTGTAATAGAATTAAAGACTAAACCTGAGTCCAACAAGTGAGTCAGGTATAGAACAATCTGTTTATTTATAGTGCACACCAGACCCAGGGGTATTAGGGCGCAGGAGAAGGAAAAGAGGGTTGTTCAGTTTAGGTTACATTGCTGTGCGTTGCAGTACAAAATATTAAAAGAAACAGTGCTAGCCTTTATCATACAAGTGATCAAAAATTATCAGAGAACATCCAACAGTTATATACAATATATACAATTACAGCACTGTTTTCCCTTGTACAAATATGTATACAGTTATATGCGTTAATGGAAAGTAGTGAGACAGTAGTATAAGGTCAAATGTCATGTTCCTTAATCCATTGGATGGGGCTAGATCTGAAGCGTGGGTAGGGCATATCTTCTCTTAAAGAGGGTGGAAGTGAATTCCAATTTTGGGCAGCTTTGACCGGGAAACTGCTGCTACCATTCTTCATACGTTTGAATCTAGGCACTTGAAGTAGATTGGTATTAGCTATTCTGGAGGGGCGGTTAGTTGATTGTCTCCTGAATCTGGAAGGTACTGGGGGCGGCCATATGAAGGCATTTATGGGTTAGGAAGGCAGATTTGAGGAGAATTTTGTGTTTGGTGGAGAGCCAGTTATTGGCTCTTCTGAAGTCGGATATGTGGGCTTTCTTAGGAATGTTGAGGGCTGCTCTTAAGGCATTATTTTGTAATCCCTGTGTAGGAGTCGGAAAAATCTAAAAATTTAAAAATGTAAAATCTGTGTGAGAGAGCAGTCAACCGGGTTGATGCTCTTTGACTTGCACTGGATGACGAACCGTTTCCACTTGCTAGAGTAGCAGTAACGAGTGTTCGGTTTCCTTGCTTCTCTGAGAATGTCCATGCATCTGAGGGAGCTGCACATGACCAAATTCTATGACCTCAGGAGCCAGGCTGCCAAATTCAGGGTCTGTGGGCATGGGTGCAGCATTTGGCCCCTGTCCTGTGACAGCATGGTGTACGGGCAGGGTAGTTTCACTGGAGGAGATGGTGACATCTCCATCAGATGAGCGAACCAGGGTTGGCGGGCCCACATGGGGGCCACCAGTATCATGGTAACTGGTTCCTGGTGCATCTTGTGCACTATCTTGTTGAGAAGGGGGGGGGGGAAGGGTTAGGGGGAAAAGTGTAGAGAAATTTCCCTGACCATGTTATCCAGAGACCGTTCCCTTTGGAGCGGTTCTGGGGGTACCTGGAGGCGTAATCTTGCCATTGGGCGTTCTCCAGAGTTGCGAACAGGTCGATCTCTGGGAAGTTCCATTCTGCGAAAAAATGGTGGAGACTAGGTCGTCGTGTAGTCGCCATTCGTACTCTGCAGGCAGTGGGAAGTCTCTGCTGAGTTTGTCTGCCAGAAGACTGAGTTCCCCAGGTACATTTTGAGATAACAGGAACATGTGTTTGAGAGCCCACTTCCAGATGTTCTGGGACAGCTTCAACAATCCTGGAGAGTGAGTGCCCCCTTGCTTGTTCAGGTAGTACATGGCTGTGGTGCTGTCTGAGGATCAGCACTGTTTTCACTTGTAGGCGTGTCTGGAAAGCCTTCAGGGCTTTGAAGACCGCCAGTAGTTCCAGCAAGTTTGTGTGTTTGGACGCCATACTCGGAGTCCAAACTGTGTGCAGTCTGATGGGATCGGTGAGCCCCCCCCCCCCCCCCACATCCTGTGAGGGACGAGTCTGTGGTTAGAGTGGCTTCCCCTGCAGAGGTTGCAAAAGGTTTCCAAAACACGAGGTTTTCCTTCGACCACCATCGCAGTGAGAGAACCAAGGCCTGCAAGACCACGACTAGATCGTCCCATTGTCCGCTGGCCTGACACCACTGGCTGTTGAGCCACTCTTGCATTGGGCGCATGCGCAAGCGTGCATGAGGTACCAAATAAATACATGACGCCATAATTCCTAGCAACCGCATGGCCTTGCGTACCGTTACCTCCCGACCGGCTACATATTGAGGGATCTGAAACAGCATGTTTTGGACCCTCTCGTTGGAGGGGACGACAAGGCCATCCTTTGTTCAAATTGGAGCCCCTAGGAATTGCTTCACTTGGCTGGGGTCTACACTGGACTTCTCGATGGAGAAGCCTCGGTGGAACAAAAGGTCTACAGTCTTTTGGGTATTTGAGAAGCATGTTTCGTAGGAATCCCCTGTTATGAGCCAGTCGTCGAGGTAAGGGTAGACAGGAATGGATAATCAAGTGGGTCGAAAAGTCTTGGAAATTTGGCCCTATGTCTTCAGGGAGCACCTCCCTTGGCCTCTTGGGTGTAATGCGTTCAGAGGTGGACACAAACCTATCTAGTCTGTCCATACATGATTCAAATCTTGCCCTAGTCCACTGGGATAACCCTGAACGTGGCGGAAAGGGCTGCTCCTCCGCCTCTAGGCATCGAGATCTCTCCCATAGCGTGGAGAATATGCCCTCTGAG
Organism: Ambystoma mexicanum; assembly: GCF_040938575.1. Taxonomy (NCBI): domain Eukaryota; kingdom Metazoa; phylum Chordata; class Amphibia; order Caudata; family Ambystomatidae; genus Ambystoma; species Ambystoma mexicanum. Next base: position 919,599,039 of record NC_090926.1, on the reverse strand, counting down.
AACCCTTCTCGTGGGGCCGAAACTTGCGACGTATCTCTGGGTTTTCCCTTTAACGTGAGGGGAGGTTCCGCATACCCTCTGTAGATTGATGTCTTTCCGACCTTGTGAGCGGGCTTCGGTGACTTTAACCCCCCCCCCCCCCCCCCGACTCTGCATGTCCTTGGAGACTAATCTAGTTAAGCTTTCCACGACTAGTTTGTCGAGGGCTGGTCGTGAATAGTTTTCGGTGGAGCCGGAACCGTACCGTCGACTGGTGCCTTCTTACGAGGCGTTTCAACTGACGTTTTGGTGGTAGCGCCCCTAGTAGAAGGCGGCCCAGTCGCTAGGCGCCTATGCGGCGAGGGCTGGCGACCCTTACGGTCGGCAGAGGCTGCTGGTTGCTTCGGCGTCTCCATTGGCGCTGAGGCCTTCTTCGATTTCAAAGAATGGCCGTGGGTTGTGTGTTGTGATTTTTTCGTGTGCGTCAGCGTCGCCAGGGTGTACATCCCCCATAAGTAGGGCCGGAGCAGAGCTTTTCGGGGTCGGGGACAGACGCCGTGGAGCGGGAGCGCTCCATAGAGAGGTCGACAACCTCTGTTAGGAAGGTAGTGTTATCACTAACCCCCCTCGTCGCAATCGGCGGCGGCCGCCGCTGGTGAGGAATCAGCCCTCGACATGCCGTAGGTTGCCCACCTTTTGACCCTGCGTTCCTTCAAGGTTTTTGGGCGAAGGAGTTTACAGGCCGCACACCCGGCCTCGTTGTGGTCGAGGGGTAAACAGCGGGTACACCGCTTATGCTCGTCCTTCCACGGGAATTTGCCGGTACGAGGGGAAAATCTAAAAGGAGTCCTCTCCATAGCTGAGGATGTAATAAGGGATAACGACCCCGAAGGAAGTGATTGGCCGTCGAAAGAGGGCTGAGGCGGTTGAATTAAACAACTGACGAATCGACCAAGGGTCCAATAATTGGTAATGGCAATGTCTCTTACGAGCTGCGCATAAGGCGACCAGTATACTGGGCGGAAAAATACAATCTGAGGGTCCTCAACACGTGAGGGATTTTGGGTACACTACACGCCACTATAGGGATAGTATTACAGACACGCCTATGTCGACATCAACAAGATGCAATACTCCTCAGTGACCACTGGATGTCGGACTATGCACAGCATGTGATTCTAAGCAGATTAACGAACATCAGACCAGGTGATTCCCGATAGGAAACAAGATGGCCCCTGTGGCCTCTTGCTTTCTATTGTCTGTTAACTTGTTTTCCCAAAGTCCTGGGAAGCCCCGACTCTGTCCCTTCCCCCTGACTGGCTGCTGGGTGGAAGTTCCATATATGGTGTTGTGAAGTCCAGGCCAAACTGGCCGGAGCCTTCCCAATGACTGTATGCTTAGGGTACACCCTGTGGGTGGGACCTGGGTGAATGGAGTGTGTGACCAATATGCACTTGTTGTGGATGTCTAGTTTCTGGTGTCTGACAAAATGACTGAGACAGCCCTGCCCAAAACTGGTATGAATGGAGTGTTGAATGGCTGGGTACTTGTCCCAATACACAACTTGCTGCGAGTGTCTGAAGAGAAGTGAATGGCCTGAATGCACTATGCACCTGATTGGCTGCCTGCATGAATGCCCTTCCGACCGACTGGTTGCCCGAGTGTGACCCAGCAGAATGAATGTGAGATCAACTAGTATATCTGGGGGCCTCTCACTGCTAGAATTCATGTTCAGAAGCTGAAGTTCAAACTACGAAGAGTAACTGGAGAGAAACTGAAGCTGGACCTTGAAGCCCTGCTGGAAGAGAAGAATTGCTGTTGCCTTTCTTCCTCAATCTGAAAGCTGCTGTGTCTCCAAGTACTGACTCAGAGAGGACCTGGTAAGGCGCCCTCTTCCTGAGCTACGAGGGACCACCGTGCACCAGCTGATCTTTGCCAAAGCTCCCTGGTAGACAGACCTACGGCAGGCTGCCCACCGGAGACATGGATTGCAGCGGAATCCCAAAGAGACGCACCCGGACTGTTGTCCACCTCTGTCAGCGCTGCCGTTGCCGACCGGAGCCGCCGTGCCCCCGTTGCCTAAGAACTTTCCATTCAAAGACTCACTCATCTGCACCGCCGCCTGCCTTATCCCGCCGGAGAAGGTCAGGCCGTCGACGTCCCGAGGAGCATCCGCCAGTGGGTTTCCCACCACCCAAAGACCACAGACGCCGATGACTCAACGCTCTTGCTGGGCCACAGTTGTTCAAACTCTTTGCGGCCCTGAAATATCGTCATCGAGGTGCCCCGTACGCCTCTTCCTTGCAGGACGTATACGCTTCCCAGTCGACGAGCACTGCTAGGAAAGAAGCTGCCACTTCACTGTCGTAGTTCACCCTGTTCTCCTTCGGACGTTCCCCGACCCGTGACACCTGCCTTAAAGGGAGGGCACTCAAGAAGGGCTGTCGATTCCCAGACGAGGAACACTACATTGCCAGGTACTTTGGGGTTGCAGAACTATTGGAAAATCTCTTGTGAACAATATATGGACTGGGCTTGTGATATATCTTTATTCTACAGGTTGCCCAGGTTGGGGGGGTTGGGGGGGGGGAAATCTCCACACAGAACTGTATCTAGGTGTCAGGGCCAGTAGTCTGCCACTTGTTCTAACCAACTGCTTTTTCTTCTTGATTTGTGTGCCATTTAACAGTACAGTTGATACTCTTTAAAGAGATCTAATAGTAATTTTGGTACTATGTAGAACTGTATATTTGCCATTATAGATAACCGAGTACAAAGTGAGTTATCGTGATATTGTACAAAACCTTGAATATTAATTATATAACGACTGTTTTAACTAATACAGTGTGCAGACATTCCTTTGTGGGTGCTTGGGGACTACACTGTACTTAAGAACCAGCCAGCATCACCTCATGAGAAGCTAGGCCTGGACTGCTTGTCCATTGCCACCAAAATAGAGAATCTTGGCTGGGGTTCTCTGCGCCTCTCCTCTACCATATAGAGAGCAGAAGTACAGACACACAGTAAGGAAGTACTATAAAATCATATAAACACAATCATAAAAACTAACTCAATACCTATGGTATGCAAACCAAGGTATAACCTTATTTAGAGGAGCAAGAAGCAAGTCAAGGCGGCTTAAAACTAAGTTTATACATTCAGGATAGCAATATACTATTCTTCTGGAATAAGACCAGGTTAGATACACTTCTAGAATACAATCCGTATTTCAAGGGTAGTAGACCCAGTCAGTCATGCAGTGACACACTTATGAAATCACATAATAAACCAACCCCGTTACAAGCATACTCCTTGCAACATTACTTTTTAAAACTCTGTTCAGAGCTAGTAAATCCACTCATACTTTCTGGAGGGGCCTCAAGCATGACCACAATAACTATTTTAGAATGCACTAAGCAAATCAGGGAAAGCAAACGCATATTACACTTTAAGACAATGTATTTCAAGGTAAGTAATTGACCTATTCCTAATAACTAGTTTATTTATTCAAATTTGTAGAACGCGCAACAGCCCGGGGGCATCATGGCGCTTATTTAAACCCAGTATACTTTTAAGAAGTGTATAATACAGTTTCTCACTCCATCCAGCAACTCAGCATTGCAAGCCTTGTGTGAGCAGGAGCTCCACACTTCCAGCACTCACTGCAGGAGCAGCGTGGGCACCGTATCACTGCAAGTTAAGCTTCGAGGGATTTTTAGGGGCTCATACAAACAAGGAAATAAATAATTATTTCAGAACGAGCAGAGCTAGCGCACGCACCACACTGCATAGAGGCGTTCTATGCTTTGGGTTGCACTATTTTGGAGGTCGAGTCCCTCAATGTCATGAATGACCCTCACAACAACGTGGCTTGCAAATGGAACTGAATTGCTAAAGCCACTTTCAAAATGGCCGACGCGTCTTCACTTCGTCGAGCAAGCCCAGCATAGGGCTGCACCCTCCCCTCTGATTAGCTGCCTGCAGCAATAAAGAGCTGACTGGGGCTGCAGGCAGGCAGAAGCCAGCACCCTCCAACCCAAAGTCCCGTTACCAAGGCACCTGTGTGCCAGGTCGAGGAGGGCACCCAACCCGCTTCCGAACTATGAAGCAGCCCCCTGATGTAGCTGGCTCCCACACAATCGGCACCTCCACGCTCTCTGCAGATCGACCAGTGAGTGATGGCTGAATCGTTCCACTGCCTCCTCCACTAAAAAAATCTGAACCGTAACTGCCTCTCAACTCTGCCTTCCTTGTTCCACCTAATCTACCTCTTCCGCACTGCATTTTGCGCCCCTTGTCTGATTTCTGAATTTAGGTGTGTGTTTTTAACATCTTGCACTCCATTCTGCATTGCATTTTGTGTCTTGTGTCTCTATTGCAACCACTAGGCCGCCTGGTGAGTTTGGGCTACGACTACTGTACAGCCACTCTATCCTTCAACTATCCTCTGCCACCCTGATGGCACTCACCATCCCCCCTTGTCTTCTCTAACTGCTAGACTATCACCTACCCTCCATCTCTCGAATTCTGGAAGATAAACAAAAAAAAAACAACCTGACCGCCAACTCTAGCCTACCCATCGCCGACACTTCTGTCAGTGCAACTTCCAGACAGGTCTTCACTGATATCCTCTTCTCTGTACTCTCCCCAGATCTATGGACTCGTCTCTACACTCTTTCACATTTTCTCCTATTAATGGTGGCACAGAGGGAGATATCCCCTTGGTGGGCTTATTAACCACAACGGCACTATCTTGGTTCAGGGTCCTCAACCCAACCTTTGTCTCTTTGACCGGTGACTGCCGCCCCTCCAACTTCCTGCCCACATCTGTTTCTCCCCACCCGCTCTCTCCCTCCCCCTCCAATTGGTGTACCACACCCTTGTAGCCCCTCCTCGGAAAACCTTCAAAGGTGGAGACCTCTCATTTAGCCACACAAAGCTCGCTCAGTAAACAAATACTCTGCTGACATCTGCCTCCTTCTTGAAGACATTGACCTCGACATCCTCGCTCTTACCGAGAAGTGGTTAATGCCAGCTCATTCACTGCTTCCGACACCCTCGCCCCGACGGCTACAAGATAATTTCCAAGCCCTGCCCTAACCGTGCTGGCGGTGAGGTTGCCCTGATTTTCCCTAAGTGGGTCCCTTCCTCCTGCTTACCCACCCAGCCGTACTCTTCCTTTGCAAGCCTGGTTTGCAAGTTGGCCATCTCTCCCTCCTCTGACCATTGCCACCACCTGCAGGCCTCCTGGTTCTACCACCTCTGAATGGGCCAATATCTGCTCCTCTCTACCACTTCTAAAACAACTTCTCTTGGGCGATTTCAACATCCATCTGAACTTCATCACGGAATCCACTCTTCCATGACCTATGCACCTTGCTACCCTTCTCCATTCTCCCTTCTGGTACAACCCACTCAGCTGGACACTTGACACCCTCATACACTGATCTCTCATTTTCCTCCTTGCTGATCACCTCTCTCCTGTTCAGATCACTCTCCTCTCACCTGGGTTCCCCTCGGTCCCCTCACCTGGGTGCCAACCTCGTTCATGTACATCCATCCGATGAAATGTGTCAGCTGCTGCCTTCGCATCTACCTTCATGCCCCCCATCACCCTCACCCCAGACTCTACCGCTGACTCTGCTCTCGGCAACCTCTATCTGGCCATTACACTCTGAACATTCCTGCCCCAGTCCTGAGGAGCCACCTGAAACCATGGCCCGTTGCCTGCTCCAAAGACAATACAGACTTTTCATCCGTGCCAAGAAAAGTTGACATCCAGGCGCGGGTCTCTGGTGCATCCAACAACACAGCTGAACTCTAAAATCTGAAGGGAACTAGCCAACCCTTCAACAGTCGTATCCTCAGTCCACACCTCCTAAGCCCTTTGCAAAGCACTGGCAACACAATTACTAAATCTCAGGACATCATGGGCACCCTTGCATCCCTCTCCCCCAGCCCCCTCCACTCCCTTGCATCCTATGGTCTCCCAGCCTCTTTCCTCTCTGCTCTTTCTCGGTCACACCTGATGTCACCAAAGTTGTCCGCTTCATGAAGGTCTCCAAACTGGTTTCCCCTTGCTCCTCCAGAACCATCAAAGACAACAGCTTTCTTTCCCCTGCACTTGCTGCCTTCTTCAACCACTGTTGCCACTCCTCCCTCAAGCACTCCCTTGTGCGCCCCACTCTGTCCAGCCAACTACCGCCCCATTTCTATCACCCGCTTCCTCAAGAAAATCCTGGAAAAGCTGGCCTTACCCCCAAACTACTCCAAACATTGAACTTGTTGGCGGTCTCCACGACCATCAATCTGGATTCCTAGCATCCAGAGGCACGGAACCTGCTCTTCAACACCTGTGAAGCATTGCCTGCATCTCTGGATTCTAACTCTCCAGCTGTACGCATTCTACTTTATTTCTCCTCTGCCTTTGACAGGGTGAACCACTCAATCCTCATAGAAACTGCTCTACGATACCCTGGGTATCCAAGCGGGCACTGGGCTGGTTGACCTTCCTAAGTGACCGTCCGTCCAGGTAATTCTGGGCACCTGCTTCTCCCCTAGCTCTCCACCTGTGGTGTCTGCCAGGGCTCCTGGCTCTTAAACACGTACCTCGCGCCACTAGCACTCATGTCCACCTTCTCCCCTAACTTCCAGTGCTATGCAGATGGCAACTCTACAAACTTCCCGCTGACCCGATTAATTCTTCCATCATCTGGACTGCCCATCCAGTCCTGATGCATTTCCAATGATCTCTACCTTCAATGCCAGCAAGACTAAACTTTCCTATTGGGACCCCTACTCTTTCTTCCACTTGCTCGGACCATCTTCTATGGGCTCTACCCCTTCCCCATCTGAAGCCAGACACCTTCGAGTCATCTTCAACTCCTCTCTCCCTTCCTCCCTCAGAGTCAGGACCTTGCCAAGAAGTCACACTTCCAACTCTTCCTCCTCAAAGGAATTCTTGCTTTTTTCACTTCCCCAGAAGCCCAATGTTACCAGAGCCTTGGTTTGCGCTAGGCAAGACTACTGCAAATGCCTTCTCTTGAATCTACCCTCTTCCTCCCTATGACCCCCTCCAACTAACCCAGAATAGGGCCGCCAGACCGATCTTTGGCCACAAGACCAGGGACCACACCTCTCCTGCCCTAAAAACTCTTCACTGGCTCCCGGTTGCTGCAAGGATCCAATTCAAATCCCTCGGCATCATCCACAAGGCTGCCGGGGGTCACACTATCAGCAACTTGCTCTTACTAAATACTCTCCCTCTAGGCCTCTATATTCCTCTGGTACTAACTGTCAAGCGTTTGCCTAAAAAGAGGGCCAGTGGCATCCCCCTTCCTCAGCTGGCATCCTCTTATGGAAGGGCCTCCCCCTTCCTCTTGAGTCAGATCTCAAATTCTGGAACCTCAAGACTCCTTTCCACCTCCTACTTAGCTTCTTACCTCCTCTGCTAATCCCACAGTAGCTGAAATTGGTGACCAGGGCCATTATGTGTCCTTCGGGTGCCGTGGCCTCCCACACCCAACTGCCTTCAGCCTCTGCCGACCCACAGTGCTTGCTTCGGCGCCCACTGGACTATGGCAACTGTAGGCCTGCACTTGGCTATTTATTGCAGCTGAACACTCCCTAGAGCTTCCTCCATTGGCACTTACATCTGCTCACCCACGAGCAAGGACACTCCAGCACTTACCCTACACTCCCTTTCCCCTCTGCACATGCATGCTCTGAATGCTCACAAGGCGTAATAGGTCAGTCTTTATCCCCCAGTGTATTAATTGTTCTCAATCCCATGTACCTTCCCTGTTGTCCTATGGGCGCTTTGAAACAATGTACTTGTTGTATAAGTGCCTAACAAATGCACAACAAACAAGTCTATATGAAACTATTTTAGAATAGCACCAAAGCAATTCAGGGAAGCACAACGCAGGGTTACAAGTTTAGGACTAGAGTAGCAGCTGTTCAAGGATAGTAAAGCCTATTATACTTTTAAGGAGGGCTACAAGCAACTCAAAGACAATTAGCTTCAAGATTTTTTTGTGTCTATATAAAGCGGATCAGGGAAAGCAAAACCCTGTTGTACACCCTAAGAAGAACACTGTTATTCAAGGTCAGTAAACCATATTGGTAAGCTTTTACATTCAGTTAAGCAATGATAAAAACCAGTACCAACACTTATTACTTTTTAGAAGAGAGGGAACAGCAACGTATATACTTTTCAGGGGGGCAGACTGCAACTGAAAGCTAAGCATGAACTTAATGACACTTTGTAAATACTTTTCACAGAGATACAGTTACCACACCATCTTCTTTAGCAAATAAGTACTTTTACACTTTATACTTTAAAGGCAGAATCCCTTTCTTATCCAGTCCTTCCCTAGTCTGTTATAAAAGTTCTGCCAGAGGCAGAAGAGGGACCCCCTAGTGGTCTAGGTAATAGCTGTAGACAGGTTAAGATCGGGTTCATTTGGAGGAAAGAAAAAGTTCCAGAGGATATCTTCTTTAACAAGCATTTACTTTCACAGTTAGTTACAAGTGTTCAGGGACTTCCGAGAAGGCTCCTTATGTGTGTTCCAGCATTAGGCCTGGGCAAGTGGTATGGGCAATCTCTCAACCACACAAATCACCCACTCAGCCTCACAGGATGCATGCCAGACTTAAGGTAAGTCCCTCTTTACCCCTCGGGAACAGACGTTCACCAAAGTACATTAAAGTAACATTAACAGGGAAGACCAAAGGGGCAACCCAGCCTAAGACCAAAAGTTTTAGGAATTTATAAGTCCAACCATACACTACGGAGGGACATAAAAAGGTCACCCATAAAAAGAGTAAAAGACGAGAAAAATAATCTCAGAGTACAAGAAAAATGTTCGGGGGGGAGGGGTCAACAGGTCAGGAAGGTTTATCACAAATATGAACATCTTACCCAACAGACTCCCTTATAGATGATGCAGCAAGACTTGAATGTGATGTGTGTGTGTGTAGTGGGAGCCAGTGAAGGTCGATGAAGGCCGGTGTGATGTAGTTTTATCCATGTAGACCCTTGGTGAAGCGGGCAGCCGCTTGTAGGACCCTTCTCAGTGGCACAAGCAACAACGAATGGAGGCCTTCCATGTGGGATAGGACCAGTGCTTGAATGGCGGTTCTAAAGCTGTCTGGAGGAATGAAGGGCTGGTCCTTTGGCAGGAGTGAGAGCTGATACCAAGCAGTCTGAGTTTGCTTAGCTATGTGCGTCTTGGAGGAGAGGTTTTTGTCGATGTGGAGCCAGAGGGACTTGGCGCAGGTGGTGAGCTTGGGTGTGAATCCTTCAGAGTTGATAGCCATGTCAGTATGTCTGGGTGTTCAGTGTTTGTGAATAGTAGCAATTCGGTCTTGGAGGAGTGGAGCTTCACATATGTACTGGACATCAAAGACTGGATCAGCGAGAGGCAGGTTTTGAGCATATGGATGTCGATTGAGTCACTGGTGCAGTATAGCTGTGTGTCGCCGGCATATTTGTGGATGTTACGAGTCGGTAGATGGGCTCCCAGCGGTTCAATGTATAGATTGAAGATCAGAAGGGAGAGGATGGAACCCTGGGGGGACTCTACAGGTGATGTTTAGGATGGGATACATAGTTTTACTACAAAGCTATTACCTCTGAATGGATTCCACTATTCTAAAAAGTAATTGCAGGCTCTGTAAAAAGGTTTACCTGCTTGTTATTCCTGAAACTGAATAACCCTCAAAGTTTACTATAACAGTGGTTCTACTTATCTAGAATTACATACTGCTATTCCATAAGTCTTTTACAGTGTGGTTTAGAAGAAGTACTGTATTGGTTTTACATTGCGTTTGCTTATTTTAGTACTTCGCTTTCTAAAGAATTCTCTTTACCTGTGGTGCGTGTGCGTATATGGGATACATTACGCACCATAAATAGTATTAGTGTGGCTTGTATCTGCTTAAATTCAGATTCTATGCATAGGCTGACATCTAGTGATAGCCACATTGTATTAACTTTTTTGTTTTTGAAACTCGAAAAGGAACAGAGTGTGCCAGTAATACCATCCTAGTGTGATGTCCACTGTACCCATGGTCCTTCACGCGTCGAGGTTGCACAGATTGTTTTGTTTGTGACATGAGGTAGCATGAAGTGTAGCGCGAGTACATATGTAATAAAGCAGATCAGGGTAGATAAGCCAGAAAACATCTATGCACCTTCTACTACACAGGGGAGGAATGGTGGGCGCATGTGAATCTAAGCAGATACACGCATTAGAAATATGATTGTGGTGAGTAATGCATCCCTTCAGAGGCTTGTGGATCTGCTTAGATCACATGCTATGCATGGATTAGCGAGCCGTGTCTGGAGAAGGCAGTGGGTTGTGAGAAAGTACAGCGGCAAATCGATGTTTTAGCACTGCTTGTCCCATCTGTGAATCTGCTTTAGAATGTGCGTCAATGCGGTAATGCTGAGTAAAGGTATGAATAGAGCTCCATGTAGCTCTTTGCAAATGGCACCCAGCGGGACATTTGCAATAAAGGCCGAAGTAGCTCCTGTACCCCTTGTAGAATGAGCTCTTGGTGCGAAGGTTGTTTGATGAGAGAGTAGCAGAGCTGTATGTATTTCACTATCCATCTGGAGATGGCGTTTTTTGGAACTTTATCACCTTCCCTGCCAGGTGCTATGGAGACAAACAGTTGGTCTGTTTTTCGTAGCGGTTTTGTCTTTTATACATAGTAAAAAACAGCCCTCCTTACATCTAGTGTATGGAGGTTTTTCTCAGCTGAACTTTAAGGGTTTTTAAAGCAGGTAGTTCAATGGACTGGTTGACATGGACCTTGGATAAGAATTTAGGTGAAAACCTAGGGTGTGTTCTTAGTACCAGCTTGTCTTTGTGGAAAACAAAGAAGTTACTCACCCATGGTAACATTCCTTCGACTGGCTGTTCCTCCCACGTATTCATATTTGATATTTCAAATATCGCAGCTTTGCTGCCACAGCAAATATTTTTCAGCAGGGGGGCGCTGTGCGTCGATGCCTGTCGAGTATGTCCCTCAGAGGCCTCCGTCTCGACGTCACTGCAGGAATATGGAGCACGCACAGCACCTGTTGGCCTCAGCTCTGTTTTTACGAGTGGAGCTTTACCTTGTGTTAGACAGTTACTCCCCTTGAGAGCGTGGACTGCCACTGCAAGGGAAATTCTAGTGCAGGGTAGGTTGGGAGGGGCGATAAGGAATACATAGCCGGAACATCCTGTCGAAATCATGAGTTAGTAACTTGTTCTTCGAATGGATTGTGTCCTCGCACGTATTCCTTATCTTTGATACACTCCTAAAGCAGTTTACGTAATTTGGAGGTGGGAGTAGAAATTGGTGTGGCATTAATATTTTGATGGCTGTGTATGCACTGAATGCAACACTGCTTTTCCAAAAGCAGAATCTTGGCCTGAGGAGGAGTCTAAACTGCAAGTTGTGCACAGATGACCATGTGACAGCTGCACATATATCTTATCGGAACTCCCATCTGCAAGGCAGACTAAGTTGCAATGCCCCTGGTCCAATGTGCTCTTAGATGTTCTGGAGGGTCTTTACCTGCCAGTTTGTAACATTACGATATTGTTAATATAAGCCATGTGGATATAGTCTGCTTGGTAATGGCCAGTCCCAATTTGTGACCTGAATAGCCCACAAATAACTGGACATCCTGCTGCAATTTTGCCAATCTGTGGAAGTAAAATCTCAGTGCACTTCTAGGGTCAAACCTGTGAAGTCCATCTTCTTTCTTCAGAGATTTGGAGGAGTATAAAAAGATGGTAACATTATCTTCTGAGTAATATGAAACTCAAACAATTTGTGAGAAAAGTAGGCTTCCCTTTCAGTTGCACTCTTTATGAAAGACAGCATGAGGAGGCTTGCAGGATAAAGCCTGTAGCTCACTCACCCTTTGGGCTGATGTTACTGCCACTAAGACGACAGTTCGAGTTAGAATTCTTAATGGACAAGAATGTAGAGGCTCGAAAGGAGCTCCATCAAGTAGTTCAACACCAAGTTGAGATCCCATAGTGGGACTTGAAACATGATTGTAGGGTAAACAGTCAATCCCTTTAAAAAGGTTATTAAAGAAATCTTAAAGTAGGAGACTTCCTCTGAAGTGCGCTTAAAAATAGAAAGCGCTTCCAGATATCCATTGATGGCAAATCTGAGGTTCCAGATTGGTACCAGGTGTAATAGAAAGGATAACACCATTGGTGTATTACATGAGAAAGGGTCAACATTCTCATCTCTACACCAGCTGCAGAACCTATTCCAGCAGCATTAAGATTTCATTGCTGGCCGAAAGCAAAATCTCCATTAAGTCATCCGGGATGTCCCAATTCTTGTATCTCAGCCCCTCAGAAACCATGCATGAATGGAGAGTCCTGATATCCGGATGGAGACCGACCCTCTTCTCGCGAGAGAAGGCCCTCTCTCCTCTCTGTGTTGAGGGCAGATGGACATGTCCAGAAGGTCCAGGTACCACGTCCCCCTGGCCCAGTCCGGGGCAACTAGGATCATGGATTTCCGGAACTTTCTCAACCTCCTGATTAAGTGAGGAATGACAGGGATTGAGAAAACTCATTAGGAGTGGAAACTCCCACCACTTCCGGTTGACAATGGTTGCGAACAGATCCACTTGAGGGGGTTGCCCGAAGGGTGAAGATCTCTTGGACTTCCTGAGCTAGTTCCCACTCATGGAGACTGCTCTGCCTGCTCAAAGCGACTGCCATTGTGTTACTCTCTCTGGATAGGTTAACTACTGAGAGATTCCTTCTTGTATGGCCCAGAACCAGAGCTGCATTGCCTCTCTGCACAGTGGTAGTGGCCCTACACTTCTTTTGTTGAGTTAGTACATGGCCACTTTGTTGTCCATCATTTCCAGGACATTCTTTCTCCGTACAGATGGCAGGAAGGACTTCAGTGTTAGTCTGAACAGGTTGATATGTAGTTTGGACTCCGATGGACACCAGCGGCCGATGACGGTCAAATCGTTGATATGGGCTCCCCACCCGGTGAGTGAGGTGGCCGTCACTGTCATCTCCGGTCATGGTTGCCAAAACGGTTCTCCTTTCAAGATGCTCTCCCGACAGGCCAACCGCTGAATATCCAGTGAGAGACTGTTCGGGATTTGTAGGAGATCTGACATCTTTCCTTAGAATTGCTAACAGTGGGTCCTGAGAGCCCACTGGGGAGATCTCATTCTCAAGTGAGCCTCTGGCACCAGAAAAATGCAGGATGCCATGAGGCTGAGCAACCTCAAAAACAAATCTAAGGCCGGTAGATGTTGGGCATTCTGGAATTTGGTCACCAAAAGCAGAATGTCTTAAGCCTCTTGTGGCTAGGCTTTTCCCAGGGATGCATCCAGTACTGCTCCGATGAATTGGAGTCTTTGAGATGGTATCATGTGGGACTTCAAGTTCAAGGAGAAGCCCAGCCTGTGAAGGGAGTGACAGGTGGAGCAGATATGTTCAAGGGCCTGTTCTGGGGAACTGGCCTTGATCAGCCAATCGTTCAGGTAGGGGTAGACGGTGAAACCCCCCCCCTCTCCTGAGACTCGCTGCCACAACCGCCATTAGCTTGGTGAACTCAAGTGAAATCGACTACCTGCATCTGTAACTTCTAGACCCAGCACACACTATCTTGCAATACGCTGCTAGAGGGGTTACCTAGTATCCCCTTTGTCTAGCTTCTCATGTAATATTTTTTATGTTACCCTTTCCTCACTAATTGGCTGGTGGCAGTGGTTTCGTTTTAACTACCATGGCGTGCATTTACCGCAGGCTGCGTTTGCAGCTGCAGTAACGCACCCAAGGGTGCCATTTTTGTCAAAAGGGGCCCCCAGTCTTTTTTCACCATTTCTTTGTGGAAAGGGCCTTCTTGCGATTTACTCCGCGCCAAACCATGTTTGGCCCCTTTGGTAGTTTTACCTTTGGCGGGATTCACGAGTGAAGCCCGCCTCTGGCTCCAGGGTGTCTGGGGTAGGTAGGAAATGAGGGAGGTTCCCGAAACTCCCTGTGCTTAGTCTCATAGGAGACCCAAATGCACTCTGGTGATTGGCCGGCGGACTATTCGGCAAGGACAGCCACCCTGCTGGGTGCGTGACAGCTAGGCTGGAATGAAAGGGAGAGAACTGTATAAAAGGCGAATCTTTTGGCTTGGAAGGCAGAGTCGACCACTGGATGAAGGAATCGAAGAACAACAAAGAGGACGTCTGCTGCAACTCCTGGACCGTTGGTTTGCCTGGTGAAGTCCTGCTGCTGTGTTTTCATTGACAGAAGCCCCAGCAAGGACAACTTCTCCCTTTGAGTTGGTGGGACCAATCAACTCCAAAGTAAGCCACCAGGACATCCATCTCGGAGCTGGTTGAATTTCCAGAGTTGCTGCTGGAAACTATATAGCCAGGGAGAGGAACACCAGATTGTGTGCGTTGCTTTTAAGATGGCCTAGAGCACGGGAAGATCCTCCGGACTCCCAGGAAGCAGGACTGACCGAGTCTGAGCTCCCCCCATCATCCCCCCATCAACAGAGTGCAGGACCCCAGAAGCAAGGAAAGTGCACCTCACAGCCAGGAACCGCTGTGTTGCTCTTTGCGGTAGACGAGAGGTGCTGAAACACTGAACAGCCACTGAAAGTGAAGTTTGCCGGTTGTGCGTTTTGGCCATCCCAGTGCAGGAGTCACCCGACGTCCCCCCTCTTCTCCCCACAACTGAGGCCCATGAACAGTGAGATCTGCACAAGAACAGGAGTCATCTACTGCATCTTTTCTTAATTTTAAAGATGCTGTGCAAAGCCTGTGAGAACTTACCTCTTACTGTAGAGTTGCTTACATCTTCTACTACTCACAAGTCTAACCAGCTTGTGGCCCTACATTTGATTTTTCTTTTCCTCAGACTTCTAAACATTGTGCAAAGACTTCCTAGAAAGAAATACTTCAGCTTATATAGACTTTGGCCTATTGAATTTGACTTAGCCTCTTCCACTGAATGACTTATTGTGAGATCTGAAGTATTTGCCTGCTTAAGTATATTTGTCGTCTCTTGTATGTTCCAAATAACCTTTTCCTTTGACTTATTACTATATGATTCTAAATATAAATTCATGTCCCCAGCACCCTAGCAATTGAAGTCACCTAAGGGTGTAGGTAGTGTGTGGGCCATCCCAAAAGGTTATCTACTGATTTAGAGATTAAGAGTGTATTTCATGAAGTGTATTTGAGTGTTACTGTTACATTGCTCCGTTCTGAAGAAGGCTTATTCTAACTGACAAATTAATCATTGTTTGTTCAAGACACCTTGAGTGTAAGCGTTTATTTGAATATTTGTAACTGTAAATCTATTTCACTCCACTACAGCTCATTGACCCCTCTTCAGAGAAGCCTGGCTACTCAACACGCTACCAAAACTGTTTAGTACAAGCTTATACCAAAGGTTGTGTTTCCTATACATGTAGTCAGAGTGGTTTGTAGTGTTCCCAAAGGGTACTGCATACAAACTTTGCCTAAGATGCCCTGATCAGCCAATCATCCAGGTAGGGCTAGACGTGAATCCCTCTCCTGCAACTCACTTCCACTACCGCCATCAGTTTGGTGACAACCCTCGGGGTTGTCAGCCCGAATGGCAGAACTCGAAATAGAGGAGAACCGCCAACTGCGAACCGCAGGTATTTTCTGTGCTTGAGATGGATTAGCACATGAAAATCAGCATCCTGAAGGTCCAATGACACCCATCCAATCCTGGGGTTGGCGGGCCTGAATGATCTGAGAAAGTTTGACCATCTTCAACTTGTCCTTCCTGAGGAACTTGTTCAAGTATCTCAAGTCCAAGATGGGTCTCAGTCCTCCATCCTTCTTGGGTATTAGGAACCAAGGGGAATACCAACCCTTGTTCCTTTACGGTGCAGGAACTGGTTCTGTGGTGCCTTTCTCTAGCAGGGTTCCTTCCTTCTCGGGCTCTTCACTCATCTGCCTCCAACACCCTCAGGGTCAGATGTTCTCCAAGCAATGAGTTGGTGGTCGATCTCTCTTCAGCAGGGGCCGCCTCTGGAACAGCCTTCCTGCATCCCTGAAACTTGATGAGAACCATCTCTGGTTCAGGAAACACCTCAAAACCTTCCTCTTTGCTTCTGCTTTCTCTGCCACTCTCCCTGCTGAAATTCCTGGCTAAAACTGCACTGGGTACCTGGCCACCCTTTCTGATCTTGGGGCCAGGCCCCACTTTTGCACACCTGCCCCCCTGGCACCTCCCGCACTTGGGGACTGTTTTCTTTATCCCCTACAAGCACTTATTTCTGCTCTTACCCTGCACTTGCCACCATCTGACTGCTTTTATTTATTATATCTTATTTATTCCTCTATCCCATGCACTGCACTTTCCCCTCTCGCTTCCCCAAGGCACTTTCCCTTTCTCCCTACCCCATGCACTTGCGCAATCTGAATGACACCTGGCCTAGTAGGATCGCTGTCTTCCCACCGTTTCCCCTCCCTTGCCTCGTCGCGCCTTGAAACACGTGTATAGGCACGTTATAAATGCCATATCATAACAGGGTTAAATCTCCTGCACAAGGAGTGGATCTAGAATCCTCAAAGTGTTCCCTGGTGGATTGTTTGGAGGTCTCTGTATAAAAAGGCAGGCAGGACCCGTGGGCTACTGCTTCCAAAGCCCAAGCATCCAAAGTAATGTTTCGCCATTCTACTCTTTGCTGAGACAGTTCCTCCACCAGTGAATTGTGACTGAATACCTCAGAGGTTTTGAGGCGGCTGATTCAGTGGCAGATGTTGAGGATGCCCCTGCTTGAGCTGGCTTTGCATCTCTTCCTCGTCCACCACGAGGAAATCTGTGGCCCCTTTCACTGGCCATTCCGATCGCCCTTCCATCGGAGTAGTAGCAAACAGATCTACCCCCCGCCCCCCCAAGGTTGCCCACTAGGTCGTAAAGGCTTAGGTTGCCTAACAGCAGCGCCTTAAAATTTGGCTGCCGCCTTCAGGGTCTGCAACTTCTCAAGACACTCGTCAGCCTTGTTGCCAAAAGGTGAGACCCGTCAAAGGGCATGTTGAGAAGTCTGGATTGCACATCTGGTGCAAAACCAGACTTCCTCAACCACACACACCTGCGCATAACGGTGCTAGTAGCCATGGCTCTGCTGATGCCATCAGCAGAATACAGACCTGACTGAAGACTCGCACATAGCTTCTTTGCCGTCTCCAACTATGACTAAGAACCTGCCTCTTTCATCCCCTTCGGGAATGTGCTCTGCTGCCATGGAAATGCAGTCCCATAGAGTGAACATAAATTTTGCAAGGGAACATGTGGAGGTGGCATATTGGAGTGCCATACTCCCTGCGGAAAATACCTTCCTTGCCCATCCATCTATCATCGTCATCGCCATCTTGAGGGATGGTAGGGTAAGCCGTTTGCTTAGTTGTTGCAGTAGCGGCCTGCACCACCAGACTCTCTGGAGTGGGGTTGGTTTCCTGTTTCCCAATTCCATGCCACGCTTTTCGGCAAAGTAATGTGAAACGGTAATTTGGGATCTAACTCAGGACCCTTATTTAAGATGTCTGGTAGATCAACTTGTTCGAATGGCAATGGAGGCCTACTCCACCCCATGTAGTCCACTACAATAGACTAAGTTGTCCTCTGCATGCTCCTCAACCTCTGGTCTCCCAAACCCCAATTCAGGTGAGGTATCCACCCCACTTGCCGTCTGTGGGTTGTCAGAGGTCTCCCAACCTCGACTTCTATGCAATAAAACTCTGGTACATTTGGCGTACCAAATTGGAGGCCAAATAGAACCTCTTCAGCTGAGGGTTCATTTTCCTCATATATGGAACAAAGAATTAAAATAGTCTTTTCTCGGTAGTGGCACATTAGGTTCTCTCAGGTATGAGAGGTTTAGTAAATAAGGAGTTTGACCCTGGAGGAGCCATCAAAACTTTCATTGGCGCCATAGGTTTCGCAGGGGCACTCTGCGTCGATGGTGCAGCTGGCACCAATACCCTCGGTGTGTAGTGTTTGGCTGGCATCGACGACCTCGACTTATGCATTCGGCTCGACTGATCCTTTGACGTTACTTCATCAGATCGAGGCCTCTAAGGCTCTCGAAGTGGATCAGGTCTTCGTCCTGGGCTTGAGAGCGCGTGGGATTTAGGGTGAGCCCTTTCCTTCCCGGCTGTTAGGCCAGAATTATGTAGTAACCCTGTGGGAAGACTACACAACACTTGTTCTCTTGGTATTAGGTACCGCCCCTATTGGTATAGGCCTGTATTACACAAGTTGGTAGTGTGACTGACCAGACAGGCTTGAGCTGTAGCAATGAAATCCACCAATATAAGTAGTCAAGTAACACTTCTACGCAAGGTTTCAGTTATAAACGGTTATTTATTTAAAATCAGTTTTAAATAAGAATTCTTTTAAATGGGCAATATATTAAACTATCAAATATACTTTAAAATACTTTTCCAGAATCATCCCAAAGCAAGTAGATACTCTAGAGATGCTTATACACTTTGTACACCTTGAGGTAACTTCACCAACTGGGACAGTAATGGCATTTATACATCACTTGTACAATTTGTATATTCTGAAGTTTGTAAGAAAGGGAAGGAAAAAATGTTAAACAGGTTCTCGGAGCATGTGGGCACTTTAATATCTTCAAATAAAGTCTATATAAGAACCTTTCCCAGCAATAATAGTTACAAACCAAGTTATTACCTTTGAGGGACAGTAAGGAGTCTGCAGGGAGCCAGGACAGCCAAAGTCAATTGGAGCACAGTCTATGGAGCTAAGGCACTAGATAGCAAAGTCTTGCACAAAGTTAGAGAGTTTGTTGAAGATAATCACTGTAGGGTCACAAGCTGTTACACTTGTGACGGGCAGAGCCAAAATCAACTAAGCAGCTACTGCAAGTCTCAACTGAGAAGAGCAAAGCTACAGACAATGAGGTTAAGTACTCCAAGTCAGCACAGTAGGTTAGGTTAGAAAAAGAGTGGTCCAGCTGGCTTCTGTCTGGTTGCACAGATGCAGATCCTGGGTTCTAGGGCCTCAGTCTTAGGGACAAGAGGGAGGACGCCTGGTGGACTCCTGCACAGCAATTCGGAGATCAGTGGCAGCTATGGGCTCTCTTCAGGTCAGCAGCACTTCACGGTTTCAGTGCACGGTAAACACTGTGGATCTTGGATATCGGTTGGGCTTCCTTCACTCCTGGAGTCCTGCACTCAAGGGACTCAAGCTCTGGACGTCCTGCTTCTGGAGGGTCCTGGGGAGACTCCTGGAGCTTCTGGACAGATCACAGATGTTGCACTAGACTATGGATTTCTCGACCCCTGGCACTTGGTTCCTGCAGCAGCAAAGAAGTACAGCCAGTTGGCGGGGGGTGGTGGAAGAAGATGGTCCAGTGGAGTTTGTCTCGGAGTTACTTGGTCCCACTAACCCAAGGGAAGAAGTAAGAAGTCGTCCCTTCCAGAGCTTGTTATGTTAGAATTTTTCGTACCAGGGTATTGCTCAACGAAAAAGGCAACCTGGCGATATCACTGAAACTGAGATACAGCAAAAACAAGGAACTTTTCGAAGCTTTCCTAAAATGTATATGAATCAGACAGGCCCAGAGGGCAATCAGAAGGGCATTGCACAACATGGCAGCTCTGACCGAGAAAGAACGGCCTCCCATTCTTGCACGATGGACTCTAGGGACAGCCAAGAGGGACCGGTCAGCAGAACGCAGTGCACAAGCAGGAACATAGAGTTGCAAATATCCCGGCCCATCAGCTAAGAAAGCCCTATGCACTAAGCAAAGGGATTTGAAAGACACGCTTCACCACTGGGAGCCAATGAGAGACCTGAGAACGGGTGAAATATGCTCCCGGTACTGAGTGTCAGTGGCGAGGCGAGCAGCAGAGTTTTGTAGCACCTGTAAGCGATGGATTAAGTAATCTGGCTGAGCCAGATATAAGGAGTTACAATAGCCAATCCTGCTGAGAACCAGGGCAGAAACTACTGGGGCACGCAAGTGAAGCAGAATATAAGGCAAGACCTTCCCAAGTAATTTCATTTGGAAATGGGCAGCCTGGCAGACCCAACCAATCTGAGAGGCCATGTAGAGGGAGGCCGATTGTTAAAAATCTGGTTGTTAAACTACCGAAACCGCCACCGGAAAGTTACCTAACGCAGATGGCCAAAATGACTGTCCAAAGTGAAGGATCAATGTTGACTAACAACCATTACCTCTGTCTTATCTCCATTAAGTTTTAGCCAATTTTTGCTCATCGAGCACGCCACAGCAGAGAGGCAATCTTGCAGCTGAGTGGCATTGGACGAATGGAGGTCAAGCCGAACCAAGATCTGCGTATCATCAGCATAAGAGTAGCACCTAAAGCCGTGGGAGCGGATTAGGGCGATCAGAGGCTGAATGTAGATCTTGAACAGTGTGGGGGACAGGGCAGAGCCCTGCGGAACCCCACACAACAAGGCTGCAACTGCGGAAAGGAACGGTCGAAGTGGCAGTTGCTGAGACTGGTCAGATATATAAAAAAAAAAGTAACCATTAAAGAACTGCACCCAACATGCCAGCAGCTGACAGCCAACTGATCAGGGTGGCGTGATCGATGGTATCAAATGCAGCCGAGTGATCCAAAGGGATCAGGGTCGCCAGCTTCTCTTGTTGATTAGTAATAAAGTGTTTCAGCACAGCAGCAGGGCTTCACCCGGCAATTCAATGGTCCAGGAGGATGCAGCAAGCGTTATTTA
Source organism: Ambystoma mexicanum (assembly GCF_040938575.1). Lineage (NCBI taxonomy): Eukaryota > Metazoa > Chordata > Amphibia > Caudata > Ambystomatidae > Ambystoma > Ambystoma mexicanum. The sequence goes on along the minus strand of NC_090926.1, from coordinate 919,578,301 downwards.
CGGTTTATCAGGTTTTTCTTCCCAGCGGTCGACTGTCTTCAGTCCCAAAACCCTCGCAGACAGCCAGCCAGGACTGGGTGCATTTAGGCATTCCTAAAGACAAAGGACAGGTTGGGAACCGCCTTCACTTCCTGCCTTTCCACACACTGGCTCCAGATGGGAGTTTCAGTACTGAAGCTCGCCAAAGGAGCAAGACAAGCGTAGTAATCTCAATCACGCTCAATTCTCCTTCAGAAACATCGCTGAACCCGAGGTCCTTAATCTCTTCAAAAGCCTCAAACCATCTCTGTAAAGCAGACATTTGCCCTCCCAAAATCAAGGAATGCGCCAATGACCTAGCACCCATGATTACTGCCTTCATTAATGCATCATTCCAAACAGGAACTGTCCCAAACAATCTCAAGGAAGCCTGGGTGCGGCCACTTCTAAAAAAGGCCACACTTGACCCAGCGCAAACCAACAACTCCAGACCGATAACGGCAGTCCCATTCCTCCTAAAAATCCTGGACAAAGCAGCTCACATCCAGATCCAATCATACATAGAAGCTTACTCCATACTAGGCAAAAGACAATCTGGCTTCCGTGTCGGGCATGGAACAGACTCCACCTTATTAGACCTAAAAAATCAAATCTCAGATCATGGACAAAGGCAATCCTCCTCCTCGATCTATCAGCTGTTTTTGACCTGGTAGATCACCAAACACTCACCAACCACCTCACCCATGCAGCCCATTTCTCTAATCAAGCAGCATCCCGGATCGGCGGGGGGGAGGGGAGGAGAGAAGAGGCACAACCAATTTACTGGCGAGTAAAATAACCTTATATATACTTTTCAGAATGGCACACTACATTCAAGGTAATAGCGTTCTGTCCACTCGCAGAATTACAGTTACCAACCAACTCTTTCACAATTAAGTACTTGTTATACTTTAAGACAGAATCCTTTACTTATCCAGTCGTTACCTAGTCTAAGAGGCAAGAAGAGGCAATAGTGGTCTAGGAGCCAGCAGTAGGCAGGGCGAGATGGAGTTCTGTTGCAAGCAAACATCAGAGCTCCTGTGGAAGACTGTTTAACTTTAAAGTGAACTAGTTACTTGTTGGCTAGGGTCCATGGACTTCTGAGAAGACACCCTGGGAGGATTCCAGTAGTGGGTCTGGGTGAACTGGATGAGAGGACTCCCAATCACAAACACCACAACATTTTACAGAAATCACAAAGGCTAAAACTGAAGTAAATACCCCAGCCAACACAGTTCCTTAGCACGGAAGAGGAGGAGTTGCAGCAACAAAACTTCAGGGTCTGTAGCCAAAAACCCGGTTGCAGAATTACTTTATTATGAAGACAGGACACTGGAAGGGCTTCTGCAGCAGGGATCGACCGAGAAGGCTCCAGACATGAGTTTCTTCGCGGCTGGATGTGGCTCTGGTTTTGGCACCCTTTTCAGGAGCCAGATGACTAAACATTCAAAAGGTCCAGCACTCTGGTGAGGGGACTTTTCGGTATTCATGTCTCTGGAGGTCCAGCAGGATGCCACAAAAGTTAAAGCTCGATTCAGAAGACCATGCAACGCACTATGGCTCGAGGTCCCAGGGTATTGCTGCCCTGCAGGGCCGCCCCCTGACGTATTGTGGCTCAAAATTCAAGTCTTGAGTCTAGTGGATTTCACCAGGGTCGGGTTGTTTTTGTGACCCCCAGGTCAATTGGAAGGAAGGGTAACAGCAGGCTCCGGTTACAAAGCAGGTTTTTTGGTCTCTTGAAATCGCTACCGCCATCGTTTCTTACTCTTTGTTTTGAGCTTTAGTGGTGGACTAACTCTTCAGCTTCCAGGATGCAACTTTTATGCAGGAACCCAGCCAAACAAACAGACTTTCAGCATTCAAACTGGGTGGAGGGAGGGGGTTTGGGGGTGGCAGACCTTTCAGGTTGGCCAGACATTAGGGAGAATTCTCAGAAATGTGCTAATTGCCCCCACCTTAGAGACCTCCAGCAACTTTGCTGGATTTTCAGGACTTGATTTTTTTTTTTTTTTACCTGGCGAGAGCGAGCCCTTTTCCCCCCCACACTCACATGTAGTTTAATGTGATTTCTGAACTTTGTGTTTCATTTGGTTATGGAGCCTGACAAACTCCATAGCCATCATCGTTTACATTGTGTCACACAGCACCTTCAGTGCAGTGGAGCAGGGAAGTCTTTCAGATTTCCCAAGGTTTAAATACCTTCTTTGGGATAAACTACTGTTTCCCAGATCAGTAAAGTGAAATTGACTTCACTTCCATTTTGTAACTTGCTAGACCCAGCACACACCATCCTACAATGGGGTGCTGGAGGGGTTACCTAGTATCCCCTTTGTCTAGCTTCTCATTAACATTTTTAATGTTACAATTTCCTCACTGAATGGCTGGTGGCAGTGGTTTACTTTTAACTACCGTGGTGTGCATTTAGCACGGGCTTTGTTCGCAGCTGCAGTAATGCACCCAAAGGTGCCATTTTTGTCAAAATGGCCCAGTCATCTTTTTGCCATTTCTTTGTGGAAAGGATCCTTGAGATTTACTGTGCACGCCAAACCAGGTTTGGTCCCTTTGTTCACTTTGCCTTTGGCGGGATTCATGAGTGAAGCCTGCCTCTGGCACCAGGGTGACTGGGGTGGGCAGGAAGTGAGGGAGGTGCCCGAAACTCCCTGCACTTAGTCTCCTAGGTGACCCAAATGCACTCTGTATTGACAGCTGCTGGATGACAGCTAGGCTGGAATGAATGGGAGAGAACTGAATAAAAGGTGAGGCTTTTTGCTTGGAAGGCAGAGTTGATCGCAGGACAAAGAAACCGAAGAACTTCTTGAAGAGGACGCCTGTGCAACTCCTGGACCGTTGGTTTGCCCGGTAAAGCCCTGCTGCTGTGCTGAAACACCAAAGTTGTATCGACAGCAAAGCCCCTGCAAGGACGACTTCTCCCCTTGAGTCGGTGCGACCAATCAACTCCAAAGTAAGCCACCTAGACATTCTCTCGCAGCTGGTTGACTTTCCACAGAGTTACTGCTGGAAATCGAAATACCAGAGGGAGGAACACCAGATTGTGTGCGTTGCTTTTAATCTGGCCAAGAGCTCCAGGAAGATCCTCCGGACTCACAGGAAACCGGCCTGACCGAGGCCAAGCCCCCTCAACCGAGTGCAGTACCCCAGAAGCAAGGAAAGCCCATCTCGACAGCCAGATCCACAGTGTTGCTATTTGCGGTAGACGCAAGGAGCTGAAACACCGAACAGCCACTTGTTTGAAGATTGCCGGTTGCGAGCGGTGACTGTCCCATTGCAATGCAGGAGTCCCCTGAAGTTCTCTCTCTTGTCCCCACGACTGAGGCCCAGGAACAGTGAGATCTGCAGAGCTGCTTAGGAACAGAGGACACCTGCTGCACTTTTTTCTTCAATACTAAATGTACTGTAAACGTCTGAGAGAACTTACCACTTCTGGTAGAGTTGTTTGCATCTTCTACTACTCAAGTCTAACAGTTTGTGGCCCTACATTGATTCTTTTTCTTCAAAGACTTCTAAAACATTGCGCAAATATTGTTTCTTACTTGCCTGCAAAGAAGTGCTCCAGCTCATATAGACCTTTGCCCATTAACCTTGGCTAAGCCTGTTCCACTGAATGACTGATTAAGGAATCTGAAAGTATTTTCCTGCTTAAGAATATTTGTGGTCTCTTATATGTTCTAATAACCTTTTCCTTTGAATTACTCTTAAATGACTCTAAATGCAAGATATATATAATGTCCCCAGCACCCTAGCTATTGAAGTCAGTTGTGTCTGTGGGCCATCCCAAAAGGGTGGGTACTTCATTTAGAAATATTGAGTGTATTTTGTAAAGTATATTTGAGTGTTACTGTTACATTGCTCCCTTCTGAATGCATATTCCAACTGATAAATTAATAATTGTTTATTCAAGAAACCTTGTGTGTAGGTTTATATGAATACTTGTCACTGTGGATCTCTGTGCAACTCCCCTACAGCTCACATTGATCCCCCAGAGATAAGCCTGGCTGCTCAACATGTTACCAAACTGCGTACTACAAGCTTATCAAAGGTTGGGTTTCGTATTACCTGTAGTCAGGTTTGTTGTAGTTTTCCCAAAGGGTACTGCATACAATCTTGCCTAACACCAGCCTCCCAGTTTGAACTGGATTCTCGCAGTCAGGAAGACAAAGCATTGCAGACTTCTCCCTCGCTTCCTGCATTCATAGACACTCTGGAGAGTAACTCTTGTTACTTATTTTTAGGGTGGCACACAGCTAACTCAAGTAAAACCCATATACTTTATATCTCACAAGGAGTCCAGGTTAGATCTTTCCCAATTATACAAGTGACTGATGTAGGACTAATAAGGGACAGTTAGAACCACAAGCTCTGAGTTAGATAGCACAGGGAAAGTAACCCCTAATGTTACACTTTGCTGAATGACTCAGTTATTCTAGGTAGGCAACAACCTAATACAGACTAATTCTAGACAGGCTAACAGCTAGTCAGGGGAAGCAAGACTCAGTTGGCGGACACTCATACAATTATCCTGCAGGAATAATCTGGTGAAACCAACACCTTACATTTGGGAAGAGGCACAACCTAATCACAGGAGAGTAATATACCTTTACACCTACTTTCTATTAGAATGGCAAAACAGTTTCTAAGGAAAGAAAAAAGGTTAACCATACTTTTAAGAATAGTGCATTACACATCCAAGGTAAGTAAAAACTTTTGTAACTGTTCACTCTTCGAGTTACAGTTACCAAGCAATTATTTTACAAGTAAGTAGCTTTTAAACACATTGTCTTTTCTAGGCAAAAGTCCGAATCCCTTACAAGTCTTTCCCTTATTCTTGGATCATGAGTGTTCTCAGTGGCAGAAAGGGGGCTAGGGGGGTTGACTAGGATCTACTGACCAACAGGCAGTGTCAAGATAGTTTCTTCAATAGCAAAAGTCACAGTTCCTTAGGAATACTGGGCCAATAGGTGAGTATTTACTTCTGAGTTAGAAGAGGGTCCAGGGGCTTCGCAGAAGACACCCTAGCAGGATTCTAGCAGTGGGACGGTGCACTGGATGAGAGGCCTCCCTATCACAGAAAACAGCCCACAGCTACACCGAAATCCTAACGGACTTAAGGTAAGTACATACCCAAGCCAACACAGTACCTCAGTATTAAAGATTTTGCAGCAGGACAACTTTGGGTATTTGGCTGCAGATCCTGGTCAGTGGATTCCTTGTCGTCGTGACTGAAAACGAGACCACAGAGGGAATTTTGCAGTAGGGATCGAAGAAGGCTCTAGGCAAGGGTTTCCTCGCAGCTGAATACGGTTCTGTGGATTTGGCGCCTTTTCAAGGAGCACAGAGGACAGAAAATTGCAGTTGAATTCTCGTCATTACAAATGTCCAGCACTCTGTTGAGGGGACTTTTCGGACTCTATTTGTGTCTCTGGAGATGTTAGGCAAAGTTTGAATGCAGTACCCTCTGAACGCTACAGCAACTATGACTGCATGTATAGGCAACCAAACCTTTGGTATAGGATTGTACTACACCGTTTTGGTAGTGTGTGGAGCAGCCAGGCTTATCTCAAGAGCAGAAATGTGAGCAGTAGTGCAGTTTAACAAAGTTATTCACCGTAGTGACAACCTTACTCCTAGTCCAAAAGTCCACAGTCCCCTTTCCTCCATACTTTTGGGACATTCCGTCCTGTGGGACGGGACCGGAGCACTTTGTAAAAAAAAAAAAAAAAGAAACGCATCAAATTGAAAAATGGGCCCCTCTTTTTACGTGGGGTACCTCACGCGGAAGTAACCCCGCCCTTCTTAGCTCTGCATCACCCTTCAGTCCTTTTCTATCGCCAGGTCTGAGACCATTTACGCAATAATAGAGGATAAGAGGGGACTATGGACTAGCATTAAGGTAGTCACTTCGGTCAGTAACTGTTATACTCCTACTTCCCGTCCCCTTTTCTCCATACTTCAGGGAAATTACCAAGCACTCCTTACAGGATAACGGGTGGATGGAACTCCTTTACTGAAAGGTTTTTGAGAACAGCTTGCCCAAACTGAGCATCAGCCCTGGAGCTCAGGTCTAAGCAGTAATGTTTCACAAAAGCTAAGGGGTAAGGCCGCGTAGCTGCTTTGGCGATGGTTTCCCAGGGAACATATTTTTGGAAGGCAATGGCAGCTGCCTTGCCCTGCACAAGATGGGCATGAATTCCCTTTGGGGGCTGAAGGCACTGAATTGTATACGCTTCAGAGATACAGGAAGCAATCCATCGGTAGATAGTTGCTTTCGAGGCCGGCTTTCCTTTTGGGTCACCGAAGGTCAACAAGAGCTGGGAAGAGTTCAGATTAGAAGTTCTGTCCAAATAAAACTAAAGAGCTTGCCTTACATCCAAAGTATGCAGAACCCTCTCGGCATCTGAAGCTGGTTCTGGGAAGACAACTGGTAAGGAAATAGACTGGTTCAGATGAAAATCGGATACCACCTTTGGAAGGAAAGAGGGATTGGTCTGAAAGACAACCTTATCCTTGTGAAAGGTGAGGAATGGATGTTCTACCCACAAGGCCTGAAGCTAGCTTACAAGCCTTGCCAAAGTTACCGAAAGCCATTTTCATTGAAAGGAATTTTTAATCCACCGTAGCCATGGGCTCAAAGGGTTTATGGCGTAAAGCAGTAAGAACCACATTCAGATTCCACTTCGGATGCGGGTTACGCACAGCTAGATACAGATGCAATAGACCTGCAAAGTGCCTTTTAATGACAGGATATGCCAAAGAAAAAGAGCAAGAGTCTGAAGACAGTTAAGCGTCAATAGCCAACAAATAGGTCCTGCAAGACGAGACATGCATGCCCGAAGCTGCCAGATGAGAAATGAAGGACAGCACTGTGTCAATGGCAGCTTCTCTGGGACCTGGTCGAAGGTTTTCTAGCCGCCTGGATGATCAGGATATTATCCATGGAAAACAGGCCCCAGGCCGCCAAGCTGAACGATTGTGGGGAGGGGTGCCACATCTGCTGATCTGGTGAAGCAGGTTGGGAATGAGCGGAAGCCTGATCAGTGAGCAGACCGACAGATGCTGAAGCTCTGAAAAACAGAATCTGGCTGGCCACCACTGGGCTATAAACAGGAGAGTGTAATTCAATGTGTTCCTGAGTTTGCATAGCGCCTGGTGAATCAAAGGAAGCGGCGGGAAAGCATAGGCCCTCATTGTGCCACGGAATCTCAAGAGCATCCCCCAGGGAAGAGGCTCCGAGCCCGTTCCTGGAAGCATAAAGAGGAAGTTTCCTGTTCAATGAGGTTGCAAAGAGGTCCACTACTGGAGTGCCCCAATGGCTAAAAAGGTCAGAGAGGAGGTCTGTGTTCAGCTACCACTCATAGCGGATGACCGCTCGCCGACAGAGAATCTGCAGTAACATTCAGCTGGCCCGGAATGTGTACCGCCACAGCCAAACAATGTGCTGAATGGCCCGTTCCCAAATCTGAATGGCTAGATCTACAAGGAGGGGTGACCTGGTACCCCTGTGCTTGGTGATGTAAAACATGGATACAGCACTGTCCGTGTGGATGCGGACCACTTTACCAATCCCTGGCTTCAAAGCTTTGAGCGCCAGGAAAATCGCCAGGAGCTCCAGATAATTTATGTGAAATTATCTGTCCTGTGGCAACCACAGGTCTAAAAACTGATGATCCATTGTTGCGCCCCACCCGATAAGGGAAGAGTGTCATAATGGTCACCTGAGGGGAGGGCTTCTGAAAGGGCGCACCCACCAACAGATTGCTGGAGGAAGACCATCATAGTAGATCTGTTATCATGCTGGGTGGATCCAAAACCATTTTGGTGTCCGGGTCCACTGCCTGAAGCCAGGAGCTCCAAAGAGCCAACTGCACAAGTCGCATCTTGGGACGTGCAAGGGGAAGAGCAAGAATGCATGAGGCCCAGAAGCCTCTGGCGGACATGCTTTCCGTCTGAATGAAGACTTGACACGTGGTTAACAGATCCGCCATCCTGTCCACCGTCAAGTACACTCTGCAGTCGATCGTATTCCAACAGAAACCCAGCAATATCAGGTCCTGAGAAATTGTCATGGAGGATTTCCGCCAGTTCACCGACAGCTCAAGACTGAACAGGAGCTGAAGGAGATACTGAAGATTGCTCAAGGCTTTCACCGGACAAGGACTGTGCAGAAGCCAGTCGTCCAAATATGGATACACATGAATAGCCTGTAGCCTTAAAAAGGCCACGATGACCGACATCTTTGTGAAGACACAAGGTGCTGAGCGGAGACCAAAAGGGAGCACTCTAAACTGGTAGTGCTCCTCTCACAAGGAGAACCTCATATTTTCGATGCAGGCTTCAAATCAGGATATGCATATAAGCATCCTGAAGGTCCACAGCGCTGAGCCAGTCGCCCTTCTGAAGAGAGGACTTTATTTGGCAGGGCGTAATCATCTTGAATTTCTCTTGTGGCAGAGAAAGTTCTAGAATGGTCTGCCGGCCAGCCTTGTTGGGTTTTGGCACCGTAAACAGACTAGAGTAGAAGCCCTACCCTTGTTCCATTAGGGGAACGGGTTCCACCGCCCTGAGGTCTAGAAGCTTCTGGACCTTGGCTCGGAGGGAGGGCCTCCCCGACTGCTGAAAGGGAGGATTGAAAGGTGGGCTGGGGGGATAGGGCCAAGCAAAAGCCCGTCTGAGTGATTGACAAAACCCACCGGTCGTCTGTGATGGTTTGCCACGCCTCCAGATAAGACGATATTCGTCTTCCCACCGGAGTCTCGAGCGAGCGCCAAAAAATATAAAATTTTGCAGACTTTCCGGCAGAGACACTACCTGTCCCTGAAGAGGAGGCTGACAGAAAACCGACAACGTTGCTGCCTCCGGCGGGAGTTACCCAGCGGAGGATCAGTCCTGCACGACCCGAGGTCCTGGAACCCTCTGAAGCCTGAAGAGGAACAAGATGGGGACCCAGATCAGATTTGACTGGGGCCTTCACGAGCAGCGACAAAGACTTGGCAGTTTGTGTGCTCAACTTAGTCTTGGTGAGCTCGCCATCCGTTGAAGAATGAAACTCTGCCATCAAAATGCAGGTCCAGAACTTTATCTTGGACCTCTTTTGAAAACTTTGTTGTATGAAGCCAAGCCTGACGGGAGGTGTCTATGAGCCGAGGTGTCAACATGGTGCACAGCCTCCAGCATATCCTGCGCCAACACCCTGGCGTCTGACAAGCCGCCTTTAAAGTCTTTTAGCCTTTCAACAGGAATGAACTCCTGGAAGTCAGACAAATCTCTCCACAATTTCATATTCGCTGCTGCCAGAATGAGCTCTGCGCTAGCCTGACGCAATTGCAGCGCTGAATTGGCAAAACTTAAGCCGCAGAACCCGGCTTGGATTGCATAGTTGCGGCCCCTAACACCGTCGAGGATGGGAGCGGGCATGGCGCGAAGGCTACTTGCATGCCTCGGCCAGGACGTCCCTCTGAAGGACCAGACTGGTGCGCTCCTGTGGTGACAAGGTTAGCGCCTCAAAAGCCCCCCCTTCCTGCGGAGCGGGTGCCTCAGCCACCGGTATGTCAAGGAGTGACATGTTCAGTACCCAGTCGTGAAATGCTCAGACAGTGCAGTGCTGGTCCACACTGTCCTGATCTGCCAAAGGGTTGCCTAGAGCATCCGGATCCAACTGCTGCAACATGAACAGCGTCAGATTGACATCACGCTCTGCATGAATCTTGTCCACCGGCGACAAAGGCGGAAGACCCGGAGGAGGGCTGGTAGGCAGAGGAGGTGCTATCGCCGGAGCGACAGTTGCCGTGACAGGAACTGCCGGGGGGAGGAAAAGGAGTCTGCGGGCAGATTTCTCTAAAGAGGCCCTTAAAGTACTCCCCCATGGGATCACAGTTCATTAGACTGACATTTCCCAAAAAAGGCATCCTCTACCTTAGGCACTGGAGTGGGCAGAGGCCTCTCATGAGGAGCATAACCCCACGAACGTAGTGAGGAGGGCTGCAAAGAGGGCCCGCCACCAACTGTATCTATTAGACCAAATGGCGAAGATTTAGGCGGAAGCAAGACCAAATGTGGTAGTGGCATCCTAGCACGCCAGTCATAGGAAGGGGAGAACGGATTCACTGTCGCGTGGAAAAGGTTGTCCACTGAAAAGATTCCCAGCAGCTGCCGTCCATAACGTGGGTGTGAGTGAAGAATACAAAATGGCCACCTTAGACCACGCAGGAAGGCCCGCCATTTTGTGAACATCCGGAGAGAACTGCGTCACATGAGTAGATGAGGCAGTTGACTCCACAGACTGGTCAGGGACTTTACTGAAATGTTAGCCTTGACATAAGGTACCTTGGCAGAGTCAGTACTATGGGGCCTTGGATGTTTACTGGACATCCCGTCCCTTGAATTAGCCTCCAAAGGAAGAACCTCGACAATGCAGGTAACAGTGGAGTTACGGTCGAAGACCTCTCAACAGAACCGGTGACTCCGCGAGCGCGGGAAAGTTGAGGAATCCATCTTACAGACAAGGTCTTAACAGGCCTCTCAATTCTGTTGGTACACACCTTAGCCTTGTTAAAGAGGAACCTCGGAACAGAGTCCGGTCTTAATAGCTCCCCCAAGAGGGGCCTCGAACCGTGGTTTGGTACAGAAAGCCACAGAGGCCTCCGGGCGCACCCCAGTGTCTGCGTGGGAAGCTCCTGACAAGGAGACCTCAGAGCTAACTCCGGTACCCCAACGCTTCAGCATGGCTATTAGCACCTATCAGTGAACCTCGGATCGTGATCCGGTATAGGCAGACCCCTCGGGGAAACTGAGAAAACCCTGGTACGGCTATTAGGCCTGCGAGGCACCTCAAGGAAAACCCTGATGGAGCTTTTGAAGCCCCTCCCGGGCCTGGAGAACCCTGGGAAGGAGTCCCTTTGGGATGGCCCAAAGACAACCTACACCCACAGGTGACTTCAATGACAAGGGTGCTGAGGACATTAATCTTTTACAATTGGAATTCAGAATACTCAATAGTTTGCAAAAGGCAAAGGTTATTAGAACACAAGGAAGTACAATCTTCTTAAACAGGGCAAATACTTTCAGATAGCAAGAGTAGAGTCATTCAATTCAATAGGCTAAGAGATAGTCAATAGGCATACATCTTTGGATGGGATGCAGCACTTCAGGTAGGTAAATGGAAAAGTCTTTGCACACGTTCTTACGAGAAGAATCAAATGTAGGGCCACAAGCTGATTAAGCTTGTGACTTGCAGAAGTTACAAGCACTTCCACAGTAAGAGATAAGTTCTTCGACTTGTTTTACAGTACCTTGGTAAAGAAGAAAAGATGCAGCTGAAGACTTCTGTTCCTGTGCAGCTCTGCAGATCCCACTGTTCCTGGGCCTCAGTACTGGGGACAAGAGGGAGGATGTTGGGGGACTCCTGCACTGGCAAAACTGACGACCGGCAAACTACACTTTCAGTTGCTGTTTCGCGTTTCAGCTCTTTGCGGTACACCAAATAGCAATAAGCATGGTTCCTGGCTGTCAAGGTTGCCTTTCCTCACATCTGAGATCCCGCACTCAACTGAGGGGTGTCAGGCTTGATCAGTCCTGCTTTGTGGGAGTCCAGAGGATCTTTCAAAAGCTTTAGGCCAGCTTACAAGCAACACACACAATCTGTTGTCCCTCTCCCTGGCTCTACGGCTTCCTGCAGCAACTCTGAGGAAATTCAAGCAGCTCCGAGATGGGTGTCCAGGTGGCTTATTTGGGAAAAGGGAGAAGTCGTCCATGCAGGGGCTTCTCTGTGGATGCAAACTTGGAGATTCGGACCTGCAGCAGGGCTTCATCGGGCAAACTAACAGTCCAGGAGTTGCAGCAGCCGTCCTCTTCAAGCTTTTCTACGGTTCCTTCGCCCAGTGGTCGACTGCCTTCCAAGCCAAAAGACCAGCCTTTTATTCAGTTCCCTCCCATTCATACCAGCCTAGCTGTCACTCACCCAGCAGGGTGGCTGTCCTTGCTGGACAGTCAGCCAGCCAACCACCACAGAGTGCATTTGGGTCTCCTAGGAGACTAAGCACGGAGATTCAGGCACCTGCCTCAGTTCCTGCCTCTGGAGATACTCTGGAGCCAGAGGCGGGTGTCTCTCAGAAACCCTGCCAAAGGTGAAATGAACAAAGAGCCCAAACCTGGTTTGGCGCGTAGAGAAAAACTTAAGGTCCTTTCCACAGAGAAATGGCGAAGACGGACGACCGGGACCATTTTAACAAAGGAGGCTCAGCACCATTTTGAAAAACATGGCTCCCGCGATTTAACATTACCGGAGCTGCAAACGGTGCACGGTCAGGGTAAATCATGGTAGTTCATTGCAAAACCACTGCCACCAGCCATTCTGAGAGGAAAGGGTAACAAATGCTACATGAATAACTAGACACAGGGGATACTAAGTAACCCATCCAGCACTCTATTTTAAGACTGGGTGTGCTGGGTCTAGAATTTGACAGGACTAAATGAAGTAAATTTCAATCCACTGTTCTGGGAAATGGTAGTTGATCCCAGAGAAGTTATTTAAACCTTGCAAAATCTGGACAATTGTAAAATATGATGTTATACTCCATAACCAAAAAGAAATAGTGTATAAAAATCCATTAAAATACTAGAGTGGGAAAAGGGGTCTCACTCTCTCCAGTTTAAAAAAATCAAGTCCTCAAAAATCCAGCAAAGTTGTTTGGGGTCTCTAAAGTGGGGGGAATGAACACATTTTTGAGAATTCTCCCTACCAGGAGAGCCACCAGGATGCCCACAAAGTTTTAGCAAGATTTGCAATTCAGATGATTGTGCACCGCACAGTGGCTGGAGGTCCCAGGGTATTGCAGCAACGCAAGGTCGCAGCAACGCGTGGGATGGCTCAAAGTCGATTGGCAGGAAGGACTACAGCAGGCTCCGGTTACACAGCACGCTCTCCAGTCGCTGGAAATAGTTTCAACCGCTTTTCCTTCATCATCCTCTTCGGTTCCAGTGGTATACTTCTCTTCAGCTTCCAAACAGGATAGCCAGCCCCCCCACTGGGATTTGTCCCCATTCAGGCAAGGTGAAAAACAAAGGGCTGTTGAGTTCGACTTCTCCCTCGTTTCTTGCCCTCACTGACAGGAGCCTGGGCAGACTCCCGCCGAAGAAAAAAAAATTAAAAAAAATAAAATAAAATCAAAGGAATTTCCCCGCCCAGGATGTCGGGGAAGGAATAAGAAAGGACAACACACTAAAATGGCGAAAAAAGAAGACTGGGGCCATTTGGTAAAATGAGCACCCTTAGTTGCCTATACTGCAGCTGTGAACACAGCCTACAGTAAATGTCCACCAATTTAATACAAATTAAAAACAAGGCATCACTGCCACCAGACATTGAAGGTAAGCTTGTCCCTGTAACAGAATTTTTACAGTTTTAATGTGAAAGGGGATACATTGCATCTCCCCAGCACTCCACATAAAGTGGGGTGTGCTGGTTTCACAAAGTAAAATGAAAAAGGAATCCAAAGTGATCTAAAGATCCTTTCTAGCCTTGGGAAATGCAGTTCTCTCAAGGTTATCAAAAGAAAGTTAAAAGGGGAGCCCTAGGGCAACCCAGCAACAGGCACGTATTGCCAATAAGTTGTTATAGAGGATAACTTAAAAATGACTATGGAGAGTCCAACATGACACCCATAAAAAGAGTTAAAGATTCTGTGAGCGAGTGTGGAAAAAGGTTTCCACACAGAGGCATTAAGGAAAAACCAGGTCAGGAAGATTTACCAGTTCTGTGAAAATCTTACCCAGCACTCGTCCCTCCCAGACTAACAGGAGGATCTAATCCTCAGGAGGATGATCTCATGTTTCAAGTCGGTTAAACTGTTTGCGGAGTCTACCAGCAATCTTTTTGTAACCCTTGCTGCGATACTTTAATATTAGTTATCATTTGTAAACTATATCACCTAGAAGTAGTTTTGGACACTTTGCTCTTGTCTAATGTATAGGGGATCTGATTTAACAGTCCCTCAGAAGTTGTGACAACTTCTGAGCCTACAATAGGCTTTTTAAAGGGGTTCTTATAAAGAAATCCCTTAGACCTAGCTAGAGGGGTCTCCACGATTCCTCGTCACCTCTCACAGGAGCAGGTTGGGTCTCCAGTATCCTAGATAGAGGGGTTGTGGCAAAGCGTTGTACGTCCTTCCACTTCCTCTTACATCTGTTTACCTTGTTAGGGGTTTTCCCTTCCAAAACTAGGATTTAATAGGGGGTCTTCAGCAGAAGATTCCCCCACAGTGTCAATGGGTTTAGCCTTTGACATAGCTTGTCTGGATTTCCACCAGCGTTGAGGTTTACCAGTCCTCAAAGGCCTAGTTAGGTTTCCAACCAGTCTATCCACCCCTTCCTCAGAAGGGGTGTGGGACACAGACCATAGAATTGGAACTGAAATGGTAGAGAATGGTTTGGGCTCCAATTTCCATAATATTCTAGATTTTGATTTGCCTGTGATAGAAGTTTCCCTTTTATCATTCAGACTTACAATAGAATTCTCTGTAGAGAAACAAACAGAGACCCTAGTCTTGTCAGAACACCTATCCATCTCTCTTCTAGGAGTACTTGGAGTCACAGGCTTTTTATTAGAAGGCCTAGTAAGAAAGCTATTCTTAGGTTTCTTAAGTTTTTGGACTTCAGTTTTCAGGCCTGAAAGTTCCCTTCTGGGCACACTCCTTGTCCTCTTAGGTTTGGTAAAAACACCCAAGCTTTCCACATCCATATGGATCACCTCCACTGTAAGTGGGATTTCAGGTGTATCCATGTTTACAGTTTTAGGAACCAGTTCCATTGCAAGTGGGTTTTCAAATGGTTCAGCCACTACAGGTATAACTGAAAGGGCCTTTATTCTAAAAGACATACACCACACAGGGTGTGTGACATAACACTAAGGTTCTGGTCAGCCCTAGGAATTGCCTCCACAGCAGTGGGTCGAGACTCCACTGAATGAGGTTTCAGAGGGACCTTCTACCTCAGGGTCAGCTCAAGGCAGTCACATCAGTGACTTCAACACAGTTATATATTGGACAGGAATTATTAAGTTTCTATCCACAGGGTGAATCACTTCCACTCTAGGTGGGTTTTCAAGAGGTTCTTTCACCGCAGTGTTAACTGAAGGTGGGGTCACACCAGTGACCTGGTAAATAGTTTTACACCATATTGGTACTAGGACAGCAGTTTAAGTTTCTGGGAACTAGTTGAACCACTTTCACTACATGTGTTTTTTTTTAAGAGGCTATATTACCTTAGCAGCAGCTAAAGGTGGGGTCACAGGAGTGACCTCTAGCTTTGTGGGCCTAAGGGCTTTATCTGCATTTGAAAGTATGGGTGCTACACCCAAGTGCCCTTCAGAGTGGCAGTAAATGTTTTTCTTCATCTCCAAGGAAGGGTCTCCTAAGGGAACCTATCTCACTTCAAGGTTAAGAGCCTCAGCCTTTTGACAAGGGGGCTCAGCTGAGCCAAAGGCCACAACCTTTCTGCTATACTCTGTATTAACAGATTTCTTAAGGGATGAGGAGATGGCACTTTTAGACTTACCTTTATTCTCAGAGTCCCTTAAGTGGTTTAGATATGTAGAAGCTTCCTTATATCTATTTATGAGAGCTTCCTTTACCCTATCCCAGTTACTTCTTTCCACTTCATGCAAATCCAATAGCACTTGGTAGTCTCTCTTGGGAAGCCTAAAATGAACGCAGGGTATTCCATCACTCACACAGACCAAACCTTTTACAAGTGAGGTGAAACGTTTTCAGCCATTCAACAATGTCACACTTCATGTCATACTGACTCACCAATTCTGGAAACCTAGAAGCTGAAGATTCAGAAGACCCGGAAAAAGAAGAAGAGGGGTCCAGAAAATTGCCATTTTACAGACAGGTTAAGTCTTTTCCCAATTTCCCACATTTTCAAATTTTTTCCCAACAGGTATTGTCTTGCATCCAGTTCCACAGATATTTCCGAACTATGCGCGTCTCTTGGCAACACCTACCTTGTTGGCCTGCCTTGTCTGCTGTGTCCAAACTAGTCTACATAATAGTATTTGCAGAAAGCGCCCTGTATTGCCTCAGTTATGCATTTGGCAAGGCCCTTAATGTCATCCCATTGGGATCCATTGCACCTGGCCATCAGGGCTGTAGCTTTAGCAATTCTTGCGCTTTAGGTTGCAGACATAGCCACACTTGTCTCCAGAGTACAAGCGCCTACTCTCTGGATGTTATTCGGTTACTGCCATAGGTAGTGTTGTCCCTTTTCATGCGGTTGTAACTAAGGAATCCGGGGTAGGTTGTCACCCTTATGCAGGTGAGGGTTTGGATACTACCTCTACACCCTTGAGTTCAATGGCCTAGTGATGACCGGTTACAATAGAAAGGGGTTAATCCTCTTCTTGATGGCATCAAGTAGAGTTACACAAGGTCAAACTTGTTTCTTTTCCTCAAATAGAGCCACTATACCTCTTTAGTAGGTGGTTCTGCCATTATCCCGAATGTCTGAGCTCGTGAACAGGTCCGAGTGTGGGAAATGGTCAGCTGTAAAGACACATCACTGGTGACTCCGCCTCATCTGGGGAAGGCATTGTATAATTATCGGGATCTACATCCTCCTGAGAAACTAGGTGCAAGTCTGAGTCCTCGGAGAGGTCCTGCATCTGTATTGAGTAGGTATCCTCCCATGAGCTAGGATGTTCCTGAAACATTTTCGCAGAGGACTCCCCCACCGCCCTGTTTAGAAACTGAGGTCCTCCTTAGAGGGGGTGGGGGGCATTTTTTCGGTCTCTCAAAAAAGGTCTTCATGGACCACTGCCCCCACTCTGTCCTCCCAAGGGGTGTCCCTCTGGGCCAGAGTATGACTTCAGCATCAGAAATTGACGGCTGTGCTGCATTCTTCCTCATCTTCCCAATTCCCCACCAACTGCTTTTTCAGCCAATCTGAAATGGTGCTACACCCTCCTCTGTAGGTCTGTTTTTGTGTGGCAGGTGTACAGATCTTGGGGATATCCTTATAATTGGGCTTTTGTGTGTTTTTTCCCTTCTCAGTGATGTGGTTTATTGTGCTCGATGTGTGTGAAGGAACAAGTTACTTACCTGTAATAATTGTTCTCCAGCATGGGGTCTGGCAAGGATTCACATGCTCATGAATATTCCCTGGTCAGGCTGGGAATCCTCGGTAAAGAAAAAAATCAGTTTCACTTCTGAACTGTCTTTCTCCTAACAACCAATCACTGGTCCAATGGTCTTACTGCCCCCAGCCAATGACTGCCCTCTACCTAAGCCCCTCCTCTGGCAGCACTCTTCAGATTTGGTAGCATGTAAAGTGGCAGTAGGACCAAGAGAAGAGCCGCAGAAGGGTAGGTGGGAGGGTTTGCATGTGAAGCCATGCCAGACCAATGCTGGAAAACAGTTACAGGTAAGTAACTTGTTCCTTCTCCAGCATGGGGTCGGGCATGGCTTCATGAATAACAAATACAGATCAGTAAACACATGCACAACCACAGGAGGTGGCAAGGCTCAACATTAAGCATCTCACCAGGCTCACCTTCAAGCAAACAGGTTGCGCAGCACTTCTTGGCCGACTCTGTACTCCTCCCTGGAATCCCGATCGACAGAATCTCGTGAAGGTGTGCGTCGACCTCCATGTAGCAGCCCTGCAGATGTCCAGCAGGGGCACACCAGACAGGAACGCCGACAGAATGTTGCAGCGATCGCTCTGGTCGAATGGGCTCTCGGACGGCCAGGCAACGGTAAGTTTGCCAACCACTGACAATGGGTGAGGCAGCCAGAGAGCCACCTGGAAATGGAAGCCTTCGAGAGGGCCTTATGTTGGTTCACAAGGTAAAAGGTCACCAACAGTTGTGACGTCTTCCGAAAACTTTGTGCGGTCCACGTAAAACTTTAGTGCTCTAGCCACATCCAGCAAGTGCAAAGTCCTCTAAGCCGGCAACAAAGGTGTTGGGAAGAACACGGGTAACACCAAGGGCTCGTTGAGATGAAAGTCCAATGTCACCTTTGGCATGAAGGAGTGGTGCATCCGTAGCACCACCCTTGTCTCGTGGAATGTCAAGTAAGGTGATTTACAAGAAAGGGCCTAATCTCTCCCCCTTGTCATGCGGAGGTGATGGCCACCAGAAACACTTCTCAACGACAAAAATTTCAGCGGCGCAGATTGCATAGGGTCGAACGAGGATCCACGAGCCTAGTCAGCACCACATTGAGCTCCCACGCCTTCAACATCGGGAACGAATGGAAAAGTAGTTTGATGAACTCCTTCACCAGGCGGTGTGACCATAACGACGACCATCCCGGAGTTCTGGTGTAGCGAGAGATGGCCGCCAGATGAACCTTGATGGAAGCATGAGCCAGCGCCGCTTTTGCCAGCGACATCAAATACTGCAGCACCTGCGGAGCCGTATCCGTAGAGGGTCAATTTTCTGTGCACAGCACCAGACAGCAAACCTCCTCCACTTATGTCCGTAGCATTTCAGTGTAGACGAAGCCATGGCCTTGGCAAGCACCTCGTTGCAGTCAGCCAGGATATCGCATCCTCCAAGCTCTAGCGCTGGAGGAGCCACGCCTGCAAATTCAGCGACCCTGGGGCATGGTACAGGATCACGCCGCCTCCTCTGGCGAGATCTGCAGCAGCCAGAAGCTTGACTGGTGGGGACGCTGACAAGTCCAGAAGGTCCGGATACCATATCTGTCTCGGCCACGCCGGTGCGACGAGGATCATCCTGGACCGGGACAGTCTGAGTTGATAGATGAGTAGCAAAAGCAACAGCAATGGAAGGAACACAGAAACAGGCCGTCCCAGGGTGGGAGCAGGGGGTTACCGGGGGGGGGGGGGAGAATGCGTCCCCCATGCTCCCCGGCTGGGGAAACCTGCTGGCGAACCTCCAGCACTTTGTGTTTGTCGTTGTCGCAAACAGATCAATCTGGGAATTTCCCCATCGATGGAACAGAAGATCCACTTGATCCTCCCTAAGTTCCCACGATTGGCAAGAGTACAGCTGCCTGCTGAGGGAGTCGGCGATGGTGTTCTTCACTCCTGCCAGATGCAAGGGGACGAGGAATCTCCCCAGGGTAACAGCCCAGTGCCATAGGTCCTGCGCCTCCCTGGAGAGCACTGGGGATCTGGTGCCTCCCCCGTCCCACTTCCGGATGTAGAACATAGTGGTGGTGTTGTCCGTGAAGACCCGTATCACCTTGCACTTTAGGAACAAAGGAAAGACTTGAGGGCCCAAAATACTGCCTGTAGCTGCAGTACATGGATAGCAAAAGGCTTCTTCTCCGGGAGCCAGAGGCCTCTGGCGTGGAGTCCTCCGATGTGTGCGCCCCATCCCTTCAGGGAGGCGTCCGTCGTTCCGTCTCCTGATTGGGTTGGGGGGTGGGGTCAGGAAGTCTGGGTCCGCCAACAGATGTGTGCGGACTCCGCACCATCATATCACTCGACGGAAATACTCGTCGAGAGAGATCTTGTCCTCGAAGCCTCCTCATACCTGGATCCAA
Organism: Ambystoma mexicanum; assembly: GCF_040938575.1. Taxonomy (NCBI): domain Eukaryota; kingdom Metazoa; phylum Chordata; class Amphibia; order Caudata; family Ambystomatidae; genus Ambystoma; species Ambystoma mexicanum. Next base: position 919,558,757 of record NC_090926.1, on the reverse strand, counting down.
CAGGCGTTGATGAACTCTTGCAGTGCCCACATCCGCAGCCTGCACAACTGAATGAGGTATATGCATGACAACGACATGCTGAGAAGGGACTTGATGCACCTCACCCTTGCGATCGTCAGGGTCAACAGCTATTGAACCTTGCTCAGGATGGCCGCTATCCTCTCCTCCGACAGACACCAGGCATGACACCGTGTTGAGTAAAGACCCCAGAAACAGCGAGTCTTGCGATGTCACCAAGCAAGACTTTGCATAGTTCTGAGAAGCCCAGCTCAGTCAGCAGCTGGACGGTTTCCGCCGTGTGTGCGACGGCAGTCTCACTCGCATGAGCCAGTCAACTAGGTAGGGTTAAACGTGGATCCCTCGTAGACGCAGATGCGTCGCCACTGGCGCCAGGCACTTGGTGAAAACCCTTGGTGCCGACTTCAATCTGAAGTGAAGGGCCTTGAACTGATAGTGTTGCCCTTGAACCACTGAGCACAGAAACTTGGTGTCCCTTGTGAATGGGGATGTGAAAGTAGGCATCCTGCAAGTCCAGCGACAATAGGAAATCCCCTTCTTCCAGCTGTCCCAGCACATGCTGAAGGGTGACCATCCAAAACCTTTGGGAACTGATGTACTTGTTCAGATGGCAGAGGTCCAGAATGGGTCTCTTCTTGACGAGGAAGTACCGAGAGTACACACCGGAGCCTCTTTGGAACAAGCTCTATGGCGCCCTTCCTCAGCATGGCCGCACTTCCAGCAGAAGCTGAGGGACGAGGTTTTCCTGCCTGGCCACTGGTGGTATGCAAGGACACTTTTGTTGGCATTCCAGGGTGTGCCCGTGGGCCAGAGCGTCCAGCAACCAACTGTGTTTTGAGGGAAGTTCACCAGCCGGCCTCCCACCGGGGTGCGCACCCAACAACATGGCCGGTTCAATCTTGCTTCGTCGCGGAGGACTGCCACCTCCTCCAAACTTGCTGCAGCCCCTGTAGGCCTCCTGGACCAAAGAGTGGGACGGTTGACGGTAAAACGATGAGCTTCCGATCTTCCGCACTGAAGGATCCTTGGGATTTCCCTCCGGAAGTCCGAAAGGACGGCCGTCGCTGTTGCTGCGTGCCCAAGGCACGAGCCGTCTCGATGTCCGCCTTGATGGCCTGAAGGGACTCGTCCACAATCTTTCCGAACAAATTATCCCTGAACACCCTCGACTGCACTTCCTTGCGAAAGTTGTCCTTCAACCATCCCCGCCGACTAAGGCAAACGCTGCTGCCCATTTGGCAGAATCGTGTCGGCAATGTCTGTCCACCATAATGGCATGGTCTGATGCCACCTCGCCCTCCTGCAGGATCTCCAGCACTTCTGATCTCTTGCCATTGGGAAGGAAGTCCAGTAGGGGAGCGATTTTAAACCAGAGCTCCCTGTCATAGAGCACCGCGATGGCAAGGGCGTTGGCCGCCTTGATGGTCGTTGCTGCCGATGTGATGTCTTGTCATCCCATGGCGCTCAACTTCTTACCCTCGCTGTCCTTGGGGGCTTGGGCGGTTGACGAGGGAAGGAGGGATTCGCAGATGCAGCCGAGCCAGGGGATTTCTTCCTCACTGCCGAGACTACTGAATCCGGCGGAAGGTTGGGACCTCAAACACTTGGGTGCAGAGTCCAGCATCCTGTACTTCTTTTCGTACCAGTCCCTCTTCGCCAGGGCAGAGGACAGGTTCGTCATAAGGGACAGCCCCTCATCTCAAATGTCATCCAACAGAGGAATCAACAGCACGGTCTTCCTCTTTCCTCGCAGTGTTCGTACAGGAACCACTTCTTTTCCTCGGGGGTCAGCTGAAACTGGTCCGAAGCCCAGGAGATCATGGCATGGACAAGCCGATCTCGTCAGGCGGTGAGGCTCTGGGTGGCAGAGACCGGAGGTCTCCTAACTCGTCGTTGCTGTGTCCATACCTGTATCCTCCTTCGATGGAGGGAAGGGGGCGACGGGTGAATAGACTGTGGATTGTGAACCCTCCTCTTTTTTGGTAAGGGGCGCACCTGATAGCCCCGGTGCCGCAGGATCTTCCATCCACCAACAGAGGAGCCCGCAGCACCGGCACATTTTCGTCCGAATCTCCGAGCACAAGGTGTGGAGTGCCTGGAGAATGTCCACCGAAATGTCCGCTGGGGGTTGAGGTGGTTGCTGAGGTGGCGGAGGTGGGAGCGACAGAGGCAACGGTGTAGGGTCCAACTCCTCTACGGCCTGCTCGTCTGCCTCGTCGCCACTCTCCAAGTCTCCCTTGTCAGGGTCCCTCCTGTAGGACTTGGCCTCAATGAATTTCTTCCCCAAAATGGTCTGGAGAGTAGAAAGCTCCTCCTCAGAGAATATGTCTGTGCCCTGCAGGACTACCGTAAACCCCCCACCCCTCTTCTCGATCAGGGGAGACTGTTTCGGGGAAATGGGCATCACCTTCTCCAGCGTCTTCTCTATGGCTGAAACTAAGATTCCCTCGTGGCAGGCAGGGAAATTCTGGCCGTGGGGACCATACCCTGCAAACCCGCGTCAGCGGCCTCCGCTAGGGATGCCATTACGCCTTCGATGGGAGGTTTGGCCAGGTGAATCTGGGCGTGCACAACCTTGGTCGAGCTAGGGGCATTCACCTTGGGGGGAGGGTTAGTGCCCCACTCCTTGTCCTTCTCTGACTGGTCCACCCTGGGCTTCTCCAGAAGCTTACCCGGGTGATTAGACTTCCTCTTCTTCGCTGAACCGGAGCGTTGGCTCGTGGTCGAAGGTGCCGGAGACGCTGTGCGTCGCAACGGCGCTACCGGTGCCTGCGGACTCACAGTGCTTGGCCTTATGTTGGGCCCCTGTCACCGGGCGCCCTCAAAGGTCTTAGAAGACTGCTCAGACATCTTGTGGCTGAGGGGGGCATGCTGCCGGGACCCACCCGCAGCAGGGGCCTTGGAATGGAGCCACTCGGTGAGTCGCCTTCGTCGGTCCTTCATGGTGCGGGGGACCATATCCTGGCAAAACGCAGTCTTCCACATGCTTTTGATCTCGATGCAGGCAGTAGAGGCACACAGAGTGCATCTCTCACAAGTAGATGCTCCCTAGGCCGCATACTGGACAAATCCTGAACAGAGGCGTCTAGATTCCCTTCTCTGCCATCTCCAGGCGGGGAAGAAGCTTCTGGAATCCTCCAAGAAGAAAAGTGATGACAAAAAAAATTAAATAATCATCCCTTGAGGGGCGCTGAAGAATCCGAAAATGTGTCCCCCGTTAATCGAAAGATGGATCGATAGAGCTTAGATCGATTGACCGGAAAAATAGAGTACAACTCTTAGAAAAATCACAAAATGCAGTAAAAGCTTGAGAGCTATAGCACGAGGACTCCCAACACTTGAACGTGTGGTAAAAATTTGAAGATGGCTACCAGAAGAGGGTCTTAGGTAGAGGGCAGTCATTGGCTGGGGGCAGTATGACTCAGAGACCAGCGATTGGTTGTTAGGATAAAGACAGTTCAGAAGTGAAACTGAAACTGATTTTGTTTACCGAGGATTCCCAGCATGACGAATATTCATGAGCATGTGAATCCATGCCAGACCCCATGCTGGAGCAATATTACTACCCTTAATGTTGCAGACCCCTCTGTGCTACATTCTCTACTGGTATTGTGTTTGTGTTGATGTTTAGCAGCCTCTCCATCACCAGGGGACTTCTCCCTAGCTCGTTTTGATGTGCCATCAGAGCTGGGGGGGGGATCAGTTTCAGGGTTTTCCCTGCTGGTGCCTCCTTGTGCAGCCATGTTGGTGGTGGGGGAAGAGTGGTGGAAATCTGTCTCGACCCTTTGTGTGAAACCTAGACCTTGATTAACAAATTATCTGTTGGGTGCTTGCACTATGCAGACTCTGCATTCATTGGGCACGCCGCCCACTGTTTCTGCCTATGCTCCCTATGCGTTTTTGGCTTGACCTGCTAGCACACATGGTGCAGTCTTCAGTGTCGGTTCTCAGTAAACAATTGTTACGCACCTTGCGTGCATCTCACCAGGGGAATTTTGAGTCGCCCCATAGGAAAAACAAACTCTTTAAGGGAATCCAGGTTTCAACACTATGTTGGAAAATACAATGGCGATATGCAGTCTACTTGGAAATTTATAAAATGTGCTACTGGTACATATAAGATCGCCCCGGCTCTCCCTACTGTAAGTCTTAACGGTGTAGCAGTTTTTGCTCAAAGTCCTAGGAACTTGTGAATCCAAGGAGATTCACAAGCTCCAGAAACATCTTACATTTGGCCAGGTTATACAGACCTATATTTACAGAACAGACCAAACTTCCGAACATAAATCTGTGGTATCAACCACACTGAGTACTGCCAAAAGTCTTACCATGCTGCCCGAGGCAAAAACATGGCAAAACAGTGAAAAAAGATTCATTGTAAACAGATTGTAACAAGATCAATGCAATCCTCAAAAGCCTGAAGTGAAGCTGGTGCTCATAAATTTAAAGCATAAAGGAGAACCATTATTAAACAGCAAGGCAATACAGATTGAGTCACAAAAACAAATGGCTTCTTTGGGCTGCAAAATATTCTTAAATAGTTTACTGTTTTTTGCAGATTATTTTATAGCATTTCCCTAGCGACTTTCAGTTCCGGTCAACAAATTTAGAAAACATATGCAAAAGAGTTTTAAAAGTGCCTTGAGATCAACGTTTGGGAAGGGCAATACAAAAATCCCTTTATTGATACATACCTTAAAACGTGGGGTAACTTCGGAAGATTGGTATCTATACTTTATGGATTCCTGATAGACAAATCATTTACAATAAACATTAAAAGCTAAAAACAGAAGGGTGGAATGCCAAATTCATTATGACATTTGACAATTCTCAGTCGCTGACAATGGGCAATTTGCAGACTAGACCCATGGAACCTTAAGTTGAACCCATTCAAAGTATTTCTGCCATTGCATCAAACATAGAACGACCATTTAAAGCGGGTATGGTGCTGTACTTTTCGAGATGGACAGCTATGTTAATTTATCTTGTTAACTTACAGCAAGAAAATAAACTGAGAAAATGTAACAGATCACAAAATGCCCATGACAAATTATTTCAGCAAACCTAGTCTACAAACAATGTATTAATGTTAAAAGTCCCAATTATGCAACAAAGAAAAACATTTTCTGGTAACCTACCAGCCCTTGCTAATGGAAACAAACTGGTGATACTCAGAAATTGTTCAGAAAGCACTACTAACCTGCAACCTTTTAGAAAGTACTACTTACCTGCAAAACAATACTATTCCAGTGTGTGTGTACCCTTGCTCTATTTATATGCTTAAACTGCATCCCTGCTGCCAGCGCAAATAGATGGACAGAAGGCGGCCATGGATTGACTTACAAATCAATTGAAGGAACCAAAAAAAAATAAAAAACAGTACATACTCGGACACTAAGTGCATCTTTGGTTAACAACCTGGAGAACTCACTATACTGATGAATATTTTACCCCTGAAAAGTGGTAGACTGGACTGCCTAGGTGTCCAGGGCAAACACCCCTGATGGAGATTTGCTACAGATAAGTGACAATTTACTCTTCAGAAGGAGACGTGGTTTGTTTATTTGTGATGCGCTCCTCACCCAAAGGTATCTGGGTGCAGCAAGAATATGCAGTTTTTAAATACAGTACAGGATTACAGGTAAAATATTACTATTTACATTACAGGCAGATTACAAGTAAGGTATAATACAAAAATAACTTTCAAGGTAACATTCAGATGTCGTTAGAAATAAGCCAGGTTTTCAGGTTGGAATGATACTAAGCAGTGAACATTTGGGAGGACTGCAGAATGGATGTCCTTCTGGAAGACATTTTCTCAGGTGCCATTTAGGAAGATGTATACAGGATACATTCCTCATTGTAATCATATTTCTGATGCTTGCAATTGCTTAGATTCACATGCTATGCATAGGCCGACATCTAGTGGTAGCTGCAGAGTATTACTTTGTTTTCGAAACCCGGAAAGGGATGTAGACAGGGCATGCCAGTAATACTAGCCCTAGTGTGACGTCCACTGTACTCATGGTCCTTCACAGGTCGAGGTCCCTCAGATTGTTTTGTGACACGAGGTAGCATGAAGTGTAGCGCGAGTACAGATGTAATAAAGCAGAGAAGAGTAGCTAAAGCCAGAAAACATCTATGCACTTCCTACTCCACATTGGAGGAAGGGTGGGCACATGTGAATCTAAGCAGATACATATGATTACGGTGAGTAATGTATCCCTTCTGAGGCTTGAGAATCTGCTTAGATCACATGCTACGCATAGATTAGCGAGCAGTGTCTGGACAAGGTAGTGGGTTGAAAGAAGGCACAGCAGCAAATAGATGTTTTAGAACCGCTTGTCCCACCCATGAATCTGCTTTAGAGTGTGCGTCAATGCATTAGTGCGGAGTGAAAGTATGAATGGAGCGCCATGTAGCTGCTTTGCTAATGGAATCCAGCAGGACATTTGTAACAAAGGCCAAAGTAGCTCCTGTACACGGTTAGAGGGAGCTCTTGATGCAAAAGGCAGAGTTTTTGCTGAAAGTGAAATGCATACTGCTCTGCTACTCTGTTAGGGGGAATGCTCAGAAATGTGCAAATTCCTCTCTACATTAGAGACCACCAGCACTTTTGCTGGATGGACTCTTAAGACTTTTTTCAACCTGGAGCGCTCAAGACCTTTTGCCCACTCAGTATTTTTCTGTGATTTAACACGGTTTCTTTTTGGTTTAAGAGTCTGACAAACTCCATAGGCATCATCTTTGCATTGTGACCGACAGCACCTAGAGTGCATTGGCACAGGAGTGTGGGGAGGGGGGCAATCTTCCTTTTCCCAAAGGTTTCAATACCTTCTCTTGGTCAAACTACAATTTCCAAGAGCAGTTAAGTCAAATTGACTTCACTTGCATTTTGTAACTTTATAGACCCAGCACACGCTATCTTACCATAGGGTGCTGGAGGGGGTTACTTAGTATCCCTTTTGTCTACTTTCTCATGTAACATTTTTATGTTACCCTTTCTACAATTAATGGCTGGTGGCAGCGGTTTACTTTTTACTACCATTGTGTGTTTTTACCGCGGGCTGCATTTGCAGCTGCAGTACACCTATGGGTGCCCATTTTGTCAAAATGGCCCCAGTCTTTTTTAGACATTTCTTGCTGGAAAGGTCCTTCTTGAGATTTACTCTGCGTGCCAAACCAGGTTTGATCAAACCAGGTTTGATCTCCGTTCCCTTTCTATTTCGTGGGATTCGAGTGAAGTCCGCCTCTGGTTCCAGTATGTCTGGCAGGGGCAGGAAGTGAGGGAGGTGCCCGAAACTGTGTGCTTAATCCACTTGGTTAGAGGAATGTACCCAAAGGTGATTGGCCAGCTGGCTGTCCGGCAAGGACAGCCACTCTACTGTGCGATTGACAGCTAGGCTGGAATGAATAGAAGAAACCCGCATAAAGAGGCAAAGCTTTTTGGCTTGGAAGGCAGCGCCGACCACTGGGCGAAGGAATCCGAAAAAGAACTTGGAAGAGACGCCTGCTGCAACTCCTGGACCGTTGGTTTGCCTGGTGAAGCCCTGCTTCTGTGCTGAAGCTCCGCATTCACCTTGACTAGAGAAGCCCTGCAAGGACGACTTCTCGCCTTGGGTTGGTGGGACCAATCGACCCCAAAGCGAACTGATCTAGACAGCCTCTTTGAGCTGGCTGTACTTACACTGCTGCTGCTGGAACCGAAGTGCCAGGGAGAGGAACACTAAAGGTAGTGTTACTTTTAAGATGGACCTGAGCTGCTGGAAGATCCTCCGGACTCCCAGTAAGCAGGACTGACCAAGCCTGAGCCACCTCAGAGTGCTGGACCCCAGATGCGAGGAACGTCTAGCGTGGTATCCGTGAGACTGCGGTGGTGCTATTTGCTGAGACGCGAGCAGTTGAAACCGCAAAGTGCTGCTGAACAGAAGTTGTTTCTTTTCCGTCGCTGACTGTCCCATTGCAGGAGTACTCCCTCTCTTCCTCATGACTGAGCCACACAGGAACAGAAGCCAGCTGGAACCATTTCTTCTAACCAAAGATACTTTAAGGTTTGAGAGGACTTACCTCCTTGATCTCAGTTGCATTTTCTACCTCCCACAAGCCTCCCAGCTTGTGAGCATACTTTGATTCTACTTTTTCTACAAAAGACTTCTAAAATATTGTGCAAGACACTTACTTACCTGCAAGAAGTGCTTCAGCTCACCTAGACTTTTGCCCAAATGACGTTGGCTGGCCTGGCTCCCTAAATGACTTTTCTCCTCTGCATGGTTCTTACCTTCCCTCCAGGAAAGGGTTAATTTACTTTGCATTGGTGGTTCAAAAGTACTTGCCTGCTTCAGAATATTTGTGTGATCTCTTGTTTTGTTCTGAAATCTCTTTACTTTAACACACATCTCGGTATTGCTCTAAATGTACCAGTGATATTAATGTCCACAGTGTACTAGCTATTTAAGTCACCTGAGGGTGTAGGAACTGTGTGCCAGCCCAAATGGAGATTTGCTGATTTAGAGAAACGAAGTATTTTGGAGTGCATTTGAGTGTTACTATTAGATTGCCACTTCTGAAGAAGGCTTATCAAAACTGACTTAAATTAATTTTTTAATCAAGAAACCTTGAGGATGACATGCATTACTTAACGTAAAAGCATTTCAGACGGTTGTATCTACTTAGATTCACATGCTGTGCATAGTCCGACATCCAGTGGTATTTGCGGCGTATTGCATCTCGTCTTTCGAGAATCGAAAGGGGACATCGACATGGGCGTGCCTGTAACACTATCCCTATGTGACGTGTAGTGTACCCAAGATCCCTCACGCGTCGAGGTCCCACCGATTGTATTTTTTCTGCCAAGAGGGAGCCCTGACTATCGGGAGTACAGAAAAGAGATAAAGTAGTAAGACTAAGTTCCTTCCATCCGAGCGGGGAGGAAGGATGGGCGCATGTGAATCTAAGCAGATACAACCATCAGAAATGCTTTTACAGTAAGTAATGCATGTCTTCTGATGTTTGTCAGTCTGCTTAGAATCACTAGCGAGCAGTACCCGGAGTTGGATTGTGAGAAGGAACAGTAGTGAAAAGGAAATAGTATGCAAATGGACTCAAGGGGAACATTTGCAATAAATGCTACAGACACCACAGTGCCTCCAGTGGAATGTGCTCTAGGCTTGAAGGGCAGTTCTTTCTTAGCAAGAAAGTAGCAGAGTGCAATGCAATTGACAATCCATCTAGAAATGGTGGATTTGGAGACTGCGTCTCCTTTTCCTGTGGCCACAGACACGAAAAACTGATTAGTCTTCCTTAGTGGATGAGTTCTTTCCATATAGAACATGACGGCTCTGCGTTCATCCAGTGTGTGCAGGGTTTCTTTCCCCCAGGCTTGAGGGATTTTGAAAGAATGTTGGTAGCTCTTTTGACTGGTTCACATGGAACTTGGAAATGAATTTAGGCGCAAATCTAGGTCAAGTGCGTAAAACCACCTTGTTTTTGTGAACTGTTACAAAGGGATCTAGAATAGAGTGCCTGCAGTTCACTTACCCTCCAATGGAGGGGATTGTTATTAAAAAAGCAGTCTTGAGGATTAGGTGTGCTCAACAGGAGCTCCCATAAACCTAGTTAACACCACATTTAGGACCCATCCGGGAGCCGGGGTAGAAACGTTAGGGTGAATTCTTTTTACCCCTTCCATGAAAGCTTTAATCACTGGTATCTTCCACCACGACACCTTCTGTTGTGATGTTGTATATGCTGAAAGTGCCGCTAGGTGCACCTTTATTGAGTTGAAGACTAGGCCTGAATCAAGTAAGTTAAGTATAGGACAATGTGAAAGGGAGAGCAGTCGATTGGGTTGATGCTCTTTGTTACACCAGAGGACAAACCGTTTCCATTTACTAGAATAGCAATATCTAGTGTTAGGTTTCCTTGCCTCCCTGAGGATGTCCATACATCTTTGAGGGAGCTGCAGGTGACCGAATTCTATGACCTCAGGAGCCAGGCCGCTAAGTTCATGTCTTGGGGCATGGGTGAAGTGTCTCCCCTCTGTCTTGTGACAACATGTTGTATGGGCAAGGCAGTTTGACGGGAGGAAATAGGGACATCTCCATCAGAAGAGCGAACCAGGGTTGGCGGGCCCACATGGGGGCCACCATTATCGTCACTGGTTCCTGGTGCATCTTGTGAACTATCTTGTTGAGAAGGGTAGTCGTGGGGGTGGGGGAGGGGGAAGCGTAGACAAATTTCCCTGACCATGTTATCCAGAGCCCGTTCCCCTTGGATCGGTTCTGGGGGTACCTGGAAGCATTATCTTGGCATTGGCCATTTTCCAGGGTCAAACAGATCGATCTCTGGAAAACCCCATAGTGCGAAAACGTTGACAACGATGTCTCCTTGTAATCGCCATTCGTACTCCCTGGGCAACGGAAAGTCTCTGCTGAGTAAGTCTGCCAGAAGATAGAGTTCCCCTGGAACATGTGATAACAGTAACATGTTGCGTTTGAGAGCCCTCTTCCAAATGTTTTGAGACAGTTTGGACAGCCCTGGAGAATGAGTTCCTCCCCGTTTGTTCAGATAGTACATGGCCGTGGTGATGTCTAAGGATTAGGATAGTCTTTCCCTGTAGTTGTGTTTCGAACGCTTTCAGCGCTTTGAACACTGCCAGCAGTTCCAGCAGGTTTATGTGGTTGGACGCTAGGTCTGGCGACCAAACTCTGCTTGCTCTCTGCTGGAGCAGGTGGGCTCCCCACCCAGTAAGGGAGGCATCCATAGTTCGAGTGGCTTCCACTGCGGGGGTGTTGAAGGATTTCCCTTTCAAGAGGTTTTCCCTCGACCACCACCGCAGCTGGAGAACTAGGGCCAGTGAGACCAATCCTAAATCGTCCCACTGTCCGTTGGCCTGACACCACTGGTTGCTTAGCCACTCTTGCATTGGGCGTAGGCGCGCGTGAGGCATTAAGCAGATACACGACGCCAAAATTCTTAGCAGACGCATAGCCTTGCGTACTGTTACCTCTCGACTGGCTACATAGTGAGGAATTTGAAATAACATGTTTTGAACCCTCTCGTTGGAGGGGAAGACAAGGCCGTCCTTTGTTTGAATTAGAGCCTCTAGGAATTGTTTGACATGACTGGGGTCTAAGCTGGATTTTCTCTCAATGGAGAAACCGAGGCTGAATAAAAGATCCATCGTCTTTTGGTTATTTGACAGACATGTTTCGTAAGAGTCCCCTGTGATGAGCCAGTTGTCGAGGTAAGGATAAACTGGAATTGATTGCCTGCGCAGGTTTGCTGCTGCTACTACCTTCGTAAATACTCTTGGTGTAGATGCTATGCCAAAGGGTAGTACCTTGAACTTATGTTTGTTTTCTATCATAAACCTGAGGTACTTTGTGTGCTGGCAACATCGAAATATGAAAGTATGCATCTTTCATATCCAGAGTTGCCATGTAATCCCCTATGTGAGCAGAGGAATTACTTCCTGCAGGGTGACCATGCAAAATTTCTGTGGTTTTACAAACCTGGGTGCAGATCTAGAACAGGACGCATGGTTAGATCCTTTTTGGGTACAAGGAAGTACACTGACTAAATACCCTCCTTTACCTGTGACAGAGGTACGATCTATATGGCTCCTTTTTGTTCCAGTATCTCGACTTTTTGAAGTAGTATGTGAAGATGTTCTGGTGTTAGTCTGTTGACGAGGTCGTCTGTATTTTGGGGATTGTTGAACTCTACACAGTACCCGTGGGCTATTTTTTTTAGCACCCACTGGTCCGTGGTTATTCCCTCCCATGCTTTCAGGAATGATATCAGCCGGCCCCCCGACAAGAGAGGCATGGGAGGGGACCCGAATCTTCGAGTCATTTGGAGCCTGAGGCAGGAGAACCTCTGGGGGTTGGGTTCCTGCCGCTTCCCTTACAATACCCCATACTCCCAAAAGGGACAGCAGCGTGTTAAGTATTAGTTCCCTGTGGAGAGTTCGTTGTTTCCTGAAGGGTATTGTTGGTGAGTGGAGCGTTGGCCACGAAAAAAACTCCCGTTTCCAAATCCTCGCCTTGTGGAAGGTCTGAGTAATTTGGTCCAAACGCTTTAGGGTTTCATGTCTTTTTTCGCCTTTCCAAACAAGTTGGATTCCTGCACAGGTTTGTTTATAAGAGACGGTTGAGTTTCAGGTTTAAATCCTGAATTTCGAAGCCATGCGTGTCTTGAGGAGAATGCCCTGAGCGAGGGCCCGGCTGGCTGTCTCGGTAGAATCCAAAGTGTTCCTTAAAATACTTTGGCTAACTTGCCTACCTTCAGAGACTGTGGTAAGTAGGCGGATCCATAGAGGTTCTGGAGCCTCTTGTAGACCTTGTATTAAAGCCCATTGCGCATCTGCGTAACTGGCCAATAGAGTAATGTTATTGGCAATACGCGTGGAGTACGCTGCCGCTGTGGTAACTCTTACCCAGGGCATAAATTATTTTCCCCTCTTTGTCAGGGGGAGCCTCGCCTGTTGATAAAGGAACCCCCGCTCTTTTCCTTGTGGTAGTGACTACCAAAGAATCTGGGGTGGAATGAACCCTAATATATAGAGGGTCTGATGGAGAGGGGGGGGAAGAGTTTTTCAATTCTTGGGTTTACACCTATCGTAAGAGCCGGTGTAGACAAAGATGGAGCAAGGCGTTTTTTTATCGAATTGAGTAGAGGGATGGCTTGGCTGGTTGGCGGCTTCTCTGAGTATATCCTCAACAAATTCGGCTTCAGGTGCAACCTCTTCAGTGGCAATTTTAAAGTGATCAGCTGCTTTACATAACATTACATTAAATGTTAGTTGATCAATAGGAGAAGGATTTCTTGTAGGGGATTCAAGGCCAGAATATCTGTGTCTTGTGGCTCTGGGGACTGCCATGGTTGAGGGTCACCCACATCTGGGTCCTCACCCCAGCCTTCAATGGGCTCATCTTCAATGGGCTCATTTCCAATGGGCTCCCGTTCCTCCTCGTTATAGAAAGGATTCTCCTGTACCGTATATGTCCTCTTCTAAAGAGGGGTCAAAAAGCCTTGGGAATTTAGATCTAGGGTTAGCAGGGCTTTCCTCACTTGGCCCTTTTGGTGTAGGTTGTTCTGCATATGAAACAAACTTGTCCAGCCTTTCCATGCAGTCCTCAAATTTTTCCCTAGTCCAGATTGACGATCTAGAATGGTCTAGGGGTGGAAAGGTCTCTCAGTCTTCTGTCGAAAAAGTATCCCTAGCACTGTCGAAAAACAGAGCTCTGTGCCTTAGCGTCAAAGAAAGTCCTTTCTCTCCTTCAGAGAGGTCCCCTGGCGGGACTGATGAAGGTGGGGTATCCCTGTGCCCTTCCCTCGACTTCTGAACACTATCCTTAGATCTCGACGGATCTTTGGGTCTTTCAGAGACTGAGTCCCTAGCCTGCCGTTTACGGGAATCGGCAGCCACAATTCTTGCCAGCCTGACCTAGACGTCCTCACCAGTCGGGAGGGGCGAAGGTACTTCTGTCAGTTGTAAGGGAGTCTGTTTCAGCGGAATCAGGGCCATGCCACCATCGGCCACCTTTTCGGGCAGAACGCTTTCCTGTGATGCGTGTCGATGGAACTATGTTTTGGGGGTAGCGCCCTTTGTCTTGCATTGCCCAGTCGCGCATGCAGTGAAGGCTGCCGATCTCATCGATTGGCGGGTATCATCGGAATTTCTGGTGCATCCGTTGGCGCTGAAGTCTGTTGACGTAGTCGAAGTAAGGCTAGGGAGTGTGTGCTTAGTGTCATGCACGCGTCTGCCTTTGTTGCCTGGGTGTGACTTCCCCCCATAGCAGAGCTTACGCTGTGCTGATCGGGGCCTGGGACAGACGATGCGGAACACAAGCATTCCGTCGAAAGGTCAACAACCTCCGGTTTGGAGGCCTGATAGTCACTCTCGCCGTCGGCACATTCGGTGGTAGCGGCAGTGGGAGAAGTCCCAGCCTTGGACATACCGTAGGCCGCCCACCGTTTTACTCTACGCTCCTTCAAAGTCTTGGGGCGGAAGGTCGCACACCCTTCCTCTTTATGATCGAGCGGCAAGCACCGGTTACACCATCTGTGCTTATCCTTCCATGGGAATATGCTCTTACAAATAGGGCAAAATCTAAATTGAGCCCTCTCCATAGCTGAGGTTAAGTAAACAATTGTTTTGCAAACACACTGCGCATAAACACACATTTAGTCCAAAGTGGTATAGTGAATTTAATTGTCACTGAGGTAGCCTGACACGTGTTTCGGGCACTTGCCCTTCAACTGAGGCTACAGAGTTGTACATATATACACATTTTTGATACAGGGTTAACCAAAAACAAGAAAAAGAAGGAAAAAGTAATTTTGAAACCAAGGTTGATGCAAGATGTGGGGACCCAAGGTATCGGTGCATCCAAGGTGAAAGACCACAAAAACATACATTAATAGTACGGAAACACAAGATTTTTTGGTACATCATATCAAGAGTCAAGTTTCCAATTTTTAAACAAATTTCAAAAAGTCACAAAACAAGACAGAATACAAACAAACGCAATTGCAAATGAAAGAATAAATAAAAAGAAAAAAAACGGAAAAACATACCATATGTATGAGTAAGATTCATCAGGTCAAAGTGAATTGGGGAAAAAGATTAACCAGAAAATCATTAGCTGGGAGGTTCTAAGCGGGCCATACATCATTTGGATTGGTGTTGAAAAGGGAGCCTTTTTACCTGTGAGTTAGGTGTGTTCAGTGTGAACTGAGGGAGAAAGCCGTAAAACTAATTAGGGCAGCATATAAATTATTACCATGAGAAATTGGAGCTTACAATCATTTGAGAATTGAAATACTGGCAAGGTACTTACCCTGATTAGGGTAAATGAGAGAATAATTTAACATGCGCTCCACTGAAAGACAATAATGGGCGCAGCTAATTAGACAAATCCACATCTGTAGTCAAATAGCATTTAAAATCGAAGGCAAATGCCAAAATGGTACCTGTCACTTGCAATTGCACTCAAGGGTTTATATAAAAGCGTTTCCGCGTATCTTAAGGGTAGAAATTGAAGGGAGAGGCCGTCCAATTGGCGTGTGTCCAAGATGAGAGGGAAAAGGAAAAGGTAAGGAGACGGATTAATTAGCTGCGGGTGCGTGTCTGGCTACATAATTGCGAGCCGCGCAGTCCCTACCACCTAGGGATCTGCGTGAAAGTGTTGAACTCACCAGCGTCTCCACTGAATGGAACGAAATGGAGCCGGCTGGCCGCGACTCATACTGACATTATTATGTTAGCCGGCAGACGTAAAGCGACCGCAGCCGTACGTACAATAATTTGCAATAAAATTTGACACCACAATGCTGGGTCAAATTTTATTGCAAATTATTGTAATTGATTAAAGTGAACTTGTTGTCTCAGCTCACTTTGAGTACATCTGTGCATTGTTCGCCTCTTCTAGTCCCTTCTTTAACCGTCTTTCGTTCTATTCGGTCGACACCTCAATACACACAACCAAGATGGCGATCGCACGTCCCTTCACGTACGGCTGCGGTCGCTTTACGTCTGCCGGCTAACATAATAATGTCAGTATGAGTCGCGGCCAGCCGGCTCCATTTCGTTCCATTCAGTGGAGACGCTGGTGAGTTCAACACTTTCACGCAGATCCCTAGGTGGTAGGGACTGCGCGGCTCGCAATTATGTAGCCAGACACGCACCCGCAGCTAATTAATCCGTCTCCTTACCTTTTCCTTTTCCCTCTCATCTTGGACACACGCCAATTGGACGGCCTCTCCCTTCAATTTCTACCCTTAAGATACGCGGAAACGCTTTTATATAAACCCTTGAGTGCAATTGCAAGTGACAGGTACCATTTTGGCATTTGCCTTCGATTTTAAATGCTATTTGACTACAGATGTGGATTTGTCTAATTAGCTGCGCCCATTATTGTCTTTCAGTGGAGCGCATGTTAAATTATTCTCTCATTTACCCTAATCAGGGTAAGTACCTTGCCAGTATTTCAATTCTCAAATGATTGTAAGCTCCAATTTCTCATGGTAATAATTTATATGCTGCCCTAATTAGTTTTACGGCTTTCTCCCTCAGTTCACACTGAACACACCTAACTCACAGGTAAAAAGGCTCCCTTTTCAACACCAATCCAAATGATGTATGGCCCGCTTAGAACCTCCCAGCTAATGATTTTCTGGTTAATCTTTTTCCCCAATTCACTTTGACCTGATGAATCTTACTCATACATATGGTATGTTTTTCCGTTTTTTTTCTTTTTATTTATTCTTTCATTTGCAATTGCGTTTGTTTGTATTCTGTCTTGTTTTGTGACTTTTTGAAATTTGTTTAAAAATTGGAAACTTGACTCTTGATATGATGTACCAAAAAATCTTGTGTTTCCGTACTATTAATGTATGTTTTTGTGGTCTTTCACCTTGGATGCACCGATACCTTGGGTCCCCACATCTTGCATCAACCTTGGTTTCAAAATTACTTTTTCCTTCTTTTTCTTGTTTTTGGTTAACCCTGCATCAAAAATGTGTATATATGTACAACTCTGTAGCCTCAGTTGAAGGGCAAGTGCCCGAAACACGTGTCAGGCTACCTCAGTGACAATTAAATTCACTATACCACTTTGGACTAAATTTGTGTTTATGCGCAGTGTGTTTGCAAAACAATTGTTTACTTGGTTCCTTACTTGGCGTTAGATTTGGCAAATCGCGCCTCCTGCATCCACCTGCAGCTTTACTCACTCCAACCAAATATATTAGATCCTTGCGCTGAACCTCAAACCCCCCCTCTTGCCACTCAATATTGACATAGCTGAGGTTACACAGTGACTAAGACCAACTGGGGAAGAAAGGGAAAGGCATTTTCAGTTTAAAAAGAAATGTCCACCCAACCCCACTCTAGGGGTCTAACGGTATACCGTTATAGATACCGTGAACAGCTTAATTGAACTATAATAACCGTCATATTGTTTATACCGGTATACCATTTTAGGGCCTGCAGCTATTAAGTGAGCTTTTCAATCTGATTTGGAAAGGCTGCAGTAAGCAAGTGCTGCACATTCTGGATCTTGAACTGTTGGATGTTGCGTTTGCCAGACAAGAGCATAGAGAAAGTGAGGCCACATTAGTAAATGCAGCTTTGATGCTGTGACCGCTCTTTCCTCTGATCAGTAGAGTCGGGTTAAAGATCAGCCGATTTGTAGTTTACCCACCAATTTGAAAGATGGGGAACTACACATCCTAGAATTCAAAACGGAGGAGAACGGAATGCCCTTCTGATGCAGGTCCACAAAAACCATTGGGCCCGTGTTAATACAGTATACAGAGCTATCAGTGCTTTGTGCTGGTATATAAACTGCCCCCCCCACTGTCCTCCGTGTAGATTTACACATTGGCACTAGAGGTGTTGCTTCGCTTGATCCTTCACCCGCCTTCTGCATATGGCACTGACTCAAGCAGGCAGGACAGATTCTACATTCAATTTGAAGCATCCAGAGCAATGGGGGCGAGATATTTCTCAGGTCTAGCCTCGATTTGTGACACCACCCAAGAAACCATTCCTCCGTCTCAACTCAAATGACAAGGGTCCTAATGCGCTCACACCTGAGGAAAATGGTAATGATGGGGGTGTGGTGATGTGGTGGAATAGGACATATTTCTGCCGATATGTATTGCAACTTTGTCCTTTTCAAAAAGTTTTCGTGCCACTATCTTTAAGGTAAATGAACATGTATTGCAAAAATCAAGAAAGAAATCAACAGCGCCCACTGAACGCTGCCCTGTTAGGATTACAAGGTCAGTGGTCACTACCATCCGACCCTTATAATACACATGGCATATGGTAAACAAGCTATAGTGATTTGATCAATATGCAACCTTTTGGAGAGAGTGTGTGTTGGCTAGGACATTGACAAAACAAACAATGACATGGGCTTTCAGACCTCAAGTGACTTTTCTTCCTTTTAATGGGATGAAGCGTTATCAAAACAAACTTATGACTGATCACAGGGAGGCGCCATGATGTCCATCCCATGTGGTTCCAAAATAATGCAGGTCGAGGCAGATTTTCAAAGCGGTGACCTGTGACTGAGCAGCCAGCTCATTGCTCAAAATGTGCTTTTTAACACTTCCACTAGTCACTCTTTCATTCAAGGCGATCAACGAGTGAGCGCCATGAAAGACCAAATCTACAGCCGCATTAGATTCCTGGAGGATCAGCTAAAACCGTGCAGAGAAAAGTTTCAAAATGCTGACAATTTATGACCTTTAAGAAAATATTTGTTAAGTTTAGGGAACTCCACCCGCTATACCGCGATAACCATGATATACCGTAATTTAGCAAGAAGGTTTTCATACTGCCATAAAAACAGCACCGTGACACCCCTACCACACACTCACTACTGTATAGGCCAGCGGGAGGCCCGCACACCTGGTCGGCAATGGCGACAGGATCATCTTCCGTCGAATCTCGCAAGTCTTCGGCGCAAACTAGAATAGCCGTCTAAACAAGGGACGGAAGGGGTGATATTAAAATATCTTTATAGAATAATTCGACCAAAGGTCGGACAATAGCAAAGTTCCTTACGAACTCCACATATTATCTGGGTGGAAAAAACCAATCTGAGGGACCTCGACACCTGAGGGATCTTGGGTACACTACACGTCACGTAGGGATAGTGTTACAGGCACGCCCATGTCGACATCCCCTTTGATTCTCGAAAGACAAGCTGCAATACTCTGCGGTTACCACTGGATGTCGGACTATGCACAACATGTGATTCCAAGCAGATTGACATTTATTTGGATACTTGTCACTGTGAATCTCCAACTCCCCTACTGCTCACATTGACCCCCCCCCCCTATTGAGATGAGCCTGGCTGCTCAGCCACACTACCAACCTGTGTACTACAGACTTGTACCAAAGGTTGGGTTCCTATTTCCAGGAGGTCAAGGTTGTTTTAGTGCACCCAAAGGGTACTGCTCCAAATGTTGCCCAACACAATCCATCTGGAGATGGCGGTTTTTGAAACGTGATCACCTTCTCTGCCAGGTGCTATGGAGACAAACAGTTGGTCTGTTTTTCGTAGCAGTTATGTTTACATAGTAAATAACCACCCTCCTTACATATAGGATATGGAGGTTTTTCTCAGCTGAGCTTGAAGGTTTAAGAAATAAGGCAGATATTTCAATGGACTGGTTGACATGGAACTTGGATATGAACTTAGGTAAAAACCTAGGGTGTATTCCTAGTACCAACTATTAGCTTTGTGGATAATAAAGAAAGGGTCTTGCACTGACAGCTTGCAGTTCACTGACTCTTATGGAGGGGATGGCCACCAGAAAAGCCGTTTTATATGTTAGGTGTTTAAGGTAGGATTTGTGTATAGGCTCAAAGGGGAGGACCTATGAGCTTCGAGTACCACATTTAGATCCCACCCTGGAGGTGGGTTAGAAATGGGGGAGGGAAGAAAGCCTTTTTGGTCCTTACATGAATGACTTAATGACAGGGACTTTCCAACAGAACACCTTGCTTTGAGAAGCGGTGTACGAGGCAAGAGCTGCCAGGTGGACCTTGATGGGGTTGAATACAGTCTAGTAAGTGAAGCATGTAATTAAGAATGTGTGATGGAGTACATTCGATGGGGGTTTACATTTTTTGACTGGCACCATATTACACATTTTTTCCATTTGTTAAAATAACAGTGCCTCATGTTTAGTTTGCATGCCCCTTGAGGATTTCCATACACCTTTGAGGTCATTTTAAATGGCCAAACTACTTCAGGAGCCAAGCTGCCAAGTTCATGGATTGAGGATGTCGGTGTAACTTCGTCCCCCCTTGCTGGGTGAGTGAACATGTTGAAGGGGCACAGGAGTTTTGTTGGATCACACCGCCGGTTTGAGCAGATGCGGAAACCAAGTTTGTCTTGCCCACATGGGAGCAACCAGGATTAGCGTCATAGGTTCCTGGGTTAGTTTGCTCACTTTTCTGCTCAGTAGTGGTGCTCGGGGGTGGGGGGTGGGGTGGGGGTGGTTCGGGGGTTAGAGCGTAGGCAAATTTCCTTGACCAGCTCATCCACATTTTCTGCTTGAGTGCCAACTTCCAGATTTGTTGCGCTAGCCTGGAGAGACTTGAAGAATATGTGCCTTTTAGGGTGAATTCACATTTCTGTGCCACTTCTCTCCTTCAACCTTGGAGACCCCAGCTCTTTTGCTGGACTTTAGGACTTTTTATTTTTATCCTGGAGAGATGGAGCCTGTTTTCTCACCCTGATGTATTTTGATCTGATATGGATTATCTGTTGCCTTTGTTTTTGGAGTCTGAAACTCCATAGGCATCAACTTTTTTTTTATGGTGACACAAAGCACCTTCAGTGCAGTGTCACAAAGAAATCCCTTCGATTTCTCTGAAGGTGTAAATACCTTTTCATGTGAGAACTACTGTTCCCAAGAAGAGTAAAGTGAAATTGACTTTACTAACCTTTTCCCTTTGTAGGTCCAGCACCCCCATTTTATGTTGAGTGCTGGGGGTTACTCAGTAGCCCCTTTTCCTACTTACT
Source organism: Ambystoma mexicanum (assembly GCF_040938575.1). Classification (NCBI taxonomy): domain Eukaryota; kingdom Metazoa; phylum Chordata; class Amphibia; order Caudata; family Ambystomatidae; genus Ambystoma; species Ambystoma mexicanum. Next base: position 919,538,184 of record NC_090926.1, on the reverse strand, counting down.
CGTGTAAAAAGTGTTTTGTCACCATGGTGCTTTCCTACCGCAGGCTGAATCCTTAGCTGCAGTATAGCACCCATTGAATGGCCCCGATCATCTTTTCTCCATTTCTTGTTTGTGAGGTCTTTCTTGGGTTTTACTCTGCGCGCAAAACCAGGTTTAACCCTTTTGATCGTTTTGCCTTTCGTGGGCTTCAGTACAGGGTCTGGCAGGGCAGGAAGTGAGATGCCCGAAACTTCCATGTCCTTAGTCTCATTGGTTACCTGAATGCAACAAGTCCTGATTGGCTGGCTGGCCTTGCAGGACAGCCACCCTGCTGTGAGTGACAGCTAGGCGGTGCATGAATGGGAGAAACCTGCATAAAAGGTGAGGCTTCTTGGACTGAAGACTGTCAACCACTGGACGAAACATCCGAAGGAATCTTTGAGAAGCTTGCAGCATCCTCTTGGACTGTTAAGCTGCCTGGTGAAGCCCTGCTGCTGTGCTGAAACTCCTTTTCCGAATAGATTAGAGAATCACAGGAGAGGACGACTTGGTCACTCTAGTTAGTGGGACCAACTAACCCTGAGACAAACTTTGCTGGAAGACCTTCCCCAACTGGCTGTACTTCTTTCCTGCTGGAACAGAGGGCCAGAGGTTGAGAGTGCAACGTCTAAGTTGGCCAAATGCTCCAGGAGTCCCCAGAGGACCCTCCGAAGCAGGACGACCCAAGCTAGAGTCAACTCACCAGAGTGCTGGACTCAAGGTGAGAAGGAAGCACAACCTGTGTCCAAGATCCACATTGGTGCTGTTTAACCGCTGAATTGAAAAGAGCCGGTAGCTGCCGCCGACCTCCGAACTGCTGTGCAGGAGTCCTTCAGACACCCTCTTTTGTCCCCACGACAGAGGCCCAGGAACACAGGATCTGCAACACTGCAAGCGAGACAAAAGCCGGCTGGGTCTTCTTATTCTAACCTAAGGTACTGTGCTGACTAAGGGGTACTTGCCTCTGTCTGTAGCTTGCTTTTCTCAGTTGAGACATGCAGTAGCTGCGTTTCTAGAATTGATTCTAACTCAAACTTTCACAAGTGTAACAGCTTGTGGCCTAACAGTGATTTTCTACAACAAACTAACTGTGCAAGACTTTTTTGCTATCCAAGAAGTGCCTCAGCTCCATAGACTTTGCTCCAATTGACTCTGGCTGACCAGGCTACCTGCAGACGCTTCTAGTTTGCAACTGTCCCTCATTAGGTCATACATTGGTTTTGAACTAATATTGATGGGAAAGGTTGTTAGGCAAGATTTGGTGCAGTACCCTTTGGGTGCACTAGAACAACCTTGACCTCCTGGCAATAGGAACCCAACCTTTGGTATAAGTCTGTACTACACAGGTTGGTAGTGTGGCTGAGCGGCAAGGCTTCTCTCAAGAGCGGTCAAGGTGAGCAGTATGGTAGTTAGAGATTCATAGCGGCAAGTATCCACATAAACTCTTAGACAAGGTTTCTTGATAAAACTATTATTAATTTAACAGTCAGTTTGAAGAAGCCTTCAGAAGGGGCAATATAATAGTAATCCACACATACACACTTAGTTTCTCTAAATCAGCAAGTACACATTTGGGATAGCACACATACACTTCCTACACTGTTGACTTAAATAGCTAGGACATTATTATCACTGGTACGTTAAGATCGATACTGAGATGTGTGTCAAAGTAAAGAGGTTTTAGAATAAGACAAGAGCTCACAAATATTCTTAAGCAGGTAAGTACTTTAGAACCCCCCCCCCCAATGCAAAGTTAGTTAACCCTTTCCTGAAAGGAAGGTACCAACACACAATCGGAGGGGAGAATCAATTAGGGAGCAAGGCCAGCCAATGTCAATTGGGCAAAAGTCTAGGTGAGCTAAAGTACTTCTTGAAGGTAAGTATAAGAAGAATCAATGTAGGGCCACATGCTGGGATGCTTGTGATGGGTAGAAGATGCAAGCACCTCTACAGCAGGAACCAAAACAAGTCTCAACTGAGAACAAGCAAGACTACAAGACAAAAAGGTACATTCTTAGACTGTACAGTACCTTTGGTTAGAAGAAATCGTTACAGCTGGCTTCGGTTCCTGTGTGACTCTGCAGATCCTCAGTCGTGGGAAGGACTTCTGGGGACTCTTGCAACACAACAGGCCGATCAGCGACAGCAAAGGGCAAACTTCAATTCAGTGGCACTTGGCGTTTCAGCTCCTCGCGTCTGACAGCAAACAGCAACACCATGGTTTTCGGATATCACTTCAAACCTTCCGTGCTTCTGGGTTCCAACACTCTGTTGAGGTGGCTCAGGCTTGGTCAGTCCTGCTTCAGGGAAGTCCGCAGGATATTCCTCACGCTCTTGTCGGGCACCTCACTTACTTCTTGCCCCTGCCAGACATACTGGTGCCAGAGGCGGCTTCACTCGTGAATCCTGCCAAAGACTAAACGACCAAAGGGACCAAACCTGGTTTGGCGCACAGAGTAAATCTCAAGAAGGGCCAAACCAGCAAAAAATATGCAAAAAAAGAAGACAGGGCCATTTTGACAAGATGGGCACCCATGGGTGCTTTACTGCAGCTGCAAACGCAGCCCGCAATATAAACTCCCAATGGTAGTTAAAAGTAAACCACTGTCACCAGCCATTAATTGTAGAAAGGTTAACAAAAATGTTACATGAGAAACTAGAAAAAGGAGATAAGTAACCCCTCCAGCACCGTATGGTAAGATAGTGTGTGCTGGGTCTAGAAAGTTACAAAATGGAAGTAAGGAACAAGTTACTTACCTGTAACTGTTGTTCTCCAGCATGGGTCTGGCATGGATTCACATGCTCATGAATATTCCCCGTCGTCAGGCTGGGAATCCTCGGTAAAGAAAAAACCAGTATCAGTTTCGTTTCTGATCTGTCTTTCGTAGTAATAACCAATCACTGGTCTCTGCGTCATACTGACCACAGCCAATGACTGCCCTCTACCTAAGCACCGCCTCTGGCAGCCATCTTCAGATTTGGAAGCACGTGAAGTGGCAGTATGACCAAGTGAAGAGCCGCAGAGGGGTAGGCGGGAGGGTTCGCATGTGAATCCATGCCAGACCCATGCTGGAGAACAACAGTTACAGGTAAGTAACTTGTTCCTTCTCCAGCATGGGGTCTGGCATGGATTCACATGCTCATGAATAAAGAATACATAGCAGTACACACATGCACAACCACGGGAGGTGGCAAAGGCTCAACATTAAGCATCACATCAACTCAACATTAAGCATCTTACCTCCTCACCAGGCTCACCTCAGGCGAACAGGTTGCGCAGCACTGCTTGACCGACCCTGGACTCCTCCCTGGAATCCCGGTCGACGCAGTAGAATTTCGTGAAGGTGTGCGTCGACCTCCACGTAGCAGCCCTGCATATGTCCAGCAGGGGCACACCAGATAGGAACGCCGTGGTAGCTGCGATCACTCTGGTGGAATGGGCTCTCGGACGGCCAGGCAGCGGTCGGTTTGCCAACCGGTGACAGCACATGATACAGCCGGAGAGCCATCTGGAGATGGAAGCCTTCGAGAGAGCCTTCCCCTGATTGACAGGTCCAAAGTTCACAAAGAGTTGTGACGTCTTCCGAAAATCCTTCGTGCGGTCCACGTAGAACTTCAGCGCTCTAGCTACATCCAGCGAGTGCAAAGTCCTCTCAGCCGGCGACGAAGGCGACGGGAAGAACACAGGTAACACCAAGGGTTCGTTGAGATGGAAGTCCGACGGTACCTTGGGCATGAAGGAGGGGTGCGTCCTGAGCACTACCCTCGTGTCGTGGAAAGTCAAGTACGGGGCCTTGCAGGAAAGGGCCTGGATCTCTCCCACTCGTCGTGCGGAGGTGATGGCCACCAGAAAAGCTGTTTTCCACGATAGAAACTTCAACGGGGCCGAGTGCAGAGGCTCGAACGGAGGTCCCATGAGCTTGGTCAGCACCACGTTGAGCTCCCACGCCGGAGCCTTCACCGGCGGGAACGATCTGAACAGTCCCTTCATGAACTCTTTCACCAGACGATGAGACCACAAGGACGTCCGGCCCGTGGTTCTGGTGTATCGGGAGATCGCAGCAAGATGAATCTTGATGGACGCATGTGCCAGACCAGCTTTGGCCAGCGTCAGCAGGTACGGCAGTACTTGGGGAGCCGTAATCCGTAGAGGGTTAATCTTCTGTGCGTGGCACCAGACAGAGAACCTCTTCCATTTGTGTCCGTAGCATTTAAGAGTCGAGGACGCCCTGGCCTTTGCAAGAACCTCTCTGCAATCGGCCGGTATGTCGTATCCTCCAAACTCTAGCGCTGCAGGAGCCAGGCCTGCAAGTTCAGCGACTTCGGGTCGTGGTGGAGGATGGCGCCTCCTTCCCTGGAGAGTAGATCCGCGTCCGCCGGCAGCTTGATCGGCGGGGACGCTGACAAGTCCAGAAGGTCCGGGAACCATATCTGCCTCGGCCACGCAGGTGCGACGAGGATCATCCTGCACCGTGACCTCTTGAGCTGGTTGACGAGCCGGATTAGCAGAGGCAAGGGAGGGAACGCGTAGAGGAACAGGCCCTCCCAGGGGAACGAGAAAGCATCGCCCATGCTCCTCGTCTGGGGAAAATTGCTGGCGAACCTCCGGCACTTGGTGTTCGTCGCCGTCGCGAACAGGTCGATCTGGGGTGTGCCCCACCGTCGGAAGAGGCGATCCGCCAGATCCTGCCGTAGTTCCCACTCGTGGCACGAGCGCAGCTCCCTGCTGAGTGAGTCGGCGATGGTGTTTTTTATCCCTGCCAGATGAAACGGCACCAGAAAAATCCCTTGGGCGACGGCCCAATCTTCCAGGGAGGCATCCGTGGTCACAGTCTCCTGGTGGGCTGGGGTCTGGAAGTCCATGCCCGCCGTCAGATGCGCGCGGGTGCCCCACCACCGTATCGCTCGTCGGAAACTCTCGTCGAGCTTGATCCTTTCCTCGAAGCTGCCCGTCGTCTGGATCCAGCGCGCATCCAGGAATTCTTGCAACGGGCGCATCCGGAGCCTGCACATGGGAATGAGGTAGATGCAGGAAGACATCATCCCGAGGAGGGACTTGATGGACCTCACTTTGGCCGCGTCGGCCACCAACATCCGTTGCACCTTGCCCAAGATGGTCCTGGTCCTCTCCTCCGACGGGGAGGCCAGAAGGGACACTGTGTCGAGCCTCGCTCCCAGAAACAGTGCGACTTGCGCGGGCACCAGGTGGGATTTGGCGTAGTTCACGGAGAATCCCAGGTCCGTGAGGAGTTGGACGGTCCTTGCCGTGTGGACCACGGCGAGCTCCCTCGTCTTGGCGCGGATGAGCCAGTCGTCCAGGTAGGGGTAGACGTGGATCCCCTCGCGGCGCAGCTGCGCCGCCACCGGTGCAAGGCACTTGGTGAATACCCTGGGTGCCGACCGTAGTCCGAAGGGAAGGGCTTTGAACTGGTAATGACGCCCTTGGACCACGAATCTGAGGAATTTGCGGTGCCCCTTTAGGATGGGAATGTGGAAGTAGGCATCCTCCAAATCCAACGACGATAGGAAGTCTCCTTCCTCCAGCTGACCCAGGACGTGCTGGAGGGTGACCATCCGGAACTTCTGCGCCTTGATGAACTTGTTCAGACGTCGCAGGTCCAGGATGGGGCGCCATCCTCCCGTCTTCTTCTTCACGAGGAAGTATCTCGAGTAGACTCCGGAGCCCCGAAGCCTCTTTGGGACGAGTTCGATGGCGCCCTTTCTTAGCATCGCCTTTACCTCCAGGAGAAGTTGAGGGACGTGAAGTTCTTTCCTGGCCACGGGGGGGACGCGCGGGCACCTTCTTTGAAACTCGAGCGCGTGGCCCCGGGCCAGGGCGTCCAGCACCCAACGGTCGGTGGAGATGGACTCCCACACGCTGACGAAGCCCGCCAGCCGGCCTCCCACCGGGGTGCTTCGGTGGGGGCCCGACCCCACGGCCGGTTCAATCCTGCTTGGACGCGGCCTTGCCGCCTTGACCTCCTTGGCGATGACGGCGGGGTCCGCTAGACTTGCCTCGTCCTCTGTAGGCCTCTTGCGACGACGAGCGGGCCGCTTGACGGTAGGAAGCGAAACCGCCGCCGGAACCTTTGGAGGCGCCCTTGCCTCCGCCGCTCCGAAAGGGCGTCCGTCGTTGCAGGACTCCAAGGGCCCGGGCCGTCTCAGTATCCGCCTTGATGGCCTGAAAGGAATCGTCCACTGTCTTCCCAAACAGGTTGTTCCCGTCGAAGGGCATGTCCAGGACTCTGGTCTGGACGTCCTGCCGGAAGTCCGTAGCTTTGAGCCATCCACGACGTCGAAGGCAAACACCGTTGCCCAGCTGGCGGAACCCAGTGTCGGCGATGTCCGTCGCCCCGGTGATGGCGTGGTCCGAGGCCACCTCACCTTCCTGCAGGATCTCAAGGGCCTCCGCCCTCTTGTCGTCCGGCAGAAAATCCAGCAGGGGAGCCATCTTGTACCAGAGCTCCGTGTCGTAGCGGGCCACGATAGCCAAGGCGTTGGCCGCTTTAATCGTGGTCGCTGCCGACGAGATGACTCTACGCCCCATAGTATCCAATTTCTTTCCCTCGCCGTCCGGCGGGGAAGTCGATGTGGAGGCCGCACCCCCCCCCCGCTTTCTTCCTGGCGGAGACGACGGAGTCCGGGGTAGGCTGCGCCCGGAGGCATAGGGGGGCCGTGTCCGGGACCCGGTACTTTTTCTCGTACCGGTCTCTTCTAGCTGGCGTCGTGGAAGGGTTCTTGAGGAGGGAAAGGCCCTCATCCCAAATGTCGTCCAACAGAGGCACTGCGAGGACCGTCTTCCTCTTGGCCTCGCGCCGCTGATAAAGGAAGCCTTCCTTTTTCTTCTCCTCAGGGCAGAGTTGGAAAAGCTCAGAAGCCCTGGAGATCATGGAGTGGAAAGATCCGATCTCGTCGGGCGGAGAGGCCCTGGTGGGAGGCGACGACGGAAAATCCTCGTCGTATGCCTCGTCGTCCGTACCCGTCGCTGCCGTGTCAGTCCCCGTATCATCCCCTCGGGTGGACGGGGAGGAGGGCTGGAAGGGGCGCGACGGTTGAAAAGGAGGTGGTGGATGGATCCTTCTTTTCTTGGTAGGGGGAACACCAGAAGGTCCCGGTTCTGGATCCCCCGACGGGAGAGGTTCCTCCGTCGGTAACGGTAGCCTCGTCCTCATCTCGGAGCATAAGGACTGTATGGCCAACAAAATGGCCGCCGAGTTGTCTTGCGCCGCTGGTAGAGGGGAATCCGACGGGCGAGCAGGGGCCCCGTCGGTATCCTCGACGATGTCGTCGTCGTCACCTGCGTCGGGGTCCATTCCGACGGGCTGGCCTTCTTCCACGCCTAGGCCGTGGCTTAAGACCTCGATCAGCTCCTCTTCTGAGGTTGAGGCCGACTCTACGACGACGCCCTGCCCCCCCCTCTTCTTCCCCACGGAGGGTTTCACGGGGGTCCTATCGATGGGCACAAAGGAAGACTCCCTCCGAGGAGGCAGGGAGATTCTGGGCCCTGAGGTCGCCACCACTGGTGCAGCCACCACAGGCTGAGCCAGGGCCGCCGCGACCGTTTCGATAGAGGGCTTGGTCGGATGGATCAAGGCCTTCACCACCTTAGGTGCGCTCACCGCCTTATCCTTGAGGGAGGGGGCACTGCCACGCTCCTCCTCTGCCTTAGAGCTCGACCGGGGCCTCTCCAGGAGCTTCGCCGGGTGCTCGGCCTTCCTCTTACCCGACCCAGAGCGTTGGCTCGTGGTTGATGGTGCCGGGGAGGGTGCGCCCTGCCTGGCGCCCGTAGAGCCCGACCGTTCGGCGCTCCCGGTGCCAGCGGACTCGCGGTGCTTGGCCTTATGTTGGGCCCCCGTCGCCGGGGCGCCCTCAAAGGTCTTAGAAGACCGCTCGGATTTCTTCTTCTTCTCGCCAGACGGGCTCTTACCCTCCAGCCAGTTGGCGAGACGTTGATGGCGGTCCTTCATGGTCCGTTCCGACATGTTGCCGCAAAACGCACAGTCCTTCTCCACGTGCGTCTTGTCCTCATGAAGGCAGTAAAGGCAGAAAGAGTGTTCGTCCTCCTTGAAGACGTTCTGCAGCTGGCATCCAGGGCAGACCCTGAACAGCTTTCCAGGAGTCGAGCTTCCCTTCTCCTGGGCCATCTCCGAGACAGGGCCTGAGAAGCTTCTGGAGTCCTCCGAAGTGTAGCTCGACGAAATCTTCACCCTTGAGGGGCACAGATGAATCCGACACGGGTCCCGTTGATCGGATGTAGGATCGGTGGAGCTTGAGGCTCTTTTGACCGAAAGAATCGAAGTTTTTTGTAAAAAGCGCGAAAAAATAGCACTAACGCTCGAGAGCAATAGCACGAGGATCCCAACACATGAACGTGCGGTAAAAATCTGAAGATGGCTGCCAGAGGCGGTGCTTAGGTAGAGGGCAGTCATTGGCTGTGGTCAGTATGACGCAGAGACCAGTGATTGGTTATTACTACGAAAGACAGATCAGAAACGAAACTGATACTGGTTTTTTCTTTACCGAGGATTCCCAGCCTGACGGGGAATATTCATGAGCATGTGAATCCATGCCAGACCCCATGCTGGAGAAAGTCCATTTCACTTTACTGCTCTGGGAACCACTAATTTATCCAAGAGAAGGTATTTTAAACTTTTGGAAATCTGAGACTTCCCCTGTTACATTGCACTCAAGTGCTATGTGTCAATGTAAAAAGATGATGCCTATGGAGTTTGCCAGACTCTGAAAACAAAAAGAAAGTTTAAATCACAGTAAAATACATGAGTGGGGAAAAAGGTCTCTCTCCAGGTTAAAAATTAACAAGTCCTATAGTGCAGCAAAAGTACTGTGGTCTCTAAGGTAGAGAGGAATTAGCACATTTCTGAGAATCCTCCCTAGCAAAGGTAATCTAGACTTCATTGGGAGATTTAATAGTGCTCACATGATCTAAGAACCTGTTAACCTTTTTTCCTTCCTTTGACCTTTCCTTTTTACCAACCTCAGAATATTACCAAGTGCAAAAGTGATATATACATGCCATTACTGTCCTAGTTAGTGAAGTCACCTCAGGGTGTAGGAAGTGTGTATGAAGCATCTCTAAAGAGTATCTACTTGCTTGACCTTGATTCTGAGACAGTATTTGAAGTCTATTTTTTATTGTTGAGAAGAAAATTGGTTGGGAGGCACTACCAACTAGAATTAGAGTTTACTAAAGGTAAATTTTCTCTAGGGGTCTTGGGTACTCTGTATAATTCAAGTATATAATACTTCAGGTGCAGCAGGGAGAAACTCGAGGCCACTCAAGATTCGAAATACTGAAGAACAAGACATGCACCGACCGTTGCCAGCCGGTAAACCTGTGCTGCACTCCTAGCGGGAACACGTCCTGCCCTGAAGATGGATTTCCAATAATCCGAAACGCGTTGGTACTGATTACTTAATAGGAGTGTCTTTAGAAAAACTTCTGAGCAGAGTGAATGTAATGACTCAGAAGCAGGGAAATTCAAATTTGACAACTGTCTTGTATATGTATTGCTTTATCATGTATACTGAGATAAAGTGTACTTTACTTTTGTTCTTTACCGCACACGGTTTGTTTTAGAGCATTCTTTTAGCTCAAATGAAATGCTGTCCTTTGTTTTTGAATTATAAATTGACTTGTATAAACTAATCTGTGAATTGAATTAGTTTTTTCACACACTTCTAAGGCATTGGTGTGGTGTAAATTAAATCTGTTTTAATCAAATCTGTTTATGAGATGATAAACGACAATCGGGTCTGTCTCACACCAGTTTGCTCTCAGCCGGATTTATTCTTGTTTGTAGACTCACAGCTAGACAGGGCCGAATGTACCCGGTTGACTATTTGAACATTAGATTAAGCCAATCACACCACTCTGAAGACTGTTGAAAACTGAGCCTTGTCGAACAAATATTCCCGCGAGGGAGTCTTTAGTCTCTGCAAGGCAGAATTACTACTTGGGACTATTTTAATTGTTGCACATTGCCCTTTTTAAAAGACAACTTATTTGCATACTTTTATTTGTGGATTTCGATGCTACAGCTCTACAGCTCACATGTACCCCTCTTGAGAGAAGTCTGGCTGCTCAGTCCCACTAGGTTTCAGGTCTTAAAATTGCGGCAGAAATGGGCGTGAATACAATATTGCTGCAAAAATGCTGTGGTTTTGTCGCCACAAAAGGATGCAGGGGACACCACTGCAACCCCCGGACCCATTGTACCATTTAAGGGGAGCAGGGGACACCCCTGCAACCATTAAATGTTATTATGGGGTACACCTTTACTGGGTCAAACCACAGCATTTATGCCGCAATTCTTTTTACCAGCGACATTTTTGATGTGATTTCATTTCCTGATACCTGCCCACTACCAACCTGTGTAGTACAGACATACCAATAGGTGGGTAACCGAATAACAAGAGGACAAGTCTCCTACAGGGCTGGTACTCCAATTCTTGCCCAACTTCTTTTTATTGTTTTATTGGTTAAACAGTTAAACCTTTAACAATTTTCCATTTAATTTAATTTCCCACTCTCCATCTCCTTCCATCTCCAAACCTAATTTCAAGGATTCCACAAATTTTAGAGCATCAATTGTTCTGCCCATCTTTTCAACTGCCAATAGTCTCTCCCAATAATCTTCCTCCATATCTGGAGAAATGTTGGACATATCCGTCGAACGTTTCGATGCCAGGGCCGGGCAAGTTAGCATAACATGTCTAATGGACTCCAGGTGCTTTGTTTTCACAGAACCTACAGTACACGTTTGACTTTTCCATTAACTTTCTCCTCCATTTTACTTCTCTAGAGGCCCAGATATTCAATCTGCATCTCAGCAGCAGGTATCTATAATGATGTGATGGACACTTCTTCAGGTAAGGTGGAAGGGTAGTCAGTGTTTTTCACTACCACATGATGTTATGGCACATATTTTTCACCAGTTTCTTCTCCTGAGTTTCTTCCCAGTCTTGTCAGGATTGTATTTCAAGGTACCTCCGAGATATTAAACTGTTCCAAGGTGTTATTACATAAGATCTTCCAGCTTTGGAGTATCATATCTCCATTTGTTGTGGTGGTTTGTCGAGAATACATTTTCGGTAAAGAGAACGTTTTCCATAGTACTATAGACGCCAGGGATAGGAGCCTTAATTCGGTTCTTATGAGCTCCACAGACAGCGAGTAAGGAAGCTTCAAGATTCTCAGCCAAAAATATGACTCGCATAGGCTCCAGACTTTCCAGCGCAGAGCTAACAAGGCCTCTGCACCATAGGTAATTACGTCTACTACCTTTTGTTTGTAACAGGTTAAGATGGGCGTCAAGGAGAACTTTCCATATCTTCGATTTATAACTAGCCCCTGGTTAGTCAAGGTCGTTAGCTTTTCCCTTATCAGTGCATATTTACCTTGTTCATTACAATTTTTGTTTATCCTCACTCCAAGATATAGAGTAGTATCAACCACCTCCAATTTTTCGTTTCTAGCAACCAGACAGGGCGTTTCCGTGCCGTTCTTTTTCCACGACTTGCCTCCATTATTAATACCATGGATTTCTTGACTTTTATTTTAATTTCATTTTCTGTTAGAAACTCATTGAAGGCCTCTATCCTTCGCTGAAGACCGAAGGGAGTTTGGTTGAGAAATACAGCGTCATCAGCATACAGCATCCACGGCACTTTGATTCCATCGATCTTAGGGGCGAAGGTGCGGGTCTGGTCTTGTAAGATCTTCATGGCAGCTATATAAATGACAAAGAGGAAGGGTACTAATACTAAAGCACATCCCCGTTTTATCCCCCGGGACGTTTCAATCTTTCTGGTAACCCCACCATTTGCTGTTTGGACCTGTATCGTAGTGTTGTTATACAGGGCTTGGAATGCTTCTAAAAGATGTGCCGGGCCTCCCCATCTTTTCACCTTTAGCCACAGGTGGTTGCGGTTTATCCCGAACACCTGTCCGAGATCAATAAATGCTAAATAAATGGCTTTTTTTCCTTCCAGGGCCTTTGCTTTCATAAGATTGATTAGGAACAAATTTAACGATGTTCCCACTCCACTGATGAAAGGTGTTTGTCTCTCATTCAGGATTTTGGCCTGTGTTGCCCATTTTCTCAGGTCTCTTAGCAGAATAGATGCAAATAGTTTGCCTATTGAGTCCAGCAACGCTATCGGCCTATAATTTCTGGGGTTACCTCTGTCCCCTTTTTTATAGATTGGTACGATGTATGCCTCTCTCCAAGATGTTGGGATTTGTCTTGATCGTCCTATTTGTTGGAACAATGCGTAGATTAGATCTGTCCAATCTTCACAGTTGTCCTTAAGCATCTTATTTAAGATGCCATTGGGCCCCTCTGCCCTAAAGGCACTTTATTTTTTATCATCCCTACAATGTCATCTCTGTCAAATTCAATTGACCAGGGATTTTCTTCGTGGTCCTTCTCTGTATCCATTTTCTTATTTTTCCCCCCTCATAAAGGGTGGTGTAATTATTGAACCAATTTTCCTCCTAAACTTGGTTTACACCTATTGCAGATTGGCATAGCTCCCTGTTAATTATATCCCAAGTGCTTCTTGCATTGTTTGTCGATACTGCAGCTAGCATTTTTTCCTCATCCCCTTGAGCTCTCGGATATCGCATGGAGCGTAGCCAATTTTTGTATGTTTGCTTACACTTCATCAGTTTTTCATCTTTGTCTGAAGAATCTTTCTTTTTTATGCATGCCAAGTCAGCTCTGTATTCTTTCCTTTTGGCAAGTAAGAGATCATATGCGTGCTTCCTTTTAATTGTTTTAACTGTTTGGATCGTACTTGACCTCAAAGGCTTCCAACAGCCATATGTATTCAACCTCATCTTTACCATCGCCTATGGCGTATTTTTCCACCACCTTTGGTATAGGCTTTTATCCTTCACCGATTTATTCCCCAGGACACTTCAGTTTCCATCACTCCTGTTCTAATTGATAGTTTTCTTATTTTCCAAGAGAGTTCAGTTTCCAGTAAACTGGTCACGGTTTGCTTGCTTCTTTATAGTAAAGGAGTTTACCCATTCAAGGGTATTACCACTTACAAAATAGTCCAAACAAGCTCCAGATTTTCCACTGTGCCATGTATTGGCGCCCATCAGATCTCTTGTCTGGCTATTTAACATCTTCATGTCTCGAATTCGCATTTCCTCCATCCATTTTTGTTTTTTCCCCTACCAGTTGTTCAGCCACTTTGATTTTACCCTCTTTATCCAGTATTTTAATATTTAAGTCACCACTGAGAAGGAGCAATTGGTCTTTATCCACCGTCATTGACTTATCGATAACATTCATGATGGCTTTTAGGTAACTTTCAACTTTTGGCATATTTTCACTACTGTAGGTATTGATCAATATCAACTTGGATGGACCTTCTCTCCCCTCTGGTTGAAGTGCTATTTTTAATATTTGCACAAAAGTATTTGGTATTTGATGCTCCAAGACTTTTAGATGGCGGTCTAGTTTTTTTAAAATCATCAGACCCGCAAATGGTCTCACTTTTGGTCCTTTGCTAGCCGGGTTTGCGTACACTTCATACCCCTCACATACTGGTTTTTCTTGCAGCCAAGATTCCTGTATACATATGAAGTCGTATTTTCCCAAGAAATTGCTATCGTCAGTAAACAGATGTTTAAAGCCTCTGGTGTTCCATGAGGCACAATAGACATTTCTTTGGGACTCCTCCTCAATCTATTGTTCTCTTAGTATTTAAGGCTTTGGCCATCCATGTCCAGTCGTTAGTTTTCTGTTTCCCTTCATTAGCATTGCTTTTGCTCTTATTCATATTTCCTGAGTTATCCACTGTGAACCTCAAGGTTATAATTCGCTCGGCACCTTTTTCTATTTTAGGTGATTGTTCCCTTTGGGGTTTAGATAAAGCTATTGGGTTCTTTCTTAATTCCTTTTTAGTTTCACTCTCTAGGATCAGTCTAGATTTTTCACTATTTTCTTTTTTGGTGTGTTTTGTCACTATGTATTTTCTTCTCCCCCTTAGTCTTTCTTCCCCGTTTGTTTTTTATACCAGCATATTCAGGTTTTTCTTCCAAGGTTTCTAATCGAAATCCCTTTTCTTTTTTTAACCATGTCGCTGGCCTCCAGCAAATTTTGCTTGGTCTTTAGAATTTAGATGTAATATGACCTGGTCCATCCGCTTTTCTGTTACAAATTCAACAATTTTTATGTCCTCCGCTGTTGCCTTGCGTAGAATTGATACTTGATTGAAGAGTGTCATCACAACTCCTATTTAGCACTACCCTTTTAGGCCCTTTTGATGTTTCTAATTTTAGGTACCAACCTTTAGGTGTCCTGGCTTTCCTGACACTTCGAGAGACTTCTCTCTGATCTTTTTCACCCCCCCCCCCCCCATTTTTTGGGATTGTTTTTTGCAGGGGCTTCCCCCAGTGAATTTGAGCTCTCTTTTCTTCAATATCCTGCTGCTTCCTTTTTTGTTCGTGTTTTGAACGGGGTAGTGGCTCAATGTTTTTCACGGATGGGTTGTCCTCTTTGATGGATCGGTCCTTATACCCTGCTTCAAATCTCCTTTTGTCAATTTGTCTCTTTGGGTTTTCCACTTCGTTTGGTCTTTTGATTGCACTCTGATGGGTAGTTTCCCAGTTGTCTATGGTCTGCCAATCAGATACTGATATTTTCCCATTCTTCTTCCCTGTTTTTGTCCATTATTTCAATAAGATCACTTAGATCTGCAGTTTGCTCTGGCTCAAACTCATCCTTGTCTATTTCAATGGTCTTTACAGTTCCGTATGCCCTGGGTTCCTCCGGAAGGTCTAGCTCTCTAAGTATTTCCCTTCTGGGCTTCTTTGCACATTGCAGGCTCTCTTTTTGGGGTGTTCTTATATTTCTCAGGAAAGCTCTGGAGCCATTTACTTTCCGTTTTAGGGTTGCATTCTTCAATTTTTTTTCCTTTTCCAATTTGGGCACCCCATTTCCCCCCTGGGGGTCCTAGGCATTTGAAGTAGCGCCTGCAAAAATTGCAACGTTATACTGGTTTGGGTTGGATGCGGAGTCTCCTCTTAACTGCCTGCTTTCGTGGAGAGATTAGGATTACATTGTCAGGGTTTTGACACGTTTGTTTTAGTTGAACATCTTCTCCTTGTTTCAATTTCATTGGGCCCTTTCCAGCCTTTACATTATCTCTCAACATGTCCGGCTCATTTTCCTTTTTGTATATGCCTCTCATCCATTTGCAGTCCTCCAGGACTACCTCCATCAGTAATGATTTATCATTTGCGTCTTTTCTTGCTAAACCTTTAAGACAGTTCTGCCAAATTTGCATTTGCTCAGCTTCCTTGTCCATTCTTAGATCTAATCTCTTCAGGGAGGATTCCATTTACAAGTTTGCCTCTTTAATTTGTATATTGTTGCAAACTGCTTCTTGTAAAGAGTCCCTTATGACCTCACAAAACTTTAGAAATGGAGTAATCGTTATGTTCAGGGATGCCATGATCACATTTTGGATGTGCGCAGTATCCTTTAACCTTTCAGTTTTACAGGCCTCACTAATTGATTGTGAGGTTTTCTCTTTGGACATCCCTTCTTGGGTCGACCTTTCTTCTACAACAGACGATGTTTTAGTCGCTCTAGTCAATATTTGTTTCTCGTAAGGATTGGTCGGATTTTTGTCATGGTCTTCATCTCCCAAACACCCCATTTTGGCTTGCTCTTTGTCTAATGCTGCAATCTTCTCCTTTATAAAGGAGAAGCTTTTCCTTTTCTCTTTCCATTTTCCCCGTCAAGATCGAGATATCTTGCATGATTTTATTTGCCAGCGTTGAGTTGCTCAGATTTGCTGCAGGCGTATTTGTGATTTCGCTTCCACTTAAGACTCCCAGATGGTTTGGGTCTCTCCGCCGGCGTCCTGGTTTGTGTTTATTCCACCCATCCAGTTAACTCTGTCCCTCTTATGAAAGTGGTTCGGATTTTCCCTCCCTTTATCCCCGCCAGTTTTTTCATCCGTTACCCTCTCTTCAATTTGTTGGTTTCTCAATTGTGGTGGTAGATTTGTCCTTGATTTGGGTTCTCTCCCATATCTGACGTGAACATTTAGTTTCATGTGGGTTCTGCCCCTACAACTTCCATTTGATGGGATTTTTTTTTCCTTTTGAGATAGTGGCTTCCTGCAGAGCTTCTTCCAAATAACCTAGGTCTGCAATATCCCAAGGACCTGCATTTTCCAATGAGGCCTCCGAAGATGCAGTTCGATTTGGGGTTTTGTTAACAAGATCCTTTACGCATTCAGGGCCACCAGTGGATGAATTTGAAACCTTCCCTGGAGAGCTAAATGGCCAGTCTTCTCTTTGGCTGGAGGGACCCTCCCCTCCTGGTCTGCGGTGGACTGGTCCAAAGCAATCACAATTTTTGCCCCGAGTTCTGATCACATTTCCCACCTCAGGCGTTTGTGGCGCTCCGCAGGGCCGGTGGTTGGAGGGATCTCCTCCAATTCTAGATTTTTCACGTAGCTCTCGGTTTCCCGCCACTTTTTCATTTGACGGCCTATCCTGAGCTATATCAGAGGTCTCAGGTGGTTCATGTTTGTATCCTACAATCTGTGCTCTTTAGCAAGGGCGGAACCCTCCCCTCCCCCTCAATAGCTACCCCTGAATAGCTATTGCACTGGTCTCCCCGTTTCCCCTCTACCCTCCGTTCCTCCATGCTCTGGTTCATTCCCAAATCTGTTAATAGGTTTTCTGGTTTCAGCTGGTATTGGGAAGGGCATTTGGGGGGGTCATTGGGCTTGGGGATTTTATCTAATTCTCCCTCAGTTTCCAAGGGTAGCATTATGTTGTTTTCAGCTGTCATTTCGGCCCCCACAGAGGGGCTCTTCCTTATATAAAATGGTAGATGTGTCTGTTTTAGCACAGGCAGATCTTTTTGCACCACTTTAGTTGTTTGTTCAGACCTTCCCTCTGCTTCTGGGAGGGAAGTGAATCTTTGTCTTACATGAAGGTGAGTTCTTAATCCCAGAGTCGGTGTTTCCACGGCTGCAAACTTCATTTTCGTAGTGCAGCTACCATGCTGTTGAGTTGACAATGCCAGGGGGCCTCCAACTATCCACCGTCATGGAGTTTGATGCCTGCCTCAGCAAACAGCGAAACAGCAGTTGTATGAACACTGCAACAAGCCCTTTGCACACAAGGGCTTAGCCTAACAGTGCCCCCCCCCGGCTTGTTTACTTAACACATGGCAGTGGTGCTGTCCGTGAGGATTTGAACAGTCTGACCTGACTGGTGTACTTGGAATGCTTGTAGGACTTTGAGCACTGCTAGTAGCTCCAAGAGGTTTATGCGATTCTGGGCTGTGATCATGGTCCAAAGGCCATGTAATGTGTGTGATGGTAAAGAGCATGCCACCCGGTGAGTGATGCGTCTGTTGTGACAATTGATTGCACTGTAGGGTTGTGAAAAGTTTTTTCCAACAGATTTTCCTTTGTCCACCAGCGTAGTGTTTAAACTAGGGTTAGCGAAACCACTAGATTGTCCCTCTGACCGCTTGCATAAAACCACTGCTTTGCTAACCACTCTTACATTGGGTGCATGCGCAACAGTGCGTGCGTGTCAAGGTAAATACATGAAGCCATCCAGAGCAAACGCAGTGCTTTGCATATGGCTATTTGGCGACCAGCTAGATACTGAGGTATTTGCCGGGTATGTTTCGCACTCTTTCGTATGACAGAAAGACTAAACCCTCTTCTCACTTTATGACAGCACTGTTTTGTTTTGCTTGGAACAAGACTTGATTTTTTCTGGTTGATTGAGAATCCCTATTGGAAAAGATGAATTGTTCTCTGGTTATTTTGCTTGCAAATTTGGGAGGATTTCCCAGTCAGCCAGTCGTCCAGATAATGGTACACAGATTGATTCTCTGCGGAGGTGTGCTGCCACTACCGCTAGTACCTTGGTGAATACCTTTTAGGGAGAATGTTCATTTCTGTGCTAATTCCCTTCAACCTTAGAGACCCCCAGTTCTTTCACTGGACGTAGGACTTTAATTTGGACTCCTGAGTGAGTGGGACCATTTTCTCCCTCATGTTATTAGGACGTGTGTTTTTCCTGCTGTGTGATTGACAGCTTATGCTGTGCATGAATGGGAGAAACTGGCTTAAAAGTTGAGAGGTTTGGGACTACAGGCAGATTCAACCACTGGAAGAACATCCAAAGAAGAAACCGTGAACGAAGCTCACTGCAACCTCCTGGACCTTCAATTGCCCGGTGAAGCCCTGCTGCTGTGCTGACCTTTCACCTCGACAGAGAATCTCCTCAGGAACGACATCTCCTCTTGGGTTAGTGGGACCAACTGAGTAACTCCACTGGGCATCATCCCCCCCGACTTGCTGTGCCTCTCCGTTGCTTTGCAGCCCAATGCCAGGGGGTCGGTCAAGTGACCAGAAATGAGTGCAAGGTCTGCTGCGGAACAAATCTGGCTAAAAGCGCCAGGAGCCTCCTAAGGACCCTCAAGAAGCAGGACACCCTGATCCAGAGTCACCTAACCAAAGTGCAGGACCGAGGGAGCACAGAGTCCAACCGGTGTCCAGCGATCCGTATCGGTGCTGTTTGCCAAGCGCTGAAATGAAGCGCCCGTAGCTGCAGACGACCTTCCCAAGTACTGCCGAAGGAGCCCCCCCAAACGTCCTCCCTCTTGTCCCCATGATTGAGGCTCAGGAACCAGGGTCTGCTTGGCTGTAGCAAGATGGAATCCAGCTGGACCACCTTTTCTTCTAACCAGAAGTACTGTTTTGGCTTGGGGGTACTTAACTTCTTGCCTTGAGTCGTGCTGTCTCACTTGAGACTTGCACCTACTTTGAGTTGATTTCAACTACCTTTCCACAGGTTTAACAGCTTGTGGCCCTACAAGTGATTTTTCTGAACTATAACTGTGCAAGACTTTTATCCAAGAAGTGCATTAGATCAATAGACTGTTCAAATGTCTTCTGCTGTCTTGGCTCCGTAAAGGCACTCTTCCTAATCCACTGACTTTGATATTGCTTGTCCCTCATAGGGAGTGGCTTGTTAAACAGTTACTGCTGGGAAAGGCTTATCTAGACTTCGATGGAGGATTCAGTTGTCCTCACATACTCCGAATCTGTTCAGACCTTTTTGCTTCCCCTCAACCTTTCCCCAACTCTGAATCTGCAAATGATGCTAGTGTGGTATATAAAAACATACTATCCTTGTGATTGAAGTCACCTCCGGGAATAGGAGAAGTGTATGAAGTATAACCAAAGATTATTCACTGGTTTGTTTGATTCTGAAGAGTAATTTCAAATTTTCGTTGTATCGTTCTAATCCTTTACCTTTTTAAAGTATGCTTCTTTAAAACTGATGTTAAAAAAATAACTATCGGAAACCAGTGTTACTTGGCTACTTGTATTTACGTATTTCAATTGCAAGGCTCTACAGCTCACATTTACCCCTTTTGAGATAGGCCTGGCTGCTCAGTCACACTACCAACTTGTGTAGTACAGACCTATACCAAAAGGTGGGTTACCGAATACCAAGCAGATAAGTCTTGGTGTGACTGCACCAATAATTACCTAAAAATACCCTTGAAGCGGAGGCTATGCCGAAGGGTAGCACCTTGAATTGGTAGTGTTGGTTCGCTATTTTGAAGCGCAAGAATCTTCTGTGCGTGGGGAACATTGAAATATGAAAGTATGCATCTTTAATATCCAAAATTGCTATGTAGTCCCCTGTTTTAGCAGTGGGATTACTTCCTGTAGCGCAGTCATGCAGAATTATTGTGGCTTGACATACATACGTGTTTGTAGGGTGTAGGTCTAGGCCAGGGCACATGGTTAGGTCTTTTTTTGGCACAAGGAAGAACATTAACCAGGTTACTCACCGTAGTGACCACCTTACTCCTAAGTCCATAATCCCCTTTCCTCCATACTTATGGGACATCTCTCTGTCCTGTGGGACGGGACAGAGCACTTTGTAAAAAGCATCCAAAAATGTTTCCAAAAATGTGTCCTTCCTCTTACTGGCGCGGGGCCCGGCACGCGGCCGCAACCCCGCCGACCTTGGCTCCGCCCTGCGCATCATCCATCAGTCCTTTTCTATCGCCAGGTCAGAGACCTATTAGCAATAACAGAGGAACCTTATTAGAGGGGACGGCGGGCGTATGGAGGAAAGGGGACTATGGACTAGGAGTAAGGCGGTCACTACGGTGAGTAACCTGGTTATACTCCTATGTCCCGTCGCCTTTCCTCCATACTTCTGGGAGATTCCCAAGCACTCCTAACAGGAACTACGGGTGGATGGAAATACCCCTTACTGAAAAAGGGTTCTTCAGCACAGCCTGACCAAACTGAGCATCAGCTCTTGAGCTCATGTCAAGACAATAATGCTTACAAAAAGCAGATGGGGAGGCCCAAGTAGCTGCCCTAGCGATGGACTCCCAGGGGACATTTCTGAAAAGCAACCACGGCTGCCGTGCCCCGCACCAGATGTGCATGAATACCCTTAGGTGGTTTCAGCCCTTGGACGGTGAAAGATGCAGACGGCAATCCAACTAGAAATAGTCGCCTTAGACGCCTGCTTACCCTGAGGGTTACCGAAGGTCACAAAAAGTTGAGAACTCCTAAACTCGGAAGTCCTGTCAAAGTAGAACTTAAGAGCCCTTCTGACATCAAGACAGTGCAGAACCCTTTCAGCCTCTGAGGCAGGGTTCGGAAAAAGAGACCGGTAGGGAGATCACTGATTCAGATGGAATTCAATTACCACCTTCGGTAGGAAGGCAGGGTTTGTAAGTAGGACTAGCTTGTCCTTGTGAAAGACCAAGAATGGATGCTCCACTGACAAGGCCTGGCGCTCACACACTCCTCGCTGATTTGAGGTCCACCGTGGCCATTGGTTCAAAAGGTTTATGGCACAGCGCCGTCAGGACTACATTTAGGTCCCACGGCGGGTGCAGACTACGAACCGGAGGGTAGAGGCATGTCAAGCCTGCAAAATGCCTCTTAACCACTGGGTTACTCAGAATAAGAGCATTGTTCCATAGAAAGATAAGCGGAAACCGCTGAAAGGTAAGTTCTGCATGACAGAACGTGAACACCCAACTCTGCTAAGGAGGCCACGAAGGACAGCACCGTGTCAATCGTAGCCACCCTTGGATCCAACTGCTTTTCTAAACACCAATGACAGAACCTGAGCCATTTACGCCTGTATTAGGATCTGGTCGAGGGTTTCCTGGCTGCCTTGATAATACGCATGTTATCCGAAGACAAGTTAAGATGCTCTAAAGACTTGAACTCAGGCACCATGCCGCCAAGCTGAGCGATTGTGGGGTAGGGTGCCACATCTGCTGTTCCCCTTGGTGGAGAAGATCAGGGTTCACTGGTAACCTGATCGGTGGATATATATCGACAGGTGTTGAAGTTCTGAGAACCAAAACCTGGCCGGCCACCACGGGGCGAGGAGTAGAAGGGAACAGTTTACTGAGTTCTAAAGCTTCCAAATTGCTCGATGAACTAGAGGCAGAGGCGGGAAGGCGTAAGCTCTGTCGTGCCATGGAATCTCGAGAGCATCCCCCAGAGAGGAGGCTCCCAGTCCCCCCTCTGGAGGCATACTGAGGAAGCTTCTTGTAGGTGGACCCAACGCAGGAAAATCCATGAGAGGACATCCGCCTTCAACTCCCACTCGTAGCTGACCACTGTCCGCCGGCTGAGGGCATCCGCTGTGACATTCAGCTGGCCCGGGACGTGTACGGCAAGCAGCCAGACACCATGAAGCACGGCCCACTGCCATATCTGGATGGACAGGTCCACAAGGGGGGTGGCGGGGGGGGGACTTGTTCCCCCTTGCCTGTTGATGTAATACATTGACGTCGCACCCCACCCCAGAAGGGAGAAGTCTGTCGTGATCGTCACCGTGGGGGCTGGGTCCTGAAACCCCGCAACCACTGACAGGTTGCTGAGAGATGACCACCAATCCAGGTCCACTCATGGAATCCGGAATCATTATCCGCTTGGAATCCGGGTCCACAGCCTGACGCCAGGAACTCCGAAGAGCCATCTGGCTCCGTCTCATCTTGAGAAAAGGAAGAGCCAGCACGCACGAGGCCTTGAGGCCCAGAAGCCTCTGGAACCACTAGGCCGACATGCTCTCCGACTGCGCAAACATCTGACATGTGGCTAACAGATCCGCCATTCTGTCCCCGGTCAGGTACACTCTGCAGTCGATCGTGTTCCAGAGAAAGTCCAGGAAAATCAGGTCCTGCGAGACAGTCATGGAAGATTGCCGCCAGTTCACAGACAGCCCAAGATGGAACAGGAGCTGAAGGAGAGACTGGAGATTGCCCGCTGCTGTCAGCGGACAAGGGCTGCGTAAGAGCCAGTCGTCCAAATATGGATACACATGGATACTCTGGAGACGAAGATAGGCCACAATCCCCGACATCTTCGTGAAGACACGCGGCACCGAGCTGAGGCCAAAAGGAAGCACTCGAAACTGGAAATGCTCCTCTCCCAAAGAGAAGCAGAGATATCTCTTGTGTGGGTTCCAAATCAGGATATGCATGTAAGCACCCTGAAGATCCATGATGCTGAGCCAATCGCCCATCTGCAAGGAGGACCATATCTGGCTGGGTGCGATCATCTTGAATTTCTCTTGGGGTAGGAAAAGCTTGAACTGGGAAAGGTCTAGGATGGTGCGCAAGCCAGCCTGGTTGGGTTTGAGCACCGTAAACAGCCGGGAGTAAAAACCCTCCCCTCGCTCCCTAGGGCGAACGGGTTCCACAGCTCTGAGGTCCAGAAGTTTCTGAACCTCGGCTTTGAGGGAGGGTGAGCCCTACAGCTGAAAAGGAGGGTTGAGGTAGGGGTAAGCGGAAGCCCGCTCGAGCGAGTGACAAGACCCATCCGTCTTCTGTGATGGCCTGCCAGTCCTCCCAATGAGATGCAATGCGTCCTCCCACCGGGGTCTCGTGCGAGCGCGGAAAACCCTCATTTAGCAGGTTTATCGGTCGCGGTGCCACCTGAACCTGAGGAGGAGGAATGCTGGGGAACGCGAGAAAAAATGTGTCCGTTGCCGCCTATGGTGGTTATTCCCCGCAGGGGTATCCACTCTGAGATTTGCGGTCGATGAAGCCCCTAAAGCCAGAGGAAGGTCGACTTTGCGACAACGGTCTCTGGGTTTTGAAAGGAGCCTTACCCAGGACAGACAAGGACTTAGCTGTCCGAGTGCCATCCTTCGTCTTGGTGAGCTCTACATCTGTTGTAGCATGAAAGAGCTCCCTCCCATCGAACGGACGGTCCAGCACCTTGTCCTGCACTTTCGAAAATTTTGTTGCATGCAGCCACGCCTGCCGTGAGGTATCAACCCCCAGCATAAGGCCCCGAGCCGAAGTGTCTACATGATGAGCCGCAGCCTCCAGGAGATCCTGGGCCAAGACCCTGGCATCGGAAAGACCTCCTCTAAAGTCTTCCAGCTTCTTGACCGGGATAAACTCCTCAAACTCTGACAGACCTTTCCACATACGCATGTTAGCTCCTGCTAATATCAATTCAGCGTTGGCCTGCCTGAGCTGCAAGGCCGAGTTGGCAAAGATTTTCCTCCCGAGGGAGTCGAGGAGCTGGTCCTCCTTTCCCAGAACCTGAGTAGCTGTTGTGGAAGAGGATGCTGCAGGCCTGGACTGCAAAGTGGCCGCTGCCACCACTGTGGAGGAGGGGGGCGGACAAGATGACAGGGCCCCCTCTTCCAAAGAATGCAGCATGTATCTAGCGTCAATTTTCTTATTGACAAAAAGTCCAGAGTGTGGCTTTTCCCAGACTCTGTGGACCTCGGCCAGAACGTCCTGCTGCAAGAACAGGCCGGTACGCTCCAAGGGAGACAGGGTGAACGCCCCAGAAAGCACGCCCTCCTGCGGAGCGGTTGCCTCGGGCACTGGAACATCTAAGAAGTTCATGTCCAGTACCCAGTCATAAAAAGCTCTGATAAAGCGGGGGCAGTCCTTGCTGTCCTGAACGCCTTGTGCGTCATCTGACAGATCAGGGTCCTGCTGAACCGTGGCGGGCGCTGCCTTGTCCACAGGGGACAATGGGGGCAAAGGTGGAACAGTCGGGGGAGGCACCGGCAGAACCACCGGAGGAACAGGTGGAGCCGGAGGCGCGGGAGGACATATCTCCCTAAATAGCCCTTTGAAATACTCCCTCATGGGATCGGTACGCATAAGCGTTTGAAATTTACCGAAAAAGGCTTTGTCCGGGGACTGCTTCGGAACTTGAGGCCTCTCATGAGGTGGACAAATCCAGGGACGTATGCCACACAGGCCCCTCCACTGACGTATCCACATAATTCAACGGTTTCGATCCTGCAGGCAGCGAAACATTGTGCGGAAGAGGCATTCGAGCGTTCCAGTCAAACTGGCCGATAAGGATGCGCACAAGGGACTGTTCACCCAAGGGGCACAGCCCTACACCTGAGGCCGATGGTGTAGTTGTAGGGGTAGCACCCAAAATGGCCGCCGCGGTCATGGCGGGAACGAGCACCATTTTGTCATCATCTGAGGGGAACTGCGGCATGTGAGGAAGTGAGGCAGGGGTCCCCGTCGATGGATCAGGGGCCTTAAACATAAGGGACCTCGGCAGAGCCAGTACTGTGAGGCCTGGAATGCTTTTGCGACAGACCAACCGCCAAATTAGCCTCCGAAGGAAGGACCTCGGCACTGCCGGTAAAAGAAGCACTTTGCTTCTTTGCCCCCTCAACAGGCCTGGTGTCACCGCAAGAGCAGGAACAGTGAGAAACAGCTTTCACCAACAAGGCCTTGTCAGGCCTCTCAGAACTGCTGGTAGCTTTACTCTCTGAACAAGGGACCACAGACCCAGGACCGGTAACAGCCTTATCTGCACGGGCTTCGAACATCTGTTTGGTAACAGCAAGCCCACCCAAGGCCTCGGGGCACACCCCTGTCTTATTTTTGAGGGAAGCTGACAGAATGGCCTCAGAGCGAACTCCGGTACTCCACGACTCAGAACTGGGTATACAAGCAGCCCCCACAGGAGGGGCCTCGGAGCGCACTCTGGTATGTACAGGCCCCTCACTGACACCCTCGGAGAAAACTTCGGTACAATTATTAGGCCCAACGGGCAGCTCAGGGCGAACCCTGGTGGCAGAGCAATCAACGCCCCTACCGGCCGGAGAGGAACCCGGAAAGGTATCCCCCGGCCGGGGTGCTCTGAAAAGTAAAGAACTTATCGGGCGTTTCTTCTTTTCGTCGATGAACACCTGAAAATGCGAAGTAGGAGTTAGTCGGAACACCTCCTCCCACCGCTCCAACCGATGTTGAAGTGCCTGGACCGAAAGGGAGTCACAGTAAAAACAGGAGTCCCAACGGTGATCCTAAACACTCTAAACAAAAAGGATGGGGATCCGCCCTCGCGAAACGACAGTGACACGATGAACAATCTGGAAAATCTAGTTTTAACATAGAAAGACCAGCACACGAGAGGGAAAAAAGGGAAGAAACTCTGAGGATGCAAGTGCGTCCAGTCTCGAACGAGCAGAGAAAAGGACTGATGGGCGATGCGGAGCCAAGGTGGGCGGGGTTATGGCCGCGTGCCGGGCCCCGCGCAAGAGAGGAAGGACACATTTTTTGAAATTTGTTTGGATGCTTTTTACAAAGTGCTCCGATCCCGTCCCACAGGACGGAGAGATGTCCCATAAGTATGGAGGAAAGGGGACGGGACGTAGGCGTATGAATATATACCCTTGTTTACCTGGTACACCGGGACGAATTCTATGACGTTCTTTAGTAGCAGTGCTTTGACTACTTCTAACAGGATGCGTTCTTCCTGTGAAGTGTCTGTTTTGGCGGGTGGTTTGCTGGCGTTTATTAGCTATGCAATAGCCCACTGCCACGGTGGAAAGTACCCACTTGTCTGACATAGTCCCCCCTCCCATGAGTGGGCAGGGAACAAGTTACTTAACTGTTACAGTTATTCTCCAGCATGGGTCTGGCATGGATTCACATGCTCACGGATAAAGAATACATAGCAGTACACATGCAGAACCACAGGTGGTGGCAAAGGCTCAACACAAGCATCTCTTACCTGCTCACCAGGCTCACCTTCAAGCGAACAGGTTACGCAGCACTGCTTGCGTGACTCTGGACTCCACCCTGGAATCCAGGTCGACACCAGTAGAAACTTGTGAAGGTGCGAGTCGAACTCCACATATCAGCCCTGCAGATGTCCGCAGGGGCACACCAGACAGGAACGCCATAGTTGCAGCGATTGCTCTGGTCGAATGGGCTCTCGGACGGCCAGGCAACAGACGGTTCCCCAAGCGGTGACCATGGGTGATGCAGCTGGAGAGCCACCTGGAAATGGAAGCCTTTGAGAGGACCTTCCCTTGGTTCAGAGGGCCAAAGTTCACAAACAGTTGACATCTTCCGGAAACTCTGCAGTCCAGAACTTCAGCGCTCTAGCCACATCCAGCGAGTTCAAAGTCCACTCGGCAGGTGACAAAGGAGTCGGAAAACACAGTCAACACAAAGGGCTTGTTTAGATGAGTCTGACGGCACCTTGGACATGGAGGGGTGTGTCCACAGCACCACCCTTGTGTTGTGAAATGTCAAATAAGGTGGCTTACAGGACAGTGTCTGAATCTCACCCACTCGTCGTGCAGATGTGATGGCCACGAGGAACACGGTCTTCCACGACAAAAACTTCAGTGGAACTGTCGTCATAGGTTCGAATGGAGGGCCCATGAGCCTAGTTAGCTCCACATTGAGTTCCTACGCCGGGGCTGGAGCCTTCACCGGCGGGAACGAACGGACAGTCCTTTGATAAACTCCTTAACCAGACAGTGTGACCATAACGACGACCGTCCCGGAGATCTGGTGTAGCGGGAGATAGCCGCCAGATGAACTTTGATGAAGGCATGGGCCAGTCCTGCTTCGGCCAACAGCAAATACGGTAGCACTTGCTGAGCCATGACTCGTAGAGGGTCGATCTGTGTACAGCACCAAACAACGAACCTCTTCCATTTATGTCCGTAGCATTTAAGAGTAGACTATGCTCTGGCCTTGACAAGAACCTCCTTGCAGTCTGCTGGGAGAGCATAACCTCCGAACACCAACGCTGCAGGAGCCAGGCCTACAGGTTCAGAGATCCTGGGTCGTGGTGCAGATTTGCGCCTCCTTCCCTGGCAAGAAGATCTGCGACCACTAGAAGCTTAACTGGAGGGGACATTGACATGCTGAGCAGGACCGGGTGCCAGATCTGCCTCGGCGACGCTGGTGCGACTAGGATCATCCTGCACCGGGACTTTCTGAGCTGATTGAGGAGTTGCAGCAACGGCAACGCATACAGAAACAGGTTGTCCCAGGGGGATGAGAATGCGTCCCCCAAACTCCACAGCTGGGGCAACCTCCTGGCGAACCTCCATCACTTGGTGTTTGTCGCTGTCGCAAACAGATCGATCTGGGTACTGCCTCATCTGCAGGACAGGTGATCCACTTGGTCCTGCCGAAGCTCCCACTCCTGCCAGATGAAACGGGATGAAGAACATCCCCTGCCCGACGGCCCATTGCCACAGGTCCTGCACTTCTTTGGAGAGCGCCAGGGATCTGGTGCTCCCCTGCTTCCTGATGTAAAACATGGTGGTGGTATTGGCCATGAAGACCCGTACCACCTTGCCCTTCAGGGACGGAAGGAAAGACTGGCGGGCCCAAAACACTGCCGCAATGCCAATACATTGATGTGCAAAGTCTTCTCTTCCGGTAGCCGCAGGCCTCTTGTGTGGAGACGTCTGGTGTGAGCTCCCCCATCCTTCCAGGGAGGCGTCTGTCGTGACCGTCTCCTGGTGAGGTGGGGTCTGGAAAGCCGCGCCTCTGGACACACACTCCCCACCACCATATCACTCAATGGAAACGCTTGTTGAGTGTGATCTTGTCCTCAAAGCTTCCTGACACTTGTATCCAAAGGGTGTCGAGGAACTCCTGCAGTGGATGCATCTATAGCCTGCACAGCCGAATGATGTATATGCATGATGACAGACTTTAAGGACCTCACCCTTGCGATCTTCAGGGCCAACAGCTGTTGTACCTTGCCCAAGATGGCCACTATCCTCTCCTCCTACAGAGACGCCAGGCACGACACAGTTGATGCGGGATCCCAGAAACAGCATGTCCTGCGATGGAGTCAAGCAGGACTTTGTATAGTTCAGAGAACCCCAGAAGTACGGTCCTCTGTGTTACGGTGATGTCCTTTCAGCTGGCTCGAACAAGCCAGTCCAAGGGTAGACCTGGCTCCATTGTAGACGCAGCTGCGCTGCCACTTGGTGGAAACCCTTGGCGCTGACTTCAACCCGAAGGGAAGGGCCTTCAATTGGTAATGCTGGCCTTGAACCACGAAGCGCAGGCACTTGCGATACCCCTTGTGAATGAGGAAGTATTCATCCTCCAAGTCCAGCGATGACAGAAAGTCCCCTTCTTCCAGCTGTCCAAGCACATGCTGAAGAGTCACCATCCAGAAATTTTGGGACTTGATGCATTTGTTTAGACGACTGAGGTCCAGGATGGGCCTTCAGCCGTTTTTTTTTTTAAAATTTTTTTTAACAAGGAAGTAATGAGAGTACACTCCGTAGAACGGAAGCCTCTTTGGGAAGAGCTCTATTGCACCCTTCAACATTGTCCGCACCTCCTGCAGCAGCTGAAGGACATGGTTTTCCGTCCGGGCAACCAGTGGCATAGGGGGACACTTCAGATGAAACGCCAAGGTGTGTCCGTGGGCAAGAGCGACCAGCGGTCAGTGGAGATGGTCTTCCACATGCTGACAAAGCTCGCCAGGCGGCCTCCCACCGGGGTGCAAGGGTGGGGGGCCAGACGCCACAGCCGGTTCAATCCTGCTTGGACGTCGAAGCGCCACCTTGGGTACCCTGGCGACGTCCTCCTCCAGACTTGGCGCGGCCCCTGTTCTACTGGGCCGACAAGCGGGATGGTTGATGGTAAGACAAGGTTCCTCCAATGAAACCTTTCGAGGATCCTCGGAATTTGCCAACTGAGGTCCAAAAGGACGGCCGTTGCTGCTGAAGCGTGCCCAAGGCACGAGCCGTCTCCATTTCTTTCTTGATGGCCTGAAGAGACTCATACACGGCCTTCTCGAACATATTGTCCCTGAAGGGCATGTCCATTACCCTAGACTGAACGTCCTGATGAAAATTGGTGGCCCTAGGCCAGCCCCGTCGAAGGCAAACGCTGTTGCCCTTTTGGCGTAACCCTGTGTCTGCGATGTCCGTGGCTACCGTAATGGCGTGGTCAGACGCCATCACCTCCAACCTCTTGTCGTCAAGGAGGAAGTCCAGGAAGGGAACGATCTTGAGCCACAGCTCCCAGTCATAAACGTGCCACAATGGCGACAATGCCACAATGGCGAGAGGGTTGGCGGCCTTGATGGTAGTTGCCACCCATGTTAGAACTCGTCACCCCATAGCATCCAACTTCTTCCCCTCATTGTCCGGGGCGGGGGGTGGAGGCCACCAAAGAGGAGGAGCCCAAAGACTTCTTGGCTGCTGCAGAAACCAGAGTCCGGTGGCGGTTGGTTCCACAAGCACTTGGGCACAGAGTCCGGCACCCTGTACTTCTCATAATGGTTCCTTTTTGCCGGGGCCGTGGAAGGGTTATTCATGGAAGGCCAACCCCTTGTCCCAAATGTCATCCAGGAGTGGGACCGAAAGGACAGTCTTCCTTTTGGCTTTTTGGCCTTGCGGTGCTGGCATAGGAAACCTTTCTTCTCCTCAGGAACGAGCTGATAGAGCTCGGAAGCCCTGGAGATCATGGCGTGATCTCGTCGATGGTGAAGACCTGGGGGGAGGCGACGGGAGGTCACCCAACCCGCCATCATCGTCCATGCCAGTCGGTTATGTGTCAGGCTCAGTCTCATCCCTCGGGTGGGGGGGGGGGGGGGGGTGGAGGGTTCTTCCATCTGCACCAGCACCGCAGGAAGGGCTGCCGGTGCAACAGGCATCCTCATCTGTATCCTCTGTATCTCTGATATCTATGCAAAACAGAGAATGTCCGCTGAGATGTCTCCAGGTGACCTGTGGCGGCTGCGGCAATAGAGACTGAGATTAACCCGGTGACTGAGGAGCAGGCTGGTCGCCCAGGCCCTCCACTGCCCTGCTGTTAGTCTGTCTCCTCGTCGTCGCCCTAGTCGTCGGTCCTGCTCTCGACGCACCTCTCCTCCTGGATGGTCTGGAGGCAGGTAAGCTCCTCCTCCGCACTTTCTCTGTGACCAGAGGGGACAGTTTCAGTGAAATGACTGCCATCTTCTCTGGTGTCTTTCTATGGGTTGAAAAGAGGACTCCCTCCTGGCAGGCAGGGTTACTCTTGCCTTTGGGGCCGCGTCCTGCGGGTGTGCCACGGCAGCCAGTTACACCACCACCCCTTTGATGGAAGGCTGGGCCTTAGTCGGGTGTACCTGGGCCTTCACGGTCTTGGTCGAACCCATAGCCTCCTCCTTAGGAGGGGGGGGGGGGGGATTAGCGCCCTGCTCCCCCTTGGCCTTCTCCGGCGGGCCGGTCTTGGGCTTCTTGAGCTTGCCCGGATGGTCCGACTTCCTCTTTGACGAAGATCCCGAGCGTTGGCTAGTGATCTAAGCCGCCAGAGACGCTGTACTCACCCTGGCCACCAAATGAGGGTGTCCCAAAGGCGCTCCCAGTGACACTGGACTCGCAGTGCTTGGCCTTTTGTTGGGACCCCCGTGGGAGGAGCATCCTAAATTTGCTTGGTAGCAGGGGAGGCATGCTGCTGGGGGCTGACCCAGAGCAGGTGCCTTGGCCTGCAGCCACTCCTTGAGCCGCCTTTGCCGATCCTTCAGCGTGCAGGGTACCATCTCCTGACAAAACGCACAGTCGTCCTCCACGTGCGTTGGTCCGGGTACAGGCAGTAGAGGCACTTGGAATGCCCGTCATCCGAGAAGACATTCCCCAAGCCGCAGTCGGAACAAATCTTCAAAAGGGGAGCCGAATCCTTCTCTTCTGACATGTTCGCGCGGCATAGGCCTTGAAGAAACTTCTGGAATCCTCCACGAAGAACTCGAAGAAATTCACCCTCGAGTGGCACTGAAGATTTTGAAAAAAGGGTCTCCTTTAATAGGAATGTAGATTGATGGAAAGCAAAGCTCTACTGATGGAAAAAATAGAGTAAACTCTTTCAAAAAGCGCATAACACATTAAAAGCTTGAGAGCCTAAGCACGAGAACTCCCAACACTGGAACGTGCAGTAAAAATCTGAAGATGGCTACCAGAGGAGGGGCTTAGGTAGAGGGCAGTATGACCCAGAGCTCAGTGATTGGTTATTAGGAGAAAGTTCAGAAACAAAACTGACACTGATTTTTCTCTTTACCGATGATTCCCTGCATTACGGCAGGGAATATTCATGAGCATGTGAATCCATGCCAGAACCACGCCAGAGAAAATTAGAAATACAACCTGCTGGAGATGCATGGGAGGGAACTTGTAGCAGGTGATCATTGCCTTGGAGGGGGTAAAGCCCCCTCTTGGAGGATCTGTCCCTGCTTCTGGACCTTCTTGGGCCCCTTTGAAAGCCCTGTTGGGAGGATTGCCCCTGTGAAGAACCCTAGGACCAACTCTG
The DNA here is from genome assembly GCF_040938575.1 of Ambystoma mexicanum. Taxonomy (NCBI): domain Eukaryota; kingdom Metazoa; phylum Chordata; class Amphibia; order Caudata; family Ambystomatidae; genus Ambystoma; species Ambystoma mexicanum. The sequence continues at coordinate 919,506,529 of NC_090926.1, read as the reverse complement.
CCCAACCCGGTTGTAATTGGAGGAATGTTGGGAGTTCTGCCCTCTAAACCTGCGTGTATATGAGGTCCCTCTCTGCCCAAAGGGCTGGTTAGTGAGTTGTCCCAGGGATTTTAGGGTGTTCTAGTCCTCATTTACACTTTAGTCTTCCACCGCTTTGCCAAATAATGCTCGATGGGCAGGTTTAAAAGGGTAGCCTGGGTCTTCAATTTCAAACCAGATTGACAGCCATGCATGGCGTTTGATTGTACCTTCTGCACGATTCCCTCTGCGTGGTCTACTGCGTCTTCAAGTATGTAGCTTGCTACTGGTCTCCCTTCAGCAATAGGGTGCAAGATCTGTGTTTTTAGGGGCTCCAGAACCAAGCTTATTTGCTGTGCGACTTGCTCCCACTTGCGACAATTGTAGCTGGATAATGTATTATTTATTAGCTGATCTTATTTGATAGGCAGCCGAGGAAGCTACTTTCCTTCCCAGGGTGTAGATCTTACTCTCCATGTCAGGAGGGGCTTCGGTAGAGGCTAGAGGGGTTCCTGCTCCCTTTCTTGTGGTGGTGACTAGAGAGTACAGCTTTAACTGCCCCCCGATATAAAAAATAAAAAATGTTTTAAAAAAAAAGGGCTGGTCGAAAATGTCTTTTCAATGCATAAGTTGACTGCCCTTGTCAGATTGGGGGATAAGTAGTGGGGGCTGAATACGCCTCTGGACCGATTGAAGCAGAGGGATAAACTGTGCTGCGGAGTTCTTATCCCCAAGGATGTCCTCTATGAACTCCTTATCGACTTGAGCTTCATGGGTATCCATCTTAAAGTGCTTGGCAGCCTTTAAGAGCAAGTCATTGTACTGCAGCTGGTTGTCTAATGGGGAGTCAGCCACGCGTTGGCCGGTGTGGTCTGGGGAAAGGATGATTTATACGTCATAATATTATTGGTCTACAGACCCTGTGTCCCCCCCTGGTCCTCCGGGTCTGAAGATGAGCCAGGGTCAGGTGAGCCTTGAGTGTCAATGTGTCATGACCTATTTCTTGATATGACAAGAAAGTAGCTTGCGTGGAGTCTAGGCGGGCCCCCTTGGCGGCAGGCCGATTGTTGCCTCGCATTGAGGGGGGTTTGAAGGTTGTGGAGTTGATCTGAGCGTTCAAAGAAATTTATGAAACTGGACATTCTCCTTGTGACCCTATAAATTGGTCTTGGGTTCATTTTGAGGAGCTTGGCAACAATGAGGTAGTAGGTGTGGGTTGTGCTCATGGGGAAGGGGTTAGTTTATGATGCATTTCCCCTGAAAGGGTTCCCTCAGGGGTAGAATAAGGAACAAGTTACTTACCTGTAACTGTTCTCCAGCATGGGTCTCGCATGGATTCACATGCTCATGAATATTCCCCATCAGGCCGGGAATCCTCGGTATAGAAAAAAAATCAGTATCAGTTTCGTTTCTGATCGGTCTTTCTCAGTAGTAACCAATCACTGGTCTCTGGGTCATACTGCCACCAGCCAATGACTGCCCTCTCCCTAAGCCCCACCCCTGGCAGCCATCCTCAGATTTGATAGCACGTGAAGTGGCAGTATGACCAAGTGAAGGGCCGCAGAGGGGTAGGCGGAAGGGTTCGCATGTGAATCCATGCCAGACCCATGCTGGAGAACAGTTACAGGTAAGTAACTTGTTGCTTCTCCAGCATGGGGTCTGGCATGGATTCACATGCTCATGAATATAAGAATACATAGCAGTATACATATGCACAACCACGGTAGGTGGCACAAGGCTCAATATCAAGCAATACAACAACTCAACATTAAGCAACTCTTACCTCCTCACCAGGCTCACCTTAGGCGAACAGGTTGCGCTGCACTGCCTGGAATCCTGGTCGACTCAGTAGAATCTTGTGAAGGTGTGCGTCGACCTCCACGTAGCAGCCCTGCAGATGTCGAGCAGGGGCACACCAGACAGGAACGCCGTAGTAGCAGCGATCGCTCTGGTCGAATGGGCTCTGACGGCCAGGCAACGGTCGGTTTGCCAACCGGTGACAGTGCATGATGCAGCCGGAGAGCCATCGGGAAATGGAAGTCTTCGAGAGAGCCTTCCCTTGATTCACAGGTCCAAAGTTCACAAACAGCTGTGATGTCTTCCGGAAACTCTTTGTGCGGTCCACGTAGAACTTCAGCGCTCTAGCTACATCTAGCGAGTGCAGAGTCCTCTCAGCCGGCGACGGGAAGAAAACTGGCAACACCAAGGGCTCGTTGAGGTGCAAGTCCGACGGCACCTTGGGCATGAAGGAGGGGTGCGTCCTCAGCACCACCCTCGTGTCGTGAAAAGTCAAGTATTGTGGCTTGCAAGACAGGGCCTGGATCTCTCCCACTCGTCGTGCAGAGGTGATGGCCATGAGGAATGCTGTCTTCCACGACAGAAACTTCAACAGCACTGAATGCATAGGTTCGAATGGGGCCCCCCATGAGCCTAGTTGGTACCACATTGAGCTCCCACGCCGGGGCAGGGGCCTTCACCGGCGGGAATGATCGGAACAGTCCTTTCATAAATTCCTTCACCAGACGATGAGACCACAAGGACGCCCGTCCTGTAGTTCTAGTGTAACGTAAGACGGCAGCCAGATGTACCTTGATGGAAGCATGAGATAGGCCAGCCTTGGCCAAAGACAGTAGGTACAGCAATACTTGAGGGGCCGTAATCCGCAGAGGGTTAATCTTCTGTGCCCGGCACCAGACAGAGAACCTCTTCCATTTGTGTCCGTAGCACGAGAGTTGAGGATGCCCTGGCCTTTGCAAGAACCTCTCTGCAGTCAGCCGGGATGTCGTATCCTCCAAATTCTAGTGCTGCAGGAGCCAGGCCTGCAAGTTCAGCGACTCTGGTTCGTGATGAAGAATGGCACCTTCTCTGGAGAGAAGATCCGCGTCCGTCGGTAGCTTGACTGGTGTGGACGCTGACAAGTCCAGAAGGTCCGGGAACCAGATCTGCCTCGGCCACGCCGGTGCGACGAGGATCATCCTGCACCGGGACCTCTTGAGCTGGTTGATGAGCCGGAGTAGCAACGGCGGGAATGCATAAAGGAACAGGCCGTCCCAGGGGAACAAGAAAGCATCGCCCATGCTCCCCAGTTGGGGAAACCTGCTGGCGAACCTCCGGCACTCGGAGTGCGCCGCCGTCATGAAGAGATCGATCTGGGGTTCGCCCCATCATCTGAAGAGTCGGTCCACTTGATCCTGGCGCAGTTCCCACTCGTGGCACGAACGCAGCTCCCTGCTGAGTGAGTCGGCAATGGTGTTTTTTATCCCTGCCAGATGAAAGGGTACCAGAAACATCCCTTGTGCGATGGCCCAATCCCACAGATCCTGGGCTTCCTTGGATAGGGCAGGGGATCTGGTTCCGCCCTGCTTCCGAATGTAAAACATTGTGGTGGTGTTGTCGGTGAAGATCCTCACCACCTTGCCCTTGAGGGACGGAAGGACCTGAGGGCCCAGAACACTGCGCGGAGCTCCAAGATGTTGATGTGAAGAGTCTTCTCCTCCGAGCACCAAAGGCCTCTCGCGTGGAGGCCCCCGGTGTCCGCTCCCCAACCTTCCAGGGAGGCATCCGTCGTCACCGTCACCTGGTGGGCCGGAGCTAGGAAGCCTGTTCCCGCTGTCAGATTAGCGCGGACACCCCACCATCGTATCGCCTGACGGAACGTTTCGTCGAGCGAGATCCTGTCCTCGAAGCTGCCCGTCGTCTGGATCCAGTGGGCGTCGAGGAATTCTTGCAAGGGCCGCATCCGAAGTCTGCAATGGGGCACCAGATAAATGCAGGACGACATCATTCTGAGGAGGGACTTGATAAACCTCACTCTGGCCACGTCAGTGGCCAGTAGATGTTGCACCTTTCCTAGGATGGTCCTCATCCTTTCCTCAGACGGTGAGGCCCGCCGCGCCACTGTGTCGAGCTGTGCTCCCAGAAACAGGGCGACTTGCGACGGGACCAGGTGGGATTTTGAAAAGTTGATGGAGAACCCCAGGTCCGTGAGCAGCTGGATGGACTTCGCAGTGTGTTCCACGGCGAGCTCCCTTGTCCATGCCCGAATGAGCCAGTCGTCCAGGTAGGGGTAGACGTGGATCCCCTGCAGGCGCAGCCGTGCCACCACCGGTGCTAGGCACTTGGTGAACACCCTGGGCGCCGATTTTAATCTGAATGGGAGGGCCATGAACTGGTAGTGCCGCCCTTTGACCACGAACCTGAGGAACTTTCGGTGCCTCTTTAGAAGAGGGATGTGGAAGTAAGCATCCTCCAAGTCCAACGACGAGAGGAAATCGCCCTCCTCCAGCTGTCCCAGCATGTGCTGGAGGGTGACCATCCGGAACTTCTGTGCCTTGATGTATTTGTTTAGTCGTCGCAGGTCCAGGATGGGACGCCATCCTCCTGTCTTCTTCCTCACAAGGAAGTATCTTGAGTAAACTCCGGAGTCCCGAAACCTCTTCGGGACGAGCTCGATGGCACCTTTCCTGAGCATCGCCCGTACTCAACAGCAGTTGAGGGACGCGATTTTCCTTCCTGGCCACGGGAGGAATGCGGGGGCACCTCTTCTGGAACTCGAGGGCGTGCCCCAGGGCCAGGGCTTCCAGCACCCAACGGTTGGTGGAGATGGACTCCCACATGCCGACGAACTTCATCAGCCGGGCTACCACCGGGGTGCTTCGGTGGGGGCCCGACCCAACGGACGGTTCAATCTTGCTTCCAGGCCTCTTTGCCTCCTTGACCACCTTGGCGACTACGGCGGGATCCACCTGACTTGCCGTGTCCCCTGTAGGCCTCCTGCGACGAAGACCTTGCCGCATGACGGTAAGTAGAGGAGCTGCTGCCGGCTCCCTTGGAGGCACCCTGTCTGCCTCCGGAACTCCGAAAGGACGGCCGTCGTTGTTGGACCACACCCAGTGCACGGGCCGTCTCCGAGTCCGTCTTGATCGCCTGAAGGGATTCATCAACCGCCTTGCCAAGAAGGTTGTTCCCATCGAAGGGCATGTCCAAAACCTTGGTCTGAACGTCCTGGCGGAAATCCGTCGCCCTGAGCCATCCTCGTCGTCTCAGGCAAACGCCGTTGCCCAACTGACGGAAACCGGTGTCGGCGATGTCCGTGGCCACCGTAATGGCGTGGTCTGAGGCAATCTCACCTTCCTGCAAGATTTCCAGGGCCTCAGCCCTCTTGGCATCCGGAAGGCAGTCCAACAGAGGGGCGATCTTGAACCACAACTCCCTGTCGTAGCAGGCTACGATGGCCAGGGCGTTGGCCGCCTTGATGATCGTCGCTGCAGATGAGATGACCCGTCGTCCCATCGCATCCGGTTTCCTACCCTCACCGTCCAGAGGGGAGGTTGAAGTCGAGGCCGATGCCCCCCCCCCCCGCTTTCTTCTTGGCCGCCGCCGAAACGACCAAGTCCGGGGTTGGTTGCGCCCTAAGGCACAAGGGGGCAGCGTCGGGGACCCGGTACTTCTCGCACAGGTCCCTCTTTGCAGGAGCCGTGGCAGGGTTCTTGAGGAGGGCGAGCCCCTCATCCCAGATGTCATCAAGAAGCGGTACGGCAAGGACCGTCTTCCTTTTAGCCTCGCGCCGCTGGTAAAGGAACCCCTCCTTTTCCTCGGGGCAGAGCTGGAAGAGCTCGGATGCCCTGGAGATCATTGCATGGAAGGATCCAATCTCGTCGGGCGGGGACGCCCGGGCAGGGGGTGACGGGGGGCACGTCCCGTCGTCGCCTCCGTCGTCATCCGTACCAGTCGTAGTCGTGTCCATGCCTGTATCATCCCCGTGGGTAGAGGACCGGGGGGAAGGCAGGGAAGGCTGCAGAGGAGGCCTAGGATGCATCCTCCTCTTAGGCGGTGGGCTCCCCGAAGGTCCTGGCTCCGGATCCTCTGTCGGGTCTGGCTCAGGCTCCTCCGTCAGGGGAAGGGGCAACCTAGTCGTTATCTCCGAGCATAAGGACTGGATGGCTGACAAAATGGCCACCGAGGTGTCCTGCGGCGCTGGAAACGACGGGCGAGAGGGCTCTTGAGGAGCCTCGTCTGCGTCACCGTCGCCCTCGCCGTCGTCTGGATCCCTCCCGATGGGCTGGGTCTCCTCCACGACTTGGGTGAGCTCCTCTTCAGAGGTCGTGTCCGTATCCACGACGGCCACCACCCCCTCCCCCCACCCCTTTCCAACGAGGACTTCGTGGGGGGGGGTCTTCTCGATGGGCCTGAAGAAGACTCCCTCCGCGGTGGCAGGGAGACTCGGGTTCCTGAGGGCGCCTCCACTGGTGTAGCCTCCACTGGCTGAGCCAGGGCCGCGACGACATCCTCAATCGAGGTCCTAGCAGGGTGAATCACGGCCAACGTCACCTTCTGTACGCCTGGGGCCTTCGGGGGAGGGTCCGAGCCTCGCTCCCCTCTGCCAGAGTCTTCGAGATCGACTGGGGCCTCTCCAGAAGCTTCGCCGGGTTCTCGGACTTCCTCTTACCTGAGCCAGAGCATTGGCTCATGGTCGATGGCGCCGGGGAGGGTGCGCCCTGCCTGGCAGCCAAGGAGCCCGACCGTTCGGCGCTCCTGGTGCCCGCGGACTCGCGGTGCTTGGCCTTTTGTTGGGCCCCCGTCGCCGGAGCACCCTCACAGGACTTCGAAGACCGCTCGGACTTCTCGCCTGGCGGGCTCTTACCTTCCGGCCAGTTGGCGAGACGGAGGTGGCGATCCTTCATGGTCCGCTCCGACATGTTTCCACAAAACGCGCAGTCCTTTTCCTTGTGCGTCTTGTCCTCATGGAGACAGTTGAGGCGTAACGAATGCTCGTCCTCCTTGAAAAACGTTCTGAAGCTGGCATCCAGGGCAGGTCCTGAAAAGCTTCCCGGGCATCAACCTCCCTTTCTCCTGGGCCATGTCCGGGGTAGGCCTCGGAACTTCTGGAATCCTCCAAAAGCGTAACTCGATGAAATCTTCACCCTTGAGGGGCGTAGAAAACTCCGAAACGGATCCCCGTTGATCGGAAGTAGAAACGGTGGAGCTGGAGGCTCTTTTGACCGAAAAAATGAGAAAATCTCCTGAAAAAAGCACGAAAACGCAGCAAAAGCTCGAGAGCTAAGCACGAGGACTCCCAACACTTGAACGTGCAGTAAAAATCTGAGGATGGCTGCCAGGGGTGGGGCTTAGGGAGAGGGCAGTCATTGGCTGGGGGCTGTTTGACCCAGAGACCAGTGATTGGTTACTACTGAGAAAGACCGATCAGAAACGAAACTGATACTGATTTTTTCTATACCGAGGATTCCCGGCCTGACGACGGGGAATATTCATGAGCATGTGATTCCATGCCAGACCCCATGCTGGAGAATCCCCACTTTTAGTACCTTTCAACGGAGGCTTGGGGCGTTGAGAATGTACAGCTTTGACACTCTGGCCTTCAGCAGGGTGTCAGGGACGTGCTTTTTAATCAAGTTGCTCATTTCTGAGCTTTTTACAGGGGCCATCGACGCGTCTTTCAACACCTGGTCGCTGGAACCCGGGGACTTCCCAGATTTGGATGCAGTGTCGTAAACTGAATTCTTCGGGGGCTTTTCATGTAGTAATCGCAACGGCCCAGAGGACTGGGAATGTTCAGACCTTACCTTCAACACTGCTTGTGGCTTATCAGTCAACGATGTGGTCGACTTTCGGCCATGTGGATGTACTTGGTGTGGTGCGTACTGGGGGTGCTTGAGCCGCCGGGTGTCGTCTCCGTAGCATAACCGCCGGACTGCCTTTTGGAGTCGTGGGCTCGCACGTGGGAATCCACTGGATCCTGATCGCCCTCAGTCACTTAGGATGCCGACGCTAATATCGCTGGAGGCTCCCTCAACATCCATGGCGGCTTCAGATTGCACAGCACGGTGCTCGCTGAATTAGCTGTGCTCGTGTGTGTGGTTTTAGGAAATTGCGCTGAGAGAGAATCACTTGGTGCCAGGATTAAGAGTCGCAGAGAGGCTTGCTGAGGGGACATGTTCGTCTGGGTCTTGGCACCTTTCGATGAAGGCATAGAAACTGGTGCAGCAGGCCTTTTATGTTTCTGCGAAACAGTATCCTTGCGTTTGCTTGGCTTCGGCATACCATGTGCCGCACTGGACCCCTGCGTTTGCTATATATGCTTGCCTTCGTCATCAGGGGAAGCCTCCGCAACAGAGCAGAGCGCCTGCTGTTCGGAGCTGGGGACTCACTCTGGAATCCTCAGTTTCCTCATCAGATGTCCCCTTGGCGTCACTAGTTAAGCCAGGGGTATCCTGCTCCACCTCGGATTGCTCCACACCAGCGGGGTATTCAGTTGATACCTCTGCTTGCATTGCATAGGCTGCCCAGCGTTTCAACAGCAGATGCTTGAGCATCTTCAGTTTCAAGAGCTTACATGCTCAACATTTGGCCTCTGATGGCCTTTTTGAAGACAATGGTGTGTCACACACACACAATCCTTCCTAGGAAATTCACGGTTATAAGAGGGACAAAATGTTGGAAGACAGTGAGACAATATATACATTATGGGGTAAATGTGTGGATACATTCCCTTAAAATGAGTTAACCCACTCTCCCTACTGTGAAGGCCAAAGCCGGAAGAGTTGTTGGACCTTGCCGATGCTCCGGAATCCTTTAGTGTTGTGAAGTCGCTGTTGAAAGTAGACAGATCATGTTGCAAGTGCGCGAGAAAGATGGTAATCGGAGGTAAAATCTATATCAATAGTTCAATATAAAGGATCGAGCACTATTCAACTCCACAAAATTAGAACTCAGAAATGTGACCAACCGGATGGCAAAAAGGAAACAGGCAACATTGATGCGCTTGGGCTCATGGGTACTGCACATGTCACAGCAGGGATAGTCTTACACACGTCCTGTCAACGTGAAAATGAATCATGTAATACTCTGCAGAAACCCTCAGATTTCAGTCTATGCAATTCAAAGCATGCGATTCCAAGCAGATCCTAAAGCCTCAGAAATATACATACATCCATACATACATATTGCTAATGCATGTACTATTGCAAGGACTTCATACATTCACTTATTTGCATGAGGCGCCCAAATACATGGGTGTCTCCCCATGTAAGAAATCCCTGCCATTGAGTTATTTCTTTAGCTTTCAAGGAGCGTAACCCCCAATATTAACCTTTGGGTAAACCTGAAAAAAAAAGCAGATGACCCTTTGGCATCTGAATGGAACAAAAGAAAAAACCATTTTGAAATTAACTGCATGGACACAGTAGCCCTGCTTTCTACAATACAAAGCACTTTATAAGAATGGTAATTCAGAAAGTAGCACCAAGTGCTCTTAAAAGGTGCAAGCATGATGAGATTATTTAAAAGGTTTAAAAATAAGCCTAATGATCTTGTGATTCAACCATGCCATCCTGCTCAACCGTCTCCGTGATCACCTGGGTATTACTGGTCAGGCCCTGGCATGGCCGACTTCTTTCCACTCCGACCGACCCTCCCAGGTCCAACTTGGGTCTTTCCTCTCCGATATCTTGGTCTTTCTACCTGTGGTGTCCCCCAGGAATCTAACCTCTCTCCCTGGCTGTTCAACCAATACCTGGCACTCCTTGCCCACTGCATTGCCGCTCTGCCCCAACTTTCAGTGCTATGCGGATGATACTCCGCTCATTTTCAGGCTACCCTCGGCCTCCGCCTTTCCCTTCCCTCATCTCCGACTGTCTGCCATCCAGCAGTGGTGTGCCGTCAATGACCTCTGCCTTAATGCCAGTAAGACAGATTCTACTCATCGGCACACCCACTCCCACTCCCTTCCCTGCAGCTCTCTGGCCGGCCTCTCTTGGCCCTCTTCCCGCTCCCACCTGCAAGGCTAAAAACCTTGGGGTCATCTTCGACTCTACACTCCTTCTCTCCTCACATCACTGATGTCTCCAAGAAGTCACACTACCAGCTGCACCTCCTCAGAGGTATTCTTCCTTTCCTCTCCTTTCCCCAAAAGCTCACCGTCTCCAGAGCCCTGGTTCTCTCTAGACTGGATTATTGTAACAGCCTCTATCTAAATCTTCCTGGCTATACTCTTCGCCCTCTGCAACTTATTCAGAACAGGACTGCAAGACTTGTCCTTGGCCTCAAGCCCAGGGATCGTATTTCTCCAGGACTGAAATCTCTGCACTGGCTCCCAGTGGCTGTGAGGATTAAGTTCAAAACCCTCTGCATTGTCCACGAGGCCTTCTGGGGGCTGGGGCCGAAATACCTTCAACTTTCTCTTCCTAAATATCTTCCTTCTCGACCTCTTCGCTCTTCCGGCTCCAACTCCCCCAGGGTCAGTCGCTTCTCCAAACAACAAGTTTGTGGCAGATCTCTTCGACAGGGGCCTCCCTCTGGAAAAGCCTTCCTGCCTCCCTGAAACTTGAGAACCATCTCCGGTTCCGGAAGCACCTTAAAATCTTCCTCTTTGCTTCTGCTTTCACTCCCCCTCTCCCCTGTTGATTTTCCTGACAGATACTGCACTGGATACCTGGCCTCCCTTCTGATCTTGGGCCCAGGCCCGTCAGTTGCCCACCTGCACCGTCTCCCTGGCAACCCCTGCACCTGGGGAATGTTTTCTGTATCCTTACAGTCCCCCTACCTGCACTTATGTTCTGCACTTACCACTTGCTGGCCGTTTTATGCATCTTATTTATTATACTATCCCTTGTACTGCACTTCCCCCTCTCCCTTCCCCCTCACACTTTTCCCGTTCCCCTTCCCATGTACTTGCATGATCTGAATGACACCTGGCCTAGTAGGATCGCTGTCTGTCCTCCCTTTGTTCCCCCTCCCTTGCCTCGTCGCGTATTGAAACACTTGTGTATAGCAGCGTTACAAATAACTCAAAAAAAGGGGGAGAAAAATGCAATTTAAAGGTTAGCATGAAATTCAGGAGCCAATTTCCACACTACCTGCTTAATATGCAACGGACCAATGTGGAAGAAATTGCACAGATGATTTGGACTGCCATATTGTAGGCGCTAAACTGTTAAACCTTTCTATACGTGGCGCAATATAGATCACCCCCTTCCATCAGGTGAACGATTTTTCTGCATACCATGCCTTCCTAGCCCAGCCTTTCACTAAATTTGATTCCTCAGTAATCAATATTTTGCTCAGCAACGAAATTGGAAGAAAAGCCCAAATAATTATTCTCCATGGTTATTTCAAATGACACTGCGACAGCCCAGATTCCTGGGCACAAATTCATTTAGTATCAGACTAATAAGTCTGGACCTATAGTATGCACATTAAACCTACTTCTGAAACCAATGAGGAGTCACTGATCTTCATGCTTTCTACATTAGTGTTAAGGAGATTTATCATTTTTATACTTCATTCCTTCTCCTAGTGAAACCCCCCAGCACTTTTTGATGGACTTCTGGACCTTTTTGTTTCTATCCTGAATGAGTGGAGTCTGAGCAGCCAGGCCCATCTGAAGAGGGGTAAATGTGAAATTCGCAAATACAAGTAGTCAACTTACACTAGGTTTCAGTTAGTTATTTATCTATCAATTTTTAAATAAGCGTTCTTTAAAAAGGGAAACGTAACAATCAAATATACTTTAAAATACTTTTCCAGAACCAGCATACATTTTAGTGGATACTCTTTAGAGATGCTTTTTACACACTTCCCCCACACCCGGAGATGACTTCATTCACAAGGGCAGTAATGGCATTTATATGTCACTAGTACACTTTGTATATTTTGAGGTTTCAGAAAGGAAAGGTACAGGTTCTAAAGGTATGCAAGTATTCTTAAATCTTACAATGAAGTCTAGACAAAACCTTTCCCAGCAATAACGGTCTAAAAACACATCACCTCGAAGGGACAGAAAATATCAGTCAATAGGTTAGAAGTCTGCAGGGGGCCAGGACAACCAAAGTCAATTGGAGCACCGTCTATGGAGCCGAGGCACTTCGTAGTTAAGTCTAGCAAAGTTGGAGAGTTTTGTAGAAACCACTTGTAGGGTCACAAGCTGTTACACTTGTGGAAAGCAGAGTTTAAATCAACTAACAAAAGTAGCCTCTGCAAGACTCAATTGAGAAGCACAGCTAAAGACACTGAGGCAAGTACCCAAAGTCTGAACAGTACCACTAGTTTGAAGAGTGGTCCAGCTGGATTCTCTCCTGTAGCAGCGATGCAGATCCTGGGATCATGAGCCTCCGTTGTGGGGACAAGAGGAGGACTGTCTGGAGGACTCCAGCGGCAGCAGCAATTTGGAGGTCGTCGGCAGCTACAGGCTCTTTTCGGATCAGCATGTGGTAAACAGCACCACCGCAGATCTTATTGGTTGGGCTTCCTTCACTCCTTGAGTCCTGCACTCTGGTGAGGGGACTAAAGCTCTTGTTGTCCTGCTTCTGCAGGGTCCTTGGGAGACTTCTGGAACTTCCGGACGGATTTGCAGATGTTGCACTAGACTACAGATTTCTCAACCCTTGGCACTCAGTTCCTGCAGCAGTCAAGTACAGCCAGTCAGGGGAAGATTGTCCAGTGGAGCTTGTCTTGGGGTTAGTTGGTCCCATTTACCCAAGGGACGACTTCCCGAGCTTCTCTTGTTGATCAGAAAAAGGAGTATCAGCTCAGCAGCAGGGCTTCACCAGGCAATTCAAAGGTCCATGAGGACGCACCAAGCTTCGTTCAGGGTTTCGTCAGGTGTTCCCAGTGGTCGACTGCCTCTAGTCCAAAAACCCACACATTTTAAGCATGTTTCTCCCATTCATTCACAGCCTAGGCTGTCCTAAAAGGACAGACAGCAAGGACTGGTTGCATTCAAGCACTCGAGAGACAAAGGACAGGGAAGTTTCGGGAACTACCCTCACTTACTGCCCTTCCAGACACAGCCGGGGCCAGAGGTGTGTTTATGGACTGAAGACTGCCAAAGGCAAAACGAACAAAGGGCTCAAACCTGGCTTGGCGCGCAGAGTAAATCCCAAGCAAGTCCTCACAAACAGAAAATGGTGAAACAAGACCAGGCCATTTTGACACAAATGGTCACCCATGGGCGCTATATACTGCAGCTGAGGGTTCAGCCTCCGGTGGAAAAGCAATGGTAGGAAAAGCACTGCCACCAGCCGTTTAAAGTAGTGAGGGTAACCATTTTTTTTACATGAGAATGTAGGATAAGGGTAACCCCCCCCCCCCCCCAAGACTCCACATAAGGTAGTGCGCTGGACCTACAAAGAGAAAAGGTAGGTAAAGTCAATTTCACATTACTATTCTTGGGAACAGTAGTGCACACAAGAAAAGGTATTTAAATCGTATGCAAAATCTAAAGGATATCTCAGTGATGCTGCACTGAAGGTGCTGTGTGTCACCATACAGAAAGTAGATGCCTATGGAGTTTGTCAGACTCCAAAAACAGTGGCAACAGAAAACAAATCGGGTCAAAACACATGAGTGAGCAAAAGGTTTCGATCCAGGGTTAAAAGTCCAGCAAAAGAGCTGGGGGTCTCCAAGGTTGAAGGGAACTAGGACAGAAATGAGAATTCTCCCCAACAGCGCTTCTACATAGGTGATGTGCTTCAAAGCGCTTCACGGTGGAAACGGTAACAAGGAAAAACATTCATTCTTAGGCCTTGAAGATTCTGAATGATCTAAACATAAAACTAGCATACTAGGCCCTACAACACGTCCCCTAGTGCAATTGCATACAGTTGAGACCAAGCTTGGTGGGGGAACAGAAACTTAATCGGTCCTAGTAACATTTAGGTCATGAATACGTAAACATAGGTGCAGAGACAAGGGTGGGACAAGGAGTCCAGTCCAGCCGGTCCCTGGGTTAAGTGCAGAGTGGTTGCCCCGCTCAAGGAGCATAAGCTGAAAGTGCAGTAATGTTGAACAAAGTGCAGTGGCCTGGAGGCAAGTGCAATAGACTGGCGGAGGAGCCTGGGACCTGCAGGCTATGGAGGTGAATCAGGCAACCAGTCGCCAAAAACTAACCATTTACTATGGTCACAGACAAGGAGAGTTATTCAACAGTATTAACAGTAATTTACTTCTTATCAACACTTTTAAGGCCTCCAATGCTTTGGCAGTCCAATCCCTAACTATACAAGAGTTAATCAAAGTCAGTGTAGGAGTGGAGCAAAAGTCTTATGTTGCAGCAGAAAAGGTAAAGTTCCACAGGATAACTTAGTCACAAATAAAAATTCTTTAACATAATAAGTTATAGGAACCCGGCAAAGGACACTTTAATAGAGAACCAGCTGTTAAGCCTAGGTCAGAGGTATTGGTCGACACCCAAACACCTTGTAATGCACTCCAGTCACACTGGAGAGACTATTCGGGTTGATGCACGTTCTACCTTGAGCCCCACATTACGTTAAGTTGGTTACCCGGTGGTCTCATGCCTCGGCCTGGTGAAAAAAGGAAGGACTCTGAATGGGATGTCAGTAGCAGTCAGGAGAATGTACCTCAGCAAGGATTTCTCCCACATCGGTCGGCGGTTTAAGTGCCTTTTTATCAGCTCCAACAATGGATGTTCTCGCCCATTTGATCTTCCTAGATTCTGCAGTCCGTCACTCGTGGGAGGCCTTGGATGAGTGAGATCATGCCTCTGGAGGTCCAACTGGAGCTCGCTAAAGTTCTGGGCGGATCTGTCCCCGCAAAGGCGTTGCGCTACAAATGGGTCGGAGGTCCAATGGTATTTGCTGTTTGTAGCCTTGAAAGGTCACAGCACCTCAGGGGATTGCTCAATCTGCAGTTAGTCTTGGGGCTGGTTGGTCCCACCAGCCAAAGGGAAGGCGTCATCCTCTTTGGAGCTCCTCAGTTGATAGGATAACTCATGACAGCAGTGGGCATTTCACTGTTACTAGAAAAGTCTGACGGTGTCTCTGGTCGTCTTCAGCTTCAGATCCTCTGTTCAGTGGTCGACTTTCCTTCCGCCTCAGGAACCTTACCTTTTATTCCTTTTTCCCCCCATTCACTACCATTAGGGAGAATTCTCAGACATGTGCCAATTCCTCTCTACCTTAGAGACCCTCAGCACTTTTGCTGGATTTTGAGGACTTGCATTTTTAACCTGAAGAGAATAAGACTTTTCCCACTCTCTCATGTATTTTAATGTGATTTTGAACACTTTTTTTTGGTTGTGGAGTCTGAAACTCTATAGACATCTTTTACATTGTGTCACACAGCACCGTCAGTGCAGTGGCACAGGGAAGTATTTCAGATTTCCCAAAGGTTTAAATACCTTCTCTTGGATAAACTGTTTCCAAGAGCAGTGAAGTGAAATGGACTACTTACATTCGTAACTTTCTAGACCCAGCACACACACACTATCTTACAATAGGGTGCTGGAGGGGTTAGTTAGTATCCCCTTTGTCTTGCTTCTCATGTAACAATTTTATGTTACCCTTTCCTCGATGAAAGGCTGGTGGCAGTGGTTTAATTTTTACTACCGTTGTGTGTTTTTACTGCGGGCTGAATTCGCAGCCACAGTAATGGCCCCAGTCTTTTTTCACCATTTCTTTGTAGAAAGGTCCTTTAAGAGATTTACTCTTCACGCCAAACCAGGTTTGGTCCCTTTGTTCATTTTGTCTTTGGCAGGATTCATGAGTGAAGCCTGCCTCTGGCTTCAGGGTGTCTCGCAGGGGGCAGGAAGCGAGGGAGGTGCCCAAAACTCCCTGTGCTTAGTCTGCTAGGAAACAGGAATGCACTCTTAGGAGATTGGCCGGCTGGCTGTCCAGCTAGTACAGCCACCCTGCTGGATGACTGACAGCTAAGCTGGAATGAATGGGAGAAACCCGCATAAAAAAGGTGAGGCTTTTTGGCTTGGAAGGCAGTCTCTTACTGGATGAAGGAATCCAAAGAAGAACTTGGAAGAGACGCCAGCTGCAACCCCTGAACCGTTGGTTTGCCAGGTGAAGCCCTGCTGCTGTGCTGAAGCTCCAAATTCGTATCCACAGTTACCCTGCAAGGACAACTTCTCCCCTTGGGTTGGTGGGACCAATCAACTCCAAAGTAATCCACCTGGACATCTTCCCGAAGCTGGTTGGTTTTCAACTTCAGTCGCTGCTGGAACCGAATAGCCAGGGAGAGGAACACCGGATCGTGTGTGTTGCTTTTAAGCTGGCCAAGAGCTCCAGGAAGATACTCCGGACTCCCAGGAAGCAGGACTGACCGAGCCTGAGCCACCTCCGTGTGCTGGACCCCAGATGCAAGGAAAGCCCATTGCGACAGCCAGGAACCGCTGTGTTGCTATTTGCAGTAAACATGAGGAGCTGAAACACCAAAGTGCCACTTTTTTGAAGATTGCAGGTTGTGGTCAGTGAACGTCCCATTGCATGAGTCCCCAGAAGTCATCCCTATTGTCCCCACAACTTAGACACAGGAACACCAGGATCTGCAGAGCTGACCAGGAACAGAAGCCATCTGCTGCACTTTTCTTCAACCTAGAGGTACTGTACAGAGAACTTACCTCTTGTTGAGCCACCTTGCTCAATCTCAGCCGAGACTGGTCTTGGTTGCATCTTACCTGATTAAGAATAATTGTGTGGACACTTGTCTTATTCTGAAACCTCTTATTTGATACTCATCTCAGTAATATTCTAAATGCAACAGTGGTATATTAATGTCAACAGCACCCTAGCTATTTAAGTCACCTGAGGGTGTAGAAAGTGTCTGTATGCCATCCCAAATGGATATTTGCTGATTTAGAAAGCGAAGAGTATTTCTGGACTGTGTGCGTTTCTTTATATTGCTCCCTTCTGAAGGCTTATTCAAACTGACAATTGTTGCATCAAGAAACCTTGCGTGTGTAAGTTTATTTGAATACTTGTCACTATGACTAACTCCTCTACAGCACACACCGACCCCTCTTGAGATAAGCCCACTCTACCACACTAGCAACCTGTGTAGTATAGACTTATAGCAAAGGTTGGGTTCCTATTGCCAAGAGGTCAGGGTTGTTGTAGTGCACCCAAAGGGTACAGCAAACAATCTTGCTCAACAACCCCACTGCAAACACTCAGCGATTTACAGAAAGGGGTGGGTGGCTGTCCTATTAAGACAGCAGTGCCCCCCCCCCATTCCACCTGCCCCCTGCGGGAACTGGTTCCATTCAGGCACCCTAGCAGACAAAGGGCAGGGGAGTGTTAAACTCCTCCCCTGCTTTCTTCTCACAGAGAAACTGGAGCCTAGGCAGGGACACGCAAGGGTTCCCGCCAATGGCAAAACTCATTCAGACCTCCCCCCCTCCCATACGGTAGAAGGGCTAACAAAGGACAACCACACAAGAAACTGCGAAGAAAGGTGCCACCATGTAAGCACATAGTGTTGCCACAAAGTTGGTAGAACACATCCACTGCCACCAGCCATAACCATAGGGTCAATTACCAAAAAGGCACAGAGAAGGGGGATACTAGGTATCCCCTTCGCATTGCATAGACGGCGGGGTGTACCAATCGCTCAAATTCAGATTTTTAGAAGGATACAAAGTATCCCTCTATCCTTAACAGTAGATTTTAAGGATTGTGAAATAATCTCAAAGGAGAACCGAAAGAGTTTCCCAGCAACACTGCACATAGGCCGCTGTAAACTGAAAAGTAACAGATGCCATAAAGAGCTGAGAAAAGTAAGACTCCATAGTACAGGGTACAACAGAAAGAACTGCGTTCCCAAAGGTCAGAGCAAATAGAATGAATGAGGGGAAAAAGGATCCCCCTCATTCAGGAGAGAAAGAAAGGTCCAGGAGTCCAGCAAAAAGTGCTGAGATCTCACTATGAGAGGGGATTAAGCATACAAATGATCAATATCCCCAACACACAGTGTCCATTTATTTATCTGTGGTATTTTGATCTGCCCAAACATGGAGGGAAAACAGCTTTGAAGTAATAAACAATGTGGATGAATGAAAGCAGAAGAAACAATTTAGCTATATATTAAGACTGAATGCTACATGGTACCCAAGCATTTATGTACAAGGTGTGGGGGGAAACAAACACCTAATTAGCCCATTAACTCATAGTAGATTGCTGTGAGGGCAACACAAATAAAGCTTTAGTTGTTTCGGATGCCTTCACTGAGAAACTCAAAAAGTGGGGAGGCATTTTCTGAGGGTCAGTCAGAAGCCCAGCTAATATTTTGCAATGGACATATTTTACTCCCCTTTGTTGAAGATGGTACTAAAATAATTGTTAGAGTAAAGAAAAAGTAATCCTCACAATGGGGGTACTTTGTAGGCTTAAACAGAATTCATGCAAATTAAAAGCTGTATTTTACATTCCTCTTAAACTACCTTTTTGTACTGCTCTACTACCACAGATACAAACATCTGGAGCTGTGTGGGTGGTCTCAGGGGACCATCCAATTGTCCGTTACCTCCTATTTGAAGAAGCCTTTCCTTTTTGTTGCATTTGCCTGTTTCTTTGGAAGTACAAAGGCTCTCAACAGAGCTAATCTGTAGCGCTATGAACTTATCAAATCCCCTACCCCTTTCCATAGTTTTCAGAGATGGGGATGTCTAGCTTGGTTGTATTAAAAGGAGGGGCAGCAGGTTGTCAATGCAAGCGCAAAGAGGACGTCAAATGCAGTCTGATCAAATCAGAGGTAATGTCTTAAACCCTGCATCAAAAAGCTACTGGAGAGGCGATAACCTTACTTGGATCATGACTTTATGTTTAGTTAGCGATAGAAATGCAAGTCAAGAAGAAAGATTGAAATGCATTCCTGAAATCCTCCTTATAAAAAAGGGAATTTGGGAGGATGAAGGGACAAGAGTCCAGCATGAGTGTCAATGTATATGGCAGGACCAAAAGGAAACCAGCCGTTTACCAGGTTTGGACACTGGTCAAGGATGTTTAAGATGTAGGGCTAGTTGATAGAAAGAAGGCATATACTATTGGGGTGGCATCAAGGATCACAATGCGACCAAACTTTATTATCACTACTCAAATAAAAATTGTTTCCCCACTTCAATGAACAAACAAGGGGATTTCTAAAGTTAAACCATTAGGTCAAATATCCAAGGCAGCATGGGATACAGAATATCTCCAACATACACTTGTCTGCATCGAACGTGTAGCCCCTCAAGAGTGCAGAGTTTGGGGTACCACACGAGCCTGCATAGGGACCTGGCACATGTGGTTCCCTCTTTTTGACCCATGAATCACACATTGTTTAGCAGCAATAGGCCTGGAATGTGTTTATCTTCTTTAAATTGCTTTAATCAACAGTTTGCAGGTAGTGTAGTCCTAATGTTTAAAAGCCTCATTTTCTGTATGTCCTCTTTGACGTGTGCCTTTATTTGGTAAATTCACAATAGTTATAAAAGTGATTGCATGCAGATTGTATCTTCCCATCAACTTCCCAGATTGTCATTTTAGAAATGTCAAATATGGCTGATGCCATTCACTGTGGTGGTGATTTGGCACATTATTAAAGTCCATCAACACACCTTACGCAAAAAAGTAATTTTCATAACTTTTATTGTCTAAAAAAATCAATGCCTTATTGAAATTTTAAAAGGAAAATACAATACAAAAAGGTACCAATAAGAAACATCTTTTATGCTTACAAAAAAGGAAGCCGAGAAAGACATGCATTTTACATGGAATAAAGTAAAACATGGCAGAGGATCTGGCAGATAAAATGAAAGTTCCCCTCAAAGCCCTTCAATGGACAGATTCAAACTAGAGGTTTACAACCTCCAATTGGTACAATAGTTTATTTTGATCATGTGCACATTTACCAGATTTCTACCATTTGATTTTAATTTGTTTAATTTTCTCAGCCATTTAATAACCCAATCCCCAAGGTCGGATGCCATCTCCCCGTCATCCAACTAGCACAAACCTGGCTCCGAAGGATCATAGCACTATACATCGGGTTTAAAAATGTGGCATAAATGATCACTGGGGATTAAAACAATTCAATTCCTCAATCCCTGCCACAGTGCATTTATGTCAATATCAACAATGCAATTGAAACAGCTTTTACTCTGTTCAGTTTCTGATATTCTATATTAGAAAAAAAAAAGGAAAACATCTCAACTACTTTCCAAAGTAATACCTGCCCTAAAGAAGCATATACTTATGTCGGGATTAGCAACAGCAGGAAAAGTAATTGTTCAAAATCCACAATTTCTTACTAATTGTAGAATAGGATAATTACAGAGTTGTGTAATCGGAGTGAAAAAGGAGTTGGGGTGGACTGGATAATTGACCCGCTTGGGAATTGTACAAGTGTATAGTTCTGAGAGGTAAGATAGCTGGAAACCCTTGGAAGCAGAGACTAACCCCCTAGCCTCGGAGTTGGATTGCTTTCTGGGTTATGCACGTCTCTTGATTCAATTATTTACAGGCAGACTTATTCTTGTAACATTCTTAGATGTTTTAGTGTGTTCTCATTGATTGCTCATGGCATGGTTGCGCACAGATGACACGTGTTTTGACAATTTTTCAAGGCTTTACAACTGCGCATAATCAAACTATATATTTATATAATCAGACTTTAGAACAAAGTAATTTAGTCCATGAAATTTGATATATGATTGAAATAAAAATATGAATACAATTTGAAAAAGTGTAATTTACCAATATTCATTCCATTAACATTCTCCATTTGAGTCAAATACAGTAGAGCATCAATATTTCTGTAAGGTAAAAGGAATATTGAAAGTGCAGAATATAAGGACAGTAAAAAAACATAATAAAGAACACAAAACCTAGCATTAATAATAATATGGCCGAGGTCCTTAATTCTGCATCTACTTCGCTCTTTGAATAGTTATCATCGGTTGTTGTACATGCTCAAAGTCATATGAATTTCCCTCCTTGAATCAGTTCCACAATCCTCCACCAATTTAACAGATTTGAGTAGTTGGTCACCCACAGCCAGGTGATTGATTGCTTATTACTTAAATTATTTGTTTCTTATTCTTTGTTAGTTTAAATATCAATGTCACCCCACCTTAAATGGGACATGCTAATGGTAGAAGAGTACCTGTAATTCAGGTATGTTTGTCCTGTTACTCATCAAATGCATTTCCCGTTACATTTCTCAACAAAAGAGTAGAGTAGTCCTAGTAAAATAGAACCCAAATTAGCATCCGATGAGTGCAGGTTTGGAATTTGAGATTTGATGAGCAAGAGCTAAAACCAGCTCCTGGGTGTCTGCATCACTCTGTAGTCAGGCGCTACCGCAGGGGAACCAGGAGCTACCATAAATATTCTGCAAAGTTTGTCCATTTTGTATGAACCATTGTGTTTAAATGTGTATTAGCTGTGTTCCAATTGTTATTTATTAACATTTTCAAATAATTAATATCACATTTACATGGTATTGGCCCTAGGCACCAAAAGTAGTTCCTGTTAGCTGTTGGTTTCAAGCGAAAAAGGTTCTATTATGCTAGAAGCAGGAGCTAAATAGCTCTCGGCTTCCCTCAATTTCGAACCCTGCAAGTGTACTCGTAATCTGTAATTAGTTCGATTAGAATAGTACTTCAATTGCTCACCCCTTATCTTTAAAGAAGACCACTGTCGTGTTAGTTTGGTCCAATACATTGACTAAATGGGTCATTGTTAGGCAGGATTGTATGCAGTGCCCTGTGGGAGACTGCACCAGCCTTGTCCTCTTGGCAATAGTTCAGCCACCCTTTGGTATAAGCATGTACTATAGAAGTTGGTAGAGTGACTGAGCAGCCAGGCTCATCTCAAGAGGGGACAATATGCGCTTTAATGTTGTAACAAAGATTCAGTGACAAGAATCCAAATAAACACTCAAGGTTTCTTGATTAAACAAGTATTTATTAATTTAACAGTCAGTTGAATATGCCTTCTTTAGAAAGGAGCAAACAAATCTAACTTCTATTTCAGAAATACACACTCAGTTTCAATAATTCAGTAGACACTTCCTACACCCTGAGGTGACTTAAATAACTAGGACACTGGGCAGTAATATATCACTGGTACAATTAGAGCAATACTGAGTTCGGTGTCAAAAAGAAAGGATTTAGGGAATAAACAATGTTTAAAAAATATTCTTAAGCATGCAAGTACTTTTGAACACCCAATGCAAAGTAACTTAATCCTTTCACAGCACCATAAGTTATAGAATGAGTGACTTTCTTTGACGGGTGGTTCAAGCACAAAGTCAGAGGTAAGAAGAGTATCAGGGAGCCAGGACAGTCCAAGGCAATTTAGCAAAAGTCTTAGGGAGCTGAAGCACTACTTGAAGGTAAGTAAAAGTCTTGCACAATGTTTTACAAATCTTTGAAGAAATGAAATCACTGTTGGGCCACAAGCTGAGAGGCTTGTGAGGGGCAAAGCTGCAACCAACTATGCAAAAGGCAACCAAGACAAGTCTCAAATGAGAACTAGCAAGATTACAGGACAAGAGGTAAGCACCCCCTTAGTTTTCAGTACCTTAGGTCTGAAGAAAATCGTTCCAGCTGGCTTCTGTTGAGTTGTAGTATGGCAGATCCTGTTCGTAAGGGAGAATTTTCAGCTTAGTGCTGAATTCCTCCCACCCAAGATATCCCCAGCTCTTTTGCTGACCTTTGTACTTTTAATGCTATGTGTTTTCTGTGTTTCTTTTAACTTTGGAGTCGGACAAACTCCATAGGCATCTTTTTCAACCCATCACTTGGTGAAACTACTGTTTCCAAGAGCAGTGAAGTTTGCTTGTTTATTTATAATGCACGATCAGACCCTTGGGTAAAAGTGCGCAGCATTTACATGAGATTGCGAAGCTTAGTTAAATCAACAAAAATAATATACATATACATAGTCAAACATAGTAACGAGTATATGACAATGTATTACTTACCGTAAAAGCATTTCTGGTGGTTGCATCTGCTTGGATTCACATGCTGTGCATAGTCCGACATCCAGTGGTCACTGGAGTATTGCATTTTGTTTTTCGTAGTCAAAGAGGGGACGTCGACAAGGCGTGTCTGTAACACTATCCCTATAGTGACGTGCAGAGTACCCACAATCCCTCACGCGTCGAGGTCCCTCTATTTTTTTTCCTGCCCTGAGGGAGCCTATTAGACGTGAGTAAATATAGAAAAGAGATATAGAAGAAAGTCTATGTTCCTTCCATCCGAGCGGGGAGGAAGGGTGGGCGCATGTGAATCTAAGCAGATACAACCATCAGAAATGCTTTTACGGTAAGTAATGCATTGTCTTCTGATGTTTGTTAATCTGCTTAGAATCACATGCTGTGCATAGACTAGCGAGCAGTACCCGGAGTTGGAGGTGGGTTGTGAGAAGGAACAGTAGAAAATAGATGTCTTAATACTGCTTGTCCCCACCTGGGAATCAGAACTAGAGTGAGCATCTAGACAGTAGTGTTTCGTAAAGGTGTGAACAGAATTCCAGGTTGCCGCTTTGCAAATGGACTCAAGAGGGACATTTGCAATGAAAGCTATGGAAGCCCTGGTGCCTCGAGTGAGTGTGCTCTTGGCTTGAAGGGTAGTTCTCTCTTAGCAAGTGTAACAGAGTGATGCATTGTACAATCCATCTAGAAATAGTGGATTTTGAAACTGCATCATCTCCTCTTCCTACTGCCACCGAGACAAAGAACTGATTAGTCTCTCAATGGTCTAGTTCTTTCCATATAAAAAATCACGGCTCTGCGAACATCCAGTGTATGCAGGCTCTTCTCACCTAAGTTTGAAGGATTTTGAAAGGACGCTGGTAGTTTTGACTGGTTGACATGGAATTTAGAGAGAAATTGTGGTGCAAACGTAGGATGTGTGCGTAGAACCACCTTATCCTTGTGAACTGTTACAAAGGGGTCTAGTATAGAGAGCGCTTGTAGTTCCCTTACTCTCATAATGGAGGTGATAGCTATTAGAAAAGAAGTCTTAAGAGTGAGGTCTTTAAGTGTTGCTTTGTGCATGGGTTCAAAGGGTGACCCCATGAGCCTGATTAGTACCATATTTAGGTCCCATCCGGGAGCGGGGTTAGCTATGGGAGGGTGGATCCTCTTCACTCCTTCCACGAAGGCTTTAATAACTGGGACTTTCCACCATGACACGAAGTTGGGAAGTGGTGTATGCGGAAAGTGCAGCTAAGTGGTTTTTAATAGATTTAAACACCAAGCCTGAGTCTAGTAGGTGAGTCAGGTACAGAACAATTAGTGTGGGAGAGCAGTCAACTGGGTTGATGCTCCTTCCCCCTACACCAGATGACAAATCCTTTCCATTTGCTAGAATAACAGTGACGAGTGTTAGGCTTTCTAGCCTCCCTGAGAAGGTCTATGCATCTCTGCAGGAGTTGTAAATGTCCAAATTCTATGATCTCAGAAGCCAGGCTGCTAAGTTCATGGTCTGAGGCCATGGATGTAGTGTCCTGCCCTTGTCCTGTGACAGCATGTTGTACGGGCAGGAAAGTTTCACTGGAGATCGGGACATCTCCATCAAGTGAGCGAACCATGGCTGTCTGGACCACATAGGGGCCACCAATATCATGGTAACTTGTTCCTGGTGCATCTTGTGCACTATCTTGTTGAGAACGGCAGTCCGGGTAGGGGGAGGGGGAGCGTAAACAAATTTCCCTGACCATGGTATCGATAGACCGTTCCTCTTGGATTGGTTCTGGGGGTACCTGGAGGCGTAATCTTGGCATTGGGAGTTCTCCGGAGTTGCGAACAGATCTATTTCTGGGAATCCCCATTGTGTGAAGACATCGAAGACGATGTCTTCGTGTAACCGCCATTCGTACTCCAAGGGCAGAGGGAAGTCTCTGCTGAGTTCATCTGCTAGCAGATTGAGTTCTCCTGGTACATGCGACAGTATGAACATGTGTTTGAGAGCCCACTTCCAGATGTTCTGGGACAGCTTGGACAGTCCTGGAGAGTAAGTGCCCCCTTACTTGTTGAGGTAGTACATGGCTGTGGTGCTGTCCGTGAGGACCAGCACTGTCTTCCCTTGCAGGTGTGCCTGGAAGACTTTCAGTGCCTTGAACACAGCTAGTAGCTCCAGTAAGTTTATGTGCTTGGATGCTATGCTCGGAGTCCAAACGCTGGGAGCAGTCTGATGGGATAGGTGAGCCCCCCCATCCTGTGAGGAATGCGTCTGTGGTTAGAGTGGCTTCCACTGCGGGGGTGGCGAATGGTTCCCCTATTATCAGGTTTTCCTTCGACCACCACCGTAGCGAGAGAACCAAGGCCTGCAAGACCACCACTAGATCGTCCCATTGTCTGCTGGCCTGACACCACTGGCTGTTGAGCCACTCTTGCATTGGGCGCAGGCGCGCTTGAGGTACCAAATAAATACATGACGCCATCATTCCTAGTAAGCGCATTGCTTTGCGTACCGTCACCTTTCGACCGGCCACATATTGAGGGATCTGAAACAGCATGTTTAGGACCCTCTCGTTGGAGGGGAAGACGAGGCCGTCCTTTGTTCGAATTAGAGCCCCTAGGAATTGTTTGATCTGGCTGGGGTCTAAACTGGACTTCTTCTCGTTGATGGAGAAACCCAGTCGAAACAAAAGGTCTACAGTCTTTTGGGTATTTGAGAAGCAGGTTTCGTAAGAATTCCCCGTTATGAGCCAATCGTCCAGGTAAGGGTATACTGGGATGGACAACCTGCGCAGGTGGGCCGCTGCCACTGCCAGTACATTCGTGAATACCCTCGGCGCGGATGCTATGCCAAAGGGTAGCACTCTGAACTGGTAGTGTTTGCCCTCTATCATGAACCTGAAGCATTTCCTGTGCGCTGGCAACATTAAAATATGAAAGTATGCATCTTTCGTGTCCAGTGTTGTCATAATCTTCCTGTGAAAGCAAGGGGATTACCTCCTGTAGAGTCACCATACGAAACTTTTGAGGTTTGACAAATTTGTTCACTGGGCGCAGATCTAGTACAGGGCGCATGGTCAAGTCCTTTTTGGAGACAAGGAAGTACACTGAATAAATGCCTTCCGTTACCTGAGATAGAGGCACAACCTCTATAGCTCCTTTTTCTAGTAGTTGGTCCACTTCTTGAAGGATGGCGAGGTGTTCTGGTGACATGCGTCGTCCCCTTGGGGGTCTGTACGTAGGGAAACTGTTGAATTCTATACAGTAACCGTGGGCTATGGTTGATAGTACCCAGCGGTCTGATGTTATACCCTCTCATGCTGGAAGAAAGGATGTTAACTGGCCCCCGACCAGCGATGCATGGGAAGGGACTCGAATCTTCGGGTCATTTGGTGTTGGACGCTTGGGAACCTCTAGGGGTGGGACCCCGACCTCTTCCCTTGCCACGACGTTGTCCTCATTGGTTGTATTGTCCATTGGTGCCTTGGTTAGAGGACCAGTTACCTGCAGAGTATTGCTGCTGCTGGCGTTGGCCTCGAAAAAAAAAGCGTTTGTTGCCATAACCACGTTTTTTGGGAGGCCTTGAAATATGGTCTAGGGTTTTAGGGTTTTGATGGTGTCAAATTCCTTCTTTGCGGTCTCTAGTGCCTCATCCACCGCCTTGCCAAAGAGGTTGGCATCTTCTATAGGTTTGTTAATTAGAGATGCTTGTGTTTCAGGTTTAAAGCCTGAATTACATAGCCATAGATGGCGTTTGAGGAGGATTCCTTGGACTAGGGAACGGCCAGCCGTTTCTGCAGCATCAGAGTATTTTTAATGATGCTTTGGTTGACTAAGGTCCCTTCAGTAACTGTGGCTAGAAGCATAGTACGTAGGGGTTCCGGTACCTCCTCGATGTCCTTACGTAGTTGGCTCCATTGTGCATCTGCGTAACTTGCCAGCAAAGAGTTGTTGGCAATTCTTGCGGAAAAGGCAGACGAGGCTGTAATCCTCTTTCCTAGGGCATACAATTTTTTACCCTCTTTATCTGGTGGTGCCTCGCTAGTTGACAGCGGGACCCCTGCCCTTTTCCTTGCATTTGTCACCACTAAGGAGTCTGGTACAGAGTGGCCCCTGATGTATAACGGGTCCAATGGGGAAGGACTACATTTTTCTATCCTCGGGTTGACCCGTCTGATCAATGCGGGTGTTGATAGTGAAGGAATAATTTGTCTCTTTACTGAAGCGAGAAGGGGAATGGTTTGGCTGACAGGGGGTTTCTCCTTGATGATCTTTTCTACAAAGTCTATGTCAGGAGAAATTTCCCCAGTCTCGATTTCGAAATGTACTGCTGCCTTCCGTAGTAGTGCATTAAAGGTAGGTTGATCTTCTATAGGTGACGTATTCCTAATAGGTGAGTTTTTGGGGGGGCAGGTTTAGGGCGTCAGGGTCCGAAAACGCTGATGGGGACTGCCAGGGCTGTGAAGCGCCCTCTTCTGTGTCTTCTCCAAAGCCCCCCCCCCCCCCCCATCACCCATATCTGGGTTATCTTCAAAACATTCATCCTCCAGGTTTTGGCCCCTTCATTACCTAAGAATTCGTCATCCTCCTGAAAGTGGGGTCCCCTCCAGTGAGGTCATAAATCTACAGCCTCTTTGGGGGGGGGGGGGGGGTGGGAGAAATCAAACAGCCTAGGGTACTTGGCCCTGGGATCCTCCTGAAGTCCCTCTCTTGATCTCTTGGGTGTTGGAAGGTTCCGAGTCTCCATAAACCTCTCCATTTTGTCCATACAAAACTGGAGTCTCTCTAGGGTTTCATGAGGTACCCCAGAGCGGTCGGGGGGGGGGGGGGGAGCGGGTGGTGCGAGGGAGGGCCTTCAGTTTGAAAACGCTTCGACCTATCCCATAACGTCGAAGAAAGGTTCCCCTCGCCTTCTGAAAAGCCTTCTGGTAGGCTAGGAGTCCCTCTCGACTGAGGGGGCAGTTCCTTCCTTCTGACCTTTTCGGGATCTCCCAGGCCTTGTGAGCGGTGACCGATGTTTCTTTCGCCGTCCGTCTCTGGCTATCGGTGGAAATAATCCGCGCCAGGCTCTCAATTAAACTGTCTGTCGAGGGTACCTCCATCGTCGACGTTCCAGGCGTCGCTTGCTCTACGCCAACGGGCACTCTGACAGTGCGCATCGTCTGGCGGTTTAGTGATAGCGCCCTTATCTGGGGTCGCTAGTTGCGGTTGCGAGGGGGGCTTAACGGTCTAAGGAGGCCGCCGGTAGGACCTGCGTCTGTTGGCGCTAATGTTCTCTTCGTCTTCGACGAGGAAGAGCTGTGGGTCGTGCGTTTATGGGAGTTTGTGTGCGTCAGTGTCGCCGGGGTGTTCATCCCCTTAAGAAGGGTGTGAGCCGAGCTTGTCGGGGCCGGGGACAGACGAGGAGCGTGAACGCTCCTTAGAGAGGTCTACGACTTCCGAAACGGACGTCGGGTTATCACATTCCTCGTCACTTTCGGCGGCGGCGGGTGATGAATCAGACCTAGACATGGCGTAGGCTGCCCACCTTTTGACCCTGCGGTCTTTTAAAGTCTTCGGCTTAAGAAGCTGACAGGCCGCACAGCCGTCTTTGTGGTCGAGGGGCAAGCAACGGTTACACCATTTATGCTTGCCTTTCCAGGTAAACTTGCCCTTGCAAAACGGGCAAAACCTAAAGGGTGTCCTCTCCATAGCTGAGGAACCGATTGCATGCGACAACCCTGATGGAAAAGGAGGGGAAAGGGAAAGGCATTCTCAAAGAGAAACAATAAATGTCCCACAACCCCACTCTCCCTACTGTATTTAGCCGGCAAGGCCAGGCCACGTGTTCGGCGAATGCTGAACAACCTCCTCCGAAGGCACCGCCGTCGGAGAACTTGATCGGCATGAATAGCTTTGCCGCTACGATGCCAAAGGAGGGGTGTAAAGTAATAATATGGTTATAAGTTAAACGACCAAAGGTCGAATAATGTTTTGCAATGTCTCGAGGAGCTCCGCGTAAAGGCGACCAATATCTGGATGGAAAAAAACAATCAGAGGGACCTCGACGCGTGAGGGATTGTGGGTACACTGCACGTCACTATAGGGCTAGTGTTGCAGACACGCCTTGTCGACGTCCCCTTTTCGACTACGAAAAACAAAATGCAATACATGCAGTGACCACTGGATGTCGGACTATGCACAGCATGTGCTTCTAAGCAGATTAACACACATCAGAAACATATTTACAGGTAGGCATCAGTAATTACAGGTAGTAGGCAATACGATATGTACAAATGGCATAAAGACTGCCTGGCTGTGTTTGTCTGAAGCCTACGTTTTCAGCCATACAACGAAAGTGAAATTGACTTTACTTACATTTTGTAACTTTCTAGACCAAGCCCACACCATCTTACCACAGGGTGCTGGAGGGGTTACTTAGTATCCCCTTTGTCTAGTTTCTCATGTAACATTTTTATGTTACCCTTTCTACAATTAGTGGCTGGTGGGAGTGGTTTACTTTTTACTACCATTGTGTGTTTTTACCGTGGGCTGTGTTCGCAGCCAGAGTAAGGCACCCATGGGTGCCCATTTTGTCAAAATGGCCCAGTCTTCTTTTTTTGCCATTTCTTGTTGGAAAGGTCCTTCTTGAAATTTACTCTGCATGCCAAACCAGGTTCGGTCCCTTTGTTTTGTCTTTGGAGCGATTCACGAATGAAGCCCGCATCGGGCTCCAGTATGTCTGGCAGGAAGTGAGGGAGGTGCCCGAAACTCCGAGCTTAATCCCCTTGGTTACAAGAATGCACCCAAAGGTGATTGGCCGGCTGGCTGTCCAGCAATGACAGCCACCCTGCTGTGTAATTGACAGCTAGGTTGGAATGAATGGGAAAAACCTGCATAAAAGTAGAGTCTTTTTGGCTTGGAAGGCAGAGTCGATCACTGGACGAAGGAATCCGAAGAAGAATGTGGAAGAGACGCCTGCTGCAACTCCTGGACCGCTGGTTTGCACGATGAAGCCCTGCTGCTGTGCTGAAGCTTTGAATTCGGCCTCGACTAGAGAAACCCTGCAAGAACGACTTCTCCCCTTGAATTGGTGGGACCAATTAAGTCCAAAGTAAGCCCATCTGGACATCCTCTTAGAGCTGGCTGTACTTCCACTGCTGCTGGAACTGAAGTGCCAGGGAAAGGAACACCAGATTGTGTGCGTTGCTTTTATGTCAAACCCGAGCACAAGAAAGATCCTCCGGACTTCCCAGAAGCAGGACTGACCAAGCCTGAGCCACCTCAGAGTGTTGGACCCCAGATGCAAGGAAAGTCCAGACTGGTATCCGAGAACCACAGTGTTGCTATTTGCTATCAGACGCGAGGAGCTGAAACACAGAAGAACCGCTGAATTGAACTTTGCCAATTTCTGCCGCTGTTTCAGACAAAGTAGGGACCAACGCTCTAAACAACGCAATGTGTTGCCATTCATTTTAGTTCATCACACACACTTGTATGCACAGAGGTCATAAAGAGAAATATGTCTAAGAGTATCAACATTATTTTAATACAAAGAATAGTAACTGGTACATGTTCATTGAAAATACATAAAACTTTAAACTGTTTTAGGAAAGTGAAAAAGTTTGAAACACAAATGTTGCCAAAATTCAAAGAAAAAGCAGAGAAAATAAGAAACCAAGACACAAAAACCAATTCAAACAATCGTTTGTACTACTATAAAGGTAGGCTTAATAATACTCTGAAGTAGAACCAGAATATGGAACAAGTTACTTACCTGTAACGGTCTGGCATGGATTCACATGCTCATGAATATTCCCCCATCAGGCAGGGAATCCTCGGTAAAGGAAAAAAAAAATCAGTTTCACTTCTGAACTGTCTTTCTCCTAACAACCAATCACTGGTCTATGGGTCATACTGCCCCCAGCAAATGGACTGCCCTCTACCAGGCCCCTCCTCTTGCAGCCATCTTCAGATTTGGTAGCACGTAAAGTGGCACTAGGACCAAGAGAAGAGCCGCAGAGGAGTAGGTGGGAGGGTTTGCATGTGAATCCATTCAAGACCCATGCTGGAGAACAACAGTTACAGCTAAGTAACTTTTTCCTTCTCCAGCATGGGGTCTGGCATGGATTCACGTGCTCATGAATAAAGAATACATAGCAGTACACACATGCACAACCACAGGAGGGGGCAAGGCTCAACACGAGGCTCACCTTCAAGCAAACCGGTTGCGCAGCACTGCTTGGTCAACTCTGGACTCCTCCCTGCTCTCGATCCATCTCCCCTCCTGGAATACCGGGAGGCTGGTGAGCTCTTCCTCTGAGTAAATGTCCGTGGCCTGAGGACTTCAGTGCCCCCTACCCCCCTTTTCTGCGACAGGGAGACGGTTTCGGTGAAATGATGGGCATCACCTTCTCTGGAGTCTTTTCGATAGGCTGGAATGAGGACCCCCCCCCCCTCCTGGCAGGCAGGAATTAGAGGCTGTGCCCTGCAAATCCGCCCCAACGGCCTTCGCGAGGGATGCAGCTACTACGTCCATGGAGGTGTGGGCCTTCGTCTGATAAACATGGGCCTTCATGGTCCTGGCCAAGTCTGCAGCCTTTGCCTTGGGGGGGGGGGGGGGCCTGAGCCCTCTCCCCATTGGCCTTCTCCGTTGGGCCGGGTCTTCTCCAAAAGCTTACCCAGATGGTCCGACTTCCTCTTGAACTTGAGCGTTGGCTCGTGGCCGAAGCTGCTGGTGACGCTAAACTCGCCCTGGTCACCGAGGAGCCAGTTGCAATGGCGCTCCTGGAGGTAGTGGACTTGCAGTGCTTGGCTTATGTTAGGCCCCCACGGGAGGGACGCCACAAAGGTCTTAGAAGACTGCTCTGCTTTCTTCTCCTGGGCAGGGGAGGCATGCTGCCGGGACTCACCCGGAGCAGGGGCCTTGACCTGCAGCCACTCAAGCGTTTTCGTCGGTAGGCCTGCATGCGCAGCACCATCTCCCAACAAGCCACACAGTCCTCCACATGAGACTGGTCTGAATTTAGGCAGTAGAGGCACAGGTAATATCCATCGTCCGAAAAGACGTTCCGTAGGTTGCAGCCAGGACAAACCTTGAAGAGGCGCCGAGTCCTTCTCCTCTGCCATGACACACGTTGTAAGCCTCAAAGAAGCTTCTGGAATCCTCCAAGAAGAAACTCAACTAATGTCTACCCTTGAGGGACACAAAGAATCCAAAAACAGGTCCTCGTTGATCGGAAGGTTGATCGGTGGAGCTCGAGGCTCGATTGACTAAAAAAAAATAGTGTAAAACTTAGAGAAAAAAAATGTATTTGCAAGACGCAGTAAAAGCTTGAGAGCTATAGCACGAGGACTCCCTTTAACTAGCAGTAAAAATCTGAAGATGGCAGCCAGAGCAGGGGCTTGGGTAGAGGGCAGTCATTGGCTGGGGGGCAGTATGACCCAGAGACCAGTGATTGGTTAAGAGAAAGACCCTTCAGAAGTGAAACAGAATTTTTCTTTACCGAGGATTCCCAGCATGACGACAGGGAATATTCATGAGCATGTGAATCCTTGCCAGACCCCATGCTGGAGAACTATTAGTATGCTCCTGGAGTGTTTTGTTTTTCTGTGTTTTGTCGGCACGATCAATTAATGATCATCTCATTGGTCTGCCTAGTGGGTGTGACAAATCTAAACAATTTGGGTAGTACTTGCGTGTATATTGAATCAACGAGCACTAGTACACATTTTGGCATGCCGGTAGTTGCAGCATCCATGTTGAGCCTACCTTAGAGCAGGCAAGCCTAATGATCCTATGGGGGACAGAAAAGGATACAAGTGTATCAGTGTTTCAGACGCATAAGAGCCATTTTTTCTGCTAACCAATTTTAGAAAAAATTCCCACATAGTACTTTCCCCCGTACTTCAGACAGGGGTATGCAGAATGTGTGAAGGGGACTGCCGCTGACCTACCCATTGCAGAGCAGGAGTCCCCAGACGTCCTCCCTCTTGTCCCCAGGACTGAGGCTCAGGAACAGGATCTGCGAAGCTGTACAGGAACAGAAGCCAGCTGGAGCCATTTCTTCTAACCAGAGGTACTGTAAAGTCTAAGAACATACCTCTTGTTGTGTAACCTTACTTGCTCTCAGTTGGTTACCAAAGCTTTGCCACTCACCAGCCTCCAAGCGTTTGGCCTTTCATATGTTCTATTTTGTACAAGCATTTCTAAATATTGTGCAAGACTTTACCTGCAAAGAAGATCTTCAGCTCCCCTAGACATTCTGCAATTAACATTGGCTGTCCTGGCTCCCTGGGAAACTGTTCTTTACCTGTGACTCTGTGCTTTATCTCGTTAGGCAGAGTTTTCATGCAGTACCCTCTGGGACCACTACATGCAAACTTGGTATAAATCTGTACCACAGTTTTTGGTAGCGAGCTGAGCAGCCAGGCTTATCTCAAGAGGGAAGGTGAGCTTGTAAGGGTGTTACACAAGAATCTACAATGACAAGTATTCAGATAGACACTTAGACTCAAGGTTTCTTAGTAAAAAAACAATCATTTATAAAGCATTCACTAAATGAGGCAACCAATACCACACACAAGTTATACTACAATATTAATTACTAAGCAGTTGAGCTCCCTTGAAATATGAACCTATACCCAGGATGGCACTGAAAAGGTCTAAAAATCTCAGCGAGTGGCTCACACATGCTCGTCTGCCTAAGAAATCTACCAGAACAGGATTGTGGGACCTCGGAACACCGACAGGCCACCACCCTTGTGGCAATCGTACAGCCTGCAAATACACAAGAAAAATCAAATCCTTCAAAATTGAAGGCAAGGACTGGATGCTCAGGCAATTTACCAACTGTAAAACTCCTAACGAGGTATATGCCATTGAATGCCCATGCGGTTTACAGTATATAGGCCAAACGACAAGACCAGTACACAAACGCATCGGGGAACATCGCTCTAAAATAAGATGCCGCTCAACTTCAGCACCACTGGTCTCCCACTATGTGGAATTTAAACACACCCAGGAACAGTTGAAATGGTGGGTCCTTGATTAAATCCAATACACCTCAAACATCAAAAATGCTCTTAATTACAAAGAAGCGTGGTGGATGTTTAAACTGCATACAATTGAACATGGACTGAATGAAGCCCCAGCATCAGAAAACTACTATTAGAACTGTATCTCTCCCCCCCACCCTCGTACTTTGTCTCTATCCACATTTGGGATAGGTCCCAATCGATCTTGCCCATAGAGCTTCTCACATACTGTTATATGTTGCATCCTAGAGCGCGGCTCAGCCCAGGCCCCCCACTCCTGCTTTATTTACCCCTTTTGCCTTTGGCACACAGTAAAATACTGAGTAACTGTCATGCGCATTCAAGACACTTTAATATCAGGCTCGGATATACATATAGCCTGGCAAACTTGTACAGTACCTCTGATACCTGTAATACACGTCCGGATCTTCTGCCCGAGCTGCCTTCTCTCGGCCGGGCTTTTCCCGTAACGTGGGGCTTACAACTTTGTTGCTGATCGCTGTACGCAGGCGCGAGGAGACTAGTGGCTCTTCAATAGGGATTCTACTTACACTGTCCCTCAGCCACTAACTCCCCACGCATGCGTAGCGCCAGCCTTGCTCCTTTGGTTGGCGCACACACTGCTCCTTAGCACAGGCGCATATCCATATATTCCAGCCTAGCGTTCTTGCAGGCTGGACGAACCTTCGCGGCAGTCAGCAGCACTTAAGGCAGCTACATCCACGGACTACATGTAAGTAAGTTGCTCTCCCTTAGGGGTCCCACTCTGGTTAGCCCCAATAATATACCGGTGGTTAACTCTTTGTCCGCTGGTAGCCTGCTCAATACAGCATTTCGCCTTCTTTTTAGATGCACCATACAATGAAGGCTTTTCGGGCTCCATGACCGTCCTTCTAGACACACAGACCCTTCCACGCCCAAGTCCCATGCCTATCCGCCTCCAACTGAGCTGGTTTACCATAGGTATGTTAAATTTTTGATACTATTGATGAGATTGTACTTTCTTGTGTTCTAATAACCTTTGCCTTTTACAAACTATTGAGAGTATTCTGTATGCTAACGGTAATGTATTAATGTCCCCACTACCATTGTTGATAAAGTCACCTGTGGGTGTAGGTTGTGTCTGTGGGCCACCCCAAAAGAGCCTTGTCTGATCCAGAATCAGAGTGTACAGTATTGAAGTGCATTTGTGTGTTACTAGTATATTGCTCCCTTCTAAAGAAGGCTTTATAACTGATTGATAAAATAATAATTGTTTATGCAAGAAACTTTGAATGTAAGTTTATTTGAATACCTGTAGCTGTGACTCTCTAACTCCACTACTGCTCACATTTCCTCTCTTGACATAAGCCTGGCTGCTCAACACGCTACCAAAACTGTAGTACAAGCTTATAGCAAATGTTGGGTTGCCTATACCTGTAGTCAGTTGCTTGTAGTGTTCCCAGAGGGTACTGCATTCAAACCTTGCCCAACGGTGGTCTTCTTTAAAGATAAGTGGTGAGAAATGCAAGTACTATCCTAATCCAACAAATGACCGATTACAAGTACACTTATCGGATGCTAAATTGGGTTCCATTTTACTAGGACTACGCTACTCTTTTGTTAAGAAATTTAATGGGGAATACGCTGTCACGATTCCTGCCCCCTGGCATATCAGGCTGGAGCCGGGTCACGGCCACCTAGTCGGCCCTTAAGGGCCTCTCCATCTTCCCAGACACCTACTTGGACTCAGACTTGGCGCCTTTGGCACCAAGCTCTCACACAGTCCTGAGATCCACTTAGTATTGTACTTGCAATATATTATGGGGCAATGGATGCCCCCATGTAATTCAGTTCCTTGAACTGGATGAGCGGTCTAGTCTTTCGGGTGTGGCTCAGCCCAGGGATACCTACAGACTATTTAAACCACACCCGGTCTGAGAAACATGCTTTGCGTTTCTCTGCGCCTGCAGCGTGACACTCACTGTGCTCGGATCACCTGAAGAGGCCCACTTCTTTCTTCAGCACCAGCAAGAATAAGAACTTCGTTGCCAATACTCACCACGAAGAGCATCCAACTTCTGGCCAGCTCTTCCCAGTCTTGTGGATTCCTATGGCAGAGTCATCTCCATCTCGGCACGCCGCGCCCTACCAAAGGGGAGAAGAATGTAAGAAAAGACGTTAGTAAGCATTTTGCAATACTTAGCTCTCTCGAATTTGCAAATAGAGTTTAATCCTTACCTGAACTCCCATCGATCGGAAAACTTCTGCTCCGGAGCATCACGCCGATCTGAAAAAGGGGAAAAGACACATCAGGTTAGCGCAAAACATTTAAGAGGCGCAGCACATCGCGCTTTCTCACTGCAGCTCATCATCTCAGCTCGCTTCCATGCTGGGTTACTGCGGCACCTAAAAGGACACAGAAAAGACAAACATTGGCTAGTGCTAAGGAAGCCAATAAGCATCACTCCGCATTACTACTTACTTCAGCAGCGCATCACCATCCTCAAGCCCTTGATCACCTAAGGAAAGAAAGACAGTATTAAAGGGACTAGAGCCATCAGAACTTTTGTAAGACTCATTCCAATTACCGGTCGGGCTGAAGCCGCAGCAAGCCCTGTCCGCCGGGCTCGTGCCAGTGAAGCAACTAGGCACCCTCCAGCCCGCTTCGCCCAACACACCCCTGCCTCGTAGGCATGACGGAGAGCGCCCGACATCAAAAAACAAGGTGAGGAGAGGTCCGGGGGAAAGTTGGGACCCTGGAATAAAAGGGGGGCCAGACAAGCAGGACCAATAGGGAATTTACCTCTGATAATACTGTGTTACAGGACCAGTGCTTGGTTGAGCAAGTCCAGGGAAGGGTTCGAAGTGGTCAGAGGTCCGGACCGGCTGAGTGGCGTCCCCGTGGATATCAGGTGAGCGTTACATACACTCAGTGAGTAACAGGACAAACATACCTGAATTACAGGTACAACTCCACCATTAGCAAGTCACATTTAAGGTTGGGTGAAATTGATATTTAAATAAACCCAGAAGAAACAAAATTTAAAATCAGCAATCACCTGGGTGTGGGTGACCAACTACTCACAATTTAAAATCTATTTCATAAATTGTTCAATTGGTGGAGGATTGTGCAACTGATCCAAGGATTGAAATTCATATAACTGAGCATTTACAACAACCAATAATAACTATTGTAAGAGTGAAGTAGATGCAGAATTAACGATCTCAGCCATATTATTGCTACTTGTTTTTTCACATTTTTTTTACTTGGTCTTGTTCCCCATTGTCGTCCTTGCACCATCAACATTCGATTTACCATACAACAATATTGAAGCTCAACTGTACTTGACTCAAAAATGGAAAATGGTATTAATTTTAGGAATATTGATAAATGTCAATTTCAAATTGTATTCATATTTTTATTTCAATCATATCAAATGTCAGACAATGTATGTTCGAAAAATGTTTAAATTAATTTATGTAAATGTCATTTGATTATGCGCAGTTGTAAAGTCTTCAAAACGTCCAACAGTTGAAAAAACATGTCGGCTGTGCGCAACCATGCTATGAACAACCAATGAGAAAACTACCAATAAACATCTTAGAATATTACAAGAATAAGTCTTTGTGTACATAATTAAATCAAGAGAAGCGCATAACCCAGTAAGCAATAAAATGATAGTCTCATCACAAAGAAACTATCAGTTTTCCCACAGGCTTCTGCACTTCTCCAGTTAGTGTTTCTCCATTGCCATCAGCAGTAAACAAAAGGAGTCCTATACTGTGTGCTGCAACAAGAGATGCAAATTGTTATATTCACAAGCTTAAGCTATGAAGTTAAGGATCGTTTGGATGACCCACTCGTTATTTGGTTGGCAATACAAAATACAATCTAGGGAATTCTAGATTTCAAAACAATCACAGGCACACAGTTACTTTTGAAGGAAGGAGATTGAAGCATTTGGAAAAAAAACACTAGTCTGTTGCCAACATACACAGGCTTTGACAATTTGCAGCCATTTTATAAAATCTTTTAAAGACTAACCAGATTGTGACCGGGACTCACCTCCAATATGATAAAGAACTCATCGCCCGGTTCTCCCTGCACCACAATCTTTTGGCCATCTTCAAACTGAACTGGCTCCAATGCATCAGCTACTGTGAGGCGCTCCCACTTATCCAGAGATTCTGGTGGAAACAATCAGAAAATGAACAGTAGAAGCCCAGTTATATGTAGTTATTTGTAATGCATGCATAACAAAGCATTTAAACTGTATGCAGGAAAATAAGACAAATTAACAGTGACATTTTTGCTTTGAGTAAAGGAAGCATTTGAGTTTTTCAAGCACTGTGAAAGCAGAACATAGTGATGCAAGCACAAGACATTGTTGGGTGTTGGAGGGGTTTAGCAGGAAGCTGTGGATCGGAGGGAACACCATTTGAAGGGGTGGGGGTTCCCAGTAAAATTTCATTATGGCGACAAGGACAGCTGCCACACTGGAGCCCAGCATGGTAGTCCCATGGTAAGGTGCGCAAATAAAAATGTAGACTATTGGTGGCCTATGCAAGTCTTCATATGGTGGGGGTTCTGACATTGCACACATGTGCTTTGAATATCTTTAATAACTAGGAGTAAGTTGTAAAGAGGCATATATTGGATTGTCAGGCAGGCTGCTAGGTGAGGGATGAGATAGGTCTTTGGTTTGAAACAAGCTTATTTACCAAGTTTGAAACCCCAATATCAAAAATATAGGTTTAAAGAACTGCGAATATATGGGATACATTACTCACTGTAATCGTATTTGATGCTTGCATTTGCTTACATTTACATGCTATGTATAGGCCGACATCTAGTGGTAGTCGCAGAGTATTACATTATTTGTATTCAAAACTCGAACAGGGACGTTGACTGGGCGTGTTAGTAATACTATCCCTAGTGCGATGTCCACTGTACCCATGGTCCATCATGCGTTGAGGTCCCTCAGATTGTTTTGTTTCTACTCTGAGGTTGCATGAAGTGTAGCGCGAGTACAGACGTAATAAAGCAGATAAGCAGCGATAAAGCCAGAAATACATCTATGTACCTTCTACACCAGAGGGCGGGGGGGGAGAAGGGCTTATGTGAATCTAAGCAGATACATTACTCACCTTAATTGTATGTGATGCTTGTATCCCTTCTGAGGCTTGTGGATCTGCTTAGATCAACTGCTAGGATGACTACCAAGCAGTCTGGAGAAGGAGGTGGGTTGTGCGAATGTACAGCTGCAAACAGATGTTTCAGCACTGCTTGTCCCGGTATTGTACAAAAAGACTAAACGGTTGCATGAAAAAAAGTTCTAAAAATGCTACCACCAAAGGTTCGAACACCAAAAGTTTGAACACCTTTGGTGGTAGCATTGCAGAAAAAAAAATAGTTACGGGGGAGTCCCCGCAACACCCCGCTCACTATACTTTGCAGTATAGTGAGTGGGAGTTGCAGGGGGAAACCCCTGCAGCCACCATAAAAGAAAAAATATTCTCAAAAAAAGGACCAGACCCTGCGGCGGCGGTTCCCAATCACAGAAGTTAAAAGGGAACTGGCGCCACAGGGACTCAGCGTAAAGAAAAAGGTAAGGGGGTGCGTCATGAGTGTGTTGTGGGTGGGGGTGCGTTCGCATGAGAAAGGTGCAAACTTTTGGTGGTTGGTACCTTTCTCATGCTAACTTTCCGGCCGGGGCAAAATCAGCAGGGTTCGGATCACGTAGATCCTTGTCCCACCTGGATTTAATTTGCTTTAGAATGCGTGTTAATGCTGAGTACAGGTATGTATGGAACTCCAAGTAGCTCCTTTGCAAATAGCGTCTAGAGAGGTGTTTTCAATAGATACCAAACTAGCTCCTGTACCTCTGGTAGAGTAAGCCCTTGGTGAGAAAGGCAGGGTTTTCTTCAAGAATAGCAGAGCTGTATGCACAAACTATCAATTTGGAGATGGCGTTCTTTGAAGTGTGATCACCTCCCTGCTTGGTGCTATGGAGACAAGCAGTTGATCTGTCTTCCTTCGCGGCTTTGTCTCGTTTACATTTATTATGAATATTATGTTTATTCTTCATCCCCTCTCATACTGAGACTCCCAGCACGTTTTGCTTGACTTCTGGACCTTTTTCTTTAAATCCTGTGGAGCCGGTTTCCACTTATTCATCCTTGTGGGCTATCTTATGGAACACTATTCTTTGTATTCTACCTCTACTATGGAGTTTGTCTGCTCCATAGCTCTTAAAAAAGCATCTGTGCTTTATTACTGCAGCACACAGCTGCTTATGGGCAATGTTGCTGGGGATCCTCATGATCCTCCTTCAAGATACCTTTTCTATATCCTCAAGTAACTACGGTTACTAAGGATAGAGAGATGGAACAAGTTACTTACCTGTAACTGTTGTTCTCCAGCATGGGTCTGGCATGGATTCACATGCTCATGAATATTCCCCGTCAGGCTGGGAATCCTCGGTAAAGAAAAAATCAGTATCCGTTTCGTTTCTGATCTGTCTTTCGTAGTAGTAACCAATCACTGATCTCTGCGTCATAATGACCACAGCCAATGACTGCCCTCTAAGCCCCGCCTCTGGCAGCCATCTTCAGATTTGGTAGCACGTGAAGACGCAGTATAACCACGCGAAGAGCCGCAGAGGGGTAGGCGGGAGGGTTCACATGTGAATCCATGCCAGACCCATGCTGGAGAACAACAGTTACAGGTAAGTAACGTGTTCCTTCTCCAGCATGGGGTCTGGCATGGATTCACGTGCTCATGAATATAAGAATAAATAGCAGTACACACATGCACAACCACGGGGGGTGGCAAAAGGCTCAACATTAAGCAATACAAAAAAATTCAACAGTAAGCATCTCTTACCTCCTCACCAGGCTCACCTTAAGCGAACAGGTTGCGCAGCACTGCTTGGCCGACCCTGGACTCCTCCCTTGAATCCCGATCGACGCAGTAGAATCTCGTGAAGGTGTGCGTCGACCTCCACGTAGCAGCCCTGCAGATGTCCAGCAGGGGCACACCAGATAAGAACGCCGTAGTAACAGCGATCGCTCTGGTCGAATGGGCTCTCGGACGGCCTGGCAGCAGTCGGTTAGCCAACCGGTGGCAGTGCATGATGCAGCCGGAGAGCCATCTGGAAATAGAAGACTTCGAGAGAGCCTTCCCTTGATTCACAGGTCCAAAGTTCAGGAACAGCTGTGATGTCCTCCGGAAACTCTTTGTGCGGTCCACGTAGAACTTCAGCGCTCTAGCCACATCCAGCGAGTGCAAAGTCCTCTCGGCCGGCGACGAAGGAGACGGGAAGAAAACAGGTAACACCAAGGGCTCGTTAAGATGCAAGTCCGACGGCACCTTGGGCATAAAGGAGGGGTGCGTCCTAAGCACCACCCTCGAGGCATGGAAAGTCAAGTACGGTGCTTTGCAGGATAGGGCCTGGATCTCTCCCACTCGTAATGCGGAGGTAATGGCCACCAGGAATGCAGTCTTCCACGACACAAACTTCATCGGTGCAGAGTGCATCGGCTCGAATGGGGACCCCATGAGCCTGGTCAGCACCATTTTAAGTTCCCACGCCGGGGCTGGGGCCTTCACCGGCGGGAACGACCGGAACAGTCCTTTCATAAACTCTTACCAGTCGATGGGACCACAGGGACGTCCGTCATGTGGTTCTGGTATATCTGGAGATCGCCGCCAGATGAATCTTAATGGAGGCATGGGCTAGCCCAGCCTTTGCCAGCGATAGCAGGTACGGCAGCACTTGAGGGGCCGTAATCCGTAGGGGGTTGATCTTCTGTGCTCGGCACCAGATAGAGAACCTCTTCCACTTATGACCGTAGCATTTGAGAGTCGAGGACGCCCTGGCCTTTGCAAGAACCTCTGCAATCGGCCGGTATATCGTAGCCTCCAAACTCTAGCGCTGCAGGAGCCAAGCCTGCAGGTTCAGCGACGCCGGGTCGTGGTGGAAGATGGCGCCTCCTTCTCTGGAGAGAAGGTCCACGTCCGCCGACAGCTTGATGGGAGGGGACGTTGACAAGTCCAGAAGGTCCAGGAACCAGATCTGCCTCGGCCACGCCGGTGCGACGAGGATCATCCTGCACCGGGACCTCTTGAGCTGGCTGATGAGTCGAAGCAGCAACGGCAACGGAGGGAACGCATACAGGTATAGGCCGTCCCAGAGGAACGAGAACGCATCGCCGATGCTTCTCGGCTGGGGAAACCTGCTGGCGAACCTCTTGCACTTAAGAGTTCGTCGCTGTTGCGAACAGGTCGATTTGGGGTTTGCCCCATCGTCGGAAGAGTTGATCCACCTGATCCTGGCGCAGTTCCCACTCGTGACACGCGCGCAGCTCCCTGCTGAGCGAGTCGGCGATGGTGTTGCTTTCTCCTGCCAGGTGGAAGGGAACCAGGAACATCCCCTGGGCGACCGCCCAGTGCCACAGATCCTGTGACTCCTTGGATAGGGCTGGGGATCTGGTGCCTCCCTGCTTCCGTATGTAAAACATTGTCGTGGTGTTGTCCGTGAAGATCCGCACCACCTTGCCCTTGAGCGACGGGAGGAACGATTTGAGAGCCCAGAACACGGCTCGGAGTTCCAGGACGTTGATGTGCAGGAGCCTCTCCTCCGGGAGCCAGAGGCCTCTTGCGTGGAGATCTCTGGTGTGGACGCCCCAACCTTCCAGGGAGGCGTCCGTCGTCACCGTCTCCTGGTGCACCGGCGTCTGAAAGTCCTTGCCCGCCGTGAGGTGCACTCGAACGCCCCACCACTGAATCGCCCGCCGGAACACCTCGTTGAGGGGGACCCTGTCTTCGAAGGTGCCCGTCGCCTGCATCCAACGGGCGTCGAGAAATTCTTGAAGAGGGCGCATCTGTAGTCTGCAGAGGCGCACCAGGTAGATGCAAGAGGACATCATCCCCAAGAGGGACTTGCTGGACCTCACCCTGGCCACGTCCGTGGCTAGCAGGCGCTGCACTTTGCCTAGAATGGTCTTCGTCCGTTCTTCCGACGGGGCCGCCAGGCGCCTCACTGTATCGAGCTTCGCTCCCAGAAACAGGGCCACCTGCGACGGCACCAGGTGGGACTTTGGGTAGTTTATGGGGAATCCCAGGTCTGTGAGTAGCTGGATGGTCCTCGCAGTGTGTTCGACGGCGAGTTCCCTCGTCCTTGAGCGGATGAGCCAGTCGTCCAGGTAGGGGTAGACGTGAATCCCCTGTGGGCGCAGCCGTGCCGCCACTGGTTCTAGGCACTTGGTAAAGACCCTGGGGGCCGACTTCAATCCGAACGGCAGTGCTCTGAATTGGTAGTGGCGTCCCTGGACGACGAACCCGAGGAACTTTCGGTGACTTTTGAGGATGGGAACGTGGAAGTATGCATCCTCCAGGTCCAACGACGATAGAAAGTCGCCTTCCTCCAGCTGTCCCAGTACGTGCTGGAGGGTGACCATCCTGAACTTTTGTGATCTGATGTATTTGTTCAAACGACGAAGGTCCAGGATGGGGCGCCAGCCGCCCGTCTTCTTCCTGACGAGGAAGTACCTTGAGTACACCCCGGAGCCTCTTCGGGACAAGCTCGATGGCGCCTTTCCTGAGCATCGCCCATACTTCCAACAGCAGTTGCGGGACGTGATTTTTCTTCCTGGCCACAGGTGGAACGTGAGGGCACTTCTTCAGGAATTCGATAGAGTGTCCTCTTGCCAGGGTATCCAGCACCCAACGGTCGGTGGAGATGGACTTCCACACGCCGACAAAATTCGTCAGCCGGCCTCCCACCGGGGTACTTCGGTGGGGGCCCGAGACCACGGCCGGTTCAGTCCTGCTTGGAGGTGGTGGCCTTGCCGCCCTGGCCACCTTGCCAACGGCTGCGAGGCGCTCCCTGCTTGCCGCGACCCCTGTAGGCCTCCTGAGACGAGGAGCGTGCCGCCTGGCGGTAGGACGAGCCACCGCTGGATCCCTTGGAGGCACCTTGTCTGCCTCCGGAGCTCCGAAAGGGCCGTCGTTGCTGAAGGGCTCCTAGGGCGCGGGCCGTCTCCGTTTTTATGGCTTGGAGGGATTCATCCACCGCCTTCCCGAACAAGTTGCTGCCGTCGAACGGCATGTCCAACACCCTGGTCTGGACGTCCTGACGGAAGTCGGTCGCCCGGAGCCAACCCCGTCGTCGTAGGCAAACACCGTTGCCCATCTGGCGTAACCCGGTATCGGCAATATCGGTTGCCACCATTATGGCGTGGTCCGACGCCACCTCGCCCTCTTCCGCTTTGATCGTCGTCACCGCCGACGAAATGACCCGCCGCCCCATGGCGTCCAACTTCTTTCCCTCGCCGTCCGGCGGGGAATTCGACGTCGAGGCTCCCGACCCCGCCGCTTTCTTCGCCGCCGCCGAGACATGAGCGAGTCCCGATTTAGCCAATGACCGTAAATACGGAATAACTTGGGACCGTGAGAATGGCACCAAATAGTAAAGCGCTTCCATTTGTGTCCGTAGCATTTTAAAGTAGATGACGCCCTGGACTTGGCGAGAAGCTCTATGCAGTCCGCCGGAAGATCGTAGCCACCGAACTCTGAGCCTGAAGGCCTGGCTCCTGCAGCATTAGAGACCCCGTGTCGTAGTGAAGAATGCTGCCTCCTTCCCTGGCAAGAAGATCCGCGACCACTGGCAGCTTGACTGGCGGTGAGGCCAACATGCTGACAAGGTCTGGGTCCCAGATCGGTCTCTGCCACGCTAGTGCGACGAGAATCATCCAGCACTGCGAGTTGATGGATGACTCGAACAAGCAACAGAGGGAATGCATACAGAAAACAGGCCTTCCCAAGG
This sequence comes from Ambystoma mexicanum, assembly GCF_040938575.1. Lineage (NCBI taxonomy): Eukaryota > Metazoa > Chordata > Amphibia > Caudata > Ambystomatidae > Ambystoma > Ambystoma mexicanum. The sequence continues at coordinate 919,461,971 of NC_090926.1, read as the reverse complement.
GAATGAGAATGCAACCCCCTTTCTCCCTGGCTGGGGGAACTTGCTGCTGTACATTCGGCACTTGGTGCTCATCACTATCAAACAGATTGATCTGGGAATTGTCCCATTTGAGGAAAAGTTAGTCCACTTGATCCTGTCGAAGCTTCCACTTGGCAAGAGCGTAGCTCCCTGCCGAGGGAGTCTGCAACAGTGTTTTTTACTCCTGCCAGGTGAAACGGGATGAGGAATATCCCCTGGACGACAGCCCAATGCCATAAGTCCTGTGCCTTTCTGTAGAGCGCTGGGGTTCTGGTACCTCCCTGCTTCTGGATGTAAAACATTGTGGTGGTATAGTCTGAAGACCCTCGCCACCTTGAGGGATAGCAAAAACGACCAGAGCCCAACATACCACACGTTCTAGGACGTTTATGTGTAATGTTTCAACATCTCAACATTAAGCAACTTACCTCCTCACCAGGCTCACCTTCAAGCGGACAGGTTGCGCAGCACTGCTTGGCTGACTCTTGACTCCTCCCTGGAATCCCGGTTGACGCAGTAGAATCTCGTGAAGATGTGCGTCGACCTCCACGTAGCAGCCCTGCAAATTGGCCAGCAGGGGCGCACCAGACAGGAACGCCATAGTTGCAGCGATCTTTCTGGTCAAATGGACTCTTGGACAGCCAGGCAACGGTCGGTTTGCCAACCGGTGACAATGGGTGATGCAGCCGGAGAGCCACCTGGAAACGGAAGCCTTGGAGAGGGCCTTCCCATGGTTCACAGGGCCAAAGTTCAAGAACAGCTGTGACGTCTTCCGAAAACTTAGCACGGTCCACGTAGACCTTCAGCACAGCAACATCCAGCGAGTGCAAAGTCCTCTCAGCCGGCAACAAAGGAGACGGAAGAAAACAGGTAACACCTAGGGCTCGTTGAGATGAAAGTCCGACGGCACCTTGGGCATGAAAGAGGGATGCGTCCGTAGCACTACCCTCATTGGCCACAAGAAATGTAGTCTTTCACAATAAGAATTTCAGTGGCGCCAAATGCATAGGCTCGAACAGAGGACCCATGAGCCAAGTCAGCACCACATTGAGGTCCCACACCGGGGCCGGAGCCTTCACCGGCGGGAACAAACGCAAAAGGCGGTGCAACCACAGTGACGACAGCCCCCGAGTTCTGGGTTAGTGGGAGAAAGCCGCCAGATTAATCTTGATGGAAGCATGCGCCAGTACTGCTTTGGCCAGCGACAGCAAATACGGCAGCACCCGAGGGGCCGTAATCCGTAACAGGTCTACCTTCTGTGCACAGCACCAGATATTGAACCTCTTCGACTTATTTCTAACATTTCAGTATAGACGAAGCCCTGGCCTTGGCAAGTACCTCCTTGTCGTCCGCAGGGATCTTGGAGCAAGATCAAGGCTTGCAATTTCAGAGACCCTCGGTCATGATGCAGGATCGCGCCGCCTCCTCTGGCGAAAAGATCTGCGACCTCCGGAGGCGTGACTGGAGGCAGACGCTGAAGTCCGAGTACCATATCTGCCTCGGCCACGCCGGTGCGACAAGGATCATCCTGCACCGGGACAGTCCGAGTTGATTGATGAGTCGCAGACGCAACAGCAACAGGGGAAACTCAGAAATGGGCCATCCCAGGGGAACGAGAATGCATTCCCCATGCTCCCCAGCAGGGGAAACCTGCTGGTGAACCTCCGGCACTTGGCGTTCGTCACCGTTGCAAACAGATCGATGTGGGCATTGCCCCATCGCCGGAATGGAAGATCCACTTGATCCTGCCAAGGCTTCGACTCGTGGCACAAGTGCAGCTCCCTGCTGAGGGAATTGGCGATGATCTTCACTCCTGCCAGATGAAACGGGACGAGGAATATCCCTTGGCCAACGGGCCAGTGCCATAGGTCCTGCGCCTCTCCAGAGTGCTGGGGATCTGGTGTCCCCTGCTTCCGGATGTAGAACATTGTGGTGGTATTGTCCGTGAAGATCCGTATCACCTTGCCCTTGAGGGACGGAAGGAAAGACTTGCGGGCCCAAACGATGCCCGTAGCTCTAGAAGGATGATATGCAATGACTTCCCCCTCCAGTAGCCACAGGCCTCTTATGTGGAGTCTTCCGGTGCGTGTGCGCCCTATCCTTCCAGGGAGGAGTCCGTCGTGACCGTCTCCTGATTAGGTGGAGTCTGGAAGTCCAAGCCCGCCGACAGTTGCGTGCGGACACCCCACCATTGGATCGCTCGACGGAAATGATCGAGAGAGATCTTGTCCTCGAAGCTTCCAGATACCTGGATCCAACGAGCATCGAGGTACTTTTGCAGTGGCCGCATCCGCAGCCTGCATAGTCGAACGAGGTATATGCATGACTACATCATGCCAAGAAGGGACTTGATGGACCTCCCCCTTGCGATCTTCAGCATCAACAGCCGTATCTTGCCCAGGATAGCTGTTATTCTCTCCTCCGACTGAGACGCCAGGCATAACACTGTGTTCAGTCAAGACCCCAGAAACAGTGCGTCTTGCGATTGCTACGACGGCGATCTCCCTAGATGTCGCTTGGATGAGCCTGTCGTCCAGGAAGGGTTAAACATGGATCCCTCGTAGCCACAGCTGCACCGCCACCGGCGGGAGGCACTTTGTGAAAACCCTTGGCTCTGACTTTAATCCGAAGGGAAGGGCCTTGAACTGATAGTGTTGCCCTTGAACCACGAAGCGCAGGCACTTGCGGTGTCCCTTGTGGATGGGGATGTGAAAGTAGGCATCCTCCAAGTCCAACGACGATAGGAAATCCCTTCTTCCAGCTGTTTTAGCACATGCTGAAGGGCTACCATTCAAAACTTATGGGATCTGATGTACCTGTTCAAGCAGCGGAGGTCCAGGATGGGCCTCGAACCGCCCATCTTCTTGATGAGGAAGTACTGAGTACACTGCGGAGCCCCGGGGCCTCTTGGGGACGAGCTCTATTGCGCTCTTCTTCAGCAAGGCAGCAGCTGAGGGACGTGGTTTTCCTGCCTGGCCACGGGTGGTATGCAAGGAAACTTTCGTTGGAATTCCAGGGTGTGTCTGTGGGCCAGAGCAACCTGCACCCGACGGTCAGTGGAGATGGTCCTCGATGCGCTGATGAAGTTCGCCAGCCAGCTTCCCACCGAGGGGTGCGCCCGACATCATGGCCGGTTCAGTCCTGCTTCGCCGTTGACACTTCCTTGGGGACCATAGCGACCTCCTCCAGACTTGCTACGTCCCCTGTAGGCCTCCTGGGCCTAAGAGCGGGACGGTTGACGGTAAGACGAGGTTCCGTCAAAGCCCTTGAAGGAACCTTGGGACTTTCCTCCGGAGGTACGAAAGGATGGCCGTCGCTGTTGCAGGGTGCCCAAGGCACGGGCCGCCTCAGTGTCTGCCTTGATAGCCTGGAGGGACTCGTCCACTGTCTTTCCGAACAAATTTTCCCTGTCAAATGACATGTCCAATACCCTCGACTGCACCTCCTGGTGGAAGTTGTCAGAATCATGTATTAGCCATATTCGTGGCCACTGTGATGGCATGGTCTGATGCCATCTGGCCCTCCTGTAGGATCTCCAATCTTAAACCAGAGCTCCCTGGTGTAGCTCGCCACGATGGCGAGGGCGCTGGGCGCCTTGATGGCCGTCGCACGCCGTGATGACTTGTCGTCCCATGGCGTCCAACTTCTTCCCCTCGCCGTCCAGGGGAGAGGAGGTCATGGACGCCACTGAGCCAGAGGATTTCTTCCTCACTGCTGCAGAGACTACTGAACCCGGGGAAGGCTGACCTAAAACACTTGGGTGCAGAGTCCTGCACCCAGTAATTTTCGTACTGGTTCCTCTTCGCCGGGCCCGACGACAGATTCTTCATAAGGGACAGACCCTTGTCCCAAAAGTCATCCAACAGAGGCACCAACAGCACCGTCTTCCGCTTTGCCTCGCAGCGTTGGTACAGGAACCACTCTTCCTCGGCGGTCAGCAGAAACAGGTCCTAGGCCCTAGAGATCATGGCATGGAACAAGCCTATCTCGTCAGGCAGGGAGGCTCTGGGCGGTGGAGACAAGGGGTCTCCTAACACGCCGTCGTTTGTGCCCGTCCCTCATTGGCGATAAAGGGGGCAACGGGTGAAAAAGCAGTGGAGGGTGCACTTTCCTCTTCTTGGTAGGGGGCGCCCCCGATGGCCACGGAATACTCAGTCAGCAGAAGGTTAACCTCATCCAAATCTCCAAGCACAAGGTGTGGAGCACTTGGAGAATGTCCACTGAAATGTCCGACGGGGTTGAGGTGGCGGAGGCGGTAGAGACGGTGGCAGCGGTGTAGGGTTCTCCAACTCCTCCACGGCCTGCTCCTCCTCTTCGGTCTCGTCACCACTCTCGACATCTTTGTAGGGGGATCCTTCCGTAGGCCTTGGCCTCGACAAACTTCTCCCAGACTGTCTGGAGAGTAGAGAGCTCCTCCTCAGAGGAGATGGCTATGCCCTGCAGGACTACTGTGCCCCCCCCAATCTCCCTCTTCTCGACCAAGGGAGACTGTTTCGGGGAGATGGGCATCACCATCTCCGGTGTCTTCTCAATGGGTTAGAACAACGATTCCCTCCTGGCAGGCACGGAAACTCTTGCCTTGGGGACTATACTCTGCAAACCCACGTCCGCAGCATTCGCTAGGGATTCCACCACGAGGGAAGGCTTCGCCGGGTGAATATGGGCCTGCACGACCTTGGTCAAGCTAGGGGCCTTCAGCCCGAGGGGGAGGGGGTCAGCGCCCCGCTCCCCCCCTTAGCTTTTGACAGGTCCATCCGGGGCTTACCTTCTTAGCCGAAGCGGAGAGTTGGCTCATGGTCGAAGGTGCCGGAGACACTGCGCCCGCCCTAGCCTCCGGGGAGCCCATCGCAACGGCACTCCCAGAGCAGAGCACGCCGACACTTCTGTTGGGCCCCCGTCGCCGGGGGGCCCTCAAGTCTTAGAAGACTGCTCCGCTTTCTTGGGCTGGGGAGGCATGCTGCCGGGACTCGCCCATAGTAGGGGCCTTGGCCTGTAGCCACTCCGAGAGACGCCTGCGCCAATCCTTCAGAGGCGTTGAGTCGTCCTCTTCTGCCATGTCCACGTGGTTAAAGATTATCGCTAGTAAAGCAAAAAGTTCTGGGGTTGACCCAGGAAAGGAAGATTTACCAGTTCTGTGAAAATCATACCTAACAGAGGGTGGCTCTGTTGATGCCCCTGGCTGTGAGGCGTGTAAGAACTTTCAATTGAGTCAATCGGGTTGTTAATGAAGTTCACGCAACAGGACATTCTCCGTAAAATTGTATTAAAAATTGTTCTGGTGTAAAATACCATGGGATGGGAAGCCCGAGATGACCGGGCCCTAGCAGGGACATCTTTAGTGTGTTGGTGGGAGGGGTGGGGGATGGCTGGGAGAAAATGGTATCTTTCTTGTGCATAGCCCCAGAGAGGGAGCGTCTATGGTGATAGAAAACTGTCTGGGTGCCTTTTGGGCCAAGGGTGAGGAAATAGTGTTTTTTTCAGCGACCTTGCCTTGAGTAATGAAGCACTGACTTGTTTATTAACGCTTTTATTTTCTTTTTTTTTTTTTTTTGGAGCCGCGAAATGCCCTTCACCTCCTGTTCTTCAGCACGCGAAAATAGGTCCTTTTTTATATGCAGTGTCCGAACCAACCTTAGCTTTTGGTTTTTGGGAACTGCCATGAGGCAAGAGCGTGCATGATGGCCCAGAGGACAGTGAAGAATCTGAGGCTTTATCCCCTGGTCACTGCATGGGCCTCGACGCTCGCCGTTGTCACCGAGAGTCGGCCGTGGGGTATGTCCTTAGTGTGTTTGCGTGTGCCTCAGCTGCCGGGGGTCTTTCTCACAGGACCGCCGGCATGCTTCTCGGAGTCAGGGGTCTGCACTTGGAGTTCAGCCAGAACCCGATCGCCCTCAGCGTCACTCATGACCTCGTAGTTGCCTTCGCTGGAGTCTTCTGTTAAGTCTATGGAGGCCTGAGAGTGCAGGACGTGAGCGACCCAGCGTTTCGTCAATCAATCCTTTAGGATTTTCCACCGGAAAAGTTGACAGGATTGACGGTGCTTTTCGGCGTGATCCCTTTGGAGACACAGTGATTACACACTTGGTGCATGTCCTTCCAGAAGAAAAGGGATGATGGGATAAAGATTCACTAAAAGAAGTCTGTATAGAGACGCTCCTCCCCACCCTCCCTACTGTAATGGGTCAAAGCGCGAAAATGGTCGTCTACAAGAGTGTTCGTCAGGAGCCGTTCAGTGGTTGAGCAGTCGTGTAGCGTAGCTGTTCGGGAGAATTCTCAAAAATGTTTAGATTTCCTCCACCCTAGAGACCCCCAGCAACTTTGCTGGATTTTGAGGACTTGATTTTTTAACCTGGAGAGAGCAAGACCCTTTTTTCCCCCAATTCGCTCATGTATTTTAATGTGATTTCATACACTGTTTCTTTTGGTTATGGAGTCTAACTCCATAGGCATCATCTTTTCCTATTGTATCCCAAAGCACCGTCAGTGAAGTGGCATAGAGAAGTCTTTCAGACTTCCCAAGGTTTAAATACCTTCTCTGGGATCAACTACTGTTTCCCAGAGTAGTAAAGTGAAATTTACTTTAACATTGTACATGCCAGACCCAGCAAACCCCTTCTTAAAATAGTGCTGGAGGAGTTACTCAGTATCCCCTGTGTCTAAATTCTCATGTATAAATTGTTATGTTGCCCTATCCTCAATTGACTAGCTGGTGGCAGTGGACTTGTTTTGATCTACCTTGGTTTGCATTTACTGCGTCCGTTCGCAGCTCTGGTAAAGTAACCGCGGAAGCCATCTTTTTCAAAATAGCGTAGAGCCATCTTTGCTAAAATGGTGCCCGGTCCTTTTTCACCAGGTCTTTATGGGAAGGTCCTTCTAGAGATTTTATCTGTGCGCCAAACCAGGTTTTGTCTTTGTTCATTTTGCCTTTGGCAGGGTTTGAGAGAAACCCACCTCTGGCGCCCGAGTGTCTGGGGTAGGCAGTTAGTGAGGGAGGTGCCCGAAACTCTGTGCTTAGTCTCCTAGGAGACCCAAATGCGATCTGGTGATTGGCTGGCTGTCTGGTAAGGACAGCCACCCTGCTGGGTGAGTGACAGCTAGTTTGGAATCAAGAGAACTGAATAAAAGGAGAGTCTTTTGGCTTGGAAGGCAGAGTGGACCACTGGACGAAGGAACCGAAGAATACATTGAAGGACGCCTGCTGCAACTCCTGGACCCTTGGTTTGCCCGGTGAAGCCCTGCTGGATTGATTACTTGCCAGGTTCACATCGACAGAGAAGCCCCTGCAAGGATGACTTCTCCCTTTGAGTTGGTGGGACCAATCAACTCCAAAGTAAGTCACCTGGACACCCATCTCGAAGCTGGCCGAATTTCCTCAGATTTGCTGCAGGAAACCTTATAGCCAGGGAGAGGGACACCAGATTGTGTGCTTTACTTTTAAACTGGCCTAAAGCTTTTGAAGATCCTCCCGACTCCCACAAAGCAGGACTGCCCAAGCCCGAAACCCCCTCAGCAGAGTGCAGGACCCCAGAAGTAAGAACGGTCCACCTTGAAAGCCAGGAACCACGCTTATTGCTATTTGCTGTACCACAATGAGCTGAAACACGAAACAGCCACTGAATGTGAAGTTTGCTAGTTGCCAGTTTTCACAGTCGCAGTGCAGGAGCCCCCCCACCCCCCCGACATCCTCCCTCTTGTCCCCACGACTGAGGCCCAGGAACAGTGAGATCTGCAGAGCTGCACAGGAACAGAGGTCATCAGCTGCATCCTTTTCTTCTGTACCAAGGTACTGTAAAACAAGTCTAAGAGAATATCTCTTACTGTGGAAGTGCTTGTAACTTTCACAACTCACAAGCCTAATCAGCTTGTGGCCCTGTGTTAGGGAGAATTCTCTTATAAGGCCAATCTCCCAAACCTAGTGAGTCCCCCAGCCGCTTTGCAGGATTTGGGGGGGGGGGGGGGGTTTCTCCTGTTAAGAGTGAGACTTTCTCCCACTCTTAGGCATGATTTGAGGTATGTCTTTGACTTGGTATGTGCTTATGGGGTCTTTTACTCCATAGCGTATCATCTGTTTTGGTATATGTGTTACACAGCACCCTCAGTGCAGTAACACAGGGGTGTCATTGTGACCCCCAAACAGACTCCATACCCTGGGACGGACTACTGTCTCCCAGGGCATGTAAAGTCACCATTGGCTTTATTAGTCCAAAATTGTGAACAGAACCAGTACAAACCATCATATTGTGGAAGTACTGGAAGGGGTTAATTAGATTGTCCCTGGGTCTGTTTCCAAGGGGGCACTGTCCAGTCCCCCCTTGTCGAGTTTCTGGCTGGTGGCAGTGGCTATCACGCGAAATATTCCACCGGAATATTTCCTATGGGATTTTTCCCATTCATTTTAAACGCACCACTTTTTTGGTGCATTGTAAAGATACCGCCGGTTTATTTAATTAATTTTTTTTAAAAAATCGCCGGTTGGGTCTTTTCGCCAGAACTCTTTTCCAAAATGGCGCATGTGTCCATCTCTAACTCCAACCAAGGTCAGGCCCTTTGTTCCACTTTTTGGCGGGCTTCTCCACAGAAGCCCTCCAACTGGTGCCACTGTCTGGGGTTCACAGGATGTGTGGGTGGGGGAATTGGCACCCTGGACTGCGTTGCCTTAGCAACCCAAGTCGCACTCTGTTCTGATTGGCCCAGTGGTGAGCCGCCGGCTCACCACTTAGTATGTATGAGTGACAGCTAGGCTGTTTGAATGGGTTTTTTTCTGCATAAAAGCAGGGCATTTGGGACTGGAACTTCAGAAGTCGCCACAGGACCTAAGAAATCCGAAGAGGGGAGAAGCTGAGCCATCCGCAACGACACCACTGGTGGAGCCCTGCTGCAACAACCTCACCACTTCCCCGACAACGAGAAGATCTTCTGCTGCAAGAGTCTTCTCCCTCTGAGCTGGTGGTGACAACCAGTTCGACATTTGCCTTCCAGGACACCCCTTGGTCGAATCGCCAGTGCCAAGCACCCCGGCGGCCGGATAGCCAAGCACCAGTCCACGGGAACCGCAAATAAAAGGAACGCACCTTTTAAACGAACAAACTCCGCAGCTGGTTTCATCCCTGGGCAGTGCAACAACTCCAAAGTTTCCTCCTTGACGAGATCTTTTCCTTCCCTGGTCGAAACCACTAACTGCACCCGCTGCCAGGAACAACTGCCAGCGCTGGAGCTTCCTCACTTTTAAAAAGGTACTGTGTTCTACCTGGCCTCCCTTTCCACGGATTGCTAAAGGTGACCCTTAAATCCTTGGCTTTCCAACTGGGTTGGCCCCCAGACCCAACTATCTTTCGCATCGAACCAAACTCTTTTGAAAATGTTTGCAAAGATTTGAGTGCATTTTTAAACTCATCTTGGGCACATTTCGCCATCTTACATTTAAAGTGGCCCTGGACTATGAACTTTGGCCCTTCAATAGAGTCCGCCTTCAGTAGCTTGCTCTGGTCTTAGAAAAGTGTTGGGAACTGTTTTTTCGTGACCTGTCTTTTTCACTCCCTTTAACTTAATTATTGGAGTGCCATCTAGGTTAAGCGCTCGCATCTGTTTTTACAAATAATGGTGTTTTGGCTTAGACTTGTCTAAATTATTAAGGGAGGTGTGTATACTTTTGCCGATTGTGTTTGAACTTGCTTTGCTCTATAGTGCTAGTGTATTTCCTAAAGTGTGTTTTAAATAAATAATTATATACTTTTGATACCAAGCTCTGGTCAGTGTTTGTTTGCTCCACTGTGTTTTTAGCCCTATTGTGTATCCTCTGTATACTGCCCTACTCATCTCGAAAGAAGTCTGACTGCTCAGCCACAGCTACTAGGTAAATCTGGGTGGTACAGACTGCTACCAATTGGGTTTACTGCTTACTCCTGTAGTCTTAATCTTTTTGCAGTGTTCTCAAGGGAACTGCACATGATTCTGCGTAACACCTTACATTTGATTCTTCTTTTAATCAAAGACTCCTAAGAACGTGTGCAAAGACTTTTGCATGTACGTACCCAAGTGCTGCATCCTATACAAAGACTTTAGCCCATTGACTTTAGCTTAGCCTATTGAATTGAATGACTGATATCTGAAAGTATTTGCCCTGATTATGAACATTGCTATTTACCAACTTTTTAAGAGTGTTCTGAATGCCAACAGTAAGATATTAATGTTCCCAGCACCCTTGTCATTGAAGTCACGTGTGTGTGTAGGTTGTGTCTCTGGGGCCATCCCAAAAGAGTGCTTCAGAAACTAGAGTGTACAGTATTGAAGTATATTTGTATGTTACTAGTATAGTGCTCCCTTCTAAAGAAGGCTTTATAACTGATAAATTACTAATTGTTTATGCAAGAATCCTTGAGTCTAAGAGTATTTGAATACCTGTCCCTGAATCTTTGTGCAACTCCACTACAGCTCACATTTCCCCTCTTGAGATAAGGCTAGCTGCTCAACACGCTACCAAAACTGTAGTACAAGCTTATACCAAAGGTTGGCTTGCCTATACCTGTAGTCAGTTGTTTGTAGTGTTCCCAGAGGATACTGCATTCAAACTTTGCCTAACAGTAGCAAACAAAGCAAAGGAAGAATGTCTACAATTAAAACGGTAGCAAACCCAAGGCATCAGCCTGGAAGAGAACTCTGCATTTGCGGCAGACTTCAATGGTGGAAAAAACTATCTGTGGGACCTTGAGGCGTGAAGGACCATGGGTACAGTACACATCCACACTAGGGATAGTATTACTAATCACGCCCAGTCGATGTCCGTTTTTGGGTTTTGAAAACAAATCTTGTAATATGTGACTTCCACTAGATGTCAGACTATGCAGAGCATGTGAATCTAAGCAGATCCATAAGCTCCAGAAATATATTTTTCAGTATAAGTGTGGTGCATTTCCTAAACCCAAGGGAGTAGACTAATTGCACCTTTGTGCAAGCCTTCTACCATACCAAAGAGTTAGGCCTTGTTGCTCTGTTTATGCCAACTACTTTTAAAAGAGGGTTGTCTTCCATTTCTCGTTAGGTGAGAGACCCCCACCCCCCCACACCGCAATTCCTGTCAGTGGTTGTACATCCCCCCTCTAGAGCATTGTATAAAAACGTCCTTAACTGCAATCAGACTTCTGCAGAAGTGCATCCCTGGGCAGGCTGCCTTTTCCCGGCTTGTAGACGGATGAACACAGGACGATGCCAGGTCAGTCTCTTCAGAGATCATTCTCATGACAACAAAATCCATTCCTAGCTACACTCTTGCAGGGACATGGTCCTGAAACCTGGCTCACGGTATGGAGGACAGTCTTTTGTGGCATTGACAAAGAAAGATGCTGAGCAGGTAACAAGTAGTTTCCAGATTTCATCTGATCTTCTGCTCCCGCCCGATTCATTTCTCCCCTACCGATCTTCCTGCTCATGAGGTCTACAAGGACTTTCAATGATCAGTTAACCATATCCCATTGCCTTGTAAAGTTACCACCCCCTTTCTGCTCAACTCCCTCCTCCCCCCCGCCCGCTCAAATCCATCTCTTGACTAGGGCTCCTGTTTATGAGAAGTCCCCCACTTTCTGGTCTTACTCTTTGAGACACCCACTACATTGTAGTCACAGCATAGGAGAAGTTATTAGGGCAACTGAGGCTATCCGATCCAAGGAATGGAGGCTCAAACAGCGGCCATCTTGGGGTGTCAGAAAATAAATTTGTGATAAACCTAATGTTATCAGGTGTGGGGGAAGTGAGCCTGAGCGCACACTGTACATCAAAAGGAACTACAAGGAAACAAAGCTCCCTGAAAATAAGAACTACAACCAAAATCCAGGTAATCCTTACCATGGATTGCATACTACAAGGAAAATGATACAAGTCAAAAAAACATTGTTATTTCCAACTTTAAAAAGAATCACCAACTAAATCAGAACATAGAAATTCTATATGTTTCAATAATTTTAGTACTGCCCCACGTTTTAAAGAAATAAAAAAAGTTTCACTCACCAAGTATAGACACTTTGCTGAGGAACTCTTCATACATCTTTCGCTTCCTCAGTGTGCTTCCCTAAATAATAAAAACTGGTTTAAAATAATAACAGGTTGCAAATTCACTTTATTTTTAGTTTCCAAGTGCCCATTTAGTTTCTTTGAAAAGCATGAACCTTCAACACCTTTTAACTTTTGATTCTCTTCATATACAGTATGGGCACAAAGCAATAGGATCTTCTCAAACTGCACCAAGACAGCACATTAGTCAGAGTTTCATACAGCCTAAGGCACTGGTTCACTAGACAGTTCTTATGCGATTGTTGGCAGGTGAAATGTCATTTCTGGTAGGGTTGATCAATTTGCAGCATTTGAGAATCTGAACGAAATCACAATATCTTGCTTAAGACTTTGTTGTGGACTAGATGTAGGAGGTCCCAGGAATAGACCAGGGTTCATTTTTATGCAACTTTGAAAAATCTGTGTCTAGGCCAATTATAGATCCACATGATCTTACTGTTGGAGCAATTTGTTTGAATATGTTAGTTCATGTGTTAATGCCCCTTGCCCACACCGCTGGGTTAGGACCAAAAGTGTTCTACAGACAGATCCATTTTCACAGTGCTTGTACATATTTGCATTGAGAATGTGGGTGGAGGCAAAAAGAGCCTAGCAGGGATAGGGTGTCAAGAGATATATATATATATATATATGGGATACATTACTCACCGTAATCGTATTTCTGATGCTTGTATCTGCTTAGATTCACATGCTGTGCATAGGCCGACATCTAGTGGAAGCTGCGGAGTATTACAGTTTGTTTTTCGAAAGTCGAAAATGGGCGTCGACACAGGCGTGCCAGTAATACTATCCCTAGTGTGACGTCCACTGTACCCAAGATCCCTCACGCGTGTAGGATCCTCAGATTGTATTTTTTCTGACATGAGGAAGCATGAGGAGTAGCGTGAGTACAGATAATCCAAGCAGATAGACAGAAAGGTAAGACCACAAGCAATCATGCGCCTTCTCTCGGAGGGGAGGAAGGGTGGGTCGCATGTGAATCTAAGCAGATACAAGCATCAGAAATACGATTACGGTGAGTAATGTATCCCTTCTGAGGCTTGTGGAATCTGCTTAGATCACATGCTGTGCATAGATTAGCGAGCAGTACCAGAAGAAGGAGGTGGGATGTGAGAAGGGTCATGAGCAAACAGGTGTCTTAGAACCGCTTGTCCCACTTGTGTATCTGCCTTGGAATGAGTGTCAATGCAGTAATGCTGAGTAAAAGTGTGAATAGAGCTCCAAGTAGCCGCTTTGCAAATGGTGTCGAGGGGAACATTTGCAATGAAAGCCAGAGTGGCACCAATGCCTCTAGTAGAGTGGGTCCTTGGCGTAAAAGGCAGAGTCTTTTCAGAAAGAGAGTAACACAGCTGTATACAGTTGATAATCCACTTCGAGATAGCGCCCTTAGAGACGCGATCCCCCTCTCTGCCTGTAGCTACGGAGACAAACAGTTGATCTGTTTTCCTTAGCGGTCTGGTTTTATTTACATAGTATAGGACCGCCCTACGCACATCTAGAGTGTGTAGTTTCACCTCAGCCGAGCTTTGCGGGTTCTGGAAGAAAGCCGGAAGCTCGATGGACTGGTTTACATGGAACTTGGATATGAATTTAGGTGAGAACCTAGGGTGTGTGCGTAAAACCAGTTTGTCCTTGTGGATAGTAAAGAAAGGATCCTGCACTGACAGAGCCTGAATTTCACTGACCCTTCTTATGGAGGTAATGGCTACTAAGAAGGCCGTTTTAAAAGTCAGGTGTTTGAGACTACTTTTATGCATGGGTTCGAATGGGGGTCCCATGAGCTTAGCTAGCACCACGTTGAGGTCCCATCCTGGCGGTGGGTTAGAAATAGGAGGGTGAAGTCTCTTTACTCCTTCCATGAAGGCTTTAACCACTGGTACTTTCCACCACGAGACCTTGTTATGGGATGTGGTGTAAGCCGAGAGGGCTGCCAGGTGTACTTTCAGCGAGTTAAAAACCAACCCTGCATCCAGCAGGTGGAGCATGTATGTTACAACGTTGGAAGGAGTGCAATCAACCGGGTTGATTTGTTTATACTGGCACCAGATAACGAATCTTTTCCACTTATCAAAGTAACAGTGCCTTGTATTTGGTTTCCTGGACTCCTTTAGAATGTCCATACACCTCTGAGGTAATTTGAGATGTCCAAACTCTATGACTTCAGGAGCCATGCTGCTAGGTTCATAGAGTTGGGTTCCTGATGCACTGTTTGACCCTGCTGCTGGGACAGTAGGTTGTACCAGGCTGGGAGTCTGATGGGTTCGCACACCGCCATCCTGCGTAGGTGTGGAAACCATGGTTGTCTCGCCCACATGGGAGCAACTAGGATGAGCGTCATCGATTCCTTGTTCATCTTGTACACCACCTTCCTGATGAGAGGAGTTGGTGGAAAAGCGTACGCAAACATCCCTGACCAGTTCATCCACAGGGCATTCCCTTGGGAGTCCGGTTGGGGGAACCTGGATGCAAATCCTGGGCATTGTTTGTTTTCGCTTGTGGCGAATAGGTCTATAGTGGGGAAACCCCACTGAGAGAAGAGATCTTCTACTACGTCTCTGTGAAGGACCCATTCGTGTTCTTCTGGGAGGGAGTCTCTGCTTAGAGCATCCGCTAGGGAATTGAGCTCCCCTGGAACATGTTGCGATGACAGGAAGATGTTCCGTCTGAGTGCCCATATCCATATTTTCTGGGCAAGCTTGGACAGATTTGGCGAACGAGTCCCTCCTTGTTTGTTCAGATAGAACATGGCTGTCGTGCTGTCCGTCCTGATCTGCACCGACAAGTTCAGTAGATGGGGCTCGAACGCCCTTAGCGCTCGGAATACTGCCAGAAGCTCTAGCAGATTGATGTGGTTCTTGGCTACTGAGTGAGACCGGAGACCCTGAGCTGTGTGGTGGAGATGGTGAGCTCCCCACCCAGTCAGGCATGCGTCTGTAGTCACCACTGCCTGTACTTCTGGATCGTAAAAGGGTTTTCCCCTTGCGAGATTCTCTCTTGTCCACCAGAGTAGGCTTTGTACTAGTGTTGGCGAAACGACCACTAGATCGTCCCACTGACCACTTGCCTGAGACCACTGTTTCGCCAACCATTCCTGCATGGGGCGCATGCGCAGACGCGCGTGGGGGACCAGGTAAATGCATGACGCCATCATGCCCAGTAACCGCATTGCTTTGCGTACTGTTATCTGTTGACCTGACTGATAATGCGGAATTTGCAGAAGTATATTCCGAATTCTCTCTTCCGAAGGGAAGGTCAATCCTTTCTGAGTATCTAGGATAGCTCCTAGAAACTGTTTTGAGGTGCTTGGCACCAGACTTGACTTTTTCTCGTTGATGGAGAAGCCTAATTCGTGGAGGAGGTCGATAGTCCTCTGAATGTTTGATCTGCAAATTCCTGGGGTTTCCCCCGTTATGAGCCAGTCGTCCAGATAAGGGTACACCGGGATTGCTTCCCTGCGTAGGTGTGCAGCCGCCACCGCCAGTACCTTGGTGAAAACCCTTGGTGCTGAAGCTATCCCGAAGGGCAGTACCTTGAATTGGTAGTGGCGACTGTCTACCTTGAAGCGCAAGTACTTTCTGTGCGCTGGGAGCATGGAAATATGAAAATAAGCATCTTTCATATCCAAGGTTGCCATGTAATCCCCCTTTTTTAGGAGGGGGATTACCTCTTGTAGCGTGGTCATACGGAATTTTTGGGGCTTGACATACTTGTTGGCAGGCCGCAAGTCCAATACTGGGCGCATTGTCAAATCTTTATTTGGCACAAGGAAGTAAGTTGAATAGATACCCTTGTTTACCTGGTGTCCTGGGACGAGTTCTATCGCGTCCTTTTCTAGCAGAATGGCGATCTCCTCGAGAAGGATCCTTTGATGCTCTAGGGAGTGCACTCTTTGTCGTGGGGGATGATTCCGGGGACGCTGCAGTAGTTCTATACAATATCCTGCGGATACTGTTGACAGCACCCATCTGTCTGAGGTGATCCCTTCCCAAGCCTGGGTGAAGGTGGAAATGCGTCCCCCTACTGGGGTTGCGTGGCAAGGGACCCTGAACTGAGCATCACTGTTTTGGTGGAGGCGTGCCCCCTCCCTTGTTGGGGCTGCCTCTGCCTCTTCCACGACCTCTCTTGTTACCCCTGCCGTAACTTTGGGTAGACTGCTGGTTGTTATTCCATTGTGTACCCTGTCCCTGGGCATAGTTGCCTCTTTGTGAATTTTGGCCGCGTGGGCGACGAAAATTATTGTTCCCCCTCTGGTTAGGGGGTTTGTTGGTAAGCTGGCCAAGGGATTTGAGAGTCTCATATTCATCTTTGGCATTTTTAAGTGCGTCTTCGACCGCTTTCCCAAACAATAGGTCGGGTTCCACTGGCTTGTCTATTAAAGAAGCCTGGGTCTCTGTCTTGAATCCCGACTGCCGTAACCACGCATGTCTCTTGATAACAGTACCTTCTGCTATCAATCTCCCTGCGTTGTCAGCGGCGTCGAAAGTTGCCTTTAAAATGCAACCAGACACGGCTCTCCCCTCTGCCGAGATCCGAGCCAGCTGGCCCTTTAACGGTTCTGGAGCAGAGGCAATGAGCGCCGCGACTTCTTCCCATTGATGGCAATTGTAACTAGCCAACAGGGTGGTGGAATTCGCAATCCTTGCTTGGTAGGCGGACGTTGAGGCTACCTTCCTGCCAAACCCGTAAAGCTTTTTGCTCTCCTTGTCGGGAGGAGCTTCTGATGAAGATAAGGGCGTGCCAGCCCTTTTTCTAGTGTTGGTCACCACTAGGGAATCTGGTCTAAGATGTCCCCTTATATACAGAGGGTCAGACTGGGCTGCCCGGAAAATCTTTTCAATTCTGGGGTTGACAGCTCTGGTGAGGTTAGGATTCACCAGGGAAGGATCTATTCTTCGTTGGATGGATTTGAGGATAGGGATGGTCTGAGCGACCGGTCTTCTCTCTCCTACAAACTCCTCCGCGAAGTCCCTTTCCTCCTGTACACCGTGGGTGTCGATGTGGAAGTGTTCCGCTGCTCGCGCGAGAACCTCGTTAAGGAGGGGCTGGTTATCAACTGGAGAGTCAGTAACTGGGGCTTCGCTTTGTACTGGGGAATCTACTCTGTACATTTCCTGCTCATCTTCTTCCTCCTCCAGGTCCTCATCTTCTGCATAGTAATCTGTCCCGGTTTGTTCTTCCATAATTTCTAACTCCTGGTCCTCTTTCGGGAAAACTTGTCCCTGGTAACTGGGGAGTGGAGTAGAGTATGGAGTGGAGTAAGGCTGAACCTTGAAGGGTTCAGGACTTTCGACCCGGGACTTTTTACTTAGCGGGATAGGATCGGAGGAGCCTGAGGGTGTGGCCCCTTGAGGGTTATATGAAAGAAAGTGTTCTGGGTTCTTGTCATAAAAATCAGCCAAGGAAGACATCCTAGACATAACTCTGTCTATGTCTACACTGGACCATTCCCTGGAACAGGGTATTACTTTAGCAGGTGATGATTTATGGGATTTTTCAAGGGTAGACTTGAGTTTACTTGTCTGCCTAGGGTGAGAGGATGGCTTTACAGGGGTGGAAGGCTGTGCTTTCCGCTGTTTCCCCCCCTCCCCGTGCGTGGAAAAATGTTTTCCCTGTCCCTTGGAGGCCCCAGAGACTTTCGACGCCTGGCGCCGAGGGTCTGGAGAGGTATTTGGGCGTGGGGCCTCACTGGTGTTAACCGCGGTCTCGGTATCTTGGAGCGCGGCCTGGGGGTGGAAGTCGTCTTCGTCTCCCGACGATCGAACTTCCGTTAATGTGTGTAGCGAGGCACCCTTGGCAAGAGTGGATGATTGCCTTGCGTCGTGAGGTGATCTCGATCGAGAGCGCCCAGAGGACACCGAGTCGGACCGTTCTTTTTGTGCCTCTTTCCGGGAAGTCGACGTCGTCGAGGTCCGGTTGGTCTTAGTGTGTTTAGTGTATGCTATGTGTGTAGCGCTTGCGTCGCCGGGGGTCTTCCCCATAGCCGCCCTGCCGGACGACCTTCCGAGGTCGGGGACCTGCGCTCGTCGGCTGTCTTTCGACGCCATAATGCCCTCGCCGTCCGAAAGTACGGCGTCGCTGCCATCGCTGAAGGCGCCCTCCGCTGCCATGGCCTCCTGCCTGGCGTGGTGGGCCCAACGCTTTGTCGAACGGTCCTTAAGTGTCTTAGGTTTAAACCTACTACACGCTCTGCAGTTCGCTTCGGGGTGATCCCTCGGCAAGCAGAGATTGCACGTGGCGTGCCTGTCGACCCAAGGGTATTTGCGATTGCACTTGGGGCAGAATTGAAAAGGGGTACCCTCCATACGCACCTTAAGGCAGCGGGCTGCTAAGTGTAGGAATATATAAATGTAAATCTATATATCAAGAGTGAAGAGTATGTACCACCCCCCACTCTCCCTACTTGTAAGGGCCGAGGCCAGCGGCCTACTAGGCCCGGGCCGAGGCCGGCGGCCTTCCTAGGCCCAGATCCGTCGTGCAGCAGCCGACGGTCGATGACTTCTCCAGCCGTCGTCGAGGTTGAGGGTCGACGTTGGGGTGGGGAAGGGAATGAATAAGAAGTATAATTATAATAACAGCAAAAGTATGGCTAAGGCCAGGGAACTCCGCAAGATGCTTCCGACCAGTATGGCGGAAAAAAACAATCTGAGGATCCTACACGCGTGAGGGATCTTGGGTACAGTGGACGTCACACTAGGGATAGTATTACTGGCACGCCTGTGTCGACGCCCATTTTCGACTTTCGAAAAACAAACTGTAATACTCCGCAGCTTCCACTAGATGTCGGCCTATGCACAGCATGTGATCTAAGCAGATTCCACAAGCCTCAGAAATATATATATATGGGATACATTACTCACCGTAATCGTATTTCTGATGCTTGTATCTGCTTAGATTCACATGCTGTGCATAGGCCGACATCTAGTGGAAGCTGCGGAGTATTACAGTTTGTTTTTCGAAACTCGAAAATGGGCGTCGACACAGGCGTGCCAGTAATACTATCCCTAGTGTGACGTCCACTGTACCCAAGATCCCTCACGCGTCTGGGATCCTCAGATTGTATTTTTTCTGACATGAGGAAGCATGAGGAGTAGCGTGAGTACAGATAATCCAAGCAGATAGACAGAAAGGTAAGACTACAATCAATCATGCGCCTTCTCTCGGAGGGGAGGAAGGGTGGGTCGCATGTGAATCTAAGCAGATACAAGCATCAGAAATACGATTACGGTGAGTAATGTATCCCTTCTGAGGCTTGTGGAATCTGCTTAGATCACATGCTGTGCATAGATTAGCGAGCAGTACCCGAAGAAGGAGGTGGGATGTGAGAAGGGTCAGGAGCAAACAGGTGTCTTAGAACCGCTTGTCCCACTTGTGTATCTGTCTTGGAATGAGTGTCAATGCAGTAATGCTGAGTAAAAGTGTGAATAGAGCTCCAAGTAGCTGCTTTGCAAATGGTGTCGAGGGGAACATTTGCAATGAAAGCCAGAGTGGCACCAATGCCTCTAGTAGAATGGGCCCTTGGCGTAAAAGGCAGAGTTTTTCCAGAAAGAGAGTAACACAGCTGTATACAGTTGATAATCCACTTCGAGATCGCGCCTTTAGAGACGCGATCCCCCTCTCTGCCTGTAGCTACGGAGACAGTTGATCTGTTTTTCTTAGCGGTCTGGTCTTATTTACATAGTAGAGGACCACCCTACGCACATCAAGGGTGTGTAGTTTCACCTCAGCCGAGCTTTGCGGGTTCTGGAAGAAAGCCGGAAGCTCGATGGACTGGTTTACATGGAATTCAGATATAAATTTAGGTGAGAACCTAGGGTATGTGCGTAAAACCAGTTTGTCTTTGTGGATAATAAAGAAAGGATCCTGCACTGACAAAGCCTGAATTTCACTGACCCTTCTTATGGAGGTAATGGCTACTAAGAAGGCCGTTTTAGAAGTCAGGTTTGAGACTAATTTTATGCATGGGTTCGAAAGGGGGGCCCATGAGCTTAGCTAGCACCACATTGAGGTCCCATCCTGGCGGTGGGTTCGAAATAGGAGGGTGAAGTCTCTTTACTCCTTCCATGAAGGCTTTAACTACTGGTACTTTCCACCACGAAACTTTGTTATGGGATGTGGTGTAAGCCGAGAGGGCTGCCAGGTGTACTTTCAGAGAGTTAAAAACCAAACCTGCGTCCAGCAGGTGGAGCATGTATGTTACTACGTTGGAAGGAGTGCAATCAACTGGGTTGATTTGTTTATTCTGGCACCAAATAACGAATCTCTTCCACTTGTCAAAGTAACAGTGCCTTGTGTTTGGTTTCCTGGATTCTTTTAGGATGTCCATACACCTCTGTGGTAAATTGAGATGCCCAAACTATGACCTCAGGAGCCATGCTGCCAGGTTCATTGAGTGTACTTCGGGATCGTAAAAGGGTTTTCCCCTTGCGAGATTCTCTTTTGTCCACCAGTGTAAGCTCTGTACGAGTGTTGGCGAAACGACCACTAGATCGTCCCACTGACCACTTGCCTGAGACCACTGTTTCGCCAACCATTCCTGCATGGGACGCATGCGCAGACGCGCGTGGGGGACCAGGTAAATGCATGACGCCATCATGCCCAGTAACCGCATTGCTTTGCGTACCGTTATTTGTTGACCTGACTGATAATGTGGAATTTGCAGTAGTATATTCCGAATTCTCTCTTCCGAGGGGAAGGTCAACCCTTTCTGAGTATCTAGGATTGCTCCTAGGAACTGTTTTGAGGTGCTTGGCACCAGACTTGACTTCTTCTCGTTGATAGAGAAGCCTAACTCGTGGAGGAGGTCGATAGTCCTCTGAATGTTTGACCTGCAAATTCTTGGGGTTTCCCCCGTTATGAGCCAGTCGTCCAGATAAGGGTACACTGGGATTGCCTCCCTGCGTAGGTGTGCAGCTGCCACCGCCAGTACCTTGGTGAATACCCTTGTATTTTTTGTGCGCCGGGAGCATGGAAATATGAAAATAAGCATCTTTCATATCCAAGGTTGCCATGTAGTCCCCCTTTTTTAGGAGGGGGATTACCTCTTGTAGCGTGGTCATACGGAATTTTTGGGTTTTGACATACTTGTTGGCAGGCCGTAGGTCCAATACTGGGCGCATTGTCAAATCTTTCTTTGCACAAGGAAGTAAGTTGAATAGATACCCTTGTTTACCTGGTGTCCTGGGACGAGTTCTATCGCATCCTTTTCTAGCAGAATGGCGATCTCCTCGAGAAGGATCTTCTGATGTTCTAAGGAGTGTATTCTTTGTCGTGGAGGGTGGTTCCGGGGACGCTGCAGTAATTCTATACAATATCCTGTGGACACTGTTGACAGCACCCATCTGTCTGAGGTGATACCTTCCCAAGCCTGGGTGAAGTTGGAAATGCGTCCCCCTACTGGGGTTGTGTGAGAAGGGACCCTGAACTGAGCGTCACTGCTTTGGCGGAGGCGTGCCACCTCCCTTGTTGGGGCTGCCTCTGCCTCTTCCACGACCTCTCGTTACCCTTGCTGTAACTTTGGGTAGACTGCTGGTTGTTGTTCCATTGTGTACCCTGTCCTTGGGCATAGTTGCCTCTTTGTGAATTTTGGCCGCGTGGGCGACGAAAATTACTGTTCCCCCTCTGGTTCGGGGGTTTGTTGGTAAGCTGGCCAAGGGTTTGAGAGTCTCGTACTCGTCCTTGGCATTCTTAAGTGCGTCTTCGACCGCTTTCCCAAACAATAGATCTGGTTCCACCGGCTTGTCTATTAATGAAGCCTGTGTTTCTGTTTTGAACCCCGACTGCCGTAACCACGCATGTCTCTTGATAACAGTACCTTCTGCTATCAATCTTCCTGCGTTGTCTGCAGCGCCGAAAGTTGCTTTTAATATGCAACCAGACACGGCTCTCCCTTCTGCCGAGATCCGAGCCAACTGGCCCTTTAACGGTTCAGGAGCAGAGGCTATGAGCGCCGCGACCTCTTCCCATTGATGGCAGTTGTAACTTGCCAACAGGGTGGTGGAGTTTGCAATCCTTGCTTGGTAGGCGGACGTTGAGGCTACCTTCCTGCCAAACCCGTACAGTCTTTTGCTCTCCTTGTCGGGAGGAGCTTCTGACGACGATAAGGGTGTCCCAGCCCTCTTCCGAGTGTTGGTAACCACTAGGGAGTCTGGTTTAAGATGACCTCTTATATAAAGAGGGTCAGACTGGGCTGCCCAAAAAAGTTTTTCGACTCTGGGGTTGACGGCTCTGGTGAGGTTAGGATTCACCAGGGATGGATCTATTCTACGTTGGATGGATTTAAGGATAGGGATGGTCTGAGCGACCGGCCTCCTCTCTCCCACCAACTCTTCTGCGAAGTCCCTTTCCTCCTGTACACCGTGGGTGTCGATGTGAAAATGTTCTGCTGCGCGAGCAAGAACTTCATTAAGGAGGGGTTGGTTATCAACTGGCGAGTCGGTAACTGGGGCTTCGCTCTCTACCGGGGAATCTACTCTGTAAATTTCCTGCTCATCTTCTACCTCCTCCAGGTCCTCATCCTCCGCATAGTATTCAGACCCGGTTCGTTCCTCCATAATTGAAAACTCCTGGTCCCCTTCAGGGAAAGGTTGTCCTTGGTATCTGGGGTGTGGAGTAGAGTATGGAGTAGAGTAAGGCTGCACCTCGAAGGGGTCAGGTCTTTCGACCCGGGCCTTTTTACTTAGGGGGATAGGATCAGAGGAGCCTGAGGGTGTGGCCCCTTGAGGGTCATACGAAAGGAAATGTTCTGGGTTTTTGTCATAAAAATCCGCTAAGGAAGACATCCTTGACATGACCCTGTCTATGTCCTCACTGGACCATTCTTTGGAACAGGGTATGACTTTAGTAGGCAACTTAGAGGACTTATCAAGGGTACCCTTGCTGGATGTTGATGTCCCAGTAGATTTATGTTTATCTGTCTGCTTGGGGTGGAAGGATGGTCTTACAGGAGTGTAAGGCTGAGCTTTCCGCTGTTTCCCTCCCTCCCCGTGCGTGGAAAAATGTTTTCCCTGCCCCTTGGAGGCCCCAGAGACTTTCGACGCCTGGCGCAGAGGGTCGGGAGAGGTATCTTGTTTTGAGCGTGGGGCCACGCTGGTGTTAACTGCGCTCTCGGTCTCTTGGAGCGCGGCCTGGGGGTGGAAGTCGTCTTCGTCTTCCGACGATCGAACTTCCGTTAATCTAGGGAGCGAGGCACTCTTGGCAAGAGTGGATGATTGCCTTGCGTCATGAGGCGATCTCGATCGAGAGCGCCCAGAGGACACCGAGTCGGACCGTTCTATCCGTGCCTCTTTCCGAGAAGTCGACGTCGTCGAGGTTCGGTTGGACTTAGTGTGCTTAGTGTGTGTAGGTGTAGCGCTTGCGTCGCCGGGGGTCTTCCCCATAGCCGCCCTGCCGGACAACCTTCCGAGGTCGGGGACCTGCGCTCGGCAGTCTTTCGACGCCGTAATGCCCTCGCCGTCCGAAAGTACGGCGTCGCTGCCATCGCTGAAGGCGCCCTCCGCTGCCATGGCTGCCTGCCTGGCGTGGTGGGCCCAACGCTTTGTCGAACGGTCCTTAAGTGTTTTAGGTTTAAACCTACTACACGCTCTGCAGTTCGCTTCGGGGTGGTCCCTCGGCAAGCAGAGATTGCACGTGGCGTGCCTGTCGACCCAAGGGTATTTGCGGTTGCACTTGGGGCAGAAATGGAAAGGGGAAATGGAAAGGGGTACCCTCCATACGCACCTTGAGGCAGCGGGCTGGTAAGTGTAGGAAATATATAAGGTGTACCTATATACCAAGAGTGAAGAGTATGTACCACCCCCCACTCTCCCTACTTGCAGGGCCGAGGCCAGCGGCCTACTAGGCCCGGGCCGAGGCCAGCGGCCTTCCGAGGCCCAGATCCGTCGTGCAGCAGCCGACGGTCGATGTCTTCTCCAGCCGTCGTCGAGTGTCGATGGTCGACGTTGGGGTGGGGAAGGATGTCAATAAATAATTTTAAATTGCAATAATTAGCAAAAGTATGGCTAAGGCCAGGGGACTCCGCAAGATGCTTCCGACCAGTATGGCGGAAAAAAACAATCTGAGGATCCCAGATGCGTGAGGGATCTTGGGTACAGTGGACGTCACACTAGGGATAGTATTACTGGCACGCCTGTGTCGACGCCCATTTTCGAGTTTCGAAAAACAAACTGTAATACTCCGCAGCTTCCACTAGATGTCGGCCTATGCACAGCATGTGATCTAAGCAGATTCCACAAGCCTCAGAAATATATATATATGATACATTACTCACCGTAATCTTATTTCTGATGCTTGTATCTGCTTAGATTCACATGCTGTTCATAGGCCGACATCTAGTGGAAGCTACGGAGTATTACAGTTTGTTTTTTGGAACACAAAAATGGGCGTCGACACAGGGCGTGCCAGTAATACTAACCCTAGTGTGACATCCACTGTACCCATGATCCCTCACGCGTCTAGGACCCTCAGATTGTATTTTTTCTGACATGGAGTAGCATGGGGACAGATTATTCAGCAGATAGATAGAAAGATAAGACTACAAGCATCCGTGCACCTTCTCTCAGAGGGGAAGGAAGGGTTAGATACAAGCATCAGAAATACGATTACGGCGAATAATGTATCCCTTCTGAGGCTTGTGGAATCTGCTTAGATCACATGCTGTGCATAGATTAGTAAGCAGAACCGCTTGTCCCACTTTAGTATCTGTCTTGGAATGAGTGCCAATGCAGTAGTGCTGAGTAAAGGTGTGAATAGAGCTCCAAGTAGCTGCTTTGCAAATGGTGTCAAGGGGTACATTTGCAATGAAAGCCAGAGTGGCCCCAATGCCTCTTGTAGAGTGGGCTCTTGGAGTGAAAGGCAGAGTTTTCTCAGAAAGGGAGTAACACAGCTGTATACAGTTGATAATCCACTTCGAGATGGCACCTTATCTCCCTCTATGCCTGTAGCTATGGAGACAAACAGTTGGTCCATTTTCCTTAGCGGTCTGGTCTTGTCTACATAGTATAGGACCACCGTATGCACATCTAGGGTGTGTAGTTTCACCTCAGCAGAGCTTTGGGGTTCTTGGAAGAAAGCGGGAAGCTCAATGGACTGGTTAACGTGGAATTTAGAAATAAACTTAGGTGAAAACCTAGGGTGTGTTCGTAAAACCAGTTTATCTTTATAAACAGTAAAGAAAGGATCCTGCATTGACAGCCTGAATTTCACTGACCCTTCTAATCGATGTAATGGCTACTAAGAAGGCAGTTTTATATGTCAGGTGTTTGAGACTGCTTTTATGCATGGGCTCGAATGGGGGGCCCATGAGGTTAGCCAGCACCACATTAAGGTCCCATCCTGGTGGTGGGTTAGAAATTGGAGGGTGGAGTCTCTTTACCCCTTCCATGAAGGCTTTAACCACTGGTACTTTCCACCACAATACCTTGTTGGGGGAGGTGGTGTATGCTACAAGAGCTGTCAGGTGTACCTTTAGTGAATTAAATACCAACCCTGCGTCCAGCAGGTGGAGCATGTAGGTGACATTAGTGGAAGGAGTGCAATCAACTGGGCTGATTTGCTTATTCTGGCACCAGATAACGAATCTTTTCCATTTGTCAAAATAACAGTGCCTAGTGTTGGGCTTCCTCGATTCCTTTAGGGTGTCCATGCACCTCTGTGGTAAGTTGAGGTGTCCAAACATAGTCCAAACTATAACCGTCCCAGAGATCTGGTGTAGCCAGAGATAGCCGCCAGATGAACGATGGAGGCATGAGCCAGTCCTGCTTTTGCCAACAGCAGCAAATTATGGTAGTACCTGCGGAGCCATGACTCGTAGACGATCGATCTGCGCACAGCACCAAACGGCAAACCTCTGCCATTTATGTCCGTAGCATTTTAGAAAAGACGATGCTCTGGCCTTGGCAAGCACCTCCTTGCAATCTGCTGGGAGATCGTAGCCCCTGAACTCAACGCTGCAGGAGCCAGACCTTCAAGTTCAGCGATCCTGGTTCGTGGTGCAGAATTGCGCTTCCTTCCCTGGCGAGAAGACCTGCAACTGGAGGGGACGCCGACATGCTGTGCAGGACCGGGTACGAGATCTGCCTCGGCCACGCTGGTGCGACAAGGATCATCCTGCACCGGGACGGAGTTGATTGAGGAGTCGAAGAAGCAAAAGCAACGGAGGGAACGCATACAGAAACAGGTCGTCCCACGAGGCATGAGAAAGTGTACCCCAAACTCCACGGCTGGGGAAACCTGCTGGCGAACCTCCAGCACTTGGTTTTGTCGCTGTCGCAAACAGATCGATGTGGGGACTGCCTTACCTGCAGAACAGGTGATCCACTTGGTCCTGCTGAAGCTCCCACTTGTGGCAAGAGCGTAGCTCCCTGCTGAGTGAGTCGGCGACAGTGTTCTTTACTCCTGCCAGATAAAATCGAATGAGGAACATCCCCTGGTCGACAGCCCAGTGCCATAGGTCCTGCGCTTCTTTGGAGAGCGCCAGGGATCTGGTGCCCCCTGCTTCCTGATGTAAAACATTGCGGTGGTATTGTCCGTAAAGACGGGCAACCACCTTGCCCCTGAGAGATGGGAGGAATGATTTGAGGGTCCAAAACACTGCCCGCAACTCCAGCACGTTGATGTGCAACGTTTTCTCAGGCCTCTTGCGTGAAGACTTCTGGTGTGAGCTCCCCATCCTTCCAAGGAGGCGTCTGTCGTGACCGTCTCCTGCTGTGGCGTGGTGTTGAATCTGCAACTTCGGACAGAGGGGCGCGACTCCCCACCACCTTATCGCTCGACGGAAGCTCCCGTCAAGCATGAGCTTGTCCTGGAAGCTTCCGGACACTTGTATCCAACAGTCATTGAGGAACTCCTTTAGTGGGTGCATCTGTAGCCTGCACAGGTGGATGAGGTAGATGCAAAACGACATCATGCCGAGCAGACTTGATGGTGCTCACCGCTCACCGTGGCGACCTTCAGTGCCAACAGACGTTGCATCTTGCCAAAGATGGCCGCTATCCTTTCCTCCGATGGAGAAGCCAGGCACAACACTGTTGAGACAGGATCCCAGAACCCGCGCGTCCTGCAATGGCATCAAGCACGACTTTCCATAGTTCACAGAGAACCCCAGCTCCGTCACAGTCGAAACAGTCCTCGCCATGTGGATGATGGTGATGTCCTTCGAACTGGTCCGGATGAGCCAGTCTTTCAAGTAAAGGTAGACGTGGCTACTCCCGGAGTCGCAGCTGCCGCCACCAGGCACCGCAGGTGTCGACACCAGAAATGCGGTTTTCCATGACAATAACTTCAGCGGCACAGAATGCATAGGCTCAAACGGAGGACCCTCACCGGCGGGAACGAACGGAACAGTCCTTTAATAACTCCTTAACCAGACAGTGTGGCCATGACGACAACCGTCCCAGAGATCGGGTATAGCCCGAAATGCCGCCAGATTAACTTTGGAGGAATGAGCCAGTCCAGCCTTGACCAACGACAGCAAATATGGCAGTACCTGCAGAGCCGTGACTCGTAGAGGTTCGTCCATGTACGGCAACAAACGGAACCTCTTCCATTTATGCCCATAACATTTAAAAGTAGACGATGCTCTGGCCTTTGCAAGCACTTCCTTGCAGTCTGCTGGGAAATCATTGCCGCCAAATTCTAACGCTGCAGAAGCCAGACCTGCAGGTTCAGTAATCCCAGGTCATGGTGTAGGATTGTGCCTCCTTTCCTGGCGAGAAGATATTTGACCAACACAAGCTTGACATGTCGAGAAGGTCCAGGTACCATATCTGTCTCGGCCACGCCGGTGCGAAGAGGATCATCCTGCACCGGGACCGGCCGAGTTGTTGGACTAGTTGAAGCAGCAACAGCAACGGGGGGGGTGGGGGGATGCATATAGAAGAACAAGTTACTTCTTACCTTGTAACGTTCTTTCGTGGGATGTTCCTCCGACGTTTTCCTTATCTTTGATAATTAGTCTCCAGCTTGCTGGCCTCGGAACATTTTTTCAGTAGAGGGCGCCGCACGTTGACGTCCGCCGAGTCGATGTCCCTCGACGGCCACCGTATCTGCGCCGGCGTCACCATGCCCATAAATAGCCACACGCGGCGTCCGTTGCTCAGTTCCGTTTTGTAGTATAAGAAAAGTCATGCCTGAATTGGTTATTGACCTTGAAGGAGCGTAAGCTGCAACCGCAAGGGAAGTATTACTGCAGGGATGGATGGGAGGGCCAATAAGGAATACGTCGGAGGAACATCCCATCGAAAGAACGTTACAAGGTAAGAAGTAACTTGTTCTTCGAAGGGATTGTGTCCTCCGACATATTCCTCATCTTTGATAGACTCCCATAGCAGTGGCATGTAATCGGAAGTGGGAGTAAGAAGTTAATGCACCCCTTAAGGATGAACCGAATGTAATATGGCTTTGCCAAATCTGGTCTCTTGACTAGTGGAGGAATCCAGGTTGTAAAATTTTGTGAATGTATGTGCGGACGACCATGTGGATGCCGCACATATGTCTCTAACCGGTACCCCTCTTTGGAGGGCCGAAGAGGCTGCGATACCCTGGGTTGAATGAACCCTAAGATTTTGGGGTGGCTCTTTCCCTGCCAGTTTGTAACATTACAGAATGGCCAAGATAATCCACCTGGAAATGGTCTGTTTTGTTATGGGTAGTCCCAACTTGTGACCTGCGTAACCTACAAACAGTTGGTCTGCTTGTCTGATTCTAGCCATTCTGATGTAAAAGCTTAGAGCTCGCCTTGGGTCAAGCCTATGTAGTCTTTCGTCCTCTTTCCCCCTCTTTCCCCGGATGGGGAGGAGGGTAGAACAAAAGGTAAGGTAATTTTCTGAGTAATATGAAATTCTGAAACCTTTGGGAGGAAATTAGGCTTCACCTGTAGGCCAACTTTGTCCTTGTGGAAAATTGTATGTGGGGGTTTACAGGAAAGAGCTTGTAGCTCGCTC
This sequence comes from Ambystoma mexicanum, assembly GCF_040938575.1. Lineage (NCBI taxonomy): Eukaryota > Metazoa > Chordata > Amphibia > Caudata > Ambystomatidae > Ambystoma > Ambystoma mexicanum. Next base: position 919,432,953 of record NC_090926.1, on the reverse strand, counting down.
ACCCTCCTAGCGGAGGTTAGCGCTACCAATAGGAAACTTTTTAGTTTGAGAAATCTCAGCAAACAAGCGTGAAGTGGTTCGTAAGGAGTGCCCATTAGGAAGTTTAAGACTAAATTTAAGTCCCATAAGGGAACCTGGAATGGTTTTGGAGGATAAACATTAGTCAATCCCTTGAGAAATTGTAATACATGGGGTAGTTTGAAATAGGATGGTTCCTCCGCAGTGCGCTTGAAGATAGAAAGCGCTGAGAGATAGCCTTTCACAGTGCCAACTTGAAGGCCTGAGTTTGCCAAGTAGAGTAGAAACGATAACACCGTTGGTGTACCACATGAAAAAGGGTCGATATTCTCTTCTCTACACCAGCTACAAAATTTGTTCCAACGGCAACGGTATAAAGACATTGTTGCTGGCCTTCTGGCCGAAAGCAACACCTCCATGACGTCATCAGGGAGGTACCAATCCTTGTACCTCACCCTTTCAGAAGCCAAGCGTGAAGGTTGAGGGTTCTGATGTCTGGATGGAGAACCTGACCTCCCTTCTGCGAGAGAAGATTCTCTGAGTGGAAGACGGATTGGAGGGCAGATGGACATATCTAGAAGGTCTGGGTACCACGTTCTCCTGGCCCAGTCCGGGGAAATAAGGATCATGGTTTTCCGGAATCTTCTCAACCTCCTGATCATTTGAGGAATAACAGGGACTGGTGGAAACGCGTAGAGGAGTGGAAACTCCCAGTCCACTACAAACGCGTCTCCTAGAGCTCCTCTCGGGGGAAATTCCCTTGAACAGAACATATCGGATCGCACTTCCTGTTGGTGCTTGTGGCGAACAGATCCACCTGAGGGGTTCCCCAAAGGGCGAAGATCTCTTGAAGGACTTCCTGAGCTAGCTCCCACTCGTAGGAGACTGCTCTGCCTGCTCAGACCGTCCGCTGTCAAATTCTTCTCTCCGGCTAGGTGGACTGCCGATAGAGAGATTCCTTACTGAATTGCCCAAACCCAGAGCTGTATTGCCTCTCTGCACAGTGGCAGTGATCCTACGCCTCCTCTTTTGTTGAGGTAGTGCATGGCCACCGTATTGTCCGTCATTATCAGGACATTGTTTCCCTGTACTGATGGCAGGAAAGCTTTCAGCGCTAGTCTGATCGCTCTCAGCTCCAATAGGTTGATGTGTAGTCTGGACTCCGATGGAGCCCAACGACCGCTGATGGTAAAGTCGTTGGCATGGGCTCCCCACCCCGTGAGTGAGGCGTATGACTACTGTCATCTCCGGCCATGGTTGCCAAAACAGTTCTCCTTTCAAGATGTTCTCTGGATAGGCCCACCATTGAAGGTCGCAGGCTACCTTGTCCGGAATCCGGAGGAGATCTGTCATTCTTCCTGAGAATTGCGACCACTGAGTTCTCAGTGCCCACTGAAGAGACCTCATTCTCAGGCGAGCCTCTGACACAAGGAAGATGGAGGATGCCATGAGGCCTAGCAACCTCCAAAGGTCGAAGGCTGGGAGACGTTGGGCATTTTGAACCTTGTTGACCATCTGCAGAATATCTTGAGCCCTCACCTCTGGTGGCGAGGCTTTTCCCAGGGAAGTGTCCAGGACCGCTCCAATGAACTGGAGTCTCTGATGGTATCATCTTTGACTTCTTTAAATTGAGGAAGAAGCCCAGTTTGTGAAGGAAGTGGCAGACCTAATCTAGCTGGACCTGGGCTTGTTTCGAAGATACAGCACTGATCAGCCAATCGTCCAGGTAGGGGTAGACGTGGATCCCTTCCCTCCTTAGACTCGCAGCCACTACCGACATTAGCTTGGTGAAGACCCTCGGGGCGGAGGTCAGCCCAAATGGCAGAACTCGAAATTGATAATGAGTTGCCAATTGCGAACCTCAGGTATTTCCTGTGTGTGAGATGGATTGGCACATGGAAATAAGCATCCTGAAGGTCCAGAGATACCAGCCAGTCCTGGAGCTGGAGGGCCTGAAGGATCTGAGAGAGTTACCATCTTGAACTTGTCCTTCCTGAGGAACTTGTTCAATTCTCGTAAGTCCAGGATGGCTCAGTCCTCCGTCCTTCTTTGGTATGAGAAAGTGGTGGAGGGGGGGGGGGGTCAGTACCAGCCCTTGTTCCTGTCCGCTACAGGTACCGGTTCTATTGCACCTTTCTCTAGCAGGTCTATAATTTCCTGCAAGAGGAGCGGGTCTGGAACTTTTAGAGAGCTGTGTTCCGGTGGATGACTGAGGAATGTGTAGAAAGGGTAGGCAGTAACCCTGGGCAACTGTTTCCAATGCCCAAGCATCTGACGTTATAGTCTGCCATTCCATCAGATGGTGAGTTAACCTGCCCCCTACAGGTGTTGTGTGGAGACCTCAGAGTGGTTTGGGGGCGGCTGATGCAGAGGGTAAAGAGGCACCTGCTGCTGCGGCTTTAGTACTTTTGACCCGTCCACCTCGGGTAGGTCTCCTTTGGCCTCTTTGAGCCAGTTGTCCTCTGCCTTTCCCAAATGCGGAATAATAGCAAAAGGACTTTACTCTTCCAGAAGTTCCTGAGGGGCGAAAAGGAGTTTGGCAGATTGCAGCTCCTAACGATTTTGCCGCTGCTTTAGATGTCTGCAACTTTTCCAGACGGTCATCAGCCTTCTTTACGAATAACGAAGAGCCGTCAAAGGACATATTCAAAAGTCTGGCCTGTACATCTGGAGCAAAGCCAGATTTTTGCAACCACGCATGCCTGCGGATTGTTGTACTTGCCGCCATGGCCCTGATGATACTGTCAGCGGAATCAATGCCAGTTTGAAGTGACTCGCACATGGCAACTTTGCCATCTTTAATAATGTTAAGGAAGGCTTCCTTTTCCTCTCCTTCGGGTATGCAGTCAGCCGCTGATGAAGCACACTCCCACAGTGCGTGACTGAACCTGGCGAGCGTACAAGTGGCGTTGATGGACTTCAACGGCATACTACAAGCAGAGAAGACTTTCTTCGCCATAGAATCGTACCTCTTGTCATCTCTATACTGTGGGACAGTAGGGTAAGCGGTCCTACTGCTAGATGAAGTTGCTGCTTGGACCACCAGACTCTGGAGACTGGTGTTTTGATAAGTATTCAGGGTCCGCAGCCGCTACCCTGTACTTGGCTGACAATCTTTTATTGACCGCAGGGATAACTTCAGGAGTTTCCCAATTAGATGCAATTTTACTTTGTAAAGCTGCATGGAAGGGGACCACTGGATCCTCCTGTGGACCTTTGTCTAATATGTCTGTCGATGTAGTCGACGCCGATGTGACAGGCGCCGAGAACGGCGTCGAGAAAACTGGGAGAGGTCTCGAAGAACTCGAGCGGATCGGGATCCTACTCAAGGATGTCGACGACGGTCTTGGCGTCGTGCCGGAGGCCCTTGGAATCACTGTTGACTGGAGTAGCCGTGGTCTTTTCTTTCATCGGCATCGACTATGCCGTCGAGTGATCGACCGATGCATCAAAGATCCCTTCCACAACGGCGTCAATCCATGCGAAGGAATCTTCGATGACGGCGAAGATGGTGCCTTCTTACCCGATGGCTCGTGGCGCTCTCGGGTGTAATGTTTCGCCGGGTGCAGCGACTCACGGCGTTTTGATTTTTTGGGTTTTTCACTATCACCCTCAGCTGTCTTCGAGGTTTTGAGGCCGCTTTCTCGAAGACGCTTAACATGTTCTTTCTGAATTCCTCGCACTCAGCCTGAGAGCTGTGTTTTGTGGGACAGGAGACCATTTCCGGGGAAACAGAAGACGAGGAAGGGGATCTACGACGTCTCTTCCTTGAGTGTCTTGATCTCGACGAATGGTGGGAGTTACTTCGAGATCTAGAATGGGACGGTTTGATGGCGAGGAGACTAATGCCTCGATTCAGCCAAAGAAACTTTCGAGGAGGTTTTGACTGACTTACCTCTCTCGAGCTTCCCCTTGCGCTCCTTCAAGGCTTTCGCTGTCATGGACATGCAGTCCGCACACTCCGAACAATGGTGCTCGGCTCCCAAGCACCACAAGCAGATCCTGTGTGGATCAGTTAGACATTTTTTTACCGCAGTCTCAACATTTCTTGTAGCCGGATCACAGCGTCGTCGGTTCTGATGAAGATGAGGTGGTACATTCGAGCTAGATATAGAAGGTTATTCTGACTGAACTGAGCAACGACGTTCCGAGGCCCCGCGAAGCACGGAAAAACGGAACTGAGCAACGGACGCCACGAGCAGCCATTTATGGGCATGGTGGCGCTGATACAGTGGCCATCGAGGGACATCGGCGGACGTCGACGCGCGGCGCCCTCTACTGAAAACATTTCCAAGGCCAGCAAGCTGGAGACGAATTATCAAAGATAAGGAATACGTCAGAGGACAAAATCCCTTCGTAACAGGCCACCCAGGGCATGCAAATGTGTCCATGCTCCCCGACTGGGGAAACCTGATGGCGAATCTCTGGCACTTGGTGTTCGTCAGCACAAATAGATGTGGGGGATTGCCCCATTTGCGGAACAAGCGATTCACCTGGTCTTGCTGAAGTTCCCACTCACGGCAAGTTCGTAGCTCCCTGATGAGAGCGTCGGAAACTTTTTTCAATCCTGCCAGATAAACGAGATGAGAACATCCCCCCTGGGCGACGGCCCAGTTCCACAGCTCCAGCGCCTCCCTGGAGCACGCCCGGGACCTGGTTCCCCCCTGCTTCCTGAGTATAACAATGGTGGTGGTGTTGTCCGTGAAGACACCTTCCCCTTGAGGGACGGAAGGAAGGCATTGAAGGCCCAAAACACTACCCGCAGCTCCAACACTATGTGCAACGTCTTCTCCGGTAGCCACAGGCCTCTTGTGTGGAGACTTCCCACCCTTCCAGAGAGGCTTCAGTCATGACCGTCTCCTGGTGCAAAGGGGTCTGGAAATCCACACCTCCGGCTAGATGAGCGCAAGCTCCCCATCACTGTATTGCTCAACGGAAGCTCTCGTAGAGTATGATCTTGTCCTCGAAGCTTCCCGACACTTGTTTCCAACGGGCATCGATGAACTCCTGCACAATCAAATGAGGTATATGCATGACTACATCATGCCGAGCAGGGACTTGGACCTCACCCATGCGACCTCCAGGGCCAAAAGCCATTGTACTTTGCCCTAGATGGCCGCCATCGTCTCCTCCGACAGAGACGCCAGGCACGACATTGTGTTGAGTCGGGCTCCCAGAAACTGTGCATCCTGCGATGGAATCAAGCAGGACTTTGCATAGTTTGAGAAACTCAGGTTTGTGAGGAGCCAGAAGGTCCTCGCTGTGTGGTCAACAGCGACGTCCTTCGAGCTGGCCCGGATCAGCCAGTCATCCATGTTAAGCAAAGTTTGTATGCAGTACCCTCTAGGACCACTACACACAACTATGACTACAGGTACATTTCCAGTGACCCCCCTGTTCAAGGTACGGAGTCTCCTGACCCTCACCTCCTGAAATGCAACTTTGGGAATATATATGGCGCTTAAAAGCACCATAGCGCACTTGGCGCGTGGTCCCTCTCCCCGTGCCCGCCCGTTTCCTGGTTTCCCTTCTGCCCACCTCCCAACACGCACACTCCATCCGGATTGGTCCACATACCCCACATCCAGGACACCCCAGGGCAGCCCTCTGCTCGTCAGCCCCTGAGGCAAATGGCGGCTCCTACATTGGCGGCTCTAAGATTTGTCTTAAGGTGTCCGCAGGGGTAGCAAACAGACACCAACAAAAGTGTGGCATGGGTGGGGTGTGGAGCAATTACTCTCCTTCAGAAAACCCTCACCACTCTACCTTACCTTACCTCTCCATAACAGATTGCCATAGTTCTACAACATGCATACCTAGAGCGATTAGTGACCACCAGTCCAAATCCATTCTTGGCTGGACAGTAAATGCTGCATTGCATCACGCACTAACACTAGCCAATGTTAACCTTTGCTACACCTATTGAGAACGGTCAAGATCAACCTGCCTCACCTTTAGACAGGGACAATAATGTTAGCATGTGCCACACTTAGCTGGAAGTCTTAACCTTGGCTTGCGTGAATCAGAACTGTCCCTGGACCTAGTATGGTAGCAACCTCGTCTGCCGCTCCCCCATCCCCTTACTGCCCCCCAGCCTCCTCCAGCACTATCTGAAACGTTGTCAGGCCTAGTACTATAGTGCTTGTTTTGTTCCTCCCCTCCCTTTCTGCACCCCTCTCACCTTTTGTTTTTCTCCAGCTCGACCAGAAATGTCGTCAGGCCTAGTACAGTAGTCGCCTGTTCGGTTTCCATTTCCTTCCCACTCTCCCCCTCCCTTCCTTATCTATGTCTTAGCTCTTGCACTATCTGAAATGTCGTCAGGCCGAGTAAGATGAACAAGTTACTTCTCACCTTGTAACGTTCTTTCAATAGGATGTTCCTCCGACGTATTCCTCATCTTTGATAGATCTCCCAGCTTGCTGGCCTCGGAAAAAAATTTCAGTAGAGGGCGCTGCGCGTCGACATCCCTCGAGCCGATGTCCCTCGACGGCCTCTATCAGCGCCGACGTCACCACGCATATAAATCGCGCAGCGTCCTTTGGTCAGTTCCGTTTTGACGTTAACAGTTTTAAATGAATTGGTTATTGACCTTGAAGGAGCGTAAGCTGCAACCACAAGGGAAGTATTACTGTGGAGATGGATGGGAGGGGCGATAAGGAATACGTCGGAGGAACATCCCATCGAAAGAATGTTACAAGGTAAGAAGTAACTTGTTCTTCGAAGGGATTGTGTGCTCTGACGTATTCCTTATCTTTGATAGACTCCCATAGCAGTGGTGTGCAATTGGAGGTGAACCGAATGTAATACGGCTTTGCCAAACCTAGTCTCTTGACTAGAGGAGGAATCCAGGTTGTAAAATCTTGTGAAGGTATGTGCGGACGACCATGTGGCAGCCGCACATATGTCTCGAACCGGCACCCCTCTTTGGAGGGCCGAGGAGGCTGCGATACCCTGGTTGAATGAGCCCTATGATTTTGAGGAGGCTCTTTTCCTGCCAGTTTGTAACATTCCAGGATGGCCAAAATAATCCATCTGGAAATGGTTTGTTTTGTTAGTTATCGGTAGTCCCAACTTGTGCCTAGTTGGTTTGCTTGCCTAATCCTAGCAAGTCTGCTGATGTAAAATCTTAAAGTCCGCCTTGGGTCCAGCCTATGTAGCCTTTCTTCCTCTTTCCCCGGATGGAGAGGCGGATAGAATTAAGGTAAAGTCATTTTCTGAGTGATGTGGAATTCAGAAACCACCTTTGGGAGGAAATTAGGCTTCACCTGTAGGACAACCTTGTGCTTATGAAAAATTGTATGAGGGGGTATACAAGATAGAGCTTGTAATTCGCTCACCCTTCTAGCAGAAGTTAAAGCCACTAATAAGACAGTTTTAAGGGTGAGAAATCTTAGCAAACAAGAGTGGAGTGGTTCGAAAGGAGCACCCATCAGCTAATTTAAGACTAAATTTAAGTCCCATAAAGGAACCTGGAACGGTCTTGGAGGGTAGACAGTTAATCCCTTTAGAAATTGTATTACTAAGGGTAATTTGAAATACAAAGGTTCCTCCGCAGTGCGCTTGAAGATAGATAGCGCTGAGAGATAGCACTTGATAGTGCCAACTTGAAGGCCTGAATTTGCCAAGTAGAGTAGAAAGGATAACACCGTTGGTGTACCACATGAAAAGGGGTCGATATTCTCTTCTCTACACCAGCTGCAAAATTTGTTCCAACGGCAGCGGTATAAAGACTTTGTTGCTGGCCTTCTGGCCGAAAGCAACACTTCCATGACGTCATCAGGGAGGTCCCAATCCTTGTATCTCAACCTTTCAGAAGCCAGGCGTGAAGGTTGAGGGTTCTGATGTCTGCTTGGAGAACCTGACCTCCCTTCTGTGAGAGAAGATTCTCCTTGAGTGGAAGATGAATTGGAGGGCAGATGGACATGTCCAGAGGGTCCGGGTACCACGTTCTCCTGGCCCAGTCTGGGGCAATTAGGATCATGGTTTTCCGGAATCTTCTCAACCTCCTGATCATTTGAGGAATAACAGGGACTGGTGGAAACGCGTAGAGGAGTGGAAACTCCCAGTCCACTACGAACGCGTCTCCTAGAGCTCCTCTCGGGGGAAATTCCCTTGAACAGAACAGATCAGATCGCATTTCCTGTTGGTGCTTGTGGCGAACATATCCACCTGAGGGGTTCCCCAAAGGGCGAAGATCTCTTGAAGGACTTCCTGAGCTAGCTCCCACTCGTAGGAGACTGCTCTGCCTGCTCAGACCGTCCGCTGTCAAATTCTTCTCTCCGGCTAGGTGGACTGCCGATAGAGAGATTCCTTACTGAATTGCCCAAACCCAGAGCTGCATTGCCTCTCTGCACAGTGGCAGTGATCCTACGCCTCCTCTTTTGTTGAGGTAGTGCATAGCCACTGTGTTGTCCGTCATTATCAGGACATTTTTCCCCTGTACAGATGGCAGAAGAGCCTCCAGCGCTAGTCTGATTGCTCTCAGCTCTAACAGGTTGATATGTAATCTGGACTCCAATGGAGACCAACGACCGCTGATAGTCAAGTCTTTAGTATGGGCTCCCTACCCCGCGAGTGAGGCATCTGTGACTACTGTTATCTCCGGCCATGGTTGCCAAAACAGTTCCCCCTTCAAGATGTTTTCCTGGCAGGCCCACCACTGAAGGTCTCGAGCCACCTTGTCCGGAATCTGAAGGTCTGTCATTCTCCCTGAGAATTGCGACCACTGAATTCAGTGCCCACTTAAGAGATCTCATTCTCAGGCGGGCCTCTGGCACAAGGAAGATGCAGGATGCCATGAGGCCTAGCAACCTCAAAAAGGCGAAGGCTGGGAGACGTTGGGCATTTTGAAACTTGGTGACCATCTGCAGAATATCTTGAGCCCTCACCTCTGGTGGCGAGGCTTTTCCCAGGGAAGTGTCCAGGACCGCTCCAATGAACTGGCGTCTGTGATGGTATCATCTGTGACTTCTTTAAATTGAGGGAGAAGCCTAGTTTGTGAAGGAAGTGGCAGACCTAATCTAGCTAGATCTGAGCTTGTTCCGAAGATACAGCTCTGATCAGCCAATCGTCCAGGGAGGGGTAGACGTGGATCCCTTCCCTCCTTAGACTTGCAGCCACTACCGACATTAGCTTGGTGAAGACCCTTGGGGCGGAGGTCAGCCCAAATGGCAGAACTCGAAATTGATAATGAGAGCCGCCAATTGCGAACCTCAGGTATTTCCTGTGTTTGAGATGGATTGGCACATGGAAATAAGCATCCTGGAGGTCCAGAGATACCAGCCAGTCCTGGAGCTGGAGGGCCTGAAGGATCTGAGAGAGTTACCATCTTGAACTTCCTTCCTGAGGAACTTGTTCAATTCTCGTAAGTCCAAGATAGGTCTCAGTCCTCCGTCTTTCTTCTGTATGAGAAAGTAGGGGGGAGTACCAGCCCTTGTTCCTCTCCGCTACAGGTACCGGTTTGATGGCACCTTTCTCTAGCAGGTCTACAATTTCCTGCAAGAGGAGCGGATCTGGAACTCTCAGAAAGCTGTTCCCCGGTGAATGACTGAGGGATGCGTAGAAAAGGCAGGCAGTAACCTTGGGAAACTGTCTCCAATGCCCAAGCATCTGACATAATAGCCTGCCATTTTGTCAGATGTTGAGTTAACCTGCCCCCTACGGGTGTTTTGTGAAGAGAGTCCTCAGAGCAGTTTGGAGGCGGCTGATGCAGATGCAGAGGGTAAAGAGGCACCGGCTGCTGCTGCGGCTTTTGTGTTTTTACCCCGTCCACCTCGGGTGAATTTCTTCTGACCCCTTTGAACCAGCTGTCCTCTGCCCTTTCCGAATGCGGAATAGAAGCGAAAGGACTTACCTCTCCAAGAGGTTCCTGAGGGGCAATATGGTGTCTGACAGATTGCAGCTCCTAAGGATTTTGCTGCTGCCTTTGATGTTTGTAGTTTTTCTAAACTGTCATCCACCTTCTTACCAAATAAAGAAGAGCCGTCAAAGGGCATATTCAAGAGTCTGCTTTGCACATCTGGAGCAAAACCAGACTTCGCAACCAAGCAAATCTCCTGGTTGTTGTACTTGCCGCCATGGCCCTGCTGATACTGTCAGCAGAATCGATGCCAGTGTGAAGGGATTTGCACATTGCGTCCTTACCCTCCTTAATGATATTGAGAAACGCTTCCCTTTCTTCTCCCTCCAGGAGGCAGTCAGCCGCTGATGAAGCACACTCCCAAAGTGTGTGGCTGAACCTTGAGAGCATACAAGTAGCTTTGATGGATTTCAACGCCATGCTACATGCGGAAAATACTTTTTTGGCCATAGAGTCATATCTCTTATCCCTGTCCTGTGGAACAGTAGGGTAAGCCGATTTACTACCTGCTGAAGTAGCTGCCTGAACAACCAGACTCTTTGGAATTGGGTGTTTGATAAATATTCAGGGTCAGCAGAAGACACCTGATATTTAGCTGATAATTTTAGCTGATAATTTTTTGTTAACTGCCGGGATCCTCCTGTGGACCTTTGACCAAGATGTCTGAGGTTGTCTTGCTGAAAAGCAGGAGAGGGTGTGGACCATCCCATAAACTATTATCCTTGCCATCAAGGTTCTATAAGGGGTTTCAGCATGTTCCCCTGGGTCTGGTGTGGCAAATTCCACTTCTGGGGACGTGTCCAACCCACTTGCTTTCTGTAGGGTTTCATGGAGGTCTTTCAACCTACCTTCCTCAGAGGTAAATTCCTCTGGTGCAGGAGTTGCAGATCCCTGCAACTCAAAAGGTCTCTCCTGGTCCGAATCCTCCCCTTCTTCATAAATCGAAGATAAGACCCTGGAGTGGTCAGGTCTTGAAAATGGTATAAATCCCATTTCTAGAGCAGAAGGAGCCAAATTTATCATGATTGGCTGAGAAAATGTCGACCTCGTCGACGCAGACGTTAAAGGCTTCGAAGCCATCGAAAAATGCGTCGAGAAAGGTGGTAGAGGCCTCGATGAACTTAAGTGTATCGGGATTCTACTCGAGGTTGTCTAAGACATTCTCGTGCTCGAGGCGGCCATTGGTTTATCCTTTCTCGGCGTCGACTTGACTGACCTGTGCGTCGAAGAACCCTTCGATAACGGCGTTGCCAACGCCGATCTATGTGTCGAAGGGATCTTCGACGACGGCGAAGATGCAACTTTGCCTTTACTCGAGGGTTTGTGACGCTCGAGTGACTTTTTTCGCCAGGTACTGCGACTCGCAGCTTTTTGATTTTTCGGGTCTTTCACCCAGGGTATCACCCTCAGCAGTCTTCGAGGGGGTCGAGGCCGCTTTCACGAAGACGCTTAGCATCTTTTTCCTGAATTCCTCCCACTCAGCCTGAGAGCTATGTTTTGTGGGGCAGGAGACCCTTTTTGGGGAAACGGAAGACGAAGAAGGGGATCTTCGACGTCTTTGACTGCTTAGATCTCGAAGAGTGATGCGAACTGCTTCGAGACCTAGAACGAGAATGTCTTTTGTGATGGCGAGGAGATGAATGTCTCGACTCCGCTGAGGAAACTTTCGAAGAAGTTTTAACTGCCTTACCTCTCTCGAGCTTCCCCTTACGCTCCTTCAAGGCATTCGCCATCATGGACATGCAGTCCTCGCACTCCGAACAATGGTGCTCTATTCCCAGGCACCACAAACAGATCCTGTGAGGATCCTTCAACGACATTCCACAGTCTCGACTTTTTTTGAAGCCGGACCATGGAGTTGTCGGTTCGGGTGAGGAAGCCATAGAGTACGAGTTGATATTCACGAGGAATATATTGATATATGACTGAAGAACTGAGCAACGATATTCCGAGGCCACACGAAGCGCGGAAAAACGGAACTGAGCAACGGACGCTGCGCGAGTCTATTTATACGCGTGGTGATACGGAGGCCGTCGAGGGACATCGGCTCGAGGGAAGTCAGCGCGCAGCGCCCTCTACTGAAAAAAATGTTCCGAGGCCAGCAAGCTGGGAGATGATCTATCAAAGATAAGGAATACGACGAAGGACACAATCCCTTCGAAAGTTAATTTCACATCCTTACTGTTCATGGACTGTAAGAATGTTATTTTATTTCCCTTGTTCCCTCCCTTGCCTTGAAGCGCTTTGAAACATTGTGTATAGGCGCTATATAAATAACTTATAATATCAAACTATCATATCTAGATAGAATTGTGAATATTAGCTTGCGTCACATCTAGACAGGATTGTGAATGTTAGCATGTGCCACATTTAGCTGAAAGTCTGAACCTTAGCTTGCGTCACATCTAGTCAGGATTACGAATGTTAGCATGTGCCACACTAAGATGGAATAGTGAATGATAGCAGGCACCACACCCAGACATAAAATTGCAAATACAGCAATGCAAACACTAACAATTTCATCCCTCTGCATACACCTCCCAAACTCTAACCAAACACAACCACAAGCCTTAAGCGCAGCAAAATGCACAAACTTCACTACACCAACAAAACAAACCACACATAGACTTGCACAACTGCACACGACTACTGACCGTAAAACAACCCAACCCCAGCCAACGGACCCACCGGGCTGAGGCTGCCAACAGCACATCACTGCTATCTTGCACTTTTCCAGCTCATTCCCACTAACTCACAACCCCCTCTCCCTTTTCTCAGAGCCACCAGAGCGCCAGGGGACCACTCCGGTTGGGGAATAGTGCGTGGTACAAATATCCTTCAACATTAACATAGGAAACCCAACCTTTGGTATAAGCTTGTACTTTTGGGATGGCCCACAGACACAACCTACACCCACAGATGACTTCAATAGCTAGGGTACTGGGAACATTAATATCTTACTGTTGACATTTAGAATACTCTTAGAAGTTGGTAAAAGGCAAAGGTTATTAGAACAAGAGACCACAAATATTCTTAAGTAGGCAAATACTTTTGGATTCCTCAAGAAGAGACATACAATTCAATAGGCTAAGCAAATGTCAATAGGCAAAAGTCTTGTATAGGATGAAGAACTTCTGGTAAGTAAATGGAGAAGTCTTTGCACAAGTTCTTAGGAGTCTTTGACCAAAAGAAGAATCAAATGTAGGGCCACAAGCGGATTAGGCTTGCGAGTTGTAGAAGTTGCAAGCACTCTACAATAAGAGGTAAGTTCTCAGACTTTTTTACAGCACCTTAGAAATGAAAAAAAGATGCCGCTGATGACCTCGGTTCCTGTGCAGGTCTCGCTGTTCCTGGGCCTCAGTCGTGGAGACAAGAGGGAGAACGTCAGGGGACTCCTGCAATGCACTGCGACGGTCAAAACTCGCAACCGGCAAACTTCACTTTCAGTGGCTGTTCAGTGTTTCAGCTCATCGCATCTACCGCAAATAGCAACACCGCAGTTCCTGGCTGCGGAGGTGGACTTTCCTTGCTTCTGGGGTCCCGCACTGTTGAGGGGGCTCAGGCTTGGTCAGTCCTGCTTCCTGGGAGTCCGGAGGATCTTCCAAAAGCTCTAGGCCAACTTAAAAGCAACGCACACAATCTGGTGTTCCTCTCCCTGGCTATACGGTTTCCAGCAGCAACTCTGCAAATTCAACCAGCTCTGAGATGGATGTCCAGGTGGCTTACTTTGGAGTTGATTGGTCCCACCAACTCAAGGGGAGAAGTCCGTGCAGGGGTTTCTCGGTCAATTGGCATTTCGGCACTGCAGCAGGGCTGCACCGGGTAAACCAACGGTCCAGGAGTTGCAGCAGGCATCCTCTTCAAGTTCTTCTTCGGTTCCTTCGTCCAGTGGTCGACTGCCTTCCAAGCCAAAAGACTCACCTTTTATTCAGTTCTCCACCATTCACTGCAGCCTAGCTGTCACTCACCGAGCAGGGGGACTGTCCTTGCTGGACAGCCAGCCAATCACTACAGAGTGCATTTGGGTCTCCTAGGAGACCCAAGCACGGAGTTTCGGGTACTTCCCTCACTTCCTGCCTACCCCAGACACTCTGGCGTCAGAGGCGGTCTTCACTCCTGAAGCCCGCCCAAGGCGAATGAAGGAACCAAACTAGGTTTGGCACGCAGAGCAAAAGTCTAGAAGGAACTTTCCACCAAGAAATGGCAAAAAAAAGACAGGGACCCGTTTTTACAGAGGGTCTTAAGGCGCCATCTTGAAAAACCTGGTTCCCGCGATTTATGCTACTGGTGTTCGCGGTCAGGAAAAATCTTGGTAGTTTTGTAAAACCACTGCCACCAGCCATTCTGAAAGATAGGGTAGCATTGTTACATGAGTATCGAGACGGGGGATATCAAGCAACCCCTCCACTACTCTATTGTAAGCGCGCCCAGGAATTTAAAAGACTAGTAAAGTCAATTTCACTTTACTTACTCTGGGAAACAGTAGTTTATCCCAGAAAAGGCATTTAATCCTTGGGAAAGCCTGTAAAGGCTTCCCTGTGCCACTGAACTGAGGGGGCTGTGTGACACAAATGAAAGTTTTATGCCTATGGAGTTGTCTAAAACTCAATAACCAAAAGTAAAACACATTTCAAAACACATGAGTGGGAAAAAGGGTCACACTCCAGGTAAAAATAAAAATAAAAAGTCCTCAAAATCCAGCAAAGTTGCTGGGGGTCTCTAAGGTCCCCTTCATCTTGTATACTGGCTTGCAACATTGTGTTACTACTGACTTCTACAATTGTATTCGCTCTCCACTCTTACTTCTCCAATCTTTTTGACTGCTTACACTCTGTTCTCTCCTCCTTTCCCTTCTCCAATCTCCTCCCCTTACTTTCTTCTATGCACTTCCTCTATCAGAATTGTCCCTGGACCTAATATGATCGCAACCTCGTCTGTTTCCTCCACCCTCCCATTACTGTTTTTTCCTCCTTGACCCCCCCTCCTCCTCCAGCACCATCTGAAATGTCATCAGGCCTAGTATGATAGCTAGTTTTGTTCCTCCCCTCCCTTTCTGCACCCCTCTCCCTCACCTTTTGTTTTCTCCGGCTCTACCAGAAATGTTGTCAGGCCTAGTATGGTAGTTGCCTGTGTTTCCATTTCCTTCCCACTCTCCCCCTCCCTTACTTATCTATGTCTTAGCTCTTGCACTACCTGAAATGATAGTTCACATCCTTACTGTTCATGGCCTGTAAGAATGTCATTGTATTTTCCCTTGTTCCCTCCCTTGCCTTGATGCTCTTTGAGACACAGTTTATATAGCGCCTATGCACAATCATATATGGTGAAGGGAATTAGCACATTTCTGAGAATTCTCCGTAACACCTGGCTGCTCAACACGCTACCAACCTGTGTAGTACAGACTTATATCAAGGTTGTGTTCCTATTGCCATGAAGTCAGGGTTGTTGTACTGCATACAATCTTGTCCAACAGGCATCATGGTGTATCTTCAGAGACACAAAAGTCCGAAAAGTCCCCTCACCAGTGTGCTGGACCTTTTTCACAGAAGAATTCAACCACGATTTTCTTTCTTCTTCTATGCTCCTTGAAAAGGCACCAAACCTGCAAAACCGCATCCACCAGCGAGGAAAACCTTGCATAGAGCCTTCTCCATTGATCTCTGCTACAAAATACCTTCTGAGGTCTTGTTTTCAGTCACAACAAGGAATCCACTGATCGGATATTTGGCTGCAGATCCCGAAGTCCTCCTGCTGCACATTCTTCCGTAATGCGGAGGTACTGTTAGGAGTTGTGTAGCTGTGGGGCATTTTCTGAGATGGGGAGGCCCATCATCCAGTGCACCCAGTCCCACTAGTAGAATCCTGCTAGGGTGTCTTCTGCAAAGCCCCTAGACCTTCTAACCCTAAAGTACTTGCCTATTTACCCAGTCTTCCTAAGGAACTCTGACTTTCGCTACTTTAGGACCTATTCTGACACAGTCTGTTGGTCACTAGTCCCTATTGACCTCCCTTCTGCCAATGAGAACACTATGTGCCAAGAACCATGGAAAAACTTTGAAGGATTGGGCATTTTGCCTAGAAAAGAAAATAAGTGTTTAAAAGTTACTCACTTGTAAAAAAGAGTTGGTTGGTAACTAACTCTAAAAGTGAACAGTTAGAAAAGTTTGTATTTACCTTGGATGTAGAGGGTGCTAGAGAGCGGACCAAGCTGGCCACTCTTATCTGAGCTCCTGTGCGGCTCTCGATTAATACTGAACAATCACTGCAAACCCAGCGGAGAACCAATCTAACTCATCTCACCCGAGCACAGCCGCTAGCCAACGCACACAATCTGCTCTTTATATCAAAAATCCGACCCCCCGGACCATAATCCAAGCCCGCCAAGTTAGCCAGTTGTGGTTCCACAGCGCGGCGACGTGTGAGGGCCCCAGACAGAAACCTGCAGCATGAAGATCCGGGTGCCGACGCCGTGAGGACGCACCTGCCGCCGAGTGTGCTTGAGGAACCTCCCGACCGGTGAGATCCCTGCCAGAGGGAGGCGGTGTCGACACGGCCCGGACTGGTCTCACGACTGGGCCCTAGACCACGGCAGAGATCACCAGCCCATCCGCAACATGCCGGCGGGCGCTGATGGAGGGGCTAACCCCATGCCCGCAACCCCGGAGTGAAGAGCCACTACCAACCCATGAGCCTTCCGGACCTGCCCTCTAGTCGGGTGGCCCAGCGACGGAGAGAGTGCCGGGGCGGGACCTGGCGGCAGCGGCAGGCGCGCGGCATCTCCTGTGCCGGCCCAAGTTCCAAAACAACAGCCAGTGGAGACCAGAGGGAATCTCGCCCGCTTTGTCCAGAAAGCCACAGACCAAGGAGACGAGAGGTGTGGCTCCCATGTGGCGACCCTCATCGGCCCAAAGGTACTGTACTCCTGAACGCGCCCCAGCCAGCAGCACTCCTAGCCGACGAATACCTCACCCCACAGCGCCTAATCCCAACAGTTGCAACGTCCCAGCCGTGCGGGCCAGCCAGGGCCTGACGCCGCACGCAGAGCAGCCTCGGTGGGGGAGTTGGAGAAGCAAACACCTGGTCACTTTGGGGTGTTTGGGGGGACCCTGGCTGGCCGCCTGATGCTGGTCTGCGCCCTGCTCCGCTGCGCCTGGTTTCTGCTGGCGTCAGGCACCCACGGGAGGCCCCACAAATCCAATCTTCGATAGCCCAGCAAGAAAACCAAACTGCCACCCTGCAAAAGCATCCAAGCAAAACCCCCACAGCAAAGCATCTTTCCCAAAACACCCTGGCGAAAGTGAGACGAGACCCAACTGTCTCACACAAGACAATCCTAAAAGGCAGCAAGACACTCACTGGCAAGTGAAACAATAACTGCCAGTTCACAGCCCAGCAGGAAATCCCTATAAAGATCGGCTTCAGCAAGAAACAAAGAAGGTTGTAAACATAATATAAACTATTATCTGGGCGACACCATTTGAAACCAAACCTACCTGGTCTACGAGAGCATCGGGAAACAAACCTAGGTCGACTCTGACCAGAGCTACCTTTCCAACTATAGCACACATTAACCGCTACTAAGAGATCTCCGAAGAAGCCACAACGCCAAGGGCAAGAGAACCCGTGCACCTCTGTCAACCACCACATCCCTCACACACCATGGGGAAATCGGAGAAATCACAGCGCAAGCTGAACTTTGATACCGGAAGCTCAGCCAGAACCCTGCGATCGACCAACGGGCCAGAATCTCACGACACAAGGTGCACACCAGGAAGACAACCCTACCCAACTACTAGATATTAGAGAAATTTTGCTTGAGCTGAAGAGCGGGATAAGGAACCTTGACAGTAAAATAGATGGCCTCTCCTCCAAAGTCGACCAACTACAACATCGGCTTGACAAACATGCCGACCGACTGGAAATGGTGGAGCAGCGGGTGTCCGATCTAGATTATGGTGCCACGTCTGTAACAACCAGGGTGTCAGTTCTGGAAACACAAATTAAGATGGGGAATGCTAAAAATGAAGACCTAGAAAGGTGCTCTAGGAGAAACAACGTGAGGATAGTCGGCGTCAGGAAACAACTACAATCACGTATGGAAGAACATGTGGAGAAATTAAGCTCAGACCTCTTCGGGCCAGATAAGCTATCACATCTCTTAGTCATTGAGAGAGCTCACAGGATCCCCTCAACGAAACAGATTCCAGGAGCATACACCCCCCCCGCCCCCCCCTGACAGATTATCGCAAATTTGTTGAATTATAGGGATCGCAACACGATCCTGAGGCTTGCGAGGGAGATAGGAGACTTACAATATGATGGGTATTCTATACACTTTTACCCAGCTGTTCAGGCACAAAGAAGATCCTTCACAAATGTTAATCACCTACGTGACAACCAGATTCCCTACTCAATGCTCTTCCCTGCCAGGCTCAAAGTCCGACACAACGGGAGAGCCCAATTCTTCCAGTCACCCGAAGAAGCCAACATGTATCTATCAGGCGGGCTGCAAAGCGTCCAATGCCAATCCAAGAATACCACAGAGAGAGTACATAGAGATACACCATGTTCACACGATGAGAAATAGAAGATACCCTATAAAAGCCAAAAATAAACCGCCGGAGGAAAAACGAAATCAAACGAAAGCCGCACAGTTTGGGAAGCTCCAAGCGCCCCTGGCACAGCCCAGTTATGATTCACCAGTTGGACGTTACTTGGGAGGGTAAAGAGGAGGAGCAAGTTGGGGTTTGTTCGCGAACCAGGGAGGGAAACAGTTGGCAAATTAAGATTGCCCGATTTAGACAAGTTAGTTATGTGACGCGCACCGACCGGAACCAGGGCACCCTGCACCCGACCCCACCAGTCCCACATCTAATGCGACAACCAATTCTTAACCAATGGACAGCAAATATGGACCGCTCTGTGCTGCTGTGTAAACCAACTCCCAAAAACCTAGCCACAAACGAGAGAAAATATGCCATATTCAATCTAGCCACTTGGAACATTAAAGGCGGCAATCAATCAAGCAAAATGAGGAAAATATCAATACCTACATCAGCCCAGGATAGATGTAGCCTTAATCCAGTAGACGCACCTGCGCCCGCCTCTGAGAACCACTGGGCAAAAGATTAGGGATGCCACAGGTACTTCGCCTCCTTCTCTTCATACGCCAGAGGAGTAGCTATATCAACAAAAGTGCCAACTTCAGGCTAATTCAGACCCAGAAAGACTCCGAAGTTAGATCCCTACTGGTCCACGGAACTATCCATGGGGAAGAAGTCATCTTGCTTAACTACTACGGCCCAAACACAGACGGCCCCAATAGCTAACTGGGTACTGACTCACCTTGAATCCAATAGAGAAGCCACAATAATCTGGGGCAGCAACCTAAACACACCCCTAGACCGACGTAAAGATAAATCACAGAACACTTCAGCTTCACCATCCACAGTGAGCCTCCAAATTACCGAAATATGTAAAGCCTACGATCTTAAAGACATTTGGAGAACTAAACACTGTGACTCCCTCAAATACACGTACTACTCCTGGGTCCACAAATCTAGCTCGAGACTAGATTACATTCTCGTATCCACGCAAAGCAGACTCCAATGGGGAGACTGTCAAATCCTGTCGAGGTCCCTTTCAGAACACTCAACAGTCGTCCTCGAATGCATACCATCCCGACATAGTGGCAATAGACCCCATTGGAGATTCAAGCATGGGGCCCTCCAGGACTAGGTCTTCGCTGACGAGCCAAGAACTGAATAACAGTCCTTCATCGAAACAAACATCGGCTCCGTGTCCTTAGCAGGCACTCTGGGAAATGCTAAAACGCTATGTCAGAGGAGTATGTTCAGCGAAAGAAAACAGGATCATCAAGCTAATAAGGAGAGAACTAGCTGCAAGCGAAATCCACCTAAAATCACTCGAACAATTTCTCCTTACCGCAAACAATCCCAACATGCTGGCGGCACTCAAAGTGGAAGTAGAATCCTTCAGAGCAGCAGCAGAGAGAGAGAAATCAAATTCCTATCTAGTAACCACTAGAATCCATCAATATGGCGAGGGACAGAAACCTGGAGCTCTCCTAGCAAGACTAGCTGCGGCAGAGAGGAAATCCACAATGGTCGAATCAGTCCTCGACCACACAGGCAAACTCGTCCACTCCAAAGAGGACATAGTAGAAACATTTTGCAAATTCTATAAAAATCTGTACGATTTTCATTACACAGCAGACCAACGAGCTGGAGCAATACCTAAATGCAATCGAACTCTATTGGACAAGCACCGAACGCCGAGAGCCACTAAACGAACCCATCACAAAAGAAGACATTATCGAAGCAATTAAAGATCTACCAAACACAAAGGCTCCCGGCCCAGACGGCCTAACAGCTCCACAACTGGTGCAAGTATACAACGAAGCCATAGTTAAGGGCCAACTATTCCAACACTCTACATGGTCAACATAATACTCCTCCACAAGCCTGGCAAACCAAAAGAGGAGTGCGCCTCATACAGACCCATTTCACTGATCAACCTGGACAATAAAATCTTTGCAAAAATTCTTACCAAAAGACTGATGCCCGCCATGGTATTAGCATATCAAGAAGGCTTTGCCCCAGGCAGGAACACTTCATTTGGCCTGAGAAGGATGTTCGGGTGATGGGAGCCCTCGACTCGAAAAGACAAGCAGTGGTAGTATTATTAGACGCCGAAAAAGCATTCGACTGTTTAATGGCCCTTCCTCTATGCCATACTGGGAACGAATGGGCCTAGGAAAACAGTTTATACAAATGATCGCCCTACTGTACAAACAACCATCATCCAACGTAGTACTGAACAAGCAGCGCTCCAACATATTCTTCCTAGGAGGAACGAGGCAAGGCTTCCCGCTATCAGCATTGCTATTTACACTAGTCATGGAACCACTGGCATCAGAACACAGGCTATATATCACCTGCACAGTGGCCTTGCCCTAGGACCACTTAGAATTATTGTATCTCTATATGCGGACGACGTCGGACTCTTTCTACATAACCCTAAAAAAAAATCTAAACCCTGTGATGCGAACAATAACCAAATTTGGCAACTTCTCCCAACTAAAAATCAATAACACAAAATCACTAATCTTTCCCCTCACCACGTCGACTAAGGAATTCACAGATGACTTTGGATTTAAATGGCAGCACTCAAATGTCAGATACCTAGGTATCATAATGTCCAGATCCAGCACTGACATAATGCGAGACAACTATGAAAATACGTAGGCACGAATCCAAAGCAAGGTGAACAGGTGGAAATCGCTCCCGCTGACGCTTTGAGGCAGAGTATCACTGGTTAATATGGTGATCCTCCCGAAGTTGCTATATCTATTCACAAACATCCCCGTAATACTGCCACAAAGACTCGTACATCAAATTCAGAGCATAATTCTCAACCTGGTTTGGGCAGGCAAGGTAGCCAGGGTAGCTCACAGCACTCAGACTCCCCCTGTGACACAGGGTGGTCTAGCCCTTCCAGATATGGAACGTTACTACTGGAAAGCCCAAGCTCAATATCTCAGCTACTGGTACGCCGTACACTTCATTCGACCTCATGTACAGATTGATGGAGCACTGGCAACTCCTCACCTCCTCCGCGCTATAATCTTCGGCCGTCAACAAACACCCTCAAGACCAATGAATGTCGTGTCCACAACATTCACAATCTGGAAAAGAATGGACAAGAAAAGCAGAATCCAAACCAGATTCGCCCCGCTTCTCCCGGCAAGAAGCATACCAGGTATCCCAATCGCTTCAGAAAAGGCATTTCAACTATGGACCAAAATAAACTACAGGTCAACACCCTAGGTGACCTCTTCCCAGAAGGCACTTTCATGTGCATGCAGCAGGCCAAGGACAGGATGTAACAAGGCCCTTGACACATTCATCTACTACAGACTCTGGCACACCCTGCAGGCCGTCATCCCCACCTTTCCACTCCAGTCCCCCCTCCCCTCCACATGGCCCTTGCTGCATATCGTAATCCAAGCCTGAGGATAGGGCAGACTAGTAGCAAACATGTACAAAACCCTATTGGCCAGAGGAAAAAAAAATATGCAAGCCCCAGAAGATGGGAAAGGTCTCTAAATATCACAATACCTGAAGAAGGCTGGAGCTATATCCTCAAACTCACCTAAAAAGTTGCGATCAACACAAGATACAAGCAGATTCATTTCAACTACGTTCACCAAGCGTACTACACTCCGGCAAAACTACATGCCCAGCGAGCAACGATATCCACTGCATGTACCCGATGTGGCTCCCCAGAGGCAGACTTTTTACATCTCGCATGGCTGTGTTCCGAAGTGGCAGCGTTCTGGAAAACTGTATTGGAGAAAATATCAGCAATAATCGGAATACAACTTAACCCCGACCCGGTATTGACTCTGCTAAGTCTGACCAACCAGATACCCGACCCTGCGCAGAAATGAACCAACCTGTTTCTGGTCCTAGCACGCAGGAGAATTGCATGCAGCTGGGGGAGGGGTCCACCACCGAACCTACAGCAGTGGCTACGCGATGGTGCATATTGTGAAGACGTGGAAACCATGTACATTAGGACATTGCCTCTACATGCTTGTCCTCCAGACATCTGGGGCCTACATATAGCCTACTGTCAACAGACGATGAGATAGACCCACAAACTCCGTCAACACGCAGCCAAAACGAACCGCCACAAAACTCTACCTTGCCTCTCGATGCCACTTAATGGCAAAACTTCTGCTTTTCGTTTTTCCTTTCCTTTTTCTCCTTGTTCTACAAGACAAAAGACTTGGTCGGCCAACGGGCAAAGCATGGAACAGTTGGGGGGGCTGGGTTTTGACAACCGGTGCATGGTCTTGGTTTTTAATTGACTGAAAAACCTAAGAAAATAAGGAACAAGTTACTTACCTGTAACTGTTGTTCTCCAGCATGGGTCTGGCATGGATTCACATGCTCATGAATATTCCCCGTCGTCAGGCTGGGAATCCTCGGTAAAGAAAAAACCAGTATCAGTTTCGTTTCTGATCTGTCTTTCGTAGTAATAACCAATCACTGGTCTCTGCGTCATACTGACCACAGCCAATGACTGCCCTCTACCTAAGCACCGCCTCTGGCAGCCATCTTCAGATTTGGAAGCACGTGAAGTGGCAGTATGACCAAGTGAAGAGCCGCAGAGGGGTAGGCGGGAGGGTTCGCATGTGAATCCATGCCAGACCCATGCTGGAGAACAACAGTTACAGGTAAGTAACTTGTTCCTTCTCCAGCATGGGGTCTGGCATGGATTCACATGCTCATGAATAAAGAATACATAGCAGTACACACATGCACAACCACGGGAGGTGGCAAAGGCTCAACATTAAGCATCACATCAACTCAACATTAAGCATCTTACCTCCTCACCAGGCTCACCTCAGGCGAACAGGTTGCGCAGCACTGCTTGGCCGACCCTGGACTCCTCCCTGGAATCCCGGTCGACGCAGTAGAATTTCGTGAAGGTGTGCGTCGACCTCCACGTAGCAGCCCTGCAGATGTCCAGCAGGGGCACACCAGATAGGAACGCCGTGGTAGCTGCGATCGCTCTGGTGGAATGGGCTCTCGGACGGCCAGGCAGCGGTCGGTTTGCCAACCGGTGACAGCACATGATACAGCCGGAGAGCCATCTGGAGATGGAAGCCTTCGAGAGAGCCTTCCCCTGATTGACAGGTCCAAAGTTCACAAAGAGTTGTGACGTCTTCCGAAAACCCTTCGTGCGGTCCACGTAGAACTTCAGCGCTCTAGCTACATCCAGCGAGTGCAAAGTTCTCTCAGCCGGCGACGAAGGGGACGGGAAGAACACAGGTAACACCAAGGGTTCGTTGAGATGGAAGTCCGACGGTACCTTGGGCATGAAGGAGGGGTGCGTCCTGAGCACTACCCCCGTGTCGTGGAAAGTCAAGTACGGGGCCTTGCAGGAAAGGGCCTGGATCTCTCCCACTCGTCGTGCGGAGGTGATGGCCACAAGAAAAGCTGTTTTCCACGATAGAAACTTCAACGGGGCCGAGTGCAGAGGCTCGAACGGAGGTCCCATGAGCTTGGTCAGCACCACGTTGAGCTCCCACGCCGGGGCCGGAGCCTTCACCGGCGGGAACGATCTGAACAGTCCCTTCATGAACTCTTTCACCAGACGACGAGACCACAAGGACGTCCGGCCCGTGGTTCTGGTGTATCGGGAGATCGCAGCAAGATGAATCTTGATGGACGCATGTGCCAGACCAGCTTTGGCCAGCGTCAGCAGGTACGGCAGTACTTGGGGAGCCGTAATCCGTAGAGGGTTAATCTTCTGTGAGTGGCACCAGACAGAGAACCTCTTCCATTTGTGTCCGTAGCATTTAAGAGTCGAGGACGCCCTGGCCTTTGCAAGAACCTCTCTGCAATCGGCCGGTATGTCGTATCCTCCAAACTCTAGTGCTGCAGGAGCCAGGCCTGCAAGTTCAGCGACTTCGGGTCGTGGTGGAGGATGGCGCCTCCTTCCCTGGAGAGTAGATCCGCGTCCGCCGGCAGCTTGATCGGCGGGGACGCTGACAAGTCCAGAAGGTCCGGGAACCATATCTGCCTCGGCCACGCAGGTGCGACGAGGATCATCCTGCACCGTGACCTCTTGAGCTGGTTGACGAGCCGGATTAGCAGAGGCAAGGGAGGGAACGGGTAGAGGAACAGGCCCTCCCAGGGGAACGAGAAAGCATCGCCCATGCTCCTCGTCTGGGGAAACCTGCTGGCGAACCTCCGGCACTTGGTGTTCGTCGCCGTCGCGAACAGGTCGATCTGGGGTGTGCCCCACCGTCGGAAGAGGCGATCCACCAGATCCTGCCGTAGTTCCCACTCGTGGCACGAGCGCAGCTCCCTGCTGAGTGAGTCGGCGATGGTGTTTTTTATCCCTGCCAGATGAAACGGCACCAGAAAAATCCCTTGGGCGACGGCCCAATGCCACAGGTCCTGCGCCTCCTTGGACAGCGCTGGGGACCTGGTTCCGCCCTGTTTCCTGATGTAAAACATGGTGGTGGTGTTGTCGGTGAAGATCCTCACCACCTTGCCCTTGAGGGACGGAAGGAAGTACCTGAGGGCCCAAAACACTGCACGGAGCTCCAGGACGTTGATATGTAGGGACTTCTCCGTCGGGAGCCAGAGTCCCCTTGCGTGCAGATTTTCGGTGTGCGCTCCCCACCCTTCCAGGGAGGCATCCGTGGTCACAGTCTCCTGGTGGGCTGGGGTCTGGAAGTCCATGCCCGCCGTCAGATGCGCGCGGGTGCCCCACCACCGTATCGCTCGTCGGAAACTCTCGTCGAGCTTGATCCTTTCCTCGAAGCTGCCTGTCATCTGGATCCAGCGCGCATCCAGGAATTCTTGCAACGGGCGCATCCGGAGCCTGCACATGGGAATGAGGTAGATGCAGGAAGACATCATCCCGAGGAGGGACTTGATGGACCTCACTTTGGCCGCGTCGGCCACCAACATCCGTTGCACCTTGCCCAAGATGGTCCTGGTCCTCTCCTCCGACGGGGAGGCCAGAAGGGACACTGTGTCGAGCCTCGCTCCCAGAAACAGTGCGACTTGCGCGGGCACCAGGTGGGATTTGGCGTAGTTCACGGAGAATCCCAGGTCCGTGAGGAGTTGGACGGTCCTTGCCGTGTGGACCACGGCGAGCTCCCTCGTCTTGGCGCGGATGAGCCAGTCGTTCAGGTAGGGGTAGACGTGGATCCCCTCGCGGCGCAGCTGCGCCGCCACCGGTGCAAGGCACTTGGTGAATACCCTGGGTGCCGACCGTAGTCCGAAGGGAAGGGCTTTGAACTGGTAATGACGCCCTTGGACCACGAATCTGAGGAATTTGCGGTGCCCCTTTAGGATGGGAATGTGGAAGTAGGCATCCTCCAAATCCAACGACGATAGGAAGTCTCCTTCCTCCAGCTGACCCAGGACGTGCTGGAGGGTGACCATCCGGAACTTCTGCGCCTTGATGAACTTGTTCAGACGTCGCAGGTCCAGGATGGGGCGCCATCCTCCCGTCTTCTTCTTCACGAGGAAGTATCTCGAGTAGACTCCGGAGCCCCGAAGCCTCTTTGGGACGAGTTCGATGGCGCCCTTTCTGAGCATCGCCTTTACCTCCAGGAGAAGTTGAGGGACGTGAAGTTCTTTCCTGGCCACGGGGGGGACGCGCGGGCACCTTCTTTGAAACTCGAGCGCGTGGCCCCGGGCCAGGGCGTCCAGCACCCAACGGTCGGTGGAGATGGACTCCCACACGCTGACGAAGCCCGCCAGCCGGCCTCCCACCGGGGTGCTTCGGTGGGGGCCCGACCCCACGGCCGGTTAAATCCTGCTTGGACGCGGCCTTGCCGCCTTGACCTCCTTGGCGACGACGGCGGGGTCCGCTAGACTTGCCTCGTCCTCTGTAGGCCTCTTGCGACGACGAGCGGGCCGCTTGACGGTAGGAAGCGAAACCGCCGCCGGAACCTTTGGAGGCGCCCTTGCCTCCGCCGCTCCGAAAGGGCGTCCGTCGTTGCAGGACTCCAAGGGCCCGGGCCGTCTCAGTATCCGCCTTGATGGCCTGAAGGGAATCGTCCACTGTCTTCCCAAACAGGTTGTTCCCGTCGAAGGGCATGTCCAGGACTCTGGTCTGGACGTCCTGCCGGAAGTCCGTAGCTTTGAGCCATCCACGACGTCGAAGGCAAACACCGTTGCCCAGCTGGCGGAATCCAGTGTCGGCGATGTCCGTCGCCACGGTGATGGCGTGGTCCGAGGCCACCTCACCTTCCTGCAGGATCTCAAGGGCCTCCGCCCTCTTGTCGTCCGGCAGAAAATCCAGCAGGGGAGCCATCTTGTACCAGAGCTCCCTTTCGTAGCGGGCCACGATAGCCAAGGCGTTGGCCGCTTTAATCGTCGTCGCTGCCGACGAGATGACTCTACGCCCCATAGTATCCAATTTCTTTCCCTCGCCGTCCGGCGGGGAAGTCGATGTGGAGGCCGCACCCCCCCCGCTTTCTTCCTGGCTGCCGCGGAGACGACGGAGTCCGGGGTAGGCTGCGCCCGGAGGCATAGGGGGGCCGTGTCCGGGACCCGGTACTTTTTCTCGTACCGGTCTCTTCTAGCTGGCGTCGTGGAAGGGTTCTTGAGGAGGGAAAGGCCCTCATCCCAAATGTCGTCCAACAGAGGCACTGCGAGGACCGTCTTCCTCTTGGCCTCGCGCCGCTGATAAAGGAAGCCTTCCTTTTTCTTCTCCTCAGGGCAGAGTTGGAAAAGCTCGGAAGCCCTGGAGATCATGGAGTGGAAAGATCCGATCTCGTCGGGCGGAGAGGCCCTGGTGGGAGGCGACGACGGAAAATCCTCGTCGTATGCCTCGTCGTCCGTACCCGTCGCTGCCGTGTCAGTCCCCGTATCATCCCCTCGGGTGGACGGGGAGGAGTGCTGGAAGGGGCGCGACGGTTGAAAAGGAGGTGGTGGATGGATCCTTTTCTTGGTAGGGGGAACACCAGAAGGTCCCGGTTCTGGATCCCCCGACGGGAGAGGTTCCTCCGTCGGTAACGGTAGCCTCGTCCTTATCTCGGAGCATAAGGACTGTATGACCAACAAAATGGCCGCCGAGTTGTCTTGCGGCGCTGGCAGAGGGGAATCCGACGGGCGAGCAGGGGCCCCGTCGGTATCCTCGACGATGTCGTCGTCGTCACCTGCGTCGGGGTCCATTCCGACGGGCTGGCCTTCTTCCACGCCTAGGCCGTGGCTTAAGACCTCGATCAGCTCCTCTTCTGAGGTTGAGGCCGACTCTACGACGACGCCCTGCCCCCCCTTCTTCCCCACGGAGGGTTTCACGGGGGTCCTATCGATGGGCACAAAGGAAGACTCCCTCCGAGGAGGCAGGGAGATTCTGGGCCCTGAGGTCGCCACCACTGGTGCAGCCACCACAGGCTGAGCCAGGGCCGCCGCGACCGTTTCGATAGAGGGCTTGGTCGGATGGATCAAGGCCTTCACCACCTTAGGTGCGCTCACCGCCTTATCCTTGAGGGAGGGGGCACTGCCACGCTCCTCCTCTGCCTTAGAGCTCGACCGGGGCCTCTCCAGGAGCTTCGCCGGGTGCTCGGCCTTCCTCTTACCCGACCCAGAGCGTTGGCTCGTGGTTGATGGTGCCGGGGAGGGTGCGCCCTGCCTGGCGCCCGTAGAGCCCGACCGTTCGGCGCTCCCGGTGCCAGCGGACTCGCGGTGCTTGGCCTTATGTTGGGCCCCCGTCGCCGGGGCGCCCTCAAAGGTCTTAGAAGACCGCTCGGATTTCTTCTTCTTCTCGCCAGACGGGCTCTTACCCTCCAGCCAGTTGGCGAGACGTTGATGGCGGTCCTTCATGGTCCGTTCCGACATGTTGCCGCAAAACGCACAGTCCTTCTCCACGTGCGTCTTGTCCTCATGAAGGCAGTAAAGGCAGAAAGAGTGTTCGTCCTCCTTGAAGACGTTTTGCAGCTGGCATCCAGGGCAGACCCTGAACAGCTTTCCGGGCGTCGAGCTTCCCTTCTCCTGGGCCATCTCCGAGACAGGGCCTGAGAAGCTTCTGGAGTCCTCCGAAGTGTAGCTCGACGAAATCTTCACCCTTGAGGGGCACAGATGAATCCGACACGGGTCCCCGTTGATCGGATGTAGGATCGGTGGAGCTTGAGGCTCTTTTGACCGAAAGAATCGAAGTTTTTTGTAAAAAGCGCGAAAAAATAGCACTAACGCTCGAGAGCAATAGCACGAGGATCCCAACACATGAACGTGCGGTAAAAATCTGAAGATGGCTGCCAGAGGCGGTGCTTAGGTAGAGGGCAGTCATTGGCTGTGGTCAGTATGACGCAGAGACCAGTGATTGGTTATTACTACGAAAGTCAGATCAGAAACGAAACTGATACTGGTTTTTTCTTTACCGAGGATTCCCAGCCGGACGACGGGGAATATTCATGAGCATGTGAATCCATGCCAGACCCCATGCTGGAGAAAAATAATTTACCTTGGATGTGTGATGCACTATTCTTAAAAGTATGGTGAACATCTTTCTTTCCTTAGAAACCATTTTGCCATTCTAATAAAAAGATGTGAAGGTATATTATTCTCCTGTGAGTAGGTTGTGCCTCTTCCCAAAAGTAATGTGTTGGCTTAAGAATATTATACCTGTTAAGATAATTGTATGAGTGCCCCCCCCAACTGGGTCTTTCTTCCGCTGACTTGCTGTTAGCCTGTCAAGAATAAGTCTGTATTAGGTTGTTGCCTATCTGTTTTATTTATTGCATTTGCTGCACACCCATACCCTGGGGTATCATGGCATAGTGTCAGACATCTTATTGTAGATTCAGAAGCATTCACAGTACATGCATAAACAAGGCAATGAGCAGGAGATTACATAATGTGGAAATATTGGATAGTTACATAAATCAGATTTACTTATTTACTTGGTTATCGTTTAAACAGGACTTATTTACTCATTTACATCATAGTGTAATGTATAACTTGTGAGTCATTCAGTGAAGTGTAACGTTAGGTTTTGCTTTCCCTGTGCTGTTGTAGACAGACTCACAGAGTCTTTGGTTCCAACTGTCCCTCATAAATCATACATAAAAGGTACTTGTATAGCTGGGAAAGACCTAAACTGGATTTCATTGTAAGGATAAAAAAAATATGGTTTTACTTCCCTTGAGTTAGATGTGTGCCATCCCAAAAATAAGTTACAAGAGTTACTGCTTATGTCTGATCTCAAAAGCACGAGTAATTGAACATTACACCTTTAGGTTGTACTCACCTAGTATAAATGTGTGTGATCACAAAAGTAGTTATACGTTTTTACTGTACCTGGAATAATGGTTCCACTATTCACAAAACATATACTGTTCAGTTGACTGATTATGTGATTTGTTACCGAGAGTCACTGCAAATTTGGTAGGGTCTATTGGCCTTGCATTACTAAATGCAATTGTGAAAGTAACCTTTGGTTTTTACTCCAATAGGTATGACCTATACTGAATGTGTATGAAAAGGTTTTGACTTCCCTAGAACTACTGTTAGGTGTTCCAAATAAGGTTTATACTTTGGTCTGTGTACCTTCAAGTATAGTGTGTTTTTATAATTGTGATTTCATATAATGTGTTGGTACTTATTTACCCCAAGATTTATCTGGGCCCTCCTGGATTTAAATAAATCCTTTATTTTTACAATACATAGTGTATTACAATTTCATTTGTACTGATTCTACAGCCCTCTCTCCCTCCTAAGGTAAGCCTGGCTGCTCTGTCTGCGCTACCATGAACTCAGGTGATACAGCCTTATACCAAGAGTGGAGTCTTGTACTGCCTCAGTTGAATGGTTTCACTAAGCCCTTAGTTGGACTTCAGAAAACCGGTCATAACAAGTAATACAGACTGATACCAAGAGTTGGGGGATCTACAAACCACTGGGATAGTTTTGTGAAGTACTACCTTCCGGGGGACTTTGGGAAAACTCCAACTCGGAACCGGAGATGATTCTCAAGTTTCAGGGAGGCTGTTTCCAGAGGGAGGCCCCAGCCGAAGAAAGACCTACCACCAACTCGTTACTTGGAGAAGCGACTGACCCTGAGGGAATTAGAGGCGGGTGAGCGAAGAGCTCGAGAAGGAAGATATTTAGGGAGAGAGAATTGAAGGTATTGAAACCCCAGAGGCCTTGTGGACAATGCAGAGGGTTTTGAACTTAATCCTTGCAGCCACTGGGAGCCAGTGCAGAGATTTCAGTCCTGGAGATATACGATCCATGGGCTTGAGGCCAAGGACCAGTCTCGCAGTCCTGTTCTGGATGAGTTGCAGAGGGGTGAAGAGTAGAAGCAGGCAGATTTACAAAGTCTGTGGCAATAGTCTAGCCTAGAGAAAACCAGAGATTTAGAGTGTGCTTCTGGGGGAAGGAAAGGAAGAATACCTCTGAGAAGGTGCAGCTGGTAGTTTGACTTCTTAGAGATGTGGGGAGAGAAGGAGCGTGGAGTTGAAGATGACCGAGGTTTTTAGCCTCACAGGTGGGAGCAAGAGGAGGGCCAAGAGAGGCCAGCCAGAGTGAGATGAATGGAGGGAGCGGGTGTGCCAATGACAAGAATCTCAGTCTTACTGGCATTAAGGCAGATATCACTGGCAGTACACCACTCCTGGAAGGCAGACAGACAGTCGGAGATGACAGAGGGAGAGGAGGTGGCTGAGAGCAGCCTGAAAATGAGCTGTGTGTCATCAATGGAAGTTCGGGCACAGTGCTGCAATTCGGTGGGCAAGAACTGATCATAACGCTGCTAATGAATATAGGGCATCTGAAAAAATGCCTAAACATCAGCAAAAAAAAAAGGAAAACTTCCTTGCTAAAAGCAACAAACAGACATTATGAAATGTGAAGTCCTTTGTAAGGAATTAGAAAAACACATTTCACCTAATTCGACAAACACTGAGTTACAATAAAACATTACTTTTAAATGTATACACACTTTAAATAGTAAAATAAGAATTTTGGGAAACAATGCAGTTTACAACGGCCATTAAAAATAGATTCATCCTTGGAAGTGAAACTATGTGTTGGGGAGTAATAACAAAAATAACATTCTTACCATAAGAATTCTTCGGTAGCTGTCTCGATCAATGCCCCATAGTTTAACATTTGTCTTTGCTCTCACAGTTGCTGCCCTAGGTGTTCCATAGATCAAGGCAAGCTCGCCAAAGCTTCCTCCCTCTCCAATGCTAGTCACCCACTCATTATTCACATAAACCTAAAAAAGGGAACACAAGTATCTAATATTTACAAATGATGCAGATAATATTCAAACCGGTTTTTAAAAAACGGTGAAGGCGCATGGGTGCATTTAAGAAATGTCGGTTTGAGTTTATGGCGCGTTTGTTAAAACCATAAAGGAATTTAGCACAGCTAACTGTCCACCTTGGAAACTCTGGTACTCAGTTCTACAGACTGACTCAGTTTCCATCTATCAGAAAAAATTGCCATTCCCTTGTGGGTATTAGAAACACTCAGTTTATTGAAGACTACCAAAAACAACTTTTGTGCCAAGGAAATCTCAAAGAATTTACTCACTGTAAGGACTATGGTACCACCAACTGTCACAGATGGATTTAATCTAGAGAAACTGATAGTTCAAGGCTTATTT
Source organism: Ambystoma mexicanum (assembly GCF_040938575.1). Classification (NCBI taxonomy): domain Eukaryota; kingdom Metazoa; phylum Chordata; class Amphibia; order Caudata; family Ambystomatidae; genus Ambystoma; species Ambystoma mexicanum. The sequence goes on along the minus strand of NC_090926.1, from coordinate 919,400,903 downwards.
AATAGATGTAACGACTTGTTTGGTGTTATGGATAGGTTAAAGTAGGGTCACTTTAAATGCCATTACACTCTTGCTAGTCTCCCATGGGCTCGCTCCATCCTAGGCTATGCTTACCCAATCCCCAGTGTGATGATAGACCTTACTCTAAAGATTAACAGGCTAGAAGTGAGGGCTGAAAGGCAAAAGCTGTATCCGACTCCCCCCTTGGATTCTTCTAACCTGGCAATCCAACATACTGATTCCACTAGATCAGGCAGCAATATGAATGAGCTTATGCTGGTGCCGATAAGACACCCTGGGCCTTGCTTTCGCCCACCCGTTCTTGCTCTCCGCTCCCTTGGTCCAACCAATGCATTCTCACTCTACTACCGTGAATGCCAAATTTCTATCACCCATATGTCCCTCACACCCTAATTACCCTTAGTCACTGGTTCACTCACTATCTGCTATCCCCCACTACCAATACCTCACCACCTAACTGCATCAACTCAGCCAGCAATTCCTCAGCACTCCATTCCGCTGTCTTTCCTCCTGTTCTTGTGGTCCACCTCAAACCACCAGACCAGACCCCACTCTTGCTTCCCTTTTTATAATGTGCGACTTCTGCTTTAAACATTACTCCCTCCAATCCCTCCATACTTGGGGGAAATCCCCCCCCCCCCCCATGGGGAGTGTTCTGGGGCATGATGTGGGGCAGTATTAAATTAAAGATAAAAAATGATACAGGATGCACAAAGAAAATACACAGATCGACCTTCATTCTCAGGCCCCACAGGATTTTTTTGAACTTACTATCGGGTATATATAGTGGGGCATGTTTAGTAAAATGGGACTATGGCTTAGAAATACAGTAGCCTTTGCTAGGACTGATTTTCTATTCTCTGGCCTGGTGGACAGATGTTTAGAAGGCAAACCTATAATTTGAAAAGGACAACTCAGGGAGCTGTAGCCAAACCAGTTCAAGGTAGCAAAGCAAGTGGTCTAGGCTAAGTCTCAAGATGTGGTGAGCTTGTAAGGGGTCCACAATGAGCACAGTGAAATAGTCAAGGAACACTTCAATAAGCAGGTATACAAATACTTGTCAAGCAAGACTGTATGCAGTACCCTGTGTGAGACTGCACAAGTCTTGTCCTCTTGGCAATAGTTTACCCAACCTTTGGTATAAGCATGTACTACACAAGTTGGTAGAGTGAGCGTTCAGGCTTATCTCAAGAGGGGTCAATGTGAGCTCTAGTGGTGTAACAGATGCACAATGACAATTATCCAAATAAACACTCCAGGTTTCTTGATTAAACAAGTATTTATTAATTTAACAGTCAGCTGAATTAGCCTTCTTTAGAAGGGAGCAAAAATAGGCAACACTTAAATATACTTCAAAATACACAGTTTCTTTAAATCAGTAGATACCCATTTGGGATGACAGACACTTCCTACACCCTGTGGTGACTTAAATAACTAAGACACTGAACAGTAATATATCACTGCCACATTTAGTGCAATACTGAGTTGGATGTCAAAAGGCAAAAGATTAGGGAATAAAAGAATGGTTAAATATTCTTCACCAGTTAAGTACGTTTGAACCCCCAATGCAAAGTAAATTAACCCTTTCCCCAGCCACAAGTTATAAAATGTGACACTCTTGTTGAGGGATAGTTAAAGACAAAGTCAGTTAAGAAGAGTCTATAAGGGAGCCAGGACAGCCAATGTCAATTGAGCAAACAGTCTTGGGGAACTGAAGCATTTCTTGAAGATGAGTAAAACGTCTTGCACAATGTTTTACAAATCTTTGTAGAAAATGAAATCACTGTTGGACCACAAGCTGGGAGGTGTGCGACGGGCAAGGTAGCAAGCAACTCTGCAAAATGCAACCAAGACAAGTCTCAGCTGAGAGCTAATAAGGCTACACGACAAGAGGTAGGTAGCCCTTAGTTTACAGTACCTTAGGTCTGAAGAAATTGGTTCCAGCTGGCTTATGTCCCAGTTGTAGTATGGCAGATCCTGTTCCTGGGTCTCAGTCGTAGGGACAAGAGGGATGATGTCTGGGGACTCCTGCACTACGATTCGAAGGTCAGTGGCAGCAATGGGCAAAGTTCAGATCAGCTGCACTTCGCAGTTTCAGCTTCTCGCGAATTGCACCACTGCTGTTTTCGAATACCTTGTGGGCTTTCCTTGCTTCTGGGGTCCAGCACTGTTGAGGTGGCTCAGGCTTGGTTAGTCCTGAGGATCTTACTGGAGCTCAGGTCATACTTAAAAACAATGCACTATTCGGGTGTTCCTCTCCCAGGCAATTGGTTACAGCCAGCTCCAAGCGGATTTCCAGAGGAGGTCATTTTGGGGTATATGTGTCCAACCAACTGAAATGGAAAAGTTGTCCGTTGCAGGGCTTTTCTAGTCGAATCGAATTCAGAGCTTCGGCACTGCTTCACCGGGCAAACCAGTGGTCCAAGTTGCAGCAGGCATCTCTTCCAAGTCCTTCTTCGGATTCCTTCGTCCAGTGGTCAAGACTGCCTTCCTTGCAAAAGACCTTGCCTTTTATCCAAGTCTCTCACATTCATTTGCAGCATAGCTACACATCAGGGTGGATGTCCTCCAAGGACAGCCAGCCGGCCGGCCAATCACCTTTAGGTGCATTGCTGTAACAAAGGGGATTCAGTACAGGGAGTTCGGGAACCTCCCTCGCTTCCTGCCCTGCCAGACGGTGTCCAGTCAAAGTTTCGAAACAATTGTTTCAAAACAAAAGTTTCGAAAAAAAAAGTTTAATGTATTTTTTAATAATGGGTTTATTTTAAGTTTTTATAGTGAAATAAGTTTGAAAAAAACAGGGATTTGGGGGGCCCCCCCATAAAAAAAAACCATAAAATATAAAAAAATTCAAAACTTTTTTCCGACACTTGTGTCGGAACTTTTGTCATTCGAAACTGTCGAACCAGTCACTATGAACCCTGCCAGACATGCTAGAGCCAGGGCCGGGCGTCAGCAGTGAAAACCCGCCAAAGACAAAACGTACAAAGGGACCAAACCTGGTTTGGTGCACAGAGTAAATCTCAAGAAGGACTTTTAAAACCAGAAATGGCAAAAAAAGAAGACTGGCCATTTTGCCAAAATTGCCACCCAGGGGCGCTATAATGCAGCTGCGAACGCAGCCCACAGTAACAACACAATGGTAGGAAAAAGTAAACCACAACCAGACATTTGTAGAAAGGGTAACAAAATGTTACATAAGAAAAATAGACAAAGGGGATACTAAGTAATCCCTCGAGCACTATGGAACAGTGTGTGCTGGTCTCCAAAGTTACAAAAAGGTAAAGAAAGTCAATTTCACTACTGCTCTTGGAAACAGTAGTTTATCCAAGAAACGGTATTTGACCCTTTGGGAAATCCAAAGGACTGCACTGTCACAATTTAAAAAGATGCCCATGGAGTTTGTCAGACTCCAAAACCAAAATAAACAGTTCAAATCAAAGAAAAATACATGAGCGTGGGAATAAGGTTCAACTCTACAGGATAAAAATTAAAAGTCCTAAAGTCCAGCAAAAGAGCTGGGGGTCTCTAAGGCAGAAGGGAATTAGCACATTTGAGAATTCTCCCTAACAATACTTCTTTACGTATGGCCAAAAAGACAGTAAAACATTGCTAACAGGTAATATAACGCAATACTAAAAATTAGATACACAAACCCCTGAAAAGGAATGTACAGATTAGTATTAGCACTACTAGTCCACTGAGATTCAATCCTAACTTGATAAATCCATCCCTAAGATCCATGGGGCCTTGTGCCCAAAGGTTCATCAAGGTTCCAAAAATGTTTTGTGATGCTGGTAAAAATGAAGGTAGGGTCTCTGGTGTCCAGTGAAAAGTGTCCAAGGACCACAGTGGTGTTATTGACCAGTGTTAGGGAAAATTCTCAGAAATTTGCCAATTCCCTCTACCTTACAGACCCCCAGCAACTTTGCTGGATTTCGAGGACTTGAGACCCTTTTTCCCCCACTCATGTATTTTAATGTGATTTTGAACACTGTCTTTTGGTTAAGAGTCTAACAAACTCCATAGGCATCATCTTTCACATTGTGTCACAGCACCTTCAGTGCAGTGACACCGAAGTCTTCCAGGTTTACCAAAGGTTTAAAAAACCTTCACTGGGATAAACTACTGTTTCATGGAGCAGTAAAGTGAAATGGACTTGCTTACATTTGTAAGTTTCTAGACGCAGCACACACTATTTTACAAGGGGCTAATTCGTATCCCCTTTGTCTAGCTTCTCATGTAACAATTGTATGTTACCCTTTCCTCGATGAATGGCGGGTGGCAGTGGTTTACTTTTAACTACCGTGGTGTGCAATTACTGCAGGCTGCGTCCGCAGCTGCAGTAAAGCACCCAAGAGTGCCATTTTTGTCAAAATGGCCCAGGTCGTCTTTTTTCGCCATTTCTTGGTGGAAAGGTCCTTCTAGAGTTTCTCTGCGCGCCAAACCAGGTATGGTCTATTTGTTCATTCGCCATTCAGGAGTGAAGACCACCTCTGGTGCCCGAGTGCCTGGGGTGGGCAGGAAGTTAGGGAGGTGCCTGAAACTCCCTGTGCTTAGTCTCCTAGGAGACCCAAATGCACTCTGCGGTGATTGGCTGGCTGATTGTCCGGCAAGGACAGCAACCCTGCTGGGTGACAGCTAGGCTGGAATGAATGGGAGAGAACTGAATAAAAGGCGAGTCTCTCGGCTTGGAAGGCAGAGTAGACCACTCGACAAAGGAACCAAAGAGCTTTAAGAGGACGACTGCTGTAACTCCTGGACCGTTGGTTTGCCTGGTGAAGCCCTGCTGCAGGTCTGAATCACCAAGTTCGCATCGACAGAGAAGCCCTGCAAGGACGTCTTCTCCCTTTGAGTTCGTGGGACCAATAAATTCTGAAGTAAGCCACCTGGATACCTATCTCGGAGCTGGTTGAATTTCCTCAGAGTTGTTGCAGGAAACCTTAGAACCAGGGAGAGGGACACCAGTTTGTGTGCGTTTCTGACAGCCAACTGAATTGAAGTTTCCCAGTTGCAAGCTTTTTGGATTAGTCCCAGTGCAGGAGACGTCCTCCTCTTGTCCCCACAACTGAGGCACAGGAACAGCGAAATCTGCAGGAACTGCCAGGAACCTAAGTCTTCAGCTGCAGGCCTAATCAGCGTGTGACAACATAGGATTCTTCTTTTTACAAACTACTTCTGAGAACTTGTGCAGACTTTACCGTTTACTTACCAGAACCGCTTTATCCTATCCAAGACTTTAACCCATTGACTGACTCTTCTGGTAAACTCATTAAGTATATTTGTGTATGATTAGATAATTGCCTCCTTATGAATGTTTTATAACTGACAAATTAATAAGTATTTATCAAAGAAACCTTGAGCACAAGTTGATTTGAACACCTGTGATTGTAGACCTCTGTGTAACATTACTGCTCACATTCTCCTCTTGAGATAAGCCTGTCTGCTCAGCCCCGCTACCAAAACTGTGTAGTAGACTTATACCAAAGGTTGGTTTTCTTACACCTGTAGTCATAGTTGTGTCTAGTGGTCCCAGAGGGTACTGCATACAAACTATGCTCAACAAGGCCCAGGAACCGTGAGATCTGCAGAGCTGCTCAGGAACAGAAGTCATCTGCTGCACTTTTACTTTAATACAAAAAGGTACTATAAAAGTCTGAGAGAACTTGCCTCTTGCTGTAGAGTTGCTTGCATCCTCTACTACTCAAATCTAGCAGCTTGTGGCTCTACATTGATTCTTTCTTCAGAGACTTCTAAAACATTGTGCAAAGACTTTTCTTACTTACCTGCAAAGAAGTGCTTCAGCTCACAGACTTTTGCCCATTGACTTTGGCTTAGTCTGTTCTACTGAATGACTAATTAGGGGATCTGAAAGTATTTGCCTGCTTAAGAATATTTGTGGTCCCTTGGATGTTCCAATAACCTTTTCCTTTGGTTTACTCCTAAACGATTCTAAATGCAGTGATATATTAATGTCCCCAAAACCCTAGCTACTGAAGTCACCCGAAGGTGTAGGCTGTTTTGGGCCATCCCAAAGCGGTACTCACTGATTTAGAGATATTAAGAGTGTATTTTGTTAAGTATATTTGAGTGTCACTGTTCTACTGCTGCTTTCTGAAGAAGGCTTACTCTGATAAATTAATAATTGTTTATTCAAGAAACCTTGTGCGTCAGTGTTTAATTGAATACTTGTCACTGTGAATCCCCATTCCCCTACAGCTCACATTTACCCATCTTGAGATAGGTCTGGCTGCTCAATATGCTACCAACCTGTGTAGTACAGGCTTATTCCAAAGGTTGGGTTCCTATTGCCAGGAGGTCAGGGTTGTTGTGAACCCAAAGGGTAATGCATAGAATCTTGCCTAACAACCGGTAACTGAAACCGTGAAGTGCTGCTGATTTGGAAAGAGTCCTTTGCCACCGTCAACCTTCAAAATGCAGTGCAGGAGTCCTCCAGATGTCCTCCCTCTTGTCTCCACGACTGAGGCCCAGGAACGGCAGGACTGCAACCTGAACAGAAGCCAGCTGGATCCCCTTCTTCCAACCTAAGGTACGGTCTTGAATAAAGGGGTACTTTCCTTTTTTGGTCTGTAGCTGGTCTGTCTCACTGGAGACATACAGTACTGCTTTTTCTGCAGAGTTGCTTGCAGCTTTTTTTTCACAAGCCTTACAGCTTGTGGCCCAACAGCGATTCTGTTCTGCAAAACTCTAACATTGTGCAAGATGTGCATGCTATCTACAAGAAGTGCCTCAGCTCCCCTAGACATTTTCAATTGACATTGGCTGTCCTGGCTCCCTGTAGACTGACTCATTGACTGTGTAACTGTCCCTCATAGATGGTACATAGTTACTTGTATTGCTGGGAAAGGGTTAACCTATTCTGCATTGGGGGATTGTAAAGTACTCACCTCAGAGAACATGGTAACCTTTTTCCTTCCCTAACCTTTTTTCACCAACTCCGTATTGCATCAAGTGTTAAAACTGATACATCAAAGCCCACAGTGTCCTAGATATTGAAGTCCCCTCAGAGTGTAGAAAGTGTGTGACACATCCCAAAAGGATATCTACTTGCTTAAATTAAATCTGATGAAGTGTTTTTGAAGTGTATTTCTTGTTGTATATTGCCCTTTCTAAAGAATGCTCATTTAAAACTGACTTAAATTATTTTACTAGAAAACCTCCAGTAGAAGTGTTAGACTACTTGTATTCGTGGACCTCTATGTTGCACCTCTGCAGCTCACATTGACCCCTCTTGAGATAAGTCTGGTTGCTCAGTCACTCTACCAACTTGTGTAGTACAGACCTATACCAAAGGTTGGATGACCTATTGCCAATTGAACAAGGCTGGTGTAGTTCCCCACAAGGTTACTACATACAATCTTGCAAAACAGGGCCTTTTGCCTACAAAGGAGAATACAAGGTGAAAAGTGACTTACTTTCAAAAAGAAGTTGGTTGGTAAGTAACTTTGAGAATGAACAGTTACATAAGTTATTACTTACCTTAGAAATGTTCTGCCATTCTGAAAAGTATAAACAAGCTTGTTTTACTGACCTGTGATTTGGTTGGGTCTCTTCCCCAAAGTAATAGTTTGTTTTACTTCACTATTCCTGTTAAGATAAATGTATGAGTGCCCCTCACCCCCACAACTGGATCTTGCTTCCCCAGACTTGCTGGTACCCTGTCCAGAATAAGTCTGCATTAGGTTTTACATACCTAGAATAACTGAGTCATTCATATAGCGTAACACTGGGTTTTGCTTTTCCCTGGTCTATTTTAGACAGACACAAAAACAGTCTTAGCTTTACACCTGCCTTTAAGTTGCTTATAGCTCCTGTAAAAGGCGTTTAGGTTTTACTTAACTCGAGTATTACTTATCCTAAAATAACAGTTATTGCTGCCCTTAGTATGAACTTAAAAGCAACTGTAATTGAATATTACACCCCATGGTACAACTCCCCTAGAATATTGGTTATCCTGAATCAGAGTTCTAGGTTTATGCTGTTCCTACTATCTGTGTTTCACAAGATCAGAAAAGTATAATGTCCAGTTGATATTACTATGCAATTTCTTGCTGAGCATCACGGTCACTGATAAGGTCTACTACTGTGGTATTACTGAAAGTGATCTAAAAGTAACTATTGGTTTCGACTTCCCTAGAACTCCCGTTAAGTGTTCCAAATAAGGTTATATGTTTTGGCCGGTCTTCAAGCATAGTGTGGTGGTTTTCTATTATGTGTTTATATGATCTGCGATAGTACTTCTTCCCCTCCGACCCCAAGATTTATTTGGGCCTACTTGTATTTAAATAAACCATTTACTTTTACAATACATAGTGTTATTTCTTTGGACCATTTGTATTACAATTTGTACTGATTCTACAGCCCTCTCTCCCTCCTAAAATAAGTCTTGCTGCTCTGTCTACGCTACCATGAACTTAGGTGGTACAGTCTTACACCAAGAGTTGAGTCTTGTACTGTTTCAGGTGAATGGTTTTACTAAGCCCTTAGCTGGACTTCAGAAAAAGACTGTACTAACACTTCTCCAAACGTTAAGCTGTTGGCTTCCCATTACTATTCCTGTTAGTATATAAATGTTTGAGTGCCCCAATTGCGCCTTGCTTGCCCTGAATTGCCGTTAGCCTGTCTAGAACAAGTCTGGCTTAGGACATACTTAAATTTTAGTTGCTGGTAGCTCCTTTAAAAAGTATATAGGTTTGACTAGAGTTGACTGTATGCCAGTCTAAAATAAGTTAAAGAGTTATTGCTTACCTTAGTCTGTGTCCCACTGACCTGAAAATCAACTGTAAAAGTATATCACATTAGGTTTCACCTGCCTAAAATAGCTGTGAGCCACTCTTAAAAAACGTGTTCTGTAGGTATAGCGGACGTTTGTCTGACTAATGCAATCCTACATTAGTGTAAAGTGTTCTTGCTCATATTAGTCTGTTCCACTGAGCTGAAAAGCAACTGCATATTACACCAAAAGGTTTTACTCACTTAGTATAACTTATTCTAAAAGTAGTTATAGGTATATACTGTTCCTTGAATGTGTTCCAATATTCAGAAAAGTATCCTGGTTGATCGATTTCTTTGCTTAGTGTCACTGCATAACTGGCAGGGTCTACTACCCTGTTATTACTGAAAGTAATAAGACAGTACTATATGGTTTTACACCCCATGAATAGGTGTGGCCCATACTAAATGTGCTTGATAAAGTCTGACTTCTCCAGAATTACTATTAGGCATTCTGAAGAAGGTTTATGCTTTGGTCTGTACCTTCAAGCATTGGGTTGTGTTTTTAGAATGTGTTCGACTATGACCAGTAATTATCCGCATGAATTAACTTGGCCTACTTGTACTTCTAATACAACTTTATTTTTTAGAATACTTCTGGTTGTAAGTGTTTCTATTGAATCCTTGGTATACTAAAGGTTATATGTACTTTCCTACAACCCTCTCTCGCTCCTAAGAGGAGCCTTGCTGCTCTGTCTACGCTACCATGAACTCTAGTGCAGCCTGTGGTACGAAGAGCGGAGTCCTCTATTGTCTTAGTTGAATGGTTTAACTAAGCCCTTAGTTGGACTCCAGAAAGTGTCCCAACAAGGAGCAACACAGGGCCACAGGTATTGGGAGTTTGCTGGCCGTGGAGGCTGCAGCTCTTCAAGGGATGACGCAAACTGTAGTTCGCCTTGGGATTGGTTAGGGTCACAAGTCCATGGGAGGAAGTCCTCCTCTTCGGATCTTCTGTCGCTCAGAAGGTGGAGTTCAGGACAGCAGCAGTTATTAAACAGACTGTGGCAATCAATGGAAGTTGATGGAGTCATGCATCATCCGTCTGAATCTTCTGTTCCAGTTGTAGACTGTTCCAAGTCAAGAACCTTGGAATTAATCCAAGAACACCAGCTAGGCCACCAATCATGTCCATCACCATTCAAACCTGGGTGGTGGCTGTCCAACAAGAAAAATAAAACTACGGCTACCAAAAAAAAAAAGGTATCCCCTTGCCATGCTAGCTTTAGGAGCTAGACAGGTGTTAGGCAAAGTTTGTATGCAGTACCCTCTGGGACCACTACACACAACTAGGACTACAGGTGTAAGCAAAACCAACCTTTGGTATAAGTATGTACCACACAGTTTGTTAGCGAGCCGAGCAGCCAGACTTATCTCAAGAAGGGATGTGAGCTTGTAATGATGATACACCGGTATTCAGATAGACACTTAAACTCGAGGTTTCTTGGTAAAACATTTACACAGTCAGAAAACATTCACTAAAAGGAGGCAATCAATATCACACAAAAATATACTACAAAAATATGACAATGCATTACTTACCGTAAAAAGCATTTCTGATGGTTGTATCTGCTTAGATTCACATGCTGTGCATAGTCCGACATCCAGTGGTCACTGCAGAGTATTGCATTTTGTTTTTCGTAGTCGAAAAAGGGACGTCGACAAGGCGCGTCTGTAACACCATCCCCATAGTGACGTGCAGTGTACCCACAATCCCTCACGTGTCGAGGTCCCTCTGATTATATTTTTTCTGCCCTGACGGAGCCTTATAGACGTGAGTGAGTACAGAAAAGAGATAAAAGGATGGCTATGTTCCTTCCATCCGAGCGGGGAGGAAGGGTGGGCACATGTGAATCTAAGCAGATACAACCATCAGAAATGCTTTTACGATAAGTAATGCATCGTCTTCTGATGTTCGTTAATCTGCTTAGAATCACATGCTGTGCAGAGACTAGCAAGCAGTACCCGGAGTTGGAGGTGGGTTGTGAGAAGGAATAGAGAAAAGGTGTCTTAATACTGCTTGTCCCACCTGTGAATCAGACCTAGAGTGGGCATCTAGACAGAAGTGTTTTGTAAAGATGTGTACAGAACTCCAGGTTGCCGCCTTGCAAATGGACTCAAGTGGGACATTTGCAATGAATGCTATGGAAGCCCGAGTGCCTCGAGTAGTGTGCGCTCTTGGCTTGAAGGGTAGTGCTCTCTTAGAAAGAGAGCAACAGAGGGTGATGCGTTGTACGATCCATCTAGACATAGTGGATTTTGAAACTGCATCTCCTTCTCTTCCTGCTGCCACCGAGACAAAGAACTGATTAGTCTTTCTCAATGGTCTATTCTTTCCATATAAAACATAACCGCCCTGCGCACATCCAATGTATGCAGGCTTTTTTCTCCCAAGTTTGAAGGGTTTTGAAAGAACGTTGGTAGTTCTTTAGATTGGTTCACATGGAACTTCTAAATGAATTTAGGTGCAAACCTAGGGTGTGTGCGTAGAACCACCTTATCTTTGTGAACTGTTACAAAGGGGTCTAGAATAGATAGCGCTTGTAGTTCACTTACTCTCCTGATGGCGGTGATAGCTAATAGAAAAGCAGTTTTAAGGGTGAGGTCCTTAAGCATTGCTTTGTGCATGGGTTCAAAGGGTGAGCCCATGAGCCTGGTTAGTACCACATTTAGGTCCCATCCGGGAGCTGGGTTAGCTATGGGAGTGTATTCTTTTAACTCCTTCCATGAAGGCTTTAATAACTGGGAATTTCCACCACAACACTAAAGTTGAGAAGTGGTGTATGCGGAAAGTGCAGCTAAATTAACCTTAATAGAATTAAATACTAATCCTGAGTCTAATAGGCGAGTCAGGTAGAGAACAATTTGTGTGGGAGAGCAGTCAACTGGGTTGATGCTCTTATTTCTACACCATATGACAAATCTTTTCCACTTGCTAGAGTAACAGTGACGAGTGTTAGGCTTTCTAGCTTCCTTGAGAATGTCCATGCATCTCTGCAGGAGTTGTAAATGACCACATTCTATGATCTCAGGAGCCATGCTGCTAAGTTCATGGTCTGTGGGCATGGGTGTAGTGTCTTGCCCTTGTCCTGTGACAGCATGTTGTACGGGTAGGGTAGTTTCACCGGTGGAGACAGATATCTCCATCAGGTGAGGGAACCATGGTTGCCGGCCCACATAGGGACCACTAGTATCATGGTGACTGGTTCCTGGTGCACTATCTTGTTGAGAAGAGGAGTCGGTGGGGGGGGGGTCAGAGCGTAAACAAATTTCCCTGACCATGGTATCGATAGACCGTTCCCCATGGATTGGTTCTGGGGTACCTGGAGGCGTAATCTTGGCATTGGGAGTTCTCCAGAGTTGCGAACAGATCTATTATTTCTGGGAATCCCCATTGTGTGAAGACGAAGACGATGTCTTCTTGTAACCGCCATTCGTACTCTGCGGGCAGAGGGAAGTCTCTGCTGAGTTGTAGTCTGCTAGCAGATCGAGTTCCCCTGGTACATGTTGTGACAACATGAACGTGTTTGAGAGCCCACGTCCAGATGTTCTGGGACAGCTTGGACAGTCCTGGAGAGTGAGTGCCCCCTTGCTTGTTCAGATAGTACATGGCTGTGGTGCTGTCCATGAGGACCATCACTGTCTTCCCTTGCAGGTGTGCCCGAAAAGCCTTCAGTGCTTTGAAGACCACTAACAGTTCCAGCAAGTTTATGTGTTTGGATTCTACGCTCGGAGTGCAAACTCTGTGTGCAGTCTGATGGGATAGGTGAGCCCCATCCTGTGAGGGATGCGTCTGTGGTTAGAGTGGCCTCCACTGCGGGGGTGGCGAATGGTTTCCCTATTACAAGGTTTTCCTTCGACCACCACCGTAGCGAGAGAACCAAGGCCTGCGAGACCACCACTAGATCGTCCCATTGTCCGCTGGCCTGACACCACTGGCTGTTGAGCCACTCTTGCATTGGGCGCAGTCACGCGTGAGGTACCAAATATATACAGGACGCCATCATTCCCAGCAAACGCATTGCTTTGTGCACAGTCACCTCTCTACCGGCCACATATTGAGGGATCTGAAACAGCATATTTTGGACCCTCTCGGAGGGGAATACGAGGCTGTCCTTTGTTCGAATTAGAGCCCCTAGGAATTGTTTGATCTGGCTGGGCTCTAGGTTGGACTTCTCATTGATGGAGAAGCCCAGTTGGAACAAAAGGTCTACAGTCTTTTGGGTATTTGAGAAGCATGTCTCGTAAGAATCCCCCGTTATGAGCCAATCGTCGAGGTAAGGGTATACTGGGATGGACAACCTGCGCAGGTGGGCCACTGCCAGTACTTTCGTAAATACCCTCGGCGCTGACGCTATGCCGAAGGGTAGCACTCTGAACTGGTAGGGTTTGCCCTATATCATGAGCCTGAGGTATTTTCTGTGCGCGGGCAACATTAAAATATGAAAGTATGCATCTTTCATGTCCAGTGTTGTCATGTAATCCCCTTGAGATAACAGGGGGATTACTTCCTGTAATGTCACCATACAAAATATTTGAGGTTTTACAAATTTGTTCGCTGGGCGCAGATCTAGTACAGGGCGCATGGTTAAGTCCTTTTTGGGTAAAAGGAAGTACACTGAATAAATAACTTCCGTTACCTGAGATAGAGGCACGACCTCTATAGCTCCTTTTTCTAGTAGCTGGTCCACTTCTTGAAGGATGGCGAGGTGCTCTGGCGACAGGCGTCGTCCCCTTGGAGGTCTGTACGTTGGGGAGCGGTTGAATTCTATACAGTTGCCGCGGGCTATAGTGGAGTACCCAGCAGACTGATGTTATTCCCTCCCATGCTGGAAGAAAGGATGTTAACCGGCCCCCGACCGGCAATGCATGGGAAGGGACTCGAATCTTCGGGTCATTTGGTGTTGGTGGCTTGGGAACCTCTAGGGGTAGGACCCCGACCTCTTCCCTTGCCACGACGCTGTCCTCTCTGGGTGCATTGTCCACTTGTTCCTTGATTCGAGGACCAGTTGCCTGTAGAGTATTGCTGCTGTTGATGGCGTTGGCCTCAAAAAAAGCGTCCGTTTCCATAACCTCGCTTTTTGGGAGGCCTTGAAATCATATCTAGAGCCTTAATGGTGTCAAAATCCTTTTTTGCAGTCTCTAGTGAGTCATCCACCGCCTTCCCAAAGAGGTTGGCATCCTCTATTGTTTTGTTAATGAGAGATGCTTGTGTTTCGGGTTTAAACCCTGAATTACGTAGCCAGACATGACGTTTGAGGAGGATCCCTTGGACTAGGGAACGGCCAGCCGTTTCCGCAGCATCTAGAGTATTCTTAATGATGCTCTGGTTGACTAAGGTTCCCTCAGTAACCGTGGCCAGAAGCCGAGTTCTTAGGGGTTCAGGTAAATCCTCTATGTCTTTGCGTAGTTTGCTCCATGGGTATCTGCATAACTTGCCAGTAAGGAGTTGATGGCAATCCTGGTGGAAAAGGCTGCCGAGGCTGTAATCCTTTTACCTAGGGCATACAGCTTTTTACCTTGTTTATCTGGTGGTGCCACGCTGGTTGATAGCGGGACCCCTGCCCTCTTTCTTGTATTTGTTACTACCAAGGAGTCCTCCGGTACTGAGTGGCCCCTGGTGTATAACGGGTCCGATGGAGGAGGACTAGATTTGTCTATCCTTGGGTTAACCACTCTGACCAATGCGCGTGTAGATAGCGAAGGAATGATTCGTCTCTTTACTGAGGCGAGGAGGGGGGGGGCGGGGGGGGAGGCTATCGGCCTGTAAACGCTTTGACCTATCCCATAACGTCGAGGATAAACTCCCATCGCCTTCTGATAAGCCTTCTAGTAGGCTAGGAGTCCATTTCGACGGAGGGGGCAGTTCCTTCCTTCCGCCCCTTTCAGCGTTTCACTGGCCTTGCAAGCGGTATCCGGCGTCTCCTTTGCTGTCCGTCTCTGGCCATCAGTGGAAACAATACGTGCCAAGCTCTCGACGACTAAATGGTCCGTCAAGGGTTCCTCTGGCGTAGACGTTACAGGTGTTGCGTTCTCTACGCCGACGGGCGCTTGCTGACAGGGCACGTCTGGCTGTTTGGTGATAGTGCCCTTATCTGATGGTAGCCCAGTCGCTGGTCGCGTCTGCGGTTGCAAGGGGGGCTATGGATCCTTACGGTCTGGAGGCCGCCGGTAGGACCTGCGTCTCCGTTGGCGCTAATCCTTTCTTCGTCTTCGACGAGGAAGAGCCGCGGGTCGTGTGCTTACGCGAGTGCTTGTGTGCGCCAGTGTCGCCGGGGTGTTCATCCCCATAAGCAAGGCGTGACCCGAGCTTGTTGGGGCCGGGGACAGACGAGGAGCGTGACTGCTCCCTAGAGGGGTGTACAACCTCCGAAGCGGAGGTCAGGTTATCACTTTCCTCGTCACTTTCGGCAGCGGCGGGTGAGGAATCAGACCTAGACATGGCAGAGGCTGCCCACCTCTTGACCCTGCGGTCCTTTAAAGTCTTAGGCTTAAGAAGCTTACAGGCCGCACAACCGTCTTTGTGGTCGAGGGGCAAGCAACGGTTGCCCTGTTTGTGCTAGTCTTTCAAGGTGAATTTGCCCTTGCAGTGCGGGCAAATCTAAAGGGTGTCCTCTCCATAGCTGAGGAAACAGTGAGATGTGATAACAACCCCGAAGGAAAAGGTGGGGAAAGAGAAAGGCATTCTTAAAGAGAAACAAGAAATGTCCCATGACCCCACTCTCCCTACTCTTTCAGGCCGGCGAGGCCAGGCCACGCGTTCGGTGACGCCGAAGGATCTCCTCAGTCGAAGGCACAGCCGTCGAAGATCTTGTCGGCGGAGAACAGCTTCGTCGAAGGAGGAACCTAATAAGGTAAAGTTAAATAACGACCAAATGGTCGAGTGAATATTTGCAATGTCTCTCGAGGAGCTCCGCGTAAAGTCGACCAATATCTGGGCGGAAAAAAACAATCTGAGGGACCTCAACGCGTGAGGGATTGTGGGTACACTGCACGTCACTATAGGGAAAGTGTCAGACACGCCTTGTCAACGTCCCCTTTTTGACTACGAAAAACAAAATGCAATACTCTGCAGTGTCCACTGGATGTCGGATTAAGCACAGCATATGATTCTGAGCAGATTAAAAAACAGAAGAACAAGTTACTTACCACTGGTAACGTTCTTTCGATTGGATGTTCCTCCAACGTATTCCTCATCTTAGATGTATTCCATCCAGCTTTGCTGCTCTTCGGAAATTTTTTCGGCAGAGGGCGTCTTGCGTCGAGTCGATGGTCCCTCGAAGGCCTCCGTCGAGGGCGACGTCATCGGGTATACAAGTAGCACACGCAGCGCCCATTGGCCTCAGTTCTGTTTTTCCCCTATTTTTTATCTGATCTTGTACTGTGTAGATTGTGCCGGCAGACAGGTATCAGCCTTGCGAGATTTGAGATGGCAATAACCCGGAAAAAAATCTACAGAGGTGTCGGTTGGGAGGGCGATGAGGAATACGTTGGAGGAACATCCAATCGAAAGAACGTTACCAGTTGGTGAGTAACTTGTTCTTCGAGTGGATGGTGTCCTCCAACGTATTCCTCATCTTAGATAGGCTCCCAAAGCAGTATTTTGCATAGTTCCTCTGGAGGAGGGGTCAGATTTTTTCCACCAATGCCTTTAGATGGCGGAATAAAGCACCGCTTTTCCAAAAGTCAGCTCCCTAGACTGGGAAGCATCCAGGCTATAGAATTTTGAGAAGGTGTGAAGTGAAGACCAAGTTGCTGCTTCGCAAATGGACCTTATTGGGACACCTCTTTGAAGGGCTGTGGCAGAGGCGATGCCTCTGGTGGAATGAGCCCTTAACCCTTCTGGTGGGTCTTTGTGCTAGTCTGTAGCATTCTGAAATGCAAAGCACGATCCAGCGTGAAATTGTCTGTTTTGTTACTGATTGACCCAGTTTTCTTCCTGTGTAGCCTATAAACAACTGGTTGTCCACTCTAAGCCTAGAGTGTCTAGAGATGTAAAAGCTTAAAGCTCTTTTTTGGGTCCAGTCTGTGTAATCTTTCTTTCTCCTTAGTAGGTGGAGGATAGAATAAGGGTAAAACAATTTTCTGACAAATGAAAATCAGATATTACTTTTGGTAAAAATGATGGTTTAACCCTCAATACAACTCTGTCCTTACGGAACACAGCATAGGGTGGCCCAGAAGACAGTGCCTGCAATTCGCTCACTCTTCTTGCGGATGTTAGAGCAACTAAAAAGGCTGTTTTCCATGTTAATAATCTTAATGGACACGTGTGCATAGGCTCAAAAGGGGCACACATTAAGAATTTTAAGACTAAATTTAGATCCCAAATCGGTTCTTGAAATGGGTGAGGAGGAAACACATTAGTGAGACCTTTTAAGAATTGTGTTATCAAAGGAATTTTGAAATAGGAGCATTGTTCCGATGAGTGCTTGAAAATGGAAAGCGCTGCAAGGTAACCTTTTATTGTTCCGATATTCAGACCTCTTTGTGCTAGGGTAAGAAGGAAAGATCGTACTTCCGGAATAGAACATAGAAAAGGAGCGACATTCTTTTCCCTGCACCAGTTGCAAAACTTTCCAACAGCAACGCTACAGAGACTTTGTTGCTGGCCTTCTTGCTGAAAGCAACACCTCCATATCATCTGGAAGGTTCCAATCCCTGTATCTCAGCCTTTCAGATACCAAGCATGAAGGTTGAGTGTTCTGACCTCTGGGTGGAGAACCGGACCTTCCATTTGAGAGAGAAGGTTCTCTGAGGAAGACATACTGGAGGACAGATGGACATATCTAGAAGATCCAGATACCAGGTTCTCCTGGCCCAATCCATAGCAATTAGGATCATGCGGTTCCCGAAGCACCTCAGCCTCCTGATGACCCCAGGAATGACGGGAATCGGAGGGAACGCGTACAATAGTGGGAAATTCCAATCCACCACGAACGCGTCCCCCAGGGCTCCTCCCGGGGGAAATTCCCTTGAGCAATACCTTTCGCATTTTCGGTTAGTACTGGTTGCGAATAGGTCTGAGGGGTTCCCCAAAGTGCGAAGATCTCTTGAATGACTTCCTGAGCCAATTCCCATTCGTGGGACACCGTGCTTTGCCTGCTCAGAGCATCTGCCGTCATAGTCTCTTCCCCGGCTAGATGAATTGCCGTTAGAGATTCCTTCCTGAATCGCCCAATACCAGAGCTGCATTGCCTCTCTGCACAGGAGTAGTGACCCCACACCACCTCTTGTTTAGGTAGTGCATGGCCACTGTGTTGTCCGTCATTATCAGGACATTCTTTCCCCTGAGATGGCAGGAAGGCCTTCAACGCTAGTCTGATTGCCCTCAGCTCAAAAAGGTTGATATGTAGTTTGGACTCCGATGGAGACCAACGACCGTTTGTCAAATCGTTGGCATGTGCTCCCCACCCCAGGAGTGAGGCGTCCGTCACTACTGTGATCTCCGGCCATGATTGCCAAAAAGGTTCTCCCTTTAGGATGTTCTCTGCACAGTTATACCATAGAAGGTTTTGCCTGACCTTGTTCGGAATCTGTCATTTGACCCGAGAACTGGGACCACTGAGTCTTTAGGGCCCATTGAAGGGATCTCATCCTTAAGCGTGCCTCTGGCACCAGAAAAGATGCAGGATGCCATGAGGCCGAGCAACCTTAAAAAGTTGCAAGCCTGGAGATTTGGGCATTTTGGAATTTGGAAACCATCTGAAGAATGTCTTGAGCCCTCGTTTTGGGAGGCGAGCTCTTCCCCAAGGATGTGTCTAATACAGCTCCTATGTACTGGAGCTGTTAGGAAGGTGTCATCTGTAACTTCTTGAAATTGAGGGAGAAGCCCAGTTTGTGGAGGAAGTGGCAGGTGACTTTCAGATGATCCAGTTCTTGCTCGGCAGAGCGCGTTATGATCAACCAATCGTCCAGGTAGGGGTAGACATGAATCCCCCCTCTCCTGAGGTGCGCTGCCACCACTACCATTAACTTGGTGAAGACCCTCGGGGCAGAGGTCAACCAGAATGGCAGGACTCGAAACTGATAATTTGAGTTGCCAACTACGAACCTCAGGTATTTTCTGTGTTTGAGATGAATAGGCACATGAAAATAAGCATCCTGGAGGTCCAATGACACCAACCAGTCCTGGAGTTGAAGGGCCTGAAGGATCTGAGAAAGGGTAACCATCTTGAGCTGGTCCTTCCTGAGGAACTTGTTCAAGTTTCTCAAGTCCAAGATGGGTCTCAGTCCTCTGTCCTTTTTGGGGGTCAAAAAAATACGGGGAGTACCAACCCTTGTTCCTCTACGCTGCAGGTACTGGTTCTATAGCACCTTTCTCCAGCAGGGTTAGAACTTCCTGCTGTAGGAGCGGCTTTGAAAGTTTCAAAGGGTGTCTCCCTGGTGGATTGCTTTGAGGTTGCTTTAGAAAAGGAAGGCAATAGCCTTGGGCTATTATTTCTAGAGCCCAAACATCTGAAGTAATGGCTCGCCATTCTTGCAGATGCTGCGACAGCCTGCCTCCTACAGGTGTTGTGGTACAAGTCCTCAGTGGTTTTGTGGCGGATGTTGCAGCTGCTGATGGCAAAGAGGGTGCAGCTGGAGCTGGCTTAGCAGGTTTTCCTCGTCCACCACGAGTGGCCTCTTTGGCCCCTTTGACTGGCCATTCCTCTCGTCTTCCTGTATGAGGTGTAATAACGATAGGATCGTCCGCTCCATGATTGCCCTTGCGCACGAAAAGGCTGAGGTTGCCCAATAGCAGCTCCTAAAGATTTAGCCGCTGCTTTTGAGGTCTGCAACCTGCAGGCTCTCGTCAGCCTTGTTGCCAAAAAGGTGAGACCCGTCAAAAGGCATGTTCAGGAGGCGGTTCTGTACGTCCGGTGCAAAACCAGACTTCCGTAACCACGCAAACCTGCACATTACTGTGCTAGTGCCCATGGACCTGCTTACACTATCCACAGTGTCCAATCCAGATTGAAGGGATTCCTGCATGGCCTCCTTTCCATCTCCAACGATGGCTAGGAAACCTTCCCTTTCTTCCCCTTCTGGTATGTGCTCCGCTGCCATTGCGATGCACTCCCACAGAGTGCACGAAAATTTTGCCAAGGCACATGTGGAGCTGGCAGATTTTAATGCCATGCTCCCGGCTGAAAATACCTTCCGTGCCCAACCATCCACACGCTTATCGTCCCTGTCTGGAGGGATAGACGGGTACGGAAGTTTGTTGGAAGCTGTGGCTGCCTGTATGACCAAACTCTCGGGAGTTGGATGTTTTGACAGATAGCCGGGGTCGCTACTGGCTGGGCGGTATTTTGATGCAAGGGATTTATTTACCGGAGGAATAGAATCCGAAGTTTCCCCAATTCTTGGCCACCCTGTTTTGTAAAGCTACATGAAAAGGTAGTCCCGGGTCTTCAGTGGGACCATGGTCCAATATGTCTGTTAAATCGTCCTGGACGAATTGGGCTGGTGGTCTAGCCCATCCCTAGTAATCTACCACCTTGGTCATTAACTGACAGTAAAATGGACTGGCATGCTCTCCTGGATCTGGTCTACCAAAGTCATTCTCAGGAGAGATGTCAATGCTACTTGCATAATGTAATGACTCCACCAAATCCCTCATTCTGCTTTCCTCCGATATCAAGCATTCTGGGTGCCATATTCCAGTCCAAAAGGTACATTTTCCTCCTCGGATCTCTCCTGTTCCTCAAAAATTGAGGTCAAGGATTTGAAAAACTCCTTCCTAGGGAGAGGCTTGAAAACCTTCTCTGGGAGAGGAGGAAGAAGGTGTAGTACCAGGTTTTGAAGAAGGTACATGTTTTGTAGTTTTCTCCTTCTCTTTTTCTGGCTGCCCTGGCTTGGTTGGAGCCTTTGGCGCCGAAGGTTTCGGCGTCGATGTCGATAAAGGGTTCGACGATGACAGTGATCGTCGACAGGGTTTGCTTCGAGGCGGCCTTCAACGGTTTCCCCTTCGAGGTGTGATCGGTCTCAGACGGCGTCAATGACCTCGAGCCCTCGACTCGAGCGTTTATCGCTCGGCTTCCTGGGAGGTTCCCCATCCTTCCTTTCACGATCACCCAGGCTCGAGGGCGCGCGAGTGTCGGATCGATGACGCTCCCGGCCGGCTTCCAAAGCAGGCACGGACCGAGGCTTTGCCTGCTGAAACACCTCCATCATTTTGACCCTGAATGCTTCCCACTCTTCGGTAGACAAATGTTTTGTGGGGCATTTCATTTTCAGAGACTCGTCTGACGGCGAGGTGGAGGGAGACCTATGGCGTCGTTTCTTTGACTTTTTTTCGACAAAGAGCGATGAGAATCGCTTCGGGATCTAGATCGATGCATTTCGCGTTGAGGAGATTTTTCCCCATGGGATCTCGACGCTAGAGGCTTTTCGATCTTTCCGACCTACCTGTAGCTTTCCTCTCCTTTCTCGCAAGGCCTTCGCCATCATCGCCTGACACTTCGAAAAGGCCTCCATGTCGTGGCCTTCCCCGAGACACCACAAACACTTGCGGTGCGGGTCCGTGATCGACATTTTTGAGCCGCACGACTTGCATTTCTTAAAATTCGGGGTCATGGTCGGCGTCGATGACGAGGACATATTACCTCGTTATATTTCTTGACAGAACTCGAGGCGCGCCGAATGTCCGAAGCAACGTAACTGCGGAAAAACGGAACTGAGGCCAACGGGCGCCGCACGTGCTACTTACACCCGATGAAGTCGCCCTCGACAGAGGCTTTCGAGGGACCATCGACTCGACATCGACGCACGGCGCCCTCTGCCGAACATTTTTTCCGAAAAGCAGCAAAGCTGGATGGAATACATCTAAGATGAGGAATACTTTGGAGGACGCAATCCAGTCGAAACTACAATACTTCACATAAACCGGTTCTGAAACATCTACACGTCTTTGAAGGAGCAAAATGGCATTCAGAGCAGTTGAAGTAGAGCAAAAAGGCATAAGAAGATAAAACGAATATTACAGTTACTCTAAAACACTGCAAAGTGAGTTCAGAGGAGTTTATTCAATGCAATAGGTTGGCAAAAGTAAATGGACTAGTGTCTTGTATAGGTAAAAACAGTTCTGGTATTCAAACGGAAAAGTCTTCGCCACAGTTCTCAGAAGTAGTTCACGGAAAAAAGGTTCACATGTTGGGTCACAAGCTGAGTAGGCCTGCAAGTTGCCAAAGTTCCACAAACTTTTGCGGTGAGAGGCAAGTTCTCTCGGTCGGGTTTTCACAGTACATTATATTGAAAAAAGATTTCGGTTCCTGCCAGTTGCTGCAGATCTCGCTGTACCTGAGCCTCAAGTCGTGGGGACAAGAGGGAGGAGGTTGGGGGACTCCTGCACTGCACGGGGACTGGTCACAAAGCTGGCAAACTGGCAATTCTTCGATTCCGGTAGCGGTCTTAAAGCACACAAGCTGGTGTCCTTCTCCCTGGTTATAAAATACAACCAGCTCCGAGAATGGTGTCCAGGTGGCTTACGAGTTGATTGGTCCTACCAACTCAAATGAAGTAGTCTTTGAAGGGCTTCTCTGTCGAGGTGAACTTGGTGATTCGAACCTGCAGCAGGGCTCCACCAGGCAAACCAACGGTCCAGTAGTTGCAAAAGCCGTCCTCTTCCAGCTCCTCTTCAAATCTTTCGTCGACTGCCTTTCAGTCCAATAGACTCTGCTTTTAAACAGTGTTCTCACATTCATTCCAGCCTAGCTGCCACTCACCCAGCAGGGTGACTGTCCTTGCCGGACAGCCAGCCAGCCAATCATGCCAGCGTGCATTTGGGTCTCCATAGGAGACTAAGCACAGGGAGTTTTGGGCACCTCCCACTGTCTGCCCACCCCAGACACTCAGGCATCAGAGGCGGTCTTCAGTCCTCAAGCCCGCCGAAGGCAACGAAACAAAGGGGCCAAACCTAGTTTGGCGCGCAGAGAAACTATAGAAGGACCTTCCCAAAAAGAAATGCCATATAAAAGACCGGGACCCATTTAAACAAAGGGGGCTCAGGCGTCATCTTGAAAAACATGGCTCCCGTGATCTTTAGCTACCGGTGTTCGCGGTCGGGAAAACTCCATAACCAAAAGAAATAAAACACAGAAAACAAACAGTATAAAATAGTTCAAAGTCCAAAAGAGCTGGAGGCCTCCAAGGTAGAGGGAATCCTCCTAAACAGGAAATTAAAAAGTATTATGGGGAGCTGTAGGAACTTTGTGGTGCGCTGCTTAAGTAAAATATAGACGCTAGAAAGTTGGGAGGAAAGCATCACTCCAAATAGAATGACCATCAAGTGGTCAAAAGGGTTCCATACATCCGAGTAAAAAGGAGAGTGGGGAAAAAGGTTCCCACTCACGCAGGGGACTTAGAAAAAATGCAGATGTCCAACAAAAAAAAGCGCCAGAGGACTCAGTCGAGATTTTGCACAAGAAAGGAAACCAACACGAGGGATGTGTTTGGTTAGTGGTGAAGGAAAGAAAATACAAGATGACTTTGCTGCTTTGTTTACAGTTCTGAAGTAATCGGGTACTACCCGCAGGTCTGTTTGGAGAGCACTTGAGGTATCCATGTTCAGAGGGGCATGATGTGTGTTCGCGATGAGCTGGTTTAACGGAATATGTAGGTTGGTCAGAGGTTTATTGTTCTTACAATTCAGATCTGTGGGGAGGAGTGTTAATATTCCATGTGCGGATGGCTTAGTTGCTATGCTTGTGTTGAACATAATATTTCAGTGCATTAGAGCAGGGAGCAGCAAGTCGCATTCATTTCCTTGATTAACTTAAAATCTGCACTTTTTTTTTTAACCAGGACAAAGTTATGTTTCCTTTTGAAAGCCTACAACTGTAGGGCATCAAAAAAAAAAAAAAAAAAAACATTTGGCGCACATCATGTACCTCTGGTGACCTGAAGTCAGATTTCTGATCATGCAGCAGTGCCTCACTGCGCTCAAAAACTATTGTGTAGCCATGTTTTCAATATTCTTCCAATGAAAACAGTGTTGGCGATCAGGCAATATTTAGCAGGGAGCAATGTGTGATTTCTTCATGGAGCGTGGGAAGATTACCCCTTTCACTTAACGCTTTTTTGAACCTATAAAGGTTTGAGCCAAGTTGAGGATAGGGGTCATCCTGCTCAGAAGAGGCACTCCAGGCAATCGGCCATTACTTCATGCATGCACGTTGAAATAAAGGCCAGATATTGTGTCAGGCCAACCAGTACTTACATCCATTTCTCCCTGATCAATAACATAGAAGTTATCGCCTTCATCACCTAAAATCAAAACAAATTACAATTATGTAAATCAGACAGTGTAGGATTTCAATAAAATACAGCTACAAAACTTCTTAAAATTAAATTCTCCAAAACAAGTTAAATCTATTCCATAGAAGATGTATAGCAATATATCCGGAAAGATACAGGTGCCATTCTTTTCAAGATGGGGTAACTGAAGACCAGATACTGATGATCAGGTCGCAGTCGCCAACTAGCACCGAGTATCAGTTTAGCATGCAAATGTAAGACTTTGTAGCAATTCCACGGGTGATATGCTAATCCAAAGGGTCAACTACATTTAGAGTCCACCGGTTCAAAAGGCCATCTGTGTGATTTTTCCATCGTGGAAAAGTCAGCGACGGAAAAGTTTGCATGAGAAATGTGCAAACCACAAAAGGTTTGCACATTTCCCATGCGAACATGCATCTACAAACACAAGCACAAACCCCTGCCCCCAACCAACCACTACCCTATTTACCTTTCCTTCATGCTGTCTCCCTGCTATGCCAGTTCCCCTTCACTTCCATGATCGGGAACCAGCACTGTAGGGTCTTTTATTTTTGGGTGCTGCAGGGGTGTCCCCTGCAACGGTTCTAGGTTAAAGGTTCGAAAACAAAAGGCTCAAATGCCTTTTTTCCAACACCAAAAGGACTGAAAAAGGTCACTTTTTTTTTAATGGGCCTTCCCCCCAACCCGTTTTCTTGTTTACAAAAAATGTTTTCACATACCAAACAAAAAAAATATAAATAAAAAGTGTCGACCCTTTTATTTTCGATCCTTTTGATTTCGATCAAAAGGGCATTCAACCCTTTTGATTCGAAACTTTGACCGGACACCCCCTGCAACCCACGCTCAATATACCACACAATATACCAAGCAAGCGCATTGCTTTGCGTATGGTTATCTGGCGACCAGTTAGATACTGAGGTATTTGCAGCTGTATGTTTTGTACTCTTTTCTTTGATAAGACTAGACCTTCTGTTTTAGTGATCGCTCCTATCCATTCCTAAGAATGGTTTGGTCTTGTTTGGTACAAAGCAGATTTCTGTTGGCAGATGAACAAGTTACTCTTACCTGGTAACGTTCTTTCGATGGGATGGTCCGACGACATATTCCATATCTATGACAGTAATCACCACAGCTGTGCTGCTTCAGAAAATCTTTCAGCGTCTGCGTCGATGACGTCGATACGCCGTCCTCTAGGACCTCCTCCGACGGCCGACGTCACCAGATGTTATAAGTAGGACGCACGACGCCTGTAGCCTCAGTTGTAGTTTTTTCCCAGAACGTGTTGTACCAGTCTTCTGCCAGTCTGACACACAAAGCCTTGCGGAAACGTAAGCTGCAATCGCATAAGAAAGGAGCGGAGAAGGCAGGGAGGGAGCGATATGGAATACATCGTCGGACCATCCCATCGAAAAAATGTTACCAGGTAAGAGAGCAACTTATTCTTCGAGGGAATTGGGTCCTCCGACGTATTCCATATCTGTGATAGACTCCCAAAGCAGTACCAATGCAAGGTGGTGGGAAAAGAATTTAGAAAATAGAAATTTAGAATGCCCAATCAGATTGCGGAATAAAGGACGCCTTGCCACAGGCCAGATCCTGCCCACGAATGGGACGTACAAAAGTATGTACCGAAGCCTAGGTGGCTGCATCACAGATGTTACGAATAGGAACACACCTCTGTAGGGCAGTAGAGGCAGCCATACCCCTGGTAGAATGGGCCCGCAAGCCGACCGGTGGGTCCTTAGCCCGCCAAGCGGTAACACTCGGAGATAGCCAAAATAATCCAGCGAGAAAGTCTGTTTCATCACAGCTTGTCCCAAACGCTTTCCAGCGTAACCAATGAAGAGTTGATCGTCCACTCTGACCCGGGACATGCGTGAAATATAAAAGCTTAACGCTCTCCTAGGATCAAGCCTATGGAGCATCTCCTCTTCCTTACCAGGATGTGGGGGAGGATAAAACGCCAGAACAACCTTCTGGCCTAAATGAAATTCCAACACCACCTTCGGAAGAAAAGGACGAACTCTAAGGACAACCCTGTCCTTATGAAACACAGTGAAGGGTGGCTTAACTGAAAGTGCCTGTAACTCACTCTGCGAGCGGAAGTGACCGCAACCAAAAATACAGTTTTAAGAGTCAGTCTCAAAGGGCATGAATGCAAGGGCTCAAACGGAGCACCCATCAGAAACTTGAGAACAAGGTTCAAATTGCAACCGGGCACCTGGAAAGGCGACGGGGAGAACACATTAGTGAGCCCCTTCAGAAACAGAAATTAAAGGAATTTTAAAATAGGAACACTCTTCAGACGAGCGCTTAAATATGGACAGCGCCGCCAGGTAACCTTTAACGGTACCCACTTGCAAGCCCCTGTGGGCCAAAGAAAGCAAAAAAGACAGAACCATGGGAATGTCACATGCAAAAGGATCCACATTCTTAAGCCTGCACCAGTCGCAGAACTTACGCCAAAGGTACAGGGACTTTGTTGCTGGCCGTCTGGCCGAGAGCAACACCTCCATCACGTCTTCAGGGAGGTCCCAATCCTTATACCTCAACCTTTCAGAAGCCAAGCGTGATGGTTGAGGGATCTGACCTCTGGATGGAGAACCTGACCTCCCCCCCCCCTCCCCTGAGAGCAGATCCTCTCGATAGGGAAGACGACGTGGAGGGCAGATGGACAAGTCGAGAAGGTCCGGGTACCACGTCCTCCGGGAACACGCCGGAGCAATGAGGATCATCCGGGAACTGAACCTCTGTAACCTCCGCAGTACTTGCGGGGTGACGGGGACTGGAGGAAACGCTTACAGCAGTGGGAAGGACCACTCCACCACGAATGCGTCTCCCAAGGCTCCTTTTGGAGGAAATTCCCACGAGCAGACCCTCTCGCACTTCCGGTTGGCACTGGAGGCGAAGAGATCCACTTGAGGGGTCCCCTAAAGGGCGAAGATCTCCAGGAGAATCTCCGGAGCCACTCCAACTCGTGAGAGATTGCGCTCTGTCTGCTCAGAGCGTCCGCCGTCTCGTTTTCGTCTCCGGTCAGATGAACTGCCGAGATCGAAACTTCCTGCACAGAGGAAGTGACCCCCCCCCTCCCTTTTTGTTGAGGTAGTGCATGGCCACCGCATTGTCCGTCAGGATCAGGATATTCTTTCCTCGCACAGTTGGCAGAAAAGCATTCAGGGCTAGCCTGACGGCCCTCAGCTCCAACAGATTGATATCGAGTCTGGACGCCAGAGGAGACCAACGACCGCTGACTCAATTCGTTGGCATGAGTTCCCTATCCTGTGAGGGATGCGTCCGTCACGATCGTCACCTCTGGCCAGGGTAGCCAAAATGGAGCCCTCATCAGATTGCCTTCGTCAGCCCACCACAGAAGGTCCGGGGCGACCGAGGGCGGCACCTGAACAGGGTCCCAGATCCTGCCGGAGGACTGAGACCACTGGAGCTTCAGTGCCCATTGCAAAGATCTCATCCACAACCTGGCCTCTGGCACCAGAAGAATGCAGGATGCCATGAGGCCGAGCAATCTCAAGAACTCGAACGCTGGAAGACTCTGGGCAAGCTGAAAGTTGTGCACCATCTGCTGAATGTGATGAGCCCTCACCTGGGGGGGAAAAGCACTGCCAGCACTGCCCCAGGGACGTGTCGAGCGCTGCTCCGATGTACTGGAGCCTCTGAGTTGGTGTCAAATGTGACTTGTTTAAGTTGAGGGAGAATCCCAGCTTGTGGAGGGAGTGGCAGGTGACGGACAGATGATCCAGGACTTGCTCGGGAGAGCGCGCCCTGATCAACCAATCATCCAGGTAGGGGTAGACGTGAGCCCCCCCCCCTTGCCTGAGATGCGCTGCCACTACTACCACGAGCTTGGTGAAGACCCTCGGGGTGGAGGTCAATCCGAACAGCAGGACCCGAAACTGAAAGTGCGAATCTCCAACCGCAAACCTCAAGTACTTGTGCTTTGGATGTATCAGCACATGAAAATAAGCATCCTTGAGGTCGAGAGACTCCAACCAATCCTGAAGTTGAAGGGCCTGGAGGACTTGAGAGAGAGTAACCATCTTGAACTTGTCCTTCCTGAGGAGTTTGTTCAAACCGCGCAAATCCATGATGGGTCTGAAACCCCCATCTTTCTTGGAAATCAAAAAATAAGGGGAATACCATCCCTTGTTCCACTCCGCTACAGGTACCAGTTCTATGGCGCCTTTCTCCAGCAGGGATTGAATTTCCTGCGCAAGGAGCGGATCTGGACTCTTCAAAGAGAGATTCCCTGGTGGACTGTCGTGAGGCCTCTGTCGGAAAGGAAGACAGTAGCCATGGGCTATGATCTCCAGAACCCACACATCTGAAGTAATGGCACGCCACTCTACAAGATGCTGCGCCAGCCTTCCCCCAACCGGCGAACCATGGGACATGGCCTCATGACTGAGCTGAAGCGGCTGCCGCGTTGCCCGAGGGCAAAGAGGCAACAGCCCAAGCGGCCTTGGAACCTTGAGTATCTGGTTTTCCACCTCTAGCACTCCTACGGTGGCCCCCGTGACTGGCAGCTCCTCTCGCTTTACCAAAGGACGAGTAATAACGAAAGGAACCTCCCCTCCATTGCTGTTCCCTAGGACGAAAAGGCAGAGGTTGGCGAACTGCAGCGCCCAACGACTTTGCTGCAGCTTTGGAGGTCTGCAACTTCTCAAGGCTCTCGTCAGCCTTGCTGCCAAAAAGATGTTCCCCCGTCAAAGGGCATGTTGAGGAGCCGGGCCTGCACATCAGGAGCAAACCCCGACTTTCGCAACCACGCAAACCTGCATATCACATGCTCGCTGCCATGGACGACTGACGCAATCTGCCATGTCCAAACCCGACTGAACGGCCTCACACATGGCGTCCTTACCATCCTGAACCATGGCAAGGAAACAATCCCGTTCATCCCATTCGGGAATATGTTCAGCCGCTAAGGTTACAGTTCCACAGTGTGTGTGAATCGTGACAAGGCACATACGGAGTTGACCGCCTGAAGCGCCATACCCCCTGAAGAAAACACGTCGCCCAGCCGTCAAAATGCTTGTCGTCCCTATCAGGAGGGATGGTAGGATACGACGCCTGCTTTGCCGGGGCCGTAGCCGCCTGCACCACCAAACTCTCCGGAGTAGGGTGCTTGGACAGGTAGCAGGGGTTGCTACTGGCTGGGCGGTATTTTCGTGGCAAAGACTTGCCCACTGCCGGGAGACTCTCCGCAGCAGTCCAAGCCGCCGCCACCCTCCTCTGTAGAGCCATATGAAACGGCAGTACCGTGTCAGTTGGTGGACCAAGGTTGAGAATATCTCTAAAGTCATCCTGAAGAAACTCCCCTGGGGGAGCAGACCATCCCAAGTACTCGGTGACCCTAGACATAAGGCGCCAGTACGAGAAGTTGGCATGAGTGCCAGGCTCAGGCCTACAAATCTCCACCTCCCGAGAGGTGTCCAGCCCACTAACCTTGTGCAGGGACTGCCTCAGGTCCTCAAATTGGCTATGGCCCGAGAGAATCTTGTCTGGCACCATATCAGGAACTAAGCCATCATCAGAGCCCTCATCCACCTCTGAAATAAACTCAAGATGGCGGTAAGAAGGCACAGAATGTGAACTAAAGCCATGCTTGACCTTGGCCAGAGCCTTTCTAGGGGGTTCCACCGAGCCCCGGGGTACCCCCGTCGACAGCCTCTAAAGGCGCCGAGGGCATCGAGTGAATCGGCATCGACGCCGAACGTGGCGTCGACAGCATCGATGGCGTCGACACAGACCTCTAGGCCGGAGCCCCGAGTGTGTCCCTCGACAGCCTGGGCACCGATGGCGCTGACGACTTCTTCGGAGGCGGGGCCTCGAAAGAGCCCGTCAACGACATCGGCGTCACCAGCGTCGATGTCTTCTTCGAAGACACCACAGGTTCACACGGCCTCGAGCACGTCGAGGACCGGGACCTGGACCGGGCATGACGAGAAGGATTCCCCTTGTCCGAGCGGGACCTCTCCCGTGAATCGTGCCGACCACCTGAGCCCGAAGGCGTGCGAGCGGTGTCTCAACCGATCACGACCGACCCCACTCGGAGGCGCAGACGGACTGGTGCCCTGCGATTCGTGAACCGCAACTTTTTCTTCCCGAAGGAAGCCCATTCCTCCGGCGACACATGCTTGGTGAGATAAGCGACCCGTTGACAGGCAGAGTCCTCGGAGGTGAACGGGGAAGGCGACCGATAACGGCGCTTCTGGGAGTGCCTCAAAGAGGCAGAGGAGTGGCGGGACCGACTCCGGGACCGAGACCCACTGGACTTCCGACGACGATGCGGAGAGTCGCCACTGGAATCGTCCATCGAAAGCCCTGCAGACCTCGACTTCCGTGGCTTGAACACCTTACCTACCGACAACTTCTTGCGCTCCCGCAAGGCTTTGGACGTGAGCGACTGGCAGTTGATACAGTCATCCGTGTCATGGGCCTCCCCAAGGCACCAGAGGCAGGCGTCGTGCGAGTCCGTCACTGACATCTTGGACCAACAGTCCCTGCACTTCGGGAAGGATGTCTACCTCGTCTTCCACCCCGCGTCCAGGCTTTAAGAAGAAGAAACTTCAGAAAACTAACAGGTTCGAAGAACCGAGAAACAAACTCCAAAGAGTCGAGGCGCGCCGAGATTCCCGAAGCGAACACGCTTGCGGAAAAAACAGAACTGAGGCTATGGGCGTCGTGCGTCCTACTTAGAACATCTGGTGACGTTGGCCATCGAAGGAGGTCCTCGAGGACGGCGTATCGACGTAGGACGCCGTAAGATTTTCCGAAGCAGCACAGCTGTGGTGATTACGGTCATAGATATGGAATACGTCAGAGGACCCAATCCCCACGAAAAACCCAATTGGAGAAAAAAAAGTTTGTTCATTGTTTCCCCTGTGATCATCAATTGTCCAGGTAAGCGTACACTATGATCGATTCCCTGCATAGGTGTGCCACCGCCAGTACCTTGGTGAATACCCTTGGAGTGGATGCTATGCCAAAGGTTAGAACATAGAATTGGTAGTGCTGGTTTGCTATCTTGAAACAAGAATTTTCTGTTGTGCGCTGGGAACATTGATATATGAAAATAAGCATCTTTCATATACAAGGTTGCGTTGTAGTTTCCCCTCCAGAACACCCCCCCACTTTAGCAGTACGATTACTTCTTGTATCGTCACGCAGACATATTGTGGCTTGAGGGTTTGCAGGATGCAAATCTAATGCAGGGTGCATCAAGAGATCTTTTTTGGGCACAAGGAAGTACGTAGACTAGATAACCTTGTTTACCTGGTTCGTCCGCAATCATTTTGACTGTGTCCTTTAATAGCAGTGCTGCCGCCTCTCCCAGTAGGATGTGCTGCTGTTCTTTTGACATGGTTCTATGTCTTGGGGGATCACGGGTCGCTGAAGCAGCTCTATACAAAAACACTCCCCCATAAAGCAGTTTGTAACTTTATAAATGCCTCTCTGAAGGCAAGTAGTGTTCCAAACGAAATAAAAGCAACCATGGTCACCCCCATCTTTAAAAAAAAAAAACGGGATTGCCAATGGACAATCCTCTAAATTTCCGACCCAAACACACCCTTCTTACTTAAGATTTTGGATAGAGTGGCTTACAGTCAACTCACAGAGCACTTAGATCTTCATACTATCCTTCATCCAAATCTGTCGGGTTTTTAGGAAGAAATATGGGACGGAAACTCTTTTGGAACTGAAATCTAAATTAATGGGGGAAATAGATAGAAGTGGTCTCTCCCTGATTATCTCTTTAGATCAATCAGCGGCTTTTGATTTAGTTGAGCACTCATCCAGCCACCCCCCCAGCCTCCTTCTCTTCCTCTTCTCTTCTCCCCTGATGAGGTCGCTAGACAAGTCCGATCTATGAAAGCCTCGTCAAAACCGATTCATCCCTGTTCCTCTAAAACTCTCAAGGACCACATTGATACCCTCGCTCCGGCCCTTGCTGACTTCTGCAACCACTCCTTTGCCTCAGGATCCTTCCCCCTCCCCTCTTAAGCACTCCCTTGTGCATCCTCTCCTCAGGAAACCCACAGCGGATCTCTCTTGTCCGGCCAACTATCGCCCATTTTTTTTATTTTTTTATTTTATTTAAACAGATTGTGGGGTTTCCTTATTTGCAACCTTTAACCTGAGCATGTCCGTTCTTTCATCATGATTCTTCGTTTGGTATACAGTATCTTAGTAGCAGTGCTTGGTAGCATTTTATTAGTCCTGGGTTATGTTGTTGATCTCCTCTGGTTTCTTAAGGATTAAAATCACTAATTTTATGAGTGCTAATGTCGTTTTCATTTTTTCTCCTTCTACAAGAGTCCTCCACCACTCATCGACATTCCTTGTCGTGTAGCATCTAAGGATGTCCCCCAAGCACTGCTCTTGCTCTTTCCTTAAACCGGTACACTGTAGTATGAGGTGTTTCAGAGATTCTATCTCTCCTTTTTTTTTGCACATTCTGCAGCTTTCCCTGATGTCCAGCCTTTTTCTTCTTTGTAATACTTCTCCTGTTGGTAAAATGTTCAATCTGAATCTCAGGAAAAGGTCTCGGAAGTACCAATTGGGGAATAAAGTCAGATAGCTCGGGATCTGATTCAGTTTTCGTGGCTGGGCCCAGAAGTCTTCGTAACCTTTATATTTACAGTTATCTTCTTGGGTTTCGATCCAATCTGCCATGTATAGTCTTTTTAGTTTTGTCTGGGTTAATCCATAAGTCATCCTCTGACTCGCTGAGGTTCACTAGGATCCCTCCACATGACTTTTGCCAGTCTGTTAGGATTACATCGGATTGATCTATTAGGGCTTTTTTCAACACCCCAAATCCACCCGTAGTGTTTTCCTCAAGACATTTCCGATAGAAACTTAGTGTTTTCCATACCACTATTGTTTTGAGTGATGTCAGAGCCAGCTCTCTTCTTATCTGCTGTATTGGGGCTGATTTAGGCAGCTGTAAAGCTTTCCTCCAAAACAGACCCTCCAGGATTGACCATGTTTGAGCTTGTAAGGGGATTGGTGATTCTACCCCATATGTTAGTATTGGCACCACTTTCATCCTATAAAAGGCTATTAGAGGTGATAAGGTAAATCTGGAGTATCTTTTACGCAGAATTCTCCCTTGGGCAGCTAGATTGGTTGCTTTTCTTTTTAGCCCAGCTATTCTTGGCGTATTGTTCTTCGTGTTGTCTATACAGACTCCTAAGTATGTGAATGCTTCGACTTCCAGGATTTTTTTGTTTATCAGAGACCATCCTAGTTTTTTCCCTCTGGCTTTATTACCTCCTGGGCCTAACTTCAGAATTCTTGATTTTTCTGGGTTTATAACCAGGTCATTTGAGTCCACATACGACTAATGACGTAAGCTGTCTTTGCAAGCCGATTTGGGTTTGGTCCATCAGGACGATATCGTCTGCGTAAAGCAGTCTCCCAATCGGCGTTCCTGCTATTTTTGGTGAAAAGCAGCGGGTGGACTCAAATTAATCTTCCAGATCTGACGTGAACAGGTTGTACAGTTCTGGTGCCAGCGGGCATCCTTGCTTTAAGCCCATTTTTATCTGAATTTCGTCTGTTAGTGTACCCGCTGTATCCAGTCTGATGCTTGTGTCCGTGTACAAGTCCTTGATGTTCTCCACCAGTGACTGAGGACATTCCCAGTTTTTATTTTCTTCCATAGTTTGGCCCTTTTTATGGTGTCGAAAGCTTTCGACAAGTCTACAAACGCGATGTAGATTCCTTGGTTTTTGTTCCTTTGTGTTCTGGCTTTCAATAAGTTAATCAGGAAAATGTTGAGTGCTGTGCCTCTCCCCTTCACAAAACCCGATTGCCAAGGATCACGACGTCCACTTTGCTGTACCCAGTGGTTTAATGCTTTCAATAGTGTGGACGCAAAGACCTTCCCCACCACGTCCAGTAATGCAATCGGTCTGTAGTTGTCTGCTGATGTGCCGAGACCCTTTTTGAAAATGGGTACCACTAATGCCTTTCGCCAGGAATCCGGGATTTTTTCTGTTGTTAATATGTAGTTGAATAGAAGTTGAAGGAATTTGGCCCATTCACCTATGTTGCTTTTCAGTATTACATTCGTGAGCCCGTCGGGCCCTGGGGCTCTCGAGTCTCAATTTTTTCAGGATGTTTTATATTTCCTCAATACTGATATCTATTACTGCCTCATTTTTGTTTGTCATTGATTTCCGCTTTGGGTCGATGTAAATTTCCCCTTGCAGCTGTGTATAATACTTGACCCATGATGAAGCACTTATTGGGTTCATTTGACTTATTGCTTGAGGTTCTCCGCTTCGTTGATAATTGCCCAAATTTCAGCTGTGTTTTTAGATCTTATTTTCCCCAACATTCTTTCTGCGTCCTGGTTTAGCAATGTCTTCTTGTGTAAGTGTAACCAGTTTCTGTACTTTTGTTTTAACTTATGTATCTCTTTACTCCAGTTGTCGGGTTTGGTCTTTTTTAGTCGTCTAATATCTCTCCTTAATGCTTTTTTCCTTTCTCGTATGCGACTGTCATACTGATGTTGGTGAGTCGTTGTTTGATGGTTATTTCCAAGCTTCCTTTCTGTAACAAATGCTCTGAAAAGCAGGCTGTAGTCAATCCTTTTTTGACTTTGTTCGTTTTCAAGCGTCGAGATCATTTGTTTTAGGTTATGGTTTAGTTCTCTTGTTTTCTCTGGTCTGATCCTTAATTTAATACCCCTTTGGTCTATGACCACCTTCTGGTTGTAGGTTCCAATCTTGTTATTGCTTATGTTTTTGCACGTCAGTTTTAACAGATTGTGGTCACTTTCTACTGTTGGGATTACTTTCAAGGTCTGGATGTTATCTGACAAGTTGCTTGAAATGCAAATGTAATCCAGGATCTCTACTGATTGTGTTCCCTTCCAAGTAGGTTTTGCTGGTTGGTCCCCCTTCACCTTTCCATTCAGAACGACAGTACCTTGATTGTACCATACGATTCCTCTTTTTTCCTTTGCTGAGGCAGTTGTTGTATCATATTCGGGTTGGTTGTCCTTGTTCAGGCATGAACAATTTAGATCTCCTGCCAATATGAATATTGGATCAGTCCATTTTTCTCTTTGTTCATCAATTAGTTCTGCTATTTTATCTGGTAGGTTTTCGTTTGATAAATTTGCTGGGTTCCAGTATATGTTGATCAATATTAGTATTTTACTGGCTTTTTTGTCCAGCTGTAACACTACCATCTGAATGAATAAATTTGGGTTTGACTCCTCCAGGACTTGCCAATCCAGATCGTTTTTGATGGCTATAAGTAGGCCTGACATGGGTCTGCCTTTTTGACCTTTGACTGCTGGATTTAGCAGAACCATGTAACCTTCCAGTGTCGGTGGTCGCAACAACCATGTTTCTTGTAGGCACAACACACTAAAGTTCTCTTTTTGAAGCGCTCCCTTAGTAAAAAGGTGGGTAGAGCCTCTAGTGTTCCAACTTCCCAGGCTCCATGAACCCACACTTTACTGTTTTATGTTATTGGGTGTTTGTTTTGACATCAATCATGTTTTTCAACCATTTCCACCTTGCCGCTTCGTTTTCTTCTCCTTGATGTTGACTTCTATTGTTTGAGCTTTGTGTGTTCTGGTTGCCCCTTCTCACTGCTGATCTATTTGTTTTAACACTACTGGTCTCTGTCTTTTCTGTTGATCTGTCTCACCGAGTGTTTCTTTACTCTCTCCTGGGTTTTTAGGACTTCGTCACTTTCTTGTAAGTCAAAACCCATTGGTCTTAATTGCGGGGCTTCTTCCAGTAGTAGTTGTCTCACCAGATTTGATCTTGTGTGCAGAATTACTTTATCAGTGCGATCTTCCTCGACGAATTCCACGATCGCCAGGTCGTCTGTTGTAATTAGTCTTAATGCCGGTATATGGTGGAGTAATCTTATTACATTGGTTCTGTTGAGAATTAGTCGGTCTTCATAATGAAGGATACGTTCTAGGACAAGCCCCGGTTGTTTATAACTGTCACCAGCACTTGTTTTGCGCGGTCGGTGCTGTAGGTCTCTTTCCCCCTCTTTTTGTTGATGCCGATCTCTTTCCTCCATCTCGGTCCGCTTTTTGCTGTATCTTGTTTCACTTTCCCGACTGGTTCCGTGGTTCCGGGTCTCAGACCACCCCACATTCCTTTCTCGACCTCTACGTTCACTCTTCTGAGTTTTTTTCACTTAGATCCCGGTTTTTTCTCAATGCATCCTTTTATGTATGAGTATCTGGAACTTTTTTGTTGTCCGTCTCGTTTTCGGTCTGTATTGACATTATAGATTAGGTATCACTTTCACTATAGTCTGTATGCTCCTCACTCAAGGAGTCTTCTGCCTCTGTATTTACCTCTTCGAAGCCTCTTATTCCCTGTTTGTCTTCATCATCTGAGACCGGGTATGTAGAGAGATCCAGCAGGTCATTTTCAGGACAATCGTCTTCTTCGATTTCTAAGATCTTTTGTCCTTCAGTCTTTTGTTCTGTTCTGACCTTTTTCTTGTTGTTTCTTAGCTGGTCAATTATACTCGGTTGTTCTTTCGGTATTGTCAAATTTTTCATAAATGCCCGGCTTTTGCTACTGCTTGTGGCTTTTACTGGTGGTTGATTTTTCTGTTTTTTAGTGGGTCCTGTGATCTTGTGATGACCCCCTGATTTGTTGTCTGCGGGCCCGTTGTTCTTCGTTTTTATTTGGTTATCTGATTTTTTCCCTCCTGTGTTTGTGTCTCTTGTTTTGAAGATCTCACACACGTTCCCCTTTTTCTTTCCTTTCTCCCGACACTTATCCGTAGTGGTGGGGTCTTCAGGCCTTGTTGTCGATTTTTTACTAGAGATAGCCTCCACTATTTCTGTAGAATTGTTTAGCCCTTCCCTGGCACTTCTGTTTAGGGTTTTTTTTCCACTTCAGTCTCTAGTGATTTTGTCGGCTCATTTCTTATATCTGGATCAGATGATGTGCTCTTTGATTTTTCTCTCAAAAGATTATTGCTGGTGCAGTCCTCGGCCAGGGTGGGTCCGTCTTCGTTTTGTCTCCCCCTTCTCTTCACTTTGGGCTGCTCGCGGTCCCGTAACGGACGCACTTTGGGTTTCTGCGACCTCTTCTACGTTTACCGGTGTTGCCGTGGACCTTTCTCCTTTGTTTTCTTGCTCGTTGGATCCAGCGTTGTTTTCTTTTTCTATGACTGGGCTGACCTCTTGTGTGGTCATTATTCCAGAGTCTTTCCTTATTGGTTCCTTGCTTTTTGGATTGGACTTCCCTAGTTTTCTCTTTTAGTATAGGTTCGATTATGTCATGGAGCAGTTGGGTGACGTTGGGGGTACTGTTGTCCAAGTTGTTTTGGATTGCTGAGATAAAGCCCTCCACAAATATTGTTTTAGTGTGAACCATAGCAAGTATTGTAGAATGATCTTAGTGTGTCCGCGATATCCTAGTACAATTTCATGAAGGGTGCTAGGACACCTGACAAAGTTGCGACCATTAGGAAATTGTCTTCCATTGTTCGGCCCGATATGACCTGGTCTACGCTTCCCACTTGGTTTGGTGGCAACGTTTGCGTCAATTTGTCTTCAGTAGCTACTTTGGCACTCGTTCCTTTTGCTTTGTCAACATTTTTGATTCCTGTATCTCTTAATGCGTTCTCCATGTCCATTGATGTTTCCAACAAAACTGCGTCTGATATTTCCACTCCTGTCGTTTTCTTTAATTGATTCGTACAGGCGGAGCTCCTGCTGCCAAAACTGAGGCCAAGGGTCTGTCCTGCGTTTACTGGGGTAACTATGGTTCCTCCATTTGTAATGGTTGGAGTTTTGGTCCCCCCTTTTATTAGGTTTATTGGCAATGGTCCTGCAGTAAATGGTTTCCATATAATGCTTCTGGGGGCACCTTCCTTTTGGTTGGTCGAGTATTTCGTCCTCTTAACTGTATATCTGGCGGGGGGGCTAAGCTGGTTCCTTGGGTTTGCTCCCTCACAGCCTTCCGACTTTGCTGACTCCATCCACGGCCTTTCTTCTTCTGCCTCGGAGTTTGAGTTTTTTCTTTTCAGGATCTTCTGTATGTGATGCTCCCCCGATGTTGGTAAGTTCGATTTTTCTATCCCACTGGATGCAGGCCCTAGACTGGCGTTGTCACCTATGCTTGCCTCATTTGGGCTTGCCCAATGCTCAATAGTAGAAACGTTCCATGTTGTTGGATTTGACGAACTGACCAGATTTTGCGTTTGGGTTTCTACTGGTTTATCTATGGTTTTTTGTGTGACCTGATTTGCCGAATGCTCAGCAGCCGTCTGTTGGCTTCCTGCTACAATTTCGATGTCATCCATGGCGGCTCCCGTGACTTTGTGTGTTTCCCCAGTATTGGGTGCCCCCAGCCCGTTATCTATGTATAGAGCTGTGCTTGCTCCAATTTTCACTTGAATGTTAAAGGGGCAAGGGTTTTCGTTTAATAGGGGATCAGGGACCTCCAAATGTAGCTCTGCCTCCGCAGCCCAGGAGGGGGTGGAACAGGTGATATCTTTGTCCCCAGCTGTGCCCTCAGCCCCTCCAGTTTGTTCATTGTCTCTCCTTAAGAGCATTTTATATCCGTGCTCTTCTTCACTTAATCCCGAAGACCCGTGTAGAAAAAAAAATTTTTAAAAAAGGAAGGCTTACCTTCCTTTGTGTTTTGAAGTTTAGAAGATCTTTTACGGCGCTGGGGTCTAGCACTGAACACTCCACCTACCACCGGACACTGACACACTCCGCTACGCTTCGCTTGACTTCCGGTTTATGAAGCAAGCAGGGCAACAGCAAGTGAAAGCAGACTCCTGTGTCTGCGAAGTGAAAGCAGACTCCAATGTAAAGTTCCAAGGCAGCAAAAAAAAAAAAATAATAATAATAATAATTCGTTATCCAGCAGTGATTTCTAGCGGCAGTCCCAAGAAATCCTCACCGTATTCACGGCACACCGGACACTCCGACACACTCCCATTTTCCATTACCCCCTTCTTAGGCAAACTCCTTGAAAAGCTGGCCATCTCTCAGCTAAACCTTCATTCTGTTGGCTGTCTCCATGACCATCAGTCTGGCTTCAGATCTGGCAGAAGCACGGAAACTGCTCTCCTGAACATCCGTGAAGATCTGCTTTACAAACTTGACTCTAGCATTCCCTCTGTTCTCATCCTACTGGATCTCTCCTTTGCCTTCGACACAGTCAACCATACCATCCTGCTCAACCGTCTCCGGGATAACTTGGGCATCACCGATCAGGCTCTGGCCTGGCTGACCTCTTTCCTCTCCGATCGACCCTCCCATGTCCAACTTGGGTCCTTCCTGTCATCCGTCTTCCTCTCCACCTGTGGTGTTCCCCAGGGGTCTAACCTCTGGCCCTGGCTTTTCAACCAATACCTGGCAACTCTCGCCCGCTGTATTGCCATTTTCTGCTCAAACTTCCAGTGCTACGCAGACGACAACTCATTTTCAGGCTGCCCTCGGCCACCTCCTCCACCTCTCTCATCACTGATTGCCTAACTGCCATCCAAGATTGGTGTGCCGCCAACAATCTTTGTCTTAATGCCAGCAAGACAGATCCTCATTGGCACACCATCACCTTCCTTTCCCCTCTCTCTGGCCAGCCTCCCTTGGCCCTCCTCCTATCCCCACCTGCGAGGCCAAGAACTTTGTGTTACCTTTGATTCCACACTCTCCTTCTCTGCCCACATCGCTGATGTATCAAAAAAGTCAAACCTCCTACTGCACCTCGTCAGAGGTATTTTTCCTTTCCTCTCATTCCCCCAGAAGCTCACTGTCTCCCAAGCTCTGGTTCTCTCTAAGATGGACTATTGCAACAGCCTCTTTCTTAATCTACCTGCCTCTACTCTGCCCTTTACAACTTATCCAGAACAGGACTGCGAGACGTGTCCTTGGCCTCAAGCCCTGGGATCGTATCTCTCCAGCTCTGAAATCTCTCCATTGGCTCCCTGTGGATGCAAGGATTAAATTCAAAACCCTCTGCATTGTCCACAAGGCTTTCTAGGGCCTAGGTCCAACATACCTTCAGCTATCCCTCCGCAAATACCTCCCATCTCGAGTACTCCGCTCCTCTACCTCCAACTCCCTCAGGGTCAGTCGTTTCTCAAAGAAACGAGCTGGGGGTAGATCTCTGTCTTCAGCTGGGGCCTCCCCCTGGAACAGCCTCCCTGCCACTCTAAAACCAGGAGAACCATCTCTGGTTCTGAGGGCACCTCAAAACCTTCCTCTTTGCTTCTGCCTTCTCCTCCCCCCTGTTGATTCTGCTCTCCCTTGGCACAATGCACCTGGCCACCCTCCGTCCTCTGGGCCCAGGTACCTGCTCATCTTGCCACCCTCACGCACTGCCTCCGGTCCACCCCCTGCACTGGTGTCTGTATCTGTACCCATACAGCCCTCCCCTTTTCTTCCTGCACTTTCAGACCTACATGGCCTGCTGCCATAAACCCAGCACTTGCCACTTTCTGGTTGCACTCCCATTGTTTGTTGCCTTTTTATTTATCGTTTTATTTATTTTCTTCTCGCTCCGCACCTCTCCTTTTGTTCCCCCTTCCATGCACTTCTCCCTCTACCCTGCACTTGCACGTTCTCAATGTCACTGGGCCTAGTAAAACCATTGTTTTTGTTCTCCCCTGATCCCTTTTCCCTGCCTGGTCGTGCTCTGAAACACTTGTGTATGAGCGCGATAGAAATAAAATATCAATCAATCCTTATTCCAAGGCTACAGGAGGTGGCTAATCTCTCAGAATCAGCAGCTCTGTGGATCACCTCTTTCTTAGAGAACAGAGCAAGTAGAGGCTGCTCTGCCACCGCGGAAGCCAGCCCACTATGTTCTTTATGGGGTCCCTCAAGGGGCAAGCTTGTCCCCATGTCTGTATAACTTGTTCATGGCCCCATTTTTCTTTATGCTACAGGAAGAGGGGGACTTGTTGCAGACGACACCCAATGTGTTATTAACTTAACGGGACACCACAAAAAGGCAGAGGTTAATAGAGTTTTCGCCCTTATTGTAAAATGGATGCTGGATAACTTCCTAGCTCTTAATCGCAGTAAGACAGAGCTGCTGATAGTAGGCAGCTCCAAGGCTATTAAGTTAAATCAAGACTATAGCACTTTCAAACTGGGGGATCACACCCTTATCAAAAACTAAAATCTGAGGAGTAATACTGGACTCAACACTAAGCATGAAAGCTCATGTTTCATCAGTGGTGGCGGGGATAGTCTATTACATTAGATTATTGGCTCATTTGAGGCACATGATCTCGCAGGAAAGTGCTGAGACAATAGCCAGGGCCATTATAGGTGCCAAATTGGACTATTGTTGCAGCCTCCTGCTTGACATTAACCAAAGAGAGCTGCACAGACTGCAGGTAGCCCAGAATTGGGCGGTCAGTAGTTCTCAGACTTCCTAGGCACAGTCACGTAACTGCGGCCAGATGCTCATTACACTGGCTCCCTATTGCAGCCAGGATTAACTTTAGAGTATTATAGTCTTTAAATGCCGGCTCCAAGTAATGCCTGCGTATTTACAACAGCATATAATTTCTAAGAGTAATTCAAGATCTCTGAGATCCGATTTCTCAAATCAGATCATACAGCCAAGATCCAAGACATCAAAGGCGGAAAAGGGAGCATTCAAGGTGAAGGCCGCCTCTGTGGAACAATCTTCCTACAAGTTTGAGGAGCCACTCCTCCCTCTTATCTTTTAAGAAGGAATTGAAGACCTTTCTGTTTGACTTACTGAAAAATACGGATTTCTCCAATAGCGCTGTATCTTAATATCGGGGATAGCGGAATAACTTCCGTGGAGCCTTATGATCTGTTATCTTTAAGGACGTCGTCCTTTGTGCTGTATGTTTTCTGTTGTCTGCGCCTTTATGCCCAAGGGTCAATAAAGCGCATAACAAATGTAATGTAATAAGAGGGCGCTAGAGGGCCAACCAAGATGGTGGCTCCTCTGTGAGCTCCACAAAAGGCTCCCCAATTAATCCTGATGTATACACCTCTTCCAGCGTCTAATTTAACTTGTTATAGCACTTAGCCACACGGAAAACATTGGAGAGCGTGCAGCTGAAGCAGAGTTGGCAGTTACACTACAGAGAACCAGACAATACACAGCAGGCAGAGCGGATCAGTCGGCAGATCTGGGGCGCGAGCAGGGCGGCAAACCACAGCCACCGGAACCGGAGCCAGGCGAGCTCCAAGGTGAAGCAAACTGAGAACTGCCGCCAGCGCAGGCTGGCCAGACAGCCCCCAGACAGCCCCCAAACAAACCACAGGAAACTGGCAATTCCTGCAAAATCCACCGAAGGAGGGCCAGCCCAGGGACAGTCAGCCCACTCCCGATCTGTCGTGCCAGGATCAACAGACGCGGATCCCGCTCGTGCTGCGGGGGGCCTCCCCCACCCCCGGGCAGGAGCGCTGTTGGGCCCACACCCAGCGGGCAAACTCTGGAACGTACCAAGATCGGCGCGCCAGCTCAGCCCAACGAGGAACCACACTGCGGACATCAAGGGAGGGGGTGGCAGTCAACAGCCCGCACCAGATGTCCTCGCCCCATGGAGCAGACCGCAGCAGCAGTGAGGTGAGGAGAGACGCGTCCCCCCCCTGCCATACACATGTCCTTGTCCCTATGTCCTTGTCCCTATCGGCAGAACTCCAGCCAGAGCGGGCAATACATTCACGGGACAACAAAGCATAGGCCTGTTTGCTGGGCCCAATACGGTGGCTCCTCTTGCCGCCAGAACTCACACCACGAGAAGCCCTGCTCCTGTCACCCAGCAAAGCACCGGCTCCCAAGCGGTGAAATAGCGCCATATCTACACGGAGCAATGGAATAGCCAGCTAAACTGTAAGGTGCTTTGAACAGTTAAGGAAAGATCTTCTGCCCTGTGCCGATATTTCACCAGACGCCCCCCCCACGGGGCCTTTACCTCACTGCAGACAGACTCGCACCCCCGTCCCTCAAGCAACACCTAGTCCTGGATCCAGCCACTTGGCCACCCAGAGTGGGCTCACCACACTGGTAACACCCATCCAGATAAAGTAACTCTGAATCTCCGCCCTCGAACCGCCACAAAAAGGTGACCCACGCACAGAACATTAGAAATCACAGGTACATCGGATCGAACCACACATCCAACCATACCAACGTACACCCCTCCTGGGGGTGAACCACCCAACACTCATCAGTCCGACAGAAAGCCAAACTTACCCATTATGGGAAAAAACGACAAATCCCAAAGGAAGCTAAATTTTGAGGCAGGGACAGCAGCTAAGAACCCCAAACCCGGCGACAGGCCCTAATCCCCCGCCGAGGTCATAGAAGAGGAAGAGGCACCAACTCTGAACACGAACATAAGAGAAATATTACTTGATCTGAAAGCTGGCATCGCCAATCTTGATAACAAAATAAGACGCTCTGTCCTCCAAGGTGGACCAGCTCCAACATAGGCTTGACAAGCACAGGGACAGGCTTGACGCAGTAGAACGAGTCTCAGTCCTCGATGACAGCTCGACTTCGCTCACGACAAGGGTCACTACGCTTGAAGGCCAGATGAAGACAATCATCGCCAAGAACGAAGACCTGGAAGGACGCGCTCGGTTCAATAATATCAGGCTGGTCGGAGTACGTGAACAACCCCCCAATAAAATGGAGGATCTGGTAGAAAATATCTGCAAAGATCTATTCGGATTGTCAGCACTTTCTCAACTATTTGTGGTCGAGAGCGCCCACAGGGTCCCCGCTGCCCGTCCTATACCTTGTGCCGCCCCAGGACCAATTACAGCCAAGCTCCTCAACTATAAAGACCAGGACACCATCCTATGCCTGG
The DNA here is from genome assembly GCF_040938575.1 of Ambystoma mexicanum. NCBI lineage: Eukaryota > Metazoa > Chordata > Amphibia > Caudata > Ambystomatidae > Ambystoma > Ambystoma mexicanum. The sequence continues at coordinate 919,356,986 of NC_090926.1, read as the reverse complement.
CTAGGGACAAAGGCGAACTCCACTACAATGGTAACACTATTCAGTTGTTCCGACTTTTCCCTGGCGGTACAGGCCCAGAGGTGGTCCATTGCAGGAGTAAAGCGCAGACTACAGGACAACCAACTTCTATACTCCATGCTGTTCCCGGCCAAACTTTGTATCCAATATGATGGCAAAAACCAATTCTTCAATTCACCCGAAGAGGTTAATACCTTCCTAGAACGGGTCGGCTGCAAAGCTGCAGACAATAACCTAAGGCTTCCGAAGAGAGACCGCATGAGGAAGAACCCACCTTGAAGTCACTGCACACCCGGCTCAAATCCTCGCACTGGAATCGGACAACACATGCTGAAAGACCAACCGTAACCTTCAAGGAGAGCATTATTTCTTGGCAAGCCACTAGCGGCCAAAGCACAGCAATAAACTCAACATGTTATTACTAGGGAGGGGCAAATTTACGGGCATGTTGGGGTTGCACGTTTAATATGGACGGAGAATAAGGGCAAGTTGAGGGTAGCCCTGATAAGAAAGCACACAGTTCCAAACATGCACCAACCGAAGTCCAGTCACCTATCCTACGACCCGGCCAAAACCCATGTCCCCTGCTTGCTCCAGACTCCGTGAGTGCCAGCAACTTACAACCAAAGAGGAAACGTTCCCACCGAACCACATCCATGGGGAACAGCAAAAAGACCACCAAAGCAATAGAAATCAACCGGCAAGTTCTACCTAGCCACATGGAACATTAGGAGGCAACCAGCCAACAAAAACGTGCAAAATAAACCAATACCTGCGAAGGCATAAGATTGATGTTGCGTTGATCCAAGAGATGCACCTTCTACCGAACTCCGAAAGTGGCTGGGCCCGAAAATGGGGATTTCGGATATTTTGCCTTGTACTCCTCCTTTGCCAGAGGAGTCGCTATCTTGATTGATAAGAAAACGGACTAATATCGACAGAGAAAGAGCCGGAAGGCAGAACAATCCTAGTATGAGGGATCATAGAAGGCAAAGCAATCATTCTAGTGAATTCCTACAGCCAGAGCACCTACGGACCAAATAACTGACTGGGTGATGACCCACTTGGAAACCGATGGATCAGCCGCAATCCTCTGGGGGTGGACACGGGGTACAACCCAACGTCCTCCCCCCTCCAAAGCTAGTTTACAGATCGCTGAAATATGTAAGGCCTACAACCTTAGACACCTGGCGGCATGAGCACTGGGAGGCCTGTGAATACACGTACCACTCCTGGGTCCATAAGACTAGCTCGAGACTCTACTATCTCCTCATGTCCTCACACGGTCACTGGCACTAGGGACAGAACCAGAACCTGATCAGACCATTCGGCAGTAATCCTTGAATGCACTGTACCAGGCGATAAAAGGTACAACCCGCATTGGAGGTACAAACCAGGAGCCCTTCAAGATCAGGTCTTCGCAGATGAACTACGAACCAAAATACTGTCCATTATCGAAATAAACCAGGGATCTGTATCATCAGCGGGCACACTTTGGAGGCACTGAAGTGCTGTGTCGGGGGGATATACATGGCAAAGAAGCATGGGCTATTGAAACGGATCAAGAGAGAACCATCTGTGAGCGAAACCCGACTGAAAGAACTTGAGCAAGAATGTTCAAAGTCACCCAACCCACAAACCCTGGCTGCACTCAAGGCAGAATTAGAAAACTTTAGATCTGGAGCCGAGAGAGGTGACATTTCTAACCAGGAATCATAAAATTTGTCAATTTGACGAAGGCCAGAGACCCGGAGCCCTCCTAGCACGACTTGTGTCAAGCGAAAAGAAACCAACCCAGGTCGAGAGAATCGGTTACCAAAACAGCGACATGGTGCACACCGAAGAAGCAGAAGTAGTTGAAACCTTTCGTAAGTTTTACCAAAAGTTGTACAATACCTACTACACTGCCGACCCAACAGAACTGACCAGATGGACAGCATCGAGCTCTATTGGGTGAATGCCGAACTTCGAGAACCAACGCATCACCATAGAAGAAATTCTCGAAGCCATAAAGGGACTACCCAATACCAAGGTTCCCGGCCCGGACTGCCTAATCAGTGAATTCTATAAAAACTTTGCACAACTGCTGGCCCCACTATTACTGCAGGTGTATGAGGAAGCACCAACCACCGGGACGCTACCACCAACCCTATGCATGGCCTTCTCCACAAGCCCGGTAAACCAAAAGACAACTGCGCCTCATAGACCTATATCCTTAATAAACCTGGACAACAAGGTACTGGCGAAGATCCGGACATCGAGGCCATTACCCCCCCTTATGCTGGCTATGGTGCTCGCCGACCAAGCAGGCTTCGTACCTGGCTGGAACACGTCATTTGGCATAAGGATGATGTTTGGAGTGAAGGAGGACTTTGACCCGGAGAGTCAGGCAGCGGCTGTCCTGCTAGACGCTGAAAAGGCCTTCGACTCCGAGTGGCCCTTCTCTTTGCCATTTTGCAGCACATGGGCCTAGGAAACTACTTCATCCAATTAATCACCCTCCTATATGAGCACCCGACATCAAACATCATTCGGGGAAAAAACACGTTCATCAGACATATACCTGCAGAGAGGAACCAGGCAAGGATGCCCCTAGTCAGCATCTGTTTGAACTGGTAATGGGACCCCTGGCTTCCGATCTCCAAGGCCTCCACTTGGCCAAATGCCTCTCTCTCGGCCCTCATAAACTAATCAGATCCCTCTATGCCGACGATGTGGCCCTCTTTCTTCACAACCCTGCAGAGAACTTGAACCCAGTGATGCGTGCAGTGATCAAATTTGGTAACTTCTCTAGGCTAAAAATCAACCAGTCAAAATCCATAATCTTCCACCTGACCACCAACACCCGAGAATTTGAATATTTTGGTTTCCAGTGGCAATATTCGAATGTCATACCTAGGCATTCTGCTCACCAAATCTAACCACAATGTCATGCAAGATAACTACGAAAAGACAGTGGAAGGGATCCAAAACAAAGTAAACAGGCGGAAGCTCCTCCCGCTCACCTTAAGTGGGAGGGTCTCCCTCGTTAAAAAAAAAAAATGGTAATTCTTCCTAAATTCCTATACCTATTCGCGAATATCCCACTGATGTTGCCACAGCATTTCCTTCAGCGCATCAAAAGCCTAATCCTCAAGCTACAGTGGGTGGTCAAGACAGCAAGAGTGGCCTACACTATGCCGATTCAACCTGTGGCGAAAGGCAGCCTCGTGCTCCCAGACCTAGAACGCCATTACTGGGCTGCACAAGCCCAATTCCTTGGCCTTTGGTACGCCACCTAGTCCGTCAGACCCCATATTCAAATGGGAAACGCTCTGGTGTCTCCCTACCTTCTCAGAGCAGTCATCTTTGGCCAACTATAGGTGACTCAATACAATGAACATTGTCCACAACACATACAGTCTGGAGCAGAGGAGCCATTGGGGGAAGGGGGGTGGGGGAATCGTAAAAAAATAAATAAAAACAAACCTGAAAAGCAACATGCAAGCCAGATTTTCTCCCCTCCTCCCAGCGCCATTCATACCAGGAATACCCATAACTGCAGAGAGAATTTATCTACAGTGGACTGCAAATAAAATCACTAAGCAATCTCTTCAATGATGGCAACTTTCTATCAAAGCAACAAGCCTGAGACAAAGGCTGTGATAAAGCCTTCGACGTGTTCATCTATTTTCGGCTGCGTCACACCCTTCAAACCAACCTCGCCGCCTTCTCACGGCAGCCTCCTACTTGGCAGCTCCTCCACGGGGTGATAGTCTCAAGGTAATGGACGATTGGCATCAGCGATATACAGATCGCTCCTCATCGAAATGACCGTTCTGCCCATTAACCCCAGAAGACGATGGGAGAAAACCCTCGGCACCACCATAGCAGATGAGGACTAGAACTACATATTGTGTCCGACTCAAAAGGTCCCTCAATACAAGATACAAGCAAATACATTTCAATTACCTACACCAGCTTTACCACACACCAGCGAAACACCACTCACAGCGGCCGACAATCTCAGCAGCATGCAGCCGATGTGGCGCCCTGGATGTGGACTTCATACACCAAGCATTGTCATGACCAGACATCTCGTTCTGGAAAGTGGTACTTGAGAAAATCTCTGCGATTTTAGGTACGCAACTAGACCCTGAACCAACTCTGGCACTCTAGGACTAACCAGGCACCTGCCGGCATACGGAAGGAGACCTTCTACTGGTTCTGGTGAGAAGAATCGCAATTAACTGGGGACGTGGACCTCTACCAAACCTTCAGCAGTGGCTAAATGATGTGACATATTGCCAAGATGTAGAAACATGCTTCATAAAGACCTTACTTCTACATGCTCGCCCCCCACACATATGAGGACCCTATACATCATATCTGATCACCACGGCAGACAACCTCCTCGCAGACCTCGTCCCCGGTCACAGACCGGCGATCCCAAACACACTGAGAAGGATCCAGTGAAATTCACATAACACTAACTATTGCCTAAACAATCCTGGTCTCATGTGAGCAGCAGGGAGCGGGAGGTGGGCTGATTGGGAACTTCAGTGAGGCCGGTGCATGGCCGTTTGTTAACATATGTTAAAAAAACAAAAATAAAGTTTAAAAAAAAATAATAATTGCGCCCCACCCCACTACGGTTCAAAGCACCCACTTGTCTGAGGGGATTCCCTCCCATACGTTGGTAAAGTTTTATGCTTCGTCCTACTGGAGTGGCATGGGAGGAGGGAACCTCGTGCAGGAGGACATTGTTTTGGGTTTGGAGCCGTCCCTGACCTTGGTTGTACCCAGACCCCTTTTGTGAATTTTGTCCCCTAATGCAATGAAACTTATAGCCTAGCCCCTCACTCCCCCACCCCCCATTCAGACTGCAGGGTTTATCGGTAAATTGGCCCAGTGACTAAAGTGTTGTATTCTTCTTTGGCACTTTTGAGGAGGGGGGGGGGGGGGGGGTCTTCTGCCTGGCCGAACTTGGGTCTATCAGGATGTTGAGAAGAGTAGCCCGTGTCTCGAGTTTAAAACCAGACTGGCGTAGCCATGCGTGGCATTTGATAAGTGTGCCTTCAACAATTATTCTACCCGCATTATCAGCTGCATCTAGATTATTTTTTAGAATGCAGTTAGCAATGGCCTTCCCTTCTGCCACGGGAGAGGTTGGATTTAAGGGGCTCTGGGGCTGAGCCCATTAATTTGGCTACCTCGTCCCGCTTGTGGCAGTTGAAACTGGCCGGCAGGGTGGTGTTAGCAATCCATGCTTGGTAGGCTGCCGAGGTTGAGACTTTCCTACCAAATACGTCTTTTTACTCTGTCTGGGTACTATGACGAGGCTAGAGGTGTTCCTGCTCTTTTCCTTGTGATGGTAACTACCAATGAGTCTGGTTTTCATTGACCCCCTGATGTAAAGGGGGCTGGTCGGAAGACATTTTCAATGCACGTGTTAGGTAAGATTTTTACAGAACTGGTAAAGCTTCCTAACCCGAGTCAACCCCAGAATTTTTTTGCTTTATTAGTGGGATTTTTTTCCTTCATTACTCAGTCAGTGGGAACCCTTTTCCACACTCGCAGAATCTTTAACTGTTTTTATTGGTGTCATTTCTTTGACGCGCCATAGTGTCTATTTAAAGTTATCCTCTTTAACAACTTACTGGCAATAAGTGCCTGTTGTTGCTGGGTTGCCCTAGCGGCAACCCTTTTAACTTGCTTTTGCTAACCTTGAGTGAACTACAGTTCCCAGGGGTAGAAGGGATCTTTGGATCCCTTTTACATTTTATTCTGTGAGGCCAGCACACTCCACCACATGTGGAGTGCTGGGGAGATGCAATGTATTGCCTTTCACATTAAAACTAACAATTCTGTTAGTGACAAGCTTACATTCAATGGCTGGTGGCAGCGATACCTTGTTTTAATTTGGTGCACCTTTACTGTGAGCTACAGTAAAGGCACCCAAGAGTGCTCATTTTACCAAAATGCCCCTCCCCCCCCTGCCATTTTAGTGTTTGACGTTTGTTTCTTCCCCTGACATCCAGGGTGGGAAATTCCTGTGTGTGATTTTTATCTTCAGCTGGAGTCCCCTGGACTCCCCACCCAGGATCCAGTCTGTCTGAGGGCAGGAAGCGACGGAGGAGTCCAAAACTCCACAGCCCTTGGTCTTACGCCTTGCCTGAATGGGGACAAATCCCAAGGGGAGGGGAAATCGGGGGGGGGGGGGGGCTGACTGTCCTGATTGGACAATCACACCGCCCCTTCTTGTAAAATGCGGGGAGAGAATGTAGAGGTTGTGCTGTAGTTCCTGATAAATACTGCAAACCTGGAAGAAAGGTCAACTACTGGAACTGCAACCAAAGAGGATGAAGGAAAAGCAGCTGGAAACGATTTCCATAGACCGGCGAGCCTGCTGTGTAACCAGAGCATGCTGTAGCCCTTCCTCCCAATCAACCTGGGGACTCCGAAAACGACACCCCCGACCCGGAGCCTTCCGAATTCCAAATCTCGCTGAAACTTCATGGGCATCCTTGTAGATCTCCAGAGGCACGAATCGATTCTGAAAATTCCCCTCCAGAGAGTGCTGGACATTTGTAATGATGGGAATTCAACCACGATTTTCTGTCTCCTGTGCTCCTTGAAAAGGCAGCAAAAACACATTCAGCCGCTAGGGAAACCTTGCCTAGAGCCTACTTCATCAATCCCTGCTGCAAAGTTCCTTCCGAGGTCTTGTTTTCAGTCACCACGACAAGGAATCCACTGACCGGGTATTTGGCTGCAGACCCTGAAGTCCTGCTGCAAAATCTTCAATGCTGAGGTACGGTGTTGGCTTGTGCTTACCTTAAGTCCGTTAGGATTTCGGTGTAGCTGTGAATTATTTTCTGTGATGGGGAGGCCTCTCATCCAGTGCACCCAGTCCCACTGCTAGAATCCTGCTAGGATGTCTTCAGCGAAGCCCCTGGACCCTCTTCTAACTAAATCACTCACCTGTTTGCCCAGTTTTCCTAAAGAACTGACTTTTGCTACTAAAGAACCTATCCTGACACTGCCTGTTGGTCACTAGTCCTAGTGACCCACCTTCTGCCACTGAGAACACTCATGCTCCAAGAATAAGGGAAAGACTTAAGGGATTGGACCTTTTGCCTAGAAAAGAAAATACGTGTTTAAAAGATACTTGCAAAGAGTTGGTTGGTAGCTAACTCCAAGAGTTAACAGTTACAAACGTTCTTACTTACCTAGGATATGTGATGCACCATTCTTAAAAGTATGGTTAACATCTTTTCCTTCCTTAGCAGCCGTTTTGCCAGTCTAGTAGAAAGTAGATGTGAAGGTATTTTACTCTCCTGTGATTAGGTTCTGCCTCTTCCCAAAAGTAAAGTGTTGGTTTCACCACATTATTCCTTTGAGGATAATTGTATGAGTGTCCCTCAACCGGGTCTTCCTTCCCCCCGACTTGCTGCTAGCCTGTCCAGAATAAATCTGTATTAGGTTGTTGCCTACCTAGAATAACTGAGTCAATCAGTAAAGTGTAACATTGGGTTTTACTTTACCCTTCATTGTGAGGTTAAAAAAGTATGTGGGTTTTACTTACCTTGTGTTAGCTGTGTGCCTTCCAAAAATAAGTTACAAGAGTTACTGCTGAACTCTACCTGTGGTTCACTGATCTCAAAAGCACCTGTAATTTTATATTACATCCTTGGGTTTTACTCACCTGTGTGTTATCACAAAAGTATTTATAGATTGTTACTGCACCTAGAATAAGTGTTCCACTATTCACAAAAAGTATATTGTCCAATTTACTGCTTAAGTGATTTGTACTAAGAGTCAGTGTATAACTAGTAGGGTCTACTGCCCTTGCATTACTGAATTTAATTGTGCAAAGGAACCATTGGTTTTTACTCCAAGAATAGGTGCGACCTATACTGAATGTGTATGAACGGTTTTGACTTTCCTAGAACTACCGTTAAGTATTTCAAATAAGGTCTATACTTGGGTCTGTTAGCCTTCAAGTACAGTCTGTTTCTGTATTGCGATTTCATATAATGTGTTAGTACTTACTTAACCCCTAGATTTATCTGGGTCTACTGGTATTTAAATAAATCATTTATTTTTACACATAGTGTTTCTTTGGACCATTTGTATTACAATTTCATGCGTACTGATTCTACAGCCGTCTCCCGCCTAAGATAAGCCTGGCTGGTTTGCGCTACCATGTACTCAGGTGGTAGAGTCTTGTACTAAGAGTGGAGTCTTGTACTGCCTCAGTTGAATGGTTTTACTAAGCCCTTAATTGGACTTCAGAAAAACTGTCCTAACAGCGCAGGTTTACCGCCCGTGTTAGGTTTTGGTTTACCAAAGAGGGATGGATTCGCCTTTGAACAGTAGTGGAATAAATTGGGTAGCTTATTTTTTGTCTCCCAAGATGTTTGACAAAGTCCTTGTCTATTTGGGTTTCCTGTGTTTGTATTTGGAAAACGTTCAGCTGCCTTTATGACCAAATTGTTATATTGGATTTGGTTTTGTCGTCGACCGGAAAATCTGCCACTCATGGGCCTGCATGATCCGGTTACTAGGACCTAGACGTAGAAGTCGTCATAAAATTGATCTACCTCTGCCATGTCCCTTTGGTCCTCTCTGTATGCTCCAGTGTCCTGGAATCCGAGTGGAGTCACAGGATGAAAGCTGACCCGAGTCCTGCTGAGGGGTGGCTGCTTGTAAGGTGTCTGTACGTGCTCTTTCGATGGCAGGGGGGGTGGGGGGGGTGGTTGGAGTTAGTGCGGCCCACCAGCTGGTGGCGTGGAGTCTAAATCCTGTGGGTGGCTGTCAAAGAAGTTGGCCAAAACCTGCAGTCAAATACAAAAACAGAAGCACATACAAATAGAGGGCCAGGCCACAAGAGTACCCCCCCCCCCGGCACCCACTCCTCCCTACCCCCCTCAGACCTCTGCCGGCCCCCTTCACTCCTCTGTGGGTCAGAACTCTGGAGGAGCTGTTTGAATTTGGACCCCAATCCACGGGGACACACGAGGGGCAGGGGGAGGTTGGGGGGCATTTTCAAGCTCCCGCTGGAGAAAATGTAGGACATTAACACCATAACAGGTTGAAAAAATGCCTTTTATTAGCATTACAGGGTACCTTCAAGGACAGTGTTATGAAAATTGTAGGGTGGCAGCACTGTACCTACTATTGGCAGGCTGCCATGGACTCTTAGTTAACAGTTGGGACACTCAATGAGAAGGGAGGGGGGGGGGTCATTGGTTAGTCCGATTGTCCCAGCAAGAAAGGGCTAGGTAAGGGAATAGTTTCTTACCTGTAACTCCATTTCTCCAGCATTGGTATCTTTCATGGATTCACATACTTAGAATATTCCCCATCGTCAGACTGGGACCCCTCCGTACACATATATAGCCTTTTCCTATAGGAAAACTTTCAACACTTTTGTGTCCTATCTACGTCCTTTTAGGACCAGCCTACGCATGCTCCGTAGGCCGTCCCAGTATAAGAGGCCTGCCCCCGCGGTTCCCCTTCAGATTTCGGCCCCTCCAAAGTAGGAAGGGTTAAACTTATCAAATACATTGCATTCCGGGGAGGTTTGGCAGGCGTATGTGAATCCATGAAAGATACCAATGCTGGAGAAATGGAGTTACAGGTAAGAAACTATTCCCTTCTCCAGCATTGGATCTTTCATGGATTCACATGCTTAGAATAGATTGTATAGCAGTAACACTTGAGACGGCGGTGAGAATGTAATGTAATATACCCTCACCATACTACACATTGCATATGTACAGTAGGAATAAGTTAACTCATATAACCTTACCCACAAAGTATACTGTCATCAAAAAGGTAGAAACAGATTCTCCACAGCGTGGAGCTTACCTTACTGAAACAGATGGCGCAGGACAGCTCTTCCCATCTGCACCTCGTCCGCATGCTGCCTGGCAAGGCAGTAGTGGCGGGTAAACGTGTGGGGCACTGACCATGCCGCAGCCTGGCATATGTCCGTCAGCGGAATTCCTGCCCATAAAGCTGCTGAGGAGGACATTGATCTTGTAGAATGGGCTCTAGGATGTCCTTGCATTGGCCTTCCGGCCTTGGAGTGACAAAACGCAATCGTCGATGAGACCCATCAAGCCAATCCCTGTTTAGAGACTGCTTTTCCTCTCGTCGACGGACCATATGCGATGAACAGTTGTCGAGTAGACCTGAGTTCCTGTGTACGATGTAGGTAAAATTTCAGAGCCCTCTTAACATCCAGGGTATGAAGAGCTTTTTCTGCTGTCGATGGTGTCGCGAAGAAAGTAGGGAGAACAATGGACGAGTGTTTGTGATACACTGTCGGAACTTTTGGGACGAACGTAGGATTAGTTGCCAGGACCACTTTGTCCTTAAAGAATCTTAGGTATGGCGGGTCTACGACCAGCGCTTGCAGTTCCGAGATTCTCCTAGCTGATGTGATAGCAATCAAGAATGCCAGCTTCCACGATATGAATTTTATGTCGGACGTGGCCATAGGCTCAAAAGGCGGTTTCATTAAGCCTGCCAACACTGTGTTGAGACTCCAAGTTGGGGGGAAACGTTTTACCGGGGGAAAAATTCGAAATAAACCCCTCATGAAGTGTTTCACAAGTCTGTCGCTAAATAGAGGAGACGACTGCCTCTTCCTCGTGAACCTTGAGATGGCCGCCAGGTGCACCTTTATCGATGTGAAGGATAACCCCCTCTCCGCCAAGAGGAGCAGGTAAGGTAGAACTTGTTCCGGCGTCACCAACAACGGTTGTAGGCCTTGTTGTCCTCGACACCATTCACAGAACCTCCGCCACTTATAGGAGTAAGATTTATTTGTAGAAGGGGCTCGGGCCGCCTGCAGAATTTTTTGGCAATCCTCCGCAACGTTTAAAGCACCGAACTCCGAAAAGTCAGGAGCCAGGCTGTAAGGTTGAGACTGTCCGGGTCGTGATGCCACACCGTGCCTTTGTCCCGGGATAGTAGGTTCGGGACTCGGAAACGCTATGGGATGTTCCAGCGACAGGTGAAGCAGGTCGGAGAACCACGGTTGTCTCGGCCAGTGTGGTGCCACTAGAATTACCCGGCAATTGTATCTGCGTATCCACTGAATTGTCCTCCGTCTGAGGGGGAACGGGGGAAAAGCATAAAGGAACATGTCCGTCCATGGGAAGGCGAATGCCTCCCCCATGGAACCCTCTTGAGGCCATCTGCTTGCGAATTGCTCGCATTTCTTGTTGTCTTTGGTCGCGAAGGCGTCCAGAGGGGGGTGACCCCATTTCTGGAACACTTTCATCAGGTGAACTGTGTCCATTTCCCACTCGTGTATTTGGGCCATGCTTCTGCTGAGGGAGTCTGCTTGGGAGTTTCTCACTCCTGGAAGGTGATGAGCCACGATGGAAATTTCGTGCTTTAATGCCCAATGCCATGTTTTCTGGGCTTCTATGGAAAGAGTTCTTGATCGCGTCCCTCCTTTTTTCCTCAGATAAAACATGGCCGTCGTATTGTCGGTCAGTATTCGTACTCGCTAGCCCTTGATGTGTGGTAGGAATGCCTTCAAGGCCCATCGTACTGCTCTGAGTTCTAACACGTTTATGTGTAGGAGTGACTCCGTTGGAGACCAGCGACCCTGCGTTTGGAGAGCACCCATGTGAGCTCCCCATCCGGTTAGGGACGCATCCGTGACTATGGTTCGCTGAAACTCCGGCTCCTGTAGGGGTACGCCGTTGTTCAGATTGTGGAAGCTCTGCCACCACTGAAGGGTCCGAAGCAGCTTGTCGTCGGTGGTGGTTATCTTGTCTGACCACGATCCTTGAGCCTGAGTCCATCGGTCCGCTAGGAATTCCTGGACTGGCCTCATGAATAGGCGACAGTTTTCCACCAGATGGATGCAGGATGCCATGGCCCCTAGGACCGAAACGTATTTTCTCACTGAGATCTTGGTGTATCGCCGTAGTCGGCATGCTTGTTGATCGAGTCTTGAGGTTCTGTCGAGAGAAGGTTTCACTAGCCCTAACTGGGTCTCGAACTGTGCCCCCAGGAATACCAGCGATCTCGATGGCTGCAGAGAGGATTTTTCGCTGTTGTAGAAGCTGCATGGTGGCTTTTAAACTTGTGTTGGTCGACGCTGGGGAGGATCCCCTTACCAGCCAGTCGTCGAGGTATGGGTATACATGGTGGCCTTGCTTCCTTAGCCAGGCCACTACTGGAGCCAGGTATTTCGTGAACGTTCTGGGGGAGGTCTTGAGCCCAAAAGGAAGAACCGTGAATTGGTAGTGAGTCCGCCCTATTACAAATCTTAGGAATTTCCTGTGTTTCCGACACATTGGAATATGGAAATACGCGTCCTGTAAATCCAGGGACGCTAGAAAATCCCCCTCTTGAACGGCGCGGATCACTTCCTGCAGAGTGAGCATCTTGAATTTTAGGCTCTTCAAAGATTTGTTGAGATCGCGTAAGTCTAAAATGGGACGCCATTTGCCGTTCGGCTTTTTTACGACGAAATATCTTGAGTAGACTCCTTGACCTCTCTGTGATGTTGGAACTAATTCTATCACGCCCTTTGCTAACATGAGTGTTACCTCTTGTTGCAGTATCTTCAGATGGGAATGAGCGGTGAACGCAGGTGGAATTTGCGGAGGGCTGCGTTTGAATTGTAGAGAGTGTCCGTTTCTTATAGTATCCTGCACCCATTGATCCGTCGTTATTCGTTCCCATTCGTCGACATGTGCTGAAACTCTTCCCCCCAGAACGGTGTGTTGTATGTCACTGCTGATCTTTATTTTGCTGGTCTCTCGACGACGGATATGACAGTCTTTTTCTGGAAGTCTGGAAGTTCCGGCGACGGTTTGCCGTTTGGGAGGCACGTCTGTATCCCTGGGAGGGGTAAGCTGATCTGCCAAAGGATCTGTCTCCAGATGCAGAGAATCTTGAATTACCTGAAGCCCCTCTAAAGGGACGAAAAGATTTGTAGTTTCTGCCACTCTGGAGGGCACCCAATGAACGGTCCGTGTCCGAGTCCTCTTTCATTCCCTTTAGGGCTTCGTCCACCTTCTCACCGAAAAGAAGGTCTCCCTCAAAGGGCATATCTAAAACTTTGTATTGTACTTCTGGCCTGAAGTAGGTACACTTAAGCCATGACTGTCGACGTAATACGACCCCATTATTGACTTGCTTGAAGCCTGACTCAGCGAGGTCCACCGCGATGTTTATTGCGTGATTTGAGGCTTCCTCACCTTCTCGGACGAGTAACATCGCTGCCTTCCTATGCTCTTCCGGAAGATGATCAAGCAACGGAGCTAGCCTGTGCCACATCTCCCTATCGTATCTGGCAACAATTGCCAGAGAGTTTGCGGCCTTTACTGTGGTCGCTCCCACGGATAGCACTTTTTTGCCAAAGGCATCTTGGCGTCTCGCTTCGTTCTCCGGAGTCGTGCACTTGTGCTGGGCCTTCGCCTTCCTCGCCGCTGCGCCGACACCACCGAGTCTGGCGTTGGTTGGGAGGATAAACACTTGGGGGTAGACTCTGGAGCCTTAAACTTTTTTTCCAGGCGTCCTTTCACTGCCAGCTCTGAAAACGGGTGACGCATTGTCTGCAACCCCTCCTTCCATACATGGTCTAGTATTGGTATCGAGAACACAGACCTCCTTCTCTTACCCATGTGGTCGAACAAAAAACAGTCCTTTTTCTGTTCTTCCTGGGACAAACCAAATTCTTTGCATGCCTTCTCCATCATAGAATGGAATGACGCAATGTCGTCCGGAGTGGACGGGTGAGCTGGGCTTCTAGGGGTTTCCAACTCCACCTCAGACTCCCAGGTTGGATCCCTGGAGGGGGTATGATGAGATATCCGACATGGCTCCCCTGTCAGACTCCGAATCTGGCAGCTCACACCTTCCTCCTGTGCCAGTGCTGAGATTGGCGTGCGTAGGTGCGTCGGTTGACAGGACGGGCCCGGCTCATCGACGGGTGACTGCGGCAGGTTTGCCTGAGGTAGTCTCTGGTCCAACGACTAACAACGATTGAAGCGTGGACAGAATTTCTAACGACAAAACAGATTGAGGATTGAGAAGAGGGGCAGATACCGGTATAACGGATCCCCTCGTCGACGACTTGTCAGCCACTCATAGCCTTAGGTCTGCTGGGCCAGCTATTCTCTCATTCTCGTCCTCCGAGGACAGCAACACAGCCTGTTCTTGTAGTAAAGTATCCGGGGGGGGGGGGTCGGATCAAAAACTTCAGGCCTCCAGGCCTCCTGTAGAACCCCCGTCGACGAGGCCATCGTCGACGTCGTCGGTGGGACGGTGGATGCCACCTGCGTAAGTGGCAGGGTGGAGGCCGATGACTGGGCCGCCGTCGACGACGGTGACTTATAGCAGGTGGTTTTGGCGGTCCCGCCTTTTCCACACTTGGCTTGCTTTTACTCGACTCTCGACTCGTGGTCGATCTATGATGATCGCCCGAGGAGGATTTCCTTTCCTTTGATGAAGAGGATTTCTTTGACGAGGAGACTCTAGTTGAGTGGCTTCCAGACGACTCTTTCCGTCGGTCGAGATTTCTTCGCCGGTGGTTCCGACGAGGTAGCGCGGTGTGATGTTTTCGCCGATTGTGTGGAGCCTACCTCCGAAGGGGGGTATGCCCCCGCTCCCTCATTCAGCCATGCCACCAGTTGTCGACTGCGGTCTTTGAGGGTTTTTTGAGAAAACCCTTTGCATATGTCGCAGTTATCCGCCGAATGATGAGGGTGGAGGCAATATATACAATCCATATGTCAGTCCCCCTCGTAAACTTTTTTCAAGCCGCACGTCGCGCATGGGCGGAACAGTGCTTTTCCTGACACGGAGGACATTTTCTGTACTCAAATTCCAGTAATGCAACCTTGTACAAAATAGTAAGACACGCGAGGAGATCCCACTACTTTGGAGACGGTTGAAATCTGAAGGGGAACCGCGGGGGCGGGCCTCTTATACTGGGACGGCCTACGGAGCATGCGTAGGCGGGTCCTAAAAGGACGTAGATAGGACACAAAAGTGTCGAAAGTTCTCCTATAGGAAAAGGCTATATATGTGTACCGAGGGGTCCCAGTCGGACGACGGGGAATATTCTAAGCATGTGAATCCATGAAAGATCCAATGCTGGAGAAACCAGATAATTGAAATTAGGGCTGGACAGGACAAGGGGTTTCCATGTGCAGCAATGCTCACCACCACTACTGGCATTATATTGTATACAAACATTTAATTTTAGAAATGTCTGAGGTTGCAATTTGCAAGCTTAATATTACAGACTTCTCCCAAACATACATGACACTACAGGTACATACATTTGCAGAGGTTTAAAAAACAACGTGACTTGCCTTGCTGTATCACAGTCTCCCCAGCAATGTAGATGACTGAAAACATGGCATCGAATATGTCACTGAAAGGAAAAACAAATTTCAGATTTGTCACTTTCAGAAGACTATAAAATATTAACTTGCAGGTGCATTCACATAATTTCCAAGATAGTAAAGTAGCACAAGAGGCACAAAATTATTAATCGCCAGAATCCAAAGGTCATCCTCTACAGTCTAAAGGCCACCATAACAGCATGCAAACTTACATATATAAAAGACTGCGGTTGACCCTTCTATGGAGACCAAAAGGTTTAGCTCATCTCCAGAGATTGGAGTCATCAATGGTAGACTGGCCGTGCTCTGTCGAAACCTTGACATTTAAAGAAAATAATGCCCTTAACAATACAAGTATTACTATTGTGTGCGCTTGACCTTGGAAAGCAGGTTTCAGACTTGGAACATACTGTTCAAATACCACACATGGACAACATCAAATGATAAGTGGGAGCCTGAAGGAGAGCAGGCGGTTATGCGGTGAGCCAAGGAGCGAGGTTAGGCCCCTGGGGAAAACCACAAGTAGAGAGGCAGTAGAGAGAAAGGACCAGAGTTAGACCTGGGAGGGTCGATCGGAGAGAAAGGAGGTCAACCAGTCTAGGGACTGACCAGTGACGCCCAGGTTGTCACAGAGACTGTTGAGCAGGGTGGCGTGGTTGACTGTATTAAAAGCAGAGGCTAGTTCAAAGAGAATGAGGACAGAAGGAAGGTTAGAGTAGATATTAGAGAGCAAGTCTTCACGGGTGTTCAGGAGAGCAGTTCCTGTGCTTCTGGATGCTCTGAAGCACGACTGGTGGTCGTGGAGACAAAAGATTCTAGCAACAAACAAGACAGTGTCTAGTATGGGATCTTTGGAAGGCCTTAATGCTGAGTGTATAGGTGGTTGTTACCTAGCCTCACTGCTTTGATGCGAGATGCATGGCCTCCAAAAGTGAAAAGAAATTGAAGGCTCTGGGTAACAGAGGCCTTCATAGCAAGGACTTTTTTGATGTATTGTGCAGTGCCATAGAAACTTGGTGAAATCCTTAAAGCAGGATATTTACATGAGGGACAACCAGAAAATGCTGAGGTTTATCATATCGTCAGATACTAAGCAATTTTGGGGGGTGCATTAATAATGGGACAGTACCTCAGAGCTCTGCCATGGTTGACAGCATATCTGAAATAACTTGGGTAGGCTTCTTCTGCAAGAAATTGAATATAGCAGAGGATTCTATGGAATGTAAAGATCCTACAGAAGGTTCCATAGTGGCAATATCCCTTGCATGGGTTCTGGAGGATATTACATGACTATGGTAAATTGAAATTTTCTAGAGCACCAGGGCCTAATAGACTTCCCTCGTTTGTGATTAAAGGAAAGATCCACTAGTTTTAGGCACAAATCCTGTTGCTCTACTTTAGAGAACATTTACAGGACCATATTATACCATCCTCTTGGTCTTGCTCGACTAGAATACCCATTTATAAAAAAAGGCGATTAATTTGATCCCATTAAAGGCCGATTGCCTTGACTGATGCAATAAGTAAGATCATTGCACACCCATTAAGATATCTGAATACCACCTTAGATCAGCTTTCCATCCAGCCACCCTTTCAGGTGGGCTTCAGAAACAATCTTGGCTCATTTGCTACAGAATGTGCAACATGGTCAGCCAGGTAACATGCATGGCGCCACTGGACAGGTCTGCATTATTTTACTGTGTGGTAAGGTTGCAGTTGTGGTGTAAATTATTGCAATACAATGTCCCGTTAAAACTGGTGCAGCTGATAGCTCCCCCTTCATAAGAACTAATCTGAGTATTTGGCTAAATCAAAAAGGGTCACTGTTGAGATCCATTCCGGCTAATGTAGGCCTTAGGAAGGGGTATACTTTGGCCCCACCCTTATTTAACATCCATCTTACTATTAGGCAAGATTTTATGCAGTACCCATAGGGTGCACTACAACAAACCTGAGCTCCTGGTAGTAGTAACCCAACCTTTGGTATAAGTCTGTACTACACAGGTTGGCAATGTGGACGAGTAGCCAGGCTCATCTCAAGAGGGGTCAATGTGAGCTGTAGGGGAGTTACACAGAGGTTCACAGTGACAAGTATTAACACTTACACACAGGGTTTCTTGATAAAAACGAGTATTCATTTATTTACCAGTTAGTTAATGTAAGCCTTCTTCAGAAGGGAGCACTGTCGAACACAACAGAAATATACTTGAACATTATACAATCTATTAGTTCAGAATCACTAAATACCCATTTGGGTTGGCACACAGCAAAGAACTTCACCCACAGGTGACTTACATTGCTAGGGTGCTGTTGACATTAATGTATTACTGTTGGCATTCAGAATTAGTTCAGAGCAAGTAAAAAGGAAACGATTAGAGCAAACAAATTACCACAATTATTTCTTAAGCAGATAAATACTTTCAGATCCCCCAATAAGAGTCATTCAGTTAAAACAGGCTAAGCCAAAGTCAATCGGCGATTCTAGATAGGCTGAAGCACTTTGAAGGCGAGTAGAAAAGTCTTAGCACAATGTTTCAGAAGTCTTTGAAGAAAAAGATGAATCAATGTAGGGCCACAAGCCGTTAGGTTTGTGATTAGTAGAAGATGCAAGCAACTCTACAGCAAGAGGTAAGTTGTTAGACTTTGTACAGTACCTTTGAAATGAAGAAAAGATGCAGCAGATTACTTCCTGTGCAGCTCTGCAGATCTCACTGTTCCTGCGCCACAGTCGTGGGGACAAGAGGGAGGATGTTGGTGGACTCCCGCACTGCACTGGGACGGTCAAACTTGCAACCGGCAAACTTCACTTTCAGTGGAAGTTGTGTTTCAGCTCCTTGCGTCTACCGCACTGCGGTTCCTGGCTGTCGAGATGGCCTTTCCTTGCTTTTGGGGTCCCACACTCTGAGGGGGCTCAGGCTCGGTCAGTCCTGCTTTCTGGGAGTCTGGAGGATCTTCCTGTAGCTCTTGGCCAACTAAAAGCAACGCACACAAACTGGTGTTCCTCTCCGTGGCTCTACGGTTTCCAACAGCAACTCTGGAAATTCAACCAGCTCCGAGATGGATGCCCAGATGGCTTACTTTGGAGTGGATTGGTCCCACCAACACAAGGGGCTAAGTCATCCTTAATCATCCTTGCAGGGGCTTCTCTGTCGAGGCAAACTTGGCGTTTCGGCACTGCTGCAGGGCTTCACCGGGCAAACCAATAGTAGGCGTCCTCTTCAAGTTCTTCTTCGGTTCCTTTGTCCAGTGGTCGACTGCCTTCCAAGCGAAAAGCCTCGCCTTTTATACAGTTCTCTTCCTTTCATTCCAGCCTAGCTGTCACTCACCCAGCATGGTGGCTGTCCTTGCCGGCCAGTCAGCCAGCCAATCACAGAGTGCATTTGGGTCTCCTAGGAGACTAAGCACAGGTAGTTTAGGGCACCTTCCTCACTTCCTGCCTACACCAGACACCCTCGAGCAAGAAGCGGGCTTCACTTGTGAATCCCGCCAAAGGCAAAACGAACATAGGTACCAAACCTGGCTTGGCGCGCAGAGTAAATCTCAAGAAGGACCTTTCCACAAAGAAATAGCAAAAAAAGATGACGGGGCCATCAAAAATGGCACCCTTGGGTGCTTTACTGCAGCTGCGAACGCAGCCCGCGGTAAATGCACACCACAGTAGTAAAAACAAAACCACTGCCACCAGCCATTCAGTGAGGAAAGGTTAACAAAACGTTATGAGACGCTAGAAAAGGGGATACTAGGTAACACCTCCAGCACCCTATTGTAAGATAGGGTGTGCTGGGTCTAAAAAGTTTACTGTAAGTAGTCAAAAGTTTACTGTAAGTAGTCAATTTCAATTTACTGCTCTGAGAAACAGTTTATCCCAGTGAAGGTAATTAAACCTTTGGGAAATCTGAAAGACTTCCCTGTGCCACTGCACTGAAGGTGCTGTGTGACACAGCGTAAAAGATTACACCTATGGAGTTTGTCAGACTCCACAACCAAAAGAAACAGTACAGAAATCACATTAAAATACGAGTGGAGGAGGCCACCATGGGGCGCACAAGCAATGGCTGCCTGAGTGCACAGCTCCCGCCTTGACTGGGTCACCGCAGGGGATTGAACCGACCACCACGGCAGGCCCACCTCGACGGATCCGCCTGGGGACCCCCCCCCGGGCACCCACCAGGCGAAAGAGCGGCGCTCGGGGTCACCGGATAGCAGTAGTTCGGGACCCGGGCCTTCTGAGCGACTTGCTGGGCGCCGCGGAGCCGGAGGAGAGGCGCTCCTCACTCGCGCCCTTCTGGTCCCTTGACTTGGCCTGCCCCCTCCCGCGGCCGACCTCCTTGACTGGTGCGTCGGACCGGCCTGAACGGGGACCGGCCCCTCGGAGGCCAGGAGACATTGCGGCAGCCCGGGGAACGGGACCCCCCCCGCCCTCCGGCCCTCCCCTTGGCCCAGACGAGGATCCCCCAGCGAGGTGTAAGACGGGGACTCCCTTGGCACCCGAGAGCCCGACACAGCGGGTCCGGTGTCCTCCCTTGACCCACGTGGAAAGCTCAGCACAGATCTGCCCCCCTCAGGGGACCTCGATCGCGGGCCGGCAGAACATCAGCGGAACGTGCTGCCCCCCCCCCGGACACAGAGACTGGGCCACGGGCCCCTGGAACTACCCGGGAGCGAGGCCCCCGCCTGCAAAGAGTGGGGCGTGTGCCCGCCCGGAGGTGGCCCCCCACCCCCCTACCTTCTGGAGAACAGGGTTGGGTGCAGGAGTTGAGGCACCTTCCCCCCCCCTGTCTGCTTGGATGCCCCGGCCCCCCCCCTTTGTTTTCTGGAGACACAAAGCCAGCGTACCTCGACGTGGGGGGATACCCGGGTGTGAGGCCCCTGCCGGTCGCAGGTGGGGCATGTGCCCGCCTGGGGGTGGACCCCCCCCTGCCCCCCATCTCCATATCTAGTGCCCACAAGCTGGGGGCGGGGGCATCGGACCCTCTCTCCCCCACCCAACAAGAACAACCCGCCTGTCCAGGCCACAGGGGCCCTCCAGGCGCCACCACCCCCTCTCAGGGAGACCGGAGGAGGCCCAAATCGGGCACAAGGAACTTGCCCAGGGTGTGAGGCCCCCGCCGGCAGACAGGCGGGGCATGTGCCCACCCCCCCAGACTACGATACTACCCAGGGGGCATCGGGGAAAACCCCAAACGGGGCGAGGGGTGACCGGACTGCGCTTCCTCTACCCCATCGCGCTCCCCCCCCCCCGAAGCGGCGCGGGGGGCCCTGCCCCCGCTCGGGACCGCAGAGCATTGGCCTGCAGAGCACAGGGAAGCGTCAGATGAGCTGGAGGGAAGCCCTGCAGGGATACCGCTTCCAGGACACGCAAGGGGCAGCGGGGGCACGAGCCCCAAGAGGACCATGGCCCATTCGGAGGGTGCAGCCCCGTCCTCGGCTGCAATGGAAAGGGGCTTTGCCTCGATTTTACAGGAAATCAGGGACATGCGGTCCGACATAGCCCAGAAATTTGAGAAAATGGACCAAAGGGTGGACAAGGTTGAGGACAGATTGTTGCAGGTCAAGACCAACCAATCGTCTTCAGCAGCCCAGGACGTACAAACATACATGAGGCTGGCGGCCCTGGAGAAGAGGGACGAGGAAAGAGCTTGGCAGATGGACGATTTCGAGAACAGGGAGAGGAGAAACAACCTCAGAATTTTTGGTGTGCCCGAGACAGAAGGGGAAACAGAGGGACATCACCCGAGTGGTGCGTGAAATCATCACCCTCTTATTCGCAGAAGAGATGACAACCGAACCCACCTTTGACAGGGTACACAGAGCGGGGGGCAGGGTGGGGGCCCCCAGATCGATTTTGGTCCGGTTCCACTACTACACGGAGAAAATTAAAGTGCTGGAGGAGGCCAGAAAGGCCAGAGAAATCACCTACAATAACGCCCAGGTCTCCATATACCAGGACCTACACGCTGGCTAAGCGTAGAATGTGTCGCCCCCTCACGCAACTACTCAAGGAAAAGGGCATACACTATAGATGGGGCTACCCGTTCTCCCTAACTTTTGAATATATGGGCCAACGCTCGACCCTGACCACGGAAGAGGATATAAGGGGGGCTATTCAGAAATACACAGTGGACTCGAACCCCAGGAGGGGCCCAACGGGGCAAGAGCATGGCAGACCTAACGGCCCTGGACCGTCCGGTGAAAGAAGAAAGCGCACCGGCGCGAGGAAATACAGGAAAATGAACACCCCTTCCCCAGCGAAAGATGGCGAACGGAATGACTCCGAGGACTGAAACGGGGACGTCCGATCGGGTCCTTGACAGATGGGCGCAGATCCTGTGATTTCACTATTTACATCGTCCTACTGAACAGCAAGTATGAAGGGTTCACACGCGGGACACAGCTGAGGGGGGTTTCTAGGGGGCTCAAGGGAATGAGCATCTTACGTGGATTTCCTGGCCAAGGTGGGCAGGCTGGTGGTTCGGCCAAAAGCCAGTGATGGCGGAACTAATTGGCTGGACGCCGGGGTGGGGGGTGGGGTGGTACACAAAAGTTGGGGTTGTTCAGTTGGGGATCGGGGCAGGGGGGCAGTTGGGGTTTCGTTCTAGGCCCACCCGAGGGGCAGGGGTAGGGGGCGCAGGGGAACAAAATACTATCCAATGGGAGCATGCAGGGAAGAGCTATGGGGAAAAGTTGACCGAGAGAGAGGAAATCCTAGATCATGGCTGATAGTCTGCCCGCCCTGGGGGTGGGCTCCCTTAACGTACGAGGCCTGAACACCCCTACAAAAAGATCCCTGGTTTGCAGGGAATTTAGACGGGCAAAACTCGATTTTCTCTTTGTGCAAGAGACTCACTGGCCACGGGGGAAGGAGCCCAAGATGCGGGGAGGAGGGATCGGGGAGGTCTTCAGCGCTTCCCACAAAGGCAAAAAGAGGGGGGTCGCCATCTTAGTAGCGAGGAACATGGGTTCCGAGAACGAGGCCACGCTGAAAGACCCAGGGGGCCGCTATCTGCTAGTGCGAGGATCCCTGCAAGGGGCCCCACTCACCCTTGCCGTTATCTACGGCCCCAACGAGGGCCAAGCGCAGTTCTGGGAGGAGGTGAGCGATAAACTCAAGCATTTCGTCCAGGGCACGGTAGTGGTGGGGGGAGACTTCAACATGGTCCTGGACCCAGTCCGAGATAGGAAACATGCGGGACCCCAGCCCTCCAGAGCGGCAGACGAGATCATGGCTCGTAACTTCCAGAGGGTCAACTCAGAACTTGGCCTGGTGGACACGATTCCGACCCCCAGAACAGACGCCTCCTCTTTCACATATTATTCAGCGGTCCACACGTCCTTTTCCAGGATAGATTACATTCTAGCAGACGAGATCCTGCACCCATTCAGTTCGGGCTACAGGGTCGACCCGGTCCGACCATGATCTTGTCCGCATCACTATAGCGAGGGGAGGGCTAAGAGATCGCAGGGGGAGGTGGAAGTGCAATGACTCCTTGTTGAAAGACGAGGTCCTAGCCCAGGAGGTTCTTGAGGCCATCACAGATTTTTTCGAAATCAACGACAATGGGGAGGTAGGTTCACATACCTTATGGGACGGACCCAGGAAAGGGTTTTGAGGGTGAAGATTGCCCAACTCCAACCGGGAGGCCCCCCCACGGCCCCCTTGGACCGTGCTCAGGTGGCCGCTCTGGCCGACCACAGGCTTCAGCTGAGGGATCTCCTCCTCCACAAGACGGAGAGAAGTCTCCAACTGGTCAAACAAAAGTATTACGAAAAGGGAGACAGGGCGGACAAGATCTTGGCTTGGAAACTGAGGGAGGTTCAGAGAAGTAGATTGGTGAAGGCAGTGAAGAACGAGGCAGGTGTGGTGGGCCACGATACGCCCCACATTGGAGAGGCCTTCCGCCGATACTACGAGAAGTTATACTCTTCGGAATACAATGGGGGTGAGGCGGAGATTGAGGGGTTCCTAAACTCTTTACAGATCCCGGCCTTGTCCAGAGAGATGGCGGAGGGGTTGGAGGGTCCGGTGACGGAGGACGAGGTGGAACGGGCGATCCGAGGCATGAACGTGGGCACTTCCCCGGGGGAGGACGGGTATTCGGTCTACTTCTATAAAAGGTTCCGCTCCACCCTTTCCCCCCACTTGGTGAAGGTGTTCAACGCGGTGCTGGAGGGGGGGTTCCCTCCCGGACTCCATGATGGAGGCAATCATAGTGGTTCTCCCCAAAGAGGGCAGGGACCCCGCGGAGTGTTCCTCCTACCGCCCAATTTCTTTGTTGAATATGGACGTAAAAATCCTGGCCAAGGTGATAGGGGGCGGGTGGAGGGGATCCTGCCGAAACTGATCCATGGTGACCAGGTGGGGTTCATCAGGGGAAGACAGGGCTCAGACAACATCCGTAAAACTATTGATCTACTTCACTACGCCCAAGTGTCTGACCTAGACGCAAGCGTCATGTCCCTCGATTCGGAAAAGGCGTTCGACAGGGTGGAGTGGAGATTCATGGAACTCACCCTCCGGAAAATGGGCTTTGGGTCACACATTAGAGAATGGGTGGCGGCGCTATATAGGGCCCCAAGGGCTAGCGTCCAAGTGAACGGCAAGTTGTCAGAACCATTCCCCCTCTTGCGGGGGAACAAGGCAGGGTTGCCCACTGTCCCCTTTGATCTACGTCCTCTCCATGGAACCCCTGGCCATTGCGGTTAGAGCTCACCCGGACATAAGGGGGATAAGGCGAGGCGAAGTGGAATTCAAACGCTCCCTGTTTGCGGACGATATCCTGGCCTACCTGGTGGACCCGGTGTCCTCGCTTCCCCCCCCTCCTGTCCCTGATGAGCCTTTGGTCGCCTCTCGGGCCTTAAGATTAATGCCTCCAAATCAGTTCTGCTCCCCATGAGATCCCTGGACCCGGTCTTAGATCCGCTGGTCAGCCTGGAGGGGATATCAATAGGGAAGGTCTCCATTAGATACCTGGGAGTCCTTCTCACCCGGGACCTGTCCAACCTCGCCCAGGCCAATTATGACCCCGTAGTATCAAGAGTCACTGGCGATCTTCGGAGGTGGGGGGCAATGATTCTGTCATGGTATGGCCGGATGACGGCGGTGAAGATGAACATACTCCCGCGCTTGCTATACCTCTTTACCGCCCTCCTGACTAAAGTCCCCGACCAAACCTTCAGGGTCCTCCAGAACGCGGTGCGGGAATTTATATGGCAGGGTAGGACCCCGAGAACCGCAAAGGCCGTCCTGACCTTGCCGAGGGAGGAGGGAGGATTTGGGCTGCCAGACTTTCAACTCTACTTCCGCGCTGCCCAGCTGCGCGTACTTTTGGAACATATGAAAGAGGGGATGGGCACATACTGGTCGTATCTAGAGGACATGGACGCTCACCCGCTTAAAGGAGAGTTCCGGGACTTTTTTTTTTTATTGTCCCTACGGTTCGGCCATGTGTTTTTAAGCATAACTCGTTAGATCGTAGAAAACTTTCCTATGGACCTTACCCGACTTTTCGTCCATTAACGCACTCGAAATCAGCCGCCATTTTCTGATAATCCTATCATTTCCCCCCATCGCCCTGGCTCACCTGCTTTTGTGGCACTAAATCAAATCCCCCGCCCCTGAGCCTGACATCAGCAGACGCGTACCGCCCATTTCCCAACGCCAAAGCACGTTGTGTGTCAACAATCGCTGCGCCTCAGCTAATGAAGTGTCGCCATGGAAATGGCAGGACGCCTCTTTCCTCAATAAGTATAAACACACCGTTTCACAACACACAGCAGCAGATTTTCGATTCCATTACTCTCTGTGTGTTACTTTGAGTATTCTGTGACTCGTTTCTGTGCTCTGGTCAGCTACCTTCGTTGATTGTAGCCCGTGTGAACAGATACCAGTACCACCGCTATAAATTATTTTACTTTCTTTACCACACAATGGCTACAATAATGCCGTATATGTACGAGCCCGAGTACACCGAGGAAGAACTACTGGAAAGGCAAGCACGCGAAAACGATGGGGATTCGGACGGCAGTTGGGAGGACCAGTCAACGGATGAAGAGCCTGGACCATGTCGCATGGACGGCGTCTCCACCTGGTGCACGTGCAATCGGTGCGAGCTAATGCCAACTGAGGAGAACTGCTGCTGCCGTGAAAATTCCGGGTGCTTGGCCTACATTTCGGAAGGCGAGCCAAGTCCACAATGCATCACCGAGCTGCCAGAGTTCAGGGAAGCCTGCCTCTCACGGACCGTGTTGAGGATGATGGTGCTTATGCACGAACTTTGCGGCACTGTTCGTCCGCGTAATCCGAGTAACGAGTAAATATACTCTGGTTGTGATGTCAGTGATGCCACTACTATTTCATGGTCGTCTCCCACATATAAAACTACATCTTCATATCATTCGAATGCATGTAAATTGGTTCCATGCATCTTTCATTTTCACAGGTGGTACAGGCTGGTGGCCTATCGTTGCTTCACTTGGTGGCTTCACGGGAGGCTCGGGCACCGCGTTCGGAGAGTAATACCTGCCTGTGCGGTACTTGCCATTAGACAACATTTCCCCAGCGACAGTGGACAATACCGCGGATTTTCCCTGGATGTGCTGCAACCGCAACTTTACAATGTGTAATGTTTATTATTTATGTTCAATTGAAATTAAGATCTAAAATAAAACCCAACATATATTTTAACAATGGTTGTTTTGATTTTTTAAATAAATCTAGTGTGTCTCCATTGAATAGTCTTCCTGTGCCTTGTCTTGTCACACCACATGTCTCCGGCCAGCATCCTCCCTCACGCTGGCCGCCCACCTTCAATCCACATAACCGTTGAACCCATATGCAGCAGACATACATATGTTATTTTGCGGGTTGGCATCAAGCCTCCCGGCCTTGCCTCCTCCCCCAAAAATACTTACCACACCACTTTGTTCAAGTGTTGGCAATAAAAGGAAGGCCGTTGGATTTTATTGATACAAAACATGGTTATAGGTAAATAATCAATATGGTTGATCATAATAAATCATCCTTTTGGGCACCGGGTACAGAGATGACCCCCTCTGGCCCGTGCCGCCTTGCCACCACAGGCCAGCCTGCTGCTGACTAACTGCCTAGGGATCCAGGGTCTCCAGGGTGAACTGCACCCATATATTCTACTGGGAGGGTGAGGTATTTATAAACTCACCCCCCTGCCTTCCATGTACTAGATCCTGCAGCCTGCCTCTTACATGGTTAGATGGCCTCTCCTTGGTGAGGCCCTGCGGCAAACGAGTCTTGTCTGCACGACCACCGCCCCAATCCACCCCCTGCCCTATCAAAGGCAGTTCGCACCGGGGTACTTGCGCTGGCAAGTGGAGCTGTCAGGGAGCGATAAAGGCCAAGAGGTGCCAAAGACCATGTACACTTCAAAGTGGTCTATAGAGCATGGGTTGTTGTTCCCATGTCTACCGCCAGACCCCGTGTCTCCTGCCAAGCATCCCCCCTCACGCTGGACGGCCCCCTGCAAACCGCATAATGCCACGACATATACACGTCATTCATTCACAAACACACCCCTGTTTCGAATTCTTTATAACCCACTTCATATTTATAATGAGAACTTCTTTGCACTTTGCTAGTCAACCCGTGAAGGTGCTGGTTATCTGCTCTTCGTCTCTGTGAACTTCCGTGACCACTTCGAGGAAACTCGTCAGTTTGCAACCTGTGAACTGCTCCCTGTTCTACGACAAGAAACTACTCTGATCCCTGCATCTAACTGTTTGCTCGTCAAGGTAAGGCCATGTACCATACTCATTTTGCGTCCAATTTCTTTTCGTTCAAGACAGTACATGCAAGGAACTAGTCACATGTTCTGAGTTTAGTCAAATTATTTTTCTATTTTTTTAAAGTTATTCAAATACTTATCCGCATGTGAATAACGTGTATAGTTCCAAGAACCAAAACATACCTTGCATTGAACCTTTTATGTGTCATTTAATTTTTTAACACATTGGTATTCATAGAGAATTGTTGATCTTTACTTTTCAGAACTTTCCACAATGCCTGCCTGTTCCATTGGCGGTTGTCCTTCGAAGACCCATAATAAATCTGAAGGTACTATAATGCATGTTTTCCCTAAGACAATAGATCAGATAAGAGAATGGGTCCGATATTGCGGATATCCACCCTCTGAGCTTGAAAGTAGAGTCCTAGAAGTCTTTGCGGACAAGAGGGGTGATCGATACCGCATCTGCAGCAGGCACTTTACCTCTGACATGTACTCCACATCATTGCTAATAAAGAAGAACACACCGCGAGCGAGGCGAAAATGGCTCTCAACCGCTATTCCCACTCTATTTGTCCACATCCCTCCACTGGTGAGTCAAGTTTACGTATTTATCTCTCGGCCTTGCGGTAGTGTGTAGCATTAGCTAACAATAATTTCCCCATTTATGTATCCACTCTATATGAAGGCGGAAGATTCTCCATCCGTGTCGTTATTGCAGTCATCAGCCACTTCAAGCGCCTATCGGGTAATCTTACTTGGCTATTCTGCCACTGACTTGTTTTAGGCATGTAAATCAATAGTTTTAATTTATCGTGTAATTATTTTACCTAATGGTACACCCTTGTACTCGTCCTCTAGTCTTTGTTTTCAGTTATAATTATTGTTATCCAAAATAATTCAAGTGCTGTCTTTCAGGGAGATGCTGAGGAGTCCAACGTATTGACGACTACCGTTGATGTCACTCAGATGCTCGAGGTACGTTTCAGGACAGTTCCATCGATGGAGATCATCAGATCTTGCATTCTTGTGGCGTGATTGTTACACACAATGTTTCTTTCGTTTTTAGCCATTGATATGTCCTTCTGTCGTCGCCCTCCTATGTCTCTTCTTTTTTCAATATTGTGTTCATTACTAATGAAAGTCCTATGTTTCAGGGAGTCGATGGAGCATTAGTCCAAGAAGAAGGGGGAGCGTGCAGTTACGGGTCGGCGCAACAGCTTGCAGAAATGTGCACCGCAGTTACATCGTCCCTTGATGTTCTTATGCATTTCGAGGTATCGATACTGACAGTTCGATGAAGCGAAATCATATGACGTGATTACATCCGCTATACTTCCTTCTTTATTAACGCAAGTACTATGTTTCAGGGAGATGACGGAGCTTCTTCTACAAGAACATCACCCCTAGTAGTTGATGCAGATTTCTGGGTGGTGACACTTCCAACGATCGAGCAAATCGAATCATATTTAGATATCCATTATTTATTTTAGACAACTGATCATTTGTGCAGGTCTATTTAGATGAGCCGTTCACGCCTGCACAAACTTTGTTCTTTTTATCAAAATAGAAAACCATACTAATGCAATTACTGTGTTTCAGGGAGTCACTGAAGCATCATCTTCAATAATATCATCAATGGAAGTCTATGAGGAGCCCGAGGTATGGATCTTGACAGTTCCATCTAACTAGATCAACAATGCGTGAATAATTGTCGTTTGAATGTTCTACACAAAGCGTTCATTCGTGTTTTGCTATTGAGATGTACGTGGGTATTGGTCCCCAAGTACATTTTGTGTTTTCGATATTATTATACATACTAATGAAAGTTCTATGTTTCAGGGAGTCGATGGAGCGTCAGTGCGTGATGGATGTGCTTATCAGGAAAACATAGTCGTTGCAGCGCAAGAGGAAGTGGAGACATGCACACACGAGTCGGAGCAACAGCGTCCTGATGTTGAAGTTCGAGGCAAGAAAGTTTCAAAGAAAAGAAAGCAAAAGAAGGTTAGTGTCCTGGTCACTATATTATGTTGTTTTTCACTGTTAATAGTTCAATACTGTAAGTTGTGTTTAAACTGAACACCCCTTTTCCAATCTGTCCTCTAGTTGCGAGTGGGTGTACGAACTAGATCTACACAGACAGTGAAGCGAACGAGAGATGTTGCTTGTCAAACCTTTTGGCAGGGACTTGAGACTGGAGAAGCATCGTGCCAATGGGAAGAATATGAAGTGATTGACAACGGAGCTATACCACCACCAGCCATTGATAGTGAATGTCCTCCTGGTAGTTCGGATGCAGTCGGAGATCAATTCACAGAATCCACACCCGCAAAAACTAAGACCGCAAGAAAGTTGAAGAAATTGTTTTATTCACCCATCGCCGGAGAAGGAACAGATGTTGCAATGGAAGAGAATGAAGTAGACGACAATGAAACACCATCAATATCACTGAACATAGCGGAAGACGATATCAGAGATTCTACCTTTCATGTGAGTGACATGTCCTCAACGTTACAGGCCGAACCAGCTGGGATGCAAAGTGACAGTATAAGGAAAGAGGCCAAATTCATTGTATTCGATAGTTGTTTGATTGATATTATTATTCGGATTAAATGTGGGCATTTGGTAGGTGGGGAAGTATGTGGGGAGCCATTGATTAATGTGACTCGTGCAATTCGAGGCACTAACCTTAAAATACATGCCACCTGTACAAAATATCATCCTTTCACATGGTCTGCACAACCTATGCTGGGACAACTGCCAGCAGGCAATCTACTTTGTGCAGCGGCTGCACTTTTTAGTGGTTCAAGTTTTAAAAAGTTAGAGTCTTTCTTTCAGTTTGTGGGAATCCATTTCATTGCGAAAACTCAGTTCTACAAATACCAAACCGATTATCTATTTCCAGCCATTAGCGAAGCTTGGAGAATGGAAAAAATGTCTATTGATAGTACATTCGCGGGCAAACGGTTCAGGCTAGCCGGTGATGGACAGTGCGACAGCCCAGGATTTTCAGCCAAGTACTGCACCTACCACTTTCAGGACATGGAAAGTAAGAAAATTGTGAGTTCGGTGGTCGTGCAGGTGTCACAAAGTACATCCTCAGTGGCCATGGAGAAAGTTGGCTTTGTAGCATCATTGCAAGAACTACAATCGCGGGGAATGGTGATCGACCTGATAGCCACAGACAGACACGTTTCAATTGCCAAGACAATGAGAGAACAGTACAAAAATATAAATCACCAATTTGACGTTTGGCATCTTGCAAAATCAATCAATAAAAAATTGTCGGCTGCAGGTAAAAAAAAAGAATTGCAAGGTATTTCACAGTGGTCCAAGTCAATCAGCAACCATCTTTGGTGGAGCTCAAAAACATGTGGAGGGTCGTTGGAAATTCTACTGGAAAAATGGCGGTCAGTAATGCCACACTGTACAAACGTTCACCGATGGAACACGAACCAACATTTCCACAATTGTGAACATGGCCATTTGTCCACAGAGGAGGCACGGAAGAAGAAGTGGTTGATTCCTTCATCACCCACTCACAAAGCCATTGAAAAGATTGTATTTGATAAAACTATAACAAAAGCTTTGAGGGGACTCACGGAATTCTGCCACACAGGAGATTTGGAGGTGTTCCACAATATGTGCCTAAAGTACAGGCCAAAACGATTGCATTTTGGCATGGAGGGCATGATAAATCGGACTCTTTTAGCGGTCTTGGCACATAACCATAATGTTGGCCGTCAACCAAGTAGGACGACCGGAACTTTAGGGACGCTTCGCTACAATAAGGCCTTCACTAAAAGAAGTAAACAATGGGTGATCAAACCAGTGTTTGAGGATATGCAATATGAGTTTATTGAGAAACTTATTGTTGACGTCCTAGATAGGCACATAAATGGAGTTGTGAACGAACCTGTGCAGGGGACAACTGCATTGCCACCCAACATTGCCTCTGTTCCATGTCCACCTAAAGAAGAACTCATTGAGAAATACACATCACGGTTTAAATGATTGTAATTTGATTGTCTGTTCTCTCGAGTCTCCTCATGTCGCAGGCCCATTGAATATGTGTATCTATCCAACCTTGTTCATTTGCGCATTAAATTAAACCAAACAGTAATATAAATCATTTTTCAAAAAATATAGAATGTCTCCGTATTTATGGTTCTGTGGGGCTGCAAAGCACGCAGACAAAATGCAAAGATGGAGTGTAAATTTCAAGTCCTGTGAGAATGCCTTACACTGAATGTAGCTAACTAGGAATGTGTGCTCGTTCAAAGTGAAGGTCAGCTGCTTTGATTTTTTCTCGGGTGCCAGAATGGCCCACGACTCAGTATAAGGTTCTATTGTATTTTGACCTTGACAGGCCGGGACCACGTAAGAAACGATAATGAATATAATTTCAGAAACGAAAGCCATTTCATGTTCGTTCATTAGAAGAAATAACGTCGGCATAGAAGGAGTGGTATTTCG
Organism: Ambystoma mexicanum; assembly: GCF_040938575.1. NCBI lineage: Eukaryota > Metazoa > Chordata > Amphibia > Caudata > Ambystomatidae > Ambystoma > Ambystoma mexicanum. Next base: position 919,325,365 of record NC_090926.1, on the reverse strand, counting down.
GGGCTGCCCTACGCACAGACACAATGGAAAATGCAAATATAATGTAAGTAACTCTTTAGATGAGTTTATACCGCAATTTAATTACTATACAGTAGCTTTAAAGACCAGTTAAGTTGTACTTGTTCGTTCTATGTGGCATATTGTTTTGTACCGCGCACTATCTTGGGGAGAACCGTCTACTTTTACGGAAGCACCTCAAAACCTTTGCTTCTGCTTTCTCTCTCCCTCTCCCCTGCTACAACTGGTCCACTGTCTGCGATCTCGGTCCTGGGCCCTTCCACTCTCCACCTGCACTCCCTGTCAACCCCTGCACTGAGGGACTGTCTCAGTATCCTACAGCCCCCCCTTGACGTTTAAAACCCAGTTGCACTGTCCTAGCTATGAAATAATTTCCCGACCGAATTTATAAAATGAATAATTTTAATAAAGATCTGATGGTGAGACTAATTTAATTTTTTATGTTTTTCAAACAGGTACTTCACCCATTATTGTCTGTGTCACGAGTACCAGACACCGGCGGATGGCTTTTATAACCGCCAGTTGCTTCTCCGCGTGAACAACGTTACCACCCTGACCATTTTATGGGATGATCGCCAAGTACAAGTATGCCCTTACGCGGTCATAACGGCTAGATGCAACATACAGACCGTTGTGGTGGCCTAGTGCCTCGTCGTTGGAACAGCCATGCGATTATCAGTGCGACCGAAGAGCTTATTTTATCGTAAACCAACACCCTGTGTACTGCACACGAACATCGCTTGCCTCAAGACGAACTATTTTGGATCGAGAGCAAATAAAAATGAAAATCGCTGAATATTCTCTAAACATTTGATATCCAATAAATGTACTTTGCCAAATGTACAATCTTGCAGTTTGCTTTTAAACCACAGTTTCATATTCCGAATTGTGGCGCTGTATTGTGAGATGATCTAAGACCCTGTGTACAGCAAAGGAACATCGCGTGCCTCAAAACGAACTTTTTGGAACGTGAGCAAATAAAAATGAAAATCGCTGAATATTCTCTAAACATTTGATGTCAAATAAATGTACTTTACCAAATTTACAATCTTGCGGTTTGATTTAAAAGTACAGTTTCATATTGCGAATTGTGGCGCGCTGTGTTGTGTGAGCTGATCTGTGTTGATTTCCGGGTTCTGTGTGGAGTCGCGTAGAAGACGCCTGGGCGCGTTTGCCTACGCAGCACAGTCACGTCACGGATAGAGGCGGGGAATATGAATGTTTTGATAAAGTCTGTTTCAGGGGCGGGGGATTTGATTTAGTGCCGCAAAAGCAGGTGAGCCAGGGCGATGCGGCAAGTGATAGGATTATCAGAAAATGGCGGCTGATTTCGAGTGCGTTAATGGACGAAAAGTCGGGTAAGGTCCATAGGAAAGTTTTCTACGATCTACCGAGTTATGCTTAAAAACACATGGCCGAACCGTAGGGACAATAAAAAAAAAAGTCCCGGAACTCTCCTTTAAGGTTCGGGACCTCCTTTGGGCCCCAATCAAATTCATCCCGAACAGACTCAAATCACACCCAACTTTGGGAGTCCTCTGGGCGATCTGGAAGGAAGGCCCCCAGACGGCCCACTTAACATGGCCGTCACCGATGTCCTCGCTCTGGGGACACCCCCTCAAACTGGGTAGCAGGGGGTTCCGCAACGCACAGTCCTGGTCCGACTCGGGGTTGGAGTGGGCGGGGCAAGTGTTTAGGGAAGGAGAGTTTCTGCCCTATGAGGAATTGAGAGAGGCCCTGGGGCAGGGGTCCCTCACCATATTTGAATACCTCCGCTTGAAGGGAATCCTTGGCGACCAATCCTGGGGACAGAATTTGAAAAGACAGCTGACCCCCTTTGAGAAATTCCTGGACACAGCGACCACCAGGAAGGGGGAGATCTCGGGGATGTACAGAATTCTGAACACTATTAACCTGGGGGAAAGGAGGAGATTCCGTGCCTTCTGGAGGGACTTGGCGGGGGAGGAGATCTCTGAGGACGCCTGGGCAAGGATATTTAAAATAGCCCTCCATGTGAACTTATTCACAGCGGACATGGAACACAACCTCAAGATCCTTCATGGGTGGCATAGAGATCCCGCAAAAAGGTTTACTTGAGTGTCCCCCGCATGCCCGAGGGGTTGCGACCAGGTCGGTACAAGAGGGCACATGTGGTGGCACTGCCCGAAAGTACAGGCGTATTGGGTGGAGGTTAGAGGCTGGATCGCGGAAGTCGGAGGAACTGCTCCCCCTAAACCCTCTAACAATGCTACTGGGCCTCCCCCCTGAGGACACGGACATAGCCAGATACCCAAGAATGTGGGAAACAATGCTGAGGGCGGGAAGGGTGGCCCTGGCCCAGAAATGGAAAAGCCAGGAGACCCCCTCAAAGGAGGACTGGTTAAAAAAAGTTAAAAACATGTTTCTGATGGATAAACTCACGGCAATGATGAACAATGGTCTGAGCACATTCCAAGCCAACTGGTACAGGGTACAGCAGACATGGGGATGGGACGTTCATTGATCCACAGGGTAGAGTTACGGAAGGAACGGGCGCCCACGCCCCGGGAGACGGCGGACATTACACAGCCACACATGCAGTCAACGCTCAGACTCTTTCTCAAGCTCCGGATACATTGAGCTCTCTATGAGTCTCCTCACAAGAAGCATGCGTAAAGGGGACTAAGTTTGTTTGGGGGGGTGGGTTCGCCGGGGAGGGGGTCACCGGACCTGTTATAAGTATAATTTTTTTATCTTTGCTGAAAAGGTTTCATGCCCGTTTGGTTCTATTATGAAAATGCTAATAAAACAAAGTTTAAAAAAAAAGAAAATACGAGAGTGGGACAAAGGGTCTCGCTCCAGGTTAAAAAAATCAAGTCCTCAAATTCCAGCAAAGTTGCTGGGAGTCTAAGGTAGAGGGAATTGGCACATTTCTGGGAATTCTCTCTAACACTTACCAACATAGGGGAGTTGTCGAAGGCCGGTAACACCTTCCCATTTGGCTGGGCCATCGGGGAATTCATTGGCTGGCATTTGCTGATTAGATCCTTGTTTGATAAAACTCAAAAGGGGTCTGCAACAAAAGTTGAATTTATTCCATTCATATACCCTAAGGAATAACAGGCAAATGGCTCAAATGTAAAATTATCATCTTTTCAGGGGGCAAACATTTTTTTTAAAATAAAAACCAAAACTATGTGGTGGTCCCTGGGGGATCCAAGAGTGAAACAGCTTCCTTCCATCTGCTATTTGTGCTATAATTAACCAAAACGGCCTCAATAGAAATGTGGTGATCTTTATTAAAAGAGAAGCTTACTCCCCTTAGATCACACATGAAGTGCCTTTACTGGAAATTGAGCATATTTTCTATTGGCCCTATTTTTGAATTGTAGCAGTTAAAAATGTAACCTATTTTATTGTACAATTAGACATGTCTCTTGTAGATCTTGGCCTATATCTCATCCAATGTTAGGCAAGATTGGATGTAATAACCCTGTGGGAGACTACACCAGCCTGGTCCTCTTGGTAATCGGTAAACCACCTATTGGTATAGGACTGTACTACACATGTTGGTAGAGTGACTGAGCAGCCAGACATCTCAAGAGGGGTAAATGTGAGCTGTAGAGATTTAACACCGAGGTTCACAATTACCCTTAAGATACCTGTAGAGATACCCTTTTGTGTTGTCACACACACACTTCCTACACCTAGGGATGGAACGGTATACCGTTAAAGATACCGTGAACAGCTTAATTGAACAATAATAACCATCACATTGTTTATACCAGTATACCGTTTAGTGTGCTTTTCAATCCGATTTGGAAAGGCTGCAGTAAGCATGTGCTGTGCAGTCTTGGTCTTGCACTGTTGGATGTGCCGTCTGCCAAAGAGGCCTTGTTTGGCAGACAACATAGGTAAAGTGAGGCCACATTAGTAAATGCAGCTTTGACCGCTCTTTCTCTGATCAGTAGAATCTGCCCAAAGATCAGCCGAATTTGCGCAAATTGTGTTGAAAGCTGCCCAGTGCCTGAACCTGTGTGTTCCCCATGCAAAGCTGGTAAGGATGAGCTGACCGACTGGCTCTATACGCATACCTGAGACTCCAGTTCATAGACTCTGCCAGACCTGGATTTCATGAGCAAACTAGAACAAAGTTATTTTGTTTCAGGCATTATTTATTTTAAAGGCAGCATATAGATTTTAAAGGTTTTCACACAGTCCTCCTGCTCCGCGCTACAGGTCAGATCTTCTGTGGGGATTGTCCCGATTTGCAATTAGCAAGACCATAGGGACATCAGGATGAGCTGAGGGCCTGAACTGAAAGTGATAATTTTATTTTTCCTTTTGTTTGTATGTAAACAAATAAAACGTTGTGACTTGCAAAACAGTGGAGCCAGGGGCACTTTGCTTAGCAACCACTCAGCCAGCAGGAGCAGAAATGTATCGATTCAGCCTGGCCCAGCATCATGTGCCATTAGTCCAATAAGTTAAGGTCCTACTGCACTGAGCAAACACGTATTGGAACAGCTCTTGCTCCGGCTGAGCAAATTGTTAAAAAAAAGCGACGGCCAGTGAAGTCATGCATATCGAATTATTCTCCCCAAGGTTTAGATTCAAGGAACTTAAGTTTCTCATGGTCATGGATCAGATAGCCATCCATTTCTGTTTTAGCTTAGAATTCTGGAATTTGTCATTTTCCCACCAATTTGAAAGATGGGGGAACTACACATCCCAGAATTCAAAGGGGAATGAACTGGAAGCCCTTCTGATGAATGCCCACAAACAACATTAGCTCAGTAGACCAGGCATGAACTGGCCTTTAGGGCAATAGGCCCATGGCCAAACCAAAAACGTGAAATGCTTGTGTGGGCCAGTTTTTTGGTTCAAAGCGGGGCACTTTTTTGGCCAAAGTGGGCCAGTTTAATGAGTGACTTCACTATGCGGCTAATAGTTTTGACCACTGTTGCTGAATAAATACTCTTTAAAGTGTACAATTTGCATCACATCTTATCAAAAATCTCCCTCTTGGGTACTATTCAAAAAGTGTTCCAAAAGGAATGAATTCCCATTTGCAACTGTGGGCCACTTTTATGTTGGTGCATGAGACAGTTTTATGCCCCAGTCCGACCCTGCTGTAGACTGAACACTGCCCATCACTGCTTTCTGCTAGTAAATAAACTACTCCCCCCCCCCCCACTGTGTAGATTTGCACATTGGCACTAGAGTTGTTGCATCGCTTGATCCTTCACCTACCTACCTTCTGCCTATGGCACTGGACTCTAGCAGGCAGGACAGATTCTACATTCAATTTCAAGTATCCAGAGCAATGGGGGTGAAATATTTCTAAGGTCTATTCTCAATTTGTGACACCACCCATGAAAGCATTCCTCCCTCTGAACTCGCATAACAAGGGTCCTAATACACTGAGACCTGGGGAAAATGGTAATGATGGTGCTCTGGTGAGGTGGTGGTCTAGACCATATTTGTGCGGATATTCATTTTAACTGTCATTTTTCAAAGTTATTTTTTTTGCCACTATCTTTAAGAAGGTAAACAAACATGTATTGCAAGAATCAAGAAAGAAATAAACAGCCCCCACTGAACGCTGTCCCTTTAGGATTACATGGTCAGTGGTGACTCAGACATCAGACCTTCATAATACACCGGGCAGATGGTAAACAAGCTATAGTGATTAGATCACTATGCAACCTTTCGGTGTGTCCGTGTTGGCTATGCCATTTTGACAGAAGAAACACAATTACATGGGCTTTCAAACCACACAGGAGTGACTTTTCTCCCTTTAATGGGATAAAGAGTTGTCAAAACAAACTTTGTCGCAGTGAGGGGACGTGATGCCCATGCCAAGTGGATCCAAAAAATCCAAGTCGAGGCCAATTTTCAAAGCTATGACCTGTGACTGAGCAGCAAGCTCATTGCTCAAAATGTGCATTATAACACTTCCACTAGTCACTCTTTCATTCAAGGCAATCAACGAGTGAGCGCCATGAAAAAACAATTCTGCAGCCGCCTTAGATTCCTGGAGGATCAGCCAAGTATGTGCAGAGACAAGTTTCAAAATGCTACCTTGCTACAGCTGGAAAATCCTGCCTGCGTATTCGTAATTTAACTAAAAAGCATTGACTTAATGGTAAATTAAAGAACTTCAAATGCAAAAAGGCAATGTAAAAAAAAAAAGTTATAGGTACAAGTAGTTTCAGTTGGAGCAGTTTTTAATGCCATTCCGTAAAGCACACGTGCCAGACACAAAATCAATATGTTAGCAATAGGAAGAATCCATACAGTGCCAAGAAGGAAAAGGATTTACTTTGGGTTGGCGGCTTGGGGGTTTACATACTTATGAATGGATAATGGGCCTCATTACGAGTCCGGCGGTAACCTGACGTTTTTTCCAGCTCGGTTACCGCCAGACTCGTATTACCATTCCGCCTCTGTGATTCCCAGAATTACCGGGGCATTACGAACCCAGAGGCGGAATTCGGTAAATCCCCATTTAGTCCCATAGGACTCTATGGGAATGGGGACCGTGGAAACACCGGCGCCATCTTGTGATGGTGCCGGTGTTTCCACGACCGCCTGCAGGCGAGCGGTGTTGAACCCGCCAGGTCAGACCTGGCAGGAATGACACCTCCGCCTGCAGGACTCGAGCTCACCCAGTATGGAAACAACGGTGGCGGCGGGTTTACCGCCACCGTTATTTCCATGCCGGGTGACTTGTAATGAGGCTCAATGTTTTCTAAACATAGGACAATGGGGGGGATTTCCCTGGTTCTATCATTGAATTTACATATAAGTCACACCGCAAAAATCACTCATCTCTGTGGGTATTCCCTGCTGTCATACCAAAGGGTAACATGTCCGTGATTACTGAACACCTTTTGGCCTGCAAGTGAACTAAAGGCTGTAACGTAAAGGGTGTGTATATGCGCACAAGCGCATACTACAATCAGCCTCCATTTATCGGTGGCATGCAGATTATCGATATGGCAACATGTGCATCTTCACCAGTGGGGGAGCTAAAATCCTCCTCCTCCTCCTCCTCCTCCAAGGGGTGGCATTTCAGTGGAAAGTATGTTGAAAAGCCCAATTCTGGCCCTGGGGGCCTGGTTTTGTTTGTGATGATAAATCAGACAATGTATTACCTTTTTAAGAACATTTGCTAAAATTAGTTAACTCCACCTGCTACACCGCGATAACCATGATATACCGTTATTCGGCAAGAAGGTTATCGTACCGCCATAAAACTAATACTGTGAAACCCCTACCTACACCCCGAGGTGACTTCAATTACTAGGGCACTGGACATTCATACATCACTTTCTACACTTAATGCAATACTGAGGTTGTGGAAAAGGAAAAGGTTAGTGTACGGAAAAAGGTTAACAGAGCATGTGAATACTTTCCAATCCACCAATGAAGACTAGGTTAGACCTTTCCCAGCAATACAAGTTAAACTTAGGCACCGCCTATCAGGGACAGTTCAAACCAAAGTCAATGGGTTAGAAGAGTCTGCAGGGAGTCAGGACAGCCAAAGTGACTTTGCACAATGTCTATGGAGCTGAGACACGTCTTTAGATAGCACAAAAGACGTAGTGTTTGAAGAGAGTTTGTAGAAAAAGAATCACTGTTGGGCAACAAGCAGTTAGGCCTGTGAGGGCCAGAGCTGAAAGCAACTCTATAAAAAGCAGCTGTTGCAAGTCTCCACTGAGAAAAAGCAAGCAACAGACACAAGAGGTAAGTACCCCTTAGTCAAGACAGTATCGTAGGTTTGAAGAAGAGGAGCAAGCTGGCTTCTGTACTGGTTGCAGTCTTGCAGATCCAGTTGTGGGGACAAGAGGGAGGACGTTTGGAGGACTCCTGCACTGCAGTTTAAGGTCGGCGGCAGCTACGGGCTCTTTCCAAATTAGCAGCACTTTGCGGTTTCAGCTACCGGTCAATAGCACCACTGCAGTTCTTAGACACCTGATGGGCTACCCTTGCTTCTGGGGTCCAGCACTCTGTTGAGGTGGCTCAAGCTTGGTTTCTCCTGCTTCGGGAGGGTCCTCAGGATCTTCCTGGAGCTCGCCTCCGGTTTAAAGACGGTGCACTCTATTCTGGTGTTCCTGGCAATCTGTTCCAGCAGCAAGGAAGTACAGCCAGCAGGGAGAGGGGTTCCAGCAAAGTTCGTCTTGGGGTCAGTTGGTCCCACCAACCCAAGGGAAGACGTCATCCGTTCCGGGCTTCTCTAGTCAATACGAAACTGGACCTTCAGCACTGCAGCAGGGCTTCACCGGGCAGTTCAATGGTCCAGGAGTGTATAGCAAGCTTCTCTTCAAGTTTCTTTCATCAGATGTTTCTTCCAGTGGTCGAATCTGCCTTTGTTCAAGAGACCTCGCCTTTTATGCAGGTTTCTCCCATTCATGCACAGCCTAGCCATCACTCACAGCAAGGTGGCTGTCCAGCAAGAACAGATAGCCGGCCAATCAGCATTGGGTGCATTCAGGTAACCAACGAGACCAGGGATGGTCCCTGCACTGCCAGACACTGGAGAAAGACAGGTTTCAGCCCTGAAGCCCGCCAAAGGCAAAATTAACATAAGGGTTAAACCTGGTTTGGTGCGCAGAGCAAATCGCAAGAAAGATCTTATGAGCAAGAAATGGCGTAAAAATAACACCGGACCATTTTGACAAAATGGGAACCCATGGGTGCATTACTGCAGCCAAGGATTCAGCCTGCAGTAAAAACGCACAATGGTAGGAAAATTAAACTACTGCCACCAGCCATTGAAAGTAGTGAGGGTAACAAAAAAATGGTACATGAGTAAGTAGGAAAAGGTGCTACTAAGTAACCCCACTCAGTACTTCCACATAGAATGGGCTGTACTGGACCGACATAGGAAAAACTGTTAAGTAAAGTCAATTTCACTTTACAACTCTTGGGAATAGAAGTTTACCCAAGAGAAGGTAATTAAACCTTATGAGAAATCCAAAGGACCTCTGTGACATTGCACTGAAGGGGCTGTGCATCACAATACAAACAGTAGATGCCTATGGAGTTTGTCAGACTCCAAAACCAAACGAAACAGTCAAAATCAGATCAAAAATACGAGAGAGAGAAAAAGGTCTCACTCCAGGGTAAAAAATAAAGTCCTTAAGTCCAGCAAAAGAGCTGGGGGTCTCTAAGGTTGAAGAGAATTAGCACAGAAACGAGAATTCTCCCCAACATCTCATTACAAGACTCCATGTGGAAAGAGGTTTTGGGGCTTACTATATCTGGTCCAAATTCGGCATGAATTGGATTTAATCTCTCCACAGGCTAGGTACCAGTGGCGCCATCTGTCAAACTATGCCAAATTTCTGTCACCACCCGCTAATTCTTTTTGCTTGGACCTACACAAAATTTCAAATAATTATTCTGTCTATTATTGTTTTAAAAAACATGTACCGATGATTATCCTGCTGGATTGTATGGACTCTTCTGAAGGTGAGCCGTTTAAATTCCCAGAGATGGTAAAATCTAAATTATTCAAAGACGACTGGAGGCACTTTCAACATACTCCACCTACACAGAACACTCCAAATTTCCACTGAAAAACCATCAATTGTCACCTTATCTCAAATGCTGTCCATTTGAAATTGTGTACTTCCGATCTGCAATTCGGTTAAACCAACTTCATACTAAAGGCAGGACCAAAAACGGAAAACCCCAGGGCAACATGGAATTGGCCATTGACTGTTTTTGGCAAGCCACATGAGGGCTTGAAACTCTAAAACATTTGATTTTAAACCACCAGGCTCTTGAAACTTGGAGGAAAGGCATAGTGGAAAGGTTTAATAATTAATTTTCTAAAAATCTTTTTTGGTAGAGTGATGTGGGGCGAGAATTTGTGCTCCGTTGCTTTTCAAAATACATTTCTTTTGTGATTGATGGATAACTCTATAGGTATATTGTATGTTGGTTATGGGTTTTTGATAGGTGTGTAAGGAAGAGTAGTAAAAAAAGCCTGTATTAAACATACAGTTTACCAGACTCCATAAAACCCTAAAAATAAAAATCCCAGACAGAGAAAAAGAATAAGCGAGTGGTAAGCAATTCCATTCAGAAGATTAAAATAAAAAATCCAGCTCAAGTGCTGGGGGTGCCTCAGGTTAAAGGGAACTAGCACAGAAACTGAATTTTCCCTAGCATATCCCCAAATGATTCCATTGCATTTCTTCGGCACTTAGAATTATAAATGCAATTCACGCTGGCATGGGAGCGAAGATGAGAAAAGCAAACTTGTGAAATTAATCATTACCTTCTTTCATTGTCATCCAGGTGCACAAACAGAACGTTCTTCTCAATAGCTTTAGCCAAAGCTGCCATTGTTTTGTAATCTTTAGGTATCACCTGTAGTAAAGGTATAGCATAGAATGAATGCTCAGTTCACAATTCACATTGTGAAGAACAAAAAGGTAATGCCTAGGAATTTAATGAATGAGGAATTCAATGTCAGAAAAACAAACTTGCAAATAAAAGCTATAAACTCCAGTAACAAAACACAGAATTCTTTAAAAAGTTATGAATGAAAAACCAAAATGGGACTCCCAAAGATGTATTCAACAAGCTTCTTCAGCAACAGGTTAGCCCCACAGTAAAAAATACATTTGTGGAGCACATTGACAGTGCATTACCATTTTATTTATTTTTATACATTTGTAACATATGCAGAAAATGAATTGCAGCGCATATCCATGAAATTACATCTACCAACCAATATGAACCTACAGTTAAAAATGTAATACGAGCCAGATAAAATAGTCAAGAATAGAAATGGAACTAAAGAAGAGAAAGGAAAAGAGAACAAACAAATCAAACAATCAAAACAAAGCCCAGCAGCTAGCCAATAAAAAAATAAATAAAAGATAAAATAGTCAAGAATAGAAATGGAACTAAAGAAGAGAAAGGAAAAGAGAACAAACAAATCAAACAATCAAAACAAAGCCCAGCAGCTAGCCAATAAAAAAATAAATAAAAAAATAGAAATCAAAATAAGTCAAGTCAAAAGAAGGAAACCTTGCCAACCATTTGTACTGGGATAAAAAGTTTTAGTTTAGCAGAACAGTAGGTTTACCTTTACTGCTTTGGAGAATTAACCACACAACTCCTGCACTGACCTTTCGAACATAAGAGGCAGCATCCTCCTCTGTGTACACTTCTGCGCTGATAGCACCACGCCGACTGCGACCCTTAACTACAGTGTTCAAGGGAGGTGGAGGAGAGATTTCATCTTCACGAGAGTCAGAGCGGGACCCAGGTTTCTGTTGGTTTAATGTCTGCTTTACAGCCTCCTCCTAAATGAAAAAATGTGCAAGTGAGACTGCTGCTGCAAGTTCTTCTACAAATGGGTTACTAGGTTTCCCAAGATGTCGATCTAAACAAAAAGTGCCATTGATCCCTAAATAATGGTAACGCATTCAATGCCAAAATTAGAAGGGCATTATGCTTCTCTTTCATCATTTAAAAGTCCAACCAGCAACAATTTAAAGAATGTAAACCATTCTTAAAACATTTCTCCTGATGAATTGGTGCGACTGTAGTAACACTTAACAAGCATTGACAATGCCAACAGTTGGGCTGTTTGGGTATGGGACCAGGCACTGCCGTAGTGGTTTTAACAAGCATTATGGTGTGAGTAACTGGGCATCCTAATAGCAGTGCCAGGCAAATACCCAATGCTTCTAAACAACAAAACCCCGATTTCATCACCTGAAGTGACCGCCGGTTGTAAAAACATAAGCTTACATTTCGTTAAAGACCAAACTGGCACTAAACCATACATAAGAATTTTTAGATACCAAGTACATTTTCCCCCTGGGGTGCTCCCCGGATATGCCATGGAGTGGGTCATGTTATGACTGAGGTAGACCCAGTAGAGAAAACATAGGCCAGGGGCACCTTCCAGGGATATGCCACTATAGCCTCATAGGGCCATTTACTGACAACGTATACCAATTATTTCTGCATGTCAGGTCTAATTATCATAGGACAAGCAAATGTCCACATCTGAAGGTGCCGACATGATACAGTGTGGCCAATGTAGCCGCTGAGAACACATCCATCTATTTTTAGTTATAACCTTGCAGCCTAGGTATGGTCACAATACGTAATGTACAGCTTCGTATATCAAGTTGCTTCCTTCATATGCCACATGCATCCTCACATGTCCAGTAATGTCACCCAATGTAAGTTAATGCCCCAAAAACCTGGTATAGGATAAACTCTGGAATAGCCAAATGGCACAAAACCCCAAACATTGTAATAACTAACAAAGAATCCAATGTATAACAGACTGCAAGGGAACCGATGACACGTCAACGTGTTTTGATCTGTACGACATGCATTACTTACCATAATAGCATTTGTGATGATTTCTATCGGCTTAGATTCACATGCTGTACAGAGAGAGAATAAGTGGTAAGAGGTCCAAGTTCCTTCCATCCGAGCGGTGAGGACGTGTGAGCGCATGTGAATCTAAGCAGATACAATCAAAAATGCTATTACGGTAAGTAATGTATGTCTTCGGATGCTCGTGAATCTGCTTAGAATCACATGTTGTGCATAGACTAGCAAGCAGTAAGCGGAGCAGGTGGTGGGATGTGAGAAGGAACAGTAGTGAAAAGAGCTCTGTTGCTTGTCCCACCCGATAATCAGACCTAGAGCGAGTGTCTAGGCAATAGTGTTTTTAAAAGGTGTGTACAGAACGCCAGGTTGCCGCCTTGCAAATGGATTTGAGGAGAACATTTGCAATGAAAGCCTCGGAAGCCCCAGTGCCCCGAGTAGAGTGCGCTCTAGGCTTGAAGGGCAGATCTCTCTTGGCAATAGCATAGCAGTGATGCAATTGCCAATCCACCTTGAGATGGCCGATTTGGAGACAGGATCTCCTTCTCTACCAGCCGCCACTGTATTCTTAAGTGGTTTAGTTCTTTCCAGATAGTACATGACTGCCCTGCGCACATGTGTAGGCTTTCTGACACATTAGTGGTGTTCTGGAAGAATTTGGGTAGTTCTATTGATTGGTTCACATGGAACTTTGCAGTGAATTTGGGCACAAACCGTGGGTGAGTGTGCAGAACCACCACCACCTCTGAATTGTGACAAAAGGGTCTAGAATGGAAAGGGCTTGTAGTTCACTAACTCTCCTTATTGAAGTGACTACCACTAGAAAGGCAGTCTTGTAGGTGAGTGCTCTGAGGCTAGCCTTATGCACAGGTTCAAAGGGAGATCCCTTAAGTCTAGTTAATACCACATTTAGATCCCATCCGGGAGCTGGGTTTGAAATAGGGTTATGATTTCTTTTAACCCCATCCATGAAAGCTTTAATTATTGGGATCTTCCACCACAATAGCTTTTGCTGGGACGTGGGAAAGGCTAAAAGTGCAGCTAAGTTGACCATCAGGGAATTAAAAACCAGACCTTTCTAGTAGGCGAGTCAGGCAAAGTACAATATGGGTAGGAGAGCAGTCTATGGGATTGATGCTCTTGGAATTGCACCAGATAACCAAGCGTTTCCATTTATTGGAGTAGCAATGTCTGGTGTTAGGCTTTCTTGCTTCTCCAAGTATGTCCATGCATGTCTGAGGAAGTTGGAGGTGCCCGAACTCTATGATCTCAGGAGCCATGCTGCAAGTTTTAGAGTTTGCGGGCATGGATGAAGTGTTTCCCCCTTGTCCTGTGATGGCATGTTGTATGGGCAAGGTAGTTCCATCAGATGTGAGAACCAGGGTTGCTGGCCCACATCAGGGCCACCAATATCATTGTGACTGGTTCCTGGTACATCTTGTGCACTATCTTGCTGAGTACGGGAGGGAGGGAGGAAGGCTCAGGAGAGCGTAAACAAATTTCCCTGACCATCTTATCCATAGACCGTTCCCCTTGGATCGGTTCAGAGAGTACCTGGAGCTGTCATTTGGGCATTGTGAGTTATCCAGAGCTGCGAACAAGTCGATGTCTGGGAAGCCCCATTCTGCGAAAACATTGTAGACAAGGTCTTCGTGTAGTCGCCATTCGTACTCGTGGGTAGCGAGAAGTCTCTGCTGAGCACGTCCGCCAGAAGATTGAGTTCCCCTGGAACAGGTGGAGACATTAGGAACATCTTTTGTCTGAGAGCCCACTTCCATGTGTTCTGGGCCAGTTTGGATAACCCTGGAGAGTGAGTGCCCCATTGCTTTTTCAGGTAGTAATGGCCATGAGGATTAATACCGTCATCCCCTGTAACGGTCTGAAAGACAGTCAGGGTTTTGAACACTGCTAACAGCTCCAACAGGTTTGTGGTTGGATGCTACTCGTGGGCCCAAACGCTGTGTGCCGTCTGCTGAAGGTGGTGAGCCACCCACACCGTGAGATGTGACCACAGTGAGTGGCTTCTACTGCAGGGGTGGTGAAGGTTTTCCCCTTCAAGAGGTCCTCCCTCGACCACCACTGCACAGAGAACGAGACCTGCCGAGACAACCACTAGATCGTCCCATTGTCCACTAGCCTGACCCCATTTGCTGTTGAGGCACTCTTGCATAGGGCCGCATGTGCAAACGTGAGTATGTGGGACTAGATAAATGCAAGAGGCCAAACAGTCACATGGCTTTGCGTACTGTCACCTCTCGACTGGCTACATAGTGAGGTATCTGAAACAGCATGTTTGGAACCCTTGCATCGGAGGGGCAGACAAGGGTCTCTTCGGTCTGAATCAGAACCCACAGAAATTGACTTGGCGGGTCTTCTCGTTTGAGAATCCCAGACAGTAGATCTATAGTCTAAGTGTTTGAAAGGCATGCTCTGTACAAATTCCCTGCTAAGAGCCAGTCAAATCCCCTGTTATGAGCCAGTCGTCGAGGTAAGGATAAACTGGGATGGATTGCCTGCACAGGTGAGCTGCCACTACTGCCTGCACCATCGTAAATACCCTTGGGGCTGAGGAAACATGGAAGTATGCATCTTTCATGTCCAATGTCGCCATGTAATCCCCCCGTGTTAGCAGAGGGATTACCTCTTGCAGAGTTACCAAACAAAACGTTTTGTGGTTTGACAAATTTGTTTGCTGGGCGCAAGTCTAGCACAGGGCACATGGCGAGATCCTTTTTGGGTACAATGAAGTACATGGGGATGACTTAGATTGTGCCCTTTTTCTTCAGGATCTCGACCTCTTGCAGTAGGATCTTCAGGTGCTCCGACGACAAAAATCTGGACTTGTGGTCGGTATCGAGGCGGTCAGCTGCGCTTGATACAGTAACTGTGGGCGATTGTCTTGAGCACCCACTGGTCTGTGGTAATTTCATTCCATGCGTGGAAGAATGATATCCGTCCCCCGACCGGGGAGGCAACCCAGATCTGCAAATCATTACTGTGGAGGCCGGGGAGCCTCTAGGGGTGGTACTCTGACCCCCCCCCTTCCCTTGCCACAGCACTGTCCTATAGGCCGATACTGGTTTGAGGCAGTGAGCCCTGTCCTGAGCACCATGCATTTTACCTGCTCCATACTAGTTGTGTGGGGGAACGTGGACAAGATTGTCCGTGAAAGGAGTGGGGAGATCTCCCACCTCACTGCTGAGTCGTCTGGTTTAAAGATTTGACAACCACCAGCAGGTGTGACCGTGTTGGTTCAGGGACCTCTTTGCAGGCCTTCCTGGAGCAGATTACACTGAACGTCGCTGTAGCTGGCCAACAACGTAGTATTGTTGGCAATTCTGGTGGAATAGGCTGCTGCAGTAGTAACACGATGCCCCAGGGAATACAACTTCTTGCAGTCCTTGTCCAGCGGTGCCTCACCCGTAGACAAGGGTACTCCTGCTATTTTCCTAGTTGTAGTCACCACTAGGGAATCTGGAGTGCCATGTCCCCAAATGTAGAGAAGGGTCTGTAGGTGAAGGGCTTCGACGCGTGGGTTCAAAGCCCTTGTTTGCGATGGCGTCAGCAAAGGAGGGTGTTTAATGGAGTTCAATAAAAGTATATCCTGGCTTGCAGGTGGTTTCTCCTTCAGAATATCATCCATGAAGTCACCGCCATGGATGTGGCCTATGCCCTGAAGCGCCAGGGACACACCCTCTACGGATTCAGGAGCTGAGGACTCAGGGGTCCAGTCATAGGAGGGTGGAAAGCTTGAGAAGGGTGGCTTGGGAGTGTGCCTGATCCTAATGATGTATAGCCCCTGAACATTGTTGTACAGGGGAGGAGGAACCCATAGCATGAGATCCTTGGGAAGACGAAGGCGTTGAGGATTTCGATTTTATCAGTGACTAACAGGGTGGTGGGATGTGTTTTTAATTAGTTCCTCCATTTTCGGCGTATGTTTAGGAGACGCTTATGTGCCTTTCACAGTCTGTTTTTTTAGCATGCGAAAGGAGGGCTTTTTGTGTGTGCAGTGTTCGAACTGACCTTGAGGGCCGGTTTCGGAGGCCTGTCATGAGGAAGGCGTAAGCAATGGCCCAGAGGCCAGGGAAGATTGAGGCTTTTGCCACTTCACTGTGTGGGCCTCGACGTTTGAATCAAATGTCGACCGTGGGCTATGTGCTGTGTGTGTTTGGACGCGTGTGCGCCATGGCCGCCAGGTGTCGTCTGCGTCACAGAGCTGCAGGCCTGCTTATTCGAGTTGTGGGGCCCGCACATGGGGTTCTGACTAACCCAGTCGCCTGCGGCTTCACCAAGGACACAGATAATGCCCTTGCTGGAATCTTCAGTCACGTCGATGGAGGCTTCAGCCTGCAATGGGTGGACGGCCTAGCGCTTGTTTCGGCGGTCTGAGTGTTTTCAGGCAGAAAGGTTTGCAGGCTTTGAGGTGGTGCCTACGGAGACAGTAATTGCACACTGTGCGTCTTTCCACAGGACTTTTCTATATGGCAGGTAGGGCCACATTTAAAAGAGGTCTTGACCATTATAAATGGAAAGGGCAGTTAGGTGCGATAAAAGGGAAAAGTGGTGGCAGAATATGCATTAAGCTGCCTGCATGAAAAGACCTCCCTTCTCTCCCTACTTTAAGGGCCGAGACCCCAAAGAGTCCCACGAAGGGCGTGTCTGGTCGTCAACGATGGAGATGTCCGTTGAGAACTGTCGCGCAGTTTAATGTCCACTTTTGCCACAGCATCATTCAAGAAAGGAAGAGAAGTCTACGAATAAACTAGTCAAACCGCATTAGCCTGGAAAGGAACTCCGCAACTTGCGACCAACCATGATGGTGTGAAGAACCATGAGTACTGTACACGCCACACTACGGATAGTATTACCACTAGACGTCGGTATATGCAGAGCATGTAATCTAAGCAGATCCACAAGGCTCAAATACAGATTACACTTGGCCAACTATAGAGTATTTTTCTAATGGTCTACGAAACACTATACACATGAATCAAGCAAATATTACACAACTAAATATAAAACAAACACAGTTACAGTA
The DNA here is from genome assembly GCF_040938575.1 of Ambystoma mexicanum. NCBI lineage: Eukaryota > Metazoa > Chordata > Amphibia > Caudata > Ambystomatidae > Ambystoma > Ambystoma mexicanum. The sequence goes on along the minus strand of NC_090926.1, from coordinate 919,307,949 downwards.
TTTATTACAATGCATACAGTTCACCATATACTTGAAAGGAAACTAGTTTGACAATGGTGTTAACAGTCCACAGGAATAGAAGCCCTACCTTTAAAGTCCAACCCTAAATTGAAGATGACCTTGTGCCCAAAAGTTGACAAAGTACCTTTAGAAGTGGGGGCAAAGTTAGGATATGTTCCTGTGGGTGTTAAGATTGATCCAGAAGTTGTTCAAAGAGATCTACAGGTGACTAAATGACTTTTGAGCTTCTATTTAAAAACCAATGGAATTAATCAATCAAATGTATTCACAAACTTTATAATGGAGGCCATAGGGGTATCGCCAAGTATTGCGAATCCCCTATGGCCTTACTCTGATGTTCCCAAAGTACTTTACAAAGTCAAATGAGGGGAGGGCAGGGGCAGGGAGAATGGTAGGTTTTGCCATCGTCGGATCCAGTAGTAGATGCCCAGGAGCTGCAGGTGGCAGCAAGGCAAGTTTCTGGTTGGGTTCAGGAGCAGAGTGCAACCCTTTCCAGTACAGAAATGCAGCAGGCACTGATGCAGGACACTGCGAGACGGAAGATGGCTGGTTGCACAAAAGTCACTGCACACGGGCGCAGCAGGGGTCACCATTCTTTGAACAAAGAAAGCCTTCCAGGACAGGACCAGTCGACGCTGGAACTTGCAGGAAAGCAGCTTGTCCAACTAGCTGGAGACCCGCCCCCCCCCAAAATTCAAGGCCAAAACACGGAGCAGCAACGCTTCCTGCATGGTATCCACAAACTGAGCTGGTCAGTCCACCAGGTGGTCTGGGGAAACATCCAAATGCTCCAGGCTGCATGATTGCGAGAAGGCGCTGCGACTGTCCAAAAGGTCTTCTGAGCAGGGCTTCATTGTGTCAGAAGCAAGAATAATCGCCAGGCCTCCTCAGTATTGTCTGTATGCACAGGAGCCGTGGCACCTCTTCTGATCTGCTAAAATGGCTGCAGGCCTCCTCTTATCCCAAATTCAGTGAGTGATCAAACTCATCCAATAGTAAGGATCTGCACCACTCATGCACACCAGCAGTGGTCGAATCAGGGACCACTGAGTTTGACCCATGCATGCGCACCAAACATACTGGGAACCAGTGGATTGGAACCAGACAGTCCAAGCCAACTTCCTGAGCACAGTAACACATTGCATGCACTACCCAGTGGAAACAGCAGCTTTCCCGGGCAAATGCAAGCCCATAGACAGGAATTCCTGACCCGAGAAGGCAGGAAGGCGGTCAAAGAACAAAATGACCAAAGAACAAGCAAAAGATTCTTATGGGACAGCCATCTTAGGGCACTAGCCACAGTTGGTAGCAAAATGGGATAAACGTGAATGAGCCAACTAAAAATATAGCAGAAGTGGTAAAACTGCGGCCACCTCAGGCGCTTTTAAAAGTAACCAAAAATCCCTTTGGTGTAAATCTAGAGTGATACAAAAGTATCCCATTGCACTACATTGAAGGATTCTTTGTGCAATAGGACAACATTGCCCAAACAGAGGAGTAAAAAGACAAAGGGAAACAGGTTGCCAGTACTGAGTCTGAAGGACTAGTCAGTTTCCCAATAAGAAATTAGCAAAAGGCCAGTCAAGTGAAGGGTGCTCTGCAAAAAGTCAGTAGAAGGCATAAAACAAAATCATAGAGGTTTTGGGGGGGGGGGGGGTTCCATAGATTATGGAGGGAACTTTTCTAAGAGAAACTTTCCTAACAATGTCTCACAGGTGTATTTGGCATGGTGAGCTCCAGGGATCTCACGCCCCCCGATCAGCAGCACATCAGACCGTTTGTCAATGTTTAAAATGCCACCAACTCAATCCGGGAGCAAGCCCAGAAAGTCCTTTTTGTGATGGCACCGCCACCCAGCCAGCCCATTTCAGGCACCACAAATTGACCTCCCCACATGTCATTGTCTGTTAACTTACGCACCTACCTTCTTGTAGTGGTTGACTTATTCAGCAGAGTGTCCTTGTAAGAGGGGTGTTGGGTCCATTTTTGTAAGTCCAACTGGTGTTTGACTTCTCTTGGCATTAGGAGAGATTATATATATATATATATATATATATCTTACTCACCGTAATCGTATTTCTGATGCTTGTATCTGCTTAGATGCACATGCTGTGCATAGGCCGACATCTAGTGGAAGCTGCGGAGTATTACAGTTTGTTTTTCGAAACTCGAAAATGGGCGTCGACACAGGGCATACCAGTAATACTATCCCTAGTGTGACGTCCACTGTACCCAAGATCCCTCACGCGTCTAGGATCCTCAGATTGTATTTTTTCTGACATGCGGTAGCATGAGTAGCACGAGTACAGATAATCCAAGCAGATATATAGAAAGGTAAGACTACAAGCAACCATGCGCCTTCTCTCAGAGGGGAGGAAGGGTGGGTCGCATGTGAATTTAAGCAGATACAAGCATCAGAAATACGATTACGGTGAGTAATGTATCCCTTCGGAGGCTTGTGGAATCTGCTTAGATCACATGCTGCACCTGAAGGAGGTGGGATGTGAGAAGGGTCATGAGCAAATAAGTGTCTTAGAACCGCTTGTCCCACTTGTGTATCTGCCTTGGAATGGGTGTCAATGCAGTAATGCTGAGTAAAAGTGTGAATAGAGCTCCAAGTAGCTGCTTTGCAAATGGTGTCAAGGGGTACATTTGCAATGAACGCCAGAGTGGCCCCAATGCCTCTAGTAAAGTGGGCTTTTGGCGTTAAAGGCAGAGTTCTTTCAGAGAGTGAGTAACAGCTGGTTACAGTTAATAATCCACTTCGAGATGGCACCTTTAGAGACGCTATCCCCCTCTCTGCCTGTAGCTACGGAGACAAACAGTTGATCTGTTTTCATTAGCGGTCTTGTTTTATTTACATAGTAGAGGACCGCCCTACGCACATCTAGGGTGTGTAGTTTCACCTCAACCGAGCTTTGGGGGTCCTGGAAGAAAGCCGGAAGCTCGATGGACTGGTTTACGTGGAATTTAGATATAAACTTAGGTGAGAACCTAGGGTGTCTGCGTAAAACCAGTTTGTCTTTATGGACAGTGAAGAAGGGATCCTGCACTGACAGAGCCTGAATTTCACTGACCCTTCTTATAGAAGTAATAGCTACTAAGAAGGCTGTTTTGTAAGTCAGATGTTTAAGACTGCTTTTAATGCATGGGCTCAAAAGGGGGCCCATGAGCTTAGATACCACCACATGAAGAGGTCCCACCCCGGTGGTGCGTTTGAAATAGGAGGGTGAAGTCTCTTTACTCCTTCCATGAAGGCTTTAACTACTGGTACTTTCCACCACGAGACCTTGTTATGGGAAGTGGTGTATGCCGACAGGGCTGCCAGGTGTACTTTCAGTGAGTTAAAAACCAATCCTGCATCTAGCAGGTGGAGCATGTATGTAACAATAGTGGAAGGAGTGCAATCAACTGGGTTGATTTGTCTACTCTGGCACCAGATAATGAATCTCTTCCACTTGTCAAAGTAACAGTGCCTTGTGTTTGGTTTCCTAGATTCCTTTAGGATGTCCATACACCTCTGTGGTAAATTGAGATGTCCAAACTCTGACCTCAGGAGCCATGCTGCCAGGTTCATTGAGTTGGGTTGCTGATGCACTGTTTGACCTTGGTGCTGGGACAGAAGGTTGTACCAGGCTGGAAGTTTGATGGGCTCGCACACCGCCATCCTGCGTAGGTGTGGGAACCACGGTTGTCTTGCCCACATGGGAGCAACTAGGACGAGCGTCATCAACTCTGTTCATCTTGTTGACCACCTTCCTGGAGAGGAGTTGGTGGAAAAGCGTACGCAAACATCCCTGACCAGTTCATCCACAGGGCGTTCCCCTGGGAGTCTGGTGGGGGAACCTGGATGCAAATCCTGGGCATTGTCTGTTTTCGCTTGTGGCGAATAAGTCTATAGTGGGGAAACCCCACTGAGAGAAGATATCTTCTACGACCTCTCTGTGTAGAACCCATTCGTGTTCCTCTGGGAGGGAGTCTCTGCTCAGAGCATCCGCTAGGGAATTGAGCTCCCCTGGAACATGTTGTGATGACAGGAAGATGTTCCGTCTGAGTGCCCATATCCAGATTTTCTGGGCAAGCTTGGACAGATTTGGCGAACGAGTCCCTCCTTGCTTGTTCAGGTAGAACATGGCTGTTGTGCTGTCCGTCCAGATTTGCACTGACAGGTTTAGTAGGTGGGGCTCGAACACTTGAAGCGCTCTGAATACTGCCAGAAGCTCTAGCAGGTTGATGTGGTTCTTGGCCACTGAGGGAGACCAGAGACCCTGAGCTGTGTGGTGGAGATGGTGAGCTCCCCACCCCATCAGACATGCATCGGTAGTGACTACTGCCTGTACTTCGGGATCGTAAAAGGGTTTTCCCTGTGCAAGATTCTCTCTTGTCCACCAGTGAAGGCTTTGTACTAGTGTTGGCGAAACGACCACTAGATCGTCCCACTGACCACTTGCCTGAGACCACTGTTTCACCAACCATTCCTGCACGGGATGCATGCGCAGGTGCGCGTGGGGGGACCAGGTAAATACATGACGCCATCATGCCCATCAAACGCATTGCTTTGCGTACCGTTATTTCGTGACCGGACTGATATTGCGGAATTTGCAGTAGTATATTCCGAATTCTTTCCTCTGAAGGATATGTCAACCCCTCTTGAGTATCTAGGATTGCTCCTAGGAAATGTTTGGAGGTGCTTGGCACCAGGCTTGACTTTTTCTCGCTGATTGAGAAGCCTAATTCGTGGAGGAGGTCGATAGTCCTTTGAATGTTTGTTCTGCAAATTACTGGGGTTTCCCCCGATATGAGCCAGTCGTCCAGATAAGGGTACACCGGGATTGCCTCCCTGCATAGGTGTGCAGCCGCCACCGCCAGTACCTTGGTGAATACTCTTGGTGCCGAAGCTATCCCGAAGGGCAGTACCTTGAACTGGTAGTGCCGACTGTCCACCTTGAAGCGCAAGTACCTTCTGTGCACTGGGAACATGGAAATCTGAAAATAGGCATCTTTCATATCCAAGGTTGCCATGTAATCCCCTTTTTTAGGAGGGGGATTACCTCTTGTAGCGTAGTCATACAAAACTTTTGGGGCTTGACATACTTGTTGGCAGGCCGTAAGTCCAATACTGGGCGCATTGTCAATTTTTTTTTGGCACAAGGAAGTAAGTTGAATAAATACCCTTGTTTACCTGGTGTCCCGGGACGAGTTCTATCGCGTCCTTTGCTAGCAGATTGGCGATCTCCTCGAGGAGAATCTTCTGATGTTCTAAAGAGTGTACTCTTTGTCGTGGAGGATGGTTCCGGGGACGCTGCAGTAGTTCTATACAGTACCCTGCGGATACTGTTGACAGCACCCATCTGTCTGATGTGATCCCTTTCCCAAGCCTGGGAGAAGTTGGAAATGCGTCCCCCTACTGGGGTTAACTGGTGAAGCCCGCCTCTGGCTCCAGCGCATCTGGCAGGGCAGGAAGCGAGGGAGTTTCCCGAAACGCCCTCTGCTTAGTCTCCTTGGTTACAGGAATGCAGTGATTGGCCGGATGGCTGTCCTTGGAGGGCAGCCACCCTGCTGTGAGTGACAGCTAGGCTGCGAATGTGGGAGAGACTTGCATAAAAAGGCGAGGTCTTTTGCTAGAAAGGCAGTCTCTTCCTTGGAAGAGAAGGCTGCTGCAACTCCTGTACTGTTGGTTTGCCTGCTGAAGCCCTGCTGCAGTGTGAAATCTCCGAATGCGCATCGACTAGCGAAGCCCTGCAAAGGATTACTACTTCCCCCGGGTTGGTGGGCCCAATCGACCCAAAGACAAACTAGACTGGAAATTGTCTCTGGTGGCTATACTTCCATTGCTGCTGCAGGAACTGAGTGCCAGACGACAGGAACACCAGAATAGAGTGCATCATTTCTAAGTCAGACCCGAGCTCCAGGAAGATCCTCCAGACCCCCTCGAATCAGGACTAACCAAGCCTGAGACACCTCAACAGAGTGATGGACTCCAGAAGCAAGAAAAACCCACAAGGTATCAGAGAAGCTGAAACCACAAGGTATCCGAGAAGCTGAAACCACAAAGTGCTGCTGATCTGAACTTTGTCCATTGCTGCCACCGAACTTCGAATCGTAGCGCAGGCGTCCCCCCCCCCACCCCCCCCCCCGACGTCCTCCCTCTTGTCCCCACGACTGAGGCCCAGGAACAATGGGATCTGCCATACTACAACAGGAACAGAAGCCAGCTGGAACCCATTTTCAGAAATAAGGTACTGTGAACTACGGGGGGACTTACCTCTTGTGGTGTAGCTTGCTTGCTCCCAGTTGAGACTTGCATTTGCTGCCTTTTGCAGAGCTGCTTGCAGCTTTGCCCTTCACAAGCCTCCCAGCGTGTGGCCCAACAGCGATTTCTTTTCCAACATCAATTCTCTACAACATAGTTCAAGACTTTTTACTTAATCGGCAAGCAGTGCCTCAGCTCGGCTCAATTGACATTTGATGTCCTAGCACCCTGAAGACTAACGTCTGACTGTTTTGATCCATCCCTCCAAAAAAGTGACAGATTCTTTACCTGTATAGCTGGGAAAGGGTTAATCTACATTACATATGGGGCTGGGGGCGGGGGGGAAAATCACAATTGCTTACCTGTTTGAGAAACTTGTTAGCCATTGTCTCCTTTTCCTTTGACACCAAACTCAATATTGATCTAAATGTACCAGTGATATACCGATGTCCACAGTGTCCTAGCTATTGAAGTACCTCAGGGTGTAGGAAGTGTCTGTGTTCCATGCCCAAAGAGCATCTACTGATTTATTGGAAAAAGTGTATTTTGAAGTATATTTAAAAGTTTTAAAATAAGCCTTCCTTAGAAGGGAGCAAATATGTAACCGACTTAAATTAATATATAATTGTTTAATCAACAAACCTTGAGTACAAGTGTTATTTGGATGCTTGTCACTGTGAAATTATGTTGCAACCCTACAGCTCACATTGACCCCTATTGACATAAGCCTGGCTGCTCAGTCATGCTACCAGCTTGTGTAGTACAGGCCTATCCCAAAGGTTGGTTTACATATTGCCAAGAGGACAGGGCTGGTGCAGTCTCCCACAGAGTTACTGCATACAATCTTGCCCAACAGCCTCGACTACCAGGACTTTCCACCAGGAAATCTTACTTTTAGAGGTGTTGTAAACAAAGAGGTTAGCAAGCTGGACCTTCCGAGAGTTAAAAACTAGTCTCGAATCTAAGAGACGAGTTAGATAAAAGACTGTGGGTGAACAGTCAATTGGGTTGATGTTACAAGTGCCACACAAAATTGCAAAAATGTTTCCATTTACTCGAATAACAGTGCCTGGTATTTGGTTTCTGTGCCCCTCTAAGAATGTCCATACGCCTTTTGAGGCAGTTGGAGATGACCAAACTGACTTCAGAAGCAATGCTGCTAGCTTGATAGTTTGAGGGCAAGGGTGCAGTGTTGTCCCCCCAATCTTTGGACAGCATGTTGTAAGGCTAAGGCAGCTTCACCAGAGGGCAAAGTGACATTCCCATGAGATGCAACAACCACGGCTGACGAGCCCACATTGGTGCCATCCCGATTAGTGCAATTTGCTCCTCGTGCATCTGGTTAATTATCCAGTTGAGGATAGGCATTAGGTGAAGGTGTAAGCAAATCTCCCAACCATTTGATCCAGAGACTATTCTCCCCCTTGGACATATTTTGGGGATACCTAGAGGCGTAGTCTGGGCATTGTGCATTCCCCATTGTTGCAAGATGTCTGGATGCCCCCATTCTGCAAAGACATTGTACAAAATGTGTTTGTGTAAACGACACACATGTTATACAGGCAGCTGAATGTCTCAGCCGAGCACGTCTGCAAGAAGAACAAGTTACTCTTTTACCTGGTAACGTTCTTTCGATGGGATGGTCCGACGACATATTCCAAATCTTTGACAGTAATCACCACAGCTGTGCTGCTTCGGAAAATTTTCTGCGTCTGCGTCGATGAGCCGTCCCCGAGGACCTCCTCCGACGTCACCGGATGTGATAAGTAGGACGCACGTAGCCTCAGTTGTAGTTTTTTCCCCCCAGAACGTGTGGCACCAGTCGTCTGCCAGTCAGACACAAGGCCTTGCGGAAACGTAAGCTGCAAACGCATAAGAAATTCTGCAGCGGGGAAAGGTAGGGAGGGAGCGATATGGAATACGTCGTCGGACCATCCCATCGAAAGAATGTTACCAGGTAAGAGAGTTACTTGTTCTTCGAGGGGATTGGGTCCTCCGACGTATTCCATATTTTTGACAGACTCCCAAAGCAGTACCAAAGCAAGGAGGTGGGAAAAGAATTTAGAACACAAATTTAGCATGCCCAATCAAATTGCGGAATAAAGGACTGCAAAAGTATGTACAGAAGCCCAGGTGGCTGCATCACAGATGTTACGAATAGGAACACCCCTCTGTAGGGCAGTAGATGCTGCCATACCCCTGGTAGAATGGGCCTGCAACCCGACCGGTGGGTCCTTACCCGCCAATCGGTAACACTCAGATGGCCAACATAATCCAATGAGACAAAGTCCGTTTCGTCACAGCTTGTCCCAAACGCTTTCCAGCGTAACCAATGAAGAGTTGATCGTCCACTCTGACCCGGGACATGCGTGAAATATAAAAGCTCAATGCTCCCCTAGGATCAAGCCTATGGAGCCTCTCCTCTTCCTTACCAGGATGCGGAGGATAGAATGCCGGAAGAACAACCTTCTGGCCCAAATGAAATTCCGAAAGCACCTTCGGAAGAAAGGAAGGACAAACTTGAAGGACAACCCTGTCCTTATGAAACACAGTGAAGGGTGGCTTAACTGAAAGTACCTGTAACTCACTCTGCGAGCGGAAGTAACCGCAACCAAAAACAGTTTGAGTTAAGTCTCAAAGGGCAAGAATGCAAAGGCTCAAACGGAGCCCCCATAAGAAACTTAAGAGCAAGGTTCAAATCCCAACCGGGAACCAGAAAAGGTGACGAGGGACCACATTAGTGAGCCCTTTCAAAAACTGAGAAATTAAAGGAATCTTAAAATAGGAACATTCTTCAGACGAGCACTTAAATATGGACATCGCCGCCAGTAATGGTACCCACTTGCGAGCCCCTGTGGGCTAAGGAAAGCAAAAAAGACAGAACCATGGGAATGTCGCACTCAAAAGGATCCACATTCTTAACTCTGCACCAGTCGCAGAATTTACACCAAGGGCACCGGTACAGAGACTTTGTTGCCGGTCGCCTGGCCGAGAGCAACACCTCCAACACGTCTTCAGGGCGGTCCCAATCCTTATACCTCAACCTTTCAGAATCGAAGCGTGAAGGTTGAGGGATCTGACCGCTGGATGGAGAACCTGACCGCCCCCCCCCCTCCCGTGAGAGCGGATCGTCTTGGTAGGGAAGACGACATGGAGGGTAGATGGACAAGTCGAGAAGGTCCGGGTACCACGTCCTACGGGCCCATGCCGGAGCAATGAGGATCATCCGGGAACGGAACCTCCGTAACATCTGCAGTACTTGCAGGATGACGGGGACTGGAGGAAACGCATACAGCAGTGGGAATGACCACTCCACCACGAACGTGTCTCCTAAGGCTCCTTTAAATTCCTGCAAGCAGAACCTTTTGCACTTCCTGTTGACACTGGAGGCGAACAGATCCACTTGAGGGGTCCCTCAAAGGGCGAAGATCTCCAGGAGAATCTCCTGAGCCAGCTCCCACTCGTGAGAGATCGTGCTCTGCCTGCTCAGAGCGTCGCCGTCTCGTTGTCTCCGGCCAGATGAACAGCCAAGATCGAAACTTCCTGCTGGATGGCCCAGAACTCGAGCTGCATCGCCTCCATGCACAGAGGAAGTGACCCTGCCCCCCCTTTTTGTTGAGGTAGTGCATGGCCACCGTGTTGTCCGTTAGAATCAAGACACTCTTTCCTCGCACAGTTAGCAGAAAAGCCTTCAGGGCTAGCCTGACGGCCCTCAGCTCCACCAGATTGATATGGAGTCTGGACTCCGACGGAGACCAACAACCGCTGACTGTCAACTCGTTGGCATGATCTCCCCATCCCCATGATGGATGCATCCGTCACGATAGTCGCCTCCGGCCAGGGCAGCCAAAATGGCCCCTCCCCCCCTTCATCAGATTGCCTTCAACGGCCCACCACAGAAGGTCCTGAGCGACCAAGGGCAGCACCTGAACAGGGTCCGACATCCTGCCGGAAGAGTGTGACCACTGTATCTTGAGTGCCCACTGCAAAGATCTCATCCGCAGACGAGTCTCTGGCACCAGAAGACTGCAGGATGCCATGAGGCCGAGCAACCTCAAGAACACCAACGCGTCTGGGCAAGTTGAAACTTGTGCACCATCTGCTGAATGTGAACAGCCCTCACTTGGGGACGAAAACACAGCCCCAGGGACTGCTCTGATGTACTGGAGCCGCTGTGTTGGCATCAAATGGGACTTAGAAGCCCAGCTTGTGAAGGGAGTGGCAGGTGACGGACAGATGATCCAGGACTTGATCGGGAGAGCTCCCCCTGATCAACCAATCTTCCAGGTAGGGGTAGACGTGAATCCCCTTTCCGGAGATGCGCTGCCACCACCACGAGCTTGGTGAAAACCCTCGGGGCGGAGGTCAATCCGAACGGCAGGACTCAAAACTGAAAGGGCGAGTCGCCAACCGCGAACCTCAGGTACTTGTGCTTGGGATGGATCGGCACATGGAAGTAAGCGTCCATGAGGTCGAGAGACAACAACCAGTCCTGAAGTTGAAGGGCCTGTAGGACTTGAGAGTAACCATCTTGAACTTGTCCTTCCTGAGGAGTTTGTTCAAACCGCGCAAGTCCATGATGGGTCTCAATCCCCCGTCTTTCTTCGAAATCAAAAAATAAGGGGAATACCATCCCTTGTTCCTCTCCGCTACAGGCACCAGTTCTATGGCGCCTTTCTCCAGCAGGGCTTGAATTAATTGCGCAAGAAGTGGATCCGGACTCTTCAAAGAGGTTCCCATGTGGATTATCATGAGGCCTCTGCCGAAAAGGAAGACAGTAGCCGTGGGTTATGATCTCTAGAAACCACACATCTGAAGTAATGGCACGCCACTCTACAAGATGCTGCGCCAGCCTTCCCCCAACCAGCGAACCATGGGACCTGGCCTCATGACCGAGTGGTAGTGGCTGCGGCGTTGCCTGAAGGCAAAGAGGCAACTGCCCGAGCAGCCTTGGCACCTCGAGTACCCTGTTTTCCACCTCTGGCACTCTTACGGTGGCCTCTTTGACTGACAGCTCCTCTCGCTTTACTGAAGGACGAGTAATAGTGAAAGGAACCTCCCCTCTATTGTTGTCCCCTAGGACGAAAAGGTGGAGGTTGTCGAACTGCAGCGCCCAACAACTTCGCTGCAGCTTTGGAGGTCTGCAACCTCTCAAGGCTCTCGTCAGCCTTGCTGCCAAAAAGATGTTCTCCGTCAAAGGGCATGTTGAGGAGCCGGTACTGCACATCAGGAGCGAACCCCGACTTCCGCAACCACGCAAACCTGCATATTACGGTGCTCGCCTCCATGGACCGGCTGACACAATCTGCGATGTCCAAACCCGACTGAACGGCCTCACATATAGCATCCTTGCCATCCTGAACCATAGCAAGGAAACCATCCCGTCGTCCCCTTCGGGAATATGAATATGTTCAGCCGCTAATGCAACAGTTCCACAGAGTGTGTGTGAAACAAGACAAGGCACATACGGAGTTGGCCGCCTGAAGCGCCATACCCCCTGAACAAATCTTTCTTCGCCCAGCCATCAAAACGTTTGTCGTCCCTATTCGGAAGGATGGTAGGATACGACGCCCGCTTTGCCGGGGCCGTAGCCGCCTGCACCACCAAACTCTCCGGAGTGTGGTGCCTGGGCAAGTAGCAGGGGTCGCTACTGGCTGGACGGTATTTTCACGACAAAGACTTGCCCACTGCCGGGAGACTCTCCGGAGCAGTCCAAGCCGCCGCCACCCTTCTCCGCAGAGCCATATGAATCGGCATGAGTGCCAGGCTCAGGCCTACAAAACTCCACCTTCGAAGAGGTGTCCAGTCCACTGGCACCATGCAGTGACTGCCTCAGGTCATCAAATTGGCTATGGGCCGAGAGAAGCTCATCTGGCACCGTAACCGGAACAAAGACCTCATCAGAGCCATCATCACCCTCTGAAATGTACTCCAGGCGGTGAGAGGAAGACACCTGGGGACCAAAGCTATGCCTGACCTTAGCCAGAGCCTTTCTAGCCACAGGGCCCCTCTGACACCACCGCCTCGAAAGGGGTCGAACGAGTCGGCGCCGAGCGAATCGGCGTAGACGTCAGCCGCAGCGCCGCCAGCATTGGCGGCGTCGACACAGGCCTCGAAGCCAGTGCTCCGAGCATGTCCTTCGACGACCTAGGCACCGACAGGGTCGACGACTCCCTCGGAGGCGGAGCCTCGAGAGAGGTAGTCGGCGACCTCGGTGCCACAGACGTCAACGTCTTCCTCAGACTTCACAGGATCACGCGGTCTCGAGCGCGTCGAGGACCGGGACCTGGAACGGGCATGGCGAGAACAGTTACCCTCGTCTGAGCGGGACCTCTTCCATGAACCCGTGCCGACCACCCGAGCCCAAAGGCGTGCGAGCGGTGTCTCAACCGATCACGACCGACCCCACTCGGAGGCGCGGACGGACCAGTGCCCTGCCAATCAAGAATCGCTAACATCTTCTTCCCGAAGGAAGCCCATTCCTCCGGTGTCGCTTGCATGGTAGGATAAGCGACCCGCCGACAGGCGGAGTCCTCGCAACAGGACGGGGAAGGCAACTGATGCCGCCGCTTCCGGGAATGCCTCGAAGAGGCATGAGTGGCGAGACCGACTCCTGGAAGGAGACCCACTGGACCTGAGACGATGACACAGAGTCTCGCCTCTCGAATCATCCGTCGAAAGCCCCGCAGACCTAGACTTCCGGGGCTTAGACACCCTACCTACCCACAACAACTTCTTGCACTCCTGCAAGGCCTTGGCCATGAGCGACAGACAGTCGACACAGTCGTCCGTGTCGTGGGCCTCCCCTAGGCACCAGAGGCAGGTGTTGTGCAAGTCCATTACTGACATCTTGGACCCACAGTCCCCGCATTTCTTGAAGCCCGGACGCGGGGTTGAAGACGAGGTAGACCTCATCACGAACAGGCTTTTCACAAAAACTGAACAGGTTCAAAGAACCAAGAAGAATACAACAAACTCCAAAGAGTCGAGGCATACCGAGATTCACGAAGCGAACAGGTTCGCGGAAAAAACGGAACTGAGGCTACGGGTGTTGCGCGTCCTACTTATCACATCGGGCGACGTCGGCCATTGGAGGTCGTCCTCGGGGACGCCGCATCGACGTAGGACGCCAAACATTTTCAGAAGCAGCACAGCTGTGGTGATTACTGACAAATATGGAATACGTCGGAGGACCCAATCCCCTTGAAGATATGTTGCGACAGGCGGATCCTGTGTTTGAGTGCCCAATTCCAAATGCTTTGTGACAGTTTGGACAGCCCCGTAGAGAGAGTACCTCCCTGCTGGTGTATGTAAAACACGGCCATGTTGCTTTCGGTTAGGACCAGAACAGTATTACCTTGCAGTTTTTGAAAGGCCTTCAGGGATTTGTAAATTGTTGATGGCTCCAAAAAGGTTCATGTGCGACCACGTGCTGCGTGCCGTCTGGTGCAGAAGTTGAGCGCTCTACCCTGACCGGGATGAGTGTGCTGAGGGTGGCCTCTACTGCGGTGCTGGTGAATGATTTCCCCTTCAGAAAGTTACCCTTCATCCACCACTGTAAAGATAGAATGAGGGCTTTTGAGACAACCACTAGATTGTCCCACTGACCGCTTCAAACCTCACTGGCTCGCAAGGCACTCTTGCATAGGACGTATGCACAGACGGGCATGGGGAACCAGGAAAATGCTGGATGCTATCATTCCTAATATCCACATAGCTTTCATGCGGTTATTCAACGACTGGGTACATACTGAGGGATCAACATGTTCTGGACCCTCATTGGAGGGCAAGACAAGGCAGTCTTCGGTTCAAATTAGGGCCCCAGAAATTGTTTTCCTTGGCTAGGAACAAGACTATTTCTTTTCGTTGATACAGAAACTCAGTTGCAAGAGTAGGTCTACGGTCTTCTGGGTGTTCTCTAGACATGCCCGAAGTGGGTCTCCTGTTAAGAGACAGTCGTCCAAATAAGGATACACCGTTACAGACCGTCTGCGCAAGTGAGCTGCCACCACTGCCAGAACCTTTGTAAAAACCCTTGGGCTGAAGTAATACCAAAGGGGAGTACTTTGTATTGATAATGAGTGTCCTCCATCTTGAACCTCAGGTACTTTCTGTGCGCTGGCAAAATTAAAATATGAAAGTACACATCTCATATCCAAGGAGGCCATGTAAATCCTGTGCTTCAGCAGAGGAAATTACTGCCTGCAGATTGGCCATCCTGAACCTTTGAGGCTTGACATACTTGTTTGCAGGGGACAGGTCTAATACACAGAGCATGTTAGATCCTTTTTGGGTAGAAGGAAGGGCACAAGGAAGTAAAATGAAAACATCCCCCTCATTGACATGATCTGGGACAAGTTCCATCGCTCCCTTTTGCATCAGGACCTCCAGCTCTGCCTGAAGAATGAGAAGACTGTTTGGAGACAGTCTGTTATTATGTATTATTACTATGGTATTTATTGAGCACGGCCCTAGCTCCGAACAGCAACAGAATGCTTTATAGAGGTATACACCAATACAGATACATAATGGAGCGCTTTAGAGTTGTACAAGGTTACAGATGCATAACTGAGCGCTTTTCAGTGGTAACAGAAGAGATACACAGCGAGGGATAAGATACAGAGGGGCACACAGAGGAGTGGTAAAGCTGTACCGGGTGGTATGGAGGACAGGGGTTGGCAGCGAAGCTCAACGTGATGGCCGAGGTGTTGAGGAGGAGAGACTCCTTGAGGAGGTGGGCCTGGAGTTCTTTTCTGAATTGTAGGTGCCGGGGGAGCCGAGTCGGATGTTGACAGGGAGGAGGTTTTATAGTCTTGGGCCATAGACAGAGCAGGCTTGTTTTCTGGTCCTTTCCCTTATGCAGCAGTGAATTTCAAGTCTGCACATGTCCTGGCTTCTGGTGGTGCTCTGTCCGCTGGAGATGCAGAGTTTCTCCACGAGGTAGCTCGGTGACTTGATGGCGACTGCCTTCTCGATGATGCAGCAAGACTTGAAGGTAATGCATGCATGCAGTGGGAGCCGGTGAAGGTAGAGGAGGGCCAGGGTGATGTGGTTGTATCTGCTTAGACCCTTGATGAGGCATGTTGCCCAGTGTACGACACTTCTCAGGGGCACAAGGGAGGATGACAGGAGGCCTTTAAGGAGTGCATTGCCTCCATCCAGGTGGGAAAGAACCTGTGATTGAATGGTAGATCTAAAGCTGTTCGGAGAAGGAAAAAGGGCTCGACTTTTCACAGGAGGGCAAGCGGATACCAAGTTTTAGCTATGGGCATCTTGAAATAGAGGTGTTGGTCGATGTGGAACTCGATGGACTTAAAGCAGGTCTTTTCTTTGGCGGGTAAGAGAGGTTTAAGAATCTCAATGAAATAACCTTAACCTACTGTTTTGAGCACCCACTTGTCTGAAGTGTTACCCTCCCATGCGTGGCGGCTGCATTCCTACCTGTTCCTTTGCCACACAGAGCCACTGCTGTTGAGGGGCCTGCTAAGTGTTGGACGCTCCTTGGCCGGTGTGCCAGGGTGATCCGCTTGTACCGTAGGATCCATGCAGTTCTAGAGAATGATTGCACGCGAAAAAGCAGCGGGTATAAAACAGTTCCATGTCATTTCATTGTCGGATGAAATTTAGTGGACCCCATTCCCCCCCACCACTGAGTGACAAAAAAGTAAATTATATGCTGCATTTGCAAGTCTTGTCTTTATGGTGGGAGGGTCTTGCACAGGTGCTGTAGGCACCTCCCTCGATACATTGGTTTTGCCCTTACTCGTCCTCAAATTGAGGGTTTCGATAGTCCGCTGTTAAGGAAAACAAAACAGTACTCCCAATGCTTGTAATTAATTCACTACAAGCCTCTCTGGCTCCACAACCTGTTGGGTGTGCTTTGCGCACCGCCCCCACAATCGTTGCCTCCTTAGGCACACCCACAAATCTTGTGCATGCGCCTTCCGCGCACCTCCACTGGCTCACCTAGTCTGTCAATCTCATGCTTTCCAACACAAGGTCCTCACCGTCTCATGTTCTCCCACTCCTATGTGCAAACCTACAGGTGACGTTACCAATTTATTAGCCAAGACTGTGCTAGGAATTCCATTACAGCGCACAATACTATAACCCTGTTGCCCAAAAAAAACAATTCCAACAAAAAACCCACAGCTGTCTTCCTGCCTCCTAGCAGAGTATACCACTATTCTTCTGTGTTGGATCTGTACCTGTTGCGTCCCCTAACAAACAAAACGCCTCCTAAACTTAACCAGTTTAATCACCTTCCGCAATCTGGATCAGCTTCCTTGCTAAACTTACAGGGATACCGGCATCTGGGGCCAGAGCTAAAATGCCAAACCCACAGAAAATTCCAACATTTACAGAGTTAGAAATTGCCAGGAGCTGGGAGCTATTTAGCTCCTGGTTATGGCCAAGGGAGCCTGGTTAACTTGAAACCAACAGCTACCAGGAGCAACTTATAACTCCTCGGGCAAGTGAAGCCATGTTTGGGGATGTATATGCAGGATGATACATAACACACTTAAGGGACACTTAAAGCATATTGGATAACATGAAATGGACAACACTTTAGATTTTCCATCTTGAGAAAAGTTACATTTTCTGTACAGTCTGTACTAGCTCCTGGTTCCCCAGAGGTAACTCCTGCCCAACTGGTTATGCCAGATACCCAGCCGCTTTGTTTCTGGTCAACAAATCCCAATTTTAGATCCCTGTAATTACATAAACTGTCATCCGTGCTCTCGAGTCAATAGTCTAGGTTGTTCACCAGAACTCATTACCTTGAAACTGAACATTCCTTAGCCACAAATAATGACATCTACAATGCACCACAACCTCCATCACACCCCAGTTGCTGTGTGGCTGGGTCAATACGTACACTCTGTGGTCTGAAAACACTGCTCGGCTGCCACGCCCCCCAAAGCTGCCATTTGGCCTTCCTTGCCTGCTGGACGCCTCAGACTTCGAGCAGGGTATTTCCCAGGCTGGCTCCTGACAGTCTTTCCAAGGGGGACGCGTTCCCAGTCTTCTCGAAACATGAAGGGGTCCTGCAGCCCCTCGGTTCCACAGTGCGAGTCTTGGCATAGCCAACCATCACCTCTGCTAGCAACTTAGCTCTCCCCGGTATACCAGAGGAGGGCTGGGGTCCGTCTGACTCAAGGGCCAAACTCCCTTCCCCAGATTCGGCCAATGGCAAGATAGAACTGTGGTTTATTGCAAAACCCAACAGGGATCAATACAAGACAATGAAGATTCTCCAGTACATCTCGGCTCTCCATCGCACAGGCTCCATTTTTGTACAGTATTATGTCACCGCCTGGGCCCTTCATCAAAAAACCTATCATCACAGAGGATTGGGCTGCAAGAGTACCATTACCTATGTAGGTACCCTATTCTACTGGTCCTTGCACATCAGGTGGCTGGCCTATCCCGTCCCCAAGAAACTATTACATTTTTGCAGAGTAACATGCTTACTATTGGCCCTTGTCCCTTACCATCCACCCCCGAGTTTGTTTGTGATTGGCAAGAGCTTAACTCCCCAGGCCTAGGACTCGAGAGTTCTCAGCTCACTGTGCACCTCTTCAAGGTGATGTGAACGATTATGTGTCTGTATTGTAACTGTCAGTGTACCACCTTTGCCTTCGAGAATGCGCTTGAACGTTGCAACACTTGATGCTCGTTTCCTCTGGCTTTGCTGGAACCGGCTCTGCTTTCCCACAACTGGTGAACGCCATTGTTCGTTCGGCTGCATCACGTGCTTCGGGACCACAAAAATAGAGCTTGCATTTATGAGGATTTATTCCATTATCTGCAGATGGTGGTCTGAAGATTGGAATGAGTCAGTATCTCTGACCTGGGCTCTGTGCAGCTTGAATCAGCTCTCTTCGTCTCAGGCTCTGTAGCTTTGAGGCCTTCTGTAATGTTCCTTACTTCAGAATATGATTTCTACATGCTCTTTATACTAGTTAACCCATAAGTTAGTCACACATGGTGCCATCAGGTTCCATATATAGGATTATTTTGCATATGCATCTGCAACCTTGCTCAGGATCTCTAGTTTGACTTGCGTGCCTGCGTTTGGCTAATGAAAAAATATACGCATTGACAGTATGCATATATATCTGTCCTCTAGCTATAGAGCTGTGTAAGCATGTTCTTCGTGTATGCGATGGTGTGCCTGTGTAATGCCGTGCAGGACTGCGAGTGTGCTTCATGACCAACTCTGCTACTTCGTGGTGTCACTAGCAACGTCAGAATTGTGGCTTCTTGCTGGTTAATCAAGACTGTCCAAGGTGTTTCCATCCACAATCTGTTTCTTCCCCTATACTGATGAAGGCATGTACTGGATTCAGACTGTATGGCTGGCTGACAGGATACCTTTCTGTGTATTTGTCAATGATGTGTGCACTCAGGATGCGTCCAAAATAAGATGGGTGGCTGTGAGAGTTTCTGGCTCTTCGTTTGTCATGAATCAGGGGGTGAGGGCCATTCTTGGGACCCTCTCTTCATGGGCATGTGGGAGTCAGCTGACTCTGCAACCGTGTCTTCAGTCTCCGAACTGGAGCTGTGACTGATGGAGGGGTCCTTGTCCGATGAGACCGCGCCGGTGGGGGAAATGGGATTTGACCTGCATGGTGAAGGCCACCCACCACTTCAAGCCTAAAATGCATAAAGAAAGATGCACAAAGAGTCAAGAGGCCGTGCAGCACCGCTAGTTGTGGTCACGTGGTAAGCAGTTACCACACTCGCTACAAGTCTCCATCCAAGGAAAATTCAGATTACAGGAAGGACAAAATGTAACCAGAGTTCTATAAAGTGGAAAAAGACCAGTCAGACAAAGGAAAGGGGGGGTTGGAGGGGAGGGAAAAGAGCAATGTCAAGGTTAAGGGAATTCAACAAAAACAAACAAGGGTCCTCACTCTCCCTATGTAAAGGTTGTTGCCAGCCATTGAGAAATCAACCAGAGATTTGGTCGTCGAAAGGATGTGTTGAAGATGCAAGAATATAGCAATAATCTCGTAAACATGAGCTGCATGAAAGATACTGATCAGTATGGTGGGGGAAAAAGAAAAAAAACTATTGGGGACCTCGACACGCGAGGGACCATGGGAACACTACACATCATGTAGAGCTAGTGTTACAAGCCCAGGACACCGACCCTTTTCGATCTTTGAATACCACTATATGTCGGACTATATGCACAGCATGCAATTCTAAACAGATTCACAAGCATTAGAAATATTTTCACAATAGCTTTACATACTCTCTCCCAACACGGTATAGTTGGTTTGTTTATTTATACTGCGCACCAGACCCGAAGGTATTAGGGCGCCGAAGACATAAAGAGGGATGTTTAGCTTTGGGTTACATTGTTGCACAATACATTACAGTTTAACAATACAGAATATCCAACAAAGTAGAGATAGTACAGGCAAATAGCATACATGTAGGATCAGCAGACAATGAATAGTTACAGATCAATTATATACAGTGCTGATGATAAGTGTCAGATGTCATGTTCTTTAATCCAGAGAATAAGGCTGGCTCTAAAGTGTGGGTAAGACATATCCTTCCTTAGGTAGGGTGTGAGAGAGTTCCAGTTTTGGGCAGCTTTGACTGGGAAGCTATTGCCTCCTGTCTTGGAACGTTTAAATCTCGGCACTCTAAGTAGGTTGGCAGTAGCTGTTCTGGAAGGGCAGTTGGTGCAATGTTGTAGGAATCTGGTTGTAAGGTACTATGGGGCGGCCATGTGAATCAGGGAAGTGGATTTAAGGAAGATTTTATCTAAGGTCAGATATGTGTGCTTTCTTAGGGATATTGAGTGCTGCTCTTAAAGCGTTATTTTGAAGGGTCTGAATCTTAGTAATATATTTATTGCACCCTACATATAAAGCGTTGCAGTAGTCCAATTTGGATAATACCAATGCTCTAGCTAATGTAGTGCAATTGTTGGGTGTGAGGAAAGGTCCAGCTGCTCTAATTAACTTACAAGTGTAAGCAGTAGCCGAGGCCATGGAGTTTACTTGTTTTTTGAGGTTGAGAGTGGAGTCCAAGTAGAAGCCAAGAGTTTTGACTTCCTTGGCCACTGTAATGTTGTTGTTGTTGTCTATAATGAAGTTAGAATAACGCTGGCTCAGTTTAAGATTTGGCTGGGTGCCGACTATCAGGAGTTCCGTTTTGTCATCATTCAGACATAGTCCATGAGAGGCCATCCATGCCTGGATAAGGAGATACTCTGCTCACAAAGGCCAAATCCATGTCGTAGACTCCCGTCAATGGGATGAGGATCTGTGCATCATCTGCGTAGTTAGTGTAGGTGATACCCAGACAGTCTAGATCGTCGAAAAGGGGCTTCGTGAAAATGATGGACAGAGTGGGTGAAACGCATGAGCCCCGAGGCACACCGCAGGAGATAGGCATGGGGTCCGCAGCTGCTGATGGAGCAAAGACACGCATAGTTCTGTTATTTAAGAAGGATTGGATCCATCCTATGGCTTCTTGTGCAAATGGTGTGGCCGAGTCCAGGTGGTGACAGAATTTTATGGTCGACCAGGTCGAATGCCGCTGAGAGGTCAAGCAGCAATAGAAGAGCTGAATTGCTGTTGTCTCTCAGGGTATCAATTTGTGCCTTAATGTCAATTAGTACCATGTTGCGGCCTAAAGCCTGACTGGTGGACTCCTAAAAGATGGTGACCTTCCAAATATTGTTGAATTTGTAGGTATGCCACCTTGTCAAGGATTTTAAGCAGGAATGGTACTGTAGTAATAGGGCGGTAATTTGTAGGAATGGATGGTTCAAGGTTTTTTTTTTTTTTTTTAGGAGTGGCAAGACCCAGGATTGTTTCAGGTTGTTAGGAATGGTGCCTGTGGAAAAGGAGGCATTTATAAGCTTGGTTTTAATGGCGAGAGGTCTCGTGCGGCATCCTTTATAATTTGCGCTGGGCAGGGGTCGCCGTGACAATTGGACGGCTTGAGAGTGAGGATGACCTTTTCGACTTCTAGAATGGATACTTTCTTTAAGTTGAAAAGGGGTTGATGCCGTTCAGTGGGTGCGCGGGGTGCGGTGGTGAGAGGTGCAAGGGCTGTGATGTTATTGTCATTGGAGGCGAGGTTGTTAGATGTAGAGGTAAGTTGAAGAGACTCTTTTGTTGTTAATTTTAGTCTGCAGAGTCATTTTGTTAGCTAGGGCATTCTGGATGCTGGTGCACCAGGTTTTGTCTTTAAGGCAGGTATCCAGGGTTTGGATAGGAGTTTCTATTTCTTTGAGAATTGTAAACAATTCTTTAGTATTAGATTTGGCTTGGGTGATCCGTAAATTATAACATTCTTGTTTGGCAGATATGATTTTTTTGTGCAAGGATGCTAGTTTGGTGAGGTTGTTTTTATTGATATCTGAAGGGTCTAGTCCTCCTATTTGTTCACATTTCCGTTTCTCTAGTCTAATGGCTTTAAGGTGGGGAGAGAACCAAGTGTTCATATGTTTTTTCGGTTTCCATTTTCTCATTTTCAAGGGTTATATATTGTCTAGGGCAGAAAGCATTTTATTGTACTATTCGACCAAGGTATGTGGGTCCGTGGATGCAGGAAGGGAGTTTAGTGTGGGAAGGATCAGAGGTATAAGTTTATTGGCAGTAATGTTCTGGTGGGAATGGCAGGGGCTATGCTGGCGACCTGGACAAGGACTGTAGCTTTGACAGAGAAGGCGATCAAGTGGTGGTCAGACCAGGGCAGAGGCGTTACGGCAGCGATGGAAGTTTGGCATTAGTGTTCCGCTACCCAGTCAAGGGTTCTGCCTTTAGTATGAGTGGTACCTGTAACTTTTTGGGTAAAACCTAGTGCCTCAATAGAATCATTGATCTGGGTGGCGTTAGGATCTGAGGGAATCTTTATAGCCAATATTGAAGTCACCAAGGAGTATGCAAGGTGAGGTAATTTTAAGGTTATCCGATAGGATGTTAGTCAAATCTTCCTCAAAGGAGCCTAGAGGTCTATAGATAAGGTGGATAGATATGGTTTGCGTTTTAGAGATAGTTAGCTTGGCGGTTAGGAGTTTGCATGAGTTTACTTTTAGGGAAGGTGCAAGTCTCATGGCTAGGCTAGTTTTAGCAATTATAGCTAGACCACCACCTTGGGAGGTGGTGCGGTCTATTCTAAAGAGGGTGTACTCCTCAGGGGTTCCTAGCATGATTGCTGGGCCGGCTGCTAAATGGAGCCATGATTCCGTAATAGCAAGGAAGTCCATATTTTCACTTAAGATGAGCTTGGCTATTTCTATGGAGTGTGCCACTAGGGACCGGGCGTTTATTAGGGCACCTCTTATACTGGGTGGTGTAGTCGCAGTAGGCGGAGGCGCAGTGTTGTGGATAGGTTTTGGAAGAATGGGATTTCGATAGTCGACTGTTAAGCTGTAAGGGGTGTTGAGTATTGGTGGAGTTAGGATTTCTAGGGGGGGGTTATTAGAATAGTGGTGTAGAGATTTGGCTGGGGGGTTCATACATTTTTGGCAGTCTGGCTCTGAGTTTAAGATTTCTTTCAGAGAGATAGCATGGTCTGGTTGTAAGGTCTTTAGGGTTGTTGGCCCCAATGGGGCGCGCCGTACACACCGGCAAAGGCGTATTGAGGGGCATGTTGATGTCTATAGTCATAAGTACTGGCTGGTAAATGCATACTTGGAAGAGGTGCATAAGGAGTGTTAGTGTAATAGTGTGGGCTGGTGCAGGGCTAGGGTTAGACAAGAAGATGATTGTTATGAGGGTGGGTGTGCAGGCCTCAGGTTTGTAAGCTAGGCAGAGTAAAATCGACACAGGACTATGTGGCTAGGTACAAGTAAGGAGGCAGTGCAGTATTAGTAATGCAGTTGCTATAAGCAGGAAACACTCATTCACATGGGATGGCAGTGCTAGCCCAGTAACCAGAGGGCAGAGTAGGACTGACAAGGGTAAGCCGATGGCCTCCAGAAGTTGGTAGGTAATATCAATGACTATGGCTAAAAGTAATGCATAGGTATGCTAGACGCAAGGCAAAGGCAGAACATTGTTCAGTATTGCATAATTTAAGCAAAGATCAGCGATACAGGCAGAGCGTGCAATGAAATAACTGCATAATAGCGTGGTGTAGTAACCGCACAATAGAAATGGAGGCACTAGAGAAAGGCACTGGCTGGTACAGGAAGTGCTAAGGTTCATAGGAAGGGCCTGATTAGGGCGTTATATTACAAGAGGTCACAGGAAACTCTTGGCCATGGCATAGGTATAATGATAATTTGCTATACATAAAGCTACAGGCATGCGCGGATTACAAGGAGCAGTAACAGAATGCACAGCAGTCTCTAGGGTGGAGAGCGTCGATAGGGACGCAGGTGTGCATCATACAAGTTAGCATACGGAATGTGTACCAAGCATATAACACGTGACAAATAGCAGGCAGGTGAAAGTCTTAGTAGTGTACAACAAGAGAAGTCTTTGTTAGGCTTACCAATGAGTGGTAGTGGCAACAGCGATCAGGAAGTAATGCGGAGGCGGTTTAAACAAACAGGTATTTTGGTCCTGGCTTCTGGCACCTCTGGACAGCCTTGGGACAGGCACCAGGCTTGGGGGGTGTGCCTTTGGGGGTGGGCTGGCTTATTGCCTGCCGACAATGGATTGGCCTACAGAATGCAAAGGCAGCCAATCACACGCCGCGGCAGACTCAGACATCAGCACCAAGTCGGGTTTGCTTAGGCGAAGTGCGGGCGGCCATCTTGGAGGCAGCAACACCTTGTGGGCTGCAATGGGGACTCCAGTTAATGTCGGACGTAGGAGTGGAATATACTAATATTGCAGGCTGATCCAGCTTGCATGACAGTCACAGGTTGCTGCAGTACAACAGCGGTTCCACCGGAAAAAGCACGTTGATGAAGGCGGGCACACAGATGGGGTGCGGAGTGAGCACTGGGTCCTGCCTTGCATCTAGGTGGATCCCAGGCCCTCCGGAGGCAGGGGACTGCTCCGGCAGATGAAAGGAGCTCCTGCTCAAGGTTCTGTGTAGATGTCCTCGGGAGGACACAACACGGCCTTAGCCAGGAGGAACATATTTGACTGACTAGGATTGCAGAATAAATGATTTACAACGGGGAAACTGAAGTGCCAATTTGTTCTCAACATTCTAGCAAAAGCGCAGCCATTTTAGTCTGTTGCCAAAGCTGGAGTAATACACTTGCATTAGGAAAGTGTTCAGGCTGGGAAGGAATTTTCACATAACATGGGAAGAAACATGCGAGGTTGCCCGTTAGCTGTGGCCGGCGTTGGTTAAGGAAGAGATGAGGCAAGGAAGCTTCTCTGTCAACAAGCAGAGGTCATTTTTGTCCTGAGAAGCAAGGTTATGCCAGTTTTCCACTAGATAAATTGCACACGATGACCGATTTATTGAATACCTTGAGGCTATGTCTAGGCATTGTAAATGAAGAAAAAAGAAAACAGAACATGCAAAGAAATATGTACACATTCTTTGCTTGTTCTTGCATATATTTATCACAAACTGTGCAGTTTAGAGGAATAAATGGCAAATGGGGCAACAAACATCTGAAACCAGACTGAGCGTGGTGTTCATTTATTTCTGTGTGCACCCTCCTCCTAAATGCCTCTTCAGATGCAAGAGACTAGGATGTAAAGAATTGGTCCCAACTGGTCCCACTCCACATCCGTGATGCCAGCGGGTCCAAGTGTGGAACATGAGTGAAACATGCAGGTGTCCCCGATTGGACAACTACTGGCCGTTGGACAACTACTTGCTGTTCGAATGGTACAGATCATTACCATTGGTGGGCTTGGACATGCTTCAAGGTTGGATTTTGGATAGGCAGACTCCTGCAGCCATGTCTTCAGATCAGCGTTGGAGCCAAGAATCCTGTGTAGAAAGACAACCTTCTGAATAACCAAAGACGACTCTGGAAGAGGCCCAGCATCCCTTCCTGCATCTGGCCTGGTGAAGCCCTGTTGACTACAGGATCTGCGAAGGCACCGTGCGGTGCTTCACCCTGGAATGGTGAGACCAGTCTCGACGTGTTTGAGGATCCAACCGTCATGAGCCTGGATGACCTGTCCAGCTCTCCAGTGGGCTCTTTCTCCAGAGCCGCCACCTTTGGTCACCGTCTTGTGGTTCCTGCTGTATTTCAGCTTCCCAGCCTCAATGGATCATGTCCTAGAAGGACTTAAAACAACCGTGACTTGAAGGACGCCTGCCGCCGTTCTGTGAAGTGTCCTCAAGAGTTCTGCATCAGTGAAGCTTGCATTTCTCCATCGCCAAGGGTTGCACTCTGCTTCTGGACCCAACAGAAAGAAACCTAGTAAAGCATTTGTCGCCCCCCCCCCGTCCTCCATAGAATAACATTGAGAACAAGTCTTTGTATCCTTCCATTCCGCTGCTCATTAGTAAAAGCTGAAAGATAAGAACACACCATTTACCTAGTTACCATTTAAACTTTTGTTTGATCTCATCTTTTGAACAATCACCAACACAAATAACTTACCTGCAGGTGAGAATCATTGTGACTTTTGGGCACAATACCCCACTCTTCTTAGGGATTGGACTGCTGAAGCAAGGCAAGACCACTTGAGACTGTCACAGGTTTGCTGCATCACTTTAGTTACCTTCTTTGCTGATTTAAGTAATTGAATGCATTTTAAGACCATATGGGGACTATACTATGTGTATTATGGAGTTTTGTGAAATTGTATCCACCGCAGCTCAATCTTCGAGAAGATATTACCACTGGTGGTTCCTAGCCTTGACTGGTCCATAAAGATGGATGCACCTCGCTGACTGCCTAAACAAAAACATCCCCTAAGAGCAGGACCCTAGAGTGTGCAAACTTCCTTGTTCTGCATGCTATTTGGGAGGCGCTTGTGCCAATCCAACTTTGGGAACATATGGCTGAACTGGCATTGACCAGGAAACACATGCCACCTGGTGCCCAGCACACCAAGGTATGCGGAATCACTTTACACCTTGTTCTACTGGGCTGCAGATTCCTATGGAGGCAACTCTTGTTGCCCGTTACTCACTTCAGCTGCTTTAATGAGACACCTGTTCGGACAACTAAATCTACCTTGGAGCTTGAGGCCATCGCACTGTGCACAATTCTCATCTTTCCAATTGGCTGTTTTGAACTTCTTAAATGCCGAAGCTACCTCCCAGTTTGTGCTGGACAATCCTTTTTCCAGGCTTTGGACCTCTTGCAGCCAGTTACACTACCCCCTTCTCCCTGTACACTGGGTGATTTGGTCTATGGCCTGGGTGTTTCAGATTAAGCTCCAGGTCATCCTGGGTTGGAGAATCTCCAACATGACCTTCATTGTTGCCCAAGCACCTACTTAAATTCACATTTTTCTTCTGGAGTCTAAAAGTTGTTCCTGTCCTGCTTTTCTGAGTGGGCTTAGAACATTGTACCCTAAACTTTAATAATCTGAGTGTTTGATCTGAGCAGAAAAACGAGTCCCCGCCCAGTCTAGGGTGGCCTCCTAAAATCTGTCCACCAGGCCAAATTCTAGAAATCCATCTCGTCATTTTAAAAAATAATGTATGTCCTATGTAAGGCACTTTCGATAAAGCGCTATATAAATAACTAATTATAGTTATAGTGAACATGGGAACTCAGGTGGGCCAAAACCCAATCAAGGTAGCAATGGAGAACAGCCAAGGCTATTCTCAGGAGAGAATGAGCGGGGACCGGGGACAACAATGAGTTCTCACAGTGAAGCACACAATTCAATTTAGACAGAAATGTATACAAATACATTATTTATTCTAGGCCTTAAACGCACATAAAAAAATAAAAGCAAGGGATAATGTAGTTGAGCAGTTACATGTCGCTGCAGGAAATCGAGCGCCCCCCCTCCTGTATGTTGTAAGTCTTAAATTGTGCCATGCTTGACACCAGCAGTTGGGACCATTACCACAGCAAATATTCAAGAAAGAAGATGCCCACTGAGAAAAAATGTATTCCCGAAGAGATGATGAGGGTGGAACTCCCTGAAGGAATATGAAAACTGGTGAAAGGAGCTGGTGACATCACGAGAGAAGAGCGTGATGCACGGAGAATACTTGCTGTAGAGAATGAATGGACCCTATAGAAACGGATGACGAAGGTCATATGCGAAGAGAAGTATGCATGTGCGACGCACTGCAGAAAATGCAAGCTGTTCAATAACTGTACAGATGCAGCAATGCAAGTCAATTAAGTAATCTTAGAAGCTGGCTATATGTAGTGACTAGATTGCAGGCAAAGCCACCATTGTATAGAAGCTGTACATCAGTGTCATGAATTTAGTAAGTCCATACCCATGGAGAGAAAAGGCCGAGAACTGTCGCAGCAAGAAAAGGCTGAGATTGTGGAAATGAATGGCGAGGCTGTTTGGCCTGGTATCAAAGTCGAAGCAGCAAAGGCCGGTTATCTATTTTCAAAGGCAGGGAACGCGAGTAGCTGAATCATCCCTTGTTAAGGTGCAAAAAAGCATACACTGCAAGACCAGGTTCAAAGACAATCTTCATGGCAGAAGGCATGGGTGATGAGACGTTGGGCTAATAGGGAGGGGAGGTAAAGTCAAGTCCACCTCCTGGCACCTGGGTCTGAGCTTACGTGCTACTAAGTGAAATGAATGTTCCAGACAAAGCACAAGCATGCCAACCAATCGTAGGAGGCTGTATAATGAAGTGCCTGCTAGGTTTAAGACCAATGCTATACTGTGTAATTAATAGTGTTGAAGATTACATGTTTTAGAGGTAGGCATAAGTTGTCCACCTGACAGTCGCTATCAAATCACAACTTTCTCCCCACACCCCAGAGGTATACTTAGATGTTCACCTTGAGCCCATCATAACCCCTCGTATGTTATCATTTGCCAAGTAGTATGACATCAGACGCATTTTTCGCATAAAAGGTTGTTTATGTGAAATTAATTGAGAGCTCGAACGTCCGTTGCAACTCAGTTTTAGATCATTGATATCAAAACAGCAACCTTTGACATCTCTGAGTTGGTTCGATTATTTGGTGTCAGTTATTCTGCATCCCCATCCATTGCATGCACGATATCCAAAGGGCCATATGCTCAATAATCTTGCACAAAACAATGTATAAACAGTCATGATATTTTCTTAAAATGCATTCAAAGACTTAAAATCAACAGCATTCAGTGACGCAGTAATGACGAACCAAGTCAAAAGTGATATTCCCCTAATTCAGCAGTCCAAACCCTAAGAGGTATGGGGCATTGTGCCCAAAAGTCACAAGAGCCACAATGTTAAGATATTGTACCGTGAACAACAGAATTGGTCCCCATGCTGGCAGATCTGCAAATAAGGAGTGGGTGGGGAGTTAGTATGGTGAAGAGGGAGTAGGAAAGTGAGAAAAAGGTGGTGTCTTGTTGGCAGCTTCATTTCGGTTTTCACGGTGTGCTTCGCTTAGGTGTGAATTTCAGATCGTTGCAAGTACTTATGTGCTGTAGGTGCGAGTTGTGTTTGGGGTTGTGGTGTGGTGAAGTACATGCAGTTTGCTGTGCAGAGAGGTGATAGTGTGGGTTGTGCGAGATAAGAATGCAGAAATTTAAGCTTTTGGGTTCTGGTTGTCCTATGGAGCTGGCATTTTAGTCTGTCCATCTAATTGTTGGGTGCGATGGGATGGCAAGTTTCCATCTGCCATTTCGGACTTTTGTGTACCAGGATGAGGTATACAATGTCCCCGGTCTGGTAATGGTGCTGTACATTTGCAATCATCTGCTCCCTTCTTATCTGTTTTTGTTGGTGATCCATCTCTGCCTAGGTTTGCTTTCTCAGCTAAGGTGTGTTCTCCTCAAAATGTATCTGTAGCAGGTAAAATTTTGATTGTTCGAGAGTTACTAGGTAAGTAAAATGTATCAGTGGTACTGCTCCAGTTCGACGACCAAAAAGTTGTGGAATGATGGATACAAAGACTTCTGCTTAATGTTATCCTATAGATGCTGTTGGGGGGCTAGGGGCTGTTCTTCTACAAAGGATCATTGGCTGCAGAGCTGATCTGAAGACATGGCTGCAGGAGGAGTCCGCTTATCCAAAATCCAGCCTGGAAACAAGTCCAAACCCACCAATGGTAATCTGCACCATTCAAACAGCCAGCAGTTGTCCAATCAGGGACGCCTAGAGGTTTCACTCATGCCTCACACCCAGACGTTCTGGCACCACAGATATGGAGTGGGACCAGACAATTCCACCCACGTCCTGGGAGACATGCGTGTGCACAGACACAAGCATCAATAGCCCGGGAAAGCTGCAGCGTCTTACATGGGATTTCCTGCCCCCGTCAAGGCAGGAAGCAGGCCAAACAATATGATCAAAGAAAAACTAAATTCTCAAGCACACCCATTTTAGGCCACTAGCCTTAGTAGCCAAATGAGCTCAATGTGAATGTGCACTTTAGAAATAACAAAAATGGTAAAATAGAATTGCTGCCATAAGCTTGTCTTTAGGCACATATAAAAGTAACCAAAATCCCAAGTGTAATCGGCTAGAGTGATACAAAAGTATCTTTATTGCGCTGCATTGCAAGATGCTGTGTGCAATGTTAAAAAGTAATCAAAGTGTAAAGGTTAAAAGGGAAACAAGTTTCTCAGTACTGATAGTCACCCCATAGCAAACGGGCAAAAGGCATGGAAGTGACTTCCCCTCAACAACAAAAAAAAACAAAGCAAAAAGACTGGGCGGGAGGGTGGGGCATAGAAACTATGAAGGGAAAGTTGGCAAAAGAAAAATCTTTCGACACACACCAAGGACCAATACTCTCCAGCTTAGGATCGTCCGACTAAAGGTGCAGCATTGCAGGGCTCGCTAGAACAGACTTCTCATCCCACCCCACTGCCCACCCCCCCCTGCCCCCACAAATTAGTTCCTGTGCTCACGCATTGCTCGAAAGAAGGGCATTGCAGTCTTATCCACAAGACGGCTAGAAGCTTAAATGCACCAATTGGAACTCGTCAAAGTGAACGATACCAGAATACACCAAACAGTAAACCTCATAAGATGGCATTTACAACTAACTGAACAGACGCCGCCTGGTCTTGAAATAACGGTCACCAGTAATACAGGCACTTATGACAATTATTCAACCACATGCTTCAGTTAGGAGAAATGTTTCCAAACCTTCACAAACGGCAGTACATTGTAGCAAACCCTTTGTTAACGAGCTATACAGATAAAGGAGGTAATTTTCAGCATTGGAATACACTGTATAGTACAGTGGACAATCATTTAGAACAGCTTCCTGGTAAAACGCAAGGAATTCCGTTGGTGCTTGCTTTGAAGACCATTTACAGGATTCTGCATTGTCGTGTTGCTGCCAATCGTCAACCTGCATCCTTAACATTAAACTTGAAATGATAGTACGAAATGAATTATTGTATGCTACTGAAAGAACACTTATCAAACGATCTTTGTCTTAATGCCAGCAAGACAGAGATCCTCCTCATTGGCACACCATCACCTTCCTTTCCCCTCACTCTCTGGCCGGCCTCCCTTGGCCCTCCTCCTATCCCCCCCACCTGCGAGGCCAAGAACCTTGGTGTCACCTTTGATTCCACACACTCCTTCTCTGCCCACATCGCTGATGTATCAAAAAAGTCAAACATCCTACTGCACCTCCTCAGAGGTATTCTTCTTTTCCTCTCATTCCTCCAGAAGCTCACCGTCTCCGCAAGCTCTGGTTCTCTCCAAGTTGGACTATTGCAACAGCCTCTTTGTTAAGCTACCTGCCTCTAAGCTCTGCCCTTTACAACTTATGCGGAACAGGACTGCGAGACTTGTCCTCGGCCTCAAGCCCTGGGATCGTATCTCTCCAGCTCTGAAATCTCTCCATTGGCTCCCAGTGGATGCAAGGATTAAATTCAAAATCCTCTGCATTGCCCACAAGGCTTTCTGGGGCCTGGGTCCAAAATACCTTCAGCTATCCCTCCTCAAATACCTCCCATCTCGAGCACTCCGCTCCTCTAACTCCCTCGGGGTCCGTCGTTTCTCAAAGAAACGAGCTGGGGGTAGATCTCCGTCTTCTGCTGGGGCCTCCCTCTGGAACAGCCTCCTTGCCACTCTAAAACTTGAGGAGAACCATCTAAGGGTTCCGGAAGCATCTCAAAACCTTCCTCTTTGCTTCTGCCTTTTCCTGCCCTCTCCCCCCTGTTGATTCTACTCTCCCTCGGCACCATGCACCTGGCCACCCTCTGTCCTCCGGGCCCAGGTACCTGCTCATCTTGCCACCCTCACGCACTGCCTCCGGGCCACCCCCGGCACTGGGGTCTGTATCTGTACCCATACAGCCCGCCCCTTTTCTTCCTGCACTTTCAGACCTACATGAACTGCTGCCATAAACCCAGCACTTGCCACTTGCTGGCTGCACTCCCATTGTTTGTTGCCTTTATGTATTATTTTATTATTATTTTTGTATTTTCCTTCTTGCTCAGCATTCTCCTTTTGTTCCCCCTTCCATGCACTTCTCCCCTTGTCCCTCTACCCTGCACTTGCACGTTTGCAATGTCACTGGGCCTAGTAAGATGTTTATGTTCTCCCCTGTTACCTTTTCCTTGCTGCGCTCTGAAACACTTGTGTATGAGCGCGATAGAAATAAAATATCAATATCACTATGATTTTCAGAGGCTGCCCCCAAAAATCAAAATATGGGGCAAATTGAAGTAGGCAGGATAGTGGGTTATTGTCTTAGTTACTCCCCCACATTACCCAAAATTGCTAACAGTAATATCATTTGCTTTTGTTAAGCACAGAAATAATGTGGAAGGCTCCTCAATGAACTATGTATTTTATTTCATAAACATATCAATAAAACGTTGTAAAAAGTAACATTAAACTTGAATGGACCAAGGGCGGAATTCTGTTACTGTACATGTCAGATACATAACGATTTTATTCAGCTGCCCTTTCCTTGTACATTTAGGATTGTAGAATATGAACATCAGCAATGACATTTTATGGTACTGATATGGTACCAATAAGCTTTCATATGGACGTGTTTTAATGTGGACGTACTCCCATTTTACCAACTAGGATTGAAAGGTGTGTGAAAAGGCTAACACTAATTTACTTTTTTTTTTATTTACAGCTTACCTCATCTGTCGCACCTGGTTCGGAGCTGGTTTCTTGGGTTTGTGGTTATAAGCTAACTGCTCTCTAGGCTGCTGGAGTTCTCAAAACTGCCCCTCACTACATTCATGGATATTCTTTTCTTTTTTAAAGCTGGCTGTTCTTGTTCTAGCTAGGGGTGTCACGGTATTAGTTTTATGACGGTACAATAACCTTCTTGCCAAATGACGGTATGACAATGCATTACTTACCGTAAAAGCATTTCTGATGGTTGTATCTGCTTAGATTCACATGCTGTGCATAGGTCCGACATCCAGTGGTCACTGCGGAGTATTGCATTTTGTTTTTCGTAGTCGAAAAGGGGACGTCGACAAGGCGTGTCTGTAACACTATCCCTATAGTGACGTGCGTTGTACCCACAATCCCTCACGCGTCGAGGTCCCTCTGTTTGTATTTTTCTGCCCTGAGGGAGCCTTTTAGCCGTGAGTGAGTACAGAAAAGAGAGAAATATATAGACATCCTTTTATATGTTCCTTCCATCCGAGCGGGGAGGAAGGGTGGGCGCATGTGAATCTAAGCAGATACAACCATCAGAAATGCTTTTACGGTAAGTAATGCATTGTCTTCTGATGTTTGTTAATCTGCTTAGAATCACATGCTGTGCATAGACTAGCGAGCAGTACCCGGAGTTGGCGGTGGGTTATGAGAAGGAACAGTAGAGAAAAGATGTCTTAATACTGCCTGCCCAACCTGGGAATCAGATCTAGAGTGTGCATCTAGACAGTAGTGTTTTGTAAATGTGTGCACAGAACTCCAGGTTGCCGCTTTGCAGATGGACTCAAGGGGAACATTTGCAATGAATGCTATGGAAACCCCCGTGCCTCGAGTGGAATGTGCTCTTGGCTTGAAGGGTAGTTCTCTCTTAGCAAGAGTGTAACAGAGAGTGATGCATTGAACAATCCATCTAGATATAGTGGATTTTGAGACCGCATCTCCTTCTCTTCCTGCTGCCACCGAGACAAAGAACTGATTAGTCTTTCTCAGTGGTCTGGTTCTTTCCATGTAGAACATGACAGCTCTGCGTACATCTAGTGTATGCAGACTTTTTTCTCCCGAGTTGGAAGGGTTTTGAAAGAACGTTGGTAGTTCTATAGTTTGGTTTACATGAAATTTCGAGATGAATTTAGGTGCAAACCTTGGGTGTGTGCGTAGAACCACCTTATCTTTGTGAACTGTTACGAAGGGGTCTAGTACAGAAAGAGCCTGTAGTTCACTTACTCTCCTAATGGAGGTGATAGCTATTAGGAAAGCAGTCTTAAGGGTGATATCTTTAAGAGTTGCCTTGTGCATGGGTTCGAAGGGAGGGCCCATGAGTCTGGAAAGTACCACATTTAAGTCCCATCCGGGAGCTGGGTTAGCTATCGGAGGGTGTATCCTCTTTACCCCCTCCATGAAGGCTTTGATAACTGGTATCTTCCACCACGACACTTTAAGTTGGGAAGTGGTGTATGCAGAAAGTGCCGCTAGGTGGACTTTAATGGAATTGAACACTAAACCTGAATCCAGTAAATGGGTCAAGTATAGAATAATGTCAGTAGGAGAGCAGTCAACTGGGTTGATGCTAGTACCTCTACACCAGATAACGAATCTTTTCCATTTGCTAGAATAGCAGTGTCGAGTATTAGGTTTTCTGGCTTCCCTGAGGATGTCCATACATCTCTGTGGGAGTTGTAAATGTCCAAATTCTATGATCTCAGGAGCCAGGCTGCTAAGTTCATGGTCTGAGGGCATGGATGCAGTGTTCTGCCCTGGTCTTGTGACAGCATGTTGTACGGGCAGGGAAGTTTCACTGGGGGAGATAGGGACATCTCCATCAAGTGAGCGAACCATGGCTGCCGGGCCCACATTGGGGCCACTAGTATCATTGTAACCTGCTCCTGATGCATCTTGTGCACCACTTTGTTGAGAAGGGGAGTCGGGAGAAAGGCGTAAACAAATTTCCCTGACCATAGAATCGACAGACCGTTTCCCTTGGACTGGTTCTGGGGGTACCTGGAGGCGTAACTTTGGCATTGTGAGTTTTCCAGAGTTGCGAACAGGTCTATCTCCGGGAAACCCCATTGAGTGAAGACGTCTAAGACGATGTCTTTGTGTAATTGCCATTCGTACTCTCCGGGCAGGGGGAAGTCTCTGCTGAGTTTGTCTGCTAGAAGATTGAGTTCCCCTGGTACATGTTGTGACAGTAGGAACATGTTGTGTCTGAGAGCTCACTTCCATATATTCTGGGACAGTTTGGACAGTCCTGGAGAGAGAGTGCCTCCTTGCTTGTTGAGGTAGTACATGGCTGTGGTGCTGTCTGTGAGGACCATCACTGTCTTTTCTTGTAGCTGTTTTTGAAAGGCTTTCAGTGCTTTGAACACCGCTAGTAGTTCCAGCAGGTTTATATGCTTGGATGCTAAGCTCGGAGTCCAAACTCCGTGGGCCGTCTGATGGGATAGGTGAGCCCCCCATCCTGTAAGGGATGCGTCTGTGGTTAGAGTGGCTTCCACTGCGGGTGTGGCAAAAGTTTTCCCTAATAACAGGTTTTCTTTTGTCCACCACCGTAGCGAGAGAACCAAGGCCTGCGAGACCACCACTAGATCGTCCCATTGTCCGCTGGCCTGACACCACTGGCTGTAGAGCCACTCTTGCATTGGGCGCAGACGCGCGTGAGGTACCAAATAAATACATGACGCCATCATCCCTAGCAAGCGCATTGCTTTGCGTACCGTCACCTCTCGGCCTGCTACATAATGGGGAATTTGAAACAGCATGTTTTGGACCCTCTCGTTGGAGGGGAATACGAGGCCGTCCTTTGTTCGAATTAGAGCCCCTAGGAATTGTTTGGTTTGGCTGGACTTCTTTTCGTTGATGGAGAAGCCCAGTTGGGACAAAAGGTCTACGGTCTTTTGGGTATTGGAGAAGCATGTTTCGTAAGAATCCCCTGTTATGAGCCAGTCGTCGAGGTAAGGGTATACCGGGATGGATAATCTGCGCAGGTGGGCCGCTGCCACTGCCAGTACTTTCGTGAATACCCTTGGTGCAGATGCTATCCCGAAGGGTAGTACTCTGAACTGGTAGTGTTTGTCCTCTATTTTGAACCTGAGGTATTTTCTGTGCGATGTCAACATTAAAATATGAAAGTATGCATCTTTCATGTCCAGTGTTGTCATGTAATCCCCTTGTGATAACAGTGGGATTACCTCCTGTAAGGTCACCATACGAAACTTTTGGGGTTTGACAAATATGTTCGCTGGGCGCAGATCTAATACAGGGCGCATGGTTAAGTCCTTTTTGGGTACAAGGAAGTACACTGAATAAATACCTTCTGTTACCTGTGATAGGGGGACGGGCTCTATAGCTTCTTTCTTCAGTAGTTCTTCCACCTCTTGAAGAAGAATGGAGAGGTGTTGCGGTGTCATGCGTCGGTTCCGTGGGGGTTTGTACTTCGGGGAACCGTTGAACTCGATGCAGTATCCGTGGGCTATGGTGGATAATACCCAACGGTCTGACGTGATTCCCTCACATGCTGAAAGGAACGATGTTAACCGGCCCCCGACCGGTGATGCATGGGAGGGGACCCGAATTTTCGGGTCATTTGCTGGTATTGGGCGTGGAACCTCTGGGGCTGGAGCCACGACCTCTTCCTTTGCCACGGCGTTGGCCTCTTTGACTGAACTGGGTGTTACCCTGGTTAGTGGGCCAGTTGGAGCCAGAGTAATATTGTTGTTGTTGGTTCTACTGCTGTCTTTGGCCACGAAAGGAGCGTTTATTACCATAGCCTCGCCTGTTAGGGGGCCTAGAAATTTGATCAAGAGTCTTGATGGTATCAAACTCTTTTTTAGCATGTTCTAGGGCCTCATCTACTGCTTTCCCAAACAGATGCGTCTGTTCAATGGGTTTATTTATGAGGGAGGCTTGGGTTTCGGGCTTAAAACCTGAATTGCGTAGCCAAACGTGGCGCTTGAGAAGTATTCCCTGCACTAGGGAGCGGCCAGCCGTCTCAGCGGCATCTAGGGAGTTTTTAACGATGCCCTGGTTTACCAGTGTGCCCTCTGATATTATAGCTAGCAGGCGAGAACGCAGAGGTTCAGGTGCTTCCTCGGCTTCGCTGCGCAGCTTGTTCCACTGTGCATCTGCGTAGCTAGCTAAAAGTGAGTTATTAGCAATTCTAGTAGAGAAGGCGGCGGAGGTCGTGATTCTCTTCCCCAGTGCGTAGAGTTTTTTGCCTTCTTTGTCTGGAGGTGCTTCACTAGTGGATAGTGGCACCCCTGCTCTTTTTCTTGTGTTGGTAACCACAAGGGAGTCCGGAATAGAATGTCCTCTGATGTATAAAGGGTCAGAGGATGAAGGGCTGAAGAGCTTTTCTATTCTAGGGTTGACCCCTCTTACTAAAGCTGGGTTAGTAAGGGAAGGAGAAATTCTTCTTTTAATAGAAGCCAGAAGTGGAATAGATTGGCTAACAGGGGCTTTTTCTTTGATGACTTTTTCTACAAAGTCAATGTCTGGAAGAGTTTCCCCTGTATCAATCTCAAAATGCGCTGCTGCCTTGCGCAATAGTGCATTGAGGGAAGGTTGGTCATCTATGGGAGAGGAGTTCCCATGTGAATCCTTGAGAGGAGAAGGGAGAAAGGCATCAGGGTCTGAATGTACTGATGGGGATTGCCAAGGCTGCACTGACGGTGAATGCCAGGGCTGCGAGGTAGCTGTATCCTCTTCAAACCCTGTAGCAGTGGTGTAAGGATCTTCTTCGAACCCCTCTTCCTCAAGTTCTACCTCTTCTTCTCCACCCAAACACTCCTCATCTTCTTGGAGGTATTGCTCCTCCTCAGTGAGGTCAACCAGCCTAGGAATCTTGACTCTAGGGTCATCCTGTGGCCATTCTCTTTGTCTTTTGTGAGTGGGTGGGTCTTGGTTTCCTAGAAACCTTTCCATTTTCTCCATGCAAGAATGGAGTCTTTCAAGGGTCTCATGGGGTACCCCTGAATAGTCTAGAGGGGGGAAATTAGTGTTTTCGCCTTCGAATCGTTTCGAACGCTCCCACAACGTCGACGAGAGGTTCCCGTCTCCTTCTGAAAAGCCTTCAGGTAGTTCGGAAGCGTCCTTTGGAGAAAGGGGGAGTTCCTGGCTACTTTTATGTTTTTTCGACGCGGTAGTCGACGTTTGTTTCGTCGTCCGCGTACGTTTGTCTTCGGCGACAATTCTCGCTAGGCTCTCGACCACGATTTTGTCCGTCGAGGGCTCTGGTGTCGACGTTGTGTGCGTTGCGCGTTGTACCTCGACGGTCGCTCTATGGAGCGTTGCGTCGGATGTTTTTGGGGTAGCGCCCGTGTTAGATGGAAGCCCAATCGCTGGTCGCGGTTGCGTTTGCGGGTGGGGCTTGTGACCTTTACGGTCTGCGGTAGACGCCGGAGTGCCCTGCGTCCCCTTCGGCACTGATGGATCCTTCGTTCTCGACGAAGAAGAGCCGTGGGTAGTGTGTTTAGCCTTATGGGGTTTGTGTGCGTCCTTGTCGCCGGGGTGTTCATCCCCATAAGCAGGGCATGAGCCGAGCCCGTCGGGGACGGACGACGAGGAGCGGGAGCGCTCCTTCTGGGGGTTCATGACTTCCGTAACGGACATCGAGTTATCGCACTCCTCGTCACTTTCAGTAACAGCGGCAGCGGGTGAGGAAACTGACTTCGACATCGCGTAGTCCGCCCACCTCTTAACCCTACGTTCTTTAAGAGTCCTGGGTTTTAAGAGCTTGCAGGCTGCGCAGCTGTTCTCTATGTGATCGAGGGGTAAGCAACGATTACAGAGCTTGTGCTTATCTTTCCAAGTATATTTGCCCCTGCAGCGTGGGCAAAACTTAAATGGTGTCCTCTCCATAGCTGAGGCAATAATAGCTGGCGATAACAACCCCAAGGGAAAGAAAGGGGAGAAAGAAAGACATTCTCAAAGAGAAGAGACAAAGTTTTAACCCCCACTCTCCCTACTGTAAGTTGGCCGTCGAGGCCAGGCCACGTGTTCGGCAGCGCCGAAGGATCTCCTCCGCTCTTCCTCTCCGTCGAAAATCAGTTCGGCGGAGAAACAGCTTTACAGCTAACGTCGAGGGGGAGGGATCGTTATCGTATATTAAGTTATGACAAAAGGACCGAGGTCCGTGGCAAGTATAGCAATGTCTCTCTAGGAGCTCTGCGAAAGGTGACCAGAAACTGGGCGGAAAAAAACAATCTGAGGGACCTCGACGCGTGAGGGATTGTGGGTACAACGCACGTCACTATAGGGATAGTGTTACAGACACGCCTTGTCGACGTCCCCTTTTCGACTACGAAAAACAAAATGCAATACTCCGCAGTGACCACTGGATGTCGGACCTATGCACAGCATGTGATTCTAAGCAGATTAACAAACATCAGAAATCATGTTATCGCGGTATAGCAGGTGGAGTTTACTAATCTTAACAAATATTTTCTAAAAAGGTCATAAATTGTCAGATTTATCACAAACGAAACCATGCACCCAGGGCCAGAATTGGGCTTTTCAACATACTTTCCACTGAAATGCCACCCCTTGCTTGCACCAAACACAAACGCACGTGTGGAGAGGAGGGGGAGGTGGGGCCCTGCTGCGACTGGCAAAGCAAACTGAATAGCTTTTCTTAAGTGGTCATTTAGGCTTTTAGCTCCCCCACTGGCTACTGGTGAAGATGAACATGTTGCCATATTGATAATCTGCATGCCACAGATCAATGGAGTCTGATGGTAGTATACGCTTATGCGCATACACACACACACACACGCACTCTCTCTTTACGTTACAGCCTTTAGTTTACTTCTGGGCCAAAAGGTGTTCAGTAATCACGGACATGTTACCCTTTGGTATGGCAGCAGGGAATACCCACAGAGATGATTAAATTTCGCAGTCTGACTTAATATATGTAAATTCAATGATAGAACCAGGGAAATCTGCCATCGTCATATGTTTAGAAAACATTATCCATTATAAATATATAAACCCCAAAGCCGCCAACCCAAAGTCCCGGAAGGATAGCTCAGCGGCAACGTGCGTGCCTTGGAAGCAAGACGACACAAAGCAACACAGGTTCGATCCCTGGGTCCGCGCTTAGAACCCTCTGGGTGTTTAAGCACGTTATAAATACGCAACTAAGAAAAACAATTACGCAACAAAATAAACAAAACCAATTTCTTTAACAGCGCCTCGATGCCCTGGGGCTGTGTGAGCGCTTTAAAAAAAAATGTAAACCCCTTTCCTTCTTGGCACTGTATTTATTCTTCCTATTGCTAACATGTTGATTTTGTGTCAGGCACGTGTGGTTTATGGAATGGCATTAAAAACTGCTCAAACTGAAACTACTTGGCAGACGGCACATCCAACAGTGCAAGACCAAAACTGCGCAGAACTTGCTTACTGCAGCCTTTCCAAATCAGATTGAAAAGCACACTTAATGGTATGAACGGTATACCGGTATAAACAATGACGGTTATTATTGTTCAATTAAGTGGTTCACGGTATCTTTAACGGTATACCGTAATACCGTTACAACCCTAGTTCTAGCTGCAGTCATAGCTGTTCTCAAATACTAGTCTGTAACACAAGCAATAGGGCACACTTTATTGCACTTTGAGGCTAGGTGTCTGGTAAATTTGCAGATTAATGCTCTGGTTTCCTTACAATAATTTTTGTGCAGAAGGATACAATTCAGGCCTTATGTCTGGTATTAGTTGTGGAGGTGAATTGGAGAATAGTAAGTCGTTCAACATTGGTAGATTTGACAAATTAAGCAAAGCTGGAGTTTTACAAAGTTTACAACACTTGAAGCAAAATGGCAGCAATTGCCCCAAAATCTACTAATAAATGCTGCTACAACCCCTATGAAATTGAACCAGAACTCTTACTGCCTAGAATATGGTGATCAACAGCACAAGGCATTGCATCACCTGCTGAGGGGGGTGAAACAACATTTGCAATGTCTGAATGGAGCTACCAGGTCAAATAAGCTTCCCTCCAGATAGCCAATATCCACGAGCACTCCTCTTTCACCATTGCAAAAATTAAAGAACACTGGAATAATTTTCTACAAAGTAGTCATTTGTTCCCCAAACTTAGTGGTCAACAGTGTTAATTTGAAACTATCAACTCTCTACACCATCATGTAAACTGTGGAGGTTTGGTCATTGCACGGCAATACTGCTGTAAAGTGATCAGACTAAAGATGTTTATAGATCACATGCCACTACCAATCTCACTGCAGGGCTGAATTATTTCAAATTACCACCACACTTCAAGAACTTCATTGGTTACAAGCTCCAAGTCCAATGGCTTCATAAAAACATTAATCGCCAACAAAGCTCAGAAACTTTCTTGGCAAGGCAACTAGACACTAGGGGCCAGGAATGCAAGTAGCATAAGATGACTCGAAAGCAAGCGCGCACTCAGGAGCAACATACCTACAAAGATCAGAAACTCCTTCCCACCTGCATTTCAGGACATTACTGATGGCTCTGATCTTTAAAGAATACAGACCGGTGATGGCTGGTTACCAATTATAGCAACCCCCTCCTTGCATCTCTCCACTCTGCTTTCTAACCAAAGAAAGCTATGCTGCGTAGGTCACCTACATACGTACATTTAGTTGTCCAAAAAATATCAAACATCTAAAAATGCATTTCAATAAGATGGCATTCAGCAAAAGTGGATACTACCATTTGCAAAAGTGTAGGCTTTTTAACAAAATAGATAAGGTGTATAGTGGGGTGGAGAGATGGAAGGGAGTGCAGATGGTCCGGCCCACACTGTGGTAAAATCAACAAAACTAATTCTGTGAAATTGCCATTAAGCAAAAGAAAATAGGGGAAGTTCATGGATCCAAAAAGATTAGACAAAGTGAATATGCTGGATCACAAAAAAACGTGTAGTCGCAAACCAGTCTACTCTTCCACGCTTAAGACCCAACAGTGCTGTTGGGAACAAGGGTATGTAGGCTTGAAGTTGGTGGGGGGGCATGTTAAAAAAAACAAAAACCAAAAAAACGACCATCTTGTGGCATCCTGCAGTTAATGTCAGTGGTGCATGTGTGCCAACAACCTTTTATTTACCTTTTCAAGTCTTTCAAAATGTTCCTTAAGGAAGGCCATGGGTTTGTCAGGCCTTGAAGTGCATAAATGCACAATGCAGTCCTTGAGAACCTGCTGGATATTGTGCTTCTGGACATAGTGTTCGCACTCTCTGAGGCTGCGCTCCTCGTCAATGCTGGTGCTGCCCGATGCCATGACTGCTCTTCGCTACAATAAAAAGATTACACATCAATACTTTAATTTACAACACAGATGTCATCTGCAATACAGAACCATTTATAGACGATTCCTTAAACAGTGCTTGGTAGTAGAGATTTTCAACGACGCTCTTTTAAAGTCAATTAAACCAACAGAAGCATTATTTAAATTGTAGCCTTGTATTGCACAACTGCATAAGATGCCGCTACACTGAAGCTGATTTTATCTTTGTTTAGGCCAGTTAGGCACAGAAAATGGAGGTGGGATGGCCAGTGGGGCAGGCAGTGTAGCGTCAGGTCCATAGATCTGTATTGTTCAATAACCAGCTCATTGCATCAGGGATAACTTCAACGTGTGGCATCCCAGTATTTTTTCAAAGAAGACATTCTGAGGGCAAGGCAGACAGACAATCAGTGGAGGAGTTCAAAATGGTCACAACACACCGGGAAAAACGAACACCACATTGTTAGGTACCAACGATGTAAAATGCACCCCAAAGTGGCGATTCGCCACCGAAGACAATGATCTTTTTGTGACTACGCTGGATATTGGGTATGGCTTTCTAAGGGGTCAACAGTCAAGAACAGTAAACAATAGCACTTAGCAATGGGGAAGCAGACAAACCAGTGAAAAGTTACTTGGTAGCATCTCATTGCATCGGGTCTCACTGCAGGGCAACACATTTATATGCAACTGCTACTGTGGTAATGGAGGCTAAGGGACACTCTTTGTAATGAAAATGAAAAAAAGGGCAAATATAGTATTTAAAAATGTGCCATTATATAAGTTGCTAGTTTTGGTTTCAAGTTGGTCATTGCAGCGCAAGGTTTCAGATTAGTGCAAGGATACACCAGCAACTTGGACTTCCTAAAATATAAGGCTTCAGCTTGTGTACTGACCAAACTACCACAAATGTCTCAATTTGGTCCAGTTCCGCTCGAGCTTTGCACCTGCTAATGTAGGTGCACAGTTTTGACGCCCTCATACATTAGGCTATACTAACACTGCTCCAATTCCAAATACAGAAAGTCTTGTCTGTATGATTAATTCCTGCCCATAATCGGGGATCTTTAGAACTGGGTTCCCGCACAAGCCTTTTTAACTTCGGGAAAATTGTTGGACAGGCAGGAGTCTAAGGGAATTTCCTTGGCATCTTTCTAAATGACAGCCATTGAAGCAAAAGGCAATTCTACCAAACTCCCTGGTAAAATATTTCTAATACACAGTGAGGCCCAGGAAGATCTGAGTGAGTGGTGGGGATG
The DNA here is from genome assembly GCF_040938575.1 of Ambystoma mexicanum. Lineage (NCBI taxonomy): Eukaryota > Metazoa > Chordata > Amphibia > Caudata > Ambystomatidae > Ambystoma > Ambystoma mexicanum. The sequence continues at coordinate 919,265,005 of NC_090926.1, read as the reverse complement.
TCCCAATCCTTCACCACTTGCACCTTTTCTTAAGAGGCCCTTTCTTCCTGCAACCCACTTTGTGTTTGAAGTCATAGCACCCTGTACTATCTAGCACTTAAAAGCCTTGATAATCAAGCCAGCACTTCTTAAGTGGGATACATGGTATTCCCATGTGTGGCTGAAGATAGCAACAGCATAGGAAACACTGAACTAATCCAGACAGGAGCTGGTTCACCCTCCTCAAAGATGGCACAATCATTTAACCGAAAGGGCAAGAGAGCAAACTGGTGGTGCCCCTTTGGTGTGGTAAATGCAGACCGGTCCATTCGGTCATTTGATTTCAGATCATGCCAGTGCGTCATCTGCCTCTGGCTAGCCTTGAGATTCTTAGTACTCAGTCTGTTCCATGTACATGGCCAGCCTGAATATGAGCCCAAGCACATAATCCATAATGTCACAGATGGACTGGTGATTGCCCTCCCATCCTTCTCGCAGCAGACTAAGTGGGCCTCTAACAAAATGACAAAACAGAAGCTCAAAAGGGATGGACCCTAATCCGTTCTGTGGAACGTCCCAGTGGGCAAACCGAAGGCATGGCAGAAGAATAACCCACTTTCTACTTGCGTGCTTTCCTAAGCCAGCTATTGTACCCTTCAGGGTCATTGTCACGAATCCTGCAGAGTCCTCACAAAAACAATACCTAAAGTCTCCATCGAGTTGGCCATGGGAAGGCAGCCACTTTCTGATCCTGACCCTGGGGGTGGTATTAGCCGGGAGGATCAACCGATATGTGACAGGCCGCAGGAGACCAGGACTACTACTCTGGGAGAGACGCTGTATTTGGCTTCCTCAAAGGAAGAAATGGCAGCAACACTCGATAAAAGAATATGTAATGGCTTGCTGTCCGAGAGTTTTTCCTCTTTGCCAAAGATAATTATCGTGATAATTTGTTAGTAATAAGAAATCACCCCCCCCCCCCAAAGTCACCCACATTTATGATGGTGAAAGCCTAAGTGATCAGAACCACTCATCAAGTCCTTATAAAACTCCTTTAGAACATGTAATAAGGATATGTCGGTACATTTGGAAACATTCAGAGTGAAGGAGGCAATTTGAACATTTGTGGACTTAAGTGCCCGCAATGCCCAAAATACTGGGAAGAGGAGGGATGCCGAGGACTGCAAGTTGCAGTCTAGTGCCAACAATGGGGACACTGGAGTGTGACTGAAGTATAAAATGCCCCCCTCCGTGCAGGCCATAGAGAGTAGTGTTGAGAGGAGGAGTGATTGCAGTACCTCCTCGTTGCAGTAGCAGAAAAAAAGTTGAAGGAGAGCAGAGACGCCACAGTCACTGCTTTTTGAAAAACGGCTGTCTGTTGCGATAGGGTCTCTACCTTTAAAGACCTTGTATGCAGCAGTAGAGCCGCAGGAAGCGTTGTGGAAAGCTATGCCCCTGAAGGCCTTATATTCAGAGAGTGGGAAACGTTCATTTGAAAAGCATACACCATCTTGAGTTTGGCTATGGTGACAGGCGTGCACAAACTCTTGCCTGAAGAATCTGTACTACAGATTGAAATTTGCTGTGTGGTTTTATCAACCCTATTGGAATAAAGTGTGAGGTGATATGGAGTCTGAACTCTATCCTCTACGAAGAAGCGGGGTGTTTACATATCAGAGAGCACAGGTGAGGCAGAAGGTGATCTGTTTGCTGCAGTAGTACTATATAGACCATGGGGGATGTTTACAGTACTTTCCCCTTTATCTTATTCATATAGGTGATACTATAGTAATAGAGGACCTAGTACCCATATAAAGGCCAGCAGAGGATATCACAAAAGAGGAGAGCACGTTTAAGGTAGGCATCTGTGTGGTTAAGGTTAAATTGCCCAAGTCATTTGAAATAGTAAAGCACAGACAGCATGAAAAGGTATAATCTATAGCAATCTTGCAGACACTGATGAATACAAGAATATGCATCACTTATACTTCACTCCACTCCAGATAAAGGCCGGAGCAGTATTTGGCTACCGAGAACCGGCTGAACACACGCGATGGGTATATGAAGCAATACAACAGTTATAGGTGTTAGGAAGCGGTTAATACATGCTGATAGTGAACCCACCATCTCGCCCCCGGCACTCTGACCGGGTTTTAGTAGATGTTCTGTTTACCTGGGGGTGTTGTAAATTAATGCATATGATTAGATTAGTATGGTATGCAGGTATTTATTTGAATGAGAGGTGTCGATATATGGATCAGTGTTGAGAATTGATATTTTGAATTGTGATACTTTTGTAAATAGAATAAAGACATACTTGTTGGAAATCGGAAGATATGAGCGCAATTTGTATGTTGTTTTGCTCGGTTTGATGCTCTAGGTCTTGGAGGAGGGTGTGCTAGTTCCTTGCATAAGAGTTCAGCCGTGTTGTTGGATTCACCCGAGATGCGAACCTAGATGTGAGCGCTTTCCTTGGTGCGAAGGACAAGCCAGTATTGCCTTTGGAGCAGGCGACAGGCAATTTGTCAGAGGGTGAGACTGAGGTCTGCCACTTCCATTCCGGAACTCTGCACTGGTGTTTCAGGGTTGCAGGTTCAGAGTTATACCAGGTGTTATGCTTTGAGGCATGTTTCAGGTGGATCCTCATGACTCGGGCAAGAATGTCAAGTGTATTAGTGGTAGCAAGATTGAGGTTGCTGAAGGCGGAGTAAGAGGTAGAATCTGCAGTGTGGGGGGGGGGGTGAAGGTACATGCGAAGGCAGCAGCTGACAATCGTTTCATCCGACAGATGTTAGTTAACAAGGTTGGCAGGGCTTGGGGGAAGTGCGGTCAGACGGCAGAGAGGACCCAGGTGATAGGAGAGAATGGTCTGACCAGGAGAGTCGAGTGGGGAGGAGAGCAAAAGATCAGTGTGGATGAAGGCATCCTGGGTGATCGAGCCGAGTGGGTAGGACCAGCGGGGAGAATGGAGAGTGAGAGCACGAGGAGCAGAGGTCACGGAAGAAAGTGGATGCTGTGAATGAGGAGTCAAGGTGGATGTTGAAGTCAGCCAGGAGAATGGCTACAAGCCGTACCTCAAGTTGCACAAGTAAAATACACTGAAAAGAAATGTGTTCATTCAGCTGGCACAATCTTGGCAAGCGTACTGTATTAGTAAAGAAGCAGTGGGCAAATAAAAGGCAATCCGCACCACCAGCAGAGATAAAAGGAAGAAAAATCTGTAAGCATAACTTTTGCCAGATAGCGCAGTAATTAATTCACTATAAAGTATAGTTATATGCCACTCTTCAAAACTGTCACACAAGGAAAAACAAACACCGAAAAATATACCCGGCGAGCAGAATGATCTGCACCAAACGTGTAACTCACCAGTCTACTGCTCTCATGGTCTCATTAAGTGGGCGAGAGTCTCCTTGTCTGGTGCACATAGCTACCCCAGACGTTTGCCGACAGCAGCATGACCAATAACAGAGGAAGATTGCAGTACAGTAGTGACTATGGTGAGCAGAGTCCACTCCCCATATACGTTTAGGGCACTTCGGTCTGGACTAGAGTATTTTTTGTAGCACAAAAAAAAAGTGTTTTTTAAAAAGGACATGTTACGAGTTATTAAAGATTGGACTAACATTGTAAACTAACTTCAAAATGTTGTAAGGTTCAGGTCAAGCTGCTGCAAGATAAAGCTCTCTAGTCAGACCTAAATCATTCCATGAATTCAAGTATGTTCTGGCATGGTCAACCTACCAAGAAGAATTCTTGTAAAGGACACTAATTTTCTCTGCTTCTGTAACGTTATAACCCTTTGCTTACAACATTTTCCAAGTGTGCAACTAGCCAAAACAGTTTTTCTTCAACTCTTTGGAATTTTTCTGCGTCAGGAAATAGGGCCTAATTCACAGAAGCGTTTTAGAATGGCAAAGCCCCATTGGAAAACGCTCTATGAATAAGGTCCCAAATGTACTTTTCAAATCAGAGCAGCACCATTTACAATTAAACGCCAGATGCATCGTCAGTAAAACTCCATCAGTATCTCCCAGTATACAAAACCATTAACTACAGCAAAATACAAAACAAACCACCGTTCTGTAATGCATGGTTTAAAAATGTGAAAGTCCGTTTAAGAGAAAACTGGCAAAACCAATACTAGTGTTGAAAGAGGAAAATCCATGCCTAACAAAAAATGTGAATGGGAACGTAGTCACTGCACTGCCATAATATTTGCTGCAATGCAACACCCTCCCCCAATGAGGATGAAAAATATGTAGTTAAGCATCGATCAATCTCCCACCAATTTCGCATTGTGGGGAAAACCAGAAGCATTCATTCACATTTCAAGAATGGTTCATCAAAAGACATCCATAGAAAACATTTTGGCCGAAGAATATATAGTGTATAACAGGTTCTTTTAGACTTAACTAGACTCGTTGTTGCAAGTCACCACAGAAGGGTACTTAACAATTGCTATTCTTAATATTACATTTCAGTGGGATTGCTCTCCATTATTTAAAGACAAGCTAATACCATCAAGGCTGAAAATGACACGCCCAAGAAAATTATCTAGTCGTAAAACGTTGCACAGAACAAACCCCGAAATTATATGACCATGCCCGCAATGCAGGCTTGTCTCCTAATACATTTTGCGTGGCTTTCAATGGAATAGACCAAATAATCCTACTTGGGCCCAACGTAACCCGAGAATCCTCCATCCCCAGTAATTCTCAATGACCAACTGGTTCATATCACTCGATGGGGTGTATAGCTCCAAATGTTCTTCTTAGTCACACATACCAACCAATCTCTAAGCCGCCAAAAATGAAGCAATAGAATTTCGAGATACTGTGATCTACAAACACTTAGATGGAAAGGCTCTCAAATATCTCAAACTACAGGGTTACAAATCCTGCATGCTTCACAGGGCAACAACAACTTTCTCCATTTCCTGCAACTCAGAGGTCTACAAAGAACTGGACTCGCTTACCGGATTATAAACGGCAAATCAAGTTGAAATTCAGATTATAAAGTCATTACCCAATTCCATTCTCCCATCTTGGCCTACCTCTGCAAATTTACAAAAACCTACTATCTTTACAAATACGAAACAGAATCTGATGCGTTTGAAAAAACTCGACATTTGACAAATTGCTGCACTCAGAACAAAAAAGGTAAATGGCATTTCTCCCTGCTACATTGGTTTACAGAAAGTATTCGCAATGTGCTAAATTGCTCAGAGAAAGCAAAGGTTTCTCTATAATCCCTCTGGCAGCTTACAGAAGTGTCTTCTGGAGACGAGAAGACCACTGCCTAGACTGCCGGTACATTATCAGGATCCTCAGACCCCACACAGCACGCAATGGGTACCTGAAAATGCAGTGACTAGTGAAAGATACTCACTGGGTCAAATTAATAAGTGTCCTTAGTGCCTTGGGGGCACGGGATTAGGAGGGGTGTGGGGGGGACATAATTACCAATATAGCTCAGAAACGGGGTGCTCTGACAGATCAGAGGAAGACCTTCCACCTTAAACTTTAGCATCTTAGGGCAGGCAAGAAACCACTTGGTCGCCCCACACAACTAACATGTCTCAGGAACTGATTCCCACCAAGAGTGAATGAAAGAATTGACCAGTAAAATACCCAGTCTCAAACACATGTACAAAGATCTTTCAAAAAGGCAATGTGATTGAATCTAAATGGTGTTTGAAACCAATCTCTAGATGGTAATCCAATCCCAATTTACAATTGGCAGCGTCAGCACATCATGTCTTACTCACCAAGAGACAAATTTCACTAGCCAGTGGCGAGTGCAAACATGGCACCCTCTATGGTGCTGAATCGTCAGGGTATGGAAGCCTTTTGCCATAAAACAACTATTTCTAATGTATATGCAACCAATTACAGAACTCATACACAGTTTGCCAAATGTTAGGAGTTTACATTCAGACTTACAGGGGGACGGGGGAAGGCCAATACCATTAAAGATCCAACTACTACAGACCAGCGACCACTCTCCCAAACTGGATGCACACACCTGTGCAGCATAAAACACCAGTCGCATATCAACATGTTGCATGGATGGGACTGCAACTCATTTCACTTACAACTCTGCAGCGGATGGATTAATGGTTTGGCCACAGCTAGGACTGAATCGCCCGTCCGTTGCATGTAAAATCACGCCTGGAATGCTAACATTTATGATACCCCAGCTTTCCAAGATAGCGTTTCAAGTTTGAGGCACTGACAATCTTTCGAACAGCCATAATAAGGGAAATTAACCAATACGTAGGTGAAAATACGGGTTTAACCTAGTCTGTGTTGCGAGAGTCCTTGAAGGTTCATGCATCGCACGTTTTGCATATAAAAAGGATGGATGCGTCCTCTGTGCCACATGCACAGAATTAGAAAAGGGAGAGCGCATAACATACCGACATCGAAATGTGGAAGATAGAGACGCGGGCCTGATAAGAGCCACCCTCACGCACTTTCGTGAGGTGACCGGCAGAGAGGTTAAATGATGAATTGCAGAGTAAGGTGCACAAGGAAGGAGAAGACAGTGGGAAGATTGGCACACACTATAAAACATGACCAACCCATCAGTGAGCTCCTTGAAAAAGAAAAATCACAAATTAGGCATTTACATCCAGCCATACAGCGAGCAATCAGGCATTTAGGTCCAATTACAAATCCTTATATTCAACTTAAATAACTACCACCGACTTCCAAAATACAAACTGCATAGACAAAGTCGATTTGAACTGGCTAGAAGACTCCAACCAAGAAAAGTTGGGGGCACCAACAGAACCTGAAGCGATGTGTTATTCAGAAACCTGGCGGCTAGAAATGACAGGCTAAGAGTTTTATAAGGAATGGCCGATTTCTGTAATCACTTTTGCCACTGGAACTTTCCCCTCTCCCTTTAAGTACTCCCTTGTGCACCCCCCCCTCCTTAAGAAGCAGTCTGCCTATCCTACCTGCCCGGGAAACTATCGCCCAATCTCCATCACCCCTTTCATGGGCAAGCTCTTGGAAAAGCTGCCCATCTCCCAGCTTACTCACCACACTGAATAGGTTGTTTGTCTCCATGCCATCAGTCTGGCTTCAGAGCTGCCAGAGGCAGGAAACTGCTCTCCTGAACACCTGTGAAGATCTGCTCTCCAACCTTGATTCCAGCATTCCTTCTGTCCTTGATCTTTCCTCTGCTTTCGACACGGTCAACCACGCCACCCTGATCTATCGACTCTGTAAGAACCTGGGCATCACGGGCCGACCTTCCTCTTGGAACGCCCCTTCCAGGTCCAACTTGGTCCTTTTTTCTCTGCCACATCTCTCTACCTGTGGCGTTCCCCAGGGCTCTATCCTCTGACCTTTGTTTTTCAACCTCCACTTGACCCCTTTGGCCCAATTGATCTCAACCGTCTTCTTTAACCTTTAGTGTTAAATCGGATGACACTCAGCTTTCCTTCAGTCTCCCCTCAGACTCATCTTCTACCTCGCTCATTCCTGACCGTCTATCCGCGATTCAGGATAGGTGCGCCTCCAATGAACTCTGCCTTAATGCCAGTAAGATCTTTCTCATTTGCACCACTGCCCCCGCTTTCCCCCTTACTTTGGCCGCCCGCCTTAGGCCCTCTTCCTTCGCCTTCCTGCGAGGCGAAAAACATTGGTGCCATCTTGGACTCCACTCTCCGTATAAGAGGATAGCCAGGAGGAAACCATTGCTATATATGGTGGGCTAGGGAAGAAGAGAACAGTTCACCAAGAGCACAGTTTGAACACAAGATTAACAACGTTCTCTAGACAGGAGGCCAAGGTAGAAATATTATGTTGCCAAGTTAGTATCCTTACTCTTGTTAGTTGTTTTGTTACTAATGTATAGTCTGAAAGTTTGTGAAACCCTTATTATCCTTATTGATAAAGAGCCTCATGAAAATTGTACTTTTTTTACACAAAGATGTTAGACATCATTTGAACATATTACTGCAAACAATGAATGTATAAAACAATACTATATACAGGGAACATAACATTTAAAATTCTGTACAAACATACATTTCATAATGATTTTACAAGTATGCAATTAAAAATCTACACAAATGTGCAAAGTGCACAAAAGTGCATATATTTCCATGGTATCTACCAAGAGAAATTAGTCAAATTATTTTTTCTAAACATTTTAAAACTGAAATCAGGGCTACCTCATTCCCACTTAAAAAGGTAGTAACAAAATACCAGCATCAGCAGCTATTCTTCATTTTCAACAAAAGGCCTCATCAAAATCAGTTGTGAGTCATGGGAGTCAATACACTCCATCACTAGAGGTTTTAGAGATTGCTGCACCAGGGGTCGTCCACATGAACAGCACCCTGCTTCACGCTCTGGGACTCGTTTCCTAATGGCCAGCACTTTCCCCAGTTGGCGAGAGATTCAATCTAAACCATAAAAATTGGTCACGCCAGAACACAAGTAGTTTATCAAATTTCAGGTCATGGTTAGGAATTTTACAATTCCCTGCACATGATAGTGTTACACCAATCCTGTAAACATTTTCTTGACCCTTAAAGGGTCTTCAATTAAGGATTCAGCACATTCTGAGATACTCAAAATGATTTCATATTTGATTTTAAAATCATATAGGTGTTTAAAGTTCAGATCTAAAATACAATTTCTCAAACCAAAAAAATAAACGTTTCCAGTGTAGCCTCGCATAAGGTTAGGGCTGGACCATATGGGCCAAAAGTCAGATCTCAATATTTTTGGGCTGAATGGTGAGATCTCCCAATATTGTTCATGTGGTTTAAATGCTCAGTTGTAAGCCAAGTACATGCAAGATGCCAACAGAACTAATGCTGAATAGTAAATGCAAAACACAACATTGTCAATTCACCTCATCCTAAAATTGCAATTGACTCCAGGATATCAACAATGGCAATGCAAACAAAAAAATGCAAGTAGGATACACATCCCTATATGCACTCCATTTGTCATCTTCATTTAATTCGCAACATATACACACATCTCGACGTTAAAGATATTATCTAATCATACATTGCTTTTGAAAATATATTGATATCACCAAAACTCATATCACCCAGCCTTATATAAAGTGGAGACAATCCAAATTCAAAACTAATAACTGCAGTGGGGACACTTTGTAATGGCTATTTAATTTACCATGATCCACTCTCAATGCTTATAATAAGTATAAGCAGCTTTTCAGACTTGAGCGTTTTGACTGTTTTCTATAGTCTAGTGGATACATGTTCAGAAGCTCAACCTAGTTTAATGGTACTGACAACTCTGGGAGCTGTAGCCAAGCCAGTACAAGATAGTAAGTTGAGTGGTCAAGGCTCCGGAGGGGTGAGCCAGGCACTTACACAATCAGTTATACAAATATTTACGCCCATATAACACTATGAAAAATGGCTACTAGCATATAATAATCACACAATACTAACTAAAAAATAAGAGTAGGGCAGAAATACATAACCCCAGCAAAGAAAGGTAACTATTTGTATACAGCACTACAGGTCCACAGAGCTACAACACCTTGTTCGTGACACTGGAAAGTTAGTGGAGGGCCTCTGGTGCCCAATCAAGAGTTCCACAGGAAGAGGACAAATTATCCCAGCTGATAAAAGAAAAGTGTCGCCCACTTTCAGAATGCTTGCGCGAGCAAGCAATGGCAAATTCAAACTTAGAAAAAACGTTCATAAAGTTACGAAATGTTTAAAGGGGAAGACATGTGTTGAGGCAATTACTGTTAGAACTCACCCCCCATATGCTGATTCTCCTTAGGAATGGCAGGGTCAAAGGACGCCTTTCCTGCCTTCAGCTATGGGCCTTGATGCACAGGGGTTACAGGTTCAAGCACTTCTCCGTCCGGCGACAAATGCTGGTGCAAGGTCTCCAGAACTCGATGCAGGGCCCCCCTCAGCACAGGTTTTGGAAGGCCATAGATGTACGGCGACCTGGTGGGACACTTTCCACGGTCAAACTTTGCCTAGTAGCTCCTTGGAACCACGGAATTTGGCAGAGATTAGTCCTGTAGCACAAGCTGTCGATCCCCAAAGTTCGAGGCCTCAAGGCAGAATGAATGGTGACATCTGCAGCACGGTAGCCCAAAGTATGAGCTCGGCAGCCACTGGGTAATCCAGGTGCACTTCCGATGGCTCTTCTTCACAGGACAGAGCGGACGTTGGGAATGGATGTTCCCTCTACTCGAAGGGTCAAAGCCAGTTTGCAGGACTTCTGAAGATCACCTGTTGGCCAACAGGCCTTCTTCCAACGGGTCCACGGACTGCTTACAAGTCTTGCAGCTGGACAGGATACTTTATAAAGGGGTGCAGGGTTCTGCTTATTCAAAAAGCAGGTAAGAGCGAAACTCCCACTAGCCAAAGATCTGGCCTACACTCCTCCACCCCAGCAGTGGTCCAATCAGGACCACTGGTGGCACAGCTCATGCATACCATTCAGACACTGACACCGATTAAGGGATTGGGACCAGACAGTCGCAACCCACTTCCTAGCAGGAAACACACATGGCGCTGCAGTAGCCCTCAAAAAGCATCAACTTTCCCAGGAACTCGAAGTCCACATATGGATTTTCCTGTCCTCACAGGTCAGTAAGAAGGGTTATTGAGAAGATGGCCAAGGGACAATCGTAAAACATTGTGGCACAGCCATGGTTGGACACTAGCCACAGTGATAGATTAAAGCGATATATGAAAAACTAACTAAGGCGCACTACATGGGACATATTTACGTACATTACAGTAGGTAGCCAAACGCGCTAAGGCTAAAATAAAACACACCCAAAAAAAAAAAAAATAGCAAGAAGTAGCTGCTGCCGCCATCCGTGAAGATCTGCTTTCCAACCTTGACTCCAACATTCCCTCTGTCCTCATCCTCCTCGATCTCTCTTCTGCCTTGGACACAGTCAACCATACCACCCTGCTCAACCGTCTGTGAAAACCTGGGTATCACTCTGGCCTGGCGGACCTCTTTCCTCTCTGATCGACCTTCCCAGGTCCAACTTGGGTCCTTCCTTTCATCCATCTTCCTCTCTACCTGTTGTGCTCCCTAGGGGTCTAACCTCTCGCCCTGGCTTTTCAACCAATACCTGGCAACTCTCGTCCACTGCATTGCCACTTTCTGCTCAAATATCCAGTGCTACGCTGACTCAAACTCATTTTCAGGCTGCCCTCTGCCACCTCTGCTCTCATCTGATTGGCTAACTGCCATTCAAGATGGTGTGCCTCCAATGATGTTTGTCTGAGTGCCAGCAAGACGGAGATCCTCTCATCGGCACACCTTCACCATCCTTTCCCCTCATTCTCTGGCCGGCCTCCTTTGGCCCTCCTCCTACACCCACCTGCGAGGCTATGTCATGCTCACCTGGCTCCCACAGGGGTGTCGATCTGAACTGGACAGCTGCGGTCTCCACCAATGTGACGCGTAGTGCCGAGATGATGGACTGGACTGGCCCACCTAGCTTTGTTTGCTTGGCCCATAGGAATATTCTTCTGCAAATGGAGAAAGGGAATTAACCACCCGTGCAGTTGAGCGTTAACCCCCTCCCGCCCCCACTCCCGCTGTTCTCCCCACTGATGTCCCCTCTCATAGTCTCACCTGATGGTTTGGAAAGATGAGCTCTCAATCCTGCATAGAGTGCAGGGGCGCGTTGATAACCAGTTACTTCACTGGCTCGAAGGAATTGGTGATTTCCAGAACAATATTGACTCCGAGATTCCCTGCAAGACACCGTAAGTATGTAGTTCGTAAGTTCAAATGCCTGACTTTCACTCTTGTCATATTCCTTGCAGGTTGCTGCTTGACCCTAGCGAAGAGTTCCTCGTGGCAACTGGTAATGCTCAGGTAAGGATTTGTATTATCCAACTAAGTTCGATAAAATAATGTCAATATGTTGTAACCTGTTGCTTTCTCCCTTATTCAGGCGCTGAGAGAAAGTATGAAGTCTCGTGGAATAATGCCTCTGGCGGTAAAATCAGGTAAGTCTATTGTGGTGAGGAGGTTTCCCCTTCTTTGTCCCTTTGTTTCACCTGGCTGTCCTTGTGTTTCCCCTTAGGGGCCGGGCGAAGATGCAGTGGAAGCTGCGCCGACCCGTGAGGAGGAATAGTACCCCCTGTGGTAAAATCAGGTAAGTCTATGGGGGGTAACTAATATTACCTCTGTGTATTCCCTTGGCTTACTTTGCTGTTCTTGTCTTCCCCTTAGGTGCCGGAGTGCGGCGAGAACATGCAGGAGGATGCGGTGGATTGTGAAGATGCTGCGAAGGCCGGTGAGTTCAGCGCGGCGCTGCAGCAGGCGAGGCGACGCGCATAAAATAACACTCTTCCAGCTCGAAGGCGCGATTGATCGGGAATTCAGGTAAGGATCAAAGGTATTGCTCTTGTTCTAACCTTTTCTCCTTCTTTCTCCCTTTTTCTAGGAGCTCCAGACTCGAGGCGGGCATGGCAGAAGACTGGATGCAGACTTGCAGGCACGTTGAGCAATACACTGCTGGATGCAGAATAACGCGAAGCGTGTGCTGCTCTTCGGGCGTGGTTTAAATAGCCTCCAAAAGTAGTCCCAGGTAAGTATTCCTCCCCAGCCCCACCAGAGTAAAATAAATAGTCCCTAGGTAAAGTAGTCCCTTCCAAGCCTCTTTTGGCTTGGAGCTCTTGCAGCATGGTCTGCATCAGGTAAGTTTAATAGGCGCCAGGCTCGACTATCCATATGAGCCTGGCGCCATAGACGCCAGGACTGCACCCAAATAGCCCCTAGCAGGGTTTGTTGGGCTTGCTTGGAATAACTTGATGACTGCTTCTGGGGTTGCTGGACTTGGTCTGGGTCCCTGGGGGTAGGCATCATGACAGGCTAAGAACCTCAGGGTCATCTTTGACTCCACCCTTTCCTTCTCAGCCCACATCTCTGCTGTCTCTAAGAAGTCAGATTTCCTACTGCACCTCCTCAGAGGTACTCTGCCTTTCCTCTACTTCCCCCAGAAGCTCATGGTATCGCAAGCTCTGGTTCCCTCTAGCTTGGACTATTGCAACAGCCTCTTTCTAAATCTACCTGCCCCTACTCTCCGTCCTCTGCAAATCCAGAACGAGACTTGTCCTTTGCCACAAGCCCTGGGGTCGTATCTCTCCAGCTCTGAAATCTCTCCATTGGCTCCCAGTGGATGCAAGGATTAAATTCAAAACCCTCTGCATCGTCCACAAGGATTTCTGGGGCCTGGGTCCAAAATACCTTCAGCTATCCCTCTGCAAATACCTCCCTCTCGAGCTCTTCGCTCCTCTACTTCCAACTCCATCAGGGTCAGTCGTTTTTCAAAGAAACAAGCTCGGGGTAGATATCTGTCTTTGGCTGGGGCCTCCCTCTGGAACAGCCTCCCTGCCACCTTTAAACTTGAGGAGAACCACCTCCGGTTCCAGAAGCACCTCAAGGCCTTCCTCTTCTTCTGCCTTCGCTCCCCCTCTCCCCTGCTGATCTGTTCTCTTGGCACCGTGCATCTGGCCATCCTCTGTCCTCCTGACCCAGGTACCTGCTCACCCTGCCACCCTCCCGTACTGCCTCTGGGCCACCCCTTGCACTGGAGTCTGTATCTATACCCATAAAGCCCCCCCCCCCCTTTTTTTCTTCCTGCACTTATCAGACCTACCCTGTCTGCTGCCTTAAACTTAGCACTTGCAAATGGCTGGCTGCACTACCACCGTTTGTTGCCTTCATTATTTATTGTTATTTATCCATTTCTCCTCTGCTTCGCACTTTCCACTTCTCCCCCCTTCCATGTACTTTTGAAATTAGTTGGTATTTAGACAGATGTTTTACAGCAATAAGACCGCTCGACGGACAGATAGATACCATTGTGTAACAAGTTGTGGAAAAAAACGGATAACCATTTAGAACGAATACTGAGGAGTCCATACTTTCAGCAAAATCAGGATTGTGACATGAAGATAATTATATACTACCTTATTAGTAAGTAGCTGGTTACAGCCCCTAGAATACCACAATAGAATAGATACTACTTTATTCTCAATCCTTTCCTAGAGGCGCATACCCCCATCTGTCAAATGGTTTGCCATTCATAGTAGTAAGCCAATGATCACTTCACAAGGTGGCCATTCAGACACCTTATATGTAGGGCTTCCCTCCTAGCTACTTATCACTTTTTAAATGGATGGATATGTTGAACTGCAGTAACAGGGTTTCGAAATTGAGGGGATCTGGGATTTATTTTGCTCCTGCTTGTAGCCTAGAGAAGAGACTGGTGAGCTTGACACCAACAGCTACAGGAGTCAGTTTGGCTCCCCAGGCCACCTGATGCCGAACACACACACACAATGAATTTAACTCTGGATTTGGGACACCATAAACAAACATTAGGGCACGTGTACGACATTAAAGCAGGATGGTCATAAATAAGGGACAAAAAGTTTGCATCACATGCAGGGTTCGAAATTGCCAAGAGCTAGGAGATATTTACCTCCTAGTTATAGACCAGGGGAGCCTGGTTAGCTTAAAACCAGCAGCTAACTGGAGTTACTTTTGACTACACAGGCAAGGTGTGCTATACCAACATAACCAACTGTAATTGGGGACATGCCTCCATTTGGTGACCCCTGGGACGTGATTCCATGGCTCCCGTACTTGTGGCAGTAAAAAGGGGGCCTCTCCAAAAGGGCCGTGCCCAACTACAGTGACCAGTCCCCTAAAACAAGTATGCAGCGGAAATGGCCGTTGCGGGTGCCATCTTTACAGAACTCCCGCCTGCTCGGAGCAGGATGCGACCCCAGGGAGAGGCCCAGGCCTGTTGTGGACTCCCCATGAATGGAGGCTGTCGAAAGGACGTGAACATGCAAGCATAGATTGCAAGGAACAACAATGTTTTGGTTGGGGTATAGAACAGTATGAAAGGAGTAAACACGTAATTTAAAGTATATCTTGTCTTTTTGACTGCAGAAGTTTTTTCATGGCCATTTTTATTCATTTAATTTTTTTAGAAATATAAAAAGATCAAGAGGAAGGGTAGGGAGCACCAGTGAGGTGAGAAGGTGGCAGCCAAGGTGCACTGTACAGACCAGTGCGGGAAAAAAAAAAAAAAAGAGGAATAATTTAGGAGCCCTGTATAGTTGGAGGGATCGGGAAAAATAGTGGTTGTTTTAGTTTAATTTTACCTTGTTCAGTGTATTTTTCTATGTACGCAACAGGGAAAACATGTAATGAGTGAATGGGGATTCTGGGGGGGTGGGGGTGGAGAACAGTTGATTATGGTTTTAACGTAGACTATTCAACAGTGATGAATGGCAGTGCAGAGAATTATAATGTACATTTTGTAAGGGGTATTGGAGGCTTGTGGTTGCGGGCCGATAAGGGGGTGAGGGGGGGGGGGGGGAGGTACAACTGCACAAACATATTGCCGATATGCACTTTCAACAGACAGCCATGGAGACAGACACACCCTTAGACCACATAGCCAGACACAAAATTAAGTACCATACCCAATGGGTGACTAAGGGAAAAGGAATGCCCCACTCCTGGCCAGACAGGTGGTCTTTTGACAGATGCACCTTAGACCACATGTCCACATACTGGACACCAAAGTACAAGGGCAGACCATTAAAGAATAGAAGGGGAATATTGAACCTCTGGAGAACGTTTAAGGAAACAGAGGCACCTGTGGGGAATGGGATGATGTCCGACAGTAGCAAGAAATCAGACACAGAAGAAATTGTGACAAATGGGGAAACTAAGAAGGGCAATACCTGCTCGCCTTGTGGCCAGCACAGGGGTATGCTAACCCAACAAATGTGTCGGAGGGTACAATGGCATCAGGTCGAATTACAGCACCACACCCACCGTATATTGCAACCCCAACAGGTATCCACACACACAGGGGTAAGCGCAAGGGACCTTGAAGTGGCATTCGCCACTACGCGCACAGAATTGGCTAGGCTAAGAGCAGCATGCAAAACAGCAAGGGCCGCAGAGGTCTCAATGTTGCCCCCAGAAGCATCCCTGCAGCCACCCAGAGATTAATGGAAATCAGGGGGGGACTTCCCGTTTCGGATTGACAGTGCCCCCATATGTGTGTTTCATATGGAGTGAGAAGGAGAAACAGACAGCCCAGGGTACAGGAATGTGGGGTCCAGACAGGTGAGGATACTGAAGAGGACACAGAGGGAGGGACCAAGCAAACACCCACAACCACACCCAGGGTAGACAGTCTATGGAACTGGAGGTGAAGGGAAAGGTTTGGTAGAATAGCATTGGCAAAGAAAAAAAGAGAAGCATTATCAAATGTGGGAAAGGGAAGACAAAAGTGCAAATGCCACTGATAAACAAAAGGTGCAGGGAGGCCCCAATATGTCGCCTGGCAAAGATGGATAAGAAGAATCTATTGTAAAATGTTTAGTTTATTACAAACTTCAACATACACACCACTCACTATTTACTACTTACATCCAACATTACTTTCTATACATATTCTTGTCTTTAATCCTCAATCTCCAAAATCTTATCAAGAAAGTCAATTAATGCACATATCAAAGTTTTTTTCCAGACAGGATGCCCTGCCTCCATTCTTCCAAATCATTGTTTGGTGCATATTTCTACAAGAACAGGCTTTTTTAAAATCAAATGTTTTATTGATTCTATATCCTTAGTGCAGAATCGGCAATGATTTAGGATATCAGTCTGGTGTCTCCCAAATAGCACTTCTCTTGTTGGATGAAGGTTCAACCGTAATCTGAGAAATTGGTCACGAGGGTACCTACATTAGGAACCTCTCCAGATATTTTACATTTGTTTACTACTCTTGCCTCACAACCCAAATCTAACGTTCTAACATAGTTGACTCTTCTATTCGATGTGTCACAAACATTCTATTTTCTTTTTGCAGCACATGGATTGTTTCGAAGAGTTTCCATATCGAAGTTAGCATGGGCCAGCTGGACAAGTATTTTCGCAGTCCACTTTGTCAAAAGATCATCCATTTGGGCTTATGATTTGCCAATCAAAAAATCAAGTAGGATGGAGCTGGCATTTTCAGACGCATTTTCCTCTGCATGGCTACCGATTTCCACAAAACAGCTGCGTACAATGAGAGCAGCCCCAGTTCATAACAAATTGCCAGAATTGGGACACACTTGAGCAGGTGGAGAACTTACGCCAGAATTGACCTTCCAATTCATCCCACACCACTTTACTAATATTTAACCCTGCTTCACTTGCAAAATAGAATTGTCGAGATTACCTTTCGCCGGTAGAACATTAGTACCGGTTTAAGCGTGAACTTCCCAAATTCAGCATTCAACTTCATGCCCTGAAGCATCAGATTTTCATTCGATATTTCAAGTCTTCAATCCATTGCTAAAATACGCAAATGGCGAAAGGACTCTATTTTCTCGAGTTGGTCACCATTGACAAACCTTTTGAAATCCTTTCCTCTTCCCCCCCAAGCCCCCTACGTTTTTACCGAAGGCCATAATTTTCAATTTTGTTGCATTTAAGTCATTGGTCTTCATGTACATTGCTAAATTGTTCAATAGCCTTGGCGCCCAATTTGCATGGTGTCTAACAGCACCAAATCAGCAGCGTAAATTGCCCAGATTAGTTGGCGTCATCCATTTTTGGGAGAAAAGGAGTTGCACTCTAGAAAAGCCAATAATAAATCTGCCATATAAAGCTTGAATAGCAGAGCAGCAAGCTGGCAAACCTCGTTTAACCCCCTTTTCTGTTGGTATACATTCTGCAAGATCACCCTCGCATTTAGTCCGACTAATGGATGTGTTAGAATGCAGCGCTCTTACTGCTTGAAAAAGGTTTAGACATTTCCAACTCTAATTTTTTCCATAATGTTCTATTTATGCTATCAAAAGCTTGACGTAAATCAATGAATGGCAAAAACAAGTTGGTCTCCTTAATAGATTTGAGCTTTAAGAAGCTTCGAATCAGGTTCAGTTCCACCCCTACACTTTTGGTGAAACCAGTTTGTCTATAATCTTCCACCCAAGTTGCCAGTCTTCTCTGTACAAAGGAAGCAAATAGTTTACCAATAACGTCGAGCAACGCAATCGGACAGTAGTTGTTCAGATCTAAACAATCGCCTTTTTTGAATATGGGAACAACCACTGCCGATTGCTATGTTGTTGGAACTGCCTTTGTTATCACAATCCTCACAAAGAGGCTTTCGATGAAGGTACTCCATTGTTCCCGATGCCTTTTTAAAATCAATATTAGATAACCCATCCGTGCCGGCAGCACCAGAGGACTTTAATTTTGAGATTGCTTCTAAGATTTCTTCATCAATCTGCAGGTTCCAGGGAACATTACGGTCGTCATCGAAGGCGTCTTCATCCCAGGTTGGGGCTTTAAAAACTGATGAATAGTGCTTGATCCAAACATCAGCGCACACATGCTCATTTTAGCATGCTGGGACAGTGAGCCTTCTGTCACGACTGATTAGCCTGGATTGCTTTTAGCATTAACTCCGCTCTGTCTTGATCTCGTGTCAATTTAAACAAAATCAGTCAAGTCTGGTCTCTTTGCCGGCACTTTTTCACACTAGCCTGGCCTCCTGGTCTGCAGAGTGGATTACTTTAAAGCTTGAATATTTTCCCTTTCGCTACATTTGTGTTATATAGGTATTTATTGGCACAAAACCACTTTGCCTAGTTTTAAACTGCTAACAAGGGCGCATACTCAAGTGACGTCACAATCAAAAAAGGTATTTTGCTGAAACAAAAGCTTTGATAATTCTTCAATCTCCTTACTGTTCACCTCCAGGCGATTCAACCCTGGATTAATTTTCAGGTTGTTAACATAGCGATCACTCAAACGTATCCGGTCGCCGTGTCATATTTACACCATCATGATCACTAAGTTGCATTTTGATGTCCAAATCTGTAAATACATGTATAACATTTCTCGATGCCCACATGTAATCAAGTGTTTTATCGGTCCCATTTCTGTGCCAGGTGAACCCTGCCAGAACCTCTCCTCTGGTTTGGCCATTCAGCATCTCACAGTTTCTAATTGTCATTTCCAACTCAAATCTTCTCCCACGCTCATCTATCTTGTTCTAACAACTTGTCCTTGTTCTGATTGAACCATGAGAAATTGACATCGCCACAGATCAGGATATAAAGATTGTTAAATTCTACAATACACACAATCATCTTTGTGAGTGATGAGATACATTTCCCCAATTAGATTATTTTTTTTTAAACCTTTTTATTACATTTTCAACAAGAAAAAAACAGCACCGGTACACATCCATAATCACAATAGGAGACTTAACAGCAGGAGCATAACACGTGACATTGCAATTAGTAGTGAGTCCCTCAAAGGGAGAGAAGGGTTGGTTCGATGCGCCGTGAGGCAGTTCATAATGTGTCCAGGCTTTCCCCGGTTCCCGGTATTGTTCCTATTCCTCCCACTTCCCCCATACTTTCAGGAACTTCCGGGGGCACCCCCTTGCCGTGTAGATTTCGCCTTTCGAGGGAGGCTCACCTGTCCATTTCATTGGTCCACCGGTCAATACCTAACCTGTCCGCGGAGCCCCAGGTGCTGGCTGTTAGTCTCTTCCCCAGCCCTAGTACCACACTTACAAATAAGACTTTTTGTATTTGGTAAGGTCCGTTTCTCACCCTATGCCCAATAGAATAAGTTTGGGGTCCTTTGGGATGGGGACTCCCAGCACTCTGGGGAGGCGCAATAGGCACGTAGTCCAAAAGTCTTGCAATACCCCACATTCCCAGATCATGTGGTAAGCCCTCTGCCCTTTTGCAGCAGAGGCAGGTCACATTATCGTCTCCCCCCCCACCCACCATCTAGATGTTTGAGTTCTAGAGTAGTATGATATATGTAGGATTCAGAGTTGCATTAATCTAATTTTTGCGTCTATACCAATCTCACGTGGGGACATTAATGTCGCCACCCTTTCTTCTGCTTCAAGTGCCCCCAGATCCTGCTCCCATTTCCTGAGGTGTGCAAGTTCCCCGGAGCCAAAGGAGTTGATCACCTGGTAGAGGGTGGAAGTAACCTTGGAGGGAATCCGGTGTGGGAGGGTGTTTGTCTCCAGGGGAGCATTCAAGTATGTCGTAAGGTCCTGAAATTGGGCAATGATAGTGTGTGTGAGTTGGAGATTTCTAAAGCGGTCCATAGGCCTTAGTCCGTGTGTTGTATTTAGAGCATCAAAGTCTCTCATCCGACCATCGTGGACAATGTCCGCCAGTGTGGATCTCCCTCCTCTCCCAGGTGTCAAACTGGCCCATCCGCTGGATTTCGGGAGGGTGTGCGTTGCCAATGTGTCTGTATTTCCTTCCAGATCCGACGGGTGTGCAGGGACCTCCTGGGGACCCCCTTCAGGTTTTTCTTGTCGTCGTAGAGTATCTGTAGAGGAGGAGGCAGGCCAGTGTCCATTATTTCGACCCGGATGTGGGGGGGGGGGGTGCCGTTGGGTCCCCATTCAGCCATTAGTTTGCCACCCCTGCTTGTGCAGCCTGCTAGTATATGCGGATATCTGGCAGTCCTATGCCTCCCTCCCATACCGATTGGCGGAGTGTTTTGAGGGCAATGTGGGCATGTTTCCCGCCCCATAGCAACGTGCGTAGGGACTTGTCGATGTCTATTAATGTGGCAGCCAGGATTGGGAGCGGGGCATTCTGGAGGACGTATAGAAATCTCGAGAGTGCCAACTTCTTAAATAGTACAGCCCTGCCCAGTAATGAAAAAGGAGGAGTTTGCCAGTGAGAGACGTCGTTTTCGAATCTTTCCACTATTGGGCGTAGGTTCAGTTTGAGGAAGTCGCCTGGTGTGGTAGTTATCTGTATGCCCAGGTAGGTGAAGCCTAGTATCGAAACGGAGTATGTGCAGGGATCTGGGATCGCTTTTTCTCCCCCTTGGACAGGGAAATCTATTTCTGTGCGTTTACCCGAAGGCCCATGAAGTGTTGGTACTCCTCCAGGGTCCTGGTTACCATCAGGCAGGAGGTTACCGACTTGCTCAGGTAGATCATCTGCATATAGTGAGACGCATTCCTCACCCCTCGTAGGCCAGGTGAACCCCGTCTGTGCGTAGTCTCATTGCCAGGGGCTCGATGGCGAGAACGAATGGTAGAGATGAGAAGGGGCAGCCCCGTCTGGTCCCTCGGCCCTGCAGGAATGTCCTGGATGATTTCCCATTGACCCGCACGGATGCTATGGGGAGGGTGTATAAGTTTAGCCCATGACAAAGTAGTGCCCAAATCTCATGCGTTGCATTATGTCCCATAGGGCATCCCATCCCACCGAATGGAAGGCCTTTTCAAAATCCACCGCAAGGAGGGCCAGCGGGTCTGGGATCTCGCCCGCTCGGTCCAGGGCCACCCGGATCCTGCAGAGATTCATTCATGTAGATTTGTCCGGCATAAAACCGCATTGGTCCGGGTGGACCAGAGATCCGATCACCCCAAGCAGGCTGTTGCCAGGATTCTACTAGTATTTTGGCTTCCCCGTTAATGATATAGGCCTGTACAAGGCACAGCGCTCTGGGGGTTTCCCTGCTTTGGGGACTACTATTTTTGTTTTCCCCGAGGTCCGGAGGGGGTGTAGTAGGGGTAAGACCTGTTCTTTACTGCGGAGAAACATACTATGTGTATGTTTCGTCTTTGTTCCACTTAATCGTTTCCAAATCTCTACCGGGAAGCTGTTGGGGCCAGGGGTCTTCCCCCTCTGTAGCTGTTATAGAGCTTCCCCGATTTCTTCTTCGATGATCAGTGTCTAGTTGTTCCATTTGTGGTCTGGAGAGTTGGGTGATCTTGATCAGTCCAAGAAAGTGTGGGGCACTTGGTGTGGGATCCTCTGTTGGTGGGGAGTATAATTGTTCATAGTAATTGGCAAAGGCTTCCGCGATCTCGGAATCGCCCATTAGGATTTCACCCTCCTGGGTTTGTATGGCCCGTACTTGCCCTTTACTCTGTTCTCGTCGTTCTAGCCAGGCCAGGGTCTTGCCAGCCTTGCCCCCCCCCCCTCTCTCTCATATCTGGCTTTGGGCTTGCCATTGGGCAGTTCGGGCGTTGTCTAGGGCCCGGTCCTTCAGGATTGCCTGAGCTGTCGTTAGGGCGTCCTGTGCCTCACTGCTTCCTGCTTCCAACAGTTGTTCCTCCCACCGGGTTACTTGGGTCTATGCTTCTGTGATTACCTCATTGTGCCGTTTTATGTGGGCGGTTACCAGGGAAATTGCCTCTCCTCGCAGGACTGTTTTGTATGCTTCTCACCGCACGGTTGGGCAGGCAACCGCCTCTTCGTTTAGGTTGAAGTATCCCGACGTTTTAGGGGGGCGTGGCTTGGCAGCCATGTAGTAGGCTGCATCTCTACTGAGATCCGTGATCCGGCAATCGATCCGGAGAAGCCTGAGCTGCCTGGCAGCAGATTACGACATTAAAAACAGCACCATAGGTGCATGAAGGCGTCTGGAATAATAAGCAAGTATCCGCGAGCAAATCGACCCAGGTGAGCGCAAGATTTGAAACTGTTGCGCTGACCGAGAGCGGCAACAATAAAAGACAAGATGGCGACGCACTCGGGACAAAGGGCTGCCAAATGAAGCACGATATACCAGCAAATGAAAGAAGACGTGCTCCATGATAATATAAGCATACCCGCACTGGCCAGCAAACAAGACGGACGGTGCGGTGCTCAGTGGCGAGAGGAGACCGCCGGAGACTCCGCGATACGGCAGGCAGAGCACATGGTGGCGAGCAGCCGTGTGCGAACAAAAAGAACTGCGGTCGAGGCCCCCGCATACACTAAGAAAGGTGAGGTGGCCCCACGGAATGAAAACTGGCGCGAATAAGCGCATGATGAGAGTGGCTGAAGGCGAGGACACCGGACACCCGCTAGCACAACTGAGTGTTGAGGCTTGAGGTTCGCAAGCTGCGAGAGTAGCACTGGTGAGGAAGAGGAACGAGGACACCACAGGACACATAGCTCACCACAGTGTGTGCAAGCGGTGGCAAGCAAGAAGCGGAGGGCGGGCGACCTGGAAACATGCCCACAAGAATAATGGTGCAACACGTAGGACCGTGCTAAGTTGCGGGGAGAGTTGGTCTGGGTGCGCAAGGCTGGAAACAAAGACCATAAGGAACCCCGCACATCACACGGACAGCAACAGGCGGCAGCCAAACCAGAGTACAAAGAGCAAGGGATGAGACAGCACAACGATCAACGCGCGGGGCTGCCTGCACTCACACAGAGGCTTAGGGATCAGCCGACAAGTAAGGAGCGGAGTGAGAATTGCTGGGAGTCGGGTGCGTACGGTCGTGTGCCCCCTCTCCCCCAGAAATTGGCAAGGAAGAATAACTCCTGGAAGGGATGGTAGAGTGGTGCATGCACCCCCAACCGAGATGCTGTGCACAGTGACGTGAATAAGTACAACAATCCCATAATAGACGTACTGGCCATCAGAACAAATAAGCCAGTAAGTAGCACGCAACAGAAACACTGGAGTAACAGGCGAGCTAGGGGGCAGGAGAAGGCATAACATAAGACAAACTGAAGCCTTAGTAAAAGGAAATTGCTGCAGTAGACAAAGCGCTGAGATATGGCCTTGGACAACAATCACTGGGGAGCATTGGAACTTCCATCATCGGATGGAAACACATAAGTTGTAGCAGTCAGCCCCGGGGAGGACAGGCCCTAGGGCACGAACAGAGCAGAGCAATGTCTGAAGGGCGGAAAAGTCAAAAGCAAGCAGCCCACGATGGACATCTTTGCAAAGTCACAACAATCTCCCAAAACCCCAGCACAAGGTACGGCGGCTGCATCGACAGATGTAGCCACTCCTCGGGAGGATAGCACAATCCTAACGGCCATAACAGAACTGAAAACCTCATGGGGGGCAGTAATGGCAGACATGAGAACTGCACTGGAGAATAAAATAGATGCAGTGGGAATTGAGGCCAACCTGTTGATACAGGACACGAGGGCCCTGGCGGAGTGAACGAGTGGCCTAGAAAGTGCAGTGAAGATTAACACGGACACTAGCGCAAACAATGCCAAAGAAGTCCACATATTGAAGCAGCAGGTGGCTAACTTGGGGAATGGAGCAGAGGAGGCGGAAGGACGGGCGAGGCGCAACAACGTACGGGTGGTCGGGCTCCCGGAGGGGGAGGAAGGGCAAGATCCCACGAACCATGTGGAGAACATGATATGATATTGCAGGAGATAGGCGCTGGTGAGCTCTCCAAAGGGTTTGCAATCGAGCGTGCACACAGGGCACTGATGAGAAGACCGCAACGTGGGGCCCCTCCCAGAGCAATTATAGCAAAAACTCTGAACTACAGAGACCGGGAGAAGATATTGGAATTCTTCCGGAAAGGAGGGACGATCCGCGACCATCACTGCATATCCCGATTACACCATGCAAGTGCAAAGACAGTGGTATAGCTACGTGGCAATCAAGAGGAGACTAAGCGCAGCCGGATACAAATACATGCTCCTGTATCCCGCAAAGCTCAACATTTTCCACAAAGGCAAAGCGTTGTTTTTTGATACCCCGGAGGAGGTGGCAACATGGCTGGACGCAAACGGCTGTCCGGAACCAGACAAGGAGCAAGATCATAAAGAACACAATAAATTTATAATGCCATGTAGGGTGGTTGGAGGGAGGAGGGAGCCAGTAAAGGGGCAACAGAACTGGGAAACAGTAGTGCCGGGAGAGGTTAAACAAATGACATTTGGACATGTTGGACTAGAATATAACCCGTGAAGTGCAGGACGTACAGCGAAGAAGGCGCTTAGACTGATATATTAAGTTGGAGCTATTAGCTGGAGAAGACTTACCCAACCCCCACCCCCCCCACACCCAAGTAGTAGAATAGTTAGATCACCATTAGGGTGATATTTCCCGGCTGAGCCGCAAGTATGGCATTTGCTGGAAAAAGGGCTTGATGCGGGGGTGTCTGAGATCCAGGGATGGAGCTGGGCAACTGTTGTGGGAGGGTGGGGGTGGATTTTTTTTAAATTTTTTTTATATTTATTTATTACGCGCCGAAGCTCGCAAGCATCAGGGCGCGACGAAAAGACACCGGGACCAGAGATTCACAGGACAACACAAAAGAAAGGAGAGGGGAAGCAAAAGTAGCGACCCAATGTGACGTAGTAGAAGCCTAGTTATTTAAAGAGAAAGGTCTTCAATTGCTTCCTGTAGAGTTGAATATTGCTTTCCAGTCTAAGGCTGCAAGGCAGATTATTCCAATGAGAGATCGCCAGGTTAGGGAATGCTCGACCGAGGCCGGTGGCTTTGCCTGGGAGACTGGAGTTGATCAGTCCTTGTTTGGTGGATCTCAAGCAGCTACTCGGCTCATATCAGCTGAATTTTCTTCTTACATATGCTGGCGCCGTGCCGTAGAGACATCGGTGAGTTAAGGTCAGTGATTTAAACAGGATCCGTTCCTTCACTGCCAGCCAATGAAGATCTTTTGTCCTTAGTGATGTGTTCACGCTTAGATTTGTTTACGATGGACCGGACGGCATTATTTTGAATGATCTGGCATTGTTTCAGGCAGTTGTTACTGGCGCCAAGCATTAATGCATTGCCATAATCCAAGCGAGACAGAATAGTAGCTCTCCCTATCGTGGCACTATTCTTGATGTTTAGGAATGGTCTGATTCGGCATAGGAGCCTTTGATAGTAAATGGCAATTTCGCTTAAGATAAGCGGTTTGGGCTTCTGCACCTAGGAAGGATTGTAGGTAAATACCTAGGGTTTTGACCTTACTTGATACCTTGATGGTAGAGTCTTTTATAGTGAATTCGGAGTAATCCGGGCCAAGATTGTTTAAGGCTTTGGCATATCCAAAAGGTCATAAGTTCCGTTTTGGAACTATTAAGACACATCCAGTGTGTTAGCATCCAGTTTTCAATGGTGTTATAGATGACCAATAGCTTGTCGTTGTCCATGGAATGATTTCCACTCAATTCCAGAATGAGCTGTGTATCATCAGCGAAATTGGTGAAAAAGATTCCAAGTTGTGATAGAATGTTGAGGCAGCGAATATATAAATTGAAGAGTAAAGGGGAGAAACTAGCTCCCTGAGGGACGCCGCAATCTACTGGTTTGGGAGAGGTGGAATGGCCTCCCCAATTGATTTTAGAATTTGTCTTCCAAGAATGATGAAACCCATTCCATTGCATCTTGGGAGCAGTTTCCAGCTGCGCCTAGTGCCTCTCAGAGCTTTCCGTGGAATTCCGAGGATTGCAGTGGAAATTGGGGCAGGGGAGAAGGTTGGAGTTGGGGATGTTGAGGTGTTTGAAGTTGGGGAGAGTTGGGGGGGTTTGGGAAACAGTTGGGGTGCGAGCCTACACCCCGAAAAAATGATACAAGTCATGGGAGACCTTAAAATAGTTACTTGGAACGTTAGGTGGCTCAATAACTATTTGAAAAGAAATAAGGTTATGATGCATCTGCGCAGGCAGAAAATTGACATAGCCTTGCTACAAGAGACTCATTTAACGCAGGAGAAGCTGGAAGTGATACCGAAGAAGTGGAGGGGTACTGTTGTGGGGGCAACATATTCAGCCTATGTCAGAGGGGTAATTATTTGGGTGGCACCACATGTCCCTTTTCAGCTATTGCAATCTACCGCGGAGCCAGACGGGAGGATGGTGGTAATGAAGGGGCTGGTGGAGAACAGAGAGACATGTATTGTAAACACTTATGCTCCAAATCAGGACACGGTAGCATACTTCAGAACCCTATATGGCAAACTCAGTGGGAGCGTGGGAGGGGCAGTGATCTTGGGGGGGAGGGGCAAGACTCCAATTGTGTACTGAACCCAAAAAAAGATCGGACACCAAGCTAGACAGACCCACTCCAGCTGCGAAGACATTGCAGTCACTTAGCAGATTTTGAGTTGATGACGCATGGCGATCACGCCATCCGCAGGATAGACAATATTCACACTATGCAGCCCCTCAGAACCTACATACTACAAGGTGAGGGTCTTTTCCGACCACTCGCCGCTGATGCTAGTATGGCAATACCGGCCCCTAAGAGCAAGGATACCGGCATGGCGCCTGCGAGCAGAGGCGTTGAAAGACAATGCATTTAGGGAGGGCATGCGAGAGGAAATAATAAGTTATTTTGAGATAAACACTGGCAGCGTAGAGACAGCGGGCACACTCTGGGAAGCCTTTAAGGTGGTGGTGAGGGGGATAGCCATAGCTAAGGCCAAAGGATTACAAGATGGGATATTGACCGAACTGCAAGAAGCGGAGCTAGAAACAGCGTTGAAAAGGGGAGGCAATACCAAAGAAGACACCAAGTAGTACTTGAATTGCAACAGAAATGCCCAGGATACTGGGAAAGATTATGCAACCTCAACTACAAAAAGTATAGAGAGACAGCATGCAGGAGGGGATAAACCGGGGAGAGTTGTGGCATGGCTATATAAAAATAAGACCCCCTAGACCCACAATCAGAAAGATAGCGAAGGATGATGGGAGCATAGTAGATACTCAAGAGGGGGTTAATCAGGAATTTGTAGATTATAGGCTCCTGTACGGAGACGAGGAAGGAAGCAACAGCAAAGAAATAGGAGAAACGTTAGGAGATATTGGATTACCACAGATTAGTGTGGAAGAGAGGAGCTAGATGCACCGATTACCCTAGAGGAACTGGAGGAGGTAGTGAGGCAGCTACCCAGACCCCGGGAACTGATCGACTCCCAAGCGAATTCTATAAAACATACAAAAATAAGGTAACCCCCCCCCACTCTTGGAGATGCTCAACGACGCATATGAGGTAGGGAAACTATCGGAGTCCCTAAGAGAAGCGGTTATTATACCACTTCCCAAACCTAATAAGCCTGGCTGTGACTGCGGCTCTCACAGGCCCATGTCAATGTTAAATCAGGACAGTAAAATATTAACGGCGGTCTTGGCAAACAGACTGAGGAGGGTCATCAATAAGCTAGTACACCCCGATCAGACTGCTATGTCCCCAATAGGAATATATCAAACAACCTCAGGCGGCTTCACAGAGTCATTGAATATGCGAACAGAGACGCGGGTGAGATGGCGATAGTATCGCTAGATGCGATAAAGGCTTTTGACTCGGTCAGATGGCCCTGGCTAAGTGCGGTCCTGGACAATGACATAGGACCGGGATATCTCAAATGGGTTAAGCTATTATACAGCGCACCACTAGCCAGGTTTAAGACAGGAGCTATAATATCAGAGAGATGGCAACTCAGTAGAGGTACTAGGCAGGGATGCCCATGGTCCCCCATGCTGTATATTCTGGCCCTAGAGCCCCTGGCAACATACCCGAGGCAGCAGAATGACCCAACAGGCATCACCATGGAAGGGGAGCCGCATTTAATTTCCTTGTATGCTGATATGTTGTACTTGCGCTATCCGGAAGAGAATCTCCAATACATATTAGAAGTGATGGAGCGATTTGCGAAGCTCTCTGGCATAGCTGTGAACCCCGGAAAGTCCTGTTTATTTCCACTGGGCAGTTACAGAGGGATCCCGTTAGAGCAGTTGCCGACTCTGCAGATGCCATGGGAGGTCAACACATTCAGATATCTTGGGGTAGATATATATCATACTGTAGAAGCAGAACAAAATACAGAGGAAACAGTTAAGAAAATAGAGAATAGTATGAAGTTTTGGGGGAAGCTCCCCTTGGCAATGATGGGTCGTGGGGGCAAGGCTTACAATGGTGGTATTGCCCAGACTGTTGCACTGCTTCGCGAACATCCCATACTTGATACCTAGAAGATGCTTTGCCAGGTTAGATAGCGTATGTAGAGAATTCCTATGGCACGGGACGTGAAACAGGGTGGCCCTATGGAAGCTACAAAATTCATATGATAAAGGGGGCATAAAACTACCAAACTACGAAACTTACTATATAGCAAGCCAACTACAATATGTAGCTAAATGGGTCTCCGAGGAGCCGACTTTAGAATCCAGATTGTTCCAAAAGGACTACGCCCCATTCTTCTTAAAAGAGGCGATATGGGTGCCTAAGTCGGAGATGAAAGGACGCCCGAGGATGATGTTCGGGTGGGAGATTGGAGAATCCAACCCCGTGCTCCCCGCAGATCCCATTGGTCGCTGTGGCGAAAAAAATAATAAAAAATAAATAAATAAAAGAAAGAAAACGCAACTAAGACTAAGGATTAGGAAGCACTGGGAACCAGTGGGGATAGCAACAATGGGGGGGGGGGAGAATGTGTGGGAGGAGGGGAATATACGGGATTTTGAGATTATACGAGATAATGACCAAAGTGGGGAAGGAGGTGGTGCAACTTAGACTGGACTGGGAAGAAGTAGTAGGGGACCCGATGAGTGATGGGATGTGGGAGCGAGCTTGAGGATATCATAAAAAAGTGTCAAGAAATGCCAGATTACAACAGATACAATTATTTATAACTCACAGGGCGTATATAACATCCCAAAGAATAGCCAAATTCAAAAACACATTACGTCAATCATGCCCCAAATGTAATGAAGAAAATGCGGGAATGGTGCACATGTTTCGGTCATGTCCAATAGAGAGATTCTGGGGAGAAATAGTACAGAAGATGGATGAAAAAGGGATCAAAATGGGGGTGGATACAGCATGGGCTTACCTGATAGGAGGGTTTCCCAGACCACGTAAACTTAAGCATGTGAGCAAACTGAAAGATCAAGCACATGTTCTAGTAAAGAGAAGAATTGCTATGGGATGGAAGGCATGTTATAGACCAAGACTGAAGACGTGGTGGAAAGATCTACAAAAATGGGCAGAGGCAGAAACTATGGTGTGGCAGGAAGCGTGTAAAGGTGGGGGGGGGGGGGTTTAAGAGGCTGGAACCTTACTAGGTTAGAGGCACCCGATAGCTGAACTATTTGGGCCCGCGCATGAAGAGTCAAGCGACCGCGATCCAACACGCATCGTTCGAGAGGAATCCCTACTAAAGGATGTAGCAACGGAAAATGTGGGGGGAGTAGACTTGGCGGGGGGGGGGGGAGAAATATGGGAGAAATAGTGGACTTGGACCCAGCAATGTAAATTTGATTATTATTTGCACTGTAAGTTGTGTGTATTGTTTGTTGAAATAAAATTAATAACTTTTTTTTTTTAAAAGTATTCCGATGTTTTATTAGGGTGCCCTTCCATTATTTCCGGTATTCCCAGATTGTTGCCCCTGTGCGTTCTATCCTGCCCGATGGTCATGACCTCATTAAGGTCTACCCCGAAAGCCCACGAGTCCGCCTGTTCTTCTAGCATAATGGCTTGGAGCTCAGTAAGGAGCTCCGCCGTCAGCATGGGGGGGTGCTTACACTGCGATAAGGCCCCAGGCCTCCCCCACATCTCTCCAAGTACCATCACGAACCTGCCCCGAAAGTCTGACATCACATCATTGTTCTTAAATGGGACCCGCTTATGTAGAAGGATAACTCCCCTGGAGCTTCTGGAGAACCCTGCTAGGTATGTGTGTGGGTAGTTTGATTTGCTGAAGAAGCCGCTGATGGTACCCATTAGGTGGGTTTCGGTGATGAATGCGACATCCGGGGAATGCCCGTTAAGGTATTGGAGTACCAGTTTCCATTTTATACCTGTCCCCAAGCCGTTCACATTCCAGGTCAGTAGGGAGATCTGCCTCGTTTGTGCTACATCGGCGTGTGTCCTCATGTGTGATGGTACCAAAGGATGTGATGCAACTTCCACGTCTGTCACTTGCAGTGTTTTGTTCCGTTACGGGCTCTGGTGCCCTTTCATGTTCACTCTCGCTGTATTTTCGTTATGGTGTACTTCACATGCAAACCTTGAAACTTCGGCTCAGTTGGAGTATAAGCGGACATGCAAGGGTCCCCAGCAGTGGCATACCTATTCCTTTACTTCTGCGGCGGGGATAGTTCGAGTTTGGCATATCACTGGTCTGTGGTGCCTTCATTGTCTTTGAGCCATTTCCTTTAGTAACTAGAACTCCTAAACCCCCCCCCCCCTCCCTGCACTTCCTGCCCAACCAGAAGTAACTGTCGCCCAAACTAACTATAAACTAAATTGTGCGGGTGGTCAGAAGGACCAAATGCCCCAACTCGTGCAACTTGTAGCTACTCTGAGCTTAGGTAGGGGAGGGGGGACGCGCTCCTGTCGGCCCGGGCCGCCCGGCTTCAAAGTTTCTCCTGGATTCCTGTGGGCCTCGTTTTGTATAGCTGGGTTACGATATATGATATATGGCCTTTGTAACGCGCCTATACGCAAGTGTTTCAAGGCGTGACGGGGTGGGGGGACAAGGAGAGACAGACAACTATCCTACTAGGCCAGGTGTCATTCAGATCGCGCAAGTGCAAGGGTAGAGGGGACTGGGAAAAGTGCAAGGAGAAGGGGAGGGGGGGGGGGAAGGGAGTGCTGTACATGGTTAGTAGAATACAAGATAAATAATAGGGCCAGCTGGTGGCAAGTGCAAGTTAAGTGCCGGGAGAAGGGGCTGTAGGATACAGAGAGAGTCCCGTAGTGCAGGTAGGCAGTGCAAGGAAGAGTGGCTGGGCCAAGGACCGAGATCGGCGAGTGGCCCAGTAGCAGATTCAGTGATTTTAGCAGGGGAGAGAGGGAGAGAAAGCGGAGGCAAATGGGAAGGTTTTGAGGTGCTTCCGGAACCGGAGATGGTTCTCCTCAAGTTTCAGGGAGGCAGGAAGGCTATTCCAGAGGGAGGCCCCTGCTGCGGAGAGAGATCTACCCCCAGCTCGTTGCTTGGAGAAGCGGCTGACCCTGAGGTAGTTGGAGGTGGATAAGCGAAGAGCTCGAGAAGGAAGATATTTCGGAAGAGAGAGTTGAAGGTATTTTGGCCCAAGGCCCCAGAAGGCCTTGTGGACAATGCAGAGGGTTTTGAACTTAATCCTCCCAGCCACTGGGAGCCAGTGTAGTGATTTCAGTCCTGGAGAGATACGGTCCCCGGGCTTGAGGCCAAGGACAAGTCTCGCAGTCCTGTTCTGGATGAGTTGCAAAGGGCGGAGAGTAGAGGCAGGAAGATTTAGATAGAGGCTGTTACAATAGTCCAGCTTCGAGAGAACCAGGGCTCTGGAGACAGTGAGATTCTGGGGGAAGGAGAGGAAAGGAAGGATACCTCTGAGGAGGTGTAGCTGGTAGTGTGACTTCTTAGAGACGTCAGATATGTGAGGAGAGAAAGAGTGTCGAGTCAAAGATGACCCCAAGGTTTTTTGCCTTGCAGGTAGGCGCAGGAAGAGGGCCCAGGGAGGCCGGCCAGAGATCTGCAGGGAAGGAGGGAGTGGGTGTGCCGATAAGTAGAATCTCAGTCTTACTGGCATTAAGGCAGAGGTCGTTGGTGGCACACCATTCCTGGATAGCAGAGAGACAGTCAGAGATGAGGGAAGGGGAAGAGGCGGCCGAGGGTAGCCTGAAAATGAGCTGGGTATCATCCCACAGACAGAGCGGCGATGCGGTGAGCAAGAAGAGCCAGATACTGGTTGAACAGCCAGGGGGAGAGGTTAGATCCCTGGGGGACACCACAGGTATAGAAAAAGATGTCAGAGAGGAAAGAACCCAGTTGGACCTGGGAGGGTCGATTGGAGAGGAAGGAGGTCAGCCACGCCAGAAACGGTTGAGCAGGATGGTGTGGTTGACAGTGTCAAAGGCAGAAGAGAGGTCGAGCAAAATAACACAAGGGGTGTTAGAGTCAAGGTTAGAGAGCAGGTTCTCATGCATGTAGGCCCATTTTCAGCCACTGTCCAGTTCATCTCGTCCATCCCCTTTGGTGGTGTCGACTGCTCAGGGGTTTGGCGGGTGCCCCCGTCGTTCCTGCGGGGTGTCTCTTCTCGGGCTGGCGGGATGCGGATCCGAGAGAACCTGCATTTCGAGCCAGTCCCAGGTTTCCCAGGGGATTGTGGAACACCTGGACCACCCCTTTGTGGTACACCTTGCAGGTTGCCGGGAAGAAGTGTGTATTTAATGTTCAGGGACGTCAGCTTCTTTTTAACGGAGTCATACGATTGCCGTGACTTCAGGACTTCCCTTATGTAGTCAGGGAAGAAGCCGATCCGGTTGCCATTGTAGGTGATCGGGCCCGTTGCCCTCACCATCTGGAGGAGTGTGTCTCGGTCTCTATAGTTCATGAGTTTGGCAATCATTGTGCACGGGGGGCCCCGGTCTGCCTGTCGGGACCCTGTGTGCTCCTTCAATAGAGAGTTTTTTTGGGGCCATCAGGTCTGCTAACCAGTCTTCCAGGAAGAGTTCCATAGAGGGTCCCTCTTCTTTCTCGGGCAGGCCGAGAATGCGAAGGTTGTTGCGCCGGGATCCTCCCTCGCTGTCCTCGGCTCTGTGTTCCAGGAGGGTGATTTTCCATTCCATTTGTTCCAGTCGGTCCCCTAAATTTTTAACCGTGTCCTCCGTTTCAGATATTCTTTGTTCAGCGTCTCCTACCCTGGAGGTTAGGTTCCTCAGGACCCGTCTCAGGAATGACACCGCCGAGGTCAGGCCGTCAATTTTTGCCTCCATTGAGGTCTGGGAGTTGTTGATCGCTGCCATAATGTCCGTAAGTGACAGTGCTAGGCCCGTGTTGCCACCCCTGTCATCTTCCACCTCCTCATTTGTCTGTCCGGGGAGCCTTGCTGGTGTGCAAGTTGTGTACTTGCCTACTTTGTTCTGCGGTGCCCCGCTGCGGGGTAGGTCTTTCCCCAGGTTTGGTACCTTCATTGTTTGTCACTCCGGGTTGTCCCCTGGGTCGTGGACCGTTCGGTCTCAGGTCTTCTCTGCAGTGGGGTCTCCGCTTCTCATCCGTGTCTGAAGGGTTTCCCGTGTAGGGTATGCGCCCTTTCCGCTCGTTTGATGTGTTGGTATATCCCCCTCCGGATTGTTTGCAAGGCTGTGGGGTTTTATGTCTTAGATCCCCGGTTTGGGGGTGGGGGGTATGTTCTGTTCAGCTGGTACTTCTCCCTCCAGGCATTTCTTTGGACCCCGGGCCGTTATGACTGCATTGCTGCCCGGTTTATGGGTCGGGGGGGGTGTATTTGGAAGATGGGGGGGTTCCTGCGGGGCTATTCTGCTGGGGTTTGTGCCTGCCTGGGGTGATAGCCGCCAGTCTTCTCCTGTATGGCAGGGGTCTGTCTGGGCCAGGCGTGGTGCGCCTGACAGGTTGTGTCAGGCCGAGTCCTCAATGGTTCCGGGGCAGGTTTCTTTAAGACACCAGGTCCACGTAGCGTATGCCTCAAGTTCTATGCCTGTCCACGGTACCAGCCTGTGTGGCCGCTGACAGTGTGCTGCTGTCACCTCTTTGTTGGCCGCGGGTGCGCCTGATCCCTAGGCTTGTTCTCCCAATGTCAGTTTTGTTGGCGGGGCCTCTCTGAACCCGGGCGCCCACCTGCTCGTTCACAGCGCACATAGATGGCGCCGGGGCGGGGGAGCCCCGCATAGCAGCCGCGTGCAGAGGTTCAGGCTGTCCTGTAGCAGCCCGGTTGTTAGGGTGTTGGTCGAGTGTGCAGGCTTATCTCCCAACTGCGGTGTCGGTTGCTGGGTGGGAGTCTCCAACCGCCAGTGGGGGATGGGCGGTGTGGCCCGATGGGTCGGTGTCCCCGCCGCGTCTTGTGGAGGGGGGCATGCCCCCTGCAGTTGCAGCCAGTGTGGGGGGCCCCCTTCCTCTCTCACCGCTGCTGGGTACATCTGCAGGGCATCCCTCGACCCAAGCGCCCAGCTGCTCGCACGCAGCGCACACGGCGGGCGCCGGGGAAGGGGAGCCCTGCAGCAGTGGTGTGTTGGGGGGGAATCGCGGAGGAGGGGAGAAGAGTGGGGGGGCCGCACTGCTTACCCAGCCCAGGGTTCTGTCTTCGCCGTTGTTGAGTCACGGGGGGGGGGGGGGGGCACCCCTCGACCCAAGCGCCCAGCCACTCGCACAACACGCACACAGCAGGCGACGGGGGGGGGGGGGGGGGCTCTCACAATGGCAGTGTGTTGCGGCCATCCGCGTCACTGGGCTGCAGTCCTCCGGCTCCGCAAATCACCAGCTACTGGGCCCCGTCAGTTGGCCTCCGGAGCACAGCGCCCATCTTCTCCAGGCGGGCTTCACAGTTGGCCTCGGCGGATTTCACCGAGGGCGCAGGGGGCCTTAACTTGCACAGTTGCGTCAGACTTTCGTGGGGGTGGGCGCGGGCAGGGTTCGGGCGGCCCAGGCAGAGCGACGGAGAGTTAAGACCGACATCAGTTGCCCCCTGGTGGTCCCTCCCCCCCCCCCCCAATTATATCTTAGCAGGGTTCCAGTAAAAGTTAATCAGAAAATAGCCCATTTTGGTTTTCATGTCCTTCTGTTGAACAGACTGTAATAAGGTTCCATGCACAAATAGGTTAGGATACACAGATCTTTCAGTTTCCCAGGCACCATTATTTTTGATCATTGTTAACCCAGAGAAGGGACGTCCAGTCAGATTCTTTCCAGCAACATTGAGGAGAGATATGTAGCCATCACAGATTGGTAATTCACGAAGCTAGGTCTCCTGCAAACATATTATAGAATGGTAATCGTTAAGGCCAGCCTCACAGAACAGGTGCATGAAACCACGGGTGTTCCACGATATTAAAGAACAGTCTTTCTTAAACGTATCAGCTCTCTCTCCCCGTGCAACGAACACCCCTTAAGTTTAACCTTCTCGCCGAGACATATGTTTGGTTTGTAAAGTGGGTTTTATTCCCATTTCTTTCAACCTTTTCCAGAAGCACTTCTCTTCTTAGTTCATTTCTAGTTTGATTCCCTTCAGTTGTCAAGCTTTGCTGTGGCTTATTTGAGATTTGGTTTATGCCAACTTCAGTAAGAGTAGACAATTAACATTTGAATGTTAGTAGTTTGTTGTCTGCCGCAAGCAACGTGTTTGCAATCAATTGTGATTGAACATGGAGAATCACATATTCCGATCTACATTGCCACATTTCAACAATATCAATATCCTCTAAGATAATTGTTCTCAACAATGGAACTCTATAGTAATTTAATTGTTAGGTCTGTTCCGTTTGACTTAATTTTTAGTCCAAACATTCTCTAATCAAAGTTTTCTTGATGAACATTGATTATGGACACTCACCTCTCTTCAGTACTCTTTCCACCATGTCATTGTGCTTGCGTCAGTGTAAGTTTAGGGTTCAATTTCAGCAGCGGCGCGATCTGAATGACACCTGGCTTAGTAGGATTGTTGTTTGTCTTCCACTGTACCCCCCCACCCCCTTGCCTCGTTGCGCCTTGAAAAACTTGTGTATAGGCACGTTAGAAAATGCCTTATTTCATATCATCTTATATCATTCTCAGCCCACTCAACTTTCCTTACATTCAATGGAGACATTAAGTTGTGACGTGAGCTTGCGTCATAGGTGGGACCATTAATATCCTGCTTAATAGTCGCAGTCTGAGCTACTTCCTCATTGATTCTCAGCAGCTTCGGCGGTGAGGTTGCACCGGTGAACATTTTCACTGCCGTTGTCCCTCATGGGATTTTGACTTTCGATCTTCTCTGCATCAGGTTGCCCACTTTCAACTACTTCAATCATTGCTCCAATCTCTGCATTGTGTGATTGTTCGGCATCAGAATTATTCCACTTGTCTCCATCAATTGAATAGGTCGATATATTTGCTAAGTCAATAGTGGGATCTGAGTTGCTGCTTACTGAGTCGTTATTTTCAACTCAACCTTTTTTTGGATTATTACCCCTTTTTGACGCTTCAGAGTTAGAGGGGACTAGTATTGATGCCGATTTCCCCCTCCCCCATTATTGTGCCCTCCGACACATACATCTGGTTAGTATACCCATGTGCTGGCCGCGAGGTGAGCAGGTAAACCCCCTTCTTAGTTTCCCCATTTGTCACAGTTTTTTCAGTGTCCGTTTTCTTGCTACTGTCAGACGTCATCCCATTCCCCACAGGTGCCTCTGGGACCCTATACATGGGACTGCTCCATAGGGGATTCCAGGCAACAATTGGTTAGTTCTCCTCCAGCCGTCAGGACCCACTTGGGTCAGCTGGGCTCATCCTCGCAGTGAAGGTCGGGTCACACATTAGGGACAATGTTTCTATCTAAACTAACATACTAAGCCATTATTTTAACTCATTGTGGCAGGCACCTGGGCGGCACGGGAAATGGCGCCAGGGAGCAGGGATGATAAAATACAGTTACGCCAACCCATTCTGGCTTCATTGACACCGCAGTTCCTGCATTCAAGGTCTTCCCCTGAGGTTCTGATCTTTAATTTATGTTTCCTGATACCTTGTGTTACAGAGGATGTGTTGCTGCTAAGGAGAAATATAGTTGTGTCTGCTTAGACCTCTCGTGGACGATTGATGAGGGTTGTGACCTGGGGGTGGGGGTCGTGCTCTTATCAGAAAATGCAAAGGTGCAGCAGTCGAGTCAGTGGTGGGGCAATTTAGTGGAGATGAATTGGCAGCACAGAGCCGGGTGTTGCACGCTCGGGGGTGCATTCTAGTGAAAAATACTAAATATTCGCAACACTGAAAGCACAAAGGGGGTAGTGGACTTCCTCGGGAACAAGACTTGTGCAGAGCTATAATGTGTGCAGGAATTGGGCCTTGTGAACTGATGCGACCAACGTGAGTCGGCAGCTTCTCCTCCCAGGGCTTATACAAAATGGAGTCAAGGGCTCTGAGCTTTTCTAGTGCCAAGTGTCTATGTCTAGGCTCGTGGGGCCTTTATATGCAGGCTGAAAATGTGACCTCACGCCCCCTTTTATGTTACATCACTTCTTACAGTGTTATCTGCACTTGGAAGCGCCTAAGGGGGGGGTTGCGATAGGTTTATGTTCATACCAACATTATGTATAAAAAGAATTTAATAGGACTTTCCGAAGGGACATTTGAAGCATATTCCATAATATATAATAGGAGAAAAAATAAAGAAATGGTGCATCTTGCGCACAAACGATTTGCTTGCACACTAGCGCCTGGTTCCCCAGAGGTAGCACCTGCGCCTATCGGCTTGATAGCCAGGGGCTACTTTTTGCTCCTGGTCAACAAATCCCAATTTCGACCAGTTATGTGGAAGTTAGATTTGCAGAATGGTACACACTAGCTCCTGGTTCTCCAGTAGTAGCTCCTGGTCGCTGGTTAATGCTGGATACACAGGAGATTTAGCTCCTGCGTATCAAAACTCAATTTCTGTCCCTGCAGTAAAACGGTAGCCAAGGGTTCACTACAAGGGGTCAAATCGTAGGAAATTTGTCAAATTTCTCATCTAATTGCGCATTTCTAACTATTTATTGGAATTTCAAGTAAAACACTATCACTTCTATATAGGTCATGAATAACCACCACATCAAAAGTAAATTGTCCACAAACCTGGCATGAAAATGTTTTTAAATGTTCTAAGCCGCTCTTGGTCTGCTACCAAACTTACAACCAATGTTTGGTTAGAGACGACCAGGTGAAGAGTAGGCCGCTTGTGTAGCTTCCTCTGTCCGATGTAAGTTGCGTAGGAATTTCTGCAAATTTTTAATATACACATTAGCCTCTAAAATGTCCTTAAAAGATGGACACTGGATGATGCTTGGGTGGCCCTCCTCGGGTCCTTTCAAGGCAAATTGCTCAAAGCTCAGGACAGTGTTTTCAGGCAACAGCCTTGTCCTTGGACAGATACTCTCCGGGACTTCACAGGAAGCTTGCTGGCAGAGACTAGCAGGGCACGCTGTGTGTTGGCTGGGTAACGGTCCTGCAAATCTGTTCCACCTCGGCCCAGAGGCGCCACACCTTGGTTCATTCCCCGAACATATGTAGAAGATCTGCCATGTCGGCTTTACACCAGGTGCAGTTAGGGTGAGCTGGTTTGTTGAACTTCGCCATTCTATACGAGTTAGGTATGTGCGGTACAATACATTCAGTTGAATTAATCTAAACCTGGTGTTCCTGGACACCTCTTTTGGGAACGCAAGTGCCCTATCCCACTCTGTCGGTCAACTCCAGCCCCAGATCTCAATGGTTTCTATTAACTACTTCGACATAGAATCTATGCTATTGCCTTGTTTTTTTAAAATTTGATTTAAGTTCTACTTTGCGTATGGATTCAAATGTAAAATGTTCTGTTTAAACAGTCCGGATTGAAAAAGGCACAGTACGTGCCAAAACACGTGTCTCAAACAAGGGGTACAATGTTATATTAAATCAAATATTTCCAATGACCTATGGCTGAAAGTTTTTTCTATAGGGGCGCAGTCATGTGCAACAGGTCCTTTTGGGATATTTTTTATATTTAAATTAGGCTGCCCATGCTGGAGGAAGGTGAGCCTTCCCCCTC
This sequence comes from Ambystoma mexicanum, assembly GCF_040938575.1. Classification (NCBI taxonomy): domain Eukaryota; kingdom Metazoa; phylum Chordata; class Amphibia; order Caudata; family Ambystomatidae; genus Ambystoma; species Ambystoma mexicanum. The sequence continues at coordinate 919,225,749 of NC_090926.1, read as the reverse complement.
CTTGAGATGCTTTGATGTTCCCAGGGCTGTCACATTCCAGTTGAATATGACAGGGCACAATGGCACCTGTAGGCTGTGACTTCCCAGAGAACATGTGAATAGGAATTTTGTGCGGGAAGCAGATGGTGTGTGGAATGGCCTCACACACACCCACCCACTAGTAACCCCAAGCCTTTCGCCACTGTCCATTTTGTTCATGTTGGCAACCTACAGATTTGGGCCTAGGGTGTCGAAGCCAGCAAGGAAAACGGGGAACCCCACGCATTTTCCAAAAGAGGACACCCGTGGGAACCCACACATGGCCAAATTGGAGGGGTGGCCCATCTCATGTAGCCCTCCCGAGGGCCGGATAATGGGGGGGGGCTGTCCTGCACTCCTCCCTGGGCTCAGGCATCTGTTCCTAGGAGCAGATATCTGGTCCACTCCATTCTGGCTGGGGAGGGAGGGGGTCAATGTCCCATCCCATTAGAAACTTCCCAGACCCTTTGGGGTGCCCCACAGCCCCCCCCTAAAAAGCGTTCCACCATTTTCCATTTTTTTCTTTGCTTACAAAACTTGCCTTGGTGCAGAGGGGCACATTAGTGTGCCAATCTGCCCCCAGGGTGCCCAAACCCTACTGCCCCATGCATTGGGGGCCCTGTCCCACCATTTTTGGGGGCCCTTTTATGACTGCTCCTAAGGTCAGAGTACAGAGCAAGTACAAGTGTCAGGGGAACGATATGCGAGTTGGGCGCTGAGATGCGGGGCACGTGATGAAGCTGATGGTAAGTGGAGATCGTCTCTGTGACTACATACCTGTGTGCTTTTCCTTGCCTTGTGCCGCTTGTTCTTCTACTTGCTTACAGCGCCTGCTGGCTCTCTGTACCTTCCTTCGCATAGAGTTTCACTACTCAGTCTTACATGCCTCTTATTTCTCCATATTCAGTCTTGCATGCCCCATTAGGTTTCAATAGTTCAATCTTGCAGGCTTCTTTAGTTTTCTTGCATGTTTTCTGGTTTTACTTTTGCAGTTTTGCTTTTATACAGGTTTTATGACTTCCTCTCTGTTTACCTTCTGATGCTCGTTGCATGTGCTCCTCAATTCTCCCCCCCCCACCCCCCCCCATCTTTTTACCTTGTTATGGATTTTCCTCTGTCTTCAGCTGAGCGCGGCTTCCGTCTCCTCAAGATCGGGATCACCGTGGAACTGGACCGGAACGAGACGGAGGAGCCTGGAGACTAAAGACGATGCATCGCGGAACGGCAATAACAGTGAGGACACGTCACGGGAATCAGAAAGTTGGAGTTCACCGCAGGACGTGTTGAGGTGCAGTGTTCTGGCAGTCTGTGTAGCATCTTCCGGAGCAAGGTGAGCGTTACACTGCCAATGGGCAGAACAACGGGAAGTGAAGGTACATGCATGGGTGTGGCTTATTTAAGGGGGGGGGTAGATTGGTAATGAAATCAAGGGACAGTGTGTGCCACGACATAGGTGGAACTGCTAAAGGAACTTAGAAAACCTGCTGGTTTCTGCTTTTGGGATTTATTTTGTGCACAAATGCCGCATGAGAGCAAACTGAGTGACGTCCTTTCGCCAAGTAGGCCACCAATAATTTCTTCGGATTTTGGCCAACATCTTTGCTATTCCAGGATGCCCTTCTAGCAGTGTGTTGTGGTAGCTAGCGATAATCTGTTCTCGTTGAGCCACAGTCGGGAGGTATAGCCATTCCCTGAAACACGGTAACCCGTTGAGAAGCGTATGCTGACTGCTTCTTGCAACCCATGCCTGAAGTTCTTGTTCATTCATATGCTGTAGTATGTTGGCCTTTAGGTCATCTAACGGAGCTATTGTTGTAACCCCCAAGAGTTTACTTTCGGATACGATGGCTACTGGTTCTGGTGTCTCGTACGCTTCTTCTCCATTACCCAGGCATGATAATGCATCTGCCTTGCTGTTACGCATCCGTGGACAGTACGGATAACAGTCGTACTCTGCGAAAAATAAGGCCCATCGGAGCTGGCGAGATGATTGCGCCTTGGCGGACTTCAGGTAGCAATTGTCTGATGACAGTGACCGTGTGCCGGGCTCCTAAGAGGTAATGCCTCCACTCTGAAGCCTGCCTTGATTGCGAGAAGCTCCTTTTCGTTAATTGCGTAGTTCATTTCAGCCGGAGAAAATTTCAACCATGGGACCCCCCAGGATCATCCGAAATTGGGGAGCACTTATTAGATCGTAGGCAAGGTCTTCTCTGTGACCATCCTGGCAAATGAGTGTTACGGTTTCGGTGCAATGGGTCACGAGTCCAGAGGATAACTGGGTGCCATCTACCACCGTAACGTTTTCCGTCACTGCTTTCAGATGGGTGAGGAGACCGATTCGGCCCGCCAGGTCCTGGTCAATATAGTTGCCTATTGCGCCACTATCTATGTACGCCTCCAAGGCATGCATCCGAGGTGGCTGTCATTGGCTGATCAAGATCACTGGGACGACGAGATGAGAGGCCTGTGGTTCCTTCTCCTTGCTCAAAAAACGGACCTCTACACATGCTGGGTGTTGGGGTTTTCCCCGATTCGGATCTGGGTTCTTCCTTGTCCAACGCCCCTATGGCTTTCCTGGGTGGCTTAACTTGGCAGTCGCGCAAGAAATGTCCTGCTTTGCCACAATATAAACAGCTGCTGCTGCCATCTTTTTTCCGCTTTGGTCAGCGGGCTCCGTACCCCACCGATCTGCATGGGTTCAGGTTGGTTCTCTGGCTGGCGAGGCTGCTGTTCTTTGGAGCGTACAAACACTGTTCTCCCCTCTGATTACGCTCGATCTGTCTCGGTCCTGGAGTCTGTGATCTAGTCGTACTAAAAGATCAATATACTCTGCACAATCGTCCGGTGGATTTACGACCTGGGCAAGAACGTCTTTCAGTTCCCCTCAGAGACCCCAGTGGAAAAGGGTGGTTCTTCTCTCTTCGGGCCAATTGGTCTCCGCCACCAATCTGTTAAATTTGGCTATGTCAACAGGTCTTGGCTCCCCTGTCGAAGTGATAACAACTCGCTGTCTAAGGCCTGACCCCTGGTGTGTCGGGCGAACAGCTTTTCCAGTTACCGTTGAAACACAGCAAAATTACGCAGCAGCAGGTCATCTTGGTTTACAAGAGGAATGAACCAGTCTGCCGCACTCCCTCCACCCCCCAGGTATGAAAACTAAGGCAACCAGAGGCTGCTCATTGGGGAACGGCCCAGGTCTGCAAAGGAAATTCAGACGAAACTGGTTCATAAAAATGGCAAATTTGTTTGGATCCCTGGAAAACCGCTCAGGCGGAGTCAAGGGTACCACACCAGGAAGAACTACCTGCACTGGGGTTGTTGAAGGTGCAGGAGGGGGGTTGGGTACCTATGGGGGATTGGCCAGTTTGATTCTGCAGTACCTGTCTTACTCTGTCCAGTCTATTTACTACCAATTCTCTCCATAGTGTGTTTATTTCCTGTCGGGCAGCATGGACCTCAGCCCGTGTAGTAGGCTTTGCGTTCTGTTACACTCACCTTAGTTCTGCGGGAGAGTCTGAAATCCTCTGTGTTGTGCCATTGCGATTTCTCGACTGCCACTTCAGGGATGACTGCTCCTAAAGGTCGGAGTACAGAGCAAGTGTGTCAGGGGAACGATATGCGAGTTGCAGGCACCCACGGCCTCCCAACTCCCTGTGATCCCACCCACCTATGAATGTGCTCACCTTGTGTAGATAGAAGGTAGGCTCTCCGTCCTGCTCTTATTCCTCAGCAGGGGTGCGAGTGTTCTGTAGTCATCAGTTACGTCACTGATGTTAGCTCCAGGCCTGCTGTGGCGTTGGAGAGATATTTGGGCGCTGAGATGCGTGGCACGTGATGAAGCTGACGGTAAGTGGAGATGGTCTCTGTGACTGCACAGCTGTGTGCTTTTCCTTGCCTTGTGTCTCGTTCTTATACTTGCTTACAGCGCCTGCTGGCTCTCGCTGTACCTTCTTTTGTATAAAGTTTCAGTATTCAGTCTTGAATGCCTCTTTATTTCTCCATATTCAATCTTGCATGCCCATTAGATTTCAATAGTTCAGTCTTGCATGCTTCTTTAGTTCTCGCATGTTTTTTGTTTTTACTTTTATACAGGCTTTATGACTTCCTCTCTGTTTAACTTCTGATGCTTGTTGCATGCGCTCCACTTTTTCTTACCTTGTTATGGATTTTCCTGTCTGCAGCTGAGCACGGCTTCTGTCTGAATGGCAATAACAGTGAGGACACGTCGTGGGAATCAGAAGTTGGAGGAGTTCACCGCAGGACGTGTTGAGATGCAGTGTTCTGGCAGTCTGTGTAGCATTTTCCAGAGCACGATGAGCGTTACGCTGCCAATAGGCAGAACAACGTGAAGCGAAGGTACATGCCTGGGTGTGGCTTATATAGCCAGTCACACCTCAGAGACTAGACTGCAGCCCTCAATAGAAGTCAGGGCTGATTCCCCTCCATGTTGGGTGACCGGCATAGTGAAGAATATTGTAATTGGTGCCATGCACGAGTCCAGCCGAGTTCTTTCCAGATTCTACTGGCAGTTTCTTGGTGATCTGTGAACCCAATGGGAGCGTCCTGGGGCATGTGTGGGTGAATGGAATACAGGGTGTGTGGGGGCAGGTGTAGCAGAACTGGTGGTTGTGACAGAATTTGACAGCCACAAGTACAAAGCATCTTAAGAAGGGGGAAGGCGACACCTTCCTCCGGCCATGCACAACCAAATTAAATACCATAGGCTCCAAGGATCTAGCTTCTCTATTGACTTAAATTCTGCTGGTGGCAGTGCGAACTGACAAAAGGGAACAGGAAACCCAACACCTCATTGATATGCTATGTGTCAACTTGTAGCCGGCTCACACCCTCTGTATAAAGGGCAGTGAATGGCATGTCTGGGACAACTTAACAGTAAGTAACCCCTGCAGGGAACCCCCTTTCAGAGGAAGTATTATGTGATGAAGTCTGTTCTTTGCCACAAACTTCAAGGGAGACCAACGCTTAGATCGGGAGTCACAGAGAGCTCAATTAACCAGAGACACTTTGATGCACGACAGGAAGATGGGTGGGACTTAGTAGTACATGTCACCCCTTACCTTTCATGTTGGAAAGCACTCTGGTTATAACCTCACGCATAACAAGATTGGTGGGGTCCCAAGATTAGTTCAATATGGTAAGCTTAGCGTGTACCAATCACTGGGGTCCATTTGGTTTTAAAAGAAGGCTGAGCCCCTCACTGGAGATCATACGACGACTTTGAAAGGCGTAAGGACGACTCATTTGGATCCTGGCTGAAGGTACAGTCTGCTTTAGGCCAGGATTTCCAAGAGGGAAGCAAGATCCCTCCCCTAAACATCTCCCAAGGAACAGAGTGAGAGACCGGACTCGGATGATCCAGCCACAACACAGCGTGCCCTGCTAGCAAGCTTCCTACGTGGGAAGTGCCAAAGAGTCTGAATAAAGGACAAGGCAGTTACCTACAAACACTCAGCTTTGGGCCGTACACCTTAATGGACGCCAAGCCCTGCAAAGAAGCTAGGAGTGCCACAAGTATCAACCAGAGTCCATCATTTTCAAGACAGTCGAGCCCTCTGTGACCGGCTGTACCACTGACTGGTCACGCTGCAGTCACTCAAGCCGTCCTAATGCCTCGCAGCACAGAAACTATTCTTGACCCAGAGCCACCATGTAGGCCAGTCTGCACCCGTCCATCCAACCTCACTTGTCAGCCGTATGGAACCCGTGGCTGTCCCATCTTTAACTCTGTCGTAGGCGTTAGGAAAGATTTCATATTGTATGTAATTTTCCCTCCATGTGTCAACCCCCAAACTTTTTGCTGCTGTTTTGCACCCTGATCTAGACTTTGCCGGAGAAGCGCAGCCTTCCGCTGCACTCCTCTGGGCTTTCCCTCAATTCTTATGGGGAAACTGACATGCCCTTAAGACAGTCAGTACTGGGAGACTTTGTTTCCCTTAGTTCTTTCCTCATGTTACAGCTTTTGTGCAACATGAAACAAGAGTGCACTCGAACTTACTTTACCGCGCTCTTGGGTCTCTAGTCATTCCAAAGGCCCTAGAAACTCTCGCTGTACTTATGAACTGTGCAAGTGCGTCACGGACAGGAATGGTGGCAGCTATAATTTCTTGTGTTTTGAACCCTTTTTCGCCATGTTATCCGCGCTTACCGCGTTTGGCAAAAATTAGTGGCCTGGCTCCAAAATGGCCATGCCACGAGGTTCTTGGTCCTGTCCTCTGACCATCTTGCCCCTTCACCAGGTCGAGCCGACCCGGGTCCGTCCTTATTTGGTCATGCACTTTTGCGCAAAACCCACCGCTTTCGCGGGCTTCTGCATGCATTGTGTGCGCCTCCACGATGTGGGCTGGGATGTCTGTTCCCAATACACATCCTGGGTGCAAGAGAGTCTGGAGTGTCCTGAATGCCTGGGACCACCATGGTCTGTGACAGGTCCACGTATGGTGTGAGTGTTTGTGAGCAGATCTCCCATTGGGTCCTCTCCATTTTGGCGCAAAGGGAACTTTGGATAAGAGGAGGCTGAAAACACCACTACCATGTCGATCTCCCGAGTTCACACCGAACAAGGGATAAGGAGCCAAGTATCCTGCAACAGGAAGCTGAGTCGAGGAACCGCTAGTGACCCGCTGAAGGTTTGGCACCCTGAACTGCTGTCATCCTGCGAGACCCCTCTGCATCTGATCATCCTAGAAGGTCTGTGAAGGCGCTTCGACCCATTGGAATAGTGGGATCAACTATTCCCGGCACCTTCATCAAACCCTGCAAGTAAGCCTCTTCGGAAGTGTCCCTGGGCCAACCAGTGGGCTGACCAGCTTACGCCCTCAAAACTTGGTCTACTGCTTGCTCTGCGTCCACGGCACCCTCACCCCGAAATTCGTACACTTAGCATTCCTAGGTCTGAAGTGAGACGAGTGCACCCAGACCAGAGTAAACATGGTTGCCGTGTTGCCCTGCTGCGGTAACAACCTGTGCACGTCCGCTGCATTTGGGACACCCTCGACCCTGCATCCTGCAACACAAAATCTACATGGTGTCGAGACGTCCTGATCATCGCAGCTGAACCTGCCAGCAACTTGAACTGAACTGGAGAAGTCTGGGTCTGAATGCGTCGGGACCGGTGAATAGTCAATACCCCAAACGGTGGCCCCTCGCGCAAGAACCCGTTTCTTTTCTACCGCTGTTGCGAAATAGCGACTATCCCGCACTTTCACCCTGCCTCTGCCCACAAGTGGAGGCCTTACTTGAGTAGTGGGGACTTGTTCTGCATCGCTTCATTCACCTTCCTGAACTGCCCGAGACCCTACTTTATTCATTGGCACCAGCGCGTGCAGGTACTTTTGAGCATAAGGCTCCTCTCTTTGTAGGACTCGGACTTCCTCCTAGTTAGGTGCATTTCTGATGTCGAACTGGGTCTAATGATTACTTGCACTGCCTGTTTTCCTCCCCATCTAGGTGGTCTACATATTATGTGCTCATAGCTCCTTAGACCCCTCGGTCTTGTATATATATGGTATTGATTGTGATGTGTTGGTTTACTTTAGTATTATTGTGATTCTTTGCTATGGTCCATGTTACAAAGGCCTTGTAATAAATGTGTATATTTTTAATATAACACCTGGAGTAATTTTTAAGTGTCCTTGCTTTGTGTGCTCATTGAGGTCTTTCAGTCATTCTCACCCCTCTTGAGACTTAGTCTTGACCGCCGCCATCGCTACCCTGATTGGTCTGGCTTATCCAGAGTTTACCCTGTTCCAAGAAACTAGGCTGGCCTTCTGAACCTCTGCCTCTCCAGGTCAGAGTTCAGAAATCCATCTTAACAGTAGGTGCTGCAAAGCGTCCTGGAACCGACTTTACACTGTCACGCATCAAGGTGGGTTTATTAGCAAGATAGTTCATAGGAAACATCAGCACGTCCCATCAGCCTAGCAAGCATCTTCCAACTGTCCCACATGGAACGCCAGTGCAGATCATAACACAGACACAAACATTCCACAGTGACCTCACAGTACACAAACACTCCATACTGATATCACCACATTCAGGGAACCAGTGATGTCACTCAAGCCAAGCTTACATTACAACACCTCTCCCTCCTTACATACATTTCTGAACCTGAAGATTTACAGCACCTAAATTACAGCACTCCAACATCCATACCCCCTTACAAATACATGTGGCCATCACGTACCTGCACCAAAAACCCAAATGGACAACTACCACAACCCCAGGGAAAGCTGTTCAGATAGAAGGAACAATCACACTCAAAACAACTCCAATGAACACCCAAAATACAGACTGCCAGGACATTTGATCGCCAACTATAAACCCCATGCGGCAACCAAGAGATATTAACACAACCCGTGCCACAAAAGACACCCAATCAACAACAACACCTTCCCTCAAAACCAAATCTATAAGAGGAACCCACCGAAGTGTAAAAAGGGCTAACTACCCCCCCTAGAAACCTAGACTGGAAAACACCCAAGGAACAAAAATAAACTAAGCACTACCACCTGTTCCAAGCTGCCCCTTGAAACCTAGAGCCTGCCACGCTCCAGCGTTCCCAAAGAAAATAAATACTGTACCCTAACGCTCCAAACCTTCAGTGCACGAACAACCTTCCACCCTAGGGCACCGGGGCTGCCACCCCCAGGCACTAACCCAACTCAACCAAGAGCAAACAACAAGCACAGATACCACATCAGTCCCCCACAGCACTCTGCAAAACACAGAGGTAAAGTAACACCACACATCCGGAAGACAACCAAAATAATGGTTGACTTCAAAACACCAACCAAAACCCCTAGAACCAGAACAATGACTGGAACACAAAACAGAACCCCTAGTCCCTGCCAACTGTACCACAGTATACAACCGCATCTACAGTACACCTACGCATCCCCGGGACCCCTAGCCCCTGCCAACTATACCACAACCACATCTACAGTACACCTAACACACCCATTAGGACCCCTAGTCCTTGCCAAATCACAAAGCAGCAATGAATCACTACCCATGTGGCCTCAAGTCTCTGCCACTAGCACCTCACTCTGCACACCACCCTCACTGCGTTCATATGGCAGACAGAGACAAATAGACAAATGCCAAAATCATTACATGTGTCCACTGTACGACGCAAGCTTCAATTATGCTGTGGAAAAGACATAGGCCAAATAGCTGTGCAAGAAATAATAAAATGCACAACACCCACAAGTCCTCCCACCCACCCGCGGGTCCTGCCAGAAATTAAATTCGGCCTCCACCTGCAAAAGAAAATGTTAACACACAATGAAGTTGAACCCACCACCCACGAGTCCAAGGACCCACAGTAAAAACAAACTGCAAATATAATATAACTTGTCGCACAACAAAATCAATGAAAGCAAATACAATTCATGTTCAAATTCCAAAATTCTTAAAGAGTAGGGCCACAACACAAACACACATACCGGCCCTTGACATCGAACACTCGGAGCACAACAAAAGTAGGCCACAACACACAAACGAGACACCACTCACACGGCCTTACAGGAACTTAGATTAGTTCTGCAATACAAATGCATTTTGTCCTCTTGAAATGGCACATATGCGTGAAACCAAATGCAGAACCAATAATCCACTCCAAACCAGAGTTTGCAACCATGGTTAAACCGGCGAAAACTCACTTCTGCCAACACAAAGACAAGTGAAGCTTCCAATTCATCTGGTGATGTGCTTAAAGTGCAATCCTCGTTTCCATTCCAAAGAAATGCACACAGATTCCCCACGGCACTCTTCCAGGGAAACCAAGGACTTCCATGTCCCATCCTGCTCCCCCGCCTCATAGGTAAACACGGAAAAGAGGCCAAGGAAAACCCACACCACCTTGTCCATTATGCATCCCCTTCCATGTCCTATACAGGGAGCGTACCATAACCTGCGCCGAACAAGCAGCGTTCAACAAGTCACTTCCGCGTTTCAGCGCCACCTGCTGGGATGCACCACAATGACCAGTACACGTCATCCTCCCGCTATGGACGCCATAGAAGTGACATCTCAAAAGTGTTCCGCATTCCCGCTTGACATGCTGTAACGCTCCATGATGACCCGACGTCGTCATTTCACCACTAACACCATTGGAGGCACATCTCCGGCCGGGCCGCAGTAACTGCAGTGGCAACGGGCATCCATGCAATCCACTGCCGGAAATGCACCTCCCGCTGACCAGAACACACGGTCTCCAGGGGGTGACACCTCTCAGCCCTGCTCGCAGCCATTTTCTCACCTCCAATGACTCCGCTGGACCCTCTGGCTCTGGACCCAGAGGCTCCCGCCACCCCGGCTGCAGACCACCGAACGGAGTCCACTCCTCCGTCAACAGCACTGGGCACCTTATTCCAGCACTGGACCTCCGGACGGAGTCCCTCTCATCAGGCCGAACGCTGGGCCTTTCAGCACTTACAGGCCAAGGCCCTTCCGGCCCACCAATATCCTTCACTCGCTGGCTCCTGAAGTCTGTCACGTTGTCCTCATGCGCCCCAGACCAGCGCAATACAGGGACCACCTATCCCAGCACCTGGGGAATGGCACCCAGATCCCGGTTTCTGGGGCCAAGGCAGCTGGCTGAAGTCTAGGACGTGTGGACTGGAGGGCGATGTTCCTGGATACTGTTCCCTCCACAACATCCCATCCCTGTCACCAGTGTAACGAAGTGGCAGTACACACAACACACCTGGACCAGCAGTTAAGATTATGTGGGTTTATTAGCAAGATAGTTCATAGGAAACAGGCACGTCCCATCAGCCTAGCAAGCACCTTCCAACTGTCCCACATGGAAGGCCAGTTCAGATCATAACACAGACACTGACATTCCAGTGACCTCACAGTACACTCCATACTGACATCACCACATTCAGGGAACCAGCAATGTCACTCTCAAGCCAAGCTTACATTACAACAAAGGTCATCTCAAGCACCAGGTACATTGTGGTTTCCATCCCCCTGGTCCTTCCCTGAAGGCCTGTAGTGATATTTAAAACCCCTTGCTCCCTTGGTGCTTTAACCAAATAAGCACAAACAGTTAAGACAGATTGCTTTACCAACTACCCTCCTGTCATTATCTAGAGTGCATCCCTTTCCATTGTGAAACAGTCTGTCCTCAGTGTTCCTTTACAAGGTGGGTTGTATTTTGTAGTGTGCTAGAAATGTCTGTTGTATTAATAAAGTAGATATGTTTATACAATTGACTGGATTGTCCCTTTTATCATTGGGTAATAACTATTTTCGCTGTGTTGCAACTAACAAACGATCCATGACCTTGTGGAGATAAGCTTGCCGTTCCGTCCAGGTTATCAAAATTGGAGAAGGAGGTGTATAGTACTTGTGTTTCCAATGTGGTTGGATCCCTTCTGAGGGGCCGATTGCTGGTTTAGAAACAGATATTCATCCCTGGACCACTGGTGCCCCCAAAGTGGATTTGTCATAAGGAGGATGTCACTGCACTTTACAACTGAAATAAAAGCCTTCATTGTGAGGACTCCATAAGCATTTCACTGCAGTTTAATCACCCTCAGAAAGACTTGGGGGTTTTAATCCGGGCTGCATGCAAAAAAGATACACCGTTGAAAGGGGGCAGCAGGGTGCAACCAAGCAGGCCTTGTCAAATCAGACAAAAACACAGTAATAGAGTCAGGACGTAGAGTCTTGTGGTCTGGAGTGCCTGGAGAATACGTTGTGCTGCAAGGACTCCCTGTCCTCTTTCTTTGTTGCTGCTTCACTCCATTAAACCTCCCAGTGACCGCGGAGTCAGGACGTAGAGTATTGTGGTCTTTGGGCTCTGAGGGCACAAGGGCCCAGCAGCCCTGGCAGACGAACACGCTCTCCACCAACAGGAAATCTGGTAGGTGATTCGATCTATTTTTGTCCATTACACCTTTATCTACCAGATTAATTATCAACAAGTAACTGAGGCTACTGCTTGGAACTTTTGGGAGACTGCAGGGGCTCTGCCCCTTTGGTCCCATTTGACGTCCCCCAAGCCAAGATTCTTCTTGACACGAACTAGTGCTACCCCTAATAGCGCGACCACCATTAGCCGTATACCGGGAGACTGCGGGGGATCGCCCCTTTGACCTGTTTTTTTTTTGTCTATTCGTCATAAACTTCAGTGAACCTGACCTTTACATCAAGAGAAATGACTTCTCAAGTAAATTCATGCATCTCTGCCCCAGAACTTACGACCAACACCAACTTGCGTCCCAACACGAGACAACGGGTGAAACAAGATAAACGAACACTTCCTATCATTGCGAATCAATCTTTCCAACCTTCCACAATAGATGCCCTGCTCAAAAAAGAAATGACAAAAAAGTTCGCAACAACTCACCTTTAAAGTACCGAGGACGGACTTGCATGAAATAGACATGAAGCCTGGCTCCATCTACACAGAGCATGTGAATTTACTTCAATCGGAAGCTCCCGTAGTTGAGGATGAGAATCCCTAAGAATTCAGAAGTGCTCCTCCCGATATATCAAGTTGCATGCTGTCTAATGCAGTTGGACAAACAATGTCCGTTTTAGTCCGAGGAAATAACACCATTAACCAACCAATTCAAATTGCAAATTATTTGTTTATTGATGACGAAGCGCCCCACCCTAAAACCAATACTTCTCTTCCTTTAGCTACTCCATCGAATTCGCCCATCACACCCATTTCTCAGTCTCTGGGAGAAAATTCAATGGAGCGTGACACTGCGATGTTCCTGGGGCTTCAACAGAGTAAGCCGTTGAGTCCAACCTGGTCCGACTCTCAAAGACAATGACCACACTGCCAACCAGACCGCCCCAAGAAGCGGTAGCGAAATCTGACGAACATCAAACACCAGAATTATCCAAAAGAAAACAAGCAAAACAAGTGAAATTAAGATGGTTACAGTCTTATCCGGCCCGGAGTCTTGCTAAACCTATGAAGACAAAAGAGACGCAACAATCTAATTTAAGGGCAGCCCGTCTCTCCCTAGACATCACCGAAATCGAGTCCTTGCTTACAAACTTTGAAAAAAAGAAAAGTATTTGGAGATACGTACTTACAACGATCAAATAATCACCCCACGACATCCACCCCGGCTGCGAACATATCGCATCACCCAGGCAATCCTTCACAGATGAACGATCCCCTTCGTCACTCTGCAAACACTCAAAAGGACTTACCTGGAAAGAAAAACAAATGTGTCCATGAGGATGCTGACCCCTCCATGTTTGATTGTCAAGAAACCCAGAAGAACGATGCCCCTTCTATGAACTATCCACACGACCAAGAGCCCCTCAATAAATGCTTATGTCTTTCACCGGACGCCCAAACAACTCCGCGGATACCGACTACGATGGTTGATTTACAAAACAACCTTACAACCATCACGACAGAAGCAATGATTCCATTTTGCAAACTCTACGAGGCAGCAAATGATACAATTAAAGATCAAGCTACCCTCCTAGCACTAATACACAACAAACAAATTCACCTTGAAGCATTTGTTAATAATATAGAAAAACGTCTAGGATCGGGAAGCAGAGCGCTCCCACCAATGGCAATCAAGATTGTGCGAGATGACAGTGGCTGAAAGAGCTGAGAAAGCTACTCTTACATCGACTCTGATCACACTGATGAAGGCCCAGTTTTTGCATAATCCAAAGCCCCTTCTGGACCCTGCAACAATATTGCATACTTCGAAGAGCACACAGCCCATAACAGACCCACTGGTAATCGCGGCCATTCACCCTCAACCTGCTGTTACAAAATCGCCTCTTCGGCCAATCAGACGCAAACCAATAGATACCTTTGAAATCTTCTCTAATAACAAACCTGGCAACCAACTAGCATCCATCAAACAGGTTATCAAACCTAAAAATATACAATCGAAGGGCAAAAAGCAAACAGGCTCTCGAGCCTTTCTAAGGAACTGTAACCTCATGGGCACCTCTGAAACAAAGCCCAACCCAAAAAAAAAAAAAAAAAAAAAAACGAGAAAATAACTATTGAATCTACCTTGCCCATCAACCCTGAACCTCTGATAAGTCCATTACAAGGGCATTCCAACACCCCAGAGGCGGAAATAGAGGATCTACTCAATCTCACCACACATTTGGAGCATGAACCGACAGCCAACAATGAATCTATATTGATAACATTGGACGAATACCACACTGTGCAATCTGATGACTCAGCGAGTATCAATCTCGATTGTGAAACTATCTCAGATTCGGAATCTTGCTACACAGGTGACATCACTGCTATCTCGGATGCCACTCAAACTATTCGATCAACACATCACGATCAAGTGATAAGCCGATCTATAATGAAACATATACCTCTGAAATGGAAAGAGATATGCAGGAAATACAACAAAAAGAAGCAAAGAAGATCCACACTACTGCTATCTATAACCTTCCACAATTTATTGACCCTTGGCAAAAAAAAAGCGAAATACATCCTGCGAGTAGCTTGTATTGAACACACACGACTGCAAATCACACTCAATAGGGCTAATCTACTAAGATTATTCCAGGTATTTCCAGAACTAAACTCAATACACTCACAGGAAAATCAAGACAGTGATCTTTGAATGATCACTCGCTGGATAAAGTACTAGTCGAATTCTATAACCCAGATACCATGAATCGTATCTTACAGATGGCTGTCCCGTTACTTTCATTAGGGTTTGCGTGTACAGTGGATACCAAAGACGCAACAAACGTAATAGAAACATGCCAGCATTATGCATGTTCACAGAATCAGAACAAGGATCACATCGATACACACAACGTTACCTATCCTTTCCGTCGAGTGTATGAAGATCCGATTCTAAACTCTACAAACAGCCTTGATGCTCGATTATAACCATTACCACAACTAACCGCACACACATGGACGCTGTGCTCCTGAAACACAAGAGGATCGTCTCATCTCTTTGAATTATTAGATACTGTATTAGAATCCTCCCAAATCATATGTCTCCAGGAAACCTGGTTATCCCAGACACCCGTGTGTGATGGTTATATAACCGCTCTCAACCCAGCCATAAAAGGAATAAGGGGCCAACCATCGGCGGGCCTACTAACCCTAATAAAAATATCGTGGAAAGTTATCGAATCTGAAAACATTAACCCATGGACTCAACTTACCATCATAATAATCACGAAAGGTGTGGATTCAAATCCATCAACTCAAGTGATGCTAACTTTCTAGACGGCGTCTTTCTGACAATCGACAGAACGGCCGTAAAATTCCCCAAAATCAGTTTTATCATCTGTGGAGACCTTAATATACATCTGTATACTGAAGAAGGCGTAAGGAGACATCACATTTACTATCAACAAGAGCTCTTCGCTGGTCAAAAGACTAGCATGAGGGATCTAGAACTAATAAATCAGCCCTATGATAAACAAAACTGCCTTCTGCCAACCTGATCATCCAGAAAGACTGCAATTATTGATTACATATACCCGTCTTCAGATATAAACATAAGTTAGTAGGATTGCAAGTATTCCCTACCATCAAAAGCGACCACTCAATGCTCAAGATCTCAGTGGCAGGAGGAAATGTAACATATGCGGCCCCCCCTCCTACGTTGCTGGAAATAACAGGAGCAACATCCAGATTAAGAATTAGCAATAACCAGTTGGCCGCCATCCCACAGCTCTTTCAACAAACAGAGATGCCAGACGAATTTAAAATAAACTACGACTGGATCCTGATTCCGTATCAAATGAAACAGAGCACTATAGAGAAACCAACTCACCGTCACTATTATAATCCAGAAATAGTATCCAAAAAAAAAAAAACCTTCGAAAGTGGTCAAAGGATCCCACTGCAGAAAATATTAAGATTAAGAATGCTAAGCAAGCCTATAGAAATTGGAATAAAACTAACGCGTTTAAGTTACAAGATGACGCAGAAGCTATGCTAACTACACTGCGTAACAAAAATCTGAGATCCCTCTGGAACCTACTAAACAATGCAAGACAGCAGCATTTGATGGTAGCCAACGTCACAGAAAAGAACTGGATCGCACATTTCACGAACCTCTATAAAGATCGAACCCAAAATGAACATCTGGATAAAATTCCCAGCACAAACAAATGGACCATTACCTGGGAAAAAAAGCAATTTGTAGAGATGATCCACAATCTAAATGTATCCAGAGCACCAGGTCTGATGGATCATCTAATGCCACCTTGAAACGAGATCCAGAGACTTGGGCGAACCTTCTGGACCACATTCTAACTTTGGTCAACTCACTAAAGGTGCTACCCACCACCTGGTCTAAAGCGCTATTGATAACGATCTACAAACAGGGCAACAGAGATGATCCTGCCAACTTCAGACCCATTGCCCTGTTAGACCCTTTAGGCAAATTATTTGCAAGCCATCTCCTTAAAAAACTGTCCGCCTGGGTTAAAGCGACCAACTGCTTCGATTGTCGACGTTTCACTCCAAAAGTTGGGATGAACGTGAACCTGTTTATAAATGATAAAGTTTATATATAAACTATATCATTTTAATTAAAAAAAAAACAGTGATAGATTACCACTAAAGACATACACTAGTCATTTTGAAATGTCCCATTGAAAGTAGGCATGTTTAAATAAAGGCACGCCAGTGGCTTCGTGTAAAGCCAAGTGCCTAGTATCCTGTAAAGACAGGATTATCTGATGACACAAACACCATTAACATTTTTATTTGCACATTACGGATGAAGCGCGAAAGTGGTACAAAGGTTTACTATACCAACTATACAAAGAAAAGGGAGGCACAAAAAATACCTATTGGCTCCCACCAATGTTCTATTTGCGCTAAGCCCCAGGCCCACTGTCAACACACCAAAACGTGAGTCAAAAACACAAAGCACTTAAAAACTCAATACCAATACTTCCGACACACACACACACACCTGGTTCCCCACACATCATATACAAAAACATGATTTTCTACAACCCACTACATTAGCCCTTTGCCAACGTCAGATGTCCATCTGACGTGACCCCCTCCAACTACATATATCCCTTTAAATGCCCCAGTACACCCAATCGACAACGCAATTTAAACCCCTCAAAATGGTACCCATGTAAATCTAGACTGCTGTGCAGCAAACACCTGGACTTGTACAACCACCAGCACCTAATATAAGGACCATCTGTAAACACCAATTCTAAACCCTCCACCCCAAGAGACACGAAAAACCCCGATTTCTACAACCCACTCCCGAGTCTGCATCACCCCTCTCACCCCCCCTAAAAAAAAACAGGGTCTCCACCATATCATATACAAGACCAGTGATTCCTTGCAACAGCCCACAACTCAGTACCCCCCCCCACACATATAACCCCCAGACAGGACCACTAAAGAACCCCTTGCGATTCCCTATACAACCGCAAAATCCCTTCTACAACACCAACACTAGACCATGCACTACTCACCCCCTCGCATGTGACGCTCTAAAAAGCAAAATCTTAAACATTACACGAACACAAGACGATGTTACTCTGCACAAACACAATTCCTCGGGCCTCTGGCGTGCCTCCCCCTTCTTGGCGACAGAAAGCTCGTGTCCAGGTTGTCTGCACTGTTCTCTCTCTCTCTAACCCCAACCGTGGGACAGTCCAATTTGCAACGCGAGAATACGGTTCACTGCAACCAAAGCAAAGGTCTTTCACCACCCCTAATCTCATCTTCGCCCCTTCCTTATTTCACGACGCCATTTTGAGAGCCCCACCGGAGCTCGGATATTGAAAGAAGAGTCGCCCGACAGCGGCGGCTCCATGGAATTAATCTTACCGGTGCCTGCGCCAAATTGCGCGGCCTCAATCCCTGCAGTCACGGGCGGCGGCTCTTCGGGTCCTGGTGAGGCCCCTCCACCGGAAGCAACCTCTGCGTCAGCCAATCCTTCACTCTGCATTGACGTCAATGCGCCTCGCTCTCACTACCGAAGGTTGCCGGGGCAACATTAAAGGAGAATCCTCTTCTCAGAGACTTGTTTGTGTTCCATATGTCATGGACATGGAAAGGAGACTAAAACAAAGGAGAGTCAAAAAGTCACCATCAAAATCCTACCCACAAATAATTTTAATAAACAGATAGTGTATTAATTTAGTTTTGAGGATGTGCTGGCGTTCAGCGCCATGTTGGTGGACTTTCTTACTTTCGTTCTGTTCCTATGTAAACAGGCACATTTTTAGCTGATTCTATGTACAGAAACGGAGGTTCTGTTTATGCTCAGTTCTGCTCTTTACTTCTCGAGCAGCCAACAATAAAACTCATGAACAACAAACTGACAAGTAGCTACATTAACCATGATAACATGAGGGCACTTGTAGTTTGTGCTTCATAGGTTTACTTCTCCACTTATAATTTATAATTTATCCCAATCACGTTTTCACAGTCCACATTAAACTCCCTTGACTTCCTTGTTTCCTCCTCTTTCTTTGCTGCGAGCTAAGTGAACTTTATGAATCCTTTATTAATTTGTGAGTGTGGATGAAGATAGTGACTGTATTTGATTAGGAGACGCTGAATGACATTGGGCGCGCAGCGCAGTTAATTCTGGCGAAGCTTATCCACAGGTAGAATGCAACGGGGCGATTGCTCTGGCATTCTGAGCCTCAGTAGGAGGCAGTGCCACACAGAAGTTTGCGCCGGGCGCAACAGGACCATAGCTCTCAACTCACACACTTTTGGCGGGTGTCACCCAACTTGTAAAGAGCTGACTCACCCGCCAAGCCTCCTGCAGCCCATTAATTTCAATGGGCTCTCACTGTGACACAAATTATTGAGACATAGCTCCCAACCTTTTTTGTCTCAAAGGCAGGTGAAAACACCTGATTTTCTATTTGGCGGGTGAGAGGCCCATAGAAGTGAATGGGCGCCTGAGGGACTTGGCGGGTGATTCATCTGCTTTCAAGGCGGGTGACACCTGCCAAAAGCGGGTGAGTTGAGAGCTATGGTTGAGAGCTATGCAGGACCTCAGAGGTTCCGGCGCAATTGTGAAACTTCTGTGGGCACGATTCAAGGTATAGAAGGGTACAGTTATCTAACGTAAGGCACATTTTACATATGCATAGATATAAGCGAGCCGGGGGCTCGTATAGCGCTCTTGCGCACCCCCGGATACAGAGGAGCAGCGTTACCACACGCCACCTTGTGGAATTAGAATCGCACCGGAGGATCAACTGCAATAAGGTGCAGGGGGGAAAACAGATAGATGGGCACAGTCCCAAGAAAAAAATAAATGCAAAGGGCACTGAGGTGAGGTGCTATTTACTGATGGGCACAGTCACAAGCAATACTGCCAAAGTTGAAATTAGACCTGCCTAGCTATAAAGTAAAGGAGAAATTGACAGGGGCATATCAGGCAAACTGCATATGGTCACTGCACATGGCACAGACACTAACATGAGCAGATACTCTGACGAAGACTCGGAAGGCCCACATGTGGGTGGCATGAGAATGAGTCCGGCAGTTCAAAAAGTCCTGAGTGCCAGCAGGGGCCCCATGAGAGAAGAGAGGGGCATTATGGAAGACCTGGTTGCTTTCTCTCAGGGCATGGCTGAACTGAGGAAAGCGCGCAGGGGGAAGACAAAAGAAAACCTGTAGGGTTCGTAGCGCCCAGACCTCCATCGGGTTCGCCACAGAAGAACAAAGGTGGCAAAAGAAAGGCAAGGTCAAGAGCCTGTGACCAGGATACTTCAGAGGGCACCTCTGGAGACAACTGCATGAGCAGCAAAGAATCAGACAAGCAGAGCTCGCCAGAATCACAAACCTCCTCATCGAGTGATGGGCAAGAGCCCACGGGCAAGAGAGGAAAACCTGCGAATGAGGAGCCTCAGGGCGACAAGTTTGACACAGATGCCTTGGTACACCCAAGGTCATCAAAATGGGACCCCCCAGAAAACATTACGGCCTACTTGAAAAAGCGACTCAGAGCCCCACTGAGTAAAGAGGCCAGGAGTAAGATGAGGGCTAAATGCCCCAGACCCAGAGTTCCAGACGGTGTGGCACAGACACCCAAAATTGATGAGCGGATGTTGACCTTCATGGGAAGTTATGGCAGGGATGTCAAGAAAGGCATATACCGTTCATGGAGGTCGTACCAGGACAAATTACTGGATGTGGTCGGCCTGATCACGAGAATATAGCAGCTGGCAGAGGAGGCTAAGCAAAAGAAGAAGGCTATCGACCCAGAGATACTATCCAGCTGGGCCCAGAGGGCAATATGTCTTCTGGGAAATGAGAATAGCTCCATAGCCACTGAGAGAAGAAGATCGATTCTAATGAAAATAGACTAAAAGTTGGGAGAACTGGCACCATCAGAAACGGCGGCAGCAGCCAAGGGCAAATTATTCGGTGAAGCATTCATCAAAGACATGGTGAAGTTTGCCAGCACTTATGCCTCAATGGATAAGGCACAGGCCTCCCGCGAGACGATTTTCAGGAGGAAGTATTTCCATAAGGCTGGCAGAGGCAAGGGCTGCTCGGCCAGCCGGTACCCATATTACAGGTCCTCCGGTCATAGAACACACTGGAGAGAGCCAAAGACCGACAGGCCATCCCTTTCTTGCCTTCCAGGGGAAGAGGCAGAGGATGGAGAGGCAGCAGCAGGCAGCAGCAAAAAAATGGCACAGGTGAGAAAAATGGGTGCGCTAGCAGAGGCGTTAGAAGTAGGGATACCTTCGGTGGGAGGGAGAGTAGCGCTGCACATGCAAAGATGGTTAGAAATATCCTCAGATGCATGGGTTATGCAGACTGTTCAGGGTTTTCTATTGGAATTCTGGCAGCAACCAATACAAGAATTCCCACCCAACCAGATAAGGTTCAACAGAGAAGACGAAGTAATACTAGAAAGAGAGGTAGATCAGCTAAGACTGAAAAAGGCCATCAGCCCGGCCAGTAGAAACCAAAAGGGATTCATAAGCAACTTGTTCCTAGTGAAGGGCAAGCGCAAGGTCAGGCCAGTGATCAACCTCAGAGGACTGTATTCATTATTGGTGTACCAAAACTTCAAGATGGAGAGAATTCACATACTGAGGGACATACTTCAGAAAGGAGGCTGGCTAGGGAGGTTCCACCTCAGGGATGCTTACCTGACAGTACCTATTCCTCAGAGTCAGAGGAGACTGTTATAGTTCATCTGGAAGGGACAGAGATGGGAATTGACAAGTTTACCTATCGGACTAGCCTCAGCCCTTTGATGCTTTACCAAGCTAATGAAACCGGTGGTGGGGCACCTCAGGGAACAAGGAATCAGATTAATTATATACCTGGTATAAAGTGAGAAAACTGGGTTCTAGATATTGAACACTCCTGTGCTAAGCTCCTTGTGTATGTCTCTTCGAAACCGTTGGTTTCTGCAAGGTCACAGGTTGGAAGAGGCAAACCCAATGCCTCTTAATGGGGAAATTTAAAATAGAATGTCCTGGTTACCTTGCAAGGTAGGTATTTGGACCCTTGTTTATAGAAGGATCTCATGCGTTATTACTGAGGTTTTAAACATGTGAGTTCTTTATTTACATTGCAAATAGAGTTTAGACGTATATGTCTGTTAGTGATTGTCAGCCGACATGTGTTTCAACCCCTAAGGGTCTTTTTCAAGGCAGGTTGGGCAAGGTTCTGGAGGGTAAAATCCCTGTAGTTCATAAAGCCAATGGCTGGTGGAAAGACAATTGGTATTGACTGTTTGTTAGGCTGTAGCCTGTGTGCTGCTCACTCTGTTCATCGAATAATTATATACCTGGACGATATATGCATAATGTGCCAGGACAGGGAAATGATAGTAGACCAGGTCAAGACAGCGACAGAATTGTTGCAGGGGCTAGGATTTCTGATCAACTGGGAGAAATCGTAATTAGCCCCAGCCCAGTCAATAGAATGCTTGGGTTTAATTGTAGAAACAGTGCAGGGCATCCTCAGCCTGCCACTAGAGAAGGTGAACTGTATCAAGAGAGAGATAAAGAACATGATGACAAGGGAAATAATTTCCCTGAGAGAGATAGCCAGACTGGTAGGCTGCCTGTCATCGTCGATTCAAGCCATTTTTCCAGGCACTCTGCAATTCAGGGCGTTGCAGCGGTTGAAGATAGAACATATCAGCAATGAATTATCCTACGAACAGAAGGGGCCCATTTCTCAGGAAGCGAGAACAGAGCTAGAGTGGTGGTATCACCACATGGAGGCTTGGAATGGCAGGGCGATATTTGGCTCCTCCCGCACCTGGTAATAGAGTCGGACGCCGGCTGCTGGGGCTGGGGAGCCAGGTGTGGTGACCAGTCGACCGGGGGGAGATGGTAGAACGAGGAACTAGCCCTCATATTAATTGTCTCGAACTGTTATTTAAGACCCAGAGGCGAAGGATTATTTCACCCATTCAATCGGTAGAGAATGGTATGAATGATAACAAAATGTTTATTGATGTATTGTTGATGATATGGAACATGTCACGTTTTATTATATGCGATTGCCGACCTGGAAGGGAGGAGTTGTTTCATTGATGTTATATAGGTTTTGACAGGTGGAGAGGCCAAACCAGCGGCTTCATGAGGAGTGATCAAGGTTGTTGGAAAGAAATCAGATCTCTACCGGTTGGTGCGCAAGTTTCAGCAGTCGACCAGCTTCAGAAAGAGGAGGAAACAAGGAAGTCAAGGGAATTTATTGTGGACTGTGGAAACATGATTGGACTAGGGGGATCACGTGGAGAAGTAAACCTTTGAAGCACAAACTACAAATTCACTCATGTTATCATGGTTAATGTAGTTCATTGTCAGTTTGTTGTTCATGAGTATTATTGTTGGCTGCTTAGGAAGTAAAGAGTGGACTCAGCATAATCCTTTGCCACCGAGTCTTTAATAGAATCATGACTTTCTATAACAAATGTGTTGAAAATCTGTATTATTAGTGACTCAAAAGATAGAAGCATACAGGAAATATGACAATAAAGTGAAATAACACACCCTCAATAGGTCGAGTCCACTCTCAAACACAAGGGTACATTGTATATCATTTCTACTATTTAATAGGACAAGGAGTAAATATTGCAAATTTCTATTTTCTGTTCTATTTTTATTTTGATTTGTTACTGATTTGGTTTATTATAAAACCTTTCATTATTACACAGCAATATTACAAAATTATTGTGGTTTCCATTACAAAACTTTAAAAATCTTTCAAAGTAGAAACTTCTATCCAGAATTGTACAACTCTGAAGATCAGGGACTTTAGTTCGCCAATCATCAACAAAGTCCATCGTTCCTCTGCAGGAAGCGGCATAGCATCACTTGGCAACATGTCCCGACATTTTGTGTATACAGGGGCTAGGGATTGACAATCCATTAAGAGATGATATAGGGATTCTTGGCAAGTGTGATCTTCACAGAAATTACAGGTCTTTTCCAGACCAATCAATAGTTTTCTCTGTGCTAGCACCTCCCTCGTCAGTAACACATTTTACCTCAATCAAAGAAAGAGGTCACGAAACTTTGAGCATGAAAATTGCTGCAGGTAGATGGGTAGTTTATTCAAAGCATGATTTTCAGCTGGCCAATTAATGGATAATTTGTATCTCGCCTTTACATCTTGTGTATCGACCCAATCATTCCATTGGTTTTATTTCTCAATTAACAGTGGATTAGACTTCAGGGTTTCCATTGTGCATCCCAGCGCTTCTATCCATTGGATACATTTAAGTTTCCAGCCATTAAGTATCACATTCTGGCAAATGGGTGTGATAGATCTCAAAATATCAATTGGTGGGACGACATCATCCACAATGGTTTTGCAAAAGAAATCAAGCGATTTCCACAGTACCATTGAGTGCATTGATTGAGTAGCAATCTCATATCTTATCCGTGGTACTGGGAAGGATTGGGGAAGTGAAAGCACTTTTCACCAAAATAGCCCTTCCAACGGGTCCCAAATGCACCAGGTTAAATTGAGGGCTGCTTCGATGCCAAATGTCGATATCGGGACCACCTTCTTCCGATAGAAAGTCAGCACTGGGATCAAGGAGAATTTCCCTTATTTATTGTGCAGGACAAGGGCTTGCCGGGCTGAAAACTGGGCCTTCACTCTCACGGCTGCTTTCCACTCGTGCTTGCCAATGCTCGAGTTGATCCAAACACCTAAATATTTTATCGTTTGGACCTGGACCAGTTTATTGGGTCCAATGAATAAGGCAAGCCTTCGTTTGGTTGCTCCTTGTTGGCTAGAAAAAAACATTGTTTGAGTCTTTACGGTATTTATAGTTAATCCGTTTTGATGAAAGAAGATGGCCAATGCGTTCAGTTGTCTTTGAAGCCCAATCTGGGTTTTATCTAAAAGGACCAACTCGTCAGCGTAGATCATCCATAGCACAATCACACCATTCAAGATCGGGGAATGGGCTTGTATTTCCTTCTGGTGGGCCGCTATGTGCGAAATGTATACATTGAATAAAGTGGCTGCCAAGGGGCACCCCTGTTTCAAGCCGTTCCAAGTGGCGATTTTCTTTGTAACGGCTCCAACTGCTGAAAGTCTCACCTGGATCGAGGTGTTTGAATAGAGGACCTGTATTGCAGCTAGCAGATCTGGTGGACAGTTCTAGCTCCTGAGTTTGTTCCATAGGATTCCTCAGTCTACGCTGTTGAACACCTGTTTTAAGTCCATAAATACAGCAAACAATTTGGTTTTTTATCTCATAGTTTCCAGCTTTAGCAAGTTGAGTGTCATAAGATTGGCATTAGTGCCAACACCCTTGACAAACCCAGTCTGTCTGGGGTCCCTCTTCTTATTTTGGATTGACCAAGTGGTCAGTCATCACAGAAGCATGGCAGCAAACATCTTCCTCAACGGGTCCAATAGTGCTATTTGGCAATAGTTTGTGGGGCTCGCCCTAGCCCCCTGTTTAAAGATGGGTATTAGAACCGCATTTTCTAAGACTGGTGAATCTGCTTAGTTTCCATGATTTCCTCGAACATGGATTGACAGAGATCGGCCCAGGCATCTAGATTAGATTTTAAAATCGTGTTGGTCAGTTCATCAGGGCCTGGGGCACTTGAAGATTTTAACTGTTTGATTTGGGTCAACAGTTCGTCTCTGTCCCATTCAATTTTCCATTTTGTTTGTTTAAGATCCTCAGGTTGTTTTGCCCACATACTTCTCTTGGCATACAGAGCTGTGAAGTGATTCACCCAAGCTGTCTCTGAAACCGAAGAGATGAATAAGTCGGGTTGTTTTTTCTGATCGTTCAAGAGGGACCACAGTGCTCTGGTGTTTTGATTAGCCAGAGTTTTAAGCATGCACTCTGCGTCCCACCGTAGACGTTGTGCTTTGGACATGTAAAGCCAGTTATTATATCTTTGCTTAATTATTTTACGTCGCTTCAACCGGTCTTTCTTCGGCTCAAATTTCAGTTTTCGTAAATCAGCTCGATATTCTTTTCTTTTCTCAACCAGCTCTCGATGGTAAGCATTGTCATTGGTGGAGGCTATCTTAGGGCCTTTGGAGTCCATCACACTATGTGGAATTAACAACCAATCATACTCTAATCTATCAGCTCCAGCCTTGGAACTGTCCAGGTATATTGAGGTCAGAAGAGAGACCCCTTCCGGGTTTATTCAAAGCCTATTTTTCCCATTGGATACATGTAAAGTTGGTAATTTCTTCAGAGCTAATCGTTCTTGGGATGTTTTCCAAGTAAGCACCAGCATCCGATGATCCCTCTTAGTAGTACGATTAATTTTCAAGGTATCCAATTGTTATGCTTGAGCTAAAACATGGCGCTGGTGCGCAGTGCATTCTGGGAGCCCTCGGAGCCAAGATGGATATTTACTTCATGCCGCAGTGAAAAGCTGCACGCATTTTGCTGAGAGTTAGATTCACGGTGCTGAAGAAAACATGCTTTCCAAACCTGGTATGCAGTCAAGGACATTTCGGTTGGGAAAGCTAACTTTGTTATGTCTTGTCATGAGCTATGGGACTGTTTTTCGTGGTGCTTGTTTTTCGATGAGGGAGGCACTCTGCTCCTTGAGGGTACTGAACCAGCTGGCAACCAACGGCTGCTCATCAATGCGCAAGTGCGTTGCCAGAAGGTTTGAGAAATCACCCCCCTTTTCGGAGTGTGCATATATGCGGAACCCCGGAACGGTCAGATGGGACTTCAGCCGGAGGAGGACGCTTTCGTCCGGCATACCTGTGGGCTGTTGTGCTCTCGGCCTGGCTGTTATCGGGGTCTTCCAGCTGCTTCTGGCGAGATGAGGAATCCAGTTATGCTCACGGTGATGTATTTCCTTTTGAATTCTTTGCTTTTTCTGTGATTTATTTCTATGTTATCACTGGTTGCTTCTAAGCTTTGAATAAATAGCCATATAAATGCTCATTATTTTCTAAGAGTGTGTGGTTGCAAGTTATTGCGTTTTACTGCGTTCAAAGCATTGGCTCCGTAATTGCATTGGTGATTTATGATTTTCCGTGCACTCTGAAAGAGCAATACATTTTTGGCGTCACGAACCGGATATTTGTGATGAATTGGTCCAAATATTCAAGAATCTGTTTGAACGTAGATAGGCTTCAGTTATCTTGCAAGCGAAAGTAATTTGGCAGTGAGTGTTGAACTGTGTTAAGCTGTTTTTTTTCCCCCTTTGCCGGTGTGTGCGTGCTTGTAGGAGTGATTGCAGTGTGGAAAGAAAAACAAATATATAGATATAAAGAGGTTTTGTTTTGTTTGCAATAATGAGTAGTTTATTCAAGAAAAAGAGCGTTACCGCTGGCGGTGAATGTTCTGATGTTATCATTCCAGGCTGGACTAAGAGTCCATATGATAAATTGGCCCAGGCGTGGGCATGCAGTGCAGGGCTAAGTGAAACATGGGATCAGAGATTGGGAGATGCTGATCCGTCTGATGTAATGGTATGCTTGCAACAAGTCCCAGTGGAACGTGGCAGAGAATGTGCTGCATTAGGTAGGCGAGGTTGGGTTCTTTTGCATGCTTATAGAAAAATACATCAAATGAAGGTGGAAATGAAAAATGAGGTTTTGCGATTAGAAAGAGAGCTGGCTGCAGAAAGGCAGACTGTGTTAATGCAGCAGATTCAAATGAAACTTTTTAAAGATAAGGCTGACACATATAAGGCTGTGGCCGAGAGGGCAGCAGTCAGAGTAGCCCGGTATAAGTATAGGAAAAGAAGGGGAGGGGTCAACAAAAGAAAGGTGGCAGCTGTAATTGCTACCGCTGGTGTGGACTGGGATCCGGATAAGTGGGATGGTGATATTTTTGACTCAACCAGTCTAGAGAGTAGTTCCGCAAATGAGTCCGACCCCAAAATGGAAATGAAGCAGAAAACAGTGGTGGCTAAGCCCGTTAGAAGACAGCGAGCCGGACCCCACCCGCAGAATCCTGCAGGTGGAATGGTGGATTTAACCACGCTGAAGGATTACACCCAGCAGGAGGTTGGGGAAATTATTACCCATTTGAGGCAAAAATCAGGGGAATCTTCATTAACATGGATGGTGAGATTGCTAGATGGGGGCGCTGCAGGGTTGTTGGTAGATTCCACAGACTCACCGCATTTTCTACCCTTGTCAACTGACACCAATGTAAGGAGGTCTTAAGAGCAGGGTCGCCCCCTGATGACAATGGTCAAGATGCACAGGTGTCTTTGTTGCACCTAGCAGCCCAAGCATGTAACCGTAAATACCCCATTACCACAGATTGGCCTAGTGAAGAAACAAAGTGGTATACTTTGAGAGAGGCAATTCAAAAAGTCAGAGAGCATGCTATGATAGAGGCAATTCACGTAGATGCTCCAGGACACATGGGGGCCGTGCCGCTCTCAGTTTCAACTCGAAACATGATGATTAGAACTGCGCCACCCGCATACAAAAGTTTCATTATGACTTTGCTCATAGGTATGACGGGCAAACCCACTAATGAGGTAGTGGATGCCATTCGGCAACTTGCACATTTAGGGGAGTGGGACAAGAGTGATGACAAGCCACGGGAGAGAGAGGGGCGTAATGAGAGAAGAACTGAAGGCAGGAGGCAAGATAGTAGAGACTCCTGAGTGTCCCGAAAGGACATGTTTCTGGCTTTGTTAAAAGACGGTGTGCCACGAGAAGAGATTGATGGCATTGAAACCCGAGTAATGTATGAATTATACAAAAAAAGAGGACTTGCAGCCAAAGAGCATTATAAACAGGTTAAGAAACAGGTAGTAACCAAGCCACGGGGGGACACCTCACCTTCCGCTCCTCCTGCGGAAGAACAAGAAGAAGGGTCTATGGGGACACCTTCCCCATACCAGCCAATATACGCTGACTTGAGGAAGGTAGTGAGTGCAATGTTAGAGGCGGAGTCAACTCACAATCATTCGAAATTTGACTAGGGCTACGGCCAAGCTCCGGCAGCGTCTGCTCGTATAAAAGTTGATAGGCGGCCCCATGTTGATTTTAATATTTTTTGGGGGCCAGGAAATACGCAAGGGGTGCGAGCATTGATAGACACCGGGGCGGAGGCCTCTCTGATTCATGGCAATCCAGCACGATTTAAAGGCAAACAATTTACTATTACAGGTCTCGGGGGAAAGGAGACCCCCGCAGTACAAACGAAAGTGGAGATGAAAATAGGCAATTTAAATAGGCAGAAATACCTAGGGCCTCATTACACGGACGGCGGTGGACCAAGGTGCTAATAGCACCTTGGTCCATGCCGGTAAAATACTGGCACCGCCTTGGAGGAAAGGGGAATTACCGCCCTATTCCAAGGTTGGTGGGGCGGTAATTCCCCCTTCCCCATTGCCCTTCCCCATTCCCATTTTTGCCCCATAGGGCATAATGGGAATGGGGAAGGTGCTAATTACGGCACCACAAATTGCGGTACCGTAATTAGCTCCCTGGTCCCTTTGTGGGTTGGTTTTTAACGCCTGCAAAAAGCAGGCGTTAAAGTATCCAACCCGCAAAGGGACCTCGTAGTAAGGCGGTAAGGGTTAACGGTTTCCGGTACCATTAAAGGTGCCCTTTAACCCTTACCGCCGTCCGTGTAATGAGGCCCCAAGTGTTGATTGTCCCGATACCTGAGTATATAATTGGCTTTGACATTCTGGAAGGGTTGACTTTGGGACTTGGAGGTAAAACGTACCAGTTTCGGGTGAGTGCATTGATCTGTACACCCATTACCGTAGGTAAATTGAAGATGCCCCCAGTGCAAGTGCCTGTGGCAACTAAGCGGGTAGCAATGAAACAATACCGCATTCCTGGGGGGCACAAGAAAATTTCAGACACCATCAAAGAGTACGTGGAGGCGGGTGTGTTACGCCCTATCACCACCGCATGGAACAATCCTCTCTGGCCTATTAAAAAGGGGGATGGGTCATGGAGGATGACGGTGGATTACTGTGAGTTGAATAAACACACTCCTCCCTTAGTGCCCGCGGTCCCAGATGCCATTACCTTGGTTGAGAATGTCCAAAAGTTTGAGGGGACTTGGTATGCAGTGATCGATTTAGCCAATGCATTTTTCTCTGTGCCTATTGCTGAAGAGTGTCAAGAGCAGTTTGCATTTTCTTGGAGTGGGCGTCAGTACACCTTTACAAGGCTACCTATGGGGTACATACATAGCCCGACTATCTGTCACCGGCTGGTGGCAGAGCACTTAGACAAGATACCGTGTAAACCTGATATACAAATCTCTCATTACATTGATGATATTTTGATTCAGGGCAAGGATGAGCACAGTGTGCAAAGTCAGTTAGATGTCATTATGGAAGGATTGAAGAAGGAAGGGTGGGAGATTAACCCAAATAAAATTCAAGGCCCAGCTGAAACAGCGATATTCCTAGGGATTCAGTGGCATCATGGGCATCGAGAAATGGTGCCAAAAGCCAGACAGAAAATACTTGAATTCACCACTCCAATGAACAAAAAGCAAGCTCAGCAGTTTATGGGCTGTTCGGGTCTTGGAGACAGCACATTCCCCATTTACGGCAGATATTGGCCCCCCTCTACAAGGTGACACGCAAGAAATATGAGTTTCAGTGGGGGGAGGAGCAGCAGAAAGCATTTGAGTTGGCGAAAGACACCGTGCAGCAGGTGCTTGATTTATGGCCATTGAAGGAAGGCGAAGTGGAAATGAATGTGTCTGTACAAGACAATTAT
The DNA here is from genome assembly GCF_040938575.1 of Ambystoma mexicanum. Taxonomy (NCBI): domain Eukaryota; kingdom Metazoa; phylum Chordata; class Amphibia; order Caudata; family Ambystomatidae; genus Ambystoma; species Ambystoma mexicanum. Next base: position 919,195,565 of record NC_090926.1, on the reverse strand, counting down.
GCTAACTGGAGTGTGTGGCAGAAACAGGATAGGAAACGTGTGCCATTGGGGTTTTGGAGTCGTAAGTTTCCCGATGCTGGTAACTCATACACTCCGTTTGAGAAGCAGTTGCTGGCATGTTATTGGGCCCTTGTTGATACCGAGCAAATGACGGTGGGCCATGATGTATTGATGAGGCCAGAAATACCAATCATGCAATGGGTACTGAGCTCTCCTAAAACACATAGAATAGGACATGCTCAAGAAGCCAGCATAATTAAATGGAAATGGTACATTCAAGATAGAGCCAAATCAGGGAAGGGTGGAGTTGTGAAATTACATGAGCAAGTAGCCAACATACCACCCTCAGATTATATACCACCGGAAGCGCCTGAAAAACACGAGTCTCCCGTGAAATGGGGAGTACATTACAGCGATTTGACCGTGGAGCAAACAGAGCATGCCTGGTTCACGGATGGCTCAGCCCGATATGTGGGAACTGAGCGATACTGGAAAGCAGTGTCGTACAATCCCAAGACAAAAAAGATGTTCACAACGTCAGGGAAAGGGAAGAGCAGTCAGTTTGCAGAGCTTTACGCAGTTTACCAAGCATTGAAACAAGAGACCCCTGGTCGATGTCATGTGTACACGGATTCATGGTCAGTGGCAAATGGATTGGCGGTGTGGTTGCCAACCTGGCAAAAGAATGGGTGGAAGATTCATTCAAAAGAGTTGTGGGAAAAATAACTGTGGCAAGATATTGCCGAAATGTTATCACAAAGTGAAGTCACTGTGTATCATGTGGATGCGCATTGTGCCACAGACTCATTAGAACGTTGGTTTAATTCTGTTGCAGACGAACACACTAAGATTTCATCTGTGGATGCAGAGGCTCAGGAAGACGATTTGGAGGGTTTGACCAAATGGGCTCATCAGAAATGTTGGCACCTTGGAGAAAAGGCTACTATCAGGTGGGCACAAGCTCGAGGAATCAGTATTCCTTTAGAGGTAGTGAAAACGATAATTTTGAAATGTCCAGTGTGCCAACACCAACAGCATAGACCTATCCCTCAGATTGTTTGGGGTACATTGCGAAGAGGAAAACTACCAGGTCAAATTTGGCAGATTGATTATATCGGTCACATGCCAATCAGTAAAGGTTGTCAGTATGCATGCACTATTGTGGATACATACTCAGGATATCTGATGGTTTTGCCGTGCAAGCGTGCAACACAGCTGAACACCATCAGGTTGTTAGATCAGATCATATTACATTATGGAGTGCCTTTGCAGATTCAAAGTGACAATGGGTCACATTTCGAAGGCAAACTGATACAGGAGTATTGCCAGGAAAAGAGCATTGAGTGGCTATACCACGTGCCTTATTACCCTGCTGCTTCAGGGCTGATTGAACGAATGAATGGGTTGTTGAAAGAACAGCTGCGCAAATCTGGAGATGGCAATTTGGCAGGCTGGCGTGATCGTGTGTTTGATGCGGTGCAAGTATTAAACAATAGGCCTGTGAATGAGCATGAAACTCCTTTGATGCGGCTAATGACTCATACTTTACAGATTCAACCCAATTCAGTCAGAGAAACCCTATTGTACTGGGAAATTACCCTGGGTTCTTTAGCTCCTTATCGGGCGACTCCAGAGTCAGCAGGAGTAGATTGCATTCCCATGAAGAAAATCAGATTAGATCCAAGAGGGATTGTTTTAATTGAAACAGGGATTGGAGTACAAATTCCCCCAGAGCATATGGGATGGATTGCCCCTAGATCTGGCCTAGCATTGAAGGGAGTTCAAGTGTTGGGAGGGGTAATTGATGCTGATTACCAAGGCGAGATCAAAGTCATTCTGATGAATAGTGGGGACCAATTGTTATCGATCCACAAGGGTGATCGGGTGGCCCAATTGATTATCATTCCCGTTAAGTTGTCCATGATTAAGAAGGGGGAGCCTCGTACAGTGTTAACTACGCGTGGGGATTGTGGGTTTGGCTCTTCAGACAGTATGGTACCGGGTGCGAAGGTGTGGGTGGAAAGGCCAAGTGGCCCACCAGTGCCCGCAGATGTCATTGCGTCAGGCAAACACCAAGTAGTTTTAGTAATGGAGCCCGGTAGAAAGAAATGGCAATATGTGCCCGCAGACAAATGTTACCTGAGAGAGCGATGTACAACACTGATATCTGTTTTCTGGGTTTGCCTTGTAGATCCTGTGTCTGGCTGGTGTAATTGTGGTACTAAATGGACTCCATTTGGGAGAGTTAAACAGCATGCTGCTACCAACGAAAAATGTCACATCTGTGCCAGTGATCAAGGGGATACTGATAGTGATGAGTAATGTTGTCCAAAAGCAGCCTTATGCCGATGCCGAAAAGCCAGCCAGACCGAAGACATGGATTTGTGAAATTCGGCAAACACGTCAGGAGCAAGTGAAAACATCCTTGATGCCAGTCATGCGAGAGGCATCTTCAGGACGGCGAAAACATTCTCACATGATTACACAAGCGAAGAATATGTGGATATATCTGACACAGCAGGTGCTCAACATAACGCACTTTTGCCTTACTGATGTGCCCAATGCTGAAGCCTTACTAACTACGTGCTTAGTAGCAGTGCCGACGCCAGTTTCGGTTCTAAAGCATATTTCCGGCATCACACACAATGATTCTTTGGTTCAAGATTCTGATGTTAGGCAATCTTTTTCCATCTACGAGTACTGCAGATTTTGCCAGGAAACCAATCGCAAATGGAGAAATTTGACACGTGTTATAACCTATAATATAACCCAAGGTGATGTGTGCTACCTTATGACATGCAATGCACAAGAAATTGGCAAATGCCAACAGCTCGATTTAACCAAACCGCCAAATCATACAATGTTTGAGCAACGATTATGTTTGCGAGTGCCACGCACATGTACCAGTGTAAATAATACTGTGTCTTGTAATCATACAGTGATAGCTGCCAGTCATTTGAATCATGTGAAACTTCCAACAGGATGGCTCTTCTCATGTGGCAACATCACATACACTAATATTCCAGCTAACATTTCCGGAGTTCCATGTGCCTTAACTCGATTAGGACTAATGATGTTCCCTTTACACCCAGCGATAGATAACTCGAGGCAAAAGGCCAACTTTCGAGTCTGTGGGTCTATCTCCCGATTGTGATTCACATGTACATTTGTTATCAGAAGCTGAGGTTCTAGCATTAACCCTTTCATTAGTGGGAGTTTGGGGTTTAGCTGCTGGGGGTTACAAATCTATGATTAAATTAGCATGTTTAGTAGTCAAAGGCCTTAATCATACTTCTCAGGCATTAGAAGAATTACTCCTTGGTAGTCAAGTTATTAGAAAAGCAACTTTGCAAAACAGAGCTGCTGTTGATTATCTATTGCTAAAGCATAATTTAGGGTGTAACGCAGTTGAAGGTATGTGTTGTTTCAATCTAAGTGACCATTCACGATCCATTGAAAGTCATATTCGAGGTTTGAGGGATCTCATTTCTCAAGTGTCCCAAGATCATACTGGGAATTGGTGGAATTGGTTATTTTCATGGATTCCTGATGTTGGGGGTACACTACGTTATGCTTTTGCTTGCATTTGCATTATATTAGCTATCATAATAATAATAATAATAATAATAATAATAATAATAATAATAATTTAGCATTTATATAGCGCTACGCGCTGCTTATTATTACCCACGGTGTGTGGTGCTCATTTATCGATCTCGGAAGGATGAAAGGCTGAGTTTGGCCCCGCCGGGATTCGAACCTGCGTCAGCAGGCTCTGCACAGATGTCAAAGCGAGCGCTCTACTCGCTGTGCCACTTGACCTAGCTTGTTGTTGTTGTATTCAATGCATTCCCAACTTAATTTTAATATTTCGTCGGTTTCAGAGACCGGCTCCTCTGCCACTGGGCTATGGAAGATAAATATCCAAGGGTGGAATTGTTATGCTTGAGCTAAAACATGGCGCTGGTGCGCAGTGCATTCTGGGAGCGCTCGGAGCCATGATGGATATTTACTTCATGCTGCAGTGAAAAGCTGCACGCATTTTGCTGAGAGTTAGATTCACGGTGCTGAAGAAAACATGCTTTCCAAACCTGGTATGCAGTCAAGGACATTTCTGCTGGGAAAGCTAACTTTGTTATGTCTTGTCATGAGCTATGGGACTGTTTTTCGTGGTGCTTGTTTTTAGAGGAGGGAGGAACTCTGCTCCTTGAGGGTTCTGTCGGTTGACCCAGCTGGCAACCAACAGCTGCTCATCAATGCGCAAGTGCGTTGCCAGAAGGTTCGAGAAATCGCCACCCCTTTTCGGAGTGTGCATATATGCGGAACCCCGGAACGGTCAGGTGGGACTTCAGCCGGAGGAGGATGCTTTCGTCCGGCATACCTGTGGGCTGTTGTGCTCTCGGCCTGGCTGTTATCGGGGTCTTCCAGCCGCTTCTGGCGAGATGAGGAATCCAGTTACGCTCACGGTGATGTATTTCCTTTTGAATTCTTTGCTTTTTCTGTGATTTATTTCTATGTTATCACTGGTTGCTTCTAAGCTTTGAATAAATAGCCGTATAAGTGCTCATTATTTTCTAAGAGTGTGTGGTTGCAAGTTATTGCATCTTACTGCGTTCAAAGTATTGGCTTCGTGATTGCATTGGTGATTTATGATTTTCCGTGCAATCTGAAAGAGCAATACACCAACTCTGAGATCAGTGATGAAGAGGTTAATATGTAGTCCAAATAGGCTAACGAATTACCCTTTTGCCAAGTGGGGACCGGTGGTATGTCTTCAGTTAAGTGGCCATTAATAAGAATAATAGATCTCACCTGTAATTCATTCAGCCATAATTGAGCCTTGCTATGGAGTTTTTCTCTCAGAATCAAGACTCCCGGTGACTTGAATAGGTGAATGTTCAGGTCTCCACAGAGGATCAAATCTGCAGACTTATATCGAAGATGGAGGTCATCAATTGCCAAAAGTAAGGTGTTGATGTAAACATTGTCTTTGACACCGGCAGGGTTCCAATATAGATTACAAATATCCAAAGCTTTGTGACTTCCTCTGCACTTATCTGATTTACGTAGGATGGTGATCTGTATAAATGCATTTGAATTAAGCACTTCTTGAACTGATAGCATACTTGCTGACTTCACCAAAGTCAAGATACGTGAGGTATCCATCACATAAAGGTTGTTTTCATAACCAATTCTCTTGGAAGCAGATAATATCAAAAATTTGAAGTTCTGAATTTCCTTGCGCAAACAAGTGGGAAAACCCTCGTGGTTTCCAAGAACATAACTTCCACAGGAGCGACTCAACTGATCGTAATTTCTAATCGACTTGTGAAGATCTTATAGTTGCTTCACTAAGGGTTCCCAAGTCACATAAATCTGAGCGGGCCGTATGTCTCTCAAACTTTTTCACATTCCTCAGTCCTTTGCGATCATCCACGTCAAAGTTGACGGTTAAGCGATGGATAATTTTTTCATTATTGGGTTGACCTATTGATTTCATTTGGAGATGAGTAGAGAGATCATTCCGTAACCTTGGCCTTGGAATTCCTCCAGACCTTTCATCTGGCAGCTTCGATTTCGCCGGTAACAACTCACCGCTAAGTTGGAATCCCAGAGGGAGGATGTCATTACTTTGGTCCAAGATGGCACAATGGACCCACGTAAACATGAAATGCAATATCACCCAGTCTCTTCTTTCTTCATCTACAAATTGGAAGATACTGATGTCATTTAAGATGATAAGTTTCAATTTTGGCAGGCAGTGGAATAATTTTAATATGTTGACGCCATTTAGGAGTAAGCCGTCCGCAAATCTTACAATCCATTCAATAACGAGTGTAAGCGGCGGAGTCCTATGTTGTGGAATGTCAAAATTAGGTTGTTTTTTGTTTTTACATTGGTGATATCAGTGTGCCGCTCCTTCTTCGCCATCTCATTTCCTTGATTTTTAATTGCGAGGAGTTGATTCTGGCCGATTGTCATAAAAGTAGAACCTCAAGAAGCTCGTAATACATCACAAAAGGATGGCATTTGAGGCATATCAGTATGCTCAAAGGTGGAGATTTCTAATTCACCTTCAGATATCTCCTCACAGGATATTTCCCGACTAGGAACCATTTACTGTCTCTCGTAATGTAGTTCACTGTATTTCTTAAGACAATCGAAACCAAGGACTATTTACTTATCTCGGGAGTTGTTATGGCTGTTAATGGGGAACCAGCCTATATAAATAGCTTCCCTCAATATGAGGGATGCACTGACAATCACCTTCACAAAATCACACGAGTATATGAACAAGGCGTCTCCTACCTGGTCTTCGGAGGGTATTCGGAGGAAGGGAGTGATTCACCTGACACCCTCTCTCGGCGCTGATCAATCGGCGCAGAGTGAAGACGCCAGGGAAACCCTCAAGAGGGAGAAAACCCTTGCTGGTGGAGTCCAACGAAGAAGAGGCTGGACGTGACGGGACGGGAAACAGGTGCGTATCCCCGTAGAGTAGGTTTGGCGTTTTATTCCTTTGTGTTGAATTCAACGTCTCCTTCCCTCAGCTGTCCGTGTTGGCTGAAAATGAGAGGGGAGAGATTATACCTGATAGAAAAGTAAGTGAGAAAGGAAAGTAGGTTCAAGCAAGTGGAACCTACCCTTGGATTGAGACTGTACGGAGATGCGGAGAGATTGGATCCCACGTGCAGGACGAAGGTAGATATCTATGTGAAAACAGACACTTTTGGTAATGAATGCAGTTTCTAAGAGAGAAGGAATGGTGATGACGGAAGTCTACCTTCCTTCCCGTACCGTAATCCCGACTGGGTGCTGGAACTAGTATCTGGAAGCCAGGGCTTGGTTTCCAACCGCAGTGGCAGTCGGGGGATGTGGTCCGTGTGCGTGCAAGATGTGGGTTGAGCTGTGCGGAGAAAACAGAGTAGAGGGTTGACAAGTGCTGGTGGAGGGAATATATTATGAAAGACTGATGAGGAATGCTGCCTACTTAATGTGGAAGGGTCCCGGAGGTTTCCGTGTTGAAGTGAGCTACGAAAGGGCTCGCTCAAGAGTTCCGGGGGGTGGATGTGAGGGTACGAAGCGTGACTTCTGTGTACAGTAGCAACGCGATGCTGTGATGGATCCGGGACCGGAAATACGTTCCTGTGATGAATGGGAGGAGCTTGTTTTGCGGTCTCCCGAAACACTGCACCGTCCACCGGTAAAACCCCGGCCATCTTGGATTGGGGGGATTGTATATTCGAGATACGCCGCCAACGGCGCCAGAATGACCATCTGCCAAGAACACTATGATGGTTCGTAACAGTATGCCCCTACTTATACGCGACAAAGCCGGGTTTACCCGGATGGAAGCGATAAAATGATCGCACCAGTCTAGGGGCGTAAACTGCAGAAGCCGGTTCCCAAGATCGTTCGGCCAGGGAATATCCCTTCCAGTCCACTAAAAACTGTAACCTCCCTCTATTGTAGCGGGAATCGCAGATTCCGGACACCTCATATTCAGGGCCGGTGTCCGTAAGCACTGGAAGAGGATTTCTTGTGGTTTGTAAATGGAATTCATTCCGTATGTCTGGTTTTAACTGAGAAACATGAAATGTGGGATGTATGCGTTTCCAGGAGTATGGAAGTTTCAATTGAAAGGCTGCCTGACCTTTTTGTTTGACAACTATAAAAGGGCCGAAATACTTGCAGGATAACTTGGAGGTGACCAGTCTCTTAGAGAGAAATTTATTCGATAACCACACTTTGTCTCCCACTTGTATTGGGGGGCTGGAGTTCGATGCTTATCTACTTGTATCTTGCCTTTGAGTCGTGCCTCTATCAAGGCTTCCCTAGCCTCTTTCTGTCCTTTCTGAATGATGTCTATCATCCCGTTGATGTCCGGAAAGGATGACGGAGAATAGGAAAGCGGTGTGAATACCGAAGGGTGAAATCCGTAGGTACAAAAAAACGGGCTGCGACGTATTGCTGAATGTGGGGCATTGTTATAAGCGAATTCTGCCAGGGGTAATAGACTCTTCCAATTATCTTGTGCGGCTGATATGTAACATCTGAGGTAGGCTTCCAGGGTTTGGTTGAGTCTTTCTGTCTGTCCATTTGTCTGGGGATGGTACCCAGAGCTTAGAGCTCTGGAGATTCCTAGGATATGACATAACTGTTTCCAGTATTTGGAGGTGTACTGAGAGCCTCGATCGGATATGATGACTTCCGGAAGTCCATGCAGAGAGAATATACGATCCAAGAATACCCTAGCCATCACAGCAGCGGATGGAATATTTTGGAGTGGAATAAAATGAGCCATCTTTGTAAGGGAGTCTACAGTCACCATGATGGTATTACATCCTTCCGAGATCGGGAGGTCCACTATAAAATCAGTGGATATGATTTGCCAAGGTTTGGAGGGTATCTGTATTTGGACCTGTTCTCCCAAGGGAGGTCGTCTAGGGCTCTTGGTTTGGAGACAGATAGGACATGATGCTATGTATTCCCGGACGTCCTCTTTGACATTTGGCCACCAGAACTGTCTTTGTATAAGATCTAACGTGCCTGCCCAGCCTCGATGACCAGCCGATTTAGAATCGTGACAGAGACGTAATACTTCTAGATGCAAATCTCTGCGAGGGATGAAGATTCTTTGATCTTTGAGGAACAGTCCTTGGCTGGGAATCAAGTGGTATCTCCCAATTAAGTCTAACTGTGAGGCTTCCCATTCTCTTGACGCATCTATGATCTTTTGAAGGAAGTCTCTGATCACTGTTACCCTCATGGGTTTAGGGAACATAGGTTCGGACCTGAATGGAGTCTCCTCCACCGGGTCTCTCCGAGACAATGCATCTGCCTTCAGATTTGTTGAACCTGGGATAAAAGTGAACTTGATGCGGAAGGGAGAAAAAAAATGTGCCCACCGGGCCTGGCGACTGTTACAAGTTTGGGCATACTGTAATATGCGGAGATTGTGGTGATCCGTTCTCACCTCAACTGGGAATCGGGCTCCCAACAACAGATGTCGCCATTCCTCAAAGGCACGTTTGATGGCCAGTAGTTCTTTTTCCAGGACGGTATAATTAAGTTCAGCTTGAGTAAGAGTCTTTGATAGATAGGCTATGGGTTGTTCCACGTTATTAGTCCCTGGTTGGAGGAGGACAGCTCCCAGAGCCTGGTGTGATGCATCCGATTCTACAATATACCTCTTCTGTTGGTCAGGCATGGATAGTATTGGAGCTTTGGTAAAGAGTTCTTTCAGTTCTCTGAATGAGAGTTGTACTTCTGATGACCAATGGAAGGGCACCCCTTTCTTTAGGAGATGAGTCAAAGGATGTGTAAGAGAGGAAAAGTGGGGAATGAAACGCCTATAAAAATTGGCGAATCCCAGGAATCTTTGGATGTCTTTGACTGATTTCGGAATTGGCCATTCTGTGATTGCTGAGATTTTGGAAGGGTCCATCGCAATGCCTTCCCCTGAAAGTATGTATCCTAGATAAGCGACAGAGGGTTTATGGAACTCGCACTTCTCTATTTTACAAAAAAGGTGGTTTTGTTGTAAGCGGGAGAGAACTTCCTGTAAGTGGTGGATATGTTCAGATAATGAGGGGGAAAAGACCAGGATATCGTCTAGATAGATTATTACATAGTGTAGGGAGATATCTGCAAATAGATGATCCATAAACCGCTGAAACACGGCTGGGGCGTTGGATAAACCAAAGGGCATAACTCTGTATTGGTAATGGCCAAATGGAGTGCGGAAGGCTGTTTTCCATTCGTCCCCTGGCTTAATTCGGATAAGGTGATAAGCCCCCCGCAGGTCGAGTTTGGTGTAAACGCGTGCGCCCCTTACGGCCTCCAATATGTCTGGGATGAGTGGCATTGGATACTTGTCTGGCACCGTAATCTTGTTTAAGCCGCGATCGTCAATGCAAGGGCGGAGCTCTGAGGTGTTCTTCTTTGGTATAAAAAAGAGGGAAGCTGCCGCCGGGGAAGTTGATTCCATGATTAGACCATTTTGGATATGGGTTCGTAAATACTCCTTCAGCACCTCCTTCTCTTTGGCTGAGAGTATGTACATGCGTCCGAATGGGAGAGGACTGTTGGGTACTAAATCTATGGCACAGTCATCTCTTCGGTGAGGAGGTAATTCCGTGTATTCAGAGTGGGTAAAGACAGGTTGGAATTGCTGGTATTCTGGAGGTATAATGGAGATTTGGTTTAGGAGTGTTCCAGGAGGTTTCAAGTTTCCTGCCTCACAGGTTCCAGAATCGATCTTCCTTCCCGTAAGGCATTGCTGGACACACCTCTCGGAACCCAAGAATAAAGTTCCTGCTGCCCAATTAATGTACGGGTTATGTCTTTTTAACCACGGAATTCCCAATATGATGGGATAGTGAGCTGTCCGTATGATGTCTAACACTATTGGTTCTTGGTGTGTCGCAATTGTCAAGACCAGGGAACCCGTATGGTCTTTAATGGGGCCAGAAATGAGGGGACTACTGTCTACACTCTCTACAGGGATGGAAATAGTTTTTGCGGTTCTTGGAATGTTATGCCTTTGAGCCCAGGAATCATCTATAAAATTACCCGCGGCTCCACTATCTACCAGAGCAAGAACGTTTTCCAGTCGGATGTTATTCCAGGCGATGGATACTCCTAAAACCACCATACCGTTATCGGGATTTGGACTCTGGGGATCAGAAAAAGCACTAAAGAGGGAACTATTTGAATGGAATGGGCCCTGTACCGTTGTTCCCCTTACGGCCGGGCACTGGCGTTTCCCGTCTTTTTGGTGGGGATTAGAAGACATTCTTTGACTGTATGAGTGTTTGCCCCGCAATACATGCAGAGCCCAAGAGACTTTCTTCTAAATCGTTCTTCAGGGGTAAGTGGTCCACGTGAGGCACCCAACTGCATGGGTTCTTCTGTGGAAACGGATTTGTGTGGCATAACGTTTCCCTCCAAGTGGTGTCTACTGCTTCTTCCCTTTCCTTTCTCTCTGTTTCTCTCTTGGAGTCTATAGTCCAACTGCATTACCAGGGCTATGAATTCACTCATGTTGTAGGGTCGAGGCACCCTTGAGACCTCATCCTTTAATTCCTCAGAGAGACCTCTACGGAATAACGTTATTAGGGCATCATCTGCCCAGGCCGTATCCGCCGCCATCTGCTTGAAACGGGTGATATACGTCAGGATATCTTGAGAGCCTTGTTTTAGGTCCAAAAGACGTTCTTGAGAGGCTATAGTCACCTCTTGTCTGCCAAACATATTCTTTACGCTATTACAAAAGGCAGTGTAAGAATCCAAAATAGGATTGTTATTGGTCACTAACGGAGTGGCCCAGGCTAAGGCTGCTCCGGTCATTTGAGAAATCATATGACCTACCTTATCACGGTCTGTTGGGAAAAAGGCTGCCTTAAAGGCAAATTGAACAGTGCATGATTCTAGGAACTCTTTCACAAGATGAGGGTTTCCGTCGAACCTGCTAGAGGAAAGTGGACCTGGGGGTACCTCTGAGCATTGAGCCGATCTACCCACTTGACTCTTTAAAGAGGCATTTTCCTGTTTGAGATTCTGTACCTCGGTGGACAAGGCCTGCATGGCTGCCGCAAGTTGTTGGATCTGTTGATCCATGGCTCTACGAGATTTCCTGCCCGGATACCCGTGGGGAAGGTGATCGAGTAGACTACTCTCTTTATTTTTAGGCGTTGCTAGCTGTTATGGCTGTTAATGGGGAACCAGCCTATATAAATAGCTTCCCTCAATATGAGGGATGCACTGACAATCACCTTCTCAAAATCACACGAGTATATGAACAAGGCGTCTCCTACCTGGTCTTCGGAGGGTATTCGGAGGAAGGGAGTGATTCACCTGACACCCTCTCTCGGCGCTGATCAATCGGCGCAGAGTGAAGACGCCAGGGAAACCCTCAAGGGGGAGAAAACCCTTGCTGGTGGAGTCCAACGGAGAAGAGGCTGGACGTGACGGGACGGGAAACAGGTGCGTATCCCCGTAGAGTAGGTTTGGCGTTTTATTCCTTTGTGTTGAATTCAACGTCTCCTTCCCTCAGCTGTCCGTGTTGGCTGAAAATGAGAGGGGAGAGATTATACCTGATAGAAAAGTAAGTGAGAAAGGAAAGTAGGTTCAAGCAAGGGGAACCTACCCTTGGATTGAGACTGTACGGAGATGCGGAGAGATTGGATCCCACGTGCAGGACGAAGGTAGATATCTATGTGAAAACAGACACTTTTGGTAATGAATGCAGTTTCTAAGAGAGAAGGAATGGTGATGACGGAAGTCTACCTTCCTTCCCGTACCGTAATCCCGACTGGGTGCTGGAACTAGTATCTGGAAGCCAGGGCTTGGTTTCCAACCGCAGTGGCAGTCGGGGGATGTGGTCCGTGTGCGTGCAAGATGTGGGTTGAGCTGTGCGGAGAAAACAGAGTAGAGGGTTGACAAGTGCTGGTGGAGGGAATATATTATGAAAGACTGATGAGGAATGCTGCCTACTTAATGTGGAAGGGTCCCGGAGGTTTCCGTGTTGAAGTGAGCTACGAAAGGGCTGGCTCAAGAGTTCCGGGGGGTGGATGTGAGGGTACGAAGTGTGACTTCTGTGTACAGTAGCAACGCGATGCTGTGATGGATCCGGGACCGGAAATACGTTCCTGTGATGAATGGGAGGAGCTTGTTTTGCGGTCTCCCGAAACACTGCACCGTCCACCGGTAAAACCCCGGCCATCTTGGATTGGGGGGATTGTATATTCGAGATACGCCGCCAACGGCGCCAGAATGACCATCTGCCAAGAACACTATGATGGTTCGTAACAGGAGTGCAACAACCACCTGACATGGGGAACTCTATTCTAACGCTGCCGAAGACTTCCTAGGTTTTGCAGGCTAAATTGTGGTCTGTATCTGCTGTTGAAAGGGTGTCAGTAATGCAACATAGTCCCATTGTGTATTCTGATTCACTGCAATCTGCTACTGTACAGGCAATGGCAGGTAAACAGCTGATTATGCTCTCTTCTGTAGTTACAGCAGGTTTTTGTGATTAACTGCCAATTGGGGTAACGACATCCCCTGTTTGTTCTGCTTGTAAAGACGCTGGTGGGGGGTGTCAGTACTTCCGCTCTCTATATGGTAGAGGAGAGGCACAGAGGACCCCAGCCAAGATTCTCTATTATTGGTACGTGGTCGAGTAATCAAGGCCTAGCTTCTCAGGAGGTGATGCGGGCTGGTTCTTAAGTACAGTGTAGTCCCCAAGCACCCACAAAGGAATGTCCGCCCACTGTATCGGTTAAAACACAGTCTTTATATAATTAATATTCAAGGTCACATACACTATCCCGATAACTCACTTTGTACTCCGAAAATCAACAATGGTAAATATATACAGTTCTAAAGTGGAACCACTAACGTTATCAGATCTCATGAAAGTGCAAACGGTCAGAATGACACACAGATCAAAATAAAGAGGAAACCAGCAGTAGAGAGAGGAAGGAAAGCAAGATGGTTGAACAATTGGCAGAATACTGGTCCCGCTACCTAGACACAGTTCTGTGTGGAGATCCCCCCACCTCGGCAACCTGTAAAGCAAAGATGTATCACCAGCCCAGTCCATATGTTCTTCCCACTAGACTTTCAAATAGTTCTGCAACTCCAAAGTACCCTGGCGTTGTAGCGTTCCTCGTCGGGGAATCAACGGCCCTTCTTGAGTGTCCTCCCTTTCAAGCAGGAGTCACGGGTCGTCAAACGTCCGACGGAGAACAGGTCGAGCTACGACGTTGAAGTGGCCGCATCGTTCCTAACGTTGCTCATTGACGGGGAAGCATAAACGTCCTGCAAGGAAGAGGCGTGCGGGGCACCTCGGTGTCGATAGTTCTGGACCGCAAAGAGTTTGAAGAACTGTGGCCCAGCAAGGGCGTCGAGTTGTCAGCATCTCTGTGGTCCTTGGGTGGCGGGAAACCCACCGGCGGATGTTCCTCAGTGCGTCGATGGTCAGGCCTTCTCCAGCATGATACAGCGGCGACAATGCGGACGAGAGCGTCCTTGGATCAATGAAGTTCTTAGGCAAAACGTGAGCACAGCGGCTCCAGTCGGCGACAGCGGTCGTCGACAGTGGCGGACAACAGTCCGGGCGCTTCTCTTTGGAGTTCCGCAGCAGTCCCCGTATCGGGTCGGCAGCCTGTCAGAGGTCTGTCTAGCAGGGATCTTTGGCAAAGGTCTGCTGGTGCACGATGGTCCCTCGTAGCTCGGGAAGAGGGCGCCTTACCAGGGCCTCTCTGGGTCAGTCCTTGTAGACACAGCAGCTTTCAGATTGTTAAGGAGAGCAACAGCAATTCTTCTCGTCCAGCATGGCTTCAAGGTCAAGCTTCAGTTACTCCAGTTACTCGTCATAGTGGACTTCAGCTTCTGAACACGATTCCTAGCAGTGAGAGGTCCCCAGATATACTGTTGATTTCCCATTCATTCCGCTGGGTCATACTCAAGCATCCAATCACGACTAAGGGCATTCATGCAGGCAGGCAGCCAATCAGGCACACAGGGCATTCAGGCCATTCACTTCTCTCCAGACACTCACAACAAGTTATGTGTATTGTGACAAGTACCAAGCCATTCAACACTCCACATTGCATTCATACCTGTTTCGGGCAGGGCTGTCTCAGTCATTGTGTCAAACACCAGATACTAGACACCCACAACATAGAATGCGTATTCGTCACACAATCCATTCACCCAGGTCCCACCCACAGGCGTACCCACAACATACGGTCGTTGACAAGGCTCCAGCCAGTCTGGTCGGCACTTCCCCACACTACCATACATGGAACTTCCACCCAACAGCCAGTCAGGGGGAAGGGACAGAGGCAGGGCTTCCCGGGACTTCGGGAAGATCAAGGTAACAGGCGATGGAAGGCAAGAGGCCATGGGGGTCATTTTGTCTCCATCAGGAAGGAATCTACTGATTCCAATGACAGGGCCTGGGCATCCCAAAATGAAGGATACTCAGGGCACCGGTCAATTCAGCACGGAGCTGCCACCAGCCCATACCCTGCTCTGTGGGTCACACTCAGGTGCACAAAAACACACACTAGGGGCACAGGGTTGCACCCCTACCCATTGGTGCCATAAGGATATCCCATGGGTCTGTTCACCAAAACCAAAGGAGAGAGCTGCACCGCCAGGAGTCTCACATGAACTCCTGCATGGAAAACACAACAGAACACACAGTAAAAAGCAGTAAAGGACAAGGATACGGAGGCCCTGTCCCTCCGATGCATTTCCAGCATCACACTGCTCAAGGGGTGTTGAATGCCCAGTCAAAGCTTCAGTCATTTGCAAATATAAAGCCCTCGGCTGCCTGGTGCCAATATTTGTCTCTTTGTGTGTTTCTTCCAGAGAAGGTCAACAAACTACTCTGTACACAATCAAATGTTGGAGAATGAATTACAACGTTTCAAGGGTAACTTGTTGGATGCCTCTCTCGAGCGGTGCCACTTGGGCCCAGGTGTTCTGGGTAGAAAGTGTAAATTACAAGAGAAACCTGACATTACGTGGAATGAAGTAGATATTCACTTCAGAATACTTATTGAAAGTATGATACCAGAAAACAAATGCCTAACTTTGAACAGGACAAATATTCTGCAATTATTACAAGAGATTTCCAGTTTAGAGGGGATTTCGACTAGGGATATTGTGAGAGTTTTCGATAGGTATAGGACTGATAGATGTTTAGTCTATTTAAATTTGAAACTTTTTAATAAAATTGTGCTGCAAGCCCGGGATTCTCTTGGGGCCTATGGTTTTGATCTTTCCCCTTTTGTTGATAATCCCAATCTGGTATATAAGAGCAAACAAATGGTGATCATGGGGGTGAAGAAATTGAAACCTTAAGACGAATGAGGAGGATTTCTGAGGAAACACATGATTGGGCATGATTATTAAATGTGACGGCTAAACAATAATACATCTAAATGTGACTGCTCAGAAACATTGCATTCGCCATGGTCGGTCCTAGCTTGGAACACTAGAGGGGATATTAAATTATTTTCTGAAGCCAGTGTGGGTGTAGAATTTACACTACATATGGTGGTATGCCTTCAAGAAACTTGGCTGTTGTATCCTCCATCCTTTGACGGCTTTGCTATGATTTTTCATCCAGCCCGACGAGCCAACCACGGTCGACCGTCTGGAGGGCTGCTTATCTTAGTGAAATTGGATAAGGGGATTAGTGTGGTATTATCTGACAATTCAAATTTTGGTGTTTTGCTGACGCATGTACGACTAGTGTATAGTGTGATGTTGAATGTCTTCATTATTATCATCTATTGGCATGAGAAAATCTCAGGTTTGAGAGAAATTCTTGATTACTTGGTCACAACTATCGAGGATAGGTGGGAGGAGTTTGGGGGCTGTCAAATTCTTGTAGTGGGTGACCTTAATTGTGAATGTTTTAATCAAGCAAAATAATTGGAGTCAGTGGTTGGACTGTCTCAGAGGGTTAGGTCTGACTTTATTGAATGGGTCAGTAAAAGGAGACACACACCCAAACTATGTGGCCTACTGGGGTACTCTATTCTACCATAGACTACTTTTTTGCGAGAGATTGGCTGTTTGATTTTTGTTGTGAGCTGAAAATCACCCCCACTCTGTTAGGTGATGATTCCATGTTGGTAGCAACATTCTGTCTGGGACTGACTACACATGGTGAGGAGAATTTGGATCCCACTGATATGAGTACCAATATGGCAGGCAATCACTTGCTTTTGAGCTTTTCATTGGTGGCTAGGGTTAACAATACACTGGATAAGATTTTGATCTCCACAACAGAGGACTAGAAGTATTATTTATATTTATTTGGGACTTATATAGCGCCTTAATTCAAAGCGCTTAACATAGCAATAGTATAAAAATGGTACAACAGTAAACAAATGAAAGTTTGAGAAAAGGAGCCTGAGAACAACTGTGCTGGATCAGATGAATTTTCAAGGATTTGCGGAATAAAGAATAGGTAGTCATATAACGTAAAGAAAGAGGAAGAGGGGCAAGGTGAGCAAATGTGAGCAAGTGTGCAAAAGCGTGATTGCGCACATGGGGGGCTGGTACTACAAGACGAAACTGAGAGCTAGAGCGAAAAGAGCGAGGGGAGTATAGAAGGAGACCAGTGAGGAGAGGTAATCCAGGGTAAGACCATAGAGAGATTTAGAGACAAGGGATAGAAAGTTGAATTGGAGCTCTGCATGGGAAGGAATCCAACCAAGAGTGAGAAGAGGATATAGAGTCATGCAAGGTCAGACGGAAGAGTACCTGAATAGCAGCATTGAAAACAGAATTTAGGGGAGTAAGTCAAGAGCTTGGGAGACTGAACAATGTAGTGGAACAATAGAAGAGACTTGAAAAACATAGTGAGGATATAAGTAGCTTAGTTGCATTAAAAGTTAAGAAACAGCAAACTTTGGAAATATTAAATAGATGATAGTGGCAGGCATTATTCATTTATTGCTAAAAAGTTTGATAATTTTCTACATGAATTAATTAAGCACCACTAGTTGTATGGGAGACGTGGAGGGCCTCATAATCAACAAAAGCAGAGGGATGTATATAATGCAGAGGTGGCATCTCGCAAGCGTGAGCTAAGAAAGGGTATTAGGTGGCTGAAGAAAAGGCTTGAAGTATCATATTTAGACAAACCTCTGATTAATTCTCTTTCTCAATCACATAAGAATTGGATACTGTTGAGTCCTGTAAAAAGAACCCAAGAGGATGCAGAGGCCATGCTTGAAATTCTTTCAAATAAATTGGCTCACACATTTTGGAGACTAATTAACAATATTCAGCCGCCCCAAGTTAGTAATCAAATCAACGCTGTTACTGAAAGTGAATGGCTTTCCTATTTTGAAACAATATATGATAAAAATATATTAATCAGGAGTTAATCCTTTTAGAACTGGATACCCTGGGGAAAATGGATCCCAATTTGTTTGGCCATGATATTGTTTTTGACACTTATGAAAATGAGTCCCTCTCAGTGCGTTCACAATTTACATGAGTAAGTATGCTTTCAGTGTAAATCCAGTCAAATCGAAAATCCTGCAATGTACAAGGGACCGGAAAAAAAATCACCCATCAGTGGAAAATTGATGAGCAAGTAATTGGGAAGGTGGATTAACTTATATATTTGTTTGTTTTTCTTTCCTCTAAACAAGACGACGCAAGCTTGTTTGAATGGTTAAAGAAACGTGCCCAAAATTTAGCCAACCAACAGGTGAAGTTCGACCAAAAATATGTTAGATTTACTACATAGCCAATTTTAAGGTTTTATGAATGTAAAACTGTGCCAAAGTTACTATATGGTTCTGATATCTACCTTAGGGTACTATTGGATTTTGTGGCTATTAGGAGGCTTTGATTAGGCAGAGAGTTTTACGGCTTCCCAACTCTGTACCAATTGATGCAAATAGGTATGACCTGGGTATTGTATCATTGTAT
The DNA here is from genome assembly GCF_040938575.1 of Ambystoma mexicanum. Taxonomy (NCBI): domain Eukaryota; kingdom Metazoa; phylum Chordata; class Amphibia; order Caudata; family Ambystomatidae; genus Ambystoma; species Ambystoma mexicanum. Next base: position 919,177,091 of record NC_090926.1, on the reverse strand, counting down.
CATTGCGTGCACATGCAGTTTGGAAAATTCTCTCATCCATAAGACAAATCTTGTTTCCATCTGTGGCCTCTTTATTTGAAGATCTAAATATAATGTTGGAGGCCCAGTCGAGTACTTGGCTTCGAGAGGTTAATTCCTTTGGTATCCAATGCACATCAGGAAATTATTATTTGAGTCAGACTGGATTTTAACTATTGTATCCAATAGTTATTGGATAACTATTGGATACAATTTCATTTGTATCCCTCACTCAACAAGCTCCAATGTGAACATAGGAAGTTAGGAACTTTGGCTCCTTTTCTTTCTGTATATCCAGCCAAATCTACTAGACATGTTTTTTTTGAGATTTTGTTTTAATTTATGCAAAACTAGACAACTTCTTGCTAGATATGGGATTCTCAAGGATGATGAGGTGGGGTGTCGTTTTTGTAAGATTCCCTTAGAATGTGAGACACTTAAACATCTACTTATCTGTTGCCGGCTCTACAGGGATGTAGGTGGAATCTTATGAAAAAGTTTACAGAACTGATGGTTATGAGTGATGGTCAGAGCATTTGGTCAATTTACCTATCAGGTCATACAACTTCATCGGTTTTAGCTATTACTAATTTTATTAATTCATTGAATTTGGGTATTGAGCACATTTGCTTGTAAAATGTGTGTAATAGTCAATCCCTCTATATCAGGCGTGAGAGCTGTTCGAATGAACTGTTTATTTATTGATGTATTATAGGGAAAGTTTTATGTAAAGTGATTCAATTTTCCCTTTTTTTCTTTTTTCATTTTTAAGTCGATGGTAATGCTGGATGAGTGAGCATAATCTGTATTGTGATTTTAGTATCACTTTATGAATTGATTAATTGTATTATGAAATTGTGATTTATGTTTGCAGTTTTAACTCCTTTCAATTTTTTTTCTTTGTATTATGTTTATATGTTAAAGGTTGTTTTGAACCAATTAACATAAAAAAATGGAAGAAGTTTAATAAGGAGTTTATATAAATCTGCATGTAGTGGGGTTTTGTGAGTTTATTTAGACTTTACAGTTAGCAGTTGCACGATGCATTGTAGGTAGCTGGGAGATTTTGGTTTTTCGGGCTTGGAAGGTCAGCCCTCGAGCAGGACGCAGGTTTAAGGCTTAACAGTTCAGCAACAAACAGATTTAAATTTGCTCATTGTATTGAAGTCGTGCAGAGGGGTTTGACCATTTGTTGGTCTGGCAATGAAGATGCGGCCCAAGGCCAGGGTGTCTGGTGTTCAATTGTTTCCTCAGGGTGAAACTAGAGGCTGTACTTATCAGCGTAATGGTCGCATAAATTAGAATGTTTTAAGAGGAGCCAGGAGGCTGGGGCTAATGAGATCACAATTGGTAGTTCAAAGCGAAAACTGTTTGTTCAGCCCTACCTGGTATGACCAAAATATCCGAGCCAACCATGTGCAATCACACGTAATGTTAACAGGCCCTGGGCCAGTTGTTACTAAGTAATGAATTATGTTATATTTTAACGTTTCATTGTACCATGATGTCATGACCTACCACGGACCAATCCCCAACAAAGTGAGACTTCAAACACGATAAGAAGATGGTCGTAAAGATTGTCGATGACCAATGAGAAAGAATGAATTTGCAACTTCATTGTAACTGTTTGAGGGGTGGGTGGTAATAAAATATCTGGGAGTGTTTTAAATGTTGCTAAAATGTATACAAATGTATCAATTGATGTAGTTTGTTGAGACCTCGGTTCGTTTGGTCCTATGTCATTATCCAACTGCTCCCTGGATAATTTGTACAATAAATCTTGTTTTGCGTTCAAAACATGCACTTGTTCCTCAGTGGTGAACCCGGTTTGGGCTGAGGTAATTAGGGGTCTGCCCTGACACCTCTTGGGATCAAAGAAAGCCACAGCCGTTTCCTCTGCCTGGGCAGTTCTCTTTTAATAATGTTGCATAGTAGTTCTGTGATCGTGGCATAGTTAGGGACACATTTTAAATGTATTTTACATTTTGATTCTTTTGTGCTATGGTTTACAATGTAAAACTTTCACAATTCAAATACAATATTTATCAGCATTCTATTATTGCATACATGATAAAACAGAGGAATAGCATACAGTTCAATACTAAATTATTTTTTTTTAAAAATGACAATTCATCATTATTATAATCAATAATCCTATGTTACAAAAATGTTAAGACACAGATATAGGAAGGCTCTTAAAAATAAATGGACAACAGGAAATTCAGCCATCTTCCATGAGATATTTAACTATCTGCTAAAAGGACAAAAATTAACTAATACGGAAATATGACGTTAATGACAAAAATGACTCTGTGCTATCTACAGGAACCAATATAATGTTATTGTACTGTAATAATTACTTTAAGCTCATTCAAAGATCTACTAACTTGGGGATGCCCCCCAACGGAGTAAATATTTCTTTCAGGAATGCTGCTAGTGCAGTTGTGAGGGTTAACCCCTTTCCTTTTATTAATGTGCTGAATCCTGCAGTGTCATCACTGATCCCCAGCCTAAAGTCTCCTACCTTGTGGCCAGAGGAATGCAGCCACTACCTGATCCTGACTCTGGGGGTGGTATTATGTCGTGAGTCACCTCGTAGCAGGCACCAACAAATTACAAACGTAGTCAAAAGCAGTGTATGCTGGTGCAAGAAGTAACACAATTTTATTCAGGGTCCCAGACGCAGCTGGGACAGCAAATTCAAACAGAACACGGAACAGAACTATGTGAAAAGGCGCTGTCAAAGAAACACCCTCGAAGTGAAAACATTTATAGACATAAAAAGAATTAGCATTTGAGACATAGAAAATATCTCCCCACACCGAAATGATTGGTTCTTCGACTTTGGACTCATATACAACCCTATACATCATACTGGATCATTGGTTCCATGAACCTTCCCACATCGCCCTCAATTACAATAATGTGACGTCACAGTCCACCACCAATTCCCACAACACAAAATATATGATTAAAACATTTGAGACAACTAGCTGAACTTTATTATTCTGCTCTGGTCGCATCTTCCTGTCTCCCATGGGAACGGCTACACACCATGACTCCATCGAAGCCTTGACGCACGGACATAGTTTAAAATGATTGTTACATATTGGTAACATTCTAACCCTCTTCCTAGGGAAAATGGTCTGCAGGTGATTTGAAACTGCAGTGGGTCTTGCCGGCTTCAATAGAAAATCACATTTTATACATCATTTTGAATTAAAAATGGTCATTGGCAGACTATGTGCGCTCTAATCAGGTGACCTAAAAACATAACAAACTCTGTGTGCTTCTCTGTACACTTGGCATGGGATTGCATGCTCTGTGCTAATGATCCGTCTGCAGTGGCCTTTGCCGCAAACTAAATGCTCTCACATGTTTAAAACAAAGCAGGCTTTTGGGGCCTATTTACTGTGCTTCATTCTACCTCTAAGTTTAATTATACTTACCTGTGCTGCAGGATTTATGGATTTGTTTTATTAAGCTTTTAATTTTGCAGATATGAGAAAGGGCTAGCTTTCCTTTTACTACTCTCTCAGCTGATAAGTGCGTTCCTTCATACCACGCTGGACTTGCATATTTATTACAGTATCATGATGGGAGGATCACATGGGAGGAGATGGCTGTCGGGGAGAAGTGGTGACTCCCTTAGGAGGGCAAAGATCCTGTAATCCCTGAATACCTGATGGCATGCTGTCACTGCGCAAGTCCCTCCCAGGTTAAAACCCAAAGAACATTGTGTGAGTAACCACCTAAACAGAATATGTTTTCCACCTCAGCAAACCATGGGTCGCATGGGATGTCCCCTGATTATAATGGTTCTGTCTTGGGTAGAAAACTGCACATAATATTCACATAGCATCTTCTGTTTCCAAAAAATGTAAATCCAACAAACAATTGAAACAAAATAACCTTGGAAAGTATAAAAACAACATGGACTTCAATTCTCACAATTCCAATAGTACTCTGGCGAGGAAGAGGAGAGAGGAGTTAATGTGCAACAGGCACAACACTGAGCTAAAGACGCAGGCTAGTTGTTTCCAAGATCATAAGCTTTGAGGGAGATTTAATGGGATGTCAATTTGGGGAAACCTGGAACCTGCATTGCCAACAGCTAAGAGACTTTGAAGAAGAGATAAAAGGGCCAAAAGGGTACAATTCTCCTTGCACGAGATATTAGTTTAGGGAAATCCTGACCCTGCATTGCTTACAACCAAGAGACTTTGAAGAAGAGATACAAGGGATAAAAGGGTACAATTCTCCTTACACTAGATGTCAGTTTGGGGAAACCTGAAACCTGCATTGCCAACAGCTAAGAGACTATACAGAACAGATAGAAGGTCAAAGAGGGTGCACGTCCTCTCACGTGAGAAGTCAGTCTGGGGAAGCCTGAAACCCACATTGCCATAACTAAAGAAACAGGCAAACCTTGTACAATTCTCCTCATATGAGATGTCGGTATGGAGAAACCTGGACCAAACATTGCCACAAGCAGAGAAACATTAACAGTTGTGTGGAGTTGAAACCATTCTTGGCAGGAGAGTAAACCAGGAATGGAACAAGTTCTGTGAAGTAAAAACCATTCCTGGCAACCGAATAAACCAGGAGAGTGTCATGCCCGCGCCGCTGGCGCACGCATTGGCAAACATCATGGACTACTTGGTACACATTTATCCTCCTAATACTCCTTGAACAACTCCTTTTCACGCCTTGGTCTTTTATTTCCATTTGCTCAACTTTGGTTCTTTCTTATTTTATTCAGTTAACTACATTTACCATAATGCACCTGGCTGCAGTCCTCAATTCCTGGCTATTCTCATTCATCGTTATTGGGACCACAATCCCCAGAAGCCCTAGCGGCCAGTGCTGCTTCCACCTGCTCAGGACCAGAGAGGGAGGAGGCAGATTGTCTTCAGGTGTGCTGCTACTGGTGCTGTCAATTAGCCTGCCTCAGAACAGGGCAGGGCTGTATATAAGCAGCTGCCTGCAGGAGCACAGTGTCTTGCATCTTGAGATCTCCCTGCTCCTGTTTGCCTTGACCCTCTACTTTGTTTGCTGTTCCTGTTGCTGCATTTCCCTGTTTTGGATCCAGTGCCCTGCCGGGCTCTCTACTTTGCAGCTGATCACGCTCTGCTGCCTTCCAGCCTCCGCCCTTGCCCTGCCGGGCTCTCTACTTTGCAGCTGATCACGCTCTGCTGCCTTCCAGCCTCCGCCCTTGCCCTGCCGGGCTCTCTACTTTGCAGATGATCACGCTCTGCTGTTTTCCAGCCCCCGCCTGTGCCCTTTGGGGTTTCCTACCTAGCAGCCGATCACGCTCCGCTGCTTGCTACCTACCTTTTTCCACTGGGTTCTCAGCCTGGCAGCCTACTACAGCACTCTGCAGCCCTCTACAGTCAGCGGCCCTGCTCCTCTGGGCTCACTCCTTGCTGCCCTGCTCTTCTGGGCTCCTTGTCTTGCAGCCTGCCTCACTCCGGCTGCCTACAGTCCCTTGCAGCCCTCTACAGTCAGCGGCCCTGCTCCTCTGGGCTCACTCCCTGCTGCCCTGCTCTTCTGGGCTCCTTGTCTTGCAGCCTGCCTCACTCCGGCTGCCTACAGTCCTTGTCCTCTGGGCTCCCTGCCCTGCAGCCTGCACCTCTTCGCTGCCTACAGCCCTTGTCCTCTGGGCTCCCTGCCTTGCGGCTTGCTACACTCCTCTGCCTTACAGCCTGATTTACACTTAGCTGTCTACAGCCCTGATCCTCTGGGCTCCCTACCTCGCTGCCCTATTCTTTTGGGCTCTCTGTCTGTCGCCTACTACTAATCTCTCTCTGTCCTGTTCTTCTAGACTCCCTGCCTTGCAGCCTACTACAGTCCTCCGCTGTCAACTACAGTTTGCCTGTACCTAGTGCCACTCTTGACTTCAGACCTGCTTCCTACTTTGCAGCCCTTCTGTTTTCCTGACTGCTGCTCCCTTGTTCTCTTACTTGAGTCCTCTGTACTCCACCTTAGGTTATCTACTTCAGTCTAACTGCCTTTCCTTCATTTCCTTCTGCTAGATTGCTCATTGACTTCCTTTTCACTGGATATTTCTGTTCTTGTCTTCTTATGTGTCTTATGTAATCCCTTTGTACAGAGCTTGCCCATTGGTTTCCGGCAGGCAACCTCTGCCCCTTCCCTTGTCGCGTTTTTAGTGTTACAGACACCCACTGCTGTTGTTCCCAGACATGAGCATACAGCGCGGGCCTCTGTTATAGCAATCTGTGCAGAAGGCTGGAGTTTCCTAAGGTTCGTGGAACACTCTTTCCCATTTCAGCATACACTCCAAGAGGGAATCCAGTTTGTTTGTACCTTTGTATCTTTTGCCCTTTTGGCTCCCAGCTACAGTTTCCTACTCTTCTTTCTTGTTGAACTTCCTGCTGTGTGTGCTTATCTGCTACCTTACTTCAGCACAGTCACCCAAACCCTACCGGGGTGCCCTGTGCCACTCTTGACAGAGTGCCATTCCTGACAGAGAGGAGCAGTTGTTTTGTCATTGAAAACAGTGTTGTGGAAACAAAATATTTGCTTTATCATCCTGACAAACGATGTGTGAAGGCATCATGAAGCAAGACACAGACAATAGATTAGTGCAAACAAAATACCTTTATTAACTTGAATGTCAGGATGTTTGAAGGCCTAACTGTCCCTATGCTAAGATGGGATTTCCCAACTTGAACGAAACTAAGGAAAGTCTGAGTCAAATAGTTCAACTTAAAAGTCTGTCTGTGTCCAAAACCTATCCTTGCCCTCACAACTAAAACTAAACAATGGGTAGGGACGTCAATAATGAAAGAAATGGTGATCAACATAAAGTTCTGAGCTTCTTACAGCTCTTTGCTTCCCTTTCAGCTCCCCTTCTCCAGGTTTAAAGATTTTTCAAAAAAGTCTCAAGATTACCTTTCCCCAGTTCAAGCCAATACAGTTACACACAATCCTCAGGGCTCCCTACCTCAAGTTCAATGTAACACAGTTCTCACAAAAGAGGGGGTCTTGAGGCTCCGTCCTCAAGGCAGTATTGGCAGTTCCTCAAATCTCAGGGTTCCTTTACCAAAGTTTTCAACGTAACACTTGCACTGGTTTCAAACTCTCAACACAAAATAGGTCCACTTTACCCTCTTTATGGTTTTCTTCATCAGTTCACTCACAGTGCTCCTTGCCTTATTTCACAATGGGCCTCATTACAAGTGTGCCGGTCTGGAATCAACTGTGCCAGTAGAACCGTACTGCCGCTGTTGTCCGGACCAGCACATTCTGATCCGCAATGGCAGAAACATCATCACTGTAAAGTGACGCCCACGGTGCAACCGCACTCGGTAGCACCGTGGCCGCAAACAGCGGGATGACTCGAGGGAGCACCCTGAATTACCGGCACGGCGTAATACCGGGTACATTACGAGTACCAGGTACACGGAAACACCACCATAAATATGTGCCTGGAATACCGGAACCACGGACTGGGCGTTAGACAGTGCCAGGAGAGCTGCAACAAGCCCCAGGTGTACACAATTAGGCCAGCTGTACAACATAGACCACTGGGAACCTACAAAAGGGCCACACCCACACCGAACCCACCTTCCAACGCAACCATGCTGGCAGTCAGCCTAGCAGCAATTGGATTGGGGAACCTGCAAGCAGCAGTGGATTTAGAAGCAGCACTGAGGCAGATGAGGAGGCGGCGTAGATGCAGGAGGCAAATGAGGAACCCAGTGGCCATCCCAAACATCAATGTACAGCAGGTACCACCCCGCAGGCAGCCAGCAATACCCAGCATCACGGCCTCACCCTGGGACCTGACCTGAAGTCAAATACACACATTATACCGGCTTGACAGGAAAAATCAATTGTCACCCTCATCGAAGAAGACATCAGCAGCATCATGTCACAACCCTCGCCCAAAACCCCCTCTGGCAAACCCATTGGCCAGGTAGAGTCAGGACTCGGGCCTCTAGAGCCTGGCATCCTCTTCAAAAGCCCTCATGGGGCCAGTAGTCCTGGTGCCTATGGAGCCAGGCTCATACACCATGAAAAACAATGTGCTTGGGAACTACTTTATTGTATTGTCAGCCAACATGGAGGCATCCACATAGCTTGGTTCATAAGAACCAAGCTATGCGGTCTAGTGTTTTGGGTGTGGTAGCCTGGGGACTACTTTACCTGGACTATTTTGTTGGGGCTATTTAAACCACACCCGAGCAAGACAACACGCCTCGCGTTACTTTGCATCTTGCAACGTGACGCTCACCGTGTCGAACTATTTCCTCGAACCTCGGAGAAGCATAACCTGCAAGGAGACAAAAGGAACATCATTAGCAGCAGCATCTTACCTGCAGTCTTCATCTTTAAACACTCGCAGCTACTGAGAACAGCTTCCTCGAATCTGCACGCCTCCCGGACAGAACGACCTGAAAGAGGAAGATAGGGGCAACATTAAAGAAAGCAGTAGGGACATTTACAAATTACGAACTGCTCAAAAGGCTTACCTGGCTGGTCGCCTCTCGGCTGGCACCACTCCGGACATTCCACTCGCGCTGAAGAACACCGCGACCTAAAAGGAAGGAAAACACAGGTTAGCAAGGCAAAACATCGCAGTGCTGTGCATAGCGCTTACTTACCGCATCATAGCGCTCTTGCCACAATTTACCAGTGGGGCTCAACCAAGCCAGTTCGCCGCGCTGAAGCTCTGCATACCTAAGGGAGAAAAAAGAGACATTTTAAACAAAGAAAGGCATGCAGGATAGCAACAAAACTAAAGAACAGCAATAAGATCTACCTGAACAATATCAAACGGGCCGGCGTCAGTGAAGTAACTGGACCGCACTCGCCCATGAAAGACAACGCGCCCCTGCAAAGAAGACAGGACAGAGAGCACGCCTAATTCTACCACAAGGTGAGGAGAGGGCACCAAAAGGACTGAAATCATACAGGGGTGGAGGGAGGATACTTACCCCAGTCGGTCAGTCTTGAACACAGTCCTCCTGTATTTTCAGGCAGAACCTTCCCCGCAGACCACATCAGGGCAAAGCTGAGAAGCATACCAGCGAGTAACCCGGCTAGGTGGTGTCCCTGTGGATACCAGGTGAGCGTAACACAACGCAAAGCCTACCATAACAAATCCACCTGGGCGCCATGGAGACATCAGAAATGGACCAATTGGCCCAATTACTAGGAGAGCTTCGTGCTGAGGTTCATTCTGCCCGACAAGAGACTAGTGCCCTCCGGAGAGACCTGATAGTGACCAAAGAACGCACCGAAGAGATTAGCAAGCAATACTTGCAATCACAGGCAGGACAGACGCCTCTACCTGGAAGCAATCCAACGATGCAAAACCCTGCCATACCACCCACTCCGGTACAGATCACGTTACCTGGAACAGTGCCCCTGGCATCACCAGAAAGGTTCTCAGGCGACCCACGGAAGTATGCGGCATTCATCAATCAGTGCCGCCTTCATTTTCTTTGTAGGCCTGGAGTATTTCCAAACGACCAGGCTCGGGTAGCTTTTGTCTTATCATACCTGAGTGGTAGTGCAGCAGATTGGTCGATGCCGTTGGTAACCCATGACGATCCTCTATTACATGACTTTGGGGGGTTCCAGAGAGAAATGGAAAAAATGTTTGCTCGCCATACCCAGGAACAAGCAGTAGACAATGAACTCTTATCCCTCCGACAGGGGAATCAGGACTTGTTAACGTACATTGCTACCTTCAACAGACTGGTTGCCGAAGCTAGGTGGCCAGAAAACCCTGCCATACCACCCACTCCGGTACAGATCACGTTACCTGGAACAGTGCCCCTGGCACCACCAGAAAGGTTCTCAGGCGACCCACGGAAGTATGCGGCATTCATCAATCAGTGCCGCCTTCATTTTCTTTGTAGGCCTGGAGCATTTCCAAACGACCAAACTCGGGTAGCTTTTGTCTTATCATACCTGAGTGGTAGTGCAGCAGATTGGTCGGTGCCGTTGGTAACCCATGACGATCCTCTATTACATGACTTTGGGGGGTTCCAGAGAGAAATGGAAAAACTTTTTACTCGCCATACCCAGGAACAAGCAGTAGACAATGAACTCTTATCCCTCCGACAGGGGATTTAGGACTTCTTAACGTACATTGCTACCTTCAACAGACTGGTTGCCGAAGCTAGGTGGCCAGAAAACAAAAGAACCACGTTATTCCATCGAGGCTTACGAGGCAAATTAAAGGACGTCTTAGCCCAGGTGGTTGATCCACCCAGAGACTGTGCAGAATTCATAAATCTGGTTGTGCAGCTAGCCCACCGGTTGCAGGACCGAAAGGCAGACCGGTCTAAGATTATTTTGTTGGGGCTATTTAAACCACACCCGAGCAAGACAACACGCTTCGCGTTACTTTGCAGCTTGCAACGTGACGCTCACAGTGTCCAGCTATTCCCTCGAACCTCGGAGAAGCAGAACCTGCAAGGAGACAAAAGGAACATCATTAGCAGCAGCATCTTACCTGCAGTCCTCATCTTTAAACACTCGCAGCTACTGAGAACAGCTTCCTCGAATCTGCACGCCTCCCGGACAGAACGACCTGAAATAGAAAGATAGAGGCAACATTAAAGAAAGCAGTAGAGACATTTACAAATTACGAACTGCTCAAAAGGCTTACCTGGCTGGTCGCCTCTCGGCTGGCACCACTCCGGAAATTTCCAATCGCGCTGAAGAACACTGCGACCTACAAGGAAGGAAAACACAGGTTAGCAAGGCAAAATTTCGCAGCGCTGCGCATAGCGCTTACTTACCGCATCATAGCGCTCTTGCCATCATTTACCAGCGAGGATCAACCAAGTCAGTTCGCCGCGCTGAAGCTCCGTATACCTAAGGGAGAAAAAAGAGACATTTTAAACAAAGAAAGGCATGCAGGATAGCAACAAAACTAAAGAACAGCAATAAGACCTACCTGAACAATATCAAACGGGCCGGCGTCAGTGAAGTAACTGGACCGCACTCGCCCATGAAAGACAACGCGCCCCTGCAAAGAAGTCAGGACGGAGAGCACGCCTAATTCTACCACAAGGTGAGGAGAGGGCGCCAGAAGGACTGAAATCATACGGGGTGGAGGGAGGATACTTACCGCAGTCGGTCAGCCTTGAACACAGTCCTCCTGTATTTTTAGGCAGAACCTTCCCCGCGGACCACATCAGGGCAAAGCTGAGAAGCATACCAGCGAGTAACCTGGCTGGGTGGTGTCCCTGTGGATACCAGGTGAGCGTAACACATCATTAACATCCGGACTGCCATCCCACCCATGCTGAAGGTAGTCTCCGTACTGCACTTTCTAGGCACTGGAACCTATCAGCACACTTTTGGGGAGCTGCACAGGCCGTCACAACCCTGTTTTCCAAGGATACTCTTCCAGGTACTGGATGCACTGCTACGCCATGTGTCACTTTATAACAAAAGGGGAAAACCCAAATGATCATAAAATGTGATCTTCTACCTTATTTTTCGGGAAAGTAGGAACCAACTATACATTATGGTAGAGAAGGATTATCAACTGTTAGACCTCAAAACAAAATTATGTAGATCAAATTCGAAAGTTTATTACAAAAGCATCATACAAATCTCTCATCTGAGAATACAGTACAAAATACATAAAACACTCTAAAAACTGAACACTAGTCTTGGTGACAAAAAAACTTCATAATTGAAGAATGGGTATTGTGTATGCCCAATTAGGACTTGGAAAAAAACATTAGAATTAATAACTATCTTATTGTTTTTATAACATTTAATAGTAATGATTTACAGTTCTATTTTCACCATGACCAGAAATTTGGGACTCAAGATGTTTCTGTCCTCTGAGTTGAGAGGGGACATTCATCAGGAGATGTCACAATGGCTAGAGTTGTGTTAAAAAACATACAGTCTTCTTTTAATTAAGTCTTGTTCACTAACTGGTAGGAAAAACTGTTGTTAAAACATAGAACAAAAACAAAGGTAATCTATAATTGCTCATATTCCTTGGTACAACAATAAATGATCAAGGCAGGTCCAGGTATGCAACTTACCTGGTCTTGCACGTGGAGAGTACTCCTCGAAGGTTATACGTCCAGGATTGGACAGGTATCTAGAGACAGGTGAAGTTTATCAATACTGTCTGGAAGGAACCTATACAATGGATAGGAGGACTATCAGACCTGACACATAAATTGTGATACAACATGTTTTTTTCTCATAAGGATCACCCGTGATCTTACCTCAAAAATGGAGTGGCTCCTCTAATGAGGGGTGGGGCAATAGCCCTAATCATCGACTCTCTTAAAACTGCGCCTTCAAAAGCATCCAGTAGATCCTACCGAAGAGAATGATACATAAGGGCGTTGACAACTCTCTAGCTACTGCACAGAATCGTCAGATTTAATTAGTAAAGATTGATAATTTCTAAAAATCAATATATTCGTACCTTCAGAAAATTTTATGCATTCGAAGATTTTCTTTAATAGTGGAGCTCTCTCCAAATGGTAGCGTACATAAGCTCAAGTCCAAAAGATGAGTAAAGGTGCCGTTATGGGCTAAAAGGCTCTTCTCAGAAGCGGTGTATGGGCTACCAGAGAAATTGCCCTTCTATAATTAGTGGTCCACCCAGAGCAATGTTATAAAGTGACTGGTGTCGATCATGGCACATCTACTCCTACCTTAAGTCATCCGTCGTAGGACCATGAATATGCGGTCTTGTACAGCGGGAGGTCTTAGAGTACATTCAATCCTCTCTTCATGCATAGCGAACGCGGAATGACACTGTTAGGAAACAAAACCACTGGAAACAACCTGAACTCCATCTTGGGAGTCTCCTGGTGGTCCCTTTTTAGTGTTTAGTAATTGGGTCCACGAAAAACCATTTATTTCTCTTTGGGGAGACTAGTCGTGGCGGATCTACTACCCTATGTCATATTTTGCTAAAAAGATTTTTTAGAAAGAATATTCTACATGCCTGCAAGTACAAATTCACTACTACAACACGGGATGGCACTGTTAGGAAACCGAACCACTGGAAAACCCCAAACTCCATATTGGAAGTGTCCGGGTAATTCCTTTTTTAGTGATCATTTGATTTGGTCCATAAAATTGAGTTTTTCACCTTATTTGGACCAGTCTTAGTCGATGAATAGCACTATTAGAAAACAAAACCACCAAAAACAACCTGAACTTCATCTTTGGAGTCTCGGGATGGTCCTTTTTTAGTGTTTAATTACACCACATTGCCCTACCCTGAACCACTGCACAGGTCATTGCCACGGAAATGGCCTTCCATGCCCTTGCCGGCATGCACAATGTCATTGGTGCATTAGATTGTACGCATGTGGAGTTGACTGTCAGACAAGCAATTGAGGCAATGTATCGCAACCAGAAGCAATTTCACTCACTCAAAGTGCAGATGGTCTGTGATGCACAACAACTCATCACGCATTGCTGTGTGTGGTTCCCGGGGTCCACACACGAATCAATGGTATTGCGGAACGCCACGTTGCCAGGGTACATGGCACGTTATCCGGAGAAAGGACCTGGCTGTTGGGTGAGTAGAACTACCAATACATGACCTCTGTGTAGTGGGGCGGGGGGTCAATAGACAACCACCACAGTATCCCTGGCTGTTGGGCGAGTAGAACTACCAATGCATGACCTCTGTGTAGTGGGGGGGGAGCAATAGACAATGACCACAGTGTTCCTGGCTTTTGGGTGAGTAGAACTACCAATACATGACCTCTGTGTAATGGAGGGAAGGGGCAATGGACAATGACAAGAGTCCACCCAGCTTACCGCTGCAACAGGCAAATGACAGTATGCCATGTCACAGGAATACATACCCTGGCTAATGTTAAAAATACCCTAGCCATGGAGTGGCACGACATGTGATGCCAACATGTGGATGCAAGTAACTCCACCGGTGATTAAATAGTAGTTACACCCATCTGCACGATGGCTGCACATTGTGCAGTGCGCAGTAGTCACTTCAATTGTATGGGGTGCATCTGCCTGACGCAGATCTTGCCAGCACCTTGCAATACATGAAGCACCTACTACATCTTAACACAGCATCGTGTAAATTGCAATGAATGAGACATGTAGTTGCCTAGCAGCACATCACAAATAGAGACATCAAACAAAACAGTCTCTGCAGGAATGCGTGACCCAAGTGTGCAGAATAGAAATGTTCTTCAAAGTCATACCAGATCGTCATCTGTGGGTTGTATTGAGTTGTGTGCTGATCTCATACAGAGAGTCTGTACATGCTAGCATTTGCAAAAACAAACCACAAACACAAACATGTCTCCTTACTATCACTCCCATGCAGGTGATGCCGGATATGCACTCACGACACCAATCTGACGGCCACATAACATGCATGAGGAGGCCTACAACCGGGCACACATACGGACACGGGACATGATAGAGCGGACCTTTGGACTGCTGAGGGCCAGGTTCCACTGCCTCAGCCGATCCGGCGGGGCATTGCAGTACAGCTTCGTGAAGGTATGCCAAATTGTGCTGGCATGTGCCATGCTGCACAATATGTGCATATGCAGGAACATTACACTGCCCCCGGACATGGAGCCAGCAGATGAGGATGAAGAGGATGATGACGATGATGATGGGATGGGTGTATAACCAGGCTGCGGTGCCATTGATGGACTATATGCACGGGGCGCACTTATTGACCATTATTTCTGACCAACTTCAACTGCACATGGTGCACATCAATTTGTGACACTTACGTTAAATGAAGGATACACACACAGCAGAAGATTGTCCACTCGTAATTCACATTTGCAAACCAGTGTATTAAGAAAAGAGCAATAAGAAAAAATACCCACACGTGACCTCCCACATCCTCAACGTACCCACCCACCGCCCAGGCCCCAACTAGGTATCCCCACTATGGACCCCCCCCACATCACCAATGTACCCACCTACCACCCAGGCCCCAACTAGCTATCCCCACTATGGACCACCCCACCTCCCCAACGTACCCACCCACCGCCCAGGCCCAAGACACAATGTTATCATGTGTAACTTCAGTGTCTCAGGGTACACCCTATTTTTTTCCATGCTTGGGCCCATGAATGTCCCTTGGAGTTGGCCCAGACAGCCGCATGGCCCTTTTCTTGGGGCTGCTGCCAGAGAGCTTGATGGAGTGGTGCTGGTGGAGGGAAAAGCAGGGTGTGGCGGGGGCAGACGGCTCATAACGGGCTGCAGGGCCAGTGCAAATGTCTCTGCGAAGTTCGATTGAACGCTGTTGCCCTCACGTACCCTTCCGGACATCAACATGTTTGATGTTGCACAACGGCCAATGGCACGTGACAACCTCCAGACTGTCTTTTCGGTGCTCTCCCGCTGCAACCACGACTCCTCACGTTGGAGCCTTGATTCCTACAGGTGTTGCTCTACAAGTCTGGCCAGCGTGTCCTAACGTTGTTCTATGGGCTGCATGCGAGAGGTCAACTCCTGCAGCGATGGCGTAGGGGAGCGCATTGGACTCTGGAGGCCCATTGGGCTGAATATGTCCAGTTGATAAGGCGTGGAGGTGCAACCCTCATTTCCTGACACCAGTGTCTTGTGTGCTTTCCACACCATCAGATTCTGGCAGGTCTGGAGGTGCTGCTGCATTTGAAGGTGTACTTGGAGTGGCAGCAGGGGGTATTTCCTGAGGTGCCTGCAGGTTTGTTGGCGCTGCTGGGGGATTTTCGGGCGGTGCCTGCAGGTTTGCTGGCGCTGCAGGGGCGGTGGTCTCCTGAGCGCGGTGCACCTGGACCGTAGTTGCACCACGGGAGTCGAAGGTGCCTGCGCCGGATGGCGATTGTCGTCTTTGAAGATGGGCACATCCAGTCCCCCTTGACATCCCCTGATGACCCCCGTTGGTGCCAGATGATGTTCCTGTAGGGGATTGTAAGGCATGCCATTAGTGGTGTCACAGGATGTGTATGGTACAATCATATGCAACACACTGCTCAAGCATTATCAACATTCGGTTGCATGCATTGATGTGTGCTTCGGTCATGTGTGTGTGTCTGGGGTTCCACTTTGGTGCACGCCATCTGGCTGGCTGGGGGGGACCATGGGGTTACTGGGTGTGCTGGGCTTGATGGAGACTGTGATATGTGACTCCCTGTGCATTGCTGGGGGGCACATGGGGGTACTGGGTGTGCTAGCCTTGATGGGGACTGTGATATGTGGCTCTCTGTACATTGCTGGGTGGGCACATGGGGGTACCGAGTGTGCTAGGCTTGATGGGGACTGTGATATCTGGCTCTCTGTGCATTGCTGGGGGGCAAATGGGGGTACTGGGTGGGATGGGCTTGATGGGGACTGTGATATGTGGCTCTCTGTGCATTGCTGGGGGCACATGGGGGTACTGGGTGTGCTAGCCTTGATGGGGACTGTGATATGTGGCTCTCTGTACATTGCTGGGTGGGCACATGGGGGTACCGAGTGTGCTAGGCTTGATGGGGACTGTGATATCTGGCTCTCTGTGCATTGCTGGGGGGCAAATGGGGGTACTGGGTGTGCTAGGCTTGATGGAGACTGTGATATGTGGCTCTCTGTGCATTGCTGGGGAGGCAGGTATACCTTGATTCACATTCATGTCTTTTCGCTTTCTGTACTTAGCGGCCTCGCCAGGTGTCCCTGTTCCCGCCTCAACTCCACCTACTCCCTCTATTCTTTTGAGGTGCAGCATGCTACTACACCTCTCCTCCCACGGTAGCAGCTTCAGTGGGGAATGTGGTCCACCTCCTGTGGCACTGCATTGCTGTCCGTGGGCTGCCAGTATGTTCAGCACCCACAGTCGCAGGTCATCCCACCTCTTGTGGCAGTCTTTTACAAAATGGGGTGTCACCCCCACAGCTGATACCTTCTGGGAAGCTTCAGCCCATATGGCCTTTTGCCTCTGCTGCGTGGTGCACCTCTGGTCTGCGCTGAACAACTTCCCTGCATTGTCGACTATGTGCTCGACAAGCATGGTGAGTTCTGCCTCACTGAAGCGGGGTTTCCGCTGCCGGCTCACTGGGATCCTGGATGACATCTTCCTCAGTGTTTTTAGGCTGTCACAGAGGCTGTGGGCCTTGTGATACCAGAGTATTGCAGTGGATTGTGATTTATGTAATGGCCTCCGCTTTCTTTCCAGTTTCCTCGATAATGGTATTTCCGGCACTGGTGTTTCCACCTCTGCTATGTCCGACATGCACGAGGCGGATACGGATGTACCGCAGGCCTTTTTACCGGTGCATCTGTCTCCGTCAGAGTTACCGTATTGGCGGTGGCACAGGTTACGCACTTTGTGAGGTGCGCGGCTGCCAAGCCGTGATTCAACCTTATTTACGCCTTCATGCGGTGATGGAACCGGTGTCACCGCCATCACGGTAATGGTACTAGGTTGGTCTTCAGTAGGACAAGGGGATACCATGTCTCTCCTGTCCTGTCCTTGACCCCTCTTTTCTTCACTCTTTTTCTGGTCCTTCTAAGCTGATAATATATTTAGGCATTTTCCGGATCAGTGGGACAGTGATGGCAATACCCCATTACTACCTCTGCAATAGAGGGTTCTTACTGAAAGAAAGATGCAGAATACTGCATCTCGACTGAGGACATTTCAATCCCAATCCCCAACAACCCTCCACCCAGGTGATCCTCCCTCGCTTCTCCATCTCCAGGGTCAGGACCCAAAAGCGATGCCCTGTCCCTTCCACCTGAGAAGAGGACCCAAGGGGAGTAGATGTGAGGACGCCCTCAGGTTTCTTGCATATGGTACAACAAGAGAAATGTGTCCACTATTCTGACAAAAGTATTCTATAGAACAGATTGATATTACATCCTTCTAAGTAAGCATTTAAACATCTTGAGAAGAATACTCTGTGAACTGGAAACATTTGCTTTAGTTTTGAACACGTGTTCTATGGAAGACACATTTACCTTGCCAATTTGAGAAACATGGTGAATGAAAGAGACATTTTTCATTTAACTGAATGAAATACCGTTGGGAGAAAACTCTTTCAAATGTCTTACTGAATTGATTCAGGGGAAGGGATCAAACCCTGGACACAAGGATTACACATTTTGGTTGTATATGTTAGTGTGAGGGTCAGATGTCTTAGGACACAAGGTCAATTTTCTTTAATCTTAGTTTGCTAGGCAGGAACATTCCTGTTAGGATAGGGAAAGATAGGCCTTTATCTCATCCCTCTTTAATTTTGAATAAACCTGGCAAATGTTGAGAAAACTCACTTACCCCTTACATGATGTGTAGAATGTGAGGGCACCATTGTTCCAAAAAATCACTTTGAAGGTAAGTTAGTACTATCCCTCAGTCCTGTGTAAATTGAGCACTTTCCCCTTGGATACTATAGGTGACCATTCCATCGCCAAAATCCTCCACACCTTCTGGAGCCAGTCAAACTGCATTGGAAGTTGTTGTTGCTTCCACCTATGCGCAAGCATCATCCATGCAGCTATCAATAACACCATAAATGCTTTCCTTTGGGCTTTGGAAGGTAAGTTATTTTCTGCGTCAAATAGCCCACACATCCATTCCTGTGCAGCAATTGGTTTTTCAAATGTGCACATTTCCCTTATCTGAGAGGTCATTTTAGACCAAAATGGCACTACCACAGGACACGTCCACAAAATGTGGGCTCAGTCCCCTTGACTTTGACATCCTCTCCAACATGCTGATGAAACCTTAGGGTACATTGTATGCAACACCATCAGTGTGTAGTGCCATTGCATCAGGATTTTATACCAGGCCTCCCTAAGTTGTATTGACCATAGTCAGCGTAGGTATATTTCCCCACACATGTTCCCAGTGCTCCACTGGAATGTCTATTGTCAGTGTGCCCTCCCACTTTTTCATATATGCCAATGGAGTCAAGTACAAGCTTATATAACGTGGAGACCAGGCTTTTAGTTCCTGTGTGCGTGTTGATACATTTCTCAAAAAGCAATCAGCTCCCTACACGCATTTTATTTTACAGTCGCATCCAACAACCAGTGTCTCAACCGATAGTACCTCATTCTGTCCCTCTCCGTAAGCCCTATATGTTGTTGCATGTGTCAGAGGATAGTTTTTCCGTTCCCTGCATCATATCCCCAACTTTTACACAGCCACCCTTATGCCATCGTGGGAAGGCTCCTATTTCCATCCCAGGTGAGAAGTGTGGGTTTGCAGACATAGGGGTGTAAGGAGTGGTGATTGAGGACAGCAACCCCTGCTCTAGTAGCCCATCCCATATGTCACACACTATAGAAATAATATGCCTTATACGAGTGTTAGGGTGTTGATCGGATTTTCGCATTCACAGAATGCCCTCCAAGGGCTTCCCTACCATTGGTTTGTCCATCCTCACCCATTGCTTTGATCTCTGTCCCAAAAAACATTCCCTCACCACCCTCAGTTGTTCCATCTCGTAATATCTCACAAAGTCTGGAAGACCAAGGCCTCCCCTATCCTTGGACGTCATCAGCATTTTCATAGCTATCCTGGGCCAAAAAGACCAAATCCAAATGACCTAACCAACCCAAAAAGTCAGAATGAAGGTACCACCAAATGGTCGACCTTCTAAAACGTCAACATTTGGTTGGGTAGGTCATTTGGATTTGCTCTAGGGCTGCGGGGGCTGCAGTGTGTCCCCCGGACCCCTGCTCACTATACTGTGAGCGGGGTTTGCGGGGATGCCCCCCACAACTGTCCCGAGGTCCCCAAAAAATAAAAAAACAAAAAACAAAAAAAAGGGCTGGGGGACTGCGAGGTATCCCTCGCAACCCCCTGCTCACTATAATGTGGGCAGGAGTTGCAGGGATGTCTCGCAGTCCTCCCCCAAAAATTCAATAAAATAAAATAAGTCTGCGGGAGCTGCGGGGGTGTATCCCACAAGCCCCGCTCACAATACCATACAGTATGTGAGCAGGGGTTGCGGGGGATACTCCTGCAGCTGTCCCGAAAAAGAAAAAAAAGGAGAGGACCCTGCAGCGCCGATTCCCGATCACAGAAGTGAAAGGGAACCGGCATTGCAGGGATAGAGCGAGACGGAATGCAAGGTAAGTAGGGGCATGGGGGGTGGGAGTGTGGGTAGGGGAGTGGGAGGGGGTGTGGGTAGGGGTTTGGGCAAGTCGGTTATGTTCAGGGGAGAAAAGACCGAAGATTATTTCGAAAAACTAATCTTCAATCTTTTCTCCCTCGAACATTTCCGCCTCAGTAAAACAACCTCAAATCGTTTATTCTGCCATATAAAAGCCGACAATATTTTGTACAGCGACCTAAAAAAAGAGCTTGGTATATGGAGAGGCAGGCCAAGGAAGAGTGACCATTTTGATCACTGCAATTCGCCCTAACCAGGAAATTGACAGTGGATTCCATCTCGCCAAATCAGCTTTAACTTTACTTAGAAGTCCCGGGTAGTTTTTGTCAGGGACATAGTTTTATCTATGATTACCCCTAGATACTTAATACCCTGTAGCCCAAGTACAGGGAGAGTGCAAGGCTATAGTTTCATTCTGATCTGGATTGAGGACCTGAAAATGTCAGATTTTTGTATTTTTACCCTTTGTCCATCTACATAGTGAATGTGTCAAGCTTCATTATGAGACTTTTAACCAAGCTCTCTGGGTGCGTCAGTGCCATAAATATGTAATTCGCAAACACAACTATTTTTTGCTCCACTCCACCAAATTGAATTCTTTGTATTTCCAGGTTATGTTTAATCTATGTAAGGAAGGTTTCTAAATATAGGACATAGAATGGCAGGGAGAGGGGCATCCCTGCCTTGTTCCCCGACGTATTGGGATTTCTTCATGATATGAGTATGAGTGGGTACTAATCGATAAGTATATTGTGGGGTCCCGGTAATTTGCTCAGAACATGTGCCTAAATCTGGTACTGAAGCCATATGTTCTAAACTGTTGAAAAGGAACAGCCATTCGACTCGATGTAAACCCTTTTTATAGCATCTAGGGAGATCAAGATGGATGGCATCTGTCTAATCGATGTTTTTTCTAATATATGGCATATCTGCCTATAGTTATCAAACATTTGTCTCCTGTAGATAAACCCGGTCTGGTCCAGTTAGATCCACATCGGAAGAAGCTGGGTTAGCCATTTTGCCAGTATACGGGTATAAATCTTTGCGTCTATATTCATTAATGCTATAGGTCTATATGACCCACATTTCTTCATGTCTTTATTAGGCTGTCTAAAAAAACACCACTTTGGCCTCATACATTGATTGTGAGACCACTCCCATTTTTGCAATAGAGCTAAATAGTTTCATGAGGCTCTGTGCCAATTCTGCTCTGTACTGTTTATAACACGGGGCCGGGTAACTGTCTGGCCCTTGGTCCTTATTAACTGGCAAGGATTTAATTACCCCCCAATGCTTTCCAGGGGAGTTGTCTTTAGGAGAGGGACATATTGTAAATAATCCACAACCGTTATGTCTTTCGGGATGGATGGTGAATATAACATTTCATAAAAATGTGTAAATGTGTCTATGATAGCTTTGTTGCCTGCAATGATCTTCCCCTCCTCATTGTTGAGTCGAAGAATAGTTTGTGCGGCCATTCATGCCTCCAGCTGTCTGGCTAACAATCGATCAGCCTTGTTGGCACATAGACAGTATCTCTGCTTGGCTTTCAAGAGGAACATTTTGCCTCTGCACATTCACAGTAGATCTAGCTGTCCTCAAATGTGTGTTCAGGTTTTTTGTAAAGCCTTTGCCTGGTTGTCAGCTAAAATCAGCATAACCCTGCTAAATTGTGCTTCCTTCCAACTCCTTTTCCATTTGTCCCCATTGCTGCTCCCTCTGGGACCTCTGTGCATTCAGCTCTCCCCGAAGGACTACTTTAAACGCATCCCAAAGTATCTCTGGGCTGACCTCCGGGGTATCATTGATGTTGAAGTATTGATTTATTTTGTCCCCAACCTCGTCAGCTATCACACTGTCTTTCAACAGTTCCGTAGGAAACATCCATCATCAAAGTCTCCTGGTCTTGTTAATAGCCCCAAATTCAGCTGCCAGAGGGGCATGATCAGAGAGAGATCTGGAGCCTACCGCCACCTCACCCACATCCAACATTAACCCTGCGGAGACCCACATGTAGTTGATTCTTGATAGTGACTGAGGTACATGGGAAAAGCAAGTACAACACCTCTCATACCCTTTCTTGACCCGCCATACATACCTTAAAGACAGGTCCTCATATCTATTCTGTAGGGCATGCGATGGGCCCAGTTGTCCTCATTGTACCTCAGAACGTCTATCTAACTGAGGCACCCCTGTCAGATTGAAGTCACCGGTCAATATGATATCACCATCCGCAAACTGTTCCAGGATAGCTGCAACACTACAGAGAAAGCTATCCTGTCCTGTATTGGGTACATATATGGTGACTAATGTGTAGGGCTGTTGGTCAATTAACGAATAGGTACCGTCCTTGTGGATTGTATGTGAGGTTTGTATGTTTAGTGAGTCCTTGTGTGCAATAAGTACCCCTGCAGTCTTACCTTGAACATTAGCTTGGTACACCTGTGAAAAGTGCTTTAATCTCACAATGTTCTTGTCCTTTTTCTGGGTGTGTGTTTCTTGGAACATCACTATGTCTGCCCGTTCCCTTCTAATTTGTGTTTCTATTTTCCTTCATTTAACAGGGTTATTTATCCTCCTGACATTATGCATCAGAACCTTGAACATGGTATTGTAAATGGTCACATTGTATCTCATATGCAAGTGTGCTCTTTCAGACTTGTTTCTTTGCCTCCACTGTTGTTGTCATCACACTACCCCTCCCTCCCATACCCCTCCTCCATTCCCCCATACACTTAAATTCCCCCAGCTCTCAACCCCCTCCACTTTCTTACCCAAAACTGAACCCTCAGTATACTCCCACCCCAACATCCACAAACATTGCCCCCATGCTCAGTCTGGAGATCCTATGATAATCCCAGGGGCAAGCCCCACGGCTCTGGGCTTAGTAACAACCTTAGGTATGAACCAGGGGCGTAGGAGACACATAAAATCTGGGGGAGGACAGGGAACACTTTGGGGACTTTGCTTTTTTTATTTATTGTGTTTTAGTCAAAGAACTCGACTTTTCACAAAATTAAAATTAAAATAGCAGTACGTATCAAATTACAGATATGATCACTGTATAAAACAAGAGAAAAGAAGAAAAGAAAACAGAAGAAAATTAAGAAAAAGAAAAGCAGTTCAGAGCATAAAATCTTTCAATTTGGCGTCTCACTTCAGAAGGCTCAGTTCACGTAAAAATGTCACCACTTCCCAGGTCAAAAGGCTTTCATGGCCTGAAGCTGGCCCCAAAAGATTGGGTGTCCACCCACCATTTCTTGTCCACAAATCTCACAAAATTTACAGGCTATTTTTAATCTAATGTGTAATGTGAATATTGGAGAGGTGGCTCAAGACAGACACCCAATGACGTGAGAGGTCTCTATGTAACTATACTTAAGTATCTGAATATGTATATAATGTAAATATCGCCACCTGGACTTTATAACTAAGTGGCTCTCACACAACTGGTCTGTGTCTGGCCTATATCAATCCTCACCAAATTACCAAATGCAGAGTGGGCGTACCACCACGTCATATGTTAACGTGCATCCTCTGTACCCCTGTGATAAACTCAGCGAATGGACAGTACTAAATACAAAGTGCAGCGCAGCTTCAAGACAAGCCCCTCTGTGCTTATACTGTCGCCCTGCCAATAAATTGTCAATGTATAGCGCTCACCAAGAATGTTCAATGCATGATCATTGAAAAGCAAATGCCTCCACAGGGATCTCACTCATTTTTAAGAAGGGGGAGACTGCTCTAGAATTCACAGAGGCTGCAATACAACCATCTAATAATTTCTTATTATTCAGACCTAAATCACCAATGCTGGCACGGGGCAGCATGCTGGGGATCCGTCGTCGACTCTGCCTGAGGTCCGATTTACCCCTCCTGAACTGAATGCAGGGAGGATTTTTCATCTGCCTATGAGCTCATGGTAAGTGAGAGGAAATAACAATTACTTCCAGTGGTCTACAGCTAGGACGCCAGCTCGTTAAGAGGCAAATCACCTGTAAGTGGACTCCTGCCAAATAAAGGAGTTTCAGCCTTTTCTACCAACTTCAAGTTGCTACTTTTCTGTGTGGGGCAAGGAAACGTGTGTGTATCTTGGAATGGAAGGATAGGGGTTTCAAAGAAAGAGGACATCTTGCTTGTACCTCTGTGTAAGTCCTGTTATGGGAGTAGAAGGACCAGGTGTTTGATGTTGCTGCTTTGACTGTCCTTTATTGAAGCCTGGGAAGCACAATCTTCCTCAAACTTGATGGCTATAGGATAGAAGTCCTGTTTGTTTTAAAAAAAACTCTTATTGCACCAACAGGCCCCCAGACTAGGATGGCTATTATGCCAAGTTAAAAAGCCAAAAGACTCTAAACTACGTTCAATACAGCCAGGCCACCCAGGGCCTGTTTCACAAAACGTTGCTCTCGAGCAAATTAGGAAATACTCTGAGCATCTTTGAATTCATCCTGCTACTTCCTACCTGATTCACAAAGCCCATAGCTAGAGCAAATCCTCGGCTGCCAGGAGCTTCTCTGAGATCCCTTTGATCAAAGTTTCACTTGGATGTGAGCATGTCAAAGATGTTCCAGGCAGATCCAGATTGCTTCAATTTTAGGCTTTGCAAATGAGTTACAAGGTAGCAGGAGCACACCTCAGATTTGATTTTCTCCAATGAAAATATTCCTGAATCGTGCCCTCAGCGCCTAGTAAGGGTCAATGGTCAGTGCCTGTCAAGGACACCTACACCACTTCCAAAGCATGGAAAACACATGAATAATACATGGGAATGGGAGGGCCACAAACTCCAGACTTCACTGAATTAGCCCCACTCCAACCATGGATGCTGACATTTTAAATCTCCCATCACTTGGTAATTCAAAATGCCACAGCCAGACTGGATGCTGGAGGGAAACTAGTAGGGAGGTCATTCCGAGTATGGAGGTAGCCATGCCTCTTTTAGTAGCATGGCTACCCCCATACTGTGTAACGGGTCCGGGTTCCCTGAATGGGGAACTACCGGGCCATTCCGAACTTGGAGGGCCTGGTATTTCCCCATTCAGGGAACCCAGACCCTGTGCCTCCCCATTCCCATTTGAGCCCCCATAGGGCTCAATGGGAATGGGGAGCATGCTAACAATGGGCCCGTTAATGACGGGCCCGTTGTAAGCATGCTGGACCGCTCGTGGGACCCGCTAAGGACGCCTGGTTTTACCAGGCGTCCTTAGCGGGTCCCGCGAGCGGACCTCGTAATGAGGTGGTAGGGGGTTAATGGGGCCGGCAGCTCTACCGGCCCTGTTACCCCCTACCGCCAGGGTTGTAATGACCCCCTAGGTCTTCCGTCTCTGGCAATCTGCCTGGTCCACCAATGCAGACACAGAATAGCCTCAAAACAACTCAACGCTTGAAGAAAATCATATGGCTCCCTTCTATGCACTTCCTTCCCTTTACCCATCAAAATCTGCTCCAGAATCTTAGAATAGGGTGCACATCCATAGGTGGGGTTGTGGGGGATTTGGATTGGGTTTTCGGGACGCTAGAGGAGTACCTCCTCACATGCATCCCCACTGATGGAAACCTCCTTACCTTCAACAACAAGCTCAACACTACCCACAAACTAACCTGCCACCCCTGCGGTCAGAAAGAGCAGCAAGGGGGTGCTGATCAGTTGTTTCATTCATTCCTTTGTAAGTTTGTTCATTCGTTTGTTCGTTTGTTCGTTCGTTCGTTCGTTCGTTCGTTCGTTCGTTCGTTCGTTCATTCATTTTTTTATCCATGCATCCCTTCATTCATTCTCTCCCAAAGAGGCCAAGTCAATAGAATAACTGTCACAAGGAAATAAATGATAAACCTGCACTGCTTGACACCATTACCACTGTGCTTGTTCGACAAATGATTGGGACAGACCGGTGGATAGGGTAATTGATTGTCTGATTCACAGTGCTGTGTTTGGATTCTGGAATGTCTGCATCTGTCTAGTAGAATGCTAGTGAGGGACAGCCTGCTGGGCCCACGGGCTCCCTGAATCTGTACAATAGCATACCTGAGAGGGGAGAGGCTAGCGGATGGATTGATTCCCTAAGTATGTAGTGGAGCATGCCTGGAACCCACTGCTTCGTTTGCCCATGGCCTCCCAGAGTCTGTATGGGATCAGGGCTGGGAGGGACAGCATTGATGGTCACTGCATGCCCTGAATCTGTATTATCAGATGCCTCGTTTGCCCCTGGTGTCCCTCAATCTTTATAGTAGCATGCCTGGGAGGGACAGCCTTGCAGATCTCTGGACTCCTGAATCAGGATGGAGGAACAGCTGTGTGGGCCCCATGGTACATGCCCGGCAAGGATAGCCTATCTGTACCGTTGACTCCCTGAATCTGTAAGGTAGTCTGTCCAGATCGGCCATGCTGGGTGGTCAGGGCTCTCTATGTTTGGTAGCATGCCAGTTAAAGAAAGGAGGGCGAGCCTTGGAAGCACTCCACCTCTCTGTGTGGTTCTTGATTGGGAAGGACAGACTGGATGATGCATGGCATACTTGTATGCCTGTGGCTGCCCGTGTGTGAGGTATATGCTGAGGGATGTCAAAATCCCTGTATTTGTAATGTATTTTAGGCCTGGGAGAAGTAACACCTGCCAGTGACGCAAGGCTCTCTTGGATTTCACAGCTGGAAGGGGCATTTTCTCTTCCCCTGCACGCTTGTTGCTGTGATTTCCTGCTTGATAACTTGTTGGGCAGAAAATTGAATAATTGGGCCGGTCTACCTTTTATTTTGGGTGTCAGCGTGCAACGAGGCCTGCATGCACGAAGGGGCGAGGGAAATGCTCAGGTGTGAAAGGAGACGGTTGGATTGGGTCAAATTGGCAAATATGTGCATTGATAGAACTCTTCTAGACATCATCGGGGCACTATATTTCAAGACCACAGTGCAGATCCGATTTGCTGGCCTGCGATTTGGGTCTTACCACTTTTAATGGACTTGCATAACCCCAAGGGCATGGCTCTGTCGCTAAGGGCATGTAATCCTCCCCATGCACGGCACCTCCCACACACAATATATCATGAACTACCCGTGCCATAAACCGACGATTGCACAGGCTCATGCCCTCCCCTCCCACGTGCACGTGACCTGTCTGCAGCAGCGAGACTGCTATGAACTTGTTCTGCGTGGGACCTCCAGTTGCCAAAACACAAATCCATACAGTCCTTGTTTGTCGATGTATCAGACCCTTGGAAATCCCAAACATTATGATGATGTAAATTGAGTGTCCCCCCCACCTATCTGCTTCTCAAACAGGAAAGTTAGGAAACTACTCTATCTGCCCAGCCGGGCCCTACACACACAGAGTGTGTGTGATGTTGTGTCGGGGACAAGGATTATCATCTATGGATGAGAAAGCCAGTGGTACCCAGCAATTTATTACATACAAGTGACAAAGGCAGTGTATGTAGTAGTTTCAATCTCTGAGAGGGGTGAAGGGAGGGCAATCATTATTTCAGCTTCCTACAGAAATCATGGCATCCTTCATCAGGGTCAACAAACACTTGGGCAAATGAATCTGTAGGGACCCAAACATGGGTTCTTTGTGCTGTGGTGGCACCGATAGCTGTGTTACAGCAGCCCTAAAATCATTTATTTTTCTGTGTGTGTGATGAAACGCTAACACTGTTTTTGTTGTAGTTCCACTATTTTATGAATCAACTCAATGTGTAAAAAGCATGTTTTCCATGTAATGCTGCAATTCAGGCATGCACAAAATACATGCTGCTCTGATAGAATAATTTGGTCTTTGCCAGACCTCTTCAATGGTCCTCAAAGCCAATATATCTGCACTGTTTTTATTATTAGTAATGAGAGGTAACAGCACGTGGCTGCAGTGGCCCCAAATGAAATGTAAATCTTGATGAAACGGTCAAAAGATTTTGCTAAAAAAGCTAAATGTTTGAAAGCATATGATGAAATCATTTGTTCACAGCTGTATTGCTTTCTAGGAAAAGAACAAACAAATGTACACTTTAAAGTGAACACTTACATTGAGGGTGCTGGCGGTGCGTAATCCCCAGTGTCCTCTTTTCCCTTTTCCCCTGTCTGCATTGCTTTACCTATTTCATATCAAACACAAACCAACCATGTTTCTGGTTATTTTATTTCTATTTCTTCAGTTTCGTAAATATGTTTTATTTACAAATGTTACTTTTTTAAATAGAGGTGAGAAGCCACAGATTCCATTGGAAGAGCAGAGCCATGAGGCCTTGCTTGACTTAAATAGCAAAATGCATACTGATTGAGCAAAATATGCCTATCTTGCTGTCTGCCTCTGCATCCTCAAACAGAAAACCTATACCCGCCCCTCTGCCTCCTCAACCCCTCACAACAACAATCCAAGAAGTGCCATCTTCCTCCCTACCCCCACAACAGGTGTCGGCCCCTGCTTGTCAGATACAACAGTCGTTTCCTAACTTTCCTGTTTGAGAAGCATGTATGTGTGACACACACATGTTTCTCAAACAGGAAAGTTAGGAAACAACTGTTGTATGAGCGAACTGCGAGCAGATGTACTTTTAGCCTGCAGACAGTCTGCAGAAGAACTTCTACTTTTGTACGCTGACGGCTGCAGCCTGCAGACGTGTTTTTAGAGACACTGCACTGTGCAGGACACTACAAATACTTACATATTCTGGGGGGGGGATAAATGCCATTATACCCCGCCCGTAAAATTCTGGGAGGGATGTGTCCCCCCTGTTCCCTCCATGTCCTATGCCCATGGGCTTTGTATTCTTTAGAGCTATACTGATCAATGATAGTTATGTGATACTCATAATTGATGCTTGCTCAGTTTTCTTTATATTACTTTCGACTTTTTCTATGGCAACCTTTAATTATTATATGGTTTCTAGATTTTAAATGGACTGCAACATGTGAACACTTCCTAAAATGAACAGGGCTTTTGTGTGAAAAATTTTCCCTAGTTTTTTCTTTTGTGGAGTATATGAATTGACATATATTTCAATGTTCTAATACAGCTTAAGTTAGGGACTGAACTAACTATTCACTTTACATAGAAACTAAGAGTTTTGGGATCCTCTAGGGGGCGCGGCGCAAGATGGCCGTGGGCTAATGGAGCTCCTGTTGAACGGGGATGGAATCAGGAAAAGATGCAGTAAATAAGAGCCTACGGTCAAAATAAATGCCAGATTACTGAAGCTAATTCGTCCAGGATCCAGAGGACACCTTGCATATAAGAATTGGACCACGAAAATCGGAGTTCCCAGGCAACTGCTTCCCCCAGGCCCAGGACACCACCAAAAGCCTGCCAATTCCGCTCTGCAACAACAACGGACGGTGAGACTGCCGCCGTCACACTCTGGGGGCAGCGCTCAAGCTGACTGGACTGGGGATAGAACTGGGCCCCCACCAGCAACCGCTAAGCAACATTGTGCACACCCGGCACCACTGGCCTACCCCAGCGGAGCAGACCCCCCAACTCGGGGAGGGGGAGGCCGTTTGCAGCATCGAGGGAGCACAGCGGATTCCCTCCAAAGTGGTGACGCTGCGCCAATCGGACGGGCTGCACCGCTACTCGAGACTCCCCAGGAGAACTGCCATCGGGACTGGAAGAGGGACGGTGGCCCACTCGGCGAGTCCTCCAGCGAACAGACCTACGACACCAAATAAGAGGGCACTAGCAGGGGGGACCCGGTGCAGAACCAATGGGGTGGAGAGACACTCGCTACCCAAGAGGGCTGGGAGCCCCAGGAACGAAATCAGAACATTCCTAAAAAAAATCACAAAAAAAAATCTCACAGCTTCCTCCTGAAGCCGCGCAGGCCTTACATCGCCCCAGAGCTGAACCCAGCGCATCAAAAGACGTTGCCCCAGCGGGCAACACAAACAATACTTGCGCACCCCCCAGGCCGCCGCACCCGAGGGGCTGCTCGATCCTCCAGCTGCACCAGGCCTGCGGGCCATCAATCAGCCCTGGACATTTAAGGAGGCGGCACGTTGGTCCCCTGGCACAACAGGCACACCCGGGGGCCACACGGCCTACTTCCCCACTCAGGGGGCATCTGACACCACTACTCAGCTCCGCCGTCCTCGGACATGGGCTAACCCCACCAACGGCCACATAAAGCAAATACGAACCCAGAGCTCTCCCCCAGACGAGGACCACGGAAGACCCGGACTGCACGAGATCTTAACTGCCACGAGGGGTTTGAGGGGTGGGGAACTCTGGACTGGGGCCCCGGCAGGTCCTTCGGACAGCTCCACAGGCCAGCCCACACAGAACCGGCATACCTAGGGCAAGCCAGCTCAAAAACCCAGCGCAGCCCGGAAGGGGGCTCACCAGCCAGGGAAAGCTCCTGCACGGTGGCGGTTCACAAGCCGCAACCCATCCTCCCTACTACAAAAAGGGGGACACTGGCCTATCCAGCAGCGTATATAGGAGTTTCAATGCTAAGGGGACCCAAATGAAGCTCCAGCTAAGCAACAGATCAGAAAATGCACACAAGCCGCCTAGCCTCTCCAGTGCCGCCCCCGCTAACTGCACAGAAGAGCCGGCGGAGGCAATTGCGGGATCAGAAACGCTCCAAAACAAAGAATACCGGCAGCATAATACCTAACCCACCGAGTGCCCGGAGGCTTCCGCAACAAACAGGGAATCCCGATACACACCACGACTAAGACCTCCGCCGAAAAGCAAGGGGGACTAAACCTGACCAGGACCAAATGGCACCACAGCCCACCAGTCTGAACATCACTTGCGGTTGACCTAGCAGCAGAGTCCACAGGGGCATGCAAAGAGAAAATCGTGCCCTGCAACCAGTGGATCCAATGGTCCCTGCCTCACCCAACCGACCGAGGAGATCCAATAGAAACAAGGTGGAAATGGATGTACAAGCACAACTCCAAGCCATCCGGGCAGAAATGCGAATCATACGTCAATGCACCCAAGAAATGCATACCACGTTGCAGGACATAAAGCGTGATCTGCAAGAGGTACAAGCCTGCCTAACAGCACAAGCCGAGTTCATCACAGACAATGAACAACGGATTAGTGCTTTAGAAGACAACCAGACAACAACGGCCAATGAGCTGGACGGGGCCATTAGAGAGGTTCAAAGACTGGGAGAAAAACTCGATGACTAGGAAAATCGCTCCAGACGTAACAACCTGCGGGTGGTGGGCCTACCCGAGAACGTGGAGGGTGCGATCCTTGACAACTACATGCATGACCTCCTCTGAGATGCTCTCAAAATAGAGAACTCCCGTGAATTCACGATTGAATGGGTGCATAGGGCCCCACTCCCGAAACCACTGCCCGAGCAGAGACCCCGGACTCATGACCATGCGCCTGTTCAATTTCCAACATAAGATGGCGATACTCAAAACGTACAGAGCTGTGGCCCCGCTCAAAGAAGGAGCTGCAGACATCCGGCTCTTCAACGAATACTCGCTGGAGGTATCGAGGAGATGTAAAGAATTCAGCCCAATATTTGAAGCCATGAAGGCCGCAGACTACCGCCACTTCCTCAAATTCCCCGCAACATGGTGTGTGTAAATCGACAAGCAATGGCAGTCCTTCGAGGACCCTGAGATGGCATGGCGCTTTCTACAGCAGTGCAACATAGTCACCTCTGATCTCGACACCCGCCGCTGCCGGCCCAGATGCCAGCACATCGACCCCCCTCCGACTCCCATGGATCACAGGCAAGCAGGAAGTGGCAAAAGAACAGCCAGAGAGCGAAAGGATGGGGGCATAAGAGGTGAGATATATACAAGCTTCACAACGACTTTGACACCCAATTGCAAGAGAACAACTGGGCCCAGACTAGGCCTGACCTACGAACAAACTCTGGATCCT
The DNA here is from genome assembly GCF_040938575.1 of Ambystoma mexicanum. Taxonomy (NCBI): domain Eukaryota; kingdom Metazoa; phylum Chordata; class Amphibia; order Caudata; family Ambystomatidae; genus Ambystoma; species Ambystoma mexicanum. The sequence goes on along the minus strand of NC_090926.1, from coordinate 919,145,122 downwards.
AGCAGAGGCTGCATTCAGAAATCTTCGTTAGAACCCCACATGGACAGACTGAGACCCGTCAGTACCCTGTATTGGGGCAAGGCTAAGGGTTACGCCCATCCAATGTTTGATTCAAGTTAGTTGTTCTTATCTGGTTTTTACAAGGTCAGGCTGGAGCCCCACTGAGTTGCATGCTCTTAACACAAATCTGCAAAAGAATCACCCACATCCTCAAATCAGGCCCTTATGTACTAAGACAGCTACGATGGGTATATATCAGCGACTCTCACACGTAGACCATGGCCTCAGGCGTTACTCTAATAACACTAAACATCCAAAGCCTGGGCCACCCTATCAAGCGCAAGAGAATGGTTACCAACATGCAGGATCTCCAGGGCACATAATTTTCCTCCAAGAAACACATCTTGATGCCACAGAATCGGGGAAACTTCAGCTGGGCTGGGTGGGCTCGGCGTTCCACTCTCCTCACCATGGGAAAAAGGGGGTCTCAATTCTTATAAAGGGGTCCCTTTCCAGGTCCAACATACGGCAGATAAAGAGGGTACATACATTCTGGCCCAGGGACTATTACACCACCATTCCATCACTCTCCTCAACGTTTATGCCCCCACCTGGGACACCCCATCGTTTTTCATTAAGATGTTCGCAACATGTGCACAATATATGGGCAACATCACACTCATTAGGGGTGATCTCATTGTCACCCTAGACCCCGAGGGGCGGTCTCCAGTTGACCCACCAATTCGAAGAAACGAGCAACCCTCCAGGCCTTATTGCAAGATCTTAGACTAGTCGACATTTGGAGGGCATCTCACAGTCAGACCCAGGACTTCACTTACTACTCTCACCCCATGACAGTTATTCCCGCCTAGATTACTGGCTGGCCCCAGCTAGCATACTCAATTAGTATCTGAATGTACTATCCTGCCGACCGTCCTCTCTGACCACACCTCGGTTCTCCTCCGCATAACCCTCCCAGACACCCCCCCCAAGCCTCCCCCATGGAGACTGAACCTACGTATGCTCCAGTACCCAGACCTCCTGGAACTTTTCACAACATATTCCAGGCAGTTCTGGGAAGCCAATTTGGTCCAGTGCTACACAACCCACATGTGCTGGGATGCCTTCAAGGCCTACATACGGGGCCGGTGCATCTCGCGATGGGCGCACAAGCATAAGTCCTGGGGGTAGGAGATAGCCTGCCTAACTGCGGAAATGGAAGAAATAGAGAGGGACCACAAACGTTCTAGGGAAAACCTCCTCAAACCTCAACTGAACAAGCTCAGTGCAGAAATTGGGCGGATAACAGATGACAGACCTCAAAAGTCGTACAACAGTTGGTCCAAATCTTACTACTTTGAAAGCGACAAGCCCTGAAGAAAGATGGCCCTAGCGCTAAAGCAGCGACAGGCTGGGCAAACTATAACCGTGATTCGGGATAAAGAGGGAGAGCCGCTCACAGGGGACATCCCAATAAACATGCGGTTCACAGAATTCTATGAAGAACTTTACACGGCCCCTGAGACATCCACAACCCAAGATATAGGGCCTCATTACGAGGCTGGCGGTAAGGGGTTAACGGCGCCGGAAAGGATGCCGGTGATGTTAACCCCTTACCGCCGCATTACGAGGTCCCTTAGCGGGTCCCACTAAGGCCGAATGGTAAAACCAGCAGTCCTTAGCGGGAGCGACTAAAGGACCAGGGAGCTAATAATGGGCCGGTTATTAACGGGCCCGTTATTAGCTCCCTCCCCATTCCCATTGAGCCCTATGGGGGCTCGAATGGGAATAGGGATGGGTATTTTTAATGGGGACTAACCGGGTCCTCCAAGGTTAGAATGACCCAGTAAATCCCCATTCAAGGAACCCAGACCTGGACATGAGTTTGGAGGCAGCCATGGCGCAAATAGCACCATGGCTACCTCCAAACTCGTAATGACCCCCATAGACTGCTTCCCCAGTTCCATAAAGATCCCAAAAATCCCCCTTGATCACATACCCGCGTTAGAAGCACGCATCCCAACAGCAGAAAATGAATAACGCCATAGTCGCGCTCGCTGCGGGGAAAGCAACAGGCCCCAATGAGATCGCTATTGATTTTTATAAAGAGCGAAGAGAGGACATTGCACCCTGTATAGAGGAAGTTCTCAATAAGGCAATCTCCTTGGGCAGCTTTCGCCAATCCATGCTCACTGCAAACATAGTGGTCTTCCACAAGGAGGGGCGAGACCCCGAATTGTGCAGATCCTATAGGCCCATCTCTCTTATAAACGCTGATGCCAAGATCTTGTGCCTAGTCAAACACATAGAAAATAGCCTACCTCACATCATCCTTAAAGATCAGACTGGATTCATACGCGATAGGAACTCTAGCAATAATGTTAGAAGATTACTACACCTGGTATCCAGGGAAAGAGGTCCAGAGGACTTGATCCTAGCCGTCGATGCTGAAAAAGCATTCGACAAGTACAGTGGGAGTTCACCGCGATACGGCTTCTCCCCTTACCTGGTCCAGCTCATTAGACTACTCCATACTGGCCCCACGGTTGCAGTTGTGACCAACGGTGTTACCTCCCCAGCCTTTGCGCTGCAATCTGGAACGTTCCAGGGCTGCCCGCTGTCACCACTGCTATACGCACTATCAATAGAACGCATAGAGATCAAACTCCGTGCAGATAAGGGATGGACTGGCAATGCACAGAGGGGGAGGAACACTGCGTTTCCCTCTAAGCAGATGATATGCTGCTCTACGTAAGCAAGGGCTCCGCATCCTTCACGTACATTCGGACACTTCTGCTAGACCTGGGCCCAATAACGGGTTACATAATCAATTGGAGAAAATCTGAAGTCATGCCACTGCGTCCAGACATACCTTGGGACCCAGGGGGTGTTGCGACATTTTCTCTGCAATCGCACCACATCAAATACCTGGGCATTAACATAGGCGCTTCTCTCGATAACATTAGAGACCTCAACTATCCCAAGAAAATAGTGGGTATATACCAAGATCTCAAGAGATGGGACACCCTAGCCCTTTCCCTGACCGGGCGAATAAACACCCTGAAAATGAATTCTTTCTCCAAGCTCACATACATCACTATGCTGATCCCGGTTTGCGTGACCCCGCAGTCAATTAAGTAACTGGATCGTGCAATAGCCAAGTTTATTTGGAAAGGGAAGAAGGCGAGAGCTCGCCTCCTAGTCCTATACGCCCCCAAAGGGACCGGCGGGTTAGCTGCCGCCTCCTTAAAGGCCTACTACCAGACAGCTCAGGCCTGCAAGATCAAGCGATGGCTGGACACGTCTGACGAATCCAGCTGGAGGTATATGGAGGTCGGGCTGATAAAGCCATTCAACCCAAATGAGATTATGTCCATACCTCTCAGAAAGCACCCAATCATCGGGCCCACTATTACCCAATGGCCCAAGCTTAGAGCTACACAAGGGATCCATACCAGCCACGCATCACCATGGTCCAGCTTCAGGGAAACTCTCTCCTATGGACTTAGCCATGAAATTCATTATAAACAAAACACAGACTAGGCCAATATCCGAGTAATGGACATAAGTGAGGAAGGTCGACTACTACCGTTTCAAGACGCGCGTATCAAACTGGGTCTCAACAACCGAGACTGGCTTACATACCACACCATCTGCACCACTATTCGACTACATATTGCACAGATTCTACAACCACCCACCCCTGCCCCCTGCAAGGCTGAGATGGAGCATTACCTGGTTGTACCGCCACACTTGCGGACGTTCTATCAAATGGCGATACCTGACAACCTAGGGCGTAATCTTTCACTAGCGCACTCTTGGGCGGAAGACCTAGGGGCCCAAATCGAGACCACTGATATACTAGAATACTTCGCAGCCATCCCCCTGATATCCACAAACATCAAAAATAGAGAGATACAATATAAAATCATACAAAGGCTATACCTCACTCCCACGACACTCCATCAGATGGGGACTGCCCAATCAAACAGATGTTGGAGGGAATGTGACTCCTTAGGCTCAATGGGTCACTTACTCTGGCACTGCACCAGGATTGCTCAATATTGGCAAGTGGTGCATGGGCAGATAAGGGGAATAGACGGGGCCAGTGTCCCATTCACACCGGAAGTAATGCTCATGGGGTCAGATTCTGACGAATGGCATGAAGACCCTACAACCTGCAAACTAATAGGCTTAATTTTATTCACAGCCAGAAAACTACTGATCATTCACTGGAAGGCTAAGGCCCCCCGCCGCCAACTGAGCGGATAGCACTTCTAGCGAAAACATGTAGATATTGGCAGCGATGGCGAGAAAGCAGTCACAAAACCCCACTAGGGCGATGAAATTCTGCGAACTAACAAACACATACAATAGGCGGCAAAGGCAACGGAATACCTTCAAGCACTCCCAGACAGGGCAAACACGCCTTCACAAGGGCCAAGGCCGACTGGGGACAAGATTATAGAGCACATAGCTCCCGACCGGAAGCCACAGACCTAGGAAGCAACTCACAGTTACGAGGGGGTGGCGGGATTTTTAGGGGTTCTGGTTTTTGGGCTGGCTGTTGGTAGTCTGGCCATAGTGCTTACGAAGATTTCATTGCACAGGCCTAACACAGAGGGAAGGTGTGTGGGCCTAAAGCGGTTCAGTTAACCGATCGATCATCAGTGAAAAACTTGTTGAACTGTAATAAACCGCACCAGCAAATGCAATTAAAAAAAAAAAGAAACAAAGAGTTTTGTGGTACGCAGTACATCATAACATCTTGATTAGGGTCAATACAGTTAGTGTCCAGTATGCATACTTCTTTTTAGCTTCAACACTGAAAGTTCAAAAGTAAATTGTGCATTTCTGCCTCATCATTTAAACCGGTGTGGCAAGTGTCCAATAGGCATATCCATTGAGCCTCTCTTGACCGTAAGATTTTCTCCTCGCGGTGGCATGCAAATTCTTTCGATCCCAAAGAATGTAATATTGTCCTTTGGTTCTCCTTGATGTTGTTGTTGGTAATGATTCCTAAATGATATCCCAATGGGAATCGTATATCTTAATTTTTGATTGTTCTCTGATGTTCCTGGATTCTCATTTTTAATGGTCTAATGGTACTGCCCACATGTAGTTTAAGGCAGATACATTGAGTGGCATAGATGGCACATTTTGTATTACAATAGTTAAGTTGCTTAATTTCTCTTTTAGTTCCATTTGGCAATGTGAATGCTTGCTTTTCCGTTTATAGAGTTGGGACATATTTTGCATTTGACACATTTGAAATTGCCTACCAGTGGTTTCTTCTTCCACATTTGTGGAAGACCTGTTTCTTTCCTTTTGTTTACAAAATGTGAGTTGCTTAGTTGATCTTTGAGATTTCTTGCTTTACGAAACGTTAGGCATGCTGTATCACCCAGAAATCTTCAGATGTCTTCATCTATATTATTTATTCCTTCTTGTCGATTTCTTCTCCAACTCGTTCCTCCATGTGGTCACCCTGCAACGCTTCCTCTGCTGACACTCTATGGTAAAGTGACCACATCAGTGTACTATGTGCAGTCTTTTTTTTGGGACAACAGTTATCATTGCCTTTCACTGTTGCAGAACAAATAGGTGTTTCTGTTCACACTTCTCTCGCTTGGCCATTTCTATCTGTCCATTTTCTCACATTTCATTCCCTCTCCAGCTCTCTCATTTTGGTAAATTGATTTTATCAGAATGCTGTCTGCTTGATCTTCTTGCATTGGTTTCTTCAACTCCTCAGGTAATATGTACTTGGCATAGATGAATTTATTTTGGGTTGTGTCATCGCTCATTGGTACCACCAGCAAGTTACAGATGATTGCGTATGTTTGCTCCTTTAAATGATATGCTCAGCACAATGTGCAAAGGCTCACTACACAGTCATCTCCAGATGACCTCGTACCATACCTTTGGCTGGAGCTGATGTAGAATGTTATCTTATGCAGCAGGGCATGTTTCTTAGCTGCAACGCCTCTGCTCAACCTCCCATGACCCACTCCCGTTTGGGTGGTGGAGCATGGTGAAGAACTGGAAAGTGTGAGTTTTGAGAAAGTAGAGACTGGAAGTTATAACAACCTCATGGATGGGATCCCTGGGAGGAAGGAGGTTAGAGCTTGAGCAGAGAAGAGGAGAGAGTAACAAGTTAGAGTTAAGGTAAGAAGACAGGATTGCTGGAAGTTCAGATGTAAGAGGCGCATGAATAGACTGCGACAGGGGCTTCCCCCATATAAAGTGTCCAGGTCCCCTCTGTCAGGGCTGTGAGCGGTCTCCATACATGCTTCCTGCACCAGAAAGCATGACTTTAAATCAGGTGACAGCTACCAAGAGAGAGAAGTTTGAACACTAGCTCTATTGAGTCTCCAGAGAGTGTAAGGCAGTTCTGCGGCCTTTAAGGCTTTACAGTAACGTCACCAAGCGTGGCATTGAGTCCTCAGTGTGCTTTTCCCCTGTCCAGCTTTCTACCAGCCGTCCAAATGCATTGCGCCATAGGTTTCTCTAAGAGATAGGGCCTGCTAGATTTTTGGTTAGGGATCCCTATGCCTGGTGTTCCTCTTTATCTAAATCTGCTCTCAAGGACAGGCCACCAGTGTTCATAAACGGAAGGATTGTGAGCTTTGCAAAGGCTGCACCATTGTGTATAAGCCATTTCCGCGCCATTCCTCCCAGAGAGGTCTGTACTGTGGCTGGAAGGTTCATTCTGGGCTACTGGGGACACCTGTTCTGAGGTAGGAAGAAACCCTGGGCGCTGGAACATCTTCCTGGAGTGTGTACTGCTTAGAACAGAGGTCCTCAGGAAACTGAGACATAGCTGTAGATGCTGTGACAGGCATGATAGACAGAGAGACTGGTTTAGTAACAATTATGCAAGGCAGAAGATTTGCCATGAGCCATTCCACGACATAAGACCCCTGCACAATGCGCTCTTACACGTCATCAATAAAAGATGCGACATATTTCCGATGTGGAGTTCCCTTCATTGGATGGTCCGTGTATTTCAAATTAAAGTTTGTATAGACCATTCCATAGGTGTACATAGGAGTGCGAAAAACACAGCAAAAATTTGGCGCAGATTCATTGTCCGCCTAATGGAAACAGACTCATGCAAGTTCTTAAGTCCATCATCCACGATGGAGGACTGTACTAGACAATATTTCCCCAGCAGTAAATTGTGATCACTCTAATTACTGCTGTTAATTTCAAAATGAGTACCTTTATGAAAATGTGCATCGCTCATAGATGTAATCAATAGTAGAAATTCTTCCCTGTGACACGTTGAGGACCCTTTTAGATCCCCCATCACCATTTAACCGAAGAAACCATTATCATTCATAAAATGGGACCATCTAAGGCCCCTGATATGACGGTAAACTCTCTGGCGGCAGCAGGTAAGATGGTTAAGCTTCTTTATAACAGTTACTTCATATGTTCAGATGTCATCATGTACATTAGCTTAAAAGGAGATATAAGGAAGCACAGGCAGCCCACTGGTTCCCACCACCCAGGCTACATCCAACTTGCTGGGGTAGAACATTAAACACCTAACATTCTACACATGACATCACTCAAGTCAGGCCTGTCCCATACATGCCCTAACCACCCTCTGATCTTTTACACTTCGGGCTTTTTCCCATTATTATTTTTGTCTAAAATAATACATTAAAATCCCCAGCAATTAAAACATAACACCAAGCATTATTTGCATGCCACTTGCCGAAAATATTCTGTAATTCATTCTAGAAGATATCAATAGCACATTTAGTCAGATTCCAGTATATGTTGATAATTAAAATCGAGGTTATCACTTGATTAAAGTTAAGTTCACATCCAGCGACAACATTTCATGAAAGGAAGAACATGCTTTACAAAATGTAATTCCTTTCATGTTCTTTACAGCTGCAATGAGACCCCCCCCCCTCCCCAGGCCTACCAATAGGGCCACATATGGCAGCCTGGAAGGCAAGATGATATCCATCAAAGTGTGAGGGATTCATTCACCATACTTGTAGGAAAAGCACCATGAATTAGGTCAGTTCACGCAAGGTACTATTTGACATTAGCTCTGCCAGAATCATACTTATTATGATTCTAGAGAGAATCACAAGTGAGACCAGATCAGTACAGACTAGTCATTCGATAAGAACTCCAACAGCTCTATATCTCTAGGGGTAATTAACCTTAAGTTGGGGATTGCATGCATGAAAGCCACAAAATGTGCATATGAATACATTAGTAAATTAAACATTTCAGGTTATCCTGAAAAATACGCATCTCTCTCCCTACTGGCTCTGGCCGGGGTTACCCCTAAGCAATGACCTAAACAATTCTACATCATTAGTCAGCACCTATAGCTAGCATCATAAGAACAACTCCTAATGACGTTTTAGAACAACCCAAAGGAAATTACCTAACTTGTTACATGTCGTCCTGAAAATATCACCATGCAGATGAACCAATCAATTAGTGAGATTGGATAAACCAGCGACGTGTGCCCATATTTAATTGACACTAGTATCAGCTCGCATGACTTCAGCTATTTGCTCACCCAGAAGGTTCTCACGTTTTGCTGTTCTTCTCATTAGCACATTTCTGCAACTATCACATTGAAACATTGGCTTTGTATTCTGTGGGACCAACTTGGGACTGAAACCATCTTGCCATGAAGGTTTTATGAAAAAAGGTGTATGCGAGTAGCCTGACTGTGGGGGGCATTTACAGCAATACAGGTTATATTATATGTGTGTACAGTGGCTCTGAAGTCAGCCAGGGTGCAGTAGCGTTTCAAGCCTGCTTCCGTGTTTTGGCAGTTTCTTGCTCAGCTTGCAGACTTGATCTTCAATAGTCTAGGCCTCTAGCAACACATGTATTTTGACCTATTACTTTTCAATGTGTTCAGTTTTCTTGTGGACAGCTCTATGGGAAAGGGTGGCAAATTCTGCTTCTTGCAAGAATGTGGACATGTTATGTTAAGAATTCTTGTAAAGCACAAACTTTCACCGGAAGGGCATCATGGCGCTACGGCAGAAAACAAGCATATGGGCAGAAGACATATCAAGCCGTAGTAAGGCTGCAAACAGCCACGTTTTAATGGCATGCCTAAAGGATAAATGGTCCTCGGTAAGGCAGAGAGGCAGGGGAAGAGAGTCCTACAGGGGGCATCATGGGACATAGCGACATTTCTCCTGCACGAATTCCGGACCAGTTTTGTAGAAGGCATGGTGCACAATAGATAGGGCCTCATCACGAGTTGGGTGCCAGCCCTTAAATGCAGTGGTAACGGCATTACAGCTATATATACCACTGTATTTACTGACGCATTTACCGCTCCGCCCAATCTCGAGTCTGGCGTGTTTACCCCCAGTGTGGAAAAATTGCCATTTTTGGTGCAATTACTGCCAACGGTATTACTGTGCGGTCTTCCAGTCAGGATACCGCCCAACTCGTAATGAGGCCCACAGTGCCATAAATTTGACCCAACTGGCCACAGGGAGCCAGTGAAGGGATTGGAGAATGCCAGAGGCAGAAGTATAACGAGAGGCCCCAGTGGCCAGCCGAGCCGCTGAATTCTGCAGGAGGTGTAAACGACTCAGAAGATACCCCGGCTGGGCCATATAAAGGGAGTTACAGTAGTCAAGTGAACAAGCAACTAACGAGGAGGCCACCATAGGGCGAGGAAAGGAAGGACTTTACGTAAAGTTCAAAGTTTGAAATAGGCCCCTTGACAAACTGTGCTTATTTGACGTAGCATAGAGAGGGAAGCAGAGAGCTTCCAGGAGGATAGCTCAGCGGCAACGTGCTTGCCTTGTAAACAAGACAACATAAAGCAACACAGGTTCGATCCACGGGTCCGCGCTTATAAACCTCTGGGTATTAAGCGTGTTACAAATACACAACTAAGACATATTCCTGTAACAGCGCCTCAATGCCCCCGGGCTGTGTGAGCACTTTAAAAATATAAAAAAAAGGACAGGCATTGATAACAAAAGGTAGTAACAGATGATCCGTCAACAAAACTGAAAACACTAGGCCAGACCATTACAAATGTGGGCGGGGCAAATAAAAAGGGTATTTCCTGACACGTGTGTAGGGTCGAAGGCCCGCTGCAGGAGATTTAAATCCATCATACAGGAGGCCAAGTTAGCCACCAATGCATCTTAGCAGGGTAAAGATTTAAATCCCCTATCAAAATAAGGGAATCCTACTGCAGTCTAAGATCAGTGAGCAAAGCAACAAAGTCAGCCACAAAACCAGCATCATAGCCAGGTGGTTTATAAACTAGCAAGGCATGCACTCTACAGGATGCCGTGATTTTAACACACAGGAGAAAAGCATCCATATTCAAAGCGTGAGTGAAAGGTAACAGAGCAAACAAAATCCTTTACGATGTATCAGAGCAGTAGCTCTGCCTGCGCGGGGGTATTCTATCAAGTCTGATAATACTGTACTCCACAAGGAGAGCATGAATCAAATGAGGGTCGGACGAGCTCTTGAGCCATGTTTCAGTAGTGATAACTAGATCAGGTGACAAATCTTGGAACAGGTTATAACAATCAGGGGCGTGTGCTACCAAAGAGTGGGAATCAACTAATAGACATTTTACCTGAGTAGAAGGTAACAAGGATTTACAAAAGTTGAGGACAGGAGGAGCAAGATGAGACCAATTCACAGGGAAAATAGTGTTAGGATTGGCAGCCCGGGTCAGCTCTTCATGCAAAAAGCACTTACATTTTAAAACTTTGGCTGGAATTCGGCGCTGCACTTCCGGAATAGAGGCCCACTCATATTACACGAGGGAGGAGAAATCCAATCAGCTGCAGCTACTTTGAGACAGGCATGGCTTCAAGAGAGACACCGACACAAAACATAGCAGTTTCGAAAACCTTATTGAAAAGCGTTATAGTTGGTGTAATGCATACCTTGCCCTGTCTCTGTCTGAGGTTTTCCCCCAACTGATCTAGGATAGTTGAGGTTGGTACATCCCAAAACAAAAGTCTGTGTGTCAGTGTCAAACCTATGCTTGCCCTCACTCTTGAAACAAATGCTGTGCTGGGTCTTAACAGAAAAATGGCGTTCCTAAAAGAAGTATAGAACAAGGATGGTTTCAGGTGGCCTTATCGTCAGGTTAAGCTCTACCAGTTCAAAACCTTGGAGCCCTTGGAATCTCTCTGGCAAGGTTCCTGTAGCTTCAAAACAAATTGGTTCACAAAATTTGCTATGTTTGCTTGGACTCCCTTCTTTACTTTAGGCCTCTCAGATCTCCCTTCCCCAAGCTTAAGCCTTTCCTGTTTCAACAGTTGAACTGAAAATCCCTCTTGGGCCTCTCAGGGTTCCATTCCCCAAGCTTAAGCCCCTCTGGTTGAAGATTCACCACAAAGGTCACAAAACACAAAAGTTCAGCTTTCCAGAATTCACTCTTAAACCACAATTCTTTCTCTGAGGCTCAGTCTTTTACAACACTTGGGGATTTTGCTTCCACTTCGCCTTCAGTGTGCACACCCCACCCCCTTTTGACCATCTCTCAAGAGGCACGCGACCACTCAGTTACTTTGCTTCCCACTTCAATTATCCGTTCTTTTCAACCTCCTGTTTCAGCATCACCTGCGTACCAGGTTACTCAGCATACAGAAACTCAACGGTTAACGCAAGAGGTCAGGGTCTCACCACCTACCCGTCAAACACCCCTGGGACCTGGACTCCTCCCAGAGGCACGAGCCTCTGCCTGCCCACAGCCCACAGGACTGCATATTCGCCCCAGTCCAGCTCCTTCTATGTTCAGAGTGGAATGTTTGTCTTTCTACATTTCCCCTTTTGTTTAGTCATGAACTTCTCAATCACTCTGGACTTATTTCTCTAAAATCTTTTGATACCCAAACCTTAAAGACGTTTCAAGCATTTCCTTGATTTTCTTCTGGGCTGCAAGGTAGATGATAAAACTGTCCATTACCTAATGTTTACATACGTTTCTACACAATCCTCTGGGTCTGTGGGGCTTTCAAATGACATTTCAGGTAAATCAAACAGATGCTCTAATTTAACCATAGGAAATTAATCTCTGCCAATCTGCATTTCTGTCTGGGTATGAATGTTCTCCATCCAGAGAGTATTTTTCATATCTTTGCCCATGTTTTGAACATTGACTTTTGCAAACATCTTGTTGTCAGCTGAAAAATGCAGAAAAATAAAACAATACAAGAACAGGAAACAACACTTTAAAAACACTTTGCATCCATGTGGGGAATGGCTGGACTTGTTGTAATCCAATCTTCTTTCACTCCACCCACTTTTCTCAGAAATCTTTGATGGCATTAAGTCCATGCGGTTTCATTTGCAAGCTTGGGGTTGGCTGCTGCTTGGACACCAGGAGTAAAAATAGAAGTGAAAAACGTCTCGGCTTCACTAATGATGCAATACTTTTTAAATATAGAATTCAATTGGTCATTCGAATCCTGGGATAGATACTTACTTCATCTATAAGGTTGCAGGCCAGAGGAGCGTTGGGCCTGTTGATGCGTTGAAAAAACCTGGGGTTGTTCTTTATTGTTGTGATGTTCACCTCAGGAACTACAAACATCAAGGCATGCATGGTGGCCAGAGAGCAGGTTCTACTCCAGGATGGTGACAGCTGGGCATGTTTTTCCTCACAGATCCAGAAAAGATACATAAGGGGCGGCAGCGACTCTTTCAATGTCAAGAATGTTTATCGTGGTCTAACAGAACTGATTGGCCTCCACGTATATCTTGCCACTGCTCCTGAAAATCAAGAATTGTGTCCAGAAAAGATCCATAAGTGCAGCAGTGCCCCCTTCAATGTCAGAAATGCGTATCGTGGTCTAAGAGAACTGATTGGCCTCCACGTATATCTTGCGACTGCTCCTGAAACACAAGGAGAATTGTGTAAGTCTTATGATCTTTGTGGGGACCTAGGTTCATCAATCCAGGTCCACCTCCCAACGTACGTTCCCCAGACATAAACATGTTCATTAAATTGATAACACCATTTCCTTTGTTAGTCCTATTATCCCTCCTGCCTTGCATCTAAATAGCCAATCAACCCACTCATTGCTGTAATATATGGCATCTTTTGTTTGTAGTTTAGGTCTGTGACAGTCTGTCTTGCCCTGTCTCAGAGACTGCATTAGAGGTGGTACCACAACAATTAGTCCCTCCTTCTCCTGTTCATTTTGCTGGTAGCTAATTATGTACGTCATATTATCTGTTTCTGCTAATTTCTTTACCTCTGTGCAATAATCTTCAAAAGTAGCTCCATCTTTTCTTACTGCCTGATCTGAAGAAGTAACTAGGTGAAAAGAAATAATGATTACATAAAACATGTTTACCCACTCATAAAACACTCCATTGGAAATTGTACTTACAATTTACCCCCTGAAAAATCATTTTACTACCAACTTTAAAAAATAGGGAGTAAAATACTCCCTATCTGGAGCACTGCATGTATCAGTTTAACATCTGTATGGTGATTCCCACCCTCATGTTCATCAGGAATGGCCATCAAATCTCAGTTTGTTCCACTTCCTGGTGAAATTCCTAATCCAGACTGTAGGTGAGGAATCTGGTAATAGCTATGTTGCTAGGGTAGAACCGATGACTCATGTCTATCCCTTCAATTCCATGGGAATGTGTAGGATTAGACATTGTAGGGCCAGTACGGAGTTAAGGAAATTTAAAATACTGCATTGTACTGGTTGACATGTTATCCCAATCGGTTGAACCCTCATGGGTACAAAATATTTGCAAATTGACAAGGGGGGTCCTGGGAGTCCCTCTGCCAGACATTAGTCCTGGTTACGAGGGACTTACCCAGAGTCTTTAGCTCACTATCTTTCACAGAGAAGAAATATCCCAAACATATCCGTCTTTGTCCTGCCCTGGGGCAGACCAGCACCGAAATGCTAGGCAATTCTCCTCTGAACAAGAGTACCAACAGCATCCCCAGACACCTGTTTCGGTCTGGTTGGACCTCATCAGTAGGGACGAGCTGTGCCTCTCTAAGAATAGTGAGCAAGGGGTCCACGTCTGGATTCCTCTAGTAACTTAGGGTGAGACCCAAAGTTACTTAAATATGCAAATTGACAAGGGGGGTCCTGGAGTCCCTCTGCCAGACATTAGTGCTGGTTACGAGGGACTTACCCAGAGTCTTTAGCTCACTATCTTTCACAGAGAAGAAATATCCCAAACATATCCATCTTTGTCCTGCCCGAAATGCTAGGCAAGTCTCCTCTGAACAAGAGTACCAACAGCATCCCCAGACACATGTTTCGGTCTGGTTGGACCTCATCAGTAGGAAGGAGCTGTGCCTCTCTAAGAATAGTGAGCAAGGGGTCCACGTCTGGATTCCCCTAGTAACTTAGGGTGAGACGCAAAGTTACTTAAATATGCCAATTGACAAGGGGGGTCCTGGGAGTCCCTCTGCCAGACATTAGTCCTGGTTACGAGGGACTTACCCAGAGTCTTTAGCTCACTATCTTTCACAGAGAAGAAATATCCCAAACATATGCCTGTCTTTGTCCTGCCCTGGGGCAGTCCAGCACCGAAATGCTAGGCAATTCTCTGAACAGGAGTACCAACAGCATCCCCAGACATGTGTTTCAGTCTGGTTGGACCTCATCAGTAGGGAGTAGCTGTGCCTCTCTAAGAATAGTGAGCAAGGGGTCCACATCAGGATTCCCCTAGTAACTTAGGGTGAGACCCAAAGTTACTTATATATGCAAATTGACAAGGGGGGGTCCTGGGAGTCCCTCTGCCAGACATTAGTCCTGGTTACGAGGGACATACCCAGAGCCTTTAGCTCACTATCCTTCACAGAGAAGAAATATCCCAAACATATCCGTCTTTGTCCTGCCCTGGGGCAGTCCAGCACCGAAATGCTAGGCAATTCTCATCTGAACAAGAGTACCAACAGCATCCCCAGACACGCGTTTCGGTCTGGTTGGACCTCATCAGTAGGGAGGAGCTGTGCCTCTCTAAGAATAGTGAGCAAGGGGTCCATGTCTGGATTCCCCTAGTAACTTAGGGTGAGACCCAAAGTTACTTAAATATGTAAATTGACAAGCGGGGTCCTGGGGGTCCCTCTGCCAGACATTAGTCCTGGTTACGAGGGACTTACCCAGAGTCTTTAGCTCACTATCTTTCACAGAGAAGAAATATCCTATCCGTCTTTGTCCTGCCCTGGGGCAGTCCAGCACCGAAATGCTAGTCAATTCCCCAGACACGTGTTTCGGTCTGGTTGGATCTCATCAGTAAGGAGGAGCTGTGCCTCTCTAAGAATAGTGAGCAAGGGGTCCACGTCTGGATTCCCCTAGTAATTTAGGGTGAGACCCAAAGTTACTTAAATATGCAAATTGACAAGGGGGGTCCTGGGTGTCCCTCTGCCAGACATTAGTCCTGGTTATGAGGGACATACCCAGAGCCTTTAGCTCACTATCTTTCACAGAGAAGAAATATCCCAAACATATCCGTCTTTGTCCTGCCCTGGGGCAGACCAGCACCGAAATGCTAGGCAATTCTCCTCTGAACAAGAGTACCAACAGCATCCCCACACACCTGTTTCGGTCTGGTTGGACCTCATCAGTAGGGACGAGCTGTGCCTCTCTAAGAATAGTGAGCAAGGGGTCCACGTTTGATTTCCTCTAGTAACTTAGGGTGAGACCCAAAGTTACTTAAATATGCAAATTGACAAGGGGGGTCCTGGGAGTCCCTCTGCCAGACATTAGTCCTGGTTACGAGGGACTTACCCAGAGTCTTTAGCTCACTATCTTTCACAGAGAAGAAATATCCCAAACATATCCGTCTTTGTCCTGCCCTGGGGCAGTCCAGCACCGAAATGCTAGGCAATTCTCCTCTGAACAAGAGTACCAACAGCATCCCCAGACACGTGTTTCGGTCTGGTTGGACCTCATCAGTAGGGAGGAGCTGTGCCTCTCTAAGAATAGTGAGCAAGGGGTCCACGTCTAGATTCCCCTAGTAACTTAGGGTGAGACCCAAAGTAACTTAAATATGCAATTTGACAAGGGGGGTCCTGGGAGTCCCTCTGCCAGACATTAGTCCTGGTTACAAGGGACTTACCCAGAGTCTTTAGCTCACTATCTTTCACAGAGAAGAAATATCCCAAACATATAAGTCTTTGTGGTGCCCGAAATGCTAGGCAAGTCTCCTCTGAACAAGAGTACCAACAGCATCCCCAGACACATGTTTCGGTCTGGTTGGACCTCATCAGTAGGAAGGAGCTGTGCCTCTTTAAGAATAGTGAGCAAGGGGTCCACGTCTGGATTCCCCTAGTAACTTAGGGTGAGACCCAAAGTTACTTATATATGCAAATTGACAAGGGGGGTCCTGGGAGTCCCTCTGCCAGACATTAGTCCTGGTTACGAGGGACTTACCCAGAGTCTTTAGCTCACTATCCTTCACCGAGAAGAAATATCCCAAACATATCCGTCTTTGTCCTGCCCTGGGGCAGTCCAGCACCGAAATGCTAGGCAATTCTCATCTGAACAAGAGTACCAACAGCATCCCCAGACACGCGTTTCGGTCTGGTTGTACCTCATCAGTAGGGAGGAGCTGTGCCTCTCTAAGAATAGTGAGCAAGGGGTCCATGTCTGGATTCCCCTAGTAACTTAGGGTGAGACCCAAAGTTACTTAAATATGTAAATTGACAAGCGGGGTCCTGGGAGTCCCTCTGCCAGACATTAGTCCTGGTTACGAGGGACTTACCCAGAGTCTTTAGCTCACTATCTTTCACAGAGAAGAAATATCCTATCCGTCTTTGTCCTGCCCTGGGGCAGTCCAGCACCGAAATGCTAGTCATTTCCCCAGACACGTGTTTCGGTCTGGTTGGATCTCATCAGTAGGGAGGAGCTGTGCCTCTCTAAGAATAGTGAGCAAGGGGTCCACGTCTGGATTCCCCTAGTAACTTAGGGTGAGACCCAAAGTTACTTAAATATGCAAATTGACAAGGGGGGTCCTGGGTGTCCCTCTGCCAGACATTAGTCCTGGTTACGAGGGACATACCCAGAGCCTTTAGCTCACTATCTTTCACAGAGAAGAAATATCCCAAACATATCCGTCTTTGTCCTGCCCTGGGGCAGACCAGCACCGAAATGCTAGGCAATTCTCCTCTGAACAAGAGTACCAACAGCATCCCCAGACACCTGTTTCGGTCTGGTTGGACCTCATCAGTAGGGACGAGCTGTGCCTCTCTAAGAATAGTGAGCAAGGGGTCCACGTCTGGATTCCTCTAGTAACTTAGGGTGAGACCCAAAGTTACTTAAATATGCAAATTGACAAGGGGGGTCGTGGGAGTCCCTCTGCCAGACATTAGTCCTGGTTACGAGGGACTTACCCAGAGTCTTTAGCTCACTATCTTTCACAGAGAAGAAATATCCCAACATATCGGTTACGAGGGACTTACCCAGAGTCTTTAGCTCACTATCTTTTACAGAGAAGAAATATCCCAAACATATCCGTCTTTGTCCTGCCCTGGGGCAGTCCAGCATCGAAATGCTAGGCAATTCTCCTCTGAACAAGAGTACCAACAGCATCCCCAGACACGTGTTTTGGTCTGGTTGGACCTCATCAGTAGGGAGGAGCTGTGCCTCTCTAAGAATAGTGAGCAAGGGGTCCACGTCTGGATTCCCCATGTAACTTAGGGTGAGACCCAAAGTTACTTAAATACTAATTGACAAGGGGGGTCTTGGGAGTCCCTCTGCCAGACATTAGTCCTGGTTACGAGGGACTTACCCAGAGTCTTTAGCTCACTATCTTTCACAGAGAAGAAATATCCCAAACATATGCCTGTCTTTGCCCTGCCCTGGGGCAGTCCAGCACCGAAATGCTAGGCAATTCTCTGAACAGGAGTACCAACAGCATCCCCAGACACGTGTTTCAGTCTGGTTGGACCTCATCAGTAGGGAGTAGCTGTGCCTCTCTAAGAATAGTGAGCAAGGGGTCCACGTCTGGATTCCCCTAGTAACTTAGGGTGAGACCCAAAGTTACTTATATATGCAAATTGACAAGGGGGGTCCTGGGAGTCCCTCTGCCAGACATTAGTCCTGGTTACGAGGGACATACCCAGAGCCTTTAGCTCACTATCCTTCACAGAGAAGAAATATCCGTCTTTGTCCTGCCCTGGGGCAGTCCAACACCGAAATGCTAGACAATTCTCCTCTGAACAAGAGTACCAACAGCATCCCCAGACACGCGTTTCGGTCTGGTTGGACCTCATCAGTAGGGAGGAGCTGTGCCTCTCTAAGAATAGTGAGCAAGGGGTCCATGTCTGGATTCCCCTAGTAACTTAGGGTGAGACCCAAAGTTACTTAAATATGTAAATTGACAAGCGGGGTCCTGGGAGTCCCTCTGCCAGACATTAGTCCTGGTTACGAGGGACTTACCCAGAGTCTTTAGCTCACTATCTTTCACAGAGAAGAAATATCCTATCCGTTGTTGTCCTGCCCTAGGGCAGTCCAGCACCGAAATGCTAGTCAATTCCCCAGACACGTGTTTCGGTCTGGTTGGACCTCATCAGTAGGAAGGAGCTGTGCCTCTCTAAGAATAGTGAGCAAGGGGTCCACGTCTGGATTCCCCTAGTAAGTTAGGGTGAGACCCAAAGTTACTTAAATATGCAATTTGACAAGGGGGGTCCTGGGAGTCCCTCTGCCAGACATTAGTCCTGGTTACAAGGGACTTACCCAGAGTCTTTAGCTCACTATCTTTCACAGAGAAGAAATATCCCAAACATATCCGTCTTTGTCCTGCCCGAAATGCTAGGCAAGTCTCCTCTGAACAAGAGTACCAACAGCATCCCCAGACACGTGTTTCGGTCTGGTTGGACCTCATCAGTAGCGAGGAGCTGTGCCTCTCTAAGAATAGTGAGCAAGGGGTCCACGTCTGGATTCCCGATCTAACTTAGGGTGAGACCCAAAGTTACTTAAATATGCAAATTGACAAGGGGGGTCCTGGGAGTCCCTCTGCCTGACATTAGTCCTGGTTACGAGGGACTTACCCAGAGTCTTTAGCTCACTATCTTTCACAGAGAAGAAATATCCCAAACATATGCCTGTCTTTGTCCTGCCCTGGGACAGTCCAGCACCGAAATGCTAGGCAATTCTCTGAACAGGAGTACCAACAGCATCCCCAGACATGTGTTTCAGTCTGGTTGGACCTCATCAGTAGGGAGTAGCTGTGCCTCTCTAAGAATAGTGAGCAAGGGGTCCACGTCTGGATTCCCCTAGTAACTTAGGGTGAGACCCAAAGTTACTTATATATGCAAATTGACAAGGGGGTCCTGCGAGTCCCTCTGCCAGACATTAGTCCTGGTTACGAGGGACATACCCAGAGCCTTTAGCTCACTATCCTTCACAGAGAAGAAATATCCCAAACATATCCGTCTTTGTCCTGCCCTGGGGCAGTCCAGCACCGAAATGCTAGGCAATTCTCATCTGAACAAGAGTACCAACAGCATCCCCAGACACGCGTTTCGGTCTGGTTGTACCTCATCAGTAGGGAGGAGCTGTGCCTCTCTAAGAATAGTGAGCAAGGGGTCCATGTCTGGATTCCCCTAGTAACTTAGGGTGAGACCCAAAGTTACTTAAATATGTAAATTGACAAGCGGGGTCCTGGGAGTCCCTCTGCCAGACATTAGTCCTGGTTACGAGGGACTTACCCAGAGTCTTTAGCTCACTATCTTTCACAGAGAAGAAATATCCTATCCGTCTTTGTCCTGCCCTGGGGCAGTCCAGCACCGAAATGCTAGTCATTTCCCCAGACACGTGTTTTGGTCTGGTTGGATCTCATCAGTAGGGAGGAGCTGTGCCTCTCTAAGAATAGTGAGCAAGGGGTCCACGTCTGGATTCCCCTAGTAACTTAGGGTGAGACCCAAAGTTACTTAAATATGCAAATTGACAAGGGGGGTCCTGGGTGTCCCTCTGCCAGACATTAGTCCTGGTTACGAGGGACATACCCAGAGCCTTTAGCTCACTATCTTTCACAGAGAAGAAATATCCCAAACATATCCGTCTTTGTCCTGCCCTGGGGCAGACCAGCACCGAAATGCTAGGCAATTCTCCTCTGAACAAGAGTACCAACAGCATCCCCAGACACCTGTTTCGGTCTGGTTGGACCTCATCAGTAGGGACGAGCTGTGCCTCTCTAAGAATAGTGAGCAAGGGGTCCACGTCTGGATTCCTCTAGTAACTTAGGGTGAGACCCAAAGTTACTTAAATATGCAAATTGACAAGGGGGGTCCTGGGAGTCCCTCTGCCAGACATTAGTCCTGGTTACGAGGGACTTACCCAGAGTCTTTAGCTCACTATCTTTCACAGAGAAGAAATATCCCAAACATATCCGTCTTTGTCCTGCCCTGGGGCAGTCCAGCACCGAAATGCTAGGCAATTCTCCTCTGAACAAGAGTACCAACAGCATCCCCAGACACGTGTTTCGGTCTGGTTGGACCTCATCAGTAGGGAGGAGCTGTGCCTCTCTAAGAATAGTGAGCAAGGGGTCCACATCTGGATTCCCCTAGTAACTTAGGGTGAGACCCAAAGTTACTTAAATATGCAATTTGACAAGGGGGGTCCTGGGAGTCCCTCTGCCAGACATTAGTCCTGGTTACAAGGGACTTACCCAGAGTCTTTAGCTCACTATCTTTCACAGAGAAGAAATATCCCAAACATATCCGTCTTTGTCCTGCCCGAAATGCTAGGCAAGTCTCCTCTGAACAAGAGTACCAACAGCATCCCCAGACACATGTTTCGGTCTGGTTGGACCTCATCAGTAGGAAGGAGCTGTGCCTCTCTAAGAATAGTGAGCAAGGGGTCCACGTCTGGATTCCCCTAGCAACTTAGGGTGAGACCCAAAGTTACTTATATATGCAAATTGACAAGGGGGGTCCTGGGAGTCCCTCTGCCAGCCATTAGTCCTGGTTACGAGGGACATACCCAGAGTCTTTAGCTCACTATCCTTCACAGAGAAGAAATATCCCAAATATATCCGTCTTTGTCCTGCCCTGGGGCAGTCCAGCACCGAAATGCTAGGCAATTCTCCTCTGAACAAGAGTACCAACAGCATCCCCAGACACGCGTTTCGGTCTGGTTGGACCTCATCAGTAGGGAGGAGCTGTGCCTCTCTAAGAATAGTGAGCAAGGGGTCCATGTCTGGATTCCCCTAGTAACTTAGGGTGAGACCCAAAGTTACTTAAATATGTAAATTGACAAGCGGGGTCCTGGGAGTCCCTCTGCCAGACATTAGTCCTGGTTACGAGGGACTTACCCAGAGTCTTTAGCTCACTATCTTTCACAGAGAAGAAATATCCCAACATATCGGTTACGAGGGACTTACCCAGAGTCTTTAGCTCACTATCTTTTACAGAGAAGAAATATCCCAAACATATCCGTCTTTCCTGGGGCAGTCCAGCATCAAAATGCTAGGCAATTCTCCTCTGAACAAGAGTACCAACAGCATCCCCAGACACGTGTTTCGGTCTGGTTGGACCTCATCAGTAGGGAGGAGCTGTGCCTCTCTAAGAATAGTGAGCAAGGGGTCCACGTCTGGATTCCCCATGTAACTTAGGGTGAGACCCAAAGTTACTTAAATATGCAAATTGACAAGGGGGGTCCTGGGAGTCCCTCTGCCAGACATTAGTCCTGGTTACGAGGGACTTACCCAGAGTCTTTAGCTCACTATCTTTCACAGAGAAGAAATATCCCAAACATATGCCTGTCTTTGTCCTGCCCTGGGGCAGTCCAGCACCGAAATGCTAGGCAATTCTCTGAACAGGAGTACCAACAGCATCCCCAGACACGTGTTTCAGTCTGGTTGGACCTCATCAGTAGGGAGTAGCTGTGCCTCTCAAAGAATAGTGAGCAAGGGGTCCACGTCTGGATTCCCCATGTAACTTAGGGTGAGACCCAAAGTTACTTAAATATGCAAATTGACAAGGGGGGTCCTGGGAGTCCCTCTGCCAGACATTAGTCCTGGTTACAAGGGACTTACCCAGAGTCTTTAGCTCACTATCTTTCACAGAGAAGAAATATCCCAAACATATCCGTCTTTGTCCTGCCCGAAATGCTAGGCAAGTCTCCTCTGAACAAGAGTACCAACAGCATCCCCAGACACATGTTTCGGTCTGGTTGGACCTCATCAGTAGGAAGGAGCTGTGCCTCTCTAAGAATAGTGAGCAAGGGGTCCACGTCTGGATTCCCCTAGTAACTTAGGGTGAGACCCAAAGTTACTTATATATGCAAATTGACAAGGGGGGTCCTGGGAGTCCCTCTGCCAGACATTAGTCCTGGTTACGAGGGCCATACCCAGAGCCTTTAGCTCACTATCCTTCACAGAGAAGAAATATTCCAAACATATCCGTCTTTGTCCTGCCCTGGGGCAGTCCAGCACCGAAATGCTAGGCAATTCTCATCTGAACAAGAGTACCAACAGCATCCCCAGACACGCGTTTCGGTCTGGTTGGACCTCATCAGTAGGGAGGAGCTGTGCCTCTCTAAGAATAGTGAGCAAGGGGTCCATGTCTGGATTCCACTAGTAACTTAGGGTGAGACCCAAAGTTACTTAAATATGTAAATTGACAAGCGGGGTCCTGGGAGTCCCTCTGCCAGACATTAGTCCTGGTTACAAGGGGCTTACCCAGAGTCTTTAGCTCACTATCTTTCACAGAGAAGAAATATCCCAAACATATCCGTCTTTGTCCTGCCCTGGGGCAGTCCAGCACCGAAATGCTAGGCAATTCTCCTCTGAACAAGAGTACCAACAGCATCCCCAGACACGTGTTTCGGTCTGGTTGGACCTCATCAGTAGGGAGGAGCTGTGCCTCTCTATGAATAGTGAGCAAGGGGTCCACGTCTGTATTCCCCTAGTAAATTAGGGTGAGACCCAAAGTTACTTAAATATGCAATTTGACAAGGGGGGTCCTGGGAGTCCCTCTGCCAGACATTAGTCCTGGTTACAAGGGACTTACCCAGAGTCTTTAGCTCACTATCTTTCACAGAGAAGAAATATCCCAAACATATCCGTCTTTGTCCTGCCCGAAATGCTAGGCAAGTCTCCTCTGAACAAGAGTACCAACAGCATCCCCAGACACATGTTTCGGTCTGGTTGGACCTCATCAGTAGGAAGGAGCTGTGCCTCTCTAAGAATAGTGAGCAAGGGGTCCACGTCTGGATTCCCCTAGTAACTTAGGGTGAGACCCAAAGTTACTTAAATATGTAAATTGACAAGCGGGGTCCTGGGAGTCCCTCTGCCAGACATTAGTCCTGGTTACGAGGGACTTACCCAGAGTCTTTAGCTCACTATCTTTCACAGAGAAGAAATATCCTATCCGTCTTTGTCCTGCCCTGGGGCAGTCCAGCACCGAAATGCTAGTCAATTCCCCAGACACGTGTTTCGGTCTGGTTGGATCTCATCAGTAGGGAGGAGCTGTGCCTCTCTAAGAATAGTGAGCAAGGGGTCCACGTCTGGATTCCCCTAGTAACTTAGGGTGAGACCCAAAGTTACTTAAATATGCAAATTGACAAGGGGGGTCCTGGGTGTCCCTCTGCCAGACATTACTCCTGGTTACGAGGGACATACCCAGAGCCTTTAGCTCACTATCTTTCACAGAGAAGAAATATCCCAAACATATCCGTCTTTGTCCTGCCCTGGGGCAGACCAGCACCGAAATGCTAGGCAATTCTCCTCTGAACAAGAGAAACAACAGCATCCCCAGACACCTGTTTCGGTCTATTTGGACCTCATCAGTAGGGACGAGCTGTGCCTCTCTAAGAATAGTGAGCAAGGGGTCCACGTCTGGCTTCCTCTAGTAACTTAGGGTGAGACCCAAAGTTACTTAAATATGCAAATTGACAAGGGGGGTCCTGGGAGTCCCTCTGCCAGACATTAGTCCTGGTTACGAGGGACTTACCCAGAGTCTTTAGCTCACTATCTTTCACAGAGAAGAAATATCCCAAACATATCCGTCTTTGTCCTGCCCTGGGGCAGTCCAGCACCGAAATGCTAGGCAATTCTCCTCTGAACAAGAGTACCAACAGCATCCCCAGACACGTGTTTCGGTCTGGTTGGACCTCATCAGTAGGGAGAAGCTGTGCCTCTCTAAGAATAGTGAGCAAGGGGTCCACGTCTGGATTCCCCTAGTAACTTAGGGTGAGACCCAAAGTTACTTAAATATGCAATTTGACAAGGGGGGTCCTGGGAGTCCCTCTGCCAGACATTAGTCCTGGTTACAAGGGACTTACCCAGAGTCTTTAGCTCACTATCTTTCACAGAGAAGAAATATCCCAACATATTGGTTACGAGGGACTTACCCAGAGTCTTTAGCTCACTATCTTTTACAGAGAAGAAATATCCCAAACATATCCGTCTTTGTCCTGCCGTGGGGCAGTCCAACACCGAAATGCTAGGCAATTCTCCTCTGAACAAGTGTACCAACAGCATCCCCAGACACGCGTTTCGGTCTGGTTGGACCTCATCAGTAGGGAGGAGCTGTGCCTCTCTAAGAATAGTGAGCAAGGGGTCCATGTCTGGATTCCCCTAGTAACTTAGGGTGAGACCCAAAGTTACTTAAATATGTAAATTGACAAGCGGGGTCCTGGGAGTCCCTCTGCCAGACATTAGTCCTGGTTACGAGGGACTTACCCAGAGTCTTTAGCTCACTATCTTTCACAGAGAAGAAATATCCTATCCGTCTTTGTCCTGCCCTGGGGCAGTCCAGCACCGAAATGCTAGTTAATTCCTCAGACACGTGTTTCGGTCTGGTTGGATCTCATCAGTAGGGAGGAGCTGTGCCTCTCTATGAATAGTGAGCAAGGGGTCCACGTCTGGATTCCCCTAGTAACTTAGGGTGAGACCCAAAGTTACTTAAATATGCAAATTGACAAGGGGGGTCCTGGGAGTCCCTCTGCCAGACATTAGTCCTGGTTACGAGGGACTTACCCAGAGTCTTTAGCTCACTATTTTTCACAGAGAAGAAATATCCCAAACATATCCGTCTTTGTCCTGCCCTGGGGCAGTCCAGCATCGAAATGCTAGGCAATTCTCTGAACAGGAGTACCAACAGCATCCCCAGACACGTGTTTCAGTCTGGTTGGACCTCATCAGTAGGGAGTAGCTGTGCCTCTCTAAGAATAGTGAGCAAGGGGTCCACGTCTGGATTCCCCTAGTAATTTAGGGTGAGACCCAAAGTTACTTAAATATGCAAATTGACAAGGGGGGTCCTGGGAGTCCCTCTGCCAGACATTAGTCCTGGTTACGAGGGACTTACCCAGAGTCTTTAGCTCACTATCTTTCACAGAGAAGAAATATCCCAAACATATCCGTCTTTGTCCTTCCCTGGGGCAGTCCAGCACCGAAATGCTAGGCAATTCTCCTCTGAACAAGAGTACCAACAGCATCCCCAGACACGTGTTTCGGTCTGGTTGGACCTCATCAGTAGGGAGGAGCTGTGCCTCTCTAAGAATAGTGAGCAAGGGGTCCACGTCTGGATTCCCCTAGTAACTTAGGGTGAGACCCAAAGTTACTTAAATATGCAATTTGACAAGGGGGGTCCTGGGAGTCCCTCTGCCAGACATTAGTCCTGGTTACAAGGGACTTACCCAGAGTCTTTAGCTCACTATCTTTCACAGAGAAGAAATATCCCAACATATGTAACGCTCACCTGATTCTCGCAGAGGCGCCGGTCTTGACTGGGCGACTACCGTATCTTCAAAGGTGATGTGTAGCACCCGGTTGGCTCTTTGGGCTGGACCTCTGTGCACTGTATGCCTGACGTGTAGAGTAAGATGTCTGCAGATAGAAAATATGGGGTTAATGAACTGGGGTTATTGGGGTGTCCCTATCTCTTTCCTCTTCTCCTCTCCTGTAGACCCCCAAAGGTTAACGCTCTCACCTTAGGTAAGTGAATGCCGAGCTCTCCATCTGCCTCGGGGCAGGGTGCTGTAACCAGTTTCTTCACTGGATAGGTAGCGCAGGCCTCTTGACTTCAGAGGACTGCTGTCCGTCGTTTACTGCACGAACGGTAAGTTTCGAGTCATTCAAATGTCTTTAAAGTCTTTAGTAATGATGTCTCTTGTTTTGCAGGGTTCCGGCGATGGCGGATGACGGGCTGAAGTGAGTTAAAGATGGAGCCCGTGTGATGAATAGAAGCGCCTGGAAGCACGTAAGTAAGCGCTTGTTGCCTGCTTCACTATGCGCTCTAACTGTCTTTTTATTTTGCAGGTACGAGTTCGGAGCGGCTGCAGGGTGCCGGAATACCCACTGGATTAGATGTGGAAAGGAGTAATGGCACGTGAGTATTAAAGTTCCCCAATGTCTTTAAACGCACCTTCTTTTGTCTTTCAGATGCGGGATGCAGCGCCGAAGAGTAGGTAAGCCTTTGCCTTTCAGATGCTGGAATGCTAACCTGTTCTTTCTTGTCTTTATAGGTGTTGCTGAAGACTGGATTCAGGATGGTAAGCCTTTGCCTTTCAGATGCCGGAATGCTAACCTGTTCTTTCTTGTCTTTCTAGGTGTTGCTGAAGACTGGATTCAGGATGGTAAGCCTTTTTCCTTAGGCCCAGGACCGGATGCAGAAGACACGATGAGCGTTCTGCTGCAGAGGTTGCAGAATAACGCAAAGCAAGATTCATCCACCGGGTGTGGTTTAAATAGCCTCCTGTAGTGCTTAGGTGTCTCCTTCCACAGCCACGCCTAAGTAAGAAAAGAGTTCCTGGTAAGAAAAGAGTTCCTGCCTTCCAGAAGAGTTCCAGTGTTCTGAATCTAGGGAGTGGCTCCAGCCCCACCCAACAGG
This sequence comes from Ambystoma mexicanum, assembly GCF_040938575.1. NCBI lineage: Eukaryota > Metazoa > Chordata > Amphibia > Caudata > Ambystomatidae > Ambystoma > Ambystoma mexicanum. Next base: position 919,118,310 of record NC_090926.1, on the reverse strand, counting down.
AAAAGTAGTTCCAAACAGAAGAGGATCAGAGGCTCAACTGGCAGGCAAGTAAGCAGCATGGTCTGCTGAAGGTAAGTCCACCCAAGCATTATGAGCCCGGCGCTTCCAGCGCTGGGACTGGGCATATTTATGAGCCTGGTGCCACTGGCGCCAGGACTGGGTCCAAAAGGTCCCAATTGGGACTGGTTGGCACTCGGAACCTGGGTTATGGATCTGCTTCCAAGGGAGTTGGGAAAACCCTGACCTTTTGGAAGCAGAGATCATGACAGTACCCCCCCTCAAGGCCCCTCCCAAACCGGGCTTCTCCGGGGGTTTTGGCTTGTCAGGAAATGTTCGGTGAAATCTTTTGATTAGGCGAGGAGCGTGGACATATTCAGCAGGTTCCCAGGATCTCTCTTGGGGGCCGTAGCCTTTCCAGTCAATTAGGTAGAATAGTTTAGATTTGGAGATCTTGGAGTCCAGAATGCTTTTGACTTCAAACTCGAGTTCTCCATCCACTAGGATAGGTTTTGGAGATTTGGTTAGTCGGGTTTGAGGTTGCACGGGTTTTAATAGAGAGACGTGGAAGACCGGATGTATCTTCATGTGCGGGGGCAAGTCCAACTTGACCGCTACTGGGTTTACTATGGTAGTGATGGAATAGGGACCAAGGTATCTTGGGTTGAATGTGCGTGGCCCTTTTAGAGATAGATATTTGGTGGATAACCAGACTTGATCCCCTACTTGATAGTGAGGGGCTTCCTTCCGATGTTGATCTGCTCCTTTCTTGTATTGTTCTTTAGCCCTTTGAAGGTGAGAAACAGCTTCCTTAAAGGCTTGGGTGATTGTAGAATGCAGGTAGTCTACTGCTGGTGTTTCAAGATCTTGGAGGGGATCCAACTCCGAGGTTCGAGGGTGACTGCCGTACAAAAGAAAAAACGGGGTTTTCCCAGTTCCCGAATGGACAGAGTTATTGTAGGCATACTCGGCTATCCAAAGGATATCTTTCCAAGTTTTTTCAGTTTGTTGCAGCATGCAGCGTAAATACTGTTCCAGAGTTTGATTGGTCCTCTCGGTTTGTCCGTCGGTCTGAGGGTGGTGACTGGTCGATAGTCTCACATCAATTTGAGCCGACCGACAGCAACTTCGCCAAAAATGAGAAATAAATTGACTACCTCGATCCGAAATTAGAACCGAAGGAAAACCGTGCAGTCGGACGATGTTTTCGAGAAATTCTCGGGCCAGAGTTGCTGCTGTTGGCAAGCCTTTGAGCGGAATGAAATGCGCCATCTTGGAGAATAAGTCCACGATTACTAGAATCGTATTGTATCGGGAGCATGGAGGTAGATCGGTGATGAAGTCCATAGAAAGCGTATGCCAAGGGCGAGGTGGGATGTCAATAGGGCGTAAGAGGCCTGCTGGTCTTTCCTTTTGACTCTTGTTTTGGGCGCATACTCCACAGGACATTATAAAGTCTCTGATATCTTTTTTCCAAGACGGCCACCAGAAGTAGCGCTTGATCTTTTCTGAGGTCTTGGCTATACCGGGATGACCTTCCATTAAAGAGTCGTGATAACAAGAGATTACTTTTTTCTGTAAATCTGTGCTGGGTAGGTATAATCGTTCTTGGAAATACAATAAGTTGTCCTTTACTGCAAAGTCCTTTCCCTGCAGATGCCAATTCTGTATGTCTGCTGGAGTTACAAGTTGCCTGGCTTTATCCTTAACTTCCTCTATGGATTCTGTGGCGATTACACCCAGAATTCTTTGTTCGGGAATGATTGGTACAGGTTTAGGGTTGACCAAGTGTTCTTCCACTCCCATCCGAGAAAGGGCATCGGCTTTACCGTTCTTTGTACCAGGTCGATAGGTAATTATGAAGTCAAACTCGGCAAAGAATAATGCCCAACGGAGTTGTCTAGAGGATTGGGCTTTTGCGGTCTTCAAATATTGCAGGTTTCGGTGATCCGTAATCACAGTAACGGTGTGTCGGGCCCCCAGCAGATAATGCCGCCAAGCCTTAAAGGCAGACTTGATAGCCAGAAGTTCCTTGTCAGTAATTGTGTAATTGATTTCAGGAGGCGAGAATTTGCGGGACCAAAATGCCACGGGATGCAACTGATTGGTTACCGGGTCCTTTTGTGATAGAACTGCCCCCATGGCAAGGCTTGAAGCATCAGTTTCCACGATGTAGGGGAGTTCGGGGCGAGGGTGTTTTAAGATTGGTGCAGAGATAAATTTAGTCTTCAAATCCTGGAAAGCTTGTTCCGCCTCGGTAGACCATTCAAAACGTTTGTTTTTCTTTAACAAGGCAGTGATGGGCTGGACTATTCGAGAGAATTCGGGGATAAACCTGCGGTAAAAGTTAGCGAAGCCTAACATGCTTTGCACACCTTTTACGGAGGATGGTGATGGCCATTTGAGAACTGCATCGACCTTCTTTGAATCCATACGCACTCCACCAGGTGATAATATGAATCCCAAGAATTCAACTTCAGTCACGTTGAAAACACATTTTTCCAACTTAGCGAAAAGTTTGTGTTGACGCAATCTTTCGAGGACCATTTTCACGTGTTTCCGATGTTCAGATTCCGATGAAGAATAAACGAGGATGTCGTCAATGTAAACAACAACACATACATCTATGAGCTCTCTGAGGACATCGTTCATAAAATATTGAAAGGCGGCCGGGGCATTGCAAAGTCCGAAGGGCATGACCTGATATTCAAATAGCCCATACTTGGTGCGGAAGGCCGACTTCCATTCATCGCCCTCTTTTACTCGTACCAAGTGGTAAGCTCCTCTAAGATCCAGCTTTGTATATATGCATGCTTTTCTGACTTGGTCCAGGAGTTCAGGGATCAAAGGTAACGGATATCTATTCTTAACGGTGATCTGGTTCAGGGAGCGATAATCGATACAAGTTCTAAGGTCTCCTTCCTTTTTTGGAACGAAGAACAAAGCTGAAGAAGCAGGGGACTTGGAAGGACGAATAAACCCATTTGCCAGGTATTGATCCAGGTATTGTCGAAGGTGAAGGTTCTCAGGCTCGGTGAGGGCATAAATTCTACTACAAGGAGGAGTAGATCCAGGTATCAGGTCTATCTGGAAGTCATAAGACCTATGAGGAGGTAGAGAGTTAGCCTGATCCTTCCGGAAAACATCTTGGTATTCTAGGTATTCGGGAGGTAACTGGGGAGTCTCTGAAGAAATTGCGGCCAGTGCAACACCAGGTGGAGGGTGACAAGTAGAGACACATTCTGGAAACTGGACCGTTCTTGCTCGCCAATCGATCAGAGGATTGTGTTTCTCTAACCAAGGTATTCCTAGAATAATCTGAAACTGAGGGGCCTTGATCACATCGAACACGATCTTCTCATGGTGTCCATCTTGACTTACTAGCGTCACCTCTTGAGTGGTATGCGTTACTGGCCCGGAGGCTATCTCCGTACCATCCACCGTAGTAATGACGTCCTTTACAGCCTTGGAACAAAGAGTTAGATTCATCCTCAAAACCATTTCATGATCCACATAATTGCCGATGGCACCGCTGTCGACGTAAGCTTCAATTGCATGTAATCGATCCGGATTATCAGGGCTAATGAGGACCATAGGTATCACGAAATGCGAGGTCACGGAACTGGTTTTCACGCTCGGCAAGAGGACCTCTATTCTTGTCGGGCGAGGTCGTTTCCCTGCTCAGAGTTTGTAACTTTGGTAACTGCAGCTCCTACTGCCTTCTTGGCAGGTTTCACCGGACAGTCTCGAAGAAAGTGCCCTGAGTTTCCGCAATATAGGCATAATTGCAACTGTTTCCTCCTTTCCCGCTCCCTTTGTGTTAGAGGACCTTTCAGACCCCCTATTTGCATGGGTTCCCCGGAGTCTACTCCTTTGGAAGGAGTTGGCGGTTTGGAAAATACTCGAGCATCAAACTTGGAACGATCGGCCTTCCTGTTCTGCAGCCTGTGATCTATTTGAACGACCAAGTCTATATAATCCGAACAGTCTTGTGGGGGATTCACTACTTGGGCTAAAACGTCTTTGAGCTCTCCACGTAGACCTCTATAAAACAGCGTAATCCTTTTGTCCTCAGGCCATTGAGTTTCCACTATTAGTCTATTGAAAGATGCAATATAAGCCAAAAGGTCTTGATTACCCTGTCGCAACGAAAGAAGCTCATTGTCCAAGGCCTGCCCCTGTGAATGTCTTGCGAACAGTTTTTCCATACTAAGCTGAAAGGCTTGAAAATCATGGAGAACCGGATCATCTTGATTAACTAGAGGGATCGACCAGTCTGCCGCATTGCCACTAAGGTACGAAAGTACAAAAGCTACTTTTGCTTGATCAGTTGGAAAGGCTGCTGGCCGGCATAAGAAGTGCAACCGGCACTGATTGATAAATACTGCAAACCTCTTTGGGTCACCAGAAAATCGTTCGGGCGGAGCCAGAGGTACATTCCCAGGTAGGTTGATCTGCACTGGATTCATAGAGGATGTTGAAGGAAGATTTGCCCCTGATGCGGGTAACGGGGTCTGTCCGGCTTGTGACTGTAGCACTTGTCTAGCAAGATTGTCTGTTCTCTCCTTGGAAATAATTAGTTCCCTTCTTAGAGCATTCGTTTCCTGACGAGCTGCATGCACTTCTGCCCTTAGTTCCCCAAGTAACCGGGCTAGGGGGTCAGTATCCGAGGTTTCCATAGCGCCTGGGCGAGAGTTTTGCGGTAGGCTTTGCGTTCTGTAACGCTCACCTGATTCTCGCAGAGGCGCCGGTCTTGACTGGGCGACTACCGTATCTTCAAAGGTGATGTGTAGCACCCGGTTGGCTCTTTGGGCTGGACCTCTGTGCACTGTATGCCTGACGTGTAGAGTAAGATGTCTGCAGATAGAAAATATGGGGTTAATGAACTGGGGTTATTGGGGTGTCCCTATCTCTTTCCTCTTCTCCTCTCCTGTAGACCCCCAAAGGTTAACGCTCTCACCTTAGGTAAGTGAATGCCGAGCTCTCCATCTGCCTCGGGGCAGGGTGCTGTAACCAGTTTCTTCACTGGATAGGTAGCGCAGGCCTCTTGACTTCAGAGGACTGCTGTCCGTCGTTTACTGCACGAACGGTAAGTTTCGAGTCATTCAAATGTCTTTAAAGTCTTTAGTAATGATGTCTCTTGTTTTGCAGGGTTCCGGCGATGGCGGATGACGGGCTGAAGTGAGTTAAAGATGGAGCCCGTGTGATGAATAGAAGCGCCTGGAAGCACGTAAGTAAGCGCTTGTTGCCTGCTTCACTATGCGCTCTAACTGTCTTTTTATTTTGCAGGTACGAGTTCGGAGCGGCTGCAGGGTGCCGGAATACCCACTGGATTAGATGTGGAAAGGAGTAATGGCACGTGAGTATTAAAGTTCCCCAATGTCTTTAAACGCACCTTCTTTTGTCTTTCAGATGCGGGATGCAGCGCCGAAGAGTAGGTAAGCCTTTGCCTTTCAGATGCTGGAATGCTAACCTGTTCTTTCTTGTCTTTATAGGTGTTGCTGAAGACTGGATTCAGGATGGTAAGCCTTTGCCTTTCAGATGCCGGAATGCTAACCTGTTCTTTCTTGTCTTTCTAGGTGTTGCTGAAGACTGGATTCAGGATGGTAAGACTTTTTCCTTAGGCCCAGGACCGGAGGCAGAAGACACGATGAGCGTTCTGCTGCAGAGGTTGCAGAATAACGCAAAGCAAGATTCATCCACCGGGTGTGGTTTAAATAGCCTCCTGTAGTGCTTAGGTGTCTCCTTCCACAGCCACGCCTAAGTAAGAAAAGAGTTCCTGGTAAGAAAAGAGTTCCTGCCTTCCAGAAGAGTTCCAGTGTTCTGAATCTAGGGAGTGGCTCCAGCCCCACCCAACAGGAAAAGTAGTTCCAAACAGAAGAGGATCAGAGGCTCAACTGGCAGGCAAGTAAGCAGCATGGTCTGCTGAAGGTAAGTCCACCCAAGCATTATGAGCCCGGCGCTTCCAGCGCTGGGACTGGGCATATTTATGAGCCTGGTGCCACTGGCGCCAGGACTGGGTCCAAAAGGTCCCAATTGGGACTGGTTGGCACTCGGAACCTGGGTTATGGATCTGCTTCCAAGGGAGTTGGGAAAACCCTGACCTTTTGGAAGCAGAGATCATGCCACATATCGGTTACGAGGGACTTACCCAGAGTCTTTAGCTCACTATCTTTTACAGAGAAGAAATATCCCAAACATATCCGTCTTTGTCCTGCCCTGGGGCAGTCCAGCATCGAAATGCTAGGCAATTCTCCTCTGAACAAGAGTACCAACAGCATCCCCAGACACGTGTTTCGGTCTGGTTGGACCTCATCAGTAGGGAGGAGCTGTGCCTCTCTAAGAATAGTGACCAAGGGGTCCACGTCTGGGTTCCCCATGTAAGTTAGGGTGAGACCCAAAGTTACTTAAATATGCAAATTGACAAGGGGGGTCCTGGGAGTCCCTCTGCCAGACATTAGTCCTGGTTACGAGGGACTTACCCAGAGTCTTTAGCTCACTATCTTTCACAGAGAAGAAATATCCCAAACACATGCCTGTCTTTCTCCTGCCCTGGGGCAGTCCAGCACCGAAATGCTAGGCAATTCTCTGAACAGGAGTACCAACAGCATCCCCAGACACGTGTTTCAGTCTGGTTGGACCTCATCAGTAGGGAGTAGCTGTGCCTCTCTAAGAATAGTGAGCAAGGGGTCCACGTCTGGATTCCCCTAGTAACTTAGGGTGAGACCCAAAGTTACTTATATATGCAAATTGACAAGGGGGGGGTCCTGGGAGTCCCTCTGCCAGACATTAGTCCTGGTTACGAGGGACATACCCAGAGCCTTTAGCTCACTATCCTTCACAGAGAAGAAATATCCCAAACATATCCGTCTTTGTCCTGCCCTGGGGCAGTCCAACACCGAAATGCTAGGCAATTCTCCTCTGAACAAGAGTACCAACAGCATCCCCAGACACGCGTTTCGGTCTGGTTGGACCTCATCAGTAGGGAGGAGCTGTGCCTCTCTAAGAATAGTGAGCAAGGGGTCCATGTCTGGATTCCCCTAGTAACTTAGGGTGAGACCCAAAGTTACTTAAATATGTAAATTGACAAGCGGGGTCCTGGGAGTCCCTCTGCCAGACATTAGTCCTGGTTACGAGGGACTTACCCAGAGTCTTTAGCTCACTATCTTTCACAGAGAAGAAATATCCTATCTGTCTTTGTCCTCCCCTGGGGCTGTCCAGCACCGAAATGCTAGTCAATTCCTCAGACACGTGTTTCGGTCTGGTTGGATCTCATCAGTAGGGAGTAGCTGTGCCTCTCTAAGAATAGTGAGCAAGGGGTCCACATCTGGATTCCCCTAGTAATTTAGGGTGAGACCCAAAGTTACTTAAATATGCAAATTGACAAGGGGGGTCCTGGGAGTCCCTCTGCCAGACATTAGTCCTGGTTACGAGGGACTTACCCAGAGCCTTTAGCTCACTATCTTTCATAAAGAAATATCCCAAACATATCCATCTTTGTCCTGCCCTGGGGCAGTCCAGCACCGAAATGCTAGTCAATTCTCCTCTGAACAAGAGTACCAACAGCATCCAGAGACAAGTGTTTCGGTCTGGTTGGACCTCATCAGTAGGGAGGAGTTGTGCCTCTCTAAGAATAGTGAGCAAGGGGTCCACGTCCCCTAGTAACTTAGGATGAGACCCAAAGTTACTTAAATATGCAAATTGACAAGGGGGGTCCTGGGAGTCCCTCTGCCAGACATTAGTCCTGGTTACGAAATATCCCAAACATATCCGTCTTTGTCCTGCCCTGGGGCAGTCCAGCATCGAAATGCTAGGCAATTCTCTGAACAGGAGTACCAACAGCATCCCCAGACATGTGTTTCAGTCTGGTTGGACCTCATCAGTAGGGAGTAGCTGTGCCTCTCTAAGAATAGTGAGCAAGGGGTCCACATCTGGATTCCCCTAGTAATTTAGGGTGAGACCCAAAGTTACTTAAATATGCAAATTGACAAGGGGGGTCCTGGGAGTCCCTCTGCCAGACATTAGTCCTGGTTACGAGGGACTTACCCAGAGTCTTTAGCTCACTATCTTTCACAGAGAAGAAATATCCCAAACATATCCGTCTTTGTCCTGCCCTGGGGCAGTCCAGCATCGAAATTCTAGGCAATTCTCTGAACAGGAGTACCAACAGCATCCCCAGACACGTGTTTCAGTCTGGTTGGACCTCATCAGTAGGGAGTAGCTGTGCCTCTCTAAGAATAGTGAGCAAGGGGTCCACGTCTGGATTCCCCTAGTAATTTAGGGTGAGACCCAAAGTTACTTATATATGCAAATTGACAAGGGGAGTCCTGGGAGTCCCTCGCCAGACATTAGTCCTGGTTACGAGGGACATACCCAGAGCCTTTAGCTCACTATCTTTCACAGAGAAGAAATATCCCAAACATATCCATCTTTGTCCTGCCCTGGGGCAGTCCAGCACCGAAATGCTAGGCGATTCTCCTCTGAACAGGAGTACCAACAGCATCCCCAGAAACATGTTTCGGTCTGGTTGGACCTTATCAGTAGGGAGGAGCTGTGCCTCTCTAAGAATAGTGAGCAAGGGGTCCACGTCTGGATTCCTCTAGTAACTTAGGGTGAGACCCAAAGTTACTTATTTATGCAAATTGACAAGGGGGGTCCTGGGAGTCCCTCTGCCAGACATTAGTCCTGGTTACGAGGGACTTACCCAGAGTCTTTAGCTCACTATCTTTCACAGAGAAGAAATATCCCAAACATATCCGTCTTTGTCCTGCCCTGGGGCAGTCCAGCACCTAAATGCTAGGCAAATCTCCTCTGAACAAGAGTACCAACAGCATCCCCAGACACATGTTTTGGTCTGGTTGGACCTCATCAGTAGGGAGGAGCTGTGCCTCTCTAAGAATAGTGAGCAAGGGGCCCACGTCTGGATTCCCCTAGTAACTTAGGGTGAGATCCAAAGTTACTTAAATATGCAAATTGACAAGGGGGGTCCTGGGAGTCCCTCTGCCAGACATTAGTCCTGGTTACGAGGGATTTACCCAGAGTCTTTAGCTCACTATCCTTCACAGAGAAGAAATATCCCAAACATATCCATCTTTGTCTTGCCCTGGGGCAGTCCAGCACCTAAATGCTAGGCAAATCTCCTCTGAACAAGAGTACCAACAGCATCCCCAGACACATGTTTTGGTCTGGTTGGACCTCATCAGTAGGGAGGAGCTGTGCCTCTCTAAGAATAGTGAGCAAGGGGCCCACGTCTGGATTCCCCTAGTAACTTAGGGTGAGATCCAAAGTTACTTAAATATGCAAATTGACAAGGGGGGTCCTGGGAGTCCCTCTGCCAGACATTAGTCCTGGTTACGAGGGACTTACCCAGAGTCTTTAGCTCACTATCTTTCACAGAGACGAAATATCCCAAACATATCCGTTTTTGTCCTGCCCTGGGGCAGTCCAGCAGCGAAATGCTAGGCAATTCTCCTCTGAGCAAGAGTACCAACAGCATCCCCAGACACGTGTTTCGGTCTGGTTGGACTTCACTATTCTTAGAGAGGCACAGCTCCTCCCTACTGATGAGGTCCAACCAGACCGAAACACGTGTCTGGGGAGACTGATATGTTTAGGATATTTCTTCTCTGTGAAAGATAGTGAGCTAAAGACTCTGGGTAAGTCTCTCGCAACCAGGACTAATGTCTGGGTAAGTGCTCTGGCCAAGGTGATGCAATTGTCAGTGGATAAAAAGGGTCTGCTTGCTCTTATCAATTTGGAGGTGTAGGCTGCTGGAGGCTATGGCGTTGACTTGCCTTGTTAGGGTGAGTGAAGAGTCAATGTAAACACCTAAGGTTTTTACCTCCTTAGCTACAGTAATGTTAATGTCACTATTGAAAGATTTATATGGTTGAGGTAGATAATTCCGTTTAGATTGGCTACCGATGATGAGTAGTTCAATTTTTATCATCGTTGAGACAGAGCTCATGTTGCGCTATTCAGGCTTGAATGGTAAGGTAGATTTTATTCAGTCCGAAGGAATCGGTGCCATAAGTTCTGGTGATTGGTAAGAGTATTTGGGTGTCATCTACATAGTTGGTATACGTGACACCCAATTTGTCTATGAGGTCAAAGAGTGGCTTGGTTAACACGTTATACCGAGTTGGCGAGACACATGAGTCTTGGGGCACTCTGCAGGAGCCGGTACCGCTGCTGCAGAAGCAGTAAACTCTCATTGTGCTGTTAGATAGGAATGGTTCAATCCACTCTATGGCCTTGGTCGAGAAGTGAGCAGCTAGGGCGAGGTGTTGACATAGTATATTATGGTTAACTAGGTTGAACGCTGCAGATAGGTTGAGTAGAAGTGGAATTGCTAAGTCCCCTTTGTCTTTTATTTGGTCTATTTGGATTTCGAAGTCTAGAAGTGCTGTTTCAGTACCGTGGCCAGGGCAGAAGCCTGACTGCCGGAAACCTAGGAGATTGTTGGATTCTAGGATTTTTTGTATCTGTAAGTAGGCTACTCTGTTGAGTATTTTCAGGAGGTAGGGAACCGTGGTGATAGGCCGGTAGTTAGTGGGGACATTAGGGGCCATGGTAGGTTTTTTGAGTAATGGGAGTACCCAGGCTTCTTTCAGGTTATCTGGCACTTTATTAGAGTTATTGATCAAGGTTGTGATGAAGGGCGCAAGCTTATAAATGCAGTCTTCAATGAAGGTGGCAGGACAGATGTCACCTTGGCATCTTAAGGGCTTCAATTCTTTAATAATTTGTATAGTTTTGGCGGTGACAGAGTGAATTAAAATTTGTGGGCGGTAGATGGAGACACAGTGGGCGAGTTGGGTGGTGGGGTGTCTCGGGTGAGTTTAGCTTTTTTGGCTTTGATTTTGTTTTGGAGTAAGTTGATTTTGTCAGAGGGGCATTTGGAACATTTGTGCACCAGGGCTGATCCTTGATACAGTGGTCAGCTAATGGAGCGGGTGATGCATGCTCCCTGAGTATGGAGAAGAGCTCCGTAGTGCCCGACTGAGCGTTTGGTATTCCATGGCTAAGGTATTGAAAGGTGCCTTGTTTGCATCTGAGGGTGTTTTTTCCACACGCACTCGACCGTACTTTTCGCAGAGTGTAAGGTTTTAAGGCTTGCAATGAACCAAGAGTTAGCGTGTGCTATAGGTTTCACTTTACGGTTGCCCAAGGGAGCAACTTTGTTGATGGCGACTAGCACAGTTTGGTTGTAGATAACCATGGCGGTGGGGTCGGATTCTTTAAGTGACATTTGTAAAGGAGGGAGATGTGTACCATTCTTCATTCTGAAAGTTCAGAATGTGGAATGCTGTTGTAGAACTATGGGAATGTGCATCTTCCATTGTAGTGTGCATCTTTGAAACGAGAGAGGAAACAGAAGGCTCTGAAGGAGCCAGTGGGGTGTACATCAGCTCTTAATAAAACAAGAAACTTACCTACTTGGTTGCTGCATCTTTTCATGAAGACATGGTGAATATCTTATGCTCATATAGAACAAGATTTCATCCTTTTTAATTCATGAGGGGATGACACCCCAAATATATACGGAGTCCGAGGTGGTTAGAGTATTCAGTGGGAAGGCATGAAAATCTGTAGACACTGCACGTTGTGAGGGGGAAATTGAGATACATGTATGATCACAAAAGAAGCACAAGTATGTTGTTATCAAACCAGGAAGCATGATGAGGATCAGATTACCCTATGCAGTTCCAAAAGATGAGTTCAGATTTGGGAAGCTCCTAATAGATGAAAGTTACGAGAACCAGTAAACTCACATTGGATGGTAACTGGAACTTGGGAAGGGTGGCAAAGCTGTCATAAAGTCTAGAATGTTATTAATGTGCATACTGTTGACCCTGCAAAGAAAGGAGGTGTGCCATAGCCAATGGGCACCAGCACAGCCAATACATTGTTAAAAGTATTGGAATGGTGCTGATGTGTGGATGGAATCTGGCATGCTGTGAGGCACTCAGTCAAGGCTGTGTGATATACCATTCCAGCAAGGAGAGGGGCTGGGAGGAGGCAGTTGTCTGTGCTATGCAAGTAATAACAATGTACCTGGTGACGTGTACATCTATTAGGTTGTGTGAGCGTTCTATGAGAGGCAGTCTGTATTACCATCATCATGAATGTTTCAGTCGCTGGCTATCGTTTTGGCTGAATATGCAGTTGGTTTTTAATCAGTTTAAGCTTTGCTTCTTATACTGATAGGTGGGTCATCGACCAAAGACAGTCACAAGTTGGTGGATGGCCACACCACTGACTTAATAGCACACCTGAGCTAAAAATATAGATAGCAGGATTAAGTCTGTCTGGCAGGTTTGAAGTCCCAAGCAACCAGGAGTAACAGTGCAACTCCTCTTTCATTGCAGCGCTTCAGATTCATGGTGAATTATTGACCTACTCTATAGTTGATGGTGGAGAGGGGAAGGCCTTTACTCAAAATAAAAAATCATCCCTAGACATCCAGTGAAACATTTTGTTCGCTCAATACAATATAGTATCAATGACCAAAGATGACATTACGGGAGACTGCAGATCATTTGCCTAGAATCACAAGATCTGCTTGGCTCATTTTGAAAGGAATCCGAATTATTTTCAGGGGTATCTATTGTGAAGACTCTAAAAGGAAGAAACTAGGGCAGAGGTGAGGTTGTGTCTTCCAGAAGCTTAGTAAAGGAAGGCAATGTATTGAGTCCCACATATCCTTTGTACTGGCCACTCAGACCAAAGGGAGACACATTGACCAGAGTGAAATGAGTGAAATGATCACTTAAGGTAAGTAAAGGAGCTACATATCTTCTAGTCAATTCTTGATCATTGAAGTCTGACACGATTCTTGAAAATGATCAACACCATCGGTAAGTTCATCAAAAAGCAGCAAGGATACTGTCAGAAGGGTCTGCTATGTCTTCCTCCTCTACTGAAGACTCCGTCTCTCCCTCCTCCCCTTTCACCTCACCTCTGTGTTTACAACGAAGTGCCGGCTTCTGGTTTCCTTTGGGTCTGGTTCTCTCCTTTTTTTTTGTGTAGATAAGGGCGACCGTGGAAGGACGCCACGGTGTCACCTTGTAGGTAAACTGTGGCAATCCTCCGCGGCCGCCTGAGGATGGGGAAAAAGTCAGAGGCACAAAAAACCCCAAAGCTGGAGGCACAAAAAACCCCAAAGCACTGGACTGTAGCGATGGTGTTGGTATGTCAGCGGACTGGGGAAGTGGAGCAGAAAGGAGGCCACTCTGAAAGGTAGATTGCAGAAGAAGACGCAGCAAGGAATAGCTTGCCACAGTACAGAACACCGGAGGAAGCAGTCCAGGGACAGGCAAGGTCTGAAAACTGGATGACAATCCAAAAAAGGCAAAGGCAACTCAGGGCGAGGCAAGGCAATCCTAAATACAGGCCGAGTCGGTACAGAGGAGGTCTATCCAGAAGGTGGGAAAGAAGGGATAAAGGGAAAAACAACAGATAGACTAGAAAGAGAAACAGAGATCAGCAAGGAAACAACAGAAGGCGGGCAGAAACGGGAGGTAGGGTAAAGGGAAAGGGTTCAGCAAGGGGAGAGAAAGCAATGAAAAGCAGGAAAGCACAGCGGAACAGGGGCAAGGAGGGAACGAACAAGGAAGAAAACTAGCCAAAAGCTACGAGTAAACGGAGAAAGCGCCGGCAACAGCAGATGCACTGGAAGTGACGAAAATATAACAACCGGCGTCGGCAGCGTCGTACAAAAGACTAGACCTGTACTCTGCGTTTTGCAGAACGTGATGGAAACGGTAATGGAGGGCGCCGTTTCCATCGGTTCCAAAGTCGCCAGGTACCCCAGGATGTGACAGATATGCCCAACTAAGAATGGACAATAACTCAAAAATAGACATCTCCCTTGACTGTCCTACACTATAACAGATCATTTAGTTGCATCTCAAACCAGAACGTGGTTATATTTAGTGCCCTTTAACTTGGAGCAGCATGAAAACTTTACCAGGTCAGGTAAGTCAGAAGGCCCCATTTTACCCTGGTGGAATATTAGTAAATGCCATTACGCCACGCCAAAGGGATACCATTGTATTTCCCAAGCCTCCATATACTGTCCCTTATTTCCTGTGTATTTCCTGTCCTGTGTATTTCCAGGCAGACTTTGTTGTATGTCATAGCGTTTAAGATGGTGTTCTATTCCCCTTATGTGGTTATGGGTGCTGATCATAGGGCCCTCAACTGTTACACCTCCCCACGTGCCCATTTGCTGGTATTGAGATAGTGAAATTGACTAGGCCTCGGTTGGGGCACCTCATTACTTGCTGTACTTGCTATGCGAATTCGATCTGTTTTAATTTCATAAAAATGTTCTTCATCCAGATAACTAAATATCCAATGAAATTCTCTCCTACAAAGGAAACGTTTTGCCACATTTATCATAGAAAAGAGCTCAAGGTTTTAAATGCAGTGAAAGTTGACCTTGAAAGGAAAGCTGATTTTGAACGTGAAAAGTTGAACATTTTTAGCCATTCAAAGTACACGGATAAGCAGGAGTACAACAGCTACATGTAGGGTTACACTAAAAAGAAAATGGAATTTGCCAAAGCAGCAAGGGCAGATAGGGCACGTGGAAATGGCATGGGTTCAATGCAGTCTCGAAAAATTAATTAAATGTTAGAGATTGCAAGATGTGGCATTTTGAATTGAAGAAGAAAGCCGCAACATGTTGCTCTAGGAGAATGTCCCATTCAGTGACTAACAAGTATTAATGGTCAAGTGGGAGGCAGGGAGGCTGCATACAACCTCTGCCGCAGAGATCAGGGAGATGGTGGAGATGGTGGAGATCGCAAAGTGAGGCAATCACAGAGTGAGGAATAGAGTAAAAACAGATTAGGAAGATGAAGTGACGCAATATCCAAGCAAAGGGAAGGGATGGATCAGCCTTGCCTTAGCCTGGTGTTGGGTTGAAGACACACTTTGCTACACTAGGAATGTCCATAAACTACTGTGATAAGCAATCTGTCTGCAAGCTAGGCGAGAAGGCAAGTCCTACCGACCATTGAAATGGAGCTATGCATAAATAACAGCCATGAGGAGTATGCGAGCGTCAAAGAGGAAAAACATGAGTACCCATTGCTGGAATTATACCCTGACCACCGTTCAGCAGTGTTCCCAAATATTCTAGGACCGTGGCAAGATTAGTAGATTTTACTAATACTTGAACGTGGTAAGTGCTTTTTCAAACATGTTACCACAACCCAGCATGAGGAAAAGAACTAGCAAAACGCACCGAGGCAAGTGAAACATTGTGAGGGCAAATTATGGGCAGAAGGTTTGGATTTTGTAGAGCAGGTGGCTGGAAGCTTGGGGGGATGTCTATGACAGCTTATTTACATTCGGCATAAACCATTCTCTCGGTAATGCATATATAACTGGTCAATTAGCACAAGGTTTTAAACTTGTGAGCAGTAGCACCACGTCAAGGTTTGACCGTTTGCTACTGGCCATTCACACCAGGCACACAGAAGGGATAGCCACAGGGCCTACGGTTCAGCTCCCAATCAAAAGATTAAGGTCGGCTGACCGCAAACATCTAAAGAATGCAACCACGCAGACTATAAGGCCAGGACCACTGTTAAGGTCGAGTTCAAAAGTGGCTGTCCCTCTTCCAACGTTCAAGCTCAGTCTGTTCCCATTCACACCATCCATATCCCAGAGCAGACTCACCATCAGCAGCAGATGCAAGAGAGCCCTACACTGAGCGGAGGCGCATGTGCAGGCCAGCGGCAAGTCCACGCAAATGTCCTAATGACATGGTGACAAAGACCACAGTGCAGCGTCAGGAGGGATCTAGTGGGAGGAGTGCAGGAAAGAGAAATGGAGCACGCTGATCCAGAAGGTCAGCTCTGCTCGTCCCATGGGGGTCCATTTCTGTCAGCCTCCTCCGTCAGCCCCTTGCACACATGCTCCTCGGTGAGGCAGTGCCTCTGTGCATTAGTCCCTACCCTGCCAGGATATATGGGCCTGTAGCCGCTGATGTCATAGGAGAAAGTCAGGTGACATGAAACCTGCGTCATAAAGGAGTGCTGGTTGTCAGGACAGTTGTCTCTTAAGAGACGGATTGCCCGTGGTGGTAGGGGGTAGGATTACACTTCAGTGAGCTGTATTGTGAGATCTAAAGCCCCGACCCCTTCAGATATTCTGAAATCTCAACCACAAAGGAATTCCAGTCACCTGGTTTGGAATGTTGAGGAATTATAGGTTTTGGCTTGGGAAGGAAAAGAGGCCACTGGCCTGCACATGACTTCAATTGAAATATCAGCGTTTTGTTCACTTAGGAAAGACAATGGAGACTTTCCTAGCATGACACGGAGTTAAGATGTGATCAGAGTAAAGGTGATTCGCGTTATTGCGTTATTTATTGCACCAAATAGAAGCACATTCGAAAACTAAGCGTTTAGGGTTGAGTGATACTATAAGAACCCTTCAATAGTGACCGCGCAACTCGTTGTCTCTAGATGTCGGGGACATCCTTGCTGGCAGTAGGAGGCAATTAGAAGTGTAGGGGCCAGGTCTCCATTTATTTTCTGCTTTTTCACAAATCGACACATACAAGCAGGGATGGGGGGGGGCTGCATGCTTTTCAGTCTGTAGAGAAAACGAGCTTGCTCCTTTGCTGTTAAGACCGATGTTTGGGGTGCGGGAGGGAAGGGCTGTAAGGCTGCATTCAGTTGGGCATGGCAGGCTGCCTGTTAACGGCTTTTAAGTGCCGCATAGGCCAAAGTGAAGGCTTATGTTTCTAGATGGGGGTGCCGGTCTTGATCACTCCATGCCCACCAATGCTATACTTTCTCTGCTCTTCAGAGGAGAGGTCTAAGGGAGGGAGATAAGCTTGCAATATAACTGCAGTTAGCGTGAGGAACACCACAGCCATGTTGGAGGTATTCCTTCCATACCTTCTTCAGCACAGCTAAGACTGGGCAGCGAGGGGTAGCTCAGCGATAACTGGCCGGGCCCTCATCAGCACCCGAATAGGAGGGGCCAGGCACTGGAGATGGGTTCTAAGAGAACGCAGCTAATGTTGCAGAATCCACGTAGGAACCAGAGTCTATGAAGAGGCACGAGGAAGGAACTACAGAGAGAGCAACACAGATTTGAGAAATCATTGGCTATTCTTATGAAGGGCAAAGGTTCTAATTTGACCCCCTGCTTTCCGCAATTCAGCTGCAGTTACAATGCAAAGTGTCAAATCCGCAAACAATTGAACAAATGCAGCTGTGACAAACCGGCTAACACCCTGAAACGGAAAATGGTCATAATCAGGGCAACCCCTTGATGTGGATCGCAATCTCGTTACCAGGGGTTGTAACAGTAAGATTTTGGTATGTGCCTCTGTGAATCGGAGGCCATCTATCCTGCGGCCTTTCCAGACAGTGACACCCCCAGACATTTTGTATAGGGGTGGCCTGATGAGGTCACTGGGGTGGCACACCAAAACAGACACATACCCGGCAGGCGGGTCAGTGGAGGGGTCAGCGTTTCTATAATGGTGGCTGTGGCCTCGCATGGTGGCACCTCTGTTTCCAGACGGCTGGTGAGATAGATGCCATACATCGCCATATAATGGGAGAATGGTAATGGACTTACAGAGCTTTCTGGCCCATCAATCAGCTCATGGCTAAAGGGAAGGCAAGCAAAGTGAAGTTGGGGTCAGCAGCACATTGGTACGTACAAGTGTCTTTCAGAATGAGCCAATCCCATTTCAAATGGATGGCTCTCAGTCTGGCGAGGGGAGGGGGAGGGGCATTTTAAGAGAAGGTGCTTTGCAATTGGGTCTGCTGGGCATCTTCTAACCAGGCAAGAATCAATATGGGTGTATGGCACGGCATCTCATTTCAGTGACCAAGACAGATCCGGAACGATGGTGGGAACATCAGATGGGTATGGCCAATGAGGTGTCTAAGAATGACAAGTGAGACCAATATAGAGGATATCAGGAGGTTTAGAGTAGGCCATGCGAAGGTTATGAGTCTGATGCAGATGGGCTTCAAGCGCATTCTACCAATCTGGTTGCAATACAGTTTGGTTGGCGAATTTGTTCGTGTTTGGTAAGTGGTTACGATATGCAAGGTGAGCACGTGGTGAAGTGTGGCAGGCACAGGCTATGGCAGCAAAAAGACTATAAGCGATTTACAAGTGTGATGGTTGTCTGGGCTCGAAAACTGCCTAAAAACTGATGTCATGAAAAAGATGGATGGGGAAGTGATCCAGCAGCCAGATCAGAAAAATGGCGACGTCTCAGAAAAGATGGCAGGGAGGTTCTGAGTGGGATATGCTGAGAAAGGAGTATCAAGGTTCACAACATAGCGAGGTAGGTTTCATGTCAGGAATACAAAGAGGTATGTTAAGTTTTGTTGTGTTAAGTTGATTTCCACCGCACACCACTGCCATTTGCGTGGTCTCCGTGTGCTCTTGTTGCTCTGTAAGAAAGAGGGTGGGGTAGTGTGGGAAGAGGAATATGATAGAGGTTGTGTTCTTCGGTTGGTGCTTGCAGAACCAGGAGAAATAGACGTCTGTCTGTGTCAGCTTTCTGAGTGTGTTTGGATTGTGCTCACTGGATTTGTTCTGCAGGAGGAGCAATGTCCAGTGTCTGGGATGTTTGTTTGCAGCAGTTTGTTCTTTTGGCAGATGTGTGGGTTGTGTGTTTTGTTTGTGGTAGGACTGACCTGTTAGGTCGTGTGAGGTATGTGTGGGGTATGCTGGAGAGGAGCGAGGAGCAGGGGTGGTTAGTGGTTGGTACAGTGTGGTTGCTTTATTGTCAGTTTTAGGATCCGTGCTGTGCCTTGACTGTCTTGGGTCAGCGGTGACAGTCATGGGAGGTGCCCGTTTTCATGCTGGTCTGGGTGAGTTGAATAGACAGGTTTTCAGTTTTTTATTTAATGTAAGGTGTATGTAGAAATGTTTGTAGTTCATGCTTGTCTCATAACTTGGTGAAAAGTCTCGTTTTCACACATACGATATGATCACTTTTTTCCTTTAAATTTACTATCCCAGGAAGATATTGGAAGGATCGTGACCAGAATGACCAGAGTGAATGGCACCTCGTCTTACACGTCTTCTTGAAGCTTTACTCACATTCATTACTAAATCATTAAATCATTAAATAATTATCTCAAGCAGGGTTTTGTCTCACCAAATCTGAAGATAAAGGGATCACTCCTCTGCTAGAAAAGAACCACTTTGAACCCTATTGTTCCAGGAAACCATAAATCAATCGTTAATGCTCCCTTTTTAGTATTAGTTATGAGGTGGCGCTTTAGCACCATCTATTAGCCAAAATGATTGCCTTGGTGTACATATAGGAGGGGGATGGGATGTGAGGGGGGACACCCAGCTTGAGGGTTCTGTTTGGTTATTTATTGACTACCCTTGGCCATGCTAATTCCTTTGGCCATTTCCACCCACCACATGACCCTATTTATCTATAGCACATCATGGGATCTCTTTGAGCTAGCTCTATCAAGCAGTAACTTCAAACGCTGTGCTGCAGGAGCCTGTACATGTTATTTCTAAGTCTTTTGAGAGTTTATTGCTTAAACGCAGCTGTATATGCGCTACTGATATAAAAGACAAGGCCTTAACCAAGTGTGCCAACAGTCGCTTGATTTTATAAACACTGAAGTCCTTTTAAAAACAAACAAGCATTGTCAAAGCAAACAGTTGTGGCCTGTGGGTAGGTATTAGTTATGTATTTGCCAGGAGCTGCTATCACATATCCAGGTACTCAGACCATTTTCCAACTGTTGCTGGGTAGTCATTTTATGGTAGTGCCTGGAAAATACCTATCCCTTGCCTATACAAAGCCAAAATTGTTGGCTTTGCCAATGCTTGCTACTAAAGAGTTTGGAAAAGTTACACTAAACAGTTGCCATCCTTTGTGGAAGAAAAACTTTGGATGACAAACAGTCTAGCTTCAGATCGTGCCAGAACGGGACACAACACTTCCATGGAAACTTGCCTTGCAATCTGAATGCCCATAACAATAATTAGATTGATGCTGGGTTTATGTACTGTGTTTGACACCCTTTACCATGGAGTTATTTTTCATAGAGTTAGTACCATTGCCGGGATGTCTGATGAGGGTCTTAGATAGCTCAAGGGCCACACGTTTGTCTTGGAAGCAAGATAACACAGATAGTTGGGCCCGTGCTCCGAGACTTGTCTACGGTATTGAGCATGTCATAAAAGATTAATTAATTAGGTGGTAAATCTACCCCTGATAATCATGTTATTTGTGTCAGTCTTCAGGACCCTGAAAGCAAATCCACTATGGTACAATGTGAGGTCCCACAAGGGTCTGATCTCTCCCATTCCCTGTTTCTCTCTCTTTTAACTTTTAAATTAAACCTTTCCATGATCTTTTATTAAGTTTTAATGTTAGCTCCCATTTTTATGCCAATGTTTTTATTTCAAATTGACTAGAGACACTATACTTGACCATTTTCGCCTCCTTGAAATTTGTAATGACGTAAATATCTTAATGACACGAAACTGCCATCACAGCAATGAAACACAACTGCCCATTTCCTGCACTCATCACAATTCTTTTAAACTGAGGTACCGTCCACCTGCTTTAGTAATAGACTCAGTCGATCTTCCTATATTGCCAGAGATTCAAACTTTTTGCATGATTTTTATCTCACTAGACATGTCAGTTCAAGTCAATACTATAGTTAGCAGTTGTAGGGGAGGGGTGGTCCAAGGGACCCCCCCCTGGCCTGCATCACCACCCCAGGTGAGGGCCATGGCTCATCGGGCGTCCCCTCCTTACCACCGGGGCCCAGGTGGTGGATGGCTCACCTGCTGAAGACATTGCCCACACGTATTAAATTTAGCTAGGCCTCAGAAACCATTTTTTGTCTGCTAGAGATGGTGTGAGCTCAGCGCGCTGTAGCGCGGCCCCCACCTTCAGAAAGTTTCAGTCCTCCTTGTCTCCGCAGCACCATGGTAGATCCGCTGCAAGCCCGTTCCCACGAACAAGACGGACATGATCTAGCGTAATACATTAACATTGTAACAGTTCACCTTCCGCAGTGTATCGCTGCTCCCACAATGACCCGGTCAGCAAGGCCTGGGCGATGGGAAGATCTGTAGAATGGGCATCTGCTGAAAGCAGACAGGTACCCGAATATGAATGTAAGAAACCACTTTTAACACATGTATCCTCTCCATACAACCACTCTTACTAAAGAAACCTGTGAAATTGTGTAATTATCGTACATGACACCAGCCGTGAAGGACCCACACCCCTGCAGTGGTGTGCAAATGATAAAAGCATTTCCGGGGGATTATTCTTCATAAGTATCATCGAAAGCCCTACACCCTGCGGTCCCGCGCCACAACTGAACTGATGCTGCTAGGGTACACAAGAAAACGAATGTAACCATACCACGGGCACATGTGAAGAGTGTGCGAGAATGCACTCGTCACACGTGTATGTCTAAGCCCCTCACGTGCCACCTCCGCCACGTACAGTGGCGAGTTACTTTCTATGCACCCCACCAACCCCAATACTACCTCACTTACTGCAAATGTATATGTATATAACTAAATACTGTAGTTGTTAAAACATAGTGTACGAATAAGGTGCTCAGACTGGGTATAATCGAGACACATCCAGCAAAGTTTAAATGCATGTTTTAAAATGATTTGAATAAGTATTATAGAGTGTTCAAATGTTTGTGATGTTTTTACCTAAAATCGGCAACACACGAGGGAGATACCTTTGTGAAATGCATGCAAGGCCATTCCCCCTCCCACCCTGCGAAGGCTGCCAAGACATGAGAGCAGAGGCCCGCGCTGCGCTACTCCGCCTCCCCCAACCAGACTGGAGCCGCTTCAAAGATTTGTAGCCCCCTCTGCAGCACCCAAGGCCACGGCCCGCCACCTACATTATTTACAGCACAGCAGTAAACCTCTGCCTGAACACCCACTTCCAAAGGCGCCCCCTCGTAAACCCCATAACCCACCGGATCATCTTAGACCTATGGCCCTGTGCAATCAGGACACCCAACACTTTGACAACACACAGCGGCACATCCATAACAACTTCTAAAAAGACAGAAAGACCTGTACCGCCCGTCCCAGGCCCTGAAGCTTAGCACCTTGACCTATGGCCCCGGTCAACAGGACTCTGGTAACCATGTCCTGACGTATTACCGCCAGACCCCTCACAAGGTACATTCCTCCTGTGTTGCATTAACCTGTAGAATAACCTATTGGAAGATTTACTAAAGAAGATAATATTGAAATAACTGAATGACTGCGGTGTGCATGGCCTAGGGCAAATAAGTCAGGAAAAGACATTCATCTCTGACACTGGCCGCGATGGCACAACAACACCGCCCGGATGAACTCTGCCAACCTGCCAGGCCCTGCCCAACCCACGAGGCTGCCCAGTGACGTTCTCCAGCCACGGCCAACCCCATCGCAGCAGCACCTATAGTTAGTCGTCGCCACCCAATCCCATTGAACTTGTGCCCCCTATAGTGTGTAGGTTCTTATGACGTTTTTTGTAAATATATACGCCTGTCTTTGCTATTGTCAGACAGAGCGCTCTCGGAGTTTGCAGAGTTCTTTGCATGCCGTATTCTCATTGATAAACTCCCATTTAAGCTCACCCGCACTCTGTCTTGGCCTTATTCCCGATTTGGGAGAGTCCTTCATTGTCTCTCATTGTGGGGAGGATCGTGCTGGCTGGGGACGCATGCCTTCAGTGGTGACCCCGAAAGCGTGATTATTATTATTATTATTATTTCCAGACCTAACATTACCGTCCCCTTTTGGCACGAGAATCTCCGGTCGAAAAGGGATACGCACGGTGAGCCGGCTCCGGGAGGCTGCCCGCCAACGGCGACCGGTACACTAAGAAGTGCGCACTCAAAAGAGAGAGGGTACGGGATCCCGGTTGAAAAATCCCCTTTGAGTACCGCTCGCCGGAGCCGGGGCTGACTGTTGAGCTGACGGCGACACTGCCTGGACGGACCCAGTTTCGGAGACTATCGGTTCAAGACGGGCACGTGAGTACTGAGTGCGAGCGATTGTAAAGGGAGTGGGGGAAGAAGTGTAGGACAGGGAACGAAGAGGGGGTACGCAGATCTACTAAGGATCATCCTAAAATTTTCCTTGCTTTTTCTTTGCATATGGCCATTAGGATTAAGAGGTGAATAAGAGATAAAAGTGACGGGAACCTAGCTCCGAAAGAGGGTGGAAGGCGGCGCTGCATAGTGCTATTTTGACTAGTACTGGGAATATATGAAGAAGTGGAATATAAGATAAAAGTGCTCAGCAAAGGGGGGCACTGAGAATATATTAGTGACCGCTATTACTTCTTTCTTTTCTTTTTCTTTAGGGTTAGGGGGAAAATAAACAGTGAGATTAACACAAACTTAAGGAGAAAGTAAGAGTCCTACTAGAAAAGGGAAGAGCAGGCCTATATATATATATATATGCGCATTCATAGATCCAAGTAAGACGGACAGGGACAGCCGGCTAGGGAGGAAAGGGAGGACGGCGTGAATTGTGAATAGAGTGTTACCAAGAGGTGTGTGCACCTCGCATGTGTCAGACGACAAGTTGATGTTGTGAATGTGTAAAACAGCTGTGAATGTATAGTAGTTAAATGGTCATGGTAAGTGTGACCGGATAGAACTTTTGAAGACAAAAATGACACGGTGAAGTGAGTGGGTACCTTTTTGATTTCCGGGTTGATATTGTCAAAATAAATGATGGTTTGCTCTTGTATGTGCCCCCCGAAGAAAATAGAATAGAACCTGTGTACAGCCAGTTTTGTATTGCGCAGACAAGGGGGAGAGCACAAAGGAGCCAGATTGTGAACCAGAAAACGAAAAATAATATTGATAATACACCTACATTGTAGTTGCAGACACACAGACACACACAAGTACTAGGAGGGCACAGGGATGGGGGCCGAAACACCCTTATCACATATTTGTAAGAATCTACCAGGGTACGCGGAGCGGATTAAGAAATATCACGACCAATGGATAACCGAATTGAAGGGAGAGGGGTTACCCCAGATATGGCCCGAGGGAGGGTCGTTTGATAAAAGTGTTCTGGATATGGTGGCCACATGTATTTGTTTGAAGTACAAGGGGAAGCAGTTGCAAAATAGGAGAGAAGTATTAGATCTCTGGAGGTTATTTGAAGAGATACCACCGCCTAAAACACCAGCATTAAATCCTGATCTACCGTCCACCACAGACAACCCACTAATGATACAGAAAGATGTTAAAGAATTGTCAAGTGTAGCGCCACCAGTAGAGGTAATAAGTTTGTACCCAATATTAAACAAGCCTGTGCCCGCAGAAGGATACAGTGACCCCACATATGTGCCTCCCCCGACAGCTACTACACCCCGCCGGCTCACGGCACCCCCGCCATATGAAAGTACAAGGGAGCGAGCCCAGGTAAGTGCGCAGAGAGTGGACATAGAGAAACTCACAGATGATTTACAATCAAGACTCTCAATAGCGAAAGATGAGCTCTCGAGGATAAAAGACATGTGCGAGCAAACAGTACTTAATGCGGCTCGATCAGGGCGCACGTCTAGAGCGCCAGGTGAGAATAGAAAACCTGAAGAGGGGTGGAAAAAAGGTGAGATACTGTTCAGAATTGAAGAAGAACCGACACGAATAATCGAAATTGGGACACAAGAGGGAGATATTGACAATGAAGAAAGGCCAATGGGGATAGAGAGGAATTAATATGTGATATAAGGGACGAGTTAGAAGAAAGCGACAGGTTGAGCATGGCAATGGGAGGGGGAAGCGAAGGGGGGGATGGTGCATGTTCGATGAGAACCCTGGATGATGAGTGGACGGGGCGATTAAGGAACAGAGTGGGGAAAATGGCATCACTGGGGACCTCAGCAGCCAAAACGGGTCCGGATGCAACAGTAAAAGGAAGACTACAGCTCCCGTTGATACACAGGGGAGGAGGGAGGCCTAACTACATCCCATGGGCACAGATGGATAAGGCCAATTTATTAAAGCTATTGTCCCCGTTATCAGGAGGGGCAAGTAAGTGGATATACGCCTTTGAGAAACACACTGCTGGGGTACCCCTAGCAATAGGAGATGTGAAGAGCTTGCTTGTATCAGCAGTGGGGGATCAGGCTGAGAGAGTATGGGTCAAGGCCGGTTTCCCGGGAGTAACATTAGACTGCGACCGCCATGATGGGGCCTCCTTTAACACAGTGCGTGCAAGGGTTTGGGATGCCTTGCGAGAAACGTTTCCAGATACGCCAGACTTACAGTCAGTAATGCAGTGTACAATGAATGACGGGGAGGAGGCTATGGATTACATTTTCCGGGTCCAAGAGATGTGGAGAGCAGAAACGGGCACGCCCTGGTATCAATCGACATCTTTATTTTACTTCATTATAAAAAGAGGGCTCCCCAAAGAAGTGCAAAAGGCGCTCGACAAAATAGCAGGTATTGAAGCAAAGGGATGGCCTGAGATTCAGAGCATAATAGTACACCATTGTAAGCGAATAAAAGAGAGGGAGAAGGAGGTGGCGCAGAAAAGATTGGCAGACGAGGCAAAGTTAGTACAGACAAAGTTGGTGAAGGTTGCAGCAGCAGTAGCCGCGCTCCCACACAGCAGGGAGGGAGATGACGAGGAGCAGGGGCTGATAGCAATACAAGGAAGGGTGGCAACTAATTGGGTTGGAGCAGGACAGCGGCAGTGGAGTGAACAGGAGCAAGGCGGAGGTCCGCAGTGGCAAGAGTGGACCCCTCGAGGGGGACGAGGTGGGTACAGGGGCCGGAGAGGAGGTGGACAAGGGTATGGGGGAATGGGAGGAAATGGATGGCAGGGCCCTAGAGGCGCACAAGGGAGTTGCTGGAACTGCGGACGGTGGGGGCATTACTCTAGGGAGTGCAGAGCTAGACCCAACAGTGGGTTCCAAGAGGTAGAACAGTATGGCCACCCTCACCCGGGGAGCCCATATGGTCTTCCAATGGGACAACAACAGCTGAGAAACCCAGGCCGAGGTGATGCTGAGCAGCAACAGGGGCACCAGTATAGAACACAGAACCATCCCCAAAACAATGACAATATGCAGTATGCGCCAGGCAACCCCTTCGCGACAACGGCAAACGGGGCCCCCGTACCAGCACCTTACAACGGCATGTCAGTGGTTTCAGGAAGTGTCTTTAACCAGGGGGGAGCAATGAGACACCCCGCATAGGACAGCCCACAGAGAACACTTGCGTGTCCAGTTCTGTCTACAACCTACAATGCAGCAGAGGAACCATTGGTAGGGGCGCAGATAGGAGACAAGCAGTTCATATTCATGGTTGATTCGGGAGCGGAAAAATCATGTATCAGAGAGGGCCGGTTCCCGTTATCTAACCGGAAGTTAGAGACGCAGGGGTTCTCTGGGGCTGTAATTGAAGTTCCTTACACAGAAGCATTGGATGTAACAGTGGGGGGTAAAACTGTAAAGGCACCCTTACTGTATTATGAACACTCACCAATAAATTTATTAGGGAGGGATCTCCTGAGTAAACTTAACATGACCATATCATTTACCGAGAGAGGAATAGTGTGTTCTACACCCGGGATATGCCCCTTGCGTGCGATGTTGGTAGTGCAAGCTTACACAACCACACAGGAGATACGAGGGCTGCCGTAAAATGAGGAAATGTTTATTGAAGGGCTAAAAACCTTGGCCCACATAATTCCAGAACTAAGAAGAATGGACTGGAGGATCCCAGCGGAGTTCCTCTTCCGCCCCATAGTGTGTCCCGACACAGCACCAGGATCAGTGGTATCATTAGACTTGCATGCTGTACAGGTGTCAGCGAAAAGGATCGCTGCAATTGGAGTGGATAGGGAGGGATGCGAGTGGCGTGCAGTGCTGTGTATGAATGCCAACATCGCCCTACGAGAGATAACAGATGAGGATCTCTTTTCAGACACAGAAGGGGATGGTGAGATAGTAATGGAAATAGCGATGCCCTGTGACATTTTGATTCAAGCCAGGGAAACACCCGTCCAATTGATGGCAGTGGTGGGAGCACCACCGTCGTTTTTTGACGACGACATGAGGCTCGTACCAAATAATTTGTGGACAGCAGGTCCCCATGATGTCGGGCTGTTGCACGGAGTACAACCTGTGGTAATAAAGCTAAAGCAAGGAGCAATTTTACCCAGAGTTAAACAGTATCCATTGTCCCGCGAAGCTGAAGAAGGGATAAAAGAGACAATAAATGCATTACTAGCACAAGGGATAATAGTGCCTTCAAACTCCCCATGTAACACATATATCTACCCAATCAAAAAGGCGAAAGGAGGGTCTTGGAGGATGATACAGGACTTACGCCCCCTAAATGACGTAATTCAGAAGGAGTTCCCTCTAGTCCCGAACCCTGCATCAATACTATGCAGCATCCCGAAAGTGGCATCACATTTCACAGTAGTAGACTTGAAAAACGCGTTTTTCTCAATACCCCTGGATGAAGAGAGTAGATACCTTACAGCATTCACACTGGGGGGTAAGAGATATGAACACTGCAGACTACCACAGGGATACTGTGAGAGCCCGAGCATATTCAACCGCATATTGCATGAAGACTTGGGAAACCTATCAGTTCAGAGTACGATTATTCAGTATGTAGACGATTTATTAGTATGTGCACCAGACGAAGCAACATGTAGAAAAGATTCAACAACGCTCCTGACTTTACTGGCCAACAAGGGGTACAAGGTAGACAGGGAGAAGCTACAGTACTGCCTGACTGAGGTCTTATACCTGGGACAGCTCATATCAAAAGATGGAAAAAGAATAATTCCCGACAGGGTAGAAGCAATAAGATCAGTAGGAGAACCCGCAACAGTGAAAGACATGCAGAAATTCTTGGGGATGTGCAATTATTGCCGCGCATGGATATTAGACTATGCAGCATACACGAGACCCCTCCTACAAGCACTCAAGGAAGCACAACAGGAGAACAAAAAAATAGAATGGTCAGAAGAAATGAGTACATCATTTCAATCATTAAAAGAGCTCATTTCAAGCGCTCCAGTGCTAGCAAACCCTGATTATGGACGCAAATTTTACCTATTCTCACACTGTAAGGGAACACTCATGACAGCTGTACTGACACAAAAGACATCCCTAGGACACAAGCCATTGGCTTACTATAGTGGTACTTTGGATGCCGTGATGCAAGGTCATTTCGGGTGCGAGCAATCACTCGCTGCAGCCGCGTTCGCGATTGAAAAAAGTGCCACAATAGTAATGGGTTGCCCTGTGACATTGTTTGTGGAACATTCATTATTTGCAATACTTGAGAGGTCAAAAAGCACACTGACAACACAGCGGGCGACAGCCTACGAGATTATATTGTCTAGCGCCAACATTCATGTGGTAAGATGCAAGACAGTGAACCCCGCCACATTCATTACAGAAGCATGCACACTAGAGGACATGCAGGACTACGACTGCGCGACCTACACAGGAGAAAGAGGGGAGGACACAGTGGTGTGTGAGAATGCTCTGAGCGAGGGGGAAGTGTACTTCGTAGATGGGTCTGCATCTATTGACGTGGACACAGGAGAAAAACATGTCGGCATGGCAGTAGTGAGGCTAGAAGACGGTGAGTATGAAACACTAGTGCAGTACCGCCTCCCATCACACTACTCCGCACAAGCAGCAGAACTAATTGCGCTCATAGAAGCACTACATGCAGCAAAGGGTTGCGCAGTGACAATATATACAGACTCAGCTTACATGACAACGACAGTACATGGAGGACTAGCAAGATGGGAGCGTAGGGGGTTTCGACGGGCAGATGGAACACCAGTACAGCATGCAGAGTTGTTGAAAGAGTTAATTGAGGCCCTACAAAACCCTACTGCCGTAGCAATAGTGAAGTGCCAAGCACATACATCCAACACAGACGTAGTGTCTTTGGGGAACACGGCAGCGGACGCCGCCGCCAAGGAGGCTTCCTATTTTCAGAAATATGACGCAGGTGAGTACATGCTGTGGCATAAGACAACCGAAGAGCCCCCAGAAGGGTACAACATGATGCCCATATCACAAATACTCGAATTGCAGGAAGGAGCTAGCGCAGACGAAAAATTGATGTGGACTAAACGAGGGTGTAGCAGGTCAGGAACAGACTTGCTATGGCGGCAAAATAACTCAGGGAAAGTGGTGATGCCCATCCAGTTACTAGAAATTGCGTTTCAACAACTACACTTCCCCGCACATAATACCAAACAGCACATTGCAGCAGAAATACAGGAAGAATGGTTCGTGCCCTGTCTCCAGGAGCACGTATCTCGATTAGCAATGGAATGCACAACATGTCAGATCTACAATTCAGGAATGACACTACGCACACTCCGGGGAACAATTCCTAAACCCACTGGCCCATTCAGAGAACTGCACATCGATTACGCAGATATGGGGGAAAGGTGTAAAGGCGCACGGTACATGATCGTGGTTGTGTGCCCATTCTCAAGGTGGGTGGAAGCTGGACCGTGTGCACGGCCTGATGCTAAAAGCGCCGCCAAGTTCCTAGTAAGGGAAGTGTTCCCGCGCTGGGGAATTTGTGACGTGATTCGCTCAGACAACGGCACTCATTTTGTGAATGAACTTTTCAAGGAAGTCACTACATTATTGGGAATAAAACATAAATTGTGTTCGATTTATCACCCTCAAAGCAATGGCGTAGTGGAAAAGATGAACGGACTGTTAAAGGGCAGCTTATCGAAACTATGCTTTTCATTGAAGAAAAATTGGATATACTGTCTGCCCCTCGCGCTATTTGAACTGAGAAATCAGCCAAGCAAAGATCACCATTTGTCCCCGCACGAAATCGTGACTGGGAGACGAATGCACACAGCACACTCCCCACTACGCGAACACTCAGATGCACACAGGAGCGCCGCGATATTGGGAGAAGAATTCACGGACTATTTGAAAAAATTAACAAGGGCAGCGCGCGTAATATCAAAGCAGCTCTCCCCACCCTTCACTAGAGAGGAGGGAAACATAACAGGGTCTGTCACAGAGCCTGAGCAGCAGCTACAGATAATGCCGGGCGAACTAATTTATGTCAGGAGCTTTGTGCGTCGATGGAATGCACCACGGTTCCACGGCCCATACGAGGTAGTGTTCTGCACGCCCACAGCTGTAAAAGTGAAGGGCTTGAGGTATTGGATACACTTGACAGATGTGCGAAGAGCTTATAATAATGTGCAAGAGGAGGCAGATGAGGAGGCACAGACAACAGCAATCGATTGAGCGGAACAGAATGTCTGAATGTTAGCTTGAGTTTGTGCGTCAGCTATGCACGTGAATGGGAAAGTGACTGATGAAGTATTGCCGCATTCTCTTCTTATACACCACTGGGAAAGAAAAAAAAAAAAGAAAGTTTTTTTGTTTGTTTGGACTTATATGTAATTAATGAAGTGATCGAATTATGACATGTTTACACCCTTGTCTGTGAATACCCTTCCCCGCAACCCTACCCGCTCCCATTCCCCGTCAATATATATATTGGCACTCATGGTGCCAACAGAACGTTTACATGCATGCACTTAATGCACTTTTATATCTCAAACAGGAACTACCATGGCATCTAACAGGCGGCCTGCAACGGATAGAATTAGTAGAATGAGAGAATTATTAAATGAGAGATGTAGCTATTCGTATGAGTGCGGATTATCTGTATGCATTACGATGTTTTTTATGCTAATGTTTGGTCTGATTACATATTGGTTTATAGCGTTCATCTCTATCGAGATGAACGAGGGGGGAGGGATTAACAGCACTGGGATTAACAGCACCACTAGGACCAATGTAACTGCAAGTGTCACTGTAAGGGAAGGTGATTTTCTGGTATGGGACGGAGCTAAACTTGTATGGGGATATCGCACCACACCATCCAATGTTGTCATATCAGAAAAGAAAGAGCCACAGGGTGGAACACAAAACAACACAGTATCTCCACCAGTGATGTATAGGTATAATGCTCGCAGTTTAAATGACCGAAGCCCGTCTGCCATATCATGGTTGTATAACACCCCCACCAGCCAACCTGCCCCTACCCTAAAAAAATGACCTGCAAGATAACGTCAGGGACGAAAAAGAAAAGCTGCTAGCAATACACGAAATATTATATGATGCATGGGCCACAGGGGGCGGGAATGGGAAAGGGGGGTCTATTCTATCCCTCGCCCAGGGAGTTGGGAAGTACATGAGGAACAAGAACAACAGACGGAGGAGGGAAGCAGGGAGTAGAAAGTATGATGAGTACTATGGGCTAGGTTTAGATAAGATGGAAAACCAACGACACCCCCACCAAACAAATAAATGGTATGCGGATATGAGTGCTACAGCTAAACAAACAACAAATGAGAGCTGCTATGTCTGCTCCCTCATTCCTCACGCTTCAGGTACACCAAAAGTATTGCTACCCAAAGAGTTGCCAATTATAGATGCCCAATGTCTCCTTCATCTCACGTTATGCAGGATTAAGAACACCTTCCAGGCACACGAAGTTACTTTTCAAATGCTGCAGAACGAGAAAACGTGCTATCCAAAGACTGCAGGGGTGATATGTTTGAAAGAACCGTTTTTTGCAATACAAGGGACACTTTTTTCTGATAACAAGTGGAAGGATGAAAAAGTAATGTGCAAGGCGGAAGCACTGAGAGGTGTGGCACCAGAGAAATTGCAGTGGATAGAAGAAACATGCACACCAGAGTGGAAAGAACACATTTCAAAACTAACTTGGGTAACCGGCATTGAAAAACCCTTCAAACTACAGAGCGAAATAGACTATGAACTATGTTTTAAAGGAGAGGGGAAGACCTCCATGGGAACAAACAAGAGCTGTAACAAGACCCTCACCATCCCAGATCTGAGAAAAGGGACAGCGGCCCTTATGGACACGTACTGGGTATGCGGCAACCAGGCATACTTACACCTCCCCCCGTCATGGAGTGGCAGCTGCTCAATGGCCACTCTACACTCAGCCCTAATGGTAATACCAGAGAGCCACATCGACGGGAGCAAAAAGACACAGGAACGCCCGCAACAGAGTGCAGCCCAGCCAACTGCGGAGTCGCAAATGTACGTCCTATCTTCCGGAAGCAAGGGAGAAGTGCTTACCCATAACAGACGTGCATCAAACTACATATCAAAGGAATCATCAGAACTATTGGCCCAGATCCCAGATAAATATCGATTATTCAGCTCAGCAGAAACATTCTTTGCCTCACTGGTCTCAAGTGTCCAAGCAAGAGCAAATGCAAAATGGCTCCAGATAACACGCTGGGAACTGATTCAGCTGGCGAACGACACTGAAGAAGGGTTCCATGTAATCAAAGTGGAACTAAGGGCTTTACGATTGATGACTATGCAAAACAGGTATGTCCTGGACCTGTTGACGGCAATGGATGGAGGTGTTTGCCGAAAAATAGGAAGTGCCTGCTGCACTTTCGTACCTTCTGAAGACGCAGAAAATGGCTCCCTGTCCCATGTGATCGAGGCAGTCCACAACCTAGGAGAAAAAATGAAAATGGAAGGTGGAGCAGAAGACAGTACATGGTTCGATAACTTCTTCTCCTGGGTCCCCTCATGGCTTGGAACAACTGTGAAATTTTTGATGCCAGCTGTGGTGTTCCCCCTTTTAATTTTTTGCCTGTGCCAGGTGGGCCTTCGATGTTGTGCTAACGCAGTACCTAATGGTGCAATGATGATGGTGACAATGGGCAACACTCGTGGGACAATACAAAACATGCAGGAAGTGCAGGTGCAAACAGGAGCAGATGACACACCAAGATATCAGCTAGTGCCTATCTATCACGACAAAGATATCATAGATAAAGCGTGGCACACCACCATTAGAGAGCCCCGTGTATTAGAATGGTACCAGGAGGTGTGGGTGGATTTGGCGGGAGATGGCGGATGTATCTACCTGACTTGCACCCCAGATGAGTATGCCAGAAGAGGGGAAAGCCTAGGAGGGGTGTGCAGAGCATGGATGCCCATAAAAGGCACACCTGCATGGGATGAGGCAGTGATGGAGGAAGAAGAATGTAGGAGATTGGAGGAGTTAAAGTATTCGTTACTTAAGTAATGAAAGGGGGAAAATGTAGGGGAGGGGTGGTCCAAGGGACCCCCCCTGGCCTGCATCTCCACCCCAGGTGAGGGCCATGGCTTATCGGGCGTCCCCTCCTTACTACCAGGGCCCAGGTGGTGGATGGCTCACCTGCTGAAGACATTGCCCGCACGTATTAAATTTAGCTAGGCCTCAGAAACCATTTTTTGTCTGCTAGAGATGGTGTGAGCTCAGCACGCTGTAGCGCGGCCCCCACCTTCAGAAAGTTTCAGTCCTCCTTGTCTCCGCAGCACCATGGTAGATCCGCTGCAAGCCCGGTCCCACGAACAAGACGGACATGATCTAGCGTAATACATTAACATTGTAACAGTTCACCTTCCGCAGTGTATCGCTGCTCCCACAATGACCCGGTCAGCAAGGCCTGGGCGATGGGAAGATCTGTAGAATGGGCATCTGCTGAAAGCAGACAGGTACCTGAATATGAATGTAAGAAACCACTTTTAACACATGTATCCTCTCCATACAACCACTCTTACTAAAGAAACCTGTGAAATTGTGTAATTATCGTACATGACACCAGCCGTGAAGGACCCACACCCCTGCAGTGGTGTGCAAATGATAAAAGCATTTCCGGGGGATTATTCTTCATAAGTATCATCGAAAGCCCTACACCCCGCGGTACCGCGCCACAACTGAACTGATGCTGCTAGGGTACACAAGAAAACGAATGTAACCATACCACGGGCACATGTGAAGAGTGTGCGAGAATGCACTCGTCACACGTGTATGTCTAAGCCCCTCACGTGCCACCTCCGCCACGTACAGTGGCGAGTTACTTTCTATGCACCCCACCAACCCCAATACTACCTCACTTACTGCAAATGTATATGCATATAACTAAATACTGTAGTTGTTAAAACATAGTGTACGAATAAGGTGCTCAGACTGGGTATAATCGAGACACATCCAGCAAAGTTTAAATGCATGTTTTAAAATGATTTGAATAAGTATTATAGAGTGTTCAAATGTTTGTGATGTTTTTACCTAAAATCGGCAACACACGAGGGAGATACCTTTGTGAAATGCATGCAAGGCCACTCCCCCTCCCACCCTGCGAAGGCTGCCAAGACATGAGAGCAGAGGCCCGCGCTGCGCTACTCCGCCTCCCCCAACCAGACTGGAGCCGCTTCAAAGATTTGTAGCGTCCTCTGCAGCACCCAAGGCCACGGCCCGCCACCTGCATTATTTACAGCACAGCAGTAAACCTCTGCCTGAACACCCACTTCCAAAGGCGCCCCCTCGTAAACCCCATAATCCACCGGATCATCTTAGACCTATGGCCCTGTGCAATCAGGACACCCAACACTTTGACAACACACAGCGGCACATCCATAACAACTTCTAACAAGACAGAAAGACCTGTACCGCCCGTCCCAGGCCCTGAAGCTTAGCCCCTTGACCTATGGCCCCGGTCAACAGGACTCTGGTAACCATGTCCTGACGTATTACCGCCAGACCCCTCACAAGGTACATTCCTCCTGTGTTGCATTAACCTGTAGAATAACCTATTGGAAGATTTACTAAAGAAGATAATATTGAAATAACTGAATGACTGCGGTGTGCATGGCCTAGGGCAAATAAGTCAGGAAAAGACATTCATCTCTGACACTGGCCGCGGTGGCACAACAACACCGCCCGGATGAACTCTGCCAACCTGCCAGGCCCTGCCCAACCCACGAGGCTGCCCAGTGACGTTCTCCAGCCACGGCCAACCACATCGCAGCAGCACCTATAGTTAGTCGTCGCCACCCAATCCCATTGAACTTGTGCCCCCTATAGTGTGTAGGTTCTTATGACGTTTTTTGTAAATATATACGTCTGTCTTTGCTATTGTCAGACAGAGCGCTCTCGGAGTTTGCAGAGTTCTTTGCATGCCGTATTCTCATTGATAAACTCCCATTTAAGCTCACCCGCACTCTGTCTTGGCCTTATTCCCGATTTGGGAGAGTCCTTCATTGTCTCTCATTGTGGGGAGGATTGTGCTGGCTGGGGACGCATGCCTTCACAGTACTAGCTACTAATTTCGACTGTTAAGGCAAGTCCAACCATATCTTTATTGAAGACATCTCAGTATTATAACCAGAATCATTTCGGGGTCCAGTCTTAATCATGGAAATACCCTTTACGTGGGAGGCACTAAAACCATAATCCCCAAAATACAAATTCCTTAACATAATGTGGCCAGAACATTCACCAACTCACTACTATGATTCATTTAAGCATATGTCCTCTCCGGCTAACTATCGCCTGATCCCCATCACTTCTTTCCTGGGCAAACTCTTGGAAAGGCTGGCCATCTTCCAGCATAATCTACATACTGAATCTGTTGGTTGCCTCCATGACCACCAGTCTGGCTTCAGAGCTGCCAGAGGTATTAGCATAATTGACCTAAAAACATTTGATCAAATTTTCTTGACCTTTTTCTTCTGTCAAATTTTATTAAATATATATATGGAGGTGTGTAAGGGTATAGATTAGGTTGAGGGGAAGTTGGGGGGGGGGGAGTTGTGGCGGGTCTCGCCCTGCATTATAGTCTGAAAAAAAGTCAAATAAATTCAATCAAATGTGATTAGGTCAAATGTTTTAGGTCAAATAGACCCAAACCTTGCCAGAAGCACAGAAACTGCACTCCTGAACACCCATGAAGACTTGCTCTCCAATCCTAATCTCCCTTCTGTCCTCATTCTCCTTGATCTATCCTCTGCTTTTGACCCGGTCTACCATGCCATCCTGCTCAATCGTCTCCGGGACAACCTTGGTATTACTGATCAGGCCCTTGCCTGGTTGACCTCATTTCTCACCGACTGTTCCTCTCAGGTCCAACTGGCGTCTTTCCTCTCTTCTATCCCTCTCTCTACTTGTGGTGTTACCCAGGGGTCTAAACTCTCTCCCTGGCTTTTCAACCACTAGCTGGAACCTCTTGCCCACTACATCGCTACTTTCTGCTCCATTTTTCAATGTTTTGCGGGTGACACTCAGCTCTCTTTCAGGCTCCCTTCAGCCACCTCTGCTTCTTCTTTTACACCAGACTGTCTATCCGCAATTCAGGAATGGTGTGCCACCAATGATCTCTGCCTTAATGCCAGTAAGATTGAGATCCTTCTCATTGGGACACCCGCTACCTCCTTTCCTCTCTCTCTGGTCGCCTACTCTGGGCCCTCTTCCTGCTCCTTCCTGTGAGGCTAAGAACCTTGATATCATCTTCGACTCCACCCTCCCTTTCTCTCCTCACATCTGTGATGTCTCTAAGAAGTCAAACTATCAGCTGCACCTTCTCAGAGGTATTCTTCCTTTTCTCACTTTCTCCAGAGCTTATTACTGGTACTCTTTACTGGCTATCACCATACTCATAAGGGCACCCATAGTGAATTCTACAGTTCTACATCCTGCTTATAACATCAAACACAGCATTAGGTAAGCAACATTTCCAACCAATGGGGAAGCAAAAATGGTGTGGGTGGGTTTTGTATAGCCCATTGAGTTAGGAAGCTAATATTATGCAATACTTCTGTATTGCTGCACAGAATCCAGCAGCATCTTACATAACAAAACCAAATCATAACAAAACTACTGACACTTTCTCAAAGAACAAGACTATATCAGGCCAATCTCTCGCAAGCAGCTAACAATTTCACGTGTGACAAGAAATGACACCATGTACATTTGTCTACACATGTAGGCATGTGTACATGGACCTCTGTCTTCATCAGACTCTTTCTAAAGGGATAGGGGGCGTCTCGAATTGGAAAGCCCTAGTCCAACCCTGCACTGTAAGGTTCTTTCAACCATCGAATCGGAAACTGAGCTCGTCACCTTCATTAACAGGCGTAAAAGGGATTCCCCTGAAAGGTTTTGATAAAGAGTTCACTTCAAAATAGACCTGAACCTTGCTGACTATTGCAGCCGGTTTTCAGGGGTATGCTGAAAAATACAGGGACAGACACTAAAATGTCAAATGCAGGTTAATCTGTTAAATTGAGACAGTTTTTGATAAGTCCAAGAATATTTTTGGCTTTTTACCTGGACATGTCAGGGTTCCAAATGCTCATTGTTTCGCAGTATGCACCTCATGACTAGGTTCTAATGCTACCAGGATAATTCAGTCTTTCTGTAAGTGGTGACATCTTTGAAGAGGAAAGGGCATGCAGGCATCTGTGTAGGACCTCTGCCAATGGAGATGCTAGTATATAACATTCTTCTATGCTCATAGGTAGCTGAGTTACCCAGTGTTCTCAGGCCATGTCTCCGGTTACAGCTAGCACAGAGGTTCTCCAGATGATTACATTTTTCGAGATATAGGTCTTGGGCAGCCCATTTCAGGTCAAACTTCCATTGCCTCAAGCGTTCCCCTGCAACAGGCTTCCCCAGTGGTATGGCAATTCACATCTCTCTTGGCCAAGGGCACCACTAAAGAAACATTTCACAGTAACACTATGCAGAATCAGGGGACATGTTGCCCACAGTAAATTTAAAGACGTTAAAGAGTTTGATGGTGTACTTCTAATTCAAAATGGACGTGATCTCTGACCCATCAGATGCTCCTCAGCTGAAGCCTGGCTGATGCATCGGGATCCGAAGAGCTGTTACTTGATCACTTTGGTTGCGCAACATCCACAATGAGGTGGCGTAATGTGGTGCCTTAACTTCCTACCTTTTACGCCATGGCCTTATATCTAGGTCTTTCACATTGTGTCTCATGGCCGAGGTCAAGCATCATCAGGTTGATTGCTGATCCTGATCCTTTACCCGAAATATCTCCTGAGGAATACTCAGGGTGTCTGTCTCACTCGCGAGTCTGGCAAAACGTGTTGGCCACCTGTTCTGCATGAGACAGCCACTTTCCCAGAACCACGTCATTATTGCGCAACTCTTTCCTACTTGAGGAAGTGTTCATATTATACAAGGACATTTACTATTTCCTTTATTTATTAATTTTTATTTATTGTTACTATGCACACAGCCAACAAGGTTTTACATGTACAGCTAAAAGGGGCCCCTGAGGGACCCTCAGATGTGGAAACAAGGCACAGTCACCACACTCGAATAGATACGCCAGACACGAGGTTCCGTTCCCAAAATCTAGGGTTTATTGCAATACAAAGAAGTCCCAGTTGGCCAAATGGTCCCACGCCCCGCGACGTGTGTCTAACAGACCTCGGGGGACGCAAGAGAGAATGAAATGTACATCAGTTACATATATACAAACCGAGAACCTTACAATCAGCAATGACACAGTATGACACATTTGATGCCGCCCCCAATTAATTTCCCTTTGAATTAGAGCCGTTGATTGACCAGTGTGACAAATATGACACCTTAGACCGCCATATTTAGTAACGGTTTGCAAACTTCAATTTTACAGACACCATTCTTTATTTGCAAGAACACAGCGTTTCTGATTTTCATGGGCAAGCTGCACGTAGGAGACTGGCACATACCAGACCTCACTATCTCTTACTTTCGATTCTTGCTCTAGAGTCAGCCCGCTGTCCGGGGCCTCACTGGGCTCAGAAAGGGGGGCGTAAAGAAGAGCATAATTCAACTCTTTAAATGCTAGTTTCGTACATTGCTATTCTTTCAGGCGACTCGCTGGCATTCGTGTACTGATTGAATGCCTTGCTCCCTGTCTTCAAGGATATGTGAGGGAGGGAATCGGGCATTTCTGTCTGGCTCTCCAGTGTAATGTTTCAACATGTTTCTTAGCCTTGGACCATTGAAGCGAAATAATATCTACAGCAAAGCAGTTTTACATGAGGCAAAGTGGCAACATTAGAGAGAGCAGAGAGAGAAAACAAAATGGCGATTCTGGTCATCTTAAAATGGCTTCACTCTAGTTGAACTAATAGCTATGTAATAACTAATGAATATATATTCTTAACACTGTAAATGAGGCGGTTGGTCTTCGGCCAACCAATTATCATTCATTTCCGGACCCTCAAGGGGTGTTTGGTTTTTCTGGACTGACACAGCAATATACATACATTCCATCAAAACAAATCCTTAACAATAATCTAAAAGATGTCTCATGATAAAACTTAATCACAATAAAAACAGAATGCCGGATGAAAATTCTTTTAAAATAGATAAAACCACATCATATTTCTTTTATGGGAAAAGAGGGTCGTTGGTGCTTGCACCACATGGAATCTTAAAATGGTCGGGTATGCCAGTTTCTCTGTCTGTTTCTTTTCATAATGTGCACCATCAAATTTGCCCCTACCAAGATTCCAAACTCCTTACTTCCTTCGGGACCCCTGAAGACACCTTACATTTCATACAGATGCCATTCGGTCCCTCCTTTGTGGTGTCTGTATTTTATAGGCTGATGACACACATATGCAACATCCCAAGATTAGGGTTCCTGGCATCCTAATTTATAGAGCACCGAATTCAAATTCCTGAACGCTGTCCACTAACCTACCTTACTGAGGTGTGCATGATTTTGTGCCACAAGGGATTCATTTGTGGAGTAAAGGGTTGTGGTCAGTGAGTAATGCCATTTCTCTGCCGCTTTTGTATGACCTGAAATGAGATGTGGTTCAAGTGCAAATCATCATCTCATATTCTAGGATGGAGCAGTCCATCTCGGTGGCAGTCAAAGACTCGGGTGCAGGCACTATGGACCTTCGCTATAAATGTATCTTGCATTTAGAATGCATAGTTCCCACAGGTGCTGGCGCTGATTGCAATGGAGGTATTTAGTCTGAGGTCCAAGGGTTTTTAACAAGATACCTGGGTAGCGTCACCTGTCATGGCACAGAACGCAGATTCTGTGAGATTCACCTCTCCTCAGGTTCTCTGTTCTACTTTTTAATACTCTCCTGAGTGGTTCTGTTTTGATTGAGAAGTTCTGAACTCTGCTCACCACATAAACACCTTCAGTTGGTCTTTGTTCCCGTGCGTGGAGCATTGATAACAGCTTCTAACAAATCCGCTTTGGTTTCAATCTCATCAGGCGATACATTGTAACATAGATACTTCACCACTGGCTACAGGAATTTGCATTGATCCCTACCTGAGCATTGCAGCTTTCAGAGTACTTATGATATGATATGATAGGTTATTTAATACCCAGATGTTTCTAAGCCTGGAACCGGGGATCGAACCTGTGTTGCTTTGTCTTGTCTTGCATCCAAGGCGAGCACGTTGCCCCCGAGCTATCCTCCCGAGATGCCAAAAGGCCATAACGCAGAGGTAGTCAAACTGTGGGGCGGGCCCGGGCACGAAACCATAGTCTGAAATTGAAGAAAAATTATTAAAAAACGTTTTCTTTTTCTTTTAAAAGCCAGCTTGGGATGGGACATGCACGATTGTGCAAATCCCATTCAACCATGGCCCCTGCCACACATGCTCAGGGCCAGGCATAGGGTCAGTTGGAGTGCCCGACCCAGGAAATAGACACCTCTACATCGGTGCACCGAGTGCACCGATGTAGAGGGAAAACTCTGTCAGGATCCTACTCGCCTGCCACCCAGCACCGCTACATGCATCTCTGCCTTTATATCCTTGTTTTACCGCTGCAGTTTTGGACTAATCTAATTGCATGTTCCATTCCGGCTTTTGGGTTGTCCAAAAGGCAGAGGGCTGGAGGAGGCATACTAAATACATTTGTTTGCAGCAAGCTACTAAGAGCTGCAGAGTGCCTGATTGCATACACCTGTTCCAAGCTACTGCAGGCTAGGCTGCAGAGAGCTGGAGAGCACTTGATTAGAGACCATTGCTGCTACTGCTGCAGGCTACTGAAGCCAGGGCTGGACTTAATTGAACACAGCTGCCAGAGTCTGCAATCAGCTCCACCCTGCTGGCCTGTTGGCTGGGAGGGCCTTTATAAGCTCACTTTGAACAGAAGCAGTTGTCAGTCAACTGCTTTCTCTGGGAGTTCGTGCTGGTGCTCCTGTCACCAGTTTCCTGGAAATCCTCTTTTGGCCTTTTGATTCCTTTTGCTGTTAATGCTTGCAGCTCCCTCTCCAGTCTGCTGCAACTTTCTGCCTTGCTTCTCTGGGCTCCCACCTGGCGGCTCTGCCACACTCTGCTGCCTTCCGCCCTGCTCCTCTGGGCTCCCGCCTGATGGCTCTGCCGCTCTCCGCTGCCTTCTGTCCTGCTCCTCTGGGCTCCCACCTGGTGGCTCTGCCGCACTCCGCTGCCTTCCTCCCTGCTCCGCTGGGCTCCCACCTGACGGCTCTGCCGTACTCTGCTGCCTTCCGCCCTGCTCCTCTGGGCTCCCACCTGACGGCTCTGCCATACTCCGCTGCCTTCCGCCCTGCTCCTCTGGGCTCCCGCCTGGCGGCTCTGCCATACTCCTCTGCCTTACGCCCTGCTGCTTTGGGCTCCCACCTGTACCTTCTGCCCTGTTCCTCTGGGCTCCCATCTGACAGCTTTGCCGCACTCTGCTGCCTTCTGCCCTTCTCCTCTGGGCTTCCCTGCCTGGCCGTCTTGCCACACTCCTCTGCCTTCTGCCCTGTTCCTTGGGGCTCCTCGCCTTGCTTCCTGCCTGTTCCAACTTCTGATATCCTATCCTATCCTGTCTTGTACCTGGTTATTTCTTTCAACACTGCTTTCAAACATCTTGGTCCACTATGGTGTCTCCACTTGAATCCATTTAACAGTGTGACCCTGGGTTGGTCTCCATTCAGATCAGATAAGGGAAGACGTCTGTTGCCGTCACCTAGTCTGTTGAAGTCGTACCTGCCTCAGTATATGGTCTTTCAGTTTTACCCTTGCACTGAGTACAACAGTTTCCTTGGCACGCCTAAGTCATGACGTTTCTGTATGACTGTTGTTAAGAGTAATCTGCTGGTACGTATCCCAAGGGCTTTCCTTAATCCCTGGTGACCCCTTATCATATTCCAGTACACCCTTATTTCTGATCAGTCCAAGCTGCCCAGCGTACTTGCTTGTCTTTGCCTTTTCTCTGTATCTTTGTTTACAGCCTGCTCCTGCAGTTCCTGTGAATACCTGTTTCAACTAACAGCTTGGTATGTACCTTTAATCTGTTATATTCTAGCATTGTCTCCGGAATCTCCCTTAATCTACTTGCATACAGTGAGAGATAGCCTCTGCCCTATACTCTCCGCCTAGACTTGTGACACACTCAACCCAAAACGATTTTTAGAAATAGAGGCAGAGATGCAAAGCAAGATGGGTGCACAGATGTAGAGGTAACATTGTTTTGGGTTGGGTGTTTTTGCACATCTGTGCAGCCCTCTTGCTTTGCCTCCATTTTTAAAATCGTTTTGGGTTGGGTGTACTTCTACATCTGTGCACCCCTCTTGCCATGACGCGGAGTAACACAGGTTCGATCCCTGGGTCTGTGCTTAGAAACCTCTGGGTATTAAGCACATTATAAATAACCAATTACAACTATGCTGAGCAGACACTGCCAAGCCCTGTGCCTAGGTGGCTGCTTGCCAATGGCTACCCTCCACAGAACCTTTGCAGCCAGATAAGGATTGAATATGGCATTTAGTAGCAAGCAAACCCTGGTATATAAACTGAAGGCTTACTCTTCTGCTTGGGATAGCTCCCCCTAAATCAGACATATGTTGAGTAAGTAACCTTCATACGGTGCCACTCACACACATAAGCTGATGCCGAATGTACCCTTCTCAGGGGCAAGGTACCGCGTCTTGCGCACTGATACAGGATTGAAAATGCAGGGAGCTATTCAGGTCATTCCTGTAGCCTAGTAGAGCCTGGTGGGCCTGGCACCAACAGCTACCAAGAGCTATATTTCACCCCCTTTGCCAACTAGGGCCATACAAGCAAACCTAGGGGATGTTAACTCGGTGTGTTTGGGAATCACAATTGCGATCCATTTGGAAGATATTTAAGCCATAAAAGGTGTGTTGCCTGACCCCTTCCCAAAGAAAGGTGGGCACTCTGCCACACAGAAAAGCCATTCTTATAGGGTCTAAATGCCAGAGCCATGTCTTACGTGGAGGAGTGCATCCTGGGAGGTTGGAGTGCCTTTCGCAGTCCATGCCCCCCGTCTGTGTCCATTGATCTAGATTCTGAAGCTCTAGATTATAGCGCTATACCCTTGACCCATTTTCAAAGACCCATTCCTCGCATGCCTGGTAAAGTGTATATAGCGGCATTGGATTCCATTTGGAAGATATTTAAGGCTTAATGAGTGTAGATGCATTCAGGTGTCTGACCACTCACTCTGCGATACAGAAAATGTGGCTTCTGAGAGCCCCCCTGCCCGACCATCCACTACCTGGAGGCGGTAG
This sequence comes from Ambystoma mexicanum, assembly GCF_040938575.1. Lineage (NCBI taxonomy): Eukaryota > Metazoa > Chordata > Amphibia > Caudata > Ambystomatidae > Ambystoma > Ambystoma mexicanum. The sequence continues at coordinate 919,074,887 of NC_090926.1, read as the reverse complement.
AATGAGAGAGTTGCACAGTGCTCCTCTTAGTCCATGCACCTCTGTCCACCGCTTTTGGGTTGGGGGTTGGGGGTTGGGTGTACTTCTACATCAGTTGACAAAAAGTCTGTTTTTTTGCTCCATCATTTCAATATCGAAGATCCAACCAACTCATGGATACAGCAATTGGTCAAAAAGCCACACGCCAGCGCCATTAACTAACAAGGTTTGTCAAACTCATCTGACAATTTACCCCCCGGGAACATTGGAGTTTTGGCTCCCTGACAAACCATGTGCTGGGACGCAGACAGTACCACAGCAACGGACTAATCTTACCAGTTAGCGCAGGGGTCCGTTTTTGCCCTTAAATTCCAACCTAACAAACCTAAATGTAATCTCCTCAACCTGTGGGATCGACCGTCTTTTATAGTGAAGTGATCCTCGTCCTGGTAAAGAAGGCAGGCCTGCATGCATACTCAGGGTTTCCATGCTCTTCTATGGGTCTCCGGGGTAGAGCATGGAGTCTCCAGGTTTCTAGATGTTTGGTGAAAGTCCCCTTGAATCTGTAAAAGGGGAGTGATCTTGCAGCTTCTTTTCACGTGACTGACAATGTTAAAGGTCAAATGAGGAGAGCTTGTGTGTTTTCTCAATTAATGTGAATGTGCAGGCGCTGAGGCAAAGAACACTCCCTAAAAGGTGGGCGGGGCTGGTTGGCAAAAGTGGGCTTGGCGGTGGGCGCGGCATCGTGTGATGCAAATCTCTGGGTTTTCTTTTTTGAAATGTAGGCATGTGTGCGGCTGCCTGCATGCTTGCAGGCAATCGATGGCGATGGAGGCAGCATGCGGCAAACTTTCCTGTGGACGCCAGTACCTGAGTACCAAGGAAGATTTTCGGTTTGAACCATATTTTGATTTTATGCAACCCTCACATGCACGATCACTTTATTTAGACTTAAGAGCTGGTACCCTGAGAATTGCTGCTTGCACAAGGAATTGCTCGCCGCATAATACCTCAGAGTGCTTGCTCTGCGGTGCACCCGTTGAAACAGTTACCCGCTTTATGCTGCTGCGTCACAGGCACGACGCCCTAAGAGCCAAATACCTATTGCCCATGTGCAGATCAAATGCATTAACATTTTGTATAACTGCGGGTGAGCCACGTGTGTCCCATCCAGTGGCTAAGTATCTACATAGGGCATGGCTAAGGAGATCCAGAGTTTATAAAGTCATAGATAAAGCAACTACTCATGATAGCTAGCTGGTTCTTTTAGCTGTTCTTAGTCCCTATTTTAATGGGCATTTATTTGGTGTTTATTTGTTATAATTCTCTAATGTTATTTTTCACATGTATGATGTGTGCTTTGATGGTACAAATACGGAATAAAGCTTGCATGATGAATTAGAAAACACACAAATAACCTTTTCTTATGACATCACATTACAAGAGGCTTCAAATTGAATTTCTGCTTAGCTATTTTTAATGTCATTAGAACTCGCAAAGCATGTGCTTATTTGACATATCGAAATGCTGGTGAACTGTCAGTGTGTTTACATATGTTTTACCTTTTCAACAAAAAAGATGGTAACCTCGAGGGAGGTGCTTGGGGTAGAGTAAGTACCCAAAATCAAAAAGGCCTGGAACTGCCCCAAACCATTGGCACAAACTGTTGAGGAAGCAGTGGCGTACTGAGCAGTGGGGAAAGGTGCGGCAAGCTGCACCCCCCCTCTGGCCCCCAGGCTCTTCTGAGAACCTGATTGGGACTTTTGTCAGTGGGACACCTCTCCCGTTCCGCTCCTCAAAGATGGTGTCCAATGGTAGAGGTGTCCTGCTGTCAGGCCAATGTCCCAAGGAGTGTCGTGAGCTAATGTGAGCCATTAGGCACTGATGGGAGGCAGGGGGGCTATTAGCAGGGACTTTTGTCACTGTAGACATGTGCATGGGAGGGAGTGGTCAGCTGTTTAGAAGGGTGCATAATGATGCAAGCTTTATGAAATAATGACTGTGGCTTTACACAAGGCGATTTTTTAGGCTAACTTTAATCTGCATGATGCTGTTGTGACTTCGCATTAATTATGGGGAGAATAAAACTAAAGCCATCCTGTTATTGCTCAATATATTTCTATAATGATGTATATAGTGTAAAGTTAATTATGAAAGCGTAGTTTCTTATGTAATGTGCTTTGCTTCCAAGGCATTGCGTTAAATAAAGTAGTATTTAAGCACATGAAATGCAAAGAGAACCCTTACTAAATATCTATATCAACTAAACCTGTCAAGATATGCTCAGTTGCTTAAATTGTCCAGATCCCGGTTTCACCATTTAACCAAAGTGCGTGATCCTGGCCAGATAATTTAATCAAACTGTGTCTTGTCTGCAGCTCTGTGATTAACCTCAGAGCTTATGCTAATATATCATGCTGTTATTTAAAAAAAGAGGCTGACTGAGTCGCTGCATAAATAACAATAGTTCAATTTAGGTATTTTGCATCACAAAGTTATTTGCCACTTGGCTTACTTATGGCAACTTATTCTAAAGTCGCGTCCATGATGCCTCCAAGTGTTTAGTGCCTTGAAACACGTGTGTATAGGCGCGTTATACCTGCCATATCACATCAAAGACTGTTGAAGCTCCCTACGAGTTCTTTTCTGTGAAGTCACTGCTGTTGGTGCAATGGATATGCTAATTATGAGGTTTGCTGTATTTTGCCCCAGAGCGCCTGGACAGAGCTCTAATAGATGAGTTTCCAGCATATGAGTTCAAATGCCATCTCCCACTAATGTTACCCAAAATGTAGATTGGGGCAGGCAGGGGTGGGCGGTTTGTGGGTGCGAATGAGACCATATGGAATTGGGTGCACTGCACCTGGGAGGAAAGTAGCAGGACTTTTTTCCGTGGCTCGCCCACCCACTCTTGCAATGCTGGATACTCCCCTGCTAGGAAGGTGCAGCTTATTAGCAGGACGAGGGCGTGTACTGCCTGGACAGGTCTTTGCACTGCACATGATGCAGAAGTCGTGGGGCAAGCGAACTGCCAGGCGTCGCGGCTCACTTGTAGGGCTAGATAATGGGCGCGCTCCCCCTTATCACTGCGGCAGGCCGACTATTTCCTGCACGGGAATCCCTCCCAGTCCCATCGCACACACTGGATGACTGACATTCCAGGTAGGGGCCTCGGGGCATACATACTTCGAAGCCTCTCAAAAGCAACACCCCTCGCTGGATCCTCACGACGTGTTCGTCCTTGTTTAAGCCACTTGCTCCCTGGCCGCCGCCCCGCTGCACAGCTCCACGAGGACCTCCACGAAGCACTGGGCAAGATTTGGTAGGTGCCTTCTGGTCGGGTACACCCAGTGATGCGCCGTGATATATATCATATACATCCATGCAATGCCGTCTTCATGTCTTAAATGCAGTCGTGACTGTTGAGGTTTAATAACTAGACGTGTTGCTCCCCCTTTCCAAAGACAGTTCGGAACTAAGATAGCGCAGTGGGGTAAGCCCTTTGCGTTGCGATCTGCGTGCAGCATACGGGTTCAATCCAAACCATCCGGCCGATGCACACACCATGCAGATCGTGAGTTGGGTCATAAAAAAAACTGTATAGATGCAAGAGATACTTCTGTATGGATTCTTTGCATGTGCAAAATATCCACCGCTTAGCGTTAAGTCACAAGGATGCTGAACTATCGTTTTCTACGTACAGTTGAGGGTTCATTATGTCTTGTGATGCCCGGGTTCTGTCCCTGACTTCCAAATCCCTGCTGTCCTGTTCGTTTTCTCCACTGATTTCTTTCCCTTTAATGCTCTCCTCCTGTTTTGCCCCGTTTTCTTGCCCTCTCTGTGCCCTGTGGTTTCCGTTCAGGATCTCTTTCAGCGCCACCGGATTTTTTTACTCCCAGCCCTTTTCCATCTCTGCAGTTTTCTTTCCCCATTCATTCTTATCCTTGGATAACTCTTCCCTTGCACCCGTCGCCCTCGTTTTTTCTTTCTCCCTTCTCTGGTTTTACGCGCTTCCCCTGGCTGATGCAAACGAACTTTCTCCAGTACACGCAAAGCGTGCCATCTCGGCGCTGCGACACTGCCACGCCCCTAGTCACCTTACTTTCCTATCGCAAGTGAGATGTGAACGAAATACTCTTCATTTCTTCATATGGAGGTTAGACTCCCGTGAAAATTACCCCGGTCCCTTCTAGACTTGATTTACACACACTTCTGCCTTCTCAGGGGTTATCTATAGGTTCACAAATAATGCAAATAGATGGACTCCATCATAGGCCACTGCTCGGCCAATTAGAAGGCAGAAGGCATGGAACGCAGTCTAAGATCTCTGTTATAGGACGCATTCCAAACATTCTGGAATAGTAGCCTTTCCCAATATACAGATCTCGACTCAGCCTTAGGCAATAACTTGGAGGCAGGTCATTATCCTGCAACCATGCCCTCCCACCCCTCCCCATAGGTCTAAGACTTAAGTTAAACCTTTCACTCGGCCCGTTATTACCAGGAAAAAAGCATGTATGTGTGCTGTACAAAAAAGTGCATTCATGTTCATTGTAAGAGGAAAAACTCAGCCACTCTTAAAGCCTAAGTGTAATGTATCATATTCTCTTTAACTCCCAAGTAAAATCAACAAAGGTCTACAATAAGTAAATTGGTTATAGATACCGATAATATTCAAAATCTCTATTTGTGAATAAGTACACAACAAAAGAAGTTCAATCAACAAAACAAAAGGTTCTTTTATGGAAATCAAAACAATCAATGTTGACACGTGTTTCGACCTTCACAAGGTCTTCATCAGGGCTTAGTATTAGGTCAAAAGAAGGCAATCCATCTATGCGCTCATTAGTTTGGTTGGTTTGTGTTAAATAGAAAGGTCTAGAAAAATCTGTTTGTCTGCTGGTGTCTGGATGTGTCCCCAATAGACCCAGTTATAAAAAAAAAACATAATAATCTATGGCTCCAATGCTTGTTTTCGTAAAAGAACGCATCTGTGACTTAATAATGTTTGTGTAAGGCGAAGAACTGAAATCCTATTCTATTTTCAATAGCAATCCGCCTTTGAAGTCTGGTTGGTTCCCCACTCCTCCTGTGATCAACCGAGTTCCGCGTTCAAGTTTATTTGAATGACCTAGGACTTAGGTTATTGACTTCATTATTTCAACCATGCTAGCACCTTTCTACCTTTGTGGTATTTGTCAGTGAAACATTTAATTCGTTCATTAGAAATTGGGAGGTAGCTCGACATGATAACAGCCCAGCCAGTTTAGTAATCTATCATATCGGTTGCTTATGTAGCAACCTCATTGTTTTGATTAGAGGCACTTTTGCCTACTCCCTGAGGACCTGGTGTGCATGTTTTAACCAATAAGACCCCACTCTATATTCCTCAAAACCCCTTATGTGACTTTTCAAACTGTGAGGGGTCAGTGTCCTCAGTCACACTTTTCCAGATGCAAATTGATTTCATTCTCAAGCAATTGTATTGATGAACTTGATGACTGAACTGCCATCCTGTGAATCATTCACTGGGCCACTACCACGTGAAGCGCTGCATTGCATGGAGAACAGAGTCACTGTGGAAGTGGCTCCTTGATGATGCATATATATACTTGAGGGAAATAATCATTGTGCATGAGGTTTATACATGTTTTGTTGGTCTTTTTAGTTTGGTCTATGTGCCACCTATAAGCTGAAACTATTGCATTAGAGTACAGATAGTGACAAATGTCATATGAGGAGTGGCATGCAGTTTGTGGGTGTTGTTTTGGTATTTGACTGTTGACTGTCCAGGACCATGCTAATCCCTATGACCATTCCCATCCAGTTCCTACCCCTCCCTGCCAACACACCTCCTCATGGGAACTCTTTAAGCTCGCTTTAATCAAGTCTAACCATCAAACATATTGCTTGAAGTTTCTGCCAATGTATTTTCAACACAGTCTTCTTAGAGTTAATGACTTTATGTGTGCTCTAAACCCTCTACTGTAATAAAAATATCTTAACCAGGTCTGCCTTCAGCCAATCGATTTTTAAGCACTACGTGTATCCTTCACTGAAATCTTATTAAAACAAGCAATGGCAAATCCAACAGTTTTGTCTAGTGCATAAGTATTAGGCATTTGCAGGCACTGCTACTAGGCGCCCAGATACTCGGACCATTGCACACCTCCTATCATCAATAGCCAATATGGCAGCACCTGCCAGGTGCCTTACCCATGCCTACACAAAATCCCAAACTGGTGGCGTTGTCAATATGCAACAGATACTTTGGATGCAAGTGGTCATTTGATATTTTATGTAGAGCTGTCCGGTATACCTGGTTAAGGGTTGTACCGAATAGTAGATTTAAGTATTCGGCCGAATACCGAATATTTGGACAAGTATTCCGCCAGAGCCACATTGGGAGCCGAATAGTTAAAAATTATGTAGACAAGAAAAATACTTTGTAAATGTGTACATGTATTCTTTATTGCATTTCTCTTCTTTGTTGTCTACAGATGTTTGTGTTTGTGTACACCATGAAAGGAAAAGATTATCAGAAAATAAACAGTTCTACAACAACACAGTTTTATTTGTGCATTCACAGGTGTCACTTGTTGGGCAGGACCTAAGTAACTAAGACTAGCCCAAAAGTATAGTATGCATGTATGAACTCACTGTGAGGGGAGACTGTGATATGTCTACTCATACTTTCAAATGTTCTTTTTGGGCTTGCCTATCTCTAGCCTTCTGGCTCCAGCAAGGCACTGAAACACAAAAGGAGTTATTACATCACTTAACTAACTGCTGAAGTGCTACTGAATATAAACCCTTGTGGTGCTATTGCCATGCTTTATAAGGACCTGTAATAAATTGATAGTATTAGATAGTATTTTTCTTTGTTTTTCGGATGGGGTATGTTAGTGGTGTTTTGGGGCATGCTAAACGTTAGGGAGAATTCTCATTTCTGTGTTAATTCTCTTCAACCCTACAGACCCCCAGCTCTTTTGCTGGACTTAGGACTTTTTAATTTTCACACTGGAGTGAGTGAGACCTTTGTCTCACTCTTTCATGTGTTTTGACCGGATTTGGATTTTGTGTTTCCACTGTTTTTGAAGTCTGACAAACTCCATAAGCATCTACTTTTTGTATGGTGACACACAGCACCTTCAGTGCAGTGTCTCAGAGAAATCCTTTAGATTTCTCACAAGGTTTAAATACCTTTTCTTGTGTGAACTACTGTTCCCAAGAATAGTAAAGTGAAATTTACTTTACTTACCTTTTCTCTTTTTAGGTCCAGCACACCCATCTTATGTGGAGTGCTGGGGGTTACCTAGTAGCCCCTTATCCTGCATTCTCATGTAACATTATGTTGCCCTCACTACGTTATATGGCTGGTGGCAATGGTTTACTGTTTTATACCGTTGTGATTTTCTACTGCTAGCTGAACCCTCAGCTGCAGTACAGCACCCATTGGTGACCATTTAGTACAAATGGCCCCTGTCTTCTTTTTTCGCCCTTTTCTGTTTGTGAGATCTTTCTTGGGGTTTACTCTATGCGCTGAGACAGATTTGAGCCCTTTGTGTGTCTTGCCTTTGGTGGGCTTCAGCCCTGAATCCCGCCTTTCTCTCCCGTGTGTCTGGAAGGACAGGATGTGAGGGAGGGTCCCGAAACTCCCCTGTCCTTTGTCTCTAGGAATGCCTGAATGCAACCGGTCCTGATTGGCTGGCTGGCTGGCCTTTCAAGACAGCCACCCTGCTGTGTGATTGACAGCTTAAGCTGTGCATGTATGGGAGAAACCTGCTTAAAAGGAGGGGGTATTTGGACTTGAGGCAGAGTCGACCACTGGGAGAAACAACCGACGAAGAAACCGAAGTTTGCTGCATCCTCCTGGACCTTTGAATTGCCCGGTGAAGCCCTGCTGCTGTGCTGAAAATCCTTTTTTATTTTGACAAAGAAGCTCCGGAACGGATGACTTCTCCTCTTGGGTTAGTGGGACCAACTAACCCTGAGACAAACTCCCCTGGACCATCTTCCCCAACTGGCTGTACTTCTTCATTGCTGCAAGAACCGAGTGCCAGGGGTCAAGTAATCCGTAGTCAAATGAAACGTCTGATGCGGTAACAAATCCGACTAGAAGCTCCAGGAGTCTCCTAAAGACCCTCCAGAAGCAGAACGACCAGATCTCGAGTCCCCGCACCAGCGTGCAGGACCCAAGGAGTGAAGGAAGCCCAACCGAGATCTGCGACAGTACTGTTTGCTAAGCGCTGAAACTACGAAGTGTCACTGAACCAAAAAGAGCCCGCAGCTGCCGACGATATCCCAAATACCGCCGCAGGAGCCCTCCAGACGTCCTCCCTCTTGTCCCCATGAATGACGCTCAGAAACACAGGGTCTGCACCACTGTAGCAAGACATAATCCAGCTGGACCACTCTTCTTCAAACCAAAGGTACTGTTTAGGCTTGGGGTACTTGCCCTATTGCCTTTTAACAGGGCTTTCCTCAGTTGGGAAATTCAGTGGCTTACCTTTAGAGTTGATCCCAACACTCTTTTCACAAGTATAACAGCTTGTGACCCTTGAAGTAATTTTCTACAAACTTTCTAACTTTGTGCAAGACTCTTTCTGACCTAAGAAGTGCCTCAGCTCCACAGATTGTGTTCCAATTGACTTTGGCTGTCCTGGCTCCCTGAAGACTCTTCTGGTCGATTGACTTTGATATTGTTTGTTCCTCATAGGTGATAGCTTGTTGTGAACTGTTACTGCTGGGAAAGTCTTGTCTAGATTTCATTGGAAGATTTAGTTGTCCTCACATTTACTGAGAACCTGTTTAACCTTTTCCTTCCTTAAACCTTTCCTTTCTGCAACCTCAGAATCTGCAGAGTATAACTAGTGTGATATATAAATGTCATTACTGTCCTTGATTGAAGTCACCTCAGGGTGTAGTGTAGGAATTGTGCAAGAAGCATACCCAAAGATTATCCACTAACTTGTTCTAATTCTGAAAAGTCATTTTAAAGTATATATACATTGTTACATGAATTGCCTTTTTAAAGAACGCTTATTTAAAAATGGATGCCAATTAAATAAATATGCATAACTGAAACCTTGAGTGTAAGTGTTACTTAGCTACTTGTATTTATGTTTTGTCATTTGTACAGCTCTACAGCTCACATTTACCCCTCTTTAGATAGGCCTGGCTGCTCAGTCACACTACCAACTTGTGTAATACAGACCTATACCAAAAGGTGGGGTTACCTAATGCCAAGCAGATATGTGTTGTGTAGTCTCACACAGGGTGACTGCACCAATTCTTACCTAACAGTAAAAGACAAAAGCAAAAATATATAGGGAATGATGAAACAGTGCTGATTTTCTCTTCTTTAATAGGCATGTGCATGTTTATTTTCCTTATTTACTTCACATATCTCCTTGTCTTTATTACACAAATATGTTGGGAGGAATATTTCTGCTGCTATAAACTGGAGCATTTTGGTAAAAGAAAAAACCCGCTTAAAAGGAGAGGGTTTTGGGACTAGAGGCAGAGTCGACCACTGGGAGAAACACCCGACGAAGAAACCGTGAACGAAGCTTGCTGCATCCTCCTGGACCTTTGAATTGCCCGGTGAAGCCCTGCTGCTGTGCTGAAACTCCTCTTGGGTTAGTGGGACCAACTAACCCCGAGACAAACTCCCCTGGACCATCTTCCCCACCTAGCTGTACTTCTTCATTGCTGCAAGAGCTGAGTGCCAGGGGTCAAGTAATCCATAGTCAAATGAAACATCTGATGCAGTAACCAAGGGAGGAATATTTCTGCTGCTATAAACCGGGGCATTTTGGTTAAAAAAAATGGTAAAACTCCCAATCTATTGGATAGTCATATTCTTTGGCAACATCTTCCACTTTTACCCAATTCAAAGGGACTTATTTTGGCAAACTGATAAAGTTGAAGTGCTGTAATTGTAACACATGTTTCAATACTGCAGACTGTGAGAAACTTGAATGCACTCTCAACAACTAGAGAAGTGGGTGGGCAAAACAAACCAAGAATAGAACGATGCTACAGTTGCAGGTTTATTGTGGTTTGAAAACAGCCCGACACGTGTTTCGAGCGATTCTTGCTCTTCATCTGAGCGCGAGAGGGGCTCGTTCCGTTCCGTCATGCTAGACCACCAGGTCCAAACTCTTTACTGAAGAGATTTCCGCAACAGCGAAGCTATAGAATTAATAAGAAATAACACTTGCAAGCCAAGGCTTCGTCTAAACAACTTTAAGCCTCAGATGAAGAGCAAGAATCGCTCGAAACACGTGTCAGGCTGTTTTCAAACCACAATAAACCTGTAACTGTAGCAGTTTGTAGTATCATTTTGTGTCAGCACAGCAAGACTGGAAAAACACTCTCACAACTACTCCCCAAAGATCTTCTGTTCAGGTGGCATGGAAAGGGCCATCGCTTTTGGATCCCAGCCCTGATGGTGGACTAGCGAGGGAGGATCACCTGAGCGCAGAGTCCTTGGGGTTTGGGGAGAGGGTGCAAGAGGGTGAGACACAGTATCCCCCCTTTCCTGACAGTGACTTACCCTACCCTCCATCAGCCTTTGTAGGATATTGCTGTCCCCATCCTAATGTTCACCCTGAAATGACACAAAGTACTGTGAAGAGGAAGGTGCCTCATAATAATACAGACTACCATTAGGAAATACCACTATAGTACTGGGACAAAGAAGAGGGATCCCAAAGACTGCAGGGCTGAAGGTCAGGCATGTCCCATTAACTGATCTAATTGGAATCAGGCAAATCAGGCAAGTGAAACACACCTGAAACCCTTCGATGGGGCTTAGGTGTATAAAAGATGGAGCACCAGTGAACTTGAGAGAGAAGCATGAAGGCCAGACAAACTGTGAGAAACCAAAGGAGAATGGGATGCTGAGATGCTAAAGGAATGCACGGTAAAGCAGAGAGGAAATGCGTGGCGAAGGAGCCGTGTCTCCAGGGAGCCGGTGAAATCTCGAGAAGTGAACCGTAGAGAGTGTCTGTCCCTTTGCTGTGGCCAAGCAGTGGTTGTTCCCCTGAATGGAAGTACCAGTCCAGGGGTCTCGGAGTGGCAGGCGGGTAGACCCTGACCTCAAATACAGGAAATCATCCTATCGAGGAAGCTGAAGAAAAGATCGCTGTGACCAGTGAGTTTCAATGAAAGCGGGAAACCCGGTGCGCGTATGAAAGAAACTTGAGTTACATTGTATCGGAGTGGTCGCGTGCTGTAACAAATGCAATGTTAGGAATGGATTTTGTAGAAACCATATATCAGAATGGTCATGTCTGAGGAAATGATACATGTTCAAAAGTCTCTGATCAATCAAGGATAGAGAGAAAGTAATAAGAACTGTTAATGATATGGAAAAGAGAATGAAAGCTATGAATGAGCTACAGAGGGGAGCCAGAGGAGTGTGATCAAAATGCAGATCAAGCAAAACTAAGCTGAACAAGTAGAAATTAAGGCTGAAAATATAAGCCCACAGAGTAAAATTTGGAAAAGAAATCCAAAGAATATTGTGAGATTGTTTTGTGAACCAGTGCTTGAAGCTTGGGGAAGGGAACCCTGAACTCCTTTGGAACATTGTTTTGTGAACTAGTACTTTAAACTTGGGAAAGATAAACCTAAGTCCTGAAGGAACATTTAAAACCCATTACTTTTTGGAACTGTATCCTGAACTTGGGGAAGGGGGTTTGAGACTGCTCCAGACTCTATGTTGAACACTATTGAGCTAGAATAACCCTACACTACATTTTTGTATTAGACGTGAGGGCAAGGATAGGTTTTGACACAGACAGACTTTTGATTTGGACTTATGGACATAGGCCCTCATTACAACACCGGCGCTAAACCATGGCGCTATTAGCACCATGGTTGATGCCGGTGTTGTAATAGGTCCGCCATGGTTCAATGGGGAATTACCACCCCATTCCAAGTGTGAATTACCACCCCATACCAATTTGCGGTACCATACTTAGCGCCTTCCCCATTCCCATAGAGCCCCATGGGACGTAAAATGGGAATTGGGAAGGGCCATGGTAATTCCCCATTGAACCATTGCCCTTCCCAATTCCCATTTTCGTCCCATAGGGCTCTATTGCGGTACCGTACTTAGCACCAAGGTCCCTTTGCGGGTCCCTACTTTAACGGCTGGTATAGACCAGCTGTTAAGGTTGGGTCCCGCAAAGGGACCCCGTAGTATGGCGCTAAGTGTTTAACGGCGCCGCAGCTTTTTACAGCGCCGTTAAACACTTAGCGCCAGGGTCGTAATGAGGCCCATGGGCTTTGCTTAGTTTCTTTAGGTAGGGAAATCCCCACCATAGCTATAGAGCAAGTTATGCATTACACCCACCCTGATACTTAAAGATTATATTGCTGAATTCACAATCTGTTGTCTATGTCATGCTGTCATCCCTTGATACCATGCCTGTCTCACAAAGCACATCTCTGAAGCAGGCACAATTCCCAGTGAGCAATCTTACTTGCTTTATAAGCTTAGCCTGCAGGCTCAATGCAATTATTTGCTGAAAGCACACTACCTCGTGAGCTATTTTACAGAGGGTTTGGAACTTCCTGGGCCATCTGCAGCAGTTAAATTAATCCACATAATTATATACTGCTTTGCTTGGGAATTGTTGGGATAGGAACCTCTAACTCTCAGATTGCTCACACCTGTCATCAGCAAATCTATGAGCCACTAAAGAAAATACAGTTTCCAATAGTGACTTTGTATACTAGTTTTCATCTAAGCACTTAACCTCTCTGCTGCAGGCACACTTCCCACTGAGCCACGTTACTTGACTTTATAACCTTGTCCAGAAGTCTGTATAAAATTCTTTGCTGCAGGCACACTACCTCCTGAGCTATTCTGCTCAGGGTTTGAACTTCCTTGAATATCTGCAGCAGTTTTGTTAATCCATTTTCCAATAGCGACTTTGTATACTATTATTTCAGCTAAATGGTTTTCAAATGAAAAATACAGCGGAGACCAGAGACATCTCACTGCACATTTAAAATATTGAGGCTTTTGCTTTAACTCACCCCTCCCAAGAAAACCACCAGATTAAAGTTTATCTGTCCAGCACATGAGGGTTAGTGACTTTGTTTGCACCTTACACCTCTGCTCTGTCTGTACTCAATCAAAAAGTGACAGCAGAATTTGTTTAATATTCCTTTTAAAGGATTAACATGACATGCCTGAATGGTTCCAGGCACAATTAAAATAGTACTTAATATATTTTGATGGGGAAACTATTCGGCTTCGAGTAAAAATTAAGTATTGAGCCAAAGCCGAATATCTCATTTTCAGCCAGAATTCGTCCCCCGAAGCCGAATTTCGGTGCACCCTCTAGTTAATTGTGAAACTGTTTCTGTCACTTTCAAATACTGTCTTATTAACAGGTAACACTATCAACCCTTTGCCCTAGAGGAAGTCAATTTCAACAGGTTCCATTCACAGTGAGCCATAACCAGATACAGGCATTTAACATTGCGGTACATGTTTATGGGTTACTAAAGTGCTATCCATGTCCCCACTGGAAGAAACAAATGCAGCTTCTCACGTGTTTGAATCTTGTTTCAGCTCATCAGAGTATAGCTTAGTGCAAACATGAGCAAGTAAATCTGTACAAATGAAAACCAACTTCTCAAACGGACACGAGAAAAAGGAACTTGGAGGGTTTCCCGTTTTAGTTTTACCTCATAGGTGGCACTTTAGTGTCACCTACTGAAGGAAAACTATTGGCATGGGAGTGTGAGCAGGGGACAGTTCATACAAGTGGAGGACTCTCAGGTAGTTACGGTCCCTGTGTCGTTCATGCGCTCTCCTCCTGCCCTTAAAGTTCTGGTTACCGTGTCATTGTTCCCGCTCATGCATAGGCGCGGGATGCTCCCACGAACATCGCACTAGCCCTCATCCTAGCGGCCCAGTATGTCCATCAACTAGGGTGACGTGCTGCTGTGTATTCCTTCATGCCACCTGTTAAACAGTGACTGCACTCTCTGTGGTTCCATGTAATAATGTCCCCACAAAAATATCGCCATGCAAAAATATCGCCGAAAAATGGCCGTTTTTTGTGGGGACATTATTGCATGGAACATGCGGCGGACACCCCCGCAACCCTCAAACCCTTTTTTTTCTTTTTTTTTTTGGCTGCCCCAATCCCCATATATATGGTCACCCATATAATATCGCCACAACCTTTTCCCGGCGATATTATGTACGGCGACCATATATATGGGGATAATATTACCTGATACCCTCTCTGTTTGAAGGTGTTGCCAGCCTCTGCCTCTTTAAGAGAGAGGCAGTCACGTGTGAGAGGGGAGAAAGGAAGGGGAGGAGTTAGGGGTGGTCTCAGTGAATGAGATACGAAATAGACACACTAATAAACACACAGGAGTTTCTCTGTGGTGGGTAAGCAGAAATGCTGTGCTCAGGCACGGAGCCCTCTTTCATTCAGACTGCATGGTGATGCATTTCTCATTATCACGCCAAGAGGTGCACAGATCTACTTGCAACATCCCTCCTTTATCAGAATTCAAATAACCATCCATAAAATAAACCCAGAAAAATATAGCTCTTTGACCATTTGACATACTGGGCTAGCAGATAAGGTACTTATAAAGGATATAGGGACTCATTGCGAGTTTAGCGGACATTTTGAAGTAAATATATTTACCACCACTAGCTCCCATAGATTTACCATGAGATTCTGAGTGGTGGCACAAGGGTTAAAGTCGACATCTTTGAGTCCATAGGACTTCATGGGGATTTTTTCAGAATTACAGCTAGCTGCAAGTCTGCTGCAGTAATTCAGATGAATATTTGGCATTAAAGGTGAGGGATTTACTGCCAGTTATTTGCTGGCAGTACATTCTCCACTTTATTGCTAAAATTCATAGAACGGCGGTGCAGTTATGCGGGGGTAAATAAATGAACCCCCTTTACTGCTGTTTTTAATGTGCCACTTTACTTGAAGGGAGACTAATTGGCCCTCATTACGAGTTGGGCGGTAACCATGCCGCTATTGCCCGCCGAAATCTCATTGGGGTCCGGGTCCTTGGAATTCCTCCCTCCAAGGACCCGGACACGGTCCTTCCCCATTCCCATTTCAGCCCCCATAGGCCTGAATGGGAATGGGAGAGGGAGCAAACACGCCTGGGAAAACAAGGCGTGCTTACCGGGTCCTGCGAGGGGAAGAGGGAGCAAACAACGGGCCATCTAGTAATGGCCCGTTGTTTGCTCCCTCTCCCATTCCCATTTAGCTCTATGGGGACTGAAATGGGAATGGGGAAGGACCGTGTCTGGGCCCTTGGAGGGAGGAATTACCGGGCCTTCCGAACTCGGAATGGCCCAGTAAGTCCTCATTCCGAGGACCCGGACCCCGACGCGATTTCGGCGGCAGCCATGCCGCCAATAGCGGCATGGTTACCGCCGAACTCGTAATGAGGGCCTGTGTCCCGCGAGGGGACCTCGTAATGCGGCGGTACGGAGTGAACGGCGCCGGCACCTTTTACGGCTCCGTTCACTCCGTACCGCCAGGGTCGTAATGAGGCCCATAGTATTTTAGCCACTGAGGTATAGACCTCCCGAGTTATCTGGGATACCTGGTGGGATCTGAAGTCATAGAAGCATCTGAGGTCACATCTTCTTGGGTAATAGATCTGAGCTCGGGTGGGGACAGCACATGAGGACTCCTGTGTTCATGGATTGTAGTATTGTTTTATTGTGGTTTGGTTTACAAAAACCTTTCATAATTTTCATAACACAGCAGACTAAACAACACAATTCCATCAACATTCCTTCAAAATCAAAAAAATACATATGCATAATACAACATTTACAACATTTAAAAAGATAAAATACCAATTTAGACAGTGATTGCTTTCACAAACGCTATCACTGCTATTGGGCCCTAGGAGCTCTAGACCAAAACTGATCAAATTGCAAACTTGTCTCATGATGTAGAAATGTGCTCAACCATCACTTCCGTATTGGCAATAAAATACCACATTCAGTGAGGAGATGTCTAAGAGACTCGAAATAGGTGTTTACAAAACCGACACAGTCGATGTTATGTTATGTTATTTTTTTCTTATACCGCGCCAAAGCCCGTAGGCATCCAGGTGCCGAGTGACAGAAGTTGGCAGAAACCAGTAAGGGAAGTGTACTAATAGAAGAGGTGAGTCTTCAAAAGTTTCCGAAACACGAGCAAGTCCCCGGTTTTACGCAAGGTAGCTGGCAAGGCATTCCAGGCCTTGGCGCCTTGGATATGAAACGCTCTGCCAAGCGCGCGGGCTCGTTTCACGCGGTGGTGGCCTAATAGAAGATCTTCAACTGATCTGAGTCTTCTTGTAGGTTGATAGATATTTATAACATCTTTCAGGTAGCTAGGTGCAGACCCATAAATACATTTATGGCAAATGGTAAGTAGCTTAAACCGAATGCGGGCCTCTACAGGGAGCCAGTGTAGTTTTATTCTGGCAGCAGTGATCGGTTCAGAGTTTTTCATCTGAAAGATGATGCAGATGGCTTTGTTTTGTACTTTCTGAAGTTCATGGAAATCAGCTTTACTTGCCCCACATAAAAGTGCGTTACAGTAATCCACACATGGTAAAATGACAGCTCTCACAAGATTACTGCGGTTTTCGATAGAGACAAGTGGGGCAACCTGCCTGGGCACTTTAAGATGGTAATTGGTGCTCCTTGAGATAGCTGTAACGTGAGCATCACAATCTAAGCTGCTCTCCATGTAAGTACCTAGCGTTTTAACTTTCTGCACGACTTTTATGTCACTGCCATCAATCATAAAGCCTGAGTACGCCTGGTCCAGTTTAGTTAATGCATGGGTGAGTCCAAAGAGCATAAGCTCAGTTTTTGATGCATTTAGGCAGAGCCAATTGGTAGACATCCACTTTTTTATTAGTTGATACACCATGTCCACCAAATGTTGGTCAGTATCATGATTGCCAGTGATGTCAAGGACCAATTGAAAATCATCGGCATAGTTGCAGAAGAAGATTTGAAAAAGTTCTAAATCATAACAGGGCGGGAGGATATAGATATTAAGTCGATCCTCCCTTACAACCTTAGTTCTAGCACCAATGGCTTCATTAGTTTTAAATAGATTACATTTTAACCTAATAAAATAATTTCTAAAATCACAGAATGATAGTGAAGCAAATAACTGGAAGCCACATTAAGAGGTTTCACTTCCGGCCATAAGTGATAAAACAAACGATAATTCATGGTGCGTTCTCTATTTTCAATCCAATCTCGACGATCAAATCTTAATTCCGTTTTGTTCGGATTCTGCGCTAACTCATCAATAGTAGAATCAATAGAATGCAATTTGCTACAACAAAGTGCTGTCCATTGATTGAATACCTGACAGATTTATTTGTCCACAGTGTATTTAAGTCCTCATAAAAACTATTACCAGGGGCTATTACAATTTTTACAAAATAGCTGGAGCTTCTTCCAATCTACTGAGGATTGTATTGGCAAGAGATCAAGTTCCTGGCTGTTCACACTAATAGGGACTCCAGATCGAAGAGCTAAAGCTCTCGCCACAGCAAGGCCTCTAATTTCCCCCAGTTGAAACCTATAAGATGTGTTCCGTGCCGTAAATTAATCTAGGCAATATTTTATTAAGTTTATAAAATCTCAACAAAGGAAGTATACAGAAGCGCCCAAAACGGGTATCTAGCATTTTCATGTGCACCGCATATACCTTAATTATTACCTGTATAGATTTGTAAAAACATTTATTTGACCTACTGCTTAGATAAATAATTGGCGCCCAGGTACTTGAATTGTTCAACTACTTAAATATTAGTTTTCCCTAGATGCCAATTATACATTTCCATCTTTTTTGGATGCCCTTGCTTTAGGATCAATATTTTTGTTTTTGAAACATTAATCTCTAAATCCAGATTAGCCACATATCCAGCCACAGCATTTAAGGACCTCTGGAGGCCAATGGGGGTCTGATCAAATGAGACCAAATCATCAGCGTCTGCCACATACTGCACTCTCTAAGTACCTAATCGAGGTGGACAAGCCTTAGATGTTATCAAAGAGCAAGAGTTGTTTATATAAACGTTAAATAAAAATGGCACCAAAACACAGGCTTGGTGAAGTCCTTCATAAGTAGGTATAGAGCATGAATAATGAGCACATTGATCAATGACCCTAGCCTCAGCCAGCAAAATACTAAGAAGATTACTCATGCAGCCCTTTTTGCCACTAGTTACTCCAGAGTTTCTGTCTAGTACCCCAATCAAAAGCTTGGGTTAAAACCAGAAAAGCCAAATACATCGGCTGTTTACCTGTACAAAAAAAGAAATATAATATAAAACTGTTTAAGGATGTATCGACCGCTTTTTAAAACCCAGATTGGTTCCAATCAATAGCACCCACAGAGCCCTCCTAGGATTGTGGTTCTTTTATTAAGAGCACACAAAACATTTTGCTTGAGGCATCCAGAAGGAAGATTGGCTTATAATTACCAGGGTTCAACCTACCACCCTTCTTAAATACCATGGTAATATTAGCATATTTCCATGAATTTGGTATATATTTCTAAGAAATAATATTCCAAAATAGAACAGATTATACAATAGCCCATAGCTCCGGACCAGACTTAAAAGTTGCGTTGGATAACCCGTCCGGCCCTGGTGCCCTAGGCGGGTCACACTTCTCAACAATAGATACAATATCATCTACAGCACCATCTGGCCCTGCTTAGCTTCCAGCTGTCATACTCCGAATCTGTCGGTTTCCCATACAATATTAGAAAATGATCAACCCAACATGCATCCACAATCGGTTGTGCTTGTAAGGAATCTTGGCCAATCACAGGAGCTTTGATCAAAGACCAGAAACGGTAAGCATCTTACTTTATTACAGCTCTTAACATTTTTTCTCGCTGCAGCATTAACAATCTATGTGCCTTACCATTTTTAAAACCTTTCTTTAACTGTGATATCCTTTTCTTTCTCAGAACTTTGTCTATACGTGCACCTGGCAAATTTTCAGACACACTTCCTTCTTTCTCACCGTTATAACAGTGCATGCAGATGAGAAACTTTCCTATACAGTTGCCTGTAGTTCCTATCCACAAATAACCCTTTCAGGATACTTTAACAGATAGTCATTGAGCTATGAGGATTCATTAAATTGCTGAGTTGTTTTTAATCATCAAGCTTCTACGTTTCTCATTCAAACGGCAAGCAAAGCCTGGGCTCCAGACTACAAAACAATCAACTGCCTTGAAGTTAATATTCTTAGGACGACATGAGATATCGATATTGTTGTGTCTAGACCCAACAGGCAATGATCACTCTCCTGTCGCTCACTTATTGTTAAATGAGTACAACTTGAAAACATGGCACTAGACACAAAAATGGAGTCTAAAGTGGAGTATGAATTGAGTTATGCCAAGTGTAATGGGGAAGACTATCACCCTTAATACTACCATTGAGAGGGATAATTTCCCAATCCTCCATCACACAGCAGATACTTTCACCTCGTTCTCTTGCTTAATGGAAGGCACAAGAGTGAGGATGGTAAACATAAACTTATGGATCTAAACATTCATTATTGAAACCCCCATAACCATAATCTAACCCGAATAACCGGAATACCATTTCTCAAATATATCCGTTATCACAGACATAAAGTACTCCACTGCAACGGTGCTGGGATTCAAATAAATATTTAGCAGCAAACAATTTTGCAGATCATTAAATTTCCTTTTTACCCAACTCAATTTGATGGCTAAAATATCCAGACTCGAGACCTCCAATTCCTCGGCCGAAACCCTGATGGTATTACGTAATGCACAAAAAAGACCACCAAAAGGCCTTCCCAAATGCCCTTTCTGAGTCTGAACATGATTAACAGTAAAGCCATCCATGATGTGATGTTTGTGGTCTCGTGCAGAAGGGATGTGGCCTAGTAGTTCAGGCTGGATTGCCACTTTCGGGGTGGGGCCAAGCCTGAGTTGCATATGGTCTTTCCCCTTTCTGGAGTGGCTTGGCAGGTGAAGAACGATGGTCTGGAGGGTTGCCCAGAACTATTGCCAGAGGTTTAAGATTAATTCTAAACCTTCGAGCCATCACCTCTTTGTTTGGCTCTGTCACACTGAGCGGGACGAGTATGCTCAGACGTGGGTCCCGTGCCTGCTGGGCCTAGAGACCCAAGCTAATCCTCACTGATGACTCCCAATGAGGCAGAAACATGTTTGGGGATGCTTGTGGTCTCGTGTAGAAGGTATTTGACCTAGCAGTTTCGGCTGGTCTGCCACTTTGGGGGTAGGGCCAAGCCTGATTTGCATATGGTCTATCCCCTTTCTGTAATGGCTTGCCGGGTGAAGAACGGTGGCCTGGAGGGTTGCCCAGAGCAATTGCTAGAGGTTCAAGATTAATTCTAAACTTTCCAGCCATCACCTCTTTGTTTTGATCCATGATGGGAGTGTCAACCAACCAGGTTTCTTGAGAACAAATTACAGAAAAAAAACATCTCCAAAAAGATTCATAACAGAGGTAGTCCACAGGTGGGAAAAACCCCTAGTGTTCCAAGAAGCAAAGCTTAGTTGGTATTCCACATCATTTCAATTTGTCAGCATTATAGAAGGTCTACTCGTATGTATGGTGTTCACAATCGCTGCACAATTAACATTTTGCCTCTTGGGCATTTGCAAATTGGACGGCAAATTCACTCAATGCTCAGAGCTCCCATGAGCAGGAACTTAATGACTAATTAATTAAATCGACACATCGTCTCCAAATGAGGCAGGGGTCTCGCACTAGCCATTTGATTTTCTATAGACTGACTGCACCTTTGCTTTTACCTTTGAATCTTCACATTTGCTTCTTCTTATTTAGTCATGATTTTCTTTTTGTTGTGACTGGACAAACATGCTGAGAAGTTTTCTGTTCATCTTCTTGTAAAAATCATTTCGGTGATTATATACTCGTAATAAAAAATAAATAAATAAATAACTGATTAACTCCCAAGAACACGTCATACTCCAATGTTAAAAATGATGGTGCTTATTCTTATACAATTGATCTAACCATAATTGAGGCGAAATGTAACTTTTCTAATCTAAGTAGTGATCAAAGACAAATTCAACTTGTAATATATATCCTTAGACATACTAGAATGTAAACGTTGTATTTCATACAGCAGAGACAAAACATTTTGTCTATTCAACTGAGTATTAAAATGATCATTAAAAAGCCTTTCAAGAAAAATATCAAAAAATACTGAAGTACCATAATTCACTGACTGGAATGACTGAGGCACCACTGGAACAATATGCCTTAGGGAACTTGACAGCATTCCTTTGCCCCATAGTGCCCTCACATTGTAGTCCCATTCTTTCTTCTAGAATGCCCTTATGCTGGTCATTAAATGCTGCAATAACCCCATCCACCCCGAATATGTAGTGCCCAGACAAACCAGACAATGAACAAGTCAACTTCCGGCTATGCAGTCCTGCTTCACCCCCAATCACACCGCCTTTCGTTCAATTCCCGCAACATATTTTGAGCCAAGATCCGCTGTAAATTCTGTTCTCTTTTCTTCAAGAGAAGGGAAAACCAAATCTCGAAGAAGTCACATGTGAGTCAGAATGCAGCCAGTTACCTGGCTCTGATACTGTGGTAGTACCCACAGCTTGCTCTATTTTAACCGCTAAACATGTGATTGCAGGCGAGCACTCCGATACAACGTAGGAATGCCCAGTTAAGATGCTAAGATCCAAATCCATTTCTTTCGCTGCAGGAACAACCATCTGTGGCTTCAAGAAGTGCTTATCAAGTTTTTCCCCAGGGCTGGTTTACCACGTTTATTCTGTAACAGGTGTCGTCATTTCCTGAGAGGGCATTTCATTTACCTGGAGAATTTCATACTGGTTGCTCAACTATGGGCATATCACATCCTCATTTATCCCAGACAAGGAGAGCTTCGTCCTCTGCAAAAATGTGTGTGACCCTTTATTCTTCACTTTTTCATTACTCTTTACATTTTCCGACTTCTTTTTAGACGGTTGTACTTTTTTCAAATTAACAATATTATCCTGTATCGATGTGGGCTCCATTACTGGGCTCACTTCTATAGATTGATTGCTGAATCCTTCAAAACTTAACTTAGTGGCTTCCACACTTATAAGGCAGGGATCTTGGGCACCCGTCGGGGAATCCCCCTCAAGCCTCCTTTCCCTTGGATGGGATCCTGGATTGGAATGATCGATTTTCATAGCCACTTTCTTGTTAGATTTTGCACATATATATACCGTTCTAGGAAGTTCAATTTTGCCACATTAGTTGTAAGCGTATGCTCTTGGGCCTTGAAGTCCACTCTTATTATTTCATCTGATTTCACCAGGGACATTAAGGCAAAATTGAAAGCGTGCATAGCCGAGCTTGACTCCTGATTCAGATGATCATTACATGGTGATATGGAATTAGTAGCAGGTTGCTGGAGCGGCTTAGGTTGGTATGAGAAAACTATGGGAGATCGAGATCATTGCGACGCACGCGTTTCAGTAGCTTGTGTTAAGACATGATCTACATTGTTATGCATTTGCACATTTTCTTCAAACGTCTGGGAGAGCCCAGCTACTGGTTCTATTAGAAATCCCATCTGGTTCTCAGACAGCATAACAGCCGTAGACACTCCCAGCATAGAGGTATATCCCAAAATATTTGAATTTCCACTTGGAGCCTCCGACTTCAAATTGTTAGCAGCAGCCTGTGTATTGGCAGGGGGCCCTGCTATTAATCAGCATACTGGGCAA
The DNA here is from genome assembly GCF_040938575.1 of Ambystoma mexicanum. NCBI lineage: Eukaryota > Metazoa > Chordata > Amphibia > Caudata > Ambystomatidae > Ambystoma > Ambystoma mexicanum. The sequence continues at coordinate 919,052,082 of NC_090926.1, read as the reverse complement.
GGGATCACTTAACAAACCCTCACGTGGGGGGTAGTCCACCATCGAAGCAATGACTTTTGCACCCAAAAACATATCAGTCAAGGTTGCCATCTCTGGTATAGCTCTCCTCCAAAGAGCGTAGGCGTACATCAATATATCGCGACAGCGAGAAAAAAAACAGTACTTATAGATCTTCAGACTTTCAACCGGTTAATGGCTCCCATGGACTGCCGCAGACTGTCAACACTCTACTTACACTCCATCTTGTAGTCTTGTGAGAAGATGCTTGCTCTTCCTCTCCCTTGCTGTCGGCATAAGCTCTTCTAGGAGGGAATGGTCAGCACATTCTGTTTAAGGAATCTTTCCGGGTAGATTTTTGAAGAAGTTGGAGTTTTTGACAAAAATGTGGGAACCTCTTCTTGCCGTTACCATAGATCCCTTTACCTCTGTAACTTGCCACATTTCAGGCTTGAAGAGTATATTTAACTTGGTCGGTCTCCAATTCTATACTAATGCAATATCACCTCTGTGAAGTTGTGTGGTAAAGACTTTCCTTAGCATTGTGATTTGGTTGCTGCTTCAGCACCATTTAGTTCTATATGTTTTGACATTCCCTTTGTGGGTGATCTGGGAGAGTGCCCCTCAAATACCACCCCATGAGTGCCTCATAGGAGAATAGCCCTGTGGATGCATGTGGAGTTCTCCAGAACTCTCTGACCAATTGTTACAAAGGTATACAGGTGCTGTGACCTTGCCCTGGATCTATTCCAAACACGTGTACATGTTAATCATTCAGCTTCCCCGCTGGCCCTTTGCCACATCTGCCTGTGTTTGTTTAGGGATAACATACAATCCCAGAATCATCTCCCCTTAAAAGGTGGGCCTTTGATGGTTTTAAGTTCTACTGGCAAACAATTCATGGAAAATACTTTTTTTTCGAGAGCTGGAATGACATCAATGGTAGATGTGGAACATACAAAGCCCTCTTCTGGGTAGCAGAATGACTTGCCTATTATAACTGTGTTCATGGGGCCAAATCCATGCTGACATGTGTTCAGGGCACTTTGTTCCTGATAGGGGATTGTATTGGGGAAGGTTGCATTGAAGGAGCAGATGCTTGACACCAGATGAAACACTAGCTTTGGTAATCCACTTGGTCTTGGTATAGGAAGCCATTTATTTTCCCTCAAACACGCCTTGGGCTTAGGTAAGTTTGGTGTCCTTTGTCGGCTAAATCCAATACTTTAAGGGCAAGGGAAGGTGGTATAACTAGACCTCCCAGTGATATTGACAACTCGTTCTGGATCTTCCAAAGACTCTGCAGCACTTTATTTGGTTTCTCCCATGCACCGATCTTGGAGTTGTGGTAGCTCTCTGCCTCCCCCCCCCACTGTCTTTGCCACTCCAAGGACTATCAGAAAACACTCATCTGCTGTTGAAGTATTAGCTAGTTCTTGCTGCACCATGGATACTCGGACAGTGGCCTCGGTGATCATACATATGCTATCATCTTCCATGAATTCTCATTGGCTTGTCTGTCCCTCAGGGAGCTATTGTGTATCACCAATCAACAAATAGTCAGCCAGGATGTTACACCCTGGTCTGTAGGTGAGCATCATGTCGTAGTCTTGGAGTTTCAAGCACCATTTCCATTTTGGTTAGTGTGTTCAATGCCAATCTGGACATTATTGGTAGTAATGGCTTATGATCTGTTACCACAGCTACTGATTTGCCATATATGTTGTAAAGGTGCAGAAGGAGGAGACTGACACACAGGTGGCATGGTTGTTGGCATACATGTTTATTTAACCAGAAATAAAGAGAAAACCTACCTCTCTCTAACTCTAAGAAGGGTTTCCCTACCTCAACTAAAATACTAAGTATTCAGTCAGGATGTACATATAAATCAAGAGTCCACTGTCCTGTATCAAGCAACTTTCTCTCTCCCTTTCACCTATAGCTAAACTAATGAAGTAGAGGATCTTCTTGGTCCAGACGAATGGCCCCCTTCTTCTGGACAACATATCACAGTTACAAGTCTTTAGTGGGATGTTTACCTGAGGGAATGACACCCTTGCCTAGGTCTAAATCCCTTTCCAAGGTACAAAGCAAAATTCCAGGATGAAATGCCAAAACACAGTAAAGTTCTCAGTTTGAACTCAAAAAGTAAAGTTTCAGTTCAAATATCAACATTCCCTATTGCCCATAGATGTTTTTTCACTGTTGGGTTCCCGGAGAATGCCTCCCTTCCTCAGGTATCTTGCTCTCACTGTTTTCAAGATGCCAGGAGAATGACTCCCTTTCCCTGGCCTTCTCCCAGGCTTACTTCACAGTTCACAACGCCAGGGGGAATGTCTCCCTCCCTCTGGCCGTTCTCACACTTTGTTTCACAGATCACAACACCAGGATGAATGACTCCCTTCCTCTGACTCTTCTTGCGCTGTGTTTGACAGTTTATAGCTCCAGGGGGAATGGCTCAGTTCCCCTGGCTTTTCATACACTTTGTTTCACAGTTCACAGTACCATGGGGAATGACTCCCTTCCACTGGCCCTTCTTTGCATATTCAGTATGGCAGACCTGGTTCACTCTCCTACCAGGTACTGCCAGGAAGAAGATGTCTTATGCTATTCTCCCTTTGGAGTTGCGGTTCTCAGACCCAAGCTTTGCTCTGGTTTCTGTTTGGCAGGCCTGCTGCACTCTCCTGCCAGGTACTGCCATGAAGAAGATGAATTATGTTGATCTACTTTTGTGGGTGTTGTTCCTAGACCCGTGTTTCTCTTTGTTTTATTTTATGGCAGACTTGGCTCACTCCTTTGCCAAGTACTGCCACGAGGAAGATGACTGACAATAATCTTCCCTTTCGGTTTGGGTTTCCAGACCCTGTTCTCTATGCTTCCTTCTGCGTGATTATGAGTGCCCTTTGATATATTATGGGGACATTCCTTCTTTCCCCTGTACTGGGAAACCTTTCTTTGGTTCCCCTCCTGTTGCGTCTGTGACCCTTTTGCGCTCCCAGCAACTGTTCCGGTATCCCCTGTACCTTCAGGGTTGGACCCAACATCTCCTGGCTGGTCTTGGGATCGTCGCTTTCTGTATTTGGGTCTTGAACGGCTTCCCTGGTTCTCTAGTGTGCTGGAGTGGTGTCGCAGTTGTTGGTCCCTTGCAGGTGGCACATCTTCCTTCGACCATGCTGTCAGACTCCTGTACTCTCCTCAACCTCTACTCTACCAGATTCTCGCCCGGTCCATCGCTGTAGGACCATGTGTGAACGCCTCTCTCTCCACGTCCTGTCATCAGCCTCTTCCAACACTACACCAATGTCTCGTTCACGGTTCCTCCAGGGAGGGATTGACAATTGAGGAAGTCCTTCCTTTGTCTTTATTTGGAAGGGCCACTGACAACTAGAACACTCATTCACGTTCCTCCAGGTGCTCTTCAGTGCTCCACACCTCCTCCTTGTCCCAGTACGTCTCAAGGAAGTCCGTGTTAGATCACTGCTACTCTTCCTCAAATCAGTGAATTTTGGAAATTCAGTCTTGCAGACATACGTAGAAGTGGGTGATACAGAAGTGTGGTTCATGGGGTAGGAGGATGTATAAGATGTTGGGTGAGGGGTGTCATACTGCGTTCTCCCTAGATGGTCGGCCATGTCTCCAGAAGGGGAGTTTCTCCCCATGAAATCCTCCCGCTGTATACCACCCTCAGGGGGACTATCGGGTAGCACCCTCACCACCCTGGCCTCATGGGAAGGAACAACATGGGAAAAGACAACATCGCAAGATTTGTCACAATGTATATGTGATCATGCAGGCATCCCAACAGAACAGGGGGAGACCCTTGCCTAATCTGTGAATATCTCTGCTCCACCCCTGAAAGAGCTTCACTAGCATATGCAATTGGGAGTATTTTACAATTTTGATCCTTTTGCATGATGGCAGTATCCAGCCAAAGCAGGTTGGCATCCACCAGGATTTCCAAATGACATGCTGAATCAAAGAATGCCATGGTGGCCTGATCCGTCAATCATTCCTAACATTCCAGAATTCTGCCCCCTTGAGTGCAGTTCATGCCGATGTAGAGACTCTTTTGGTCAGGTTTGCGCAGTGTCTCTGACATTACTGCCAAGATTTTAATCAGACTTCCACAGTAGGTGATCCTGCTGAGGGAGCTTCTCACCTCAGTTACAGTCTTGGGTTTAGGGGCCATGTGAATGTCTCAGACTTTTGGAGGGGGGCGGTCAGCAGATAAGCAAGCCACTTGAAAAACATATTTAAGAAATTCAAATGTCTTGCCTAGGAATTTGCCATTTTCCCCATTAAGTGTCAACCATTGATCTTGCAGCAGGGATAAGACATTAGAAAAGCGATCAATGTGTTCTGATTCGGGGGATACATATACTAAATTGCCATTGTTTTTATTCAGCAAACACAGAAGCCCTACCAACAAACTCTAGAATGTGCTGGAAAACTTCAGCAGTGGATAAAACAGCAAAGCTCAGTCTTTTTGCACTGATATAGGCCTTTGTAGGTGGTGAAAGTAGTGATACATTGGACTTCTGATGAATCCTGTGGAGTCATCACTGATCCCCAGCCATAGATCTTCTCCCATGTGGCCAGGGGATGGCACTACTACCTGATCCTGACCCTAGGGCGGTATGAGGAGGGAGGCTCAAATGAGAGGATACGACTGTCGGGCGGAGGTGGTGACCCCATCAGGAGATATGCTGTATTCTTCCCTTCCCAGAGAAGATGACCCCCTGATCACTAAATTCATGATGGCTTGTTGTCAATACACAAGTTCCCTCCTTTGTAAAACCCCCAAACCCCTTTCTGCAAAACACTCAAGGCAGAATACCATCCGTACCTCATATGTACATAACACACACATAACATCTCCTGTTTCTGATGTTTTTTGTCTTAAACAAAATCACTCTAAAAGTCCCAGCAATCTTATGGACTCCAACCAGAGGTCGAAGTGGGCGGGAGCGGTCGGGAACGGTGCTCCTATACTTTTTATTTTTAAGTTTCACTGTTCCTATACGTTTATTTTAAAAAGAAACCGTTCTGGAACGGTTTAGTTTTAAAATAAAAGTGTAGGAAGAAGTTGAAGCTTGCACTTCAGTGCACTGCACTGAACTGAACATTCCCTTAAATAGCAGGTGTGTTTGTTTGGGGGTTTGGATTGTGTGTGGGAGGGGGGGTGGTGATGGGGTTTGTGGAGAGTGGGGCAGACCAGCAGGGAACATAGCTCCACTACTTCTTTTCGTACACTTCGACCACTGACTCCAAATCCCATAAAGCCTCAAGTACTGAGACGAGGAAGAGGGGAAAATGAATTAATATGGATTGAAGGAGACACCAAGTTAAGCATGTAGATTAGTTGTTGCAATGAAGTATGCAGGACATTTAAAAATGGTGTCTGTAGTGCGAGAATGGGAGAAGGAGAAAAAGGAAGCAGAACGGAGGGAGAAAGCAGCAGCACAGGAATTGACTGTGCTGGAGAAGGCAGGCGCTTCCAGACTGTCGCTTGCAAGCAGCATTACCTACCAGCATGGCGTGAGGCCTAAGGAGACACAGCAGCCACCATGGATGAACCGCTTCGGAGCCGACAGCAACAGCAAAGCCGGGAACACGGGCGTGCCGATGCAGCAGTTTTAACGGCGGGTGAGCACGGAGCTGGTAGGAGAGCTGGAGAGAGGTCTGCAGAGCAGGAAACGTCATCCCAGAGTAAACGCTACACTTGGGTCTCTACTAAACACTGTTGAGTTTGCCCAGACATGTTGGGGACCCCGGGGCGTACAGACAGGCATGTGAGCAATTAAGAACTTGTTCAACTTCTGTCTTTTAACTTCTTCATTAGGATTGATTGGCTTTTGGTAATACTTGCTATAACTTTCTCCATACTTCTATCTCAAACATGAGATTTTTGTGCAAATTCTGTCTTTGTATTCTTCTTGGTTGGTATTCAAAACAAGTCTCCATATGTGAGATGTCAATATGGGGAAGGTTGCAGTGAGTATGGCCAAAAGCAAATGAATACTAATGAACAATTTAAAATACAGAACTTGAACAAGTCTCCATATATGAGATATCAATGTGGGGAACATTGGAACAAATAGTACCTCAAGCGAATGAAGTATAGGCACAGTGAAGGAGTACAACTGTGCTATACTAGAGGACAGTGAACTAAGAGAAGAAGTCCTGGTGAAAGAAGCAACTCAGGCAGTGAGCATTTGGTGGGCAGATACCTGGCAGAGAAGCATACCAGGGGATCTGAAAGACCCCAGTAGGGGATTCCTGGCAAGGGGGTATACCAGGCAATCCCATCGAAATACACAGAGGAATAAGACATCGTGGAAAGATACCTGGTGGGAGACTGAACCAGGGAATCTGGGAATCAGATGGAAAGGAAGTACTGGCAGTCAAAACCACCAGGCAAGTTGATTAAGCATGTTAACATTGTCGGAAGATACCTATCAGGAGAGTATACCAGGGGATCTGATGAACCTACTATAGGACTACTGACAGGGGAGTATACCAGGAAGTCCATTAAAGTCATAGAAAGAAACTTACCTACTTTTGCAGAACACATGGTAAAATAAGTATACCAAAGGCTTTAACAAAACAGGCAAGTGGAAGTTGTGAAATTGAACAAAGTCCGTTTCCTGTTAAAATCAAAATACCTGGCGGAATGGAATAAGCAGAGACCTAAAAGCTCACAAGAGGATGTCTGATGGACAGATGGTCTCCTAATATATCAAAGAGATTTATAAGAGACCCATAGATGGAAAATCTCATTGTGAATAAGATCCCTTTGGTTTGTGAACTTAGTGCAAAGAAACCTAGAAAGAGCTCAATGGTGGACATATTGTTAACTTCCTGAATCAGGTATAAGGAATCAAAGAAGCTGTTTCTTGAAAGAGACACTGTTGCCATTCTTAAGTAGTGGTTGTTTGAAAGAGACACTTTTGCCACCCGTAAGAAGTTGTTGTTTGAAGAACATTCTTAAGAAGTTGTTGTTTGAAAGAGATTCTTTTGCCATCCTGTAGGAGCTATTGTTTGAAAAAGAAACTTTTGCCATCCTACTTGAGAAATCCAGGGGAAGGGAACCACCCTATGGATCCATTGATTTCTCCTTGGAAACAACTATTTTGTTGGATTTATTTATTTGCTTTAATTGTGAACCCTATTTGCCAAACCTAAGTCAGAGACATTTCCTTACACCCTTAATCGTTAATTTCGAGTGTGAGAGTCCAATTAGTATGTTTTGGATACAAGGACAGTTTACAGTTTACATCATTTTGATGACGAAGCACAGACTGATCTTTATTTTTAGTTTTCTAGATATAGAAACTCTCTTTAAGATAGGGACAGAGGGGCCTTTATCCAACCCTTTTATTTTAATAAAGATATCTACTGTTGAAAACATTACAAATTTGTATTTGCCTCTCATTTTTGACCCCTCACAGACTCTGGCTATAAGATCGCCCTATGGTAACCAGCGTTCAGGTCTAGCTTTGAGAGATATAAGCTGCTGCTTGAAGATCCGAGACCACATTGTCGAACGTATGAGTTAGAGGTGGCTCCCTTGTATGGTTTTATTAGGGAGGCACATGTTCACACAAACACACGTAGACCAAGGCTGCTTTGGTGTTGTGCAGTTAGAATGGGCAACACCTATGGTTCTGGGCCTGTTACCATTTACCCAATGATGTCCTACTACCCGACTTTGACCACTTGTTCACCTTTTTCCCTTGGAATGCACTCCTCTTTGTTTCACTGCCATGGGTTGCATTGTCTGATCAATGCTAAGTCTTATGGGCTTCACCTTTAAACATCCTACTTCTTGAAACAGCTTCTCATGGCTGTTTAGCCATCTCGCTGCATCTTCTACGTAAACCCCAATTGGGAAATTCACTAATTTAAGTGCCTCTTGTGCTTCACACCCCAGTAAAGTGTCATCATTTATTTTGGACAAAATCATGTGTGTATGTTTCTCTGTCCATGGAGAATGTCTGCCATGAACGTCGCTTTAAGGGGAGCTGGCTTTGATCCACTGAAGGAAAATATTTTGACCTTGGTGGGGGATAAGGGTGGAGCTTTTCGAGTAGCTTAAAATGTGAGTGTGCCATTACATTAACGGATGCACCAGTATCAAGAATACTGGTGTGTCTCTTCCTTGAATGTTCACGGTGCATCTTCGTGGCCTGTGGCACTTTGTCTTGCGCCCACAGCAGTGCAGAGGAAGAGCACCCCTTCTTCATTGTCTTATGATTCAGCGTCCTGGTCCCAGTAAGTCAGCTAAATTTGGAAGGCCTTGATTCTTCCTCTCGCTACATTTGACCAGCCGCTGAATCTCTGCTGAGGGAAATGTGACCAGCATACTCTGGCAAAGTGGTTGGGTTTCCCACATCGGCCACAAGTTTGACCCTTTTCTGGGCAGGTCCCTGCATGTCATAACATGCCTCCAAAATAGTTGAGTATGTCGGGTAATTGTGCTGGTGTCTCTAGCCTTGGTTGTTGCTCCAGAGTCCTTGATCTGGATCTCGAAATCGCACTTACTGCTTCTAACTTCATGGATTTCTAACATTAATTCAAGTGGCTGGTACTATCTTAGAGTAGTTCCTGGGAGCAGCCCAGTTCCAATATTCTTGTCACAGAAATTCCTCGTACATGCAGGATATGTTTAGAAAGTTTTGCAGAATAGCAGCCTTGTATCACCAGCACACATAACTAGTCTTACTCCTTCAATAGGGTGAACTCCAGCTGGCACAAATGTGCATGAAATGCATCCAGTGTTATCCTCCTGCTTGGCATCACTTAGCAGTAATTGTTGATAGTCAGCCTCGACCACAGGGCTTTAGTAAGTTTTTCAGAGCTACATTAGCTGTCTTCTACGAGTCGTCAGCCAAGGTCATGGTCTTAAAGATCTTGTTTACTGTCATACCTGTCATTGACAACAATGTGGATTGTTTCACCATATCGTCATCTTCCCTTGTGGAAGTGAATTATTTCTCTAGCCTTTCAGCCGACAGTGCCCATCTCGGCCTTGGTTGGAGGGAGCCCCCATTACTTTGAATTCCGCCATCAGCAATATACCCCAGGCCCCACTGCCGCATCTTCCTCATCACTGAATATTGTCAGTTGTAGGCCAGCAATGACCCTTCTCTTGCCTAGAATGGTGTGCACAGTTGGAAACACAGCCACACTGCACTTCACTCTTAAAGTCACTGATATGTGTGTGTGTGTGTTGGGGATGGGGGAAAGAAGGAAAAGAACCATAAACTTAGAGGCGATTAGGAAAGATAAGCTACACCCAGCAGAAGGCCCTGGCTTAACCCTAGCCATCCTTTCCAACTACACTATTTTCAGAAAAGACAGATCACATGCTAAAGTGGGAGTGGTAGCCCTGATTGTCAAGGACTCAGTAATCATCAGAGAAATTAACAGTAGCACTCACACTTCCAGCGAAGTACTTTCCCTCAAAATCACACTCTTACACACCTCAACACTAACTACTCACATGATAATATACAGAGCACCTGGTCCTATATCCACCTTTGAAGAGGACATCCTACTAGTACTAGCCTCAAACAGCAAGTCATCCTCACAAATTCTTCTAGGCGACTTAAACCTAGGATTCAACAACACCAATGACAGCAACACCCTCTCCTTGACCAAAGCACTGGCTACACTAGGATTCTCCCAATGCATCCTCAGCCCCACCCATGCGAAGGGCCGGATTTTCGACTGGATCGTATAAATGAACTGTCCCCTAACACATCATTGCTGACAAATCTTACCCTTGGTCTGATCACAAAGCGATATCATTCACCCTACAAACTCAGAAAGACCCCCCGCCCCCAACACTGCCCACTTTAAGATCCCTGGCCTTTTGCTCAACTCCAAAAACATCATGTCAACATACAGAAAAGCTGAAACCATATGGAAAGACTCGACCTCTGACACGAACAAAAGTAACTTCCTATCAATAGCCAAACGTATAAAAATGCACTCCTTATAGCCAAAAAATACATTTACAATGAAAGAATTACCACCTCCAGTTCCAGCTCACGTGAACTCTTTGCTATTCTACGCGAACTGGAAACACCTTCCATTGCCAAAGACAGCTGCAACAAAGATGAAGACTGGGGCGTTAGCATCCAGAACCCACTGCTTGGCAAACTGGACTCCCTCCAAAAAAAGATTCAACAAAAACAAAACTCCCTTAACCAACCACTCTTGCCAATGCAACACCACATTCACCTGCACTCCTGACTTTCCACTTTAAGCAAGTCACACCTCAAGAAACCCTGCGCATCATCCAAAGTCTGAAACCCACTAGATGCCAATGTGATATCTGCACTGCTTCTGTAATCAAAGACTGTGCCACAGAACTAGCACCCTTCATCAGTACCATGATCAATGCCTCCTTCGCCTCCGGCAAAGTACCCACCAGTCTCAAAGACGGATTGGTCCTCCCCTGTTTTAGAAACCTTCCCTCGATACAGACATCCACACCAACTATCGCCCAATCACCACAGTCCCATTCCCACTCAAAATATTGGATAGTATAGCCTACCGCCAAATCCAATCCTTCTTTGAAGACAACAACCTCCTTGGTCTAAGACAATTGGGATTTAGACCAGGACACGGCACAGAATCAGCTCTCTTGGATCTAAAAAAAAAGATGGGCAAAGCCAAAGACTCCGGCAGAGCCTCACTCCTACTTGACCTATCAGCAGCCTTTGACCTAGTTAACCACAGCATTCTCTGCCAGAACCTTGCCTCAGCAGCACACTTTTCAGAACAAAACACCACCTGGATCTCATCCTTCTCGTCAACAGATCCTTCAGAGTTTTCTCTGACATAGCCTCTGCCCCACCCACTCTGATTGCCTGCTGAATCTCACAAGGCTCCTGCGTCTCTCCTACTTTATACAATATTTTCACAAAACCACTATTCGACATTCTAGACAGACTTGGAATCTCATACACAAATTGTGCAGACGACACACAAATACTCTTACCCATCTCAGGCAAATACACCATTGACTCCATGACCCTAAACTCCATCTTTCACACAATCCAAGCATGGCTGGCTACCAACATGCTCTGCCTAAACAACGAGAAAACCGAGATCCTCCTGGTCATAGAAACACTGGGTGTATACCTGGATGCCGCGCTGTCACTGAACAGACAAGTCAGCGCTATGGCCTCATCAGCAGTCTACACAACTAAACTCATACATGCCTGTAGACCATTCCTATACCAAGACAGCTGCCTCACGATTGCAAGAGCCCTCATAGGCTCCAGACTGGACTATTGTAAGGCACTCGTTGCAGGCACCTCCACACGGAATCTTAACAAACTCCAGGTAATTCAAAACAACATCCTCAGAGCCACACTCATTGTTCCAAAACGTGAAAACATCTCTGTGGCCAGGAAAAAGACCCACTGGCTACCCATCAGACAACGCATCCTCTTTAAAACACTAGCCATCACACGCAAATGCTTAACCAATAAAGCACCCAGACACCTCTCTCAAAAATTACAAAAAAACAATCTTCTAGTCCAACCAGGTCATTCCACTCCAACTGCCTAACTATCCCACCGTACAAACTGAAAAGAGCTGGAGGTGTCAGATTCCCCGCTCTAGCAGCAGAACAGTGTTACAATCTCCCACACAAACTGAGATCAGAACCATCGCTTGGGGTCTTTCGCAAACAGCTCAAAACCCTCCTGTTCATCCAGAACGCTGAATGAGACCTTGACAACAGCTCCCTTTCCACATCGCTGCAACACCTGTACCTCCCCCTCTATCACACTACATATTTCACCCCAGAGCCACCCGTCTCTTTGCATGCAGCGCTCACTACAGCTCTGATCTATGTAACTGCATTCCTGTAATTGCTGCATCCAGGTAGCTCTCCCTATAAGTGCTATCCTTGTAACCATGTATCTCTCCTGTATCCATGTAACTCTCTCTATACATGCTATCCGTATAACCTGCACCCTGATGCCTCAGGGATTGTCGCCCATTACAAATGTTAAACAAATAACTACAAAATAAATAAAATAAAACATGCTGAGTACAAAACCGTTCAGACAGCATGGGGCACATAAGCACTCTGCACTGACCCTGTAACCCTGCATTATAGACGTCTACATCAAGGTGGGTATGAATCAAGAAAACCTCTTGGACAGCAAGGAGAGTCCTATGAGGATGGCGGCATTCACCGTGGGGAACCAAACACCATTAAAGCAAACCTTGATGGGTCTGCTGAAAGCGACAGAGTCAGATCAGCACCTCAACGGGTGTTGCTGCATGGCAAAGACTGGGCTGGCACGAGCAAGCCACTGAAAGGCCTGGCAAAGTTTGCCGCGAGGTGCCTACAAAGCATATCCACCTCATTGACAGTTGTTATACAGCATCCGCACCCTTGATTCAATGGCAGGGGTGATCGCAGCGACTGAGATGTACCAAAGCGTATCCACCTCATTGCCAGTTGTTATACAGCATCCGCACCATTGATTCAATGGCAGGGGTGATCGCAGCGACTGAGATGTACCAAAGCGTATCCACCTCATTGCCAGTTGTTATACAGCATCCGCACCCTTGATTCAATGGCAGGGGTGATCGCAGCGACTGAGATGTACCAAAGCGTATCCACCTCATTGCCAGTTGTTATACAGCATCCGCACCATTGATTCAATGGCAGGGGTGATCGCAGCGACTGAGATGTACCAAAGCGTATCCACCTCATTGCCAGTTGTTATACAGCATCCGCACCATTGATTCAATGGCAGGGGTGATCGCAGCGACTGAGATGTACCAAAGCGTATCCACCTCATTGCCAGTTGTTATACAGCATCCGCACCATTGATTCAATGGCAGGGGTGATCGCAGCGACTGAGATATACCAAAGCGTATCCACCTCATTGCCAGTTGTTATACAGCATCCGCACCATTGATTCAATGGCAGGGGTACTCGGAGTGAGTGAGACGCACCAGGAACACTAATAAACACAAAGGTGTCATCTCTAGTGAGGGTAACCAGAACTGCCACACTCATGCTTGGAGTTATTCTTTTATTCAGTCTGTGTCAGGCCCAGTGCCAGGAATTTTCATCTGGACGGGTTAGGTTTGTAATCAGCGGTGTCTAATTTCCATTGTGTGTGGGCATAGGAGTACCCTAAACACAGGGCTGACATTTTCCCTGATTACAAGTTGGCCGGTATCCCGCCAGTATTACAGTATTACTGGCGGGATAGTGGCACACTGCACTTACTGTCCCTGCCGCCCAATACCCCAGTATTACCAGGATATTAGGGGCAGCGGAGTACCAGTAAATTCCCATTGCCACAGAGTCCGACAGGACTCCATGGGATGGGATTTCCTGAATCACAGGCACTGTCAGGAACAGTGCCTGTGATTCAGGCATTTGTTTGCCGGTAAGGGCCTGAACTACCGACAGGTCAGGCTTGCTGGGAGATCTGTGTCCCCCACCGGTAAACTTGAAGTGTGCCGTTCCGGATAAAATGCCAGAGCCGGAATTAGCAGCATTTTTTCCAGACTTGCACACCCATAATGATGCCCATTGAGCTGGATTTTCTCAGAGCCTTGATCCAGCAAAAAATGTCTTTGGATTTGGGGAAATCCATCTGCATCCTTCAATTGGCTTAATCCGTTGTACTGCTTTAAAAGGAGCAGAAGCCTAGATTCGAACCAAGGTTGTTAGGACCCAAAGTGAGACTAAATTTCTGATCAGGATGCTTGTGAAATTGATTGCTAGGATTGCACTCTGCAGTAAATATTGAATGCAGCTTTTTAGGTTTAAAAGGTGTGCACCTTTTATACTTTGCCAGCAACATTATAGGCAACACTCTTTTCATTGGTTTTTTTCCAGGTGTTCATGATTAATCTTTTGAGAGGCACATGTTTATTGGGGGTGGGAACAATCCCCCATTACAGTAAATAATTTCCATTTACAGCACTGCCTAAACACCCAGGCGTTGCATCATAGTTTCCAAAATGAGACCCGCAATACACATGATGCATTCTGTTTGCATACAAATATAATAGTCACTCAAACAGTATGAGATTATCAAGTCAGCCCTCATCAAATACAGTTCGAATTATGAAAGGTTACGGCAGAGCAGACTAGTCTTGCGCACAGACAAAGATACATTCTTTTTATGTCTGAACCCTACTGGTAAGTACACATGAGAAGAAGAGATGAAACTGGTCCTTACCATCCTATCCTTGACATTTTCTGGTAGGGCCTTGTTGGATGCTCAGTGAAGTGCAGCTTGATTCCCTACATGTAGCAAGGAAGGCACTTGAATCTGGGTATTTACAGTCACTTAGGGAGACAAACTGAAATCAACGCACATTGGCAAAGCCAAGAGTTTGGGCTTTTGAGTAGGCAATAAGGGTCCCGCCTGGCCATTAGTTGGGAACAGCAGCAAAATGGTGAGAGTGCCTAGGGATATGATGTCTTTGCCTGGCAAATGCCTAATACCTATACACAAACCAAAACGGTTGGCTTTGCACTTGCTTGTTTTTGACAGGAATTCAGTGCAAGGAACAGATGTGAGGACACACATATTGCTTATACATCAACTGGCTGGAGACAAACATTGTTAAGCAATTTTTATTACAGCACAAGATCATTTAAAGAAACAATTAAGTCCTTAAACACTCAGGAGAATGTCAAGGTATAACATTGGCATGCCCTATGCAGCACAAAGCTTTATGATGGAGCTAGGTCAAATAGTTCTCAAGAGGAAATGTTTTAATGGGGCAGGTAGTTTGTGGGATTCTATAGGGATTAACACGGCAACGGGTAGACAATTGGTGGATACATGAACAACCCTTCCTTTCCAAGTATGTATATTCCATGGGTGAGAAGGAAGTGAGATCCACTTAGCAGCAACAGCCCACACTTTGCCCCTGCAGCCCCATCTCCAGACAAGCACCTCACAACCTCCCTCTGAGCTCCCACCCCAGGAGCTCCCAAACCACCTCCCAGTTTGTGCATTATCTTGCGATCAATAACAGGACACACAATTTCTATGGGTCGGAAAGGCCGCAGCTGCTTTATTAGGCAGGAGATAACTTACAGGTATTCTGTTTCTAACACGTATACTCAGGGTTCTACGCTCAGCATGAGGTTCTTACAAATACTGTTCCCCCAACCGTAGGTTACCTGCACTTCTGCATGGTTTACACCCTTCCTCAATTCCGACCTCTTACGCCTTTGCTAGTTTCCCAGATCTCCCACTAATGCTCTTACTCAGTTTTCCCTAGTCCATCCCCACCTCTCCGTCCTTGCTTATTTCCCAGGTCTTCCACCCCTTACGCCGTTGCTGAGTTCTCCCAGGGCTCTGGAGCTGTTACACCATTCCCAGTTTCCTAAGCCTCCCAGCCTCTTACACCATACTAGGTTTCCCAGGTCTCTTACCTCTTTGGTTTCTGATATTCTGCCCCCTTAGCAATCATTTATTCAGTTTCCCAGGTCTCCTGACCTCTCACACCCTCACTTGGTTTCCGAGACCTCATTGGCGGCCTACTCGTTTCCCCAACTGCTTTACCAATTTCTAGTTTCCCAGTCCATCTGACCTCTTCCATTTACAAATTCCCTTCCCCATGCCCTTTCCTTGGTTTGCTAGATGTCCTGCCCTCTTCCCCAATTAGTTTTACCTGTTCACTCCGGGCCCTACTCCCCATAATCCTTGTTTTCCACTTGCTTTACTTGCTCCCACCCCATCATGACTCTCTGGTGGCTACCGTCATCAGGGAGTTCACCCACCTTCCTCTAGAGGGGCAGAGAGGGGATATATGCAGAGTTTAATTCCCTGGTGGTCCTACTTTGCGTTATCTTCCTAGTTGTCTGGACCTCTTACACAGTTATTCACTTCCCAGGTGTATTTACCTCTTACGCAGCTATTTTCCCCAGGTGCCTTGCCCTCATATGCAGTTATTTATTTACCCTTCTGGTTCCTTGTTTTCTTACACAGTTATTTATCACCTGGTGCTTTGACCTCTTACACAGTTATTAACACTTCTTTCCCCAGGTGGCTTGACCCCGCCTCTTCTCCTTGCTGCCAGATTTTATCACTTTGGTGTGGCTGTCTTGATCCTCTTATGCTAAGCGAATATTGAGCCCCTAGTGTGCAAGCCCTGTTTACTCCAAGCCAACCATCCCTTGGGGTGGCGTTCCCACCGATCATTCTTAACCTCTTACACAATTGCACGCTTCCCAGGTGTCTTGACCTCTTACACCTCTTAATCGTGTTGCCAGGTACCTTGGCCTCTTACTCAGTTCATCATTTCCCCGGCCTCTTGACCTCTTACACAATTTCCCATTGCCCAGGTGTCTTGACCTCTTACTTATATCCCCAGGTGTCTTGACCTCTTACTCATTTCCCAGGTCTCTTTCACCACTTATACCATTCCCTGTTTCCCAGGTGCATAACCTCTTAAACAGTTATACATTTCCCCAGGTACCTTAATCTCTTACTCCTTTCATCATTTCCCAGGTCTTTTGACCTCTTACACCATTCCCTGCTTCCAAGGTGCTTTGACCTCTTACTCAGTTCCTTATTTCCCAGGTCTCATGACCTATTACACCATTCCCCATTGCCCAGGTGTCTTGACCTCTTACCGCTCTTACTCATATTCCCAGGTACCTTAAACTCTTACTCACTTCATCCTTTCCCAGGCCTCATGGCCTCTTACACTATTCCTGTTGCCCTGGTGTCTTGACCTCTTACACCTCTTACTCGTATCCCCAGGTGCTTTGACCTCGTACTCATTTAATCATTTCCCAGGTCTTTCGACCTCTTACGCACTTAATTTTGCCCCAGGTTTGCCCCAAGCCAACCACCCACTGGTGGCGTTTCCTCTGGCTCTTTGCTTTGTGGAGAACAGCAATGAAATGACACAAATTACATCAGCCTAACCCACTCTTTGTGAAGCTCCATAGGATCCTGTGCTGTTCCCAGATATTGTGCACATAGTGTGCATTACCTGTGTGCCCCAAACTGACCACCCCTGTGATGGTGATCATTTTCTGCTTTGCATAGCACATGGAGTCCAACCACCCTTGTTAGCTGATTACCCCTTTTAGTGTCATGCCTTATGATCCTCTGCTCTTTGGCAAACATCGGGCCTCTTCTGCGCCTTACATGTTTGCCCCAAGCTGACCACCCAGGTGGTAGCGTTCCTTCTGATCATTTTCAACTCTGTATAGAACGTGGAGTCCATACCACCCTTGTTGGCTGATTTCCCCTTTTTTTGCCATCTCTTATGGTCCTCTGCCCTTTGGAGAACATCAGGCCTCTAGTGTCCCTTACATCTTTGCCCCTAGCCGACCACCCCAGTGGCAGCGACCCTTCCTATCCTTCCTTGTTTCAATCAGACAAGGCAGCAGGGGGGGGGGGGGCTTCTGTTTCTGCAGCCGAGTGCCCAGGGAGCAAGTCCTGGACTGGTAGAGGGCGTTGAGCGAGCAAACATGTGAATTCCACCCCCTGCTCGCTTCCCACATGCCATGCCTGTGCACATAAGAGAAACGTGAGCGTGTCGAGGGGGCTGTGACCATCTACGCCTCGCAGCTGGAATGTCTCAGCAAGCCAAGTGGCCTCACGGATTCCTCGGCAGGTTTCTGCACGCTCCAGACCCAAACAGACAAAAAACCGAGCTCACCTTCCTTCGCGGATACTAAAAAGCCGCACAAATCAATTCTGAAGGGAGTTCCTTGTTTTTTGCTGTACATCCCCACAGCTTCCACCATGCCTGAAGAGCGGGGAATTTTTTGTCATAGGTGGGGGACAGGGTCGTGGGGGGGGGGCGTTAGCTGTTCTCAAGTCCCAATTAAAGCTTATGCAGCAGAATTGACTTGTTTGCAGGGCACTTTACCCTAAAAAGATATAAATATCAAAATATTTCCTAGCATAATTGTGGTTTCTGCCTCCATTTCGAAATATCACTAATAACTGGAACACAATTCTGATTCACTTGGCACCAATGAAACATTGAAGACATTTTTAAACTTTTTTACCACTTGCTGGTCGATGTTACACGTAGGTGGTTGCAGGAGGCCATCGAATATTCCCCTGCACTGGTGAAGCAAGTGTTTAAACAGCTGTTTTAACACCTAGAACTCCCGCGTGGTGGGGAATTCTAGGTTTTGGCAGGGGGTGCGGAGACACGTAACAAGATTCATACATTACACACAAGTGTATCACTAACACAGCCCCCAAATACCTCACTAACAAAATCACCAAACCCCAGTCTGAGGCCTACCCGTGCCATCACCGCCCACCCCCCCATTACGCCTAAATTTAAACGAGCTAAAGCAGGCGGCCGCAGCTTCCCAGTAGTGGTGGCCAAACAATGGAATGCCCTGCCCCTATCACTGAGACCTGGCTCTTCACCCCAGACCCCTAGCCTCACCCCACTAGCTGTGCCATCTCTGTCATTGTCATAAGGGACTATGCCGACTCATCCATATCATGCACTGTGACCATTTCATCTATGTAGTGTAACCAGCGACTATTTCACCTGTGTACTGTAACGAGCACCCAGATAACACCGGTTCGACGTGCTCTACAAATGGCAATAAATAAATAAATAAATAAATAAATAAATAAGCGCTCGCTTTGACATCCTGCAGACCCTGCTAACGCAGGTTCGAATCCCGGCGGGGTCACACTCAGCCTTTCATCCTTCCGAGGTCGATAAATGAGCACCACACACCGTGGGTAATAATAAGCAGCGCTCAGACACCTGAGGGTTCGTAGCGCTATATAAATGCCAAATTAATATTATTATTATTTAAATATTAATAAATAAATACCACAGCCTCCCGTTCCATCCGTCTAACCCAAATGGTCACATTTTCACTCTGGCGGAAAAATATTGAATTACTATGGAATCTGCCTATTTTTAGCACCTGATGAAAACAGGCGGATGCACAGGAATCCATTGTGCTTGCCCCCCCACAAGTGAAACTGCAAGCAGCAATATGAAGTGGAAATCTGTCCCTGCTGCAAATGACGTAAATTGCATGGAGTGGTCTTAAGTAGCTGGAAATGCAAATGTGGGCGAGGCCCTCTGTAAAATGAAAACATGTTTAAAAGAATGAATCCCTGGGTGTATTGATAACAGCACTTCTATGGTGTTCTCATCTCATCTTTCAAACATCATTAAAAAAAATATGTGCGTCCCCCCCCCCCCCCCCCCCGCTTAAAAAGCCTAACCTGCTTTGTGCGCAATCCACCTGAAAAGGGAAATAAAAGTGAATACCTAGAGGTGAGGGGTCTGCAGATGCTTTGGACTGTGACTGCATGATGAGTTCCCATTCCCTGTGCTGGCTGCCGGGGCTGCTGGTTGTTGCAGTCTGAAACATCTATACAGCAGTATTTGATCAATTCACAGATTTTCTGGAATTCTAGGAGTCATAGCGGATGCCAGATTCTTCCCTTTCTGTGCCTTTTGTTCTAAGACTTTTCTTCTATAATTTCCTGTATGCCTTTTCCAAATTTGTTGTTGAGGTTTAGGCTCATAGGTGTCGCTTCATTGTGGCATAAAACAATTGTACTGTAGAGGGGGAGACTGGATTTGTTATGATTCATCATGTGTGTGGCTTGGGCATTCAAATGGCTCCCAGACAAATTGGTGAGCCGAAACATGTCTGCGGATGCTTGTTGTCTTGTGCAGAATGGATGTGACCAAGCACTTTGGGCTGGACTGTTCCTTTGGGGTGGGACCAAGCCTGATTTGCATAAGGTCTTTCCCCTTTTGTAATGGTTTGGCAGGCAAAGAACGATGGTCTGGAGGGTTTTAAGATGAATTCTAAACCTACCAGCCATCACCTGTTTTGTTTTGGCCTAGTCACCCTGAGTGAGATGGGTATGCTCAGACGTGGGTCCTGTACCTGCTGGGCCTAGAGACCCACTCATCAATGATGAGGCCGAAACATGTCTACGGATGCTGGTGGTCTTGTGTAGAATGGATGTGACCAAGCAGTTTGGGGATGGACTGCCCTATTCGGGGTGGGACCAAGCCTGCTTTGCATATGGTCTTTCCCCTTTTGTAATGGCTTGGCAGGTGAAGAGTAGTGGTCTGGAGGGTTGCACAGAGCAATGCCAGAGGTTAAGATGAATTCTAAACCTTACAGCCATCACCTCTTCTGTTTTGCTATGGTCACACAGAGTGGGACGGTGTATCCAGACTTGCGTCCTGTACCGGCTGGGCCTAGAGACCCATGCTACTCCTCACTGATGAGGCCCAATAAAGCCAAAACATGTCTAGGAATGCCCTTCTCACTTAAGATTCTGGATAGAGTGGCTTACAGTCAACATGCAGAGCACTTAGACCTGCATTACATCCTCCACCCCAATCAGTCGGGCTTTAGGAAAAAATATGGGACGGAAACTTCACTATTGGAATTGAAATCAAAATTAATGGGGGAAATGGATAAAAGTGGACTATTCCTGATAATCTCACTAGATCAGTCAGCGGCCTTTGATTTGGTGGAGCACTCGATCTTAATCCCAAGGGTACAGGAGGTGGCTAATCTCTCAGAACTAGCAGCCCTGTGGATCGCCTCTTTTTTGGAGAACAGAACAAGTAGAGTCTGCTCGGCTACGGCTGAAGCTGACCCACTTTCTGTTCTTTATGGGGTCCCACAAGGTGCAAGTTTGTCCCCTTGTCTGTACAATTTGTTCATGGCCCCTTTCTTCTATATGTTACAAGAGGAGGGGGTTGTGTTCTCTAATTATGCAGACGACACTCAATGTGTTATTGAGCTGTCGGGACACCACAAAAAGGATGAGGAAGAGGTGAATAGAGTTTTTTCCCTAATTGAAAAATGGATGCTGAATACTTTTCCAGCTCTTAATCGCAGTAAGACCGAGCTGATGATAGTCGGTAGTTCTAAGGCGATTGGCAAGTTAAGTCAAGATTACAGCTTCTTCAAATTGGGGGAGGACATCATTACTCCCTTATCTAAGACAAACATTTTAGGAGTGATCTTGGACTCAACATTAAGCATGAAAGCCCATGTCTCATCAGTGGTGGCAAGGGTAGTCTATTACATCAGACTTTTGGCTCTTCTGAGGCCCATGATTTCGCAGGAAAGTGCAGAGACCATAGCCAGGGCAATTATAGGTGCCAAATTGGACTATTGTTGTAGCCTCCTGCTGGGCATTAATCAAAGAGAGCTGCATAGACTGCAGGTAGCCCAGAATTGGGCGGTTAGAGTGGTTCTTAGACTTCCAAGGTATAGCCATGTAAAGGTGGCCAGACGCTCATTACACTGGCTACCTATTGAAGCCAGGATTCATTTTAGAGTACTGGTTATAGTTTTCAAATGTCGGTCTCAAGTAATGCCTGAGTATTTACAACAGTATATAATTTCCAAGAGTAATGTACGATCTTTGAGATCCGATTTCTCTAATCAAATTATACAGCCAAGATGTAAAACTACGAAGGCGGAAAAGGGAGCATTTGAGGTGAGGGCCCCCCCGCTTTGGGACAATCTCCCTTCAAGCTTGAGGAGTCACTCCTCTCTTGCATCGTTCAAGAAGGAATTGAAGACATTCTTGTTTGTCTGACCTTGGTAACATAAGGATGTCTCCAATTAGGGGATAGTGGAATAACCGCTGAGGAGTCTTATGATATTTCATCTCTAAGCCTGTCCTCTTTTGTGCTATATGTTTTTCCGTTGTCAGCGCCTTTATGCCTAAGGGTCAATAGTGCGCTTAACAAATGAAATGTAATGTAATGGTGGTCTTGTGCAGAATGGATTTGACCAATCAGTTTAGGTTTACTGCTGTGTTTGTGGTGGGACCAAGCCTGATTTGCATATGGTTTTTTCCCTTTTGTAATGGCTTGGCAGGCAAAGAACAGTGGTCTGCAGGGTTGCCCAGAGCAATGCCAGAGGTTAAGATGAATTCTAAACCTTACAGCCATCATCTCTTCTGTTTTACTATGGTCACACAGAGTGGGACGGGTATGTCCAGACGTGGGTCATGTACTGGCTGGGCCTAGAGACCCACGCTACTCCTAACTGATGAGGCCCAATGAGGCCGAAATATGTCTAGGGATGCTGGTGGTCTTGTGCAGAATGGGCGTGACCAAGCAGTTTGGGTCCGACTGCCGTTTTTGTGGTGGGACCAAGCCTGATTTGCATATGGTCTTTCCCCTTTTGTAATGGCTTGGCAGGCAAAGAACGATGATCCGGAGAGTTGCCCAGACCAATGCAAGAGGATAAGATTATTTCTAAACCTTCCATCCATCACCTCTTCTGTTTTACTATGGTCACACCGAGTGGGACGGTATGTCCAGATGTGGGTCCTGTACCGGCTGGGCCTAGGGACCCAAGCTACTCCTCACTGATGAGGCCCAATGAGTCCGAAACATGTCTAGGGATGCTGGTAGTCTTGTGCAGAATGGATGTGACCAAGCAGTTTGGGTTGGACTGCTGTGTTTGTGGGGGGACCAATCCTGATGTGCCTACAGGCTTTACCCTTTTGTAATGGCTTCGCAGGCAAAGAACAGTGATCTGGAGGGTTGCCCAGAGCAATGCCAGAGGTTAAGATGAATTCTGAACCTTCCAGCCATCACTTCTTCTGTTTTGCTATGGTCACACATAGTGGGACGGGTATGTCCAGGTGTGGGCCCTGTACCGGCTCGGTCTGTACTGGCTGGGCCTAGAGACCCATGCTACTCCTCACTGATGAGGCCCAAAGAGGCCGAAACATGTCTAGGGATGCTGGCAGTCTTGTGCAGAATGGATGTGACCAAGAAGTTTGGGCTGGACTGCCCCATTTGGGGTGGTACCAAGCCTAGTTTGCATATGGTCTTTCCCCTTTTGTAATGGCTTGGCAGGTGAATACTAGTGGTCTGGTGGGGTTGCCCAGAGCAATGCCAGAGGTTAAGATTCATTCTAACCCTTCCAGCCATCACCACCTCTGTTTTGCCTGTCCCAGACAAAGTTTGCCATGATTTTGTAGTGTGGTACATGATGAACATGTTTCCTAGTTGTACTATGGTCCCCTTTCCTTACAGGCCTTGTGAACTTAGAAAACGCGTTCTTCTGGGATTCTTTCTTTACATTAGCTCATTATCCCAGAGGAAACTGGGGAAGTGTCCCTCTCACAGTTTACGTTAAAATAATGTCACGTGTTGGGCTCTTTTTCCACTTTGCCAGGAAAGAAGTGATATGGCTGGACTAATTCAATAGCAAAGGGTCCCCCGCCCGAAATATATTTCTACAGTGCGTTCTTTCAATGTGGTCAATATGCACACCATTTGATGGAATTGTACTGGATCCAGATATCCTGGATATGTTTTTGTACATCTCGCAAATTACTATCGAGGAAGTTCCAACGGTGTGCATTGGGTGAATTTACTTGTATATTAGCTGGTTATAGATATCTTCCAATGTCACAAAATCCAAATGCTACAACTATATTCAGCCGAAGCAGACATGGAGCCCGTTGTGATATGACACCCTTCCTGCAATTAGCCTGTGGTGTCTCAGGTTTTTCACCTAAAGGTAGGATACCCTGCTATGAATTCCAATAGATCTTTTCCAGTGGTTTCTACTGGATCCGCTTGCCCACATATGGGTTTTAGTATATCTCCTGCACTGCAATGTATAAGGGTTCAATTAATGTTTGTCTCCATCCCAGTGCACTGTACCGCCCTAGCACTGTGTACTTCCCTCTTTCCCTTCCACGTTGCCCCCTTTTCTTCCCTGCCCGCCCCTACTCTTTCCCCTGGTCATTCTTTCCTATACCATCAACCTGCTGCCGCCTCTGGCTGCTATGAAGCTCTCTGTGACATTGTAGACATTCAAAATTGTTAAATAATATTAGCAAGATAATAAAACACACACAAGTAATTTAGTTGAAAAATGGGTGTGTGATAAGGTAGCTTGTTTCTGTCACTGATGTAAAATATAATGGTTTAGGAGAAAACCAACAAGTAAAAGCATCTTTACAAAGTGAGTTGCTACGTAGGTTGTAGTGAAAACAGTCTCAGGCATAAATACAACAGTGGAGGGCTGCCAATGGTCCACGATCAAGATGGCAATAGAAGCCCCAAGCTCCTAGTGACTGGACCTGTGAGATCCATCTCAGAGGTATCCAGAACCTACATAACAGGGCAAAATCACCAGACATGCCTTGCCAAGACCAACAGTGCCAGGGGGCTCGATCCCAGCAAGCTTCTCTCAGGTCTCCGTGTAGTGCCTTTATGGTCCTTTAGTGGGCCTTGTGATGATTCACAGGATCTCGTCACTTCTCCCCAGAGGAGAGCCCTTCCCTGTGATGCTAGGGACGTGAGCTGGCTATGAAACATTCCCTCTAAGGGCAGCAGAAAACAGGACCTCACAGGGAGAGATTCCCCCTTTGGGGATGGGGACTTCCGTTCCTACCAGGAATTACCTATAGCCTTTTCTGAGGAGATAACTAAAACATCAAAGAATCAAAACCTTCCCTCCAAGCCAGTCACTTTTTGCTACTGCAATATTATCAATAACCAACCTTCAGGTACCACTCATACTGTGAAGAAGATTAGGAGAACCATGAAGACTAATCAGTGGTTGGCAGCCAACCACACTGAGATGAAGGAGATAGAATGAGGAATAATGACTATGCCCTGGAAAGAAACAAAGGACTGTGTGCCTACGCTAGGGATAGCCCAACACTTCCTCATAAAAACCAAGAAAGGACCAATGGAAGACGTTCTCGTCTTCGGAACCCAGGTAGTTCGAACCAAGATGGAGAAAGCAGTAAAAGGACGCAGAGCAGTTTGTTGTCAGACAGACAGTCGGGTCTGGAAAAGAAAGAAGCACAGAGGAGACAGGAGCTGGACTTGGGAGCCGGAAGAAGACCTGGAGGCAGTGGCATGACCCAGAGAGCATGGACTGTGTGGTACTCTAACTACACTGAGACCGTACCATGATGGGCTCATCGGTGCTGTAAGCTGAAGGAGGAAGGAATGGAAGCCCACGCAGGTTGTGTCAGTCAGACAAACCTGACCTCGTAGAAGAACCGGTGATGCCAGCCCGGTACAAGAGAGGTAATGGTAGCGGAGGGAGACCAGGACAGGGAAAGGGGCGAGAAACCAATGAAGCGTACCAAGGGACCAATCATACTCGTCCCAGTATAAGTGAATGTTGGAAAGCTTATGAAGAGAACCAAGGGACCAATCATACTTGTTCAAGTATAAGTGAAGGTTGGCAAGCTAGTGAAGATTACCAACAAAACCCTCACACTCGTCCCTGTATAAGGCAAGATTGGAAAGAGTGGAGAAAACATCAAGAAGACAGTGAAAGTTGGAGAGAAAGAAAGGAGTGGAAAGGGGCCAATTGTCTCTGTATAATAGAAGGACTATTTGTGAAACTAAACGAACAGGCCAGGGGAGGACCCCGGCATACCAGAAGTTGGGAAACAACATAGAGACATTGCTAGACTTTTAGGAAAGGAAAGCCCAGAGTCTTTGGTCATCGAAACAAGGAACTGTTGCAATAGTAAAAAAAGAGGAAGCCCCAGAAGTACAAGAACCCCTTTGAAGAACTAAAGGAACTTACTCAGAATATAGCCAGAAGCCATCCCACGAGACATGGGGTGGGGCTATAGAAGCCTATCCAGGAGAAGGGAGTTTTTCTCCTGGACCCCTTTTTCTTTTGAGCCTTTTTGAATAGTGGTAGGGACAGAATAGGGTAGTTTGGGATGGTGGACAGACTATTACTTTGGACAATCTCACTGACGATGAGCACCCTTGTTAGGTTTGCGTTAGGTAGGGCAGACACCATACTATTAGGGATAGATGGGCCTTCGTATTTATTATTTAAATAAATCTATTTGTGAAATGCCACCAGTTACTACGTCACCTTTTTCTGACCTACCACAGCCTATGCTCCAGTGTCATAATCTTATGTAATTTCTAACTTCACACCACATTTGGGTCTAGATCCCCACTACAAGCTGGCTACCACCTTTTGCTAATCACAACAACTTCCTACAGTCACTGGTGAAAATCACATTGTGCAGTCACCTGATCCCTAGAATCTTGCTTTAATCATCTACTACATGGAGCCCGCCATTACTGCAGGGGGTTAGTTCCTTTAAGGCGTTCTTTAGGCAAAGCTTTATTTTGCCATGTGTTTATTTTAACTTATTATTTTAATTAATATTTTAGTTACTTGTAGCAATTTAATCTTTCAGAGGTGCTTAGACATGCATGTTCTTTCCTTGTTTGACTGTCATGATCCTAGAGTGTGCTTAGGCGTCAGTTCTATTAGCTTATTAGCTTATTTAATTTGTAACTCCAACTTGCATTTGGGGTTGGACGCCCACTACAAGATAGGGCCACCTGTGTATAATCATAGCGGCTTCCACCACTGGTTGGTAAAGATCAAGTGGTACAGTCGTCTGACCGTTGTTGCCAATATGTGCCATTTGACATTGAGGCCAAGCAGTGGATGAGTGAAGCGGGCAGGCTGACTTCATGATGGAGCCCATTTGAGCTTGTCAGTGTCTTGACGGAGTATCTGAGCACTTCATCAGTACTAATAAGTTATGACAGCAGGTATGTCTTCTGTATATTTTATCCTCGATTTATGTAAACTAATGCTAGTGTCCATAGACAAGTCTGAAGGTAATAAACAATGAATACTTGTTAGCTCCCCATGTGATAACAAAACAACATCCCAATATGCCAAGATCCCAGAATTCAATATTGAATTGGCTCTTAAGAAATGTATGATCCACTGATAAAAAGAAAACTTTCTCCAACAATTAATTTTGGAATTGGACTTAGATATTTAGTGGATCACCAAGTAATGGTTTCACTAAGGAAATATTAATATTTTAAATGTGATTCTGACTTCAAATTATAAAGCACTTATAGAAAGTTGGCCCATGAGACAAGTTGGTGGAGTATCAATAACTTCGAATTATAGTCTTTTAATTGCAAAATGTTCAGCACTGTCTCACAGACAGTCGATCATTTACATATTAAATGTCATGTTTCTACAAATTGATTCATTGATAAAATCCAATGCAATATAAGGTACTTCATTGGCCTGCAAGTTATACAAACATTGCCAAAGTAAATGCATGGGAGCTATATAAATGTGGCATTCTTTTCAGTAGGGATCATTTTGGTGTTCAGCTTTTTTCATAAGTCCATATTGCTTTATGTACTTTGTCTTCTTTGATGAGATGCACAGACAGAGTTAGCTGTTCTTGGTCAGAAGAATTACTTGTCTCTCCCGTCTTAGGTCACTTTGTTGTCTCTTATTGGACCTTCAACTAGGCATTATCAGATTTAGTATCATGCTATGGGATTATGTAATTTATTCTTTTAATCACTGCATGACACGAATAAAAACAATGTAAACATTCTCACCATTATATATCTTTATGTATAGTTATTAAATCTCAGGAAACCTGAATAGTTATCTCTGATATACATATACAGTATGTTACACATAGGAGAGGAAGGATAGACGTGTACATCTTAGAAGCAAGACAAGGCAGCACAACACAGGTTCGAATCCCGATCCAACGCTTAGAAACCTCTTGCTGGTATTAAGTGCATTATAAAAGAACAATTATAATTATAGTTTACAGCATATATGAAAAAGGAATTTTGATCTACACATCTAAACCAGCAATTGATCTACCATTGAAATCACAATCTGAGCAACGTATTATGGTCACCACATTCATGAGTTAATGTGCCAATTTAGACAGACTTTGAAATATACATTCTGCTTTTAAAGCTCTGTATCTTTATTCCCTTTGTTGACAACTCCACCTCTGATCAGATGGCTAGTTGTATTCTAAACACTAATTTCGAGCAGCTAAATCCACATGTGGGGATCACAACCTTCTTACTATGTGGGTATAACATACAAAAAGGAGATGTAAATCGATGTGTCTATATAGTGGGTCACCAAAACTGCAAAATGCATTTCATTCTCATACATATATAATAATACAAATTTTATGAGTCAAATTTTCTTTGCCCAAACAATCATAAAATGATCACATTACATAAAACATTGTATATAAACAACAAATAAAAACAAACAACACAAGTAGACCAATAAAAGTGGGTCCTACACAAATGGTACAACCAGAACCTCTGTGTGAATCTTCACACTGGGGCCTTTTTCCTTTTCAATTACATTTGTTAAGTTTTTCCTCTTGTACTTTATGACAACCCTACTTGTACAAGTTTCTGTCCATCATAAACATATAAATGTCAGACATTCTTAAGAGGCAAACGTTGTCTTGTGTCTGTTATGTTAAAAACTCTTCACTATTTTCGATTCTTTTCTTCAGCAATTTCTGTGCGGTACCCTGTTAATAAAGACAATTTTTTAGTACTGCGTGTTTGATCTAGATTCTATTCAAATTAGATCTTTACAAATCCCCAATCCCCAAAAGGGTTTTATGCATGCTATCAATTACATACCTTTTAGGCAACTAGGATATATGTCTCAAGGTCTCTGGTCAACCACAATTGGTTGTTGAGAGAGATATCCTTTTTCATAGGAATTATCAATCTGCTTCCTCTTATTCCATTCTAGAAACATAACAAAGACTGATTTCAGTCTAAAAGTACACCAACTATATAACTCTCTTTCACAGTTGACAAATTCTCCTTTATTTTCCACAAGTATTCCTACCTGTGGTCACCAGTTATTATTTCCACCCTTAAGGTCAAATTTGACCACAGTGAGTGGTTCCCGAACTCTTTGTATTAATAGTCACAGTCTGTAAGCTCAAAAGTAATGGGTGGAAGGTTTTGAATGAATCTGAACCACTGGCATTGCTCTGGATAACCTTCCATACCACCGTTTTTGAGCCCGTCTGCGCCATTGCAAAAGGGGTCCAGCCATATGCAAATCAGTCAGGTACTGCCACCAATGGTAGCAGCCCAGCCCGAACTGCTAGGCCAGGTCCCCTCTGCATGGAAACACAAGCAACCCCAGACATGTTTCAGCCTTGTTGGGCCTCCTCAGTGAGGTGCAGCTTGGATCCCTATGGCGCAGCGAGCAAGGACCCACGTCTGGGCATACCCTCTCTCACATAGTGAGACAAACTGTAAGCACAAAAGTGATGGGTGGAAGCTTTTGAATGAATCTGAACCACTGGCATTGCTCTGGATAACCTTCCACACCACTGTTATTTAGCCCGTCTGCGCCATTGCAAAAGGGGTCCAGTCATATGCAAATCAGTCAGGTACTGCCACCAATGGTAGCAGCCCAGCCCGAACTGCTAGGCCAGGTCCCCTCTGCACGGAAACACAAGCAACCCCAGACATGTTTCGGCCTTGTTGGGCATCCTCAGTGAGGTGCAGCTTGGTTCCCTATGGCGCAGCGAGCAAGGGAACCCACGTCTGGGCATACCCTCTCTCACATAGTGAGACAAACTGTAAGCACAAAAGTGATGGGTGGGGGACTGCGCATGTGTGCGCGACGCATGTGGATCTAATCATCTCGGCTCCCGGCGGCTGCTACAATTATCCTGCAATAACTTCCCTCATTGTGTAATAATCCCACCCCAGCTGTACTCCGGGGGCAGCGGATGTAGCGGAGAAGCAGTGCCCGCAACCCCGAGGAAAAACGTAGCAGGAGACGTGAGATTCTGCCCGAATCCTGCGGACGGACGAGCCGTGGCCGTTGAGGCACAGGCGTAGCGCCCGCCCCCTCCACGACACGGCGAACGTGGGGAATCCTCTTCGAGAAGGCGCGCCGGCATACAGGGCCAACCCATCTCCAAGAACCAGCGTCGCCCTACAGACACCGCCGGAGACCCACTGCGGTCTCCTTCATCGGGCCGGCACTGGAGAGCCTACGGTGGGCGCGACGCGAAGCAGCCGCAATTGGAGCCATTCCTTACAGCACCTCTCCTGGCCTCGTCAGCGCTGCAGATGGGTGGAGTTCTGTAACTCGGAGGCCTGCCTGCATATCTGCCCGCGGATCGGGCCCACGCTGTCTGCCCTCCCCACCATCAGCGAGACGGCAGTGCCCGGGGTCGAGCTGCAGCAGGACAAGGAGAACAGTGTGCGGCGCTCCCCCGCGGATTGAAGATACGCTGCCCACAGACTCATTTATAATAAGGTACACGTGCGGGCAGCGTGGGGGTTTAACCCTGTCTCCCCCTCAATGCCCCCCCATAAAGCTCAAACCTGCTGCGTAGACCACGGAACCAACGGGGGCGACCATAAGGGACAGAGAAAGGCACAGGCCAGCAGCATACCAGTGCATGAAACACCGGCACGCCCCCCCCATGCGGCCTAGGCGCAGCGGCCCTGAACTGCGAGTGAGGGGGTGAGGGACACTTCTCCGCGCATCTGTTTGAACCACCCCCCATGCACGGGGGACCCTCGGACCTTCTCCCCCTGTCTGCCCCTGCTGAGCAGCGACCGCAATCCGAGGGGATACGTGCCAGAACGACCCTGCTACAAGCTCTCCCCCGTGCAGGATTTGCCTTCCACTCATGCCCGGTGGCCCAGGAAAAGAGACCAATACCCACAGAGGCCACGCTCTTCTGTTCTTGATGCAGCCCTCGCACGGACACACGACAGGCCCCTGCGTTGCTTCTACACACCCGCCTGGCTCACGCTAGCCCTTTCCCAAACCCTACATTCACCCGTTGGGTGACAACGTGAAGCACCCGGACCCCCATCATACGGGGCTGATAAACCACAACATGGGAAAAGAAAAGTCTAAGCAAACTCTACAAATCAAAATGGACCTCTACACTGTGAGGGCTCCTCCCTGCCGTGAAACTCATCCCCCAGAAGAAGAAGGGGCCAGCGATGAGCCCCATGACTGCCCAGTCTCCTTGACGGACCTCATTTCGAGCGATTGGGGACTTGAACACATCATTGGAACTCAAAATAGGTGGCCTATCCACTGAGGTGTCCCTTATACGCCAGGACCTCCGCAACCTGTTGGCCAGGGTTGGTGAGGCGGAACAGAGAGTGTCGGACACAGAAGACGCTGTGCACCGACTGGAGCAACAACTCACCGCGATTACCCAAAAAGTTGCTCAACTGGAATACCGTGCTGAGGACAGTGAGGGGAGAGCGCGGTGCAATAACCTCAGGATCCTCGGGATACCGGAGAAGGAGGAAGGCCCCAGCGCTGAACTTTCCCTTGAAGATTGGCTCGCTCATGTCTTTTCCCCCAAACAATTGTCCAAATTCTTCTCCATAGAAAGAGCACACAGCGTCCCCACCGGCCAACCTATCCCGCGCGCCCTGCCTAGATCGATAATCGCACGCCTGCTGAATTACCGCGACCGAGATGCGATCCTACAATGGCAAGGGCCTCTGGTCCGATCAAATACAACGGCTACAGGGTCGGGTTCTACCCCGATTACACCAAGGGAGTCCAAAAGGCCTGCTAATCATTTGACTCGGTCAAGAGGAAACTCCAGTCACTCTCTATCAAATACCTTATTCTTCCCGGCATCGCTCAAAGTCCACTATGAGGGCATCACTCATCTATTCTACAATCCTAAAGATGCAGGGGACTGGCTTGAAACCTAAGTTCTCACGGATTCCCGAGTGATGCGCACACCACCGGGCCCGCCCACACAGAGGCCCTGGTCCGGGCGGCCCTCGCCCCCTCGATCTCCGACCAATGCAGACGACGACAAGACTGGGACTCCTACGGAAAAGGGGTAAGGCCAACGCAATATGGGGACTAATCTGCAACATAATAACATGGGAGCACTCACCTAGCGGCCGCCGCTCCTAATGCGGCGCGGGCGCTATCACAGTCCGGGTTATCCCGAGGAAGTTTACCAAGTTATAAGTTTAATGTTTGGGCGACAGGTGCTCCCAGTTGGGGGGGAAGTACAGGGTGGGGGGAGTTTTGGGAATCTAAGGAAGCAGAATCATGGGACAAGAAGGCTCGAAGCTGACAAACGCTGGCAAGGAAATAAAGCACTGTCTTTGGCCAGGACCGTTGACGCAATTATCATCCAGTCAGCAGGCACGCCACTACGAGGCGACCCCCGACGCCTCCCCTGAAAGGAAATCGCTGCATGCCTCCAGAAAACGTGCAACTGCCACTGATCCTTCCAGATGCCCCAACAAGAGACTCACGCAGATAGAATGAACTCCAACAAGGTAACCATACTGTCCTGGTACGTTAACGGCCTCGGCTCCAGCATAAAGCGAAGATTGGTGCTCCAGTACCTTAACCAGCACTCGCCAGACATTGCCCTCCTAAATGAAACACACTTGATAGGCACGAGCACTAACTTTTTCAAAAGATCCAAGTACTCGCATACCTACCATGCCGGATTCACAAAAGGTGCCAGGGGCACGATGATACTCGTCCACAAGCGAGTCCCCCTGCAGGTTAGGAAGGTGAAAACTGACCCCCGGGGCCGCTACATACTAATACTTGCTGACATCTGGGGCGAGAAATGGGGCCTGGCAGCAATCTATGCCCCCCCCCCATGCTTACGAAAGAACTGCTCTCCGAACTACGGAGTCTGCTGTCGATAGATCTCATAGGAGATCTGGAAGCCGCCCCGCCTCCACACCACTCACCATGTTCGCTGAAGCCCTGGGATTGACGGACACATGGCGCTCACTTCATAACGACGAGGCTGGTTTTTCCTTTTTTCCGGGCGTCCACAAATCGCTCTCCAGGATTGACTATGCCTTCATCCACCGCAGCATAAATCACAGACTTCTCAACGCTGAATTCCTTGCAAGGGGAATCTCGGACAACTCTCCGCTCCTTCTAACTATGAAGAATTCCTGCCGACGTCCGGATCGTGATTGGCGCCTGCAGGGCTTTAAGTGGGCCGGGGCCTGCCGGGGCCGGGCCCCGGCAGTCTCCAAAAAGTGGGACTGAGCCGGGGCCCTGCCGGGGCCCCCGTCCCACCACACGCAACATTGGCGGGATGCATTATCCCGTCGCGGCGGCAGCCGCGACGGGAGATGCGCCTGCCATGAAGTCAGGCGATCTGACAGAAGTGGCAGCCAACCACAGCGATGCTGTGCCTGGCTGCCACTTCTGTAAATCATAGTAACTGCCTCTGGTGACCTCTCGCGCGAGGGGTCACCAGAGGCAGTTACTGTCCCTTTGTTTCCCCAGGTCGCCGAGGCGTCTTTAACCCTCGGCGAACCTGGGGATTCCTTGACATTTTTCGAGGTTTATGAAAGAAGGCTTGAAAAGTACACAATTCAAGCCATCTTTTATAAAGCTTTGCCGACGGACAATTTTGTCCGTAGTCAAAGCTTTATAAAAGATGGCTTGAATTGTGTACTTTCAAAGCCATCTTTTATAAAACCGAAATGTTTTAAAAAAAAATGGCCTGAAAAGTAGGCAAACCGTAAGGTATGCACACACACATATATATGCATGTTATATATCTGTGTGCGTACCTTACTATGGTTTGTGTACTTTGCAAGCCATCTTTTCTAAACATAGAAATACATATTTCTATGTTTAGAAAAGATGGCTTGCAAAGTACACAAACCATAGTAAGGTACGCACACAGATATATAACATGCATATATATGTGTGTGCATACCTTACGATTTGCGTACGTTTTAGGCCACGCCCCCGCAAGCCACGCCCCCAAATGAGGGCCCCCCCTCGATTTCTTACCCCACTTAAAGCCCTGGGCGCCTGAACACATACCATCTACGTCTCCCTGAAATTGCAGAGGGGCTGGAAAAAAAGACAACAGAATATTTCGAACTCAACGAAGGCTCAGTGGACTGCCCAATCTCGATCTGGGAGGCGTACAAGACTGTCCTCCAGGGGGAAGCTATCTCGGCGGTTTCCGCCCACCAACAACGACAAGTCCAAAAGATCAGAGAAGTAGAAGCACGAGTCTTGGAGTGTGAACGGCAAATCCTAGAACACAGCAACCAAGAGGCAAAAGAGGCGCTGTTCATGGCACAAGACGCCCTTAGCAACCTGTCTCTAGATAATGCATGAACAGCCCATCAACTAGTCCGGAGGCAAATTTATGAACGGGGCAACAAAGCAAATAAGATCCTGGCCTGGTTAGAGAGACGCGAACAAAGCAGGGGACATGTACGGGCCATTAAATCTCCAGATGGAACACTGCTGCCAGATGACTCTGACATTGTTGAAGCATTCGCCGCCTACTACAGAAATCTCTATACCCCACCCACCGCGAGCTTGCCAGTTGAACCCTCATGCTACCTTGACCGGATTGAGATCCCGAAACTCTCACAGCGCCAATCGGATCTCCTGAACGCTGGAATCACTGACACCGAGGTGGAAGAGGCGCTTGCACAGCTCCAACCCAGGAAAACTCCGGGTACCAATGGGTTCCCAACAGAAACATGGAAATACCTCGGTGGCACACTATCTACCCACATGCAATGCATGTTCCTACGCAGCAAAGAACTAGGAGCACTCCACCCAGACCTCAGGAAGGCATGCATAGTAGTCATACACAAGCCTGGGAAACCCCCGGAGGAATGTGCCTCCTATCGTCCCATATCCCTGATCAATGGCGAAGCCAAGGTCCTCGCCAGAACACTTACCAACAGACTACTGCAGGTGATAGAGACCCTCGTCCACCCAGACCAATGTGGATTCATGCTCAATAAATCCAGTCGCATGAACTTACGCAGAGTCCAATTGGCGCTGAGTAGAGCCAAAGACATACCAGCCCCACTAGACCTCCTGGCGGTGGACTTTGAAAAGGCATTCGACTCTGTGGGGTGGGATGCTCTGTGGGCGATCATGGCTAGGATGAACCTGGGGCAAACATTCATATCATGGGTTAAACTTCTCTATGCATCCCCAGAGGCCACGGTGAGGGTGAACGGCAGGTCCTCTAAATCATTTCCCTTGGGTCGAGGTACGAGGCAGGGATGCCCGCTGTCCCCACTTCTCTTCCTCCTGGCCATCGAACCACTTGCAATTGAGCTTAGAGCTAATACCAACTGGACCGGTTTAGTTTGGCCGGGAGGGGGAGAGGACCGCCTATCGCTCTACGCGGACGACCTCCTCATATACCTCAGTAACCCGAGCACTTCATTCATTCTTAGGGAATATCAGAGCTTTGCAGGCCTAAAGGTCAATGAGGCCAAAACCATTTTCTTCCCGATTCAGGGTGGTGAGTCTGCGATCCCGGAGACCTGCCCATACCATGTCTCTATTAAGGAATTTAAATACCTGGGTATACGGCTTGACCCGACACTCGAAGGGTTCCTCCAACTTAACCTACAACCTGTAATTGAGCAGTTCAACAGAGACACCTCCCACTGGCAATCACTCCCCCTATCGCTAATGGGTAGAGCCGCACTATTCAAGATGATGACCCTCCCCAGATTGTTGTATCTTCTCCAGAATGCCCCATTCCTCATCCCCCGAGAAACCTTCGCACTCATTGACAAAAACCTACGCACGCTGCTATAGGGTGGAAAACAATCCAGGATCGCCCTTGACACGCTCCAGAGATCAGTATGGGAGGGAGGCATCGGTTTACCCTGCATACGCACCTTTTACCTTGCGACACAGATAGGGGTAGTAAACGACTGGATATACGCAGACCCCACACTACCACACATCCGTATTGAACTGGAGATCATGGCCCCGTTAACCCTGCTGCAGATCATGTACACCACCCACAACCAGCTCCCGACGCTGCCCAAAATGACCCACCATATTCGTCGCGCCTGGCGGGATGCAAACCAACTAATCGGCTGGAAAGGAAAGCCAACACTATCACAACCCATATGGCACAACGCGCTCCTCCCGGAAATAGTGAAAATGGGCTCTTTTGGTCACTGGTGCGCAAAAGGGATACACACATTTGCGCATGTGATACAAAGGGGTTGCCTCCTGGATTTTGAGACCATGCAAGAGCAATTCAACCTGACACCCATGGACCAGTTTCGACATGCGCAGATGGCCCACGCCATCCGCACCCAATTCCCTGACATGACAAACATACCCCCCTGCTCTCCCATTGAGACCAATATCCTCCCGTAACGCATCTCTAAGGTCACCTCCACTCTCTATCAGGCCCTTAACTCCTTCGGGGCTACACAGCTAGACGGGCTCAAAGCGAAGTAGGAAAGAGATATAGGTCAACTGGAACCTGAAGACTGGGTTGATGCATTAATGTCCCCCAGAGAAATTGGTATAGAATCTAAGCTCAGACTAATACAATTGAGAATCCTTCACCGCTCATACCACTCACGTACTGCAATGGCCAGGTGGGGGGACTAGAAGACGGGACATGCATTAGATGCAAAACTGAGCCTGCCACCTTCTACCATATGATAAGGGACTGTTGGGTGCTACACGCCTTCTGGGAGAACCTTATTAACACAATCTCTGCTGCCCTGGCGACGCCAATCCCTAGGGATCCCAAAATGGTACTCTTAGGCATCTGGGGTGAAGTGGACCTGTCAAAATATGAAAAAATGTTTCTGGCGATTGCGTTGGGGGCAGGCAAAAGACTTATTGCGGCTAAATGGGCCTCTGCCGACCCACTGCGCCTGAACCACTGGAGTAACGAGCTGGTCAGGTGCGCAGCTTCAGAGCACCGGATCTATAACGCACGGGGCTGCCCCCGCAAATTCGAAAAAATATTGGGTAAATGGCTTGATGCTCACTGAAATCCGCTGGTGGGAGTAGATCAGTATCACTGTTAGCATTAGTTACCTGCCTTTCTCATAACTGTCTTACGGTCCTAGGCCCCATGGGGCCCTTCTAGCTGTTGTTAATGCCATGCTGTCTTCATTTTATGTATGTCTATGATTCAGCTTTGTTTTTTATGTTGTGTTGTTTAAACTCAATAAACAGAGTTATAATAAAAAAGTGATGGGTGGAAGGTTTTGAATGAATCTGAACCACTGGCATAGCTCTGGGTAACCTTCCACACCACTGTTTTCTAGCGCGTCTGCGCCATTGCAAAAGGGGTCCAGCCATATGCAAATCAGTCAGGTACTGCCACCAATGGTAGCAGCCCAGCCCAAACTGCTAGGCCAAGTCCCCTCTGCACGGAAACACAAGCAACCCCAGACATGTTTCGGCCTTGTTGGGCCTCCTCAGTGAGGTGCAGCTTGGTTCCCTATGGCGCAGCGAGCAAGGGACCCACGTCTGGGCATACCCTCTCTCACATAGTGAGACAAACTGTAAGCACAAAAGTGATGGGTGGAATGTTTTAAATGAATCTGAACCACTGGCATTGCTCTGGGTAACCTTACACACCACCGTTTTTTTGCCCGTCTGCTCCATTGCAAAAGGGGTCCAGCCATATGCAAATCAGTCAGGTACTGCCAGCAATGGTAGCAGCCCAGCCCGAACTGCTAGGCCAGGTCCCCTCTTCACGGAAACACAAGCAACCCCAGACATGTTTTGGCCTTGGTTCCCTATGGCGCAGCGAGCAAGGGACCCACGTCTGGGCATACCCTCTCTCACATAGTGAGACAAACTGTAAGCACAAAAGTGATGGGTGGAAGGTTTTGAATGAATCTGAACCACTGGCATTCCTCTGGGTAACCTTCCACACCACCGTTTTTTAGCCCGTCTGCGCCAGTGCAAAAAGGGTCCAGCCATATGCAAATCAGTCAGGTACTGCCACCAATGGTAGCAGCCCAGCCCAAACTGCTAGGCCAAGTCCCCTCTGCACGGAAACACAAGCAACCCCAGACATGTTTCGGCCTTGATGGGCCTCCTCAGTGAGGTGCAGCTTGGTTCACTATGGCGCAGCGAGCAAGGGACCCACGTCTGGCCATACCCTCTCTCACATAGTGAGACAAACTGTAAGCACAAAAGTGATGGGTGGAAGGTTTTGAATGAATCTGAACCACTGGCATTGCTCTGGGTAACCTTACACACCACCGTTTTTTTGCCCGTCTGCTCCATTGCAAAAGGGGTCCAGCGATATGCAAATCAGTCAGGTACTGCCACCAATGGTAGCTGCCCAGCCCGAACTGCTAGGCCAGGTCCCCTCTTCACGGAAACACAAGCAACCCCAGACATGTTTCGGCCTTGTTGGGCCTCCTCAGTGAGGTGCAGTTTGGTTCCCTATGGCGCAGCGAGCAAGGGACCTTCTATAATGGCTTGGCAATCGAAGAACAATGGTCTGGAGGGTTGCCCCGAGCAATGCCAGTGGTTAAGATTCAGTCTAAACCTTCCAGCCATCACTTCTTTGTTTTTGCTTTGTCACCCTGAGTGGGACGGGTATGCCCAGATGTGGGTCCCGTGCCTGCTGGGCCTAGAGACCCAAGCTACTACTCACTGATGAGGCCCAACAAGGCCGAAACATGTTTGGGGATGCTTGTGGTCTTGTGCAGAAGGGATGTGACCTAGCAGTTTGGGCTGGACTGCCCCTATTGGGGTGGGACCAAGCCTGATTTGCATATGGTCTTTCCCCTTCTGTAATGGCTTGGCAGGCGAAGAACGATGGTCTGGAGGGTTGCCCCGAGCAATGCCAGTGGTTAAGATTCAGTCTAAACCTTCCAGCCATCACCTCTTTGTTTTTGCTTTGTCACCCCGAGTGGGACAGGTATGCCCAGACGTGGGTCCTGTGCCTGCTGGGCCTAGAGACCCAAGCTACTACTCACTGATGAGGCCCAACAAGGCCGAAACATGTTTGGGGATGCTTGTGGTCTTGTGCAGAAGGGATGTGACCTAGCAGTTTGGGCTGGACTGCCCCTTTTGGGGTGGGACCAAGCCTGATTTGCATATGGTCTTTCCCCTTCTGTAATGGCTTGGCAGGTAAAGAACGATGGTCGGGAGGGTTGCCCCGAGCAATGCCAGTGGTTAAGATTCAGTCTAAACCTTCCAGCCATCACCTCTTTGTTTTTGCTTAATAGTCACAGTCTCAACTGGAAAAAAACTGGAAAAAAACGTGGAGAATGGAGCTAATTAGCTAAAAGGATTCCATATTGCTATATTAGCTATATTGCACTCCAGGGATATGTGAGGATTAACATACATCTTCATCTTAACTTACTTGTAACCAGCTAACGGCTTTAGAGTCAGGCTTGGAATATGGGGCATCTGATTTTCCAATATTCTCTTCCCAAGGTGTCTAAAGAGAAATTGAGTATTTCCATGAGGTGCTACTCATGTTTGTATATCAGTGTGCACATACCCAAAAAATAAGTTTGTGCCAGTTATCACACTCACCTAATCCTGTCTCGTATATTTCTTAAACAGGTACTGCCAAAATGTTTCATCAAATTTGCGGTCCTGTTTACAAGATGGCTGCTTTTTATATGCGCTGTATGACGTAATGCCGTCTAACGGCATGATGTCATCATGTCCGCTGCACTATCGTCACACGTCATTTACTACATGGATTCTGGGTATTGGAGTCCCTAGATTGCAAAGGTTCATTATGTTGTCTCAATCCACACGGATACATTCCTAGCTTAAAGGGGAAGACAATACTCAAACCATTATTTCTGTGATTATAACATATGCCCAAGTGTCACAGAGGCATAAGGGAAACATTTAGTGTATACTCATCATCCCTCAGAATTTTCAATCACAATATAAATATATTTAGTGTATACAATAACAAGGTATAGAATTTTGAGCTTTGTCTCCACATGTCACAACAACATTGGGCAAGATATGAGACAATACATATTTCGTATTCTTTACAGTAGTTAATGATGCAAGGATTCTTAAATTTGTCCCACATGGATGGCCCTTATTCCAATTATACCAGCAGTAAAAATGTATATATAGCAACGTCTACTCAGGACAGGAATAAGATGTAACATGACTTTAGGGGTACAGTATTCACATTTCAAACAGAGTTGTATTAATAGTTATATCACGACCAGATGTCTCCACTAAAGCAATTGAAATTGTCAAGACCATCAGTGGGTATACAAAGTTGTAGTGATAATTAAATCACAACTGTATATCCCAGCCAAAGTGAATGAAATTATCAGGACCTTCAGGCATTATGCCGTTTCCACATTTTAGGTCAAACAGTATCATAGTTCTTAATAAATCGTAAACATTTGTCTTAATCAGGATGATCGAATGTTGAGAAGCCCGTTAGGCATTATGCCATTCCACATTCTCGTTCAAACCCTGAATATGACTTTTGGTCAGGAAAATAAATTTTTGTTCCAATTTCAGTAATTTCCTATTTGACCTGATGTTGTGACTCCCCTTTAATATGTTTGAGAATCGTCACCTATATAGACACATCGATTTATATCTTCTTTTTGTAGAATGAATAGTTATATTCTAAAGCCTCCGGATTAGAAGGAAAAAATCCCATTTGTATTTTGAATATACTATTCATCACCCCTGTGTACCAGAAGGTCAACAAAACGCTGTTTTAGGTCCCATTTGACACTTTGCCAATTAGCTATGGGATGCATGTTATTTTGCAAATATTGTTTATGGTTTAACTTAATATTGAAAATGATTCTTTGCCTCCCTGTGTTCTATGTCCTTGGCCTCACCTGGGACAGCTTTCTCCAGACCTCGATTATTCGTAACTGTATTGTTACTCCCCAATCTGGACTTTCGTCTTCCACAATCTCACTGCCAGATTAGGTTTTTTCAAAATCCACTCTCCTAGGTTAGGCTTCAAACTGTCATCTATCACTTATTTACAGACAGTCACCTAAATCTAATCCACAAAGGCCAGCCTCTGAGTTGCCAGCCACCACGGTCAGAGGGCCCAAACTCCCGCTCTACATTCAGCTCCTCTCTCTTCATTTCCTTCTGTACAATATTCTTTCCCTTAGGCCAACGCCTACTATGTGATGTTGCCTTTCACCCTAACATTTGCTAATTTGGGGTAGCATCCCATTTCTTCCTTGTTCTATGGTGACTTTTATACAGAATTCAATTTGGCAACAACCTCTCGCTGCCTGCAGAGCTCTTTCCCTTGTTTCCCTTCTGTTTTATTCATATGAACGATTAGGTCCTATTTTGGTAAGGAATTAGTTTGCTCTCTCAAGGTTTACCTCGCTCCCACTACATCCCCCAACACGCTTGGAAATCTTTCTTCATGAAGTGCTGCAATTTTCCTTTCCTATTTCTGTTCACATTTAATTTTCACTTGAATTTGCGCAAATCCGGTTGTGTTCATGCCCCTATGGCTATGCTAGCACTGGTTTTGCTTATATAAATCTAACTCTACTATACTCTTCCACTAATTCTAATTTTGCTAATGTCAATGCACCAGTGACGCTGATTCAGTATTTCACCATAAACACTGTTACATCACTCTTCTAATTCAGGCGTTTGTCGATGGATGTAGCAGAGATGTTCTTATCCAGTTTTACTTGCAGACGCCTCCCTAGTCTCACAAAATGTTAGGCCATAAGTGTCTTGAATGTCTCTTGATGCCGGACAATGCAGGTGAAAGTGCCTCTCATTTTCTGTTTTTCCTACTGTCCAAAGACACTTGTACAGACAGACCTGTCTACAATTCGTCCTTTAAGAGTTTTCTTTGCTGATTATGAATCTGCCCAAATCTTTAAAGTTCTATGGATTTGTGCAAGGATTGATTTTAATTTCTAGTTAAAAGCTACAAACCAATCTAATACTAAATAAAGTCTTGATATTTTAAGCTGTCTTCTTTTGGACTCCCCAGCTTATTAACATATTCCTTGGATCATATTTTAGAAGGATTATTTCTTCACTCACCTTGGCAGTGACTGATGAAGCCCAACCTAAGTCACAGACTGACAATATGGCAACTCAAATCCACATAGTACTTCCCCTCTTGGTTAAATTTAACTATTGTAATAAAACTAAGATTCTCATTAGGGAATGGTAAGCCGTGTCTCAAACATCTATTACAAAGCAAAATCAAAGAGGTGATGGCTGGAAGGTTTAGAATTAATCTTAACCACTGGCAATGCTCTGGGCAACTCTCCAGACCACCGTTCGTCGCCTGCCAAGCCATTACAGAAGGGGAAAGACCATATGCAAATCAGGCTTGACCCCACTCCAAAAGGGCCAGTCCAGCCCGAACTGCTAGGCCAATTCTCTTCTGCACGAGACCACAAGCATCCCCAAACATGTTTCACCCTTGTTGGGGCTCATCAGTGAGGAGTAGCTTGGGTCTCTAGGCTCAGCAGGCACGGGACCCACGTCTGGGCATACCCGTCCCACTCGGGGTGACAAAGCAAAAACAAAGAGGTGAAGGCTGGAAGGTTTAGAATTAATCTTAACCACTGGCAATCCTCTGGGCAACTCTCCAGACCACCGTTCTTCGCCTGCCAAGCCATTACAGAAGGGGAAAGACCATATGCAAATCAGGCTTGGCCCCACCCCAAAAGGGGCAGTCCAGCCCGAACTGCTAGGCCACATCCCTTCTGCACGAGACCACAAGCATCCCCAAACATGTTTCACCCTTGTTGGGGCTCATCAGTGAGGAGTAGCTTGGGTCTCTAGGCTCAGCAGGCACGGGACCCACGTCTGGGCATACCTGTCCCACTCGGGGTCACAAAGCAAAAACAAAAAGGTGATTGTTGGAAGGTTTAGAACTAATCTTAACCACTGGCAATGCCCTGGGCAACTCTCCAGACCACCGTTCTTCGCCTGCCAAGCTATTACAGAAGGGGAAAGACCATATGCAAATCAGGCTTGGACCCACCCCAAAAGGAGCAGTCCAGCCCGAACTGCTAGGCCACATCCCTTCTGCACGAGACCACAAGCATCTCCAAACATGTTTCACCCTTGTTGGGGCTCATCAGTGAGGAGTAGCTTGGGTCTCTAGGCTCAGCACGCACGGGACCCACGTCTGGGCATACCCGTCCCACTCGGGGTGAAAAAGCAAAAACAAAGAGGTGATGGCTGGAAGGTTTAGAATTAATCTTAACCACTGGCAATGCTCTGGGCAACT
Organism: Ambystoma mexicanum; assembly: GCF_040938575.1. Classification (NCBI taxonomy): domain Eukaryota; kingdom Metazoa; phylum Chordata; class Amphibia; order Caudata; family Ambystomatidae; genus Ambystoma; species Ambystoma mexicanum. The sequence goes on along the minus strand of NC_090926.1, from coordinate 919,009,204 downwards.
CTCCAGACCACCGTTCTTCGCCTGCCAAGCCATTACAGAAAGAGAAAGACCATATGCAAATCAGGCTTGGCCCCACCCCAAAAGGGGAAGTCCAGCACGAACTGTTAGGCCACATCCCTTCTGCACAAGACCACAAGCATCCCCCAAAATGTTTTACCCTTGTTGGGGCTCATCAGTGAGGAGTAGCTTGGGTCTCTAGGCTCAGCAGGCACGGGACCCACGTCTGGGCATACCCGTCCCACTCGGGGTGACAAAGCAAAAACAAAGAGGTGATGGCTGGAAGGTTTAGAATTAATCTTAACCACTGGCAATGCTCTGGGCAACTCTCCAGACCACCGTTCTTCGCCTGCCAAGCCATTACAGAAGGAGAAAGACCATATGCAAATCAGGCTAGGCCCCACCCCAAAAGGGGCAGTCCAGCCCGAACTGTTAGGCCACATCCCTTCTGCATGAGATCACAAGCATCCCCCAAAATGTTTTACCCTTGTTGGGGCTCATCAGTGAGGAGTAGCTTGGGTCTCTAGGCTCAGCAGGCACGGGACCCACGTCTGGGCATACCCGTCCCACTCGGGGTGACAAAGCAAAAACAAAGAGGTGATGGCTGGAAGGTTTAGAATTAATCTTAACCACTGGCAATGCTCTGGGCAACTCTCCAGACCACCGTTCTTCGCCTGCCAATCCATTACAGAAGGGGAAAGACCATATGCAAATCAGGCTTGGCCGCACCCCAAAAGGGGCAGTCCAGCCCGAACTGCTAGGCCACATCCCTTCTGCACGAGACCACAAGCATCTCCAAACATGTTTCACCCTTGTTGGGGCTCATCAGTGAGGAGTAGCTTGGGTCTCTAGGCTCAGCAGGCACGGGACCCACATCTAGGCATACCCGTCCCACTCGGGGTGACAATGCAAAAACAAAGAGGTGATGGCTGGAAGGTTTTTAATTAATCTTAACCACTGGCAATGCTCTGGGCAACTCTCCAGACCACCGTTCTTCGCCTGCCACGCCATTACAGAAGGGGAAAGACCATATGCAAATCAGGCTTGGCCCCACCCCAAAAGGGGCAGTCCAGCCCGAACTGCTAGGCCTCATCCCTTCTGCACGAGACCACAAGCATCTCCAAACATGTTTCACCCTTGTTGGGGCTCATCATTGAGGAGTAGCTTGGGTCTCTAGGCTCAGCAGGCACGGGACCCACGTCTGTGCATACCCGTCCCACTCGGGGTGACAAAGCAAAAACAAAGAGGTGATGGCTGGAAGGTTTAGAATTAATCTTAACCACTGGCAATGCTCTGGGCAACTCTCCAGACCACCGTTCTTCGCCTGTCAAGCCATTACAGAAGGGGAAAGACCATATGCAAATCAGGCTTGGCGCCACCCCAAAAGGGGCAGTCCAGCCCGAACTGCTAGGCCACATCCCTTCTGCACGAGACCACAAGCATCCCCAAACATGTTTCACCCTTGTTGGGTCTCTAGGCTCAGCAGGTACGGGACCCACGTCTGGGCATACCCGTCCCACTCGGGGTGACAAAGCAAAAACAAAGAGGTGATGGCTGGAAGGTTTAGAATTAATCTTAACCACTGGCAATGCTCTGGGCAACTCTCCAGACCACCATTCTTTGCCTGCCAAGCCATTACAGAAGGGGAAAGACCATATGCAAATCAGGCTTGGCCCCACCCCAAAAGGGGCAGTCCAGCCCAAACTGCTAGGCCACATCCCTTCTGCACGAGACCACAAGCATACCCAAACATGTTTCACCCTTGTTGGGGCACATCATTGAGGAGTAGCTTGGGTCTCTAGGCTCAGCAGGCACGGGACCCACGTCTGGGCATACCCGTCCCACTCGGGGTGACAAAGCAAAAACAAAGCGGTGATGGCTGGAAGGTTTAGAATTAATCTTAACCACTGACAATGCTCTGGGCAACTCTCCAGACTACCGTTCCTCGCCTGCCAAGCCATTACAGAAGGGGAAAGACCATATGCAAATCAGGCTTGGCCCCACCCCAAAAGGGGCTGTCCAGCCCGAACTGCTAGGCCACATCCCTTCTGCACGAGACCACAAGCATCCCCAAACATGTTTCACCCTTGTTGGGGCTCATCAGTGAGGAGTAGCTTGGGTCTCTAGGCTCAGCAGGCACGGGACCCACGTCTGGGCATACCGTTACCACTCGGGGTGACAATGCAAAAACAAAGAGGTGATGGCTGGAAGGTTTTTAATTAATCTTAACCATTGGCAATGCTCCGGGCAACTCTCCAGACCACCGTTCTTCGCCTGCCAAGCTATTACAGAAGGGGAAAGACCATATGCAAATCAGGCTTGGCCCCGCCCCAAAAGGGGCAGTCCAGCCCGAACTGCTAGGCCACATCCCTTCTGCACGAGACCACAAGCATCCCCAAACATGTTTCACCCTTGTTGGGGCTCATCAGTGAGGAGTAGCTTGGGTCTCTAGGCTCAGCAGGCACGGGACCCACGTCTGGGCATACCCGTCCCACTCGGGGTGACAATGCAAAAACAAAGAGGTGATGGCTGGAAGGTTTTTAATTAATCTTAACCACTGGCAATGCTCTGGGCAACTCTCCAGACCACCGTTCTTCGCCTGCCAAGCCATTACAGAAGGGGAAAGACCATATGCAAATCAGGCTTGGCCCCACCCCAAAAGGGGCAGTCCAGCCCGAACTGCTAGGCCACATCCCTTCTGCACGAGACCACAAGCATCCCCAAACATGTTTCACCCTTGTTGGGGCTCATCACTGAGGAGTAGCTTGGGTCTCTAGGCTCAGCAGGCACGGGACCCATGTCTGGGCATACCCGTCCCACTCGGGGTGACAAAGCAAAAACAAAGAGGTAATGGCTGGAAGGTTTAGAATTAATCTTAACCACTGGCAATGCTCTGGGCAACTCTCCAGACCACCATTCTTCGCCTGACAAGCAAGTACAGAAGGGGAAAGACCATATGCAAATCAGGCTTGGCCCCACCCCAAATGGGGCAGTCCAGCCCGAACTGCTAGGCCACATCCCTTCTGCACGAGACCACAAGCATCCCCAAACATGTTTCACCCTTGTTGGGGCTCATCACTGAGGAGTAGCTTGGGTCTCTAGGCTCAGCAGGCACGGGACCCATGTCTGGGCATACCCGTCCCACTCGGGGTGACAAAGCAAAAACAAAGAGGTAATGGCTGGAAGGTTTAGAATTAATCTTAACCACTGGCAATGCTCTGGGCAACTCTCCAGACCACCATTCTTCGCCTGACAAGCAAGTACAGAAAGAGAAAGACCATATGCAAATCAGGCTTGGCCCCACCCCAAAAGGGGAAGTCCAGCACGAACTGTTAGGCCACATCCCTTCTGCACAAGACCACAAGCATCCCCCAAAATGTTTTACCCTTGTTGGGGCTCATCAGTGAGGAGTAGCTTGGGTCTCTAGGCTCAGCAGGCACGGGACCCACGTCTGGGCATACCCGTCCCACTCGGGGTGACAAAGCAAAAACAAAGAGGTGATGGCTGGAAGGTTTAGAATTAATCTTAACCACTGGCAATGCTCTGGGCAACTCTCCAGACCACCGTTCTTCGCCTGCCAAGCCATTACAGAAGGAGAAAGACCATATGCAAATCAGGCTAGGCCCCACCCCAAAAGGGGCAGTCCAGCCCGAACTGTTAGGCCACATCCCTTCTGCATGAGATCACAAGCATCCCCCAAAATGTTTTACCCTTGTTGGGGCTCATCAGTGAGGAGTAGCTTGGGTCTCTAGGCTCAGCAGGCACGGGACCCACGTCTGGGCATACCCGTCCCACTCGGGGTGACAAAGCAAAAACAAAGAGGTGATGGCTGGAAGGTTTAGAATTAATCTTAACCACTGGCAATGCTCTGGGCAACTCTCCAGACCACCGTTCTTCGCCTGCCAATCCATTAGAGAAGGGGAAAGACCATATGCAAATCAGGCTTGGCCGCACCCCAAAAGGGGCAGTCCAGCCCGAACTGCTAGGCCACATCCCTTCTGCACGAGACCACAAGCATCTCCAAACATGTTTCACCCTTGTTGGGGCTCATCAGTGAGGAGTAGCTTGGGTCTCTAGGCTCAGCAGGCACGGGACCCACGTCTGGGCATACCCGTCCCAAACGGGGTGACAATGCAAAAACAAAGAGGTGATGGCTGGAAGGTTTTTAATTAATCTTAACCACTGGCAATGCTCTGGGCAACTCTCCAGACCACCGTTCTTCGCCTGCCACGCCATTACAGAAGGGGAAATACCATATGCAAATCAGGCTTGGCTGCACCCCAAAAGGGGCAGTCCAGCCCGAACTGCTAGGCCTCATCCCTTCTGCACGAGACCACAAGCATCTCCAAACATGTTTCACCCTTGTTGGGGCTCATCATTGAGGAGTAGCTTGGGTCTCTAGGCTCAGCAGGCACGGGACCCACGTCTGTGCATACCCGTCCCACTCGGGGTGACAAAGCAAAAACAAAGAGGTGATGGCTGGAAGGTTTAGAATTAATCTTAACCACTGGCAATGCTCTGGGCAACTCTCCAGACCACCGTTCTTCGCCTGTCAAGCCATTACAGAAGGGGAAAGACCATATGCAAATCAGGCTTGGCGCCACCCCAAAAGGGGCAGTCCAGCCCGAACTGCTAGGCCACATCCCTTCTGCACGAGACCACAAGCATCCCCAAACATGTTTCACCCTTGTTGGGTCTCTAGGCTCAGCAGGTACGGGACCCACGTCTGGGCATACCCGTCCCACTCGGGGTGACAAAGCAAAAACAAAGAGGTGATGGCTGGAAGGTTTAGAATTAATCTTAACCACTGGCAATGCTCTGGGCAACTCTCCAGACCACCATTCTTCGCCTGCCAAGCCATTACAGAAGGGGAAAGACCATATGCAAATCAGGCTTGGCCTTACCCCAAAAGGGGCAGTCCAGCCCAAACTGCTAGGCCACATCCCTTCTGCACGAGACCACAAGCATACCCAAACATGTTTCACCCTTGTTGGGGCACATCATTGAGGAGTAGCTTGGGTCTCTAGGCTCAGCAGGCACGGGACCCACGTCTGGGCATACCCGTCCCACTCGGGGTGACAAAGCAAAAACAAAGCGGTGATGGCTGGAAGGTTTAGAATTAATCTTAACCACTGACAATGCTCTGGGCAACTCTCCAGACTACCGTTCCTCGCCTGCCAAGCCATTACAGAAGGGGAAAGACCATATGCAAATCAGGCTTGGCCCCACCCCAAAAGGGGCTGTCCAGCCCGAACTGCTAGGCCACATCCCTTCTGCACGAGACCACAAGCATCCCCAAACATGTTTCACCCTTGTTGGGGCTCATCAGTGAGGAGTAGCTTGGGTCTCTAGGCTCAGCAGGCACGGGACCCACGTCTGGGCATACCGTTCCCACTCGGGGTGACAATGCAAAAACAAAGAGGTGACGGCTGGAAGGTTTTTAATTAATCTTAACCACTGGCAATGCTCTGGGCAACTCTCCAGACCACCGTTCTTCGCCTGCCAAGCCATTACAGAAGGGGAAAGACCATATGCAAATCAGGCTTGGCCCCACCCCAAAAGGGGCAGTCCAGCCCGAACTGCTAGGCCACATCCCTTCTGCACGAGACCACAAGCATCCCCAAACATGTTTCACCCTTGTTGGGGCTCATCACTGAGGAGTAGCTTGGGTCTCTAGGCTCAGCAGGCACGGGACCCATGTCTGGGCATACCCGTCCCACTCGGGGTGACAAAGCAAAAACAAAGAGGTAATGGCTGGAAGGTTTAGAATTAATCTTAACCACTGGCAATGCTCTGGGCAACTCTCCAGACCACCATTCTTCGCCTGACAAGCAAGTACAGAAGGGGAAAGACCATATGCAAATCAGGCTTGGCCCCACCCCAAATGGGGCAGTCCAGCCCGAACTGCTAGGCCACATCCCTTCTGCACGAGACCACAAGCATCCCCAAACATGTTTCACCCTTGTTGGGGCTCATCAGTGAGGAGTAGCTTGGGTCTATAGGCTCAGCAGGTACGGGACCCACGTCCGGGCATACCCGTCCCACTCGGGGTGACAAAGCAAAAACAAAGAGGTGATGGCTGGAAGGTTTAGAATTAATCTTAACCACTGGCAATGCTCTGGGCAACTCTCCAGACCACCGTTCTTCGCCTGCCAAGCCATTACAGAAGGGGAAAGACCATATGCAAATCAGGCTTGGCCCCACCCCAAAAGGGGCAGTCCAGCCCGAACTGCTAGGCCACATCCCTTCTGCACGAGACCACAAGCATCCCCAAACATGTTTCACCCTTGTTGGGGCTCATCAGTGAGGAGTAGCTTGGGTCTCTAGGCTCAGCAGGCACGGGACCTACGTCTGGGCATACCCGTCCCACTCGGGGTGACAATGCAAAAACAAAGAGGTGATGGCTGGAAGGTTTTTAATTAATCTTAACCATTGGCAATGCTCTGGGCAACTCTCCAGACCACCGTTCTTCACCTGCCAAGCCATTACAGAAGGGGAAAGACCATATGCAAATCAGGCTTGGCCCCACCCCAAAAGGGGCAGTCCAGCCCGAACTGCTAGGCCACATCCCTTCTGCACGAGACCACAAGCATCCCCAAACATGTTTCACCCTTGTTGGGGCTCATCAGTGAGGAGTAGCTTGGGTCTCTAGGCTCAGCAGGCACGGGACCCACGTCTGGGCATACCCGTCCCACTCGGGGTGACAATGCAAAAACAAAGAGGTGATAGCTGGAAGGTTTTTAATTCATCTTAACCACTGGCAATGCTCTGGGCAACTCTCAAGACCACCGTTCTTCGCCTGCCAAGCCATTACAGAAGGGGAAAGACCATATGCAAATCAGGCTTGGCCCCACCCCAAAAGGGGCAGTCCAGCCCGAACTGCTAGGCCACATCCCTTCAGCACGAGACCACAAGCATCCCCAAACATGTTTCACCCTTGTTGGGGCTCATCATTGAGGAGTAGCTTGGGTCTCTAGGCTCAGCAGGCACGGGACCCACGTCTGGGCATACCCATCCCACTCGGGGTGACAAAGCAAAAACAAAGAGGTGATGGCTGGAAGGTTTAGAATTAATCTTAACCACTGGCAATGCTCTGGGCAACTCTCCAGACCACCATTCTTCACCTGACAAGCAAGTACAGAAGGGGAAAGACCATATGCAAATCAGGCTTGGCCCCACCCCAAAAGGGGCAGTCCAGCCCGAACTGCTAGGCCACATCTCTTCTGCACGAGACCACAAGCATCCCCAAACATGTTTCACCCTTGTTGGGGCTCATCAGTGAGGAGTAGCTTGGGTCTCTAGGCTCAGCAGGTAAGGGACCCACGTCTGGGTATACCCGTCCCACTTGGGGAGACAAAGCAAAAACAAAGAGGTGATGGCTGGAAGGTTTAGAATTAATCTTAACCACTGGCAATGCTCTGGGCAACTCTCCAGACCACCGTTCTTCGCCTGCCAAGCCATTACAGAAGGGGAAAGACCATATGCAAATCAGGCTTGGCCCCACCCCAAAAGGGGGAGTCCAGCCCAAACTGCTAGGCCACATCCCTTCTGCACGAGACCACAAGCATCCCCAAACATGTTTCACCCTTGTTGGGGCTCATCATTGAGGAGTAGCTTGGGTCTCTAGGATCAGCAGGCACGGGACCCACGTCTGGGCATACCCGTCCCGCTCGGGGTGACTAAGCAAAAACAAAGAGGTGATGGCTGGAAGGTTTAGAATTAATCTTAACCACTGGCAATGCTCTGGGCAACTCTCCAGACCACCGTTCCTCGCCTGCCAAGCCATTACAGAAGGGGAAAGACCATATGCAAATCAGGCTTGGCCCCACCCCAAGCTGCTAGGCCACATCCCTTCTGCACGAGACCACAAGCATCCCCAAACATGTTTCACCCTTGTTGGGGATCATCAGTGAGGAGTAGCTTGGGTCTCTAGGCTCAACAGGCACGGGACCCACGTCTGGGCATATCCGTCCCACTCGGGGTGACAAAGCAAAAACAAAGAGGTGATGGCTGGAAGGTTTAGAATTAATCTTAACCACTGGCAATGCTCTGGGCAACTCTCCAGACCACCGTTCCTCGCCTGCCAAGCCATTACAGAAGGGGAAAGACCATATGCAAATCAGGCTTTGCCCTACCCAAAAAGGGGCAGTCCAGCCCGAACTGCTAGGCCACATCTCTTCTGCACGAGACCACAAGCATCCCCAAACATGTTTCACCCTTGTTGGGGCTCATCAGTGAGGAGTAGCTTGGGTCTCTAGGCTCAGCAGGTACGGGACCCACGTCTGGGCATACCCGTCCCACTCGGGGAGACAAGGCAAAAACAAAGAGGTGATGGCTGGAAGGTTTAGAATTAATCTTAGCCACTGGCAATGCTCTGGGCAACTCTCCAGACCACCGTTCTTCGCCTGCCAAGCCATTACAGAAGGAGAAAGACCATATGCAAATCAGGCTTGGCCCCACCCCAAAAGGGGCAGTCCAGCCCGAACTGCTAGGCCACATCCCTTCTGCACGAGACCACAAGCATTCCCAAACATGTTTCACCCTTGTTTGGGCTCATCAGTCAGGAGTAGCTTGGGTCTCTAGGCTCAGCAGGCACGGGACCCACGTCTGGGCATACCCGTCCCACTCGGGGTGACAAAGCAAAAACAAAGAGGTGATGGCTGGAAGGTTTAGAATTAATCTTAACCACTGGCAATGCTCTGGGCAACTCTCCAGACCACCATTCTTCGCCTGCCAAGCCATTACAGAAGGGGTAAGACCATATGCAAATCAGGCTTGGCCCCACCCCAAAAGGGGGAGTCCAGCCCAAACTGCTAGGCCACATCCCTTCTGCACGAGACCACAAGCATCCCCAAACATGTTTCACCCTTGTTGGGGCTCATCATTGAGGAGTAGCTTGGGTCTCTAGGCTCAGCAGGCACGGTACCCACGTCTGGGCATACCCGTCCCACTCGGGGTGACAAAGCAAAAACAAAGAGGTGATGGCTGGAAGGTTTAGAATTAATCTTAACCACTGGCAATGCTCTGGGCAACTCTCCAGACCACCGTTCCTCGCCTGCCAAGCCATTACAGAAGGGGAAAGACCATATGCAAATCAGGCTTGGCCCCACCCCAAACTGCTAGGCCACATCCCTTCTGCACGAGACCACAAGCATCCCCAAACATGTTTCACCCTTGTTGGGGCTCATCAGTGAGGAGTAGCTTGGGTCTCTAGGCTCAGCAGGCACGGGACCCACGTCTGGGCATATCCGTCCCACTCGGGGTGACAAAGCAAAAACAAAGAGGTGATGGCTGGAAGGTTTAGAATTAATCTTAACCACTGGCAATGCTCTGGGCAACTCTCCAGACCACCGTTCTTCGCCTGCCAAGCCATTACAGAAGGGGAAAGACCATATGCAAATCAGGCTTGGCCTGTAGGGTATTTTGTGGAGATTTGGGGCCTGACGGTATTTTATTACCGCCGAAAAATAACTTAGCAATAATCACTCTTTGTATTCAGATTTGGCCATGTGCAGCAATAATACAATGGACATGCATTATTTCAGCACCCAGACCTGCATATTTGGTATACGTGGTTGGTGGTATTTTGGTGAGCATAATTCCCTTGTTTTATTTGTGGCCCCAATGTCCAGAACCCCTTATCTTCGCTTAGATTTTTCGTGTGATCACTAGAGAGACCTCAGACCTGCATTCTAGGGATACCACAATTTCCAGTGATAGTGTTGGTGCGCCACCATGGGCAAACTCACTGACTTATTTACGACAGAGAGCTATATGTGGTAGTCTTGTGGTAATTTCCACTACCTTATATACGGTAGGGAGCTATGTTCAGAGAGTCTCTCTTCCCGTTGGCTCATGTACCTCCAACAAGTTATACTACAGTCACTCACAATTATTCATACTGATTCTGACATGCACACATCTGTCTTAAAATGACCATTGCACTGTTTAAAAATCTCCCCACATCATTGGCATTGTAATGGTAAATAGAAAATAAACCACCCGTCTGTTTTCAAATATTTTCTGTATTATAAAAGTTGCATTTAGACATGATCTCATTCTTTACAGAAATAAATAAAATGGTACAGTAAAAGCATTTTCTATGACACACTGCAATTATAGTGGCGGAGAACAGAACTTAAATTGCAACATTAGCACTTGATTAAGACACGCACGGGACTTTCATTTTTCTACACTGACTGCATATTTCCGTGCACACACACAGCTCCCCCAGTTAGGTAATTACCTTATCTGTTCAGAGGCTTCTCTCTGTGAATGTGGCTCTCTTGGCTTAACTCCAGCAAAAAGGAACGCTTGCCTTCTCAAGCCGGGGTCATTGCCTGGAATTCTCAGCTTTTTCAGATAGGACTGCCTCAGCCAGTGGAAAGGTTTTTCTTCCAGCTCTCCCCAATGTCGACTGCAGCAGGACACAGGAATCTGCATTCAGTCAAGACCCCACAGCCAGGTCTTCTCCCCAGTAGTGCAGAAAGATGTCCCCCTGTCTTTTTCCCTGCTACTGCCCACTAAAACTTTCCTCTCAGCCCTCTTTATGACGTGTCCCAATGAAATCCATCATCTCTCATCCTCCTACTCTTCAACAATAGCTTCGCTTATACATTTGCAATTGTTGCAAATCTGACTTCCTCCTTCCTGCCGTTACTGTGCACAACAACACGGATAATCAGGCAGAGAAGAGAAGAAAAAAAAATCTGCATACTCATTTAACTGGTTTTCAGAGTATGCCTAATTCTGCAGTAGAGAACACATTTTATTAGTGGGTTATATTAAAATAAGGTTTTATTAGTCAGGTTAATGGTTAATAGGTTAGCTGTTAATTTTCAAATGTGTCTCTAGCAATATAGGCATTTCAGGTGAAAAATAGTGTGCATTTTTAAATGAACACGTGTGCTTTTAACTGTAAAAATAGCTTTGCATCTTATATGTTAAAATCGTTTTTGACTGAATAGCCTGTCTTTCCTTGTTAATCTGCTAACCCATATAGCAATGCACCGCACCCTTGTGGTGGTGGTGCTGCAAAAATTTTGTGCTACTTGTGCAGTATTGCTGTACTGTGTACTGTAACACGCCAAATATCCTTACATATACCCTCCTTTTTTTTTTAGAACTTGGCTATAATCCAAGCCAATTCCTAAAAACAACTTGTTCTTTCTTTTTCTCTTAAAATGCATGTGTATTGGGATATCTTTCTCTTCCTGACGTAGTCAGTAAAATCAGTAACATTTTCATTTTTACTGATAGCACAATCAACCATCCACCCATGATTAGCACCAGGATAGCCAAACCCACTATTGAGCGTTCCCCCCAGGTTCCCCAATTAAATCTTTCCACTTCGATTATGCCCAGATTACTAATTGTAATATTGTTTTTTCGCAAATTCATTTTCATAACATGTCTTTCTTTATGATTCAATAAATATTCCACATCTGGATCTATTGGAAAAGTATCCCTTTGAAAAAAATCGATATTTTCCACTTGGCTTTCCCAAACATCATTTGTTACATGGAACAATGTTAATCCCCCAATTGACACAATTGCATCCTTTGGAACCTGTAAACAAAAAACATTATATTTTACCTGTTTAACCACGTATGTTCCATGGTTTAAATGTACTACCGTCATGTTCTTTAAACAGGTGCTGACCAACCATTTACCTCTGACCATCTTAGCCTGTGCCATTTCTTCACTCCCCATATTACTAATAATCACTTCACATCCCTCTGATATACTTGGGTCAGATTTCAATCCACAAATAGCATCTGTGGCATCAGGAACAAACGGTTTACCTGGACACATATAATTTTGTTCTTTAAATGTTACACATGTTTCCAGGTTTGGTATTAAATAAACTTCAGGTTCCCATGACTGAAATGCCACCACTTCTGGAGTCTTAATCTTAATGAATTTGTCCTCTTGCCAAAATCCCACGTTGTGTACCCACTTCGTTTGATAAATAAGTTCAGGGGCTACAAATGGGATGCATAGCAAAAATCCGATCTCTAGTCTTTCCAAGTCCACATATAACGGCATTGCATTCCCCATTTCGAATGCAATTTTTATCTGTATAAGGTCAATTTCCCTCCTGGTCAATCTTTCTATCATTTGACGAATGATATCCTGCGAAACAAAATACAAGGGAATATGTCCTTGAATCAATTGTGAAACTGCAGTTTGAACTTCTCTCATATAATTCGTTAATAGTCTATCAACAGGACTCATTATGTTCAATATTTCATTTAAAGTTCTGTCATGCTTAAGTATTATTTTAGTCGCCCGTTGCATCACATCCGCTTGTTCATTTAGAATGATTGCAGTTTCATTTATGAATCTTACTTGTTCATCCAGTCCCCCTCTAATTCCATCTAATGTCTTTTGTATTATTTCTAGGTCAATACTCAGTTGTTGTGCTTTAGTACTCAGTGTTCCTACCGAAATAGAATTGGCTGTTGATATTGTAGTACCTATTATTGCTCCAATTATAGACATTACCATTGATATCGCGAGCATCACCGCACCTCTCTTTCCTCTCCTCTTCTTAATGTCTGCTGAATTCACGAATGTTTTTTCCAATTGCATTAATATATCTCTTATTGACTGCTTAGTGTCCTCTTTTCTTATTTCCAGCCACTCTTTAGTCTGTTCAATCTTAATTCCGGTATTGTTCAAGTGTTTTTCAATCAAAATCTCAGGATTTAATGGAATGTATATATTTTGGAAAATCATCCTTCTATCACTCATGATGAATCCTGGTGCCTCTTCCACCGCGATACCAGATGCTGGTCCAGGTTCAATGACAACCTGTGCTTCTGAATTCTTGAAGATCCCTCCAAATATCATCATCGTTAAACATGTCATCGGTATCATCTTCAATGCTGATCGCTTTGTAGCCTTGGTCTTCACCCCTCTTTGGGGCTTTCCCGGAATCCGTCCTCGCGGGCTCCAGGACTCCATCGTCTCCCGTGGCCTCTGGTCCCAGAACCTCCGACCAAATAATGTTAATTGTCTAAATCAAAATAGAAAATAAACAGATTAAGTACATAGCACAATACTAACTTCATCCTTTTGCCAAAATAAAACATGCTTGGTAAAAATACTTCGTTTTTTTTTTTCTTTTTTCTGAAATTAAACACAAGTTAAAAGAAAACAAACACATATAAAACAGCATTCAATATTTAATACACTTTCTCTCTGCACACCAACCACGAGCTTCCGTTATATGTGCATTTATTTATTTATTTATTTATTTATTTATTTATTTATTTATATTATATATTTTCACATATATTACAGTGTTTATGTGCCATCATAACAATCAACTTTTTTTTTTTAACTTCTTTGTCACTGCCTCCTGATCACACCCATTTATTTTCTCAAGGGACTCTATCCGTTTCCACATGCTCAAGCTGCCTGATCTCATGTCTGGGATGGCATGGTTTGATTTGATTTACATGGACAAACTGCTCTATTGCTGTTTCACCTTCATTTTTCAAAATTTTATACACTACAGGAGAGACTTTATCTATAATTCGAAATGGCCCCTGCCAGGCTGCCAGAAATTTAGAATTTTTCTGTTTACTTTTTCCAAAATGAAACTTGTACACCTGATCCCCTACATTGTATTCCTTTACTGATGTCTTTTTGTCATAATATGACTTAGCACTGTCAGCAGCTCTTTCCAGATTTCTCTGCACAAAAGCAAATGCATGTTGCAAATGCCTCCTCAGTTCATCAATATATTCATGAACTGTGGATGCACTCACTAGAGTTTGCTCATGTGTTCTGTATAGTAGGTGTTGTGGTAACACCATTTTCCTACCTGTTAAGACCTCATGGGGGCTAACACCTGTTGCTTTGGCAGGAGTCGACCTGATTGCCATCAAAACCAATGGTAAACGCAAATCCCAGCTGGAACCTGCTTCTGCCACAAATTTCTTTAAAATGTCCACAACAGACCTATTGCTTCTTTCAACTGTACCTGAAGACGCCGCCCGATATGCGATATGTAGTTTCCTTTTCACACCTAGTATTTGCCATACCTTACTCATTAGAGTACTTGTGAAATGACTTCCTCTGTCTGACTCAATTCTTTGTGGCAACCCAAACCTTGAGAACACATGGTTCACCAGCAATGTGGCTGCTGTTTGCGCACTACAATCTGGTGCGGGAATGCACTCAATCCACTTTGACATCAAACATACCACACTCAAAATATAGCGGTGTCCCCTGCTCGACCTTTTTAAAGGACCTACATAGTCTATTTGCAAATCTGACCATGGGAGAGTTAGGCCTCTTTTCATCAATGGTGCTCTATGCATTGGTGAAGCAGGTTTAAATTGGGCGCATACTAGACATCCTCTAGTATATAATTCCACATCTTGGGACATATGTGGCCAGTAAGCATAATCTTTTAGTATTTCTAATGTCTTTTGTGAACCTCTATGGCCTGCAGTTATGGCATCATGTGCATGGTGTAGCATTAGTCCTCTGAATGAAAGGGGTACTACCCACTGTATTTGCCCTGTTATGGACTCTCTAATCATGAGCCCATCCTGTAATCTAATTCGTGTTTTGTTCTTTAATAACACCCTCAACTCTTCTTTTCCCATACAATCATTTTCTGTTAAAGGATTTTGTTCAGGATCTATCAAATGATTATAATAGATTCCCAAAATTTGATCATTCTTTTGTGCCTCAATCAAATCTTGGTCTGGCGTGTCATGACTCCACTGCACCACCGGTTGATCTACCTCCTTTGGTGCTTTAGAACGTGTGACTGCATCAATTTGTATTTCACCCATTAAATAATCAATAGGTAGCAATTCTCCCATCACAGCCCCAATCTTAGCCAGATGGTCTGCCTTATCATTTCCCTCCTTATCCTCTCCTGGTGTTTTTAAATGCCCACGAATTTTTCTCCAGTATATTGTTAAATTATTTTCTGACACCAATTTGTCTATGGCTTGTATCATTTTTCCATGTTTAAGTGGCTTTTTGTTGTATGTAACCATGCCTCTTGCTTTCCAACCAGGCAAATACTCCACAAAGCTATTCCGTGCATAGTCAGAATCAGTCACCAGGACAATTTCACTGAACTTTTTATCAACTGCAGTAGCAATTGCTTTATAGATGGCTGCCAATTCCGCCACCTGACTGCTCCTATCTCCAATCCTCATCCCTATACTAGGAACGCCTTCACATTTCAACCAGACATTTCCTATTCCTGCCACTAATTGTTTATTACTGTCATTTTCAATGTGAAAAGCACAACCATCCACATATACAGTTGGCAAATCCTTGCATGTTTTTTCATCAAAAGCTTTGTGTGGTGATTGTTCAAATTCCTGTAAACCAGCTTCCACATCCATTTCATTTGTTATTTGTTCAGCTGCACAGTCATGTAAGTCAGCTAACCCTTGAGCAATTGGGCTCTTTTTATTTTGTCCATATCTTACTTCTACGGGAAAACCTTGTAATGCCAGCGTCCATGAAGTGATTCTGGATTGTGCTAGATTGCCTGATCTAATTCTTTTACTCTCTAAAAATTGCAAAGGTTGATGATTTGTTTCAATAATCACCTTTTCTCCCTGAACAATGGGGCGGAAATGTTGTAGCGCCCACACAGTGGTTAATAGGGCCTTTTCGCATTCATTAAATTTCATTTCAACTTGGGAAAATGCCTTACTTGCATATGCAATGGTTTTGTGATTCAAATCGTGTTTTTGTGATAACACTGCTGACATACAATGTTCAGAAAAGCCTATTTCTATAAAGAAATCCCTGTCCTTTATGGGGTATGCTAAACATGGTGCCTTTACAAGACATTCCTTCAATCTAGCCACTGCATCAGACTGCTCTCTTTCCCATCTCCAGGGAGTATTTAGTTTAAGCAGTTTAGTCAATGGTTGAGTGATTTCTGCATAATTCTCAATGAACTTTCTGTTATAGCCTGTCATCCCTAATAAACTTTTTACTCCTTTCTCATTTTTAGGATCTTTTAATCTTTGTATGGCCTCTATTTTCTTCCTTTGTGGATTTAGCCCATGTTCAGTCACTTCATGCCCTAGAAAGTTCACTTTTTTCTTGCACCATTGTGCTTTTTGCAAAGATACTTTGGCGCCTGCTTTCTGCAATTGGCCAAGCACATGTCTTATTTCATCAAAATGGCTTTTAAGGTTTTCATTTTTTATCAAGACATCATCCACATAAACTATTGTCCCTCTTTCCGCTGCATCCGGCATGGCCTTTCTCAAAAATATGCCAAATTCACTCCCACTATTGATGTACCCGAACGGAGCTCTAATCCAGGCATATTGAGTCCTGTCAAATGTAAAGGAAAATAGGTGTTGTATCTCCTCTGCCAATGGCACACACCAATATCCAGATGTGAGATCTAACGTGGTAAATACATTTGAACCATGTATCTGAGCTAGGCCCTGATCAATGAATGGTAGTGGCCATCTAGATACTGGTACTCTTTTATTTAACTCTCTTAAGTCTGCACACAGCCGCCATTGACCATTTGGCTTTAACACACCTAAAATAGGCGTATTGGATGTGCTATGAATGGGCCTAATTATTCCCCGTGATTCCAAATTTTTAATAATCTCTGCCAATGATTCTAAACATGCCAGCGGTAGTCTATACTGGCGTACAAACACTGGATTTCTGCTACAACCTTCTGGTAGTGTGGCCACATGTAAATCAGTTAAACCACAATCATAAGCATCTTTTGCAAATACATCCTTAAACTCCATAAATATTTCCCTCAGATTGCGTCGATCCTCATCGCTGTCACATGCATCCGCTAAGGAGATCTGCTCTTCTACCATTCTGGAAAATTCTGGAAACTCTTCTGGTAAAGGAATCTCAGCGCTTTCCTCTAACTGTGTGGCTGTGTCTTTTTGTAGAGCTGCCACTTTCAAATATTTTGGCAGATCAGCTTCCACTTCAATGGGCTGATTTCCTGTTTCATTTTCATTTAAATTAAATATTATGCAATCCTCTTGATGGCAGCACACTGTCTCATTTGAATCATAAGGATACACAGAATGAATTTTAAATATTCCTTTGGGCTGAGAGTCCAGGTGTTCTGGCAACTCGCCCTTGGCATCTACATATTTTTCAGGAATATTCCCAATCACCATGTTATTTAAATCTGCCGTATAATGT
The DNA here is from genome assembly GCF_040938575.1 of Ambystoma mexicanum. NCBI lineage: Eukaryota > Metazoa > Chordata > Amphibia > Caudata > Ambystomatidae > Ambystoma > Ambystoma mexicanum. Next base: position 918,992,020 of record NC_090926.1, on the reverse strand, counting down.
GATTTTTGTATGGCCATTCCTAATGGGGAGTTTTCCTCTAAATGAATGTCCTGACAACCTTTATTATTTACCATGATTTTTACAGATCCTTCACCAATGTCTACCAATGGAATGTATTCATAATCCAGGCCTTGCTGTTTTATGGATTCATTCAGGCATACAAATGCATCAGAGCCTTTCATCTGCTGTCCATTTTTGCATTTCAGTGTTATTGCAAACTGTTTTGTAAATGCAGGAACAATAGTATTTTTCCTCATCTGTAATTCGACTGCATAAGGAACTAGTTGTGCACAATGATAAGCCCTTCTTTTGTCTTCAAATTCAGGCGCCGGCCCACCTAGGCGTGACCATATTTTTTGATTAAGGAAATCTAACACCATACACATTCTGTGCATGATGTCATTGCCCATGTAAAATTCATTTTGTGCTCCACTCACTATCCATACATTATGGTAAATTGTTTTCTGCCCAATGCTAATTTTAAGCATGCATCTGCCTGTAATCCGGTTTTCAAAGTCTGGACTGTCCAACCCAGAAACATATTGGTTTTTAATCCTAAATTTCGGGATTTCTTCCCTCTCCATAATTTTTTGCAACAATTTCTCATTAATGAAACTCCTTTCATGTTCAAGCGCTAAAGTGGCTTTTATTGTTTTAAGATAATCATTTATACCAACGTGAACCCATGGTTGCTCATCTTCTATGTGTATCTCTGCCAGAGTGGTAATGTGTTTCTCTGAATCTGTTTTAGGAACAATATTCTGTTTGCATGTATTCTCTTTTAAGTAAAAACGTAATGTGTGCTCATCTATAGCAGTCTGCCAATCTTTCCTTGGGTCCAAGTATATTTGTACAGGTAGTTTTTCATTGTCGCTCTGATCTTTGTCTTGACACATTAATATAACAGTGACACTAGGTATGCAGCTATTCTGGAGATATACCTCCACAGCATCATTTGTTTTGGCAACGGTGTGACATTCTTTTATATTGCTGTTTTGTGATTTTAGTTTCTTAGGCCTCAATGGTTTTTTGGTTAAGGACCACAGCACTCCATTCACCCCATCTATGAGAGGAGACAATCTTTTCAGGCAATCTGTCCCCATCAGAAATGGAATTTCACAAATAGATGTGATCAATACCTCTTGTTTCATTCTGTGCTTTCCTATTTTTATGTCAACCTCAGTTACACCTATGATGGGCACCTCCTCCCCATTAAAGTTATGCACTGGGCCTTGATTTGCCCTCACTGTGATCTGACTCTGTGGAGGCCTCCCTTCATTGATACTCTTTACCAGCTCCTTGGACATAATTGTGGCCTGTGCGCCAGTGTCAATCATAGCAAAGGTGTGGCATTTTTCTTCTACAGTGATGGGTGCATAATATCTGTCCTCAACTTCCTCTAATACACATAAGAAATGTGAATTCTTACTGATTTCAGGGCTCACCTTTCTCAGGTCTTTTTCACTTTTGGCTAAGCACATTGGTAAATGAAAAGACATTTTTCCCTCCTTTTTACCCATTTCTGTGCGAGATATTTTATTCATTTCTCCATGTTCAGAGGTTTTTTGGAGTGTGGCCACCGTTCGCCCATCCATCTGGGTAACATCAGAGACCACATTACAACCTTCCAACTGAACATGTGTAACAACATCATTCAGCAATTTGTCATTTTTTAATTCTGTGCATTTGTGATCATTTAGTGTAATACCAGCCCTTTCAGCCTCTTCAAAAATATGTGGCTCAAAGAATTTTTCAGGTGATTGACTTGTACCCTCCTTGTGAGTATTTCCTTTTTCTGTCTGTGTTTGGTCATTGTTTTGCTTGCCCAGGGAAGGAGCTATGGCATCCCCAATTACTCCCTGTTCACTGGTATTCCCCATGCATGAGTCATTTTTCTTAAATCTGTCCCTTTGTTCTTTTGGAATTCCTAATGTTTCTTTTTCATTTGTGCAAATCTTTACTGTTTTATTTAGCTCTAAGTTAAACCGTACCTCTTTTTTAGAAGTATTTACACTTTCTATCACAATTTCATTTACTGGTACTTTCATTTTTAATCCATTAGTCACCTCAGAGTTGTCATGCAAAATTATATCAGAGCAATCTGTCATTTTGGCACTGCAGTTATCATGAGTACTTAGTCACTTTTCGGAAGCCCCCCGGTCATTGCTATGGCCATCAGCCCCCTCTTTGGAAGGTTGTTTTTGCGCTGTATAGAGCTTTCCTATTTGCTCAGCTAACATTTTCACTTGGGCCTCAAGGCACTGGAACCTTTCCATCTCTCTAGGATCCTCTTTCTGTGGCCTAGGTCGATATTGGTTGTTTTCCCCCTGATTGGATCTATTCTGATACCTCTCAGGTGATTGATACCGGTTGGGATGGTTTCTGAACTCTTGATTCATTTGTGGAGGGGAGCGGGTTGCACCCATCCTTTGATTATAGTCCCCTGGTGGGGAATCATTGTACTGGCGTGGACTGTAGTTCACGTTTTGCCTCATGTCCTGTCTCTCAGATTGTGGGTACTGGCCCCTATATTGATTTCCATTATCAGTAAATCGATCCACATATCGGGGCCTATCCTGATTACCATATATCATGGTGCTGGGATCAAATCTGCTCTGTGTCCCCAATGACTGGTAGGGACCATCATTTCTTTGATCTTGATTTTGTCTCTGGTTATTGTTCATACCTGCCATATCAGACCGGTATCTTACCCGGGGTCTATCTCCTAAATATCTAGGGCTGATGTAGCTCTCTCTATTACTAGGATCATGTGATTGGAACATTGGTACAGGAAATGGCGATCTTTGTTGATTACCCCTTTGTTCAGGTGTCACATTATTTTTACCTTGGCTTTGAGCAGACTCAAGGGACATTTTGGCTGACCTGATTTCCATTACTGTGGCTGAGGGTTCTTTAGATTTAGGCCTAGTATCTTTCATTTTATCACTTTCTCTACCCTGACAATAGAGTACCTCATATAGCTTGGTGCTTTGATGTACAATCCATTCAAGGGACTTGTCACGGTCAAATTCACGGACCAATTGGGATATGATGTCTTTCTGTAGCCCATAGAAGTATGCGGTTTTAAACTCATTGGAATTTGAGTCAAAAGATACATCAAAGCGAGAGAATGCTCTTTTTAAGTCTTGTAAAAATTGGCGAGGTGATGTATTAGGTCCAGCAGTAATAGTGTACGCGACTTTCTTTGCCTCCTGCAATGACTGAAAAGGAGAAAAATGACGCCTAATTTCTTTTTCAAACTCCAGCCATGTCATATTCTGCTGTTCATTTAATCCCCTTATGATGCTGGCCGTCGGGGCATCTAAAGTTAAATGAAAATATTGTCTGTACTGTTCCTTAGGTATCTGGAGCGCTTTAAAAATGTCATGCACCGCTTCTAAGTGATCCTCAATGCAGCATTCACCTCCCTTTTTAAATGGTTTGATCAGGGCTTTAATGGATTTCATTATTTTTATGGGGCTACTTGTTGCAATGCATGGAATTGCACTATTTTGTGAGTCAATCCTGTTTTCAGGTGTATGAGATTGGTGGCTGCCCCCAATGGGAGTATCAAATCCCCCAAGGGCGCTGCAACCAAGTTCAGTCACCGGCCCTGTCACTGGGGCACTAGCTCTTTGGGCAGAGCTAGAATTCACCTCCACTCCATTGAATGTGGTACCCTGCCGCCTCTCCTGGGACCTGGGAATGCACATTTGCTGTTCTAAGTCCTTACACTTTTTAAGGAGTCTGTTGGCTTCATCATGCAAATAATTATTTTCATCACTCATTTTATTAATTGCCTCCTGCATATCGCACATTTGCATTTGGCATTCATTGAACTCTTTATTTCTCTTGTCTCTTTCTTGGATCATTTTAATCATTTCTTGTTCTGCACTCTGGAGATCACCTTCTTTTTCGCAATGTTCTTTTTGTAAAATCTGCATTTCTGAAACAACCTCATCTTTATCCTGCCTAATGTGATCCACTAAGGCTTTTAAGTGTGTCAATTCTTGCTCACTATCTTCAAATTGTTTCTTGCTTTTGGATAACTGAGTATCAAAGTCTCTGCATTTTAATTGCATGTCTTTTTGGCATACATCCAATTCTGCTCTCAACATTTCCTGATTTTTACTTGCCCCATCTAATTCAGTCTTTAACCTGTTAATTAGTTGAGTATCATTCTCTTGCATTCGCAGGGACTTGTTTAAAATAAACCATATTTTGCCGCATAGCCGTATTAAACAGTCTTTCTCTGCACTTTTATCGGCTGCATTCAATAATCTTGTAAGGCAGACCTGAATTATGCTGCCTTCTGCAAAAATATTGTCTAGTTTTTCTTTCTGCACCTCACCCTGAATGCGGTTACTCCATTCTAAGGTACTGTTCGAAGACCAATTCCCATGTGCAAATAACTTTGCCTCTAAATATTGCACTAGATCTGAGAATGTGGTTTCCCTTTGTGACATTCTGAAATTCGTTTTTAGTGGCACACTGCTATTATAAAATGGGTTCCCTTTAATGTGCAAATGGCAGTGTGAGACACACTTGCCACGCCCAGTAGGTACTCTGTGATCACTTTCCCGGCCTGCAACGCACCATAAATATGTAGGGTATTTTGTGGAGATTTGGGGCCTGACGGTATTTTATTACCGCCGAAAAATAACTTAGCAATAATCACTCTTTGTATTCAGATTTGGCCATGTGCAACAATAATACAATGGACATGCATTATTTCAGCACCCAGACCTGCATATTTGGTATACGTGGTTGGTGGTATTTTGGTGAGCATAATTCCCTTGTTTTATTTGTGGCCCCAATGTCCAGAACCCCTTATCTTCGCTTAGATTTTTCGTGTGATCACTAGAGAGACCTCAGACCTGCATTCTAGGGATACCACAATTTCCAGTGATAGTGTTGGTGCGCCACCATGGGCAAACTCACTGACTTATTTACGACAGAGAGCTATATGTGGTAGTCTTGTGGTAATTTCCACTACCTTATATACGGTAGGGAGCTATGTTCAGAGAGTCTCTCTTCCCGTTGGCTCATGTACCTCCAACAAGTTATACTACAGTCACTCACAATTATTCATACTGATTCTGACATGCACACATCTGTCTTAAAATGACCATTGCACTGTTTAAAAATCTCCCCACATCATTGGCATTGTAATGGTAAATAGAAAATAAACCACCCGTCTGTTTTCAAATATTTTCTGTATTATAAAAGTTGCATTTAGACATGATCTCATTCTTTACAGAAATAAATAAAATGGTACAGTAAAAGCATTTTCTATGACACACTGCAATTATAGTGGCGGAGAACAGAACTTAAATTGCAACATTAGCACTTGATTAAGACACGCACGGGACTTTCATTTTTCTACACTGACTGCATATTTCCGTGCACACACACAGCTCCCCCAGTTAGGTAATTACCTTATCTGTTCAGAGGCTTCTCTCTGTGAATGTGGCTCTCTTGGCTTAACTCCAGCAAAAAGGAACGCTTGCCTTCTCAAGCCGGGGTCATTGCCTGGAATTCTCAGCTTTTTCAGATAGGACTGCCTCAGCCAGTGGAAAGGTTTTTCTTCCAGCTCTCCCCAATGTCGACTGCAGCAGGACACAGGAATCTGCATTCAGTCAAGACCCCACAGCCAGGTCTTCTCCCCAGTAGTGCAGAAAGATGTCCCCCTGTCTTTTTCCCTGCTACTGCCCACTAAAACTTTCCTCTCAGCCCTCTTTATGACGTGTCCCAATGAAATCCATCATCTCTCATCCTCCTACTCTTCAACAATAGCTTCGCTTATACATTTGCAATTGTTGCAAATCTGACTTCCTCCTTCCTGCCGTTACTGTGCACAACAACACGGATAATCAGGCAGAGAAGAGAAGAAAAAAAAATCTGCATACTCATTTAACTGGTTTTCAGAGTATGCCTAATTCTGCAGTAGAGAACACATTTTATTAGTGGGTTATATTAAAATAAGGTTTTATTAGTCAGGTTAATGGTTAATAGGTTAGCTGTTAATTTTCAAATGTGTCTCTAGCAATATAGGCATTTCAGGTGAAAAATAGTGTGCATTTTTAAATGAACACGTGTGCTTTTAACTGTAAAAATAGCTTTGCATCTTATATGTTAAAATCGTTTTTGACTGAATAGCCTGTCTTTCCTTGTTAATCTGCTAACCCATATAGCAATGCACCGCACCCTTGTGGTGGTGGTGCTGCAAAAATTTTGTGCTACTTGTGCAGTATTGCTGTACTGTGTACTGTAACACGCCAAATATCCTTACAGGCCCCACCCCAAAAGGGGCAGTCCAGCCTGAACTGCTAGGCCACATCCCTTCTGCACGAGACCACAAGCATCCCCAAACATGTTTTACCCTTGTTGGGGCTCATCAGTGAGGAGTAGCTTGGGTTTCTAGGCTCAGCAGGCACGGGACCCACGTCTGGGCATACCCGTCCCACTCAGGGTGACAAAGCCAAAACAAAGAGGTGATGGCTGGAAGGTTTAGAATTAATATTAACCACTGGCAATGCTCTGGGCAACTCTCCAGACCACCGTTCTTCACCTGCCAAGCCATTACAGAAGGGGAAAGACCATATGCAAATCAGGCTTGGCCCCACCCCAAAAGGGGCAGTCCAGCCCGAACTGCTAGGCCACATCCCTTCTGCACGAGTCCACAAGCATCCCCAAACATGTTTCACCCTTGTTGGGGCTCATCATTGAGGAGTAGCTTGGGTCTCTAGGCTCAGCAGGCACGGGACCCACGTCTGGGCATACCTGTCCCACTCGGGGTGACAAAGCAAAAACAAAGAGGTGATGGCTGGAAGGTTTAGAATTAATCTTAACCACTGGCAATGCTCTGGGCAACTCTCCAGACCACTGTTCTTCGCCTGCCAAGCCATTACAGAAGAGGAAAAACCATATGCAAATCAGGCTTGGCTGCACCCCAAAAGGGGCAGTCCAGCCCGAACTGCTAGGCCACATCCCTTCTGCACGAGACCACAAGCATCCCAAAACATGTTTCGCCCTTGTTGGGGCTCATCAGTGAGGAATAGCTTGGGTCTCTAGGCTCAGCAGACACGGGACCCACGTCTGGGCATACCCGTCCCACTCGGGGTGACAAAGCAAAAACAAAGAGGTGATGGCTGGAAGGTTTAGAATTAATCTTAACCACTGGCAATGCTCTGGGCAACTCTCCAGACCACCGTTCTTCGCCTGCCTAGCCATTACAGAAGGGGAAAGACCATATGCAAATCAGGCGTGGCCCACCCCAAAAGGGGCAGTCCAGCCCGAACTGCTAGGCCACATCCCTTCTGCACGAGACCACAAGCAACCCCAAACATGTTTCACCCTTGTTGGGGCTCATCAGTGAGGAGTAGCTTGGGTCTCTAGGCTCAGCAGGCACGGGACCCACGTCTGGGCATACCTGTCCCACTCGGGGTGACAAAGCAAAAACAAAGAGGTGATGGCTGGAAGGTTTAGAATTAATCTTAACCACTGGCAATGCTCTGGGCAACTCTCCAGACCACCGTTCTTCGCCTGCCAAGCCATTACAGAAGGGGAAAGACCATATGCAAATCAGGCTTGGCCCCACCCAAAAGGGGCAGTCCAGCCCGAACTGCTAGGCCACATCCCTTCTGCACGAGACCACAAGCATCCCCAAACATGTTTCACCCTTGTTGGGGCTCTTCAGTGAGGAGTAGCTTGGGTCTCTAGGCTCAGCAGGCACGGGACCCACGTCTGGGCATACCCGTCCCACTCGGGGTGACAAAGCAAAAACAAAGAGGTGATGGCTGGAAGGTTTAGAATTAATCTTAACCACTGGCAATGCTCTGGGCAACTCTCCAGACCACCATTCTTCACCTGACAAGCAAGTACAGAAGGGGAAAGACCATATGCAAATCAGGCTTGGCCCCACCCCAAATGGGGCAGTCCAGCCCGAACTGCTAGGCCACATCTCTTCTGCACGAGACCACAAGCATCCCCAAACATGTTTCATCCTTGTTGGGGCTCATCAGTGAGGAGTAGCTTGGGTCTCTAGGCTCAGCAGGTACGGGACCCACGTCTGGGTATACCCGTCCCACTTGGGGAGACAAAGCAAAAACAAAGAGGTGATGGCTGGAAGGTTTAGAATTAATCTTAACCACTGGCAATGCTCTGGGCAACTCTCCAGACCACCGTTCTTCGCCTGCCAAGCCATTACAGAAGGGGAAAGACCATATGCAAATCAGGATTGGCCCCACCCCAAAAGGGGGAGTCCAGCCCAAACTGCTAGGCCACATCCCTTCTGCACGAGACCACAAGCGTCCCCAAACATGTTTCACCCTTGTTGGGGCTCATCATTGAGGAGTAGCTTGGGTCTCTAGGCTCAGCAGGCACGGGACCCACGTCTGGGCATACCCGTCCCGCTCGGGGTGACTAAGCAAAAACAAAGAGGTGATGGCTGGAAGGTTTAGAATTAATCTTAACCACTGGCAATGCTCTGGGCAACTCTCCAGACCACCGTTCCTCGCCTGCCAAGCCATTACAGAAGGGGAAAGACCATATGCAAATCAGGCTTGGCCCCACCCCAAGCTGCTAGGCCACATCCCTTCTGCACGAGACCACAAGCATCCCCAAACATGTTTCACCCTTGTTGGGGCTCATCAGTGAGGAGTAGCTTGGGTCTCTAGGCTCAACAGGCACGGGACCCACGTCTGGGCATATCCGTCCCACTCGGGGTGACAAAGCAAAAACAAAGAGGTGATGGCTGGAAGGTTTAGAATTAATCTTAACCACTGGCAATGCTCTGGGCAACTCTCCAGACCACCGTTCCTCGCCTGCCAAGCCATTACAGAAGGGGAAAGACCATATGCAAATCAGGCTTTGCCCTACCCCAAAAGGGGCAGTCCAGCCCGAACTGCTAGGCCACATCTCTTCTGCACGAGACCACAAGCATCCCCAAACATGTTTCACCCTTGTTGGGGCTCATCAGTGAGGAGTAGCTTGGGTCTCTAGGCTCAGCAGGTACGGGACCCACGTCTGGGCATACCCGTCCCACTCGGGGAGACAAGGCAAAAACAAAGAGGTGATGGCTGGAAGGTTTAGAATTAATCTTAGCCACTGGCAATGCTCTGGGCAACTCTCCAGACCACCGTTCTTCTCCTGCCAAGCCATTACAGAAGGAGAAAGACCATATGCAAATCAGGCTTGGCCCCACCCCAAAAGGGGCAGTCCAGCCCGAACTGCTAGGCCACATCCCTTCTGCACGAGACCACAAGCATTCCCAAACATGTTTCACCCTTGTTTGGGCTCATCAGTGAGGAGTAGCTTGGGTCTCTAGGCTCAGCAGGCACGGGACCCACGTCTGGGCATACCCGTCCCACTCGGGGTGACAAAGCAAAAACAAAGAGGTGATGGCTGGAAGGTTTAGAATTAATCTTAACCACTGGCAATGCTCTGGGCAACTCTCCAGACCACCATTCTTCGCCTGCCAAGCCATTACAGAAGGGGAAAGACCATATGCAAATCAGGCTTGGCCCCACCCCAAAAGGGGGAGTCCAGCCCAAACTGCTAGGCCACATCCCTTCTGCACGAGACCACAAGCATCCCCAAACATGTTTCACCCTTGTTGGGGCTCATCATTGAGGAGTAGCTTGGGTCTCTAGGCTCAGCAGGCACGGGACCCACGTCTGGGCATACCCGTCCCACTCGGGGTGACAAAGCAAAAACAAAGAGGTGATGGCTGGAAGGTTTAGAATTAATCTTAACCACTGGCAATGCTCTGGGCAACTCTCCAGACCACCGTTCCTCGCCTGCCAAGCCATTACAGAAGGGGAAAGACCATATGCAAATCAGGCTTGGCCCCACCCCAAACTGCTAGGCCACATCCCTTCTGCACGAGACCACAAGCATCCCCAAACATGTTTCACCCTTGTTGGGGCTCTTCAGTGAGGAGTAGCTTGGGTCTCTAGGCTCAGCAGGCACGGGACCCACGTCTGGGCATACCCGTCCCACTCGGGGTGACAAAGCAAAAACAAAGAGGTGATGGCTGGAAGGTTTAGAATTAATCTTAACCACTGGCAATGCTCTGGGCAACTCTCCAGACCACCATTCTTCACCTGCCAAGCCATTACAGAAGGGGAAAGACCATATGCAAATCAGGCTTGGCCCCACCCCAAAAGGGGGAGTCCAGCCCAAACTGCTAGGCCACATCCCTTCTGCACGAGACCACAAGCATCCCCAAACATGTTTCACCCTTGTTGGGGCTCATCATTGAGGAGTAGCTTGGGTCTCTAGGCTCAGCAGGCACGGGACCCACGTCTGGGCATACCCGTCCCACTCGGGGTGACAAAGCAAAAACAAAGAGGTGATGGCTGGAAGGTTTAGAATTAATCTTAACCACTGGCAATGATCTGGGCAACTCTCCAGACCACCGTTCCTCGCCTGCCAAGCCATTACAGAAGGGGAAAGACCATATGCAAATCAGGCTTGGCCCCACCCCAAACTGCTAGGCCACATCCCTTCTGCACGAGACCACAAGCATCCCCAAACATGTTTCACCCTTGTTGGGGCTCATCAGTGAGGAGTAGCTTGGGTCTCTAGGCTCAGCAGGCACGGGACCCACGTCTGGGCATATCCGTCCCACTCGGGGTGACAAAGCAAAAACAAAGAGGTGATGGCTGGAAGGTTTAGAATTAATCTTAACCACTGGCAATGCTCTGGGCAACTCTCCAGACCACCGTTCTTCGCCTGCCAAGCCATTACAGAAGGGGAAAGACCATATGCAAATCAGGCTTGGCCCCACCCCAAAAGGGGCAGTCCAGCCTGAACTGCTAGGCCACATCCCTTCTGCACGAGACCACAAGCATCCCCAAACATGTTTTACCCTTGTTGGGGCTCATCAGTGAGGAGTAGCTTGGGTTTCTAGGCTCAGCAGGCACAGGACCCACGTCTGGGCATACCCGTCCCACTCAGGGTGACAAAGCCAAAACAAAGAGGTGATGGCTGGAAGGTTTAGAATTAATATTAACCACTGGCAATGCTCTGGGCAACTCTCCAGACCACCGTTCTTCACCTGCCAAGCCATTACAGAAGGGGAAAGACCATATGCAAATCAGGCTTGGCCCCACCCCAAAAGGGGCAGTCCAGCCCGAACTGCTAGGCCACATCCCTTCTGCACGAGACCACAAGCATCCCCAAACATGTTTCACCCTTGTTGGGGCTCATCAGTGAGGAGTAGCTTGGGTCTCTAGGCTCAGCAGGCACGGGACCCACGTCTGGGCATATCCGTCCCACTCGGGGTGACAAAGCAAAAACAAAGAGGTGATGGCTGGAAGGTTTAGAATTAATCTTAACCACTGGCAATGCTCTGGGCAACTCTCCAGACCACCGTTCTTCGCCTGCCAAGCCATTACAGAAGGGGAAAGACCATATGCAAATCAGGCTTGGCCCCACCCCAAAAGGGGCAGTCCAGCCTGAACTGCTAGGCCACATCCCTTCTGCACGAGACCACAAGCATCCCCAAACATGTTTTACCCTTGTTGGGGCTCATCAGTGAGGAGTAGCTTGGGTTTCTAGGCTCAGCAGGCACGGGACCCACGTCTGGGCATACCCGTCCCACTCAGGGTGACAAAGCCAAAACAAAGAGGTGATGGCTGGAAGGTTTATAATTAATATTAACCACTGGCAATGCTCTGGGCAACTCTCCAGACCACCGTTCTTCACCTGCCAAGCCATTACAGAAGGGGAAAGACCATATGCAAATCAGGCTTGGCCCCACCCCAAAAGGGGCAGTCCAGCCCGAACTGCTAGGCCACATCCCTTCTGCACGAGTCCACAAGCATCCCCAAACATGTTTCACCCTTGTTGGGGCTCTTCAGTGAGGAGTAGCTTGGGTCTCTAGGCTCAGCAGGCACGGGACCCACGTCTGGGCATACCCGTCCCACTCGGGGTGACAAAGCAAAAACAAAGAGGTGATGGCTGGAAGGTTTAGAATTAATCTTAACCACTGGCAATGCTCTGGGCAACTCTCCAGACCACCATTCTTCGCCTGCCAAGCCATTACAGAAGGGGAAAGACCATATGCAAATCAGGCTTGGCCCCACCCCAAAAGGGGGAGTCCAGCCCAAACTGCTAGGCCACATCCCTTCTGCACGAGACCACAAGCATCCCCAAACATGTTTCACCCTTGTTGGGGCTCATCAGTGAGGAGTAGCTTGGGTCTCTAGGCTCAGCAGGCACGTGACCCACGTCTGGGCATATCCGTCCCACTCGGGGTGACAAAGCAAAAACAAAGAGGTGATGGCTGGAAGGTTTAGAATTAATCTGAACCACTGGCAATGCTCTGGGCAACTCTCCAGACCACCGTTCTTCGCCTGCCAAGCCATTACAGAAGGGGAAAGACCATATGCAAATCAGGCTTGGCCCCACCCCAAAAGGGGCAGTCCAGCCTGAACTGCTAGGCCACATCCCTTCTGCACGAGACCACAAGCATCCCCAAACATGTTTTACCCTTGTTGGGGCTCATCAGTGAGGAGTAGCTTGGGTTTCTAGGCTCAGCAGGCACGGGACCCACGTCTGGGCATACCCGTCCCACTCAGGGTGACAAAGCCAAAACAAAGAGGTGATGGCTGGAAGGTTTAGAATTAATATTAACCACTGGCAATGCTCTGGGCAACTCTCCAGACCACCGTTCTTCACCTGCCAAGCCATTACAGAAGGGGAAAGACCATATGCAAATCAGGCTTGGCCCCACCCCAAAAGGGGCAGTCCAGCCCGAACTGCTAGGCCACATCCCTTCTGCACGAGACCACAAGCATCCCCAAACATGTTTCACCCTTGTTGGGGCTCATCAGTGAGGAGTAGCTTGGGTCTCTAGGCTCAGCAGGCATGGGACCCACGTCTGGGCATATCCGTCCCACTCGGGGTGACAAAGCAAAAACAAAGAGGTGATGGCTGGAAGGTTTAGAATTAATCTTAACCACTGGCAATGCTCTGGGCAACTCTCCAGACCACCGTTCTTCGCCTGCCAAGCCATTACAGAAGGGGAAAGACCATATGCAAATCAGGCTTGGCCCCACCCCAAAAGGGGCAGTCCAGCCTGAACTGCTAGGCCACATCCCTTCTGCACGAGACCACAAGCATCCCCAAACATGTTTTACCCTTGTTGGGGCTCATCAGTGAGGAGTAGCTTGGGTTTCTAGGCTCAGCAGGCACGGGACCCACGTCTGGGCATACCCGTCCCACTCAGGGTGACAAAGCCAAAACAAAGAGGTGATGGCTGGAAGGTTTAGAATTAATATTAACCACTGGCAATGCTCTGGGCAACTCTCCAGACCACCGTTCTTCACCTGCCAAGCCATTACAGAAGGGGAAAGACCATATGCAAATCAGGCTTGGCCCCACCCCAAAAGGGGCAGTCCAGCCCGAACTGCTAGGCCACATCCCTTCTGCACGAGTCCACAAGCATCCCCAAACATGTTTCACCCTTGTTGGGGCTCATCATTGAGGAGTAGCTTGGGTCTCTAGGCTCAGCAGGCATGGGACCCACATCTGGGCATACCCGTCCCACTCAGGGTGACAAAGCAAAAACAAAGAGGTGATGGCTGGAAGGTTTAGAATTAATCTTAACCACTGGCAATGCTCTGGGCAACTCTCCAGACCACTGTTCTTCGCCTGCCAAGCCATTACAGAAGAGGAAAAACCATATGCAAATCAGGCTTGGCTGCACCCCAAAAGGGGCAGTCCAGCCCGAACTGCTAGGCCACATCCCTTCTGCACGAGACCACAAGCATCCCAAAACATGTTTCGCCCTTGTTGGGGCTCATCAGTGAGGAGTAGCTTGGGTCTCTAGGCTCAGCAGACATGGGACCCACGTCTGGGCATACCCGTCCCACTCGGGGTGACAAAGCAAAAACAAAGAGGTGATGGCTGGAAGGTTTAGAATTAATCTTAACCACTGGCAATGCTCTGGGCAACTCTCCAGACCACCGTTCTTCGCCTGCCTAGCCATTACAGAAGGGGAAAGACCATATGCAAATCAGGCTTGGCCCCACCCAAAAGGGGCAGTCCAGCCCGAACTGCTAGGCCACATCCCTTCTGCACGAGACCACAAGCATCCCCAAACATGTTTCACCCTTGTTGGGGCTCTTCAGTGAGGAGTAGCTTGGGTCTCTAGGCTCAGCAGGCACGGGACCCACGTCTGGGCATACCCGTCCCACTCGGGGTGACAAAGCAAAAACAAAGAGGTGATGGCTGGAAGGTTTAGAATTAATCTTAACCACTGGCAATGCTCTGGGCAACTCTCCAGACCACCATTCTTCGCCTGCCAAGCCATTACAGAAGGGGAAAGACCATATGCAAATCAGGCTTGGCCCCACCCCAAAAGGTGGAGTCCAGCCCAAACTGCTAGGCCACATCCCTTCTGCACGAGACCACAAGCATCCCCAAACATGTTTCACCCTTGTTGGGGCTCATCATTGAGGAGTAGCTTGGGTCTCTAGGCTCAGCAGGCACGGGACCCACGTCTGGGCATTCCCGTCCCACTCGGGGTGACAAAGCAAAAACAAAGAGGTGATGGCTGGAAGGTTTAGAATTAATCTTAACCACTGGCAATGCTCTGGGCAACTCTCCAGACCACCGTTCCTCGCCTGCCAAGCCATTACAGAAGGGGAAAGACCATATGCAAATCAGGCTTGGCCCCACCCCAAACTGCTAGGCCACATCCCTTCTGCACGAGACCACAAGCATCCCCAAACATGTTTCACCCTTGTTGGGGCTCATCAGTGAGGAGTAGCTTGGGTCTCTAGGCTCAGCAGGCACGGGACCCACGTCTGGGCATATCCGTCCCACTCGGGGTGACAAAGCAAAAACAAAGAGGTGATGGCTGGAAGGTTTAGAATTAATCTTAACCACTGGCAATGCTCTGGGCAACTCTCCAGACCACCGTTCTTCGCCTGCCAAGCCATTACAGAAGGGGAAAGACCATATGCAAATCAGGCTTGGCCCCACCCTAAAAGGGGCAGTCCAGCCTGAACTGCTAGGCCACATCCCTTCTGCACGAGACCACAAGCATCCCCAAACATGTTTTACCCTTGTTGGGGCTCATCAGTGAGGAGTAGCTTGGGTTTCTAGGCTCAGCAGGCACAGGACCCACGTCTGGGCATACCCGTCCCACTCGGGGTGACAAAGCCAAAACAAAGAGGTGATGGCTGGAAGGTTTAGAATTAATATTAACCACTGGCAATGCTCTGGGCAACTCTCCAGACCACCATTCTTCGCCTGCCAAGCCATTACAGAAGGGGAAAGACCATATGCAAATCAGGCTTGGCCCCACCCCAAAAGGGGCAGTCCAGCCCGAACTGCTAGGCCACATCCCTTCTGCACGAGTCCACAAGCATCCCCAAACATGTTTCACCCTTGTTGGGGCTCATCATTGAGGAGTAGCTTGGGTCTCTAGGTTCAGCAGGCATGGGACCCACATCTGGGCATACCCGTCCCACTCAGGGTGACAAAGCAAAAACAAAGAGGTGATGGCTGGAAGGTTTAGAATTAATCTTAACCACTGGCAATGCTCTGGGCAACTCTCCAGACCACCGTTCTTCGCCTGCCTAGCCATTACAGAAGGGGAAAGACCATATGCAAATCAGGCGTGGCCCCACCCCAAAAGGGGCAGTCCAGCCCGAACTGCTAGGCCACATCCCTTCTGCACGAGACCACAAGCAACCCCAAACATGTTTCACCCTTGTTGGGGCTCATCAGTGAGGAGTAGCTTGGGTCTCTAGGCTCAGCAGGCACGGGACCCACGTCTGGGCATACCTGTCCCACTCGGGGTGACCAAGCAAAAACAAAGAGGTGATGGCTGGAAGGTTTAGAATTAATCTTAACCACTGGCAATGCTCTGGGCAACTCTCCAGACCACCGTTCTTCGCCTGCCAAGCCATTACAGAAGGGGAAAGACCATATGCAAATCAGGCTTGGCCCCACCCAAAAGGGGCAGTCCAGCCCGAACTGCTAGGCCACATCCCTTCTGCACGAGACCACAAGCATCCCCAAACATGTTTCACCCTTGTTGGGGCTCTTCAGTGAGGAGTAGCTTGGGTCCCTAGGCTCAGCAGGCACGGGACCCACGTCTGGGCATACCCGTCCCACTCGGGGTGACAAAGTAAAAACAAAGAGATGATGGCTGGAAGGTTTAGAATTAATCTTACCCACTAGCAATGCTCTGGGCAACTCTCCAGACCACCGTTCTTCGCCTGCCAAGCCATTACAGAAGGGGAAAGACCATATGCAAATCAGGCTTTGCCCCACCCCAAAAGGGGCAGTCCAGCCCGAACTGCTAGGCCACATCCCTTCGGCATGAGACCACAAGCATCCCCAAACATGTTTTACTCTTGTTGGGGCTCATCAGTGAGGAGTAGCTTGGGTCTCTAGGCTCAGCAGGCATGGGACCCACATCTGGGCATACCCGTCCCACTCGGGGTGACAAAGCAAAAACAAAGAGGTGATGGCTGGAAGGTTTAGAATTAATCTTAACCACTGGCAATGCTCTGGGCAACTCTCCAGACCACCGTTCTTCGCCTGCCAAGCCATTACAGAAGAGGAAAGACCATATGCAAATCAGGGTTGGCCCCACCCCAAAAGGGGCAGTCCAGCCCAAACTGCTAGGCCACATCCCTTCTGCACGAGACCACAAGCATCCCCAAACATGTTTCACCCTTGTTGGGGCTCATCAGTGAGGAGTATCTTGGGTCTCTAGGCTCAGCAGGCACGGGACCCACGTCTGGGCATACCCGTCCCACTCGGGGTGACAAAGCAAAAACAAAGAGGTGATGGCTGGAAGGTTTAGAATTCATCTTAACCACTGGCAATGCTCTGGGCAACTCTCCAGACCACCGTTCTTCGCCTACGAAGCCATTACAGAAGGGGAAAGACCATATGCAAATCAGGCTTGGCCCCACCCCAAAAGGGGCAGTCCAGCCCGAACTGCTAGGCCACATCCCTTCTGCACGAGACCACAAGCATCCCCAAACATGTTTCACCCTTGGTGGGGCTCATCAGTGAGGAGTAGCTTGGGTCTCTAGGCTCAACAGGCACGAGACCCACGTCTGGGCATACCTGTCCCACTCGGGGTGACAAAGCAAAAACAAAGAGGTGATGGCTGGAAGGTTTAGAATTAATCAAACATCTATTACTTCATTGTCCATTGATGGCACCACTCATTGATACCAAGGTAGATGCACTTGAGCCAACATCTAAATTGGGCAAAATAAACATGAAAAAGCAGGTTTTGACAATTTGTATTGGACTCGCTGGTAACATTAGGTAGAGATGGGACAATGCATAGCTTTCGAAGTCCAATAGACATTTTCATCAGATAGTGCATAGTGAAACGAATAGCCTCTACTAACATTATATCTGTGAAGAAATTGAAAAGCAACTAACCATTGTATTAACAGTATTAACAATATTAAAGACAGGAAACTTAAAATGTTGAGAGTTTACCAAATAGTTTTTTTATCAAGTGAAATGTAGCAATTATTTTCATTAAAACAAAAATTAAGAAATTACAAGAACACATTGTATGTGAAGAAATAATACTATACAAACAAAAAAATTATAAACTAAATTTAAGGCCAATCAAACAACCAAATAAATGAATAGATACATGGAAGAGCAAAACAATCCAAAATCCTTGATGCCGAGATTATTCCTTCTGCTTAAATCTGTGAAGATATTGCCATTTTATTAAAGGGCTGACTTAATAAAATGAAATTCACTTACAATTTGCTTCATTAGACCCAAATAGTATAATTAACTTGTTGGATTTAAACCCCTGTGGCCTTTAGTTTCTTGCAGCAACGAATGAAAATTGAAATATCCAATCTTTTAGCGAAAGCAAAACCTTCTAGCTCACAGAAAGGTCTCAGCACATTCAACATTTTAAAAACTATTTCCTTAACTTTGGATGAAAATCAGGAGCTCTTATTAAGGAATCATTTTGATTTGGCCGATTTTCAAAGAATCTCAAACATGCGTTAGTAATTATCCTTCTGAAAAGGAAGATACCGACCCCAGAAAATCAACCAATTTCCATCAAATATCAAGGCTCCTATTTAAAGGTAAACTTATTCAAACTGCAACCAGACCCCAACTCATGCCTTGCTGAGGCAGCTTTTAATCTTGAAACCAATTAGCCAAGTTTCGGACCATGATTCAGCACTAAATCAGTGGTGGTCTCTATGGTGGGTGACATCAGGAGGCTTGTAGATGGTGGTGCCAGGTTTCTAGTATTATTAGATCTAGTGGCTGCTTCAACACCTTTTGACCATGACCTCTTCCTCGGCCGCCTATGCTGCTTTGGGATTAACAGCTGGCTGCTGGCCTGGTTGTCTGAGTTTCTATCTAACAGAGCACAATCAGTGGCTCTGGACAGTTTTGAATCCACATCCCTGCCCATAACTTGTGAAATTCCCCAGGGCTATTTCCTCCCTTCTTTTCAATTGCTATTTGCTGCACTTATGAAAACCACTTAACTCTTTTGGCTTGTGTTTTTACATCTATGCCAAGGAAACCTAAATTGCTTTACATCTTGTAGTGGTGTTGTCTACAAAAAACACAACCACCACTAATGCAATGACAACTTTTGCAATTTTAATGGAAAGCAACCGCTTGAAATTCAATGCCTGCAAGACCGAATGCTTACCTTTGAATCCCTCTTTTTTGGCTAACAGTCTTTGGAACCCCTCTGATCCCCTTCATCTGAGAAAGTTTTAAATATGCTGGAAGTTACATTAAATAAAGCATCCATAGCCTGCTTTGGCAATCTACAGCAACTGGAGAAACACCTGTCCCTATTTACCTTCAGTCATCAGGTACAACTGGCAAATGCCTTTGTGTTCACTTCCATTGATTTCAGCAAATCTGTTCATCTCATTCTCCCAAAATAATGTATCGTCTGGTTACTAAGAATTTCGAATTCTTGGAAAGAGTGCTTTAAAACGTGCATAAGTGAGCCTCCCTCTTTAGCCTTAAAACAATTGCATTGACTTCCTGTGAAAGGACACATCAAATTCAATGCCCTGTGTATTGTGCTGAGCTTATGTTTAAAAAGCACCAACCTTTCGTCCTCCTAAATTTCAGAACATTGTTCTAATGATAGTCTTTGATCTAAAAATCTCAATTAGCTTAACCTGTATAAAGGGCACCTGCACAATTGGCCAGTCCAGTCTACTTTGTGCAGAAAACAGATTTATGGAACTCTCTTCCTACAGCATTAGGAAATAGACAAACCATTCTTGCTTCAGAAAGAACTTAAAACCCTACCCTTTCCCATAGGTCTAGTTCTCTGACCCTCCTATTTTTCTTAATGAGTTAAACCGGATTTAAATGTCCAGTCTCCAGAACAGCCCAGCACCAAGCTCCAATGGTGAGAGAGTGCAGTCTATAAATAATTTAAAAGTAAACTAAACATGCTCTCCAGTGAATTTAAGAACGAGTCACCAGCACACTACCACATTGCGCATGGTCCCATAGCTGTCCTTTCCAGGTGTTGCCAGAAGTTTCAGGAGATCTGGACTTAGACATACGTGGAAGCTGGGAAGCATGGAAGGTGGCTGACAGTGAAGGACGAACAATGAAGCAAAGAACAATTCAAAAGCGTACCACAACAGTTCCAGATGAAGGGGGCGCGCCCATCTGCACTGGGTGGGCCAACTGAGCAAAAGAGGCAAAAGGATCACCCTCACTGCAACCTGCTAATGAGCAAATTGTGGTGTTCGTCCCTGTGCATTCACCCCACTCCCTTACCGCATGGAACGTCAAATGCTGCAGGCAAGGTCCCCTCCAATTATTTTCCGCCAAGTTGCGTTAACGGTTGGCTTTTGTGCGCCCATTATTTTACATGTGCGTATATTACATCACGGTAAGCTCCTTTGTGAGCATGAATAGTTAGTGAGCTATCATCTCTGAAAAGAGTTTGAAAGGAAATATCCCCTTCCCCAACCACTGAAATTCTTGTTTAAAAGGTGCATTTTAAAGCACTTTTTTCCAAAGATATATGCCAAAAAACAAATATTTTATATTTGATAATAAAGGAAGCCCATCAAACCGTCCAAGACTTATCTGCTACAGTATCTACCAAAAGTACTCCTTTGCAGAGAGAAATATGTGTTTGCACACACACAAACATTGTTTTCTCATTATAAACAATAGGTTTAGTTGTGGGTATTCATTTGTCGACGCTGCACAGAGACAATGCAGAATGTGTGTTCCTGCCATTTGAAAAAACATTCATTTGTGTTACAAAAATCAAATATTGCTTATGAGAACTGATGTGGCTGGCAAAAAATTCAGACATGATACGTTGTCAGGTGGAATAATGGGAAAAGGAGTGTGCCTGAAAACATGCCAGTAAGAGTACACGTGCCAGGGCAGGAGAACATGCCTCTTATAATGTGTGCCAGGATGATAACTACACCACAAAGTATGCCTCGTCTTACTATACAAATTACATTGTCCTCCGAAGAGAGCAGTGAACACTCTTATTCAAAACCAGCCTAAGAGCTGTGCCCAATAAAAGATATGCAGTAAAAATAAGCTGAGCAAAAAATGTGAATCAATGCACACATGGGAGCATACCCCCTGCTTCTACCCACAAAGCTCTAGTGAATTAGTGACCAGCAGTGCAGTGGCATAGGAAGGGACAATAATGATATTACTGCCTGGAGAGGAACTCAAAGGGAGACAAATGTATCACCATTGGCAAATCAAATCACTTTTATACTCCCTGAAACATTTCATTCCAAGTATGGAGTAACCTTTTATCAGAGGCCTGCTTGTAACCCTGACATAGGCACATAACACGGCCTTTAGTTTTGCCCACCCTTCCTCATACCAACCTAGATGAAATTCAACAAGAGCCTTACGGGGTAATTCATGGAATTTCGCACAAAAGTGGCGCACGCGGCTGGCGCACAGTGTTCCCGTGCGATAGACTGCACCAGCCGCATGCGATAAAATCCATTTCATCGCACAGCGTATTCATGGATTTTAGCCTCCAAAACCAGCCGTGGCACAGAGTGGTGCAGCGACCCTGCAGCAGCGCCAGTTATGCCCCCAAGAACACCCTCGCGCAAGGAAAATCCAACAAAAGTCCCAATTCAGCGCAAAGGACTGCGCTAACCCTGGACCAGTTTACAGGGCTGCCAAACAGCAAACGCCAAGCGGGGAACGTGTATTTCAGGGGTGCGTGGGAAGTTCCACACGCGATTGGGCTGGGTGCGTGTATTTCGGGGTGCGCGGGAAGTTCCACACGCGATTGGGCTGGGTCCGTGTATTCCAGGGGTGTGCGGGAAGTGCCACACGTGATTCCAGCAGGGTACGTGCATTTCGGGGTGTGCGGGAAGTTCCACACGCGATTGGGCTGGGCACGTGTATTTCAGGGGTGCGCGGGAAGTTTCACACGCGATTGTGCTGGGTAAGTGTATTTCAGGGGTGCGCGGGAAGTTCCACACGCGATTGGGCTGGGTCTGTGTATTTCAGGGGTGCGCGGGAAGTGCCACACGCGATTTCACCAGGGTACGTGTATTTCAGGGGTGCGCGGGAAGTTTCACACGCGATTCCAGCAGGGTAAGTGTATTTCGGGGTGCGCGTGAAGTTTCACACGTGATTGGGCTGAGTACGTGTATTTCAGGGGTGCGTGGGAAGTTTCACACGCGATTGTGCTGGGTATGTGTATTTCAGGGGTGCGTGGGAAGTTCCACACGCGATTGTGCTGGGTCCGTGTATTCCAGGGGTGCGCGGGAAGTTTCACATGCGATTTCAGCAGGGTACATGTATTCGGGGTGCGCGAGAAGTTTCACATGCAATTGGGCTGGGTACATGTATTTCAGGGGTGCGCGGGAAGTTTCACACGCGATTGTGTGGTGTACGTGTATTTCAGTGGTGCGTGGGAAGTTTCACACACAATTCCAGCAGGGTAAGTGTATTTCGGGGTGTGCGGGAAGTTTCACACGCGATTGGGCTGGGTACGTGTATTTCAGGGGTGCGCCGGAAGTTTCACACGCGATTGTGCTAGGTACGTGTATATCAGGGGTGCGCAGGAAGTTTCACACTCGATTCTAGCAGGGTAAGTGTATTTCGGGGTGCGTGGGAAGTTTCACACGCGTTTGGGCTGGGTACGTGTATTTCAGGGGTGCGCGGGAAGTTTCACATGCGATTGTGCTGGGTACGTGTATTTCAGGGGTGCGCGGGAAGTTTCACACGCGATTCCAGCAGGGTACGTGTATTTCGGGGTGCGCGGGAAGTTCCACGCGTGATTGGGCTGGGTACATGTATTTCAGGGGTGCGTGGGAAATTTCACATGCGATTGTGCTGGGTACGTGTATTTCGGGGTGCGCAGGAAGTTCTACATGCGATTGGGCTGGGTACGTGTATTTCAGGGGTGCGCGGGAAGTTTCACACGCGATTGGGCTGGGTACATGTATTTCAGGGGTGCGCGGGAAGTTTCACACGCAATTCCAGCAGGGTACTTGTATTTCGGGGTGCGCGGGAAGTTCCACACGCGATTGGGCTGGGTACGTGTATTTCAGGGGTGCGCAAGAAGTTTCACACGCGATTGTGCTGGGTATGTGTATTTCAGGGGTGCACGGGAAGTTCCACATGCGATTGGGCTGGGTCTGTGTATTCCAGGGGTGCGCAGGAAGTGCCACACGCAATTTCAGCAGGGTACGTGTATTTCGGTGTGCGCAGGAAGTTTCACACGCGATTGTGCTGGGTACGTGTATTTCAGGGGTGCGCGGGAAGTTTCACACGTGTTACGCCATGTGCGAGTGGGGTATGTGTATTTCAGGGGTGCGCGTGAACCTTCACACGCGACTGGGCCTGGGAGAGCGGGGTACGTGTATTCCTGAGGTGGGCGGGAAGATTTACACGGTCGCCTACAATGCGCCAAAAAAAGACGGTCCAATCCAGAAACACATACGCCAGCATGAAGCCGGCGTACATCGACTCGCAGGAAGCAGGCGTACGTCGACACGCGCAGCATAAAAGTGCACGCAAACAACAAACAAGCTCATACGCCAGGATGAATATACCGTTCCTAACAGCAGTGACCGTGGGATACCGCAGGAGGAGGAGGATAGTCAGGGCCAGAATCTTCACACCCAGAACCAGCCTTTTTGGGATGCCTGATGACCAGGTGTATGGGAGGTACAGGTTTCCACCTTACATAATACTCGACCTGGTCAGTGAGTGGGAGGATGACTTCACATCACCCACCCTCTGCTCCCAAGCACTCAACCCCCTGGAGAAGGTCCTCAATGTACTGCACTTCTTGGCTACCGGATCATTTCAGCAGACAAGTGCCATAATGGGGGGGGGTGTCACAGGCCACACAGTCACGGTGCCTACACCAGGTGTTGGCCATCATCACTGCACGCCCATCAGTCCTCAGGCACATATACCTGCCCAGAACACCTGCAGAAAGGCAGGCTGCCGCCTAGGATTTCTATGGGGTGGCACAATTCCCCAAAGTGCTAGGTGCCATTGATTGCACCCATGTGGCTCTACGTCCCCCCAGGGCATCTGAGCACATCTATAGAAACCGCAAGCACTGGCATTCCATCAACGTCCAGGTAGTATGTGATGCCAAGGGATTCATCACCTCAGTATATGCCAACTATCCAGGGTCCACCCACGACAGCTTCATTTACAGAATGTCAACCCTAAACCGGGACATGGAAGCTGGGCGGCATGGCGATGCATGGCTGCTTGGTGGGTATAAATGCCACTGCACATGCATGCATGTCAGATACAGAGTAATGTCACTACCCCACTAATGATACCCATCACCACCTCCCCAGGGAACAGTGCCTACCCTCTGAGCACCCACATGATGACGCCAATTCGGAACCCCATCACGCCTCCCGAGGTAAGATACAACACAGCCCATATTGCAACCCGGGGCATAGTGGAGCGCACATTCAGAGTGCTCAAGTCACGCTTTCACTCCCTTGACCGTTCTGGCGGGCAGCTGTTATACGCTCCCCCAGCAGTGTGAAGGATCATAGTGGCAGCAAGTGTCCTGCACAATGTTGCAACACGCCGGGGCCTGGCTGTGGACATGGTGGTGCCCCCACATCCCCAACCACATGCACGCCCGCTGCGCATGGGAGGGGAAAGGGCACGGGGTGAGGCAGCCCGTACTCAGCTGGTGGTTAATTACTTCACATAGAAATCACACCCCTGTGGAGTGCACACAGCCCTGGCACATACCATCTGACAATCAATGATGCCTCAATCAGACAATGATGATGAATGAAGGGACAGTCAACTGTCACAACCTTAGCAGCCTGAGATTGTTCACCTGGAAGTGTTACAATGTGTGCAACCCTACCTACACAAACACCACCAATGCAGTGTCATCAAAAGACACACTTCTATGCAGCAAAAATGAATACCCACTTGCAAAATACAACATGAGAACAGTGCCATGCGACCCAACCCCTCCCCGGCACCGCCACACAACACACCATGGCATGTCATGCAATGTGAGAGCAAACAAAGCAATCCCCACAACATGACACAAGTGTCACAAAGTTCAGTGTCCCTAATGGAAACTGGCCACACATGAAATGCTCACAGTAATGGAGGTCCAACAACACACATGAGCAAATATTTAGCAATAATACAAATCAGCTACACAACCTCAAACCTACCATAAACATGACAGTACGAATTTTAAAAAATTGGTAGTCTCACTACCTGATAATGCCAGCACTTCCACCACTTCCAACTGTACAGTGTTGGCGCCACGCAAAAGTGTAGGTTTACTGCTTACAACATGGACTCCATCTCCAAAGTAGACGGCCTTGTGAAGAAATGAGGAATGGACCTGCAAATCAGGAGGATGAGATGGATGCAGAGGCACATATCAATACACCATGCAGTGTACAATACAACAACAATATGCACTAGGAATGTATACACAGTATTGACTACAGACTGCCCACACAGCACATGGGAGTCCAACGTCACTGTGTAAGTCAATGTCACTTGGGCACACCCTTTGCAAGCCCATGGAAACGGGAAGCAGGAGGGGTGTGTGTCTCACAAACCCAAGCATTTAACCCAAATTCAGGACAAGCCTGCATGTGCCCAGCCACAATACAGCGGATGCCCACGGGAGCCACACAAGGCAACACACTGAAAAGAAATTCAAAAATCAAAAATCAAAAATGGCCATGTGTGGGCTGGGGGGGGTGGGGGAGGCCACCGAGGAGGTCCGAGGACAGGGTGCACACCAAAACCCACCTGTGTGGATTCTGCGGGAAAAAAACACCTCCATGGGCTCATGGCTTGCACGGCTACCCTATTGTGGGAGAATCGCTGCTGTCGCTCTCCCCACCCCCTGCAGCTGCATCAGGAGGTGGTGGCACTATGGGAGGCAGCCCACGCAAAGCCCTAGTCTGGTCCTCCATGGCAGCAAGCATGCGGGTGTGGAAGGTCTGGTTCTGGAGGATAATCGTGCGGAGCTCCCCATGCAACAACTCACGGGATGCCCGGACCTCCTCCCGAGTTGCCTGCATCTCAGCTGAGAGCGTATGTGTGAGACGCCCCAGCTGCTGTTCTGTCCTCGTGTCAGTTGAAGCCTCAAGCTCAACAAGACACCTTGGCCTGTGGCCCTGGGACTCTATAGAAATGGCTTCCCGCAGAGTCTCCAGTGCCACCCGTCTGTCCCTGTTGGACGCCAACATGTCCTCCCTGTGTGACTGGCAAATGGAGTCTGTTGCCTGCTGTAGTTGCTCCATCAGCCTTTCTTGGGGGACAATGGAAGTGGCCACCCTATCCATGGCCTGAGCCATCATCTCAGCTGATGCTGCCTGTTGGTTTGCCATACCGTATATGGATTGCTCCCATGCGGTATTGCCAGGTGGCGTACGGCCACCGCGTCGGCGGGCACCACACCTGTCTGGGGCAAGGCGAACTGCGCCTTGCTGTGCCGGCACTGCCTGAGGCTGCAGGACTGCATTCCCCCTCTGATCTGCTGGCCCAGGAACAGGATCAGATGTTGCGGAGTGTGACCCTGCATCCGTAACCACCAAAGGCGGACCTACCAACACTGACATCCCCATTGAGGGTTCTACCCCTGATGCAGGTGGGTCGGACAGAACAGAATCCTTCCCAGAAACACTTACCTGCGACCGCACATAGGTCTCATCATCTGAATCGACACCTGAATAGAGCTCGGGGGAGGTGCACCCAGAGTCACCCCTTGAGAGAATGGTCTGCAGCAAGTGTGGGTTCTCACCCACCACCACACCACGTCCCTCCTGGGTCTGCACCATCTCCACAACCCCAGCAGTATCAAGTGCGTCATCCCCTGCAAAGACATGAAAGAAAAGAAATGGGAACAGGCATTAGCACCATGGCACACAATTAGGGCTGAGTAGCAACAGAACCAGTACTTCATTGACACATGTCCCACATGACTATAACCCTCCCATGCATGCACCGTCACTGCGTATGAAGGGGAGGCAAATGTCACACATTGATGACACCAAGATGGAAGATCAACACATTTGCTGCATGCTGGCTAGCAGTGCCATCACACATTGGCCTGTGATTGGCATGTCCAATACACATACATGACACATGCCATCACACAGATGGCATGAACCATAGCCATGTCACACATGTGACAATAGGACTGAGAAATGCCTGGTGAAAGTGGTGGAATGCAAACAATCAGCCTGAATGAACACAGAAAAATATGCAACAAAGTTGTGGCAAGATGACACTTCAAGGGCAACTGGCGTGATGTTGGGCTAAATGTCTACTGTTGCCAGAAGGGATACTGCAATACCCAAATCCTGGTGCGCAGAATGTATTGGATGAAGCACATGGGTGACCCAAACCACTCAGGCACACACACCTGGCACTCAATCAGAAGCCCTCACACACACACCATGCACATGGATGACACACACATGCATGTGCACTCACCGGACAATGCCTCGTAATCTGGCAGGTCTCCCACACCTTGGATCTGTTCCTCCGTGACGTAGGTCCCAGCAACATACGCATTTGGAGTGAGTTCAATATCCTCTGCTGGAGACCCACCTCTAGTCACTAGAGTAGCAGCATGACTTGAGGCCAGCTTTTTCTTTTTTTCTTTGCCCTGCGCTTCAGGTCATTCCAGCGCTTGTAGCAATCATTAGCTGGCACTTATGATGTCTGCGATCGTCTGCCAGTGTGCCTGATGTTGAGCAGGTGTCGTCTTGCACCCTGCAGTAATCAACATTTCCCGGTCATGTGCGGACACATACTCCACAAGTGCATCAAGTTCGGCCTCACTGAAGCTAGGCTTCCTCGAGGTGCCGGACTGTGTAGCCGTGTCTGGGGCATCAGCCTGTACTGGACGAGCACTCTTCCTCTTCCGCTTGGAAGGTGGTGGGGATCCTGAGTGTCCTACGCTGCTCTGGACACTAGGGGCAGGAGCCCCGGTGGACTGTGTACTAGGAGTGTGGGAATGAACACTGAGCATGGGACCTGGTGCAGGCATTAGCTGAAGTGTGATGTAGTCAGTGGGAACGTCAGCAGGATGGACTGGGACCGACACTGTCCTGGCTGGGTGAGTGAGAGCTGGGGTGGATGGAGCCGCAGCTGCCCCTGCAGCCTCCACACCCTGCCTACTTGGGGCAGCAGATGACATAGCTGCCCCTGATCCACGTGGCCTGGTGACACCAACGTGCACCACCACACGTGGCCTAGGCCTGCTGACCTGGAAGTCAGCCTGGGAGTCACCTTGTGCCAGGTCTGGTGCCACAATGGGCTGGTCCAACAAGGGCTGAGCAGGGATGGTGTCAGCCACGTTACCCTCAACCAGGGGGGGTGGGTGTCCCTGACTGGTCCTCCACACATGGGGGGCTAGGGGCACCCTGCAAGTCCCGGCCACGTCCCCTACCGTATCCACCACGCCCACCTCTTGAGGCTTGCCCACCTTTGCCACCCTTACCGCGTGCTCGCCTCCCAACCATGGCACTGATGTTGTTGTGCGTATGTGAGTTACAGTAAACTATTGTCCTGGGCAATTGGGGGTCAAAGGGGTAGGGTACTAGATGGAATTCGTACCCCAGTGCTCAATCAAGGCTGTATGTGACCCCTGGGGAAAGATGACGGGTCACGCAACGCACAGGCACCTCAAAAAAGGGAGATAACGTGCACGCAACCCCTCATAGACCACGTGCGTGGAAAAATAAACCTGCACTACGCTGTGGCACCCAGAAACAAAAAAATGAACGTATGCGTGTCACACGCAGCCTAGAATGATCTCTGAAGGGGTACACGACACACGGGGCAAGCACAGATGTTAAATACGTGCGCGACTCACCGTCTGCCTGGAAAAATAGCGTGAAAAAGATGCGCGTGTGCTCGCTGGCAACACCCCCCGCCAAAAGAAGAATTTTACGCTGTCTGAGGAGACAGGACAACAGAAGAAGTGTACGCTGTTTGAGGAAACAGGCCCAGAAAAAAGACAAAAATAGAAAAAGCTGTCAGAGGTAACAGGGAGTACGAACTTGAAACGCTGTGAAGTAAATCGCGTGTGAACCGACAAGAAGTACAGAGTTCACCCACTCGCTCTCCACGAAAAGCACGTACAAGGAAATGGCGTCCTACACGTGCCTTTTAAACATGCCCACATGTCCAGCGTCACTTCCGCGTGTACGCGCTAAGGCCCTATCCTCCAATTACACAAGCTGACACTCTGACGTGCAGTCATTGGACGTGTAACGTGCACCCGTGTACAGAGTAACGCCCGCGAACGCACGTCACAGACGCGCATACGCGCTGAGGCCCTTTCCACCAATTACACGCTTTGACACTCAGACGTGCTTATTTTTTCCACACGCCATGGAAAACGCCTGTGCGCATAATGTCATAGACGCGCCTACACGCTGGGGGCCTTTGGGCCAATGAATTCGCGTACGTGTGCTGATGCGCTTACGCTCTAAGGGCCTTTCCTCGAATTACATGCAGACGTGCTGGATTTTCACGTGCCAAATCACTCCGTATCAAGATGGCCACGCGTAAGCACACGGAAGACCACACTCCTGCCCAGAAGGCCGAATCACTGCCCCCCAGAGCCCCGAGCACGCTCCCACCTGCCATCTGCCGCTGCCTGACTGCCTGCTGCCCACGTGCCCTGCCTTTTGCACATCAGCCAGGGGTGCTGTTGCTGTGACCACCCCTGCTGGAACCGAAGACTCCCGACTGGGATTCCATCGCTCCACAGCCCAGCCCCAGGACCCAGTTGCCCACCCACTCCTGCCTCTGGGGTTGCCATGTCGGGCACTACACCATCTGGCACCACTGGCAACCCCCAGCCAGAGAGGCAGAGGGGCACCAGCTTCACTGCCACCAAATTTGGTGTCCTGGTCGAGCCAGTCCTGGGGCAGTATGATGCCCTCTTCGGAAGTTTGCGCGCCTACAAGGAAGGACGGACTCGGATCTGGATGGACATCGTGACTGCCATCAACGCGGAGGGGGTGGCAGTCCGACAATTCCATCATGTCAAGAAGCGCTGGGAGGACTTCAGGTCCAGGACCCTGAACAAGGCCTGGCGCCTCTTGAAGGCAGCGGATGCTAAGGGGCGCCGGGGCCACTTGTCGGAAGATCAGATGAGGGTCCTGGAACGCATATCCCCAGCGCTCCACGTCCATGTCCTTGAGAGGCAAACCCGTCTGGAGTCGAGCGGTAAGTGTACATGCATACTGATTGTAAGCTGTGCGTGTGGTGGTGTGCCAGTAGTGTGCAGGTTGCACATGTCGTTTTATGGGGCCAAGTATGGGGGTGTGTGTACAGGCGTGAGTCTAACACATGCGAGGGCTCTCATGTGTGAGACATGGATGGTGCTTGTGTGTGTAGGCTTGCATGCCAAATGCAGATGTGTGTGCACACATGTTTGAATGAATGTGTATGTAAGTAGGCATGGTCGTGATGTCACACATGGATGTTGGTTTCAGCTGCATGTATCTGCACCGTGTACATGTGCATGTGTGTGTATTTGACAAGGGTGCAACAGTGATGCAACATGGATGCATGTGACATCGGGATGTGGAAGACTGATTGGCAGATGTGACATGGATGCCGATCTCAACACTGCAACAGTTGGCGGAGGTGTACACATGCATGCAAGTGTGGTGGTGTGTGTGCATGTGTAGTCCACTCCCTGTGTTGCATGTGATGTCTGGCTCACCTTTGCCTGCTCATGCTGTTGTATGTGTATGGATGGTGCTGGCTGTTGCGATATGGCTGTGGTATAGCTCATGTGTGCGAGTTGAAATGACATGTGTGTTGGTGATTGTGATGCCATGTCTGAGGTTTGCCAATGCCACTCATGTACAACTGTCATTTGTGTATGAGTCCATTGTACAGTGCCCTGATGCCTGTGTTTTATTTCGCTCTGTCTGCAGCGTCAACTGATGAAGAGGGCGGAGAAGGTGCTGTGGAGCACAGCGGCAGGGGTCGCACCGCTAGCCGGAGACGCAAGGCCCGGCTCCCCTCCCAGGTTGTCATCTCGTTGGGGAGTGAGGAGTCCGGTGCCGCGTCCCAGGCCGCAGCTGCCGAGGGGAGGTCCAAGAGGCGGAGGTCGGAGTTGGACTCCTTGGCAGCAGAAGGGGCAGCTGGGACCCCACAGGGCCCGACGGGGGAAGATGGCACAGAGTCATCCAGGTTGGTGGGAGGTTTGGTGGAGGAGGAGGCCGTGCAAGCGACAGAGATGGGGTCTGGAGGTGGGGATTCCACTGGTGCTAGTGGTGCAGTGCAGGACCAGGGACAGGAGGCAGCACAGGCCGCCGCGGAGGTGCCTGTGTGCAATCCTGTCCCTGATCATGTCACTGCATCATCTTGCACCAGCAGGGATGCCTACGTCCAGATCCGTTTTCAGGCAGGGGATGAGCTTACAACAACTGGCCTTCCTCTGCCTGTGGAGGTGGCTATCCAGGTACGGGTTGAGCCTGTCCTGACTCGTGTGGCGTTGGGTCAACGGGCCATGTGAGGTGACCTGCAGTCTTTTTGTGAGGAGACTGTACGTCATCTCGAATGGCTCGTTGACCGCGTTGGCCTACTGGGACGGGTCACCCAGGCCAGATTCCTCAGTTTGCTGGAGCTTGTTCCGATCCCCTCCTCAACTGAACACCCTATGCGCCAGTCGTCCTCCGTGCCATCTTTCCACCCATTTGTCACCTGGGTGCCCTGTGGAGCTGCCTCTGACCGTGCGGCCAGGCTGGTGGAGGACACATCCCTGCCACAGTCGGGAGTCGGACGTCCAGCAGGGGTGGCCACATCAACGACTGTACCCCAGCCGGAGGAGGATGTGCAGGCAGCAGGAGCACAGGCACGGGCACAGGCACAGCAGCAGCAGCAACGAGGTGGGAGCCATGATGGCTCGGGGCCTTCGACATCGGAGGGGCAGGCATCGGCCAGAGGGCAGGAGGACCCAGGACGGGAAGTGTCTTCCGTGTGGCAGCAGTTGGGCCACGCCATAGATGCGGAGCGGCAGCGGGCGGAAGAGGCACGGCTCACGATGGTCAGGGCGGAGAACTCCATGCAGAGGGCCCTGAGGCGGGCCGAGTGCCTCGAGGCAATCCGCAGGGAGTTGGAGGAGAACATGTCATTGTCCCTGCGGACCCTCGGGTCCATGGAAGAGGACCGCCTCTGGGACATTGAGCAGGAGTTCGATGATGCCCTGGCCCGGATCATCCAGAAGTGAGCCGTCGGACTAGCCCGCTGCCCTTGTAAATAGTTCTTTAGTGTTAAGTTTTCTTTCGTTTTTTTTTTTTTGGGGCGGTTGGACAATGCCCCAAATTCTTGTATATAGTTCTTCATTAAGTAGGGTTTTATTTCATAGGTTTCATTTTAAGGATTGGGCACATGGACCCTGGATGTTCACTTTGTAAATAGTTTGAAAATGGATTTGGATTATTGCATTTTCTTTCCCATGGATCAATGGTTTTTATTATTTTTGCACCTTGGATTTATTTTCTCAGACTAACACTTTGGATACTTGCTTTTGGATTGCTTTTCATTTGGATTTCATGCATCTTTTTCATTTATGGGACATGCAGGATTTCATTTCTTATTTCCATTTTCTTCTGTTCCATTTCATTCCCTTGCTTTTCTGTTTAATACATTATCATTTGGTACTTCAATGTGTGGTATTCTCTCTTTGGTTTCATGCATGTCACAATGTGTGTTTTATCATTCACATGCTCTCATTGTGTGGGTTTGACGGATATATGTTGATGTGCAGACTAGCCATTTGGGTGGCATCAGGTGGTGGTGATTTCTTTGTGGGGTGGATGTCATATCTGGTGGTGTGTTCGGACTGGGGTGGCGTGAGGGGTGTATTGAGGGGGCATGGGGACCATGATTGTGGATCGTCATGAGGTGTTGGGGGGCCATGTGTGGGGGCCTGCTGGCAGGTGTCCCTGACTGCTGGGGGTGGGGGTGCTGGGAGACATGAGTGGGGGCCTGCTGGCAGGTGCTCTGCACTGTGGGGGGTGGGGGTGCTGGGAGACATGAGTGGGGGGCTGGTGGAGGGTGCCCCTCGATTCTGGGGGGTGGGGGTGCAGGGGGACATGTGTGGGACATGAGTGGGGGCCTGCTGGCAGGTACCCTGCACTGCTGGGGGGAGGGGGTGCTGGGGGACATGAGTGGGGGCCTGCTGGCAGGTGTCCTTGACTGCTGGGGGGTGGGGGTGCTGGGAGACATGAGTGGGGGTCTGCTGGCAGGTGCCCTGCACTGCTGGGGGGTGGGGGTGCTGGGAGACATGAGTGGGGGCCTGCTGGCAGGTGCCCTGCACTGCTGGGGGGTGGGGGTGCTGGGGGACATGAGTAGGGGCCTGCTGGCAGGTGCCCTGCACTGCTGGGGGGTGGGGGTGCTGGGAGACATGAGTGGGGGCCTGCTGGCAGGTGCCCTGCACTGATGGGGGTGGGGGTGTAGGGGGACATGTGTGGGACATGAGTGGGGGCCTGGTGGAGGATGCCCCTGACTGATGGGGGGTGGGGGGCAGGGGGACATGAGTGGGGGCCTGGTGGAGGGTGCCCCTGACTGCTGGGGGGTGAGGGTGCAGGGGGACATGAGTGGGGGCCTGCTGGCAGGTGCCCTGCACTGCTGGGGGGTGGGGGTGCTGGGAGACATGTGTGGGACATGAGTGGGGGCCTGCTGGCAGGTGCCCTGCACTGCTGGGGGGTGGGGGTGCAGGGGGACATGAGTGGGGGCCTGCTGGCAGGTATCCCTGACTGCTGGGGGGTGGGGGTGCTGGGAGACATGAGTGGGGGCCTGCTGGCAGGTGTCCCTGACTGCTGGGGGGTGGGGGTGCTGGGAGACATGAGTGGGGGCCTGGTGGAGGGTTCCCCTGGATGCTGGGGGTGGGGGTGCAGGGGGACATGTGTGGGACATGAGTGGGGGCCTGCTGGCAGGTTCCCTGCACTGCTGGGGGGGTGGGGGTGCTGGGGGACATGAGTGGGGGCCTGCTAGCAGGTGTCCCTGACTACTGGGGGGTGGGGGTGCAGGGGGACATGAGTGAGGGCCTGGTGGAAGGTGCCCCTGACTGCTGGGGGGTGGGGGTGCTGGGAGACATGTGTGGGACATGAGTGGGGGCCTGCTGGCAGGTGCCCTGCACTGCTGGGGGGTGGGGATGCAGGGGGACATGACTGGGGGCCTGCTGGCAGGTGCCCTGCACTGCTTGGGTGTGGGGGTGCTGGGAGACATGAGTGGGGGCCTGGTGGAGGGTGCCCCTGGATGCTGGGCGGTGGGGGTGCAGGGGGACGTGTGTTGGGGCCTGCTGGCAGATGCCCTGCACTGCTGGGGGTGGGGGTGATGGGAGACATGTGTGGGACATAAGTGGGGGCCTGCGGCAGGTGCCCTGCACTGCTGGGCGGTGGGGGTGCAGGGGGACATGAGTGGGGGTCTGCTGGCAGGTGTCCCTGACTGCTAGGGGGTGGGGGTGTTGGGAGACATGAGTGGGGGCCTGGTGGAGGGTGCCCCTGGATGCTGGGGGTGGGGGTGCAGGGGGACATGTGTGGGGGCCTGCTGGCAGGTGCCCTGCACTGCTGGGGGGTGGGGGTGCTGGGAGACATGTGTGGGACATGAGTGGGGGCCTGCTGGCAGGTGCCCTGCACTGCTGGGGGGTAGGGGTGCAGAGGAACATGAGTGGGGGCCTGCTGGCAGGTGTCCCTGACTGCTGGGGGTTTGGGGTGCTGGGAGACAAGAGTGGGGGCCTGGTGGAGGGTGCCCCTGGATGCTGGGGGGTGGGGGCGCAGGGGGACATGTGTGGGACATGAGTGGGGGCCTGCTGGCAGGTGCCATGCACTGCTGGGGGTGGGGGTGCAGGGGGACATGTGTGGGACATGAGTGGGGGCCTGCTGGCAGGTGCCCTGCACTGCTGGGGGGTGGGGGTGCAGGGGGACATGAGTGGGGGCCTGCTGGCAGGTGCCCTGTACTGCCGGGTGGTGGGGGTGCTGGGAGACATGTGTGGGACATGAGTGGGGGCCTGCTGGCAGGTGCCCTGCACTGCTGGGGGGTGGGGGTGCAGGGGGACATGAGTGGGGGCCTGCTGGCAGTTGTCCCTGACTGCTGGGGGGTGGGGGTGCTGGGAGACATGAGTGGGGCCTGCTGGCAGGTGTCCCTGACTGCTGGGGGATAGGGGTGCTGGGAGACATGAGTGGGGGCCTGCTGGCAGGTGCCCTGCACTGCTGGTGGGTGGGGGTGCTGGGAGACATGAGTGGGGGTCTGGTGGAGGGTGCCCCTGGATGCTGGGGGTGGGGCTGCAGGGGGACATGTGTGGGACATGAGTGGGGGCCTGCTGGCAGGTGCCCTGCACTGCTGGGGGGTGGGGGTGCTGGGGGACATGAGTGGGGGCCTGCTAGCAGGTGTCCCTGACTGCTGGGGGGTGGGGGTGCAGGGGGACATGAGTGGGGGCCTGGTGGAGGGTGCCCCTGACTGCTGGGGGGTGGGGATGCAGGGGGACATGAGTGGGGGCCTGCTGGCAGGTGCCCTGCACTGCTGGGGGTAGGGGTGCTGGGGGACATGTGTGGGACATGAGTGGGGGCCTGCTGGCAGGTGCCTTGCACTGCTGGGGGGTGGGGGTGCAGGGGGACATGAGTGGGGGCCTGATGGCATGTGCCCCTGACTGCTGGGCGGTGGGGGTGCTGGGAGACATGAGTGGGGGCCTGGTGGAGGGTGCCCCTGGATGCTGGGGGGTGGGGGTGCAGGGGGATGTGTGTTGGGGCCTGCTGGCAGGTGCCCTGCACTGCTGGGGGTGGGGGTGCTGGGAGACATGTGTGGGACATAAGTGGGGGCCTGTGGCAGGTGCCCTGTACTGCTTGGCAGTGGGGGTGCAGAGGGACATGAGTGGGGGCCTGCCGGCAGGTGTCCCTGACTGCTGGGGGGTGGGGGTGTTGGGAGACAAGAGTGGGGGCCTGGTGGAGGGTGCCCCTGGATGCTGGGGGGTGGGGGTGCAGGGGGACATGTGTGGGACATGAGCAGGGTCCTGCTGGCAGGTGCCCTGCACTGCTGGGGGGTGGGGGTGCAGGGGGACATGAGTGGGGGCCTGCTGGCAGGTGCCCTGCACTGCTGGGGGGTGGGGGTGCTGGGAGACATGAGTGGGGGCCTGGTGGAGGGTGCCCCTGGATGCTGCTTGGTGGGGGTGCAGGGGGACATGTGTGGGACATGAGTGGGGGCCTTCTGGCAGGTGCCCTGCACTGCTGGGGGGTGGGGGTGTTGGGAGACATGAGTGGGGGCCTGGTGGAGGGTGCCCCTGGATGCTGGGGGTAGGGGTGCAGGGGGACATGTGTGGGGGCCTGCTGGCAGGTGCCCTGCACTGCTGGGGGGTGGGGGTGCTGGGAGACATGTGTGGGACATGAGTGGGGGCATGCTGGCAGGTGCCCTGCACTGCTGGGGGGTGGGGGTGCAGGGGAACATGAGTAGGGGCCTGCTGGCAGGTGTCCCTGACTGCTGGGGGTTGGGGGTGCTGGGAGACAAGAGTGGGGGCCTGGTGGAGGGTGCCCCTGGATGCTGGAGGGTGGGGGCGCAGGGGGACATGTGTGGGACATGAGTGGGGGCCTGCTGGCAGGTGCCCTGCACTGCTGGGGGGATGGGGTGCAGGGGGACATGTGTGGGACATGAGTGGGGGCCTGCTGGCAGGTGCCCTGCACTGCTGGGGGGTGGGGTGCAGGGGGACATGAGTGGGGGCCTGCTGGCAGGAGCCCTGAACTGCTGGGGGGTGGGGGTGCTGGGAGACATGTGTGGGACATGAGTGGGGGCCTGCTGGCAGGTGCCCTGCACTGCTGGGGGGTGGGGGTGCAGGGGGACATGAGTGGGGGCCTGCTGGCAGGTGTCCCTGACTGCTGGGGGGTGAGGGTGCTGGGAGACATGAGTGGGGGCCTGCTGGTAGGTGTCCCTGACGGCTGGGGGATGGGGGTGCTGGGAGACATGAGTGGGGGCCTGCTGGCAGGTGCCCTGCACTGCTGGGGGGTGGGGGGTGCTGGGAGACATGAGTGGGGGCCTGGTGGAGGGTGCCCCTGGATGCTGGGGGTGGGGGTGCAGGGGGACATGTTTGGGACATGAGTGGGGGCCTGCTGGCAGGTGCCCTGCACTGCTGGGGGGTGGGGGTGCTGGGGGACATGAGTGGGGGCCTGCTAGCAGGTGTCCCTGACTGCTGGGGGGTGTGGGTGCAGGGGGACATGAGTGGGGGCCTGGTGGAGGGTGCCCCTGACTGCTGGGGGGTGGGGGTGCAGGGGGACATGAGTGGGGGCCTGCTGGCAGGTGCCCTGCACTGCTGGGGGTGGGGGTGCTGGGAGACATGTGTGGGACATGAGTGGGGGCCTGCTGGCAGGTGCCCTGCACTGCTGGGGGGTGGGGGTGCAGGGGGACATGAGTGGGGGCCTGCTGGCAGGTGTCCCTGACTGCTGGGGGGTGGGGGTGTTGGGAGACATGAGTGGGGGCCTGGTGGAGGGTGCCCCTGGATGCTGGGGGTGGGGGTGCAGGGGGACATGTGTGGGACATGAGTGGTGGCCTGCTGGCAGGTGCCCTGCGCTGCTGGGGGGTGGGGGTGCAGGGGGACATGTGTGGGACATGATTGGGGGCCTGCTGGCAGGTGCCCTGCACTGCTGGGGCGTGGAGGTGCAGGGGGACATGATTGGGGGCCTGCTGGCAGGTGCCCTGCACTGCTGGGGGGTGGGGGTGCTGGGAGACATGAGTGGGGGCCTGGTGGAGGGTGCCCCTGGATGCTGCTTGGTGGGGGTGCAGGGGGACATGTGTGGGACATGAGTGGGGGCCTGCTGGCAGGTGCCCTGCACTGCTGGGGGGTGGGGGTGCTGGGGGACATGAGTGGGGGCCTGGTGGAGGGTGCCCCTCGATGCTGGGGGGTGGGGGTGCTGGGAGACATGCGCTGGTGATCAGTAGTGCAAGGTGACATGTGTGTTGGCTGGGGGGCATGGCCATGGTGGATTTGCTGCCTGCGGGACATGACATGGGGTGCAGGGTAGTCCCCTGTGGTGTGGGCTGCCTGCATGGGCCGTGGAGGGTGTAGAGGGAACACCTGGGAGGGCCCACATGGCCAATTCACGTGTAGTACTCCCCGGCACCCCCGAAATACACGTACCCTGCTGAAATTGCATGTGGAACTTCCAGCGCACCCCAGAATACACGTAGCCTGCTGTGATCGCGTGTGAAACTACCCGCGTACCCCGAAGTACACGTACCCTGCTGTAATCGCGTATGGAACTTCCTGCGCACCCCGGAATACACGTAGCCTGCTGTGATCGCGTGTGAAACTTCCCGCGCACCCCGAAGTACATGTACCCTGCTGTAATCGCGTGTGGAACTTCACGCGCACCCCGAAGTACACGTACCCTGCTGTGATCGCGTGTGGAACTTCACGTGCACCCCGAAAAATACACGTACCCTGCTGAATTTGCGTGTGGAACTTCCCGCGCACCTTGAAATACACGTACCCTGCTTTATTCGCGTGTGACACTTCACACGCACCTTGAGAAACACGTACCCTGCTGCATTCGCTTGTGACACTTGACACGCACCCCGAAATACACGTACCCAGGCCAATCGCGTGTGGTACTTCCCACGCACCCCGAAATGCACGCACATGCTATTTTTCACGCAGCGGGTGTCCGTGTTTGTCGCGTACCCCTTTGCACGTCATTTGTCCTAGAGGGCCACAGTATGGGACATTCATCATAGCTGTATATAGGTGCGTTTTGTTAGCGCACATTTTGGCGCACATTTATTTCAGGCGCAGGGACGCTACCGCCTGCATTCTTGTGGCGGACGTGTTTGGGCCTGTGCGCGTCTTTGCCCGTGCGCTGGTTTGCCCTATTCGATTCCATGAATACTTGTGTGGTAGGCGAGCATGTGGGCGTTCCGCACACTTGCCTCTTGTACTTCCCCCGTGATGCCCATATTTTCACGCGTTGTTCCCCATTCCGAGTGTTACGCCCCGTGTTCCGCCTACTTTTGTTATGTGCGCCGCACTATGTGCGATTTCGCTGTGGCCGTGGCGCATGCCGTTAGATGAAAATAACACCGTAGATCCCTTACTGCTATGTATCAAAATCAACATGATTAAATTGTTCAAAAAAGTACCAAACTCTGGTATCATGCATTTTTATGAAATTCTCTGAAAACAAAAAGGGCAAATTTCTAGAAAGTTATTTGAAAAGTTTATTATTTAGACAAAGAAAATCCTGATGAGCATAAAGGTTGTAATAACAAAGAAGTATAACAGAAATTGTTAAAACACTCACAGTTGTAATTCACAGTTTTGTTTAAAGAACAGAAAACAATCAATTATTCTTTTTTTGAGAAGCAGAAAAAAATATTTTTTAAAATAGGTTCTTCTTTGTTGTAAAGTCACAAAGAAGAAGTAAAAAAGGAATGGAGTACTAGTGGAGAGAAGATATATGGACGGTTCTTAAGGTAAACAGTTCTTCCTTCTCTACACAGAACAACCGTATCCTCTCAAACTCTAACTCCAATATTCCTAATGACAGGTCTGCCTACGTGTAGGTGTCAAAAAAATATTTCAAGAAAAATCAAGGTTGACATCATCACAACAACGTTTCGGCTGAAATGCCGCCTGTCTGGCCATAGTTTCTTTACATAGTTGAAAGTTGCCTTCCTCAGGGCGAAAGAACCTCACAACAGTTTAACCCTCAATTTTGTAGGCTGTGGATAAGTTAGAAAAACAGGCGTGAAAACGGGCTCAGGGGCCCACAACAGTAATGCCTGAAGAGTGGAACCAACAGGGCCCTTGGTGTAACTGCATCGAGTTAGGACTCACATTGGAAAAAAACAACAAATGTGGATTAAATCCTGTAACTAGATAGCATGCACAGTTGAAAGGTGCAGTCTGTGGAGTATATAGTGCGGAGAGCACATGCGTCGGGTAGCCTAGTGTGGTCCCATATCACTGGCATAGAAGGTGTACAGCCTCTTGTAATGTCGGTGCAGTTGCAGGTTTCTCGCCCTTGTTGTCCTTTTTTCTGCGCATGCGCACTATTCACTAGCGCATGCGCAGAAAAAAGGACAACAAGGGCGAGAAACCTGCAACTGCACCGACATTACAAGAGGCTGTACACCTTCTATGCCAGTGATATGGGACCACACTAGGCTACCCGACGCATGTGCTCTCCGCACTATATACTCCACAGACTGCACCTTTCAACTGTGCATGCTATCTAGTTACAGGATTTAATCCACATTTGTTGTTTTTTTCCAATGTGAGTCCTAACTCGATGCAGTTACACCAAGGGCCCTGTTGGTTCCACTCTTCAGGCATTACTGTTGTGGGCCCCTGAGCCCGTTTTCACGCCTGTTTTTCTAACTTATCCACAGCCTACAAAATTGAGGGTTAAACTGTTGTGAGGTTCTTTCGCCCTGAGGAAGGCAACTTTCAACTATGTAAAGAAACTATGGCCAGACAGGCGGCATTTCAGCCGAAACGTTGTTGTGATGATGTCAACCTTGATTTTTCTTGAAATATTTTTTTGACACCTACACGTAGGCAGACCTGTCATTAGGAATATTGGAGTTAGAGTTTGAGAGGATACGGTTGTTCTGTGTAGAGAAGGAAGAACTGTTTACCTTAAGAACCGTCCATATATCTTCTCTCCACTAGTACTCCATTCCTTTTTTACTTCTTCTTTGTGACTTTACAACAAAGAAGAACCTATTTTAAAAAATATTTTTTTCTGCTTCTCAAAAAAAGAATAATTGATTGTTTTCTGTTCTTTAAACACAATTGTGAATTACAACTGTGAGTGTTTTAACAATTTCTGTTATACTTCTTTGTTATTACAACCTTTATGCTCATCAGGATTTTCTTTGTCTAAATAATAAACTTTTCAAATAACTTTCTAGAAATTTGCCCTTTTTGTTTTCAGAGAATTTCATAAAAATGCATGATACCAGAGTTTGGTACTTTTTTGAACAATTTAATCATGTTGATTTTGATACATAGCAGTAAGGGATCTACGGTGTTATTTTGGTCTTTTGTCCCCTCCTTTTCTGCTCATGGGGCAAATCCCCCCCCTCTTTCTTTGTTTGCATGCCGTTAGATGACCTGTGCGCAGGCGTGCGCCACGCACTTTTTCAGCGCACCTCCAATATTTTTCTCGCGCACGGACTTCCATGAATCGATGTGCACTGGTTTCCCTGCGATTTTCGCACTTGCACTGCGATTCGCACGTTTTTGGCCGCTTGCGCCGATATTTTCGGCGCACATTCATTCCATGAATTGGCCTGTTAATGATGTTTCTTAGTGAACCACCATGAAACAAAATCACATAGCTTGGCCTTTTTTTTATTTATTTTTTTAAAACTTTTATTTTTGATGACAGAGGCATACAGCATACACACACATCAGAGCATTATACATAAACCTGGTACATTATGCAGAAAAATACCAAACATAACAGCAATTGAGCAACAACATATCATGGAGCACCAAGTTACCAAATAGTTAATGGAAAAGCTAGGAGGGCTCATCCACCGATGAAGTGTCATTTAGGCTATTTAAGTAGCTATTGAAGGGAGACCATATGTTTTGAGGACGGGAACATGCTGGAAGCATACCCAGGAATTCCTCCTCACAGTTCCGGGACCACGTGAGTAAGTTGAACCATTTCTGGAATGTAGGGGGAATAGGGTTCTTCCAGCTTTGTAGGATACATTTCTTGGCCACTACACAGCCCACATTCAGGAACTTAATGTCTTTAGCCCCCCCCAGACTGCCATACCCCAAACAGAACCCCCAATGGATCGGGGTCCACCACAGTGTCAGTGATCGCAGACAATGTGTCTATGACTTTCCTCCAGAATGTGGCCAGTTCCGGGCAGTTCCAAAACATGTGCAGATGATCAGCCCCTTCCGCGCCGCAGCGGGGCAGAGCCAGGGATCAGAACGAACAAACCTCGAGACTCTACATGGAGTGTAATACAGCCTGTTGAGCAATTTATATTGTATGGTGCGGTAGCGGAAGTTTAGGGACACCCTACGAGTATGAGAACACATTTTCTCCCACTGTTGATCAGTGAGATCCAACTCCAGCTCGGAGGCCCAATCATCCCGAGCCCTGGACGGAAGGGGAGAAGCAGCAGACATGAGAAGTTTATACAACGAAGAAACCACCCCACGGGCGCCACCCGAATTGGCAATATAGGCAATCCCAGGATAGTCCAGGGGTTCATCATGGAAGACAGGCCTTGCATTCCTGAAAGCGGCGCAGAGTCTGTAGTACTGCATAAGCTCCAGAACGGAACCAGAATGTCCCGGCCTCCACGTCTGTGGTTTTATAAAATGCCCCTCTGGATAGAAATCAGTAAGGGGGACATGAGTGGGGGCCTGCTGGCAGGCCTCCCAGCATCGGGCCAGGCCGATGTCATGTGTGGTTCCAGCCCGGGAAAGTTCCAGGAAGGAAGCCATTTGTAGTACGGGCATTGTTCGTCCCAAGTTTTAAACATCTGGCCCCAAGCCTGTATCGTGGTCTGGAACGGGTCAATAGGCGAGTCAGGTTCATACTGCCGGTTTAGAACCAAAGACATTACATTAGTGTCTGCCGCTGCCAGTACCTCCAGTTTGACGTGGGGACGTGGTGGGGGCCCAGGGTACCAATAGGATGCGAACTGTGCCTGTGATGCAGACCAATATCGCAGCAAGTCCGGAGCTGTGAAGCCCCCTCTATCATAGGGTAGTGACATGTCCGACCACTTTTTACGCACTGTGCCAGAGTGCCATAGGAATTGAGCAAGCAATTTGTGCAGGTTCATGAAGTAGCTTCTACGCAGCCAGACGGCGACATTACTGAAAATATATAGCCACTTGGGAAGTAGAATCATTTTTACCAGCGAGGGTCTCCCGGCTAGTGATAGTGGAAGTGTACGCCAGCGCGCAATTTTGGCCTCCGCCTGCTCTGCAGTAGCCCCATAGTTATCTGCTAGTAGCGAACCTTTGGACAGGGACACCTGGACTCCCAAGTACTTGATCCCGTTCGGGGACCAACGTAGCGGATACTCGGTGGTGGGTTGTATCGTGGAGCTAGTGAGGGGGAATATCTCCGACTTAGTGTAATTTACAGTGAACCCAGAGTATGTACATATGCGGGTGATGTCGCGTAAGATTGGGTCCGGATGAACAGCTGGGTCTCTTATGAAAAGTAATACATCGTCCGCATAGAGTGAGATAATCTCAGGGGAGTCTTTCAGCCGCACCCCTTTGCGCGCATGCCGCTCCCTGACAAAGTCGGCCATGGGTTCTATTGCCAGGGTGAACAATATTGGGGAGAAAGGGCATCCCTGCCGAGTACCTCTGAAGAGGGGGAACAGACCGGACATCTGGGAGTTAACTCGAATCCTGGCCACTGGAGAAGTGTACAGCAGCCTAATATATGCTATCATTTTAGGCCCTATGCCCATAGTTTCCAAAACCAACCAAATATATTTCCAAGACACCATGTCAAAACGCCTTCTGGGCATCTAGCGTGACCGCAACGGCACTCGCACCCTGGTCAATGCACGACATGACATTAAGCAGCCTTCTGATGTTGTGGGGGGTTGATCTCCCAGGTACAAAGCCTGACTGGTCGTCGTGCACCATATACGACATGACCGGGAGGAAGCGGTTAGCAATCACTTTGGCAATGATTTTGGTGTCCAAATTCATTAGCGAGAGGGGCCTGTAAAATCCACACTCGTCAGTGGGTTTGCCAGGTTTAAGCAAGACCGTAATGACGGCTTCACGCTTGATGGGGGAAGGGTGCCCAGTTGGAGTGGCTCGTTCCAAACCTCTAGCAATTTAGGGGCCAGAATGGCCACGTGCTCTTGATAAAACTCAGCTGTTAGCCCGTCAGGACCAGGTGCTTTCCCTTTGGGGAATTTGGATATAGCCTTGACTATTTCATCCAGCAGGATGGGGGAATCCAATTGGTCCCTGGTTGCGGGGGAAACAATGGTCGTTGGGATCTGCTCGAGGAGGTTGCGCATTTGGGACTCACTATGCTCAGGGGGTTGGGAGTACAGGTCAGAGTAGAAGTCCGTGAAGACTTCCAAAATTTGTTAATCAGACCACCGTTCCACCACCAGGCTATCCCTGACACTAATGATCTGCGCTTCGCCCCACTCACCCCTGGACAATGCCGCCAGCGTCCTGCCTGGCCTGCCCTCCTCCCCGTATTTACGAGCCGCCTGCGGGCGACTGAAGTACTGAACTTCTCTGGTGGCCTGTTCATGAAAGAATCGGAGTTCCTCACTGATCCGGGAAAGGATGACAGGGTCGACTAGCGCAGGATGAGCACTCTCAAGCTCGTGTAATTTGGCTTCTGAGCGGGCAAGGGCAGCTCTTATGGCTTTGAGGACCCCCGCGTCCCTAGATATTGACATTCCCCTAAAGAAGAATTTGAAAGCCTCCCACCGTACCCCCAAAGAAGTGGACTGGGGCGTATCAAGCTCAAAATAGGACTGGATGTTGGACAGAATATCAGTCTTGAACACTATGGCCCTCATTACGACCCTGGCGGAGAGGGGTTTACGCCAGCGTAATGCATGGCGTACCTCTCCGCCAGACTACGACATTCCGTAGCGCCATGG
Source organism: Ambystoma mexicanum (assembly GCF_040938575.1). Lineage (NCBI taxonomy): Eukaryota > Metazoa > Chordata > Amphibia > Caudata > Ambystomatidae > Ambystoma > Ambystoma mexicanum. Next base: position 918,947,869 of record NC_090926.1, on the reverse strand, counting down.
TGATTTTTACGCCTGCTTTTTGCAGGCGGAAAAATCCATGGCGCTACGGGACTTGTTGTTAATTACGCCACCGTAATTTACGGTGGCGTAATTAACGCCTTCCCCACTACCATTATACCCTATGGGGCAAAAATGGGAATGGGGAAGGGTAAATGGGGATTGGGGACTTACCGCCCCGCCAACCTCGGAATGGGGCGGTAAGTCCGCCAACCCCCATGGCGGTGTTGGCAGCTCTGCGCCATGGTCCATGGTGCAAATTGCACCATGGACCTCCGCCAGGGTCGTAATGAGGGCCTATGTCCTGTAGGGCCAAGGACTTAAAATGCCATGTGTTAATTGTAGGGGCGGGCATTCCCAATTCCAGGGACAAGTGGACCGGTGAATGATCTGACAGGGTACGTGCCAATATTTTAATTTCCACCACCCTCCCCAGTAAAGTACCAGAGAGAGAGAACATGTCAATTCTGGAGGAGCTGTCGTGCACAGATGAATAGTGAGTATATTCACGTGCCTGCGGGTGCATAACCCGCCATGCGTCACGAATGTCAAGGGTTGCACTATGTGCCAAGAGCCTGCGTGTCGCGTTGGAGAGCAGTCTGTGGGCTGCGCCCGTTCTATCCAGCATAACGTCTAAGATGAAGTTCATGTCCCCCCCAGATGATCGCACCCCCACGTATCCCAGCAATATGGATGCTACCTGGTCAACAAAGTCAGGAGAGTCCACATTAGGGCCATAGGTGTTAACCAGTAAACATTCCCTGTTAGCTATAGCGCAATGCAGGATAACATACCTTCCCTCAGTATCGATGTAACTCTTATGGAGTACAAACTTAAGTGACCGATGAATCATTGTCAATACCCCTCTAGCGCGGGTCGAGTAAACAGTGGAATATTTATGGGGACCCCATGATGGCGCCATGCACCTAGTCAGCTGGCCCTTAGAATGTGTTTCCTGCAAAAGCAATATTTTACAGCCGTGCCTGTTGGCATAGGCCATGATTTTACACGCCTTGGTAAAGTTGGCTAAACCCCGGACATTCCACGATATCACTGTTGTAGTCATTTCAAAACATTAGGGTACATCCCACAATCGCTGTCGAAACTTACATGATGAATAGGGTACATCCCACAGCCGCTGTTGAAACTTACATAATGGATATAAAAAGGCCCGACAGAGGTGCCCCGATGTAGTGTATACTGCCGCCAAACTGCCTCTGTCTTTTACTTCAACATCCCTCCAATCCCCAAAAATACCATCCACAACCATCACTGCCCTCCCCCAACTTGCAGTGTAAATCCCCTGCCCCCCAATGCAACTGCCTCTCCCCAAACAGTAGAGGTCGGAGGGCAACATCCAACAGGCATATGCCCCTTTCCGTGCCCAACAGGGGCCAACCAGCAGTGACAACCAACAAAGCATAAACGTTGCAATTGCAGCGAGGTGTGCTGTTGCCGTGTGGATGGCTCTTAGAATAACATGGAGGACAGCCAGGGCTGTCAGTAACAAGTTCTGCGGTAGATGGATCCTATGACAGGCCCCCATAGCTGGCCAGCGACTGCAGACAGGCCAATACTGGAGAACGAACTAGGACTGATGTCCAGCCCGCCGCCCCGTGGGGCAATAAAAAACAATGTCAGCCGCACCCGGGACAGGTCACAGTCCATCTGGTCACTGAGGGGAGCCTGGTACGCTAAATTTGCAGTACAGTGTTGTTGCTATGGACACATTCCGATTCTCGGGTTTACTGGATAAGAAAGGTTGCGCCGGGCAGTGGCCCATCAAGTTAATCATCGTTGTTGGGGTCCCCAGCAGGATTATGGAGTGGTTTATGTGCTTTGATGAATTTCACCGCTTCTTGCGGGACGGTAAAAAAGTATAGTTTGCCATTGTAAGTAATTTTGAGACGTGCAGGGAAAAGGATAGCGTATGGAACATTCCGTTCCCTAAGCAGCTTCTTGACTCCAAAAAACTGTCGCCTCTCCTGCTGTACTGCAACCGAGAAGTCTGGGAAGATCCTAATAGTGTGGGACTCAAGGCGCAGGTCTCCCTTCTCCCGAGACAATCGGAGGATGAGGTCTCTGTCCCGATAATTGAGGATCCTGGCTATGATGGGCCTTGGGGTGTCGCCCGGCTTGGGATGCGGTGACAGAGCACGGTGGGCGCGTTCAACTGTAAAATATGGTGACAGAGCCGGGTTACCCAGTAAGTCTTTGAGTAGGGCTTCTACAGCATCCTCCATGCGCCCCTTGAGGGCATTCTCGGGAACCCCTATAATACGCAGGTTGTTTCTGCGAGAGCACGATTCGAGGTCATCGCACTTTGCTCTTACACTTTTCATGTCACGGAACAGAGAAGAGACAGTATTCTGCAGTACATGTAGCTCATCCTCATTAGCTGATATCCTGTTTTCAGCATCAGTGATTCTGGTCCCCGCCTGATCCACTCGTGTTTTTAATGAGGTGACGTTAGTGTTGATGTCATCCAGCTTCTCGTGGAAGGAGGCAAAGTTTTTGGCCATGGATTCCATGAGTGTAGTCAGGTCAGGGGACGTTGCACTGGGACAGTGAGCCGCAACCGGCTCCTCCTGCAAGGACGACGCATGGCCGACCTCTCCCCTCGGCACAGCCTTGGTGAATCTATCCATGGCACCCCCCTTGGACGTCACCCTGGTTTTATTTGGCATTGCTGGTGCAGCCCCAAACGTGGCGAGGGCTAGAGGTGCAGTCGTCAGAGGAGGGAGAACGGCCAGAGGACTGGGGAGCCACTGAGCAATAGTTGGTAATGCAGCAACAGGAATGCAGTTGAGTTCCGGCAGCAGCAAGGGCGATGTGGCAGCAGCAGGCAGAGTGAGACCCCGGGGCCCTCCCCGGGGACATGCGATGGAGGGCACCAGCCCACAGAGGTCAGCAGTTATCAGGAGGTGCAGCAGTTGTATTGTTGGGGACAGCCCCCCAGCAGGACAATCGGCGTAGGATCAGCCCGGCAGTGTCCACACCAATAAGGGCCCAATCACTGCAGGGCAGAAGCGGAATATTGGCCAGGCACCCAGCACCCACAGGGCCTTCAGACTAAGAACCCGGGCTGCAGGGAAGGTGTTACTGTGGAGCAGTTCTTGCTACAATGGCAGTAGATGCAGGTGAGACAGACGGCAGCAGAGGGAGCGAGTGCCGTGTCCTCAGTCCGCCGTGTCTCCCCCGCTCCTCACCTTATTCGCGCGGTCCTCCGCGCCCGCCCAGGATTCCCAAGCCCGTCAATGCAGCCGGGCTGCGGCCCAGCAGCCACACGCGGCTGGAGGAGGGGCTCCAGCCCCGGGTGCAGGGGCGGCGGCCAGGGCGTGCTCCAGCGACGGCCCCGGCAGTCGAGTGCATACGGAGCGGTACGTCCCAGGGGGGCCGCCGTTGTCAGGAGCCCAGATCCAGACCCTCCTCAGATAACTCCGCCGGGTGCTCAATAGGCGAAGTGGAGCAGGCAGGTGGCCAGTTTCGCGCTCCACTGCGCTCAAAGCGTGCCGGAGCACAAGGGGAAGGAGGCGGGGGACGAATCCACGCCGCAGCCTCGGCGAGTCCGCTAGCCTCCAACGAAGGGTGCCCGCAAACAGGTCTCCAGACAGCGATTCGAGTCGGGATTTTGCCAGGTGCAGCCTGATACAAAGGGGCAACTCTCCAGCCTCGGCAAGAGTATGCAAGGAGCCAGTGGACGCAGATGCAGGCGGATGTATGCCGGAGCCACACGGAGCTCTAAGGCTTAAGCAGCCATCTTGGGCTGCTCCACAGCGCCCCCCACATAGCTTTGCCTTTTAAGTTAATAGCAGCAATGCTCAGATGTACGACATATGGAGTGCCTTCATCCTAAACTGGAGGGCACTCTTCTGCAATTCGCTGTTGTCAAACAAGATGCATGGGGTTGTGGATACTAGAGGCATCGCCTGCTTTCTTACAGCCAGTATCTGACTTTTGAGCTGACCGTTGGTTTACATCGTGTGCGTCACACTTTTGGTAAAGCACCATGGGTAACAGAAATTCTGGTGCTTGAACGTTATGGGCATAGGTACAAGTCTGGTAACCTTTCGCAGAGCTGAGGTATGCCGATTTAAGATTGTTCGTTAATAGATAAATGTGGCCTGCAGCGGACGTTAGACATAAGGTATATGTGTGGTAGAGTCAAGTATAGTCAAGTATAGAAGTCATGGGTGGAGCGGGAAGGTTATTTGGTTAATGTGTGTGGGCATATCTTAGTTCGATCTCTTGTTCATGGAGCCAGATTTTCATATTCCTTTTTTACCTCTTGAGGGTATATTTTCTTGTTAGGGTTTTTAGGTTCTTAAAGTCATGCTTGCATAGTAGGGTCATGTAAATAGCCTAGACCAGAAAATCAAGGCTAGTTAGCATAATTTAGCTTTATTTAGAGACAAAGCAAAAGCCAGGTAACTGATGTGACTTGTGCCTTATTACTTGTTGAGAAGGTGGGAATTGTCTTTGTGCGCTACTGAGCGGCAGCCAGAGGGAAGCTGGGCAAGGGCACATTCACACAGCTTTAAGGGAATATTTCAGTACAGTGGCAAGATGGGTCAGAATACCTTTCAGTAAGCCTGTTATTCGCTGTTGGATCTCGTAGATTTCTGCCCGCGTCCGCCATCTTGGGTGCTTACAGCATGTAGAGAAGTAATTCATATGATATCGGACTGCCCCCACCCCCGTGTGAAAAGAATCTGGATCAATATTGGTGACATTGAATAATGATGTGTTTGGGCGACACTGAACTAGTCCCCATCTGGCAATCCTCTGAGAATCCCTGGTACAAGAAGAGCTATCGAATCAATAGGGAAAGAGGATGTGTTTGTTGTGCGGGCTAATGCAATGAGGGTGATCAAGAGCAGGGCTCAAGTCGAGGCTACACGCAGGTGGGTGGAGACCACCCACTGGTTTCAGAGGGTGGACTCAGTCCCCCACAGCTAAAATGAGAAACAATGAATGTCCTTTTTGAATTTATGAATTAAAGCCGATCTCACAGTCGTCAGATTTGCAAGTCGGACACTTCACCACTGCACTATATACCCCAATGAAAAACAGCAAACAACTAAAGGTGAAATGTTCCATTTCGGTACTGCAGGTTCCAGGGGAAACATTTGTATTGGTTCTTGGAGTTTAAAACATGCACACCTTTTAAACGTTTTCAAAAACACTATTAGAAGACAATATCCTCTCTTGGTTTTGTGTGTGTGTTGATTTTATGAAAGGCAAATGCCATTCCGCCTGTGCAATTTGGGTGGTTGTGCAAAGCCAATTTAATAAAATGCGCATAGTTCACCTTGATATGCTAATTTCTGGCGACGACACGTCCCATTGCGTGTGTTGATGAGTTCCCCAACTTTCATTTTTAGGGCTTGACCCCTGCCCAAGAGTCACTGAAAAGAAAGTCTGAGAGACCTGTAAAAACAATGTGTAGACCTTGCGAATCAATCACTAATACTGGTCACGGTCACCCTCATGGGAAAGTTTAAATGCACGCAGGGGGCGTTTGGCCCAATATGACCTCTTGTACTACTTCAACCTCATTCAGTGCATTCCTTAACATTGACATCTAGTCGTGGCTCTACCCAGATCTGGATCAGACTTCTGGAAATCACAAAGTGGTAGAAAGCGTGACGATCAAGCTACTTCTGTTAAGGACACAATATCATGGTCATAGCTGGAAACTATTTTTTAAATTTGCAAACAATAAATGATTTTAATGTTGTTATAACAATATGGTGGATGTTTTCCCCAATGCTGCAAAAAACGAATTGCTGCCCTCCACCGAAGGTTATTTGAATGGTCACAGGAGATAGTAGTGTGGTCGAACAAGCCACTGACCCGCGCAGTGTCGGACATGCTAAAGCTTACCTTTGCAGAGCATTTCATGATGATAGCTGGAAAATATCAGGAAAGGCTCCACGCAGCACCCCTGACGCGTGATCTATACAGAAGCAAAACACGATCCAGTGCCTTAGATGTATAGCCTGCACCAGCGCTAGCCATGTTTTTGGGCTATCCGCAATGAAGAAGCTTGAGGGCAATGTACTGACCGACTGCTCAGAGTTTCCCAGTGGGTCAACGAACACAGGTCCAGCGAATTTGGAGTCAGTATGGCGATACTACTAGGCCCAGTGTTCAAGGGGTCTCAGCTACTGAAGAGCGCCACTAGAGCCGTCATCATGGGGGGAAATTTACCATAATGCCAGGAGGCTGCCTTTTCCCCAGACTTTCACAGGAAATGTGCATATTTACCAGTCCACCTCTGTAGGTGCTTGTACATGCTTTCGGGGTGGCCTTGAAGTAGAGTGAGTGCCCATGTTCCGCCCATGCCACCAAGGCAGTATATTGCCACAGCCAGTCTATCTTTTGTAAGCCACATTTTTCTGGTGTGTGTTGTCTAACCTATTTGGTTCAATCCAAACCAACCAAGAATGTGATACAGAAAGAATGGATTTGTTAATAGAACATAGCAACCAGATCTCACTGCAATATGTAGCTTTATCTCCCCCACCACTCTCAGCATCCAGAAGGCGTTGCCTTTGTATACCAGTGAAGAGTGTCCCGCTTAAAGGAGAATTGCCACTACACAGAAAGATGACAAGCACGTTTCCAGCTTTTTGGTTCTTCTGCTCCAAGGACAGAATCAAAGATAACAGTGGTATTTATTTATTTGACAATTCTCTGTCCTCTGAGGGTGCTGTTCTCGGATGTGCAGTGGTTTGTAATATGACTCTTGCTTGAAACTTGACAGGGTATCCACGAATACCAAAGGGTATTCTTAAGCGTTGCAATAAAAGGTGTATTTCCCATTTCAATGGCACCCAATACATAGACCTCACTTAAGAAGGATGAAATGCTGAGCCCGCCCTAAGTTCCCAGTTTCAAGTGTTTGACTGTCCAATGTGCACAGATGTCGAGACAAGCACTTGCCGATCTCATGTGCTTTGGACGCCTGTGTCTGTGTCCAGCAGGCAGTCAAGCAAGGTTAACTCTACTTATTTTGGTAAAATGCAAACTGAAACTAATGTAAACAAATACCAACAACCAGCGCCACGCAGCAAGGCAAATTAAGCAGAATGCACACCCTTTTAGTTAGTTAGCTATTCTAAAACCCAGAATTAACAAAAGATAATTAAGAGACCGGAGAACTCCCTGTCCAGCTAAGATAAGCCAATCAGGCTGCTGAGATGGATCTGCAACACGTATGGTCCAGACGTGTATATGCTCTATAAGTGTGTTCAAATGCACGACCGCCGGCACTGTGAGCCAAGATATTTTGGGACCTGGCACTTATTTTTTTATAACAGATTAAGCACTGCGCAACCTACGCTTTTGCCCAATATTTTGGTCAGGTTTCATCTTAGCCGATGCTCAATGTAACACTACGGGTGATATGTGTGTGTCTCTCGGGAAATGCGAATCCAGAACACCCGCCAATAAGTGTTTTTCCTTCATTACATTTTACTTTGGAGAAGACGGCAGATATAAATGTTGTGAACCATGTCTCGTTTGTTGAACTGCCTAGTAACTATTTTGCAGATCTGAATTTTATTTGTGCTCTTGGTGCTTTCGGGAATGACTCATATTCTTTCTGCTTTACACGTTGCTATAATGATTTCCTAAAGTCTCTCGCACTGATCTATTATGTGATTTGTGTATTTTGCAAGTCAGCTACTAATTCAGACCTTGGAAGCCCATCGTTCACATAGAATTGCACTCAAATGCTCAACTAGAGTCAGCAAGAGATGGGGGAAATGCATAAATTGCAATGTATCCTCAGAGCCCATCATGTAAACACACGTGATCCTGGCAAATCATTTTATCGCATAGGATCAAATTTGGCTGCATTGGGGGTCCTTAGAGGTGATTCAGCTCAATGTATGCAACCAATGCACACAAAAAAATCGTCAGTCATGGTATAGTGTTTCCCCCTTTTGAAATAATTATATTCACTCCAGTAAAAACATCCCCGCTCCTGCACCTGCCCTTCTCTCCTCTCCTCTCCTCTCCTCTCCTCTCCTCTCCTCTCCTCTCCTCTCCTCTCCTCTCCTCTCCTCTCCTCTCCTCCCCTCTCCTCTCCTCTCTTCTCTCCTCCCCTCTCCTCTCCTCTCCTCTCCTCTCTCCTCTCCTCTTCTCTTCTCTCCTCTCCTCTCCTCTTCTCTCTTCTCTTCCCATCTCATGACCCACACACATTGCTCCACATCCCAATTGTTCCTTTCTGTTCCTTATCCTCATTCTCGTTTCCATTCCTTTCAACTACTTGCACCCAAACTTTGGAATTCCCCACATGCAGATATTCGCTCTTGCCTTTCTCTTTCACAGCTAAAAAAAGGTTTCAAAATCATTTATTATCAAACGTTCTTCACCTCAATCGTCATATGAACTAAGTCTCTGGATCATGCTTGTTTTCCTTTTCATTTGCTCCTCGTATTCATTTTTATTGTACCACTGTTGTTTTTCCTTTGTAAGGCGCATTGGATAAAAGTACTATATAAATAAACTCTGCCAAAATAAATACATAAATAAATATTGGCTATTCAAATATAGTTGTCTCGTAATTCACTTATGCCAGCACCACTTAAAATCAATGGCCTTCCTCTGTTTGAATAGTGAAATATTACACTGTTTAGTGACACAGAGCCCGATTCATGGAATTATTTGCATGGGAAATAGGGGACTTGCGCTCCAAACTGCGTGCAAATCCACGTTCGTCGATTCATGGAACCGACTGCGCAGGACTTCCTTGGGATTTGCGTGGAGTTCGCGCAGGCCTGGAACGTGTGCGAGCTGTCGAGAGCCTTGCTCGAGAGACCATGCAGAGCATGGGAGTGGCTTGCACAGAGTGCTGGAAAAGTGGCGCAATACAGAAAATGGGGATGAACATGCAGAAAAAGTGGGCGTTACGAGGGACGTCCCGCAGGAAGTCCCTCGCACACCCACATTTGCATCAAACAACACGTATTCACGGAACCACCCACGCAGCCTCTGGGTAGAGAAATGGCTATGCAAATCCCTCAATCACTACGCAACTCAAAGGCAGATGTAAGTACACTTATGCATAGTATTTGCAGTGCAGAGGTGGGTTTTCATGTCAGATTTAGAGGTGCGTGTACGCAACCGGGGTTCCAATCTAACTTAGGGGTGTGCTTAAGCAATGTAGCGGGGTGCAGGAATGGTTTACATGGTTTCACATGCAGATTTTCTGAGTTTATACCAAGTTCCTAATTTTCATACGCATGTTGTCGTGCCTGCAACAGTTACGGGTGACCCTGCGCAGGGTCCCTGAAATGCAGGCCTGAGGGACCACACTCACTGTTTGAAGGGTGAGTGTATTTGTGCACGGGGGAGTGGCAAAGGTAGCTGTCCTTGCTGTTATGCTTTGGATGTGGGCATGTAGGAGCGTTCCGGGCGCAACTTGCGATTAAGGTAACTTTGCACAGTAAATTCCATGAATAGGCGGGCATGCATATTTTATTCTGTGCGCAGGCTCCCGCAGTGCCATTCTCGGCATGCCGCCCTTGGATTTCTGCACACATTTCCATGAATCGGGCCCACATTGTCTTAATGATATCTTTAGTTACACTTTTTTTTAATTTTCTTTATTGTAAAATGTTAAGTTTATACCAAACTTTAATTTACATCTTATCATTTCGCTATCCATACCTATATCCATATCCAATCCACTCATCAAAGACAAAACAGACGTCCATATCATGTGATTACATCATCATTTAGGGATTAAAGACCAACATTTTGACCTGGGCAGCAATTTCAACAATATTGATTTATTTTATTTATTTTTCGCATTTTTAAAGCGCTCACACAGCCCGCGGGTATCGAGGCGCTGTTACAGGATTGTTTGTTTTTTAATTGCGTAATTGTTTTTTTTGTCTTAGTTCTGTATTTATAACGTGCTTAAATACCCAGAGGTTTCTAAGCGCGGACCCGGGGATCGAACCTGTGTTGCTTCGTGTCGTCTTGATTCCAAGGTGAGCACGTTGCTGCTTGAACTATCCTCCCGGGGTATATGTTGTCAAAATAGTAAATTGCTGAGCAGATTAGCTTGAAACTTCTACCTGATATCAGAGTCTGCAACCAGTCATCCATGTTGCCATTAATTGGGGCATATTTGGCCAGGAAGCGACTTCTTTGGATTACTAGGGATCCACATTCGGTACCCAGGTGTTTAAGCGATTCTACTTCCTTTGCGCAGAAACGACATTGGTTATTGTCAACATCTGTCTATATATATAGATTTTCTTTTTTTAACTTTATTTATTCAGTCACAATCAGATTCAGTTACTGTAGTGGCAAAGTGCCTCAATAAACGTATCACATACAATTTGCGGTGGCCGCGTACAACTCTTCAGTTTTAGGATAATTGATTGTGAATTTTTAAGAGCTTTGGGCTAACTTTGGTTATAACAGTTCAACAAACTTTCCCCAATCTCCATCCTGATCCCTCCCCATTCCCATATGGTATGGACCAATGCTTCTGCCCTCCCATGGCATTGTTGTGTTTCGTTAAACTACATCGTTCGCAGGTTCAAGGTTCTCTGCTCTTTGTTTGTTGGCCCCCAGTTTTGAATTTTTCTCAACAAGTTCGGCCTAAAATATTGTGCTTCTTTGTCTCTGACAAAGTCAAGGAAGGAGTCCCAAATAGCCCGTAATTTCAGATACTTGCCGTCCTTCAGGGCCCCTATCTTCTCCATAGCCATTACGTTCCAAATATTTACCCACCAGCATGCTATTATAGGACCGTCTGGGTTTTTCCAGCCTTGGGCGAGGGTCATCTTTGCTGCCATTAACATGTGGGTAATGAGAGCTGCATTGTTGCCAGTTGCTGCATAAATATCTTTGACAACTGTTCCCAAAAGTATCACTTTAGGCCTGGCTGGCAGTTGTTTCCCTGTAATTTCTTTTATGTGCCCCAGGACTTCCTTCCAATACAGAACCGCCTTAGGACAGGACCACCACATGTGGTATAGGTCTCCCTTGCCGCTGCAGTTCCTCCAGCATGTGGGCGGATAATTAGGGTTCATTTTGTGCAGTCTATGGGGGGGTGAAGTACCACCTAAAACAAATCTTATGTGCCGTCTCTCTAATGGCTGTGCATTTGGAGGATTTCTGTGTTATTCTCTAAATTTGCGGCCACTCTTCCTCAGTGATGGGAGCCCCCAGATCCCTTGCCCAATTGTCCATGTATGAGAGGGTGTCGTTCTCTTGTGCTCTGTCCAATAACCTGTACAGTTTAGATACCGCCCTTGCCTCGTCCCCTTCATGTAGCGTCAGTTCCAGGCCCACCAGGTGTTCTGATGGCTGCTTTCTTAACTTCCTTTTGTGTTATCCAGTGTCGGATCTAAATGTACGTGTATCTATCTCTTTCCCCTATGCCAAATTTCTGCTTGCATTCCTCAAATAATAATGGGTTGCTCCCCTGAAAGAAGTCCTTCAAGTATAATGATTGCCCTTGTCCCAGTTTTCCCAGAACCGGGTCTGTTTGCCCGGTGTAAAGTCTTGGTTATGCGCCATTGGGGTAAAGGGATTCAGCCCTGGGATAATGTTCCGCCTTTTCAAGGCTCGATCCCATCCTTTTCAGTGACAACTTGGTCGCCTCTAACAAATGACCTTCTGCTTCCCTGGCTCCTACCCGCAGCCCGTGTATTGTTCTCAGTGGGATTGTGGTCACCCCTTGCTCGATTCCCACCCACCCCTTTGACATGTCCTCCCTCTTCCAGTTCATCATTGGTGCTATTTGTGCGGCCAGGACATAACTCTCTACATCAGGGACCCCCAGGCCTCCCAGGATTGGTGGTCTTGTTAGAATTTTTTTTTGTATTCTGGGTTTCCCCTTGTGGCAGACAAAGGAAGTCAGGTCTCCCTGTAGTGCTTTGGATACCTTGGGGGGAATCTCTACTGGAATGGAGGATTACCACGTATAAAGTCGGGGTAGTAGAGACATTTTGAGTGCCGCAATCCGCGTGAACCAGGATAGTTCTTGGGTGCCCCACCTATGTCGGTCCTCCCTCAGGTGTTTCAGAAGGGGTGTTATGTTCACTCCGTACAGACTTTTATAATCCCTTGTTAATCGGATTCCCAGATATTCTATTGATTCTCCCTCCCAAACTAGTGGGTATCGTGACCTCAGAACCTCAATCTCCTCATCCCCTTCTGTGATATTCAGAGCCTTAGATTTAGTGAAGTGTATGGTAAACCCTGATATCTTAGCAAATTCCTGTAGACTATCGAGTGCTTTTGGTAGAGTGTTCCTAGATTCCCCAAGAAACATCAAAATGTCATCAGCATACAATACTATTTTGTGTGTAATCCCTCCACATGTGACCCCCCATATTTCCGGGTCCTGCCTTACTATTTCAGCTATAGGTTCCATTGCCATTTCGAAAATTAAGGGCGAGAGTGGGCAGGCCTGTCGTGCACCTCTGTGTATTTTAATTTTTGTTGTAGGTTTCTCATTAACCATAAAGGAGGTTCTCGAGAGACGAAAGTTCACCAAGTCCATTCTGATGAAGGTGGGGTTGCATCCAAATTTCTGTAAAACCAACTTCAGATATGTCCAGTCTAGACTGTCGAACGCTCTCCTTGCATCTAAGGTGGCTATAATGAACCTTTGTCCCGTTCTGGTACCCAGATCTATTATATCCACCGCTCGCCTGATTTTATCTTGGATGTGTCTCCCCTTTATAAACCTTGCTTGGTCAGTATGGATTATTTTGGGCAGGACCCCTGCAAGTCTTGTTGTGAGGACTTTAGCAAAAAGCTTGGCGTCAGTATTGAGCAGTGATATCAGCCGGTAGCTAGTGCAATCTGTACGGTCTATACCCGGCTTGAGTATTACAATTGTAGTCGAAGTTCCCATGTCGGGTGTGACCGTGCCAATATCCCCTATATGGTTGAATGGTTTTGTTAGTGGACCCAGCAGTTGGTTACGGAACATTTTATAGTATCCGCTTCCCAGTCCGTCCGACCCTGGGGTCTTGTTAGGGGGTAATGCAGTTATGGCATCACTTATTTCCTGTGCGGATATGGGGGCTTGTAAAATGCTGTTGTCTTCCTCCAGGACATGGGGCAGGGAGATCTTCGACATATAATCTATTTGTGCCTGAGGGTGGAGATGCTCACATTTCAACAAACCCTGGTGGAATCTTTCCATTATCCCTAGTTTCCCCTCCTCTGTGGCACATAGCCCCCCTGGTGGTGTCTGGACGGACATTTTTCCAGATATTTTGGAAGGATGTTCAGTTGCCTTGCTTCACCACCAGGGTTTAAAGTTGTCACAAATTCACCTCTTATTACACGTGGCTATCCAGTCGCCAATTAGCCATTTTTTTCTTGGCTGCACATGGATTTGTTAGAAGAAATTTAATATCTATGTTGCCAAAGACTAGCTGTTCCTGTATCTTCATGGTCCACTTTTTGAGTAGACCTTCATAGGGTCTTCCCGGTCGGGGTGCTAGAAGCTGATACGGAGCTGCTACTGGCACTAATAGCATTTTTCTCAGCATTGCAACCAATTTCCAAAGAACCACGGAATATAAAGATTGTAATTCCGAGTTCGCATTGGATTGAGGTAATAGGAACTCCTCCTGGCAGATGAACCACTTTACGCCAGAATTGACCTTCCAGCGCCTCCCACATTGCTCTTCTTATATTTAGACCAGCTTCACTTCAAAATGTGATTGTCGCCATCACCTTTTGGTGGTAAAACATGATGATTGGTGTCACTGAAAATTTCCCGTAGGCCGCGTGCAATTTCATTCCTCGGAGCGACAGATGTCTCATCCGGCTTTTTAAATCTTGTGTCCATTGCCATTCTCGTAAGGATTTATTAAATAAGATACCTAAGTACCGAATTAAGTGCACTTTTTCAAGTTGGTCCCCAGCAACATACCACTTGAATGGCTTGCCTTTTTTTCCAAGCTTTGTACCAAAAGCCATGATTTTTCATTCGGCGACATTGATTTGTAAATTGTTACATTGCAGATACACCACCAGGTCGTTTAATAGTTGCTGGAGTCCAATTTGCATGGTGTCTAACAGCACCAGATCATCTCCGTAAATAGCCCACAAAATGTGTTGACCATTTAATCTTGGTGGGAAGGAGTTAGTTGTCTTGAAGGCCGTTTGCAGATCCGCCATATAGAGCTTGAACAATAGTGCAGCAAGTGGGCAACCTTGCTTAACCCCCTACTCTGTTTTGATGTTGTCACATAAGTTTCCTTCAGTATTTAGTCTCACTTTTATAAAAGTTTTTGTGTCTATGGCTTTAATCACCTGTAGCAGGTCTGGTGGGCAAATCCAATTTTCCAGTTTTCTACACAATGTATCTCTATTTACATTTTCAAACGCTTGACGTAGGTCAACAAAAGCTAGAAAAGATTTTTCTCACCCTTAATGGTCTCAAGTTTCAACAAGTTCAACAACACAAGGTTCAATTCAACCTCCATTCCTCTAGTGAAGCCGGTCTGCCCGGAATCCAAGATTCCACCTCATCTGCCCATCGGGCAAGTCGCTTTTGCAGAAAAGAGGCAAACACTTGGCCTATCACATCTAAAAGGGCAAATGGACGGTAGTTGTTCTGATCACATCAATCTCCTTTTTTATATATGGGACAACTACCGCCGATTGCCAGGATGATGGGATTGTAGCAGAGGCAGCAATCTGCTCAAACAAAATTTGAATGAATGTTGCCCGTTGTTCTTTGTTCTTTTTCAACATCATGTTACTCGGCCCGTCGTATATTGATTTCCCTTATGAGTTTGAGGTCCCATTTTTTGTTTCTTTTCTCATTATTTAGTGTAGTCTAACATAGATTATGGAGAGATTAAAACAGAGTGTACCATCTACACATTTGGAGTACGGGGCAGAAGAGACTACTATGTATGTTTGTGTCAGAAGGTATTATTTATTGACAGTGGGTAAGGGGCAAAGCGGGAAATGGTATGCATGTAAGGCCCAGGGGACTAAGTACTTGAATAGTTAAGCATTATGGAGTGCCGGAGGTGGGGTCTTCCCTGTAGAGATGTAATGTGCCTTGTTATTGCAGAAGCAGTCTCTGGGGCGTTACTGGGCAGTAACCCAGCACAGTGGGGTTACTGCTATTAACGCCCAGGCATATGATCCACACTGCCAATAACTTTTTTCACATTGGCAAAGAGTGTGGCCGTTGTTTCACAGGTAGATAGCCGCCAGCGACAAAGGAGAAGGGACTACTCCTAGTCTTTCTTTCTTTGCCATGGCGGGCATTTGCACGGTGCAGAGGGCAACCGGCGGAGCGGATCAGAGATGCAATAGGGTCCGGAGATGAAGGGAGGTTGGCAGGCCAGAGTTAAGTACTCTGGGAAGGCAGGGTTACAAGGCTGTGTGGGGAAGACTACCAGTGTTTTGGGGGAGGCAGGCAGTGGTGGGCAGCATCACAGAGTGGGGTATTGCCCATCAAAAATCTCGACATTCGATGCACATTTTTTCGTTGGAAAACTCTCGATGGAAAAACCTTTGATGGAAATACTTTCGATGCAAAGACTGCATACCGCCTGTACCATGAGGTAAACCCGAATTCTGGTCCCGCAGATGGCTAAGGGGTAAAGCGACTTTAGCCTCCAGGTGCTAATAGGTGTTATTAACACACACACACATAGCAATTTAATGAATTTTAAACGATGAAAGTCCGTGTTAGTCAAAAAACAAAAGTGTTATTTGCCTATCTCTGCTATGTCCACTGAGATATTACGAGTATAATGTCTAATGCCATATGCCGTCTGCATACAAACCTCAGTGCCCTTCTATGGCACATTATTCAGGTTTACAACCATATTAAATACGTGCAGCTTTTTTACTAGTTCCCCTTGCAGTGATGCACATTCTTGCATAGTCATTCCCCCCTAGCAACGCCTCTGCAACTACATATGTAAGTTGGCCGCACCACGGCCTTCTTTACGGTACATTGCCACAATGAGCCTAGCCCTTGCTCAAACACTATTTGAGTTATTGCTTCACTGAGCTGCCGTACTAGTGCCAGACAGGGCGGGCCTACCTAGAGACACAGCCAGAGTGGATGTGGGTATGCGGGACAGCTCACAAGCATAACCATTGCACACGTTGCATGCACACTATGCATAACAGCATTGTTTCAAGATTGTGTATGTCCTGTTCACGGCCACACTGCCTTGCGCGATGCACTATGAGGAGTTGTGAGCCAGGCACAGTGTGCTTAAAAGCTGGTCTTTGGCGTAGTATGCCAGGAATGTTAACTAATATGCCTGTGTCTTGTGCCTTACAGAAGAAGACCCCGAGTCTCCTGCGTGGACATGTCTCTGTATAGCTTTGGAATTCAGCCCATCACGTGCCATGCCTGGAACAAGGACCGGACGCGTAAGTAGGATGCAATGCACCACACAACACGGCGCCACAGCATCGAGCTGACCGGGCTTCTCCCACTCAGACATTTTAGGCTATTTTGACTCGGCCTGGCTGACTTGCAGAGCCGTGGCCAGACAGAACAACAGGACACAGATGTTAAACGGCGCCTGGGCTTCACTGTTAGCAAAGGCCCTGCAATTACTAACGTGAAGCATTTCACTGTGAGCACTAGCATTCGTATGCATACAATTTTAGACAATTGTGATCGTGATGTGGGGTTAGTACTTACATGCCAGGAGAGTGCTTGGAAGGCTAGGGGTCCTTAAGTGGGTGCTTTCAGACTTAAAGGAGTTAACTGTGTGTAACACTGACGCTGCACTAGAACTGTCTCATTAGAATGTGTAAAGAAATTATATGACCCCCCCAAACAAACAAGTTTGCTCCTCCCCACCCTCTCTGGAAGTTAGCACCTCTACCAAGTTTTGAAGGGTTAGCCACCCCGAAAATGTAGGGTTTGTTGTGTCCATCAACATCACTTGTCAGGGATTGTATAGTATATAGCAGCATCGAGAGATGGCCCAGCAGGCCAGTACCTCTGAAAGGTCTGCATGAATGGCGCAGAGTCACCCACATGGCAAGTGCCTGGCTCCAGGCCATCACTACTGGCTTTTCAGTGGCAACCACCTGTCTCTGCATCTGGAAGTTTAACAACAGGTCACTGGCCTTTGGCTTTCTATCATCTTTCTATTAGACGAGACACCCTAAAATCAAAAGCTTGTGTACTGGGCCTAATATTCATGTTTTATTTGCATTTGATGGGCCCAAGTGATCTTGCATTTCATTTTGTCTGGTTCTGTATACAAATTGTAATTAAAAACATACAAAATAACAGGTTCAGTTTGCAGTAATTTGGAGATGACTGGTAAAGGAATAACTTTTACAATGTATAATGTTTTTACAGAAAATAAGCAAGCATTCAGTGTGATATATGATTATTAGGGTATTTACTACTGAGCACAGACCTAGCTTCGAGAAGCGACGGGGCGCTTTACAATCATTGGGTGAAGAACATGGCGAGGGAAGCAGAGAAATAAAGGGGCTGGGAGCTAACAACAGGGGACGGGGGAGGTGGGCAGTTTGTCAGAAATTGATCTACAAGCAATCAGGGGATGAAACGGTGGAGATCAGATCACCCAGGGGAGCAGTGGGCCTGTGGAGCTAGGTGTTAGGGAGGAGCCATTCCTTGAAGAGTAGGGTCTTGAGTTGTAGAAGCAAGGTATTGAGACTAATGTTGACAGGGAGTAGGTCCCAATGGCTTGGGGCATAGACAGAGGAGGACTGCCTCCTGGTTCTTTCCTTCCTGAGCTGTCAGAGGTCAAGAATGCACATTTCCTTACTTCTAGTGGACTATAGGCTTCTAGAGAGATGCTGAGTTTCTCAGTGAGGTAGTGAGGTGACAGCCTTGTAGATGATGCAGCAGGATTTGAAGATGATACATGCTTGCAGTGGGTGCCTGTACAGTTTGAGGAGGGTT
Source organism: Ambystoma mexicanum (assembly GCF_040938575.1). Taxonomy (NCBI): domain Eukaryota; kingdom Metazoa; phylum Chordata; class Amphibia; order Caudata; family Ambystomatidae; genus Ambystoma; species Ambystoma mexicanum. Next base: position 918,929,943 of record NC_090926.1, on the reverse strand, counting down.
GGGGTGATGTGGTTGAATTTGTGAAGTCCTTTGATGAGTCATGCTTAGCATGCATTACACATGTCAGGGGTGCCATGGTAGTCGCCAGAATGCGGAAGCCCTTCCAGAAAGGCAGTGTCAGCATGCAGGTGGGTGAGGGCCAAGGCTTGGACAGCAGATCAAAAGTTGTTTTATGGGATGAATGGCTTTATTTTCTGTAGGAGAGAAGGTTCTTACCAAGCCATTTGTGTCTTCCTTGCTATGTGTTGTTGCAAGGTGTCTGTCAATTTAAAACCTAAGGGACTGGGTGCACGTGGCCAGTTGGGGTTTAAAGCCCTCAAGGTGCATAGCAGAGAGTCAGGTCTGGATGTGCGGATGTTCGTTGTTGTTGGTCAGCAGTATGACTTTAGTCTTGGAGGCATTGAAATTCGGATGAGCACTGGACACCCATGACTGGATCAATCGAGGCATGCCTTGAGCCTTTGGTTGTTTTCGATGGGGAGTATCTTGAGGTAGAGCTAAGTGTCATCTGCATATTGGTCGATGGGGACTTTGTGTGGAGCGATGACGGTTCCAAGATGTTCCAAAAAAAGACTGAAGGGTGAGAGTATGGATCTTTGCAGGTTTCCACAGTTGATGAGTTGGTGGCGTGGGGGAATCCAATTCTACAAACTTGTGGCGATTAGTAAGGTATGATCTGAACCAGCTGAGGACGATCTTGCTGATTCCCATGCAGCTCTGTAGATTGTCTGTGAGTGTGTTGCGTCTACTGTGCCAAATGCTGCTGGGAGGTCCAGGTGGTCCAGGAGGCAAGGATGGCCATCAATTAAGATTATTAGGGCATCATCGATCACCTTGATGATGGCCATTTCTGTGCTGCATCTGTATCTGGAGTCAGATTGGTAGGATGGAAGGAGGTTGCTGGCTTTGATGTGTTGGAAGAGTTGTGAGGCTTCGGCTTACTCAAGGATCTTACCTAGGAAGAGAAGATGGATGATGGAGTAGTAGTTGCTGAGGTTGTCAGGGTTCAGTGGTGGTTTCTTAAGAAGTGGGAGGATTTTTCCGGTCTGGCGAATCAAGGGGAAGGTGTCTTGAGTTAGGGCACTGTTGATGATTGTCAGGTAAGGGAGGAGTGCTTCCGTCAAAAGGGTCTTGAGTACAGAAGTCGGGAGGATATCGTCCACTTATGATGTGGCCTTGAGGGATGCTTTGTTGGCAGTGAGGTCTTCCATAATGAATGTCTTGAAAATTGTCCAGGTAGTTGTGGTTTTGCGGGAAGAAATGTGTAGTGTGCTTTCAGTTATAGTGTTGGTGTCTACGTATTGGCATACCATGCTGATCTTGTTGATGAAGAAAGACATAATGGCAGGTGATTTTGTCTGATGGAGTCTGGTACAGGTGGCTCGGGCAGAGTGTTGATGCAGTGCTTGATGGTTTTGAAGAGGACGGAGGCAGGGCAGTGGTGGTGAGGTTGAGGATAGTACGTTTACTGTGAGTTGGGTCTTTCATGTGCTGTCTGAGGTACAGAGTGTTGAGTTGGGTTGTGGAGATCTTCCTTCTTTGACCTGGTTGCTGTGTTACCAGGGATGTTGAATTCACTGATGAAGATGTTGGCATGCGTGAGGGACATGTTGCTGACCAAGTCTGTGAAGTCTTCAATGAAGTCGGTGTTGGGCTTGGATGGTCTTTAGATGAGTTAAAACGTTACTGTGACCATTGGGGAGAGCAGGAAGAGGCAGGAAATGTTTTCTAATGAGCCAATGGTGGTGATGTCCAGTTGGGTACATTACCATGATGCCTTGTGAATGATGGTGATGCCTCCACTGATGTTGTTTGGGGTCCTCATAGAATTCTGTAGCCTTTGTGGATGAGGACATCATGTGGGTGGAGGTGGATGCCATCCAGGTCTCAGCAATCAAGATTTATTATGTGTGGTGATGAGGTCAGTGATGTCTTCTGCATTGTTCATTGCTGAGCGGACATTGGCAAGCATCAGTTTTCATGTAGTGGTGGATGCTAAAGTGCTGATGAGGTCTATGGTAACGTGGGTGAGATTGCTCCGATGTAGTGTCCATGATGTTGCTGCTGAGCGGCGTGCTTGGTGATAAGTGCTGGTAGTAGGGTTGGGCAGTTCGGTTAGAGGGGTGCAACACATATTCGAGGGAGCTTACCCGATGTTAGAGGAGCAGAGGTTCTGGTACTAGGTCTACCCGGTCTTAACAGGTCCAAACAGGAATTTCCCTTTTCTTCACCTTTTCTTCCCTTTGGACGCCCGGGTGAGGGGTTCCCTTGATCTAAGAGTTGAGAAAGGAAAGGAAGGGGCAGTGCTAAGCAGGTCACTCGGGCTTAGGTTATGTGACCAAGACCCACTTGCACCAGCTCACCAACTGCAAAGGAAAAGGGGCTACCTGGAAGGAGTGAAAACTGGTGTTGGGCGCAGCAATTGAGTGGCAGCCTCCTCAATACTGCCTGCCTGGGGCTGGCCTGGAGTCCTTAATTAGCTACCTGGAAGATGTAAAACTGGTGGTGGGTGGTGCAACACAGTGGCGGGGCCTAGTCATTTGACCAGCAGCCACCATCTGCCTCCTGAATGTTGTCTTGATGTTTGCAGTAGTAGCCCTTGTATTCAAATACTAGGTTTATTATCACAGTAATACTATTGATTGCACTGTTGGTTTATGGTATGCTATGCTACACATTTTTAATTTGTAACCAACCACTTCCATAGTAGACTCAGAGCATCAAGGCGTGCCTGGAAAGTGGCAAATTGTGCTCCTGCACAGGCTTTCCAGATCTTAGTCTGCTATGAAAGAGAAACGTGACAGAGTAGAGGAAAAGACAAGCATGTAACAAATAACAAGGAGACTAATAATCTTGAAGATAAAATGGAGAAGTGTAATGTTTGAGGACGCTTGGGTGCATGTTTCTCCAATACGCCTAAAATATTAAAGATAAGCACAGATGGTTGTTCAAATACATCTCTCCATAAGGGGGAATTCATCTGATGGCAGGTGTAATATAAAACATTATAAATTGTAGTGTATGAATACGAATTAGATTTGGGAAGTGCATAACATGGGGAAGGTGAGCGTAGAAGGAAATCCATCCTTCTGGATGTGTCAGGGGTGGTGCTAGGTCTGGAAAAGATCCAGGGCTATGTTAATGTAATGTCGGGACACAGGAGTGTTGGGACTAGGGGCTAGCTAACCTTTTGGTTTTAGCCCCTGAGCTTCTATCCGGGGCTATAACCAAAAGACTCAGGGCTATAGACCCCCCCAAGTCCCCGGCAACAACTCTATGCAGCACTCGAATTGCATGAGACGCTCTATGGCATCCTTGTGTGTATCGTGGTGCGTAACCATGTGATCTCATCGGTTAAGTAAAGAGTGTCCAAAGGAGGTGCATGAGTGTGTGCACAGGAAGTTGTTTGATGCCACACAGGTGGGATAGTATCTTTATCAGAAATATGCTGTGTGGAAAGGCATTCCCCTTTATCCAGTATTATTTGGACACATTTAGGATTAGCATTGGAAACCTTGCAGTACACTTAGTTATATAATAATTAAGTTGAATTCCCTGTGACTGCGCAATACAGGATCTTAGGAGTCCGGAAGCAGAACTTATGGGTTCGAGAGGGGTCATGATGCTACTGGCTGCCCAGCGAAATGGGAAGCTTGTTGACTGGTCGCCATTTCTTCAGCACCTCTGCTGTGCTTCCTGGGGGAAAGGAAGAATGGACTTCACTCCCTCGCCATCCTAGTCTCCATCGTGAGGCGAACAGGGGTCTAAAATACATTCCGCCTTAACGGTGCATGGATGCAGGCCTGTGACGGTACTGAGGGGAGGGTGGAGGGTCAGCAGGTAGCAAGTGAATCAGGTGTAAAATAGATTCCTCTCAGCCAACTGGAACATTGCCATATGGGTGATGGATGTTTGTGATTTGGCCGTGGCAGAATTCCTTGCGGCAGATTGTAACGTGGTCAATTTAGCCGTGAAGACAATTTTTCTGCAGCCAAATCCAGTAAAACCTTGATCCCCCACCCCCAATACATCCCCTACACCCCCTCCACTTACCTTTTGGACGTCCACTTTTCTTCTGATCCTGTGGCGCCATTTCCGTCCCTCCTACGTGGGTCGGATCCGACGCGGCAGGATCTGCTTTTCTTCCTTCCTAACTTTCTTTTCCTCCGTACCTCCAAAGGCCACCACTACCAAACATGGGGAGCGAGGTACAGCCCCACAACCCCCGGTCCCCATGTTTGGTAGTGATTAACCAATTTGATCGATTTTAATCAATCGAATGGTACCTGCCGAATTCGGCCAGATGTGCCATTCGATCAATTGGAATCCATCAAATTGGCTAATACATGGGTGATCGGTGCCTGGAGGCTCTCCTTCCGGTTTGACTTAGAGGAATGCAACATTTCAATCTGGGTGAAAAGGCATCATCTAACTCGTCGAAAAAGTCGATTTTTAAGCATATTGATAGTTCCACAGTTTCTAATTAGTGCAGTTTAATATGTTCACAAAAATTGATTAATCCTATAGAATTAATGCCAATAGAAATCTGAGAGAAGAATCACATTGGCTTGCCATTTTCATGTTCAGAGAAATTCTGAAATTTTCACCAACGTGTGATAACCCCCACAGGTAAGGCCTTTATCCCAAAAGCCTAGTAACCTGCAATCCCTTGCCATTGAGCAAGGCTAACAAATGGCCACAGTATATTTCTTTCTGTTGCCAACTCAAGACTTTGCTCTTGTCTTCTGATTAAATTCTGAGCTTTCCTCTGCTGACCTACCACTCTCTCTGCTTAGCGCCTTGATGCCCTCGTTGGTGAATGCTGCGCTTTATAAATGTCCTAACATAACATCACTTTGCATGCACACTGCCTGCACAATTTGTAAACCCTACATTTTCAACTATTCATTGCATGTTAGGTCTATGTAACAGGGAAAGGCCAATGTTCCCGAACACTTTTAAATAAATAGCCACATAATGGAGTAAATGATGTTTTGCAACATGCAACATGTGCAAATCTAGACTCCTGCAACCAGGTGAAGTTCCTATATGCCCCTGAGTCCAACCATCTTGGCTGTGGCTGTGTTGATAACTTTCCAGTCTGCTCCAGAACGCCTCAGTTTTGCGGCCCCTAAGTAGTGAATTGGTAAGAAAGACAGGAAGAGTGACTCCATTAGTTCTGCGCTGGATGCTTGCTCCAAAAGGAACCTTGTAAAACAATGCAAATCGTATCAATCCTGTGTATGGACGAGGGTGCAGTATGTGGGGTGGGGAGTGCGCCTTCCAACCTACGGCCGCATTCGCCCAGACCCACATCACTGATATTAGCTTGCAGGAGGAAGGAATGGCTCTGGGTGTAAAAGACCAGTCACCAGCACTTCATTCGTGCACACATACATGTCGGGTGTTGCAAGCAGTTCTGCGTGTTTTGAAAGACTTTCCTTTAGCATATGCTGACTGAACACCACGTGGCTGAATGGCTGGGGTCAGCCCCCTATCCATGTTGAGTAAGCACCTTATGCAGTGATAGGTCTTAAAGGTACTGTCACTTAAAAATGCGGGGTTTTTTTACATGCGATTCTCTTTCCGGGAAGGAAATGTACAGCAAATAAGTCCATCCAGGACTCTGCGGTTATCCCACTGTTTTGATCTATGACTCCCATGATCCCAAACCAGGGCTTTAAGTGGGCCGGTGCCAGCAGGAGCCGAGCCCCGGCAGGGTCAGAAATATAGTTCTGAGACAGGGCCCTTCTGGGCCTCACGAATGTCCCATGGCAGCCCCAGGTGCAAGAGGACAAGGCTTTTTTTCTAAAGCCTGAAGCTCTCGCTCATCTACGAGAGCTTCAGGCTTCAGAAAAAATTGCCTCTAATCCATAATGGTGACACTAGCATCTGCGAGGCATCCCTTCAATCAAGAGATGCCCGTACGCTGGCACCACCATTATCGTTAAAAGGGTGTGGCTGCTGGAAGCCAAGGCCTTTTTTTCTAAAGCCTGAAGCTTCGGGCTTTAGGAAAAAGGCCTCTGCTTCCAGCTGACTCACCTTTTGAACCTTAATGGTGCTTCTGTCATGATGCCTGCCATGATGACATGATGTCATGATGATGCCTGCCATGATGCCATGATGTCATGAAGATTCTGTCATGATGCCCGGCTAGGGGCAGCACCACCATTAAGGCTGAAAAGGCGAGGCGCTGTCCCCTGCCAGGCAAGCTGTTAGTAAATAAATGAAGAGATCAGCACCGTCTCTCCCAGGCGGGAGGGAGAGGGTGCTGATCTTTACAAAGGGATGCCTGGCAGGGGTGCCTGTAGCCCATTAAACCGTTGCTCGTGAAAGGGGCATGGCCTAACGAGTCAGCAGGCGACAGCCTACCATTAGGCCACGCCCCCTTGATGAGCTCGGGCTAATTTTTCAGTGCCATTTAAGGCACTGTCCCTAACCATAGACTATGCACTAGAGCTGGGATAGGCAGGGATTTCATGGGTAGGGCCGAGCCTGGGGGTCAGGCCTGGCTTTAGGAATAAACCACGTGCCGAGCCCATGAAATCCCTGTCCCCCCCAGATAAATAAAAAAAATAAACACAGCCCTGGCGAGCCACCATCAGGGCCGCATTACTTTTGTTCGCATTTTGCGCATTTCTTTACTTATTGGCCGTGCCACGGGCAAAATGGAAAGAAATGCAGAAAAAGGAAAAGAAATAAACGCGCCCCTGGTACCCTTTCGGCACCCAAGCCGCCATGAGGGCCATTTGTATTTGTTTTCATATTTGGTATGAAGAAAAACAAATGCGCCACGTTTGGCAGCTCGGGTGCTGACAAGGCACCAAGACGGTGTTTATTTTTTTTCATATTTGCCCATTTTTTTCCATTTTGGCCGTGCTGCGCCAAAAATAAATGCCCAAATATGAAAAAAAGAAATGCGGCCCTTGCGCCCTCTTACCACACAAACCGGCATCAGGGAAACTTTGTTTTGTTCATATTGGGCAGTTCTTTGCATTTTGCCCGCGCATCGCAGGCAAAATGGAAAGAAATGCCCAAAAATGGAAGATAAGGCGAAAAGTGGGGTCTGCCTTAAACTGTAGCTGCTGGCCTGCTGCACACCTGTCTCCTGCACGAGTGTTGTCTAGGGCGGGGCAGGAAGCCACGGATGGAGGGTGGTGTGTGTGCGCGCCTGCAGCACGCAGCGCAGGTTCGGGCGGGAGCCCCGTTTGAGTCCAGGCCTGGCCAGGCTTGCCCACCTCTACTATGCAGAGAGCCAAAGGTGTCAGACCTCTGCCCAGTTGTATATCACTGCTATTCCCTCCATCTCGCTTCTGACACGGGAGACCAGGCACGCCCTTGTGAATCGTGATGCGGTCCGATCTGTGGCAGTCGCTGACCCTGGCACACAGCCCGCCTGCAGTCTAAGGGTGGGCAGATTCCGCTTCATGAACCTTAGCACGCCCTTGGCTACAGATGTTTCTCTTCCGGTGTGTGTGGGGGAGACTCTCATAAATCGGACCCAATGCTCTGGGCTTTGCATGGAGGGAGACTACACTGAGAAAACAGATTTTGAAAAGCAAAGTAGCCAAGGGACCGCGTGGGCAAAGCTGTACACGTCAACTATAACTTTTCAGCGCCGTGTTTGACAGGGATGCCAAAGGAGTAGCAGTTTCTCACAGAGTGATATGGTGGCGCATGGAGGAAAAGAAGAAACAGCGCTTGCAAGCAAACACAAACACAGATGTTTCTGGAACATACAGCTGACTCGGGCTGTAATCCAAAAACTGCCAAAGAGGGAAATATTATTTTTACTTCGGTGGCGCCGCATCTCGCGAAACAGTCAACCTCTTGCATATCCGGAACAGTGACCAAAAGAGGCTGGAATGTTGAAATGACGTCACTGGTTTACACGACGCCCAGCAGCAACGTTGAGCAATGCACAACAACCACCCGAGCTTCCTGTTCCTTTAAACCCTTGCAGAGGATATTTTAATCAATCCAAGCAAGCGGTTTCCTGTCCAAAGGGTCTCTGAAATACCCAGCAGGGAATTCTTAAATTCCATTAAACCGGATTTCTCAGTGCAAAGGCGTTGCAAGTCTTGTGCGCAATGCTTTCTCATAGCTTGGCTCGTTGCTCGTCTCATTCCCCTCCCCCACGTCCTTGCACGCGTTAAAGTTACAGTTAATGTAGGGGCATCACCATCGTCAGGTCATGCTAACATGCAGGGCTCTATCAATGTCAGACAATGCTAGCATGCAAGGCTCCACCAGCATCAGACTGTGCTGACATGTAAGAACCCAGCAGCGTCAGGCTGTGCTAGCATGCAGGGCTCCATCAGTGTCAGGTCGCGCAAGCATACAAGGTTCCACCAGCATCAGGCTGTGCTAACATGTAAGAACCCACCAGGGTCGGGCTGTGGTAGCATGCAGGGCTCCATCAGTGTCAGGTCACGCAAGCATACAAGGTTCCACCAGCATCAGGCTGTGCTAACATGTAAGAACCCACCAGGGTCGGGCTGTGGTAGCATGCAGGGCTCCATCAGCATCAGGCCATGCTAGCATGCAGGGCTGCTCCAGCGTCAGGCTGCCGAGAGGGACCTAAATATCGCCCTTGTTACACCCATCCCGCTCTCAGCCTGTCGACAGAGAAACGAGAGATGTGCTTTGCTCGTAGCCCCGTCCTCTGCTTCATCGTTGATGTATCGTAGGTGTGAGAGACGTTATTCACTTAGACAGCCATTCAGACCATACCCAGATGATGTTGCAGAAGAGACTAGCCTGCAATCAATAGAACAAGTCAACTGAACGCAGCTACAAGGAGCAGATGACGTCACGACTGACCTCATGGCATAAATATGTTAGAACCGAAGTACATATGCGTCCTTGCATGAAGTTACGCAGACATTCTAGTTTATTGCAGGTAGACACGAAGGATATGCTTTTTTAAAAAAAAAAAACATTTCTTAGCTAGAGGACTAACAAACACATATACTCTTTGGCTGAGCACGAAACCGCAAGACGCAAGAGAATACATATGAACAGCTTGCTGACGCTAAATGCAATTAACCTGGACAACCATGCAAATCAAGATGGAAGCCAAAGATACACTGGAATGAATGGGAGAAGCTTTGAGAGTTCGAGACTCAGAGAAAGCTGACAGGCTAACCCGTTTAAGGCTGGCAAGACAGGCCTCCAGTGCAATCACTGTGCACATTTAGCCAAGGACAAAGAGAGAAGGAACGTTTCCAGACAAGCAGAGGGACGGAGCACCTGCAAGAAACCCCAGCTAAAATCCTCATAATTACAGGCAGCAAGGCTCCATTTCATGGTCCCCGCACATGTGACTTTGCACCTGCCAGACAGTGCCTATTCATTCGGGTTAGATGGGGATGCCTATTCCCATAGAGCTGAAGGCAGTGGGATACAAATGTTAAACAGGTTCAAAGACAAACGTTCTGTCTCACGGCCTAGGAGATCGGAGAAAAGAACTTATGGGAACATACAGCACCTTCAGAGTCGTTCCCACTACCTTGAGTTGTTGCACTCTACCTGGTGTCCGTCCAAGGTTCCAAGGCTGAGAAGACACTTTTTGTCCAATCCCTGTTCACCATTCACGCTAAGCTTACAGTATGTTGCATTGATCAACCACCTTTCACTAACTTGTAACTCTACATTTGATACTTTCATAGGTGGTCTCAGGGGGAGCCACCAGATATGGTTTATCTAATAAATTTGCGAACCCATTATAGAACCTATATGTAGTTCGCCTCATTAACCAATCCCTTCTCCTGTTAGGTTTTTGGGATGTAAGCACAATGTGTGACATCATTTCTGAACAAATCCAGCTAACAACCACCTAGACAATGAGAGCGTGTGGAGAATGTTACGTTGTTCATGCTACAATCCCTGTCATTTGAATGTGCAATAAAGACAGTTGTACGTTGTCTTATGGCTGGGTCTTCCGTTCTTGGTGCAGGAGATTTCCAGGGCCCAGTTCCTCTTCCATGTAAATCGGAAGGCTGATAATAGTCCACTGATCGCCATTACAAGGCTGTGCTAGCATGCACAACTCCACCAGCTTCAAACTGTGGAAGCATACATGGCACTCCCAGCATCAGTCTGTACTAGCTCTAAGGGTGCAGAAGGAGACTGACACACAGGTGGCATGGTTGTGTGCATAAACTTTTATTATACGATAAATGAAAGAGAAAACCTACCTTCCCTAACTCGAAGCGGAGTTTCCCTGCCTCAACCAAAAATACTAAGGATTCAGCTAGGATGTCCATGTAAACTAAAAGTCCACCGTCCTGTGTCAAACACCCTGCCTCTTTCCCTAACACTTGTAATTAAACTAAAGAGGAAATGGATCGTCTTGGCCCAGAAGAATGATGACCTTCTTTTGGACAGCAGATCCCAGCTCCAACTGTAGGTGAGACCTTTACCTGAGGGAATGACTCCTTTTCCCAGGTCTTGATCCCTTTCAAGTTATCAAAACAAAGTTCCAGGTTGAGACAGCCCTTCTCAGGGTTCTTATTGCACTTCACAACAGTTGGTGGAATATCTCCCTTCCCCTGGCCTTTCTCAGGGTTCTTATTGACCTTCACAACAGTTGGGGGAAGGTCTCCCTTCCCTGTCCTTTCTCAGTCTTCTTACTACTGTTCGCAACAGTTGAGGGATTGTCTCCCCTTCCCTGGCCTTTCCCAGGCTTCTTATTTTGGATACGGATCTCACACTCGTTTTGGCAGACCTGATTTACTTCCTTGCCAGGTACTGCGATGAGGAAGACTGATTATGATGCTCTTCCTATGCGACTCTGGGTCCCAGACCCCTGTTGGCATACCTGGTTTACTTTCCTGCCAGGTAGTGCAACGAGTAGGAGTGACTGTGCTGCTCTTCCTATGAGGGTGCAGGTCCCAGACATGTGTTGGCAGACCAGGGTTACTTCCCTTCCAGGTACTGCAATGAGGCAGAGTGATTGTGATGCTCTTCCTATGAGGGTGCGGGTCCCAGACCCCTGTCTCTTGTCTTTCTGGTGTGGGGTTTGGGGACTTGGTTCTTCCCCTAGAGTCTTTCCCTGTGCCCCCAAATGGTAGTTTCAGCAAGTGCCAGTATCTCCTGGTACCTTTTTCACTCTCCTTGTTAGCCCTGGTACCTTCAGGGTTTGCTTAGGTCCCGTTGGTATACGGGCCTCCTCAATCTCTGCTCACGACTTCCGTGGGCTTCTCAGGTCTTCAGACATGCTGCTGTGGCTCGGCAGCCCTTGCAGTCCTTATGTGTGCACATCTTCCCTCCACCATGCTGTAGCCCAGCTGTGCTCGCCTGGACACCTCGGCTTCTCTCTGCCATACAGTCTTTCCACATCGGACCGTTTGCAAACCTTTCCGCCTGTCCGGCAAAGTTTTCACCAGCGTCTTCTTTCTGTGATGCAGGCGAGCGTTCCCCACGCGTCCGGTTCCTACAGATAGGAGCTTCTCTCCCGTTCTCTAGTCCTTCTTCCCTTTCTACTCTTTTTAGGCCAATCAGCATTCTGGAATCACCAGAATGCTCAGGGTAGTTGTGGGGAGAGCTCTCCATGGCTCCACATCTCCTCATCATCCCAGTATCTTTCCTAGTAATTTCCCTGGGGTAGACTAGGTTCTACTTCTTCCCAGTACTTTGTATATTCTGACCTTGACATATATACATGGGATGACGAGGTATGGGGTTGGTGAGGGAGGTGTTTTGGGGTTGACTGTACCGTGTTCTCCCTGGAAAGTTGTCCCTAGTCCGTTGGGGGGATCCCTCCCTATGAGATCCTCCCACTGAGTACCACCCCCAGGGGGACAATCGAGTAGCGGCCTCACCTCCCTGGTTTCATGGGAAGGGGCTTCCTCTCTGGGAGAAGTGACGACATCCAAGGATTCAACACATAGAATACAGGGATGCACCAGCGTATGGCCATTCTAGCACCCAGGGGTCTACCAGTACCAGTCCATGGTAGCATGCAGGGCTCCACCAGCACAAGCCAGTGCTAGCATGCAAGTCTCCACCAGCAGCAGACCATGATAACAACCAGGACTCCACCAGCGTCAGTCTGTGATAACATGCATGGCTCCACCAGTGGCAGGCTGTGTTAGCCTGCCGGGCTCCACCAGTGGCAGGCTGTGCTAGCATGCACAATTCCACCCGCATCAGGCTGGGCTAGCATACAGGGCTCCACCAGCGTCAGGCTGTGCTAGCATGCATGGCTCCACCAGTGGAAGACCGTACTAGCATGCAAGGTTCCACCAGTGCCGGGCTGTGCTAGAATGGAGGGCTCCACCAGTGCTAAACCATGCTAGCAAACAGGGCTCCACCAGCACCAGGCCATGTTATCAGGCAGGGCTCCAGCATGCTATCCTGTAAGTCTCCACCAGCGGCAAGCCATGCTAACATGCAGGACTCACTCAGCATCAGACCGTGATAGCATGCAAGGTTCCTCCAGCAGCAGCCCGTGTTAACATGCACAACTCCTTCAGTGTCAGACTGTGCTAGCATGCAGTGCTCCACCGGCATCAGTCTGTGCTTGCATATATTGATCCACCGGCATCAAGCTGTGCTAGCATACAGGGCTCCACCAGCTTTAGGCCATGCTAGCACCCAAGGTTCCACTGGTACCAGGCCATATTAGCATGTGGGGTTCCACCAGCACAAGGCTGTGCTAGCATGCAAGGCTCCACCAGCGGCAGGCCATGCTAACAAGCAGGACTCCACCAACGTCAGGCTGTGATAGCATGCAGGCCTCCACCAGCACCATGGCATGTTTGCATGCAGGGCACCTGCAAAACAAGGCCATGTTAGCCTGTAAGTCTCCACCAGCGGCAGGCCATGCTAACATGCAGCACTCACTCAGCATCGGGCCATGCTAGCATGCCTGCAGGGCTCCAACAGCATCCGGATGTGCATGCATACAGGGCTGCACCAGCGCTAGACCGTGCTAGCAAGCAGGTCTCCTGGCAGCACCAGGCCATATTAGCATGCAAGGCTCCACCAGCACAAGGCCATGCTAGGATGCAAGGCTCTATCAGCGGCACGCCGTGCTAACATGTAGGACTTCACCAGGGTGAGGCTGTGCTTACATGCAGGACTCCACCAACGTGAGGCTGTGCTAGCATGCAGGGATCCACCGGCATCAAGCTGTGCTAGCACACAGGGCTCCACCAGCTTTAGGCCATGCTAGCACCCAAGGTTCCACTGGTACCAGGCCATATTAGCATGCAGGGTTCCACCAGCACAAGGCTGTGCTAGCATACAAGGCTCCACCAGCGGCAGGCCATGTTTGCATGCAGGGCATCCGCAACACAAGGCCATGTTAGCCTGTAAGTCTCCACCAGTGACAGGCCATGCTAACATGCAGGACTCACTCAGCATCAGCCCATGCTAGTATGCATAACTCCGCTAGCGTAAGATTGTGCTAGCCTGCAGGGCTCCAACAGCATCAGGGTGTGCTTGCATACAGAGCTCCACCAGTGCTAAGCCGTGCTAGCAAGCAGGTCTCCTGGCAGCACCAGGCCATGTTAGCATGCAGGGCTCCATCAGCACAAGGCCATGCTAGGATGTAAGACTCCATCAGTAGCAGGCCGTGCTAACATGCATGATTTCACCAGGGTGCAGCTGCGCTTACACGCAGGACTCACCAGCATGAGGCTGTGTTAGCATGCATAGCTCCAACAGTGACAGACCGTGCTAGCATACAAGGCTCCAACAACGTTGGGTTGTTTTAGAATGCAGAGTTCCACCATTGCCAAGCCGTGCTAGCACGCAGGGCTCCACCGGCATCAGGCCATGTTAGCATGCAGGGCTCCAGCATGCTACCCAGTAAGTCTCCACAAGCGGCAAGCCATGCTAACATGCAGGACTCACTCAGTATCAAGCCGTGCTAGCATGCAAGGCCCCTCCAGCAGCAGGCTATGTTAACACGCACATCAACTCCAGTGTCAGGATGTACTAGCATGCAGTGCTCCACCAGCAGCAGTCGGTGCTAGCATACAATGGCTCCTGGCAGCACCAGGCCCACCTGCACAAGGTCGTGCTAGGATGTAAGGCTCAACCAGAGGCAGACCTTGCTAACATGCACCACTTGACCAGGGTGAGGCTGTGCTAACATGCAGGACTCACTCAGCATCAGGCCATGCTAGCATGCAAGGCTCCTACAGAAACAGGTTATGTTAACACGCACATCTCCTCCAGTGTCAGGCTGTGCTAGCATATAGGGATCCACCAGTCAGGCTGTGCTAGCATGCATGGCTCCACCAGTGGCAGGCTGTGCTAGCAGCGTCGGGCTGTGATAGCATGCAGTGCTCCATCAGCGCTAAGCCGTGTTACCAAGCAGGGCTCCACCAGCACAAGGCCAGCTAGCCTGCAATTCTCCACCAGTGGCAAGCCATGCTAACATGCAGGACTCACTCAGCATCAGGTCATGCTAGCATGTAGGGTCCACCAGTGGCAGGCCATGTTAACATGGGGGGGGGGCTCTGCCAGCGTCAGGCTGTTCTAGCATGCACAGGTCCACTAGCGTCAGTCTGTGCGAGTTTGCAGGACTCCACCAGCGCCAGACCGTGCTAGCATACTGCTTGGGTTGCCCTGAAAGGGATAGTCATTGTGGAATGTGAAAACCTAAAAAAAAGAATTTCTACCCCTGTTTGAGCAAAAGAAATGCGTGTGGGACAGCTGCGGCTCAGACTACTGCTGTTCCACATAAAACAAAATGCATAACATCCAGTCATGCATTGTGCATTTCCCTGCACCTGTTCCAAATTCGGGATGCATATTGAAATGTGCAGAAGCACCCCCTTACTACAAAAATGTGGAGAGTGGGTGGGAAAGGATATGTGAATGCGCATCCGTGATTCACAAACATTGAAAATAACTACAAACCATCTCACAAAGGAGCCATCTTCCAGGTTAAAAAAAGTTCATACAGCCAGTCTATGGCTTAAAAAGGTTTAATCAAGATGACTGCCTTAAAAGTGTCCAGCAGCCATTTTATTCTAGGTTACTTGATTTTAATGTAGGCGGAAGACAGCACATTTGTTCAAAGGCCATTTCGTAAATGTATCTAAATTCAAGTCATGTGACTTCAGAGCTACACCAGAATCAAAAGAATCCTAGCGCATGATTGAAAGCCAGGGACGTCATTTCACCAAAATGCTGGGGGTAGCGGAAGTGACATCACACGACCCTTGACCCCCTGATGACATCACAGGAAGTGATGTCATTTGACCCCACCCCGAAGTGATATCGCGGGAAGCGATGGAACACAACCCTTCACCCGTTGACAAAACAGGAAGTGGCATCACATAGCGTTGTACACTACGAAAAATATGGTTATGATATCACTATAATGTGATGTACATTTCTTACAAGGATGGATCGCCATATGTATCGTTAAGATCAGTGTGTATAGGCCCATATAACCAAATTACTGTGAATGCAAGCAGACGTCCATGACCAAATGATAATGATGTGTTATTATATTGCACTTATGCTTAAGCGCTTTACATAGAAGAAATATACACCCAATATCACCCAACCTGTGTTGGTACCCATTTATCAACCTCAGAAGGATGAAAGGCTGAGTTGAGGCGTTTAAGAACAGACTAAATCAGTGACTCACCCCTTGAAGTGTGCCTGAAATAAACCTTTAATGAGTCTAGCAATTATTGTATAGAATTCCAGAAAGACACATTTTTTGTTATTCCTATTCTTTCTTATTTAGGGTCAGTGCTGAAAGTGTTAGACTTGTGGCCCTCCTGTTCTTGTGTTTCTTTTTTTTTAAGGGGCCTGAACAGGAAAGCTAGCCACTCCAGAATTAAAGATCCACATGGTGCTGGCCACAGCCCAGGAGTTTGCATTGCATTGCAAACAAAAAAAAAGAGGTCGCAAGGGAGACCTCAGAGGTCGCACTTGTGACCTATGGCGACCCCCAAATGAAAGCACACACGTGATACAATGTATGCGTGTTAGGAAAGATTTCATGATTGTATGTAATATTCCCTCCATGTGTCAACCCGGATCTAGACTTTGCCAGAGAAGCGCAGCCTTCCGCCGCACTCCTCTGGGCTTTCGCTCAATTCTTATGCGGAAACTGACATGCCCTTAAGACAGTCAGTACTGGGAGACTTTGTTTCCCTTAGTCCTTTCCTCATGTTGCAGCTTTTGTGCAACATGAAACAAGAGTGCACTGTAACTTACTTTACCGCACTCTTGGGTCTCTAGTCATTCCAAAGGCCCTAGAAACTCTCGCTGGACTTATTATGAACTGTGCAAGTGTGTCACGGACAGGACTGGTGGCAGCTATCATTTCTCTTGTGTTTTGAACCCTTTTTTGCCATGTTATCCACGCTTACCGCATTTGGCAGAAATAAGTGGCCTGGTTCCAAAATGGCCATGCCACAAGGTTCTTTGTCCTGTCCTTTGGCCATCTTGCCCCTTCACCTTCCCCAGGTCGAGCCGACCTGGGTCAGTCCTTATTTAGTCATGCACTTTTCCGCGAAACCCAAAGCTTTTGCGGGCTTCTGCATGCCTTGTGTGTATGCCTCCAGGATGTGGGTTGGGATGTCTGTTCCCAATACACATCCTGGGTGCCAAAGAGTCTGGAGTGTCCTGAATGCCTGGGACCGCGTGGTCCGTGATAGGTCCACGTATGGTGTGAGTGTTTGTGAGCAGATCTCCCATTGGGTCCTCTCCGTTTTAGCGCAAAGGGAACTTTGTATAAGAGGAGGCTGAAAACACCACTACCATGTCGATCTCCTGAGTTCACACCGAACGAGGGATAAGGAGCCAAGTATCCTGCAACAAGAAGCTGAGTCGAATAAACGCTGGTGACCCACTGAAGGTTTGGCACCCTGAACCGCTGTCGTCCTGCGAGACCCCTCTGCATCTGATCGTCCTAGAAGGTCTGCGAAGGCGCTTCGACCCATTGGAATAGTGGGATCAACTATTCCCGGCACCTTCATCAAACCCTGCAAGTAAGCCTCTTCGGAAGTGTCCCTGGGCCAACCAGTGGGCTGACCAGCTTACACAGGACATTTGCTTTGTCACCGCCGCCGTTTTGGGGAAGCCCTCGAAACCTGGCCTACTGCTAGCTCTGTGTCCACGGCACTCTCACACCGAATATCGTACACTTGGCATTCCCAGGTCAGAAGTGAGACGAGTGCGCCTGGACCAGAGTAAACGCGGTTGCCGTGTTGCCCTGCTGTGGTAACAACCTGTGCATGTTCGCTGCATTTGGGACACCCTTGCCCCTGCATCCTGCTACCGCGGAATCTACACGGTGTCGAGACGTCCTGATCATCACATCTGGACCTGCCAGCAACGTGAACTGAACTGGCGAAGTCTGGGTCTGCCTGCATCGGGGACCGGTGAGTAGTCCATACCCCAACCGGTGGCCCCTAGCGCAGGAACCCACTTCTCTTCCACCGCTGTTGCGAAATAGTGGATCTATCCCGCACTCTCACCTAGCCCCTCGCCCGCAAGTGGAGGTCTTGCTCGAGTAGTGGGGGACCTGTTCTTCATCGCTTCATCCACCTGCCTGAACAGACAGAAACCCTTGAAGAGACCCTATTTTTGTCCATTGGCACAAGCGCGTGCATGTACTATTGAGCATAAGGCTCCTCTCTCGGTAGGGCTCGGACTTCCTCCTAGTTAGGTGAAATTCTGATGTCGAACTGGGACTAATGATTATTTGCACTGCCTGTTTTCCTCCCCATCTAGGTGGTCTACATATTATGTGCTCATAACTCCTTAGGCCCTTAGGTCTTGTATATATATGGTATTGATTGTGATGTGTTGGTTTACTTTAGTATTATTGTGATTCTTTGCTATGGTCGATGTTACAAAAGCCTTGTAATAAATGTGTCTATATTTTTAATATAACACCTGTCTGGAGTAATTTGTAAGTGTCCTTGCTTTTTGTGCTCATTGAGGTCTTTCAGTCACCCTCACCCCTCTTGAGACTTAGTCTTGACCGCCGCCATCGCTACCCTGATTGGTCTGGCTTGTCCAGAGGTTACCCTGTTCCAAGAAACTAGGCTGGCCTTCTGAACCTCTGCCCTTCAAGGTCCGAGTTCAGAAATCCATCTTAACAAATTGGTGTACAGCGTTGGGATAGGACTGAAGGTATCCAGTGTTGCATACGAGTGAAGGCATTTCGAGGTATTCCTACCAGGACACATAGTGAATTGTCGTAGTGTAACTTTTTAAAGGCCATAGTCCTATCTAACAGTATGGAAACAAGTACCTTGTTAACTTTAAATGATTCTAAATCCGAAACATTGAAAAAGATGTGTGCTGAGAGAGGTGTCTCCTATCAAGGCACCAAAATGGAAATGA
The DNA here is from genome assembly GCF_040938575.1 of Ambystoma mexicanum. Lineage (NCBI taxonomy): Eukaryota > Metazoa > Chordata > Amphibia > Caudata > Ambystomatidae > Ambystoma > Ambystoma mexicanum. The sequence goes on along the minus strand of NC_090926.1, from coordinate 918,911,610 downwards.
TCGAAAGAATCATGGCCTGGCAAGAAGCTCAGCTTAGTGCTATAGCTTCAGAGGACAGTGCAAAAGGAGGTGGGGCTGCTCTCACTGGTAGAACTGACAGTTCTGCCGCTACACTGGTCCACAGCGACCATGAGGACAGGGAGGATGAAATGTCCAATGTTTCCTCTGCCAATGCTGATGGGGAGGCCATACTTGAATTCAAGAAGCAAGAATTGCTGTTTAGGCAGAAGGAGCTTGAGTTCAATATGGCCAAACTAAAAATCGAGCAGGCAGAAAAACAGAAAGACAGGGATCACCAGTTGGAACTGGCCAAGCTTCAAGTTGCCAATGGATCCAAGGGTCCTGGACATGGGTCTGGGGCCGCCTCTCATCCAAGGTTTCCAAAAGATCTGCTCAGTGTGTATGAGGAAAAGAATGACATTATGGACTGGCTGAATACATTTGAGTATGCATGTGAAGTAGAACAAGTTGACAATGCTGATAAAATTGCCTAGTTACTTAGCAGACTGCCCCATTCTGGCGGCAGTGCCATTATGGAAATGTCGAAGGCTGAGAGAGCATTTTGTTGAAGCAAACTCTCATTTTAAAGTTTGGAAAGACTCCTGCCCAATACTTAAAAAGATTCAGAGAGTATAAGAAAAAAGAAGGTGGTACTTGGGTATCTTATGTAACTGAATCCTTAAAAATCTTGACTGGCTGGGTCGAAGGTTATAAGGTTTCTACCTTTGAAGGTATGATAAGTCTTGTCATGCTGGTACATATGTTTGCATCTTCTTCCCCTGAGCTTAAGCAGCATTTGGCAGATTCAAAGTAGATAGATCCTAAAAAGCTTGCCATTGCAGCAGATTTATGGGTGTCACATCGAGTGTCCCATAAGGTCAAGACTCATCCTGGTAAGCAGGAGGAAGGGAAAAAGTCCAAAGATAAGGAGGGTGGGGAAACTGATAAATCTTCTTCCCAAAAGGGCCACAAAAAAAGGGTAAGACACAAGAGAACTCACAGGGTAGTGGAGGTCAGCCTCCGAAACAGAACTCTGTTTATAATAAGCCTCCCTATGTAAACAGACCAAATGGATCTTGTTTTGCTTGTGGAGCAACTGACCACGTGAAGGGGGATCCCAGGTGTAAGGTCAAAACCTTGGGGGTCCACTCTGCTAATCTGTCCTTCTCCTCCTACGAGGAAGAAGAGATTACCGGAGCATCCTTCTCCTCCGACTCCTTCCCCAGTGGGATAGAAGCTGTGGTAGTTTTAGTTTCCCTGGGTTCCTGGGAGCCTAAAGTCCCAGAGGCTTATGCTAGGATTCCAGATAACACCAAGCACTACTTTAAAGACAGTGTGCTGATCAATGGAGTAGATACTCCAGCTCTTAGGGATAGTGGGTGCAGTCGAACTGTAGTGGATTCTACCTTGGTAGACCCAGAGGAAGTTGCCAGAGCTACTCTGATGCCCACTAGGTTGGCTGACGGCAACATTAGCAAACTACAGATCATTCAAAATATTGCCATTAGAGCGGCACTAAACATCCCCAGAAACCTCCACATCTCAGACACCAGACGGAATCTCCATTGCCTATCAGTTTTCCAAAGAGTTTCTCTCAAAGCACTTTCGCTAACACACAAAAGCATCTCGCCTCAAGCACCTAGCTACCTGGCTAGTAGATTCTCTCTACACACATCCTCAAGACCACTCAGAAGTGCCCAAACCAACTGCCTCTCCATCCCCCGCTTCAACCTCCAGAGATCTGGCGGGAGCAGCTTCCCAGTCATGGCTGCAAAACTTTGGAACTCCCTTCCCAATCCACTCAGAGCAAAACCATCCTTCCTGACCTTCAAGAGCAAAGCCAAGGCCTGGCTGACTGCCCAAGACCAGCCTGATTACTAGCATCCACTGGCACTCCGCTGCACTTGCTCAAACCTGCTAGCTGCCTTGCTTGATTGTTAATATGTATAGTACTTGTATATTGTTCTAAAAACTGCATTTTTTAATTATAAATTGCCTTTTATTCCCTTCCTTTGCTCTTTTGCTGTATATACCCTGTAACATGCCTGTAACCAAATCATGCGCCCGGATGCCCTTGGGCCTGGTGCACTTTACAAATAAATAAAATACCAAATACAAAATACAAATACCTCTCATGTTCCCAGTAATACCTGTAAATCTTACTATCAATGGTACAGCAGTAAGGATTCCAGTGAGCATTCAGAGGAGTGTCCCAGGAAAGGTCTTGTTGGGCAATGATCTCAGAGCGTTAGGGCTTGTGGGAGATACTGCTAACAGACCCTGCACAAGGTCTCAAACGAGGGCAGCACTGGCTAAGACCAATGGTCTGCCCCAGCCAAAGGAGAAACCCAGGGCTAAAGGGTCAAGAAACCAAGAAGAGGGAAAGAGAATATTCCCCCTAACTCGCCTACCACTGAGGTGGAGGTAGTTGGTCAATCACCCGGACCTGACGAGGAGGTGGTGATGCCTGAAGTGTTTGACCCCAATGACCACCCGGAACTAAATGATTTGTTAGTAGAAGGTGGTCCTGACAGGGAAGAATTCAGTAAAGGCCAACATGAGTGCCCATCTCTGGCAGGCCTAAGGAGACAGGCCTGCTCCCAGCTTGAGGGTGAACTTCCTGGGAAGCATCGGATTTATTGGGAAGGTGGACTCCTGTATAGTGAGCCCACAGAGTCTACAGAAGGAGACCATAGGAGGTTGGTGCTTCCCCTTGCTGTAAGACCCTTCCTCCTGCAGCTGGTGCATGAAGTGCCCCTTGCTGGTCACCTTGGTAGTAAGAGGAACAAGCAAAGGTTATCCATGCACTTCTACTAGCCCAAGATGGGGGTGCAAGTAGAAAGTCACTGCAGGCGTTGTGCCTCCTGCCAGTTATCTGGTAAGAGTGGTTCAACAATCAAAGCTCCATTGGTTCCACTCCCAGTTGTGGGAGTACCATTTGAGAGGGTAGGGATCAACATAGTTGCTCCCCTTGACCCCCAAACATCCTCAGGCAATAGGTTTATCCTGGTGCTGGTCGACCATGCCACCAGATATCCTGAGGGCATCCCATTAAAAACTGTGACTGCCAAGTCAGTTGCAAAAGCTTTACTTAGCATCTTTACTAGGGTTGGTTTCCCTAACAAAGTTGTGTCTGACAGAGGCAGCAACTTTATGTCTAAGTATATGCAAGCCATGTGGAAAGAATGTGGGGTCACCTATAAGTTTTCTTTCGCATACCAACCCCAGACCAATGGTCTGGTGGAACGGTTTAACAGGACCTTAAAAAGTATGATTGGGGCTCTGGAAGAGCCTCAAAGAAGAAAATGGGATCTTCTTTTAACATGCTTACTGTTTGCCTACAGAGAGTTACCACAATAGGGTGTTGGCTTCAGCCCCTTTGAACTTCTGTTTGGTCACCCTGTGCGGGGACTCTTAGCCATAGTCAAGAAGGGATGGGAGATGCCCACTCCCCCTATTACTACCAACATAGTAGACTATGTGTTAAGGCTTAGAAAAAGGATGGTACTCCTGATGGGTCTGGCTAGTGACAAGTTGAAGGCAGGACAAGCTCTGGTGAAACATTGGTATGACCAGAAAGCTTCCCTCATCAACTTCACACCTGGTCAGCAAGTCCTAATCATGATTCCCATAAGGCCTAGAGATTTACAGGATAAGTGGTCAGGCCCTTACACAGTGGTTGAGCCCCTGGGTGAGGTGAACTATTTAGTGGACCTTGGAAGGCCTGGACAGGCTCCAAAAGTGATCCATGTAAATAGGTTGAAGGCTTTCATCCCAAGAGTTGAAATCGCAGCACTGCTATTGGCTTCAGATGTCGAGGAAGAGGAGTCTGAACCTCTCCCTGACCTGTTCCAAAGCCGTCCTTCAGATAGCTCCTTTGAGGTTGTTCGAGTGGCCCCTCAGCTGACTTCTGATCAACAGACGGAGGTGAAAAGTTTGCTTAGGTAATTTCCTCCCCTGTTTTCATCAGTCCCCTGGTTTGACACCTGCTTTTCAGTGCATTGAATCAATAAAATATACTTTAGTATAACACTCCTAAAATATGGATGAAAGCACACAATTAAATCTGTACGCGTCCTTCGTGCAGTGCCATTAAAAGTGTTCGCAAGCCCGACTCAGTGTAATGTAAATGAACACTTGATTCATAAAAACACCATCGATCACTGCAAACATTAAATGGGGTTGTAGAACTGTATCATATATGGCACACGTTTGAATAAGCTGTCCACTGGAGAACATTATTGGAGCTTGTTCGTGCAAATCCAAACGTATCTGTTGTGTGAAGAGCTGCCCACTGCATTCAGCATTTCAGATGAACACAGCATAGTGCGAACAGCATTCGGCTGTCTCAGTAATGTGTAGACAGCATCAAGTGCACGGAGACAGCTACAGGTTGACTCAGAAAATATCAAGACTTAAATCACATGACCTTTCAGTATGAAAGCATTTCAATTAAAAGCACCTTTGATGGCACAACCTATGTAAACCGGCCTGCAAATGCAACTCGTTTTACTATGCCGCCGAATTAAGGCAGGTGAATGATCAATCTCAACACTTACTAGCGAGAGGAACTGGATCGAGGAAATACCCTGCACCCAAAAACAGAAGAGTCCAGTAATGCAACAAAGGTTTGACTGTCTTTGATAAAAAAATAATCAACAGGGATTGAGACACGAACAATGCAAAATTCTGCAGTACTCTCTCACCGATCTGTCCGGATTCGATACTACATGACGTCACAAAATAAAGATACACACAGAAAACCTAACAGGTATCAGAATTGGTTAGTAAGGTAGACTATGGGCCTCATTACACGGTAGGCGGTGGACCAAGGTGCTAATAGCACCTTGGTCCATGCCGGTAAAATACCGGCACCGCCTTGGTGGAAAGGGGAATTACCGCCCTATTCCAAGGTTGGCGGGGCGGTAATTCCCCCTTCCACCATTGCCCTTCCCCATTCCCATTTTTGCCCCATAGGGCATAATGGGAATGGGGAAGGTGCTAATTACGGTACCGCGAATTTGCGGTGCCGTAATTAGCACCAAGGTGCCTTAGCGGGTTGGTTTTTAACACCTGCTAAAAGCAGGCGTTAAAGTACCAACCCGCTAAGGGACCTCGTAGTAAGGCGGTAAGGGTTAACAGTCACCGGTACCATTAACGGTGACCGTTAACCCTTACCGCCTTCCATGTAATGAGGCCCTATGTATACAGTGTATAGGCGGTAAGCGCTTTGATTGGGCAGAACATATCTGGTGGCTTCTCTTACGACCACTCTCTAAACATTGCACCTAAGGCATTTCAGGTTAGTCTGATGTAAATGGGTACTGCAACAAAGTGTGAGCTTAGCGTGGAAGGTTGATAGGGATTGGTCAAAGAGTGTCAAGCTTGGACTCTTCCTCTATGAAATCGCGTAACACCAGATCCCCCTCCTCCTCACCTGACCCTTCTGATGGGGATGCCTGTGGTTTCTTCTTTTTCTTGTCTTTGGTCTTTTTCTTTTTGTAGAGGTACGGCCTCTCACGGGTAGAAGCCACTCTGTCACCTGATATGACAGGACAAGCAGAGGACCCCTTCCCGAGAGCTCCAACACGAGGAAAAAAGCCCAAGGCTAAAAAAAAAACTCTCTTTGTTCCGGTAAGTAGACCCGGATGCTGGTAAGTATAGTTCCAGGGTTGATTGTCTATTATTTCAAGTTTGAGCATGCTGAGTCCACTAAGAAAATAGGAGGCAGCAATGAAGCAATCCATCAGTGACGAGGACGGATGTGGAGGACAGGGGGCAGCGAACTCCAGCATCCGCAGCCACAGGAAAATTATGTAGTAAATCACTGTAGGACAGAAAGCAGTGAACTCCAGTGACCACAGCCGCAAGGAAAGCGGAACGGTAAGGGGGCCAGAGAACGGTCCTGACAGAAGAAAGCCAACCCTAGGTAAGGAGTACCGCGAGGAGGGAAAAGACCAAGAGCCAATAGGAGAGATCAAAAGGGAAAGTAAATCTAAGAAGCCACGACAACCGGGCGAAAGAGAAAACCAGAGAGAGAAAGGCAGAGACCGAAAGCAACAACGGAACTCAGGACGAGACCCGAAGACGAAGGGAACTCGGGAAGAGACCCGAAGAACCCGGGGAACAGCAGATATCAGGAAGGGGGAAAAACAGGTAAGGAAACTAAGTAAAAATTTAGTGCGGAAATCCGGAAGCGGAAAGCAAAGGAGTTGCAACGTGCAAAGCGGCGCGAGAGGCGTGGCTAAATACGTAAGGAAAGGGGAAAAACAGAAAGACTAGAATGTACAACAAGGAAACGGACAAACAGGAACATGGCACAATCTAATGGCGGCGCCAGTGCCAAGCAGACCACAGCCGCCAAGAGGGCATGCGAGAGAGGCGCATGACAAAGAGGGTCTTCTCAGCATTGGAGCTTAGGAAAGTTACCAAGCCAAATGCAACTTATTCAAGGTGGTGGGAACAGCCCTGAAGGTGTTGTATGTTCTCAACAAGTTACCATCTCTGTTGCTTTCGGCCTGGTGACAGAACATTCAGATTTGAATCTGGTAGCACTTTTGCATCAGCCTGCCTTAGCCTGGCTCGGATGAATAGGCTTTGTGTCTCAGGTCCAGATCACGTGTGCAGGGACCACAAACCTGAATTCTCCTGCATGCGTTTATGAGGATTTTCAGCTTGTATTCTTGCAGGTGCCCTAGCTCTTCTATTCACTTGAAACTTTCCCTATCTCAGTGTCCTTGGCAAGGCTATGCACATGGCAGCGCTGGAAGCCTGATCTGCACGTCTCTGCAGGATCAGCCTGTCGGCTCTCTGAGTATTTTTGAGCCCCTTCAGCTCCTTTAATTCACTTCAATGTATTAGTGACTTCCATCTTGATTTACATGGCCGCCCATGTTAGTTGCGTTTAAGCGTCAACAAGCAGGTCATATATATTCTTGTGCAGCTTGCAGTTTCTGCATAGCAACAGTGTGCCCGTCCTCTATCTAAGTGGGTCATAAGCATGTACTTCATGTCTACCAGCAATTAATCTACATGTCTGCGTAACGTTGTGCATGGATGCCTTTGTGCTTTATGTCTAACGCATCTATGTCATGGCGTCAGTCGTGATGTCATCGGCTTTCCTCGAGGTTACAGTCAGTCGACTTGCTCCATCGATTGCAGGATCGTCTCTTCTATGAATCAGGATAAGCTCTGATGGGACTGCCTGAGTGAATAACATTTCTCACATCTGTGATACATCAACGACGGGGAACCCAGCAACGATGTATACCTTTCATTCCTTTGCCGCTGCGACGAGGGTGGGATAGGTGCAAACAAGGGCATCTTTAGGTCTCCCTCTTCTCTGCCTATATTGTCAAAACAAAAAAATAAGGGGTTGGTGCTTTTTAGGGCACTTCATGGTGTTATAGGTAATGTTATTTTTAACATTTAATGAAAGCACAACACCATGTTGGGGTTTGTGCGCCAACAGATTTTTGCAGCCCACAAGCACTGGAGTTAAGGGGGTAAACCAGGGAGCATGAAGTAACATTGTCACGCATAAAATGCTTAAACGCAGCATCTTAATAACGCATAGTCAACTTACCTGAGCACAGAAACATCCTAGGCTTTTTAAACTGCCGTTTTCCATCTCACAAGGGTGCAACCGGATGCGTGGACACTTAAGTGCTATCTTGATTGGTGTTTTTACTCAATCAAACAAAAAAAGTAAAAAATAAAACAACGTATGTGGCTATGGAGGGAAAACAGATGCATTTAGGAGTGGAAAGTTTTTGTTATGTTAGTTGAACTTGTAAAGCAAGGGTTTTCACGACTGAGGTCGCACCCTGGCACCGAAAAGAGAATGTAGCGATAGCAAAGAGTGGCAGGGTGTACACGTATCAGTGAATGGCACGGCCTATGCCTGGGAGAGAGGGGACATGCTCTTCCAGGGATCTAGGTCTGGGTGGGAAAGCATCCACAGCATCCACAGTATCCACAGTATTTTGGTCAACACTTAGAATAAATAACCATTTTTCCTGAATCTCGGGTTAGAGGTCAACATGGTAGAGGAAGAGGGCATCTTTTTGTGCAGCTGTTTTCACTCAGTTTGGAAAGCAGGGATGTGGGGCTTTCATGTCAGAAGGCCTGATGGGTCAATGACATTGCTATTAAACCAATCTTTGTTTCACTATTAGCCAGTGCAATGAGCACAGTACATGGGGAAGCAAGCACAAAGGTCGCCAACCACAATACCAGGTGGGCTAGAGCGTTCTGGGCTCGCTTTTTGTATCATCCTAGTGTGACATAACGAGGCCCATCACTGCCTGCATTCTGCCTGGGGGTGGGGGGGGAAGGGGGAAGAGAGAGAGAGAGAGGGAGAGAGCGAGAGAGGAGGATTCTCTGCCGCTCGCAGGGGCAACCACTGTTGCATCCTGCACTGCCATTGATGGCAGGGTCTCGCTGCTTACGTAAGTGCCCCGGGGTCGAGGCGCCCCCTGGTAAATCCAATCTCTATCAATGTTAATACCCTTTCAATGCCACTTCCCCGAAACCTGGGCAGTGGCGACACCAGGACATGTATAAATTGGCTCCCCTTGTTAGTTTGCTACCGATTAGCACTGCATAGTTCTTTACCACTAAAAAAGGGTGCAGGGCCTTCTAGTTTTCTTTGAAGCCAACTATCAAAAGGCCAGCTCTGTTGCAGGGCTCTGCCCAGTAAAATCTCATTCTTACTCGGATTCATTTTAGTACCTTTTTCACTTCCAGTGTTCTGGGTTTCCACTGAAAAATGATCTGATGGTTATCAGCACAGCTGTAGAGTGTTTTAATCAATCAATTCGCCCAGGATTTGCCAATCAAACCAGGAAAGGCAAAACAAACTTGAGTAGCTAAGAAGACCAAAGAGTACATTTTAAATTAACATTTATTTTGTATTTTTTACATACAATTTACATAGGGAATAACGCTTTAAGAACTGTCCTTCCAATATGAATGGGAAGACTTATGTTTTGTAATCCCCCACCTGTGGAGAGGTGCCAACCAATCAGGTGGCCGGAACCCCAGTGTTTATTCGCAGTCTCTACCCGTGTCCGCACCCTCTGTGCTCAGCCGACACCTCTAGTCAGTCCTTCTTTTATTCGCCCATCACCTCCAGACCCTGCACCTGCTTAACCTGTGAACCCTCCTCCCCACAGCTCCTCTCTACTGCACTTACCTGCTTTCCAATGCCCGCTTCTCCAGCTACGATCCCTGCTCACACATGGGCAAATAGAAAAGGGACAATTGAATCTTTGCCATTGAAAACAAACATTGGCAATGGCAACGGTTTGGCTTTTGTGTAGGCATGGGAAAGGCACTTGCCAGGTCCTTCCGCAGTGGTATTAACAGCCATTGATGGTAGCCGGTACAAAATAGTGCGAGTGCATGGGCATTTTATAGCAGTGCCTGGTAAATGCCTAATGCTTACACACAAGCCAAACCTGTTGGCTTTGCCAATGCTTGTTTTTAACAGTGAAGTACATACATAGTGGTTATAAATCGAGTGGCAGAAGGCAGACCTGGTTAAGACATGTTTTACACCAGTAGCTGATTTACAGATCCAATTGAGTCATTAACTCTGAGAAGACTGGCAGGCGCTCGAGGCTTGATTAAAGCAAGTTCACAGAGGTCCCATGAGGAGGTGTTTTGGGAAGGGAGTGGCAGGAAATGGGTGGGAATGGCCAAAGGGATTAGCATGGCCATGGGCAGTCACTGAGTGGTCAAATAACCAAAACACACCTATAAACGGTGCCCCTCCTCATATGCCATTTCTCCCTAACTGTACTCTAATGCAAAAGTTTCGGTTTATAGGCGCCCCCTAAAAGCCCAAACTAAAACGTTGTTACACAACCCAAGGGTTCCATCAAAACTGGATGTAGCCTAGTTGTGCAGAGAAAAATCTACCAAAAGTAATTTAGCTCCATTATGAACGGAACCAAAAGTGAACAGGTGGTTTAATCTCACACCATTCAAAAGTTATTGTGCACACACAACCATTCACACCATCAGATAGGAAATGTCAATATTCCCGCGAGCACACACATCTCACTACACATGGACTGATTAGAATAAAAACGTAGGCTTACAATTCCAAGAAAATTGCTAAAATGGTCTTCATGAAATAAATGCTATTTAGTCCATGTAGGTCGAAGTGCCACATGTGTACATTGTGCACACCATTTTACCGTGACAACTGCTTTTACTGCACACTGCACAATGATACCATTTCCCAATCCCTTTTGGTAAACTACAATAATTAGGAAGTCCTAAAAATAAACCTTCTCGGCCGTGCAGTAATAAGGCCTAGACACTAGAAATGCAGACCATTGCATATATTGGCATCCATGTCAGCAGTAACTTGCGCACAATACGGGTGCTGGCGGTGATCCTACATGTCTCTGCTAGCTGTACCTCTGCATTCTCAATCACATCAGTTGCTAGCCCGGATGCTAGTCACATTATATAAGGGAATGATGGAAATAGTTCAATTGCATTTGTCCCGTGGATGGGTAGATCTCACAAATGAGTTTAACACTATATTTAGAACTGGCAATTTGTTAACCATTGCATGAACGAAGAGATTCGTTGCATGTCGTGGCAGTAGATTTCAAACGTGGCAGCAAGCTCACCTTCCTTGGGAATGGTACCGATGCAAGGTTCTGGTTTTTATTCTTTTTGGGTACTGTTAGACTTTTTTTTTTATGTCATAGCTATAAGGAAAACAAGAAATGGAATTCAGACAAGATGAGAGAATTAGGGAGCTCTGCGCAACCGTATGCTTGATGTGTTATGTTCACTGCAGTCTCACCAAAATATATGTGTGAGTTGTTTGATTACTAGTGCCTTGCAGAAAGATATTTAAAAGTCGACCACCGGCGTGCTGCACTTTGGCATGAGGCACAGGCATGCTTCTCTGGGTGAGAGGATGCTCCAGACTTCACCGTTGTGCCCGGTTTTTACCTGTCCTCTGCCGTCGCTGCAGACCCCTGGCTGTAGAGAGCCCAAATCTTTGGGCCGTTGAAGTCCATCGTAGACAAAAGCGCCCGCCGCGGGTTATTGCGGCCAACATAGAACCAGAAGCCATAGCCATGCTCCTACTTGTTGGGTGTCCTGACACACGTTTGAGCTATCATGCTGCAACATTTGGTGCTGTGGGCTTAGAAAATCCAAGATGGCCAAAAAGCCCACATGTGCGCCAGAATCCAGGAGAACCATGCAGTTTGTGCGTACACCAAAATGGCTGCCTAACTTGCCACCCACCAGTGCGAGCATGATGGGCCAGGGTGCCATGAGTGGAATGGGTGCCAAAGGTAAAACAGCAGCGCCTGTTAGCTCAAAAATGCTTTAAAATTACCTTTGGTTTCTCTGAATGCCAGCTCAAAATGCCTATTTTCAAACATTGCAACACATCCAAAAATCTCACTGAACACCAGCGGACATCTGGCAGAATGAAGTATGTGTGCATACAAAATCTGGGAAGATGAAGAGCCCAAAACAATGTTCATAACAAAACTGGCTGAGCTATGCATGTCAGCAGCCTAACTGAAACTGGATTAAAACCACCAAAATCGAAATGTTTAAATTAACTGAGTGACCTACTTTTGAGTGTCACATAGTTTGTAACTGTTAAAATGTCATAGTTTTGAACTTAGAATCAGCATTCTAGCTGCATATCTAAGAATTGTATTGACTTAAACTGGGGAACATAAAGTGACATTTTAGCTGAAAACTGGCTTAAAGAGATTCCAATTCTGCCTGACAGGTTCCCAGGCCTGGCTGCATTCTGTTGCCCCTGACAAAAGGAGGTCACACACTCTCTGATTGAATTACCAGGGGACTGCAAGAAACTAAACAAAGGGCCCAGGCAGATGGTTTATTAGGGGGGTCGTAAATGGCTTCCTTTTGAACAAAGCCCTTCCTTGACTCAGGCAGATGTTATATTGGGGGCGTCGTAAAAGTGGCTTCCTCTTGGCAGAAACGGGGAGGGGCAGCCCCCTCTGAGGACAGGCTGAGCTTAAAGAAAGTGGATAGACTGGTTTCTCCACCATGTGACCTGGGAAGACACACCCCTGTTGGCCAGAATATGATTTTAAGAAAGATGTCTAACTCATGGTGCGGACTTGTCAAAATTATCTAAATGATACCATAATTCTTGTGATTTTTCTGCCCACATTTTAAGAGGTTTTAGGACCCGGGGGTATGATCTGAGGGTTTACGAGCGGAAAAGAGGCTGTTACTCTAAATGTATGCAGGTTAAAAATCTGACACTTCCTTATCTAAATGCCCACATGCCTTGCACACAATTGTATACATTTGGAGAAAAATCCGATATGGGGAAAGCTACTAAAAAGCGCAAAAAGTTACCATTTCTTTACCCAAGCTCCTAGAAACACCAGGGTTGGAACAGTGCCTCCCATTAGTAATGCATGATGTGTGTATGCAATGACAAACAACTGTGTATCTGTGGAACATGTATTTGGGTCAAATATAGATTTATGTGCAATTTGACAGGGGAGTGTCCTTTCTGCAGGCCATAAAACAGCATCACCATGACTCACATTTCCTTTCCCCTATGAAGGAAGAGAGAAAAGCTTGACCAATGATCAGTTGAGAGAGGGGCTGGCTTAGTGATGCTGCGCACACACCCACTTTCAAAAGACATAAAAAGAGCCACTGGAAGCTAGAGAGGACATTCAAATCCAGTTGCTGCGGAGCGTTTTGCCGGACCACACAACATCCAGAAGATACCAGTTCCAGACTGACTCCAGCTACATACTCCAGAACCTAGAACTTATACTTTAGAACCTAAATCAGAGGCCTAAAACCACAAGCTGAGTTCTCTGCAGCAGGCCTCAAATCACTGCAAGCTACTCACAGCCGGGTGAGCTGCTTGAATCCCTTGCCAAGAACTTTTGCCAGGACCAGTGCAGAGATCCAGGAGCCGTGCAGAGACCGCTGTATCCGGACAGACCAGACCAGTGCCAGACCAGACCAGACCGTGCAGAACCGCAGACCCAGAGACCAGATCGCTGTGAAGTGCCGCTAGCCTGATTGATCAGATCTGTGACGAGACCCAGTCCTTCCAAATATATTGTGAGTACAGCTAGGACGGGGCAAAACCAAATCTCTTAGTTTAAGTAATATAATTCAATCTATTTAACCTAAGTAGAACTGCCTCCTAACTGTCACCTGTCATTTGTAAAGCTGCACCACTGTCATTTGTCAATTCTGCAGCTGCAAAGCTGTCACCTGTCATTTTGAGTTTACATTAAATCCGAAAAACGACCTTTACAAAATCGTTCATATCTCTGGAACCGTTTGGACTACGAACTTGGTTTAACTTTCCTCTGAAAGCTTAGGATCTACTCCTTATACTTTCTTGCGATTTGTGATTTGGTTAAAAATCCAGCCACGTGTAACCATCAGCAGTCATTTCTTTCCTTGCTAAAAATTTGTTTGCCTCTTAATCACCATCTCTGAATCATTGCTAAAGTGAGCCTGAACTCATCCCAAGTATCTCTCACTCACCCTGAACCTCCTAAAGGGAATTAAAAGCATTTTCAGCATATTTCTCACTTCATTGCCACCACATTCCAAGCACTTGGGCCTGTGTTTTAAAACTCATACCGGTTTTCTCTAAGCTTGCTGGGGGGGAACTTAACTTCGTATTGTATTTGATTGCATTCCTGAGAACTGTGTGCTCCTCTTTCCATCTACTTCCATGTCTTACATTGCATAGGGGAGGGGGGTGAATTGCCAGAGAAAAAGTGATTATATTATCTTTTGCTAAAATCATCTCAAGTATTTCTGTACTGCCTTTTATTCCTCATTGCTTTTCCCTTGAAATCATAAAAGTATTTTTGCTATTGATCCATCCTATACTAACTCCTCATTGATTATAAATAAATGGGCTAGTGTCAGATTACCCATTGTTGATTAACATTATATTTATAAGGGCGATATCGATTATTAATTTATTATAAAAGCGTGGTATCTATATTTTGTCTTATTTCTCAAATAAACCTTTTAAACTTGCAAAACAGAACTACTTCTTGGCTCAGTGGGGTCAGGGGGATTCTAAGAGAGGGGTGTTATATAGGGGTAGTCATCCAGAACTCATGAACTGGACATAAAGATATATCAATAAGGGTTTCCATTCAGTATCCCAGACTAGGCATCGACTTAGCTGTAGTGTTGAATTGAATCCTCTTACAAAGTGGGGGCTCGAGCCGGGATATTCTGGGTTAGATTTACCATTTGTGCAGATTAATACAGTGTGCCAGCTGACCAGATACACATATCCGGTCGGATCCCCATGCTGTGTTATGCTGTAAAGCACTCCTCAAAGGAACGCTCTAAGGAAACGGTCTGTTTTGCAAAAATAAAATACAAACTTCTGTAAGTCAGGAAGGAACTCAAATTCCAGAATGACGACACTGGTAGACATCAAAATAGCCAGAGAGCACTTCTTACATAAGCTATTTGTGAGAGGTGAGTGGACTCATCAGGACCAAACGGTCTGGTTGCAGGCAATCGCGCAACAGGTCACTGAAACACGGTCAGATATATGGGGAGATCAGGGTCCCCTACATGTGGCCCTGAGTGAACTATATATGGCCCCTAAAGCCAAAGATGAACATAATAAGATTGCCAGGATAGCAGCATATTTGTATCTATATATGGGAGCCATGCAGGACAAATGTGCTGAAGGCCAAGATCTGGCAAATAGGCAACAGCTGGCGTTAGAAAAGGCCCAATCTGACCTGGTCTCTTCTGAACAGAGGCTGCAGAGGAGCCAGGAGTCAGAAAATGATAGTAGGCAGCATATCATTAAAATAAAAGAGGACATGGATAGACTGCAACAGGAGAAGGCTGACCAGGATACCAGATTTCTGGCTTTGCAGAAGGAGTACCAAGAAGGTTTGGACTCCCTTCTGCAGAGCCAGAAAAAGCTGGAGCAACAACTGGACTTCAACAGGGCATGCACAGAACAGGTAGCCACCCTGCAAATTCGATTAGACAGAGAGAAAGAGGAAAGCAATACATTGATTCTGAAAGACCTGGATACCTAGGCAGAGTTTGATCAGGAGCACCAGAAAGCTGGTGCCTTCCAAAGGCAAAGGGATGACCTGGCGGCACAGATGCAGGCTCTTAGTCAGGAAAGGGACACCTTAGGCCAGGAAGTCTGCCACTTAAAAAGGAAAATGGAAGAAAAACACCTGGCCCTCCAGGGACTGGGTGACCTCCAAAAAGAACACCAGAACTTGTCAGAGCACACCAGGAGGGTGGAGGATGCTCTGGCAAGAAAGGAGCAGGCCAATAGGGACACAGCTCAGGAGGTAACCCTCCTGCAGCAGAGACTGGCCCAGTACTCCAGGACCAATCAGGTGGCACAGAGAGAAAATGAGGCTCTCTGTCAGCACAATGATAGGCTCCAGCAACAGGTAGCGATGCAGGAGAGACTGATAGAGTCGAGTAAGGCCTTAACTGAGGAACAGAAAGCGCAGGCTCTTGCATTGCAACAGGAAGCAGGGGCGGATAGAGATGAGGTTCGCTGGGAAAGAGAAACTCCTGAGCATAACATCAGGAGCCCTAGTACCAGAGGCCTTCATCTCTCCCAGTCCCTGGACTCTGCCACCCCCATGTACCCTCGCGCACATGAGCCCAGGGCCACGGGGATGGCAGATTACTATCCAGCTAGAAGTATGGGGCTCATAGGCCAGTACCTCCCAGGAATGGATGGGCGGGCATCCGGGTATGGGCACCCAAGCATAGTGCAATTTAGTGGGGAACCCCAGGAGAGTAGGCCCATTAAGGGCATCCTGAAAACTTCTGCCCAGTTAGGTCAGTGGGGGTGGGGGTACCCATCAAATCCTGGCAGCAAGGAGAAATCTGAAGACTCCTCTGAACTGCGCAGGACACAGGAGACCAGGTCCCCACATTCTGCCAGCCATTCCCAGGCTCACAGAATCCGGGAAAACCTGGAAGATCAGACAGGAACCTCTGGGAGCAGTGCCTCTGAGTCGGAGGATGAATGGACCAGGGTTACCCGAACCAAAAAGGCCAATAAGGCAAAAAGGGCCTTGCTTAAGGACCCATTGAAGCAAATAAAGGCAATAAGAAGTGTCATCACGCCTTATCATAAGAACGCCAAGTATTCCGTATGAGCAAATGATGGAGACTTTCCATTTGAAGGACAGCAGTAGCTGCATCCAGTACGTCAAATGGACATTCTCCCCAGAATACTCCAGTTTCTTTGCGGGGCTGGAGGACCAAAATCATTTAAGATGGTCCACCTATAAGGCGGCCATCTTGAAACATATTTCTGTTCACAGAAATCCTCAAGAGGCTCGCAGGGCAGCCTACAATTTGCAATGTGGGGAGGATCAGGCCCCACAAGAGTTTGTGCAAGAATTAAAACGTGCTTTTGCGCCGACCACCAGAAGCGTGCTCACGGATAGCAGAGAATTTATCAATACGTTTTTCCATGCCTTACCCAAATACATGATGACCCAGCTCGTGAGAGATTTTCATGAGAAAAGATCTTTAGACTGGGTCATTGAACAGGCTACCCGGATCTATGAGGTGCAGAAGCCTATCGAAAATAAAAATAACGCGCTGAAAAACCCCAAAACCAACAGCACCCCGGCTGCTGCCAAGGTGGCAGAGGTAAAAGTTGCCCCCGTTTTAGATTTGGAGATGGGGGGGCCTAAAAACCTGCCTGCACCAAATAATTCACAGCCCAGAAGGCCCTCGGGCCAGTCACAGACAGGGAGTCGAGGAGGTAGTCCCACAAATGGGGTCCCCCGCTCCCCTGACTATGTAAGTCCCCGCTACAAGGGAAACCGACCAATCCTGGGTTATGTGTGGCCTCCTCCAGCCCAAGGGGGGGATCCAGCCAAGCACCTAACCCAGGCAACTTCCCTCCCAACTTCCCACAGGAGGGCAGAAATTCTCCAAATCCTGGGCAGAACTTTTTCCCCAGGTATCGACCCAATTTCCAGCCCCAAAATCATCCATCCTTCTTTCCCCAATTCTCTGAGCCCAGACAACCTAATCCGGGAGAGGGGAGGCCAAGGGTGGAGGGGTACCAAAATCTTCCCAACCAGGGGTACTACCAGAGAAGGGATAGCTACCCTTCCCGGGATCAGCCCAGGGGAGAAAATAGAGCCCCGTATCAGCCTGAGCGGGTTTCACAACTTGAGCGCCAGGTCCAAAATATAGCACGAGATCTGGGTCACATACTGAGGGCTCAACAGAACCCTCAGATGAGCATGCCACCGCAGAATGCCCCAAACTCTGGACCTGGTGCTCCAGAACAATGACGGGGGCAGCACCCCGATAACACACCGGTTCCTAGGGAGGAGGCACAAGGGTAGGGGGGTGTAAAGCCTTGGAGGAAGCTTCCTTCCCAACTTGTAAACAGCCCCTGGAAAACCAGGAACCGGAAACAAAATCTCCTACCCCTGAAAGCCTGCCTCCCAAGGAGCAGAGGGGGGGTAGGAGAAACAAAGGACCCAAACAGACCCACTTTGTGGAGGAGGTACAGGTCTTCCAATTTGAGGGAGAGGGATCCTCAGAGGATCCTGGGGAAAGGATCTTATCCTTTAGAGATGGGGGAACTCCTCCCAAGGAAAAATGGGTCCCAAGGGATGCCAATTCAGACTGGGGAGATATAGAGACTGAGCTACCGCCGCCCATCATCTCATCCCAGAACCCACAATACCGAAATCCCCTGGTTCAAACCCATCCTGATGACTGCCTCCAAAAAGGGCGGGGCGGCCCAGAACCGGAACCAGGGGAACCCACAATGGCTCTGACCTCCAGTTGCCAACTTTTTCTTTCAGATTCCCAAAGCTCTCCACAGAATTCTGCCCAAATCTCTTCGCTAGCAATGTCCAAAACCAGAAAATTAGCCCACCAGTTGTCCAAAAATGTGCATTATCTGTGCCCCTTGAGGACAAGGAGGGAAGATACTATGCCCCGGTACAAGTACAGGGGCAGGGTACAATTTTGGCACTGGTGGACACTGGATCCCAAGCTACCCTTCTGCCCAAAAGGGCCTTTGAGGAACTAAATGCAGGAAGGGGTGAGAATTACCGTATTCCTCTCACCTCTCTTCCTGGACAACTGCAGAACTTTGACAGAAAGGAGATTCCCGTTGAGGGGACTGCAGACTTGGACATTAAAATTGGGCGACACAAGGTGAAACACCCGGTCATAGTAGTGACTCCAGAGGGCACCCCTTGTTTACTAGGGAATGACCTCCTGAGAAGGTTGTCACCCCTAATAGATTGTGTAAACAAGGTCCTCTGGACCCAGACTAGCCGACCAATAAAATTAAAACAGAGTGTCAACCATGTTAGTTTAAACGGCACCTGCCACATGGTTGAACAAAAATCTGACCAAGTAGAATTTCACTTCCAGAACAACCAAACTCCAGACGTGACAGTAATAGCAGTAGGACAACAGACTGGTGATGGGGGGTCCTCTCTATTTCTGAAAATCAACCTTCCTTCCAGTTTAAGGTGGTATTCCACACTGGAAGGAAACACCCTGAAATTAACTAATCCACAATCAGAAACTCCCACTCCTATAGTCCAGAAAGATGTGAAATCAGCTCAGAGCCTGGCTGATATTCAGCAAATTAGAGAGCAGTTGTTCATCCCTGTTCAGTTAAATGATGGGAAGGACTCTGTTCTCGCTCGAGTGTGTGTGAACAACGGTAAGAGCTTCATCAGCGAAGCCATGTTCCGCCAACTCCCAAAAGATCCAGCCATTCCCACATTCAAACTGATAGACAAATGGGAAATGGACCTGGAAGCACCTAATTCCAAATATCTCCTGCCAAGCAGGTGTATGCTCAAAATCTCCATTGGCAACAAGAGCATAGTCCATAATTGTTGGGTCGTGAGAGACGTCACTGCCACCTTTTACTTAGGCAGTGACATTCTCAATCGCTTTGCCATTAGTTTGGACCTAATAAACCTCAAAGCTTGGTCCCGATTAGCGGATAATCCCATGGGCTTTGATGATCCAGAAAAAGCATTTAGGTCAGCTCAATTGCTACCTTATGCAGTTGAAATTCAGATTAAAGAGGAAGTCACCATCCCAGAAAGGACCTGACAAATCTCCCTGGAAGTGAAAGTTAAAAGAGGACAACATTTGAAAAACCCTGATGCTTACATACATCTAAACGCTTCTCTCCAACAGCAAGGGTTGGGGTAAACCCAACTCCATTATTCAACATAAAACATGACACCATTCTAATAGAGGTGGATAACAGCGACTTAAAGAGTATTACTCTAGCCGCAGGCACCATTATTGGAATGGCGGTTGATGACTGCCATTTTTCCATTGATTTAGGAAATGAACTGTTAGGACCAATCCCCAAGGACTGTTTTGACAGTGACAGTGATGACGACACAACACCAGACAGGATTTTCACCCGGCATGGGGGGAACTTCCTGGTGTACACTTCTTGCCCTTATGGTAAGGAAGATGTGACTTGTGACTTCAGGAGGGATGAGGTGATTCTCCAAGTCCATGAGGGCTGCCTTTCCCACCTGAAGCCTCCAGTCCAAATCAGCACTCTGACCAGGGTCTTCTCAACCCACTGGAGGAGGCCGCTGAGATAGCCAAATCAGAAGTCTTTCCAGGCTTCAGGCAGATGGTGGAAGAGAGGGTCAACCTAGCTGATGCCTGTGTGACTCTGGAACAGAAGCAAAAGTTGAAACAAGTTTTCTTGGATTTCCAAGATCTCTTTGCGGTAGACTCATATGACTGTAGTCGCACCGACATCCACACCACAACAATTCCCACGGACCCTGGAATGACTCCAGTGTTTGTGAAGCAATATCGTTTGCCTCTCGCATCCATCGAGTCCCTTACTGAAATAATTAAGAACCTTGAGTCCTGGGGAATAATTCGTCCAATACACAGCACCTTCAATAATCCGGTGCTGGGAATATTGAAGCCAAACGGCCAGTGGAGACTCTGCGCCGACCTCAGGGAGCTCAACCAACGGGTCCATACTTCCCGATGGCCTCTGTCCTACATTGACCAAGGGCTGGCCCAGATTCAGGGGTCACAGGTATTCACAGCAATAGACCTGACCAATGGATACTGGACCATGCCTGTCAGTAGGGAGGACCAATACAAACTGGCTTTTACCTTTGGGGGCCAGCAGTACACATGGACCCGGACTCCCTTCGGATACCTCAACTCCGGCAATTAATTCAACATTTTCCTACATAAGGCCATGCCCGACCTGGGTGCGAGGGGTAACCTGGCTTATGTAGATGATGTCCTCATCAAAAGTTCATCTGTGGAGGAACACATAGCGGAGATCCGTTATGTTCTGACACAGTTGAGGGCCGCCGGAGCAAAACTTTCCTTTCAGAAAGCACAGTGGTGTAGAACCCGTGTTAATTTCTTGGGGCATGAGATTACTCCTCAGGGTCTCTGTCCCCAAGAAAAGAAAGTGGAAGCACTCCAGAAACTGAAAGACCCCAAAACTCTGCGGGAACTAAGGAGCCTCCTTGGACTGACTAATTACAGCAGAAAGTTCATTGAGGGCTACGCAGAGATCACTAGACCCCTGATTCATCTCCTGAAAGGGGGGGTCAAGTGGGAATGGGGTCCAGAACAATCCGAGGCAGTAAGACAACTCAAAAGAAGCCTCTCACAAGCGCCTTGCCTATCTTACCCTGTCAGAAACAAGGAGTTCTTCCTGGAGACGGGGTTCTCTAATACGTGCTTGACGGCAGTATTATACCAAAAGCATGACAAAGTCAATAAAGTAATCTCCTATGCAAGCAAAAATTTATCCTCTGTGGAGGAAAAATTCAACGATTGTGAGAAGGCACTCCTGGCAACGGTGTGGGCATTGAAGAATTACCGCCCGTTTATCCAGGGGGAACACATCATAGTGGAGACTCCACACCAGCCTCTGCAATATCTCCAAAGTGACAGAATCCGGGCCGGGAATGTGAGTAATTCCCGAATTACTTCCTGGATTCTGTCAATGCAAGGCTTTCCTGTGGAGGTCAGATATGGCCAAAACAAGAAGAGTCCCCTCGCGCAAGGTCTGGCTGACTTGCATGATTGTGCCAGAGAAAACTGTCTCGAGGACGAAAGTCTAAAAATCAAGGACAACATGGAGGCATACCTTAATTCCCCACACAAGGTCTTTGAAGAAGACAAGTGTGAGGGAATGCCCACTGTCTATGTGGATGGATGCTCTTACCATGTTGACAACGACGGGGAGAAAGAACTGGTGGCTGGCGTAGGGAATGCATGGGTGAAGGAGTTCCCAGAACTCTCCGCTGGATTCAAAATTGGTCCCCGAAGTAGTCAGGTGGCAGAATTGATGGCTGTGCATCAGGCCATCCTCACTGCTGTCCATCATCAACTCCACGAACTGGTCATAATCACAGATTCGGATTATGTACGGAACGGGTTCGTGGAGCACCTGGTTAATTGGAAAACCAGAGGCATGTTATGTGCTAATAACAAACCCTTGAAACATGGGAAGTTAATCCAAAACATTGATGATCTGGTCACATCGAATGGGATGACCATCTACTGGAAAAAGATTAAGGGTTATTGCAAAGTAGAGGGACCAGACAAAACTGGAAATGACTTAGCTGATCAGCTGGCCAAAACCGGGGCCATCCAAGGGGATCTAATAGAAATAGAGTTCCTGTTGGGGGAAATCCAGGTCACTGCTATCACTAGGTCCCAGACAAATTCTCACAATGATCTTTCAACTGCCCAATGGAGCAAGGAGACCCCTGATGCTGATTTAATTACAGCTCAGAAGGGGGATCCAATTATTGGTAAGTTTTACCAACACCTTGAGGACCCTGAGAACTTTCCCCTGACGGATACCGATTACATTGGGAAAGAGACCTAAGAGTGTTGATGAAATGTCCAAAAATGTTCCGAATCCAAGATGGGTTGTTGGTAAGGAAATCCCAAGCTGGCCATGATCAGTGGGTGGTTCCTACCTCATTCCGAAGCCTGATGTTAAGTCACGCCCATGATGCGGCCACAGCCGGTCGTAGGGGGTTTCACACAACACTGGAAATCTTAAGAGAGGTTGCATACTGG
Organism: Ambystoma mexicanum; assembly: GCF_040938575.1. NCBI lineage: Eukaryota > Metazoa > Chordata > Amphibia > Caudata > Ambystomatidae > Ambystoma > Ambystoma mexicanum. The sequence continues at coordinate 918,889,476 of NC_090926.1, read as the reverse complement.
CCACACATGGGGCAGGACCTCGACCAATACTTGAAGGGTTGTCTTGTGTGTGCACAATTTCAGCCATCATCCCTCACACACCGTGCGCCTCTCCAAAAGAGGGGGATGACACTGCCATGGTCAGATTTGCGAATCGACTTTGTAGGCCCTGTAATCCGCTCGTCTAAAGGAAACAAGTACATGTTGACCGTTACATGCTTGTTTACCAAGTGGGTGGAATGTCTCCCAGCCCCAAACTGCAAGGCAGAAACAGCAGCTGCCCTGATGATTAACCACATCTTTTCCCGTTTTGGTCTACCTCAAAGGATTGAGTCAGACAGGGGTAGCCACTTCACCAGTGAAGTAATGACAAAGATGTGGGAGATACTGGGGGTTAAAAGGAAGCTACACATTGCTTACAGGCCAGCTTCCTCTGGAGCAGTGGAGAGATATAACCGAACCATTGTGAGCATCTTAAAAACGTTTGTGGCAGATTCTGGGCCAAGTTGGGATATCCGATTACCTCTGGTCCTAATGGCCATCAGATCTACCCCTTCATCTGCAACCAAAATGTCACCATTTGAGTTGATGACTGGACGCAAGATGGTGCTTCCCCAGCATTTGCTCTACAGAACCCAAGAGCAAACATTGATAAATACCTCCACAACTCATGAGTATGTGGAGAATTTAAGGAAACACCTTAAACATGCTTTTGCCTATGCTCAGCGGAATCTAGAAAGATCAGCCGAGAGTATGAAGACCCACTATGACCTGAAAACTTCCAGGAAGGAATATCAGGTGGGGGACCGGGTCTATTTATAGAACTTCCAAAGAAACCAGGCAAGACAGCACACATTTTTGCCTACATGGAAGGGACCCTTTGAGATTATAGACAAGATCTCCCCTGTGGCCTACAAGATCTGCATCCCCAAAGGCGGTTTGGCAGAGGGGGAAGACAAGTGGGTCCACATAAACCAGTTGAAGTGTTGCCATCCCAGGCACACTTTGCAGCAACTGGAGGAGTCCTCTGCAATCCCAGAGGGTACCGCTCCAGAGTAATTCAATTCCAACCCTAAAATATCCTACATATAGCCTATCAAATTCTGTGTTTCTCAAGTTTATGTGTTCCTGTCTCTTAATTTAAAAAAAATGTGCATGTTCATATCTGTTGAGTTCTAAAATATATATGCCACCCCACTATATCAATGGTGGTGGAAAAATGTCTACGAATAGGTATAGCCGCTTTTCCTTTGTCGTCCTAGGAGAAAGAAAACCTGGAGACTGACCAAGGAGGACGACCGGGGACCGGGAGCCGAGACCCAAGGGGCCCAGGGTACGGCCCAATATTCCGATCAGTACCGGATGGAGGAAAAGATGCTAAACTGTGCCATTTGCAGAATTGGAAGAAGATTATGCGGACATACCAGTGCGTGGGTCAAAACCTTCTGTGCACCCGACTCCCCATCGACTCAAATTCAAAGTGCAGTCGCGTGGGGGGGGGCCTTGTTGGGTCTCCTGACCCACGTTTGAGCTATCATGCAGCAACATTTGGTGCTGTGGGCTTAGAAAATCCAAGATGGCCAAAAAGCCCACATGTGCGCCAGAATCCAGGAGAACCACGCAGTTTGTGCGTACACCAAAATGGCTGCCTAACTTGCCACCCACCAGTGCGAACATGATGGGCCAGGGTGCCATGAGTGGAATGGGTGCCAAAGGTAAAACAGCAGCGCCTGTTAGCTCAAAAACGCTTTAAAATTACCTTTGGTTTCTCTGAATGCCAGCTCAAAATGCCTATTTTCAAACATTGCAACACATCCAAAAATCTCACTGAACACCAGCGGACATCTGGCAGAATGAAGTATGTGTGCATACAAAATCTGGGAAGATGAAGAGCCCAAAACAATGTTCATAACAAAACTGGCTGAGCTATGCATGTCAGCAGCCTAACTGAAACTGGATCAAAACCACCAAAATCGAAATGTTTAAATTAACTGAGTGACCTACTTTTGAGTGTCACATAGTTTGTAACTGTTAAAATGTCATAGTTTTGAACTTAGAATCAGCATTCTAGCTGCATATCTAAGAATTGTATTGACTTAAACTGGGGAACAAAAAGTGACATTTTAGCTGAAAACTGGCTTAAAGAGATTCTAATTCTGCCTGACAGGTTCCCAGGCCTGGCTGCATTCTGTTGCCCCTGACAAAAGGAGGTCACACACTCTCTGATTGAATTACCAGGGGACTGCAAGAAACTAAACAAAGGGCCCAGGCAGATGGTTTATTAGGGGGGTCGTAAATGGCTTCCTTTTGAACAAAGCCCTTCCTTGACTCAGGCAGATGTTATATTGGGGGCGTCGTAAAAGTGGCTTCCTCTTGGCAGAAACGGGGAGGGGCAGCCCCCTCTGAGGACAGGCTGAGCTTAAAGAAAGTGGATAGACTGGTTTCTCCACCATGTGACCTGGGAAGACACACCCCTGTTGGCCAGAATATGATTTTAAGAAAGATGTCTAACTCATGGTGCGGACTTGTCAAAATTATCTAAATGATACCATAATTCTTGTGATTTTTCTGCCCACATTTTAAGAGGTTTTAGGACCCGGGGGTATGATCTGGGGGTTTACGAGCGGAAAAGAGGCTGCTACTCTAAATGTATGCAGGTTAAAAATCTGACACTTCCTTATCTAAATGCCCACATGCCTTGCACACAATTGTATAAATTTGGAGAAAAATCCGATATGGGGAAAGCTACTAAAAAGCGCAAAAAGTTACCATTTCTTTACCCAAGCTCCTAGAAACGCCAGGGTCGGAACAGTGCCTCCCATCAGTAATGCATGATGTGTGTATGCAATGACAAACAATTGTGTATCTGTGGAATATGTATTTGGGTCAAATATAGATTTATGTGCAATTTGACAGGGGAGTGTCCTTTCTGCAGGCCATAAAACAGCATCACCATGACTCACATTTCCTTTCCCCTATCAAGGAAGAGAGAAAAGCTTGACCAATGATCAGTTGAGAGAGGGGCTGGCTTAGTGATGCTGCGCACACACCCACTTTCAAAAGACATAAAAAGAGCCACTGGAAGCTAGAGAGGACATTCAAATCCAGTTGCTGCGGAGCGTTTTGCCGGACCACACAACATCCAGAAGATACCAGTTCCAGACTGACTCCAGCTACATACTCCAGAACCTAGAACTTATACTTTAGAACCTAAATCAGAGGCATAAAACCACAAGCTGAGTTCTCTGCAGCAGGCCTCAAATCACTGCAAGCTACTCACAGCCGGGTGAGCTGCTTGAATCCCTTGCCAAGAACTTTTGCCAGGACCAGTGCAGAGATCCAGGAGCCGTGCAGAGACCGCTGTATCCGGACAGACCAGACCAGTGCCAGACCAGACCAGACCGTGCAGAACCGCAGATCCAGAGACCAGATCGCTGTGAAGTGCCGCTAGCCTGATTGATCAGATCCGTGACGAGACACAGTCCTTCCAAATATATTGTGAGTACAGCTAGGACGGGCAAAACCAAATCTCAGAGTTTAAAGTAATATAATTCAATCTATTTAACCTAAGTAGAACTGCCTCCTAACTGTCACCTGTCATTTGTAAAGCTGCACCACTGTCATTTGTCAATTCTGCAGCTGCAAAGCTGTCACCTGTCATTTTGAGTTTACTTTAAATCCAAAAAACGACCTTTACAAAATCGTTCATATCTCTGGAACCGTTTGGGCTACAAACTTGGTTTAACTTTCCTCTGAAAGCTTAGGATCTACTCCTTATACTTTCTTGCGATTTGGTTAAAAATCCAGCCACGTGTAACCATCAGCAGTCATTTCTTTCCTTGCTAAAAATTTGTTTGCCTCTTAATCACCATCTCTGAATCATTGCTAAAGTGAGCCTGAACTCATCCCAAGTATCTCTCACTCACCCTGAACCTCCTAAAAGGAATTAAAAGCATTTTCAGCATATTTCTCACTTCATTGCCACCACATTCCAAGCACTTGGGCCTGTGTTTTAAAACTCATACGGGTTTCTCTAAGCTTGCTGGGGGGGAACTGAACTTCGTATTGTATTTGATTGCATTCCTGAGAACTGTGTGCTCCTCTTTCCATCTACTTCCATGTCTTACATTGCAAAGGGGAGGGGGGTGAATTGCCAGAGAAAAAGTGATTATATTATCTTTTGCTAAAATCATCTCAAGTATTTCTGTACTGCCTTTTATTCTTCATTGCTTTTCCCTTGAAATCATAAAAGTATTTTTGCTACTTGATCCATCCTATACTAACTCCTCATTGATTATAAAGAAGTGGGCTAGTGTCAGATTACCCATTGTTGATTAACATTATATTTATAAGGGCGATATCGATTATTAATTTATTATAAAAGCGTGGTATCTATATTTTGTCTTATTTCTCAAATAAACCTTTTAAACTTGCAAAACAGAACTACTTCTTGGCTCAGTGGGGTCAGGGGGATTCTAAGAGAAGGGTGTTATATAGGGGTAGTCATCCAGAACTCATGAACTGGACATAAAGATATATCAATAAGGGTTTCCATTCAGTATCCCAGACTAGGCATTGACTTAGCTGTAGTGTTGAATTGAATCCTCTTACAAAGTGGGGGCTCGAGCCGGGATATTCTGGGTTAGATTTACCATTTGTGCAGATTAATACAGTGTGCCAGCTGACCAGATACACATATCCAGTCGGATCACCACGCTGTGTTACGCTGTATAGCACTCCTCAAAGGAACACTCTAAGGAAACGGTCTGTTTTGCAAAAATAAAATACAAACTTCTGTAAGTCAGGAAGGAACTCAAATTCCAGAATGACGACACTGATAGACATCAAAATAGCCAGAGAGCACTTCTTACATAAGCTATTTGTGAGAGGTGAATGGACTCATCAGGACCAAACGGTCTGGTTGCAGGCAATCGCGCAACAGGTCACTGAAACAGGGTCAGATATATGGGGAGATCAGGGTCCCCTACATGTGGCCCTGAGTGAACTATATATGGCCCCTAATGTCAAAGATGAACATAATAAGATTGCCAGGATAGCAGCATATTTGTATCTATATATGGGAGCCATGCAGGACAAATGTGCTGACGGCCAAGATCTGGCAAATAGGCAACAGCTGGCGTTAGAAAAGGCCCAATCTGACCTGGTCTCTTCTGAACAGAGGCTGCAGAGGAGCCAGGAGTCAGAAAATGATAGTAGGCAGTATATCATTAAAATAAAAGAGGACATGGATAGACTGCAACAGGAGAAGGCTGACCAGGATACCAGATTGCTGGCCTTGCAGAAGGAGTACCAAGAAGGTTTGGACTCCCTTCTGCAGAGCCAGAAAAAGCTGGAGCAACAACTGGACTTCAACAGGGCATGCACAGAGCAGGTAGCCACCCTGCAAATTCGATTAGACAGAGAGAAAGAGGAAAGCAATACATTGATTCTGAAAGACCTGGATACCTAGGCAGAGTTTGATCAGGAGCACCAGAAAGCTGGTGCCTTCCAAAGGCAAAGGGATGACCTGGCGGCACAGATGCAGGCTCTTAGTCAGGAAAGGGACACCTTAGGCCAGGAAGTCTGCCACTTAAAAAGGAAAATGGAAGAAAATCACCTAGCCCTCCAGGGACTGGGTGACCTCCAAAAAGAACACCAGAACTTGTTAGAGCACACCAGGAGGGTGGAGGATGCTCTGGCAAGAAAGGAGCAGGCCAATAGGGACACAGCTCAGGAGGTAACCCTCCTGCAGCAGAGAGTGGCCCAGTACTCCAGGACCAATCAGGAGGCACAGAGAGAAAATGAGGCTCTCTGTCAGCACAATGATAGGCTCCAGCAACAGGTAGCGATGCAGGAGAGACTGATAGAGTCGAGTAAGGCCTTAACTGAGGAACAGAAAGCGCAGGCTCTTTCATTGCAACAGGAAGCAGGGGCGGATAGAGATGAGGTTCGCTGGGAAAGAGAAACTCCTGAGCATAACCTCAGGAGCCCTAGTACCAGAGGCCTTCATCTCTCCCAGTCCCTGGACTCTGCCACCCCCATGTCCCCTTGCACACATGAGCCCAGGGTCACGGGGATGGCAGATTACTATCCAGCTAGAAGTATGGGGCTCATAGGCCAGTACCTCCCAGGAATGGATGGGCGGGCATCCGGGTATGGGCACCCAAGCATAGTGCAATTTAGTGGGGAACCCCAGGAGAGTAGGCCCATTAAGGACATCCTGAAAACTTCTGCCCAGTTAGGTCAGTGGGGGGGTACCCATCAAATCCTGGCAGCAAGGAGGAATCTGAAGACTCCTCTGAACGGCGCAGTACACAGGAGACCAGGTCCCCACATTCTGCCAGCCATTCCCAGGCTCGCAGAATCCGGGAAAACCTGGAAGATCAGACAGGAACCTCTGGGAGCAGTGCCTCTGAGTCAGAGGATGAATGGACCCGAACCAAAAAGGCCAATAAGGCAAAAAGGGCCTTGCTTAAGGACCCATTGAAGCAAATAAAGGCAATAAGAAGTGTCATCACGCCTTATCATAAGAACGCCAAGTATTCCGTATGAGCAAATGATGGAGACTTTCCATTTGAAGGACAGCAGTAGCTGCATCCAGTACGTCAAATGGACATTCTCCCCAGAATACTCCAGTTTCTTTGCGGGGCTGGAGGACCAAAATCATTTAAGATGGTCCACCTATAAGGCGGCCATCTTGAAACATTTTTCTGTTCACAGAAATCCTCAAGAGGCTTGCAAGGCAGCCTACAATTTGCAATGTGGGGAGGATCAGGCCCCACAAGAGTTTGTGCAAGAATTAAAACGTGCTTTTGCACAGACCACCAGAAGGGTGCGCACGGATAGCAGAGAATTTATCAATACGTTTTTCCATGCCTTACCCAAATACATAATGACCCAGCTCGTGAGAGATTTTCATGAGAAAAGATCTTTATACTGGGTCATTGAACAGGGTACCCGGATCTATGAGGTGCAGAAGCCTATCGAAAATAAAAATAACGCGCCGAAAAACCCCAAAACCAACAGCACCCCGGCTGCTGCCAAGGTGGCAGAGGTAAAGGTTGCCTCCGTTTTAGATTTGGAGATGGGGGGGCCTAAAAACCTGCCTGCACCAAATAATTCACAGCCCAGAAGGCCCTCGGGCCAGTCAGAGACAGGGAGTCAAGGAGGTAGTCCCACAAATGGGGTCCCCCGCTCCCCTTGCTATGTAAGTCCCCGCTACAAGGGAAACCGACCAATCCTGGGTTATGTGTGGCCTCCTCCAGCCCAAGAGGGGGGATCCAGCCAAGCACCTAACCCAGGGAACTTCCCTCCCAACTTCCCACAGGAGGGCAGAAATTCTCCAAATCCTGGGCAGAACTTTTTCCCCAGGTATCCACCCAATTTCCAGCCCCAAAATCATCCATCCTTCTTTCCCCAATTCTCTGAGCCCAGACAACCTAATCCGGGAGAGGGGAGGCCAAGGGTGGAGGGGTACCAAAATCTTCCCAACCAGGGGTACTACCAAAGAAGGGGTAGCTACCCTTCCCGGGATCAGCCCAGGGGAGAAAATAGAGCCCCGTATCAGCCTGAGCGGGTTTCACAACTTGAGCGCCAGGTCCAAAATATAGCACGAGATCTGGGTCACATACTGAGGGCTCAACAGAACCCTCAGATGAGCATGCCACCTCAGAATGCCCCAAACACTGGACCTGGTGCTCCAGAACAATGACGGGGGCAGCACCCCGATAACACACCGGTTCCTAGGGAGGAGGCACAAGGGGAAGGGGGGTGAAAAGCCTTGGAGGAAGCTTCCTTCCCAACTTGTAAACAGCCCCTGGAAAACCAGGAACCGGAAACAAAATCTCCTACCCCTGAAAGCCTGCCTCCCAAGGGGCAGAGGGGGGGGGGGTAGGAGAAACAAAGGACCCAAACAGACCCACTTTGTGGAGGAGGTACAGGTCTTCCAATTTGAGGGAGAGGGATCCTCAGAGGATCCTGGGGAAAGGATCTTCTCCTTTAGAGATGGGGGAACTCCTCCCAAGGAAAAATGGGTCCCAAGGGATGTCAATTCAGACTGGGGAGATATGGAGACTGAGCTACCGCCGCCCATCATCTCATCCCAGAACCCACAATACCGAAATCCCCTGGTTCAAACCCATCCTGATGACTGCCTCCAAAAAGGGCGGGGCGGCCCAGAACCGGAACCAGGGGAACCCACAATGGCTCGGATCTCCAGTTGCCAACTTTTTCTTTCAGATTCCCAAAGCTCTCCACAGAATTCTGCCCAAATCTCTTCGCTAGCAATGTCCAAAACCAGAAAATTAGCCCACCAGTTGTCCAAAAATGTGTATTATCTGTGCCCCTTGAGGACAAGGAGGGAAGATACTATGCCCCGGTAGAAGTACAGGGGCAGGGTACAATTTTGGCACTGGTGGACACTGGATCCCAAGCTACCCTTCTGTCCAAAAGGGCCTTTGAGGAACTAAATGCAGGAAGGGGGGAGAATTACCGTATTCCTCTCACATCTCTTCCTGGACAACTGCAGAACTTTGACAGAAAGGAGATTCCCGTTGAGGGGACTGCAGACTTGGACATTAAAATTGGGCAACACAAGGTGAAACACCCGGTCATAGTAGTGACTCCAGAGGGCACCCCCTGTTTACTAGGGAATGGCCTCCTGAGAAGGTTGTCACCCCTAATAGATTGTGTAAACAAGGTCCTCTGGACCCAGACTAGCCGACCAATGAAATTAAAACAGTGTCAACCATGTTAGTTTAAACGGCACCTGCCACATGGTTGAACAAAAATCTGACCAAGTATAATTTCACTTCCAGAACAACCAAACCCCAGACGTGACAGTAATAGCAGTAGGACAACAGACTGGTGATGGGGGGTCCTCTCTATTTCTGAAAATCAACCTTCCTTCCAGTTTAAGGTGGTATTCCACACTGGAAGGAAACACCCTGAAATTCTTTACTAATCCACAATCAGAAACTCCCACTCCTATAGTCCAGAAAGATGTGAAATCAGCTCAGAGCCTGGCTGATATTCAGCAAATTGGAGAGCAGTTGTTCATCCCTGTTCAGTTAAATGATGGGAAGGACTCTGTTCTCGCTCGAGTGTGTGTGAACAACGGTAAGAGCTTCATCAGCGAAGCCATGTTCCGCCAACTCCCAAAAGATCCAGCCATTCCCACATTCAAACTGATAGACAAATGGGAAATGGACCTGGAAGCACCTAATTCCAAATATCTCCTGCCAAGCAGGTGTATGCTCAAAATCTCCATTGGCAACAAGAGCATAGTCCATAATTGTTGGGTCGTGCGAGACGTCACTGCCGCCTTTTACTTAGGCAGTGACATTCTCAATCGCTTTGCCATTAGTTTGGACCTAATAAACTTCAAAGCTTGGTCACGATTAGCGGATAATCCCATGGGCTTTGATGATCCAGAAAAAGCATTTAGGTCAGCTCAATTGCTACCTTATGCAGTTGAAATTCAGATTAAAGAGGAAGTCACCATCCCAGAAAGGACCCGACAATTCTCCCTGGAAGTGAAAGTTAAAAGAGGACAACATTTGAAAAACCCTGATGCTTACATACATCTAAACGCTTCTCTCCAACAGCAAGGGTTGGGGGTAAACCCAACTCCATTAGTCAACATAGAACATGACACCATTCTAATAGAGGTGGATAACAGCGACTTAAAGAGTATTACTCTAGCCGCAGGCACCATTATTGGAATGGCGGTTGATGACCGACATTTTTCCATTGATTTAGGAAATGAACTGTTAGGACCAATCCCCAAGGACTGTTTTGACAGTGACAGTGATGACGACACAACACCAGACAGGATTTTCACCCGGCATGGGGGGAACTTCCTGGTGTACACTTCTTGTCCTTATGGTAAGGAAGATGTGACTTGTGACTTCAGGAGGGATGAGGTGATTCTCCAGGTCCATGAGGGCTGCCTTTCCCACCTGAAGCCTCCAGTCCAAATCAGCACTCTGACCAGGGACTTCTCCACCCAGCTGGAGGAGGCCGCTGAGATAGCCAAACCAGAATTCTTTCCAGGCTTCAGGCAGATGGTGGAAGAGAGGGTCAACCTAGCTGATGCCTGTGTGACTCTGGAACAGAAGCAAAAGTTGAAACAAGTTTTCTTGGATTTCCAAGATCTCTTTGTGGTAGACTCATATGACTGTGGTCGCACCGACATCCACACCACAACAATTCCCACGGACCCTGGAATGACTCCAGTGTTTGTGAAGCAATATCGTTTGCCTCTCGCATCCATGGAGTCCCTTACTGAAATAATTAAGAACCTTGAGTCCTGGGGAATAATTCGTCCAATACACAGCACCTTCAATAATCCGGTGCTGGGAATATTGAAGCCAAACGGCCAGTGGAGACTCTGCGCCGACCTCAGGGAGCTCAACCAACGGGTCCATACTTCCCGATGGCCTCTGTCCTACATTGACCAAGGGCTGGCCCAGATTCAGGGGTCACAGGTATTCACAGCAATAGACCTGACCAATGGATACTGGACCGTGCCTGTCAGTAGGGAGGACCAATAAAAACTGGCTTTTACCTTTGGGGGCCAGCAGTACACATGGACCCGGACTACCTTCGGATACCTCAACTCCGGCTATTAATTCGACATTTTCCTACATAAGGCCATGCCCGACCTGGGTGCGAGGGTTACCTGGCTTATGTAGATGATGTCCTCATCAAAAGTTCATCTGTGGAGGAACACATAGCGGAGATCCGTTATGTTCTGACACAGTTGAGGGCCGCCGGAGCAAAACTTTCCTTTCAGAAAGCACAGTGGTGTAGAACCCGTGTTAATTTCCTGGGGCATGAGATTACTCCTCAGGGTCTCTGTCCCCAAGAAAAGAAAGTGGAAGCACTCCAGAAACAGAAAGACCCCACACCTCTGCGGGAACTAAGGAGCCTCCTTGGACTGACTAATTACAGCAGAAAGTTCATTGAGGGCTACGCAGAGATCACTAGACCCCTGATTCATCTCCTGAAAGGGGGGGTCAAGTGGGAATGGGGTCCAGAACAATCCGAAGCAGTAAGACAACTCAAAAGAAGCCTCTCACAAGCGCCTTGCCTAGCTTACCCTGTCAGAAACACGGAGTTCTTCCTGGAGACGGGGTTCTCTAATACGTGCTTGACGGCAGTATTATACCAAAAGCATGACAAAGTCAATAAAGTAATCTCCTATGCGAGCAAAACTTTATCCTCTGTGGAGGAATAATTCAACGATTGTGAGAAGGCACTCCTGGCAACGGTGTGGGCATTGAAGAATTACCGCCCGTTTATCCAGGGGGAACACATCATAGTGGAGACTCCACACCAGCCTCTGCAATATCTCCAAAGTGACAGAATCTGGGCCGGGAATGTGAGTAATTCCCGAATTACTTCCTGGATTCTGTCAATGCAAGGCTTTCCTGTGGAGGTCAGATATGGCCAAAACAAGAAGAGTCCCCTCGCGCAAGGTCTGGCTGACTTGCATGATTGTGCCAGAGAAAACTGTCTCGAGGACGAAAGTCTAAAAATCAAAGACAACATGGAGGCATACCTTAATTCCCCACACAAGGTCTTTGAAGAAGACAAGTGTGAGGGAATGCCCACTCTCTATGTGGATGGATGCTCTTACCATGTTGACAACGACGGGGAGAAAGAACTGGTGGCTGGCGTAGGGAATGCATGAGTGAAGGAGTTCCCAGAACCCTCCGCTGGATTCAAAATTGGTCCGCAAAGTAGTCAGGTGGCAGAATTGATGGCTGTGCATCAGGCCATCCTCACTGCTGTCCAGCATCAACTCCACGAACTGGTCATAATCACTGATTCGTATTATGTACGGAACGGGTTCGTGGAGCACCTGGTTAATTGGAAAACCAGAGGCATGTTATGTGCTAATAACAAACCCTTGAAAAATGGGAAGTTAATCCAAAACATTGATGATCTGGTCACATCGAATGGGATGACCATCTACTGGAAAAAGATTAAGGGTTATTGCAAAACTGGAAATGACATAGCTGATCAGCTGGCCAAAACCGGGGCCATCCAAGGGGATCTAATAGAAATAGAGTTCCTGTTGGGGGAAAGCCAGGTCACTGCTATCACTAGGTCCCAGACAAATGCTCACAATGATCTTTCAACTGCCCAATGGAGCAAGGAGACCCCTGATGCTGATTTAATTACAGCTCAGAAGGGGGATCCAATTATTGGTAAGTTTTACCAACACCTTGAGGACCCTGAGAACTTTCCCCTGACGGATACCGATTACATTGGGAAAGAGGACCTAAGAGTGTTGATGAAATGTCCAAAAATGTTCCGAATCCAAGACGGGTTGTTGGTAAGGAAATCCCAAGCTGGCCATGATCAGTGGGTGGTTCCTACCTCATTCCGAAGCCTGATGTTAAGTCACGCCCATGATGCGGCCACCGCCGGTCATAGGGGGTTTCACACAACACTGGAAATCTTAAGAGAGGTTGCATACTGGCCACACATGGGGCAGGACCTCGACCAATACTTGAAGGGTTGTTTTGTGTGTGCACAATTTCAGCCATCATCCCTCACACACCGTGCGCCTCTCCAAAAGAGGGGGATGACACTGCCATGGTCAGATTTGCAAATCGGCTTTATAGGCCCTGTTATCCGCTCGTCTAGAGGAAACAAGTACATGTTGACCGTTACATGCTTGTTTACCAAGTGGGTAGAATGTCTCCCAGCCCCAAACTGCAAGGCAGAAACAGCAGCTGCCCTGATGATTAACCACATCTTTTCCCGTTTTGGTCTACCTCAAAGGATTGAGTCAGACAGGGGTATCCACTTCACCAGTGAAGTAATGACAAAGATGTGGGAGATACTGGGGGTTAAAAGGAAGCTACACATTGCTTACAGGCCAGCTTCTTCTGGAGCAGTAGAGAGATATAACCGAACCATTGTGAGCATCTTAAAAAAGTTTGTGGCAGATTCTGGGCCAAGTTGGGATATCCGATTACCTCTGGTCCTAATGGCCATCAGATCTACCCCTTCATCTGCAACCAAAATGTCACCATTTGAGTTGATGACTGGACGCAAGATGGTGCTTCCCCAGCATTTGCTCTACAGAACCCAAGAGCAAACGTTGATAAATACCTCCACAACTCATGAGTATGTGGAGAATTTAAGGAAACACCTTCAACATGCTTTTGCCTATGCTCAGCGGAATCTAGAAAGATCAGCCGAGAGTATGAAGACCCACTATGACCTGAAAACTTCCAGGAAGGAATATCAGGTGGGGGACCGGGTCTATTTATACAACTTCCAAAGAAACCAGGCAAGACAGCGCAAATTTTTGCCTACATGGAAGGGACCCTTTGAGATTATAGACAAGATCTCCCCTGTGGCCTACAAGATCCGCATCCCCAAAGGCGGTTTGGCAGAGGGGGAAGACAAGTGGGTTCACATAAACCAGTTGAAGTGTTGCCATCCCAGGCACACTTTGCAGCAACTGGAGGAGTCCTCTGCAATCCCAGAGGGTACCGCTCCAAAGTAATTCAATTCCAACCCTAAAATATCCTACATATAGCCTATCAAATTCTGTGTTTCTCAAGCTTACGTGTTCCTGTCTCTTAATTTAAAAAAATGTGCATGTTCATATCTGTTGAGTTCTAAAATATATATGCCACCCCACTATATCAATGGTGGTGGAAAAATGTCTACGAATAGGTATTGCCGCTTTTCCTTTGTCATCCTAGGAGAAAGAAAACCTGGAGACTGACCAAGGAGGACGACCGGGGACCGGGAGCCGAGACCCGAGGGGCCCAGGGTACCGCCCAATATTCCCATCAGTACCGGATGGAGGAAAAGATGCTGAACTGTGCCATTTGCAGAATTGGAAGAAGATTATGCGGACATACCAGTGCGTGGGTCAAAACCTTCTGTGCACCCGACTCCCCATCGACTCAAATTCAAAGTGCAGTCGCGTGCGGGGGCCTTGTTGGGTGTCCTGACCCACGTTTGAGCTATCATGCTGCAACATTTGGTGCTGTGGGCTTAGAAAATCCAAGATGGCCAAAAAGCCCACATGTGCGCCAGAATCCAGGAGAACCACGCAGTTTGTGCGTACACCAAAATGGCTGCCTAACTTGCCACCCACCAGTGCGAGCATGATGGGCCAGGGTGCCATGAGTGGAATGGGTGCCAAAGGTAAAACAGCAGCGCCTGTTAGCTCAAAAACCCTTTACAATTACCTTTGGTTTCTCTGAATGCCAGCTCAAAATGCCTATTTTCAAACATTGCAACACATCCAAAAATCTCACTGAACACCAGCGGACATCTGGCAGAATGAAGTATGTGTGCATACAAAATCTGGGAAGATGAAGAGCCCAAAACAATGTTCATAACAAAACTGGCTGAGCTATGCATGTCAGCAGCCTAACTGAAACTGGATCAAAACCACCAAAATCGAAATGTTTAAATTAACTGAGTGACCTACTTTTGAGTGTCACATAGTTTGTAACTGTTAAAATGTCATAGTTTTGAACTTAGAATCAGCATTCTAGCTGCATATGTAAAAATTGTATTGACTTAAACTGGGGAACAAAAAGTGACATTTTAGCTAAAAACTGGCTTAAAGAGATTCCAATTCTGCCTGACAGGTTCCCAGGCCTGGCTGCATTGTGTTGCCCCTGACAAAAGGAGGTCACACACTCTCTGATTGAATTACCAGGGGACTGCAAGAAACTAAACAAAGGGCCCAGGCAGATGGTTTATTAGGGGGGTCGTAAATGGCTTTCTTTTCAACAAAGCCCTTCCTTGACTCAGGCAGATGTTATATTGGGGGCGTCGTAAAAGTGGCTTCCTCTTGGCAGAAACGGGGAGGGGCAGCTCCCTCTGAGGACAGGCTGAGCTTAAAGAAAGTGGATAGACTGGTTTCTCCACCATGTGACCTGGGAAGATACACCCCTGTTGGCCAGAATGTGATTTTAAGAAAGATGTATAACTCATGGTGCGGTCTTGTCAAAATTATCTAAATGATACCATAATTCTTGTGATTTTTCTGCCCACATTTAAAAGCTTTTAGGACCCGGGGGTATGATCTGGGGGTTTACGAGCGGAAAAGAGGCTGTTACTCTAAATATATGCAGGTTAAAAATCTGACACTTCCTTATCTAAATGCCCACATGCCTTGCACACAATTGTATAAATTTGGAGAAAAATCCGATATCGGGAAAGCTACTAAAAAGCGCAAAAAGTTACCATTTCTTTACCCAAGCTCCTAGAAATGCCAGGGTCGGAACAGTGCCTCCCATCAGTAATGCATGATGTGTGTATGCAATGACAAACAACTGTGTATCTGTGGAATATGTATTTGGGTCAAATATAGATTCATGTGCAATTTGACAGGGGAGTGTCCTTTCTGCAGGCCATAAAACAGCATCACCATGACTCACATTTCCTTTCTCCTATCAAGGAAGAGAGAAAAGCTTGACCAATGATCAGTTGAGAGAGCGGCTGGCTTAGTGATGCTGCGCACACACCCACTTTCAAAAGACATAAAAAGAGCCACTGGAAGCTAGAGAGGACATTCAAATCCAGTTGCTGCGGAGCATTTTGCCAGACCACACAACATCCAGAAGATGCCAGTTCCAGACTGACTCCAGCTACATACTCCAGAACCTAGAACTTATACTTTAGAACCTAAATCAGAAGCCTAAAACCACAAGCTGAGTTCTCTGCAGCAGGCCTCAAATCACTGCAAGCTACTCACAGCCGGGTGAGCTGCTTGAATCCCTTGCCAAGAACATTTGCCAGGACCAGTGCAGAGATCCAGGAGCCGTGCAGAGACCGCTGTATCCGGACAGACCAGACCGTGCAGAACCGCAGACCCAGAGACCAGATCTCTGTGAAGTGCCGCTAGCCTGATTGATCAGATCCGTGATGAGACCCAGTCCTTCCAAATATATTGTGAGTACAGCTAGGACGGGGCAAAACCAAATCTCTTAGTTTAAAGTAATATAATTCAATCTATTTAACCTAAGTAGAACTGCCTCCTAACTGTCACCTGTCCTTTGTAAAGCTGCACCACTGTCATTTGTCAATTCTGCAGCTGCAAAGCTGTCACCTGTCATTTTGAGTTTATTTTAAATCCGAAAAACGACCTTTACGAAATCGTTCATATCTCTGGAACCGTACTCCTTATACTTTCTCCGCAATCACGATTCACGCACTCGCAAATTTTACTGCGATTTGCGATTTGGTTAAAAATCCAGCCATGTGTAACCATCAGCAGTCATTTCTTTCCTTGCTAAACATTTGTTTGCCTCTTAATCACCATCTCTGAATCATTGCTAAAGTGAGCCTGAACTCATCCCAATTATCTCTCACTCACCCTGAACCTCCTAAAGGGAATTAAAAGCATTTTCAGCATATTTCTCACTTCATTGTCACCACATTCCAAGCACTTGGGCCTGTGTTTTAAAACTCATACCAGTTTTCTCTAAGCTTGCTGGGGGGGAACTGAACTTCGTATTGTATTTGATTGCATTCCTGAGAACTGTGTGCTCCTCTTTCCATCTACTTCCATGTCTTACATTGCATAGGGGAGGGGGGTGAATTGCCAGAGAAAAAGTGATTATATTATCTTTTGCTAAAATCATCTCAAGTATTTCTGTCCTGCCTTTTATTCCTCATTGCTTTTCCCTTGAAATCATAAAAGTATTTTTGCTACTTGATCCATCCTATACTAACTCCTCATTGATTATAAAGAAGCGGGCTAGTGTCAGATTACCCATTGTTGATTAACATTATATTTATAAGGGCGATATCGATTATTAATTTATTATAAAAGCGTGGTATCTATATTTTGTCTTATTTCTCAAATAAACCTTTTAAACTTGCAAAACAGAAATACTTCTTGGGTCAGGGGGATTCTAAGAGAGGGGTGTTATACAGGGGTAGTCATCCAGAACTCATGAACTGGACATAAAGATATATCAATAAGGGTTTCCATTCAGTATCCCAGACTAGGCATTGACTTAGCTGTAGTGTTGAATTGAATCCTCTTACATACTATAGATCAGGAATAGGTGACCGCCAGTAGCAGGCAGTCATAAGGTACACTACCACCTGGAACAGAAAAATGTCACAAAGCAAGTCGACACCGTATCTCTCTTTCGAACAAATTGAGCTGTGTCCATGTCAAGATGGCACCCTCTAACTACTTCACTTTTTTCCCTGTACGACAGGTTTTATTTGTTTATTTTGTTTTTTTCTGTCCCCCCTCCATGACCATTCACTGTACAACCACAATTGACATACAAAAGGGACACACCATTGCCAACAGTACTCTAACAGACCGAAAGACAGAGAGAGGGAAAGCGGGAGCAGGGGTTCCCATGAGAAGGATCTCAGTCTTAGTGAAATTAAGACAGAGATCGCTGGAGGCACACCAATCCTGAATTGCGGATAGACAGTCAGGAATGAGCGAGAGAGGAGAGGAGGCTGTAGGGAGCCTGAAAGAGAGCTGCATGTCGTCCGCATAACTCTGAAAGTTGCAGCAGAAGGTAGAGATTAGGTGGGCCAAAGGGGCCACGTAGAGATTGAAGAGGTTGGAACCCTGGACAACACCACATGTGGAAAGGGAGGTGGTGGAGAGAAAAGACCCAAGTTGGACCTAGGAGAGTCGGTCCAGGAGGAAAGAGGTCAGCCACTCCAGGGCCTGATCTGTGATGCGCAGGTTCTCATGGAGTCGATTGATCAGGATGGCGTTATTGACTGTATCGAACGCAGAGGAAACTTCAAGGAGGATGAGGACAGAAGGGATGAAAACAAAATCTTTCGATTGTAAATTAAGCAGGGATGTCACAGGGTTTAATGAAGCTGCCTTGTTTGGGAATTGGGGCCTGATTGCTGCTTTCTAAGCTGTCCATTTTCATGGTGGTCAACATTTTTTCTGTGCCTTTTTCCCTTTTCTGTATCGAGGTTCATGAAAGCTGGATGTACAAGCCCAAATAATGCTCTAGGAGAGGTGTTTGCATTCATGCAAGGATACAACATGTTGTTCTTCTGTACTTCGTTCATCGTAGATGCTGCAGCCCCATTCCTCATTCCCTCGGCCAGGGGCCTGCAGGAAAGAGCTGCATCCTGAAGAACTATTTCCCATTGCCCACTCAGCCTGTAGCCAGGAGAAAAGAGCTGTGTGCAGTCACTTCTCAATGTCTGACCCTACACAGCATTATGGCAAGATGCAAGTCAGAAGAAAGAAGCAGGGTGCTTCAGAATTCTTCCCTAATGAATGTCCGACTCAGGCTAGGACTGGAGGAAAGGCACTGTGTGCTACAGAGTTCCTTTACATGGATTCATGCGAGTACGGGAGAAAGGGCCTGTGTGCTGCACTTGTTTGCCATTGTCTGCAGAGGTGTCCCTCGCATGTTGCAGGGTTTACGCCATCCTCCTCTCCCCCAGACATTAATGAACTACGAGGATCTGCACACCAGCACAACATCACATGGATGAACATGACCAGTGATGTGTCAAAGTAAAACTTGCCACCAGCACCATTCTATTAAAAAATAAAAGCGGATAAACATGTAAACCCACTAATACCTGTTATGTTAAAATGCCCCCAGAATTTAGCAAATCACTCCGATCGTGGCTTTTTCAACAGCACCTGACCATGGTAACCCATTGGACGCACAGAATGCAACGCACAGCACTGCGCTACTCTTAAAAGAGGCTAGCCCTAATGCTGGCTACCCACACCTTGTACAGCACCCGCTGCTCTCCAGCTAGGTCCACACTTTAAACAATACAATTTTTTAACATTTTTTTTTATTGTATTTGGTTCACAAAAAGAAAATAACATTTTTCATTTCATTAGAACCTTTACAAATTATTTAACAAATAACATTTAACATTCCTAAAGATGGGGAAAATAGAAAAAGTAAAAATGATTAAAAGAAAATTAATACCCATTTACACACATTGATTTCTATAAAATAAGTCCATTCTCGATTCCCCCATCTCCTTTAGTTTGCAAATTACTTTCCGAACAATAAAAAGGATACATTTGACCTTCCCCTTTTCCCCGACATTCCAAAAATAGAATTCCCAATACAAAATAAAAAACAAACAAATGTTTGTTGAGAGCAACATTTGGATATATCTCTTTTATCGGCCAAATCAGCCATATTGTTCATATATAGTTTGAAACTATTCTGTTTTCTTCATACGCACTGTTCCAAGGCACTGTTTATCATTTCATCACTAGGTGGCTCCTTGCCATTTAAAGGGCAGGGGCGGTGGGTCGAGGCAAATGCCCCTTCATGCCTTGGGGACAACACTCACACACACAGGCACACTGCGAAGGGGAGGAAAGTGTGACGTCGGTATCCTTTCAAGCATATAGGCGTTCAAGCACCCATCGATTGCTGCAACATTGGTGGAACGCGTGGTTTAGTGCCTGCTTGGCCAACATACAACAGATTGCGAGTCAGGGTTTGATCCTGGGGAACACATGATCAAGTGAGCGAGCCCACTAAGCACCAGATTTCTCTCTGCTTACCAACGATGTTTTATAACTTTATACAGTCGAAATGCCCGAGCTTTGTGTTGTTTTTTACACATGATTTTGTTTATTCCTGAATATTTTTATCAGATACATGTGACAGGGTGATGTGTATGACCCTGTCAGTTTAGAGACACCCCCGGCTAACCGTTGTGTCAGAAGCCATGCAAGCGCTTTGGTGCCCCTCTCTCTGAAGCAATTCTTATCAGCCTCTGGCCTGGCTAGGCCCAGCATGTGCCTAACCCCTCAGAAACATGGCACAGATCATGGATCCCAAGCAGCGGTACAAAGCTAAGGATAACTCAAACAACAACTACCACAATGCACCTGGCGCTGGAGGAATGGATACATCAAAATGCTGCTTTCCCCTTGCTAAGCAGAATGAGACACCAAACACCACCCCACCAACCCCGAGGACTACAGGGAAGCAGCAGGATGGCAGCAATACAAGAACTGGAAGGAGACTTCAAGGGAATAGGGGAGACCCAGAAACACTCTCCAACCACTTTTTACACAGAGCTTCACCCAGAACAGAGGAATACTCAGGAGCAAACAACCTATCTGAGCCTATGGCTGCTTTCGGAAGAATGGAGTCTGCAAAGGGAGCAAGGCTAGAAGACCTCTTAAAGACTTCCAGCGGTTGGCCGAGGGGTGTAGCTGACTTAGCGTGCCAATACGGACCAAGGGAAGCTCTTGAGATGGAACGGCTGGGCTATAAAAAGCCTGTAGTTGGGATGATGATAATCGCGGACCGGGGGGATCAAACCTGTGTTGCTCTGTGTCATCTTGCTTCCAAGGCGAGCACATTGCTGCTGAGCTATCCTCCTGAGACAGGGACTAACATGGATTTGTGTGAGCTTGGGAGTAGAGGAGCTGGACCAAGAGACAAGAGAAGAGTGCAGAGCAGCTGGGGGAGGATTCTGAGCTGAGCCTTTTGGCCTGAGGGAAGGAGGTGAGCTTGAGTTGAGAGAGTGGTACCAGTTGGGATATGTGTGTGTGTGAGAGTGGGAGACAGACTGATGAGAGTTTTGTAGAAAGAGCTAAAAAGAGGAGGTGAAGTATGGGTGTAGTTTTGAGAGAGGCTGGGTGTGAGTGTGTGAGTTGGTGGAGGAGACAGGGACATGCAAGGCAGGAAGGTAGAGGAGGCTGGAGGAGGACAGAGGCAGGGGTAGTGTTGGGAGTGGAAGATCAGAAGGGAGTTGGAGAGGACAGGAAACTAGAGAGAGAGAGTGGGAAAGACGAGGGGATGCGTGTGTAGAAAGAGAGAGAGGGATAGATCGGGAAATGGAGTATAGGGAGAAGGGAGAGATCAGTTGAGGGATGGAAATGGGAGAAGGGTGGGGGGTGGAAAGAGAGAGACAGAGAGGGGGGTGCGAGAAGAGAGGAGACAGGCGAGTGAGAAGAAGATGAAGACGGTCTTCTAGCCCACTAGGTCCTATAGGAAGTCCCTGAATGAGTCAGTCAGACATGTCTATGGCCTTCAGGCCTACCTAGGGTAAAGAAGATAATTAGCAAGGGTAACCGTGCCCTAGGAAACTGATCTTGATGGAAAATCGCGGTGGAATAAGGAGCTTGGCTTAGGCAAGTGGAAACATACTTCAAGGATGGGGAAAAGGGTGCAGGGACCACCCCTAGACTAGGGGACCCCAATTGCCTAGCATATACAGTTTTAAAATAAAACGTTTAAACATATTAGCTGTTGTTGTGAGGTTCATTGAGCGCATACACTGTATTTTCAGCCATTACTACATACAGTACTCTATTCCCAGTGCCACTGCAAAACAGACGTTATCACAGTACTATAGAATTGTCAGAAACCAACAGAAACAACGTGCATCCAACAGAAACAACGTGCATGTTTCAGCTGAGACTGTCAATGGAAAGAAATTAATAATGACTGGTACGTTCCCCAGAGGCCGCTCCCCGACGAGAGTACTGGGGCTCATCATGGCAAAGGGTGCATAGCGTGTCAACCAGTGTTAGACATGTTCAGTATTACCACTGTGCAGCAGGGGACTAATATACAGAATATTAAACAGCAATACAGAGGCAACTATGCTAAACTACAGTAGGGTTACATGCTTGTCTAAAAGTCATGCTGCAAGTCGGATTTTTACGTATACGATTTAAAAGTGAAGCAAAAACAAATAGGCGACTGCTGGAAGGTTTAGAATGAATCCTAAACCTCCAGAGGTGGCCACCACGGTCAAGTGATTAGCATTAGAGGTGAACAATCCAAGTGGGGCAGACAGGGGCTCGGCATTATGTGACTTGGGGCAATGCTACAGCTCCTCATTTTCATACTTGACTTCACTGAAGCATCAGAGACTCTCACTGCTGCAACAGGCACCAGAGGCACATTGCCCTAACACAGAGGTCTGAAACCTTTAGAGGTTTTGGACAACATCTCCCATCAACTCTCAGTGGTAACCCATGTCATTTGGCAGATACTTATTCTTTTAATTTTCCTTTTCCCTTTCGAGATCTAGGACTTGTGGCAAGGTGGCACCAAACAAACCCACTCTGATTCTCTGAAATGATTTCTAGGGTGTTCATTAGAAATCAAACAGAGATAGGTTTAGGATAGAATCGCAGTATTAACAGGTATTTAGGGGCTTTCTTTGTATTTTGCACTACGGCCATCCTTCTCTCTATCATCTCCCTTGGGTTACATCCCCCTAGACCACATGTCCTTAATCACGATTAGCACCAGGGGGCCCATAACACCTACTGGCTAATACCTCAAATAGGCCCGAGATGGTTTCCCTAAGGCATTGGCTAACTACCTCCGTAGGGGTATTTCTAACTTTCCCTCTCCTTGCCCCGCTTACTGATCTAGGGGAGGAAGGAAAACCCAGGGGCAAGGTGTCTGTCTTGTAAACAAGGCAACACAGCACAACACAGTTTCGAAATCCAGATCCGATGCTTATAAACCACTCGCTGGTATTAAGCGCGTATAAATGAACAATACAATAAAAAAAAAATCTAAAGGAGTGCTTGAGTGGACCCTTTGGAACTCGCTTCTGCAATCACCTACAACCTTTCCTTGCTCTCTGCTCTGCTATTCCCCTAATTTCTCCTCTCTCCCAATATCATTCCCTCCATGCTTTCACTCGGCCATCCTACCTCCACCTGTAGATGTTATTCCCTCCTTACTTCCTTCTACTGCTTCAACTAGCTCTCCAATGTTATGACTTCTCCCACTCCCTCTCTACTCCTCCCTTAGTATTTCTGCCTTCCCTCTACTACTACTCACTAGGACTATGCCCTCTTCTCGACTACCACTTCCAATCACTACTACTATATCTTCTCCTCTCCTACCACTATGACTCACTGCTACTACCACCCTCCTCTAATACCACTCACTACTAATACCACCTCTCTTAAACTACCACTCACTACTACTACCTCCTCTCCTCTACTACCACTAGTTCACACTCTCGTCCCACACATGCACCTCCACTGCAGAGCACCCCTCTTTCCAACCACCTCCACACTCTTTCTCTCTGTCCTCGTGCTGGTCTGTTGGCCGTCCTAATTCCTTCTTTGACCTCACCCTACTGACATACATTTTCCTATTTCCTCCTTAAATGTTCCTCCCCTGATTGGCTGGCTCTCAGTAGCCAATAGACCTGCCTGTCTCCTGAGGTATGTGTGGGGAAAGAGCTTTCAAAAAGGGGCGTAAGCACCACCCTCTTTTCGTCTCAGGTGGCTCACTGTGTTCAAGGAACAGATGAAGAACAGTTATAATGGCCTTCTTGTAGGCCTTTTTTTGTAAGTCCCTAGTCGGCTAGTGGTCGTTTTCAAATGAGCCTCGGTTGGTACCACCCACTGGTTTCACAAGTGCCACCGATGCAGGCTTCAGCAGTGGCTCTCAGCTGGGATAAGGCCGCCCCATTCCGGCTGCGCTTGGTTGTAACCCTCTTCAGGGTGTCCAGCACCGCCACTACCATTTTGCCCCAGGAGGTGGTCCTCCCTCCTCACCGCTGCTGCAGTGTTCTGTGGTGCACTCTCACCTTCTTCCTCCGACACACCAGGACCACACCACCCCACCTCCTTGGCAGTCTCCTCTCCGGTTCCTGCTGCACAGGTGGGAGAGGTAACCCACGGTAAGGAGGTATTGGAAAGGGGTCTGCGTTCCTGGGCCCTGGCACCAGGATAGGTGGAGTAGTTTGGGTTCCCCTCTCCTTTTCCTGAAAGGTCCTGAAGACAGGTCCTGTCACAGACTACACGTCCCAAAATATATGGGGCATATTGGCATTGACCACACAAAACACACGCATCCTGGAGAACAGAAACCCCTACAGCCACAGTGTTGTAAGGGCATCCCACTAACGTAACAGAATGAAAGCATAGTACCTATTGTAATTCTAGGCAACATGCAAAAATACCTCTGTGAGCCATTTTAATCTGCATGTTGGAATGGGGCTCTAACTGTACCACTACCACTTACAGCTGGCAGGAGTGGTTGGAACGGAATTCCAGGCACCAAAACAATATGCCATTCTCAAAGAACCACCCACCCCCACACCACCAGCTTACAAATTATACCTGCTCAGCTGAAGCAGCCCTCCCCTCCCCCACCTGTCTATATCAGCTGAGTGCCGAGTCCTAGAGCTTTCATGCCATTATGGCCAGCAAAGGCACTTTACGCTGTGTTATGTGGCGGGTCAGGAGAAGGAGACCGACTCAATACTTCCATTTGTACTGGTGTTTATTAACACAAAAGAAGAAGTGCTATATTTGCCTAAACTAAGGCTTCTGCTTCCCTACCTATTCAAACTAACTAGGGTGCTTGTCAGTCATCTGTGAGTCCAAAATAAAATCTGTCTACCGTCCAAAACCTAAACTAATCTGACCCTACCACTCATGCTAACAACTAAACTACAGGAGAATGACTCCATTCTCCTCTGGACTGCTTCTTCAGCAAATGTCTTCAGTGAGATATTCTTAAATAGTTCTTGGTAAAGTCTCTTATCAGTTCATATAGTTAATTGAATGTGACTCTCCCCTTTTCTTGTTTGACTTGTGGTTCTCCACTCCTTGAGAAGTTAGGGATTTGGTATTAATCTGCTCTTGGTTTCTCACACACTTTATAAAGGATTTTGTCTTCCAATGTCCATCCTTCCTCTTGGTCAGTTGTCAATTGCTCTTGCCTTATTAATATTGGTTAGCTCTTGTTTACATTCTTCACTCTTCTTCCACTCCTTTTGACTACTTTAACTACTGAGATGAGGAATAACTCCCCAATACATTTCGGTATTCGTTTTTCTTCTGTGTGTCTCACAGGGATGATAAGTAGTAGGTTGTGTGAAGTGGTCCTTGGTGGTCCCCCCTACGTGTGTGCAGCCGTTTTTGCAGCCGTTTTTGGAGTGTTTTTTTCATTTCCATGCTGAGCCTGGAGGCGGAGCCTGTGTACTCAAACCTGTGCCTGTGGCTATAACTGCCTCAAAACAGTGCGGGGCGCATGCGGAAGAAGTGGTGTGAAGTGGTCCTTGGTGGTCCCCCCTACGTGTGTGCAGCTGTTTTTGCAGCCGTTTTTGGAGTGTTTTTTTCATTTCCATACTGAGCCTGGAGGCGGAGCCTGTGCACTCGAACCTGTGCCTGTGGCTATAACTGCCTCAAAACAGAGCTGAGCGCGCACAGAGGAAGTGGTGTGAAGTGGTCCTTGGTGGTCCCCCCTACGTGTGTGCAGCCGTTTTTGCAGCCGTTTTTGGAGTGTTTTTTCATTTCCATACTGAGCCTGGAGGCGGAGCCTGTGCACTCAAACCTGTGCCTGTCGCTATAACTGCCTCAAAACAGCGTGGAGCGCGCGCAGTGGAAGTGGTGTGAAGTGGTCCTTGGTGGTCCCCCCTACGTGTGTGCAGCGTTTTTGCAGCCGTTTTTGGAGTGTTTTTTTCATTTCCATACTGAGCCTGGAGGCGGAGCCTGTGCTCTCGAACCTGTGCCTGTGGCTATAACTGCCTCAAAACAGCACAGAGCGCGCATGTAGGAAGTGGTGTGAAGTGGGACATGGTGGGTCGGTGCCCCCCTACTTGTGTGCAGCCGTTTTTGCAGCCGTTTTTGGGGTGTTTTTTTCATTTCCATACTGAGCCTGGAGGCGGAGCCTGTGCACTCGAACCTGTGCCTGTGGCTATAACTGCCTCAAAACAGAGCTGAGCGCGCACAGAGGAAGTGGTGTGAAGTGGTCCTTGGTGGTCCCCCCTACGTGTGTGCAGCCGTTTTTGCAGCCGTTTTTGGAGTGTTTTTTTCATTTCCATACTGAGCCTGGAGGCGGAGCCTGTGCACTCAAACCTGTGCCTGTCGCTATAACTGCCTCAAAACAGCGTGGAGCGTGCATGTAGGAAGTGGTGTGAAGTGGGACATGGTGGGTCAGTGCCCCCCTGTCCGTGAGAAAGGAGACACACACCTGTTGGACCAAATCTCCACACAACAGATTGAAGTGAAGACGCGGTAAGGACATTGAAAATTCTGCCTGTTTGCATTTCTCGTCTAAGTTAACGTAAAGCTCGAACACATATTGTGCCGAAAAACCTGCATATAGTAAATAGTTAACAGCCTCTAATATGAGGACCGGATCACTGACTAAGACCCGTGTTCAAGTAAAGTGCGGGCTCGCACAAGCAGCGTTAGGCGATACAACAAGTCTAACAACACTAGGCGACCAAGCAAACGATATGCATGTTACAGCCGCACAGAAGGAAACAAACATACCTCATTGCGAGAACCTCACTTCGGCAGTGTGAGATACCGTAACCCACTCCCACGCACACCAGCTCGCCAGGAGTCTGAGAATCGGCTCCAGTTACACATCTCTCATTGAACAGATAATAAGCATACCGTCAGATGATGAAGCCGATGATGATAGGGAAGAGACTTTTGCAAGTGTGTGCGAAGCAGTGGGGTTGCAGGAGGCAGATTGCGAAGAGACTCGCGAATACATTAACGTAGGCAATCCACAGAGTCGTGAGTCTGAGACATCGCGGGAAGCGCAAGGACGGCGGAAGCGCAGAAAGAGGAGGTGGATTCAAAGTCTAATCAGGGAGGTGCGACAACGACAAAGCCTAATGAGCCGCTCTGCCTAGCAATGGTACATTGCTCACAATTACATGAAAGTCCTCCACAGGTGACAAAACCTAACAAAACTACAAAAAGGACAGTGGGACTTACCCCTCTCACAAAGAACCCACTAGACGTGGTACTAGCTCTCTGCAATACCCCAGAGTCTATGATGAAGGAAAATTCCACCAGCAAAAACGCCTTCTCAAAAGGGGATGCCACATGCCTATCACAAAAACTGGGAAAATTGCCACGACCCGGATCGTCTCTAAAGCTGCTGGCTTGGTTAATAGTTGCAGAGATGCACAAACCAACACTGGGAATCCATAGCGAACCGAAGATAAGAAACGATGTGCACCACTCAAAAGAGAGACCGGTGTTCGGTGACAACAGGGATCAACGTTCTCCAAGTGCCCCATCAAGAGCTATTTCAACGAACGAGGACTTGGAGGACATCTGGGCCCACACAGAGACGTGGAAGATGAGAATGGAGGCTCAAAATTGCATGCAGCCACCCCGGCGGAGAGATTCCCTCAGGATTGCTGATCAAGTACTAAAAGACCTCGCTGAGTTAAACTCGAAAATGACTCAATCAAAGCGAGCTACTATATCTAACACCTGTGGAAGAACGACCCCCTTCTCAGACTGGTCACAACAAAAAGATAAGAACATCAGTGAAATATTGTCCCTTGAAACAAACACTCCACCTTTGAGGCACGAAACGACGAGATTCTATCATCACAAAAGAGATTCAGGGGTGAGGAAATCCCAGAAAGAGAAACATGTAGGCTAAACAAACGCTTTAAAAGCGGAAATAAAATGAACGTAATTGGAAGCATGCTGGATGCAGAGGACCGTCCTCCCAAAAGAACACAAGATGTGACGGCCGGTAGTCCCTCATCGGACTCAAACAGTAGCAACAGCTCTCCAGAGAAAAGAAATAGGCCAGTTCAAAGTCCCATCAACCGGCGACAGAGAGAACCAAGCCCTGCCCAAACTATGCCAGTGCTTGTGGAGTCTATAATCGCAAAATTGAGCCCAATTTTGATATCGGCAACTACCATAGCTGTAGCGCCATTACTAAAATTGTATGAAAATCTAAACGAAAACGTGCAAGACCAAGTGACTTTGGTTGCCCTCCTCAATTCAAAAATCGCAAAACTAGAAGCCGATTTATCGGAAATGACTGCACAGTTTACCACAACGAGACGAGGTAATGATATCTCGTTAACAACACTAAAAGAATCCTTAAGAAATAACTCGGAAGACAAGAGACTCCTTGCGGAAGTAGCGAAACAAGCACTCCTTATTTTACAAAAAGAACGTGATCCTAGTAGGAATCTTGACCCAAACCCAAGTAGATCTGATCCCATTGCATTAAACGGGACCGCGCTGATCCCTGGTACAAGTGGTCAGTCCTTTTTCCAAAAAAACGATAATTCACAATCAGGAGGAATGAGAAAGCTACCTACGAAAGCCATACCTCAGAACTGTTCTTATGACAAAAAATTGATAATCAGTACAGATGACAAAAAGACCTTGGGAAAAGAGAGTGAAAAAAATGCGGTGCCATCGACACCATCTATAAATGAGTGCTGCCATCCGTCTCAACGAAGAGTAATAGAGGAGCCAACTGACGACCCAAAGGTAATAGAAAAAATGACTGTAAACCGACACCTGCTAAAAGAAGTGTCTTCTGAACAGAAAACGATTGAAGACATCCGAGAGAAGAATGTGGTAAACCAAAACCAGAAGAACAAAGACAGTGAGTGGTTCGATATATTTGAAAAACCAAAAAATCTGATGGTTCAAGTAACGACAGTCAAAGAGTCTACTGAAGATAAAACAAAACAAGGCAAATGCAAAAAAAGTCCAAAAACGTACAGTCACACAAAAACAAAACCTCAAGAAACACTGCAAATTTTTTTAGAAATATTAAAGCTCTGAACATTACGGTAAACAACTCGGAGCAAACCGAAAAGAATAACAGTAAAGGTACAAATGATTCAACCACAAAGCAAATCAACGGGCCTAAGGAGACTATTGCCCCAATAATGGTTGATGATGATGATATTGACTCTGAAGAACTACTAAATTTATCAACTTACAGTAGTGCAGCGGTTGATGAGACAAACGGTGAGAAGGTGGAGGACAGAATGAACACATCAGACGACAAATCGAGACATTCAAAATGTCCAGATAAGAAGGACTCCTCGCAATGCCACCCACAAAAAAGTGTCCCATAAAAAGAAGTCATTAGCTATGAAAAAAGAGTAATCTCCTGGCCAATTTCACCACCAAAAGTGCAGCTCAAAAAGATTGAAAAAAATGTGGCTGCATCGGAAACACCAAGATTTCTAACTCTAGAGGAAAAAAGGATGAAAGTTACTCAACAATTGGACCACCCGCTGAGCTCTAACAATGGATCCCATACAAGCACAGACCTAACTAGATCCACTCAAGAAGAAAGAGCTCAAAATGCCCCAAATGAAGCAGGAAGTACGAATAAGGCAAATGCTGAGAAATTAAAAACGTCCAACAATAGGGAGCGTAAAACACCCCCCCCCCCAAAACAAGAAGCACCAAGCCAGCATCCATTCTATCGAATTCTAGTTGAAAAAATGGAACATAGGAAAAGAGATACTCCTCTCAACAGATACTGCAGCTCTTCCAAGCGATTCCGGTTCTGAGAACGCTGAAAAGTGCGCAAATCGATCGAGTTAAAATCATTGTGGATACAAACCAGAAATTCGTGTTATTGCACATAAAAGAAAAGAAAGATGCTCAAGCAATAATGATGTGTGAACGCCAGTTGTTGGAAGCTGGATTCCAAGTATATGAGGTAGACAATGCCTTAGCAAATGAGGAAAATCCCACAAAAAAAGAACAAAACTTTTCATCTACATTGCCTAAAGTCACCAAATCTATTACAGCTGGAATGAACAGAAATTGTCAAGATGAACAAGAAACCAACAACCCTCCGAGGGAAGAGACTGAGTCCCCCCATTTACTCTCAATAGACGAAATAAAACAAAAAAAAATAAACATAACAGTGGAGAATGGGGCAACTGAAGAGAAAAGTGCAGTCATGGATGAAGATTCCGAAAAAATGAAAGGGATGACAAATGATTGGTCCTGGATCACAAAATCTCTGAATGAACCAAGTTCAAGTTAATGCCAAAAACAGAAATCCAACACTGTGTTCGCCTCATGGAACACCAGAGGTTTAACACACTTATTGAGGTCGATCCCTGAAGCATTAACGACAACGGACGTGATATGCCTACAGGAAACATGGCTAATCAATACGCCATGTGTAGAGGGCTATGATGTTTCTGTAAATCTAGCATCACAAGGAAATAAGGGCCATCTGACATCAGGCCAAATGATCCTCGTAAAAAGAAATTGTGGGCTAAGAATTAAAACAGCGGAAATAATCTCGCCACATCTACAGATTGCTAGCCTCGAAAAAGTTGGAAAAACATCATCGGTGTTAAGTATCATTCATATAATGAACATATATTGGAACACACCTATAGGAACCCATCAGAAATTCGCAGACTAAATACTGGAGATAGTGGACAACCTTCTAACCTCAGACCAGAATGCACGCATCATAATATGTGGAGACTTCAACATGAAGTTGACCGAAGTAGAACAGTTAAAAAATTCAGTGACACACAGAGAGACGAGCACATGTGATAACTGGCTTGAAGAGATGGAACGTAGAAACCTAGTAATGCTGAACGGCACAATAGAGGGTGACATTCCACCAAATGCGACCTGGCAAAGGGGGTCTCAAAAGTCAATTCTAGACTACTTCTTTGTGTCCGAAAACATACTGCACGAAATAAGGTCACTCAAAGTCTCGGAAACAAAGCAAAGTGATCACAATGTACTGTTAATGGAATGGCATAATCAACATCTGACTCAGCGCCAGAAATGGAACCACCAATTAGCCGTGGAACCTGGACACAACAGACTACGGCTAAGAAATGATGATATTCTGGCGATAATCAAGTCTCTTCGGTCGATTGATAATGATACACAAAGGGACACGATTGAATATAGTCACTTGTTTGAAATCTACAAGATCAAAAAAAAGAGTGCACAAAATAAACCGAACTACTATAAAAACCAGTATGATATTGAGGTGGTACAAAAAAAAGAGAATCACGGAAAACCCTGAGAGAAATCTGTACTTCGCATGCATGATCTTGATGGCAAGACTCTAAAAAAGAAAGCGAAGAACAGACATAAAAATTGGCACAAAGCCCATGGTGCATCAATGGAACAAAGAGACGCAGAGATGATGCTGATCGCGCTAAACCCGAAAAACTCGAGAGGATTCTGGACAATAATCAATGAATCCTTACATCCGGAAAAAGCAATTCTTTCGAATATGGTCACAGAAAGGGAGTGGGAAGGACACTTTATGGAGTTATTCAAGAAGGGGAAAAGCGCATGCTATCAGAACCAACAAGTTGGCCAGCCCTGGGATCTTAAGATCGACAAAGAATACATTCGATCATGCATCAAAAGATGCAGTGCTTCAAGAGGTCCAGGACCTGACGGTCTATCCAATGCCGATCTGAAGGCGAACATCGAGGAGTCGACTGATTGCTGCGATATTCTCTTCAAGCAAATAATTAAAGAAGGACGGATCCCACTGACATGGAAATCAGGAATTATAATACCTATCTTTAAGAAGGGAGTTCGCACGAATCCTACAAATTACAGGCCTATAGCCCTACTCGATGTGTTAGGGAAGATCTTCGCAAGTCTTCTGTTAGCTCAATTAACAACATGGATCCAGAAATCAGAGACTTACGACAAACGCCAATCCGGATTTGTAAAAGGAGTGGGCTGTAGCCTTAATCTCCTTATTCTGAACCTATTGAAGGTGGATGCGATAAGATCAGGCAAACAAGTGTATTTAGCCTTTATAGATATGGCGAATGCATTTGACGGGGTAGATCGCGACCTCCTATGGCTGAAACTAAAAGCAAGAGGCTGCATTGGCAGTCTAATCGCAACAATAAGAGAATTATACTCAGGAACCCACATTAAAGTACGGTTGGACAATCTTGGAAACCTAACAAGTGCGATTCCTACGGAAAGAGGCGTGAAGCAAGGCTGCCCACTTGGCGCAACACTGTTCAACTTCTATATATCAGAGGTTGAAGAAGCCCTAAAAAGTGTGAACTTCTTTCCACCTAAGATAAATGGGCAGCAACTTAACCATATTTTATATGCTGATGACATGGTCATTCTAGACCAGACTCCAATAGGATTGCAGCGAAAACTATCAGCGCTAAAAATCTTCACAGATGGCCTAGGTCTGGAAATCAATGCTTAAAAATCAGAAATTCTGGTTTTGGAAGATAGAAGAGGAAGAAAACCGAGACAGGTTAAGGCCAGCTGGGAACTTGAACAAAAAAAATGAATTAGGGTTCCTCATACAAGATATCTAGGAACACAAATTATTCTAGTATCAACGATGAGCCCATGAAGAGGAAACTAATAAGCAGTTGCAACCAATTAACCTCACAAGGAATCACTCTGCACAAAAAATTCGGAAAATACTCCTTTGTCCCAGTTCGAAAATTCTATCAAACCAAGGTAATCCCAATTCTAATTTATGGAGCCGAAAACATGTTTGGATGTGACTGTAACACCTGGCCAAGATGTGAGGGCCATTTCTGGAAGAAAGTTCTGCAGATACCACAAAGCACGCCAACTGCTTGTGTACTGTATGAAATGGGAATATCCACACTCAACGCCAGAATAATTTGGAATAGACTAACATTATTCCGAAAGACCAATGCTGATGCAAAATTAGCACCCTTTAATATATTAATTGACAAAAACCAACCAGGGAACTCAGCTTTGGCGGAATGGAGGGAACAAAGCAAGACCATTTTAAATCAACTAAACACCCATGAACTTCTACTATGGAATAACCCTGCCACAGTCAAAAATAAGTTACTGGAGCTTGACTGGATTGAAATCGGTGAAAGAAGATCAGCCCATAAATCCATGAGAAACTCACCCATTGAGGCCAGAAGGGTTAACACGATGCCAAAATATCTAACGCTAGCCCCATGTAAACATCTAAGAAGACTGTATCTGAAATTCCGCCTCAACATATATGAAACCAAAGAAATTTTGGAAAACAGGAAGCTGATTCGCACAAACAATATAACATGTAGATTTTGCCTAAAAGAAGACGAAAACTTAAAACATCTAATTATCACCTGCAGTAAACTGAGCGAACATCGGGAGACATGCCTAAGGAAGGAGATGGACAAACATCAGACCTACACTGAAGAAGAATGGTGGCGCCAGCTCCACAACTGTGAGAGTAAATCATTGATGCTGGCAATAATGAAATTTCTAGCACAACTGCAGCTGCTGTTGGATCAGATATCCCCCAGAACGATTAGTATATAAGCCCTGCCGGTAATTGTACTAGATTGAGAGCAAAAGGTCTCCACCCTTCACTCAGAGACTTATCCCTCTTTCTCTTTATATTGTTTTAAGATATATGTAACTTAGTGTAGGGTTTTTGTGAGAAGTGTTTTAAGATATATGTAATTGAGGGGGTAATTCATAGAATTCAGCGCACAAGTGGCGCACGCGGCTGGCGCACAGTGTGCACGAGCGAATCCCTGCGCCAGCCGCGTGCGCTAAAATCCATTACCGCGCACAGCGTATTCATGGATCCCAGCTACCAAAGCCAGCCGTGGCGCACAGTGGAGCAGCAACCCTGCAGCAGCGCCAGTTACGCCCCCAAGAACGCCTCTCGCGCAGGGAAAAGCCATCAAAATCCCCAATCCAGCGCAAAGGGCTGCGCCAACCCTGTACCAGCACGGCAAGCGGGCTACGTGTATCAGTGGGGTGCGCGGGAAGTACCTCACGTCATTTCAGCTGGGTACGTGTATTTCAGGGGTGCGCTTGAAGTTCCACACGCGATTCCATCAGGGTACGTGCACATCAGGGGTGCGCGGAAATTTTCACACGTGAATTCAGCAGGGTACGTGTATATCAGGGGTGCGCGGGAAGTTCCACACGCGAATGTCCTGGCTACGTGTATTTCGGGGTGCGCGGGAAGTTCCACACGCGAATCTCCTGGCTACATGTATTTCGGGGTGCGCGGGAAGTTACACACGCGAATGTCCTGGCTACGTGTATTTCGGTGTGCGCGGGAAGTTTCACACGCGAATCTCCTGGCTACGTGTATCTTGGGGTGCGTGAGAAGTTTCACACGCGAAGTCAGCAGGGTACATGTATATCAGGGGTGAGCGGGAGGTTCCACACGCGAATGGCCTGGCTACGTGTATTTCGGGGTGCGCGGGAAGTTTCACCCGCGATATCAGCAGGGTACGTGAATTACTGGGGTGCGCGGGAACTTCCACACGTGAATGTCCTGGCTACGTGTATCTTGGGTGCGCGGGAAGTTTCACACGCAAAGTCAGCAGGGTACATGTATATCAGGGGTGCGCGGGAAGTTCCACATGCGAATGTCCTGGCTACGTGTATTTTGGGGTGCGCGGGAAGTCTCACACGCGATATCAGCAGGGTACGTGTATTACTGGGGTGCGCGGGAAGTTCCACACGCGAATGTCCTGGCTACGTGTATCTTGGGGTGTGCGGGAAGTTTCACACGCAAAGTCAGCAGGGTACGTGTATTTCAGGGGTGCGCGGAAAGTATCACACGCGATTCCATCAGGGTACGTGTATTCCAGGGGTGCGCGGGGAGCACCAAACGTGAATTGCACGTGTGGGTCCTCCCAGGTGTTCCCTCTACACCCTCCACTGCCCCTGCAGGTGGCTCACACCACAGAGGCCTACCCTGCACATGTCCTGCAGGCACCCCATCCACCATGGCCATGCCGCCCAGCCAACCCACATGTCAACTTGCACTACTGCCCACCAACACATGTCCTTCTGCACCCCCAGCCACCAGGGGCAGCCTCCACCAGGCCCCCACCGATGTCCAACTCATGTTCCCCACCACCCCACCCCCCAGCACTGTGGGGCACCTGCCAGCAGGCCCCCACCCATGTCCAACTCATGTTCCCCTCCACACCCACCCCCCAGCACTGTGGGGCACCTGCCAGCAGACCCCCACCCATGTCTCCCACCACCCCCACCCCCCAGCAGTGCAGGGGCAGCCTCCACCAGGCCCCCACCCATGTCTCCCATCACCCCCACCCCCCAGCAGTGCAGGGGCAGCCTCCACCAGGCCCCCTCCCATGTCCAACTCATGTTCCCCACCACCCCCACCCCCCAGCACTGTGGGGCACCTGCCAGCAGGCCCCCACCCATGTCCAACTCATGTTCCCCAGCCAACATGCCATCACAATCTAGATCCCTGGTCCCTATGGTCAGCCTCCAAATGCATCCACCCACTCAGAAATGGCAATTACATGACAGAACACCAATTGCAAGTTTCGAAACAAGCACATGTCCCTCACATACACCCAATGGGTGTCAGTGAATCTTAAAACCCATATCATGATATGCATGAAACCAATGAGATGATACTACACATTGAAGTTCTATCAAAAAATATGTATTAAAGGAAACATAAATAGATTCAAAAATAAAGAAACAGAAATGGGAATGTACAAAAATGAAAAGAAGCATGTCCGTGAAAAAAAGCAAAACCAAAAATCATAATCCAAAGGAATGGTGTCCAAAGTCACAGTCCACAAAAGAAAATCCAATGGAAAAAATAATTGAAAGCCATTGCTCCATGGGTAAATTGTGAAAGAAAAAGAAAATCCAACAGTGAACTATGTACAGACGAACAAGCCAGGGTCCATTATCCCAACAAAAGAAATGAAACCTATCTAACAACACTAACTAATAAAATAAACTATATACAAAAATGTGGCCCATTGTCCAAAAGGTCCAAAATAAATTCAAAAACAAAGGAAACCTAACACTAACTACATAACTATGTACAAGGGCAGCGGGCTAGTCTGACAGCTCACTTTTGGATGTC
Organism: Ambystoma mexicanum; assembly: GCF_040938575.1. NCBI lineage: Eukaryota > Metazoa > Chordata > Amphibia > Caudata > Ambystomatidae > Ambystoma > Ambystoma mexicanum. Next base: position 918,853,882 of record NC_090926.1, on the reverse strand, counting down.
CCTGGCCAGGGCATCATCGAACTCCTGCTCAATGTCCCGGAGGCGGTCCTCCTCCATGGCCCCGAGGGTCCGCAGGGCTGTCGACGTGTCCACCTCCAACCCCCTGCGGATTGCCTCGAGGCACTCGGCCCGCCTCAAGGCCCTCCGCATGGAGTTCTCTGCCCTGACCATTGTGAGCCGTGCCTCTTCCGCCCGCTGCCGCTCCGCATCTATGGCGTGGCCCAACCACTGCCACACGGAAGACACTCTCTGTCCTGGGTCCTCCTGCCCTCCAGCCGATGCCTGCCCCTCCGATGTTGAAGGCCCCGAGCCTTCATGGCTCCCACCACGTTGCTGCTGCTGCTGTGCCTCTGCCCCTGCACTGCCTCCTGCTGCCTGCACATCCTCCGCCGGCTGGGGTGCAGTCGTTGATGTGGCCACCCCTGCTGGACGTCCGACTCCCGACTGTGGCAGGAATGCCTCCTCCACCAGCCTGGCCGCACCGTCAGATGCAGCTCCACAGGGCACCCAGGTGACTGATGGGTGGGAAGATGGCACGGAGGACGACTGGCGCGTAGGGGGTTCAGTTGAGGAGGGGGTCGTAGCAAGCCCCATCAAACGGAGGAATCCGGCCTGGGTGACCTGTCCCAGTAGGCTGGTCAACGAGCCATTCGAGATGACGTGCAGTCTCCTCATGAAAAGACTGCAGGTCACCTCGCATGGCCCGTTGACGCAACGCCACACCAGTCAGGACAGGCTCAACCCGGACCCGGATAGCCACGTCCGCAGGCAGAGGAAGGCCAGTTGTCGTTCGCTCATCCCCTGCCTGAAAACGGGTCTGGACGTAGGCATCCCTGCTGGTGCAAGATGATGCAGGGACAGGATTGCACACAGGCACCTCCGCAACGGCCTGTGCTGCCTCCTGTCCCTGGTCCTGCACTGCACCACTAGCACCAGTGGGATCCCCACCTCCAGACCCCGTCTCTGTTGCTTGCACGGCCTCCTCCTCCACCAAACCCCCCACCAACCTGGATGACTCCGTGCCATCTTCCCCCGTTGGGCCCTGTGGGGTCACAGCTGCCCCTTCTGCTGCCGAGGAGTCCAACTCCAACCTCCGCCTCTTGGACCTCCCCCCGGCAGCTGCGGCCTGGGACGCGGCACCGGACTCCTCACTCCCCGACAAGATGACAACATGGGAGGGGAGCCGGGCATTGCGTCTCCGGCTGGCGGTGGGATCCCTGCCGCTGTGCTCCACAGCACCTTCTCCGCCCTCTTCATCAGTTGACGCTGCAGACAGGGAGAAATAAAACACAGGCATCAGGGCTCTGTACAATGGACACATACACACATGATAGTTGTACATGAGTGGCATTGGCAAACCTCAGACATGCCATCACAATCCCCAACACACGTCATTTCAACTTGCACACATGAGCCATACCACAGCCATATCGCAACTGCCAGCACCATCCATACACATACAACAGCATGAGCAGGCAAAGCTGAGCCAGACATCACATGCAACACAGGAAGTGCACTACACATGTACACACACCACCACACTTGCATGCATGTGTACACCTCTGCCAAGTGTCGCAGTGTTCAGATGGGCATCCATGTCACATCTGCCAATCAGGCTTCCACATCCCGCTGTCTCATGCATCCATGTTGCATCACTGCTGCACCCTTGTCAAATACACACAAATGCACATGTACACAGTGCTGATACATGCAGCTGAAAGCAACATACATGCGTGACATCACAAACATGTCTACTTACATACACATTCATCCAAACATGTGTGCCCACACAACTGCATTTGGCATGCAAGCCTACACACACAAGCACCATCCATGTCTCACACATTACAGCCCTCGCATGTGTTAGCCTCACGGCCCTGTACACCCCCACCCATACTCGACCCCATACAAACAGATGTGCAACCTGCACACTACTGAAACATCACCACACGCACAGCTCAAAATCAGGAGGCATGTACACTTACCGCTCGACTCCAGACGGGTCTGCCTCTCAAGGACCTGGACGTGGAGCGCTGGGGATATGCGTTCCAGGACCCTCATCTGGTCTTCCGACAAGTAGCCCCGGCGCCCCTTGGCATCCGCTGCCTTCAAGAGGCGCCGGGCCTTGTTCAGGGTCCTGGACCTGAAGTACTCCCAGCGCTTCTTGACATGTTGTAAGTCGCGGACTGCCACCCCCTCCGCGTTTATGGCAGTCACAATGTCAGTCCAGATCCGAGTCTGTCCTTCCTTGTCGGCGCGGGAACTTCCGAAGAGGGCATCATACTGCCCCAGGACTTGCTCCACCAGGATACCAACGTCCCTGGCATTGAAGCTGGTGCCCCTCTGCCTCTCCGGCCGGGGGTTGTCAGTGGTGCCAGATGTTGCAGTGCCCGACATGACAACCCCAGAGGCAGGAGTGGGTGGGCAACTAGGTCGTGGGGCTGGGCTGTGGAGCGATGGAATCCCAGTCGGGAGTCTTCGGTTCCAGCAGGGGTGGTCACAGCAACAGCACCCCTGGCTGATGTGCAGGCAGCAAATGGCAGGGCATGTGGGCAGCAGGCAGTCAGGCAGCAGCAGATGGCAGGTGGGAGCGTGCTCGGGGCTCTGGGGGGCAGTAATTCGGCCTTCTGGGCAGGAGCGTGGTCTTCCGTGTGCTTACGCGTGGCCAGCTTGCTACGGAGTGATTTGGCACATGAAAATTCGGCACGTCAGCGTGTAATTCGAGGAAAGGCCCTTAGCGCGTAAGCGCGTCTGCACGCATATGCAATTTCATTGGACAGAAGGCCCCTCAAGCGCAAGCGCCCCTGTGACGTGACGCGCACAGGTGTGCATGGGCATTTCAGCGCACGTGAAAAACTGCACGTCCGCGTGTAATACGAGGAAAGGGCCCATGCGCGTAAGTGATGTGAAGCGCGCGTGCGTTTCCCTCAGCACGGGTTAAAGGTGAGTGGGCCCAGCAGTTCACTGTATGTGCCTTTCGTGGAGACCGACGTGTGTTGCTGCTTCCTGTTGTTTCGCGCGCCATCACAACTTCACAGCTATCAAGGACGTATCTCTTCTTTTGGCGGGGGTATTGGCTACGAATGTTTTTCTGCATCGCGCTAGTCAGACGGTGAGTCGCACAAGCTCTTTTTCCCACTGCGGGTGCCCCTGTGTATCGCACCCATTTTCGATGTCATAGTAGCCTGCGTGTCCCACGCGTACGCGTTATTCGTGTTACTAGGTGCCACCGCGTACTGCGGGAGGTTGAATCCACGTACCTAGGCTGCAGGGTTGCGTGCACGGTTTTACTGCAGTTTTGGGGTGCCTGAGCATTGCGTGACCCGTCACTACATCACCGGGGTCACATACAGCCTTGCAGGTGCAGGGGGCTGTTAACATCTTGCTTCCCACCCCCTTCACCCCAATTGCCCAGGTCAATTGTGGTGTACACCTCCCATTGGCACCACTCCATCTGTGCCGGCACTACTACATCTGTGCCATGGTTGGGAGGCCACCAAAGGTGAGGGGCGCCTCAGCTGGGCGTACTCCTCGTGGCAGGCGTGGTCGGGGACGTGGCCGTGGTGACCAGGGAGTAGGGGGACTCCAGGGTGTCCAGGACGGCCACAGAGGGGGAAGAGGCAGGGGTGCGCCACTTGAGCACAATGTTGTGCCATGTGTCGGTGCAGTCATGCCACCACCCCCTGTGGTTCCGGGGGATGCAGCTTCTGCATCTGGCACTGGTGCCCGTGTGACCCGGCAGTCCGTTCCATTGACTGCCACGGGCCCAAGGGTAGTGGTAGCTGCAGGTGCAGCTGTGGACACCGCCACCCAGGCTCGGGGTCTGCCAGCGCAGGCTGCGTTGGCACTTGAGGAGCCCTTGGTAGATCTCCAACAGGCCAGGGGGGAAACCATAGGGGCAGGCCAGGCTGCTCAGACCAAGACACGTGTCCCTGGGGCAGTCATGTCATCTGCTGCCCCGAACAGCCGGGTGTTGGCAAGTGCAGGGGCAGATGCACCCAACAGCACCCCGGTTGTGAGTCTGCCAACCAGGACCATTGCAGTCAATGACCCTGCCACAGCTGATGTTGCTGCGCAGGGTCCATTAGTGGGCACCCAGCTGCCACTGACACAAGTCAGGCCTTTGGTCATCCCTCCACCTGCCACTCCCTTGGCTCAATCCACCGAACCCACTGGCCATACTGGTCAGGGCGGCATTAGCCAGCCAGGGTCTGTGCCACAGTCCAAGAGGAGGAAGGTTGCACCTGCAGCACAGGCTGGGACCCCACACACAGCCACGACCTCCTGCACGTCGAGGAAGAAGCCTTTTTGTAAGCAGGAACTGGACTTCCTCGTGGACTACGTGCGGGGCCACAGCCATGACATGCTAGTGGGTGCCAATAGTCAGACTACGGCTGCCCAACGTGACACCCACTGGAAGCATGTTGTGGAACATGTCAGTTCATTCGGCCATGAGGTGCGCACGGCGCAAGAGTGCAAAAAGCGTTGGAATGATATCAAACACAGCACTAAGGCTAAGCGTGCCTCTAATTACAACTTGACTCTGGTGACTGGCGGTGGGCCTGCACCAGAGGAGGAAGAGCTCACTCCGCATGAGGCACTCGTTGCGGAGTTCATACCACCTGAATTGGTCGAAGGAGTGGGAGAGATGCTGGACTTTGATGCCCAGTCCAGTGAGTGTTGATGCGTGTTTGTTGAGGACGTGTGTGTTTCACTTGTGGGATGTGTTGTGCATGATTTCCGCTACATGTGACGTGTACATGGTTCTGATGTGTAAGTAATGCAATGCTTCCGTCATGCATGTCTCCTCTGCCTGCATGCAGGGACTCCATGTAGGCATGCTCCCTTGCCCCTCCTGCGCCACTCTGCACCCCAGTTCCACCCTTGCACTGGTGTTCTTCAATCTTGCCAATGTGTACTTTCTTGTTCATGCGTCCTGTGTAGATGCTCACTTTCAGCGTAGAATCTGCCAAACATATGCCGTGTGGTACAGCCTTAGTACTTCGTGCAGGGTATCTCACTTGTACTGTGCATAGGTCAGATGTCCCGCAGGGACATGAGTGCCCATTCATGCTCCATGTGCATTGCACGCATGCCCCTATGTGTCCTTGACTGGATGATCACTGTAATACAAGTCCTTGGTTACATACATTGCCTGCCATCTCATCAGCCTTCCCATGTCAACTGTGGCTCAGTCCTGCGTTGCACACATGTTTAGGGTCTGACAATCTGTGTGGCTCACAGGCCTCAGCCTGTTCAATGGCCAATGACTCTGTCCAACTGTTGTTGTGTCTTCTTCACACATGGGCGGAATCCAGAGTTTTCATCTTGTGTCCTGCTTACTGTCCCAGCATCATTTGCAGTGTTGTCACTTGAATCACATTAAGCTGTTGATGCCAGTCAACACTGCCTGCCAATACACAGGTGTATGGTTAGCCTTTTGATACCATGCTAGGCATCCCTGCTTTGGTACTGGGGTGGAGGGGTGCTTGGCTTCTAGATATGGTACACATTGAATGCACAATGCACGTGATGTCTGAATTTGACATTGCACTGCCTTCACATTTCCTGGCACACACCATGGAGTCCTTGTACATGTAGGTAGTGAGTGGCGTACACATTTTCTGCACTGCATAGACCCACTTCCATGGAAACTGCCACCTTTCAACAGGTCTGATCACAGAAGCAATTCAAAGTTGACCCAGCATGCATGCCAGGTTATATGTTGTGTGTCACATGTCTGCCTGATGCGTTTGCTGTCAGTGTGTGTGTGTGTTGTGTACTTCTGACATGTGTAGTGACCTTTTTTCTCTCTATTTTTCAGGTGATGACGCAATGGAGGCGGAGGATGGTGTTGTCATGCCAGACACAGGGTTGTTACCACTACATCAACCCAGCACTAGTGGGGGTCGTGGAGTGGTAGGCCACGAAAACCCCCAAGTGCTACAGTCCATCTTGTCTCTGGCTGCCTATGAGCATCAAGTCCATGTGTCAGGGGTGAGTGATTCTGATGTGGACACTCCTCTGTCTGCGACACCTGCACTGAGGGATCAGACAGTCTTGGTTCCTCCGCCCGTGTTGGATCGGGACGCAGGGTCACCCTCCACACCAGTCACTGATGTGCCTGGGACATCACGTCGACGGGGGCATGTAGTCGTGCAGCCGCGGGCGGTGCCAACACAGCGAGGACCACCGGTCCTTGGGTCCCGCAGGGGTCAAGCCCGGCAACGCAGTCGCTGCGCGCAACCGCAGTATAGTGAGTGGGAGCAAGACATGACTGCCAATTCAGAACGGCAGGGGGCAGCAATGGAGAACATCGCTGAGAGCATGGAGCGTTTGGCCCGATCTGTGCTCCCCCCTGCTAGACAGGTGCTTCTCCACCAGCAGGCGTCACGGTCCACGGCCCGCTCACTCAGGCTGGGCATGGCGGCCTCAGACAGGGCACGCCAGGCTGAAATGTCGTCTCTGCGTCAAGCAATTCATGCTCACGCAGAGGCGCACATGGATGCCCTGAGGGAGGAGTATGCTTCCCTCAGATCCACTCTGGGTGTCCTTATGATGTCCCAGAGGCAGCAGGCAGAGGAGAGGTTTGCACAGCTTGAGCGTACCATCTCGGCTGAGCTATAGGCTTGCCGGGAGGTACAGCGGTTGTCCTTCCAGGCCTTGCAGGAGGAACTCTGTGTTACACGTGCTACCTTGTATCACGTGAGGTTCTGCATGCAGACCTACGTCACATCGCCACACAGAACCAGGCTCACCCGTCCGGCAGACTTGCTGCCGACGAGGGGCAAGCTGCGGCTAGGCGTGGCCCGGCTACTGTGCCATGTCCTCCTTTCCAGGATGAGCCAGACTCGGACGACCATCTATCTCCCACATAGGTCGGGCTGTGCAGGCGTTGAGCCCATGGAGGTTTTTTTTTTTGGCTCAGCATCATCGCATGTGGATGTTGAGCAGCACCCTGTACCTCCCCCCTCCTGGGGCCCTCCCCTCCCCCCCGGGTCGTATGTGGCCATTTTTGATTTTTCTTTTAGCTTAGTTAGTTAAGTTTCTGTTTGATAGTTAGTTTAATTAGGTAATGTAGGTTTTCCATAGTTAGTGTAATTAGTTAATATAGTTTAAAATTGCTTGTCTATTGTGCTTTCATGTGACGGTGCGGTGCTTTGTGGCTTTTGAAGGCATCCACTGTCTGTTCCAGCTGGGCCCTTCAGGCTTGTCTTGTGTATGTGTTTGGTGCTTGGGGGTTCTTGACTCACATATGCCACTCCTGCCTCCCTTATCCATGGGCTCGCAAGGATGGTTCGGTGTCACAAACTTTTACACAAGGGCTTTGGACTGTCATATCTGTGGCATGTCTGGTGCTGTGTGACTTGTGTTTACACCCCTAGTGGGGATGATTTTGGTGTTATTGTCCACTGTTAAGCTTTTGCTAGATGGGGTGTTTCATGATTAATGTGTACATTAATTTCTATGCATTGTGTAGTATGTTTCTTATCTTTACTGTACACGTGCTTGTTGCAATTCATGCTGTAGATAGTGTTCCACACTTTGGATGTGAAAGACGGACTGATGGTGTGATTTATGCTGTGACTCTCTGACATGGTCAAGTAATGAGATGCCTGAAGAGACACACATAGATGACTTTGAATCATTAATCATGTGTTTCATGCCCTTTCTACAGGGGGATGAGCCTCCAGAGCACCTTTGCCAGCAGACATGGCCCATTGGACGACGGAATTCTGGACACGTTTGTTGGTGCCCACATGCACATGTGTGCACAAGCAGAGGCACAGGGATTGCAGACCTACATCCTAGAACTGCTGACGTGTTCCAAGGAACACCAGGCAAGGTGAGCAGCACAGGGGGGCCACAACACAGCAAAGCTTGCACCAGGCGAGTTGCACATGCAGGCTTAGTCACAGCACTGAGGGTGAGCTTGGACGGATATTGGTGTTGAAGCACACAATGCAGCTCAGATGTGTTGGTGGACTGATGGCTGTTGATTGTAAGGTTGTCTGGGACACCTGCAGGGGCAGTGGCACATACCCTCCGGTACACCAAGGTCCATCGAGGCACTTGTATTAACCATGTAGCCTTCCGAGACATGGAAAGGGGCAGCTCACAGGGACATACAGCAAGGGACATACTCAGGTGCAGTGCATTTCATTTCCATGTACTTTATGATGAATGCACTGCCAACTTTGTTTCGGTCATGGTGGTACGCAACTTGCTCTGAAGTCATGGCTTGCTATATGGGTCTGTCTGCTTACCCAGTGAACACTGCATGTTGTGTGAATTGTGACACATTGGTGTTCCATTTGCCACGCACCCACCGGCAGCTGACTTACTGCATTGACTGTGTATGACCCGTCACAGGGGTAATGTTATATATGGGTACGAAGCATCTACACCCGATTGTCTGTTTGTAGAGTAGTTTGTTGCTATGGGGCATGTTTGGTGGTGTGTTTTTGTGTAATTGGCACGTACAGGTTGTTGACTGTGGCTCTCTTTGCAGCATTGCAGTGCTCCTGTAACCGGACCTGGGAGTGCGCAGGCAGGAGGCCAGCACTCAAAACCAGAGCTAAGTGTCTTGTTGTTTTTCTTTCAAACTGCTCTGCATAGGCTTGCTGGGGGGTGCACTAATGCATGGATGTATGTGTGATTCAATTTGGTATGTTTTTTCCCCCTAATCACCAAGAATCCTATGCAATTTTGAACCCTGTACCCTCTACCCGGTGTTCCTGCTTCCCGTACCTATCCAAGCAACGTTCCCTAACCCTCTTTCCCCGCTGGGGTTGCGGATGCCTGTGTAAGCCCCGAACTTGCAGGCGCCAAAACCCTAGAGGGGGTGGTTGGTTCGTACCACTCCTAAGCCTGGACTACAGAAGGCCATGACAATGATGTCCAAGTTTGTTTGGATTGTGTATGTGTTCATGCAGGTAGTACATTTTCGTGCATTCCCTACTTTCATGTTCATTCCTCCTCCCCTCTCCTGCCACTCATTCCAGTTATCCAGTGTGCCAACACTTGTCCCGACTGCATATCCCTGACCCTCCTTCCCCACCAGGGTCTCAGGGGCCTGTGTGAGTTTGACCTTGCAGGCACCCGGGACACAGTAGGGGTGGTTGTTTCGTGACACTCCTGCGCCTGTTCATGGGACCTGTGACAGTACACATCCGTTCATGGTGCATCATCCTATGTTATGTACCACACATGGGTCACATCCTGTTGTGACATTGTTTTACTGTGCTACCTTGGTTGTTGCATCTTTGTGGTAGTACTTGGCCTTTGTGAGGTACTGCTACGTCAAGTCATCTACTGGAGGGTGTTCTGGTTTGTTTTTATGCCTTGGATTTTGTGATTTTGGAAATGAGTGTGGATTCTGAGGGTGCAGGCACCTTTTTACACACAAGGTGGGAGATGGTGATGAAGGGAAAAGGTGATCCTGTGGCCAGGTGGAATTGAGGGTTGAAGGCTCCATGAACCAGGTGCAGTTGTTCAGTGGGTCATGGTCATTTGTGAGGGAGGGGGGGTGTTGTTGTTGATAGTTGCCTTGCCCTGCAGTGTGATGGGAACTCTGACATTGTAATGGTGGTATCCTATGTACATGTTGTGTTCTGCTGATCAATGCCTGTTCATGTGTTGTGTTTATCTTTCAGGTGCGAGGGGATAGTTGTGGTTTGACATGCTGGGGTGTACACATGGTGAATGTTCACATGTGATGTGTAGAGAACACTGATGGTCACTTGATTGCACATGCATATGTTGAGTGCATATCCTTGCAGACCCACACACTTGCACTCTGATGCACTACATGTACTCCCACCCTTGCATATCCACGTGTACACTGTTTGCCTTCTGGTGCCCACTGTGTCCCTGCAGCACATGTTCTGTGACCAATTATGGATCCTGTACATGCCTAATTTGCTTTTTGATGTGGTCTGTCGCTTAGATGTAATGCTCAGGGTGTGCATCACACACAATGGCTGTTCACTGTGCTGTGCGCTGAGCAGTGTGTTGCAGGAGTAGGACACAGCACACAGAAGCTGCAGTGTTGATTTTGCAATGCACAATGTGCATGTAGACAGGCATTCATTGTTATGTTACGTCTACAACTCTTGTAATGCATTTGGAAATGACTTATTTTGGGTGGGAGGTTGTTGGTCTGTCATTTCATCTGATTCCAGGTCAGGCATCATTGTCTGATGCCACTGTACATTTTGGACATGGCAATGTGTACCTTATTGTTACTGTGTTGGTGTATGGGTATTGCTTGCCTTGTCATGTTGTGGTTTGGGAGGGTTTGAGTGACATAACAGTGATGGCCATGGCCTGTTTTGCAGGTGTGTGTGATGCACACCTTGCAAGTCAGGGTCATCCGCTTCTCAGAGCAACTAGCTAGGGGTAGATCTCTCTCTGCGGCAGGGCCCTCCCTCTGGAACAGCCTTCCTGCCTCACTTGAACTTGAGGGGAACCATCTCGGTTTGGGAAGCACCTCAAGACCTTCCTCTTTGCTTCTGCTTTCTCTCTGCCTCTCCCTTGCGGAATTCTTCACTGGAACTGCACGGGATCTGCAACTGGGCCACTCTCACCGACCTCCGTCCCTGGCCCAGCCACTCTCCACTTGCACTGCCTCCCAGGCAACCCCTGCACTGCGGTACTGTCTCTCTATCCCTACAGCCCCCCCTTCCCAGCACTTGTCTGCACTTACCTTTGCAGTTGCCACCAGCTGACCTATGTATTTGTTTTTTGGTCTACTTCCCCTGTACTGCACTCCCCCCCTCCCCTTCCCCTTGCACTTTTCCCTTCCCCCTACCCCTGCACTTGCACAATCTAAATGACACCTGGCCTAGTAGTACCGTTGTCTGTCTTCCCTTGTTCCCCCTCCCTGCCTCATCGCACCTTGAAATACTTGTGTATAGGCCATATCATGTCATATGTCATATGTGTGCCTTTTGGTCACACAGGATAACTTGTGTTTAAGTAGCTAGGGATGCAGACAATGTGGCACTTCCATGGCAACTATCTCAGGGTGGTAGGGTTGTGACAGTTGACTGTCTCTTTGTCATCATCGATTGTCACCTGGTATGTGCCAGGCCTGTGTGCACTCCGCAGGGGTGGGAGTTTAGGTGAAAAATGTGGCCACAAGCTGGGTCCGGGCTTCCTCGCCACGTGCCCTGTCCCCTCCCATGGGCAGCGCATGTGCCTATGGTTGGGGATGTGGGGGCACCACCATGTCCACCGGGACACCCTGCCGTGTTGCAACATTGTGCAGGACACATGCTGCCACAATGATCCTGCACACTACTGGTGGTGCATAGAGTAGCTGCCCGCCAGAGCGGTCAAGGGAGCGGAAACGTGACTTGAGCACTCCGAATGTGCGCTCCACTATGGCCCTGGTTGCAATATGGGCGGCGTTATAACTTACTTGGGGTGGTGTGGTGGGGTTCCGGATTGGCGTCATCATGTGGTTGCTCAGAGGGTAGGCACTGTCCCCTGGGGAGGTGATGATAGTTGAGATTATTAGGGTTTGGGTATTTGTCTGTGTGTGACTTGCATGCATGTGCAAGGGCATTTGTACTCACCTAGGAGCCAGGTGTCGCCATGCTGCCCAGCTTCCAGGGCCCGGCTCAGGGCGGACATTCTGTATATGAAACTGTCATGGGTGGAGCCAGGGTAGTTTGCATAGACAGAGGTGATGATTCCCTTTGCATCGCATACCACCTGTACATTGATGGAATGCCAGTGCTTGCGGTTTCGGTAGATGTGCTCAGTGGCCCTAGGTGGACGTAGGGCCACATGGGTGCAATCTGTGGCACCGAGCACTTTGGGGAAGTGTGCCACCCTGAAAAAATCCAGGACAACGGCCTGCCTTTCTGCAGGTGTTCTGGGCATGTATATGTGCCTGCGGACTGAGGGGCGCGCTGTCATGATTGCCAGTACCTGGTGTAGGCAGCGTGACTGCGTGGCCTGTGAGACCCCCCCCACTATGGCAGTAGTCCGCTGAAATGACCCAGTGGCCAAAAAATGCAGGACATTGAGCACCTTCTCCAAGGGGCTCAATGCTTGGGAGCAAAGGGTGGGGGATGTAAGGTCATCTTCCCACTCCCTGACCAGGTCTAGGATGATGTGGGGTGGAAACCTATACCTGCCATAGACCTGGTCGTCAGGCATCCCAAAAAGGCTTGTCCGTGGTGCGAAAATGCGTGCCCTGGCTATTCTCCTCCTCCTGCGGTGTCCCACGATCAGTGCTGCGACAAATGGGGCATTCATAGTAGCTGTATATGCGTGTTTGTTGTTTGCGCGCACTTTTGTACTGTGCGCGGGGACGCTTCCGCCTGCCTTCGTGTGGCGGACGCGTTGACGCCTGTGTGCGTCTTTTGCCGTGCGCGGGTTTCCCGTATTCGGATTCATGAATACGGGTTGTTCGCGTGCGTGTTGGCGTTCCGTGTAGTTCCCTGCAGTACTTCCCCAGTTACGCCTTCTTTTTCACGCGTTATTCCCCATTCCGCGTGTTACAGCCACTGTTCCGCCCACTTTGGTTGTGTGCGCCGCGCTATGTGCGCTTTTGCTGTGCGCGTAGCGCACGCCGTGTATGCCTGCGTGCGCCATGGCTGGATTGGGCGCACGGACAGCGGGAAACACGCGCAGCGTCTTCCTTGAATCGCACACGTGTGCGTGCGCTGCGTTTCTCGCGCTTGCGCCTGCTTGCGCATGGATTTTCGGCACACGTTTGTTCCATGAATCAGCCCCTGAGTGTAGGGTTTCCGTGAGAACTGTAAAAATGTGGGTTTTTTTCAAAAGTTTGTTTAAACTATATGGAAATAAAATTTATAAAAATAAAAATTAGTAGTTTGTTTGTAATATTTCGTTCACTGAAATGAGTAGGCCAATGGTTAAGTCTGTTTTGCTTACTGTAACTAGTATGAGTAGGCCAATCGTTATTTGAGCTTTGCTCACTGCAACGAGTATGAATAGGCTAATCACTATATTTTTCATTCCTAGTAGGACGATTATGATTATGCCAGTAATGGTATTCACTCTTTTCCTTTACTTGAACATTACTGAAGCGAGTAACAATGTCCCGATTATGATTATCTATTTGAGTATCACTGTGCCAAGTATGAACAGTGACTTTGTTACTGTCAGCTCCCCACCTGGGACTCCCACTCTCCCTGTTACTTTCTTCTGTTGGGGATAGCGCCACCAGGTTTGCCGCTTGCACGGAGTGGTCTCTGGTACTTGTCAGGCTGGCTACTTTGCTTCTCTGATTTTCTTCATTCAGTCCTCTCCATGGGATCTTCGGGTAAGTTGTCTGGACGTTGTAAATGGACTTCCAAGTGCAATGGTATTCAGTCACACCACAATATTTCTATTGCTTGCTCCGGGAAGCTTTTACCAGGAGTTGGGCTTCCCCTCAGTCTCATTCTCTCCCTGGTGAGTTGCTCGGTCTCACACTCCAGCTCTGTCCTAGTTTTGGAAGCTGAGTTCCCTTCCCTCGTTCAGTTGTGCCTCTCCAGCTAGTTCGAATCTCTCGGGCTTCACACTCTTCCTGATCTACTCCCCTCTCTTTTACGACCATGCAGTGGGACTTGCACGGGGGAGCGCATAAGTCCTTCTACCTTGCAATGATTGTATCCTGTACTGATCCCAGCCTTTTCTTTGTCTCAGGTCACAAAAGCATATTGCTTTGCCTTGATTCAAGGATTCAACATGACAATAACAAAAGTGATTGTGTGATGGCTTACAATTGGGTGGGTTTGAGAGTTCCTCTTAAAAAATGTGAGTCCTTGCTCCCAAATGGGAGTCCCTTCCGGTAAGGTCCCGCTTGTCGCTACACCTAGGCAGGGTATATGCAGCAGGATCACCTCCCTAGCCTCACAGGGAAAGCCTCCCCGCCCCTGGGGAGAAGTGACTGAATCCTGCAATATGTCACAGTTACTGCAATGCTTTCCCTGGCTAAAGAGAAGTAAACGCCCTCAAGGTGAATCCAGTTGAAGCAAAGCAGCACTTAAAATAGTTAAACAGTAATGCATTTGCATAATAGAACCTCTGCTGCCATGACAATGCCCCATGCAGTGCTTAAACCGACAGAGATATTGCCAAGTGCACCTTTACTAGAGGCTCAATTTTGAACATAGTATTTGCCAAACCCAATCTGATCCGACCACTGCAATCTTTAAACAAAAGCCAACAGGGTCTACAACAAGAAGTGGACCATGCCATGTAAAACGCTAGGCTTCCTCAGAAAACCAACATTGACTGCCTACCATGAAGCAGAGGGGACCTCAGAAGGCAAAGGAGAACGTAACTACAAAACCAAGAAAATCACATGTGCCTCCAGCAAAGAGCAATGTCCTCATCACCACCCCTGGTAAATTGCTGCACTCCGCCATACTATACAATGTGTCTCTATCCCTACTGCAAGCATGATATTCTCCATTTCTGCAATGCCTTTGAAAGAGTCTGATACGGGATGGGGACACAGTACATTTTGTTGGTCTCTTCTCGTTGCAACCCAATACAGCCATTGCCAATAACAGTGTCGTATTTATTCTCTAATGGCATTGGTAGGGTGGGATACTATCTTTCCCTATGGAATTGGTCGTATCTATGGTCACTCTCCTTCTCTGTTTTTTTCTGGAGGGCTCTCGCTGTTTGGATCCCTTCCACAGGATTCCGGCCAGGCCGAGGCAAGGAATCTGTCTTGGTGTCTGTTATAGACGATCTGGTGCAGATTGCTGTTGAAGGAGGGTTCAGTGCTCTGATCCTCATTGAGGTTTCTGCGGCGTTCAACACCATTGACCAGTCCATCTTGATCCAGAGACTAGCCTCTGTGGGGATTGCCGGCCAGGTCCTTGACTGGATCTCTTCTTTTCTTGCTGGCCGCTGTCTGTCACTTTTTCTTTCTGTTTACTTCTGCTCCTTTTCAACTGACCTGTGGGGTTCCCCAGGGCTCCACTCATTCTCCTCTTCTCTTCAATATCTATATCTTGCCTCTGATTACGCAACATTATAAACATAAGGGTATACTAAACTGTGCTATACTGCCCCATGCAATCAAAGAGAAGGACTATAACTCCCATCATTCCTTTCCATTGACTATAATGTGAAGCCTGATGGAAGTTATACACAAAATGTAGTCTACAACATCATTTTGTGTGGATCATTTGGTGTTCTGCTCACCTGTAGTGTGCTCCTCCTTTAGGCAGTGACACTTTCCAGCTATATCAATGGGAGCACCTTTTGCTCCCGGGTGGTCAATGCTATGCTACCTTGTCTCCCCTCACCTGGGCTCTTTTTGTCTTCCTGTGCCTTGGGTATTTTCTTCCGCATTATATACTTGAGAGCATTCCACCTCTTACACAGGTCCTCTTTCTCACATGACAAGGTGGACACATCATTTACCAGTGTCATCCAAATGTTCCCTTTTTTAACTACCACTGAGTATATTCATCTCAGTACCCAGGATTTGCGCCTCCACTAGAATCATGCTGTCAACCGGAACCTGGAGTTCTTTGTAAAATGTGGGGCCCGGCATCAGACAAGCTTCTTAATTGGGTCAACAAAGTTGCTCATTGGCCACCTGAGTCTTTCCGGCCTGCACCCGCCAGTTTCTGGATGGCCTCTGTCAGTGTCATCAGGGATGCCGCTGAAGAGCTCTTGCAGCGGTTGTGGTGGTGTGTCTTCTCCCGGCATTTAGACCAACACAGAAATGTGTTCGCTGTGACATGTGCTGGAGGTCAAACCGACTTGAGCAGGTGCTTGACGTCACTTCCATTGGCTATCCGACTGACACCAAAGGTGCTTTGTGTTGGTATGTCTGCCTGTGACAGAATGACACCTCGCATGGGTTTGAAAGGCCTAGCTTTTCAGATTTTTAATAAAATAATGCAGGTAATTCTGCTTCTAAAATAGGTGTCTGCTAATCAGACTCTCCTTTCTACAAATTCCTTGCCAAAAGCATAGTGCATCTATGTCCCTTTGCAGCACCAGTCTCCTGACATCTGCAGTTCCTGCTCTGCTCTTTGTTGGAATAGGTTCAAAAGTCAAACGTAAATTCCTGAGAGCTGGTGGGACAGCAAGTACCTACAGACATAGGTACCATGTTACCTTCTGCACCCCTGAGTTAATATGTAATAATTGGTGCCTAATCAGTGTGGTGGCAGGGTAATCTCCAAGAATAAGGAATCCCTTGTGATGGTATGGTGACTGATAATAGCATACAATTATTAAATCTACTGCAATTCCATATTGTGCAAGTATCAACCTGTGAACCGAGGTCAATGATGTCAAGTCGGTGCACATTCATGTTTAGCCTGGCTGTCTCCACTGCTTATAGTTACTAGGGGAATCCAGACGTGGACCCCTATTCACTATGATTAGAGAGGCACAGCTCCTCCCTACTGATGAGGTCCAACCAGACCGAAACACGTGTCTGGGGATGCTGTTGGTACTCTTGTTCAGAGGAGAATTGCCTAGCATTTCGGTGCTGGACTGCCCCAGGACAGGACAAAGACGGATATGTTTAGGATATTTCTTCTCTGTGAAAGATAGTGAGCTAAAGACTCTGGGTAAGTCTCTCGCAACCAGGAATAATGTCTGGCAGAGGGACTCCCCTTGTTAATCTGCATATGCAAGTAACTTTGGGTCTCACCCTAAGTTACTAGGAGAATCCAGACGTGGACCCCTTGCTCACTATTCTTAGAGAGGCACAGCTCCTCCCTACTGATGAGGTCCAACCAGACCGAAACAGTGTCTGGGGATGCTGTTGGTACTCTTGTTCAGAGGAGAATTGCCTAGCATTTCGGTGCTCGACTGCCCCAGGGCAGGACAAAGACTGATATGTTTAGGATATTTCTTCTCTGTGAAAGATAGTGAGCTAAAGACTCTGGGTAAGTCTCTCACAACCAGGAATACTGTCTGGCAGGGGCACTCCCAGGACCCCCTTTGTTCATTTGCATATGCAAGTAACTTTGGGTCTCACCCTAAGTTACTAGGGGAATCCAGACATGGACCCCTTGCTCACTATTCTTAGAGAGGCACAGCTCCTCCCTACTGATGAGGTCCAACCAGACCGAAACACGTGTCTGGGGATACTGTTGGTACTCTTGTTCAGAGGAGAATTGCCTAGCATTTCGGTGCTGGACTGCCCCAGGGCAGGACAAAGACTGATATGTTTAGGATATTTCTTCTCTGTGAAAGATAGTGAGCTAAAGACTCTGGGTAAGTCTCTCGCAACCAGGAATAATGTCTGGCAGAGGGACTCCCAGGGCACCCCTTGTAAATTTGCATATGCAAGTAACTTTGGGTCTCACCCTAAGTTACTAGGAGAATCCAGACGTGGACCCCTTGCTCACTATTCTTAGAGAGGCACAGCTCCTCCCTACTGATGAGGTCCAACCAGACCGAAACAGTGTCTGGGGATGTTGTTGGTACTCTTGTTCAGAGGAGAATTGCCTAGCATTTTGGTGCTTGACTGCCCCAGGGCAGGACAAAGACTGATATGTTTACGATATTTCTTCTCTGTGAAAGATAGTGAGCTAAAGACTCTGGGTAAGTCTCTCACAACCAGGAATAATGTCTGGCAGGGGGACTCCCAGGACCCTCTTTGTTAATTTGCATATGCAAGTAACTTTGGGTCTCACCCTAAGTTACTAGGGGAATCCAGACGTGGACCCCTTGCTCACTATTCTTAGAGAGGCACAGCTCCTCCCTACTGATGAGGTCCAACCAGACCGAAACACGTGTCTGGGGATGCTGTTGGTACTCTTTTTCAGAGGAGAATTGCCTAGCATTTCGGTGCTGGGCTGCCCCAGGGCAGGACAAAGACTGATATGTTTAGGATATTTCTTCTCTGTGAAAGATAGTGAGCTAAAGACTCTGGTTAAGTCTCTTGCAACCAGGAATAATGTCTGGCAGAGGGACTCCCAGGACCCCCCTTTAATTTGCATATGCAAGTAACTTTGGGTCTCACCCTAAGTTACTAGCAGAATCCAGACGTGGACCCTTTGCTCACTATTCTTAGAGAGGCACAGCTCCTCCCTACTGATGACGTCCAACCAGACCGAAACATGTGTCTGGGAATGCTGTTGGCACTCTTGTTCAGAGGAGAATTGCCTAACATTTCGGTGCTGGACTGGCCCAGGGCAGGACAAAGACTGATATGTTTAGGATATTTCTTCTCTGTGAAAAATAGTGAGCTAAAGACTCTGGGTAAGTCTCTCGCAACCAGGAATAATGTCTGGCAGAGGGACTCCCAGGACCCCCTTTGTTAATTTACATATGCAAGTAACTTTGGGTCTCACCCTGATTTACTACGGGAATCCAGACGTGGAACCCTTGCTCACTATTCATAGAGAGGCACAGCTCCTCCCTACTGATGAGGCCCAACCAGACCGAAACACGTGTCTGGGGATGCTGTTGGTACTCTTGTTCAGAGGAGAATTGCCTAGCATTTCGGTGCTGGACTGCCCCAGGGCAGGACAAAGACTGATATGTTTAGGATATTTCTTCTCTGTGAAGGATAGTGAGCTAAAGACTCTGGGTAAGTCTCTCGCAACCAGGAATAATGTCCGGCAGAGGGACTCCCAGGACCCCCCTTGTTAATATTTATAGTGAGATAATAGCCAGGAGGATGCCTTTCTTTGTGATTCCTCATTAACAACTCCACTCAGGAAACAAGAGCTCCACCTGGGAGATCTCATGGGAATCCCGATTTAAAGGCGCACTCACATAAAAAAAAAGCTAGCCTCACACCAGCATGTTGAATATGGAAGGGCCTTCGAAGTCAGCAGACTTGGGAAGGGGCAGACTTAGAGTAGCCAAAGAGGGAAGGTGGAAGAGAAGCGGTTACACACCATCTTGGTTTTCTGTTTGGGTTGTCTTACTTCCTGTCCCCTGCATTACCTGGAGAAAAAGGCACTGTGAATTTGACATTAGAAGGCAAGGGCTACTTGTTTCAGCTACAGGAATTAGACCCCATTCAGCAGGCTTTTATGGAGCCAAACAGAGAATTGAACTGAATCTCTCAGCGATTATCACACCATAATGCACACACAGGGGCTCAAAAGGCTACATACAAATATTTACATTTACCTAACTGAAATTTGTCTTATATTCTTGTAGCATAATTCTTCCACTCATTTATAATTGCTTGTGAGATTATTTATTATTCAAAAGACAAAACAGAACATTCAATTTAACAGAGCCCAGTCAAATGTCATAAAATGATCACATAAATATGTGCTCATAGGATAATAAGACCCAGATAAACATACTCATTGTTTAAGACCATCCAATTGAGCTTATGGCCCTTAAATTGGTAGCAGATCGTGCAGTATATGGGATGCAGAGCAACTCTTACACCAAATAGTCAAACTAACTCAGGAAGAAGGCAAATTCTTTTTCTTCTGTTTGATTATCAATTATCTAAACCAGGAAGTTACAACAGACATCAACGGACTTCGTACAGAGTTCTCTCAGTCGGTCAACTCAACTTACTTCATAAAAAATTACAATGATATAGTAAAAACTCGCATTCGTGACGTCATAGTACGTGGAAAAGAAGAAGAACCTACGCGGGATTGTGAAAGGCTCAAGGGGAACATCTAAGTATACTTTCTGTAGGGGATCAGATTGCTATTGGGTCTCTTCAGTCAGGTGGACACCTTATGCCCACCCCTAGTGCAAGTCATCTTCAACATTTATTAAGTACACAGTATATCATTCTCTCTCAAATTATAAGGCACTTTCATTATACGGCCCTCAGCAATTGCTCTTCTCAGTGAGTCACGCTCGTCTCTTGTGACTTCACCAACTTCTCTTTCTCTCATCTTCATATTCTTTCAGGGATCTCTCCAGGGAAACATCACATTAGGTTTTTCTCAGTGCATACCTTTTCTCAAAGACACTCCCCGGAATGGTCACAGTCACTGGTGTCAAACATGGCATGATCTCTGGCTTCCAGCATATAGGCGTGAAGGGGGTGGCACTTCCTTCAGGGGCACTCGGCTGCTCCTCTATACCCCCCCCTCTGGTTGATTCATCGACCACTCTTTCACCAGTCTCCACATCTTGATTTCTTCTCTTGAAGAAGTGCTTCTTCGGGGTCCATATCGTCACTACTCCCTTCAGGGATCCTGCTGACTTTACATGGTCATCTACACTCCAGGTCATGTGTCTGCACTGTCCACTCGGATTACAGTAGATCCATCGTCCCACATACTTCTTGTGATATCTTGGATGCAGGAACTTTGTTCCTTCAGCTGCTAAGATGATGGCCTCTATATATTTTCTGATATCTTCATCTGTCAACTCCTTGGGTCCAAACCCTGATTCGAAATCAATCATGATCTTCATTCTTACAGCCTTCTTTACTGTTTTCTTGCACTGTGTAATCATTATCCTGATTTCACAGAATCCAAACATCACCATCACCAAAACTGCTCCAAGAAACTTGAAGATGTTCACTATCCATTGTGGAACCCATCAAAAGATAGACGCAAACCAACTGTCATCTGAAATGTCCTCTATCTCGTCTTCCATCTGGTTGTGCTGTTCATCAGCAACATTATGGCCTCTGTCATGGTTCCATTTTCATCATCGTAAGAAGGTATGAACGTGCAACATGATGGTCCAATTCTGGCACAAACTCCTCCATCCATCGCCATTATCATGACATACCTATTCTGTAGGGTCATCAGTCGTATGGCCCTTAATTCTTCCTTGATAGCACTGAGTCCCATTATGGTAGTGTTGATTGTCTGCATGAGCTCCCAGCGAGTGATTTGCAACCATTTTGCATTTGCCATCGGCTGGATCCCTAGCATAAAGATAGTTTTGAAGATTGAGGCAATCTTGCTGAACAATCTGTGCTCATATGGAATAGCATCAAAAGCTTCTATTGATTTCACTGAGAAATAGTTGTCTCTCCTTGTTCGATTGAGAAATGTGAGTGATCTTCTTCTCAAATATGCATCAGCTTACATAAATTCACCAATGTTCAGGTCACTCTGTGGAATTCCTAATGCTGGAACATGAATGAGCACCAAGGAACATGTCCCTCCCCAGTCTTCGGGCAACTTCATGTAGAATCTGGACCCACAAGCCCAATATTGATCCATCAGGACAGATGTTCCTTCCTTCATGCCTGGTACTTCAAAAATTCAGCCACACTGGTGATTCCCTCCGATTTTCCTTGTGCCATTATTTCTGAAACATAAGGACTCATTCTTTAGCGGTATTATATGCAATGGCCCTCCTTTAACGTCGACCCATGTCAACAATTTTGCAATGTTCGGCCATTGCTCTGTGCTTTAACTTTCTGCATTTTTCACAATTTCTTCAAATCGTCCGGTTAATGCTGCTGCTTTGCACACAACCAATCCGTCAGCCCATCCTTTAGAAGTCAGCATTGTTCCTTTAATTTGTAATTGTCCTCCTTCCCAACATATCCGTATCTCTTCCTTATTCTTGCCGTGGCAATTTAACATCTTGTTTTCTTTGATCCAGATTCCTACTTTGTTCATGCCAGGCTGTTCATATCGTATTACTTGATGCCTTGTTTCTGGCTTATCTCTTTTCTTTAAGTCTTGCACATAATTATCTTCTCTCTGATTTGTGCCTTTATTCATCCCCTCTATGGATGCTGTTCGGCCCTGGAACTGTCCTCTTGTCAGGCAAAGTGCGAGAGGCGTCAGGCAATGGGCTTTTTTCACTAGTACTTCTGTAGCTATGAATATTTTGGAGTTCCCATGGTCTAACGTATGAGAGCGCTGATATAGCAACTCTCCTTCGATGTTCTCTCTCAAAACTTTTTTATGTGCTGGTACCACATGTTATTACCCAGGTGTGCTGTACTATCTAGATAAGTGTTTATCCCATTACTGTCTTCCTCTACATTTCTCTTGTGTCTCCCTAACAGAATGGTTGCAGCCCATGGAAACAACTCTAACACAGCTTTACTATGCAAAGACAACACAAGGGGTTATGGCTCATCAGTAATGGGCAAATCTACAATAGTGCCTGGAGTACGGAGGATCAAAGAGACATCTGTCTTATCTGGACCTATGAAATAGAGAATGTGAACCAGGAGAAACAGGATAGAAACCGAACATGCATATATTATACACCAGAATATTAACCCACACCACTTGTGGCATTCTGGAACTGGTTGGGCTTGCTCATTTCCCAAAATTGTGCCAGCTTCAACATTCTTCATCTCTACTGAAATGTGTTTAAGGAGAAATAAACCACTTTTAATCAGGCAACTGCAATAAATCTGGTAACTGCAGTATTTCTCCTACAATCGCTACAAGAAATCTTCTGATTACAGGGCCATTTTAAGGATCCTGTAAAAAAGTGTGAACATCAGTGTGTCTTCTGACAAGAGCAGTATAAGCTCAAAGGATGAATACAAAAACAGCAAGTAAAAGTCTGTGGGCATCTCCGTCCGTGAGGACCATAGATTTGAAGATTCAACCAAATAGAAACTCAGTAAGAGACGAGTCTGGAAATTGTTCGCATTTCCAGTCATCAAATTGGAACTCTAGATTAGGCATATTTGCGATACATCAACACTTTCTAAAGTTCAGTGTCCAAGGTGAGTCACAGTCCAAATGCAAATCTGCATTTATCAGCTATTATCCTTATCGTCTTTCTTCCTCGTCATCGATCAAGTC
Organism: Ambystoma mexicanum; assembly: GCF_040938575.1. Classification (NCBI taxonomy): domain Eukaryota; kingdom Metazoa; phylum Chordata; class Amphibia; order Caudata; family Ambystomatidae; genus Ambystoma; species Ambystoma mexicanum. The sequence continues at coordinate 918,831,203 of NC_090926.1, read as the reverse complement.
TGCACACACTGAAATTCTTGTTCTTGTCTTACTTCTGAATCGATAGCTGGGTGTGCTGCTGCCTCATTGGTGTACAACCTCACATCATTTAGGTGGATCCAAGCTTATCTGCCTCGGACGTTTACTGCTGAGGGAGTGACATTTTCAACACAAAAGGGACCATTAAATCTTGGCTCGTGCCACTAGTGAAGTTTTTAATTAGCACGGTTTTGTCAACAAATAGTTTAGGTGCTGATAATAATTCAATAGATCCGGTTACTGAATGGTCTTCCTCCCTGTTCTGAGACCGACCCCCCTGGTGCTTGAGTTGATCTGAAACGAGAGAGAGGCTCGAGGTCATGCAAGTCAAATAAGTTTGCATTTCATCACCTAGCAATTTTGCAGTGCTGTGTGCATCACTTCTACTCCTCAATGGAGGTGTAAGAGGCATACTCATTTGCCTCCCTGTTACTAACTCGTGAGGTGTGAGGTGGTGGTCCAACTCAGTCTGATTTCTTAGGGCATATAAAGCTAAGGGCAAGAATCACTTTTTCAACGTTAACTTGAGTTTGGCTATCCTTTCTTTAAGGAGGTTGTTGAGTCTCTCACTTATCCCGTTTGCTTGCCGGTGATAAGCAGAAGTAAACCTGTGCTTAATGCTCAGTAGCAATTCTATCTGTTCATATTCTTCATTGACAAAATATGGTCCTTTATCAGATCTCAGCACTTCAAACACACCCCATCTTGGAAAGACTTCATGTACTAAAATCTTTGCTATGCAAGTGGCATCAGGGTGTGTACACGGACCTGCTTCAATCCATCTGGAGAAGGGACACACCACCACTGCCAGATACATATATCCATTACACACCTGCACCATATCAACATAGTCAATATGATAATGCTGAAAAGGACCATTCAGTCGAGGAATTACTCCTCTAATTGTTCTCATTGTATGCCCACAAGCAAATTTCTGACATACGATACAATTCACTACATAGAATACAACGTGTTCTAACAGATTTGGAACAAACCAGTCTTCTGCAATCGTTGCAGCAAGACTCTCCCTAGTCATATGCGCGGGGTAATGCAGCTGTTCTAGCTCAATATTTAGTAATGCTACTGGCATTACTGGCTTTCCAGTGCTATCCTGTCTCCATAATGCTTCTGTGGGGGATAAAGAACACCTGCTTCGTTTCCATAATTCCTGCTCTTCCTGTGGTGCACTTCCCTGAATATCCATTAATTGGTCTTTGGCAAATGATTAAACCATTCTCGTACTATCGTAACTGTGACTTCCTTCTCCTTTACACTTGGAGTATCAAAACTTGAAATATCTGGAGAATATGCAACCCTTTTGGCTTCTGCGTCTGCGGCTTCATTTGCACAAGAGATGAAGTCTGTTCGCTTAGTATGCACTGCAAATTTTACTATTGCTAAGGCTACTGGGAGTTGTAGTGCCTTAATAAGCCTATCCAATAAAGATGCATGCTGCACTGGAGGGCTGTCCGCTCTGAGGGAGCCCCTCCTTTTCCAATGTGCTAGCCCTGCGTGTATGGTTGACATCACATAGGCAGAGTCACTGTACACCGTCACTTCCTGCCCTGCATGACTTTTGAGCATGACAATAAGCGCTACTAATTCTGCTGCTTGTGCTGAGATATGAGATGGCAGCCTTCCACTTGCTACAACCTCAAAGTCCCCATTCACTCTATGCCTTACTAGAGCTGCGCCAGAATGTCTCTCTCCACTCGTTAGAGCAATTTTGTAAAGAACCGTCAATAAAGAGGATTTCCCCCCTGACAAGACATTCTCTCTTACGCATGGTATATCATCGTAAAATTCAACATAAATTGTACATTCATGCACATGCTTGCCCTCTGCCACTGGCTCAGATACAAATGTGTCAGGGTTCACTATTTTACATCTGACAATTTTGATCATTGGATTCATAATCATTACTTCATAAGCAGAGGCTCTCCGGGATGTCAATGTACCTTTGGGTTTCTCTAAAATGGCAAACAAAGCATGTTCCACAAAAAGCGTCATAGCACAGCCCATTATAATACTTGTAGATTTGTTAACTGCAAAAGCGGTGGCTGGCAATGACTGTTCACAAGGAAAGTACCCTTTCATAACTGGATCTAAAATCCCACTATAATATGCCAGAGGTTTGTATCCTCATGTAGTCCTCTGTGTAAGTATGACTGTCATGACTGTCCCATTCGTGTGTGAGAATAAGAAAAACTCCTCAGCATAATTGGGGTTTCTCAAAACAGGAGCTCTGATAATTGCTTTCTTCAATTCCGCAAATCCTTCCTCCATTTCCTCAATCCATTCTATTTTCTCCTTGTTCACATGTGCTTTCTTTAAAGCCTGCAAAAGGGGTCTTGCGTGTGAACTGTAGTCAAACACCCATGCTCTAACATAATTACATAGTCCCAGAAATAGTTGCATCTGTTTCACTATGTGCAGTTTTGCGGTTTTCACAATCACCTCAGCTCTTTCAGGTGTCATATTGTTTCCCTCATGTGAGATCAATTGTCCTATGCATAACACCTCTTCCTGACAATACTGTAGCATTCAACTGAATCGAGTCCTGTCTGCACTCATCTTCTGTAGTCCCACAAATTAAAATGTCATCTACGTACTGTATCATAGCACTTTTCAAATCAAGTCCATCTGAAAAACTCTGTTAAAGCTCAATGGAGACTCACAGTACCATGGGGGCAGCCTACTGTGCTTCAGATGAGTCTGGTGAAACGTAAATGAAGTCAAGTCCTTGTGCAACGGTATTGAGAAAAATGCATTTTCAAATCAATCACTGTGAAATATTGCGCTTCCACTGGGCTACTGCATAGTATCGTCGCTGGGTTAGGAACTAAAGGAAACTCTGCCTCTACAATCTGGTTAATTGGTCTCATATCTTGTATAAATCTCCATGAACCTCCCTTTGATTTTTTTCACAGGATACACTGTGGTGTCACACAATGATTCTGATGGCATCAAAATACCTTGTTTCATCAGTGCTGAGATAGTCTTGAATATACCCTCATCTGCCTCATGAGACATTGGATACTGTCTTGCTCTAGGTAAAATCGCCCCTGGCTTCAGTTTTATTTTGACTTCCCTTATCCCCTTCAATAGGCCTACATCATAAGGCCCTGTAGTCCATAAGACACTTGGCACCTTCTGCAAGTCTTTGTCAAAAAATGGTGGACGCTTCTGCATTATCGCCATTCGCTGTGGGATCTCCCTTTTCTCTATTCTTATCCAATATGTAATGCTCATAAAGAACAGCACTTCATAACCTGTTGGATCGTCTCTAAACATGTCGTCATCAGAAATGTCAGTCAACCTGCACCCTTCTTCGAGAGCTATCACTGTTCTACATGGTCTACCCTCATCATCTTTTCCTTCAAGCATCGCCATTTTACTTCGTACTATAGCTGCTTCTAATCCGACAGGGATAGTTTGCCCCCCCCCTCTTCGTACATAGGTATCTGCAGACTAAACAAGAATTTGTCAGGTATCCTTATAGTTTTTCCCACTAAGCCAGGTATCCATGCTAATAAAATGCTCACCCCATAAAGGAAAACCTTCTTGCTCCATCGGTACACCTCACGGAGCCACTTGCCTTGTAAATGCTAGTATAAATTCTCCCATATTTAAGTAGTGTATTCCAGGAGTGGAACACACTATACATTCATCAGTGAAAGAAATCGTCATGTTAGGTTTTGTCATCAAATCTCTTCCCAAAATGTTAACTGGTGTCTGTCATGAATACAACAATAGAGCAGGCATGTCACACTCTCCTATAGAGACTGGTAATTTGACGGTAAAAAGGAACTCAACTCGTAGCTCCAGAGAATCCCTGAGCATTCATGGCAATTCCCGACATTGGATATGTTCCCTCTTGTATACATGAATGAGTAGCCCCAGTGTCTACTAGAAAAAGAAAAGATTTGCCTCCTATTGTCAGATCAACCCTTGGTTCCTATTGGGGGTCTGGTGTCACTGGTAGTGCTGAACACATCAAGTCGCCCTGTGAGCTGTCCTATTGTGGATAAATGCATACCCCTGTATCTGTAAAAGGATTTCCTCCCATCACAGTGACGCCTCCTATTCTAGATGTCAGTAACTGTCCCATATTTGCATAAAGTTGTGTCTGCATGGGTGCATGCTGTGACTGCCCCTGCAGTGGATTAATTTGTGGTTGCTGTGGTTGCTGTGTCTGTTGCATTTGCGATGCTTGTGTCTGATACACTGTCTGATCTTGGGCAAACACTTCCCTATTTTGTGTGCTATATGGTGGAGGATAAGCTGTCGCCCTCTTGAAAATTGCCCATTCTGTACATTTTCTTGGCTACCACACATGCGAGCAATGTGCCCTGTCATCCCGCAAGCCCATCGTACTGGGTGTGCATGTCTGATAAGTCCCTCTTGTTAAATTGTCCCTGGGCATTCTGAGTCTCATTCTGTACATTTTGAAAGCCAACTTGATTATTTTGAAATCCACTTTTTCCTCTATAGCCCTTGCCTCTGCCTCGTGGCACAAACTCGTTCCCTCCTTGGTCCATCAGGCGCTGGTTATTCACTTGTGATGCACCCACTGCTTGCTCTATTCCCTGCCCTTCTCTGCTTGTCAATGCCACCCCTTCTATGGCATAGTTTGACAATTTCTTTCTGAACTAATTTAGCTTCCTTAAGTTTTCTAGCCTCATGTTTCTTCTTGTTTTCCTCCTGCAATAGCTGACAGTGATGCTCTATTGTCAACTGTATTTCAGACAACATCTTCACTTCCATTCCCACTTGCTTTTTGAGTTGCCTCTGTACTTGCTCGGGGAACCCTTGACATTAAATGTGGTAAAATACTGACACCGTTTTTGCCCACAACTTGCGCGTTTCAGGAGTCAAGAGCTCTTGAATGTCCTGAATGTAAGCAACAGGGTCTTCATCTTCTTTCATCTTAGGTGTCATGATTGTACCCATGTCTGATGTGTCAGGATAATGTAGCCTTCGAGCCCTCAAAACATCTTCTCTGTCATTGTTAAATGGTGCAACATTGTGCGCTGTGTTCTGTGCGGTCACACTTGAGTAGCCTGCTCTCTTCCTTATGTCATCAGCTCTTTCCACAAGAATGGCTGCAAGGAGACCCTTAATGTCCTCTATTGCCAATGTATATCCTCCCGTCATTTTGTCTAATTCATAAATACATTTTCCTGCACCCGATGTCAAACTCGGGAGTTTGCACCTTAAATTTTGCTCCCCCTTTTTCCAATAAGGGATACTATGTAAACCCTAATCTGCAATCGGCACCAATCGTCTGCCTAACCATAGCAATGACAATGGTCCCTGACCATCCCCTAGCTCGTAGCAATCTTAACTTGCTCACATATGGCAGTGATTCACCTCTCTCAATATACGATCATCCTCTGGGACGCTCTGGGACGCTCTGGGTACGCTGTGGGATCTGGTGTCCTTTCCTTAGGTTGCTCTAGAGTGGACCAGCTTACTTCCTTGTCTGCCTACAGGCTTCCCTCGGGAGCACATGCGCCTCCTCCCTCTTCCCCACAGAAGGATTCTCGCTCCTCATCTGACATGTCTAATCCCCAACTAGTGTGACTGTCATCTCCCCCGCCCTTCTCTAAGTTCGGTCTGCTTAAGGACAAGGCTCTGTGCTCGAGGCTGAACAGTTTTTCTCCTTCGCCCCACAATTGAAATACTAGGGATTTATCCCCCTTGTCTTGGCTTCCCGATTTGCTACTTTCCTTTAATTTTTGATAGGCTTTATCGATTCTGTCTCCGATACTTCCTATGTCAAAGTTCTCTTAGTCTAATAATATTCTAGATGCCCCTGGCATTACTCCCTTTAACGGAAGGAACTCTTTTATGTTATCCCATTGTATTGCTTGCCTTGGCCCTATTAGCTCCTTCTGCATACGGCTAATATCAAGCTCCCGCTCTCTCCTCTTACATTCTAACTCTTCATCTAACTCTCTCCACTTTCTCGCCTCTCTTCTAATTCTCGCCTCCTCTTGCCTTTGTTCTTCTCTTCTTGCTTCTGCTCTTCTTTCTTCTTCTCTTCATATCTGTATTCTTTTGTCTCTTAATTTCTGCACTTCCTTCTCTTCTCTCTTCCTTTCTTCTTTGTCTCTATCTTCTATTGCTCTATGCCTATTTTCATACTTTCTTTGCTCCTCTGCTCTTTCTTGTTTTTTCTCTTGCTCCTCCTGATACATCTGTTCTCGCCGCTCCCTGCTATTTTGCTTATGGTCATCTTCTGTCAGTCTTTTTTCTCGTTCCCTGTCCTTTCTATCCTGTTATTCCTGATGTTCGATTTGCCTCACTTCCTCAATGCTTTTCCCATCTAGCTTGAGTAATATCTGTCCTTCCAACCATTCATTCTGCACAAGCGTTGCCTCATCAGCTGTATCCTTTTCTCCTTTCTATCTATTGATCTCTTGTTCTATTTCTGTCGATATATTCGCTCACTCACTTTTCTCTTACTTGCTTTGTATGATATTGAAGATCTCTTCTTTTCCCTTACTCTCCTCTGGACTATCCTGTCAACAATCTCAATGTCAATATCCCCGCTTCCCTCTTCAAACTCCTCACCTGTTGAATCAGAGTCCTCTTCAATAGATCAGAGAGTTCGATGCGCTCTGTAGTCCTTTTCTTTTTTTCTTTGTTGCAGATATCTCCCACGAGAAGAAGCCACAGTGAGAACAATAGGAACGCCCTGACTGTGACCCCCTCCTGGGAGAGACCGAAAAGGGGAAAAAAGCCAAGTGTAGGTAAAAACCCCAAGGAAATCACAACAGCAGGTGGGAATCTTGATGGAGGTTGTAGCAGTGGAAGTCAACGGAAATCAGCAATACTCAGTAATAGAAAGCGAGGAAGGAATAACAGGAAACAGGAAGTGTAGGAAATGCAATAACTCCCACAACAAATAAAACGGAAAAATTGCAAGCAATAACAGGATGGTTAATAAACCAAAGACTAAGAAGGAAAATAGGGAGAGAAAGGTCCTGGGAATCGGAACCTGAAAGAGCGAGGAGGAGTAGAGAGAGGAAAGCTCAGCGGAGCCACAATACAGCGTACAGCAAACCGCGGCAACAAAAGAAATCACAGCTGACCGGAAGGGTTGCAACGCACAGAAGGAAGATAGGGTGTGGCTTAAATAACGCCACGTTCGCTAAACGGAGAAAGACTAGACCGTCAAGTGGACGTGACATGATACACGTGACAGGAATTAGGAAGTGCATAATCAGAATCGGGGCCACAGACGCCAGGTAGGAATGCGGCGCATGACAGTATGCCCCCTTCCAAGACACAGACCTCCTGGTTTACCAGGATGCAATCGATGAAACTTTCTTAGAAGTATTGGGGCATGGATATGTGAACGAGGTTCCCAAGAGTCCTTCGAATGAGAAAAACCTTTCCAATGGACCAGGTATTCCAGGCGCCCTTTACGATACCTAGAATCCAACAACTGGGAAACCTTGTATTCAGATGAATCAGGGGAGTGAGAAGAAATAGGTAAAGATCGAGCCTTGTGAGACTGATCGGCACTCTTAAGAAGTGAAGCATGAAACACCGGGTGGATCCGTCTCAATGCATGTGGTAATTTTAGACAGAATGCCACTCGATTGATCTTCTCAGTGATAGTATAAGGTCCAATGAACCAAGGGGAGAGTTTAGACGGACGAGACTATCTTTGGAGATATTTAGTGGATAACCACACTCTAGAGCCCACTTTCCAATCAGGAACCACCTGCCGGTGTCGATCTGCCTGTTTCTTATAGACTTGTAAACTGTCATTCAGGTTTACCTTTGCTTTTACTTGAGTATCTTTTAACCTGGACAGTGTTTCATCAACCGCCGGAAGGGTAGGTTGAAAGGTCGAGAGAGGAATAATGGCTCCGGGATGAAAACCATGTGAACAGTAGAAAGGAGACATCCCACTTGCTGAATGTCTGGCATTGTTATAGGCGAATTCTGCCGTTGGCAAAAGTTCCACCCAGTTGTCTTGTTCCAAGTTCGTGAACTGCGTAAGTATTGTTCCAAGGTGGCATTCAAGCGTTCCGTCTGGCCATTCGTGTGGGAATGAAATCCAGACGATATAGCACGCTGAATGTTAAGAATAGCACAAAGCGATTTCCATAATTTAGAGACATATTGACTCCCCCGGTCTGATATTATTTTGTCTGGGAGACCACGGAGTCTAAAAATGTCTTTTATGAAAACCAATGCCATGTTGTCAGCCGTTGGGAGACCTGGGAGCGGAGAAAAATGGGCCATCTTGGTAAGAGAATCGATAGTCACCATTATACATGTGTGTCCCTGTGAGGGTGGTAAGTCCACAATGAAATCTGTGGATATATGATTCCACGGGCGATCAGGAATGGTGTCTTGTTGCAACAATCCCAGGGGCATCGTAGTACTGTTTTTGCTCTGACAACAGATTTTGCAGGTCCTGACATATCGTTTAACATCCTCAGGCAAACCCTGCCAATAGAAAGTTCTTCTTATCAAGTCTAAGGTACTGACTTGCCCTCTATGGCCTGCTGTTTTGTGATCATGGCACCAAGACAAGATGTCTTTTGGAGGGTCTTGAATGGTACCCATATCTTTTTGTCTTTGAAGAACAGGCCATCATGTTCAGTCATGCCATTGGGCTCCGGTTGAGAGGAAGCAGCTTCTCTAATCTGTTGAAAAAATGAGGTGATGGTAGCCACTATTAGATTCCTTGGGAACAGTTTTTCAGGGTAGGAAGAGGCTGTCTGTGAGGCACGTGTCTTTCTGGATAGAGCATCAGCCAAGGTATTCTGACTACCGGGGATGTAAGTAATCTGGAAATCGTATTGTGAAAAGAAAGGTGCTCATCTTGCTTGTCTGGAGTTTATGCAATCCATTGACTGTAACACCTGTACATTTTTGTGATCAGTTCGAATTGTGAAGGGGTGGCAACTCCCTTGTAGAAGATGTCTCCAAACTTCGCAACCCTTTTTCACAGCTAAGAGTTCTCTTTCAATGACAGAATAATTCTGTTGGCTTGTTGTAAGAGTCTTTGACAAATAGGCTATTGGATGTTCTGTATTGTCATGTTCCTGTAATAAAACTGCTCCTATGGCTGCAGCTGAAGCATCGGTCTCAAGGATAAAAGGTTTCCTTTGATCTGGGTGACGTAGGATGGGAGCACTACAGAAACTTTTCTTCAAGAGTTGAAAACTGTCTTCAGCCTGAGTGTCCCAGAAAAAAGGCGTGGCTGACTTCTTAAGTAAACTGGTGATGGGTAGAACGATGTTCGAGAACCCTGGTATAAATCGCCTGTAAAAGTTTGTCAAGCCCAGGAATCGCTGTATATCCTTAACAGATGAAGGAGCTGGCCATTGTAGAATGGCATCGACCTTCTTTTGGTCCATTTGAATTCCTTGAGATGAAAGAATAAATCCCAAGTAGGGTACAGAAGAAACACCAAATACACACTTTTCCCTTTTGACTAGTAGTTTATGCCTTTTGAGTCGCTCCAGTACTTCATTGAGATGTATTAGATGTTCTAGCAGGGTCTGAGAGAAAACCAGTATGTCGTCAAGGTAAACTACAACAGAGACAAATAACAAATCTGAGAGGATACGGTCGATAAACCTTTGAAAAATCGCAGGAGCATTCACTAGTCCGAAGGGCATCACGTAGTATTCATATAGGCCAAATGGTGTTCTGAACGCAGTCTTCCATTCATCTCCGGGACGTACTCTGAGTATATGATAAGCGTTATGCAGATCCAACTTTGAGAAAACCGTTGCTCCTTGTACGGATTCTAAGATGTCTGGGATCAGCGGCATGGGGTATCTGTCCTTGAGAGTTACTTTGTTAAGTCCCCTATAATCAATGCATGGTCTGAGGTATTTGGAATCCCGTTTGGGGATAAAGAACAAAGGAGCAACTGCCGGGGACTTTGAAGGTCTAATGAGACCATTACACAGGTTATCGTCCAAGTATTTCCATAGTACTTCCTTTTCAGTTTTTGATAACACAAACATCCTGCCAAAGGGTACGAGAGCGTTGGGAGCCAGGTCAATGGCGCAGTCCTCAGGTCTGTGAGGAGGTAACGACATGGGAGCAGCTTCTGCAAATACTGATTGGTAATCCTCCAAAACTTTGTCAAGAGTGTGTACTCCAATAGTCGTGTAAAGAGTGGTGGGATGGATCTTTACCTTCTGATAAGTTGTGTCCTTGAAACAATGTGCTTGACAAAAATTAAAGTTGAAATGCAAACTGTTGGATTTCCAGTTCATGTTGGGATTATGTTGACGTAACCAGGAGATCCCTGAAATCAGAGGAAAATGAGCTGCCCTGATAATGTCGAAAGTGATGACTTCTGAATGCTGAAAAATGGTGAGAGGCAGAGGTTCTGTTGTTTGCACAATGAGTCCAGAACTCAATGGTGTACCGTCTACCCACTCTACCTTTTGGCCGTGTCTGCGATCAACTCGCTTTGCTCCAACTTTGTCCACCCAGAGTGTATCAGCAAAATTTCCTGCCGCACCACAATCTAAAAGTGCCAGAGTCTCCAGTTGATTGCCATGAATGGTAACTGTTACTGTTAATACCATAAGCCTTGAATCTTCTTAGGGATCTGACAAATCAATTGACATAGTCACATAGGGACTGGAAGATTGCCCTCGATAACCAGTCCCTTTTAGGTACGAGGGTTTGCGTTTTCCGCCGGTTTCTGAGGCAATTCTTTAAAATTATGTACTGAATGACGATCCGAAGCACAATAAGCACATAGGCCAAGTTCCCTTCTCCTTTTCCTTTCTTCAGAGGTCAGGGACCGACGAGTAGCTCCGATTTGCATGGGTTCATCACTAAGTTTGAATGAAGATGAAGCAGGTGAGGAGGTTCTTGTAAAAGAGGGGCGTGTCTTGTGTCTCTCCTGCCACCTTTCTTGCATCCTGAATTCCATCTGAAGCGCGGCAGTCATCAGATCCGGTAACGAGACAGGACGAGGAAAATGAGGCAATTCGTCTTTAAGTTCCTCTCTGAGGCCTCGGCAAAATAATATAAATTGAGATTGCTCTGACCAACCAGTCTCCAATGCGAGTCTTTTGAAAGAGAAAATGTAAGACAACACATCGGCTTGGCCCTGGCGAATGTCTAACAGGTCTTCCCCTGCTGCCATAGATATTTCTGGTCTCTCTAATGTGCGTTTTACTAGATCCACAAAGGTATCGAAATTTTGAAGAATTGGGTTGGTTCCTGTGACTAGAGGGGTAGCCCAAGCAAGAGCATTCCCAGTCATGTTTGATATTAGAAACCCGACTTTGGCATGATCTGAAGCATAGGTGCGGGTTCTAAATGAACAATACACCCTGCAAGCATCAAGGAATTCTTTTAGGGTCTTAGGAGACCCATCGTACTTCCCAGAGGACAAAGACATAGGAGGTAGATCTGTTGTGGATGGTTCGCATGCCGACACATTTGTTTCAAAAGGTTATTTTCAGCTTTCATGTTTTGCATTTCGAGAGAAAGATTTTGCACCGCAGCTATTAACTCTTGCACTTGCTCAGGAGTAGCCATTCTTGATGTTTGGTGGCATTGCAAACTGTCAACAATCTCGATGTCAATATCCCTGCTTCCCTCTTCAACCTCCTCACCTGTTGAATCAAAGTCCTCTTCAATAGATCCGAGAGTTCGATGTGTTCTGTAGTCCTTTTCTTTTTTTCTTTGTTGCGGATATCTCCCACGAGAAGAAGCCACAGTGAGAACAATAGGAACGCCCTGACCGTGACCCCCTCCCGGGAGAGACCGGAAAGGGGAAAAAAGCCAAGTGTAGGCAAAAACCCCAAGGAAATCAAAACAGCAGGTGGGAATCTTGATGAAGGTTGTAGCAGTGGAACTCAACGGAAATCAGCAATACTCAGTAATAGAAAGCGAGGAAGGATTAACAGGAAACAGGAAGTGTAGGAAATGCAATAACTCCCACAACAAATAAAACAGAAAAATTGCAAGCAATAACAGGATGGTTAATAAACCAAAGACTAAGAAGGAAAATAGGGAAAGAAAGGTCCCGAGAATCGGAACCTGAAAGGGCGAGGAGGAGTAGACAGAGGAAAGCTCAGCGGAGCCAGAATACAGCGTACAGCAAACCGCGGCAGCAAAAGAATGCACAGCTGACCGGAAGGGTTGCTCAATACGTACGAGACTTTTTAAAGTACCTTCACCAAGTTAAAACAACAAATATGAGTGATCGAACAATTGCCGCTCAGACCTCTATTTCTCAATGATCTTTGCCTACCTCTGGATTGGTACCAACCACTTTCCTAGGCAGATAGTATAACCTCTTGACTTTATCTCAATTCCTTTACAACATATATCATTCTTTGACACCTTTTCTTCACATAAAAACACAGACTAGGCAACTTTGCACATAAAAACCTCGGTGATCACCCTTTTTCCTTCCGCTCTAATCAAATACTCTGATCACAGAGTTTAGCTCATCTCCTTATATGGACCTGTCCATACGTAGCCTAGTGACCCCAACTGGGATGTGAGACAACCTCTTCTAAACCACCTTGGGTCAGGACTCTTGGCACTTATCTTTATCTCTATCTCTTCACAATATTTTCCTTTACTCCCATTACATTTGTTACTTTTGTTACTTTCTTTAAAAATGACCCCAATGCCATCCTCTTAGTTTGCTGTTCCCCTCAGTCTACTCACCATTCGCTCGGTTGGCTTGAGGCCTTCGGTATCGTCTCCTGCTCTTAACCAGCCATTTTCGCCTTCCATCCACAAGGCGCCTGTGTAAACCATGTAGGGATTTCGCCATACAGGAACCCTGTCCACCGGCTTGATTCGTCTTGCAAAATTTTGATTTGGCCGCTCTGCACAGCAAACCCTGCCATCTTCCGGCTCAATGGCGGAGGATGTCTAATCGTCTGAAATACTGGAGTTACTTAGTCGATGGGTCTTATGGCCCTTAAATAGGTAGCAGATCGTGCAGTAGATGGGATGCAGAGTAACTCTTACACCAAATAGTCAAACCAACTCAGGAAGAAGGCAAAGTCTTTTTCTCCTGTTTTATTATGAATTATCAAAAAAAGGGAGTTACAACAGACATCAACGGACCTCGTACAGCGTTCTCTCAGTCGTTCAAAAGGCACACTTTTATAGTAAAAACTCATCATACGTGACATCATATTACGTGGCAAACAAGAAAACCCTACGTAGGATTGTGATAGGGGAACATCTAAGTACTTTTTCTGTAGGGGATCGGATTGTGATTGGGTCTCTTCAGTCAGGTGGACAACTTATGCTCACCCCTACTACAAGCCATCTTCAACATTTATTCAGTACACAGTATATCATTGGCTCTCGAACGATAAGGCCTTTCATTATACAGCCCTCTACAATTGGTTGGCACGCTTGTGCCATCCTGGAACATTCGGCTCCCTAACAGCACGTAATGAACTACCCCGGGTGTCAGAGGGAGGACTTGACTGTGTCTCCCCACCCACTTAGCCCAACATCTCTCATGACCCGTGCCTTCTGCCATGCAGATTTCCTTTGAACTTGGCCTTGCAATGTATCGTTGCCTCTGAGAATATAAGAGAGTGTGAGCATGCTTCTGGAAATCCTATTTCCATCAGTGGCTCAAGTGACAGGAGACCACGATTCAGCGCAGTTTACAGCATGTAATAGTCTAAAAGGAATGAACTTGGCAGGCATGGTGTTCTTTCTTTGCACCTTGACGAGATAAGATTCTGCTTCTCTTGTTTACTGTCTACAGGAATAGATAACCAGTTCTTGGCTGCTACAGCCCTGACATCAGACCAGACAGCCTTCTCGGTCCTTCTATGATTCCAGCTGCTTTCTTGCTGCAACACAGTTTTCAGCCATTTTCTTCATGGGCTTTGAGCTTACTAAAATTGTGACACCGAATGTCCAGATTCTATACAATGGTGGCACCGCCTGCAATCTATTCACTACCTATAGCTAGCTTTTATGATCACTTAGTCTCCTTGCGTTGCTGCACCTGTACAGTTATTTAATGGCTTTCATTTTCTGCAGTACTCTACACACGTGCAATCTTTGTTCCGCATATGAAAGTATACTTGATTCTTTACTTCGTCGTCAGATTCTATAAGGACTATACATCCCCTTCTCCAACCACTCTTCTCAGTGAGTCACGCTTGTCTCTTGTGATGTCACCAACTTCTCGTTCTCTCGTCTTACTATTCCTTCAGGAAGCTCTTCCACAAGATTATTATCTCTCTCCGGGGATACATCAGATAAGTTTTCTCAGTGGATACCTTTTCTCAAAGACTCTCCTCGGAATGGTCACAGTAGTCACTGGTGTCAAACATGGCACGATCTTTGTCTTCCAGCATATGGGCGCGAAGGTCGCGGGACTTCCTGCAGGGGCACTCGGCTGCTCCTCTACACAATATAAAGAATAAATAACCCCCAATTAAATGATGAGCATTTGTGAATAGATAAGCATCAGTAGTTTCTATCACTGTATCAAAATAACTAAAAAGAATATATATTAAACATTACTATTAACAGTAAAGGTCCATGGCCCAAATGAAAAAACATAAATAAGTTATCGATTTTACATTATCACGTGTCATATAGTTCCTTGGGTCCGTGCCTATATCAAAACATTGTACTGTACATTTAACCTAAAAGAGCTATACTTGTATTTGGAGGTGTATGAACCCAGAACCCAGAGTTAGTTTAGAACTATAGAACTAATACATTATTATTTTAAAATGAAATAAAATAAAATACAGTGTGTATATATATATATATATATATATATATATATATATATATTTCTTTTTTTTTTTTTTCACGGTAAAAACGTTGTTAAAGGGACGTTATGGTTAAGTTGCGCTACTAAAAACCTATGAAATTCAGTAAAAAAAACATTGTTAAAAGGACCTTATGGTTACAAGTAAAATCGAAAAACCCCTGAAATTCGCCAGTTACGGTAAGCTAAGCAAACACCACTGCTAAGACTAACACCCAGGTCATCAAAGATGACATCACAAATATCATCACAAATATCATTGATGACATCACTGATGACATCATATGTCTAGCAACTTCTTTTTTGTTTACTTACATATCTAGGCCAGGTGGTTTTATTTACTGACATTCAGAAATTTAGGTATTACATTTATAGATGTTGCTATTCTCACATGTTCTTACACTACTTTCCTTAGAATTTAATTGCATTTTATGATGTAGATATATAGGGGAAGAAGCAGGCCTGAAACACAGCAATAATTTTTGTGCATGAATACAATCATGTAGATTATACACAGATACTAATGATACTGCCTCTTGTTTGCTTACTTTACTCTCCATATATAAGCCCCATATTTGTATGCATTGTAGTCTATTTATGTTTTGTGTGTATTAGCAGAAATATGTCGTAAGTGATGCATTATTAGCTACTTAGTACATGTGTCACAGTACGGAAAAATCTGATACAGAAATATTCACCATTTTATTATATAGCTTTGGAAAATTACAAATATTGCACCTCTATGGTGTATGCTGCAGTCAATACCTACATTTCTGTATGAGTAGGTTCCTGTACTAGAAAGAACACTGCAACGGAATGTCCTTTAGAACACTATATTGCATAATTAAGTATGTAGTTTATTACACATCTCCCGATAATCCCTGATACTTTTTTTGCCAACATTACATTCACAAACCCTTGTATAAAAAGTAAATGCACATGTGATGTCATCAGTGATGTCATCAATCATATTTGTGATGTCATCTTTGATGTCCTGGGTGTTAGTCTTAGCAGTGCACGGTGGTGGCGCGAGTTATGGTTGCCTAGCTTACCATAACTGGCGAATTTCAGGGTTTTTTCGATTTTACTTGTAACCATAATATCCTTTTAACCAAGTTGTTTTACTGAATTTCATAGGTTTTTAGTAGCGCAACTTAACCATAACGTCCATTTAACCAAGTTTTTCATTGAATTTCATAGATTTTTATGAGTGCAACTTAACCATAATGTCCCTTTAACAAAGTTTTTTCATTGAATTTCATGGGTTTTTACCAGTGCGTGCTATTTTCCTACAACTTACTAATATCATACTTGCCCAATATAGCAATATTTGTGTCCAATTTACAAAGTGACCCCTTAAAACTCTGCCATTTCCCACCTTAAAGAATCATTTTTAACACTTCTATGCACTTTTTGAAACTATTTCAACTAGTTTTGCATCCATGGATGTCTACGAACATCTGACTTCATTACGGACCCTCCAGACACTGCCACATGACCATACGCTGGCGCGAGGCATGATGACGTGTCCGAGAACCCGTTCGCACTTCACGATAAGATCCGTGCTTCGCGGACAGTTCGGAACTGCATTTTCCACTGATCTGGGAACTTTCAACTTCAAAATTTCCCTTCCACAGCTCCAACACCTATTCCTACTCATTATCCATTAACAATCTAGTACACAGTACATACTTTTAGCAAAACTGCTATTTATCTTAAAATGGCATCAGCTGTTGCCATCACTCCTCCCCAAGAGCCACCACCACCACTGCTTTAATCAAGGAGTAAGAGAAACTCTGCCCCCTACCTTAGAAATAACACACGCTCAACATTTTCCCCTGTCCACCTACCCTTCCATATTAGTGTTTGGTGCCTCTTCCCTCATTTCCTCCCCACATTTCGTTCTTAGCTCTCCTGGAATATTGTGGCATTCATCCTCCGTTCCAGGGACTGGAATGGTGGATACCGGCCCAGCAGTCCAAGTTATCAGCCCAAGCGAAGCAAGGGCGGATAACAAGGTCTCTGGACCATTATCCCCCCATTCCAGCCCCTGAAATGGGAGATGAAGGCCATTAGCACCGTAGGTTCCCAAAGCGGGAACCCAGGGTGCTAAAAAAAGAGGATTTTTCTTCTGACACCAGGGCGCCGAAGGAAGGAAAATACTTTTCCAAGATGGCCACCATGGAAAGGGAAGGCGAGGGTTCCATACAGGGCCCCTCTTCGCTTTGCATGGCAGCCTGCAGAAGGCAAAAAGAGAACCCTATGACCATATTACCACAAGCACATTTTTCTTCCCTTTCAGATCTATCCTAATTTTGAATAACTTGACCACAAAGCCAGGCCCAGGTGGACATGGCCACTTTGATCCTATGTTTTGACCCTTGTGGTCATTGCCAGTAGCCAGATTGTCCGGATCATGACCTTATTCCATGACCCAGACAATCTGGCCACTGCCCATGGCCACAGGCTACCCCTCATTCACTAAAGGTATACCGCTATTTTTTGTAGCTACATTATGACACTTGTCAAATAATAAAACACTGGCACATTTGCAAAACCATCTTGTAGGTACTTGCCAATGCTCCTTACGCAAGTTTGCTGGAAATCCACCCATGTTTTATTTTTTCAAAAGTGTCAAATGTATGCACATACAATCGTCATATAACCTAGCCGCCACTTCACAAAACCATTCAGACTTTACGAAAGCATCTAAATGTAGATCTATAATCTTTTTACAAATCTTTGTGTAGATTTGTCAAATGGCACCACATTTATAAGCCTTTACAATATTTTGGGACCCCCTGTAATTTAGTCCCCTCTTGAAAGAATCCCACCAAACTTCACAAAAACATTTATATCCAAATGTATTATCAGTTTCCTAAATTAAGTGTAGATTCATCAAATGGCACCACATTTATGAGCCTTTACAATATTTTGGGACCCCCCTGTAATTTAGCCCCCCCCATGACAAAATTTGTAAACTCACTCAGAATCAGGTCAGCAATATACATGCAAAATTTCATTCAGTTCCATTAAGTAGCGCCAAAGTTATATATAAGCCATCCAAGAACTGCATTTCACCAGCCCTGTAATGCTGAGGTGTTCGCGAACTTCACAGGACTGTCCGCGAACATCCGAACTGTTCACGAAATTTCGTGGCAAAAAAACACAATTGTTTTCACTTCTTGCAGCCATATCCCATCCTCATCACCCCTTATCTCACCAGAGATAATTTGATAAGTTTGACTAGTGCAATGTTGTGTTTTTTAATGTTTTTACTGCGATGTCCGCAAATCCAAGATGGCGGGCGTTTCCAAAAATCTGACAGACTTCACGCTCTTCACCATCCAATCAGCTAACAGGTTGCATGTCCGTGGACATGACGCAAGCCGATTAGCCAATAGGTGTCCTGTCCGCGGAGCGCACAGGGAAGTGTGTCCGGGGAGCGGACATAGATATCACTAATTTTTTGTGACCTACTTTTTGGTCGTTTTAAAAAAAACGAATGGATGGATTTTCACCAAAAAGCACGCTTTCGGGACCAAGCCGCTGCTCCTGCCACAAATTTGGTGAAAATCCATCCATCGGTTTGGGCTGTAGGCGTGAGCAAAGTTTTTTTCCCCATTCAGTCTATGGGTAAAAAAAAGACATTTTGGGACCCCCCTATAACTTTTCCCCCCCTGGACCAAACCTCACCAAACTTTGCAAAAATATTCAGAGTGGGCCATATACCTTTTTTACATTCGTCTAGGGAGAGCGAAGTTATAAACCGCCCAAAAAGTGCTCTTCCTATGGGATTAGCAACTTCACCATAACTACACAGCCACTACTGTGGCTGTGTAATATATATAGGAAAAAAACTCCGTACCTAAGTACGTTAATGGACTGCACTACTGGGAGCAGCAAAGCAGTGGAATCCACTAGTCTTCCAAAAAGAAACACCACCCTCACCACAGCAAAAATGTCTTTATTGTACGTGCAGTGGAGAGAAAAAAGCAGGAAACAACACATTTCGCGGTTAGAAAACTGCTTGATCACATTTGTGCGAAACAACACAAATATAGGATTTATGAATGATATCACGACTCTTTGGTTACAAACGGAAAATTCTCGTAACCTCTATGGTATATGCACTGTCAGTTTTACAATTGTCAGGCATCTTGTAATGTCTGGATTAGTACAAGTTTTAAACATCACCCAATGACCTTAAGCTGAAGGTAGCACTAAACCGGAATACATTGTAATGCATATATCATCAGAAACCTAGTGTGTGCCAATGTGAGCATATAGCTCATCTTTCAAGTGCATGGCATGATATGTAGTACACGTCCCACGTGATTGCGTTACTCCTCCGTATATATACATAAAGCTAATTGCTCTCTCGTTCATGTCAGATAAATTTGAGTAAACAACCTGAGAACGTAGCAGCATAGCTGCCAACAGTCCCTCTACAAGAGCAGATAATTTTGTGGAAAAGTAGCGAAGGAGGTGGCCATAAAGGCCGACAGTTACTGTTACAGTGACATGTACAATGCATTCCGGTATGATTGTGCAACCTTCATTAAGGTCTAAGATGCATAGAATGTGCAAATAAGTGGAAAAATGCAAAATGTGCAATGCTATGCAAAAGTGCCAAAATGCAATAATTTATGTGCAAACGTGCAATGATATAAAGTGCTTAGTGAATGCATTTGAGTATTCAATAATCAATACAAATAGATGTCACCAAACAATTTTGCCAAAAAGACATCCCACACTGGTAAGGCAAACATTGCATTATAATGCAGACATAAAGATGTGGCTCCCAAGCATACTGCTTAATCAATGTGCAAATTAGCAATTAAGTACAGAGTATGCAAATCTCAGCAAAGTACTGGATATGTTATGTATGTCCAATATCACTTGGTGCTTGAAATAAAGTGTCTAATGCAAATGTTACAATTGAAAAATACTGAAACCCAAACGCACATTAACATTGGGGATTGTCAAAAATAAAGAGTATGAAATACTCTCTGGCATACTGAGTGCATTGTATAAGTGCAAATCGCAACATGAAAAAGTGCTTTGTGCATACATGAAGCAATTCACATAGTATATGGATCGGCAAAAACATTTAATCATATTGCAGAAGGACACCTAATACAGATGTAATAAAAATAGAACCATTAGCAGGACCAATACAATATCCAAGACTACAAGACCTTCCAAGAGTCAAACATCCAATACAAATAGTCCAGTCCAATCTGGACATTGTATGGATTGTGTACATATGTTTCCCACAAAGAGGACAGATCTTAAGAATAAAAATAAGAGAACTAGATAAATTCCAATAGTGTAAAAGAAAAAACCATAATAAGAGAACACATGTCTGTTTTCTCTGGATGTTCAATGAATATGCAGCAAACCATAACCTAAACAACTAATTAATGTCATGTAAACAATTTTCTGTAAATAGCAATCTTTTGAATATACGCCATATTGGTGTCCGTGTCTGGACAAATGACAGAACTAGCTATACATCCATAGAGAGTTCAGAAGGTATTGTGTTAATGAAAAAATACAGGATAACAATGATATCATAGAAATCTATAACGATAACAAGATAGAAAAAAAACAGAAAATTCAAAATGACTAATACACATGACAATAAAAGATGGAAAGACAGAAAATAAGCAAAATAACCCAAAGTGTGAGCACAAGAAAAAGGCAAAGAGAGAAGGAAATAAGATTATTATAGAATGGGCAAGGGCAGCCATATTTAACATCAGGAACCACACCTCATTGATCTATTCACAAGCCAAGATGACATAAGTATCAAATAAGAATAATGATAATAATGATGATTCATGTGCCCAGAAAGGTGTAGAGTTCCTCATCCAGGTTGTGTTCCCTGGTTTTTTTGTTGCCAAATCCAAAATACATTTGGTCTCCAATTGTCTGAGTTGGAGTTCTCGATTTCCTCCTCTAGGCAATTCTGGAACTGAGTATATACCAAAGAATGCAAATCCATCCAATTTGCCTGCATGCAATGTTTTGAAGTGTACTGCCTTGAGGTATGTGGGATCAACATTCTTGATGGCACATATATGTTGGAGCACTCTAAGTTTCAATTTGCCGATAGTGCTCCAACATACCACTTTCTGCAAGGACAGGTAAGTACATAGACCACATAGACAATATTGCAAGTGATCCTCGACATGATCTTAATGTCAGTATCCAAGATAGGATGACAGTAGCTCGTTGTATTGACAGCATATTGGCATGCCTTGCATTTCGTATATCTATGAAAACATGGAATTCTGCTGCTCAACCAATAATCAGCCTTGATGTTAACATTAGGGCTCATATAGCGTGACACCAGGCTATCTTTTAGATTTACGAAAAGTAATGTTAATCTTGTCACCCAAGATGTTGCCTGAATGTTCATCTAATTTAAGCACATGCCAATGTTTGTTGATTATCTGGCAAATGTTGTTCGACCCATTGCCATAGGTTAGAATCAAACATGTGTCTTTATCTTCTTGGGTCGCATTCAAGATTAGATTGGATATTAGAAGAGAGTTCCGATCTTTCTCTCAGGCTTTGATGTAGGCCCTTTCAAGAACTTTTGTGGGGTATCCACGATTCTGGATTTTATTTGGCCATCAGTGCACATTCTGTGCCAAAAATTTCAATTTTAGAACAGTTCCTCCGAATTCTAATACACTCCCCATATGGTATGCTCCACTTAAGGGCCGTGGGGTGGTTGCTCGTTGCATGCAGAGGTATGTTGGAACTTGTGGGTTTTCTGTAAAGTTCTGTTGTGAGTTCACCATGTTCCACTTTAACAAGAATATCCAAGAATATGATAGCAGTCTTGTTGTGGCTTTCTGTGAACTTTAAATTCAACTGGTTCGCATTTAGGATTTTCATAAAACCCAGCCATTCTTCAGCAGTGCCTTCCCAGATGATGAATAAATCATCAATATAACGTGGCCAAATGGCTATTTTATCTGTGTATTTGCTGTTATCTGGGTGCATACCACACATTTCTCCCACCACCCCATGGTGAGGTTAACATACGCGGGGGCAAATGTAGTGCCCGTGGACGTTCCTTGGAGTTGGATGTAAAAATCCTTGTTGAACATAAAGATATTATTGGTGATACAAAGATTGAACATCTCCAAAATAATTTTCCCATGTTGTAGGTAATTCATGGATCATGTGTTGACGAAGTACTAACGGGCTTGTAGACAATCAGTGTGTTTGATTGACATATAAAGGGTCACCCATCTAATGTAGCCAATGAAAAAGAAGATCCCCATGGTATGCCATTTATTTTATTTAGAAAATCCTTGGTATCCCTCAAATATGAAGGTAATGAAGTCACAAAAAGAATCACGGTTTCATCCACCAATTTCGAAGTGTTTTCTAAAAGGGCTCCACAAATAGTAACAATGGATCTGCCCAGTGGTTTTCTCATGCTCTTATGTAGTTTAGGCAGGAAATAGATGGTGGGCATAGTGGGAAATCTGGGTTGGAGGAATCTACACATGTCTTCATCCAGAATGCCTGTGGCTTTCCATGTTGTGAGAAAACTGAAGAGGTTGAATTTCATGTCCTCTGAAGGATCACCCTCCAGTGTTTTATAACATTCTCTGTCTGTTAGTTGTCTTTCAGCCTCCAAGATATAATTGTGCCGATTCATGATGACTATATTAGTGCCCTTATCCGAGGGTTTTATGATACAGTCAGACAATGTATGCAATGTCATCAAATCTTTTTCAAATCATTGATGACCCAATCCTGGAATGCGTCCATGTGTCCTCCTGGATTATAAATAGTATTAAACCTCAATTTAGATTTAAGCTTGCTTTTAGCAGGCCAGTCATAACAATGGATATGGATTGGACATTCAGATTCCAAATGTATTAAATCTGTGAGGGTCTGCATGTCTTCAATGGGCACAGATGTGTGTCCGAGCAAAGGTTTTTTAGATTGAGGTTTGGGCGGATTAATGGCAAAGAATTTTTTAAGTCTTACCTTTCGTATGCATTTGTCAAAATCAATTCTTGTTTCTGCATAGTCATAGTGGGCTGCAGGACAGAGATTGAGACCCAATTTTAATACCTTGATCTCATCCGAGTTAAAAGAATGTGAAGAAAGATTAATCACTGACAACTCCACATCTATTTTTGCGCTTTCTTTTCTCCAGAGTCTGTTGATCTCTCAGACTTGTATGTTTCTGAGGTGCTTGAAGCGTGGTCCCTGCCTTGTTAATTTCTTCCTCTCTGTCCCATGGTTTTTCATCAACCCCTGCCTCTTATTTTTTTGTTGTAAAACATCTTACGAAAGTAAGCACCATTCCCTTTTCGTAGTCATCTTTGTCTCAGATAAACTTTAGTTGTTTCCTGAGTTTGATGTCATCTTCAAACGTTTTGTAACCCTTCTCCATGTTGATACGTTTGTGTCATGCGCCACTTTCTCACCTGGCGTCTTTGGCCCCGCTGCCGCTTACGGACTTCCTGATTTCCGTCACGCTTCACGCTGCGTTCACTAAGCGGTCTAGTCTTTTTCCACTTGGATGACCGTAGCATTATTTAACCACTCCTCTCCCTTGGTCCAGCGCGTTGCAACCTTCCACGGTCAGCTGCTTTCCTCGCTGCCGCGGTCTTGCTACACGCTGTTTACCTCTTGCTCCTTGAGCCTTACCTCTTGCACCTTCCTTTCTCTTCCCGGTCCTTCTCCGGTCCCCGCCTTCAGTTCTCTCCCTCCTCCCTCCTTTCACTCCTTCATGCCCGGCTTTCTGACTTTCGTTTGTTTACTTTCTTTTCCGGTGTTTGCTGGAGTTTACTTATCCTGGTGTGTCCTGTTGCTGCCTTCTCCCATTTATCGTCTGCTTACACGAGCCCAGCTGCCATCAGGATACCTGCCAGTTCAAGGTTTTTTTTTTGCCTATTTCTGGCTTTTTTCCCCCTTTTTGTCCCTCCCGGGAGGGGGACACGGTCAGGGCGTATTTACATGCTCTCATTGTGGCTTCCTCTTGTGGGAGACACGCTCAGCCTCGAAAAAAGGAAAAGGACTACACGGCACATCGAGCGCTCAGCCCAGTTGACGAGGATTTCGACTCCACAGGTGAGGAGGTTGAAGAGATAAAAAAGGGAACTACAACTGTATTAGAAGTTGGTGCTGACAGTTTGCAACGCCCACAAACAACAACCATGGCAACTCCTGTGCAAGTGCAGGAACTAATTGCTGCAGTACAAAGCCTCTCTCTAGAAATGCAAAATATGAAAACCGAAAACAACCTGTTAAAACAATTGGTGGCAGTGAGGGAGCACCCCAACACAGACCTGCCTCCTATGTCATTGTCTTCGGGGAAGTACGATGGTTCCCCCAAAACCCTAAAATAATTTCTTGACGCCTGCAGGGTGTATTTTTCCTTCAGAACCCGCACCTACGCCTCTGATCATGCCAAGGTTGGATTCTTGGTGTCCAATATGACAGGGAACGCTCTTGCTTGGGCCACCCCCCTAGTCACCGGAAATGACCCTGTCCTTCAGAATTTCGATGCCTTTGTTGATTTTGTCAAACGAACCTTTGAAAGACCCGAAATTTCAATGGCAGCTGGAGAAGACTTGATGGACATTCGTCAAGGACAAGTTGATGTGCTGTCTTATATCTCCTCCTTTAAGAGATTGGCCATGGAGACTGGTTGGTCTGAGCAATCCCAATTTATTCTGTTCCGCCGAGGCCTTAGGGAAGAATTAAAAGACGAAATGGCTCACTTCCCTCGTCCTACTTCCCTGCAGGATCTGATGACGGCCGCCCTTCAGATGGAGTTCAGGATGCAAGAAAGACGCCAAGAAAGAAGAAAGACACGTACCTCCTTTTCAAGGACCTCCTCACCACCTTCAACAGCGCTCAAACCTCACGACGAGCCCATGCAAATCGACACTACTCGCCGTTCTCTAACACCTGAAGAAAGAAAGAGGAGAAGGGAACAGGGCCTATGTGCCTATTGTGCCTCTGATCGCCACACGGTGCATAATTGTACTGAACTAACCAAGAAACCGGCGGAAAACGCAAACCCTCGAGCCTATTTGGGACGGGTTATCGAGGGCAGTCTTCCAGTCCCTACGTGACTATGTCTATTGATTCCTCGAACCCTTCAGAGGATTCCCACCTGATGGTTATAACGGTTAAGGTTACTATCCATGGCAGCCCTGTAGAGACGCTGGCTCTCTTGGATTGTGGTGCCGCAGGGAACTTCGCTGACACCCTTTGGGTAGACAAAGTTGGTGCTTCACGGATAGATCGCAGACATGGCCAGAAAGTAGAAGGAGTTGACGGTACACCTTTGAGCTCAGGACTCATCGTTCAGACGACCAAACCCCTTCCTCTAACTATTTTTCAGCATTCAGAAGTCATTACTTTTGACATCATTCGAGCAGCCCATTTTCCCCTAATCTTGGGGATTACCTGGCTGCGACAACATAATCCCCATGTCGACTGGAAGTCTAATTGTTTGCATTTTAATTCCAGTTATTGCCAAACACACTGTTTCCAAGAAGCACACTACCAGGAGGTAAAGATATCTCCCACTGTTCTCCCCACGAGTATAGGGGTGCATTCCATTGACAAGGTATTGGAAGAATACCCTATGGTGTTTGCTGAATCCGCCCCCATGGCATTACCACCCCATAGACCGGAGGACTGCTCCATCGAGCTGATCCCCAATGCCCTGGTGCCATTTGGCAGAATGTTTGCTTTACCCAAGACTGAAAAGGACGCTTTACGAAAGTATTTGGATGACAAGTTATGCAACGGTCTCATCAGACCCTCTAAGTCCCCGGCGGGTGCTCCCTTGTTTTTTATCCCAAAGAGGGATTCTAAAGACCTCAGGCCATGCATCGACTACAGGGGACTCAATAAGGTAACTCACAAGGACAGGTACTCCATGCCCCTCATTCCTGACATCTTGGAATCGGTACAGGGAGCGACAGTTTTCTCCAAACTGGACCTGCGCAATGCATATCACTTACTCAGAGTAAGTCCCGGGGATGAATGGAAGACGGCCTTCAGGACGCCATTTGGCCTGTACGAATACGGCGTAATGCCCTTTGGACTAGTCAATGCTCCAGCTATTTTTCAAAGGTTCATAGACCGGATATTCTCAGATTTATTGTTTATTTCAGTAGTAGTTTACCTTGACGACATACTTGTTTTTTCACAGACTTATGTCGGAGCATCTGCTGCATCTCACAGAGGTCTTGGAGCGCCGTAAGAAACATCATTTATTGGCCAAACGTGAAAAGTGTGTATTTGGGGCATCTTCGGTCCCTTACTTGGGGTTTATCCTCTCACCACAAGGAGTACAAATGGATCAAAAGAAGGTCGAGGCTATTCTCCATTGGCAGGCTCCTTCCTCAGTCAAAGAGGTTCAGAGATTCCTGGGCCTGGCTAATTTTTATAGGCGTTTCGTGCCAGGGTTTTCCAACACTGTTCTACCGATTACCAACTTGTTAAAGAAGACATCTGTGCCTTTCATCTGGAGCCCTCAGGCTGAAGAGAGCTTTCAGCTCTTGAAGAAGAGCTTCTGCAGCGCTCCCATCCTATGCCAGCCGGACCAAAACAAACCTTTTATCATTGAGACAGATGCCTCTGCCGCAGCTATAGGAGCTGTTCTACTACAAGAGCATGACAACGCGGAACACCCAATAGCTTATCTGTCAAAAACTCTCACTACTAGTCAACAGAATTATTCCGTAATTGAACGTGAACTTCTAGCCATGAAAAAAGCCTGTGAAGTCTGGAGACACCTCCTACAGGGGTGCAGTCACCCTTTTGTAATCCGGACCGACCATAAGAATTTACAAGTTCTACAGTCAATGGAGTGCATCAATTCCAGACAAGCCCGATGGGCGCATTTTTTCTCACAATATGACTTTACCATCACTTATATCCCTGGAAGCCAAAATACTTTGGCAGATGCCCTGTCCAGGAAGTCTTTTTCCTCCCATGTTGCCTCATCCTGCCCGGAGAAGTTGTTTCCCAGGAACCGCATTGTTGCCACTATCTCCTCCTTGTTTCACGGATAAAAGAAGCCGTCTCCTTACATCCAGAACCCCGCGGCATGATTCGAAAGGATGGTTTGTTCTTTAAGAATCAGAGGATCTGACTACCATCCAAACCTCTTCAGAAAGACATATTGTCCTGGTGCCATGATCACAAGACTGCTAGCCATAGGGGACAGGCAAGTACCTTGGACCTGATCAGTAGAGCCTTTTATTGGCCAAGTTTGCCTGAAGACGTTCAACGTTACGTCAGGTCCTGCAGAGTCTGCTGTCAGAGTAAAAACAACACAAAGAGACCCATAGGTCTGCTGCAACAAGATTCCATCCCGGAACGTCCGTGGAGTCATATATCTACTGATTTCATTGTGGACTTACCTTTGTCTCACGGATGTTCATGCATAATGGTGACCATCGATTCCCTCACCAAGATGGCTCATTTCTCTCCACTCCCTGGTATACCAACTGCCGATGGTATGGCATTGGTTTTCATTAAAGATGTGTTTCGACTCCATGATCTCCCAGACAAGATTGTATCAGACCGAGGGAGCCAATACGTCTCCAAATTCTGGAAGTCCTTATGCGCCGCTCTTAATATTCAGCGCACATTGTCATCGGGATATCATCCCCACACCAATGGGCAGACGGAGCGGTTAAACGCCACCTTGGAACAATATTTGCGCAGCTACACCAACTTGGAACAAGACAACTGGGTGGATATGCTGCCGACAGCAGAGTTCGCATATAATAATCCCAGTCATTCCGCAAGCAGAATGTCTCCCTTCTATTGCTCATATGGATTTCATCCCAGAGCCATCATTCCCCATTTTTCCTGCAAACCTGCACTTCCGGTGGTAGAGGAGGTACTAGTCCGAATAAGGGAAATCCAGGACAAAGCTAAGTTGAACCTCAGAGATAGCCTCCAGGCATACAAGAAGCAAGCCGACCGGCACCGGCAGGTAGTACCTGATTGGGAGGTGGGCTCCAAGGTGTGGTTATCCACTGAATACCTTCCTAGATGGTCTTGGCCGTCAAAGCTGTCCCCCAGGTTTATTGGTCCCTATCCCATTACTGCCAAGATCAATCCAGTGGCCTTCCGCCTAAAGCTGCCACATTCTCTTAGGCGGATTCACCCAGTGTTTCACGCATCACTTTTGAAGAGTGCCGAACAGTCACTAAGGGCTCGTCCTTTCCCCACTCTCTCTCACTCACCTGTTACACCTGAGTATGAAGTATCCAGGTTGCTGGACTCCAGGTACCGCAAAGGGCGCCTGGAATACCTGGTGCATTGGAAGGGTTTTTCCCATGCAGAGGACTCCTGGGAACCCAAAGTACATATCCACGCTCCTGTCCTTCTTCGGAAGTTTCACCGATTACATCCCGGTAAACCGGGAGGTCTGGGCCTTGGCGGGGGGCATACTGTCATGCGCCGCTTTCTCACCTGGCGTCTTTGGCCCCGCTGCTGCTTACGGACTTCCTGATTTCCGTCACGCTTGACTCTGCGTTCACTAAGCGGTATAGTCTTTTTCCGCTTGGATGACCGTAGCATTATTTAACCACTCCTCTCCCTTGGTCCAGCACGTTGCAACCTTCCATGGTCAGCTGCTTTCCTCGCTGCCGCGGTCTTGCTACACGCTGTTTACCTCTTGCTCCTCGAGCCTTACCTCTTGCACCTTCCTTTCTCTTCCCGGTCCTTCTCTGGTCCCCGCCTTCAGTTCTCTCCCTCCTTTCACTCCTTCGTGCCCGGCTTTCTGCCTTTCGTTTGTTTACTTTCTTTTCCGGTGTTTGCTGGAGTTTACTTATCCTGGTGTGTCCTGTTGCTGCCTTCTCCCATTTATCGTCTGCTTACACGAGCCCAGCTGCCATCAGGATACCTGCCGGTTCAAGGGTTTTTTTGCCTATTTCTGGCTTTTTTCCCCCTTTTTGTCCCTCCCGGGAGGGGGACACGGTCAGGGCGTATTTACACGCTCTCACTGTGGCTTCCTCTTGTGGGAGACACGCTCAGCCTCGAAAAAAGGAAAAGGACTACACGGCACATCGAGCGCTCAGCCCAGTTGAGGAGGATTTTGACTCCACAGGTGAGGAGGTTGAAGAGATAAAAAAGGGAACTACAACTGTATTAGAAGTTGGTGCTGACAGTATGAGCTTGTTTTTTTCGCTAGGGGCGATTGTCAATAGTTCATCTTCCAATTCCTGTATTTAAGACAGTATTTTGTGTCTGTCTGCGCATGCATACTTTCTTAAAATGTTCAGGAAAGTCACTGAGCAGGTATTGCTGGATTCACCCCAGTCTTGCAGCATAGCGCAATCCTGATCTTCAAATGTAGGTGTAGTTAAGTTACGTAAGCCGCTAGGAATTCTGCTAACATCAATGTAATTCTGAAGTGAGTGTTCCTCACACCATTTGCTGATCTCTCTTTTATGCAATTTCTCAAACTCTCTCAACAACTTAACTTCGTTGTTAGGTGGAACTTCTTGAACAGTTCCTGTTTTGCTGGTAATGTTGATGGTAGATTGCGTTTCACTGAAGAGGGTAGCCACTTGTTCTCTGTGAGCCCCTCGTGATGTAATTTTTAGTGCGCACAAAATTGCGTGGAGCATGCTGTCCCTTCTACATGAAACAATGTTCGTTCCTCACACACCCAACCCCATGCGTGTCGGGTTAGTATGTGAACTATAATGGATGGCCACGAAAAGCGTAAAAAGAAGTCAAGACTGCATGGGCCATACTTACCGTAGCTGTAACGCGTTCCTCCACGCCTCCGATATATTTATTCACTGAAAAACTTCAATTAAGGGACAGTTGAGGTGATCAGATTTAATGCAACAAAACCCTTGAAATTCTTCAAATGTGGAAGTGTGCCCCACGTTGATGACCCCTAGGATCTGAAAGCTCACACCAGAAAAAATACAACCCGCTAGGGAAAAAGTCCCAAGACACGATTGCAAGGATAACAAGTTTTTATTCCTACAAAACAGGAGTGTATCAGCAAAGAACTCTGCTGCTGCCAAAGATTCTACCAAAATCTGCACGAGCAGAACCTTATGAGGATACAAATCATCATCAGTGACGTCATTACATACAGTAAAAACCTGCGTGGCTGGTTGCCAAGACCTTATACATAGGTAGCCCACTCCATACGGGATGGTAGGCCATTGGTCCCAGCCTTCTTGTCCATCTCCGTTCATGTGGGTGCTGCTGCGCTCCTCATCCGCAGCAGAACAGGGCCTAATAAGTAATTAGTTACTTCGAAAACAATGCTACTCTTACACTGTAACGGTGCACCTACCAGACACAGATATGGGCTAGGGGGTGAGCTGAGGTCATAACAACTAGCATACTTCACTCATTCCCAGATGCGCCAGCAACCTCCCACGGTCTTCCACCCTCTTTTTAGGCTAAAATGTCATCCCTCCACGGCACCTCTCAGCACAAATCATGTGACCCAAATGTGAAGGCGAGATAGCATTGCTTTCTGATCTTTCTGATTGATCAGGGTCTAACAGCTTTATAGTCGGTAGTCTGGGCCTGGCTGGTGCTGTGGTTTGTGGGGGTCTTGGGATTAAAGCATAGGAGGGCTGCAGCTCTGATGCAGGGGGGGTGTCAGGGCTGAGGGGCCATGCTATCTGTATCGCGGGATGGTAACTGCCGAGAGACTCTGCCCCCTTCTTGTGGCCTTACAGAGCACATTCTTCCCAGGGCGCAAAGGCCTACAGCCTCTGAGACAATGAAAGGTTTGTAACTCCCTGAAGCTCACTCGTGGTGTGGGTTATGTCTGTGCTAATAATGCAGGTCTAATACTAACACGTTTGGTGCATTCATTGCACTTGGGCCTACATTGCAAAATGGCTGCCAATAACTAAGATGGCGTTTAGACTTGCCTCTACTATATATCTCCTAATGCTACTATATATCTCCTAATGCATGCACTAAGCGATCGTGAACTGCCTTGCCAGCACACCCCCTTCCCACTGCTCTCTCAAAGTTTGGTGTATCGTTTGTCGCTCATTCGGAATCCCTTGGGGGGTGGAAAGACCCTCTCTCCTTCCCAAAAGATCCATTGATGTGTTATTTATGTAGCGCTTACGCCTAAGCATTTTACATACAACACATATACAGACATTTATCAACCTTGTAAGGATGAATGGCTGAGTTTTGCTTACTCACTGCATTTCTTCTTCATAACCGGCATCCACGCTGAAAAGGTCACGGAACCTAAAAGACACAGAAAAAGAACTCAGTTCAATACAAATACGAAAGGGTTGCATCGCGCATTGCGCTCTCACTCACCTTCAGCGCTACTCATCTCAGCAGCAGCATGTCGCCATCCCCGGACACCGGCCATCATCTAAGGAAGGAAAGGAACGAAGTTAGAGAACTGTTCAAAAGACTCATTATACTTACCTGTCGGACTCTTGCCAGTGAAGTAACTAGGCAGCAACCAGCCCGCATCAATCAACGCGCCCCTGCGCTGAAAGCAGGACGGACAGCACACTTTCCAAGAAAACAAGGTCAGCTGTGGATCAAAGGGAAGGGTTGTACCCCGGGGAAGAAGGAGTTGAAGCACACAGAGACAATAGGGAGTTAAACTCTACCAATCCTGTATTTCAGGCCCAGTCTCCAGTCGAGTAGACTCCAGGGAACGGTTCAAGGTCGTAAGAGGTCAGAACAGGCTGAGTGACGTCCTTGTGGATACCAGGTGAGCGTTACACATATTCATCTAAGTCGCTCCATACCTCTTCTATTTCTTCTTCTTGCCCCCTCTCTTCTTGTCCTTCCCCGCGCTGGCTTTCTGGGGTCGTTGGTCGTATTATCCTTACGGGCTTACCATTTAAATGGAACAGAAACTCACCTGATTGCCACTCTTGTACTTGCCCTTTTGCGTGTTCAAATCACGTTAGGGTCACCAAATGTAAGAGCCCATCCCCGTCTAAGCACGTGAAAAACAAATATATGAGACACACCCCAGATGGGGAATAAGGCTAAGAGGACAGGTTGCGAGAGTTTGAATGTTTTATCTAAAATTGGCATCCAGAGAACCGAGAGCGCTCTGGCAAACATTACAAGTACATGAAAATATAAAGTAAAACATCGTCATAAATGACGTAACTAACATAGGGTGCTAGGACAGTGCAGGATTGGATAGGCAGTATGGATGTATACAGTCCACAGGGTGCTGCTCCGTCCGGATTGATTGTCCAGTTGGCGGGAGGGCGAACATCATGAGGTCCATCTGCCTGTGTCCGGCGGGGTGAGGGTCAGGTTGCTGCGAGGTGGGGTGGCCACTAACTAAGCTAATATAATACAACCTAATAAAGCATACACTAAAATAAAAGTCATCACAACTCCTTTGAGCAAATCATTGTGAACCCATGAATTTCATCTGTGTATTTACACCATCACTTTTTGAGATTTATATGGGGTACCAGGTTAAGGGTCTTGACCAGTATGATAATATTGATTGCACCGAGGGTCTGGACTCATAAAAGAGGCTGAGTCAGGTTGACGTTTGTTAGTAGTGGGAGACAATATGCTGTGACAGAGGTCTGATGTCAGCTAAGGGCATGCTGGGGTGCATCATGGCGGGGTCAAATATCTGGTATATCAAGAGAATACTGTGCCGGCACACAGGGTTACACTGGCAGTAATTTTCCAATAGCAAGGGTGAGGGGGCATGGGCAGGTTTGTGGAGATGGATGAGTTTACAGGGCCGTGCTCAAGCCGTTTCATACATGGGACAGTGATCTCAGAGGAAGAGTGGGATGTTACATTTGTTTTTGTTGCAATTGCCTCTGGCTTGAGCATGAGAATGGGGCTATGAAGCTTTCAGACACAGTGATAGAAATGGTGATAGGCCATGTGCGTGGTGTGCGCGGCGCTGCTGAGGGGAGAGAAGCCTTTTCGTATTATCGCAGTGAGGCCTAGTCAAAAAGATGGAGTTGAGGGTGCACAAAATGGATGCCACACAACACAACAGCCTCATCTATGCAAATGCCAACCAACGCTGGTATTGCATAAGGGCGATGGAGGCATTCCCCACTATTGGAGGCACATGGTCCAAGCTGTACTGAATGCAAGGGGGAGACGGCGGCCCTAACAACCCCTCACTCCCACACATTCCCTGCTTTCGTTACATCTGAAGTAACAAACTATTGGCTTTTTTGTTCTCACTTTGATAATACTCGGCTTCAGCTACTGCTTCGTCCCAAGCCGGTGTACCTTTCATGGGCATCCATGCCCTACATACGCTTTTTACCACAAGGACGAGGAGGAAAAAGAAAACAAGGAGAGGACAAAGGAGCAAGCAGCTCAGAGTCAGATGGGAATCCAAGAACGCGTTCTGGCAAGAAAACTCCAAAATGAATAACATCACCAGTATCGACAATAGCATCATTAATCTGTCGGATTATACACTTAATGCCGATCAAATCAAAGTCTTCCTGTATGGGTTCAATTTCTGCCCAACTTCTGCAAATGATTATGCAGAAACTAGGATTTACTTCTTCAAATATATGCGTAAAATTACACTAAAAAAATTATTTATTTTGAAACCACCTAAACAAAAAATGAAACTTGCTTGCCAAGGGAAAACAGCTGTAATTATTGAAGATCTTGGTGTTTTATTAGACCTGGCTGAATTAGAATCCACAGAAAGTTCTGGGGAAGTTACTGCTGAGAGTACTGTGGAAATATTAAACATAGAAACGAATTGACCAATAACAAGCAAACTAAACGCCAAGTCGAGGTTTAATCCTCTATTCCAGCCAGGCGTCAAAATAGAAGCTTTCCAAGATTTGGTCATACAGGACCTACAGAAGGCAAGATCACAACCAACAAAAATAAAGTCTAATTTTTCATCCAAAGAAAGACAAGTTTTGAAAGATCTACAAGGAGTCAAGAACATCATAATCAAACCATCTGATAAGGGTACCAATATTGTTATCCAAAATCGTATAGACTACATCAAGGAAGCACATAGGCAGTTATTGGACACCAGCTGCTATGAATAACTGGAGAATAATCTGACAGAAAGAATCAAACTAACGGTGGAGTACCTTCTTAAAAATGGTCTTATTTAGGCCTTTTGGTCAAAGATGACTGTAGATTTCTTTCAAATAAATTCCCCAACATACCCACCATCTACTTTCTCTCCAAAGTCCATAAACATCCTACCCATCCCCCTGGTCGACCAATTGTCACTTTAAATGGAGCCTCTCTAGAAAACATTTCAAAATACGTGGACCAAACTCTCTTACCCCTTGTATTTACTTTACCATCGTATTTGCGGGACACTAAAGATTTTCTCAGCAAAATTGAAGGGATAGTGTGGGAGAAAAACTACATGTTCGCTACATTGGACGTTGTTTCACTATAAACCTCCATTCAGCACGAAAATGGCAAGAAAGTCTGCAAATACTTCCTTAATAGCAGATCACTGAATTATCTTGCTCACAGGGAAATGAAAATGGAGATGATAGAAACTTGTCTTACCAACAACGGCTTTGTGTTCGAAAATGATTTCTATAATCAACTGAGAGGAACTGCCATGGGTACCAGCTTTGCCCCGTCTTATGCCAACTTGACCATGGGGTGGTGGGAAAAGTTTACAGTATGGACGGAAAAAAACATAGAACCAATGTACACCAGTACATTGGTTCTATGGCTAAAGTTTAATGACAACCTTTTCATTCTTTGGCACTGCAAAGAAAAAGACTGGTTTGATTTGTAAAAATATTAAATGTGAACAACTTAAACCTGTAATTCACAGAAACCCATAGCCAGAAACAAATAATTTTTCTGGATGTATTGGTCAAGACAAATCAAAGTGAGATTCTTACTGAATTGTACCGTAAACCAACGAGTTCCAACATGCCACTGTTCGCCACCAGTAATCATCCTACATCACTGAAGTGGAGTATTCCTTATGGCAAATTTGTGAGAATACGGCGTAATTGCAGCAAGATAGAAATCTTTGATCAAGAGTGTTAACTCATAGCTGCAAATTTCATCAAAGAAAGGCATCCTAATTCCATCCTGGAGAGAGCCTATCTGAAAGCCCAAAATCTAAATCGAACTACTTTGCTTTCAACAAATAGGGTACCAGAGGCTAAAGAACAAGATGACAAAATCAGGCTTATTCTCACGTACGGAACTCATGCCAACGTCATACAAAGAATATTGCATCGACATTGGCATGTACTGCAATCAGATGAAGTATTATCGCCAGTTCTAAAGGAACGCATCAATATAACCTTCAGGAAATCTTCTTCTATTAAAGATTGATTGGTTAGCATTTTCTTGCCCCCCATAAGCAAAATCTCAAACAATAGCTCTTGGCTGAATACAAACACTTATGGCTTTTTAAAATGTACTAAATGCAAAGCATGTAAGCTTGCCCTGAATAGAACCAATTATGTACACCCAGTAACAGGACTTATGGTTAAACTGCAGAGTCATATTACGTGCAACACAGAGTTTGTTGTTCATGGACTTTTATGTTCCTGTAACCTCTGGTACATTGGTAGTACCATTGGTAAACTTAAACTCAGAATTCTACAGCACATGAGAGCCATAAAAAACATTGATCCCCCTTATCCAATGGCAGTTCATTTCAAGGATGTACATCAGGGCAAACTGGACAGTTTGAGATTTTTAGAATTACATCATGTCAAAGCCAACCCTCGTTGGGGCAATAGAGAATTGACAAATCTCATTTTAGACTTTGAATCAAAGAAACCAAAAGGACATAATCTTAATGAGGAGCTGTACACATTTTCAGGGACATAAGTAATTGGATGTAAAGAATATCAATTGTCTTTCGTTCCTCTCTGGTTTCTGCCTGCCTTCTATACCCGGTATTAGTCTATATGCATTTCAGAAATGTTGTAGATTTCCTATACTCTAGTAGACAATGGCCCTCATTACGACCCAGGCGGTAAGTTACCGCCTGGGCCGTGACTTTACCACCATGGCGTAAACTACGTTTACGCCATGGTGGTTGGCGGACTTACCGCCCCATTCCGACCTTGGCGGGGCGGTAAGTCCCCAATCCCCATTTACCCTTCCCCATTCCCATTTTTGCCCCATAGGGCATAATGGGAGTGGGGAAGGCGTTAATTACGCCACCGTAATTTACGGTGGCGTAATTAACTCCATGGTCCCTTAGCGCCATGGATTTTGACACCTGCTAAAAGCAGGTGTTAAATCCGCCATGGCGCTAAGGGACCTCGTACTCAGGCGGTAAGGGTCGGCGCTGTTTACGGCGCCGTAAACCCCTTACCGCCTGAGTTGTAATGAGGGCCAATACCTATTGCAGCTAGTAAAACATATTTTTGTGTAAGGATGTGTAATGTTGTGATATGAAGATTTTAATGATTGGTTATTTGTGTATGCACATTGTTATGTTTCTATCTACTTAGGTGATGATTTCATGCTCAGTCTCTAATTCATGGTTGTTGGTTATATGACATGGTTCTGTGGTTGCTTTAATGTTAAAGATTGTCCTATCTAATAGTAAGGATGATGGTCAGCAAACATGGGAGTATTAAGTGCTTGAGTTTGGGGATGAATATACAGATATAATAAAACCTGTAAATAGCCATTGGTGGACAACAAGAAGTAACATTCTAGCACTATGCACTTTAGGAATTTTTGTACAAAAGGAGATGCACTTTAGAGCACCATGCACTTTATTGCAAAACATTTAAAATATGCACTTTACAAGTTGGTCCAAAATACGCAATTTTGCACTTTGTTAACCGGTCAGGTATGACTGTGATCTACTTGAAAAGATGTTTTAATCCTCATAGAATGTTTACAAGTACATCTTTAAGGCCATATCTGGGCTTTTTCATCTATAGCCAAAAGTAGTATTTCTGCATATTACACCACGGGTATGAATTAATCAGCTATACATCATGCCATTGTTCTATTGTCGCTGTTGTATTCGGTAATTAATTACTGAACAAAATTCAATGTAGATCACACAATATGGCTAATACGACTAAGATGAAGGTTAAATGCAACTGCAGTCAATTTTAGTTTTGGTTCTAAAACGGCTCAACTGAAATTGATTTTGTTTGCGATGAATGTAATGGTAATTTATTGCAATGTGATTAATGTTATTTAGTGTAAAAAAGCACCTTAAAATTGTCTTTCATCTGAAGTAGTGGGGATGCGATGACATCATATTTTCAGAACAAGTCTAAAAATAACACTGTAACATTGGGAGAAATGCCACTTACAAAATGGCCACTGTGTTTTACTGGATGTTAACCAATGCACTACACTTGAAGGTGAAAGAAAGTAAAAAGGACACCCTCTACCATGAACCATAGAGACTGTAAGAAAGTTTGTATATATGCACGAACTGCTAAGCACTTGTTTGTACGTGATCAAGCAGCAAGGTAGCTGCAAAACGCGTTGTACTGTGCTTTTTAAACTGTTGGCTGATGCCCAATAAACTGGATATTGCAAGGACTTTACATTGTATTCGTTTTGGGTTTTGACTCGCGATCCATGCATGGTTTGGGGTTATTCCGTGCTGTGGTTATTTTAAAATTTGACGGCGAAGGGGGTCCCCCCTTCTCCAAAAATTATAGTTATATTTGCATGGTGCATTGCAGGATCATGGCTTTCAGAAATGAAACGACTGCCATCTTGTTTTTCTCTCTATGCAAGAGATAATCGCGGCTGTAACCGAGATTATGGGAAAATGAAGCGCAGTAAAAAGCTATTTGCGGGTACAAAAAAATACAAATGCCGTCAGGGTAGAGGTAGAGGGACGGCTAGAAAGCTCTGAGTGAAATTTGGGAGTTGGAGGGAGTCCAGGGAACAAGTTTGCAATACAAAGCTTTCTGCAGCCTTGGCTATACCTGCGAGTTGCCGACATCTGAAAGCAAACTGCGTCACAGAAGCAGCGTGTTGGGACAAACTCCCAGGTAGACTGGAGGGCCACTTGGAGTTTGCGGACTCTTGGAAGGCCCAACATTTTCCCCCAAAAGTAACGTAGACCCAGCGAGTCAGCAAGTTCAAACTGCAGTTTATTACAGCAAAACCAACAGGGATTTGTACAAGGATAGGAAAAAATCTGAGGACTACTCTCAACGTCTCCTCGCTCGCAGGCCAGTTTTGTCCTAAAATCACATCATAGTGACATCACAACCTAGGCCCCTCTCCAGAAAACCTATTGCACTACTGGACTGGGTACTGAGTAATAGTCCACCTATAATGGGAATTATACATGTTAATCGACTGGCTTGTGCATTTCAGGTGGCTGCCCTGGCCCATCCCCAAATTGCTATCTATTACAATGTTGCAGTGTGAGGGTCTTACCATTGGTTCTTGTCCATTGCTACCTTAAGGAGCCTGAACTGGGATTGACTAGAGCTGACCTCCTCAGGCCTGGGATCCGCAAAGGTTCTCAGCTCTTAGTGTACCTTCTCAAGGTCATAAAAACGACTATGTGCCTGTATTGCAACTGATGTGTACCACCATAGAGTATGAGCGCGCTTATCCCAACTCGTGCAACACTTGTCCCACACTGTAGCATATTCTTTGCTTCTGTCTGGCAGCATGAGATTGGCTTTCTTTCCCAGCTCTGGTTTCTGTCCATTGTCTGAGTCGGCAGGGTCACATGTTCGGAGACCATGATTTGGAGCTCTGCAGCTCTGAATTATGAAGAATTATCCGCATTTATTGGTATTACTGTTGTTCATGGAATGGAATATCATTCATATCTGGCGACCAGCCTGAATTCAACTCAGCTCAGCTCTTGCTGAGAGGCTTGTGGCTTGCTGTAATTGTCCTAAACAATTATGCGGTTCCTACAGTGTCCATACTATTCTATATTCTCGATATGTTAGTCACACTTGGCTCTGTCAGGTGTCGTAGATGCTCCTGCAGTTCCATAAGGTCATTTGCATAGAAGCATCTGCAAGCTTTACTCAGGATCTCTTGCTTCTTGCAGTTTCTGCGTTGCTGCATTAAGCTAGTGACAAAATAATAAAAGCAATGGCAATATGTACATGTATCTGTCCTCTATCTATAGAACTGTACGCTCATGTTCTTCATGTGTTTTGAGTGTGCGGTTGTGTCCCGATGTGTGGATGGCACGTGCGCTTCCTGTCTAACGCTGCTACGTCGTGGTGTCTCTAACAACGTCAGTGGCTTTGGCTTCTCAGCTCTTTAGTCAATAGTGTCAATCAAGGTCTCTTTAGTTGAAACCTGGGGCTGGCTGAGTGGGTACCTCTCGGCATACTTGTTGATCATTGGAGCACTGGGAAGTGGTCCAAAATAGTATGGATGTTCACGGTATCTCCTGGCCTTCTACCGTGTCATGTACCTTATGGGAGGGGGACAAGGGAGTGAATTTCCCCATTTCTCTTCAAGAGTGTGCTCTGGGGTGAAAGGGAGAGGGCAGGAGAGGTGAGGAGGCCATCTGGGGGGTGGGGGGAGCTGGCACAGATGAGGGGGCACATGGTGAGGTGTAGGGAGGGGAAAAGCATTTTTTACGTCTGTTTGACCAATATTTGCGCCTATATCCAAAGACAACAGATAGCTGCGGGTATGTGTAGTACGGTAGTTGTTGCTATATACTTTGGGGTGTCAGTGTTTTATATTTTTATTAAGTACTTTGTTTAGGTATAGTGACGTTGGGGGTGAAAAAACACTGGCCATGCTCAGCGACCTGGTAGGTATTAGAGAATCTTTTTTACTTTGGTTGTGTGTTTTCAGACTTTTGAGTATCTGAGAATTTGGAGAAAAATAGAAGAAAAAATCTTAACAAAATCAATATAAAAAGGAGAAATTGTAGTCTAGTTTTAGATGCGCCATAAAATGGATTTTAGGTTTTGTATTTTCATTTATGGTATTATGTTGTGTAGGTGTGCAATGTTTGCCTATCTAGTTTACGGTTATGTATATTTTTCATGTTTCTTATTTTGCAGTTACTTGACATAAGTACATCAGTAGTGTTGTTCTGTATTTAAGTTTGATTGTACTATGAAACTTGAAGTCAGTCCCCCCTTTAACTGACTTTTTGTAGCCACGGCTACGGTAAAAGTCAATTAACTGTAGTCGCTGGTATAATAAAAAATGTTTTGGGTTATTATTTTTTGTATTTATGTATGATGAGTAGTCCTTAAAAGGACTGTTTTGGAGTACACTAAATATAGAACTTTAGCACATCAGGAGTACTGTTTTGATGTTATCAAGGAAC
The DNA here is from genome assembly GCF_040938575.1 of Ambystoma mexicanum. Lineage (NCBI taxonomy): Eukaryota > Metazoa > Chordata > Amphibia > Caudata > Ambystomatidae > Ambystoma > Ambystoma mexicanum. The sequence continues at coordinate 918,791,127 of NC_090926.1, read as the reverse complement.
ATTGCATTTCCTTCATCAGTCAGGTGTACTCCGTCATGTCTATAGAAACTGGCCATGTAGAACTGTATGTTGTTCGCAATCCATAATTGGTTGTGGTCTGTCATTGTTGCAGAAACTGTTTAATTAACATTTCTCTGGGATTTCTCTATTTTACCATTAAATCTGGTGGTCCATTTCCATTTTTGCCTCTGAGTGAGATTGGAAAAGATAAAGATGGTGTGAGGAAATAGTCCCTGTACTTCTCAGGCTCATTTTTGGAAAAACCTGGAACCAACTCATTCCCCGAAATCCAAACAATTTAATGGTAAAATCTCTCAAAGCTAGGTCCAAGTTAATATTTAGTTTCTCACAAAAAGCCAGCAACCAAAACAGCCAACTGTCTCCAATCAGTAACAGCGATAGAGCGAGAGAGATAAAGAGAAATAAAGGTGTGCAAGCAGCGCGAAAGAACAGAAAAAGGAAACTGTGTAAATTGTAAAGAAAGGGAAGACACAATAGTGTGTGTGCAAACCAGAAAGAAAGTCAAGTGAACCTTTTAAAGTGCGAGCGGCACAAAACGAAAGGGAAAAGAAAGAAAAGCGTGCAGCCGGCACAAGGAGAGAAAGACAGTAGAAGTGTGCAAGTGGCACGGAAAGGCAGAAGGTTCCAAAGTAGAAGCATGCAAGTGGCACGGAAAGGCAGAAGGGACCAAAGTAAAGTGTGCAAGTGGCATGGAGAAGCAAAAGGTGCCAAAGTAGAAGTTGGCAAGTGGCACAGAATTGCAGAAGGGACCAAAAGAAAGTGTGCAAGTGACACGGAAAGGCAGAAGGTGCCAAAGGAAAGTGTGCAAATATCAAGGAAAGGCAGAAGGTGCTAGAAGAAAGCAAAAGAGCAAGATAAAGAGACTAAGGAAAGGGGTTATGTATCAGAGTGGTCAGACATGGGGAGGAGTAAAAACCCGGCATTCTCGAAAGTCTCTGATATGTTGCCCTAATGTTAAAAAGAGGAGGTGTACAGCGCCACTTGAAGGCAGGTGGAAAAAGGGGGCGCTAGACTGAGAGTGAATTGGGAGCGAAATACTCAAAGTGAAAGGCTGTTAAAACTCCACAAGAAGGAACTGCGCTTTCAGAGGTGCATCCTGACAAGATGAACCTTTGTGTTTTGTGTTTGTGAACTTTAAAGTGAATCATTTCAAACCTGAGGGGCCTAGACTTGGGGAAGGGAAACCTGAGGGGCCCAAAGGAAACTGGGAGAGGAATTGTTTCAACAAGAAAGAGGACTGAAACTATGAATCTTTAATTAAGACAAGAGGGGCCTAGGCTTAGGGAAGGGAAATCTGCGAGGTTCAAAGGAAACTACGAGAGACATTGTTGAAAAGAAAAAAAGCCTAGACTTGGGGAAGGGACCTGTTTCTCTTCGTTTTGGGAGCCAGAGGGTTCAGAGTTCGGGGAAGGGAACCCCAAGAGACCCAGAGACATTGTAAAATGTATTGTCCTGCTGTAAGAGCCCTACCTGAAAGGTCCCAAGGGCACCCCTTTTGCATAGAACTTTTTTAAACTGGCAGAACTAAACCTGACTGTAAGGCTACCTGAAACCAGCCTTAGTTTGCATTTCTTTTTGAACCACCAGTTTTTCTCTAAGAAGATCTAACATCACATTTGTTTTTAGAGCAACGGCAAGCGTGGGTTTTGACACAGACTAACTTTGGTTTTGGACTTACGGACATCGACGGCCGTTAGAAGCATCAGCTGAGGGAACAACCCCATTAAAGTTAGGGCGAGTTGGGCATTACACCAACCCTACAAAGGTTTATTTAAAAGGTTTTCAAACTGTTACTTTTGGGTTTGTGTCTCTCTTGATAACATGCCTGTCTCACAGAGTTCACACCAATGTCTACCTATCTAGACCAATTTCACTATGGTAGGGATGCCCTGGTCTCCATCATTATTTGACCTTTCCCTCAAACCATTGTCCGCACATATACGCTCTAAACATGTGCATCGTGAAATGTGCAAGATAGGATCACTCGGAATCATTTCATTATACGCAGATGATACCCTGTTGTATATTAGAGACCCCAAGTTTTATTTGACAGAGATTCGAGGAAATTCAAAACCTTGCACAATTTTTATTTTTATTCTTGCATTTTCAGTTTACAAGAAACCGTACACAACATTAGTATAAGAAAAGAAAAAAGCAAGAAAAGAAACATAACTTCCATAGAAGTAAATAATTCATAAAATACAAGGAAAAAAGACAAAAAAACAGTACATTAAAATGTTTAAATTTTTTTCAGTACTAAGTTTTTCTTATCCAATTCAGAACCAAGAAATATAAGGAAAAGATTCAAACCTAAAACGAAAGAAACAGCAGTGCGCCACATTCAACGACACCAGAACAGGTTCCTGGACACCTCTGAGTTACCAATTATATTTGGCCTCATTACAACTCAGGCGTTAAGGGTTAACGCCGTTGTTAACCCTTAATGCCTGATTCCGATTTTAACGGCTGCTTTTAGCAGCCGTTAAAATCCATGGCGCTAAACCGCCTTGGTGCTAATTACGCCACCGTAATTTACGGTGCCGTAATTAGCGCCTTCCCCACTCCCATTATGCCCTATGGGGCAAAAATGGGAATGGGGAAGGGTAAAATGGGAAATGGGGATTTACCGCCCCACTCACCTTGGAATGGGGCGGTAAATCCGCCATCCACCATGGTGTAAACGTAGTTTACACCATGGTGGTAAAGTTGGCGTACTTACCGCCTGGGTCGTAATGACCCCCATTATCCTTCAAAAACCTGGTTCGTTCCTCATCAAAGAACCTACACACAACGGTATATCATCATTTCATCACCGGACATTTCATCGCAGGGTTTTTTGCCGCAGTTTTTTTTTCAGAAAAAAAACTTCACATTTTTTTTGGGGTAAAAATTATATAAATTTGGTGTGGGTGTAAGGAAATATTAAAATAATTAAATGGATGAGGGTTTGGGGGATAACCCCCCAAAAAATAGAAATAAAAAAAATTCGATGTTTGTTTTCAAAAAAAATCTGCGGCAAAAAACCCTGCGATGAAAAGTCTGGCGATGAAATCACATAGAACCCACACAACAACCAAGTGTTTCAAAGTTTCACCAGAATCAATGACACCACAAAACCTAAATTCCTTCTCTGGTACCCTCAAATCAGCCAAGGTATACATGCTGCTCCAATGCCTAATTTTCTTATAAACAGGTAATTGGTTAAACCTGAAACGCATGTAGTTCATACGTATCACTGGGCATGGACATTTCTGGAGGTATGACGGGAGACATTCCCTTGCATGAACAAACTGAGAATATTCCACAAAGCTTGTATATGAGTGGATACCATCCACTGTCCCACCCCAGTCTACCCTAAAAAGAAGCTTTTTAATATGCCTTGGTCTTAGAAGCAAATCATCTTCTGAGGCAGCAATGCACAACAGCTCAGAGGACATCCTAACATTGAACTCTGTCAACGACGCAACCGAGCCGTTAAGCATAGCGCCCTAAGACTCTCATAAAGAGAATTATTAGGAGGAGCAATTATTCTTCACAAGAAGGAAAGCTGTCTCCAAACGTACCTTGCCTTTAATGACACAGACACAACTTGTGTCTAATAATGGCATTTGGAATGGTCATAGAAAGGTCTAGAACGTCCTTCCAAAGTCTTCCCTGAACAATATTCAAAAAGTCCCCCATGTTATGAGAGCAGAGGTCAAGACCATACAGGATGATTGCTTTAAATTTAACTAGAAACGCCTCAGGGGAAGCATAGAAAACTTACACACTCTCTGCTTTAAGAACTTCATTTGAGCAGCAAGTTTCCTAGCTTTATCAAACATTGCACAATATTCAGTATATCGGGTCAATTGGACAAAATCCAATCTATTCCCACTAACTGATGCTGTTTCCGCCAATTATTTGTTAGAATTCATATGACCCCCTTCTGTTATAACGTATCTGGGCATTCATGTTTCTAGACCCATAAGTCGCTATAAACTGACAATCTAGCAACTTATCTTCCTGTTATCACCACTACCCTAACGGCATGGGCAAAACTTCCCATATCCTTACATGGTCGTCTCTCTTTGCTCAAGAGGATCATACTACCCAAGCTTTTGTGTTTCTTTATGAATATACCGATCTGGCATGTAGTTTCTTTTTTGCGCACACTGCTCCACAGCATCCAGATTTCTCTGTGGTTCGGTACGTGCCAGACAGAGCTGGGCAAATATGGGGAAACCCTTTGATTAAGGAGGCCTTGCTGCTCTAAATTTGGAACTTTATTACCTGGTGTCGCAGGTACAGTTTGCTGCACACTGGTACAGCTAGTCCTAGAATATGTGACAGGTAAACATTGAACGGCATGGGGCTATCCACTTTCATTTGCGTTCTGTGTTATTTAAGTATGAAGACACGTGCACCTTTGACCCTTTTAGAACAACTGGTAATGCTTGGGCTAGATTATTCAAACAAATGGGAATATCAGTCCCTTATGACGCTTGACAAGGCTACGACTAGAAGACTTTACTGATAAACTTGGCAATTAACCCACATTACTCCTGCAATCAGTGTTTGAAGTGTACGAAAAGAAGTAGTGAACTACTGCCCTGCACCAATGCCAACAAACCCTCCCACGCACAATACAAACCCAAAAACCCATGCTCCTGCTGTTTAGGGGAACGCTCAGTGCAGTGCACTGAAAGTGAGAGTTTCCCACTTTTTTTTAAAACAAAACCATTCCGGAACGGTTTCTTTTTAAATAATAGTATAGGAACAGTAAAACTTAATTAAAAGAAGTAGAGGAGCACCGCTCCCGCCCACTTCGACCACTGCCTGCAATATCATGTGGATGGCGTTTAGACATAAATGGCCACATTTCCCCTGTGAACCAGAATCCCGCCACTGTATAGATTTCATTGTCAGAGGTGGGAAGTCACAAATTAGTTATGACATTGCACAAGCTGGTTCAACAAAACATTAAGGATATAGGCTGAATCTGCCCTTGGTTTTGTTATGTCTGTTGAGTGCTGAAGGAGATGCTGTCTGTTACTGAAGGATGTCTCCTTAAATGACAGGTTTCGCTTAATACATTTAAAAATCCTCAACAGACGGGATCATACACCGGCCAGAGTGGCACAATTCTCCTCTAAGGCAAATAATGAATGTCTCAAATGTCATGAATTTATGCATATATTTTGGTTATGTCCCCAGATGGTATCCTTTAGGTGCAATATATCTGTTATACTGGCTGTAATTACTGATATACCACTTAAATTAGCTCCTATGCAATACTTACAGGGTGACATTGGCAAAACAACAGTTATTACATTAAGATTCTTCAACCTTGAATGTTTCTTTGCAACGGAATGTATTTTAAAATATTGGAAATCCTGCAAAGGCCCATCAAAAACAGAATGTTGCAATTGATCATGGGAAGATCTAAATAACTCTCACGCCCGTTATTCAACTTTCCATGAGCATCTGGGAGGGATTGCGTATGTATGGAGAGAACAAGCAACAATTCCTGATCTATTTTTTATTTTTGAACTTTGTACATTCCAACTCATTATAATGTGCTTTCTGTTAACCATATGCCTGATGATCTTCCCTGATGTTTTATATTGTTCTCCAACTTAATACAAGTTCTTATGGCACACCTTGCCATTCGTTAAATAAACTTATTTTTTTTAAAAAAGAAGAAAGTCAGGCCTCACGATGAATGGTGAACTGCTTCCATCTAAAATCATACTGGAACACAGAGAATTATGTGTTCCTTTCCTGTGTAGGTATGTGAATTCCTCCTTCCGAACAGGACTTATCCCTCAATCTATTAAGAGTGTAGCAGTGATACCACTGGTAAAAAAAGCGGGATTGTATCCCTCAGACGCCACCAACCTTAGACCTATTACAAACACCCTATTTTTTCTTAAACTCATTGATAAGGTGGCCACGGTGCAGCTCCAATTCCATGTTTATACTGCGAATATCCTCCATGAAAAAAAGTCCGGGTTTAGGAGCTTCCATGGCACGAGTGCCTTCTTTGATCTTCAGACACCAATGCTTTAAAAACTGGAACGTAGCAAATCGGGGCTGCTGATGTCAACAGATCTTTCAGCAGCCTTTGACTTACTAGAGCATAAAATTCTGCTCGAACGCATGACCACGGTTGGTGGACTCTCGATAGAGGCAATTACATGGCTTAAATCCTTTTTGTAGGGTCGTCTCTCGCGAGTTTACTGGGGTGACAGTGCCTCCGAGGTTGAAACTATCACTTGTGGAGTACCCCATGGGGCTTGCCTCTCCCCTCTGTTATTCAACATTTACATCCTACCATTATGTAATGACCTGCAATCTATGGATATCTTTTTCTGCAATTATGCGGACAATTTCCAACTGGTTCTGAACATTACTGGGGACTATGAAAAAGACCAGCTGTTGTTGGACACTATTTATTTGGTCATGAAAAGATGGATGTCAGCAAATTGGTTGCGTCTGAATGTGGCCAAGACTGAGCTTATGCTGTTTGGCCCAAGATTCTAGAACCAGTCTTAGTCAGAAGTACTCCAACTTTGTTATTGATGGCAGTCAAATAAAGGTGGTACCTAGAGTTAAGACTCTTGGCACCTACACGGCGGAAAGTCTAGACTTTAATGCCCATGTCACTGCCATCACAAAAAATACTTACTATTACCTCAAGGTGCTTCGACAGATTGCACCCCCGATTTCGATAGAAAACTGTAGTAAACTGATGAGGGCTGTGATTCTCCCACGTGTGGACTATTGCAACGCCTTACTGGAAGGTGCTAACAGGTCAGATATCCAAGAGCTGAAAGAAATTCAGTACTCCGCCACACGTATCATTTTTCAGATGAAATGGTCTGAACCAACTACTGCAGCTAGGAAAAGACTCCATTGGCTACCTGTGGCAGCTCGTGTTCAATTTAAGCTGCTAACGATCTGTCACAAATGTATCTTTGCGAACACTCCGGCATACCTGAAAACTCGAGTAAGTACATATCACCCCCAAAGAAACCTGAGACCTGCTGAGAGCTTTTTCCTGAAACAGCACCAGGTTAAACATGCCAGGGGGTGGGGCGGGCCTTTCACATTCAGGGGGCAAGCGCCTGCTCTACCACCATGTGTAAGAAAAACTGAAAATCTTCTTGAATTTAGGAAGCAGTTAAAAACAGTGCTCTTCAATCAACATGACTGATTATTAGCCTTATACTCCTAGCTCTCAGTGCCTGGATGCCTACGGGCTTTGGTGCAATACAAATAAAGTAACATAGCATAACATAACATATGAAATGCTTGAACATCTAAATTGAACATTGAAGCTTAGTAAAGCGTTAGTAGGATTAACACAATAAAAGCTGTGTACACTATTTAGTAACAGCTCCAGTACTTGACTGTTTCAATACCAGAGCAAACAGCATCAAAGAAACATCAATACAATTCTAAAGAAGCACTAATGTGTTGGACATTGTAATAAACACATTGCTTATTGAACTCAAATAGATTGGCAATCCATTTTCATATGATGGATATTGACCTGTCAACATTGCAGTCAAGGCAGGTTTTTAATTAGAGTAATACACAATATGTTAGTCAGCTACTTGCTCTTGGTATTTGATTGATCAATTGATTGATTGATTGATTGATTGATGAGTGCAAAACACAGAGATTGATCTCTGAAACTAGCATCATGAATTTTTGGAATCCTATTAAGAAGAGCAAACTAGAACTGTGCGCAAAGAAGAGAATCAAAATAAAAGTGGCTACTGAGTTAAGAGCAGACAGATCACTGTTTGCTTGACTACCTGTTCTAGGCAGATCACAGGATCCAGTAGATTTACTTGAGATATTAGGACTCTATGTATTTTCTGCTGTACCACAATCACGGTTTACTGGTGGTGGAATTATTCATATTTGCTGGCAAGAAAAGCAAACTTATTGAAAACATGATGTTGATCCCACCCTCGCAAAGCAGCTTCACAAACAACAAACAAACACGTCCAACAACAGCAATTACCAAAGCTCTATAGGAAATGATGTTATTTGTTGCCATTACTGATAGCACGGCAGATACACGTTTTGGATACATCAAAAGGCATTCAGAGAGTCATTGGCTGAAACATTCACCAAAGAAATTCAAAAGACATACTTGGGGTGTAATCAAATATCATAATCATATTGACCAAAAGTGCATAAATACAGTGCACACATTTAAAACGATGCCTACGAATAGTCGTAGAAACACATACAAAAGACCCAGACACAAAGATGAATTATTCATGTCATGAATGTCAGAGAAAGAGGCTCTACAAAACTCTTATCTATTTATACAGGGCACGCATGTGTTCATTCTTGATATAAGAGAGTATCTCAAACGCCCTAATGAGGTGTCTTTTTTGACTACTTTAAAACACATTATTTCAATTGCAGAGACATTCCTATCGATAGTAATTCTTTCTTTTTCAGTGCAGCGCATTAATGCAGCAGTGTTAGCTTTACTGCTCTGTTATGCACACTGATCCTATATTTACAGCCACTCCCCTGCTCTATTATGCACACCAATCCTATACTTACAGCCACTCCTGCGCTCTAATATGCACACCAACTGTATACTTACAACCACTCCCGCGCTCTATTATGCACACCATCCCTGTAATTAAAGCCGCTCCTGCGCTGTATTATGCACACCAATCCTATACTTACAGCCACTCCCGCGCTCTATTATGCACACTGATCCGATACTTACAGCCACTCCCATGCTCTATTATGCACACCGTTCCTATACTTACAGACACTCTGCGCTCTATTACGCACACCAACCGTATACTTACAACCACTCTTGCGGTCTATTATGCACACCAGCCCTATACTTACAGCCGCTCCCACGCTCTATTATGCACACCAATCCTATACTTACAGCCGCTCCCCCGCTCTATTATGCACACCCATCCTATACTCACAGCCACTCCGACGCTCTATTATGCACACTGATCCTATACTCACAGCCACTCCGTGCTCTATCATGCACACCAATCCTATACTCACAGCCCCACCGCGCTCTATTATGTACACCGATCCTATAATCACAGCCACTCCTGCGCTCTATTATTCACACCCATCCTATACTCATAGCCACTCTGGCGCTACCGTTACCGGTAAGGGCACCGGTACCGGTAAACCCTTACCGCCTTACTATGAGTTCCCTTTGCGGGACCCGACCTTAACGGCTGGTTTTACCAGCCGTTAAAGTAGGGTGCCGCAAAGGGACCTCTGTGCTAATTACAGTACCGCAATTTGCAGTACCGTAATTAGCTCCTTCCCCATTCCCATTATGCCCTATGGGGGCAAAAATGGGAATGGGGAAGTGCCTTAGTGAATGGGGAATTACTGCCCTCGCTCACCTTGGAGTAGGGCAGTAATTCCACCATCCACCAAGGCGGACACGGTAAAATACCGGCAGCAACCATGGAGCTAATAGCGCCATGGTTACCGTCTACCGTGTAATGAGGCCCATTGTCTACAAACCACATTAGACCCTGCTGCAATAGAGACTGAGCTCTCTCAGCCCAGGCTCTTAATGCGCCCCTGAGGAACCTGCCGTTTCCGGCCGGACCGCCAGTGGAACGGGAGCTACGACCCCTCAAGGAGGAGGCGAGTACATGGAGGGGGGTGGCCGGAGGGGCGGCCCTCTATGGGAGCTGCTCCTCTAGCGCCCCCTGCGTGGGCTGGTGCACCTTCTCAGTGTTTTCTAATGCGGGTTTGCCATTATAAAACGCTTCTGTGAAGTAGGCCATTTGTCTTTTTCTGCCAGAAGACTGTGCGTTAACGTTGCTCACTGATAGTGGCAAATTACCACTCAGGATTGAGGAGAAAGACTCCTTGTTAGATACATTACTACACACTGAGTCAATTTACAATAGTATGCAACACACTATTTTCTGAGTCACTAGACACGAGTTCCATTTCACTATTCACATTGCTATTTATTTTTCAATGTACTCTTGCCACATTTCCGTTGCCTGTAAAGTGGAAGCATTTTGAATTTCAGATAATTATTGCTAATTGATGTTAGATTTGCTTATTGTCTTTCAGAAAAATATTCACCCTATTATTGGTCTCGTTTCAATCAAAGTTGCTCTAACAACTTTGTGATCTTATACGATGAGTTATCCCAATGTCTTTTGTGAGTGTGTTACTGTTTTTGTGGTTCTGCTCAGAGAGGCCCATCAGCAGAGAATCGGCCTTTGTAAACCAGGCCCAATGTGTGCTAAGTGCAGGCTGTGACTTGTCATCACATTTCCAACAGCCATGTCTTTCTGGTTACAGAAATCGCCATCAGCCCAAACAACGATGTTGTGCAGATTTTTGAAAAAGCCGGCAACCAGTGGACGAAAATCCATGACCTCACAGAGCATAACGGACTTATCACAGGTTTAACATCCCATACCTTATTTGCAATTCATGCATGTTGTGACTTGGTAATATGGGGTTATTGTTATTACAGTATATTGGGGACTGCCATCTCTCTTGAAACTCCTGTATTGTTTTATTGCAAGTGAGAAGTGACATCACACCTTGCCTTTAATAAGAACAACAATCAATCTTTGTTGGGGCTCCGCTTCTCACTGAAGCGTCCCCTGGGTAGGCCCTTGCCTGCGCAGCAATGATACGCGGGAGCCGGGGTATGCCGCAACCTTCTTTATTAAACACATCGGCGGAACTGCCGAACCCTTCCCTGTCCCTCCCCCTTCCCCTGACATCACGTCCGGGCCATCATGTCCTTTGGGCCTCAACGGAGGCCCGCCCACACAACGATGTGGACAACCTGACATCTCCCCCCTTTTTAACATGCGAGTTCAGGGGCTCCCTCTTACCCCATCTCCTCGATGAGTCGCATTGGCTTCATGCGGCTCCTCTGTGGTCGTTTTGCCTTATTTGGGGTTGGTCCTTCCCTGGCGAGCGTGGAGAGGTGTGCCTCGCCTTCTGACTCTTCCCCGTCTCCTTGGTACGCTTCTTCGCGTGGTCGGTCCTTATCGCTGTCTCTGTCCCTTGTCCATTGGCCTTCTTCAGTCAGTCTGACCCGTTTGAAGTGCGAGCTGTTCCTGGTCACCATTGAGCAGTCGTCCCTTTGTGCTGTGACCATGGAGCCCTTCTTGTGCGTCGTGACCAGGGGGGTGGGTGCAAAGGTGGCTTCTTCTTTCCGATTCTTGGGTTGCCTGAGCCATACTTCGTCTCCTGGTTGCATTATGTTCTCGCGAGCTCTCCTTTTCCTGTCCGTGATCTCTTTTGTCTTTGCTTTTCTCGCTGTGTCATTTGCTTTCGCTTCTTGTTCCAGCGGCGTCAGTTCTTGTGGCCTCGGGTCCTCCGGTAGTCTCGTGGTGATCGGTCTCCGGAACAACAGGTCTGCTGGGCACACTCCCGTCGTGCTGTGGGGCCTGTGCCTGTATTCTCTTAGTAATTGGTTAAGGGCCTGCTCGAACGGCTTGTTTTGCACATGGGCGATTTGGAGGGTCCTCTTTATGTTGGCCATGAACCTTTCGACCATGCCGTTGGCCTGGGGCCATCGGGGGGTTATTTGTCGATGTTGGAACCCCATGTACTTTGCAAATTTCTGGAAGTCCTGACTTATGAATGTGGGACCGTTGTCCGACTTTATGATCTTGGGGATGCCATAGGCAGAGAGCATCCTGTCGAGTGCCGGGATGACACTTGATGTGGCGCTGCGAGTACGACCACGTGTGTTCCATTGTTCAGTGGTCCGAATAGATCTACTGCTAGCTCCTCCCACACTTTGTTCGGCAGCGGTGATGACTGTAGTGGGTTTGGATGTGGCGGGGGCGCCACTTGTGCACACACGTGGCAGCTTCCCACGACGGTTTCCACCAGGCGGTCGAGCTGAGGGAACCAGGCTTTCTGGCGAAGGAGGCACTTCGTGGCGACTACGCCTCTGTGTCCTTCATGCGCTAGGTGTATTATCCTCTCCTGGAGCGTTCTCGGGATGGCGACTTTGCATCCCTTCAATATAATGTTGTCCTCTACCACAGTCAGCTCTTCTTGGACCTGGTCCAACCACTTGACGTCTTCCTTTGTAGTTTCCGATTCTCCTCTGGCCTGTTGTCTCATGAGGGTCGTCTTGTCCGTCTTGTCCGTCTGTAGGCAGTGTCGATCAATTCGCAGCGCTGGGTCCGCCTCTGACTGTATCGATAGTTCCTGCAACCCTACTGGGAGTGGTTGCAGGTGATGTATGATGTAGTTTATTTACGCGTCCGCTATAGACGGTTGAGACGCTGTCGTGGACATGCGATGCCGGGAGAGGTAATCTGCTGGGTTCTCCTTCCCTGGGCGGTGCTGTATTTGGAATCTGTAATCCTGTAAGCGTAGTCCCCATCTGGCTATTCTCGGCGGCATCCTGGCCTTCGGGCTCCCGTATATGATGAGCAGCGCCTGGTGGTCGGTGATGATGGTAAATTCCTTGCCAAACAGGAAGAGATGAAAGTATTCGCAGGCCCAGACGACGCAAGGCTCTCTTTTTCTGCTTGCGAGTATGCCTGTTCCGTGGTTGTCAGGCTCCGGCTGGCATATGCTACAACATGTGTGATGTGTGGCTCCCTGGGGTCTTTCTGGGTCAGTATGGCGCCGAGTCCCACCGGGCTGGCATCCACAATTAATTCAGCGTCGCGGCTGGCATCAAAGTATGCCATGTCTTCGGCCTGTGCGATGGCCTTCCTTATTGCCTCGAACGCTGCTTGACACTCTTTCAACCATATGAATGGTGTGTCCTTCCGGGTGAGTAGGCGCAGGGGGTTACTGACTGTGGCGTAGTCTCTTCAGGTATCTGGAGCAGTAGCTGGCCAGTCCTAGAAACGACCTTAGGTCTGTGGTGTTCATGGGGGGCGTGGCTGAGTTGAGGGCCTCTACTTTTTCCGGGTCGGGTCTCATGCCTTTATCCGAAAAGATGTGCCCGAAGAATCTCAAAGATCCTTTCGAGAATTCACACTTGGATTTGTTCAAGGTTAGCCCTGCATCGTCCAGCGCTTGGCATACCCTGTGCAGTGCTAGGTCGTGTTCTTCCTGTGACTTTCCGTAGACCAGGACGTCGTCCGAATAGTTCAGGCAGTTGGGGACGTGTCTGATCACCTTGTGAATTTCCTCCTGAAAGATCTCAGCGGCAGAGGATATGCCGAAGCTGAGTCTTTTGTATTGAAACAGGCCGAGATGGGTGACGAATGTGGTGATGTAGCGGGATTCCGGTGCGATTTCGATTTGGTGGTATCCTTTTGTAAGGTCTAACTTGGAGAAAACTCTCGCCCCGTGAAGAAGATGGATCATGTCAGTGATCCTGGGCGCCTGATGCCTCTCCCTTTCAATGGCTGTGTTGGCTCTGCGCATGTCTACGCATAAACGTATGGATCCTTCTGGGGATTTCTTGGGGACGGGGACAATGGGTGATACCCATGGCGTCGGGCCCGACACAGGTTCTATGACGTTCATTTTGATGAGCTTGTACAGTTCTTCTTCCACCTGTCTCTGGATATTGAATGGAATACCTCGATAGTGTTGGGCCACTGGTTTGACCTGAGGATTGATGTGGAGGTGTACTTTCCTGTTTCGCAGTTTGCCTAGGCCAGTGAAGAGCTTTGGGAATGAGTTTTTCGATTGCATCCGGTTTGGCAAAGTACTTGTGGGCCATCAGCTGGTATAAGATGTGCACTAGTCCCATGTCTACTGCCGTCCGGAAGCTCAAAATGCATCCGCTATTAGCTTCGGTGTCCAGAATGTATAGCGGGACCTTTGCGGAGTGCCCTTTATGTGTGCACCAGGCTGTGATCATGCCTTTGCATGGCAGGGGTGTCGTGGAGCCATAGGGATATATGTCTACTGTGGCTTTTCTAATCCTGGGCCGTGTGGCCAGGGACTGATATGCGCTTTCACTGATGATGTTGACCGTCGCTCCAGTGTCTATGAGAAATTGTAGTGGGGTGTCGTTCACTTGGAGTGTCAATATGGGGCTGTGTTGGGTGGCTGCTGTGTTGTCCTGTAGGGCCCACATGTATCCTTTCCTCCTTTGATCCTCCTCTGACGACGGGATGTCGCTGCTAGTGGGGGACCTGGTCTCAACATACCTTACGAAACGCCGTCTGTGTGATCGTCTCGTGTCCTCTGACGAGCGTTTATCTTCACGCGTGTATCGGCTTCTGCGGTCGCTGTCTGCTTTTCTGGCATGCCTTCTTTCGTTGTACACTGCGGGTCTGGGGTCTGGGTGGACTCTGGCGGGTGTGCCGACGCCTGTCTTGGTAGCGATGTTTAGGTGGTGTGTGGGTTGGGGCGTTTTTACACATGGCCCTGTAGTGGTCCATTCCCCCACACGCGGCGCACTTTTGTCCTACAGCGGGGCATTCCCCTGTGTGTGGGTATTCGTATCCGCATTTATAACATGTGGCTTCGAGGTGTTTGTTGCCTTGATTGGGGTGGGTATACAGCTTGTTGATCGACTCAGTGTTCTCGCTGTGTTCATGTATGGACACTTTTCCTAGACTGTCCAGTTGAGAGTCCACAGCTGCTTCCATGCGGGCCAATGCTAGAATTTCTTCCAGGGATCTTTGTTTCTGTAGGAGCTGCTTGCGAAATGGCTGCGAGAGGCAACCAGCGATTACTTGTGACCTGAGTGCCTCTTCGTTGGAATATCTGTGGAATTCACAATGTTTCAGTTTGATGCAGAGGCGCATCACGAAGTTGTCTATCGACTCCCCTTTTTCTTGTCTTGTTGTGTGGAACATGTGGCGTTCATAGTCGATATTTGTATGTGGCACGAAATATTCAGACAGTTTGGCGTGTAATTCCCCGTTTGTGACTGTTTCTACGTTCAGCAGCTCCCCCGCAATGTCTCTTACCGCCGGTCCCACTGCCATAAACAGTGTGTTTTTCAGTCTTGTGTCGTCCGTCAATCCTATGGCGCCCGTGTAGAACTTGAAGTCCCGGAGCCATATGTTCCATCTGGGCCCTAGATTAGATGTGTCTCTAATCTCGAAAAGGTTGGGCATGTGCATGACTTGGGGTGCTCCTCCCTCCTGGTGTGCACGTTGGCCGTTATCTTGCGCTGTGTCAGCATTTCCAGACGCCGTTGCCGCCAATCCCGCCCCTCCTGAGGAGGATGCTGGCGTGCTCGCCGTGTCCGACATGGTTGCGGTGCTGTGGTGAGCCCATGTGCCCGTGGGTGACTTTGGCGCTTGTGACTGGGCTTCGGCAGAGCAGCGTCTGCTTCTTTGCTGCACGTGGGGCGGAGTGTCCGCTCTAGCAGCGCTCCTGCTGCGTGTGGAGGAACTTCTTCCTTCACTCACCCCTTTATTTTTTTGGCGCGGCCTTGGTTCTCGGAGCCCGCCCGGCCTCACAACGCTCTTGGGAGGGGGGGTCGTGTTCCACGAAGTGGAGCGAGAGGATGGGCTCTTCCGAGCGCTTTCCCCCATTCGCCAGGCTCACCGGGCGTGCATGCACTCCCTCGTGCGGCAAAGAGGTGAGCGCGGGGTGCCCGTTTGATGTTCCCGGGCCCTTGTCACGCGGGAGGCGGGACCGCACAGAATCACCTGCCGTGCCCGAGGCGCGCCGATGCGCTCTACTGCTCGACCGCAGACCTCGGCACGGCGCCAGCGGGAGTTCGTGCCCGCTCGTCGCCAGTGTTGGGGCTCCGCTTCTCACTGAAGCGTCCCCTGGGTAGGCCCTTGCCTGCGCAGCAATGATACGCGGGAGCCGGGGTATGCCGCAACCTTCTTTATTAAACACATCGGCGGAACTGCCGAACCCTTCCCTGTCCCTCCCCCTTCCCCTGACATCACGTCCGGGCTGTCATGTTCTTTGGGCCTCAACGGAGGCCCGCCCACACAACGATGTGGACAACCTGACAATCTTAGGCATGTAATAGAGCATTACAGTGGCCAATGATGTCATAATGCACTTGCCCAGTTCTGTGCTGAGCCCTGTTTATTTGCGCAAGAGGTTTGGCTGTTGGGGGAGGGGCTTGGTTAAAAATAAGAACAGAAGCGACAGTGAAAAGAGACACAAGGTGAAGAAACATGCCTTCACGCAGTCAATGGGTTAGGGTTTGTGTAGGCATCTTGTGGGCATTTCCGGTTCCTTAGCCACTGCTATTCCCCAGGGACAGGGTACACTTGGATTTTGTAAATCTGTGTTTGCCATCAATTTACAGTCTGCCAGGTGCCGTCAGTGTGGGGCAGTGGCGTGTGATGCATGGAAAATTGTGATAATAGAATAAACAAGCACTGGCAAAGCCAATAGTTTTGGCGCTTCCTGCAGTTGTTTGCATTATACATTTATAAGCTGCAGGGTTCAAGGAGGCGAGTGCATAGTTTTAAAGGAGGATGAGAAGAAGGTTGTGCGGGGGTGCAAGAGAATGAGAAGGTGAATAGAGCAAGGGAGGAAGCTATTGATAGAAGGTACCATCGATGATGAGCAACAGGAAATATGAGCGAGAAAGGGTGACCATGAGAGGGTAAGCAATAAAGCGAGAGTGTAAGAGGAAGGATGAGAGCCAGTAGAGAGAGGAAGTAAGGTATATGGGTGGGGCAATAGAGGGTATAGGTTGGGTTGGGCTAGAGAGCTAGAGGAGGTAGATCTGCGTGGGTTGAGTAGACAGAGGGGGTAGGATGGTTGGTGGTAGAGAGGGGGTACAGTGGGAGGGGATAGAGAGAGGGGCTAGGGTGGGTGGATGTTGGTAGAGAGAGGCGGTGGGGTTAGAGAGAGTGAGGGTAGGGTGGGTTGGTGTGGGTAGAGAGAGTGGTTGTAGTGTTGGTGGGGTAGGTTTGGTGGGAGTAGAGGGAGTGGTGGTAGGTTGAGGTAGAGAGGGTGGGGCAGAGAGAGTTGGTAGGGTGGTTGGAGTAGAGATTGGAGGTAGGATTGTAAAAGCAAAAGGAAATATCGAGGCTGAGTACCACAAAAGGAAATACACCAAACACAGGTTTACAATTATACACAGATCTTTATTCTACAACTGAACAGTTTTCAAAGGAACAAAGTATCAGATAGCTATCAGGCCCTCAGTACATCACAGCTAATACCAGCCCGTTCGGTGTGCGAAGTGAGTGGGGCTGTACATCAGAACATTCACTCTTTTATACAATTTTGTAACATGATGTCCAGCCCATTTACAGGTTAATCATTTCTCGGGCTAGGGGTTCATGCCGAGTTCACTTATAATTTATTCATCTAGAGGCATATGGATTATTCCTAGTATATTCACAAATAGGTCACAATGGCAACAGTGTGCCTTCGGATTTAACATTAGGCCTTCGTACATGTTTTATATAATGTAGTCAAACAAGTGTTCACATTCAGTATTTAAACAACATTGTGCTTAATATATGCTCGCGGATCAGTTTCGTTGGTACAGGTAATCCTCGATCTACAGGTCAACGAAGGATAAGGTCTCATTACATGACCCTAACATTTGGCCTGTGGGCAGTTTAAGCATTAACTTGCATACATAGGTCAAGACGGCCATGTTACAAACAGAAGAACACTGTCCACCATTTTAGAACGCAAGGTGACTTTGGAGTGGGAATAAAAATGGCGGATGAACCTAAAATGGCGGCTTAATCGATCTAAGGTCAGAACCTTGCAACGCGGATTTCTTCGTAGAGCGACTGGGCTTAGGCCAATATATACAATAAAGGGGCACAATATAATATCCCGTTCAACAAACCCTCCTTTTGGCCTAAACCAAACGCTAAACTACTTCTAGCCACTTTAAGAGTAACTCCACGTCTCAATGTCCATACATCCTGAATCACTATCGGAGATATTAATTGCCATAAGATCAGTTACTAAGATTTCTTTCAGCCCATATTCGTTGGAGTTTTTCTCTGAGGCGTATACTTTAAGTCCTAATGTACCCATCGCTTGTGCGCAACATCCCCCTAGCATCGAGCACATAGCAGGAAGACATTGTATACAACAGCAAAGAAACAACAGGATACCTAAAATAGTCAGCAAGACCGAAAGTAGTTTCCATCCCCAAGATCGCAAGAAGTCCCAGAACTAGGCGCTAAAATCCCAGTTTCCCTTCGGGAACATGCACTTCTGAACTTAGGACATGCAGAGTCTGTATTGCCTTAAAGATAGTTAGGGAGGAATCTGGTACAAAAACACAGCAAGCGGACCCCACTAATTTACACACTCCACCACGTTCAGCCAGGATGACATCTTGTGCCATCCGGTTCTGAAGTGCTACTAACCTTATTGCTTTCTGTTCTAGAGTCATGTTATACAGTATGTCAGTGGTCTGGTTGATGGTCCTCTCCAGTACTCTCGCAAGTCTCCTGATATCTTCAGAGTTCATTATTTGCCCCCAAAATGGCACAAAGGATTTAGCTACATCTCCTAGAACTTGTGCTGAAGTGTCACCATTCTTGTCCCGCCGCGGACGAGCCTTTGAAATCTCTACAGTACTTGCAATGAATATCCCAGGTAACAGGATCCCTAAATAACAAGTTCCCTGCCAATCCATGGGTAACCATGGAAATGCTACATTACCGCAAACAAAGTAGACAGGTTCACCTACATACAAAGGTCTGTCCTCACTAGTAAAATTTGCAACATTGGCGCGACCTTTAAAATCACCCATTAACTAAGTACCATTCCTTTGTATGAAGAAAGAAACTGAATCAGGGCTATGGTTAAAAGTGTAGGAAGGAGACGTGGCATCCTCATTGCCTATCGGAGCCATCTTGAAAGAGATCAAAGATTGAAAAGGACGTGACAGTCTATCAGAAGGCCTAATAGAAGCAACATTAAGCTTACTCCTATTTGCAAAAAGCACAGATGACGACTAATACATACTTGAAATTGTTGCAACGCTCCATCTCAATAAAATCAAAAAGAATAACCTCAAAGGGGACAGAAGGTGGACCAAAACTACCCCTAGGAGTTGATGTGCCCTTTCCCACATTGTGCTGCAGACAAATCATGCACCCCTGAACGAAGCGTTCAGCTACTTTAGGGATTTTGCCATTTACCCACACATTTTGCAACATTTTAGTGATTTTACGAGCACATATATGGGTGGGACCATGAGCCATAACAACCATCATCATAATATATGCGTCAGGCAGTAACCACTTCCCTTCAACTTTTTCCACCCAACACCCATCATCATCCAGTTTTCCCAAGCCCTCAGCCCATTTCTTAATTTCTTAGACTCTTCTAACATGGTGTCGGCTTGGATATCCCTTACGGAATCAATACCCTCATCCAAAGTACAGACATTTGTGGCTTCCCTTGAAGTATACATTTCTGAAGATAGATCAGTGGCAGTCTGTCTGGCTATCTGGTCAGCAAAAGCGTTCCATTTTCCTACATGAACTACAATTTCCTGATGTGCTGCGCATTTTATGATAGCTAGCTGAGTAGGGAGTGCAAGTGCCGAGAGTAACCGTACTATCAAGGAGCCATGTTGAATTTTTGTACCATGCAAAGTCAAGAAACCTCTTTCTGCCCAAAGTCTACCGAAGTTGTGAACCACCCCAAAGGCATACTGACTGTCAGTATATATGTTTACTGTAAGCCCTTCGGAAAGTTCACAAGCTCGGGTCAATGCTATAATCTCTGCGGCCTGCGCGGAGTTATGCGTGATTCTCTTGGTTTCCACGATCGTGCTCAATGTAGTGATTGCGTAACCAGCTGTGGATGTATCATCCGGGAGTTTGAAGCAGGAGCCATCGCAAAACAACTCCCCTTGTGGATTGTTAAAAGGAGAATGCTTCAGATCAATTCTACCCTTTGTTTCTTGTTCGGTAGTGTAAAGGCAGTCATGTGACTCTTCGTCACTGCAAGCAGTACCTTGCGGGAAAGGTAAAAGTTCAGCCGGATTAAGAACACAACACCTCTTAATTTGCGTGTGCGGTGCAAACAAGATCAATTCATATCTCGTTAATCGTGTGGAGGTGAGATGTTGCGTTTGTGTTTTGTTCAGTAGAACATCTACAGAGTGAGGAACCATCAGGGTTAAAGCATGGCCTAGTACCATTCCCTCGCTCTGTTTTACAGACGCAGCAGCAGCGACAGCTCGCAAACATCTTGGCAAAGCACATGCTACAGGATCAAGGGCGGAAGAAAAGTAGCCGCACGGCCTATTCTTCCCTCCATGTTCCTGCGTTAATACAGCCAAAGCACATCCATCACATTCAAGCACATACAACACAAAGGCCTTTTTGTAGTTTGGTGTGCCCAAAACTGGCGCTGAGCACAATGCAGTCTTGAGCAGATCAAATGCATGCTGGTGTACCAAGTTTCATGGTAATGGCGAAGAAATGCCCTTCTTCGTCAAAGCCAACATTGGTTTAATCACTAGTGAGAAATTGAGGATCCACTGCCTACAGTAAGAAGCCATTCCTATCAAGGCTATAACTTCCTGCGTGTTTGCTAAAAATTAGTTTTATCAGTTCAGGCGTCAACCGTCTTCCCTTCTTTGACAGGAGATAGCCTAAATAGGCGACCTTCTGACAACAGTATTGACATTTTTTAAGCAAAGCTTTGTGTCCATGGTTAGCCAAATGAATAAGCAACAACACGGTGCCCTCCGTACAAGCGCTCTCTGAGTCTGCAGCTAAAAGCAAGTCGTCAACATATTGAAGCAGTGTACAAGTAGAGGGCAACTCAAGGGTATCGATCTGCTCTTTCAAAGCCCTACTATAAATGCTCGGACTTTCCGTATAACCTTGCGGTGCACAGGTAAAGGTAAAGAAACGTCCCCCTAAGGTGAACGCAAACAGGTATCTACTGTCTTTGTGTATAGGGATACTAAAGAAAGCATTCTTTAGATCCACAACACTAAAATTAGTAGCTGAAGCCGGGATCATAGTTAATATTGTCGTCACATCGGGCACAATTGGAAATTGTGGAGCAACGATCTTATTGATGGCACGTAGATCAATTATGAAACGAAAAGGAATATCATTATCGCCTTTTTTGTACACAGGTAAAATCGGATTATTGCACAAACTACCTGCAATTTCCTCAATCACCCCTCGATGCACAAAATCAGAGATGATGCATTTCAAAGCTTGCTCACCATCGACCGAAATCTTATACTGTGGAATACGTGGCAGCTTTACTCCATGTTTCAAGACAATTTTAACAGGTTCAATTTGTAAAACACTGATATCATTATCATCAATAGCCCATAAACACTACGGAACATGACTAAATTCCGGTGGCAAAGGTCTGTTCCAGAATTGAGAGACAGAAAGTTGCTGTGGTGAAATCGTCAAACGCACTCCATCAGAAGAACAATTAATTACTGCATTTAATTCCTTCAACAGATTCAACCCCAACAAATTCTCTCCACAATTCGTAGTCAAAAGGAATGGACAGTGGTCCGTAAATGGACCCAAGGTAATCAGTACCGGCGAAGAAACCGGACAGACAACTGGTGTGCCAGAAAACCCTACAGAAACATTGGTTTGCCCTGACAGTGGAATGCTTGGAACCCGTGAATGATCAATGGAACACTTCTGTGCCCCTGTATCTATCAAGAATAGATGTTTCCTATTTCCCGCTAACATTTCAACGTAGGGACCTTTCTGATTAATGGGAATAGGCGTCGGTTCTAAACCCTGTTTCGGGCAATCCTAGCAAAACAGAATGTCGTCAAAAGGAAGTTCTTCAGAGAGGTAAGCAGCAGAAGGATGATCAAAAATGTTTCTATTATCCACACTCGATGTCTGATTGTCCTGAGAAAAAGGTTGCTGTGAATCTTGTGAAAACTGACCTCTATCAGGACCCCCTACACCTGGGCGACCTCTATATCTTCTACCCGCAGGGATAGGAATAGAGATTTCTGTAATGGAATGCAGGGATAGGAATACAAAAAAACGGAGGAGTCCAGAAATGTGACAAATTGCTTATTAAATCAAAAGCAGGGATAGGAATACAGATTTCTTCAGTGTCCAAATGCACTCTCAGCTCATTACAGGCTGGTAGCAAGGTTTTATTTCACAGATACATCACAATCAAAAGTTACATTTCTGTACCTTGTGCGAGCTGGGATTGGGTGAACCGTATAGGCAGACTCCAAATGTGTTATTTGACCCCTGTTGGAGGACTGGGCATTGTGCACACATATGACCCTCTTGTATGCAATAAGCACACTGGTTAAAGTTTACAGGACCCAAGGGCACATTTCCTTGTGGAACGTAATACCTCTAAATTGCGAATTACCGCTTCTAAGGCCTCTAATAATTTGCTGTAATAATACCTTCGTCTTTAAGTCACCTTTTCTCTTCTCGACTCTTTCCTTTTCATTATTGACACGATTCTCATAGTACTGAGCCATGTGCAATAGTTCTGACTGAGACTTCGCTTGCCAAGCGCTTTCGGAGGACATAATTTGCGGCTGGATGTCAGGCAGCAATCCACGCACAAATTTGTCCACGAATAATCTGTTCCCAGACTCTGTGCCTAAATCTTGTCCACTGAAATCTGAAAATACCTGTTTGAACCAATTAAAGAACTTGGTAGCGCCCTCAGACTTGCCTTGGACACAGACAGTAAGCTTGTCCAAAATAATTATCTTTTCGGGAATTATAGTTTTCAAATTCGTAACTATCCTGTCAGGCAAAGTTAGTATTACCTGAGGCGGTCTTTCGCCAGCTGGTCTTTCTCCATCAAGTCTAGCCATGTTAGTCCATGTATCTCCTAGCCCTGGTACATCATCTACAGTTCTAATCTGTTTCCACAAATCAACAGGCAGTAGTACGGGAAATAACAAATCAATATCACTTAAGGTGAATACCGATGATTGCAAGACAGACTCTATTTCTTTGTAGAACCCTGTAGGATTCTTCCTAATGTCGGGAATAGATTGCTTGATGGTGTTCACTTCCTATCTTGAGAACGGAACGTGAACGAACTATGACACATAATGTGCAGGAATTTCATAGGCCGCAGCACCCGTTCCGGCATAAGCTGGAACCTCGACTTTTGGGACAAATGTCGGAGGGACCTCTCTCATAGGCAACTGAGAAGTAAGCAACTCTGAACACTTACTAAGCAACGGAGCCAAATCGAGCGCTAAAGCAGCCAAAGAAGTGTCCAACGAAAAAGCTCTCTTATAAATACTCAATAACTCTGCGGAACAACAAATCTTTCTTTTTACACACTCATCCTGTAGGAACTCTACCATTACCTGTATCACTTTCCTCTGCATTTCTGGCATATACTGACTATATGTGTCATATACTTCTACGGGAGTTATCTACGTGTCTGAGATCCATCTAATCGCATCTTTCATACAAATTTGTGTTTCCTCAGTTATCGATTTAGGACAAGGAAGGAACCGTTTCTGTACGAACATAACGTCCAAACTATCACCATACCGTAACCTTTCCAGCTCCCTTCTGTACTCAAGAACCCTCTCAACATGCTCTTGCACCTTCTCCGCAGTATCTCTAGAGAACGCTAAGGTATTCAGATACCTCAACCCTAGTGGGAGATCTGTATTATTTAGCCTGTTCCACATTACGCATAAATGAATTCCTAATCCTTCAATAAAAACGTTTTTCTCAGGAAAAATGTCTATATTAGAAAGTGTGGTGAAAACATTAGCTTGTTCACCTTTCTCCATGCAATGCTTAGCCCACGCAGTTAACTCACGTTTTTTCTCTGGAGAGACAGTATTACGAGTTACAACCCTCGATCCCGCTCCCTGTTCTACTACAAGCGGTGTCAAACCACTTGGAAGAGGGAGAATAGGCACATTTTGAACGTCAAGGAGCGGAGGTGCTATTACTGGTACAGCAGGCAAAGGTTGAGGAACAGGTGGGGGAGCAACGACAAGAGGAGGAACAACAACTGGAGGAAGAGGGACAGCAGGAGGAACAATATGAAGAGTAAGAGGGACTATGGGAGGAGGAATAACAGCAGGAAGAGATACATACAGAGATGGCGCAGTGGCACCAGGCCTTCGTTCGTTTAATAGTTTATCGATAAGTTCATCAGAAACATGAGTCTTTAGAAGGGTACATTTTCTGAATACCAAGTGAAAAAGCCCTATCCATATTCCTAACTGACTCAGACTGTTTATTCTGGTCATACAACAACGCTTTTTCGGCGTTTGTCATATGGCGGCGCGCATGCTTTTCTCTACTCTTAAGCTGCTGCAAAGCTTCTTTCTTCCAATTCTGTAATACATCGAATACTGCAGGTCTAGCCTTTTTCTTCAATAATATAGATTCTAAGTATTCAATACGAAGGATTTCAAAACTACCATTGATTGGCCACTGAAGTTCGGAAGCATGTCTAGTTTGTCTATGCCAAATATCATTAAATACTATACTACCAATGCCGTGCTTACAGTACATAGTACACGCCGGCGACCCCTCCATTGGTTCCGGTCGGCCAAATTCCAAAGATTGTCTGTCCTTGTGGAATAATGCCCTGAAGCAGGCAGACAATTTCACAGGCATATCAGAATACTGGTGTTACCTGGTCAATAATTGAACTTGCGAGTGCAATATGCCAAAACAAATGATCAGGTTACTTAAGAATCTGCTCACGACTCACCTGATCAAATCCTAAGGAGATCCGATCGGATTACAAATTTTCTAACAAAGATTTCCTCGTGTTTGGGGATTTTGGCAAATCTGCCCGACTCGATATATGGACCCTGGTCAAAATGCCGACTCGGACCACATGCTCACCATCCAGGGATCAGGTCGTGCAGCGCTGCTGAGGTGTCGCTTCTCATCCAAGAAAGGGGACCCTTTACGCCGTCCGATCCCGGTCCGATAGCCGTGTCAACCTTCAACGAGCTGGCATCAATCTTGAGGGTCCCTATTCGGGCGGCATCTGTAAAAGCAAAAGGAAATATCGAGGCTGAGTACCACAAAAGGAAATACACCAAACGCGGGTTTACAAAGATACACAGATCTTTATTCTACAACTGAACAGTTTTCAAAGGAACAGTACATCACAATACCAGCCCGTTCGGTGTGAGAAGTGAGTGGGGCTGTACATCAGAACATTTGCTCTTTTATACAATTTTGTAACATGATGTCCAGCCCATTTACAGGTTAACCATTTCTCGGGCTAGGGGTTCATGCCGAGTTCACTTCTAATTTATTCATCTATAGGCATATGGATTATTCCTAGTATATTCACAAATAGGTCACAATGGCAACAGTGTGTCTTCGGATTTAACATTAGGCCTTTGTACATGTTTTATACAATGTAGTCAAACAAGTGTTCACATTCAGTATTTAAACAACATTGTGCTTAATATATGCTCGTGGATCAGTTTCGTTGGTACAGGTAATCCTCGATCTACAGGTCAACGAAGGACAAGTTCTCATTACATGACCCTAACATTTGATCTGCGGGCAGTTTAAGCATTAACTTGCATACATAGGTCAAGAAGGCCATGTTACAAACAGAAGAACACTGTCCACCATTTTAGAACACAAGGTGACTTTGGAGTGAGAATCAAAATGGCGGATGAACCTAAAATGGTGGCTTAATCGATCTAAGGTCAGAACCTTGCAATTCAGATTTCTTCGTAGAGCGACTGGGCTTAGGCCAATATATACAATAAAGAGGCACGATATAATATCGCGTTCAACAGGATGGGTGGAGATAGATAGAGTGGGGAGTAGGGTGGCCTGTAGTAATTAGCACTCTCACCAGACAAATTGAAACAGAATTAAAAACCAGAGGTTGGGTCGAGAGAAATCCTCTGGGCCAAAAAAAACAAATTGCTTATTAAATCAAAAGCAGGGATAGGAATACAGATTTCTTCAGTGTCCAAATGCACTCTCAGCTCGTTACAGGCTGGTAGCAAGGTTTTATTTCACAGATACATCACAATCAAAAGTTACATTTCTGTACCTTGTGCGAGCTGGGATTGGGTGAACCGTATAGGCAGACTTACATCCTATAGGGGATAGATGATCTGATTGGCCTGGCCATATCGAGTAGCTCCACCTGGCACCATCCACAGCCTTCTCAACTTGGGAAATTTACCAGCATGTGAGCACAATAATGGGTGGAGAGAATGGCTTCAGGGTCCCGCCTGTATCCCACCAATGTTACAACCTCTCTGACTCCTCTGGCCCTGAGCAAGAACATTATAGCCTCCAGCTTCATGCTGTGTTACATTTTTGCATCTTCTGTCTTCAGTTTGATGGGAAGAACAGTTTCTGCCTACCTCAAATGAATGGGCATTGCTCCCCAAGTTCAGATCACATGTGAAGGGACTGTAGAATTGATATCTCTGCTTGCATTTAGGAAGAATTTCAGCTCCCAGCCCTCGCAGGTGTTTTATCTTTTCTGTTGACTCAGAACACTCTTTCCCAGCGTCCCTGGCAAGGTTGGGCACAGTAACTGCACTGCCAGCTCTGCTTTGCGTTTGTCAGGGAAATCAGTGTGTGAGGCCTTTCCCTGTGTTTTGAGCCTTTCCAATGTCGTCCATTCATTTCAATGAAGCTGTGGCTTCCATCTTTATTTTCATGGCTGTTCATCTCTGTTGCTTTTATGTTTTTAGGCTTCTGCAAGCAGTTGATGTGTGTTCTTTTGCAACTAGCTAATGCCTCTATGTATGTGTTCAGCCATGTCACCTCTTCATGATTACTTTGATGATGTCATCCAGTGATGGTCTGTGGTAAGTTGTTTTAGGAAATACTTTTGCCCCTTACTTTCTACATTGGAACCACATGTAGTAGCAGGAGCAGCCAAGAGACTCTTCATTTTTCCCTAATAATAGTTTTTGAAGTCATTAGAGTGTGAGAATTAGAGTAGGTTTTGACACAGGACAGTGGACATTATTTTAGACACCCTGACAAAGACGTGTCCACTATTTATTTTTGTTGAGGTAGGAAACCCCTTAATGGTCTTGGGACAAGTGAGGTGTTTTTCTCACCCCCTTTATTATTTAAATAAAAGTAATTGTGAACCACTCACACCTGTGTTCGTCTCCTAACCCTGCCCATCATATATGGTGTCAGTCGTGGGATGTGACCTGGCTGACATAAACCAGGGAGTCCATGTAAACTGTAACCCCAAAAACTACTATCCTAGGAAAGGAAATGACCCACATTTTCTTTTCCCACATTATGTTGATTACCCAAGAGAATAAGACTGACCAACCCCATTCCCCATTCCCAGGGGATAGGACCACAAGGATAAGAGCAAGGTAAGAATCAGCATCTGCTCCCAGCTGGATATTATTTAAATAAAAGTAATTGTGAACCACTCACGCCTGTGTTCTTCTCCTTACTCCACCCCATCACAGGTGTCACCTTGCAGCATGACAAGATAAGCATAAGCACCTACCATTGCTTCACCCACTGGCCTGTCAGTTCATGTACATTGTTTTCTCCCTTGCAAAGCCAGATATCCCCTTCCATTACCCCACCTTACCTCTTCACTCTACACTACTTTGCCATTGCTTTCCTTGCACACTACTCCATTGCTTCCCATGTAGGTTTAAACTACTAGCACCCTCACAAACACATGCAGGATGTAACACAATATGTAAAAACCACATTACCTAAGTAAATGTTTACATTCCAATTTTTCAGCTGATTCCAAAATACATCTCAGGGAATTCTTACACTGCACCGTATAAATCACCCTTTCTCCTGTAAACAATGCAAACGCCTGGTGGCAAAGTATAGAGTTAAAGAGAACGGAAACAGACGAACACTGATAGAGCACAGTTTTCGTCTTTATGACCTGGTGGCTAGGATTGTGGCACCAGAGATGAGACTGACTGACAGGCAGGAAGGAGGTGTAATCCTGTAGATGCTACAGAAATGGCAAGTGATTAGAGGTAGGCTTGAGATGGCAAAGCGAGCTGAGGAGCAAGACATTCAAAGGAGGAATCAAGTTGGCATTTGCTGTTGGAGGTCAGACACAGAGCCAGTGAAGGACAGCGATGAAAAGGCGAATCCAAGAACTAATGCAAGTGAAGTGTGGTGCCCTCTGGAAAGCGGAGTACAATGCCAAAGTGCAATCAAAAAGCAAGAGGCTGGACTCCAGTAAACCTTCTGCATTACGGGAAAAGAAACTAGCACTAACCATAGTAAGTGAAAAACGGAACCGTAGGAGACAGTATACGCTTGCAAAGCACGGCTAAGTCAGACAAAGACGTGAGAGTCAGAGAACCACACCAAAGCTGATAGAAGAATATAAGAGACTAAACAAACTCTGACAAAAGATTTTTCCTTCAAATAAAAACTTTGAAACTTAATCTTTTTGATACCAGTGATTTTTATTTTTGTAATCCACCAGAGTTTCCAATAATCATTTGAATATATTATACGCTTGTTTAATATCACTGAGGAAACATTTACTGCTAATACCTTCTACTTTTTACTTAGTTTGTATCTCCTCACTTTAAAAGTATCCACAGTGAAAGCTTCATCACTACGAAAACTGAAATTCTGCTGGTGGGCAGAGTAACCCTCAGGCAACTGCTTTCTCCTGGCTGACTGCGATGGGACCCCTTGAGCAAACAACACAACTTCCATGATCTCACAATCACCTTTAATGTAGATCTGCCATTCATACCCAAAGCTAGGTTGTTAGCCTCCATTTGCAATGGGCGGCATTTGGGCCAATCATCTGCTACCCCTGAAGCTGGTGTTGCAACGCCTGGGCCAGAGTTAGCATGGGCAGCTTGTGGTCGCAGCAGGAAAATTGCTATTTTTTCTAAATTAAGAATGAGTGTGATGGTCTAACTCTACAAGGGTCTCTTGAGAGCTTTGTTGCACTCATCTAGATGATGCACTCACTGAGGCTCAGATTGACCTCATTTTGGTTAAGAGAGTTTGCTTAAATAATAGATGAAGACAAGACCCACCAAGATATATCGGTGAAAAGACGTTAACGGGATGTTATGGCTGCACAACTATATCTCACGTCCCTACATGCACTCTTCATACCCACACACATTACATGACACATGACATCACAGATGGCATCATTGATGACATAACTGATGGCCTCACCAATCTATTAACATCCTAACAGATGGTTTGTTTTCAAGATATTACAGCCAACATATCCGGTGTGGCAGGTATGCCTCTCATGTACAAGGCCATGTTTCACAGAAGGTACCTCTGCTAAGACAAACTATCTAATGAATTTCTGTTGAGAAAATAGCAACCTTTCAATGCATCACCATAGTCAATAGCTACACCATGGTGGATGCAGTTAAATTATACGTATAGGCCTATCAAAACTCTGAGTAAGGTTAAACCTGTAGACAAGGGCTACATATACATCAAGCATTAGGTAAGCATCTGGATATAGAGAGGGAGCTTAGAGCATTGAGTAAAATGAATACAATGATCAGAGCATGCGTCATTTTGAGAGCCAAATTTATTGTGTAGCATCTTTGCATAGTTTTTTTTAAAGTGTCACCATGTGCATATGATGTATTTGGTGATGTCAACTATGATGAACATTGTAATGTCATTGACAACGCCAGTTGCGATGTCATCTGTGATGTCATGTAGGTATGAGCAGTACACGCTTATGCAGCAACCTCAATTTCTCTTTAACTGTGTTTTTGTACTGAATTTCACAGGTTTTTCTTAGGACAACTTAATGATAATGTCCTTTTAACAGCGTTTTTTTAACTAAATTTCGATTTTCTTTTTTTTAAACTGAAGATGTTTCATGATGTTCCAGCACTGTTTGCAAGTTATTAAAAATTCCTATTTAACACATATGAAAGAACTATAACATTCCTTTAACAAACTTATCTTTCAAAGGGAACATTTCTGTGTGTCACTTTCACCAGCACATGATGGGGATGCAAGTTACGGATGAATTGCCTTGGGCATAAGGTACAGGTAAACTCCAGGTCAGTGGCCACTATGACCCCATAATGGGACAGTGGGCCATGGCCACAATCCCTGGGACATGGGCTTCAACTATGTTGCAGGCCCCACCAAACAACCTACAATAGACATTGGTCCTGAACTGTGGCTAGACCCACTGGCAACCTTAAAACATAGCTGTTCCAAGGCAGCCATGGACAGTGGGCAGATTTACTGTGGCATAGCCATGAACCACCAAATACCCACCTTGCATTTAAATGTCCTCCTACCACCAACAAGTGGTGGTAGGGGGACACTGGCATGCACGATGGGTCTTCTGAAATGCCCTATACATGGGCCTCGCCACTTATCAAATGAAAAGGATGGAAACACGTCCCGAATACCACAGATAGGCTGCATTTAAATGTTTTCGTACCCCGCTTTGTTGGTTTTCTGTTAGCATATAGTGAAAGATATTTTTCAGCCGCTTCAGTCAAAAGAATGCTGATTTGACGACGATTCCAGTCTGTGAATTCATGATGAAGTTGGCATCCTAGATGAAGCCTAGATTTTCGTAACTTGATTTTTATAGGAACAATTACTCCAAAGAGTGAGGGAGAGGGGCATTGAGAGTATGTTTCTTCGCGTAACCGAGGGAGACTAAGGACTTGGTTAGTTTTTGGACCATTGAGCTTCAGTCCTTTTTTCCCCAGTTTACTTCTCTATGAATTTCAGTCTGTTTGATAGAGTCACAAATTGGTCTTGTGGGCTCATTATTACCCTTAGGTAAATGTGTATGTCATCAGCTTGGGATTGGATGTGGAATTGGTGTTTGTAATGCAGGTCCATAATTAAAAGTAGAAGAGAGAGACCTGAGGCACTCCACTGTATTTAAGTTGAATTATAGGTTTTCCAGTCGTACACTTTGGTTACCTCAGACAAGAATCACTTCAGTGTGGGAGGCCAGACACGTGGGAGTCATTGGAAAAGAATGGTGTGCTCTACTTTATGAAAGCCCACAAATAGGCTGAGCTCGATCAGCATGGTGAAGGAGCATTGGTCCGGTAGATATAGTAGCTGATGCCTTACTGAGACTTATGCTGTTCAGTGTTGTGTGTTGGGAGCTGAGTCCTCACCAGTCTGTGTCCCATGTCCGACCCTGCAATATCATAACCCATTGACATACGCAATGTCTTCGAAACATTTTTCACAGACAAGATAGATAAGACAGCAAATTGATAGCACCAAACACACCACAGACAAATGAAAGGAAAGCATGCGATCAGCACGAATGAAAGGAAAGCAGACAGAGAGAAAATGTGCAAGCGGCACAAAGCAAGAGGACAGAATTAAACGTGCAGATAGCAGAGACGTCATTTAGGGGTCGCCAGAGGTCGCAACTGTGACCTCTGAGGTCTCCCTTGCGACCTCTGTGGTCTCCCTTGCAACCTCTTAAAAGACTTTTTTTTTAAAAACAATTTTTTTTTTGTAATGCAAGCTCATGGGCTGTGGCTCTTTACTTCTGGGGTGGCTGGCTTTCTTGTTCAGGCCCCTTGAAAAAAAGAAGAAAAATAAAAACAGGAGTGCCAAAAGTCTAACACTTTCAGCACTGACCCTAAATAAAAAAAGAATAAAGGATAGGAATACCAAATAATGTGTCTTTCTGGAATTCTATACAATATTTGCTAGGCTCATTAAATGTTTATTTCAGGCACACTTCAGGGGGTGAGTCACTGATTTAGTCTGTTCTTAAATGCCTCACTCAGCCTTTCATCCTTCTGAGGTCGATAAATGAGTACCAACACAGGTTGGGTGATATTGGATGTATATTTTTTCTAGATAAAGCGCTTAAGCGTAAGTGCTATATAATGACACTATCTTTATCATTTGGTCATGGACGTCTGCTTGCATACACAGTAATTTGGTAATATGAGCCTATACACACTGATCTTAACGATACATATGGCGATACATTCTTGTATGAAATGTACATCACATAGTGATATCGTAGCTATATTTTTCGCAGTGTACAATGCTATGGGATGTCACTTCCTGTTTTGACAACGGGTGAAATGTGTTCCATCGCTACCCGCAATATCACTTTGGGGCGGGGTCAAATGACATCACTTCCTGTGATGTCATCGGGGGTCAAGGGTCGTGTGATGTCAATTCCGCTACCTCTGGCATTTTGGTGAAATGACGTCCCTGGCAGATAGCACAAGCATAAAGAAAGAAAAGAAGTTAAAGGTACAAACAGCGCAAAGGAAGAGAAAATAATTAAGAGCTTGTAAACAGCCTGAAGAGGAAAAAGAAACAGAGTGTGAATGACAGAATGTGAAAGAAGGAAAACATGCAAGAGGCATAAGAAAGGAGAGAAACAGTTTAGAAAAAAGACGGTGCAAGAAACCTGGAAAGAAAGTTAAGGCCTGTGTATGAAAGACACGGCAGGAACACTAACAGAGAAAGACAGAGAGCCGAGGATGAGACTGAGTGTCAAAGCGGTCACGCATAGGAGGAAGCAAAACTATGCATTCTCGAAAGTCTCTGATACAGTCCCAGTATCAAAAGGACCAGCAGCTCCACTTGAGAAAGGTGAAGTGGGAGCAACATTCTTAAAGAGATTGTTTTGACCCAAGGAGAAGATATGTGCTTGTTAACTTTTTGATGAACTTTTACACCAGAGGGGCCCACGCTTGGAGAAGGGAACCCTGAGAGGCCTAAAGCAACTATGTGCTTTCAGAAGCTTGGGGAAGGGAGTCCAGGCGGGCCTGAGAGTTTTTGTGAACCAAGTTGCTTTGACACTACCAGAACCTTGCCAGGAAAACACCAAGGGCATTTTTAAGTTGAACTATCTTTGTACTGGCATTGCCAATCCTGACAATAGGTCTACCTGAATCTAGTCCTGGATATATTTTCTTTGGGACACTATTATACTTTTAGAGAAACCCTGCACAACATTTGTTTCCTGAGTGAGGCAAGCATAGGTTTGACACAGACAGTTTTTGTTTTGGGACTTAGAGACCTTGACTATCCTTAGAAACATCAGTTGAGGGAAAACCCAAATTAGAGATAGGGCAAGTTAGGCATTATACCAACCCAAACATCCTTAATAAAGGTTTCTGAACTGTTATCTCTTGTGTCTTTGCCTCTCTTGATACCATGCCTGTCTAACAGCTGCTATAATGGCTGCAGGGTAGTGGTCATCTGAGATTGTTCATGGTATGGGCCACTGAAGCAGCAGGAAGAAGCAGTGACGTGTTCTTCTGAGAAACCAAAGCCATCTGCTGTGGTGTCTTCTTGGTCGGATTCTTGTGGTGGTGGTGGACTAGACCCCAGGTTAGTCAAGATGATTGATATAATACTTTTTATTATCTTTTCTGGGAAGAAGGAGGCTAAGCACTGGAGTGGATGATGCTGTGTTTTGGCATGAGCCAAACAAATGCACCACTTTGAACAACTACATTGGGTTATTGATGCAGTTTTTATTCGACCAGAGATGTAATCTTTTTTTGGCATCGGAGAATGCTGCCTAATATGGCGATGTTGCATGTTTGAGCAAAGATGCACATTGAGGTCCTTTGTTTTCTACCAGATTGTTTCCAGGTTGCAGAATCTGTTTCTGAGATCCTGCTTTTTTTGTTGCTGTGCTGGCTTTGCCACACTTTTACAGTGAACAGGATTCCATAGTGTAGACTATACTGCTTGACAGGACTCTGAAGGATGGGTCTGCCTGAGTCTAGGTGGAATTCTGCTAAGTTTCCTCCTGGGGAATCCTTGAGATGATTAGATGGGAGTTTTATTGGTGTTAACCAGGTGCATTCTTTGTGGATCTTAACAATGTATGGCGTGTTGGTAGATTAATGTATAGGGTGACCAGATTTCCAAATTAAAAAGCCAGGACATGCAACCAACATAGAATTCTACAGTGGCTACCAAGACTACACTTCAGTAGTGGGAAAGTCGGCATGTGGAGTGTAGGGGAGGAGATTCCAGACATTCTCCAGAATATAAACTGTGCAACTTGGGTCTGACTGTTAATATGTTCAAAATAAAGGAGGTTTTGCTTTATGTGTGGCCTTCCTATGAAGTCATTTCCAAAGCATGATATGCGGTGCAATCAGTTAATGCATGGGGATATTAATCGCAAGGTTGGGGGTTGCATCCTACCCTAGGCTGCAGACATATGTTCCAGGTTGGCTGAGAATTGTTCAAAAAAGCTGTTCAAAAGACCACATCTAGTGATTTCCTGCAGGGTATCGCTAACCCTCCTTTAGGCCCAAAGGTTCTATCCGCCTAGGAGAGGAAGCAGTTGTTAGGGATTAAATTGCCAAAGTTAGGGGTGGAAAAGTCTGTGAACAAAGTTTCTTTCATGAGAATTATGTCTAGTTCTTTGGTGGCGATGAGGTCATGGATTTCATGGACTTTAATGGATTATCTGGTACTGATGTCACAGCTGAGTGATGCATGTGTGACATCATTGGCCTTGGCATCTTTGGCCGGCTTGTTGGGCAGTCTATTAATGTCTTATGGCACAGGGAGTAGTCCACAGGGCCCTTTATGGTGCATTCACTAGGTGGCGGGGGTAGGAACGGTATCTTCTGAAGGGAACAATGTTCATTCATCGCCTGTTTGTTTCACAGAGTTTTTTTCAAAATGATTTTTTGTCAGAAAAAAGTAATCAGAAAAAATGTTGGGGGGGCGGGTTAATGCATTATATGGGGTAATGGGGTGGGAGGATAGGGAATAAATAAAAGGGGTGGGGGCTTTGGAGGGTTTACCCCAACCCACCAAATACAAAACAATTAAAATTCAATGAGATAAATTCCGCCAAAAAATGCCAGCAAGGAACTCAGTGGAAATAAATGGGGATGAATGAACATAAAACCCTTGTGAAGGCTGAGGAGTGACATCTGTATGGAAGTTCTAGGGGCATGGCATACAGAGTTGAACAGAGACTTGCCTTGTCTTTGTCTCCCCTTTGTTATGTGATTCAGGGCTGGCACACCCTGGGGTGTTTGTAAAAGAGGGGGAATCTCTCAGTTCACAGTCCCTGTTGTAAGGGATTTCAATCAGGCACACACCCAAGTCTCACCTAGCATGTGCACAATGAAACCCTTATTATTTTTGTCTATAAGTTCAATATTCTGAATTAATACCACTCATATCACACCTGTCTCAAAATAACCCAAGGTCACACTGAACCAGGAATCAGGCTACCTTGTAAAGGTAAAGATTTATTTTATTATTTAATATTCAAATCACACATATGTTTAATATCTATATATGTATGGGACAGCAATCACCAAGGGGTGACAATACAATTCAAAAATAAGCAAGCAATTGATTCACTTATACTAATGCAGAATAGAAATACATGAAAAAGAACAATTTTGTTTTGTGCACAGATAGCGTTAAAGTCAATAGTTCCCCCTGCAAAGTACTGAAGTACAAATGAGCAATCCTACACAAATGTGAGTAATCAGCAGGTATTCAGGAATGAAAGACAAGGTCTAGAGTTTATAGGCAATCTTCCCTCCCCCCAACAAGAGAGAAAACCGTTTTTGGCAAATGACACTTTTAAACTGACAGGTGACAACTGTTTTGTAAAATAATGCAAAAGGGTGCAAAAATTGATAGAATTTCGAGGAAAGCAACACTAAACGAATCCTAACACACATGAGCTACAAGATAAACAACAGGACACACTTTAGATCGGGATGGGATGGAAGAAGCACTTTGAAATGGGAAACAAACACGTGTAAACTTTTGAACTTTGCAAATTCGCGACAAACTTTTACTATGTGACATTGAAGAAAAACAGGTCAAATACACTGTTTTTAGTTGTGGAGGTAGCTAAGGGTTTTAGGTATCAGTGAAAGTTAAAATTTATTTTCTATCTATAAAACTGAAGAAGTTAGGGGGGTTTTAATGAGAGGCGTTTTTGCAAAAAATATGCATGAAAATGACAAACAGACATTTTATTTAAATATGACAGAGAAGTTTTATTACACTATATTAATGCCTATGAAAAAGAGAATGCCACACAGGAATCAGTTATTCACGGCCGCTCATAACTCTTCATGTGTGATACTGTAGTTTCTGTTCTGTTTGGGAATTACTTTAATTAATCAAAATCACTAAGGAGTTATGGTTTTGTAACACAGATGAGAATAATCAGCACCAGAAGGATTCTAACAATACTAGGGTTCTGAATTTAAAGATGGGATGGGTTGAAATTGGGATGGTATAATGCAGATATACTATGGGTCACTGTTTTTCCTATTATACTTACAGTCCTTGTAATTAAATAGGACCGTCAGCTCTGGTCGTTGGGTCAGATCAGGTTTACCGTGCGCAGGGCACCTCTGGAGGGATTGGATCAGCGGCGCGGTTCTGGTCAATTTTGGACTGCACCTCAGCCTGGATTTGGAAGGGCCCTTCTGATCACTGGACACGGCAGATTACAGGATGCAAGTTTCAGCTGGCAAGCCTTAATGGTAGTAAGCCAAGCTGAATCAGAATTATTCTTTTAAGTTTTGGATGTTTGGAATTGGGTCAAGCTAGCAAGAGTTCAGCAATGCTAAGTCTGGATTCTGCAAAGAATTCTGGAGTCAGCTGCAAGATGAAGAGTTCTGGAACAAGGTGCTGCGCGGACATCTGGATGGGTTCTGGAAGCAGTGTGTGTTATGTGTTGTGAAGTTCCTATATTTATACTGTCAAAGCCATACCCCAGTTTATGGCGTGGGCACATTTTCAAAAACACACCCCCATGGCTGTGAGTGACTGCAGGCACATGCTTTGTCCTGGTTGGCGGTCTGAACAGAGCTGACATCTTTCTGATGCGATTTAGGAACTCCCACAAGGATTTTGACCACAATTTAGCTTTCCCATAAATACACATTTTTACAATTATGCCCTCTACTCAAATCAGACATATGCATTACATTTTTTATGGTTTATCCTGGCGACCGATTCCCATCTCTGCGAGTGCTGTCTTTCTCATTCTATGGGATTTCATCAATTTTAATCATAACAGTTCGGATGAATAATTTCTAATTCGGTACATCTCTGGGTGCTTATCAGTGGATCATGTACATACAATCTTAGGCTTGCAACATTAATAGTTCTGGTACCATAAGGATTTTTCGTAACTCTGGTTCCTTAAATGGTACAGATTTCATCAATGTCTTTAAAGCGTTGGCCTAAAATGAGGTTAACATCTACCAATTTTAAAATGTGTACTCCTTCAGGTTGCACAGTTAAAAAGTTGCAAACTTAACCCCAAATACAGACTTAAACACCAAGAAGTTCAGGGTCTTTTCTTTGTACCTCCCCTTCAAGGCAACAGCTGTCAGTTCCCTTTGATTAGGGTCAGGTGTAGAGGGAAGCATCCTGTCCCTCCCCTTCCTGGAGAGGGAAGCTCCTCTGTAGAGATCAGTTGGGCAGCTTGCCATTGTGCTTGGCTCAGCCAGAGAGGAAGGTCTGGGCTCTCTTTGTTTTCATTATGCGGGAACCATTAAGCAGCCATTAGCCTCCCTGTAGCAACGGAGTGTCAAGCAGAAATGTGAATCTTTGTCCAATTTAGTACTTTCTTGGCCTTCTTCCTCCCCACTCTCCTCACCTGAGAAGTTGAATTCCAAGTCTTCAAAGTTGAGATTCCTTCATGTAAGGTAATCCTTCCCTCTCTTTTGCGGGGTGAGCCTGCCACGAGAGGAAGCCACAGTGACCACTGGGTAATCAGCAGTCCTGTGGCCCCGTTCCCACGGTCAGACAGGTAAAGGGAAAAAGCCAAAAGTCAGAAAAATCTCTTGTTTGCAGTGACAGAGTTCCACAAGGTAGGCGAATAAACAAAGGAGTGAAGTCCGGTCAATGAGGATCCAATCACAGAGCGGAGGAGGGCTCCAAAATCAAGAGAGGTTGTTGAGGCACATGCAGGACTCTGATAGCAGAGGCAAAGGAAAAAGGCAAGGGCAAGCAGCGAAAGCACCGGCAGAGCGAGGAAGAAGGCAAACAGAGAGCAGAATGGCAGAGAGAGAGATCGAGGTTCGGAATGCCACCAGCAGAGCGTATCCGACAGAAGAACAGGTGGCTGCGAAATAGCCGAGAGCGGAAAACAGTGTCTTATCCAAAGGTGAGCGAAAGGCTAAACTAAGGGGGTTGCAACGCAACGGTCGCCGGAAGTGTGGTGGATAAATACCTCCCGGCGGCCGCCCAGGGTGCAACAACTAGACCCGTACTGTGAGCGAGGGTAGAGACGTGCCGAAACTAACGATGCACTCTTCTGTGAAGCCGCCAATAAGGAAGTAACTGCCATCCGGCATGGCGGATGACAGTATGCCCCCCTCCAGTGCGAAGGGCCCCGGGTTTACTAGGGTTTAACCGATTAAACCGGCTCAACAACCTGGGGGCATGGACATAAAAAGCCGGTTCCCAAGAGTCCTCCGACTCCGGTTACCCTTTCCATGAAACCAAGTATTCCAAGCGTCCCCGGTAATAACGTGAATCCGAATAGCCGAGACCTCATATTCGTCCTTCTTGTCGTTGGAACGGGCAAAAGTCTGACTGGGTATAGATCTCTGTTAAGTGTCTGGCACAAAATGTTTGAGGAGAGAAGAGTGAAAAACCGGATGGATACGACAGAGATGAGAAGGAAGGTCCAGTATGTAGGAAACAGGGTTGATCTTCGAGAGTATAGAAAAAGGACCCAAGAAACGGGGAGAAAGTTTGCAGGGATAAACCCATTTGGGCAAGTACTTGGTAGAGAGCCATACTATGTCACCTTTCTCCCAATTTGGGCAGTTCCGACGATGCTTGTCAGCCTGGTCCTTGTTCTGTTTCCTACTTCTTTCTAAGCACTGTCTGACGGAGTGGTGTGTCTCTCGGATAGACTGAAGGACAGCTTCAGCAGTAGGCGAATTGTTGGGAACCGGAAGATTGGGAAGAAAGGATTTGGGATATACACCATAGGTACAGTAAAATGGAGTGTGACTGGTAGCAGAATGCTTTAAGTTATTATATGTGAATTCCACCGTTGGCAATAAGGAAACCCAGTTATCCTGGTATTTGTTGCTGTAACATCTTAGATACTGCTCTTAAGTAGCATTCAGCCATT
The DNA here is from genome assembly GCF_040938575.1 of Ambystoma mexicanum. Lineage (NCBI taxonomy): Eukaryota > Metazoa > Chordata > Amphibia > Caudata > Ambystomatidae > Ambystoma > Ambystoma mexicanum. Next base: position 918,752,166 of record NC_090926.1, on the reverse strand, counting down.
CCGTCTGGCCGTTAGACTGTGGGTGACCCCCTGAAGACAGTGCCCTTTCAATTCCAACCCGAGTACAGAGGGCCTTCCAGAAATTTGAGATGTATTGGCTTCCTCGATCAGAAATGATCTTATCCGGAAGGCCGTGTAGACGGAATATGTCTTGAGCAAAGGTTTCTGCCATCTCAGTAGCCATGGGTAATCCTGGCAGAGGAGAAAAGTGAGCCAACTTGTTAAAAGCATTGATCGTCACCATAATGCAGGTACAGGAATTTGAAACAGGTAAGTCGACTATAAAGTCCGTTGAAATCAGACCCCAAGGACGGGTAGGCATTTCACACTGAGTAAGCAGTCCTAACGTTTTGCCGGAAGGATATTTGGTGGTAGCACAAACCGGGCATGCCTTGAGATAATCTCTTACGTCCTTCCTGAGCCCAGGCCAAAAGAACGATTGTGCCACAAGTTCAGTGGTGTTCTGCAGTCCTCTGTGACCTGCAATAGGCGGATCGTGACACCAGCTGATCACCTTTCGTCGCCATATACCGGAAGGGATGTAAAGGCGATTATCATGAAAAATCAAGCCGTCCTTTTCGGTGTAGTCCATGCCTTCCTGATGTAATAGAAGTGGCCTTGCGGTTGTCAGGGCAGTCTTAATCTCCTGGAAAAAAGTTGCTCTAAGACTCAGTATCTTGTTTCTTTGGAACATGCGTTCCATGGAAGGGGTATCTCCCTCGCCGGTAGTATTTTTTCTAGATAAGGCATCGGCTACTTTGTTGTTTGTACCAGGCAGGTAGGTGATGAGAAAGTTGTATTGTGCGAAGAAGTAAGCCCACCGGGCTTGTCTTGAATTAACGCACTCCATATTTTGGAAGACTCGTAAGTTCTTATGATCAGTGCGAATGAGAAACTGGTGACGAGATCCCATGAGTAAGTGTCGCCATTCTTCACCAGCCTGATTGATAGCGAGCAACTCTTTCTCCAGAACAGAATAGTTAAGTTGACTGGCTGATAGTGTTTTAGAAAGGCATGCTACTGGATGTACTAAACCATCGCAAGTTTGAAGGAGAACCGCTCCTATGGCAGAAGCTGAGGCATCTGTCTCAACTATGAACTCTCGATCTTGGTCAGGGTGACGAAGAATGGGAGCGGAACAAAACATCTTCTTTAGCTGATCAAAACTCTGTTCTGCCTCTGAAGACCATTTGAAAACACCTGTACTCTTCTTTAATAGTTTGGTGATGGGAAGAACAATCTCTGAGAAATTGTGAATGAATCTCCTATAGAAGTTAGACAGACCCAGAAATCTCTGAACTTCTTTGACACTGGTAGGTGAAGACCACTCAAGTATAGCTGAAACTTTGCTAGGATCCATGGAGATACCGTCTTCCGAGAGAATATACCCAAAAAAGCAACTGAGGATACTTCAAACACACATTTCTCTGGTTTGACAAAGAGCTGATATTGTTTGAAACGTTCCAGTACTTGTTGTACATGTCGAGTATGGTCTGCTATGTTGGCGGAATAGACCAAAATATCATCCAAGCAAACGATGATAATCACAGAGAGGAGGTCTGAAAACACTAGGTCCATAAACCGCTGAAACACAGCCGGTGCATTAACGAGCCCAAACGGCATGACCTTATACTCGCACAATCCAAAAGCGGTGCGGAAGGCCGTTTTCCACTCGTCACATTGGGCAATGCAAAGTAAATGATAAGCATTCCGAAGGTCTAACTTAGTGAATATCCGTGCACCTTGTACTGCTTCAATGATTTCGGCTATCAAAGGCATGGGGTAACGGTCATGGATAGTAACCTTATTGAGACGACTATAGTCCATGCAGGGTCGGAGTTCCGTGGACCCTCTCTTCTTAATGAAGAATAGAGGCTCCTGCAGGAGACTCTGAAGGCTGAATAAGACCGTTCTGCATGTTCGTCTCCAAGTAGTCTTTGAGAATCTGTCTTTCCACTTGAGTCAAAGAAAACATACGTCCGAAGGGAACCAAAGCATTGGGTTCCAAATCTATCGTGCAATCGTCCGGCCTATGTGGAGGCAAGGTAGCAGGCTTATTTTCCATGAAGACTTCTTGGTACTGAGTACAGTACTGAGGTAAGGCGTGTATACCCACGTGATTGCTTGGGATAGTAGCCAAAGTATGGAAATCGCCTTTATTCACAACAGGGAAGCAATGAAGATGGCAGTACAAGGAGCTGAAACTTAGCTGGTTGTTCGTCCAATTTATCTGAGGATTGTGCTTCCTCAGCCAGGTGATACCGAGGATAATAGGAAAATGGGCAGCTCGTATTATGTCGAACTTAAGGGACTCCGAGTGTTGAGAAATGGTGAGAGTGAGCTCTTCAGTAGTGTGTGTTATGGGTCCCGAAGAAAGAGGTGAATCGTCAACTCCTTCCACTTTGTGATTATGATTACGGACTAGCCTGTGGAGCCCCACCTTCTCTGCCCACAGCGTGTCCACAAAGTTACCCGCTGCACCGCAGTCTAGGAGGGCTAGAGATTCCTCAGATCTTGGGGGTAGATTGATGAGGACTGGAATAACCATCAACCTGGAATTTTCCTGAGCGTTGGGAGCAGTAACAGAGAGCAAAACATAGGGAGTATTTGAATCACAAGATGACCCTCAGAACTGGTGCTGAGGATACTCGTTTCCCTGTCGCTTGGTTGGGACATCCAGGCAATCTTTAAAGAGATGTTGCTCCGAACCACAGTCCCTTCTCTTTTCTTCGTCTTCTTTCTGCTGAGGATAATGGGCCCCTGATGGCTCCGATTTGCATTGGTTCTTCATGGGAGTGAGAGGAGGAGGGCAAAGATGGTCCGGAATCATGAACCTGTGAAGTTGTGCGGTGTCTGCGGCGTTCCAAACGCTGTTCCTGTAGTCAGTACTCCATCTGTAACACCGATGAAAGTAAGTCGGAAAATGTAGGAGGTCAAGCCGACCTAGCGAGCTCATCTTTAATTTCTTCTTTTAAGCCTCTTCTGAATATGGCATACTGTGCTTGCTCTGGCCAGCCTGCACCTGCGGCCAAAGTCTTGAAACGGGAAATATAAGTAAGGACATCAGCAGCTTCTTGTCTAACATCTAACAAGTCTTCGCAGGCTGTGAACGTCAACTCTGGTCGCTCAAAGGTCTGCTTTAACAGTGTTTGGAATCCCGTAAAATCGTGCAAGATAGGGTTTGCACTGGTCACTAATGGAGTGGCTCATGACAGTGAATTGCCTGTCATATTGGTTATCAAAAATCCAACCTTAGATTGATCTGTAGCGAAGGAACGAGGTCTGAAAGTGAAGTACACGATGCAAGCTTCCAGAAATTCCTTTACCTTTTTAGGGGACCGATCAAACTTTCCTGAAGGCAGAGACATAGTAGGTAGCTCAGCCGGGGGAGGGTCCCGTGCTGTAGCTATTTGTTTAAGAATGGCATTCTCAGCTTTCACAGTCTGTAGTTCTTGAGATATTCCTTGAATGGCTTTCCACAGTTCCTGGATTTGCTCCTCTGCCGACATCTTGTCTTGGCGTTGCAAACTGTCAAATTTAGTACTTTCTCGCCCTTCTTCCTCCCCACTCTCCTCACCTGAGAAGTTGAATTCCAAGCCTTCAAAGTTGAGATTCCTTCGTGTAAGGTAATCCTTTTCTCTCTTTTGCGGGGTGAGCCTGCCACGAGAGGAAGCCACAGTGACCGCCTGGTAATCAGCAGTCCTGTGGCCCCGTTCCCGCGGTCAGACAGGTAAAGGGAAAAAGCTGAAAGGCAGAAAAAACCCTTGTTTGCAGTGACAAAGTTCCACAAGGTAGACGAATAAACAAAGGAGTGAAGTCCGGTCAATGAGGATCCAATCGCAGAGCAGAGGAGGGCTCCAAAATCAAGAGAGGTTGTTTAGGCACAAGCAGGACTCTTGTAGCAGAGGCAAAGGAAAAAGGCAAGGGCAAGCGGTGAAAGCGCCGGCAGAGCGAGGAAGAAGGCAAACAGAGAGCAGAATGGCAGAGAGAGAGATTGAGGTTCGGAATGCCGCCAGCAGAGCGTATCTGAGAGAAGAGCAGGTGGCTGCAAGACAGCCGAGAGCGGAAAACAGCGTCTTACCCAAAGGTGAGCGAAAGGCTAAACTAAGGGGTTGCAACGCAACGGTCGCCGGAAGTGTGGTGGATAAATACTTCCCGGCGGCCGCCCAGGGTGCAACAACTAGACCCGTACTGTGAGCGAGGGTAGAGACGTGCCGAAACTAATGATGCACTCTTCCGTGAAGCCGCCAATGCGAAAGTAACCGCCATCCGGCACGGCGGATGACAATCTTCCCAGGCTGGGTTGTCTTATCAGAATTAAATAGTGGATTAGCTCCAGACTGTGTTCCTTTAAATTAAAGTCTTTTCATTTCACATATAACATATACGTACAGTTTATAAGGGATGTGGACATTTTAAAAGTATTAGCCCTTCACAAACATGCTTTAAATAGGCGGATTTTGCAATTTTAATCAGGAAACAGAAACACTTTTAAACTGGGTTTGACAGCTAATTTTCTGATGCAGCTGTCAGTCAGTGAGGCCTGGATTCCTCTGACTGCCTGGAGAATCTATGATTTCAGTACCTTTTTCCCTTCAAGAATTCACTGGAAAAATGGATGAATTTAGCACCAAAACAGCACTTTGAAGGTTGCCATTGATTAGGAAGCTGTATTTAAGGGCATTTTTGGATTTTAACCCACTTTTGTGGCATTGATTCATGTGACAGGTGACAGGAGAGATTCCTGTTTTTACACCCACTTTGCCTGTGTGTGTCAGGGTGTGCAGCTCTTTTGTGGTTTATGAACCATGCGCAGGTTTGCAGATTTGGCGCGCACGGGGGTTATCGCCTCCATTTTTGGCAGTTTTCTTTCCCCATTGGCAAAGGGGTGCAGTGTGGTGCATTGGCATGGACAAAATATTCCACACTGTAGACACCCATCAGAGGACAGGGGGAAGAAGCTGTTGTGGGGGGACCATATTTTCTGAATTCCCTGCATGGGGACTTTCCTGCATATGTTTTTGCTCCTCTGAACCAGCTATGTAAGATGTGAACTGTGGAAGCTGTCCTTCAGTTCCTCTTCTACATCAAAGGTGCTGTCTTTATTCGGGCCCTAGAGAGGATATACAGGCATAGAGTATCTCTCAGTCTTCGTTCTTGTTGCTCTTCTGTTGCTGAGGCAAGGCTTCCTGCTAGGAAGCACCATACATGAGATCCTGCCCACCCATTTTATACGAGTATAGTGATGAGTGTTTAATATGAGACCTACTGGGTAAGAAGGCGAGGGAAGCCACTTGCTGCTTGCTGCCACTTGGGGGAGGAGACCATCGCCACCTACTCAGCTAAGTGAAGGCTGTTCTGACCAACAATTTCAAGTCCGCCCCTTCCACTGTGACCCATGTCCCATCATTCACATTTTTTTTAAAGGGAGCCCCAAGCCCACCCGCTCCACTGCAACACCAGCCCCACCATTTTAACTTAAAAATAGGAAACCCCAAGTCCATCCATACCTTCAACCCTCTCCCAGTCCCTGAGTGGTGCTGCTGGAGGTCATGTGACCCAAAAAGCAAGACCACCTGGGCAAACAGGTGAGGGATGCCACTTGCCTTCTGCCAACGCTTGGGAGAGGACACCACCGCTACACACCCAGGTAAGTGAAGGCTGCTTTGGCCAACAACCATAACAACAAGCCCAGCCCCCTTCCACTGCAACCTCAGCGCCACCATTCTAATTTAAAAAATGAAGCCTCAAGCCCACCCCCTTCACTGTGACCCCAGCTCCACCATTTTAATTAAAAAAGAAGACCCAAGCCCACCCCCTCGATCACCTCCCACCCCCCTCCCCAGGCACTGATTGGTGCTGCTGGGCGTCACACGACCCAAACAGCACTCTTACAGGGCCCTCCCAGGGCAGTCTTGCCCCGGCAGCTAGCAAAGGGCAATGCATAAGGGCGTTTCCTGTTGACATGTTTGCCCTTCAGCTCCCCCTTTCCAGAGGACTACAGAAAAGAAGGTAAGGATCATCACAATATAATTTGGTCCAATGTTGTTCCCGCTGCCTTTGAATTTAACCACACTAGAAATGTACTGAGTTAGTTAACAATTCTTTTGAATTTAGCCACACTAGAAATGTATTGGTTTGGCTTCCACTGTTTCTGAAGCTAACCACACTACGATTGTTATGGTTCCTGGTGCTTTGAATTTAGCCACAAGAGAACTGTACCAACTTGATCCCCACTGCTTTTGAATTTAGCGACACTAGACTGGTACAGATTTAGTCACTGCTGTTTTTTAATCTTGCCACACTAGAATCTGTACTATCTTGGTTTCCCACTGATTTCAATTTTACTGTGTTTGTTAACGCTGCTTTGAATTTAGCCACACTTCAACTATTCTGATTCAGTATCCACTTCTTTTGAATGTAGCCACACTAGAACTCTTATGATTTATTTATTTATTTAGATTTAGTTTAGACGCGCCACCCTGCAAACCATACACCATGAGCTATTGCAAACACACAGCAATACAGAATGAAGAACTGACAATAAAACTACTCGACACCCAGAGATCTCCTGAAGCCAACTAGCCACCCCCTTCTGTTATCCACACCCTCACACCTCTCACGTACTACGTACGCCCAGAGGGATGGCCAAACAACCCACCAGCAAACTTCACACTCCTCTAACCCAATACCTGAAAAGAACAAACAACTCAGACACTGGACGCCACCCTTAAGTACACAACAAGCCCAGTGCACATAACAAAGCAGACCCAGAAAGCTCACACGCACAGATGCCAGTCAACAGATGAACACAAATTCTATCCTACCCCGCTCTCCCTCACTAACCAACCCTACTCACTTTTCTTACAGAGCCACACGAGCGCCTGGAGACCATGCAATTGGCAGCGGTGCGCGGTATAAATCAACATAACATAACATACTGTCGGAGTGATCTTCCCAAGGAAGTGTAACATTGCCAAGAGGCTTATTTAATAAAGAGCATGCAAGCTCACTAGTGTTTGTCTTCAACAAGTTCGCACTTGTGTTTAATCGTGTAAAGAGCGATTCTACTCATATACATGTGTCCTTTGCAGGCATTGACTGGGCTCCCAAATCCAACCTCATTGTGACATGTGCCGTGGACAGAAATGCCTATGTCTGGAACTTGAAGGACGGCGTGTGGAAGCCGACACTGGTGTTGTTGCGCATCAACCGAGCAGCCACGTGCGTCAAGTGGTCCCCACTGGAGAACAAGTTTGCTGTGGGAAGTGGCTCCCAAACCATTTCCATCTGCTACTTTGAGAAGGAAAATGACTGGTGAGCAAAAGACCGCCTGCAGAGTGTTCAGAGTTATGGGGCAAGGTACCACTGAATTCCATAGGCATGGGTTACTGAAAACCCAAAATATAAAAATAAATTGTGTATGGAAGTCAATAGGTAGTGGACAAATCTCATAATACCTGAGCTCCGAAGCACAAGAGTCAATGTGGCCTCAAAGAGAGTGCCCAAAGGAGAGATTACCCTCTAACATGAGGTGGCTCTGTTGTTTTTAGAGTTTAGTGCTATAGCTTCTAAAAACCGACCCATAGATCACATCAGATATAGGTTTCTGAAGTATAATGGCGGAAATCAATGTTGCTGCATTTCCATTGTTTAGGTATTCAGGAATGGAGCAAACACGCTTTGCTGACAGTACACATTGCACGCATATTGATGCTGTACTATGCGTGACTCTGAATAGGAACACAGATGTTACATCTAGTTTGAGCTAGCCTGATTGAGTTCTTCTGTTTTTCACTCGGTTGGGATAGGTGTTGGCATTCTGAGACTAATGGGCTGAAAGCAGTTGTACTGGGATTTCCATGGCTCAATGCAGACACTGAGTCACAGGAGACACTCTGCAGTGTTTCATTTCCGCCATAACTGTCAGCATGGATAAACCGAATGCACATTTCTCGACCAGAGAAAGGAAGGCCCCATTGTATGGGCCAAGGTAAACCTAAGCAGTGCCAACACAGACGTGAGGGACCCCTCTGCCCCATACAGAATAGAAGGCAAGGAATAGAGGCAGACTCATCGGCTGACCCAGAGAGGCTTCTGCCTTTGAAAGACAGGTAGAGCTGAAATAGAAACAGTCGCATGTCAGGTGCTGTCTCACGTGTGATTGATTTTGTTCCAGCCATTAGGATGTTTCAGAGTCATCTGCTGGATCAAATGCCCCCAAGACTGCAAGATGGAAAGTGTACCTCTGAGTGGCAGGAGAAACTGCGGATGTTAGGTGAAAGAGAAAGAAGAGTGGGTGGGTGTGCAAACCACCAGCCAATGCACTGATTCCACCTTGTCTTTCCTCCTATGGCAGGTGGCTGAGCAAACACATTAAGAAGTCAATTCGATCCACCATACTCAACTTGGCCTGGCATCCCAACAATGTCCTATTGGCTGCAGGATCCTGCGACTTCAACTGCAGGTACCCATAACACCACGATAAAGGCCATGCCTTAAGAGGATATTGAGATAAAGAACTAGAAACTTAATCAGTTCTAGAGCCATCATGATGGCTCCTTGAAGGCATCCCTCAATGTACTACTCAATGTAACACATACACTTGCCATCTGTTAATCCAGGGAATAGGGTAGGATATTTATGCGGGAACATTTTACTACCCAGTTTTGAAAAGTTCATTTTAAGAAAGCATAAAAGTAATTTTGATTCTCAACATGTAAATGTTCAGGCATCTATGGAAATATTTTAATTTAGATTTCTTTTTTTTTTTACTAAGCATACATATTTTGTAGACAAAGTAAATCATGCAAATTAAAAAAACGTTTACTGACCAAAATGTCCCTTTCAGATCAAGAAGAAAGATCTTTGGCACTCTCTGTGGCACTCTCTGTGGCATTGTGCTGCTAATTACCACCATTCTGAAATGTTATTAAATGTATTTGTTATTTAAACTTTTATGGCATGTTCAAACATCAAGTTAAAGATCCATGCCTCATGGGCTTTCGCGTTATTTCACTGCATCCTCAGGCTGGAATGGAATGGAGCCTTTGAAAAACATTACAGCATTATAGATTACATACCCCCTCCTGGGAATCCTTTTTTCTTGATCTGTGCCTGTCTGCGGACCTGATTTGTAGTTTTACTCAGAGAGGCATGCATTAGATGTTGAACTCGCCCACACATTGCAGTCTTCCAGGTATAAATGGTACACTGTGTTACGTGTGGCAGGGATCAGTGGAAATGAAGAGAAGGGAAAGAAGAAAAAAAAAAAAAACACAACTCACCCTGTTAGTGTGCTCTGAGGAAGGCCGGAGGGGGATTGGATAGTGTTAGTGAGCAGTCCAGTTTAAACTTGGTATGTCAGGCTGCAAGATCAGTGGTGGCACAACTATCCACATATAAAGCTTGTACCTCTATAAGGCTGAAAGAGGGGAGGCACAGCCAGTCATGCGTTAGGCCTATGACTTGTGGGGCCCAGTATGCTAGTGAGTCATAAAACTGCAAAGTCTGTTCAAGCTCCCTGTCATTGTACTGAAAATGCACACGCATTTGAAGTCTTTTGCCTTCCTGGCTTTGTCAGTCCTGAAATTACCTCGAAGTACAGCAATTATGAAATCAACAAGGGCAAGATTAGCTTCTGAAAAAGTGCTCACCAACTAGGCTTTCCTTTGTGCATCACTTAACGCTCTGACGATAGAAGTTCATACTTTTATGTAGAGGTTGACTAGTTTCCCCAGCATAGTAGTCCCGCTCAGGGCATTACATGCATCGAATCAAGTAAACAATATTGCTGAATGCACATGTAAAACACCCCATAATTATGTTTTCCCCATCCCATGTGGGGTATCTTGATTGTATCTGAAATGCTGATATGTGGCAGGTCAGACATATATTGTTTCTGCAAGGCATGGTTCAATAATCTGTGCTCTTTGTGTATAGTTTGCTCCTTACCATCATACCCTTCAGATTGGCTGGTTGTCCGAAAGGAAGAGAAGGCATCACAGGGAAACCTTCCCTTAAATCTTCATCTTGTTGTAGATAGGGCTGGAGTTTCATAGCAATCTTGCGTAGGGCGTCCAACTCTGGATTGTATGTCACCATCCTCAGTGGCACCCGGGTGTGTGCCTTTTTCTCTTTGTATTTTAAAAGGTTGCTCCTCTGGATCTGTGTGGCCTTATGAATCTGGCTGCCCAGAGTTCTCTGGTTGTATCCATGGTTTAAAAAGTCTGATCTCAAAGTTTGCTAGTCACAAGAGGTGCTACTGTAATATATGGTGGCTGTGTGGGGCTTCATGCCACTGGACAAGTGTGCAGTTGTCATAAGAGGTTAGTGACTAGTCTTAGTCTATCGCCCGAATTCCAGTTCCTCTCTTTCCATATGCGGATTTATAAGGAATGCCTTCACCCACTTGAGGTAAGCTGTGTGTGCAGGTGCTGTCAGTTCTGCTGAGCCGATGTTCCTTGATTCCCTTCATGTTGCTCTTGTGACTGTGCCCCGGCCTTTTGACGGGGCTAATGGAGAGTTACTGTGGAGTCTTCAGAGTTACCCCCATATAAGTCCCCATAACCAAGCAGGGTACTTCATCACAGTGCTAACAGTATTTCATCCTTAAATGGCATCAGCCGGAAGGCTTTTTCTCATTCTCAAAAGGGAAAATGTTGGGCATCTTAACAAAAGTCTAAACAAATAAGCATGTGTAATTTGCTAATTCCCAGTACACAAGAATGAGGAACTTGTCATATGACAGAGGGTGAAATGTCTCAACGGTTTTCTCCATAAACACCGACTTTAGATGCTATAAGTGGCATTTCATACTGCTAGATTCATCAAAGATATCGATACCCTCTTCACTTAAATTTCATCTTGATTTAAACATTTGTCTGGTAGAATTTTTTCAGCATATGTCAAGGAGATTGAAGACAAGCCCAGTGCAACACCCTGGGGAACGAAGATGCCCTTTGGTGAGCTCCTGTTTGAGAAGGGGGAAAGTGGCGGATGGGTGCACAGTGTCTGCTTTTCCCCGAGTGGACAGTACCTAGTATGGGTCAGTCATGACAGCACAGTGACTGTGGCAGATGCTACGAAAGACAAAGTGTAAGTATGAGGACTTTATCTGTTTCATTCTCCATATCTCTCTCCGACACACATTTTATCGCTCAGGAATGGCCTCACACGAATGTCTCTGGGGCACACGTTTGAGTTCCCCGCAAATTCAGAGGTGGAGATCTGTATGCATGCACGCGCACAGTTCTCTGTGGCCTAATTTTTGTCATTTACACAGTGGAGTGCAAAAGTGCAGGGTAAAAGGTAGCGTACACGTGCTGGTGTATAAAGCTGGGTGACCCCATGGGGATCTCCAGCATTTGCACCGGCATGAAAATGGCATGAAAAATGTGCGCATGGCAGGCAGCATTCACAATTACAATTAAACCCAGTCTTAGGATTTCATTGTAATTGTGAACACTGCTTACAATGTGCACATGACCTCCAGCGCTCACAATTAAAAGTAATCGCTGCCTGGCATGCAAGCATGACAGACAGTGTTTACTCACTTTGCATGGTGGGGTGCAAAAGTGCTGGGCCAAAGGCAGTGCACACGAGCATGGCAGGTAGCATTTACAATGGATCCCTATGGGGTTTGCCAGCCTTATGCAGGTGCATAAAAGTGAAGGATCCTATGGGGATCTCCAGCATTTGCGCCGGCATGAAAATCCATACCAGCACACATTCTGGAGCATTTGTATGGCGGAGAGGAAGGAAGGTGGTGGAAATGCAAGAAGCATTCTGCCCCTCCTCTCTGCCATACAAATGAATGGAAATGGGGGGTAATGTTAATGGAAGGCGTAAAAGCCTTACACCCCCATAGAACATGAGCCCCTGTGTGTCTATGCCTGTGAAATCAACTACTTTTACGGGAAATGGCTAGTTTGTCTGAAATTGGGTGGTTGGGGTCTTTACTGTAATCCTTGGCAAGCCCACCATTCCATCCAATCTTACATTCCATCCAATATTGTCTATTTCTGTGTCTGTAAATCTGCCTCTCCTTCTGTCTAGAGCTAATTTACATGGTTATGTGTGTGTATCTGTCTTTCTTTTTATAGGCATGTTGAGGTCCTGTCTGCTGCATGTCTCGCTAATGGTCTCTCTAGTAAGAGAGTTGTATGATTCTCAGTGTTGACTTTTATGTCTCTTTCTCTGCATATCTGCTACATTGCTCTCATCTCTTCCTCTGTATGTTTATCTGTCTCAGTAGTATTCAAACCTTTGTATGCCGAGCCCCTGATTGTGTACAAATGTTGTTCCCGAGGCCTCCCCTCCCTTGAGGAAAAATATTGCTGCTGTGGTCCTCCAGATGCCATTTCTGCTTATATATTCTATTAAAAGCAATCACCGTACCAGGTTTTGGAGAGCTTTGAAATCTCCCTCTGCCCCCCAGGTACCCTTCGATCCCTTCCAGGGGGCCAGGTCCCTACTTTGAAGACCACTGATCTATCTTTATGCTTCTCTGTCTTTGTCTATCAGTCTATTTAACTGTCCCTCGAGCTCTCTGTCTGCTTATACCACTCTGTCTTTGACTATGCATAGGATTGTCAATCTAGTGTATGTCTTCCCATCTGGGTGTTGTTGTCTCTATGCTAATGCTTCTGGCCTAACGCCACTCTGTTTCTATTTGGAAGTTCTTTATCTCTGAGTGCTCCCCTCTATGCCCCCCCAAAGGCCTTCCTGTCTATGTATAGGATTGTCAATCTAGTGTAGGCCTTCCCATCTGGGTGTTTTTATGTCTCTATGCTAATGCTTCTGGCCTAACGCCATTCTGGTTCTATTTGGAAGTTCTTTATCTCTGAGTTCTCCCCTATATGCCCGTCCTAGAGGCCTTCCTGTCTATGTCACTCATTCATGTTAACCTTCCTGCTAGTTGATCATGCAAGTTCCACTGTTTATATGTCTGCAGCGTGTCCATATGTCTCTGTGTGTGCCTGTCCTTAGGTCTTGCTCTGTAAGTCGCTCTTGCTGCAAGTGTCTCTCTTTTTCTGTATGACTCTGTATGCCTCAAGGACTTCACCTTGTCCTATTTCTTTCTGTATGGCCGAGTTTGCATAGTTGTGCACAGCAAAAGTATGTTTGCGCATAATGTGGCAAGTTGAAATAACAGCTTTGGGATAACATGACATGGAAATATTATAAACATTGTAAATGTTAAATTAAATTATAAGTACCCTCAATGGTTATTGAAAGCCATCTTGAGCGATAGTTTGCATTTTCAGTGTTTCATTAAATAAACATATATATATTTTCGACTCTTATGGGTAGTTTTTGTTCACGATTGTAAAATGATTGCCCGTACGGAGACAGCACCCCAAGTCTGCCACAAATTAAACTCAATTATGTGGAAACAAATGCAGGTCCTAGAAAGGGTGCTCTGTATTCTGAAAAAAGGAGCAACCCAAATGTTCATCATTTGAATACATTTCAGAGAATTACATAATGTAGCAGAAAATGTTGTACAGGAGCATTGCCCACTCCTCGCCAAGCTGTTTCAGGATATGGCGGACTCCTTTAGCGGTATGCAGTGCCTCAATTAATGCCACCAATTCCGCCGCTTGTGCGGAGTATGGAGAAGGGAGGCGTTTTTGGACAATTATTTCATAATTCTCTTCTTCCATTCTTACCACTGCCAGTGCCTGGCACTGAGCACGCGTGGTGGGACTCCACACCAAAGAAATGTACATAGAAAACAGAAAAAACAAGAATGCACGCAGCGTTTTGTCAGAAGGCTGCATTATACATGGCCACTTCTGAGGGGCACATTCACATCACCAACTGGTTGAGAAATGTGTGCTTCATTGATCACACATGTTGATCAGCATCATAGATTCAAGATACATGATTGTGATTGTCTGAAGCCGCGTCTAATGATACAGGTGCACAGGCCGCAGAAGGGACCTCTTGCAGAGAGCCTGCTGAGATGCTTACATCTTCAGTGACATTTCCTGTCTTTCTTTTGCAGGGTGACGCAGCTGAAGACTGAGTTCTTGAGTGACATTTCCTGGCTTTGTTTTGCAGAGTGACACAGCTGAAGACTGAGTTCCTGCCCTTTCTGAGCGTGATCTTTGTCACTGAGAACCAGTTAATTGCTGCCGTGAGTGCCTTATGCTTTGTTCCATCTATTCTTTGCATGTGGGCTCTGGGAATAACATGACCTTCTCTTCAAACCTCTGGAGTGATGTTGGATTGGAGAGTTTGTAATATGCGTTGTACCGCAGGTGTCTTTAATTGAGTCACGCAGGGTGGACATGTCTTCTAGACCGGGGCTTCCAAAAGCTGGTCTTTCATACTAGATAACTCTTGTTGTTCACGCACGTGTGGGAGCACAAAGAGTTTGCAAGGGTTTGATTAGTATGGCGCTGTTCTGGCGATAACCTCTCTGTTAAGTGGGACGGGGCTCAGTGTGTTCATGCGGCCCAGCCATGCAGAGTGTTAGGCAAGATTGTATGTAGTAACCCTGTGGGAGATTGCTCTTGGTAATAGGTAACTCACATATTGGTATAGGTCTGTACTACACAAGTTGGTAGAATGACTCAGCAGGCAGAGTTATCTCGAGAGTTAAATGCGAGCTGTAGAGATGTAACACTGAGATTCGCAATTACAAGTATTCAAATAACACTTATACTCAAGGTTTTCAAGTCAAATAATTATTTATTAAACAGTTGGTTTTAAATAAGCCTTCTTTAGAAAAGGCAATATGTAGCAATAAAAAATACACTTCATAACACTTCTCAGATTTAAGTTAAGCAAGTAGGTATACCCTTTTGGGATGTCACACACACACACACACTTCCTACATCCTGAGGTGACTTCAATTACTAGGACACTGTGGACATGTATATATCACTTTTGACACTTAATGCAATACTGAGGTTCTGGAAAAGGAAAAGGTCAGGGAAGGAAAAAGATTATCAGGTTCTCAAAGCATGTAAATACTTTGCAATCTTTCCAATGATGTCTAGGTTAGATATTTCCCAGCAATACAAGTTATACTTATGCACCACCTATGAGGGAGAGTTAAAACCAAGGTCAATGGGTCAGAAGAGTCTGCAGGGTGCCAGGACAACAGACATAGTCAATTACACAATGTCTAGGGAGCTCAGGCACTTCTTAAGATAGCACAAAGTCTTGCACAATGTTATTTAGAGAGTTTGTAGAAAGAAGAATCACTGTTGGGCCACAAACTGTAAGGCTTGTGAAAAGCAAAGATGCAAGCAACTCTGCAAAAAGCAGCTACTGCAAATCTCCATTGAGAACAGGCAAGCTACAAACAAAAGAGGTAAGTACCCCTTCAGTCTAGACAGTGCCCTAGGTTGGAAGAAGAGGATCGAGCTGGCTTCTGTTCAGGTTGCAGTCATGCATTATCTGGGTTCCTGGGCCTCAGTTGTGGAAACAAGATGGAGGATGTCTGGAGGACTCCTGCACTGCAGTTCCAAGGTCGGCGGCAGCAATGTGCTCTTTCCAAATCAGAGGCACTTTGTGGTTTCAGCTACCGGTAAATAGCACCACTGCGGTTCTTGGACACTTGAAGGGCTCCCCTTGCTTCTGGGGTCCAGCACTCTGTTGAGGTGGCTCAAGCTTGGGTCGTCCTGCCTGGGGAGGGTCCTCAGGATCTTCATGGAGCTTAGGTCCGGCTTAAAGGCAATGCACTCGTTTCTGGTGTTCCTGACTCCTGGCACTCGGTTCCAGCAGCAGGAAGGAAGTACAGCCAGCAGGGAGAGGAGTTCCAGCAAAGCTTGTCTTGGGGGTAAGTTGGTCCCACCAACCCAAGGGAAGAATTTGTCTGTTCTGGGCTTCTCTAGTCGATATGAAGTTGGAGCTTCAGCACTGCAGCAGGGCTTCACTGGGCAGTTCAACAGTCCAGGAGGGTACAGCAAGCTTCTCTTCCAAGTTCTTTCATTGGATGTTTCTTCCAGTGGTCGACTCTGCCTTCTGTTCAGGAGACCTTGCCTTTTATGCAGCTTTCTCCCATTCATGCACTGTCTAGCTATCACTCACACAGCCGGGTGGCTGTCCTCCAAGGACAGCCAGCCAACCAATTATGACTGGGTGCATTCAGGTAACCAAGCAGACTAAGGGCAGGGAGTTTCGGGCACCTCCCTCGCTTCCTGTCCTGCCATACACACTGGAGCCGGAGGTGGATTTCAGCACTGAAGCCCGCCAAAGGCAAAACAAACAAAAGGGTTCAATCTGGTTTGAAGTGCAGAGTAAAATCCAAGAAAGACCTCACAAGCAAGAAATGGCAAAAAAAAGAAGACCAGGGCCATTTTGACAAAAATGGGTACCCATGGGTGCAATACTGCAGCTGAGGATTCAGCCTGCAGTAAAAATGCACAATGGTAGGAAAATTAAAACACTTTCACCAGCCATTAAATGTAGTGAGGGTAACATAAACAATGTAACATGAGTAAATAGGAAAATGGGCTACTAGGTAACCTCCCAGTACTTCCACACAAGATGGGGTGTACTGAACCTACATAGGAAAAATAGGTAAGTAAAGTCAATGTGGGTCATTATGACCCTGGCGGTAGCCGTGCCGGTAAATACCGGCACGGCTGCCACCAGATTCATTAATTTACCGGCACCCGGCAATGGGGACTTACCGGGGCATTACAGCCCCAGCGGAGGTGGATTTCAGCACTGAAGCCCACCAAAGGCAAAACAAACAAAAGGGTTCAATCTGGTTTGAAGTGCAGAGTAAAATCCAAGAAAGACCTCACAAGCAAGAAATGGCAAAAAAAGAAGACCAGGGCCATTTTGACAAAAATGGGTACCCATGGGTGCAATACTGCAGCTGAGGATTCAGCCTGCAGTAAAAATGCACAATGGTAGGAAAATTAAACCACTTTCACCAGCCATTAAATGTAGTGAGGGTAACATAAACAATGTAACATGAGTAAATAGGAAAATGGGCTACTAGGTAACCTCCCAGTACTTCCACACAAGATGGGGTGTACTGAACCTACATAGGAAAAATAGGTAAGTACAGTCAATGTGGGTCATTATGACCCTGGCGGTAGCCGTGCCGGTAAATACCGGCACGGCTGCCACCAAATTCATTAATTTACCGGCACCCGGCAATGGGGACTTACCGGGGCATTACAGCCCCAGTGGACCCAGTAAAATCTGCATTGCGGGTGCAGGTAATTATTACTCCCCATTCCCATTTGAGTCCGATTGGACTCATTGGGAATGGGGAGGCCGGATGCACCAGCACCATTCATTAATAGTGCCAGTGCATCCATCGAGGTCTTCCCGCGGGAGCCGGTTCGCCCGCGGGTCAGACCTGGTGGACGGAAAGGCACCCACGAGCAGAACTCGTAGTTTGCCGGTCCAGTAAGAATGGTGCCGGTAAGCTACCAGCACCGTTGTTATCGGACCGGCAAACTTGGAATGAGGCCCAATTTCACTTTACTACTCTTGGGAACAGTAGTTTACCTAAGAGAAGGTATTTAAACCTTAACAGAAATCCAAAGGACTTCTCTGTGACACTGCACTGAAGGTGCTGTGTGTCACAATGTAAAAAGATAATGCCTATGGAGTTTGTCAGACTCCAAAACCAAAAGAAACAGAGCGTCCAAATCAGATCAAAAATACATGTGGGAGTGGGAAAAAAGTCTCACTCACTCTAGGATAAAAGTTTCAAGTTCTAAAGTCCATCAAAAGAGCTGAGGGTCTCTAAGATTGAAAGGAATTAGCACAGAAATGAGAATTCTCCCTAACACAGAGAAATAAGATCTCCTTTATAGTATTGAGAAAAGGTTTTTCTACTGTTGGGCCAGTATTGAAAAAGGGTCCATTCTCAGCATTCTTGCTACCGCATTCCATCATATTTTGCGCATCCTTTAAGGGGCCACATGTCTGAATGGCATGAATGGGGCGAACTCAGAGCCCGAGGCTGGTGCTGACAGGGTGCTCCACACTGCCCCCCCCCCCGGACTCCGTGCCACCACATGCTGATAGCCACCTTCCCCAGCACACTTGCTGTCAGGATGGGGACATCTACAACCACCTTGTCTGAATTTCCCATTCCCTTGGTACCTTAGTATACTGACTTTAGAAAGCACTGATGTAGAAGCAGATGCATCGGAGGCAGGGGTGGGACAGGGGTAAGGCCCTTCACCAGAGAAAGAGCAGGTGGAGCAAGTTTCACTGTTACAGCTCCTACTGTCCGTAACGCCCTGCCATTATGCATCCAAAAAGAGAACTCTTATCCAATCTTCTGTACAAAATTGAAAACTGTACTGTTTAACAAATATGTCTAATGCCTGTCCTGTCATCTAATGACTGTTTCGAGTGTGTTGTAATCCTAACTAGCGCAGTGATACTTCCGGGTCTGGGCACTATCCACCAATGAAATAAATAGCAGGGACGCACGCAGTGTTATTCCTCTCTCCTTTGGGTTTGGGAGGAACTACTGCCGGCTGTCAAAGGTAGTTCATCCATTTATTGTATGAAAAACCTCCAACGAGGCGCTTGGGGTTTCTCCGTCAGCTTATCTCATATGTTCCAATACAGAGAAGCTGAAACATTGGCGGTTATTCAGTTACGGCTTTATTCATGATGAAGCCCTCGGTCTTCCGGCTCACGGCCATGGATCCATCTGTGCTCTGTCGCGTGAATGCTAGTGGTCGTTTTAAACAGTAGTGTGGTATTGCACTTCGATGATTGAGCGATGTGTGAGTGCTTTCTTTCCTCTTGGCTGTCACGTAAGGAGAGAGGTGTGTCATATTGTGCCTCCATTACCACTCCCAGTGCTTTAAGTGGGGTAAGAATTTGACGGGGGCCCTCATTTGGGGGCGTGGCTTTCATTGTGGGCGTGGCCTAAAAGTGCACAAATCATAGTAAGGTGTGCAAACAAATATATAAATGTATGTGAGCATTTATATGTTTGTATGCGTACTACTATGGTTTGTGTACTTTTCAAGCCATCTTTTATAAATGTAGCAATGTTACATATTTCTATGTTTATGAAAGGTGGCTTGAAAAGTGCACAAACCATAGTAAGTTACACACACTTTCAAGCCACCTTTTATAAACATAGACATTTGTAGCATATTTCTATGTTTCTAAAAGATGGCTTGACACGTAAACAATTCAAGGCATCTTTTATAAAGCGTTGATGATGGACAAAACGCAAGGTGGCTTTGTCCATCGACAAAGCTTTATAAAAGATGCCTTGAATTGTGTACGTTTCAAGCCGTCTTTTATAAACATAGAAATATCTTTTATAAAGCTTTGCCAACGAGATAGACGCCTCGGGCACTGTGATCTATCTGCTCAGAGAACATAGATCACTGAGCCCGAGTTGTCTTTCACCCTCTGCGAACCCGTGGGCTCCGTGATCTAATCTGCATATTAGATCACGGAGCCCGCGGGTTTGCGAGGGTCACTGACCTGGGGATGGCAAACAAAGGGACAGTAATGGGACAGTAACTTCCTCTGATTGAGTGACAGAAGTGCCGCCAGCCTCAGAGTCGCTGTGGCTGGCTGGCACTTCTGTCAGCTTGCCCAACATAATGGCAGGCACATCTCCCGTTGCGGCCGCGGTGGGATAGTGCGTCCCGCCAATGTTGTGTGGGACCGGGGGCCCCAGCAGGGCCCCGGCTCAGCCCCACCTTCTGGAGGCTGCCAGGGCCCAGCCCCGGCAGGCCCCAGCCCACTTAAAGCACTGACCACTCCCCTCCCTGTATGCTGGATGTTTGCGTGGTGTGAATGTGCTTTGGTGTGTGCATCGAAGAAGTGTAGATGTTTCACATGTTATCTCCCTCGATGCTGGGAGTGTGTGAGGTCATGGGAGAATGTTGAGTGAGTGGGGAGAATGTGTATGCAGGAAGGAGGTTGCAGCCCAGGCAGTTGAGGGATGTTGGCCTGGGTGGTCGGAGCCAGTGGGTCTCCTGGAAATCTGTACTTGTTTCTTGCTTCTAATTGATGTAACCTAATAAAAGGAACTTCATGTCAACTTAGCTGATCACTGAGGCATCTTTCATTGCAACAAATAGCTGCAACTATTTGGTTGTAAGTGCCTCTCGCTTTAGCTACAGGAATATTTTGGATAACAATGTTTTGAGTTGTTTGCTGGGCATAAAACTGTCAGCCATTGTTCCATAGAATCTGGAAGACCAACATCGTGTCCGAGCAACAAAGTTCTCGGTGAAAATCTAAATGATGTGCACACTCTGGACATTTAAACGCTAGCAGCCAACACCCAGGTGATTGTGGAGGGGAGTCTGCTGACGTCAGCAGAGAGGCGAGCCCGAACCCTAAACCCCTTTCTGTGCATTCCGATTCAGAGCTCTTGAAGGGCATGCCACCAGAGCTGGCAGTGTTCCGCGCCCACCCCTAGCGCAGGGTTGGGCATGTAAAGCTGTAAAGCAAAGCTCAGCTATGGCGCGAGTTTTCCGTCATGCACACTGAGTGGCAAGCAGCATGTCAGCATGCCAGACCAGGTGCATGCTAAATCTGCTGCATGCAGAGGGCACTTCAGCCAGCACTTCGCCGTCTGAATGAGGGCTTCGCTCAGCGCACATCCAAGGTATTCCCCATAACTCCGAGTTTGCATTAAGAAGAAAGTGATTTCTGCATCCACTGATTAAGTGTTAGAGTCCCCAGTAGGTGGCGCCTCAGTGGTACCTGCAAGCCTGACTGAAAGCTCCCAAACAAAGCGAGGGCCATTATAGATACCCCAGAGCACCCAATGGCCCTTACTGGCCCGCGATGGGGTGGCTGCAAAACGTTTTGCACTTTTCAAGATGGTCCAAAAATGGTGCATCAGTGAAGAGCGGAGGACCCACCTCCCCTAGCATGCCACATCGCCATGGTGAAGCGGGTGCACTGTGGAAAAGCAAGGCCCACAGGCACGGAGGGGAAAATGTATCCTTCAGCATCTGAGGCAGGTGCGCACAGTGGAGGTGGGAAGTAAAAGACAAACAAAGATGAGCGAAGCTGGACGGTTGCAGTCGAGAGGGCATATCGATAGCCCAACCGCAGGATCGTGAAATTCTGGGCATTACCAGAGATCAGTGCCCAACATTCTGTGATCCTGACTGGCTGAGCAATCTGCAACATTCTGAAAAGGGTGCTCATTGCCAATAATAATAACACATAACACAAAATGTGTGGTTTTTGCCTGCATGTGTAAGCAGTTGCCTAATGCAAGTAGGAAATATCTTTATAAATTAGTCCCATAACGATTTGGCTCCGGGTTCTGTACCATTTTGCTAATCTCTTCAGTTTTTTAGGGCAACTCTAGGACAAGGCTTTGTGATGATGCATCAAAGTTTAAAGAAAATCCTTCCATCTAGGAAAACTTAGGGTAGGCCTTGTACCGCATTGAGAGAAACATAATGTGGTGACCTTTAAGCACCAACCTTCTTTGGTACTACAAAACTATGTTAACAACATCAGTTGGCATATACAAAACTCGTACAGTGCCAGGAAAGTTACTGCAGAGGTCCACCACGTTTTGAAAAATCCCTTGTCCAGTTTCTGGTTTGGAGATAAGGGCAGGATAATAGCTGCACTTCTTAAATATAATGGTGATTTAGCAAAATGATAACTTGGGTCAAGAGCTCCCTCTTCTTATCAAGCAGGAATGCAGAAACCTAAATAGATCCCGGCAAAAGAACCCATGCTCCACCACCAGAACACAACTCAAACACTGGCACAATGAATACAAAACAACCATAAGAAATGCCAAAGCCACCCATTACCTCCAAGAAATCCAATCTGCCATCTGTCATACAAAGAAACTATTCCACATTGTCAAATCCCTCTCCAAACCACCTTCCATAGCCCCATCCATGGCAGTATGCAACTCCCTCGTGGTCTACTTCAACTTCAAAATACACATCAGGCAAATGCTCCCCTATGCTCCCCCACTCCCAACACCTGATTCCAAACATTGTAACACAGGGGACACCATTAATACAGACACAGTCATTACCGTTGCTTCCCAAACAATTCCTAGATGATGCTTGTCCACCTCAAGCCGCATCCAACAGCATAACCAACTGCGCTCCCCACTAGTTCAACTCCATCAACTCCTGTCTCTCACATGGTACTATCCACTCTGCACGCAAAACTGAACAAATCCCACCCCTCCTGGCAAAAACATCTATTAACCTCATATTTACCCAAAATTACCCTCCTATCACTATCCTGCCATACGTCACCAGAATCATGGAATGCTTTGTCACTTTTTAATTTATTAGGTATTTATAATGCGCCTATACAACAAATGGTGTTTCAAGGCACCACAAGACAAAGGGGGGGAAGGTGGGGAAGGGGATGGAGAATAACACAAAAAACGGTCCTGTTAGGCCTGGTCATTCGGATTGTGCAAGTGCAGTAACAAGAAGCGCAGGGGGGTGGGGAGGGTCAGAGCGGAAAGCGCTAGTGCTAAGGAGGCGCAGGTTAGAGTGGAGAATGTGCAAATCTTGGGGGAGGAGAAAGGGGGTAAGAGGGCCCCGGGGCTAGGCGACTGCTAAGGGGAGGTCACATGGACAAGTGCCAGCGGAATGCAGAGTGTGCAGGGGAAAGACGGTCCACATGCTAGATGCGAGGACACGGCTGGGAGGGCTCAATAGGGTGCAGGTCCAGCCAAGCTAGTACAGGGGAAAGGAGTCCGGAACTACCCAACTGCAATAACACATCACCACAAACAACCTTCTCAACCCCTTCCAATCTGTTTTTCAGCCATGACACAGCACTGAGATCGCTACACTTCACATCCTTGATTACTTCCACATCACAGACAAAGCAGCACGCATACTCCTCAACCTCTCTGCCGCCTCAACCACACAATTCTACTCAACATCATTTCCCACAGGCTGAAAGTCTCAGGCACCCAACAAAACAAAAGAGGTGATGGCTGAAAGGTTTAGAATGAATCTGAACTTCTGGCATTGCTCTGGGCAACCCTACAGACCATCGTTCTTCACCTGCCAAGCCATTACAAAAGGGGAAAAACCATATGCAAATTAGGGTAGGTCTGATCCCCAATGGGGTAGTCCAGCCCGAACTGAACTGCTAGGTCACATCCCTTCTGCACGAGACCACAAGCATCCCCAGACATGTTTCAGCCTTGTTTGGCGTCATCAGTGAGGAGTGACAATAACAAAACAAAAGAGGTGATGGCTGAAAGGTTTAGAATGAATCTGAACCTCTGGCATTGCTCTGGGCAACCCTACAGACCATCGTCCTTCACCTGCCAAGCCATTACAAAAGGCGAAAAACCATATGCATTGTTTTGGCTTTGTCACCCCAAGTGGGACGGGTATGCCCAGACGTGGGTCCCGTGCCTGCAAGGCCGAAACATGTTTGGGGATGCTTGTGGTCTCGTGCAGAAGGGATGTGACCTAGCAGTTCGGGCTGGGCTGCCCCTTTTGGGGTGGGACCAAGCCTGATTTGCATATGGTCTTTCCCCTTCTGTAATGGCTTGGCAGGCGAAGAACGATGGTCTGGAGGGTGCCCAGAGCAATGCCAGTGGTTAAGATTCATTCTAAACTTTCCAGCCATAACCTCTTTGTTTTTGCTTTGTCACCCCAAGTGGGACGGGTATGCCCATACGTGGGTCCCGTGCCTGCTGGGCCTAGAGACCCAAGCTACTCCTCACTGATGAGGCCAAACAATGCCGAAACATGTTTGGGGATGCTTGTGGTCTCGTGCAGAAGGGATGTGACATAGCAGTTCGGGCTGGGCTGCCCCTTTTGGGGTGGGACCAAGCCTGATTTGCATATGGTCTTTCCCCTTCTGTAATGGCTTGGCAGGCGAAGAACGATGGTCTGGAGGGTGCCCCGAGCAATGCCAGTGGTTAAGATTCATTCTAAACCTTCTAGCCATAACCTTTTTGTTTTTGCTTAGTCTCAGGCACCCTCCTTGACTGGTTCACCTCCTTCCTTATGGATAGGACACACTTTGTCTCCAGGCCCCCTTTTCGATCTGACCTCACACCAGTTAAGGATGGGGTGCCATAAGGCTCCTCCCTCTCTCCACTCCTCATCCACGTATATTTATTTATTCATTGTATTTGTTGGTAGCGCCCAGACCCAGAGGTGTCACAGCGCTATATGTTGAATCCCTTAGACAGACACAACTTCTATTTCAACAAATATGCAGACGCGACACAAATATACTTCTAAATCATATCACCCCCTAAAATCCTCATCCTCAAAGATTGTCTCTCCACTATCACAACCTGGACGGCCACCCACGTCCTCAAGTTCAACCCTTCTGAAACAAAATATCTCATTAACAGTCCCGCAAGTACAAACCCAAACTCACCCTCTTGATCAATGAACTCGCCATGGACAACCCACACATACTCCTCTCCACATCTGTCAGATCCCATGGCTTCACCATCAACCCCCGTTTTTCATCCACACACCACATAGCTGCTGTCACCAAAACATTCAATCTACAAATACACCTCCTACTTAAGATCAGATACATCCATCCTCCTGGTGACATCTGCTCCGCATTCCAAGCACTAGTTCTCTCTAAGCGGAACTATAGCAATGCTCTCCGCACTGCGCTTCCCAGCAGCACCCTTGCACCCCTGCATGACATACAAAACAGCGACCAAAGCCATCCTCAAACTACCCAAACATTCACACATCACACCCAGCTCTTGCCCAGCTCCACTGCATCACCATACTCCAAAGAATTGCCTTAAAAGGACTCTGCATTGTTGTGAAAGCCATCCACCCCAATCATGTAATCTTGATTGTAATGTTGATTGGGTATAGTGGGTAAAACTATTTTTAAATAATATCAAACTTAATAAATCAAAAAAGCCATCCACCATAAAACCTTTCCTTCACAACAAACTTAAGCCCATCGCCCACACATACACTTGACAAGCAAGCCAGCATCGCCTACACATTCCACTCTGCAAACAAACATGCACACAAAAACAAGCATTTACCCGCTAGGCACCAAGGACCTGAACAACATACAACAACACAATTTCATACATACCCATCCTGTTTGAACAAGTAAAGCTTTCAGGAACAAAATCTATTAAGTATAACTATGTGCAAGCAATGACCAAGCATGTATCTATGCTCTCGCGTGAACCGACACCTGTTTATGAACTGTGTGTAAATAATCATTTGCATACTAATGATTGTGCTCTGTGAGGTGGTCTATCAAACAACCAAAGCGACAACTGCAGTGACACACCCAGTGCCACTGCTTCTGGATCCACAGAAGGACCGACAAAGAGAGCGGAATGTAAGTGTGTTCTTCATACCAACGTTAAATGTATCTATACACACATTCCCACTCGTACACGCAACACTCAGAAATCGAACATTAAAACGTGCTTTCTCCGTTAATTTCACACGATGTCAACCACATGGAGTATCTTTAAAGACAGCGACACTGGGGCTGGTAAATTGAAGGAATAGACTTGCCTAGGAATACAAGTGCATTGGCAACATTTCCTTATCATGCATATATATCTTAAACCACTTGTGCAAAACATGAACCATCATTGTACACAGGGACAGGTCACCACCACTGTATAGCCCAACAGCATCACATAGACACCATAGGAAACATCTGAACACTGCATACCTGATGATAGAGAATATTCATAGTTACCCTGCCCCAGCACTGTTCCCCACAGCACCCAAACCTATCCATTAACTATATTGAAAAACACAACAAAACATATGATCATACAAAATAGAGTCCTCAGATTCAGAACGATCTCATACCCAGCACAAATACACCATCTCATAGCAATATTCAATTTGGTAATTTCTAACTTTAAATGTCCTACATCACAGCAGTTTTGATATGCTGTTGTCATGCTCTGCTCAACTATGACACATCTTGAAAAGTTGCACATTAGCAAATCCATGATTCGTTGGGCTGTACATCGACATGCCCTAAATGCAATATGCAAAAGGAATATGTTAACACAAGATTGTGTAACCAAATTGGATTTGCAACAGTGCATTTTTAAAAAGTATACATTTTATTTTATTTATAAAATATTGGTTATTTGTAATGCACACTATGCAGCAAAATTGTGTTTCAAGGCGCATCAAAACAAAGGGCGGGGAGGGATGAGGGCGAAGGTATGAAACAAAACCAAAAACGTCCTTAAAAGGTCTTGAAACATTCGGAACGTGTAAGTGCTGCTATGCATGAATGAGAACAGGGGGGAAGAAGGGGAAGTGAAGGACGGGGATAGAGGGGAAGAATACAAACAAAATCATTCTGACTAGGTTATGAGACGATTTGGAACACGCAAGTGCTGAACAAAAAGGGGAAGAGAGGAGGAAGGGAAGGAGGGGGAGAAGGTGAGGGGTAAATCAAGGTAAAAACAAGTTAAAAAAGTGCAGGAACAAGTAGGTAAAATGCGTTGAGGAAAAAAACAAATATGCAGATTTAAGACAAGCAGGTAAGAGTGACTGCAGACTGGAAAAAGCCTCGCCTCATGAAATGAGGGGCTAGACCAGCCATACAGAACAGATGGGTACAATGCAATATGGGGCTGCCATGCTTCAATGTGAGGGGCTAAATGAAGTATGCAGGTACAGGTAGGTAGTACAATTGCTGGATCAGGTAGCAAAGTCAATCAGTGGATGCAGGTAGGTCAAATGCGAACCACAGCGAGGCATCAAAGTCAATCAGTGGTTGTAGGTAGGACAAATGCAAACCACAGCGAGGTATCAAAGTCAATCAGTGGTTGTAAGTAGGTTAAATGCAAACCTCAATGAGGTATCAAAGTCCATCAGTGGATGCAGGTAGGTCAAAGACCATAAAAATGAACCCCAGCACAACAAAGGGGAGAGAAGAAATAAGCCAGAGGTTACAGTTCGCCACTTGTTGGGGGGCAATATTAGAGTGAGCTAGACGTAGATAGTTGAAGTTGAGAACACAGTATGGAGAGTGAAGAACCATAGGCGTGGTGAAAGGGGAATCACAGTTGTACATTGTATTAAATAACAAACATTGCAATAACAACACACTGAAACATCATATGCACTTTTATCTAATCTGCATTTGTAAAAGATATACTTCAACACAGGTTGGCATTACCAAATATGATTTGCAACTGTGCAGTTTTAGAAGACATAGGTCAGCATCCCAACACTGTGGACCCGATAATAGGCAATCCTCACATCACCCTTTTCACACTGTGCACGAATCCATCCATAACTGAATTGGAAACAAACCGCAACGCACATGAAGCAATAATAATGAATCTTAAAACCCAGCCATCCCAGCACTCACTCACATTGCTCCCTGTGATGAATCTGATGATGTCATCACTCCTTTCCCAGAGGTAACCTCTCCTCATGTGGTCAGGGGACAGCAGCCACTACCTGATCCTGACCTCAGGTGGATATTTTAGGGAGGACAGCATGGGGGGAGGCAACCCTCAGGGGTTGACATGACATCATCAGGTGAGACATGGTTTCCCCACTTATTTTAGCGATATTCCCTCCATTCCTCATGCCCTTATGGGATACTGCCATTATCTCCTTCAACAACTTGACAATTTTACTGACCGTATTCCTCAATATCAGAGAGCAAATAAAAGAACAAAAACTGACACGAGGAAGAGGCAAGGAGCAATGATGATTACTCCTAATGCGAACCAACGCCAGCGGTCTAGTAGCTGGAAAAATTTGATTGGCCCGACAAGGTTTAAAACCATGATGGCAAATGAAGCTTGGAGTTTGTCGGCTTCTTATCCCACTGTGGTGAGGACAGCTGAGGAGAGAGACCGGGAATACAGCTGCTGGCGGTGCAGAAGATTCACTGCTTCCGGCATGGGTCGGAACACCCAGAACAAGCAGATGGTCTTTAAGTCATGGGAGTCATGGGCACGTTGCGCAGAGAAGCTCATGGGTCGAAGCACTGCCACTGAGATGCAGAGAAGGGAGGAAGCTGCCGGGGGGTGCCAGAGGTGTCGTGGAAGCTGACAAGCGAATTAAGCGCTCCGCAGACCCGATGACAAGCTGCAGACTGGCATGAGAGACGCGAGGGACCCAAAAGCTGCTGCTGAGAACCGATTAGCCCGCTCAGAGGGACGGAGCCACCGGGGCACTTTGGATGGTGTACTGTGTACCAAAGGAAACACAGTGTGAGAGCTGGGGAAGCCTGAACAGGATAATAGGGCCCCTAGGACATTTGATTACAAGAAAAGGCGGCTGATGCAAAAGGGTCTGGGACCCACAGCCACATTAGAAGTACCCATGGGAAAAACAGTGTGGTAGAAAGGACTAAAATGAAATGAATGTTAAAAGACCTGGCAGGAGAGTATACTAGGCAAAGCCCTGTGGGTGAAGTGAATTACAGCAAATGTAAATGTGAAAAGGAACCTGGCAGGAGAGTATACCGGGTTTTCTGTGAGTTAAAGAACCCCAAGGAAGGCCATGCCCTAAGGATTCTGAACTGCAGCAAATGTGTAAATAGAACCTGGCAGGAGAGTATACCAGGTGCTTTGGGAGTCTGGGACCTGCACCCAATATTGTATCAAGGAATTATATGAAGGAACCTGGCAGGGGAGTACACCTGGTGTTGTGTAAGTCCAAGAATCCCAAGGAAGATTCATGCCCTTACGATTTTTGGATTACATTGCATTCAAGAAGGACTTGGGGAGGGAAGCTATTTCCCCTGGCACAATTTGCAACATCAAGAGGAGGGGAGGTATCCTCTTGTGCTACAAAGAACTGTAATATTCTTTTGAACTTTTGCCTTGGTGGAAAGAAGCCTGAGGAAGGGAGTCATTCCCTGGAGCTGTGAACATTATTCATTTGGAACTTTTGTTGAATTTACACCTTTTTGTTGAACTTGAACATTTGTGCACTGTGCAAGCCAGAGACATTACTGTCATGATCTCTGCTTCCAAAAGGTCAGGGTTTTCCCAACTCCCTTGGAAGCAGATCCATAACCCAGGTTCCGAGTGCCAACCAGTCCCAATTGGGACCTTTTGGACCCAGTCCTGGCGCCAGTGGCACCAGGCTCATAAATATGCCCAGTCCCAGCGCTGGAAGCACCGGGCTCATAATGCTTGGGTGGACTTACCTTCAGCAGACCATGCTGCTTACTTGCCTGCCAGTTGAGCCTCTGATCCTCTTCTGTTTGGAACTACTTTTCCTGTTGGGTGGGGCTGGAGCCACTCCCTAGATTCAGAACACTGGAACTCTTCTGGAAGGCAGGAACTCTTTTCTTACCAGGAACTCTTTTCTTACTTAGGCGTGGCTGTGGAAGGAGACACCTAAGCACTACAGGAGGCTATTTAAACCACACCCGGTGGATGAATCTTGCTTTGCGTTATTCTGCAACCTCTGCAGCAGAACGCTCATCGTGTCTTCTGCATCCGGTCCTGGGCCTAAGGAAAAAGGCTTACCATCCTGAATCCAGTCTTCAGCAACACCTATAAAGACAAGAAAGAACAGGTTAGCATTCCGGCATCTGAAAGGCAAAGGCTTACCATCCTGAATCCAGTCTTCAGCAACACCTATAAAGACAAGAAAGAACAGGTTAGCATTCCGGCATCTGAAAGGCAAAGGCTTACCTACTCTTTGTGCGCTCCGGAGGCCTTCGGCGCTGCATCCCGCATCTGAAAGACAAAACAAGGTGCGTTTAAAGACATTGGGGAACTCTAATACTCACGTGCCATTACTCCTTTCCACATCTAATCCAGTGGGTATTCCGGCACCCTGCAGCCGCTCCGAACTCGTACCTGCAAAATAAAAAGACAGTTAGAGCGCATAGTGAAGCAGGCAACAAGCACTTACTTACGTGCTTCCAGGCGCTTCTATTCATCACACGGGCTCCATCTTCAACTCACTTCAGCCCGTCATCCGCCATCGCCGGAACCCTGCAAAACAAGAGACATCATTACTAAAGACTTTAAAGACATTTGAATGACTCGAAACTTACCGTTCGTGCAGTAAACGACGGACAGCAGTCCTCTGAAGTCAAGAGGCCTGCGCTACCTATCCAGTGAAGAAACTGGTTACAGCACCCTGCCCCGAGGCAGATGGAGAGCTCGGCATTCACTTACCTAAGACATCTTACTCTACACGTCAGGCATACAGTGCACAGAGGTCCAGCCCAAAGAGCCAACCGGGTGCTACACATCACCTTTGAAGATACGGTAGTCGCCCAGTCAAGACCGGCGCCTCTGCGAGAATCAGGTGAGCGTTACAGAACGCAAAGCCTACCGCAAAACTCTCGCCCAGGCGCTATGGAAACCTCGGATACTGACCCCCTAGCCCGGTTACTTGGGGAACTAAGGGCAGAAGTGCATGCAGCTCGTCAGGAAACAAATGCTCTAAGAAGGGAACTAATTATTTCCAAGGAGAGAACAGACAATCTTGCTAGACAAGTGCTACAGTCACAAGCCGGACAGACCCCGTTACCCGCATCAGGGGCAAATCTTCCTTCAACATCCTCTATGAATCCAGTGCAGATCAACCTACCTGGGAATGTACCTCTGGCTCCGCCCGAACGATTTTCTGGTGACCCAAAGAGGTTTGCAGTATTTATCAATCAGTGCCGGTTGCACTTCTTATGCCGGCCAGCAGCCTTTCCAACTGATCAAGCAAAAGTAGCTTTTGTACTTTCGTACCTTAGTGGCAATGCGGCAGACTGGTCGATCCCTCTAGTTAATCAAGATGATCCGGTTCTCCATGATTTTCAAGCCTTTCAGCTTAGTATGGAAAAACTGTTCGCAAGACATTCACAGGGACAGGCCTTGGACAATGAGCTTCTTTCGTTGCGACAGGGTAATCAAGACCTTTTGGCTTATATTGCATCTTTCAATAGACTAATAGTGGAAACTCAATGGCCTGAGGACAAAAGGATTACGCTGTTTTATAGAGGTCTACGTGGAGAGCTCAAAGACGTTTTAGCCCAAGTAGTGAATCCCCCACAAGACTGTTCGGATTATATAGACTTGGTCGTTCAAATAGATCACAGGCTGCAGAACAGGAAGGCCGATCGTTCCAAGTTTGATGCTCGAGTATTTTCCAAACCGCCAACTCCTTCCAAAGGAGTAGACTCCGGGGAACCCATGCAAATAGGGGGTCTGAAAGGTCCTCTAACACAAAGGGAGCGGGAAAGGAGGAAACAGTTGCAATTATGCCTATATTGCGGAAACTCAGGGCACTTTCTTCGAGACTGTCCAGTGAAACCTGCCAAGAAGGCAGTAGGAGCTGCAGTTACCAAAGTTACAAACTCTGAGCAGGGAAACGACCTCGCCCGACAAGAATAGAGGTCCTCTTGCCGAGCGTGAAAACCAGTTCCGTGACCTCGCATTTCGTGATACCTATGGTCCTCATTAGCCCTGATAATCCGGATCGATTACATGCAATTGAAGCTTACGTCGACAGCGGTGCCATCGGCAATTATGTGGATCATGAAATGGTTTTGAGGATGAATCTAACTCTTTGTCCCAAGGCTGTAAAGGACGTCATTACTACGGTGGATGGTACGGAGATAGCCTCCGGGCCAGTAACGCATACCACTCAAGAGGTGACGCTAGTAAGTCAAGATGGACACCATGAGAAGATCGTGTTCGATGTGATCAAGGCCCCTCAGTTTCAGATTATTCTAGGAATACCTTGGTTAGAGAAACACAATCCTCTGATCGATTGGCGAGCAAGAACGGTCCAGTTTCCAGAATGTGTCTCTACTTGTCACCCTCCACCTGGTGTTGCACTGGCCGCAATTTCTTCAGAGACTCCCCAGTTACCTCCCGAATACCTAGAATACCAAGATGTTTTCCGGAAGGATCAGGCTAACTCTCTACCTCCTCATAGGTCTTATGACTGCCAGATAGACCTGATACCTGGATCTACTCCTCCTTGTAGTAGAATTTATGCCCTCACCGAGCCTGAGAACCTTCACCTTCGACAATACCTGGATCAATACCTGGCAAATGGGTTTATTCGTCCTTCCAAGTCCCCTGCTTCTTCAGCTTTGTTCTTCGTTCCAAAAAAGGAAGGAGACCTTAGAACTTGTATCGATTATCGCTCCCTGAACCAGATCACCGTTAAGAATAGATATCCGTTACCTTTGATCCCTGAACTCCTGGACCAAGTCAGAAAAGCATGCATATATACAAAGCTGGATCTTAGAGGAGCTTACCACTTGGTACGAGTAAAAGAGGGCGATGAATGGAAGACGGCCTTCCGCACCAAGTATGGGCTATTTGAATATCAGGTCATGCCCTTCGGACTTTGCAATGCCCCGGCCGCCTTTCAATATTTTATGAACGATGTCCTCAGAGAGCTCATAGATGTATGTGTTGTTGTTTACATTGACGACATCCTCGTTTATTCTTCATCGGAATCTGAACATCGGAAACACGTGAAAATGGTCCTCGAAAGATTGCGTCAACACAACTTTTCGCTAAGTTGGAAAAATGTGTTTTCAACGTGACTGAAGTTGAATTCTTGGGATTCATATTATCACCTGGCGGAGTGCGTATGGATTCAAAGAAGGTCGATGCAGTTCTCAAATGGCCATCACCATCCTCCGTAAAAGGTGTGCAAAGCATGTTAGGCTTCGCTAACTTTTACCGCAGGTTTATCCCCGAATTCTCTCGAATAGTCCAGCCCATCACTGCCTTGTTAAAGAAAAACAAACGTTTTGAATGGTCTACCGAGGCGGAACAAGCTTTCCAGGATATGAAGACTAAATTTATCTCTGCACCAATCTTAAAACACCCTCGCCCCGAACTCCCCTACATCGTGGAAACTGATGCTTCAAGCCTTGCCATGGGGGCAGTTCTATCACAAAAGGACCCGGTAACCAATCAGTTGCATTCCGTGGCATTTTGGTCCCGCAAATTCTCGCCTCCTGAAATCAATTACACGATTACTGACAAGGAACTTCTGGCTATCAAGTCTGCCTTTAAGGCTTGGCGGCATTATCTGCTGGGGGCCCGACACACCGTTACTGTGATTACGGATCACCGAAACCTGCAATATTTGAAGACCGCAAAAGCCCAATCCTCTAGACAACTCCGTTGGGCATTATTCTTTGCCGAGTTTGACTTCATAATTACCTATCGACCTGGTACAAAGAACGGTAAAGCCGATGCCCTTTCTCGGATGGGAGTGGAAGAACACTTGGTCAACCCTAAACCTGTACCAATCATTCCCGAACAAAGAATTCTGGGTGTAATCGCCACAGAATCCATAGAGGAAGTTAAGGATAAAGCCAGGCAACTTGTAACTCCAGCAGACATACAGAATTGGCATCTGCAGGGAAAGGACTTTGCAGTAAACGACAACTTATTGTATTTCCAAGAACGATTATACCTACCCAGCACAGATTTACAGAAAAAAGTAATCTCTTGTTATCACGACTCTTTAATGGAAGGTCATCCCGGTATAGCCAAGACCTCAGAAAAGATCAAGCGCTACTTCTGGTGGCCGTCTTGGAAAAAAGATATCAGAGACTTTATAATGTCCTGTGGAGTACGCGCCCAAAACAAGAGTCAAAAGGAAAGACCAGCAGGCCTCTTACGCCCTATTGACATCCCACCTCGCCCTTGGCATACGCTTTCTATGGACTTCATCACCGATCTACCTCCATGCTCCGGATACAATACGATTCTAGTAATCGTGGACTTATTCTCCAAGATGGCGCATTTCATTCCGCTCAAAGGCTTGCCAACAGCAGCAACTCTGGCCCGAGAATTTCTCGAAAACAATAGTCCGACTGCACGGTTTTCCTTCGGTTCTAATTTCGGATCGAGGTAGTCAATTTATTTCTCATTTTTGGCGAAGTTGCTGTCGGTCGGCTCAAATTGATGTGAGACTATCGACCAGTCACCACCCTCAGACCGACGGACAAACCGAGAGGACCAATCAAACTCTGGAACAGTATTTACGCTGCATGCTGCAACAAACTGAAAAAACTTGGAAAGACATCCTTTGGATAGCCGAGTATGCCTACAATAACTCTGTCCATTCGGGAACTGGGAAAACCCCGTTTTTTCTTTTGTACGGCAGTCACCCTCGAACCTTGGAGTTGGATCCCCTCCAAGATCTTGAAACACCAGCAGTAGACTACCTGCATTCTACAATCACCCAAGCCTTTAAGGAAGCTGTTTCTCACCTTCAAAGGGCTAAAGAACAATACAAGAAAGGAGCAGATCAACATCGGAAGGAAGCCCCTCACTATCAAGTAGGGGATCAAGTCTGGTTATCCACCAAATATCTATCTCTAAAAGGGCCACGCACATTCAACCCAAGATACCTTGGTCCCTATTCCATCACTACCATAGTAAACCCAGTAGCGGTCAAATTGGACTTGCCCCCGCACATGAAGATACATCCGGTCTTCCACGTCTCTCTATTAAAACCCGTGCAACCTCAAACCCGACTAACCAAATCTCCAAAACCTATCCTAGTGGATGGAGAACTCGAGTTTGAAGTCAAAAGCATACTGGACTCCAAGATCTCCAAATCTAAACTATTCTACCTAATTGACTGGAAAGGCTACGGCCCCCAAGAGAGATCCTGGGAACCTGCTGAATATGTCCACGCTCCTCGCCTAATCAAAAGATTTCACCGAACATTTCCTGACAAGCCAAAACCCCCGGAGAAGCCCGGTTTGGGAGGGGCCTTGAGGGGGGGTACTGTCATGATCTCTGCTTCCAAAAGGTCAGGGTTTTCCCAACTCCCTTGGAAGCAGATCCATAACCCAGGTTCCGAGTGCCAACCAGTCCCAATTGGGACCTTTTGGACCCAGTCCTGGCGCCAGTGGCACCAGGCTCATAAATATGCCCAGTCCCAGCGCTGGAAGCGCCGGGCTCATAATGCTTGGGTGGACTTACCTTCAGCAGACCATGCTGCTTACTTGCCTGCCAGTTGAGCCTCTGATCCTCTTCTGTTTGGAACTACTTTTCCTGTTGGGTGGGGCTGGAGCCACTCCCTAGATTCAGAACACTGGAACTCTTCTGGAAGGCAGGAACTCTTTTCTTACCAGGAACTCTTTTCTTACTTAGGCGTGGCTGTGGAAGGAGACACCTAAGCACTACAGGAGGCTATTTAAACCACACCCGGTGGATGAATCTTGCTTTGCGTTATTCTGCAACCTCTGCAGCAGAACGCTCATCGTGTCTTCTGCATCCGGTCCTGGGCCTAAGGAAAAAGGCTTACCATCCTGAATCCAGTCTTCAGCAACACCTATAAAGACAAGAAAGAACAGGTTAGCATTCCGGCATCTGAAAGGCAAAGGCTTACCATCCTGAATCCAGTCTTCAGCAACACCTATAAAGACAAGAAAGAACAGGTTAGCATTCCGGCATCTGAAAGGCAAAGGCTTACCTACTCTTCGTGCGCTCCGGAGGCCTTCGGCGCTGCATCCCGCATCTGAAAGACAAAACAAGGTGCGTTTAAAGACATTGGGGAACTTTAATACTCACGTGCCATTACTCCTTTCCACATCTAATCCAGTGGGTATTCCGGCACCCTGCAGCCGCTCCGAACTCGTACCTGCAAAATAAAAAGACAGTTAGAGCGCATAGTGAAGCAGGCAACAAGCGCTTACTTACGTGCTTCCAGGCGCTTCTATTCATCACACGGGCTCCATCTTCAACTCACTTCAGCCCGTCATCCGCCATCGCCGGAACCCTGCAAAACAAGAGACATCATTACTAAAGACTTTAAAGACATTTGAATGACTTGAAACTTACCGTTCGTGCAGTAAACGACGGACAGCAGTCCTCTGAAGTCAAGAGGCCTGCGCTACCTATCCAGTGAAGAAACTGGTTACAGCACCCTGCCCCGAGGCAGATGGAGAGCTCGGCATTCACTTACCTAAGACATCTTTCTCTACACGTCAGGCATACAGTGCACAGAGGTCCAGCCCAAAGAGCCAACCGGGTGCTACACATCACCTTTGAAGATACGGTAGTCGCCCAGTCAAGACCGGCGCCTCTGCGAGAATCAGGTGAGCGTTACAATTACCCACAGAACCTTAGAGTTACTTTTAGAGAGTGAGGGCTAGGATAGGATTTCTGACACTGGACATTTCTGCTTTGGACATCTTGACGCACTACAGGCCCTTAGTTTTGATGAGGTAGGGAAATACAGCCTAGATTAGGGACAGTGAGGCCTTTTCCAACCCTTTTATTATTTAATAAAACCTTATGGCAACCACCATGAGTCCTCTGTGTCCGCATATCATTCCTGGCTCTTCACATCCCTAAATTATCATCTTGTAACACAATATATTAATCATAGTTCTGCAGCTTATTAAACAACACATCAAACTGAGAAATTCTAAAAGTATATGTCAAAGTTGAATAAAATATCATAAAGTACACTAAACAAATCTTGACTCACCTTATGATTATTAAGGCATGTAAGACCACCACTGCATTAAAAGAAACAGAAATATTCCAGGTAAGTATGGCATTATTTAAAAGATATGCAAAAAACAAGGGGGGTCCTGGGAGTCCCTCTGCCGGACATTAGTCCTGGATACGAGAGACTTACCCAGAGTCTTTAGCTAACTATATTTCACAGAGGAGAAATATCTAAAACATACCAGTCTTTGTCCTGCCCTAGGGCAGTGAAGCACCAAAATGCTAAGCAATTCTCCTCTGAACAAGAGTACCAACAGCAACCCCAGACACGTGGTTCGGTCCAGTTGGACCTCATCAGTAGGGTGGAGCTGTGCCTCTCTAAGAATAGTGAGCAAGGAGTCCATGTCTGGATTCCCCTAGTACCTTAGGGTGAGACTCCAAGTTACTTAAATATTCAAAAAACAAAGTGGGTCCTGCCGGACATTAGTCCCGGTTATGAGACTTACCCAGAGTCTTTAGCTCACTATCTTTCACAGAGGAGAAATATCTAAACCATATCAGTCTTTGTCCTGCCCTAGGGCAGTCCAGCACTGAAATGCTAAGCAATTCTCCTCTGAACAAGAGTACCAATAGCATCCCCAGACACGTGTTTCGGTCTGGTTGGACCTCATCAGTAGGGTGGAGCTATGCCTCTCTAAGAATAGCGAGAAAGGGGTCCACGTCTGGATTCCCCTAGTACCTTAGGGTGATACCCAAAGTTACTTAAATATGCAAAAAACCGACAATCACCACCAAGCCACCAGAGAGGAGACAGGACACACAGAAGCCAACAGACGCCAACAACTCACCACAGAACACATCAAACACACATACTGCCACATCATACATGCCTGTTGCATCCTGCATATAATCGATGTGTGCAAAGGTGCAGATACACAACTAGTACCTAACCTCAGGCCAGAACCACAAGTCCTGCCACCAACTTGGGGTGGCCCAGTGCGACAGCAGCACAAGTGAGGGAGCGGCTCGTGAACAGCTTTTTCACATGCGCATGCATATTGCCCAAAAGGAACACTGACCATACACGAGACGGCGTCAATTATGAAAGGATGACAAGTGCCAGGAATGGCCTGCACACACTCACCTGGCTGCAACACCCAAAGAAACAGACACATGGCCATGCCAACTGATAGAAAACATGCATGCCTCCACACACACAGCACGCATTGCACGAAAAAGCAATGGAGAGATACATACAACCAATCCGCCATGCCAGTACTGCACATGGCCAAAATCCCATAAAGGATAGTACTGGAGCAAGCAGTGATCAACAACAACGCCACTGCACACAGCTGCACTCAAACCACCATGTGCCCTCAGCATCACCAGATCCAGCAACAGCTTACACATTCACACCCACACCACTACACATCTGCACAACATGACATGACACACATGACCATTTTTCTGCATGCCGCACCCACAACAATGACCAATTGCGCACAACACAATGTGACACAACTAAGTACAGTTGCACGGAATCAAACACTCCCCAGTGCTGAAACCAATACGTCACACTGGAGGGACAAAATGAACACATTAGCTGACCTGACATGCTGTGCACAAAGCGTAGTATATGCAATCACCCGGTGGAACATCCACCGTCCAAAAGGGCAGACACATCATCCCTGAAAGGGTGTTGGGGGAAAGATCACACAGGTGAGATGAGTGTGGAACCCAGAAGTGTATCACCAATTAGCAGCCAGAAGATGCACAGATGACATGAGGCCCAGTTATTGCATGCCACAACAAGCTGAACGACAGTATCCACTTGTGCAACCACACCATATACACAATTCATGATGACACCACAACGCTGCCCTCGAGGGCACTGAAAGTGAGGACTGGCGCAGAAGTGCAAATGCTGATGCACACCACATACCTCTACTATCTGGAATGAGAGACCATGGGGAGAGGGCACCACCTGGTACAACCTTGACACATCAGAAAGGCGCAGCCACCCTATTGCAAAACACCACCTCACCCACATGAGAATGTACCACACATCACCCACCCACCCACAGCAGCAGACACCTCTATGTAAGAGTACATTCCCACTCCCCTCCACCCAACATGGCAGCCCATGACCAAAACATCAGAAGTGAGAACATCAGTGCACCCACCTGACAGTCGTAGGACACTGGCCCAGACGACCTGTCATAAAGCTCCACGACAAATCAACCAGTAGATTTCTATATGAGTCCTGAATGGACCCCATGGAACGACACTTCTCCCCACACACCGGCATGCAACCACCATCCCTGCATAGCCACCTGGCTTGCACTTAAGTGAATCAGCAAGTAGCCACATGTGCGCAAGAGCAGCAGAGTGAGCAGCACACACCATGTACCACACGCAGACAACTCCATTGTGCCATGGGCGACCATACACTTTATTGAAAATCTTGCACATTGCATCACAGATTTAGCATGAGTGTATCGATCACCATTCATAGCCCAGCATGTGGGCAAATAAGCCAGTTAATGTCACTGTACATGATCAACAGGGTTCCGCCAACGGGCAGGTGATGACTGTCACTTCTCTGAAAAATCCATCTTGGGGGACTAATATTCTGCAATGGTGACAGGCTGCAACATTGTATCTGGGGACAAGGAGGGAGGGGGCACAGCCAGAACCCTCATGGGACGTCATACTCCATCCCCACCAACAGCCAGGGATCCATGCCAGTAAAACAGTGTGCTTACATCAGATGCACAGGTCCCAATGGACAGACTCATGATGACATTGCTGCCTTCTGCACGGGTTGACCACTGGGCCTGTAACACATACCGGCAAAGGTTTATGCAATAGCTCACGTTGCACATAGTTTGTCATGTGTGACACATGGCGAAACGCATACTCAAAACGTACCCATCTGTACTCTGAATGTATCCTGATGCGGAACAGCTTGATATCCACGGCACACTCTTTCCAGTCTCTCTTTGTGCAACATAGTAGCAGGACGGAACTGGGCACCCATGTTCATAATCATCCGGTGAAGGACTCATGACCCCTACACAAATTCTACTGAGCCATCAAAAGTACATCTCTCTATCCACTAATGAGTTGGGTTAGGTTGCAATAAACAGTGTGTCCTTCACTGTTGCAGAAGAGCCGTTCAACCCACAACCCACAAGGTTGCCGTAAACAAGGGCCCATTCAACTTATCGACATAGAAGGCAAGTTCAAGGTCAGTGTGTTCTCCCAGTATGTCGGCAGGCCATGGCAGAAGTGCAAAGTAATCAATGGCACCTAATAACTCCTGCCCACACACCCTTCATCCAACATATTGGAACACCATATGCATGACCTATCCATGTCGGAACCTGCCGTTCAAGCATGCACGGTTTTAACTATGCATGGACGTGGCGCAAGATGATGTGGACCTTATGTATTGTTATAAATAGATGCTGCTTACCGTTACAGCAGTGGTGTAGCTGCATTCTCCACAATGGGAGACGACCCACACACAGTGCTCGGCGGCTCCCTTTCTCTCTGCTGCTGCCCCAGAGACTGAGCTGTTCCTGGGGGTTGCCATGGCACCTGGGTGACGCTGCAGTGCCTCGGCATCTGACGGAGACCAGGAAGATCACAAAAGGTGGTCACGTGACTAACGAGACACGTGATATGATATGATATGATATGATATGGCATTTGTAACGCGCCTATACACAAGTGTTTCAAGGCGCGACGAGGCAAGGGGGGAAACAAAGGGAGACAGACAACGATCCTACTAGGCCAGGTGTCATTCAGATTGCGCAAGTGCAAGGGTAGAGGGGAAAGGGAGAAGTGGAAGTGGGAAAGGGAGAGGGGAAAGTGCATTACAGGGTCAATAGCATATAGGAAATAACAAGGGCCGACAAGTGGCAGTGCAAGTAAGTGCAGATAAGCGCTGGGAAGGGGGGGCTGTGGGATACAGACACAGTCCCGTAGTGCAGGGGGTGCCAGGGAGGCAGTGCAGGGGAGAGTGGCTGGGCCAAGGACTGAGAACGGCGTGTGGCCCAGTTGCAGATTCAGTGCAGTTTCAGTAACTTTAGCAGGGGAGAGGGGGAGAGAAAGCGGAGGCGAAGAGGAAGGTTTTGAGGCGCTTCCGGAACCGGAGATGGTTCTCCTCAAGTTTCAGGGAGGCAGGAAGGCTGTTCCAGAGGGAGGCCCCTGCAGCGGAGAGAGATCTGCCACCAACTCGTTGTTTGGAGAAGCGGCTGACCCTGAGGGAGTTGGAGGCGGATGAGCGAAGAGCTCGAGAAGGAAGATATTTAGGAAGAGAGAGTTGAAGGTATTTTGGCCCAAGGCCCCAGAAGGCCTTGTGGACAATGCAGAGGGTTTTGAACTTGATCCTCGTAGTCACTGGGAGCCAGTGTAGTGATTTCAGTCCTGGAGAGATGCGGTCCCTGGGCTTGAGGCCAAGGACAAGTCTCGCAGTCCTGTTCTGGATGAGTTGCAAAGGGCGGAGAGTAGAGGCAGGCAGATTTAGATAGAGGCTGTTACAGTAGTCCAGGTTCGAGAGAACCAGGGCTCTAGAGACAGTGAGCTTCTGGGGGAAGGAGAGGAAAGGAAGGATACCTCTGAGGAGGTGTAGCTGGTAGTGTGACTTCTTAGAGACGTCAGATATGTGAGGAGAGAAGGAGAGTGTGGGGTCGAAGATGACCCCGAGGTTTTTTGCCTTGCAGGTAGGAGCAGGAAGAGGGCCAAGAGAGGCCAGCCAGAGAGCTGCAGGGAAGGAGGGAGTGGGTGTGCCGATGAGTAGAATCTCAGTCTTACTGGCATTAAGGCAGAAGTCATTGGCGGCACACCAGTCCAGGATAGCAGAAAGACAGTCAGAGATGAGGGAAGGAGAAGAGGAGGCCGAGGGTAGCCTGAAAATGAGCTGGGTATCATCTGCATAGCACTGAAAGTAGAGGCAGAGAGCGGCGATGCGGTGGGCGAGAAGTGCCAGATACTGGTTGAAGAGCCAGGGGGAGAGGTTAGAACCCTGGGGGACACCACAGGTAGAGAAAAAGATGTCAGAAAGGAAAGACCCCAGTTGGACCTGGGAGGGTCGATTGGAGAGGAAAGAGGTCAGCCACGCCAGAGCCTGACCAGTGATACCCAGGTTATCACGGAGACGGTTGAGCAGGATGGTATGGTTGACAGTATCAAAGGCAGAAGAGAGATCAAGCAAAACAAGAACATAAGGAATGTTAGAATCAAGGTTCGGGAGCAGGTCCTCACGGATGTTCAGGAGAGCAGTTTCCGTGCTTCTGGCAGCTCTGAAGCCAGACTGATGGTCATGAAGACTGCCAACAGATTCAGCATGGAGATTAAGCTGGGAGATGGCCAGTTTCTCCAGGAGCTTGCCCAGGAAGGGAGTGATATAGATTGGGCGGTAGTTTGCTGGGCAGGAGGGGTCGGGTCGGAAGAGGGCTTCTTAAGAAGGGGGTGCACAAGGGAGTGCTTGAGAGAGGATGGGAAGACTCCAGAGGCGAAAGAGTGATTGCAGAAGTCAGCAAGGGCAGGGGCCAAGGAGTCGATGTGGTCCTTAATAGTTTTGGAGGAACAGGGGTGGACCTGTTTTGACAAGACTTTCATAGATCGGACTTGTCTCGAAACCTCGTCAGCAGAAAAAAGGGGAAAGGCAGAGAAGGGGAGAGGGGGGGTGGCTGCAGAAGGGCCAGAGGGAGAGCAGGGAATAGAGGGGGGAGGTGATAGGAGGAGAGTGAGGACAGGATGTCCTGAGTTTTTGAAATGAAGTGAGAGGCCAGTGCTGTGCAGAGGGCCTGGGAGGGGACAGGAGAGGTAGAGACTGCAGCAGGGTTGGCCAGCTCCTTGAAGATTTTAAAGAGTTCGGCCGAATTGTTAGATGCTGCAGAGATGCGGGCTTGGATGAGGGCTCTCTTCTTGGAGAGAACGGAGAGCCGGTATTGCCTTTGGAGCAGGCCACAGGCCAGTTTGTCAGAGGATGCACATGAGGCACGCCATTTCCTCTCTGCCACCCTGCACTTGCGTTTAAGGGTGACGAGATCCGAGTCATACCAGGAGTTACATTTGGCTTTGGGCTTCAGGTGGATTCTCATGACAGGGGCAAGGATATCAAGAGTAGCAGATATAGCAGAGTGGATAGTGGAGAGGGCTGTGTCAGGGTGGGAGTCAGCCAAAGGGAGAGGAGGCTCAACTGACACGCGCTTCATAGGTCGGATGACCAAGAAGGAAGGTGGCAGTGATGAGGGTGGCTTTGCCTGTGGGGTAGGGAGGGTGAGGTGGGAGGATAGGAGAAAGTTATCACTCCAAGAGAGAGGAGTGGAGAGGGGACAGAGAGGGGAAGGTCAGAGGAGATCAGAGCATCAAGAGTGTGCCCTGCAGAATGGGTAGGCCCAGACGGGAGGATAGAGAGTGAGAGAGAGTCGCAGAGGTCGCGAAAGAGTCCAGAGGGGGGACAGGAGGCATCCAGGGGGATGTTGAAGTCTCCAAGAAGGAGGAGTTGAGTGGCTGAGGATAAGAGTGAGGAGGAGAGGTCCGCCCACTCAGAGAGGAAGGAGGAGATTTGACCAGGTGGCCGATAGATACCAGCCACGGTAAGGGAATGGCTAGGAGAGAGAGTCGGCAGACAAGACATTCAAAAGAGGAGTAGATCTGCGTGGGAGTAACAGTGGCAGGAATCCACTCAGGGAAGATAAGGGCCACACCACCCCAGCGCGGTTGGGCCTGGCCACGGAGAGGATCTTGTAGCCGTCAGGTAAGAGTGTGTCAAAGCTGGTGACAGAGCTGG
This sequence comes from Ambystoma mexicanum, assembly GCF_040938575.1. Classification (NCBI taxonomy): domain Eukaryota; kingdom Metazoa; phylum Chordata; class Amphibia; order Caudata; family Ambystomatidae; genus Ambystoma; species Ambystoma mexicanum. The sequence goes on along the minus strand of NC_090926.1, from coordinate 918,709,012 downwards.
CCTTGAACCATGTCTCAGTGAGACCGAGCACATCAAGGTCCAGTTCCTCTAGAAGGCGGCAGATATCAGAGGAATGTTTGACAGCAGAGCAAGAGTTAAGTGTGGCAATGTGGAGAAGGTTGCCATCTTTGAAGGACTTCCGGGGAGGGGTACAGATCAGAGGTACGCCCTGCGGAGGTGAGAAGGGAAAGAGAGGGGGGGCAGGGAGGGAGGGTGGAGGCAAGGTAGCCGAGGATAGAGGAGGGGGGACAGCAGGAGAGGAAAGGAAGTTGATGAGGCGCGGGAAGCGTCTATCAAAGAGGTGAAGGTTGGCCTGAGGGCCTTGGACCAAGACGGTTCCATTAGCATAGACATTAATGATGGCCTTAGAGGAGTGGAAGGAGGCCAAGAGGACACCCCATCGGGTGCCACCATTAATGGGAGAAGAGGAGAAAGGAGAGAGCACAGAGACCATATCGTCCCGGGAGGATAGCACAGCGGCAGCGTGCGCGTCTTGGAAGCAAGACGACACAAAGCAACAACTGGTTCGATCCCCGGGTCCGCGCTTAGAAACCTCCGAGTGTTTAAGCGCGTTATAAATACGTAACTAAGACAAAGAAAAAACCTAATCTTAATCTGTGTTTCCTCTGTAACAGCGCCTCGATGCCTCATGGGCTGCAAGTGCGCTTAACAAATGCAAAAATATAAAAAAATAAAAATAAAAATAAAAAAAAATATGAAGGGTCCATAGGTCAGGTGAAGGCACGAAAAAGAGGATGTCAGTGAGAGTTTCCTTGGAGGAGGCACTGGTGTAGGTGTCAGCGATAGGGAGGCCTGGGTTGGAGACCAGGATGTCCTTTTTAAACTTTTTCCTACCAGATTTGGTGAGGAGAGCAGGATAGTCAATGGAGAAGCAGTTAGAGAAGATAGGTGGGATAGAGAGCACCATGGAATAGAAGGGATTGGGGGGAAGACAGGGCAAGCACAAGCGGACAGGAATAAAGCGGCAAGCCCTAGTTTACCACAAGTTCCGAACACAAGTGAACACAGTGGAGAGGCCACCTAAGTTTGAAAATCCTGCGAGGGGAGAAAAACCATAGTATACCACAAGTTCCGAACACAAGTGAACACAGTGGAGAGGCCACCTAAGTTTGAAAATCCTGCGAGGGGAGAAAAACCCTAGTTTACGATGATTATCAAACACAAGGAGGTGTAGGCACCCGGTGAAGAAGTGAACAGGTATGGGTGGGTGGGGTGGGCCGGGAGAGCAGGAGGAGCTCACAAGAAGGAGCAGCTGAAGGCGCCTGGCGTTCCCAGCAGACCCCAGCAGACACAATGGGAGCCACACCCATAAGGAGCCGCCCTTTGCCTAAGGGGCCCTTAGCCTAGGGGGGGCTGCCGGGCAGGGGGCTGCCCAGGGGGAACAGTTATAAGGCAGAAGGAGAGGAAGGGGAGGAAATGGCCCACTACCCCCAGTATTAAAGGAGAAAGCACCTAAGTAACGGTGCTTCTCAACGTTTTCTGCTAGCAGCGTTTCATTTACAGTGTTCCTGGCTATCTGGACCCCTGGCTTCTTCTTCAGCGTATTGTTTATGGACTTTCCTATGGATTCTGGCTAACTGATATATGGACTTAGCTTTACTCTCTGGATTGCTCTTGGATTTTCCTATTGTATTGGTGAACTGTTTTTCTTCTGGATGTTCTAAATTTTCCTGGATTATGGGACATTACTGTTTTTTGTGGATGAAGTGACATTGGTTGTTTTTGCACCTCTGTTTTCTGGAACTGTGACATTTGAATCCCTGCTGGAAATACCATCTTTTCTGCAACCCAATAGGGGTACCCTTTTCATCCTAAAATGGTGGGTAAGCCTTGCTGGGATACCTCTGTTCATTCACTGCCGTGGGGTAGGGTGGGGCACTTAGTGTCACTCTGGTTATAACGTAGTCAGCCACCGTGGACCCAACACAGTAACCTCCAGTTCCACCTTTGGCTAGGGAGTTGTTCAACCCTCTCTGGCTGGTACTTGGGGACACAGGTATAAGTTCACCTGGGATCTCAGTCACAACATGTATAAACCCATTCATGGGCAGAACACCCCCCAGGCCTGAAAATCACACTACCAGCAGCTGCATGGCCTGACGTGCACATCATCGATGGATTCGACACACTGCTACCGTCACAGGACTGCACACCTGATGCACGCGGATTCCCATACGCATCATGACACAGATGCAAAGCCGAACCTTGCATACGTACACACGTCTGGAAATGAGCATACATCGTACCCATGTGAATGCCTCACAATGGCATGGCAAAGAACATACCCACCATCACCATGTGCAGGGTCAGGCCCAAAATCGTCTTACACACCGCAACCTACATAGTCGCAAACTACTCACACATGACAAAATGGACACAAGTCGTGGATGGCACAAGATGAAGTGCTATACAGTGTTAATAATGAAAAATAAATAACTAATTACATTTATAACGAAACATGAAGAATGAAAAATATTGAATTTTTAAAAGACATTTCATGTGGTGGTGGAGTAAAGGGTTAAATCTTATGGGGAGGGTGTTAGAGTGGGGTTGTAGCAAGGGGAAACTGAGGTTTGGGGGGACCCCCAAAATAAAAAAAGAAATCTGTTTTTTTCCGTTATTTTTTTTTCGTTATAAATTAATTTGTTATTTAGTTTGTCGTTTATAAGACATGGAACGGATGAAGTGAATCGAATAGCACAGCACAGCACAGTGTTGACTACAATGGTGAAAAAGGTACACACAAACATGTCCAGGAAATATATACATGTAAGGACAAGTGCACAGTGAAGACATAGTGCACAGAGGGAGTAAGCGGAACAAGTGGGCAACAGAAATGTATAGTCGAATAATCAACATAAATCACACACTGTGCAGGAAGAGTGAGCTGGAATGGACACAATAGGCAAACACAAATCCAATAACAGTTCTCCCTGTAACCTCTGGATCACTGTCCCCCACGGCTACCACCTCCTCTTCCTCTTTCTTCACCTCATCATGCAGTGGTTACCAGTTCTATCACACACAATATGGGCTGTACACAATACACCCAAAGCTTGCAGTTTATGTGGTCATTGTGAAATCTTGGTTATAGATTTCCTTCCCTTGGCTTGGGCACATCCCTCTAGCCACGCCTTTTTGGGGGATATTTTCAATGAGCTGATGGAACCACTGGATGTTGGATTGACCTATCCCCCATGGTGGCACTGCTGGTTTACACTGAGGAGAAAGATTAGCATGATGTTGCTCTTGGCCAGAAGATGCATAGCAATGGTGTGGCTTAGAGTTCCACCTCTAACTAACCAATTTAGGCTTACACATGTAGCATATTGTTGGGAGACAGAGGGTGCCTACAGAGATCTAATCCTTTTCTCCTCTAGACCGCGGGATGTCGATCTCTTTATAGGACTATCCTCCTGGGCCGAGGGTGGGGGTTGATCTGCAGCTCGATAATGATGCCAGGTATGGCCTGGAGGAGCTTTGCTCAGACAGATGCTCTGTTCCCCTATTCAAAGAAGTTGGATGCTACTCAATGGCTGATAGGTGGCTTTCCCTTATCATTGAGGGAGGGTTGGCTCTCTCTGCTTGGCTTTCCCGTTGCTACCACCCATGTGTATAGATAGGTGTGTCACTATATCCAATACGTATTGCTTACAGGCCTGTACCTTATGATGCAATGTGCTCTGTTGATCCTCTGATGAATAGCTCAGCGCTTGTCATTGTCAAGTTGTATATACTGTCTGTTCAAATAAAAAACAATGATTAAAAACAAATGCTTCTCTATTTAGATCGATAAATAGATACTTACTGAAAAGGAAAAGGAAATCGAATACTGCCAATTATTAAAACATCATTAAAACATCATTTAATAACCACAAGAAAAATGAGACAGGTGCACTTATTCAACAAATGTCCATTGAGACCAAAATGCCCCGGCAATTCTGAAGTATGAAATCATCACTCTTTTTGCTGTTCTTCCAAGAAAGCCTCACATTTCAGTGTTAAGGTCACATAAGCACCATGAAAGAGAGGTGCTGTTCCATATCCAGCACAATGGCAATTCCAATCAACAAAACAAGCTCTACAGGTGATGTTCAAATTTAAAGACGTCGACACAGGAATGCGGCACCTACAAACAATGCCAAAATAAATCCAGCACCTTCACAGATCCATACAAGATTTCATTGTTTCATTCATGTCCATACTAACAAAGCATACCTACCTTTAACAGGATATGCCAAAACAAAAAAGTGCATGAAAACAAATGAGGATAGAACTCTACTTAAATGAAAAGCACACAATGAATCGAAAAAGCACAGTGATCCCTCATCCGATGTGGCAAAATATGCATAGTTACACTTACAACGCATGCCAAATTAAAAATAAATGCCACCCACCCTCCACTAGTAGGAAACAAAGCTTTGCACCCCCAGTCCATTTGCTGTCGTCAAATAAAACATAATTCTCGAAAAGGTAACATTGTTGGAAACCTCACAAACGACAAGCAAAAAGTAACATCAGTACAAAGCTATAACTTTACAAAAGACACTAAAAACAGAACAGACATAGCTAACATATTACACATTCAAAAAGCACACACATATAACCATTTCACCAAAAACATACTGCTTATATTACATGACTTAAAAATGTACACCCACGACCACAAAACAAAATTGCATGCCCTCAGAATATACACCCATAATCACAACTTACATTAGAGGTTGTCACAAATACACCGACAATCACACCTTTTATTACATACCCACAACACATACACCCACGGTTACCAAAATCACTAGCTCACAACAACATATACTCTTACTAACACCTTCATACCACGTCTCACACCAGAAAACAACTAACATTAACAAGGAACTTGCGAATCCAACTGCAGTCTCTACCGCTATCCTTCCTTCCCAGGCTCTCTGCACAGCACTGTCTTCCCATTTCACAACTAAAACTCAGGACATCCAGTCCTCACTCTACTCCACTGCCATCCCCACTCCCCCTCTGGCTCTCTTGCGTCCCTTGGCCCCCTGACACACCTGCGCTCTCCTGCTTCTTGCCATAGCACTTATTGAGGTCTCTAAAGATATCCGCTCCATGAAGGTCTCATCCAAACAGATGGCCCACAGCTTTCCTTCAAACTTCCCTCTACCACAACCTCCTCGTCCACCTCTCTCATTCCCGATTGTCTGACTGCTGTTCAGGCATGGTGTGCTGCTAATGACCTCTGTCTTAATGCCAGTAAGACTGAGATACATCTCATTGGGACACCTGCACCATGTTTCCCACCTGCCCTCTGTCTGCCCGCCTTGGGCCCTCTACCCTCACCATACAGTGAGGCCAAAAATCTGCTCACATCTTGGAACTTGCCAAGAAGGCCCACTTTCAGCTTCATCGCCTTAGAGGCATTCTCTCTTTAATCACGTTTCCCCAGAAGCTCAATGACGCCAGAGCTCTGGCAGTTACCACCTCTACATGGCTGCATTCCATGCTTCTCCTTCGTTACACTTTTCAAGTTCTCCAGCAAGCATGGAATACAGGCAGTAACCACCTCTACAAGGGTGCATTCCATGCTTCTCCTTCACACTCTTTCAAGCTCTCCAGCAAGCACTGAATTCAGGCAGTAACCACCTCTAGAAGGCTGCATTCCATGCTTCGCCTTCTTTACACTCTTTCAAGATGTCCTGCAAGCATGGAATGCAGGCATTAACCTCCTCTACAGGGCTGGATTCCATGCTTCTTCTTCTTCACACTCTTTCCAGCTGTCCAGCAAGCATGGACTGCAGGCAGTAACCACCTCTACAAGGATAAAGTCCATGCTTTGCCTTCTTCTAGACACTCTTTTAAGCTCTCCGGCAAGCATGGAATGTAGGCAGTAACCACCACTACAAGGCTGCATTCAATGCTTGTCCTTCTTCTAGACACTCTTTCAAGCTCTGCAGCAAGCATGGAATGCAGGCAGTAACCACCTTTTCAAGGGTGCATTGCATGCTTCTCCTTCACACTCTTTCAAGCTCTCCAGCAAGCATTGAATTCAGGCAGCAACCACCTCTAGAAGGCTGCATTCCATGCTTCGCCTTCTTCACACTCTTTCAAGCTCTCCAGCAAGCACTGAATTCAGCCAGTAACCACCTCTAGAAGGCTGCATTCCATGCTTCGCCTTCTTCACACTCTTTCAAGCTCTCCAGCAAGCATGGAATGCAAGCAGTAACCACCTCTACAAGGATACATTCCATGCTTCACCTTCTTCTAGACACTCTTTTAAGCTCTCCAGCAAGCATGGAATGCAGGCAGTAACCACCTCTACAAGGCTGCATTCAATGCTTCTTCTTCTAGATGCTCTTTCAAGCTCTACAGCAAGTATGGAATGCGGGCTGTAACCAACTCTACAAGGCTGCATTCCATGGTTCTCCCTCTTCACACTCTTTCAAGCTCTCCAGCAAGCACTGAATTCAGGCAGTAACCACCTCTACAGGGCTGCATTCCATGCTTCTTCTTCTTCACACTCTTTCCAGCTCTCCAGCAAGCATGGAATACAGGCAGTAACCACCTCTACAAGGCTGCATTCCATGCTTCTCCTTCTTCACACTCTTTCAAGCTCTCCAGCAAGCATAGAATGCAGGAAGTAACCACCGCTACAAGGCTGAATGACATGCTTCGCCTTCCTCTTTACACCCTTTCAGGATTTCCATCAAGCATGGAATGCAGGCAGTAACCACCTCTACATGACTGCATTCCATGCTTCTTCTTCTTCACACTCGTTCCAGCTCTCCAGCAAGCATGGAATGCAGGCAGTAACCGACTCTACATGGCTGCATTCCATGCTTCCTCTTCTTCACACTCTTTCCAGCTCTCCAGCAAGCATGGAATGCAGGCAGTAACCACCTCTACATGACTGCATTTCATGCTTCTTCTTCACACTCTTTCCAGATCTCCAGCAAGCATGGAATGCAGGCAGTAAACACCTCTACATGGCTGCATTGCATGCTTCTTCTTCACATTCTTTCCAGCTCTCCAGCAAGCATGGAATGCAGGCAGTAACCGTCTCTACATGGCTGCATTCCATGCTTCTTCTTCTTCACACTCTTTCCGGCTCTCCAGCAAGCATGGAATGCAGGCAGTAACCACCTCTACAAGGCTTAATTCCAAGTTTCTCTTTGTGATAGGTGTAAACCTGCCACTGGCAAGGATTCATGGTCACAGGAATTCCCAGGTGATTCACCCTTCACCCTGCACCAGCTTTAACTGCGTTAGAGCCTTTTGGCTTGAGGAAACCTGCCACAAAATAGAGCCCTCTGATGCAGGCCCCAACACTTCAATAAAATCAAGAAAAGACTTCTGATGAGAAGCAATATAGTTTAGTGCAGGTGAGGAGGATGGGTGGAACCTAATCAGTCACAGGTCAAGATATACCTTCAATAGCAGGGATGACGGGTTGAGTTGGGGGCTACATTATTTTTTATCCTGGTGCCACCGTCATCCTCTCAAAGAAATTGCTGCACAGGTCTTTACTGTACACTACTTGGTTCACATGAATGAACTGGGCATCCATGTTGGGGGGTGTGGTTGGAAGTGTGTGCAGGGGCTGGAAAGGGGTGGGTTTGATGGTGTAGGTTTGGGCACCCACAAACGAGGGAAACAGAAGGGGGCAAGGAAACAGTAGAAAACATTAAAGTGAGCTAGCAAGGTAAGTGGCGAGGTTAGCGATCAGGGCAGCAAGACAGGGTTTGAACGGTGGACCCCCTCCAAGTGAAAGCCCATTGGAGCAGGGAGGGAGTACCCAGGAGAACACTCTTCGCCCGTTCACGTGTGCTTGCAGAGTGAAATGGGATATAGCGAGAGAGGGAAGCACGCCAATGTACTAATATAATTAAGAAAGCAAACCGCATTTTAAAATTAATGAATATACTTGGACATAATTGTCTTTCAAAGAAAACATTGAAAAAATGAATGTATTGCTTAGTACTTTCTCTGTTTATAATGTCTTCGTGTATGATTTTTTTTAAGATCTCCACTTTTACTGTATCATGTTCAGTCCAGGTTATTACTCCCGGGATGTCATAACATAGGCCCACCTCACAGGACTCCACGGAAATGGGAACTAGACCTGAGATATTCAATATCACACCAGGCAGAGATCAGTCTGCCGCGCAACTTGATTCCGGTGGCACTTTTGACCCTTGGGATTTGCAAATGTTTTATGCGGTCCCAAGCAAAGGCTAGAGATCTACGGTTTCAAAATGACTTTGGGTCTTTTGTCAATTTTTTAAGTTTTCACAGAAACACTTTCAATGGCTGACAACACAATTAGCAGTAACAACATGGCCCCGGGGTGCACACCCCGACCCCCCACTTGGATCACACAGGTTAGTTTTAAACGTGTGACTCACTTGGCGTGACCTACTAAACACAGGTGCAATAAACTGTCAAGAATTGCCCTGATTTCCCAGCAGGTTAGTCCACCTCGGAGGACCATCCCAAGGGAAAATGACTTGGAGATCAGCATTGTGGAATTTACATGTTACCAGGATACTCCAAAGGAACACCCTGTCTGTCTTCTTCCCCATTTTGTTAACACTCCAGAGGTCGCAATGAAATAATCTCCTTTGTGTACGCCTTTTTGAATAGCGTGCTGTCATTTGCTTTTCCATCCCAGGGCCACGATTGCTGCCCCTACCTACTGTCATACAATACGCCAGGCAACATAGAGGTCATTGGGAAAATTGGTACCCAGAAACAAAGCTCCCGGGGGAACGTGTCGGCCATGCAGCATTTCCGAAATCTGGATAAGAAAGCCACAGTTGAGAACGAGGATCCTGCCGCGGCCACACTTCACCAAAACAGCATCAGGTGCGTGACCATATTCATTACATGTTTTATGAATGTTTGAAGCTCTGGCTCACAGATCATTTTGGATAAATGTTTTACTGGTTTTAAAGGTGAAGGCATTTTTTGAGAGGCAAAAGTAACTCAACACCCAGCAGCACTAGCTTCAACATTATTGATATATACAATTGCACTTTTAAGTTTGATTTACACTTACAGACAAAACGTCTTTGAATCCATCCACACAGTTTAATTTTCTGTAGATTTGTCAGGTGAAGATTAGTTTCATTGCCAGGAGTTCACTGAAGCCTCTTATGTGCAGGATATTTCATGCCTGGCGTTTGTCGAGGGAGCAGGACTGTCTCTGTTCTGGTTCTGTCTTGGATAACCTCATCAGACTGGTTAATGATGATGGTTTCTTTGTTCTGTTGGATCGATCACCTGCATTGGACAATGATGATTACGACATCCTACTCAACTGCCTCTATTAAGTCGGCCTCTTTAGGACCATGCTTGGCAGTATCAAGTCTCTCACATATATCCTACACTAATTCTCACTTTCTTTTCTTGAGATTCCCAGCCTTTATCCTCTGACATCCATCACGGGTGGCTTCAATAACTCCCAGACTGCCAAGCGTGGTTGAGCTCCCACTCGGTGCCTCAGGAACAGGGCGGGTTCTGGCTTTTGCCCTGGTAGTTGAGTCCGGTTCTCGCATTACAGGGTAGAGCTTCGAACTCTGTCACATATCACAACGGATTGATTGCATTGGTCCATTCTACTTTCTAAATTCCTCCCATAGTTGATTTAGTAAAATCACGTGTTTTCCCCAGTTACATGCCTATGCAGAGGGTGTCTAGTTTGATGGAGACCTGGGGTCCTTTTCCTGGGGTCCTTTTTCTGCAAGATTTCACGATTAGAGTCCAGTCGTGGCTGGATGAAAGGATTGCAGGGGTTGCAAGTGGGGAGTAGTGCTGAAGCCTGACATGCTTACTTGTAGCCCTCCCCACACTGTGTGCCTCTGCACAGCAGTCAGGAATTTGAGCTTCAACATCAACAGTGAAAAATATTCTGCAGTCTTAGTTTTTTATCACCTAAAAGCTTTGGCATACATTTCTATATTCCTTGATCAATATGGCATATTTGCATTAGAGACAAGCACGGCATCGGCTTGAATCGTTTTTTAACTGGGCATGACTGTTTTGTGATACATGCAATAACTGTCCCAAGTGCAAAAGAGCACATTTGGATGAGACTTTGCAAAACCGATATACTATCTCAGAGACCATGTGCATTCAGTACATTCTAGTAATGCAACAGATGCATTTTTTATTGGTCTGATTGGCTAACTGTATTTAAAAATCCCCTCTTTATGAGAAAAATCCAAGGCTCTGTATCACATCCTGCCTTCTAAGGTATTCACAGAAAATAATTAATGTGGTCCCTTTTGCTTTCTGAACGCTTGAGGAAGGTCATGCCTTCCAAATTCTAGGACCAGGTCCTTAATATTTCTTCATTTCTATTCATGAGATGGTTGACACTTTTGTGGCATGACAAAAAAAGGCTGCTAATCTAATTGCCATTACTTATCCTACCCTGTATTTCCATTGATGGTTTCGGCGCTTGGACACGCATACCCCTGGATAGTGCTTTCCTGAAACATTCTATGTACCATGTTCTCTCCCTTTTTACAGGCAGAAAGTATTATCACTCACTCGGTGGGATATTTGAGGAGAGGTTCTCTGTAAATTGGAATATAGCATCTGCCACTTCCTTCATGCGCAAACATGCTCCAAAATGACACGCTCCACACGCTCACTGCATGAACTGTCTCTTTTCAGTTTTGACTGAAAATTGGCAAAGCCATTTTTGTCAAAATATTCTTGTGAATATGTGCTTTTGGATTTGTGTAAGGAAGGATACATTGTTATTTGGTTCTGTTTTCATTCCTGGTGTGTATGCACTAAGGCTTGGTGATCTTGCTATGATCAATTTTGGCACATATAATTGCCACCTCGTGGCCAAAACAATGGTAAGGAGAATAAAGAGAGAGAAGAAAGGGTCTCGGAAAGCAATCCTTCTCCTTCACCACACCTTCTCTGCAGTCCTTCTCATTCACCAATCTTTTGCCACAGTTCTTCTTTATCACAACCCTTTATCACAATCCTTCTTCTCCTTCATGATAGACCTCTATTGTCACAGTCCTTCTTCATCACAGTCCTTCAGCAAAGGTCTTCCTTCTCTATCATCACAATTCTCTATGGTCATAGTCCTTCTCCTTCATCACAGCTCTTCCCCATCACAGTTGAACTAATTTGTTACAGTCCTTCATTACAACCTTCCCGTTAATTAGAGACCTGCTTCTTCATAGGTCCTTCATTAGAGCCCTTCTTCTTTGCCAGTTCTTCATTACAGGCCTTCTTCTTCATCACATTACTTTGTTATCAGACCTCCTCCTTCATCACAGTCCTTCTTCTTTGTCACAGCTCGTCATTGTCAGTCTTTCTCCCCCATCATAGTCCTACTTCATATTAGTCCTGATGCACAGACCTTCACTTCCATCGCAGTCCTTCTTCTTCATCATAATTATTCATCACATACCTTCACCTTTATCACAGTTCTTATCCATCACCACATTACAACTCCATAACAGTTCTTCTCCTTCATAACTGACCCTTTGTTTCATCACAGTCCTTTGTCGGAGTCCTTCTCTTTCATTAGAATCCTTCAACACAGTTTATTTCCTTTGTCACAGTCCTGTCCTTCACAGGTCTTTTTCCTTAAGAGTCCTTCTTCCTCACAGTACTTTTTTTTATATAAGTCCTTCATCAGGGTCCTTCTCCCTTGAGACCGTCTTTCATCACATTGCTTCACCTTAGTCAAACTTCTCCTTCATCACAGTCCTTCTCTGTTGCCATAGACCTTCTTCATTGTCACTCATTTTCCCTCATTACAGTCCTCCTTCTTCCTCACAGTACTTCTGCTTTGTCACATTTATTTTTCTCTGTTACAGTCCGTGTGCTTGGCCACATTCCCATTCCTTTTTCATAGCACTTCTCCTTCATCAGTCATTCATTACAGGACTTATCCTGCATCACAATCCCCCTCATTGATCACTGCCCTTCTCCTTTATCACAGTCCTTCTACTTCATAACATTCACCATAGTCCTTCATTACAGACCTTCATCATTCCATCCTCTTTGTCAAAGTCCTTTCCTTTCATCACAGTCTTTCTCCATCATCAGTCTAATCACTGCCCTTTTCCTTTATCATAGCTCATCATAGTTTGTCTCCTCAACACAGTCATTTATCAGTCAATCCCAACATGCTTTCTCCGTTGTTAGAGTCCTCCATCACAGTCTTTCTCCTTTATAACTATACTACTTTGCTATAGTTTTTCTCCTCTGTAACAGTCCTTCATTTCCTCTGTAACATAGACCTTCTCCTAGGCATCAAGGCACTGTGCAGGGGAATGTCCATCACACTTCCTATTTAACCTCAGATCCCGCCATCGGATTGGCACAATTTATTTCCACTCCTTTTAACGTCCAGCACCCGTCCTGTTTTATTATCAAAGCAGACGCTCATATAGTGAAAGTTAGATACTCCCTTGAAACATCTACCATTTACACAAAACTCTTCCTGGGGTGTTTAGCTGGGCGAATCACCATTGTCTCTCATTAATGACTAGCTTCTTGTGATTGCAGTGATATGCATAGTTATTTTCATTTTATTGAGTAGTACAGCATTGTCTGCAAATAGCAGGGTCAGAATGTCCTGTCCTCCCACCGTGGACACTTCCATTTGCTGGCAATCAGAAACTCCCATAAATCATCCCAACGCATACCCCTGCCTGACCCCCCTCCATACAGAACATTACCCAGTCAGCTCTCCATTCCGGCCAGACCTGACTCGTTCTACATTTCCATCTGGTATCTCCATGCACCTTTTCTTCTAGGCCCTCCTTTTCAGTTACTCTCACAACTCCTCCCTACTCATGGAGTCAAAAGCCGCATTCCGATTTTCACAGCTCCTTCCCTCTCCTTCCCATGACCTCACTAGGCGTGTGGTGCCAGTCAGGGTGGAAACAGTGTGTTGTAATGTGTCTTGCTAGCTGAGTGGATGACATCACTGCTCATGGAATGTAGTGATGTCAGTGTGAGTGAAGTGTTGGTGTGTTGTCATCTGAAGGGGATTATATGCTTGGCAGTTGGAGGTATGCTGACTTGGAAAGGACATGCCAATGTTTTGTTCCTGGCAATTGAACGGCGACTTAATAACTTACCTGCTGGGTCGGGTGTTCATCAGCTTCCAAGTTATTACACTGGCAACGAGGATGGGATCCTGTCGAGGAGGGGACAGTCTGAAGCCAGGAAACATTTCCCTCCAGTGTTTTCATGTCCAGTGCCAAGTTTTCAGCAAGTTGATGTCCAGTGTTGTTTTGATCTGGACTGTGCAGGTTTTTCAGCAGGCCGGGTGGTGCTGAACAAGGGAGCCTGTCTGGCACACTAGTCGGTGTGCGGTAAACTGGGGAGCGTCTGCCATTAGGACCAAGCTGGCCGGGTGGAGCTTGTGCTTGGCAGATCCCCAGCTGGTGCCTTGGAAACTGTGTTCGGCACACATGTCGGTGTGCGGAGTACTTTGGAGGCTCTCGGTGCAAAAATCTGTGTGTGGCGCTGTTTTGGGCGCTTATGTGCACTTTCGAGTTGGTTGGCAGGCCGGGCGGTGCTGATCATAGTAGCCTTTCGGGCACTCAAGTCGGCGTGTGGTGTGGCTATGAGGCGGTGCCCTGGAACAGAGGGTGCTGCTGTGTGGTCTGGCGGCACACTGGTCGGTGTGCGGAGGCATAGGTGTGCTCTTGCACCTCATTCTCACAGCTATGTGGGCAGACAGTGCTGTGAGCTGGCCTCGTTCTTTGTGCGGGACCAATTGGAAATCGCTCGTGTGTTGGGCAGACATGCAGTTAAGGCAAGCGTCGGGACCGCGATCGGTGCTAAGAAGGATGGTACTGAGGTGAGGGAGGGTGTCGGAGTAGAGGCGACTGTGCCCTCCTGCGACTTCGAGGTTCCGCCTTGTTTGCTGTGGAGGAGTGAATACGGAATGCAGTTTTCTGGTCCCTCCGGACATGGAGAACATACCTCCTTTCACATTCGGGGGAGATGTTGCTCCGTTGGTAACTCAGTGGGAATGATGACGTCGCGTTTGGCGTGTCATGCGTTCCAGCACGGGAAGCTGGAACGCGAACGTGGTGTCCACCAATGGTTCGAGTGCGCATCAGAGGTCACGTTTCCTCCGTTGTCTTGCGCGTTCCAGCGTGAGCTGCTGGAGCGCGAAGAAGGACTCTGCTGCATTACGAGTACGCGGTGTAAGAACAGAGTTTCGGTTTGTCCTTCGGTTGATGTTAGCAGTGTACATCATTGGGACAACGGCTGCGGCACGGATTTGTCTGGGATAAGTGCCCATGTGACCTGCCTCGGTTGCCATAATGTCGTGTTGGTGGCACGCAGTGAAGAGGATTTGTGGCTCTGGAGTTGTGATGCTGCGCGGGCCTGGGAACAGTGGATCGTAGCAGCGCTGCGTTCCGTTGTGAGGCGCAGGACCTTCCTGTTCATGAAGAACGTTTTACATTAGTGAGATTTATATGCATTTCTCCAGCAGTAGTGGGAGTTTTAGTGTGTGCGTGTATGATGGGCCCGTGTGAGTGAGTGGATGCGTGTGCTGAGTGTGTACGTGAATGTGTCTGGATGTCCGTTTGTTACGTGATTCTGTGTTAAACTAATGGCTGTGCGAGTGAAATTTTGTTGTGTATGTGTGTTTGTGTCTATCAATTTCTTTCAGGTGGACTAAACCTTTGCAATTGGACTTGTGGGTGGGGGTACTCACACGATTTATGTGCTATAGTCCTAACAATGTTTTCTTTCAGGCTGGGTTCCACTTTGGGGTTTGGATGGACTTGTGGGTGGGGGTGCCCGCGGGTGATCGATATTTTATCGGGCAGTCATTTCAATCAAGGTACCTTGTAACATTTCTGATGCTATAGTTCAGTTATACTATCTCTAGTCTCTAGTCGCAGTGAATATGCATATGCAAGTCAATGTATCTTTAGCAGGTATGCATATGGTGTGCGGAGGTGACTATCTTTAATGTGTGTGTGTGTGTGTGCAAGGTTGTGTGCTATTGTTGCAGTGTGCCTCTTTTAGGGGTTCCAATAGCAAACTGCAAGGTGGGGCATTAGGGTAAGTCCCATCTTGTTGAGAAGTCCTGTTGTTTGTAGGTGGCTGGACCAAGGGTCCATGGTGAGTAGTGTGGTGTCCTGCGTTCGCGCAGCTGGCTGGACCTGGGGTCCTGGGTGAGGATGTGTGCGCTGCTATTTAGCAGTTGGCTGGGCCTGGGGCCCATGTGTTGTTGGGTGCGCTGTTTCTTAGCGTTTGGCTGGGCTTGGGGCCCATGGTATTGGTAGGTGCGCTGCGGTTGGCAGTAGGCCGGACCTGGGGTCCTAGGTGAGTGGTAGGTGTGCTGAATTGCGCAGTAGGCTGGGCCAAGAGCCCATGTGTTGTTGGGTGCGCTGTTTCTTAGTATTAGGCTGGGCCTGGGGCCCATGCTACAGGTAGGTTCACTGCTGTTGGCAGTAGGCTGGACCTGGGGTCCGTGGTGCATGATGGTTGTGTCTTGTTGGGTGGTTATGTTCCGCAATCCTTGGGGTTGCGTTCCCTAATGTTCTTGATTTTGTTGGTGTTGTGGTACCCTTCGGGTGTGCTGTGGTGAACTGTTTCGTCGTTGTGCTTGTTGTTGCTCTGTTGAGCTGTGTGGTTCGAGCCCGGGGGTGGCAGCCCTGGTGTCCTAGGGGGCAGACTAGGACGGGAGGATGTTTGTGCACTGAGGGTTGAGGAGTGTTAGGTAGTTATCTGTGTGGACGCTGGGTCATGGCAGGACCTAGGTTCCAAGGGGCAGCTTGGAACAGGTGGAGGTGCGTAGTTTTTTATTTTTGTTTCTCGAAGGTTGTCCGGTTCTGTTCATGGAAGGAGTGAGCCATTTGTAGACTGCGTTGGGTTCCTCTCTGTTTTGTTTATAAAGGGAGGAGTGGAAGTGGTGTTGAGTTGGGTGTAGGACTTGGTGTAAGGGTTTGGTTGACACGGGGTGTCATGTTGCCTAACCTGTTGGCACAGTTGTTAATATTCTGGGGGTGCCATGTAGGTTTTATTGGGTTCTTATTCCTTTGGTGGAGCACTTTCCTGTTTCCTTGATCTTCCTTGGAGTGTCCGGGGTTTTGGTGTTCTCTGGGGGCAGTTTCCTGTCGCCAGTGGTGTTACTAGTTGGTGCATTACGTGCTGGCCACACGTACATGTAGGGGTTTTTGTCTAGTGGTGGTTTTGGTGTAATCTTTCTCTGTTTCCAACAAAGTAAAGGAGGGAGAAGTGTTGTAATGTGTCTTGCTAGCTGAGTGGATGACATCACTGCTCATGGAATGTAGTGATGTCAGTGTGGGTGGAGTGTTGGTGTGTTGTTATCTGAAGGGGATTCTATGCCTGGCAGTTGGAGGTATGCTGACTTGGAAAGGACATGCCAATGTTTTGTTCCTGGCAATTGAACTACAATAAATCTATTTAATAACTTACCTGCTGGTTCGGGTGTTCATCAGCTTCCAAGTTATTACACAGTGCAAGAGAAGACTGCAAAAGAAATACAGGCTGAATGAACTGTAAAAGCCAAAACTAGTGGCTTTGGCAATGCTTCTTAATAAACACCCACAGGGATGAAAAGCTTCACTTCACAGGCTATCACTAAACCTACAAATCAAGTCCACAGTAGTTCATGTTTACACACACACATAGGTCACACTGCAGTCTATCTGAGCTTTACACAAGAAAATATGCTCACGTTTATCTACTCTTACACATAGCAACAGCCACACTGCAGAATATAGAGTTTTAGTGCACATACACAACCTGAATAATTTGTGGTTTTTGCGGGCTCAATGACACACACAAATAAGCTGCTGTCTGGCATTGTTTTGCACTCACAATTTATCTCCCGCTGATCTGCCAGATATCTAAGCTCGCCCTCGTGTCTTCCACATAAAACTTTCCCTCTTGCCTTTCCATCTCCTCTCCCTCTATATCTCTCTGTCACTACTGTTTCTATCACCCTGTCTCTGCCCACCACTTACCAACAGGATCACCCCCTAGAGATGCTTGTTTGTGATGGGGGCGTGACTTTCATCGGAGAAAGCGACTGCATGCAGGTTTGTAAATTGGTGTGTAGGTTAGAAAGCCAGTTTTACGACAACCACTCTTAGAGCTGTCAGGTAGCCTATGAGGAAATGTTTAATTTCCAAAGGGATTGCAAAACAAACTGAGTTTTCTTGCTCTTTTATGTGTTTCAATTTACAGTCAGCTGCTCATCTTTGAGGGCGAAGGATCTGGTGTGAGCAAGTTCAGCAGTGCGGGCATCGATGGAGCACTCGTCATCTGGGATACCAAGGTAAAGTAAACCATTGGCCGATCAAGACTGCAGGCTTAACTAGCCTGTGCCAACCAAGTCATACCATTAAATATGCTACATGGTCACCTCCCTTTATTTTTATATTTATCACCCTTGTCCATTTGCTGATCGTTTTCAAATCCCTCAAAGTGCAAAATGTTGTGTTAAAACTTGGTGTGAAATTGTTATGCTTTCTTTAAAAACACATGTTGGGGGTCATGGCGAACGGAGTTGAGCACAGAACGCGATTACCGTTTTCACCTGCCATTCCGGCTCCGGTTCCATTTCATTTTGCCAAAAGTAATCACTTCGAGGTAAACAACTTCAAAGGGCCTCATTCCGAGTATGGAGGTAATCATGGCACTATTAGCGCCATGACTACCTCCAATACCGGTACAGAGTCCGCCCTCGTCCAATGGGGACTTACCGGTCTATTCCGACCTTTGCGGGACCGGTAAGTCCCCATTGAAAAAGCCATTCCCCATTCCCATTTGAGCCCCCATAGGGCTCAATGGGAAGGGGGAAGGCGCTAATAACGGTATTGCAAATTGCGCTACCGTTATTAGCTCTAAAGTCCCTTAACGGGTCCTGTCCGTAACGCCTGGTAAGGATGGAACCCGCTAAGGAAACTCGGAATAGGGCGCAAAGGGATTACCGTCACCGGTGTCCTTACCGGTGCCCGGTATCCCTTTGCGCCCAACTCGTAATGAGGCCCAAAGTGATTACTTTTAAAATTGTACTTCATTTTGTTTGTTTTTTTAAATTTGGGGGGGGTTCCCTCATGCCCCACTTTCACCTTCACTACTGCCCTTACAACAAATATCTCCCGGCCCCCTTTTAAGTTTTAACCCTCAACCCCTTATATATTTCAAAGTAATTTCAAAGTAATCACTTCTTTTGGGGTGCTCGATAAAGAGGAGTTTGTGTTGCGCGTGCCATATTTGTGACTGGGGAGATGTCGATGTTGACGCAATGTTGCGATTAAACATGTATCTAGTGTAGTCAATAAGGAATGGATAGGTGTTACTTTTAGTGTTACTTTGTGTTACTTTGTGTTTAAGTTGATACATTTTAGTTCCGCACGAAGGCAGCAAGATAATGTCTGATGCAACATAAAAACAATGTAGAGGTGTGGTGTGCCTCGCAGTGCTGAAAAGTTGGGTGGCAAGGAGCTTCATATGCGCATGCGAAATAGGAGATTTGCAATGGAGAAATCATTGTGGGAGGATGGAGCCATCTTGAACGTACATGGACAGACATACATACATGTGATCTTTAGGGACATGTGTTTGGGACAGTTGGTGTACATGGTGAATATACAAATATGTAGGCCGCGAGTCCTCTCATAAGCTAGGAATTGTGCAGGCCATGCAACCTGAGGTGGCAAGATGAATTCTGTGTAACTAGGGAAACTGGTTGAGCAAGGTTGAAGGGTGAGGAAGGGCAACGAGCAGCTGCAATATCAGATGGTCAGCTACGGCCAACTCTGGATTTTACGACTTGGTACTATTGTGGGAAGGAGATGCAATCTTTTTAAGTACATGGGAGCCTGTTATTTATTGTCTAGGGCAGTCTGGCCTTTTGGTAGGGTCAGTTTTGGGCTGAGTAATACATCCAGTGTGAAGGGATGCTTAAGGGCAGAATGAACAGATGGTTTATGGGTTTAATTAGGTTCTCAGGATGTGCCCAGAGGCCATGCGTGCTAAATTGGTGTAAGTATAGATTAGTGTGAAATAAGGACACCAGCAGGTCTGGGCGGGTAAGGTACTTATCACCAGTTCATCTCTCCCTCTATATTTCGCTGAAGTGTCCCTGCAAAGACCATGTGCATCACGTTTGGGGTTAGAGGTCCCAAAAAGGGGTGTTCCATGAGTATGAGCTAGTTAAATAAATGTGTCCAATGAGTGCGTGGGAATTAAAGAAGATTACATTTCTTTTTGCCCAATGATGTGTGGGAGGATGATTTGTAATAACATATGTGGGATTGTTCTAACTGTTGTAAAATGTACATTTCCCACACTTTGTCAGTGACATCACACTGTCAGGTCCTAAAGGGCACAGCACATCTTTATTTGCTCAGTGATGTAGACTTTGGCTAATAAAGTATGTTTGTAATAGCAATGTCGTAAGATTAGGATGTTGCTCCAAGCTTTTGTTTTGAATCACTGTAAACATATAAGCACCTCAAGTGCTTACTGCAGTGCTGTAATAGATACCACAGTAGAGATATTGGTACATAAAGGGGAATTGTTCAGTACATGAACTGTGGTGTGTGTGTGTATAGTGAAAACATATTTCAGTAGTATAAACTATAGTTTTTACCATCCGCAATGTACTGCAGTATTCATTGTCCAAATGCCTGCAGTACTTTATCTACAATCTATTTGCAGAATTATTCTACAGTTTACTGCAGGTTTTGTTGTAAGGGTCATATGTTCCGTAAGTGCTTTGACCTGAGTAGATGAACCTTTAAAAGATTACAGCCTATGTGGTGAACCATGGCTTAGAATCAGCACTAAGTGTAGTGTTGTTACAGTCAAAAGATTCTGTCGATGTCTGCGCTGCTCATCCAGCTGAGAAGGTAGCGGCCATGGACGTTTTAATAAGTGCCTCCATTCAGTAGAGTTGAGTTGTGCAGCCTGTAACTTGTGCAGTGTGGCTTGTTCATTGTGGAGTGTGAATGAGCCAAGGAGGAAGCAGCGGAGCAGTGGAGCGACGAGTAGAATCCACAGCACCGTGGGATGACTTCCTCACTTCTTACGCCTAATATCCTCTCTTGCCCCCCTAGGCTTACACCATGCACCTCAGCTAGAGACAGAGCACTAGTGAACACATAGCACGAGGTGCTATGGCATACAACTGACGTGGCAGGGACATTGAAGGCTAGTAGTGTGTTTTGAAGGGGCTGTGTTTAGAGGTCATCTGGATATTTTTCCGAGGACACTGCCAAGGACAATTCTCCAGAAAAGGTTAAGTTGTTCCTCCTTTTGGGGAAGGGTAATAGTATTCAACAACAGCATTATGGGCCTTATAGGGGTGACACAGATGAGCAACCCAGTGCCCATGCCTCAGGCAGTGGGATGCACCATTTTTATGTATTTATTTACATTTTTAAAGCGCTCACACAGCCCCCGGGATCTTGGGTCGGCTCAGGCGGCATCCGCCACAGGATCAGCAGTAACCAATGGGCAAGATGATCTGAAAGCAGCCTGCCTATGTGCACTAGAAAACATGGGTAGCCTGAAGCACATTAAGAGACTTCTCTCTTCTCCTCAGAAGATACTAGTTAGAACCTAGAGCTTTTCTACCAGTAATATGAAGTATGTCAATGGTGAACTGGCAGGCAGACAAGCAGGTATGAACATCTGAAAGCATAAATGCAACCAGCAACCAGCAGTTGTCTGATTAAGGCCAATAAGAAATGTAACAGCTCAGTGAGGTGCCAGTGTCCAGGTATGAGAGAATCCCTCTAGGAGACAGCTAAGGAATGCACTGGGTCTGGGGTGCCCCAGAATAAAAGGACCACAAGCGATTGTGTGACAGCAAAACAGAAAGAAAGCAAACAAAGGAATTAAATGTGGTCTAAATAAAGAACAAGTGATATAGATTTACCACAATGTGAATGCTTGCTTGATAATCAGATAATAGAAAGAGCAGAAATGTATCATTTTGCTTCAGATTCTATGCAGCGCTCGCTGGCTCATCTGGATGGTGGGACGTACTGGGAATGGGCTTGTGGTCAAAGATGGAGGGAAGGTGTGTAGGCAAAATGGTATGCAAAGTGATATTTCAGTAACTCTCAAAAGAACTAATTTACACAAAACACGGGGGTATAGGATTGTGTACTATGTGGGCCTCGCGTTGGACAATTATGCAACGATCAATCCACTAAATGGAGGAAAATAAGCTCTCACTTGCCATACGAATTGTTTAATTTAAAAAAGGGGTTTTGTTTAATGAACGTATTTGGTTGGACATTTCATACCTTTTATCCTCAACGGGGCAAGAAACCAAATCTACGTGTCATGTAAAGGCCGAGTGGGGTCCACAAAAGAAAGATGAATGTTCTTCAATAAATGGTTTGTTGAAAATAGCACTAAGGTCTAGGATTCGACAAAAAACACTCCAGCTACAAAAGGGTCTCAAACTCTGATTACACCTCTGGACCGTGCACGATTTCCACAGGATATCATCCCCTCAGGCCACACAGCCCGGTTAGCAGCCTTCTCCACCTGTTCCCCCTCAAGACATTCCGCCTGCAGGTGGTGACATTTGAGCTCTAGAGGTAGGAAGGTCGGGTTAGAATTCCCTGAACCAGGGAATCTGACGTGACCCTACTCACTGTCCTTCCACTCAGCATGGATCCACTCCCTTAGATCAGGGTCTTTCCCCTTAACCAGATCACTCCTCCCAGGTCACACTCTCTCTCTAACCCACACCCGTTTTAACTCAAGGCGGCTCCTTCTTTTCTTTGCCAGCTCTCCCTTTTTTCCCGAGTAGATTTTAACACACATCACTTCCAACAGTTGTCGAACATTCTCCCCTCGATCTTCACCAACCTCCTCCATTAGTTCTCCACATTCTTCCAATAAATGTCCTCCTCCCTCTCCTCCTCCTCTCTCCTAACCTCCCATAATGAATCTACACTGTTGTCCAGTAACTCTTCATCCTCCTATTTTTGATGTCTCCCAATAATGTTCGACCTCCTTCCAATAAATCTCCTTCCTACTCCTGCTGTCTCCCCTCTAACTCCTCGCCATCATGCCAGCATCATTCCATGCACATCTGCCCCATTTCTGCTCATCCATTTGGTTCAAATGTCACCCTCCGTCCCTGTGCTCCAGCAGCCCACCTTCTCGGCTGTGTGGTCTGCCTTTTAATAGGGTCTTGGCCTTCTCATGGGTTGGCTATATGGTCATTGGTTTGCAGTGGGGCCTTAGTACAGGGCCTGGTTCATGATTGCTCAGCCTCTAGTACTTCCCCCCGGAGCCTGTTTCAGGAAACAAAATCTATAAGAAGTGAGCGACATCTTGGGCCACCTGATTTGTCCAGTTGTCTGCATGTTGTGGTTCATGTCACTGAGAGAGTAGCAGATTTTATTAAAAATTCCTCTGGGTCTTTGGAACTTTAGTCCAGGCCATTCTGTGGTTGGGGTTTGCCGTGGCTGAGTTTGGTGATGGCTTTTGAGAGCTCTGCGGTCCAAGGATCGATGTCAGGTAGGGCAACGCGGGGAGCCGAACATGCTGAATATCTGAAAACATGCATTGGTGGATTTTCTCAGGGCCTTGTTACCGACCGCAGAGGCTCAGCATCTGCGCACGGTAACAGGACCTGCAGGGTCCCACAAGGTTGAGTCCGGTGGCCGTTTGTCTCCATATTACCTCTATGTGGACTTAAATCTGTCTGCATGCAATCCCTGATGGAAAAGGGCGTTTTGAGCATGGCATGCAGTATTTGCTGGACTGGAATTTGACTTGTGACAGTTGCTCTCATTTTACAAACATTTTATAATGCCCAGCAAATGCCAGTCTGGTTAGGTTTAAGATGTGTCCTCTCCTCACCAACCCTCCCATCTCTCTACTTCAAGACTTACCCCAACCCTGTTATTTTATAAATAGGGAATAAATACCAATTTATGTATTTTGATATATCTTCTCAAAAAATATCATTCTTTTACATCTTAATAATAATGATTTGTTGAATGTCAAATCCATGTAATTTTTACATTCAAAGGCATACAATCATAGGGATTTCTGTACACTTGCTAAGTTTATATTATGTTTATAATGCCTATCAGTATGTAACAACAGTTCTAAATTGCACTGATTCATAGATAACAAGTTAAATTAATTTCTGAATTCATTTTTTGGATTCAAAGCTTGACATATTTTAATCCTAAATGCCTCCCTGTCTAACAGCACTGCTAAATTACCACTTCTTTTTCACACAATCACGTTTTACAAAATCACAAACTGCATCTGTGTGATGTTATGTCTAAACTAATCAAAAAGCCCTTGTATTGATGATTCTGATATTTGATTTTTTGGCTCCTGTCCATTTTATCTTTGACTTTCACATCATTCCAATGCAACAAATTCCACACGGACATCTTATACCAGACACTGCACTGTCACAAGTGGACTAATGATTCAATTAGAGATCGATGTCTCTCTTTCTTTACCTTTCAACAATATCTGTGTGCTCCACTTTGCTTTTACCAAGTCATCTCTTAATAATGGGCTTCTCCTAAGGGCAAAAGAAGGGTTATTTGAAAAAAGATCTTTAATAATCTTATCAAGTTCGAAAAAGTACCAATTCTTCTGAATTATTCATTTAATTACATTAGACTGTAATAAATACACACTAGCATATACTAATTTCGGTTATGTTTTTATGAGTGAAGATTTTAGTAATTATTTCCTAGAAATTGATTCTGTTCTTAGCAATGCATCTTCTAAAGGAGATAGACTTCCACAGGATCACTGCGAGATCGTTGATCCACTGGCTGCAGCACTTGGTTCACCCCCTATACACTTAAGGCTGATGCCTTCATCTGAAAGGCCTGGAGTTGACTCTCATGCTGTGCCAGGCTGGTTTTCCACATGTAGCTGGTTCTGGAACAGGCACACATAACTTTCGCCTGCCTTACCTTTTGCCTGTCTACAGGATTAAGCCAACACCAGCCAACACCAGCTCATGCTACAAACTGTGTGGCTTACCATAAAATACCACTGTGCAATCAAAATGACTCTACTGTGTCCAAATGGTTGTGTGGTCACTGCAAGTAAGGACTTTTTCAGCCCATGATCTGCACAGGCATGCAAAGCAAAAGCACTAAGGACTGAATGAATGCACTCTCTGAGAATAGAAGAGCTTCAGTTTCGGACTCACTTGACATGCCATGTGGAGTACGTATGTTACTCTCCTGTCTGAGAATGTAGTGGCCATTTTGGAATGCAAGATTTCCCATCCACTACTAAAGACGGCCACACCGTTACATAAAACAACCTTTAGATCTCTGAGAAAATGTCAGATTCCACAATAACATGATAATTGCATATGTTGGGAGATTAATAACACTGGTACTTTTCTTTTCAGAGGGCTAAAGACAGATTGTAGTCACTTGAATACAGGCCCTTGGTTTCAACACAAGTTTACTGATTTAAGAGCACCTAGAATTAAAATGCAGAAACTAAAGCCAAAGAGTGGGGAGATGGGAGAGGGTGTTGTTGTTGGTAACAGTCTCATTCAAATTTCAAAAAGGTACAGAGGCTTCTTGTAACCTATCTATATTTATAAAAGTGAAAACACGTGGGTTTGTGGCTGGGGTTGTGGCTTGGCGAAGCGTTGTTCCTTTACAATTCCACATTACTTCACAAATCGGCAACAGATTGTGCATAGTTACTTGTTAGGACCCTCCGGACATTACTGGCTACACAACATTTGGACACCCTACCCCTTTCCCTGGATTCTAGTACCTTCACACATTAGACGGTTGCCTGAAATCGGCGAAACATCAATGTGGTTGTAGAAAGACTCGTCTCGACATGCAGAACAAAACATTTGTGGCTCCAAAACCACGTTTCAAGGCCATAGGATGCCTGGTTTCTGAGATATTTACACCGCAATGCACCGCAACGAAATGCACCATGCCAGGGTGAGGCGACAGGAGGGCACAGAAGGTCCCAATATGCTGCAGCACACAGACTCTCGCCTCTCCCCAATGTGTGCTTCTCAGTGCAGTTTACTTCATGGTGCAAGGCACATCAAGCGATAAGCGAATCGGAGCAGCGACCTGCAGGATCATTGATTTTCAACAAATCATGAGAGTGTTGTCATGTCTGTCTACAGAACCTGTTCAGAGAACGAGTACTTTTTGCTAGTACTTAATAAACGTTAGCAGCACACCAGTGGGAAAAGCAAATGAGGGACCTACAATGTCACAAAACAATATTTCTTTGTAGATGTGACCTTAGATACAATAAGCAGCCTTTATCATGCATTAGACGGTGGTGGGGACTGGATCCATGCCAGGGTCAGGTAAAACCTGAATGAGTGACTACCGAACAGCAAAGAAATGGCAACCTTATACAAGTGTCAAAAGCTCCCACTCCATGATTATTTGAAACCAATATGATTTCAGCATCTTTCTGTCAAAACTAAAAACAGTACTGGCACTGTAATGCGGAAGGTTCTGATAGCATAGGTGTGCAAGTGATTTTGCCAAGAAAGGTATCTGCTTTTCAGATATGTTACGCAATTCTTCATCTGATTTCCTTGTTTTGCAGCCTTGAAAATGAAAAGTTGGAAGATGGTGAACGTCCCTGGGAGCAGGCCTGACACAGGGTCGAAATCCAGTGCGATGATAAAAGTCTTGTACAGTGCCCTAACAACAGAAACTCATGTATACCTTTACTGTAAATTCTTTGCAGTGGATGATGGATGTTTCTTTGCATAAAGTTTTATAGGATTACATGTCCAAGTCTATTTTCTTCATGAGTGGACAGCGCTGCAACGGGTATTGTCGGAATATCAAATTTCCACACAGGTTAAAAAACAATGTATCATAATCAAACACATGTTGCTAATACTGCTACATTTATTTGCCACTTGAGGCTGCCTCCCACAAGATCCCAACCAATAGACTGAATTTCACAATGGGACTAGAGGATCCTCATCACAAATTGAAAAAATCCTTTTTGAACGATCACACCTCACAAGTCAAATGAGATCACTTCCATTCCAAACCCATTCTGCTTTTTAGTAACCATATATTTTTAACATGTATGTTTGTCCCCTAGCTTCCATAAGCAATTAATATACTAAATGTTTTCAACCGTGCACATATAATACACAACTGCTTTCCAATTAGAAGACAATAATATGTCAAATGGCCAAATATAATTACCCAGATCCAGATATTAGACCTCATAGCAACAATCCATGCTTGGATGCTTGTCAACAGCCTGAGTTCCAATGCATGCAAAACCGAGGTTCTAGACTTATGTACTCTCTACTATCCAATCGACCATTCATCTCCCCAAGTTTAGTGGGTAAACTTCTGGTGTCAATTCAAAGCGGAGATGACTAGGAATTGTGTTGGAAGACAACCTATTGTTCGTCGTCAAGATAACCTACTGCCAATGTCAGCCCAATGTCGTTTAACTGTTCTGAAAAAGATATTCCCTATCTCGAAATTAGTCACAACATGGAATTAAATGAAAGCCCTGTTTAACGTCAGACTCGATTATTCTAATGGGTTATACCGCAGCCGAAAAATAAATGTCCAAACGAATCCAGAAAGCTGCAAGGATGATTAACAATCTCATACATTTGTCATAAATATCTCTTCAATGTTTGAAGTGAAATGTAGACTAAAATGTAAGATCTGATGTCTGACTCAGAAATCATGCTGGAAAAAATAACCAGCTTCTGCCGAACTCCCTAACACACTATCACCCAGCGATGACCCTGAGATCCTCAACTGTAGAAAGACCCCTACCTTGGACAGACAAAAGAAAAGGAATACCTAGGCAAGGCTGGTTTCCACCAAAAGACCCAGAGTGAAACGAAAGACCAAGACAACTTTGTCAAATTCCAAAAAACCCTTAAACAACAACTCTTTTCTGACAGGCCTTTCTATTCCCATGAATGAAACTTCATGTGCAGGCCCCAATATCACTGTAATGAGATCCCCCCGGGGTGAGGAAAGGAAACAGAGGGCTGGCCTGTGAGCTGCAGATACGGTGCCTTAATTGGCCTATCCAGTACGCCATATATTTCTAGGAAACAGCAGCAGAAAAGACCCCAGCCCACCTATCCAGGGCATTTCGTGGTGGTCCTCCACTACCTCCAGATTTAAGATAGTTATCCCAGAACTCTACTGCCCTTGGTACATTGAAGCCTTTTTGAAACGTTGCCAAAAAGGGAGACGGTCCTTCAGCTACCAACCTCTCTGGAGCTCAGTTTACCGCTTTTGAGCTTCAAGGACTAATAACCTCTATGACTTGGTTGGAGTCAACACAATATCTCTACTGGCTTCACATCCAGGTGTTTACCAAGACCTTGCTATCTGATGATGATGCATCCATCTTATATTTATTTATTTTATTTTGTTGTGATTTATGATGCTCCTATTTCAAACAATCTCTTCCGGAGAGAGTGGGAGTGAAGAGTGGATCGCATAGATTACGAATTGTTCTACTTACAAATAGTCAGCTATTGGCTCAACTGCATTTCAATGGATCATTACATGATTTTTGGTTTGCAAAAACTTCTTATGGGGCTCAGTAAGTTAATTCACCTGCCGATGGGATGTGCACATAGCCTGAAAGTTACTGTTTTGATATCTAGCTAGGACAATGCAGCCTTATAAACTATATAGAAAGAGGACTGGTTCTGTTGCAAAATAGTAACACCTGTTACTTGCTGCACACAGAAATGGCAATAAGTGTGGAAACCAAATTGAAGTTGTTACAAGAGCATTTCCACAATAAAAATGTCAAACCTACATAGGTAATTATGGTCCTCATTGGGCGCAGAGAAAGAGGGCAAGCGCAAAGCTCCAACACTACACAAGAAGCCTGGTCAAATTAGAGCTGCAACAAAGGAAATGTTCATTTCACTCCCCCAGGCTATGTGGCACATCATCCCTGTCAACATTA
The DNA here is from genome assembly GCF_040938575.1 of Ambystoma mexicanum. Classification (NCBI taxonomy): domain Eukaryota; kingdom Metazoa; phylum Chordata; class Amphibia; order Caudata; family Ambystomatidae; genus Ambystoma; species Ambystoma mexicanum. Next base: position 918,681,013 of record NC_090926.1, on the reverse strand, counting down.
CACTCACACCCACTGTCCTGCAATTCAGGAAGGAGCTCAAGGGCCCCCTCTTTAAGGAGTGCCTTCTTCACATATCATACTTTCCCTGATACCACCTGCCAGGTGACCGCCCACCACTCCTCCAAATTCTGCTCTTGTTGCTTACATTTATGTAAACCATTTTTGCAGTAACTTATGCATATTAACTCTTTTTTGTATAACACTGCGCTACGTTTCAAAGTTAGGCCCATGCTTAAGAAGTACATGAAATATATAAAAATGTATATACAGATTGAGTCTGTGGTAGTAGTTATTTCCATTAGTGGAGTGCTTGTTTAAAGAAAGATGGTTAAAAAACACTTATGTCCCCATTTTAGATGTACTAATTCCATATATGTCATCCTTCAGGTCGACCATTCTGTTTGCACAGGCTGAGGTTTAGATTAGATTGTTAGAGTCTACAAAATTCATTTTTCAATTTTCTAAATGTTCTCGACGTTTTCACTAATTTTGTACTGCTTCGCCTGTGTCCAATTCTACTGTGGCTACTATTTGTGATCGCATTCCTTCTAAATTGCTTTCACTTTCTTACAATATGTGAGCAATTTTACCTTTACTAGTTCTTCATCAATGTGTGCATATGGCCCTTTTAGTAAAGTGCATGCAATGGATGCGGGTGCAGAATAACTCTAACACCAAATAATCGACCCAACTCAGGAAGATGGCAAAGGCGCCGTTTTATCAACAATTATCAAAAACAGTTACAACGGACATCATCGGAGGTTCGCTGAAGCTCTCGCTGCATTTCTCATAACAACAACTTTATATGCAAAAAATATGTCAGCCATGATGTCATACTACGTGGCAAATAATAAAAAAACTATCAAAGGCTGTGATAGGCTTAAGGGGATATCTAAGTATACATTGCATAGGAACTAGGATTGTGATTGGCTGCCCACTGTCCAGTGGACAACTTATGCTTACCTCTAACAAAATGTCATCTTCAACACCATTAAGTACACAGTTTATCATTGGTCTTCCAACTATAAGGCCCTTCATTATAGGGCCCTCTATAATTGGTTGGCACGCTCGTTCCATGTCTGGAATATCCGGTTCATTTAGCAACGTAAGCTCAGACCCAGGTGCAAAGGGGGTGGACTTGACTTGACTTTACCTCCCCACCGAATTAGCCCAACATCTCTCATCACCCATGCCTTCTGTCATGCAAATTGTCTTTGAACATGTCCTTACAAAGTAATCTTGTCTCTGGAAATATATGGGAGTGCGAGCACTCACTATCGTTGTTCTAGGACTCCATGTTCAACTCTATTTCCATCCTTGGCTCACGTGACAGGAGGCCATGATTTGGTCCATTTTGCAGCATTTAAATGTCTTAAATGAATACAACTTGGCACGCTTGGTGTTTCTTCTTTGCACCTTAACAAGGGATGATTCAACTTTGCACGTTCACTGCTTTCAAGAATAGATAACCAACCATGGCTGCTTTGATAATAGGCCAGACAGTCTCTCCATTTGTTTCCACAATCTCAGCTTATTTTTGCTGTGACACAGTTCTCGCCTTTTCTCTACATGGGTCCTGGCTTACTAAATTCATGACACCGTTGTCCGGTTTGTATACAATGGTGGCTTTGCCTGCAGTCTATTCACTACATAAAGGCAGTTTCTAAGATTACTCAATCTACTTCCGTTACAGCATCTGTAGCCATTGAACGGCTTTCATTTTCTTCAGTGCTTTGCTTTTCTTTTCGCATATGAAAGCTTACTCGATTCTTAACTTCGACATCAGTTTCTGTGAGATCCATGCATTGTCTTCAGCCAGTATCCTCAGGACGCCACGCTCGCCTTTCGTGGCGTCCCCAGCTCCTCTTTTTGCTCCTTTTCATATTCCTTTAGGGTGTTCCTCCCTCATATTATCGTCTCTTTGAGGATACGTTCGATAGGGCTGTCTCAGTGGGTTCCTTCTTTCACGCTGTGGTTTGGTCACAACAGCTGGTGCTAAGCATGGAACAATCTCAGACTTCCAACATATAGGATTTCCTGCAGAGGCATGTGACTGCTCCTCTACAAATGTTTTCAGGTTCCCAAAAAAAGCTTGAGCAATACTTTAGATCTGATTATTTTTTCTTGTTTGTGATTTTCCTTTCGTGTTAAATTGGAAGGATATTTTTGTTTGTTCTCCCCTTGTTAAATCTATATCCATCCCGTCACCCAGTTTCACATGAAATTACTAATCTTTTAAAAAGGTGTCTACTGTTATTCAGGGTAAAAGCCCATTTACTTCATGTTCTAACGGATCAGTTTGCTCCTGTTTGATCGTTTCACATCAAATCCCGCCTTCAGCTACCTCGTTTACTCCCCAGTTAAGAAAGGAAAAACAGGGCATCAGATGCACTGGAAAATCTTGCCACAGATGTGAAAACACATCTTTATTTGTGAAAATGTCTTCTTCTCTCCACAGTTCATGTAAAGTCAATATCCATGTTGCCACATCCCACCTTCTAACAACCAAGTTTCCTCTGCTGCTAATGGACCTCACGACTTGAATCAGCTCCTGTTTCAACTGATGTGTTTTCTCCCTCCCAGGTTGATTATTTAATTGAAGAAAGAAAATGGATACATTAAATAAGATATTGCTTCCAAAGATCCCCATTTCAATTCTCCTACACCATCCCAATTTGTCACTTTTTTATACCAGTTTCCAATTCTGATTTTTGTAATTTTCTTCTTTCGATGAAACCTACCTAATACTCTTCCATCATGTTAAGAGTTGGCTTTTTAACCGTCCTTGCTTCTTTGTCATGGCTAGCCATTCACTGAGACATTAATCTGTCAACTATTCATGAAATGTCCTAGTCTGCATTGTTGTCGTGACTGATTTATCTTAATGGTTGAACGCTTGCTACCCAGACAATGGTATCATGTTCCGTTATGTAAGCTTTCTCTCCGGTGTCCTCGGCGTGACATTCCTTTGAGGCAGCTATGTCCAGCCACTGCAGCATTTTTCCTGATTTAAATGTATTTGTTTCAAATAGCATGCTTAGCTGAGAAGCCTCTTAAAGGTACAGGACTTTTATTCTCCACTGTGGTTGTGCAGTTTAAAATGGCAACTGCTTGTCACGTTTCTGTCCTCTGCAGGACACATTTGCTTTGCTATCTACCGATTTCCTCCCTTCCAATGGGTAGCAGCAACATTATCTACCTACAGTTTTCTGCCCTACTTGTTTAGTGAGTCCCTATATTGTGTACATGCCTTTCTGTCAGCTAATCTATTCTATTTTAAAACACACCAATTGTGTAGGGGGGCAGAGCTTGAACATGCTTTCTAGTCAATAACTGCCCTACTGCCACGCTATCACAGGTGGGTTGGACATCAGACTTGCATGCAATGGAACAAGACTTATCCGCCCAACCGATTCCGGCTCCTATAAAAGGAATCCACACGTCGACCGTGACAACAAGCTCATCACGTGACATTGAACAGCTGTATACTCACGAGCCACGCGAGCCATACAAAATCTATTCCAACAGGCCGCCCTATTGGCTCCTTTTGTCACAACCCTGCTCACCCTCGAGCCCCTATCTGGCTCATCTAGAGTCCCTGGAAGCCGTCAATCAAGTGTACTTCAGCTCGAGAGCTCTCCGATAAGGGAAGGGAATGTCTCTTCCCTTCTCTGATCAACAGTCAGTGACCGATCGAGGTACAACTGTCCCAGCAGGAGTAATACATGTGGATCTAATTATACCCAACCCTGGACCCATGTCAAGAGGGGATTCACCTAGTAAATGAGAAATCCTCGGACGGCTATCAATCGGCTAATGCCGGAAGATAGCTGGTATCGGCGCAGATCAGCCATATGGATAACGCCATAACATTGGCTCCCTCAGTATCATCAAACACCTCAGCAACGACCTCCGTGGAGCCTTTCTCCATATTTCCATCACAGAAAAAACCTAAAACCCAAAAACCTGCAATCAAACTCAAATCCAATGATTCAAGAGCCTTTTTGAGAAATGTAAGGACTCCACCCAAAAGCCCACAGACCAAGGCAGGGAACACAGAGCCCTGCAATACTCGATTGCCCTTTGTCATCAGACCTGTGGAACGATTCTCGTCCCCCTCTATTGAATTACCAGATGAAGGGGTATCTGTAACACTGAATGACACAGGACTAACAGACCTGCTAGAGGCGGTCACCATGTATGAAGATGCTGGGCCTTAGAAAACCTTGGAGCCCGAGCCTGATAGCCTGGTCCTTCACGTTGGTGAGGTCCCCATTGCTGGGGTGTCTCATGTACATTTTTCCACAGCTACCCCGACACCAACCGTCTACACAGCAGGGGACCTAGACACCTTCCAAACATTGGAACAAAAAAGGTGTACAATAAACACAAAGTGGAACCCTGCAAATAATGAGAATGCCTCTCTGCACCCTAACAGAATGGGAGAGACTGTAACTAACTTGTCCAGATACAAAGACTCAGCTACGAAGGAGAGCTTGATCATGCTAGAGCGCATACTACCAGCAAGTGAGAATCTAATTCTAAACAGGAGAAACTTTTTGAAATGATTACACCACATGATAGCAGGGTGGTCCCGTTTGTTAAGGAAATAAGAACAGACTGAGTCATTTTACACCTGAATTCATCACTGGTGAAGTCAACCCCGTTGGAGGTTGGGCCTGACTTGCTGCCTCTGAGTTTTGAGTTAACTAAACATACTGAGGTCCGGGAGAAGAATCTGGAGTACACTTCTTCAAGTGTTAACTGAGACCCGCAGGGTCCAGATAGAGGTTTCATGGTCTGGCCTGAGAACAGTGATGAAAACAAACAGGAAGGATTCTGAATGACTTCACAATAAGTACCCTTGAAGGTGAGAGTTAAGGGTACGAAAACAGTCTCTACACAAGGTCTGAGGGTGAAAGAATCTGGGGGTATTGTTCACTCAATTGCTGACCTACAAGACTGGTCATGGTTACCTGGTGTCCTGAAGTCTCCAAATGCACAATAGAGCCAGGCTCCTCCCCCCACCCCCTAACCGTGTGTGGCCTTCGTATAGGCTCCTGGAACTCTAGGGGTTCTGTGCATTTGTTTAACAATAGTGAACCCTACTTAGGTTTATCTGACATCTTATACCTGCAGGAGACCTGGCTGAGAAAGAATCTCCACTGTGAGGGTTTTGAATGCTATCTAAACCCGGCTCCGAAGTGACGGCCGGGTAGACCATTCTCTGGTCTCTCAACCCTTATAAAAGCAGGCAAGGGCTTTGTTGTGAGGGGAACCCATAACCCCAATATGTGTGTACAATCATTGAACCTAGAAAAGAAAGAGAATGGGGACAAGAAACCTACCATTTTTGTAGTCTTGATCTTGTATTGGAACACGGCCCTACTTAATGAGGATGTTTGTGTTGATTCAATGATTAAGATGTTGGATGAATCCCTTATCACATATACTAACCCACACATTATCTTATGTCATGATTGAAACATTAAACTCCTCAACGGGCCGGGGGCTTCTGGCTCCTAAAAATTTGTTAACAAAAAGAGAGAGGTGCTGGCTCAAAGAGACCTCTAAGTGGGGGCTACAGATGCAGAATGGCTCAACAAAGGGGGATTCTCTGCTATGCACGTGTGGGTGAAGGGTACCCAGAGGGCGTGCCTTGATTACTGTTTTGTTTCAATCTACATCCTAGGCTCGGTGATCCAATTGAAGATAAATCCAAGATCTTTTAGTGATCACGACCTATTGGATGTGAAGTGTGCAGGAACTCCTCCACTTAAAATATCATTACTACTGGGCGTTGAAATCACGCAAGAGGGCAACAGACTCAGAATCAGATCAAGGACTTAGTGCCCCTTGTATCAAAACTGGGCAGACATTTGGTGGGAGGCACACCAGAGGTAGAGTATGAATGGCTCTTAAAAGATTTTATGTTAAAGTCTACCACTCTTGATAAACCTGGATTCAAACCATGGCATGTCTACAACAGTGCAGTGATTGAGGCCAAGAGACTTCTCTGTGCTGATTTAAGGACATTAAAGAGGGGACGTTCTGAGGGCTGGAAATACCTTATCGAAAAGCGCAAACAAAAGTTTATGACCTGCCAGATTGCGTCGAGGAGCTTAATAGCTCAGCAGGATGCGGAAATCATGATGAAAACACTTTGCAAAGCTAACATTAGATCCTTATGGAATCTGATAAACGACAACTGTAACTTTCAATCTGCCTTACAATTAAATCCAGTGCCTGAAGATGTTTGGATTTCGCACTTTTCAAACCTTTTTATGGGTGACAATTTTGCCAAAGAACTGGCTAGCCCTCCAGCAGCCCATACTTGGTCTATAGAGATTGACATGGAGGACATCACATCTAAGATCAGGGGACTGAGCTTTTCCCGAGCCCTAGGCCTGCTGGCAATACGCCGATTGTGTGAAGAGCTTTCCCTTTGCCTATTTCTACCCAGAACCTGGGTTTTTGCCACATTTTTGTTTTTCCTGCATTTGGCCTCATTACGTTTTCGGGCCTCCAAGATGGCCGCAACCTCTCCTCCCTGCTAACTGCCTTGGGCTTGCCAAAGGTCTCCCCCACCCATTGATTGCACTGGTCGACATAGACCAATCACAGCAACCGGGAGGTGGGAGCCGGCCCAGTGCACCAAGGCCCACACAAAGGGCCCTGTCTGCTCCCTGTCCGCTACAGGTACGCTCCCCACCCCACCCCCCATGGACGCCTGTGATGTTGTGTGTGCCCCTTTAGCCCCCATGGTCGCATGTGATGTTGTGGGTGCCCCCACTCCGCCATGGTCGCCTGTGATGTTGTGTGGGCCCCCCACACCCTCCATGGTTGCCTGTGATGTTGTGTGTGCCCCATCCCCCCATGATTACCTGTGATGTTATGTGTGCACCCCACCTCCCCAATGTTTGCCTGTGATGTTGTGTGTGCCCCCCACCCCCCGCATGGTTGCCTGTGATGTTGTGTGTGTGCCCCCACCCCCATTTTCTTCCCTTGATGTCAACCCCTCATCCCTTTTCCCATAGCCAAGAGTGCCCCCTAATTAAATTGCACTTGCATGCTGCTGCTGCCCTGCAACCTGGGGTAAGAACCATGTATCTGCCTATTGTTTGACTTTTGCATCCGTGTTCTGCTGCCACCCTGCAACATGGGGTAGGCACCATGTATTTGCCTTTTGCTGGGCTCTCGCATCTGTGTGTTGTTGCCTGTTAGGAAATATTTCATAATTGCATGTCATTTTCCCTCCATGTGGCAACCCCAAACTTGTTGCTGTTGTTTTACACTCTGATCTAGACTTTGCCAGAGAAGCGCAGCCTTCCGCAGCACTCCTCTGGGCTTTCGCTCAATTCTTATGGGGAAACTGACATGCCCTTAAGACAGTCAGTACTGGGAGACTTTGTTTCCCTTAGTCCTTTCCTCATGTTGCAGCTTTTGTGCAACATGAAACAAGAGTGCACTGTAACTTACTTTACCGCGCTCTTGGGTCTCTAGTCATTCCAAAGGCCCTAGAAACTCTCGCTGGACTTATTATGAACTGTGCAAGTGTGTCACGGACAGGACTGGTGGCAGCTATCATTTCTCTTGTGTTTTGAACCCTTTTTCGCCATGTTATCCGCGCTTACCGCGTTTGGCACAAATGAGTGGCCTGGCTCCAAAATGGCCATGCCACAAGGTTCTTTGTCCTGTCCTCTGACCGTCTTGCCCCTTCACCTTCCCCAGGTCGAGCCGACCCGGGTCCGTCCTTATTCGGTCATGCACTTTCCCGCGAAACCCAACGCCTTTGATGGCTTCTGCATGCCTTGTGTGTGCCACCAGGATGTGGGCTGGGATGTCTGTTCCCAATACACATCCTGGGTGCCAGAGAGTCTGGAGTGTCCTGAATGCCTGGGACCACCGTGGTCCGTGTGATAGGTCCACATATGGTGTGAGTGTTTGTGAGCAGATCTCCGATTGGGCCCTCTCTGTTTTAGTGCGAAGGGAACTTTGAATAAGAGGAGGCTGAAAACACCACTACTATGTCGATCTCCTGAGTTCACATCGAACAAGGGATAAGGAGCCAAGTATCCTGCAACAGGAAGCTGAGTTGAGGAACCGCTGGTGACCCGCTGAAGATTTGGCACCCTGAGCCGCTGTCGTCCTGCGAGACCCCTCTGCATCTGACCGTCCTAGAAGGTCTGCGAAGCCGCTTCGTCCCATTGGAATAGTGGGATCAACTATTCCCGGCACCTTCATCTAACCCTGCAAGTAAGCCTCTTCGGAAGTGTCCTTGGGCCAACCAGTGGGCTGACCAGATTACACAGGACGTTTTACTCTGTCACTGCCACCGTTTCGGGGAAGCCCTTGAAACTTGGTCTACTGCTGCTCTGCGTCCACGGCACCCTCACAACGAATTTCGTACACTTGGCATTCCCAGGTCTGAAGTGAGACGAGTGCGCCCAGACCGGAGTAAACGGGGTTGCCGTGTTGCCCTGCTGTGGTAACAACCTGTGCACGTTCGCTGCATTTGGGACACCCTCGACCCTGTATCCTGCTACACGGAATCTACACGGTGTCGGAGACGTCCTGATTATCGCATCCGAACCTGTCAGCACCGTGAACTGAACTGGAGAAGTATGGGTCTGCCTGCATCGGGGACCGGTGAGTAGTCCATACTACAACCGGTGGCCCCTCGTGCAGGAGCCTGTTTCTTTTCTACCGCTGTTGCTAAATAGCGACTCTATCCCGCACTCTCACCCTGCCTCTGCCCACAAGTGGAGGCCTTGCATGAGTAGTGGGGACTTGTTCTTCATCACTTCATCCACCTTCCTGAACTGCCTGAGACCCTTGAAGAGACCCTACTTTATCCATTGGCACCAGCGCGCGCAGGTACTTTTGAGCATAAGGCTCCTCTCTTCGTAGGGCTCAGATTCCTCCTAGTTAGGTGTGTTTTTGATGTCAAAATGGGTCTAATGATTACTTGCACTGCCCGTTTTCCTCCCCATCTAGGTGGTCTACATATTACGTGCTCATAACTCCTTAGACCCCTTGGTCTTCTATTTATATTGTATTGATTGTGATGTGTTGGTTTACTATAGTATTATTGTGATTCTTTGCTATGGTCGATGTTACAAAGGCCTTGTAATAAATGTGTCTATATTTTTAATATAACACCTGCCCGGAGTAATTTGTAAGTGTCCTTATTCTGTGTGCTCATTGAGGTCTTTCAGTCACCCTCACCCCTCTTGAGACTTAGTCTTGACCGCCACCATCGCTACCCTGATTGGTCTGGCTTGTCCAGAGGTTACCCTGTTCCAAGAAACTAGCTAGCCTTCTGAAACTCTGCCCCTCAAGGTCCGAGTTCAGAAATCCATCTTAACATTGCCGCCCTGCAACATGGGGTAGGCAAGATGTATTTGCCTATTACTGGACTTTCGCATCTATGTGATGCTGCCGCCCTGCAACAGGGGATAGGTACCATGTATTTGCCTTTTGCTGGACTATCCTATCTGTGTGTTGCTGCCGCCCTGTAAAATGGAGTAGGCACCATGTATTGGCCTTTTGCTAGACTCTCGCATCTGTGTGTTGCTACCGCCCTGCAAAATGGTGTAGGCACCATGTATTTGCCTATTGCTGGACTTTCACCTTTATGTGATGCTGTCGCCCTGAAACAGGGGGTAGACACCATGTATTTGCCTACTGCTGGAATCTCGCATCTGTGTGTTGCTGCCTCCCTGCAACATGGGGTAGGCACCATGCATTTGCCTATAGCTGGACCTTTGCATCTGTGTGCTGCTGCCGCCCTGTAACATGGGGTAGGCACCATGTATGTGCCCTCTAATTTGACTTTGCATCTGTGTGTTGCTGCCACCCTGCAACACGGGGTCTAGCTCAATGGATGTGATCACCATCTACCTCTCTTTTGCACTTTGCGTATGATATATTATCTTGCACGTTACGCAATGTTGTGATGCACCTCTTAAGCTTCTGTAACCGAAGCACTGAGACCAATCTCTTAAGCTTAAGCGCCTTGATACATCTGGGTTTTGCGCGCTATACAAATATACAAATACAAATAGGCCTGGATAGTTTTACCAACTTTATGATAAAGGAGGATGAGGAGCTCTGGGCGCAATTCATTGTCATGTTCCTCAAACAGATTGTCCCCACCTGCACCATCCCCAGATCCTGAAGGTCCGCCATTTTGGTACCGATTTTCAAAAAGGGAAGGAGAGAAGACCCCCGTAATTATAGACCCATAGCCCTTTTAGGCATCATGGGCAATATTTTTGCCTCGCTTTTATTGCAAGATATGAAGAGCTGGACTACGAGCTCGGGCTGTCTGGATACCAGACAATCTGGTTTTGTAAAGGGGGTGATTACCAACCAAAATGTTTTTCTGTTGAATCTCCTGAAGATGAATGCTTTCAAGGCCGAGCTAAGTTATAATCTTGCATTCATTGATTTAGAGCAGGCTTTTGATAGTGTAGATAGAGAGTGCCTTTGGGCCAAGCTTTACAGCTTGGGCTGTCCTTCCGCCCTGGCAGATGCAATCAGAGCCTTATAGTCCAATACTTCTATCCAAGTGAGGTTGTCAAGAAGTGGCTCCATGACTGATCAAATTAAGACGTACAAGGGGTTAAAACAGGGATGCCCCTTGGCGCCACTACTCTTCATTCTCCATCTCTGATTTGTCAGAGTCACAGGAGCATATTTGAGCTTTCCCTCGAAACTACCGAGTATGCCTATTGCATGGATTCTGTATGCTGATGATTTGGTCCTCATTGACCAAACACCAGTAGGTCTTCAGAGAAAGCTAACCCAATTGATGGAATATACAGCATCTAACAACCTTAGAATCTACATTGGGAAATCTGGCATTTTGGTTTTGTCATCAGCCAGCAAAGGATCTGTAAAAAGAAACAGGAATAAAAAACAACCTGCCTGGTACCTGAAGGGAAAGAGATTACAAGTAGTTGACTCAATGACCGATCTGGGGGCCTTGATAAACCAGAGTGTAAGTGAAAGACCCTGGTGTCTAATCCTAAGAACAAAAATGAAAAGACTTACGGTACAAGGTGTAGCCCTCCATAAATGTTATGGGAAATTCACAACTGCCCCGGTAGTAAGCTTTTATAAGCAGAAAGTAGCCCCGATCTTAGCGTACAGGTGGAAGCTCAGCTAAACCTCTCATGGGAAGTTTGGGGGCTGCTAGAAGTGTGGTTTTGGAGGAGAATATTGATCTTGCCAAAGTCTCTCTCAGTCAGTTTGACAAGATACGAACTGGGTCTCCAATCCATGGAATCGAATGTGGGATGGAAGACGATCTCTTTATTTTAGGAAATGTGTCATGCGGGATCATCGTCCTCCCTTTCAAATCCTGAGAAAAGTGCTTAGTTCCAATTCAAATTGGTTGGTGGAACAATGGCAAAAACATTTTTAAGTCTGGCTGGATAATTTAAGTGTACCACTTGAACTCTTGATATCAAGCCCTGATAAGGCTAAAACCAAATGTAAATCTCAGGATTGGATTGACACAATAGCTAGCTAATCAAAACACAAACTTGTGCTAGCCTTATCGTGTGAAGTGAGAGCAATGAACCTCCTTGCGGCATATTTGTCCAAAGTTCCCTCCACCTTCTACAGGGATCTCTTTATGGGACTCCGACTAAACATCCTGCCAACAAGGGAAGTGCAATATGCAAGGGAACAGTCCCTAACCTCATTATGTAGATTCTGTAATATGGAAAACACTGTGCAGTCCTTTTACCATTTGGTGGATCTCTCACAGAAAGAAGAACTAGGTATCTAGCTACTTTTGTCAAAAACGTAAGCTCCCTCTCTGCCCAAGAGTGGTAGGAAAGGCTCATAAATGATGGGAATTATTATCAGTCTTGTTATCACTGCCTTGAAGTTCATGCAGGAAATATTGTCCTTACAGTATAGGACAATTAGGAAAGAATGCAACATGTCGGTGGGGGAGGGAGGGGGGAAACTTGATGAAATACATTTTATTTGATGAAATGGAATTGATTTGATGAATTGATTTTTTTGTGATTTTATGTGATTGTTGTTATCTGGAGGATGTAAGCTGATGCAAACTTGTTAAAGGTTTTAATAAACCATAAACCAAACAAAAAGTAGTGTGAAAGCTGACAATCTCCAGTTTCCAACTAACCAGTCTGAGGTGGGTGGAAGTATTGGAGGGGAGCTGGTGTGCTATCCAGCTGCAAAGCTGCTGAAATCTATCGTTTGGAGGGAGCGTGTGCACCAGCATTACTGCAAGCATTTCTAAAAAGTGTCGTTTAAACTTCAGTAAATCAGAAAAAGTAGTGCTGCTATCTGGAAAATGAATAACTTATTCAAGAAAAACCCATGCAGTGCATGTTAACCGCACCTCACAGGTGCCATATTGTAACACATTTTTAGATTTGGCTGTTAGGTGGTGCTAATGTGCTACCTATTAACTGAAAATGTTGCAATAGGGTACAGCAAGGATGGAGCTGGCATCTGAAGAGGGGCACACAGCTTGCAGGTGTAGTTTGGTAATTACACCCACCCACTGACTGCCTCTGGCCAAGCTCATCCATGTCTTAACCAGGTGTGCCCTCAGCAACTTGATTTATTAGGTGTCCTTCACGTTAGTTCTGTTAACAACAAGCATTGGCAAAGCCAACAGTTTTGGTCTGTCTGTAGTTATTAGACAGGCATTTGCCAGGCACTGATATTATATGCCCAGGTATTCACACTATTTTCCACCTGCTACCATTAATGTCCCGTTAATACTATCATGGCAGTGTCTGGCAAATGCCTTTCTCATGCCTACACAAAAGCCAAAGCTGTTGGCATCCCTAATGCTTGTTTTTAAATGCAAAAGTCTTGCAGTGACTGCTGTGCATTAATGATGGTCCCTAAGGCTGTTGTCAGGCCGTAAATGTGGGACATGCAAGACACTGAAGCTTTGATGTCAGCACACCACATTCCTTACATAATGTGGTGCTTTTCAGAAAGGTGCTGTTTCTCCATGGAACAACACTTTTCAAATTTTACATGGGCCTCAGAATTGGGCCCATAGTCTGTATTTCACAGAACATGGTTCTTTTAGAAAAAGCGTTGTTCCTTAACGGAACAACACTTCTAATTTTACACTTACCTCTGAGGTCATTATTCTGATCTCAGGAGAAAGGTACTGTGGAAAGTCGACCGTCGCCCCTCCAGTTCCCAACACCATCATTCTGAGATGGATGGAAGGATTGAAGCACGGCTGTCGTCGTTTTGGCTACAAAAGCGACTAAAATCTATTGTTGTGGGTACAGCGAGCGCACCAGTAGCACTGCAAGCATTTCTAAAAAGATTTGCCACTTTTCTGATTTCCATAAGTGTCCTTGACCCTTACGCAAATCAGAAAAGTGGTGGTGCTATCTGAGAACTGCCTAGCTTATAAAAGAAAAACGTGTGCAGTGTATGTTAACAACACATCACAGGTGCTGTATTTTAACTCCTTTTTTCGAAATGCAAAGGTAGGGCTCTGCAAGGACAATGCCCTCGCAGTGACTGTCACTAAGGCCATTGTCAGTCCATTGTTCAGGGTCATGCAACAGCCTGGGGAATATGTAACAACACTTTTCTAATTTTACACGAACCTTCAAATTGGTGCCCGAGTTGCAAACAGGTGAATGCCTGGTCCAGAACCTTTAAAAAATAAAAAAAAACGATATTGCAAATCATGCAACAGTTCTTTACGACACATTTCGTCATTGTGCCTACATTAAGTTAGTCCGTTCTGTATTCCCAGATGAAACACTAGGGGCATACCTCACAAGGCAAAGTGTATTTTTTGTTCTTAGTCCTTTTAAAACACAATGAGATTTCAGAAATAGGTATTGTTAGAGCTACCAGTAAATGCCATATGACTCACACCCAAAACCTCTAAGCGCTGATAATCAGAGACGTTTTATGGGTGGGTAAAGGGGGCACTTGCCCAGGGCCCACAAGGCTATCTGATCTGAAGAAGTAAGATTCCATTGTTCGCCAGTGTTAAATAGCACACGTCAGGATATTTTATGGGGTGCTGCTGAGGCTCTAAGACCATTGCCTTTCTGTTTTGGCAAGTACATTCTGCCTTGATCAATTCATCATGTAGTGCTTTCTGTGTCCACTGTGGTATACATAGTTTGTGTGTTTCTTATGGCACAACTCTGTAGCATTCTTTACTTCCTGTGGGAATTGTGTTGATCATGTGCAATAGGCCACGGTGAAAAGGCCATGGTGAAATGCAGATTGATAAATTGAGTGCCACAATGGTTCAGAAGTTAGTTCAGTGTGTGAAGCACCCATTGCAGAGATATATGTTCATATGCAAAATTTGAATATCACATTCCAGCAAGGCTGGCTGAGCCTTTCCTATGTTTGAAGTTTATAAACCTGCTTGTGTATGTACTTGGTTTTGCAGAACACCATCTGCTATTATCAGCAATGTACCTGTACCAGATAGGGGTTGCTATAAAAACGAACATATCATCCGTATGGTGAAGGTCTAGAAATTGTTTTTTTCAGATGGGGTGCTGTAAATGCAATCACCTCCAACGGTGGCATGAACTGTTAGTCCAAAAGGTGATTAACTATCCAAATTCAAGACTATGGAACGACAGCATTCATGTTTGTATCCTGGATTTGCCACTAGATGATACAGTGATCCTGGTCAAATCATCTAATATATCTTACATTAGTGTGCATCTTCTGTGAGGTTTGCCTTCTTGCATGCTGCTGGTATCATTTAGCCCATTACTTTATCTTTCTTCTTATCTTATATAGGCCATTTGGGTGGAAGGGTTGGTAGACAGAAGAGAGCGAAGAGAGCGGACCATATGTTGCAGCCCTCAGGCAAGCATATTTTAAGGTCTGCTTGTTTGGCACAAAAAACGGTTTGCTTTTTGGTAAAAGTCAAAGATTGTTATGCACATGTATAAATGAAAATGTCACAAGTCATTGGGCCTCATTACGAGTATGGAGGTAGCCATGCCGATTTTAGCGGCATGGCTACCCCCATACCAGGTACCGGGGCCGGGTTCCAGGAATAAGGAATTACCGGGCCATTCCGACCTTGGAGGGCCCGGTAATTCCCTTTGCCGGGACCCAGACCCAGTACATCCCCATGCCCATTTGAGCCCCCACAGGGCTCAATGGGAATGGGGAGGTTGCTAACAACGGACCTGTTCATGACGGACCCGTTGTTAGCATCCTGGTCTGCTAGCGGGTCCCTCTAAGGACGCCTGGTTTTACCAGACGTCCTTTGCAGGACCCGCGAGCAGACTTCGTAATGAGGCGGTAGAGGGTTAACGGCGCCGCCAGCTCTACCAGTGCCGTTAACCCTCTACCGCCTTCCTCGTAATGAGGCCCATTGTTTTGGAAGTATTTAAAGCTTTAAAATATAAAATACAAACCCAGATTAAATGTGTTAAATCATGTAGATTGGTATGCTGGTTCTTATATACTTCCTTTGATGATGGAGAGAATGAACCTAGAATATTTCCTATTTTGCATAACACCCTTCTATAATATTTTGTTTAAAAATGGTCATGTTTGGTAATGTGATTTGTGTACTTTCCAAGTCCGTTTTTTAATAAAATGAGATTGTTTTAGTTCATGGTAAGAACTGGAAAAGAAAGTGTTCAAATGCAGCAATCGCAGAGTTGGCACAAATCCCAGCTTCACCCTTTCACCCCTTAACCAATGTGTGATACTGAGCATCTCATTTAATCTTGTATTGCCTAACCTCTCAATATTGCCAGTCCTGAAACCTTTCAAAATTGTCAGCCCTTTTGAGTGATTTCCTTCTCATGGTATGATCTTCATAAAAGCCTTATTCATGGTTTCACTGTCTTAATAGTGAGCATATATATATATATATATCACACACCACAGGCATTTGTTCCTTTGATATCTAACGGCGACACTATTTGAAAACCATATCCGACTTCTAATCTCAGTCTGTCTGTATAAAGACACCTTCCTGGTAGCTTCTAATCTGCCTCCACTATCCATGCTACGGTATGTGTAGCGTTCTCCTTCCTTCCAATTGGTGTCTCTATCCATACATGAGCACTTTTGCATTCTGTGAGGAAGCTAATGTAAGTTCTCTGTCTATTATGGGTTACATATACCTTTTAGATACGGTCCTGCATTAATACTACATCTACCTTCCTGGACATCATTGATAAAAAAGCATCATGTATGTACTAGAACAGTAACCTCTTTGTAGACTGCTAATGCTGGTCTTCAAATGCTACTTGTTTATCATTCTGATTAGAGCACGAATGAAGAGGGCAAGGGAACTTAAAGGGAGTAGACATGCTTATTATGCTGCGAGACAGCATATCAACTTATAGGATGTGAGTGCGATGGGTGGGGGATGGGGGTGCAACCAATATTCTTTATCCCTTAATTCCTTTGGTTTGGTGGAGGGGGCCCCAAAGATGTCCGTGCTCATGGCCCCAAAAGTGCTTAAGATGGCCCTGCTGATAATACCTAAATAACAATGCAGACTTTACTCTCTACATAGGACTCTGTACATATGTGTAATTACTGTCCACTGGTGACATAACCCGACAGCAAAATGGCACCAGCGGGGCTGTTTACACGATGCTGTTACCAGAGGCTGCATGGAGCCTTCTGCCTTTGCTCTTTGATCACTGTATGAGATGCTGGTCAGCTGCCAAGTGCTGTTTGTTTGCACTAGGGGAACTCTATTTAGGAAATAGTCTAGGGTCAGAAGAGATGCAAGGGAGGAGAAAGTTGGAGAATAGTTGAAATGCTAGAACAATAGCAGGACTAGAAAAAAGGAATTAAATGTGGGAGAAAATAAATGAATGAAGAAAAAAGATAATTGCAGGATTCTACAAATGGGAGGGAAAGGCAGACGACGGGACACAGACTGCAGGAAAAGGGCTGCAATGCAGTGTTGAGCGACGCAGGTGCGCAGGAAATGCTGCCCGACGACACGTAGCACGCTTCACTACGTCCATGCTTCTGCACCTATAAGAACTGAGGCACAGAGCCTCTGCGACAAAGCCCTTTCAGGACAAGGCCGTGGTGGTGAGGTAAGCAGGAGACACTGCCCGGTGACACATAGCACACCTTCACTACGTCCATGCTTCAGCGCCTACAAGAACCGAGGCGTCGACCCTCTGCGGCAAAGCCCTCACAGAACAATGGCGTGGAAGTGAATGATGCTGGTGCATAGGAGACGCTGCCCGATGACACGTAGCATGCTTCGCTACGTCCACGCTTCCGTGCCTATAAGAATCGAGGCGCTGACTCTCTGCGGCAAAGTCCTCGCAGGACAAGGCTGTGGTGTTGAGCGAAGCAGGTGCGCAGGAGACACTGTCCCATGACACGTAGTATGCTTCGCTGCATCCACACTTCCACGCCTATAAGAACCGAGGTGCAGACCCTCTGCGGCAAAGCCCTCAAAGGACAAGGCTGCAGTGTTGAGCGACACCGATGTTTGGCGGTGAAGGGGACGTGGCGTGGATAGTTAGTGCGGACGACTCACCCTTCTGTCTGCGGCTGCCAGGTAAAAAGTTGCGGGGGGAGCTTAGCTTGTTTTCCTTCACATAATCCCCCTGACCTGGTGCCCCTTCTCACCCTTGCATTTGTGTTGTTGTTCCCTCCTTGAATTGTCCTCAGCCCCCCTGCTCTCTTTGCATCCTTGCATCCCTGATCGATTGCATCCACTCGCTTCATAGGCCATGCATGCTCCTTCACATCTTAGGCCATGTGCGTTCCCTCGGAATCCTTGATTGTGTGTGCTTGCTCACTTCCTAGGCCGCAGGTGCGCCCTCTCATCTTAGGCCATGTGCTCTCCATTGCAATCCTTGATTGTGTGTACTCCCTTGCTTCCTAGGCTGTGGGTGCTCCCTCTCATTTTAGGCTGCGTGCATTCCCTTGCAATCCAGATTGGGTGTACTTCCTTGCATCCTGGGCCACGTTCTTTCCCTCACAATCCTAGATAGGGCTCCGTCCCTCGCTTCCTAGGCTGCGTGCATTCCCTAGCAATCCTTGATTGTGCACGCTCCTTCACTTCCTATGCCGTGTGTGTTTCCTCACAATACTTGATTGTGTGCGCTCCCTCGCAAATCTAGACATTCTTCTTCCACTCGGCCACGCGCCCTCTGCAACCACTGCAGACCCTCTCCTTCCCCCTTCCTAAACCCCTAACCCTGCCCTATTGTGTACT
Organism: Ambystoma mexicanum; assembly: GCF_040938575.1. NCBI lineage: Eukaryota > Metazoa > Chordata > Amphibia > Caudata > Ambystomatidae > Ambystoma > Ambystoma mexicanum. The sequence goes on along the minus strand of NC_090926.1, from coordinate 918,662,787 downwards.
TTGTGATTTTGTTCTCCTTGGTTGTTGCATTATTTTCCTCTAGGTTCCGTAGTTAGTTTTGTTCTCCATGGTTGTTGCATTCCTTTCCTCTAGGTTCCCTTGGTAGTTTTCTGCCTTTGTCTGTTACTATTCATGGTTGCTTGCTTACATCATACTGCCTGCATCCCTGCTGTTCATTCTTTCTTCTAGGTTCCCATGTCTACTGTTCTGTTTTTTGGCATTTTAGTTTCTCCTGTTTGTTTGCTTGTACTGCTGGCTTCCCTACTGGCTCTGTTTGTCTATATATTGCATCTACGTTCTGTCATTGTTCTGTCCACTGTGTGCCCCTCCTCCTTCTGTTTCCCCCTTCACAGTGTTTCTCCCCCTCCTGCCTGCCCCCTGGCTCACCCCCCCCCCCCACTCTGCCCTCTGAACCCCCTATGGTGCTCTCTGTCTCTCTTATCTTCTCTAACTGCCTTTCTATTGACTATCCATTCCTTCTCACTATGTCTGGTAGGAGGAAGTTCAAAAGGGGTATCCTGGTCTCCAACCCAGGCCTCCCCTACATTAGTGCTTTCTTCAGACAGACCCTTACCGACATCCTCTTTGTCGTTCCCTCTCCATGCCTATGGACCCCCCATATGGCCTCTGTTCTTTCTCCTTTTTCCTCTCCACCCATTAATGGTGGCACCTATGGGAGGCCCCCCCTGTCCGCCTTCCACTCCTCTAAGACCATCATCAATGTTTACCAAAATGCCACTTCTTGGTCCAAGGCCCTCTGGCCAACCTCCTCCTTTTTGATAGATGCTTCCCACGCCTTATAAACTTCCTTTCTTCTCCTCCTCTCCCTTCTTTCCCCTCGCTGGCTCCTCTGCCTCCTTCATCCTCTGCCTCCTCTATAGCTGCCTCTGCTGCTTGTCCGGCCACCCTTTTGCCTCTTTCCTCTGTCACCGCTCTGGCACTCACCTCCTCTTCCTTGGTTACCTTGCCCTAACCTCCTTCCTCCTCTGCCCATCCTCGAGCGCCTTCCACACTTCCTCAGGGTGTACCTCTGACCTGCATCCCTCCACGGAAGTCTTTCAGAGGGGGCAACCTGCTCCACATTGCCACTCTCAACTCTCGCTCAGCTGTCAAACACTTGCTGACATCTGCCGTCTCCTGGAAGAACTCGATCTGGATGTTCTCGGTCTGACCGAGACGTGGTTCACAGCCAGCTCTGTCACAAGCTTTTACAGTCTCCTTCCTGATGGCTACAAGATCCTCTCTGCGCCCAGAACCAAGCATCCTGGTGGGTGTCTAGCCTTGATCTTCCCGGAGTGGATCCGTCCTCCTATCATTCCTATGCAGGACTACTTCTCCTTTGAATGCCTGGTCTCCAAGATCTCTCTCTCTCTTGGCCTTTCTCTCACTGTGGCCACTATCTACCAGCCGCCTGGCCAGGTAACCTCCTTCCTCTCTGAGTGGGCTGATCTCGTCTCCTCACTCCTCACCTCTACCTCTCAACTTCTCCTCCTTGGAGACCATAACATCCACTTGGATGTTTCTTGTCCTTCTGCAGGACTCTTTTGCACTCTCTGTGACTCGCTCTGTCTCTATTCTTCCCTCTGGCCCGACTCACTCTGCAGGGCACATCCTGGATGTTCTGATCTTCTCGGACCTTGTCTCCAACCCTCTCTCCGGGAGTGAACACGTTCTCCTTTCCTCCCATCTCTCTCTCTACCCCCATGCCAAGCAGACTCCAGCACTGCCAGCTACCTTTCGGTTATCGGACTGATGAAGCGTGTGTCAGTGGAGCTTTCACCGCTATCTTCTCTCCTCCTTCTGCACCTTTGACTGACTCACAGCCTAACACAGCCCTTTCTAAGCATCAACTTTCTATCTCTGACACTCTTGATGTCCTTGTCCTTGTCATGAGGATCCGCTTGAAGCCCAAATCCAAGTGCAACTCTTGGTATGACTACGCCCTCGTCACACTTAAACGCAAGTGCAGGGTTGCTGAGAGGACGTGGAGGGCAACAGGAGCACCCTCTGACAAACGGGCCTGCTGCCTGATCCAAAGACCAAGAATAGAGCACGCATCCAAGCCTGCGTCCCTGCAGCATCTAACAACTCAGCCGAACTCTTCAAAATCTGCAAGCAGCTGGCCAGCCCCGCTGCAGTCTTAACCTCTCCTGTTCCATCCCAGGCCCTCTGCAAGGCGTTGGCTTCTCATTTCATCTAAAAAACTCAGGACATCCTGTCCACCCTCTCTTCCACTTCCTCCTACTCCTCCACTCCTTGCCTGCCTGTTGCATCCTCTCCTCCTCCCTTTTCTTCCTTTCTCCTGTTCACCCCTAATGTTGTTTCTAGACAAGTCCGATCTATGAAAGCCTCGTCAAAACAGGCTCTTCCCTGTTCTTCCAGAACAATCAAGGACCACATCAACACCCTTGCTCCAGCCCTGGTTGACTGCTGCAATCACTGTTTTGCCACTGGAACCTTCCCCTCCCCCTGAAGCACTCTCTTGTGTACCCCCTCCTCAAGAAACCCTCTACCGATCCTTTCTCTCCAACTAACTATTGCCCTATCTCAATCAGTCCTTTTCTGGGCAAACTCTTGGAAAAGTTAGCCATTTCCCAGCTTACCCTTCATACTGAATCTGTTGGTTGTCTCCATGACCATCAGTCTGCATCAGAGCGGCCAGAAGCACGGAAACTGCTCTCCTGAACATCCGTGAAGACCTGCTCTCCAACCTTGATTCTAACTTTCCTTCTGTCCTCATTCTCCTTGATCTTTCTTCTGCTTTCGTCACAGTCATCCATGCCATACTGCTCAAGCGCCTCTGTGATAACCTGGGTATCACTGATCAGGCCCTGGCCTGGGTGACCTCCTTTCTCACTAACCGACCATCTCAGGTCCAACTGGAGTTCTTCCTCTCTTCTATCTCTCTCTCTCTCTCTCTCTCTCTCTCTCTCTCTACCTGTTGTGTTCCCCAGGGGTCTAACCTATCTCCATGGATGTTCAACCAATACCTGCCACCTCTTGCTCCAACTTTCAGTGTTATGCAAATGACACCCAGCTCTCTTACAGGCTCCCCTCAGCCACCTCTACTCCTTCTCTCATTCCTGACTGTCAGTCTGCAATTCAGGAGTGGTGAGCTGCCAATGATCTCTGCCTTAATGCCAGTAAGACAAAGATCCTCCTCATTGGAACACCAACTCCCTCCTTTCCTCTCTCTCTCTCTCTCTCTGATCGCCCACTCTGGGACCTCTTCCTGCTCCTACCTGTGAGGCTAAGAACCTCAGGGTCATCTTTGACTCCTCCCTCTCCTACTCCCCTCACATCTCTGAATTCTCTAAGAAGTCAAACTATCAACTTCACCTCCTCAATGGTAATCACTATACCCCAGAAGCTCACTGTCTTCAGAGCTCTGGTCCTCTCAAGGCTGGACTACTGCAACAGCCTCTTTCTAAATCTTCCTGCCTCTACTCTCTGTCCTCTACAACTTATCTGGAACAGGACAACAGGACTTGTTCTTGGCCTCAAGCCCAGGCATCTCTCCCGCTCTGAAATCTCTTAATTGGCTTCCAGTGGTGGCAAGGATCAAGGTCAAGACCATCTGCATTGTCCACAAGGCTTTCTGAGGCCTGGGACCACACTACCTCCAACTCTCTCTCCCTAAGTATATCCCATCTCGATCACTCCGTTCATCCACCTCCAACTCTCTGAGGGTCCACTGCTTTTCCAAACAGAGAGTTGGGGCAAATATCTTTCATGGGCTGGGACCTCCCTCTGGATCAGCTTCCCTGCCTCTCTCAAACTTGAGCAGAACCATCTTTGGTTCCGGAATCAACTCAAGACCTTCCTCTTTGCTTCCGCTTTCTCTCTTCCTCTCCCCTGTTGATGACCCATCTGTTCCACACACTAGTCACCTGGCCACCCTCTCAACCTGGGCCCAGGTCCCTGCCTTGTCAGTTGCACCTTGCACTGCCTCTTGGCTTCCCCAGCACTTGTGGTCTGTATCTGTTACCCTAGAGTCCCCTCTCTCTCACTTATGAGCCACCTGTTGTCTGCACTTTCTGACAATCTGCACTGAGCCACCCGCTGGCTGCACTTTTGTTTACCTGCACTTCTCCATCCTCCCATTGCACTTCTCCCCTTCCCCTTCCCCTTCCCTGTGCTTGCGCGATCTCTATGACACAAAGCCTAGTAAGATCGTTGTTTTGTCCTATCTCTGTTTGTTCCTGCTTGTCTTGTCGGGCCTAGAAACACTTGTGTACAGGTGCATTATAAATGCCATATCATATCACTTTCATCACGTCTGACAAAGGGTGAGGCTTCCTCGCTAAAGGGCGCAGCAACGTCAGACTTTCAACGTTGGCTTAAGAATGATAGGGTTTTCAAGATCCATCTGGTGATGGCTGGGAAGAGACCTTTCCTTAATGGGAGGAGAGGGTGTTCAGCAAGTTAGAGCAACACTCTATCAATTGGTAATGTAGCAGAGCAGCCAGTCATCTGTCTTAGGAGGTCAAATTAGAAATACAGTAGTGGGCCAGAATAGATCCCAGTTCATACCACAAGAATAGCTAGAAACAGTGTAACCAAAAGTGGTCACTGTAATGTAATGAATTCCAACACAGAGCATAGTGAACTTTGGTGAAATATTATACCAAAATCTATAATAAATCACTAGTACAACCTAAAACTACAGTTTCTATTCTCAGGGTTCAAAGTTAAGGGGAGCTGGGAGCTATTTAGCTCCTGCTTGTAGCCTAGAAGAGCCTGGTTAGCAGGGCACCAACAGCTACCAGAAGCTACTTTTGGCTCTCCAGGCCAACAGATGCCAAACAAACACACCTATGTGAAGTTACAATCTATGAACATTAGGAGACTCCCATAAGGGGCAATATATGTTTGCATTTTATGCCGAAGTTAGATTTGTGTCACGCTATGTACCAGCTCCTAGTTCCCCACTGGTATCTCCTGGTCACTGGTGAATGCTGGATACCCAAGAGCTCTTTTTAGTTTCTGCTTATCCAATCTTAATTTCGATCCCTGTATTCTAGAAGCTCCAAGAGCCCAAACGGGACTAGGGAAAATGTCAAAGTCAGGTAACTACTTATTTAAGTCACATTTCAAGAATTTCAAAAGTTCCCAAAGTTTCTTCCATAGAAGTCAACGGGAAAAAGTGCAAAGGTTTGCTCCGGGTACATGTAAAAGTTAGCTAAATTCTGCTTTTACCATACAGGTGCACTATGGAGAGGTAACCAGCCAGAAGGGGATGTCAAAGAAGAGTTTCAAGCTGGAGTTGAAGAAACGGCAGGCCACAAAGAGCTGACTGCAGACGGAGGAGAAGCGCCCACTCCAGACCATGAGAATGAATGGTGGAAGGGGGCTTCATAACTCCACTAATCTCAAACATAGTAGACCCCTGTAAATTGAATTTACTCTAGGATCAGGATCACAGGACCCGAGGACAGGTACAGAAGGATTCCTAGCACAGGAATATACCGGGAGATCATCATTAAGAACTTGTTATGTTAAGGGACACTTTTGCCATCCTTAAGAAGTTGTGTGAAAGAGACATTTCTGCCACTCTTAAGGAATCATTGTTTGAAAAAGACACTTTCGCTATCCTACCTGAGATAATCCAGGGGAAGGGATCCACTCTCATGGATCCAAGGCTTGTTTTGTTGGATTTATCCATTTGGTTTTGGACACTTTTTTATCAAACCTAGAACAGCAACATTTATCTTGCACCTTTAGCTGTTCATTTCTAGTTTGAGGGTCAGATTAGTATGTTTTGGACCCAAGGAGAGTTTACATTATTTTGATGACGAGACACAGACTGATCTTTAAGTTTAGTTTCCTAGACAGGGAAGCTCTCTTTAGAATAGGGACAGAGAGGCCTTTATCCAACCCTTTTATTTTAATAAAGATGTCTGATGATAGAAACACTACCACTTTGTGTCCGCATCTTATTTCTGACCCCTCACATAGATTAATACACAATTGAAAATGGCTGCATATTTGTCATTGGTCTCTTACACCTTGAACAAGATCCCGGCTTTCGTGTCACACATGGTTATTGTAGGAATTCAGTATGACTCTTGTAAGTCCTACCTTACTGCAATTGGTAATTACACGAAATCAGAGCTTGATATATTCTCTGTTAGGGTAGAATTTCATTTTTGGTGTTCTTCCCCCCCACCCCTATATGTATGGATCCCTTTAAACCTTTTGCTGGCCCCCACTTTTCTTTTGTAACTAGAGGGATGTCTAGTGAAGTCCCTCTAGTCACTGTGTCTCTTGTTTTAGTGTGCTTTCATTAGTATCCCATATGACTAACAGGCATCAATGAGGGATCCATTGGGAGTGTTCATGTCATTTTAAAGCCCTACTCAATTCCATGTTTTGCCATTTGTGTGTGTGTACCATGAGGTAGGCCGGAAATCCTGCTGATGTGGCCTCATTCTGAGCACAAAAGGTCACTTTTGGTTGTGGTTTACAATGGCATAAAGTGGTTTAAAGTCCTCCAGACCTCTCAAAATACATTCTGTGTGGGAGGGCCTGTGGCTTTGGCAGTTGTTAGGGCAAACCGAACTAGCTGGCCACCAAAACCTTTGCGTTCCACCTAAAGTGCGTAGATTAGGCCAGCCCCTGAGTGCATGTGTTATCAGTGGATGACCCTGTGCAGTGCTCAAATCCATTCCTGGTCATTACCTGATGACTCCTGCTAAAATGGGCTGCTGCTGATGACCTTGGTTTACTCATACTGGCTAGGACTTGGCTCTTTTGTTCTGTGCACCCTGCTCCTTTCCCATCAAATCCCATCCAGGGCTCTCCCTTTGCATCTTGCCATCCTCCTAGCTGGTTGGCCTGGCTGTCCTAGCTGGACATCGTCTTTCCTGCAGTTGCTAAACAACTGGGAAAATAATATTGATTTCTTATATAGCACTACACACCCATGGGTCTCAAAGAACTGAAATAACAGATGACATTATTATCCCAGAGTAGTACTCAATTTATCAACCTTGGAAGGATGAAAGGCTGAGTTTACCTTGCCCCGATTCGAACCTGCCATTGCAGGGTGCGCACAGATATCAGGGGCGAGCATTCAACTCACTGTGCTATCTGACCGGCTATATACAGGTAGGAAAGATATAGGAAAACAGTCCAGACAAAGTGAACAGGGTATGCATCTCCCTGTGAATGAAGGCATTAGGCGCTGCAGGAAGTGCAAAAGTTGCACATGCATTCTGCTAAATTGCAAAGAGTTGGATTTTTGGATGATCCCATCTCTAAATCGTGCTCTCTGGCATTTCAGATGGCCTGTTGCTAGCTTTACAGAAAAACTTGTGTATAGGCGTGTAATAAATGCCATATCACATCATATCATATCATACAGGCCCAGAACCTGAATATGAGAGACATGGACATCCCATTCTAGTTTACATAGTGCAGATATGATGTCAGTATAAACCAACACACTCTTGCTCTTTAGGGATAGCAGGAATGCCATTGGAAGAACCAAGGGAGATGAGTGGGCACAGATTAGAGTAAGTACAATTCTACTGTTTCATGTGTAAGTAATTCATAACATTTAGAGGAGCACTGCAGCAAACCAACTAGCACTGTTGGGTAAATCCAACATACACCAAAGATTGAGGCCACCTAGCCACATTGCCACATGCTCACACAATCAGTACTACTAGGCACAATGTAGTACACTCATTTTCAGTAAGAGCATTCAACACAAAGTCATTCTACGATGTTTGAAATGAAATAAAAAGATGATTGTATTTAAAAAATACACATATGCAGAAACAATGATGAGACAGATGAGAGCAGAAATCATAACCAATGCATTATGGATGTAGCACTATTCTTCGTCAGGGCACATCTAGGGCTAAAAAGTACATACATCGTACACACATAAGGACATGTAAAAGAGGAACAAAAACAAACAGAACAACATTTGAAAACATAAAGATATTGAAAAAGAACAGCAAAAAAGAAAGTCATAACAAATGTGACCTTCCCCCAAAGAAAACCCCTAAATGAAGTGAGGTAGTTAAACCAAACGTGATAAAATATCTGAATAGGTACCTGTCTGTTGTAAGGTCGGCGACGAGCCATAGGGCTCGTGCTGAGTCACATGTCCAGGGTCATATGCCTGTGCACGTGACCCGCACTAATAAAGGTGCAGAGCAGTCGCCCACTCTGCAGTTGGAAACCAAGCCGGTGTCTGCCTGTTCCTTGCCGTTGTAACGTCGAATTCTGCTCATCGTCGAAAACTGCTTAGGTTGCTACTGCGCATGCGTGAATTTCGATGGCAAAGCAAAATCCGACGGTACTATAACGTCGGATTTTGCTTACCCGTCAGAAAATGCTTTCTGGTCTTCGGGGCAGCGGGGCAGGGGCAGCTGCAGCGGGTAAAGGGGCAGCTGTACATTAACCCTATGTTTCCACAGGGCATATTATTTATTTTAACCCTATGTTGTGCAGGGCAGTGCATTAACCCGTCAGAAAATGCTTTCTGCTTTCAGAAAATGCTTTCTGGACTACGGGGCAGGGGCAAGGGGCAAGGGGCAGGGGCAGCTGTAGCTGTACATTAACCCTATTAACCCTATGTTTCCACAGGGCATATTATTTATTTTAACCCTATCTTGTGCAGCGCAGTGCATTAACCCGTCAGAAAATGTTTTCTGCTGTCAGAAAATGCTTTCTGGTCTACGGGGCAGCGGCAGGGGCAGCGGGGACAGGGGCAAGGGGCAGCTGTACATTAACCCTATTAACCCTATGTTTCCACAGGGCATATTATTTATTTTAACCCTATTTTGTGCAGGGCAGTGCATTAACCCGTCAGAAAATGCTTTCTGGTCTGCGGGGCAGCTGGGCAGGGGCAGGTGCAGCGGGGCAGGTGCAGCGGGGCAAGGGGCAGGGGCAGTTGTACATTAACCCTATTAACCCTATGTTTATGTTTCCACAGGGCATATTATTTATTTTAACCCTATGTTGTGCAGGGCAGTGCATTAACCCGTCAGAAAATGCTTTCTGCTGTCAGAAAATGCATTCTGGACTACGGGGCAGGGGCAGCGGGGCAAGGGGCAGGGGCAGCTGTACATTAACCCTATGTTTCCACAGGGCATATTATTTATTTTAACCCTATGTTGTGCAGGGCAGTGCATTAACCCGTCAGAAAATGCTTTCTGGTCTACGGGGCAGGGGCAGGTGCAGCGGGGCAGGTGCAGCGGGGCAAGGGGCAGGGGCAGCTGTACATTAACCCTATTAACCCTATGTTTATGTTTCCACAGGGCATATTATTTATTTTAACCCTATGTTGTGCAGGGCAGTGCATTAACCTGTCAGAAAATGCTTTCTGCTGTCAGAAAATGCTTTCTGGTCTACGGGGCAGGGGCAGCGGGGACAGGGGCAAGGGGCAGCTGTACATTAACCCTATTAACCCTATGTTTCCACAGGGCATATTATTTATTTTAACCCTATGTTGTGCAGGGCAGTGCATTAACCCGTCAGAAAATGCTTTCTGGACTACGGAGCAGGGGCAAGGGGCAAGGGGCAGGGGCAGCTGTACATTAACCCTATTAACCCTAAGTTTCCACAGGGCATATTTATTTTAACCCTATGTTGTGCAGGGCAGTGCATTAACCCGTCAGAAAATGCTTTCTGCTTTCAGAAAATGCTTTCTGGACTACGGGGCAGGGGCAGGGGGCAGGGGGCAGGGGCAGCTGTACATTAACCCTATTAACCCTATGTTTCCACAGGGCATATTATTTATTTTAACCCTATGTTGTGCAGGGCAGTGCATTAACCCGTCAGAAAATGCTTTCTGCTGTCAGAAAATGCTTTCTGGTCTACCGGGCAGTGGCAGGGGCAGCGGGGACAGGGGCAAGGGGCAGCTGTACATTAACCCTATTAACCCTATGTTTCCACAGGGCATATTATTTATTTTAACCCTATGTTGTGCAGGGCAGTGCATTAACCCGTCAGAAAATGCTTTCTGGTCTACAGGGCAGGGGCAGGTGCAGCGGGGCAGGGGCAGGTGCAGCGGGGCAAGGGGCAGGGGCAGCTGTACATTAACCCTATGTTTATGTTTCCACAGGGCATATTATTTATTTTAACCCTATGTTGTGCAGGGCAGTGCATTAACCCGTCAGAAAATGCTTTCTGCTGTCAGAAAATGCTTTCTGGACTACGGGGCAGGGGCAGCGGGGCAAGGGGCAGGGGCAGCTGTACATTAACCCTATTGACCCTATGTTTCCACAGGGCATATTATTTATTTTAACCCTATGTTGTGCAGGGCAGTGCATTAACCCGTCAGAAAATGCTTTCTGGACTACGGGGCAGGGGCAAGGGGCAAGGGGCAGGGGCAGCTGTACATTAACCCTATTAACCCTATGTTTCCACAGGGCATATTTATTTTAACCCTATGTTGTGCAGGGCAGTGCATTAACCCGTCAGAAAATGCTTTCTGCTGTCAGAAAATGCTTTCTGGACTACGGGGCAGGGGCAGCTGTACATTAACCCTATTAACCCTATGTTTCCACAGGGCATATTTATTTTAACCCTGTGTTGTGTAGGGCAGTGCATTAACCCGTCAGAAAATGCTTTCTGCTTTCAGAAAATGCTTTCTGGACTACGGGGCAGGGGCAAGGGGCAGGAGCAGCTGTATATTAACCCTATTAACCCTATGTTTCCACAGGGCATATTATTTATTTTAACCCTATGTTGTGCAGGGCAGTGCATTAACCCGTCACAAAATGCTTTCTGCTGTCAGAAAATGCTTTCTGGTCTACAGGGCAGCGGCAGGGGCAGCGGGGACAGGGGCAAGGGGCAGCTGTACATTAACCATATTAACCCTATTTTTCCACAGGGCATATTATTTATTTTAACCCTATGTTGTGCAGGGCAGTGCATTAACCCGTCAGAAAATGCTTTCTGCTGTCAGAAAATGCTTTCTGTTCTACGGGGCAGCGAGGACAGGGGCAAGGGGCAGCTGTACATTAACCCTATTAACCCTATGTTTCCACAGGGCATATTATTTATTTTAACCCTATGTTGTGCAGGGCAGTGCATTAACCCGTCAGAAAATGCTTTCTATCAGAAAATGCTTTCTGGTCTACGGGGCAGCGGCGGGGACAGGGGCAAGGGGCAGCTGTACATTAACCCTATTTTTCCACAGGGCATATTATTTATTTTAACCCTATGTTGTGCAGGGCAGTGCATTACCCGTCAGAAAATGCTTTCTGCTGTCAGAAAATGCTTTCTGGTCTACGGGGCAGCGGCAGGGGCAGCGAGGACAGGGGCAAGGGGCAGCTGTACATTAACCCTATTAACCCTATGTTTCCACAGGGCATATTATTTATTTTAACCCTATGTTGTGCAGGGCAGTGCATTAACCCGTCAGAAAATGCTTTCTGCTGTCAGAAAATGCTTTCTGGACTACGGGGCAGGGGCAGCGGGGCAAGGGGCAGGGGCAGCTGTACATTAACCCTATGTTTCCACAGGGCATATTATTTATTTTAACCCTATGTTGTGCAGGGCAGTGCAGCCTAGCATTAACCAGTCAGAAAATGCTTTCTGCTGTCAGAAAATGCTTTCTGGTCTACGGGACAGCGGCAGGGGCAGCGGGGACAGGGGCAAGGGGCAGCTGTACATTAACCCTATTAACCCTATTTTTCCACAGGGCATATTATTTATTTTAACCCTATGTTGTGCAGGGCAGTGCAGCCTAGCATTAACCAGTCAGAAAATGCTTGCAATGGCATTTTTTGACAGTGTTTTTTGTAGCCAACCATATGTTGTACGGAGCAGTCAGCATTAACCCTATGTTAGCAATTTGTGTTATCAATTTTAAACCTGTGTTGTACAGGGCAGTGCAGCATTAACCCTGGTGGCAATTGTGTACCCTATGTTACATCATTTATGGTGAGATTGCAAAATCAGACGGCAGCCTAAGCAAATTCTGACGACACATAAAATGCAATTTTCTGCTGCCCTGCAAAGCCGCCTGTGAGGAATTGTGCCAATATAACCCTATGGTGGCTTGGCGCCGTCCTTCCCGGGCAACTGGAGCTGTGCCTCAGCATTTTTAACCCCATGTTGCATCATTTCGCCAGCCTAAGCAAATTCTGGTGGCGAATCCGCTGTGGAATCGCGGGTATTGAGTCCTTTCATTTTTTCTTTTGTTCTTTTAGAGTATTAAGGCTGTTTTTGCTTAGACGTTTACACATTTTACTGTTAATGTGATGATTGTTTTGCAAAGGTAAATTTTAACCAAACACAATAAAAAATGGAGTCTTTTCCTTTCCCCAGCTGTACAACCTGCAGGCCTGTCTGGGCCCATTTTTAATTCCAAGGCCCCCCCCACCCCTTTTGGTGTTATCTATTGTGGCGGTTGCCCTCCCCGGGCTTTCATTTTGCCTTAAAGTTTAGCCTCCCTGGTGATTTTATTCTGGTTCTGGGCCCCTCGGACCCCTCTAGCCTCATGGGGAGGAGGAGGGCAAACCTCTTTATGTAATGTCTTTGAGGCCCGGTCTTGTGGTGATGAGGTGCTGGTGGGTCCCCCTCCTTCTCAACCGGGCCTCCTTTTGTGGGACCTATTTTCTGCAGCTACTTGGGGATTCTCTCCTCGTGGAGGTCATGGGGCTATACCTGGCGGGTTGTCTCTCCTGGACCAGGTCTGCAGGGCCCCTAGTCCTTTACATCCCCCGCTTTTAGGGGGAAATGTCTCCCAGCGACCCCCCTGCCTGAGGTGTCCGCTTTGCCCCTCTTGATATTAGAGGCTTCATCTCCTGTGGTTGCCACAGTTTGTCTGGTTAGGCATGGCTGCCCCCACTCTCCTCCCCCCGGAAGCTCCACCTTAGCTCCTTTATCCTGCTCTGGGGAACCGTGGTGTCTGGCGTCACTCTTGTGGGCCCTTGATCGGATTTCGCCAGGGCCTCCACGGTGCGGTGCCTTGGCCCTTCCTGGCCTCAATCTTCTCCTGGATGGTTGGTGTGGTGGAGGTTGTGAGGTAGCCCTCTTTGTATAGCTGACTGCTCTGTGGTCCAGAGCCTCCTCCCTCCCTTGCTATGTCCTACGGTATCTTCCTCTGTGCGTTTGCATTAATAGAGGTGCCTCACCTGTTGCACTCGTCCGGGTTGCACTTGTCGGGATCCTTATGAGGCTCCACGGGTGCTCCCGCTATCCCCCTGTTGCTCTCCTCTATGCTTGCCCCTTCAAGGCTCCTGCTGTCCCCCTGCTGCTTTCCTCTAAGCTGGCCCCTTTAAGGCTCCTGCTGTCCCCGTGTTTCTCTCCTCTACGCTTGCCCATTCAAGGCCCCTGCTGTCCCCCTGTTCTCCTCTACGCTTGCCCCTTCCAGGCTCCTGCTGTCCCCCTGTTGCTCTCCTCTACGCTTGCCCCTTCAAGGCTCCTGCTATCCCCCTGTTGCTTTCCTCTATGCTTGTCCCTTCAAGGCTCAGGGCTGGCTCCGGCTGCTTTCCCACTCATAAGGCACTGGATGGACAGAGAGGCTATTTGCAACAAAACTAGCTGCTTGGGTGCTGTAGGCAGATGAGTGTCTGAATTGCCTGGGCCTCCCTTTCACGGCCCGACAGAGGAGATGAGTAGTGCCTTTGAAGGGTTAGTCTTGCCCAAACTATGTAATGGGATGCTAATGAACCTGCTAATAAAACAACTACCCTTTTGTGAGGGTCCAATAATTAATGATATTGAGCATTGATTTCTAATACTTTAAGGAATGAAGCAAGCACACTGTGTTGTGATATGCACTTAGTTAGCAGGCCACACCATTTTTAAAATGTTCGTAGGTAGGCCACCCCCATCAGGTAGTAGACCATGGCCTTCATGCCAGACACCCCTCCAAATGAGCCCCCACCACCTTACTTTCTTATCCCACTTAACGCCCTGGGAGTACTTGAAGCATATATGGGTAACATATAAAACATTCTTGCAGAGGGCTGGTTGTGGGTTCTCTGGATTCGAAGCACCAAACTCAACGCGGGTCTTGGATAGTCTTTCACTGAAGGAAAATCGTAAAGTACATGTACCCATAGTAAGTCTGCATAGCACCATGGATGACACAGTGACTGTGTAGACCTCTAATGATCTACCATCGCCAAAGCCTGAGATACCCATAACCTTACCTGCCATTGCCCCTCAAGGTAGGGGTATATTCAATCTTGCCCCACAAGGGAGGAGTACACCCAATTTTGATCAATCCAAGCATTCGGCTCTCCTCCAAATGGCCGACCTTATGGCCAACATTGCTAAAGAGCTACTATTTTCTAAGGACCCATTTGACCGTGGCTTTTTGTCGGGTGCATTAAATGATTGGGTAGCAGACCTATGGGTGCCGAAATTGAACTCTGCATCCCAGACACGTGGGCATGCTAGCGCTGATGCTACAGGCAGCAAGGGTAAACACTGCCAGCCAAACTCTTTCACAAAGGGAAATGACAGATCAAGCCACTCAAACTGACCTCTGTATTGAGGAATCCCTGAGTTCTATCGGGCCAATATTGGCATGCGATGAAAAGGCAAAAATCCCTAGCGTAGACCTATTACAGGAAACTGTTCCTTCCTTATCTCTGCATGAGCTGAGTGCTGGCCATAAAGAGGTTAAACATCCCACAGTCATGAATGCCAAATTGAAAAGCACTTCCCTATGAAATCTGCCAGTAAAAAAAAAAAAAACAAAAAAAAAAAATCACATATGCCTAAGATAATGGACTCGAACACTCATGACTTTGTAATGGATCACAGATATTTCATTATAACGAACATTCAGAAAACTAAAGAAAAAGAGCCCCAAGAAGCCCTGCGCAATAATGTTCTCGCTTGGTTGTGCCACAGAACTGTCCCAGGAGTAGTCGGACTCAAGGACTTAATGATCATTCGGAGGATAGATCTGAGTGACTGGTGTCTGCTACCCAATTGTGACTGCATTTTGGTGGGCTGTGGGGCCAGCACCTTGCCTGCTTTTCTCAGACGATGCAAATATCTACCCAAAGGGACCTCACACTAACATTATTCTTAGAATTTAGATCTTCAGAGAGTTTCTTATGATTCTTCCTCTTCCTGATTATTGTTAACATGCTTACTCTGATTTTCTCAATACTTGAACTGCAGTTACTAAGTGGATGGTGATTGTTATGTCTTGCCCATTTTGCTCTTATCTTGTTATCGACCCTTATATGTATTTATGTTGTTTGTCTTGTCTGCGCCCTTAAGCCTCCGGGTTCTCAGGTGCGCAATACACATTCAATAAAGTAAAGTAAAAGTGCTCAAACACCGCCTGGGGACTGTATGGGAACCTGACGCATAAAGTGTTGCTAAGTATCACACACCAGGTGAAAAGTGTGGCTTCTCTCTCGTGCAATTATCACACCATTGACGAGAAGTCCTGTCCCGCCTCCCCTCACTGAAACAATTACACTCATTCTGAAAACAACGCTACAACTGACTGCACACTACACATCCCATCTCGAAAAACCGCAGCTATCTGGACAATTGGAGACACTCACTGCCATCCTTGCATCCTTCGAGGACACATATGTGCCTGGCTGCTTCTGTACTCGAAACTCTTTAAACTGAAGCGCTCCTCCTTTACCTGACAATCATTAACTGCTCACAGCAGGACACAACTGTATTAGTTCCGGAGGCAAGTGGCCTTCATAGAATCATAGTTGGCTAGCCCAACCCTCCGATTGGGTTTATAGCTCTTTGGTGACTATTAGCCAATTAGGAGGGTCGTTCTGTTTGGGATATGAGGCACACTGTGGCAAATCAACTTCCGGTGCACCAGTGGTGCAGAGATGAATATCGGTTTCCAAACCATCAAACAACCCCACAACCTCTAGTATACCATAAGGGATCTGAATAGATTGGAAACATAAGCAAATTATAAACCTTGTTCAATTTTGGTAACATGGACGGAGCGGCATGCTTATCTGTGAATAGTCGTGGATCGTTGGTTAGTTGCAACACAGCGATAATACAATTATTACCCAATGTCTTTGCTTTGGGTAATAATCGCTTCGTGAAAGCGAGGCGAGTGGAAAGCATCTAAAAGTTCCTCCAAGCCTGTTTTTGCCATTTAATTGTATTAATCTGTGCTCCGTGCCTCAGTGAATCCCTCTCCCTGCCTTCCCCACCAGCTTCCTCTTCCTGATCCCCGCCCGTCTCCCAGCCCGCCCACCTCCCTGATTGGTCAGATCACTAGTCTTAACGGATATGAGTTTCTTGACCTACTATCCGCCAGTTGTCGCTGGTACCCCGCCCTTATTTCCCTTGTCATCACTGTGTGCCCACAACCCCTTAGGTCCCAACGTTTCACTGTGTGCCCAGACTCCCTGGTTCAAATCTCGTCCCTGCCCCTCCAACAACCTCCGGTTCAGTGTGATGCTGCCAGCTTCTCGCCTGGTCCCCTAAGATATCGTCATCTACCCCATGCCCCTCTCGTGTCCCATGTTGTCGCTGTGTTCCCCCAGCCCCCTCTGGTCGCCCTTGATGTCGCTGTATACCCCCAGCCCCTCTGGTACTGTGATTTCTCTCTGTACCCTCTGGTCCCCTGCATGCTGTTGCGGTTTGCCCCCACCCCCGGTCCCCTGCGATGCCCCTGTGTACCCAACCCCTCCGGTCCTCGTTTACAGTTCCCAGGCATGCCCTCCTGTCTGTGCCCTAGCACCTGCACTGTCTAGGTGTCTCTAGACCGAGTGCAGTAGCTAGTCTTCACATTTGTGCTGCTCATGCCCTGTGGGAGTGTCTTTGCTTTCTCCCTCTTTCCCTCCCTTGTCATCGAATGCCTTTGAAGCGCATTGCGCTTAATCACCGTGTGGATGGAACATCATATCCTACCACTATGCTTACTCTCTACTCTACACATTACACAATTAGAGTGCACCTATATCCCTCAATCAATTCGGCCAAGCTGCTCACATATGACCACTACCCCACAAACACGTCATCACTCTAATAAAAAGCAGCTATATCCCATTACAAACCGGCCTAGCTGCACATATAAGCATATATATACCTAACGCAGCCAGAACCCAGTCTGGGTGTACACCCACCAGACTGCACACATATCATCAACACCTCATACACCCCAGTCAAAAATGTCATAAAACGGATGCAAATTATATATACTGTATAGCTTATGAATTATATGTTCTTTAGCACTACCAAGGAGTTCTCCAGGATGAAGTTTCAAGGCACAGCCAAATAGTTCCTACTGGATAGTATGTGATGTTCCATCCCACTCTGTTGCTCCTGTCAGCAAGCATAGATGTATAAGCCCCCATTTGCTTTATTGGCCCACATTCTGTATAGTTGAAGGCCATTTGAAGTTACGCTGATTTGAACAATGTTAACACAAAGAAGCAAAGTAGTAGAGAAGCAATCAAGTTTTACGCTGATCATTTTATTCTTTACAATGAAATATGTATTAACAGAAAACAAATTGCAAAAACCAGCAAGAACATTTATTTTTGGACAACTTCGAAACAATGGCACTCAGGAGGTTGGTGCGAAATTCAGGTCACCCACACAAGCCAACGCTGAATGCTCCAATGAGGATGACTTCTCTCTAAATGTAAAGAGATGAAAAAGTAAGGCTCAAAGATTGGGATGCATACAATAGCCACCAAAATGTAACGTATGACAGCATGAACATATTAATCAATAATGTATAATGTATTGGGTATTTATAATGCCATATACAGCAAATGGTGCATCAAGGTACATATATTTATAATAGTAATGTGAAATTCAAAATTACAATGTACATGTCATCAGAGTGAACTGGACCTTCCAGCCCTCTAAGATGAGATAGCAATACCCTTGAGATAGATGGGGATGCAGAATTGTATTCAAACATCAATAATCGAAAAACAACTCAGGTAGTTGGCAAAAGTATAAGTGTTTTAATATCAATTATCTAAAACAGGAATAATAACGGACATCAGCAGATGTCTCTCATCACTATCTCAAAGTGTTTCATTAAAAAAATGGCACCTTTATAGTAAATATTCGTCATTGATGACGTTAACCTGTGTATCACTCATGTCATCCTACGTGGGAAAACCTAAATACCTACGGGTGAATGCGATAGGGTCTAAACGAATCATCTAGGTATACTATCCATACTCGTTTGGGCAGTGAAATAAAGTGATAGGCTTCTTAACATCAGGTGGGGCAACTAAGCCCTTCCCTAAAATGTCACTATAAATGTCACTAAATATATAACGTCTAATTGGCTACACAACTATAGGACCCTTGATCATGCGGTCCTTTATCATCGGTAACTGTCCAACCTCTGTCAGTACCCTCCCAACCTATGTTAGCAGCTCTCAGGCTGAGCGTCCAGGTGCAGATAAGCTAGTCTTAACCACAGCTTCCCAACAATTAACATGATCATCCACCATCACCTCAGTGGTCTGCTGGCAATTAGGGCGTTGAACTCGTCCTTGGAAATGTTCCTTGCTACTGAAGAATTCAGGGGAGTGAAGGCACACTCTGCCTTTGTGCGTAGGTGTGACCATCATGCTCTTCCGACTTCTTCTCCCCACGTGACTAAAGACCACGAAATTGAGCTTTCAGAATTCAGATTTTCCGGACTAATGTCCAGGAAAGTCATAATTGTATAAAAAATGTATATTTTATGCGGCTAGTAGTTTTGACCATTGTTCCTGAATACATATTCCTAAATTTCACAATTTGCATCACATTGTATCAAAAAACTCCCACTTGTGTACAATTCAACCAGTCTGTTACAAAAGGAATGAATTGCCATTTGCATCTGTCGGTCACTTTTTCATTGGTGCCTGAGACAATTTTATGCCCCAGGCCAACCTGGTGGCCAACCATGCTTGGATAGTGTCATACATTCTGTTGATGTAGCTGTAGTCTTGGTCATAAATCCCTGAGAGGGGAATGAGGATTTGGGTATCATCGGCATAGTTGGTATAAAATATGTCCAGAGCGTGGTTTTGTATAAATGTTGTAAAATGTTGGGGAGACCCATGAGCCTTGAGGGACCCGGCAGGGAACTTGAGTTGGATGGGCAGCAGTGCTTCCAGCATAGACACTGTGTGCCTGCAAGAAATTAGGCAATCCATTTGGTGGACTTGGGTGAAATGTTGGCAGCTAAAGTGAGGTGGTGGCAGAGTGTTTGGTGGTTGACCAGGTCAAATGCTGCCGATGGATCGAGAAGGAGGAGGGCTAGGTTGCCAGTGACGTGGATATCGTCGAGTTGGTTTTTCAGGTCAAGGAGGAAGTATTCTGTGCCATGGACAGGTCTGAAGCCTGACTGGTGAGGGCTGAGGATGTTGTGTTGTTTCAGGTAGGCTTGTATTTTAATGTATGATATGATATGATATGGAATTCATAACGCGCCTATACACAAGTGTTTCTAGGCCAGACAAGACAAGGATGGGGAAACAGAGGGAGGACGAAACAACGATCTTACTAGGCCTGGTCATTTAGATCACGCAAGTGTAGGGAAGGGGATGTAATCAAAGGTGCAGCCAGCGGGTGGCTCAGTGCAGGTAATCAAAAGTGCAGCCAACGGGTGGCTCATAAGTGCAGAGCGAAGGGGATGTAGGGTTACAGATACAGACCTCAAGTGCTGGGGCAGCCAAAAGGCAGTGCAAGGTGCAACTGGACAGGCAGGGACCTGGGCCCAACTTCAGAGGGTGACCAGTGCATGGACCAGACGGGTCATCAGCAGGGGAGAGGAAGAGAGAAAGCAGAAGCAAAGAGGAAGGTCTTGAGTTGCTTCTGGGACCAGAGGTAGTTCTGCTCAAGTTTGAGAGAGGCAGGGAGGCTGTTCCAGAGGGAGGCCCCAGCTGAAGAAAGAGATCTGCCCCCAACTTTCTGCTTTGAAAAGCGACTGACCCTCAGAGAGTTGGAGGTGGATGAGCGGAGAGCTCGAGAAGGGACATGTTTAGGAAGAGAGAGTTGTAAGTAGAGCGGTCCCAGTCCCCAGAAAGACTTGTGGACAATGCAGAGGGTCTTGAACTTGATCCTTGCCACCATTGTGGGCAATGTAGGCAGCAATGGTAGATGAGTGTTCAAAATGGCTGCGCATCGACGCCATGTTATCCTGGCTCACATTTTACACACTAGCATTACAAAGCTGTGTCTCCAGGTGTCACAGGTCCTCTGTCTGTTACGCAGGGGCAGCACAAACTTGTGCATCCCCATAGGGTTATGGCACCTGCACTATAGTAGTACACAGGACACAGTAACCCCTCCGGGATAGAGGGTTAGGGTCTGTTGGATTGGATAGGCACAGGGAGGTAGGGTAACCGGAAAGAGAGTTAGGTAGAGGGTGTGGAAAGTAAGGGGGAAGTAGGGTAAGGAACAAGTTACTTACCTGTAACTGTTCTCTGTCGTCGGGCTGGGAATCCCCGGTATAAGAAAAAAAAGTTTCACTTTTGTTTATAAACTGTCTTTATCCTATAAACCAATGTCTGAGCTATGGGTCATACTGCCACCAGCCAATGACTGCCCTCTCCCTAAGCACCTCCTCTGGCAGCCATCCTCAGATTTGGTAGCACGTAAAGTGGCAGTATGACCAAGAAGAGCCCCAGAGGGGCAGGTGGGTTCACATGTGATTCCATGACAGACCCATGCTGGAGAACAACAGTTACAGGTAAGTAACTCGTTCCTTCTCCAGCATGGGGTCTAGCATGCATTCACATGCACATGAATAAAGAATACATAGCCCGGGAGGATAGCTCAGCGGCAACGTGCGTGCCTTGGAAGCAAGATGACACGAAGCAACACAGGTTCGATTCCCGGGTCCGCGCTTAGAAACCTCTGGGTGTTTAAGCGCGTTATAAATACGCAACTAAGACAAAAAAGAAAAACAATTATGCAACCAAAAAAAAAACAATTCCTGTAACAGCGCCTCGATGCCCGTGGGCTGTGTGAGTGCTTTAAAAATGGAAATAAATAAAATAGCAGTACATACATATAGGCAAGGCTCAACAGAAGGAATTACTCTTACCTCCTCACCTTCAAGCAACCAGGTTGCGTAGCACTGCTTGGCCGACTCTGTACTCCTCTCTGAAATCCCTGTCAATGCAGTAGAATTTCGTGAAGGTGTGGGTAGACCTCCACGTAGCAGCCCTGCAGAGGTCTAGCAGGGGCACAAAAGACAGGAACGCAGTCGTCGCAGCGATCGCTCTGGTGGAGTGGGCTCTCGGACGGCCAGCCAGCGGTTGGTTTGCCAACTAGTGACAATGGGAGATGGAAGCCTTGGACAAGGCCTTCCCATGGTTCACAGGACCAAAGTTAACAAAAAGCCGAGAAGCCTTCCGGAAACTCTTTGTGCAGGCCACATAAAACGTCAGCCCTCGAGCCATATCCAGTGAGTGCAAAGTCTTTTAAGCCGGCAACGAAGGCGTCAGAAAAAACACAGGCAACACCAAGGGTTTGTTCACATGAAATTCGGATGGAAACTGGACCATGAAGTAGGGGTGCGTCCGCAGCACCACCCTCGTCTCGTGGAAAGTGAAATAAGGCTGTTTGCAAGACAGGGCATGGATCTCACCTACTCTCCTGGCAGAGGTAATGGCCACGAGTAAACATGTCTTCCAAGAAGGAACTTGAGCAGAGCTTTATGCATAGGCTAGAAAGGGGCCCCGTGAGCCTAGTCTGCACCACGTTGTGTTCCCACACCGGGGCAGCATCTTCACCGGCGGGAGCGATCGGAACAGTTCCCTAATGATCTCCATGACTAGAAGGTGCGACCAAAGCAAAGACTGTCCTGGAGCCCTGTTGTAGCGGGAGATAGCCGCCAGATGCACCAGGATGGCGACGTGCGCCAGCCCTGACGTAGCCAACGACAAGTTGGAAGGACTTGTGGGCCGTGACCCTCAGAGGGTTAATCTTCTGTGATCGGCACCAGGTCGCGAAACGCTTCCATTTGTGTCTGTAACACTTCAGAGTCCACGACTCCCTGGCCTTGGCGAGGACCTCCCTGCAGTCCGCAGGCAGCCCCTAACCACCGAACTCGAATGCTGCAGAAGCCAGGGCTTCAGGTTCAGCGATCTTGGGTCGTGGTGCAGTATTGCGCCTCCTACCCTGGCGAGAAGATCCACGACCACTGGTAGCTTGACTGGAGGGGACGCGGACATGCTGAGAAGGTCCGGGTACCAGATTTGCTTCGGCCACACTGGTGCGACGAGGATCATCCTGAACCAGCACTGTTTGAGTTGACCGATGACTTGTAGTAGCAGCAGCAGCAGCAACGGAGGGAACGCATACAGGAACAGGCCTTCCCAAAGGGAAGGTGAATGCCTTCCCCATGCTCCCCGGCTGGGGGAAGCTGATGGTGAACCTCCGGCACTCGGTGTTCATCGCCGTCGATAACAGATTGATGTGAGGACTGCCCCACGTGAGGAAGAAGTTGTCCACTTCACCCTGCAGAAGCTCCCACTCGTGGCAAGAGCGCAGCTCCCTGCTGAGTGAGTCGGCGATGGTGTTCTTTATTCCTGCCAGATGGAAGGGTACCAGGAACATCCCTTGGGCAACGGTGTAGTGCCCCAGATCCTGCGCTTCCTTGAATAGGGTCGGGGATCTGGTGCCCCCCTGCTTCCTGATGTAGAACATCGTGGTGGTGTTGTCGGTGAAGACCCTTACCACTTTGCCCTTGGGGGACGGAAGGAACGACCTGAGGGCCCAGAACCCGGCTCGGAGCTCCCGGATGTTGATGTATAGTGACCTCTCCTCCGGGAGCCAAAGGCATCTCTGGTGTGCGCTCCCCATCCTTATAGGGAGGCGTCCGTCGTCACAGTTTCCTGATGTGCCGGGGTCTAGAAGTTCATGCCCGCTGCTAGATGCGCGCGGTTGCCCCACCACCGGATCGCTTGGCGGAAAATCTCATTGAGGGAGATCCTGTCTTTGAAGCTGCCCGCCGCTTGCATCCAATGGGCGTCAAGGAACTCCTGCAGTGGCCGCATCCGCAACTTGCACAGACGCACGAGGTAGATGCATAACGACATCATGCCGAGCAGGGACTTGATGGACCTCACCCTGGCCACTTCCATGGTCAACAGTCGTTCTACCTTGCCCATGATGGCTTTCGTCCTCTTCTCCGACGGTGAAGCCAACCGTGCCACTGTGTCGAGTCTGGCTCCCAGGAACAGGGCGTCTTGCGACGGTACCAAGTGGGACTTTGCAAAGTTGATCGAGAATCCCAGTTCTGTGAGCAGGCGGACGGTCTTCGCTGTGTGATCGAGTTCTCTTGACTTTGCTCGGATGAGCCAATCGTCCAGATAGGGGAATACGTGGATCCCCTGCAGCCGCGCCGCCACCGGTGATAGGCACTTAGTGAAGACCCTTGGCGCCGACTTCAACCCGAAGGGCAGGGCCTTGAACTGGTAGTGCCGCACTTGTAAGAACTTTCGATGTCCTTTTCGTATGGGGATGTGGAAGTAAGCATCCTCCAAGTCCAGCGATGACAGGAAGTCGCCTTCCTCCAATTGTCCCAGCACGTGCTGAAGGGTGACCATCCGGAACTTCTGGGACTTGATGTATTTGTTGAGGCGGCGCAGATCTAGGATGGGCCGCCAGCCGCCGGTCTTCTTTCGGACAAGGAAGTACCGCGAGTATACTCCGGATCCCCAGAGCCTCTTTGGGAAGAGTTCTATTGCGCCCTTTCTCAGCATTACTCGTACCTCCAGAAGCAGCTGTGGCACATGGTTTTCCTTCCTGGCCACAGGTGGGAAACGGGGACACTTTCTTTGGAACTCCAGGGAGTGCCTGTTGGCCAGCACCCAACGGTCAGTGTAGATGGACTCCCACACGCTGATGAATTTCGCCAGCCGGCCTCCCACCGGGGTGCTCGGGTGGGGGCCCGGCGTCACGGCCGGTTCAGTCTTGTTTCGCCGAGGCCTTGCCACCTTTGCCTCCTTGGCGACGATGACGGTCCTCCTGTCTTGTTGCGGCATCTGTAGGCTTCCTGCGACGAGGAGTGGGCTGCCTGGCGGTACGACGAGGCATTGCTGCCGAATCCTTTGGAGGCACCTCAAGACTTGCCACCGGAGGTCCGAAAGGACTGCCGTCGCTGATGGAGAACCCAGGGCCCGTGCCGTCTCGGAGTCCACCTTGGTGGCCTGCAGCGACTCGTCCACTGCCTTGGCGAACAGGTTGTTCCCGTCGAAGGGCATGTCCAGTACCCTGGTCTGCACGTCCTGACGGAAATCAGTGGCCCTGAGCCAACCGCGCCAGTGATGGCAAAGGCTGTTGCCCATCTGGCGAAAGCCGGTGTCGGCGATGTCCGTGGCCACCGTGATGGCGTGGTCCGATGCCACCTCACCTTCCTGCAGGATTTCAAGGGCTTCTGCCCTCTTGTCATCTGGGAGGAAGTCCAGGATGGGAGCGATCTTGAACCACAGCTCCCTGTAGTAGCGCGCCACGATCGTGAGGGCGTTGGCTGCCTTGATGGTCGTCGCTGCCGACGAGATGACCCCTCGTCTCATGGCATCCAGCTTCTTCCCCTTGGCGTCCGGCAGGGAAGTAGAAGTTGATGCCGTCGCCCCTGCCGATTTCTTCTTGGCCGCCGCAGAGACCACCGAATCCGGGGACGGCTGTGCCCTGAGGCACATCGGAGCGGAGTCCGGGAACCGGTACTTCTTCTCGCACCGGTCCCTCTTCGCATGGGCCGTGGACAGGTTCTTCAGAAGGGACAGTCCTTCGTCCCAGATGTCGTCCAGTAAGGGGACCAAGAGGACGGTCTTCCTCTTGGCCTCCTGTCATTGGTAGAGGAACCCTTCCTTCTTCTGCTCTTTGGGTCATAGCTGGAAAAGCTCCGATGCCCTGGCGATCATGGCGTAAAAGGAGACAATTTCGTCGGGAGGGGAGGCCCGGGCAGGGGGTGATGGGAGATCCGTCCCGTCGTCACCGTCGTCGTCCGTCCCTGTCGTCGCCGTCCCCGTCTCGTCCCTCGGTTGAGGGGATGGGGGTGAAGGCTGGAAGGAAGGTGGAGGATGGACTCGCCTCTGCTTGTTCGGTGGGCTCCCCGACGGTCCAGGCGCTGCTGGATCGTCCGCTGGTGGTAAGGGCAACCCTGTCCTTATCTCTGTACACAGGGTCTGCAAAGCCATGAAGATTGCGCCTGAATTGTCTTGTGGCATCTGTTGCGACAGGAGCGAAGGCTGGGGCGCGGGTTTCTCCACTTCCTCGACAGTCTGCAGTTCCTCGTCGGCTCCACCGTTGCTCTCTACGTCTGCCTCATCGGGATCCCTCCCGTAGGTTCTGGCCTCCTCGAACTTCTTGTCCAGGATCTTTTTGACGCCAGCCAGCTCATCCTCGGTGGTGGTTTCCGTGTCAGTTAGAGCTACCGTGTCCCACCCCTCTTTCTCATCCTGGGGTTTCACGGGGTCTTCTCGATAGGCTGGAAAGATGTTTCCCTCCTTGGTGGCAGGGAAACTCTGGGCCAAGAGGTCATCTCCACTGGGGTAGCCTCCGCAGGCTTTGCCAGGGCCGCCACGACTTCTTTAATCGAGGCCTTCGCCGGGTGAATTAGGGCCTTCATGACCTTGGCCGTGTCGGAGGCCTTCACCTTAGGGGGATGGCCACCGCCTCACCCCCACCCCTCTTGGCTTTCTCCATCGGGATCAACCGGGGCTTCTTCCGAAGCTTACCCGGGTTCTCCGACTTCCTTTTCACCGAGCCAGAGCGTTGGCTGGTGAATGATGGCGTCTGTGACATTGCGCCCTGCCTGGCAGCCGAGGAGCCCGAACCAATGGCGCTCCCGGTGCCCGCAGACTCGCGGTGCTTAGCTTTTTGTTGGGCCCCCGTCGCCAGAGCGCCCTCAAAGGTCTTAGAAGACCGCTTAGATTTCTTCTTCTCATCTGCTGCTGGGCTCTTCCCCTTCAGCCAGTTGGTGAGTCAAATACGAAGATCCTGCATTGTCCGGACGGACATGTTCTTACAGAACGCACAGTCCTTCTCCACGTGCGATTTGTCGTCGTGAAGGCAGTAGAGGCACCAGTAGTGCTCATCTTCCTTGAAGACGTTCTGTAATCCACATCCCGGCCAGTTCCTGAACAGTTTGGATCCAGTAGGCGTCAAATCTTCCTTGTCTTGGGCCGTGTCCGAAACGGGGTAGGCCTCAAAGGTCTTCCGGAATCCTCCAAGAAGTGTAATTCGACGAAAATCCGCCCTTGAGGGGCGTAGAAAAATTCCAAAACGGGTCCCCGTTGATCGGAAGAAAAATCGGTGGAGCTTGAGGCTCGAATTGACCGAAAATATAAGAGTATACTCTTTGAAAAAAAAAAAAACGCAATACGCAGTAAAAGCTCGAGAGCTAAGCATGAAGACTCCCAACACTTGAACGTGCGGTAAAAATCTGAAGATGGCTGCCAGAGGAGGGGCTTAGGTAGAGGGTAGTCATTGGCTGGGGGCAGTATGACCCAGAGACCAGTGATTGGTTATTAGTAGAAAGACAGTTCAGAAACAAAACTGAAACTGATTTTTTCTTTACCGAGGATTCCGAGCCTGACGACGGGGAATATTCATGAGCATGTGAATCCATGCCAGACCCCATGCTGGAGAATGAGAAACATCCCCCGGGTGACGGCACAGTGACACAATTCCTGCGCCTCTGGAGAGTGCCAGGGATCTCGTGCCCCCCTGCTTCTGTATGTAAATCATTGTGGTGGTATTGTCTGTGAAGGCCCTCACCATTTGCCCTTGAGGGACAGAAGAAATGACTTGAGGACCCAAAACACTGCCCGTAGTGTCTTCTCCAGTAGCCACAGGCCTCTGGCGTGGAGACGTCCGTTGTGGTTTCCCCAGCCTTCCAGGGAAGCATCCGACGTGAACGTCTCCTGGTACGGCGGGCTCTGAAGTCTGTGCCCCTGGCGATGTTGGAGTGCACGCCCCACCACCTTATCGCTCGACGGAACTCATCGAGCACGATCCTGTCCTTGAAGCTTCCAGACACCTGGATCCAACGGGAGTCCAGTAATTCCTCAAGTGGTTGCATGGGTACACATGAATTCCCTGTAGTCACGGATGGGCCACCAGCCAAGCTAGGCACTTCGCAAAGATTCTGGTCGTCGACTTCAGTCCGAAGGGGAGAGACGAAAAACGGATTCCCATTAATCGGATGAAGAAATGATGGAGCACACAGGCTCGATTGAACAAAAATAGAGTTTTCTGAGTCAAAAAGCGCAAAAAAAGCAGAAGGCTCTAAGAGTGGAACACAAGGACTCCCAACACTTGAATGTGCAGTAGAAAATGTGAAGATGGCTGAGGAGGGGCTTAGGGAGAGGGCAGCCATTGGCTGGGGGCAATATGACCCAGAGCTCAGTGAATGGTTTATAGGAGAAAGACTGTTCATAAACGAAAGTGAAACAGTTTTTTCTTTTACCGGGGATTTCCAGCCTGATGGGGAATATTCACAAGCATCAGAATCCATGACAGATTCCATGCTGGAGAAATGCTCCTCGACAACTTCTGCTTCTCCTCCAATGATCCCATGACTGTTGATAAATCTCTGTGCTCATGAGGCTGTGCGCATCACACACACACACTTCATTACCTTGACACTATGTTGAGACAACAGACTGCCCAACACCTTACCCAGTGCGTGCTTCACTACTGTGCAGCATGCATATAACACATTAATTATGGCCATTCAGTGCACGGAGACAGTTGTGACTCATACAAGTTACATTGGTATTCACACATATTACGCATTGATGAATAAACAGGGCTACATAGCTCTGGCTTGTAGATCTAGGCGGGATTGTCAGTTCTGTGCTTGCATGACGTTCCAAGTGCCATTTCAGTAGATGGTGAAGGCACGTTCTAAAGAAACAAAGGCTGAAATCAATATGTCAGAGTGTTAGTGCTCTGTTCATTTAGTACTGCATTCTTTTGCTATGTGTAAGCGTCTCCTAGGAAACATTTGTTGCGTAACTCACATAAGTAGATTTTACATTAAGCACATTAGATTTCTATTTTTGCTTAACAGTCTTTACATTGCTGGTTGTTCCAACACTAGCACGCAGTTTTTTTTTAAAATCACATTTTATTGTTTTTTTATTTAGACATTACCTAACACAACCTTGACTCCAATGAGTCAAACAACAATAACTCACTGGCCGTCCAGATGGCATCCGACGGGTTCTCTCTATCGAGAAGAACTTGGAGACGAGTTAGGTTCAAACATATCAGTGATCCATTGTTCCAAGAACAATTCCATGTATGGTCCCTCCGTATTTTCTGGCAAGCCTAGAATTCACTGCAGTATTGAGGGTTCCCTTACTGGGTCCGCAACCCTCTTCCGATCAAGCCGCTTCACCCATGCAATGCTGTGGACATCCAGCGTCGGGCATCCTCGGGATATGGCAGGAGGCAGATGTAGGGTGGATGCAGCGAACTCCAGGAGAAGATTACAGGTCGGGTCTGCTTGTGGAGCCGTCTGTGCTTCAGCACGCCGCGAGCCACAATGCTTGTTCAGGCCTCTTGGATTCTCGCCGGCTAGGGCAGCTCCTTTTGCTGGTAGGTGTGAGCACTCTTGTGGATGCAGCGTGGTTGGGGTGGCCAGTCCCGTGCACGTCTCACACCGTCTGATGCCCACCAGGCAGGCCCCCACCTTTGTATCCGCAGTCCCCGGACGGGCACTCTGGGCGGCAGCACTGGTGGTCCACTGTTTGGATTCCAGGGTGCTGTTGCAGGGGCAGCGTCACCCCCACCAGGTGATCGATCTTCTGTGTTCCTTCGCCCGCACTGGACTGGCTGGGCGCTCCATGCAGGTCTGCGGGTAAGGTATTTCTTTTGGATCGTTGTCCCTTCACGTGGAGCCTTGCGTGCTTCACCTAGTGCTTCTGCATCTGCGGGGCCGCCTCGGTCGGCAGATAAGTTCTCTGTGTTCTATGGGTCTCGGGTGCCTCCCTTTATGCGCTCGATGACCTGTTATAGTGCAACTGAGTTTCCAGGCGGCTCCTCCTTGATACACTTGGTTCTCGAAGGTCGCGCTTCAGTCTGCGGCCATCTTGGCGTTCCTACCTCGAATACACGCTGATTTCTTCCGCGGCTTGTATATTGCTGGCGGGTCTGATTTTTGATTCCGTTTTTCGCCCAAATGTTCCCCACTCATTTGTCACTCCACAGGGATGGTTTTCCCCTCAGGGTTTACTAGAATAGCAGGCTATTTTACAGGATGTTTGTCGGCGGTTGAGAGAGCTCGGAGACTCACATCTTCATCACTCTGCTGCTAGCCACGCCCTTCCAACACTAGCACGCAGTTTAGTCTTCACACCAGGTAGACAGAGTAATGACAAGCTAGCCCAAAGACGCTGCAATCCCTTTAGTGAGCCTAATGAGTTGCTTGTTCCCCTGGGCATAGAGTAAGAGCCCAGGAGTGTGTGAGGGCCAGGAGGTGAGAACCTGACCTCAGCCAGAAGAAACATAACACAAACAAAGCAACAGCATGAACAGTGACATTCAATCAGTGGAAGAACTAATTGTATATCACTAACAATGCCAATTATCCTAAAAGGGGATTTTAACATAGCATGGGACCCCTCTAAGGACAGAACCAAAATAGCACAGGGGGCACAAGGGAAACCCTGGCCTTGGTAGACGCGTGGAGGGCGTTTGAAGGGATAGCAGGAGGGGTACACCTTCTACTGGCATGCTCACCACAAGCAGTCGAGGATAGATTACGTGTGGCTCTCCAGAAGTCTGCTGGGCCACACTACAGGGATCTCGGTCGAGACTATCATGCACTCAGATCACGCACCCATAACCCCACACCTGAAAAGAAACCGACGACCTGCTGCCAAATCGGTCGAACAACTGTATCAAGCAAATTATCCGCCCCTCCTAGAAAGGATCAGAACGAAAATTATGGGGGCCCCTACCCATAACACTGCTAGGCCAAATAAATGTTATAAAAATGGTCATATGAGAGTTATCCGGGATCGGCAGAATGAAGATAGGGGAAAGAGATGGAGGCCAACGGACAGATCAGTAGCAGGGGAAAACTTGGAAGAGATGCTATGGAAACCCAAACCAGATAAACCACCCGAAATGTCCTGTAGCAAGATTCTGGCTCTAGTGGGCGACGCGTAGAATGAACCAATGAAGAGGGGACACATCACCCCTCACCCATCACTGTTCACGCCGTTATTGGACAATCCACAATTCACCCCGGGACACAAAACCGCTGCATTCACCAAATGGCAGCAGGGGGGGATGCCAAAAGATCAGAGATATGTATGCGCGGAATCAGGTCAAACAATTCGACCAATATACGGCAGACTTCGAACTGGGGGAGAGGGAGAGATTTCGCTATGCACAACTAAGGCACTGGTTATTCCAACCCTCCATGAAACAAGCAGGGACATGCTAGCTAACGCCCTTTGAAAAATACCTGAATATAGATTCCGGCGACAGGCGGGTGGTCACCTCCATATACGTGCACCTAAAAGTGGTTGAAGATCCCCCTCCGAGGCCATACATGAAAACATTGAAATTATCCACGGGACACTGAATAGAAAAGAGCGAATGGTCGAAACTATGGGTGAGCATTCCCAAGATCACGAGATCCCTCCAAATTCGGGAAATCTGGGTAAAACTGCTTTTCCATTGGCACCCAACGCCCTAAAGACTACACAAAATTGACCTGGGGGAATCGAAATTCTGTTGGAGGGAATGTGGAAGGGAGGGAACGTGGAGCCACATAGGTGGGACTGCCCCAAAATAGAGAGATATTGTGAGAGCATACAAGAGGGTTCTGCACAGACTGGTCAAGGTTATTGGAGTTCCTACAGGAAGGATCGAGGGGTGCTTGGTGTCCAAGGAACATGCGCCTCTTGGGTATAGCAGGATAGCCTCTGATCGAGCTACTACAGGGGAGGTGCCCCGAGGACTGAACAGAAGCACGCAGTGCAGCACTGACTCATGACACCAAGGATAACGAAGCCCGGAGATGGCACTTTAGCACTATGGACTACCGTCAAACCAAAGGGGGTGAGGGGGCGTACACATTTACGGTTGAATGTCCATTTTGGGATGCCCAGGCCCTGTCATTGGATTCAGTGGTTTCCTGTTAGGAAATAAGATGGCCCCGGTGGCCTCTTGCTTTCTATCGCCTGTTACCTTACTTTTCCCAAAGTCACAGGAAGCCCTGACTCTGTCCCTTCTCCCTGACTGGCTGTTGGGTGAAGTTCCATATATGGTGTTGTGGGGGAAGTCCAGGCCAGACTGGCTGGAGCCTTCCCAATCACTGTATGTTGTGGGTACGCCCTTGGGGTGGGACCTAGGTGAATGGAGTGTGTGACGAATACGCACTCTGTGTTATGGGTGTCTAGTATCTGGCGTTTGACACAATGACTGAGACAGCCCTGCCCAAAACTGGTATGAATGCAGTGTGTAGTGCTGAATGGCATGGTACTTGGCCGAATCCACATTCTGTGTTGAGAGTGTCTGGATGGAGAAGAATGGCCTGAATGCACTGTGCGCCTGATTGGCTGCCTGACTGCCCTTCTGAGTGATTGGTTGCCTGAGTGTGACCCAGCAGAATGAATGGGAGATCAACAGTATATCTGGGGGCCTTTCACTACTAGAAATCGCTCAGAAGCTGAAGTAGAAACTGACATCGAAACTGACGCAGTTCAGAAGCTGAAGTTGAAACCGATGCTTACCTTTGAAGCCCACTGGAAGAAGAACTGCTGCTGCTGTCCTTCGCTAATCTGAAAGCTGCTGTGCCTTCAAGGAACTGATCCAAGAGAGGACCTGGCTAGGAGATCTCTTCCCGAGCTACAAGGGGCCATTGTGCACAAGCCGATCTTTGCCAAAGCTCCCTGGTAGACAGACCTACGAAAGGCTGCCGACGCGGAGAAGGGGACCGCCGAGGAGATCAAAGAGAAACACCGGACAGCCGTCCGCCGTCGCCGACCTGAGCCACAGAGCTCCCTTTGCCTAAGAACATTTGATCCAAGGACTGGGACTAGAAATTGGTATGCTTCAGTCTGGTCTTCTGGGTGTATTGCTGTCCATGTAGAGATCTTTCTTGTATGGCCGTCAGTGTGGTTGCTGTGGTAAAATCATTAGGCTTGCTTTTTTGGTGTGGTTTTGCATACTGCATCAGTTATGCTTAGAACGTCAATCTCTGCGGTTCACTATCCTGTTCAGGAAAGCATGGTAGCCTACTAACCCTTGATTTGCCAGCTTCTTCAGACTGTTGAATGCCCTTTGCCCTAGTGGGCTCATATTGTTGGATCTGTCCACAATATATGAGCTGGTTGGAAAATTGGCAAAGTTCTTTGCTTCAACTGGCTGCTTTTTTGTTCTGGATTTCAATTCACCGGGTGTACGCTGATTATGCCCTAAATTTTGTTGAAGCACTTATGGAGCAACAGGTGTTTCTTCAGGGAGTGTGCAAAGCGGTCTCCTTTGTTACCCAGGATTTACTCTTCATCGCAAACTTTGTGTGGTGTACTGACTGTTGGATTATGATCAGACGACGGATGGACCAATTTATACTTTTGTTCCCTGCCCCACTCTTCAGAGGGTTGCCCTTCATCATGCTGGATGCTTGTGGGCAGGGGCTGGGGGGGCTTGCAATTTGTAAGCAAATGACAGATCTTTGACCGGTGCTTGTCTGCAGGACTTGGAATGTTAAGCTACATCCTTTTTGCGTGCCTTATTGCAATTTATCCAGCATTCTGCTTTGCAGGTAGTGAATAATGCATACGTGGTACCTCCAGCATTTGCTTTAAAATTGTGATTTTTCCCTTTTATAGTCTGTGTGTGTCTGTGTGTGTGTGAAGCTCAGATTCCTATTAAGGATGGAGGTGCTATCTTATACCTGTTGCTCATTCCTGGTCTGATTGGAATCAGGGGTGTTGGCGGAGGTCCTGGCCCATGCGCCACAATCCGATCAGGCATTCCCCTTCAGAAAGATGTCCTTTCGTGGCTAAAAAGTTCTGTGAGAAGCCCCAGGCCAAAGCCCAGATGAACAAGAAATTGGACAGCCGCTTTAGGCTACTGGATGGGGAACAAGTCCTCCTGGCCTCCCACCCTCAACCACACTCTTCAGTTGTGGCGGCAGCCTCTTGTATTCCAAGCCATCCTCGTTGTCGTCCACAGCAGGGGCCGCCTCTACCTGTCTATACAAGGAGGACAGGGCCCTCGAGTCTATTCGACAGGAGATGTTGTTATCTCAACGCTGGGCTGTACTTGCGACAGGCCAACGCTGATACCCTTCTAGCCACGGTGAAATAGAAGCTGTGGCGAGAGATCGGGGGTGTTCCTGCCCGACATACACCCGGAGAGACAGGCCTCTATTAAAGCCAGGCTGACAGAGACCTGCGCAGTTGCGCAGGACCTCATGGGGTCTTTGGTCTCGCACATCGACACAGCCAGTAGATGCCTCTGCCTGGGGGTCTAGAGGAGATGGACGGCGTAGATGCTTGCCACAAGGTTCTCCTTAGATGTAAAGGAGAGGAGTCTAGACCTTCAGTTCGAAGGGACGGACCTCTTTCATTCGACCACCGATGACAAGCTGACAGTAAAGAAGACCTCAACGCAAACTGCCAAGTCCCTGGCCATCCTGACCAAACCTGGGCAGAAGTCCTTCCCTCAAACCCAGGGCAGGTCCGACTTCAAACCCTGCTCCTTCAGCAGCTTGAAGGGGTTCAGGGACCATGATATGCTGCAGCCTGACTGATCCCCCAGCGACCACAGGAGGAAGCAGCAGAGGACCTTGCACCACTTTTTCCGCTCCTCCTCCTCCGCTCCTACCTCGGACGCCAAGAAGCAATGACGTGACGGTCGGGTAACACAGCTCGCTGGTGGGGGCCGGCTGGCTCTCTTCGCAGCTGCACTGGCTTCTGTCTGCCTCTTCTTTTTCCTCTTTTTCCTTCTGCTTCAGAGAGGATCCCCGGCACTGTTGCGGGAGATCCTTCTTCTTTTGGACATGCAGGTGTTGGAGCCGGTTCCTCAGTCAGATATGGGCTCCGACCTCTACTACAGGATTTTTGCATTACCCAAGAACAACCAGGCTTGTTTGAGGGTAGTGTAAGGAACTCATGGTGTCAACAGTAAAGACAGACAAGTGCTCACAGTTCAAGGGTGTTTATTAAACTGTATGCAGGTTGGAAAAACATCTAATCTAAACCTAAATCTACAATGGGAGTAAGCGTCGACCATCAAATGAAAATAGGCAGTCCTAATGGCGTTGTGTCAAATAAAAAGGGCCTGGGCGGCGCTGTTGCGCTCGGTGAAGATGGCCACCTAAGTGAAGGCTCTGTGCTGGGAGGCATTATTCTTGTGGAAATCAGCGTTGGTGCACCGTAGTCTACCGAGGGGACATCAACAGATTACTCCCATGCACCCTGTCTAATTATCAGCCGGGTCTGGAGACGAGAGCCGGCTCCGTTACGGAGCTTTGGGCGGCTGTTGGTGGACTGGGAGTCGGCATCGGCCTGATCCGACTGACGCTTCCGTGGGAGTGTCTGCTAGGGCCGGGCATCTGCGGCCTGCTGTGGGCGAGGCGCTCTGTGCCCGCCTGATTGGATTCCCCAGCACTGATCAAGCCGGATCCTCTGCGCCCAGGGGTGGGGGGGGTGTACAGAGCTTCCCTAGGGGCTGCTACGGTTGCAGCGACATCGAACCCCGAACCTTGGAATCTGCGGCTTCTGGTGTGCAGCGTGGACTGCTGCCGCACTCGACCCTTCTGGCGCTGAGCGGGTCTGCTCTGCCACTGCTCCGGGCCGGGGTGTGCTGGTGGGGGGGGTGCCTGCCGCAGCCTTCCTAACATCTACACACTTGGTGGGGTGCCCCCCCCTCCTGCGGCCCTGGACGGCTGGAGCCCGGAGCCCACGACACAGACGGTGAGTCCCTGGGGGCGGGTGGGCCTGGATCTGGCAACCACAGCTGAGGCTTAGTTTTCCCTGGGCTGGCCCCACCCCCTCTGGGGACACTGCGAGCCTCGCTGCGGCCTGTCCTGCCCCTGCCGGGGGTGCTGCTGTGCGGCGGGGGTGCTCATTCACTCCCCCACAATCTGTGTTTCTCCCACGGCTGCACAGAAGTTCGAGCTCCACGAGCTGCCAACTTGGGCCATAGGGGGCACAACTGAATGGTCATTGGCCTCTGGGTGCGCTGATGGTGGGCGGCCCTATACTTACTCAACATTGAAGATCACACCCTGCTCAGGCGCTGATCAAGCCTCAACAACCCCATCCCAGTTCATGCTGCTGCGACAGTGAAGGCTCCCATCCCTCTGCAATAGCCCAGAAATAGGTGCCTCTGATAGAGCTTGTTGATAGAGGGCTCTGGATCCCTGGGCTTCTCCACCCTCGCCCACCTGCAGAATTCTTGCCTTGCGAACCTCAACAGGGGGGGCCACTCGGATGCAGTGTGTGTGTGGAGTCTGGCCAGGTTGCACAAAGCTTAAACTATCTACACCACCCACTCGCCCTACAACCCGGTGTTACGCTCACCTGGCTCCCACAGAGGCGTCGATCTGGACTGGACTGCTGTGATCTCCACCAATGTGACACGTAGGGCCGAGATGACGGACTGGACTGGCCCACTTAGCTTTGTTTGCTTGGCCCGTAGGAATATTCTTCTGCAAATGGAGAAAGGGAATTAACCACCCGTGGAGTTGAGCGTAAATCCCCCCACCCCGCTGTTCTCCCCACTGATCACCTTGGATGTCCCCTCTTATAGTCTCGCCTGATGATTGGAAAAGATGAGCTCTCCATCCTGCATTGAGCGCAGGGGCGCGTAGATAACCAGTTACTTCACTGGCTGGAAGGAATTGGTGAGTTCCAGGACAATATTGATTCCGATATTCCTAGCAAGACGCCGTAAGCATATGTAGTTCGTAAGAGTTCAAATGCCTGACTTTCACTCTTGTCCGATTCCTTGCAGGTTGCAGCTTGACCCTACTTAAGAGTTCCTTGTGGCAACCGGTAATGTTCTGGTAAGGATTTGTATTATCCAACACAGTTCGAAAAAATTATGTCCATATGTAACCTGTTGCTTTCTCCCTTATTCAGGCGCTGAGAGAAAGTATGAAGTCTCGGGGAATAATGCCTCCGGCAGTAAAATCAGGTAAGTCTTTTGTGGTGAGGAGGGTTTCCCTTGTTAGTCCCTTGTTTCACCTTGCTGTCCTTTTGTTTCCCCTTAGGGACCGGGGTTCGGCTAGGATGCAGTGGAAGCTGCGCCGACCCGTGAAGAAGAATAATACCCGCGGTGGTAAAATCAGGGGTAAGTCTATAGAGGGTATTCCTCTGTGTATTCCCTTGGCTCACCTTGCTGTTCTTGTCTTCTCCTTAGGTGCCGGAGTGCGGCGGGAACATGCAGGAGGATGCGGTGAAATGTGAAGATGCGGCGAAGGCCGGTGAGTTCAGCGCGGCACTGCAGCAGGCGAGGCGGCGCGCATAAAACAACTTCTTTCTTCCAGCTCGAAGGCGCGATGGATCGGGAATTCAGGTAAGGATCAAAGGTATTGCTCTTGTTCTAACCTTTTCTCCTTCTTTCTCCCTTTTTCTAGGAGCTCCAAACTCGAGGCGGGCGTGGCAGAAGACTGGATGCAGACTTGCAGGCACGGTGAGCGTTACGCTGCTGGATGCAGAATAACGCGAAGCATGTGCTGTTCTTCGAGCGTGGTTTAAATAGCCTCCAAAGTAGTCCCAGGTAAGTATTCCTCCTCAGCCCCACCCGAGTAAAAAATAGTCCCTAGGTAAAATCGTCCCTTCCAAGCCTCGTTTGGCTTGGAGCTCAGGCAGCATGGTCTGCATCAGGTAAGTTTGCAGCATGGTCTGCATCAGGTAAGTTTTAATCTATGAGCCTGGCGCCTATGGCGCCAGGACTGACTCCATATGAGCCTGGTGCCATAGGCGCCAGGACTGCACCCAAATAGCTCCTAGCGGGGGTTGTTGGGCTTGCTTGGGGGTAACTTGATGCCTGCTTCCGGGGTTGCTGGACATGGTCTGGGTCCCCGGGGGTAGGAATCATGACACGGGGGAACGGTAGCTGGTGTGGCCGAGCCACGCATACTGAGAGCTCCCACCGACCAGCAACTGTGATGCTCTAATTGAGCTCCAGAAAGTCCTCTTCACCCTAGCCACCCAGTGACCCCTTTCCCACCTCGATCACCCGACGTCTCACAGTTGCTTACTGGGCAACCTCCCTGATACGCCAGAGACCACAAACTCCTTGGACCATAGCGCTCCCTTGTCTACTGAGGTCCCCAGGATCTGCGCTCTAACTTGGAACATCACTGGTTGGTTCTGCCTGGGCATTCCTGTCACCGGGCTCCCTGTGCATCTACATACTTGCCAACTGGCCTGGCGACTCGGACCGCCGACCAGGCCCGTCGCTGTATACTCTGGACACCCACAAGCTAATAATGGGTCAAGCTCCTTCAGACCAACTGGGACTGGCTAGGCCCCATCCAGTCACCCTCACTCACCCTTGCG
This sequence comes from Ambystoma mexicanum, assembly GCF_040938575.1. Classification (NCBI taxonomy): domain Eukaryota; kingdom Metazoa; phylum Chordata; class Amphibia; order Caudata; family Ambystomatidae; genus Ambystoma; species Ambystoma mexicanum. Next base: position 918,625,345 of record NC_090926.1, on the reverse strand, counting down.
ATCACTCTCTCCACATACTGGTCTCCCAAGTCTGCAGACTCTCCCCCAGTCCACATCATGACTAAGGGCGCAGGGAAAAAACAGAGCTCCATCAACATGTTTACTAAAACACTGTCTAAACAGGCAGAGGAGGCACCAGAGCCGGAACCCACCACTTCAACTCCTCCAGACTCCATAGAAACACAGAAAATGCTGGAATATATCTGCGAAGGGTTCACCACTTTGCACTCCAAACTGGATGACATGAATGGCTCCATATCCTCGATCGCAGCGCACATTGAAAAAACCGACAACCGAGTTGCTGAAATTGAAACGAGGGTGGGCGCTACGGAGGACGACTTGGGCTCTCTCCGGGTGTAAGTCTCCTCATTATCTAGACACGTGCTGGAGGTAGCCAAAAAAAAAATGAGGACCTCGAATCGCGCTCTAGACGCAATCACCTCTGCATAATTGGGGTCCCCGAGGACGGCATCAAGGAACCCATGGAAGACTACATAGAGCGCACTCTACTCACACTTCTTGATTCTCCCAGGCTCTCGACACAGTTCGCAATTGAAAGAGCCCATTAAGCTTTATCAGCAAAACCCAGACCTGGCGCGCCCCCGCGCACCATCATAGCCAGGGTGCTAAACTTTCGGGATCGTGACGCCTTCCTTAGGGTAGCGAGAGCCAAATGGGATCTTTTCTTGGGGTCCTCTAGGATCCACTTATACCCAGACTTCTCAGTGGCGGTTCAACAGGAACGCAAAACCTTCCTGGCAGTCAAGAAGAGGCTGCGTGACCTGGAGGTTAAATATTCCATGTTGTATCCCACCAAGCTACGAAATGAACACTCTAACCAGGTTTTCTTTTTCACAATCCCGGAAGAAGCCTCCAAATTCATAGACAATCACTTTCCAGGTTGAAAGTTCATGGCCTCATCACTTTGTTGACGTTTGATCACCTATAGGGAGGGGCGCCCCCGTCCCATGGGCGCAGGAGATCCATCCTTCTGTCATGTGTCTACAGTTCACTCTGGCTCTACGATGTCTTGATCTCCCCGTCATTAGTAACCTCTTAAACTACATGTTAACGGTTTTTGATGCACCTCTCTATCCTTCATGAGCCCTCAGCCCAGGGTATTGCCACCAGGCCAGCACACGGGCCCCCAGGCGTTGATGCCATTGGTTTGGATTTGGTTATGGGGTTGTCATTCCTCTGATTGGGGGAGGGATGTTGGTGGGGGTGGGGGTGGGTTGGGATGGGTGTTATGGTAAAAAAAGGCTTGATATTCATGAAGAAGGCAGAGTGCGGGCCAATGCCAGGTCAGTTGCGTACTGAGAGGGGGCTCGCTCATCTAGCCCGGCCTTCAGGCCCTAGGTTATCACCTCTCCGAACTTCAAAACCTATGCAGTGCTCTTATTTCAATGGGCGACAATGTGATACTCATGAGTTGGAATGTGTGGGGGCTGGGGAATTATAGGAAAATGCGACAGTTACAATTGCACGCCATGAAGTGAAAATCCTTCTTTTACAAGGAACACACGCATATGCTGAACACTGTGGAAAATTCGCCAAAGGGTGGGGTCCCCAAAGATATTACAACAACTATTCTGCCCAGAGTCGGGGGGTTATGACACTGATCTATAAAAGCCTCAAATTTACTGGTAAATCTTTGCAGGTCGACCCACTGGGTAGATATGTATTGCTTCATGGTGTCCTACAGAATAAAGAACTGGTGTTATTGAACATCTATGGTCCCAATGTAGACGACCCCGAATTTTACCTCCACTTAGCCCCCCTCATAGGCAGCTTCCCTATGGTCCCGATACTGTGGGGGGCGACTTCAATACAATACTAGACGTGGACCTGGACAGATCGGGCTCCAGACCCCGCCAACTCTCAAAAGCAGCCTACACCATTCTATCATCGCTTCCCCGACTGGCTATAGTAGACGTATGGAGACTTATACCCTGACTCCCAAACATACTCCTTCTATTCCCCGGTTCACGACTCACATTCTAGGACTGACCGATGGCGGATATCAGACATGCTGATAAGAAACGTTTCACAGCAATCGATTCTCCCTAGAACTCTTTCCAACCACTCCCGGGTGACTCTCTCTCCCTCTCTGCTGGGGTCCAGACTACGATGGAACTCGGCAGTGGAAAATGAAACCACACTCCTTGCTCGATACAGCCTTTAGCTCAGAGCTAGAGACTGCCATTGAAGACTTTTTGAAAACAACACTAATTCGGTCACTACACAATCCACCCTTTGGGAGCCATTTAAAGCCTACATCAGGGGTATCGCCATCTCCAAGGAAAGTGATATTCTGAAAGCGATCTGAGGAGATATCCGGAAAAGTAAGTCGGCCCTCTCGTCCCTCGAGTCCCAATACGCTCTCCTTCCATCTCCTGAGATCCTCGCGTCTTTAGGTACGGAACTTGATGCGTCTCATACTCATGCGGAACGCAAGGTGAAATTCCTCGACAACCCCCAGCTCGTGAGAAAATACGGGGAGGGCGAACGGCCAAGCCGACTCTTAGCCAGACTCATCCGTCGAGAGTTTGGATCCCCCAACATCCCCGCTATCGAGAGAGCAGACGGCACTCTAGCCACACTCCCACAGGATATTAACACTGAGTTCCTGGTATTCTATGAAGCCCTTTACTCAGAGGATGAGAGCGTCCCAACAGCGGAGATCGATGCTTACCTAGACGACCTTCCCCTTTCGGTCCTCTCCTCTGAAACTAATTGCTCTCTCGAGAGGCCGTTTACTGCGGAGGAGCTCTCAGATGCCATCGATTCGCTGTCATCTGGTAAATCCCCGGGCTCGGACAGCCTTCCAGTAGATTTTTACAAACACTTCAAATCCCTCCCAATACCTCACTTGATGGCCCTATGGGAAGAAGCATGCATAGTGGGTAGGCTCCCCCTTCTCTCTGGGAAGCCATAACAACGGTTCTACTTAAACCTAGCAAGGCCCCCACCCCTGTGGCTCGTACCGTCCCCTCTCACTAATCAACTGCGATGTCAGCATTTTTGCCAAATTGCTAGCCTTATGCTTGGCCCCCTTCATGTCACACATCATTCACCCCGATAAAGCAGCATTTATTCCAGGGCGCTCCACCTCTCTACTTGATATTATTAGTAGAATTAACCCGAACGTGCAAGCTGTAGTTGCTACACTGGACATGCAAAAAGCATTCGACTCCATGACCTGGAAGTACCTTTGGCGGGTCCTCGGAAAATGTAAAATTGGGCCCAGTTTTCGTTCATGGGTCGGGCTACTTTACTCAGATCCGGTGGCTAGGGTCCGTACTGAGGACAGATGCTCATCCCTATTTCGAATTGCCAGAGGTACGAGGCAGGGCTGCCCCTTTTCCCCCTTAATCTTTGCTATAGCTATGGAACCGTTTGCTGATAAGATGCGCCAGTGGCACGCTCGCAGAGGGTTACGAACAGCAGGCCAAGCGGATATCATCTCTTTATATGCAGACGATGCCCAGCTCTATATCCGGTCTCCCGCTATCAACCTTGCCCCGATACTGGAAGACGTTGTCCACTTTGGGCGTGTTTCTGGACTCAAAGTAAACTGCTCCAAATCCACCCTGTTCCCACTCACTGAATGCACACGTTCCCCTCCCAATCTTATGGGGTTCACTTGGTCCCAATCGAAATTTACTTACCTCGGTATAGAGGTGACTCGCCGTCCTGAGACATTGCTCCAGGAGAACTATCAGTAGCTCACAAAACTCTCTGAAAAGGCTTCTGGCTGGGTGAGAGTTCCAATTTCCCTGGCAGGTCGAATTGGGGCGTTCTAAAGATGGTCGTACTCCCTTTTATATAAGTTAATCAATCTGCCCCTGTTGCCGGGGAGACTGCTTTTTCCAAGCGTTGACCCGCACTATTAACACTTATCTGTGGCATTCTGGGGCAGTCCGACTAAAACTTGCAACATTGTCCACCCCCATGTAAAGCGGCGGATTCATGCCCCAGATTTTCTCAAATACTGGCTGGTGGCGCAGGCCCACTTCGCCTCGCACTGGTTTAACACACAGGATCCCCCTCCGCATGTTAGACTCGAGAGAATGGCAGTCAGTGGCCGAGACGTCCGCTCCTTGATTCTCTCCCCATTGCCGATCATGTTAGAGTCACTAGACCCCGTTAGTTTCCAGATTTTAGAGTGGGCTAGGGATGTGCTATCAGGCACATCCTATCCATTCCACGGCGATCTACCACTGTGGAATTTCCTCCCAGGGGTCCCATACTTACCATCATCCATCATACAACGGTGGGCTGAAACGGGCTACGAGGCAATCCGGGACATCTTTGAGAGTGGTGGTTTTGTTGAGTGGTCGGATCTTCCACCCATCCTCAGACAGAAACCATCCGCATGGCTCCAATACTCCTCCCTCCGCAGAGTTCTTAAAATCACATACCCTGACTTCCCTGCGCTACCTCCCAATGACCCAGTAGTTGCGGAGCTATGCAGCTTCAACTCCTTTAGGGGGAAGGTATCCAGACTATATGCCCTCTACAGGCCAGATCGACCCCCCCCCCTGCAACAAACTGAAACATAAATGGGCAGAGGACTTGGGGGTGGTGATGTCCGACCAACGCTGGAATCTCATGTGTGCGCGCACCCACAATGTGTCCTTTAACTCCTGATTCAAATTAATCCAGTTCAAAGTCCTGCACAGGTATCACCTCACTCCGATTCAGTTGCACCGCATGTCCAAGGACCACTCCCCCAGATGCCCCAGGTACGGAACCGACAGCGCCACATACATACACATGATCTGGTCCTGTCCTAAATTAGCGCAGTACTGGGAGGAGATATGTACTCCTATGACTGTCATTTTGGACTACACAGTCGCTCCATCCCCTGCTTTGCGTCTCTTTCATGACTTCCCGGACTTGAGTCGCGACTCCAAAAAGCTGGCAGGCCTCTGTATGTTACTCACTGTCCACTGCATCTTACTATGCTGGCTCCGCCCTGGTCCACCCTCACACTCGCAATGGCTTAGGGCAGCCACCTGGGCAATTGACACGGAAGAGGTCTGGGCTAATCAACAGCCGACGCATTCCAGGCCCAGGAACATATGGCTGAGATTCTGCTCTTATATGGCCTCCATAGCTACAGACTCTGATGGTGCATCTCTTACTTCATCTTCTCCCACCTCCACCATGGCCTGAACCTTTGATTACCCAAATTGCTCCTGTGTTGTTGCGCCCCTCTGCTCATACCCGCAAAGCAATGTACAATGTTGAAATCGGACTGTATGCACTGCAATTGTCACGTCTGCCCCTGTTGGGCTTCTGCCTCTTCTGTGTTGTCAAGCTAAATAAAGTTTAATAAAATAAAAAGGGCCTATACTAAGAAACCTATTGCCAAACCTCACAACTAATACAAAAAGGGTGTGGGATAGTTCTCAAGAAAAGAAAGAAGTGCAATGTGGCAGTGGGAGCCCCGTTCACCCAGCCAGAGCCCACTCTGGTAATGACGGATTCCTCCCTCTCGGGCTGGGGGCTACCCTAGATGGCCATTTGATTCATGGCGCATGGTCCAGAACGGAGGCCCTCCTGCATATCAATCTGCTGCATCTCAAAGTGGTAGGCCTGGCTTTTTCTACTGGTCATCAGGGGCGACGCGGTTCTGGTCAGGACCGACAATTCCACGATGATGTTCTACTTGAACAAGCAGGGCGTCACCCCCTCGCCCCTCCTGTGCATGGAGGCAGTGTCAAACTGGGAGGGACCCAGTTGGAGGGGACATGGATATCTGCGGTCCATCCCCCGGGGGACAACAATGCGGAAGCGGAACATCTCCGCCGTCTGGGGCTAAACACCTACGAATGGGAATTACACATCAACTGTTTGTTGCCCCTATTCCAGAAATGGAGGTTCCCAGATCTGCACTTATTTGCATTTCCTCTGAATTCCAAGTGCGCCCTCTTCGCTTCATGGGCGGGGTGGGGCCAGCGGTCTCTGGGCGACACGTTCCAACTCTGCTGTCAGTTGCTATCCGTTTCCTCCTCCATTGCTCCAGCGGACCCTCTGCACATTTTGAGCCTCAGTAGACTGCAGCCTCCTCCTAATCGCCCCCCCCACTGGCTGTCGAGGGCTTGGTTCTCCGACCTGCTGCAGTTGCGCTCCCAGGGGCCTGTCCATTTCCCACACCCCTGCAGGGGCTTCCTGACGCAGCAGGGCGTTGGGAGCACCCGGACCCAGCAAGCTTGCCCGCTTGGCCTGGCTCCTGATCAGCAGAGACTGCCCCACTCCCAGTTTTCGTACGACAACTGGGAAATCATCCAGGAGGCCCTCCACGTGTTCTCAGTACAAGAGTAGGTGGACCAGGTTCTGCCACTGGGCTCACGACAAGGGGCTGGACCCCACTCACCTGCACCCTGGACGACGTACTGGCCTTTTCTACACATCTGGCTCGCTATGGAGACCAGGTTGATACCTGTCGCACCTATTTGGTGGCCATTGGGGCCTACAAGAACTCCCCAGAGCGCATTTTTTTGGCGGCCACCCCTGTGCTTAAGGCTCACCTCAAGGGGTTGTCCAGACGGTTTCCTCTGGTTCATGGGCACACACCCGGTCTGGGACCTCAGCGTGGTTCTGGCGGCTTTACAGCGTAAATCTTTCAAGCCAATGGCCTTGGTCAACATCAGGCTGGTGACGCTCAAGGCAATACTGTTGGTAGCGCTCACTTCTGCAAGCAGAGTCGGCGAGCTGCAGGCTCTGTCGTGCAAGCCCTTCACCACCTTCCACAATGACACGGTAATCTTGGGCACTCATCCAAACTTCTTGGCCAAGGTGGTCTCTCCGTTCCATTTGAACCAGGAAATCTGTCGGCCAGCGTTCGTCCAAACCTGCCGTCGGTGCTGAAAGGGTATTGCATTACTTAGACTTGGAGAGCGCTGAAGATGTATCTCTCCCGGACGAGGTCTTTCCAGAAGTCATTAGCAAGGCGGCTACCTGAGCCACTTCGTCTGCTTTCTGTTAGCACTATTCCCTTGATACCAGTTCCAGGTGGGATGCAGCGTTCGGTCAGGCGGTTCTGTTGAACATTCTTGCTTCTTCTTAATCTTGAGGCAGGTTGTCACAGCATCACCCGGTTGTCTTGATCAGTGGAATCACCCACAAGGATGGAGGAAAGGGGACAGGACATATGAGTAATTCAAGTTACTCTACTTAGTTACTGGGTGTCAGGTTTCTTGGTCTTGGGCGAAGGTAGCACGTACACCTGCCTCCCCGTTGGATCTTGGTGCCTGGATTGTACACAATCTCAGGCCCCCGTGACCCGCCGCGGAAAGAGGGTTAGGGTCTGCTGGATTGGATAGGTAGGGGTGATGGGTAAGGGGATTCAGGGAAAAGGTTTGACTTGTTGCCCCCCTACTGGGGTTCCTGAAATCGCTGATGCTCCGCCCACCCACTCCTGCACACTAGCACACTATGCCCCCCAAAGCCCTGCCTAGTCTGGCCTTCTCCGGCCCTAGTAATTCTGCTTTGATACCTGGCACATTGTATTTTAGGATTCTCTGGTGCGTTACTGGTACGCACTCACATTGTGCTGATTGTTTGAACTCACAACCGGCACACCTTAAACAGGTTCACTAGTACATTGCAATCATATACCCACTGGTTACATGCAATGCGTTGGTTGTTGGAACTCACAACCAACACACATTAACTAAAGAAACAAGATGGCACTTAGCTTTGTGTCGTGCAGCGGGGTACGTCTGCCATGAGCTGCGGTCCCAATGTTCAAGCCGTTTTGATCCAGCAGAGCGCCGCTACAAAGAAATCAAAAGCACGTGTGAGCTTGTGTTGCGGAACAGTATAACAGAACACTTGACAAGCTACCAAAACTGCCCACTGGCGGTCTACAGCATGCAAATGCAGTCGATTTGTGGTGCCGGTTCTCCGCCACTCATGCTACTGTGCATCGGAAGTTGCTATCAGCTGTGAGCACCTCTGTCTTTAAGAGTTACATTGCCCAAACACTGCTTGCGTTCTATTCAGTTACTCCCCGAACACAATGCTCCTCCTGAGAGCGCTGCCTTGCCCAAACGCTGCTTGCGTTCTATCCAAATAAACACTCCGGAATTAACCAATAGTCTGACTTGTTAGATAAAAGCACTTATCTGTTGCTGAATGCAGGGCCTGTAGTATTCGCAGGCGGGGAATGGCCCTGCGGTTCGCAGCCTGCAGGAGCCCTCCGAACACATGTACTCTCTCTCTCTCTCTCTCTCTCTCGTGTGCTGGTATATATAATACAATGTCCCCATTTTATATAAGCCTATACTTAATCATGAGAGGGGATAGGGGGGTGGGGGGACAATGTGAAAACACTTCAGCAGCAGCAGTCCTGTGGAAATGTTCAATGATTCACTGGTGCCTGCAGTCTAGCACAAAAAAACCATTGTCACAAGCTAACAACACCAGGGAAAGAAACTAAAATACATGCAGACATTAAACAGGAGGAAAGGAAAACAAACACGAGAAGTAGACAAATGCAATAGGCTCCCCCAGGCCCCACTTGACTCCATAAGGAAAGCCTGAGTCAACATATGCATAGAAAGTATGAAATCCCCACAGATTGTGTTGCAGATGGCGATTCTGTGCACATGTTGAAGCAGTGCCTTCTTTCATCCCTTCGTGCGGTAGCTGCACTAACATTCTCCAGAATCTCTAAATGTGAACATAGAGCAGACCAATGTTTACTGAGGGCTGATGCCCCTTTTCACTTAGCTGCACTGTGTTGCTCCAAACTGTTTGCCATACTGGAGTAGGGATGTAACGGTATACCGGTAAAGATACCGTGAACCACTTAATTGAACAATAATAACCGTCACATTGTTTATACCGTTATACCGTTCATACCATTAAGTTTACTTTTCAATCTGATTTGTAAAGGCTGCAGTAAGCAAGTGCTGCGCAGACTTGGTCTTACACTGTTGGATCTGCCGTCTGCCAAGTAGTTTCAGTTGGAGCAGTTTTTAATGCCATTCCATAAACCACACGTGCCCGACACAAAATCAATATGTTAGCAATAGGAAGAATAGATACAGTGCCAAGAAGGAAAAGGGTTTACTTTGGGGTGGTGGCTTTGGGGTGTATATATTTATAATGGATAATGTTCTCTAAACATATGGCAATGGGGGATTTCCCTGGTTCTATCATTGAATTTACATATAATAAGTCAAATCTGTTGGTATTCCCTGCTGCCATACCAAAGGGTAACATGTCTGTGATTTCTGAAAACCTTTTGGCCCGCAAGTAAACTAAAGGCTGTAACGTAAAGAGAGAGTGGGTGTGTGTGTGTGTGTGTGTGTGTATGCACACAAGCGTATACTACCATCAGCCTCCATTGATCTGTGGCATGCAGGTTATCAAGATGGCAACATGTTCATCTTCACCAGTAGCCAGTGGGGGGAACAAAAAGTCTAAATGACCACTTAAGAAAAGCCATTTAGTTTGCTTTGCCAGTTGTAGCAGGGCCCCTCCCCCTCTCCACACGTGTGTTTGGTGGAAGCAAGTCATTTCAGTGGAAAGTATGTTGAAAAGCCCAATTCTGGCCCTGGGTGCATGGTTTTGTTTGAGATAATAAATCTGTCAATTTATGAACTTTTAGAAAATATTTGTTAAGATTAGTTAACTCCACCTGCTATACCGCGATAACCATGATATACCGTCATTTGGCAAGAAGGTTATCGTACCGTCATAAAACTAATACCGTGACACCCCTATACTGGAGAGATAAAGGGATAATGTGGGTTCAATCGCAGGGTGAAAGGTAGCCGTTTACAGCCTTCCCATTGATATACAGGATCTTTTCATGAACATCTTTTTCCTAATTCTGGACGTGAGATGCTGATCAGGTAGGTTGCAATTACTCTACTCCAGAAAGCCCCCACCACTCTACCATACCTCTCGCTAAAGTACACCACCATAGGCTTACACCATGCACATTTAGAGAAATGTATGACCTCCGACCTAAATCTACGCATGGCTGGACTGTAAATGTTGTTTTGCATTACTTACGAACATAATTCCCAATGTTAGCATATACCACACTCATATGGAATTCTTAACATCAGCCTGCATCACATAGAGATAGAAAAAGTGAATGTTAGCACGTGCCACACCTAGATGGAACTTGAATGTTACCATGTGCCACACTTAGAATGGAGATCATCATCCTGCCCTAAATCGAGATAACTATTGGGAAGATTAGCAAGTGCCACACTTGGACGGAATGTGTAGATTAGCAAGTACTACACTTAAACAGAACCGTGAATGTTAGCATGTTAAATTTCATATAACCCACTAACCAATATAAACTCAAATTCTCTGCATACGTATCTTTCTAAAAAAACTCACACAACCATCTCTCGCACAAGCCGCACACACTTCACCACACTGCAACAACACATAAGCCGCACCTACAGCACACACGGACTGACTGATACCCGCACCAAAGCTCAGCACCCGGTGTATACGGAGTTGAAGCTGCCAACAGTACACCACTCCTCTCACTATCCTAGTCCCTCTTCACCTTACTAACGCATCCCACCTTCTCATTTGCAGATCTGCCAGAGCACCTGGGGACCAATTCCGTTGGTGACGGTGCGCTATATAAGTACCTTTAACAAAGTTCGTATCACATAGTAGTGCCCTTTTGAGGTCACTGGGGGTCTTAAATGGCTATGATGTTAGTATAAGTGGAAATGACAGTTTCACTTCTAAAAGCCATCGGCGATGGCCAGTTTATTATTTTATGTGAGTCTGCCAGCCCCCCTCTGAGGAAATAGTTATGTAGCATTGCTCATGTAGAGAGCTTATAATTATGTGCACGGGGAGAGGAAAGTGAAACATCACCTTGCTTACCCTCACCTGGGAAGTAGAACCCTCAACGTGACAGCATATTGATTGATTATTTGTATAGCGCCTATACACAATGTGTTTCAAAGCGCTTCAAGGAGGGTGGGAACATGGGAGAATACAATTACATTCAAATAGGTCCTTGAAACAGGTCAGAATGTGAAAAATAACTATCAAATCATAACAGATAGTACAAGTGCATGGAACAATAAGGGAGAGGTGAGGGGGGAAAAAAGGAGACAAAACTAGCAGTAACATTACTATGCCCGACGACAATTGTTGCAGTGCAAGAGTGACAAGAGGAGGGGGGGGAGGAGGGGAGGTAAGGGGGGAAATGGAAAGCGGTAAGGAGAGGAACAAAACAAGTGACTAACTACAAGATAGTGCAGGGGAGGGAGTGGGAGGAGAAGACAAGAAGGGAAACAAGGAAGACACTGGCAGGGGCAGGGGGGACAGGGAGACACGGGGGCAGTAGGTCAAGGCGACACTGGCGGGGGCAGGGGGGACAGGAAGACACTGGCAGGGGGCAGAGGGGACAGGAAGACACTGGCAGGGGGCTGGGGGCACAAGGTGACACTGGCAGGGGGCTGGGGGGACAGGAAGACACCGGAGAGGGGACAAGGAGATACTGGCAGGTGCAGGGGGGACAGGGAGACACTGGCGGGGGCAGGGGGGACAAGGAGACACTGGCGGGGGACAGGGGGGACAAGGAGACACTGGCGGGGGGCAGGGGGGACAAGGAGACACTGGCAGGGGGCAGGGGGGACAAGGAGACACTGGCGGGGGGCAGGGGGGACAAGGAGACACTGGCAGGGGGCAGGGGGGACAAGGAGACACTGGCAGGGGGCAGGGGGGACAAGGAGACACTGGCTTTGGGACAGGAAGACACTGGCGGGGGCAGGAAGTCACTGGCGGGGGGCAAGGGAGACACTGGCGTTGGGTCAGGAAGACACTGGCAGGGGGCAGGGGGGACAGGGAGACACTGGCAGGGGGCACAGGGAGACACTGGCAGGGGGAAGGGGGACAGGGAGACACTGGCAGGGGGCACAGGGAGACACTGGCAGGGGGAAGGGGGGACAGGGAGACTGGCAGGGGGAAGGGGGGACAGGGAGACACTGGCAGGGGAAAGGGGGGACAGGGGGAAGGGGGGACAGGGAGACACTGGCAGGGGGCACAGGGAGACACTGGCAGGGGGAAGGGGGGACAGGGAGACACTGGCAGGGGGAAGGGGGGACAGGGAGACACTGGCAGGGGGAAGGGGGTCAGGGAGACACTGGCAGGGGGAAGGGGGGACAGGGAGACACTGGCAGGGGGGACAGGGAGACACTGGCGGGGGGAGGGGGTCAGGGAGACACTGGTAGGAGGAAGGGGGGGACAGGGAGACACTGGCAGGGGGACAAGGCGACACTGGCGGGGGGCCGGGGGGACAACAAACCAGAACGGGACTCGAGTTTAAAAGCACCCGAATGCTCTGCATAACCACTCCCCCACCCTCAGGTGCTCCTTTTCCTACCTGTCAGCTGAAGGGGAAAAGGGAGGGGATCAAACGGCATCGCCTCTGCAGAGTGTAAACATAGGCGGTGAACCAGCTTCCTCCGGCTATCTGCCAGTTCGCTTCCCCTCGGATTTGCCTCCCTCTCACTCTGCATCTCCCTGGGAGGGAGGGAGATCTCTTAACAGGCCCGTGTAACGTCGGAAAATGGGCTATCAATGCGCTATCTTGGGCGAAATTGCCCGTCGAAAAATGCTTTCCTGCCAGTCGTTACTGCGCATGCTCACCAACACAGCGCATGCGCAGTAGCACCCTAAGCATTTTTCGACGGCTGAGCAGATTTCGACGTTACAGCGGCTCTTGCCTGCGCCGCAAGAAGAAACAAAATGGTAAAGCAAGTTCCTCCCACCTGGAGGAGTAAGAATGGCATGGCCGTTACTGCCGCTACGCCATGAAGGACGTACGTAAAGGACGTACTCCTTCCTGGGGGAGAGCAGGCAGTCCATGCTGCCTCAAGGATGATTGGTATTCCTGCCTGGAGGAGAACAGGCGGCACATGTTGCTGCAAGAACTGTTGATACTCCTGCCTGGAGAGAGCAAGGGGCCCACGCACGACAATGACTTTTGGACTCCTGCATGCGGGATTACAAGCAGCTCATGCAGCTAAAATGACTAGTGGTACCCCTGTCTGGTGGAGGACTAGCGGCACATGCCCTGACAGTGCTACAGGCCCCTGCCTGGCGCAAAAGCCAGAGGAGCACCCTGACACACTGGACACTGGAAGCAGGCGCTCCCAAAAGGGGGAGACCTGCACTGCCTCAAACAAGGCACTGCCATCAGGGGGAGAAGTGTGCAGTCTAAAGCAACTCCGACCTGGGAGAAGAGGTGCATCTCGGCAAGACCTGGCGCAGCAGTGGCTTTTGCAGGAAGCCACCACTGTGACCCTGCCGATACTTGCGACCAACTGGCCAGGAGCTTGTCATGATTTGGGACACGTCCCAACAAACAGGCAAGAACCGTTGCCGCAGTGGCTGTATCCCGGAGCCCATTAAAGTGAGTGAACATTCCCGCCTGGAAGGGAGCCAACATGGACCGCTGGCCATCCTGCACTCAAGCACCACAAGCTACTCCCGCCTGGGAGGGAGCCAGCAGATGGTGCGACCTGGACCGCGGCCCATCCTGCAACCCGAATCCCTGCCACGCCGTTGGGATGACTGCGTCTCTGCCCGGTGAGCCTGGATGAGAAGGCTGCCATCAGCCCTGACTGGTAGAGAAGAATGGCACGGCAACAACGGGTGCCGCCAAGGCTTCACGCAAGCCACCACACTCTCTCTGCCTATCCTTGTGTCCAATGGGCCAGGAGCGGGTCACGGTGTACGCCCCTGCCACCACCGAGTGGTGCGACAAGCTCTGCCGCCGCAGTGGCCATACACCAGAGGCGAGTCACAAAGGTCTTCCGAAAGGGGGAGATGACATGTGGAAAACAGCCTTAGCCAGGCCGCGGCTTTCCCCGAAGAGAGTGCTTGTGCAGCCAGGAAGGAGGCAAGCCAGGAAGAACTGCTGACTGGGGGAGCCTGGCCACAACATGGCTGTTGCTGCCACCGTACCAACAGAAGTTCGAGGTAACAAGCAGAGGGGAGAGCTGAGCACTGCACAACCTTGGGCGCTCTACGCTCTAACTCAAGCAGAGGGATTCTCAACAGGAAGGGACTGTTGCCACGGCAGTAGCAAGGGAGAACTCCTGCCTGAGGGGGGACATGGGCATGGCTCGGCCCACTGCCGTTCAGCAGTACCTAACCTGGTGAGCGATGCCAGGAGAGTGACCTCCCCTTGCCCCTATCTGCATGGGGAAGAGAGGGGTACGAGAGACTGTGTTCTGCCAAAAGGGACAAAGACCACCCTGATCCGCTGGAGGACCATCCTACAGCAGATGGGCCAGAGACCTCCTGGCAAGACGCCAGCCTATGTGGTCCCCAGTATCCACGGGAGCGGCTTTGCCAGCTAGTGGGGCACATTCCATCTTGGGTGAGCAGACACAGAGGGACTGCCCTGTGACCATCTGCCAATGTGGAACCCGGTGTAACTGGTGCAGCTTTTCCGGCCTGTGGGGCAATCCCCACTCTCTTAGAGGACTAATAAAGTTTGTAGTAACAAAGCCCCAAAGGCGTGTTACACCACCAAACCCCCTGGCGCTATTAGGGCCGGATCACGTGTTTGGCGGAAGGGTTATTGCCCATTCCCCATTGGGCCCATTCGGGAATTCCTCATCCCCCATTGGGCCCAATGAGGAGAATTTAAACTATTACTTCCGGCGGATTTCCCGTTGGCGGAAATCGGGCGAAAAATCATCAATTTTGCCACGGATCAGAGCTGGGAGAAATCTGCCAAAGCCATGATCTGGTGGACCCTTAAATGCGGCGGTAATGGCGCTACTGCCGCATTTAAGGGTTACCGCCAGACTCGTGATGATGCCCTTAGTCTGACTAAAGTGTATCTGAAGCTAATCCAGGGTGGCGCTCCAAAGCAAACTGAGAAGAGTCCGAGCTGATCAAAATCTCAGTCTCGGCCAGGACAAACATTAACCCAACCATCAGTTCCACCAGTGAATATCCTCCATCATATCCCTACAGATGGAAATCTATTGGGATGTGTGAGAAACTATAAGGTGTCTTACCCGCTAGTCCCTGTGGACACCCTGGGGGTGGACCAGTGCGGGAGGATCACCTGGGTGAGGTGTCTTCGGGGAGTGAGACACCTGATGGCGAGATGCAGTATCCCCCCTATAACACCTTTATTCCATCCTATCAGGTAGGCTACCTGGGAACTGTAACTCCCCCTTCCCTACACGAACACTTTCACACAGAAAACAGACCCATACCCGAGCATTGTACCTGACATGTCCCACTAATATGGTCAGGCAATTACTGTTTACTCACACCTGACTTCAATTAAGCTTCCCCACATGGATTAAAAGGTGGAGCACGAGAGCACACTCTGTGCGAGTCAAAGCACATGAAGGAACAGCGTTTTCCGGACTTAGCTGGACGCGGGGAGAAAGGCGGAAAACCAAGGAGGGAAATACCCTTGACCTTTACGGCGAGAAACCATTACTTTCCAGAAACCTCCTGCATGACTGGCCGAGTCGGGGAGGAGCAGCAGACGCCGTGGTACCGTCCTGGGCTCATGATCAAAGCAGCACCATAGAGATCAACAGAGCCGGTGAGTTGGGGAGACAGATGCAAGACTGGTCTGTGTTGAAGTAAAGATTGCAAGTGGCAATATTGTATGAAGAGCGCAAGAGCGAAGAATATTAACATGTGTGATGAAAGACACAAGTAAAGCTCAAATGCCGATGGATGTTTGAACTTTAATATGAATCAGAGAAGGTACGAGACAAAGTAACAGAGTGGTCCGGTACTGCGGGTGTGCTTAATAGAAGGTCTCTGTGTGATGTACCCAGCCAAGAAGTGGCAGAAACAAAAGCAATAAAGTGAAACTTATGGATGAAGTGAATGAAAGTGGTCCTGCAATGGTTTAAGAAAAATCCATCGCAGTCAAAAGTCTTCGATTTTTGATAACAAAAAGAAAGCAAGGAAAGTGAGATTATAAGATCCAAGCCCGATCGAGGGAGACCCATGATCCAAACCGATCGAGGGAAACCAATTGTGAACATTGTGTTCAAGGGGGTTCGAGCTGACAGAGGGAGACCTG
This sequence comes from Ambystoma mexicanum, assembly GCF_040938575.1. Taxonomy (NCBI): domain Eukaryota; kingdom Metazoa; phylum Chordata; class Amphibia; order Caudata; family Ambystomatidae; genus Ambystoma; species Ambystoma mexicanum. Next base: position 918,609,264 of record NC_090926.1, on the reverse strand, counting down.
TGGTGAACAGTATAATGCATAACTTGTGAATGTGAAAATTCTGATGAGAAAGGAACTTTGGTACTTGTTTGTTATGCCAGGCACTCGGCAATAAGAGACTTTTATTGGGAAAGAGACTTTGGCAGAGTAGGCCCAGAGACCTATGTTTTGAACTGCGTCCCTGTGGCAGAGAAACCAGAGTGTGTGTGAAGCTCGAGTGTGCCACCTTGTCCCGTGCTGAAAACATTGAGGAAGGGAAGCCAACTGCTCAACTATCCTGACGTATTGTTTCTTGAACACTTTTCTTTTTCATACATCGTTTTCCTACACCATTTGTATTTAGAAGTAAGGATTGGCAATAGGTTTGTTAGTATTGAACCCTTTATTTTGACAGAGACTCCACTTGGACTGTGTTATTATTATTTGATGGTCGTAGCGTGCTCCCATCCTTAGGGTTAGATAGCCATTCAATCAACCCATTGAAGTTCAATAAACACCCTTGAACTGTGATCACGTGTCTGTCTTCACTGTTTGATACCATGCCTTTCTTACAGATGTAAGAGCTGTGATTAATTCCAGTTTAAAGGGAGTTTTAACTGCTCTGTTATATACGCAACCCAGCGTGAGAAAGCACTTAAACAGAGACCAACATATGGCCAAGTGCCTCTGGACTAGACAGCTGAAGTCAAAGCCCTTCGCACAAAGTGTGAGAAACCCCTCCTGAGAAGTGAGAAGTTTATCAACTGCGTGACGTGGGCTTCAACTTGGCCCTTGGCTAGTTCACTCAGAGGCCATACTGGTAAACGATTTCCATTAGAGACATAAGAGAGCTGCTGCAAAGATGCAAAGAAATAGGCATGCCATTATGGTAGACATAACTTGTGCAGAGTCAAGGCTGAAGCACCTTGCACTGGAAGTGATTCTCTCCCTCCAGAAACCTTAAGAGGCATCTGTGCGGAGCACATTTGATGTGCTTAGAAGTGCATCTTTCACATCAATGGCACACAGTCTATCGCCACACTGAAGAAACACAATGAACAACATTATGATCGGCTGCAGAGTAGCCATTTTGAAGAGACAGTCTGGGGTGCATCCGTTTACCTGCAGCATTGGAACAACTTCATTGATCAGCATCTTGAAATAGCCCTTCATACAGTCTAAGGTCATGACGTTTGCCACTGTCCACTTGAAAATGGCTTTCAGAGAGGCCAATAGGGACTGCAAGGTAAAAGGTCCAGGCAGCCAAAGGTGACATCTGTGACTGGGTGGCCAGAATAGCCAAAACGATGAATGGTTGCACATGTGACTACTGAGCACACTGCCATAGCCTTATGAGAAGCCATGTCCCAGGCAATGTAAGTGTGAGGAGAGACTCAAACACCCTGACATAGAGGGAATGAGTCGTGACCTATAGGCCCTTCCTCAATTGATTTTCTGAAGTATTTTAGCCCCCTTTACAGCATCAAAGAAATCTGCGAAAAGAGGAATAATAATTTAATTTGATAGTGATTCAATTCAGTAATGCAGACATGGGCTGAGCTCTGCAATGTCTTTTTTAGGGATGAAGATAAGTTAATCTCTGCCTGGTGATTTGAATTCTGTGATGAACCTATTTTATAAATTCATCTGGATTTACTTTTCAAGGGCAATCTTTTTGCGCTCTGAGAGCAAAAACATCCTTCCACCCAAACAATGGGGACAGATAGAAGATTCATAGCCCAATCACAGCTTTGGTGCAGCAGTCTATTCTGGGTCCTGCACCATAACTAGATAGTCATTGTATTTGAATGTAACACAATTAAACTTAGCTACATTGGCTAACGTTATCAGGTTCTTCCGAACCTTGGTTCCTCCTTTTTTCTTTAGGAAGGTTCAGTGCAAACAATTGCACACACAGTTTCCCAAACACAAAGACAAGATACAAGCAATCCAGTTTGTGTAGGGATTGTGCAGTCTCAGAAAGGGAATGCCCAAGACCACGGGAAAGTGGACTGCTTTAATTAAGACAAAAGAAACATCTTCATTAGGTTCTCCAATAATGATATGCAGAGATTGCATTTGCTCTGTGATTAGTCCTGGCACTAAGGGTTGTCCATTCAAACATGTGTTGAATTGAACAAAGGTCTACCAGCTCCTATGAAGGTTGTTGGTGTTGCCCATTTCTCATCCATCAAAATGCACTGGGCCAGACTCTGTGAGAGAGATAGGCTTTCAGGTCCACTAATGGGAGTTGCAGTTTCCCTGTTTTCTTATGGAGGCTACAAAAGATTCTGCCCCCAAATTCCCTTTTAGACCACAGTACATACAAATGTTCTGTGTTCATTTGTGATTTCTTTCATCTACAGACAATTAGTCATGGGCTTTGTCTATCTGCACAGGATCAGATTCTTTGGAAAATGAGGCAGGACGGACAGATGTGTGAGGAGCTGGTCGGAAGCTAAGGCCTCTGTCTTTCCTATTGCAGATTGACCAATTCAGAAATGAAAGTGGGTCTAGGAACATGGCCAGTTCATCTTTTAGTTTGTCTCAAAAGTAATTGCGGAAAATGGTGCACATTCTGTCCAGAAAAAACGTATTGAGAGAGGAACTGTAATTTTATTTTATCAGTCTAACAAATAGCTATATGTCCCTGCACAGACTCTAACTTTCCCTGTGGATGTGCTGTCCTTAGTCGGCGGTGGTGGTGGTCTGCTTATCTAGGTGAATGATAGGGAGAGACTGGCCCTATCTAGACTGCTTCTAAAAATGTTTTTGATAAACAACTCGTCTATTGTTAATGTTTTATTCTTTACCATTACATTAATCAATATTAAATACTTGTGACACAAACAAATATACTACTTTAGTTCGTGTGAGAAGAAAAGATAAGAAAAAACAGAAAAATCAGTAAGGACGAAATGTGTCGTTAACAACAGAAGAGAAACGTAAGTGGGAAAGAGCCTCCACTCATGAGTTTATCTTTCAGTTACTCAGCATGGTGCGTATTGTCAGCTTTCATGCATCTAAAGTAATGGTCTACGGTTTCAGTGGATTTTTAGTTTCACCACCTTCATCAGGACGATAGGTTCAGGTAGAACTTGTGAATCTCCTTGTTTTTATTTTGCCATGTTGCTGCCCCATCACCTGGGTTGTTTGATGCTCTGGGTATAGCACAATCAGCGCTCCACGGGCATTGTTGCTATCTGATATCTTGCTGGTGGATTGGTCCATAAATGCGAGGCCATACGCTCAGGATTGAGTAACTCGAGTAGCTTCCCGATTTAACTTTGAAAAGCCGGCTTCCGTACTTTTGCAACGCCTTCAGTTCGGTCTGCTCATCTGTGGATACACTGTTCACTTCAGCGCTCATCATACAATGTTGCTGCTTGCAACCTGGGCTTCAACACAGACCGGTCTGGTATCGGTCTCTCCAACTCACCAGCTGTGTTGAGTTCACTGGCGCTGCTTTGTTGTAGGAAAAGCAGGCAATTCTCCCCGCCTTGATTATCAAAGCGGGAGGGCCCCGCGTAGCTCTGAATCACAATGCAGGATTCTTCAGCCTAGTTTTCTGGTCGTACGCTTTCTATTCTTGAGGTTTCATGAAGGTAACGGTTCCTTGTCGAAAAGGTCAAAGAAACTTCCCTCCTTGTGATCCCCTTCGTTTTGCCGTCTTTCTCCTTGTGTTAACCTGCCATCTTGGAATTGCTGTTTCCTTGTGTGTTTTGCCTTGCTCAGAGTGTGCTCTCATGCTCCGTCCTTTTACCTGTGTGGGGAAGTATAATGGAAGTCATGTGTGTGTGTGATGGTCAGTAATTGCCTGACCCTGCCTGACCATTGTATTGGGACATGTCAGCTCTACGGCTCACGTGTTAGTCCGTTTTCTCTCATAGCGAGCTGTCCGTGAGAAAGTGTTCGTGTTGTGAAAGGGGGCAGGGGTTGAGTTCCTAAGCATCCTACCTGGTATGATGGGGTAAAGGTGTTACAGGGAAGGGGATACTGTGTCTTGCCACCCGGTGTCCCACTCCCACTCCCTAAAGAGCCCTCACCCCAGGTGATCCTCCCGCACTGGTCCACCCCCAGGAACTGTATCCAAAGGCGATGGCTATGTCTTGGCCACCTGGATGACAGATCCCTGGGGACTAGCGGGTGAGACACCTTCAGGTTTCTCACATGCCCTTCCCCTATGCGATGCCACATCTGTATCACAAGGAAACCGAGAAAGGAAATCTAAGTTTCCTTGGTCTTTGCCTTTTTCGGTTCTCCCCAGTGAAACAGTAGGGTTGCAGGTCTAAGAACCATTGCATGACTCAAGGGTTAGAATCTTTTTGCTGGCTAATCCATACTAATGGAGAATGATCTGTGAAGAATGTGAACTTCTTTCCTAGGGGGTAGTATCAAAGGTGGGTGATGGCCCACTTGATGGCAGGGGCCTCTAATTCCAGCACATAATAATGTTGTTCAAGTGGGAACAGTTTGTGACTAGTGAATAGGATAGGGTGTTCCAATCCATCACAAACTTGTGACAAGACTGCGCCTAGCCCTGTAAGGGAAGCGTCTGTTTGCAACAGAAACTCCTTCGAGAAATCTACTACCTTTAGGATCGGGTCCTGGCACAGGGTTTGTTTTAGGTTGTTGTAACATACATCCTCCACGTCAGTCCAATGAATTTTCTGGGGTTCGGCGTTCTTTAATTTGTCTGTCAGCCTAGCTGCCCTGTCTAAGAAGTTAGGTATAATCCTACGGTAATAACCGATCAACCCTAAGACTGCTCTGAGGTCTCCTAGTTTTAAGTGTGGGGATATCTAGAACAGTATTCACTTTTTTCGTGTTAAGGTTGGACATTACCATTCCCTATAAAGAAGCAGAGGTACTTCACGGGCTGATTGAGCCGGCTTGCATTTGGATGGATTGGCTGTTAGGCTGGCTTCTTTGAGGATTCTTACAATAGTAAAGAGATGGAAAAGATGGTCTTCCCAAGTTTTATTATAAACAACTACATCGTCAATATAAGCCCCACAGAAATCAGAGTAGGGCTGTAATATCTTGTCCATAAGTTGTTGGAAAGTGGTGGGGGCCCTGTGTAAGCCAAAAGGGCAGACTTTGAACTGGAATAATCCGAGAGGCGTTGATAAAGCTGTCTTCTCCATACCAGGTCCATGTACTGGGACCTTCCAGTACCCCTTGATTAAGTCTACGGTTGATAGGAAGGTGGCATTTCCGAGTTTATCAATCAATTCAGCGATGCACGGCTTGGGATAGGCATCAAAGTTTGAGATGGTGTTAACCAGTCAGAAGTCTATGCACAACCTCCAGGAATGGTCAGGTTTTGTGACCAATACTATAGGGGATGACCATGGGCTTGAAGAGAGTACAATGATATTTGCCCTTAGCATTTTGTTCACTTCTTCAACTACTATCTGTCTACTGGCTGTCACTATCTGTCTACGGGTTGTCACTTTTCCCTTTGGCGTTCTGATATAGTAATAAGTGCCTTGCACTCTTCCTGGTTTCTCACAGAATACATCAGGGAATGTTGTGACTAAATCTTTTAAATCTTCTTGTTGACTAGATAGCTCTTGGGGAATTAATTCAAAGTTATCTATTTCTTCTGGTACCACAACAAGATAGTATTGTGGCATTGGCGGCGGAAGGATTTTCCTTCCAATCTTTTAAGAGTTTCCGTGTTAGAGATAAGTCTTTTGTTTCCTGTCATGTTGGGCTACCCTCTTCATTCTAATATTTCATAGGGCCCATGCCACTTTGAGACAATTTTGTTTTCAGAGGAAGGTAAGAGGACAGATACTGTTTGTACTATGGAAAATGATCTTAAGTTTACCTTGTTGTCGTAGGTGGACTTTTGTTGTGCCAGGGCTTTATCCATATGAGTATAGACCAGATTTTGAACAAGTTTCACATGCTCTCACAATCAGGTAGCTGTTTGCGAAAAGGGAATGGGTGCCTCTTCTCTTTCTTCTGAAGTCTCCTGCAGCATGTCCAGGACATCTCTATGTTCTCTACCATAACGTAGCTCGAAAGGAGAGAATCCAGTTGACGCCCGAGCTGTTTTTCGCACTGCAAATAGGACCCAGGGGATAATGCGGTCCCAGTCCTTCCCGTCCTTATCTACCAACTTTCTGGGGTCATTTTGAGTGTTTTATTCTACCAATCCGTCTGTTTGGGGGTGGTAAACTGAGGTTCTTAAGGTGGTGATATGGAGAGATTCCTTGACTTCACCCATGGATTTGCTTATAAAATTGGATTCTTGGTCCATTAGAATTTCCTTAGAAAAAACCAACCCTGGACAAACATGGTAATAGACGTTTTAAAATCTGATGGCTTGTGTTGTTCCGCATAGGGAATGCCTCAGGGTATCTGGTAGCTTAATCGACGATTACGAGCATATATTTGTTACCCACTCTAGAGGTTTCGAACAGTCCAATGATATCAATCCCAATCCTTTAGAAAGGGACTTCTATTATTGGTAAAGGATTCAGGGGGGCAGGCAAGGGAATATGAGTACTGGTTTTCTGACATATTTAATACGTCTGAATGACGTTCTTTATATCGGCATCGATACCTGGCCAGTATATCTTCCCACTGATGTGTGCCTGGGTCTTAGATTGTCCTAAGTGTCCCCCTGTCAACTGAGAATGTGCAATCTCTAGTACGATCTTCCGATGGGTTTTGGGGATTACTAGCTGAGTTTTAGGCCTTCTGTGGATGTTTCCTTTCTGTACAGTAATCCCTGTCTCAGGAAGAAAAAGGGACTTCACTTCGCAAATCCCTCCCCCCTTGAGGCTTCAAGAAAGCCTCTGCAAGTTCTGGGTCATTTAGATGGGGAAAGGCTAGGTTGGGAAGGATGGTAGGTTTTTCTTCCTATTTTGCTTCAGTGTAGATGGGTCATCAGCTTCCCCAAAGCCTAAGGTACCTCTCTCAGTATCTTCTGTTTCACTTTCACTCTAAAACAAGAATCCCCTGTGCCATTTTGTCCCCTGAAAGAGGAGCTCCGCTTCCCGGCATCGATATGCTCCACAAATCCTTTATTTAAGGGTGCGCTATGCATGTAAATTGATTCGACTGTACTGCTGAATGACCGCGCTACTGAACCATCCTGAACTGATCCCGGTTGGCTGCCCGAGAACGTTGCTGGATCTCTGCGGGCCTGGGAGTGCACCAAAGGCGGTCTGCCCCTCCTCCTCCACAACATGCATCCACAGTTGCCGGTGTGTACGGCACAGATGCCGCCCATGGTCCCTGCCACTGCACAACCATCAAGAGGGATGCCGGCTCCAGGGGACAGGAACCTACCACATATCACCCCTGGGACTGCCCACGTTAGTCTGGCCACCCCTCGGCCTTGTGCGCTTAGCCATCGCACCGGCTGTGCTGCTACCGCCACCTGACCCCACATTCCGGGAGCAGCACTGCCTGATCCCTGCATGATTGAATCGTAAACCTCCCACTGCGTGGGAGCGCGCACCCGTGTTGCAGCCGATGCGTGAAAGGCACCATGCAGTTTGAGGGCTGCATGGTGCCTTTCACGCATCGCCAGACCACGTGCCCACATCCGGCACGGATAAGCATGCTTACTGCAAGGAACAGTTCAACGTTCTGGCCAATACCCCCATCTTTACTACATTTCCACGGGGACCCATGGACCTCCGTTGTCTGACACACTATTACACCTCTGCCTGGTCTGGGACACACACCCCGTCCCTCTCCTGCAGCCTACTATACAAACTTCCCACTGAACTGCAGTATGCTACCCTGCCCACAACCTGGGGGAACCACATGTGCTTTGTTATCTCGCTCGGTGTGCTGCACCGAGCACTCTGCCCCCATTAACTGTTCAAGGCTGCCACAATTCAAAGAATGACAGCAGGATACCCCCAGCAGCCATCAGCCCCGCTAGGTGCACTACTTCTGCATACTATCCCTAGCGATGCCGCATCTCGAGCAGGTAATCCGGTTTCCAACAACAGCTGAGTGCTGTTTCTGCGCCTCACCCACTGTTTCTATCTTCTTGAGGTGAGCTCATCCTGGTGCCAGAAGGCACTTTTCACCTGTGATTATCGGATTGCTCCCTCCACTGTATCTCCCCACCGAAACGAGGAATCCACTAGTAGCGTCCTACTAGCCTGTTCCTAAGATGGCGGACGACTAGAACAAGGCAAACTACATTGCATAGCATCTAAGGTGTATTTTGTGAGCACCAATCCGCTGGCAATTGGAAGACGCTGGCTGCGGCCTTTCCGGATGAGGCCTGCAGAAAAGGCTCTGTTTGGCACCTGTTGTGCGCATGGATGCGCGGCAACCCACACCTAGCTCTATGCTTTTTTAGGTGTGTCCACATAGCAACAAATTCTCTATCCACAACCCTCTCCCATAGCCTGGATCTTTCCCTCCAGCCCGACCAAAATCTGAGCCGTCTAACTATGATCTGATTCACGGCCGGTGAGTAGTGTTTGCTTCATACAGCAGACAGCCTAACATTTCACAACCGCTAATGCCGCTGGACATTCCACCCTACGTGACACTTTATCTGATGTCCCACTGGACTTTTGCCTATTTGACCTAACTGTACCAGTCACACACGCTGATCTCGACATTGGCGTATCATTAACATTGTCTTAGCCCCCACTGCGTACGCTATTTACCCATCCGCGAGTACGAATATAGTGTTATATTGCCCACGTTACAAATTACTGGGCTTTCATGGGCACCTCCCCCCTGCAACATACTTAGCACTTTCTGCCTGTCACCTATGATGCATTATTAAAGCACATACCCTGTTGCTAATATTGCAAAGATAAATGTCGGTTGGCCACACCGTAGTAATTCAAACCGAATCCGATGTATACATGTCTGTGTTGCACTGTTGAAATTTCGGTAAGTGCCCTGCAATCGATTCATATGCTTTCTAGCTGAGTAAATGAATGCTGAATTATCTAATCATATGTTCCCTCTCATTTGGTGCATGTTGAAATGTTAGCCACTACACCGCAGTGACTCCAATTGAATCACATGCATACATGTCAGTATTTAACTTTTTGTAATGAAGGCATAGTGCATCCCCCTACTATTTTGTCTCTGCAATTCCACGCACTGCTATTTTACATAGCCCATCCTGCATTCACACGACTGTCGAATACTTTTCCCTAACCCAGAGCTTGAATTTGCGTTTACCCCATCCCACTATTGTGCTATCACGCTCACAGCAAAATTAACTGCCCCACTTAGGGAGTAGCCACCTCTAGCCCTCATCTGAGCTATTAGGCCAACTTGATCAGCCTAGCCTCCAGTTGTTTCCAGTGCCGCATTGTAGCCACAAATCGCCACGCTACCGCTACAGGTCACCACGTTAAGCGCCTCCCCTCCATCTCTTTTCCAGTTACAGACAACCATGCTAGCCTGGTTAACCATCATTATGTTTCCTTATTTCATTATTCAGAACAACACACCCTGCTCTGGGAGTCACTATGTTGGATATAAAAACTGACTCTCCAAAGTGGCTTGCCCCCGCAATCACCCCATCCCATGCCCCACTCCGTTCCTGCCCTCTCTGTCACCATTTCCACCTAGCACATACCAACCTCTCGTCAACAATGCCATCACTCATGGCACAAATCTGCTCACCACCCCCCATACAAGGGAGCACCTTCAGTTGCACAACATCCACGAGGAAAACCAGTCTCTTCCCATTCTGGGACAGACAAGACACTTTCGCCGAAGATCACAAATCATTTATTGTGTCCCTGGCCCCACACCCATCCCCAAATCCCCTAGGCAGACTTTGCCTTTGGTGCACCTCAGCCTCCTTAAGTCCAAATCCAAACAAGAGTCCTCCACCCCGTGCCCAGAGACCCCTAAGACGGCGCCCACCCCTAGGCAGAAACCACCCATTAGCTTTCAAGGTGCCCGCATCAACGCCCACTCCCTTGGATCCCACACCCTTGAAATACATGACCTTATCTTAGAACTACAATTAGACCTCCTAGTAGTCACAGAATCGTGGCTTCATCAAGCCTCTTGTCCGCTATTGACCCTCGCAATTCCACCAGACTACACCATCCTCAGAACTGACAGGTCCCATTTGCATGGAGGCGTTGTAGCCATCATTGCCAAGACCAAGCTCCAACTGAGATCCTGCCCCATTGAAAACATTACAGGGTATGAACATCTCTTGGCCACATTCACTACCAATGGAAAAACTACAATCAACCTAGTAGTGATCTATAGATCACCCAATTCCAACAGCCATCCTGAAACAGACAACCCTTTAGCACTAGCTCCCCTTATCAAACCAGTCACCAAATGCGTTATCCTTGGAGATTTGAACCTAGGATTTAATGATAGCCTAGATCCCAAAGCAGAAGCCTTATACTCCGCCCTCAAGGATATGAGTTTCACTCAACTAGTGCATGCCCCCACTCACATTAAAGGAAGAACATTAGATTGGATCCTCTCGCTTAATACTACCATAACCATTGATTCAAGCTCAGCCTTAGACTGGACGGACCACCATAATATCAAGTTCACCCTTATCTCCAACTAACTCTCTCCCACCAAACCTAAAGTTACTGGCACTTACGAAATGCGAAATCTTCACAAAAACTCACACCTAACAATCTTATCCCTATGCTCAATACAGCCCTAGATTCCATGTCGATTTCCAGCGACAACCCTTGCCATCTAGCAGACACTTACCATAACTGTCTCACCTCTACAGTCAATGCCATAGCTCCTCTAACTACCAAAACAAAAAAAACGCACTGACAAGCGGTCGTGCTTTTGGTTCAATGATGACCATGTCACACTCGGGAGAACTAAATGCACCCTTGAACATGCCCACAAAAAACACCCCACCTTAGAATCACGAACAGCCTGGAACAGAATCAGGAACAGCGAATAAAATCTATAAAACAGCAATCATCACTCACAAGGCTAATGTCTATAATGATCGAATCCATAACGCCGCTTCTGATTCTAAATAATTATTCTCTATCTCGAGACAACTGGAAAATCCCACCCCGGCCACCAATTCTACTGTTTCTAGAAAAGAGTGGTGTACCACCATTCAAGATGCTTTAGCCTCTAAGATTGACCTTCTACAAAACAAAATTACAATTAAAAGGCAACTTCTAGCCGATAAATCCCCTACCGACAACCATATCCCTAATTCTAATGTGAGCACCAATCCCCATTTTTTCTACACCCCAGTCTGCCAACAAGTAGTGCTTGGCACTATATCTAAACTCAAAGCATCAAATTGCAAAGGAGACTCTGTCCCAGCGCAAGTAGTCAAAGCATGCGCCCATACCCTCAATACTATCATAACCAATTTTATCAATGCTTCTTTTAATGCCAACCTGGTCCCAGCCAGCATTAAAGAACCCCTTCTAAAACAAACTACCCTAGATCCTACTGTACCCACTAATTACCGGCCAATAACGACAGTCTCGTTCTTGCTTAGAATCCTTGGAAAATAGCCCACGATCAAGTCCAAGCTCATCTGGAACATAGCCAGCTCCTTTGCACTAGACAATCTGGCTTCAGGCCCAATCACAGCATGGAAACTGCCCTTCTGGACCTTAAAATCCAGATGGATAATATCAGAGACACAGGACAACTCTGCATTCTTCTCTTATTGGACCTATCCACAGCGTTCGACCTGGTGGATCACAACAAACTCTGTTCCACCTTAACCAAAGATTTCAACTTCTCCACCGATGCCACCATGTGGATTAAATCTTTCCTAGCTGATCAAACCTCCAGAGTCTCCATAGGCAAAGAACCTGCAGACCCCATACCAGTACCCATTGGAGTACCCCAAGGCTATTTCCTCTCATCCACCCTCTACAACGCATATACTAAACTCCTCTTCTCAGCCTTTGATGACATGAGTGTCATCTATACAAACCTCGCAGATGACACCCAGATCCTTATTCCACTCTCAGGGAATTACACCCAAGACACTGTCAATAAAATATATGCCATATTACAAAACTGGATGGCACTAAACAGTCTCTGTCTCAACGATGAGAATATAGAGATCCCCATTGTGGGCACCCAGACTACTCCTCCAGTAACATTTATGGCACAATGATACCTGTATTGAAGCAAGTAAAAACTTAAGGAGTCTATCTGGATGCGAACCTCACAATGACTAAACACATTAGCAATCTCTCATCAACCACCTCTTACACGGCCAAACTAATTTCCCTAAGCAGCCAGTTCTTGACCCCCACTAATTGCATCACGTTGGCCAGGGCACTGGTCCTATCAAGACTGGACTATTGCAACGTGTTGCTACTCGGTACATCTATTACCAATCTCAGAAAATTACAACTAATTCAAAACAAGGCTTTACTGGCTGCCTTAGGAATGAGAAAATCTGATCATATATCTAAGATTAGAAGAAATATGCAAAGCCTCCCGATCGAAGCGAGAGTCATCTTCAAAACTCTATGCATCACCCACAAGTGCCACCATAAAAAAGCCCCCATCCACTTGAACAATGCCATAACCAAAATCGAATCCACAGCAACCCTAAGATCCAATAAGCACTTTCTTCTAACTACTCCTCGCTTCAGAAACACCATAGCAGGGGGCAGTAGCTTCCAATACCTGGCCCCAAACATTGGAACTCCCTCCCATGCAGCATCAAAAAAGAGGACACTTTCAGTGGCTTTAAAAAACTGTTAAAAACCTTGCTGTTTAACCAATACTAAGAAAGCCACTATCCTAGAAATTGTAAATAATTATTGTATCTGTGCTGCTCTTTTATCTTGTTGCAATTATTGTGTATGATTGCTTTTTTTTGCACTGTAATTATGAATCATCTAATGTCTCTAACAAGCTGTCTGTAACCTTGCCGTGATACCTAAATGTCTGGGCGTGTAACAAATGCAAAAAATAAATACAACTAAATAAATATCCCTAGTGTCTCCCTCATTAAATATTCTGCATGGCCTCCGGACTACTTCTTATGCCCACAACATAGAGCACCCTATGACCACACGCCTGCATTGTCGGTGCGTGCCCTTGACTGTCCAGTGCCCGCTGCTTCCAGCAATCACAACAGGCAAGGCGGAGCCCACCTACTGTAAGAGACATTGGCACATCCTGTTTGATGGCCATGATTCCTACCAATCCATCGCAAGGGCCACTGGTCCACCTTTACCTGCGGGGAGCACTGCTGCAACTGCCTCAACTTACTACAGAGCGGATGGCGCTATCCTATCCTGACTTAATGAGTGAGTTTGCTTGGCAGGTGGTGGAAGCCACGCTCAGTGCACTATTTCACGAATTTGCTGTGCTACACTCTTCGCCCCCGCCAACCACCTAAGGCTGCATCAAATCTGAGAGGGATATCTGCATACCCCCTGCAGCCACCACAATCCCGCAGGACTATAATACTTACTTGCACCGACTCTGGCACCCCCTTCTCTGTACACCTTACGTGCCAACTTGATTCCTACCTCGCTCACTTCATGTGGTGCTCTGTCGCCTCAGATACTTCCACTGGAAACTGCAGTTGGCACCTGCAGCCCTTGACAGCCCGGCAGATTAGGCTATCATCAGACTGGTACACCAGTCCTCGCTGCAGGGTCCAACTCTCCCATTGATTACCGCGCCACATTTCCATGCCAGTGTCACAGAGTATCGATGACCAAAGGAACAGGGAAAAAGCAGAGTTTGATCAATATGTTCACCAAAGCCGCACCCAAGGCGGCAAATGGAGCTCATCCTGTGGATGGCGCAGCTGGCAGGGTGGCTGATGGGGGCGAAGCCAGCGAGCTTCACTGGGTGATGGAGTACATGTGAGAGGGATTCACTGCCATACATACAAAATTGGACGATATGAGTGGCACAATAAGCTCGATAAAATCCTGAATGGATAGATCTGATGCCTGCATAACAGAAGTGGAAACAAGAATGGGTGCGACCAAAGATGAGGTTGTTGCCCTCAGGGCAGACGTTACTCGCTCGCGAAACAGGTACTATTCAATGGCAAAAAGGATGAAGATGATCTTGAATCCCGATCAGGCCGCAACAACCTACGGATAATAAGTGTGTCGAAGGAGAATATCACAGGGTCTATGGAAGAGTTTGAGCTCACCCTACTCTCCTTACTTGATGCCCTAAAATTACCACTACAATTTGCAATAGAATGAGTCCATCGCATGCTCGCTCCAAGCCCAAATCTGGCTCTCCACCTCACCCAGTCATAGCTTGTGTACTTACCTATCGATACAGGGACACATTATTGCAGGCGGCGAGAGCCAAGGGCAAGCTACTACTGGGCTTCAACAGTATACACCTATATCCCGATTTCTCGATGGCTGTTCAGCAAGAGCGCAAAACCTTTATGGCTATGAAGAGGCTCTGCGACCTTAATGTGAAATATGCCATGCTTTACCCAGCTAAGCAGAGGATTGAACACGGCAACAAGGTGTAGTTCTTCACTATACCCGAAGAGGCTATGAAGTTCTTAGACAACCAAGTTCCTGTGTGAACCCAGATTGCACACTCTCCGGATACCGGATCCCTTTTCAACCGCTCCCAAGAGGGACCCTGACAGCAGACGGCAAGCGCCAATATACCCACTGCATTTCCCCCAAAGTTACTGTTGTTAACTCCACTATTCAGCCACTGTAAACCCGGAGGTATGCGCCTATAATTTGTTTACCCCCATGCAGAGTTGCAATTATTGTTGGGAGTTGGGGTAGGGGTAATCATTCCTCTGATTGGGGAAGGGATAGGGGTAGGGTTGATTATAAAAAAAATACTTACATGTTCGTGTTTGTTGATAAAATGCAGCGCTATATAGGGCACACAACCCAATTTACGTTTTGATTTGATGGGGGTTGATCCATTGCAATTTATGAACTCGAATGTGCGTGGTCTGGGAAACCCATCAAAAATGCGACGCCTACAGCTATATACTGAGTGACAAAGGGTGCATATCCTGTTCGTACAAGAAACACATGCTCTGGCTGCAGACTGAGATGTTTGCAAGGAGCTGGGGTACGCAACAATACTTTATCACATACTCTACTCAATGCAGGGGTGTTATGACCCCTATTCATAAGTCCATACAATATGTCAATAAGCAGGCACACATAGATCCACTGGGGCACTATGTATTATTGCGGGGGGTTCCGAGAGGTCAAGAAATAGTCCTACTGAATGTATATGGTCCAAACATAGACAACCCTGAATTTTACTCAGAAGTGTTCGAACTTCTGGCATTATACCCTTTTATACCAATATTGTGGGGTGGAGACTTCAACACCATAGTGGACATAGATCTTGACAGGTCCGGTAGTAGACCCCAACAGCTGACCAGGGCTGCCCAGATGATACGAGAGGGCCTAGCGGATCTTGAGATGGTGGACGCCTGGAGGATGCTTAACCCGACATCACGTAATACTCCTACTACTCCACAGTACATGACTCCCACTCCCGAATAGACATGTAGTGGCTATCTGGCCTCCTCGTAACCCACCTCAGTGGCAGTGACATACTAGCCAGAACCTTTTCAGACCACTCCCCAATTATACTGACACTAACACTGGGTGACACACTGGGTGCTAAAAGAGTATGGAGATTTAAAACACAGGCGTTGCTAGACCCAGTGTTTGAGAATGAAATGTGGAGATGTGTTGACTAGTATTTCGAAATAAACACAGGCTCTGTCGATACACAGGTGACTCTATGGGAGGCTTTTAAGGTCTGTGTGTGGGGCATGTCCCTGGCCACCGAATCTGGGTTGCTCAAAGCAATACGATGAGATATTCACACTAGCAAAACTAACCTATAACGGCTAGAACTACAATATGCGTCCACACCCGATGTCGCCGCCCTGTGGGGCATTAAGGCCAAACCCGACAGATTCAGCACTCGTGCACATTTCATTTGTGCAGAACACGACTGGGGCACTGGTTCACACCTTACCTGAGGTGACTAGGGTATTCCACTCCTTTTACGCCACACTTTATGCCAACTCTGACACGGCAACCATCCCCGAGATAGATGTATTCCTAGACACCTTGTCATTATCAATGCTGCCCGACGAGACCCGAGAGATTCTTGATCGTCCCATCTCCTCAGACGAGATCTCCACTGCCATCGAGTTCCTCCCACCTGGCAAGGCCCCCAGCCCGACGGCCTCACAATAGACTTCTTCAAGCATATTAAGACCAGCCTTGCCCCTCAATTGACTGCCCTTGTGGCAAGAGTCCTGTACATCGAAAACTCTCCCCCCCACACTACGCGAGGCTGTGATCACAGTCCTGCTTAAACCTGACAAACCAGAGGAGCAATGTGGGTCCTACCACCCCTTTTCCCTCAAAACTCAGATGTAAAAATATTCGCCAAAGTCCTGGCCCTCCAATTGGCTCCTTACGTGAGACACATTATCCACTCAGACCAATCGGGTTTTGTTCGGGCCCGCTCCACGGCGCTCAACCTAAGACGCCTTTTCAATGTCCTGGCTCAGGTAAACCCAGAAACACAAGCAGTCGCTGCGGCTCTTGATGTTCGTAAGGCCTTCAATTCGGTTTCCTGGCAATTTATGTGGGCAGTATTGTGCAAATGCAATTTTTGGCCTCGATTCATATCATGGGTACAACTTCTATACACGTCACCTACTGTTAGGGTTAACATGAATGGTTCACTCTCTGCTTCCATCGACATTCACAGAGGGCCTCGACAGTGATACCCACAATCTCCCTTACTATTTGCTATTGTGATGGAACCCCTAGCCGATGCGATCTGACATAGAAACGCCCAAAAGGGGATCAGACTCCTGGGCAAACACGAAATTATCTTGCTATAAGCAGACGACAAACTAATATTTGTGTGAGACCTGCGTGGGAGCAATGGGCCCCTCTCTGCCATCACTTCTCAGTACAAAACTCGGGCCAAGTGCCTCTAGTGGTGGGTACGCCCCTCGCCCTTACGCGATGTTAACTTTGGGTTACATTCGCGTAGATGGGACCACCGAGCAGGACACGGGGCACCCATTTTTTGTACCCCTTTTCGACTCCAACTTGGTGACCATGCCTCACTGCGATAGTACAAAATGCCTCTCTCCCTTTTCCCCGCCGCAGCAGCTCGGAGCACATGGCCCCCACCCTTGTTCCCACTCTGACTGGAAAACTCAGCAGCTCCATTCTCACGCTGAAGCCGGAGATGCTTGCAACAAATAATAAATGTAACACATCTCTTTTCCTCTGAGATCCCTGTCCTGCATGTGAACCAGCATGAGCCAAGCTCATAGCTCGTCCATCTCCACAAACGTGTCCTTGCCCTCTCACCCTTGCCAGTTGAAACTTATTGCCATTCTAACCCTGTGTCCTGACAAGTTATCTCTTTCATGTGCCAGACCGCTGACCATGCTATGAAGCCCACCCAACAGACCCCCAACTAACAATAGACCCCTGCTGCAGTATATCATGCCCAATACTAACAAATGCCACATACCTGAGATTCTTGTGAGACTAACCCTACAGTTCAATGACAGTATTATAGTGGCCAAGACTCGTAAACCTGTGATCCGTATAACCCAAACGTCACAGATGTTATAGATACCTGTGTGATTTGTATAGTGACATTATAAACTACTGAGTGTCTTTTGATCAGCCATTATTTAGTGCATGCATTATTTAGAATGTATTTTCTTAGCTTAGATAGTGACCACCATGTTTCACAGCGACCTGACCTTCACCCATCCGGAGTACAGATGTCTGACGTCGATCCTCCCGCCAAGTTAGCAACCAACCCGGAGGAAGAGATGATGCCCACACCTAAGACACCACCCTGGCTGACCAATCCGGGTCCAACGTAGCATCATGTGTTAAATATGCCAATGTACTATATAATATGGTGTAACTTTGATGTGTTCAGAGCACTCTCAGAGATCTAGATAAACTTTTCCTTAAAAACTCTCGCAGCCTGCTCTTTTGTGCCTTATTCCCTGTCCAGGGAGTATCTGTTTTATTCATTTCTACACGTATAAGTCAGGGAGGGCACAAACATTTGGTGACCCCAACGTGATCGGAGAGGTGCCTCGAGGCCGGCACCGTGAGGTGAGATCAGGGACGCCCCCCAGCAAAACCATCGCCTCTGCGGCCGACCAGCCTGTGCGCACTACGAAGAAGGGTCAAGGGTTCCCGGTTGACAAATACCCAACTGAAAAGCTGCTCGCCGAGGCGGGCCACGGCTTGGTTGGGGTGCAAGCCTGACTGGGGTCAGACTGCGAGCGGCGACCCTTAAGTCACCTGACTGAACACGTGAGTGCCGGTTACGAAGGAAAGGTAAGGGGGAAATAGGGGGGATAGGTGGTAATGGGTTATAGGGAACAGTAGGGCCTGTGTGAGTGATGATGAGGCTTTTCTGATCTGTCCTTTATATGGCCATTAGGTTTTTGTAAGAAGTGAAGAGAAAAAAGAGAAGTGGTATCCTAGCCCGAACGGGGTAGAAGGCGGCGCCGCGTAGCATTGTCTCGTCCAGTACAGAATAAATAAGTGAAGATACAGAGAAAATAGTAGGAGTCTCGTATATTGAGTAGACTCAGAGTAGTTATTTAGAACATTCTTTTTCTGGGTACGAAAGGATTCTTGGAAACAAGTAAAAGGGTGTAAGAGGTGGGGAGTGAATGAGAAGAGTAGGCGAAACGGGGAAGGGGTGGTAAAAGAACAGACGGGAAGAAAAAGCGTGCAGGTAGTGCATGTGCATGATGTGTTATATGTCTTTTGGGTTCTGTCCATTTTTGTCAAGGATATCCAAGTACTGTGATTAATTTGTGGTTAAAGTGGCAAAATATGCAAAAATGAACTGTTGAATTTGAACATGCAACAACCATAAGGTTAACGTTGAAAAGTGATTCATATATCTATCTTGATACATATGTGTGCAGACCACCTAGAAGTAATTGAAAAGATTCAGGGTATATTGTTCAGCTAGAAGGAAAGAAAGGCAAGTGGAGGAGTGATTAGAGAGAAGGAGAGGTAGAGGGGCAAGTACAGACAAAGGGAAAGAAGAAAAAATATCGTCATGGGGGAATAACACCACTAGCACATATTTGTCAGCACCTTCCGTTATACAGTGAGAAGATACAAAAATACCACTATCAATGGTTGACGGAGATAAAAGGAGACAGTGTGATGCCAATTTGGCCAGAAGGTAGGTCATTCGATAAAAGAGTTTTAAATTCTAGTATCCACACACTTGTTAACATGGTATAAGTAGAAAAAACTAGAGAATAGAAGAGAAGTATTAGACCTGTGGCGAATGTTTGAAGAAGTTACGCCTACAGCACAGGTAAATAAAGAAAGAGCGAACGAAACCCAGAAAATGCAGGAAGAGGTAAGCGGAACGCCAAAGGGCGAGTGCACAACCTCTACAGCTGAAGGCGATACAACAAAAATATATCCTTTAATGTCAAGGCCAGCAGTAGGATACAGTGAGCCCCTGTACATACCAGCATGTCCCACCCCCGCACCCTCATCCGGAGCAGTTGCCATGGCACCGCCACCCTATGATAAAGGAGGTTTGTATGGCCCAACAAGCGCACCCCCTGTGAATTTGGCACACTTAACAGGAGAACTAGACCGCCAGCTAGCGCATGCACAGATGGAAATAACGCAGCTAAGACCATTGTGCGATAGAGGCCAAATGCTGCAAGGGAGAGGAGAGGTGCCACCATTATCCATGGCGGATCTAACGCCAACATTGAGCACAGCAGGGGAAGTGGCGCAAGCAATCTCAGAGCCAGCGCGATCAGTATCATCACAAGCAACACGCATACCACAAGGGCAAGAGAAAGATTGGAGGTCAGGGGAATTCCGGTTTCATCTAAATGACAAACCTGTGAGGATTATACGCCCACTCACCCCAGAAAGTGAGAGAAGGGAAGGATGTGAAGGAAACAATGAGCAAGAATCAGAAATAGAAGAGGTATGGAGTGACTTAGACGAATATGAGGAGGCAGCTGCCGAGGCCGGGTCCCCACTGCCAAACCGCTGTTACCCAGATACACCATCGCCACCGCTATGGCAGGGTAGACTAAGACAGCGAGGGGGAAATATGATGGTAAGTAAAATAAAGAAAGGTGCGGTAAGTAAGGTAAGAAAGAAACACAAGTTACAAATGCCATTGATAGATAAAGGAGCAGGTAGGCCACACTACATTCCATGGGCTCAAATGGATAAAAACAACTTGCTAAAGGTCCTCCCCCCACTATCGGGAGGGGCTGGGAAATGGATACACACCTTTGAAAATCAAAGCAGGAGTGCCTCTCGCAATAGGGGATGTGAAAAGTTTATTAGTGTCAGCAATTGGTGACCAAGCAGACACAGTATGGGAAAAGGCCGGATTCCCCGGAGTAACGATGAGTTGTGACCGCCACGATGGATCGGCGTTCAATAACGTTCGAGAACAGGTATGGGATGCATTGCGGCGCACGTTTCCTGATATTCCAGATTTACATTTAGCGATGCAGTGTACAATGGAGGAGAACGAGGATCCTACGCAATTCATACTGCGGGTGCAGGATTTATGGCGAAGCGAAACTGGCACGGCGTGGAACCAATCCACCGCCTTGTTCTATTTTATCATCAAAAATGGGCTCCCGAAGGAGGTGCAGAAGGTCTTGGACAAAATAGCTGGGATAGAAGCCAAGGGCTGGTCTGAAATACAGAGCATAATTGTGCACCACTGCAGGAGGATCAAAGAGAGAAAAAGAGATAGCTCAAAAAAGGCTGGCAGTCGAGGCAAAGCTGGTACAGAACAAATTAGTGAAGGTCACCGCCATCAACGCCAGCGTAGCCACAGACAGAGAAAACGAGGGGGATGAAGGAGCTGGAAATAGACCAGTCACAATAGCGGCACTGCGGGCAACCGGAGGACAAGGACCGTGGAACGGAGAAGAGCAGTACGGTGGACAAAAGTAGCAAGAAAGACCAGCAAGAGGAAGAGGTGGGTACCGTTGCCAGAGAGGGGGGTTTGGAGGTATGGGGAATAGAGGATTTGGTGGTCAAGGAATGAGAGGCGGACCACAAGGGTCATGCTGGAATTGTGGGAGATGGGGACACTATTCCAGAGATTGTAGAATGAGGCCTTCAGGGTATTTCCAGGGGCAACAGCCCATGGAGAACGAACAAGGTTGGGGGTGCCCACACCTAGGTAGCCCCTATGGACTACCGATGGGAGGAGGGAGACAGCAGGACCAATGCTATAACGAACCTCAGATGCAGCAAGGACAGCAACCACCGCCACAACCTATGGCAAGACAAAACACGGTAGGAAACGCAAACAGCAATTGTTTTGCGACAGCCACGAACGGTGCGCCCGCATCATACCGTGGCGTAACAGTGGTTGGAGACAATGGGCCTCATTACGAGTCCGGCGTTAACCGAGGCGGTAAAACCGCCTGGTTAACGCCGGACTCGTATTACCATTCCGCCTCCGTGATTCCCGGAATTACCGGGGCATCACAACCCCGGTTTTCCAGGAATCACCGAGGCGGAATGGTGTAAATCCCCATTCCCATTGAGTCCTATGGGACTCAATGGGAATCAGGATCATGGAAACACCGGCAGCATCTTGTAATGCTGCCGGTGTTTCCTCGTCCGCCTGCAGGCGGGCGGTGTTAAACCCGCCAGGTCAGACCTGGCGGGAACATCACCTCCCGCCTGCAGGGGTCGGGATCAGGCGGTCCGGAAACAACGGTGGCGGCGGGTTTACCGCCACCGTTATTTCCGGACCGCCACGGTCGTAATGAGGCCCAATGTCTTTTCAGTCCCAGGGCAAGAAAGACATTCAGATTAGGACAGCCCACAGGGAACACTTGCGTGTTCAGTCCTATCTACCACCCTACGTGCAGAAGAGGAACCACTAGTGGGGGCAGAGATAGGAAATAAGCAGTTTATCTTTATGGTAGACTCGGGAGCGGAGAAATCATGTCTTATGGAAGGGCGGTTTCCGCTCTCAGGCAGGAATTTAGAGATGCAGCGGTTCTCTGGGGCTATTTTAAAAGTTCCTTACACTAAAGATCTTGATATAACGGTGGGGGGAAAAACCGTGCGCGCACCCTTACTGTACCACGAAGACGCGCCGATCAATCTGTTGGGGAGAGATTTGTTAAGCAAATTAAATATGACCATCTCGTTTACAGAACGAGGAATAGTGTGTTCAACCCCAGGAGTGTGCCCAGTACGATCTATGTTGATGATCAGCACAGTAATGAACGAAGTTGTGGTGCGAGGAATACCCATTGGTATAAGTATGTTTATTTATGGCATCAAGGTATTAGCACGAGCGGTGCCAGAGATAACGAGAAAAGAATGGAAAACGCCATCAGATTTCATATTCCGCCCAATTGCACACACAGACGTCGTGCCAGACACGATAATGTCCATAGACATCGAGCCAGTTCAAGTATCCAGCAGACGTATTGTGGTCATAGGACTGGACGCGCATGGGTGCGAGTGGAGAACTGTTATGCATAGACACAAACATAATGCTATGAGACATAACAGACGAGGAATTATTCACTGATGGTGAAAATGACGGAGAAATAATAATGGAAATAAGTATACCATGTGACATTATGATCCAGTACAGAGAGGTACACAACCCACTCATGGCTAGCGTTAATGCCCAACTGACTATATTTGAGGAGGACATGGCAAAGGTAGCACCTGAAATTTAGACCACAGGGCCCCACGATATAGGGTTACTGCATGAGGTGACACCAATAAAAATAAAACTCAAGCCAGGTGCAATACCGCCGAGGGTAAAGCAATATCCCATATCGAGAGAAGCAGAGGAGGGAATTAAGGTAACCATAAATGCACTCCTAAAACAAGGCATCATAGTGCCATCAAACTCCCCATGTAATATGGCGATTTTCCCGATCAAAAAAGCAAAAGGAGGGGCGTGGAGGATGATCCAGGATCTCCGCCCACTCAATGACATCATTCAAAAAGAGTTCCCATTAGTGCCTAACCCGGCATTAATATTGTGCAGCGTACCAAAAGAATCAACATGTTTTACTGTAATTGATTTGAAAAATGCTTTCTTCTCCATACCACTTGACCCAGGATCCCAATACCTGACAGCGTTCACATTAGGGAACAACAGGTATGAACATAGCAGACTCCCACAAGGGTATTGCGAAAGCCCCAGCATTTTTAACAGGGTGTTACGTTAGGACATTAGAAACATAGATGTAGAGAGTACCAACATCCAATACGTAGACGATTTACTTGTCTGCAGCCATACAGAAGAAAAGTGCATTGAAGACTCGATAGCACTACTGAATGTGTTAGCTACCAAGGGATACAAGGTGGACAAAGGAAAATTGCAATACTGTCTCACCGAGGTTGTATACCTTGGACAGCTAATATCAAAAGATGGGAAGCGAATACTCCCAGACAGAGCAGCTGCTATACGCAACATAATAATCTCAAAAACTGTGAAAGACATGCAAAAGTTTCTTGGCATTTTTAACTATTGCCGAGTATGGATCCTTGATTACGCGGCATACACACGCCCCTTACTACAAGCGTTAAGAGGCACAGAAAAATAGAGCCGCAATAAAATGGACGCATGAAATGATGACAGTATTTTAAATTAAAAGACCTCATTGCTGATGCCCCAGTTCTCGCGAACCCAGATTATGAGAGGGAATTTTTCTGGTTTTCGCACTGTAATGGGACATTGATGACGGCAGTACTGACACAGAAAACATCACTAGGTCACAAACCATTGGCTTATTACAGCGGGACACTAGATCCAGTAATGCAAGGCCATTTCGCGTGCGAACAGGCACTCGCAGCTGTGGCCTTTGTGATTGAAAAGAGCGCCACCATTGTCATGGGATGTTCAGTAACGCTATATGTGGAGCATTCCCTATTCGCCATCCTTGAGCAATCAAAATCAACGCTAACAACACAGAGAGCAACAGCATATGAAATAATAATTTCGAGCCCCAACGTAAACGTTGTAAGGTGCAAAACAGTAAACCCAGCAACATTCATTACAGAGCCATGCACGACAGAGGACATACAGGAACACGATTGTGCCACATATGAGGGGGAAGGTGATGACATCCCAAAAGCAAGTGAAAATGCCCTACAGGAGGGATAAATATATTTCATAGATGGGTCAGCATCAATAAACCCCGAAACAGGGGAAAAACGTAGGGATGGCGGTA
This sequence comes from Ambystoma mexicanum, assembly GCF_040938575.1. NCBI lineage: Eukaryota > Metazoa > Chordata > Amphibia > Caudata > Ambystomatidae > Ambystoma > Ambystoma mexicanum. The sequence goes on along the minus strand of NC_090926.1, from coordinate 918,585,080 downwards.
CTGCGCATGGAGGAAGATGACTGAGACAATTGTACAAAAACGCCTCCCATCCCATTACTCAGCACAGGCAGCCAAACTAACTGCCCTGATCGAAGCACTGCACACAGCCAAGGGCTGTGCGGTGACAATATACTCAGACTCAGCATATGCAAATACCACAGTGCACTCAGGGTTGTCACGGTGGCGTAGACGGGGATTCAGGAGGGCAGACGGTTCTCCATTACAGCATGCAACATTGTTGAATGAGTTAATATATGCATTAGCAGTACCATCGGTAGTGGCAGTGGTGAAATGCCTAGCCCATACCAACAACACAGATGCAATCTCATTGGGAAACGCGGCAGCCGACGCAGCAGCGAAGGAGGCCTCGTATTTCAATGTAACACCAACACTGGAATGCATTGTAAAAGCAACCACCACAGACCCACTAGAAGAAGCCTACAGTAATACCCCAATAGCACAGATAATAGAATTACAAAAGAAGAGCACCACAGGAGGAGCAAGAGCTGTGGAGCAAACGGGGATGTAAACAATCAACCACAGATCTCATTTGGAGACAGGAGACAACAGGAAAGGTTATAATGCCCATAGAGTTACTAGAAATAGCATTCCAACAGCTGCATTTCCCTGGCCATGTAGCAAAACAACACATTGCCGCAGACATCTAGGAACACTGGTTCGTCCCCAATTTGTAAGAGCACCTGTCAAAATTCATTGTAGAATGCATAACATGCCAAACATATAATTCAGGAATGACATTGAGAACATTGCTCGCTACCCTGCCCCGACCAACAGGACCATTTAGAGAGCTCCATATAGACTATGCTGATATGGGAGAGCGGTGTAATGGAGCAAGATATTTGATTGTGGTTGTGTGCCCCTTTTCAAGATGGGTGGAAGCGGGCCCATGACCCCACCCAGACGCGAAGTGTGCGGCCAAATTCCTTGTTCGGGAAGAGTTTTCCCGATGGGGAATATGCAATGTGATAAGATCAGACAAAGGTACGCACTTCGTGAATGACCTCTTTAAGGAAGTAACATCACTCTTGGGAGTAAAACACAAACTATGCTCAATTTATCATCCGATGGCGAATGGGATGGTGGAAAAGATCAACGGATTGCTGAAGAGTAAGTTATCAAAGTTGTATAACACACTGAAGAAGAACTGGGTGTATTGCTTGCCCCTAGCACTGTTCCAACTCAGGACGCAACCCTATAAAGACCACCATCTGAACCCCCACGAAATTGTAACTGGGAGGCGAATACACACGCCAGTATCCCCGATTAGAAGAGCATCGGATGCACACATGGCTGCCACAGGGCTGGGGGAAGTGTTCAAGGAATACCTGACCCAGTTAATACGCGCAGTACGCAGCATAGCGCGACAGATAGCACCGCCTTTTACTGAAAATGTGGCGACTGATACCACCACACCGGCCACAGACAGTTCAAGCGGGCTACTGATGCCAGTAGCACACGTGTACGTCCGCAGCTTTGTAAGGAGGTGGAATTCAGCCAGGTTTCATGGCCCTTACGAGGTCATCTATAGTACACCCACTGCGGTGAAGGTGAAAGGATTGAAGTATTGGGTGCACTTATCAGACGTGAGGAGGGCACACGATAGTACAATCCCCCAAGAGGAGCAAGATGGTGCCACTGGTACCATAAATGAGGTTGAAAAAGGATAACCAAATTGTCAGTAAAGAGAACATGCAGAGATAGAAGTTATATGTATTTTGTTCTGCATGACTTATCTCCTACTTCCTTCTTTTCTGTTTTCCTTCTTTCCTTCTTTCCTTTTTGATTGATTGATATCCTCTCCATACACCTCAACTCCCTCTATCTCCCACCTTCGTTTCGATTATTGTTCAGCACTTTTCTCCATCACTGATTTACTCACCTTCCCTCCATAACAAAAGTAAATATGTAATAGAGCAAATGAACAAACATGACTAAACATAATGAAGTTGAACAAAAAAAGTAAATACATGTATATATTGTGGTGACTTAACGAATATATATCGCCTCTCCAGGTGAAAAATGGCCCAACAAACTACAATCGCAGAGAACCAATTAATGTTAGATAGTGATAGGGACGCCATTAGGGCTAAAAGGTTCAGTAACGTTGAATGTGTTTTGAAATGTGCTGCAGTTTTGATGTCAGTAATATTGTTTTTCACGGCTTGGTATTATACCCTTTTATCTTCGGTTAATGACATGCACAGTGGAGGAAGTGGGGCTAACACGATATGAGAAGGATCGCACTTGATATGGACTGGGGTCAAGACTATGTGGAAAGAATCACATGAGATTAACATGAACAAAACAGACGTGATGCGACCTCCAGAACACGCCACTGTAGGATCAACGAGTGTATCATTGTTACGTCTGAACATAAATATGAGTGATGCTTATGAATTTAATGAATACGATGGAGATTATTATTGGCCAAATGATTTAACTAACACAAGTACACATTCACAGACAACCACACACCCTACCTCACACGATATTACTGTTACTGATGAAGAAACACATGTCATATTTAATAACAATGATACAGCCTGGGCTGGCATGTTTCCAATACATTACAAAAAGGTGAAAAACAATGACAAGGAAGGGAGAAGGAGGAGAAAAAGGGGGGCGGGAGGGAAAAGATACGACATTTATCATGACCTGGAGTTAGACGAAATAGAAGATCCCTGCCACCCTGATCAATCAAATAAATGGTATTCCGACATGAGTGCCACGGCGAAGCAAGCAACAAATGAAAGTTGCTACGTCTGTTCACTCATCCCGCACGCATCAGGAACACCGAAAATGTTAGTACCTCAGGAGGTGCCCTTGTCAGAGGCCCAATGTTTAATTCATCTGGTTTTATGCAGAATAAAAAGCATGTTCCAAGCGCACACCGTCAGATTGAAAAAACTAGAAAATGAGAGAACGTGCACAAGCAGACGCCAAGGAGTAATTTGCCTCAAGGAACCATTTCTTGTCATCAAGGGGACGCGATACGCAGAAAATAAGTTCCACAAAGAAACTATCGAATGCAAAGCAGAAGCACTTCGAGGCCTATCCAATGACACTTCCCAATGGATAAAGGAGGTATGTGACCCATCTGGTCGCGACATGTCACAAAGCTAACGTGGGTCACAGCATTAGAAAAGCCTATCAAAATACAGAAAGAGGTGCCACATGAACTGTGTTTCCATGGGGAGGGAAGAGTGAACATGGGAGAGACAAGGAAATGTAACAAGACGGTCATAATACCTGACATGAAGAAAGGCACCGCTGCACTGATGGATATGTACTGGATTTGCGGCAAACAAGCTTACCTGCACCTCCCCGCCTCGTGGAAAGGAACTTGTGCTCTAGCCACCCTCCACACAGCTCTGATGGTAATACCAGAGAGCCATATCCAAGGGTCAGCAGGGCAATCGGCTGGCATAACGGCAGCAGGGCAATCGGCTGGCATATTGGCAGCAGAGCAATTGGCTGGCATATCGGCAGCAGGGCAATCGGCTGAACCATTGACAGCACCCCAACTAATAATAACAGAAGCTCCAGCGTATGAACTATTATCAGAATATGAACTAAAGAAAAGATTGACACAAAGTAAAAGATCCTCCAATTATATCTCATCCGAATCATTGAAACTCATTGCTGAGATCCCGCAGAAATACAAGCTCTTTTCATCAGCAGAGACATTCTTCGCCTCACTTCTTGTCCCGGGACTGCAAGCACGAACAAATGCCAAATGGTTGCAGATAGTGCGCTGGGAGCTCATCCAACTGGCTAACAACACTGAAGAGGGGTTCAACGTGATAAAAATAGAGCTCCGCGCACTGCACCTAATGACAATGCAAAACAGATATGTCCTAGATCTCCTCATGGCGATGGACGGTGGTGTTTGCCGAAAAATTGGGGGTGCCAACTGAAGATGCTGATAATGGGACACTCTCACATGTGATAACAGCAGTACACAATCTAGAGGAAAGGATGAGAACAGAAGGAGGCACAGAAGAAAGCATGTGGTTCGACAATTTGTTCAGTTGGATACCATCATGGGTAAATGTGGCAATGAAAATACTGGTCCCCATCATCGTCTTTGTGCTCCTGTTCTTTTGTATGTGTCAACTGGGACTACGGTGTTGTGAGAAAAGCATGCCAACCTCAGCTATGATGATGGTAACAATGGGCCGACAGACAACGGTAGCTACCATAATAGATGCACAAATGCAAACAGGGGAGTACACTACACCACAATACAGGATGACAGCAATTTACAGGCAATATGGGGATATAGTTGATAATTTGCACCATACAATGATAAAAGAACCAAGGGAATTGCAATGGTACCAAGAAGTATTGGTGGATCTAGATGGGGATGGAGGAATTTACTTAATGTGTACACCAGACGAATATGCCAGAAGAGGAAATAGCTTAAGAAGTGTATGCAATAAAAGGAACCCCCGCGTGGGACGAGTACTACCGAAGGGAGAATGAAAAGAATCAAAAGTAGAAGTATTCGTTACTTTAGATTTAACGAAAGGGGGAATGTGTGGGAGCGAGGTGCCAATGGGCCCCTCTCTGCCATCACTTCTCAGTACAAAACTCGGACCAAGTGCCTCTAGTGGTGGGTACGCCCCTCGCCCTTACGCAATGTTAACTTTGGGTTACATTCGCGTAGATGGGACAACCGAGCAGGACACGGGGCATCCATTTTTTGTATCCCTTTTCGACTCCATCTTGGTGACCAGGCCTCACTGCGATAGTACAAAATGCCTCTCTCCCTTTTCCCCGCCGCAGCAGCTCGGAGCACATGGCCCCCACCCTTGTTCCCACTCTGACTGGAAAACTCAGCAGCTCCATTCTCACGCTGAAGCCGGAGATGCTTGCAACAAATAATAAATGTAACACATCTCTTTTCCTCTGAGATCCCTGTCCTGCATGTGAACCAGCATGAGCCAAGCTCATAGCTCGTCCATCTCCACAAACGTGTCCTTGCCCTCTCACCCTTGCCAGTTGAAACTTATTGCCATTCTAACCCTGTGTCCCGGCAAGTTATCTCTTTCATGTGCCAGACTGCTGACCATGTTATGAAGCCCACCCAACAGACCCCCAACTAACATAAGACCCCTGCTGCAGTATATCGTGCCCAATACTAACAAATGCCACATACCTGAGATTCTTGTGAGACTAACCCTACAGTTCAATGACAGTATTATAGTGGTCAAGACTCGTAAACCTGTGATCCGTATAACCCAAACGTCACAGATGTTATAGATAGCTGTGTGATTTGTATAGTGACATGATAAACTACTGAGTGTCTTTTGATCAGCCATTATTTAGTGCATGCATTATTTAGAATGTATTTTCTTAGCTTAGATAGTGACCACCATGTTTCACAGTGACCTGACCTTCACCCATCCAGAGTAGAGATGTCTGACGTCAATCCTCCCGCCAAGTTAGCAACCAACCCAGAGGAAGAGATGATGCCCACACCTAAGACACCACCCTGGCTGACCAATCCGGGTCCAACGTAGCATCATGTGTTAAATATGCCAATGTACTATATAATATGGAGTAACTTTGATGTGTTCAGAGCGCTCTCAGAGATCTAGATAAACCTTTCCTTGAACTCTCGCAGCCTGCTCTTTTGTGCCTTATTCCCTGTCCGGGGAGTGTGTGTTTTATTCATTTCTACACATATAAGTCAGGGAGGGCACAAACAGACCCTACGCAAAATCTGGCCCCAATCATGCGCGATGTTCATGCCTTTGGTATTCTGTCCGGGCTTCAGGACAATTGTGCCAAATAGGAACAATTCCCACTCACCGATGCTACTGTTGAGATTGTCATGACACTCCACCCTGTGCCACTCTATGCACAAAACTATGGAATATATGTACCCCAACTTATAGCCAAGCTTTGCGCCTGGGATAAGCTACCACTCACAATAGCTGGCCGTTTGGGCTCCTTAAAAGGAGTATCCTCCCGAAGCTACTATACTACTTCTTGAATATACCAATGTGGCCTGGCAATACGTTCTTTGAGACACTGAAAGAGGCGATAAATAACTTCACGTGGCACACAGGTGCAGTCAGACTAAAGTGGGATACACTAACAAGACCCTACATACTGGGCGGACTTGCCGCACCAGTCTTTGAAAAATACTGTGTGGCAGCACAGTCGTACTATGCAGCTTACTGGTTCGCCGCTGACGCACATCACCCACATGTTAAAACTGAATGGCACGTGGTGAACCCCCGCGACGTGCGCTCACTGATAATACCACCGGTATGGAAAGACCCTGTAGGCTGTAACCCCATCGCTGCGACAGCACCGTCACTGGGGTCAATTTTTGACTTGGTGTGGTAGGTCAGGTTTTCTCCCTCTTTTGTGTGGGTTACCTTCTGTTCTCCAGTTTCTCCATGAGAAACAATTGTGTATAGGCATGTTATAAATGCTATATCATATCAGGAGGGTTTCGACAAGGGGTTGGCTGTGTCCCAGTGGGCCTTCAGTAAGATCCTGAAGGGAGACTCTGAGGACTGTATGGTGGGAGATGCCTTGGTGGGGAAGTTCCTTAGCGGTCTTTCTATTTCCCGTCCCTGTACCTATAAAGGTCTTCCTCCCTGGAATCTTCCTCTGGTTTTGAAGTTTCTTCAGGGTCCTCCCTCCGAGCCTCTTGAGGTCATCGACATCCAGCTCCTAACGCTCAAGACGGCCTTCCTTATTGAGATCACATCTGGCATGCCATTGATGTTCGGCGGGCTGTCCTGGAGTACCTTTCTAGGACAGAAATGTTCTGTCGGACTGATAGCCTGCTTGTCACGTTTGGGGCTCCTGGTGTGGGGCAGAGGGCCTCCGTGGTTTCCATCAGCCATTAGATCCGGATGGTCATCTCAATGGCTTATGTGTCTGCTGGTTTGCCTGTGCCTGACCATGTCCAGGGTCTAGGGGGTATGGGGGCCTCCTGGGCTGATGCCTGTGGCGTGTGCCTGGAGGAGATTTCTAGAGCTGCTACCTGGGCGAATATCGTTAAGGTCAGTCACAAATTCTCCACGGTTACACATATAGATGTGCCCCAATAGCTTACATCTGGTTAACACGTGCTGCCTCTGAGTTTCTAAATGGTAGGGAGTATTACAAATTCTACAGTGGTGATTGTGTAGTGGTATACCTAGTCTCGGTCCCGTGATTGAAAGGACCAATAATTCATTTGTCTGTAATCTTAAAATTAATTCACAGACCCATGGATCAGGTCATTCCGTTAGGTATTGATGCGGTTTAAGTACTTTATATGGCCTTTTACTGACCATATGGTAAGAGGACAATCTACCAAGGTGTGAGAAGTTCAGATTTCAGTCCCACATCGTGATTCTCTTATTGAGGGTTTCTTTAAATTCAGAGTATTCTTCCTGTGTAGGGGTCTTACCGCGTCCAGAGGACCAGTCAACAAGATCAAAATATGTCCCATTTACGGTCGTAAAACTCGGTCGCTTACTTTTAAATTCTTTATCACAGCACCAATAAAAAATCATCAGAACAGGGCAGTTAGGAAAGTATGCTTGTTTCAAATACTGCTCACTCCGTCTTAACAAGACCATTGTCTTCAATGAAGTCAGGCCTCACTCCAGCCTTAAAGCAGCCATAGGAACTGCATGAGGCAATTTTAAGATACGTTTCCAGAAAGCACTCTCTAATACATTTAGCCAAACATAGCTGGGTAATAATAGAGTGTCTAGGCCATTCAAAATGGCAGGGCAAAAAGATTGAATATAAAGTGTCCTTATACCGCTTAAGCTATAACCTGCCATTTAACAGGTCGAAATTAGCAAATAAGGAAGTCAGTTGTCCTGTACTTGCAGTTTTAACAGCAATTATTTCTTGGCGGTTATTTAATAAATGCACTCAATTTTAAACCCTGATAAATGTAACTGGTCACATATTCTAAAGGTTTATTATCTAGTATCAGAGGCAGCTTTCGTATTTGGCGATGTGAAAACAGCATAGCTTTGGTTTTCTCATAGTTTATCTCTAGATGGTTCTCACGAGCATACATGCCCAGTTCTTTCAGCACCCTATTCATTCCTGAGTACATATGCTTAAAGATAACCACCTCATCAGCGTAAATCATAAAAGGAATTGGGATACCGTTTACTGTTGGTGGGCAATGTGCCACCACTCTTAATACTAGAAGAAAATCTGCCATATATAGATTAAACAACAGATGTGCTAGGATACATCCCTGCCTAACCCCTTGTGTTGTAGTTGCCCATTTAGTAATGTGGCCTGTTCCATCTAACTTTACCTGTACCTCAGTAGTAGTGTTAAACAGTATGACAATCTGAAGTAGATAGTTAGGGCAAACCATCCTTGCCAGTTTTTGCCAAAGACAGATACAGTGGACTTTGTCAAAAACTGCACAGAAATCTATAAATGATGCATAAAGACATGCACTACCGGTCATTTCCCTAGTTGTTAAGTAGTTAGCTAATTGGAGATTATATAATGTGGAATTCCCAGGGCGTAAACCAGTTTGGATATCATCTAAGATCGAACATGTCTCAGATGTAGATCTTGAAACACAAAGGATTCAAATATTTTCCCAGATACATACATCATAGATAGAAGGCGATAGTTCTCTGGCCGAAATCGAGGACGTTTCTTGTACACTGGAATCAAAATTGCCCTACGCCAGGACTTCAGTACTTGGCGGGACTGTGATATCACATGGAAGAGGATCTCCAATATGGTCGCCCACTTTTATGGATCTTGTTTCAGTACAACATTGGCTAAACTGTTGGGAGCTGGTGCTCTAGAGCTTTTAAAATTTCTAGTATATATCTCTATTTCATGCTGGTCCTAATTCAGCCCCCATCTAACATCAGGTTTTACAATATTAACTTCTATATCCTCATTGCCAGTAAAGTTAGTTTGTATGTGTACTAACCACTGCCTTGAACTTACATTTGTCAGCGTACTATCTTTTTGACCCTGTGCAAACTTAAGTGCCTGCCAGATAGTTCTGGTGAACCGGTTTTAGTTATCTTGAATATCTGCTGCCATTGCATGTTCCTACTTGACCGGTTCAACCATCTAGCCCAATTTTGATATTTCATTTTAATTCTAGCAATTTTATTGTCGAGTCAGTGTTATTATCATTCATTTTTACCGTACATATTCATTTACGTTTGTTTCTTCTTGCATCTCGAATGGCCTTATCAAAACATTTTCCATTCAAAATGACTTGTGATGGTCCATAAGAGCCAGGAATTAGTATGCAAGTAGAAGGCAACGTTTTTATCCAATCTTCTATTTCATCTCCTGTTAATGAATGAAGATGATATATCGATGTTAGGGATTTCTCTTGCCAGAATTTTGAAAATGTTTGTAAATTAGGATGCGACCACGAAATTCAATTGCTAGGGCCATTTATATCTAAATCTCCCAATTTGATTGATGGATACACAGCAAGGTTACTTGTTACCGCCAACGAGACCATTGCCTGGTCACTCCATTCAGGGGGAGCTATGGTCAAAATTCTGACTTCATTTAGTACCTTTTCAGATACAAAGAAATAGTCCAGCGTGGAGCTATATTTACCATTAGTCCAAGTGTTCCCTCCCGTTATATCACCAACTGTTCTTCCATTCAACATATATAATTCCCACTCTTGGTAAAAGTCAATCCAACGTTTCCCCTGCAAATTTGAGTCTGTGAATGGCATATTACTAATACCTGTCACAATGAAATCAGAAAAGGTGAAATCTCTATCTTTGCATCTGGCATTCAAATCACTGCATAATATTATCCGGTCGCTGTTATTTTCCTCATACCAATGAATTATTAGATTGGCCAATAGATCTATAATAGTCTCCAAGCGGCCCCCAGAGAATCATAAACATTGATTACCAGGAAACGCTTTACTGGATGTTTGGACACAATCAGATCAATGGCCAAAATAAAGTCGGAATCAATCTCAATATGTCTAGCAGCAGATTGATTTCTAATACCAGTAAGTAGATAACCATAGGGTCTACTACATATTCCCTTCCTTACTAGTTTTTTGGAATACCCTGTATCCATCAAGATGGAAATTCGACAGTAACCAGACAACAACCATGTCTCTTTTAACAGAAGGAGATCATAATTCAAAAGCTTAGGCAAGGAAGCCTTTGTGTTCATAAAATAGCGATGCCAACATGTGTTCCAAGACACTAGTTGCGAGGATAAGGATTTTACAAGAGGAGGCCTGACTGGGAGAAAAGATAATAGCCATTCACAATCATGAAAATCATCTTCTCCTTTTGCAGCCCCCAATGCAGGAACAGAGGGCGTACGCTTCACCTTACTCTGTGGGCCCTGCTTACAAGAACAGGCCAATGCTGTCTGCAAAAGTTGATTAACATCTAAATCATACCCCAGTGAACCTAACATCAGTTTGTGTGAATGAATCAAGGAACAAATCTCCATTTTACTACAATGAGTGTGTGAGGAACAAAACTTCCCCCTGTATAATAACAGTTCAAAAACGTCACAATCGTTTCAGTTCAGCATTCTTAGTGGTAATATTTATTGTATAGCTTTTAACGATTCTGATATATTAATTACTTTGAATTCTTAACAGACTATCAAGCAACGATAAAGCTTTTAGATGGAAGAATCATTTTGTTCTCAGTTGCAGGTTAACAAGTTCTGGCCAAAGCCAAGTGAGGTTCAGTGTTTTCAGTCACTTCACCAAAAGAGTCTTCCGATGTAGAGATTGTATTTGGAGTCACCGGTGGGATTACTATCCTCACTCTGTTCTCTTCGAAAGCTTTTGACTCTTTCCCACATTCGTTGGGACGTGAGGAACCAATGCAGAGTCCTTGACTAACCAACTAGAAAGAATGCCTTGAGGCTTAGTGTCCTCGGTTAGCCCTAGTACACTTCTTCCTCGTAATCTTATTTGGATCTATAAGCCTTTAGAATCCAATGGATCAGGCTGAAGAATTGTGTGCACCTTTTTTTGCTCGCGCTTCATGTTCAATTGTACATTTTGCCAACCGACGCTGCTTACGCGTCATATGTATTATTGAGGTATCGGTGGATTCATCGTCGTTTAAATCCTGGGTGAGCACTTCAATTACCTCATGTTGATCCAAATTGGACCTTATAGCTGGTTTATTTTACATTTGATGGCTCTGGTCATAATAGGAGTGTTAAGCTTAGGCACAACAATATAATCAGCGAGTAATTTATCATGGCATGACAAAATCTCTGTGCTCAAATTGCACTTCCAGAATTTTGCCACAAAGCTTTAGCAAAATCTTTACTGCAAATTGTGGTGTTGCAATAGTTGCCATTGGTATCAGGTAATATTTTCGCCAGCAAAAATATCGCCATACATATGGTCGTCGGGAACGGCCATAGGCGATATTTTTGGTGGCGAAAATATTAGGTGCTGGGGTTGCGGGGGTGTTCTCCGGACATAAAAAAATGATGCGGGGGTTGCGGTGGTGTCCCCCGCAGGGTCCATGTGTTATTTTCGCCGCAAAAATATGGCGATATGTTTGCATCGCGATATTTTTGCGGCGAAAATATCACATGGAACCTTGCCATTAAGCTCACAGAGTCAAATAACACTCTCAGAAGAAGCACAGATGGGATAAAGAACAAGTGAAGTTGACAATTTCTCATTAGCTTAAGCCGTTGAAGATACATGATTTGCCACTGCTATTTGACCCGATGAAATGCCGGTCTCAGCACCATCATTGGTTTTAGCAGGAGCCAAGTTAGTTCTTTAAAGAAGTATAAATAATGTCAGGCTTATGGGTACAGCTGGTCTGTTTGGCGACTTCAGGATCAAATAATAGTAATAGTGCTGTTAATCCATGTAAGTGGAGAGTGTTCAAGTAGTTGGAGGGGAGTAGGAGACCCCTGCTTCCCCTGGAGTTAATGTTTAGTTAAGGTCGCATTTCACTGGATTGACGGCAAGCCACTGGAAACCCGTCAAACTATGAACAACACAAAAATGAAGATCCAGGATTCTTCGCCCAGTCATATCAATACGTGTTTTAATGAGTTGCCCTTTAGATAACACGTTTCGTCCTTCCTTGGCCTTTCTCAAATCAGGGCTATTGTATTTATATAATTCTCTATATTCATCAATTGGTAAAATTAACATCATTAATATATTAAATATATTAGTCCAACAGTACGCACCCAACCCAAACAACAACAAAAACAGGAAGAGCATCCATCAAGAACCATTATAACAGCACAGAAAAGAGAATTACATATAGAATGTATCCATGACATGTGTCTAAATCACCACAGACAGAGAGATGGTGACATGTGTCTAAATCACCACAGACAGAGAGATAGGGGTTGGTGTTGGGAATGGATGCATGGGGTGAAAAGAATCCACAATTACATATTCATTACATCAATGTAACAAGTGTAAAATAAATACAATGCATGTGGCAGGGGGAGAGGTCCGAGAAAAGGACGGACACAAAAGAAAGAAAAAAGAAAAAAAAGAGAGAAAAAGAGGTAAGTATACTATTTTGAATTCCCATTTCAAATAAAGTATTCAGAGTTAAGTCGCAGTGTTACAGTGAACTTACCCTGTGTCAGGTTAATTTGGTAATTATTAGCCTTGTTGCTCATGTCCTCGAATTACTGGTGCAATCCCATGCTCGAAATTCTGCTGAGGTTTTGTTTTAGTAAAAAAGCCATTAGATTCTATATTAAGGTTATTCATGATCAAATGTTCAGTGTCATAAGCCTTAATGTATAATTTAGGAACACCAAATAAAAGTAAATACAATACAAAAATATAATGACAAAAATATGTCCAAATGTACCATTAAATTTATTATTGGTCATGCTAGCATTATACAAAAAACCACCCTAAACGCTCGTCAGGATCGTATGTGCCAGCAGAATTAATTGCTAGTACGTGTAAGTATCTTTGCCCCGTATTCAACAACATGTGTACTACTAGTCTACGAGTTTATCATGCATCTTACTCGTGATAATGTCATACAGTCAGAAGAACTCCCAATACTCACCACAGTAATTATAAGCAAACCTTTGTTTCGACTGCATGTAAAATTCAACTAAAGATGTTTCTGTAACTTACTTAAGGTCGGCTCATCCGCGTTGGCTGCCTGCTGTTAGTTCACAGCGTCCGCCATTTTGGGGCTATTTATATGTTGTCATGGCAATAAAAAGGGGGGAATAACGTTTTCCCAAATGTTTGTATCCGTCTCTCAAAAGATAACGCAGGGTGTGTGTAGGCTAAATACATCTGTGACAACGCTGTCGCCTGTTCCTTAAAAATGTGATACTAACTAATTAAGTCATTCGAACTCGTGCAGTTGGCATGACAACGGAGTGAAAACACCTCCTTAAAGACGTAGTCACGGCCATTCACCTTTGGTCTATGTATCTCTTGAATTATACAAATCTTAACTAGAAGTATATTACCATTAGTGTTTCTCAAAAGTAATTAGGTTTGGTCATTTCTATTTTAGATTACCCCTGACGTGTATAGCAAGAGCAATGCATTATGGGAACCGTAGTTTAATGGGCCTAAAGTACAGTATCTGTAATTTATATACTTGCAGTTTTTAAGGTAGATATAATACAAGTAAACCCTGTTACCGGTGTACCTGTAACCTTACTAAACATTGGCTGCAGCAATCTGTATTCAATGGTGTAATTAAGCCCAAATAAAGGCGTACTCGCAGTTCTCCTCACAATGAGGTATTAATAATCTCATTGGCTATTTGATTACTCATCTATATTCATAATGAAAAATTTAGAGGCCGATTCATGGAATAATTAGCGCGGCGCAAGTGGGCAAAAACGTGCGAATCGCAGTGGAATAGCGAAAATCGCAGTGCAAGTGCGAAAATCGCACGAAAAGCAGCGCACGTCGATTCATGGAAGGCCGTGCGCGAGAAAACCAGCGGATGTGCGATAAAAAAGTGCGCGGCGCACGTTGGCGCACGTTGGCGCACAGGCCATCTAACAGCGTGCGCCAGGTCACAGCGAAAATCGCACAGGCCACAGCGAAATTCGCACATAGCGCGGCGCACGCAATAAAAGTAGGCGGAACACGGGCGTAACACTCGGAATGGGGAACAACTTGCCAAAACGTGGGCGTCACGGGGGAAGTACAGGGCACAAGTGCGCGGAACGCCCACACGCTCGCCTACAACACGTATTCATGGAATAGAATAGGGGAAAAAAGCGCACGCTCAAACCAGCGCACAGGCACAAACACGACCGCCACAAGAAAGGAGGCGGTAGCGTCTCTGCGGCTGTAAGAAATGTGCGCCAAAAGGTTCGCCAACAAATAGCACCTATATACTGCCATGATGAATGTCCCACACTGTGGCCCTCCAGGAAAAATGACGTGCAAAGGGGTACCCACAAACACGGACACCCGCTGACAAAAAATACGTGTGCATGTATACCGGGGTGCGCGGGAAGTGTCACACGCGATTTGCAGGGTACGTGCATCACAGGGGTTCGCGTGAAGTTATTCACGCGATCGGGCCTGGGGGAGCGGGCTACGTGTATTTCAGGGGTTCGCGTGAAGTTCCTCACGCGATCGGGCCTGGGGGAGAGTGCTACGTGTATTTCAGGGGTTCGCGTGAAGTTTCACACGCGATCGGGCCTGGGGGAGCGGGCTACGTGTATTACAGGGGTTCGCGTGAAGTTCCTCACGCGATCGGGCCTGGGGGAGTGGGCTACGTGTATTTCAGGGGTGCGCGGGAAGTTCCACACGCGAATAGCCTGGGCGCGTGAATTTGAGGGGTGCGCGGGAAGTTCCACACGCGAATAGCCTGGGCGCGTGTATTTCAGGGGTGCGCGGGAAGTTCCACACGCGAATAGCCTGGGCGCGTGTATTTCAGGGGTGCGCAGGGAGTTCCACACGCGAATAGCCTGGGTGCATGTATTTCAGGGGTGCGCGGGAAGTTCCACACGCGAATAGCCTGGGCGCGTGTATTTCAGGGGTGCGCGGGAAGTTCCACACGCGAATAGCCTGGGCGCGTGTATTTCAGGGGTGCGCGGGAAGTTTTACACGCGAATAGCCTGGGCGCGTGTATTTCAGGGGTACGCGGGAAGTTCAACACGCGATTGTCCAGGGAACGTGTATTACAGGGGTACGCGGGAAGGTCAACACGCGATTGTCCAGGGAACGTGTATTACAGGGGTACGCGGGAAGTTCAACACGCGATTGTCCAGGGAACGTGTATTACAGGGGTACGCGGGAAGTCTTACATGCGATTAGCCAGGGCACGTGTAATACAGGGGTACGCGGGAATTATCACACGCGATTTGGCAGGGTACGTGAATTACAGGGGTGCGTGGGAATTATCACACGCCAATTTGCTGGGTACATGTATTACAGGGGTGCGTGGGAATTATCACACGCGATTAGGCTGGGTGGGTCCTCACAGGTGTTCCCTGTACACCCTCCACGGCCCCTGCAGGCAGCCCACAAAACAGGGGACTACCCTGCACACCTGCTCATGTCCCCCTGCACCCCCACCCCCCAGCCACCAGGGGCACCCACCACCAGGCCCCCACCCATGTCTCCTACCACCCCCACCCCCCAGCAGTGCAGGGGCAGCCTCCACCAGGCCCCCACTCATGCCCGACTCATGTCTCCCACCACCCCCACCCCCCAGCACTGTGGGGCACCTGCCAGCAGGCCCCAACCCATGTCACCCACCACCCCCACCCCCCAGCAGTGCAGGGGCATCCTCCACCAGGCCCACACTCATGTCCCCTATCACCCCCACCCCCCCCCCCGCCACCAGGGGCACCCTCCACCAGGCCCCCACTCATGTCTCCCAGCGTGCTACGTGTATTTCAGGGGTGCGCGGGAAGTCCCACTCGCGAATAGCCTGGGCGCGTGTATTTCAGGGGTGCGCGGGAAGTTCCACTCGCGAATAGCCTGGGCGCGTGTATTTCAGGGGTGCGCGGGAAGTTCCACACGCGAATAGCCTGGGCGCATGCATTTCAGGGATGCGCGGGAAGTTTTACACGCGACTTCAGCAGGGTACGTGTATTTCAGGGGTGCGCGGGAATTCTCACACGCGATTTGGCTTGGTACGTGTATTACAGGGGTGCGTGGGAAGTTACACACGCGATTAGGCTGGGTGGGTCCTCACAGGTGTTCCCTGTACACCCTCCACGGCCCCTGCAGGCAGCCCACAAAACAGGGGACTACCCTGCACACCTGCTCATGTCACCCACCAGCCCCACCCCCCACCATCCAGGGGCACCCTCCACCAGGCCCCCACCCATGTCTCCCACCACCCCCACCCCCCCAGTCACCAGGGGCAGCCTCCACCAGGCCCCCACTCATGTCTCCCACCACCCCCACCCCCCCAGTCACCAGGGGCAGCCTCCACCAGGCCCCCACTCATGTCTCCCACCACCCCCACCCCCCAGCAGTGCAGGGGCAGCCTCCACCAGGCACCCACTCATGTCTCCCACCACCCCACCCCGCAGCAGTGCAGGGGTAGCCCCCACCAGGCCCCCACTCATGTCCCCTATCACCCTGTGCAGGGTGGAATTATAGTCGGAGACAGACACGTGCTAAAACAATATTTATTCTGGGTTTAAGGCAGCAGATGCTGAAAGAAAAATCTTATGTCCTCCCGGTTAACTTCACCGGTATCTTGTCCTCCTATAATACCACGGTACTGGGCCTGGCTTGGTCCTATCTCGAGCCGCTGTCCGGATAGGCCCACCACTCTGGGTCGCTCTCCTCTCTCCTCCCCGTCTCCTGTGTAATGAGAACAACCCGTTAGTCTCCCTGAGTGCTCTTTTATCACAGGTGGAGGTATCAAGCCCCCACCAATCCCTGAGGGTTTGAGTTAACCCCCTTCTTATTGGTCCCTGGGACATGGTCCCTCCTCTCTTAAGGGTTGCCATCCCAGCGTGTCGTTCTTCCCGATCCCCTGGTGGTGGAGGGCGGTGGTGTTGGCCCCGTTCCCCTGGTGGTGGAGGGCGGTGGTATTGGCCATGCGGTTGTGGCCGCGACGCGTATGGACGCGTCCTGAGGCTGGGCCCTCCCCCCCCCCCAGCAACGTGCAGCTCTGGCAGCGTCATGAGCAGCACGGGGCCAGCGAGCCGGGCGCTGCTCCCCCGTATCCCGTCGTCGCCGTGAACAATGCTCCCCACCCCCCGGACTGGGGCGAACAGGTGAGAGACGAGCGGCCCCGCCGCGGCTGCACATAGCGGCTTCCTGCGTGGCCCCGCCGTGTCCCCCCGTAGCGGCTTTAGCCGCGCGGCTAGTCTCCGCGGGTTTCCCTTTCCCCTCTCTGGCCTCTCTGGCCGCGGACGCGACAGCGCCTCCCGACTCGTGCGGGTCGGCTTCACGCCGCGGCCGCCGCGGCACCAGCCGAGGCGCTGCTGCTTCACACATCCCCACCCCAATCCCAGGCCGTTCGGGCCAGGGTGAACACCTAGACAGATAGTCAGCCACCAGCTGAAACTTGGCAGGCCTGTGCAATGTGACGAAATCAAAAGGCTGAAGGGAGAGAAACCAGCGTAGGACCCTCTGGTTCGTGTCCTTGTGTTGGGCCAGCCACTGGAGGGGTGCATGGTCGGTGTACAGAGTGAACCGGCGACCCAACGGAGCGAGTCAACAGCCCACTTGATGGCCAGACACTCCTTCTCAATGGTTGAGTAAGCCGCTTCATGGGGCAATAGTTTCCGACTGATGAAGCACACCGGTTGCAGGTCTTCTCCATTCCTCTGCGATAACACAGCTCCCAGGCCCTGGTTTGAGGCGTCCGTTTGTAAAAAGAAATGTTTCTGGAAGTTCGGGCAACAGAGGACCGGGTTGGACGTGATCCTTTGTTTTAGGTGTGCTATGGCGTTCAAGGCCTTCGGGTCGTTGGTCAGGTTGGGATTCCCCTTGAGTCTCAATGCGTCCGTCAAGGGAGCGGCTATCGAGGAGAAGTCAGGGATAAATCTTCTGTAATACCCGATCAATCCCAGGAAAGCTCGTATTTGTTTCCTGTTGGTAGGAGTCGGTATATCTTGGATAGCCTGTGTTTTGGATAACTGTGGTTTCAGCACTCCCCCACCTACTATGTGGCCCAGATATTTGGTTTCATTGGTTCCCATCGTGGTCTTCCTGGGGTTGATATGTAGGCCTGCCTTCTGTAAATCAGCCACTACTTGTTCCAGATGGTTCAGATGCGATTCCCAGGATTGGCTGTATACCACAATATCGTCCAGGTAGGCAGCGGCGTATCCAGTATGCGGTCTCAGTATGATGTCCATCAATCTCTGGAATGTGGCGGGAGCCCCGTGAAGACCAAAGGGTAGGACTTTATACTGATATAATCCTCGTGGGGTGGAAAAGGCAGTTTTCTCCCTGTCCTGGGAGCGAAGGGGTATTTGCCAATATCCCTTGGTTAAATCGAGAGTGCTTAAGAAACAGGCTGCTCCCAGGCCCTCCAGGAGTTCGTCCATCCGAGGCATCGGATAGGCTTCGTATCGGGACACCGCGTTCAATTGTCTGTAGTCCATACAGAAACGAACCGAGCCATCCGGTTTAGGGACAAGCACTATGGGTGATGACCAAACGCTGACCGAAGGCTCGATGATGTCCATCCTTAGCATCTCGTCCACTTCGGAATTGATGATGGTTCGCCTGGCTTCGGGTATCCGGTAGGGTCTAAGCCTCACAGGTGGTCCGGGATCTGTTTTGATAACATGCTCAAGTACATCGGTTCTTCCAGGTAAGGCGGAGAAGGCATCAGCAAAAGGGGACAACCGGTTCCTGATGTCCGTCTTCATTTCGAGGGTTAGGGTGTCTCCCCAATTGACTGAATTTAGGGTATCAGGAACGGTGTTCGGGATCTCGTCCGGTTTGGCTTCCTCGATACATACAAAGGCGCTCAGAAGAGGCTCATTCCATTTTTTTAGAAGGTTGATATGATAGACCTTTTCAGGGGTGGTGCGATCAGGCTGGTGTACCCGGTAGGTTACTGGGCTTAGTACTTCAGTGACCTTGTACGGCCCTCTCCATCTAGCCAACAGTTTATTGGTGCTGGTGGGCAGGAGTACCAATACCTGGTCCCCTGGGTTAAAGGTTCTCATACGACTCCCCTTGTTATAGTTTCTTTCTTGAATTGTTTGGGCACGTCCAAGGTTATCTTGGGCCAGGGTACGTAGGGCGGTTAGGTGTTCCTTTAATTCCTCTGTATACTCGGTTAAAGATACTTCTTCTGTGGTTTCCCATTCCTCTTTAACCAGGTCTAGTATTGTTCGAGGTTGTCTCCCAAACAAGAGCTCGAAGGGAGAGAAACCGGTGGATGACTGGGGGGGTGTCTCTTAACACCATTAACACTAGGGGAATCACCCGATCCCAGTTTTTTCCATCTGGTCCCGTCACCCTTCTTAGCATCTTCTTGATCGTTTGATTATAACGTTCTACCAGTCCATCAGTCTGGGGATGATATACTGAGGTTCTCAACTGGTTGATCTGGAACTGTCCACATACTTGTTTTAAGAGGGTCGACATAAAATTGGTCCCCTGGTCGGTGATTATCTCGGAGGGAATCCCTACTCGGGCAAAGAATGGAATCAGCTGGTCGCATAACAACCGGGCCGATGTTCCCTTTAGGGGAAAGGCCTCGGGGTATCGAGTAGCGTAGTCGACTACGACCAG
Organism: Ambystoma mexicanum; assembly: GCF_040938575.1. Lineage (NCBI taxonomy): Eukaryota > Metazoa > Chordata > Amphibia > Caudata > Ambystomatidae > Ambystoma > Ambystoma mexicanum. The sequence goes on along the minus strand of NC_090926.1, from coordinate 918,565,375 downwards.
TAAGTATCTATAACCCCGGCTGGCTGGTTCCAGGGGTCCCACTATGTCCATGCCGATCCTCTGGAATGGGATCGCAATGAGGGGCATTTTCTGTAGTGGTGCCTTTGCGGGTAGAACCCCGCTAGTCAATTGGCAGGTGGGGCAGTTCTTGCAGTGTTGGGCAACTTCTCCATAAATGCCGGGCCAGTAAAACCTCTTTAGTAGGTTTTGTTGGGTTTTAAGAGAGGCCATGTGACCTCCACAGGGATGGTTGTGGGCCAGTTGTAGCACTATAAGTCGGTGGCTCTTTGGTAGCACCAGTTGTTCCTTCATGGCGTCATCGTCACCCTTATACCTTCGGTATAGGAGACCTTGTCGCAGTAGAAACCCTGGGCCTCTGGCGATGTTGGGTTCCCCTTCCCGGGCGGCTCTTTCTCTGGCCACTCGTAGGGTGGGGTCAGTCAGGGTCTCGCCCCTTATGGTGTCTTCGTTGTCTTCTAGCTTCCAGTCAATAGGTCGGGTCATGTAACTGGCCTGACACCATGCCATCCGGGTCCTCCTCTTTCGCCCGGGTGGGGGTTCCTGGGAGACGGGGTCGGTTCCTGCCAGATCGGTTTTGGACGGGGACTGCCCCTCCCTGGTGTCCCTTAATGTCCGACCGAAACCGGGGAGGTCGGTCCCAATTACCACCGGGGTTGGGAGACAAGGTAGGACGGCAACCCTCAAGGGAGAAGAGGTTTCATTCAAGTCAATCACTACATCCTTCATCGGATAACATTTGGTGTCCCCATGGATGCATCGGATAGGTACAGTTACGTTAGGTAAGCAGGGAGCGTTACTCACGGTTGGTGAAATGGCGGTCTGCCTGCTGCCGCTGTCCAAAAGGGCACGTGATGGTCTGCCGTCGACTCGAACGTCCACCACATATGGTCCTGGGACACCGTTCTCGTCCATCGGGGTCAGATAGCCGATGTCCATGGGTTCGACTGTTCTTCTCCTGGGACAAAACCGGGCTATGTGGCCCCACTCGTTGCACTCATAGCACTGCGGTTGCTTGTAGCTAGGGGTCGGTGCTGGGGCCTTCTCCTCGTTTCCTGGTCTCTTGTCTTCGGGTCTCCTGTTGTTCTCATCGGGAGGTCTCCATCTTATGGGTAAGGCTCGGTTACCCCTAATCATGTGGGGGTCGGATATCGGGATGGCGAAGCGGGCCGATACCCCTGTAGCTGGTAGTCGGAAGTGGCCTGCCTTCTGGTATGCCGATGCAATATCCACGGCCTCGGTCAGGGTGGGTTGATGGTGCTGCCTAACCCATTTTTGCATCTGGCCGGGCAGGGCTTCGACGAATTGTTCCAGAATTATTTTATCGATTAGGGATTGGTTAGCGGGGTTTGGAGCCAACAACCACTTCTCTGCCAGGTCCTTTATCCTATAGTACAGCTGGCGTGGATTCTCCCCGGTCCTGAGCCTGGTTTCCCTCAGTCGGATCCGGTATGCCTCGTCGTCCAAGCCCAAGCGGTCTAGTACGGCAGCCTTGATCTCTCCGTACGGCGTGTTGCCGTTGGGATTTACCGCCTGATAGGCGCCCTGCATCACCCCGGACAGTAGGGGGGCGACGTACTGACCCCACCGGTCAGGAGGCCACTGTGCGTTTCTGGCTATACGTTCGAAACTAGTAAAGAAGAAGGCGGGATCCTCTCCGTCCTTATATTTTTGTAGGAGGGCCGAGGGCACCAGTGGTTGGTTTCTAGTGCTGGCCACTGCATCGGTGAGACGGGACATGGCCTCATGCTGGTTGTCCTGTGCGGTGGTCAATATAGAGCCCTGCAGCTGTATGGCTTGTTGAAAGGCTTGCCGATCCGCAGCTGCTTGTTGGGAATGCAGTTGTAGCATCTGTTGCAATTGTTGTTGGCCCTCAGACAAGGTCTTTATTAACGATTCCATCGCGCTGTCAGAAATCCCACCTTCGTCGCCAGTGTGAAGGGTGGAATTATAGTCGGAGACAGACACGTGCTAAAACAATATTTATTCTGGGTTTAAGGCAGCAGATGCTGAAAGAAAAATCTTATGTCCTCCCGGTTAACTTCACCGGTATCTTGTCCTCCTATAATACCACGGTACTGGGCCTGGCTTGGTCCTATCTCGAGCCGCTGTCCGGATAGGCCCACCACTCTGGTTCGCTCTCCTCTCTCCTCCCCGTCTCCTGTGTAATGAGAACAACCCGTTAGTCTCCCTGAGTGCTCTTTTATCACAGGTGGAGGTATCAAGCCCCCACCAATCCCTGAGGGTTTGAGTTAACCCCCTTCTTATTGGTCCCTGGGACATGGTCCCTCCTCTCTTAAGGGTTGCCATCCCAGCGTGTCGTTCTTCCCGATCCCCTGGTGGTGGAGGGCGGTGGTGTTGGCCCCGTTCCCCTGGTGGTGGAGGGCGGTGGTATTGGCCATGCGGTTGTGGCCGCGACGCGTATGGACGCGTCCTGAGGCTGGGCCCTCCCCCCCCCAGCAACGTGCAGCTCTGGCAGCGTCATGAGCAGCACGGGGCCAGCGAGCCGGGCGCTGCTCCCCCGTATCCCGTCGTCGCCGTGAACAATGCTCCCCACCCCCCGGACTGGGGCGAACAGGTGAGAGACGAGCGGCCCCGCCGCGGCTGCACATAGCGGCTTCCTGCGTGGCCCCGCCGTGTCCCCCCGTAGCGGCTTTAGCCGCGCGGCTAGTCTCCGCGGGTTTCCCTTTCCCCTCTCTGGCCTCTCTGGCCGCGGACGCGACAGCGCCTCCCGACTCGTGCGGGTCGGCTTCACGCCGCGGCCGCCGCGGCACCAGCCGAGGCGCTGCTGCTTCACACACCCCCACCCCCCCAGTCACCAGGGGCAGCCCCCACCAGGCCCCCACTCATGTCCCCTATCACCCCCCCAGTCACCAGGGGCAGCCCCCAGCAGGCCCCCACTCAAGTCCCCTATCACCCCCACCACCCCAGTCACCAGGGGCACCCTCCACCAGGCCCCCACTCATGTCTCCCACCACCCCCACCCCCCCAGTCACCAGGGGCAGCCTCCACCAGGCCCCCACTCATGTCCCCTATCACCCCCACCCCCCCAGTCACCAGGGGCAGCCTCCACCAGGCCCCCACCCATGTCTCCCACCACCCCCACCCCCCAGCAGTGCAGGGGCAGCCCCCACCAGGCCCCCACTCATGTCCCCTATCACCCCCACCCCCCAGTCACCAGGGGCAGCCCCCACCAGGCCCCCACTCATGTCCCCTATCACCCCCACCCCCCCAGTCACCAGGGGCACCCTCCACCAGGCCCCCACTCATGTCTCCCACCACCCCCACCCCCCCAGTCACCAGGGGCAGCCTCCACCAGGCCCCCACTCATGTCCCCCTATCACCCCCACCCCCCCAGTCACCAGGGGCAGCCTCCACCAGGCCCCCACCCATGTCTCCCACCACCCCCACCCCCCAGCAGTGCAGGGGCAGCCCCCACCAGGCCCCCACTCATGTCCCCTATCACCCCCACCCCCCCAGTCACCAGGGGCACCCTCCACCAGGCCCCCACTCATGTCTCCCACCACCCCCACCCCCCCCAGTCACCAGGGGCAGCCTCCACCAGGCCCCCACTCATGTCCCCTATCACCCCCACCCCCCCAGTCACCAGGGGCACCCTCCACCAGGCCCCCACTCATGTCTCCCCCCACCCCCACCCCCCCAGTCACCAGGGGCAGCCTCCACCAGGCCCCCACTCATGTCCCCTATCACCCCCACCCCCCCAGTCACCAGGGGCAGCCTCCACCAGGCCCCCACCCATGTCTCCCACCACCCCCACCCCCCAGCAGTGCAGGGGCAGCCCCCACCAGGCCCCCACTCATGTCCCCTATCACCCCCACCCCCCCAGTCACCAGGGGCACCCTCCACCAGGCCCCCACTCATGTCTCCCACCACCCCCACCCCCCAGTCACCAGGGGCAGCCTCCACCAGGCCCCCACTCATGTCCCCTATCACCCCCACCCCCCCAGTCACCAGGGGCAGCCTCCACCAGGCCCCCACCCATGTCTCCCACCACCCCCACCCCCCAGCAGTGCAGGGGCAGCCCCCACCAGGCCCCCACTCATGTCCCCTATCACCCCCACCCCCCCAGTCACCAGGGGCAGCCCCCACCAGGCCCCCACTCATGTCCCATATCACCCCCACCCCCCCAGTCACCAGGGGCACCCTCCACCAGGCCCCCACTCATGTCTCCCACCACCCCCACCCCCCAGTCACCAGGGGCAGCCTCCACCAGGCCCCCACTCATGTCCCCTATCACCCCCACCCCCCCAGTCACCAGGGGCAGCCTCCACCAGGCCCCCACCCATGTCTCCCACCGCCCCCACCCCCCAGCAGTGCAGGGGCAGCCCCCACCAGGCCCCCACTCATGTCCCCTATCACCCCCACCCCCCCAGTCACCAGGGGCACCCTCCACCAGGCCCCCACTCATGTCTCCCACCACCCCCACCCCCCCAGTCACCAGGGGCAGCCTCCACCAGGCCCCCACTCATGTATCCCACCACCCCCACCCCCCCAGTCACCAGGGGCAGCCCCCACCAGGCCCCCACTCATGTCCCCTATCACCCCCACCCCCCAGTCACCAGGGGCACCCTCCACCAGGCCCCCACTCATGTCTCCCACCACCCCCACCCCCCAGCAGTGCAGGGGCAGCCTCCACCAGGCCCCCACCCATGTCTCCCACCACCCCCACCCCCCAGCATTGCAGGGGCAGCCCCCACCAGGCCCCCACTCATGTCCCCTATCACCCCCACCCCCCCAGTCACCAGGGGCAGCCCCCACCAGGCCCCCACTCATGTCCCCTATCACCCCCACCCCCCCAGTCACCAGGGGCAGCCCCCACCAGGCCCCCACTCATGTCCCCTATCACCCCCACCCCCCCAGTCACCAGGGGCACCCTCCACCAGGCCCCCACTCATGTCTCCCACCACCCCACCCCCCCAGTCACCAGGGGCAGCCTCCACCAGGCCCCCACTCATGTCCCCTATCACCCCCACCCCCCCAGTCACCAGGGGCAGCCTCCACCAGGCCCCCACCCATGTCTCCCACCACCCCCACCCCCCAGCAGTGCAGGGGCAGCCCCCACCAGGCCCCCACTCATGTCCCCTATCACCCCCACCCCCCAGTCACCAGGGGCACCCTCCACCAGGCCCCCACTCATGTCTCCCACCACCCCCACCCCCCCAGTCACCAGGGGCAGCCTCCACCAGGCCCCCACTCATGTCTCCCACTGCCCCCACCCCCCCAGTCACCAGGGGCAGCCCCCACCAGGCCCCCACTCATGTCCCCTATCACCCCCACCCCCCAGTCACCAGGGGCACCCCCACCAGGCCCCACTCATGTCTCCCACCACCCCCACACCCCAGCAGTGCAGGGGCAGCCTCCACCAGGCACCCACATATGTCCCCCTGCCCCCAGGTCCTGACGATACTCAATCAAGGCAGTAATGGGCAGCATACCCAGCACAAACACCCAGGCAAGGATTGTATCCACCCACATAGTGAATGCAATTACATGATACAACCCCAATGGCAAGTCTGTAAATGAACACATGTCCGTCACACACACATACACAATGGGTGCAAGTCAATGTCAAAACCCATATCATGACATGTATGAAACCAATGAGAAAATACCACAAGTGAAAGTTAAAAAGAACATGTATTAAAGATGAAAAATAAGTAAAAAAAATCAAACATACAACAATGGCGATAACAAAATAAATGGTCCATGTCCGAGAACAAATGTAAAAATAAAATAAACAAAGTAATCCAAAAACAAATGTTGTCCAAAGCAAAATCATGTGGAAGTAAAATAATGAAAAACCATTTCCTCATGGTGAACACAATAATTAATTAAAAAAAATTTCTTCAAAAAGCAAACTATATACACGAAAATTCCAGGGTCCATGAGCCCAACACCATAAATGAAACCTACTACTACCTAATGAAAATAATATATACAAAAAAGTGGCCATTGTCCGAGCGGTCCAAAAAAAAAAAAATTAATAAAGGAAACCTAACACTAAATAACTAAATAACTATATACAAAGGCAGCGGGCAAGTCCTGCGGCTCATTCGGTGATGTTGCTGGCCAGGGCATCATCGAACTCCATGTCGATGTCCTGGAGGCGGGACTCTGTCCTGGCCCCGAGGTCTCGCAGGGATAACCCCATGTCCAGCTCAAACTCCCTGCGAGCTTCCTCGAAGGCACTCAGCCCGCCTCAACGCCCGACGCATGGAGAACTCCGCCCTGACCATGGTGAGCCGCTCCTCTTCCGCCCGCTGCCGCTCCGCACCTATCCGCTGGACCAACTGCTCCCACACGGAAGACACCACCATCCCAGGGTTGCCCTGCCCCTCTGATCTTGAAGGCCCCGAGCCATGATGCCTCCCACGTCGAGCCTGCTGCTGCCTCCGACGCCACTGCCTCTGCCAGCACGACGGCATCCAGGCTGATGGAAACCACCGACGCCGTCGTGCACGTGCCCTGCCTGATGATGCTGTCACATCTTCCACCTGCTGGGGTCCAGTTGCTGTGTTGTCCACCCCTGCTGGACCTCCGACTCCCAACTGTGGCAGGGATGGGATCCCCACCGAGCTGGCTGCATTGGTCGGGGCAGGTCCACAGGGGGCCCTGGTGGCATCTGGGCTGGAAGACGGCAAGGAGAACGACTGGTGGATATCCTGCACAGAGGAGGAGAGGGCCGCCACATTGGCCAACACATGCAGGAAACCCCCGAACATGGCCGATCCCAATTGGGCCACGTCGGCACGGTGCACTTCGTGATGACGTGCGTGCTCCTCCCGGGAAGCACGCACGGCATCACGAATCACAGCCGTGCGCATCGCGACCCCAATCAGGACCTTCTCCGCACGGCCAGGGGTTCCCACGTCCGCAGGTGGAGGGGAGTCAGGTGACATGGACATCCCCTCTACCTGCGGACGGGCCTGGGACGGGGCATCCCTGCTGGTGCATGGTGGTGCACTCACAGGGTCAGGGACAGCGACATGCACAGGCCCCTCCACGGTGACCTGTGCTGCCTCCTGCCCCTGGCCCTGGACTGCACCACTTGCACCAGCAGGGATGCCCCCACCAGGCCCCATGTGTGCCCCAGTGGCGGCCTCCTCCTCCTCCGTGCAAACCACCAACCTGGATGTGCTCCTCACCGTCTCCCACCGTAGCAGGCCCCCGCCTTGCTCCACAGCGCCGTCTCCGCCCTCTTCTTCACTAGCCGCTGCGTAGAGGGAGACAAAGAACACAAGCATCAGGGCACTGTACAATGGTCCCCCAGACAGGAAGCAATAGCAGATGAGCACCACTGTCAAAGTACACTTCCATCATGTCCCTCCACAACACATGGGTCAGTCCAGGCAAAACACACACAGTAACAGGCATGGTGCATGCCATGGACATTTCCATGCATGTCCAATGGACTCTTGAAACATTCAATGATATGTAACTCACATGCATCATGGCTCATGCCTATCACATGCACACACTTCACCTCAGTCACATCCATCTGGCCCCAAACACACCAAACACAGCGGATACAAGGGTAATTTGGCTGCTTCACTGAATCTGTGCATTGTCACACACATGTGTCATGCATCCATGGCATGCACAAGTCACAGACACGCAGGTCAGGCACACAGACATGGCTACCATATATGTACCTGGCATCAGCACCCATCCCTCACCCCCACCCATGTCCAGGTACAGAGACTGGCATGCTCTCATGTTCAAAATCTGCATAGGGCTCCCCATGCGGCATTTGAACACATGCAACAACCATGTGGGTCACACATCACTGGTCGCACATGCATTACCATGATGTCCCTGCACACATCCATGCATACATGGCCTATGGCACACATACAGGCAAGTATCATAGAACCAGCACACCGCAACATGCCCTGTCTCACACAGTAATGCTTGGACACATACCGCTCAACTCCAGACGGGCCTCCCTCTCAAGGATCTGGGCGTGGAGCGCTGGGCGTACGCGTTCCAGGACCCTCATCTGGATGGAACTCATGCGGCCCCGGCCCCCCTCCACGAGGTGCCGGGCCTTCACAAGGGTCCTGGACCTCAAGTCCTCCCAGCGCTTCTTGATCTTCAGGACGTCGCGGGTTGCCACCCCCTCCGCGTTGATGGCAACCACACAGTCGGCCCAGATCCTCTGCCGTCCTTCCTTGCTGGCGCGGGACGATCCAAAGAGGGCATCATACTGCCCCAGGACATGCTCCACCAGGACACCAACTTCGGTGGCAGTGAAGCTGGTGCCCCTCTGCCCCTCTGGCCTGGGGTTGCCACTGGTGCCAGATGTGGAAGTGCCCGACATGGCAACCCCAGAGGCAGGTGTGGGTGGGCAACTGGGTCCTGGGGCTGGGCTGTGGAGCGATGTAATCCCAGTCGGGAGTCTTCAGTTCCAGCAGGGTTCGGACACAGCAACTGGACCCCTGCAGATGGCTGATGTGCAGGCACCAAATGGCAGGGCACGGTGGCAACAGGCAGGCAGGCAGGCAGCAGCAGATGGCACGTGGGAGGCTGCTCGGGCACTGGGGGGCAGTAACTCGGCCTTCTGGGCAGGAGCGTGGTCTTCCGTGTGTTTTCGCGTGGCCAGCTTGATACGGAGTGATTTGGCACGTGAAAATCCTGCACGTCAGCGTGAAATCCGAGGAAAGGCCCTTAGCGCGTAAGCGCGTCAGCACGCATACGCGATTCTATTGGACCAGAGTCCCTCAGCGCGTAAGCGCGTCTGTGACGTGACCCGCACGGGTGTTCCCCACTCAGCACGTGATGACGGGGCACATGTGGAAATACTGCACGTCAGAGTGTCATCGCGTGTAATTGGACAAAAGTGCGCGTACACGCGATTGGCCTATGTACGTGTATTTAATGGGTGCGCGGGCACTTACACACGCAAGTACGTCAGCGAACCTGTATCCCGCGGTGCTTGTGAATTTCCACACGCTATTGGACTGGGAACTGGATTCCAGGGGTGCGCGGGTCACACGCTGTATCCCGTGGTGCGTGTGAATTTCCACACGCTATTGGACTGGGAACTGGATTCCAGGGGTGCGCGGGTCACACGCTCGCCTAGAACACGCGCAAAGCATAAATTTGCGGACTTTAACAATAACAAGCTCAGACGCCAGGATGAACATACCGTTCCTAGCAGCAGTGGCAGTGGGCTACCAAAGGAGGAGGAGGAGGATAGTCAGGGCCAGAATATTCACACCCAGAACCAGCCTTTTCGGGATGCCTGATGACCAGGTGTATGGGAGGTACAGGTTTCCACCACACATTATACTGGACCTGGTGAGTGAGTGGGAGGATGACCTCACATCACCCACCCTGTGCTCCCAAGCACTCAGCCCCCTGGAGAAGGTCCTCAATGTACTGCACTTCTTAGCCACTGGATCATTTCAGCGGACAAGTGCCATAGTGGGTGGGGTGTCACAGGCCACCCAGTCACGCTGCCTACACAAGGTCTTGAACATCATCACTGCACGCCCATCAGTCCGCAGGCACATATACCTGCCCAGAACACCTGCAGAAAGGCATGCTGCCGCCCTGGATTATTACGCTGTGACACGATTCCCCAAAGTGCTAGGTGCCATCGACTGCACCCATGTGGCTCTACGTCCCCCCAGGGCATCTGAGCACATCTATAGGAACCGCAAGCACTGGCATTCCATCAACGTGCAGGTAGCATGTAATGCCAAGGGAATCATCACCTCAGTATATGCCAACTATCCCGGCTCCACCCACGACAGCTTCATTTACCGAATGTCCACCCTAAGCCGGGACCTAGAAGCTGGGCGGCATGGCGATACATGGCTGCTTGGTGAGTATGTATGCCATTGCACATGCATGCATGTTGGATACTGAGCAAGGTCACAACCCCACCAATGATACCAATCACCACCTCCACAGGGGACAGTGCTTACCCTCTCAGCCCCCACATGATGACGCCAATTCGGAACCCCACCACGCCACCCCAGGTAAGATATAACACAGCCCACATTACAACCAGGGGCATAGTGGAGCGCACATTCGGAGTGCTAAAGTCACGCTTTCGCTCCCTTGACCGTTCTGGCGGGCAGCTGTTATACGCTCCCCCAGTAGTGTGCAGGATCATAGTGGCAGCATGTGTCCTGCACAACGTTGCAACACGCCGGGGCCTGGCCGTGGACATGGTGGTGGCCCCACATCCCCAACCACATGCACAGCCGCTGCGCATGGGAGGGGAAAGGGCACGGGGGGAGGCAGCCCGTACACAGCTAGTGGCTAATTACTTCACATAGAAATCACACCCCTGTGGAGTGCACACTGCCCTGGCACATTCCATCTGACAATCAATGATGACTCAACCTGACACTGATCCTGAATGTCTGGAGAATGAACCGTGAATACTATATCAGCCTGAGATTGTTCACCTGGAAGTGTCACAATGTGTGCATCCCTACCCACACAGACACCACCAATGCAGTTTTGTGAAGTTACACATTGAAGCAGCTAAAATGAATACCCACTTGCAAAATGCAACAAGAGGACAGTGCCATGTCAGCCAACCCAACCCCAGCACCGCCACACGACACACCGTGCCATGTCATGCTAATTGCAGGTAAACAAAGTAATCCCCACAACATGACATCAGTCTCACTATGTACAGTGTCCCTATTAGAAACCTGCAACACCTGAAATGCTCACAGCAATGCCGGACCAACAACATACTTGAGCACGTACTACCATTAACATGACATCACAAATGTTACTTATTAGTAGTTTTAATACCTGGAAATGCCTGCACTCCCACCACTACCAACTGTGCAGTGTTGGCGCCATGTAGAGTTGTAGGTGCACTGCTGCCAACATGGACCCCATCTCCAGACTAGAGGTCCTTGTGTGGACATGAGGAAGGGACCTGCAAATTGGGAGGTAGACACAGAAGAAGAGTTACACATCAATGCAACATGCAGTGTACAACACAACAGCAATATGCACTAGGAATGTATACACAGTATTGACTACAGACTGCCCACACAGCTCATGGGAGTCCAACGTCACTGTGTAATTCACTGTCACTTGGGCACACCCTTTGCAAGCCCATGGAAACGGGAAGCAGGAGAGGTGTGTGTGACTCAAACCCAAGCATCTGAACCAAATACATTACAAGCCTGCATGTGCCCAGCCACAATGCAGCGTATGCCCACAGGAACCACGGAAGCCAACAGATCGTCCCAAAAAAATTGGGAATAAAAGAAATCAAAATAAAAATAAAAATAAGAAACAATCAAAAATGGCCATTGATGGGCCCGGGGGGGTTGGGGAGGCCACCCAGGAGGTCCGAGGACAGGATGCACACCAGAACCCACCTGCGTGGATCCTGGGAAGATAAAACACCTCCATGGGCTCATGGCCCACACGGCTACCCTATTGTGGGAGTATCACTGCTGTCGCTATTATCACCCTGTGCAGCTGCATCCGGAGGTGGTTGCACTATGGGAGGCAGCCCACGCAAGGCCCTAGTCTGCTCCTCCATGGCTGCAAGCATGCGGGTGTGGTAGGTCTGGTTCTGGAGGATGAGTGTGCGGAGGTCCCCATTCAACAACTCACGGGATGCCCGGACCTCCGCCCTCGTTGCCTGCATCTCAGCTGAGAGCGTACGGGTGAGACGCTCCAGCTGCTGTTCTGTCCTTTGGTGTGTTGAAGCCTCAAGCTCAACAAGAGTCGTCCTGAGGTGAAGGAGCTCCTGCCTCAGGGCTTCCCTGTGGCCCTGGGACTCAATGGAGATGGCCTCCTGCAGAGTCGCCAGTGCCGCCCGCCTGTCCCTGTTGGACCCCAACATGTCCTCCCTGTGTGACTGGCAGATGGAGTCGGTTGCCTGCTCTAGTCGCTCCATCAGCCTTTCTGGGGGGACAATGGAAGTGGCCACCCTATCCATGGCCTGAGCCATCATCTCGGATGATGCAGCCTGTTGGGTTGCCATACCGTAAATGGATTGCTCCCATGCGGTATTGCCGGGTGACGTACGGCCACCACGTCGGCGGGCACCACACCTGTCTGGGGCAAGGCGAACTGCGCCTTGCTGTGCCGGCACTGCCTGAGGCTGCAGGACTGCATTCCCCCTCTGATCTGCTGGCCCAGGAACAGGATCAGATGTCGCGGAGTGTGACCCTGCATCCGTAACCACCGAAGGCGTAGCTGCCAACACTGACATCCCCATGGAGGGTTCTGACCCTGGTGCAGGTGGGTGAGACAGAACAGAATCCCTCCCTGGAACACTCACCTGCGACGGCACGTAGGTCTCATCCGAATCAACACCTGAGTACAGCTCGGGGGAGGTGCAGCCAGAGACACCCCTTGAGAGCACGACCTGCAGCACTTGTGGGTTCTCCCCCACCACCACACCACGTCCCTCACTGGTGGTTGGTCGGCCCTCGGACCCCTCCTGGGTCTGCACCATCTCCACAACCCCAGCAGTATCAGGTGCGTCTTCCCCTGCAAAGACATGAAAACAAAGAAATGGAAACAGGCATTAGCACCATGGCACACAATGAGGGCTGAGAAGCAAGAGAACCAGTACTTGATTGACACATGTCCCACATGACTAAAACCCTCCCATGCATGCACCCTCACTGCGTATGAAGTGCAGGCAAATGGCACACACTGATGACACCAAGATGGAAGATGAACACATTTTCTGCATGCTGCCTGGCAGTGGCATCACACATTGGCCTGTGATTGCCAGGTGAAACACACATGCCATCACACAGATGGCATGTACCATTGCTATTGAGTGAAGATGGAGAGGAGGGCAGCACCTATTCATTCAGTCCAGTTCTCGCATGTAATTGCTTTTCTAATTCTAACAGGTCAGATTTTTCACCTGGAGCTGCCAGTCTGAAATGGTCCAATTGCACAGGGACATGTGTGTACAAATGATATCCAGGTAACAAAGTCACTCCACTTTACCATACCCATGTCAGACATGTGACTAGTGGACAGCGACATGCCTAGTGAAAGTGGTGGAATGCAAACAAACTGACTGAATGAACAGTGAAAAATAAGCAAATATGTTGTGGCAAGGTGACACTTCAAGGGCAACTGGCGTGCAGTTGGGCTAGATGTCTACTGTTGGCAGAAGGGATACTGCTATGGCCAAATGCAGCTGCGCAGGAAGGATTGCATGAAGCACATGGCTGACCCATACGACTCAGGTGCACACACTCTCACCTGGCACAAAAACAGAAGCCCTCACACACACACCATGCACATGGATGACACACACATGCATGTGCACTCACCGGACAATGCCTCGTAATCAGCCAGATCTCCCACGCCTTGGATCTGTTCCTCCGTGACGTAGGTCCCAGCGACTGACTCATGTGGAGTGAGTTCCATGTCTACTACTGGAGACCCACCTCCAGTCACTAGAGTTGCGGCATGACTTGAGGCCAGCTTACTCTTTGCCCTGCGCTTTAGGTCATTCCAGCGCTTATAGCAATCATTGGCTGTGCGCCTCACGATTCCAAGGGCACTTACGATGTCCGCAACGGTCTGCCAGTGTGCCTGGCGTTGTGCAGGTGTGGTCTTGGATCCTGCAACAATGACCATCTCGTTGTCATGTCTGGACACATACTCGACAAGTGCATTCAGTTCGTCATCCGTGAAGCTGGGCTTCCTGGACGGGCCGGACTGTGTAGCCGTGTCTGGGGCATCAGCCTGTGCCGGACGAGCACTCTTCCTCTTCCGCTTGGAAGGTGGTGGTGATCCTGAGTGTCCTGCACCGCTCTGGACACTAGGGGCAGGAGCCCTGGTGGACTCTGTATCAGGAGTGTGGGATTGCACACTCAGCATGGGAGTTGGTGCAGGCATTGGCTCTAGTGTGATGGTGTCAGGGGGAATGTCAGCAGCATGGACTAGGACCGACACTATCCTGGCTGGGTGTGTGAGAGCTGGGGTGGATGGAGCCGCAGCTGCCCCTGCAGCCTCTCCGCCCTGCCTCCTTGGTGCAGCAGATGACCTTGCTGCCCCAGATCCACGTGGCATGATGGCATCAACGTGCACCAGCGCACGTGTCGTAGCCCTGCTGACCTGGAAGTCAGCCATGGAGTCAGCCAGGTCTGGTGCCACAATGGGCTGGTCCAACAAGGGCTGAGCATGGATGGTGTCAGCCACATCAGCCTCAATGGGAGGGGGGGAGGGGGGGATTATGGGTGCCCGTGACTGGTCCTCCACACATGGGGGGACAGGCTCACCCTGCAAGTTACGACCACGTCCCCTACCGGATCCACCACAGCCACCACTTGTGGTTCTTCCACCTTTGCCACCCTTACGGAATCCTCGCCTCCCAGCCATGGCACTGATGTTAATGTGCGTATGGGAGTGGATGTAGACTATTGTCCTTGGCAATTGGGGGTCAAAGGGGTTGGGTACCAGATGGTAATTGTACCCTAGTGCTCTAGCAAGGCTGAATGTAATCCCTGGGGAAAGATGACGGGTCACGCAACGCACAGGAGGCCCAAAAAAGGGAGATGACGTGCACGCAACCCCTCCTAGACCACGTGTGCAGAAAGAAAAACCTGCACTACGCTGTGGCACCCAGTAACACAAGAATGAATGTATGCGTGTCACACGCAGCCTAGAATGACCTCTGAAGGGGTAGGCTACACACGGGGCAAGCACAGATGTTAGATACGTGCGTGACTCACCGTCTGCCTGGTAAACGAGCGTGTAAAAGGAGCACGTTTGGTTGGCAACACCCCCGCCAAAAGAAGATTTGTACGCTGTCTGAGGAGACAGGACAACAGTAGAAGGGAACACTGTTTGAGGGAACAGGCCCAGGTAAACCAGTAAAAGAGAAAAAAGAGAAAAAGCTGTCAGAGGTAACAGGGAATACGAACTTGAAACGCCGTGAAGTAAATCGCGTGTGAAACGACAAGAAGTACAGAATTCACCCACTCGCTCTCCACGAAAAGCACGTACAAGGAAAACGTGTTCTACACGTACCTTTTATACAGGCCCACACGTCCAGCGTCACTTACGCGGCGTGTACGCGCTAGGTCCATTTCCACCTATTACATGCTTTGTCACTTCTGCGTGTAGGGCCATTTCCACCAATTACACGCTTTGTCACTTCTGCGTGTAGGGCCATTTCCACCAATCACACGCTTTGTCACTTCTGCGTGTAGGGCCATTTCCACCAATCACACGCGATTACACTCTGACGTGCAGTCTTTCTACGTGTGCTCTGTCATCACGTGCTGTGTGGGAAACACCTGTGCGGGTCACGTCACAGACGCGCTTACGCGCTTTGGGCCTTTCCTCAGTTTTCAGGCTGGCGTGCAGGATTTTCACGTGCAAAATCACTCCGTACCAAGCTGGCCAGGCGTACGCACACGGAATACCACGCTCCTGCCCGGAAGGCCGAACTACTGCCCCCCAGAGCCCGAGCACGCTCCCACCTGCTGCTGCCTGACTGCCTGCTGGCCCTGCACTGCTGGGGGGTGGGGGTGGTGGGAGACATGGGTGGGGGCCTGGTGGAGGCTGCCCCTGCACTGCTGGGGGGTGGGGGTGGTGGGAGACATGAGTGGGGGCCTGGTGGAGGGTGCCCCTGGTGACTGGGGGGTGGGGGTGGTGGGAGACATGAGTGGGGGCCTGGTGGAGGGTGCCCCTGCACTGCTGGGGGGTGGGGGTGGTGGGAGACATGAGTGGGGGCCTGGTGGAGGCTACCCCTGGTGACTGGGGGGGTGGGGGTGATAGGGGACATGAGTGGGGGCCTGGTGGGGGCTGCCCCTGCACTGCTGGGGTGTGGGGGTGGTGGGAGACATGGGTGGGGGCCTGGTGGAGGCTGCCCCTGCACTGCTGGGGGGTGGGGGTGGTGGGAGACATGAGTGGGGGCCTGGTGGAGGGTGCCCCTGGTGACTGGGGGGGTGGGGGTGATAGGGGACATGAGTGGGGGCCTGGTGGGGGCTGCCCCGGTGACTGGGGGGGTGGGGGTGGTGGGAGACATGAGTGGGGGCCTGGTGGAGGCTGCCCCTGGTGACTGGGGGGGTGGGGGTGGTGGGAGACATGAGTGGGGGCCTGGTGGAGGGTGCCCCTGGTGACTGGGGGGGTGGGGGTGATAGGGGACATGAGTGGGGGCCTGGTGGGGGCTGCCCCTGCACTGCTGGGGGGTGGGGGTGGTGGGAGACATGGGTGGGGGCCTGGTGGAGGCTGCCCCTGGTGACTGGGGGGGTGGGGGTGATAGGGGACATGAGTGGGGGCCTGGTGGAGGCTGCCCCTGGTGACTGGGGGGGTGGGGGTGGTGGGAGACATGAGTGGGGGCCTGGTGGAGGGTGCCCCGGGTGACTGGGGGGGTGGGGGTGATAGGGGACATGAGTGGGGGCCTGGTGGGGGCTGCCCCTGGTGACTGGGGGGGTGGGGGTGATAGGGGACATGAGTGGGGGCCTGGTGGGGGCTGCCCCTGGTGACTGGGGGGTGGGGGTGATAGGGGACATGAGTGGGGGCCTGGTGGGGGCTGCCCCTGCACTGCTGGGGGGTGGGGGTGGTGGGAGACATGGGTGGGGGCCTGGTGGAGGCTGCCCCTGCACTGCTGGGGGGTGGGGGTGGTGGGAGACATGAGTGGGGGCCTGGTGGAGGGTGCCCCTGGTGACTGGGGGGTTGGGGGTGATAGGGGACATGAGTGGGGGCCTGGTGGGGGCTGCCCCTGGTGACTGGGGGGGTGGGGGTGGTGGGAGACATGAGTGGGGGCCTGGTGGAGGCTGCCCCTGGTGACTGGGGGGGTGGGGGTGGTGGGAGACATGAGTGGGGGCCTGGTGGAGGGTGCCCCTGGTGACTGGGGGGGTGGGGGTGATAGGGGACATGAGTGGGGGCCTGGTGGGGGCTGCCCCTGCACTGCTGGGGGGTGGGGGTGGTGGGATGGGTGGGGGCCTGGTGTAGGCTGCCCCTGGTGACTGGGGGGTGGGGGTGATAGGGGACATGAGTGGGGGCCTGGTGGAGGCTGCCCCTGGTGACTGGGGGGGTGGGGGTGGTGGGAGACATGAGTGGGGGCCTGGTGGAGGGTGCCCCTGGTGACTGGGGGGGTGGGGGTGATAGGGGACATGAGTGGGGGCCTGGTGGGGGCTGCCCCTGGTGACTGGGGGGGTGGGGGTGATAGGGGACATGAGTGGGGGCCTGGTGGGGGCTGCCCCTGCACTGCTGGGGGGTGGGGGTGGTGGGAGACATGGGTGGGGGCCTGGTGGAGGCTGCCCCTGGTGACTGGGGGGGTGGGGTGATAGGGGACATGAGTGGGGGCCTGGTGGAGGCTGCCCCTGGTGACTGGGGGGGTGGGGGTGGTGGGAGACATGAGTGGGGGCCTGGTGGAGGGTGCCCCTGGTGACTGGGGGGGTGGGGGTGATAGGGGACATGAGTGGGGGCCTGGTGGGGGCTGCCCCTGCACTGCTGGGGGGTGGGGGTGGTGGGAGACATGGGTGGGGGCCTGGTGGAGGCTGCCCCTGGTGACTGGGGGGTGGGGGTGATAGGGGACATGAGTGGGGGCCTGGTGGAGGCTGCCCCTGGTGACTGGGGGGTTGGGGGTGGGGGGAGACATGAGTGGGGGCCTGGTGGAGGGTGCCCCTGGTGACTGGGGGGTGGGGGTGATAGGGGACATGAGTGGGGGCCTGGTGGGGGCTGCCCCTGGTGACTGGGGGGTGGGGGTGATAGGGGACATGAGTGGGGGCCTGGTGGGGGCTGCCCCTGCACTGCTGGGGGGTGGGGTGGTGGGAGACATGGGTGGGGGCCTGGTGGAGGCTGCCCCTGGTGACTGGGGGGGTGGGGGTGATAGGGGGCATGAGTGGGGGCCTGGTGGAGGCTGCCCCTGGTGACTGGGGGGGGTGGGGGTGGTGGGAGACATGAGTGGGGGCCTGGTGGAGGGTGCCCCTGGTGACTGGGGGGGTGGGTGTGATAGGGGACATGAGTGGGGGCCTGGTGGGGGCTGCCCCTGCACTGCTGGGGGGTGGGGGTGGTGGGAGACATGGGTGGGGGCCTGGTGGAGGCTGCCCCTGGTGACTGGGGGGTGGGGGTGATAGGGGACATGAGTGGGGGCCTGGTGGAGGCTGCCCCTGGTGACTGGGGGGGTGGGGGTGGTGGGAGACATGAGTGGGGGCCTGGTGGAGGGTGCCCCTGGTGACTGGGGGGGTGGGGGTGATAGGGGACATGAGTGGGGGCCTGGTGGGGGCTGCCCCTGGTGACTGGGGGGGTGGGGGTGATAGGGGACATGAGTGGGGGCCTGGTGGGGGCTGCCCCTGCACTGCTGGGGGGTGGGGGTGGTGGGAGACATGGGTGGGGGCCTGGTGGAGGCTGCCCCTGGTGACTGGGGGGGTGGGGGTGATAGGGGACATGAGTGGGGGCCTGGTGGAGGCTGCCCCTGGTGACTGGGGGGGTGGGGGTGGTGGGAGACATGAGTGGGGGCCTGGTGGAGGGTGCCCCTGGTGACTGGGGGGGTGGGGGTGATAGGGGACATGAGTGGGGGCCTGCTGGGGGCTGCCCCTGGTGACTGGGGGGGTGGGGGTGATAGGGGACATGAGTGGGGGCCTGGTGGGGGCTGCCCCTGGTGACTGGGGGGGTGGGGGTGGTGGGAGACATCGGTGGGGGCCTGGTGGAGGGTGCCCCTGGATGGTGGGGGGTGGGGCTGGTGGGTGACATGAGCAGGTGTGCAGGGTAGTCCCCTGTTTTGTGGGCTGCCTGCAGGGGCCGTGGAGGGTGTACAGGGAACACCTGTGAGGACCCACCCAGCCTAATCGCGTGTGTAACTTCCCACGCACCCCTGTAATACACGTACCAAGCCAAATCGCGTGTGAGAATTCCCGCGCACCCCTGAAATACACGTACCCTGCTGAAGTCGCGTGTAAAACTTCCCGCGCACCCCTGAAATGCATGCGCCCAGGCTATTCGCGTGTGGAACTTCCCGCGCACCCCTGAAATACACGCGCCCAGGCTATTCGCGAGTGGGACTTCCCGCGCACCCCTGAAATACACGTAGCACGCTGGGAGACATGAGTGGGGGCCTGGTGGAGGGTGCCCCTGGTGGCGGGGGGGTGGGGGTGATAGGGGACATGAGTGTGGGCCTGGTGGAGGATGCCCCTGCACTGCTGGGGGGTGGGGGTGGTGGGTGACATGGGTTGGGGCCTGCTGGCAGGTGCCCCACAGTGCTGGGGGGTGGGGGTGGTGGGAGACATGAGTCGGGCATGGGTGGGGGCCTGGTGGAGGCTGCCCCTGCACTGCTGGGGGGTGGGGGTGGTAGGAGACATGGGTGGGGGCCTGGTGGTGGGTGCCCCTGGTGGCTGGGGGGTGGGGGTGCAGGGGGACATGAGCAGGTGTGCAGGGTAGTCCCCTGTTTTGTGGGCTGCCTGCAGGGGCCGTGGAGGGTGTACAGGGAACACCTGTGAGGACCCACCCAGCCTAATCGCGTGTGATAATTCCCACGCACCCCTGTAATACACGTACCCAGCAAATTGGCGTGTGATAATTCCCACGCACCCCTGTAATTCACGTACCCTGCCAAATCACGTGTGATAATTCCCGCGTACCCCTGTATTACACGTGCCCTGGCTAATCGCATGTAAGACTTCCCGCGTACCCCTGTAATACACGTTCCCTGGACAATCGCGTGTTGAACTTCCCGCGTACCCCTGTAATACACGTTCCCTGGACAATCGCGTGTTGAACTTCCCGCGTACCCCTGTAATTCACGTTCCCTGGACTATCGCGTGTTGAACTTCCCGCGTACCCCTGTAATACACGTTCCCTGGACAATCGCGTGTTGAACTTCCCGCGTACCCCTGTAATTCACGTTCCCTGGACTATCGCGTGTTGAACTTCCCGCGTACCCCTGTAATACACGTTCCCTGGACTATCGCGTGTTGAACTTCCCGCGCACCCCTGAAATACACGTACCCTGGCACCCTGGCTAATCGCGTGTATAACTTCACGCGTACCCCTGATATGCACGTTACCCGCTTTGCATTCCTTGTTTGGCAGCCCTGTAAACTGGTCCAGGGTTAGCGCAGCCCTTTGCGATGATTTAGCGATTTTGATGGCTTTTCCTTGCGCGAGGGCGTTCTTGGGGGCGTTACTGGCGCTGCTGCAGGGTCGCTGCGATACTCTGCGCCACGGCTGGTTTGGGAGCCTAAAATCCATGAATACGCTGTGCGCGGAAATCGGTTTTAGCGCACGTGCCTGGCGCAGACAATCGCACGCGGACACTCTGCGCCAGCCGCTTGCGACACTTTTCTGCGAAATTCTATGAATTACCCTGTTAGTGTTGGTAATGGCAAAGATACAAATATTGTACTTGGCAATCAATAGCTGCCACCTACTGTATACAAAGTGTGAGATATCGCACTCAATCTGACAACAAACACATAACAGAGCGACATAATTCCTGCATTCTAAAGCAAATATTAAACATTAAAATATATTGATCAAAGACATTACACTCAGTCTTCCATCCGGGACTGTTATACGTATACTAAGGTCTACTGCAGTAGTGCTAAAGGAACAACACCATTTCCGTATCAAAATTTAAGCCTAACACTGTTGTGTTAAATAAGCAAATCAATTTGGCTTCAGCTTGGCGTAGTGCTTTCACTCTATCGCCTCCTCTTTTAGATAATGTTACTTGCTTTAAGCCCACAAATCTAATGAGGCTCTTGTCATCCAATTGGTGTTTCTTTTGCCAATGCATGGCTAACAGTAAAGTTGAATCCTGGCTTCCAATCTTCATCAGGTACTCCCGAATCCTAATTCTGAGCTCCCTTTTAGTACTGCCTATGTACATTTTTTTACAGTTACAAATTATTACATACACCACACACTTAGTTCTGCAATTAATCATTTGTTGTATTTTAATGATTTTTCTGTTTGGACCTACTATTTCTTTTGTTTTGTCATTTGCAAATTTGCACATTGTGCAAAACCTGCATTTCCTGAAACCTGGTGGTTTAGTATTCAACCACGTGTGTTGCATTTCCCCTTTCAAGTCTGGTAATAACGATGGACAAATAATTGATTTCAGAGTACTTGCTTTCTTGAAAGTAATAGTAGGTCTATCATCAATATAATGGTGTAAGTGTTCATCCAGATGGAGTAGGCATCAATGTTTGTTTAGGAGCTTCCCAATTCTTTGATGGTCCTTATTGTATTGGAAGACAGTCTGTTTTCAGTTACCACCAACAGTGAACGTCCCCAATGTGCCCCCAGCAGGAGAGGAAGGAAGGGGGGGACGCAGGCAGCGGAGGACAACAGATCACAGCGGAAAACAAAAGACAGACGAGGGCCAGTTCGAAGGAAATCCGCAAAAACAAATAAATCAAGATTTTGTTATGAATCTCTCTAAAAGATCCATTACAATAGACGAGAGAAAATTATTGAAAAAGGGATTGTCGTTTGCCCCAGCAAAAAGCCTACAGGATATTGATATCCACATTGATCTGTTCAAATTTATAAGTAAACTCAAACTGAAGAAATTTTTCACCACAAAGGCTCCAGGTGATTACCTGATAAAAGAAGTACTAACACCAATCAGTGACTTAACTATACAAGACATCGAAGACACCTTTGTATTACGATCATTGACAGAGGATGAGAACTTTGAGATACGGAACTTACTACACGAATTACGAATCAAACCAGATCTCTTGACCACTAAGGAGTTGAAAACAAAATCCAAATTCATTCCTCAATAACCGAATCACAATATTATCGATACATTTTACATAGCAGTTACGCAAGATCTATATAACCTTTCTCAGCACAATACACACGACACAAGATACCCCACTTCGGAACAAGACAACCTGGCAAAAGGAGAACGGAAAGCTCTCAAGAACCTTGCAGAGGATACCTCTATAGTGATCAAGGAGGCAGATAAAGGGGGCAATATTGTTATTATGGACAGAGAGGATTATCTAACTATGGCTGCTAATCATCTATCAACACCAGGATGTTACAGGTTAATTAACCTTGGAGTATATCAAACAATACTAACCAACATTGAAGAATCGATAATGAGCAGGCACAGGAAAGGTTTAATTACTGATGAGGAAAGATCCTATCTCATAACTAAAAATCCAGTGACTCCAACTATGTATTTTCTACCGAAAATTCATAAAGACTACGAAAGCATCCCTGAGGGTCAGCCCATCCTAAGTGGTATTGGATGGGTGACTGAAAATCTATCTGAATACTTGGATGGTATTCTGAAACCAAGAGCAAGTGAAGTAAAATCTTACCTACAGGACTCGTCCAGTGTTATCAATATACTTCAATCATTTGCTTGCCAAGATTCCTTTAGACTGGCTACTCTGGATGTCAAAGTGCTATATACATCAATTCAGCCTAAATGGGAACTTGCCTTCATCGATTTTAATTTCAGGAACGACTCTGCTTCATACTATTTACAAATTTACATGCTCAAAGAGATGTTACAAATAACACTTGACTCTAATTTGTTCACTTTTAACAATTGCTTGTACCAACAACTCAAAGGAATATCAATGGAGACGAAATATGCCCCCGCACTAGCTAACATCTTCATGGGCATGCTAGAGAAATTCACAGTATATCAAGATCCATGCTTTCAGGAGAGAGATAAACTGTGGATAAGATACATTGATTATATTTTTCTGATTTGGGATGGACCAGACTTACTACTTCAGCAATTCACCGACAGACTCAATCAGAACCCATTTGATATAACTTTCACTGGAGAGAATAATGCTCATCTAATCATTTTTTTGGATCTTACCATACATGTCAAGGATGACCCTTTGGAAACTTACACCTTTAGGAAGCCAACCGAAGTCAACTCTATTTTGCATGCTAACAGCTTTCACCAATGCACAACCATTCGCAACATTCCTCTTGGGGAATATATTAGAGCGAGACGCAATTGCAAAGATGACCTGAAATTTCATCAGGAATGTAATTTCCTTAGAAATCGTTTAAAAAAAAGAGGATATCCGAATAAATGTTTACAGAAGGCTTTCGAGAAAACTAAAAACCTCATCCAACAGGACACGTTGTCTCCAAAAAGTAAATCAGAAGGACAACAAATGACAATAGTTTTTATAACTCAATACAATAAGGAGCATCAAAGAATTAGGAAGATCCTAAACAAACATTGGTACCTACTCCATCTGGATGAACACTTACACCATTATATTGATGATACACCTACTATTACTTTCAAGAAAGCAAGTACTCTGAAATCAATAATTTGTCCATCGTTATTACTAGACTTGAAAGGGGAAATGCAACAGAGGGTAAGAGCACAGGAAAGTACGAGCACACTTGCCAAAGTTCGGAAGTCTAGCATTGAGACGTGAAGCGCTGCTGGGGTGTGTCCTTTTTCAAGGGACTGGCGAACTCCTGGAAACGCTAGCGCGGTACTCGCGCACTAACGTTGGCCATGTTGAATGTGCCTTAGAGGGAATGTCGCAATGCCTTATGGACCACGTTGTCAAGAAGGGGCTGAAACGGCGAATCATGACAGCATGCCCTCTCTTAAACTGCGATCCTCCTGGTTTGCCCGGATGGGTTAAATGAAACCGGCGTAGCAAACGAGGGGCATTCATGTTGGACACTTGTTCCCATGTTCGCTCACTAGGTGGATATCTTTTCCATTCCACCAAATATTGGAGGCAACCCCTTCTGTATCTGGAGTCACAAATCCTGGCGACTTCAAATTTGACCTGGTCATTGTTGATCACGGGGGTAGGTCGAGGAGAGGTCCTGGTGTCATGCAAATAAGGTTTCAGCAGGGACGTATGAAAGACTGGGTGAATCCTTTTCCAGGATTGGGGCAATTGAAGCCTGAAGGCCACGGGGTTGATTATCGTAAAGGGTCCACAGAAACGTGGAGCTAACTTGTTGGGTCTCAGATGTCTAGGTAAGAGCCTGGAGGAAAGCCAGACCTTATCTCCGATAGTATACTTAGGCCCTGGTCTTCTCCTGGAGTCAGCATATCATTTTACATTTTCCCTAGCCTTTTCCAAATTACTTTTCACATCCTTGTGTACTGTAACCAAATGGTCTATCCAGGAATCAACCGATGGAACAGGAGTGGGTTGAGGTAGCACAGTAGGTAGAACTGATGGGTGAAATCCCTGGGAGCAGAAGAACGGACTGGTCTTAATGGCTGTATGATCGGAGTTATTGTAAGCGAACTCAGCCATGGAAATCAAGACAGACCAATCATCCTGGACCTGGGAGGCAAAACATCGTAGATATTGTTCGAGTGTTTGGTTGACTCGTTCTGTAATTCCATTGGTCTGGGGATGATATCCAGAGGATAAGACTCATTGGATGCCTAACACTTTGCACAGATATTTCCATCACTGGGAGATGTACTGGGGACCCCGATCCGAAATGATTTTGGAAGGTAGGCCATGAAGTCTAAAGATGTGGTTTATGAACATTCCTGCCATTTCTTGTGCTGAAGGTAGCTTTTCCAAGGGAGTAAAATGGGCCATATGGGAAAACAGGTCGATGGTCACCATTATGGTCGTAAAGCCTTTGGAAGGAGGCAGTTCCACGATAAAGTCAGTAGCAATAGTCGCCCAGGGACGATCAGGTAATGTAGGCTGAAATAGGAGTCCTGCTGGTTTCTTATTGTCATGCTTATTCTGGCAGCAGGTTGCGCAAACTCGGATGTAATTTCTTACCTCTTTGGCCATTCTGGGCCACCAAAAGTTCCTCTGAATGAGCCTGAGAGTTGCTGTTATACCTCAATGCCCTAAGTGGAAGGTATCATGGCAGAGTTTTATGATCTTTAACCTCAGTTCTTGTGTAGGCATCGCTTAACTCTTTTCTTTGAACAGGTATCCATCTTTCACTGAGAGTTGCCATCTATTTGTCTGAAGAAATTCCTTACAGAGATCAGATGAAGGTGTCGCAGAATGAATATTATCCATTAATGAATTTGCCTGGGCAACAAAGACGGAATCGGGAAACATTTTAGGAAGGGCACAAGTTTCCTCTGGTTCATAGTCCAGTCGTCTGGACAAGGCATCAGCAATAATGTTGGTCACTCCAGGAACATGGTTTATCTGGAACTGATATTGAGCAAAAAAAAAGGCCCAGTGAGCCTGACGACTATTTCTACACTCTAAGGACTGAATAATTTGTAAATTCCTGTGATCAGTCCTGACTTGGATCGGAAATTTGGCCCCCAAGAGCAGATGGCGCCATTCTGTAAAGGCCTGTCAGATAGCTAGTAACTCCTTCTCCAAAACAGAATAGTGGGTTTCACTGGGATTTAGAGTTCGGGATAGATAGTCGATGGGATGTTCTTTTTTGTCTTCCGATTCTTGTTTCAGAACAGCTCCTATGGCATAATCCGAGGCATCTGTTTCCACCAGGAAGGGATTGTCAATGTCAGGTTGTGCCAGGATGGGACCTCGGGTAAATCTTTGTCTTAACTTCTGGAAGGCCAATTCTTGGTCTTTAGTCCAGTTAAAAGGAGGCGACTATGGGTTGTACAATAGCAGAAAAGGTAGGAATGAATTTCTGGTAGAAATTGGCAAGACCCAGGAAGCACTGTATCTGTTTTACAGATGTGGGAATGGGCCAAGATAGGATTGAGTCGACCTTGGCAGGATCCATTTCGATTCCTCGAGGACTTAAGATGAACTCCAGGTAACGAACCGTTGGAATGTGGAAGAGGGATTTCTTCGGTTTAGCAAGTAAATTATTCTCTCGTAAATGTTGTAGGACCATAGAAACATGTTCTTGATGTATTGTTGGGTTCTTGGAGTAGATTAAGATGTCGTCCAAATAAATGATGACAAAGAGGAACAGCATGTCGGAGAACACTCTATCCATGAACCGTTGAAACACTGCTGGTGCATTAGATAACCCGAAAGGCATTACCAAGTACTTGAAATGCCCGAAGGGTGTCCTGAAGGCAGTTTTCCATTCATCACCTTCTCTTATGCGGATCAAATGGTAGGCTCATCGAAGGTCAAGTTTGGTAAAGATCACAGCTCCTTGGACCGCTTCTAGGATATCTGAGATGAGTGGTAGCGGATAACGGTCCTTTCGAGTACATTAGTTGAGCCCCCTGTTGTCCAAACAGGGTTGAAGTTCCTTAGTATCCTTCTTAGGCACAAAGAATAAGGATGCTCCTGCTGGGGATTTCGATAGTTCCGTTGGATAGATTAGTGTCCAAGTATTCACGTAGGGCTCTCTTTTCAGGTTCAGAAAGTATGAACATTCTTCCGAATGGTATGACTGTGGAGTCATCTGTTTCGATGGCAAAATCTTCGGGTCTGTGAGGAGGTAACGCTTGCACAATTTCTGAAGAAAATACATCCGAGAATCGTTGGTAAAACTCAGGTATCTGGGTGACAGTAGACACACTAATGGGTGGGTTCTTATTCTCCTGGGGTTCCTGGACACAAGTTTGAGCCTTTTGAGTCAGACAATGCGAGAGACAATACTCTGATCCCAGGAACAAGGATCCCACGGTCCAGTTAATGTACGGATTGTGTCTTTGAAGCCAGGGCATGCCTAGTACCATCGGATAGTGAGCAGCCTTTATTAGGTTGAAGTGTAGCATCTCTTGGTGGTTGTTTATGGACAGTAGCAGTTCTGTGGTTTGTTGGGTTATGGGTCCTGAAGATAACGGACTTCCATGGATACCTTCAACCGCCTGGATGATGTCCTTGGTTTCCCGGGGAATATGATGTTTCAGGGCCCAATCATGATCGAGGAATATCCCCATTGCTCCACTGGAAACCAAAGCCAGGACGAAATATGTTTCATCCTTGGTCACTGATAGAAACACTTGAAGAATCACCAGATTGTTTGTGGTTTGACAGGGTTTACTTGGAGAAGACTTGGATCAAGAATGTTTCTCCCAAAGCTGGGCTCTGTTCAAGATCGGGAGCTGGCGTTTCCCGAACACCTGGGAGGAGCTATTGGGCAATTTCTTACTAGGTGTGTGTCTGATGCACAATACATACATTTCCCCGTCTCAATCCTGTGGGTTCTTTCTTGTGGAGAAATGGGCCCCCGTAAGGAGCCAAGTTGCATCGGTTCAGGATCTGGCTGAGGACTGGGAGTCGTCTCCTTACAACTGGGATATTCCAATGGGGCCTTTGTTGGCAGGGAACGTGTCTTTTTCTTTTCAGATTTTCTTTCCTGGATGCGGAAATCAATTTGCAATGACAAGTCCAATAAAGCCTGGAACGAGCTTGGGCGGGCTTCCCGGGTGAGTTCATCCTTGATTTCGTCGTTCAATCCACGGCGAAACAGACTAAAACAGGCTTCCGTAGCCCAATCAGCCTCCTTGGCCAATTGTTAAAAATGGGTGACGTATGACAACATATCCTGAGAACCTTGTTGAAACTCCAATAGCCTCTCTTGAGCACTGTAAACTTGCTCAGGTCGATCAAACATAGTTTTAAAGGCATCCACAAATCCTTCATATATGTCCAGAAGTGGATCCCCTGCATTTACTAGAGGTGTTCCCCAGGCCAATGCGTTTCCTGAAAGATGGGAAATTATGAAGCCAACCTTGGCTCTGGGTGTTGAGAAGTAGTAGGGTTTGAAGGTAAAATGAACCAAATACGAGTCGAGAAAGGAACGCAATCTTTTGGTGGTTCTGTCGCATTTGTCCACAATACCCCCTACTATGGCGCTTTCTTGGAAGGCAGAATCCCTGGAGAGAACGAGTTGTTTCAAGGTGGTATTTTCCGCCTTTAAGTTCTGTACTTCAGTTGTCAGCTCCTGCATACCTCTCTTGGATGACGGATTCCATTGTAGAATTAATATTCAATCCTTGGCGCCTCAAACTGTCACACTTTGCCTGAAATCTCACCTGTTTGTCTTTCGAAGTCTTTCGAAGTCTTGGACTAGTTCTTTTCCTTTTTCCGGACAGCTCGGGACTTGTAAAGACACGGGTGTGTTTCCTCCGTCGCCAGCGTGTAGATTATTCTGACCGAAGGAGTCTGCGTTCAATTCAGGGAGCACAAGTAACTAAGGTCCCGGAAGGAAGGAGACCAGGAAGGAACCAGGAAAATCAATGGAAGAACGAGCGCTACGGGCGATTGCCCTCGATAAGGGGAAGCGCTGAAGGAGACTAGGAAAGAGAAGCTCTAAGATCCTGGACAGCGGGTAAGAGCACAGGAAAGTACGAGCACACTTGCCAAAGTTAAGAAGTCTAGCGTTGAGACGCGAATCGCCGCGGGGGCGTGTCCTTTTTCAAGGGACTGGCGAACTCCTGGAAACTCGCGCACTAACGTCGGCCATGTTGAGTGTGCCTTAGAGGGAGTGTAGCAATGCCTTATGGACCACGTAGTCAAGAAGGGGCTGAAACGGCGAATCATGACATGTGGTTGAATACTAAACAACCAGGTTTCAGGAAATGCGGGTTTTGCACAATGTGCAAATTTGCAAACAACAAAACAAAAGAAATAGTAGGTTCAAACGGAAACATCATTACAATACAACAAATGATTAATTGCAGAACTAAGTGTGTGGTGTATGTAATAATTTGTACCTGTAAAAATGTAATAAGCAGTACTAAAAGGGAGCTCAGAATTAGGATTCGGGAGCACCTGATGAAGATTGGAAGCCAAGATTCAACTTTACCGTTAGCCATGCATTGGCAAAAGAAACACCAATTGGATGACAAGAGCCTCATTAGATTTGTGGGCTTAAAGCAAGTAACATTATCTAAAAGAGGAGGTGATTGAGTAAAAGCACTACGCCAAGCTGAAGCCAGATTGATTTGCTTATTTAACACAACAGTGTTAGGCTTAAATTTTGATACGGAAATGGTGTTGTTCCTTTAGCACTACTGCAGTAGACCTTTGTATACGTATAACAGTCCCGGATGGAAGACTGAGTGTAATGTCTTTGATCAATATATTTTAATGTTTAATATTTGCTTTAGAATGCAGAAATTATGTCGCTCTGTTATGTATTTCTTGCCAGATTGAGTACAATATCTCACACTTTGTATACAGTAGGTGACAGCTATTGTTTGCCAAGTACAATGTTTGTATCTTTGGCATTACCAACACTTGATTTTTCATTATGAATATAGATGAGTAATCAAATAGCCAATGAGATTATTAATACCTCATTGTGAGGAGAACTGCGAGTACGCCTTTATTTTGGCTTAATTACACCATTGAATACAGATTTTTGCAGCCAATGTTTGGTAAGGTTACAGGTACACCGGTAACGGGGTTTACTTGTATTATATCTACCTTAAAAACTGCAAGTATATAAATTACAGATACTGTACTTTAGGCCCATTAAACTACGGTTCCCATAATGCATTGCTCCTGCTATACATGTCAGGGGTAATCTAAAATAGAAATGACCAAACCTAATTACTTTTGAGAAACACTAATGGTAATATACTTCTAGTTAAGATTTGTATAATCCAAGAGATACATAGACCAAAGGTAAATGGCCGTGACTACGTCTTTAAGGAGGTGTTTTCACTCCATTGTCATGCCAACCGCACGAGTTTGAATGACTTCATTAGTTAGTATCACATTTTTAAGGAACAGGAGACAGCGTTGACACAGATGTATTTAGCCTACACACACCCTGTGTTATCTTTTGAGAGACGGATACAAACATTTGGGAAAACGTTATTCCCCCTTTTTTTGTTGTCATGGCATTGTATTGCCATGACAACGTATAAATAGCCCCACAATGGCGGACGCTGTGAACTAACAGCAGGCAGCCAACGCGGATGACCAGAGCTTAAGTAAATTACAGAAACATCTTTAGTTGAATTTTACATGCGGTCGAAACAAAGGTTTGCTTATAATTACTGTGGCGAGTATTGGGAGTTCTTCTGACTGTATAACGTTGTCACGAGTAAGATGCATGTTAAACTCGTAGACTAGTAGTACACATGTTGTTGAATACGGGCAAAGATACTTACACGTACCAGCAATTCATTCTGCTGGCACATACGATCCTGACGAGCGTTTAGGGTGGTTTGTTTGTATAATGCTAGCATGACCAATAATAACTTTAATGGTACATTCGGACATATTTGCGTCATTATATTTTTGTATTGACTTTTATTTGGTGTTCCTTAATTAGAAATTAAGGCTTATGACACTGAACATCTGATCATGAATAACTTTAAAATATGATCTAATGGCTTTTTTACTAAAACAAAACCTCACCAGAATTTTGAGCATGGGATTGCACCAGTAATTCGAGAACATGAGCAACAAGGCTAATAATTACCAAATTAACCCGACACAGGGTAATTTCACTGTAACACTGCGACCTAACTCTGAATACTTTATTTGAGATGGGAATTCAAAATAGTATACTTCTTTTTCTCTATTTTTTTCTTTTTTGTTTCTTTTGTCTCCGTCCTTTTCTCGGACCTCTCCCCCTGCCACACTAATTTTTTTATTTTACACTTGTTCATTGACCATACATTGATTTAATGTATATGTAATTGACGATTCTTTTCAACCCATGCGTCCATTCCCAACGCCAACCCCTATCTCTCTCTGTGTGGTGATTTAAACACAATGTCATGGATACATTCTATATGTAATTCTCTTTTCTGTGCTGTTATAATGGTTCTTAATGGATACTCTTCCTTTTTTTGTTGTTGTTTGGGTTGGGTGCGTTCTGCTGGACTAATATATTGGTTTAATTATGTAAATTTTACCAATTGATGAATATAGAGAATTATATAAATACAATAGCTCTGATTTGAGAAAGGCCAAGGAAGGCCGAAACACGTGTTATCTAAAGGGCAACTCATTAAAACACGTATGGATATGACTGGGCGCAGAATCCCGGATCTTCATTTTTGTGTTGTTCATAGTTCTTTAACGAGTAACAAAGCTCTAAGAGTGATTTATTATCTATTGGGATTGAATGATCGTTATTTCCCATTTCTCCCTCCTGTACTAGCTCTGTTATCACGGCCGAGCCTGCCTGCAGTTCAGAGTGTATGTTCGGATGGAAATAAAAATGTAATTTTTCCGCTTTCCATAGCATTAGCTGGCATTCTCTCCTTAGAAACCATGTTCACGTTTGTCTGCGACGAGACAGTTGCTTTGGATGTTTTCAAATTGTTTTCATATAGTTTATTAGTTTTGGCTACTAGGTGGCACAGAAAGCACTACCTATAAAGCCGAAACTATTGTCATTAAAATAAGAGCTTTAACATGAGAGCCTGAAACAGGGGCTTTGGTTGCAGGTTTGTTGAAATGCTGTTCAATGCAGGTTGGCATATGAGGATGGATACATGGTAGTTTGACTATGTGTCCCACCCATTTAACGTCCATTATTAAGTGAAATCAATGTTCTTTCCACCCATTCCCGCCCATCTCTGCCCATGACACACCTTTTTTTGCACTATTTGGCTGAATTTCTACTGTGTGGTGAATTTGTCAGTCATTTCTCCTTCCAAAATGGAGGGCGCCATGTTTTAATGTTATAAAAAGTTATTTGACTTGATTGATGCTTTCAAAAATATTTACAGCATGTTTTAAGTTATGTTACATATTTTACAGTGTTTTTTAATAAAATGTAGCCATGTATTGTAAGAGTTATGTGTTGGTTTGAAATGGCTTTGAAAATGTACATCTAGTGACTTGTGGGGGGATTGGTCAAGTGTTTTAGTGTAAGGAACACCTGATTGGCTGTGTAGTGAGTGATGTCAGTGGTTCTCCAGTCTGTGCTTATTTATGCTTGACAGACATTTTCTTCAGCATGCACGTTAGGTAAGGATTCCGGGTCTGAATTCGTTTTAGTAACGTTCCAACGTTACTAAAACAAAAACTCAGAGCCGGTGGCAGCATTGGGTGCCCCGATGACGTCACCCGCTCTGGGTTTGTTTTAATAACGTTAGACCGCTAATAAAAATAATTCAGAGCCGTCAGCAGCATTGGGATTTTGGAAGCTGCTGCCGGCTCTGACTTTGTTTTATTAATGTGTTAACTTTACTAAAAACTAGCTGAGAGCAAGTGGTGGCATTGGGAGTGTCAATGACGTCAGCCGCTCTGAGTTTGTAATGTTCTAACGTTACTAAAACAAACTCGGAGCCGGTGGCAGCATTGGCAGTCCTGATACCGTCACCCGCTCTGGGTTTGTTTAGTAATGTTAGACTGCTAATAAAACAGAGCCGCCGGCCCTGATTTTGTTTTATTACCGTTCTAACGTTACTAAAACAAACATGGTCCTGGGTGCATTTTGTTTCTTCCGAGGCAAATCTACAATCTGCTCGGAGGATCAAGCACTGCCCGTTTCCCTGAGTCACAGCCACCCTGAGACACACAGGTTGCGTCCCTCTGCAGCCAGTGCCGTAATGAACTTGACAACATGTTTCTTTTGCCATCAGAAAGACCACCAGTCACCTTGCAAATCTGTGACAGTTAAAGCGAGCAACAAAATAAAGCACCCTTTGAAATATGTGTTCATACCCATAATGTCTAATAGCTTCATATGCTATGTTATGTTATGATACTTTATTTGTATAGCGCCAAAGCCCTAGGGCGTCCAGATGATGAAATGGAAAAACAGGTAAAAAGTCGGGATAGGCCCAATCCCAGAAGGTTTACGTAAACAGTCTTGTTTTAAAGAATTTTCTGAAAGTCAGATGATTTTCCTCCTTTCTGAGAGCTTGTGGCAACTTGTTCCAAGCACGTGCCACCAGGACAGGGACGGAATAGCCGTTACACCAGGCTTTCTTTACATGGTCCACCCTAAAGGGGAAGGCAGGGACAGATCAGAGGTCCCTGGTTGGATGGTGAATGATTAACCTTTCTTTAAGATACCTTGGGGCAGTTCCAAAGATACATTTATGACCTAGTGTCAGCAGTTTGAACAGGAGCCTAGCTGATATTGGTAATCAATGCAGCTCCTTCCTGGCTGCGGTTGTAGGTTCCTTTTGTGCCATACTGTGGACAATATGTACAGCAGCATTTTGAGCTTTCTGTAATTTAAGGATGGCCTTTTTGCTAGCACCACCCAGGAGGGATTTACAGTAGTCCATGCGAGGGAGTATGACAGCTCTGACTAGTTTAGCCCGATTGTCTTTGGAGATCATGGGGGCGACCTGTTTTAAGACTCTTAGGTAGTAATTAGAATATTTTACAATGGCATCTACGTGAGCACCTGCGGTCAGGGTAGCCTACATATACGTACCAAGGGTCTTCACTTTGGTGGCTACTGCTATCAGGCTGCCCTTGATCACAAAGCTAGCAAAAGCCTGGTCAAGGCTTTCCCTGGCATGTTTTGCACCATTCATCATTAACTTGGTCTTCCCGGCGTTCAAACATAGCCAGTTGGCAGACATCCAGTTTGTGATGGTCCGATAGACGTGATTTAATTTGTCCTGATCATCTACATAGTTTTCACTGATCTGCATGGACGGCTGGAAATCATCTTAGTTAGTGAAAAAGAGTCCTAATCATTCCCCGCCGCTACCATGGAGGTGTGCTTCTCACGTGCTGAGGTGGTTAGATTGAAGATAATAAATACAAGCATTGGTACAGTTTGGGCTGTCGAGTAGGCATTGGAAAGGCATTTGCAAGGAACTGTCATAGTGGTATTAAGGGGCCATTGACAGTAGTAGTTACAAAATGGTGCAAACAGATGGGCATCTAATAGCGGTGCCTGGCAAAGAATGGTACACGAGCCAAAACTGTTGGCTTTGCCAATGCTTGTTTTTCTAAACTTGTAACGTGTGTTCCTTGCAGTAACTTTACCTGGCATAGTTTAACCAGATTGAGAGCTGCTGACCCGCAACCCAAGAAGCCGAACTGTGGCATAATCGGGTGGCCCACTGGCAGAATTTGTAGAATTCAGCAGGTGCAGGTGTGATGAATGAAGGCTCCAAAGCGTTCCAACAATGCGGGGAGTAGTAACCGCAAGAGCACTTAACAACCGTTTCTGGAATGAAGACAATCGGGGAAGGAAAAGGAAGGACAACAAATGCTCCTGTCAGCCATGAGGTCACTACAATAACCCACGTGTTCTCGCCATTGTTATGATTCGTTATGCGTTCATATGTAGAAGACACTCTTGTTGTAGCTGAATCTTGGATGTCTGAATCTTCTATGATAAGCAAGGGGGAGGTGTTGTAGCTGAATAGAATGTGGAATGTTTGGTGGGTAGAACTTGGGAAGGAATGGAATGGAGAGGAGTAAGTTATAATTTGGGAATAAAGGAGTTCAGACATGCAGGCTGACTCCTGTCATTATTTGATGAAGATATAATAATTAAAGTGGTGTCTACGAGGCACACAACAATTGGCAACGAGGATGGGATGGACCCACCGAAACACAGATGGTCAAGAGAAAGCAGCCTGTGAAACTATTTTACAAAATACAGTGGAAGTGGCTAATGAGAAGACAGAAATAAAGATAAATGAAACAGAAGCCAAAGGAAGGAAAGAGTAAGAACAGAGGAGCAACGCTGCGTGGAATTAACTGGTATGACTTGCTAATATGGCATACATGAATACATGAAGGAGAAGATTGCCAACGGGCTGTTGTGCAGGAAAGGCATTTTTCAACAAAAAAAATAGAAGAAGGAGAAACTGGAACTGGGATATTCACGTGTGTGCAAGGTCTAAGACTGTTGGAGGTGTCAGTGTCACTGGCTGGGACTCTATGAAGCAAAACTAAAGGAAGGCATTGGAAGGAAAGTGATGTGGTGCAAGTGTAACCAAATGAAGGACATTGAGCAAAGAATAAAATGCTGCCATCTCTTGGGTGATTGCACAAACAAATTACTCTTGTTCTTTTGGAAGAATTATTCTTTAATTATTTAATCTTAAAAAAAATAAACCCACAGTGTCCTATCTGTAGATTATTGGGTGACATAAGGAACATAGGATAGAGACACTAACTAAATAAAACAAACAGTGAAATGAACTAAAATGTGTCATGAGTGCAAAATGGAAACTATGAAAGGTCAATTAAATCAAAGTGTGGAATAAAGAGCACGGTGGTGAGGCATAGACTGCAACAACAACACAAAAAGTGCCCACACTGGGAAATTGTTTTCCATACTGGCTGCAGAAAGGAAAATATAACACAAAATTAAGGTGGCAAAGAAAGATACCAGTGAACAGCCCACACCACGGCAGGTGAATCTGGATGAAAGTGAACAAGTGGAATGCTACACGTATGAGCTAGTGGTACAAGGTCTGCTGTCTTCCTGTATATAATCACAATTGAGCTGCTATAGGACCTTGAACAGTACACTTCATAGGTGAACCAGCAAGGGATTAGCATTAAAAAAAGAGTGTTTAAAGTGGTGCTAAATTGTAAGGTGCGCCTCATTTGCACTCACACATGGATGCATAGAGCAACCTTATACTGTAACAGCCTGAGCAACTTTATACTGTAACACTGTTCAGAAAGAGATCATAATTTCATTTATGGTAATCCTGGTGCGAGAGCAACAAAACAAGATAGAACTGGACAAATGAAAGTTGCACAGATGAATGACCCATAAAGGAAATAACATTATGCAATCAAGCAACAAAGGCAACTACTGCTATTGAAAGAAAGTGCGAAGCAACTGGGCCAGAAGTGAGTAACCATGTTCCTGAATATAACAAGTGGGAATACAAGATCAGTCCAGAATGAGGGGATTCTGGTGAACTATCTACATTGCCCAGACCCATTTATACTTGGGACACATGAAAGTCAGGGGCAACGATGGCAGGAATGGATGGAGGAGTTTGAGGGCTTCTTGAGAGCAGCACGGAATCAGGCTTCCTCAAACAAAATTGAAATATTTGTTAATTTGGTAGGAAAGGAGGTGAAAAATGTGGTAATGAGCATTCCGGCTCAGGATAGAACAATATATCAACAATTGGTTGCTGCGATTGGTGAACGTTTGGTTGTCCCTCCCAATCGGGACTATGAACGATATGCATTTAATCAGTGCACACAGAATCCAAATGAAACAATTGACCTATTTGTATTACGATTAAAGAGAACGGCAGAATATTGTGAATTCGCAAGCTTTAGCGATGATGAGGCGATTAGGCTAAGAATCATTGAAGGGTGTACGTCATCACAACTTCGAAGACATCTTCTAAGAGTGCCTCTCTCATTAAAGGAAGTCCTGGAGTTGGCACGAGTGTATGAAAGAACTGAAAGGCAGGTAGCCAAGATAGAAAACAGAAGTGAGTTAAATACCATTAATGGTATCAGAGATAACAGACAGAGGCAATCTTGATGTTCAAACCTGTTCACCCGGCAAAGTGCATGTTATGGCACAGGTAGGAGTCAGCTGGAGAAGAAGTGCTATAGATGTGGATTGGATTTTCCACACAGAGGTAGATGTTCAGCTTTTGTTCGGATATGCATGAGATGTGGGCAAAGGAATCATTTCTGGATCATGTGCAAAGAAGAGACCATGGAGATCGGCAACATGGAGATCTAGCACACAATTGCTACTAAGGAGGAGGTGTGGCATGGTGAGATTTCCTGATAAGGAAAGCATACAACCTAGTGCGAATGGATATGTAAAAATGTGTCCGTCCCAGCTGAGATGTGCTAAAGCAGTAACATCAAACCAAAGGAAAGATCTGGAAAAAGAAGACTGCAGGCCAATGTGGAATGGATGAATCGCAAGAGGAGAATGGAGCAAGATCAGATGTCAGTGAATGAAGGTGAATTTATACTGAGTAGGCAAAAAACACAAAGGAAGGTGGGATCCAGTCGTGACCCAGATTCACTAACAGTCATGGCTGTCAAAAGGCCCCTAGCAACTGTTGTGAGAGAGAATGATGTAGTAACAGGGAAGATAGAAGAAGCTTCACTCTTTCATGCAATGTTCCAGGAGGAGTTGGAAGAAGAAACAGGGAGAAATGGGGAACCGGTTAGGCTTATGTCACAGGATGTCTCAAATGGAGAACTGTATGGGGAAAGGAGGAGTGAAGAACCTGTTAGTCTCCTGTCCCTTAAAGACTCTGGACATTCGCCACCTTATTTGACAGGCAGTGGGCGCCCTCAAAGGACTATACGTAAGCCAGTACGTCTCATTGAACAAATGTAGAGGTGACCCTGTCAGACTGACAGTGAGAGAGAACTTCTATGATAAGCAAGGGGGAGGTGTTGTAGCTGAATCTTGGATGGCTGAATCTTCTATGATAAGCAAGGGGGAGGTGTTGTAGCTGAATCTTGGATGGCTGAATCTTCTATGATAAGCAAGGGGGATGTGTTGTAGCTGAATCTTGGATGGCTGAATCTTCTATGATAAGCAAGGGGGAGGTGTTGCAGCTGAATAGAATGCAGAATGTTTGGTGGGTAGAACTTGGGAAGGAATGGAATGGAGAGGAGTCAGTTATGGAATGGGAATAAAGGAGTTCAGACATGCAGGGTGACCCCTGTCATTATTTGATGAAGAGATAATAATTAAAGTGGTGTCTATGAGGCACACAACACTGGAATGAAGACAATCGGGGAAGGAAAAGAAAGGACAACAAATGTTCCTGTCAGCCATGAGGTCACTACAATAACACACGTGTTCTCACCATTGTTATGATTCGTTATGCGTTCAGACGTAGAAGACACTCTTATGATTTTCAGGGAAAAAGAAGAAGCGGAAGAAGAAGCTTGATTTTCTGAAGTGCCACTTTTGACACTGCCCAAACGATACGGACCTCTTGGGAACGTTGCCGGTCACGCGACACCACTCCAGGGCCAAGGAACGGGCTTTCGGGGAGCAGCATTGTGCACTTTTAAACACTCTACACTCAACTACAAAACAAGAAGGTGGACCTTATGTGGGCTGTTGCCCAAGTAAGTGATGGGCCAGCCACAATACTATAATAAAGCAGCCTGATTAAGAGGACTGTGTTTATTAAAAATGAACAAAATTGAATTAAGTAATTTGTGTTGCCTAGTGTGGTGTCGCCATTGTTTATTTGTTCAGAGGATGAGTCCTCTGTTTGTTGCCATTAATTAGTGGGCTGCGACTCACGTATGCGAAGGGGCGGGGCTACCGCCAAAGGGCAGTTCGAGGCTGATACGCATTAAGTAAAGAGGTGTTGCACCCCAGCTCCTGTGTCGGGTTATCCTTGTGTGCATGAGGGTGACTGACTGGCAGCGTGAGGCGGTCCACTCACGAGACACTACATTTGTGACGAAGTGGACACGTGTCTTCCACCGTGCCCGCCACCTCAGGTCCAAAGCGCTCGTGGTGTGCAGTGAGGCACCACTGGAGCCGCGGGACTTCTTCCGGTCGAGTACTCCCGGAGACAGCGGGTCGGAGCGAGAAGGCTCCCCACCGTCGAAACGAGCCCCTGAGCAATCTCGGTTAAGGCTCCAACGCGCACATCTTACGCGGGTGGAGCAGCTGCAGCAGCTCCCCTCGTAACATCCATCCGGGCCGGGAGGGAGGGAAAACTTTTCCCGCCAACGGCAACGACGCCAGTAGGCGCATCCAATCACCTGCAGGTGGAGCAGCGGCTCCATGCTCACATCTCCGGGCGGTTGAAGAGCACTGGCCTCCCGCCGACGGCAACGGCTGAAAAGCAACTCCAAGAGGAGCGGCAGAGACACGGCCCTCCCGCTTCTCTCCACAAGGAAAATAAGGGTAAGCGCACAAACCCCAATGCGTGCAAAGGGAATTCGGACTCCCACGCCACAAGGACTCAGGCCGTGCCACCAAAGCAAGGCCCCATAGGCCCGTCAACAAGTGGCACAGCGCCCCCCCCTTGCTGCACACAGGACAGTAGGCCTCTCGAGCCACACATACCTAGTGCAGCGCCCTCACCTGACACAAAGGCCTCGCCACGCCAAGGACAAGGAAAGCCCATCTCAGCACGACAAAGCGACAGGAGGAGCAGATAAGATCAGTCCATGAGCGGATCGGAAGGGAAGTGACTGACTATCCCAGTGACTCCAGCCAAACCAGAGCACAGAAAGATGACAGACAGCCTCCTAGCCCAATTGCCAGCAAACTTTGACCTCACTGACACCGGCACGCTCGGATTAAGATGGAAAAGGTGGCTGAGGGATTTCGAAGTATGCCTAAAAGCGTCCGGACCACTACAGGATGAACAAAAACTAAACCTCCTAAACCATGCCGTAGGATCTAATGTGCGAGAAATCCTTGACGAAATACTGGAAAACACCATAGACACTTACGCCAAATTAAAGACAACGCTCACGGAATACTTCACACCCCCCACAAATGTGGACTATGAACGGCATGTATTCCACACCACCAAGCAGAACAGAGGAAAAACCATAGACGCATTTGTCATGAGATTACGATCAAAAATGAAACACTGTGATTTCAACAAATACCAAACACCCCTCACCTACAGCTAGCACGAGCCCTCATCTATCCATACGGCTCAGAAACACCCCTGGCATGCAAGGGATT
Source organism: Ambystoma mexicanum (assembly GCF_040938575.1). Lineage (NCBI taxonomy): Eukaryota > Metazoa > Chordata > Amphibia > Caudata > Ambystomatidae > Ambystoma > Ambystoma mexicanum. The sequence continues at coordinate 918,525,949 of NC_090926.1, read as the reverse complement.
CTTCATGGCATCATGCCGATACAAGGAACATGAGAAAAACATCCCCATGCATGTGCTAGAGGCTGCCACCGAGAGCGGGTGCATACTAAGCTATCAGGCAGCCATAGAGATGGGGCTCAGTCACATACTATACCGCCTCATGGTACATAAATACTTAGACCCGACGGCAAGCATTGACCAAGTTTTGCCATCATTATTCAAAGGCATTGGAAAACTGAAGGACAGACAGATCGAACTCCACATCAACGCCAGTGTCCCACCGGTAGCACAACACTACAGGGGTATCCCCATCAACATTCAAAAGCAAGTCGAGAATGAACTGACCAAATTGCTCGAGGCAGACATCATTGAGCCAGCCGAAGGCCCCACACCATGGGTCTCCCCCATAGTACCGGTGCCCAAAAGAGACTCCCCCGACATCCGGATATGTGTAGACATGAGGAGACCAAATGAGGCCATCCTGAGAGAACGACATCAAGCTCCTCGAATAACGGACATGGTGCATCTATTAAATGGAGCGACAGTATTCTCCAAGTTGGACCTAAACAAAGGCTACCACCAGTTGGAACTCTGCAAGAGCTCCCGCTACAGAAAAACTTTTGCCACCCACCTAGGTTTGTTCCGTTACAAACGGCTCAGCTTTGGGGTATCCTCCACGGCGGAAATCTTCCAAGCAGAAATCCACAATGTCATCAAACACGTGCCCAACTGCTTGAACTATAGCAACAACATCTTGGTCTTTGGCCAAACTCAAGAGCAACATGATGACACGCTAATGAGAGTCTGCATGGCCCTAGAAGAAGCCCGGCTCACCCTAAACAAGGAGAAGTGTGAGTTTCGCAAAAAGACACTCCGATTCTTTGGACACATATTTTCAGGAAAGGGCATGACGCCAGATCTGGAGAAAGAAAGCGCACTCCGAGAAGTTGAGCCACCCACCACCACCACAGACCTCAGATCCTTCCTAGGACTTGCAAGCTATTGCACAAGATACATACGAGACTTTGCGTCCATCAGCGAACCTCTCAGAGCCCTCACCAAGCTTAACACCGAGTTTGTCTGGTCACCCAAATGCCAAGAGGCATTCCAAATCATTAAGGACTGCATCTCCGATGCCAGATACATGGTATACTTTGACCCAAAGAAAACCACGGAACTCATCGTTGATGCCAGTCCCGTCGGCCTAGGTGCCATTCTCACGCAACTGGACGACAGAGAAGGGAGTGGGAAGCACATAGTATCCTACACCAGTCGAAGCCTCTCCAAAACTGAGCAAGCCTACTCTCAGGCAGAGAAGGAAGGACTAGCAGTCGTCTGGGCCTGTGAGCACTTTCACCTCTTCCTATATGGAAAGCCTTTCGTAGTAGTAACAGACCACCAGGCACTCATATTCATTTATGGCAACCCCTAGGCAAAAATGCCACCAGGAATAGCCAGGTGGGCACTTCGACTACAGGACTACCAGTTCACCATCACACACAGGCCAGGGAAAGAACAAAACCCTGCGGATTTTCTCTCCCGTCATCCAAGAGAAAAGTGCGGACCAGAACCGTCCATAGCTGATCAGTATATGAGATACGTCATCCACAGCAGCACATCACAGGGGCTTGACATGGAGCAGATAACGCGTGAATCCAATACAGACCAAGGAACACAAATCATACTAAGATGCTTAGAAACAGGGTGATAGAAGCACACAAAGCAGATCCGCGAAACAATGAATAATGACACGAAACAAGACGTCACATGCCTTCTGGCCGTAAGAGAACTCTCAAAGTCGGAAGAAGGACTACTACTAGAGGGGACCAAGCTCGTAATCCCGCAAAGTTTGTTACAGAAAGTGCTAGAACTAGCACACGAAGGACACAGGGGCATTGTATCCACTAAAAGGATGCTAAGACAAAGACTATGGTTCCCCCCAACTATACACTTCAGTGGAAGAACTACTGCAGAACTGCTCCACGTGTGCAATTGTAAAGCCGCACACATCACCTGAACCCCTGAGCATGACAGCGCTGCCCGAAGGAACATGGGAGGAAATAGCCATCGACCATTTTGGGCCCATGGAACGGGGTGAGTACATACTGGTAGCTGTGGATGAATATTCAAGATACCCCGACCTGCGGATAGTCCCGTAAACCTCAGCACATCACACCATCCCAGCCCTAGATCGGATGTTTGCAACCTACGGAATACCTAAGGTAGTCAAGTCCGACAACGGACCTCCATTCACTGGACAAGATTTCCAAAGATTCGCCGAATATATGGGTTTTCGCCACAGAAAGGTGACACCTCTGTGGCCACAGGCAAACGGAACAGTAGAACGATTCATGAGTAACATCAAACGCACGACACAAATTGTGCGCCTAACAGGAGAACCTGTCAAAAAACTGCTATACCAACTCATGCGAGACTACAGAAACACCCCACACAGCACCATTGGGAAGTCACCTTCCGAGGTTATGTTCGGGCGAACGATCAGAACGCGGCTACCACATGTGGCAGCTGATGAAGATCAATATGAGAACGACACTGAAATGAGAAAGAAAGATATGCTCATGAAAGAGAACATGAAGAGAGTTGCCGATGCCACTCGCAGGACCAAGAGAAGTGACCTGGCACCAGGGGACCTGGTAGTAGTCCAACAGCCTCAACAGTGCAAAAACGTAGCTCCATCCAGTGAAGAACCACTCATCATTGTCAAGAAAAAGGGATCACTCATCACCGCGGAAGGAGACCGGAGGTTCATAACAAGAAACTCATCTCACTTCAGACGGATGCCTGGTACCCCATCTTCAGGTGACACAAACAGGAATGACACTTTCTCTCAATGGGACGCTCCCTATGAAGGAGATAGAGAAGACTCCGAAGGCGACACGGCATCAGAAACAGGGACAGATCCATCGGCAAGAGTGGATTGTCGACCACAGAGAACAAGAAAGAAACCGCATCGCCACATTGAAGAAATGAACTGAGAGCACGACTAAATGTTTAGTAACGGGAGGGTGTGGTGTCGCCATTGTTTATTTGTTCAGAGGATGAGTCCTCTGTTTGTTGCCATTAATTAGTGGGCTGCGACCCAGGTATGCGAAGGGGCGGGGCTCCCGCCAAAGGGCAATTCGAGGCTCATACGCATTAAGTAAAGAGGTGTTGCACCCCAGCTCCTGTGTTGGTGTATCCTTGTGTGCATGAGGGTGACTGACTGGCAGCGTGAGGCGGTCCACTCACGAGACACTACACCTAGTAACAGCAATCTCCATAGTGCCTGATATGTGCATATCCTTGACGTGGACACACGCACAGCTGAGTCTACCCCTAAACCAAGTGGACTTTCAGAGGTGCAGGCGCTGGTTCAATGTTCAACACATGTTCTGGAAGTGTAATACCCCCATGCTTAACATTCTGTGACAAGATAAATCCCAGGACAAAGAATGAAAGCCAGTGAATGTGTGCACTGCCGGTAAACTCCCCCAGTACTGTTTGTCCATGTCTGCAAACAACCCAGGTGGAAAGCAGCGAGCTGCATTTATGCGTGTCTGAATGAGAGAGCAGCTCTGGGAAAAGGCCGTCGGCCAGCCTCTTCTAAAATGCTACTAAGACTCGAAGGCCAAACATGAAGTTTCAATCTAAGTAGATATATGAACGTTATTGACTTCCTGGCTCCTATTTTGGGATGTGTGACGCTTCTCCTGGCTCGCAAACAACCAAAATAGTCTCAACTGAAGCACTGGGAACCTGCCTGCCACTTAGGAATGCTCCCGATTGCTCACAGGCAGGCTTACTGCAGAGCCAATACATTTGAACTCTCCTTTGTCAAGCGTAGTTTCATAGGTCCCAATAATTCCAAAATATACCTGCCTTATTCACTTCATGATAAGGTATAACTTCGCATGTGCAGCTGCTGCCATCATGAGCCCCGCGCGACGTCAAGTAAAATGCCCCAGTAACATGCGATATAAATCATGTTTAAGTCACGCATGGAACCCTCGTAGGGCTACATGTAAGTACGTTGTGAGTCACCCCCAAGAGCTCCTTTTTCTGGAAGTTTACAGTTACAAGTTTGACTGAATAAGGTGACACTCCATTTTTAAATGTTTATAAATATTCATTTTCCATAAATCAGGATTTTTTATAGAAAGTTTGTGTATGTAGTTTCCTCCTACAGCCAAGTGCTGTAATACCTGTTATTATAACGCAAAGCAACGGTACTGTGTTGATCGACCTGTCCAGGATTTGCAACATACAACACTTGCCCATATCGGAGTCAGCATTTAACGCATACGCTATCCCCTTGGCTCTCAGTATTTTACCCCAGTAAGTCAGAGAAAGTTACATACCTACTTACCGCCCATCGCCTTGTTTAGTGGGTGAAGCACAAGAGTGTCTGTACTTTTTTCAACAAGTTCATGCAGTCTCCTACAGGTAGGTATGCGGCATACTGCTTCTTTCACATGGAATGGGGCAGGTACACCTCCATTTACTAAAGGGGACTGCCCTTGTCATGCTATCAAATCGCATTCTCTGACCTCACTTCCTGTGGGTGTTCATGATCTATATACTAATTAGCCCCCACAATCATTTTTAGTTTTGTCTATTAGCTAGTGCTTTATTGTGGGTGGTTGGCGTCTCTGATTAGGGTAGGAAGAAGGCCAGAGCAAAGAGTCAAGGCAAATCATGTAATTTGTACCAATCATTTAGTATGTACAACCTGGTGATCCACCTCTCGGGGAATTGCACTGACAGTGCTGGGTGGGACACACAGGCAAGGAGCATCCCACACACACCCTTCCACACATGACATCTCTCACTATGACTTCAGACGCTACAGGGTTGTTTAGTGATTTACCCGCCCATGACCATGCTAATCCCTAGGGACATTCCCACCCATTAACCTCATTAACCCTGCCCAAATATGGATCTCTCTGAAAGGTAATGGGTAAATTGCAGCTCTACATCAGGTAGCTCCTTCTGTTAGAAACCTGTTGTAACCATGAGTAAGGAATATGCATATCTTAACACCTGGTTCATGCATAGAATGACTACTGAACACATAAATTAGCAAAACCAACAGTTGTGGCTGTTTTATAGGCATCAGATAGTGATTTGCCAGGCAATGCCGTCATATACCCACGTGCTCACGCCATGCGCCAGCTGTTGCCATCTTGTGGCCAGTTAGCACCATTATGACAGTGCTGGGAAAATGCCTAACCCATGCATAGATGAAGTCAAAACTGTTGGCTTTGCCAATGTGTGTTCAGTTTTGGCTTTTAAGTAGCACTATAAGTACTGATATAAGCCAAAACGAATGACTTGGAAAATAAAGGTATGCGATAATTGGGATGTGTGAGGGGGACACGGCCTGTGGGTGTTGTTTGACTTTGTACTGTGGGGTGCAATCAAAGGCCCCAAACTGAAGGTCCCTTTCACATGAAAAGCAGGATTTTTCAACACTGATACAAAAAAACGGCTTTGCATGTATGGCTGCAAGTGAAAACTGAAGGCCCATTTGGAAAAGTCCTACCTGTCACTACCAAAGGAAAAGCAGCATTTTAAACCATAAAGGAAGAAGCAATTCAAAGGTCCCTTTCCCATGAAACACAGGATTTGTAAACAATGACACAAAAACAACGTTGCATGTGTACTTGCAGTCAGGGCTGTCACGAGGGGGTTACAGGGGGGGCAAACTGCCCCGGGCCTCGTGCTTGTGGGGGGCCTCGCTGCCCCCTCTCATAAGGAGAAGACAGTACAGTCTCCCGTGTACTTTATTCACACGGGGGACTGTGCTGTCTGCTCTCTGCCCCTGCAATGATTTTGCTGTTTGTTGCGAAGCCGTTTGGCTCCGCAGCAAACAGCAAAATAATGGGAGACAGCAGGGATCAGAAGTGAGCTCTGCTGCCTCCCGTCATTCAGTTGACAACGTGGACATGCTGAATGACAAGAGAGGACCCCTCTCCTCTCACTCAGTGTGTCTCACTCAGTGTGGTCACATTGCTCAGCATGAACAAGCTGACTGATGGGAGAGGAGTTCACTTGTCGGGGTGCTTCTCCCGGGGCAAGCAGAGCTGTCCACAGGCCTCCGGGCTGGGGAGGCCCCAACTCCTCCCGTGTCCCCAAAAGGAGTATGAGACACACACAAGAGGCAAGGTGGTTCTGCTGTTTATTATAACAATGGCAGGGATGGGTCTCGGATCGTACGTGTCCAATGAGACTCTAAATCTTAGTGGGGCTCGCAGGCCCTTTTTACGGCAGTATGATGCACTACTCGCGTCACCTGGGAAAGTTAGCACAAAACCTATCGTCACTCAGGATTGGTTCCCCGAGTGGTAGGGTTAGTATAGGTAACATATGGAAAGAAATATTAGTGGATGAGGATGGGTCAGGTGGTACACTTGGGTTGTCCCTTGCGGTTGTTACTTGTTACAGGGGGACCCTTGGTGATTGGTTAAGGGTAATGGCGTCATTAATAAGCCCCCCTGGATTCTGATTGGTTTTCCCGCGAGCCCCCAAGCCTGGGACCATCGTCATTCCCAGCTCGCGGTGTACCTGTCATTAGCAACAATGTCCAACTATGTGTTTGTGCAGGCAACGGACAGGTTTGCTCATGGCTTGTGAGCGGGTCTTTCCCATCGCTGTAGGCGTCCATCTTGCTGCTTCATTGTTGCAACCTGTGTCCCAGACGTGGTACCCTGGCGACTTTCTGTCTCATGAGCTTGGCACTTTGTCAGTTTGTATTTGTATGCTATTATCCCATTCTCCCACTTCAGTCCCCCCTCTGGTCGACTTGTCGACTACAAACTCATCCTTTACCGTATCTCCTTTCACTCTCCATACTTTAGTTATTCCAGCCAAGTGCCCATAATGGTTGACATGATCTTCAAATGACCAGTACATGTAAACACAGCCGCTGCCGGGTTTGCAGTATACCCATCTTCCGATATAGCTCCTCAGGTTTCTTGGGTTCTCCACCTTCACAGATGGTGGATCCATGTGGTTGTCAATAATCTGTTTGCGCAACCTCTCTCTTTCCTGTATTATCATGTTGCTGTGCTTGCCATCATCGGCCGGCAGTAAGGCGTGCATGCCGACCATCTCCATCATTTTGTCCGTTATGCGTGCTTTTCTAGCTTTCCAGAACTTTATTAAAATCAACACAGCTGCAGCTAATATTATACATCCTACTATTAGCTTCAGCCCATCTGACAGCCATGATGGCATCCATGACCATATGAATGAGAACCAGCTGGTATCTTTCTTTACTCCTTTACTTTCATCCATCATTTTGGGGTGCATCAGGGCCAGTTGTGATACTGCCTCAGTAAGTGTTCCATTGTCTGCATCGTTGGCAGGGATAAATGTGCAACATGATTGTCCTATTTTGGCACAAACTCCCATCGCTGTGAGGAGATCTAGCACATACCTGTTTTGTAGTGCTAACATTCTTACCACTCTCAGTTCTTCTTTTATTGCATTGAATCTATTTACTGTCGAATTTATTGTCATCATCAGCTCCCATCTAGTGATCTGTAACCATTTTGCATTTGCATATGCCTGTAGTCCTGGGTGTATTATGAATGAGAAGAACATTGCTGCTCTGCTGAATAGTCTGTGTTCTGGTGGGATTGAGGTGAGGGCTGTTTCTGATCTTCCCCACAGGTAGTTTCCTTGTCTTTTCACTCTTGGCAAAACGTTATTGTTGTTATCCTTGTCGCCTTCTTGTGATTGTGCAGATCTTCTCTTCTTGTTCCCTTCGTCCATCTTGGGGAAGTTGGCTATGTTGACATGTTTCTGAGGCACAAGCAGGGATGGCACATTGACGTGTACCATGGTGCATATTCCATTCCATGATGGAGTCAAGGTATGGTCTGCCTTATCGCCACAGGCCCAATAGTGGTCCATCAGAACTGCTGTGCCAGCACCCCCCTCAGGTATCTCTACCGTGCTTCCACAGTTTGTGTTGCATCCCACATCCACATCACCTTTGTGTTGATAGCACAGTGTTGGTGCAGTCAGTGGTAGTATGCTTATTAGATCTTCGTCCTTCTTCATCCACGTCAGCATCAGTACATATCTACCCCACGTCATCCAGCATCTGTCATTGTGCTCTTTTATGGTGGTAATATTTTCTCTTGTGATCATGTTGCTGCCAACCACTCCTATTTCCCATTCATTGTTCACATATATTTTCCCAGTTATTGTTATTGCGTTTCTTTGCATCTGTACACGTGTAAAACAGCTTGACATCATCATAATTTCTGTAGCATAAGTTTCTTCATCTTGATCCCAAGATGTCACTTATCTTTGATACTTTCTTGATGCTTCATAGAATATCCGCATTCTCTAGTCTCTGCATCTCTTCTATGCACGTCAACTCAACTCTGTATGACGTCACTATTCATCTTCATCATTCATTGGTCCTGTTTCTTCCGGGATTTCATTCAAATGGCCATCATACTGTCTCGTATGCAGGTATGGTTTTCTCAATGGGAACCTTGCCTCCTGGTTTCTCCTTGGTATCACTATTTTCACTGGTACCGCACGTGCCTCACTCTGATTCCCAACATGTTGGCAAGATGGGTGAGGTGATTGAGGTGGGGGTACTTAGCTCCTTCTCTACAAACATCTTGTCATTCAGGTAAAAGGAAAGTAAAGCTAAGCCATTTTTGGTTGCAGTGTAGAACTTCTTGTCATTCAGGTGAAATAAAAGCAAAGCAGGGCCGTTTTTGGTTGTAGTGTAGACATTTTTGCCACTCATGTGCAAAAGAGAAAAAACAAGGCTGTTTTTGGTGGCAGTGTTTAAATGCTGCTGTTCAGGTGAGGGGGGCTTCTGTCTAGGGCCTTTAAATGCACCCCACAGGAAGTAGGTCTGGAAACCACAAATTCCAAACATCTCCTGCGTAGCAGGTGTATGCTACAAATGTCCATTGGTGACAAAAACACAGAGCATAATTGTTGGGTCATGAGAGATGTCCCTTCTGCATTTTATTTAGGCAGTGACATTCTCAATCGGTTCACAATCAATTTGGACCTAATTAATAATAAAGCCTGGTCCCGCCGACGATGGATAACCCCATGGGCTTTGGCAACACTGTAAAAGCATTCCGGTCAGCTCAATTGTTGCTTTATGCCATTGAAGTTCAAGTGCAAGAAGAGGTTACCATCCCAGGACAGGTGTGACAATTTACTCTTCCCCTCAAAATTAAGAGAGGACTGAACCGCAAACATCAGGACGCATATATAAATGTAAATTCCCATCTCCAACAACAAGGTTTGTATTTAAATCCGACACCTCTAGTAGACCTAGAACACAACACCATTTGAATATTGGTGGATAACAGTGACTCGCAAAGTATCACTTTGGGCGTAGACACCTTTATCGGAATGGCAGTTGATGCCCAACATTATTCTATTGATCTAGGTAATTAAATCATGGGACCAATCCCAAATGACTGTTTCGACCTCAACAATGGTATTCCTAGGGAAAAGATGTTTACTAGGAATGGGGGGAATTTCATGGGGTACTCTTCCTGCGCCTACATGGTGGAAGAGGTGACCTGTGACATTAGGAGAGAGGAGGTAGTGTTCTGTTCAGAGACAAGGACCACTACCTCGAATCCCTTGTAAGGTCAACCCCATCAAAAGAGATCTTTCCACCCAACTGGAGGATACCGTTGAAACTGACAAGCCCGCGGTCTTTCCAGGTTTCAAGCAGATGGTCAAAGAAAGGATCAATCTTGCTGATGCCTGTGAGACCAAGTAGCAAAGACAAAAGCTGAAACAGGTCTTCCTGGAATTTAAAGATATCTTTTCAGTGGACCCATATGACTGTGGATGCACATCCATTCATTCAACCACCATTCCCATGGACCCCGAGATGGCTCTGGTATTTGTGAAACAATACCAGTTACCTCTCGCGTCCTTGGAGTCACTCACAAAGATTATTAAGAACTTTGAATCCCCTGGGATAATCCGTCCTATCCAGAGTATCTTCAATAACGCGGTACTGGGGATACTGTCAGCTTCCGATTCTACCACTGGTGTAATACCCTTCTTTCTCTCTTCAACCTCCTCACCTGTGGAGTCGAAATCCTCTTCAGCTGGACTGAGTGCTCGATGCGCCGTATAATCCTTTTCCTTTTTTCGAGATTGAGAGTGTCTCCCACAAGAGGAAGCCACAGTGAGAGCGTGTAAATGCGCCCTGACCGTGTCCCCCTCCCGGGAGAGACGGGAAGGGGGAAAAAAGCCAGAGTAGGCAAAAAACCCCTTGGACCGGTAAGTATCCTGATGGCCGCTGGACGTGTATGCAGATGAATGATGGGAGAAGGCAGCAACCGGAACCAGGTGGAATTATAATGCAGCGAAAAACGCCAAAAGGTAAAGAAAACAAAGTAAAGGCAAAGAGCTGGAACTAAGGAATGGAGGTAGAGAGGAAACGAAAGACTGGGACCGGAGTAGGACCGGTAATAAGGACGGAAAGAGTAAGAGTAAAAATGCTCGAGGAGCAAAAGGTAAACAGCGTGTAGCAAGACCGCGGCAGCGAGGAAAAGCAGCTGACCGTGGAAGGTTGCAACGCGCTGTGCTCAGGGAGAGGAGTGGTTAAATAGCGCTACGGCGGAGAAGACTAGACCGCATAGAGAGAACGTAGCGTCAGCGTGACGGGAATCAGGAAGTCCCTAAGCGGCAGCGGGGCCAAAGACGCCAGGTGCGGAGGCGGCGCATGACAGTATGCCCCCTGCCAAGGCCCAGGCCACCCGGTTTGCCGGGATGCAAACGGTGAAACTTCCGGAGAAGGATAGGAGCGTGGATGTGTGCAATTGGTTCCCAAGAGTCCTCAGTATGTGAAAAACCTTTCCAATGCACCAGGTATTCCAGGCGCCCTTTGCGGTATCTGGAGTCCAGCAACCCGGACACTTCATAATCAGGAGCATCAGGTGAGTGAGAAAGAGTGGGGAAAGGACGAGCCCTTAATGACTGTTCGGCACTCTTCAAAAGAGATGCGTGAAACACTGGGTGAATCCGCCTAAGAGAATGTGGCAGCTTAAGGCGGAAGGCCACTGGATTGATCTTGGCAGAAATGGGATAGGGACCGATAAACCTGGGGGACAGTTTAGATGGGCGAGACCATCTAGGAAGGTATTTAGTAGATAACCATACCTTGGAACCAACCTCCCAATCAGGTACAACCTGCCGGTGCCGGTCAGCTTGCCTTTTGTAAGCCTGGAGGCTATCTCTGAGATTCAACTTGGCTTTGTCTTGGATGTCCTTTATTCGGATAAGTGTCTCTTCTACCGCCGGAAGTGCAGGTTTGCAGAAAAAATGTGGAATGATGGCTCGGGGATGAAAGCCATATGAACAATAGAATGGAGACATTTTGCTTGCGGAATGACTGGCATTATTATATGCGAACTCCGCTGTCGGCAGCATATCCACCCAGTTGTCTTGTTCCATATTGGTATAGCTGCGCAAATATTGTTCCAAGGTGGCGTTTAACCGCTCTGTCTGCCCATTGGTATGGGGATGATATCCTGATGACAAAGCGCGCTGAATATTAAGAGCGGCGCATAAGGACTTCCAGAATCTGGAGACGAATTGGCTTCCTCGATCTGATACAATCTTGTCGGGGAGACCATGGAGTCGAAACACATCTTTAATGAACACTAATGCCATACCATCGGCAGTTGGTATACCAGGGAGTGGAGAAAAATGAGCCATCTTGGTGAGAGAGTCGATGGACACCATTATGCATGTACATCCGTGGGACAAAGGTAAGTCCACAATGAAATCTGTAGATATATGACTCCACGGACGTTCCGGGATGGCATCTTGTTGTAGCAGACCTATGGGTTTCTTTGTGTTGTTTTTACTCTGACAGCAGACTCTGCAGGACTTGACATAATGTTTAACATCTTTAGACATATTAGGCCAATAAAAAGCTCTACTAATCAAGTCCAAGGTGCTGGTTTGTCCCCTATGGCCTGCTGTCTTGTGATCATGGCACCAGGACATTATGTCTTTTTGAAGAGGTTTGGATGGTATCCAGATCCTCTGTTTCTTCAGGAACAAACCATCCTTTTGGATCATGTCGCGAGGTTCTGGATGTAAGGAGACAGCTTCTTTTATCCGTTGAAACAGGGAAGAGATAGTGGCAACAATGCGGTTCCTGGGAAACAACTTTTCCGGGCAGGATGAGGCAACATGGGAGGAGAAAGCCTTTCTGGACAGAGCATCTGCCAAAGTGTTTTGGCTTCCAGGAATATATGTGATGGTAAAGTCATATTGTGAGAAAAAATGCGCCCACCGGGCTTGTCTGGAATTGATGCAATCCATTGACTGTAAAACTTGTAAATTCTTATGGTCGGTCCGGATTACAAAAGGGTGGTTGCACCCCTGTAAGAGGTGTCTCCAGACTTCACAGGCTTTTTTCATGGCTAGTAGTTCACGTTCTATTACTGAATAATTCCGTTGACTCGGAGTGAGAGTTTTTGATAGATATGCTATTGGGTGTTCCGCGTTGTCATGCTCTTGTAGTAGAACTGCTCCTATTGCTGCGGCAGAGGCATCTGTCTCAACAATAAAAGGTTTGCTTTGGTCTGGCTGGCATAGGATGGGAGCGCTGCAGAAGCTCTTCTTCAAGAGTTGAAAGCTTTCTTCAGCCTGTGGGCTCCAAATGAAAGGCACAGATGTCTTCTTTAACAAATTGGTAATTGGTAGGACAGTGTTGGAAAAACCTGGCACGAAACGCCTATAAAAATTAGCCAGGCCCAGGAATCTCTGAACTTCTTTGACTGAGGAAGGAGCCTGCCATTGGAGAATGGCCTCAACCTTCTTTTGATCCATTTGTACTCCTTGTGGTGAGAGGATAAACCCTAAGTAAGGGATCGAGGATACCCCAAAAACACACTTTTCACGTTTGGCCAATAAATGATGTTTTTTAAGGCGCTCCAGGACCTCAGTGAGATGTAGTAGATGTTCTGACATAGACTGTGAAAAAACAAGTATGTCGTCAAGGTAAACCACAACTGAAATAAACAATAAATCAGAGAATATTCGGTCTATGAACCTTTGGAATATAGCGGGAGCATTGACCAGTCCGAAAGGCATAACGTAGTATTCGTATAGGCCGAATGGTGTCCTGAAAGCCGTCTTCCATTCATCTCCTGGACTCACTCTGAGTAAATGATATGCATTGCGCAGATCCAATTTAGAGAAGACTGTTGCTCCCTGTACAGATTCCAAAATGTCAGGAATGAGGGGCATGGGATATCTATCCTTACAAGTGACTTTATTGAGTCCCCTGTAATCGATGCATGGTCTGAGGTCCTTAGAATCCCTCTTTGGAATAAAAAACAAGGGAGCACCCGCCGGGGATTTAGAGGGTCTGATGAGACCGTTGCACAAGTTGTCATCCAGATATTTTCGTAAAGCGTCCTTTTCAGTCTTGGATAAAGCAAACATTCGTCCAAATGGGACCAGGGCATTAGGTATTAGCTCGATAGAGCAGTCCTCCGGTCTGTGAGGTGGTAATGCCATTGGAGCGGATTCAGCAAACACCATAGGGTATTCTTCCAATACCGAGTCAATGGAAAGCACCCCTATACTCGTGGGGAGAACAGTGGGAGATATCTTTACCTCCTGGTAATGTGCTTCTTTAAAGCAGTGTGTCTGGCAATAGCTGGAATTAAACTGCAAAGTGTTAGACTTCCAGTCGACATGGGGATTATGTTGTCGCAACCAGGTAATCCCCAAGATAAGAGGAAAATGGGCTGCTCGAATGATGTCAAAAGTAATGACTTCTGAATGTTGAAATATAGTCAGAGGAAGGGGTTCGGTTGTCTGAACAATGAGTCCTGAACTCAAAGGTGTGCCGTCTACTCCTTCTACTTTCTGACCGTGGCTGCGGTCTATCCGTGAAGCACCCACTTTGTCTACCCAAAGGGTGTCAGCGAAGTTTCCTGCGGCACCGCAATCCAAGAGAGCCAGCGTCTCTACGGGGCTGCCATTGATAGTAACCTGGACCGTTATAACCATCAGGCGGGAATCTTCAGAAGGGTTCGAGGAATCAATAGACATAGTAACGTAGGGACTGGAAGATTGCCCTCGATAACCCGTCCCCACTAGGTTCGAGGGTTTGCGTTTTCCGCCGGTTTCTTGGTTAGTTCAGAACAATTATGCACCGTGTGGCGATCAGAGGCACAGTAGGCACATAGGCCCTGTTCCCTTCTCCTCCTTCTTTCTTCAGGTGTTAAAGAACGGCGAGTAGTGCCGATTTGCATGGGCTCATCGTGAGGTTTGGGCGCTGCCGAAGGAGGTGAGGAGGTCCTTGAAAAGGAGGTACGTGCTTTTCTTCTTTCTTGACGCCTTTCTTGCATCCTGAACTCCATCTGAAGGGCGGCCGTCATAAGATCCTGCAGGGAAGTAGGCCGAGGAAAGTGAGCCATTTCATCTTTTAATTCTTCTCGAAGTCCTCTGCGGAACAAAATAAATTGAGACTGTTCAGACCAACCCGTCTCCATGGCCAATCTCTTAAATGAGGAGATATAAGACAGCACATCAAACTGTCCTTGACGAATGTCCATCAAGTCTTCACCAGCTGCCATTGAGACTTCGGGTCTCTCAAAGGTTTGTTTAACAAAAGCAATGAATGCATCGAAATTCTGAAGGACAGGGTCATTTCCGGTGACTAGAGGGGTGGCCCAAGCTAGAGCGTTCCCTGTCATATTAGACACCAGGAATCCAACCTTGGCATGATCTGAGGCGTAGGTGCGGGTTCTGAAGGAAAAATACACCCTGCAAGCGTCAAGAAATTCTTTTAGGGTCTTGGGGGAACCATCATACTTCCCTGAAGACAAAGGCATAGGGGGCAGGTCTGTGTTGGGGGGCTCCCTTACTGCCACCATTTGTTTTAACAGATTGTTTTCAGTTTTCATATTCTGCATTTCTAGAGAAAGGCTTTGTACCGCAGCGATTAGTTCCTGCACTTGCTCAGGAGTAGCCATGATTGGTGTTTGTGGGCGTTGCAAACTGTCAGCTTCCGATTCTACCACTGGTGTAATACCCTTCTTTCTCTCTTCAACCTCCTCACCTGTGGAGTCGAAATCCTCTTCAGCTGGACTGAGTGCTCGATGCGCCGTATAATCCTTTTCCTTTTTTCGAGATTGAGAGTGTCTCCCACAAGAGGAAGCCACAGTGAGAGCGTGTAAATGCGCCCTGACCGTGTCCCCCTCCCGGGAGAGACGGGAAGGGGGAAAAAAGCCAGAGTAGGCAAAAAACCCCTTGGACCGGTAAGTATCCTGATGGCCGCTGGACGTGTATGCAGATGAATGATGGGAGAAGGCAGCAACCGGAACCAGGTGGAATTATAATGCAGCGAAAAACGCCAAAAGGTAAAGAAAACAAAGTAAAGGCAAAGAGCTGGAACTAAGGAATGGAGGTAGAGAGGAAACGAAAGACTGGGACCGGAGTAGGACCGGTAATAAGGACGGAAAGAGTAAGAGTAAAAATGCTCGAGGAGCAAAAGGTAAACAGCGTGTAGCAAGACCGCGGCAGCGAGGAAAAGCAGCTGACCGTGGAAGGTTGCAACGCGCTGTGCTCAGGGAGAGGAGTGGTTAAATAGCGCTACGGCGGAGAAGACTAGACCGCATAGAGAGAACGTAGCGTCAGCGTGACGGGAATCAGGAAGTCCCTAAGCGGCAGCGGGGCCAAAGACGCCAGGTGCGGAGGCGGCGCATGACAGATACTCAAACCAAAAGGCCAATGGAGACTATGTGCAGACCTGAGGGAGTTGAACAAACGGGCCCACATGTCAAGATGGCCCCTTCCCTTCATCGATCAGAGATTGGCTCAGATCCAAGGGTCACAGGTATACACCGCCATTGACCTGACCAAGGGTTACTGGACAGTACTCGTGAGCAGGGAAGACCAGTACAAGCTTGCCTTTACCTTCGGGGGGCAGCAGTAAACGTGACCCCGAACCTCCTTTGGATACATAAACTTCATCAATGAGCTCAACATCTTCATACATAAGGCCATGCCCGATTTGGGTGAAAGGGGAAACCTGGCCTATGCGGATGATGTTTTGATCAAGAGCTGAACTGTGGAGGAACATATATTAGAAATCTGCTATGTTCTAACCCAGTTTCAGTAAGCCAGAGCAAAACTGTCCTTTCAGAAGGCACAGTGATATAAGACCTAAGGGAACTTCTAAGGGCACGAGCTCACCCCTGAGGGTCTTAATCCCCAGGCAAAGAAGGTGGAAGCCTTATTGAAATTAAAAGACCCTACTACTCTGCAAGAATTAAGAAACCTTCTTGGACTCACTTATTATAGTCAGAAGTTAATTGAAGACTATGCAGAGGTCACTCGACCATTGGTCCATTTATTAAAGGCCGGAGTCAAGTGGGAGTGGGGTCTGGAAAAATCCAAGGCAGTTAAACAACTGAAAAGAAGACTTTCCCAGGCTCCTTGCTCGGCTTACCCCATAAAGAACAAGGAATTATTCTTGGAGACGGGGTACTCAGATACTTGCCAAGCAGCAGTGTTGTATCAAAAGCACGACAAGGTCAACAAAGACATCTCGTATGCGAGCAAGACTTTGTCCTCTGTGGAGGAAAAATTCAATGCCTGTGAGAAGGCACTCCTGGCAGCGGTATGGGCATTGAAAAATTAAAGCCCATTCATATAGGGGGAACACATCATTGTCGAGACTCCTCACCAGCCCTTACAATATCTACAAAGTGACAGAATCCGGCCGGGTAAAGTTAGTAATTTCAGAATGACTTCCTGGATTCTGTCCATGCAAGGATTTCCTGTGGAGGTCAGATATGTCCAAAACAAGAAGAGTCCCCTAGCACAAAGGTTGGCAGGCTTGCATGATTGTGCTCAAGAAAACTGTCTCGAGGATGAAAGTCTAATGACCAACAACAACATGGAGGCGTACTTAACTTCCTCACACAAGATCTATGAAGAAGACAGGTGTCAGGGGATACTCAGAGTTTATGTGGATGGGTGCTCATCATGTTGATAACAAAGGGGAAAAAGAACTGGTGGCTGGCAATGCGAATGCCTTGGTGAATGATACCCTGGAACCCTCTGCTGGTTATAAAATAGGACCCCATAGCAGTCAGGTTGCAGAGTTGATGGCCGTTCATCAAGCCATCCTCACTGCAGTGCACCACCAACTCAAAGAACTGGTCACAATCACTAACTCTGATTATGTCAGGAATGGGTTTGTGGAGCACCTGATTAACTGAAAAAATCGAGGCATGCTTTGTGCCAACTATAAACCCTGAAAGCTTGCCAAACTGATCCAGTCAATTGATGAACTGCTGACCCCCAATCAGATGACCATCTATTGGAAGAAAATAAGGGGTCATTCAAAATAGAGGGGCCATATGTTTGTTTGTTTATTCATTTATAATGCACAGCAGACCCAGGGGTATCAGGGCGCAGCAATTACAAGGATATGCAAGGCGTATTTAACAAGTTACAGAATATAAACAGGAGACTGGGAAGGACCTGGCTGGCCAGCTGGCTAAAACCAGAGCTCTGCAGGAGGATTTCATAGAACTAGAATCCCTGCTGGGTGAAATTCCGAATTACTGCTGTCACCAGGTCACAAACTTGTGTGAATAGAGAACTCTTGACTGCCCATTGGAGTAAAGATATCTCAGATGCAGATTTGATCGCTGCACAGAAAGAGGACCCGATCATTGGGAAATGTTATCGACCCATTGAAGACCCTGTAAGGTTTTCTCTAACAGAGTCAAATTTTACTGGTAAAGAGGATCTCTGGGTGTTGATGAAGTTTTCCAAGATGTTCCAGATGCAAGACGGTTTGTTGGTAAGGAAAGCCCTATCTGGCTGTGATCAGTGTGTGGTACTTACCTCATTCCAAAGCCTGATGTTGAATCCCACCCATGACGCAGCCACTGCCGGTCATAGGGGGTTTCACATGACATTAGAGATCTTGTGCAAGTTTGCCTACTGGCCACACATGGGCCAGGACCTTGACACTTATCTAAAGAGGTGTCTTGCGTGTGCGCAATATCTACCCAGTTCACTTACACACAGTGCTCCCCTAAAGAAAGGGGGATGACACTGCCTTGGTCAGATTTGCAAGTCGATTTCATTGGGCCAGTGATTCACTTCTCTAGAGGAAATAAGTACATGTTAACTGTGACATGCTTGTTCACAAAGTGGGTAGAATGTCTTCCAGTCTCGAATTGTAAGGCGACGAAGGCTGCGGCACTAATGATCAAACATATCTTCTCTCGTATCGGCCTCCCGGAAAGGACTGAGTTAGATCAAGGAAGTCATTTTACCAGTGAGGTGATGGCGAAGATGTGGGAGATTCTAGGGGTAAAAAGAAAACTCCACATTGCCTACCGCAGGCCTCAAGTGGGGGTTAGAGAGATACAACAAAACAATTGTGAGTATCTTAAAGAAGTTTGTTGCAGACTCTGGACCCAGTTGTAACAATCGATTACTGTGTGTACTGATGGCTATTAGGTATACACCATCTTCTGCAACAAAATTGTCTCCATTTGAGGTCAAGTTCGGACAAAAAAGGGTGTTACCTCAGCATCTGCTCTACCGAACTTAAGAGCCGACACTGATAAATGCATCCACTACTCATGAGTACATTGAAAATTTAAGGAAGCGCCTCCTGACATGAAAAATGGCCCATATCAATCAGTTCAAAAGCTGTCATCCCAAAAACGCTTTAAGACTGATTGAGGAGCCAAATGAAAGTCGAGCAGAGGAACCATATGAAGAATGAAATGGAAGGATGAAAAATGGGATGGAAACTAAGACAAATCTATATATATAACAGTGAGTAATTTCTTGGTGCTCATTGTAAAAGGGAAGAAAATAAATAAAATGTGTTTGGTGAAATGGTGAAAATTACTGTTTATACTTGTATGCCGTGGTTGTTGTTGTCAATTTTATGCAAATCACCCAGGGAAATATGTGTGTAAAAAGTACAGAAACTTTTTTTCTATGTGTTAGATAAATAATCTCCTTCAGTTCCAGCTTGGAGGAGAAAGGGTCTTGTGAGAACCCCAGGCACCCCGGAAAGAAGGAAGGATAGGGGGTGCCGTGCTCCACCCCCCAATCCAGAGACCGAAAGGGAGACTGAAGTGCCCTCTCCCTAATGAAGGAAATTGAGTGAGACGGGGCTCCAGCAGAAAGAGGAAAATAAGGAAAAAAGAAGGGGACGCCTAGTAAAACCTCACTCTGCTCTGCTCTTCCCCACCAAAGAGTCATGGAAGATCAGGGGGGCCATGTGGAGTGCAATCAAAGGCTACACACTGAAAGTCCCTTTCTTATGAAAAGCAGGATTTTTCAACGCTGACACAAAATGGCTTTGCATGTGTGTTTGCAGTTTAAATATGATAAAGGCACCCCTGCTAATATAAAAATATCAGGCAAAAAGACATGGTGCATGTTGAGGGTGGCTTCTCAATAACCATTACAATACGCACCCATTGACTACCAATGGCCATGTTAGTTCCTCTGACCGTTCCCACTAACTACCTGCCACTCCCCATCCATAACCCCAAGCCTAAATTTCTTTGAGCTAGGTGTGTACTTTTGAAGGTATTCCAATATTATTTCAAAACAGTCTTTAGAAAGGTAATGGCTTAATTTCAGCTGTAAACCAGGTACTAGTGTAATAGAAAACGTCTTATCAAAATGTGCCTTCAGCCACTTGAGTTATAAACAATATGTGTGTTCTTGCATCTGTTCCTTGCACTGAATACCTGTTATTAATGAGGGCTTGAAAAGCACCAGTTTTGGCTCTTGCATAGGTTTTAAATTAACCATTTGTCAGACGCTGGCATAATATGGTGAGTTACTATCACCATGTGTCAGCTGGTGTAGCATTACGGCATTGCATGGCATGCCTACAGAAAAGCCAAAACTGATGGTTTTGTCGACGCGTGTTTGGACTTGTGCCTGGGATCAGTGATACACTGCGGGGCTGATTCTGTAGTGAGTGCACATGTAAGAAAGTGTTCCTCCATGAAGGAGGAAAGTGTTCCTCCATAACGGAGGAACAATTTACTTAGAAACACCATATTCTGATGAAGAAAGAATGTGGTGCAGGGATGCAAAAGCTCCGGCTTTTGCATGTGCCTGATTTATGGCTTGACAACAGCCCTAGCAACCATCAGGAATGCAGGGCAGCCACATGGAGGGGATTCTATGTCAAGACCAGAGGCTCGGATTATGCTTCTCTTGCTTTACTGTAAATCCGAGCAGCATAACAAAGTATCTCGCCAGTTAAACACATAAAGGAGAAAACACATAAACAAAAATTACATTTCCCATAAAATGTTCCACGGTTGTAGTTTACTCTCTTTATGTCCATGAACTTTTAAGTCACGTGACTGTTTCCAACAATACCATCCAACACAGTCCCATAAACTCCGATGACTTCCTGGGTCCTTCCTCTTTCTTTGCTGCTCGAGCAGC
This sequence comes from Ambystoma mexicanum, assembly GCF_040938575.1. NCBI lineage: Eukaryota > Metazoa > Chordata > Amphibia > Caudata > Ambystomatidae > Ambystoma > Ambystoma mexicanum. Next base: position 918,505,474 of record NC_090926.1, on the reverse strand, counting down.
CAGATAAGTGCATTTTGTTTTATATATGAGTAAATAGTGGAATTGATGGTGGCAGGAACGTAATATTGTTTATGTGATCATTGCTTAAGGCATGCGCGAGCGCAGCGTTTCACAGGCTTTTGGCCAGAGCATATCCGCTTTGAGGGAAGGCTGCAGCCCTCGACGGGGCTCCTTGGCTTCGGCGGCGCAACTCTGTAGTGTAGTCTGAGGGGGCACTGTCCCACACAATGACACAAAGGCGCGACAGGACCTAAGAGGTTCCGGCGCTCTGTAGTCGCGGATGGTGGTGATAGAGGACGTGTGAACGGTGGCCATGAGAGTAATTAATTCACTTCTAAGAATTACAGCATCCCGTTTCAGCGATAGTATCAGGAGGTGACAGGTGAACCAACGAAGCATGGCTCGATCCTGCCATCTGGTGGGCAGTTGTGATTGAATGGCTCAGAGTAGCCTGATTAAAGGAATCTGCTTAGGGCAGATAGGAGAGCAGAAGCCTTGAGAATTATAAGGGATGGACACCTCAGAACGGGCACAAACCCAAGAAAACCTGATAACAGATTCCCAGACCCACTAGCTGCATTATAGTCGTGAGCAGGCACAGATCTCCTGCAGAATTCCCACCAATTAACAGGATGCATAAATCCAGCGGAGATGAGGAACCCCACACCATCAGCCAATGGTCGGAAGCCAGCAAGTCTGGGAGCAGGTGTGGGGAGCCAGAGCTTGGTGGAAGATCTCATGTCTTTCTCTCAAGGCATGGAAGCCCTGAAAGGGGTGGCCCCAGAGAGAGTGCACAAGGGGCATGGGAGTAGAAAGAAAGGCCGAAAGGCCTGCAGCAACCTGACCCCCGCAGGCCTGCCACGCAAGGTTGAAGGTGGCAAGAGAAGAGTGAGGTCTTGGGAGCGGAGGGGCACCTTAGATACTGAGGAGGAGTCATATTCGGAGGACACAGAAATGGTGGAGGAATGGGACGATTCATCCGTGGATAGCTCACAAGGAGTGGAAACATCCTTGTCAAAGCCCCCACCAAGGCATAAGGCTGCAAAGAAAAGGAAAAAGACGGATGAAGAATAGATGGGGGGTGTGTTTGACCCTGACTCATTTATTCACCCCAGATCAGCAGAATAGGAGCCACCTGCCAAGATTGGCAACTACATAAAAAAGAGGATAAGGTGTGCCTTATCCAAGGAAGCCAGAAGCAAGCTCAGGGCGGAATGTCCCAGATCTAGGGTCCCGGATAACATGGCTGAGACGCCGGCAATTGCCGAAAAATTGCATTTTTGGGACGGTATGACCGGGACATCAGGAGAGGTATTGATAGGTCTTGGAGGTCATGCCAGGATAAGCTCCTATACGTCCTGGGGCCAGTGACCAAGATCTGCCAGATGGCAGAGGAGGCTAGGCAGCGTCTTCTCTCTCCTCCTACTCCCGATCCCTCATCCAGTTCCACACTTTCTCCCTCTGACTTTGCTAACTTCTTTTCCTCCAAATTCATCTCACTCTGCCAAAAAATTAACTCCCCCTCTAGCTCCCTCTCTTCTCCTCCCCCCTCTCCTCCCTCTTCCACTATGTCTGTCTTCTCACCTGTTTCTGCCTCGGATGTCTCTTCCCTTCTTACCAAAGCCCATCCCACTTCCGCCCCCTCTGACCCTCTCCCCTCCGTTCTCATCCCCAAAATCTACCCTCTTCTTATCTCATACCTTACCACGTTCTTCAACTCCTGCCTCTCCTCTTCTACCTTTCCCTCAGCCTTCAAACATGCAACGATTATTCCTATCCTTAAGAAACCCTCTGCTGATCCACTCCTCACCTCTAACTACAGACCTATCTCCCTTCTACCTTTCCTTTCTAAACTCCTTGAGCGTCTCGCCTACTCTCAACTCTCTTCTTTCGTCACTTCCTCCTCTCTCCTTCCTCCCTTCCAATCTGGCTTCCGACCCAAACACTCCACTGAAACCGCTCTCACTTCTATTCTCAATTCTCTCCTCTCTGATCGGCATGCCAAGGAATCTTCCATCCTTATTCTCCTTGATCTCTCTGCAGCTTTTGACACTGTCGATCACCCACTCCTCCTACACACTCTCTCCTCCTTCGGATTCAAAGGCCCTGTTCTGAAATGGCTATATTCCTACCTCTCTTCTCGTTCCTTTACTGTCTCATGGGGGGCCAGACCTCTTCTTCCTTCCCTCTCATATACGGTGTTCCGCAAGGCTCTGTACTTGGTCCTTTCCTCTTCTCTCTTTACACCTCCCTCATCGCCCCTGTTATCTCCTCCTTTGATATCTCCCATCACTTCTATGCTGATGATACTCAACTCTTTCTCTCTTTCTCCTTCTTTACACCTGACCTTCATCTTGAATTCTCATCAGGAACTGGATGTCCTCCCGCTTCCTCTCTCTTAATACTGATAAAACCGAAGTAATTTTCTTCCCTTTTAACACACTTCCTACTCCCTCTCCTCCCCCTTTCATCCACTTTCCTCCCTCCAACCTCCCTATCTCCTCCCATGCTCGTAATCTAGGCGTTCTATTTGACTCCTCTCTCACCTTTTCACAACACATTTCACCTACCTCTCGCTCCTGCCGTTACCACCTCTACAACATTCGCAAAATCCGTCCCTCCCTCACTTCCCATGCGACCAAACTCCTTATCTCCTCTCTTATCTTTTCCTGAATATTCTGCTGCTCCTCCTTATTCTTTGGACTTCCTGCATCCCAGCTTGCCCCCCTTAAATCCATTTACCACTCCGCTGTTCGTACTCTTTGTCTCCTTACCTCCCGTGACTCCATCTCCTCCTCACTCTCTCACCTTCGCTTACTACCTTTCCACTTACAGTTAAAATTCTGCTTTCTCTGGCTTGTTTTCAAATCCTTACATGGTCTTGCTCCTCCCTATCTCTCCTCCCTTCTCACCTTTTACTCCCCCTCTCGCTCACTTCGTTCTGCTGACCATTTCCTCCTCACCGTACCTCTTTCCCTTTGTGCTTCCTCCCAGTTCCGCTCCTTTCAACTCGTTGCTCCTCTTCACTGGAACTCACTCCCCCTCTCAATCCGCTCTTCCACGACCCTTCCCTCATTTCGCACCTCCCTTAAATCCCTTCTCCTCCACTCTCCTCCTTGAAGGCCTCCCCTGTTCTCTCTTCCTCCCCCCTCTTTCCCTCTTCTAACTCCTCTCTCCCCACTCCCATTTCATTCTCCCTCCCTTCTATTCTTCACTCGTTCTATCCTTCTCTGTTCCCCCTCACAAATCCTACTCCCTCTCCACTTCCCCTCCCCTCAGTGCTTTTTGCACTGTTTTGTTGTCGAATGATTCATTATGTAATTTTGCTCCCAATGTTTATTGTTGCTCACTGTATGAGTTGTTCCATTGTACAGTGCCTTGGTGTAAGGCGCTCTATAAATAAACAAATCAATCAATCAATCAATAAATCCGGAGATATTGGCAGGATGGGCGCAGGGGGCTATCTGCCTGCTGGGCAATGCCAATAACGCAGTTACGATGGAGAGAAGGAGGTCCATCCTGGTGAAAATTGACCCTAAAATGGGAGAGTTGGCCACAGCAGAGTCGACCTCCGACAGTAAAGGAAAGTTGTTTGGGGACACCTTTATTAAGGACATGGCTAAATTTGCCAGCACCTTTGCAGCTATTGACAAGGCGCAAGCCTCGCTCAAGAGGGTGTTCGGTAGTAAGGTTTTTGCCAGGGCTGCCAGAGCTAGGGGTCGCTCTGCCAGCCGTTACGCATCCTTCAACCCTATGCCAGCAATAGAGGCGAGTGGAAGAATCAGCAAGAGCGACGATCCAACCCTTTCTTTCAATCGAGAGGAAGGGGCAAGGGCAGAGGCTGGAGAGGAAGCAACAGAGGCCAACAGGCCGACATAGGTGAGCAAGAATGCAGAAACTCTCACACACGAGAGAGCAAAGGGGACCCCAATGGTAGGGGGAAGAACACCTCTGTTTTCAATGGTCAGAGTTATCAGGAGATGCTTGGCTCTAGGGCACTGACCGAGGGTTTAAGCTAGAATTTTGGCAGGAGCCATCCCAGTGCGTAGAACCGAGACCCATAAGGTTATCAGGAGAAGAGGAGGATCTGTTAGACAGAGAGATCGCAGCGTTAGAGAGGGAAGGAGCGATCGAGAAGGTGAGAGATCCCGGACAAGGTTTTGTGAGCAACATGTTCCTGGTGAAGGGCAAGAAGAAACACAGGCCTGTAATCAATCTGAAGAACCTGAATTAATTTCTCGTGTACAGGCATTTCAAGATGGAGGGCATCCATCTGCTCAGAGATGTTTTGCAGAGAGAGGACTGGTTAGTCAGGATAGACCTCAAGGACGCGTATCTGGCGATTCCAGTGGCGCAAGAGGATCGGAGATTCTTGCATTTCCGGTGGAGAGAACACAAGTGGCAGTTCAAGTGCCTATCGTTTGGACTGGCGTCAGCCCCTTGGGCTTTCACGAAACTGATGAGAGTAGTGGTGGCTCATCTCAGGGAGCAAGGTATCAGGTTAATAATTTACCTAGACGATTTCTGCCTGATGGTACAGGACAAGCAGAGACTATGGGAGCAGACGAAGCAGACAACATGCTTGTTACAGGAGTCAGGTTTCCTGATAAACTGGGAGAAATCGGTGTTGGTTCCAGTTCAGGCAATCGAGTTCCTGGGGTTTGTCGTGGATACGAAAGCAGCAAGGCTCAGCCTGCCCAGGGACAGAGTGAATGTAATCAAAAAAGAGATCAGATTGACGATCGCAAAAGAGGAGATATCGATCAGAGAATTAGCAAGGCTAGTGGGGAGACTAGAAACATCCCTTCAGGCAATATTTCCGGGCCCATTACATTACAGGGCTCTACAGTGACTCAAGATTCAATACCTGAGGGTTTACCTTACGAACAGAAGGTGCCAATTTCCACGGAACCGATGACAGAACTGTGGTGGTGGTTCAACCACATGGAGGCTTGGAACCGGAGAGCAATATTTGGCTCTACCCCGGACCTAGTCATAGAGTCAGATGCCAGCTGCTGGGGAGCTCGATGTGGAGAGCTGATGACGGGAGGAAGATGGTCGGGAGAAGAGCTAGAGCTCCACATCAATTGCTTGGTACTACTAGCGGGTTCCTTTGCAGTGAAATGTTGGACCCAGGACAAGGTGAACTGTTGTGTACTGCTGAAGATGGACAACATCTCAGCAGTAGAGTACATGAACAGGTTAGGAGGTACGAGGTCCAGGCTGTTAGCGGAGATGGCGAAAGACTTCTGGCACATGTGCCTAAGGAACAGAGTCAGTGTCACGGCGGAATATCTTCCTGGGTTGCAGAATGTGGTTGCAGACTGGAACTCGAGACATCTGAGAGATGCCAGCAACTGGCAGTTGGACAGGTCAGTGTTCCAGGCTTTGATGGACTTGAGGGGACCGTGCAATACGGATCTCTTTGCATCCAGGCTGAACAGACAGTTGGAGAGGTTTTTCAGTTGGAGACCGGATCCAGCAGCGACAGCGACGGAACGGATGCGTTTTTACAGACACGGGGCCCCAGGAAGGAGTACGCATTTCCTCCTTTCGCAATGATCCCGAGAACGTTAGCACAGGCCAGGAGGCAGCAGGCAACATTGATTTTGCTGATGCCAGACTGGAGGAGCCAGGTGTGGTTTTCGAATCTTCTGGAAATGTCTTGCGAAGACCCGTTAGTGTTACTGCAGTTGGAGGAACTGATTCTGAATCCAGTGGGGGAGTGTCACCCACTGAACCTGTCAGGAGAGTTGAAGTTGATCGCGTGGACGATCTCAGGAGTGCCTGGCAGAGGCCAGGCCTATCGGGAGAAGCTATATGATTCATGGAGGAAGCATGGGCACCAGGTACCAGGAAAGCCTATAGGTTGGCGTGGTCAAGGTGGTCTAGCTGGTGAGTGGCGCGACAGATATATCGCTTTGGGGGCAGATGTCACTCCGATTGTGAATTTTCTGGCAGCGCTGGCAGCTCAGGGCTTGGCCTATAGGACAATGTAGATCGGGCATTTCAGCTGGGCACCCGAAAGTTGATAATGTCACAGTAGATGAACATCCGATGGTATGCACAAACATGGGATGTTAATTTGGTATTGAACATGTTCAATAACTGTCCGGAAAATTATAGGTTAACGAGGAAAGCTCTGTCGGCAAAACTGCCAACATTATTATAGCTTTATAGACCTGCAGCGAGGACTGTACCGGGCGTTATGGGCCCTGAAAGCCGAGTTAATGGCTCGAGCGAAGCGACGATGATGTGAAAGTGTCCATATACAGTGGTGTATATGATCAACTTCATATACATCAAAGCAGGCAGCTTCCATGTTGTATTCTGCAACGTTGAAGGTGCTTACTTTGGTGTGTATGAAAGTGTTCATATGCACCGCGGGTGTATATGAACACTTTCATATACACCAAAGCAAGCAGCTTCAACGTTGCAGAATACAACGTGAAAGCTGCTTGCTTTGCAAACACCCGATTTGCGGGCTGTAATCAATCTGCGGGCTATATCAGTGCATATAGCCCACAGATTGACCGATCAGCTTCCCAGAAACACCACTAGGGTGTTCTAATATGCCTTATATCATGTAAGAGGGTGTCAGACGTCAGGGCCTTGGACATAGACAAAAAGTTGTTTAACCCAGAAGGGGTAACCTTTAGGGTTAGTAGAACGAAGACAGGTTTAGATCTGGTGGCGTATGCGGCGTTCCCAGACCAGCCTAGGTTATGTCCGGTCAGGGGTTTGAAGAGATATGAAGAGGTGACTAGTTCTCTTAGACCCACAAATGTTTGTCAGTTGATTATAGCTTTGAGGAAACCATTTAAGGAAGTTTCAGGACCAACCTTAGCCAGATGGGTTAGATGGTGCATGACCCAGGCGGCCATTGATACTGAAGTGTACAGGCACATTCCATTAGAGGAGCCATGGCATCTAAGGCATTTCATGCTGGGGTCAGATTGGAGGATATTCTCAAGGCAGCTGACTGGTCGAAGGAGTCGACGTTTAAACAATTTTATTTCAGACCCATAGAGGGAATGTCTACGTTGGTGGTAGGTAAGCTTTGAACAAGCCTAATCCGAGCCTCCGGTCTTGACATAGAATACTGATTTTCCATACTAGCATTATAGAAAGTCAAGATTCTATTAAAGACACAGAGGCGAAGGATTATCCCACCCATATAATCGTGCATGAAATGTAAATTTCAGTGAGATGTGAAATTGTATGAGAATTTGTAATGTAAGGTTTACTGTAAATGTTATGGTGCTATGGTTCTACGATTACCCACCCTGGAGCAGTGTAATTAAGACAGTTGTTTGTTTACATGACAGGGACAGAAGGGAAGAATGCAGAATCTTGAGGATTGAAGGTCATAGGTTTTAGCGCATACCGGTTGGGGCGCAATGTTTTAGGATTAAACAAGTCGCAGACAAAGCAAGAGGAAGGACACAGGAAGTCATCGGAGTTCATGGGACTGTGTTGGATGGTATTGGTGGAAAGAATCACGTGACTTAAAAGTTCATGGATATAAAGAGAGTAAACTACAACTGTGGAACATTTTATGGGAAATGTAGTTTTTGGTTATGTGTTTTCTCCTTTATTTGTTTAACTGTTGAGATACTTTGTTATGCTGCTCGGATTAACAGTGAAGAAAGAGAAGCATAATCCTTCGCCTCCATGTCTTTAATAGAATCTTGACTTTCTATAACGCTATAATGGAAAATCAGTATTCCCCCCCAGAAGCACTGGGTTACCACACAAAAAGGGAGTAAAAATACAGTACATTTGAGGTGCTGTTAAACTCCACTGCACACTTTTTCCCTTTAAAACAATGCATTTCTTAGACTGCAGCACCACTTTTCTAGTTTAATTAAAGTCTAAGAATACTAGAAACGTGTCAGTCTATTAAGAAATGCTCGCAATATATCTGGAGCACGTTCCCCCCACAACGTGTGATTTTAGCAGCTTTTGCTGATGGAAAGCAGGACATCTACCCTCCAATATTTCCACCCACCTCAGAGTGCTGGCCACTGGAGGAGAGAATGTCGGCTTTACACGCACATTTTTTCACAAGCTCTGAATCAGGCCCTGCGTGTCTCAGCTCTGGGTGCCGAAGTCTGGTATACTTTCTTGTCAGATAGTCTGCCAACATACATTATTGCCAGCGCCAGGCAATTGTTCTCGCCCATTGTTCTGCTTTCAGGCACTTTGATGCAATGTTGCCAGTGCCATGTTCGCTTGGTTTAATTGTTACTATTGTGAATGTCACTGCTAGTTGTGTTTAATAATACCGTGCCGATACTTGTGCAAGAAGACAACTCCTTTTCAGGACGTATTGCTCAGTAACACAGTAGTGCAAAACGTATGCTACTGGGGCATAGGAACCTTACCAGCTGTTAATTGCACACATCGATTTCCTAACTAACGATAAGTTCCGAGTGGGCAATTGGGCTCCCATATAAACAAGCGGAGGTACAGCAGTTGTCACACGAGATGGGCGGGGATGAGAAATGTGCTGGCGCGCACGCGCCCTACCCCAGCAGTGACGTTCTTGTCACGTGCCCCAACGCGTCGCGGGGTTGTTTCCTGGTGATGGGTGCTAGTCGCTACCGTGGCAGGATCTAGAGCCGGCGGATGCAGGAGAAACAGCTGCGGAAGGTTACAAGGCTTGGCAACTCAAAGGGGCAAAGGGTGTCATCGGCGCAACAAGTGCCACAAGCGAGGAGAGAGATCGAGATCCTATTGGACTCCTCCAATCAGTGTGGTGACAGCGCTCGCGAAAGCAAGGACCTGAAAGGGAGTTTGTCGTCTATAGAAAATAAGACCCTCCCACTTATAAAGAAGAAAAACAGAGTGGAATCTGCTAACACCACAACATTTGTCTGTAAAAAAGAAAAACTGCCCAGAATTTCGAAAGACTGCAAAAACTAAATGTAATTTATCAGGATCAGATCCCTTAAAAGAATTGTCGGGCATTATCTGGATTTTCAGGAAAAAATACAGAAATTCTATTGTACCTTTCTTAAGGAATCTCCACGTCTGATATTTTACATAAAATGGCTTAATATAAGGCGTTACACATATATAGGCTAAAAAGTGTTGCTGCTTTTTAATTTAAAGTCGGGGCATTTGAATTGCATTTTTATCACACTGAGGTTCAATGTTTTAGAGGACTGTGATTTTACTGAATATGTCGACTTTTTATAGAACAAAACGGACATTTGACAGTATTGTGGATCATTTGTGAACTTTGTTTGGGAAATCCATTCCATTGACCCAAATCTTTGGATCTGATCCAGAAGTTGGACGTTCATCGCCAGGAGTTGTAGAGTTGGGCATTGTAAAAGTCGAACCCAACTGCACTGCAAAGGTGGCCCTTGGAACTGGCAATGGATCCTGACAGAGGCTTGGAGAATGCAGAGGCCCCTGCGGCAGTCGAGGGGCTCACCTGCTTTTCCTATAACCAGGACTGCACGTAAGTAACTCTGAACAGTGTTGACTATTGCCGATGAGCCTTCACTTTAGCCTAAAATAAGGTGCTGTATCCACTTCTATGTAAGTTGAATGTCTCTTAAACTGAGAAGTGCTGCTTCAGCCTCTCATCATTCTGAAGTTGATAAAAAGAGCAGCATTCAGTGTCTAAACAAGTCATTGGTCAAATAGTGCTGTATAATTTTACTAACAAGCCTTATCACTCTTACCTCCGTTATATGCCCCCTCTGCTTCTCATAAGGTAAACACATTTCGTTGTGAGGCAATAACACCTGTTCCATCTCTCTCTCTCCTTGGCGGTAATGCCTCAATATTCTGAATATAACTGTTCTAAAGTAACATTCTGTTAATGCAACCAGAAGGTGAGATTCTCCCAAAAATCAAAGCTTTTCCCCCAAAATATGTTGCAGTGCCTAAGAAATGCTTTAAAATTGACATCCAACCAAAATATAGTTTTTAATGTATTTTTTTAGTGGACCATTATCCGGCTCGTTGGTATGTTTTGCACTCCACAGGCAAAAGGTGATGTAAGGCTAGTAATCTAGAAGGCAGTTTATCTCTCCTTTGTACATACAGGTGTACTGAGGTGGGGCCTAAAGGTTTTTAATGAAATGCATGCTGCCAGGATCTTGTAGGCCCCATACTTATGATAGAGTAGCCACACGACAAACCCCATAATCCATAGTGAAAATCCACTACCAGCTCAGTGTATCATGCATTCCATTGGGGTGACGTGCCAGTTATGTGGAGACAAGGGCGATAAACATGTTTTTAGTATTGGGCTGATTTTTTAAATATCCGTCCTGTTTTTCTGAACTATCTCTTGTGTTGATGTGCGCCCTGATGAGTGCAGGATTTATGGCTGGATAAATAAATAAAGCCCACGTTATAGTGGCAGGGACCTGGTGTAAAACAATTAACTAGCATGTATTTATTACAGCTTGTTTATTCATTTTCGTATGTGATTCCCTCAGTCACAGTTATGACATGGAGGAAAGATATGCAAATTATACCATTAGTAACTACACAGGTTCCTGCTGAAAAAACGCATTTGTATTCAGAAAAAGTGCAAATTGTGCTCGTCGCAAATGGCACCTGATTCACAAAACGGTAGAAAGACATTTCCGCTCAGGTAGAATTTAAAAACGACTGGCTGTGACCTAATGGGCAGGAAAGGGTTGAGACTACAGCCACACCCTTTTTTAATATGCAAAATGTTTGTTTCTGGAAGCACCAAGAACATCCATTTACACCTATCCACAAAAGGTTGCAGTGTGACTAAAAGAAAATGGCATTTTCCCAATCTGGCGTCAGTCAGTTTTGGACGCAAGTAACTTCACTGGAGCAAATATAACTTTAAACATTTCCGAAAGTACCAGCATTCAGTTCCCTTCAGTTAAAACTGTAACATAGATACATTTTTCTCCGCCCATGTTATTTAGTAGTCTCTGGGACATTTTGTGAAACAAGTGCATTCATGTGTGGATGCTAAAATGTGCACAAATTGCACATGCTGCATGTTTAATTCTTTATAAATCGTTATTGCATGCAATTCGTAGGTGGTCCCAGGCGAAATGTACAGCTACTGCAGAGTACACCCGCAAATGCAAGTTTTTGGAAACCAGGAACACAGTGATCATTGCACCTCTTTATGGTGTAAATAATGAGCGGGTTACTTACTGTTAATCTTCATTACTCGTTTTCCAACTCTTCTTCGTTACGGTACTTGTGAGGGCCCATCCTCCCCATCAGAAATACATTCCATCTTTTTTTTATATACCATACATGCACCACCCCTGTCTATGGCTAGCATACGACCCCGAGCCACTTGAACGTGTCAGTAGTTAAATGCCTTCTAACACATCATGGCCTTTTTCACTCTGCACCAGGACGGGTCACCAGCACTCTGACGAGAAAGAGTAGGACTACGAATAATGAAGATAATCAGTAAGTAACCAGCTCGTTACCTCCATGTCCCTCGTCCTCATCCCAATATTTACTTGATAATGTGTTATTTATATAGCGCCTTAATCCAAAGCACTTTACAGAGCACATATTTACATACAATATCACCCAACCGAAATTTGTACTCATTTATCGCCCTTGGAAGGATGAAAGGCTGAGTTGCCGGGATTCGAACCTGCGACCTCCAGATCACGCTCAGATGGCAGCAGCGAGCGCTCAACCTGCTGAGCTATCTTACCGGCTACTTGTGAGGAATACCAACTATAGCAGTGAAAAATGATCCATGAAGATCCATGAAGAAAACCCAGACCTCCTGAGTGCTGTTCTAACACCCCACCACCACATTATTACCTGCCACAATAACAAAAATACCCTTGAACATGTGCACAAGAGCTTAACACCCCCACCCCGAAGGAGGTTGACCCCCGCTTATCCAAGTTGAGGTGATGGTGCCTGGTGATAGTATTCAGGTATGACCAGGTCGCCGCCGTGCACATGTCCTGAAAAGGCACTCCTTGCACAAGATACCCTGAACAGAATCCGGCAAGGGAACCTACACCATTGAGTAGGTCAAAGCAATAGCCTACCAAATCCAGTAGCCCACATGCAAGGCTTTGTCCCCCCAAACATAACAAACTGCCTAATGGAAGCAGTCCTGTCCAGCTACGTCAGCATAGACCTTGTTTGTGCCACTGTTCCTCCTCCGGAGAAGTGGGTTGGGTTAAAAGGACGGAAGAACAATGTCCAGCGCCTGGTGAAATTTGGAGAGCACCTTCGCAAGAAACCTCTGATCACACCGGAGAATAAGCACATCTGACTGCACTTGCAGGAAATGGGCTGAACACAGCAATACCCCAAACTCTACCAACCTGGTAATAGCCACCAGAAACGCAGCCTTCCAAGGTAGGCACCTGATGTCCACCAACTTCACTGGTTCAAACGGTGAGTCCTGCAAAACCAACGTCCCACAGAGGAACCCCAGCATACACCACAGGTCAGCAGGAAACTCTTCAGCAGCCGATCCACCAGTGGATCACACCCAGAACTCAACACCAAAGGCTCCTAAAAAGCCCAAATAGCTTCCCACTGAGCCCCTAGGGAGGACACAGCAGGGCCCTACTCCCAGCCCTCTTGCAACAACTGAAAAATCATCAATCACCTGAGTTTTAGACAGCCAGAGCCAGTTGCGGAGACGGCTGCTGCCGACGTAACCCCTACATCTCAATTTCAAACCCCCCCAACACAGTATGTGGGAGGCAGGAGACTTCTGAACCTTCCTGAGAGGGCACAGGGAAGATGGCAGGAACCATCCCAGTGCCACCACCAGGTCGAGCAGAAGAGGATACGAAGGGCATCTCAGCCACACTGGAGCCACCAGAATTACCTCCATCCTTGAGTCCTGGAACTTGATCATTAGCTTGGGAAGCAGCAGTAGAGGGGGAAAGGCATAGAACAGACTCTAGAGCCAGGATATTATGGCATCCACTCCCGAATCACCCATAGTACTGTGGCAGCTGAGCATCTTGAGGAGAGGCAAACAGATCAGGACTGGAACACTGAACCTTCTGCAAATCAGGTAAACACTGGCTGGTGCAACATCAACCAGGAGGAAGGAAACACCCTGCTCAAACTGTCGGCTTGGACATTGTCCACCCCCTGATTTGACTCATCCACAGAGACAGCAGGCAGTGCTCCAGCCAACAGCCTAACTCGAATTCCAGAGACTCTAGGTGATGGGATCTTGTTCCTCCTTGCCGGTTCACATATGGCATTGCTGACGTCTGCGCCAGAACCGCGGTCCCCTAGACGCAGTGAGAGAACATTTGAAGAGCCTTAAAAATTGTTGCCAGCTCCTTCCAATTTGAAGAATGAGCAGCCTGCACACCCGTCCAATGCCCCAGTGCTCTCTGGTTCCCCAACACTGCTCCCAGCCAAGGCCACTTGCTTCGGTTGTAATTGAGTGAGTGAATTAAATGTATTCAGATATAATTACCATCAAGCTTTATAAAAAAAAAACAATATAAACATATCAGTTAAAGGGCCGTTGACTCAAAAATATTGTTTTAAAAAGATGGGCCATAATAAAAAATGTTTTTTTAAAAAACATTTTTTTTTAAGTTCCTATGTAAAATAGTTGGGAAATACGCCTCAAAGTCTGTTTTTCTTAACACTAGGAAGATGCCAATTAGTGAAATGAAGCAGCCTCCTCTGTTCATGTTAAGCTCTGGTCTCGCGGCAATAATCAAGCAAAAGCCCCCTATTGGGAGTGTTTGCTTATTACTGCCGGAGAGCAGAGAATGATGTTGGGCTCAGTGCTGCCACCGCCCCTTCTTTTTAGTTTTTTGTTCTTCCTGCTTCTACCGGGCTCCCCCGGACAGGGAGATGCACAGTAGACTTAAAGTGAAAGTACCGGCTCTCATAAATATTATGCTGCTTGCGGAGATCAGCATGCAGCGTTATATTTATAATTGCCGTCCCGGAGGAGCCCAGGAGACTTAAAGCGAAAGTACCGGTAATCATTAATACTACGCCTCTCGCCGGTGGGTGGCGTAGTATTCATAAATGCTGGTACTTTTGTTTTAAGCTTCCTGGGCTCGGGAACCTTAAAACAAAAGTCGCTGCAATTATGAATACTTCGCTGGCAGAGTATTCATAATTGCCGCGACTTTCATTTTACTTTTTCTGTACTCTCCTGGACCTTGGGAGCACAGGAAACATAAAAAGAAAGTCAAGGCAATTATGAAAACTGTGCCAGCCTCCTCTCTTCGTGTTAAGCTCTGCTCTCTGCCAGCAGTAAGCAAAAGCTCCTAGTAGGGGGCTTTTGCTTAATTATTTCCGCGAGAGCAGAGCTTAACATGAACAGAGGAGGCTGCTTCATTTCACAAAATGGATGCCCCCATATTCAAATTTTAAGCCTCATTTCTCAACAATTTTATATTTTTGATTATGGCCCATCTTTTTAAACAATAACATTTTTGAGTAAACTACCCCATTAAAAATGAGAAGAAGTCTTCCATGAGACATTATTTCACAGATACATTTTAAACCATAGCCACATTATTAAAAAAAAACATTATTCCAATTAATGATTTATTCCCCCCCAGTCAAGACGTTCCCCATTTCTCAGTGCAGTTTTAAACAACACAATACACACCAGGCTACTAAAGGTATCTCCACCCTCATTAAATAAAAAAAGGGTGGTTTGTAATGCCTCAAATTCTGCCTTTTCAATATCGGGGTTAAGAATTGTTGACAGGGTTACTTATACACAAGGAAAAAAAACAAGCGGTAATAAAGATCTTCTTTCACAGCATTATAAAACCTACATGCTTGGTTGCCCAGCATTCCTCCCGTCCACTTCGCAGTAACCCCTTTTTACCAGATAAGATTAAAATGTGCCCTAGTAATTAGAGCTCTATCAAACATCAACTGTAGCCATGATAGATAGCTAGTAAGCTGCCCATTCCCGTTGTTCTCTATCTAGTATACGTAATGACAGCATATCAGATAGCACTGAAGTGGCCCCAAGGCTAGTAATGCTGATTGGGTTGCTCAAATACATCCCCAGATTAATCTCATGCGGGGAGTGCTTTATAAAAGCAATCCACAGGATCATTGGGGCATTTTTCTGTAGGCCCACAATATGAGCCAGGAGCAATCTTGTCAATACTGCCTTTTTCGTTGTTCCAAATTCTTACCCACAGTCGAATCAGTTCCAGCCGTAACGTTTCTTCCAGATGAATAACGTTTAGTTTGTTGTGAAGAGCATGATTTGGGAGGAGGGAGACCTAGTGCATGTTTTCAGTAACCAATAGTGGAGAGATATTGCCATATTCCCATATACAAACTCCATCCTCTCGCCATGGCTTTTCAACATTTACCTTGCCTCTCTTGCCCACTTGATCCCCACCTTCTCTCCTCATTTCCAGTGTTATGCTGATGACACACAGCTCTCCTTTAAGCTTCCCTCCTCCTCCCCACCTCTCTCATTCCTGACTGTTTGTCTGCTATTCAGGCATGGTGCGCTGCTAATGATCTCTACCTTAACGCCAGTAAGACTGAGATCCTTCTCAGGGGACTCCGAGCCCCTCCTTCCCTCCTACACTCTGGCTGCCCTCTTTGGGCCCCTTCCCTGCGCCCTTGTGTGAGGCTAAAAACGTGGGTGTCATATTCAACTCCTCGCTCTTATTATATCACAGACATTGCCAAGAAGGCTCAATATCAGCTTCACCTGCTTAGAGGCATTCTCCCTTTCCTCACCTTCCCCCAGAAACTCAATGTCTCTAGAGCTCTGGTCCTCTCAAGGCCTGATTACTGTAACAGCCTCTTCCTTAATCTACCTCTCTCCTTCCTTTGCCCTCTTCAAGTAATCCAGAATAGGACTGCAAGACTTTGCCTTGTCTCAAGCCCAGTGACTGCATCTCTCCAGCCCTAAAATCTCTCCACCGGCTCCCGGTGGTTGCAAGGATCAAATCCAAGACTCTTTGCATCATCCACAAGGCCTTCTGGGGCCTGGGACCCTGTTACATCCCACTTTCTCTCCCTAAACACCTCCCTGCTAGAGTCCTTTCGGTCCTCTATCTCCAACTCTCTGCAGTTCAGACGTTTCTCCAAGCAGAGAGTGGGGTGTAGATCTCTCTCGTTGGCAGGATCCTCCTTTTGGAATGGCCTCCACACCCCTCTCCAATTTTAGCCGGACCGCCTTAAGTTTCAGAAGCTTCTTAAGACCATCCCTTTCTCCTCCCTCTTCTCTCCCCCTCTCCCTTGCTAATCTCCCCCTCCTTCTGCTGCGACTGGTTGCCTTTGCTCCCTTATGAACCTGGCTGGGGGTCAGGCCCTTCATTCACCAGCCTTGCCGCGCACCCCTTCCTACCAGCACTTGCCCTCGGGCACGTTTCCCTGACTAACCTTCTGAGGCCAGTCCACTCCTGTCCTTGCACTTTATCCTAGCCCCTGGTTTCCTCCAGTGCACTTGCCCTCGTGGGCACCCTTTAGCACTAGCCCAGCACTGGGCCCCCTCTTTCCAGCACTTCCCTTCTCCGCCCCATCCCCCTGCACTTTTATACTGCACTTGCACGATCCAAATGTCACAAGGCTTAGTAGGACCGTTATTATGGGTTTTATCCTGTATGCCACTTCCCGCCCCATTGTCTTGTGGCACCTGGAAACACTTTTGCTGTATAGGTGCCATACAAATGTTCAGTAACTAAATAAATAGAGGGCTATTGCCGAAGCTGGACCATCAGTTCTTGGTCTTGTAAGCCTGAGAGTCTGTCCTCCAACAGTGGTGCAAGTGAGGCACCAATGGCTGCATGTGAAGTCTCGCCCACCGAACCACAAACACACATCATCCCGGGAGTTGTCCCGGGAGGATAGCTTAGCAGCAACGTTCTCGCCTTGTAAGCAAGATGACACGAAGCCACACAGGTCCGATCCCCAGGTGCGCGCTTAGAAACCTCTGACTATTTAAGTGCGTTAAAAATACGCAACTAAGACAAAAAAACTATTCCTGTAACAGCGCCTCGATGCCCGCGTGCTGTGTGAGCGCTTTAAAAATGCTAATTTAACATGCCGCCATGTGCCCCTGCAATAGGAGCACTTGCCTGGCAGTTAAATAATCACTGGACAGCAGGCCTCCCAAGAGACACTGGAGGCAGACTGTCCAATGCAACAGCAGTAACACTCACCCCGGCACCATCCAAAAGCAGACTCCAATGTACAGAAGGGCATCAGATGGCTCCAAGCGAGACTTCTCGAGTTTAAGCAGAAGCCCTAGCTCCTGGTGCACCCTGCACGTGATGCCCATGTGCTCCAACAAAAAGTCCTTGAAGGAAGCCTTCAGAAGCCATTAGTCCAGGTAAGGAAAAAGCAGTATCCCCTTGGCATGAAAAAGTGCCCCCATGGGACCCAACACCCTTGTAAAGACCCTGGGAGCAGTATTGGGGCTAAAGGGGAGACCCCCAAACTGGAAATGTTGGCCCTTGAACATAAATCCTCAGATATTTCTGAAGAGACCTCAAATGGACGCAAACTACAAGTCCTGGAAGTCCAGGGACACTAGGAAGTCGAACTCCTTGATCAAATGGATAATCCTCTGCAGGCTCTCCATCATGAAGTGCAGAGTTTGAACAAACGCATTGAATCACTTCAGGTCCATCAACAGCCAGAACTTGCAGTTTTGTTTCAGAACTGAAAAGACAATTGAGTAGAAGCCCTGAGCCCTCTTCCTGCGGGCATCCTCTTAAATCACCCATTTCATTCAAAAGTCCAGAATCCCATGCGTCATGGCCAGAGCGTTCATCGCTCTCCTGGGGGTAGGAGTTGCTACCATCCCCGAGCACAGTGGAGAAGAGGTAAACCTGATCTTGTATCCCCATCGGACAATGCGGTTCATCCATACATTGGAGGACATGGCCTCCCACAGAGGCAAAAACAGCTAGTCAGGCCCCCACACACTTGGCGCTGGGGAGAAGGCCTTGCCGGTTTTATTAGGCTTATTGGGACAGTTAACTCTCCAAGGCTTGTGATACCGCTTCAACACATGCTATGTGTTAGGACTGATTTTCTATACTCTGGCCTGATGGATAGTTGTATAGAAGGCCAACCTGTATTGTGACAGGGACAACTCTGGGAGCTCTAGCCAAACCAGTTCAAGGTAGCAGTGAGAAGAGGTGTAGGCTAAGTCTCAAGAGGTGGTGAGCTTGTAAAGGGTCCACAATGAGTACAGGCAATGGGAATCACAAATTGCACTTAGACAGTATTTATAAAAATACAGTTATTTATTTATGGCCAAATATCAATATGAAAAATGACTACTGACAGGTAGAAGTATTACACAACACTAATAATAGATTACATATATATAGTCACCAGAATAGGACATAATCCAAATCAAACTCCTGTAAAGAAAGTGCAGATTAGTTTGATGTACTATAGGTCCACAGATAATTAACCCTAATTTTAAAAGTCTTTCCCTAAATTGTCTGGGGCATTATCCCCAGAACTTCAGGCAAAGTTCTGACACAGTTTGTGATGCAGGAAAAAATGAACGTAGGGTCGCTGGGGTCCAGTGAACAGTTCCAAGGGTTAGAGGACAGTGTATTCTAATAGAAGTGTCCCCAACTTTCGGAAGGCTTGCACGATCAAGTAATGGCAAAGCCAAAGAATAGCAAATGTTTTTTAAAAGTTAGGGAAAAAGGGAGTTTAGGGTTAGGTAAGAACCACTATACCTTACCCCCTGTATTCCAATTCTTCCCAGAACTTAGCAGGTCAATGGAAGAAGGTCAGAGGTTGCTTTTCCCACCGTCAGCCTCACTCCTTGATTCGCAGGGGTTGCTGCATCGAGCTGATCTCCAGTCAGTGTCCATCGCTGGTGCAAGGACTCTCGGATGAAGAATACAGAAAAACATGATGCAAGACCCCTCTAAGGAGTGGGTGTCATGGGTATCAGGCAGGTAGTTGGGGCAAGCTGGGTGGAGGCTTGGCAGGCCTGGAATAGGCACACAAAGAACCCATAACCAATCCCTCCTTTCATTCCTTCCTAGTGTTTGTAGTAAATTCCTGGTACCACTTCCTGTTACCAAACAGGAAGTGCATGATAACTCATGAGCTCTCTAGTGTTTGGGTGGGGCTGGCTATATAAGCCACACCCAAGATTCTTCCAGTGCTTCGTGTTGCTTACTGTGAGCTGTATCAGCAACACACTTGCCGTGCTCTGGATCAGCCAGCATCTGCTTACCTGCTCCGTATCATCCTGTTTCTGCTTACCTGCTCCGGATCATTCTGCTTCTGCTTAACTGGTTCTTACTCCACGCCGCAGCTATCTCCTGTCAAGAGGGGACTTCTTCACCGGCATCAGTAACGCTGCGCATACTCATCGAATCTTCCCGCGACGCTGGAATCCAGGTTAGTTGTACGAGCGCACAAACCCCCGTAAAAGAAAGAAGAGACATTATTCATTGCGCTCGCCCCAATAACACGGACACTTATTTCACTGCGCTCACTCTCTCTACGCGGTGCATACTTACCAAAAGCCTCCATGCAAACTTAACTTACCTAACCACCAAGTCTCCAATAGCGCTGAACCCAGACTCGAGGCACTAATACCACATAATTTCTCCTGCAGGGGAAAGGGAGAGACATTACCAGACGCGCTCGAATTGAAGGCGCTGCACAAACCTACCAGCAGCTAGCTTCTACACGCAGCACTACTCACCCACAAAAATACCGGCAAACAAAGACAATACAGACAATTTTGGACACTCAACATTCTCCGTGCAACGTTCACTTGTGGCAAGGACTTTCTAGCCAGTGAAGAAACTGGCGCCTTGAACTCTTGGCCTCGCTGTGAAGGCATAAGACAGCATTTGGCATCTGAAGTCAGCCTACAGACATTGGCACCAATCACATGAGTGAATCGCGCCCTTGCGAATGCAGGATGGAGTGCACACCCTACTAAAGATCAAGATGAGCCCATAGGGGGGCATCACAGCACACAGTAAAGAGAAGGGAAGGGCCCAGGGGAATTGGGTGAATTCAGGTCTGAGTGTACACCTTGTATTTGACAGGTATTCCTGCGGGTGAAACAGGGGAAGTGAAGACTCGGGGTCATTAGAGGCTCGTCCATCGCTCCTGCAGAGACACAGATGAGTGTGACACTGGGCTCGACGCAGATAAGCTGCTTCGGACGGTGGTCACTGCAGCACGACGACGCAAAGGGCCTCACTTGCCGTGGTCAGACTTTCCCTCCTATCTCGGGTTCCCTTGATGCTAGGACTCTGAGATTTCGCGAAGGTAAGTCTTGTAGGGCAAGCTGAGGGTCCCCCAAGTTCCAGGCCTCAACTCAGAACTGCAACGTCGGCAGCACAAACTCAGAGCTGGTCAGCCACACAACGGTCCCAGGACACCTCTGAAGGCTCTTCTATGCAGGGTACCAAGCAGACGTCCGGAATGGATGTTCCCTCCACTCCAAGGGCCGCAGCTCCCTCACAGGAAAGCTGAAGAGCTACACCAGGAGAGCAGCAGAAGTTGGTCGCCAGGCTTCCTTCATTCTGGTCTCCGGTCTCTTCACTGGTCTCACAGCTAGACGGGAGTCTTGGCTCCTTCATGTTACTTCAGGATCTCTGAAGAATGGTTTGAGGGCTCCTCTTCTTATCCTAAAAGCACGTTAAGAGTCGCAACTCCCAATAGCAGGACTAGCCGCACACACGCCCCAGCAGTGGTCCAATCAGTACCACTGGCAGGAACACTCATTTATATAGCGCACCAAGCCCTAAGGCATCTGAGCGCATTCCTTACAGTTACACGTGTTACGCAGTTACATGGAGTTAAGACAGTACAAAGGGTTCATTAAAGTGCAGCGCAGGTAAGTACAGACATAAGGACATACAGCGTTATTGTGTCTCCTGCGTGAGGAGCCACGTTTTTACATTTTTTCTGAAGTTGAGGTAAGAAGGTTCTGCTCTTAAGGTTAATGGCAGAGTGTTCTGTAGTTTTGCTGCTAAAACAGGGAAACTACTGCCCCCTGACTTCTGAAGCTTAAACCTGGGGATCGTGAGGCAGTGTAGTTATGAGGACCTTGTTGGTCAGTCTGAGATGTTTCTGAAAATTTGTCAGTCAGGTATTTAAGCGCTAGGTTCGCGAGACAGTTATGGGTAAGGGACAGAGTTTTAAACACAATTCTATGATTGACTGATATCCATTGCACATTGCGTCTCAGCTCCAATATGTGGTAAGATCTGGGGATATTCATCGCAGATCTAAGCGCATTGTTTTGCAGTATCTGCATCTTTTTTAGGTTACGCAGGTTGGTTCCTAAGTACAGGGCATTGCAATAGTCTAATTTGGATAAAATGAGCGCCCTACCTATAGAGGTGCAGTTAGCTGTAGACAAGAAGCGTCTGAAGGTATTCATTCCTTTGCAAGTGTAGGCTGTAGCAGAAGCTGTCGCATTGTCTTGTCAGTGTCAATGAAGAGTCGAGATAAATGCCTAGTGTTTTCACATCCTTAGAAACATTTATGTTGTTGCCGTCGCTGTTAAAGGAGTTTCCCTGTCCATCTAATCTGTCGAGTCTCGTTTGGGATCCTAGGAGGAGTAACTCTGTTTTATCGTCATTAAGAAGGAGTCCATGCTTAGCCATGCAGGTTTGCATGATTAGGTATATGTCGTTTAGTAGTTTTGAGTCAGTGTTGTAATCACCGGTGATGGGGGAAAAGTATTGGGGTGCCATCCGCGCCATTAGTGTAGGAGACACCCAGCTGGTCTGAGTCATCGAATAGAGGCCTGCTTGAATATATTGTAAAGCGTTGGAGAAACGTAGGAGCCCTGAGGGACTCCACATGTGGCTGATGCATGATCGGCAAAAGCCATAGGTGCAAACACCCTCATGGTTCTGTTATCCAAGATTGACTGGATCCAGGTAGTCGGATCCAGGTAGTCGATTTGTCAGAGAAGTGAGCTGCTGTCGAGAGGTGGTTGCATAAGACTTTGTGATTTACTAAATGAAAGGCAGTCGATAAATCTAGTAGCAGTAGGAGGGCTAGTTTACCTTTATCTTTTGTCGTCCATTTGTGTTTTTAAATCTATCAGAGCCGTTTCAGTATCACGTCTAGGTCTAAAGCCTTATTGCCTGAGGTCAAGGAGGTTATTACTTTCAAGATGTTCCTGTATCTGAAGATAGGCGGCCCTGCCAAGAATTTTCAAGAGGAATGGTACAGTAGTGATCGGTCTATAATTGGTGGGGATGTTTGGATTGAGGGTGGGTTCCTTTAGTAAGGGGAGGACCCAGGCATCTTTCAGGTTGGTGGGGACTATACTGGTTTCAAATGAAGCGTTAATTAGAGTAGTGATGAAGGGTTGAGGTCCCTCGCTGCCTCTTTGATGATGGATGTTGGGCAGATGTCTCCCTGACATCTTGATGGTTTCAAGTTCATTATTATGCCCTCTACATCCTTAATGGAGAGAGGTGAGAACTTAAATAGATTGTGTGGATTAGGTGAAGGAGCTGAAGGCATGAATCTGGATGTATCAGAGGAGAGACTGTGTTTTTTAGATTCAAATTTAGCTTGCAGAAGCTTTATTTTGTCCAGTGGGGTTTTCAATTTGTTGGTACACCATGTGGTGTCTTTAGTGTATGTGTCTGGTGGTGGCGAAGGAGACTGCAACTCTCTAAGGATGCTAAATAGTTCTTTAGTGCTAGATTTAGCTTTGATGATTCTATCATTGTAGGTGTCGCTTTTAGTCTGGTGAATGGCAACTTCATAGTTGAGGGAGGCTATTAAGGATTTGTCTTTGTTGGATGCTGAGGGAAGGCTCTTCCATAATTTTTCAGCATTTCTTTTGTTTTTGCGTAAGGTTCTAAGGTGAGGGGTGAACCAATAATTTGTGTGCATACCACTCAGACCCACTGAAACTAGTATGTGGATTGGGACCAGACAGTCCAGCCCATATCCTGCCAACAAACACACATAGCCCCTCAGTAGCCCGCCAAAGTCTTCTGTTTTCCGGGGCACTGGAAGTCCATCTGAGTATTTTCCTAGCCTCGCAGGGCAGGAAGAAGGCTAACGAATAAGGTGACCAAAGGACAAGCGGAAAACCATGTGGCACAGCCATGTTTGGACACTAGCCACAGTAAGTAGCCAAACGCATTAAGCCTAAAATGAAAAGCACCAAAAAACTGTAAAAAGTCACTGCTACCAACAGCTTGTCCATTTAGCACACCTAGAGTAACCAAAAATCCTTTGAGTATTAGTCTAGGACAAAACAAAAAGTGTACCCCATTGTACTGCATTGTAAGATGCATTGTACAATGATAAAACGTTACCACAAGTGATAACAAGTTACTAAAAGTAGTAACAAAGTCGCAAGACTAAAGGAAACAATGTTTCCCAGTACCGACAGCCTGAAGGACATGCCAGTTTCCCCACAATAGATGAGCAAAACTTAGTGTAGTGAAGCTTAAAGCTTCACTGCACTGTAAAAAGTACAGGTCAGGATAAAAAATAAAAGCTAAAAGTTTGGGGGTCCATAAAAATGGAAGGTAAGGTGCAGTAAAGAGAAATCTTTCCTAACACTATGCCCCAAAATGTTTGATCCCGGCTAAACGCTACCCCCGACCGGACCTTAGCATCCAAGTGCCTGCAGAGCTTGTCTGTATGCTTGTCAGCCTTGAATACGCGATGCACCTGGTCTTCCAAGGAGTTGCTAAACAGAATCTTTCCTTCAAAATGAATCTTGAGCGCCGTGGTTTTGTTATGGCTATCTGAATGGCAATCGCTTAGGTGTAAATGATGGCGGACAGACACCCCAGCCCCCATGGTCACAACTGCCACTCAAACCGCATCATACGCCTGATCTGAGATTGGTTCCACCTGTTCTTGCATCGCCTGCAACAGAGGTTCACAGTCAGCCCCTTTGTCTACTAACTTTGCCAACTGTCAAAAGCCACCAAGCACTGTCTCTGACATGTAGAAGGTGTAAGTTAAGTAGCCTCAGGGCAGGATAGTAGCAAAGCAGAATCCAGCTTCCTGTCCACCTGATTGCATGCATCACCCTCCTCACCAGCCAGACATAGAAGAGTGCCCCACCAGACCGGACAGAATAGTATCCATGAACAGAGACTGTGGCAGAGCCACCATCTTCCCCTGCAAGGGATAGAGCTAGGGAATGAAGCGGGCCACCGCCACCTCCTCTGACCCCGGCCATTCTTTGAGAACCTCCTGCTTTATTTCAGGCAACACCGGCATTTTCATCTTGATAGTGTGCTGAAACTACCTAGGACGAGCCTGAACAGTAGACACTGAGGGCTCAATGGGCAGTGCCTGCTGAAAACTCAAGTAGTCTGCCACCTGAACCAGCATCACCAAAGCCAAAGTCTCCTTGTCTAGATACTTAGCGGGGCTAAGCCCTACTTGGCGCCCCTCCCCACAGACATTAAACCATGCATCTTCCCCTTATCCCAATGATTGCACAGGCTTTCATATTGTATTGGAAAACATACAGATCACTTTATTGGAGTCGACTCATGAAAGGTCGTAGCGCTGCCCCAGTTCTGAGTGGATCTGGCATAAACCACCTATCGGGTGGCCCTTCGCCATTACTGAGCTTCAGAGGAACCGGTGACCCATCATTTCGGTTTCACTGTCCTTCCGTGTGACCCCGTCACTTCCGGTTTTAGTTCTTAGCGAGTAGTCAAGCCTGCCTCTGGTTTTATTTTTCTGCCACGACAGTCACTCCCATGCACTTGTATGGAGCGTTGCTCCATGGCCGCTGCAGTTGCGAGGAGTCCCAACTGTCCGTAAGGGTGTCAGTGCCTGTAGAACCCCAACCTGGCTCCTGCAGCCAGCAGGTAAAGCTCGCAGTAGCATCTGCTGCGTGACTCCTCCCTGGCGTGCCCAGTGCTGGTAAAGAGACTGGCTCCCCTTTGGCCGGCCCTGGGTGCGGGGCACATCCCTTCCGCTCCCTTAGGAGAGCCGATGCGGTGCAGATCCAGGTGGGCCAGAGGGGCAGCCTGCTTTCCTCTAGCGCCCCCTGCATATCCTGTGCCGGTGTGCAGTCATAATGTGGAAATAAAATGTCGACAGACAAAAATGTCGACAAAAAAATGTCGAAAAAAAAAAATGTCGACTTTCTCCTTTTTTAATTATATATTTATTTTAGGGGTTTGGGAGCTAAAAAAAGGGAAAAATTAAAATAAAATTAAAAAGGGGGTTGGGGGGAACCCCCCCATATTAAAAAAAAAATGCATTGAAAAAAAAAGTCGACATTTTATTTTTCGAATTTTTTTTCGACATTTTTTTTTTCGACATTTTGACTGTCGACATTTTGACTGTCGACATTATGACTATAAACCCCTGTGCCATCTGCTTTCCCCAGAGATCTTGGTATCACCAGGTTTCTCATCCGAGTAACAAGACGACACTCTCTCCGAAGATGACTTCCGCGTTTTGCACTTCCTGGGTTTTCCCCTGGGGCAAACTTCCTTTTGCAAGGCACACACCGTCCCTGTCGGGTGAGGAAGAGCAGGAATTCACATAATCCTTTGCAGAAGACACATGCTTTTGTTAGGCAACTCTCCTACAAGGGGCCACGGCAGCTCTTCAACAGAAAGCCCCAGCAGAATAGAAACCAGGCAGTAGCAGGGCAGCAGCCCTAGAAGCAGGACAACACCAGAGACCCCCCAGCAGCACAGCCCTATAAGGACAAAGCCCAGAACAGGAGCAGCACATAGTACGAGGCACCCACAGCCACTCTAGACGCCATGCACCGAAAATGAAGCACAGCCACTGTCCGTGAATAAAGGCACGCGCACACACAGGTCAGCTGTATGCACCAACTGCCACCTTAGTGAGAGCCACGAGGTGCACTGCAAGCTGAACCCTTACATCCATATAAAACCCCTAGTGAGTGATAGGGGAAACAATTCCGATGACAGAACTGCCAGGGGAACGCCAAGCAAAGCTGCCCTGTGGCCCACTCCATACCTAGCGCAGCCTCTACCACGCCCTGCAGCCTGGAACCTGGTCCCCCCTCCATGCGCACAGTCAGCGCTGGTCAATGGGCCGGCTCTTACTGGCTCCGAGATCCGGCATCAGATGTCTGGCCGGATCTCAGACCCGGCGTGCCTCAACCCTGACAAGATTTTGCTTTGTCCTCCTTTGCACAGCCGTCACTCGCGAGTTTTCAAGCTCTATATGCCTGGGCAGTTTTTTTTTCTTTTGGACTGAAAGGGAATTGTTAGGGCACACTGTTGTTTTCCAAATGTGCATCTTACATTTTCATAGAGAAAAAAAAAAAAGTATTTTCCATTCACTCGTTTTCTTTTGAAATGTGTTCCTTTTTTTGTCCGACTACCACACAAATACACCTGTAATATGTGTGCCCCTTCCTTTATGTTTTATCACAGGTTATATTTATGAAGGTGTTATATGCTTGTCAAACTGATTAATCACAAATAAATGCTTCTGTTGTGCTGACAGCCGTTATTAGGAAATGTAAACTGTGGGTTCATGGGTGCCAACTTTTGATTTCCACTACCGGGCAGAAATACCCCCACCTCTGCGCTGAATATAAGCAAGCGCCCAGCCCAACCCGTGCTCTGCCCAAACACATTTTTTAGCACTTGATTTTTAATAAGGAATTGCAAAAAGTCATACGATTAACAAGCAGTCTTTAATAATAACATCTCAGCAACGGTCTCTCAACCTGCTGAGCTACCCTGGTAACCTTCTACTGTAGAGCGTGTCTATGGATCCCTTAATGTACTAACCATCACTGCATTTCCAACAGTATTTTGGGTGCACCACTACCATGGAAGGGATTTCAAGTGGAATTGATGTAAAGTTTGGAAAGAAATTTACCCATTTAAAAACTATTATTTTGAACATTTCCTTTCAGTGGAGTTCAAATGCCAACTCTGCCCCCTCAGGACCTTGCCCCCTCCTCCAAACTCCACCCCCACCCTGGCACTTGTGGGATCCCCTTTCCATTTTTTCCATTTCCACCAATGGTCACAGCTGAAAAACGGCGCCAGGAACTGCAGAAACACTTGGGGGATGTCATTTCCCCAAAATGCTAGGGTTAGCGGAAGTGATATCATGTGACCCCTCACCTCTGATGACATCACAGGAAGTGATGCAACACGACCTTTCACCCCTTGACAAAACACAAGGTGGTGTCACATAGCATTGTTTCTAAGTACACTACGAAAAATATGGTTACGATACCACTGTAATGTGATATACATTTCATACAAGAATGTGTAGAAGAGCAGATATACATCACCCTTACCTCCTTTGTATTAGAGACATGAGACCGTGCCTTGCCTGACACCAGCTATCGTGCCAACACCGCAGTGAGTATTTAGAAGGAGATATCCATTGAGACAACCTTATCGAATGTACCCTCAAGTTGATGACAACCTACAGGAAGAACTCCATGAAGGAATATGAGAAGGAGTTAAGAGAATGAACTGATGAAATCATAAGAGAGTGTGCACAATGCCCCTAGATACTGACTGAAGTTAATGTATGGATCCTAGAGGACAAATGGCAAAGTAAGAAAGCGAGTGAACTATCAACGTGGAAAAAAAGATTACACGTTAACAAAGTGCTGCAGAAAACAGAAGTTCAATGAATGTACAGATGCTGAAAAGCAAGGTAGATCAAGTCATCGTATAGGCTAACTATGAGTAGTGCACTGAATTCAGGCGAAGCCACCACTGTACAGAAACTGGACATTGGTATCATGAAATAAATCCAGAAACCATGAAGGGAGAATGAAAAGCTGTGTCGCAGTGGAAAAATAGGTTGCCTAAACTGCATGAAGAGGATGTCTGGCCTGAAGTCAAGATCCTAGAAATCGAGGTCAGCTATCGACTCTGAAGAAGTACGAGTGTGTGGAGGATGAATCCTCTCACGTTAAGGTGCAAGAAAGAACACAAAGGATGCCAAGTTTAATTCATTTAAAGCATTTAAAAACGGCAAAATTGACCAAATTGTGGTCTCTTGTCACGTGAGCCACGGATGAAAATAGAGTTTGAAACTGAAGTTCCAGACACAATAGCGAGTGCCCTCGCTACCGGGCATTCCCAACACGAGAATACTCTGCAAGGCCAAGTACAAAGCTTATTTCATGGCAGAAGGCATGGGTGATGAGAGATGTGGGGCTAATTGGGTGGTGAGGTAGCTTCATGTCCTATCTCCCTGCACCTGGGTCCTGGCTTACGTGCTGATAAATTAACCAAATGTTCCAGACATGGCACACGCGTGCCTACCAATTGTATTAGTCCATATAATGAAGGACTTTATAGCTTAGAAGACCAATGAAATTCGGTGTAACTATTTTTTCTTAAATTACATGTTAGGCATAAATCCACTTGATAAAGGACAGATAATAACAATCCTAGCTCCTATATGATTGTATATCTAGATGTTTCCCTTAACCAATCCTGATCCTAGATAGGTTTTTCACTATTGCTACGTAGTATGACGTCACTCTGACACACAATGGAGTATATGAAGTGTATTTTTTGTGGAAATCATTGAGAGACTGAGCGTACGTCCGTTGATGTTCGTTGTACCTCCCTGTTTTAGATTTATTTATTTGCATTTTTAAAGCACTCGCACAACCCGGGGGCATCGAGGCGCTGTTACAGAATTATTTTTTTTTAGTCTTCGTTGCATATTTATAACGCACTTAAAGGTTCTAAGCGCAGACCCGGGGATCGAACCTGTGTTGCTTTGTGTCGCCTTGCTTCCAAGGCGAGCACGTTGCCACTGAGCTATCCTCCCGGAGATAATTGTTAATAAAACAGTAACTTGCCGTCTTCTTGAGTTTGTCCGGTTATTTGGACTCTTAATTATTCTGATGTAATCCCATCCATTACCATATGCACGTTCCAAGGGCCTTAAGTTCGAATGGATCACCATATGTATCGTTAATATGATTGTGTATAGGCCCATATTACCAAATTACTGTGAATGCAAGCAGACGTGCAAGGCCAAATGATGATGTGTTATTATATTATACTTGCACTTACGCTTAAGCGCTTTATATAGAACAACTATACATACAATCATCACCCAACCTGTGTTTGTACTCATTTATTGACCTCAGAAGAATGAAAGGCTGAGTTGACGTGTTTAAGAACAGACTAAATCATTTACCCCCCCCCCCCCCTGAAGTGTGCCTGAAATAAACCTTTAATAAGTCTAGCAATCATTGTATAGAATTCCAGAAAGACAAATTATTTGTTATTCCTATTCTTTCTTATTTAGGGTCACTGCTCAAAGTGTTACACTTGTGGAACCCCCCTGTTTTTTTTTTTTTTTTTTTAAGAGGCCTGAACAAGAAAGCCAGCCACTCCAGAAACAAAAAGCCACATGGCGCTAGCCACAGGCCAGGAGCTTGCATTTAAAAAATTTTTTTTGGGGGGGAGTAGCAAGGGTGACCTCAGAGGTCACAGCTGCGACCCCTGGTGACCCCCAAATGACATCCTTACAAACACTGCCCGCAGCGGGAGAACGCCACCCGACCTTAAACACGTCCCTGCTCATAACAGCCTAAGTCAGACGAGTCTGCCACTGAAGCCGAAGGCTCCGCCCACAGACATCCCCTCACTTACCAACACCCCGGCTCAGAGTGACTCTTTGGCCCTGGTAGGTGTATTCCACCCTGGCAGGAATCGCCGCGCCGGACGGCCAAGTACCAGGAAGGCCTCAACCAGACCCCTGTCCAGCAGGATATCCTGGGAGGCTATCACCCCAATCCAATGCACCCCCTGGCCCAGCCAGGAGCGCAGGGCTAAACACAGGTTCACCTCCAAGCACGGCAAGGAAAGGGCAGATGGAGCGGCAGCTGGTCTCACTGCCCACCATAGATCTTGTCATGATGGCAGGAAAATTAAAACTAACAATATGTGGTTGCTGGGAGTCTTCTGCTCTCAGTGGGGCGTGGTGGGGCATGTATGGTACATTACAAAAAGATGTAATGAATAACTGATGTGGCAGTTGGGATCGCACAGGTAAGTACTGGGACAAGGAAGAGGGACATAAAGGTAAGCGGACATATACATCTAACAGAATCATTCTTAACCAAGGCAGAGAAACATACTGAAATCTTGGGCGAGCCACGTTATGTTAAAAACGTCTTCCCAGGATCATACAATGCTGCACAATTGGGTTTGAGCTCGAATCTCCTGGTCTCGGTGACCGACCGCGCGGCTAGATTACGTCACGTGACGGTTCTAATGACCCGGCGTGCCATTGCCTGGAGCGTAAAGCCGTATCTTAACTTGACCCGCCTGCCGTCCTCCCGTGTATGCGATGCAGGGCTTTAAGTGGGCTGGGCTGGCAGAGCTTGAGGCTGGGGCCTCCCAGAGCGCGCGCTACGGGTAGGTTCCCCTCTCGCCAACAGCCACTGCTAGGCCAAGACGCCTTCAGACCCTGGCATCACTGAAACACGTAGGGGCGGTTCCAGACGCTGACACTTCGCTGCAGAGGGCTGCTTCTGAGAGATGTTTTCTCGGGGGGGGGGGGGAGATGAGCGAAATTGAGAGAGCAATGTTTTGTGGGCGCGTGCGTTGCAATAGTGAGAATGGGACCGGAGTTAATTTGGTGATTTTGGTAGTGGGGTCTTTGACCTGCATGCCACACAGATCGCTGGAATTGATGCATAAGACCCTCGAGCGTCTGTGAAGGGATATTCAGAATATATGCATATCTCTGAAGCAAACACTTAAAACACCGGACGCTTTTTTTTTTGTAAAACTTAAATTGGAGAAACTCTTTAAGCACAGCCTGGCTTTCCTCATTCCATGCATGTTGCGAAATTGAGAGAGCAATGTTTTGTGGGCGCGTGCGTTGCAATAGTGAGAATGGGACCGGAGTTAATTTGGTGATTTTGGTAGTGGGGTCTTTGACCTGCATGCCACACAGATCGCTGGAATTGATGCATAAGACCCTCGAGCGTCTGTGAAGGGATATTCAGAATATATGCATATCTCTGAAGCAAACACTTAAAACACCGGACGCTTTTTTTTTTGTAAAACTTAAATTGGAGAAACTCTTTAAGCACAGCCTGGCTTTCCTCATTCCATGCATGTTGTTCTACTAAAATCACTGTGCTGCTCTTTCTTCGTTGTCTTTAAAAAGGCAATTTTTTAAAAACAATTTGTCGCCCACATAACTCGGTATGACCCACACCTCCTGGTTCTAAATACCTAATGTACTTGTTCTAATACTCGTCTAACTTACACAGAAAGAAAGGGCTCTAACTCTACTCAACACCTGACACTTGCCAAGCTTATTCTCTCAGAATGAGTAGGCCCAGGACCCCATCTCGGATCCCACTAGGCAAGAAGGTATCTTGTACAAGGGGCCCTTGATATGTGGCCTTGCTCAGAAAAGGGACCCCAATGCAGAGAGCCTCCCACCTTTCCTGGTCTCCTCGCGCCATCCAGCCTCAAACTCCATGGATGGAGCACGACTCACTACCACATCCGTTAGATAGTTACATCATATTATTGTCAATCTCCACAGATGAGGTCACATTTTCTGAGGCGTTCTGTATTCCAGGGGGTGCCATTGCCCCCATTCCACAATCTCAGCTATGTTCATGGTAAAGCCATGCTATCTGTACAGCCGTCATGCCCAAGTGATGGCTTAGACCAACCTGGTTCACTGAATACAGAGACCTCCGCTTTCACGCCTACCTCTGTGAAGCAACCAATAGGATGTTTAAACTAAAAGAGGGCACGCCAATAGTATAGGATACTCAGTTGGCTAATAAAATAAATAATAATAGCTCTTTCGTTATTCATTTTCCCATACGCTCTGTTCGGGAACCCTGGGAAAAACTCCAGAATAAGATCTTGGTAGCTAAAAGTGAACATTGAGGTAATCCCAGTTTTGTGGGGGGACCTGTTCCAGCTGAGAATTCCTATTGTAGGGTGGGATGCAAATACTGGGTGTATCATCGTCAGATGCGGGGAAAGCGAGTTACCTGTACACTGACAGCCAACAGAATCAGCCAAAACATATCTTTTAGTAAAGAATATGAATTGCCGTGAAATCCACCGACCATGAATGATAAAAAAACAGACACCAAGTTTGGGAAAGGTGATATTTATTGTATACCATGGGGTGCGGGGTGTCATCCTGCATTTTGCAGCTTTTAATGCGTTAAAAATACAAAAGAATTAACCGGTGGAACCAAAGAATCTAGCCTCGACATTATGTGATCTGCCACCTTGTCGAGCCTCTAGCTACAAATTGACTTTTTCCTTTTTTCTGGAATTGGTCATTAGAAATGGATGGTTCCATGGATGGTAACAGTACTAGACAGGTTTATGGCTACATGGTCTTTTCTGGGATTTATAAATAAGCATTCAGTGTGTACAGGGTATTCTGCTATTTGTATCTGTATTCCTTATTTTCATACTTGTGTATTGGTCTCGTGCTTTGATACCTTTTTTATTTGGGATGTTTGCACCTTGCTAAATGTCAATCAATCAAATTAAATGTTGAACACTCACAACCTCCTAGCAATTCGTGGAACTTGGCTCAACAAGACTTCCTCGTCTCCTCCTACCCCACTGTAACATTCTCCACACAAATGGCAAAGTGAGGAGAGGTGATGCTACTCTTGTACACGACCGCATGCAAGCAGACCCCAGGCCCCAGCTGCAAGTCCCCAAATATATGTCGTGGCCCAATATATAATTAGCCTCATCTTTTTCATAGCTAAATCATTTAATCTTCTGTTATTGCGCTTAATACAGGAGACCAGACTCTAAGCGCAGGACTGGGATTCAAAACTGTGTTGCTCTGCCTTGTCTTGCTTCCAAGACAAACGCATTGCCTCTGAGCTATCTTCCCGACCCATGCGCAAACCAAAATAGATGCTTTCAAATCGGAGTTCAAGAATTTTCCTCAGTATGTTTTCTCATTATCTAGACAGGTTTGCCTCCTGGGTGAAAATCTTACACGGGGAGGGATTTCCTGACTGCCTTGCCCAGGAACCAACACATCAGGATTGTCATATCTTGCATCTCATGTAAATACTCACCGATTACCAACCACTCTCATGGCCAGATCACACACGTATTCACTTTACCATGCTCAGTAAACCTAATCACCATCACTCAGTGCCCGCCCATCTCTTCCTGGGGTAAACACACCGAGATCTGTTCTTAACAGCCTTCCCCAAAAGTGGATTGCACCCCCCAACTTTCTCTCCAACTTCAATAACTGCATCCTAGTACAAAAGAATTGACAAAGGCCCTTAATCATGTGGCCCCCTTCAAACGTTCTTTGATGAACAATTGGCTTAAACAAAGACCTCCATATTATGAAAGGAGGTGCAAGGGCACTATTTTATTTATTTTATTTATTACATTTGTTACTCGCCCAGACCCGAGGGTATCACGGCGAAAATACAGGTGAGTTGTCACAATTTATACAGTGTTGTAGTAGTCATATCAAACATTTTTAAGCTAAGGTTACAACAAGCAAATAGTTAAATTATTTATACAAAGTTACATTTAGACAGGTAGCCACTCTCAATTTGTTTCGGCACTACTTGCAGTTCTGAGGGTGACCCCTAGCTGTATAGCTGTGGGACTCAAGCGATTAATATTTATTGAATAACCAAGTTTTCAGTGTTTTTTTGAATCTTTGTAAGGAGTCCTCATTTTTCAACTAAGGGGTAGTGCATTCCAGTGCGATGGGGCTAGGACTTTGAAGCTACTTCCTCCTGCTCTGCTGTATTTGTATTGAGGAACTTCTAGGAGGGTCAGTTTGTTAGATCTCAGTGACCTACAGGAGATTTTTTTCTTAATGGAGTTGTTGAGATAGCTAGGCGCTTTGTTGGTGATACATTTGTATACGATACTAAGGGTTTTGAATATGATTCTTGCTTCAATTGGCAGCCAGTGGTTTGCTCTTCTAATGCTGGATATGTGTTCAGATTTCTTTAATCCTAGTGCTGCTCTAAGGGCTTTGTTCTAGATGGAGGCGAGCACAAATCAAATGGCTCCAGTGATCCTATTGCTTGCCTCATCCACAACAGGGTCTACAAAGCGATCCTTTGCAGAACAAAAAGAGCCAATTAAAATACAAGCATGGACACCGCCAAAAAACGTGTCAAAAGAAATCTACTGGCTGGCCCATGAGTTAACACTCCCTGGAAAGTCAGAACCACCCAGAAACCAACCAAAGAACTCTGGGAGGATTTAATGCAACTCTTTATAACGAATGTACTCTACCTACCTTCTCCCACTGCATTTCCAACATGCACTCTGCTGCACGACCGGTCACGCTCTATCGGCACTACATTATCCGACTTAAACCCATTTGCTCAACTTGATGTCCCCAAGCGCCTAAAATCATTCAAGGTCTCCTCTACATCCTACGATATCTGAAATACCATGATTGCAAACACTTGTCCATGGATAACTGCCCTTCACAAAACCTCTCATCAATGCCTACTTGTTCCATTATATTGTACATCTTAAACCCAATCATCACGTCCATACTCAAAACGACCTTCTATTGGCCAGGAACCATGACACGCGTTGCTTAATATCTGGTTTCTCGGTGCTGCAGAAGCCCTCAAAACAGTAGTGACTAGACAACTCTCAGATCACCTGTTTAATGAAAGACATTACCTATTTAATGTCTTTCATTCCAGATACCGGTGAGGTACAGAGACTGCCCCCCAAAATGCAAGAGAAAAACTCCCCTCTGCTAGAGACCCTAGTCACCCTTATGCCTTGATAGTACTGGACAAAACCTTTTTATGCCCCTTAGAGAATTTGATGGCCATCAAATGACCGCCCTTGTAGATGTGTTTTGCTGTCAAGAAGCACTGTACGAAGGGTATAATGATGGCTGAGAAGTATCACTGGTTCGTGCTTAATAAACCTTTCCGAATTCATTGAATATATTAAATCAGGTGACGTAGGGCAGAGGCTGGAAAAAGTAAACGGTGACCACGCCAAGGCAGACTAACTCTTTTACTGGTGATGATGCATGTCACATTATTGGCATTGCCTTCACAGTGCTATGACGTGACTTATGTGTTCTTACTGCATTTACCAGAAATTGCATTTAGCAGTGGGTAAATAAGCCTTCTACAGTTATGCAACAGTACACCCACGCAATCCAGTGGCAATCCTGGGTGTGTTGGGCGACAGTCACAGCACTCTACGTCTCTGGCGCCGAGCCCCCCCCCCCCCACCTTAGAAATAAGGTGGTTGTTACTGGGGGTTGTGAAGACCTCCATTTCTGGTTGTAGGGAGTTCCAAGGACGGGAGCCCCGAGGGCGAAGGAACAAAAACAGGAGGCAGCACAAGTTGTCAGTGGGCTATTAAGTTGAGGAGAGCTTGAGAGCCTAAAGTGTGAGGGGTGGGTAGTAGGTGATGGATTCAGCCATGCAAGGAGGTGGGGCCGTTTTACACTCTTTTGATTGGGCTATTAAGTGCCACCTACAGGCAGTGCTCAAGTGGAGGGGAAACACGCGGGGGACGGAGTCCACCCACTATTTTCAGAGGGTGGACCCAGCCCCCCCCCCCCCCCCCCCCCGAGCTAAAATGAGAAACATAAATGTCCTCTTTGAATTTATGCATTAAAGCCAACAACAGGGATCGAACGATAGTCGTCACTTTTGTAGGCCGGTCACTTCACCACTGCGCTATTTAACCTGATGAAAATAACAAACTAAAGGTGTAATGTCCCATTTCGGTACAAATGTGCATATTTCATCTTGGTATGCTAATTTCTGGTGACGTCACATCCCAGTGGATTTGATAAGTCCCCCCACTTACATTTTTAGGACTTGACCCCTGCCTATAACACGATTTCATTGGAGGACAGATAGGAGGGAGATGACGTGTGAGGAGGGACACAGATTGTTTGGGTTAGTTAATCAGCCATTGACTGCCCATGGCCATGCTAATACCTATGGCCATTGCCACCTAGTTGCCCCTCCTCACCCTAAACGCACCCTCCTGGAATATCTTTGAACTCCCACTATCAAGCAGAAAAATCTAACTTCAGCCTGACAATGTGTTTTCAGTCTGCAGAGAGTTAATCGCTTAATTGCAGCTGTAAATGTCTACTGCTGTAATACAAATGTATTAACCAATTGTGCCTTCAGCCACTTGATGTATATCTCTTCCATGCACTGGAATCATGAGGGGGAAACAAACAAGCGAAGACCAAGCCAGCAGTTTTAACTTGAGATATTAGATAAGCATTTGCCAGGTACTGACATCCTTTGCCCAGGTGATGGGTCCGTTTTCCAGCTGTTGCGATCTAATGGTCAGGTAGTACCAGTGCTTAGCAAACCGGCGCTCCTCCACTTTTTAAAATTAGGTTTTACTGTTCGTATATTTTTATTTTAAAAATAAACTGGTCCATTTTGGTTTCGTTTTAAAATAAGTGTAGGAGTTGAAACTTGCACTAAAGTGCACTGCCCTGAACGTTCCCTTGAACAGGAGGCGCGTTTGTTTTGTGACTTTGTATTGTGCATGGGAGGTGGCGTGGGGGGGGGGGTTTGTGGGGGTTGAGGCAGGCCATCAGGAAATCTCGTTCCACTGCTTCTTTTTGTACACTTCGACCACTGGAAATGTGCTGTCTCAATGGAGGCGTATTTCAAAGTGGCTCACGGGCAGGGTTGTAGAAGGAATTTTCTCGTCTGTGTTGTGCTGTTTCCTTTCCTCACATGCTCCATATGAGGTACAGTTTATTTATGTATGTAATTAACACCAACCTATGCAATATTCAGCAGTAATCCCAAGAAATATTCAAGAGACCACAACTAAGTATTTGCTCATGGAAATATATGGTAGCATATCTTGTCATGGCAAATTGAGTGAAGAACGTGGGCTCTGAGTCAGTGAGCACAGTGGATGTGCTGCCTTTTATAGCTCTTGTTGTTTGAACGAAAAAAAGGGCGAGGACCAGCCTAAGTCTCGCAACTAGTTAGCACGAACCTTGCGTGTCGAGCTGCAGAAGTTTCGCACCGCTGAGACATAGTTCTCATTTGTGCAGACTTCTGGAGCAGGCACAGATTGCTACAGCGTTGACACCCTCTGCTAGCGAGTTCACATAGAAAATATCATATGTGTTTTTAAGACTCATTTTGCAAGCGGACCTAGTTTGGCGGGAGAAGATCCAGCAGAGATGACAGCAAGCAGCTTGTGTCCCTCATCTCTCCTTGCTCCCTTAGTTCAAAGCTTCTCCACCCATGAGAAGCTAGCATGCAGCCTCCTCATGGACGACTCATTGAAAGCGTGGTGCCTTTGCATTGGCAAGCTGTTCATCATAAGGATCCACAGTAGCACGGTCTACTGTGAGGGTGTGTTTGCACTCCTTGTGAATGGCCTAAGAACAAGGACCACCGACCTGAAGACTTAAGGAAACAACCCTGCAGTTGCAGTGGGTATGGAAGTGGGCATATTAGATGGCCCTGGCCGTTGCTGTTTTCCATTAGAATTTTTGTACCCCTTGCCTTATCACAAACCCCACAAAGGATGATTGTTGCATTTATTATACACCGTCGCCCTTGTGCCAGGCTTTCGGGTGATGTGTTAAGGTTTCATACTGCTTACCTGCACGGTTAACAGTGTTCTCTCAGCACTTTCTCTCATCACCAATGGGGCGCAATGTAGGTGCCTGATCAGCGCTCTCATCCCTTTCTCTCACAAAGGGATTTAAAGACCCGCATTGTGGTCCATGTTTGTCACTGATGCGATTGTTTACCTCATATTTTACATAAACCACGCACTAGACAGCCTGTTTAGTGTTATGGCAGAATATGAGGTAGTACGTTAAGTATTCATTCAAAGCCAAAAATGAAGCCAAAGTATTGTTTCTTTCACTAATCAAATTTCCAAATGAAATGCGAGTTCGCCTTTAAATATGTGGTCCCAGGGATCCTACCAGACAGGAAAGAATAACTTAACAGAAAAAACAGAGGCGCCTGGTGTATGCAGTGACTTAGATTGCATGAAGTTGGCGCTACTCCAAAACAACCAGACTCGGTTCTGCAGTGGACTAGGGCTCAATGCAGAACTGAAACAATGCTAGGTCAAAGCAATTGCCGTTGTAAATCACATTGACCACAAGAATCCACATTACAACATCTTGAAAGTCGCAAGGTGGAGTAAGTGGGAATCCCCAAATGCCCACCCCTTTTCTTGGAACCTGTACTGAAACGCAATGGAACCACTCGGGTCTTTCTCATTGACCCCAGTATCTCACCTCACCAATACACCGACAATACTCCGTTATACTTCAAAGTGAACGGTACTCTAGATATTATACTCCTCTGGATATTCCTTGTCTCCATCAAAGCTTGGATGATGAGACTAATTGAAACTCAATACCTCCAAAATCCAATCCCGATTATTTCTTGTAGAACGACCAACAGTTGTGATTCTGTTAATGGCCAAGAGGTGAATATTACTCACTTCTTTTCTTTAATCACATAGCAGGAAGAAAACAAATTTGACAATAAAAAAAGACCATTCCCATAATCCTTCAGTCCATGCAACTCTCTCTTCTAGTGTTCACCAACCTACATCCAAGGCCCACTAGATAACCCATGTTGCGTTTGCAGCCACCAGTCCTACTCTTTTCCATCAGCCCAAAAACTCCTCCTAACAACATGAACTCCTGCTACCTTGACTAGCGTAACTAAACATCATTCCGTAAAACCTCTTGGAGTTGGAAACGGTTTCCTTTGTGCCTGTGCACACCCAACAGGGGAAGGGAGGCAGAGGGATAATACTTACCTGTGACCCATCATTATAATCCTAACATTCGTACTACTAGGACTAATTGGAATTCTAAGGCATGGCACAGAGGATCCTATGATGCACATTTCAAAGCTGTGAAAGCACCAGGATGAAAGCATGCACAACAGATCTTAGATGCCATAGCACCACTGGCAGACTGGGCCCAAGCATCTTTATCCACACCAGATTCCTGCTTAGCAGCCTAGACCCATGTAGCAAAAGAAAAGAAGCACAGAAAGAAAAACAAATGTCCTGAAGATATCCTCAAGCCGACTGTCCAACTTGCATATTCTTTCAAACATGGCTCAGCACCTACTTGAGGAATATTTGGAATGGCAGGAAAGAACAAGTTACTTTCTTACCTGGTAACCCGACGTCACCCGATGTGATAAGTAGGACGCACGACGCCCATAGCCTCAGTTATAGTTTTTTCCCAGAACGTGTGCCACCAGTTTTCTGCCAGTCAGACACACAAGGCCTTGCGGAACGCAAGCTGCAATCGCCAAAGAAATTCTGCAGCGGGGAAGGCAGGGAGGGAGCGATATGGAATACGTCGTCGGACCATCCCATCGAAAGAACGTTACCAGGTAAGAAAGTAACTTGTTCTTCGAGGGGATTGGGTCCTCCGACGTATTCCATATCTATGACAGACTCCCAAAGCAGTACCAAGCAAGGAGGTTGGAAAGAATTAAGAATACAAATTTAGCATGCCCAATCAAATTGCGGAATAGAGAACTGCCTTGCCAAAGGCCAGATCTTGCCCTCTGATGGAATCGAGGGAGTAGTGACGTACAAAAGTATGTACTGAAGCCCAGGTGGCTGCATCACAGATGTGACGAATAGGAACTCCCCTCTGCAGGGCAGTACACACAGCCACTCCCCTGGTAGAATGGGCCCGCAAGCCAGCCGGAGCGTCCTTACCCGCCAAGCAGTA
Source organism: Ambystoma mexicanum (assembly GCF_040938575.1). NCBI lineage: Eukaryota > Metazoa > Chordata > Amphibia > Caudata > Ambystomatidae > Ambystoma > Ambystoma mexicanum. The sequence continues at coordinate 918,465,787 of NC_090926.1, read as the reverse complement.
ACACTCGGAGATAGCTAAAATAATCCAACGAGACAAAGTCTGTTTCGTCACAGCTTGTCCCAAACGCTTTCCAGCGTAACCAATGAAAAGTTGATCGTCCACTCTGACCCGGGACATGCGTGAAATATAAAAGCTCAACACTTTCCGAGGATCAAGCCTATGGAGCCTTTCCTCTTCCTTACCAGGATGTGGAGGAGGGTAGAACGCCGGAAGAACAACCTTCTGGCTCAAATGAAATTCCAAAACCACCTTCGGAAGAAAAGAAGGACGAACTCGAAGGACAACCCTGTCTTTATGAAACACAGTGAAAGGTGGCTTAACTGAAAGTGCCTGTAACTCACTCACTCTGCGAGCGGAAGTAACCGCAATCAGAAACACAGTTTTCAGAGTTAACAGACTCAAAGGGCAAGAATGTAAAGGCTCAAACGGAGCACCCATAAGAAACTTAAGAACAAGGTTCAAATCCCAACCTGGCACCAAAAAAGGTGACGGAGAGAACACATTAGTGAGCCCATTCAAAAACTGCGAAATTAAAGGAATCTTAAAATAGGAACACTCCCCAGACGAGCGCTTAAATATGGACAGCGCCGCCAGGTAACCTTTAATTGTCCCCACTTGCAAGCCCCTGTGGGCCAAAGAAAGCAAAAAAGACAGAACCATGGGAATGTCACATTCAAAAGGATCCACACTCTGAACTCTGCACCAGTCGCAGAACTTTCTCCAACGGCAACGGTACAGAGACTTTGTTGCCGGCCGCCTGGCCGTGAGCAACACCTCCATCACGTCTTCAGGGAGGTCCCAATCCTTATACCTCAACCTTTCAGAAGCCAAGCGTGAAGATTGAGGGATCTGACCTCTGGATGGAGAACCTGACCCCCCTCCCGTGAGAGCAGATCGTCTCGGTAGGGAAGACGCCGTGGAGGGCAGATGGACAAGTCTAGAAGGTCCGGGTACCACGTCCTCTGGGCCCACGCCAGAGCAATGAGGATCATCCGGGAACCGAACCTCCGTAACCTCCGCAGCACTTGCAGGATGACGGGGACTGGAGGAAACGCGTACAGCAGTGGGAATGACCACTCCACCACGAACGCTTCTCCCAAGGCTCCTTTTGGAGGAAATTCCTGCAAGCAAAACCTTTCGCACTTCCGCTTGACACTGGAGGCGAAGAGATCCACTTGAGGGGCCCCCCAAAGGGCAAAGATCTCCAGGAGAATCTCCTGAGCCAGCTCGCACTCGTGAGAGATCCTGCTCTGCCTGCTCAGAGCGTCCGCCGTCTCGTTGTGGTCTCCGGCCAGATGAACTGCCAAGAACAAAACTCCCTGCTGGATGGCCCAGAACTCGAGCTGCATCGCCTCCCTGCACAGCGGAAGTGACCCTGCCCCCCCCCTTTTGTTGAGGTAGTGCATGGCCACCGTGTTGTCCGTTAGAATCAGGACACTCTTTCCGCGCACAGTCGGCAGAAAAGCCTTCAGGCCTAGCCCGACGGCCCTCAGCTCCAACAGATTGATATGGAGTCTGGACTCCGACGGAGACCAACGACCGCTGACTGTCAACATGAGCTCCCCATCCCGTGAGGGATGCGTCCGCCACGATCGTCACCTCTGGCCAGGGCAGCCAAAATGGGGCCCCCTTCATCAGATTGCCCTTGAGGGCCCACCACAGAAGGTCCCGGGCTACCGAGGACGGCACCTGAACAGGGTCCGACAGCCTGCCGGAGGACTGAGACCACTGGAGCTTGAGTGCCCACTGCAAAGATCTCATCCGCAGATGAGCCTCTGGCACCAGAAGAATGCAGGATGCCATGAGGCCGAGCAGTCTCAAGAACTCGGACGCTGGGAGATTCTGGGCAAGTTGAAACTTGTGCACCATCTGCTGAATGTGAAGAGCCCTCACCTGAGGAGGAAAACACTGCCCCAGGGATGTGTCGATCACTGCTCCGATGTACTGGAGCCGCTGCGTTGGTGTCAAATGGGACTTCTTTAAATTGAGGGAGAAGCCCAGCCTGTGAAGGGAGTGGCAGGTGACGGACAGATGATCCAGGACTTGCTCGGGAGAGCTCCCCCTGATCAACCAATCGTCCAGGTAGGGGTAGACGTGAATCCCCCCCCCTTTCCTGAGATGCGCTGCCACCACCACCATGAGCTTGGTGAAAATCCTCGGGGCAGAGGTCAATCCGAACGGCAGGACCCGAAACGGAAAGTGCGAGTCGCCAACCGCGAACCTCAGGTACTTCTTGTGCCTGGGATGGATCGGCACATGGAAGTAAGCATCCTTGAGGTCGAGAGACACCAACCAGTCCTGAAATTGAAGGGCCTGGAGGACTTGAGAAAGAGTCACCATCTTGAACTTGTCCTTCCTGAGGAGTTTGTTCAAACCGCATAAGTCCATGATGGGTCTCAATCCCCCGTCTTTCTTCGATATCAAAAAATAAGGGGAATACCATCCCTTGTTCCTCTCCGCTACAGGCACCAGTTCTATGGCGCCTTTCTCCAGCAGTGCTTGAATTGCCTGTGCAAGGAGTGATCCAGACTCTTCAAAGAGAGGCTCCCTGGTGGATTGTCGTGAGGCCTCTGCCGAAACAGTAGCCGTGGGTTATGATCTCCAGAACCCACACATCCGAAGTAATGGCTTGCCACTCTACAAGATGCTGCGCCAGCCTTCCCCCAACCGGCGAACCATGGGACCTGGCCTCATGACTGAGTGGTAGCAGCTGCGGCGTTGCCTGAGGGCAAAGAGGCAACTGCCCAAGCGGCCTTGGCACCTCGAGTACCTTTGTTTCCACCTCTGGCACTCTTACGATGGCCTCTTTGAATGCCAGCTCCCCTCGCTTTACTGAAGGACGAGTAATAGCGAAAGGAACCTCCCCTCCATTGCTGTCCCCTAGGACGAAAAGGCGGAGGTTGGCGAACTGCAGCGCCCAACAACTTCGCTGCAGCTTTGAAGGTCTGCAACCTCTCAAGGCTCTCGTCAACCTTGCTGCCAAAAAGGTGTTCACCGTCAAAGGGCATGTTGAGGAGCCTGGACTGCACATCAGGAGCGAACCCAGACTTCCGCAACCACGCAAACCTGCGCATTACGGTGCTCGCCGCCATGGACCGGCTGACACAATCGGCCAAGTCCAAACCCGACTGAACGGCCTCACACATAGCATCCTTGCCATCCTGAACCATAGCAAGGAAACCATCCCGTTCGTCCCCTTCCGGAATATGATCAGCCGCTAATGCAACACAGTTCCACAGAGTGTGTGTGAAACGAGACAAGGCACATATGGAGTTGGCCGCCTGAAGCGCCATTCCCCCCCCCCCGAAGAAAACACTTTCTTCGCCCAGCCGTCAAAACGTTTGTCGTCCCTATCCGGAGGGATGGTAGGATACGACGCCTGCTTTGCAGGGGGCGTAGCCGCCTGCACCACCAAACTCTCCCGAGTGGGGTGACTAGACAAGTAGGAGGGGTCGCTACTGGCTGGACGGTATTTTCGCGACAAAGACTTGCCCACTGCCGGGAGACCCTCCGGAGCAGTCCAAGCCGCTGCCACCCTTCTCTGCAGAGCCATATGAAAAGGCAAAACCGGGTCAGTGGGTGGACCGAGATCAAGGATGTCCGTGCGATCATCCTGAACGAACTCCCCTGGGGGAGCTGACCAACCCAAGTACTCGGTAACCCGAGACATAAGGCGCCGATATGAAGAATCTGCATGAGTGCCAGGCTCCAGCCTACAAAACTCCACCTCCGGAGAGGTGTCCCGTCCACTGGCATCATGCAGCGACTGCCGCAGGTCATCAAACTGGCTATGGCCCAAGATAAGTTCATCCGGAACCGGAACCGGAACCAAGCCGCCATCAGAGCCCTCATCACCCTCTGAAATGTACTCCAGGCGGGGAGAGGAAGACCACTGTGAACCAAAGCAGTGCCGGACCTTAGCTATAGCCTTTCAAGGGGCAAACCCTGTGCCACGGGGCCCCTCCGACACCACCGCCTCGAAAGGCATCGAGGGCGCCGAACGAGTCGGCGCCGACAGAAAAGGCGTCGATGCCGGCGTCGACACAGGCCTCGAAGCCGGAGCTCCGAGCGTGTCTCTCGACAACCTAGTCGCCGACGACATCGACAACCCCCTCGGAGGCGGCACCTCGAGAGAAATCGTCGACGACCTCGGCGCCACAGGCATCGACGTCTTCTTCGAAGACGGCACAGGATCACGCGGTCTCGAGCACGTCGAGGACCGGGACCTGGAACGGGCATGGCGAGAACGGCTACCCTTGTCCGAGCGGGACCTCTCCCGCGAGCTGTACCGACCACCTGAGCCCAAAGGCGTACGAGCAGTGCCTCTCGACTGGTGCCGACCGACCCCACTCGGAGGCGCAGATGGACCGGTGCCCTGCGATTCAAGAATCGCTAGCATCTGCTTCCCGAAGGAAGCCCATTCCTCTGGTGTCGCTTGCATGGAGGGATAAGCGACCCGGCGATGGGCGGAGTCCTCGGAAGAGGACTGGGAAGGCGACCTATGCCGGCGCTTCCGGTAATGCCTCGAAGAGGCGGAGGAGTCGCGAGACCGACTCCTGGAAGGAGACCCACTGGACTTCCGACGATGACGCGGAGAGTCGCCCCTCGATCATCCGTCCAAAGCCCCGCAGACCTCGACTTCCGGGGCTTAGACTCCCGGCCTACCGACCGCTTCTTCTTGCGTTCCCGCAAGGCCTTTGCCGTGAGCGACTGGCAGTCGACACAGTCGTCCGTATCGTGGGCCTCCCCAAGGCACCAGAGGCAGGCGTCGTGCGAGTCCGTGACCGACATCTTGGACCCACAGTCCCCGCATTTCTTGAAGCCCGGACGCGGGGTTGAAGACGAAGAAGACATCGCCACGAACAGGTCTTCACAACAAACCAAACAGGTTCAACGAACCGAGAATTGAAACGGCAAACTCCAACGAGTCGAGGCGTACCGAGATTCACGAAGCGAACATGTTCGCGGAAAAAACAGAACTGAGGCTATGGGCGTCGTGCGTCTTACTTATCACATCGGGTGACGTCGGCCGTCGGAGGAGGTCCTCGGGGACGGCGCATCGACGCAGGACGCACACGCCAAAGATTTTCCGAAGCAACACAGCTGTGGACATTACCTGTCATAGATATGGAATACGTCGGAGGACCCAATCCCCTCGAAATAAATGGCTTTGGAAGCTGTCTTGGAGTACTGATACAATTTAAAAGGAAACACTTGTAGGCGTAAATGCCTAGCCTCTAAGTTCCAATGCATGAACATCTGAGACCCTGCGCAACTACACAAGGCACATTAGTGACCAACTTAACTGTCAACTGTTAAAATACAAATGATTATTAGCCAGCCACCCCCCAGATAGAGAGAACCAAATTCACGTCCCACAAGCGGGAATACTGAGGTGTAGGAAGTGACGTAATGCAAATACCCTTTCAGGGTCGACAGACCAAACAATATTTCCAACCAGATAGACATTCACAAAATCATGGTCTACATCATGTACTGATGTAAATTAATGCAATGATATGTTGAAAATATGGACAATTCAACCAAAAACGTTACTATCACAACAAAAGATTCCAGTGTGGTATCCAAGTCTCTGTGAAAACACCAGCTAAATCAAGCTGACCAAGCCAACGTATATGACCTAAGAGTACTGGGGGCCCAAGAACATTTGATCAAAAAAGTTGCTTAAGAAATGACACGTGGAACCCATCTCTCCCAGATATCAGCTAAGCTACCAGGGGTAGACCCCAGTTCATGAACAACAGATGATCCTCTTCTCCAGGCCCCTGGGGAATTCCTGCAAAAGACAGCAGAAACACTGGACTTTTGATGACTGGCTGAGGGAGCAATGGGCACCATATCTAAGAAGGCCACAGGGAATGAACCAGTCCCACTGTAGCGACCTGCGTCTGCACCTGAAAAAGGCCTCTGTGAATCATTGCCAAATGGGGGGAAAAGCATACAGTACGCACTGGCCTTACCTCTGAGCAAACGTGCCCATTGCCATTGCCCCTTGATCTGGCCTCCAACTGAAGAATTGAGGGAGCTGGGCATTGAGCCAGGATGTAAATTGAGCCATCTGAAGTGGACTCCAGAGAGCCTAAAGTTGTTGAAAAACCCTTTGAAGGCAGTTGCCAATCTGCTGGGTTCTGCCAGCATCGGAAACACCAGTCTGCAATTATATTGGAGACCCCAGCAATGAATTCCACCTTGGCCCGCAGCTGCTGTGGAATGCAGGCCAAAACTGTTTGCCAGATTCAACAACTATTTGGACTTTGTACCCCCCCATTTGTTGTTTCATTAAACCGCCAATAGATTGTCCATATGGAGTCTGATGGAACACTGCCATCTGTATTTTGAGAAACTCTGGACCGCAAAGGATTCGGCAAGTATCCCTAAACATTTGATATGCTTTATGGACTTCCAATGAGGCCACCACCTTCCAGTGAAATCCCTACTGCTGCGAGCACTAAGGCTGGCATTGGCTTCTAAGACACGAGCGGGGAGAAAGCCAAAAACTCCCCTTCCGTTCCAGACCTCCATGTCATAGGCACCAAATTAATTTCTTAGTCTTCACGCCCTCTCCGCTCCTCTCAGGCACACACCCCTACTTGAGTGGAGAGACCACACTGCAATCCCCCTCTTCATATCACACACAAAGATACCCCACAAACGTCAGGCAAAACTCCTGTGACGGAGCGCCACTCCTTCAAGAATTTTCCACTTGACACACTCAAGACAACTTTAACAGCATTTCGCCATCATGGGGGATACCTCTGCCCTTCTGGATACAATTAACCACTTCACCAAAGAACTAGTGGATGTCCCTGTGCTTCTAAGGTCTAGTCGCAGCAAAGCCAAACCGTCCACACCCAGATGAACATCTGAGCTCGCCACCAACCAACGCTCAATCATATCCCTTCAGAACTGGTGTTTCAAGGACCGCAGCCCAGAGGATCTCTCCTCCCTCGCCTCTCCAATGCTAAGTTTGCTTATTATACCTCCACCAATGAGGCAGCCTCTAACGAGATCAAAGAATTATTCAAAGTAGCCAAGCTCACACCTGTCCCTGAGGTGCTTGCTTCACAAGATAAATGTGATAGAATCAAAACCTTTTCATTAACAAAATTGATGCCTCAAAACCAGAAAGAGCCATGCTACCAACCCCCGGGCCCGGGATCTGCCATCCTGGACTGATTTAATCGTCTCCTCTCCTAAAGATTTCAAAGACACACTAATTTTCCTTTAAACCTACTGCTTACATGGACAACCTCCTCCCGGCCTCCCTCATTTAACAACTCACTGGCCCAGCTCTCAATGCACTCTTTAGTATTGTAAATGCCTCACTCAGTAAAAGGTGCATTCTGTGAGGAATCTGAGGTCATCCTCACTCCTTTCTCCAAAATATCCTTTGGTGGATATGCGAGGGAGGATCATCTGGGGGGAGGAGGAGACTTGGGGAGGGGTGATGAGGCACCCTTGGGTGAGACACGGTATCCCCCCCATTTCCCTTTCATAAGGAATCAAATGATCCCCAGGCTTTTATGGGATATTTGCAATCCCTTCCCTATTGTGTTAGAAAACTATCTCCCAATATACACCACTATGGTGCTGAGACGAGGAAGAGACCACCTAGGAACATGCATCCCTCCTTTATTAATTCAGACATACACAAACACCACTCTGGTACTGGGACGAGGAAGAGGGATGTCGAGTACCAAGACTGTTGTGAACTCAATGTGAATGGCCTGCACCTGAAGCCAATGGGGCGGTATAAATGGCCCGCTCAGGTGAGGCTAATGGAGAGAAAGGGAAGGAGAAGGAATTTGCCTGTGGAGTGCTTGGAGACTGAGACGCCTGAGGAAGAGAGACGCGTGTCCGAAGCGCTGAGGTGCTGCAGAGTCATTGCAGCAGACGCAGATTGTGGTTGGCATTGTTGGAAGGTCTCCAGTGGCAGGAGCAGCCTGCCGGCCCCCTATAGTCAATAGAACACCCTCTCCAGAAGCCTGAGGTGTTGGGGGTCCAGGAAGAGGGGCCTGCCGAGCCAGGAAGAGCAGCAGCCATGAAGAAGGGCACAGGAAGGCAGCACACCCAGTGATTCTGAATTACTACGGGACGCTGTGGTGCGAGCCCCGTTGTGAAGGCAGGTCAGAGTGCTCACAAATGAGCGAAGGACCGCAGAGGCAATGCGATTGCCGGTCCACATGTAAAACACTGATGTTTAAGAACTACGAGAATGTAAAAGTTGATGAAAGGAGAGGTTTGTGAATTGAAATTGGGAAGGCCACAGAAGGGAACGAAAACAGTGAATTTTAAGTTGAATAAGAAGCCCTTGAGCAGGGTGCGAATTCCCAGCAGGAGAGTGAATTGGGAATTTGTTGTTAAGTCATTGTGGATATGAATGCAATGACGTTTTGAATACCGAACCAAAGGAAAGTAATAATGAGTGAATGCCACATGAATGGAAAGTAGAGAAAAGCATTCCCTGATACAAAGGAACTGTGAATCATGGAAACTAAATAAAGCAAATCTTAGTAATGAATATAAAGAACTGTGAATTGTAGAAGCTGGGAAAAGCGAGCATTAGAAAGAGCCATAAGGAAAAGAGGAACTGTACAAGTTTAAACTGTAGCAAAACTATGAAAAGGTTTTGATACTACAGCAGGTGAATGGTGGCAAAACAAGTGTTGTAAAGGACTGCAAGAATATAAGTCCAATTCCACTGTTGAGCTGAAGCAGTGGTGGTATGATTGTGGAAAGAAAGCCGATCCGGTGGGTCGGTTGTGTAACCTGTAATGGATGGACCGTGTGGTCCGACAACTGCATCTAGACCAAGTACACCCCAAGCCTCTTGACTCATCTATAAGTTTATGGTTGAATATCCAGAGAAACTGGTGCATTGTGAACTGAAAGAGTTGAACTTTATTATATTGATTAAAGGCCCAAATAGACTGAAAGCTGGGCAGAATCCCAAGGAATTGTGTAGCTTTGAAAACAGGGAGAGACTTGAAAGCTCGGAGAAGGTAACCCCTTGTGTTTGAAAGTGAATTATTTGGAATCCTGGGGAAGGGATGCTCCCTTTCCAACCAAGAGCTGGAAGAAGCTCTGAACCTTTGTTTGAACACTTTTTCATTTGATGCTGACATCCCTACACAGTTTGAACAAATAGATTGAGGGCAAGTATAGGTTTTTGACACAAACCGACATTTACTTTGGACTTCATGACACAGACTATCCTTAGTTACAATTAGGTAGGGAAATCTCACCTTAACCTAGGGCAAGGTAGGCACTATCCCAACCTCATTGTGATTTTAATAAAGAGTTGTAGGCCAAACTTTACTCTATTGTCTGTGTCTACTTCCTGGTGCCTTCACAATTCACAGACACATTGAGGACAGTTCTCATATGACCCACTTCTCAAAACCCCTTGCTTGGCCCAGAGGATCTAGCCAACTACAGACCCAGCAAAAGTCTCCTGTTCATCTGGAAGCTTAACAAGAAAGTACGTTGCAACCCAACAAATTGACCAGCTTGACCCCTTTGCGGTCACCAGTCTTGTTTATGCTGCAAATGCAGCACTGAGAATACAAACATCTAAGTGGTGGACAATGCACTGTGAATCACTGACATAGGGGACTGGTGAATCCTAGTCCTCTTAGAACTCTTATCTGCCTTCGACACAGTTGATCACCAAACACTCCTCACCCTCCTTGCCGACAGGATGGGCCTCTGTCTTTAATGGTTCATGTCCTACCTCTCAGGCAACACCAGGCCATACCAATGGGATCATTCAGATTCCACCACTTCCCATTAATGTGTGTGGTCCCCCAAACTCCCATCCTCTCCCCAATCTTATTTAATCTATACATGGAACCCTTGGGAACTTTCCTAAATGACCTCAACATAGTCATCCATCAGTAGGCTAATGACACTCTGCTGTACCTTAAGGGAAGAGGCCACCAAGACTTCACTTACTTCTACAAATGCAGGGCTACCATCTAGACATGAATGTCAAATGCTTAGCTCAAACTGAACCCCACCAAGACCAAATTCATTTACATCGGTCCCCCCACTGAACAGCAACTCCTACAAAAATGGCTGGATGACATGTGCCTGGAACGATTCACACCTCAGCTGTCATATTCAGCCAGATCCCTGGGCTTCATTACTTTCATTCCAAAAGCATGTGGTCAAAAGGGTCAGTCTGCATGGCTACAGCTCTCCACACTCCACAAAATCAATTCCATCATCCTCCTATATCACTTCCTCCTGGTGGTCCAAGCCCTTGTGATTTCATGCATCGACAAGGGAAATGCCCTTCTTACTGGGCTCCCAGCTGCAGTCACGGCCCCCTTCCTCATCAAGGCAGCCCACCTCGCAGCAGCCCTCCTCATCACAGATGCCCACAATTTCTGATGTATATTTCCAATACTGCGCAAGTTTCACTGGCTTCCTGTCCCCGCAAGGATCGTATTCAAAACTGCCTGTATCTCCTACAGAGCAGTCTCACATAGAACACCATCATACTTGGCAGCTAAATTCACACTTCTGGCGGCTCTTGCACCTTACATAGCAAAACTATCAAAAGGTTGGAATCTTAGTGTTATATCCTGCACTTCCCTGCTTCAGCAAGCAGGCCCAAGACATTTTGGAACTCCCATCTGCTGACTGGATCTGTGTTCCATGATGTGACCATGCAGGCATAGATTGTGGCAGGAGCTTCATGGAAGCGATTTGTAGTTGCCATGCTGGCATTGATTCTGGTGGCCCGTTCATGAAAGCGATCTACAATGACCATCAGCCCCAGCTGCAGGAAAGTACTTGACAGTAACTTTGCTGGCATATATTGTGGCCATAACATCAATGTGATTTACAGGGTGCTGCTGGATGAAAGTGACAAACAATGTCAATGCTGGGATGTGATGCGGATACAGGAATTATGAAAATGTTGTAAAATGCTTTGTGTACTTTTGGTGAAATGGTATTTAACAGATTTCGTCATGTATTACTATATACACCCCCAACCGAAGTGCGACTCTACTGGAAGACCTCAACGCCACCCTCTCAGCCTCCATCGACTGACACACACCTATGAAACAATGCACCTGCAAACCGAAACCATCAGCACCTTAGTACACACAAGAACTCAACCCCAGCAAAAGAGTCACCAGGAAACAAGAGAAAATCTGGTGTCGCTCCAGGACCTCAAGGAAATCAGAGCTCCTCGCCGACAACTAATCAACACAGGCAAGGCCTCCTACTATCGGAACACCATAGCAGAAGCCGACAACAAAAGAAAGCCCTCTTCAAAGCAGTCAAGCACTGTGCCACTGACCCTGCCATACCACACTCCATTGAAAAATCCACTGCCATCAATACCTTATTCATCGACAAAATCAGCAAGATTCGCCAGCACATAGACCCAAGCTCTGCATCCATAGACCCACCTCACGTCACTCCTCGTGAAATCTCCATACCCTAGACAACATTAAAGACACTCTTGACAGACGACCTGGTGGAAACCCTGCCCACCCTCAAAGCCACATCATTTTACAGACGACATCCTCCCAGCATCCATCCTCAAGATCCTCCCCACAGAAGCTTTTCTTCACTACCTGGAGATCATCAACGGCTCCCTAACTCAAGGCACCTTTCCATCGACCCTAAAGACAGGACAAATCCTCCCTCTAGTAAAGAAACCCACTCTGGTTCCTGAGAACCTAGGTAACAATCGCCCCATTACCCATCTTCCCTTCCTAGGTAAGATCATTGAGAAAGTGGTAGCTGCACAACTGCAGCAACACATTGACACTGTGCTCTAGCAACTTGAAGCGTCTCTTGTGCTAGATGGAATTGCCAATAAAGATCTCAGACCAAATAACCGGACAGACTCCAGGAATATGGCAAAGCACTAGTCTACTAAAGCAGGGGCAGCTGGAAAACATCAGATGGATGCTTGTACACTCGCAAACAAACTTGATTACAGAGGGGTCTTATACCACAACGCGTCATCTCTGACATCATCCTACGTGTCAAACCATAAAACTTATTAGCAGGAGGGATTGGTTAGGGGAACATACCTACTTATACAATGCAAATGGGTTAGTACTTCATTGTGTGAAAATCCAGAGGGTATTTCACTGCCCAGACCCTGGGGATCGCTTACTCAGGTGGCCAGGGTACGGCCATTGTCTTTGGATCCAGACCCTGTGAGTGGACAAGTGCGGGAGGACCACCTGGGTCAGGGGTCCTCAGGGAGTAGGGGAGAGGCACCCAATGGTGAGATGTGGTATCCCCTCCCCTTTCCCAATACCCCTTTCCAATCCTATTTTATCGGATATTCCAACTTCCCAGACCCCAACCCCCCCTTTCCTACACAAACCCTGAGCCGAGGAAGAGGAGGTCTAAGGCTGAAAAATTACCACCCATGCAACACACTGGACATGTCCCTCTAACAAGATCAGGAAAGCCAGGTACTTGACTTTAATCACGCACACCTAATACCTATTAACTCTCTACAACATGGTTAAAAGGTGGAACTATGAGACACACTTTGAGCAAGGCGGTGCACGAGGAGGAGCAATTCCTCCAGGGCTATGGCGAACCAGGCAAAGAAGAGCGACCAGCCGAGGGGTTGCACCGAAAGGGTAGGAAGCCAGAGGACCCCCTGTCGAGAGATCATGGTTTCCAAAAGGCTGTGAGGAGTGCGCACGACAGCCCAGCTGGAAAAGAGAAAGAGTCTTCCGAGTGCTAGAAGGTTACCAGCCACCTTCCTGGGTGAACTGCAGAGTTGGAAGCGCAGAAGCAGCAGTGGTAACAACCTTGACTCCTACATCCAAGGCCCAAAAGACAGAAAGCATCTTAACATGACCGGTGAGGTGAGGGAAGCAAAGAAAGCCAGGTATGTGTTTGATTGAAATGCTTACGACAATATCCAAGGGATGAAGGTTATGCGAGCGCCGATAAGCTGCGTGAGAAAGTGAATCCATTATTAAGAACTGTGAATACAAAATACAAAGTAGCAGAGTGTTCCGGCGAAGTGAGATTGCCCAATTGAAAGTCTCTGTGAAATGTTTTAAAGCTGCAGAGGCAGCAGAAAGCTAGAGAAAGAAAGTAACCACAAAACCGCATGAGGGAAAAGTTTGAAAGACTTGATCTAGGAGCAATTGATATGAAAGCAAGTCCTATGAAGCAAGTACGTTTTCCAAGCGGCATTGGAACTGAAGGAAAATGTAAAGTGTAAGTAACGAAAGAAAGGAGGGTCGAAGTGGTCATGTGGATGTGAGAACAAAAATCCTCCCAGTTTCGAAAGTCTTCAACAGTGAAATCAAAACACGAAAGGTGGCTTGAACCCGACGGAGGGAAACCCATGTTTGGAATGTGAAGAAAGCTTGGGGAAGGGAATCCCACAAGGGAGAAAAGGTTTGAGCCCGATTGAGGGGAACCTGTAGTGAACTGCGACCAAATACTATAATCAGAAACATTTTGTTGAAACTGTGTAGAAGCTTGAAGGATGACCTGGACTTGGGTGATGGGAACCCGAGAGTTTAACCCTGTGAACTTGTGACTCAGACTTCAACAGCCAAGAAGGCTCTGGAGGGCAGAACACGACACCTGACTGTGTTCGCAAGCCAAAGTGTGTTCATCCATCAAATGTTCCATCTAACCCTGTGCTATACAACGTGGGGACAAGAATGAATACTGATTCATATTGCCATTCTGACATTTCGTTTCACCACTGTTTTTGTTTTCTCCCTTTTTTAGGTACATATCCCTATGTCACATTAGTTTGTATTAGAGTGAGGGCAGGTATTAGGTTTTTGTTAGTATAGGCCTTTATTGTTTTACTAAGACTGACTAGGACTGTTACTTTATTCTTTGATGGTCGAGATTACTCCAATCTTAGGTATAGGGCCAGAAAGGAGTTTTTCCAACCCCCTTGAATCTAACAATAATGGTTTTGAAACTTGCAACTCTTGTGTCAGTGTATACTTGTGATACCATGCCTCCCTTACAATTGGCTGTCTGTTATCTGTAAGACAACCCTTGAACTACCTCTAATTACATATAATACTGATTATGGCAAAAGCAATGGCAGCAGATTGGTCTATGCAACATTGTATAGCAGGTTGCCCCATAGACCCACTGATTGGTTGGCATTCTCACCCAACCTTGGACTTTCGGCCCGGCTAGCAGCACACAAGCAAACCGAAACCCAGGTGCTTGGATCACATCAGGTTACTACTTTTCCCAATTAGTCCATCATCTCTCATCAGTCCGGCCATGAGCCAACGTTTCCCATCTGTAGTTGACCTTGTAGCCTGTTCTCTGATCTAGGACATTCAAGGGAGTGAAAGCACATCACTATCTTCATCCGAGTGTTAATGAATAGCCCTAAGTTTTGACATGTGAAGAGACCACCAATTTGTCCATTTCAGCTTCTTATTTACTGCCCTTTGATTTAATTCTACTGGATGCCATTGGTCCTCTTGGCCTCTAGAGACTTGCTCACTCTACCTTGTATAGACTTTATACACCTTTAACTGTCCAATACTTGGCTCTTGCAGATGTTTTCTTCTTCTTTAATCTAAGAGAAATATGTCTCATCCATGGCTTATCCTTGTGCCTCCCTTCATACTTTGCAGCTATTTCTTAAAAATAGCATCCTTGAACCCAAGCCAACATCGACTCCTTTGTTTTGCACACAAAGGTGTTCTTCCAGAGCGTCTCCTGACTCTGCAACCCTGATCGGCTTCTGAGGTAGTTGAATTGAATATTTATACAAGCCAGTGTACATTTTCCAACTATGGATGTCCTTGCCACGTTATATATTCCTCTAAAGCAAGTTTCTGTGTATCTTTTCTACCTTGCGTTACTACATATTTACTCTTATTGGTCAGCAAGTTACTTTGTCTTCTTTTACATTCATGATTACTTTATCATTTCATACATGTTTCTTTTATCGCTTCAGTTATATTATCACTCTTAAGTATTTCTATATCGTTTCAGCATGGCTTGGTATATCTGCTTTATGACTTCACTCTCCCTTCGTCAGATTTCTCTCAGTGCTCCATGATGTCCAATGGTGCGTGCTGACATCCTTCCATGTGGCATCCTTTCACACTTTCAGTGCAAGGGTACATTCGATAATGAGTGCATATCGCCTCATACATGCGATGCGGTATAAGCATAACACATTGAGTCTCACACAGAGCCCTTCTGCTGTTCCAGTATGACGGTGGTGAGGAGGCGGGAGTAAGGGAAAATGCATCTACCTGTTTCTCTGGAACAAAAACGATCTCCAAATCTATGAATCCGGATTCATACCCAGATGCAGCACGGATGCAGCACCCATACTGGTGGTTGACAACACCCTTACCATCCTTGATGACGCCCACTCCTCGTTCTACTTGACCTTTTGGCCGCTTTCGACACAGTAGACCACCAGACTCTTAGGGACACCCTACATCGGCACATGGGAATCCGCAACCTTGTCCTATGCTGGTTCAAGTCCTACCTTGCCACCTGGAAGCAATTTGTTCAGATGGACTCCTCTAGATCACCAATACTACCCGTTACCTTTGGAGTCCCTCAGGGTGCCATCTTCTCCCCATTGATCTTTGAACTATACATGTAGCTGCTGGGGACACTCCTAGTCACACATAAAATCCACATCCACCAATACGCCAAAAACACACAGCTATGCCTCAAGATCAACTCCATAAAGGACATCCATAGGCTCAAAACCTGCCTCTCGCTGATCCAGTATTGGTTTCCATTGCACACTTGAAGCTCAACCCCTCCAAGATCGAATTCTTACTCCTCACCAACAACACCAAATATCCAGACAGAAAGACCTGGCTATCAGCCATGAACTCTGAGGGCTTCACACCCGAGCTCGGCTCCTGCGCCAAGTTCCTTGGGTTCCACATTGACAAACACCTCTCCTTTAAGACACACATAGCTTAGAAAACTCAGACAGCTTGGTGTCAGCTCTCCCTCCTGCAGGAAGTCCAGCCCTTCCTCCCACCGGACAGCTTTAGATACACCGTTCAAGCACTGGTCCAATCCCACCTGGATGGGGGCTATGCACTCCTCGAAGGCCTCCCGTCGTCCTATCTTGTGCCCCTTAGAAGTGTCCTATCCAGCCGTAAGCCTCATAAAGGGTCTATGCAGATACAACCACATCATCCTGGCTCTCATCGACTTTAACTGGTTCCCACTGCATGCACAACTCGCCTCCAAGTCTTGCTGCATCATCTATAAGGCAGTCGCGCCCTAAAGTCACCCAGCTACCTTGCAGAGAAACTGTGCATCTCCGGTGGCAGTGCATCACCAGAAGCCAGGACACGTGCAGGCTTGAAATCCGCTGCTGCAAAAAGGAAAGGGCCAGACATCAAGCCTTCTCTGCGTACGCCCCAGGACTATGGAACCTCCTCCCCATCAGCATTAGACTTGCCCCCACCCTCTGATAATTCAGACAATAACTCAACACCAACCTTTTTAAGGAGTCTCTGCTCCTCAAAACCTAGGCATCACGTCGCCCCTCACGCCACCTGACTCGCTAGACGCTGCCAGCCCCTCCCCACCACTCGGTGCAGTTGTACCCCTCCTATGTGCTCCTCTGTACCCTACCCCCCTGCTGTATTGTTACCTCTGAAAAGCTTTCCATTATTCATCTGTACTGTTGTATACCTCTGCAAAGCACTATGTTGCTTCTCAAAGCTAGGTCCGCGCTCAAGAAATACCAAAATAATAATATAGAGAACTAATTGTAAATTGAAGGGTTTTTTGCCCCATTCTTTTCCAATTTGTTCTGTAAAATGCACCATTTCAACACATTATTTCAAAAAATGTTCTCACCCATAAATTATTTGTGGCTCCGTCGCTACTGTCATCAGCACGTAGCAATTTGTGGGACATGTAAGTGCCCCTTCACTATCAATTCTCACTGGCCGCTACTGATATTTAATCACTTGCAGTGTGTGAGGAGCCGGGAATGAGATGCGGACACAGTGGATTCATGGTTTTGGTAAAAAAACTTTTACTAAAATTAAAGAGGGTTGGGAAATGCCTCTCTGTCCCTGCTCTAAGAGGCGTTTCCCTACCTAAAACCAAAGATAAAGGTCTGTCAATGGTCATAATGTCCAAAGCAAAACATCCTGTGTCCAAAGTACTATTCTGGCCCTCACATTCTAAAAATCAACTCTAAGGTGAAAAGGGGAAATATCTTTGGTCCTGAGTAATGTATAAATGTTCCAAAAGTGACAAGGGGGGTCCTGGGAGTCTCTCTGCCAGACATTAGTCCTGGTTATGAGAGACTTACCCAGAGTCTTTAGCTCACTATCTTTCACAGAGAAGAAATATCCCAAACATAGCAGTCTTTGTCCTGCCCTGGAAATTGCATAACTCGAACCCAAAAGTTTATTTAATTTGACATTTGTATAGCGCACCAAACCCAGAGGTATGAGGGCGCTGGTTACAATAAGCGCATTTTGTGAATAATACTTAAGATACAGCTTTTCAAATGAGTAAGACAGTTACATGAAATACAAAGATACAGGGCAAGCAGTGTTGTTCATTTATAGGTCTTATGTAAACAACCAGTTTTGAGGCATTTGCGGAAAGTCCAATAAGAGGGCTCGCCTCTTAGGGGTATTGGTAGGGCATTCCAGTGTTTGGTGACCACTACCGGGAAGCTGTTACCCCCGGTTCTTTGTAGTTTGAATCTAGGGATGGAGATCAAGTGTGACTGGGAGGACCTGGTTCCAGAAGGATGGAGTTCCTTGTTCCAGAGGGTGATTGCCTAACCCATGGATTTCTCTTCACTCTGTTTTATATTCAAGAATATCAGTTCCTTGAGTTTCTCTTCATCAGCAACACAACTGGTACAGAAAACAGCTTGGCTCTTAGTCTTTATCTTGTTAGGATGCCTCGCATACTCTCCTAACAGGTTTTCACTCTTCTTTAATACGCTTCCACAGCCTATTCCCAGTCCTGATGTGCTCTTATCATGGCTTCCTGGCATACTATCTTTTACAAACTGTTCAACTTGACCATGCTTGTCAGGGCTTTCTCACATAAACATGCTCATAACTTGCATCTGCCTTGTCTATTCCCCTGTCAGGGCTTTTTATATATGATCACACTTGCAACTTGCATCCTGCCATACAGGGTTTTCTTATTAATGTATTTTCCTTGCACCTGTAATTTGCCAGGTATACTATACTACCAGGGCTTCTCTTATGTGTATTGCATACACTCACAAACATGAAAGTCTCTTATACTGGTTCCGTTCTCCCCTTTAAAGCATTGCTTACTTGCTCGTTCTCTTTCATGTGCTTCATTAATAATTATTCAGGTTTGGGATGGCTGCCAATATGCCCCTATGTCCCTGCTTCCCTTGGGTGGGCTCACTGGCTCTTGCTGTCGTATTCTGTTTCTCCAGCGTCAGGCTGGTGGCGTCATTCAGCGTTTCCTTCCTTCTCGCCGCTTCTGCTTCTCGACTTCTCTGCCTCTCGCAGTTCCTGCTGGGCTCTACTGCTTCGGGCTTCGGTAAGGTTGATGCTGCCTTCCATCATCTGCAAATGCCCAGAAGCCTTCCGACTGCTTCTGGTGTTCCCACAGTGTGTTCTCGGTCATGGTCAGCTTCCCTTCTCTTTGTCGACAAGCCAGTTGGCTCCACGGAACACTCTTCAGCCCCACAGTCTCTCGTCCGTACCGAGAGGAGCAGCGTTCTTCCACCAGCAGCGCGCCTCTGTCAGCTGCTTTGCCAATTTAAATTTCTCACCCGCAGGTATGCGCTCCCAACAACTAGAACATAGCTTGTGCTCTTGGCCTCCATTGATCTGCATTACACGGCTCATCTTCTTCATCAAAGTATTCTCGTATTTATGGAATGGAAGTCCATTCTTGACGACTTGCATGTAATGTCTGGGAAGTGTTCTCAGTGATCTTTAAGAGCAAGTCAGTTCTGGATGACTTGTAGGTAGAGTCTGAGAAGGTATGTTCATGAGTCTTAAAGGGTAAGTTAGATTTTGACAGTTTTGAAACAGATTGTGTGTAAAGGTTTTCAGTACCCTTCCTAGGTGCATGTGGGGAGGTATGCCAATATACCATTTAGGCATTGGGCATGGATGGGGTATCCTCAAAAGAAAAAGGGGGATACGATGTCTCATCCGATGATGCCATGATACTCTCCCGGAGGCTGTGGCCCCCCCAGGTGATTCTTCCTCATATAGCCACCCCAGGGTCAGGCTCAGGTAGCGGCTACCGTCTGCTGGCCACCGTCCGCTGGCCACATGGTGAGAGGTCACCACCGGGAAACGAGCGAGGACACCATTGGATTCATCACAAGTGTTAGAATCCCCTCCAGAGTAGTCCGCCCCCTTCCGGTCCAAGAGCTGCTCCCGCCACTCGCATGCACATAGCATCTACTGGGTGCACACACTGATGGCTGGTATATTTGGGAGACTGGCACCACCCCCTCTTGTTTATACACTAGGTCAGGGGTCTGCAACTTCCATCTCTCCAGATGGTTTGGACTATGGCTCCTATGATCCCTCACCATTGACTTTGCTTATTGGGACTGCTGGGATTTGCAGTCCAAAACATCTGGCGAGCCATAGGTGGCAGCCCCCAGCACTAAGTGACAGATGTAAGGTTTGATTAAAAAGAACAAGTTACTTCTTACCTTGTAACGTTCTTCGACGGGATGTTCCTCCGACGTATTCCTTATCTTAGATATCTCCTTCCATCTCTGCTGGCCTCGGAAAATTTTTCTCTAGAGGGCGCTGCGCGTCGACGTCCTCCGAGTCGATGTCCCTCGACAGCTGCCGTATCGACGTTTACGTCATCCTGCCTATAAAGGCCGCGCGCAGCGTCCGTTGCTCAGTTCCGTTTTGTAGCCCACAGTATTTCTGTCTGGACTAGACTAATCACCCTGAAGGAGCGTAAGCTGCAACAACAAGGGAAGTAGAACTGCGGGGATGGATGGGAGGGTCGATAAGGAATACGTCGGAGGAACATCCCGTCGAAAGAACGTTACAAGGTAAGAAGTAACTTGTTCTTCGAAGGGATTGTGTCCTCCGACGTATTCCTTATCTTAGATAGGCTCCCATAGCAGTATTCTATTATTGGAGGAGGGAGTACTGACTTCACACTGTCTTCTATTGATGAATAGAGTGCAGTACAGCCCTTCCAAACCTAGTCTCTTGACTGGAGGAGGAATCCAAGTTGTAAAATCGTGTAAAGGTATGGACAGACGACCATGTAGCGGCCGCACAGATGTCTTTAACCGGCACACCTCTTTTGAGGGCCGATGAAGCTGCAATACCTCTGGTCGAATGAGCCCTAAGGTTTTGAGGGGGCTCTTTCCCTGCCAGTTTATAACATTCCAGAATGGCTAGAATGATCCATCTGGAAATGGTCTGCTTGGTTATTGGTAACCCCAGCTTGTGGCCTGCGTAACCTACAAACAGCTGGTCTGCCTGTCTTATCCTGGCTAGTCTACTGATGTAAAAACTTAAAGCCCTTCTAGGGTCTAGCCTGTGTAACCTCTCTTCCTCTTTCCCCGGATGAGGAGGAGGATAGAAAGATGGTAGGGTAATCTTCTGAGTGATATGGAATTCAGAAACCACCTTTGGGATGAAATTAGGCTTCACTTGCAGGACAACTTTGTCTTTGTGAAAGATTGTATGAGGGGGTTTACAAGAAAGAGCTTGTAATTCGCTCACCCTTCTAGCAGATGTAAGCGCTATTAATAAAACAGTTTTAAGGGTAAGGAATCTTAACGAACAAGAATGGAGTGGTTCGAAAGGTGTGCCCATCAGGAAAGTTAGGACTAAGTTTAAATCCCATAGGGGAACTTGGAATGGTCTTGGGGATAAACATTGGTTAACCCCTTTAGAAACTGTATTACCAAGGGTAACTTGAAATAGGATGGTTCTTCCGCAGTGCGCTTAAAGATGGATAGCGCTGCGAGATAGCCCTTAATGGTGCCAACTTGAAGGCCTGAATTCGCCAAATAGAGTAGGAAGGACAAAACCATTGGTGTACCACATGAAAAGGGGTCGATATTCTGTTCTCTACACCAGCTGCAAAATCTGTTCCAACGGCAGCAGTATAGAGACTTTGTTGCTGGCCTCCTTGCCGAAAGCAACACCTCCATAACATCATCAGGGAGGTGCCAATCCTTGTACCTCAGCCTTTCAGAAGCCAAGCGTGAAGGTTGAGGGTTTTGATGTCTGGATGGAGAACCTGACCTCCCTTCTGTGAGAGTAGGTTCTCTCTGAGTGGAAGTCGAATTGGAGGGCAGATGGACAAGTCTAGAAGGTCCGGGTACCACGTTCTCCTGGCCCAATCCGGGGCAATTAGGATCATGGTTCTCCGGAATCTTCTCAACCTCCTGATCATTTGAGGAATGACAGGGACCGGTGGGAACGCGTACAGAAGCGGAAACTCCCAGTCCACTATGAACGCGTCTCCCAGAGCTCCTCTCGGGGGAAATTCCCTTGAGCAGAACAGATTGCATTTCCTGTTGACGCTGGTGGCGAACAGATCCACCTGAGGGGTTCCCCAAAGGGCGAAGATCTCTTGAAGTACTTCCTGAGCTAGTTCCCACTCGTGGGAGACTGTGCTCTGCCTGCTCAGAGCGTCCGCTGTCAAGTTCTTCTCTCCGGCTAGGTGAACTGCCGATAGATTCCTTCTTGGATTGCCCAAAACCAGAGCTGCATCGCCTCTCTGCACAGGGGTAGTGATCCTACGCCTCCTCTTTTGTTGAGGTAATGCATGGCCACCGTGTTGTCCGTCATTATCAGGACGTTTTTCCCTTGTACAGCTGGCAGGAACGCCTTCAGCGCAAGTCTGATGGCTCTCAGCTCTAACAGGTTGATATGTAGTCTGGACTCCGATGGAGACCAACGACCGCTGATGGTCAAGTCGTTGGCGTGGGCTCCCCACCCCGTGAGTGAGGCATCCGTGACTACTGTTATCTCCGGCCAGGGTTGCCAAAACTGTTCTCCTTTCAGAATGTTCTCCTGACAGGCCCACCACTGAAGGTCTCGAGCCACCCCGTCGGGAACCTGAAGAAGATCTGTCATTCTCCCTGAGAATGGTGACCACTGAGTCCTCAGTGTCCACTGGAGGGATCTCATTCTCAAGCGAGCCTCTGGCACTAGGAAAATGCAGGATGCCATGAGGCCTAGCAACCTCAAAAAGTCGAAGGCTGGGAGACGTTGGGCACCTTGGAACTTGGTAACCATCTGTAGAATATCTTGAGCCCTCACCTCTGGTGGCGAGGCTTTTCCCAGGGAAGTGTCCAGGATCGCTCCTATGAACTGGAGTCTCTGCGATGGTATCATTTGTGACTTTTTTAAATTGAGGGAGAAGCCCAGTTTGTGAAGGGAGTGGCACACGTGATTTAGCTGGATCTGAGCTTGTTCCGAAGATACAGCCCTGATCAACCAATCGTCCAGGTAGGGGTAGACGTGAATCCCTTCCCTCCTTAGACTTGCCGCCACTACCGACATTAACTTGGTGAAGACCCTCGGGGCGGAGGTGAGCCCAAATGGCAGCACTCGAAATTGATAATGAGAGTTGCCAATTGCAAACCTCAGGTATTTCCTGTGTTTGAGATGGATAGGCACATGGAAATAACCGTCCTCAAGGTCCAGAGATACCAACCAGTCCTGGAACTGAAGGGCCTGGAGGATCTGAGAAAGAGGGACCATCTTGAATTTGACTTTCCTGAGGAATTTGTTCAATTCTCGCAAGTCCAAAATGGGTCTCAGTCCGCCGTCTTTCTCTGGAATGAGAAAGTAAGGGGAGTACCAGCCCTTGTTCCTCTCCGCTACAGGTACCGGTTCTATGGCACCTTTCTCTAGCAGGTCCAAAATTTCCTGCAAGAGGAGCGGATCTGGAGCTTTCTGAGAGCTGATCCCTGGTGGATGACACTGAGGTATGCGTAGGAAAGGCAGGCAGTAACCTCGGGCAACTGTTTCCAATGCCCAAGCATCTGACGTGATAGCCTGCCATTCCGCCAGATGTTGAGTCAACCTGCCTCCTACAGGTGTCCTGTGAGGGAAGTCCTCAGAGTGGTTTTGGGGCGGCTGATGCAGATGCCGATGGTAAAGAGGCACCTGCTGTTGCTGCGGCTTTTGAATATATACCCCGTCCACCTCGGGTAGTTCTTCTTTGTCCCCTTTGAGCCGGTCGTCCTCTACCTCTTCCGAATGCGGAGTAGAAGCGAAAGGACTTGCCCCTCGCAGAGGTTCCTGTGGGACGAAAAGGTGTCTGACGGATTGCAGCGCCTAGGGATTTTGCTGCTGCTTTTGAAGTTTGCAGTTTCTCTAAACTGTCATCCGCCTTTTTCCCGAACAAAGAAAAGCCATCGAATGGCATGTTCAAGAGCCTGGCTTGCACATCTGGGGCAAAACCAGACTTTCTCAACCAAGCGAATCTCCTGGTTGTTGTACTTGCCGCCATTGCTCTGCTGATACTGTCAGCCGAATCAATGCCCGTCTGGAGGGATTCGCACATAGCGTCTTTACCGTCCTGTATGATATTCAGGAACGCCTCCCTTTCTTCTCCCTCCGGGATGCAGTCAGCCGCTGTAGAAGCACACTCCCAAAGTGTATGGCTGAATCTAGCAAGGGTGCAAGTAGCATTAACAGATTTTAACGCCATGCTACATGCCAAAAAAACTTTCTTTGCCATAGCATCATATTTTTTATCGTCCCTGTCCTGTGGGACGGTAGGGTAAGCAGTCTTGACATCAGTAGAAGGTGCTGCCTGTACCACCAGACTTTCTGGGGATGGGTGTTTTGACAAAAACACCGGGTCTGTAGAAGATACCCTGTATTTTGTAGACAGTTTTTTATTTACTGCCGGGACGACATCTCGGGTTTCCCAGTTCGTCATAACCTTCCTCTGAAGAGCTTTATGAAAGGGAACTACAGGATCCTCTTGTGGGCCTTTGTCAAGAATATCCGTGAGGTCATCTTGTTTGAAAGACTGTGAAGGTGCAGACCACCCCATAAACTCTGTGATCCTGGCCATTAAGGCTCTATAGGGGGTTTCAGCATGCTCCCCCGGGTCTGGCCTAGCAAACTCCACCTCAGGGGGAGTGTCTAACCCACTTGCCTCATGTAAGGAATCATGAAGATCCTTTAACCTGCTTTCTTCAGAGGAAAACTCCTCTCTAATTGGGGTTACAGGTACCTGCAATTCAAATGTGTCTTCCTGTTCAGACAATTCACCCTCTTCCATAATTGAGGACATAGTTCTCAATTGTTCTGAACTCATAAAGGGTGTAAACCCCATCTCCAAGGCAAAGGGTGCCAAACTTGTCATAATCGGCCTCGAAAACGTCGATGTCGTTGACGTCGAAGGCTTCGAGCGTGGCGTCGAAAACAAAGGCGGAGGCCTCGATGACCTCGACAGAATTGGGATTCTGCTCGACAATCTCGACGCCATCGTCATCGAGGACTTGGGGATAGCCACTGGGTGTGTCGTAACTGTGACTTTTCTTGGCATCGACGCCGGTGTCGAAGATGGCGTCGAGTCGACAGACCCGTGTGTCAAAGGTCCCTTCGACAACGGCGTCGAAGACACCGACCTCGGCGTCGACGGAACCTTCGTCGACGGCGTCGACGGAACCTTCGAAGAAGGTTTTGAGGTCATAGTCCTACTCGAGGGTTCGAGACGCGCTCTAGAAGTTTCCTTCGCCGGGTACTGCGACTCGCAGCGTTTTTGACCTTCGGGTCTTTCGACCAGAGCATCGCTCTCGGCAGTCTTCGAGGGGGTCGAGGCCGCTTTCTCGAAGACTCACATCATATTTTTGCGGTATTCCTCCCATTCAGCACGGGAACTATGTTTCGTGGGGCGAGGGATTCTCTTTGGAGAAACAGAGGAAGAGGAAGACGGAGAAGGGGATCTTCGACGTCTCCTCTTCGAGTGCTTCGATCTCGAGGAGTGATGGGACCCACTCCGAGACCTGGAACGCGAATGGTGACGAGGAGACGAATGTCTCGACTTCGTCGAGGAAGAAGAAGCTTTAAAAGTCTTACCTTTCTCCAGCTTCCCCCTACGCTCCTTCAGGGCCTTAGCTGTCATGGACATACAGTCCTTGCACTCCGAACAATGGTGTTCAGCTCCCAAACACCACAGACAAACTTTGTGAGGGTCAGTCAGCGACATCTTTTTCCCACAATCTCGGCATTTTTTGAAGCCGGACCGAGGAGTTGTCGGTTCCGACGAAGAAGCCATCGAGTACGGATCGAATAACTCGAGGTAAATAGGATTAACCTGACAAAACTGAGCAACGGTATTCCGAAGCACTGAGTAAGCGCGGAAAAACGGAACTGAGCAACGGATGCTGCGCGCGGCCTTTATAGGCAGGATGACGTCGACACGGCAGCTGTCGAGGGACATCGACGCGCAGCGCCCTCTAGAGAAAAATTTTCCGAGGCCAGCAGAGCTGGAAGGAGATATCTAAGATAAGGAATACGTCGGAGGACACAATCCCTTCAAAATAAAAATACTACTTTCAACTAGTGTGCTGTACACTTCTGGGAACATGGTAATAATGTGCATTGCACTTGAGTTGTACCCTAGGCTGTCTTGGGAGTTTTGCACTGCCTGTGCTTTTTTGAGGAGCTTGGGGATGGACCCCTCCACGAAGTCTCACAGGGTAGTCCCCCCACGTTTTGTGTTATGCCCCAGGCTTTTTCCATTGTACTCTCAGGACTGAAAACATCCATTATATTAAATTGTGTTCTCGTGCTACCAATAGTTCACCGCACACATCCTGCCTGTCCCCTTTTCTTATCCTCACTCTTCTTCTCTCCTCAGACTAAGGTCTGGTCATCTCTGGCAGAAACACAATATGCCTACTTCCCAGGCGCTCGCAGACCCCTAAGGTGGTAATTTGGCACAGCATGGCGAAGTTTCATAATGTCACCTGCTTATAGTCATTTCTTGTTTGGCAGTCTTGCAGCTTGTAATGCATGATAAGAATGTTCGTATTTCCACATTAAAAAAACATAAGCATGTGTTGAAGTCCCTGCTTTGCTCGGGCTATCACCTCGGGTTTGTGGGCTTTTACCGGGACGTCGGAGACAGTGGGTGAGACTCCACGATGTAGCCATTAACACTTAATTAAGGCCATTTGAGGTGAGTTTACACGTGTTTAATTGGAGTTGGTTTGTGGTTTGTCCATATTTATACAATAATTAACAGTTCGTATCTCTTGTCAACCTTGGTTTACTTTGGTTTTCTATAGGGCTTTGAGCGCATCCCGCCATCAGACATGGGAGAAGAAGCAGCTTTGTATTCTCTCTTCTCTAACGTTAGGGTCAACGTGGCAGCTGCAAGGAAGGACAAAGAGCGGCTGTGCACTGGCAGCCCTGTCTGCGAGCTCTGGCTAGCACAGCCCGGGCCTGCCAGGGAAATGTCCTGCGCGCGCCTTCCAGGATGAGCACTCTCTGCCAGGGGGGCGCGTCAGGGCACGGTGACAGGGCAATCCAGGATATAGTTTTTTTTTTTTTTTTTTTTTTTATCGACATGGTTTACGTTTGCGGGCCAGAACCCATGACTCCAGTATGTAACTATTGCGGTTAGAAGTAGATGTTATAACTGTTAATGTTATCGTAATGGCTTCACAAATAATCTACGAATATACCATGCCTTTACTAAACCGAGATGCATGCCTAATAATAGCAACATATTTGAATAGTGCTTTATTCTGACTTCCACCTGCTTCTAAGAGCTGCAATAGTAAGCGTTATTGCGGAAATGGAAAAAAGAAGTGCTTGCACTCGCCATTCGTGGCCAGTAATACAAGTTAAGTCTTCATGTCAGTAAGCAATGACACCGC
Organism: Ambystoma mexicanum; assembly: GCF_040938575.1. Taxonomy (NCBI): domain Eukaryota; kingdom Metazoa; phylum Chordata; class Amphibia; order Caudata; family Ambystomatidae; genus Ambystoma; species Ambystoma mexicanum. Next base: position 918,438,912 of record NC_090926.1, on the reverse strand, counting down.
CCCTAGTGAGAAACAGTTGCTGAAAGTGATCATTACCACTGTGTTGGTGCTCTGTTTGTGAGTCTTTTATCCTCTTCCTTTCACCAAGTCACTCTCTCTGGCTCATTTCCCAAGTTTCATTGTTCCCCCCTTTTAATCTCCCTCTGTTTCTTTGCAAATCATTCACACATTCTTCTTTTGGAATTCTCTTGCCCGCACTCTGGTCACCCATTCTCCCACTGTGAACTGTTTCTCACTGAAGGCCTCGTTCTTTCACCCCTTGATCCAGTTCTGCTTTTCTAATTTGCTCTCGAAAAGGCACTCAGCCTTGCACATTTATGTCGAACTCCTTATTATAACAATAACACCCGATCCGGCGGACCAGCTTTAGATCCACCGTTCAAGCACTGGTCCAGTCCCACCTGGATGGGGGCAATACACTCCTCGACGGCCTCCCGTCGTCCCCCATCGTGCCCATGTGACCTTGATGCGGCCGCACACCTCATTAAGGGTCTATGCAGATATGACCACATAACCCTGGCCCTAGTCGACTTTCACTGGCTCCCACTGCATGCACTATCGCCTTCAAGTCTTGGTGCATCATCTATAAGGCAGTTGCGCCCTAAAGTCACCCAGTCATCGTGCAGAGAAACTCAGCATCTCCAGTGGACAGTGCATCACCAGAAGCCAAGACACGTGCAGGCTTGAAATGTGCTGCTGCAAAAAGGAAAGGACCAGCAATCGAGCCTTTTCTGACTATGCCACAAGACTATGGAACCTCCTGCCCGTCAGCATCAGACTCATCCCCACTCATGATTTCACACTTTCTTTCTCTCTGCAAGAGCATCTTTTTAGCGAGTCTGGGGTGAGCATGGCATGCTGACACTTCTCAGTACGCTATAGCTGATTTATGGTACGGAACAATGATCATATTGTATGATTTGGCTTCTGTGACGAATCATGGGATTTGGTCCCATGAGGGAGTCTTTTCTTGTGAGACTAGGGAGGTGAGCCCGCTGTGCAATATTCCCCCTAGGCGTGGCTGAAGGCGGGATCTAAAAGGGAGAGACTTCTTCTTGGGAATTTGGACTACCGTTCTGAGAAAGGAGCTTCCTGTCCACCTCACACAAGAAACAAGGAGAGAAACATCTATGACACCAAGATCATCCTCATGTTTTACTGCAGTACCGCAGCTGAAGAATGTCTGTTTGGTACTGAGACAAGTAAATATCAGAGTAGGAAAGAATGATCGGTTGCCCGACAATGAGCCGAGGAAGTCCAATGGATTTAGGCAAAGCCTGCCTTAAACACAAAGAAATTACTATTCCTGGAACTTGGGGAAGCCTCAGCCTGACCTCATAAATCTGGGAGCAGTTGGGCAAACATGGAGAGAGACCCTGGAGTTTCAAATAGAATCTGCAGAGACCGAGATGACGGACTCCTGAGTGCCGTGAAGGAAGGAGAAAATGATGTCTGAGAAACACCCCTGGGCAGAGAACCTACCGGGAGGCTCTGTCCGAAACGAGCATCCCAGGAGGGATTTGTTCATAGGAAAAACCAACCAAGGAATGGAGAGGGAGGATAAACCTCTCGATACCGGAGTCATCATACCCCGAGCAGTACCGATGATGGAAATAACCAAAAAAGTGAAGGATATCTGATGTACGGTAACCAGGCGGAGAAGAGGGAAAGAGAGAGACCCTCTCCAAACTAGTAATGCAGTACACTGACCAGTACCTGAAGGTACTCTGAAAGGAAGCACAGAAGCCATCCTAGAGAAATGAAATGAAGAACCAAAGAGTCGCCAACCTGATGACGCAAGCCGAAACCAAGAACGTAAAGGGAAAACCGGGAGACCAGGGCAGCAGTATCAAATGGTGATACCCTGAATGGGAAAGTTATGAGAAGAGTGAATACAACTATGGACCCCACTTACTCCTCCCAGTATGAACAGAAGTTGATGTAAGGGTGCAGAAGGAGGAGACTGACACACAGGCGGAATAGTGATTGCTATAAACCTTTAGTTAAGAAAATAAAGAGAAAACTAACCTCCCTATCTCTAAGAAGGGTTTCCCTGCCTCAACTAGAATACTAAGGTGGTCGTCTGGATGTCTGTGTAAATCAATAGTCCACCGTCCTGTGTCCAAAACCCTGCTTCTGTCCCTTACACTTGTAACTAAACTAAAGGTTGTGCCAATGTTCTTGGTCCAGGAGATCGACTCCCTTCTCCTGGACTGGGTATCACAGTTCCTGATTATGGTTTGCCTTACAAGTTCTATACCAGGGGGAATGACTTCCTTCTGCGGGTCCTGTATTTCACCAATAAAGGATAGCCAAACCTATAATACTTGATATCTGAAAGCTCTCAGTTTACCATTCCAGGGGAATGACTTCCTTCCCATGGGTCAAATGATCTCAACACAACAATAGTCCTGCCAGTGGGGATGACTCCCTTTCCCTGGCATCTAGGTTATCGGGAGAATGTCTCCCTTCTCCTGGTATTTCAGCTTCAAAGTTCAACACAACCTGGGGGAATTACTCCCTTCCCCATGACTTTCTTTAATGTCCGCAGTGCACAACACCAGGGTGAATGACTCCCCTTTTCTGCCCTCTCTTTTACTTAGTTTCACAACTTCAACATACCAGGGGGAATAACTTCCTTCCCCTGGTCTTCCTTTCCTTGGTTTCGGGCCAGCTTAGTTCACCCTCCTGCTAAGCCAGGCCCAGAGGAAAACAATATGCAAATCTCTTGTGTGCGGGTCCCAGACCTGTATTTCTCTGCTTCTCGTGATGGGCAGACTTGCTTTACTCGCCTGCCAAGTATTGCCATGCGTAAGATTATGGAGGACTCTTCCTTGGTTCTCTTTCTTTAGGTGGGGGTTTTCAGGATACCCCTTAATGATACAATATCCACTTTTTTTACTCTCTGGGATATTGTGTGTGAGAGGAGTCTAATGTTGCCCCAGATTTGTATGTTTTCCTTCTTGGTGCCTCTTTGTGGTTGCCAAGACCATCTTCTACCCCCACCAACCGGCCCATTCACTCCCATAACTTTTTTGGGTTCTTCTTCACAGGCTCTGGCCAGTCCCAGAGTATGATTCCTCCCTGCTCATGTCTCTCACACCATAATGAATAGATATACAATACTGAAAACCCGGGATGCACAGTTAGAATTCTTCATTATGATTAATGTGCTTGTGAAATATCTGCCATAAAGATCGGAGATCGGCAGCGGCTTGATACAGGTGAACGGAAAGGAACTGGATAGGACACATGTTGAGGTATTTAGATAAATCTCCTTTATTTCTCGTACAACCTTCTTCCTCTGTTTCTCTCTCTTCCTGCCTCTTCCTTCTCATCTTCCCCTTTCTTGCCACCTGATCACCTCACATGGTCCCTCTTCCCCGTGCCCCTTGTTCATCCTCTAAAAGGAACAGTGTCACTATACAACTTCACCCCCTCGCATATATCCTTTGACCCGTCTTCTATCTCTTCTACCAGGCGAAGTGGCTTCCTGACCAACCTCTGAGGTCTGCCTCGTCCTCCTTCCTTGGTGTGTTCAGTAGACCGTCTCTCCTCTGTTCTCATTGGGTTTTCAGCTTCCTCCATTGGGTGTCAGGGTATTCTTGTATCTTCATCGTCTCGCCTGTTTCCTTCTAGATCTTCTTCATTCTTTTGGAATAGATATATTTCTCCAGCATGGGGTCTGGCATGGATTCACATGCTCATGAATATTCCCCGTCGTCAGGCTGGGAATCCTCGTTATAGAAAAAATCAGTATCAGTTTCGTTTCTGATCTGTCTTTCTTAGTAGTAACCAATCACTGGTCTCTGGGTCATACCACCCCCAGCCAATGACTGCCCTCTCCCTAAGCCCCGCCTCTGGCAGCCGTCCTCAGATTTTTACCGCACGTTCAAGTGTTGGGAGTCCTCGTGCTGTAGCTCTCGAGCTTTTCTGCGTTTTCGCGTTTTTTCAGGAGATTTTTCTCATTTTTCGGTTAAAAAGAGCCTCAAGCTCCACTGTTTCTACATCCGATCAACAGGGACCCGTTTCGGAGTTTTCTACGCCCCTCAAGGGTGAAGATTTCGTCGAGTTACGCTTTTGGAGGATTCCAGAAGTTCCGAGGCCTACCCCGGACATGGCCCAGGAGAAAGGAAGCTCGACGCCCGGGAAGCTGTTCAGGACCTGCCCTGGATGCCAGCTTCAGAACGTGTTCAAGGAGGACGAGCATTTGTTATGCCTCTACTGTCTCCATGAGGACAAGACGCACGTGGAGAAGGACTGTGCGTTTTGTGGGAACATGTCGGACCGGACCATGAAGGATCGGCACCTCCGTCTCGCCAACTGGCTGGAAGGTAAGAGCCCGTGAGGCGAGACGAAGTCTGAGTGGTCTTCTAAGTCCTGTGAGGGTGCCCCGGCGACGGGGGCCCAACAAAAGGCCAAGCACCGCGAGTCCGCAGGCACCGGGAGCGCCAAACGGTCGGGCTCCTTGGCTGCCAGGCAGGGCGCATCCTCCCCGGCGCCATCAACCACGAGCCAACCCTCTGGCTCGGGTAAGAGGAAGTCCGTGAACCCGGCGAAGCTTCTGGAGAGGCCCCGGTCGATCTTGACGATTCCGGCAGAGGGGGAGCGAGGCTCGGACCCTCCCCCCAAGGTGAAGGCACCAGGCGTGCAGAAGGTGACGATGGCCTTAATTCACCCTGCTAAGACCTCTATTGAGGATGTCGCAGCGGCCCTGGCTCAGCCTGTGGAGGCTACGCCAGTGGAGGTGACCTCAGGATCCAGAGTCTCCCTGCCACCGCGGAGGGAGTCGTCTTTCAGGCCCATCGAGAATACCCCCACGAAGTCCCCGTTGGAAAAGGAGGGGGAGGGGCAGGTGGCCATCGTGGATACGGACACGACCTCTGAAGAAGAGCTCATCGAAGTCGTGGAGGAGGCCCAGCCCATTGGGAGGGATCCCGACGAGGGCGACGACGAGAGCGACGGTGTCGCCGACGAGGTTCCTCAAGAGCCCTCGCGCCTGTCGTTTCCGGTGCCGCAGGACACTTCGGCTGCCATTTTGTTAGCAATTCAGTCCTTATGCTCGGAGATAAGGACAAGGTTGCTCCTCCCCCCGACGGAGGTACCTGAGCCAGACCCGACGGGGGAACCGGAGTCGGGACCTTCGGAAAGTCCACTGCATAAGAAGAGGAGGACGCATCCTCTGCCACCTCTCCCTCCTCTGCGGCCCGCTCTGCCTTCCCCCCGGTCAACTACCCACGGGGATGATACAGGCACGGACACGGCTACGACAGGTACAGATGACGACGGAGGTGATGACGGGACGTGTCCCCCGTCGCCCCCTGCTCGGGCGTCCCCGCCCGACGAGATTGGATCCTTCCATGCCATGCTTTGCAGGGCATCCAAGCTCTTCCATCCCTGCCCGAAGAGAAGAAAAAGGAAGGGTTCCTTTACCAACGGCGCGAGGCTAAAAGGAAGACGGTCCTCGTCGTACCACTTCTGGATAACATCTGGGATGAGGGGCTCTCCCTCCTCAAGAACCCTGCCACAGCGCCTCCAAAGAGGGACCGGTACGAGAAGAAGTACCGGATCCCCGACGCTGCCCCCTTGTGCCTTCGGGCACAACCTACCCCTGATTCGGTCATCTCGGCAGCGGCAAAGAAGAAAGCTGGGGGGGCATCGGCCTCGACATCAACTTCCCTGCCGGTCGGCGAGGGCAGGAAGCTGGACACGATGGGACGACGGGTCATCTCATCCGCAGCGACGACTATCAAGGCGGCCAACGCCCTGGCTATCGTAGTCCGCTACGACAGAGAGTTGTGGTTCAAAATCACCCCTCTATTGGATTTCCTTCCAGACTTCAAAAGGGCTGAGGCCCTTGAAATCTTACAGGAAGGTGAGATTGCTTCGGACCACGCCATCACAGTGGCAACGGACATCGCCGACACCGGTTTCCGTCAGTTGGGCACAGGCGTTTGCCTGAGACGACGAGGATGGCTCAAGGACGACGGATTTCAGCCAGGACGTATAAACCAAAGTTTTGGACATGCCCTTCGACGGGAACATCCTGTTTGGAAAGGCGGTTGATGAGTCCCTTCAGGCTATCAAGACAGACACGGAGACTGCCCGGGCACTGGGAGTGCTCCAACAACGACAGCCGTCCTTTCGGAGTGCCGGAGGCAGACAGGGTGCCTCCAAGGGATCCGGCAGTGGCTCCTCGACGTACCCCCAAGCGGCAAGATCTTCGTCTCAGGAGGCCTACAGGGGACGCAGCAAGTCGGGTGGTGCCCATCGTCGTCGACAGGGAGGTCAAGGAGGCAAGGCGGCCTCCAAACAAGGTTGAACCGACCGTGGGGTCGGGCCCCTGCTGAAGCACCCCGGTGGGAGGCCGGCTGGCGAGATTAGTCAGCGTGTGGAAGTCCATCTCCACCGACCGTTGGGTGCTGGACGCCCTGGCCCTAGGGCACGCCCTCGAGTTCCAGAAGAAGTGCCCTCGCGTTCCACCCGTGGCCAGGAAGGAAAATCACATCCCTCAACTACTGTTGGAAGTAAGGGCGATGCTCAAGAAAGGTGCCATCGAGCTCGTCCCAAAGAGGCTTCGGGGCTCCGGAGTTTACTCAAGGTACTTCCTCGTAAAGAAGAAGACAGGAGGATGGCGTCCCATCCTGGACCTGCGACGACTGAACAAGTACATCAAGGCACAGAAGTTCCGGATGGTCACCCTCCAGCATGTGCTGGGACAGCTGGAGGAGGGGGATTTCCTGTCGTCGTTGGACTTGGAGGATGCGTACTTCCACATGCCCATTCTAAAAAGACACCGAAAGTTCCTCGGGTTCCTGGTCCAAGGGAGGCACTACCAGTTCAAGGCCCTACCGTTCGGATTGAAGTCGGCACCCAGGGTGTTCACCAAGTGCCTCGCACCGGTGGCGGCGCGGCTGTGCCTACAGGGGATCCACGTCAACCCCTACCTGGACGACTGGCTCATCCGGGCAAAGACAAGGGAGCTCGCCGTGGAGCACACTGCGAAGACCGTCCAGCTGCTCACGGACCTGGGGTTCTCCATCAACGTTCCAAAATCCCACCTGGTCCCGTCGCAAGTCGCCTTGTTTCTCGGAGCCAAGCTCGACACAGTGGCGCGGCTGGCCTCGCAGTCGGAGGAAAGAACCAGGACCATCCTGGACAAGGTGCAGCGTCTGCTGGCCACGGACATGGCCAGGGTAAGATCTATCAAGTCCCTCCTCGGGATGATGTCCTCCTGCATTTATCTGGTGCGCCTTTGCAGACTTCGGATGCGCCCCTTACAAGAGTTCCTCGACGCCTGCTGGGTCCAGTCGACGGGCAGCTTCGAGGACAGGATTCCACTCAATGAGGCGTTCCGTCAAGCGATCCGGTGGTGGGGTACCCGCTCTCATCTGTCGGCGGGCACGGATTTTCAGACCCCAGCTCACCAGGCGACGGTGACGACTGATGCCTCCCTGGAAGGTTGGGGAGCGCACTCCGGAGATCTTCACACGAGAGGCCTTTGGCTCCCGTTGGAGAAGTCACTCCACATCAACATCTTGGAGCTCCGCGCAGTGTTCTGGGCCCTCAGGTCTTTTCTTCCGTCCCTCAAGGGCAAGGTGGTGAGGATCTTCACTGACAACACCACCACGATGTTCTACACCCGGAAGCAGGGCGGAACCAGATCCCCTGCCCTATCCAAGGAAGGCCAGGATCTGTGGCATTGGGCCGTCGCCCAAGGGATGTTTCTGGTGCCTTTTCATCTGGCAGGAATAAAAAACACCATCGCTGACTCACTCAGCAGAGAGCTGCGCTCGTGCCACGAGTGGGAACTACGCCAGGATCAAGTGGATCGACTCTTCCGACGATGGGGCGAACCCCAAATCGATCTCTTCACGACGGCGACGAACTCCAGTGCCGGAGGTTCGCCAGCAGGTTCCCCCAGCCGAGGAGCATGGGCGATGCTTTCTCGTTCCCCCCCTGGGACGGCCTATTTCTTTATGCATTCCCTCCATTGCCGTTTCTGCTCCGGCTCATCAACCAGCTCAAGAGGTCCCGGTGCAGGATGATCCTCGTCGCACCGGTGTGGCCGAGACAGATCTGGTTCCCGGACCTTCTGGACTTGTCAGCGTCCACACCAGTCAAGCTGCCGTCGGACGCGGATCTTCTCTCCGGAGAAGGAGGTGCCATTCTTCATCACAACCCAGAGTCACTGAACTTGCAGTCCTGGCTCCTGCAGCACTAGAGTTTGGAGGGTACGACATCCCAGCCGACTGCAGAGAGCTTCTTGCAAAGGCCAGGGCGTCCTCAACTCTCAAGTGCTACGGACATAAATGGAAGAGGTTCTCTGTCTGGTGCCGTGCACAGAAGATTAACCCTCTGCGGATTACGGCCCCTCAAGTATTGCCGTACCTACTGTCATTGGCCAAGGCTGGACTAGCTCACGCTTCCATCAAGATACATCTGGTCGCCATCTCACGATACACCAGAACTACGGGACGGGCGTCCTTGTGGTCTTATCGATTGGTGAAGGAATTCATGAAGGGACTATTCCGTTCGTTCCCGCCGGTGAAGGCCCCTGCCCCGGCGTGGGAGCTCAACGTGGTGCTGACCAGGCTCATGGGGGGCCCCATTTGAGCATATGCCTTCGGCACCGTTGAAGTTTCTGTTGTGGAAGACAGCATTTCTCGTGGCCATCACCTCCGCACGACGAGTGGGAGAGATCCAGGCCCTATCTTGCAAGCCACCATACTTGACTTTTCATGACACTAGGGTGGTGCTGAGGACGCACCCCTCCTTCATGCCCAAGGTGCCTTCAGACTTCCACCTCAACGAACCCTTGGTGTTGCCAGTTTTCTTCCCGTCGCCTTCGTCGCCGGCTGAGAGGACTCTGCACTCACTGGACGTAGCTAGAGCGCTGAAGTTCTACGTGGACCGCACGAAGAGTTTTCGGAAGACATCACAGCTGTTTGTAAACTTTGGACCTGTGAATCAAGGGAAGGCTCTCTCGAAGGCTTCCATTTCCAGATGGCTCTCCAGCTGCATCATGCACTGTCACCGGTTGGCAAACCGACCGCTGCCCGGCCATCCGAGAGTGCACTCGACCAGAGCGATCGCTGCTACCACGGCGTTCCTGTCTGGTGTGCCCCTGTTCGACATCTGCAGGGCTGCGACGTGGAGGTTGACGCACACCTTCACGAGATTCTACTGCGTCGATCAGGACTCCAGGGAGGTGTCCAGGGTCGGCCAAGCAGTGCTGCGCAACCTGTTCGCTTAAGGTGAGCCTGGTGGGGAGTTAAGAGATGCTTAATGATGAGTTTTTTGTATTGCTTAATGTTGAGCCTGTTGCCACCTCCCGTGGTTGTGCATGTGTATACTGCTACATATTCTTATATTCATTAGCATGTGAATCCATGCCAGACCCCATGCTGGAGAAGGAACAAATTACTTAACTGTAACTGTTGTTCTCCAGCATGGGTCTGGCATGGATTCACATGCAAACCCTCCCGCCTACCCCTCTGCGGCTCTTCACTTGGCCAAACTGCCACTTTATGTGCTACCAAATCTGAGGATGGCTGCCAGAGGCGGGGCTTAGGGAGAGGGCAGTTATTGGCTGGGGGCAGTATGACCCAGAGACCAGTGATTGGTTACTACTAAGAAAGACAGATCAGAAACGAAACTGATACTGATTTTTTTCTATACCGAGGATTCCCGGCCTGACGACGGGGAATATTCATGAGCATGTGAATCCATGCCAGACCCATGCTGGAGAACAACAGTTACAGGTAAGTAACTTGTTCCATATTTTTTTTCTAAAACAATCTATGCAGTACAATCAGCAAGAACAACTTAAAAGTAGGTCTGTTCCCCTTCAATAGCCCACCCAATTCCTGGATCTTATGTTTAAACCTTAAAATAAAGCAAAACAAGAAAATACGAACCCAGAAGGAAAAAACAACCCAAACCAAACCCCCCATTGAATTTGACTTGTTCCTTAATGGGTAGCCAGTGAGCAACTCGCCTGGCTTCAGTAATGTGAATTCTTTTGGGAATACTGAGAGCTGCACGCAGTGCATTTTTCTGCACTATTTGGAGCCTGCTGAGATTTGTGGCTAAGGTGCCTGCAAGGATGGCATTGCAGTAGTCCAGCTTAGCTCCGATAGTGGCACGGGCGATGGAGAGGCAGTTTTGGGGGGAGAGGAAAGGTTTGATGGCATTGATGAGTTTGGTGGTGTGGGCTGAGGCTGAAGCAATGGCACTGACCTGTCGTGTCATAGAGAGGGTCGAGTCTAGGTAGACTCCAAGGGTTTTTACGGAGGTGGAAACCGGGATGATGATGGTGTTGTTGATAGTGAAGTTGTTATATTTTTTGGGTAAGATTTCTTTAGGACCCAGGAGTATGGTCTCGGTTTTGTCCCCGTTAAGGCAGAGACCATTGATTGCCATCCAAGTTTGGATGTTGGTGTAGATTTGGAGGAGGGCTTCTGCGTCTTGGTCGTAGTCACCAGAGAGGGGCAGTAGTACTTGTGTGTCGTCGGCATAGTTCCTGTCAGCTATGTCTAACGAGTCAAGTAAGTCAAACAGTGGCTTGGGAAACAAGTTGTAGAGGCTGGGACCGGTGCAAGATCATTGGGGTACTCCGCAGTGAATGGTGTCAGGGGGAGCATTGGCCTGGTCGGAGTAGACCTTCGTGGCTCTACCTCCTAAGAAGGAGGTTATCCATGAGGTTGCTTCTGTAGAGAAGTGAGCTGTGTTGGAGAGGTGGGAGGTCAGAATGTTGTGATCTACGAGATCAAACGCGGCTGAGAGATCTAGGAGAACCAGAAGGGCTGGTTTGCCCTTGTCCATGATGTTAGTCATTTTGGTTTTGAGATCCAGTAGGGCGGTCTCTGTGCCGTGACCTTTCCGGAAACCGGGTTGTCTATTACCCAAGATAGCGTTAGTTGCCAGATAGTGTTGGATTTGGGTGTGGGCAGCTTTGTCAAGGATTTTAAGGAGGAAAGGGACTGTGGTAATGGGACGGTAGTTGTTGGGGCATGACGGATCAAGGGAGGGTTTCTTTATGAGAGAGCGGACCCACGCTTCTTTTAGGCTTTGCGGTACAATGCCTTAGGAGAAGGACGCGTTTATGAACGCAGTGGTAAGAGTGGCCGCGCACTCTTTGATAGTAGGTGGGCATATGCCACCTTTGCAGGTGGAAGGTTTGATGTGTTGGAGATGGTCGAGGACTTCCTTTTCTGAGACATCTCTGAATGAGAAGAGTGGGGTGTTGGGATGGGGAGAGGAGAGGACGGTAGGGGGCAAGTTGCCCTGGTTGGATAAGGCTTTGCGTTAAGAATGGATTTTTCCTTGAAGTTTAATTTTGTTAAGGAGGGCTGCTTGAATGCTGGTGCACCAGGCTTCATCTTTGAATATTTCGTCTGATTTGGTGGGTGGGGTAATGAGATCTTTGAAGATAGATAACATTTCCTTAGTTTTGGAGTTGGCATTGATTATTCTGGGATTAAAGGATTCGGATTTAGCTTTAAAAATTGCTTTTTTGTACATAGTGGAGCATGTTTTGAATTCTGTCAGGGTGGATGGTGTGGGTGATGATTGCCACTTAGCTAGGGCAAGGGGTTTGTTGTTGCGTAAGATTGCTTTTTCTTCTGTGAACCAGGAGTTGGTGTGCATAGATATTTTTCTTTCTTATCCTCGAGCGGAGCTATGGTCTCAATGGCATTGGTAAGAGTAAGGGAATAGATGTTGGCGAGAACCGGGAGGTTGTTGGAAGAGGGAGGTTTGAATTTGGGAATGTCGAGAAAGGTGAGGAGATTGCCTTTGGTGAGTTTTTTGGAACTTCTGACCTTGGCAGGTGGGGCGTACAAGAATACTTTAGTAGTGGGATTGGTTGGAATAGTGAATTGTATGCAGTGGTGGTCTGTCCAGGGGAGGGCTGAATTATCGGTGATGGTAACTGTGCAGTTATGGTCGGCGACCCAATCAATAGAACGACCTTTGCAGTGAGTGGGTTTTGAGACTTTATGGGAGAACCGTAGGTCATTGAGGTCTTTGGCGAATAAGGTGGCTGATTTGTCTTTGGGGTCATGAAGGCCTAGATTGAGTTCTCCGAGTAGGAGGGTTTTTGTGGAGTGTTTTAGGTTGTTTCCAAGAATTTGTAGGAGGTGCTTTTGGAAGTCGGGGCTCTGCCAGGTGGTCTGTAGGTAGTAATGATATTTATAGTACAGTTAGGGGAAAGCATGAGCTTAGCGTAAATAAGGTCTGCATTGTTTTCCCATTGTTGGTTGCAGAGTCTAATGGAGAGGGATTCTTTAGCGATGAGGGCTACACCTCCACCTTTGAAAGTCTTGCGGTCCTGTCTAAGAATGGTGTAGCGGGCTGGTAGTAAGAGACTGATGGCTGGACCTGAGGCTTCATGTAGCCATGTTTCTGTGACTACTAGCAGATGGAGATCTAGGGAGCTGATGAGGTCATTGATCTCTAGGGCGTGTGCAGGGAGAGAGAGAGCGGGCGTTGACAGGAGCACATTTCAGGGAGGTGGCGCGTAAGTATTTGCTGATGGTAGGGGTGGGCGAGTTAGTGGCAGTGGCATGCTTGTGGTTCATAGAGGTGAGCATGGGGTGCTGGGCTAGAATGGGAGGTGAGCTGGTAGGTGTGAAAGTGGGATTCAATTGGGGGGTGGGCTAATGTGACAGGGGTGCGAGAGCAAAGTCTGAGGTTTCTGAGGTGAGTGGGATGTGGAGGTGTGTGCTAGGACCTGCACGAGCCCTAAGCCTGGACAGTCTGGTGGTTAGGGTGGGATGATCAGTAGGTTTGGCGTGGATTTGGCTGTGGAGTGAAGCTAGCGTGTGGGTTGACCAGGATTGGATCGGTGGTGTATAGGTGTAGTGTGTGAGTGGGTATCGGCATGGTGTGAGTGAGCCAGAGTGCGGTTAAGCGGAGTGTTTGCGTGAGAAGGAGGAGCCGATTGGTGGTGGTGCGTGGTGTTTGGAATGAGTGCAAGAGAGCTGGGGTGCGGCTCGGATGGTCATTCATTTGTAAGAGGAGCGTGTGCAATTGAAGTAATTGCATTCAATGGAAATACCGTCTCGATGTATCTTGCAAATTAGGAACAATATACATATGTATCAGGTTACGTAGTACGATACATGCTGAGTGGTTAAAGGTACAGATTGAGGGGCGCAGGAGCAGTTAGGATCAGTTGTGGGCAGTACTGAGCAGCAATAATCACTTGTGGGTAATGCTAAGCAACACTAATCAGATTTGGGCAGTAAAGAGCGGTAGTAGTCAATTGTGGACACGGCAGAGTCAGGTGAGGGTTCCTGTGGTGCTATATATTTGGGCTAGACATATAGTACTGTACAGTCACTGTTGGCAGGAAGTGGCATTGCGCGTTGTTGGAGAGCTGTGTGTGTGTGTCTCCTGATTGATCATGCATTTCGGTGAAGACACTGTTAGTGTTACCTATATTGCAATAGTCTACATGTGGACTAGCATAAATCCTCAGATCTCATTAGGTAGCCAATCATAGCAATACTGTACATTTGTGCAACGATATGGTAAGCAATAATAGGCGCAGGCAATACACAAGCTATAAGTGAAACCAAATGGATGCTAACAAGTAAAGTAGGCTGAAATGGGCCCAGGCAATACATTCATACTAATGTAGTTATAGTAGGGAACAATGAGTAAATAAAGGTGTCCCAGGACCTCTTGGTCCTTTTAGTGGCAAACCATGCCTTGCACTATTGCCAATTAGTAGCTAGTGGTAGGTAATGCAATACTTAGTGCGGGCAGGCAATCAGGAATCAGGCACAGACTTTAGCGTTTTGTAAATTTGCAATGGTAAGCAGAGTTCGCGTGACACTATTACTCGCAGTTCAATGTGGAAAAGTTTGTCTAAAGGTCATAGAGTGGTTCCTCTGTTCCTCCCGGCTCCGACAGGCTCGAGACAGGAAACAGCCTTAGTTCCTGGGCCTAGCACATCAAGAGGTCCTCTGAAAAACGTGGATGGGACTTCATACAAAGTGAAGGGACTCGGACCACCCACGTGTACCCTCGACTTGAGCCCTGATGACCCCCTCATAAAATGGAAAGATTCTGCAACAACCGGGGCTTAAAGAACATATGCTCCCTATCCTTCACCTTCTCATCCACACCCTGAGAAATTTCTGATAGCTCTCACTCTCCAAGGCCCACATTTTCTCCATGGTCAGTATGCCCCATGTTTTAACCCACCACATTGCCTCTATAGGCTGCTCCGGGAGCTTCCAACAATGAGCCAGAACCAATCCTGCAGCTGTTAACCGATGTGCGAGAAGGGTTGCCCCCTGCCTTACTGGATGTGTAACAATCCTCTGCAACTGCTCCCAACACCACCACCATCGGCAGCAAGACCCCTGTGGTTTCCCCTAATGTGGGTCAACATTTCCTTCCAGTACGGTTGTGCCTGTGGGCAGATCCACCACATACGGCCTAAGTCTCCCATTGCCTCCAGCAGAGAGGAGATGCAAGTAATTATAATTGGTTATTTATGACACACTTAATACCCAGAGGCTTCTAAGCATGGACCCGGGTAGCAAACATGTGTTGCTCCGCATCATCTTGCTTCCAAGGCAAGCGCGCTGCCGCCTGTAAATCTATGTAAGTGCTGCGGCGTTAGGTACCACCGGAAGCGATTCTTGTGGGTTAATTCTTTGAGGGAAGTGGGTCCTTCCCATGATTTTGTAAAAACAGCTTAACGTCACCCCTGAAGTCTGGGTCTATAACTCCAGCTAATACATCAATTCCAAACCTCTATGCCAACCCTGATTTTGGTGCCAACCTAATGTAGGTATTGGGGGTGGCATTAGGATCAAACCAGTGGGTATACGTCTTCTTTCACCTGGAGGAATAGTCTCATCCCTACTGCTACAGATATCAAACCCAGTAGAGCCCTTTGTGGCTACTGAAGAGTCCGATGCTCTGGCACTTAGCTTTTCAAATTTGAGGGTCCCCCAACTTGTATCTGTCGAGCCGCATCCCACTATTGACACAATTTGTGAAGGCATCATGAAGCAAGAAACAGGCAAAATATTCAACATTAAAAAAAAAGGTTCTATTAACTTAAATGTCAGGATGGTTGAAGGCCTAACTTGCCCTATGTTAAGGTGGTATTTCCCTACCTAACGAAAGTCCGAGTCAGAAAGTTCAACTTAAAAGTCTGTCTTGTGTCTAAAACCTATACTTGCCCTCACAACTAAAGCTAAACAATGAGTAGGGATGGCAATAATAAAAGAAATACTTGTCCAAATAAAGTTCTGAGCTCCTTCCAGCTCCTGGCTTACTTTCCAGCTCCCCTTCCCCAAGTTCAAAAGCAGTTACACAAAGTCTTGGGGTTTTGTTGCCCAAGTTCAAGAAAATCCAAAGTTCAAAACAAAATAGTTCACCAAAGATTGGGATCCTCCACAACCTCCTTACCAGGGTTACTTTTCTCTAGTTCGCCAATCCACATTTTTTATCACACAAGTGTCTTCTCGTACATTTTCATTCACTTGTTCCTTTTGGCATGAACTCTCTTGCCTTTTCCTTTCAGTTACATTTCTAGGTAGGGCACTCGGTCTAGGCGCAATTAACAGACCGCACAGGTCACGTAACCGGTACCTATTTACATCTGCTTTATCAACCACGGTTCACTGCTTTCTCTTAACAGTGAACAGTATATCTTGTATCATGTTCATTTTTGACCAACACCTTATTGTGGCTAGCTTGGCCACCATTCACTTAGTTGTGCTCTTGATACTTCTCAGTCTCCTGTCAATACAGGTCTCCTTTTAACCTGCAGTACTTTGACCACTTGGCTTGTGTCAATACTCTTCTCGCACCCTTCTTGGGATTTTACTTGCTTTGCCAATACTTGTATTTCAGTCAAGTCATTCTGTGGTACTTGCCACCTTCACAACGTTGCTTATAATCCTATCAGAATCTCCTCATCATTTTCTTTCTTTCCGTGCAGCATTAAAAAAAGCTTATTCAATCACCCTTGTAACTTGTTTTCATCCTGTATGGTATTCAGTAATGCTTTCAGTCCGTTCTGTATTCAAAACCCATATGTTCAATAATGCTTTCAGTTCGTTCAAATTTGTAAACACTTGCCTCAGTGTTCAAAAGTGTTTATAATAGTTTCTGTAACGTTAATTATTCATGAAAGGCTTATTGGCACTTTTCGGACTACCCAGGTATGAGTGTTCCCCTTCTGCACTCACCGGCTTCAGGTGGCAGCTCCTGTCGGTTTTGCTTTCTGCCCTGCTTGGCTTTTCCCATCTCCACTGTCTCTGCTCTTCTCTCATGGACGGCGGGGAGAGTGTCACTTGCCCCCCCTGAGATCTCCGGTGACAAGAGAACTATAAAGCCTGGAAAGTTAAACGGCATACTTCCAGGATTTCCTGACCTTGCAGTTAAGCCCCTCGTGAATCCAATACTACATTGTGTACTAATTAAAATGATCCAAATCTGCCTTGGAAACAATCAATTATCACAACACTTTTGGACATATTCGCATCCTCCCTTTTGCAGAACTATGCTCCACCTAACAAGACTGCCATGCACCCATGCTACCTCAAAACATTCTTTCTCTGCTTCATCCCTCCTTCCATTTATTTGCAGCATCTATTTCCCACTTTCCCACCATCTTATCTTCCCTTTGCTCATTTTCTTTCCTCAGTCAAACTAAGATTGGAATATCCCCGGCGGGGGCGCAGTATGCTGTTTTTTTACGGACAAGCCAAGGTGTACTGAAATTACTATGGTTGTGATTTGGTGCAGTATAGAAGCTTATTAGCATACCATTCCATCATGGAGTCTATTTTTTGTGGGTGTTTGTTTTTATCGAACAAAACGAAATAGAAAAACAGTGAATGAAGCACATGTGCACTTATCATAGTCTCATAGCAATGGTCACTTTTCATTATGCAGTGCAGTGGGTTGGAGTGGTGCTCCTCTACTTTTTTTAATTAAGTTTTTTACTGTTCCTATACTTTTATTTTAACAAGAAACTGTTCCGGAATGGTTTTGTTTTAAAATGAAAGCGTGGGAAGGTGGTGAAACCTACGTTTGAGAGTTTGTATTGTGCATGGGAGGGGGCGTGGCATTGAGGTTTGTGGGGAGCTGGGGCAGGCCAGTAGGGAGCATAGTTCCACTACTTCTTTTCGTACACTTCAGCCACTAATGCATTGGTGGTGCCTTGTCCAGTTCGAGAGATACTTGTGTCAATTCTGCAGTGAGAGTCACAATTCAGTTTTACAGTGGTGTGTGGTGTGCTTTTGTAGGTGCAGTGATGGTCACATTTCGGTATTTTAATGGTTGTGTCATGTCCTTTTTGAGGCTCAGTTTTCTCGGTCCCGCACAGTGAACCACCTTTCAGTATTGAAGTGAACGTGTCATGTCTGGTGTGAGGTAATCTTGTCCCATTCCTGTCACGTGGGTCATTTTTAGTTTGAGCTTTTAGGTGTCGCTTGTTTATTTTATTTATTCAGATTTGTAGAGCGCACGTCAGCCCGGGGGCATCGTGGCGCTTGTTACAGACAATATCTTAGTTACATAGGATACAGTAATTACATACAATACAGAATTTACAGTAGACATGTATACATTAGCAATGCAGTATATTTACATGGATTCCTGAGAGTTTCCCAATTATTTTGCAAGGAATGAGGTTTTCAGTTTCCTGCGAAAAATGGGGGGTGCATTTTCCGCTCTAATGTCTGCAGGGAGAGCGTTCCAGGTCCTGGCTGCAATGTAGGGGAAACTTAGACCTCCGGCTTTGGCTTTTTTGATGCGTGGGATGCAGATTAGGTTGGAGTATTGCGTCCTGGTGGGACGGGAGGAGGAAGGTTTGAGGATGGTTTCTGATAGATAGGACTGGGCGGAGAGAGAGAGGCATTTGTGAGTGAGGGTGAGGATTTTGAGAGTGATCCGTTCTTTGACCGGGAGCCATTGGGCTGAATGCCTGGCCTGGGTGATATGCTCTCTTCTTGGTATACTAAGAGCGGCCCGGAGAGCATTGTTCTGCGTGACTTGTAGTCTGTTTTTGGCTGATGTGCCTGCTAGGAGTGCATTGCAGTAGTCCAGTTTGGCTACAATGGTTGCCCTCGCTATAGAGAGGCAGTTGGGTTTAGAGAGGTAGGGCTTGATGGCGTTTATGAGTTTGGTGGTGTGTGCGGATGCGGAAGTGATTGCGCTGACTTGTCTAGTCATAGATAGTGAAGAGTCAAGGTATACTCCCAGTGTCTTTACGGCTGTGGATACGGGGATGATGGAGTTGTCAATGGAGAAGTTGGCGTACAGTTTGTCAAGTTTGTCTAGGGTGTTCTGTTGACCTAATATCATGATTTCAGTCTTGTCACCATTGTGACACCTATAAGCTGAAACTATTCTATATGGCATATGAGGGACACAAAGCTTGTAGATGTTGTTTGGTTATTTAACCACCCATTGACGGCCCACGACCATGCTAATCCCTATGGCCATTCCCACCCAGTTCCTGCCCTTCCCCCACCAACACCTCCTCATGAGAGCTCTTTGAGCTCGCTTAAATCAAGACTGAGCATCAAACGTTGCACTTGAAGTGCCTGCCAGTGCTTTTTCAATTAGAAGTTCACTCCTTTGTGGTGAATAGGTGCACCCTGATTTGCAGCTAGAAGTCTCACCATTATGCTCATTGTACTGTGCACATTTGATACAAAAAAAGGTAGGTATTGGCCGAACAATGTTTTATTTTTTTATTAATGCTTTATTTGGTTTCACACGCAGTAAACCTTTTGCTATTTCATCAGATTTAAACATAGAATTAAACACCATCCTTAGTCCATCTTTCTATTTGTAATTCTCAATCTCAGTTCTTCAAGGAGGAAGTTATATCCTCATTTTATTGCTTCTATGTCCTCAAAGATCGTCATCACTAGCTTTATTAGTGCCAAAGTTATTATTTTTTTTCCCTTAAAATGGGCGTGCCCCAGTAGAGAGGGAAGAAACAAATAAATGTACTATCATGGAACACTAGAGGATATACATCCTTCTCCCAAGAACCAAGGAAAACACAAATATTAAGTCATCTGATCAAACCCAACTCAACATGTTCACAAAGTCTCTTGAAATAATATTAGGTTTCTCCATTTTCCAGCAATTGGCTCAGGGTTCAGAGGGGGGTAGACCAACGTGGGGTTTGCTTGTGGCATGCAGTAATGAGATCTTTGAGACTTCGAAAAGTGTATTGAATGTTAGTGAAGGCATTCTTATGGTGAGAGCGACAAAGAGAGGGGTTACCAGCGGTAAAAGCTGGCTCATTGTAAATGTTTACTGGAACCCCAATGTTATCTCTCTATCTGATTTTCTGCTTAATTTCTCGGATGGCCTAGTAGAATGTTCACAGCAGTTTCCGTTAGATGATCTTATTATTGCGGGTGATTTTAACTCTCAATGTATCCCCATCATGGACCAATCTCGGGAAAATCCTGTCAGAAGACTACCAACAGAAAAATTTGGGTTGACTTCATGCAAGAATCGGGTCTCCAAATGTTTAATGGTAACATGAGGTGGATATCCCAAACGCTGCGTCGTGGCATAGAGGTGCTGCTTTCTCAACCATTGACTATCTCTTTTCCTCGAAATGTATTTTTGAAACTTGTTTGGGTTTTCAACTGGGGGAGGGAAACAGTGATGATCATGTAATCCTAAGGACAACCCTGTGTTTTGAGGGTAATCCCGATGTATTGGTTTACGATCAGGAGTTCTCCACAAATAAAGTGGGTAATGTTGTAAGGAGATTTCACAAGGGGGTAAAGTGCTAAATTGCGAATTGAGGGGTTTGGTGCATCAACTCTCTGACCAACAACGTTCGAACCTTTGTAACCCAGGCAATTTCTCTTTTTTTCTATCTAACTTGGCACCCTCTGATTTTAACCCGCAGATACCACATAGGATTCACAAACATACATTTAATGTTGAAATAACTGACCATAAAAAGCAACTTAGAACGCAAAGAGGGAGGTTAAAGAGATCTTCTACAGACTTGGAGCAGCTCAAGGAAGTTCTGGGAGTCCTCAATAACAACTTTAGAAATTGGCTTAGAGCGCATAGGCATCTTATGTGGCAGCAAGATGGGGAGAGAATGTTATCTGCTCTCTTGCGGGGAAACTCGAGACATTTCTGACTCTCCGAATACCATAGTCTGGGATACAAATACTCCGATTAAGTGGTCCCTTGATTTTTCTTCCGCGGATCTGGAAATGCTGATAAGGAAATCAGCAGCCTCCAGAGCTGTGGGACTAAATGGTTTGAGTAATTCAATCTTAAAAATGGACCCACCCTTGTGGGCGAGGACACTAAAAAAACTATTTGATAACATAATCTTGCAGAAGAGGTTCCCAGACTCATGGAAAAATTTAATTACTGTCCAATCTTTACTGGTCTCATCTTAGGGGAATTGGAAGCTTGGGCAAAAAAGAAGGGCGTCATATCAAGGCAGCAATCTTGCTTTAGAAATAGTCGATCCACTTCTCTTAATGGGCTGGTTTTGAGTTGTCTGATCGCGCCTTCTGTCCAAGGAGCTGGTTCTCCCCTATTTGGGGCTTGGTTAGACCTCTCCCATGCTTTTGATACTATTGATAGGAATCTCCTATGGAAAAAAACTGGATGGTTGGGGCATCTCTCCCAGTCTATTGTCAATCTTAGTTACACTATAACAACTCTATCCAAGTGAGACTAAGTAGATCAGGCCTAATGTCCAACCCGATTAGGGTAGAGAGAGGGGTCCGCCAGGAATGCCTGTTAGCTCCTTTTCTGTTCACGGCAGACCTGGCAGGGTGGCCGAAGGACATAGGTTTAATATCCCCAGTTCTTGGAAAAACAAAAATCAATTGGTTGGCCTACGCGGATGACGTTGTAGTCCTCGATCTCTCTCAAGTAGGGCTGCAGCGTCTTCTGTCCACAGTAGAAAATTATGCCCGAAATAATAACCTTACCATCAATCCAGCGAAGTCCAAGATAATAAGATTTAAACAACCGAGAAAGATAGTAAAGCACTATGTCTGGAATCTGGACCCTGTAGAGACTGCCTCGGAATTGACTTATTTGGGATCAACAATCCGCTCTTTTCCAACAAAATGCAGCTTGCTGCGTTCAATTGAGCTAAAAGTGGGGAGTACAAATGAAAAAAATCAGAACTGAATTTTGCAAATTTTCCATACTTTTCCTTGTGAGATTTTATATGGGTAAAGTAATTCTGATAGTCCTTTTTGGTTTGGATTACAATTCTTTAGCCATGGATATTGAGTGGGACACTTTTGAAGCTAAATTGTGGAAACGCACACTTGGATTACTGGATTGCGTGCCTTTAGTCTCCCTTCGTTCTGAATTAGGTCTGGCGTCTCTTAGATCATGGCTGCAATGGAAGTGGTTGCATTGTACAGATCAGTCTTAGACTCTCCCAAGAACTCACTATTTGAGGAAATTGCTTGAGAGCAGCATCTTGGTAAAAATGGGTTTCTGTCCAAATTCCAGCAGAGATGCTCTGGAAGTATTAGAGAGAGTGGACTGTGATGCTGACCTGCTCCTCAAAAATCCAGATAAGGTAAAAGAAAAGATGAAATAGTGTGACTGGATATATACCATAAACAGTATGAGGAGGACGAAGAGATCTGCCTCCTTTACTGTGGCTGACAAGCGACTATCTATGATCCCTTCCTATCTAAAAAAATCACATGATCTTTGTCTTAGATTATGCTTCCTTAGATTCCGCTTAAACCTACTCCCTACTCTAGAGATTTTGGCCACTAGAGATAGTGAAGTGAAAACGGCACCGGACTGTGACAAGTGTTATAACAACGATCTACAAACATCTAAACACTTACTATCTAATTGCCCGGGCACGTGTATGAGGGTTAGAAGTCTTGGTAGGTTTGTCCATCACGTATCCTGGCTAAACTCGTATTCTGGGGGAGATTATCCTCAGGTCAGGAGTCTGGTCTCTCAATGGAACTCGTGAGAGCCCTAAGGGAACTTAATTTGATTAGTGATGGAGTCCTGATGTGGAGAGAAGGAAGTGATTGGTAATCGGAGTTGTGTAGGTCCGAGCCATTGATTTCCTTTTTCCCTTTGTTTGTCAGTCAAATGGAGTTGTTTCTGCATAATGTTGACTTTTGGAGACCAAATTGCTCGCCTATCTTGAAATATGCTGTCTTCTGCTGCCTCTGTTGATACCATCCATGTTTCTCATGTCTTGTTTTAGTGTTTGTGATATAGTCTTTCTTTTAAGTGAAGAATTTAGTGAATGGGTTTTGTAAATTGATTGATGTGTTTCAGTTTTATCTTTTGTATGTATTATTCGGTAAGTGTTAAAAGTCAAATGTTGGCTATTGCACTATAAATAAACAAAAGAAAATTTTAAAAAGTTATCGAAATCCGGTCCCCTTCCAGAAACTTTCCACCATTCCTCCGGTTTCCTTGAAGCGTACTTCTTAATTTCCTCACCCAGGAATTTCGTTATTGCATCTTATGTCACTGGGCACAAAATTACTAGATGCTCTAGTGTTTCTTGAGATGATTCTGAGCAACGAAGTCTACAGGTGACTTTCCGGCCCATCAGTCTTCGTGGTCTCAGTATTTGTCTTGTTGGGAACAAGTTGAGTCTAAATCTCAATAATTGGTCTCTAAAGTACCAATTTGGGAACTGTTGGAGATATTTTGGCAGAGAGTTTTGCCTCCTTGCTTTTTGAAAGGGTTTACTGTACATCTTGTAAGTTTATTGTTCCTTCTGAGTTGTAATCCAACCCTGGATAAGTAATTTTCTTTTGATTCTGTTTGGGTTCTCAATTAAGGTTTTATTGGATTCACTTAGTTCATTCAATATTGCTTGGCAAATTACTCTCTACTGCGATAATGTTTGTTCAGTGTTTTGTTCCAGAACTTTCTTTAGAACTGCAAAGCCCCCCTTCAGTGTGGGTTTAATGCATTTCCAATAGAGGGAGAGAGATTTCCAGATCACAGTGGCAAATAGCGATGTTAAACCCAACTCCATCCTAACTACCTGGATTGGTATGCTTTTGGGAAGCCGGAGTACTTTTTTCCAAAAGATTCCCTCTATTTTTGCCCAGTTCTCTAAACGAAAAGAAAAAGGGGGCTTGGCACCGTAGGTTAAGACCGGAACGACCTTCATGTGGTAAAAGGAGATCAGCAGGGATATTGAGATGCCACAACATTTGAGGATTCTGCCCTGGCTTGCTAAATTCTTCACCTTGATTCTTAAAGCCTGAAGTCTTGGAGTATCCGTTTTGCTTGTACTCAGACACACACCCAGATAGGTGAATGATCTTACCTGTGGGATTTTTTTTCCTCCATTATATACCACCCTTTGGCATTTTTATCGTTCTTTCTTTTGGGTTCTCTGAAAATCATGATCCTCGATTTCTTTGGGTTTATGAGTCGGCCGTTCTTATCTACGTATTTTTGGAGTGCATCTAGCTGCCGTTGCAGACCTATTGGCCTCTGATCCACCAATATCACGTCATCAGCATATATCAATCTTCCTATTGCAGTCCCAGCTGGTTTTGGTGGGAAACAGCGGGTGTCCAAAAAAGCTTCATTAATATCCGATATAAACAAATTGAACAGTTCAGGTGCCAGTAGGCATCCCTGTTTTAAGCCTGTGTTAGTTGGAATGGAGTTTGACAGTAGGTCAGATCGATCTAGCCTCACTTTTATGGAAGGCCCTGTTTAAAGATATTTTATTATTTCCAGGACATTGTTGGGACAGATCAATTTTTCCAGCTTCTTCCATAACTTTGGGCGTTTGACAGTATCGAAGGCCTGGGTGAGGTCTATGAAAGCCATGTACATCTTCCGATCTTTCTTCCTCTCCACTCGGTCCCTGAGAGTGTTTATTATGAAGATGTTCAATGCTGTCCCAATTCCCTTAACAAACCCCGCTTGCCATTCGTCTCTCCGTCCTGACTCTGTTTCACTTTGTCAACTCCTGCAAAATCAGTGGTGCAAATACTTTGCCAGCAACGTCCAGCAGCGCTATTGGGCAATTAATTACTCTGGTCTGATCTTACCCCTCTTTTTTGTAAATCGGTATTATCACTGCTGTTTTCCATGTTGCCGGTACCTTCTTTGTTTTTATGACGTGTTCAAATAGGAATTTGGCCCATTGAGTTGGATCTTGCTTTAGTATGGCATTAGTCATCCCATCTGGCCCGGGTGCTCTTGAGTTGCTGGATTTTATGATGATCTCTTGAATAGCTGATGTATCAAAGCCTAGACGGGGCTGTGCCAGATTTTCTTGTGCTGCCTCAAACAGCTCTTTTTCTTTTAGGTGGAAGAATTTAGCAAAGTGTGTTTCCCATGCTGTTCCTGGTATAGGATTTGTTATTCGGGCATCCTGTGGACAATCCAGCCTATAGATTAGGCCCCCAGATTTCAGATGTCTTTAGGTGATTTTTGTCAGAAAGGATTCTGCGTCTCGGTGTAACAACCTCTTTCTATGCAGTCGTGTACAGTTCCTATATTGCTGTTTAAGTTTATGGATGTGTAGACTCGACTGCCTTGTTGAGATTTTATTTAACCTACGGATGCTAGACTTCAGGATCTTCTTTTTTTTTGTGAACCTCTTGGTCAAACGCATGTCTATGACACATGTTTGGTCTCTTTCATCCCCCCTTGTTTGTTCAAAGTCTTGAACCAACCGAGAATAGTTAATCAATTGATCTCCCTCCTGACGATTCAATAGACATACTTTGCTTTTTAGTTTTTTTGTCAGACCAGAAATCTTTTCCCAGCCAATACTCAGTCTATTTCTACCGGGTGTAATGCCTATCACCTCTTTTATATACATCTCCTTGGACACTAATCAGGGGAGCACAGGTCAGTCTCAACATGTTCTGATCACTTGTGTACATTTCTTCTTCTACTACTAGTGTCCGAACATTGCTAATCATATTGCAATGATGTACAAATGTAGTTGAGAATTTGACCAGTTTTCTTTCCTTTTCTTGTTATCCTTCCCGGGATATCCCCATGTGTATTGCCATTGAGGATGTGTGTGTTTCTAGATCTTAGGATGTTTTGCCACCTTTGACCCCATCATTCCGATTGTGTCATGATGGTTAAGTCATCTTCAATTTCACCTCAGTTTTTGTCGAAACATATGGAGTTCAGATCTCCACATAGGATGAACCAGGGATCCTCCCATTTTTCCCTTTGGGTGTCAATTAGGTCCGCAACTTGATCAGGGCGATTGCTGTTTTCTGTAATGGCCGGATTCCAATATATGTTCAAACTGAAGTTTTCACAGCCTCTTCCTCCCCTTCCACGATCTTTCCAACCAACAGTTGGATGTAGGTGTTTGGATAGAGCTTTTCTAAGAGCGTATATTGGTGTGGATTTCTTAAAGCCATTAGGAGGCTTCCTCTCTTTCTTTTCACAGCCGTGTTCAGGTAAAGCGTATATCCATCCAAAATTGGTGGGTCCCTAAGCCATGTCTATTGTAGACATATTACATCGACCTTTCCAACTGGCAAATCTCCTTCAGCGAACAAATGGGAAAATCCCCTGGTGTTCCAACTGGAGAGTATGACCTCCCTCTCCTGTGAATTTCCTTGGCATTATGGGTTGTTGATTCTGTCTGCCAAATGGCCCGCCAACCAACTCCATTTGTCCTCATCTCCTTCCTTTTTTGCCAATGTTATGCTTCTCTCCTGCATTGAAATTTTCTGGGGATTTTCGGGCGGTTTTGATTTTGTGTCTATGTACTTATGTGGGTCAGCCTGTTTTGCATCTACTACTTCTGTTCTTCTGAGGCCCATTTAGCACCTTTACCAATCTCAGGTCTCAATGATTGGTCTCAAACGATAGGCCTTGTCCAGTAGTAGCTGCCTAATCAAGGGTGACAAAGTGTATAAGATCACCCTGTCTGTCCTTTCTTCTTCTGGGAGCTCAACAATGACCAGATGTCCAATGTTAGGAGTCTTACATCTGAAACATGATGGAATAAACAGATCACATTGGCCCTGTTCAAAATTAGGCCGTCATTTAGAGGAATAATCCTTTCCAGTGCTAAGCCTTCATTTAGGTTTAGTTTTGCTGTTCATTTAGGTTTAGTTTTGCTGTTCTTTGAGACGTTGTTTGATAATTTCTCTCATGATATGAATTTCGCCCTCTCTCTTTGTTAGTCTTTTCACTCACCACGCCTCTTCGTTGTTTAGATAATTTCTAAGGAGAAGTCTCATAGTTGTCATCATTATCTGGAATTGTTCTATTCCATATTTTCAAATTGTGATAAGTCTTACACTCTTCCTGGTTTCCATGTTGTATGTCAGTTAACATCCTGATGTTAAGGGTAGAGTCTGAGTTTGCCCCTTTCTTAGTGATGTTGATTTTTTTTCCTGTTGAGTTTCCTGTTCATCTTCGTCTTGCCAGCTCACACAGGGTGTGCTCAAGCTGCGCTTTTTCAGTACAATTCTTTTTGTTGATCCATCTTCTTGATTTCTTAAGGCTTGCAGTCATTTGGGACCCACAGGCCTTTTCTTCCATTCAATATCTCCTTTTTATGTTTCATCATTGTCAGTGTCTAGAGTTTCTATGTCATTTTCAGAGTCCTCATTCCTGTCATTCTTCGTAGCACCCTGTCTGTCGGGTTCTGACATTGAATAGGTTGATAGATTTAAGAGGTCCATGTTAGTATCCTCAACCTCTTGCTCTAAATCTACTCTATCTCGTTCTGTTGTCAACTGTTTTTATCTTTCTTGTGAGATTTTGATTTATTGACGCCAAAGGATTCCTTCAGAGTCTACACTTTCGGGATAGTTATATTCCTGATGAAAGCTCGACTTCCATTTGATTTCTACTGCAATAGGGACGATTGGTTTTTAGATTTCTTTGAGGGGTTTATTTTCTCCTTCAAGTATTTTGTGCCATTTGGCTCCTTTATTTTCTCCTTCAATTCTTTTGCACGGTTTGGTTCCTTTTTCCCTCCTTTCATTGTGGCTTGGTTTGTTCTTTCTTTTTGATCTGGTCATTGCTTATTAAAGATTTCCCACATGTTCTCGGGGGGGGGGGGGGGTGGTTGCCCCCCCCCTCTTGCTGTGTCCCTTTTCTCTGCTTCCAATTCATCTTCCCAACGTCTTGGTCTCAATATTTTGTTTGCGTCATCTTCCCAGATGGTTATTTCCTCGTTTGGGCTCTCTTGCCTTTATATGGTTTCCTGTGATGTTGCTTGTGATTTCGGTAATCCTGGCTGTTGATGATTGATGGCTTTCGGAGGGAGCACTGGTGAGGATACCTCTCTTTCAGCGTTTCCCGTTGCGTCTCTTTCCAAATGGTCTGTTACAGTCTCCAAGTCTATTTGTGTGGATCTGCCTATCGTTATTTTTTTAGCTACCACTTCGATTGGTAGAGTATCTGCCAGGTCAAATGTTCTTGAGGCTCTTCTACTCTCCTTATCTTTAATAACTAGGTACAGAATAGTGTGCAGGAGGTTGAAAACCTTCGCTCTGCTGTTGTCCAACTGGTTCTGGATTCCTGTTATAAACCCCTCGATGAAAACCATCTTGGAATGCAGCATGGCTAGCATCGTCGTCTGGTCCTTCAAGTGGTCCCCAATATTTTCATAAAGTTTCATGAATGGGAGTGCCACTGTGGTTGCTAGGGCCGTGACTGTCAGGACGTTGATTTCTCCGGAGCCCCATTTGCTACTTATTAGGAACATCCGTTTGAGTCATGATTGATGCACACAATTTGGCCAACTCTCCTCTATGTGGGGGCTCTTCAAATGAGTCCATTCTTCCTTGCTTAGCAGCCCCGTTTAAGTGCCTTTGTTTGTTTGGGATGATCAACCTCCATTGTGGCTTTTTTAAAAGCGCCCGCCTCCTCGCCCTCCATGAGTTTTTCTTTTTTGGTAGTTGTGTCGTTTTGTGTGTTTTCATTTCTTTGCTGTTTTAAACTGCATGTGTTGGTTATGTCAGTCTTTATATGCCTTTTTAAGGGACAAGCATGCGCCTTCAGTCACCATAGAGCGCTCTAAGAGGAATTGGTCCTGAATCTCTCCTTGAGAATAATGCCTGGCCGCTGAAGATAGCAAATTCAGGAATTGCGTTCTCTGTGGTGGTAGACCAGGGTCTTGGTGAAATAAAGCAGCGGCCAGATTGATTAAATAACGTTAGGCCGTCTGGTTTCCAAATGCTTTCTTCTTTGCAGAGCCACGTGTTTTTTTTTTTTTTCTTTTTTTTTCCCAGTGGCCTTGTCGCTGCCTTCCCTAAGAAACTGATGCTGTTAGCTTTATTCTGAGGGCGTCCCCCTTCTTGGGCAGTTATCTGCGTTGGTCCCTCCCTATTGTCCCGTTTAAATGCTTCATTATTGGTAGCAATTGCTGTGTTGTTAATTGAGTTTGGACCATGTGGAAGTGAAAATTTAGTAGGGTATGGTTGGCCCCCATTGCCACTCACGGCATCTGAGTTGATGTAGCGGTTGAAAAGTCGGACAGGGCCTCGTTAACCACTTAATTTAAGCTTGTTAGTATTATGTCCCTCCGTAGCGTTACTCCTGCGGGTATCAGCATCTCTGCTGATTGTGTGAGGTTTTGTTTGGGGTAGGAGTAGTGGGGTGTTGCGAGCCCAGTTTACCCGAATCAGCGGCATACTTGCTATCAATTGGGTCTCATTGTATGTTTGGTGAGACCCCTGTAATCTCTTTTGGCTGTGATTCGTTTGATTCAATTTAAGAAGGTTGAATTAGGGAGGTTTTTGGATGTTCAGACATTACGTTGTCCAAATAAAAGGCAGTGCTTGCAGTTATCGAGACTTGGACGTTAAACAGATAAACCTTGCTGCATCTCTGCCTTGCTAAAGGCAAGCCCACATTATCATTGTCTTCCTGAACTGAGCTCAACTTCCGGGGCGTAGATACTGCTCCTGTGTCCATTGAAGCTACCAGCGTGGTTGTCCTTCGCACTGAGGACAGCATGTCACTTGTATACTCACAGTGCGTTGTGTCGGCTGCGGCAACTGGTCCGTGCCCGCCATCCGGTTCAGGTTGCATCTCAACAGCCGCTAAGGGTCGGATTTACTGCGCTCTCCGCTCAGACTCTGCCCAGACTGCCTCGACTGCCAGAACCTCTGCTCAAAGTTCCGCGAACGCTTCACGTTGCGGACTGTGTTTTGAAGAATCCCGCCTCCAAAAAATAAAGTGTAGAAAGACTGCCAAATTCGAAAGTAAAGCTGGATACACAGTGGCAGCGCCTCCTGCTTCGACTGCCAACACCTCTGCTCACAGCCCCCACCATTATGCTCACTGTGCACATCTGATGCAGAAAAAGGTAGGTATTGGCCGAACAATTTTATTTATCCTACCTCCCAAGTGACCAGCATATGGAGGATTGCACCAGTATTCTACTCTTATTATGAGTCTATAAATTGCTATTTTAACTTGCTTACCAAGGCTCCAATTTCGCACCCCCCTCCCCATATAGCTATAGTTCAAAATCAAGCATTTGCCATTTACAAAGCTGAACGTTTGCAGGTGTTAAGCAGTTGCTTCAAAACAGCTAGCGATGACTATGGTTGGTTCAAGACACAGGCGGAGGCAAACTGAGTGAAAGCAGCCTGATTCTGCACAGTGCGCAGGTCCCCATAGTAAACCCAGGTAATAACTGCTTCGGGGCACACGTAATAGTTGGAAAAGCTGAATTTCATTCACAGGACGGGTTGTCAAGGCTGGTGGGTGAGGTTGATGTGCTATCTACACATGGAGGTCTAATCGGGGGGCTACTAAGTGGTGTTGTGTGTGAGGTTTTATAATCCAGCACAAGAGACTAGAATTTGTTTGCACACTATCACAAGCATTCTCTGTAATGAATACCATTATCACCTGTGCTAAATGCTGTGCGGAATACTTTACTTCACAAGACTCTGAATATACACTAGGCTGGATGCATTGAATTCCTTTAACACCCAATGCCAACTGTCACAAAGAGGGCATGTTCTCACAGATCTATAGTCAAATACAAGGAAGTTGCACACCTTAAAGGATAACAAAACCGAAAACCCTCTGGGCAAGAGGGTAGGCAACTGTAAACTACAAAGATCCCCTATCCCACATTCACCCTTGCAAGGTTCTGTTTGCTGATAGCCTGCAGCCCCTGGCTCGAAACAGTAAGAATTACAAGGATGGATTGGGAGCCCTCACTCCTATCGGACTGAGGATATTTTTGTAAAACAAAAGGGACCTTTCTATCATCAAAGAGGTATGGGTGGGTCAAATAATAATGTGCATCCCCTAGTCTACACGATCCTAGTCTCCCAAGTCCAAAATGGCTAGGCCCTATTGTAGACAGGGAAAGGAAAAAAAGTCAGCTTTTAGGCAGTGCTGGAGCTCACCTTAAGAGATATACTGAGAAAGTAGCTTGCAATTGCGGTGGGCTGCTTATTTGGACACTGACCAGGGCTTTGAAACAGCTTAGGAAGGAATGTTGCGCAAGTAAGGACTTTCTTTCCTTCCTAACTTATTGTACACAGAAAGATTTCCCTAGGTTCCATCCTCGGGAAAGGTTTCTCCAAAGTCACTCAATCTCGGGGGAACTATAGTGTCCTGAAAATGTATTGTCCTGGTGGGGTGCCTTCTTCCAGGACCCTGGTTGCTCCTCTGTGTTTCAGACGCATCACCTCCTACAATGGTTAGATGGTTGTTGGACTCCGTGTGTCCTCATAGGTCTAGAATGGGCGTGCATATAGTTCACTCCTGCCCGATTGGACTCCTATGCTTGTGTTTCCCACATGGGATAACTCTATTAGGCATTCCCCTTTTTTACCTGGGTTGGTCTCAGTAGAAAGTCAAGGAGCTTGCATATCGCTAACACTTTTTAATCACTATATGAACCACTGTGTGAGCTGCTAGAAGAAAGAAATGTCAGCTTCACAAACTATGCTGATGATACTCAGCTGGCAGGAGACTATGACCAGGACTCATGCAACTTAGATACTCTCTTTAAGATAGTAAAGCAATGGGGAAGTGCTTAAAATGACTCCAAAACTGAGTTATTCGTTTTTGGTTCTACGTATGAAAGAAATTAGTCCCAAGGTATGATCATTTCCTGCTTGATGGTTGTACTATAAAAACACAAGTGAAATCATTGGGCACCCATTTAGACTGCTTGGTCATCTCCGAGGCTCAGGTGAATGGAGTTGCACATAACAGCACATCATAGCACATAATAGCCAGTACTATCTGAAGCTTTTGAGGAAGATAAAACCACTGATTGCAGATAAAAACTGTGAAACCCTGGCTAGAGGCATCATTTTATTTAGAATACACTATTATAATGCACTGCTGGGAGGTGCTTCCAGAAAAGATCTACATTCTCTCCAAGTGGTACAAAATGACACTATTCGTATCACTAAGCAAGTGCCACAAGGAGAACACATTACCCACTTTCAAAATCCCTACACTGCCTACCCGTCAGAGCTAGAATACATTAAGATGTTGTTTTTTGGACATAAAATTGTTTGATACAGCCCCAGATTACTTAAAAAAGAGTTTCTCTCTATCAGCCGAAAAAAAGCAACTGAGATCCAGCAACACTATGCTATTAAAATGTCCCAGTCCTCAGAAAATGAAAGCGTATGGTACATATTTCTCTTACACAGCCTCTTTGGCTTGGAATTCTCTCCCACCAGAATTACGCTTGGAAAGCAACCTTTTATCCTTCCGAAAAAAGTTGTAAAACTCACTTATTTGAATAAGCTATCGCAATAATGACTCCATTGTTCCAGACATAGCTGTTGTCCTGTGTTTTATGTGAAAGTCCAGAATGTTTGTCTTTTCTACGCCCTGATGCATAACTCTAAGGTCTTGGGGTAGTGCTGATGGCCTGGTCCTTGCCACGCTACTCTGACTCCACCCTCTCTTGTCTGCCATTGCTAGCCCTGGGAGCCCAAATCGCTCTGCCAAATGTAGCGGTACACTGCCACTAAACCATAAGGCGATATAGCACTCGTCTCACACAGCATGCCCTACGAGATATTGTGCCCCTGACTCCGCCAGCATGCTCAGAGCTATAGTGCCCCTGATTCACTCAGCATGCTTGATCTTGACATCTTACTGTCGCGACTCACTAAGGATCTTAATCCTGACCAACTCACCATCAACTGGATTATCTCCTTTTTGCGAGGACGGTCCGTCTCGGTGGTGCTGGGGTAGTACTCATCCCACTCCCATCCGATTATACATGGAGTTCCTCATGGAGCATGTATGTCCCCCCCTCCTTTTAAATCTATATATAAAACCTCTCCACAACCTTCTGCACGACAGCAACATTCAGTTAGAAAACTATGCTGAGGACACTCCGCTGCTGTTTCTTGTCCTGTGATATAACAAGACCATATTCACATAAACAACATTGCTAACATCATCAGCCTGTGGATGAGAGACAACTGGCTATGTCTGAATTATCAAAATACAGAATTACATCTGCTGGCGGCCCCTAACACCATCAAGAACCTTGGCAATTCCTATGACCATATGTCTATAAATTCCCATACCATCCCCATACTGAGGAAAACCAAATCCCAAAGCTTCTATCTCAATACTGGAATGAACATGGATGCCCCGGTGTCAGCCACTGTCAGTCCCAGCCATTACTATCTTCGCTTTCTCCAGATGATGGTCACTGTTGGAAAATTCATCACAATATATATTAAGATATATGATATGATGAGTCACTTATAAGGCGCCTGTACACAAGTGTTTCTAGGCGTGACAAGACAAGGAAGGGGAAAACAAAGGGGAACAAAACAAACTTCTTATTAGGCCTTGTGTCATTCAGATCATGCTAGTGCAAGGGGAAGGGAGAGGAGAAGTGCCAGGGGGAGGGAAATGAAGCGTGCAATAGCAAAGCTCAATTAATTGCCGCCGAGGTGGCTGGTTCTAAGTAACTGCAAGGAAGCAGGAGATCCTAGGGTTGCAGTCCCTAGTGCACGGTAGGCTGCAGACAGTCATGGATCTACTGGTCGTGAAGGAGCCTGGCCCCCATAAGGTTCAGGGGGAGGCCAGGTAAACGGTTAGTGCAGCAGACAGGAACACTAGAAGGTCAGAGAGAGACAGAAAGCTGAATCGAAAAGGAAGGTCTTGAGTTGCTTCCGGGACATGAGGTGGTCCTGCTCAAGTTTGAAAGCAGAGAGGCTGCTCCAGAGGGAAGCACTAGCCGAGGAGCGAGATCTACTCCCCACTCTCAGCCTGGAGAAACGCCTGACTCTCGGAGAGTTGGAGGTGGATGAGCAGAGGGCTTGAGAGGAAAGTGCTTAGGAAGAGAAAGTTGGATGTAGTGTGGTCCCCGGCCCCAGAAAGCCTTGTGGACAATGTAGAGGGTCTTGAACTTGATCCTTGCAGCCACCGGGAGCCAGTGGAGAGATACGATCACTGGGCTTCAGGCCAAGGACAAGTCTTGCAGTCCTGTTCTGGATTAGTTGCAGAGGGCAAAGAGTAGAGGCAGGCAGATTTAGAAAGAGGCTGTTGCAGTAGTAAAGCCTAGAGAGAACCAGGGCTCTGGAGGCAGTGAGCTCTGGCGGGAAAGTGAGAAAAGGAAGAATACCTCTGAGGAGGTGCAGCTGGTAGTGGAGCTTCTTAGAGATGTGCGTGCTGTGAGGAGAGAAGGAGAGAGTGGTTTTGAAGATGACTACAAGGTTTTTTGCCTCACAGGACGGCGCAGGTAGAGGGCCCAAGGAGGGCAGCCAGGGTGAAAGAGAGATAGCGGGAGCAGGGGTCCCAAAGAGACACATCTCATTCTTAATGGCATTCAGGCAGAGATTGTTAGAGGCACACCATTCCTAAATCGCGGATAGTTAATCAGGAATGAGCGAGAGAGGCCAGGAAGCTGAGGAGAGCCTAAAGGAGAGTTGAGTATCATCTGCATAACACTGAAAGGTAGGAGAGAAGGTAGAGATGAGATTGGCCAGAGCTGCCAAGTAAAGGTTGAAGAGCCAGGGTGAGAGGTTGGAGCCCTGGGGAACACTACGTGTGGAGAGAGAGGTGGTGTGGAGAGAAAGGACCCCACTTGGACCTGGGAGGGTCAATCGGAGGGGAAGGAGGCCAATCATGCTAGGGCCTGATCTGTGATGCCCAGGTTGTTACTGAGCTGATTCATCAGGATGGCGTGGTTGACCATGTCGATAGCAGAGAAAAGATGAGAGGATGAGGACAGAAGGAAGGTTAGAGTCGAGATTTGAAAGCAGGTCTTCACAGGTGTTCAGGAGAGCAGCCTCTTTGCTTCTGGCTGCTCTAAAGCCAGACTGGTGGTCATGGAGACAGATAAAACAGATTCAGTGTGGAGAGTGAGCTGGGAGATGGCCAGCTTTTCCAAGAGTTTGCCCAGGAAATGAGTGACAGAGATGGGGCAGTAGTTTGCCACAGTGGCAGGATAGGCAGAAGGCTTCTTCAGGAGGGGGTGCACAAGGGAGTACTTGAGGCGGGAGTGGAAGGTTCAATGTGGCAAAAGAGGGATTGCAGAAATCGGCCAAGGCTGGAGCAAGGGTGTCAATGTTTTTCT
Organism: Ambystoma mexicanum; assembly: GCF_040938575.1. Classification (NCBI taxonomy): domain Eukaryota; kingdom Metazoa; phylum Chordata; class Amphibia; order Caudata; family Ambystomatidae; genus Ambystoma; species Ambystoma mexicanum. The sequence continues at coordinate 918,404,366 of NC_090926.1, read as the reverse complement.
TGATGGTTCTACAGGAGCAGGGGAGCACCTGCTTGGATGATACTTTCATATATTGGACTTGTCCAGAAACATCGTCAGAAGTGAACACGGGGAAAGAGGAGAACAGAGGAGGAGAGGGAGAGGGGCCGATAGAGGTAGAGGGAGAGGAGGAGGAGGAAGAGAGAGAGGGGAGGATGTCCTGAGTTTTAGTGGTGAAGTGAGAAGCCAATGCAGTGCAGATGGCCTGGCAGGGAGCAGGAGAGCTATAGACTGCAGCAGGATTATCCAGTTCCTTGCAGATTTTGAAGAGTTTGGCTGTGTTGTTAGAGGCCGCAGAGTCGTGGGCTTGGATGTAGGCTTTCTTCTTGGACAGGACAGAGTCTGTATTGGCTTTGGAGCAGGTGACATGTTGGCAAATTGTTCTCTGGGTGATAATTTCTGATCGTTTAAAGCATCCATAAGAGTTGTGTTTATTGCACCTTTTTAATGCCAACTATAGAGAAGTGACAACAACCAAGTTCTTGCGTTAATTCGAGTAAGATTCCTGGATGGGAATGCGCATTTCCTTTTAAGACCTCAAACACATTTACCAAGGAGTTCAAAACAAAGTTCAGTGCTTGAAGAGTTGTTTCGGTTGAATCATTTTCACAAATGGGTGAGGAATTAATATGATGATGCTGAACCATATTCCTTTTATTCATGTGTATATCCGCGTCCGTCGCTATGGCTGAGGGCCTGTTATTAATGGTTGTGGTATCATTGCAGTAATAAGAGTGAGAGAACTAAGTTGAGCATTATAAGAGAGTTTGACCATTATAAGAGAGTTTGACCATATCATCTCTGATTGCGTTGCTCACAGAGGGAGAAGACTCCTGGCAATCTGTCACAAGCAGTCTAGATATATCGGGATCTGCAGTGACCACATCCCCCCACCCCAGGCTATGAGATTTTTTTCTTAAAAGGAAGTCCGTAATTTTTCGTTTCATTGACGCAATTGATAAAGTATATTCAAGATTATTAGCAAATACTCTTGAATTCTGCTCCGGCCTGGAAGGACTAGAAGCAGACATTAAAATCGACTCATCATTCACAAAAAGAAAGGGGCTTTTATTATTCAAAACAGGCCTCCCACTTAATTGAAAGGGAAGCCTCTCAGCCGCTGACCAGATCAGGACGTCCACTTCTGGAGCTCTCAGGTCATCTCTCAAGCTCCCACTTCTTAAATTATTTATCTTAGACATTGTGAAAATACCAAACTGAAAAAGCTTTTTTAAATTTCTTTATTTTGTGTTACCTCCCACTTTTTCCTCTTCACGAGGTCGGAGGTAAAATGATAGAAACTGCAATCTTGTGAACTTGAGTTGGAAATGAAATGTCAGCAGAGCAAAGTCAGTAGTAGCCAAAAGCCACATTCTCCTTTGATTTCTTAGGGCTCATCTACTGGAAGGCTAGAGCAGCAAGCAGCCCCCAGTTCCACCCGGGTCTTAGTTTTTGAGACCGTAATTAGCCAAACAAGGCCGCTGATCAACGGAGCTTGCCAAAACTCCTTCACTTCGCCCCGCGAAACCACAGAAGCCTGCACTGTGGTACAGGCCGGAAAGCCCTAAATGTTAGTTTGCGAGGTAGCGATTAGTTGGATTATCCATGTAGCTAACTAGAAAGGCCAAGATCAAAGATGAAAGAGCACTAATAGTATAGGGACTTACTCAGCTTTCCGTGGGGCTAGAAAGCTGCAAGGCTGCAGGACTGAAACAACCATCAGCCCTTTACCTTCCGGGCCTGGATTTAAGTTCCAGATTTAAATTTAAGTTCTGACAATCGAGCAAAGAGACCACTTACCGCTGCATGCCTCTGCACCTCTAAGCCACTGTAGCCACAGAAACACAGCAACACACACCATCGCACTCCACCTCGCTCTGCTCGGGGAATGAGTTTTAGTAATTATGAACCCTCCTCCAACAATAGTAAACGAAGAAAGACTGCACCACTCCTGGGCTTGATGATGACACATTGTAACAATGTTAATGAATTTAAATCCACAGCAAAACATTCTGTCGTACTTTGCTCGGGGAATGAGTATTAGTAATTATGAGCCCTCCTTCAACAATAGTAAATGAAGAAAGACTGCTCCACTCCTGGGCTTGATGACGACACATTGTAGCACTGGCAATTAAGTTAGAGGCGCACAGCAACACACTCCGTCACATGCTGCCCTTTATTGGTGGAGTAACAGTGCTTTTGTCACTGTGGATATATTTCGCACAATATTGTGCATAAATATGTGCATTTACCCCACCAGAGACACCCACTGTATACACCCTAAATGTATGAAATGTAAGGTTGTCCTTCATGTAGAGAAAATGGGGCTTTTTGTGTCCCTTCTTGCTTTTTGTGTTCCTTCTTGCTGTTGAATCCAGCTGGCTGGTCACCTCAGAGGTTGATTTATTTTATGTGCCCAGTAAGTTATTTGGTGACTTTGTACCTTACGTTTGCTGTAAGATCAGTGTATGAGCCTGATCTGTAATCGGCCCGGTTACTTTGATCAGGATATTTTATTGGAGGGCAATGATGAATACTAGCCAAATTATTGTGGTTGTGTATCAATGAGAAGACACAGGTTATTGGTGTTGTCGGACTATTCATTGACCTATCTTCATTGGCTATAGGTCACCATGACTGTGTGCCGTGTTCATATTGTTGACAGTGTATTGGACTTCTTGTTGTTATCTGGTTTGAAGATGAATGATTAATTGGGAGGAATCGGCTGGATCTAGTTATGTGCTGTCTTGTTACTTTCTTTGTCCAGAGGTGCTGGGGAGGGTGGCTTTGGATGCACTGCTTTTCTGTTTGTGTGGTGTGTGTGTGATGGAGGGGACTGGCACAGTCACATGAATCTTTCTCTGCCTCTCTTGTTTCCTTTACCAATCTAGGGTGCACACAGGGAACGCCAAAGCCTTCTTACTCTGATAGATCCACCATATAATAAAATGTTGAACGAATTTCACACATGAAATATAAGTATAACTTGATGTTCATAACATCTCCTTCATTCCTCTTGTTAAAGGCACAACTTTATAGAATGAGCAACGTTTCGCCACTTATCGCAGAGTAGTAATCCTGGTTGTGAAAACATTGCAATAGACTGCACTAAATGTTTAGTGTATACTCACCTTGACCAATTGGTGCGGATTGTAGTTAAAAAATAAAACTGAAGCCCACTTTCATGTTAAAGTGCAACGATATTGATGAACAAGTTGATAGTGTGTATAACACTTTTTTCTCAATAAATGACAGTGTGCAAATATACAAGTTTTTTAAAGAATTATTTCTTTTTACAGAAATATATAAAATATGTTGTTGTTGTTTGATTTTGCAATATAATGAGAGTTTTTTCTCCGGTATGGGGCATTGTTTTGGGATTGTGCACACGGGCACAGAGAGATGTGTGGTGTTTTTGCATTTGGTGAATATACGGGATTTCGGAGTAATCAACTATTCACTGAGGGGTATTAATACCTCTCCCAGAGGGACAGAGTATTATGGGTCTTGAGGCAGGAATGTTGGGGGAGAGAATACTGGCCACCGTCTTTCTCGGATTCAGGAAAGAGGGGTATTGTTGAATCAAATTGAAAGAACTGATCGTGTATGGACCCCAGAAGTCGGGCCAGAATGGCAGTATACGAGGCCTTGGCAAAGATGCCCGTAAATGAACTATTGTATGTTTTGGTGATAGCCAGCTTTTTACAAATCTGAACTTTGGAAATCCTTTAAGTGATTATGTGACGGTCACCTTCATTCAGGAAATCTGGCTGACGGAGGCTCCCGCCATGGACGGGTTTGTAACATACTTTTCCATGGCTGTAAAAGACCCGAGGGGAGGACCATCGGGTGGCCTTGTAACTCTTATAAAGGCGAGCTTTGGGGTTGTAGTAGATAATTGTGATGCTGGAAATGCATCGGAGGGACAGGGCCTCCGTATCCTTGTCCTTTACTGCATTATATCGTGTGTTCTGTCCTGTTTTCCGCGCAGGAGTTCATGTGGGACTCCTGGCGGTGCAGCTCTCTCTCTTTTGGTTTGGTGAACAGACCCATGGGATACCCTTATGGCACCCATGGTTAGAGGTGCAACCCCGCGCCCCTAGGGTATGTTTTTGGGCACATGTTGGTGACCCACAGAGCAGGGTACGGGCTGGTGGCAGCTCCATGCTGAAATGACTGGTGCCCTGAGCGTCCTCCATTTTGGGATGCCCAGGCCCTGTCATTGGAATCGGTAGATTCCGATGGAGACAAAATGGCCCCCATGACCTCTTGCCTTCCATCACCTGTTACCTTGATCTTCCCGAAGTCCCGGGAAGCCCTGACTCTGTCCCTTCCCCCTGACTGGCTGATGGGTGGAAGTTCCATATATGGTAGTGTGGGGAAGTGCCGACCAGACTGGCTGGAGCCTTCTCAACGACCGTATGTTGTGGGTATGCCTGTTGGTGGGACCTGGGTGAATGGAGTGTGTGACGAATATACATTCTATGTTGTGGCTGTCTAGTATCTAGTGGTTGACACAATGGTTGAGACAGCCCTGCCCGAAACCGGTATGAATCCAGCTCAGAGTGTTGAATGGCTTGGTACCTGTTCCAATACCCATAACTTGTTGTGAGTTTCTGGAGAGAAGTGAATTGGCTGAATGCCCCGTGTGCCTGATTGGTTGCCTGCCTGCATGAATGACTGTAGTCGTGATTGGATGCTTGAGTGTGACCCAGCGGAATGAATGGGAGATCAACAGTATATCTGGGGACCTCTCACTGCTAGGAATCGTGTTCAGAAGCTGAAGTCCACTACGACGAGTAACTGGAGTAACTGAAGCTTGACCTGGAAGCCCTGCTGGACGAGAAGAATTGCTGTTGCTCTCCTTCACAATCTGAAAGCTGCTGTGCCTCCAAGGACTGACCCAGAGAGGACCTGGTAAGGCGCCCTCTTCCCGAGCTACGAGGGACCATCGTGCACAGCTGATCTTTGCCTAAGCTCCCCGGTAGACAGACTTTCGACAGGCTGCCGACCTGATACAGGGATTGCTGCGGAACTCCAAGGATAAGCTCCCGGACTGTTGTCCACCACTGTCGCCGACTGGAGCCGCTGTGCTCCCGTTGCATAAGAACTTCATTGATCCAGGGACGCTCTTGTCCACATCGTCGCCGCTGTATCCTGCTGGAGAAGGCCTGACCGTCGATGTGCCGAGGAGCATCCACCGGTGGGTTTCCCGCCACCCAAAGACCACAGAGATGCCAACGACTCGACGCCGTTGCTGGGCCACAGTTCTTCAACTCTTTGTGGTCCAGAACTATTGACACTGAGGTGCCCCGCACGCCTCTTCCTTGCAGGACGTTTACACTTCCCCGTCAACGAGCACCGCTAGGAACGACGCGGCCACTTCACCCTCGTAGCTCGACCTGTTCTTCGACGGACGTTCGATGACCCGTGACTTCTGCCTGAAAGGGAGGACATTCAAGAAGGGTTGTAGTTTTCCCCGACGAGGAACGCTACAACGCCAGGTACTTTGGGGTTGCAGAACTATTGGAAAGTCTAGTGTGAACAATATATGGACTGGGCTTATATCCTTCTTCTACAGGTTAGCCCAGGTGGGGGGGATCTCCACACAGAACTGTGTTAACGGTAGTTACCAGCGTTCTGCCTATTGCTCAACCAGCTTGCTTTCCTTCCTCTCTCTACTGCTGGTTTCCTCTTTATTTGATCTGTATATCATTCTGACCGTATGCACTTTTAATGAGATCTAATAATGTTAGTGGTACCACTTTAGAATTGTACATATTTACCATTGTTGATTTTCAGAGTACAAAGTGAGTTATCGTGATCATGTATATGACCTTGAATATTAATTATATAAAGACTGTGTTTTAACCGATACAGTGTGTGGACATTCCTTCGTGGGTGCTTGGGGACTACACTGTACTTAAGAACCAGCTCGCATCACCTCCCGAGAAGCTAGGCCTTGATTGCTCGTCCATTGCTACCGTAATAGAGAATCTTGGCAGGGGTCTCTGTGCCTCCCCTCTACCATATAGAGAGCGGAAGTGCAGACCCCCCATCCGGTCTTTACAATTATCAAGTCGTTGCAAATAAGAGCCTGCTCATAGTCCAGTTAACTAACATTATTGGAGGTAAAAAAAAAAAGAAAAAATTATTTTCTGAATACATATTGGCACAGCACTCTATCCCACATAGAAACCATTCTAGATGAGGTGGGGTACTCATCTCCAGTTGGACCTCTGTGTGGACAGAGGGTTTCGTAATCTTGGGGATTAGATTTAAACTCCTTTTGCTTCCTTAATGCCAGCTCTTGCACTGGGGTGACACAGATGCCCTCAGGACAAAAAGTAAAACATTGAATTTGATGGCTGGAAACTTTGGAATCTTTGGGTGCCTCTTGGTTGTTTGGAGCAGTTTGTGGTGACTTGCTGTGTCAAAATACTTGGGCAAGAGGTTCCAGTAAATCAATTTTGGATTACATTTTTGTGGACCATACCTTGTTCTATATTTATTCATGTTTTAAAGTGCTCTCATGTGAGTGGAGTGATCATGGCAGAGTTTGATATCCCCTTGGAACCACTACAAGGCCTCCTTGGTTAACACTAAGGTGGAGGCGTTACTGGTTTCCACCTCCTTAGATTGGAAAATGGAAACCTTCAATACCAACTGTTTTGATTCCTTTTTGGGGGATGTCCTCTAGAAGGCTGAAACTAAGGTCAGCATGGCGAAATATCTTCACCAGTTTGAACGCACACTGTGGGGTGAAATGATGGAACTGTGAGCGAGAATAAAAGCAATCGAGAGCAACCATAGTTATGACCTAATGAATCGGGTGAATGAGGTTAAAAGGGTCAAACTATTGTACTTGCCGAAGCTGGTATAAGGGCCAACTCCTCCAGCATGATGCAGAGTGTATGATGGACTCATTATGTAAAACTACTACCACCACATCCTGGCGTCTTATTAATTACCTGGGTAGAAGTCAGGCTCATTTTGAGATAAACCCCATAGGGGAACAGCAGTGGGTGTCCTATTAGGCTAAATTCAGGCAGACTTCAGTGCTTGAAGTTCCTCCCCTTATATATGAGGACCCCAATGTAGATAAAAGGAATGTTACTATAGAATTTGAATAAGTGTTTAGTGTTATAAAAACTATTAGCACTTCGATGGTGCCAGGGCCTAATGGGCTCTATGAAATGTTATTCAAGAATGATCCGGCCTCATGATCAACAATATTGACCCTTTATTTTCATCAAATACTAAAAGATCAAACTCTTCCTGTGAGCTAGCAAACCACTTTCTTGATTCCGATTTACAAGAGAGGGGATCAGAATAATCCTTGCAATTACAGGCCAATATCGGTTCTTGACTTGACGCCACAGCAAAGTTTTTGCTTCAGTACTCTTGAGACAACTTGAGGCGTGGTCGGTCCAAACAGGGTGCGTTAAAAAATGTCAGACCGGTTTTAGGAAAAAATATAGTATTAACCTAAACAGCATGCTGTTAAAATGTGTTAAAAATGTAGCCCTGAAAGTAAAGTAGCTGCCACTTATGTAGCAAGTATTGATCTTACGTAAGCCTTTGATACATCGAACAGAGCACTCCTATGGCAAAAGCTGGAAAGTTGGAATATACCATCAGGGCTTTTAAGACTTTTGATAGCACTTCATGAACATATAAAAATTAAGTTCAGACTAAATGGGAGGGGTGAAACAACAGGGCCCATTCAGCCAATTCTCGGTGTTAGACAATGGTGCATTTTGGGCCCTTGCTTTTTTAATTTATACTTGTCTGATACGGGCGAGACCCTGGATAAAAGTGCATTTGCATCACCAACTTTGAACAATAACCGACTGACATGGAACTCGTATGCAGATGATTTGTTATTCGGTTTGATTCCACGTGGTCTGCAGAAGTTGATAGATGCTTTTCTCTTTCATGCTAAGTCTAATGACCTGGTTATCAATAGTTCTACATCTAAGGTCATTATATCATCAAGGAACCAGAAGAAAATGTCAGGTTCTTGGTGAGTTGATGGTTATAAACTAGATAGACGGTGGACTCGCTTGTTTACCTGGGAGTTTGTAACGCCTAAACCTAATCAAATCAAGAAAGTCAATGGGAAATAAGGGAAATCTTCAATACCCAGCACTAAAGATTTATCAAGGTAAAACTATTCCAAAAGCTACTTTATGGTATTGAAATCCAGGATTTTTCTATCTTGAATCTGCTCCCCAAAATAGAAGCACTATTATGGAGTAAGCTGTTGAGGGTTCCCAATTCTCTTCCTGGGGCACTGCTAAGGTTTGAACTGGGCATTCAATCACTTCGATCAAGTGGAATGTCGAACGTTTTGAATTTTATCGAAAATGTTTGATTGCAGATGTTGGAGCACTCTATGGTGATGCGTCCTTTGCTACTATGTCAAATGGTGAGCACAAGAGATATCCGTTTCTGTATGCGAAAGAGTGTGGGGAATTTCTAATAGAAATTGGCTCAAGGGAGAAAGAGCTCAAATTTAGACCTCGGTACACCAAAAATCGTCTGAGACTAAATGATTGGATTGATACAGTTGAATCATTACATAATTATCCATCCATGTTACATCTAAGTCTTGAGCATAAAAAGCAGGGGTGGTGGCTCCTTTTTTGACTATTTACTCTAGTATATCGGCTAGAAATGATTTTCTTAGGTTTCATTGGAACCTTTATGCAACAAAGGAGATGCTTTTCAGGTATATGATCGAACAAACAGATCGGTTTTGTGGGGAGGAGAAGATTGAAACAATTACACACATCGTTTTGGAGTGTTGCTTTTTGCAATCATTGCATAAAAGGTACTTTAGTAGGTACCTGGGTTTAGGGGACACAATAGACAGGGAAGCCCTTTGGAAGAGTTGTTTAGGGGTTTGTAATGTCTGATTTGACAGCAGTAGTATGATATGATAATGATAAGGAACAAGTTACTTACCTGTAACTGTTGTTCTCCAGCATGGGTCTGGCATGGATTAACATGCTCATGAATATTCCCCGTCGTCAGGCTGGGAATCCTCGGTAAAGAAAAAATCAGTATCAGTTTCGTTTCTGATCTATCTTTCGTAGTAGTAACCGATCTCTGCGTCATACTCACCACAGCCAATGACTGCCATCTCCCTAAGCCACGCCTCTGGCAGCCATCTTCAGATTTGGTAGCACGTGAAGTCGCAGTATGACCAAGTGAAGAGCCGCAGAGGGGTAGGCGGGAGGGTTCGCATGTGAATCCATGCCAGACCCATGCTGGAGAACAACAGTTACAGGTAAGTAACTTGTTCCTTCTCCAGCATGGGGTCTGGCATGGATTCACATGCTCATGAAAATAAGAATACGTAGCAGTACACACATGCACAACCACGGGAGGTGGCAAAAGGCTCAACATTAAGCAATACAACAACTCAACATTAAGCATCTCTTACCTCCTCACCAGGCTCACCTTAAGCGAACAGGTTGCGCAGCACTGCTTGGCCGACCCTGGACTCCTCCTTGGAATCCCGATCGACGCAGTAGAATCTCGTGAAGGTGTGCGTCGACCTCCACGTAGCAGCCCTGCAGATGTCCACCAGGGGCACACCAGATAGGAACGCCGTAGTAGCAGCGATCGCTCTGGTCGAATGGGCTCTCGGACGGCCTGGCAGCCGGCGGTTAGCCAACCGGTGGCAGTGCCTGATGCAGCCGGAGAGCCATCTGGAAATGGAAGACTTCGAGAGAGCCTTCCCTTGATTCACAGGTCCAAAGTTCACAAAGAGCTGTGATGTCTTCTGAAAACTCTTCGTGCGGTCCACGTAGAACTTCAGCGCTCTAGCCACATCCAGCGAGTGCCGGCGACGAAGGAGACGGGAAGAAAACAGGTAACACCAAGGGCTCGTTAAGATGGAAGTCCGACGGCACCTTGGGCATAAAGGAGGGGTGCGTCCTAAGCACCACCCTCGAGGCATGGAAAGTCAAGTACGGTGCTTTGCAGGATAGGGCCTGGATCTCTCCCACTCGTCGTGCGGAGGTAATGGCCACCAGGAATGCAGTCTTCCACGACACAAACTTCATCGGTGCGGAGTGCATCGGCTCGAATGGGGGCCCCATGAGCCTAGTCCGCACCACGTTAAGTTCCCACGCCGGGGCCGGGGCCTTCACCGGCGGGAACGACCGGAACAGTCCTTTCATAAACTCCTTCACCAGTCGATGGGACCACATGGACGTCCGTCCTGTGGTTCTGGTATATCTGGAGATCGCCGCCAGATGAATCTTAATGGAGGCATGGGCTAGCCCAGCCTTTGCCAGCGATAGCAGGTACGGTAGCACTTGAGGGGCCGTAATCCATAGGGGGTTGATCTTCTGTGCACGGCACCAGATAGAGAACCTCTTCCACTTGTGACCGTAGCATTTGAGAGTCGAGGACGCCCTGGCCTTTGCAAGAACCTCTCTGCAGTCGGCCGGTATATCGTACCCTCCAAACTTTAGCGCTGCAGGAGCCAAGCCTGCAGGTTCAGCGACGCCGGGTCGTGGTGGAAGATGGCACCTCCTTCTCTGGAGAGAAGATCCGCGTCTGCCGACAGCTTGATGGATGGGGATGTTGACAAGTCCAGAAGGTCCGGGAACCAGATCTGCCTCGGCCACGCCGGTGCGACGAGGATCATCCTGCACCGGGACCTCTTGAGCTGGTTGATGAGTCGAAGCAGCAACGGCAACTGAGGGAATGCATACAGGTATAGGCCGTCGCAGGGGAACGAGAATGCATCGCCCATGCTTCTCGGCTGGGGAAACCTGCTGGCGAACCTCTGGCACTTCGAGTTCGTCGCTGTTGCGAACAGGTCGATTTGGGGTTTGCCCCATCGTCGGAAGAGTTGATCCACCTGATCCTGGCGCAGCTCCCACTCGTGACACGCGCGCAGCTCCCTGCTGAGCGAGTCGGCAATGGTGTTTCTTTCTCCTGCCAGGTGGAAGGGAACCAGGAACATCCCCTGGGCGACCGCCCAGTGCCACAGATCCTGTGCCTCCTTGGATAGGGCTGGGGATCTGGTACCTCCCTGCTTCCGTATGTTAAACATTGTCGTGGTGTTGTCCGTGAAGATCCACACCACCTTGCCCTTGAGCGACGGGAGGAATAATTTGAGAGCCCAGAACACGGCTCGGAGTTCCAGGATGTTGATGTGCAGGAGCTTCTCCTCCGGGAGCCAGAGGCCTCTTGCGTGGAGCTCTCCGGTGTGGGCGCCCCAACCTTCCAGGGAAGCGTCCGTCATCACCGTTTCCTGGTACGCCGGCGTCTGAAAGTCCTTGCCCGCCGTGAGGTGCGCTTGAACGCCCCACCACCGAATCACCCTCCGGAACACCTCGTTGAGGGGGACCCTGTCTTCGAAGGTGCCCGTCGCCTCATCCAACGGGCGTCGAGAAATTCTTGAAGAGGGCGTATCCGTAGTCTGCATAGGCGCACCAGGTAGATGCAAGAGGACATCATCCCCAGGAGGGACTTGATGGACCTCACCCGGGCCACGTCCGTGGCTAGCATGTGCTGGACTTTGCCCAGAATGGTCTTCGTCCGTTCTTCCGACGGTGCCGCCAGGCCGCCTCACTGTATCGAGCTTCGCTCCTAGAAACAGGGCCACCTGCGACGGCACCAGGTGGGACTTTGGGTAATTTATGGCGAATCCCAGGTCTGTGAGTAGCTGGACGGTCCTCGCAGTGTGTTCGACGGCGAGTTCCCTCGTCCTTGAGCGGATGAGCCAGTCCAGGTAGAGGTAGACCTGAATCCCCTGCAGGCGCTGCCGCGCCGCCACAGGTGCTAGGCACTTGGAAAAGACCCTGGGGGCCGACTTCAATCCGAACGGCAGTGCTCTGAATTGGTAGTGGCGTCCCTGGACGACGAACCTGAGGAACTTTCGGTGACTTCTGAGGATGGGAACGTGGAAGTATGCATCCTCCAGGTCCAGCGACGATAGAAAGTCGCCTTCCTCCAGCTGTCCCAGCACGTGCTGGAGGGTGACCATCCTGAACTTTTGTGACCTGATGTATTTGTTCAAACGACGAAGGTCCAGGATGGGGCGCCAGCCGCCTGTCTTCTTCCTGACGAGGAAGTACCTTGAGTACACCCCGGAGCCTCTTCGGGACGGGCTCGATGGCGCCTTTCCTGAGCATCGCCCGTACTTCCAACAGCAGTTGCGGGACGTGATTTCCCTTCCTGGCCACAGGTGGAACGTGAGGGCACTTCTTCAGGAATTCAATAGTGTCCTCTTGCCAGGGTATCTAGCACCCAACGATCGGTGGAGATGGACTTCCACACGCCGACGAACTTCGTCAGCCGGCCTCCCACAGGGGTGCTTCGGTGGGGGCCCGAGGCCACGGCCGGTTCAGTCTTGCTTGGAGGTGGTGGCCTTGCCACGCTGGCCACCTTGCCGACGGCGGCGAGGCGCTCCCTGCTTGCCGCGACCCCTGTAGGCCTCCTGAGATGAGGAGCGTGCCGCCTGGCGGTAGGACGACGAGCCACCGCTGGATCCCTTGGAGGCCCCCTGTCTGCCTCCGGAGCTCCGAAAGGGCCGTCGTTGCTGAAGGGCTCCTAGGGCGCGGGCCGTCTCCGTGTCCGTCTTTATGGCTTGGAGGGATTCGTCCACCGCCTTCCCGAACAAGTTGCTGCCGTCGAACGGCATGTCCAACACCCTGGTCTGGACGTCCTGATGGAAGTCTGTCGCCCGGAGCGAACCCCGTCGTCGTAGGCAAACTCTGTTGCCCAGCTGGTGGAACCCGGTATCGGCAATATCGGTTGCCAGCGTTATGGCGTGGTCCGACGCCACCTCGCCTTCTTGAAGTATTTCCAGGGCCTTGGACCTCTTGTCGTCCGGTAGGATGTCCAATATGGGGGCCAGCTTAAACCAGAGCTCCCTGTCGTAATGGGCCACGACCGCCAGGGCGTTGGCCGCTTTGATCGTCGTCGCCGCCGACGAAATGACCCGTCGCCCCATGGCGTCCAACTTCTTTCCCTCGCCGTCCGGAGGGGAATTCGACGTTGAGGCTCCTGACCCCGCCGCTTTCTTCTTCTTCGCCGCCGCCGAGACGACCGAGTCTGGCATTGGCTGGGCCCTGAGGTACAGGGGAGCGGTCTCGGGGACCCGGTACTTCTTCTCGTACCGGTCCCGTTTGGCTGGTGCCGTGGAGGGGTTCTTGAGTACCAACAGGCCCTCCTCCCAGATGTCATCGATTAGAGGCACCGCAATGACAGTCTTCCTCTTGGCCTCCCGGCGCTGATAGAGGAAACCTTCCTTTTTCTGCTCCTCCGGGCAGAGCTGGAACAATTCGGACGCCCTGGCGATCATGGCGTGGAATGAGCCAATCTCGTCGGGCGGGGATGCCCGTGCGACGGGAGACGGGAGACCCGTTCCGTCGTCGTCGCCGTCGCCCTCAGAACCCGTCGTCGAGCCCACTGCACCGTCATCTCCCGACTCGTGGGAGGATGAGGAGGGAACTGCAGGCCTTACGGGGGCGAGCGGAGGAGAGGGTTAGGGTCCTCTGTCATTTATTCTGAGGGCTTCCCGACGGGCCAGGTTGCGGGTCCTCCGGCTTGGGACGTGGTAATCTCGTCCTTATCTCAGAGCATAAGGACTGGATCGCAAACAAAATGGCCGCCGAGCTATCCTGAGGCCTAGGTTCCAGCTGCGCCGGAAGGGAAGGCTGCTCTTCCTCGCCATCATCGTCTTCCCCGGTTATCTCCCGAGGATCTTCCTTGCGGGACCGAACCTTCTCGAATTGTACTTTGAGATTCCTCACAACCTCGGTCAGTTCCCCCACCGAGGCTGACTCCGAGCTCGAGGAGGCTACCGTGCCCCCCCCCTTTTTCTATCACGGGGGCCATGACGATGGGCTGAAAAGAGGATTCCCTCCTTGGCGGCAGGGAAACTCTAGTCCCGGAGGCAGTCTCCGCTGGCGGGGTCTCGGCCGGCTTGGCCAGAGTCGCCGCGATCGCCTCGATAGAGGCCTTTGCCTGCTGGGTAGGGACCTTAACCACCTTAGGTGCGTCCTGGGCCTTCTCCTTAGGGGGGAGGGGCGACGCCTCACTCCCCCTCTCCCGAGATCGGACGGGGCTTCTCCCTAAGCTTACCCGGGGTCTCTGACTTCCTCTTCCCCAAACCGGAGCGCTGGCTCGTGGTTGACGGTGCCGGGGAAGTTGCGCCCTGCCTGGCGACCGAAGAGCCCGACCTTTCGGCGCTCCCGGAGCCAGCGGACTTGCAGCGCTTGGCCTGGTGTTGGGCCCCCGTCGCCGGGGCGCCCGCACAGGACTTAGAAGCCCGCTCGGACCCTTTCTTCTTCTTCTCACCCGTTGAGCCCTTCTCCAACCAGCTGGCGAGACGGGATCGACGGTCCCTCATGGTCCGCTCCGACAAGTTCTTGCAGAACTGGCAGTCCTTCTCTACATGAGTCTTGTCCCCATGAAGACAGTAGAGGCATCGCGAATGTTCGTCCTCCTTAAACACATTCTGCAGCCCGCATCCAGGGCAGCTGCGAAACAGCTTGGGTCCGGGTGACAAACTCGCTTCCTGGACCATCTCAAAGTAGGCCGCGAATCTTCTGGAATCCTCCAAGAGGTTGATTCGACGAAATCTTCACCCTTGAGGGGCGTAGGAAAATCCCGCAACAGGTACCCGTTAACGGGAGTAGAAACGGTCGAGCTTGAGGCTCGATTAACCGAAAAAATGTGAAAATTCACCTGAAAAAGTGCGAAACACGCAGCAAAAGCTCGAGAGCTAAGCACGAGGACTCCCAACACTTGAACGTGCGGTAAAAATCTGAAGATGGCTGCCAGAGGCGGGGCTTAGGGAGATGGCAGTCATTGGCTATGGTCAGTATGACGCAGAGATCAGTGATTGGTTACTACTACGAAAGACAGTGCAGTACATAGGATAATAGAATAAATAAATAAAGTATAGCCAGCTGTTGGTGAGTGCAAGGGTAAGTGCCGACATCAGGTGGCAAGTGCTGCTTTTGGGACTGGGATACAGAAACAGTCCCAAATACGGGGGTTGCCAGGAAGGCAGGGCAGGTGTGCGACTGGCGGGGGAGGGGACCTGGGCCAGAGAACAGAGGGTGGCCATGTAACCATTGCAGATTCAGTTTCAGCCAGGAAGTTAGCAGGGGAGAGGAGGAGAAAAAGCAGAAGCAAAGAGAAATGTTTAGAGGCGCTTCCAGAACCAAGTTTCAGGGAGGGGGGGGGAAGCTGTTCCGGAGGGGGGCCTCAGCCGAAGAAAGAGATCTGCCACCAACTCGATGCTTGGAGAAGCGACTGACCCTGAGGGAGTTTGAGGTGAATGAGCGAAGAGCTTGAGAAGAAGGATATTTAGGAAGAGAGAGTTGAAGGTATTGAGTTCCCCGGGCGACCTTGTGGACAATGCAGAGAGTTTTGAACTTTATCCTTGCAGCCACTGTGAGCCAGTGCAGAGATTTCAGTCCTGGAGAGATGCGATCCCTGGGCTTGAGGCCAAGGACAAGTCTTGCAGTCCTGTTCTGGATGAGTTGCAGAGGGCGGAGAGTAGAAGTAGGCAGATTTAGAAAGAGGCTGTTGCAATAGTCCAGCATAGAGAGAACCAGAGCTCTGGAGACAGTGAGCTTCTTGGGGAAGGAGAGGAAAGGAAGAATACCTCTGAGGAGGTGCAGCTGGTAGTGGGACTTCTTAGAGATGTCAGAGATGTGAGGAGAGAAGGAGAGTGTGGAGTCGAAGATGACCCCAAGGTTTTTAGCCTCACAGGTGGGAGCAGGGAGAGGGCCAAGAGAGGTAGGTTTCGTAAGGTCGATGGGGTTGAGCTAATTAGTTTTACTTTTTATAAAATATATTTTATTGCAGACATCAATTGATTTTATTATTAATGTTTAATTTGGTTTTACCTTGAAAGGAAGGTTAGAAAATTGTATGTTGGCCCGGTTGTTTTGTTCATTTTTTTTTCTTCTCTTTTTTTAGGTAATGTTGATTGATGAATTGTATTGTTAAAGGCTGCAAATGCAATGACATAAAACAGCCCTCCCAGTAGTGTGAATTAGTGAATTGGCCCTCATGGAGAGGCTATGCACATTTGGCTCTTGTAGGGTGTTTTTCAATTCCTCTTCCCTATTCTCTCGCTCCCATTGTGGTTCCCCACATTCACCTTTTTACACAGTCAGTCCTTCCGACTGGTGTTATTCGCATTTAATTTACTGGATCCTTGCAGGGGGTGGCTAAACAAATTCTACCTGATTATTCAGATCGCCACAGTTGAAGGGCTTCCCGAACACATCTTCTGGCCATCACACATATATACTTCCACTAATTCTAATACTTCCTCCAAGCTACTAGAAACTGCCCCCACTGGAAAATGTATGTTACCATAAGATGTCTTATTTTCCCTCTTTCTGTCTGATCCGATAAAGATTACGCCTGATATTGCACAGGGAGTCTTCTCTTTCCCTCCTTCAATGGACCCGGGGGAGTAGAAGAGGTCTTCCTCTTGCAGATCTAGTCTCTTCCCTTTATGAGCCGCCTCTGTCTGATGTTGGCTGGAGGACATACTGGTATCCACTTCTGAGCGTTTCTTCTTAAGGCCATCCCCAATTAAGCACTCCAGTGCTTCCAGTCTCAGTGCTTCCAGTCTCTCCGGTTGCTGGCACCCTCGTTGGGCCACCGCATCTACTAAGGAATCTCCTAGGACTTTCTTAAAACTAAGAGTCAGCTCAGAGTCATCTTCAAAAACCACCTGATCTTGCCTCCCTACACTCCCGTCGTCGGACTCCATTTTCGGAGTCTCTCAAATTGATATATATATATTTTGCCTGGGGACCAGAACAGTGCAAGCTGAAGGGCACGTCCTCCTCAACGAGGTGTGGGAAGCCTATGGGGACCTAAGCACGATCTTTCCCTCTACATTGCTTATTCAACTGTTCCCAGCACCAGGGCTGGGGTTTTCCATGACTTTCTGGGGCTCTTACCTGTGCCTTGCCCTTCTGGAGCTCTCTTTATTGTGTAGGTGAGGTAAAAAATGCTCCATTGTTGTGGGGACGGGTCACTCGCTCCGTGACCGTGATGTGGCAGAAAAACCGGAGGTTGGATGCGTTCTCTGCTTGCAGCCTACTGCAGAAGCTGCTGCTTTCTCATCATTGCGCGTTCCAGATCCAGCGTTATAACCTTGGTGGTGAGCAGCTATTAAGGCTGCTTCCGAGCTCCGTTATTCAGTTGCCCTGTACTGGCTCAGAATCAGCCCCTGAGCGCATGCTTGCGCAAAGTGTCTCGTAGCTTGCGCGTATGGCTGGAGCGGGGCAAAGAACCCGCTCCGAACGGCCATGACGAGCTTGTTCCTAAAATTATAAACGCAGCTGGGTACCCAACAATAAGTGAGTTAGTTACTCACGGCCCTGGCTGCGTGCAAAAGGAAACAGTAAAACTGTGAAATGAGAAAAGGTAGGTGCTCCCCTTACGCATGCTCGTTTCCCAACTATATCCGTAGGAGCATCTCTAAAGGCTACAAGCACATTATAAACCTGATATTCACCCCCAAATAGCAGGAACTCGACAAATGTTGTACTTAACTGCCAGAGGAGCAGAACAAGAAGAGGAAGGGACCTGGGCAGGAAGTGACATGTCGGCCCAGGGTCAGGATATGGACTACCAGGATCACTGGGACCCATGGGATGTGTACTTTTCAGTTTGATTTGATAAGTTTTGATGTTTCGAAAAGAAAAAGTCTTCAAAGGAAATGTAGATTTAAATCTGCTGAACGGGGGGGCGCTGTGGAGCAGCCCGCAAGATGACTGCTTAGCTTTTAGCTCCGTGCCCAACGGCCGTTTATTCGTCAAGATCAGCGGTCTTCTTCATGATCCGGCAATTGGAAACATTGGGGCGTGTGGGTGATTTCTCGGGCAGCACACCGACCCGCTCCTGAATGAAAACGAAGCACTGCAGGCGCGCCGTGCTCCTTCCCTTCTAACCGGCTGGCCACCTTGTCACCTGTTTTGGCCTTTGGACTGTGTGTTGCTGCTGCGGGCCCGGCTCTCTGTTTCAGCCGAGCCCGGCTCCTGCTGTGCTGTTCCTGCATTCCTCGTGGCGCGGTGTGCCTGGGCCCTTCCGTGGCGCTGGGCTCCTCTTACCTGCCTGGGTGCCCTGTGGCTACGCCTATGTAGTAGCTGGAGCCGCCTGAGCTGGTGCCTGCGAAACCCCTGCCGTGGCTTGGGAGCTGCCGGAGCCACGACCTTGGCGCTTGGGGCGAGCGCGGCTGTTCATCCTAGGCTTGGCTGGCTTGCCTCTCACCCGGAGTATTACCTGACTGCTGGGTGGGGGAGGTCTGGACCACGGGATCCTCTGCTGCCCGGAGCGGCCCCCTGCCCTGTGTGATCGGCGCGGTGTCATGCACTGCGCGGCTGTGTGGGAGGAGTCGCGGACCCGGCTGCGGCGCACCCTGCGGCCCCCGGCTGACGAGCTGGCTCGACTGTGCATTGGCTCCGGCCGACTCTGGGCATCCTGCACTGGAAGGCTGGGCCCCCCCCCCCATCCTTTAGACGCGGGTGCCCCGGCCTGGCCCGCGTCCATTGAGGATTCTCCCTCTGGGGATACGGACCCAGAGCTGTGCATTTTTTCAGGCCGTGAGGGTTGCACGGCGGCGCATTCCATTCATCTGCCCCTCTACCTGGACATACCCGCCATATGGGGGGCGCAGACGGCCCACTCCTATTGAACTGCGCTTGATCACCTTAACAATTTCCACGGCCAGAGTGGGTGTAGGTGTGGTCCCCATTATTCATTGCTGCACCGCTTGGACCTTGTGGATTGGATTCCCCCCCATATTGCAGTCTGCCGTACATTCCGGGGGCCTATTGCTGTATCACTCCTCTCCATTATCCAACTGGTCATGTCTGGCTGCAACAACTATCACTGCGGATATATACTGTTAGCGTCTCCCCTGGGTCCCTTGGGGGGGAGACCCCTGAAGGCTGGGGAGCAGTTTATCTAATACGGCGCCCCTCCTGGCCTGTTCTTCGACTGGCCTATGTCACTTCCACAAGATACCTGGCAATACAATCCATTCTGAGCAGCACATCAGGTACTTGGAAACAGGGCAGTCCTGAAGGCTATCTGCTGCTGACCCCTTCTGTGCTCGATCTGTCACTGGTGTTTCCTCCTCAACGGCTTGGACATAGGCGTTGTTAAAGGACTTGGGGGGCTTCAGACCATATGCCTTGCCGACCTTGGTCCTGATCTCCTCCACTGGATTTTGGCAATATGCCAAGCAAGTCCCGTGACGCTAACAAAATGGGAACAATGGATAGGTACGCCAAGTCGGTCCCCAGGCAGGAGCAGTGCGAGTCTGCTTCGAACCACGACTACGCTAGTCCACCCTCTGACCCCCCGCAGCCCGATTTGGCAACACTAATGGAGACCATGGCTAAGAACTTTGCTTCACTGCATGAGAAGTTAGACAACATCAACGCAAGCTTGGCCTCCATGAGGGCCAAACTAGACCAACATGGGACTAGACTAACTGAAGCGGAGACTAGAATTGGAGCAAACGAAGATGAGGTCCATTCTCTCCAGAACACCGTCCCTGATCTGGTGCGGGATATGAAGCAAGTCAAGGCTAAATGCGCCGACTTGGTGTCTAGATCCCGAAGAAATAATATCTGCATTGTGGTGGTCCCAGAGTCGGCCCTTAAAGGTAAGATGGAGCAGGCTGTTGAAAATCTTCTCAGAGACCTCCTAGATAACTTTCACCGGTCTTCGCGATTGAGCGTGCTCACCGTGCACTTGCCCCTCACCCTAAACCGGGTGACTTCCCTAGACCTATCATTGCGAGGGTCCTCCGCTATAAGGACAGGGACCACATACTTCGCCTGGCTCGCGAGAAAGGTGAACTGAAACTGGAGTCGCAGATTATCCGAATTTTCCCGGATTTTTCGGTCAACGTGCAGGTGGAGCGTAGGCAGTTTAATGGCGTGAAGAAGATGCTTAGGGAAAGGAAAATTGAATACGCCATGCTCTTCCCGGCACGTTTAAAATTCACCCATCGCAACAAATTATACTTTTTCACGGTCCCTGATGAAGCAGTGAAATTTCATGAATCCCATGTCCCACTCCCTGATCCTGTGAACGAACCAGGTGATAACAACTTCTGTGGCGAGTGCTGGTTGCTGTGGGTAGACCTGGATGCCACCACACACTTGTACTAGCCTTCCCTATTGTTTGGGGGGCTAATGGTGGCGCGGGCGCGGCCGCGCGCATTGGATATCGTTTCAGTCTTTCAGTCTTTTTCGCTCCTAATTTAGCCCTCGCCATAACTCATGGGTTTGTTTATCCTGCTTTCTTTTGCCAGTTACAATTCAACACAATGGGTCTCTTTGCAATTGAAATGGTATTTACCGCTGTATGATCTACGGTGCAATTGCACCATATCACTAGCTCAGTTGGGTAGACGGCAGTGGTGACCCCCGCTGCAACTGCAATGCCAAGGTTGTTTTCACTGGCTGTGCCCCTGTTGGGCATGCAGGCTGGCGTTGCTCTTTCTGGTCTGGCACGCCTGCGCCTGGTTCTTGGGTGGGTACTATTGCACTGCTGGGTTAGGGTGGGCAGTGAGGGTGGGGGGGTGAAGAGGAGGGATGTTTTGCAAAAAATGGCAAGGAAACTGTGGCTGATGAAGCAGGGGGACGCATCATTGCATTGGCAGCTCCTACATGGTTAAAGAACGATGCTGTGCGTTACTGAGATGCCCTTAAAATTGCAGTATGGCTGTCAAGTTAATGACGTGGAATGTATGGGGGCTAAGTAACTTCACCAAGGCCTGCAGGACAGCTGCGTATGCCCAAAGACATGGGATCAAAATACTTCTCCTGCAAGAAACTCACACTCTTGGCCACCTCTCATCCTCTCTGGCACAGTCATGGGGCGCTAACAAATCTTATACTACCTATTCCTTTCAGTCCAGAGGGATCCTAACATTGATCCACAAATCGGTGGAATTCTCCTTGCGCACAAGCCACATAGACCCCGTGGCTAGATATGTGATTCTTCATTGCCTCCTAGCTAACACTGAGTGTTTACTGGTGAATACATATGCTCCAACCACTGATGTCCCTGAATTTTTCGATGGTGTGATGCCTTTGCTCATGAGATATATCGGGGTTCCAATTATTTGGGGGCGAGGGGAGGGACATGAACCTTATTCTAGACAATGTGCTAGACAGGTCGGGCACTGCACGCAGAAATTTGTCCAAAGCTGCCCGTCGGTTCCATGCGCATATCACCTCCCCTGGCCTATGCGATGTCTGGAGAGTGCTTCACCCACTCACTAGGGAGTACACTTTCTACTCTTCTGTGCATGATAGCCACTCTTGAATTGACCTCTTCCTCATGTCGACTGGGCTAATGGGGAAACCCTCAGGCATGCAGATACTACCACACACACTCTCGATCACTCTCCGGTGATACTCGAGCTCACACTGCGACCTGCCCGCCCCCTTTATTCCAACTGGTGTTTCAAATCGGAGGCACTCCAGGACATAGTTTTCAAAGCTGACATCCTTGCGAATGTCAACTCATTTTTTGACAACAACAAAGGTCATGATACATCGGATGGGAACTGTTGGGAGGTGTTTAAGATCTATATCAGGGGGATGTGCATTTCTAGGGAGACAGGGGCCTTGAAGGATATCGGGAATTCCCTACAACGCTCTGAGACTAAGCTCAAGGAACTTGAGCGTTAATACATCTCCGCTCCCACCCCATCTAAATTGGTGCAGATTCGGTTGGAGCTGGAATCTTTTGAGTCGCTTGCACTCGGGGAAGTACGTTATTATGTCGGACCCACTGCGGCACGGAAATATGGCGAGGGGGAAAGACCAGGTTGTACCCTGGCCAGACTTTTCCGTATCGAGGGGGGGAAAGCTTGAATCGATAGTATCAAGGACGAGAGTGGCGTGCAGTTCTGGTCTGACCAGTCCATCCTGGAGACCTTTGCGAAGTTCTATGCCGCCCTTTACGGTCCACAATGCGAAAACAATCCACATGATCTTAATCTCCTGTTGGACCAAATCCCCATGACCTATATATCTCGTTTCACTAAAGAACAGCTTGAAGCCCCCATCCCTCCTGACGAAATAGCCGAGGCCATTTCGGCCCTCCCTAAGGGCAAGGCCCCCAGCCCGGATGGCCTAACTGCCGAATTTTATCAAGAACATGTCACCTTATTGGCGTTGCGCTGACATGAGGTCTGGACGGAATCGCTCCGCCTAGCTACCTTTCCCCAATCCCTTCGCGAGGCCATCATAACCGTGCTACATAAGCCGGGCAAACCCTTGGATGAATGTGGCTCCTATAGACCCCTCTCCCTTATAAACACAGATACAAAGATCTTCGCCAAGGTCATCGCTAATAGGTTTCTCCCAATCATGCCGTACCTGGTATACCCAGACCAAAGCGGCTTCGTCCCCGGCCGTTCCACGGCCTTAAATATCTGCTGCCTATTTAATGTCATCTCTAGAATTGACCCTAAAGCTAACGCGGTGGCAGTCAAACTTGATGCCCAAAAAGCATTTGATATGGTCTCCTGGCAGTATATGTGGGCGGTACTCGAGAAATTGGTATTGGCCCGCGCATGCTCTCCTATATCAAACTGCTATATACGAATCCAGTGGCCAGAATTCTGGTTAATTCCCATACGTCGGCTCCCATTACTTTACATAGGGAAACGCGCCAAGGATGCCCTTTCTCTTCCTTATTATTTGCAATGGCCATTGAGCCTATGGCGTATAGTGTTAGAGGCAAGTACACTCGCATGGGAATACGGTTACGTGGCACACCCGAATATCATATCGTTATATGCTGATGATGTACTGCTGTATGTCAGAGACCCCTCCACTCACCTAGACCCGATCATCCGCAAAATTACAAAGATTGGTACATTTTCGGGCTTCACTATAAATGACACCAAGTCGGACATATTTCCTCTTATCAATGAAACTCCCCAACCGGCATGTGAATTCACACTCCGCTGGTCCCCAGGGGGCATTAAATATCTCGGGGTTAAAGTATCCCTAATGGGTTCCTCCTTACTGGCTGACAACTATACCGCCGCCGCGCAATACGCAGAATCCAGAATGCTGAGGTGGCGTGACCTTCCACTGTCCCTCTCTGGAAAACTGCCCCTGATCAAAATGATAACGGTTCCAAAGCTCCTATATATATTTGCTAATGTCCCGCTCTGGCCAGGCAAGCGATATGTTACAAACCTACACGCTGTGTGTTCCCAGTTTCTGTGGCACCCTGGCGCTGTCTGTAAGAGGTGGCAACGCATGACCCTACTCTACGAGAAAGGGGGATTCAATGCCCCGGATCTCGCGGGTTACTGGATCGCTGCGCAAGCCCAACACGCAACACATTGGTACATATCCCTAGACCCTCCCCCCATGTCAAACTTGAGATCCTAGCTAGTGAGGGAGTGAATGTTATGTCCCTGATCCTCTACCAATCGTATCAAACGGACGCTCCGGATGTCCCACTAGCCACCACGATTAGGGCATGGAGAGCAATCTTAAAATCCCAACCCGAATGCTTCCCATACTACAAGTGGTTGCCCATATGGTCATTCCCAGGACTTGCCCCTACGCAGGATAAATTCCTCATGCGACACTGGCTGGACCTAGGGTATCGGGCGTTCTCTGATCTGTTTCCTGAAGGGATATTCATCACCCCGCAGACATGGTGACCAGGACACTCAAAATCACCGCTGGAGTTGTTTCAGTATTTTAGACTCAGAGCGGCAGTGCACGCAATGTGGCCCCCATACCCAGATGAACCCCCGGAATCCCCTGAGATCTGCTTCATAGCTAATTCTGCAGGAGGTAAGGGCATAACGTCTGCCCTATATAAAATGTTTATGGCTAAATCTGCAGCGTCATCCCACAAGCTTCAGGACATCTGGAGCAATGAACTGGGGCTGGCAATTACTGATACTATGTGGGCCAAAATGTGCATATGTACACGTAGGGTCTCCCTCAATTCTAGATTTCGGTGTATGCAATACAAGCTCCTCAACCGTCTGTACCACACCCCTCATAGAATTGGGAAATTCTCACGCAACCAACCCCTCGTTTGCCCAAAATGTAGATTTGGCGAAGCTGACCATACTCATATGTTCTGGTCCTGCAGGGCACTGGCTCCATTTTGGGGAGCTGTACTTGAGGCCTTATCGGAGATTGTGGGGTTCCAGTTTGATCCTAATCCCCTTGCTGTGTTGTTTGGGCTCTGGGAGGGCACGGAGGTGGGAAAAGTTGCCAAGTTTTTGAATGCTGGGGCCATAGTGGATATAAGATGTATCTTACAATTCTGGAAACGTTGCCCCCCCCCCCCACACTTGGGATGTGGTTGAGGACCCTCACCTGGACGCAGAGGTGTGAGGAGGACTACATCAATTCTCTACCTATGAATGCTCGCCCTAAAAATATATGGACAGAGTTCTGTAGCTACTTGACCAATAAAAATGCTTTGGATCTTGTATCCTCGCCCCCGTCGCCGCACCAGGCGGATGCGCAGCCTGGACTCTGAGTTGGCACGTTGCACTTATTGTGCCCCTTGTCAACATGCCTAATTTCCACCTATGTATTGCTCATGTCTAATTGTGATGCTGGAAATGCATCGGAGGGACAGGGCCTCCGTATCCTTGTCCTTTTACTGCTTTTCATCGTGTGTTCTCCGCGCAGGAGTTCATGTGGGACTCCTGGCGGTGCAGCTCTCTCTTTTGGTTTGGTGAACGGACCCGTGGGATACCCTTATGGCACCCATGGGTGGAGGGTACAACCCTGTGCCCCTAGTGTATGTTTTTGGGCACCTGTGGGTGGCCCGCAGGGTATGGGCTGGTGGCAGCTCCATGCTGAGTTTGACAGGTGTGCGGCGTAGCCTCCATTTTGGGATACCCCGGCCCTGCCATTGGGATCTGTTGATTCCTGATGGAAAACAAGATGGCCCCGGTGGCCTCTTGCTTTCTATTACCCATTACCTTGTTTTCCAAAAGTCCTGGGAAGCCCTGACTCTGTCCCTTCCCCCTGACTGTCTGTTAGGTGGAAATGCCATATATGGTGTTGTTGAGAAGGCCCGGCCAGACTAGCTGGAGCCTTCCCGGTGATGTATGTTGTGGGTACCTCCTGTGGGTGGGACCTGGGTGAATGGAGTGTGTGACGAATATGCATTCTGTGTTGTGGGTGTCTAGTATCTGGTGGTTGACACAATGACTGAGACAACCCTGCCCGAAACCGGTATGAATGCAGCTTGGAGTGTTGAATGGCTCGGTACTTGTCCCAATACACATAACCTGTTGTGAGTGTCTGGAGAGAAGTGAATGGCCTGAATACCTCGTGTGCCTGATTGGCTGCCTGCCTGCATGAATGCCCGTAGTCGTAATTGGATGCTTGAGTGTGACCCAGCGGAATGAATGGGAGATCAACAGTATATCTGGGGACCTCTCACTGCTAGGAATCGTGTTCAGAAGTTGAAGTCCACTACGAGTAACTGGATTAACTGACGCTTGACCTTGAAGCCCTGCTGGACGAGAAGAATTGCTGTTGCTCTCCTTCACAATCCGAAAGCTGCTGTGCCTCCAAGGACTGGCCCAGAGAGGACCTGGTAAGGCGCCCTCTTCCCGAGCTACGAGGGACCATCATGCACAGCTGATCTTTGCCAAAGCTCCCTGGTAGACAGACCTATGACAGGCTGCCGACCCAATACGGGGACTGCTGCAGAACTCCAAGGAGAAGCACTCGGACTGTTGTCCGCCACTGTCGACGACCGCCGTCGCTGACCGGAGCCGCCGTGCTCCTGTTTGCCTAAGAACTTCAATTGATCATCGGACGCTCTCGTCTTCTTCGTCACCCGCTTGTCTCCTGCTGGCGAAGGCCTGACCGTCAACGCGCCGAGGAGCATCCACCTGTGGGTTTCCCGCCACCTAAGGACCACAGAGACGCCGACGACTCGACACCCTTGCTGGCCCACAGTTCTTCATCATCTCTTTGCGGTCCAGAACTATCATCACCGAGGTGCCCCGCATGCCCCTTCCTTGCAGGACGCCAACGCTCTGTCGTTGACGAGCACCGCTAGGAACAAAGCTGCCACTTCCCTGCTGTAGTTCACCCTGTTCACCGTTGGACGTTCGACGACCCGTGACTCCTGCCTTAAAGGGAGGGCACTAAAGAAGGGCCGTCGATTCCCCGACACTGAACGCCAAGTTCCCCGACACCCCTCGACGATCCGTGGCTCCTGCCTGAAAGAGAGGCACTCAAGAAGGATCGGTCGACGCATCGTCGGAGAACTCTACTCCACCAGGTACATTGGGGGGGTAAAAGCTTAATAGGAAGAAGTGAGACTATTGAACATATGGACTGGGCTTGTGAGATATATCCTTATTTTACAGGTTGCCCAGGTGGGGGGGGGATCTCCACACAGAACTGTGCCTAGGGGTAGGAGGTCAGCATTCTGCCTATTGTCTCAACCATCTTACGTTCCTGCCTATCTCTATTGCTGGTTTCCTCGTTATTAATCTGTGTGACATTTTAACCGTACAGTTGATGCACTTTAATGAGATTCGATAACATTAGTGGTACAACTTTAGAATTGTATATATTTATCATTATTGACTTCCGAGTACAAAGTGCGTTATTGTGATCGTGTACATACCTTTGAATATTAATTATATAAAGACTGTGTTTTCAGTAATACAGTGTGTGGACATTCCTTTGTGGGGGTTCGGGGACTACACTGTACTTGAGAACCAGCCCGCATCACCTCCTGAGAAGCTAGGCCTTGATTGCTCGTCCATTGCTACCACAATAGAGAATCTTGCCTGGGGTCCGCTATGCCTCTCCTCTACCATATAGAGAGCGGAAGTACAGACACCCCCTACCAGTCTTTACACTAATGTCTCAGCTGTAGAATGTTAATTGCTGATCTGATATGCTCTACATTTGCCGCTGTTCCTTGCCAATAAAGAAAAGTTTAAAAAAAATAATCTGCTGAACGAGTTGAATAAAGGTAGTTGAAGCATAATGCTCGCCTCTGGTGTTAACATAGAATTCTTAGAGTTATGCACATACCCCTATGTATATAATCACATTCTCTCTACTTGAACCCAACTCTACGTCCCAGTATGTTAATTCTCTGTGTTCCTTTTTACTGCTGCTTCTCTGTCAGAGCTCTCAAGTTTCTCAGTTCCATACGTGAGGAAGCCATCCAGTACCATATTTTCCTTGCAATTCTGTTTTGTCTTTTGCATTTTAAATTTAGGACTATAAATCCCAGAATTGTAAGCAAAAATGGTACTGGATGGATTTTTCACACATGCAAATGAGAAACCTGAGAGCTCTGCTACCTCCCATCCCCTACACACTTTCTGCCCTGCTTTTCTTCCTTTTTCTTCCACAGACTACAGTCTGGCCTACTCAAAGCCATGGCACAATATGACATTATTCCTGACCAGGTACTAGCACCGCAAAACCACTATGACTGTGATTGGCGCAGTATACAAGCTTTATGACCTATACCGAATACGCTTTCCTCCCCAAGGTAGGAACACAATAGTTCAGAACGTACTGTTTGTTCGAGGTAACAAGTGGCATTGCACCGGAAGCACTCGCCTCCCAGTGCTGACTGGTCTTTTCATCCCCATATAACAACATGGCTCACAATGTACTGTTTTCCCAACAGTAATGTATCCCTACTCCTCCTTTCGCGGACTGCTTTTCACCCCATGGTTGAAACATGGCTATGAATATGGTTTGCCCAAGATCTCCAGACAGCACTTTAAAGAATTTCTCCATGTTAATGGGTCTTGGACTGCACACTCTTGCCACTTGCGTGGTCTCTTGTCGCTCTGGCGGATCTGCAATGGAAGTAGGGTTGGGGGTTTGTTAGTGGGATTGAGAGGGAGAAGAAAAAGAGAGCTTTGATGTGCTGTTTGGCAGCTTCTGTTTGGAAAAATCAGTCACTGAGCATAGGTGCGTTTTCGGTTGGTAGCCGTCATGTGTTCAGCTATGGATGGGCATTGTTTGGTTTCATTTTGGGTGTTGTGAAGTGCCTGCGGCTTGTGGTGCGGCAGAAGTATGGCTGTGTTTAGTTCAGAGGTTGAGGGCGAGTATGCAGAATGGTGAGTTTAGTACTGTAGTTAGGAGCTACACATTTCCTACCCCCAACAATCCAGTCAAATGCAACATATTTCCTAACCCCAACAATCTGTCTCAGGGAGCAGAACCCAACACAATACCCATCACAGGGCGCAGCAGGGAGCATATGGATAACCTATACAAGCAAACTGAATGCACGATATGGCTAACTTACACAATTAGTCCAAATGCAGGTAGGTATATGATTTTAGGTAATAAGATTGGTCCATGCTTCAGTATAAACTGCTGCCCCCTACGCCCTATAATCGGAGCTCAAGCTATACTAATTGCCCATAATTATAAAGGCCACTCTATCCCTTTTTTGGATGGATTTAGACATATGGGGGGAAACCTTGACTAAAAGTGAATGGTGGGAATGGGTGTTGATTGGCGACCAGACCAGGTTGGTCATTGGCTGTTATGAAAATGCTGGCTAAATTATTGTCCATAGATGAAGATGTTTGAAGGTGGGGGATCATGGATAATCTGTAGGATGTGAGTTCCGATGAGGAACATTTAATTTGATGAGGTGAATGTTAAAGGTTTATTTTAGTTGACGTGTGTGTTTTTTTTTTAACTGTATGATTGGCTTGTAATCAATAAAACATTTAAAATAAAAAAAATAGTCCATTCTATACAGAATCCCTCCACCTCAAGCTTATTTCCCTTCTCTCCACATGCTTAGAACACAACATCTCAGAATAAATAATTTTCCAAGATCAGAAGGCTGTGTTGCATTAACATCTCAACCTGCCATGGCCTTCTCATGGGACAAAATAACTCTGAATATTTGTGTGCCCAAGATCACCAAATTGCACTGCAAAAATCCAATCACATAGCAGTGTGGATTGCTTTTCTTTCACCCTCAAGGAACACTAAAACTGAGCATGGTGTTTGCCCAAGATCAGAAGGCTGCAGTTCAATGAATCATGCACACTCTCCGTACCAGTTGTGTTCTTTTTCTCTCCAAATGTTCAACAACCCTGGATATACTCTTTGCCCAAGATCGCAAGGTGCTACAGAATTGAAGCTAAGAATGCCATGACTTCTCTGACACCACCATCTTATTCTAACAGCTGTCATGCTCCACTTCAAAGACAATACCAAATGGCACGCTTTGTTATATTTGTCGTAAAAATGTTGTGCAATCGTTGGAGTACTGCGCTTCTACGGTTTAATTCAACTAGTTATGGATTTTTTTTACGGGAGTTTTCCATATTGAAACGGCAATAAGTAGCAGTTTTCTCATGTTCCATGCCAGTTTTATGTCAATAAAATCAGGATTACATCATCCAAGAGAAATACAAGCACCTGAAGAAAATAACCTTTCTCAGTAGTATTAACTGTGCTCGGATTGAGATCATATGCATTTAGAAGTTAGGAATTGAATACTAAATGTTTTAAAATGTGTCAACATACTGAAATTTAAAAAATGACAGTTCATGTGGCCAAACTGGTAACCATTTTAGCTTTTGTGTCAAATTCGAACACCCGCTCATTACATCTCTGGAAGTTTAATATGTATGCGCACACAATCGGTTGGTTTTTATTAACTTTACACAGTAAACAATACTGCCAAGTCCAGATCTTGCATACTCTGGGGTTTGGAATCCACAGAATTTGCACACATCACGAATGCACACACACAGACGCACTAAGGCTTCGAGAACCAGGCCTCAAATATTTCAATTGTTTACTTTATTTGAACATAATTACACAGTCGATGCCGCAGAGGCAATCTGTGTGCAAAATACCCAGTCCATAAAAAGCTGGTCCATGTTGGTCCCTTCTTGCATTCAGCACCCTGCAAGTGTGAATATATTCCATGCCATGTTGTCTGTGTTTAACAGGATGCAGAGATCACCCAAATATTTTTTCAGCTATTATAGCAGCCAGGAAGCACCTGACAGAGAATGCAAAAGAAAGACTAGCAGGCCTCTGTGAAAACAGTGAAGGCTGCTGCCAGTGCGGAACACTGACATCAGGCAACAGTATGTTGGGGAATTTCGGGGGCTCCCGAAACTGGAGAGGGGTTGAAGAAGAGTTGGTTCACGTTGCAAATTGGCAACAGCGCGTGCCATCTGTCTGTCAGCTTCCAGGTCACCTGTGTCTTATTGTCAGGCTTTTTTCTCGTCTGTCGCTTTTTCACCCAGACACATCTGACAGCTGCTGTGTTCTGCCAGATGGGCTAAGCCTTTCTCTGGGGCTCGGCTACTAACCTAAATAATGTCCTTTGGTAAGAGATTTGAGCAGGTGAAGAAGAAAGAGAATCAACATGGACCTGGAATAGCAGAGGGAAATTACAAAATAGAACTTTTGCAAATGTATGCTTGTTATTTGGTGTCTAGAATTGTTAAAATTCGTGTGGGATAATTGAAGCAGATGATCAACACATTTGCAACAAACAGCAAGCCCTCTCCTGTGGGACATGATCCTTTCTTTATGGGGTGAGGTGCACGCGCCCATTAGTGACTGAGGCCCATTCAAACTCAAAGGCGTTTGCATAGCAACCGTCAGAAGAGCACGCGAAGCCTAGGCCACCACCTGCCACAGATTGTCATATGCAAGGGAGGATGCATATGAAGGATAGAAGGCCCTCAGTGCGTCACACGTCAGAACTGCTGGAAGGCAGTGGGTTCCAGGTGTAGCTCTGGAATTTAGCAGCCACTCGCAGGGCGTCCATTTACATTGATATTGTCACCAATCTGTGCAGCATGCAAGGGCACACATACAACGGATCTGCCTTGTTTCTTCCCATCCCTGTTTTTCGATTTTGCCTTTTTTCTTTCCCCCATTTTCCCTTGCCCTCATGGGGTGGACCACCCATGGCCTCCTCAAAGCCCCACCCATCCCTTAAATATTACCTCACCCTACCCCGCACATATAAATATTGGCGCTTTCAAGAAGGGATTTTATTAATCACATTTGAAGTCGAGGAGTTTCGCTAGTATTTCTTTAAACACTATTTTAAAAAAAAAATTCCAATATACAACACCTACTGGCAAACTGTCTTGTGTTCTGGCGACATGTGAACCAAAAGAGGCAATGAAAATCTTTTTTAACCTCATCTCTCCTTGAAGTTTTGTGAACTCCTTCGGATAATTTCCAAGTGTGGTTTATCTGTAAATATCTTAATGCCCATCTAAGAAGTCAAATCCACTTTGATGGAGTATACGCAGAGTTCAAAGTGGACGGGAACTAAAGGGTACGACTTCCCTTTTTGGGGAACTCGGTCATCGTTTCCTTACTTTATTCGACCTCGAGCACCGTTCCAGGACACCAGTGAAGGACACCGTTATTTATTTATTTCACTTCTCCCCTACTAGGGATTTCAATCCAGGCCATATTGGTAACGCAGCAGTGCCACGCTATGCTGTGCTATCTTGCAGGAGCTGTGTTGCTCTTGTTAATTTGTATAGACTGCCTGGTACTTAATGCTCAGTGCCGAGCAGTCGCATGTCCCCGCTCGGGCACTGATCTGCAATTAATCCTGGATTGCTTCAGACACCGTGTCTGTACAAATAATGGACGTTCGTACGCGGCTAAAGCTCTAGGAGTGTCCCTTAAGAGGTGCAAATGGTGGGTGACCGGAAGGCGGAGGCTTCTTAAAGCTGCATGGTGGGCGGGACAATTACCAACTACTGGTGGTTATTTAAATGCATTTTCTTTCATCGTGTTTTTGTCGGTCTTGATAGTACTGTTGTAAACACAGCACCGTGGAGGGAAGAAAAGGAAGTCATGGCGTTTTGAATTGTGGGGTGTGGAGAATGGGGTCCGTGGGGAGCGCAAGGGGGGAAGAGGCGTGGGGCTTTGGAGAGAGTCAAATGGGTTGTGGTAGGGGGCACTTTAACTAGACCCCAGGGATCTGTCATCCAGGTGGCCAAGACACGGCCATCACTTTTGAATCCAGTTCCTGTTGGTGGACCAGTGCGGGAGGGTAACCTGGATGAGGGGTCTTCGGGGAGTAGAAGTGGGACACCCAAGGGTGAGACGTGGTATCCCCTTCCTTATAACACCTTTTCCCCCATCCTACCAGGAAGGATACCTAGGAAATGAACCACGCCTCTTTCTCAACACAAACACTTTCTCATGGACAGCCCACCCTGAGCGACAACGGACTAATACCAGAGCCGTATAACTGACCTATCCCAACACCACGGTCAGGCAATTACGGATCATTACACACACCTGACTTCCATTACACTTCCCTACAATGATAAAAGGTGGAGCACGCAAGCACACTCAGAGCAAGGCAAAACACACGAGGGGACAGCAGTTCCAAGATCTCAGTTTAATACAAGAAGAAAGACAAAGAGACCAGATAGGGTCGCAAGAAGGGAAGTACCCTTGAATTCTAAAGACTGTTACTTTCATAACCGTGGAAAGTAAAAAACCAAAGACCAGGAACGAAGGCTCATCGAACCTCTTCAGTGTGTCAGAGGTACCCAGGACTCTAACGTGTTGATAAACTAGGCGGGGAGGAGCGATTGCCACCGTGGGACTGTCCTTGGCTCCTACAATAAAGCAGCATCAGAAAACGCATCACAGCCAGTGAGTCGGAGAGACTGATATCAAATCAGCTTGTATTTGGAACCAAAGTTGCAAGCGGCAACTTTGTATAAAGAGAAATGTCTGAGAGGCGTTTCCGATGAGCGACGCAAATATAATTGATAGCTATCAACACTGATTTAACTTTAAGAAGGTCAAGCAAAGATGCCATATACAGAGTGGTCCGGCACCATGTGGGTGCTCATTTGAAAGTCTCTGTTAGGTATTCAACTGATGCTTTATGTTAAGAAAGGAAGATTGAGATCGAAGTGGCCATACAACGGGTCAAGATAAACCCTTTGTACATTAGAAAGTCTTCGATCGTGTAAAGTGCATCGACATTGGTCCGAGCCCAGCTGAGGGAGACTAATTGATGGGAAAAGGATCTGAGCCCGGCTCAGGGGGGTCCAGGGTGAACTGCGAGTCATCTGAGAAAGAATTCTATGATATTGCCATGAAAGGGATCTGACCCCGGAAGAGGGAGATCCATGGTGAACACCCTACCGGTGGATACCAGTTCAAGGAAAGGACAGCAGGCCCTTTGAGTCAAGAGACTTGCAAGAGGTAAAAAGGCCTGGACACTGAAGGCCACTTGCGGAAAATGGAACTGTATCCTCGTGCTTCAGAAGCCAGAGTGTGCACTTTGCTCGAGTGAACCACCTTGTCCCGTGCTGAAAACATGGGGAAGGGGGGGCAATGGCCCCATTATCCTTACTTACCATTTTGTGAGCACTTCTTTCTTTTTCATGAACTTTACCCCACATTATTTGTAACTTAGTAGTAAGGATTGGCTATACGTTTCTAAGTATAGGCCCTTTTATGTTGACTAGACTCCACTAGGACTACCTTTCTTAATATTGGATGGTTGTAGCTTGCCACCATCTTTAGATTTAGGTTTAGATGGGCGTTTATCACACTCCTGCAAACGTTCAATAAACACCCTTGAACTGTGGTCACTTGTCTGTCTTACTATTGCCACCATGCGTTCCCTACAGCACATAGTTCCACTACTTCTTTTTGTTACATTTTGGCCACTGTGTGTACGAGAGTCTGGAAATGACTGTCTTTGCCTTGCTTATTGTTCCTATTTTCTGAAAATCTAGGTGCCACGAAATGGCAGAGAGGAAGTATGTATCGGGGGCGGGGGAAGAGGCATTATAGATTAGTCCGATTTACGTCTGTGGATACTACATCTTTTGCTGTCTTTAAGACCTATAATACCTGATCATTTCCAAAAGAAAACACTGACGTTCCTACAGTGACTGTGCAGAGATGAATGTTATTAATTATCAAATTCATTACAACATAAAGTGAAGGGTTAATGAGCGAAGTTCAACTTCTACTGTCACAAATACCCATAAAAAGGGACATATTTGTAGCACGCATACCGTGATGGAAGAAGAAATACAACCAATCTCATGTTGTAACCCGAGAAAATAGAGAACACAGTTCTTTGACTAAACATCCCCAAAGAGAAATATCAGTGAAGTCCAAGATGATGGAAAAAGGACTTCCTTAGAGCATGTTATTAGAGGTCAGAAACTGAGGATGAGCAGACGACCAATAGACCAGTAGGACTTGTGAGAACAGGTAAGGTGAGCGTCCAACATTGGGGTGAAAGCCTGAGAGTTATGAGAAGGTGAAGAGACACAGTAGCAGAGAGAAAGTCTGTGGTGACCTAGAAGAGATGATACGTAGTTGGTAGGTGTTGGAAGCTTGGAGCCTGCTGTGATCTGAAAGCTTACCTATTGTGGCTCAGCTGGATGCAGGTGGAACACTGTACCAAAGTACAGTGACTTTTGGAGTTCTGAATACTGCGGGCAGCACTGTTAAGTCCTCACAGACACTGGGATCTGGGGTATACTTTTAGCTCCCAAGATACTTCCTTGGGCCAAGTTAGGCCCCAAATGGTGCAGCAATATGAGAAAACACTGTTGGCAGAAACAAGGCCATCATGTAATTCCAAACAATCAAGTAACTGAATGTTGGTTTCAGAAAAAGGAACAATTAAAATAAATGGGTCCTGAGCGCGAATGACAAAACCCAAAACCAGAAGCCTACTAAAACAGAGCAGCACGGAGAAATGAGTGCATTTTGTAGCTTGGAAGCAATGAACATTTTAATTAGAAAACTCCCTTTTACAGGAGCAATTCAAAGGCCCAATGTAATGAGGGGGGTGACTGTTTAACCTATGGGAACATACTGACACAAGCAGCACAAGGAAACATGAAGAGAAATGTCTTGTATTTACTGCAAGGTGTAGGATGTCAAGCAGATTTAATGTATAAAAATGCAGAATGTAAACGTCTCATGGATTTTGCTGTTCCTTGGAATTGAGCTAAAATCTGTATTTAGCATAAATGACCCTAAACTTACAGGACCTCTGGGAATTCCCTTGAATCTGTGAAGAGCTAGAAAGGGGACAGAGCTTGTGCCTGACAATACAAATAACCCCAAAGCCTCAAAACAGAATATAACACCTGCTGCTGCGAAGTGGTAGAGATGAAAACTACCCCTTCTTTGGACCTGGAGATGGGGGGCATAAAAGTACTCCTTCTGCTGACAAGCAGAACGAGAGGCAGAGGAGACCCTCTGTCCAGGCCAAATCAAATGGTAGTGAACCAGGGTATCAGAAAAATGACCCTTTTGACCCCAACACCTATGTAAGTCCTCATTATAAATGTATGAGGCCTATCCCAGGGTTTGTTTACACTCCCCTGGCACAAAGGGGGGATTCAAACCGGGTGAGTACTTCCCCAGGGAATTTCCCTTCGAATTTCCCGCAGGAAAGGAGTGGCACACCACCTCCCATCATGAATTTCACAAACAGGTACCCAGCAAACCCTCATTTTCATTTTCAAAACCATCCTCCTTCTCCCCGGTTCCAGGACAATAAATGCCTGAACCAAGGAGAAGGGAGAAT
Organism: Ambystoma mexicanum; assembly: GCF_040938575.1. Lineage (NCBI taxonomy): Eukaryota > Metazoa > Chordata > Amphibia > Caudata > Ambystomatidae > Ambystoma > Ambystoma mexicanum. The sequence goes on along the minus strand of NC_090926.1, from coordinate 918,368,711 downwards.
CGGGACTGAGAATTATGGGGGACATTTTACATACCGAATTACTTCGCTAGAAGTGATAGTTATCATTTTGGGGAGCAACAGAAGTATGAGCAAAGACCTCCCTACAACCTTGAATGGTTCTATGCCATTATTTTGATTTTTGTAGGTCACCTAAACAAAAGACTTATTATTATTATTTTTTTTCTTTTTCAGCTGATTTTATGAGGCCTACAAAAATCAAAATAGTGACATTTTTCACCCTCCCCTCTCCTTTCTCTGGATTTAGATTGAATCGGGAGGTTTCACTTCCGAAGCCCCACCGTCTCCCTCCCGTCCCAACAGCCTCCCACACCAAAATGCACACAAACACACACAAGACCAGCCAACACACACACATAAACGTACACATAGCCACTTACCTGTGTTCTCCCTCCTGACCGCTTCCGGATCCTGGCATGCCTTTCAGCCCCTGCGTGCACTCATGTGCGTCACAGGGGCTGACAGTTCAATTAAGAAAGACTGCTCTGTGCGGTCACATAGCGGTCTTTATAAATAATTTTTTCTGTGCTCTTTTCTCTTTTTAAAATGGTCAGCACCTGGGTCTGATGCCCCGGCAGGGGGGGTGACTGGAGGAAAGTTCAGAAAATCAACAGGTGACACAGGATGTAGAAGGGAGATGCCAAGCCTTGGAGGATGCTTCCTTTCTTACCCGAAAAAAACCCATTGAAACCTCTCAACCTGACACTGACTCTTCTGCCTCCTGGAAGCTAGAACCCAAAGAACAGAGGGTTGACAGAAGAGGTCAAAGAAAAATTTACTGAGGAGAAGCGAAACCAAATTATCCCCTTTGAGACAGAAGAATCCCCAGAGGCAAGGAAATCTTCTGTTTCAGGAATGGGGAATCCCCTCCCAAAAGAAAATGGCTCACAAAGGACCATGAGTCCGACAGTGAGGATATAAAGACCGACTCAGATAGAGAAACTCCTAGACCTCAATCGCGCAAGCTAGATAATCCAAAGACTGAAGAGGTGTCCTTCCTGAAAACAGGCTCTGAAGTCTGTATTCAGACAAGGGGGGCAGCAAAGAATCTGGGGAGAAAGAGGATCCCCCTACTGCAAACATTTCAAAATGTAGATTTATTTCTACAGATTCCTGATCTCTGGCACTGGAAAAATGCCCAAGAACACACAGTGACCGAGTTCAGCATTAAGAAAATGACCCCCGAGCTGGCAACTAATTCACACTTTCTTTGTACCCTTGAGGAAAAAGAGGACAGATTGCATGCCCCAGTCAAGGTACAGGGTCAGTGCAAATTATCAGCTCTGCTTGATACTGGATCCTAAGATACTCACGTGTCAAAAATGCTTTCGATCAACTGAATCGAGCAAGGGGGGCGGGGAGTCAACAGATTCCCCTCATGTCTCTTTCTGGGCAAATCCAAATATTTAATGGGAATTATATTTCTGTCGAAGGGACTGCGGATCTAGAAATATAAATTAAGCGACACTGTTTAAAACGCCTGGTAATAGTTGTGATTCCAGAGGGCACTCCCCGTTTATTGGGGAAACATTTCCTTTGAAGGTTATCACCTCTGACTGATTGCATGAAGCAGGTCCTCTGGTGGCAGACTCACTGGGCCATAAAACTCAAGAAGAGCACAAATGATGCGAGCCTGAATGGCACCTGCCATTTAATTGAGCGACGTACCGATCAAGTGGAAATTCACTTCCAGAACAACCAAGTCCCAGAAATCACATCAACTCGCCGAGAACAAACTGACAATGGGAACCCTTCTCAACTATTGAAATTATGTTTTCCCCCAGTTCCCAGTGGTACTCCACACTGGAAGGGAATACTTTGAGATTTTGTACAAATCAAAATGTCAAAGAAACACAGCGTTCCTTGAAAGAGGACGAAGAAAAAACAGCTCAAAGTCTGGCGATATTCAGAAAAAGGGCGAGAGTATGTCTGAATAATGGAAAAAGCTTCATAAGAGAAGGATTATTCAGGAAACTACAAAGAGATCAGACCCTTTACACATTTAATTTGATTGATAAATGGGAAGTGGGTTGGAAACACCAAATTTGAAACGTTTGCTGCCTTGCAGGTGTATGCTAAACATTTCCATTGGGGATAAAACTATAGACCATAATTGATAAATTGGGTAGTGACATTCAATCGATTCGCAATTAACCTATATCTGATTAACTACAATGAATGGTCACGACAGGGCAGGAGGGTAGCCCCATGGGCTTTGACAACACTGAGAGGGCATTTCGGTCAGCTCAATTGCTGCATTATGCGGCTGAAGTTCAAGTGGGAGAAGTGGTTACCATTGCAGGTCAAGTGCGACAATTTACAATTCCCATCAAAATTAAGCGAGGACAGAACCTCAAACATAAGGAGGCACACATACATTTGAACTCTCACCTCCAACAACAAGGTTTGTATTTATATCCGACACCCCTAGTGGATTTAGAAGACGACACCATTCGACTATTGGTAGATAACAGCAACCCTTAAAGTATCACTTTGGGCGCAGACACCTCTATTGGAATGGTTGTCGATGCTCTACACCATTCTGTCGATTTAGGAATTAAATTATAGGACCCATTCCTAGCAACGTTTTCAACATCATAGATGGTATTCCTCCAGAAAAGAGTTTTACCTGCCACAGGGTGGAAGAGGTAACCTGTGAAATCTGGAAGAATTATGTGGTATTTAGAGTCAACCACAACTACCTCGAATCCATGAAACATCATGTCCAGATAAACACTGTTAAGAGATCTCTTCACCCAACTGGAGAATACTGCTGAGATTTCCAAGCCTGCAGTCTTTTCAGGTTTCATGGCATATGGTCATGGACCAGATCAATCTAACTGATGCCTGTGAGATTGAGGAGCAAAAACAGCAGCTGACAGAGGTATTCCTGGACTTCAAGGATATCTTTTCAGTAGATTTGTCTGACTGCGGACGTACATCTATTCTTTCAACTACCATACCCACGGGCCCAGAGATGACTCCAGTGTTTGTTAAACAATGCCGGTTACCTCTTGTGTCCACGGAGTCGCTCACAGAGATTATCAAGTACTTGGAATCCCATGGGATTATTAGTCTGATACACAGTACCTTTAACAGCCTGGTACTGCAGATCCCACAACCCAATGGGCAATGGAGATTATGTGCAGACCTGAGGGAGTTGAACAAACAGGTCCCCATGTCAAGATGGCCACTTCCCCACATCAATCAAGGGCTGGCGCAGATCCAAGGGTCAAACATGTACAAAGCCCTTAATTTGACCAACGGTTACTGGACGGTACCCGTGAGTAGGGGAGACCAGTACTAGCTTGCCTTTACATTTGGTGGACAGCAATAAACGTGGAGCTGAACACCCTTTGGATATATAAGCTCCAGAAATGAGTTCAATATATTCCTTCATAAAGCCATGCACGACTTGGGCGTAAGGGGACACCTGGCCTATGTGTATGATGTATTGATCAAGAGCTCAGCAAATGTCTGCAATATGTTCTTCCACAGTTATGTTCTGGCCCAGTTGCAGGAAGCCTGATTAAAACTGTCCTTTCAAAAGGCACAATGGTGTAAGACCAGAGTAAACCTTTTAGGGCACAAAAACCACCACTCAGGGTCTCAAACCCCAGGTGAAGAAAGTGGATGCAGCATTGAAATTGACCCTACCACTATGCAAGAGTTGAGAAGCCTTCTTGGTCTCACTAATTACAGTTGAAGGTTAATTGAAGACTACGCAGAGGTCACTCGGCCCATGCTCCATTTATCAAAGGCTGGAGTCAACTGGGAGTGGGGTCTGGACCAATCCGAGGCAGTTAATGACTGAAAATAAGTCTTTGTCAAGCTCCTTGTTTGGCTTATCCCATTAAAAATAAGGAGTTCTTCTTAGAGACTGGGTTTTCAGATAACTGCCAAACAGCGGTATCGTACCACAAGCACGACAAGGTCAAAAAAGTTATCTCTTACACAAGCAAAACCTTGTCCTCTGTGGAGTAGAAATTTAATGATTGTGAAAAGGCACTCCAGGCAATGGTATGGGCATTGAAAAACTACTGTCCATTTATCCAGGGGGAGCACATCATTGCAGAGACTCCTCGCCAACCCTCGCAATACTTACAAAGTGACAGAATACGGTCTGGAAATGTATCGAATTCTAGAATTACTTCCTGGATTCTGTCCATGCAAGGCTTACCTGTGGAGAGGTCGGGTATAGCCAAAACAAGAGGAGTCCGCTAGCGCTCGGATCGGCAGACTTGCATGATTGTGCTAAAAAAATCTCGAGGACGAGTCTAAGAACCAAAGCCAATATGGAGGCGTACCTAATTTTCGCACACAAGGTCTATGAAGAATACCCACAATGTATGTGGACGGGTGCTCTTACAATGTTGCCAAAAACAGGGAAAAAGAACCAATGGCTGGCACTGGGAATACCTCGGTGAATGATATCTCTGAGCCCTCAGCTGGGTACAAAATGGGGCCCCGAAGTAGTCAAGTGGCAGAGTTGATGGCTGTTAATCAAGCCATCCACACTGCGGTCCACCACCAACTCAAAGAACTGGTGATCATCACCTACTCAGACTATGTCAGGAATGGGTTTGTGGAACACCCGATCAATTGGAAAAACAGAGGCATGTTTTGTGCTAACAAACCCTTAAAACATGGAAAACGGATGCAGTTAATTGATGATCTGGTGTCCTTTAAGGCAATGACATCTGTTGGAAAAAGATAGGGGTCTTTCCAAAATAGAGGTTCCAGATAAGACTGGGAATGACCTGGCTGACTAGTTGGCTAAAACTGGAGTTCTGCAGGGGAATTTCATAGACACAGAATCCTTGCTGGGTGAAATCCAAGTTGCAGCTGTGACCAGGACACAAACTTGTGCCGACAGTGAACTCTCAACTGCGCCATGGAGTAAATACAACCCGGGTGCAGATTTGATCACTGCACCAAAAGAGGACCCGATGATTGGAATATTCTATCCTCACATTGAAGACCCAGTGAGTTTTCCTTTAACGGAACTGGATATACCGGAAAAGAAGACCTCCAGGTGTTGACATTTTGCAAAATGTTTCAAACCCAAGACAGTTTGTTGGTAAGGAGATCACTATATAGGTGTGACCAATGGGTGGTCCCTACCTCATTCCAGAGGTTGATGATGAATCACGCCCATGATGCGGCTACTGCCAGTCATCAGGGTTTTCAAAAGACATTAGAAATCTTGCGAGAGTTTGCATACTGGCCACACATGGACCAGGACCTCAACATCTATCTAAAGGGATGTTTCCTGTGTGCACAATTTCAACCAAATTCAACCAAACACCCATAGCTCTCCTACAGAAAAGGGGAATTACACTGCCTTGGTCAGATTTGCAAACAATTTCAGCGGGCCAGTGTTTCGTTCCTCTAGAAGAAACAAGTACATGTGGACTGTAACATGCTTGTTTACAAAGTGGGTAGAATGCTTCCTGCCCCGAATTGTAAGGCAGAGACAGCTGCTGCGCTAACGATCAACCACATATTATTGGTTATATGTGATTTTACTGAAGGTAAAAACAGAGTGGTAAATTTCAGCGTGGTCAAAATATTGAATGGATTTATTATTTTTTCATTTGGGGGTGGCGGATCCCTCCAAATCCCCTGTTTTTCTGTCCTTTTTACAATACCCAACCCCATCCCCACCCATTTTAACACCATACCCCATTGCATATATATATTTAATTAAATTAAAATGTTTTGGTATTTTGGCTTTCGGTGAAACTTACCACTCTGTTTTGGTAAAAAGACTGGGTACCAATATTCTCTTATTATGGCCTCCCGCAAAGGATTGAGTTAGACAGAGGAAGTAATTTTACCAGTGAAGTGATGACCAAGATGTGGGGAGTTCTAGGGGTAAAAGAAAACTCCACATTGCCGACCGGCCAGCATCGAGCGGAGGGGTTGAGAGATCTAATAAGACCATTGTAAAAATACTGAAGAAGTTTGTGGCAGATTCAGAACCCAGTTGGACATTAGATTACCTCTTTCCCTAATAGCTATTAGGTCTACACCATCTTCTGCAACCAAGATGTCTCCATTTCAACTTATGACCGGATGAAAAATGGTGTTACCTCAGCATCTGCTCTATAGATCTATGGAGCAGACGCTGATAAATGTATCCACCAGTCATGAGTACATGGAGAACCTACGGAAACCCCTCAAGCATGCTTTTGCTTATGCTCAGCACAACTTGGAGAAGTCGACTGAAGGGATGAAATCATACTAAGATTTGAAGACCATGAAAAAAGGAGTGTGCGGTAGGGGACAAAGTTTATCTATACAATTATCAGAGAAACCAAAGCAAGGAACAGAACTTTCTTCCGCTTTGGTGCGGCAGTTTTGAGATTGTACTACTAATCAAAAAGGATTCAGAAAACGCAAAGGGGCTCAGGAGAATTTCTCCCTTCTCCTGGCCCAGCTGGCTCAGCCTTGGGGACTGATCTTATAGTCTCTTCTCACAGTTCTGATTAGCCCCTGGAGCTCCTCAAACAGGACTTCTTTGATCTTTCTCAAGTGTCCATTGATTATTGGCTCTCAATGTACAAACAGTCATTTCCTTAACTTTTGTTCATATAGTCTCTCTCTCTCTCTCTCTCCTAGTTTCTTGGTCTTTATCAAGCGTCCAATAAACTGTTCTTCCCACTATTAGGACAAGGGAGGTTACTCCTGTAGTACTTTTGGCTTTCCTTTGTGTTTTCCCCACTCACTGTGACGAGGACGATCACTTCCATGGTTCTCTTGAATTTTCTTATAGCTTTTACAATTATTGCTGTGTGGGAGATTACTCCCATAGTACTCTGGACTTTTCTTGGATCTTTCGTAATTACTGTAACAAGGGAGATTACTCCCGTAACAATCTTGGCTTTTCTTATAATCTTCACAATCACTGTGATGAAGGAGATTCCTCCCATACCACTCTTAAACTTTCATAGTAGTTTCACAATCACTGTGACAAGGAATATTTTCCCTTTGCCACTCTTGCTTTGTACTTCTCTTCTGTTTTTCACAATTACTGTGACAAGGGAGATCACTCCCGTAATACTCTTGGCTTCTCTTATGGTTTTCACAATTACTGTAACACTCTTGGCTTTTCTTCCGATTTCCCCAGATCTCTCTTGGGTCTCCCGCTGCTCACATTACCTCTGTGTGGGCAGATGCGTGTCACTGGTTCTTCCTGGTGTTACGGGCTGGCTTCTTTCCCGTAGGCACTCTCAGCGTTTTTGTTCCCAGATTCTTGTCTCATTATGTGGCTTCACAGAGCCCTTGGTTTGGCAATTCTGGTGCTGTTCCCGCACAACATGGTCCACCTCCCTGCGGTCAAGTCACTGTCTAAATTCTCCCAAGCCTTAAGTGAGTCTGCCCTTCACCGGCTCCCAAATTGCTTCTTTATCAATTGTACATCGTCCCCTGGACTGAGGACCAGCCTCCTTCCGTGGACTTCTCTTCCCCAGGTTTGAATGTCCCGTGCTGTCTAAGCTTGATGCCAGCTTCTCATTTAAGTAAGTCTGTCCTCTGTTTTTATTCCCTGTTGCTAGGTCCTCTCCAGCGGAGGGTCAGAGGCCTTCCTTTGTTTCCAAAAGATATTCTGTATGCCTCCTTGGGGCCAACTCTTCTCAGTATGGGCCATCGTCACTGTAATTGTTATGGCTTCTTCACTCTTCTTCTCAGTACTATTTGGGTACCAAGCTATTGCTATTCTTCCGTGGTTTTAGGGCTTGACTGAGTAAAAGAAGAGATCTTAAAAAAACAAACAGTATTTTCTTCCATTTGCAATTCTTGTGACAGTAAAGGTCTCAGTGTCTCATAGGAAAGAGGATAGGGGAGTTCCTTCATGGAACGGGAGTCCCCATACCGAAGAGGGAAGTTTCTCCCTGTGAGGTTCTGCTTATCACCACCCCTAGGGGGAATGTTTTGTAGCAGGCTCACCTCCCTAGCCTCACAGGGAAGAGTTCCCCTATTGGGAGAAGTGACGAGGTCCCATGAACAGTCTCATTAGTCTGCAAACATAGGATAGGGAAATCATTAGAAGTCCATCCATGTGCCTATGCAATGGCTCAACCTACTCTGACAATGCCCATGAAAATCAAAACCCAAATCTGCACAAAACATAAACTACAATGCATTGAGGACCAGAGTGGCTTTAGTAGAGGTAGTATTGTGGGCGTGATTGTGATACCAACTTATTCTGCTAGTACGTACATTGAGATTGTTTTATGCCTCGACTGTACTTCCTGTGCGTGCCACAAAACACCTTGCCATTAACATACGTAATGTGCTAATATTCGCTCTATTTGTAGGTTTCTAACAACGTGATTTTCTGAAAAAGAAGCTTACTTGCAATTGGTGGCCTATGTTGTCAATTTAGTGGAAAAGAGTGCCACGTGTCTTGGGTGTTGACAGAACAATGCTTCCTTTGTTTAACATATTTATTTGAATGTGTGTCTGTTTTTGTTAAGTACTTTAATTATGATTTGTAATGAGATTAACTTTATTGCTGCCCTTTAGTCATCGCATGAAGCTTATTGGGACATTTGAAGCTGCACTTAACATAAGACAGCCAAAACCTATTGGCTTTTCCAGTGGTTGTTTGTTTCTAGCAGGTTAAGAAAACGAAAATATTGACTATAAACTGATATACCCCACCCAAAGACTGTCAAACATATTTTAGGTTTTTTTTTTTTTACAAATTACCCGAACCATACCAATAGTTTTTCTGTTTTCTAATTGTCAACAACAAGTGTATTTATGTTCTGAGGCCACCTGCACATGGAGTGTAACAATGCAAGTATACAACGTTATTTTAGAGAGAACAATGCAGTTTTGGCACAAAGATGCTTACAAAACCTTTTTACATTGATTTACAGAGCTGAGGACCAGTGTCCATAACAATAGGTGAGAGGATGTAGATACAAGACCAGTTGATGCAAAGGAGGTAAAAACATGAACCAGGGACAAGGACAGTAGAGCATGATGTAGGAACAGGATAGTGGTGGAAGTGCGACGTTCAGGATGATGGGGTGAGGGATAAGATATGGTAGCCTTGAATGCTTTGTAAGTGGTTATTTAGAAAGGAGGTGAGCTCAGAGGTTTGATTTAAATAAGAGAGAGTGGGTGTAGTGCAGAAAGGGAGAGGAAGAGCATTCCAGAGTAAGGGAGCAAGTAGAGGAAGAGAGCAGAAACAATAGGGAATGCAAGGGGCATGAGTTGTGGCAAGGAGGTGAGCCGAGGATGATCGTAGGGAGCGAGAGGGAGAGTAGGGAGTGAGATAGGCCAGTGGGCAGTGTGAAGCAAGTCTCTGTATAGTTTTGAAGATGATGAGAACGCGTTTATAATTTGCTCTCTGTCTCGTAGATAACCAGCCTTACTGATGACGGGCTGCGGAGGTGACGGTGAAGCGGGATGGCTGAAGAGTATACAGACAGCAAACTTCAGGACTTTGCCGAGAGGTGAAAAAGAATAGTTTGGAAGACCCAGTGGTCAGATCGAGAGAATACTAAAGATGAGATTAGTGGCTTAGCAGAGTTGAAGTGAAAAAGATCTCTTATTTTTCGATGTTTAAGTAGATTACATCTGGCTGCAGTGGTAGATTTGAAGATGAAGTGCAAGCAGTTGAGACGGGTCGAAGACGACACCAAGGTTGCAAGCAGAGTAGGCAAGGTAGTCGTGAGAGAGGAATGGAACAGAGGAAGAGGAAAAGATATTCAATGTTAGTGGTGTTGAGCATGAGTGAGATGCCATCCAGTAGTTGATGGTATAGAGTCAGTTAGACATTTTTGACGATAGCTCATCAGATAAGGGAAAGGAGAAGATCTGAGCGTTATTAGCAAAGAGTTGATAGGAGATGCCGTAATAGCAGATCAGGTAGCCGAGAGCTGAAGTTTGGAGAGTGAAGAGAAGTAGACCAAGGACTGATCCTTGGGGAACTCCAACATTAAGGGGAGGTGGGTAGGGAGGTAAAGCCGTTCTAGGACACCTGGAAGTGTCTGGGGGTGTGAAATAAACAAATCAAGCAAGGGCCTTGCCCCCGATGTCTAGGACAGCTAGTGTTGAGAGAAGGTCAGAATGGTTGATGGTATCGAAGGCAGCAGAGAGGTCGAGAAGAATAAGAATTGATGAACGATTAGCATGTCGAGCGGAAGTGATATAGTTGCTGACATTGAGGAGAACTAAGTCAGTAGAGTGCAGAGGCCAAGTAACTAAGAGAGACAGGACAAATGTTGGTAAAACAGTTTGGATGTAGGCCATGTTTCTTAAGGATAGCAGTGACAGTAACTGATTTGTAGGATGATGGAAAAGTGACACTGTCAAGAGGGGAGTTGAGGAGGGAAGTAGGATGTGGAGCAACACTGGGAGCTATGAGTTTCACTTCTGGGGCAAGAGTGTCAATGGGGGCACATGAAGGGTTCGCATGGAGGAGAAGGTCTATAATCTTATCGGGGTTAGTGGGGGCAAATGAAGGCCTTGTTGAAGGAAAGAAGGGTAGAGGTGGTGGGGAAAGGTGAGGAGGTGGGGGATAGAAGGTAATTTGTGAGGGTATTTTGAATGTTGGACGTTTTTGAAGCGAAGTAGAGAGCTAGATCAATAGCAGAACAGTAGAGGTGATAAAGGAAGGTTTAGGAGTTAAGAGATTTTTGGAAGTACCTAGGTTGAGAGGATTGACATGAAATGAGAGCGAGAGAGATAGAAGTCACGAGTCCAGAGCAGAGGAGTAGTTTTAAAGAGCAGTCAGGTAGAGTTGGAGATCCAAGGAGTGTCTAGATCTTTGCCAAGTGGTGCAACGGAAATTATCCTTGTTAAAACAACATGTCAGAAAAAAAATTATTAGAATTTGAAACCTTTGAGAAAAGAGGCCTTATGAATGTACATTTTTAACAGTGGAAATAGTTGCATAAAGTTGGAGGCAAAGTGCAGTCTAACAAATAAAGATAACAAATGTTTGCATTACTTAGTTTCAACAGAACTACCTGCATGTGGATTTAGTTCACTACAATAAAGCAATCTGTGCGGTTTCAAAACACGCATTCATTTGCAGATTTACCTATGGTCAAAATAAATGTCAAATTCTTACAAACATACATTACCACACTCAATGTTAGAGTGTATTCACAACAATAAATGTGCAGACATGAATAATAAGCTAATTATTCAGGGACCAGAGCACACATTCTAGTACCTGTGTTCTTCAAAATTCTTGATTCTCACAATTTTGGGTGTTGGTGACCTGAACAAGGTTCACATATTCATAGCCCCAATCTGGGGACTGCACTTTAAAGTGGCCAATAGCTGCTGTGATGTTGAGCCTGCATAGAAAGTGTTTGAAACAAAGAGAAAAAAAAAGGATGCAGACTTTTGTTATGTATCCTGTAACTTTAATGTTACGTGTCGAACATTTCGAGGAACAACATAGCTCTTTCCCAAGTGCAAAGGTTTTTACTCATTGTTGTTTTCAGGCTGCGGGTGGTAGGTGTAATCCATGGCTGTGCAGGGGAGGGTTTAGGAGTGAATGTAGGAAGAGAGAAGTGAGAGGAGAAGGGAGCGTTAAAGTCATTGGAGGCTTTATCAGTGGATGGAACAGTACATTTTGCATTATAGGTGAGACAGTGGTGTAGGTCAGAGAGATAGATGGGGAATTTGGAGGAGGGGCGCTTGCCCTTGGTAATGGAAATGGTAGATTGAGAGGGGAGGAAGTAGGAGTGGAGATTGAGGCAAAGACGATGGAGTGATCAGAGGAAGAAGGAACGGTGGAGATATTGGAGGCAGAAAATTGAGAGGAGATGAGAATAAGGACAAGGGAGCACCATTGGAATGGGTGGGCAAAGAGTGGGCAGAAGGGAGCAAGTGCTTAAGGAGAGTAGAGCTAATGTTGATGAATAGAGGGGTGGAGAGAGAGGAGGTTAAAGTCACCAGTGACAATGAGGTGATGATAGAGAGGAAGGGGGTCATTTTGTTGAAGGAGATGGTCAATAAATTGACCAGCAGAACCAGGTGGCCGATAGAGAGCTATATTATGAATGCCACAGGGAGCAGTGATTGTGGAGATTCGAACGAGGGAGAACTAGTGCGAGACAGGGGAATAGGAGTGATAGGAAGTTTGGAAGATGTGAACAGTCCTACACCAGCACCCGTACCTGTTGGGGCAGGGACAGTGGGTGAAGGAGTAGGCAGGATTGTGAAGGACAGCAAGGCTTGCAGAGTCTGAGGGAGGAATCCAGGTTTCTATAAGGGTAATGAGGTCAAAAGAGGGAGAATGGGGAAGAATGAAGTTGGACGTAAAGGAAGCCTTATCACAGACAGATTGTGCATTCCAAAGAGCAATATAAAGAGAGTGAGATGAAGAAGCATACTGATGTTGAGTCTGCGAAGTAGAAAGGCGGTGGGGGTAGATGTGAGAAGAGCATGTGTGATGAAAGTTAGGGTTGGAGGTTTGGTGAAAAGAGAGTAGTGAGCAGGAAGAGGGGTGGCATCGAGGATAAGAGCTGATAGGGATAGGAAGAGAGTTGAAATGGTTTTGAGAAGAGGAGAATGAAGAGATAAGTAGAAGAGAAAGGAAGCCATAGTAAGAGACGTGCATGGTGAGGGTGAGCCTTAGCAAAGAAGTAATTGGTACTACTCACAAGCAAGTACCAGGACATAGCAAAGGCATTGAGGCTGGAGGAAAGATAGGAGGTTAGCCCTTAGCTTTTTGCCCTTTGCTTCATCACCCAGGGCTGAGTTTCCCCAAAGCAAGGAGTCAACTACTGGAAGCAGCGAGGAGCATCCATTGGCGGGAAGGGGAGACTGGACCATCGGCCTGCAGATTATGGGCAGGCCAGGCTGTGAGATGGAGTCCTGCCCAGCCCACTTGTACTCCGCTTGATGGTGGTGCAGGTGGCTGAGGGGAGCAAAACCATTAGCAAAGCTATCTAACAGCACCAGCAAGGGATGAGCAAGTACTCAGACCACTGATCTTGGAGAGGAATATGGCACACATATTATCGACTGTGCAGGACTGTGTATCCCTTAGCTGCTTAAAATTGCATCAGGATCTGATCAAGGCCTGACCACTCATTTACTCGATAAGGGTAGGGCGGAATGTATGTATGTATGTGTGTGTGTATGTATATATGTATGCGATTCTAGAGTGTACATTTAGCAGGCTATCAATTAACAGGTGGTGGAGAGGTGCAGAATTAACAGGAATCGGCTAACGGATAAAAGGGCTGCTCATTACTATTCAGCTGTGCGTGTCTGGCAAAGCGTGCTCTGAAGAGTAGGGCCTTCACATTGTGGTCCTCCCTAAGAAGGGTAAACTGTCGAAGGACTGTGTATTCTGTAGACCAATTTCTCTTAACAACGTTGAGATTATAAATATTGGCTTTAGTCTAAGCCCAGAGTCTGTTGAAGGTTTTGCCAGCACTGATAAACCCAGACCAATGTGGCTTTTTACCAGATCGGGCTACCCAAATGAATATCAACCGACTCCAGATTGCCATTGACATGCAGAACATCTTTTTGGATCCTCTTGCGGTGGTGCCAATCGACTTTGAAAAGGCGTTTGACTTGGTTCACTGGACGTTTCTCTTGCCTGTGCTGCACAAAAGTGGGTGTGGGTCTGTGATTCTTACAGGGGCAAAATTGCTGTACGAGTGCCCGATTGTGGCGATACATATTAACGGACAGACCTCTCATTATTTCCCATTGGAGCATGGCACGCGACAGGAATGCCCTCTCTCTGTTACTTTTTCATTTTTGCCATAGAACCATCGGTGATTTGGGTGCGGGGGGGTCCGCTGTGGAAGGGGCAGGCGTGGCCATCCTGGAGGGAGGACTGAGTGCCACTATATGCAGATGACCTGTTGGTATATTTAGGGAAGCAGCGTAGGTCGTTGCCAAGAGTTACTGAGATCTTACAGATCTTTGTGAGCTTCAGTCTCTGGGTCCCCTGGGACAAGACTACATTGTTCCTAATTCAGGGAGTTGTGGAGGCAATTTCAAGGGGTGGTAGACTCTTTGTGGCCATGGACTAGTTTAAATTCTTGGGTATCCAGATGTGTCTAGATTCAAAGTCTTTTCTTAAAAAGAACCTGGTGTTGACCACAGACAAGTTCTGTGTGGATACCAAACTTCAGGCGTTTCTCTCCTTCAAGATGATGGGGCAGGTGTCTATGAACAAAATTATGACCCTCCCGAGATACTTACATGTCCCTCCGAAAACCCTAGTGGCATAGTGGCAATACCAACGGAAGATAGAACAGGCTCTGATGCAACTGCTCTGTTGCAGATTGCAACCCAGTATTGCATTGCATACCCTTTACGCCTCTGTGTAGAAGGGCGGTAAGGGAGCACCAGACATCCGACAAAATACTATTGTGCCTCCCAGCTAACGGTCGGCAATGAGTGGCTGCATAGGGATGCACGATTTTCGCATATTGGGATTGAACTATAGTGGCTGCCTCAGACCGACTGTCTTATATCTCTGTATAGTACGATGATACTTGCACGTATACTGTGGCAGTGGTGTTGGCAGGGATGGTCAATATGCAGCCCTCTCTGGAAAAACAGGAATCTGCCCAAACTATGGAAGCTGGAATTTAGAGGGGCTTGGGGGAAAAAGAATGTCCGCCGAGTGGGGGATGTACTGGTGGGGGGGGGGGACGTGTGATCACCTTTGGGGAACTGTGACACAGATCTGTGCTGACTGCAGTTGAGGTGTTCCGATATCTCAGATTTAGGCATGCTAGGTGTGCAAAATGTCACGGGAAGTATGAATGCCTTGAACAGACCACGTTAGAGGCCAATATAAACACTGAACTGATCCTGAAAAGAGCTATATCGACCCCGTATCATGTATGTCTTAACTTCGCCCATCCCCCTCTTACAAGTCTGTTACAGAGGTGGGAGATAGATGTGGGTCCCATTGAAGCTGAGGATTGGCAGGAGGTTCTGACAGCGCCTTCAGAAGCGGCGGTCTCTGCCAGACTGGTCCAGTACAGAATCCTGCATAGGGTCTATCATACTAGAGACATGCTGTTTAATTGGGGTTATGTTGGGAACCCCAATTGCTTGTGGTGTCATGGGTTGGTCAGTACCTTCTATCACACACTGTGGTTGTGCTGGAATCTATGCAAATTCTGGCTGGCGGTGCAAAGGCGTGCATCTCGAACGCTGGGTCCGCCCATACAGGATGAGCCGAAGCTAGCCTTTCTTGCCATATGGAGGGAAAATGTCATTTTCGCCTTACAAAAAGCTTTTTATAGCAAATGCAGTGGTGGTGGCCAAGCATAATATTGCCAGGAAGTGGGGAATGGGGGACTCGCCTAGGATAGCCCAATGGGGAGTGGTACAGAGATTATTACATGCCACTAGAGGAGCTTGTATATAGGACCCGGGGTTGTCAACACACATTTACCAGGATTTGGGTTGCATGGGGGAGGCGAGGTTGATCTATCGGGGTTACTGCAATGGATTGTGGAGGGCACAAGGGTTCTCTTAGATTTCCGATGTATGTGTAGCTCAGGTTGCTGACGGTTTTACGAGGTATGGGGAAGGTCAGAGGATGATGCATTTCTGTTAATATTATCTATGTCACTGACCATTTTGCTTTGTAGGTATGATGTCTATGATCACGTCCTTTAATTGTTATTCATTTGTTCTCGTTAATTATAAAATCAATAAAAATATATATTTTTTAAAGATAGGTTAGCCGAGTCCTGTCCTGATAAAACACATGCACAAGTATCGCCCCCTCACACCACCTTACTGGCACTCAGAAGCCTGGTGCTGCTGGCCAGCACTCAACACCTTAGGTTTCGCATCTGCCTGCACCACTATCACACCCCTCTCTCTCTTTTTTTGGCAGGACCACATGCAACGATGCTGCTAAAATGGCTGAGGTGCGTGATACAGGACCACCCTATATTGCATAATATTTACATTAAACATGTGGTCTTTGCTCCTTCCAAATGGGGGAGAGACATTTGAACAAGCCTTGCCAAAGATAGATATACCAAGCACTTCACAGTATATGCTACTGTGGTATAACCTAATAACTGAGAAACATATAAGGGGTCCTGGCAGGCTAGTATACCAGGCAAGTGAAGTTGCGTACAGATTCATGGCATTAGAGTATACCAGGTAATCTGCGAACCTACACAAAACAAGTCCTGGCAGGCGTGTGTACCAGGCAATTGAGACTGAACTAAGCTTCCTGGCAGGGGAGAATACCAGGATATATACATATCTACAAGAGGTTTTACAGAAAGACTTATACAGAACTGTATTGCTTAAACAAGAACTTTGTGAGTCAATAGCAGGTCTAAAGGCACGGTTAAATGAAAGAACACTTTTGCAATCCTATTCCCTCCCCCGCTGAAGCACTCTTGTGCACTCTCTTCTCAAGAAACCCTCAGCCGACACCTCCTGCCCGGCTAACTATCACCCGATCTCCATCACTCCTTTCCTGGGCAAACTCCTTGAAAAGCTGGCCATCTCCCAGCTTAATATTCACACTGAATCTGTTGGTTGTCTCCATGACCATCAGTCTGGCTTCAGAGCAGCCAGAAGCACAGAAACTGCTCTCCTGAACATTCGTGA
Organism: Ambystoma mexicanum; assembly: GCF_040938575.1. Classification (NCBI taxonomy): domain Eukaryota; kingdom Metazoa; phylum Chordata; class Amphibia; order Caudata; family Ambystomatidae; genus Ambystoma; species Ambystoma mexicanum. The sequence goes on along the minus strand of NC_090926.1, from coordinate 918,352,097 downwards.
AGACCTGCTCTCTAACCTTGATTCTAATCTCCCCTCTGTCCTCCTTTTACTCACTCTCTTCTGCCTTTGACCCAGTCAACCATGCCATCCTGCTCAATCGTCTCAGGTGCAACTTGGGTCCTTCGTCTCACTCTCTATCTCTGGTTTTCCCCAGCGGTCTAACCTCTCTCCCTGGCTGTTCAACCAATACCTGGCACCTCTCCCCCACCGCATTGCTGCTCGCTGCTCCAACTTTCAGTGCTTTGCGGATGACACTCAGCTCGTTTTCAGGCTCCCCTATGCCACCTCTTCTCCTTCTCTAATCTCTCTCTGCTAACCAGGAGTGGTGTGCCACCAACAATCTCTGCCTTAATGCCAGTAAGACAGAGATTCTCCTCATCGGCGCACCTGCACCCTTCTTTTCTGTCACTTTCTGGCCGGCCTCCCTTGGCTCTCTTCCTGCTCCCACCTGTGAGGCTAAGAACCTCGGGGTCATCTTCGACTCCACACTGCCCTTTTCTCCTCACATCCCTGACGTTGCTAAGAAGTCAAACTACCAACTGCACCTCCTCAGAGGTATTTTTCCTTTCCTCTCTTTCCCCTAGAATCTCACTATCTCTAGAGCTCTGGTTCTCGCTAGGCTGGACTACTGCAACATCGTCTTTCTAAATCTGCCTTCTTCTACTCTCCGCCCTCTGCAACTCATCCAGAACAGGACTAAGAGACTTGTCCTTGGCCTCAAGCCCAGGGATCGTATCTCTCCAGCACTGAAATCTCTGCACTGTCTCCCAGTGGCTGCAAGTATCAAGTTCAAGACCATCTGCATTGTCCGCAAGGCCTTATGGGGCCTGGGTCCTCAATAGCTCCAACTCTTCGTAAATACCTACCTACTCGAGCTCTTCACTCCTCCACCTCCAACTCCCTCAGGGTCAGTCGCTTCTCCAAGCAACGAGTTGGTGGTAGATCTTTCTTTTGCTATGGCCTCCCTCTGGAGCAGACTCCCTGCCTCTCTGAAACTCGAGGAGAACCATCTCTGGTTCCCGAAGCACCTCAAGACCTTCCTCTTTGCTTCTGCCTTCTCTCTTCCTCTCCCCTGCTGATTTCCTGTCTGATACTGCACTGGTCACCTGGCTACCCTCTGATTCGGGCCCAGGTCCCTACCCGCCCAGTTGCACACCCGCACTGCCTCCTGGCAACCCTTGCACTTGGGTCTGTATCTGTAACACTACATTCCTCCAACCTGCACTTTTGGACACCTGCTGTCTGCACTTACCATTGCACCTGCCACCTGCTGGCCGCACTTCTTGTTATTGTTTTGATCCCATGTACAGCACTGCCCCCTCCCCTTTCTCTTGGCACCTTTCCCTTACCCTCTCCCCTGCACTTGCGTGTTCTCAATGTCACTTGGCTTAGTCAGATCGTCGTCTCTGTCCTCCCTCTGTCCCCACTTCCTTGCCTTGTCGCACCTTTAAACACTTGTGTATAGGCGCGTTAAAAATGCCATGTATCATATCATATATCAAATATAAAGAGCCGTACAAAAATATAACAAGGAAGAAAACTTTGTGCAGAGCATGCCTACCAAGATATAACCATATACTTTCTGAAAAGAATGTCTATAAAAGCAGACCGATGCCACCTTCACTTGTGTATTAGAGTATCACACTCGGCGCTCTGCTGCCCACCTACCTGCTCGCCTCCATCTACTTACACATGACATATGTTCAAAGTGTGTAGTGTGCGTGTACAAAGCAGTGCTACTGTACAATCTGAGCGCCAGGCATTATCCAAACGCTCAAAAGTGTCAAAGTATATTTTGTGGTGTTTGTGTAAAAATTCTAATGTTATTGCAAACGTTTGACCTCATCACTTACAAAAGAAGCATTGTGTGCATTATTTAAGCATTAGTGCCCACCGCAGGGGCAAGGTTAGAGATTAGGTGCCTGTACACTCCAACTTCACAGCCCCAAGCGAAGCAAGGGTCGCTAAGGAAGGCTCAGGGCAACTAACGACTGACATTGGCCCCCAGTTCAGCACCCATAGGGCTGCAAGACATTCCTCCAAAAACAGAGCCCTCCGGAAAAGAGGACGTGTATTTCAAGTTGCAATAGTGGCGCTAGCAAAATGCTAGTGTGGGCCAGTTTTGTTGGTCGAAGTGGGCTACTTTTTTCGGCCAGTGTGGACTACTTTTTTTAGTTGCTTCACTATGCGGCTAGTAGTTTTGACCACTGTTGCTGAATAAATATTCTTTAAATTGCACAATTTGCATCCCATTTTATCAAAAAAACTCCCCATTGGCTACTATTCAAACAGTCTGTCACAAAAGGAAGGATTGCCATTTGCAACTGTCGGACACTTTTTCATTGGTGCCAATTTTATGCCCCATTCAGACCCTGGCCGCTGGGGATGTTGCTGAGCGGCCTGCCGTATCGAGGGTGAGATTTTGGCAAGTACCAGAGGTTAGTGCCCTCAACTCCAAGAAGCGGCGTGCTGAGCCCTCTGCAATGTTCTGAAAAAGGGTGCTAATAATATGTAGAGTTGTACAATTCTAAGATATTGCCTGGTGACTAACCTGTCAGAGTTTAAACATGTTGGGCTTCTATGCTCTAAAGGAACAATTGGGGCCAAACTGACGGTGTCCTGCTATCTTCAGGGGTGAATATGAGTTTGGTGGTAGTGGTTAAACGTGGTAATACCGGATGTTTTACTACTAAGGAAAAACTCTTCAAATCCACCTGCTTTTGCATAAAAGCATCATGGAATGCAGTAATATGCTATTCCCATGGAGTCCTATTGGGCTCCAAAATGGAGAATAACTGAAGAGTCTGCATGACTCTATATATTAAGTGACCTCTTCAAGCTTCTGCATGCGGTAGTGGTAAATTAATTTGGCAGTATTACTGGGGTAGTACCACCATACTCGTAATCAGGCCCTGCAGACGGCATATATGATATGATATGATATGGTATTTATAACGCGCCTATACACAAGTGTTTCAAGGCGCGACGAGGCAGGGGGGGGGAAACAAGGGGAGACATACAACGATCCTACTAGGCCACGTGTCATTCAGATCGCGCAAGTGCAAGGGAGGAGGGGAAAGGGAGAAGTGCAAGGGGAAAGGGAGAGGGGAAAGTGCAGTACAGGGTAATAGCATACAGGAAAGTAACAAGGGCCAGCTAGTGGCAGTGCGAGTAAGTGCAGATACGTGCTGGGAAGGAGGGGCTGTAGGGATACAGACACAGTCCCGTAGTGCAGGGGGTGACAGGGAGGCAGTGCAGGGGAGAGTGGCTGGGCCAAGGACCGAGAAGGTGAGTGGCCCAGTTGCAGATTCAGTGCAGTTTAGTAACTTTAGCAGGGGAGAGAAAGCAGAGGCGAAGAGGAAGGTTTTGAGGTGCTTCCGGAACCGGAGATGGTTCTCCTCAAGTTTCAGGGGGGCAGGAAGGCTGTTCCAGTGGGAGGCCCCTGCAGCAGAGAGATATCTGCCACCAACTCGTTTTTTGGAAAAGCGGCTGACCATGAGGGAGTTGGAGGCGGATGAGCGAAGAGCTCGAGAAGGAAGATATTTAGGAAGAGGGAGTTGAAGGTATTTTGGCCCAAGGCCCCAGAAGGCCTTGTGGACAATGCAGAGGGTTTTGAACTTGATCCTCGCAGCCACTGGGAGCCAGTATAGTGATTTCAGTCCTGGAGAGATACGGTCCATGGGCTTGAGGCCAAGGACAAGTCTCGCAGTTCTGTTCTGGATGAGTTGCAAAGGGCAGAGAGTAGAGGCAGGAAGATTTAGATAGAGGCTGTTACAGTAGCCCAGCTTCGAGAGAACCAGGGCTCTAGAGACAGTGAGCTTCTGGGGGAAGGAGAGGAAGGGAAGGATACCTCTGAGGAGGTGTAGCTGGTAGTGTGACTTCTTAGAGACGTCGGATATGTGAGGAGAGAAGGAGAGTGTGGAATCGAAGATGACCCTAAGGTTTTTTGCCTTGCAGGTAGGAGCAGGAAGAGGGCCAAGAGAGGCCGGCCAGAGTGCTGCAGGGAAGGAGGGAGTGGGTGTGCCGATGAGTAGGATCTCAGTCTTACTGGCATTAAGGCAGAGGTCATTGGCGGCACACCAGTCCTGGATAGCAGAAAGACAGTCAGAGATATGAGGGAAGGAGAAGAGGAGGCCGAGGGTAGCCTGAAAATGAGCTGGGTATCATCCCCATAGCACTGAAAGTAGGGGCAGAGAGCGGCGATGCGGTGGGCGAGAAGTGCCAGATACTGGTTGAAAAGCCAGGGGGAGAGGTTAGAACCCTGGGGGACACCACAGGTAGAGAAAAAGATGTCAGAAAGGAAAGACCCCAGTTGGACCTGGGAGGGTCGATTAGAGAGGAAAGAGGTCAGCCACGCCAGAGCCTGACCAGTGATTTCCAGGTTATCACGGAGACGGTTGAGCAGGATGGTATGGTTGACAGTATCAAAAGCAGAAGAGAGATCAAGCAAAATGAGAACACAAGGAATGTTAGAATCAAGGTTCGAGAGCAGGTCCTCACGGATGTTCAGGAGAGCAGTTTCCGTGCTTCTGGCGGCTCTGAAGCCAGACTGATGGTCATGAAGACTGCCAACAGATTCAGCATACCAAAATTTCACTGAATACAATGTTACCTAAGGATATATGAACACTTTTATTTCACCGAAAATGGTAGGTAAAGTGGTATATGTATAGTGCATAATAGGTGGGGTGTCGGGTAAGGGTATAAGTTAGGGTAGGGAAGGGTGAGTGGGGTCTGCGAGGGGTCTCCCCCCGCATTATATAAAAACAAAAGTAGAAAAGGTAAAAAGTAAATTTCGTTTTTCGATTTAAATAAATTCGCTCAAATCTACATTAGGTAAAATATTTTCGAATAAATCACATACACCCCACTGGCTATGTTACAGATCTCCCATGCAGTAATCCTCTTTAAAGGTGAAGACCACATACAAATCTGATAAGATGGAAGTATGAATGTGTGGTTACTGAGTAACTTGATAGGTTTATGTAGCAGCTCAGCCCACAGAGCACAGTGGTGCATTTGACACATGACTGGCCCCTCGCCCGGAGGTTGATGAATCAAAGCCATCCTTTGCTAAGTTACGTTTTGTAATAAGTAAGATAAATCAATTTAAAGCTACTAAACATACATTTTGCTCCGTGTCCACTTTATCAATACCTTGCCATTTTTATCATGTCTGTCTAATGATCACTTGCATCAAATAAAGATTTTTTTTTAAACTTTCTTTATTGGTTTTCAACAGATTAACAGACCACAAACTTTATCATATGCTGCATATGTAATACATGTCCACAATTTCCCCTATACCACCCTCTTTCCCCCCTCATTCCCCCAAGACCACGGTCAGCTCAACCGTCCAATATCGAACCGGTTTGGTGGCCCGGACTGACCAATCCCTCTGAGGAGTCGTCTGCCGCTCTGGGGTGGAGTAATGGTACAGTTAGCGACACCCAGCGGTGTAATTCCGCACTGGAGTCCAGCCTCTGTTCGTGGATTGCGGTTTCCCATGCTCCGGTCTCGGCTGCTATCCACTTTGTAAGGTCATCCCACCATTGCGCTTCGACCGGGCCTCTGGGGCTCTTCCAGCCCATGGCTATGCGTCTTTTCGCAGTGATATAAATTAAGTCTCTGAGTTTGTTTAGAGGCTTGTTTTTGTGGTTACGGCTGTATCTACCCAAGATGCAGGCTGCAGGGTCGTGCACCTCCAGTTCAATGTCTGCTTTTGCCACCTTTTCCCGCACCTGTGCCCAAAAGGTGCGTAGCACTGGGCAACCCCAGAACATGTGTGTCATTCCCGCCCTCGGCTCGTTGCATTTGGGGCATAGCTGGATTGCGGCGCCCTTAAAACCCGATATTGTTTCCGGAGTTAGGTAAGCTCTGTTGGTGATGTATAGTTGGATAAGTTGTAAGCGGGCATTCCTGGAGATTTTCTTGTGGTAGAGAGTTACTTTTTCCCATTCTTTTTCGTCGAATTCTAGGCCTAGTTCGTTTTCCCACTTTCCTCTGCTTCTGAGCTCATTCCTGGTCGTGCCTAACATTAAGGCTTCATAGAGCCGCAAGGTTTCATGGCCGCCCTCGGCAGTATTTAACATTGTTTCTATGACCTCGTTGTCCGTTGCTAGGATGGCCGCCACAGGCCATCTGTCCTTCATAGCCTGCATTACTGCTCTGTGGAGTAGGAATTGGCCTGCTGGTAGCTCCGTGGTCTCGCTGAGGTCGGAGAATGTTAGGATTTCTTGGTCCTGAACCAGGTCTCCAAGGGTAGCCACACCGCAGGGCTCCCATTGTGCACGCGTTTCCAGTTGGCCCCATGGGCGATGGGCCATGAGTGCTGCTATGGGGATCTGTGGGGAATATGGATCTATGGACCCCACTGATCTGCAAGCCCTTTTCCAGAGCTGGGTTCCAAGCTTAGCTAGGTATGGGTAGTGCCTTAGGGCTCCCTCCTTGACCCAGAGTAGGTCTCTGAGTAAGAGGCCGGTCAGAGTTGGTTGGAGAAGTCTGGTATCTGTAGTGATCTCGTCGGCCATCCATCGCATCACGTGTCTTAGCTGGCTTGCAAGGTAGTACAGTTCGAAGTTGGGGACTTTCAATCCTCCCCTCTCGTAGGGTCTTTGAAGTATCTCCAGCGCTACCCTATGCCTGCCTCCCTGCCAGAGGAACCGCCTCCATAACTTATTAATGTCTCTAAAGTAGGAGGGGGGGATGTTGAAGAGAACGTTGGTAAAATTGTGTAATAGGCGGGGCAGTGCTACCATCTTGAGGAGACCCGCCCTCCCAGCCATAGAGAGCGGAAGCTTCCCCCAGAAATCCATGGATTTTGCCAGGGTATCTTTAGCTCTAACCGTATTGAGGATGTGTTCCGTGTATGGATTTCGGTGTATAGTGATTCCCAGGTATCTAAAGGAGGTCACCTGCCATTGAAGATCTAAGAGGGGCATGGATCTGATGTCTTCCCTGTATAGTGCAGCTAGCGGGTAGAGGCAGGACTTGTCTTTGTTAATCCGGATTCCCGTGTGATTGTAGAAACCTTCTAGGGTTTCAAGAATGTAGGGCAAGAGGTGTTCGGGATTGTGTACGTATAACAATGTATCATCAGCGTACATGGAGACGAGGTGGGTTATCCCGTCAATCTCAATACCCCCATCTCCGTATTCCTGTCTAAGGTATGCTGCCACGGGTTCGTTGGCGATGATATATAGCATTGGGGATAGTGGGCATCCCTGGCGGGTGCCCTTGCATCAAATAAAGATGCACCATATTCTCAAGGGGCATCTAAATGTGTGCATCAAAGATGCCATTCCGCACAGCCTTTGCACATTTGCACAAATAAGGGGAAGTGTGAGGAATCAACTTCTGGGGCACCAGTGGTCCAGGGATGAATATCGGTTTCTAAACCATTAATCAGCCCCACACCTCGTACACCAGAAGGGATCTGAACATATTGGAAACGCAAGCAAATTATAAACCACCTTGTCCAATTTTGGTATTGTGGGACGGTATGGCAGGCTTATTTCCGAAAGATCGTGGATCATTGGTTAGTTGCAACACAGCGAAAATACAAGTATTACCCAATAATAAGAGACTTTCCAGTCGAGGTTGTATAAAAATATCTACTTCATTATTCATTCTAGCACAATATGAAATACAACCCACCCTGTAAGAGAATGTAGAGAACAGTTTCAAAGAAGGAAAAGGGATGCACTGTGGATAATGAAAGGAGGGTGGTCAGTATAGTAAATAATCACAACAGTTCAAGGATACTTGGTTTCAGCACAAAGTGAGCAATGGGTCATAAAATGTCACTAGGGGCCTTTGGGGAAGGACCAGGGGGACAGAAACACAATGTAACGTGTGCTGTAGGAGTTCTTGGTGCTTGACAGGGTCAAGTCGGTTTCATGGCGCTTTGCAGCTTCTGCGACAGAGTTCGAGATGGGGAGACAGCTGCGGGTATCAGGCGGCAGGCAGTTCGGTGAGCTAAGCTGGATGCATGGCTGCGGGCTGGCCTACACAGCGGCTTGGGGTCAGCAATCGTTGTCTCAGTGCTGGTCAGTGGTTCTGAAGCACTGGTTGAGGCGTCTTGGATGGCTTTAGCGACTGCGGCCTAACAGTCAGCAAAGCAGTCAGTTGCAGCTCGAGGGGCTTGACTAGCTTGAAAAATTACTTTTAAGGCAGACGTCGGTAGATGCTTGTCGATGCACTCCTCCTAGCTTCTTCACTGGGCTCGTATCGTCCCTTAAGGCGGACAGCCCAAAGCTGAGGCAAATGTTGCAGGCTGCTGCCTTGTCCTTGGTTTGGTTCAGAGACACTGGCACTTCCCACTAGGAAGCTTGCTGCAAAGCCTAGCAGGGCACGCTGTGTGCTGGCTGGGTACCGGTTCTGGAGCTGCTGGACAGTCCTCTGTATTCGGTATCTCCCTCTGTTGCCTGTGAGATGTTTAGGGCAGGGATCTCGCTTTCCTCTTGGAGGTCCTGGCCTTCCTTGATGGAAGATGTAAAGCAGACTGTACCTTCAGCCAGGGTCCAACGATGAGTTATTTTTGATAGTCTTTGCAAAGTCTTCAGATGATCCGCCAAAAGAGGTGCTCAGCCCTTTTTTTTAAAGCTAATTGGGCCACAAGGTTTGGTGTAAGCTAATCCTACCTTAATGAACCAATTACTGGTACCCACCCACAATCTCCTTTACGCATGAGGTCATAAACAGAGTGCTTTGCAACAGAAAAGGTAAAGGGGTGAAAACATGTAATACTAAGTCCCACCCATCTTCCTGTCGTTGATCAAAGGGTCGTGTTGTATAGTGCTTGGGATGGATGCAGGAGCCTGGTGATGTAAGAGAGAATGTTTGGTATGATAGAGTGAATGTTATGGTGTGAGTGAGAGAATGCTTGTAGCAAAGGTTCCAGGCTCAGGCAGTTGGAGAGCCCCTGCCTGGGTGATGGAAGCCAGTGGTTCTTACAGAGACATCTTGATGTAATTTATGTTAATCTAATGAAGTAACTTTCTGGAACCTACCTGATGTACCTGAGGATCCTGCGTTACTTCAGGTCTGTCTTGTTAATGGTTCCCGATTAAAGCGGCAGGTGTCCCTTGAAGCTGCATGAGACCAGACTTTCTGACTCCCACAAGCCACATACTCGTAACTTCTGAAAGGGGTCCCCTGTAGGGATGATTACTGTAAATGCGCAGTGCCGGACATAACATTTCACTGTCTATCGATACTGAGGGCAGGAGCTGGCTTCAGGATGACAGAGTGCATATAAAAAGGGTGTTGGGGTTTCCTGTATCCTCTGTTAGACTCTGCAGCCAGGCCCCATGTGGGCCTGTGTGAATCAAAATCGGATTAGCCTGCAAATGCTACCACCTGCTACTGGGCTCAACAAAAGAACAGTGCGGATCTGTGGCGCCTTTGTGAGTTAATTAGGCTGGCCATGGCAGGGGGAAGGTTTGGTCTTTCCCCTTCTGTAGATGCATTGTTTACTCCACCTGTCGATCCCAAATAAGTATGACAAGGGGGTCTGCGCCGGTAGGCTCTCTCCACCCGGAGTACACTGGTCTATGCATATATTGTGTGGTGAGCTTAGGAAAATGTGTGCGAATTTGCCCCACACATTTTCCAGAGGTTGATCTACCATCATTCAAATGTATTTAACATTTCAAAGAAAGCCCATGCGATCGGACACCCACCGTGTGGATGGTCGAAATACTCACAGGGAGTTTCTATCCATTTCAATGTGTATCCCAAATTCACAAACAGTATGCACTTTGAAATGCACAGAAATGAGGCACATTCCACTTCACCAACAGCTACAAGAGGATGTGGAAAGCATGGCGGTCTTGCTGACAGTCATCAATTTTTTAGTTTTGGTTATTAGGTGGCCCTCGAATGCCACCCATAGTATTGGAGTACAGCTATGATGGAGATGACATATGAGGAGCATTACACCGCTTCTGAATGTTATTATTTAGTCACCCATTGACTGCTCATTGCTGTGTTAATCCCTGTGGTTATTTCCACCCACTACTTGCCCCTCCCCCACCCAAGCACATTTGCCTAGAATCTTTTAGTGCTAACTATAGCAAGCAATAACATCAAACGTTGGCCTGCCAGTGTTAATTCTAAGCAGTATGCTGAGAGAAAATGGCTTAATTGCAGCTATAAATGTGCTAATGATGTAATAAAAATGGTCTAATAAAGTGTGCCTTCAGCCCCTTGATTTATTTCTGTTCCTGACAATGAAATCCTGTTTAAAAGAAACATTGACAAATCCAACATTACAAAGCCAACATTACAGTCATTTCCAACGCACTGCTGTCATATGCCCAGGTGATCACAACCTTTTCCACCTGTTGCCATCGTATCGCCACGCAGTACCATTATGGCAGTGCCTGGAGGATGCCAACCCCAAGCCAAAACATTTGACTTTGCTAAGGCGTGTCTTTAAGTGTAACAGCAATGGTGGAAACTGGGTCTGTGTGTGTACCCGTGATACACAAAGTCCCAGCAGCAGTGTATGCAAGAGCGGGGGCCAGCGCATCTTTTGTGCTGTTGTCCAGACCCCTGAAATGCGCAGGTCACCTTTGATAAAGTCACACTTGCACATTTCTTAACCAAATATAAATTTTAAAAAACGCTTTCTCTGTGCTTCCTTCAGTTGCATTTGTGTATGAGACTCTGCCCCATTGTTTTCACCTCACCCAAGCACCAGCAAGCACTCCTATTGCCTGGTAAATTGGAAACCAAGGTTTATGTTTTGAAGGTGCTTTCTCAGTATCAGACTGAGAGGCTTTGGAATGCTAGTGGGCCCATCATCAGCCATTGCAGGCTTTTATCTGCTAAAGCATGAAATGGAATACCTGCCAGTAGGCTGCTTAAAAAGACAAACTGGGGAAGGGGGAAATGACCTGCAGCCAGTGATGCCCCTCCTGGCCATTGCCTTAACCTTTTGGCAAAGCCCTTGGCTAAAGCACAAGTGGCAACTGGCAATTAATAAATCCGAGGCAGAGTTCTGTGAATTGTGTTTTCAATAAGAGCTCCTTTCCACGTTTTTAGTCACGTGCGTCCGTTCCACACTATAGAAGGTGACACCACAGTGGCTTCAAGGCTGGTGGTCCCAGCCCTTGAAGCCCCAGATATTATTGGTGGGACTCGGGTCTCAAAGGCCCTATACACCCTGGCGCCTTCGCCCATATAGATTCGTTTGACAGCATGAGGTGTGTGAGCAGTCCTGCCTGAGCAAAGAGACGTCTTGCTTCCCTTCATCTATTTCTCAGCGTTGTCAGTAGAAATCCTGCGAGTGTTTTCGTGGGAGATTGAGGGAGCCTCAGTAGTCGTTTTGGAGACTGCAGGGTCTCTGCACTGCGGCCCGGCCCACTTTACCCTTCGCCCACACAATACACAAACACATACACTACACTGTGCACCCACACACTAGGCATACATCGACACACTACACACACATCGACAGACATGATCCCCTGCTCAGGAATCCACACAATGCACATACGCACGAAAGACCGTCGATGGCCACGTAAAACACAATGCCTACCAACACCCCCAGCAATTGACTTTACCAAAACTTCTTCACACTGTAAAGCATGGGGTCTTCATGGCAAGAACATCATGCTATTTCATTAATCGCTCTCCTCTGGCGTGGTCTGGTAAAAAGGAGAAGCTTGCTCTAGTTCAGATAAGTCCGCTTCTATCTCTCGATACGGGGGGGCTGCAGTGGTGTGATTAATTGTGGCGTGTAATGACTTTGCAATTTAAACCTCAACGTGCTTAGCAGTGTCACACGTCATATTTAAGCCGTCCTTCGCGCTGCTCCTCGCCTCGCGTGGCCTTTGCTTGTGGCAGGGCGTGCTCGTGCCTGGACCCTCAGGCGTGTTTTACTGAATTAGTACCTGCACGCGGCCTCGCCTCTCCCTTGGATCAGAGCTGCCTCCCTCTTGACGTGGACTTCTTTACTGCATTCCTAGGCGGAGGTGTCATGTCGCGCTAATAACTATGACGACCCTTAAGCAGCTTGCATGGTATAGTGCCCGACTGGCCCGTGTTGTCAGCAGCAACCGGAAGGAGCGGTTTTATCTTTCTCTTCAGCGTATTTCCTTCCTTAGCTGCATTCTGAACGTGTATAAAATGCGAGATATCACTTTGTTTCATCTTAAATGTTAAGTACTCGTATTTTTAATTTAATTCCAATTTTAGTACACAGCTGTTTCATACATTTCATTGAGTTGATATAGATATTTACGGCGCCTTTCTTAAAAGTGCTGCTGAGGTTTGGTGAGGTGAAAGGTGGATTCGTTTATGAGAGATTATGTACAGAGTGGTGTTGCTGTCAGGCTTTCTTCAAATACTAGATTGTTAGGAAATTGGCTTCGAGGCAAGATATATCAGTGGACGAATGCACCATCTGACGTGACCTCCATTCACGGTGAAGGCGAGGTCTCAGTAAGGGCAGCATTACCTACATAGAATGGGTGTAGCTGGGAGCTGGCCCAATGCTCTCACTACATTCCTGATTTTATAGTCCCATTTAATCAACGGAGTCGTTTATCACTTGTGACTTTTTATCCAACAGCAGCAGTGTGCATGCGTGGACCTGCTTGAAGACATCCTCACCCAACTCCTCTTGACCCTCTACACTTCTTACCCGGGCAAACCCATCTCATCATTTAGCTTCTACTACCATCTTATTGCTGACGATCCTAGCTCATGTTCTCAATTCCCTCCATCACCCCTACTATCTCTCAACACATCACCAGCTGCTTTGCGGGTATCCCACCACTTCTAAACTCGTCAAGATAGCAGTCATCTTTCCCCCTGGCTCAATGTTCACCCCACCTTCCCATCCCCTAACCTCTTGATTTCAACATCCAAAGTTTGTAGGCTTGGGGTTCTCTTTGATAGTGAACTGAACTCTGGCAGTTTCCTCCGGCCGCTGGCAGGATTAACTTTCTGAAAAAAAGTAAACAAAATCTGCCCCTACTTCACCCACCATTGGTCTCTAGCCCCATACTCTGCAAATGGACTACTGCTCAAGCCAACTCCTTAATCTTGCCTCTTCTTCTCTCAACTTTGCTAGATGCACACTCTAGAAGCTACCTACAATGGCCTCTGCTTGTACATTCCAACGCCAAGCTGGATGGTTCTCCATGCCAAGTCACTCCCCCTTTAAGTATCTACTCCTCATCTTCAAATACGTTCCTGGTCTCGCTCCTCACTACTTGCTGATTCTATCTCTCTTAACTCGACCTCTCTATCTCTGTGATGATCCTCTCTACACCACCTTTCTGTTCCACATGCTTCCTGCACCCCCCTCCTTCTTTTGAGTCTCCTCCCTGCACAGGAATACTTTCCTCTGGACATAGAAATTGTCCCATCACTGGAATTCTTTAAGACCCACCTCAAACTCTATTTGAGGGCCGGTGGAAGTGGGTCTCGTATCCCTCCCCAACCGACTCCACCACCTACATATCCTAATAAAGTTAGACAGGTAAAACATGTGTAACACATGTAAATAAGGCAACACTTGGTGTGAATATGTACATTGTTATTTGTATATCTTGGCAATAGAATCTTAGTGTCTATCATATTTATGTCTGTTCTCTTTTGCCACCACGGGTGTATGCCTCATTGTCCCCGCCATCAGCTCCATTGTTATACCCCTCCATCTACTTGTACAAGCTTATCCGGACGAACAATGTATGTTGTGAAGGCTCCCTAACCAGGGAATGCCTCTGTCATGTGCGTTGTAGCCTTGAACGTCATTTCTGTTAAACATGAAATCCGTATTGTCTAATAAATACAAAAGCTAATGCAGGCGTGGAGTTCTTTCTTCCTCTAGCTGGAGTAATACTTCACCTCATTGGTGACACAAAACAAAGGAGAAACATGTGTCCAGTGTTATTGTTCTTAGTCTTGTCCAGGGGCAAATTGCCTGGTATTTTGTTGCTTGACTGTCCTTGTGGACAAACTGATAAGCAATTGGATAGTTCTCCTGTGCTATGGCACCAAGTACTAAACATGATTGTTGGCACTTTTGAGGGGGCACCACTCGACAGAATATGTTATCAGGCCAGTCTCACTAGAGGGGTTTTTATACTCTTGTCGTAATGTTCATAATTTTTAGCACGCTTCACGAACTGAACTGTTTTTAGTAATTAAATATTGTTTGTTGTTTTTTACCAAATGAGTAATATTATGTTTTATCATCCCTTGAAGTATTAAATGCGGAATTGGCCGTACCATGATTTCATATGCAGCTGACATATAATTTGTAATCAAATGGTGGTACCACCAGGATTACACTACTGCAACTTCATGTCTGCCATAAAATAACAGTAAATTATTGTTAAAAATCCGTAACTCCTCCTGTCTTGAAGGTTTTTTAAGCCTTTGATGCTAGACCATCTTAATATTATGTTTAAGTCCTTTTGCTCAGCATAAGATGACTTCTTCTTGATAATTAGTAGCGTGCAGTAAGGCTAGGACAAAGCGTTTGACTCCATTTTGAAATCCATGATAGTGCTGCCTCTTCTGAAGAATGCTTTTTTGACCATTGTGGAGCAACCTTCATTCAACACAGCCGATTCAGACAACTTTATGCCAATCACACAACCATCTTTCCTCCTGATCACTGCTGGAAAAAGTGGTGCTAGAACAAGTTCAACCTTTTATGGAAGGCAGGCAGGTTTGCGACCTTGAACAGGAATATTCTCTCATTTGCTGTCCATATTAAATGACATTGGGTGAAAGTTGACTGCTACAATGTTAGACCTGGATTCTTTTAGACCTTATACAGCCTGTGGCACCATCTATCATACTGTCTTTCTCCTACGGCATGCAAGACACTATCTTACAGTGGGAGCACTCCTTTCCACCTGCCAGGTGTCAGATGGTTCTTAGGAGCCTGTACTATTTACAGTAAGAACAACCTTTGTAACCATCTGTTTTTTTCCTGTCATGTATTCCTGCTCCTGCTGTCGGTTAGCATTCATTCAGGTTCATCTTCTATAACTTTACAGTTGATAACCAAATCCTTGTACATCTCAGAACATTCTACACCTCAAATATCTGACTCGTTTGGTCAACTTAGAAAAATGAAAAGGGCGAATAACTCATGAACTAATAAAACGTTTCATATTCCGTTTGCGCACTCCTGCAGCAGATGCATTAACTCACAGCGCTACATTAGTAACCCTAAACAACTGACGAAATAATGGTCAGTGCTGTGTATATAACGTAAGCATTTTAAATCAGGGACACACATTAGTTTAACGGATGAGCAGATCAACCCCTAATTGTTGCAGGGATGCAGGGAAAAAAGGCAGTTTCAGGAGGATTATCCGCTGCGACTCTGCAAGTGTTCAGTTTTCTCAAACTCTGGGCTGGATTATGAGCTGTAGTCCATGAAGCTCAACTTGTACTATCTTTGTACCTGTGGTGCAGGTAGCTATGGCTTAAAATTCAGTCTTGCCAGGTGCATCAAAGGCACTCCCAAGCCCTGGCCCACCACAGCCATTATCCCATCCTGACAAACACACACATACCCATTACAGTGATCTTACAAAACCGGTTGACTTAGTATGCACCAGCAGCGCCAGTCTGACAACACTCTCCACTCACACATTGTGGGGTATTTTCAGCCCCAGATGAAAGGAAACTACATTTTGCTATGTTGGGCCTAAAATGCAGAGCTTTGAAAACACACAGAGATGACTGCCAAACTGAAAAGCCAGCATTTCATTTTCAACTGCCACATCAAAACATAGTCTTCAAAGAAAGAAAAATACACTTACAAAGTGGACCTTGAATGCAGTTGTCAAAGCTCAAAAAACAGAGGCCTACTTTTTATTAACAGTGACTGATGCCCAAAGGGATCATTTGTAGAAACTGCTATCATGGACATGTGTGCATTTGCAGCCTAAAATAATGAACACATGGAGTCAAAATGTCCCTTGCCAGAGTAATATGAACATATCATGTTGGATAAATGGACATTGATGGCAAGACGCAATTATATTAAAAATGAACACAAGGCCCCATCTGTAATGTAATTTTGACATTCAAACACCAGTTTCGGTTTCCTGAGAAATGGCTTCAGTTTCTGTTCAGAACACACAGGCACTGACCAAGAAGGAATTTTATGGGGGCCTGCTCTGTAAGATAAGCAACAAGATGACCAATTGGCACTTGGAGAAGAAAGGCTGATGGGTTAATTGCAGGCCAAAGTCAACAAAGGCAGCAGATACCCAGATCTTATGTTCAGTGGGGAAATTAAACCTAAATGTGCAAGATAAAGAAAAAATAAGCATATCATTAAGAGAGGGCTATATGAGTAGATGCAAATAAATGCAAATAAACAATTGCAGTAATGGATATTGTTCATTTTCTCAAAAACCATAAGGAGCACTGGAACCATTCAGGCACAGGAACCGTTCAACAACTCAAGCTGCAACTTAAAATGGGTTTCTAGCTCTCTAGAAAATGCCACAAGACAAACTCTGGGAGGTAGTAGCATAGTGAATCTTGCAATTGGACGTAAAATCTGGTGGGTCTGACTTTTATCATTTATAAGTAAATTGCGGAAAAACATTGTTCGAACCTTCAACCCCGTGCCGATACAGGAGTCATTTTATCAAGTGTGACATGATGAGAGTGATGTAAATATGTATCCATTGTTAGGTGTATTTGAAAATTAAAAAAATGTTGTCATGTAGGACTTTTCCGGTGCAACAAAAACCTCTAATTTTAATAATTTGGGATGTATGGTTAAATCAATATAATGTGTCGCACAATGGGAATCAGGGAGAGAGGCCTGAAATCATCTAGGTGGAGCTAGTGAAATATTGCTGCAAAATTACTATTGCCTGGAGACAGGAATTGAGAAGCCAGGAAACAGAGACAGATGCTGCATCTTTGAAAGGAGAGCCAAATAGAGGGATGAATGCTGGTGCCTATCCAGGACTGAAGTGCCTGACCAGACCCCTGTTTTCCCCCAAGAGAAGGTTCCAGAAATGCTGAGGTCTTTCCTGAGCACCCAAAGTAGAGACATTCTATGTAAGTAATTTGTCCAACAAAACAAAGTGTGTTGGAGATCTGTTTGAGTTAATAACTTCCCCTTAATTACTGGGCAGGGCAAACTGGGTAGACCCACAGCATTTTTTATTAAACAATAATGTAATTAATTCCCATATAGCCAGATTTCACAGGGCGATTTTTATTGAAATTCCAAATCAACATTGTTCCAGTGTGGATAGAAA
This sequence comes from Ambystoma mexicanum, assembly GCF_040938575.1. Lineage (NCBI taxonomy): Eukaryota > Metazoa > Chordata > Amphibia > Caudata > Ambystomatidae > Ambystoma > Ambystoma mexicanum. The sequence continues at coordinate 918,334,833 of NC_090926.1, read as the reverse complement.
TATAGTCTGTAAAGTAATTGGGTACTTCCATTTATTTTTGCCAACCTCAAAATTCCCTAAAGGGAGGGGTGCATTAACAAAGAAATTCCTTACTGTTGACCATTCCTCAGAACTTGCCTTTAAGCAGAGGGGTGCTGAATGTAAACTGAATGTCTGGGTTTCTGTGCTGGGGCAGAAACGTGTTTTGCCTAAATTAAATAAGGTGAAGTCCCTAATTGAAAAGCATACTCTCTAGTGAGAGTGGAAAAGTGACTCCTGATAAAAGAGAGAGATTCTGAATTGCCTATGGGTGAAAGAAGAAGGGATCTACCCATATAAAAAGTGTTGGCGCACTTTTGAAAGCCGCTTTGTATGTCGCTGTTTGGTTTGACTGTTTATGCTGCTTTGGATACGGATATAGCAGCGTGAAGGAAACCATTAAGCATTCCCACAGTCAAATGTGAACTTAACGCCACGGCCCTAAGGTCCTGGAAAAACTATATATTGAGGAAGGGTGCCCTTTTGCGAGTACGCTTTTGAAAGCCGCTTTGCAAGTCGCTGTTTGGCTTGGCTGGTTATGCTGCTTTGGGTACGGATATAGCAGCGTGAAGGAAAACATTAAGCATTCCCACCGACAAACGTGGTATGAAACCTATAACATGAAAGTCAGCTCTTTTAAGGATTTTTATGGACTTTTATGTTGGACTGATATTTTATTCCCTCTATTCTTTTGAATCTTCCAGAACTTAACGCCATGCCCCGCCCCTAATGTCCCAGAAGAACTATATATTAAGGAAGTGCAAGCTTTTGCGCTTGTGCTTTTGAAAGCCGCTTTGCATGTCGCTGTTTGGCGGCTCGGGCGGCGTGGGCTGGGGGCTTTAGGTAATTGTTTTGTGGTAGTTGGCTTTGTTGCTATCGGCTTATTTTAAATGTTTTAAAATATCATTCGCATTCTGGCGAAATGAAAAAAAGAGGGTGTTTAACAGTGTTATTGTATTGATTCTGGTTTGTAATTGTTGGAAAGTGTATTTAGTGCGACACAGAGTCACGCTGGATATTCTATTGAAGACATCGCTTTCACAATAATCGAGGGTGAAAACTACCTTACGCTGTGAGTTATTTAAAATTGTGAGCTGTAAAATTAATTCTGTAACTATTTTAAGTGAGGTGAGCTGTTGAATATAGAACATCTGTGGGAGTTTTGCAATTTGGCAGGTAGCCAGCATATTGGGATAGTAAATTGCACGATGGCACCCGAAATAAGGTCACACAAAGGGAAAAGGAATAAGGATTTTAAAGGTACTACTTCAGTTAACATCTCTACTACTCAAACTCCCAGGGGGAAACCAAATAAAGGGGTAAGGGAGCAACCTAGGTTAGAACACCCTACAATTCTGTATTTTTTGACAAAAGGGATGCTGGGAAATAATGTTTGAATGAAGGGTTGGCTCCCTTGCCTGAAAACAGCTCAATGATTGATAATAACTCCATTTTAAACCTTTGCCATGATTTATGACGACAGTCAATGGGGATGTCAATTGGATTGGGACCCTCATTGTCGGAAAAAAGCATTGAGAATTTGGGGGATATGCGAAATGTGATAGGGACAAACCTATCTATCACCCCAGACCTAGAACAACTAGCACAAGATTACATCCCCATCATATATTGTAATGTTGAGTCGGGATCATGGTGTGGCTCAGAGTTCTATAAATATGAGAGGGAAAATAGACTCCTTGATAACTGCAGTGGATATTCTGTTGGGTATTTGTACTAAGCTGATGAATGAGCAACAGACATTAAAGGATTTGACGGAGATGATATGAAAATGTAAAAGTAATAAGTATTCGGAAACTGTTGACTGATGAAACTCAAAAGGTATATGCTGAAGTTAAGATTTGACAGAGAAGGTAATGTAAGATGAGTAGAGTGAATTGTGCATGTTGGTAAATGAGGAGAATATGGAGAAGCTTGATGTTGAGGTAGAAATCTTGATTACATGATAAAGCAGAGCAAGAAAGTAGTAGAATTGTGGATGGAGTAGTGAGGAACTACCCACTCAAAAGGGCAAAAAAGATGAAACCATTGAAAAAGAAAGTACAAAAAAGGCAATAAAGGCAAAGTTAGGAAACCAAGAATGAAAATCACAATTAAAAAGAATAGTATTGCTTTGGCAGAGACGTCCTTGAATGAAATAGAATGTATAGAGGTGGCAAATAGATTTGAGTTAAATCTAAACAACAAGGAGTCGGGCTTAGATCATAAAAAACGGAGGCCAAAAAAGAGGGTCATGGAAGATTGGCTTAAGAGTAAGGGTGAGAAGGGTAGCCTGGGAGGGTGATGTTTCTATCCTAGTGACTAAGGGTGATATTCCTGCTCTTGTTATTGAGGAAGAGAGAAAATTATTGGAGTGTAATAAAGCAGTGGTGAGGTTTTTGGATGTGCCCATTAATACGGAAAGGGCTGGATTAAACCTCTGAGAAAAAGAGATCTATAGGGGAGAAATGGAGATATTGGTGATAAGTAGAAATAGGGGAGGTAAAACGGAAGGAAGTTTGGAAAGAAAGGGGGAACTGAAGGAATTGGTAATAAATAGAGGCAAGAGCATTCAAATAATTGAGAAGGTTCCTAAGAAAGACAGCCCTTATTTAAACCGTAATTGGTTGCTTGAATGTCTCCAAACAATTCCCAGGCTACAATGTATAAGGACCTCTGATATTGAATGAGTCATTCTCCCAGAGTTTGGAAGCTAGGAACACTGCGCAATCATACAATTTGGAACAGCTGTGATTGTTGAATTCATTAGTGAACACTCAAGAGAGCTTTGGAATTAAGATTTTGAAATCATTGTGTGTAATAATATTTGGAGTGTGATGGAGAAAACAAGTAACAGATGGTACCTCCCTGTTGAAAAGTTGTGATATTTTTTCCCTGCAAGAAACGTGGGCTCAGGGCACTATACTCTTAGATGGGTATAATAATTTAACTAAACTTGCCATAGCCGGCGATAGAGGAAGACCAATGGGGGATGGTGTATAGGGGTTAAAATGCCCCTAATGATCAGAGATTATGGAACATTTTTAAATTCTGACTTTGTAATGTGCGCATTCATAGGAAAATGTGTTTACGATGAGGAAATATTATTGATAAATGTATATTCACACCAAGGTGGGATAAACTTAATAGAGATGGGGAAGATTATAATGGATACAATGGAGTGTTGGTTAACTGAATCCCCCAGAAGGACTACAATATAATGGGAGATATAAATGCCTACTGTTATGAGGCTATGATAAGAATGGAAGAATGGAATGACTTGTGTGGGGAATATGAGATTCCTACCCCATGGGACTTGGGAAATATGGACATTACAAAAACACATTATCACATTTCACATGGAATAACTTGGTGGAATATGCTGTAGAGTTGGGGGCTTAGCTTCTTAGAACCTGGCATGGTGGGTGGCAATTATCCGACTAATGGTAGTGTGATCTGTCGCTTGGATTATATGTTCGTTAATAAGGGGGTGCAAAAATTGCTGAAAGGTTTTGAACACATATTTACCACTCTTAGCGATCATAAAATATGACATAAAATATGAAAATGTATATTACATAGACCTCTTTTGCAAAGAGGGAGAGGCGGTGAAAGGTTGAATATTCAAAGCAATGCTAGGGGGAATAGGATATGAGAATTGCCTAGTATTTCGGTGCTGGACTGACCCTGGGCAGGACAAAGACTGATATGCAGGGAAATGTCTTCTCTGTGAAAGGGACAGTGAGCTAAAGACTTGGTGGAGTCTCTCCCAGGGGTTACTCACCCAAGAACAGGTCATTGGGCTGTGTTCGTGCTGGTAGAGATTCCCAGACCCCCCAACCCCCCGTTTTGTATATATTAAATTGGCATTGGATGACAACAAGGACGACAGTCTGATGAATGAGATGGGTGGGCTCATGAATAAGAGGGAGCTAAGTAATGATGTTATGAGGGATTTGACAGATAATGTCCTTACCTTTTTAAATGAAATTAATATGAAATTACCGAAGGACACAGGAGATGTGAACTGTATAAACATTTTTAAAAGAAAGCTCTACAATAGGATTTAATAAAAAATCTTTATTTGTTAGCCGCAAAGACTTTGAAGGTATGCAATATATAGCCTACAAGGAATGTTACCCTCAAAACCTCATAGTTATTTGTGGAAGGTCAGGAATAGGGAATTTTCCAGATTCATAATGTTATTAAGGTTCAATATACTACCATGTTATGAATATCAGGGAGCTTGGACTGGAATCCCTGTAGAAAAAAGAATCTGTAGGCGCTGCAAATTGGAGATTGAGTTTACTAGGCATTTATTAACAGCCTGCGAAAAGTTAGAAGAATGGTATTATAAAGGTTACCAGGACTTGCTAAAAGATAGGAGAATGATTACGTCTGATAAGTTTTGGTCTACAATGTATATGGCAGAGCCAGTGATCTATGTAGGAGCGGTTTATTATGTATGGAAAAGAATTGTATGTGAATGGGAAAAACTGAATCTGGTGAATTCGAGATGATGAAGGTGGGGATTTAAGCTGTTAGTTGGAAAAACTGAAGGTATATTGGTACTGCATTATCCTGAATCAAGATGTACTATTGTTATGAGATATAAGAAGAAATTAAATGATTTTCCCCTTTTTAGTTTTTAAATGTGTGGGCTATGTATACTAGAGTTTTTATGTAGTACAAATGGAGGGAATAATATGAGTAATGATTTTAAATAATGTTTTTTAAAGAAGATGAAATGATATTTTTATCTTTCAATTGTTGATATGATGTAAAAGATAATAAGGGTTTTATTGTAAGTTTATAATAGAGTATTGTGATTGTAATATGATTAATGTAATTTTGTAAAGTGTTTAAGGTTTTAATTTACCTATTACACTATAATTAATAAAAAACATTTTCTTTTTAAAGTGTTGTATTAAAAGGCTGTAAGGTTCCTTACGTGACCCTGTAGTCCCATATGGTTTGTTGCAATAAGCGGCTGCAAGCTTGCTCTGCATCTCTTGCTTTCTTGCATTTCTGTGTTTGGCTAATGAGAGAAAATAAGGGCTTTTCGACAGTATGTATATGTCTCTGTCCTCTATCTACATAACTGTGTAAGCATGTTCTTCGTGTGTACACATGTGCGTATCTGTAACTTGGTGCATGGATGCAAGTTTTCTTCGTGGCTAACTTTACTATGTCGTGGTGTCTCTAATTACGTCAGTACAGTTGGAAATGTATCATTAGTCGATCACGGCCAGTGTGTCATGATGCCTGCCCCCGGAAGACCAGACCAGGCCCAGCAGCCCCGGAAGCAGGCATCATGCCACTTGGAGCATGCCCAAAAGCCCCAGTTAGGGGCTGTTTGGGTGCAGTCCTGGCGCCTATGGCGCCAGGCTCATAAAGATAAAGTCAGTCCTGGCGCCATGGGCGCCAGACTCATTATTGATAACTTACCTGAAGCAGACCATGCTGCATACCCACCTGAGGCAGACCATGCTGCATCAAGACTCAAGCCAAATGAGGCCTAGGAGGGACTATTTTACTGAAGGGACTATTTTGTTACTTGGGTGGGGCTGTGGAAGAATACTTACCTGGATCTTCTTCCAAGGCTATTTAAACCACGCCCAGACAGCCACACGTGCTTCGCGTTATTCTGCTTGCTGCAGCATAACGCTCACTGTGTTTTCAGCAGCTCCAGTCTTCAGCCACGCCCCCTTCAGTCCTGGGACTCCTGAAACAAGAAGAAAGAAGGATAAAGGTTAGAACAGGAGTTCTAACTTTAATCCTTACCTGAATCCTGATCCATTTTGCCACGGAACTGAAAGACAGAAGTCTTTGAAGCATCGCTTCGCATTCCTACGGCGCCGCGCTGAACTCACCTGCTTGGCGGTACTTCAGCATTCCATCACGCTCTCTCCATCTCGCGGCCGCCCTCTGACACCTAAGGAGACAAAGACAGCAAGGTGAGCAAGGGGACTCTCTAAGGCTATACAAGCTACCTCCAAGGACTTACCTGATTTACCACGGGAGGTACTCACCTCATCTCGGGTCGGCGCAGTCAACTCTGCTTCATCGCCGTACCCTGGCCGCTAAGGGGAGAAAGCAAAGACAATACCAGTTACCCCCCACAAAACTTACCTGATTTACCACGGGGGTCTGACCTCATCTCGGGTCGGCACAGTCAACTCTGCTTCATCGCCGAACCCCGGCCCCTAAGGGGAAAACCACAATAGACTTACCTGAATCTTACCAAGTGCCATTTGGAAATCTTCGAGTGGATTAATCGGCAACCTGCAAGGAATCGGACAGAGTGAAGATCAGACATTTGAACTCTTATGAACAATTGGACTTTAGAGTCAATACTGGAACTCACCAATTCCTCTACGCCAGTGAAGTAACTGGTCATCAACGCGCCCCTGCGGTCGACGCAGGATGGAGAGCTCATCCTACCAAACCATCAGGTGAGACTAAGGAGGGGACATCAAGAGTGATCTGAGGGAAGACAACGGGAGTGGGGAAGGTGGGTTGACACTCAAATTCCACGGATGGTTAATTCCTCTTCTCCTTTGCAGAAGAATATTCTTGCGAGCCAGACAAACTAGGCTGAGCGGGCCAGTCCAGTCAGTCATCTCGGCGCTACACGTCACGCTGGTGGAAGCAACAGCGGCCCAGTTCCGGTCGACGCCCCCGTGGGAACCAGGTGAGCGTAACACAGTGAGGTACCTACATCCATGATTAGTGTCGAGGCACCTGTATCCAGGAAGACGTCAGCTGGATAAGGTTTGAATGGTTGTCTGAAAGAATACCTGTTTGCATATGCAGATGCCACTGGCCCTCCTGTGGGTTGGCCAAACAGTGACTGGCATCTTGCATTTCTGGCTCTTCGGCCTGTCATGCTTATGGGGGTCAAGATGGGGATTCCTGGGACCCTCTCTTCACTTTTATCCTAAATCGGTATATTGAGTACTATTATAATGGGTAATAGCAACAGGTATAATACATTGCAAAGAAGCAGGAGACAGCGATGTTTAAACCGGTGTAAAGGCTCACTCCCCGTTTTACACACGCATAACCAAAAAATACAAGACACCCCAATGGGGAATGAGACTAAGAGAACAGGTTGCAAGAGTTTGTTTTCTTTATAAAGAAATGATATCCAGAGAACTCTGCGGCCTCAAGAGCACTCTGGCAAACATTACAATTACAGGGAGCTATAGAGTAAAATGGCATCATAGATGACGCAATTAACATAGGGTACTAAACCAGTGCAGGATTGGCTAGACAAATTGGTTACATATAGTACATGGGCGCTGCTTCATCCGGATTGGTTGCTCCGTTGGCGGGAGGGCAAACGTCATGTGGTCCAGCTGCCAATCTCAAGGAGGGGTGAGGGTTAGGGCATGATGAGATATGGCGGACACTAACTAAGCTAGCATGAAAAACTACCATTAGACATGTCATAAACAATGATCATTAGTATGCGCTTAAGTAAATCCTTGTAAACCTATAAATTGCATGCATATAATCATAACATCATTCATTAGGACTTATATGGTGTATCAGGCTTAGGGGTCTTGGTCGGTGTGATAACATCAGTCATGGGGTGGGCCTGTGCGCATCAAAGCAACTATGGGGCATGCTGACATTTGTTAGTTCTAGGGTGCAATATACTGTGACAGAGGTCTGGTTTTAGTAGTGGGCTCCACAGCAGGGTCACACTTCTAGTACATCAAGAGAATACCTTAAGGGGCACAGGGTTATAGTGGCAGTAATTTTCCAACAGCGGGGTAGGAAGGCATAGGCGGGTTTGTGGAGATGGATGAGCTACAAGTTACGGTTTGGGCCGGTTCACACACAGGACAGTGATTTCAGAGGAAGAATGAGATGCTACATTAGTATATTTGTTTCAATTGTCTCCGGCGCATCTGTGAGAAATGGAGCTTTGGAGCTTTCAGACAGAGTGAGAAAAGGTAGGGGCCACGAGCGCGGTGTGCGCAGCGCTGCAGAGGGGAGAGAAGCCTTTTCGTATTTTCGCAGTGAGTCCTAGTCCAAAGATGGAGTCAAGGCCACACAAAATGGAAGCCAAGTGTCCCCCACAACAGCCCCGCCTATGCTAATGTTAGCATGCGGGCAATGGAGGCGTCCCCCGCTATTGTACAAGCAAGTAGTCCACATAGTGCTGAATGTGTGAGGGGGGGCTTAAACGACCCCTCGCTCCCACACACCGCTGATTATTATTAGTAATGCTATAATAGAAAAGAAACAATAATAATAAGGGCACACACATTTAAACAATGTCCAAAAGGGATTTAAGACAAAAAGGCAATTTTAAAGCCTGCTCGATATTTTCTTTGTCGATACCGGTTTTGTCTCTGAACTGGTGCTCATGAAATAAACCATTACTGCAAGGGCTGCTAGCATACCCAGTAGCATTAATCCTCTGCACCAACCACAGACAATAGCATGTTCGAGAGAGAAAATAGAAAATACACGGTGCCATAGTAACAAAATGGTCCATTGTCCATTTTGTGCTTGCAAAAATGACCCCGATATTAATTACTGTGCCAGGGGATGTAGTATTTAATACATCACAAATGCGAGAAAATATCGCATGAGCATTCATGCCCTGGTACATTATAGATGAGCAGAATTGTCATCTGTGTGTGTTGCTGCCCTTATGTGCCAGGATGCCGCCTGTGTACACCATAGTGCTTCCATGATACGATTGACTGCTATCATCAGACACTTGGGTGCTGCTATCAAATGGTGGGGTGTCCCAGGATATGTGAAGGTGTTGCCAATACATATCTGGGTGCTGCGAGGAAAGTTACAGGTGCTGCCACAAATGCCACAGCGTTATTTGAAGGGAGGGCCGTATGTAAATAATTGGGTACTGCTTTCATTTTTGAGGCTGTTGTCAAAAAAGGTTGGTGTGCTGCTCATGCATGCTCCGGTCCTGCAGCTGTTGACTGTACCTCACGTTACATGTAGGTTCCTGCGGGGCCGGGTGGTATGTCCGTGCCCCTTGAGTGCAGTAGACTCCAGAGAAAGGCTCATATTTGCATGGTTTATTTTGCACCTTTCATGCAGTGTTTGCTACATACTACACGCTTGATTGACTTTGTTTACCTAGGAGTTGATCACAGAATGTTCTAGTGAATCGTATAAGGTATACAGGTTCATGTTTTTGTATCATTCGTTGGTGCTGTATTATCTAAGAGCCCTGTGTTTCTGTTCAACAGGTCCTTGGCAGTAGGAACCCAGGCTGGCTACAAGCTTTTCTCTTTGGGCTCTGTGGAGCAGCTGGACACCGTCCATGAAAGCGGTGAGTTTTATTGTAAGAGAACCAATGGAGCCTGCAGTACAAGCTTCACAAGCCATCAGTACCGTTGTATCCGGACCGGCAAACTCCGAGTTGTGCTCGCGGGGGCCTTTCATTCTGCCAGGTCTGACCTGGCGGAATGAAAGGCACCCGCGAACACAGCATGCCTGTAGCACAGGCACCGTTATACTACAGGCATCCCCATGGGGGAATGGGGATCAATAGATTCCAGCACCCACGAAAGGGCAATTACCGGGTCCGGCGGGGCCAGAATACCCCAGTAATTGCGCATTTGCGTTTGCCGGACTTTCTTACAAGTTTGGAGGTAGCCTTGCCGGTTTTACCTCCAACCTTGTAATGAGGCCTTGGTTTTTATGGGCGTGGGGGTGGGGTTGTCGTGAGTGCAAGCGGTTTGGTTAATGCAGATGCCATCTAACAAGCCTTGCATGAGCAGAAGTACAAAACGACTTTTTTTCCCAACGTCCTGCCATTTCAGAACCATGCGCAAGTATCCTGCAGCAAAACGAAGCGCACCACGGACACCCACCTCAACACCTTCCCCTGAGCATAAATGCAGTGTATACATTACAATTGAAGCCGCTGCGCTCCCAACGCACGATATGCCCCCTACTAATACCAACATGCAGGGGTGGAATCAGCCAGCATCAATATTTTGGGGCGACTGGAGGGCCAAAAAGTGGTTGTGTAAAAAAAGGTTGTAAAAAGTGGTTCGTGAGCAGGGCGATGCATGATCGCCTCACACCCAATGCCCTGAGCATCGGCATACCCACCATCAGTTGTGGTTTTGCACACTCTGGCCTTGGGTAACCCTCATACATAAACTGTCTCGCTGCTCCCAACAGACTTAAAAACAGTGGACAAATGAATGAAGCCTGGGGGTCAGTGCTGATGCGTTACTTGTGCTGGGCATCGAACGAGGCACTTTCAGGTGATGTGAAGTAACTACAGGTCACCGCACAGCAAGCAAACCTGTATCAGCATCTCACCAGCAACTGGATAGCTGGGGTAGGCACATTAACCCTTGGGGCTGTCAAGCAGGGACGTCATTTCACCAAAATGCCAGAGGTAGCGGAAGTGACATCACACGACCCTTCACCCCCTGATGACATCACAGGAAGTGATGTCATTTGACCCCGCCCCGAAGTGATATCACGGGTAGCGATGGAACACGACATTTCACCCATTGACCAAACAGGAAGTGACATCCCATAGCATTGTACACTGCGAAAAATATAGCTACGATATCACTATGTGATGTACAGTCATACAAGAATGGATCGCCATATGTATCATTAAGATCAGTGTGTGTAGGCCCATATTACCAAATTACTGGGTATGCAAGCAGACGTCCATGACCAATTGATAAAGATAGTGTAATTATATAGCACTTACGCTCAAGCGCTTTATCTAGAAAAAATATACATCCAATATCACCCAACCTGTGTTGGTACTCATTTATCGACCTCAGAAGGATGAAAGGCTGAGTGAGGCGTTTAAGAACAGACTAAATAAGTGACTCACCCCCTGAAGTGTGCCTGAAATAAACATTTAATGAGCCTAGCAAATATTGTATAGAATTCCAGAAAGCCACATTATTTGGTATTCCTATCCTTTATTCTTTTTTTATTTAGGGTCAGTGCTGAAAGTGTTAGACTTTTGGGACTCCTGTTTTTATTTTTCTTCTTTTTTTTAAGGGGCCTGAACAAGAAAGCCAGCCACCCCAGAAGTAAAGAGCCACAGCCCATTAACTTGCATTACAAAGAAAAAATGTTTTTTTTAAAAAACGTCTTTTAAGAGGTCGCAAGGAAGACCACAGAGGTCCCAGTTGCGACCACTAAATGACGTCTCTGCTGTCAACCCCCCTCCCTTTGAGACCATACGCCTTGCTTTGGCACATTAAATCCATCTTTCACCCCAATGCAGGGAATATTTAGTTTCACAAAAGAATGCTACTCATCGGCAAGTGTGAGCCATTTAGAAGCGGAGCAGAACCTTTGACTTTGTCATCATGCAGGGGTACATTGATACGGGCAGTCCTCTGTCCTGTGTGTCTGTGCATGCATTGCTGCTCGCTGTTTTAAGACTCAGCACACTACTCTTATATCACAGGCTCTTTTTGCTGTAGCACCGCTTCCCCCAGCCCCCGCTCAAGGTGCGCTCAGGGTGTGCGGCAGCACAAGGGCACCCTCACCTCCAGGGCAGCAATTAAAGGGCTCCCTGCCTCCAGCTCATTGTCATGTACACGGCGCCTATTAAAGAATCACACTGCGCCGGTCCTGGCCCTTGTACAAACACACTTTACAAGAAGAGCAGGGGGCTCAGTTCTGTAGTTTGGCAGTTACTGCTGCTCTGCATTCGTGGTGGGTTGGCGGCGCGATTAGTGACTGACCCAGGACTCCTCGCGAGGGGGTTCCTGATGCGTTACTAATCACACCAAAAAAGCAGTGAAAAGCGCCCCTCGACTCAGGGCACACCTGCTTCTCACTCCCTGGATACAGCCTCCCAGCTGCCTGGAGCAGTGCTGTCAGAATGTTGGGGAGGGGATGCACACACCTCACACAGGTTGCTGGCAGACCTGGGTCTGACGCTGGCTTCCCCATTGGTGCCTCGAGCTGAGGGTTGCAATTCCGCAACTTGGGAGGACTTGAGCCCGCCCAAGACAGCGGTTGCCTTCGCCACGGCCTCCACTGAGCATCAAAGGAAGGTGTCCTATTACCCGACCAAACAAGACTGAGCAACAAATACTCACAGACCCAACCCAAAACGGTCATCTTCACACAGTCTGCAGTCTGGAGTCATACACTCAAACTAGCTTGGTTACTAAACTGAGCAAACCAACTACTGTACTGTTGACAGAGATGTCACTCAAACCATCACTGAGCCCTTACAGTGTCCTTGAAATGTACGTCTACTCAATCGTCAAATGGACTGTAAAGCGCCAAAGTGAGGCAACATGGTTATATTAATCTCCACCTTTTAATTGTGAAAAAAGACAGCGAACCTTCACAAGAATGCTATACATACCTGACCTGTGATGCAACAATAATACGTCTGCACACACAATAGTGAACTTTCATCTCACCCCCCCAGAAAGCAATACCAAACCTCAGAAGGAAGGACCAGCTTGCTTGCCCTGCACAACAGAGTCTGAGAGTATTGTCTTCTTAAAAGGCTCGGAGTGAACTAACACGAAAGGCAAATTTACTTTACAACTACACATCTCACAGACAACAAAAAGGATGGCTGAACAGTCAAATTCATAGTTGTTGGGCAGAATTATATGCAGTACCCTTTCGGAACACCACACACAATTAAGACTGCACGTGACAGTACAAATTCACCTTTGGTACAGGCCTGTACTACACAGTAAAGTGGTAGCGATGGCTGAGCAGCCAGACTTATCTCAAGAGCACGTGAGCAGTATCAATAGTTATACAAAGGACAGCAATTACTATAATTCCAACAAACACTGACTCAAGGTTTCTGAGTAAAAGAATATACATTTATTTACAGATCAGTTGTATAACATCTCACTAAAGTAAAGCAGTTGAAAAATCACATTCGTAATACACCACACCACTCCCAATAGATTCTAGACACGTTAAGCTCAAAAATGAAGTGTGAGCAAAATGGCACTCCAACAATTTAAAAAGGGAGGGAAAGACAAAGTTAGATACAAATTGAGCAGCACCAACAGGTAAGTAAGCAGGGAAATCTAGAAAGAGGAACTACAATGATGGAATCAAATCAAAAAGGCTTAGGGCCAAAGTCAATAGGACAAAAGTCTTTTGCTCAAGATCACACAGTTCAGGGTAGTTTGCGGTTAAGTCTTTGCCAAGAGTTACGGACGAAGTTGGTCGGCAGAAAAGTTAGTTTAAAGAGTAGAGAAGGACAAGCCCTCGGATTGGCTAAAGGTTTCACACACCTTCACCGCGTCTGGACGAAACGAACAACCGGATTTGCACAGTACCTTTTAAATGGAGAAGCTGTAGTTGAGGCGGTCGTTCCTGGCATGTCCTGCAGGATCACGGTTCCTGAAGCGACTGTTGGACTGACATGAAGTAGGAAGGCTGGAAGGTCCTGCACTGTCCAGAGAAGAAACCAGCAGCAGAGCAAAGCAATGAATAAAAGGTGCGCTTCTTAAAACCCAAGCAGGGTCCGACCTTCCTGGCTATCCGGTTCACTGTAGCTCTGTACAGCAGATTCGACCAGAGGAGGGAGTCCTGGCTTGCAGTTTGGGCGAACTGGTTGGACCCACCAGCTCAGGGAAAGAAGATTCCTGGTAGATCTTCTGTCGTTGGAGTCTGAAGATTTGGACCTGCAGCAGGGCTTCACCGGGCGGTTCAGTCGTTGTAGGGGTCCTCTTCTGTCAGCTCCTTGTCGGTTCTTTCATTTCACTGGAGACTCTTCCTTTCCAATCCTAGAGACCTGCTTTTTATGCAGCTTTCCCCCCATTCACACAGCAGGGTGGCTGTCCTGGCGGGACAGTAACCTAGCCAATCAAACAGGAGTGCGACTTGGGTTGCCAAGGGAACCCATCGCAGGGGTCCTAAAACCCCTCTCTCACATCCTGCCTACTCAGACTTTCAGGTGCCTAAGGAGGGCTTCTGCGGAGAAGCCAGCGAAAAGACGGTGAACAACGGAACCAAACCTGGTTTGGCGCGCCGAATAAAACACGAGAAAGACTTCTTCAAAAAGAAATGGTGAATAAACCGAGCCGGAACCGTATAAAACGTATATGGTCCAGCGGGTTTAAATTCGAGGCTACCAAGATAGCCTAAATCTGTCTCCAGCTCCCTCAGGGTCAGCCGCTTCTCGAAGCAACGAGCTGGGGGTCGATCTCTCTCTGCGGCAGGGGCCTCCCTCTGGAACAGCCTTCCTGCCTCCCTGAAACTTGAGGAGAACCATCTCCGGTTCCGGAAGCACCTCAAAACCTTCTTTGCTTCTGCTTTCTCTCTCCCTCTCCCCTGCTAAATTCTTCACTGAAACTGCACTGAACCTGCACCTGGGTCACTCTCACCGACCTCGGTCCTTGGCCCAGCCACTCTCCACTTGCACTGCCTCCCTGGCAACCCCTGCACTGCGGGACTGTCTCTGTATCCCTACAGCCCCCCCCCCCCTCCCTGCACTTGTCTGCACTTACCTTGCCCTTGCCACCAGCTGGCCCTATTTATTTATTTTTTATTCTACTTACCCTGTTCTGCACTTCTCCCCCTCCCCCTTGCACTTTTCCCTTCCCCCTACCCCTGCGCGATCTGAATGGCACCTGGCCTAGTAGGATCGTTGTCTGTCTTCCCCTTGTTCCCCCCCCCACCACCTCGTCGCGCCTTGAAACACCTGTATATAGGCGCGTTACAAATGCCATATCATATCATATAAAACAATACCAAGGAAGGTTATTTAAGATAACTGTGGTAGGAAAAATAGGGTAGTTACCACTGGCACCAGCCAAGTCTTGACGAAAAGGGAGCGAAACAATGCTCCAAGAGAAACAGACACAAAGGGATAAATATTAACCCTTAGTTTGCACTGGGTCTTTGGTTTTTTAAAGATAATAATAAAGTCAGTGGCAACCTTACATGTTCTGAGAGACGGTAGTCAGTCCCAGAAAATGGAGTCTGAGTTGGGAAGTCTAAAAGACAATCCTCTGTCATTGCACTGAAGGTGCTGTGTAACACACAGTAAAAAGATGCCTATGGAGTAGGTGAGGCTCCACAGTCTATCAACACAAGAATGTTACAACTCACACAGCAAAACACATGTAAGAGTGGGGAAAAAAAGGCTCACTCTCTTACCAGGTGAAAAAAATAAATCCTAGAAATCCAGAAAAGCTGCTGAGGGACTCAGTAGGTAAGGGAAATTAGCCATTCTGGAGAATTCTCCCTAACCATAGTATCGGGCAGGGTCCCTCCTTGGTTAATGAGCTCCGCATAGCTAAAATGAAAAGACCACTGCACTCACTTCAGAACTTGTCATGAACGCATACATTGTGTTTACAGTCCCTTCCATTGGCAATATATTGATTGTTACCACAGATTGTCAGCCTGCCTCTAACCAGTAGGCCGTAGAGGAAAAGAATCATTGAGGTTTCATACTGAAGTATGTCTTTTCTGATTGATTGAAAATGAAAAGAGAATTTTGTAAACGTTGGAAATGCTTGGCTTAATTTGTAGCTCTTAAGTATCATACTGAATGTGTTTTACGGAAATCACTCACACGTTCTATTTGATGAAGAATGCAAGAAATACAAATATATTATAAGAAGAAACCTAGCTGTGCAAGCAACACCTTCATGAACCTAGTAAAAGCCATCTTACCCATTGTGATTGGCTCCCAAAGGCTCGCGTGACACTTTTAAGATGTTTCTTTTGCCACATCCTGCCATTCCAAAAGACCCTGACAACCACGTGATGGTCCTGTAGAAGAAACAAAGCTTCCCTTTGCCTGTAACACCAAAGGATTTGTAGCATCTTCCTTGACCTGCTCAATAAACAGGACATGCACCCTACATCATCAAACAATTCATTGTTACACCCCTGCCAAACAAAAGCACCCTTGAATCTGAAAGATCCCAACAACTATCCCCCCATTTTAGGACTGAAGTTCAACTCCATGATTCTAGAGAAAATTGGTTCTACAAAAACCTTGACACACATAGTAGCCAACAGCATACTGGGCACATACCAGTGCCATGGAACAGAAACTTCACTGGTATCAGTAAATGATCACCTTCTAGATTCAATCCTCCCACCACAACTGCAAGCATCCTGCAACTTTTAGGAGTCTCTAACAACATGAGACAGACCCCCAGACTCTCATATTTTCCATAGTCCTCTCATAAATTCTTTCTCGGGTGATATTTTTCACCCCTGCCGCATTCCGAGAGAGGATTAAACATTATTGTGAGGCCAATCTCCAGAGAAAGGAAGGGCCTGTGCTCTCTCTGTCTTAACTTTATAAATGACTTGTCCTAGTCAGGACAAAGGCTAGTCCCCAGTTTGAAAGAAAGCAGATGAGAGATGCAAGGGTGGTGAAAAGGCAAAAGGAGGAGAGTGAGGGTCAGCAGTAAGGATAAGAGACATGGGAGACGGAAAAAGATCAGAAAATGTGTGAGCATCAGAAGAGATTCTCCCAAGGATAGTTCAAGGTTTTTTATTGGTAGGTTCCAAGCAGGATCTAAGGGCAGTCCCTGTCCAACTCGTCTCTATATAGCAGGTGCCTCCCTAATCGAGATGTCCCTACACCCCAGGTTAGTTTCTTCTGATTATTGGCCTCTACTGTCTAAGATCGGTCGGTTTTCATGGCGATGGCATAAAGGAAAATGCCTTATCTGTAACTCTCAGGGACTTCATAGGTGTGGCCTACTCTGCTCTGGTGAGTTCTAGAAATCCAGGTGGTGCCTTCCATACACTTAAATCCTGTCAATCCTCTCATTCCATGCCCTGAAGTTCCTCTCCCTATGTCTCTCTGTTGCTCTCCCTTTCCTCCTCCTACTTTGCTCCCTACTACTTCACCCGCTGTCTCTCCTCTCTCCCGCTGCATTTCCAATCCCTCTAATGTTCCTCTCTCTACTACCTAGCTCCACCTTCCGATCTTACTCCCTAATACACAGTCCCTCCTCAAACTACTATTTCTCCCTCCTCCACACCACCTTCTCGGTCAACCTCCTTTCACTCCCTCAATCACCCCATACTCACTGCATACTCTTTCACTACCACTTTCACTCACACACCTTCCACACACATTCACAACACTGTATCACCTTCTTCACCAACCAATACGTCACCTTTTCTACAAGCACCTCCACACTCCTTTCCAACATCATTCCACCTTCTGGTCTCTTGGTCCACCACCTTCCACTCCTCTGACTTCACCTAACCAACCACTCCTGTTCCTTGTTTTATCCCCCTCCTTCTACTTCTGGTCCTTCCTTCTGATTCTCCTGGCCAATTGTTTGTTTGTTCCGACCCAGGAAATGTTAAATGCATAAAGAGGGGACTAAGCTCCACCCCTTTCTGCATCACGGGTCCGCCAATTTCCAATTAAGGCATCCTGCATGGAACAATGTACAAGTTGGTGTTTGGAGCCACTCTACTGCTTTACAATAGTAAGGTGTTTGTGTAATGGGAGCAAGTTGATGTCTGAGAGCCGCTCCGTGGCTGAGCCATAGGCAAGTGGCTCCTATTGTAGCAAGCGCAAGTTAGTGTCAGGGACCCGCTCCATGGCCGTGCTGCAATTACATGAGTCTGGATCTTTCGGGCAGCGCAAAGTTCAGCGTGGCCCGCTCCTTAGTGCTGCTGCCATATTGCACCACAGTTCTCTCTGAAGCGTTAGGATTCTGCTAGCAGGAGGCTTCTCACTGAATGCTCTGGTGGGCTTCCTGCCACAGGCGATCCACTAGGGCATTTGAATAATGTTGTTTTCTGCATTAATAGGAAATATACTGGCCAGCATGTTTTCCAAGAGGAATGGGTAAATCAACCGGGGTACTGCTCACATACATATAGACACTTAGAGAGGGGCCAGAAACTGGGGCCTTCCCAAATGCCACCTTCTCCCTCTTGGGTATGAATGCCAAAGTAATTTCCGACCTCGACGCTTGTCTGCCTCTGCATCTCTAGGTTGCATTCAGTGCCGGAGCTCTGCTGTCTCTGCATGTGGGATCGGCCAAACCTTCTAGCGTCTCCAACTCCACACCGCTGCCTGGCCACCAGCTTCTTTGTGCTCCGAGCTGTTCTTGCTGCAGTGCCCCAATGCTGTGATGAGACAGCTGAGCCTTCTCACCATGGAAGGGCAGTGTCTGTTTCACCACACGCGAAGCCACTGAGTCATTCAGCGCCACAGACCCAACATTGCCTGCCATAACAAGCATCTTTAACCCACAAGCCATCTTCACTGCCAAACAGCCTTCCTCGTTGGACACAGCACAGACATTCCCCAAATCGACACCAGCCTAGTGCCGAAAGTGCCCCAACTCCCGGTTCAATGTGGCAAAGCCTGACTCAAGTTATTTGAAGAGGCCCTGTCACCCTAGTCCACATTAAAGGATCTTATTGACTTTTAAGCTCCACCTTCTTTGCCTTTTAAATACATCAATGGGCCTTATAACGAGTATGACGGTGCAGTAAAAAAACAGTAGTACTGTTACCACTGCATTACCGCAGCATTACTGCCATACCACAGCTTTGATGCTAAGGTGGAAGATTTCCCCCCACAAAATACTGGAGGTAAATCCTCCCCCTTACTGCAAAAAACTGTTAAAGCGGCAGAATTACCGCCGGCGGTAATGCTGCCGAAATCCCTGTGGACTCCAAACAATGGGGACTTAAACTGCCTACCATCAGTAGTAATCCTGCAGTAAATCCGCAGGACCAAGTGGCGGTAACAGTCATTCCGTTTAGCATTATTTTGGCGGATTGACCACCGAAATTCTGCCTAACTTATAATGAGGCACGTTATCTTTGAACATTATGATTGCTGCTTAAATCTCTTGACTGAACACCCTGCCCATCATCCCAGAGAGACCTTTATTCTTCAAGTCTGCATTCTCTGTTTTCCTTTACAGACTGGGGTCTTATGTTTGGGATCACTGCTAGTTTAGTAGTAGTAGTATCGGGCTGAGTAGTTGTTTTAGACACTACGCATGCCTATACTCCTGCAGAGAAGTATTCATTTTGTCACACCCTGTGCAACTATCTTTGTGCAATGCCCTCTCACGGGGTGGCTATCCAGGCAAAATTGCTCCATGTTGAAATTCCTTTGTATTTACAAATGTATCCATGAGCTAGCCCCCGGTGCTTATTTGGCTGACACTACCAAAGCTACTGATACCTTGGCCTCTATGCTCTGAAGCCCTCCTCACCTCAACTGAACAGGCATTCTTCCCGTGTGCTGCATCATGCTTTCCCTCCCTCATCCACATAGTCCCTTCTAAGGCATTCCAAAAATTAAATGGCATCTGTGAGAAACCTGAGGGTATCCTCACTCCTACTCCCCCTGGATCCTCTTCTCAGGTGGCCAGGGAAAGGCCCTTGCTTTTGGATCCTGACCCTGGTGGTGGAGA
This sequence comes from Ambystoma mexicanum, assembly GCF_040938575.1. Taxonomy (NCBI): domain Eukaryota; kingdom Metazoa; phylum Chordata; class Amphibia; order Caudata; family Ambystomatidae; genus Ambystoma; species Ambystoma mexicanum. The sequence goes on along the minus strand of NC_090926.1, from coordinate 918,315,418 downwards.
AGCGAGGGAGGATCACCTGGGTGGAAGATCCTTCGGGATTGAGAGTGGGGTACCCACAGGCGAGACATGGTATCCCCCTTTTCCCTGTGAAAACCAACCAAACCCTCCCCCCGGCCTTTAAGACATCTCCCGTCATATTCCCTCACTTGACCTGTTACAGTACTGGGACGAGGAAGAGGCGACTAGGAGTCAACACCAATAGGTATTTCCACCACTCGGGTATTGAGATGAAGAAGACTGTGAATGAACACTATTGGGGAAGTCAGGCATGTTCCACAAATAGGTTGATTAGAGGTCAGGCAATTGAACTTTCTGACCCACACCTGTGGACCCTTAATGCTCCTAGTGAGTATAAGAGGTGGCGCTGAACTTCATGGATGGAGACCTCTGTGTGAGCAGGGCACGGAATGCCCTGGCGAGAAGCATGTCAGATACAGGATTGGGAGCCGTGTGAGTCCGGAGAAGGAGAGACACGCCTAGGCCGAGTGCTGGGCTTGAGAGGGTCTATAGATCCGTCCGAGCTCTGGTTGCCAATAGCAATAGCAGTAAGCTGTGCTCCGCCTGAAGCGCACAGCCGCAGCGGCAAGCTCGAGACTGTGGGAAGCTCTTGGTGGCCACCTTGAGGCAGGCAAAGCTCGTGGATCCAGGAGAATCGGGCAAGTGGCCTATAGGACGACATGTCCTGGGGCGGGCGGCGCGGTTTAGGGAGAACAGTTATCAAGGCCTCCCTCATAGACGGAGGCAGTATTTTACACTGGAGGGATTCCTCCCAGACCTGTAACAGTGGAACGAGGTCCTCACGGAACTCCTTATAGAACTCGGCACCCAAGCCGTCTGACCCTGGGGTTTTATTGGATGCCAAGTCCTTAATCGCCTCAGCAAGTTCCTCAGCAGTGGGAGGCTGGTCCATTGCCAAGCGGGTCCCTTCAGAGAGTTTTGGCATCGTCCGTGTCTCTAGGTATGCCTTGATTTCAGTGACTGACCTAGTGTCTCTGTTGCTATACAGCTGTTGGTAAAACCTAGCAAACTCACCATTGATCTCTCGCTCATTCAGTAGAATGTCACCACACGCTGTTTGTATGCTAGTGATTCGATTGGGGTGCCTGTCTTGCTTCAATAAGTTGGACACTGTCCTTCCCGCCTTGTTACCCACGCCATATCTACAAGCTCGGACCGGGACCGCCATATACTGAATTTTCCTAGCAGCTAATCTGCAAAATTTCTCGAGATGTGTCTGTATCCCAGCTAGTCTGGCCTTATCCTGTGTACGAGTATAAGCGTCCTCCAGTTTTCTAAGTTCATTTTTAGTTTGGGTTAGTTCAGCTCTGACCCCCTTCAGAAGACCCACGGATTTGGATAGCAAAGTCCCCCTAGCCCAGACCTTAATGGATTCCCATACTGTGGAACATCCATCAACGGAGCCCATGTTGTTCTCAATGAACTCTGCGATTTCAATGTGTAGCCCTTCCACCACCCCAGCATCGCTTAGCAACCCCCGGGGCATTCTCCATCTTCTGGGTGATCTAGAGGAGTTGTGAAATGTAACCTCAAGTGTTATCGGAGAGTGGTCAGACAGTGTACGGGGTAGTATCTCACACGCCTTGATTGCAGTAATCATAGCAGGGGATATAAACCAATAATCAATTCTGGACTCAGAATCGTGAACAGAGGAATAGTATGTGTAGCTTTTTCCATTCGGGGGTAGCACTCGCCAGGCATCTTCGAGGCAGAGCTGGGATAGGATGTGTCTCAGAGTAAGAACAGTCCTACTTGATGCTCTAACGATTGTTCTAGATCTATCCAGTCTGGGGTCCATAGCAATGTTGAAGTCCCCACCCCACAACACAGTAGGCATATCCATGGTAGAAATGAATTGGTATACATCTGTATAAAAGGCAGAGTCATCAATATTCGAGCCATATGTGTTGACCTATAGCATCTGCTGCCCTGCAATCGAGCCCCACACCAGAACATACCTACCAAGGGGGTCCGATTTATGGCCTTCGGGCCGGAATCCCAGATTTGGGTGTATGAGCGTGGCGACCCCCCTGGACTGAGAAAAATAGTTTGTGTAGAACCTGGATTTGCCCCAGATAGGCAATACACATTTGTTGCTAGTATCAACAGTATGTGTCTCCTGTAGCATAACAATCTGAGCACCGTGTCTGACAATGTAGTTTCCCACCTTCTTAGATTTCAACCCATTATTCAATCCCCTTACATTCCACGAAAATAGCCCTCAATGCGTGTTCCAAGTCTTACATAGAAATGGTCGAATATCATGCCCAACCTCTTGGATACAACTTTCACAAAGCATGGATCGTGTCAGCATCTCAGAGACCACTTTTTTAACCAGTAACCAACAACTCATTCCCCCGGTAACCTCCTCAGGGCAGAGTGCCATAAGGTGGGGGCCTTTTCCCACTTCAATCCATGGGATATCATAACGGCAAAAACCCATTCCAGATCCCCTATCCCGCCCACCACCCTCACTCTCACCCCCAACTTGACGATGTTTGTCCCTCAACTTTTGGAGTAATCCAAGGGTAGTCATGTTGCCTCACATGACCGCTATCCCCGGATCGTAACCATCACCAAATCACAGATAATGGCCGTCTGAAGTGTTCGTTTTCCAGGGACCCTGAGGTAAGGCCCTCAATTGCCACAACCAAGTTCGTGAAGTACGTATATCTTAGTCTGCTGGACGGGGTCTGTTGTTCGGTGCCGGCCGGTTCCCTCTAGGGGGGAGGGTTATAGAGGACTCAATATAAGATGAGGCTTCAGACGGATTTTCAAAAAAGTGTGCCCTTCCTGCATGTTGAATCCTCATTTTGGCCGGGAACATCAATGCGTACGTGATTTGTCGTGCTCTAAGGAGTTTCTTAACCAGTTCATAGGAGCATCTGCTTGCCTGGACAGAGGCGGAGAAATCCGGATATACATGTATCCAGTTACCTTCATATTGCAGTGTACCGGCCTCTCTTGCCAAACAAAGGATTGTGTCTCTGTCTCTATAGTTCAGGAGGCGAGCAATTATTGTACGTGGCGGGGCTTCAGGCTTGGGTACCGGTGCTAGAGTACGGTGCGCTCTCTCCACCAGGAAATGCTCCGAGAGCGATTCCAGCCCTAATAAGGATCTGAACAGTTCTTCCACATGTTTCTCCATTTGGCCTTTGCCAAATTTGCCAAAGGACTCCGCCACTCCGACCACGCGAACATTGTTTCTCTTCGACCTGGATTCGAGGTCCTCACACTTGCTTTTCAGTTTGTTCATCGTGTCTTTAATATAGGAGATGTCACGACTGTGGTGGGCAATAGTATCTTCGTTTACGCTTATCCTGTTCTCAGTTTCTGTGACACATGCACTCTCCTTGTCTATTCTGCCTCTCATGGAGCCAATGGTAGCCACTATTTCGTCCAGCTTGGTGTTTACTGCCAGGAATCCATTTTGGACTAGTGTGGCCAGTTTATCTTCTCTATCCGTCCCTTCCTGTTCGCCTGGCGCACTTGTATCTGGATGTGTGTCCACCCTCACAGTGTGATTTGCCGTGTTGGTAAACATGTCCATAGGGCCCCTCTTCTTGCCTCCAGGAGTTTTGGAAGTCCTGTTTGTCTTGCTTGGCTCCCCCATGGTGTCACTGAGTCGCGTGTGTAAATTGGGTTTATCTTAGAGGCTCCGCAAGGTTTAAACCACTGCACGTGGGCAAGGGCTCAGGGAATCCGCAGCCCAGAGCAGTAGGTCACCAATTTAGGGCCGTGATGCACGAATGGACTGTCCTCCCACGTGTATAGTACCAAGAGAACCCCACAGCACTCCCAGGTGCCCCGTTTAGTATAGCAGAACAACAAGGTTAATCAGTGCCTGCAAGGCGCCTAGAGCGAGGCCGCGTGGCCGTAGTGTAGTTAGTACAGAGCTCAGCCCGAAGAGCAGCCGGGTGTGCCACGTTCAGTCTCAAGAACTGTTTGAAGGCACCAGGAGGTGGTTAGGGATTAGGAAGTCGGTAGTCCCAGTGTAGCAGGGCTCGAGTGCCGTTCCGCAGTGTATTGGTGGCATCCCCCCAAGTGCACAAAGTCCAAAGAGCCCACAACATCCCCAGGCGCCTCGCCTGGTTTGCAGCGTGCCGGGTGTGTACGAGTCTACAGGGTGTAGCAACCGTGTGTCAGCCGCGTAACATCCACACGTTACCGCGGAGTATAATCTGTCGGGTTGCTGCCTGTTTTCCACCCGATCACACAATGTCCTGAAAGCACGCCAGGAGGCGCTGAAATTTCCGGGGGATCAGGACCACATATCCATACAATGGGAGGGTGAGATTTCCGCCAGCGCATAGAGCGCTTCATATAATGAGACGCGGTCAGGACCGGTATACCGCCTCCCCTCTCCCCACTCCTAATGGCTGCTTACTTGAGTTTCCAGTTGCGTTGTCTTCAGGCCCACGCGCGGGCGGGAGCTCTGCAACTCAGCGATCGGGTGAAGGAGGTGATCGAGTGTCACGCAGGTCTGCTCCGAGTGCTCAGGCTGAGTCAGGCCGTCCAACGAAGAAGCCTGGCCCCTCCAGACACTGCCTCGCAAGAGCGCGGGCTGCGTAGCAGGGCCGGGTGCGAACCACCAGCTTAGGCTCCGCCCCCTCGCGGCCCGCAGAGCACAGCAACCGCGGCTCCCGAGTGATTTCTCCTGGTGCCGCGCGTCAGCACTGCACCGCTGCTCATGTCGGCAGGTCTCCTCACAGTCAGATCTCGGCAGTCAGGTACCGCTGTGGCTTCAAATTTTCATAGGTTGTGGTTGAGTTCACCGGCAGTCGCTCCAGTAGGTTTTTAATTTTCGAGACGGCCTACGAGCGGATCTCTAAGCGCAGGATCTTGTGGTGATGCAGGAGCACCGGGTCTAGGAGGCCATTTTCTCTGTGCGCAACAGCGCGCCCCGAAGAAGGAGCAGTTCACTTGAACTGTTAATGCAATCCAGAAGGAGTGGGAAGTTGACCAGGAGTTGTGATGAAGATTGGAAGTTTGAAATGAAGCATACGTTGATACGTTGGAGTCTTGGGGAAGGGAACCCTGAAGCTTGATGAACTTCAATGCTGTCTTGAGGACAGAGCCCTCAAGAGCCTTTTCTTTGGAACTATGTTGCCTTGAACCTGGGGAAGGGAACCTCAAAGATTTGTTGAACTTTTTTGAACTTGGGGAAAGGGAGCTGAAAAGGAAGCTAAGTGCTGGAAGACGCTCTGAACTTTGTTTGATCACTGTTCCTTTTATTATTGTTATCCCTACACATTGTTTAGCTTAGTTGGGAGTGCAAGGATAGATTTTGGACACATATACCTTTAAGATGAACTTTCTGACTCATACTTTCCATGGTTTTGTGGTTATGGTAGGGAAATTCCACCTTCACAATAGCAAGTTAGGCCTTCAATACTCCTGGCATGTGATTTGATAAAACACTTTGTTTTGAACTTTGAATCTGTTGTCTGTGTCTTACTTCATGATGCCTTCACACATCAAGATCACTTTTAAGAACCACCTTTTCTCCCAGAAGTGAGCCCCAGAGGGCTAGCCCTTTCTCCCCAATGATTGCCAATTCATGAAGATGTATTTAAAGTCTGTCTTGTACTATCGCCCATTCACTGTTTCCAGCAGCTTCCCCACCACCATCCAGTTTAATATATGAAATACTGTATCAGGACTATGTAAGGCACATAGCATCAATACATGTACAGGGCTTCTTGGTGGCATACCTTTCATTTCCAATTAATAAATGCACACTGTTAATGATATTTCGTGATACCTCTGCTGTCCATCATCCCTCACAAAAGTTACATGATAAACGTGTGGCCTCAGTACACGTTTGAGGATATTGATGTGGTGGAAAATTGTAGTTATAGGCAAAAGAAAGCTTAAATAATGTAGATTGTAAGTGAATTTAAATGTGAGTGCAAAGAGCATTTTGATTCAAGAAAGACTAGGCCTCTATATTCAGTACTAAGCCTAATATAGCTTAGAAAAGGACTCCATTTTGAAGTATATGCTTGCACTCTAAAGGAAGAAATGAAAATTGGCAATTAGCTCTGTATTTATTCTGATAACGTTGCTAAGCCAGCAAGGTACATACATAGAAGTATGCTTACATAGAAAAACGTATTTTGTTCACAAACGTTACATCAAATGAATGTTGATAGAAGAGTTTGAGTCCTAATTGTATTAAGGGTGCACGTCTGTGTTGGATATCTCTTGACAACGGGAATGTGACCTGGGGTGTTTAGGTTTGCCTGGCCCTACGTAGAAGACCATTGATTGATTGATTGATTTTTTTATTTATAACACGCTCATACACATAGTATTGTAGGGAGGACTGAACTCCTCCTTAGGGAGAATATGTGGAATGTAACACACATAATTGTACTGACCACATAACAGCCACTGACTTTTTGCATCCAGGAAGGGAGGACAAGCTGCCACATAGAAAATAGAGGCATGTTTGTTTTTTTTTTACTTGCGATTGTAATTGAAATGTATTATACAGCACTCCGTCATGATCGTTGGAAAAGTATGTTAATTTGGATCCTTGCCGTATTTTTTTAAAATTTTAAAAGGTCCCTTCCTTTAATATTCCTGTCGGTCTCTAAAACGCCTGGATGTTGAATATCGGAAACGACTTGCCCAGCGTGACTCTGGATGGAATATATGGAGGAGGGGACACCGAGTCACCACGTTCGAGACATGGCCCTTCATTTTGCTTTCTCCTTCAAAACCGTGCAGCCCATCGTCGTAGATCGCAAGGTAGCGGCGAGTCAGAGTTGTGGCTCATGAAGGCAACGGACTGAGTTTAACAGCTTAAATACTGCATACCTTTGTTTTGCTGTGTGGATACTCGGTCCTGCATGGTGTAACAGGCAAAATTAAACGTGTTTATTGACTCCTTATGACTATGCATATTGCTATATTGTGGTGCATTTCCTGGTCAATCTTCTTCCTTTATTCTACATGGCCGACGTAGTACAAGCCTGTAACACAACATCTGTTTATGAATAGTGCACACTCGCACCCAGGGAGCCTCTTAGCACTATTTACCAGTAACACAAGTTCATTGTTACTCAACTCAACAGAAACAGATCTGAATGAACCTAGTGGAATTGAAAATTGTTATCACGAGAGATATCTGGAGTTGATGCATTAATCCACCGAGCCACAGAATGTGCTAGAAAGGCAAGCTCAGCGTCTTTACAGTTTGGGAGTTTCATAGGGAACTAACGGAAATCATCCCTTGGGACAATGCATATGGTCCAAAAAGCTGCTTCTAATGTCTCGCAGGCAACCAATTGCAAATGGCATCCTGCAAGTACTGAGGCAATTCCAGGCAGAATGATGTAACAAACAACACTGCTATCACAAGTTCAGAGCCCAGCGCCACAGATGATTAAAACATAGTATCTACGTGGCACAGACGGCCACAATTACACATGCACACAGTTCTGCAAACTGTCATCTTGCGCGGCTCCCTCGTTTGTCAACAATTTTGGCGCTGTCAGGCTCGCCTGGAGAATATAACAGTGATATAGTCCTCGTGAGACTGTATATTCTATTCTCTTGGTGTTATATCTATGTATATGGATACAACTTTTTGAAATCTGGTCATGCGTGTATGGCCACTGGGCAGAAACTAATCTTTACTATTACCAAACTGAATGTTTTATGGGTGTTTAATCCTTTAGTTCTACATATCAACCAATACAGTGGGTGGAAGGCTTAAGCCACCCCCTGCAGGCAAGGACTGCAGAGAAGACCCCTGTCTGTGCCTTATCAAGAGCTCTGTGCAACACAAATCGCTTTCTCTCCAGCGCGAAGGCTGGTGCCCGACACCTGGCTCTGCTACAGAAGCAGCATTATTCACACCAGAATCAACGGCGACCAGGGGTGTAGCGCACTCCCCCTGCTGTTCCCTTATCATCCCGCCAGCTTGCTGCACAAGCCGACAACTGCTTTCCTAGACTCTACAGCCACGCTGCACACTTCTCCCACAGGTGCAATATGAAATGGTTTGCATTAACAGCCCGGAAATACTATATTTGTTTTACCTAAAATGGCCTCGCTATTTGCAGTGCAACTAGCCACAGTGATCTTGTTTCCTGTTTACTAGGTTGCCTTGCAACCAGTTACAAAGTACCATTCCCACTCGAATCTTATGGAATAATCTAGCTTCGCACCAGCATTCATTTAGTGATAGATAACCCCCCCCCAGATACGGAAATTACTAGCCGCAACGCCCAAGGGACGACGTGCCTAGACCAGGACTGGCCTATCGCTCACTAGACAACATTAACCATGTCTAGATCGCCACCCCTAGCACACGTCATGCGGCCTACCAAATTCCTCCCTGCACTTCAACACTCCAGCAATGCCACAAAAACTACACCAAAATCAGTACACAACACTAACACTCCACTGACTCCTACTCAATGGATCCTAAAATGTGACAGCCGGCCCACACCTAATATACCCTATCCTCTCAGTATCAGGAACTCTAGACTCAGATCATGACTTACAAATACCTTACTTCCTGCTACTCACCTTAATAAAATGCTCAACGGTAAAAAACGCCTTGGGACTTTCAACAATGTCATCAAATCTAGGACCCAGAGAGAAAATAGTTCAAACTATACGCCCAATCCCACTACCAGCTCTACTAGCTCCCCTCCGACACTAATACCCCTGTAGTCTCTGACCAAGGCTTGATGCCCACAAGTTCCTCTCTACAAAATTCAACTCTGTAAAACCTCACCAGTTGTACCTGTCTCAATGCAAAGTAATATTGACCCTCTCTCCCCTGAATCCCCACCCATCAAGTGTGCACTCATAAACGCTAGATCTGTAATGGCACATGCGCTTGATATTTCTGACCTCATCCTGACCAACCTACTTGATTTCTTAGCTATTTCAGAGCTATTTCAGAAACCTGGTTGCAAGCGGCAGCAGGCCCCGTCCTATCACTGGCTATTCCAGCTGACTATGGAATCTTCAGAACAGATAGATAAAACGCGAGAGGTGGCAGAGTAGTACTTATCGCAAAAATAAAATAGGCATAAGAGACATTCCCAACCAACTATTCTCTTCGGGAGAACTCCTCTATGACATGACCTCTCACTACCACCTCAACTTTCACCATACACCTCATATACAGACCTCCATGTCCAACATCATCTCTTGAGTAAGATATTGCACATCTTCTCACTATGAATGCCAAACCAGGGTCAAACATTATTTTAATGGGGGATCTTAACCTTGGACTTAACGACCCCAAAGATGACAATGCCATATAACTAGTTAACACTATATCTGAAATCGGTTTTCATAACCATATCACCAACCCTACACACAACAAGGGTAGCGCACTTGACTGGACAGCAGATCTAAATTGCAATATCAAGATCCTTTCCAATACCCCTTGCGCATGGTCTGACTACCATGCGATTTTCTTCACCATTCAGGACAATCGTATCCCAGACCCAGACCCAGGCCTCAGCATGGCACTATCTGCCCTTACTAGAAACAAACGTAATATTACAGCGGAAAGATTATTACCGTTACTCCACCCTATCACTAGCCAAGCAAACTTGGATAATGTAGACCCTGCAGAGTTGGTAGAGCTGTACAAACAGACCTTCTCGCAGGTGGTAGACAAAGTGGCGTTTTTAAGAATGCGGAAAGCGACTGGCGCACCTGAACACCTGGTACACTTCAAACCGAAAAAATATACTTAGTACCAAGAGGGCTGCCAAAGGGGACTGGAAAAAAAAACACATCGACTACAAATAAAGAGAAATTTCTCACCGCCTCCACCATATACAAAGCCGCCATCCACCAAACAAAAAGTGAGACTTGCAATGAAAGAATCACAAATGCTAACTCGGGACCAAAGAATTATTTGCCATCGTCAGAGAATTAGACTCCCCGGCAACTCCACAGGAACCCTGCACTAAGACTCATCTTGGAACTCGAATATCCAAAAAGCACTATTCGATAAAATCTCTCTTCTTCAATCAAAAATCGAAGCTAAAAAACTTAGCCTGGCTTCCGACTCCCAACGCTTTGAACTAACAGACCCCGCTACTGATCGACCTACCCCTTTTGAGTTTGACCCCGTCTTGGTACCTGAAGTCCAAAAAATTATCGAGAGCCTCAAACCGTCTAGATGTCAAGGGGACATATGCCCGTCATCAAAGATGTAGCAGAGGAGCTTGCTCCATTTATCACTACCTTAATAAATGCATCATTCGAAACTAGTACGGTCCGTACTAACCTGAAGGATGCCTGGGTACTCCCACTTCTAAAAAATCAACGCTTGACCCCAACATCCCTACTAATTATCGGCCCATTACTACAGTACCCTTCCTGCGTAAAATTCTGGACAGGGCAGCTTACCTGCAAATTCAAAATGATCTAGAAACAAATAACCTCTTGGGCCTCCGCCAGTTAGGCTTCAGACCAGACCATGGTACAGAATCTGCTCTCTAAGACTTAAAAACTCAAATGGACGATATAAAGGACAAATGTAACACTGTGCTCCTTCTCCTACTAGATTCATCCTCTGCCTTTGACCTGGTGAACCATGAAGTCCTTTTGTAAACACTTGACATCAGCGGCACACTTCTCCACTAAGGCATCATCATGGATTCAATCCTTTCTCTCTAATAGAACCATGAGGTTATTTGCCCCGCCAGCTATGGCTGACCCTGCCCGAGTCCTATGCGGAGTACCACAGGGATCCTGTGTCTCCCCTACCTTGTATAATATTTTTTACCAATCCTTTATTCAACCTCCTTGACCATTTTGGGTGTCACATACACTATGCAGACAACACCCACATTCTCATTCCATCACAGGTTCCTACGACACAGACTCCAATCTCGTGAATGAAATTAATCAAATCATTCAGGCATGGATGGCCAGTCATGGCCTCTGTCTAAATGACGATAAACGGAGATACTACTGATCGGATCCCAAAATCAATTAAACTACCAGAACAGTTTAAATCCTTTGTCATTGATAACTTCACCATAAAAGTCTCAAAATAAGTGAAAACCTTAGGGATTTATCTTGACTCAACCCTCTCTTACTAAACAAATCAATGCAACAGCCTCTGTGGTGGCCTACACCGCTAAACTTCTCACCGCCTGCAGGCCGTTCCTATCTACTGAAAGTTGTATTACCTTGGCCAGAGACCTCATATTATCTAGGTTGGACTACTGCAATGCCCTATATATTGGGACTAACAGTCATAACCTAAAAAAAACAAAAGTGCTACAGAACAATACCTTAAGAGTGGCACTTAACATCCCCAGAGCTAATCACATCATTTCTGCCAGACAAAATGCCCACTGGCACCAGTGAAGGATAGAATTGCCTTTAAGACTCCCTCACTAACCCATAATTGCCTGTCAAACAAAGCTCCCAAATACCTGAACAGTAAGTTCAATAACAAGCAAACTGACAGACCTACTAGAGCCTCTCAGGTCAACCTATTAACCATACCCAGATACAAGCTAGAAAAAGCAGGGGTACGGGGGGTGTAAGAGTTTCCCAGTACTAGCTGCTAAACTTTGGAATGCTTTGCCAGCAGATCGAAGAGCCGAGCCAGCCTTCTGGGCCTTCCGCAAAAAAACTGAAAACATGGCTCTTTGCACAGGAGTGATTATGTTACTGCTTCCTCTCCACTTGACCACAACTGAATTTGCCATGCCTCCATCGATTTAGTACTCTATCTTTGTTTTTTTTAGTACCTTATATAGAGGCAGATGTAAGAATCACACTGTAAACGGTAATAGTAACTGTGTTTATGCATATGTACTGCAATATGTCTTCCAGCTCAAATTATGTTTCTTGCTACATGTAATGAAACTTCTTGTACTATAATTGTAACCTGTAATCTTGCGCTTAGATATCTCTGGGTCAGGTGCGCTATATAACTAACCAAATAAATAAATAAACAAATATGCAAGAGATAGATTGATGTTTTGCTGGTACTGTGAATGAACAGCATTTTTTTAGCACAGTCATGATGGTGTACATTGCTGCAAATGTACCCTACTACCAGTTATATGTAGCTCAAAAAAATGAATGGTCGTAAAGTTCCTTCCCGCATCCAAAAAGGAAAAAGGAAAAACAAAAGGGGTTTCTATTCGCTATATGTGGCTGTAGATGTTACTAGAGGGCATATCTTGGCTGGGCTTCGAAGTGTGAAACGGCTGTATGGACGAGTCTGATCCTTGCACAAGAAAGGAAATTGTTTATAAGTCTCATGTCACAGATCACCTTTTGTTTGGTTACACAACTAGACTTTTGAATTGCATGCGTAACTGTTGATGCCTCTAGGCAAGTAGTAGTATCAATTGTTTTTTCACTGTGGTGCTCACTATATTTAAACTAAATTGTACAACAGTATACACTCTTTTACCCAAACAAAACAAATAGATATGATTTGGGATTAGGCGAATTCCTACGCACATTAATTAATGCAATTCTCCAGGCTTTGTTCAGTGAGTGCTATGACATGCCATGGTTTGCTTGGAACATAACGAAGTTGTGATTTATGGCTTCACACACTTAAGTGTTATGGTGTAATTCGTTAACTGTAGATGAAAATTACACATATGAGGGAAGAACAGAGGATTGTATGTGCCGTGCTGTGCTGTTAATATGCTGCAATCTCATACTACGGAAGGTAATAGGTTAAATATGCTGCCTGTATACGATTGAGCTGTGGAAATAGTTTATGAATTGTTAGTTGACAGTTCAGCAATAGTCTTGTTTTTAAGGGAATTATGACGTTAAAATACGCGAAACGTTATCCCCATTCTCAAAGACTTTTTAAAACATGAATGTATTAGTTGCTGTAATGCTGGATTGCCCAGTTTGTTTGTATGCTTTCTTTTCTATCGTTCCTTGGGGATTATATGATGTTCAATAGGATACTTGTTAGAGTTGTAAATCTATTGGTTGAAATTCGTCTTCTGGATTGATGTATGATTTAAATCTGACATTGGGCAGCTGATGCTTCTTAGAGCTATACTCATCATATTCTGGCCTCAATTTGTTTCTTTTATTTGTTATTTCCTTTGCTTCTTTTTTTGTTTTGTTCTTTCATTTATGTCTAATTTATCTCATCAGTTGATGCCTCTCTCGCATCTAGCGGTGCTAATTATCTGATCGTTCATATCCTTTTCCTTGTTGGGGATTTATCCTTTTGTGATCCTGTCCCCCGTGTGATAATGATGCAGTTTGAGTGGAGCAGACCCATGCTTGTGGACTTGCATATCTCTGAAGGAGTTTCTCTGCCTGCCCATCTAAGTTAGTTATGGGACATAGTTTGTTTTCATATGGCAAATGTATTACATATCTTAAGTGGAATGCAAAAGGGGTGAATTGTCCAATTAAGAGAAAGGAGGTACTTAATTTTTTAAGTAAAAAGAGACTCGACATCGTTTTACTCCAGGGGACTCACCTGCACCATGATAAAGTTGATTATATTTTGAACAGTAGGTATGTGAAAGAATACTCAAGTGCTTATGCTAGTAATTCTAGGTGGGTGATGATTTTATTTAAGCAAAATGTGCGTGTCTCAGTGGAAAAAGTAAGCATTGATTCTGATGGATGATTTGTGGCAGTTAAGCTGTTGGTGGAAAATAGATGCTTAATAACTTTAAGTGTATATGCACCAAATGTGGCCCAAACTGAATTTTTGGGAAAACTGAATGATGTACTCAAGGATATGGCTAACTGACCTATACTTCTAGGAGGTAACTTTAACACTATCATAGATAAAGTGTTGGATAAATCTGAAATGTCACGTTCTTATACGGAAGAGAGGGCTAGAAATGGTCTCTTACAATTTATGCAGTCTTGGGATTTCATGATATTTGGCGAAAATGTAACCCCCATAAAAAGCCATACAGTTTATATTCGGCGTCGCACAGTACTACTTCTTGAATATATCTCTTCTTGGTAAGTGGAGACCTATTTGGTGATGTGATTGAGTCTAATATGGGTAATATTATAATCGCTGATCATGCTTGGGTGAATTTAAAATTGGATTGTTTTTTTGAAGGTGGGAAGAATAATGGGCAATGGCGATTCAACACTAGATTGCTGATGGATAACGATTTTATTAAGCAAATTGAGACAGAAATCTCTTTATTCATTGAAGAAAATGCCGGAACTGTTGGTAGATTGTCCACGTTTTGGGATGCATTGAAGGCCTTCTTGCGGGGTATAATAATTAGCTATGCCTCGTACAAAAAGAAGATGTATGAGGCTGAATTTGCGTGCCTAGAAAATATTTATAAGCAATTGGTGATATTACAAACTTCATATCCTTCAGCTACTAACCTATCGAGTATGCTGAATGCAAAGCAGGCCCTTGATTAGGAGATACATGCTAAGGCTGTGAGAGATTTATTTTACACAAGATATACATTTTGGGAGTGTGGGGATAAATCGGGGACATTGTTAGCAAATAGACTGAAGGGTAGAGATAAGGGGAGACAACTACATTTTATTTCATAAAGTGATGGACAGTTGTTGAGAAAGAACCAAGATATTTGTGGTGCATTTAGAAAATTGTATGCATCTCTGTATTGCGAGGATGAGACTGTAGTGGGTGATAAGATAGCCTAGTTTCTTGAGCATATTAATATCCCAAAATGAAGTGACAATGACAAACTTTTTTTGGATGGTGAAATTTTAATACAGGAAGTTACTGACTGTATGGCGTTAATGTCACCTGGTAAGTGTCCGGGACCAGATGGCTTCCTGATTGAATTCTATGCCGCTTTCAGTTCTTCTGTTTCTCCAATTGTAGGTGAGCTTTTCAAAGAGATTATCAGTTCCGAGCAGATGGCCGACTCAATGAGGTGTGCAGTGATAAATCTGATACCTAAACCTGGAAAAGACCATTCAGTCTGCACCAATTATAGACCCATATACTTGCTGAACGCAGACATCAAACTTCTGGCAAAGATTTATGCAGTGTGATTTCTTCTGATGCTGCTGAAACTAATTCACGGAAATCAAACGGGTTTTATGTATGGTAGGAATAGTTTTGATAATCTAAGGGAACTGTTGGATGTTGTACACCTCAAGAGTACTTTGTTGGATCCCTAAACTGCGATCAGTATTGACGCTGAGAAGGGATTTGATAGGGTCAGTTGGACATTCCTCCGACAAGTATTGATTAAGTGGATTGTGGTTCACATATTCTGAAGCTCTTCAATGCAATTTATAGAGACGCCGAGGCGAGAGTATTGGTAAATGGCTCTCTGTCAGAGAGTTTCTTTATTCACCAGGGTACACAACATGATTGCCCCCGTCCCTGCTCTTATGACCTCTTTATTGAGTCCTTGGCAACCATTATTAGGGAAAATGCTGAAATTAAGGGTATCTTGGTTATCTTGGTTAATGGCTGTCTTTCCAAGGTCCTGCTATATGCAGACAACCTTTTAGTCTTGCTCTCAGATCCGGAACATTCGTTGCTCTCGACCTTACAGGCATTTGGTCGAGTGTCAAACTATAAAGTTAATGTTACAAAGTCTTTGATCTTTCCGATCTTGCCAACATGTCATAGAGGTCTTGGAGTTGATCAAGATGTCTGGGCCGAAAATGGATTTAAATATCCGGGTATTCAAGTCTCTAGAAATGTAAATAGCCTTTTGGCTCATAATATCCAAATTAAAGTTACAGAGATAGCAGCATTATGCTTGAAGTGGGGTGAGCTGAACCAGACATTATGGGGAAAGATCCTCTTCCTCTGACGGGTATTTTATTGCGTGATAGAAACAGTCTTTCAGAACTTTGTGGTGCGAGGGAGGGAGATCTAAAATTCCTAGATATGTACTTAAGAAGCCAGTGCGCTTGGGAGGTTTTGATTTACCGAATATTGCCTTGTACCATAGGGCCTTCACCTTGCGCACCCTACACCTCTGGCTACAGGATGATGATGCTAGTTGCCTGAACTGAGTTAATATAGAGAGGGCCTCAGTGCATCCAATTCCTCTTGACTGCCTCCTTTGCATGGAGAAAAAATTGGTTGTTGACAAGACTCCTCCGTTTGTGAGACATATCTTGAAAGATTGTAAAAAGTGCTGTGAGTGCTCAGGAGTTAAATATCTTCTGAGCTCAGAATCCTCAATCTGGAAAATCTCTGCGATTCGATGTAACAATCAAACCCTGTCATGGCCCTTTTGGCAATTGATGGGTATTTGCAAAGTGGGACAAATCTATGATGGTACTTCGTTACTCAGTTTTGATTTCCTTAGATTCAAGTATAAGCTGCACCTGTCAGAAATCCGCAGATAACGTGTGCTTAGTGATGTGTTTGAACTGTTGTTTGCTTCTCTGAAAGTGACCTTGCATGCCGTCCCTAATATATTACACTTATCTAGAAGTACGCCCTTCTCAGCTTCTACCTCATACAAACATCTTGCACCAGCGGATATTACTTCTGCTTCAAAACAAGGTAGAGAGACATGGTGTTCAGATTTTAACTTTGTTCTTTCAGATAGGGAATGGAATCATATTTGCGCAGGACCTACTAGATATAAAATCGATCTAGATCTATGGTTTACTCAACAATGGGTTGTGCACTGTATTTATTGGATTCCTTCAAAGATGAAGCGTTGTGTCATGCGCCCCTTTTTCATGAAGCATTGGTACCGATGGGGCTCGGCCGTCATTGAGTTGTTCCACCATGTTTGAGCCGCAACGCTAGGCTGCGCGCTAGTCTTTCCCAAGATGGCCACCGCCAGGGTTATCAGGGCTCTGACTCCGCGGGCAACTCGCATTGCAACTTTGCTGTACTCTGCTGGTTAATATGCTGCGTTACTCTCTTGGTTCTGCTGAGCTCCCCTGTCCTGCCTTGGGCCTCTGCCCGTCTCCCTCATTCCTTCTGTTTCTTCCATCCTGTTTTTTACTTCGGACGGCCCCCTGTTTCGCCTGGCTCTCGTCTCTTGTTCTCTCTTGCTCCTCTGCGTCCGTTCTGTTTTCACGGATCCCGGTGCTCTGCCTCCCTCTCTCTCGGCACTTACCCTTCACATCTCTCTGGGTTTCCGGACCCTGTATCCACTCTGTTCCTGGTCCGCCTCATACGCAGGCTTCTTCCATTCAACAGCGGAGGAAGTCTGTACTAACGCTACCTGGTTCTCGTGGATGCTTGAGGACCAATCTCTTCAGCTGAAAGTTATCAGGACTCCTTTCTCCGGTATCGAGGATGTTCCTTTTTTTTTTTGCCTACCTGGCTTTTTCCCCTCCGGTTATCACGAATCCAGGGCCACGGGTTTCCGGAATTGTTCGACAACCATTGTGGCCTTGTTTCGTGGTAGACCATATCTACTAATAAAGAAATCCTACAGTAAAGAAAGAAAGAAGGTTAAGAAGGTCATTTCTTCAGGTGAGGAGGAGGGGG
Organism: Ambystoma mexicanum; assembly: GCF_040938575.1. Classification (NCBI taxonomy): domain Eukaryota; kingdom Metazoa; phylum Chordata; class Amphibia; order Caudata; family Ambystomatidae; genus Ambystoma; species Ambystoma mexicanum. The sequence goes on along the minus strand of NC_090926.1, from coordinate 918,297,972 downwards.
GAGGTGACCGAACTGGAAAGTGACCTAGACATTGCAGACAGTCCAGAGATTTTTGGCACGTTGTGATCTTTTAGATGATGATACATGTTGGAATTGTAAGTCGGATGGTGCTACTGGTTTACAAATGTTTTGGTCTTGTAAAAAAATCAGTGATTTCTGGGACGCTGTGTTGCAGCGTGTAGATCGTGTGTTGGATTTTCCACTCCCAAGAACTGCGTTGTTGTGTGTGAAAGCAAGCGTCCTCCATCAGGCAATAACCCCTCCCCCCCCTTAGTGATAGGCAATAAAGGACACACCCCAGGAGGGAATGAGACCAGGACCAAGTGCGGATGAAGTAAAAGGGTTTTATATAAATTGGCATAGGGCATGCAAAGGACCCTGCAAGCTCTCAGAGCACTCTGTCTGACAATAGCAAAGACAGTCATATTTATTACAAAACTACGTCATAAATCATGTAAGCTATAGGGGGAACAAAGTCCTCAGGGATTGGGTAGCGTTGACTAAGCTATAGGTGGTGTATCGATGAGCTGCTCCAGGATTGGTGGACATCTGTGTGGTGCCAACGTGGGGTGGACGGGTCAGCTTGGCCCGTCGGGGTGGAGCTGCCAGGCCGGACGCGGTCTGTGTCGATGATTGGTGGCTGCACTAACACTTTGCCCTTGTGGCCACACACACAAACAGTCATCACTTTATACAAATCCAGTTGTCCTGCAAATCCTACAATATGTTAATCTAAGATCACATGAGAGACAGGAGAGACAGCATGCAATATGAAGCTTCACCAATACATCATTGTACTATGAAGCTTCACCAATACATCAGTGTACAATTACTCTTGACCTACTGACCAGGTGTCATAAGTCCAGGTGTCTTGTCAGTGGTCACGGGATAAGCTGCCTTGTCATTCTATTCTGTTAGATGTGGTGAGGCATTGTTTTACGATATGTTAGTACAGAGGTGAATAACTGTCTCTACGGCCCATTAACTTGGGGTGAACTGGCGTAATCTTGGATCAGTAGGGGCACATCTCTGGCCCCTCAAAGGCGGTGGGATTTATTTTTTTATATGTAAAAGTTGTTTTATTAGTTTGATTAACAAACTTTTTACAACTTCTTAAAAACATTAGAAAATGATTAAAATTTCATTAAACAATCCATATATTTTTCATTTCATGATTATAAAATTTGGTTATATAAACCTAATTATATTTTCATTTTGTGATTCACAGTACTTGTACATAATCCAGCATATGAGTAATTAGTTTTGTGCTTCTTATAACAGTACTACTGTCCTTATTATATAGGAAAACATAGCATTTCCCTATAGTTGTTCCTTCCTCTCCAATTCCACAACCAGCTTCTCAAGGAACACACATAATGAGACTATTACGTTAAATGAGTATCCCCACATGAACTTCTTCCAGCACCATTCCCTCGCTTCTCGAGTCATCCCCAACACTTCTGGACCAATAAGGGCATATCTTAGAGCTTCAAAATGTTCACAATAGACAGTTAGGTGTTTTAGATTTTCAATGTGTCTCTTTCCCTCACAAAATCTGCACCACGGTGTCTGTGCCAAATAATCGTGTTTATTCCAATTGATTGTTTTCTCAGATGTATGCAGTTGATTGAGATTAAATCTCAAGTACAAATCACAATATTTTTCAGCCGGGAATTTACTCAAATAGGCCTTTCTCGGTTTTCTAGGTGTGGCAAATTTTGCTGCTTCAACATATAATTTTTTTGTATGCATGTCTGTCAAAGTAATTAGCCAGTTATGCTCATATAGCTGTTTCTTTACATGTTGAGAGCGATGTTCAAGATCTAAAGGTTTTAGACCACATTCATCAAGTTTCCTAATCATGAGGTTTGAGAATGTAAGCAATGAGTTAGGTACTAACTAAAATCATGATTGCGAATTCCTCATAAAGCTATTGCTCAGGTGGAAATAGCATCTTTCCATAATTCGTTAGTTGTCGCCAATGAAATCTGGCTGATAAGGCTGAAATACCCAACTCCTGTCTTAGAATACAAATTTGGTAGTGCATGTGACAGCCTTAATACATCTTTCCAAATTTGACCTTGAATTTGATCTAAATTTGCATCTATATTGCACAAACATAGGTCAAGCCCATATAATAGTATTGCTTCCACTTTCAACATGTAAAATTGCAAGAGCGGTTCTATTGAAAATTTACAGTGTTTCCTAAATATTATCCACATCTGTGTAATCAGAACAGTTTTTTTTGCATTTAAGTTTCCTACCCATGTTTTTTTTGTGGAGGAGTCTATCACATCATAACCCAAGTATCTCATATTCACATTTATGGGAATAGGTATTGAGTTAATAGACCATTGCATTGTCGATGTTTTCTTTTTCAAGTTTTGTAATATGAAAATGCTTGATTTTTCTATGTTACAAGTTAAATTGTGTTTATATAAGTATTTCGCAAAGATTGCAAGTTTGTTTTGTAGGCCATAAGGAGTTCGATCGAATATTAGCACATCATCCGCAAAAGCGATCCATTGAATGCGCAAATGCCCCAATTTGGCTGGATACGTTATCTCGGATTTCCATATCTGTTCAATGTCCGAGAGGTAGAGGTTAAACAGGGTCGCTGCTAAATTGCAGCCCTGCTTAACCCCCACCTCTGTTGGAATCGGGACAGTTGTTGAACCAGACTCATTGATGCGAACCAGATAGGCAGTGCCTTGATGCAATTTGGCCAACAAAGTAATTGGGTCATGAGGAATACCTTTTTCCTCAAGTTTTTCCCATAATGGATTCCTTATCACACAGTCGAATGCTGCAGATAAATCAACCGATGCCATATTTAAGGCACCTGAGTTTTGAATCTTAGTTTGGGCAATTAGATGCGCCAAAACGGTTGCATTCAAAGCCGTTCCCATACTAGCACGAAAGCATATCTGAAATGGTGACAGAATGCCTCGAAGGGTTATATTCTCTTTTAACTGTTGAAGTAATAAAATAGCGAAGGTTTTAGCACTCGCATCAATCAAAGCAATGGGCCGAAAGTTTCCTGGATTAGTTCTAGCCCCTTTCTTGTGAATAGGAACTATAATCGATTGTAGCCATGAAGATGAAACACTAGAAGTTAGTATAATCTCATCGAATTGCAATTTTAGGATTGGTGCCCATAATTGCATATTTTCTTTTAGTACACATAGCGGAATACAATCAGGGCCCGGTGCTCCTGATTTGTTAAGCTTTGTGAGTGCCCATGTGATGTCTTCCAGTGACCAGCCCTCCAGTTTCCTCACTGAGTATTGGTGAAACTTAGACACAAGTGTTGAAAATCTTTCAGGTAGTGCAAATTTATCCTTATAGTATTGGGTCCATGTTTCAGCACTAATGCTTGAGGTTTGCTCAGTCCTTCGTGAGTGCTCGTTCCCCCTTAAGAGCGCCCAAGTGGAACGCCTATCATTTGAACACAATGCTCCTATCATTGTTTGATTCATTGTATGATGTAGATATATTCTGTAATTTATTATGTTATGACAGTATTTATTCAGAATCTTACGTTTTGTGTTTTGATGTTCAGATTCTGATAGTCCCATTTTGATGAGATGTGCAATCTCATAATTCTTTTCTTTTTTCAAAATTCCAGACAATAAATCCACAGCTAGAGGCTTTGGTTTTTCTTTTAATTTAAGTATTAGAAGGTATAAAAGGGCTGTTGGAATGATAAGATTTTGCATTGTTAAACTTTTCCCTTTCATAGTTGAGTCTTCAACATTCATGCACTTATCCGCCAGGCTCTTAATAATTTCATTTAATATTTGGCATGTTTTCAGGTTCCATTGTAGGGAGGCACCTGGCCTATCCTCCAAAATAAATGTGCTAAGTGGATCTTGTAGCAAGTTTGGAGTGGTTAGTTGAATTTCAGTGTATAAAATGCAATGATCGCTCAAATCAATCATAGCGGTTTCTATTCTCATACAACTTGCAGCTAATTCGACTGCAATGTAATCAATACATGATTTCCTGTTATTTCGAGGCCATGTAAATACATTCTCTTTAATAAGAAAAGGTAACAGAATAATATTCCATTGCCGAAATAATAATTGAAAAGATATACCTCTTTTCCTGTTTGTCAAAGGTTGATTTTTCAGAAGCGTTTTTTGTTCAATCCGAGGCGATTGACGGCAGTTAGAATTAAAGTTACCCCCTAGAATAATTTTTACATCAGGCCATTTACACAGGGTCTCGTCAAACAGAAGATCAAGATCTTTCATGATTGTTGTCATTGCAATAACTAGTGGATTATAGTACATTGATACAATTAAGATGTACTCAGTTTTACCTCTTCCTAGTTCAATTACAATCGCTGTGAATGAGCATGTAATGCTAGTTAGTAGGAGAATATAATCAAGGCCTGTGTTTACTAAGATGGAAATTCCCCCCAATGGTCTCCCTTTAGGCAGTTTTGTAGCTGGCGTTGAGTATGCAGCAAACCCGCTAATTTCGAGTTTGTTAGTAGACATAGTCTCTTGGCATAACACTATGTCCACAATTTCATGGGGGGTATACCTAGATACCCATCTTTTCAAGTTTTTCAGACCACATGAATTCCATGACATAACTCGTAAATGCTTTTTGCTACTACGAGTGCTCTGTTCTTGTTACCTCATTACGAGCTCCAAACAATGCAGATAGCCAAGACCAATCTTTAGACATGGCAGAAATTGCAACCAATTGTTCCAAGACTACAGTTTCCGAAGAATGTAATTTATTATTTGTTGGTAATTGGTTATTTATGTTTACTTCAATTGGGGGACTAGTCTCATTGAAGATCCTTGCTTGTTCAATTGTCTGAATTTGGGTAATAGCCAATCCTAGCATTTTTAATTCCCTTTGATGGTTCCATATCAGTTCTGCAATTATTGGAGATTGCAGCTCAAATACCATCCTATGAGTTTTTATAGAAGGAAGAGTTATCCAGATGATATCACTCGAAACCAGCGTTCTCAAGGCTGGAATTATTTAAAAACTCTGCAACATAAATGATCGATTCAGATCTTGGTCTCTGTTGATTTGTGGAGCACTAATCCATCCAAGAATAGTCGACATTGGCTTGTCTGCATTCATTTGATCAATAGGTACATTCGTTGTGAGAGATTTTTTCCTCAAAAACTCGCCTTCACAATTATTCATAGGTTCATTCGATTGAGCTACATGATTCTTTTTGTCTTCAGAGAGAGCAAATGACTGCGGGTGCTTTGGCATCACACAACCTCCCGGTTCCACAGGAGCTGTTTTGTGAGGTACATGGTGCCTTTGATCAATTATCTGCGGAATGCTAGTTTTTCCTTCAGTCTCAAGCGAAGGTAGAAGTGTTTGCATTTTGTCTTTCAAAATCCCTGCTTCAGGATTTAGGCCAGGTGCTGACTCCACAATGGCTCTTTCAGCAGTTCTTTTATTAGGAATTGGTTTATAGAACACTGATGGCAACGATTGTTGTGAGTGCGACAACGAAGACACAAATTCCTTTTGTTTGTCAACAATTGATTTTTCGATCAAAGGTTTTTCTTTTTTTCCTTTTCCACCCAAATGTAATTGCATTTGTAATGCAAGTCGACTTTCTAGTGATAGTTCCTCCATTTCAATCCCCATATCATTAGTTGATTTAGCAGGGGGGAAATTGGTTTTTGCCTCATTTAATAATATTTTATCATTCAATTTTGTCTCTCAAATAGGAGTTTGTTTTTGGGTTGCCTTTTTTAGTTTTTGATTACATTCTTCAGCATCTTGTAGTTTTGCTTTACGCAAATTGAATCTATTCAGTGCATGTATATGTAATCTTTTTTGTTTTCGAGATAAAAACTGTTTTTTCTCTTTGGTCTGATCAGGTTCTTCCACTAGTGGAGGGTCCAGTTCCACAACTTCCTTCGCACTTTGCTCAGTTATTATTTCAATTAGATCAGATAAACTATCTGACGTCGGAATTAAATTATCAGACTGATCGATCCCTTTATTTGGGCCTTCCATTGAGGCTTCCGTGTTATTAGGTCGATTAAAAAAGAGTAACTGATCAATTTTCTCAACATGATGCGAAACCATTTGACATAACTGTGCGTGAGTGTAGATTTGAATAGGTTCCACATTTCTAGATGCATTCACCGTTTGAGCAAACGACAAAGGAAATCCAAAAACTGGGCAACCTTGAGTTTTTTTTAAGGTCTCCTGAGGTTCACCTTGTATGCTCTCTGTTTAACATGCAGTTGTAACGGTAGATGTATGAGGATGACTAGGAGAATAGCAACCTTTTTTCTTTTTATAATTGTCAGCGAAAATGTATCCCTCCAGTCTGTTGAGTTTTGAGGAGATTTCAAGAAGTGCAGATTTTATATCTCGGAATTCATAGTGCATATACCATGACACTTATCAAGAAGATTGAGAACTCTTGACATTACCGGGTACGATGCTTCAAAAATTTGGAGATCGTCCACTTCGGAGGTTATTTTAGGTCGAAAGCTCCCATTCATTTCCTCATGCATCTGTTTTACTTGGGGAGCCTGTTGGAATTCAGGTGAGGAGCAAATTCCTCCGTCTTTGATCTGGACACCATCGTCATTATATGAATCAACCTTGGCCTGTTTCTTGGCTAGATCTTCAAAGTCAAGGTAGGATGGAGTCACAGTTGGAGTACACGGAAATCTCACTATGGAGATGTACTTTGTTTTCCAATAGGCCGCACTGTTACTGGAGTTGAGGGACCATCAGATAAAAGTATTCGTTTTTCTAACTCCATTAGTACTGCAGGTGCCAAAATTGATATGTCAGAAGGAGGGCCTATGTTAGTATCCTCAATAGTAGCTAAGTCATGGTTTATCTCTGGTTCTGGGACGCTTAAGAAACTTCGCCTTGTATTAGATAGCATAGCTTGGTTCTCTTGGGTGGTTAAACTCATGCTTACTGTAGGTGGATTTTCATTAACCGCGCCATTCTGGGGTCCATACATTAAATTCAATTTGGCCATAGTAGCATCAATCTTCTGCTTCTTTGGAATTGTTATTGTTTTTTTTAAACCGCTACGTAATCGTGAGGACATTTGTTATGCAATACACAGGCAAATGGATTTTACGAACTCAGCGTTAATTGCCGTTCGTTTTAGATTATACAGAAAGAAAATGCAACTCACAATTGAAAACTAACCAATCAACCATGCATTGGTAGTTACACCGTATAAATTGAAGCATAGGCAATCTTATGCAACGAGAGTGCTAATCACAACAGCCACTCGGCTCCGACCCTACTTGCGTAGAAATTGTAAACACCACTATCGTACTGTTATTTTTTAACGGTAGCTACGATCAGGTTTAATTCCCATTTATCGTCCAATCACAAAACCACCTCAACAGTCTGCATGTGCCCTTCGTCCGCAGCACCGCGAGCCGCGAACAGCAAACAGTACTTAGTCGGTACTTCTACGGTGCACACACAGTGTGCTGGACGAAGAGATAATGTACGCCCCAGAGATCATGTCACAGGCCCACGAGGCGGGGCTTCTGAATCCGGAAGTAACCTAGACAGAGTACAAAGATAGAATTTGTAAAAGATGGCAAGTTATTGAATCGTAAAGCCAGCCCCTCTAATGCAGAAATTACTCAGTTGCCCTTGTGAGTCCAAAAGAGTGAAACCCGGAGCTTGGGCACACTGTTAGACAATTGGGCACACTGCCACCGTAGTGAGCCATGTTGCTTAATGAGTAACCCTTTTGCGAGTGCTTAGAAACCATATGCTTGTTAACCAGGAAATTAGTCAAAAACAAAGTCACCTCCTCCATTTCCGTCGAAGTCGGGCATTAGGCGTGTCAGGATCAGACGTCCTCCTCACACGTTTCCGATGTATTTTCGCAGGAGGTAATGCACAATCCACAATACTTAGTCGGTACTTCTGCGGTGGGATTTAAAACCAGGTAGCACATAATTCATTTGGCCTGGCCATGGCGGCCGCTGACATGGGGGAGGTAAATACTTGAAGCGGGTCCAGCAGAAATGTGGGGAGGTGAGGCTGTGCTGTTCGAACATCATCAAGCCCTGGCGGGCCTTGGCGGGGGGGGGGGGGAGATGGCCTTGTAGCTCCAAGTGATTCTCTATTCACTGAACTGCACAATATACCATAAAAGGGGACAGATTCTAAAGTTAGTAACGTTAGAATGATTACATATTTCTATTGTTTATAACTTCATACATTTCGGCATTCATAGCAATGGGCGTTGGCTATAGCACATATGATACATTACGTTACTTCAACACATACTTGTAATTCATAGGACAGGCAGATGAATAACAACATGAGGTAGTGTTAGGTTGGGTCGTGTACTCAGGAGCATAGACGCAATATGTTTGTTTACAGTTTTGTTCATAGCACACACTAGCTCAACACCTTTGAGGATCGTCATACACTTTTAAACATGTTTCGCTACATTATACACAAGCATTCTATGTATTGTTTCTCGCTTTTTCCTTTGTACATTAGCAGCAATCATTAGTTAGCACAAGGTGGGAGCTATGGAGAGCTTTCAATAAACCTTTGGGGCACATAGTATCTTGCGGCGGCCAAGGGGTCATCCTTGCTTTAATAACATTATAAGTTGCATCCCTTCCCACCACCCATTTTAGCAGTTACAAACAGCCCTGTGAGCCGTTGGGGTTTGGTGTGTGTAGTTAGCACTCGATCTGGGGGATCTGGATGGGGGTTCATGGAGGGAGGTCATGGACACCATATATTTTAAATGTTGGGGGTTAGATGCAGGGTTGGGGCTTGTTTGATTGGGATGGTTCTTGTTATTTTCCAGACTCTGGCTACAAGTCAGGTCACTTCTAGGGCAGTGATGTACTGCGGAAGGTAAACAATAGTGTTTGTTCTGATACTTTGTTTGTGTCTGGTTGCTCGTGAGAACGGGCCTTCAGCGGATCTGCCATGGGGTGGAGGTGCGGGAGAAGTGCATGGCTCTCTGTACGCGGTTAGCGGGGGCCAGGCTACAGCTTTCGCATGCAGGCTATTTCGCTTGGGCTTTGGTCAGTACATCTAAAATGGAGTCTTGGCGTTTTCAAAATGGTGTCTATGATATGTTACAGTACGGGTCGTGTGGCCTTATGTGTCGATCAGCAGCCATCCTGCCTCCTGGGCCCAGGTGCATGGGGGGCTGCCCACGAGCCTCACGGAGGTGGGGAATGTGGGGGAGGGACTCCTACAGACCTATCCTCCCATACATGTGTGTTAGGTCTGTTTGCCGTTAACCTTGGTTTGTCATTTGACTTTCTCTTTTGGGCATACAGAGCATTGATGGTGAAGAAACAAATCTTGAAATGTTGGAAAAATGTAACTAGACCTTCTGTTGATGACTAGTTGCATGATCTTTCTACTCTTTCAAGTAAGGAGTTTGTTACTTACCAGGGATTGGAATAAAATGACAAATGTTCAGCAATTTGGAATGTTCTTAATGAGTTATATACTAAGGCCACCCCCCCTCAATCCTTCCTTCTTTTTCCTTTGTTTTCCTTCACTTCTCTTTCTCTGTTTTCTGTTAACTGTCCTCTAATTGTAAATACTCCTTGTTTATTTTTAGGATAAACTGATTTGGTTATGTTTATCACTTGTTTGGCTTTTATTATACCTGTTGTTCCACTTGGACGATCTTAATAGATTTCATGTTCTGTTTCAATTTTTTATTAGGTCCATTGAAATCAAAGTACCGAAAAGCTATAAAAACCTGTTGGTAAAGCTGTGTGCTAACACACTTTTAGATTACTTGGGGATTGTGTGCTGTTAGATTCTGTGTTCAACCTACAGTGCTGAAATTAAAGATTTAACTAACCAATCTAACCCGATATTAGAGTCCTGCATCAGTTTTCCACAGTATTGGTAAAACAGGATGTATTTGGAAATAATGCTTGTTTTACAGCTTTGACAAATTACTCTGCTTTTGTGCGGAGGTAGTTGCCACTTCTTAAACCATATTTTGTTTAATGGATTTTGTATACCAATATATTGTACAAGCATACACATCACTGAAATCATGAATAAACACTATAAGCACATTTTACCTATACATTTGTTGTCCTGTCTGTATCTATTCTAGATTTGTGTGCATAAAAATATCCCATCCAATTTTGGGACACATCAGAATGGAATCCTGACGGGGATATAATGTATTTAACTCAATGAGGGCCCAAGAAAAAGATGAGGACATGGAATGCTCATATTAAGGCTCTTGGAATCTTGCCTTATTATTATTATTAGTATTATTATTAGTATTATTATTCTTAGATTAAAAAGTGGGCTTCAATAGTAGTCCAAAAATGTGTGAGGGGTACCATTATTTTCTTTAATAGTCTTTGTAGAATAATCTTTGTTTCTTGCCACGTGCATTGGTAGTGCTGATTCAAGTGTGCCTGGTGTTCTGTGCTCTTTGAAGATAACTGTATTAGATTGCATTGCATCTATTTAGAGAAGTAATGCGAACTACAAGTATGTGGATACTTTGAGTACGTCGAATGATATCATCATAGAGATTACATGTTTCCATGCCTATTGTGATGAATCCAGCAATGTCATCACTCTCTCTCCGGGGAAACTATCTTCCCATATAGCCAAGGAAGGGCAGCCACTACCTGATCCCAACCCTGGGAGTTGCTGCCCAAGGGAGGACCATATGGGGGTAGAGGACCCTCATCGGAGTGATGGAGGCTCGTTGGAAGGAACATGGTATCCCCCTTTCTACTTAGGATATAACATCACCCTAAGTTCACAGACTGTTGTGGCCTGTTGTGATGTTGAACCAATTCAAGCCGCGCATACTGACAACAGAACACCTTTTGATGATTTGTGCCAAAACACTGAGACGAGGAGGAGCAGGGGAGCAATACACAGCGCTAAAGTTCTGGAACTGGAGGCACGCTCTGGTGGGTGGAAACATCCAATTGGTGCCGGGACATTTAAAATCCGGGCACCTGCAGAAAGATGGAGTTCTACATTGCCTGACACCGTTCGGGAGGAGAGAAGCGGAGCAGCTGTAGTGGAAAGCAGAAGCGCCTTTACCGGAACTGCCTCTAGCGATCCTGAGATCCAGAGGTAGACAGTTTGCTGTATGCAGACCATCAGCGTGGAAGGCTGAGGAACGAAGGTCCAGGCACAGTGAACACCGGGGAACAGACGAGACAGCAACCGAAGCAGTGGCTGTCCCGCTGGAGAGAACTGCAGAGAATGCAGAAGCAGGCAAACAATACTGGTGAGCCCCAGCAAGGGACGTTGGACACCGGGGCACTTTGCGGCGTGAACTGCATGATAAGTAAAGGCAGCGACACTGAACCTGAGCAAGGGGGCGGGGATGCCGCAAGCCTTCGAGGAAGAGGCAAGAAAAACGGGGTCAAGGACCCAATATTTGAAAACCCCAAATTGTTACACTAAGAATAAGTCCTGGCAGGGAAGTAGACCAGGCAGCCTGCTGCGAGTCTGTATACCTGCACCCAAAGAGGAAGAGACCACTGAAAATAAGTCCTGGCAGGACAGTATACTGGAGAACCTGCGGCGAGTCTAGAGACCCGCACTCAGAAGGGAAGTTGAATGTTGCAAAGTCCTGTCAGGGAAGTATAGCAGGCAAAGGGATTGAAAGGCAAGGAACCACATCCCATCATAAATAAAGATACTCAAGAAAGCCTCTTGAAAGTGTATGAAAACCCAGGGGAAGGGAACCATACCTCCCTGGGGTGGAAAAGTGATGGAACTTTGAGAAAATAAGTGAATCAAGGGATAAGGAAGAACCCTTGAATGTGTGAATCTAGGGGAAAGGGGCAATACCCCCTAGATTGTAAAGATCCCTTTTACCAAGGAAAGAACTGTGGTTGAGAGCTGAAGAAAAATTGGAAAACCCGAAGGAAGGGAAGACCTTCCCCCCCATTGTTCTGAGAGTTGTGAAACCTTGGGGAACATTAATCATTTATTTATTTGTGCACCTTTTGGAACTTTACTTTGAAACACTGAAGATCACCACAGATGGCCAGTTGAGAGACTTTACCCCTTTGCACATTTGCTTAGGTTTAGCTTGTAAATGTCAGGATAGGATTGTTAGACACTGGACGGAGAACTCTTTATTTCGAGGGGATTGGGTCCTCTGACGTATTCCATATCTATGACAGGTAATGTCCACAGCTGTGCTGCTTCGGAACATTTTCGGCATCTGCGTCCTGCGTCGATGACGTTGATGCGCCGTCCCCGAGGACCTCCTCTGACGGCCGGCCGACGTCACCCGATGTGATAAGTAGGACGCACGACGCCTGTAGCCACAGTTTCGTTTTTTTCCGCGAACGTGTTCGCTTCGTGAATCTCGGTACGCCTCGACTCTTTGGAGTTTGTTGTATTCTTCTCGGTTCTTTGAACCTGTTCGGTTTTTGTGAAAACCTGTTTGTGACGATGTCTACCTCGTCTTCAACCCCGCGTCCAGGCTTCAAGAAATGCGGGGACTGTGGGTCCAAGATGTCGGCAACGGACTTGCACGACGCCTGCCTCTGGTGCCTCGGGGAGGCCCACGACACGGACGACTGTGTCGACTGCCAGTCGCTCACAGCCAAGGCCCTGCGGGAGCGCAAGAAGAAGTTGTCAGTAGGTATGGTGTCTAAGCCCAGGAAGTCGAGGTCTGCAGGGCTTTCGACGGATGATTCGAGAGGCGACTCTCCGCGTCATCGTCGGAGGTCCAGTGGGTCTTCTTCCAGGAGTCGGTCTCGCCACTCCTCTGCCTCTTCGAGGCATTCCCGGAAGCGCCGGCATCGGTTGCCTTCCCCGTCCTCTTCCGAGGACTCCGGCCGTCGCCGGGTCGCTTATCCCACCATGCAAGCGACACCGGAGGAATGGGCTTCCTTCGGGAAGAAGATGTTGGCGATTCTTGAATCGCAGGGCACCGTCCGTGCCTCCGAGTGGGTCGCTCGCACGCCTTCGGGCTCGGGTGGTCGGCACGGTTTGCGAGAGAGGTCCCGCTCGGACAAGGGTAACCGTCCTCGCCATGCCCGTTCCAGGTCCTGGTCCTCGACGCACTCGAGACCGCGTGATTCTGTGCCGTCTTCGAGGAAGACGTTGACGCCTGTGGCGCCGAGGTCATCGACGACCTCTCTCTCTCTCGAGGCTCCGCTTTCGAGGTGGTCGTCAACGCTGGCGGCGCCTAGGTCGTCGAAGGACACGCTCGGAGCCCTGGCTTCGAGGCCTGTGTCGACGCCGCCGGTGCTGGAGGCGCTGCGGCTGACGTCGATGCCGATTCGCTCGATGCCGATTCTCTTGGTGCTGACTCGTTCGGCGCCCTCAACGCCTTTCTTGGCGGTGGTGTCGGAGGGACCCCGTGGGATGGGGGTAGCCCCTAGAAAGGCTCTGGCTAAGGTCTGGCATAGCTTTGGTCCCCAGGTGTGTCTTCCTCTCACCGCCTGGAGTACATTTCAGAGGGTGATGAGGGCTCTGATGAGGGCTTGGTTCCGGTTACGGTGCCTGATGAGCTTCTCTCAGGCCATAGCCAATTTGATGACCTGAGGCAGTCACTGCATGATGCCAGTGGACTGGACACCTCTCCAGAGGTGGAGTTTTGTAGGCCGGAGCCTGGCACTATTGCCGATTCTTCGTACTAGTGCCTTATGTCTCGGGTCACCGAGTACTTGGGATGGTCGGCTCCCCCAGGGGAGTTTCTTCAGGATGATCTCACGGACATCCTTGATCTTGGTCCCCCCACTGACCCGGTACTGCCGTTTCATATGGCTCTGCAGAGAAAGGTGACAGCGGCTTGGACTGCTGCGGAGAGTCTCCCAGCAGTGGGCAAGTCTTTGTCACGAAAATACCATCCAGCCAGTAGCGACCCCTGCTACTTGTCCAAACACCCCACTCCGGAGAGTTTGGTGGTGCAGGCGGCTACGTCCCCGGCAAAGCAGGCGTCATATCCTACCATCCCTCCGGATAGGGACAACAAACGTTTTGATGGCTGGGTGAAGAAAGTGTTTTCTTCAGGGGGCATGGCGCTTCAGGCGGCCAACTCCGCATGTGCCTTGTCTCGTTTCACACACACGGCATGGCGCTTCAGGTGGCCAACTCCGTATGTGCCTTGTCTCATTTCACACACACTCTGTGGAACTGTGTTGCATTAGCGGCTGAACATATTCCCAAAGGGGACGAATGGGATGGTTTCCTTGCTATGGTTCAGGATGGCAAGGATGCCATCTCAGGCCGTTCATTCGGGTTTGGACATGGCAGATTGTGCCAGCCGGTCCATGGCGGCGAGCACCGTAATACGCAGGTTTGCGTGGTTGCGGAAGTCGGGGTTCGCTGATGTGCAGTCCCGGCTCCTCAACATGCCCTTTGATGGTGAATATCTTTTTGGTAGCAAGGCTGACGAGAGCCTTGAGAGGTTGCAGACCTCCAAAGCAGCAGCGAAGTCGTTGGGCGCTGCAGTTAGACAACCTCCGCCTTTTCGTCCTAGGGGACAACAATGGAGGGGTGGTTCTTTTCGCTATTACTCGTCCTTCAGTAAAGCGAGAGGAGCTGTCAGTCAAAGAGGCCACCGTAAGAGTGCCAGAGGTGGAAAACAGGGTACTCGAGGTGCCAAGGCCGCTTGGGCAGTTGCCTCTTTGCCCTCAGGCAATGCCGCAGCCGCTACCACTCAGCCATGAGGCCAGGTCCCATGGTTCGCCAGTTGGGGGAAGGCTGGCGCAGCATCTTGTAGAGTGGCGTGCCATTTACTTCAGATGTGTGGGTTCTGGAGATCATAACCCACGGCAACTGTCTTCCCTTTCGGCAGAGGCCTCGCGACAATCCACCTGGGAACCTCTCTTTGAAGAGTCCGGATCAGCTCCTTGCGCAGGAAATTGTAGCCCTGCTGGAGAAAGGCGCCATAGAACTGGTGCCTGTAACGGAGAGGAACAAGGGATGGTATTCCCCTTATTTTTTTATTTTGAAGAAAGACGGGGGATTGAGACCCATCATGGACTTGCACGGTTTGAACAAACTCCTCAGGAAGGACAAGTTCAAGATGGTTACTCTCTCTCAAGTCCTCCAGTCCCTTCAACTTCAGGACTGGTTGGTGTCTCTTGACCTCAAGGACGCTTACTTCCATGTGCCGATCCATCCCAAGCACAAGAAGTACCTGAGGTTCGCGGTTGGCGACTCGCACTTTCAGTTTCGGGTCCTGCCGTTCGGATTGACCCCGCCCCGAGGGTTTTCACCAAGCTCGTGGTGGTGGCAGCGCATCTCAGGAAAGGGGGGGATTCACGTCTACCCCTACCTGGACGATTGGTTGATCAGGGGGAGCTCTCCCGAGCAAGTCCTGGATCATCTGTCCGTCACCTGCCACTCCCTTCACAGGCTGGGCTTCTCCCTCAATTTAAAGAAGTCCCATTTGACGCCAACACAGCGGCTCCAGTACATCGGAGCAGTGCTCGACACATCCCTGGGGCTGTGTTTTCCTCCCCAGGTGAGGACTCTTCACATTCAGCAGATGGTGCACAAGTTTGAACTTGTCCAGACTCTCCCAGCGTCCGAGTTCTAGAGACTGCTCGGCCTCATGGCATCCTGCATTCTTCTGGTGCCAGAGGCCAGGTTGCGGATGAGATCTTTGCAATGGGCACTCAAGCTCCAGTGGTCTGTCCTCCGGCAGGATGCGGACCCTGTTCAGGTGCCGCCCTCGGTCGCCCAGGACCTTCTGTGGTGGGCCGTCGAAGGCAATCTGATGAAGGGTGCCCCATTTTGGCTGCCCTGGCCAGAGGTGACGATTGTGACGGATGCATCCCTCATGGGATGGGGAGCTCATGCCAACGAGTTGACAGTCAGTGGTCGTTGGTCTCCGTCGGAGTCCAGACTCCATATCAATCTGTTGGAGCTGAGGGCCGTCAGGCTAGCCCTGAAGGCTTTTCTGCCGACTGTGCGAGGAAAGAGTGTCCTGATTATAACGGACAACACGGTGGCCATGCACTACCTCAACATAAAGGGGGGGGTCACTCCCTCTGTGCAGGGAGGCGATGCAGCTTGAGTTCTGGGCCATCCAGCAGGAAGTTTTGATCTCGGCTGTTCATCTGGCCAGAGATGACAACGGGACGGAGGACGCTCTGAGCAGGCAGAGCGCGATCTCTCACGAGTGGGAGCTGGCTCAGGAGATTCTCCTGGAGATCTTCGCTCTTTGGGGGATCCCTCAAGTGGATCTCTGTCTCCAGTGTCAACCGGAAGTGCGAAAGGTTCTGCTCGCTGGAATTTCCTCCAAAAGGAGCCTTAGGAGACGCGTTCGTGGTGGAGTGGGTATTCCCACTGCTGTACACGTTTCCTCCAGTCCCCGTCATCCCGCAAGTACTGCAGAGGTTACGGAGGTTCTGTTCCCGGATGATCCTCATTGCTCTGGCGTGGGCCTGCAGGACGTGGTACCCGAACCTTCTCGACTTGTCCATCTGCCCTCCACGTCGTCTTCCCTACCGAGACAATCTGCTCTCACGGGAGGGGGGGAGTCAGGTTCTCCATCCAGAGGTCAGATCCCTCAACCTTCATGCTTGGCTTCTGAAAGGTTGAGGTATAAGGATTGTGACCTCTCTGAAGACGTGTTGGAGGTGTTGCTCTCTGCCAGGCAGCCAGCAACAAAGTCTCTGTACCGTTGCCGTTGGCGTAAGTTCTGCGCCTGGTGCAGAGTTAAGAATGTGGATCCTTTTGAGTGTGACATTCCCATGGTTCTGTCTTTTTTGCTTTCCTTGACCCACAGGGGCTTGCAAGTGGGGACCATTAAAGGTTACCTGGCGGCGCTGTCCATATTTAAGCGCTCGTCTGAAGAATGTTCCTATTTTAAGATTCCTTTAATTTCTCAGTTTTTGAAAGGGCTCACTAATGTGTTCCCTCTGTCACCTTTTCGGGTGCCCGGTTGGGATTTGAACCTTGTTCTTAAGTTTCTTATGGGTGCTCCGTTTGAGCCTTTGCATTCTTGCCCTTTGAGTCTGTTAACTCTGAAAACTGTGTTTTTGGTTGCGGTTACTTCCGCTCGCAGAGTGAGTGAGTTACAGGCACTTTCAGTTAAGCCACCCTTCACTGTGTTTCATAAGGACAGGGTTGTCCTTCGAGTTAGTCCTTCCTTTCTTCTGAAGGTGGTTTTGGAATTTAATTTGGGCCAGAAGGTTGTTCTTCCGGCGTTCTATCCTCCTCCACATCCAGGTAAGGAAGAGGAGAGGCTCCATAGGCTTGATCCTAGGAGAGCGTTGAGCTTTTATATTTCGCGCATGTCCCGGGTCAAAGTGGACGATCAACTTTTCATTGGTTATGCTGGAAAGTGTTAGGGACAAGCTGTGACGAAACAGACTTTGTCTCGTTGGATTATTTTAGCTATCTCCGTGTGTTACTGCTTGGCGGGTAAGCACCCTCCGGCTGGCTTGCGGGCCCATTCTACCAGGGGAGTGGCTGCGTCTCCTGCCCTGCAGAGGGGTGTTCCTATTCGTCACATCTGTGATGCAGCCACCTGGGCTTCGGTACATACTTTTGTACGTCACTACTCCCTCGATTCCATCCGAGGGTAGGATCTGGCCATTGGCAAGGCAGTCCTTTATTCTGCAATTTGATTGGGCATGCTAATTTTGTGATCTAAATTCTTTTCCCTACTCCTTGCTTGGTACTGCTTTGGGAGTCTGTCATAGATATGGAACACGTCGGAGGACCCAATCCCCTCGAAGAACAAGTTACTGTCTTATCTGGTAACATTCTTTCGATGGGATGGTCTGACGACGTATTCCATATCGCTCCCTCCCTACCTTCCCTGCTGCAGAATTTCTTATGCGATTGCAGCTTGCAAGGCCTTGTGTGTCTGACTGGCAGAAAACTGGTGTCACACGTTCTGGGGAAAAAACTACAACTGAGGCTACGGGTGTCGTGTATCCTACTTATCACATCCAGTGACGTCGGCCGTCGGAGGAGGTCCTCAGGGACGGCGCATCAATGTCATCGACGCAGGACACAGACGCCGAAAATGTTCCGAAGCAGCACAGCTGTGGACATTACCTGTCATAGATATGGAATACGTCGTCGGACCATCCCATCGAAAGAACGTTACCAGGTAAGAGAGTAACTTGTTCTTTTGGACATTCTGACACTGACATCCTTTAGTTTCGTTGAGGCAGGGAACGCCTGCATAGACTTAGGGCGAGATAGGTCTTTCTCCAACACTTCTTTTACTTTACTAAGTCTATAGCAATCATCACAATGCCTCTGTGTCTGAGTCTCACTCCTTATTCATTACACTACATAGATCTCAATATGGGGATTACATTCAGAATTTAATCAGAATGAAGGCAATATACAATTTGATAAATAGTGCTGGTATGCTACCAGCTGCTTCCTTACTTCGGAAATTAGAGGGCTATTGTCTTATATGACGCTCTGTGGGGAATGTAAACTTCTTAGTGCCAATTGTATGTAATAAATAAGTGAATTTATTAGTTTGACAGCTTAAAAAATGCAATGAATAGAATTCATTAGTCAATTAATTTAGAATATTCTTCTTGTTTAGTACTGTGGATTGTTACTGATATTTTAAGAGCAAATCGTAATATTTTCTTTTATTGTCTTTATCTCTATAACCAAGCCGAGGCAAAGGGGAAAGGCTGAGGTCATAACTGCCATATGTGGAAGGGGAGTATGGATGTAATGGCTAAGGGATCAATGTACAACGGAAAACCAACTTTTGGCCATTCTTGATATTTCTCTCTCTCACAAGTGGAACAATCACGAAAAATCTCTGGGTTTGTATAATACTCCTTCTCTTAGGGTCATTCCTAGGCAAGGGATTCTTCAAGATGCTACAATGGTCCTCGATGACTGTGCCACCTCCCTAGCACCCTTAAGCCATCTGACAGGGGTTGGACATCAAGCTTTTCTTTTTAGAGTTGGATCCCTGTAATACTTTCCTGTTACCCACGTTGCAAGGCTTTGCGTGCCCCCCTTTTTCACAGAGCTAGCTAGCTCTGGGAATATGCCTTTCTCCTCTAGCTCTGGAGCGCCCTTCTAGGACATTTCTCCCACCACACTTGCCTCCTTCCATTCCTCCTGACATCCTCTTTCCTCCTCTCCACAGTCTTATGCTATTGTTCCTTCTCTGGTGTCTTCCTTCCTCCTTTCATTGCCAGAAGTGCACAGTGTCCACTGGACTTGGCTGCAACCCATGCTGAATGGGCAGTGCAGAGGGTTGTCATGCTTGGCATGGCTGAAGGTCGCTGTGCCCTGGTGCATGGCTTAGGGCCATATTCCAAGCACATTGAGTGCTCGGCATAGTGACATATTGCTAGTATGTCATTGAAAACAACAAAACATCACAAGAAACCTTTTTAAAGGTATGGTTTAACCTGTGTTACATAAACGTTTGAAATTCACGAAAAATCAAAAGTTGGAGGGACTTTTTGGTTGCTATGAAAAATCCCCTCTTAGCGAGAGCAGTGCAACCATAACGCCTCCAGCAGTGCACAGCCCTTTCTATATGACTTCTGATATTTTTCCCTTCTATCATTCTCTAGCTTGAGCATATATATCCTTCGTGCCATAGCTGCAATGTATCTGTACTTGTTCTCTTCTGACTGCCTTTGCCTCCTTCATTGACTGCTCCCATTTTCATTTGAACCTCGATAATCTGCTTTGTAGGGCACTCTGATGCCTCTGTCGTGGTCTGCTCAGCACTTTATAAATTTACATAAGTACATGAATACTATTGGCAGGATTTCCCTTCAATATAATTCAGTGCCTCTGACCTCAGATAGGAAAACATTTCAACTTATTTACAAAAATGGAATATCCTCCCTGGAACTAACCTTCTCTAATATTTATTCTTTTTGTACCATTTCTATTCTCTATATTCAGTTTATTCCCATTAGAAATTGATCATGACTTGTATTGATCTGATAGAGGAGGTAGCATGATGGGAAACATTACAATCTTTCCTTGATTTTAGACCTGATGTAAGCACTGGAATGTTTCCCATCTCTCTGCACAATATTATTTTCAGAAAAGCAATGATATTTAATTCCACCTCCAGAAAGAACTCAGAAAGGGAGCATTCATACACTGACCGACTGATGATGCTATGCATTTGCATATGGAAATATTAAGTAAAATGCTACAAGGCACAATCTGAAAAGTCGACCTGGGTGCTATTCATCGGTCCAGGAGTTAAGTACTCCATTCCAACCTTTCTCTGCAACTCTAAATTTATTTCTATTTTCTTTTAATTGGTATTTTGTTATACATAACCTTTAGCAAATACAGATGCAATTCATTTAATACAATCACATACACATTAACATCTTAACATACTATATCACCAAGATTAATCTTTAAAAAGATAATACCATTTCTTTTAAAGAATGCGTAGCAGCAACAATCCATTGATTTGAGCCATAGGAGTACATAATGGACTGCCATATCACCTCCACAGATAACAATGCATACTGCTGCAACAACTGACCAAAATAGAAACATCTTTGATCATTGAGAGCTTGACAATGTAATAAAACGTGCCGCAGAATTTCCACTTAGTTTGTAAGAAGACAGAATCTGCATATCCTTTGTTCACGAGGTATCGTGTCTCTGACAGGTCTTATATCAAGGCGTAAATCACCATATAATCAATATTTCCTGACCTTCTCGTTTGTATAAATCCAATCAATTTCTCAGAGCTTTTTCTTCACTTTCAATGGTGTTTTAAAGATCAAGTCATTAGATAAACAATAGTCACAGCTTATTTTCCTCACATTCCCTTGCCCATACATTAAATGAAGGCCAGTGACCCCTCTTCATTAACGTTTTCAATTCCCACCAAATAAAATCCTCCTCTGCGTTCAAGATCTTACTTAATACTGACAGATTTTTCCTCGGAATAAGTAATTTAATGGAGGGTAGGCCCAACTCGTATCTGATTACGTCTGCTGGAATGCCACTCTGGAGCTTCAGCACCTTATGCCAGAAGTGACCCGTCAAAGCAGCACAATCCAACAACACAGGCAAGCAGAGATGTTCAAATCTGAATCGACTGCCCCAGGAGGCACAGAGGAAACAGTGCGCAGAGCACCATTTTGAAGTAACCTATCCCCTATAGTTACTCTGTACTTCCCTCTACTTTCTTTGACTTGCTAACTATATTGTATGACTGGATTAGAAGCTCAGCCTCATAAAGACTGCAGCAACTGTATTCATTAATACTGTACTGTTGTGCATAACGGGAAGCAGGAACCCTAAGTTCATTACAGGATTGTAAGTGCACATTAGCATTATATTTTTAAATCTGATTTAGGTGGCACCTTGAACAGACTGTGTAAATATTCACTGCTGTAGCTGCACTTAAAGTATTTGACTTGTCACTGTAACGCTGAGCATTCGGCTTTTCCACACGCTGCAGGTACTCAAGCACGCACAAGACAGGAACTACAGTTCCCAGAGTGCTTTCACAGCTACATCAAGAAACGTCAGGTGCTTCAGCGCCGGCGCTTCTGCAACAAAGCCGGTCTACGCCGGTCCACGGTGAACATCGGCTATCGGCCTCCCACTCTTCCCGTTTCTGCTACACGCCACCAGTGAACCAAGGTAAAAGATGGGATACCTAAATTTCCTGCACCTACTCACTGAAGCCAATCGATTAGAGAACGAACAACTTGTCAAACTTTATACCAACACTAGGGAACTGTCACACCCAGATCTTACACAACCTTCAAGATTTAGTGGGACTGTGACCTTAGAACAACCGAAAACTCCTCTCAATCCAGATGTCCTCAAAATTGCACTACTAAATACGAGGTCACTGAACAAACATGCCCAAAATGTCCATGACTATATCCTCGAAGACAATTTAGACCTTCTCTTCTTTACCGAGACCTTGCTACAGGAACCTACTGGTCCAACCATTAGCACAGCTGTTCCCCCCAACTATAGCATCCATTTTGAAAATGGAGCAATAGGAAAGGGAGGCGGAGTTGCCATAATAGCTAGACAAGGTATACAACTTTTCACCTCACCCATCCAATGCCCTGGATGTGAAGTCCTCCTTCTCAAACTCACCCCCCTCCCAAAACCATTGTATCAATTTTGTTGTAATTTATAGACCTCCATCACTCACCTCGGATTTTAATGACGACCTCTGTCATATCCTTAACAATCTCAAAGGAAAGAACTCGGGCACCTTACTCCTGGGCGACCTAAATAGATGGCAGGGAAACCCCATCGACAAAGAGGCTATCAGCCTAGAAAAAAATCTCTCTAACATCAGTTACTTGATTGCTAACAATGGTCCTACCATCAAATCAAACAACCAACTTGATTGGATTATTACCAATAACGTAGACCTCACAGTAACAAATACACAGCCCTGTATTTGGAGCGACCACTATAAAATCGAAGCCACATTATCCTTGTCATTCAAAAAAACTCATCTTGACAATTTACCCAAAATAATCCAGAGTAGAAATTTCAAGAATATCACGCCAGACATTCTCTCGTAGGGGCTCTCACACATCATGGACATCACCACAGATGATGATCCCTGTGACACTATTATCACCACTTATAATAACCACCTTCAAGAGCTGCTAGATAAGAAAGCCCCTCTAAAAAATAAACAAGTGCGCCCCAACCTTAACCACCAAAGTTGGTACACCATGGAACTAGGCACCCTTAAGACAGCCAAAAGGAAACTCGAAAGACAGTGGCTTAAAACCCCTACAGAACTAAACAAAGAGATATGGAAGAAATCCGACATCCTGTACAGAACCAAAATAATTGAAACAAAGAAAAACTACTACAACGAACAAATCACAGGGGCATCAAATTCTACGGGAAAAGTTTTTCAAATTCTAAAAACCTTTGAAAAGCCGCCTACCCTCAGCCCTCCCTTTCAGCCAACCATGATGGATTGCGAAAAAGTCCAAACTGCATTTTCACAAAAGATTCTAAAAGCTAGAGATACTATCCTAAACTGCAAAGTTATAGATACTCCACCTGCTCATATCAAGGTTGACACTGAAATCAAAGTACCCAAATTTCAGTTTACATCGATAACACCAGAAATCATGTTAAAAACCCTCTCCAACATGAACTGCAACTCATGCCCTGAAAACATACTACCCCCTAAATTCATCCTAGATAATGCAGGAATCTTCTCACCTTTTTTATGTCGCATGGCAAACTCATCTTTTAGAGACCGGCATGTTCCCACCGGCTTAAAAACAGTAACAGTGACACCATTGGTTAAAAAGCCTGGTCTCGACCAGCAAAATCCGGCCAATCTCCGACCCATTACTAACTGTAATTTTCTGTTGAAAATTCTCGACAAAATAGCCACGCACCAACTTCAAGGGTACGTGGACAAGTACGACTTACTACACCCCTAGCAATCAGGATTTAGAAGTGCACACAGCACGGAATCAGCACTACTCGATCTTCAATCTAAAATGCTGGAAATCCTTGATAAAGGAAAGGCCGGCCTGCTCATTCTATTGGACCTCTCGGCAGCGTTCGATTTATTAGATCATGCGAAGCTCCGTGAGGCCCTGGGAAAAGCAGGAAACTGCGCTGATGAAGCCATTGAATGGATATCCTCTTTTCTGGAGGACAGAAAATCTAACATCACCTGGGCCGGACATTCCACTAATACTAACCCTGTGGACTGTGGCGTCCCACAGGGATCCAGTTTCTCCCCTCTCCTCTTTAATCTATATATTCGTTGTCTCTGCGCCCTCCTTTCACAGTTGGGGATCTATTTCACCAACTTCGCAGACGACACACAACTGATTGTAGAACTCTGCGGAGACCACATTACAGATAACAACAGACTATCAGCCATCTATAACACCATAGAGAGCTGGATGAAGGCTCACTGGATGTGCCTAAATGGTTCGAAAACTGAACTTCTGACATTTGGATCCACAAAAGCCCTATCTAATTTGGGCCCAGCCTATTCCACTTTCAACATTAAAGACTCCAATATTATAGTCACGAATAAAGTTAAAACACTTGGCACCTACCTGCAATCCTCATTAGGAGCAGAAGCACAGGTTTCATACCTCAAAAGAAATTGCCAGTACTACCAGAGACTACTACGCCGCATCAGGCCATACCTCAACGCTAAAAATAGCGCCACCATCGCTAGAGCCACCATCCTGTACCGTTTGGATTATGGGAATCATTGATGCTTGGTTCAAGTAATACCTGCATTAAACAATGCCAGATAATTCAAAATAACGCTGTTGGATCCATCAACGGGAAATCCAAGCACGACCACATCACTCAAGACCGAACAGGCCTCCATTGGCTCGCCATAGAGGAGCGCATTAAATTCAAGTCCCTGACGCTGGTTCACCGTTGTTTCTACGGTACGGCTCCATCATACCTTAAAAAGGAATTCCATTGGTACGAACCAAGCCGCAGTCTAAGATCAGCCAAAAAAGGGCTACTCAAAGCTAGCCTTATCAGAGTCAAAGCTACTGGACTTGGGAGGGCTTTTCCCACCAAAGCTATTGCCCTCTGGAACGAACTTCCGGACAATCTTAGATTGGAAAATAGTTACTCCTCGTTTAGAAAGCAGCTGAAAACTTTACTTTTTCGGTAACTTGTCATATATTCAGCTTCGGACTCCCTGAGTCCTTCTCTTTTCTTTTCCATGTAGTTCCGTGACCTCTTCTTCTCGTGTTCTTGTCGCGCCCTGATGCTTGCGAGCTTCGGCGCATTATAAATACATACATAAATAAATAAACTCCATATGCTATTATGGACAAAACTTTAATTTTGTTAAATTCCATAATTGGCACCAAAGTAAATTGACCAAACTTAAGGTTTATTGTGGATGCTTGTACTGCTAATGTGGCCATTTTCGACTGATAGTGGCCTTACAGTTCTGTCTGATTTCGGAGTTCTGACAAATAAATCCCCAAGCACGTGAAATTCAGTACACTCCAATTTTACCTCTCCCAAAAACCATTTAACATTTTTGTACTTCTGCTTCATCCCTGGTCTAAATTGGACCACCTTGGATTTAGAAGCATTTATTAACAATTTATTTGACCTAGAATAGGAGTCTAACGCCTCCAGCTTATGTTCTAGGTTGATCGGGGTATAATCGAACATTGCTAAATCATCCGTGTACAGCAAATAAGGTAAATTTGAATCTGCAAACCGTGGAGGAAAGCAGCGCAAATTCTCAAATACCTTGTTGATGTCCAAGACAAACCGGCTAAAAAGGAGCATAGCCAGAATGCAGCCTTGTTTAAGGCCATGACTGGTTCCAATAAAAGATGTTAACTTTCCCTGATTGTTCAACCGGACTCTCACTGAGGTATTTGTGTGCAATGCCACTATCATCTGTAGCAAGCTTCCAGGACAACCCCACTTCCGCGACTTACTCCATAGAAGGTTCATATCCACGCTGTTGAAGGCCATGGTGAAGTCAATAAAGGCTATATAAACCGGTTTGGACTTCACCATGGCCTCATGCTTTAAGAGTCCCGAGATAAAAGCATTTGCATGGGTGCCTGTACCATTCCGGAAGCCCGTGTTGGGAAGGAGCTAGTGCCTACCTTCATTCCCAAGCGCTTTAGAATTAGGCAAGACTTCTTTTGACTGTTTCTAGGCACTACAAAGAGACAAGGGGGGAGGAGGTGCACTGAGAGACAGCTTTTTTCATGCAAATATAATCACACACACAGATATGGGTGGGCACTAAAAGAAGGCAGTTATTATTTAAATATAAGGGGCAAATCAATTTGTAAATGTTAAATTCTATTTCGTTTTTCTCAATACACAATAGAAGCAGGCTCTCTGCCAAATGAATGTGGCCTGCGCTAAAAATAGTCCTACAGACATTGCTGTGGTGTTTGTGCTAGCACAAGCACACTGACCATCTGTTTGCTGTCAGTCAAAAGCCCATGCAGCCTAAGAATAGGGGACTTTACATGCTCGATGCACAATATGCATAAATAGGAAAATCAGGCTTAAAAGAAATGACAGCACCACATAAAAATAGGAGTACAATGAGTGGAGTATGAATGAAAATTATTTTTAGAAATGTTTAGTTTTTCCTGGGGCTAGACCTTAAGGTTTGTAAATGTCTATAGGGCTCCAGTGCGTGTCTATATAAGGTGACAATATGTAAAGTAGCATGGCTGACAGAAATTGCTGATGATGAAGAAAGGAAGACTTTGCAGCACACCTTGTAGGGAAGGAGGACCGTTTTGGATGGGGCTATGCCCATATCCAGTGACCAAGCTAAGAGTATTCAAGCTCCTGCCTGGCATCAATTTGAGAGGAGCCAGGAACGGAAGAAGGACAGAAGGCCATCCAGGGAGCAGAGTTCTTTGCCCCATCCTCATTTCTGTAAAGATAAAAATGTGTTATCCTTGCAAGATAGACTCTTGGCATTACTTCCCTAGAGGGGCATATTTATTCTGGTGTGAGCGTGATTAGGGGTACCTGTATAATTAAGGGGTACCCCTTAAATTAGGCTACCCTTGCACCCATCTGATATATATGCAGTAGACCCGCTCTCTTTACCTAAGAGGATAGATCTCTTATAATCAAGGATGCAAATTCTTTTGCTGCTATGCCAAGACGGCTATTGGACAATAATTGCTAGCCACAGTTCTTGGATACTTCTTGTGGATAGGAACCAAAATTAACTCTATCCAAGATTTAGGAAGACACTGAGTCGACATAGTTACTTCAAATATGGTTTGCGGGACCATAGGATTGGATCCTCCTTCAAAAGCACATTGGATAGCCCGTCTGGTCCCGGAGCTCACTGGTTCTTACTGCAGGTAATTATAGACTTACAGGGTAATTCATAGAATTTCGCAGAAAAGTGTCGCAAGCGGCTGGCGCAGAGTGTCCGCGTGCGATTGACTGCGCCAGGCACGTGCGCTAAAACCGATTTCCGCGCACAGCGTATTCATGGATTTTAGGCTCCCAAACCAGCCGTGGCGCAGAGTATCGCAGCGACCCTGCAGTAGCGCCAGTAACGCCCCCAAGAACGCCCTCGCGCAAGGAAAAGCCATCAAAATCGCTAAATCATCGCAAAGGGCTGCGCTAACCCTGGACCAGTTTACAGGGCTGCCAAACAAGGAACGCAAAGCGGGTAACGTGCATATCAGGGGTACGCGTGAAGTTATACACGCGATTAGCCAGGGTACGTGTATTACAGGGGTACGCGGGAAGTATAACACGCGATTGGCCAGGGTACGTGCATCACAGGGGTATGCGGGAAGTTTAACATGCGATTAGCCAGGGTACGTGTATTACAGGGGTACGCGGGAAGTTTAACACGCGATTAGCCAGGGTACGTGTATTACAGGGGTACGCGGGAAGTTTAACACGCGATTGGCCAGGGTACGTGTATTACAGGGGTATGCGGGAAGTTTTACATGCGATCAGCCAGGGTACGTGTATTACAGGGGTACGCGGGAAGTTTAACACGAGATTGCCCAGGGTACGTGTATTACAGGGGTAGGCGGGAAGTTTCACACGCGATTAGCCAGGGCACGTGTATCACAGGGGTACGCGGGAATTATCACATGCGATTTGGCTGTGTACGTGTATTACAGGGGTACACGGGAAGTTTTACACGCGATTCGGCTGGGTACGTGTATTACAGGGATGTGATTTGGCCAGGTACGTGTATTACAGGGGTGCGCAGGAATTATCACACGCGATTTGGCTGGGTATGTGCATTACAGGGGTGCGTGGGAATCATCACACGCGATTTGGCTGGGTACGTGTATTACAGGGGTGCGTGGGAAGTCACACGCGATTAGGCTGGGTGGGTCCTCACAGGTGTTCCCTGTACACCCTCCACGGCCCCTGCAGGCAGCCTACAAAACAGGGGACTACCCTGCACACCTGCTCATGTCCCCCTGCACCCCCACCCCCCAGCAGTGCAGGGGCAGCCTCCACCAGGCCCCCACTCATGTCTCCCACCACCCCACCCTCCCGCCACCAGGGGCAGCCTCCACCAGGCCCCCACCCATGTCTCCCACCACCCCCACCCTCCCGCCACCAGGGGCAGCCTCCACCAGGCCCCCACCCATGCCTCCCACCACCCCCAACCCCCAGCAGTGCAGGGGCAGCCTCCACCAGGCCCCCACCCATGCCTCCCACCACCCCCAACCCCCAGCAGTGCAGGGGCAGCCTCCACCAGGCCCCCACCCATGTCTCCCACCACCCCCACCCCCCGCCACCAGGGGCACCCTCCACCAGGCCCCCACCCATGTCTCCCACCACCCCCACCCCCCTCGCCACCAGGGGCACCCTCCACCAGGCCCCCACCCATGTCTCCCACCACCCCCACCCCCCTCGCCACCAGGGGCAGCCTCCACCAGGCCCCCACTCATGTCTCCCACCACCCCCAGCCCCCACCATCCAGGGGCACCCTCCACCAGGCCCCCACTCATGTCTCCCACCACCCCCACCCTCCCGCCACCAGGGGCAGCCTCCACCAGGCCCCCACCCATGCCTCCCACCACCCCCACCCCCCTGCCACCAGGGGCACCCTCCACCAGGCCCCCACTCATGTCTCCCACCACCCCCACCCTCCCGCCACCAGGGGCAGCCTCCACCAGGCCCCCACCCATGCCTCCCACCACCCCCAACCCCCAGCAGTGCAGGGGCAGCCTCCACCAGGCCCCCACCCATGCCTCCCACCACCCCCAACCCCCAGCAGTGCAGGGGCAGCCTCCACCAGGCCCCCACCCATGTCTCCCACCACCCCCACCCCCCCGCCACCAGGGGCACCCTCCACCAGGCCCCCACCCATGTCTCCCACCACCCCCACCACCCCCCCGCCACCAGGGGCAGCCTCCACCAGGCCCCCACTCATGTCTCCCACCACCCCCAGCCCCCACCATCCAGGGGCACCCTCCACCAGGCCCCCACTCATGTCTCCCACCACCCCCACCAGGGGCAGCCTCCACCAGGCCCCCACCCATGCCTCCCACCACCCCCAACCCCCAGCAGTGCAGGGGCAGCCTCCACCAGGCCCCCACCCATGCCTCCCACCACCCCCAACCCCCAGCAGTGCAGGGGCAGCCTCCACCAGGCCCCCACCCATGTCTCCCACCACCCCCACCCCCCCGCCACCAGGGGCAGCCTCCACCAGGCCCCCACCCATGCCTCCCACCACCCCCAACCCCCAGCAGTGCAGGGGCAGCCTCCACCAGGCCCCACCCATGTCTCCCACCACCCCCACCACCCCCCCGCCACCAGGGGCAGCCTCCACCAGGCCCCCACCCATGCCTCCCAACACCCCCACCCACCAGCACTGTGGGGCACGTGGCCAGCAGGCAGTCAGGCAGCAGCAGATGGCAGGTGGGAGCGTGCTCAGGGCTCTGGGGGGCAGTAATTTGGCCTCCTGGCCAGGAGCGTGGTCTCTCGTGTGTGAACGCGTGGACAGCCTGATAGGGAGTGAAATCCCACACGTCAGCAAAGGCCCTTAGCGCGTAAACCCGTCAACAGCATATGCGCGCCTATAGTCACCTGCACGTGCAGGAAATTGTTGCGTGACACGTCCCAGTGTCAAAGCGTGTGATTGGTGAAAATGGATCTACACGCAGAAGTGACAAAGCGTGTGATTGGTGAAAATGGATCTACACGCAGAAGTGACAAAGCGTGTGATTGGTGAAAATGGATCTACACGCAGAAGTGACAAAGCGTGTGATTGGTGAAAATGGATCTACACGCAGGAGTGACAAAGCGTGTGATTGGTGAACGTACACGCCGCGTAAGTGACGCTGTACGTGTGGGCCTGTATATAAGGTACATGTAGAACACCATTTCCTTGTACGTGCTTTTCGTGGAGAGCGAGTGGGTGAATTCTGTACTTCTTGTCGTTTCACACGCGATTTACTTCACGGCGTTTCCAGTTCGTATTCCCTGTTACCTCTGACAGCTTTTTCTCTTTTTTCTCTTTTACTGGTTTACCTGGGCCTGTTCCCTCAAACAGTGTCCCCTTCTACTGTTGTCCTGTCTTCTCAGACAGCGTACACATCTTCTTTTGGCGGGGGTTTAGCCAGCCAAACGCGCTCATTTTTCACGCTCTTTTACCTGGCAGACGGTGAGTCACGCACGTATCCAACTTCTGTGCTTGCCCCGTGTGTAGCCTACCCCTTCAGAGGTCATTCTAGGCTGCGTGTGACACGCATACGTTCATTCTTGTGTTACTGGGTGCCACAGCGTAGTGCAGGTTTTTCTTTCTGCACACGTGGTCTAGGAGGGGTTGCGTGCACGTCATCTCCCTTTTTTGGGCCTCCTGTGCGTTGCGTGACCCGTCATCTTTCCCCAGGGGTTACAATCAGCCATGCTAGAGCACTAGGGTACAATTACCATCTGGTACCCAACCCCTTTGACCCCCAATTGCCCAGGACAATTGTCTACAGCCACTCCCATACGCACATTAATATCAGTGCCATGGCTGGGAGGCGAGGATTCCGTAAGGGTGGCAAAGGTGGAAGAGCCACAAGTGGTGGCCGTGGTGGATCCGGTAGGGGACATGGTCGTAACTTGCAGGGTGAGCCTGTCCCCCCATGTGTGGAGGACCAGTCAAGGGCACCCATCATCCCCCCCTCTCCCCCCCTCCCCCCCTCCCCCCCCTCCCCCCCCCCCGTTGAGTCTGAAATGGCTGACACCATCCATGCTCAGCCCTTGTTGGACCAGCCCATTGTGGCACCAGACCTGGCTGACTCCATGGCTGACTTCCAGGTCAGCAGGGCTACGACACGTGCGCTGGTGCACGTTGATGCGAACATGCCACGTGGATCTGGGGCAGCAAGGTCATCTGCTGCACCAAGGAGGCAGGGCGGAGAGGCTGCAGGGGCAGCTGCGGCTCCATCCACCCCAGCCCTCACACACCCAGCCAGGACAGTGTCGGTCCTAGTCCATGCTGCTGACATTCCCCCTGACACCATCACACTAGAGCCAATGCCTGCACCAACTCCCATGCTGAGTGTGCAATCCCACACTCCTGATACAGAGTCCATCAGGGCTCCTGCCCCTAGTGTCCAGAGCGGCGCAGGACACTCAGGATCACCACCACCTTCCAAGCGGAAGAGGAAGAGTGCTCGTCCGGCACAGGCTGATGCCCCAGACACGGCTACACAGTCCGGCCCGTCCAGGAAGCCCAGCTTCACGGATGACGAACTGAATGCACTTGTCGAGTATGTGTCCGGACATGACAACGAGATGGTCATTGTTGCAGGATCCAAGACCACACCTGCACAACGCCAGGCACACTGGCAGACCGTTGCGGACATCGTAAGTGCCCTTGGAATCGTGAGGCGCACAGCCAATGATTGCTATAAGCGCTGGAATGACCTAAAGCGCAGGGCAAAGAGTAAGCTGGCCTCAAGTCATGCCGCAACTCTAGTGACTGGAGGTGGGTCTCCAGTAGTAGACATGGAACTCACTCCACATGAGTCAGTCGCTGGGACCTACGTCACGGAGGAACAGATCCAAGGCGTGGGAGATCTGGCTGATTACGAGGCATTGTCCGGTGAGTGCACATGCATGTGTGTGTCATCCATGTGCATGGTGTGTGTGTGAGGGCTTCTGTTCGGGTGCCAGGTGAGAGTGTGTGCGCCTGAGTCGTATGGGTCAGCCATGTGCTTCATGCAATCCTTCCTGCGCAGCTGCATTTGGCCATAGCAGTATCCCTTCTGCCAACAGTAGACATCTAGCACAACTGCACGCCAGTTGCCCTTGAAGTGTCACCTTGACACAACATATTTGCTTCTTTTTCACTGTTCATTCAGTCAGTTTGTTTGCATTCCACCACTTTCACTAGGCATGTCGCTGTCCACTAGTCACATGTCTGACATGGGTATGGTAAAGTGGAGTGACTTTGTTACCTGGATATCATTTGTACACACATGTCCCTGTGCAATTTGACCATTTCAGACTGGCAGCTCCAGGTGAAAAATCTGACCTGTTAGAATTAGAAAAGCTATTACATGCGGGAACTGGACTGAATGAATAGGTGCTGCCCTCCTCTCCATCTTCACTCAATAGCAATGGTACATGCCATCTGTGTGATGGCATGTGTGTTTCACCTGCCAATCACAGGCCAATGTGTGATGCCACTGCCAGGCAGCATGCAGAAAATTTGTTCATCTTCCATCTTGGTGTCATCAGTGTGTGCCATTTGCCTGCACTTCATACGCAGTGAGGGTGCATGCATGGGAGGGTTTTAGTCATGTGGGACATGTCAATCAAGTACTGGTTCTCTTGCTTCTCAGCCCTCAATGTGTGCCATGGTGCTAATGCCTGTTTCCATTTCTTTGTTTTCATGTCTTTGCAGGGGAAGACGCACCTGATACTGCTGGGGTTGTGGAGATGGTGCAGACCCAGGAGGTGTCCCAGGGCCGACCAACCACCAGTGAGGGACGTGGTGTGGTGGTGGGGGAGAACCCACAAGTGCTGCAGGTCGTGCTCTCAAGGGGTGTCTCTGGCTGCACCTCCCCCGAGCTGTACTCAGGTGTTGATTCGGATGAGACCTACGTGCCGTCGCAGGTGAGTGTTCCAGGGAGGGATTCTGTTCTGTCTCACCCACCTGCACCAGGGTCAGTACCCTCCATGGGGATGTCAGTGTTGGCAGCTACGCCTTCGGTGGTTACGGATGCAGGGTCACACTCCGCGACATCTGATCCTGTTCCTGGGCCAGCAGATCAGAGGGGGAATGCAGTCCTGCAGCCTCAGGCAGTGCCGGCACAGCAAGGCGCAGTTCGCCTTGCCCCAGACAGGTGTGGTGCCCGCCGACGTGGTGGCCGTACGCCACCCGGCAATACCGCATGGGAGCAATCCATTTACGGTATGGCTACCCAACAGGCTGCATCATCCGAGATGATGGCTCAGGCCATGGATAGGGTGGCCACTTCCATTGTCCCCCCAGAAAGGCTGATGGAGCGACTAGAGCAGGCAACCGACTCCATCTGCCAGTCACACAGGGAGGACATGTTGGGGTCCAACAGGGACAGGCGGGCGGCACTGGTGACTCTGCAGGAGGCCATCTCCATTGAGTCCCAGGGCCACAGGGAAGCCCTGAGGCAGGAGCTCCTTCACCTCAGGACGACTCTTGTTGAGCTTGAGGCTTCAACACACCAAAGGACAGAACAGTAGCTGGAGCGTCTCACCCGTACGCTCTCAGCTGAGATGCAGGCAACGAGGGCGGAGGTCCGGGCATCCCGTGAGTTGTTGCATGGGGACCTCCGCACACTCATCCTCCAGAACCAGACCTACCACACCCGCATGCTTGCAGCCATGGAGGAGCAGACTAGGGCCTTGCGTGGGCTGCCTCCCATAGTGCAACCACCTCTGGATGCAGCTGCACAGGGTGATAATAGCGACAGCAGTGATACTCCCACAATAGGGTAGCCGTGTGGGCCATGAGCCCATGGAGGTGTTTTATCTTCCCAGGATCCACGCAGGTGGGTTCTGGTGTGCATCCTGTCCTCGGACCTCCTGGGTGGCCTCCCCAACCCCCCCGGGCCCATCAATGGCCATTTTTGATTGTTTCTTATTTTTATTTTTATTTTGATTTCTTTTATTCCCAATTTTTTTGGGACGATCTGTTGGCTTTGATCTGTTGGCTTCCGTGGTTCCTGTGGGCATACGCTGCATTGTGGCTGGGCACATGCAGGCTTGTAATGTATTTGGTTCAGATGCTTGGGTTTGAGTCACACACACCCCTCCTGCTTCCCGTTTCCATGGGCTTGCAAAGGGTGTGCCCAAGTGACAGTGAATTACACAGTGACGTTGGACTCCCATGAGCTGTGTGGCCAGTCTGTAGTCAATACTGTGTATACATTCATAGTGCATATTGCTGTTGTGTTGTACACTGCATGTTGCATTGATGTGTAACTCTTCTTCTGTGTCTACCTCCCAATTTGCAGGTCCCTTCCTCATGTCCACACAAGGACCTCTAGTCTGGAGATGGGGACCATGTTGGCAGCAGTGCACCTACAACTCTACATGGCGACAACACTGCACAGTTGGTAGTGGTGGGAGTGCAGGCATTTCCAGGTGGTGAGACTACTAATATGTAACATTTGTGATGTCATGTTAATGGTAGTACGTGCTCAAGTATGTTGTTGGTCCGGCATTGCTGTGAGCATTTCAGGTGTTGCAGGTTTCTAATAGTGCCACTGTACATAGTGAGACTGATGTCATGTTGTGGGGATTACTTTGTTTACCTGCAATTAGCATGACATGGCACGGTGTGTCGTGTGGCGGTGCTGGGGTTGGGTTGGCTGACATGGCACTGTCCTCTTGTTGCATTTTGCAAGTGGGTATTCATTTTAGCTGCTTCAATGTGTAACTTCACAAAACTGCATTGGTGGTGTCTGTGTGGGTAGGGATGCACACATTGTGACACTTCCAGGTGAACAATCTCAGGCTGACATGGTATTCCCGGTTCATTCTCCAGACATTCAGGATCAGTGTCAGGTTGAGTCATCATTGATTGTCAGATGGAATGTGCCAGGGCAGTGTGCACTCCACAGGGGTGTGATTTCTATGTGAAGTAATTAGCCACTAGCTGTGTACGGGCTGCCTCCCCCCGTGCCCTTTCCCCTCCCATGCGCAGCGGCTGTGCATGTGGTTGGGGATGTGGGGCCACCACCATGTCCACGGCCAGGCCCCGGCGTGTTGCAACGTTGTGCAGGACACATGCTGCCACTATGATCCTGCACACTACTGGGGGAGCGTATAACAGCTGCCCGCCAGAACGGTCAAGGGAGCGAAAGCGTGACTTTAGCACTCCGAATGTGCGCTCCACTATGCCCCTGGTTGTAATGTGGGCTGTGTTATATCTTACCTGGGGTGGCGTGGTGGGGTTCCGAATTGGCGTCATCATGTGGGGGCTGAGAGGGTAGGCACTGTCCCCTGTGGAGGTGGTGATTGGTATCATTGGTGGGGTTGTGACCTTGCTCAGTATCCAACATGCATGCATGTGCAGTGGCATACATACTCACCAAGCAGCCATGTATCGCCATGCCGCCCAGCATCTATGTCCCGGCATAGGGTGGACATTTGGTAAATGAAGCTGTCGTGGGTGGACCCGGGATAGTTGGCATATACTGAGGTGATGATTCCCTTGGCATTACATACTACCTGCACGTTGATGGAATGCCAGTGCTTGCGGTTCCTATAGATGTGCTCTGATGCCCTGGGGGGACGTAGAGCCACATGGGTGCAGTCGATGGCACCTAGCACTTTTGGGAATCGTGCCACTCCGTAAAAATCCAGGGCGGCAGCATGCCTTTCTGCAGGTGTTCTGGGCAGGTATATGTGCCTGCGGACTGATGGGCGTGCAGTCATGATGTTCAAGACCTGGTGTAGGCAGCGTGACTGGGTGGCCTGTGACACCCCACCCACTATGGCACTTGTCCGCTGAAATGATCCAGTGGCTAAGAAGTGCAGTACATTGAGGACCTTCTCCAGGGGGCTGAGTGCTTGGGAGCACAGGGTGGGTGATGTGAGGTCATCCTCCCACTCAGTCACCAGGTCCAGTATGATGTGTGGTGGAAACCTGTACCTCCCATACACCTGGTCATCAGGCATCCCGAAAAGGCTGGTTCTGGGTGTGAATATTCTGGCCCTGACTATCCTCCTCCTCCTCCTCCTCCTTTGGTAGCCCACTGCCACTGCTGCTAGGAACGGTATGTTCATCCTGGCGTCTGAGCTTGTTATTGTTAAAGTCCGCAATTTTATGCTTTGCGCGTGTTCTAGGCGAGCGTGTGACCCGCGCACCCCTGGAATCCAGTTCCCAGTCCAATAGCGTGTGGAAATTCACACGCACCACGGGATACAGCGTGTGACCCGCGCACCCCTGGAATCCAGTTCCCAGTCCAATAGCGTGTGGAAATTCACACGCACCACGGGATACAGCGTGTGACCCGCGCACCCCTGGAATCTAGTTCCCACTCCAATAGCGTGTGGAAATTCCCACGCAGCAGCCATACAGGTGCGCTGATGTACTTGCGTGTGTAAGTGCCCGCGCACCCCTGAAATACACGTACATAGGCCAATCGCGTGTACGCGCACTTTTGTCCAATTACACGCAATGAAATACACGTACATAGGCCAATCACGCGATGAGACTCTGACGTGCAGTATTTCCACGTGTGTTCCGTCATCACGTGCTGAGTGGGGAACGCCCGTGCGGGTCACGTCAGACGCGCTTACGCGCTGAGGGACTCTGGTCCAATAGAATCGCGTATGCGTGCTGACGCGCTTACGCGCTAAGGGCCTTTCCTCGGATTTCACGCTGACGTGCAGGATTTTCACGTGCCAAATCACTCCGTATCAAGCTGGCCACCCGAAAACACATGGAACACCACGCTCCTGCCCAGAAGGCCGAGTTACTGCCCCCCAGTGCCCCGAGCAGCCTCCCACGTGCTATCTGCTGCTGCCTGCCTGCCTGCTGCCACCGTGCCCTGCCATTTGGTGCCTGCACATCAGCCATCTGCAGGGGTCCAGTTGCTGTGTCCACCCCTGCTGGAACTGAAGACTCCCAACTGGGATTACATCGCTCCACAGCCCAGCCCTAGGACCCAGTTGCCCACCCACACCTGCCTCTGGGGTTGCCATGTCGGGCACTTCCACATCTGGCACCAGTGGCAACCCCAGGCCAGAGGGGCAGAGGGGCACCAGCTTCACTGCCACCGAAGTTGGTGTCCTGGTGGAGCATGTCCTGGGGCAGTATGATGCCCTCTTTAGATCGTCCCGCGCCAGCAAGGAAGGACGGGAGAGGATCTGGGCCGACTGTGTGGTTGCCATCAACGCGGAGGGGGTGGCAACCCGCAACGTCCAGAAGATCAAGAAGCGCTGGGAGGACTTGAGGTCCAGGACCCTTGTGAAGGCCCGGCGCCTAGTGGAGGGGGGCCGGGGCCGCATGAGTTCCATCCAGAAGAGGGTCCTGGAACGCGTACGCCCAGCGCTCCACGCCCAGGTCCTTGAGAGGGAGGCCCGTCTGGAGTTGAGCGGTATGTGTCCAAGCATTACTGTGTGAGACAGGGCATGTTGCGGTGTGCTGGTTCTATGATACTTGCCTGTATGTGTGCCATGGGCCATGTATGCATGTATGTGTGCAGGGACATCATGGTAATGCATGTGCGACCAGTGATGTGTGACCCACATGGTTGTTGCATGTGTTGAAATGCGGCATGGGGAGCCCTATGCAGATTTTGGACATGAGAGCATGCCAGTCTCTGTACCTGGACATGGATGGGGGTGAAGGATGGGTGCTGATGCCAGGTACATATATGGTAGCCATGTCTGTGTGCCTGACCTGCGTGTCTGTGACTTGTGCATGCCATGGATGCATGACACATGTGTGTGACAATGCACAGATTCAGTGACGCACCCAACTTACCCTTGTTTCGCCTGTGTTCGGTGTGTTTGGGGCCAGATGGATGTGACTGAGGTGAAGTGTGTGCATGTGATATGCATGAGCCATGATGCATGTGAGTTACATATCATTGAATGTTTCTAGAGTCCATTGGACATGCATGGAAATGTCCATGGCATGCACCATGCCTGTTACTGTGTGTGTTTTGCCTGGACTGACCCATGTGTTGTGGAGGGACATGATGGAAGTGTACTTTGACAGTGGTGCTCATCTGCTATTGCTTCCTGTCTAGGGGACCATTGTACAGTAGCCTGATGCTTGTGTCCTTTGTCTCCCTCTACGCAGCGGCTAGTGAAGAAGAGGGCGGAGACGGCGCTGTGGAGCAAGGCGGCGGGGATGCCCCCACGGCTGCAGCGGAAGGGGTGGGTGAGCCCCCACAGGGGCCTGCTACGGCGGGAGACGGTGAGGAGCCATCCAGGTTGGTGGTTTGCACAGAGGAGGAGGAGGCCGACACTGGTGCACACATGGGGCCTGGTGGGAGCATCCCTGCTGGTGCAAGTGGTGCAGTCCAGGGCCAGGGGCAGGAGGCAGCACAGGTCACCGTGGAGGGGCCTGTGCATGTCACTGTCCCTGACCCTGTGAGTGCACCACCATGCACCAGCAGGGATGCCCCGTCCCAGGCCCGTCCGCAGGTAGAGGGGATGTCCATGTCACCTGACTCCCCTCCACCTGCGGACGTGGTAACCCCTGGGCGCGTGGAGAAGGTCCTGATTGGGGTCGCGATGCGCACGGCTGTGATTCGTGATGACGTGCGTGCTTCCCGGGAGGAGCACGCACGTCATCACGAAGTGCACCGTGCCGACGTGGCCCAATTGGGATCGGCCATGTTCGGGGGTTTCCTGCATGTGTTGGCCAATCTGACGGCCCTCTCCTCCTCTGTGCAGGCTATCCACCGGTCGTTCTCCTTGCCGTCTTCCGGCCCAGATGCCACCAGGGCCCCCTGTGGACCTGCCCCGACCAATGCAGCCAGCTCGGTGGGGATCCCATCCCTGCCACAGTTGGGAGTCGGAGGTCCAGCAGGGGTGGACAACACAGCAAGTGGACCCCAGCAGATGGAAGATGTGACGGCATCATCGGGCAGGGCACGTGCACGACGGCGTCGGTGGTTTCCATCTGCCTGGATGCCGTCGTGCTGGCAGAGGCAGTGGCGTCGGAGGCAGCAGCGGGCTCGACGTGGGAGGCATCATGGCTCGGGGCCATCAAGATCAGAGGGGCAGGCATCGGCCGGAGGGCAGGGCAACCCTGGGATGGTGGTGTGTTCCGTGTGGGAGGAGTTTGGCCAGCGGATAGGTGCGGAGCGGCAGCGGGCGGAAGAGGAGCGGCTCGCCATGGTCAGGGCGGAGTTCTCCATGCGTCGGGCATTGAGGCGGGCTGAGTGCCTCGAGGAAGCTCGCAGGGAGTTTGAGGTGGACATGGGGTTGTCCCTGCGAGACCTCGGGGCCAGGACAGAGTCCCGCCTCCAGGACATCGACATGGAGTTCGATGATGCCCTGGCCAGCAACATCACCAAGTGAGCCGCAGGACTTGCCCGCTGCCTTTGTATATAGTTATTTAGTTAGTTAGTGCTAGGTTTCCTTTATTTATTTTTATTATTTTGGACCGCTCGGACAATGGCCACTTTTTTGTACATATATTTTTCATTAGTTAGTGGTAGGTTTCATTTTTGGTGTTGGGCTCATGGACCCTGGAACATTCCTGTATATAGTTTGTTTTTTTGGGAGATACATTTTTTTAATTTCTTATTGTTTTCACCATGACGTAATGGTTTTTCATTAATTTCCTATTACATGATATTGCTTTGGACAAATTCATTTTAATTTTTTTTTCCTTTGTTTTTTTGTTTATCACTTTTGTTCTCGGACATGGACCATTTATTTACTTAGCCACATCGTTGTATGTTTGAAAAGTTCTCTTATTTTGGTATTTAATACATTTTTTATATTTTCTTACACTTGTGTTATTTTCTCATTGGTTTGTTACATGTCATGATATGGGTTTTGACATTCACTTGCACCCATTGTGTATGTGTGTGTGACGGACATGTGTTCTTTTGCATACTTGGCATTGGGGTTGTGTCATGTGATTGCATTCACTATGTGGGTGGATGCAATCCTTGCCTGGGTGTTTGTGCTGGGTATGCTGGCCATTACTGCCATGATTGTGTATCGTCAGGACCTGGGGCCAGGGGGACATGTGTGGGGGCCTGCTGGCAGGTTCCCCACAGTGCTGGGGGGTGGGGGTGGTGGGAGGCATGGGTGGGGGCCTGGTGGAGGGTGCCCCTGGTGACTGGGGGGGTGGGGGTGGTGGGTGACATGAGTGGGGGCCTGGTGGAGGGTGCCCCTGGTGACTGGGGGGGTGGGGGTGGTGGGTGACATGAGTGGGGGCCTGGTGGAGGGTGCCCCTGGTGGCGGGGGGGGTGGGGGTGGTGGGTGACATGAGTGGGGGCCTGGTGGAGGGTGCCCCTGGTGGCGGGTGGGGTGGGGGTGGTGGGAGACATGAGTGTGGGCCTGGTGGAGCCTGCCCCTGCACTGCTGGGGGGTGGGGGTGGTGGGAGACATGAGTGGGGGCCTGGTGGAGGGTGCCCCTGGATGGTGGGGGCTGGGGGTGGTGGGAGACATGGTTGGGGGCCTGGTGGAGGGTGCCCCTGGATGGTGGGGGGTGGGGGTGGTGGGAGACATGGTTGGGGGCCTGGTGGAGGGTGCCCCTGGTGACTGGGGGGGTGGGGGTGGTGGGTGACATGAGTGGGGGCCTGGTGGAGGGTGCCCCTGGTGACTGGGGGGGTGGGTGTGGTGGGTGACATGAGTGGGGGCCTGGTGGAGGGTGCCCCTGGTGGCGGGGGGGTGGGGGTGGTGGGTGACATGAGTGGGGGCCTGGTGGAGGGTGCCCCTGGTGGCGGGGGGGGTGGGGGTGGTGGGAGACATGAGTGTGGGCCTGGTGGAGCCTGCCCCTGCACTGCTGGGGGGTGGGGGTGGTGGGAGACATGAGTGGGGGCCTGGTGGAGGGTGCCCCTGGATGGTGGGGGGTGGGGGTGGTGGGAGACATGGTTGGGGGCCTGGTGGAGGGTGCCCCTGGTGACTGGGGGGGTGGGGGTGGTGGGTGACATGAGTGGGGGCCTGGTGGAGGGTGCCCCTGGTGACTGGGGGGGTGGGGGTGGTGGGTGACATGAGTGGGGGCCTGGTGGAGGGTGCCCCTGGTGGCGGGGGGGTGGGGGTGGTGGGTGACATGAGTGGGGGCCTGGTGGAGGGTGCCCCTGGTGGCGGGGGGGGTGGGGGTGGTGGGAGGCATGGGTGGGGGCCTGGTGGAGGGTGCCCCTGGTGACTGGGGGGGTGGGGGTGGTGGGTGACATGAGTGGGGGCCTGGTGGAGGGTGCCCCTGGTGGCGGGGGGGTGGGGGTGGTGGGTGACATGAGTGGGGGCCTGGTGGAGGGTGCCCCTGGTGGCGGGGGGGTGGGGGTGGTGGGAGGCATGGGTGGGGGCCTGGTGGAGCCTGCCCCTGCACTGCTGGGGGGTGGGGGTGGTGGGAGACATGAGTGGGGGCCTGGTGGAGGGTGCCCCTGGATGGTGGGGGGTGGGGGTGGTGGGAGACATGGTTGGGGGCCTGGTGGAGGGTGCCCCTGGTGACTGGGGGGGTGGGGGTGGTGGGAGACATGAGTGTGGGCCTGGTGGAGGCTGCCCCTGCACTGCTGGGGGGTGGGGGTGGTGGGAGACATGAGTGGGGGCCTGGTGGAGGGTGCCCCTGGATGGTGGGGGGTGGGGGTGGTGGGAGACATGGTTGGGGGCCTGGTGGAGGGTGCCCCTGGTGACTGGGGGGGTGGGGGTGGTGGGTGACATGAGTGGGGGCCTGGTGGAGGGTGCCCCTGGTGACTGGGGGGGTGGGGGTGGTGGGTGACATGAGTGGGGGCCTGGTGGAGGGTGCCCCTAGATGGTGGGGGGTGGGGGTGGTGGGAGACATGGTTGGGGGCCTGGTGGAGGGTGCCCCTGGTGACTGGGGGGGTGGGGGTGGTGGGAGACATGAGTGGGGGCCTGGTGGAGGGTGCCCCTAGATGGTGGGGGGTGGGGGTGGTGGGAGACATGGTTGGGGGCCTGGTGGAGGGTGCCCCTGGTGACTGGGGGGGGGTGGGGGTGGTGGGAGACATGAGTGTGGGCCTGGTGGAGGCTGCCCCTGCACTGCTGGGGGGTGGGGGTGGTGGGAGACATGAGTGGGGGCCTGGTGGAGGGGGCCCCTGGATGGTGGGGGGTGGGGGTGGTGGGAGACATGGTTGGGGGCCTGGTGGAGGGTGCCCCTGGTGACTGGGGGGGTGGGGGTGGTGGGTGACATGAGTGGGGGCCTGGTGGAGGGTGCCCCTGGTGACTGGGGGGGTGGGGGTGGTGGGTGACATGAGTGGGGACCTGGTGGAGGGTGCCCCTGGATGGTGGGGGGTGGGGGTGGTGGGAGACATGGTTGGGGGCCTGGTGGAGGGTGCCCCTGGTGACTGGGGGGGTGGGGGTGGTGGGTGACATGAGTGGGGGCCTGGTGGAGGGTGCCCCTGGTGACTGGGGGGGTGGGGGTGGTGGGTGACATGAGTGGGGGCCTGGTGGAGGGTGCCCCTGGTGGCGGGGGGGTGGGGGTGGTGGGAGGCATGGGTGGTGGCCTGGTGGAGGGTGCCCCTGGTGACTGGGGGGGTGGGGGTGGTGGGTGACATGAGTGGGGGCCTGGTGGAGGGTGCCCCTGGTGGCGGGGGGGTGGGGGTGGTGGGTGACATGAGTGGGGGCCTGGTGGAGGGTGCCCCTGGTGGCGGGGGGGTGGGGGTGGTGGGAGGCATGGGTGGGGGCCTGGTGGAGGGTGCCCCTGGTGACTGGGGGGGTGGGGGTGGTGGGAGACATGGTTGGGGGCCTGGTGGGGGGTGCCCCTGGTGACTGGGGGGGGGGTGGTGGGAGACATGAGTGTGGGCCTGGTGGAGGCTGCCCCTGCACTGCTGGGGGGTGGGGGTGGTGGGAGACATGAGTGGGGGCCTGGTGGAGGGTGCCCCTGGATGGTGGGGGGTGGGGGTGGTGGGAGACATGGTTGGGGGCCTGGTGGAGGGTGCCCCTGGTGACTGGGGGGGGTGGGGGGGGTGGGTGACATGAGTGGGGGGCCTGGTGGAGGGTGCCCCTGGTGACTGGGGGGGTGGGGGTGGTGGGTGACATGAGTGGGGGCCTGGTGGAGGGTGCCCCTAGATGGTGGGGGGTGGGGGTGGTGGGAGACATGGTTGGGGGCCTGGTGGAGGGTGCCCCTGGTGACTGGGGGGGTGGGGGTGGTGGGAGACATGAGTGGGGGCCTGGTGGAGGGTGCCCCTAGATGGTGGGGGGTGGGGGTGGTGGGAGACATGGTTGGGGGCCTGGTGGAGGGTGCCCCTGGTGACTGGGGGGGTGGGGGTGGTGGGAGACATGAGTGGGGGCCTGGTGGAGGGTGCCCCTGGTGACTGGGGGGGTGGGGGTGGTGGGAGACATGAGTGGGGGCCTGGTGGAGGGTACCCCTGGTGACTGGGGGGGTGGGGGTGGTGGGAGACATGAGCAGGTGTGCAGGGTAGTCCCCTGTTTTGTGGGCTGCCTGCAGGGGCCGTCGAGGGTGACAGGACCCACCCAGCCTAATCGCGTGTGTAACTTCGCACGCACCCCTGTAATACACGTACCAAGCCAAATCGCGTGTGATAATTCCCGCGCACCCCTGTAATACACGCGCCCAGCCTATTCGCGTGTGGAAATTCCCGCGCACCCCTGAAATACACGTACCCTGCTGTAATCGCGTGTGGGACTTCCCGCGCACCCCTGTAATACACGCGCCCAGCCTATTCGCGTGTGGAAATTCCCGCGCACCCCTGAAATACACGCGCCCAGGCTATTCGCGTGTGGAACTTCCCGCGCACCCCTGAAATACACGCGTCCAGCCTATTCGCGTGTGGAACTTCCCGCGCACCCCTGAAATACACGCGCCCAGGCTATTTGCGTGTGGAACTTCCCGCGCACCCCTGAAATACACGCGCCCAGCCTATTCGCGTGTGGAACTTCCCGCGCACCCCTGAAATACACGCGGCCAGGCTATTCGCGTGTGGAACTTCCCGCGCACCCCTGAAATACACGTACCCTGCTGTAATCGCGTGTGGGACTTCCCGCGCACCCCTGAAATACACGCGGCCAGGCTATTCGCGTGTGGAACTTCCCTCGCACCCCTGAAATACACGTAC
This sequence comes from Ambystoma mexicanum, assembly GCF_040938575.1. Classification (NCBI taxonomy): domain Eukaryota; kingdom Metazoa; phylum Chordata; class Amphibia; order Caudata; family Ambystomatidae; genus Ambystoma; species Ambystoma mexicanum. The sequence goes on along the minus strand of NC_090926.1, from coordinate 918,254,338 downwards.
TCTGCTGTAATCGCGTGTGGGACTTCCCGCGCACCCCTGAAATACACGCGGCCAGGCTATTGGCGTGTGGAACTTCGCGCGCACCCCTGTAATACACGTACCAAGCCAAATCGCGTGTGATAATTCCCGCGCACCCCTGAAATACACGCGCCCAGGCTATTCGCGTGTGGAAATTCCCGCGCACCCCTGAAATACACATACCCTGCTGTAATCGCGTGTGGGACTTCCCGCGCACCCCTGTAATACACGTGCCCAGCCTATTCGCGTGTGGAAATTCCCGCGCACCCCTGAAATACACGCGCCCAGGCTATTCGCGTGTGGAACTTCCCGCGCACCCCTGAAATACATGCGGCCAGGCTATTCGCGTGTGGAACTTCCCGCGCACCCCTGAAATACACGTACCCTGCTGTAATCGCGTGTGGGACTTCCCGCGCACCCCTGAAATACACGCGGCCAGGCTATTCGCGTGTGGAACTTCCCGCGCACCCCTGAAATACACGTACCCTGCTGTAATCGCGTGTGGGACTTCCCGCGCACCCCTGAAATACACGCGGCCAGGCTATTCGCGTGTGGAAATTCCCGCGCACCCCTGAAATGCACGTACCCTGCTGTAATCGCGTGTGGACCTTCCCGCGCACCCCTGAAATCCACGTACCCGGCCAAATCGCGTGTGAGACTTCCCGCGCACACGTATTTTTTGTCAGCGTGTCCGTGTTTGTGGGTACCCCTTTGCACGTCATTTGTCCTGGAGGGCCACAGTATAGGACATTCATCATGGCAGTATATGGGTGCTATTTGTTGGCGCACCTTTTGGCGCACATTTCTTACAGCCGCTGAGACGCTACCGCCTGCTTTCTTGTGGCGGTCGTGTTTGTGCCTGTGCGCTGGTTTGAGCGTGCGCTTTTTTGACCTATTCTATTCCATGAATACGTGTTGTAGGCGAGCGTGTGGGCGTTCTGCGCACTTTTACCCTGTGCTTCCCCCGTGACGCCCACATTTTGGCAAGTTGTTCCCCATTCCGAGTGTTACGCCCCGTGTTCCGCCTACTTTTGTTGCGTGCGCCGCGCTATGTGCTATTTTCGCTGTGGACTGTGCGATTTTCGCTGTGACCTGGCGCATGCCGTTAGATGGCCTGTGCGCCAACGTGCGCCGCGCACTTTCTTATCGCACGTCCGATGGTTTTCTCGCGCACGGCCTTCCATGAATCGATGTGCGCTGCTTTTCGTGCGATTTTCGCTATTCCACTGCGATTTTCGCTATTCCACTGCGATTTTCGCTATTCCACTGCGAATCGCACGTTTTTGGCCACTTGCGCCGCGCTAATTATTCCATGAATCGGCCTGTTAATGTCATCTTCGTCAAAGTGCCAAGGTTCAGATGAAATTGCCGTTGGGGTCTGCCCCTCCTCTTCCCCAGATTTCCCTTATACAATCTACCAAAATGCTCAATCCATCCGACCTCAAGTATTGGATTAGACTGAGCATGTAGTAATGATGCTGTAGCATGGTTAATCAGTCTCCAAAATTGTCAGGCATCCCCTGTTGCGATCTGAGCCAGCATCTTTCGGGAGTCTCTGAACAACATTGCACGACGATGGCCGCTTAACCAGTGTCGATACCCAGATTTAACAACCTTAACGTTCCTACTCACTTAATTTTTTATTTGTATGCACTTTTTTCCTCATTTCCTTCATTTTTTAATTGCACGTCATAATCATACTCCTGATTGTGCACCAGCCTACTTCTCGATTATTTCTGGGGCATTGATGTATATGAATACAAAATAAGTTGGTGCGGAATCTTATTTAGGGCTGCCTCAAGCTCATCAGGTTGTTATAATCTTTCCAGAGTGCGAAAAAACAATTGCATATTATCTCTATTCCATATAACCCGATTTTTGCCCCTGTTACCTCCGGTTCACCAGGATGTGATGATCCGGTTATCCCTAAGCTCTCCACTCTCCAGTTTAATAAAACGGGAGATTGATCACTCATACTTGAAGGAAGTACTGACATGGATATTACGCCCTGAAAGGTTTCCCCCGGACACAAAGAAGTAATCCAAAATACTTTTAGACTTTTAGATTCATCTCGCTGCCAGGTGTAGCTAGGTGGACAGTCTCCCGGGACAACCCTATTCAGGATGCTAAGTTTCCACGCCTCCATTAAAGTTACCCCATACATTCAGGTACCTGTTATGTTTACTCATGGGGAGTCGTACTGTTTGCTGGATACAAGCCGCGTTTATATCCTCATAAATTATCATAGAATTACAATTTCATTTAATTTGCCAAGTGAAAATTGCCTCCTCGATAAATTCAAAGGGAGTGCTTTGATTCACCATACCCGAATTCCAATAAAGATGTAATAATAAAGTAAATCTCATCTCCGGGTATCTCTCTCTATCCCACTCCAGTTCTACAAAGAGATTGTCCAGGACAAGGATTGTTGCCGATATTCCGATCTCATTATGGATACCAAATAACCCTAAAGCAGGCCTTCCCCTTTCGCCCCTTATAGGCTGGAGATAGCAGACACGCATATTCGTCTTTCTGATGGGTCTGATAACGAAGATTGGTGCATAAAGCCCCTGGTGTTCCATGAAATAGTCCTAAGAGACTTAAAACCAGTGCCCGAACATGTCAATTGAGTATTTAGTGTCATTCCCAACCAACTCCAATCACCCCTGCCAATTACAGCTTTGCCCACTGTGTGATCAAATATTTGATGTTTACTAGATCCATCTGCAGAGCACCTGATCGTCAGATTCACTTGTTGGCACAACCCACCTTCCTTGACCTTTTGAATGCGTGCTTCTGGAGAGGGAATAACATATTGTCCACTCTGATCACCATGGATTGCAGAAAAAACCCACAGCCACCTGATGTACTTGATCCATCACTAGTTGAGAATTAAAATGGAGTAATACTTTATCCAATCTTATATTATTCCAAAATTCCACCTGATTAATATCAGTAGAGGTGATGTGTGTCAAGGAAGGGACCTTTTAAAACAAATTGAGTACACGGGATGTATTTAAAGTCAACTGCTCTCGTTCCTCTATGAACCCTTCCAAAATAAGGCGCAGGCTTACATTCCCGGGCTTAGAACTACATGGGAGCTCAATTTGCCCAATATGCTTTCTTCTTGCCTCCAATGTTTGAAACATTGAAGCCCCCAAAGCCCCAGTTATGGGTACTACAAGGTTGCGCAACATTATAATAGAACGTTTAGAAACTTTCTTTTTGCGCAACTTTCATGGTCTTCGTTTTTTCGTTTGCACGTTTTTAAAACATAAGATTCAACACGCTTTGCTCTTTTTTTCTGTGACCTCCCGAAGTTGACAATTGGAAAGTTACCCAGCTCCATAAGAATTTGCATACATGCGCCACCCCCCCTCCATTCGCCAGCAATTCTTCAGCTACCAAGATTAAAATCGGATGGATAGGGGCTGGCTCCTTCCCCTCCCCACATAAAGAGCCATCTAAGAAACTTTCTGCCGCACCTATCAGAGGCTGTAGATTACAACTCCTCACAGCTGCTTTTGTCCTCTCCAGGCCCCCCTTATTATTACCCCCACTTGGCACCGGGGTACCTTTCATTTCAATTGGACTCTTCCTTGGATCTAATAAAAGCTTACAGTAAAGACCCTTCAGAAACCCTTCCATAAAGCATTTAAAACATTAGCCCTGGCTGCACAGGACACCAGTTCTTGCTGATTGTACAAGGCTGTCAGTTCTCTACTAATAGCTGGGCATAGATTATGATTTTGCAAACAGCCATAGCAACTTCCTCTTCCTCCTCCTCCTCCAACAGATTCACCTCCACCCTCCACAATAGAGGGCTCAGCAACTCCCTCCTCCTCCTCCTCCAACAGATTCACCTCCACCCTCCACAATAGAGGGCTCAGAAGACGTTATTTGTTTAGCCAGTAAATTGGACTTAGGACTCCTGAACGTAGAAGGAGTGTCAGCCATTTACAAGCAGTCTTCCCTTAATGCATTGGGGGTCATTACAAGGTTGCCAGTCTGGAAACAACGGTGGCGGTAAGCTTGCCAGTACCATTTTAAGTACTACTATGCAAACTGAGTTCTGTGAGAGAGTGCCTTTTCACCCGCCAGGTCTGACCTGGTGGGCGGAAAGGTACCCGCTTGCAGACCTTGACGGATGCACCGGCACCATTCATGAATGGTGCCGGTGCATCCGTCCTCCCCATTCCCATTGAGTCAAATGGGACTCAAATGGGAATGGGGAGTAATATTTTCCGGTGCCCGGCAAGGGAAGGGAAGACTGCTTGTAAATGGCTGACACTCCTTCTACGTTCAGGAGTCCTAAGTCCAATTTACTGGCTAAACAAATAACGTCTTCTGAGCCCTCTATTGTGGAGGGTGGAGGTGGGCAATTACCGGGACTGCCGGGGACGTAATGCCCTGGTAAGTCCCCATTGCCGGGTGCTGGAAAAAAAATTACTCTGGCGGTAGCCAAGCCATTTTTACCGGCTCAGCTACCGCCAGACTCATAATGAGGCACATTATCTCCACATTTCCATGACAAATCAAATGGTCCTTCATGCCTTCACATGTTGCCCTATTCAATAAATAGAACGTTTCCAGCATGGGTTTATGCCTAAAAATGTTTGCTTTGCAGGGTACCTCCTGAACGCTGATACCATTCCGCATTCCAGACCGGGCGGACCCCGAAACCTGATGCAATGGAATATAATTGCCATACGGGGCCTCCTCATTCACAGTCATTGATGACTGTAAAGGTCTCAAAATTGTCGTTAGAACCGTGGTATTGTTAAAATATTCCTATATTTGTCAAAAACCCTCGTTTTTGCAGCAGGAAAAAAGCTCAAAACCTGAAATTTACTTCAGGATCTCCCTACTTTCCGTCTGAAGCATCATAAAGGAGTCATTCATTGGATCTTGCTTCGTGGAGGATTTAGTATTAAAAGGAGTTTCTTTGGATTTTACTGCTACTCCGTTAGTGCTATAATACATTTTTAAAGCTGGCTTTATTCCCCGATCATCCGAAAATGAATCTTGAAAGTTAAATGGATGAGATTCCTGCTGTACGAATTTAAAAATGCCAGCTTCTGCTTGACTACGAGAGGCCCATGGAGGGGCCGATTTCGGTGGCGCGAGCACCTCCAATTGCTGTTTGGGGGTGGAAGCTGTCAAAGATGCATGAAACTGACCTTGTTTTAAAGTCAACAAAACTTTTGGGTCAGAAAGCAAGTTACGAAGCGTTGTAGTCGGCAGAACCCGAGATTAAATAACTCCCAGTTGGCCTGTACTTTCAGTTGGCAAGATATTACACTCTGCTTTTTCTCCGGTCATTACTACCAAATCCCATTGGCGGTATCCTGATGACCGACTGTTGCATTTCCTGGGAATGAGTGAAAGGACTCGGGAGTGAGTTGAACTCCCCAGACAGGCGGCCCGAGCTATCAGGGAGGGGAGGGTCGGACACGGAACAGCACGAGTTATCTCTTAATTGCAAGTTATTTAAGAAGAGTAGGCCACACAGAGGACGCTGAGAATATAAAACCTCCTCTTGAAATACAGTTAATAACTGAACTCACCGCCTCTGCTTCCCTCCATGTGCAATATTGTAGAAGCTTAATCAATAAGCCACTGGCTCCGCGCACCACTGCAGACCATACTCGCCTTACACTCCACGCCGCATCAGGGAATGAAATTATGACTGCTCAGGCTCTTCCTGCTCCAACAATGGTAATCGAAGAAAGACTTCTGAATTCTGTCTGTCAGCACAAAAGGTAGCCCACAGCCACCGTAGACCACACTCGTCTTACACTCCGCCTATCTTTAATGTTGTGTTGGTGTGTGAAGAAGATTGGATTTGACTGTATTAGAGTAATGGGAAAAGTATCCTTGGTATTTGAGCATTGCCAATCTCAGTGGATCTCCCCTGTGATTGGGTACAGGCACGTTTAGAGTATCTCCTTGGCAAACGGCAAACGGCAAACCAGGCATCTCACCAGCGCTCGGTCTGAAGATCAGGTGATGGGTTAGAACTTATGTTATTCTTGATCTTATCGACACTGTGCTATTATTTACAGCCGATGATCATAAAAGAGAATGACCTATCTGTCGCAATAACAATTTAGCAGAGTCAGGATCATTTGAGATGAGTCTCGTTCAAAAAACGATTTGATCCGAATGCTTAAGATAAGCCAGGTCTCTGCTCACTAGACAGTATGCACTGCTTGCATGCAATGAAAACTCCTGCAGAGAACTAACTTTGCACTCAAAAGGTTGAAAGTAGATTAGGTTGCCACATTTACTTAAAAGATTACACAGCACCATGGGGTGCGAGTACCCCTTGGCTGGAGACATCCAAATTTAGTAGCTGCCTGGAAAATTTGACAATCATTAATTCCCATTCCTGTACGGGTTGTGCACATCATAATGCATCCAGCGCGTTATATTTCCACCCTTGCCACTGCGTTGTTGTTGTGATGTAGTCTGTGCACTGATGCCTTCCTAGAGTCCTCCTTCCCACCCCACATTCAGAATACTCGAGTCAGAAGGTACAGAACCACGGAATCTTTACCTCCGTTTGTATTGTGTTTGTGCCCTCCCCGTCTTTCACGTGCAAAAGAAATAAAAATATAATAAAATAGATGCACCCCGGACGGGGAATGAGGCAAGGAGAACAGGCTGCGAGAGTTCAGGGTAAGGTTTATGTAAGTAAATGGCATACAAAGAACTCTGCTGCCCATGAGAGCGCTCTGACAAGAATTAAAGTTACAATACATTTTATAGGACAAATGTGTCATTGATGACGCAAATAACATAACGTACTACGTTGGTCCCGGGTAGGACAGTCCATATAGTGCCTAGGGTTGGCTGCTTGGTTGGCGGGAGGATGGACGTCAGGCGTCTGTGGTCCGAATGGGTGAAGGTCAGGTCACTGCGAAGCAGGGTGGCCACTAGCTAAACTAACATAATACATTCTTAAAATGCATGCACTAAATAATGGCTATTTGATGTCTTTGAGCAAATCATCATGTCTTCATAAACTTCACACACATGGCTATACTATCAATAACATCGGATTATAAAGGCATTATGTTAAGGGTCTTGACCACTATAATAACACTGGTTGAAGTGAGGGTCTGTGTTCACAAGAATCTTTGGTTTGTTGACCTTTATTAGTAGTAGACAACAATATACTGCAGCAGGGGTCTAATGTTAGTTGGGGGTCTGTTGGGTGGGCATCATGGCGTGGACAGCGGTCTGGCACATAAAAGGGATACCTTGCAGGGGCACGGGGTTACAATGTCAGTAAGTTTCCACTGGCAAGGGTACGGGGGCGAGGACACGTTTGTGGAGATGGATGAGCTATGTGCTCAGCTCATGCTGGTTCACACGCAGGACAGTGATCTCAGAGGAAGAGTGATGTGTTACATTTGTTCTTTGTTGCAATTACCACCGGCTTCAGCGTGAGAATGGAGCTGCCGAGTTTTCCAGTCAGAGTGGGAAAGATGGTGGGGGCCATGTGCCCTGCGCGGCCTGGCCGTTGCGAGAAAGGAAAGAGAAGCGTTTTGTACTATCGCAGTGAGGCCTAGTCACCAAGATGGAATCGAAAAGGGATACAAAAATGGATGCCCTGTGTCCTGCTCGGTGGTCCCATCTACGCGAATGTTAACCAAAGTCGACATTGCATAAGGGCAAGGGGCGAACCCACCACTGGAAGCACTTGGTCCGAGTTTGTACTGAGAAGTAAAGGATGTGAGGGGCCTGTTGGCCCCTCACTTCCACACAATTGTCATGGAACCACATCCGCTGTTTGCTGGCGGAGGACCGTCTAGTTCCTCTAAACGCTGGAGTGACCTCTGCAGAGGTAGATCGCTGCAACCCCCTTACTCAACCACCTTACCGGTTCCTTTGGGACAAGAGTCGTCACACCTTGAGTCCCAGTCAACCTTTTCGCAACCCCCTCACTTACCTGCGATACCTGCTTTGAGAAACGCACCTCCACCCCCACTTAGTAGCAAACTCAGACTTTCCCAGCCAGCCACAAAACAAAGAGCAGCTGAGAGCCACAGACCCTGGCCGGGGAAGCAACCTTATCCCCACATAGGGGCAATGAGTGAAGGGGCAATTAGCCTCCTCCACACACAGAAACACTCCCTCTTAGTGCTCCAGGCTGTTTCCAGCTTCTGTACCAGTCCTTCCAAGTACAAGAGTGACTCAGAATTAGAATCCACAGAAAGGGGGATAGTAAAAAGTCATAAAAGTTCCAATCGAAACTGCCACATCTTTTCCTAGAAATCGGAGACTAAGCTGTGGACGGAGAAAAACAGGCTGCCAGCCAAGCAAAGAGTCAGAGCACCTGGTCCTAATACAAAATTGCCACCATACCTTTCAAATACTTCCTACCCCAATCCCAAGCTACTAATTCTCAGTACCAATGAGGAGACAGAAGAGAAATACCACAGGACCTCATTACAAGTTTGGCGGTATTCTGGTGGTAAATCTGCCATAATACTGCCAAACGGTATTACTGTTACCATCACTTAATGCGACGGAATAACAGCCGGATTACAAGCGGTAGTATGGCAGTCTTGGTCCTCATTTATGGCGTCCCTCAGACTCCATGGGGATTTTGGCAGAATTACTGCTGTCCATAATACTGCAGATTTTGCCCATTTTTGGTGGTCAGGTGAATTATGTCCAGCGTTTTGCTAGAGGTTTTCCTCTGCCTCACCGCCGAAGTTATAGCATGACAGTGCAGTGATGAGAGTTGCTACAGCATTACCACCATTTTTTCGGCACTGCCTTACTTGTAATGAGGCCCCAAACCCCTACACACACTCCCCGACTGTTTTCCCCTAGTTTTTAGAAGCAAATTTAGAAACACTTTAGGTTGGATCCATAGAGTTGCAATTAAGCATCTGTGCAGTTCTGTCCTCCCAGAAGTAAGTTATTGTACAAACATAAGTGGGATGAATAGACTAGTTAGCACAGTCTGTTCTGGCAGCTGAAAATTAACATTGCTTTGAGAAGAATTCAAATACAAACATAAAATAAAGATTTTGATTGTCCAAAAAACCGTTACATTAGAAGCACAGAAAGCCTCAAGAGCCCTGCCTCCTCCCTGCACTGGTCATCTTCCATCATGTTAAGCCTTGCCACAGTTCGGTTCTTGATGCTGATCAAAGACTGTTTTCTGGTGCAAATGTCCTCTTATCGATATTTTGAGATAATGATCTATAGTGTGATATAAATCCCCATGGGGTGATATATAAAATATTAAAAGCACTTTATAGTATAACCAGTCAACAGGCCTATAGAGGGTGTGTGTTCCATTGGCCATGGTGTTCATAGTAGAATCAGGTAACGTGTTTTCTGTATCCGACCTGTGTGCATGACCATAGCTGCCAAATTTCCCAGTTCCATGAGGAATCTTTGAGTCTGTGTGTTTTTCCCGCACTGGATGCTGTGACTTGTAGGCCCACCCTTGCAATGGAAAAAACGAAACTACAAGTTCTGGGCAATGCTGCAGGGCATCCCAAAAGCGAGGCAGGGTAACTGCTGTTACCATCAGCAGCTGGGAGAGGGGCAGCCCAAACCTTATCTGTGCCTGCTCCTCTCCTCCTCCCAGCTACAGAGACAGGCAGTCTCTGCAGCACAAAGACATGGAAGGGTGAGGTGTGAACAGTCACCTCACCCTTCCTCCAAACAGCAAGGTGCTAAACACCATAAGGAAACCAACCGTCAGGCAGGGCCCAGGTTAAAAGACCTGCCCCCACCAGGGGGTCAGACAGTCGGCTATCCAGCCGGGGGCTGCGACAACAGCAGCCCCCACTACATACATAATAAAGACCCAGGGCCTCCCTGGGTATTATAAATAAGAGCAGCATGCTCTGAGTAAACACAATCTGTTTGTGGATCCTGAACGGGGACCCAAGCAAACAAGAGGTTCACTGTTTACTCAGTGTCTTCCAAATCCTTTTTGCTTCTTTAGCAAATCTTAAAGTTCGCTGTACTCCGCAGCGTCTTTTTCCTTCCTGAACATTGTTATTGTTGAAAACATTGCATTGCAGCCTTACCGAAGGAAGAAGAGGCATCCGAGCAGCCAGCGCGGACGGCGTCAGTTTCAACATCTCTGCATAACGGACAAGCGAGCAGCAAGCATTTCCAAAACAAAAACAAGGACGTGTGCCGCGTGAAGCCTTCAAATCCATTCGAACAAAGGAAAGAGAGGCACCCGAGCGGCCCAGCGCGGACGGCGTCAGTTTCAACAGCTTTCAGGTAAGTCTCCGCGCTGGGGACTACGAGGGAAGAAAAGTAGACACTCTTGTCCGGGAAGAGATACAATTTTGTTTTGTTTCTTTTTGTCTAAGCCTCCGCGCCGCAAGGCAGGCTGTCAGGATAACACAACCCAGTGATAAATTCAGACGGATTCACAGCCAGCCAAGTAGCACAGCGAGCTGAGGGCTCGCTTTGACATCCAAGCAGAGCCTGCGGACACAAGTTCAATCCCGGCGGGGCCAAATACTGCAGACTAAAAAAATATTTTTCTATAATTTTACGCGGGCGCCACCACAGCAAAACCATTTATTTTAAATATCAGTGACACAGGAAACAATTCTGGGGGCTGCCCATTTATTTAAAATAAGCACCACACACAGTGGGCAATAGGAGACATTTTTCTTGAACCCTCCATAGATTTAACAAATGGAGATACATTTCCTTTAGCAAAAAGAGCTAGCAGAAAACATATGCTAGCAACACGAGGGCATCAGCCACCAGTTACCCAACACGGGCAACAAATAGAACAAGCTCAAAAGAGCATGCCGATAACAACAGCCCTAAACCTTGGTAAAACATTTTTTCCTTTCCCCAGAACAGCCCAAAAAGGAGCATGGGGCCCAAACGGAAAGCACAGGCACCCGCAACACCGGTACAAAAGCCCAAATCACCACAGTTGTTAGCAGCCATTGAAGCAGCAGAGTACTACGGATGGGCATGGGTTAGAGATAACATGTACGGCCTACCCAGGGAAGGAATTGCCAGGCCACCCAGCCAACAGGAGGGCATCACACCAGCAAAAAAGAGAAAACTATCAGAAGGCGCCAAAAAAGGTAACAAAAAATTGTCAAAACTATGCGAGAATGTAGCGGAATTGCAGCAATTAATGCTAGAAGTAAGGGGGAAACAGACACCGCCCACAAGGGAACCTGGGGCCCCAAACCCCACCATGGCACTAAAACCTGCAAAAAATGATAGTCAACACCCCGGAAATGCCACCTATAGCAACCCCGCCACAACAGGTACTGCAGGTACCAGTAGCACCCACAGCAATAAATGCAACAGCCCCAACAGCTCCAGGTAGGTATTTTACTTGGTCTCTTGCTTCACATTGTGTATTGCCATAACCATATCTGTACAATAAAATCCTACAGCCTTTTATTGCCAACACTTGACACAAGTTGTGAGCCTATTATTACGGGAGAGGGCTTCGGGTTCGGCCAATACTAATGCATGCATATGGGTTCAGCAGTTACAGCATGCAAAAAGCAAGACTGGCTGGAGGTGTCTCACACGGAACTGGGAAACCTGACAGGTGGGCATGACGTGCAGTGGTTTATTTCCATTTGCCAGAATATCATATTTTGCAGAAATAAGCAGCAGTTTGAAATGGGATATTCCCATCTGTTATGCGCTATATAAAAACTGTACATTTACATTTATATCGCTAGCCGCTCAAAAATGTAATGCATTCTGTAGCAGACCAGTACTTGGAAAAGCTCTTAGATGTTAATATGTAAAAGTACCTGGCTGCAACAGCGCCACGATGACCCTGGGTTTTGTGCGCTTAACAAATGCAAAAATAATAAACATTTGTACTGTTGGTGCTAGCTACCACCTTGATGGCCTCCTTGCCCTGGGGGTTTGTCCAGAGTGGAATTGGGACTAATCCTTGGGTATCCAGACCTGAGTCTGTGGAAATGAAAAGGATATTTGGTGTAGGCACAGTCGAGGAGGGATATAGGAAAAGGTTCGAGACTTATGAATAACTCTGTATTGATTGAAGAAGGCCCTCCCAGACTATAAATATTTGAAGCCAGAATGCACGCAGAAAATCAAAATTTTCTTTCACAAAATGAGTTTGCTAGTCAACGTAGGCTGATGACCCTGTCGCTCCCCTAATGGAATTACACCTTCTGCTCTTGACGCTTCTAATAAGTGCGTCCAGTGTAGTAGACCCACCCTCCTTCTTCCATCATCGTCTATCCTCCCATCCACTGTCAGACAATTTGTTGTGGCAAAGATCAAACTGTATGTGAAAAAATGGTGGCATGGTGATTGGGTTAAAATGATGCCCTGAATACACGGGTCCACTTGGTTTGGAGTGGGGGCAAGAACGACGGTCCCCATGAACACATGATCTCATTAGTGAAGAAAACAGCAATAAGAGCAGCCAGTTATTCTTCACTGGGCAAAGGAGCACAGCTGCCTAAACCGTTCTCTCTGAGCAAAAGGGACAGGGTGATTAAGGCGAGCGCTATCCAGAGGTGTGAGACAGCAATACCCTGGTCTTGTCAAGAGGGGGTGAGAGCCCTTCTCAACTAGAGGTAGGAGATAGATAGGAATCCCCAGATCCAATCCTAATTTAGGGCTTTTAGCCTTCTTCTCTGGCCTCACCAATTTCTCCCCCCCTTCTCCTGGGGCCAGTATGTTTGTTCACATACCCTTATCAAATGCCTTGCCTCAAAAGTCAGACACTTGCCAGCTTTTTCTGTCCATTGCAGATTTCCTCCAGCAGCAGTAGCACAGCAGACCAAAGTGACATTGTCTGACTGCTGCAGCGATCGGTGGTAGAGAGAGACACCGAGAGAGAGACGGAGGGGGAGAGAGAGAGAGAGAGAGAGAGAGAGAGAGAGAGAGAGAGAGACGGGGGAGAGAGAGAGAGAGAGAGAGAGAGAGACGGGGGAGAGAGAGAGAGACGGGGGAGAGAGAGAGAGACGGGGAGAGAGAGAGACGGGGGAGAGAGGGAGAGAGAGAGACGGGGGGAGAGAGAGAGAGACGGGGGAGAGAGAGAGATGGGGGAGAGAGACGGGGAGACAGAGAGAGAGACTGGGAGAGAGAGACGAGAGAGATGGGGAGAGAGAGACGGGGAGTGAGAGAGATGGGGAGAGAGAGAGAGAGAGGGAGATGGGGAGAGAGAGAGATGGGGAGAGAGTGAGAGAGAGAGAGAGAGATGGGGAGAGAGAGAGAGAGAGAGGGGGGAGGGACGGGGAGTGAGAGAGAGAGAGACAGGGACGGGGAGAGAGAGAGACAAGGACGGGGAGAGAGAGGGACACAGAGGGACACAGAGAGAGACAGGGAGAGAGAGAAGCTGCCGAGAAGAGGAACAGAGGCACTGACGAAACATACAGCAGAGACACCAGCACTGTGAGAGACACTGCGGTCCTACATGGCCATGTAGAAAGCCTTGCGGAGCTGCCAAAAAGACCCACCAAGCTTTTGCAAAAAACAGTCTACCCCTAGACCAATGGGGAAAGCGTCTTGTCACCTGACAGACTTACTGGGAGACCAAATAAAAGAGAGGTCCCGGAATACGAACCTGGCCATCGTTGGAATCCCATGAACCCTTGCATGCAGAGAAAGTGGGCAGAGCTTAGTCCCCTTTTTAAGATTGTCCCTTACACATACATGCCCCAGTTGGGATAGATATGGACAGATTGGCCAAGGAAAGATAAGCAATCCTCACATGGGAGGGGGATTTAAGCAGAGGACTGGAAACTGGAAGTGTGGTTGTTTTGGGTGAGGTCAGAGGTGGGGGTGGAGGATGACCAAGAGACCAGCAGGGGGAAGAAGGAAATAACGGCTTGTGGAGGAGATTTGTGGAGCAGGTGAGGTATTTGCTTAGGAGTGGACATGTTTCTCCAGTATGAGTTGAGTGTTTGTGTAACGAGTGATTAGAAAGGTAAGTGTAAGGAGTAAATGTGAACTGAATGTTACAGGTTGAAAGGTGAGTTTCTGAGTAATAGGAGAAGGAGGAGAGTAGTCATGGGAGGAGCAGAGCAGTAGTAAGGAGGAGGAGAATAGTATTGTGGAAGAGGAGAGTAGTAGCAGAGAAGAGTAGTAGTGAAGTAGTCTGGGAGAAGTAACATCAAATGGTGGAGGCGAGAACTAGCAGCAAGGAAACATTGGATATGCAGAAGATCAGTGGGAGAAGTAAGGTGGAGGGTGAGATATTAAGAATAGAAGGTAAGAGAGAAGCTGGGTGTGAGATAGGCAGCCTGAATCGAACCGAGTAAGTGCAAAGCACTATCCCAATTCCCCATTAGAACACTAACCGGGTCAACATTCGGTGGCACTAACCAGGAGATATGGATACCTTGATTTGGGGGGAGGGTCACACGAAGATAAAGAGAGAGACGGCTCTACGCTCCACAAAGAAAAATAAAAACCCTTTAACTATCTCTAAGACTCAGAATGGTTTCTGTGCCATCTGTGACCAGGGCCATCATAGAGAACTTAGCAAGATGGACACTTTCAGTTGAATCTCTGAATGCTCACCCTAAATTATGTAAAACATCAGAGGGCAACATGGTAGAATAAAGGCAACTGATGATGTTGTGAGCTGAACAAATTCATATTACCCAAATTCGCATGGTAGATTTGACCAAATCCGGTTACTACCATTAGTTCACATTTTTCCAAACAATTTGGGCCCGAAAATACCGAACATGAGGAGCGGGGCTTGTGGGGGTGTCCCGCTCCCCATGTTCGGTATTTGCGGCCTCGGCGGTGCGGGACATAAATTGCGCGGCCCCTGTTTTCAATGAACGGTCAAAACGGGGTGCCCAAGCAGGAAGAAGTTCTTAGGATTGTAGGATAAGGGTCTAGGGTCAGGTGATTGGCAAGGATAACACATTTTCTTCCGATAATCATCCATGTACACACATGGGGGCGGGGAAATCTCTCCACATGGGATCCTCCCATGGAGTACCACCCCCATGGGAACTATCGGGTAGCAGCCTCACCACCCTGGACTCATGGGAAGGGGCTCCCCGCAGGGGAAAAGGAATGACATCCAAAGATTCGTCACAATTGCCATCCCTCACAAACATGCAAATCCTCTGCTGACACACTGGTAGACGGCAGGCAGTGGTGGCCTTGGACAGGGCTGCAGGAACACCCCACAGCTTTTACAGAGTGGAAAGCAAGAGGATTGAAGAGAAACACATTTAAAGCCTCACCCACCACCAGCAAGCAAGAACAGGCTCCCCTTGTATGAGTAATAAAGAGGTTAGAGACAATGATAAATCAATAAAGAGGGTACGTCGCTGATTATCATCTATGGCCCAATCAGAACCCAGGGATCATTGGAAGGGAAGGTCTCTGACCAGCCCAAAGCCTCAGAGGAATAATTTTTTCCCTTGCATGCAGAGGTGCACATATATACAAGTATCTACCTGGAAGGGAGACCCTGAGAGAAGGGTATGACTCCACAAGGAAGAACATGGACATTCTGCTGTATGTGGGGAAGCAGGAACATTTCCATCTGAGGGTTGGGAAAGGAAAGCCCACTTGACATGCCTGCTTGGAAGCTGACTCCAGAGCAAGAGTAATGAAGAAGCGTAAACTGGTGAAAAGGACACCAGGAGAAACCACACACTTGTTGGTGAAAGTGAAAACCTAGTGAAATGTACGTCAAGAGAATCCTGAGAATAGGTATAAGTGGAAATCTTGTGGAAAGGATGAGAGGGGAATCCAGAGAAGTGGTGGAGGTAGAAATCCGGTAAAAGGGTACTAGGAGATTCCTGAGACTGGTAAAAGCAAAGCCTGGTGAAAAAGACACCATTAAAAACCTGAGACTAGTGTATCAGAGCATGGTGAAATGGAAATCAGAAAACATGTGAGAATTGGTGAAGTAAAAGGCTGGTGAAAAGGATGCCAGTAAACATTTGAGAGTGGAGAAACAGATAGCTGGTGAGAACCGTGCCAGGAACCTGGGATGAGGCCCGTTGACAAAGAAATCCTTTGGGACGATTGAGAATTACTGAAGGTAGACAGAGCACTTTTATGTTGTGGATTAGAAATAGGGTAAAATAGGATTTTCTTTACTTTTATACATAAATAAGTCTTTACCACAACTATGTCACCACAGTGTCATGCTGCTACTTCTGCACCCTTACAGAATAAGTGACTTTGGTCTGCTTGGGCAAACTTGTGGGCATGTTTCCTCTGGCATATTTCTTAAATTTAGATGCTCCACTCTGCATTCTTTGATGTTTCTGCAGCAGGCTGTTGTTGTCCCATTTGTTTTTCCTGCTTCTTCCAACCTCTGGAAAGACACATTGGGTAACCGCATGGTGACCCAAGTCCCCTGTAACTCAGTCCCCCATACAAAGGATGGGGAGTGTCCCTCACTTGCTGCAGAGGGCTGTAACATGGTGCAGTTCCTCGACAAGTTACTGCCTCCACTGTTAGCACAACAGGCATCTAGACATTCAAGAGCACTATGAAAAGAGTAGTGAGGTAAAGGAAATATTTGATGTAGAAGGACACACCTAGAGAAATTGCTACATGCAATGTTATTTTGAAGCTCAAGCTATCCCGCAGGCTGTCAAATGTCTGGCTCTGCAGTAATGGATGGACCAGACCACATATTCATATCTATAGCTACATCTCTGGGGCTTGTCAATCTACTTGGATTCACATGATTAGTTGGTTCAGAGAATAACACTTGTAACAAAACAGAGTGTTCTCCTCACACTATCCCTATCCTACGTGTACAGGTACCCATAATCCCTCATATTTATTTTTTCTGCCGACTGACAGCAACTCGATGCATTAGAGGGAAAACAAATGTCAAAGCCACTAGACGCCCGGTCAAAGACTTTGACATCGAATCTGGGTCAAAAACAGATAATCTTGAACCAACCGCAACTGGGACGCGTTGTTAACCCCCAGGCTCCATGGTGAATACAGCATTTACATTTTGCGCCAAGTGTAATTCCAAGTTTCCCTGGATAGACACTCAGAGTGTGTAATAGCTGCCTCCCAGGGAACCGCCCCTCGGTCGCTGATGAGTCTGACTAAAATTCAAACCAAAGACTAGTTCGGGAGTCTCATCAAAAGCGCCAGGCCTCATATGCCATACAAGCAGAATCGGAAGTGGCAGAATTCGACGTTCAGATGCCGGAACTCTATACTTGCCAACATTCTGTGACCAAAAAGATGTAGGATTTTTCAAGTTGCAAAAATAATTATTTGCATAACAGTGACATCACGGGAAAATACAAAACATACATTGTTGGTACCATTCTAAAATACACAACCCATCAAACAGCACAACACGGAAAGATGTTCAAATGTTAAAAATGTAAAATTCTGAATGGTAAATTAACACCAAATTCAATGATCTAACTTCACAGAAGGTAATCACACAGAGCTGGTAGGCAACAGTTGCCACTGCTCTGTAGCAGCAGCCCAGTAAGTACATATTTATTGCAAGTTGAATACTGAATGACATGGCAAACGATACCCCCTCAGTCTGATAGGCAGATGCTGTATGATGGTGTTACACTCTGCCACTTGCCTTCAATGGTGGTTCACCGAAGGGTTGTCCCGTCAAGAGTGCAAGACAGAGTCAAGTAGCTGTCAGGTCAGTGGATCGGTCTGAGCCCAATCAAAGTACAGGCAGACAAATTGATGTGTTGTATGCTTTGTCCTGCAGCCTGCCTTAGAGTCACATAAATGACCTGCCACTGTGAAAAAAAATCAGTAGGATCTGTCATCCAAATCTGTAGGCAGGAGGACTGCTTAAAAAGCAGTAGCCTACTGCCTAAATCTGTAGGGTTGGCAAGTATGGAACTCATTTCGTAACTGATCCCCAACAGCCTAGCAAGGAGCCTCCTTCCGGGAAAGCCTTGCAGCTGATCTCGAGGACCTTCGGGTCGACCTCAGAGCAAGTTGTGAAGAGGTTCCCTGGCGATTGCGACTTCACAAAAGCACACATAAATAAACATAGGCACCAATGCTAGGCTTGCCGAGAGAGGAGCATCGAGGGTTCGACATCGATTCCAAATAGAAAGGATACACCAGTGTTGAGCAGAGATTCCCCAAGCAAAGGTACGGATAAAACTGGGACACAGGCCTGACAAAACAGACACATACAGGGAAAGGGCGAATATAACACATGACAGGCTACACACCAACAGCCGTCGCATCAGTACCAAAGGACGAAACATTAACTTCGTCCATGAAGAAAAAGACATTAGTACATATCTCAGACTCCAAAGAGGATTGGGAGCAGAATGACGATATAGACGCCGACATCCTAGTTCCAACCCCTAGGCTTAACTCTGCTGCGTCGGAAAATTCTGGTTGATGCAGGATTTTAAAGAAACCATGACAAAAATTGTGTCTTTCATGGCGAAGCATCACACACCCTCCTAAATGGAGGAAAATGTCTCATGTTAAGGTGGATGTTCCCCCAGGCCCTTTATGTGGCCAGGATACTGGTGATACAGACAGATGTATGTGATTTTAATGGTGCGAAAACACTGATATCCATCATTTTCGAATTTTAAATACTGTCAAAAAAAAAAATAACGAGCTATTGTTTACATCGAGTGGACCATCTACATTAAATCATGTTCTATAGTCTGTGAGTGCCATCTAGTGGTTCTTTCAAGAATTAGAATATATTTGCCTAAAAACATTTATGGTTGCTAAAGGCCATTTCGCCTAACTAAACTTACATTCTACCTAGAGTTGACTAACAAGTACCTTCTAATGGAGGAATATCCCCTTAACCCCCTTGCCTCTTCTATACCTGAAGCCACCCTCCCCTTCCCTTTTGCATTCATTTTAACAAACCTTGTTAAATGTTATTTTGGTCGACTACATCACATACCACTGATACAGACTCACATCATGACTACCAGGTCCTTCCCAGATCCCCCGGTCACTTCATCACCTACAGAGGATCATTTTCAATACTCAGACCTGACTAAGTTGTAGATTTTATAGAAGACCACTTGGAAGCAAAACACCGGTATCTCATTGCATTCCACTGCTCTCACCAATTAAAAAGAGAATAACACCATCATTATCTAAACACGTCTCCACTAAACCCTTTAAAACTAGGGTGGAGAAGAAATATAAACCCCATGTTCATCAGAGAGAATGTTGTCCCTGACTCGCTAGTCATCACCACAACTAGAAAGAGGGCTAACGTACCTAAGTCAGCCTTAGAATATCCTCCAGTAAAGATATATGATATGATATAGGTCATTTACAACGCTCTTGTTACACAGAGGTTTCTAAGCGCGGACCGGGGGATTGAACCCATGTTGCTCTGTGTTGTCTTGCTTCCAAGGCAAGCACGTTGCTGCTGAGCTATCCTCTCGAGACAAAGGAGAGCAGACAAATATTCTCATGTGGACGCAAGACGGCAGCATCTGCGGCTTATATTGTCAGGATTGTTAAAGCCACAGCACAAATATCCAAGTGTAATTGGGCACAGTGGGATGATATGGAAAAGCTAGAAAAGCATATCCCTACCGAGTTTAAGGGCTCATTCTGCGAGATCGTCCAAGAGGAGAAGATACCAGAATCAAGAACACACTGATGCAACAGAAAAGGCAAGATGGCAGATCTCAGTGGCAACCTATAAAATGCTGCGCATGGCTAAGGGGATCAGGGTGCAAATCCAACACACAATCAACCCTATTAGACAAGCCTCTGGAAGACACTTCTCTATTGTGCCAGGCAATTGATGAAACCGTAGAAAGGGCAAAAAAATGCCATGACACCTATAAGACTCTGGTCATGTGTCAGGCAGATCTTTCAACAAACAGGAGCAACAACTAACCGCTATTTATTTCAGGCCAATACATATTTCCAACCAGCAACCCAGTACCAATGGACTCGGGCCCACAGCTGGTATTCGGACACAACGGCAACAAGCATATTCATCTCCCTCTAACAAGCGACACAGAGGAAAGCCCAGAGGAAGAGGAGACGACGTCCACCCCCTCTAAACAATGACTCCAGCATTCATGCTCCCTCCCCAAGGCACTCTCGTAGTGGGTCCCATAATATCATTCACCCACATATGAGAGGGGATAACATCAGGCCAGTGGGTGCTAAACAGACCATTGGGAGCCTGTTGCTCACCATGCCCTTCTATGTTTAAGCTTGGGATAGGAAACCTAGTCTGTCACGTGTTGGACAAAGGTATTTAGAAAATAAATCAGGCAGTTGGTCACATTGTCAGAATTCCCTCTAAAAAGTTGGTCATACGGAAATAAATAGGGCCTAACTTTATTAATCTAACTAAGGTATCGCCTTGTTGTCTTTTTTTGATCAATACCTTTTATATTTACAAGCAAACTGAACTCTCTCTCTCTATCTATATATATATATGTATGGAAAAACACACAGGCCCCTGAACGGTTGTAGCACTTCAAAAAACCGCTCAGGTAGGCATATGCAAAAAAATATTCCAGCACACAAGACTTTAGCTATTCTAAAATGTCATTTTATTTAGGCATAATACAGCACATTACAAAAACAGGGAGTAAGTAATACATCCCTGTGACAGACACAAGGTGCCACAAAGCACTCACCCCACGGGTGGATGTAAAGTCACGCGTTCCGCCTGAATGCTCAGGCTTCCTCAGACCTTCTAAAATCCAAATGCGGCTAACACATCATGGAATATAAAACCACTAAGCAATTCCAGAGCACCTCCGTGCGTTACGCATCACGTGCCTGTATGGGAGTCATGTGACTACTAATAGAATAGGAGAAGTAATCTCTCTAACACAATGACCTCCATATTGGAATGGTCAAGCGTCTATATGGTCAATATATATAAAGGCATAGATACCGAAGCATATCTAAATAGACATACTGGGACCATTGGTAGGCTACTACAATGCAAATCGCACGGAGGAGTTGCTCGGAACCGCTTCTAATTAAAACATTGTCAATATAATTGGATGTGTAACATCTACGCACAAGTGTGCTCATATATCCTTCAGATGACTAACAGTGGCTCAAAATGGCCACTACCAGACATCCGCCCCCCCAATAGGGTGAGTGCTCCTAAGCCAGGAGACTGCGAACTGAGCATCAGAAAAATCCTGGATATTAGGGTCAATGCCCTATTATGTTATGTATATGCAGAAAATAATTATCATAGTGTTCCAGGCAAGTGCCTGTAATCTAAATGAAGACCAGCTGCAAGTTAATAAGACATGTACTCATATCTAACAAAGTGCAAGTGAACAATCAGCCTTTCCTATGTCAATACCTCAGTGCAAACAACAGCAATTCAATTTTGACTACTATGAAATGGATATTATAGATGTTTCTATTTGGAAAAAACTGCTAAAAATAGATAAAGCATGTAAACATTTCTTATAAGGTGCGAGTTAGCAAACAACATTTCCTATGTCAGTACCCCAGTGCAAAACCATAACTGCTCAATATGGACACTTCTTACATGGTGCAAAATAGCAAACGATATTTCCTATATCAATACCTCAGTGCAAATCAATAGCAGCTCAAAATAGATGAGACGTCATAAAATGGTGAATATAGATGTTCCTATTCATATCCCTACCAACATGTGATTAACTATTCCTCCATATAGTCACAGTTGAATAAAGTGCAGTGCAATGAATAAAACCACTACTATTCATGATATAGAAACAACAAGTCCTCTGTTGAAATTTCATTGCTCATGCAAAGAGTATAGTAATGCTGTAAAACAAATGAGAATATAAAACGATATAAAATATCTTCTTGATGTTAGCCTGTTCATGATTGCAAAAACACATATAATTCAGCATCCATATTTAGTCCTTTAGGTTTCAAGGTGTCAAATTTACATATGAGTGTGGCTTCCAACTGCCTCAATTTCAATTCACGGTTACCCAGTCTTTTATTGGGAGGTACATGTGCCAACCCCGTGAAAGATAAAAATTGAACATCTCCATTATGTTTTTCCTGAAAATGACTCGTCAAAGGGTATGTTAGATCACCATTTTTTATGGCTCTATAATGTTGAAAGATCCTCATCTTCAGGGGACCAATTGTAGAGCCTATATAGTGAAGACCACAGGCACAAGTGATGGCATATACGACATATTTGGTGATGCAGGAAATTCTATGTTTGTATTTCCAACATTCACCATTGGCACTCCTAAAAGGAACCATCGATACATGTTTACACAATTTACAATGGGCACATTTGAAAAAACCAAAACTATTCCTTTGAATCATATGTGTATTAGGTACTGGCCTGGTTTTAACCATACTAGGAGATAACATAGTTTTGAGAGTAGGAGCCTTTCGATAAGTAACCTGAGGGAAGTCGTCCAACACCGACCTAAGATGAGGATCTGTGAGCAACACCTTCCAGTGTTTCTTCATAATCATTTTTATTTCTTTAGCATGATGATTGAACCCTGTGATAAGTCTAATTTTACTATCTTTAACTTTAGTTTTTCTATTCAACAGGGATTCTCTCGTGAGTGAGGCTGCTTTAGTAAAACTTCTAGAAATGGCGTTCTTGTCATAGCCTCGTCTAACAAATCTGTGACCAATATTTCTAGCTTCACTCATATAATCATTGTTGTTACTACAGGCTCTTTTAGCTCGCAAAAATTCTCCATAAGGGATGGAGTCAATTAGAACTTTCGGGTGATAACTCTTGGCGTGGAGAGTGGAATTAGAACTGGTGGGTTTTCTGTATAATTTAGACGTCAACTTCTCATTTACTACCTGGAATTCTACATCCAGAAATACCAGATTCTGTTGGCTGATGACTACCGTTAATTCTAAATTTAACGTATTAGTATTGAGTATCTTAACATATTCAGAAAGTTCCGATTCTGTCCCATCCCATATGATAAACAAATCGTCTATAAAACGGTACCAAACAATGACATGTTTGGTCCAATGTTCCAATTCCTCTGCCCACGCCTTGCGTATCTCCCACCAACCCATATAAAGGTTGGCGTATGTTGGGGCCATACATGACCCCATTGCCGTTCCCCTTATTTGTTGGTACAACTGGTCTTCATAAAGGAAATAGTTATGTTCCAGACAAAAAAGTAGCATATCTAATAACATCTGATTATGCTGTCGATAACTGATAGATCTCCTTTCCAAAAATGATTGGCAAGCCTTCATGCCTGCTGCATGTTGAATCGATGTATACAAGGAAACTACATCAATGGATACAAGAAAATAGTTGGGCTCCCAATGGATATTTTCTACCTTGCCAAGCAGATCTGCTGTATCTCGTATGTAGGATCTCAAGCTCAATACAAACGGCTGAAGAAAAAAGTCCAAATATTTAGATGTATTCTCTAATAAACTCCCAATAGAAGAAACAATAGGGCGACCTGGAGGATTTATTAGTGTTTTATGGATCTTGGGATTTAAATATATCAAAGGGGTCACTGGATGAGCATTTTTAAGAAAAAAGTATTCATCTCGATTGATGAGCTCTAGATCACTCCATTCTTTTAGTTTGCCAAGATATTCTCGTTTGGTTTCCAATAGTATATCCATATTTATAGGTGTATAGTTTGTGATATCACTCAATTGTCTCTTCGCTTCCAGCTCATAGTTGGCACTGTCCATCACGACTATCCCTCCTGATCACACCAACACTTGCTCTTTTAAAATGATAGAGAGCTTGGTGAAATACGCAAAAATAGATAGAATCACTCTTCTTAAAGATATTGAAGCAATGGAACAACAACTCTTTTCTTCAGAAGATGGTGATGAATGTAAGCGGAGAATGTCGCGCTTGGAAGAAAATTTGGAAAGATATGAGGGTGAGATCAGAACAAGGAAACAACACAAATTCAAACGAGATCGTATTGATTATGAACAAGGGAGGATCTATACCTTTGCCAAGAGATTTGATAACCCCATCAAAATCAGGCTGCAACAAATGGAAACCAATAATGTGCCAGTATCAGCTGCACTAAGTGAAGAACCAAGCAGCTCTGAATTAAGTTCATCGGAAACAGAAGGGATAAGTTCAAAAAAATTAAACTTTTTAGAGGAGTTCAAGCTAATGCATTTGGACAGCAAGTCGGAGAAAAGAGGACGTGGTCAATACAAAGGACTAGGAAGAGGGGCAGCAACACGAGGCGGCAGAGGAAGACGAGGCGGGGGATTCAATACAGACAATCAATCGCCGATGGCAACGAGATCTGGAACGAAACAGAAGGGGAAAACCAGAGGCAACAAGACCTCCAACTAAAAATCTTCAATATCTCTAGGAGAAGCCTAACATATCATGAAACCTCAGTTCTCTCCCTGGGTCTCTCTTTCAGTCCTTCGCATGCGTTTGACTATACCTCCACTAGGATAGATTTATACAAATTTACCCGCAAGTTGAAGTTGACTAAATTTCATGCAACTAAAATTGAGGCCAATCCAGGTTCTAAAAAGAAAGAGGCAACCAAAGAGGTTTCTATACTATCGGAAAAAGACTTGGCTAGCCTCTTATGTTTAACTGATATGGAAGAATCGGGTGAAACGATTATGGAGGACGACATTAGGTTAGAGAATTCAGTGTTTGAAACCGCATTTGGGATCCCCACTGATCTGAATTGTCCGACTAAATTTCGACCTCAGTCCACTTTCTGTCCCAATATTACTTGTGGACCTATAGATATCTTTGAAGAGCTGGTGATAAAAGATCTTAAGAAGTTATCCAGTAATCTCTCCCCGAAAAATCGGAACTTGAACTATATGCAATTCCAGGCTCTTCAAGCGTTAAAAGAAGACTTCTCCATAGTCATACGACCTTCAGATAAAGGAGGAGGGATAGTCGTGATGGACAGTGCCAACTATGAGCTGGAAGCGAAGAGACAATTGAGTGATATCACAAACTATACACCTATAAATATGGATATACTATTGGAAACCAAACGAGAATATCTTGGCAAACTAAAAGAATGGAGTGATCTAGAGCTCATCAATCGAGATGAATACTTTTTTCTTAAAAATGCTCATCCAGTGACCCCTTTGATATATTTCAATCCCAAGATCCATAAAACACTAATAAATCCTCCAGGTCGCCCTATTGTTTCTTCTATTGGGAGTTTATTAGAGAATACATCTAAATATTTGGACTTTTTTCTTCAGCCGTTTGTATTGAGCTTGAGCTCCTACATACGAGATACAGCAGATCTGCTTGGCAAGGTAGAAAATATCCATTGGGAGCCCAACTATTTTCTTGTATCCATTGATGTAGTTTCCTTGTATACATCGATTCAACATGCAGCAGGCATGAAGGCTTGCCAATCATTTTTGGAAAGGAGATCTATCAGTTATCGACAGCATAATCAGATGTTATTAGATATGCTACTTTTTTGTCTGGAACATAACTATTTCCTTTATGAAGACCAGTTGTACCAACAAATAAGGGGAACGGCAATGGGGTCATGTATGGCCCCAACATACGCCAACCTTTATATGGGTTGGTGGGAGATACGCAAGGCGTGGGCAGAGGAATTGGAACATTGGACCAAACATGTCATTGTTTGGTACCGTTTTATAGACGATTTGTTTATCATATGGGATGGGACAGAATCGGAACTTTCTGAATATGTTAAGATACTCAATACTAATACGTTAAATTTAGAATTAACGGTAGTCATCAGCCAACAGAATCTGGTATTTCTGGATGTAGAATTCCAGGTAGTAAATGAGAAGTTGACGTCTAAATTATACAGAAAACCCACCAGTTCTAATTCCACTCTCCACGCCAAGAGTTATCACCCGAAAGTTCTAATTGACTCCATCCCTTATGGAGAATTTTTGCGAGCTAAAAGAGCCTGTAGTAACAACAATGATTATATGAGTGAAGCTAGAAATATTGGTCACAGATTTGTTAGACGAGGCTATGACAAGAACGCCATTTCTAGAAGTTTTACTAAAGCAGCCTCACTCACGAGAGAATCCCTGTTGAATAGAAAAACTAAAGTTAAAGATAGTAAAATTAGACTTATCACAGGGTTCAATCATCATGCTAAAGAAATAAAAATGATTATGAAGAAACACTGGAAGGTGTTGCTCACAGATCCTCATCTTAGGTCGGTGTTGGACGACTTCCCTCAGGTTACTTATCGAAAGGCTCCTACTCTCAAAACTATGTTATCTCCTAGTATGGTTAAAACCAGGCCAGTACCTAATACACATATGATTCAAAGGAATAGTTTTGGTTTTTTCAAATGTGCCCATTGTAAATTGTGTAAACATGTATCGATGGTTCCTTTTAGGAGTGCCAATGGTGAATGT
Organism: Ambystoma mexicanum; assembly: GCF_040938575.1. NCBI lineage: Eukaryota > Metazoa > Chordata > Amphibia > Caudata > Ambystomatidae > Ambystoma > Ambystoma mexicanum. Next base: position 918,228,004 of record NC_090926.1, on the reverse strand, counting down.
TGGAAATACAAACATAGAATTTCCTGCATCACCAAATATGTCGTATATGCCATCACTTGTGCCTGTGGTCTTCACTATATAGGCTCTACAATTGGTCCCCTGAAGATGAGGATCTTTCAACATTATAGAGCCATAAAAAATGGTGATCTAACATACCCTTTGACGAGTCATTTTCAGGAAAAACATAATGGAGATGTTCAATTTTTATCTTTCACGGGGTTGGCACATGTACCTCCCAATAAAAGACTGGGTAACCGTGAATTGAAATTGAGGCAGTTGGAAGCCACACTCATATGTAAATTTGACACCTTGAAACCTAAAGGACTAAATATGGATGCTGAATTATATGTGTTTTTGCAATCATGAACAGGCTAACATCAAGAAGATATTTTATATCGTTTTATATTCTCATTTGTTTTACAGCATTACTATACTCTTTGCATGAGCAATGAAATTTCAACAGAGGACTTGTTGTTTCTATATCATGAATAGTAGTGGTTTTATTCATTGCACTGCACTTTATTCAACTGTGACTATATGGAGGAATAGTTAATCACATGTTGGTAGGGATATGAATAGGAACATCTATATTCACCATTTTATGACGTCTCATCTATTTTGAGCTGCTATTGATTTGCACTGAGGTATTGATATAGGAAATATCGTTTGCTATTTTGCACCATGTAAGAAGTGTCCATATTGAGCAGTTATGGTTTTGCACTGGGGTACTGACATAGGAAATGTTGTTTGCTAACTCGCACCTTATAAGAAATGTTTACATGCTTTATCTATTTTTAGCAGTTTTTTCCAAATAGAAACATCTATAATATCCATTTCATAGTAGTCAAAATTGAATTGCTGTTGTTTGCACTGAGGTATTGACATAGGAAAGGCTGATTGTTCACTTGCACTTTGTTAGATATGAGTACATGTCTTATTAACTTGCAGCTGGTCTTCATTTAGATTACAGGCACTTGCCTGGAACACTATGATAATTATTTTCTGCATATACATAACATAATAGGGCATTGACCCTAATATCCAGGATTTTTCTGATGCTCAGTTCGCAGTCTCCTGGCTTAGGAGCACTCACCCTATTGGGGGGGCGGATGTCTGGTAGTGGCCATTTTGAGCCACTGTTAGTCATCTGAAGGATATATGAGCACACTTGTGCGTAGATGTTACACATCCAATTATATTGACAATGTTTTAATTAGAAGCGGTTCCGAGCAACTCCTCCGTGCGATTTGCATTGTAGTAGCCTACCAATGGTCCCAGTATGTCTATTTAGATATGCTTCGGTATCTATGCCTTTATATATATTGACCATATAGACGCTTGACCATTCCAATATGGAGGTCATTGTGTTAGAGAGATTACTTCTCCTATTCTATTAGTAGTCACATGACTCCCATACAGGCACGTGATGCGTAACGCACGGAGGTGCTCTGGAATTGCTTAGTGGTTTTATATTCCATGATGTGTTAGCCGCATTTGGATTTTAGAAGGTCTGAGGAAGCCTGAGCATTCAGGCGGAACGCGTGACTTTACATCCACCCGTGGGGTGAGTGCTTTGTGGCACCTTGTGTCTGTCACAGGGATGTATTACTTACTCCCTGTTTTTGTAATGTGCTGTATTATGCCTAAATAAAATGACATTTTAGAATAGCTAAAGTCTTGTGTGCTGGAATATTTTTTTGCATATGCCTACCTGAGCGTTTTTTTGAAGTGCTACAACCGTTCAGGGGCCTGTGTGTTTTTCCCTACATATACGGGTTTGGCTAAATTCGTTTTTCTAGCACCAGCCACTGAATGAGGGAGAGCGCCATCTTTTAGCCAAATTGGTTTATCCATATATATATGTATATATATATATATAGATATATATTCACTGACAAAACATTTAGTTAAAGTGCAGTTAAGTTGACCAGATTTAACGCAACAAAAACCTTGAAATTCAGCGGATATGGGAAGCATGACCAGCTTAACTCGGCGCACTCCCATTGATGGCCCCCATAATGCCGTTCTGTATGTCATTGTGAATCCCTTCTTTTACACTATGTATTTGCTTATGGGCTTTGCAACAGGAATGCACCAGACCTTTCTTCGCTTTGAAGCTAAGCAGGGCCGGTCCCAGTTACTGCACAGATGGGAGGCAGTCCAAAGTCCTGGATGCGTTGTGTTTTTCATAGTTTTAAATATCTCAGAAGACGCTAAGAAAATACACGGCATCCGCATGTTTTTTTTTTTAAACCGTGCTACTGTCAGTCCTTGTAAGTATTGCATTCTAAAGGTCAAGCCTAATCTCACTAAAAGAAGTAGCAAGAGAAATTGCTCCCTAAATCTATTCATAACACTGTGCGCCTGATATGCTCTGTTCAATCCAACAATTGCAAATATTTTGAATGCAACCACGTTGTGCCCTAGCCCTTTGATTCTGCGACCATTGTGCCAACACCTAGTCATCTGTGCCTATGTTGATTTGATTTGCCTATGCCTTTGTTGATCTTAGATGCCTATGCCTTTGTTGATCTTAGCTGCCTGTGCATATCTAGCCAGCACGGCTCCCAGTCATTTGTGCCTTTGTTGATCTTAGCTGCCTGTGCCTTTGTTGATCTTAGCTGCCTGTGCCTTTGTTGTTCTTAGCTGCCTGTGCCTTTGTTGTTCTTAGCTGCTTGTGTCTTTGTTGATCTTAGCTGCTTGTGCCTATCTTGCCAGCACAGCTCCTAGTCATCTGTGCCTATGTTGATCTTAGTTGCCTATGCATACACTGTACCTAGCCAGCACTGCTCGTAGACATCTATGCCTTTGTTGATTTTATTTGCCTGTGCCTTTGCTGATCTTACCTGCCTGTGACTTTGTTAATCTTAGTTGCCTATGCATACCTAGCCAGCACTAGTCCTAGCCATTTGTGCCTATGTTGATCCTAGTTGCCTAAGCATACACTGTTCCTAGTCAGTACTGCTCCTAGTCACCTTTGCCTATGTTGATCTTAGTTACCTGTGCTTACACTGTACTTAGCTACTACACCTATTCTGAGCCTCACCGTATGATTCTTATGACCATTGTGCCAGCATTGTCTCTAGTCGTATGTGCTTACCCTTAAAGGGATAGACCAGTAGAAAATTGTATTTAAAAAATAGATAGGCAACATTAAAAAAAAAATACTAGCACTTTTTTTTTAAACTTCCTATGTAAAATTTTGAGCTATTCAAGCTCAAAATTCGCAAAAGCAAGCACATGGGCGCATCCATTTAGTGAAATGGATGCCAGCCTGTGCTGGCTTTTGCTTTTGCGGCACTAATGAAGGAAAAGCCAGCCAGCTGTAGAAAACAAAAGCTACCTCTGGGTGGCTTTTCCTTCATTGGTGCTGTACACGGAGGACGGGGACCGGAGACCAGAGCAGGAAAGCTGCAGCTGAATCTCGGTAAGTGCTATTTATTTTTTTTTAAAAAATAAGCACTAGCTGCGTTTTTTTTTCTACGTTTTCCGGGCTGGAGGAGCCCGGAAAACTTAGAAATAAAAGCGCAGCTTTAAAAACATTGTATTTATGTTTGCGGTCGCTTTTGAAGCGACCGCAAACATAAATACAACGTTGTGTTTGAAAACGCTGCAGTTTTTCTTTCCAAGTTTCTCAGGCTCCTCCGGCTCGGAGGAGCCTGAGAAACTCGGAAAGAAAAACCGCAGTGTTTTCAAAAACACAACCGCGTTGTGTTTCTGCCTGCTGTGGCTATCACTTTGGGTCTCCGGTGCTCCCCTGACGCGGTTGTGTTTACATGTCGCAGTGTTTCTGCCTACAGCTGATTTCCCATTTGGGGCTCTCGGGCTCCCCACGGGGGGCCCGAGAGCCCCAAATGGGAAATGCTAAATGCTGCAGTGTTTCTGCCTAAATCTGCTTTTCCATTTGGGGCTGTCGGGCCCCCCGTGGGGAGCCCAAGAGCCCCAAATGGGAAAGCAGATTTAGGCAGAAACACAACGCGGTTGTGTTTGAAAACGCTGCTCAAAATTTTACATAGGAAGTTTAAAAAAAAAGTGCTAATATTTTTTTTTTAATGTTGCCTATCTATTTTTTAAATAACATTTTTTACTGGACTATCCCTTTAATCTTGTCATCAGCGCTCATCCTGAATCTAGCTACCCCTTGCCCAGCCTTACCCTCTTTGACACACTCTATATGTCACACTTACCAGTAGCTAGCCACCCCCTTGTATATGCCTGTAATCTACACTGTCCTATTGAGGGCCATCCTATACCTTTTGAATACACTAGACTTCATCATTCCACAAACTTTGCCATCATCAGTGTATGCAACCCTCCTTAACAAAACCACCAACCAAAACGACCTGATCACAAGACTGTAATCTCTCCCAACGAAACCTGAAACTTTGTGCTAGACTCCCCAAAATCTACGAACCTCCAGCCAAATCCCTACATCCCCTCTCTAATAACGCATCTAGAAACCCACGAGGCCCTCAGCCTATCAGCAAAACCCCCTCTCACAAAACCACTAACATCCAGCACCCACTCCAGCTGAACAGCCGACTACTGCCCACCCAAGACACCACCACAACACCCTAGCAATATCTATGGAGACCACACAGACCAGTATAAGGGGCACCCTAATAAATACCCGGTCTATGGTGGCACATGTCACAGAAATAGCTGATCTACTCCTAACAGAAATAAATGACCTCCTCGCTATCACTGAATCCTGGCTTCACTCAGCAGCTGGCCCAGCGATTATGTTGGCCATCCCTGAGGACTATACCCTCCAAAGAATAGACCGCACCACCTCCCGAGGCGGCGGCCTTGCCATAATTGCTAAAACTAGCATAGCACTGAGACCCACTTCTCCAGCATGGGGTCTGGCATGGATTCACATGCTCATGAATATTCCCTGTCGTCAGGCTGGGAATCCTCGGTAAAGAAAAAATCAGTATCAGTTTCGTTTCTGATCTGTCTTTCTTAGTAGTAGCCAATCACTGGTCTCTGGGTCATACTGCCCCCAGCCAATGACTGCCCTCTCCCTAAGCCCCTCCCCTGGCAGCCATCCTCAGATTTTTACCGCACATTCAAGTGTTGGGAGTCCTCGTGCTATAGCTCTCGAGCTTTTACTGCATTTTACGTTTTAAGAGTTTAATCTCATTTTTTCGGTCAATCGAGCCTCAAGCTCCACCGTTTCTACTTCCGATCAACAGGGATCCGTTTCAGAATTTTCTACGCCCCTCAAGGGCAAAGTTCCATCGAGTTACTCTTCTTGGAGGATTCCAGAAGATCTGAGGCCTACCTCGTGGACATGGCCCAGGACAAGGGAAGCTCGATGCCTGGATCCAAGCTGTTCAGGAACTGCCCTGGATGTGGATTACAGAATGTTTTCAAGGAGGATGAGCATTTGAGATGTCTCTACTGCCTTCACGAAGACAAAACGCATGTGGAGAAGGGCTGTGCGTTTTGCAAGAACTTGTCAGAACGGACTATGAGGGATCGTCGGATCCGCCTCACCAGCTGGCTGGAGATGGGCCCAGCAGGTGAGAAGAAGAAGAAGTCCGAGCGCTCTCCTAAGTCCTGTAAGGGCGCCCCGGTGACGGGGGCCCAACAGAAGGCAAAGCACAGCGAGCCCACGGGCACCGAGAGCGCAGAAGGGTCGGGCTCCTTGGCTGCCAGGCAGGGCGCACTTTCACCGACGCCATCAACCACGAGCCAACGCTCTGGCTCGGGGAAGAGAAAATCCAAGAACCCGGGTAAGCTTCTGGAGAGTCCCCGGTCAATCTCGAAAGAATCGGCCGAGGGGGAGCGAGGCGGTGACCCTGCCCCCAAGGTGAAGGCCTCAAGCGTGCCCAATGTGGTGAAGGCCTTGATTCACACGGCTAAGGCCTCTATCGAGGGAGTCGCGGCGGCCCTGGCGAAGCCTGTGGAGGCTACCCCAGTGGAGGCGACCTCGGGGCCCAGAGCTTCCCTGCCATCGCGGAGGGAATCCTCTTTTCAGCCCATCGATAAGACACCCGTGAAGGCCCCGGTGGAAAAAGAGGGGGGGCAGCAGCCGTTAGAGACACAGAGACATCCTCTGAGGAGGAGCTGGTTGAAGTCGCGAAGGGCCTCAACAAGAGGTTCGAGGAGGTCCGGTCCCACGGGAGGAACCCAGAGGAGGCGAACGAAGAGAGCGACGGTAGCGCCGACGAGGCTCCCGTAGAGGAGGAGCAACCATTGCGCCTGTCGCAGCCAGTGCCCGAGCCTCGGGACTACTCGGTGGCCATTTTGATGGCAATCCAAACCTTATGCACGGAGATAAGGACGAGGTTGCCTCTAACTGCAACGGACGACCCAGCAGAACCGGGCCCGTCGGGAAGCCCTCCAAGCAAGCGGAGGAGAGTTCATCCCCCCGCCTTACCAGCCCTTGCGGCCAGGATCGCCAGGGCATCCGAGCTTTTCCAGCTCTGCCCCGAAGAACAGAAGAAGGAAGGCTTCCTCTATCAGCGGCGCGAGGCCAAGAGGAATATGGTCCTTGCGGTGCCGTTGATTGACGATGTCTGGGGCAAGGGACTTGCTCTCCTGAAGAACCCGTCCACGACGCCTGCCAAGAATGATCGGTATGAGAAGAAGTACCGGGTCCCCGCTTCCGCCCCTTTCTGCCTTAGGGCACAGCCGACCCCAGATTCAGTCGTCTCAGCGGCAGCCAAGAAGAAAGCGGCGGGGGCGACGGCTTCAACTTCAACCTTCCACCTGACGGCGAGGGAAAGAAACTGGACGCCATGGGACGACGAGTCATCTCGTCTGCGGCGACGAAAATTAAGGCGGCCGACGCCCTAGCAATTGTGGCTCGCTACAACGGGGAGCTGTGGTACAAGATCGCTCCCCTACTGGACTTCCTACCGGACGACAAGAGGGTGGAGGCCCTGGTGATCCTGCAGGAAGGTGAGGTGGCGTCAGACCACGCCATAATGGTGGCCACGGACATTGCTGACAACGGGTTCTGCCAGTTGGGCTACAGTGTTTGCCTTCGACGGCGGGGATGGCTCAAGGCAGCGGATTTCCGCCAGGACGTGCAAACCAGAGTTTTGGACATGCCCTTCGACGGGAACAACCTGTTTGGAAAGACAGTGGATGAGTCACTTCAGGCCATCAAGGCCGACACAGAGACGGCTCGGGCCTTGGGAGTTTTGCAGCAACGACGGCCGCCCTTTCGGAACACTGGAGGCAGACAGGGTGCCTCCAAGGGATCCGGCGGCGGCGGCTCCTCGACATACCGCCAATCGGCCCGCTCCTTGTCGCAGGAGGCCTACAGAGGACGCTGCAAGTCAAGAGGATCTCGTCGTCGGCAAGGCTGCCGCCAAGCGGGACTGAACCGGCCGTAGCGTCGGGCCCCCACCTGAGCATCCCGGTGGGAGGTCGGCTGGCGAAGTTCGTCAGCATGTGGGAGTCCATCTCCACCGACCGTTGGGTGCTGGATGCCCTGGCCCACGGGCACACTCTCGAATTTCTAAAGAAGTGCCCCCGCATTCCTCCCGTGGCCAGGAAGGAAAATCACGTCCCTCAACTGCTGTTAGAAGGGCGATGCTCAAGAAAGGTGCCATCAAGCTCGTCCCGAAGATGCTCCGGGGCTCTGGCGTATACTCAAGGTACTTCCTCATCAGAAAGAAGACAGGCGGTTGGCGCCCCATCCTGGACCTGCGTCGGTTAAACAAATACATCAAGGCCCAAAAGTTCAGGATGGTCACCCTCACATGCTGGGACAGCTGGAGGAAGGCGACTTCATATCGTCGCTGGATTTGGAGGATGCTTACTTCCACATCCCCGTTCTAAAAGGACACCGAAAGTTTCTCAGATTCATAGTCCAAGGGCGGCACTACCAATTCAAGGCCCTGCCATTCGGATTGAAGTCGGCGCCCAGGGTATTTACCAAGTGCCTAGCACCAGTGGCGGCACCGCTGCGCCTGCGGGGGATTCACGTTTACCCCTTCCTGGACGATTGGCTCATCCGTGCAAGGACAAGAGAACTCGCCGTCGAACACACAGCAATGACCGTCCAGCTGCTCACGGATCTGGGATTCTCCATCAACTACTCGAAATCCCGCCTGGTTCTGTCGCAGGTCACACTGTTTCTGGGAGCTAAGCTCGATACAGTGGCGCGATTGGCTTCTCCGTCGGAGGAGAGGATGAAGGCCATCGTGGGCAAGGTACAGCGCCTGCTGGCCACGGACATGGTCAGGGTGAGATCCATCAAGTCCCTGCCCGGAATGATGTCCTCATGCATCTACGACGGTGGCAAACTGCAAGTGCCAGAGGTTCGCCAGCACGTTTCCCCAGCCGAGGAGCATGAGCGATGCTTTCTCGTTCCCCTGGGACGGCCTGTTCCTGTATGCGTTCCCCCCGTTGCCGTTGCTGCTGCGACTCATCAACCAACTCAAGAGGTCCCTGTGCAGGATGATCCCGTCGCACCGGCGTTGCCGAGGCAGATCTGGTTCCCGGACCTTCTGGACTTGTCAGCGTCCCCCCAGTCAAACTGTCGACGGACGCGGGTCTTCTTTCCAGGGCAGGAGGCACCATCCTCAGCACTAGAGATTGGAGGGTACGATATCCCAGCGGACTGCAGGGAGGTGCTTGCAAAGGCCAGGGGCTCTTCAACTCTAAAGTGCTACGGACATAAGTGGAAGAGGTTCTCTGTCTGGTGCCACGCACAGACGATTGTCCCCCTACGGATTACGGCCCCCAGAGTGCTGCCGTACCTGCTATCGCTAGCCAAGGCGGGGCTAGCTCATACCTCCATCAAGATATATCTAGCGGCGATTTCCCGCTACACCAGAACTCCTGGGCGATCATCTCTGTGGTCCCATCGCCTGGTGAAGGAGTTTATGTAAGGACTATTCTGTTCATTCCCGTCGGTGAAGGCTCCGGCCCCGGCGTGGGAGCTCAACGTGGTGCTGAGCAGGCTCATGGGGCTGCCATTCGAGCCTCTGCATTCGGCCCAGTTGAAATACTTATCGTGGAAGACTGTGTTTCTTGTGGCCATCACCTCCGCACGACGAGTGGGAGAGATCCAGGCCCTCTCCTGCAAGCCTCTGTGCTTGACTTTCCACGAGACGAGGGTGGTGCTGAGGACACACCCCTCATTCATGCCCAAGGTGCCATCAGACTTCCACCTCAACAAGCCCTTGGTGTTACCAGTTTTCTTCCCGTCGTCTTTGTCGCAGGCCGAGAGGACTTTGCACTCGCTGGATGCAGCTAGAGCGCTGAAGTTCTACGTGGACCGCACAAAGAGTTTTCGGAAGATGTCACAGTTTGTGAACTTTGGACCTGTGAAGGCCCTCTCGAAGGCTTCCATTTCCAGATGGCTCTCCGGCTGCATCATGCACTGTCAACGGTTGGCAAACCGACCGTTGCCCGGCCGTCCGAGAGCCCATTCGACCAGAGCGGTCGCTGCTACCACAGCGTTCCTATCTGGTGTGCCCCTGCTGGACATCTGCAGGGCTGCTACGTGGAGGTCGACGCACACCTTCACGAGATTCTACTGCGTTGACTGGGATTCCAGGGAGGAGTCCAGAGTCGGCCAAGCAGTGCTGCGCAACCTGTTTGCCTGAAGGTGGGCCTGGTGAGGAGGTAAGAGATGCTTAATGTTGAGGTGTTGTAATGCCTAATGTTGAGCCTTGCCACCTCCTGTGGTTCTGCATGTGTGTACTTCTATGCATTCTTATATTGTGAATCCATGCCAGACTCTATGCTGGAGAAGGAACAAGTTACTTACCTGTAACTGTTGTTCTCCAGCATGGGTCTGGCATGGATTCACATGCAAACCCTCCCTCCTTCCCTTCTGCGGCTCTTCACTTGGTCCTACTGCCTCTTTACATGCTACCAAACCAAAGCTGAGGGTAGCTGCCAGGTGAGGGGCTTAGGGAGAGGGCAGTCATTGGCTGGGGGCAGTATGACCTGGAGACCCGTGATTGGTTACTACTAAGAAAGACAGATTAACGCTTCCCTCGAGGAATTAGGGTTTACCTAAAAGGTAACTGGCGCCACCCACACCAAAGGTAGAACCCTTGATTGGATAGCAGAGCACAACTGCCATTCTTCCATCACCTCTATAATACCTCTGCCCTGGTCCGACCACCATCTGATCTCCTTCTCCTTAGAAGCCACAGTTCCCCGACGTGCTGACAGCATAGCTCCTGGCATTTCTACTAGAATTAAAAAGAACATTACAGCCGACAAACTCATTCCTACCTTAAACTCTCTTCCTGCCCTCACAGACCCATTCACCTTGGTTGAAGAGTACAATAAAGTAATGCTATCTGCTCTAGACACAATAGCACCTTTGAAAATTAGAAAGTGTAAACAGAAAAAAACATGTGAATACATGGTTTTCTCTTCACCTAAAATCCATTAGACTAGAGAAACGCAAATGCGAACAAATATGGAGACAAGACCCGTCCGATACTAACAAAAATAACCTCATTAAACTAGCCTCCTTGTACAAAAAAGAAATAATCCTTGCCAAACAAGAATCCTACAACCTGCGCACCACCCAAGCTAACTCAAATACAAAAGAACTGTTTATTCTCAAAGAAATAGAAACGCCCATCCAAGCCCCAGACACCTGCCTTAAGGACAAAAACTGCTGCACTAGCATCCAGAGTGCCCTAGCTAACAAGATAACGACCCTCCAGGCGAAGATTAACAATAAAAAAGAATCTCTCCTCCATGCTTCTAATCCCAATAAAATCACTGCTCCTCTGCCCTGAACCCCCCACCTCCCGCCCCTCCCACGCTACCTACACCTCTCTTCAACTTCAAGGAAATATCCATCCTAGAAGTTGAAAAAGTCATCTTAACTCTCAAACCGTCCAACTGCCATGGCGACCCTTGCCCAGCACAAATTATAAAAGATGCTGCACGGGACCTTTCCCCTTTCATTACCAAGTTTATGAATGCCTCATTCTCAACTGGCACCATTCCCAACAATCTGAAACAGTCGTGGGTCCTCCCACTTCTAAAAAACAAATACTTGACCCGTCCATACCCACCAATTATCGCCCCATTACTACAGTTCCGTTCCTGCTTAAAATTCTAGAAAAGGTGGCGTACCTCCAAATCCAACAATATCTGGAATGCAACCACATTCTAGGAGTACGCCAGTCAGGATTTAGACCTCAACATGGAACGGAAACTGCGCTGATCGAACTCAAAGCACAAATAGACACCTTGAGAGACAATGGCAAAACAGCACTACTACTGTTACTTGACGTCTCAGCGGCGTTCGACCTGGTCGACCACAAGACTCTCTGCTACCACTTAGATTCTGCCACTCACTTCTCACAAGAAGCCATAGGATGGATTCAATCCTTCCTAGACAACAGAACTATGCAGGTTTTCTCACCCTCGGCAGCTGCCGACCTGATACCTATCACCTGTGGTGTGCCCCAGAGCTCTTGCGTCTCGCTTACTCTGTACTGTACAACATCTTTACAAAGCCCCTTTTTGATGATCTAGATGGCCTGGGTATCACCTACACTAACTATGCGGATGATGCACAGATCCTCATCCTGCTGACGGGAGATTGCAACAAGGATTTGCCCTTTGTGAATAGTGTACCTCATCATCCAGGCATGGATGGCATCTCATGGTCTATGCCTGAATGATGACAAAACGTAACTCCTCATTGTTAGTACCACTGCTAACCTCAACAAACTGGGCCACCTCTACTCGAATTTCATAATAGACAATAACAACATCACAGTAGCCAAAGAAGTCAAAACTCTTGGATTCTATCTAGATTCTACTCTTACCTTCAAAAAACAAGTAAACTCTATGGCCTCAGCTACTGCTTATACCTAATCAGCTAATCAGAGCAGCTAAGCCCTTCCTTTCACCTAATAACTGCATTACCTTAGCAAGAGCCCTTGTATTATCCAAACTGGATTATTGTAATGCCTTATATGTAGGGAGAAACAAATACATCACCAACAAGATCCAGATCTTACAAAATAATGCCTTTAGAGCAGCCCTAAATATTCCCAAGAAAGCCCACATATCCGACCTTAGAAGATCCAACAACTGGCTCTCCATAAAAGACAACATTTTCCTCAAAACAGCTTCCCTGACACACAAATGCCTACACCAGGCCGCTCCACATTACCTCGCTACCAGATTCTCGAGACAATCCTCCAACCCCCCTTCAAGAACATCCACCGCCAACCTTCAACAGCTTCCCTGACACACAAATGCCTACACCAGGCCGCTCCACATTACCTCGCTACCAGATTCTCGAGACAATCCTCCAACCGCCCTTCAAGAACATCCACCGCCAACCTTCTACTAGTGCCTAGATTCAAACGCTTAAAGACGGGTGGAAGTATCTTCCCGGTCAAAGCAGCCCCAAAACTGGAACTCACTCCCACCTACCTTAAGGGAAGACTTACCTACCTACGCTTTACATCCAAGCTTATCCACTGGATTAAGGAACACGACATCTGACTCCTTACCATATTCTGCATACACCACCTGCCACTGTCTGTACTTATTGTATATAAATGTTCTTGATGTTTCTTGCCATTATATGTTTAAATTGTATGATGCCATACAGCATTGTAATCTAATGTATTTTAATGTAATGTAATTTAACTCTAAACATTTAACTCTAAACTACATACACTTTTACAGCAATGTAACCTAAGCTGAACAATCCTCTTTATGCTTTCTGCGCCCTAACACCCACGGGTCTGGCGCGCATTATAAATAAAAAAACAAACAAAATTCAGGCACAACATCCAATGGCCCTCATTACGACCCTGGCGGAAAGCGACTGACCGGACCGCCACAGCGTAAATAGCGTTTCCGCCATTGCACGATGGAGCAAAGTGCGGCCCATTCCGACCCATCGGGCACGAGCACCACGCCATGGCGGAAGTGCAAAGTCCGCGATGGCGGAAATGACCCCAAAACGGCCCACACCGCCGCCGTACGGCGCCCTAGGTGCAATACCGCCACCCATCATAGCGGACACCGCAGTGAGCGCCAACCGGAAAGTACGGCGACCGTAAATATACGGAAACGGAAGTAAAAACATGGGCCCGGAACGGGAAACAACACCCCGTACACCTATAAAACCACTAAATACACACAACCACTAAAAACACCACCCTGAGACACATCCCAACCCGTCATCACCCTAGTGAAACCAAGAAAAATGGGAAAAGTAGCGAAGAAAGCGTGCGACCGCAAGCGGCAGGTCCACTTCTCCCGTGAGGAACTCACCGTGCTAACAGAGACCCTCCAGGAGAATGCCGCCGCCGTCTTCTCCACGCAAATGACCAGGACGGCACTTGCGAACAAGAAGGCCATATGGGCCCTGGTGGCACAGCGGGTAAGTGCGGTGGGGACCGCACCCCGCAACCCACAGCAATGCAGGAAGCGGTGGGACGACCTGCGGATACGCGTCCGTAGCATACTTTCTGCCAACCGCAACATTGCCACAGCCACCGGGGGAGGGTCGGAATCACCCATCAAGCTGACCCCCTGGGAAGAAATCTGTGCCTCCACCATTGGAATGGAGAGCATAGAGGGAGTCGGAGGGATGGAGAAAGGAGTGCAGACATCCGGAGAATCAGGTAGGTGGCCCAAATAAAACAATGCCAAAACCACAATGTACAATCATGTGAAGTACCACGTGCCCACATAGTGCAACAGAAACACATGGCCAGGAGAACGTCCACACACATTGGCCTGATAGCGCACTTTAAAACCACAATAAATACATAAATAATTAAAAACCCCAAAAACACCCACTACACGTGCAGCAGGCACACCCTAACTGCAGGCTGCCAAACAACTGCACCCTCACTCCACACACAAATGAAAGCACCTCCAAGGCCCCGACCCAAATCACCCTCAGGTACCACCCCAATGCATGTGATACATTGCCATTCCAATTCCCACAGACCCATTAATAACGCTCGCCCTCCTTTACTCCACCACAGGGTCCGATCCAAACGACGAGCTCCAGGACACCCCTACCAGCACACCTGCAAAGAGGGCCAAGACCGACGGCCAAAGACCCTCCACCTCAGCTGCACGCATCAAGACACGGCAGCAGCACATATCAAGTGGCAGCACACAGGAGGGAACATCAACAGGCACCCCAGCAGCCAGCATGCCCACAACAGCACCACCACAGGTCCCCCCAATGGATGCCACAGAAGGTACTGCCTCTGGTGGCAGCAGCACCATAGGTGACACCCCATTAATGGCAGCATGCTCCGACACAGAAGACGGGGATGTCGAAGTCAGATCCATCCATGACCTGTCCCAATCCCCCTGTCTGTTCCATCCCGTACACCATGAGGATACCACGCAGGGGCACCCACAAGACGACGACTGGCCATCCCCCACAAGCCCTGTGGCAGGGCAACATGAGGCGAACAGCCCCTCTGTGACACCACCGCAAATGGCCATGGCCCAGCAGAGGCAACAGTCCCTCGACCAGTTAATCGTGCAACAGCAGCAACTGGCCACGCTCCTCAAGGACCATGCCGATGGATGTGGGGGCACTAAGGCAGACATAGAAACATCAACTGAGACACTTAGGGCACAAATCGAGAGTAGCACCGAGAGCCTGAGAGTCCAAATGGAGAGTAGCACCGAGAGCCTGAGAGTCCAAATGGAGAGAAGCACCGAGAGCCTCAGGGGGGAACTGCATGCGACGTCCAAAGACGTATGTGCCGAACTTGCCGCAGTGCGCCGTGTGCTCACTGAGCTCTCACAAACCCTTAGGGACATGCATGGACGTGAGCAGGCAGAGACATCATCCGTTGCAAGTTCCGTCCAGGGCAGCCCCCAACGTAGATCTGGGAGGAACCTGCGCTCCACAGGCAGGGGTGCCCCTGATACCCGCAGAGGGGGCTTGCAATAGCGACTGCCCACTGACAATGAGCATCTTTGGACACTGGTGTTCGGGGGGGAGGTAGGAGGGTGGAGGGGGTGTGTTGGGCTCACTTGGGTGGCGGGTCGATAGGGTGTTCAACATGATATCACATATGCCATAAACAATGCACGATCAAACAATGAGATGTGTGGACAATGATCTTTGTGTACTAGGCCATCATAGGCGTACAGTCCATATTGTGCATGTACCAGACACACACACAGTGCCACGAGTCCCGTGTCCATGTATCAGCCACCAGGCGTGAGTGCTAGAAGCATGCATCTATGAGATGCTGACGAATTTCACGGCCCTCCTGTGCCTCGCAGACTCCTTGAGGTGCTGCCACATCCCCACCCTCATCATGACCATCTTCAGGTGCTTGCAGTTCTGCGTCAGGGGGCATGGTTGTAGTCCTCCTCATGCTGGTCCCGTGGGTTCTGGACTGGTGTGAGGAGCCATCTCTTCAGTGGATATCCGGCATCACCTGTATGTGGACGATAAACGGATTATGTGGAATGCCATTGCTACGTACTCACCCCCCCCCCCTTCCTGCCAGGTCATTGCCGCATCACATACCCCACATCATCATGCATGAAATGAGACTCACCGAGTAGCCAGGATCTGTTCCCTGCGTGTCGCTCCATGTAGCGTGGTATTGTAGAGTTCCTCAAGACCATAGGATCATGGGTTGATCCAGGGAATCGGGCACAACAATGTGTAATGATCCTGTTGGAGTCACACACCATTTGTACATTCAGTGAATGAAATTGTTTTCGGTTGCGGTACTGGGCCTCCATGGCATGTGGGACGACCAATTCCACATGGGTGCAGTCGATGGCACCAATGCAACCCGGTATGCCGCCAAGTGCATGGAATCCCACTTTTGTGTTGGTTATTTCCTGCTCCGAGCGTGGTAGAGAGATGTAGTCGTCTGCGTGCTGCAGGAGGGCATCGAGCACTTGCAATAGTGTCCGTGAGAACAGTGGCTGAGAAATGCCATGCAACTGTCCGACTGTGTGCTGGTAGGTGCCTGTGGCCAGGAAGTGGAGTACAGACACCACCTTCAGTAGGGGTGGGATGGCGGTTGGGCTATCTATCATGCTGACAAGGTCAGCCTGTGTCATGTCCACAATGGCGGCTATGGTGTCCCGGTCCAAACGGTAGAGGGTGTGGATCTGCTCAGCAGTGAGGTTGAACGGATGTGCTCGGAGGCGTGGGATTGCGGGCTGCCTGCGTGGTGGTAGTGGCTGTGCTGGCAGCCCTTGCTGGCCCTGCCTTGCCCTCCTCCTCCTCCTCCTGCGTCTCCTCCGTGCGGCCAGTTGTAGTTGGTGTTCGTCTTCTTCTTGGAGTTGGAGTACTTGCAGTGCTATCAGGTCCCCCAGGGCCAACATCGCGAGTCCTGCCGGTAGCATTTCGGAGTGGTTGTGGGAGGAGACTGGGCGTGCAATTTATGTGTTTTCAGGCTGTATGGCCTCCACCTGTGGTGATTCATTCCACCTGTGCAAGCTGCTCTCCCCTTTGGGCGAGCACGTCCCGCACACAACGCTGCAATTCGAGGAATGGCATCTTGCTATTACAATCATGTATTAGTACCCGATGGCCGTGTAACATTGGTTGATATGTTCATTCGGCTATGGTCCCATTGTTTCACATGCATTCTTTGCAGTCGCGAACAGACTTGTGAAGGGTCAGTGGAACGTAGTACTCGAGTAACGGTGGACCCTCATGCATCACTGTACCGAGGTTCACCGACGGGCGGGGCGTGCCATTTGTGAGTGAAGGCAGTTGCCATTTTCACACACAGCCGCACTAGATGGTTTAATTTGTGATTTCAAGCGGCCACAGATGCCTTTTCGACGTGATGTTGCAAATGAGGAATTCGAAGGGCGGCGCTTTCGGTCTTCAGCTAGCGGCGAGGAGATGCCCACAGGTCTGACTGCAAATATAACGTTCTATTGTTCAGTGTCCTTGGGACAGGGGCCATGGCGAGGATGCAATGATTGATATGAATAGTTTGGGATGCGCAATAGCGAAGTGGATGATGAGGCCGGACGTTCCCAAATACATGTTACTTCACAACACTGGAATTACGGGCTGGGGCACAGTGGATTTTGCAGGCTGCATAACGCACAGACTCAATGGAATTCTCACATGTTATGTGAGTATGGTAACAGGCGTTCTCATTACGGGATGAGGGAATGATGAATGGATGCATGGGCAGATGATTTGATACGGTGTTTGCCATGTACAGGGCTTCTTAGAATCTGTCCGTCTCCCCTGCGCTATGTGATGCAGGGCTGCCATAGTGGGACCATCGTCTATCTGGCCTTGTTGAGCCCTCCCTGTCTCGACGCGCCTTCAGACACTTGTGTCCATGCACGTTACCAATCCCATCTGATGGATTCTGTTTTCACAGACGCATGCACAGGTACACTCGTTTGTGATGGTGTTTTCACCTCGATATGGATAGTTATGAGTCGCAAGTGGTTTTGGGGTGGTGATGATCCTTTGGAGTGGGCTTGCATGCATATGGCTGTGGATTTAGTGTGATCATTGAGGTGAGTTGTTCGGATGTAGTTCTGATGGCCATTCTATTCTTTTTCTTTTCTTTTGGTTGACAGGTATCTCCTCCCCTTTTGCCACTGCCATCTGTATGCCACTCCTGCAGATGGCTTTTACTCCCGACACCTGCTGCTTCGTGTTAATCAGTGGAGCAGCATTACGATCTTATGGGACGATCGCCAATGGGCCACATGCCCTTACGCAGTACTAGTGGCTCGGAGCAACATTTCGGCCTTTCAGCTGGACTAGTGCCTCCCTATTGGGACGGCCCTGCGGTTCTAGGCGCTTCCATGTTGCCTTTTCGTACGGAATGTAGCCCCTGTGTACCATGAAGGAACAGGGCGTCACACAAGAAGTAGCTGGTCATTTCTTGCGGATGCAGCCCACAATGGTGAAATGTGTTTTGGAGTTCATGGCCTAATGGCTGTATGGGCTTGGTGAATTTGTTGTGCATTAAATTTCTATTCTGATATGGGCCGTGTAGCGTTCTTCTTTGCAAGTGATGTGGCATATTCCTATTTGGGGAGCGATGTATTGTGAGGAGATCTGCATTGGGTTCCAGCTTCGGAGTATAGTTGCGTGGTACTGTGCTGGGCGCGTTTGCCTACGAAGCCCAGTGAGGTCAGGGGTGAGGGCTGCCAATATGACTGTTTGGATGATGTCATGCTCAGGGGCGGGGGATTAGGTTTTGTGTAACAGATGCCGGTCAGCCAGGTGGATTGGTGGAATGATGTGATTATCGGAATTATGCTGCCTGTGTTTGCGTGCGTTTCTTGGTGGGAGACTGAGGTCATGTCCATTGGTATAGCTTCTGTATTCGTGCCATCTGTGCCCTGCAGCTCCCATTGGCCCCTCTTGTGATTCTTTTGTTCGTTGGCATGCATGGGTGACTTGTACATTTCACTGGTTGCATTGTGACTTCGTTGCACCTACGGGGAGTTGTACTATGTGGCCAGGGAGCGGTGTACAGGCACTCAGTGGGGCCGTTTACGGTTGATTCGCGATGCCGTACTTCTCACCATGGCGGAATGGTACTTTCCGCCGTGCTTGATGGCGTTAGGTACATGTCCGCTAGGGTCGGAATTCGCGTACCCTTGCGCCATGGTGCTAATTACGGTTTGGCATGGCGCGCGCGCGCGTACTTGGTGCAGTTAGCGTTGGCGTTCACTACGGTGTCGCTAATGGCATCGTACTTTACGGTGACGGGTCATAGTCGCACCGAGCGCTATTCGATGGCGGTATTGCATTTCCGCCATCGTTTTTCGCTTTCCGCCAGGGTCGTAATGAGGGCCAATGGGTCCATGCCTCAGGCGTGTGCGGCAAGTCCAAAGACAGATGATGACATGTCCCATAAGAAGAACACTTCCTTATTTGGAGATCGGGAATGTTTACCATGGAACGAGAGGGGCCACCCTCCAGGTCATTCTAGGCCCCCTGGAACTTATGAGACACCAGACAGACCACAAGAATTCTGTGTTAAGCCCTTTGAAACCTTTACTCTTCGAATCAGTGTTTGAGGAATACAACCTTCTGTTAAACAGGGCAATAATACTGTCTCTACTTTCCTCAATACCAGACTTGTCTTCAATCTCAACCTCAGACATAAAATGTATTCATCTTTTTGACAGGGCCCATTTGGGTAGATGCACTGTTCACTTTGCTTCTACGTTGATTGAAAACCTAGTTTATAAACATCAAGAGGAGATTTTGCTAAAGGGTTTTGAAAGTTATTATATGAATAAAGGGGCCGACCAGGATGACCATCTTCCACACAACCTAACATTGACTTTGAGCATGATCGGCAGCAGCGTACCCACAGAACCCAACCAGACGCAGGGTGGGAATTGGCAAAAGAATTGGCAGTGTAAATCTGTAGCTTTGTTAACTACAGAATCAACTGACACATCGGGTCCAATCACATTGCAAATGATGATAGTGATTATCTGTTTCAATTCAATCTCCTCCCCAATCGAGGAAGTGATTAATGAATTGGAGAATCTGCCGATGAAGTGGAAAAAATGCTTATACCAAGACCCCAATTGTTGTAGGCGGTGACTAACTGTGAGTGTTTTGTGACTGAAGAGGAAGCGGATGTGTGTGAAGGAGAACACTACCTCAGCTCTTTTACCCTTGAGATATGGGAAGAAAGTGCCACACAGCAGACTGGTTTTCATTACTTTGCAGATGAGGGTTCGTTCAATCTAATCTATTATTTGCTGGCAAATGGGGAAAAAAACTTCTACTTGGCAAAACTTGGGGGCAGAATCTATAATTTATTATCTGTTTCTGTGTAATGTAAACCAGGATAATATATGTTCCTTTGAGGTCGGAGATGCCTAGGAGCGATCACTCGATGCTCCAGCTTAATCTAAAACTGGGATTGTTTTCAGCAGTGGATACGAGTGGCCCTACTAATTTAATTATACGAGTTCTGAAAACAGGGTGTGCAAAATTGAGAATGTGTCATAAGTAAATTGCAGATTGAATAACTGGCGGGGTCCTTTCCCTGATGAACGTAAGAACGCACTCACACATCCCTCGGAATTATTTTACATAGTATCTAAACTAGGAATGTCTGGCCCTGACCTAAATACTTCTCTTATAGCCCCGTTTGTTCCGAGGCACAGCAACAGATTTGGCAACTCCATTAATGAATACAAAGTTTATAGGGCATGCGATAAAAGCACTGAGGTTATGTGTAACGTGGAGGATTTTGTAAAGGGGAAAAGAACCATTAAGTCGACGTACAGTAGACGGCTCCAAACCCACAGATTTCAGCTCCACATTAGGGAAAATCAAAAAATGTTTAAGAAACTTGTTGATAAAGATACCCGTTCCATATGGAGAATGTTAAACGGCACATACGGTCAACAACAAAGTTTGCAGTCATGCTGTGATCCGGAGGGGTCTTGGATTGGATATCTATTTAAGAAATTCAATCCAGCTGGTGTAGAAATAGATATGGGGGAAAATATCCCTGGGGGTGAGTTACCTGGGAGTTTGACTTTGACATGCCTGACATCTCTCTGGCTATTGACAAACTGAATAATTCCAGAGCAAGTGGACCAGACAGGGTGTCGAATCAGATCTATAAAGAAAATCCCATCTTGGAGCGGCCACAGTGGAGTGGTCCTTAGCATCGGGGTCCTTTACCAAAGGCTGCTAGGCAGGGGCTGCCTGGAAGGCTAACCTAATTAGGGCCCAGTTCACCAATGGGAGGCGGTGGCCAGAGGGAGGAAAGAGGGGGTAGGAACAGGAAGCAACAAGGGGGGCGGGGGGGAGAAGGAACACAGGCGCTGCAGCGCCAAGGAGCGCGGCAAATTAATTAAAATTATTTTATTTTAGTAGAGGCGAGAAGCCCTGCACAAGCGCTGCGGCACTAACTAGATTTGTAAAAGCTAGTATCCAAAATAAGAGCTCTCTGCCTCTGGTGGCAACACTTACCCCACTACGAGGATCATGCACAATAAACGGAGCCCATGTGAGCTCAGAGGCACACACACAGTCTGGCCCGTTCACCAATGGGAGGTGGTGGGCGAGAGGGGGAAGGGACTGGAAGCAACAAGGGTAGGTGAGAAAGGGAGCACAGGCGCTGCAGCGTCAAGGAGCGCGGGCAAATTAAATAAAATTATTTTATTTTAGTAGTGGCGAGAACCCCTGCACAAGCACTGCAGCGCTAACTAGATTTGCAAAAGTTAGTATCCAAAGCAAGGGCCCTCTGGCTCTGGCAGCAACACTTACCCACTACGAGGATGAGACACAGTATAAGGACACAATATTATTTTCTGTTATTTTATAAAGGTGTAAAAGTTTATTGTAAACTGAAAAAACACTTTTAAATAAAAATAAAAGGCCAAGTTGTCATGAGGCCCACATGAGGCCCTCTGGGTAAGGAGCTGCAATACATGGAGAATTGCAAATCCAGCTTGCACGTGCAAGGCAACCTAGGATAACCTTCTGTAATATATACACAATATGCCTATGAGAAACCCAAAGGCGTCTCACCTGCTAGTCCCCGGGGATCTGTCATACAGGTGGCCAGGACACGGCCATCGCTATTGGATCCAGTTCCTGGGGGTGGACCAGTGCGGGAGGATCACCTGGATGAGGGGTTCTTGGGGAGTGGAAGTGGGACACTGACGGGTGAGACACAGTACCCCTTCCCTATAACACCTTTTCCTCTTCCTACCCCGTAGGATATTCAGAAATTCTACCCCCGCACCTTTTCCAACACAAACACTTTCCTACACCATAACAGACAACGGACGAACACCTGAGACGTTTACCTGACATGTCCCGATACAAGGGTCAGGCAGAGTAAGGCAATTGACAAAAACTATGCACACCTGACAGTCTTTTCCCTTCCCCACAGGGATAAAAGGCGGTGCACGAAAGCACACTTCGAGCAAGGCTGAACGCACGAGAAAGCAGCTATTCCGTATCGGCTGTTCAAACGGAGGAGAAAGGCGGAGAGACCTGGAGGGATGACGAGAAGGGAATTACCCTTGCCCTTTTTACCTGTGTTCTGCAAAGCCTCCGAAAGGGAAGTCATAAGACCGGGAAGTCCATCTGGCGTGTGGTGTGACTTGTGTCAACGGCACATGGGGCCCTCTCGTGCTGATAGTCAAAGCAGAGAGAGTGTTAAATTGGTTCTACAAGGGTCTAGCAAAACCTCTCGTACACTCGAAAGTCTTTGATACATGAGAGAAAACAAATTGAATAGTGAAAATGGTGTTTGGGCCAGAAGATGGAAACACCATGAGATTTTGTGAAACTAGCATCTGTCCTAGGATAACGGAGTGCTGCACAATTGTTTAAAAAGACATGATTCTTGAAGATTGCAAGGTGATAATATTTAGTCAAAAGGGCAGTGTGAACCTGACGGAGGTAAGCCCGCAGAAAACTAAGAGAAATGATTCCCACAGTGTATGAAAACTAAGTGAACTGTTGTTTGAGGCAATTGTGAACCCGACTGAGGGATGTCTACCATGCTGGCAATTGTGAACCTGACCGAGGGATGCCTGTGAATTGAAAGTAACTAATGATATATCTGTGAACATTGTGACGAATAGTGTGAACCGGGCAGAGGGGTGTCCACAATGGATAGTGGGTGAAAAGGGACATTGAGACCATTAAGAGATACGTCTTGAGTGAAAGGCTGAAGTGAACCCAACTGAAGAAGGCTAACGTAGCAAGAAGGATCAGAGCCCAGCGAAGGCGGATGCAAGGGGCGAGGAGCAATCGCCCATCGTGAAAGGACTACAAAAGGAACTTATGTTGGTTTATTGTTTTGCTACAGCCGGCCTTGTAAGGCAAGACACTTGTTCAGGAAAAGAGACTTGGCTACGGAAGGTCCTGTCATCGTTGAAAGGAACCTGTAACCCCGTGCTGGCGAGGCCCAGTATGCTGTGCTCAAAGATGCTGCCTTATCCCGTGCTAAAAACTAGGGGAACGGAGACCCAGCTATCACCTGTCTGGCAAAAGGTTAAATGTAACCAAGAACCACAGACAGGTGCCCCTGTTTCTTTTTGCTTTGTAACTGAGTAAGCACTGCTGTAACAGTGCCACAATGGCACAGGGCCGCTTTGTGCGCTTTATGAATTAAAATAAATAAATACAAATAAATAAATACCATCCTTACTTATCATTTGGTGAACACTTCTTTTTTTTCTTGAAAACATTATCCCACACTATTTTTGTAACTTAGTTGTAAGGACTGGCAATAGTTTTTGTTAGTATAGGCCCTTTTTATTTGACAAGACGTCACTAGGATTGCTTTCCTATTATTTGATGGTCGTAGCTTTAGAATTTAGGTTTAGAATAGCCGTTTTTCTCACTCATTATATAGTTTAATAAACACCCTTCACCTGTGATCACTTGTCTGTCTTTACTGTTGCCACCATAAGTTTCTTACAATGCCTCAATATGATTTAAAAATCTTATGTGTTCCCAGTGCTCTCTTAGAGACCATATTTTTTGCCAAATTGCATTCTGGTATTTGTAGTTTCCCAGTCAAGCTGGGGGGAATAATAACATAATTGTCCACTTTTTGCCTAACATAGTTCTAGAAGGATTTATATATTTGAATGCTACTATGGTGTGTGCACTTTTCAAGTTATCTTTACAAAGCAGAGTATTGTTGAAAGCCATACATGGGGGTGAAGAGGGGAAATTATGAGTGCAAGTAAGTCATGAGTTTTTGCACAGGATGTGGCATGAAAGATTGCAATCCACAGTGGTGCAGTTATTTTTCCATGATTGTGGCTGCTTTTCAGGGCACAAGTGAAAGGACACATGTGGGTGGACAGCGTAAAAAATGTTCAGAGGACGAAGGCAACCCCTTGGGTTTTTGTGACATTGGCAAGCTTGCTCAAGTATTTGGCTACCAGGATTTTACTCAGGTCGTCATGTTCCCAGTACAGGCGCTTACCCACAGGACCACAAGCACTTGTTTCGTATTGGGATTTTGTTTTCCAGGGAATATTTGACTACAGAGTGCTGGGTTTAAAAGGTGAGCTTCTTTTATACTTTGCCAGCATATTTATTGGAGCATTTCCTCTTTCAAAAGAACAAAAAAAAAAAAAATATATGAAGGAAAGATATGATGTGATAACACATACCAAGAGACAGTAAGTTTGACTGGGGGAGAGTATGAGGATAAACAAGGGAGGTAACGTCACTAAGGGTGGCAGCAGATTTTGGCCACCACAAAAGGTTGAAAGGGTCTTTGAAGATGCAGTGATCAGAGGATGCAAGGGTCTGGAACAAAGGAAGAGTGGGTAAGTGTGCTGTTGGAGGACAGTAGCTCAGTGTTACACTCACCTGATATCCGCGGGGGCGTCTGGAAGGCTCTGAGATCTGGAACCCTGGATGCGTAGTTGCCCAGTGCTGAATAATGAATCTGCAATTACAGAAGGGAGGATTTGTGATAACTGTCTATAATGGGTGAATCTCCAACCTCCCTCTGACCGATTCCCTTCCCACTGGGTTCTTTTCTCACCTTAGTTATTTGTAGGGTGAGCTATCCGTCCTGCGTTTCTTGTGCAGGGGCGCTTGATGTTTGTTGGCGAGCTGCCTGAGTTGCTTCACTGGTGCAGTTCGCCTTCCTTTGGCCCAGGCCTGCTGTGACCCCAAATCTGCTGGTCGGCAGGTAGGTTTGTTAATTGTAAGTCTTTGTTCTGTTTATTGTGGGAATTCGTTAATGTCTGTATCTCTTTCTTTTCAGGTGCAAATGTCTTGATGCTGGCGTGCCGGATGGAGAGGCACATTTTCTAGGTAAGGGAAAGCGTGAAGCGCAGCGCCTTTATTGTCTTTTAAAGCTAACATGTGTTTCCTTCTTCTTCTCCTCACAGGCCGCTGTGGTGCAGTGAGTGGATGAGAGCGCAATGAAAAACAAGCCAGTGGAATCCGTTAAGTTAAGTACAGCGCTGTGCGGTTGTTTAATATTGAAAGCGAACCTGAATATGTCTCTTTTCCTTTGCAGATGTTGCGGTGGTGCTCCAGATGGAAGCGTGGCGTAGCACGATGGAATTCAGGTAAGACTGATGGAATTCGGCGTTTTGGAAGTGCACGTTTTAATATTGTTTTTCCCTTTCTCGTTATTGCAGGTCGCAATGTTCGAACAGCAGCTGTAGTAGCGGTGCGCCGGAAGTCCTTAAGCTAGTACTCACAGGTGAGTGATGTTTCTTCTTCTCAAGGTTTCCACAGAATGCAGCCCAGTTGAGATGGTGTTTTCTCAGGTAAGACAGAATAATCTTGTCCTTGTTCTTACAGGATTTCAGGAAGATGCTGAAGACCAGAAGCTGGACACGGTGAGCGTCACACTGCGGGTTGCAGAATAACTCGAAGCGTGTTCTGCAGTCAGGGTGTGGTTTATATAGCCCAGGTAAAGTAGTACCAGGGAAAGTAGTTCCAGGCCTGCCACACCCAAAACACTAGACCACATGGCTTGGTTCTTAGAACTAGACTGTGTGGGTGCTTCCATGTTGGATTTAAAGGCACATGTACATAAATGGGACCTAGCTTTAACAGCCCTTCCTTCCTACATATGATCCTGGTGCAAAAGGCGCCAGGAGCCCTTTTTGCAGAGGTTTTAAGGCCCTCAGGCTTCTGGTGGGAGCCTGCTTGTGGCACAACTTGTGCCCCCTCACAGTGGTCATGACACTCTGCACACATTTGGTAGAAAGTCACATGTTTGTTCAATTTGGTAAATTGATATTTTATCAATAGTTATAAGTTCTGAAGCTGCGTGACTGTACAAAGAATGTGGGTGTGTATGTAGGTATGTGTGTGTGTGTGTGGAGGTTCAGTGAAAACGAGTATGCGTGACTAGAAGGAGGGGTGTGTGTTATATCTGGCTGTGGGTAATGGGAGGTGTAGGAGATGGCGTTGCAAAGGCTAGAACCCTGCAGGGTTCTGGAACTCTAATGCAATCAAGAGTTCCAGGAGAATCGGTTGGGAAAGAGAGCTGGAGGGGTGAGATGACAGGAAGGGCTGTTTTACCCATGTATTGTGATCTATTTAAAAAACAAATGTTGCTGAGCAAGTAAACACAGTGTGGAAAAATTGCATATATAATATATATTACCATAAAAGTGCTGAGTGCTATAATGAAAAAAGATCTACCATGCAAATCAACAACGTGTACATGTAGTAAGAGCTCCATTGTGGCAATTATAACTCTCCAATAGTAAAAGGGCAATCAAATGAGCAAACACACACCCAGATCATAAATAAATTGTGAGGATACACACAAATACATTCTTGTCTTAGTGCTTTATAAACAGTAGCAATGTAATACATGTACTAATTACAACATAGGATTGCCAAAGTCATACTTCAATGGCAATTGGCAGTATGCAAAATAAATACAATCCAATGAACGGTATCATGCCTGAATTGCTGATAGTTGTCCTGAATGAATGTCATTATTGACAACACCATGCTCTTATTGATTCAAACACATCATTGTCGAATTGTATTGGGGTCTCGTCATCTATTTAGTCCCTCAATAATGAAGAAAACGCACAAAGGAAAGAGCAGGTCCAGTGCTCCAGATCAGATTTTGAGATGGGAGTATTTTACTCCCTATTTTTAAACGTTGATAGTAAATGTGATTTCTAGTGTTGTGGGAGTGTTTGTGTGAGGCGTGCTGCACAAGCTTGTGGTGCCTGTGGCAGTGTTTTTTTTGTTCTCTACTGACGAAGGCGGAGCAAATTCTCAAAACCCCCCACTCCGATGCGGAGCATCTGAGTGTTGTGGGAGTGTTTCTTGTGTTCCTTCTAGGAAACGTGGGAGCAATGAGACCTTGATGGATCATCAGAATCCCGTGAACCAGCCACTAACGCGACACCAGATGAAGCGCTGCAACTCGATGTAATTGCATCCGTCATTAAAGCAACATCTGAACACCGAAGAAAATGCTTGTTCCACGGAACCAGTACAAGTATGTGGTGTGGGGGGAGCGCAAGTGACTACTTTACAGACTGCTTAGAGCTGACCCTGTGTGTTTCCTCAGAGCGCATGATTTTTTAACTTTAACACAATCTCCAATACGCCTATGAGCATAGATTCTGTTAGTGCCCCACCTACCCCTATGCCCCCAGAACAAGATGATGATTACTCTGAAGGAGGGAAGCTCCTCCAAAACAGAGCAGCATGGCAGGTACAGATTCCCAGAGTAAAACATGACATACGAGAAAAAAGCTGCCCCATACAGTCTAACGACACAGATGAACTACATGAGATACAACTCACACGAATATCGCAGGAGAACGTTAGTGATCTCGCAAGTGTCCCTGAAAGAGCAACGGAGCAGGGTCGTAACAGAGAGAGTAAGGTTGAGAAAATAAGAGAAGGAGAAAGCCGCAGGAAGGTGGATACCCCGGGAAACGGAGGGATCTCACTCACAGAGGGCGTAGAAAACCGAGAAACCGTGCACCCTGCAACGGGTGTGAGGCCTGTAAGGGGACAAACTGCGCCCCACGCTTGACTAGGTGATGAACAGTGGAATTGGGTATCCAATTTAAGAGAAGGTCTGCGGGAAGATCTGGACACAAATGACGCGAACAACGTGAATTTTGATTTAGCCACTATAGAAGTGCTGGAGAGTATGACAGTTGATAGAGTGCACACCTGCTGCACGCCGCAACTCTATTGCAGTGGCGGACCAACTTCTCAAGGACCTAATGGCACTAAACATGAGAGTAAATTCAAACAGAACATGTAAACCAACGCAAGACGAAAAAGAAAGACAAAGTGAAAATATAAGAGCAAACACTCTTATTACGACTTATGAAAACTCCATGGAGAAGTCGCCCAGACAGTCACAAAAAAGCAACAAAGGGGCTATGGAGATCGACAGACAACCCCTCAAAAGATGGAGAGTTGACTCTAGTCCTTCCAATTTAATTTGCTGTACCCAAAAAAGAAATATTGCGGGATAAATACTAGAAAAAATAGCAAACCAGCTCTGAGGAGAAGCCCATATCAAAGAATGCCTGATACAGATGATGAAAGCTCAAGCTCTAGTTCCACTGATACCATGGATGTCGTGGTTGGCAAGGCCCCTCTGGGCCATAGAGATTCTGTGAAAAGACTGAAAATGGCTCCTAAAAGAAAGGACACCCATATGATTGTCCAGACAAAGCCAACATTTGGACTGGAAATGGTGGAAATGGTACAAATAGCAGTCAATGAATTAAGTCCTAACATCATGTCAGCAATGACGATTGCTACAGTGCCTCTAACAAAAAGTTATGACCAATTCAATGAGAACTACAGAGACCAAAATACCCCGATTGCCATGGTAAACTCTGAAATGACTAAGCTTGAAATTAAGCTGCAGGAAATGAGCTTGCAACAAATACCATGAAAGAGCTTTTACGAAACAATGGGGAAGAGGAAAGACTTTTAGCAGAGGTGGCTAGAGAAGTCCTCACATTATTAAAAATAAATAATTGCCCAAGAGATGAACAGCAAGCAGTTAACTTAGAGATAGCACAAGAACGAAAAGAAAATAATAGGCTGTCCATATCGGTCCCGAACAAGATTCAAAAAGATAATGGAACTCAAGAAATAGAAAGTATTGTATTAAATGACACGCAGAAGAACCATATAATGGAGTCTACAAATAAATATGGTGATGCGAGCCAGGTGAGCCCCAGAATTGGTCCAACTTTCTTACAAACCAAGGTGGCCTCTGTAGATGTTTCAGAAACTAACGTTGCCCGAATGGAAGAAATGGTGGCTAACCTTCCTTCAACCTCGGCAAATGCAGAGGGCTCTGCAATTGATCCTGCTAATGAGGCCCTCATTGTCGAAAATCTGAGAAAGAAATCAAATGAGACTTCTGCAATATTTGAAAAAACAAAAGCAACATTTCAAAGTAATGTTGAATCAAAACCTATTATATGCAACAACGAAAAACATGCCAAAACAAAAGAATAAGAAAGCGAAAAATTCATGTAAATTCTTAAGGAACATCAAAGCTGTGAAAGTAACAATTCAAACTGCTACTCAACCTCAGACAATACTAAGTAAAAAAGCGAACATCGCCAAAGTAACACTTGATGAGAGGCTGACTCTAATGACAAGTAATCGGCCTATAGAGGTAGAAAGTGAAGATATTACCGTGGGAAATGAATTACTCAACCTGTCGACCTATGATATAACAGATGAAGAGGAAGACGTAGCCCCTAGGGAGTCGATAGAGGCTAGAACAGTCTGGTG
The DNA here is from genome assembly GCF_040938575.1 of Ambystoma mexicanum. Taxonomy (NCBI): domain Eukaryota; kingdom Metazoa; phylum Chordata; class Amphibia; order Caudata; family Ambystomatidae; genus Ambystoma; species Ambystoma mexicanum. Next base: position 918,198,801 of record NC_090926.1, on the reverse strand, counting down.
TGTGGAACCGGACGAAGCTCAATGCGATGATCCACAGCGGGAGTCTCCACCCCACTAGATAAAACAAACAAAGCAAGTGTGAGAGGTGAAAGTAATGAGTCAAGATAAAGATGAATTGTACACAATTGAAGACAGAAGAAAAAGGATAGCCCTTAGGGTGGAAACTCTAAAACAAATAGATTGGTAAAGAAATTACAAGATACTTTCTTGAAAGTTGCCCCTAAAACATGGGGCTTTAATGACGCAAAGACGACTCTAAAAAGAAAGCATGCAACAAGACAGAAGTTCTCAAACAAGAGACAAAAAAAGGATGGAAACTGTCTGTTATTAGAAAGACGCTACCCAATGTCAAGGCGAAGTCCGTCCCAACGCGGAAGTAGCAAGAACTCCTACCTCCCCTTGACGGTCTTGGTGCCTGGATTAGTTAAAACACAGGTCACCGCAACCCCCACGGGGAAAGAGGGTTAGGGTCCACGGATTGGATAGGTTTCGGGATGGTAGGATAACCGGATTGAGGTTTAGGGAGATGTGATGGATAGGGAGAGGGTTTTAGGGTCAAGTTGTTCCCAGACTCTGACCTTCTGAGTCTGGACTACCTTCTCCTTGGTAGTTGCCTTTGTAACTCCTTGGGCATTCATTCAGTCATGTATTCTTACCACATGCATGCTTTACCCTCAGACTGGAACCCAGCACTTGTTCTCCACATTCACAAGTTTGCCCATTCTTGGCTTTTTCTGTAAAACACAATATTCTATCGGGCTTCTATCTACAAATCACGTCTGCCCCCTTGTTAAATACACCACAAGTAAACATATGTTCAGATACAATGCTTTGGTCACATAATGCACTTAGCTCTAGTGTTCTGAGTCTTCCAGCGCGCTTCTTCCGCCCGCCGGCTCCGCAGACTGTGCGTTGCGAAACGATCTGGTCGTTGTTGATAGCGGCTCCCTCCTGACAAAAAGGGAGAAAATTAGCTTTGCCCTTTCACGCCTTGTGGCCTTTCACAAATGCTCGCTACTGCGAATACTGCATAGAATGGCCCGCAACAGGCGAGCATACTGCTACGTTTGCACCCGCAACTGGCGAATGCATGTCACATGCAAAGTTAGTGGGTTAGTTAGTTCGCGAGCTTTCGCGTATCTCCCCCGCAGTGTGTAAGTTTTCTCAAAAGTCACTGGTAAGCGGAGTCTCTTTCCAGTGCACACTTCCCTCTGGTTAACTTAAAAAGCAGGCAATGTACTTATCTTTGACATCGCGGGGCCTGAAGGTGTGTCCAGTGGCGAGGGCGGCCCCGCGAGAAGTTTCACCGGAGCTCCGTGAGATGCGTCCTCTCGGCAGCAGAGTCGAGCACGGACGAGCTTTCTGGGATCGCGCATGCGCAGTAGTTTCTTCGCGCATGCGCGTTGTGTCGGGCGTTGTCCTGGGCGTTCCTGGGCTGCTGGAGCTGTAGTTTCAGGCCCGGGGCTGCTGGGAAGCGTAGTCTTCCTGGTTTTCTGTGTCCTGCACACCCTGTACCCCTACACCAAGTACATCTGCAATGCGGACAAAGGTGGCAGCGACTCAGAAACGTTCCACCCACAATCCCAGTAACCACCCTACCTTTATTCTTACCATGTGGGCGTGATGCAGGCCGTGGGTTTCTGACACCCAAGCCGAGATGGTCTCATCTTGAATAGGTACAACGTCCCACAATTATTTCATCATATCCCGGCCCTGAAAGCAATTCGATCAAAAGACATCGAGATGGTTGAATTCATCACAGAATTGTGTTTTGATCGAGTATTGATACATTTATACTCAAGAATCATTGTGAAATCATACTTGACAGATATGATGAGTTGCGGAACCTGGGCTTTAGATAGAAACAAGAGACTTCATCTCGACTAGCCCCAATTTCTCTAAGATTACAATCGACAAAGACACTGAGTCCAGGAAGTCTCAGTCTAAAAATACAGGGCAGTTGATGTCTTGGGGCAAAACAAAAACTCTAGAAATGCCACTGGAGATAGAGGAGGAGAGCGAGGAAGAAGAATTGAACATCTCGCCAGATAACAATAGCCCAAAAAAATCTATAAAAATTACACTACAAGGACTCTGCCAAAAAAGTGTCTAACTCAAACACCAAAGAGAATGAAGCCAGAAGTAAAATAAACGACTCTTGGAATTGGCTAGCAGAAGTGTTGAGTACCAGCAAGCCCAGTTAATGACGGACAAAGGGTGTATTAACTACAAAGCGGATGTGTACATGGAACACACGTGGTTTTACACACTTGCTTACTAACTCTTCAAAAATTCTGGACTCACTTGACATTATTTGTTTACATGAAACATGGGTAACAAAAGCACCATGTGTAGAAGGATATGAACTGGCTATAAACACAGCTATTATTCAGACCAGAGGACGACCAATGTCCGGACTAATCACGCTTGTTAAGCGAGATAGTGGCCTCTGAATATTAAGGTCAAGTAATCCATCCCCATATATACAACTCACTAATATAGTATCGAAATCAAGTGCAAATGGAATTAGAAATAAGATTTACATACTTAACATATATTGGCAACATCAAGCCACAGGATGGTTGGCTTTCATAGACTAAATATGTGACATCTTGAACAACATTGTAGCAGACCATCACAATCCACAGACGATTCTATGTGGTGACCTTAATATGGAAATACTTGGAACGGAATCCGATGCAAAAAATGTTTCCACTAAAACCAATAGTGTGAACTTACTAAAAAAGACATGGTCAAAAGAGATGGAGGTGAGAGGAATGAGGATGCTGAATGGAAACACTCAGGGCGATGTCCCGCCAACACAACTTGATAAAGGGGAATCCAAAACTCAGTGCTAGATTCTTTTTTTGTATCAGATAACAATGCAAATGACATCAGTGATCTTAAAGTGATAAAAACACAACAAAGTGACCACAACCTAGTAAAAATCAGTTTCTCATGTGATATGATAGATCAGCCAAAAGCATGGAAACATTGCCTAACAATAGAACCTGGCCAGAATCTCTTGAGGATGGACAAAGCAAAGATTAAAAAAATAACAAAAGACCTAAAAGACTAGACAATTGACCCAGAAAGTGACCTAATAGAATACAGCCCACTATTGCAAATATATAAACAACAAAAGATGGGAGTCAAAAAAACCTTTGTCAAAAAACATGTCTTTGACCCAGAAGCCATGGCCAAAAAGCGAGAGCTATGGTTGAGCATCAGAAATATCTTTAGAAATCACACAGCAACTCAATGAGAAGAAAAACAGAAAAGGAAAATGCAGTATAAAAACTGTGCATATAAAACTGTATATAAAAGTGCACAAAAATGTTTTGCAACAACACGATGCTGAAATTATGCTGAGTAGCTTGGCTCAGAAAAATTCCAGAGACTTTTGGTCCATTAATAATGAGATGGAGAGGCCTCAAGCAGAAGGACAGTGTAATATGGTGAAATAAGAGCAATGGATCAGTCACTACACAAACCTCTTTAAGAAAGAGAGTATCACCTTTGACCCAGTACTCCCAAAACTCAATCAATGGAATCTTACAATTACAAGAGAAGACATCTATACCAACATCATCTGACTTAGTTCATCAAGGGCACCCGGTCCGGAAGGCCTGACAAACCATATGTTTTAACCAAGAATGGGCCGACTTCTGTTATAATCTCTTTGAGAATATATTAAAGAGGGGAGCATTCCGTCCTCTTGGAAACTGGCCATAATAGTGCCCATTTTTAAAAAGGGCTTAAGATCTGAGCCACAAACTATCGCCCCATAGCGTTACTTGACGTGATAGAAAAAAATGTTGCCCACCAACTCTTGGTCCAACTAACAGCCTGGATCAAAACTGCCTGAGTTTTCGATCATCGGCAGACAGAATTTGTAAGAGGTGTGGGGTGTAGTTTAAATCTGCTAATTTTAAACCTCTTAAAAATGGAAGCAATTCGTGAAGGTGTTACCATCTACCTCGCCTTTGTAGATCTGGCGCATGCCTTTGACGGCGTAGACCGTGAGTTGTTGTAGACAAAAATGGTTAAAAAAGGCTGTCCGGCAGCTTTATTATCGGCAATTAAGGAATTGTATTCTGATACACGAATCCAAATGTGATTGGACCGAAGTGGACAAGTGTCTTCGCAGACCTTTGGGTGCAACACTATTTAACCTGTTTATAGCCGATGTAGGGTTAGCCCTTGAAGAACCACAATCGTTTCCGCCGAAACTTAATGGGAAACAAATAAACTGGATGATTTATACGGGTGACATTGTGTTACTGGATCTGACGCCAATAGGCTTAGAAAGAAAGTTGACTGCCCTGAAAGATTATACTGACAAAAACGGCCGAGAGATCAATGTTAGAAAAACAGAAATTCTGATGCTCAGAAACCTCTAAGGCTCTAAGAAAACGCAGCCATTTTTCTTTTCAATGGAAGGTGGGTAAAGAAACTTTAAAATGCGTCGCTCCAACACAATATCTTGGCATAACAATGAACGCAAATATCACTGATGAGCCTATGAAAAGGAAAATCATAATGAAGTGCAAACAAATGGCTGCTCAAGGCGCCATGAAGCATAAAAAGTTTAGTAAATACTCCTTGAAATTAGTGGTAAACCTCTATAGAAATAAAGTAATTCCGGCACTTATTCATGGAGCCGAGACATTGTTTAGATGTCCATATACATTGTGGGCTCAATGTGAACATATATTCTAGAAGGGAAATCTCCAATTACCACAAGGCTTTCCAACTACCTGCATGCGATATGAGATCAGCTTGACGTCCATTAACGCTCGAGTTACTTGGAACACGTTGACATTGTATAGAAAGGTCCCAGGAGCGGATAATCTACCCCAATTTGAGATTCTAAACAATTTTATTGAAGCAGGTCAAGACACTCTGCTATATAAGTGGACACAAAGCTGTTCCGCAATCCTCAAAGAACTGAATACCAACAATGAAATTTTGATACAAAATCCAGACTCAGTCAAAAAAACAGTATGGCAATAAGACTGGATCAACACAATCGACCCGCGACAACAGCATAAGTGCATGAGGAACTCTGCATGGGAAGCAAAAGCATTAAATAAGCTACCAAAGTACTTGGAACAATTCCCTTGCAAGAAGCTAAGATCAACTTTCATAAAGTTTAAATTACATGTATTTCCTACCAAAGAAATTAATAATATGAGAAAAATCAACACAGGCGATGATCTCATGTGCAGATTCTGTAAAAAAAAAAAAATCTGAAGAATCGCTAAAACATCTTGTCCTGTATTGCCCGGAACTAAAGATCTCAGAACCAGGTACATGGGACCAGAAATTGGGGAATTTCCATCAATAACCGGAGAGGAATGGTAGTCAAAAATGTACAAGGGAGAAAATAACAAACTAATCTCTGCCTTGTCCTCCTTTCTTGAGGAGTTAAACAAAAGATTGATAAATATATGAGCTAGCCAGGGAAACTGTGTCCAAGTTACTCATGGACTATACGGAAAACAAGGAAGCTATGGCTCCTGATGAGAGTATATTCCTCAGGAAGGTTGTTTTTGTCTATCACGCAATAGTAATCTGGGCCGATAACATATTAAAATCTGAATTTGATAATGACCATAACTATACAAAATCATTACCATCTTGTATGGTCTGATTGTCATCGATGACCTTTTATGTTGAGGTTAAACTATAAATGTTAATATTACACTATTGAGGGCCCCATGAAATGGACATTAGCGATATAAGTATCGTAATGCTATTTTCATTTTATATCTAAGAACTCGTTTTTGCAGCGACAAGTTTATTTTCCATATTTGTATTAATCTTTCTTGATTTCTTGTTTATATTCTTTTTTTAAAGGTTTGTAACAAACAAAAGAAAAAAGAAAAAAAAATGTGATTTCAAGAGATTAAAAATGACTTTTGTCCTTTGCAAGAGAGTAAAATGTATGTGGCATCCAGCCGACGTGTGCAAACACTATATGGAAATCATTACCAGGCAGCAGCTTTCAGCATTGTGACAGAATACACCTTTCATTATTTCTCTAAGGTCTGGCCATTTGATCTCTCCTGTATATATTGTATTGTTGAAAAACGTAGCCAATAACATAGCAAAGCAAACATGAATTGTATTGTGTGTTTTGAGGTTCGATAGCAGAATTGTCTTTTGATGTTTAATGAAAATCCTCATTTCCTGGAGCTATTACTACCTAATGGTATACCAATGCTATGATACAACAGTGCAGAGAGGCAAGGACTCTATGCTAAATTCTATACCTAATCTCATGGTCGAAGGGTTATTTATATAGTGCTTTTGGCAAAGCGCTGTACATAGAACATATTTATCACAATTATCACCAAACCGAAGTTGGTACTCTATCGACCTTGAAAGGATGAAAGGCCGAGTTGGCCTTTGCCGTGATTCCAACCTGCAACCTACATATCACGCACAGATCCCAACAAGTGCTCAACCTGAGCCATCTTATTGGCTAACAGCCTTCAGAGGTCGGTAAACGGAGTATCGACTGAGGTATAATAATCACAGTGCCTAGATGTTGGAAGAACCATGTATCAAGCGCTACATAAAGTTAAAGACCTACCTGGATTATCACAGCAACAGGTTTTGATGAGTTTCTATTTCAATTACAAATGTAACTTTTTGTTTGTTTTTGAACAGCGCTTGCACTTTCTGGAGAGTCAGGTTTTTGATGTTTTAATTGTAGTCTTGAAGATTTGAGAAGCTACAACACCGGTGATTGGTTTAAATTTCAATCACTCAGCCTCAGCAGGATAGCTCAGCAGCAACATGCTCGCCTTGGAAGCAAGACGAAACAGAGCAACAGAGGTTCGATCGCTGGGTCCGTGCTTAGAAACCTCTGGGTATTAAGCATGTTATAAATAACGTATCATATCATATAATATCATATCACCCTTGAGCAAAAACTCTGCTGCCACTGACCATTTATAATAATGTACCCCATTGACTGCAAGGTTGAATGAATTTAAACTAGATGGTGCATACTCATTTTACACAGTGTTTTTATAATTAAAGTGTAAATTAAATTATAAGTGTAAAAATTATATGCCTCCACATGATTATGCACACAGCACAGGAAGTCTGAAAAATACAATTGTGCAATGCTGGTTTACTTTCAATGTAAAAAAAGCATAATTGGTTACAAAGGATGAATTCTCAATTGCAACTTAGTTTTCCATCTTATTAACAATACAATCCTAAAATGCTAGAAAAATAAATGTTCACAGTGCTTCTGTTTGCTCCATGAACATCAACACAGCAGAAGCTGAACGGAAAGAAAATCATTCCTTTATTACAGTGAGCAGTTTCTTTTTTTGAAAGGCTTCAGAGAAATACATTCTATTTCAGAGGCTTTTCTCCAAGGCTTGCAATTACATCAATGTAGATAAAAATCAAAAGAAGCATTCGGGTTTCTGTCAGGTTACTTGACAGAAACCCGACCTTTGCACTGCCCTCTGCTCTAAACGTCTGTGTAAATGAGCACAGGAAAATAATAAAGCTGTCGTTTTTACAAGATTTTCATGCGTAAAAAAGCCTGGTGTGAACCTTATCTGGAGGTCTGAGCAGGTCATTTGATGATCCAGACGAGCTTCAATTTTACATTAAAACCATCATGTGTAACCATATGGAGAATGCCTCCACTCCGCCTGTCAGGCATTGGGTGGTGGTGCAGAGTCCATATTGTGGCTTCCACCATGAGGACCCCAAGCCCTCGTCGAGACACATAGAATTAAAATGTACACATTCATTTTGAAATAGCGCTGGTTTGTTAGAGGTAACTATGGCTGAAGTGTGGGTATGTTCCTCCAAATGATTCCAATTAGCAGCTATGTTAGGGGCTTCAGCCTGGCCTTAGCACCTCAGCGTTTACGTTTTACACACAGGTTTGAACTATAATATATGATGTATGTAATTTTGGGTGGGCAGCGTTCTTAGCTGCGAGTGGGGTGGCACCTGCATGGTTCTCTATTGTGACATTAGAGCTGGAACATTAGGTTCCTCCTTTCTCCTATCATTTTCCACATGCCAAAGCTGGGACTTTCACTTTCCTGCATCCTGGTAATGTGCTTACATCAGGTGGTTATACCGTAGGTAAATGGACTTACAAGAAACCTGCCTCTTCAGATCGCCCCGAAAGGCTGATAACCATACAAAGGGAACAGGCTTCATGTTTCTTCATAAAACTGCTGGAATGTTCATGGTGACGCTAGCCCGGTCAAAAGATCCAATATGGGTGCTGGCTAGCATTCATGTCCACCATTAGACTATGAATGTTAGCAATATATATATGCCCCCACGTTGATAATCGTGGTTGCTAGCCTAACTTGCATAAACCTGCAATTCCATTTGCCGGCACCCCCTTGATTCTTGGGGTTCACTTTAACATGGCAAAAGACTTGCATCTGGATAGGAAATGTACAGCCCTTCTGTCAAACATTAGATGCCACAAAACATGTTTAGACATGATTGCAACCCTCTCTTTCACCGACGTTTGCCACACTTTACATCTTTGTCAATTTGAGTCAAATTGTTTTGTCAACACCTAGGGCTTGGTTTACAGCATTGATTACATCTTTCCTGACACTGGGCTGATATCACACTACTTAATGCAAGATGAAACAGGGGTGATTGTGATATTAGACCATGTGTCGGTGAGTGCAATTAACCTGGCTGATTTCCACCTTAGACCCAACAAGCGTGTTATGGTCCTGGCCTTGGTGTAACAAGATGGGACAATAAAGAACATCTGTCAGCATTTATATGGTTTTCAGGCATTGAATGGGAAAGGCAAGGGTTCTTGAGTAGTGGTATTTGATGTCTAAAGGCATTTTTGTGCAGGCCTCTTATACAGCCCACTCTAGAAAAGAATGTAAGGAACTCTGCACTAAAGAACGTCTGGTCAAGGTGCTGGAAAAGGGGCTTGATGGCTCTGGCAATCCTAAGGTTCTTGACATGCTGAGAGAGGCATAATTGCTTGCTTAATTCAGTCCATACCAACTAGCCGGCACATTGTGTTTCTACTTAACAAAGTGAAGGGCCTAATTCCTGGCTGAATATATCAAGGTAATACCAAATAAGGCTCAAATAGCAGTGACCTAGATAGTGAGTTGAATGACATGCAGATAAAGGACGGATAGGCATATTTTTTAATTTCGAAATCCAGCTTTCTAACTCGGATATATTGTTGGGTGGGGACACCAAATCTCATCCCTGACCCAAAATACCTATAGACCTTCTGTAAGCACTTATCTCAGAAGGAGAAATACATCAGGGTATTGGATTGCCTGAAAAGAAAAAGTTCCCTGGCCCGATGGACTTGCAGCAGAATATTATTCTAAATTTGTAGAGATGCTAGTTCTAACATTATGACAATTATTTGAACACTGTTTGCCTCATTCAGCTCCACAGACTCCTTCTATGAAGTGTCCCTTCGAGTTGTCCTGAAAACTGGGAGATCTAACACTTTGCTAACCTACAGGCCACATTTCTGTAACAAATTAAGAATGCAAGATCTTTGCAAAGGCACTGGCCATGAGGTTAAACGCAGTGCTGACTTTGCTGGTCTCCCCAGATCAGGTGGGTTTTTTTTGGGTGAGAGACCGGCAGGAGACAACACCCATCTCTTTCTCGATTTCCTACAAATCGCAGGCAAAAGGTAAACTCTGACATCGACTAACTTCCTCTGTGCTGCGATCCCTTTTCACTTGGTTAGTGGGGATGCCTACTGCAAGTCCTCCATTGAGTAAGGCGCCAGATCCCCCCCATCCTGTTTATATTAGCTCTAGATTCCATGTTGATGAGGAATATGGTGAGCATGAGATTGAAGATATCACCTAAAATGAGATATCCTGTGTGCCCACTTTGTGCCAGAACCAACCCTGCCCCGGATGCAGGGAGTGGAAGTTGGGGTCCCCAGTCCCTAACCCCCCCCATATCATTAATAGTGCTACTTTGTCACATGATTCCTTCTTTCTGGCCCATGTTATCGCTCTTCTGTGGCAGAACTACAGCTCCCATCGGGCCCCAGCAAAAAAGCCTGGACCTGAGCCTGGGGAACAGAATCAAGAACAGAAAGGGAATGGAGTTGTTTTTCACTTGTTGACCAAAGATGATACACCAAACACCTGAACTATCAACCCCAGGCGGACTCAAGTCAAATAGTGGGGCGGCGGAAGATGAACTGGGAGTGAAAAGAAACAGTGGAACAGGAGATACATTGAAATCGTCCCAAAATCACATTTGAATCGCACTCACCAGCACAGATGGAAACCACTAGAACAATGAAATTCCAGATCAACAGAAAGCAGAATGACCATCCGAGAATGCAAACAAAACAGGGCTGGAAAAGGGGTAGGGGCTTGGAGGGTGTCTTTAAAGCCTCTCTGGATTAGAGAGAGCATGAAAGTGATTGAGAGAGTGTGGGGCAGTAGGGTCTGGAGAGAGTGAAATGCGGTAGTGGGAGAAGTGGTGAAGACAGAGTGAAACAGGGAAGGTAGTTGCAAAGAGGTATAGAGAGAATGGTAAGCATAGGGTACCAGGGGTAATCAGGGGATTATGTGTAAGATAAAGCGGCGTGGAGAGAGGTGAGTAGAGTAGAAGGGGGAGAGGAGAGTAGAGATCGAAGAAGCAGGAGGAAAGAATGGTGAAGAGGGAGGAAAGGAGAGGAGAGTGGCGATTAGGTGTGGACAATTGATGGACCGAGGAGGAGAGTGGGTAGATGACTAGAGAGAGTGAGAATGGATCTGAGAGGAAGAGGAAGAGATGAAGTAGAATAAAAGGAGTAGTGAGATCAGGGAGAGGAGTGAAAAGGAGAGACTGAGGGAGAGACTGAACCAGAGCATCCAGTATTGCACTTTTCCCACCAAGCCATATTCTTCCTCTTAACAAGTGTTACTTTCCCATCATGTTTCCTGGCTATCGGATGCACTGTAAGGCTGCTGGCCTGAAACATTTGGGATGTGTTTGCACTTCTATGATTATGGAAATGGCAAAGATCACGGCGGGTAAAGTCCTAAACTCTGTATCGCCCATCTTATCCAGTTGGTCACCGCTCTACATGTCATGGTATGGCCTTTTGGTAGCCTTAGAAATGGCAAAACCCTATAATATGCTGTATGCTTTAGCCATGCTACTGTTTCCTTATGCCTAGATATTTTCTGGGCATTTTCTACAAAATGTGAACGCACTTTGTTTCACAGGCAGAGAGACCGTGCTTTATATTTGCCACAGTACCTATGGATAAAGAGGCAGGGAATATTGGAGTGACAGACGTAGTGGAGTATCACCCAAAGTTTACTCTTCAGCAGGCTCTATGCTGGAATAATGATTCCCTACTGCCTAATGTATCCCCATGGGCATTCATTGAGTCAGTCATGGTTAACTCCATCCCGACTGTAATTCTTTTACACACAAGTTACCATCACACAAAGGTCGATAAAATGAGATAAAGTAGTTCAATATTTCTTTTGATTCATTTTGTTCTTTGCCTAGTATGCCTGCATAGCATTTTTATTAAATTCCACTAAGAGCGAACTAAAGAATAATGGTGGGAGGACCGATGATCACTTAGGCAAAATGGATCAAACAGGTTATTCTCATGATGAACCAACCATGGATTGGCCAGAAGGGTAAACAGTTTCTTCAAATACAATCGGAGTTTCACGTAGATCAATGGTCTGCAAACTTTGGCTCTCCAAATGTTTTGGACTATAACTCCCGTGATCCCTTGTCATTGACTATGCTGAATAGAGATCATGAGAGTTAAAGTCCAAACCATCTGGAGAGCCAAAGGTTGCAGACCCCTGATTTAGATATTGGCTACTTCCTAGAACATTTACAATTGATGAAAGCCATTTCTGCTGCTCAAGGACATTTCTTTGGGGATAACTGGGATGACACAGATGACAGATATATGGCTAGGTGATGTCACAAAGTCAGGTGTTACCTACAAAAAGGCATAAATCATAAAATGTATGTTAGATTAGTTTTGTTTGGGTATTTACAAGTAAAGGTGGCAACTAAAAATCACATAGGTATACAAAAGCTATTTCAGAGGTCTCCTAGATGAGAAAAGACAGTCTGTTACATTTCTTGGGATGCCCACAGCTCTTCTAGAGCAATTCAGTGTTTTTGTTGTAGCCTTTGGTGGAACTCTGGGGCTCTTCAGTGATTCTCTCATCACTGTGAACAGGAGATATGCTTCTCTGCCTCTAGTCGAGTCGAACATATGATGGCCCAACACTGCTTCGTAGGTTCTGCCAGCAGCAGGGCCAAGAGTTTCCAGCAGGCACATTGGGTCTACCACTGGCTGTGTAGAACATTGACCACCTTCCTGTCCAAGAGTCCTGGCACCAGCCACTCTGTCCATTTTGAGGCCTCAAAAACAGGCTTGTTGTAAGAGTCTGTGTTCCAGTTAGTCTCTTCTCTCATCCTTCCTTCTGTTCTCCTTCTGCACCTTTCTAACCCTTCACCAAATGATTGTTTCTACACCCATGCATGGTGTACCACTTTTAGACACCACTGTGTTGATCAACTGCACTGTTGAGTGGATCTTCACGTGCACCCTTCTATGTTGTTCCTCCACTCCTTTCTCTTCACCACCTCTTCCTTCACTCCTTTGATGTTCCTTCACTTCTCCTCTATACCTCTTTCTACCACCTCATTGTTCAGTCCACCACCACACCGCACAAACTCCTTCACACCTTCTCACTTCTCCTCTTTCCAGCCACCTCCTCTTTCTGCTAAAAAATCCTCTCTTCCGCTCACATCAACCTTTTTCCTGCTCTGTTTCCAAACACTGTTACTAATGGAATACCCTGGTATGCTTTTATAGTCTCGTACTCCTTCCACCTGAGCCGGGCTATGCTCAAGGGCGTACATACGTGGGTGGTTCACTTGGTTCATACGTGATTTCTTCTTTTTAAGAACACATTTCATGGCAGGTGTTTGCCTTTGGGACATTTGTCTCTCCCAAGTCCCAATGACCAATGCTTTATAGAGCTGGCCCACCATTTTGAATTCTATTCGAGTCCTGACCATGTGTGGTGATTACAGAGCTCAATGTCGAGTGTGGAGCGGTCTCTGCCTTTCCGTACAGGTAAGAGGTTTTGCCCTCTGTTTAATAGTTTTTTTCTGGCGCAGAATAAAGCAGATCTACCTGCACAGCCCGACTTAAAGAGCATGCAGAGCTGGCATCATCAACAGTATATTTCGGTATATCTTGGATGTTTTTTAAAATGTCAGGTATGCCAGTGTGCATGAAAAGATCTCCTTGCAACTCCTGCACTCTTGCATACCCAAGCACCCACCTTGAGGGTCAGCCTAGGGACCTTGTCAGAGAAAAGGAACATCAAATCAGTGTCATAGTACTGCCTAGGTAAGCAACAGAAGGACCGACGTATGTCTGGAGCAGATCTGGACTCTAAAAACAGAACATGGGTTTTACTGTATCACAAGATCAATGGGATATGGCCTGAGTTAACAGGCAGTCGGCCTCCCACTCAGCAACCCTTTCATAAACTATATACTGGCTGAAATCTAGAATGCTTGGGACCCCATAGAGGTTACGTAGAATGAAACTGTCATACCTGATGAATGCCGTTTTGCTCACATGGTACTGGGTCTCCTTTCCATGGATTGGCAACTACCCTAGGATTTAATAGCATTGGTCCATGGTTTGGAATTCTGAACATGCCACCTTTGCAATGGGATGTCCACTCTCCCTGTGTCTGGTCCTGTTGTGCTCCAAGTCTAAAAGAAATTTGGTGTGCCTCCAGTATAAATCAGGCATACATGTTTCCTTCCAGGCTGCATCATTCCTTGCATTCTGGACCAAATTATTGGGCCCTGTCACTAACATCATACCCTCTTTTCCAACAGTATCAAACCACATGGTGGGCATAGGGTGAAACAACTTTCACCAGTGCAGAAACAGAGGTTGGGCAATGCTGTATGGTAGAAGGTTACCAGCGATGTGAGTTCTTTACGCACATGCACCCAAGGCTGTCAGTAAAACATTATCATATTTGAGTGTGGTATTCTTATCTCATCCCCCCCCCCCCCCACACTCTTCTTCCTCATGTCCAACCCTTTAGTATATGGGATCAGCACCTAATGAGATGTCTTTGAGGTTTTGTGTTTGGTTAAGGTCAATATGGGTTGGAGTTTGAAGCTGTGGGATGGATGGACTCTGAGTGGTTGCAAGAATGTCTAAAAGGTCAATTATGCCCACCTAATGTTTTCGCTTATGTACGACCTCCTGTACCTCTGTTCCTTATACCAATTCATGCTTGCAACAGTTATTGAGATTTTGGATATGGGTGAAAAAACATAGGTAAAATATCTGTAGAAAATAGCAGGGCCACCCACACTACAAAGGCCTTCTAAAAAGGGATTGATGGGGTTGAGATCAGAAGGACCACAATTACAGATCTTCTTTTGCAGAGGACATGACCATTTGCACAGTTCCAGCATTCCCAAGTAGAGAGTGGGGCAGATGGCAAGAGTCGTGGGGTTAGGTTGGGCTCAGTGATGGTTATAGCTACTCCTTACTAAGCAAAGAAAAAGGTCAGGAGCACACCTCAGTTCACTCTGTGTATCAACAATTAATGTTTGTAAAGGGTGCAAGGGAGAATATCAACCCTGCCACTATGTTGAGTATGATAAGGACAAACAGTGAAGTGCCCACCAACCGTGGGTCAACCCCGTCCTCCATACAACTATGGATACTGGGTACCAGTCAATATTTAAATATATTGTATTTCAATACCGGTCTCTCCTGTAGAAAAGAGTCCTGCCTCTTCCATACTATTATAATTAAAAAATCTTTTTTGTTTGTCTTAAGTTTGTCTTAAGTGAAAAACTGTTTTCCTTTTTTATAAAGTATATTTCATAAATTCGAAATTACACACTCCAGTTTATATGTTTAAAGTTTAACAATAAATCAAAATACAAATAATGATGGTTCAGTTTAATTTTTGGTTGGATCTACGCATTTCGGGGAAACCCCCTTTTTCAGGAGCAATCAATCTTCACTTTATCTTTAATATTCTTCATTCCATTGTAGGATCTAAGGTCTAAACACATGTATATCACATTAGTATTACACTTCACTGCAATATTCTCCCACTTCTTATCCCCGTCATGGTGTAATTAGAGAGATTCTTGATTTTAAAAATTAGGACCTATGTTATGTGCTTGCTGTAATTTTATATTTTAGACATTAGATTTGAAACAATTGTATTACTTTATTTTAGTTGGTTGAAAAACCTTATTGCTGCTAAATGTGACTATTAGATTTTAGAATGAGACTTCATCTGACTCAATCGAAAATGTGTTTCATTGACCGCTTCTGTCCGCTGCTTTTGTTATGCCGGCAGCAGGACTATAACTCCCTTGAGTTGTGTAGTCCTTTCCTCCCATTTATTCCCTTGCCAGGCGCACCAGCGCGGCGCGTCAGGGTGGGGCCAAGTCTGCTCAAGTCCGGACAGGCCGTGCAGGAGTCACCATCATTAAGTTTACTTACCTACAAGATTTCAACCAAAGGTAATTTTAGTTTCTATGACATTGTTTTCTTATCTTGGCTCTATATTGGATTTTTATACATACGCTAAGTACGTTGAGTTTAGCACGATACATGAAAACCAAGGATTCCTGATACTTATACCTTTAACAGTCTTTAGTGATTGAAAGGGTAACTGCCTGCAGATAAACATTTACCAACTTACTATATTACTAGACAATAGATACTAAACATGAAAATGTCATTATTAAACACACATTCTTTAGACAAATCAGCTGCTGATGTGCGCGACTATATCCTGGACAATAAAATAGATATTATGTGTATCACTGAATCCTGGTTGCAGGACTCTAGTGGTCCCAATATTGATCTGGCTACTCCAGATGACTACTTATTCTTCGGTCAAAACCGAGAAAAGGTTTGAGGCGGAGGAGTGGCAATTATAGCCAGGCGTGAGTTGGCTTTCTTTCAATCACCCATATTATGTGATGGCTATGAAATTATACATATTAAAACCAGCCCTACTTCTAATAGCTGCCTTGATATTATTTTGCTATATGGTCCGCCCCATGATATGCCCACTTTCACTGAAGAAATATCACAGAACTTGGCTAATACTAACAAGCCTAATCAATCAACGATCATTTTAGGGGATTTTAATAGACATCTAGGGAAAGCATCGGATTCTGCTGCTCTGGATCCAGAATTACTACTGCAAAATAACCAGTTTATAGTTCTAAATAAAGAACCCACTCACAAGCTAGGTAACATTCTAGACTGGGTGGCAGTTAAAAATCTACCTACAGCCATTTTGACTATGGCTCCCTGTATCTGGTCGGACCATTTCTTTGTTACCTTTGAGATACAACCCCCCCTCCCTTGTATTCAAAAGGAAAATGCTACAAAAAAATTCACAAACAGGAACTTGCCTAATATATTTAATCAGCAGATTTAGAATGCTGTCTTAAGGAACTCATGGACTCTACGGAAAATGATGACACTCCGGAACAATTAGCATTACAATACGAACAGAGCCTAACTAAATTGTTGGATAAGACTTCCCCACTTAAAAGTAAAGTGGTTTGTGAGATGTCAAACGGACAAAAATGGTACACTGCTAATTTGGCTACTCTTAGGCAGGCAAAAAGGAAAGCAGAAAGAAATTGGATAAAGTTACAGACAACTGAGAGCAAAAGCAAGTGGAAAGAACTAGAAAAAGTCCATCGGAAAGACTTTTTAAAAACAAACAAGAGTATTTTAATACGCAGATATTAAATGCAAATAATGAGTCAAAGAAATTATTCGAAGTCCTTAGAAATTTGGAGAAACCCCAAGCACTTAAAGAAAGATAGAACATACTCAGCAGGACTGTGATATAGTTCAAAAGGCGTTTGCCAAAAAAGTTAATCTTGCCCAAATTACAATTGCTACTAATCGAGCTACCCTTACACCTAACCCCACACCGGTTGCACCAGGAATACACAAAGGTATTGCTTTGCAAAACTTTGCCTTTAAAACTATCAAAAGAAATGAATTACACTACTTGTGTTGAAGTCATCTTTCCAGCAAAATTAGTATTGAAACATCAGGAGATTTCTTTTCTCCATTTCTCTTACGTTTTGTCAATGCCACTTTTTCTCATAGTCATGTACCAGCTATCATAAAGAATGAAACTGTTACTCCTTTTGATTAAAAAAATTTGATCCAGGTTGCTAAAAAAACCTGCATTGGACCATAACATTGTAGTAACCTAAGGTCTATAACCAATGTGCCGTTTCTTCTGAAACTGGTAGATAAAGTTGCAACTATCCAGTTACAAGACTATGTTGAGAGACAAACATTTTTACATCCAAAACAATCGGGTTTTAGAACTGCACATGGAACCGAAACTGCCCTCTTAGATTTTCAGTCAGAAATGCTGGACATTGTAGATAGAGGTATGTCAGGGCTGCTGATGCTATTGGACCTATCGACAGCTTTCGATCTTATAGATGAAGAGAAACTACTAGCGAAACTGGCAGATTATGGGGGGTGTTCTAGTGAAGCCATTAACTGGACTAGATCCTTCCTACGGGACAGGAAATCAAAGATAGTTTGGAATCGGCCGTGCTCAAACCCAGAGATCATCCAATGTGGTGTTCCACAGGGAGCTTGCCTGTCCCGTTTTATTTAATATTTTTTGTTGTACCTTATGCGATGTTCTAGACGCACTAAGGGTACCCTTTTCTAATTACGCTGATGACACTCAGCTCACTATTGAGTTCAGTGGGATTTATGAGAAGGATCTGAAACAAATAGAAAAATATACAAGGCTATCCAGGTCTGGATGACAATGAATGGCCTCTGTCTTAATGCAAATAATTCTCATTTCTGGCTCTCCACAGGCACGGAATAAGCTTGATAGCTTGAAGGAATTACCTTAGAGGATCATTACATTAATGTTGTCCCCAACGTGAGGACCTTGGGAGTCACCCTAAAATCATTGTTGGGCTCTGAAGCTCATGTAAATAGTGTAGTCCATAAGACACAATATCACCTGAGATTGTTAAGGCTAGTAAAGCCATATGTATCCACAGCAAATTGCACAACATTGGTAAGAGCTGTGATTATGCCTAGGTTGGACTACTGCAATGCCGTCCTTGTTGGAGCTAGCAAAGGATGCATTAGAAAACTTAAGGTCCTTTTAGAATGATGCAGTTAGGATCATTAAAGGCACTTTGAGACGAGAACCAGTACCTACCCATAGGATAGAGCTGCATTGGCTCACAGTAGATGTCAGAATATGATTTAAAGTTAATGACATTGTATATAAATGTTTTGTTTGGAAAGTCTCCTCAGTATCTGCAGGAAAGATTGCCATTGGAGCATATTGCCAAAACCACCAGGTCAAAAGACTCTATGCGTCTGGCCCATCCAAGATTTAAAAGATCTCGAGGAAATGGACGGGCCTTTGCTACGCAAGCTGCAATGATGTGGAACCAACTACCACTGAAAATTCGCTGTGAAGTAAATAGCTCCATGTTCACGAAAAACCTTAAAATCTTTTTGTTTGCATAATAGATGCCACTATTATGCCTGATCTTGTTGTTTATTCTGTGTATGCGCCCTGATGCCTCTGGGCTCCGGCGCTATATAAGCAAACAAACATAAACGTAGTACTTATTCACCTGTTAAGGATTAAGTGTTGGATGTTCTTCAATGAATGCACAAACTGTACATCAAAAGGGGATGCTTTCAGGACGTAAGCACTGGTACCCTGTCAAAAAAATAGGGCTAAGGTTAAAAAAGGCCATCATTACTATATGTGGGATGGATCGACTCTGAGGGGTTTGAAGAATGTCTATAAGGTCATTTATGTCCACCTACTGTTTGCGCTTATGTACAACCTCATGTACCTTATACCAATTCATGCTTGCAACAGTCCTTGAGATTTTGGATATGGGTGAAAACATCAGTAAAATATCTGAAAGAAAAAACGGGCCACCCACACTACACAGGCCTTCTAAACAGGCATTGATGGGATGGAGATCAGAAGGACCACAATTACAGATTTTCTTTTGTAGAGGACAAGACCATTTGCACAGTTCCCGCATTCCCAAGTAGAGATTTGCAGAGAGTGGGGCAGATGGCAAGAGTCATGGGGTTAGGCTGGGGTCAGTGATGGGTACTCCCTACTAAAGTCAAGTCTTCTTCAGCAAGCCCATGGGGGCTCCTGTTTGTGTTCTGTTCAGAAAGGGCACCTATCATTCAGCACCCAAAGGTCACTGCTGAAAAGGAATACAGGGGCAAAGAGTTTTATAACAGCTGCGTGTCATCTGAGACACCCAGATTTAGATGCAAGTATGTAATTTCAAACGTAACATTTTTTACTTGCATTAAAGTAGAAATTAAACTGTGAATCCCCTGTATTTATGAAATTCGATAAGAGTGACGTAAGATTGTTCTGGAAAGAACATTATGAAACCACTATCATTATTATCATTATAAGATATTGGTAGAAACCAAATACTCACCCAAATTAGCCTTGTTTATAGAGAAACCAAACTGTGTTGAGCAAAAGTTGCAAATGGCAGATTAAGAGAAAATCAAAGAACTGCAAACAGCGAAGGGGAAAAATAGCTGCATAGGGGTCAGGCACCTTGTGGGTGCTCACTCGAAAGACTCTGGCTGATCCCCCCCCTTATTGTTGAAACTACTGATACCAGGAGGCCATAGGAGAGCCGCAAGAAAAATGTCAAAGTGGTCATACAGGGCTCGTGCAAAGCTCCCTCTACAATAAAATTCTTTGGACGACAAATAAACGTGAAGCTAAAATCCTGTATCGTGATAAAGTAGAAGAAACTGTGTGACTGGAAAATGTTAACCCGGCTGAGGGATGCCTGCAGAACGGGGCGAAGCATGATGCCCCAATTAACATTGTGTTGAACAAGAGTGAACGCGACGGAGGGGTGTGCACTGTGGATTGTTTAAAAAGACGTAGTGAACCTGACGGAGGGAGGCTAACATTCGAGAAGTGTCTGAGCCGGGAAGAGGGGGGACCCAGAGGTGAAAGCCATCACCAAAGGTGCATGAGGAAGAGGAACTTTAGTTTTGTTATTTTGAACACATCAGGTCCTCAGAGGAAAGAGACTTCTTTGTAGAAAAGAGACTTAACCACTGAAGATCCTGAGAACGGAACTGTAGCCACGTGATGTGCTCAAAACATGGGGAAGGGAGACCCCCGGCTATAACATCCTAACTTATTATTTATGAACACATCTTTCTTTCTTGTGAACCCTATCCCACACTCTTTGTTGTGTTTAGTTGTAAGGAAAGACAATCGTTTTTTTCAGTATAGGCCCTTTTTATTTGACATTAGCCACTAGGACTGCTTATTATTTGTTAGTCATAGCTTGCTCCCATCTTAGATTTAGGTTTACATTACGTGTTTTTTTTCAACCTACCTATACAGTTTAATAAACACCCTTGAACTGTGATCACTTGTGTATGTCTTTACTGTTGCCCCCATGAGTGACATGACAGTGAGTTCACGATATACAGAAAGTGATTTGTTGAAAAGACATGGGTGTCACAGAAAAATAACTCTGTTTTACTGGTCTACAAATACTTGTTCAACATTGTAAAATATATTTACGGGAACATAGTTAGGAGAGCTTAGCAGCTGTTTCAGCATTTACCTTTATTACTTTATTAACATTAAGTCCAATGAAGGTAGTAAGTAGGCCACATTCAAGGCGTTTTCTTTCCCCATGTTCAGTTTATCGGCATGTACGATATATACTTTTACACCTGTCTTCCAGTATTAACTGTTCTTATCGGTTCTCCCTTTGACTCACCAGCTGTGATGAACCGCTTAGCTTTTCTTGTCTCTGGATTCAAGGACGGTACCAGGATAGCAAGCATCTCTCCTTGCTTTAGTCATCAGCGGAGGAGGGCTCTGTGCACTGTTGACATCTGCTACAGCACACATCGGCTATTGTTCGCGGTCTTATGATTCCTTCTCCGGAGGCTTTGCGAGTCTGGGTCAAAAAGGACAAGGCCACTTCTCTCCTTGTCTCCCCTTCGGTTCTCGCCGCCTTTCTCAAATTGTACTGCCGGTCTGGAATAGCTCTCTCATCGTGTGGTCTGCTTTGTTCATAGTGTGCTCTTGTGCTCCACCTTTTATCCCTGTGGGGAAGGAAAAGTGTCATCAGGTGTGTGTGTGCGTGGTTATTATTAGTTGCCTGACCCCTGTGTTGGGACATGTCAGGTAAACGGCTCTGGTGTTAGTCTGTTTTTCGTGGTGTAAGAAAGTGTTTGTGCCGGAAAAGGGGCCGGGCATTAGAGTGTCTGAGTATCCAAGTGGTAGGATGGGGAAAAGATGTTACAAGAAAGGGGATACTGCGTCTCACCCCTCAGTGTCCCACTTCCAACCCCCCGAGGACCACCATCGAGGTGATCCTCCCGCACTGGTCCACCCCCAGGAACTGGATCTAGTAGCGATGGCCGTGTCTTGGCCACCTGGATGACAGATCCCCGGGGACTAGTCAGCGAGACGTCTTTGTTTCTCACAGGCATACATTCCTCAGCTCCCTAAAAAGCCAGCGAATCACCAGATGGCAAACACACCATGCAGCATTACATTACCATCACTGTGCAGCGTGATGTGCTAGGACAGAAAATAAAAACATTCTCTATAGTGCTGCAAGCAGGGCCAGATTTAGACAGAGGCAACATGGACAGTCAGCTAGAGTGCAAAATGAATATAACTTACACATGGTGCCACAACCCCCACCACACAAGCATGGGGGAGTTTTCGAAAGCTCCTCTGTGCTGTCCCGGCAGCAGCCACGGACGGCGCTCTATTTAAGTGAAAGGTGCCCTGTGCTGGGCGGGCAGGGCTCCCTATGTAAGAGAAAAGTTCCAACATGCTTGCGTAGGCCACGCCAACAGGGGGAGCCTTTCTCTTGCATAGGATGCTATGGGCATAGCCATGCCATCACAAAGGGCTTTCTGAAATGGACACCCACATGTAGCCCAACTGGGCCCAAAAACAAACTCTGATATGGCCCAACTGTGTACTTTCACCAGTTGGCTTCAAATGACAATGAATATCGAAAGTACATTTGAAAAAACAATGTTTTGTGCTCACATTGCATTGTGGTAATTGTTTTTCATTCTAGATGGGCACAATAAAGCAACAGCAAAAATGTTTTTATTTAACATTTTTTCAAGTTACTTTACTATTGTTTGTGCATCACCCATATAAAACAATTGAAAGACAAACATTAACTACCTGCAGATTGTAGTTAAAAACAATGCTTATACAGTTAGACGGCATAGAAAGGGAACTTCCCCCCCCCCCTCTTGATTCTTTTTGGTCTCGAAGAAGAGGACGACAAATTGGTAAGGGTAAAAGGACTAGTCTCCCCCCTGCTACTGGCAGCAAGAGCTGACCTAGTTATCAAGTGGAAATCCCCTTCTCTGCCAGAGAAAAAGGACTGGTTACAAATTGCCATGAATATATACACAATGGAGAAAATAACGGCAACCCTCCACGACAAGGCTGCACGACATGAGAAAGCCTGGAGCGACTTCACAGCGCTCCACATCACTGGCCCTGTCATGAGTGACTCACCACACCAATGACAGCAGCAGTTGCTCCGCCCCACCAGAGACTGAGCACCAAATCTCGCAGTGTCCATTAACCATGCCTGTCACAAACTTTAGCTTTGACTCATGATGCCAATGAAGACCAGAGATAAACGTCACACCGCCCAACACGGATTACTATAGCAAACGCCAAAACCCGGAAGTCCACAGAACAAGGACAAGGGGAGGGAGGGTGGTGGACCGGGATTTCAAATGTTCATCCATTAGAATGGGACACGTATTTACTGTTAGAATATTGTGTGGGTGGTACAAAGTAGTCTTCAGATGTAACTATGCATGTTTGAATATACACCCAACCAGACGTTCACTTCTAATGTTAAAATCAATAAAATTAAATTTGAAAAATAAAACAATGCTTATAAAAATGTTAAATGCTTAAAGGAAATACAAAATTTCAGGCTTGCATGTCAAGCAGATCATAAAGAAATGATAGACATTTTAAAAACAGGGAATTGGGTTATTTGGCCACTCGATCAAATTGTCTTGAGAGAAGGTTTCAGTTGTCAACTGGTGGAGTTGTGTGGGGGCTTTTAGTTTCAAAAGCCTCCATCTACAACCTATCACTGAAACATTAAGGCTTATTTAGGGAGATTTGCTTCCACTCACAATGGGCTAAGAGCTGCCCTTTGAAACATGCAGGACACGTTATGTTATTTGCATGGTCTTAATGCCAGATTTGGGGCAGTGTTGTGGTGTTTTGGTCACTTAATGTATGTTCGTTTATTTGTATTTATTTAATTATGTGTTTATATAGCGCTGCAGCCCACGGGCATCAGAGCGTATTACAGAGAGACAGACTGAAGTAATACGAGAACGGGACAGGCGTAGGCCACAGTGAACATAACATATAATAGGGAAGTATTTGGTCTATCTGATGTATCTAGGAGTTGGTGTTGGTGTCTTATTTAAACAGGAGTGTCTTTAATTGTTTTCTGAAACGTAAATGATTAGTTTCCAGTCTCAATGCGGTATGGAGTTTTTTCCATTTAAGGGCGGCTTTGGTCGTGAATGCCCTACCTAGGCCCTTTGCTTTTTTTAGTGGAGCAACTTGTAGGAGGCCGGTATTGTTTGATCTCAAATTACACTTTGATTCATGCCATTTGAATTGTTTTTTTTAGGTAGATAGGCGCTTTGCCAAATAGGCATTGATGTACCAGAGTGATAGCTTTAAATGTGATGCGCTCCTCAATCACAAGCCAGTGTAGATCCTTTCTGTCCATTGTGACATGCTCTCTCTTAGGTTTGCCGGTGATTGTTCTTATGGCATTGTTCTGGATCACTTGGCATTGTTTTAAGCATTTACTGCTGGCACCCAGTAACAGAGAGTTTCCATAATCTAATCGGGAGAGAATTGTGGCTCTTGCTATGATTGTGCTATTTTGTAGGATCAGCAGTGGTCTGATTTTTTTTCAATCATTTCTGGTGGTATTGGCAGTTCCTTTTAAGATAGGCTATGTGGGCTTCTGCTCCCAAGGATGCTTGTAAGTATATTCCTAGTGTTTTGACCTTTTCTGCTGTTTGTGTCTCTTTGATCTTGAAAGTGGTGTATTGAGGACTTAGTTTTTTCCTAGCAAAGGGTGATCCGAAAATCATGAGCTCTGTTTTGGTGGCGTTTAAGTACATCCAATTGTCTATCATCCAGCTTTCGATGATGTTATACATTTTTGAGAGTTTTTCACTATCCTGTTCGTAGTTACCACTTAGTCCAGAAACCAATTGGGTGTCGTCAGCAAAGTTGGTGAAAAATATACCAAGTTGAGACAGCAGTGT
Organism: Ambystoma mexicanum; assembly: GCF_040938575.1. Taxonomy (NCBI): domain Eukaryota; kingdom Metazoa; phylum Chordata; class Amphibia; order Caudata; family Ambystomatidae; genus Ambystoma; species Ambystoma mexicanum. The sequence goes on along the minus strand of NC_090926.1, from coordinate 918,174,320 downwards.
GCATAGTCAACGCATGTATAAGTTGAACAGTAGTGGGGAGAAGCTTGCGCCCTGGGGGACTCCACAGTCCACTGGTTTTGGTTGTGAGGAGTGTTTACCCCAGACTATCTTGCATTTTCTGTCCTGTAGAAAAGATAACACCCAATCAACAGCCTCTTTGGAGCAGTTCCCAGATTGATTTAGGGCTTCTCGGAGCCTCCGATGATCCAGCAGATCAAAGGCTGCCGAGAGGTCCAATAGGATCAGCAAACCAGTCTTGCCCCTGTCGAGGATGTTAAGCATTTCTGTCTGCAGATCTAATAATGCAGACTCCGTGCTGTGGGCTGTCCTAAATCCAGATTGTTGTGGGTGGAGTAGAATGTTTTCGTCCACAAAATCCTGGAGTTGTTCGGTGGCAATCTTATCCAGTATTTTTAACAGGAATTTACAGTTTGTAATTGGCCTTAGGTTCGCGGGATCTTGTTGGTTGAGTTCAGGTTTTTTTGGCAACGGTGTTACGGTTACTGTTTTAATTATGGCAGGGACATTGCCATCTCTAAAGGAAGCATTAACCATTCTTGTGAGGAACGGCGCAAAGATTGCAGCATTGGCTAGGATTAGTTTAGGTGGCAGCACATTTTCCGAGCATGAGGTACATTTAGTGCTTGAAAGGGTTTTGTTCGTGTCTTCCAGTGATAGAGATTTGAATTGGAATTTGGGACTTTGTGCAGTGCTCTTATTGTCACATATTTTGTCTGGGATGAAAGTGTTGTTTGTCTTACAATTTGTGATTGTCTCTCTTGCTTTGATAATTTTATTGTGAAAGGCAGTTTGGACTGCTTCAGTCTTTTTCAGTTGGCTGGAATGGTGGGAATAAAGCTATTGGTTTTTTGAAAGCTTTCAGTATTTGGAAGAGTTTCCCAGTCGAGTTATATACGGTAAAGATCTGTTCATTGTAATGATTTTTCTTTAAATCAATTATTTTAGTCCTGTATATGATATCGGCAATTTTCCAGTTCTTTTTATTACTTTCACTGGGATCTTTTAACCACAATATTTGTTCTTACACTATTATCATTCTCAGCTCATCTACGATGTTTATTAATAATGTAGACATCAAGCACTGTGTGGGGGTGAATGATGAACATCTAAATAAAGACAAAGAAGACAAATAAATTGTAGAAAAGATATCACAGTTGCACAATTCTTCCTGCACTACCCATTTTAGTCATTAAAGCTTGATCACATTTCATTTTAGGCTTCTCTTGTTTTTCTCCTTGCATGCATATGCTACCAAAATTCTGATTGATTTATTAAGCCCTGTTCCTATCTGCTGGATAAATAGTTTCAGAGAATGTTAAATCAATTTCCAGATCCCGTGATTTTTTGTACAGTGGAACACTGATGGTCAGTCAGTTATTGAAAACAAAACTTCTCAGTTAAATGTTTCAATATGTGTAATTAGCCATTCTCATGAACCACTTTGGCGGGCAGTGGCACAATTTTACTAAGGATCTGAACCATTGTTTATTTTCTAATTATGTGAAAAGGGGGTGTTTCCCGAGTCGTAGGGACCAGCCTGAGCTGCTCAATTGACAATCTCTTTTTTGTTCTTGTCCCAGGTGAAACTCCGGAGGTCTACATCATTGAGCGACTTTTCTCCAGCAGCCTGGTGGTGGTGGTCAGCCACACCAAGCCCCGGCAGATGAACGTCTATCATTTTAAGAAAGGCACAGAGATCTGCAACTACAGCTACTCCAGCAACATCCTCTCCATACGGCTGAACCGCCAGGTAAAGATATGAAGGCAACCGACGGGCAATTCTTTGCAATGAATGACATCATGTATCTCTGGCAGCATCGCCTCAGTATGGATGCCCATTTGGCTCAAAATTTTAGCACCATACATTTTGGAACACATTTTTATAATGTAATAACGTTTGTGTATAGTACAGCGTTAGAAATGATTACTTGGATTTCAGGATTCATAAAGTAATTGGATAAAGTAATTGTCAGCATACAGCCTAGCTATAAAACTTGGTATTGAAAGTTAAAGTTCTCCTAGGCATAGCAGATAAAGGAATTGAGGAATTGTGTGTATAGAGTTTTCCTAATGTTTACACAATTTAATCCATTGGGGAATCCAGTAATAAAAGTGTACTGGCTTGAAAGTCTCCTGGGTACGGCATTTAAGTATGTTTCAGAAATCACTGCACCTCTATCAAGCCTTGCATCAATTTTGGCTTTTTGAGGCTGAGCATCTCAGACTTCATGTACGCCAGTGGTCAGTGGCCATTGATGGATATTGACGTTGTATCTAAGAATCCCTGGGTGATTGATACCCATAGTTTTGCTAGTGCCTTAATTTATGAGTGAGATAAGTAGGTGCTTTAGCGATCAGCTTGCGAAAATGAGCTTTGCTCTGCAATGTTTGCTGCTGATCTGCCATACCTCTATATGTCCTGGGAGTTGGGTTCCCTAGAAAAATGTCTGGAGATGAGGACGAAACTTGTCTGTGTTAGCATGACCTGGAAGACTCGCATGTAAGTAGTGTGAAGGCATCATGATTCAGACACAGACAGCAGGTTCAAGTTTTCTCAACACAGTTTTATTTAACTTAAAGGGCAGGGTGGAGTAATGCCTAACTTGCCCTATGCTAAGGTGGGATTTCCCTGCCTAAAGAAAACTAAGGATAGTCTACGTCAGGAAGTCCAAAGTAAAACATCTGTCAGAGTCCAATACCTATACTTGGCTCACAACTAACTGCATACAATGTGTAGGGATGGCAGCATCAAAAAGGAATAGACCTTCTTCTAGCTCTCTGGCTTCTAATCAGTTCCCCCTCCCCAAGTTTAAAGTAGTTCACCAAATACAGGGGTTCCCTTCCCCAAGAGTTCAAATCTTCCAGCTTTCAAACAGATACTTCGCTATAATATCACAACAAGGTCTTTGCACAACACATGCTTCCTTATAGATGTTTTCAGTGGCTTTTTCAGGGGCACCCGCTGTAGGCACAGTTGTCGGACCACACGGTCCACCCATTACAGGTCACGCAACTGGTTCCCTTCCTTGATTGCGTTTCCTTTAACACCAGTCCACTGCTTCTCATCAGCAGTGAGGTTTGCCTCGCACTCTCCTGACACACACAGACACCCAACTGCGCTGCTTTTCGGCCTCTTTATTCACACCATCGACAAAAACAATAAATGAGTGGATAAATGCAATATAAATACTGAATTAATATGTGAATGCTATACATGCAAAGAATAGAATAAGTCTAAATAAAAGACATCATGATTGACACAGCAGCAAGAAACAACCTCATCTCGCCAGAAGTCACGGAAAAGCCCCCAAACGGTCCAGGAGAGAGAGCTCCACATCAACCGGCCTGCAGCGATGCGTAAATCCTCCAAGTAAAGCTTTCTAGCTGACCGCCTCAGCGCCCCTTGTTTTAAGCCCTCAGCAATCGCGTGGCAGCATTTTCTCGACCCTTCTGTCTCTTTTTGTTTATTTCCAAATTCGTTATTTTGGATTCGTTATTAATGTATTTGTTATTTTGGGATTCGTGATAATCACTGCATACCTTCAAAATGCATTGCTTTAATTTCGTTCAGTGTTAAAAATACTTTTCATCTGCTTTAACTTTCTTTAATTTCATTCGGTATTCAAAATGTCATGCTTTCATTTAATTCGCTACTCAAAATACTTCTCATCTGCTTTAACTTGGTTTCATTGCATTCAGTATTCAAAATGCTTTGCTTTGCTCAAATTGTATCACCACTTGCCAGCCCAGTGTCCCCCCCCTTACTCACCGGTCGGTCTTAGGGCTCCTTGCAAGATCATCCGCCGTCACGTGTTCCTGTTTCTTCATGCGTGCGGTCGCTCGAGTCTTCTCCCAATGGTCTTCATGTGGCTCACGCACACCCTGCAGTGCTTCCTCGCCGAAGCAGGATCCACACGACTGCTTGCCTCGGTGCCGCCTGCCTCCTTCTCACGACTTGCCACCCACCTCCAGCTTTTTATGCCTTTGCTTCACACTGCATACACTGTGCACTGCTTCATGGGCCTTGGGTGCTCCTCCTGCCACGCCACCACACCAGAGAGGTCTACCAGCACACAGCTGACTGTGGTCTCACAGCTGACTCTTTGTTTTGGGCATCCATCTTTTAAAACTCCTGTCTCCAAAAAGGACTAGACCGCTCACCAGCAAAGCGGTAGTCCTGCTTTGCCTTTCTTGTCCTCCTCCTCATCCCAGTACTTGGCTGGGGCTGATCATTGTTTGCTTTCACAAAATGGGGATATGTAGGTCTAGTTGTCCTATTCTTCGTCCCAATGCCATACTGATGCCATTTAGCGAATACTTTAGGGGAATCACAGGAAAAGGGATGGACGGTTCGTGGTAAAAGGGAAATGGGCGATACCATGTCTCAATTAAGGACATCCCCTGCCCACTCCCAGGTCTCCTCCACCCAAGTGATCTTCCCTCGCATATTCACCCCCATGGTCGGGAACCAAAAGCAATGGATTTTCCTTGGCCACCTGAGAAGAGGGTAACCGGCGGAAATAAGTGAGGACGTCCTCGGGTTCCTCACAGCAGACTGGAACATTCCAGGCCTTTTTCTCCATTTAACACTTTTATTGGTTGATGCAATCACCCCTTACGGAAGAAGTCCCCACTATTTGGGGATTTTGAATTTTTTAAACATTGGAATAATGTGTCCCACTGTGCACTGATTGACTGCTTTCTTTTCATTAAAACGCTTCCCTATTCATTTTCTTGTTGTTTTCCCACCCTTTGTTTACAATTTCACCTCAGACCTTGCTTATTCACTTGGCCATTATTAGCGTTCTCCTTCTTTGATCTCACATGGTCTGTATCTCCCCTGAATCATGACTACTGTGGTTCCATTCCTCAAGGAGTACCAGGCATTTGCACAGACTCCAAAGGTCAGTGGAGCTCTGTAGAGGGAACATGCATTGCAGTTGGAGCATAATGCACATTACTGACTTAGTATACATAGAACAGTTCCGACTAGATCACAGAAAGCATGAAATGATGGGCAAATGTGAGGGAACATGCAATGAGCACACTGTACACTTGTTTTGAACATATTTACATTGCCAATATTTACACTTGGAGGCACAAAGCGAGAAAGTGATTTTTCAAGAATTGTGCAATTGGGATCAAGTACCCTGAAGCCGGGATTCGAAATCACGTCTCCATGTTCATATGTTACACATGCCTGCAGATCTCCCCTTTCTGGCCAACCTGATCTTCAAAGCTGCCTTGTTTCCAGAATCCGTCACATTGGCTCTCGCATATTCTGAGGCACTGTACAGCAGCACTCCGGGAATTCACGGTGTAAAGTTAAACTAATACCATGCCTCCAATTACGCTTTATTACTTTATGTCCCTCATTATAGATTCACCATCGCTCCATTAACAGCTTTATGCTTTCGTAACTCTTGTTGTAAAAAGGGCTAACAACTGAATGGGCCTGGTCTCGACACGATACCAAAAGAGTCATTAAATGGACACACACTAATAGGGAATGAGACCAGGAGAAAGATTCCAAGCTGAACAAAGTTTATATAAAGAAAATTGGGGCATGCAGAGGACTCTGCTGCTCTGAGACCGCTCTGCCAAACATTATAAAGACATCATGTTATAAAGACAGAAATCGTCATCTGTGACAAATTGTATAGGTGAGGAACACTACATTGTTATTGGTTCACACGTGGCTACATTATACAATTTAGTGGAATAGTGAGTCTTGATAGGCTGTCGCTGGGATGTCACTTCCCGCAGCACGTGGGTCGGCTGAACTCATCTCCACGGGGTGTTCGCAAGATGTCATTCTTCTAGCTAATCTAAACTACACAATTGCTATTGGCATGCAAAGAGTAATGTTAGACACAAAGTTGTTATTCTGATGGAGGAGGCCATAAAATGTGGATCAATATATGTGCATTCTGACCCCTGCCTTTATGGGGGCGAGGGTACAAGGTACCCTCGTTTCAGATGTCTTATCTTTGAGACCCTTATTCATGATCTGTTCCCCCAGGCACCCCATGACTGGAAAGAGTGGATGGATGGATGGGTGTTAGTTTTGTAGAAGGATATATGGTCACCCAGGATTAGGTATATGGTGGGCAGTTGAGGGAGATCTGGAGGGGAAGGGTCATCCAGCAGTTACTTCAAAGTGGGGGGGAGGATTGTGGGCAAAGGGTCTGTCAAGTTATAACCTTCAAGAGTGGGGGGTCGAGGTGGCACAGGCCGGTTTGTGGAGATGGATGGACGCGCAGAGATTGCTCCGGTCTGAGCGGAGTTGCAAGGAGGAGGGGGTTGACGGGACTCGCTGTGCGCAGTGCTGGATTGAGGGAGAGATGGCTTTTGCAAAATCATAACGGGGCCTAGAAAAAGATGGCATTCATGGGTCACGCAAAATGGAGTCTGTAGGCCTCACCAAATGGCTTTGTCTATCGTCGTTTTAGTGATTATACTATGGCTGAATTATTAGAGTCGATAGACAAACGTTGGGACGTCTCCCTCCAGTTTGGTAAACGCGAGATCCATTTTTTGTAGGAATGTCAGGGGGGTCTAAAAAGACCTTTCAATCATTACACAACCTCAATTTGTTAAGTAATTGTTGTACCCCTAGACTCTTTCAGCTGTTCCCTGTCCCATTCTTTCTGCATTGGAAAGGATTTCTTGTCGTCCCGTAGACAAATAGGTGGCATATCAAAGAAATAGGTATTCGGTACCACCCAGTTTGTAATTCCAGTTTGCCTGGGCTTCTTTCCACCCAGGAATATAAACCTGTACTGACTTCCTGCGGGGTTCCATGAAGTATTGAGGCAGGCCTGTATGTCTTAAAATAGAAGGTATATACAGGGTTCTGAATTTAGGTAGAATCGACTTATTGTTAAAAACATTTTCGATCTTTGTTTTCCCACTACCCTCCCACCCCCCGGGTGTATTAACTGGCCTTAAATTCCCTCCCGTTGGAAATACCAAGGATGCTTTTTTTGCATCAAATGTTATTTTTTAACGTTTTTGACATATTTTTCTGAAGGTGCAGCCCGTGGTCGAATTGTACGAAAAGAAGTGGTGGAACTATGTTCCCTGCTGGCCCAATTGCGCCCCGCACATACCACGTTGCCATGCCCCCTCCCACTGACAAGTCTAATCCGTACCTGGGTCCTGCCATTCATCCATTATAACCCACCACTGTGTAAAGACCGAAAGAAACACGGTGAAAGAAATGCATTTTAAACGACCCCCATTACCTTTATTCATTGTCCCCCAAAGCATGCAACTTTACGCACCCTCCCACTTCTAATCACCCACCATTTACACCTCTTAAGATGCATGCTAAAGATTAAAGCTACTCCTCATCTACCCATTAACTGCAAGTGCAGCTGTGCCTGCAGTATTTTCAGTTTGCATGTAACTAGTTTTCATGTAACAGCGCCCTGATGCCTATGGGTTTGGTACACTCTACAAATGTTAAATAAATTAATAAATGTCAGTGCAGTGCACTAAATTGCAAGTTTCAACGTATTCTTACATTCTTTTTTTTAAAAAACTAAATAATTCCGGAAAGGTTTCTTTTGAAAATAAAAGTATAGGAATGGTGAAACGTAATTAAAAAAAAGTAGAGGAGCACCGCTCCCAATTGTTCCTGCTCACTTCGAACACTGGGTGTACCAGATTGTCAGTTTAGTGGGATAGACTCTAAACCAAAAGTAGGTTAAATAAAGTTATGCTAAAATAAGCTGTGCCCTAGAAGTCCCTCAGATTGTGCGTGGGGAGTGGTGCACCTTTTAGCCCATAACCCCGCGAGTCTTCATGCATTGTGTGTCCATCTGCAGAGGAACCCTATCGTTGGGTGTATTCACGAGAAAAAAACAGCCAACAAATCGTACAGGTCTCGTTTATATTCAAAATAAGGGAAAAGGTTTTAAAGAGTCAAAATAAAATACTAAAATCAATGCAATGCTCTAAACATATGTTTTAAACTTCCAATTTAATAACGATGAACAGATGTAAAAGGGGGCGGGCATTCAATCCAAATGCTAAGTTAACAGTCTGTGAAAGGTTGAGATTTGGTTCTTCAAAAGCAACCCTGCAGTAAATGCAGAAGGGCTCTGTAACCTGCCCTGGCGCTTCCTTTACAAAAGCTGTGCAACCGTAACATTGAAAACCAAGGCGGGTGTCACACATGAGGAAAGGGAAGGGGCTGCCTGCATGCACAGACTGCAGACTCCTGAACTAGTTGGTGAGTAAATGGCAGTGGCCTGCTTGCATCAGCTTCTTTATTGATTTGCATCAATTTTGAATAAGACATGTTTTTCCTAGCATGCTCTCAACCCCACCAACACCCAAGATAAAATTACACAAATAGTGCACATCAGATTTAAAAACGTTTTTGCCAAACTGTTGAGTGTCGACGCTGAGTGGAAAGCAGGGTATACAGCACGATGTCCCTGTGCCTAGAAAAGCAGTCCGGTGGAGAGTGAGAGGAGTAGCCAATCAAAAGGATGTAGACAAAAACGAATGTTCTGTCCAATTTAGGAGGTGTCTTTTCTATACAAATATTGTGATGTGCAGCCGCTGCCCAATAGTCCCCAGAGGGGTCGGTTAATGCGAGAGGACCCCATTGGGGGGGGACTCGCTCCCTGGGGATGATGATGATCTCCTGGGGTACAGCCTAATGAATGTTGCTACTCCTTGACATTCCTTAGCCCTCCGTAATGTCCTGAGCCACTATATTGAAAGTAAACATATGTATTGATGTAACATAGGGCCTAAAGCCAAAAGTACAAGGATGAGGGAGAACACAGGAGACATAAAGATAATTGACTGTGATAACACTTGTACCAGGTGGCCCGAAGGAGGCATGAGGATTAAGTCAGTAACAAAGAAGGAGGAGTTATACAATCTGCATGGCAGGAATGAGATACAATGTATAAAATGGAACATAGAACTGTTTGATCTGGCGAGCACGGCCGCAGAGCAGAATGCAGCCGCAACGAGAAGCACAGTGGTAGCAGGTACAGCTCCATCCAGTCCTGTAGGGGAAAGCAGATGGCATCCGAGTTCTCCAGCGCAGGAGATTCAAACGCTGACCGACAGCTGTGGAAAAGCAGAGAGCGGTAAGAGGACGGTATAGAAGTTCTACGCCCGCAAATTGGAGGCAGACCGATTCCCGAAGCCAGGAAGACACTACAAAGCCATGAGTGCAGGGGAGAGAAGCCCACGAAGCCGTAAGAGGTAAGAAGAGGCACACAAAAACCAGAGGGGACCTAGGGGTGGCGTTTCCCCGGCCCAGTATTAGCAAAGACGTTAATGGGCATAACGAAAGAAGGGTCTGGTACCCCAACAGTGATACGGCTAACATCAGAGGAAATCTTACTCAGCGCATTGGTAACGAGGGAACCACTGGCCATCAAGGGTCTGGGACCCCAACAGTGAAAGAGAACTGTGCCAAGCAATAACTGGAGACGAGACACCCTCCTGGTATCGGACAAAAAGCTGTGATAGAGTGCCAGGTGAAGGGAGTCATTCCCCCCCGCCCCCGGCCTTGTGGTGAACTGTACGAAATAACACCAGGAGAAGGGAGGTATTCTCTTGCTACTGGGCTGAGAGTGTTACTAGAGACACCAGGAGAAGGAAGTCATTCCCCCTGGTTTTATTGGGAACTGCATAAGTCTACACCAGGAGAAGGGAGTCATTCTCCTGGATATTGCATGAAGACTGGGTGAAGCCCGTAAATCAGGGGAAGGGAGTCATTCCCTCCTGTCATTTTCTGTTTTAAAAGAACATTCTTTGGACACCGTTCAGGAAGCAGAAGAAGGGAGCCATCTTCCAGAAGAAGGAACTTTGTTAGTTTATCCTTTATAGTTTGAGGGTTAGAGTAGGATTTGACACAGGACGCTGGAACTTTAATTTGACAGAAATTCTGACAATTCCTTTAGTTTAGTTAGAGGTAGGGAACCCCCTCTTAGAGACAGAGAGGTTTTTTGTTTGAGAAATAAATGTTTATAATCAAATCCATGCCACTTTTGTTTCATCTTCCTTCTTCGACACCCTTCCAACGAACAATGAGAAAAGCAGGGTGACGCTGCCTGCTAGATCTTTATGAATGAACTGGTGATATTGTCTTGTGGGAACTGCTAAGTGTAGATAGCCACGTATGAGACGTCTGCTCTCTAGTCACAAATTGAAATCGTCAGGAAAGAGAGCCTGGCTGAATGAGGACATTGTACTCTATACATATATAGTTTTGTTCTTTTGACCCAATTTTGCAAAGTAGAACAGTTCTCGTAAACGGCTTAAATATTTATCAATGTGCTTTATTGGAAGTACGGCGTTATTCTGGTGGTAAATCAGTTAGAATACCGCCAAACAGATTGACTGTTTCTGCCACTTGGTCCAGCGGAATTACTGCCAGATTACAATTGGAGGTATGTGGGTGTTAGTCACCATTTATGGAGCAGGATTTTCGAGGATTTTTCAGAGTTTTGGCGATAAGGTGGAAGAATTACCTCCAACTTTTTGCTGGAGGTTCTTTCTCCACATTAACTCCAAACTAGTAGTTGGGCAGTGCAGTAATGTGGCAGTAACGGGATTCCTGCCGAATTACTGCCGATTATTTATCACAATGCCCAACTTGTAATAAGGCCCAATGTATTGGCATCACATAGATTTTAAATTTGTTGTAAAGCCAAGACATGTAATGCCCTGCCTCGGCACATCCAAGACGAACCTGCTTAGGCTCTCTTCCATAAGAGAGCGGAAACCCTACTCTTTGACAAATATATGTGATGGACTGCTTTAGCTACTATGTACCTGATTCTCGACCTCTGACACCTTGTAACCACCTTTTTCTATGGTACCTGTTACTTAATGCTCTCCTAACCATGTACTTAGCGCCATGATACCTCCGGGTCTGTGCGCTAAGAACAAATACAATAAATAAATAAACATGTTTCATACCACATGCACTTTCACAAAGCCACTTGTACTTTATGGGGTCCAGGTTTGGACTAATTTGCCATTTATTAGTGAAGATCATGAGGGTAGATTCTTTAAAAGCTAATTCTGAGGTCTAGAGCATCTTATTAGTATGTATAAGGTTGGCTATTGTGCACTTAGGATAGGGTTGCACTTTTGGGGCAGCTCCCTGTGGCCATGTTAAGGCAGTTATGTTCTCTTGAACTAATTTAGCAAAAAATAACAGCTCTCATGAGTCATCAATAATTCTGACACTTGTCAACTTATAGCTGACTTATAGCTTTTATTTTTGTTGTGTTTGTGCCGACATGTGTTTTGCACCATAGGCATTTCTTCATGGTGTATTGTTTTTAAATGGCTTTTTATTAGTGGAGATCATAGGAGAAGGTTTCTTAAAAGCTATTTCTGGGTTCTAGAGCATCTCATTAGTATTTATTTAAGTATTTCAACATTGCAATGGAAGACGGTGACCGGCCGCAAACTCATAACGCTATCTTATCTGCACAGTAGACAACAGGGGATTCTACATACTAATGACATGCTCCAGGACCAATAATTAACCTTTAAATAACCTCCTATCATGATGGCCATTAAAAAAATCATAATTCTTTAAACCTTGGGCACGGTAAACTTTGATTAGCCTTAAGAAAATGTCTGCAGCACAAACCATGTGTCAGCTGTTTAACACCACAAACATAAAAGCTATGAGTTGTCAATTCATTCATAATTGTCAGAATTATTAAGCCACTGCTTAGAATTGTTCTGAGAGCTAATCTTCCATGCAGCTGTTTAATGAGACTACCATTCCAGTAAAACTAAAGTTAAAATCGCTCAGCAAAAAAATAATCTCTTCATTAGTCTTTCGAATTTCTTCTGCCTTAAGCCTGTGACATATCTGCAAATTCATCACCATGTTTATTCAGATATAATCCATTAAACATCTACAAACTACCTAAAAATCGTAGATTGTTTTAAAAATTACAACATTTTAAAAACAGCGTTGAAGATGCAAAGTGCATTTGCCAAATCGCTCTTCTTGATAAATTAATTAATAATAGTGAAAATGCAAATTTGCACTGAGCCTAACGACAGCATATAAAACTAACCAACACCAATCTGTAAAACCATAAATTCCTCCAGAAATAAAATAAGTTTGAAAGGGATCTGTAAACACGATTTCAGAAACGACATGAAAATTAACATGCAGCCAACAAACAAAATCTAATTATCGATGCCGCTTTTATGAACTGTAAAATAGCGCAAGTAGAATATGATGACGTTTCCCATAATAAAAATAGGAATACCGTTCGACATTGCCTAAAATTTAACAGTGTGCAAAACAGGTATAAACGTCAGTTTATTTGGGACAGAAAAATACAAAGTGCATGATTGGTTCTAGGTAATCGGGGCAAAAAAAGTGCACAATCCCTCCTTGACCTTATACTCCTTCCAAGATGCCAAGTATTATAGCTAAAGCCTAGTTTCATTATTAAAGGAATGGTTTGGTCAGAAATATTATTGTCCCTATGGTTCGGCCATGTGCTTTTAACCATAATTCGATCGATCGTACAAACATTTCCTATGCACCTTACACCTTGAACACAAGCAAAATCAGGCAGCAGGGCGCGGCCATCTTGTGATAATCTTATCACTTGCCGCATCGCCCTGGGTGAGCTGCGTTTGCGGCACTAAATTATATCCCCTGCCCCTTAGCCTGACATCACCAAATCATTTATATTCTCCGCCTCTCTCCGTGACGTTGCTGGGTAGCGTGGACAAACGCGCCCAGTCGTCACCTACCCGACTAGACGCGGAACCCGGAAAACACATATCATCTCACAGCGTGGCGCGTCACAATTAGGAATATGAAACTGTACTTTAAAATAAAACAACAAGACTGTATAATTGGTAAAGTACATTTATTTCACATTAAATGTTTCGATAACATTCGGCGTGTGACCAAATCAATTAAAATTGAACTTTTTTTCTTGCTCTCATTTCATAAATCCGCAAATGTTTATCGTGAGTCACGCGCTGTTCCTTTTGGGTACACAGGGTGTTCATTTTGGGTAAACGAAGCACTTCGGTCGCACAGTGAATTGCAAGGCTGGTGCTTCAACTTGGCATTAGACCACCGTAAAGGTTATGTTGCTCCTAATTGCTGGTACCGCGTACGGACAGATTGGACCTTGTCTGTCGTCCCAAAATACGGTCAAGTAGATCCAGTGATTGACATGTAGCTGAAGCTGGCAGTTGAAGAAGCCATCGGTTGGGGTCTGGAATAGATGACACTCGCAGAACGGCACGATGTACCTGTTTGCAAAAGATAAAAATCGTGATAAAAAAATTGTCTCAGTAGCCGATCTTTATTACAATTAATAATTTCCTTTATTAGCGCAGAGGTGACACAATGTGAACCGAGTGAATACAACGTGGAATATCAAAGTACTCTGCTATTTGCTTCCGAGGATAGCCGCGAATGAGAATGTTGAGCTCTAAACGTAATGCGTAAACTGGGGCAAGATTTCCAGGTGTAAAAACAATGTAATAATTTATTAGCGTAGAGCCAGGGAGAAACGAGTGGTGATCTACATGCGTCTCGATGCTGGCCTACCCAAGTGCCCGGTAGATAGCCCTCCACACAAAGGTTGTACTAGCACTTCATTGCAATATGCCAAACAGAACGAACAAGTACAATGTCACCCAGCAGTAACGGTCAGCTATTCGTATTTCGATTAGTTCTGGTATGAAATCGTCTAAAGAGAAACTTACATTGTATTCGGCATTTCCATTCTATAGGCGTAATGCAGACCGTAATGCAGACTCCTCCGTTCGTGTCAATGTTTTCTCACAAACTGAACATATATGTAACTGGGTGCAGTTTTGGATTGGGCAACCTTATCATATCATATGATATTACACCCCCCTTCAATTCAATCCCTTTCGGAATGGTCCCTGCCTCTCAAGGTAAAAAAACAATAGAACCTTATACTGTGCGCGGGACGCGATCTCCCAAGCAAAAATTCAAAGCTGGTGACCTTCACTCAAAATGAACATACATTCTTACTTTGCAACATCCCGTGTCAACGCATCCATGAGAACATGAATTTTGAAGCACAGGCACAGAAAATTGGGGGCTATCACTGCTCGTTGTTCGTGGTGCTGCTCAGCTGTAGGTGAAATTTGCCAATGACAGAATGCCCCCTATTCCCAAATTATAGTTGGTGTAACTCAAAAACGGAGTCAAAATGTGTCTAATAATAGGGCCACCTCTGCTTATCTCATGGCCTCCTACCCCATGGCATGTTTTCACAGTCAGTACTTCTTGCGTGCCTAGAATGTTTTGTGGCCTAGGTCTAATCCCTTTTGTAGGTCCAGCAGTTATTCAGCTTTTTGCAGAACTTTATTGCAAGTCAACTGCCAAAACCCAAATATTCTTACACACTGTTATCCATTGGTCATTAACACGAAAAATTAAGGTCCCACAGTATCTCAACTAAACTGTGAAATGTGAAAGCAATCGTAATAATTGTAATATATTTTTAAGAAAAGGACTGAGAGGATAGATTTCAAAAGACAAAATGCATACTTTATTTGTACAGTTTATAGAAACATTTTTTGCAAACGGTAATCATTTCAACCGGGATTTGAACGATTTAACAAGCTCTGCTTTGGGTGGACATGGCCCGCTGGCAATGTTTTGTGGCAATGTATGTGTTCTCTGAACAGATTTGTGCACAATTCCATGAGTATACATCTCGACAACATTAACAATAAGATCTTTCACAAAATCAAATTCCATTTTCTCATATACTGGTTTGACAACCCATTTTTTTGCTTCTTTTTGTAAAGGCCATAGTGTAGCGATGCATCCCTAAGTTTCCTGCAGTCGTAGATTGTTCCTGGCCCACATTCCCGTTATGCACTAATACCGCAGAATTCTGTGAGTCCCTTAAGATCTCTTGATAGAGTTTTATCAAACACAATCTTCTCAAGGGCTTTGTGTGGAGGTGAAGATGGGATCAACCACTTTTTCTTCCGTGCCTGCTCTGGGGACAAAGAGCCATGTTCACATTAGTGGAAATGTTGGTTTTCTGTCCAGTGGTGAACGTTGGAACAGTGGTGCATTAGTGACTGCCATTTTTCCAGTAGAATTTCCACAGACCCATCACATGTTTTTGAGCTCCACCAAAGATGGTTGCTGAAAGACTGGGACCATTGCGAAATACTTTCCAAACCTTCTTTTTTTTCTCTGCAGCCGAGATTTTTTTATTGATTGATTTGGCAAAATTCCATACATCAAATTGATGTTTAATATTTGGATACTGCTCTCTCATTGTCTTGGCTATTGAAACGTGTCTGTCCGTGGCTATGAGGTCGATTTGCATTCCCCTCGATTGTAGATCTTCCAGTGATTTTATAAAACCAAGTTTCTCCATCGCCACCGAGGATTTACATTGGGACACCTGCACGACCACCGAACTCACAATTTTCTTACTTTCCATGTCCTGAAGATGGTAGGTGCAGTAATTGGCAGAAAATCCGGGGCTGTCACACTGTCCTTCGCCAGCTAGCCTGAACCGTTTGTCGGGGAATGCACTTTGAATAGCCAGTTGTTCCCAGAGTCCCACAAACTGTAAGAAACTGGATAACTTCATGAAACTGGAGCCACTGAAAAGTAAAGCTGCTGCACACAGTAGATTGCCAGCTGGCAGTTTCCCCAGCATCGGTTGAGCGGACCATGAAAATGCTTTATGTGACTTTTCACAGGTGGCATGTATTTTGAGATTACTGCCTTGCCTAGACGAGTCACGCTCACCAATGGCTTTCCACATACTTCCCCTCCCACTGAATGCACACATTTCAGCATCTGTATAATCTCCATCAAGCTGCTGTCGAATACTATGTATTTGGCCTCTTTTATTATACTGTCATCTGGCAACACTGTGGTTTCGGAGTGAACCGTTGTGAACATATCAGCCAAACCGGACATACTATAGTCAATATATTTGTCTGTTTCGTCGGTCAATAGTGTTGATGCTTCAGTTTCTGTCATCTGTTACTTGATGACAGATAGGAGAAAAGATCAATGTGGACTGTTTATTGGGGTGGCCTTTTTTTGGCGGTGTAGATTGTGTCAAGTGCTCATCTAATAATGTCAAACTATCGTCTATAAATTCAATTTCACCTTCCTCTGGCGGATCGGGCGAATTGTAGAAATGGTCCAAGAACACTTTGCTGGAATCGCCGGTCTTATTAAATTCATTTTCTGGCCATTGGACATAGGCATCTTGAGTGTGAACACGACACGCCTCAATGAATAGTTCCTCCATGGTGAAAACAGTTTGGCAAGCAGCATCTGTCATTTGTATCGCTGTTTGTGTCTGCATAGTCCGTACTCCATCGGGCAACTACAGGACAGATAGGAAAAGGGATGTTTAATGTAAATCAACATACAGTGTTGTACAATTAACATTAAAAAAAAGCATATAATGAAGGCCTTAGCACAAAACTATTTCCAACAATAGAAAGTGTTTATAACTAACCTTATTTTTTATTTCTTTTCTTTGAAACCTTCTTTACTCCAACATCAGCAAACTGGCGCACCGACTCAGATACACGTTCCTCCGGTTCAATATACGGATCTTGTATACATCCCTACAAAAAATAGTATCCATTTAAAATAAGTCATTGGTATTACACATCTAATTAGACCGACTTTCTTTCATTCGATGGTACTGTCAGTGTGCATACCTCTGGGTCCAGATCAACTGTAAGGTCTGGTTCCAGAACAACCACAATGGATAATGTAATTGTAGAGGACGCTGCAGCATCTCCCTGAAACACAGTACTTGCATAAGTAAGGACGAAAAGATTGTAAACGGGACACACAATTTGGAAAGACGACAAAGGTACATATCAACAGTAAAGTAGTAAAGAAACATTGTGTAATGCAATGATACGTTGCGAAAATATGATCACATTATCTAGAATTATGTGCATAAAACCAGTCTGGAACAGAATAGCTAGGTAACATTACCTGATACGCGCTCGAAGTGGTTGATGATTCCAGGTAAGACATGGATGTTGAATCTTGTTCCTTCATATTCGGTGGATAGTCATGGAGTGGTAAAGGGAAAGTATTATTCGATTTAGAAATTCCAACATTACAAAATGGCATGTAAGGAGACTGAATATGAGAAAATTACACTTATTGAAATGCATAACATAGCATAGTTATCCGTCCCCATAAATCATTTTTCTATGTGGGTTCTACAAAACAAGGACTGATTTTTAGAAAAAGAGTCATTATTTCAACAGCTATTCAATCAGATAAATATGGAAAGTACTATAAGTGGCATATACACCGAAAATACAGGCGTAAAGCTAAATCTGGAAGAGTGACTCACCTGTGGTGGCATTTTCACGAGTAAAGTCGGAACAGCGTTTGGGAGCAATTTCCGAGTTGTTCTCAGTTGATTCCTGTTTGTGTACAAGGATGTGTCGTACATCTGGGGAGAAGTGCAGGCTGCAGATGCGGTATCGATGACCCCTCTTGTCCTCCAAGACTTGTTTGACTCTACTTTCAAGGTCTTCCGGTGGATAGCCGCAACGTCTGACCCATTCTCTTATTCGATCAACAGTCTTAGGGAATACATGCATCGTAATGCCTTCGGATTTGTCATGGGTCTTCGAAGGGCAACCGAAAATAGAACATGCAGGTATTGTTGTAAATTCTGCAAAATAAAGGTCAACATTATTAAAAAAATATTTTACATAAGCATGTGAGAAATAATTAATTGGACCATACATTGTTCATTGCACGCTTTCTTTTGGGCACCACAGCAAAATCAGTGCAGCGTGTGCGGCTGTATTATAGGATAAATTTCACAAACGATTCATTGATGTGAATCAGAACACGTTACTTGTTCCTTGAATGTTCTATCATGCACGAAAAGGAAACATGCTTATGATATAGACACGGTCCGCGAAGGATGCAATACAATGCCAATTGACACTGATAAAAATTGATATATTGATAACAAAAGAAACTCTTGTCAATAGCAGTGATACAAATTAACATAGCAGTACAGAGTTAGATACTTCGGAATAGATATAAATTTACAAATGAAGGAGATATGATTAGGATACATGCCCTTACCTTGACCAACAAACAATTGGATTCAGCAAGCAGAGTAATTAGTGGCAGGAGAACAGGGAGATGTTCACAGGTAGCACACTGACGAGTTCACTCGAAGCGGTCACAGAGTAGCACATTCACGAGTTAACTTGCTGTGCTCAAAGATGTTCTCATGGTAAATATCCAGTGGTTTATAAAGAATAACAAAAAGGGGTGTGTTTGTGAATGAATGACGTGTATACGTCGTGGTATTATGTGGATTGCAGGGGCACAGTCTGCTTCAGGGGAGGCCTGCCTGGAGACACAGGTTCTGAGGAGGCCATGTGAGCAATGGCCCCTGGGCGCAGGATACCTTTTGAAGTGTACATGTTGTTTGACACCTTGGGCGTTTGCGCCCCTGATAGCACCCCATAGCAGCGCACATCCACTGGCGCGAACTGCCTTTGATAGTGGGGGGTGGGATGGATGGGCCGGGAGGCGTGCAGGCAAGGCACCGGAACACTGCTGAATGGAGACACATTTGATTCACTTAAAAACTGAAACAACCATTGATAAAAAATATGTTGCGTTTTATTTGGTTTCTTATTTTGATGGAACAATACTACTAGACATTGTAAAGGTCTGGTTGGAGATCAGCGAGGGAAAATCCCCTGTACTGACCACTGTCGCTGGGGAAAGTTTGTCTAATGGCGCCAACGACACAGGCGGGTATTACTCGTCGAACGCGGTGTCCAAGCCTCCCATGAAGCCACCATGTGTACGAACGATAGGCCCCAGCTGGTACCACCTATGAAAGAGAAAGATACAATCTGTTTTTAAATGACCAAGATAAGTGTATTAAACCTTAGTTGTCAATGACAATTCTTGTATGCGATGGCATTTTTGCCATGAAAAATGCTAACTAGACACTGCACAATATTGAACGACTTTTATGTGACTATTACTAAAGAATTGCAAGACTAAACGGATATGACAATGATGTCTTGAAGTTACGAGAATATAGGGGACAACCAAGAAATAGTAGTGGCCTAACTGACATCACAACCAGACTACACTTACTCGTTACTTGGATTACGAGGGCGAACTGTTGCGCGAAGTTCGTGCATAGGCACCATCAAAATCCTCAACACAGACCGTGTGAGACAGACTGCCATGAAGTCTGGCAGCTCGGTAACGCATTGCGGCTGTGGATCGCCTTGCGATATGAAGGACAAGCATCCAGAGTTTTCTCGGCAGCAGCAGTTCTCCACCTCGGTTGGCATTAGCGCGCACCGATTGCAGGTACACCAGGTGGAAACACCGTCCATGCGACTAGGCCCAGGCTTTTCATCTGTTGAAACGTCCGCCCAACTGTTGTCCAAATCCCCATCGTCTACAGAGCTTGCTCTTTCCAGTAATTCCTCCTCGGAATACTCGGGCTTGTACAGGTAGGGCATTATTGTTGCCATTGTGTGGTAAAGAAACGAAAATAATTTATAGCGGTCGTACTGGTATCTGTTCACACGGGCTACAAGCAACGAAGGTAGCTGACAAGAGCACAGAAACGAGTCACAGAATACTCAAAGAAATACAGCAAGAGGAATGGAAAAGAAAATCTGCTGTTGTGTGTTGTGAAAAGCTCCATTTATACTTGTCCAGTAAAGAGGCTTCCTGCCGTTTCCATGGCGACACGTCATTAGCTGAGGCGCAGAGAATGTTGACACGAGACGTGCTTTGACATTGTGAAATGGGCGGTACACGTCTAGTGATGTCAGGCTCAGGGGCAGGGGATATGATTTAGTGATGCAAAAGCAGGTCACCCAGGGCGATGCGGCAAGTGATAGGATTATCACAAAATGGCTGCGCCCTGCCGCCTGATTTTGCTTGTGTTCAAGAGACGAAAACTCGGGTAAGGTGCATAGGCAATGTTTGTACGATCAATTGAATTATGATTAAAAGCTCATGGCCGACCCATAGGGACAATAATATTTTTTGACCGAACCATTCCTTTAAAAGACCATGATGTAGGAAGGGTGACCAGTACGAAATGGTTGTCTGCAATGAGAAACAGTAATAATTTCCTTTTGTCAGTTGGCTTTTTTCTTCATTTCCACATCCTCTTGGGCATTCTGCAAATTAGACTACGGTTAAAGCAATTTCTTCACATATGAAATCTGTGGTACACCTACTCTGAAGTCTGCCTTCGTTGGAGAAAGCAACAAAGGATCTAGTGGTGTGGCAGTGCTCTCCTTGGTGAGCCTGTTTAAATTTGGGGCACTTTACATCTTGTGAGCTCCTGTCTCTTGCTGCTGATATTTTGGGCTTTTGTTTGTTTAAATGGTTGTTTCGAATGGTTTGTGTTCTGCACGTATTCTTCATTTTTGACACTTGTCCAGCTTCAGCTGCATTGGAAAAAGAATTCAGCAGAGGGTGCTGTGCGTCGAGTCGATGTCCTTCGAAGGCCTCTGTCGAGGATGATGTCATCGAAGGCATATATAGCACGTACAGCGCCCTTTGGCTTCAGTTCTGTTTTTCCACAACAGCGATAGCTTCGATATCGGCGAGCCTCGTCTTGTGATGTCTTTGTTACAAACATCTCTTGATAATGTCTTCATCGTCGACACTGACGACTCCGAAGTCTGGTTTCAAGAAGTGTCAGGATTGCGGGTCAAAAATGTCACTCACTCACCTGCACCGTATCTGTTTGAGGTGCCTCGGAGTGACTTCCGACTGTTCCAAATGTCAGTCCATGACTGTAAAAGCCTTGAGGGAATGGAAGGGGAAATTGAAGGTAGGAAAAAACCCTAAAAAAATCTCCTGCCCGATCCGCGAAACCTTCGACTGATGTGTCGAGAGGCAACTCTCCTCGAAGGAAGAAGGCCAAGCGATCCAGGTCGAGGAATGGCTCACACCACTCTACTTCGTCCTTGAAGAAATCAGAGAAGGCACCGTAGGTCGCCTTCGTCGACATTTTCATCAGACGTTTCCTCTGATAGAGTTGCTTGCTCTACTAAGAAGTTCACTCCGGCCTAGTGGAAGCCTTCATGGCTGAAATGCTAAAGATTTTTGAGAACCAAAAAATGCCAGGCTCCTACTCAGCTTTCAAAAGAAGCCAGAAATGAAAGGTCTTGTCTGTAATCCCGCGCGTCCTCGAACCCAGGAAAAAGGCCTGATCCGCATCGTGAGCCTTCAAGGCCTCGATCCGATGTTACATCGAAGGATCATATAAGACACAAGGAAAAGTCAAGGTCGGCGACGCAATCGGCACCTTCGACGCCGGCGGTGCCTTTGACGCCCACCAAGCCCTCGCTGTACACATCGACGGCAGCCGCACCATATTTGCCAGCTGTGCCGTCAGTGCGGAGCACCCCTCCTAAGTCGCCGCCGATAAAGAAAGCATTGACGACTTCAATGACGTTGAAGCCAATTATTGAAAAACCAGACAAAGTATATGCTCCACTACCTAAAAAGGATTTATTTAAATCTCTTACTTCGATTTTTGAAGAAGAGGAGCTGTCTGAGGATGATGAAGCCCCATTTGGTTTACTCTATGGTACTCCCAATGTACCAGAGAGCTTTATTTCTGAAGAGTCCAGAATGAAGGACCTGTATGACAACTTGCAAACAGCAAGTGGGGTAGATACCCCACCCGGCCTTCAGTTTGGAAAACCAGAGGCTGGGGAGCATGGGGATGCATCCTACATGCAGCTCATTTCGAAGGTGGTGGAATACATGGGTTGGAGTAGGCCTCCATTGCCTTATGAGCAGGACGGCCTCACTGACATTCTGGACAATGGTCCACAATCTGATCCTATTTTCTCTTTCCATATGACATTGCAGAAAAGGGTGGCTAGGAATTGGGAGACTCTGGAGTCCAATCCAGCAGTTGATAAGAACTTGACAAAGAAATACTGCCCTTCTAGTAGTGACCGCGACTACCTGTCGAAACATCCCACTCCAGAGTCTGGTGGTGCACGCAGCTACTACTTCCAAACAAGCGGCATACCCTACCATCCCTCCTGATGGGGACGACAAACACGTGGATGGATGGGCGAGGAAGGTATTTTCTGCAGGGAGCATGGAACTAAAGTATGCCAACTCCACTTGTGCTCTCGCAAAGTTTTCGTACACTCTATGGGATTGTATTTCTATGGCGGCAGAGCACATTCCCGAAAGGGATGAAAGGGACGGCTTCTTAGCTATTATTAGAGACGGCAAAGAAGCCATGTGCGAGTATTTTCAATCAGGTTTGCATTCTGCGGATCGCATCAGCAGAACCATGGCTACCAGCACCGTTATGTGCAGATTTGCATGGTTGAGAAAGCTGGGTTTTGCACCTGATGTGCAATCTAGACTTCTCAACATGCTTTTTGACGAGTCTCCCCTTTTTGGCAACAAGGCTGACGATGGAGCCTTGAGAAGTTGCAGACCTCAAAGGCGGCAGGCAAATCTTTAAGCGCCACTATTAGACAACCTCTGCCTTTTCGTCCTAGTGGGCAACCTTGGAGGGGTAGATCTTTTCACTACTACTCCTCAGTTGGAAGGGATTGGAGGAATAGCCAGTCAGAGGCCAGAGAAGATTTCCTCGTGGTGGGCGAGGTGGAGGTGCAAAGCCAGCTCAAGCAGCGGCCTCCTTACCATTGGCCTCTGCATCAGCCCATGCAAAACCACTCTTCAGTCACAGTTCACCTGTGGAAGGCAGACTGCCTCAGCATCTTGAAGAATGGCGATGCTTGGGCTCTGGAAACGTAGCCCATGGTTACTGCCTTCTCTTTTATAAAGAGACCTCAGAACAATCCACCGGGGAGCCGCTCTTTCAGGATTCCGGATCCGTTCCTTGTGCAGAAATGTTAACCCTGCTAGAGAAAGGTGCTATAGAACCAGTGCCTGTAGCGGAGAGGAGCAAGAGATAGTACTCCCCATATTTTTTGATACCCAAGAAAGACAGAGGACTGAGACCCATCTTGGACTTCAGATACTTGAACAAGTTCCTCTGGAAGGATGAGTTCAAGATGTTCACACTTTCTCAGATCCTTCAGGCCCTCCAACTCCAGGATTGGTTGGTGTCATTGGACCTTCAGGATGCTTATTTTCATGTGCCAATCCATCTCAAGCACCGAAAATACCTGATGTTGGCAGTTCTCATCATCAATTGCGAGTTCTGCCTTTCGATCTGACTTCCGCCCAAAGGTTTTCGCCAAACTGATGGCAATAGTGGCAGCGAGTCTCGGGAGAGGGGGGATTCACATCTACCCCTACCGGGATGATTGGCTAATCAGGGCACGTTCTCCAGAACAAGACCTGGATCATCTCAACGTCACCTGCCCTCTCTTCACAAACTGGACTTCTCCCGAATTACAAGAAATCCCATAAGACACCTTCTCAAAAGTTCAGTACATCAGAGCTTTGCTAGATACATCCTTGGGCAAGAGCTTGCCACCCGAGGTGAGGGCTCAAGACATTCTTCAGATGGTGACCAACTTTCTGAATTCCCTTAGTCTACTGGCCTTCGATTTTCTGAGGTTGCTCTGCTTCATGGCATCCTGCATTTTTCTGGAGCCAGAGGCTCGCCTGAGAATGAGATCCCTTCAATGGGCTCTAAGAACGCAATGATCCCAGTTCTCAGGAAAGATGTCGGACCGACTTCAGATTCCAACCAGGGTCTCACAGGATCTTCTGTGGTGGGCCTGCGAGGAGAATATTCTAAAGGGAGAACCCTTTTGGCAGCCATGGCCGGAGATTACAGTAGTGACGGATGCCTCACTCGGGGTGGGTAGCCCATGCCAACGATCTGACAGTCAGAGGTTGTTGGTCGCCATCAGAGTCCAAACTACATATCAATCTTTTGGAGCTGAGGGCAATTAGACTAGCGCTGAAGGCCTTTCTGGCGTCTGTACAGGGAAAGAATGTCCTGATAATAACAGCCAACACAGTGGCCATGTACTACCTCAGCAAGAGAGGAGGTGTAGTGTCACTACCACTGTGCAGAGAGACAATGCAGCTTGGGTTCTGGGCAATTCAAGAAGGAATCTCCCTATCAGCAGTTCACCTAGCTGGAGAGGAGTACACGGCGGCAGATGCTCTGAGCAGGCAGAGTAGAGTCTCCCACAAATTTGAACTAGCTCAGGAAGTTCTTCAAGAGATCTTCACACTTTGGGGAACCCCTCTAGTAGATCTGTTTGTGACCGAGGTCAACCAGAAGTGCGAAAGATATTGCTCCAGGGAATTTCCCCCAAGAGGAGCTCTAGGAGACGCGTTTGCCGTGGACTGGGCATTTCCACTCTTGTACACGTTTCCTCCAGCCCCCGTCATTCCTCATGTAATCAGGAGGTTGAGAAGGTTCAGAAAACACATGATCCTAATTGCCCCGGATTGGGCCAGGAGGACGTGGTACCTGGACCTTCTGGACATGTCCATCTGTCCTCCAATACCTCTTCCACAAAGAGAGGACTTTCTCTCGTGAGAGGCGGGTCAGGTTTTCAAAACTCTCAACCTTTACGCTTGGTTTATGAAAGGCTGAGATATAGGGATTGGGACATCCTGGATGACGTTGTGGAGGTGTTGCTTTCGGCCAGAAGACCAGCAACAAAGTCTTTGTACCGTTGGAATACATTCTGCAACTGGTGCAAGGAAAAGAATGTAGATCCTTTTCTATGTAAAAGGCCAGATGTTTTATCCTTTCTTCTATCCTTAGCTAATCTGGAGCTCCAGATTGGGGCCATTAAAGGTTACTTGGCGGCAGTGTCCATTTTTAAGCGCTCCTCAGAGGAATGTTCCTATTTCAAAATTCCACTGGTGACTCAATTTCTGAAGGGGCTCACTAATGTGTTCCCTCCATCTCCTTTCCAGGTTCCGGTTTGGGACCCTAACTTGGTTTTAGAATTCCTAATGTGTGCACCCTTTGAACCTCTGGACACGTGTCCTTTAAGGCTATTAACCTTCAAAACCATCCTATTGGTAGCTCTGACATCAGCCCGTAGAGTGGGCGAGTTGCAGGCACTTTCATCCAAGCCACCCTTTACCATCTTCAACAAGGATAGGGTTATTTTAAGGCTCAAACCTTCTTTTTTGCCCAAATTCATTTCTGATTTTCATTTAGGTCAGAAAATTCCTTCTTTCTATCCGCCGCCACGTCCTGGTAAGAAGGAGGAAAGATTACATATGTTAGACCCTTGGAGAGCGTTAAGCTTTTAAATTTCAAGAATGTCTAGTTACGAATTACTGACCAACTCTTCATTGGATACAAAGGACACAAGTTGGGTCAGGCTGTTACCAAACAGACCTTATCTAGATGGATAATTCTGGCAATATCATAATGTTACAGGCTGGAAGGAAAAGATCCTCCTGAAGGTTTAAGAGCTCATTCCACCAGGGGCATGGCTACATCTATAGCCCTTCAAAGGGGCGTACCAATTAGAAAGATTTTGAAGCAGCAACGTGGTCTTCCATGCACACGTTCACTAAGCATTATTGCCTGGATTCCTCCCTTGGTCCAGATGGTACTTTTTGCAATGCAGTCCGGAAAATGTATGAATTATAATTCTTATCCCTCCTCCAAACCAAATACTGCTTTGGGAGTCTGTCAAAGATGAGGAATACATGAGAGACACAATCCATTCGAAGAACAAGTTACTTACCCCTGGCAACATTCTTTCGACTGGATGTTCCTCCCACGTATTCCTCATTGCCCTCCCATCCTACCCCTCAGTAGAATGTCCTGTGCTATTACAGCTCTTGTTCCATCAAGGCTGAGTATGGTCTCTCCCGTGTTTTACCGGTATCTCTGCTGCAAGAGGAGGAAAAATAGAACTGAGGCCAACGGGTGCTGCTCATGCAATATATGCCTTTGATGACAACATCCTCGACGGAGGCCTTCGAGGGACATCGACTCGACGCCATCGATGCACGTCGCCCTCTGCCGAAGGTCTTTTTCAGTAGTAGCTGAAGCTGGACAACAAGTGTCAAAGATGAGGAATACGTGGGAGAAACATCCAGTCGAAAGAACGTTAACAGAGGTAAGTAACTTGTTCTTCTTGCTTCTCTGTGG
Organism: Ambystoma mexicanum; assembly: GCF_040938575.1. Taxonomy (NCBI): domain Eukaryota; kingdom Metazoa; phylum Chordata; class Amphibia; order Caudata; family Ambystomatidae; genus Ambystoma; species Ambystoma mexicanum. Next base: position 918,148,155 of record NC_090926.1, on the reverse strand, counting down.
TGTGACTAGAGCCCCTCCCTCCACCTAGCCCTCTTCCTGATTCCCCCTCCCTGCACCCTCCTCCCTTCCCACCCCATCTCCTGATTGGCTCTTCTGCCCATTTAGTTGTCTTCTCTGGGCACCCCCTGCAAACCCAAACCCTTCTAGTGAAGGACCTCCCAGAGCTAAGGACAGCTCCCATAGAAGCAGCTCTAGATGGTGTCTGCCGGTGTCAAACGGGGAAGTAAGAAGCCTGCAGCCGTCAACCTGCTGATACCAACCAGGTATGTGATGTGCGTACAGGGGGGCAGCAATCACTGCACTCCACTTAACTGACCCACCCCTCTAATTATTCCTATATATTCTACCGCACCACCCCTTTAGCACCTCAGTTAATTGTATGTGCTTAGCCACCCTCTCATTTCCCTTGGAAAGTCGCATTTGCATTGCTGCTGTGTTTTATAACTAGGCATTTATTTCCTATTTTGGGAAAGTTGAATCTAGGTGGTTTTTGCATTGTGGTTACTGTTGTGCTGTGAACTGTTTCCCATTAGGCGCTCTCCCACTCTCTAGGTCCGCACCCCGCTGGGGGTACCGTTGTACTGCTGTGTGTCTCCTGTCTGCCCCCACTGTGTGTCCCCCCCCTCCGCTCTTCCTTCGTTGTGCAATAGTGGGCTGTCTCTCTCCCTCTCTTTTTCGCTCCACCCCTCCACCTACTTTCCTCCTCACACCTTCTATGGTGCTCTCTGTACTCTCCACCTTCTCTAACTGCTACTCTATCTCCTATCCTATCCCTCTCACTAAGACTGGAAGGAAGAAGATCAAGAGGGACATCCTGGTCTCCAGCCCAGGCCTCCAGTGCTTCCTCCAGACAGACTCTCACCAACATCCTGTCATTCCCTCACCAGACCCATGGATCCCTCATATTCTCTCTATCTCTTCCTCTCCCATTAATGGTGGCACTCAGTGGGATATCCCCTTGACATCCTTCAACATATGAATTGCACCGTCTTGGTCCAAGGCCTTCAACCCAATTTTCTCCTTTTCAACAGGTGTCTCCTGCGTCTTACCATCTTCCTTCACTCTCCTACTAGCACCTCTCTGACACCTCTGCCATCTTCTGCTACATCCTCTTCCCACCCTATGAACCCTCTACCACTTCCGTTGGGTGTACCTCAAGCCTGCACCCCACCCCGGGAGAGACTCAAGTGTGGCAAACTGCTCCACGTCACTACTCTCAACTCTCGCTCTGCTGTCAAACACTCCTTTGACACCTGCCACCTCCTCGAAGAACCTGACCTGGTTGTTCTTACTTTCAACTAGACATGGTTCATGGCCAGCTCTGTCACAAGTTTTGACACTCTCCTCCCAGATGGCTACAAGATCCTCTCTGAGCCCAGAACCAACCAACCCAGAGGTAGAGTAGCACTGATCTTTCCGGAGTGGGTCCCTGCTTCTGTCATTCCTATGCAGGCTTACTCCTTCTTTGAATACCTGGCCTGCAGTCTCTCTATCTCTAATGGCCTCCATCTACAGGCCTCCTAGACAGGTTGCCCTCCTCCTCTGAGTGGGCTGACCTCTCCTCCTCTCTCCTTGCCTGTACCTCTCAACTTCTCCTCCTCAGAGACCTCAACATCCACCATGATACTTCTAATCCCTCCTCTGAGCTCTTCCACAAACTTTGTAGCACTCTCTCTCTTTCCATCATTCTACCCCTTCTACCCTCTGGTCGACACACTATGCCGGACACAGAGCTTGGATGGTCTCATCTCCTCAGACATCCCCCTCTCTAACCCTCTCTAACCCTGCTTTCCTCTCACTTGAAACTCTTTCCACTTACCTGAAACTCTCTGTCCCAAGTCCACCTCAGCACTGCCACCTACCCTCTCGGTCATTCGGGCCATTAAGCATGTGTCAGTGAATGCCATTGCTTCTACTTTCTCTGCTCCTCATACTCCTGCAGCTGACTCACCTTCTGGCAAAGCCCTCTCTAACCTGCATCATCTCCAACGCTCTGGACGTCTTTGCCTCTGTCATGAGAATCTCGGTATGATTCTGACCTTGCTGTCCTGAAACGCAAGTGCAGGGAGGCTGAGAGGAAGTGGAGGGCCTCGGGTGCATCCTCTTACATGCTGCCTTCTCCAAAGGCAATACAGACTCTGTCCAAGAAGAGGGTCCACATTCAAGCCTGCATCTCTGCGGCCTCTAACAACACGGCCACACTTTTTAAAATCTGTAAGGAGCTGGCCAATCCTTATGCAGTCTCAAGCTCTGCTGTTCCCTCCTGGGCCCTCTGTACGGCTCTGGCTTCTCACTTCACCACTAAAACCCAGGCCATCCTGTCCTCGCTCTCCTCTCCCTCTCCCTCTACCTCTCTCAACCCCCCACTGGCCGCATCTCCCTTTCCTCCTCCTTTGTCCTCTTTCTCTCTGAAAACACCTGACAATGTTTCTAGACCAGTACGATCTATGAAAGTGTCGTCCAAACAGATGCTCCCCTGCTCCTCGAGAACCATCCAGGACCACATTGACACTTTTGCTCCAGCCCTGGATGATTTCTGCAATCACTCTTTCGCAATTTGGTCCTTCCCCTTCTCTTCAAGCACCCCTTCCTTAAAAAGCCTTCTGCCGACCCTACCTGTCCAGCAAACTGTCGCCTGATCTCTATCACTCCTTTCCTGGGCAAACACCTGGAAAAGCTGGCCAACTCCCAGCTTACTCTCCACACTGAATTTGTTGGTTGTCTCCATGACTATCAGTCTGGCTTTAGAGCAGCCAGAGGCACAGAAACTGCTCTCCTGAACACCTGTGAAGATCTGCTCTCTAATCTTGATTTTAGCCTTCCTTTCGGTCCTCATGACCTTTCCTCTGCTTTTGACACAGGCAATCACGTCATCCTGATCAATCGACTCAGCGATAACATGGGCATCAATGATCATGCCCTGGAGTGGTAGACTTCCTTCCCCCTGGTTATGCAATGCTAGGTTACAAATTCAGAGCCAAACATTTGTAGTCCATTGCTTCCACTTACTGTCTGACTGCCCACTGAAAGACATTCCAAATGTAACGCCACTCAGGCTTACGTGGGTCTATAGCATGGTACAATCCAGCTGAGCATGTACCATAAACTAGCAACTGGGACCTCCAACTAAATAACACAACACAACCTCTGCATGACCATGCTAGCATATACCATTAAAATGTGCATATACCATTAAAATATGCATTTTATCATTAAATCCCAGTGTGTTCTTGGCACATATTGCTGTTCCAATATTCTTTACGTTTTAATATGTGGGTATTATTTAATTCTAGTTCCCATAATCAATTCATGGGAGGAGAATGGGAAGGGGTCCACACAAATAAGTTTGCTCTGCTCTCACCCATCTGACACTCTCCCAACATTTTAAGCATAAGCCCCCGCTCTAAGTTTCAGTCTAGTTGAGCCCCTTGCATTTATCATATGTGGCACCAGCTTGAATTTAATGGTAGGTGGGAATCCGAATCTTGGATTTCAGTGCAGAGGTCTCTGGATTGTGGGCAGGAAAAGCACAAATTCGACAGCATTAGATTCACTGTGTTGGTGTAGCTAGGATTTCTCGTTAGAATGGGCCTGCACTGGTTACATGTTGGCCTATGGGAGGGTTCCCCTTATAGTAAGAGAGATATTATAAGTTACCAGACTTTTTTCCTTCCCACGTTCCTATGGATCAGACCATAATTTGACGTTGTATAGGATTTTTCATTGCATTGTTAATGACATACCATGCTATGACCCATGGATGATGGGCAGAAAGGTCCAGAATAGAATGTGAAGATATCCATGCAGGCTGCGTAAAGATCTCTGGAGCTCTACATGTGTGTGTTCCTGGCCCACTGGGGTGAGGCCACCTAATGGGCAGCGGCACATCTTTTCTCTACTGCTGTATGGCAGTCATCTGCATGGACAACAACTGATAAGAAGGAATATTTGAAATCTAGTATCCCAGAGCAGTGCCCACTTCTCTCAACTAACTACTTTATTCACATTTTTGCTTCTTGGAACTATGCTGAAACAGGTCATGCCATTTTGCATTCCTGTATAGATTATACATCCCATCATCAGGCCTGGACTGGCTGATTATTTCACACCTGCTACCTGAGGGTACCTGAGGGCCTGTTCCATGGGCTTCACTTCTTTCTATGCCTATATACACCCTCAGAAGACGAGGTGTGATAGGAGAGTGATACAGTGGATGGTTGCAGCTTGGTTTTCACATTGCCTCGTTACCACCTGCAAGACTCTTTCATTGCAAGAGAAGGAGATCCACAGATCTAAGGCGTGGTGCAGAGCAGTAAAATGGGACAGAAAGGAAAGGCAGAAAACGACATTGAGAAAAAGGAACAAAAAAGCTAGAAAGAAAATGAGAACAAGATGGAGAGAGCTATGGAAAATGAGGGAAAGGGGAAACAAGTGAGAAAGTGAAATGGGGGCAGAGGCGGCACCTGGGGGAATGCAATAGTTGAGGGAAAGAGGAAGTGCGGGGCAGATGAGTGTGCATGAGAGAGGTAGAGACGGAGGGGCCATCAATCAGCAGTTAAATGGTAAGAGTGAGACACAAAGGGGGAGATAGATGTGACTTGCATAAAGGGGAGTAGAGAAAAGAAACGGGGTGGGGGCGCAAGGGCATTGTTAAAAGGACGGGGCAGGGTCCACAGCATCACTCCTTGCTGTGAAATGCAACCAAGAAAAGGCAGATGGGCCCTGGGGACCCGAAGGGCTGGTCTTGCCCCCTTGACCACAGCCTGCCCACGCATGAACCCGTTTGTCGAAGAAATGTCATGGCAGACTTATTTTAAAGAGCCTTGACGTCAGGACCACAAATGTACACACCATTCAATGTGACCTATTTAGCAATTCAATACAATTGTTTACAATGCGGCAGGCACATTCCATTTTAGAATAAACAGGAAGCTACTTTATGTGAACTGAAACTCTACTTTACATTTGCTAAGAGTGTTGCCCTGCTAGCCACACGAGGGGGACACACTGCTATTGTGGGTGCCTCCAACTTGCACATTTCCATTTGAGGTTGCATTTGAACTTTACGCTACAGACAATCGGGCTCTGGAAACGTGTCTGACTTTTGACATTCACACAGAAGAAAGGATTTGCCCATTTATTTTATAAATGATAGCAATCGTATAAACTAGTGCTTCTAGAATTACATATGCTGTGTTAGGCCTTTGTCTGTTGAATTTGTCATGGTTGTATAGCGGCAGAATTTCGCCTGACAAGCAGGGCCATCTTAAGCACTTTTGGGGCGCTGAGCACGGACATCTTTGCCCCCCAGTCCCTCCACCAAACCAAAGGAATTAAGTGATCAAAGATATATGGTTGCACCCTTCCCTCCTACCCCTCTTGTCGTGATCACAACCTATAAATTGATATGATGCCTCAGCATGCAAAAGTGAGCATATTTACTCCCTTTAATTCCGCTTATCCGCTTCATTCTTGTTCTAAACAGAAGGATAAACAAGTAGCATTTGAAGGCCAACATTAGCAGTCTACGAAGAGGTTACTTCTGTTCTAGTATTTATACAGGATACTTTTTTCAATAGCATCCAGGAAGGTATGCAGCCTGTAGTATTAATGCAGGGCTGTATGTAAAAGGTAAATGTAACCCAGTATAGACTGAGACTCACATTAGCTGCACAGAATGCAAAAGTGCTCAAGAATGGAGACAGGAGTCCAATTGGAAGGAAGGAGAAAGCTACACATACTATAGCATGAATAGTGGCTGCAGATTATAAGCCACCAGGAAGGTGTCTGTATCCAGAGACACTGAGATTAGAAGTGGGATCATGGTTTACAAATAGTGTTGCCATTAGAGATCAAAGGAACAAGCGCCTGTGGTGTACAATATATTAATGCTAACTATTATAGTGGAATAGTGGAAGCAAAGTATAGCCAGTGAAAGGCTTATTTTTTTAATTTTTTTTTTATTTGTATTTTAATCAAGTTAGATTTTTACAAAAACAAGAACAGAAAGGCTTTCAGTCTCATTAGTCTGGTCTTGAAGTAGCCATTTAAACTTTAGGCGAAGATCCTCTGTCTATGGTAAACCGACCTCGGTCATTTATCGTTCGTTGTTTCTTTTGACATAAGAAAGGAATTTTGTATATGTTGTAAGATGTTGTAAGTTGCCAGTAACCAAGATCTATTGTCTCCCATCATCATTTTTGACCAACAAAGATCTTCATCTCGTAAAACGAAGTCCGAGACTAAGTGCCTGAAGTAATGTGCTCTTATCTTCGAAAAGCCTGAGCAGGAAAGAAGTAAATTTCGAACACACTCCACCACTTTAGGTAGACCACAAAATCGACAGCCGTTGATGATGGCCAACCCACGAATTAATAATATTTCATTAGTATGAAGTAGGTTCAGGCTCGCTCTTAGTAGCAGGTTTCTTGCATGTTTTGAGGGAAACTGTTTTATGAATGGTTGTAAGTCATTTAGTTTCCTGGGTGTCGGAGGAAGGTGGCGCATCAATGTATTAGCGGCTGCTGTTTCGCCTGTCTTGATCCAGTCCAGCTCTTTTATTTTGTTTAGAAATTTCACGGGATTTGTTTTGAGTGTCTCTGCATCTAAGGCAACCTCATGTAGGGTTTCCAGGTTCTGTTGAACCCACCGGTTTCGCAGCTTGAATCCGAGCTTTCTTGAAGAATGAGGTTGTATAGTGAAGGTTGTTCTGCCAACTGACATTTACGAAAGAGCATCAGGGAATTGCATTTCACTGAGGCCACAAGAGAAAGTAGGCTTAGTTCTTTTCTGATGCAAGCTATTGCAGTGCTGCTCGGTAATCCTAGTACTTTTCTCCAGAATCGGGCCTCTAGTATTGACCATAGAGATGTTGGAATATTGGGCATTCCGTCTGTGCCATAGATCAGTGTCGGGACAACTTTCATTCTGTAAAAGTTTAATACAGGAATAAGGGAGAATCGACCAACTTTCCTGTCAATTGCGCAGCCTTGGGCCGTGAGTTTTTTAGATTTTTCTTTCAAAGATTTTTGCATACCTGTTTCGTTCTTGGAGTTATCTAGTGTCACTCCTAGGTATTTAAATTCAACAATGTTTTCTATCCGTCTTCCATCTAGAACCAGGTTTAGTTTTTCTTTCCTTTTTGTGCCTATGGACACAATCATGAATTTGGTTTTATTTTCATTGATCTCCAAGTTGTTTTCTTTCATGTAAGTTTTCTTTCATGTAAGACTGTAGGTTGCTGAGTTGGCGTTGCAGCCCTATTGGTGTGTAGTCTAGGAGTATCAGATCATCAGCATACATAAGTCTATTTATTTGGTTTTTTCCAATTTTTGGTGGAAACATACGAAGCTCTGTTTCAGAGTTTTTGATGTCACCTAGAAACGCAAGAAACAGTGCCGGCGCCAGTGGGCATTCCTGTTTTACTCCTCTTTGGGACTGGATTTGTTTGGAGAGTAAGCCTTGTTGGTCTAGTCGCACTCTCAAGGTTGTGTCCGAGTACAAAGCTTTGATGGGCGCCAGAAGTGAAGTCGGGCAGTTCCAGTCCGATAGTTTCTCCCAAAGGAGTGACCTATCCACACTGTCAAAGGCTTGTGTGAGGTCCACGAAGACAAAAAATATCTGGGGACACCCCTCTATGACCTTGTGCTTCAAGATGTTTGTCAGGATATTGGCTGAGGTTCCTAGATTTTTCTTGAATCCTGTTTGTAGGAAGTCCTCGCATGGCGCCGTCTTCGCCCAGGCTTTGAATTCGTTTAGGAGCAGGGACCTGAACACCTTTCCGATGCAATCCAGCAAGGCGATCGGCCGGTAGTTAGATGGGTCGCTCTTTTTTCCCTTTCTTGTAAATTGGCACCACCGTAGCTGACTTCCACGATGGTGGGACTGATGTTAGTTCTGCACATCTATGAAATATTTTGCTCAAGAGAGCTGCCCATTCTTCTGGGTGGGCCTTTAAAGTCATGTTCATTATTCCATCGGGCCCTGGTGCTCTGGAATTCTTGGGAGTCTTAATCAGCCGAGTTATCTCTTCACAATCATCCAGACAGATCCAATCTGTCTCTTCCGAGCTTTGATTGAAGATTTTGTTGGTTTTAGGCGGTAGAAACGAGGAGCTGAAGAAATTCACCCATACGGTTTCGCCATTGCTGTTTAATAGTGATGTTTCTTCTTTTGGGCTTGTTGAGTTAAGAAGAGACCAAAATTCTCTACTTTTGTTTCCCCGTATGGCTATTTGAATAGCTTCTGCATCTTGCTGTTAAAGGGCAATCCAATGATTTTTGAGCCATGATTTGTATCTCTGGGTAGCCTCAATCACTGTCGGGTTTGTTTTTATAGGACCTGAGTTTTGCTTTCCTCTTCACTTTTCTTAGTTCTTTTCTTTTTTCTACCAGGGGCGTGTCAAACGCGTGCCTTTTGGGGGCGACGTTGTTTGGCTTGCCCGGTGTCGTTTTATAGATCGCCAACAGTGGAACATAGTCGATCTGTCTCACGACTACTTGGTGTTCTTGGGCTAAATATTTCGTCCTTAGGTCAGTTATTGCTGCTGCCGACATTTTTAGCCTTGATCCTTGGTTGTTTATCTCCAGGTGTGCGATAGATTTCGTAGTTGTGGTTAATTTTGTTGGCCAAGTAATACGCAATAGGTTATGATCACTTGCGGGAGTCCGTACCACCTCGAACAAGGTCATTATTTGGGCACGTTGGCTTGATGCATAGATGTAATCGATCGTTGCACTGGACGAGTCGCGTTCCCATGTAGGCAACGTGTTTTCAGTTTGTAGCACCTCGCCTTTGTTGTGCAGCTCCCGTGATGTCATTAATTTCACCCATACTACTCCTCTTTGGTCTGCCGCTGATGTCTTGTTGACAGGGTAGTTGGCGTCGTTTTTCCAATTGCAAGTTGCGTTTATGTCACCACATATCAGGAGAGATGGAACCAGATGAACTGCAGTTGCTTTGTCAATTGCATTTTCAATCATCCCGAGGAGGTTGTCAGGGTCGCTTGTGGTTGGATTTCAGTGTACGTTCATAATCATGATAGTTGACTTTGTTGCCTTTGTTATGTTGGTATCCGAGTTTGTCCACTCTTCCTTGATCATTACCAGTGACTGATTGCATTTTAACACTACTGCGGCTGCTATTCCGCAGCCGTGACGTATAGCTGTCAAGATTCCTGATGAGGGTCGTCCACGAGGGCCCTTTTTTGCTGGAGCTAGGAAGACTTCATAACCGTCAAGAGAAAGAGTCTCTATCAACCAGGTCTCTTGTAGATAGATGACGTCAAATTCCCCCAAATTTAGATTGCTTCGTGCTGTCAAATGAGCGTGACCCCTTGTGTTCCATGAGCATAGCTTAGTATCCCTGCTAGACTTCTTTAAAGTTGCAAGCCATTCATTGCCATGCTCAGGAGGCAGGGGTTGCTATCTTTTTTGATGTGTTGAAAGAACTTTCGGCAACCAAGCCCACAGACTGTGCTTTGAATATTTTTTTAGATGGGCTTTCTCTCATTACCTGCTTGCCTGGTCTTGTTGTGCTATTGGAACTATTGGCCACATCCTCGGGTGGCGGTTTCCGCCCCTCTGGGTCTAGTTTCTGTGCTCCCTCCTCTTCTGTTTTCGATTGGAGGGGTCTGGCAGCCGCACCCAGTTGGGCGTTGTTTTGGTGACTTTATTCCACGATGATCTATTGCGTTTCTGTGGATACAGTCAACCTTGTTGTTTCTAGGCAGAATTGTATTCATGGGCTCACCCCTACGCTCCCTGTAGTGTTGTCTGTCTTCAGTTTCTCGATTTTGGATTCTGCTAGAAACACGAGTACCTGAATTTTGTCTTGGTTGCGTAGTGACCTTTCTTGTTGATTCAGTTAGGTCGTAGCCCATTTTCGGTAGGCTAGTAGTTTTTTGGTTTAATAGCCTTAGTATAGATGAAGAAGCGATGTACAAGTGGACGAGGGCTTTCCCCTGTCTATGGCTGGGGTCCACTATGAGTAAGTCATCTGATTTTATGCTACGCAGGTGTGGACAATAACTGAACAATGCCAGTACCGAACTCCAGTTAAGGATGACTTCATCTTACCTCAATCTGTTCCAGTTTTAGGATCCATCTTGTGGAATCCTTCTTCTTACTGTCTTTATTGTACATCTCTGTTTTTGTGATGTAATGGGTTCTGGAAGACCCTATAGGGCCTTTCCGGCCAGCCGGTGTTGATCTATGAGAGGTATTGGTTTTTTTATTGTCTATACGGTAGGGAAGGTTTAGGAAGACTCTCCTTATGTTGTTTGTTAGACGCCCCCCTTTTGCGGGGTTCAGACTCTGTTGGGACCTTTGGGTTTCCGGAAGATTCCTCACGTGTTTTGCGTGTGTTATGGCCTTGCCCTCTCTCTTCACGGCCGCATGCATTTTCGTGTTGGTCAGCCCTTCCCTTTCTTGATCTTGTCTCTTTTTCTGTGTTGGGAATTGATCCGTCTAGGGTGGCCCTGGGAGTGCTCACTCTTCTTTTCATCGCTCTCTGCTCGGGATGGTTTGTCATCAAAGTGTAGACTTATATTCATCAGCGCGTCACACTCCAAAAATGTGTCTATTGTTTTTGACGAATTTTGTGCGACTGTGGTTGACGCAATCATTGTTGTTTCTGTTGGCCCACCTGACGTCTCGCTTGTATATGCCCTTTTGATCGTTTTTCTTTTGGCTTTAGGCGTCTCTTTACAAGGCCAATTTAGAGTAAACACTGTTTCTAGTACTTTGGTGTTTAATGGTCTTTCAAGCTTATCGTCATTTTCTTTTTCATTTCTCTTTGTTGTTTTTTCTCTGGAGATCGTAGTTAGGTCATTCATAGTCATTGTTTGCGATCCAATCTCTTTTTTAGTGACTGGTTCAGTTGTTTGTGCTAGTATGTCCCCTGGGGATCTTTTTGGTCCCTCTTTAGATGATCTGTTTTCTTTGATTTCCCTGGCCATGATATAAACTTCGAAGGAGGTCAGCTTGTCTAATAGCTTGGCCTGTATCGATGTGTGGTCCTTCAAGGTATCACTAATCCCTTCATATAATTTCATGAAGGGAGCTAGTGCTATCGTGACTGTCGACATTATTGACAGCATATCAGGTTTCTTTGTCGTAGGGGTTCCCATGTTTTGTTCTACGTGAGTTTGGTGTCTTTCTTTCAAAGATCAGTTGGTCCAAAGAGGAGCAGACACAGGCCGTAGGGAGCTGTGTGATCTTTGAGGCTCCAATGAGTTTCTTCGTCTTCCGGCCACGTTTAAAGGGTCCCAAAGATCTTGTTCAGGGTATGGTATCTGGGGGTTTATTTTACCATGCTTTGAACTGCCAGTTCTTTGATGTCTGGTTTTTTGTGTGAACTCGTTTACACAAGTTCCGGTTTGCCCTGGGTTTCTGGCTGCACTGAGATGCCTGGATGGTCTCTCAGAGGATCCTCGAAGACAAGAGAGCTGTCAAGTTCGACCGGCTGCTCTTGCGCCCGTGACAGTTTCTTAGCAGTTGTAGTCTGGAGAACACTAGGTGTAGTTCGATCTTGTGGCATATTGTTCATTACTAAGTCTTTTGACACTGTGTTCACTCTCTCTTGCAGCGTGGGCGAGCCTTTGTCTAAATGTTCTCTCAGGAATTCCTCGGGGACTAGGGAACTGGGAGGTTTGGGCAACTTCTCTTGCATCTGAGGCAACTTCCTAGCAGCTGTGGTCTGTAAGGCGTAAGGTATGATCCGATCGTCATGCATATTGTTCATTACTGAGTCCTCTGATACTGTGTTCAGTCTCGTTTGCGGTGCAGGCAATCTTTTTTCAGGTATCATGTGTTCTTTAATTACAATTGTGCTGGGGACCAGCCTGGGACTGTTGGACCGACATGCTTCTGCGTCTCTCAGGTTTTCTTTGGGGACAGTAATGTTGGCAACCGGCTTGCCACATTCAGCGTCTCTCAATTTGGTAGAGGTCTCGTTAGTTTTCCCAACAGCTTCACTGAGTGGCACTGAAGCCTGCACAAAATGCCCTCCAGTCGTCTCTGTTTAGCTACCTGCATACAGTCATTCAAGGCTTCAAGGATCTCCAAATCGGTGAGTTCTTCTCTCCTAACACTTTTGGCCAGGGGTCTGAGGCTGAAGAAGTCTCTTAAGTTTGTATGACCCTTGAGAGTGTTATTGCTCTTTCTCAAAGGCTGTAAATTGTCTTTCGTGTAAAATCCTTTAGCAGGCTTGGACGATTTTAGTGTTTTTATTTTTTTTTTGATTTGCCCCCTATCCTTTGGAGGTCAGAATTTCTTTGGTGCTTTTTTATGTTCACTGAACCGTTGTTATCAATGAATTCAATGGGGCTTGCTGGAATTGAGTCAAACACCGTAGCCGACTCGGGCTCCGTGTGTACCATTGCCTGCACGGATATCAAGTTTTCTGGGGGCGGGGCCTGGCTTTCCCCCTGGTGCACATGCGGGGGCGGGGCCCGCTCCAACTGGACCTGATCTCCAGTGCCAGGTTGCTTCTGCGTCACCAGCAAAGCCGCTCCCTCAGCCCCCGCCCGCAGCGGTGCTCCTCCAAAACAGTCGATGGGCTCAGCAGACGGGCTCAGACCCAGACTCTGCGCCCGTCACTGCCCCGCCCGCACCCCCCCATCACCCGGGCGACGGAGGAGGATGCGGCGGCAGCGAGCCTGGGTCGGGGGGGTCGTGACGTCACTGCACCGACAAGCCACAGTCTCCTCCTCCCCCCACACCAGACCCACGCCCAGCACAGGGACGCGCAGGTCAGTGGGGATGTTTGTGGACAATGGACTTAAGTTTGATAATGGTTCGGTATTTGTGATCGTAGTTTGAATTTTTCCTTTTGGTGTCCGTGGCAAGTCGAGATTGAAAACGGGACATAGTCACTACCCCGGGACACCTTCACTCCCCCCTCCCTCTACTCCCCGGCCCACGGCTCACACTCCCTGCTGGCGCCTGACCCTCCCCCAGAACTGGGGCGACAGGTCAGTGGCGGGGTTATGGGATGGTGGGCTTGGGTCTGAAGGGAGTTCAGTGTTTGTGTTCTTGCTCTTGATTTTAGTTTTTGATGTCAGGAGGGGGGCAGCACCATTGGTCAAACAAGATGTTTCTACTAACCGCTTTATCTCGGTTGTTACATGTGGTCGAGCACTGCAGAGACGGCGACCTTCATCAGGAACTGGATGGGTAGTGTGGAGGTGTATTACTACCCTGCCTGCCAGGAATGCAGGACTGTCACTCTCTGTCACTCCGCAGTAGTCTTTGTACTGTGGGTCCACCCACCAGTGCTGAGATGAAAGAAAGACTCAGTAAGTCTCAGGAATTCAGCAGGAGAGTAGAATAACGGAGTGCAGTCTCTCCTCGCAGGTGCGGGACTGTCGCTCTCCTTCACTCCAAAGGCTTATTTGAAGATCATACCCTGAGAAGGGCTGACAATTTTGAAAGGTTTAGGTACTGCCATTTTTCAGGGGTTAGGCAATACAAGATTAAATGAGATGCCCAGGATCACACATTGGTTAAGGGGTGAAGTTGGGATGCATGCCAACTCTGCATTTAATAACTTTCTTTTCCAGTTCATACCATGAACTATAATAATCTCATTTTATAAAACATGCTTGGAAAGCACATAAATCACGTTACGAAACATGACAATTTCTTAAAACAAAATGTTATAAAAGGGTGTTTTGCAAAATGGGAATGATTCTAGCATTGTTCTCTCCATCATCTATGGAAGTAGTACCAACATAAGTGTCAATGTGATTTAACAGATTTAATCTGGGGTTGTCTTTTGTATTGTAAAGCTTTAAATACTTCCAAAACATTGGCTTGTGAAATAGTAATTTATAAACATGCAGAAAAACCTTTGACTCTTGTAAAAAAGCAAAGCGTTTTTTGTATCAAATGAGCAGAAATTAAAATATGCTTGCCTGAGGCCTGCAACATCTGGTCCACTCTGTTCTTTCTACCACCCCTTCCTCTCAAATGACCTCCATGAGAAGAAAGATCAGGTAATGGGCTAAACGATGCCACCAGCACGTGAGAAGGCAAACCTCACAGAAGACAGCATAGTAATGTAAGACATATTAGACGATTTGACCAGGATCAATGTATCATTTGCTGGCAAATCCAGGATACAAGGATGAACGATTTGATTCCACAGTCTTGAATTTGGATACGTATTCACCTTTTGGACTAAAAGTTTATGCTCATCATTTGAGGTAATTGCCTAGGTTTTACAACACTCTATCTGAAGAAGCCAATTTCTAGACCTTCATCATATGATGACATGTTAGTTTGTATAGCAACACCTATCTGGTGCAGGTACATTGCTGATAATAGCACCTTTTGTGCTGCAAAACCAAGTACATAGGCAGGCACATTTATAAACTTCAGTCATAGGAAAGGCTCAGCCAGCCCTGCTAGAATGTGCTATTCTAATCTTGCATATAAACACATATCTCTGCAATGAGTGTTCAACACACTGAGCTAACCTCTGAACTATCAATATGCATTAGACATTTGGCTATTGCACATCATCAACATAATATGCATTAGACATTTGGCTATTGCATATGACCCCTGCTGTGGTCAGCCACATGGCCATCTCAATTTACACTTCTGTGTATGAAGTTTGCTGTTTTGTTCATTTGTAACTGTTCTCATGCTCGCTATGTTCATGTCCGCTCCCTGTAACCCTTGAGCAATCCTCCATGAAATTGTAACAAAGTCACTTGCTTGCAACAGCGCCACGCTTTACAATAAAAAAAAATTGAAATAAAATAAAAATAATTCCCACAGGAAGGAAGGAATGCTACAGGAGTTGCACAGTAGTGAGCACACTGGCTAGGTATACCGCAGTGAACACAGACAGCATTGCATGTTGAATTGATCAAGGCAGAACAACAGACAGGCAATAGGTTTAGAGCCTCAGCAGCATGTCATCAAATATCCTGATGTGTGCTGTTTAAGTCTGATGACAAATGGAATCTTACTTATTTAGATCAGGCAGCCTTATGGGGCCCCCTCCAAGTTGGGGGCCCGGGGCAAGTGCCCCTTTTGCCCTCCCGTAAAAACATCTCTGCTAACAAGAGTATAAATGTTGTCCAACCAACAAATTCCTGAAAAGATGGATTTTCAAGGTAAAAAAACTGACTACTATTAAGTTGGATAATAGGAATAACTGTAATGCACAGTTTCAAGAACAGTTCTAAAAACTACATTGCCATATTGCTGCATAAAACGAAATAGTCATTATACACTTGTATCCCATTCGTTACACAGACATGCCCAAATTACTCAATGATAATCTTCCCTACGCCCAGACCTGGTCTTTCTTGTCACCTCTACATCCCTCTTCCTTATCCTGGTCCAAAGCAACTGTGGCCTAAATCCTGTGCACTTGTGGATCTAATCAAACTTTTTGACACCAACAATAACAGTGACCTGCCACCTTGAAGGTTACATAGAGTGTGTTTGAGATACATTATCATTGCTATTGGTACTCTTCCACCAATACTGGCTATGGAAAAAGACTGGTAAAACAATGTATTATTCATAGTGGACAAAAAGACAACTCCTTATGCTGAAATACTGTGTCACACTTTAATACTAAAGCCATGGGCGGAATCACTGGAAATAGTTCTCTAGAGAGCCACAAGCCTATGTCCCGTAACCTTCTGACTGAAGTTATCACCAAATGAATATTGCCTTCTTGGTGAGACACTTGATATCAAGGGAAACAGTAGGCTCAAATGGAGAAAAAAACGGTAACTTCCAAGCTGGGACCAAAGCCCTCAATGGAGCGAACAGGAGATAGTAAGGTTGTATACGAATTGATCGTTTTACAACTGCTTGAATGACAATTGACCTTTTCACAATTGACCGAATTGTGAAGGTCAATTGTACCATATATGTGGGGGGAAACCCCCCCACAACCCCCCACCCAACGCCAAACCCCCCAAAACCCATATATATATATATATATATATATATATATATATATATATATATATATATATATATATATATATATATATATTCGTCAATTGTGAAAAGGTCAATTGGTACCCTTTAAATTCGGTCAATTGTTATTCGAACAATTGTAAACGACCAATTTGGGTAATACCGATAGTAACACTATAAAGCAATTTGCTAATCAGGACCCCCTAACATCCTGAGAACACTTATGCTGGGTCTCTGAAAAGCTTTATTTGTTGGCAACTGGAGCCTAGTTGTGAAGAAAGATAAGCCTACTAAAAACCCATACTTAAAATAACAGAGACTCTCCAGCTCAACATACAAACTGACCAGATCATTCAGAATTGAGATACTTGGGGAACCTAAAAGCCCACTGATGGAACCCCTGCTACCCTCAAACCATGGCAGTGGCCAGCTGAACAAGAAGTAGAAACTAAACCCTCCTGGGCCAAAAGGGAACTACCATTTTCATCTCTGGAAATTCCTCCCTGATTTTGATTTTGCTCATGACCAGAGGAATCGTGGAAAAGAAGGGAAGGAATAGAGCAGATCTTATGGCCACTTAGGTGACGGTGCACATATCTCTAGAAACATTGCCTGACATAGGACCAAGTCTCGAGAGAGTAGAAAGAAATGCAGAGTCTGTCGGCCTACACACAGTTTATGCCATAATGACAAATGATGCACTTCCACCAACAAACCCAGGGAAAGTACAGGTCAGCTTCTGCCCTAGGAGTTTTTATATGCTCTGCACTGGCTAACCCCTTTAGCCAAGGCAGTAAGTACTTGAGGGAACAGAAGACTGCTACCAATTCCTTCAGTGTGTAAAACATTACCCTGCCTTCCGTGGACCATCTATCTTGGGTCTCTCTGGAATTCAGAGTGACTCTCCAACCATAACTGCCAGCTGGCATCTATTGCTACTGTGAATGCTTGAGGACCATTAAGCAGAAAAACCTTCTGAAGTTGTGATAGTAGCAGCCACCACTGTAAGGCCTCCTTCATAAAGTGTATTGCAGGCATAGGATTCTTCAATTCTTGGGGGCTTTGAAGCCAGTGAGCTTGCAGATGAGCCATCAGTGCCAAATAGTAGCAAGGCCCATATCTTCCCAAAACCACCGGCCCCCATTTGACCTTGGATCCTCAACCAGTCTTGCACTGACACTTCCCACTGTTGCAGGAACAATGTCTCTAACAACCAGAGTGTGTTTGCCTGTTCTTCTCGGAGGTGGACAAATGCTGCAATGTGGTTGCTGAATTAGGAGTGTAACCTCACTTTGACACATTCAACAACTAGTCATGAATAGGATGATATCTGCTCCAGAAGAGGGTGAGCCACTATTGGAGCCCGTAATTTGGCGAAGACCTTGCAGAGCTTCTTTTAGACCAAAAGGATAGAAAACAAATTGGAAATGCCAATCCCCTCCCCCTCGGTGTGAACCTGAGAAAACATTGATGGCAGCATTTGATTGGGTTATGCAGCTACACATCCATCAAGTCCTTGGATGCCATGAAGCCCTCATGATTCTTTGGAGGACCTACACCTTGAAGATCAGCTCAACAAAGCTATTTACGCCATGTGAATCGAACATGAGGCCTCTTCATATCTTAGGAACCACAAAGCAGATTGAGTAGGCTCCCGAGTAGCTGATCCACTGGCACTGGTACGATGGCATTGTTACCTTGTAGTTTGAAATTACATACAGTAATGCCAACTTTATTTTAGGATCTTGTGTCCTTGCAGTGACATGCTACAATGTCTTGTGTCCTCCCTTGATCATTTCCAGCACCCACACTTTCCTAATAGATTCTCAAGAGATGTCAGCAAATAATCTTTGGAAACTGCATATTGACAGAATTCAGCTTCCATTGGCGTAGTCAGGACCCTTGATTTGTCTGTGAATGAGGAGAATAAACGTACCCTGATGGGCTGGTCGTCAGTTTGTTCTATACTGATGACTCCCAGGTGGTACAAAGTTCCTTCTGCATGAGTTCCAGAAGTAGGTTGTCTAGGTGCAACGCTTGTTGCCTTTGCTTTTCTCAAGCTGCAGAATGTTTACATTACTTAAGGATTCCGTGGATGTGATCCTCAATCTGATTTCCGATTAATTTGGCACCTTGAGGGCGAATTGCATTGCTTTGTTCTTTTATCCATGCTCTTTTTGCCAGAATCGTATATGAACATGCTCTCTTGCTACTATGGATGCCCCTGTTCCAGTGCCATAGGCAAAATCAGATATGAGATTTACTTGCTTTTGTATGCCCTGCAAAAGAGCAGAATATTCAGCCTTCTTTGATTGCCTTGTACACAGACTGAAAATTAGATGGAAGTGATTGCATCATGTAAGCAGCAACCCATCATAACCATCTGACATCTAGTGGGGGATTTATCTAAAGACATTAAGCACTTTCCGATAACCTCGAAAGTGGATCTCACTCTGAGCTTCTTCTGTTAATGGATTTTCTTCCTCGAGTGTCGGGGTTTGGATGTCCGCCAGACCTACCCTTTAAACTGCTTGCTTCTCTATTCACTGACACGCTGGCTATAAATTGAATAATTGTGTCTTCTACAAATCCAGAGAATGGTTGTGGGGCGGGAGGAGTGCCACAGTCTCATTCCCTGGCTGGTTAGAAAGCGAACACAAATCACTGATTGATCAAAACAATACAGACGGCACCAAAATAACAGAAAATGGACAGATATATCGAACCCACATAGCAATCGATACAAAATGCATATACCTTAGAACGGGACAACAGGGGGCTGGAACCTATGGGGTTATCTACCTCTACCTAGGCCCCTTTGCTAGGCAGCGACTGCCCTTTCGGTAGAGTCAGGACCCAAAAACAAACAATCTATTATGTCCCACCCAACGGCATGTGAACAAATTAACTAGACAGGACATGCAGAGAAGTGATCTGAAATGTGCAGGGCAGAACGACAACAACAAGTTGAGGATTATCCAAAGTCAGGTAGGATTCAGCTGGTGAGGCAGCAGAGGAAAGTCCATGAGCTGCAGGTGAACACAACCAAGAAGTTAGTGATGAATGAAATAAAAAGCCTGCGACAACACTAAGATAAAGCCTTATTTGATAATAACAAGCCAAATCCTATCCAAGCATATCAACAGAGACTGAGCAGAATTCTGTGTGTGAAAAGGGGTTGGGGGAGCGGGATTTTTGAAGTCGCACTGTCTACAGACCTCACCCTGAGAGTGTATGTGAGAGTGAGTGGTAGTGTAGTGGGGTGTAATGGATAGAAGAAGTGAGAGTGAAGAGGGTGGAAGAGTAGAGGGAGGAAGAGTAGAGGGATAGACAGAGAAGGTAGTGTGGCAAATCCTCAGATATTGCCCCTTATTCCCTAGGGGAGCCCCTTTCAGTGATATTTCAAGAAGAACGCAGCAGGTTCACACTACATCCCAACCATCCTCTTCCTGTTCCCTAGACTAAGCACAATAATACATACTGGGATGAAGAAGATGCACAGATCAATGCAGAGTACCCTGCAGAACCAACATGAGCTGTCTAGACTAGGAACAAGTACTTCAATGAGCAGGAGGAGTGGAGGCATGAAGAGTACTCTTGGTAAATATCTTGAGCAGTCTATTAATTAGTCCAAGGGGAGTAGAAATAGAAGAGGGAAACCAGGAAGTGTTGTCAAG
Source organism: Ambystoma mexicanum (assembly GCF_040938575.1). Taxonomy (NCBI): domain Eukaryota; kingdom Metazoa; phylum Chordata; class Amphibia; order Caudata; family Ambystomatidae; genus Ambystoma; species Ambystoma mexicanum. Next base: position 918,128,528 of record NC_090926.1, on the reverse strand, counting down.
CCTTCCCTGGAGGAGCAGGAATTCTGTGTTGCAGCAAAAGGGGCTGTGGACCATTTTACTACCCAGAGAGAGGAGAAACCCTTAAACCCTAGGAACCAAGGATAGCTGGAGTTTCTCTCACTGGGGTAGCCAATAAGACCAGTCTGCCTCCCAGAAAGTGGGGGAACCCTTGGGCACCAGCTATGTACACGAAACTAAGGGAAGCTGGAGGTGCCCTCGCTGGGGGAACCAAAGAGAGAGCCGTCCTCGGAGGATGAACAGCGGGATCCGTAGCATAGAAGCAGACCGGGAAGCCAAGAAGGGAGAAAGTCGCTGCAGAGCCGGTCCAGTGGAGAGGGCCCACTCAACGAACAAAGAAGGTGAACTCCTGGGCTCCCTGAAGGTTGGTACAGTTTGAGAGAAAGCGTCACACCGACCAGAGGAAGACACAGTGCGGATTGGCCGTGGTTTGGAGAAGGTTGTGGGGAGAAGGGTAAACACCATGGCAAACGGCAGGCCTCCAGGAAAACCCAAGACCATCAGGGACCACGAGATAAGGTACGCGGATGGACGGGGAGATGCCAGAACCCCTAGAGTGTGGAAGTAGTAGAAAGGCCTGGGGAAGGAAGTCGCTTTCCCTGGTATCATGATTTTCCCAGGAATCCTGGGAAGAAATAAATAGCAAGAAGTTTGAGAAAGGTTAGGGAGAGGAAATCATCCCCCTAGTATTGATAACTGTGAGAGATAAGTTGTATGAAGCCTAGAGAAGAAAAGGCAGACTTGTGTTGCTTGAGAAACAGTAAGAAGCCGCCGGGTGGGCTGGAAGACAACCCTGCTGGCACAGAAGAACCTTTGTGTGGTAACAAACCAGAGGAAGGGAATCATCCTGCCTGATATAATGGGCACTTTGAGACCGTGAGAAGTGTTAGTAAGAGGGAAATCCTCCTGAACTTTGGTTTTGAATCTTCTTTTGGGCACCTTATTCATGAGAGAGAGAAAGAGAAGGAGAGAGAGAAGGAGAGAGAGGAGAGAGAGAGAGAGAAAGAGATATATCGATCTCTGACTGAGGTAATGTGGGCATTATCTTGAAAACCTTTGATATCATTGTGGGAGTATAAAGTAGGGAACCTTTGGGAAGTTCCGGAGGGGTTGAGATTTCCCACTTTTAGGTCTTCACAGTAGAGAGGCTAGTTTAGATAGTATGGGTTACCAATCTCTAGTATTCCAGGTGAACAGTCGGTGGCACAGTCACCTAGGCTAGGGTGGAGGGAGCCCATGGAAGGTTGCGGGACTGGTAAGAAGAATCATGTTATTTGCCTCAACCACATGCTCAACAACCAAGGAAAAGTCTGTTAATAAAAACCCTTGAACCATTTATTGATCTTAGAGAGGTTTTTTTAGGCCATCTTTGACATGGTGCAGTGAAGACAAAAGTCAGAAAATTAGCATGGTGAAAGTGGAAGAAGGAGAGATGAGAGCAGAGGCACTAGAAAGGATATCGGAGGAGGGAGAAAAATCCGAGGAGACAGGAGTGGAGAAGAGGGATAGGAGATGGGAGGGAGGGCAAAAAAAGAACGTAAGTGGTATTTAACAGTGCAGAAATGGAACTACATGGAGAGGAGTAAAGGAGCATAAGAAGGAGAGGGGAGGAAAGGAGGAGAAAGGGCGAAATGAGGGGAAAGTGAGAAAGATCCAATATGCTTGACACTTGGCATACTCCTACAGTGGTCGAGAAAGATTAGGTGGTAGCTGAAGGCATGGAAGCATAACCAGCTGAGCCAGGCCCATTCCATAGCTGGGGGCAGGTGGCAGAGGTTAAAAGAAGCTTGTGGATCAGCGGTCTCAACCTTTTCAAAGGAGTCTGATGACCAGCCCCCTGCACAACCAAATGCACCAACCGTATTGGTGCCAGGTATTGTCACAATCTAGGCAGTTCCAGGTGGCTTTCAGACTAGTAAAGGCAAGTGCCTGAATGCTCACACCAGAGAGACTACAACCTGCTAGGGAAGAAAGGCCCAAGTTGATCTTGTAAGGATAACACGTTTTAATCTCACACGCAGATGAGAGCCAAAAGAACTCTGCTGCTAAGAACGTTCTGCCAAAAAGTAGTTCAAGCAGAATCTTATAAAGGATAACCTTGTCATACATGATGCAATACATATAGTAAAAACTCTGCAGGGCTGGTTGGTGTGTACCTATACATGATCCACCTGCTCCATGAGAGATTCCAGGCAATTGGTTCCAACCCAATTCGTCATCCGTCACGTGGGTGCTGCAGGGATCATCTTCTTCACACTTCGAAGAACAAATTAATTATACTCTTAACATACAGCTACTTTATCACTTATACTGTGCACCTGGCAGGCCTTAAGACAGGCACAAAGGAGGTTCTGGGGCACTCTAACCTTCACACACACATTTCACTCACTCCCGTCTGCGCTATCCGGCTCCAAGGTCTCCACCCTCATTTTGAACAATAATGTATCCCCCCCAGCACCTTGCACCTTCGCGCTCTGAAACATTTGTGTCACGCTCTGAAACAGAGTGGTCAAAGGGCACCTGGTGCCATCAGTTGTATGGCTACAACTCGTGGAGGCCTGGGGATGGGCCATGTCATGATTTGGCCAGTGCGAGATAATATGCTCGCCAGACGCCACTCCTTGATCACGACCATGTAGGGCACATTCCTCTTGAACGTCTTTGCAACACTGTTAGAACAATGAATAGGCATTGTGGTGGTTGGGTGTGTGGGCTGTCCTCATGGGCGCTTGGGCATGGCTGGAGATTTCCATTGTCTGGCAATTTGCGACCAGTACATACAATGCCACATTCGCCGCACAGGCCTTCCCTTCTACCTATGGTTACTAATATCTACTCAAAATAGAAATGCTGCTTGCGCCCTACGCTTTACTATGTAGGTTGATTATATTTGATTATATTGGAGTGGGGCCCTCTTGTATTGTATTGGTGGTCCTCTCACCGTCCCTGCTCCCCACTGGCCCATCATAGTGCTTTGAATGCATATCGCCTCACTCTAAAGCACTTAGGGAGTGTGGGGGCGGGGCTGCCCCCTTCCCAACAATAGACCAACCCAAGACTCACCATTGTGCCAAGAATGAAGTGCAGGGCTATTCAAAACCCCACAGTTGGCCTTTGGAAAATAGATACATTAAGGGGGAGAGAAGGAATGAGGATCATGGTCCTAAGAGATATTATGCCTCATTCTGAGTCCCGCGGTAGCCGTGCCGGAAAATCCGGCAGGCTGCCGCCAGACCTGAAATACCATTCCGCCTCCGTGATTGACGGAATCACTGGGGCATTACAACCCCGGTGACCCGGTAATTCCGGAGGCGGAATTCCATAAATCCCCATTCCCATAGGACTCCATGGGGATGGGGACAGTGGAAACATTGGTTCCGTCTATGAAGGAGCCGGTGTTTCCATTTCCACCTGCAGGCAGGGGGCATTATTCCTGCCAGGTCAGACCTGCTGGGAGTGACAAATCCCACCTGCAGAACTCGGAATCAGCCGGTCCAGAAATAACAGTGGCAGCAGATTTAACACCACCGTTGTTTCCGGACCGGCAGGGTCATAATGAGGGCCATTGAATCTTTTGTACCCATTCTGGAATACCCAACTGTTGGGATCAGTCAAACTTAATCCCCTGGTTTTCTGTTGTGGCCTATGAAGTAAGTAAACTGATTCTCTGGTATAGCGTTTGCTGTTGATTCCTCGCCATAAGCGCCCTCTCTATCACTAGTGTGAGCATTAACTCGACCTCCCAGTACTTACTTTAGAGGTGGTCAGACCTCACAGAACTAAAACCTTTGCTTTATTACACTCCACCCACTCCTGGGACGACTATAATACCTCCCTTTTGCCTTGCAATCCTCCTAATGTTTTCCTGTCCCACCAGAGAGGCACACTTGAAGATCGATACTGCAGGCTGTGGTTCTCGTAATGGACTCTCTCATGACCCTAACCACTGAGCAGCGTGACAATTGGATTCCAAGTTGCAGGAAGAGTATCCTTGTGACTCTATTGGACATGGGTCCGAGAGGAAGGGCAAGACAGGGGGAGTTCTCAAAGATTAGAGGTGGAAAGCCACTCCTTGAGGCATGTTTGGTCTCCTGCAAAATATACGCCGTTGCTTCCTTAACCCTGTCACAACCGCAATGCTCGAAACTTCACCTCGCTCAGCGAACCCCTAACTCTCACACTGCCTGTCAGTATCAGATCATTTTTATGTTTGATAGAAGTTGGGCCGTGGCTTTTCAAGAGGTCGAATGGATTCACGTATGAGTGTCGCACGGGTGGGTTATGTGATTGGCTTATGTGTGTTTGAACTAACAGCAAATGCAAATACTCAACAGTCAACCCATCCGCTCCACTACTCAACATATTAAGCTATCTGGCCACCATCTTTGTTTTGCTTTCTATGGTGGGATGTCAGTGCTCCACCTACGCTGCAGAGCCCATAGTTCTTTGTCACAGTGAAAGCATTCCAGAATTTGACAAATGCCAGGCTATGTGAGGGCATTCATGGAGCTTGGACCCCAGGGTGAGGTGCGCTCATGACATGATACCTTCTTGTAAACCAGGCCTCCATTTTAGACAAACTGTGGACTCTTAGTGGTGGTTCCACAGATTGCATATTCTTTGTCTGCTTTTTCCTTCTAGTGTATATATTCATGCTGCTAAGGCTGGTTGGGGGCAGTATGGGGATGGATGTACTAGGGGTGTAAGAAATCAGGAGTAAGACTCTGACACAAGGGCATTGTGTTGATTGCTATTGGTACCGGGAGGATAGCTCAGGGGCAACACGCTCGCCTTGGAAGCAAGACAATGCGGAGCAACACAGGTTCAATCCCCGGGTCCGCGATTAGAAACCTCAAGGTATTAAGCGCATTATAAGTAACCAATTACTATTACAATTACGATATATACTTATATTAACACAAAATGGGTTGGAAAAATAGCTATATCGCCCTATCCCTGTGAGGGGGTTTCCTCCCTCAACGAAACAAAGGATGTCAATTGTCAGAATGTCCAAAAATAAGAGTTCTCCATCCTGTGTCCAAAATCCTAACCTGACCCTTACATTCTAACTGAAAAAATGGGTATAATCTCTCAAGAGAGCAATTGTGGTTCTCTCCACACTTTCAACAGAAAGTTCCAAAGTGAGAAGGTGTCAAAAGAAACAAGTAATCAAAGTTTCACAAAATTCTTAGCGGGGTCCCCCTTCCCCTGAGTTTCGCAGCACAAAGACATTTCTTTTTCTCAAAGATTTACAGTTCTCGGATCCAGGGTATATGCATTTTGTTCCTCTGGATCTCTCACATTCAAATGGCACTCCATTGCTCCTTTGCTTCACAGTTCAAACACCATTAAACTTTAGGGGGTATTGCTTCCTTCTCCCTAGAGCTTCCAAATTCCCAAGAGGTTACTTCCCTCTTCTTATTTCTCACAGTTCTCTGTGGTGCGGGTTCCAGACTGGCACTTACTCTGCCTGGTATACTCTCCTGCCAGGACTTTCACTGTACTCCAACAAAAAGATGTAATCAATTTCAGGGAGGCTTCCCTTACCCGGAGTTACACTTCTTATTGTTTTTCGCTTTAAAGGGGCATGGCTCTTCCCTTATTTTCTCATACACATACACTGCCTGGTATACTCTAGTGCCAGGAATTCAACTTCATTCTATTGTTTCTCTTTCCCTGTAGGGGCCGGTCTCTAAGACTCGCAGAAGGCTGCCTGGATTACTCTCCTGCCAGGACATTTCACAATGTTTTATACAATTGAGGCGGGTCTCAGACTTGCACACTTTACTACGCATCAGCCTTTTCAATACTTCTTTCATGAATTGGATCAGTGACTCTCCACTTAGCCGATTGTTACTTTCTCTTGTTATCGTAGGGCTTTCTGCCCACTTCAGCAGACTCTTTAGCTTTCCCCGCGGTGCACAGCATTCATGTTGAAGTACCACAGTGTCCCACCTTTCCCCTTTTGAGCTCACTGGTTTGTTTTGGCTGCTTCAGCGTTCCTTGCATCGCCCTGCGGTTGATGTGGCTTGTCAGCAGATTGGAATAACGTTCCTCCCCTTCTCCAGTTCACTGCTCTGGCGTCTCCTGACAGCCTTGCGTACCTTACTACGGCAGACCTCTGGCTTCTTGGCTTTCTCTGGACAGCGTTTCCAACAGCCTTCCAGCATCAGGCAATACTCTGCTTGCTTTCCAGCATCCGACCGGCTTTGCCTGCAGCAAAGCGCTCTCTGAGCTCACTCTCTCTTTCCCTCTCTCCTGCACAGCTCTCACATATTTAAACGTCCCGCTAATATGCAGCTCCCGCCAACAACTAGAACGCAGTGTGGGCTTTCTGGCTCTAGTAGTTTTCGCCACTCTGATCCTCTTTCTCATCTCAGTATTATTGCTTAGCCAGGATTGTACATGCCACTTCCTCATCTCAGTATTTCCACTGAAGGGGATGTTGTTCAAGTCAACCCTACTCTTCTTCATCACATTCTTCTCCTCACATTCTTCTCCATGCCTGTGACAAAAGAGAGGTTAGAATTATGTAACTGGTCCAACTTAAGCTGATTGTCAACATTATAAACAATAGACGGGGAAGAACGACCATAACAGTATACATTTTTACCCGCAGGACATTCTAGTGTAACACTACAATAGGTTTTGGGACTTGGGGAATTTCAGGGTTATAGTTATCCCTAAAGGGAAAAGGGGAATACCATGTATCATCTGGCGAATCCCTTCTATTCCTGTAAGGGTCGTCTCCCCACCATGTGGTCCTCCTGCAGATATCCACCCCCAGGGCCAGGATTAAGGTGGATTCTGCCTTTCCCTGGCCACATGGGGATGGACTTCCATTGGGAAAGCAGTGATGACATTGCCAGGTTCATCACAGATGCCTATGTGTTATTTATGTATTTATTTGTACTGTGCCGACCACCCGGGGGCATCTGGGTGCAACATAAAAACATCACCAACAAGAAAACTAAATATGAGGGCGGGACATCTGGTGCAGCCAGAAAGACACAGTGACTTAATAGGGAAGGGACGGGAGTTATTTAAAAAGGTGGGTTTTCAGTTTTTTTCTGACGCTCAGGAGGTTAGTTTCTAATCTCAGGTTTAAAGGTAGGTTTTTTCCATTTTGCTGCTGCGGATATGGGGAAAGATTTCCCCAATCCGTTGGATCTCTTATTGGGGGCTACGATGATTTGGCCCATTGATTCAGATCTTAGTGAGTGGCCTGGCACATTTCAAGTGATTTTAGATTTGAGATGGGATGTTTTTTTTCCCGTGGAGACATTTGTGGATCAGTGTCATGGCTTCGAACAGGACCCTGTCTTCCTTCTTTAGCCAGTAGAGTCCCCTTCTAGCTTTGCTAATGTGGTCTTGGATTTCTGCTTAATGATTCTTACAACATTATTTTAGATGTGCTGGTATTTTGCAATACACTGTTTGTTTGCACCCAGCATTAAAGCGTTCCCATAACCTAACCGCGAAAGAATGATTGCCCTGGCTATGGTGGTTCAGTTTTCTTCACTAACGTATGGTTTGATTGCTCTTAATAGCCTGAGATAGTATGAGCAGTTCTTGTTCACATACGAGGCCTGAGCTTCAGCACTCATTGAGGCTTCCAAGATCATACCCAGCGTCTTAACCGTACCTAATACCTGAATTGGTAGGTATTTAATAAGGAAGGACGCATATATTGAGAGGTATTTTGCACCATATACCTCTTACGGAGCCTGCACCATGGAGTTAATAGAAGCCCCCATCCAAAAGGTCAGACATGAGACACAGTGAATTGCCAGATGTTACTTTTATGTTCTAACTCCTCTCTGGGGTGGTACGAACACTATACATTTCTAGTTCTCTCTTACAGGGTTTTTCCCAACTTTCCATTTAATCAACAGCAGTTTTACACAGCTAGGTCATAGGAAATGTGCATCCTTGTCAGGAGTTTAAAGGCAGTTTAACATTAGCACCTACAGAACGAATACCCTGTTTCCCTTGGTAGGCAGGGATCTGGAAGGTTTAGTAAGAAATGGAATATGTGGGTTTGAGACTTCTTACATTTTCATGTATTATTTTCCTCTGTGCTATGCAAAGCACTCCTACTCCAATATCAAATTGGCATGAAATAAATGTGTGAATCATATCACAATCATTCATCAGTTAATATATTCCTTTTATGTTTGTTTGGGTAATGAGACACACATTTTAGCTCCCTTTATCGTATGGCTTCTGTCCTCTTGTCCACCACACTGTAATCACATTCTTCATTGTGTACTAATAGAGTCTCTGACACCTCAGACTGAGCACCCTTGCACCTCTTCCATTCATTCAAGTGTATTGAAGGTATTGCACATGGCAGGATGCTGGTCTGCTGTATAGGACAGAAAAGGGTGTCATTGTTTACTGAGTGGCGCAGAGTAGAACATCTTTCCTGCACAAATCCGCCATGCACTGGCACAATGCACAACCCTGCCTGCGATTGAAATAAGGACCTGTGTCAATGTGGATGCTACTGCTAGTCTGTTTTTGATGGCTGCCTCACCTCCCTAGCTCAAACCAGGTCTCTGATTTTACGGATTCCTTTGTCTGCTGTGAGAAAATGTCTGTTGCTCTGCGAGACTTGTCCTTGGCCTCAAGTCCTGGGATTGTATCTCTCCAGCCCCGAAATATCTCCACTGGCTCCCAGGGCTGCAAGGATTAAATTCAAGACCCTTTGCATTGGTCACAAGGCTTTCTGTGGCCTGGGTCCAAAATACCTTCAGCTGTCTCTCCATAAATACCTTCCCGCCCAAGCTCTTCTCTCATCCACCTCGAACTCCCTCTGGTTCAGTCGTTTTTCAAAGAAACAAGCTGGGGGTAGATCTGTCTTCGGCTGGGGCCTCCCTCTGGAACAGCATCCCTGCCACTCTAAAACTTGAGGAGAACCATCTCCGGTTCCGGAAGCACCTCACAACCTTCTTTGCTTCTGCCTTCACTCCTTCTCTCCCCTGCTGAATCTGCTATGTCTTGGCATCATGCACCTGGATACCCTCTGACTTTCGGGCCCAGGTACCTGCTCACCCTGCCGCCTACCCGCACTGCCTCCTGGCAATCCCTTGCTTTGGGGTCTGTATCTGTAACCCTAAAGTCCCCCAGTCCCCTTTTTTTCTGCACTTATCAGACACACCCTGTCTGTTGCGTTAAACCTAGCACTTTCCACTTGCTGACTGCACTACCACAGTTTGTTGCTTTTTATTATTTATTTATATATTTTTATTTCCTTTGCTCAGCACTTTCCACACCCCCTCCTCCCATGCACTTTTCCCCTTTCCCTCTCCCATGCACTTGCGCGTTCTCAATGTCACTGGGCCTAGTAAGATCGTTTTATTGTTTTCCCTTGTTCCCCTCCCTTGCCGTGCTCTGAAACACTTGTGTACGAGCGCGATAGATATAAAATATCAATATCGATATCAAGAGTACAGTATTGTGTAGTGGATATAACTCCTACTCAGCCCCACAGTACTAGTAAATCAGCAATGATAACAGTACAAATGTTAAATCACAACATGAATGGTATACCTCCTTCTCCTCTTTAAGGTAGCATGGGCCGAGAGCAGGTTATACTTTTCAAGAGGATTGTAAGCAAGCAAAGAAGCATCCAAACAACAATAGTACTATGGCTCCAAATAATAAAAGAATTTCTAGCCAAGGTTCTATAACAACTGGACTTCAATAATATAAAAAATATACACAACTAATAAAAACAATAATAATCCACAAATGTAACTATGCAGACTTTTAAATGAAAGGGGGCACAGTGGGTCTGAAGACAGGGGTATCCAGGAAAACAGTTCCTGCAGCAAATATTCAATTGAAAGGTATTTCTAAACAAAGAAAAGGTAAGGAGTGTGTTCTTAGATGTCCCAGAGTGACATAACCGCTATAGATATGTTTTAGGCTTGTTCTTGACTCTTTAAATCATCAGGCCATGCTTGTAGGCAAATTTAGACATTTGGAGACCGTGTGGATGCTGGTTGAGTCGGCGTGCCAGATCAGTCAGATAATTGCTTTCACAAGCTGCATCAAGATGAGTTGAGACAATTGCTTACAGCATATCCAGTCAGCATTCAAGACCGTGCGAGTTGATGGCTTCTACTGGGTCATGTGGGCATTCAAAAAGGGCATTGAGTTAAATCAACATTGAGATAGATCAAAAGGCAGGTGTCAGGGGCTCAAAGTACATAGAGAGAGAAGGCAGCTCCTGGGATCTTGAGGCAGCTCAAAATGACTGAGACAGGCCAGTCAGCTCAAAGTGGTGATTGAGGTAGAAAACCGAGCCCAAGGCTGTTCTTTTTTTTTCATGGTTACTGGGGGACCCAGTTCAGGGTCTAAAAGGATAACGCAAGTCCCTGTGTGTCTTTCTCACCCAGGAAGTGTGCCAGAGAGCACTTGCCTAGGTTGTCACCTCCAGTGAGTAGGATCCTCGTACCAGTGTTGAGGCAGCAGTTCCTCCCAAATGATCCTCTAGGATGGGAGAGCGGAAGTTCTTTCTCCTTCTTTGGCCCCCTTTGTTAACCTGTATGGCAGAAGGACATTGGGCAGACTCTACACTGATGCAGCCCTAGCAAAGTCTTTCTTCTACTGATGTCCAAGGATGATTCAATAAAAAAGGTGGTTTACACCTTTAATATACTCCTTTTGCTACACCAGATTGTCCTATTTCCAGCTTTCTATAAGGTTCGAATCCTGGCTGTTGCGACACAAGTCTTTTCTTGGTAGAGTCAGTTGCACAGTGCTTTGTCTCCAGGAGGTGTGTCGGTATGGAATGAGGAGTCAAACAGTGGTATAGTGATTGCTAAAATCTTTTATTTCTTTGATGAACAATTCTAACTAGATGTGGTTTCCCTTCCTCAACCAAACTAAAAACTCGGGCAGTCAGGAAATCTGTGAAGTCCAAATCAAAGGTTCACCATCCTAGTTCAAACTCCTATTCTATCCCTACCGCTATCCTACTCTATGAAAATGAGTAATTTCTTAAACCCAGGAGAAGGGCTACCTTCTCCTGGGTATGAGTCTCCTCGGGTGCGACCTTATCAAGCTCAGGATATTTTCTAAGATTCACAAACAAAGGAAACGTACCCAAGTTCAAGAAGAAACAAAGTTTCACATTTTCCAGGTAGGGATAGAAGAATGACTCCCTTCTTCTAGAGTGCTCCCCAGATCTTTGTAAGCATCTTCCAGGCTGTCTTAACTTCAACTTCTTTAACAAATCTTGTAGTTTACTCCATGGGTTTCATCCGCTCATTACTTTCCCTACCTTCTTTAAGTTGCCCAACGGGGATGAGAAAGATGCTTGTTGTTTGCTCTTTAATCTTTCTTAAACCAGTGTCTCTAGCATAGATTTGGAACTAAGGATTCTCTTCCTCTTCTTTTAAGAAAAGACGTGTATCCCATTGGTTTCAAAGTGGCACTGACTCATGGTTGGAACTGAGGTTGACAAAAACCAAATGGAAAGAAGATGTCTTGCGTACTGTCTTGTGTTGCAAAATCTATCTTCCGGCTCAGAGGCACGTGCCCATGAGGCTGGCAGTTTCCAGGCTGTACACCAGGATGCTCTTAAAGACCCCTGGATCTGGGAGCTGGCCTTTGAGAACAACTTCCAAAGGACACATGTCCTCGATTTTCAGTCGCAGAGGCCCGAGCACCTACCCAGTCTCTTTTGGATATGTTTTTCCACTCTCTTAGATAACCTGCGGCTCCCTACCAGACTTTCTCCTGTTCCCATTACCTGCTTTGGGCTGGGACCGTTTCACCTATTTTGCCTGGGGCTGCTCTGTGATGGTTGGTTTCTTCTTTCTTCATTCATTGGGGCCCACTTGGCTTCGCAGCCCTCGGCTATAGGCATTTCAGCACAGACCAACCACCCAGACCTTCCAGGTAGCATATTGTTCGCACTACTGGCTGTTTGTCATGTAATCGCCTATGCAGCTCCACAGTAGGCCAATGCTGGAGGTTTCGGAATTGTTCCTGGACCATATGGCCCTAATACCTACTACAGGTCACGCCACCACCACACATTTTCTTGGTTTCAATTATGCCAGCTCTCAGTTGACTATAAAGATACTCTCTGGACATGCCACGCTTGGTCCTTTCTACTTCACTCAACATTTTCTCGATAGATTTATCTTTTAGTATTGCCTTGTCTCTCCCTCCCGGGCTGGTAGGGTGCTGGACCACTTCCGCCTTTCTTCAGTCTCTCGGTCACATTCCGGTTTCCACCTTCTTCTTCTAGTACTACTATTACTGTAGATGTCCTGCCGATTGGCAAGATGCTCTTTCCACTTTCTAATGCTACTATTTCCGAAACCCTGCTGATATCCACAACGTGTTTGTGTGTTCCAACAAACCACACCCTTCATGGCAGACCCCTGCGCTGGACCCTCTCGTCTTCTAGTGTAATTCCGAACAGATCAGTCCTTCTATGCTGTTTGGGTTAAAAAGTGGGGACTGCCCCCGCGTAACATAAGTTCGATTGACAACAGCTAGTCAAGCACTCTTTCTAGTCGATTGTAACATGCTCAGTTCTTCATTCCTGTACTCATCAAAGCAGGTTTGTCTGACAGTATACAACACCACATGGTTTCAGACTGGATCATAGGTAGAGAAAGTTTGGAATTTGCTATTATCCTGTGTAGTCTGGAGTTAAAGGGTCCGTGGCTTGGACTCATGCCCATATCCCTTAGAGGGGCGTTCCTCCCCATGTGGTCCACCTGCATTTTACTTCCCCTGGGGGGGGGTATTGGTTAGCGGCCTCATCTCCCTAGCCTCCTTGAAAGGGGCTCCATCTGGATGATCGTCACAGAGGGAACACAGGAAGTGTGAGCCCTGGGAAATTCAAGATGGACTGTCACTACTATCTTGGGTTACTCTAACTCTGCCCTCTCCCTTGTCTGCCTGAGAAGGTCCCTAGTAATTACCACTGTGGTGTGACATCCATCTTCCTGGCAGAGCCTGTCCTTTAAAGCACACTCCCTTCCATGCCCCCTGGGTGCAGGTCCTGTTCTTCTAGAAGTTGACATCCTATATAGAACATATGCCTTGCTGTGGCTGAACCAAAGTTGTTTTGGGTGAAGCTTAGTTCCAGATACACAAACTTCGAAAGATAAGGAGTCACTAGAATCCGAGCTGACAATAAAAGGACATCAAAGCGTCTTGCCCGGTATGATTCTAGAGTCCCAGAGGCCACTAGACATGACTCATATGCATTTATTATTCTACCACCAGGCCCTGGGAGCAAACAATTATATCCTGTGGAACGGGGCTGCCCATGGTTAGAAGCAATCTCTCGGCTCCATCAGGCTGTTTGCAGGAATTCACATGTTACTCTGTAACGCTGCGTTGCCAAACTGCCAGGCAGCTGCTCTAGTGTGCCAGTAGCAAGTCCCAGCAGAGACACAGGTTTTCAGTATACTTTTCAGCACAGAGTATTATGAAAAGGTGATCGGACTACCCGAGCTCACTTGCAGAGGCAGAATTATCAGTTTCATTTTGTGATGCAAAACTTAAAAAAAGGTCAGGATTGCCTACCTGCGCAAATGGCATTCTAGGCTGGACTATTGCAACGGCCTCTTTGTAAATCTGCCCATTACTACTCTCCACCCTCTGCAACTCATCCAGAACAGGACTGCAAGACTTGTCCTTGGCCTTAAGCCCAGGTATCTCTCCAGGACTGAAATCTCTGCCCTGGCTCCCAGTGGCTGTAAGGATTAAGTTCAAAACCCTCTGCATTGCCCACAAGGCCTTCTGGGGCCTCTGGCCTCAATACCTTCAACTCTCTCTTCTTAAATATCTTCCTTCTCGAGCTCTTCGCTTAGCCACCTCCAACTTCCTCAGGGTTAGTCGCTTCTCCAAGCAATTAGTTGGTGATAGATCTCTTTCTTCAGCTAGGGCTTCCCTCGGGAACAGCCTCCCTGCCTCTCTGAAACTTGAGGAGAATCGTCTCCGGTTCCGGAAGCACCTCAAAACCTTTCTCTTTGCTTCTGCTTTTTCTCCTCCTCTCCCCTGCTGACCTCCTGGCCGAAACTGAAACTGCACTGGTTACCTGGCCATCCTCTGATCTCGGGCCCAGTTCCCTCCCCCTGCCAGTCACGCACACCTGCACTGCCTTCATTGAAACCCCTGCACTTGGGGACTGTTTCTGTATCCCCACAGTCCCACTACCAGCACTTGACACCTGATGTCTGCACTAACTGTTGCACTTGCCACCTGCTGGCCGTACTTTAACTTATTGCTTATTTATTCTATTATCCCATGTACTGCACTGTCCCCTCCATATCCCCCCCTTCCTATGCACTTGCGCGATCTGAATGACACCTGGCCTAGTAGGATCGTTGTCTGTCTTCCCTCTGTTCCCCCACCCCTTTTTTGCCTCATCACGCGTTGAAACACTTGTGTGTAGGCGCGTTATAAATGCCATATCATATATCAGATCATATCACATCTGCTTCGCCATCCATATTTTCTTTCTATTATCCAGAAATACAGGCATGCAGAGAACATCTGTAAATTAATAACATATTTGTTTTCATTGCATAGATCCAAGCTGAAGAGATACAAATGTAGAGATTTGAACCGTACTTTGTGTTTTTATCCTTGTTCATTTTCCCAAGGTTTGATGAAGCTCAGTTTGGTCTAACTGAGCCAGTACATGTTGTAAATAAAGTTACAATGATAGTTTTTTGACGCTCCTGAAACCACCAGGTCTGAGACTGTGCGCCCAGTAAATATCAATCGTTCTCTTACATTATTGTATACCTCCTGTGGTACCAATCCCACTTCAACATCGAGACCAAAACACAGGAAATGTTTAGTCACTTCCACAGCCATGTGTTTTATGTTAAGTCTGGAAATCATTGGCAGTGCAACACATTTTTATTTTTTTTATTTTATACGGTTTATACAAACCTTTAAAATATTTCCCAAACACATCAACAAACAACATATAACATAGGTCATTTTACATTGTTCCACAGGTTCCTCACTTTCTCCTACTCCCTCCAACACTTTACCCCGACACTCCTTTTCGCCGTTACTTGCTTCCTAGACAACAGCAACCAAACTTAGGCGCCCTTCAATTGTTCTTAAGAATTGTGTCAGAGGAATTAACAATTTCAAATCGGTTCCATTAAACATGTGGCCCCACCAATCGTCCACGCACAGGGAGGGATGGCTGACACTCCACGGGCCCAGATGTAACGTTCTTTCATCACGGAAGTCAGTGCAAAAAAGAACTGATGCTTCAGTGTTTCCGGTTCCCCTTTGCAGAATCTACACATAAGATTAATGTTGTCATTGCCTTTCCACATTTGTAATCGCTCCTTGGTTTAAAATGAATTCATGCGAAATAACATGAAGCGCCTGCGTGCATTGGGGTCTGGGAATAGACTGATGTATCGTTGTGCTGTGTTGAATGCACAAGCTTCAGCTGGTACGTCTATCATCAGTTTCGCTACAGCTCTTTGTGCACAGGTTCTCTCCCAATCTATGTGCCACATTTTATTTTTGTAGCATTCAGGTTTTCGTGTAGCATGCTGATCTTACTGTCGAATTCAAGTAATAAACTTTCACATCTTTGCATCCACATGGTTCCAAGTGATTCTTGCCTGAAGTGAGATAAGAGAAAGTTCGTATCTAATACATGCTGTCTTAGTTCCTCTCGGGAGGCCCAATACCTTCGTCCAGAATTGATTCTCTAAAGAGGACCATAAGTCATGTGTGCATCCCAGAGCATTTTCGGCCCCATAAATCAGTGCTGGAATCACCTTCTGTTGATAAAACAGCCTTAATGGCTCGAGAGAGAACTTCCCAAATTTCTTTTTCATAATTAGGACTTGGCTGGATAGTTGAACACATTTCCTCTTAGTGTCAGCTATCCATGGACCATCATTGATGCATGAGCTTAATGTCATTCCCAAGTATTTCACCCTTTGCGATATCTTCAGTGGTGCTCTACCCAGGGTCCATCTAAACTTTTTTGCTGTTTTCGAAGATCCTCCTTTCAAGTTCTTAAATGTTAAGGTTTCACTTTTACTTGGGTTAATCAATAGACAATTCTCGCTTACGTATCTCTGGATGGCACAGAGTTTTCTTTGTAAGCCGATGGGCGTTGAATCCATAACGACGAGATCGTCGGCATATAAAAGCCAGCTTGTGTGTGATCTATTTATTTTCGGCGGGAATTAACTTACTGCATCTATCGAGATGCCAATGTCTGATATGAACAAGCTAAAAATGGCTGCAGCAAGCGGGCATCCTTGCTTTACACCCTTGCCCGTTACTACTGCCGATGACAACGTTCCAGCTTGATCCAAGCAAATCTTGATAGATGTTTCTGTGTGGAGCTCCTGGATCACGGCTACCAGATCTTCCGGGCAACCCCACCGCTGCAATTTCACCCACAGAAGGTCACGGTCGACAGTGTCAAAGGCACTCGAAAAGTCAATGAACGCCAAGTGTACTGTGGCATTAGTTTTTATGGCCTCCATTTTTGCCAGATTCAATAATAATAAATTTAGAGAACAACCAACTTGTTTGACAAAACCAGCCTCTCTGGCATCAACATAACCCATGTTCACGGCCCATTGAACCAACTTTTGTTGAAGGGTGGTGACATAAACTTTGCCCAGAACATCTAACGAAGCCACCGGATTTGACCTATCCCCCTTTTTAAAAATCTGTACAATGATCGCCGTTTTCCATGATTTGGGAGAACTGCCTAAGTTGTTTATTCTTTCGAATATTGCTATGCAAATCTCAGCCCAAATCTCCGGATGTTGTTTTATGGTGTAATTCGTTAGGCCATGCGGGCCAGGAGCTCTTGAATTATTGGCCCTCATTATTATGGCCACAATGTCATCTTTGCAGTATGTAAGGTTTCGGGGTGGAAATGTTGTCTTTATCTCATCACCCCCGATTTTGTTACCCCTGTATAGGACCTCAAAATAGGAGGTCCATGCTGTTTCTGTCACCAGCCACGTTTGCAGCTATTTTTGCGGTGCCTGCATATTATTTGTGATCCTCCAAAACTCTCTTGTATTTTTCAAATGTACATGGGCCTTCAGCCAGTTCTTATGACTGTTTGGCTGCTCTAATTTGCGTCTTTCTAGCATTCAAGTCTGATGAGCGGGCCTGTCGAATGGCCTGTCGCATCTGCCTTTTATGTTTCTGAATTTCGGGGTCAAACCAATGTTTCAAAACGCATTTAGATTTTTCAGCCCTACATTCTTGGTCTTGAATTGAAACAGAAGCTGATCATATTCTAATTCTGTGCTATCCTGGCAATAAGCTGATGACAACTGGGGGACCTCTTGTTATTCAAGATGCAGTCTCACCCTATTTGCTGCAACCGAGATAGTGTGTTGCCATCTCAGAGGGCCTTCCTTTGATGATGTGATGAATTTTGTTATTAACATATTATGATCACTGTTTGTTTGCTTCTTGATCTCAAAAGATTTTATTCTGGCAAGCAAGTCAGTTGACACAAAGACATAATCGATTATTGATGCAGAATCGGCACGCTGCCACGTTGAGGCAGGTGGCATATCCCCAATTGTATTTCCATTCAACATTTGCAGTTTCCTGATTTCCATTTCTTCAAGCCAATCGTTGGCGAGTGCCTTTTTGTCTTCTGTTGCCAGTTTAAAGAGATCAGTATTCAGGTCCCCACATATCAAGATGTTAGCCCTTGTCTTCCCTTCATTAGGGGCGTCCAGAGTTTCCGCGATTTTCTCCATAAATTTCACTTTGCCTACTTTCTGATGATTCCAGTAGACGTTTAGAAGTGTTATTTCGTTGTCACTCTCACGACCCAGGTTCCGCTTTATAATTGTCGTTTCCTGAATAAACGGAGAGTGGTTACAGGACTTTGAGATCCTAAAGCCCGAGGCCTTGTTTACCAATGTTAGCAGCCCCGCCATCGGTCACCCTTTCGCCAGCTTTATGGCTGGATTCATGGCCACTTCGAAATTACTCACAAGTGGTATTTCAATGAACCATGTTTCTTGCAAACATACAACCACTAAGCCCTCCAGCCAGTTCGTATTAAAAAGATGTGTAAAGCTTTGCGTGTTTCAGGGAGCCACTAAACACTCATTTGGGGTTGGCTCTTCTTGGCATTATTGTCGATCTTTTGTGTTGAGCGTGGCAGCAAGCCAGTCCCAATCACCGTTTTCCTTGCCTGTACTACTACGACTGTATGTTTTAGCTACTGGCAATTGTGAACCTTGATTTCCACTTATGGTGATTCTGATCTCCGTTTTGGGTGTCTCGGAAGCCCTCATATCTTTAATCATCTTAGTGTTAGGTTTTGATTCACCTGACCAATGGCCTTCGCGTGTTTGTTTCAATGGTTGGCCACCAGCCTTAGGCCTTACTTCACAAATTTGGGTTTGTGAGGACTCCTTTTTGTTCAAAGAGCGCAGCACAGTGCTCTGGTTCAGGCAGCCTAACGTGTCTCCTTTGTCTCGTGAGTCCGGTACGTGATGGTTAAGACTGAGTGAATCCAGCATGTAAACTTCGAATCCCAGTGAGAATAGCGCAACATTTGCCTTGTTAATTGTATTAGCTATCAGTGAAGAAGAGACATGAAGAATTACTTTATCGTTTCGATTTTCGTCAGGAAATTCAACTATCTTTAGATCTTTAGACGTGATAGCACGTAAACTGGGGAATCAAGTCAAACATCCTAATGATATTTGCACGATTTAAGATCAACTTATCCTTTGAGTCGAACCTCTCAATCATCACCTTGAAACCCAATTCCATGTCATTCACTCGTTTGGCCTTGCCTCTGTCTCTTCCTTGGGAGTCCACTTGTGGGTCCAGTTGAGTGTTTGATGATGTTACCTTTGTTTTTCTATTAGGGATTCTGTCCACACATGCCACAGCTCTACGAATGTCGTTAATGTCTGATATCTCTTCGCTGAGCATGCTAATTTGGGGGTCCTCTCTTTCACTCATTTGTGCATCTCTTAGCCTGTTACATAATTTAGCCCTTTTTCCGTGCAGAGTCATGAACGGCGGACTTTCCAGGGTTTTGCCGTCCGCCTCTGGATTTACAGGTTCATTGACAAGATGACACATTCTAGAGATATTTGGTCTCACCATCTGCGGTGAGTCAGCTTGATCAGAGGACCGAGCCCTCGAGCCTGAGACTAAGGAGGTATCTCCCTCTATTTCAACCGGGCGATCGTTGGATAAGCCCTCTTGTGTATCTACAGAGGTTTTATGAGAGCACATTTCAGGTCCTCTTATGACCTCCACTTCCTCCATGTCGTCATATGTAGACATATTCAGGAGCTCTTCAGAGATGTCAACCGGCGGTTTAACTGCCTCCTTCACAAGTTGAAGAGGGACCACTTCCTTTATCGGTACCGATCTTTTTTCTTTCAGTTTAGATTTGTTTAAATCTTTCGTCACTATTTGAACGAAGTTTAAGTTCCTCAAAAACTTTCTTTGTCCTGTGTTTTTGTTGATTCTCTTGGTCATTAAGTTCTTTGATTTTTTGACCATCTTTGTGGATTTGGCTGTAGGTTCGCCTAGGGTCTTACAATTTACTGGATTACTTCCAAAACTCGAGAATACATTTAGCTTCTCTACACACTTACTAACGGTTAGCACGTTTTCCCCCTTGCTGGATTGAGGCGCTATGTCAGACGTTGACAGCCTTTGGTCAACAAAACCCAACTGTCTCTTGCAGGCCCTCGCCTGTTCGAAGGCTGTATTGAATGAAACGTCGACAAATTTTTCACATTCAACTAAGGTACTTATTTCACATCCTCGTGGACTCAACACAACACCAACTGGATTCAAGTGAACTTGGTTAACTTGAACCAAGTCTTTGCTGTTGGTCAATCACATGTAGGTCAATCACATGTGCCTGAGTAGATGGCGCAACCACCTCCGAACCCTGATGTAGCATCTCCATTATATTTGAAGTTGCGTCACTACTGCCTCCAGAATTCCCTTGCTTTATCTAGGAGCACGCAGTTCGAGGTGGTGGTGTACTTCTTCATCGTCTGGTGCTACTGTTTAGGTCGTTGTCACATTGGGATCCTATGCGAGTTAGACCTTTGTATTTAAATAAGGCTAGTGCTTCCTGGGCGACTTCAGCCAAACGTTTTTTGTCCAAGGAGTCATTTCTCTTTTGTTCGCACAAAGCTTTAAGTGATGCGTCCAGGCCCTTTAATCCTTCATTAACGTTACAGGCAGACTGGTTGCATATTTGATCCAAGTGAGCGACTTTAGTATTCAATAAAGCCATCAAAGTTGTAAAATCCTTTATTGAGTCATTCAGATTTTCATAAAGTTTCATGAAAGGAGCCATAGAGATTACAAGTGAATATATTATGTCAGCTTGTAGGTCTGTTGTTAGACCAGCATCGTTGCCCTCCATGGTCTTTACCTTGGTGATACGCTTCTTTACTTTCTTCTGTTTAGAAAATCTGCCCCTCCTTATTTTCGGAAAGGGGCGTTCCATAAAGGACGAATCAGACGGGTCACAATTGGCTGATGAATTCATACAACTACTAGGCTGTGAATTTTGCATATTCATTAACGTTGTTTCTGATACAAGCTGTTTGACATTGACAGCTCTCTTTTGTGAATTCATTTGTTGAAATGACAAGTCTTGCAAGGAGGACTCACTTATCCTCTCATTTGGGACGCGTGCAGACTGCCTTGCACGCTTATAATGAACGTTTGCCCAAATATCCTCACTAGCCTCCATTAATTGAGTATTCTGCCGCTTTAGGGCTACTTTTTGTGTTTGTGGTGTTTCCTCATGCAAAGTGTTACCCTTTTTCAGATTGTTACTGCATATTTTATCCATTGCAATCATGTTGTGCAATATGTTATTCACGACTTCTATCAAGTCGCGGCGCCCGTCTCTCCTGAGACCCACCAGCTCCTCTGCTGCTAGCGATCCCACCTGCCATTCCGGTGTACTGGGACTAATTGTGTGTCCCGTCGAAGAACAGAATACCTCGTCGCGAGGTTCCTCAGGGACGCTCTCAATAGAGTGCACCTCAGATCCTGTCTCTCACCCAGGGCTGCCCCCCCACTCCCGGCTATCCACAGAGCCTCCCCTGCGAGCTCGATAGCTCCAGTCGAGGCGTTCCCCGACCCGGGAGGAGGAGCCTTACCTCTCAGGCACGGAGCTCCACGACCTTCGCAGACGCAGTGAATCGCGCATTCGCCAGCGGGCGCGCCATGCATGCACCCACGCACGTCGTCAGTCGTGTGCGACTCCACCTTCAAGCCACAGCCGGCTCCATCGCCACCACCCGGGAGAACTGCCGGCTCCAGCCACCGGACCCCTCCACGCAACTCCAACACCGGCCCCTGGACACTCGGCAGTGCGCACACGCCAACCCGGACCGGCGACACCCCAGGTAAGTGATCGCGGTGAATAGGCTCATATTCATCCGAGTGTGTAGAGCTCTGGCGGGGGCCCAGTCCGTCAGCAATGCTGCTTTCCATAAGGTGAGGAGCCTGTCCCTGAGACTGCTCGTAACTAGCATTACTAGTATTACAGTTCAGCGTCGTGCCCTTTACCAATCCGACAACCTCATCACTGTTATGCATTGATTGATCATGCAGAGCATCTACCCGGACCCCATTCGCAATATTGCTAGTGATATTGACGTCCGCACATTGCTCTTCACTCGTTGATGTGCAAGAATAAAATCGACTTACTTTCCTTGCACAAGGTCGGTTTACAGTGCTGCAGACTCCAATTTCATCCTTGGCGTGTTTCTTCTGTGCCCATGTTCTAAATACGGGAGTGGCCATAGTTTGACCGCGCTAGCGCGCTGCCACTCGCCAAACAGCCTAACCGCAGTTAGTCCAGCCCTTACACCACAGGGCTTGCACCAGAAGGGTGCTAGAGGCGGCCTTTTAAGGTCCGCTGGTCAACAGGTCTTCCTCTCTTAAAGGCACACTCACCTCTCCAGTGAATACTGAGTAAGAAGCTCCACTCCACTCGCCACAGCCTAACAGCAGTTAGTCCAGCCCTTTCACCACAGGGCTTACACCAGAGGGCTTACACCACAAGGGTGCTAGAGGTGGCCTTTTAAGGTGAGCTGGTCAGCAGGTCTTCCTCTCTTAAAGGCACACGCACCTCTCCAGTGAATACTGAGTAAGAAGCTCCACTCCACTTCACTCGCCACAGCCTAACAGCAGTTAGTCTAGCCCTTTCACAGTGCATCACATTTCACTGATACCTCTAAAAGCATGGAGAGGAGCAATGTGATTGTCACTAGAAAACCTTAACTCTTTTACCTTCATGCTAAAACTGGAGACTCTTAAAAGAGAAAATGCTCAAAAAGAAAGGTGAGTAAAGGTCAGCTTTGGCTAGTGAATAATTTCAGTGGAAGAGCATGTATATCCCCCCCCCAACCCCTGAGTTAGTGTGACTGAACCTGGTGAGGTAGCCCTTAACAACACAGAGGGCCTCATTACGACCCTGGCAGAATGGGTTAACGGGTGCAGCAAAAGGATGCGGACCCGTTAAACCCATTCCGCCACATTACAAGGTCCCCTCGCAGGACACGGTAAGCACGCCTGGTAAAACCAGGCGTGCTTACCGGGTCCCGCGAGGGGAAGAGGGAGCAAACAACGGGCCAACTCGTAATCGCCCCGTTGTTTGCTCCCTCTCCCTCTCCCATTCAGCCCTCTGGGGGCTGAAATGGGAATGGGGAAGGTCTGGGGTCCGGGTCCTTGGAGGGAGGAATTACCGGGCCCTCCGAACTCGGAATGGCCCGGTAATTCCTCATTCTGGGAACCCGGACCCGGAGGCGATTTCAGCAGCAGCCATGCCGCCAATAGCGGCATGGCTACCACCGAGGTCGTAATGAGGCCCAGATTGTTTTGAGGGGGTACTCCACCTGAGAACATTTTGGATACAATGGGTTGAAATGGGGCAATATATAACTCAATTGTGTGGAAAACTGGGTAAAAAGCAATACAATCTACAGTCAGTCCTCTTCGTTATCATGTAAAACAATACAATAGATGCCAGTACACAGGAACATTTTACAACATTTTCTTGTAGCCTTTGTTCACAATATATGCCAGCATTGCCATTGTAAATCACTTTGATGATGCAAAGGCCTCAATATATTCTAGCATTCCCACTGTAAATCATGATCGTGTGTATACAATATACGCAGTTTTGCCACTGTAAATGAATCATTGTACTGCACCCACAATATATGTCAACATTATTACTGTAAATCACTTTAATGACATCACTCCCACAGAATTACAGCATTGCCAGAGTGTAAATAACTTTCATGAAGCTGCACCCATAATACACGCCAGAATTACCACCACTGTAAATCATGATACTGCTCCCATAATATGTGGCATTGCCATTGCAAATCATGTTAATTTTGAAACTGGACTATATGGCAGCATTCCCACTGTAAATAACTTGTATAATGCATTCTTACTGCACCACAATACATGTCTATCCCTTCCATGATGCTGGTATGGCCCCTTCTCCACCGCCATACACATGCAACCAGCCCATTTGCTCACTCCCACATACACTCTTTTCCCAAACCTTACCAGAACATGCGGGTGTTACACTACATTAGTCCTCTCCTGGGAGGGCAGCAACATGATTCACCATCACTTCCGTTAGTAGAAGGGAGGGACCGGGTGGAGACTGTCTATCTGGTTACTTAGGAAACTTTCAGCAGTGTGAGTGGTGCTCGCTCACTCTGAGACACCTTTTCATTTTATTTTTGGAAATTGTATTTTAAATAAAATTCTCATGTGAGTCCAATAGCCAGGCCCAGCAGGTTGCAAGGGATGCTTTCCGTTCATGGAGGTGGGGGAAAGGGGATGTCTACACCCACTACCTTTGCCACTGATGGGTCATGGTGCCAAACAAGGCTTAAAAGTCCCACTCACAAATGGCTAGTAAAGATTGTATGCTTGTTAGTGAAGTAAGAGTGGGCCATCCAGCCATCCAGTAAATATAATTGTGGGGGGAGTTAGTCTCCTCTGTACCTGTACATAGCTGCTGCTAACACAACTAGCCTATGAGCAGCAGACCTGAGAGGAATGAAGCTTATGTTTGGATGGGCCTTTGCACACTACAAGCTACTTGGTAGCTGATCAGATCTTAAGATGCAACCACACTCTACAGTTCTGCTGTTTTAGATTACTGACTTGCTCATTCACAACTCACTCCTCTCGCTATCCACTGTCTGGCTGTGCTAGGGATGCTGTGGTTTTAACAATTACATGTTAATTGCATTTTCAGAACACGTCCACAAAAATGTAATTCAGTAATGAAAAAGAGAAAGAAAATCTGTGGAGAATGGTGTGGGCAAGCATAAGGAGAAGGGAGAGAAGAGGGACAATGCAGTATTGGTGGAAGGCTCTCATAAATGGAAAGTCAGGGGAAAAAGGGTATGAATGTAGAGAAGGAAGTCGAAAAATATACGTGTGAAAATGCAACATCTGCACATTACCATGGACCACTACACTACGACCCCTCATTGTTTCTGTACGATATCCGCGCCTGGCGGACTGTGGTAGTCGTACCTAAGGGCCTTTTTGTTTTGGATGAAAGCCTCAATACGCAATGTTATACCACTTGTAGTTTGTTGTTTGTGTAGGGTCAGCCTATTTGTTCTACCCCTGTCATGTGCATGTTCTCTAGGAATAGGAATCTTTGTCACACGTATTCCTGATGTGGCAGCTGAAGCCAGTATTGGAGGCATTCACTCTATTGTTGGGCTCATTCTGTTGATGCTTGAATTATATTATGATTACACATCCTCATGTCTGTACCTGTATGCCTCGTGCATGGACTTACTTTGCGCACTTATCCCCAAGCAGGTAGCACTCTTTGGCTCGAAAAGTAACATGATTAATGGCTGGGGGAATTGCACTGAGGGTTTAGCTCAGGAATGTTCTAACTCCTGGGACAGCTGTGTGGGTTCAGGTCAGCAAATAAATAAATGCTACACCCATCCACTCTTGTGTGTGTCTCTATTGACAATGCATGCTCGGTGCCCACCAGCAGCGGACAATCCCACGTTTACTGGTTTACTCTCTTGCTAATTCCACAGCTATCCCTTAGGTCCTAGGCCCTCCATGGTTTTGTTTGTTCCTAAATACAAGTAAACTCTCAATTATTCCTATACATTGGACATATCATAGGTGTCATTACAAGATGGAGAATGCAGTAGAAGGATGGGGTTAATTTTGTTACTCCCTTTTTTGACAGTAATGAGATTGTATTAACACATTCTAGTTTGGCCTTGAAGTGGAGCATTTATCTGTCAAGAGGAGCTGGAGATAAATCCACCATTTCAGAACCAAAAATGTGTGGATTTAATCAAATGCAGATTTATACCACCAGGCTGCCACTAGGAATCCAGTGATAATTCCACAGGACAAAGTAGCAGTAATGGCAACTGAGTTTGGTATGTATGCAGAAATACCGCCAATCTCAGAGTGATGCCTAATATATTAACAAAATCAGATGCAGGAATCTTATAGTTAATGCATGCTCGTTATTTGGACAATGTTAACCTATGTCTATGGCAAGTAAAAATTATGGAATTTACCCCCCCCCCCCCCAAATGATGATTCAATATGAAAGCAAAGGTCAATTTCTCAAACTTTGATTGTGGGCATGCTCACAATTAATTAGGTGTTTAAGAAGAATACAGGAGAAAAATGTACCTTGCCTCTCAGTCTCATGGGGCAGATTGGAACAAAGTAAGAATATCAAATCATTAAATCAAAATTAAGCGATTTTAGGCTCTCCAAAAAGAAAAACTCTTCTCTATGACTTAACAACTAGACTAGTTATGGATACAAATCCTCTTTCAGTATTTTGGATGCAATGGTATTGTTCATAAGAAAAATTTACTTTTGGAACTGATTTTGGGAAGTGTTTGTTTTCAGAAACAATACTTCAAATGGATTGTTGCCTCCCCCGTATTCCTTATCTTTGATATTTCCAATATCCATCTTTGCTGTTTTTTAATTTTTTTCATCAGGAGGCGCTGTGCGTCGGTGCCTGCCGACTTGATGTCCCTCGGAGGCCTCCATCTCGATGTTGACTTCACCAAAGGTATGTACAGCACATGCAGCACTCGTTGGCCTCAGTTCCGTTTTTCCGCACTAGCGCTTCAGATGTGGTACGCCTCGTTCCTTGACAGGAATATCTTCGATACTTCTTCGATAATTTCTTCATATCTTCGAGTGAATACATGAATAGCTTCGTCTTCGGCATTGTCCACCCCCAGATTGGGCTTCAAAAAATTATGTGACTGCGGTGCAAAGATGTTTGTGACGGAACCTCACAGGATCTGCCTCTGGTGTCTGGGGTCGGCTCATCCGTCATCGGAGTGTGAGGCCTGCACATCCATGTCGGCCAAAGCCCTGAGAGAGCGTAGAAGGAAGCTTGCCGCAGGTAGGACCCAAAAAACGCCTTCGACAAAAAAGCAAAAGACCTCGGACGAGTCGAGAACAGTTTCTCCTCAACGCAAAAAGAACAAACGTTCCCGGTCAAGAAGTGGTTTGCACCACTCGTCAACCTCTAGATACGGAAATAAACTGTGCCATCTTCCTCATCTACAAGTTCCCCACCGGAACGGGTCATTTGCCTCACTAAATCGAGTTCACCGGCCCAGAGGGAAAAGTTTAGATTACGAATGTTGTGTTCGAGAACGCTGCCTTGCCCCCCTCGACTACACCCAAAACCCATGCTCTGGTTTAGAGAACTCTTAAGCACAAAAGCTGTGCATATTTGGACCCGACGGGTAAGATTCCTCTAGAGCGATCAAAAAATTCCTCGAGTCGAAAGAAAGTCCCCTCGAGGACTGAGCAATCAACGTCATCGACGGCAAAAGATTCAACACCCTCAGGATCAAAAGGTGCGTCATTGATGCCGTCAGCGGCAATAACTTAGGGGAAGCCATCTACACTTCGAGCATCGACCTCCTCAACACCACATATGTTGAAGGCATCGGCACAACTGTCGAAGCCATCAATGGTATCGACGATTTCGGCTCCTCTGACCACAAATATAATAACTACAGTGGAAAAGACACATACTCCTTTGCCATTATCTGATTTTTTTCAAATCTCTCTCCTCTATTTGAGGATTCAGAGGAATCGTCTGATGAATCCAGACCTTTTGGTTTACAATATGGAGCACCATCAGTGCCTGAGGCATTAATTTCAGAAGATTCAAGTATGAAGAACCTACAGGAATGCCTACATGAGGCTAGTGGCATACACACCTCACCAGAAGTTGAATTTGGCAGCGCAGACCACGGTGACCATGCAGAAGTGACATGCAGCAACTGATGTCAAGAGTTATGGAGTACATGGGGTGGTCAAGACCTACACCAGTTTTTAAAAAAGACGATCTAACTGATATCTTGCACAGAGGGCAACAAAAGTACCCGATTGTACCTTTTCATCAAGCCTTATAAAGGCGTGTGACTACTGTGAGGCACCAGACACAATCCCGGCTGTCAATAAAAAGTTGACGGCAAATTACAGAATTTCAAGATATGACCCTTATTTCTTGTTCAAGCACCCAATACCAGAGAGTCTGGTGGTTCAGGCGGCCACCTCCACAAGTAGGCAGAATGCCTATCCTACATTACCTCAAGATAGAGACAAGCCTTAAGACGCCATGGCCCAAAAAAAGATTTGACCGGGTGTATGGCCTTGAAATCGGCCAATGCTACTTGCACTTTAACAAGGTTTACACACACGCTTTGGGAGTGCATTTCCATGGCGGCTGACCATATCTCCGAAGGGGAAGAGCAAGACGGATTCCTAAACCTTGTCAAGCATGGGGAAGATGCAATGTGCGAATCCCTCCAGACTGGTCTCGACTGTTGACAGTATCAGTAGAGCTATGGCGGCAAGTACAGTGATGCACAGATTTACCTGGTTGAGAAAGTCATGATTTGCCCCAGACGTACAATCCAGACTTCTCAACATGCCCTTTTGACGGCCTTCATTTATTTGGGAACAAAGCTCATGAGAGTTTGGAGAAGTTGAAAGGCAGCAGCCAAATCCCTTGGTGCTGCACACCCTGGAGGGATAGGTCCATTCGTCACTACTCCACATTTGGAAGGGGCAGAGGACAGCCAGCTCAAAGAGGACAAAGAAGATTCCCCTGCGGTGGACTGGGAGAAGTACTAAGACCGCAACAGCAACACATGCCTTACCTTTAGCCACTGTCAGCCGATCTAAAACCTCTGAGGACTTGATTCACAAGACTGCAGTAGGAGGCAGATTGTCACAGCATCTGACAGAATGGCAGGCTATTACTTCAGATGCATGGGCATTGGAGACAGTGGCCCAAGGTTACTGCTTTCCTTTTCTGCAAAAACCTCAGTCATCCACCGGGGTGCAACTCTTTGAAAGTTCCTGATCCGCTCCTTATGCAGGAGATTTTAACCCTGCTGGAGAAAGGTGCTATAGAACCAGTACCTGTAGCAGAGAGGAACAAGAGTTGGTACTTCCTTTACTTCCTAATCCCCAAGAAGGACGGAGGATTGAGACCCATCTTGGATTTAAGAGACTTGAACAAGTTCCTCAAGAAGGACAAGTTCAAGATGGTATCCCTTTCTCAAATCCTTCAGGCCCTCCAGCTGCAGGATTGGATTGTATCATTGGACCTTCAGGATGCTTACTTTCATGTGCCGATCCATCACAAGCACAGACAGTACCTGAGGTTCACCATTGGCAGTTCTCATAAGTTTCGGGCAGACCTCCGCCTTGAAGATATTCACCAAACTGATGACGATTGTGGCAGCGAGTCTCGGGCGAGAGGGAATTCCTGTTTACCCCTACCTACACGATGATCAAGGCAAGTTTCCCAGAACAGGCGTTGGAACATCCCAACTGTACCTGCCACTCCCTTCACAGACTGGGCTTCTCCGTCAACTTCAAGAAGTCTCACAGCGACTCTAATTCATCTGGGCAGTCCTGGATGCCTCTCTGGGAAAAGCCTCGCAACCAGAGGTGAGGTCTCAAGACATTGTTCAGATGGTGACCAAATTCCAGAATGCCCAGCATCTACCGGCCTTCGATTTTCTGATGTGCTCAGCCTCATGGCATCCTGCATCATCCTGGGGCCAGATGCTCGCCTGAGAATGATATGTCTCCAATGGGCTCTCAGGACTCTGGTCACAATTCTCCGAAAGGATGTAAGACCTCCTACAAATCCCGAGCAGAGTCTCACTGGATCTTCAGTGGTGGGCCTGTCCGGAGAACATCTTGAAAGGAGAACCATTTTGTCAGATAACAGTAGTGACGGATGCCTCACTCACGGGGTGGGGAGCCCATACCAACGATCTGACGATCAGCGGTCGTTGGTCTCCATCGTAATCCAAACTACATATCAACATTTTAGAGCTGAGAGCAATCAGACTAGCGTTGAAGGCTTTTCTGCCATCTGTACACAGAAAGAATGTCCTAATAATGATGGACAACACAGTGGCCATGTACTACCTCAACAAGAGAGCAGGTGTAGGGTCACTACCACTGTGCAGAGAGGCAATGCAGCTATCGCTCTGGTTATGGGCAATACAAGAAGGAATTTCTTTGTCTGCAGTTCGTTTAGCTGGAGAGAAGAACACAACGGCAGACGATCTGAGCAGGCAGAGCACACTCTCCCACGAGTGGGAACTAGCTCAGCAAGTCCTTCAAGAGATCTTCACGCTTTGGGGAACCCCTCAGGTGGGTCTGTTTGCGACCAATACCAACCAGAAGTGCAAACTGTACTGCTCAAGGAGATGTGTTCAAAGTGGACTAGGAATTTCCACTCCTATACGTGTTTCCTCCAGGCCCCGTCGTTCCTCAAGTAATCGGGAGGTTGAGAAACGTGGTACCCGGACCATCTGGACATGTCCATCTGCCCTCTGATACGTCTTCCAAAAAAAATGACCTTCTCCCGCGAGAGGAGGGTCGGGTTCTCCATCCAGATATCAGGACGCTCAGCCTTCAGGCATGGTTTTTGAGAGGCTGAGATACAAGGATTGGGACCTCCCGGATGATGTATAGAGATTTTGCTTTCGGCCAGAAAGCCAGCAACCAAATATTTGTACCACTGTCATTGGAACAAATTCTGCAGCTGGTGTAGAAATAAGAATGTTGACCCGTTTACATGTAATACACCGATGGTGTTCTCATTTTTGCTACATCTAGCAAATCTGCCGCTCCAGATTGGTACCATCAAGGAATATTTGTTGACACTTTCTATTTTTAAGCGCACTTCAGAGGAAGTCTCTTACTTTAAGATTCCTCTAATAGAACAATTCTTAAACGGACTAACACATGTTTTCCCTCCAATCCCTTTTCAAGTCCCACTTTGGGATCTCAATTTATTGTTAAACTTTTTGATGGGAGCACCTTTTCGAGCCTCTACACTCCTGTCCTTTGAGGCTACTAACTTTAAAAACCATCTTTTTGGTAGCAATTACTTCTGCCCGAAGGCTGAGTGAACTACCGGCTTTATCCTGCAAGCCTCCTTACACTATCTTTTATAAAGACAAAGTGGTACTGAAAGTGAAGCCCACCTTTCTCCCCAAAATTGTCTGAGTTTCATCTCACTCAGAAGATAATGTTACCATCTTTTTATCCTCCACCACATCCTGGGCAGGAAGAGGAAATGCTTCACAGGCTTGACCCTAGACATACTCCGAGCTTTTACATCTCCAGAATGACAAGGTTAAGACAGGATGACCAGTTATTTGTGGGCTATTGAGGTCACAAATTGGATTTGGCTATTACCAAACAAACTCTATCCAGATGGATTGAATTGGCAATAATGGAATGCTACAAACTGGCAGGGAAAGATCCTCCAGAACATACGGAACTGAGGCAAAT
Source organism: Ambystoma mexicanum (assembly GCF_040938575.1). Lineage (NCBI taxonomy): Eukaryota > Metazoa > Chordata > Amphibia > Caudata > Ambystomatidae > Ambystoma > Ambystoma mexicanum. The sequence continues at coordinate 918,097,592 of NC_090926.1, read as the reverse complement.
GGGCGACATCGAGACGGAGGCCTCTGAGGGACATCGAGTCGATTGGCATCAACGCACAGTGCCCCCTACTGAATAATAAATTCTGAAGCAGCAAAGCTGGATATTGGAAATATCCAAGCTAAGGAATAGATGGGAGGAACATCCAGTCCAAAGAATGTTACCAGGGGTAAGTAACTTGTTCTACTGGGCTACCTGGCTGCTTGGCCAATGCTCAGATTACCTTACACTTACTAATAAAGTTCACTCTGGTCGATTTCCTTTGCCCCTATAACATGTTTGACGCGTAGTCGCATTGCACTTGTTCTGAAATAGGAAATGTCTTTATTGCGTACAGAGTAGACATTATATGTCAGCCAAGTTTGATTTCTGTTTCATACAGTGCTTGTAATCTGAAGTTGCTTAAGCAAAGAGAGTCTTTCAGTGCCTTCCTGGCCCGTGGATTACAGGATATTTTAATTATTAAATTATGTAAACCCGCATTCGTTAGACACGTAATATAAACTCCTAATGTTTTAATGTCATTTAGCAAGTGATTAATTTATTATTGAGGTGAGGGAAGAGGTTGGACCAATCGCATAGAGGAACAAGGGGACTCTCTACAAATGACAGGTAGTTCCTAGTAAGTGTCAGGAATGGGTTAACACACAATGGGATATTTCTTCTGTGCCCAACACATTCATGCTGAGCAATTTCTTAGACTGCAGGCTAATTACTAAACTATAACACTAGTGTCACAAATTATGCTCAACAGAAGAACTTCACAAACCTATACTACAATGTCCAGTCTTATTCTGTAACACAATAGACTTGTCGCCTGGCGATGCTCTTCCAGAGTCTGGACCCTCCTTTGGACTTCTCCCATGTCTCCGGCTTCTCAGACTTCTCTTTGGCTTCACCTCAGCCTCTGTCTTCTATCTTGTAAATAGCTGCACTCCTCACTGCAGTGTTGGGTTAATCACCAATCTCTGGTACTTCACTCTACCAGATAGGGTCTCTCACAGACCTTAGCATTTAGTAAAGGTCTTTTCCATGCCTTTCACAGACCTTAGTATTTCAGCATTCATGGGTTCAGGTCACTCCGGGACCTGGCTCTTAGCATTCACTTGGTTAGGTCTCTCCACATCCTGGTTCTCTGAATTCACTTGGGTCTTTCCGTGACCTGGTCTCTCAGCATTCAGTGCTCAGGTCTGTCCTGGTTCTTTCTCAGGCTTCACACTCTTATGAGGGTCTGGATCACCTGTATTTCCTTCAGGATGGTAGTCGCATTGTACTAATAGGTGTTCCCTTTGCTTCGGCAGCAAGTGGCAAGGAGCATGCAATCCTGCCCCTACTAGGATCAGCAAGGCTCTTACATATGGGCTACATGGTTTCCTTAATTGTATCAGCCTTTGTGATTGGGTCGGATCACTGAGGGGTTTTCTCAGGGTTTTTAGTTGGACTCTTTGGTAAGTTCTATTAACAGATTTTAAATCTATACTGATGAGCCTCTCTGTATTGGATAAATGCTGAATGTGTCTTACCTTTGTTTCCACGGCTTCAAAAGTGCTATGCGATGTTGTGAGAATCATTGCATTTGCGTTTTTGTAACTGAACAAAGGTTCGAGGGGATTGGGTCCTCCGACGTATTCCATATCTATGACATGTAATCACCACAGCTGTGCTGCTTCGGAAACTTTTTTCGGCGTCTGCGTCCTGCGTCGATGCGCCGTCGTCGAGGGCCTCCTCCGACGTCCGACGTCATCCGATGTGATAAGTAGGACGCACGACGCCCGTAGCCTCAGTTCTGTTTTTTCCGCGAACGTGTTGCTTCGAGATTCTCGGTTCACGCCTCGACTCTTTGGAGTTCTGTTCTTCTCGGTTCTTCGAACCTGTTCGTTTTGTGCAAATCCTTCGTGTGAAGATGTCTTCTACTTCGTCTTCGACCCCGCGTCCGGGTTTCAAGAAGTGCGGGGAGTGTGGGTCCAAGATGTCGGTGACGGACTCGCACGACGCCTGCCTCTGGTGCCTCGGGGAGGCCCACGACACGGATGACTGTATCGACTGCCAGTCGCTCACGTCCAAAACCTTACGCGAACGTAAGAAGTTGTTGTCGGTAGGTCGGGTGTCCAAGCCCAGGAAGTCGAAGTCTGCGGGGCTTTCGACAGATGATTCGAGGGGTGACTCTCCGCGTCATCGTCGGAAGTCTTGTGGGTCTCCTTCTAGGAGTTGGTCTTGCCACTCCTCAGCCTCTTCGAGGCATTCTTGGAAGCGCCGACACCGGTCGTCTTCCAGGTCCTCCTCGGAGGACTCTGCCCGGCACGTCGCTTACCCCACCAGCCGTGCGACGCCGGAGGAATGGGCTTCCTTCGGGAAGAAAATGCTGGCGATTCTCGAGTCGCAGGGTACTCAGCCGTCCGCGCCCCCGAGTGGCGCCGGTCGTGAGAGGTCGAGAGACACCGCTCGCAAGAGTGGTCGGCACGAGTCACGGGAGAGGTCCCGTTCGGACAAGGAGACTCGTTCTCGACGTACCCGTTCCAGGTCCCGGTCCTCGACGCGTTCGAGACCGTGTGCACCTGTGAGGTCTTCGAGGAAGACATCGACATCTGAGGCGTCGAGGGCGTCGACAGGCTTTCTCGAGGCTCCGGCTTCGAGGAAGTCGTCGAAGCCGTCGACGCTCGGGTCGTCGAGGGACACGCTCGGGGCTCCGGCCTCGAGGGCTGTGTCGACGCCGCCGATGCTGGAGGCGCTGCGTCTGACGTCGACGCCGATCCTCTCGGCACCGATGCCGGTTCTCTCGACGCCATCGACGCCTTTTGTGTCGGAGGTACCCCGTGGCACGGGAGAACCCCCTAGGAAGGCTCGGGTTAAGAGCAAGCACTCTCGGGTGCCTCCTTTTCGCCACCTGGACTATATTTCAGAGGCGGATGAGGATTCTGATGGCCTGGTTCCTAGTCAGGTTCCAGATGAAATTGTCTCGGGCCATAGTCGATTTGAGACAGTCACTGCATGATGCCAGTGGACTGGACACCTCTCCGGAGGTGGAGTTTTGTAGGCCTGAGCCTGGCTCTCATGCCGATTCCTCGTACCGGCGCCTTATGGCTAGGGTTTCTGAGTACTTGGGATGGTCTGCTCCCCCAGGGGAGTTTGTGCAGGATGATCTGACGGACATCCTTGATGTTGGTCCCCCAACTGACCCGGTACTGCCGTTCCATATGGCTTTACAGAGAAGGGTGGCGGCGGCTTGGACTGCTCCGGAGAGTCTCCCGGCGATGGGCAGATCCTTGTCGCGAAAATACCGTCCAGCCAGTAGCGACCCCTGCTACTTGACCAGGCACCCCACTCCGGAGAGTTTGGTGGTGCAGGCGGCCACGGCCCCGGCAAAGCAGGCGTCGTACCCTACCATCCCTCCTGATAGGGACGACAAACGTTTTGATGGCTGGGCGAAGAAAGTGTTTTCTTCTGGTGGTATGGCGCTTCAGGCGGCCAACTCCATTTGTGCCTTGTCTCGTTTCACACACACTCTGTGGAACTGTGTTGCGTTGGCGGCTGAACATATTCCCGAAGGGGACGAACGGGATGGTTTCCTTGCTATGGTCCAGGATGGTAAGGATGCCATGTGTGAGTCCGTTCAGTCGGGTTTGGATTTAGCTGAATGCGTCAGTAGGTCCATGGCGGCGAGCACCGTGATATGCAGGTTTGCGTGGTTGCGGAAGTCGGGGTTTGCTCCTGATGTGCAGTCCCGGCTCCTCAACATGCCCTTTGACGGTGAACACCTTTTTGGCAGCAAGGCTGACGAGAGCCTTGAGAGGTTGCAGACCTCAAAAGCTGCAGCGAAGTCGTTGGGCGCTGCAGTTCGCCAACCTCTGCCTTTTCGTCCTAGGGGACAGCAGTGGAGGGGTGGTTCCTTTCGCTATTACTCATCCTTCAGTAAAGCGAGAGGAGCTGGCAGTCAAAGAAGCCACCGCAGGGGTACCAGAGGTGGACGACAGGGTACCCGTGGTGCCAGGGCCGCTCGGGCAGTTGCCTCTTTGCCCTCAGGTAACGCCGCAGCCGCTCCCACTCAGTCGTGAGGCCATGTCCCATGGTTCGCCGGTTGGGGGAAGGCTGGCGCAGCATCTTGTAGAGTGGCAAGCCATTACTTCAGATGTGTGGGTTCTGGAGATCATAACCCACGGCTACTGTCTTCCCTTTCGGCACAGGCCTCGCGACAATCCACCGGGGAACCTCTCTTTGCAGAGTCCGGTTCCGCTCCTTGCGCAGGAAATTCAAGCCCTGCTGGAGAAAGGCGCCATAGAACTGGTGCCTGTAGCGGAAAGGAACAAGGGATGGTATTCCCCTTATTTTTTGATTTCGAAGAAAGACGGGGGATTGAGACCCATCATGGACTTGCGCGGTTTGAACAAACTCCTCAGGAAGGACAAGTTCAAGATGGTTACTCTCTCTCAAGTCCTCCAGGCCCTTCAGCTTCAGGACTGGTTGGTGTCACTCGACCTCAAGGATGCTTACTTCCATGTGCCGATCCATCCCAAGCACAAGAAGTACCTGAGGTTCGCGGTTGGCGACTCGCACTTTCAGTTTCGGGTCCTGCCGTTCGGATTGACCTCCGCCCCGAGGGTTTTCACCAAGCTCATGGTGGTGGTGGCAGCGCATCTCAGGCAAGGGGGGATTCACGTCTACCCCTACCTGGACGATTGGTTGATCAGGGGGAGCTCTCCCGAGCAAGTCCTGGATCATCTGTCAGTCACCTGCCGCTCCCTTCACAGGCTGGGCTTCTCCCTCAATTTAAAGAAGTCCCATTTGACGCCAACACAGCGGCTCTAGTACATCGGAGCAGTGCTCGACACTTCCCTGGGGCAGTGTTTTCCTCCCCAGGTGAGGGCTCTTCACATTCAGCAGATGGTGCACAAGTTTCAGCATGCCCAGACGCTCCCTGCGTTCGAGTTCTTGAGGTTGCTCGGCCTCATGGCATCCTGCATTCTTCTGGTGCCAGAGGCTCGCCTGCGGATGAGATCTTTGCAGTGGGCACTCAAGACGCAATGGTCGCAGTCCTCTGGCAGGATGTCGGACCCGGTTCAGGTGCCGCCCTCGGTCGCCCGGGATCTTCTGTGGTGGGCCATCGAAGGCAACTTGATGAAGGGGGCTCCATTTTGGCTTCCCTGCCCGGAGGTGACGATCGTGACGGATGCATCCCTCACGGGATGGGGAGCTCATGCCAACGGGCTGACAGTCAGCAGTCGTTGGTCTCCGTCGGAGTCCAGACTCCATATCAATCTTTTGGAGCCGAGGGCCATCAGGCTAGCCCTGAAGGCTTTTCTGCCGACTGTGCGAGGAAGGAGTGTCCTGATCCTGACGGACAATACAGTGGCCATGCACTACCTCAACAAAAAGGGGGGGGCAGGGTCACTTCCTCTGTGCAGGGAGGCGATGCAGCTCGAGTTCTGGGCCATCCAGCAGGAAGTTTCGATCTCGGCAGTTCATCTGGCCGGAGACGAAAACGTGACGGCGGATGCTCTGAGCAGGCAGAGCGCAATCTCTCACGAGTGGGAGGTGGCTCAGGAGATTCTCCTGGAGATCTTCGCCCTTTGGGGGACCCCTCAAGTGGATCTCTTCGCCTCCAGTGTCAACCGGAAGTGCGAAAGGTTTTGCTCGCAGGAATTTCCTCCAAAAGGAGCCTTAGGAGACGCGTTCGTGGTGGAGTGGTCATTCCCGCTGCTGTACGCGTTTACTCCAGTCCCCGTCATCCCGCAAGTGCTGCGGAGGTTACGGAAGTTCGGTTCCCGGATGATCCTCATTGCCCTGGCGTGGGCTCGGAGGACGTGGTACCCGGACCTTCTCGACTTATCCATCTGCCCTCCACGTCGTCTTCCCTACCGAGATGATCTGCTCTCACGGGAGGGGGGTCAGGTTCTCCATCCAGAGGTCAGATCCCTCAACCTTCACGCTTGGCTTCTGAAAGGTTGAGGTATAAGGATTGGGACCTCCCTGAGGACGTGATGGAGGTGTTGCTTTCCCCGAAGGCCAGCAACAAAGTCTCTGTACCGTTGCCGTTGGCGTAAGTTCTGCGACTGGTGCAGAGTTCAGAATGTGGATCCTTTTGCATGTGACATCCCCATGGTTCTGTCCTTTTTACTTTCTTTGGCCCACAGGGGCTTGCAAGTGGGTACCGTTAAAGGTTACCTGGCGGCGCTGTCCATCTTTAAGCGCTCGTCTGAGGAGTGTTCTTACTTTAAAATCCCTTTGATTTCACAGTTTCTGAAAGGGCTCACTAATGTGTTCCCTCCGTCACCTTTCCTGGTGCCCGGTTGGGATTTAAACCTTGTTCTTAAGTTTCTTATGGGTGCTCCGTTTGAGCCTTTACATTCTTGCCCTTTGAGGCTGTTAACTCTGAAAACTGTGTTTTTAGTTGCGGTTACTTCCGCTCGCAGAGTGAGTGAGTTACAGGCACTTTCAGTTAAGCCTCCCTTCACTGTATTTCACAAGGACAGGGTTGTCCTTAGAGTTCGTCCTTCTTTTCTTCCGAAGGTAGTGACGGAATTTCATTTGGCCCAGAAGGTTGTTCTTCCGGCATTCTATCCTCCTCCGCATCCTGGTGAGGAAGAGGAGAGGCTCCATAGGCTTGCTCCTAGGAGAGCTTTAAGCTTTTATGTTTCACGCATGTCCCGGGTCAGAGTGGACGATGAACTCTTTATTGGTTACGCTGGAAAGCGTTTGGGGCAAGCTGTGACGAAACAGACTTTGTCTCGCTGGATTATTTTGGCCATCTCGGAGTGCTACCGCTTGGCGGGTAAGGACCCACCGCTTGGCTTGCGGGCCCATTCTACCAGGGGTATGGCTGCGTCTACTGCCCTGCAGAGAGGTGTTCCTATTCGCAACATCTGTGATGCAGCCACCTGGGCTTCAGTACATACATTTGTACGTCACTATTCCCTCGATTCCATCTGAGCACAGGATCTGGCCTTTGGCAAGGCGGTCCTTTGCTCTGCTATTTGATTGGCTATTCTAAATTTTGATTCTAAATTCTTTCCCTCCTCCTTGCTCTGGTACTGCTTTGGGAGTCTGTCATAGATATGGAATACGTCGGAGGACCCAATCCCCTCGAAGAACAAGTTACTTTCTTACCTGGTAACGTTCTTTCGATGGGATGGTCCGACGACGTATTCCATATCGCTCCCGCCCTGCCTTCCCCGCTGCAGAATTTCTTTTGCGATTGCAGCTTACGTTCCGCAAGGCTTTGTGTCTGACTGGCAGTTGACTAGTGTCACACGTTCTGGGGGAAAAAACTACAACTGAGGCTACGGGCGTCGTGCGTCCTACTTATCACATCGGATGACGTCGGACGTCGGAGGAGGCCCTTGACGACGGCGCATCGACGTCATCGACGCAGGACGCAGACGCCGAAAAAAGTTTCCGAAGCAGCACAGCTGTGGTGATTACATGTCATAGATATGGAATACGTCGTCGGACCATCCCATCGAAAGAACGTTACCAGGTAAGAAAGTAACTTGTTCTTCTCCTGGACAGTTTCCTGGCCCGATAGGCACTCTGTTCGAGCTATGCTTAACAGGGTCTTTGCCAGAAACTCCTGTTTTGGAGTTTGGGTTTTAGACATCCCAGTTGGAGGGGTTTTGGCCTCCCATGATAGAATGATACCATGGCTTGGGGTGTGGCTAGCCTCGGGGATCCCACACGTACTTCCTTTGGGAGGTACATTGGGTACCGTCTGCACGAACCAAGTCCCTTGCCGCTCACCCCTTCCTCCCTCATAAGAGAAGAGTCTTCCTACCAATTCGACAAAGTATTTAGTCTGCTACTCATTTTGTCCTAGAAAGAGAAGCCTTTGTTAGAGCTTGAAAGTGGTTTTCCACCTAATGGGTGCTATCTAAGAGTCTGTTCTCTCGCTGGAACCCAGAAGAGGATTTCCACATTTTGCCTATTTATAGATTGTAATATTCTCGTTTGACTGTTATTGATGCTGCCAATGTACACACTTTATCAGTTTGCTATAACTCAATTTTCCTGTAGCAGTTAGAGTGTGGTATTAAAAAGGTTGCTTTTTAATCAAACTTGGCATAGGTGACTTTGATCTTATGTATTATTACTTATACATAATGCTGTTAGATATTTAAAGAAAGCTAAAATCGCCACAGATAAGTGTGCAAGTGTTAGTCTTTTGGTGGTTGCATGGACTGTTCCAACATTCTCTACTTTTACATATTTTACTCTGTGCATTTGAATAGATACTCCCAGAGACATTACTTTAAATATTCCAAGATATGCTCTGAAATGTCCTACATTACCATTAATAAAACATATTCTAGAATACAATCTTGTTGTAGAATGCCATATGGTGTGGTTAATCTGATATTCCTCATGTATTATAAGAAGTCTGATGAAAGAGGTGAATCCAAGTTGATGCCATACTCTTAAAGCTCAATACATTTTTATAAAAACAGGGCTTTTTCTTGACAACTGTGGCTCCTCCAACTACTTGTTCCTGATATCTACTCTATTCGTGTGCCCTCCTCTCCTGAGTTCTGTCCCCTATCTGTTTCCATTTTGCTCACCCCGGCACCCACCAGCCTTCTCCTATACTTATCCCATGTCAGACTTTGTCTGCATGTGCCAAAATTATTGCCCATATGGTTGCTGCTTTTCCAGTCTGTTCCCTGATATTTCATGATTTAACACTTGTTAAGAAAGAGGGGGTGGTATAGACTGGAGAACAGCGACTATAAGGCGGCTGGAATGTTTGGAGCAATGGGTGGATGTGTGAAACGGTAGACGAGATTTGAGGGTGAGAGCAGTGAAAGATAAAGACGTGGGAGAAATAAGAGCAAGAGAAGATGAGAAGTGGGAGTGTTGGGAACTATGAGGAATTATAGAGTTGAGAAGAGATCTGAGGGTGGAAGGGGAAACCAGGAGGCAATACGTGAAATGCTGGGGCTAGAATGTGCAAATGAGATGTAAGAGTAAGTGGGTGAGTGATTGGACTGGTGGGAGTTCAGAAAGATTTAATTTGTAAACAGTAGAGCTGAGACATGGGTGCTCAGGGTCCCGTGAATAGGTGAGCGGTGGATGAGGTGGGGGATGGGAGAAATGGAAGAGAGATAGGTGGGGGAGGTGTGAAGTAATAGAAATATATCCCCAAGCGAGACTCGCAGTGGATGAGCTACAGGTGGGCTGCTGTCTCACCCCTGGCGCTCCTCTCAGATGCCAATCTGACCCACCACTACTCTCAAAATAGTATAATGGTATTGACCTGTGATCCATGATGACTCCATCGCTCTATCTTGCACCAAAACATGACTCGCTGATTTTCATTTGAAACTCTGGTGCATTTATTTTATTTTTTTCATTGTAAGTATGAACATTGAAGTTCCAGCATGCAAAGAGAAAACGACGGGTCTGTCATGAATGACATGCATGTGCTGTGAGCCATACATTGACCAGCCTCATCACTTGTTGATTCTCCTGTAACACTGTCATGATGCCTACCTCTAAGGAGCCAGGCCGGGCCCAGCAACCCCAGAGGCAGACATCATTTTCCCCAGGGAAGTCTCAGCGGGCCCAAGTCGGGGCCCTTTGGACTCAGTTCTGGCGCCTTAGGCGCCAGGCGCATAGCGGACCCCAGTCCTGGCGCCTTAGGCGCCAGGCTCATAGAAGAGGATATGTGTTTAAGTGCTTGGGTGCACACTTACCTGATGCAGACCTTGCTGCTTCATCCAGGCCCTCTTGAGGCCTGAATGGGACTACTTTACCTGTAGGACTACTTCACCACCCGGGTGTGGTCGGGGAAGGATACATACCTGATTGGTGGAAGGATACATACCAGGAACTTCTTCCAAGGCTATTTAAACCCCACCCGAACAGCCACACGTGCTTCGCGTTGTTCTGCACCTAGCAGCTGGATGCTCACCGTGTCAGCTCCTGCATCCTGACTTCAGCCACGCCTGCCAGCACCCTGGGACACCTGCAAGGGGAGAAAGGAAGAGAATAGGAGAAGAAAAGCCCTTACCTGCTAAATCTGCATCCCGGAGTCATTTCTCCAACGGCCCTGAAAAGGAAGACATTTTAAAGGCATTTCGTTTCGATGGCTGCAGCGCTGCATTTTACTCACCTTGGCAAGGCGCTTCCATCTTCAGCAGCGATCTTCCGGATTCAGCTAGGCCCCGGCGCCTAGAGGAAAAAAGACAAGAACAAAGGTGAGAGGGAGAAAAGGAATAAGGAAAGCTCAGTTTCCTTTTAAGTCTTACCTGTTGGATTATTCCCACTGCATTTCGGGTCCTGCCGCTTCCTGACATCTCCGGACCCCGGCCCCTATGGGGAAAAAAGACAAAGACATTGAATGAGCGAATGCAAAGACATTACCTGAGCGCTCATCCAGAACTGTTTCACTTCGGGTCGGCGCCATATCTCCGGCACTCCGAACCCCGGCCCCTAAGGGGAAAAAGACATAAGCATTAGCGCTTGCTGCAATTAGACAACAAACATTATTATTAAGCTTGAACTTTTGAACAGAACTTTTACAGCGCCTTACCTGAACAGTCAAGCTTACCTGAAATCCCATCAATCCTCAATCCAGTGAAGTAACTGGGTTTCAACGCGCCCCTGCATCAGAAGCAGGATGGAGAGCTCATCCTTCCAAACCCTAAGGAGGGTATCCAACGAGCCAGGGAAGCCAGAATAGAGGGGCCCTTCCTGTCCATCTTCAGAGTTCTGCGCCTTCGACGCCGCGCCTCCGTGGGAACCAGGTGAGCGTTACAGAACGCGAAGCCTTACCACAATTTCCCACCTGGGCGCTATGGAGACTTCCGAGACAGATCAGCTGGCCCATCTTGTAGGGGAATTACGGGCAGAAGTGCACTCAGCCCGCCAGGAGACTAATGCTCTCAAAAGGGAACTAATCCTATCCAAGGAAAGAACTGATGATCTGGCCAAAAGGTTATTGCAGGGCCAGGCAGAGCACACTCCTTTACCTGTTTCCGGGGATATTTCTACAACAATGGGTTTGAATAACCCGGTACAAATCAAACTACCTGGACACATGCCTTTGGCCCCGCCGGAACGTTTTGTGGGGGATCCCAAGAAATATGCCGTTTTTATGAACCAATGCCGTTTACACTTTTTATGCAGGCCCGGGGCCTTCCCCAACGACCAGACCAAAGTAGCCTTTGTACTATCTTACCTCAGTGGCTGTGCTGCCGATTGGTCTATTCCATTGGTAAATCAGGATGATCCCATTCTCCGGGATTTCCAGGGCTTCCAGGCCAGCATGGAAAGATTGTTCGCTCGACACTCGCAGGGACAGGCCCTTGACAACGAACTGCTATCCTTACGACAAGGTAATCAGGATCTTTTGTCCTATATCGCCACCTTTAATAGACTAGTTGTGGAAACCGGATGGCCTGAAAATAAAAGGATCACATTGTTTCATCGAGGCCTGCGCGGAGAGCTTAAAGATGTTATAGCTCAGATAATAGATCCACCCCAGGCCTGCGCAGACTACATAGACTTAGTGGTTCAACTTGATCACAGACTTCAAAATAGAAAAGCAGATCGGCTCAAGTATGAAACCAGAGTACCTATCAAGACCCACGTTAACTCCAAGAGTACTGACGTTTCCGAACCTATGCAAATTGGCAGTGTTAAAGGACCATTAACGCAGAAGGAACGAGAGAGAAGGCGACAAATGCAACTTTGTCTGTATTGCGGAACTTCCGGGCACTTTCTTCAAAGTTGTCCAGTTAAACCACCCAAGAAGGTGGTTGGAGCCACTGATAATGAGTTATTGACACCTGGTTCGGGAAACGACCTAGCCCGACAAGCGTAGGGGTCCGCTTGCCGAGCTTGAAAACAAACTCTTTGACCTCGCATTTTGTCATGCCAATGGTGCTTGTGAACCCAAAACAGCCTCAGCAGTTGCATGCTATAAAAGCATACATTGACAGTGGAGCTATTGGAAATTACATAGACCGTGAATTGGCTTCCAGGATTAAGCTTCCTCTCCGCCCGAAAGTAACCCAAGATGTAATTACTACAGTTGATGGAACCGAAATAGCCTCAGGGCCTGTAACGCATTCCACAGTTGAAATCACTCTGGTGGGTCAGGACGGACATCGGGAAGCAATCGTGTTTGATGTGATCAAGGCCCCACAATTTCAAGTACTTCTTGGAATCCCTTGGTTAGAAACACATAATCTGAGAATAGACTGGCGAGCAAAGAAGATAACTTTTCCTGATTGTGAACCAACCTGTTACCCAAGGAATCCAGCTACGGGTCTAGCCTCTGTAACTTCCACGCCTGTACAGCTACCATCTGAATACCAAGAATTCCAAGACGTTTTTCAGAAAGAGCAGGCTAACACCTTACCTCCCCATCGATCTTACGATTGCCAAATCGACTTGGTACCCAATGCACAACTACCCTGTAGTAGGATTTATGCTCTTACTGAACCTGAGAACCTGCATTTGCGCCAGTATTTGGATCAATACCTGGCCAATGGCTTCATTCGCCCATCAAAGTCACCAGTCTCTTCCGCTTTGTTCTTCGTACCGAAAAAGGAAGGAGACCTTAGGGCCTGTATTGACTACCGCGCCCTAAATCAGATAACGATTAAGAATCGTTACCCTTTGCCCCTGATACCTGATCTTATCGACCAAGTAAAAGATGCTCGTGTGTACACCAAGCTAGATCTCCGAGGAGCTTACCACCTGGTACGTATAAAAGAGGACGACGAGTGGAAGACTGCATTCCGCACCAAATTTGGGCTCTTCGAATATCAAGTAATGCCCTTCGGTTTGTGCAACGCACCTGCCGCCTTTCAGTACTTCATGAATGATGTTCTTCGGGAACTTATCGATGTTTGTGTCATCGTTTATATTGACGACATCCTGGTGTATTCCTCCTCAGAATCTGATCACAGAAACCATGTTAGGGCAGTTCTTGAGAAATTGCGCCAGCACAAATTATTTGCCAAGCTCGAAAAATGCGTTTTTCATACCACAGAAGTGGAGTTTCTCGGATTCATCCTGACACCACAAGGAATCCGAATGGACTCGCGGAAAGTGGACGCCATTCTCAAATGGCCATCTCCTAGCTCTGTGAAGGGAGTGCAAAGCATGCTTGGCTTTGCCAATTTCTATCGAAGGTTCATCCCGGAATTTTCTCGAACTGTTCAACCCATCACAGCTCTCCTAAAGAAAAATAAATGCTTTGAATGGACTCTTGAGGCTGAACAAGCCTTTCAGGACCTGAAAACCAAATTCACCTCTGCACCTGTATTGAAGCACCCGCGCCCAGATCTCCCTTACATCGTGGAAACAGATGCATCCAGTTTGGCCCTGGGAGCTGTCCTGTCGCAAAGAGACCCAGAAACTAACCAACTGCACCCTGTAGCCTTTTGGTCCAGAAAATTCTCTCCACCTGAACTCAATTACGCAATTACTGACAAAGAACTACTGGCTATTAAATCAGCTTTCAAGGCTTGGCGTCACTATCTTCTCGGTGCAAGACACACCATCACCGTAATTACGGACCACAGAAATTTGCAGTATTTAAAGACGGCCAAAGCTCAATCTTCGCGACAACTCCGATGGGCTTTATTCTTTGTGGAGTTTGATTTTGTAATTACCTATCGCCCTGGCTGCAAGAATGGTAAGGCAGATGCCTTATCCCGGATAGGCATGGAAGAACCCAATTCGAGTTTAGAACCTGTGCCAATCATACCGTAACAAAGAATTCTGGGCTTGACTTCATTGCAAACCATTGAGGACATCCAAGCTCAAGTAAAACAACTTTTTGACTCTTCTGACTTACTGGAATGGAGTCAAAAGGGTCCTCACTACACCGTTAAGGATGATTTACCCTACTTCCAAGAGCGGTTATTTCTGCCAAGTAAAGAATTGCAGGAACTTGTCATTACCCATCATCATGAATCATTAATGGAAGGACACCCCGGTATCGCGAAAACAGAAGAAAAGATCAAACGCCACTTCTGGTGGCCTTCTTTGAGAAAAGACATAAAGTCATTTGTGTTGTCTTGCGGAATTTGCGCCCAAAATAAGAGTCAAAAGAAAAGGCCAGCCGGCCTACTTCAACCTTTCGACATTCCACCAGTACCTTGGCACACCTTGTCAATGGACTTTATAACTGACCTGCCTCCTTGTGGTGGTTACAACACGATTCTCGTAATAGTGGATCTATTCTCCAAAATGTCCCATTTTATCCCTTTAAAAGGATTGCCGTCAGCTTCCACCTTGGCCAAGGAATTTATGGAAAATATAGTGCGGTTACATGGTTTCCCTTCCATATTAGTCTCAGACCGTGGAAGTCAATTTATCTCCCACTTTTGGAAGAAATGTTGCCAACTAGCACAAATAGACGTGCGGTTATCCACCAGCCACCACCCCCAGACCGACGGACAAACCGAGAGAACCAATCGGACTCTCGAGCAATATCTGCGGTGCATGTTACACCAATCCGAGTTAAATTGGAAAGACATCCTTTGGATTGCAGAATATGCATACAACAATTCAGTGCATTCTGGAACCGGACAGACTCCTTTTTATACCCTGTATGGTCACCATCCTCGGACCTCTGACCTAGATCCACCTCTGACCCTGGAGATGCCTGCAGTAAATCACCTATATTCCACAATAACCCAAGCCTTCAAAGAAGCTACAACCCACTTACAGCAAGCCAAGAAAAAGTATAAAGAAAACGCTGATTTGCACCGAAGTAAAACTCCTCCTTACCAAGTAGGAGATCAGGTATGGCTAGCAACTAAACATCTACCCCTCAAGGGTCAGCGAACTTTTAATCCCAGATTCATTGGGCCTTACCCCATCAAAGCTATTATCAACCCAGTGGCCTTTAAACTCGATTTACCATCCAACATGCGGATTCATCCCGTTTTTCACGCATCTCTTCTAAAACCAGTACAACCTGGAACCAGACTGTCTGAGCCCCCAGGCCCTGTCCAAATTGATGGAGAATTAGAATTCGAAGTGAAAGACATTTTAGATTCCAAGATAGTTAAGTCGAAACTCTTCTATCTTGTTGATTGGAAAGGATATGGACCTCAGGAAAGATCTTGGGAACCCAGTAACTATGTTCACGCACCACGATTAATTCAAAGATTCCATCGAAGATTCCCGCACAAACCAAAACCCCCGGAGGAAAAGACCTTGGGAGGGGCCTTGAGGGGGGGTACTGTCATGATGCCTACCTCTAAGGAGCCAGGCCGGGCCCAGCAACCCCAGAGGCAGACATCATTTTCCCCAGGGAAGTCTCAGCGGGCCCAAGTCGGGGCCCTTTGGACTCAGTCCTGACGCCTTAGGCGCCAGGCTCATAGCGGACACCAGTCCTGGCGCCTTAGGCGCCAGGCTCATAGAAGAGGATATGTGTTTAAGTGCTTGGGTGCACACTTACCTGATGCAGACCTTGCTGCTTCATCCAGGCCCTCTTGAGGCCTGAATGGGACTACTTTACCTGTAGGACTACTTCACCACCCGGGTGTGGTCGGGGAAGGATACATACCTGATTGGTGGAAGGATACATACCAGGAACTTCTTCCAAGGCTATTTAAACCCCACCCGAACAGCCACACGTGCTTCGCGTTGTTCTGCACCTAGCAGCTGGATGCTCACCGTGTCAGCTCCTGCATCCTGACTTCAGCCACGCCTGCCAGCACCCTGGGACACCTGCAAGGGGAGAAAGGAAGAGAATAGGAGAAGAAAAGCCCTTACCTGCTAAATCTGCATCCCGGAGTCATTTCTCCAACGGCCCTGAAAAGGAAGACATCATTTTAAAGGCATTTCGTTTCGATGGCTGCAGCGCTGCATTTTACTCACCTTGGCAAGGCGCTTCCATCTTCAGCAGCGATCTTCCGGATTCAGCTACGCCCCGGCGCCTAGAGGAAAAAAGACAAGAACAAAGGTGAGAGGGAGAAAAGGAATAAGGAAAGCTCAGTTTCCTTTTAAGTCTTACCTGTTGGATTATTCCCACTGCATTTCGGGTCCTGCCGCTTCCTGGCATCTCCGGACCCCGGCCCCTATGGGGAAAAAAGACAGACATTGAATGAGCGAATGCAAAGACATTACCTGAGCGCTCATCCAGAACTGTTTCACTTCGGGTCGGCGCCATATCTCCGGCACTCCGAACCCCGGCCCCTAAGGGGAAAAAGACATAAGCATTAGCGCTTGCTGCAATTAGACAACGAACATTATTATTAAGCTTGAACTTTTGAACAGAACTTTTACAGCGCCTTACCTGAACAGTCAAGCTTACCTGAACTCCCATCAATCCTCAATCCAGTGAAGTAACTGGGTTTCAACGCGCCCCTGCATCAGAAGCAGGATGGAGAGCTCATCCTTCCAAACCCTAAGGAGGGTATCCAACGAGCCAGGGAAGCCAGAATAGAGGGGCCCTTCCTGTCCATCTTCAGAGTTCTGCGCCTTCGACGCCGCGCCTCCGTGGGAACCAGGTGAGCGTTACAAACACCCTTTCCTTCTAGAAAAATGTGATTTGGACACCAGCAAGTATTCCAGTACATATGGGGAATAAAATGCCCCCACAATACCACTGTTCTTGTTATTTCTCATACTGAAGTCTGTTTTTAATGTATTAATTTAATTTGTAACGCGCTGGAACATTGCGCTTAGGTGTAGAAGCGCAGGGACAAAAGAAAACACAGAGATGCACAAAGCTGCAATCGTACAAATGAGATCCACGGGGAGACTATAAAGAATTACTGAACGAGAAGGGTCTTCAATCTGCATTTAAAGGATGATATATTACTACATATTCTTAGATCCGGAGTCAAGGCATTCCATAGCCGAGGGGCTGCTGCAGAAAAACATCCATCAAGAACCTGCGAAAGTTTGGGCACAGGTGCTTGAAGCAATCCCGAGTTGTTGGACTGTAATGAAAGGGAGCCATGTTGGCTGTTTAGCCAGATACACAGGACTTTTCCTCTAAAGGCAAAGGCATGCATTAGTGGTACATAATGTCCGAAACAAGATCTGTTTACGAATAGGAAGCCAATGAAGAGATCTTCTTGCCTCTGAAACATGAGCAGTTCTCCCAAGGCCGGTAACTAGTCGAAACGCATTATTTCGGACCACTTGCAAACGATTGAGCTCTTCCCTGCGTATGCCCCGCAAAAAACTGGCGCAGTAGTCCAGACAAGAGCCTATTATCGCCCGAGCCAGTGTTGCACTGTCAGCTGCATCCAAAAAATGCTTAGTTTTTGCCAGTAGCTTGAATGTAGTAAAATGAGCGCGACATAAGACTACTAATATGCGCTTTCATCGACTTATCTGGATCCAATACCACACCCAGGATTTTTAATTTATTTAATGTAGCCAGTTGACACTCAGCAATTTGAAAGGTGGAAAAAGCAGTCCATTTTATTCCGCTTTTGATGCTGTGTGGACCATCATTATTTTCGGCCTTCGAATTGTTAAGAACTAGACCATTCATCGTCATCCACTGCTGGATTAGATTGTAGGTGTTATTAGCAGTCAGGGAATCAAGCATATAGTTGCCAGTAAGCAGAACAAGACTCTGGGTGTCATGCGCATAGTTTGCGTACGCAGTGCCTTCTACATCCAAGAGATTGAAAAGGGGAAGGGTACAAATATTGAACAATGTTGGGTACACACAAGATCCCTGCGGTATCCCACAGTTTCGCTCCTATCCTTCTGCCATAATATCCTAATAAAAGACTCTAGGAATTTGATTTTGATAGAAATGATAGTACCCAACTAGAAGCGTCTCTAGAGAAAGAGGCTGAGTCTTGCAGTGTGGCGGCCAAGATGATGTGATCCACCAGATCAAACGTTGCCGTAACATCAAGCAACATTAAGAGGGATGTATTGCCCTTATCGAAATGCTGAAGAATAGTTGTTTTCAATACAAAAGAGTGGATTCCATGCTATGATTGCTTCGAAACTCTGATTGTTTAGGGCCAAGAATGTTGTGTAGTTCTAAGAAGTTTTGAATTTGGTAGTACGCCACCTTATCCAAAATCTTCTAAAGAAACATAATGTGTTATAGGACGATAGTTAACTTGCAAATTGGGATCAAGCAATGATTTTTTTAAAAGAAGAGGCGATACACTTGCCTTTTTGATGGATGTTGGAACCAAATTCTCCTTAGAGGAGAGGTTGCCAAATTCTGTAATCGTGGTGTAAGAAGGTCTGCGCAAGACTTCACACTGGGCGCAGGATAGCTATCGCATTTATGGATTGTGGGCTTGATTATTTGCAGCAGGTTAAGCATATCAGCTTCTGATGCTTCAGAGAAGTCAAAAAGGGGCAGAGGGTCTGTTAATTGAACTGTTTTACCTAGATCAGGGAAGCCTTTGAGGAGACAGATTGTTCAGAGTCCTCATTAATCCTTTCAGTGTTTTCCCTCATGAAATTCTGTGCGTTTGTACACCGCACAGTGTCTGTTATAACGGAAGAGACAGCGGGGCATGACTCCTCAAGTTAATTTAAGATCTTAAAGAGTTCCTTTGAACTTGACGAGGCACCTTTAATTCTTTTTCTTTAAGAGATTTTCTTAGCCTCAAAAACGGCATTTTGATATGCCTTGGCTGCTGCTTCATAGATGGTTTTATCTTCCAAAGATGACGACTTCCTCCATCTCTTAAATGCTTCATTTGTATGGCACTTAAGGACCTGAATTTCTGGAGTATACCATGATTTAGAGGGTTGGGACTTCACTATTCCTTGTATTAGGGGTGCAAGTTTATTCGCACCTAGAAACACTTATGTACAGGAGCGTTATAAATGACTTATCGTCTCATATCATTAACCACCTTAGTCATCAGTTCCTCATAGGCCTAAGCCAGCTCAGTAGATAAATTAAAGCTGCAAAGATTACTGAGAATTGGAGCAAAGAAAGGGGACATGGCCACCGCAGTGAGTTTGCGCAAAGGAGTGACTTTTGAAATGTTCTGCTTGAACCCTAGGGTCTCTAAAGATGTTTCTAGAGTTCTAGCCATAGAGTCAGAGGGGCCATCAAATCCTACATTTAAATCTCCTAGGAGAATTGTTTTGCTGCTTGGTTTGAGGGCGGATGAGAGCAGCTCACATAGTTGTAATGAGGCCCATAATGTTTTTGAGCCAAAGATGACAGGATACCAACACAAACGTGCACGAACTGGGAACAAACACTAGAGTAATTCTTGAACATTAGTGTTGTTCGCAGGGTTGGACTGAGCCATAAAATTGTCTAGGGCACCAATGAGAAATTGGCCCACACTTTAAAATGGCTATTCATTCCTTTTGTGACACTGTTTGAATAGTGCCAAGGGTGAGTTTTTTGATAAAATTGGATGCAAATTGTGCATCTCAAAGAATATTTATTCAGCAACACAGATCAAAACTATTAGCCGCATAGTGAAGTAACTCATCAAACTGGCCCAATTTAACAAAACGGAACGGACCCAGGCCAGCATTTTCTAATTTTGGTTTGGCCCTGGGCCCATTGCTCTACAGGCCAGTCCGAGCCTGGTTCTTCGTCTTTGGGGTCATTTGTCTATCCCACACACAACTGTGTTGCAAATGTTTCCAGTGAAATTCCATTGTTGGTGCCTAAACGCCATGCAGTGCTCTTTGCAAACAAACCTGTCAAAGCTGGCCCACTGTCTGTCTGGTTGCTTTTTCATCTATTTCTAAAGTGAAGAAGGGAGCATTTCCTTTTGATTCGCAGGGTTGTCGAAGTGGCTGCAAAAGTTGGTGCACACATCCCAGAGCATGGATATCGGACCTGAAGCTTGCAGCCATGAGCAGCATGCACCTTTGCCGATTTGGCACTCTACTCTCCCACTGAAGGAGAGTAAAGTGCAGCATAGTTGTTGCAGCAATATCCCGCATGTATAAAAAGCACTATAGGCAACCTGTTAATTTTAGTGGTCAAGTGATCAAGTTCATCCACTTCTTTTTTGGTGGCATTGTAATGTGCATTTATATCTGGCACTTTGGTCTTACCCTTTTTTCAGGACTATACGATACAAAAGTATAGTACATAACAAAGATGAAGGGTGAGGATAGTGTGTTGCTGCGTGTGGCTGCATCCCGGGTGTGATATATGGTCCATTTATGCCTGCATAAGTTAAGTCTTTGTTTGTGAGTGCTTCTGAGAAAATGCCTTCACCACATTTCTTTCACTGTGGACATAAGGTCCTAGATGTTTTGTGTCCATGTTGAATCCAATCTGGATTTCCTTTGATGAGAAAGACCGCCTGCCCAGGAACACATCTTCCATGAGAGCATAGGATGGCCCAGCATTCTAGCACCACCGCATCTTTATACCCCAATACCAGCTGCTCATCAACCGTGAGGCCTGCCACTTTTGTGTATCACTTGGGTAGCTGCTCCACAAACGTGGCCCAGAAGTCAGCGATCTTGACAATTATTCTATAATTCTTAAACATCTTCAAAAGCTCATAGTTGCTCTGAAGAAGGTACGACCTAAAATTGAATGTAAAAGTTCCTTACAGACTTTATGTCCACGATACATTCCACCAGAAGAAATAGTCCAATCTAGGCCTTTAAGCGGGTAGTACCAAGGTGCCCCCACTGATGCCTTTTGGTAGTGTTGCCTTCATTGCACTCTCTGGTGACATACACTGCCTCTCTGTCATGGATTCATAGGCTAAGAATGTATTCCACAAGAAGCAGCTGACGTGTTTCTGTTCACATTGGGCAGATCAGGTGAACATGATGCCAACCCACCTTTTCACCATTTACGTCCTCTTCCAGATCGTCTGCCCCTGTGACTGCTGTGGGACCTAACTCCTGTCTGTGCAATGAGGAGGAGGAGGAGGAGGAGGAGGAGGAGGAGTAGGAGGAGGAGGAATGTTCAGATGGAGCATAATTTTCTTTTTTGAAGAAGACGCCCACCTGAAGCACTCACTGCTGTTCTTCAGATACAATACCATCGCTCTCACAGTCACTCTGGAAGAATAGGTGCAAAGCTCCCTCTGTGCGCACACATGCTTGTTTACATGCACCTGCAGCCTGCCAAATCAGGCACAGAGACACAGCTCTATCAGTGTCCAACTGCTTCTCCACAGCAGACGCTCTCCGAGGAAGCAGTGCCGCCTCCCAACATATCAGGCCATACCTACAGCAAATTTCCTGCCCTGAGAATGTTGCGGTCTGCTTCCAGCGCAGCTAAAACCCAGCATTCTACCACCTCGGATGACATCGACCAGTCCAATCTTGGCTTGAACTTTACAATGGAGATTAAGTGCCACACTCCTAACGTTGGGATAGTAGGACCTGTAGCAGTTGCTCTACAATGGCTTCCCTCTACCCCCAATTCATTTACTAAGCCAGAAGGCAACCACACCAGGTGCTACCACTGTTAAGGGGACTCTGCGCCTTGGCTCCAGAAGAACGCTCTTTAACCACACATGCCGAAACGTCTGCGAACCCTGGCACCATTTGTTGCCCTTTTGTTCCACCCCGCCTGGGGATTTTGATTCAACTTCCTGACGTGGACCCATAACAAGGTCACCCTTTAGCCTGGCTCTAGTAGACCTTCCCAAGGTCCAGTCTCCTAGACGAATTATATGGACTATACTTCTACTAGGAGGACACTTAAGAATACAAATAAACAAGAACCTATACACAGCTCTAGTGTTGGTCAAAGATACTATTACACAGCATCTGTTTCTCAATGTGAGGTGTAGATACGTTCACTCCCCCCCATTATAACACTTGTTATAGTGCTTTGTTTTGCATTTACAATGTTTTACAATGTATGTCCAACTTGCATTGCATGAATCAATACCTTTTGGACATTTTCTTTCTTGTTTAAATAATTTACATTGTCAAGACAACATGGAAAGTGTCTGTACCGCCTTAACGATGGTACAACTCGCAATGTGACTTATGAATCCCCCTCTTGTCTTTGCTCACATTGTTCACAGGTTTTTATGTTTTTGTTTATGTACAAAAAATTTAAAATGGGGTCAGCAATATGCAAAACGGACCTATCTTAACTATACTGAGTGTTTAGTTGTGTTTAGTTGTACTTAACACAGCAGCGCATTACATGGCAATGAAATGGCATGCTGCCTGTTTGCCATATATTCGAGTAACCCTGCATTTGAATAAGTTGCAATTGAAAATAACCTTCGACAGACAGGACCCCTTCCCGTTCGTTGCCAAATCAGAGATATTTCTAGCTAGCCCATCATTTCTGTCCCCCACCCAGTATGAAGCCATTTTGAAATGAACGTAGACAGAAATGTTTCTTTTGTTCCTCTGTGGAACAGTCTTCAAAATCTTTATTAAAGAAATGCAGCAAGCATCTCATCCATTTTATCAGAAATAATTATTTCAAAATTGAATAAGCACACACGTAGATGCTTTGACGATGCCCTACCTTTTTGATCTCGTACCAGCAGTTCAGTAGATGAAGCAGTAACTGAATCTCTCTCCATTGGAGACTGAATCCTTACCCCAGCAGATTGCAGTCATCAGAGGAAGGAATGTTATGTTTCACCTTCTCAGTGATTGTGTGTGCGCCTCTTCCTGGCACTCGCAACAGTCTGCAGTCATCTCTAGATTCATCAGAAGGGCAAGGGACATTTTGTTCCCCAATATGTTACAATGTATGGGGTGCTCAAATTCAATAGAGATTTATGGGACATGGTTCACTGCAGTGCCCTAGAAGAACTTGATTGAAGGTCTACTAATGTGGGGGAGTCAAGTGTGGTGAATATGTGAATATAAATGTCATTTGTCCAAGCAACTTTTTCTCTGATATCATATTTGTTTTAATATTGATGAAAATCAAGCGTTTTTAAAGAATTTTGTAATGGTTTATGAAAAAAATGGTCTTTGTGATTGCTGTATAAATATGTGAACACACTGGCCCATAAGCGGCAACGTTATCATTGAAGTGCATTGTATGGCTTAGACAGAATATTGTGTGGTGTAGATCGAAACAATCATAAAAGGAATGATAGTGTATGTGTGTATTGACAATAGTGAGATTTAAGCAGGCAGGTCTAATTACCAGTCTGCATTCAAATGCATCATTACCAATAACGTACTAAAAACATATTTGAGAAAAATCCCTCTATTTGGCTTCTGTGAGGGGTCTTTAAATCTAACAGATGTTGACCACTGCTGCTGGCCTAATTTGCTATGAAATTGTATTCTATTGCCAGTTTACACACGATTATTTTCATGAATGAAAAATCTGTCTTTGTTTTTCTCTCACCCTGTGATCTATCGCTAGCGGCTGATCGTTTGCTTAGAGGAATCCATCTTTGTGCATAACATTAAGGATATGAAGCTGCTGATGACACTGCTTGAAGTACCTCATAACCCAGCTGGTAGGTGAATAGCAGAAGGATGCGTCCTACTGAATCCTTATTACTTTGTTGAATTGTCGACTAGGCATAAGTATTTAAGGAGGTGTATACAGTATGTTTGATAGAAGACCCACTAAGGTTTGCCAGTTATAAAGCAGAACTACAGTGTGTGCTCATCAGTGTGTGCTTTGGAGCAGATTTCAAATATTTGTTGACGATGTAGTCGTTGAGCTTATCCTTCGGACATTTTGTAACAAACCACAGTGGCTGAAGGCTGGTAAGATTCATCCTTAGTAGCCTATCAGTCGAAAAAACTCGAGTGTGGAGACTAGTTGCAGCAGGATGCAGTCAAGGGCTTGAAAGCCTGCAGAAAACTAGGTTGCATCTCTCAAAAAGAAATACCAGTCATGTGCGTGATATGGGGCATGTTACATATTAATTACTGACCAGTGAGGCTACATTTATTGTACAGGGAAGCAAAAGGTACATGCCCCATATGTCATGATGTTCACGCAGAACAGGATCAACTCCAAATTCCCCTAAATGCAAACCTATAAGTGCTGGAGCCTCCAAATCCATGCCTGCAAAAACGTTTTTACCAAGTGTTCGACAATGAGATATATAAAGTTGATATTTATTTAGATAGTGGTTTAGAAAGTGGTTTTGTATATCTAAAATGTGTTATTTTGTACGGTATCTTACACATCAAGGGATCCTGGTAATTTTGTAAGGGGCATCACAGTGCTGGATGAGTCAAAAGTATACAACTGTTGAGACTACGGATGCAGTACAGCTGTAGATACAGACAGGGCTTTATAGTACTTCTGAACTTTTAAGTAATGCCTTTCAATCCACTTGCAAGGCAATTCCACAACTGAGCAGATTGCACCCATTCCTACTCAGTTGATACAGGGATGATTGGTAGTTTTTGCAGCATGGTATAAGGATCTGTATGGGTAATACACCCTTCCTTTTTATTTATTTATTGTGTGTGAAGGATTCTAACCGGGCGTCACACACTGGACCAGGACCTTCGCCCTCAGCCTTAGATATAGCACAGGATTAGAATGCTTTTTCTTTAGTTTCAACGAATTCGAATTGAGCGGATACCTAACCCGTCTCACACCCCCTTTTACAAATACCCCGGGTCACAATGGACCATGAACCAGGCCAGTGAGTGGTAACACAATATTTATTTATTTAAATTTCAAAGAAAATCACAACATGTTTATGTTGGCCAGCAATCATCAATGGGGTGATAATTACAATGCAAACCACTGAAATACACTTGGGTAAACTTCTACAAGAACATATCCAAAGCACAAATGAATAGGAGCATTTTTCAATTAGGATAGATAGCACCAGAGTAAAGATTTCCCCCTGCAGTGTTCTCTCAACCCACAATTAATCTAATTCGGAGTAGATAGAAAGAAGCAGCAGGTAGTCAGGGATATGTGTCAGCAAACAGAATCAAAATCAGACCTTCCTTACAATGGCCTAAAATGACACCCGGATTTTAACAATTAATTATATGTGTAATTAAATAATGGTGTACGTATGTTTTATCACAGTCCCAGGCATGTCATATCACTAGCAACTATAATTTAAGGTTTCATCAAAGGCATACAGTTCACAAAGCAGGTTGAAATTGAAAACACAGTGCAGTCAAATCACCCATGGAAAAGTTGCATTTTTACTAGTTTGCAGTTTTAAATGTCAAAAACGTTTTTTCTGAAAAATGGGTGAAATACTCTGAATTGGAATGTGGGTTTTGGGCTGGGGGATAGAGGTACATCACAGGGACAATAGAGAAGTGAAATGTTGGCTATAGCAAAATAATTGAATTAGATTTTCAAAGTGGAATGAGGTTCGATTTTAGGAAAATGAAGCAGTTGAAAACGAAATTCGGTTTGGAAGGAAAGGAACAGTTTTACTTACATGAGATTTAATGACTAGAAAAGAGGAATGCCACCCGTGAATATAAAAGGTATGCTACAGTTGTAACCCTTCACGCAGTGTAACCCTTTTCTTTAGGGAAAATTAATTAATTTAATCAAAATATTGCTATGGAGTTACAAGATGGGGTGAATAAAAGAATGGTGCTAACACTAGAAAAACAAGGACAGGGTGCACAGATAATTAGAACAGTTTAGACAAGTTATCAGAGTATGGATAGGATTACTTAGAAAATAGGGTCAAGATGGGGTATGCTAATTGTTGTTATGGGATGGGGGAAATACTCCTAATCAGCGCTGGAGTTTGGAATTTGGGACAGCCAACCGAATTCTGTACTCAAAAGGTTCTTGTCACCGGATAGTGGGCTCTCCTGGCAAAAGACAGCTGGGCAGAGGTCTGGTCACGGCACAGTGATGCCTCAGCTGGATGGAGCGGGTAAGCAGGGCAAGCAGGCGGCACTGGAGAATCCCAAAGCGGGCTCAGCCACCTTTCCCTTTTCTCCCTGAAGTTAGTGGGATTATGTTATGCGGTTTTAGTGCTGAAGTGTAGTTCTGCCTGGATAGGAAGGCCTGGGTAAACTATCCCTATTCTGGCAGTGGGGTCTGGAATCTTGCAGAGTGAAGGTGGAATATCTGGATACGCAGGCGCTGGAAAATTCAGAAGAGAGTTTGTAGAGTTCTGTCAGCTGCCCTTATTTATAAGGCATGGTGACATCATCGGTTTATTGTTGGGCAGAACTGAGCTAGGCCTACCCCCAAGAGCCGGATAGGTCAGCCAATGTTGGTTGCCTCCTCTAGGAGGTGACTCAGTTTATGGGGTTGTACTTTATGATGTGCAAAGCATTCCCACAGTCTTTTTTTTTGCCAAAAATCAGTCTGAACATAATTTACACATTTGTACAGTTGTGGCATTTTAACAAATTACAAAGACAGATTACATATTTTACGTACAGTATGGCAGTCCAATTCTCACGGTCATAGGACTTTGTTTAGCCTGTCTAATAGTTTTTTGCGATTTTCACTGATAAATATTCGACCTAAAATTCTATAACTTTATATGTGGGTATAGATTATCATAAGGCATGTAAGTATTGAATTTCAGAGTGGCATCATGTGCACTTTCCTCAGAAGATCCAATTCACTGCCATTTCTGTTCCTGATATGGCAGTGAAGGCTACCTCGTCTTGTTCAAAAACCACAAAAATCACATTTAAACTGTTAACTTTTTACATTTCCTGTTGCAGAGATAAGTCTTAAAAGTTTATTAATAAAATAGTCTTTTAAGGCAAATGGTCAGCGGGCACAGCTTACAAGACTTCTCTTGAGTTGGCTTTGAAGCTCCTAGTAGAATTTGCGAGGTTGTGTGATTTCCTATTTCACATATCAGTGTCCCAGAATCTCTATTGTAAGAGGCCTCAGCCCAGACAAAAGTTTGATGAGCCTGGGCTGTTTAGTGCTTTTGGTCCATTCAAAGTTTTTCAAGATAGCAATTAGCATTCGTTTGTCCTAGAATCTATTGTGACTCCTTCTGTTGCTAGCAACGCCCCCGTCCCCTCTCCCCCTGAGCATAACCTGTTTGGCTAGTTTCAGAAGGCAGCCCATGTCTTTATTCATTTTTCTTTTTGTTCTGAATCAGAAGAAAGCCTGTTGAATAAAACATCCCATATATGTTTCCCAGCACAAACCCCTTTGCTAGGCCAGGACAGGGCCTTATCCAACATTCACTTTAAAATAGGTATTTTTCTTATTTGCAAAAGTACATTTAAACACGTAATGAAGCCTGCTGGCATGTTCCCTTCAAAAGGTTCCATCTGAATTTCCCACTTTGTTCTGCAGTCATAGTCAGTTTATTTTATACAGCAAGTTG
This sequence comes from Ambystoma mexicanum, assembly GCF_040938575.1. Lineage (NCBI taxonomy): Eukaryota > Metazoa > Chordata > Amphibia > Caudata > Ambystomatidae > Ambystoma > Ambystoma mexicanum. Next base: position 918,070,449 of record NC_090926.1, on the reverse strand, counting down.
TTTAAAACACAATTCCACTGAAATTGACATAGGCCCAGAGAGCCAGGGTCTCTTTGAAGCATTGATTTTTGACATTTTGTAGCCCATAAGTAAAGCGTTTTCCCAGTCGGCTGAAAGTAAAGCTTCTTTCGATTTCCAAGTTCTGAACAACAGCCTCTCATTCAGGGATACTGCTCTCTTCTGCTGGAGCACAATGTTAATATGGATGGGCATGGCAGGGCCTCACTGATAAAAGTAGTGTGATGATGAACAGGTGAAAATAGCGTCAGGGCCGCATCCTTTTAAATGTAAAATATTCCCTTTTCATTGGGAACTTTTTAGCAAACAGCCGCGCAGCGCTGCTTTTCAATTCGCTTCTTTTGGTGCACACAAGAACACACACTGGAACCTTTCACGTGTGTGCTCCCTGTCCCAACTCGCCCAATAGGTGTTTGGCAAGATGGTGCAGACATTCTTTTGTCGCTGCAAAATGCAGTTTTGATGCAATGGTGCTCCAAGGAGCCTGCGCAGCCGTTTTGCTGTTGACTGCAGAAGCGCTGCTTGGTTATGGATGGGAATTCTGCTGAGTGGGTCAATGTAGCCCACATGTAGTATGTTTTTACAAATTATAACCATCTCCCAAGAAAACAAAAAACAATCCACATTCAAATTATTAAAATCACACCATCAAAAAAAATCACTTAGCAATCACCAAATGCCTGCTGCAATTAATGTCCATCCATAAAGCACCTCAAAATATAAAAAAATGGAATAAACTTTAAAAAGGAAATAAAAATTCAAAACTCGCTAATATTCATCATTCTATTTATGGTGAATGGATAAAATGACCATTATATCCATAGCAAGTAAGTAAAGTGACGTGCTATCTGCAAAAGAAACCAGCTCCATGCTAAGACAAGTAGGTTCACACAGACCTATTGGGAGGTAACCACTATAGGGATATCCCCAAGAAGAATAGCAATCATTAGTCTTGGTTATGTTACTCAGAGGTTATCCACAATGACCACCGCACTAGAGAGTATGAATCTTTGGAAGTCAACGGGACAATCTAAAATCAAGTGGCAGAGGGTTTCTAAATTGTTTAATTTACAAATTCATGAGGGAGGCCCAGTCACTTCTAGAGTGAGTTAAATCTGAATCTCAAATACTACTTCCTGTTGAAGGGTGAGAAGAATTTTTAAATATAAGCCATAGGAGATCTTAAACTAGCCAAGTTATATACCTACTTTATAAAGTTTCAAAATAGTTAAGCTCTCCCAATTTTTAACGTTATCCCACTCTCTTAGCTCTTACTACTGCAAGGTTTGCTCCCACCAGTTCAAGGTCGATATTTGGTTCCGCAAGTTATCTCTCGTAAGCTAATGTGAACTTGTGGAGGGAGCATTTGCAACGTATTGGTGTGATGTCACCTAGTCTCGCGAAGCTAGAATTCAACCCCAGCCTCTTTCATTTTTAAATAGAGATTCAGTTTATTCCATTTAATTGTGTACTACCATGATCTTAATCCAAACTCTTGTCGCAACATAGCCATCTGCAGAGATGGTAGAAATCCCAGTACTGCATGTCAAACTTTTCCTTCCAGAGCATTGAGCCATTTCCTACACTTACTTTCCAGCAACTCCAATTCATATTTGATACAAGGAGTAACTTTTATTTTATAGAAATCTATCAAAAGCTGTAAGGAAAGCAACAATGTTTGGCTAACAGAATTTTCATTTGACTCATGAATAATTTGACTCAAGCCTTTTGCATACAAACATGTGAGACTGCCGTTAGCTGCCTGGACAAGGGAGAGCAGTTGACTCATCGTGTAGAAGACGATATCTTACTGCCAATACAACTCTTAGTCGTACTAATGGACGGTATGCGAGTTTGATTAGCCGGAAGATGGAATCCACACCCCGGAACAGGACCATCACAGGAGGCTGTATGCAAGAAAATAGCAATCAGGAGCTGATTGTAAGCAAAGACGGTAACAATAAAAAATAACTGAACTAGTCTCATTTGTTTTCTCCAACAGGGATTTCAGGTTTAACAAAGAAGTCCTCTTCTAATGACAATAAGGGCATGAGCCTGTGGGCAAAACAAAAGAACAAAAGAAACAAAGAAAAGAAGAAGAGAGTCTTACCATCAAAGGAGCTCTGGGGCCGTGAAGAGTCAATCCGTGATGTAGAAAGGAAAAACCTATCCCGCCAGCACGAGGACGCCTGCAATGGAGTCCCGTTCAGGCAACCTGACACTGATGCCACGAGGACGCCTAGGCACCAAGTGTGCTGCAAGGAAGTCTCTAGTCCAAGCACACCGGTTGAGGTCCGCAAACAGTGGTGTTCCCATGTCCAGAAAACAAAGAGTTCTGGGTTGGAACTATTCCTGGAAATACCCAAAGACAGAATCGTGAGGCGGAATCAGTCTGTTTCAGCAGTCCGGGTCGGTACTTGTTCCTCGCGATGACGAGAGACAGAACGTAAGCCAAAATCAATCTGTATCAGCAGTCCTGGTCAGCAATTGTTTGTAGCAATGACTGAAGACAAAGTGTGAGGCAAAATCAACCCCTATCAGCAGTCCGGGTCAGTATCAAGGTCTCAAGGAGGAGGCAACAAGAGGGACGTGAAAAAGGTAGGGTCAACGGCAGAACTTCAAGGCACATAGAAAACAAGGTACGCGGCTGAATACTAGATTCAGAAGTGCCGCTCGCGGTTTGAGGCAGAGCCTTTATTCCAGTCAGCTGACCTGCCATAATGTAAGCAGCGTGGTTGCGAGCAAGAAAAGCGTGAGCGAAGCGTAGGATGCTACCGCTTCCATGGCAACAGCCAACGCTCTCGCAGGGACCACTGCATTTCGATGAATTGCAAGAGAGCTTCAGTGCATTACCTTTCCCAGCAGTCAAGCGAGGGACCTGATGCAATCGTGAAGTATAGAAGCGACCAGCGGTCCCCGGGGGAATAGTTACCTTAGAGACATTGGACCCAGCTTTCCTGACACAAATCATCATAGAATAGTAAAACAGTAAAAACAGAAATTTAAACGTTTTTATACATAAAAATATTACTATTAAAATCCACATCCAACAATACTTATACAACACATTCAAATTGTCATTCACTAATGGGTGCATATGCAGTTTACTTTATTGCGTTTTGGGAGTATGCAACAGTAGCATGCCTTGCAGCTGTGGTAATCACAAGCGACTCTGCTGCCCCAATCGTAGACCACAACTGATCTGTTGCAATACTACTTGGCCATGTGCAAAACGCACATATTCCTTTATGTAAAGATCAGATGCGTTCTCATATGCCATCAAAATGTGCCTCCTAGTTTCTATGTGGTTGGCACGCAAACAGTATTGTTTCTCGTGGGATGTTCTGCCATGACCCAGTGTAGTCGAATACTGGCAAGATTTTTAATCACAAATGCATGATGAAGTGCCTTAATGTACAGGAGCATGCCTTAGCCAGATAACTACATGGCTTATAATATTTGAAGCTTTGTTTAGCATACTCCTAATGCTGTGTGCTCTCTAATATACCAATAGATCCCCTTCCTGTGACTGGAGCGTTAGTTTATGCAGATGAAACTAAGATCATCTGCCTCTATCAGGGTCAGACCAATATTCTGCACATCATTTTGTACTGAAGCGACCAGTTCAAGGTGTACTTTATTACACCTTCGATAATGTGCATGCCCTTTAAACATAGGAAATATATCAGGGATATTCATTGTTACACTAGCTTGGTTTATATTTAATAGTAACTTACTATTGTGAGAAATCAGAAGATGTCTCACCCATTAGTACCCGGGCATCTGCATCCAGGTGGGCAGGGCACGGCCATCGCTTTTAGACCCAGTTCCCGGGGGTGGACCAGTGCAGGTTGGATCACCTGGGCGTGGGGTCTTCTGGGAGTGGGATGCCGGATGGCGCGACATGGTTTCCCTTTCCCCTTAACACCTTTACCCCATCCTATCAGATAGGACATGTTGGAACTCTAGCCCCTCTCACCCCCCTTTTCTACACAAACACTTTCACAAGAACAACCAGCTCTGGGAGAAAATAGACTAACATCCAAGCAGTATACTTGGCTTGCCCCAATACAATGGTCAGGCGACGTCAGGCAATTACTGACCATCATTCACACCTGCTTCCATTAAGCTTCCCTACACAGAAAAAAAGCACAGCACGAAAGCACACTCCGAGCGAGGCAAAGCACACGAGGAAACAGCAGTTTCAAGACAGCAGCTGAACGAGAGAAGAAAGATGGCAAACCAAAAGGGGATCGCAAGGAGGGAAGCTCCCCTGACCTTTCTGACAGGAAACTGTTACTTTCAAGGATCCTCAAGATTAGAAAGCATGAGACTAGGAAACCAGGCTGAAGGACCCCTGTATTGTATGTCAGAGATAACCAGGGCCCTCCCGCGTCACTGATCAAGGAGGGGAGAAGCAGCAGCCACCATGGTATCTTCCTTGGCTCCAGGAACAAAGCTGCGTCGGTGAAATCAGCACAGCGGGTGAGTTGGGGAGACTGATACAAGACCAGCCTGTGTTGAAGCCAAGGTTGCAAGCAGCAACATTGTATGAGAATCGAGTTCTGAAACAAAGTAAAGTTGAACTGCTGATGAGTGTTTGAATCTTGAAGAGACTTTGATACAATACCTTTGACAGAGTGGTCCGGCACTGTGTGGGTGCTCAATCAAAGGACTCTCTAAGGTATCCAGCTGAGAAGTACAGAAGTGAAAGTTAAAGGGTTATATTAAGAAGAGAACAGAGAATTGTGAATCGAAGTGGTCCTGTGATGGGTCAAGCAAAATCCTGCGCACAGTCGAAAGTCTTCGATTTTGATATAGTAAAGAAAGTTTTGAAAATGAGATAAATTGGGTCCTAGCCTGCCGGAGGGGCCCCGTGGTGTACAGTGAATCACCAGGTAAATTGTGCATATGAGAATCCTGAAGTAAAAGGAACTTTTAGTGTTTGTGTGTCGCATCATGCCCTCTGAAATAAGAGACTTTGAATGGTAAAAACACTTTGGCACAGAAGGTCCTGAAACTGAGATTTTGAACTGCATCCTCATGCCAGAAAAGCCAGAATATGTGCTAAGCTTGAGTGTGCTTCCTTGTCCCATGCTGAAAACGTTGGGGAAGGGAAGCTAACGGCACAACTAACCTGACATATCATTTCTTGAACACTTTTTCTTTGTATAACATTGTGTCCCACAACATTTGTATTTAGAAGAAGTAAGGATTGGCAATAGGTTATTAGTATAGGCCCTTTTATTTTAACAGACTACACTAAGTTATTATCTGATGGTTGCAGCTTGCTCCCATCTTTAGATTTAGGATTAGATAGGCATTTTTCAAACCCAATTGAAGTAAAAAAAAAATAACACCCAATTTCCTAGTGGTGTGTAAAGAGGTTGTACCTAATTCCATTCTCAACACAGCCACAGGAATGGTCGTAGGTGAGCTCAGTAATTACCGTATTTTCCCTTTTAGTTTGACTAACTAATCCACATGATTTTCCAGAACAGTTTCTAAACCATATAATATACATGGTACAATTGCTTTGCTGTACATTTCCAAAGGTCCCTATACTGACACTCCACCAACCCTCTTGATAAATCCTCAATACCAGCCATCCTCGCATAGCTTTGGCTTTGACATGATCATAGTATTGTGAGGATGAAGGAGTACTATAGAATTGTAGACCGAGGTAAACGTAGGTTTTAACCTGCTCCAACTTTATATCTTTAATATGCCAGCAAAATCTTATGGTATGCCGACCTTAACTCCGTATATGCATAACCTTATTCTTAACAAGATTGATCTTCAGACGATTCTCGTCAGCAAACTGGAAAAGATTGTCAATAGTTCTTTGAAGACCAAGAAGGGGGCAGTCAATTAAAACTGTGTTGTCCGCATAAGTGATCCACGGTAACGCCACCTCTCTAATACGTGGCGGAAAAGTCTGTGTCGTTCTTGATTTCTCCCCCATGTCATCCATGTCAGGTTAAATAAAACAGGTACTAGAATGCACCCCTCTTTAAGACCCCTGTTAGTAGACATGGGGGAGGAGATGTCTCTGTCTTGGGGAAGGCAGTCAGTAACTGTTGTATCGGTATATAGGGCCTTGACAAAATAGAAGTATTTGTCATGCCCCATCTTTCTAGCTTTGACCACAGAATGTCAGTCGGCACACTCAAATGATGTTGAATAATCAACAAAACTTATAAAAAGGTCACCATCAGCCCCAATCAAAACATCAGAGGCCAGCAAATGAAGGGCCCAAGTACTTGAAGTACTGTTTGCTGGCACGACACGTTGGGCTGCTCCTCAAGGACTCTGGATTGTTATTTCAGCACTGCTGCTGCCTGCCCTGTGGTGAAACTGATTGTCTGTCTGGAGGACGTCTTTTTCTGTAACACCGCTTTATGCCTGGAGCATTGAAAGAAAAGGAAAAAGGTGACTGCTACAAGCACGTTGTGCACTTTAGCACATAGGATTGTGTTAGTACAAGGTTTCCATTTACTGAAAAAAATCTTATCTTTTGTGTTTATTTTTAAGGTTTCCTTTGTGTCCTGTATCCCCGCCTCTCAGAGGGTTACACCCCCTCTGACTCTGTTATAATCACTGAAGCCTGCGCACCGTGCAAGTACTTGAAGTACTGTTTGCTGTTCGCGGCGGGTCGCGGGATTACTAAATTAATGGGGAACTAGTCTTCAATTGGTCACTATTCAGCCTGGGACGTTGGGAATAGGTAATTATCTGCTTTGTCCTAAAAGGTGTATACGAGGCATTCTGCACATTAGTTGTTCAGTTATTGGTCACTATTGAAAACAAAGAAGATAGGAACCAAGTGAGCTCCATTTGTCTTCCTGAAGTATTATGTGGGATTGATTTTTGTTAGTAGAGGCCTTGTTGCTTTGGGGTGTCACTTCTTGTTCTTGAGCAGTCAATTGTCTGCCTAAATTACTCCTTTTCGTATATATTTTACTTTGTGGTTTTCCATCGCTGACCTGGTAAGACATTAATTCTTGTGGACCGTATTGTTTAAATTCTAATGCCATTGGGAAAGCTAAATTGGCGGCTCTACGGAAGGACCACAGGGCTGACTTTTTTAATGCGGTCAGCACCCGTAGGGCGAGCCTGGCACGTGCGGCGGCGCTTCCCCTCCCTGCACCTGGTGCAGAATAGGAAGAACTGCTTCAGTGTGCACAGGACTGTTCAGTGGAATTGAGAAACATAGAGCTCAATATGGATCCGTCCCAACCTCTGTTTGGGTATGAGTTGAATGGTGAGTGTCACAGTGAAGAGCAACAAGTGGGTAAAGGAGGAAGAATGGATGATTTTGATTCAGAGACTCCAGCAATTTTTATCCCTGATGATACCCTTGAGGACCCAGTATATGATATACAGTTAGGGGGTGTAAGTGATTTCCCACCAGGTGATGAGACAACAACGATGATAGGGATCTTCAACCGTGCCATTCTGGTGGAACTCGGGAAACAAACTGACTTCCTGGCCAGGATTGCTAAGAGGATTGATAACATCCCTAAATCTATGTCGGATTTGCTTGTGCCTATTATGAAGATATCAGAGGATTTGCCTAAAAATATGTCTGATACACTTGTGCCTATCTTTAAGGATGGAATGCTAGGTGTGGTTGTGGAGTTGAAAACCGCATGCGCCCTGGAGGGTATGGGAACTGGGAGGACCTCTGTTTCTCCTATCGATAAAGCCAACAAGGAGAAAGTGCCCATTAAGACATTTTCAGAAGTTGTGGCAAAGAGTCTGCATTAGGGACAAGAATTATCTTATGTGAGCGGGGGGGGTCTAACCCACCTATTGTTAATGGTATGGGTGGAGGGGCTCCCCTGAGCATTCCTCAGGCTAAGGCAGCTAAAAAACAGGCAAAAAATAAATAATAATAAAGCCAAAAAGGCTGACTTAAAAAACTAAACATCTAGAAAGTTTGAGGGATCTGGACTTGAAACATCGGATTGACGAGGATGTGTCTGATGCTGTCATCTATGTAGACTCTCAGAGAGATGCCAGAAATAAAAAAAAAGCAGTTGAGGAGGATAAACCCTCCATAGATCCATCTACCCAGAGTGAATATCAAGAGGGCCCTCATGGAATATATGAAATAATGGAAAAAAGGACCCTGTTGATGTTAATGTGAACAGACTGGAAAATGGTTTAAGTGACATTTTTGATATCTTTAAAAATTCTACTAGCAATATAGAATTGGAACCTGTAGATATAAACAGGAATAATCCAGTATGGGTGGCTAGTAATAACAGCAATAAGGATTTGGCTGCCACTAAGCACACACTCAGGGAAGTGGGTGGCTGTGACAAATCAGCTAAAAGGCTGATTATACAAACTGTGAATAAGGGCCTCTACCATAAGGATACTGTCTGTAATACATTGCCTTTCACTCATCTTACAACGGTCAAAGAGGCCTATAAAGTTGTGGAGGGGTTGGGTATGCTGCCGGTTGACAAGGAGGTATTGGATTTGAATGTTAGTTTAGCTGTCCCTAAACCACATATGAAAGTGGATGATATTTTAAGGAATGCGTAGGACCTTATGAATGAAAACAAAATTCTGAAGGAAAAGGGTAGAGTGGATCACCTAACCATGAATAGTAGCGGTTCAAATGGAGTGGGACCAGACTACCATACCCAGTTGCCTAAGGCACGGGAAAGGGAGAAGGTGACCTTGCGTACTGAACCCACAGACCTAAGTGAAGATCTAAAGGTGAAACCACAAGAAAAAATGGATGAACTACTGAGTAATGTTCAGGAGATCCTGAACGAAAATAAACTTTTGAGGGAAAAAGGGCTACCAGATAATATAATAAACAACGAAGATGGTTCATGTGGAGAGGAAATAAATGAGCGTGAATACCGCTCCTATATAAATGGAGAGGAGAATGTGGGTGCTAGGAAAGAAATGTATGAAACCAAATTTGAACACGATCTGAGACCGCCTGCTTTTGCTAACTTACAGGGTCTGATATTGTGTTCTCTGTTCAATGATGGGAGGAATCAACCGCTAAACAGATCATATATCTTGTCGCTATTTGCAGCGATACCTGAACTGAGCCTCATCACCTTAGCTGATATTGAATTGGTTGATTTCATACATAAAGAGCGACTGGATTTTGTGAGACTTGTTATTCCATCTCCTCTGGTACGATCAATGCTATTTAAGGAGGCTGAAGCCCTCCAACGCATGGGGTTTGATCTTTTACCCTTTAAAGATCATAAGGAACCAATGCAAGCCCGAGACAGAGGTGGGTTAAGAGCCAATGGTTTGGGTTATGAAAAGATTGAACATCCTACCCACTCCAGATCGGAAGATGTATCCGACAAACAGGACTGGAGATAGCTGGCTCTATCTTTACGTGATGCAATCAGTAATCTAAAAGAGTTAAATAAACCGGCATAGCAGGAGCCCATAGGTTGAAAGTGATCTGCTGGAATACCCGTGGTAACTTCAACCTTTTTAATAATGAGACTCTTATGAGTGGCTTACACTCTTTTGATTTAATACTCTTGCAGGAAACTTGGCTAACCTCGCATGTGGGTTGGGAGGGTTTTGCAGTCGAGGAACTATGTGCAGTAAGGGGTATAAAGGGCGGACCCAAGGGGGGTCTGCTCACTGCCTCTAAATACTTTTCGGGCCTGACAACAAAAGGAGCCTGGAAGAATGGACAATCATTTCTTTCAACGGTTGGAGAAGGGGCGGATGCTTTTTCTCTCATGGTGATTAATGTTTATTGGAATGCGAACAAATTCTCTGATCAAAAACTGGAAAAAGAGTTAACGGTTCTAGGAAAATGTATTGACCTGTGGTGTTGTGATAATTTGGGGGGCCAAATAATTATCGCTGGAGATTTAAATGCTGATTGCTTGGTGGATAGGTTGGTAGGTGAAGAACTCTACCTCAATAGGGCAGCCTGTACAAATGGTAGTCAGAAACTGATCACTTTACGTGGAAAGCCAGGGGTTACTCTTCTATTATAGACTATATCTTTTTGTCTGCAAAACTAAGCCATTCCATGGTAAAATTTGAAGTGAAGGAAGTATCAATGAGTGATCACTGTATGTTAACGGTTGAGTTTGAGTACAATATATTATTGAGGGCCCAAAAGGTCTACAATAAGGAGCTACTGCTCAATATGTCAAAGAACAGGATTAAATGGTCATTTAACTTAACCAATAAATTCACAACAACATTGATTCAGGAATATGAATATGAATCAACTAAGTTAGAACAACGTATGCTTTTGTTTTCTGTGAAAGAGTTTGATTTTACCATGAGATCCAAAATGCAGAGATTTTTTGATCAAGTTCCGCGTAGGAGCCATCTAAAGACTTACCATTAACATTCTATGGATCATGAAGTCTGAGAAAAAAAGAGTCCTCCAAAGGGAGATCCGTAAAATGCGCAAGCAGGGACCTTTAGATCCTGGAGCTATGGGTGCAATAAAAAAATTGAAACAAACGTATAAGAATTGGATGATCAGTCATCGCAGTATTGCTGCCCAGTGGGACGGTGAAAGGATGCTGGGAGCAATGAGGGGTGTTACATCATCTAAATTCTGGCAATTGATCAACAACGTCGACTCGTCTCAGGACCTATCGCTTGTAAACCCAATTCCAGAAGATATTTGGATGGGTCACTTTGCTAAGATATATAGGGCTAGTGATCAGTGCTATCATCAATTGGGGGGGGGACTACTCCTTCCAGTTATGTCAGGTTGAAGTAATAAAAAAACTGATAATAAAATCTAAAAACACTGGAGCTCCAGGTCTAAATAACCTTACAAATAAAGTACTTAAATCTAATCCTCTCTTTTGGGTGAAGATTTTATGCACTCTTTTCAAAGATGTCTGCTTGACCAAAACTATTCCTCAATCTTGGAGGGTTTCGGTAGTTAACCCAGTGTTTAAAAAGGGTTCCAGATTACTGCCCGGTAGCTACCGTCCAATTGCCATTGCAGACTCTGATTCAAAATGTTTGCCTCTCTGGTATTGATCGATATCCAGAAATGGATGGACGACAATCAAGTCCTTAGTTTAAATCAAATTGGTTTAAAAAAAAACTGGTACGGATTGTGGGGGCCTTGTCCTAAGATGCTTACAAAGTAAAACCTGGGTAAAGGGTGCGAGACCTACCTTTGTAGCTTCGATGGACCTTAGTAGGGCCTTTTATTTAGTGGATAGGCCAACGTTATGGAACAGACTAAATACACTAGGATTGCCTAAACATTTGCTGGAAATCGTTATTGCTATGTACACGGACACCAGGTTGGTGGTAAGAATGAACTCGGGAGGTGGTCTTTCCTCACAGATGGACACTTATATTGGCTTACGCAAAGGCTGTATGTTGGCTCCAACTATCTTTAACCTTTATGTCAGTGGTGCCAATACTGCATTCCTCAGTGGGGGTCTAGTGTCACCAAAACTCTATGGGATGTCCATGCAGATGATTTCTTGCTGATAGACAACACCAAAGTGGGCCTTCAGCGCCTAATTAACATCTTTGAAACTTTTATAAGCAGTCTTCATCTAAAAATCAATCCCACCAAAACTATTATAATCTGTATGGGTAAAGCCAATAAGAAACAGGAGTCGTTCACATGGTTCTGCGAAGGTAAACATATTGAGCCCCAAAAAGCTTTTAAGTATCTGGGATACTGTTTTACGGGTGTGGACTCTGTTGCTTTGATTAAAAACCAACTCGGGGCCAAAGCGGAAGTTGCGTTAAGGCAGATGCGACTGTTGGAAAGAAAATTTGGGGGGTTTACGATGAAACCTATTCGGGAGTTCTATTTAAGAAACATGGTCCCAAAGATTACTTATGGCTTGGATCTCTTTCCAACTAACATCACTGACTATTTGAAAATACTGGAAGGTATCATATGGGAGAGGTTATTATTTTTCTTACCCAAAAGCATACCGGTGGAGGTGTTAAGGTATGAGTTGGGTTTACAGTCTCTCCATTCTGTGGTTGTGACAAAGAGGCTCTTATTATGGAGAAAATGTAATATAGCTGGAGTCAGTAACTTTTATACTGAAGCAGGAAGTGACTCAGCATTTCCGTTCATGATCTCTTTAAATAAGGATGTTGAAAGGATCTTGTCAGAAATGGGTATAGCCAAGAGCACTTTACTGAATAGGCCAAAAAAATGTAAAATTATTATACGAGGGATGGACTGGTCTTTGACAAAGAGTAAAGTGCTAGATTCCAAGCTCTATAATCACGCTCATTCATTTTGGAAATTTCTACCATGTACGGAAATGTACTTAATGAAATATCCTTCCAGGCCGATCAGAAACTCTTTTATGAGGTTTAGGCTGAACGTTATGCACACACACCACATTCCATTGGAGGAGAAGAAATGGTGTAGGTTTTGTAATCGGGTAGAGATGGATGAAACTTTATATCACATTTTGTTAAGAAGCTCTATGCTGATTAAGCAGCGAACTGAATATTTTGTTGAACTGTTTTCCTCAATTGTATGTGTGGACTGTGATTACATCTGGTACAAAATGAGAAATGGATGCTCTCCTATTCTGATTATTTGTGTAACCACTTTTTTTAAAACGGTATGTGAATTAAGTTAGGTATGAATTATTTCTGTTGGTGGATTATGAGATTTGTGTTTAGCTCTTATACTTGTATATTTGTATTTTATTCATATTTTAGAAGTATAATGTGGTTTTAATTTTAAAAGATCTGTTTAGTTTTGAAATTGAAATTTTGTTACGAATATTATGCGTTTGTTTCTAATGAGTATTTTGTAAAGGTTTATGACAAACCAGAAACAAATAAACAAATTAAAAAAAAAGGAAGGGCCCACATCGCCTGTATGGTAGAATAGCCATTCCTAAATCCTAGCTGTTGGGGTTTTAGAAGGTGTTTATCGCGAACCCATTTATTCAATAGCTGCAACAAAGTAGTTGCAAAAACTTTGCTGCTAGAATCTAGCATACCTAGTAATCTATAGTTGTTAGTGGCTTTACGGCAGCCACGTTTGTGAATTCGAATCAATATAAAGTTGAGCCAACTACACAGGAGCACTCCTGTTGTACATATCTTATTATACATTTCATGGAGTACTCTGGCCCAGAATTGTGGAGGGGACATCAATACAATGTTGGCAAGCCTTTCTGGCCCTGGGCCTCTATGTGGTTTTACTCTTGCCAGAATGTCAAGTATGTCACTTATTTCTATGTTCAGAACTGGGCCACCCAAATAAGCAAAGGAAGATTTACATTTCACAATGCTTTGGTCCCAATAGAGTCCTTTTACATGCACCTTCCAGACTTTTTCTGGTATATTCCAGGTATCCTTAGGAGCCACTGCAGACAGATAAGTCCGATATAAGTGCATGAATTTCCGAGAATCATTTGTACGTATCAATCTATAGACCGTTTTCCAAATTTGTGATACAAAACTGTCTTTTTGGCTACGCAACCAATTCTTATATTTGGAGATAAATACCCCAATCTTGATTCTTCTTTCTTGGTGATTCAGGCTCTTATTCTTATTTCTCGTAACAGCCCTCACCCTCTTGCGTAGCAAATGCTTTCAATATGAATTTGATTATCAAAATTCTTGGGTTATCCTTGACTTGCACAGTCATCTTCCCTACCACAGAAGCAAGGCTTAATTAGTGCACATAATACCACCAGGTCACCTTTACAGCGGATTAATATTTCTTCCGGATAGCAGGCATTCTACACAATATGCCCGTTGACCCTTTTTAAATTCGCCTCAGACCACGCAATTCTGTTTACCTGGGCATTAACTGACGCCTTGCCAGTTCAGCCTTCTTATTCTTTTGTACATCCACCTGAAAGATGACTTTCATAATTGCGTGGTCACTAACTGGGGAAGATACAATTTCATATATGTGATTTACTGCGCACAGTGTCCGTAAGGAATATACTGTCCAAGCATGAGGTGCTACGCCCATTAGTCCTCGGAACCACCTCCAATAGACTTTCATTCTAACTAGGCAGCAATGGTAGGAGGTTGAATTCCAGTAATACTTCCGACCACCTCCGACCCTTTAATATTAGTGCGCAGGAGTGCTCAAAGAGCAAACTCCTTTGGTCATCTGGTATGATATCACTGACTAAGTTAATACAAGGGGACAATGATTGACGTATGCCATGATTTTGGCATGGATCCCCCTTTAACCACCTGGGTGAATGACGTTAGTAAAATATTCAACCATAACCTTATATTTTCCTTTAGCACTATATTAGTTATAACGTCTGTGCTGCGGGATCTAGAATTTTTAAGTCTCCCTATGGCGATCTCTAGGTCTTAAACATTTCAAAATGAATGACACAGGAATTGGCCATCGTTAAACGCACTAGCGGTGAGTCATCAAACGTTTGGTGTCTGTATTTCAAGAAGTTATACACACAAACAGATTCAGAAATACTATTACTTTGCCTTTGAGGGGTGACGTTGTCATGAGTATTCAATAGTCCCCAATTACCTCCATTGTCCCTATGAATTACTCATTTCGTCATCTATTGAATGAATTTTATATAATTATATATTTTATGCATATTATGCCTTTTTTTTTATATCTGTATATCTTTGAGTTCTGCAGTTCGTTCCTTGTATTTGAGCAACCTGTTGGTATTCACCATCCTTAATTCTAATTTCAGTTCCCCTTTATGCTTATGGACACTATTATAAAAAGGATGTTTTGAGATTCAGGAAAAGGTCATTGCTTTCATTCCTTCTTTACAGAGGGATACAATAACCAATTGCTCACAGTCTCGGGGGGGGGGGGGGGAAGGCTCTGTTGCACACGTTATAGCTCTTACGGAGTGCGACCAGCTCCCCAAACATACGCTTGTCATTGAATTTATTCTGCTTGTCTTAGTAAAGGTCTGCCTCAACCTACTCCCAGCATTGTTCAGTAACAGATCCTTACATGTCGCAGTTTCTTCTCTTCTTCCCTTAAAGACCAAATTACCCCAGGTACAAGGGCCAATCCCAAACTAGGCCAGCCACACTATACACAGATGCACAGATGCATTACTGCTTCAAACTACAGTGGACACACCAACAGAGTTCTACAAACAGCTGGTTATGGTTTACAGCTTATTGCCTTGCTAGCTGCTGCTTCTTCCCAGCTCCAGTAGAGAGATTTTCTTAGATCTTCCTCTTTTTCTGCCGACATTTAGATTGTTGCTGCTCCGTGCCGGCCGTGCTCAAATTGCCTCCAACTGCACTCTGCGCTCTTCTTCCTCTATTAAGGTTCCGGCTCTGGTGTCACATCCAAAACAGCCTGCTTCAACTCAAACTCTTGTGTTATTTGCCCCAGTGTTTCTTGGTCTATTGAGTTCGTTCTCATAAGCACAAGAGTTCAATATTCAGTCTCTACTTCCCCTTTTGTCAGGGGTTAATCTTGATCATCACATTTCTTTAAAGTTCATTCACTTTGTTTCTTATTAATAAAACATTTCACCTTTCGGAGAGACTTTCGAGTGGGCTACTTCCTTTCGACGGACCACTCCGTTATTCTGTGTCACTGGCTTTTACAGTTACCAGCAGTTTAAAGTTCACCACAGGCCTGCCTTTCTTCGTGTTCCATCTACACGCGTGCAGCCTTCAATTGTGCGATATACTTTTGCAACTTCAATCTACTCTTAACTCACACCAGTCTTTCATGTCGCTCGTCGACTCACCAGGGTATGTGTGATTCACAAGTCAAGGTTAATACCACAGGCTTTGCCTCGCCTCCCCAACTCAGCCGCCTTTGAAACACAGTGCAGTCTTCTTGTCTGGAATTTGGCCTCCTCCATGTATCTTTTACGATTCTTTGGAAGCAACGACGTCCTGCAGGTAACTCCTAGGTTCCTTCACACCTGTCTCTCGTCCCTCGATCTGCCGTTCTGCTCCAGTAGATTTGCCTTCAGCCCGGAAGTTCTGCTACTTCTCTTGTTCCACATTGCTCAGAGTGTGTCTCTATGTTCCGCCTTTTATCTGTGTGGGGAGAGCTAATGAGGATCAAATGCATGTGATTAACGCCAAGTGCCTGACTTTGCCTGGCCCGAATAGCAGGACATACCCAATCAGGTGTGTTATGGTTAGCCTTGTTACTCTGTCGCCCTCTTCCTCAGCCCAATGTTTGTGTGGGAAGGGGTTTGGGGGGAGTAGGGACATCAGAGAATCCTATGAAATAGGAGGGGTCATAGGTACGGTAAAGAGGGGGAATACCGTGTCTCTCCATTGGTCGCCTCAGCCCCACTCCCTGAGGACCCCTCACCAAGTGAGCCTCCCGCACTGGCCCACCTCCAGGGTCTGGATCCAAAGGCGATGGCCGTGCCCTGGCCACCTGAGGGAGAGATCCTCATACTAGTAGGTGAGACATCCTTTGGTTTCCAAGCCCAAGAAAATGGGTGGAAAGCTGGAGACTTATCTCCAGCTTTTGGCCCAAACTCGGGATTAGGCGGAGCGGTAATGCATTACCGCTGCATTTTTGCCACTCCAACCAACCCCTGATGAGGCCCAGTGAGTCACAAGTGCTGTGGGTTTTTTAAAATGTCCAACTCCCCTTACGTTTTGGAAGGTAGCTCTCCTGTCTGCCACCATTAAGTTCATCATATAACTAGAACATTAGCTAAAATTAAGTGGATCAACAACCTTTCTTTTAAGACATGCTCCCGCAATCAGGACTTTATTGGTTGTCGCTATTTATATCATGAGGTGAGTGTGTGATTGCAATGTGGATATGGACATCTGCATAATAAATGTTTTCCATTGTACAGAAAACCTTGGCACAATAGTCCTTGGGTAGAACACTGATCAGACAGAAATTTGGGAATCAGAGCTAATGGAAGGAAGATGGTGAACACTTAGCAGGGAGGGCCTCACCCACTCACCCATGGTCCAGGTGCTTCTTCTAATGCTGCTCCTGCTACCCTTGCTGGTCCTTCTATCAGACCCTTTAAACTGACAATGTACAATACCCTTTGAATGATAACCTACATGTTTCTCTGGTTTGTCCCGAGCTTGATATATTGCTGAATACCTGCTACGTCTACATGAATCTCATTACTCTGCTTGATGCAATCAATTAAGCCGGACACCAGTCTGAAGCCTGAAAAATGAAAGAAGCTCAGGGACTAGTGAATCAGTGTTGTAATGTATGATTCCATGATGGACATCATGCTCTTTCAAGCTGCAGCTTAAGTAACAGAGAAGTCCAGTAAAGCTAAGGAAGGAAGTGGCACATGGCAGGCAGTGGTTAGTCATCCTCCTTGAAGACAATTCAGGGTGCGGCTTGATTATGGAATGCAGGCAAGGCTATGACTAACTGTAAAACTGCAGCCTTAAAGCTCTCTTCTGCATTAGCCCTCTGGAGAGATGAAGAAATGGAAAACAGCGACAGAGGCCAGAGCTGTGGGGGCCATGTGCTCAGACACCAGGGGGCTAAGATGTCCCATAAGCATGATAAGATGATATGAAGTGGCATTTGTAATGCGCCTATACACAAGTATTTCAAGGTGCGACGAGGCAAGGAAGGGGGAACAGAAGGAGGACAGAGACAACAATCTTACTAGGCCAAGTGACATTGAGATTGTGCAGGGGAGGGTAGAGGGGAGAATTGACAGGGGAAAGGGGCTGGGGGGCAGTGCTGCACATGGGATCAAAACAATAACAAGAAGTGTGGCCAGCAGGTGGCAGGTGTAAGGGTAAGTGCAGACAGCAGGCGTCCAAAAGTGCAGGTCGGGGGACTGTAGGGTTACAAATACAGACCCAAGTGCAAGGGTTGCCGGGAGGCAGTGCAGGGTGTGCAACTGGGCGGGCAGGGACCTGTGCCCGAATCAGAGGTTAGCCAGGTGACCTGTGCAGTATCAGACAGGAAATCAGCAGAGAAGAGGAAAAGAGAAGACAGAAGCAAAGAGGAAGGTCTTGAGGTGCTTCCTGAACCAGAGAGGGTTCTCCTCAAGTTTCAGAGAGGTAGGGAGGCTGTTCAGAGGGAAACCCCAGCTGAAGAAAGAGATCTACCACCAACTTGTTGCTTGGAGAAGCGACTACCCCTAAAGGGAGTTGGAGGTGGAGGAGCGAAGCGCTCGAGTAGGAAGGTATTTGCGAAGAGCGAGTTGGAGGTATTGAGGAGTCGGCCCCAGAAGGCCTTGTGGATAATGCAGAGGGTACATGGTAGGTCAGTACTGTGCATTCCTTAAAGTGGAGGGGAGGAGAACTGAGGATCATGTCTTCAGGGATGCACGCCTCTTCACTAAACCCAAACATCTACCTTGGTAGAGGATCACTGCCTGATCTATTCTACATGGTACTGATCAGTAAGGGATTTGCATATTGCTGGTCCCGGTCTGTTGTGGCCTAGGCGGACCATCAAACAATGGTTTGTAAAGTTGCCCAAAGCAGTGCCCAGTGGTTCTGATTCATTCTAAACCTCCCACCCTTCACATTTCTGGTTACAGTTGGTCATCTTAAGTTAGAAAGTGTATGCCCAGACTTGGGTTTCCTTGCTCGCTCTACCATAATGAAACCAAGCTGCTCCTCACTGATGAGGCCCACAGAGCTGAAACATGCCTGTGGTTTCTTGTTTCTTTGCAGAGAGGATGTGATCCAGCAGTTCGAGGACGAGTGGTCCCATTGGTTAGAGTACCAGGACTGATTTTACATATCGCTAGTACCCTTCTGCAATGGTGTATATGGGCTAAAAAACAACGATGTGAAAGGATTCCCCAGTGCAGTGCCAGTAGTTCAGATTAACTTGAACCCTTGCACCCATCACATTTTTTGGTTACATTATTTGGCAATGAAGGACATGCATACAAAATGGCAATCAGAGAGGTTGCTGGGAATGGGGGTAAGGGCTCAGCAGCTTGAAAGATCCTCGCTAGTCACACGTCACACACAGCTATTGCCTTGGCATCTGTAGAATATGCAGTCAGCATGAGCAGGCCAGGTTTACCCGACAATCGGTCCAATAATGGTTCTGCCACTAAACCTGCAAACTGTTGTTCCTGGCTTTCTGCCGAGTAAGTATAACACTATTCTAAGATATATTTAACTGCACTAAACTGCACAGTCAAGCAGCCAGAGCCATCAGATCAGGCAGGCTAAATAAGTGTTGGGTAGAAAGCCCTCTTTTTCCCTGATGACGTACCGCCTGTACCTTTTGCTGACTTTTATGGATTTTGGACTTTATTTATGTCCTTGCCAGTCTTAATGTCAAGCATGGCTGGGGGTGTGGCTCTATTTTTGTGTGCCCTGCCTTAAAACGGGGGTAACACAAGGGTCTCTGCACTGGCTCCAAGTGGCTGCGAGGATTAAGTTCAAAACCCTATGCATTGTCCACAAGGCCTTCTGGGGCCGGGGGCCTCAATACCTTCAATTCTCTCTTCCTAAATATCTTCCTTCTCGAGCTCTTTGCTCATCTGCCTCCAACTCCCTCAGGGTCAGCCGCTCCTCCAAGCAACGAGTGGGTGGTAGAGCTTTCCTGGGCTGGGGCCTCCCTCTGGAACAGCCTCCCTGCCTCACTGAAACTTGAGGAGAACCATCTCCGGTTCCGGAAGCACCTCAAAACCTTTCTCTTTGCTTCTGCTTCTTCTCCTCTTCTCCCTTGCTGAATCCCCTGCTGAACCTGCCCTGCTTACTTTGCCACACTCTGCTCTCGGGCCCAGGTCCCCTCCTCCTCCAGTCGAACTCCTGCACTGCCTTCCTGGCAACCCCCTGCACTATGGACTGTCTGTCTCCCTACAGTCCCATTACCAGCACTTGACACCTGATGTCCACACTTACCCTCTCACTTGCCACTAGCCGGCCATACTTTACTTACGGTTATTATTCTTTATCCCATGTACTGCACTTCCCCCTCCTCGCCCTCGCACTTTTCCCCTTCCCCTTCCCATGCACTTGCGTGATCTGAATGACACCTGGTCTACTAGGATCGCTGCCTGTCTTCCCTTTGTTCCCCCTCCCTTGCCTCGTCGCACCTTGAAACACTTGTGTATAGGCGCGTTATAAATGCCATATCATATCATATCATATATATCATACCCCATAGTCCTAGAGCGATTTCTCCTTCTCTGTAAGTTAAGTAGCTAGGCTGTTGGAAGCTTTTTTCTTTTTTAACTTGTTTATTTATTAACAGCACACAGGAGCAAGCATGATAAACTCACATTTGTTACAGACGACATATGACATTTGAAATGCCCCCCTCCCCCCAACCCCTACGCCTGCAGAAGGCATTGTTCCCGGGCCTCATTCCGTTCTGCCAGGTGGCGAGCTGTCCCCCATAGAACGGAGAGCGTTCGCGATCAGGCGTGGCTTAAAAGTAAGCGCCGGATATTTCTGGTCATAGTCTAGGACCGGGCCCCAGACGTCCAAGAAACGATGGTGTCTGCCCGCCTTAGCTGCCGTGACCTTCTCAGCTATTAGGATGTCCCAGAGTTTGATCCACCACAAGGGCATGAGGGGGCCTTCGGCAGTTTTCCAGGTGCGGGCTACCGTGATTTTGGCGGCCAGCAAAAGTTGAGTGGACAGCATGGCCCTCCTCCCCGTTCTCGGGTAAGCGTCCGGGTGCGGGATCCCAAGGAGGACCTGTTCGGGAGTTAGCGGAATGGTCACTTGGGTAATGTCTTTTATAGTGGCAAGGCATTGGGTCCAAAACTCCTTTACCTTAGGGCAGGTCCACCACATATGGAAGTAGGACCCCAAGTGGCCGCATAAACGCCAGTAGTGGGGGTCCAGGGCTTGTTGAAAGTGGTGAAGACGTAAGGGGGTAGTACCATCGCAAAAGCAGTTTGTGGGCGCATTCCCGGTTGGTGATACAGCGGGATGCCGTGCGCGTCCTGGTCCAGATTTCCATCCAAGATTGGTCCTCTATAGCGTGACCCAGGTACGTCTCCCACAGGGACATGTAGGAGGGTTTAGAGAAAAGGGGGTCGTCCAGCAGTAGCTTGTAGAGGGCGAAAATCTTCCCTCGGGCAGGCAGGTCAGCCGCTGTGAGTTCCAGGGGAGTAAGAGGCCGAGTTGCTGCCATCCGGGTCTGGGGGTTGGAGCACCAGTGTCTTAGTTGGGCATAGGAGAATCTGTCCGACTCTGCTAGCTGAAAGGAGGATTTACATTGTTCGAAGTCCAGGGGGGAGTCTCCTGCGAAGAGCTGTCCCAGCATTTCAAGGCCTCCTGCAACCCAATTCGCTGGACGAGCTCCCGGGGAGAAAGCTGGGTTGTGGAAAATCGGGGAGAGCGCGCTCAGGTCGCTTGGGATCCCTCTGTATCTGCGGGCCCACTCCCATGCCTTTAACGAGTTTTTCGTGGCCATCAGCACATCTGGCCAACTCCGACGCAAAGCGTTAGGGAGGAACGGGAGGAAGCGAAGAGGCAGGGGTAGGCGCGATTGTTCGATGTCCACCCACTTTGGGCGACCTGAGGCCAGTCCCCATGCCTGGAGATGGGCCAGCTGCGCTGCGATATGATACTTGCGGAGGTCCGGGACCCCCAGCCCTCCCAGTCTAGCGCTGGCCATCATCGTTTTCCGGGGAATCCTCGCTTTCTTGCCCTTCCACATAAAGTCAATCAATTTCCGTTGAAGCTTCATGATGGGGGGGGGAAGGGAGATTGAGACGGGAAGGGAAGCAAAGGCATATAGGAAGCGGGGAAGGAGGTTCATTTTGCAGGTTGTTATCTGGCCCAGCAGGGAGATTTCCTGCGACCGCCAGCACGTGAGATCCTTCTCCAGTTCCTCGAAGAGCGGGGGGAAGTTGGCCTGGTAGACTTTTGTTGGTTGTGCTGGGATCTGGACCCCCAGGTATGGGATTGCTTGGGTGCTCCATTGGAACGGGCTTTGCTTCTCCAGGGCGACCCTTTCGTCCGGGCTCAGGCCAACACCGAGGGCTATTGATTTTGAGAAGTTGATGGCAAATCCCGCTACCTCGTCGAAGCTACGAGCTCCCCCAGAGCAGCCCTCAGGGAGGATTGGATGTTTGTGATGGTTAGCAAGACTTCATCCGCGTAGAGAGCGATCTTATGCTGGGTGGCGCCTATCTTCGGGTCGTTTATCAGTTGGTTTGTCCGCACCCGTTGGCCCAACGGTTCCATGACCAGGCCAAATAGCAGGGGGGGCAGGGGGCATCCCTGCCTCGTTCCGCAGGTAGGAAGGATAGGGTCCGACAGGCGGCCGTTAACCCTGAGCCTGGTTTTGGGAGCTTGATAATTTGCCAGGACCATTTTCCTGAAGATTGGGCCAAAGCTGAAGGCTTCGAGGTCAGGGAAGAAATGCCCAGTCCACCTTGTCGAAGGCCTTGGTCGCGTCCAGGGCCAGTAAGGCAAGCTGCTGGGAATTTCTTGTGGTCACTTCTATGAGGTTCAGAGCTCTGCGAATGTTATCTTTCGTGGACCGGTATTTGATGAAGCCGGTTTGGTCCGGGTCTATGATGTTCGGTAGGACCGGAGCCAGGCGGTTAGCCAAGATCTTCGAATAAATATTAGCGTCCAAATTAAGCAGGGAAATTAGTCTGTACGAGCTGTTCTCAAAGGGGACCTTTCCGGGCTTTAAAGCGAGAACGGTAATGGATTCCTGCATGGACGGGGTGATCGTTCTGGTAGTCGCAAATGAATTGAAGAGGCGAGCCAAGGGAGCCACCAATTGGGGATGAAAGAGTTTATAAAACCAGGTGGTGAAGCCGTCCGGGCCGGGAGCCCTGGGTTTCAAACTCTTTATAGCCTCTTCCACCTCCTCCTCCGTGATAGGCGTTTCCAGCTCCTGGCCAACCTCCGGGGTCAGGCGTGGAAGGGCCGCCTTACGGATGTATGCACGCTGCGCTTCCAAGTCCCTCGGGACCGCTGTCATAGTCTCGGATTGATGGGCCGTGGCTAGCCGGATTTTCTCTTGGTCTGCATAGTGCACCGACCCCTGTGGGTCGCGAAGGCCCAGGATGGATTTCCGAGTCTTTTCCCTAGCTAGCTTGCTGACCGGGAGCTTGTTGGCTTTGTTATTGTGGCCATAGTACCATTGTTTGGTCCTAGCGAGCAGGTTCGCAGTGGTGTCGGCGTGGAGAGCCTCCAGCCTCTTCCTCGCCATTTGCAAGCCTTTGTAGGATTTCAGGGACCAGCCCTTCTGCTTGTGGGCCGCTTCGGCTGCACAAACCTCAGCCTCCAGGGCGTCTCGGGTCGCCTTCTTCTGTTTGTGAAACGCGGCGCCTTGGGCGATCAGTTCCCCTCTGAGCACCGCCTTCATAGCGTCCCAGGTGTTGGCGGGGGACGTGTCCTCGTTACGGTTCTCCGTAAAGAAGTTTTTGATTGACCTGGCGATCGCATCTCTCACCGTCATGTCCCCCAGGATAGGGTCATACAAGGTCCATTGGCGACGTGGAGGGAGATACGGGTCGTGGACTCGGAGGGAGAGCGAGACTGGGGCATGGTCCGAGAGGATCCGGGGGCCGATCGTGATGCCATCCGTGAAGGTCAGGATCCGGGGTGAGGCCAACAGGAGATCGATTCTGGAGAAAGTGCGATGTACATATGAGTAAAAGGTGAAGTCCTTCCCCTCCGGGTATAACACTCTCCAGGTGTCGAAGACATCAAGTGTGCAGAACAAGTGGAGCAGGGCCAGGGCTAGCTTCTGGTCCCTGGAGGTGGGAGGGTGAGATCTGTCTTTAAGGGGGTCCGGGGCCCCGTTGAAATCGCCCCCGATGACAAGTTGTCCTTCCGTGAACGGGAGGAGGGTCTCTTCCAGGTCCTGGTAAAATCCTTCTTGGAACTCATTCGGGGCGTATGCTGAAACGAGAGTGTAGAGTTGGCCCATAATAATGCATTTGACAGCCACAAAGCGACCCTCTCGGCAGCGCAGGACGTCGACGACCTGGGGGATCAAGCCCGCAGCCAAAAGGATAGCGGTGCCACCCTTTTTGGTGCCATTGGACGGTAAGAATTGCGTGGGGAAGAGTCTGCTTCGGAGGCGGGAAAAGTCCGCTGGAATTAAGTGTGTTTCCTGCAGGAAAGCGATTGAGGTTCCGTCGGATTGCAGCCTGTGTAGGATGGATTTCCTCTTCGGGGGGTGGAGGGGAGTTCAGGCCCCTAACATTCAGAGTGGTTAGTTTCAATTGCTGGTGTGGGGGTTGGCTGTCCGAGGACCTTTGCCGCGGGGGGGAGGATCGGGAGGGGTTAGCCATAGCTGCGATGTGTCAGCAGAGGTAGGGCTCCTGTGGCTGATGGTTTTAACAATAGTCTCCAACGGGAGATCCAAACTTCCAACTTTCGGCCTCCAACTGTGGCCGGGGGGCCGATTGATAACTGTCGGTGGGTCCCCCGGACATCCCAGGCCGGCAACGGGCGACCTGGGCGACATGGTTGAAGCTTTCTCCAAGGGTAATACCATGACATCCACCCTGGAGGAGGGTATAGGCCGCATGGGGTCCGTGGCGGGCTTAAGAGAGTATCGCTAGTCTCAGTGCCGCTTGATCCTTAAGGGAAGCGTGGGCCATCATCTGGGTTTGCGAGATCTCTGCACTCGTGACCAGGGGGTCCGTTTCTGCTTGGGGGAGCCAGGCTCCAGAGCCGGGTCCGATCGAGGTGGGAGGGAGAGCTCCGTGCTCTCGGGAGAGCCCGGTCGTAGAATGGAAGCCGCATCCTCGAGGTGACTGATGGTGCGAGGAGTGCCTTTATATGAAAATTGTAGCGCCGTAGGAAACAGCCATCTGTTGCGCACCCGCTGGTCTCTGAGAAAAAGGGTGAGAGGACGGAGCATTCTGCGTTTTTGGAGTGTTAGAGGCGATAGGTCTTGGAAGATTTGAAGTGGGGATCCCTGGAAGGAGAGCTCGTCCTTTGTGCGGCCTATCGCAGCGATAGCCTCCTTAGTGGTGAAGAAGTGGACTCTCGTGATGACATCTGGGGGAGAGTCTGTGCCAGTTCCCCGCCGGGGGCGCATTCGGTGTGTGCGGTCAAGTAGGAGTTGTTTCATCCAAGTCCGGCAGTAAAGATTGAAAGAGGGTGCTGACATATTCAGGAAGTTCCTTGTCTGGGATTGATGAGGGGACCCCTCGGATCCGTAAGTTATTGCGCCGAGAGCGGTTTTCCATATCCTCTTGCTTAAATTCGAGGATTTCGGTTTTATCCATTAATGCTTGGATATTACGTTGCATCTCCTTCATCGAGTTAGAATGGTCCACTGCCAGTTCATCAACCTCCACTATTCGGTGTTCAACATTGTCAATCCGCTGTTCGGTCTGTTCCAACTTGGCTGTGAGTTCCGTCATGCAGTTCCGGAATTCCGCTTTAATGTCAGACTTAAAGACCTTAAAGGCCCTTCACATCGGAGGCCCTCTGGGGAGTTAGATTCCGGGGGTCGGCTTTCTTCCCCTTCTCCGGGGCCTGCAGCATGGTGGCAATGTCGGTGCCCCTCGATGATTTCACCACCTTGGTCATGGCTTAAGAGGGGGGGAAGAATATGCTCGCTGCCAGGGGCCACAGGAGCCTAAGGTGGCGATAGGAATGGAGTGGGCCGCGGTGTCCAAGGAGATTTCTCAGCGAGAAAAGGCAGGAGTGCCTTCGCGGGATAGTAATCGTGTCGTAATGAGAAGCCACACTAGGTGAGAGGCCCGGATCCAAAGCAATGGGGTGGAGGTGGTTCCGCTCCGCCGGTGCGTGGTGACGGTGGGCAGGGGCGCCCCAGGAAGCAGCAGGAGCACCAGAACCGCCGAAGTGGAAGCGGACCACGATCAGTAGGAGGTGGGGGGGTGAGATCCGGTAGGCCTCAGGGATGGTGGCGGGCCTCCGGGCAAGCCCCCGGGGAAGCCAGTCATGGATGCAAGTGGGGAGGCTCAGGGGCCACCTCACTCAATGGGGACAGAGGCGCTCACCTGGAGAGTGACGCGTCGTCGGTTCCTCAGGGTGCCAGCTG
Source organism: Ambystoma mexicanum (assembly GCF_040938575.1). Taxonomy (NCBI): domain Eukaryota; kingdom Metazoa; phylum Chordata; class Amphibia; order Caudata; family Ambystomatidae; genus Ambystoma; species Ambystoma mexicanum. The sequence goes on along the minus strand of NC_090926.1, from coordinate 918,044,537 downwards.
CTGGGCGGCGGGTCCGTCGGGGCTTGGAATGCTTATTGGGGCTAGCGGCGCCCGCCTGGAAAGTAGAGCGCCGACCGCGCTGGAGGTGGGGGCCGCAGGCACCACTGGCTTAGGGTCCGCCAGAGATCGTCTTGCGGGGGAGGCCCAGCGTCACCAGGCCCAGGTGAGGGGGGAGGATCCAGCGCTGTAGCTCTCGGCGTTGGAATGGTGGTCGCCGGACCCCGCCGTCTCAGTCGAAGACCCTGTGCAGATGAGGGGGAGGGATGGGGGTGGCGGCAGGTACTACGAGAGTGCTGTTACATGTTGGAGCCACACTGACCCTCCCCGCATCAGGCAGAAGAGCGCATCGTGCCGCGGCGGCAAAGGGCCCTAGTCGCGGCCGCCATCTTGAATCACATCGGGGAACACTGCGGAGAAGTTCCAACGCCGCGTTTTCAGCCACTCTGCCGCGTTAGGGGCCAGGAATGTAGCCACGGGTGCAGGAGTCATTCCGCTTCAGATCCCTGCCAGGAGGCCGTTACAGCATAGCGGGAACCAGTGAAAGAAATGTATTTGCCTGGGTGCGTTTTGACCCTCCTCTTCCAGTGTGTGTGCGTTTGTGTGTGCATGCATGCGCGGCTGGGAGTTGGTGGAATGAGGGGGCCACTGGATGCCTCTTTGGCAGGACTTGGGAGTTGTAGTCAGCCTAAAACCATTTTCATTGGTATATGAAGATACCTGTCTGGAACAGTGTGGATTCACTTCATTTTTGTATGAACCCTTCCTGACTGCGTGAGTATGTTTTAAGGGATGGCCTACCATTGGCTGACCACTCCTCTGTTTGAATGGTACTTGGTGTGTTATTGGGTGCTGTTTTAACCCACTACCTCCCAATGGATATAACAGCAGACCCCCCCTATGCACCCACCATTTCTACTACTCCTAGAAGGCCTGATGCTTGAGGACGGACCGAAGCTCTGCACCAGCATCCTTTGACACTCTACCAAATTTGACAACAAAGCTCTTCCTTTCCAGAAGCTGTGAAGGAACCAACTGTGTGTGATGGGCACCCACCATTTCAAATCTCAAAGAAGTGCAATTCCAAATATTGCCAGTCCCGGACACCACAAGCAGAACTATGGGCTGGAAAAGCACCGACCCAAAATAGAAGACAGATAAATTCACAGTCTCACTACAAAGGGAAACAGACACAGGACTTGGCCAGAGGTCACTGCACCAACGGCACCCCTGTCCTTATCTGTGATGTCGGAAATTCAAATTGAAGGCACTCTATAGTGCCTATCAGTGTAAAAGAGTTCAGCAAGAAACTACTCCTACCACAGACACAACTGTATAATCAGCCAACCACTATTCAGATGCTATGAAAATGTATCCAGTGGAATCGGCAGACATACACTGGAATATTACAAATAATAAGGAACTAAATTGATGTAGTAATATAGGCCTAAAGCAATCATGAAGATGTTCTCGAGACCAGCGAGCTTGGTATGCACAACTAAGAATTTATAACCCAACTGAGCAACTCATGTCCACAGCAGATTTCTTCTAGGCCATACAAGTTGCACAGGGAATATCCAACACTTGAAAGTGGATACCAGGAGTACCCAAAAGACAATTCTCACCTTCTGGCACTAAATCTAGGACTGGTCCTGGGCAATATGTCTGACTATGAACTGGTGACTAGGTACAAAAAGAGGAGGTGGGAAAGGAAATCCACCAGCTCTAGAAACTCAAAGGAAGAGAGCTCGAACTAAATCCATGGGGGGGGGAAGGAAAAAAAAGTCAGTACAGGCAAACAGCATCTCCCGCAGCAGTCCAACCTATGAATGAGCTCACTGCAATAGCAAAAAGAAACAGAGAAACCTGAATAGCTACCAGAAACGAGGAAAGTGTGCCATACGCTGCAGAAATCACATCATCCTCAGCAGCAGTAGTGTTACCTTGACACAGAATACAAATGTCACAATCAATCCACGGCTGATGCTCAAAGAAATGTTTGCTCTGATGATGGAACAGAGAGCAGGATGAGCACAAACACCCACCCATCTGTGAACAGTACTGAACTCTAACACCAGCCAAGGAATTACAGCTGCTTATTAGAACACCAAAGAGTTTCCACCAATAACATAAACAGGTTGAATGCTCTATAATAAAGCAGCACTAAAAGGAAATTGACCAGATAAAGGTTAAAGCAGAGGATGCAGAGAATCCGGTGGAAACATGAAACTTGAGAATGTTTGGGCTACCAAAGATGGTCATAGGTCAAGAATCGAAGCTGTTTGTAAGGCACATCCTTAAGACTATTCCAGATCTCACTGAGTGGGGCTTTAGCTACAAGGTTTAAAACTCTTTCACTAAGGCCCAAATTCTCTTCTTTCGAGGCCGATCATCTTTTAATTTATGTTTAGTATAGGTTTTAGTAATTTCAACCTAAACGAAAAATTGATCCAGTCGGTTGGATGGAGCATATCATTGTGCCATAGATCAACCAGGATAAGAAAAGCAGAATATAGATGCTGAAGAAATTAATCTAAAAATGTCAGCAACTAGGAATTAGTGTCTCGTCAGAACTTGACATGGCTGAAAGTAAGCTACAACAACATCCCACACTTCATCTCCAGCCTATAGGGAGCAGAGGCATATTTGATCCAATTTAAAGCTAGAGATTTAGCAGGGATTTGCAATTGAAACTGGCAACCCACTAGTTAATCTGCGGGACACAGGATTTTGTAATATTTTATTTTAGAATAAACTATGTATTTCCTGAACACTGTAAGAAAGATATTACACAGATTACGTGTAGAGGTCTGGCAGCTCAGCTGGAAATACAGACGGATAGTAGGGATTAAAGCTGAATACTCTGCAGAGGATAGGTTCCTTCGGGGAGAGGGTGGGAGGGGTATGGAGCAAGAAGAGAGTTTGGGGAGGTGGGATTTACAGTAAAATCAAAGAAGCTGCATCTACAAACAGAAGTAATGTTAGAAATGGAGAGCATGCTAGATCCAATAGCAAGGGTATCAAACACAGCACCAAAAACAAATAATGCAGTCGTAGCAAACTCAATGCTTACACCTACCTCCTGGAAACTTAACAGGCTATAAAACCTAAGAAGATAGCAAATGTTTTGGAATACACCTCAGGATGGAACACTGATATCACACTTCTTCAAGAAATCTATTTAGACGATTAATAATCATCACGTTCAAAGGAATACACTGCAAGTTTAACACAGCTGCAAGGGTAGTGGCTTCATTGGTATTCAAGTCTAGTAATGTAAAAGCGTGGACAATAGTATAAGAAAATGGACAGTTGCAGATCTATGCTAGGGACAAGATAACAATGTAATGGCTATCAGTTTCTATGTCCCAAAACACGTCAGTAAATCTTCAAACAAGTCTTTAGCTCTGAATTTTGCATTATTTCCCTATAATATTGATGGAGACATCAACATTTCTCTGAATACACTAGTGGATTAGGTTACAGGGAGAACATTATTTCTGATCAAACAACCTGCAACAGTAAAATCAAGGAATCCTCTACATGAACTAATGCACACTGTTTCGTGTACACAGGCACTTGACCGAAATCCCAGGCTATACTTTCCTCTCATCCAGGTACAGGACCAAGTCTGGGATACATTAATCATAATATCAAAACAAAGGAGACCTGTCTTCTGCAATATCTGTGTTACCCAAAACATTATCTGACCACACAGCAGTTTTCTTTATAACAATATCAGGTTTAGCCACCTAAAAGGGACAAACCACATGGATGTTAGACAAGAATTTGCCTTAAATCGAGGGTTTCCAACAATTGATGAAAATATAAGCACCTTTTTTCTTCCATTTGGCTGGGAAGCATGCCATCCCTAATATGCTCTTGGACACTTTTAAAAGGTGTATTTTGGTCTAAATGACAAGAAACGCCCCAGCAAAACACATATAAACCTAATCCCTATTAGGTTTTAGATCGGGGGAAGAATAACAATATCAGTTAGAAGAGCAAAGGGGCAGGCAGATCTGCAAATTGCATATTTGTCTGGAAATGTATTGCACCCAAGATATATTGGATGACTCTATGGGCCTCATTACATGTGTGCCGGGCCGGAAATAAGGGTGCCGGTCACACTGTACCAACACCCTTTCCGGACTGCCACACTACAACTCGGTCTGACCTGCCGGGCGTAACGGCACCCGCTCTGAGTTTTCACAGAAGCACCGGCACCGTTGACAACGTAATGTCCCGGTGGCCCAGGATATCAGGCGCCGGAATGGTGTCACGAGTCCGGCGGCAATCCGCCAGTAGCACCAGCGGGTTACCGCCAGACTCGTAATGAGGCCCTATGTGATCCTAAGCTTAAATTGGCATGGGTTTTACTCAACTTTCAATGCATGCCAGGCTGCTACTAAGCAGAATATCAACAAGATGTTTCTAATCTCGCTAATGGAGAGCTCAAACCCAACTACCCTCTATGAAAGCAAAAACGTATTTTGATCCAAAATACTATTAAAAAAAGTAACTAAAATCTATAAGCCATCAATGACAATACTATAAACTTTGAAAGCTCTATGAATGTTTCTTTTTTAATCCCCTATGGAATAATCTGAGCCTTCGAAAAATCTTTTAGGATGTTAAAAATAATAATAATAATAGTAAAATAAATATTGTATTTCTTATACAGTGCTAGACACCCATAGGTTTCAGAGCTCTGAAATAACAGAAGGCATTATTATCCCACAGAATGGTACTCAATGTATCAACCTCTGAAGGATGAAAGGCTGAGTTGACCCTGCCAGCATTCAAATCTACCACAACAGGCTGCGCACAGATATAAGGGGTGAGCGCTTAGCTCACTGTGCTATCTGACCGGCTATACGTAGCATTCAAACAAATTACAATCTTAAATTTATTTTTATGACATCCAGTAGAGCAAGACAATGCCCCCCACATTGATAAGACAAAGCAAAATAATGTCCCTATTTCACTTTTAACTTTCTGCGGTGGAGGCAAATGCAAAAGTGCCTACAAAATATCTTTGATTCATGGCACAAAATCACTCAGGCCTGTTGGCCTTCTGCAAAAATTGGCCATACCCCAACCTTTTAAGGTATATTGTTAGATCAAAGTCTTAAAGATGACAAAGGGATAATGAACTACTGGATACAAATTTGGATGCTTAATTTACATCAGAGAATTGGAACTAGAACCACAAGTTGCTCCATAAACTCGCAGCAAATCTAAAAAAAAGTGCAAGTCTTTATAAACTCTAAATGGTGCATTGCCCAAGAACAGATCACCAATTAGAAAAGGGAACAAGAGTGCTGTAGTATCCAGGCATCAGCTGGGCTTCCACACTTTTCTCAGTAGTCAGTCACTCTCAGTCGGACTCAGACCAACTATAGCACTTGCCAGTCCAAACAGAGACATCCGAAGGGCGAGCTTGTCTCTCTGGATCACTCTGTATGTTCACGGCAAGCGCGATTTTCACACATTCACAGCTCACACAGCGTTTCCCTCACCCGCGCGCAAACGCCTATTTCACAATGTCGAAACTTCAGTAATGGGTTAAGGACTTTCGATTGTACAAGGGATTTGGCTCAACCCTTGCATGACCACCTCAACTCTACAAACCAGCCTTCCCATTGGCGTCTTGGTACTTGTAGTTGTCTTTCTTTCCAATACTCAATACAGTGTCTTTGTTCATAAAAGGGGTACCAGCCAGAGACCTTCAACTGGGCACTGGACCACCTGATCTCTGGTACTAATGTGTTCACAAAAGACTGCTTGTCTAATTATCTTCTTACTGTTGCCACTGCAATCTTGAGCTCAATACAGTTTGGTTGACTATCGGCTTCTTCCGACTCACTGGCTTTGCTAAATCTCGTTGGCGGTTCCTTTGCCAGGAGTCAAGGACGGTACCATGATTGCAACCTAGTCTCCCCGCCCTGGCTATCAGTGCGGGAAGGTGCCATGTACCGCTGACATCCGTCACATCATGGGCCAGCTGCGATTCACCGTTTTATGTTTCTTTCATCAGAGATTTTGTGGGTCTGGGTTGAAAGGGGCAAGGGTGTAACTCCTTTCTTGATGTCCTTTCAGGTCTCGCTGCCTTTCTTCTTTGTTTGAACTGCCGTCCTGGAATGGCTGCTTCCTCGTGCTTTCAGCCTTGCTTGGAGTGTGCTCTTGTGCTCGCCTTTTATCCCTATGGGGAAGGGAAAGGGTAGTCGGGTGTGTGTAGTTGTTGGTAATTGCCTGACTCTACCTGACCCTTGTTTTGGGACATGTCAGGTGAGCGGCTTGGGTATTAGTCCGTTGTCATTCATGCTGTGAGAGAGTGTTTGTGTTGCAAAAGGGGGGGGGGTAGAGTTTATAAGTATCCTACTGGGCAGGATGGGGAAAAGGTGTCATAAGGAAGGGGATACCGCATCTCAACCTTCAGTGTCCCACTTCCACTCCCCGAAGACCCCCCATCCAGGTGATCCTCCCGCACTGGTCTACCCCCAGGAACTGGATCTAGTAGCGATGGCCGTGTCCTGGCCACCTGGATGACAGATCCCCGTGGACTAGCAGGTGAGACACCTTCAGGTTGTTCACACTAGTAAGGGCTCCCATCCTGTGTGTCCCAACAGTAATCCCTAGAACACACAGCCCTTTAGGTTTCACATTCTAGATTAGATTCCTCCCACTCAAGAGATGCACTTAGCCACATACTACAAACCTCCCTCCTTTACAAATGAACAAGAGAATATAGCTAGACAGAAGAAACATACACTAATCAAATACAGAGATTAGGTTAAATGCACACACAACAGAGATTCCACGCAGGGCTTGGACTTCACACACATCTAACCAAAACGCACACTCTTCAACCACCAGTAAACAACAAAACACTTTCCGTCCAAGGCTGCCACCCTCGGACCTGGGCCTGTCACACCCAATCATAGCAGCTTTCTCCATCTTTGATACAAGAAAGCTTGGGCCCAGTTATTCACATGTTTAATGCTAAAGAAGCTGACACCCAACATTCACATCCAACCTAAAAAAACGTAAACCTTCCATCTGGGGCTGCCACTATCTGATAATGAGCCTGCCACAATTGCGAACGAGTCCTAGTACCAACCAATAATCACATTCCAAATATTCCCCTGTCACCGATCATCCATCTCCTCATGAAACATATAAAAGAAAAGAAAGGATAGAAATAGGAACTAACACAACACAAGACCACACATCAAACATAAAGTATACCAACATAGAAGTACTAAGACCTTTCATTGTGCAGGTTGAATAGAGCAATACAATTTCTTAATTACACGCACCTTTTTTAACCTCATCCTTGTACAAAGGCGTATTACTTCCAGTTGCTGATCAATAATCATATCCAATGCTGTGTAGAAAACCTCAAAGAAACCACAGCATTTTACGTTACAATTTTAAATTCATAACCCAGTACATCGCCACCTATCAGATTCTTATTGCTCACTACTACCTTTCATGGTGCCACAACTAAAAGTAGGAAACCATCACCTTAACTGCATTCCCCGTTGCTCTTTCACATACTCAGTGCCCGAAGACAGCAAGGACCTTCTCTAAAATAAGCCGCTACAATCCCAACCCTTAATTATCTTTCACATCACAGCTTCTATCTATTAATCTAATCATCATCACAATGCACCGTATAGGAAGCCAGGCACTTTTAAAAGATGCTTTTCTTTCCGGTTTCTTATCCTAGGTCCGGGAAATCTGCCAAACTCCTCACCCAATTGCTTTTGGCAGCAAGAATTACAACGGCCCGCACATGGAAAACGCCCCAGGGCCCCCAACTGAACCTGTGTTGGACCAAGCTTTGGGACATCTTGGTGTCGGAAAAGATCACTGTAACCAGGGCTGGTCTCCTGCATCAGTTTACGGACATTTGGGCCCCGCTTATAGACTGCGACTAGAAATTCCCGGCCCAAACCTGCAAACCTTGAGCGGCCCAGTGGACTTTACGGGGGGTCCTCGGACCAATTCCACATGCCCCAGACTGAGGCACGGGGGGGCCTTGGAGAGTTAATGGGGGGGGGGTAGGACAGAACTGGGGAGTGGGGGAATACCGAGGGGAACCTGTGTCCTTCTTAAGGAACACTCTGTGATGTCAAGATATAAAATATGGTTCTGTTGTTATGCTATCTCTGCTTGTGCTACCGCTTCAAAAATAAACAAGTAAAAAAATATATATATACAGTGTTAATGCCATTGGAGCTACTTATCACACTAGTTGCTTGCATTAATTTAAGATAGTTGATCAATCACTACCTTCAAATAAAATGTGTAGACTGAAATCAGTGGTGATCAACCACCACTTCCAAGCAATAGCTATAAGTTAGCAACATTCTATATTCTTTAATTCTCCTATATGCGCACATAAAGCACATTTCCACTTTTTCCTTTGAGATATTCACTTAATATACTACAAATGCATGACTGCATTTTACAAATCATAATGTATGTTCACTTTTCTTCTTATAATATTGTCATATACTCTTATATATGCTTAACTGCATTTTACACACCATAGCACACACATACATCTATACCAGTAGGTATTTCTCCAATGCATAACACAACACATAACCAATCCTCCATCTCATATTCATTACCTTTAAATAACAGTGGATGTACGTAAAGAACTTGCCATACGTTCAACCTCTCAAAGCATCTGTATCTAATCAGGAAATGTGATCAGCATTATAGTAATGACATCCACTTAATGTCTACTTATGCACACTAGAGATCGGCATTGTAGCACGGTATTGTGAAACACAATAATTATGCATGTAGGCCAGTACGTTAAATACAAGCTTCACAATTAGTAAAGAGTCCCAGCTGAAAAAAGAATGTTAGTATTTGCTGCATACAGTAATACCGGTCATTTCTGAAACTCGTCAGCAGTAACTGCATTTTTAAAAAAACGTGTCCACAAATAATGTACTCGAACAAGCACCTTTCTTTAAGACATGGCACTGTTAGCAGCTTTGCAGGAATAAACGGACGCAAGACCGGACAGAAAGCAGGACCTTCTCTCACGTACATACATGCAGGAACTGACTTACCCCTGATGCCAACCCCAACTCCTCCCTTTCCTCCAGCTTCCCTCCTGGTGTTCCCCTAGGTCTCAAAGGCGCAGGGTCCTGTAACATCACTCCTGGAAAATTGTTCTGAGGTTGTCTCAGCATTCCTCCACTAGACGCATACGTCTGCATATGGTGTGTTGTGGACGGATCCAACCTTCACTCGGGCCTGTGCCTTCCAGGCTCTGTGGTCCGGCTGACGGCATTCTCCTCGCTTCCTCTGGAGGCATCCACAAGTCATCTCGGGCTTCCCTTGCCTCTCGGTCCACTTGGGACGAGTCGGTTACCTCATACTTGATTGATTGCTTGAAGTGTGAGCTGTTCCTTGTGATTTCTTGTGTCTCATTTTGTGCTGTTACCATAGAGCCTTTGACGGCTACTACATTGAAGGGATGTGAGTACCTGGGATCAGTCTTCCTGATTGTTATCTGTTTCACTAAGACTTTGTCTCCCGTTGCAAGCTCTTTGTGTACTGCTCTCCTTCTGATGTCTCTGTCCTGTTTTGTTCTCTCCTTCCCCCGCGTATCTCTCGCTATGGTTTCTGCGTCAAGCTCCTCTTGTTCAACATGTTTCACGAGCCTGGTGCGGACCTGGTATCGCATAATCGCTTCGGCTGGTGCTTTGTTGGTCGCCTCATGGGGGGTATTGCGATAATCCTCGAGCATCCTGCAAAGGGCCTGATGTGGGTTGCTGGTCTCGATGTATGCTCTTTGTATTGTCTTTTTGATTGAAGCAATGAAGCATTCTGCCATTCCATTCGCCTGGGGCCATCTTGGCGTGATCTTTTGATGAGTGAACCCCATGTGTTTCGTGAATGTGAAGAATTGGTGTCCATTGAAAGGGGGACCGTTTGTCTGACATAATTGTTCGCGGTATGCCCCATTCACTTAGCACTTCATCAAACGTGGCTGCCACTTGGGGAAAAGCTGTTGTCGCAATTTTCGTCACTACCGGAAACCTTGAGAATTCATCGATGAAGACTACTACGTTGTCCCCTGATTCCATAGAAGTTAACCGCTACTCGCTCCCGTGGTTGGTCGGGTATGTGTGTTGGCTGTATCGGTTTGGACGCATCTGCCTTTGTGGTGCACTGGCATGGTAGACAACTCTTTACCCAGTTGTCCACTAAGGAGTCCATGAATGGGAACCAGACTTTGCACCAGAGCTGCTTTTTGGTGTTATTGGCTCCCCTGTGACCCTCATGTGCTGTCTTGATGACTTCTGCTCTGAGTGTGGCTGGGATGATGAGCTTGCACCCTCTCAGTAGTATGGACTGGTCTTTGACCACTAGTTTGTTGTGCACTTTCGTCAGTCCATCTATTTCTTCTTGGCTCACCCCTGGGAGACTTTTTATGGAGCGTCGGTAGTGTCTCCGCTTGTGGTTGCTGGTGAGCGCGATGGCCAGCGCCATGGACTGGTCCGTGGCTGATGCGGTGGTGACGGCCTCCAGCGATAGTGCAGGCAGCAGTGCATTTTCTGCAACATAGTTGATATACTCAGTGTCCCCTTTTCTGGTTGTCGATGCCCCTGTCAGGTGGTGTGATATGTAATCTGCAGTGTTTTGATCACCCCCCCCCGGTCGATGAATGATGACATAGTCGTACTCTTGTAATCGTATGCCCCGTCTCTCGATTCTGGGCAGCATCTTTGTGCGAGGGTTCCCAAACCGGGAGAGCAGACTTGATGGTCAGTCACCAGGGTGAATTTCTTTCCAATGAAGAAGTTATGAAAATGATTGCACGCTCAGACTGCTGCAAGGCTTTTTTTTTCACCTGGGAGTAGGCTGATTCCGTTTAAGACAGTGCCCTGCTTGCGTAGTCAACTGTGTTTGGGGTGCGTATCTTCCCCACTGGTCTGGGCGAGGATGGTGATTAGTCCCACCGGGCTGGCTTCCAGTATTAGTTATGTGTGCCATGACAGGTCAAAATAAGCGATCTGTCTAGCTTCTGCGAGCGACACCTTGATGTCTTCGGGCGCAGTTTGGCACTCGGCCGACCATTCAAATTCAGAGTCATTTTGCAGTACCCTCCGCAAGAGCTTTGTGAGCATCGCGTAGTGCAGGATGTATCTTGTGCAGTATCCTGCCATGCAAAAGAAGGACCTCACATCTGCCACCTGCATCAGAGCTTGATGGTTGGTGATGGTGTTCACTTTGTCTGGGTATGGAGTCATGCCTCTGAATGAAAAGATGTGCCGGAAGAACCTGAGCTTTCTCTTTCCGAACCTGCATTTTTCCAAGTTTAGTGTCAACCCTGCAGCTTGGAGAGCTTGCAAGTTTCGATGAGGTCTGCCTTGTGTTCTTCCTGTGACGAGCCAAACACTAGAATGTCATCACTGTAGTTCAGTGACTGTTTTACTGGGTGGATCACCTGTCTGATGGCCGTGGAAGAGATACCAAAATTCAACTGTCGGTACCGGAAGAGGCCTTTATGCATGCCGAATGTGGTGATACTTATGGATTCTGGGTGGCATTCGAGCTGATGGTACCCTTGCATGAGATCCAACTTGGAGAAAGTTGTCACCCTGTTTAGCTGGACTATCATGTCCTCAATACATGGACCTGGATGTCTTTCTCTCTGGAGAGCGGTGTCCACCATCCTCATGTTTACGCAGAGTCTGTTGTGCCCCTCGCTTTTGGGGATGATGGCTAGAGGTGACACCCACAGGGTTGGACCTGTGACATGTTCGATGCTCTCGTTTCGAAGGAGCTGGTCCAGTTCTTTTGAGACTGCGTCTTGAAGGTGGAAAGCCACTGTTCTTGGGTGCTGGGGTACAGGGCGGACACTTTCGTTGACGTGCAGTTTGACAAGCATTCCCTCGAGTCTCCCAAGCCCTGTGCATAGGGTAAGGAATTTGGATTGGATGAGCTCTTTGGTGATGGTGCTGCATCTTTGTGTTTCCGTTGAGCGTGCAGATGGATTATCCGTTGTTCGTGGGTGTCGTGGTTGACTGGATCACTTGCTCTTCTGGAAATCGAATGTCAATAAGGCCAAGGCAGCTCGCCGTATGATAGCTGAGTAGACATCAGCCTTTCATGGGGCTGCGTATGACGTGGATGGTGGTGTCAATGGTGTTTCCATTGTGTAGCAGTCGTCTTTCGAATTGCCTGATGGATTGCAGGGGTTGTGTTGCTTCCCAATGAAATATTCTCAAGGGAGTCTTTGCGAGTTTTGGTTTGTCTGGCATGTGTTGGAACTCCTGGTTTCCCATGATGTTAACTTTCGTGCCTGAGTCAACTAGAAAGCAGTATTGTTTGTTTCCTAAGTTAACAGGGATTCTGGGCGCTTCTCACACCTCCCGGTCATCGTGGATGAGGTTGCCATATTCATCTGGATGGTTTGGGTCGTATTGAGCACTGTATTCGTATTGGTACTGGTATTGTTATTCCCTGTATTGCTGGTAGGAGTAAGGGGGTTTGTTTTATTCATCCCCGTAGCCGGCGTACTGGTCCTGCGGATCATATTCTTGCGAGGCTTCTTGGGATGGCATATTTTCTATTGCCCTCATGGATCTTCTCTGGCCCTGGTACTGTGGTGGGTTGTATCTCGGCTGGTAGCCTGGGGCTGTGTTTGTCTGTTGTGCAGTCTCCCTTGTGGTTGTGGGTTCGACCGTGGCGTGGGAAACTGTCTCCCCTCTCTGCAGACCAATTGGAAGTGTCTTTCCCTCCCACAGTTTGAACACCTCTGGGACAGAGCTGGACAGGTCCCGGAGTGTGGGAAGTTCATGCCGAAGTGGTAGCACTGTCCAAGTATCCTGGTAGGCTCCTGGACACTTGGTCTTCCTGTTGGCATCCCTCTGCCCCCTGGCCTTTGTGCCAGTGTTTGTACTGCCGTGATGATTTCATGGCGGTCGTGTTTGGGTCCTGCATGGTTTTCAATGGAAGCAGCCTGGGCAACGACCCTCTCAAAGATCATTGCCAGCTCACTCACTTTGTCTATGGTGAGGGGCTTTTTAAGCAGTTGTTTCTGGAATGCGATGACGTACAGCCTTTATTGCGTGAAGGCACGCGATAAATTCATGGACTGACTCTTCTGGCTTTTGCTTGCTCGTAGTCACGGTTGGGCTCGATTTATGTATTTCCTGTGATCAGGGCAGCAAAATCTGTCTGGTCTTCTGGGGGTCTGGTCTCCACAATGGTTTTAATTTCACCACCCACTAGGTTTATGAACATTTTGCATAATGTGGGGGATTTCTATTCGCATGCTTCTTTTACAAAGTGATTGAAGTCCTCCACCCATTCAATCCACCGTGGCCCCTTGTCGCTCTGTGGCACAAGGATGAATGGGAGCAGTTTCTTTAGGCGGGCTGCTTTGGATTGAGGCTGTGCTGTGGGGCAGCTTGGACCACTCATGCTGGTTGTGATGGTGGCGTGGGCTCAGCAAGAATGGCACAGGCACTGCGTGATTGGGTGGTGGAGCTGCTCAGTACCACCACTGTGCCTGGGTGCTTGGTACTCCTTCTCTGATGGGTTGGCGGCCCCTGTTGCGTCGACATGGTGTTCCTTGGTGGAACTGTGTGATTCACGTGGCTATGAACTTGCTCCCCACTGAGGGCTGTCCATCTGGATAGTGTCTGTGGGGTGAAACTGCATCTTCTAATACCCTTTGCTTTATTTGCAGCATTGGGTTTATTGAAGTTCATTTGTTTTCTGTGTTTTTAGTTCTTCTTGGCAAGGTGGGGGGGTATCCTTTCCCTGCTTACTTGAGGCAGGATCACCTTGGAGCGTTGTGGTGGGTTCAACGCCCAGCTGCTGTCACACAGGATTGCCGGAGTGAAGATGCAGCTGTAGACGAGTGGGATCACCCGTTGGAGGGGTGGGTGGGATCGATGAGTGCTGGAGCAGGTGGGAATTTTCCTGGATGGAGTGTTGGAGGGGACGGCAGGATCGCTGTGGGGACGATGGGGGACCGGTGGGATCACCGCCTGAGAAGGAGTGGATGCCAGTGTGCATGAGTCCAAGCCTTTTCGCCCACAGTTAGAAGCTTTGCAGGAATAAACGGACCCAACACCGGACTGAAAGAAGGACCTTCTCTTTAATCAACCGCTCTCACATACTTACATGCAGGAACTGACGTACCCCTGTCGCCAACTACAACTCCTCCCTTTCGAGGGGATTGGGTCCTCCGACGTATTCCATATCTATGACATGTAATCACCACAGCTGTGCTGCTTCGGAAACTTTTTCCTGCGTCGATGACGATGCGCCGTCGTCGAGGACCTCCTCCGACATCCGACGTCATCCGATGTGATAAGTAGGACGCACGACGCCCGTAGCCTCAGTTCCGTTTTTTCCGCGAACGTGTTTCTTCGTGAATCTCGGTTAACGCCTCGACTCTTTGGAGTTCTGTTCTTCTCGGTTCTTCGAACATGTTCGTTTTTGTGAAAATCCTTCGTGTGAAGATGTCTTCTACTTCGTCTTCGACCCCGCGTCCGGGCTTCAAGAAGTGCGGGGAGTGTGGGTCCAAGATGTCGGTGACGGACTCGCACGACGCCTGCCTCTGGTGCCTCGGGGAGGCCCACGACACGGATGACTGTATCGACTGCCAGTCGCTCACGTCCAAAGCCTTACGCGAACGTAAGAAGAAGTTGTCGGTAGGTCGGGTGTCCAAGCCCCGGAAGTCGAAGTCTGCGGGGCTTTCGACGGATGATTCGAGGGGTGACTCTCCGCGTCATCGTCGGAAGTCTCGTGGGTCTCCTTCTAGGAGTCGGTCTCGCCACTCCTCAGCCTCTTCGAGGCATTCTCAGAAGCGCCTACACCGGTCGTCTTCCAGGTCTTCTTCGGAGGACTCTGCCCGGCACGTCGCTTACCCCACCAGCCGTGCGACGCCGGAGGAATGGGCTTCCTTCGGGAAGAAAATGCTGGCGATTCTCGAGTCGCAGGGTACTCAGCCGTCCGCGCCCCCGAGTGGCGCCGGTCGTGAGAGGTCGAGAGACACCGCTCGCAAGAGTGGTCGGCACGAGTCACGGGAGAGGTCCCGTTCGGACAAGGAGACTCGTTCTCGACGTACCCGTTCCAGGTCCCGGTCCTCGACGCGTTCGAGACCGTGTGCACCTGTGAGGTCTTCGAGGAAGACATCGACGTCTGAGGCGTCGAGGGCGTCGACAGGCTTTCTCGAGGCTCCGGCTCCGAGGAAGTCGTCGAAGCCGTTGACGCTCAGGTCGTCGAAGGACACGCTCGGGGCTCCGGCTTTGAGGGCTGTGTCAACGCCGCTGGCGGCGCTGCATCTGACGTCGACGCCGATTTCCTCAACGTCGACGCCGAGCCTCTCGGCGCTGATGCCTGTTCTCTCGACGCCAGTGCCGATTCGCTCGACGCCATCAACGCCTTTCGTGTCGGAGGTACCCCGTGGCATGGGAGAACCCCCTAGGAAGGCTCTGGTTAAGAGCAAGCACTCTCGGGTGCCTTCTTTTCACCACCTGGAATATATTTCAGAGGCGGATGAGGATTCTGATGGCCTGGTTCCTAGTCAGGTTCCAGATGAAATTGTCTTGGGCCATAGTCAGTTTGACGATTTGAGGCAGTCACTGCATGATGCCAGTGGACTGGACACCTCTCCGGAGGTGGAGTTTTGTAGTCCTGAGCCTGGCTCTCATGCCGATTCCTCGTACCGGCGCCTTATGGCTAGGGTTTCTGAGTACTTGGGATGGTCTGCTCCCCCAGGGGAGTTTGTGCAGAATGATCTAACGGACATCCTTGATGTTGGTCCCCCAACTGACCCGGTACTGCCCTTCCATATGGCTTTACAGAGAAGGGTGGCGGCGGCTTGGACTGCTCCGGAGAGTCTCCCGGCGGTGGACAGATCCTTGTCGCGAAAATACCGTCCAGCCAGTAGCGACCCCTGCTACTTGACCAGGCACCCCACTCCGGAGAGTTTGGTGGTGCAGGCGGCCACGGCCCCGGCAAAGCAGGCGTCGTACCCTACCATCCCTCCTGATAGGGACGACAAACGTTTTGATGGCTGGGCGAAGTGTTTTCTTCTGGTAGTATGGCGCTTCAGGCGGCCAACTCCATTTGTGCCTTGTCTCGTTTCACACACACTCTGTGGAACTGTGTTGCGTTAGCGGCTGAACATATTCCCGAAGGGGACGAACGGGATGGTTTCCTTGCTATGGTCCAGGATGGTAAGGATGCCATGTGTGAGTCCGTTCAGTCGGGTTTGGACTTAGCTGAATGCGTCAGTAGGTCCATGGCGGCGAGCACCGTGATACGCAGGTTTGCTTCTGATGTGCAGTCCCGGCTCCTCAACATGCCCTTTGACGGTGAACACCTTTTTGGCAGCAAGGCTGACGAGAGCCTTGAGAGGTTGCAGACCTCAAAAGCTGCAGCGAAGTCGTTGGGCGCTGCAGTTCGCCAACCTCCGCCTTTTCGTCCTAGGGGACAGCAGTGGAGGGGTGGTCCCTTTCGCTATTACTCGTCCTTCAGTAAAGCGAGAGGAGCTGGCAGTCAAAGAGGCCAACGCAGGGGTACCAGAGGTGGACGACGGGGTACCCGTGGTGCTAAGGCCGCTCGGGCAGTTGCCTCTTTGCCCTCAGGTAACGCCGCAGCCGCTCCCACTCAGTCATGAGGCCATGTCCCATGGTTCGCCGGTTGGGGGAAGGCTGGCGCAGCATCTTGTAGAGTGGCGAGTCATTACTTCAGATGTGTGGGTTCTGGAGATCATAACCCACGGCTACTGTCTTCCCTTTCGGCACAGGCCTCGCGACAATCCACCGGGGTACCTCTCTTTGAAGAGTCCGGATCCGCTCCTTGCGCAGGAAATTCAAGCCCTGCTGGAGAAAGGCGCCATAGAACTGGTGCCTGTAGCGGAGAGGAACAAGGGATGGTATTCCCCTTTTTTTTTTGATTTCGAAGAAAGACGGGGGATTGAGACCCATCATGGACTTGCGCGGTTTGAACAAACTCCTCAGGAAGGACAAGTTCAAGATGGTTACTCTCTCTCAAGTCCTCCAGGCCCTTCAGCTTCAGGACTGGTTGGTGTCACTCGACCTCAAGGATGCTTACTTCCATGTGCCGATCCATCCCAAGCACAAGAAGTACCTGAGGTTCGCGGTTGGCGACTCGCACTTTCAGTTTCGGGTCCTGCCGTTCGGATTGACCTCCGCCCCGAGGGTTTTCACCAAGCTCATGGTGGTGGTGGCAGCGCATCTCAGGCAAGGGGGGATTCACGTCTACCCCTACTTGGACGATTGGTTGATCAGGGGGAGCTCTCCCGAGCAAGCCCTGGATCATCTGTCCGTCACCTGCCACTCCCTTCACAGGCTGGGCTTCTCCCTCAATTTAAAGAAGTCCCATTTGACGCCAACACAGCGGCTCCAGTACATCGGAGCAGTGCTCAACACTTCCCTGGGGCAGTGTTTTCCTCCCCAGGTGAGGGCTCTTCACATTCAGCAGATGGTGCACAAGTTTCAGCATGCCCAGACGCTCCCAGCGTTCGAGTTCTTGAGGTTGCTTGGCCTCATGGCATCCTGCATTCTTCTGGTGCCAGAGGCTCGCCTGCGGATGAGATCTTTGCAGTGGGCACTCAAGACGCAATGGTCGCAGTCCTCCGGCAGGATGTCGGACCCGGTTCAGGTGCCGCCCTCGGTCGCCCGAGACCTCCTGTGGTGGGCCGTCGAAGGCAACTTGATGAAGGGGGCTCCATTTTGGCTTCCCTGGCCGGAGGTGACGATCGTGACGGATGCATCCCTCACGAGATGGGGAGCTCATGCCAACGGGCTGACAGTCAGCGGTCGTTGGTCTCCGTTGGAGTCCAGACTCCATATCAATCTGTTGGAGCTGAGGGCTGTCAGGCTAGCCCTGAAGGCTTTTCTGCCGACTGTGCAAGGAAAGAGTGTCCTGATCCTGACGGACAACACAGTGGCCATGCACTACCTCAACAAAAAGGGGGGGGCAGGGTCACTTCCTCTGTGCAGGGAGGCGATGCAGCTCGAGTTCTGGGCCATCCAGCAGGAAGTTTCGATCTCGGCAGTTCATCTGGCCGGAGACGAAAACGTGACGGCGGATGCTCTGAGCAGGCAGAGCGCGATCTCTCACGAGTGGGAGTTGGCTCAGGAGATTCTCCTGGAGATCTTCGCCCTTTGGGGGACCCCTCAAGTGGATCTCTTCGCCTCCAGTGTCAACCGGAAGTGCGAAAGGTTTTGCTCGTGGGAATTTCCTCCAAAAGGAGCCTTAGGAGACGCGTTCGTGGTGGAGTGGTCATTCCCGCTGCTGTACGCGTTTCCTCCAGTCCCCGTCATCCCGCAAGTGCTGCGGAGGTTACGGAAGTTCGGTTCCCGGATGTTCCTCATTGCTCCGGCGTGGGCTCGGAGGACGTGGTGCCCGGACCTTCTCGACTTGTCCATCTGCTCTCCACGTCGTCTTCCCTACCGAGACGATCTGCCCTCACGGGAGGGGGTTCAGGTTCTCCATCCAGAGGTCAGATCCCTCAACCTTCACGCTTGGCTTCTGAAAGGTTGAGGTATAAGGATTGGGACCTCCCTTAAGACGTGATCGAGGTGTTGCTTTCGGCCCGAAGGCCAGCAACAAAGTCTCTGTACCGTTGCCGTTGGCGTAAGTTCTGCGACTGGTGCAGAGTTCAGAGTGTGGATCCTTTTGCATGCGACATCCCCATGGTTCTGTCCTTTTTACTTTCTTTGGCCCACAGGGGCTTGCAAGTGGGTACCATTAAAGGTTACCTGGCGGCGCTGTCCATCTTTAAGCGCTCGTCTGAAGAGTGTTCTTACTTTAAAATACCTTTAATTTCACAGTTTCTGAAAGGGCTCACTAATGTGTTCCCTCCATCACCTTTCCTGGAGCCCGGTTGGGATTTAAACCTTGTTCTTAAGTTTCTTATGGGTGCTCCGTTTGAGCCTTTACATTTTTGCCCTTTGAGGCGGTTAACTCTGAAAACTGTGTTTTTAGTTGCGGTTACTTCCGCTCGCAGAGTGAGTGAGTTACAGGCACTTTCAGTTAAGCCACCCTTCACTGTATTTCACAAGGACAGGGTTGTCCTTAGAGTTCGTCCTTCTTTTCTTCCGAAGGTAGTGACGGAATTTCATTTGGCCTAGAAGGTTGTTCTTCCGGCATTCTATCCTCCTCCGCATCCTGGTAAGGAAGAGGAGAAGCTCCATAGGCTTGATCCTAGGAGAGCTTTAAGCTTTTATGTTTCACGCATGTCCCGGGTCAGAGTGGACGATCAACTCTTTATTGGTTACGCTGGAAAGCGTTTGGGGCAAGCTGTGATGAAACAGACTTTGTCTCGCTGGATTATTTTGGCCATCTCGGAGTGTTACCGCTTGGCGGGTAAGGATCCACCGGCTGGCTTGCGGGCCCATTCTACCAGGGGTATGGCTGCATCTACTGCCCTGCAGAGGGGTGTTCCTATACGCAACATCTGTGATGCAGCCACCTGGGCTTCAGTACATACATTTGTACGTCACTATTCCCTCGATTCCATCCGAGGACAGGATCTGGCCTTTGGCAAGGCGGTCCTTTGCTCTGCTATTTGATTGGCTATTCTAAATTTTGATTCTAAATTCTTTCCCTCCTCCTTGCTCTGGTACTGCTTTGGGAGTCTGTCATAGATATGGAATACGTCGGAGGACCCAATCCCCTCGAAGAACAAGTTACTTTCTTACCTGGTAACGTTCTTTCGATGGGATGGTCCGACGACGTATTCCATATCGCTCCCGCCCTGCCTTCCCCGCTGCAGAATTTATTTTGCGATTGCAGCTTACGTTCCGCAAGGCTTTGTGTCTGACTGGCAGTTGACTAATGTCACACGTTCTGGGGGAAAAAACTACAACTGAGGCTACGGGCGTCGTGCGTCCTACTTATCACATCGGATGACGTCGGACGTCGGAGGAGGTCCTCGACGACGGCGCATCGACGTCATCGACGCAGGACGCAGACGCCGAAAAAAGTTTCCGAAGCAGCACAGCTGTGGTGATTACATGTCATAGATATGGAATACGTCGTCGGACCATCCCATCGAAAGAACGTTACCAGGTAAGAAAGTAACTTGTTATTCTTCCTGCTTCCCTCCTGGTGTTCCCCTGGGTCTTAAAGGCGTTTGGTCCCGTAACAGGCACAATCATCTGAAAATGCATGCAATACTCGAAATGCTGCTCCACGCAAGAAGCAGGCTAAATACGGCAGTTAACCTTTGTGAAGTAATTACCATACAAGGTCAGCCTGAGCACAGTAATGAAATAACACCCGCGGCCAATCACCCAGGAAGTCTGAAGTAAGACTTCTAATAGAATTTCAGAAATCAAAGGCAACCTATTATACACTTACTAGAAATAGTGGAGCACGGGAGCATTGCAGGCTGTTCCTCTTTGGGGAGGAGGAGCCGCAGCCACTCCTGCAGCGTTCAGCTGCTTCATTTAATGTACTTCATCTGCTCCAGACCGCGGAGCAGACCGGGGCTTCTGCGACTTCATCAGTCTATTTTGATTGGGGCTATTCTGTGCTTTGCTCTTTTTTGCCTCCGTGGCCAAGAAGACAAACAGAGGCACAAGGAACCAGCTAAAAAAATCTAGCCACTTGTCTCAGAAACCTGCACCTGACTCTGCATCAGATTTTATGGAGACCATTCCAGGAGGAGATAGCCGCAGACTGCAGAATACCTGGAAGAAGGGGAGTAGGAAGGCACAACCAATACTGCTTGCAAGATGACTGGCGCTCTCTGGAGTTTGAAGCACATCTTTTCCTGGCATAAAACAAGAATTGGTTCGACTTTCACCAAACTTGCACTTGTAAACGTAGCCCCTTTTTGCAATTGATTGTAAAAGTTTAGACTTTCTGCATTGTTTTACTGTTTGCTGCACATAATACCAGGTATTGCTATTTGATAATAGTGGGTTAATTGCTGCCGGGGTAGAGGGTGGGAAGACGGGCGGGCGAAGGGCTTGTGTAAGCCTCCCAAGCCAATCAAGCGTACACCTATGCAGTATTCTAGTTGACATTTATTTAACCCTATACGTGCATTATGTTTTGGGGTTGACGTGGGGGAGACAGACTTGAGCAAACCACCCAAGCCGGGAGTCACCTTCTCTCAACATATGCCAGTTTGTTTTGATGACTCTGTGATGTTTTAATTAAGGTCGGTTAGCAAAATATTACAGTTCTGCCTTACATTTCAGGGCATTTTTGCAACATTTTTGGATTTTATCAATATCTTAACTCTTTGCTACTCTGCGTCATATATATTTATCTGAACTTCCACTTACATTTGCGCCTTAACGAGGTATCTTGTCAAGATGGTTAAACGTAAGGCCTTTGATCGCCTTAGGAGGCGGGGGGGTGGGGGAGGGGGGGTTCTGGGGCCACTGCCAAAAAGATATCCAAAATGACAAAGCTAATAAAGAGTGATGCAGGGGTGGAATGTATTTGTATTTTATTTGTATTTTATTGAATTTATATAGCCCTTTAATCCAAAGTGCTTAATGTCTTGCGGAGGGCAGCAGGGGTTGGGGGGGACTGGCCACTAAAAGTGCCAAGAAGTCAGCAAATAGCATAGACACTCTGGAACATTTTCTAAAGAAGGCGGTAGGAGCTTTAGAGGAGAAAATCATGCTTGCAGAAAAAACAATCTGTAGCAAACAGAGTATAGCCACAAACGCCTGTTGCTAGGTTCATATTGTATCTTGGCAACCATCGACTATATCACTGATCTCACTCAATTGCTCAACCTGAAAGAAACCTACCCTGGATACGCCCTCGGGAAATGTCTGGCATGTATGGAAACTCAGGTATTAAATATAAACCAAGTCCTTTTAAGATTAGACAATAAGATGGATAACTTGATGGAGCTGGGCAAAGAACTCTTTGCAACAGAGACACTGAAGGAGCTCATTTTAAATATGAAGGGACTGAAAGCCGGTCGTTTGGCTGCTGCAACTAGGGAAGTAAATGGTGTTATACCTAAGGCGGTAAAAAACAACGATCAACTGGACGTGGTCAAAGCAAAAGTGAAATCTGGTGGGAAAGAACAAACGGAAGTAAACACCATGGGGCGCTGGGGGGCGGGGAGAGCAGCCAACTAGCTATAAAGATGAAACAGTCAGCAACCCTAAACAAACCTCAGAACGTAACCTGGTTCTTACAACTGTAGATACATCCCCAGAGATCGTGGATCCCAACAAACTGGGCACTAAAGTAGGAGGGTCTACCAAAACTGAGGGTGAAAAATTCGCTCTGACAGAAAGATGGCTCGCACAAGATAGGGATCCTCAAAGTAACCAAACTCAACTGCCCCACGCAGCCCGCGTGGTAGTAGTTTTTACCAATGTCCCAAGGCCCACCTACCGTACAGAAGATACTAGATCTTTGATGAACAAGGTGACCCATTGCATTTGCAACATCTGTGAAATAACCTAAGCTTCGGGGTGCGAGTAGGTTCGCCTTGTGGTGAAACACTCCCAATGGGTACGGCACTGCATTAAGAATATAAAGGGGGGGACTGATAAATCATTACTTTAAATCAACCATCAAAGGTGACAGATCTATTATGGCGGGGATTACTTGC
This sequence comes from Ambystoma mexicanum, assembly GCF_040938575.1. Classification (NCBI taxonomy): domain Eukaryota; kingdom Metazoa; phylum Chordata; class Amphibia; order Caudata; family Ambystomatidae; genus Ambystoma; species Ambystoma mexicanum. The sequence goes on along the minus strand of NC_090926.1, from coordinate 918,021,913 downwards.
TCGACAAGTCAGGTCAGACATTGGCTTTCTGCCCTCGAGTTTCTTTTATAGATCAGACTTTTTGAAGAAGGATCGCCTTTCCAAGGATTACACCCCCTTTAGTCTGGTCCTTTAAAGAAACTGTATCTCCCAGATGCTATATAAACAAATAAAAAATCGGCAAGGCTATGTTTGGTCACACTCCCCTCTTTTATACTATGTAGCAAGTACCAACCAGTCTGGATTGTTTTTTCATAAGCGGAGTTGGTGAGGAGATGTTGAGTCTGCTGGAGTCTCTCTCCACTGTCTACTACAGCGTGTGGGAGGGCTTAAAAACCCTGCACCAGAGCGGAGCGGTGAGCGGAGTTGGTGAGGAGAGTTGAGTCTGCTGGAGTCTCTCTCCACTGTCTACTACAGCGTGTGGGAGGGCTTAAAAACCCTGCACCAGAGCGGAGCGGTGAGCGGAGTTGGTGAGGAGAGTTGAGTCTGCTGGAGTCTCTCTCCACTGTCTACTACAGCGTGTGGGAGGGCTTAAAAACCCTGCACCAGAGCGGAGCGGTGAGCGGAGTTGGTGAGGAGAGTTGAGTCTGCTGGAGTCTCTCTCCACTGTCTACTACAGCGTGTGGGAGGGCTTAAAAACCCTGCACCAGAGCGGAGCGGTGAGCGGAGTTGGTGAGGAGAGTTGAGTCTGCTGGAGTCTCTCTCCACTGTCTACTACAGCGTGTGGGAGGGCTTAAAAACCCTGCACCAGAGCGGAGCGGTGAGCGGAGTTGGTGAGGAGAGTTGAGTCTGCTGGAGTCTCTCTCCACTGTCTACTACAGCGTGTGGGAGGGCTTAAAAACCCTGCACCAGAGCGGAGCGGTGAGTGGAGTTGGTGAGGAGAGTTGAGTCTGCTGGAGTCTCTCTCCACTGTCTACTACAGCGTGTGGGAGGGCTTAAAAACCCTGCACCAGAGCGGAGCGGTGAGCGGAGTTGGTGAGGAGAGTTGAGTCTGCTGGAGTCCGCGGGAGCCCGTGAGGGCAGAGGCAGAGGTAAACGTAATATGGAGGCAGCCCAGAAATATGAGAGACCATCGTTACAGCAAGGGCGAAAAAATAGTAAAAATGAAAAACCGGACGAGGTGGGAACGGTTTCGGACACTGACAACACTAAACGGCGTTTAAGGAGTGTGAAATCGCCAGCCACTCGGCTGAATTTAAAGACGCTTCTCAGCGAAGAAACCGCCCACGAAGGGAAAAAAGAGCTATATACGCCGAGGTCTCGTCTCAACAGTGCGAATAACGAGCTCAGAGAGGTGGACACGACGTCTACTTTGTGCGTCCTTGAACCAAAGGAGAGAGACGCACAAGTAACAACAGAACCAGTAACAACAGAACCACAAGCCCCAGAAATAAATCTAAGAGGCGAAAGTAAACAAGACCTACCGGGATCTGAGGTGGCCAGCGCCCTGCACACCGCACCGAAGGCGAGTGGGTTTCCGGAAACGGCAGTCGGAGGGCAGCCGCTGACGGACCCTCAGCAGGAGCGCTGTGACGCCGAGGACCGGGGGGAACGGAAGAAATCATCGGAAAAGACAACAAACCGCGGAGCAGGACACCCAGCCCTGCCTGCCTCACCGGACTCAGGGCGGGCTAGGAGGAGGAGCCCCACGCGGATGGAGAACAGGGTGAGGAGTGGTCTAGAGAAACGCCGTGAGAAAGTTCGAGACCAAACAGACAGCCCAAATGAAAACACTAAAGGGACACAGTTAGCGGAACTGGCCAAGAGCCAGGCTAACAAGCTGACCGCCACTCAAGAAAGGGAAAGAGTGGAGGTGGACAGTTTACCACAAGAAAACGAAGAAGGAAGAAGGCTAGACTGGCCAAAAGAGAAGATTCCCAAAACAGTTGTACAAGCAAATGTACACAGGGAACCAGAGTTTGCTGATACTGAAGAGGAACTAGGCATAAGTGAGAACGAAATAGAAGAAGAGATAAAACAAAGGGAAGAAAATCGGACGCAAGTGGCAAGTAGCAAATTCATTACCAACGAGGAGAAAGCAAGTAGCACGGAAGAAAGTTGGAATGAAAGTGAAACGGGGACGTCAGATTCAGATTCCGAAATAGAACAAGAAAAAAAAGCGTTACAAGTAAAACAGAGAAAAGGGATACTTACCAATAAACCAACAACGCAAAGAAAAAGCCAAGAAAAGACAAACGAAATGAAAACAACAAAGAATAATAAAGAAAGAGGCTGTGAACAGCTAGGAATTACGAAAACGACATTAGAAAATATAAAAAAAAATGAGGGAATGCAAAAAGGGCCACTGCCAGTATCCTTGTCAGGAACATTGAAAGCATTTTTCTTTAACCAGCAGAAACGAAAATTAGAATCGGAAAACGACCTATCTGACGCAGAACTGCTGGAAGCGGTTGAGATAAATTCAGGAGGAGATAGCCAACAGACCCCCGGGGTCTCACCGGGGGCAGAAGGATCGCCAGCTATAGGTCTGCAGCAGCTCCTGCAAGAAAAAAGGAATGCGGCGAAAGCAATCCGGCGACAAATAGAAGAAAGACGGAAGCAAAGCGCTTTAAAAGAACATCAGGAGGAGCAGCCTGAAGGAGGGGGAAATACCGCAAGACCTGAAGACGACAACCAAAGACAGGCCCTGGCCCGGGAGAGGGTGTCCCAACCTAAAGATCAACGACAAAACGTGGATGGCCCAGATGGGGCAAAAGCACACCCGAATTCAGACCAGTTACTTCGTACCCCGGAGAAAGTAAGAGAACTACATGGAGAGACCAAACAAAGAGAAACACAGAAAGAAAAACCTAAGTGCACAAGGTTGGAGGAAAAAGCACACAGACCCAGGTTAAGCGATAGCCTATTCACAGAAATAATGGCTATGCCAGGGAAAACAGCCAGTACACCATAATCGCCGATAAATAGAAGGATAAGCGAATTAGGCACGCCGACACAAAAGGAGTCCCCAAGCAAAAAAACAGATCTACTAACTATCATGTCTGCAATAACGATAGCATTGGCGCCATATTGCAAGCTATACGAAACAATAAAAGAAGGAATACAAGACAACACATCAATTCTGGCTTCAATGTCCACAAAAATCACGCATATAGAAGGATATATCACAGCTGTAGAAGAAAGAACTGACACCTACAAGAAAGGGTGGGAAAAAGAGCTGGAGGACTTAAAGAAACAAACTGAGTGCCTAAAAAGAGGGACAGAGGAGGAGAACAAGAAAACCAAAAAATCAGAGCGGGAAAGTCAAAATGCAGTATTAACAGAGAGACATAAAGGAGACAATGAGATAAAGGAAGCGATGGAGAAAAGGTCCAAACCCCCGCAAACATACCCAATCAAATCAGGACTCTATAATCATCCCCAGAATAAAGTCCCAGTGATATTGAAACTAAAGAAAAATGACAAGACTGACAAAGACCCGACGATAGAGAAGGCGGAGCAGCAGGAAGCAGAAAAACTAAAAGGAAAAAAAAAAGAAGAGGAAATCAGAGAGGAAAGTTCCGAAAAAAGCCAGAAAGAAAGGAAAAGAGACAAAATGAGAAGTCCACCCCTCTCGGTTGAAGATTTTATGAGCGACACAAACCTGATGAATTTGTCCCAGCATTGGGAGACCGCCTCCGACAACTCAGTGATGGAGGCGAACACAGACCAGCAAATACAAAAGCAAAAGGAACCGGAGAAAGAAATAGAAATGAGACAAAATATGAAGCCCCAGACACCAAAAAGAAGCCGAGAGGCAAGTGAGATCCAAAAGGGAAGAGCAACGGAAATACAAAAAAAGAACAGAGAAGAAGAACAAAAGCCCTCGAAAGATCAAAGAACAAGTGAGTGGTCATCAAAGCACGGAAAACAGGAGATAAAAAGCCCAGAGAAAAACAGAAGAACTGATATGTCGAAAGCGGAAAGACAGGAACGCATATTCAAACTTGAGCAATTAGATATAAAAAGTGGATACATGATCCTAAATAGGAAGACGATCTTGAAATTAATGAGTAAAATGAATGCGTTGAAAATGATAAAAACAGAAGACATCACGTTAGTAGAGCCTTATCATAGAGGAAAGATCGCCAAGGCATACATTCACGTGAAAGAACCAATCCGGCAAGAAACGGAAGTAAACGCAGCTACTGAAATGCTCCAAAATGGGTTTGGGCTGACAGAAATTAAAAGAGAAATACAAAAAGAAAAGAAAGACACTAAGTATGATGAAAAAGAAAGAAGACCATACCAGTTCACTTCACGGACAGAAGAGCGTTATCGATCTAATATACTAGGAAAACAGAGAGAAGAAAGGGGTATTGATTGGCAAGTGAAGTATGGACGAACGGAAGAGAGAAAAGAGAACCGAAGATCCCACAAGGACGAAAAACAAAACACACAATCAAGGAAGGAGCACCAGGACACGGGAGCAGAATATCAGAATCTAGACAGGAGAGTGGAACCAAGGCGTGTTCAGAGCCATCTTAGCCCAGAGAGAACTGGCCGCCACAGTAGAAACGAGAGAGCAAAGAAATCACCTCCGAGACAAGCAAAAGATACGTCAACGAACACGGGCCCGCTAGCATGGCTAAAAGCAGCCTTAATGGGCAAAACAGAAAATTAGCAATTAACACGGTCACCAGCACCTACGTGGGATGAACAAAGAAGTGGTGACCAAAAAGAAACCAAGAAATGTTTCATCCTGGGGTCATGGAACACAAGAGGATACACGCATTTAACCAGACCGGGCGACGTGGACTTAGGCGCACTAGACATCATATGCCTACAAGAAACTTGGCTACAAGAAAAACCCAGCCTAGACGGCTATGTAGTGGAAATAGCACCTGCAAGCAAGGGATTGTTAGGCCGACCATCCTCAGGCCTGTTGACAGCAACGAAAATGGGAGTAGGCCTGGCAACACCGAAAAAATTACACGAATCATATGAGATGCTAGTAATACTGACCACATGGACCAACGAAGGAAAATCAATTAGCAAGAGGATTGGCAACCAAATCATCATAATAAACACGTATTGGAACCCCCAAAAGATGACAAATAAAACGTACTGCGCAAAAATGGCAGAGGTGATAGACGAAATCAAAATAGAGCACATGAATGCGGACATCATCATATGTGGCGACTTAAACGCCGACTGCAGAGAGGGGAACAAAGAAATAAAGTTGGGAAAGTGTCAAGTTTCGACCCGCGAGAGGGGTGTTGCATGGGAGACCCTGATTAAACCAAGAAATCTTCATAACATCGCAGCTCTATTTCCGAAACAAAAGAACATTCCAACTTGGGAGAGTCTGAATGCAAAAGCTACCCTAGATTACATCTTTGTGTCAACAGAATTTATACCCAGAATTGAAGAATACAAAGTTCAAAGAACCACATACAGTGATCACAATCTGCTAATATGCAAATGGACAGGATCACAAACTGAACATTGCATGTATAAACACAATCTCGAAATAAACAACCAACAATCTAGAGTCTGTCTAACAGAAGAAGAGGTAAAAACGATAACAGCAAGTTATAGACTCTCTGAGGAGGCTCAAGAAAAAGCCCCACAAACTCGACCGAACTATATACCGTTGCTAATACCATACAAAAAACCAGCGAGGAGTCAACAGAAGAAAACATCAAACGTATTACACACATATGACAAACTGGTGGTGGAAAGAAGAAAAGTGGTGAGGAGGTTAAGGGAAAATTGCAACAAAAGGAAACCAGCAGGAAGACTGGGAAAACTGGCAGATGGAGGCAAAGAAATATAACCATTGGCTAAAGCAACATAGACTATGGATGTACCAACAAGATGCGGAAAAAATGTTGAAAAGTCTTGGCTCAAAGAAAACAAGCGATTTCTGGAGAATAATCAAAGAAACAAATAGATCGAAGCCTCCAGAACTGATAAACCAAGTCCCTGAGTCAAACTGGAAATCATACCTAATGGCACAATTTGAGCGACCGAAAACACAAACAACCAAAGGATTAGTAGACATGACAGCCACTTGGGTGAACGTGGCTAATATCACAGACATTGAAAAAACCATCAAAAACTTAAAAACATCAAGGGCCCCCGGACCGGACGGGTTGTCAAATATCGACCTAAAGCAATCTGCGAAGGCATGGGCAGTGCTAATTAGCAAAATGTTCTCACATTGCGCCCAGACAAAAATGGTGCCGGAAACATGGCTAAAGGCCATAATTGTGCCAGTGTATAAAAAAGGCGACAGAGAAGACCCAGAAAGCTACAGGCCCATAGCACTGTTAGACATTGTGGGCAAAATTTACGCAACCCAGTTGTTAATCCACTTTGGGACATGGGCAAAGACTGCACCCTGCTTCGACATTTTTCAGACAGGATTCCAGAAGAAGGGAGGCACGGCAATAAATATATTGATCCTCCAGATCTTGAAAGCGAAAGTAAAAGAAGGTGCCCCAAAAATCTACCTGGCATTCGTAGACCTATCAAAAGCCTTTGATAAAATTGATTGTGAAAAACTATGGCTGAAACTGAGCAAGTGGGAATGCCCAGCGTCTGTCCTGGCACCAATAAAAGCGCTTCATGAAAACACAAAAATCAGAGTAAAACTGAATAAACAAGGCACCTTGTCTGAAGAGATTGAAATCCAGAGAGGTGTAAAGCAGGGCTGCCCACTAGCTCCGGCCCTGTTTATCGCTTTCTTGGGGGACTACCAGATCGAAGAAAAAAAAATAAGAGCTTTCCCACCAAAAATAGGAAAGGAAATCATACCACGACTATGGTACGCAGACGACGCCATCATTATTGACCAAACACCAATTGGGCTGCAACGAAAACTAAACAACCTGGCAAATTATATGTCAACAAACCATCTGGAAATTAACACAACAAAAACTAAAGTGATGGTCTTTGAAAAAACCGCAAACAGAAATACAAAGCAGCCAACTTGGCACTTGGAAAACGCCAAACTGGAAGTAGTTGACAAATTCAAATACCTAGGGGTAACCTTAGACGGATCAGCAGGTGACAACGCAATACAAGATCAGTTATGGGACAAAGTCAAAAGACTTACGGCACAAATGAGACTGGTCGACAACAAATTTGGGAAATTTTCCATTATTCCGGCAATAAAATTTTACAAGGCAAAGGCTGTGCCGTCTATCATCTATGGTATGGAAGCCGCGCTCAACTTACCGAACTCAATATGGCAAAAATTGGAAGGACATGTGTGGAAGGCAGTACTAGGCCTACCGAAATCAACCTCCATACCTGCAATCAGAAGGGAGTTGGGCCTGGTCTCGTTAGCTACATCAGTGAAGCAAAGCAAGCTGAGACTTTACAGAAAAATCATAATGGCTGATTCATTGCCAATATGCGCGGTGATAGCAGAAGAATTGAAAACGGGCACTTGCAAAGCGCTCAACAATTGGGCAACAACAATACAAGAAACACTAAACGAAATATCATGCACAGAAGATCTAAAAAAAAAAACAGACCGAGTAAAGATAAAAATCGAACTCATGGACTGGATCCACACGGTAGACACAGCGAGAGCAAATAAGCTACTCACCCACCTTCCACCGACGTTCAACAGGGTGAAAGAGCCACTGAACTACTGCAAAACGTTCCCGAACAAAAAGATGAGGAGCACATTCTTGAAGGCAAGACTAAACCTGCTGATGACACATCAAATCTTAGCCATTAGATCATCAAAAATGGATAAAAGTTGCCGCCTATGCAAAAATAAAGAAGAAGTGGAAACATTGCGACATCTAGTCCTAAGATGCCCAAAAACCAGCATAATTAGAGACAGATATATACAACCATGTCTGCAAGGGGCGATGACGCTAGATGAAGAGGCGGTTTGGAATAGGCTAATCTCAGGAGAAACAACGAGATGGACCATAGCGGCAGTAAAATTGATAGACCTTGCCTTCGAAAAGATTTCCAACATACAGGCCCATATGAAAATAGCAGAGATGGCCGGAACAGTGATATCGCCCATGGCAAGACAAATTCAAGAAACAATCAAATAACAGCGAAATTCCGGAGAGAGAAGGCGGAAAGTAAATATGAACTTAGAAGTGTCAACACCAAAAAAATAACTGTCAAAAGCGCCTTGGCGCATCTGTAGAAGAAGAAGGGTTCTTGTGAAAATCGTTAATTCATTTCCGATTAAAAACAAGTAAATAAATAAATAAAAATAAATAAATAAAAATAAATATCTGTTTTATTGTTTCGGTACTGAGCAATCTTGTATGAATCGCTCTTTACAAGGAACACATTTCTGAATGTTATCAGGCAGAGGCGCTGGGACTATACAAATGAATTAAGCAAGAGGAAGGCAGACATTGCCAAGGAGAACTGGGAGGCTCTAAATGAGGCTGCTAATGCCTCGGACTCCAAATTAGCCAGAAACCTTAATGGGTTGATTCTAGGCATGCAAGCTGTCCCCGAAGTGCACGTGCCAGAAAACGACATGTACAGCACTTTCACAGCATGTATAATACCTCCGGAAATGGTAGGGAGCTAACAGCAGTAGGTGCAGCAGGAAACAGCAGGAAGAAGATGGCTGCATGCGAATCGGATTGTAAACCCAAAGGAAATGTGGCCCTCTTTTCAGATCAGGAAGTGCAACATGTGCTAAGGTGACAGAAACCACTCAAGACACCAGGCTTTGACGTGATACCAAATCATATGTTCCTTGCTCTTATGGAACTTTGGGAACCCTTTCTGGCTCGAATTTTCACAGTAATTATTGCAACTAGACTGGTCCCCCAGAGCTCGAAATCCGGGATTATTGTTCCTATTTACATAAAAGGGGGTTGGTCCTTTTCTTCATCTTATCGTCCAGTAACTTTACTGGGTGGTAGATCCAAGATTTTCTCCAGGATTATTCGAAGAAGATTAGAAATCTGGATAAGAGAACATAATATCCTCTGCGATACCCAACTTGCTTTCAGAGTAGGCACACTCTGTATCTAATCTTTTACTCTGTATCTAATCTTAGTGAAATATGTCCTACGCCTGGGATCTCCTGGCTGTGTGGCCTATATGAACCTCAGCTCAATCTTTGACTATGTGGACAGGAGTTTCCTCTGGCATACCTTTTTCCTCTGGCATACCTTATACGATATGGGACTTCAAGTTCTCTTCTGCAAATGCTGGAGTCAATCCATGCTAACACGCAGGTTTGGGTACAATATGGCAAGGAAGGTCGGCTAAGTAATCCCATTGAGGAACAAAATGGGGTAAAACTGGGGTGCATACTCTGGGGCCTTCTGTTCAATCTTTGTGACATCTCTAGAAGCCTTCCTGGTAGCCTCAGGGACAGATGTGCCTCTATGTGAAAGGAAGCAGGAGGCTTCTGGCATTGAGCTATGCAGATGATAATGTATCGAGGGCCAGGACACCTATATCCGTACAGCTGTTGATTAAAACATATGACGAATATATGCAGCTCTGTGGCCTTTAAGTCAATGCCACCAAATGCCCCACATGCGTTTTTCTAGTAAAAAGAAGAGCTTTGCGAGTATTACTATTACAGGTCACTGGTTAAGGACATGTGATCACTGAATACCTGGGGGTAGGATTCAGTGAGCGCTACCATGGGAGGACACACAGGGGCAACTAGGAATAAAGATGAGGCCGGCCATAGATGTTCTTTTCAGCTTTTCCAGAACCATGCAGCAATACTCAGTTAACCATATGCTGACAATGTAGAAGAGTGAGGAAATCGCTGTTGCTGCTTATGGGAGCGGGTTGTGGGGTTCTGGGAATTTGGCAACATCATAAGGAGTTGATAATCATTTTCTTGCTATCTACATCGTCCTATGTGAAGCATTTGGAGACAGACTACCTACAATTTCTGTTCGGTTTTATTGGCCCTTTTCCACGTTTGGTGGTAGCCGCGGGCTACCGTGTGGCAGTTGTCAATACTTGGCACCTGGTTTTGCTAACCAATGACTCAATGTTCTTCCTCTTAAAACCATGACTTGCAAGTGGTCTGGACACTATAACATCCGATGTGAAGCGCTTTTGTCGGGGGGGGGGGGGGGGGGGGAGGGGGGACGGGGGGACCTGGTCTCACATTGGTGTTTTTCTGCCCCGTGTGCAGAGATCTACGGAAACGGTACTTGCTGACCATCAGAGGGAAGGCTCGGAGGCAGGGGACACCAGCTCGTTTTCCCTTACATTCTGGCGCACATACTAAGGTGCCTGTGTTTTTGCTAGCTCTTTAAAGGACGCCTGCAAAAGAAGATGAATTGTTACAATCGGCTTTTTAGAACTTTACTATAGTGCCATTTTCGTATTCTGTGCATTGCATATCTTTGTTGTGGATTTTTATGTACATTTTCTGCATTACATTGAATCGGAACTAAACTGAATGTAGCTGAATAGTGCCATTTGGCGATGGTCCCTGCCCTTTCACTGGCTACTGATTGTCTAGCAGCCTATCTAGCAGCGGCAGGACGGTCCTGGCTACATCAGTGTCAGAAGGACCCATTTCCTCCCCTGCAAGAAAGATGGCGATGCACTTTCACCAGAAACACGGATATATAAATAAAATGTGCCTGGATAGAGATTGGGATGCTTTGGGGAGAGATTTGGCGCCAGCACGTCCTGAATTTAGGCAAAGAAGATAAATATGTCTAGAAAAGCGAGAAGTCTTGAATCGTTACTTAATAGGGAAGGCACACAGTGCAATAGACCGCTCTGGGGTGAGGAAAAAAAGCGATTAATGCATTGTACACAGGGCAGCACAAAGATTTTAAAAATGCGTAATTCGTAAACCAATGACATCTAGAGGTTACTTGCGGTATGACCGATGAAGAGTTCCTTTTCTTTACTACAGGAAGCGTCATCAATGGGAGACTGAAGAGCAGGGGAGAAGGGCAGTTTACCAAAAGGGCCTTGACAGCTCCAAACCGACCCACAGTGTAGCATTATAGATCAGTATAGAGGCCAGTGCATAGTGCGGGCAAATCCAGCTAAGTGACAATATGCAAATCTGGTTTGAGCACCAAGTAAGATTAGCTTGTATCCCACTTTTGATTCTGTGAAGCCAAATATTAATTAACTCCTAGGTATCTACATTGTTTGCTGCCTGTGGTATATAATAGAACCATACATACAAACTATTTCTCTTGGAAACGCTGTAAATCTCTGCATGACGTATGACTGCGTGTGTTGCACATTCTTACTCTCATTTGCTGTTGATTCTTAGGACTGTGTGCCCTGTCCATCAACCATTCCAACTCGTACTTAGCATACCCTGCCAGCTCTACTACTGGGGAGATCATGCTATATGATGCAAACTATTTGGTAAGTTGGATATACATTGTGCTTTTGCTCCTTGTGCACATGCTCATCATTATAAGCAGGCTGGGAACTTCAAAACGAGTTTCAGGAAGATCTCATACCCAATGGTAGTGTGTTCTCTCACCCATCGCGTGGGGGCTTATGGGGTGCCAAACAGTGGAGCAGGGGCTCTTTTAGCTATGGGCCAATGATCAGTCTTCCTTTCAGGCTCCAAGAGGCTGAATGTGATGCAGGCTGTCACGGACAATTTGAGCAACACCTCTGTTAGGTGCTAGCTGGGTTCTGGGGACTAGGGAAATTCACCCGCTAAGCAATGAGAACACTTAGGTGGTATGGGGGTTTCCCCAGAGTCTATTTGATTGTGTCTCCTGGTCATTAGCCCAGTCAACAGTGTAGTTCAGAACTCCCCTACAAAATATCAAGGGGATTTCCCTTTACTCAAACACCTTCTTAGCAGGAGCCCTGAGAAATCATCACTCCTTTGCCAAGGGCCAACCCTACATAGACCTTTGCAAGCCTCTTTCAAGACAACAAACACAAGATAAACCAAGAAACCCTTGTATTAGGGACAGGGTTTCATCTGTTCAACCCTGCATGGCTATAGACCTGGGAGTTACACCCATCCCCTTCACTTTTTGCTTAGCGAAAGCCAGCTTGTGTGCCTTAAACCACCCCCGCCCTTTTAGGCATTCATGTAACGCAACCTGTTGTTTAATAAAGGTGTTGAACTATATTTTCTGTGTCACAAGTACTTTTTTGTCTCACATTGTCATGAATGGTGTCAGGGTGGGATTGTCAGCAACTCGATACAGAGGTTTTGCCCATGACTCTAATGGAGACAGACAGGATTTTCACTAAGGGGTTCGCCCCAATTACCACCTGGGAAAAATAACATTCCCAGTGTCTCTCTGAAACCAACACAGATAGAGTCCAGGGGACAGGAATGGGCAAAGCTGCTGTACTCACATGGCTTCATGTTGAACGGCTGCTTTAATGGGGACATGCTGGGGCAGTACATTAGGCTCTCACAACATAGCACCTCCACTATCAATTACATATTGGAACACTATACACTATTCCCGGCCATTCTACACATGGAAATATTATACCGGGAGGAAAGTGTTCACCTTCCTCTAACTGCAACTATTGATTTTCCGGGTAGCAATTTTTATATAGATTGTGCTGGGCCAATCAAGGTCAATTCTGGCCAAAATTATGGTATTAGCTGGTACTCTTCCAATTTAGTTCCAGCAGAAGTCTGTGTGGCGTTATTAGGGCCAGAGTTTCTTAAATCTACATTGGCGTCATGCCCTAGCCTCAAACAAACAGGCAAATCAGAGTAAACTCGGGCCAGAGCTTACTTAATGTGTTTGGACACAGATTAATTGTTTGGACACCTATCTACGTCAGAAAATGAATCCACTGGCTCAATTATCAAGGCATTTGAGAACTTGACAGGCAAAACTAAGAGGCCAGATAAGGCGGACGAAAGGGTCATTTTCCTCAGAAAGCTCATAAATATTCCTTTGGTATATTAATACATAATTCCAAAAGAGCACTTAGAAGCGATCTACATCAAATGTGCCCGATGACGTATAGGGTCACAACATGGCTATGACCATCAAGTCAAGGGAAATGGACGAGAGCTCGTTCTTGGTCTAAAAAAGAGAAATGTGCAGCCAATTGATATTATTTGTGAGAAATAATGGCTCGCAGACCTTTTGGAGGTTAGTCAATGAAGGGAACACCTCCACGCAGGCACTCGCTCGTGTCTTCCCTATCATCGGAGCATATGATCACCTGCTCCCTCACCAGCTAGATCGCACACCTGGAGGCTGTGCTGCTGGCAACATCCCGCATGCTCAGAGGTAGGGGTAGGACTTAACCTGCAAAGACTCGCTGCAACATCCTTTTTTGTCGTTTTGAGAACAAACAAACAAAAAAAAGAACTAATCTTAAAATTTGACTCCCAAACACCCATTTCCATTTGTTGGGCACTTCTTGCGCGGCCAGCAGTGCCTCTTACTGCCCTAATAACTTTCTGGGACCCTGAGTTTATTCAACCTGCATTGTGGGTGTTCGTCTCTATTGCTGTTCGTAGCAATTTTAAGATGGCTGCCAGCTGTAACCCCTTCATGAGTGCTCAACTTTTGGCTATTTCTCCCTTGAAAGTAGCCTATCGGGGACGGCAGGTTTTAACTGGCCCCCTCACCAAGGGCCCACTTCCTAAGGCCCCTGTCTGCTGCCGGTTCATTGCGTGAGGACTTCCTGCACGCCTCACGAGCGTACTGATGATGGCGCTCCCACACTCTTCAGTGGAACATAAACTCTCATGACACTCTCACATCATCGACCATGGGTGGTTAGTCGCTTCTGCCTAGATTACTTCTACCCCTCTGACTTTACCACCTTCATCGCCATCTCCCGTGGACTCCCTCCCTTACTGCTGTCTTTATTGTGTGTTCTCCATCTGCTCACAATTTGATTCTTGCTGTGTTTTACCATCTGCTCACAATTTGATTCTTGTTGTGTTTTACCTTCTGCGCACAATTTCATTCTAGCTGTGTTTGAACCATCTAATCACAAATTGATTCTTGCTGTGTTTGTACCATCTGCTCACAATTTGATTCTAGTTGTGTTTGCACCATCTGCTCACAATTTGATTCTCGCGGTGTTTGCACCATCTGCTCCCAATTTGATTCTCGCTGTGTTTGCACCATCTGCTCCCAATTTGATTCTCGCTGTGTTTGCACCATCTGCTCCCAATTTGATTCTCGCTGTGTTTGCACCATCTGCTCACAATTTGATTCAAGCTGTGTTTGCACCATTTGCTCACAATTTGATTCTTGCTGTGTTTGTACCACCTGCTCACAATTTGATTCTCACTGTGTTTTCAACATCTGCGCACAATATGATTCTAGCTGTGTTTGCACTATCTGCTCACAATTTGATTCTTGCTGTGTTTGTACCATCTGCTCACAATTTGATTCTAGCTGTGTTTGTACCATCTGCTCACAATTTGATTCTTGCTGTGTTTGTACCATCTGTTCACAATTTGATTCTAGCTGGGTTTGCACCATCTGCTCACAATTTCATTCCTGCTGTTTGCACCACCTGCTAAACAAATTGATCCTAGCTTTGCCCTATGTCTGTACTGTGTTTGGGCTTTGCCTGCGCCCAGTGACTATATTGTGTTACCATGTCCTCCTGCTCCTGTTCCCCCCCCAATGTACCCCCTTCCCCTCCCCCCTCTCTCTTCCTCCCCCTCTTCCACATCAGCTATCGCGCTCTCTGTTTCTCCTATTTTCTCTAACTGCTTCTCCATTGACTACCCTACTCTTCTCACTAAGTCTGGTAGGAAGAAGTTCAAAAAGGATATCTTGGGCTCTAACCGTGGTCTCCCTATTGCTGACAACTACACCAGCGCTTCCTTCAGACAGACCCTCACCGACATCCTCTTTGTCGTTCCTTCGCCACGTTGCACCCGGTGGGAGGCTCTCCTGGACCCTTTCCACTCTTCTAGGGTAATCAGAAGCATGGAAACTGCTCTCCTGAACATCCGTGAAGACCTGCTCTCTAACCTCGATTCTATCTCCTCTCTGTCCTCATCTTAGTCAGTCTCTCTTCTGCCTTTGACACGGTCAACCATGCCATCCTGCTCGATCATCTCTGTGATAACATGGGCCTCAACGACCATGTCCTTGCCTGGATGACCTCTTTCCTCTCCGATAGACCCTCCAAGGTCCAACTTGGGTCCTTCCTTTCCTCTATCTCTCTCTCCACTTGTAGTTGTTCCCCAGGGGTCTAACCTCTCTCCTTGGCTGTTCAACCAATACCTGGCACATCTTGCCCACCACATTGCTACTCTCTGCTCCAACTTTCAGTACTATGCAGACAATAGCTCATTTTCACGCTCCCCTATGCTGCCTCTTCTCCTTCTCTCAGCTCTGTCTGTCTGCTATCCAGGAGTGGTGTGCCTCCAACAATCTCTGCTTTAATGCCACTAAGACGGAGATTCTCCTCATCGGCACACCTGAACCCTCCTTTCCTGTCACTCTCTGGCAGGCCTCCCTTGGCCCTCTTCCTGCTCCTAAATGTTAGGTTAAGAACCTCAGGGTCATCCTCAACTCAGCCCTCTCCTTTTCTACTCACATCTCTGACGTCTCTTAGAAGTCAAACTACCAATTGCACCTCCTCAAAGGTATCCTTCCTTCCCTGTCCTTCCCCCAGAAGCTCACTGTCTCCAGAGCTCTGGTTCTCTCTTGGCTTAACTACTCTTTCTAAATCTGCCTGCTTCTACTCTCCGCCCTCTGCAACTTATCCAGAACAAAACTGCGAGACTTGTCCATCTCCGCTGCACTGAAATCCCTTCATTGGCTTTGAGGATTAAGTTCAAGACCCTCTGTAATTATCCACAAGGCCTTCTGGGGCCTGGGTCCTCACAACAACCAAATCTCTCTTTGTAAATACCTTCCCACTCGAGCTCTTGGCTCCTCCACCTTCAACTCCCTCAGGGTCAGTCGCTTCTCCAAGCAACGAGTTGGGGGTAGATCTCTTTCTTCGGCTGGGGCCTCCCTCTAGAACAGCCTCCCTGACTCTCTGAAACTTGAGGAGAACCATCTCCGGTTCCGGAAGCACCTCAAGCCGTTCCTCTTTGCTTCTGCTTTCTCTCTTCCACTCACCTGCTGATCTCTTTCTGTTTCTGCATTGGGCATCTGGCTACCCTCTGATCTCGGGCCCAGTTCCCTTGCCCACACTGCAACTCACACGCACTGCCTCTGGCAACACTTGCACTTGGGTCTGTATCTTCAACTGTACAGTCCCCTCACTTGCACTTATTGACACCCGCTGTCTGCGCTTAAGTGATGCACCTCCACCCAATGGCGGCACTATCTCTTATTGTTTTTGTTCCTGTTTTATGCACTTCTCACTCCTACCCTACCCCTCGCACTTTCCCCTTCCCTCTCCCCTGCACTTGCATGTTCTCAGTGTCACTGGGCTTAGTAAGATCTCTTGTAACCCTCCCTTGCCTCGTCGCGCCTTGAAACACTTGTGTATGGGCGCGATATAAATA
Source organism: Ambystoma mexicanum (assembly GCF_040938575.1). Taxonomy (NCBI): domain Eukaryota; kingdom Metazoa; phylum Chordata; class Amphibia; order Caudata; family Ambystomatidae; genus Ambystoma; species Ambystoma mexicanum. The sequence goes on along the minus strand of NC_090926.1, from coordinate 918,005,547 downwards.
AAATATCATATATCGTATCATAATATGTGGCGCATCAAAAGAAGCATGGGAAAAGTTATTTAGCAACTCCAAACCTTGACTCAGCAGTGTGTACTCTCGTTTTAAATAGTCCAAACCACTGGAATTTTAAATGTGATCCTAGCACAGTTGCGATGGCCATTCAGAGGTATAAGAATTCTTGTGCTGTGGGCCCAGACGGCCTATGCAACGCACTGCTTAAAAATAACTCACAACTCTGGCCAGCAGTGCTTTGCAGACTATTCTTTGCCATCATCATTACTGGTCTACTCCTGGAAAGTTGGACTGAAAGCAGCATAGTCCCTCTGTACAAACAAGGTCCCGACTCGGAACCCAGGAGCTATAGATTCATGGTGATGCTGGATGACCCTTCCAAAATCTTTTCATACATATTACTTATGGAATTAAACACCTGGGCACAACATCTTAATATCATTCCCTACAATTAAACTGGTTCCCGGAAGGGCAACAGCACTATTGACAACCTTCTCGCCCTCACTCACACAGTTGAATGAGCCTGGAAGATCTCTCAGCAAACAATCAATGTAATCTTCATGACATCAGCGCAGCATTCGAAACAGTAAACAGGGCACATCTGTGGCAGAAACTATAGCGCTGGGGGATCCCACAGGGTCTATTAAAAATGAATACACCCTTTATTCACATACCACTGTCAAGGTACAAGTCTCGCAAGATGGCCAGACCACAGCACCTATTAATGCCTACGTGGGCTTTGAAACGAGGCTGTATTCTGGCCCCTTCTCTTTTTAGTTTTTACCTATCAGACATTGCTGAGGAAATAAAATCCGAGAAGGCTATGTATCCACGGCAGGGGCCGGCCCGACTACAATGGTTGGGCTAAGCTGAGGATTTAGTATTTCTTGATCGTACATCAAGGGACCTACATTCCCAACTAACCTTATTAAATGCTGATGCTAAAAAGAACAGGTAGAGCATTAATACTAAAAAGATGGTCTTCCAGAATGTGCTGAAAACATCTGGGCTCGATATACCTGGATCCACGATCATAAATAACATCATCGAGGTAGTGAAGCGTTTCGATTATTTGGGAGTCTCTATCGATGACGAGCTAAATTGGAACCTACAAATGGAAAAAAATGTAATCCGCTGTCCGACTCCAACTAGGCGCTATCAGATCCTTTGCCCCCAAACATTTCTCTGAGCTGTCATCAAGGTGTACAAAAAAAGCTCCTCCCAACCATGCTTTATGGGGCAGAGATTTGGAGGACCAGGTATCTCAAAAGGCTTTTGAAAATGGAACAGCACTGTCTCAAAGCCTTGACTAATCTCTCACAGTCCCCTCCAATTGAATATTCACACCTAGAATTGAATCTCACAAGCTTTAGTCCTACCATTGTTTCTCGTCAGTTAAACTTATATTGGAAATTCATGAACCGACAAGCACATGCACTAATAGCTGCAGTAGTGAGATGCATGCTGAGTAATTCTCCAGGCTTTAATCACAGTTATTTAACAAATCTGTTGAACACAGTGTGGGGGTGGTGCCATAAATGATCAATTGACCCCTTCACACAAAGTTTTGCCCAATTCAAAATGGCTGTAAAAAAGGTGATCATTGCAATCGACAGAACACAAACTCTGGTGAACGCATCCACCAAAAACCGTAGTGGAGAAGTTCAGGCACACTATATTTGCTGGCATCCTACCCCACACTGCATAAAAGTATTACCCAATAATGATATTGCCCGGGAATATCTGAGAATTAGGTTTAGCTTAGTAGAGATGACGGAGAACATTGGGGCTAGGAGAAAAGTAGCTGAAGACTCTCGCAACTGCAGACTTTGTCGGGTTGACAGGGCTGAAACCTTCGGGCACTTTCTTTTTGATTCGAAACGTTTGGAGATTTGCAACAAAAGTACAAGGGCACATAGGCACCTCGGGGTCTGCCATGGAAATAATTAGCTGTTACGGGCCCTATTTTATAAAGGAAATGACCTCTGTACTTTATCATGTCACCACATTTTGGTGCCACATAAAGGTTGTACTTGATCTTTTAATGCAACTAAGTTTCTAAGTATAGCATAAAAAAAGTTAACTGTTTTTTTTATCTGTTATTTATTATTGTATTGAATTATTAATGAGGAATGTTTTTTCTCAATTACCCGTGTTTGTATAAAAGGCCTAAGTGGCTGAAGTATACTAAAATAAACCTTTTTTTAAAAGATAGGGATATGGGTGGGGACAGGCCCTCCCTTGAACCACATCTTTGTTAAGGGATATACAGAATCTTCAATGATGGTTCTCACAATATACCAAGGTGCAACTGTTTATCTCACGCTACATTTAGTGTTCCCAAACTATCAAAGGGAAGGAAGTGTATAATGTAGCGGTTTTCTTTTTTTTAAACTTTTGTTTATAATGGCAGAAGGTTAGGACAGGTACAGCACATTTTACAGAGAGAGAGAGACAAGAATCACAAATTGCGTTTAGGCATTACATCATGATCTATTACAAGCAACACAGATTAGGGGAGAGGGAAGCATAGTAGCATGGGGGATCGTGAGGTGCTCAGTTCTTATGAGTCGGGCGGGCCCGACAGGGGGGTGGAGCGCCACTCCACCTCGTCTCTGCTGTTTAGATAGCTACAGAATTCAGTCCACACATTCTTGGGGCGAGATGGCATGGGTAATGATCCAATATACTCTTCTTCACATGTTTGTACCCAAGTAAGGGCTTTCAGCCACATCTCCAGAGTGGAGGGAGGGGGGGAGCCACTTCCAGCATTGTAATATACATCTTTTTGCAACACTAGTACTCACGTTTAAGAATTTTGACATTTTTTTTGCACCTTCTCCAGCCCAGACTCCAAACAACAAGGCCAATGGGTCAAGGGCCACCGGGGACCCAACTATCTCTGAGAGCACTTTCGTCACATCCAGACAAAACGTACCCAGCGCAGCACATGACCAAAACATACGTATATGATCTGCATCTTCAGATGTACATTTCGGGCATGTGTGAGTCTGGGTGCGAGAAAATTTTGCAATTCTGAGCGGTGTATAATAGTCTGTTAAGGAGTTTGTATTGCATGCAGCGGAATCTAGCAGTAAGAGAGACCTTGCGCGTGTGCGCACATATTTTGTTCCACATCTCTTCAGTGATTTCCCTTTCTAGCTCCCTGGCCCAAGCTTCCCGTGGTTTTGGGGATGCATCCTCTAGTTTTCCCAGCTGCATTTTGTACAGGGAGGATATTATGCCCCTACCTCCTGCGGAATTTGATATGTATTGGAGTTCTGGTGAGTCTGGGGGCTCGTCTGGGTAGGAAGGCCACATTTCATGGACCGCTGCTCATAGCCTGAAGTATTGTAGTAGCTCCAGCGGTGAGTTGTAGTGTTCAGGCCGCCATGTTTGAGGGGTAATAAATTTACCGTCGGGATATAGGTATAGGTCAGTTAGTTCTCAGGAGCCCAGGTTTCCCCAGTGTCGCATGAAGTGCTGGTCGTGTGTGGGGGAGAGACCAGGGAATTGCCATATGGGAAGCCATTTGTAGTACGGGCGATGCTCTTGTGTTGAATCCAGAATGCTATTCCACGCTCTGATCGTGGTGGCCACCGGGTCTGCTGGGGCATCCGTCTGGAACGTATGGTGTAATACTAAGGTCATGATGTTGTTCCCATCGCCTGCCAGTTTCTCTAATTTGACATGTGGGGGGCGGATTCAGGTGTGCGTACCAGTGTGTGGCATGTTGGGCCTGTGCCGCAATCCAGTACAATGTTAGGTCAGGGGCTGCAAAACCACCTTTTTCGTAGGGTAAGGTCATATGTTGCGGACGGCTACAGAATGCCAGAGAAATTGGGCACACGCCGAGTGGAGCCTCTTGAAATAGTGCTTCCCGGACCACACAAGAACATTAGCAAATATATAGAGGAGCTTGGGAACCACGATCATTTTTATTAGGGGCAGCCTGCCCGCAAGGAACAGTGGAAGATTGCGCCATTTGAGCATTGTGGATTCAATGAGCTGTGCCGTAGTCTCATAGTTATCCACCAGTAACGAGGCTCTGGTTAGTGATACTTGCACGCCGAGGTATCTGATGCCACCTGGGGACCAACATAGGGGGAATTCACATGATGGTTGTTGGGTCGCCACAGTGAGAGGGAATATTTCTGATTTAGAATAGTTGATGGGGAAGCCAGAGTATGTGCCAATTTTAGTTATGTCTCGGATGATTGGGTCTAGATATGTGGAAGGGTTTCTAACGTATAGAAGTACATCATCAGCATACAGTGAGATGATTTCCGGTGTGTCCTATAGACGAATAACTTTACGGGTGTGCCTATTCCTGACATGGACCGCCATGGGCTCAATGGCGAGCACAAAAAGGATAGGGGAGAACGGACATCACTGGCGGGTACCCCTATGTAGCGCGAAGGGAGAGGAGACATTGGAGTTGACCAGCACCCTGGCCATAGGTCCTGTATACAGGAGTTTTATGTAGGCGATCATATTTGGTCCAACACCCATTTTCCCCAGCACGGCCCACAGGTATTGCCATGAGACCATGTCAAACGCCTTCTGGGCTTCTAGATGACTGCCACTGCGTCCGCATCTGGGTAAATTGTGGCCATCACATTGAATATACGGCGGATATTAAGTGCTGTAGAGCGGCCGGGAACAAATCCATTTTGGTCTGCTTGGACTAGATGGGGCATGAATGGAAGGAACCTGTTCCCTATTATTTTAGCAAAAATGTTTGTGTCCGTATTGATAAGCGATAAGGGCCTATAGGAACCGCATTTGTCTGGGGGCTTACCCGGTTTGGGGAGGACGGTGATCAGGGCTTCTCTTAAGGAGGGAGGGAGAGTGGCTAACCGTAGTGATTCGGCCCAGACCCCATATAGTACGGGAGCCAAAATGGCAACATGCTCCAGGTAGAACTCAGATGGGAGTCCGCCTGGACCAGGGGCCTTGTTCTTGGGAAGGTCTGAAATTACCCGGACTATCTCATCCAAGGTGAATGGGGCATCGAGTTGTTCCATGGTGCTTTGGGAGATGAGACTCGTAGGGATGCTTTCTAGTAGGTCGTCCAGGTCCTGGGCTGTGTGTTCCGGCTGGGGGCCATATAAAGTGGCATAAAAGCTAGCAAAGGTGTCAATGATGGTTTGGTCAGACCAGTGTCGGGAGCCCTGTTCATCTAGAATGTTATCTATCCGGGTTCTACCCCCCTCCGCACGTACTAGTTTAGCCAGGGTCCTCCCAGGTCTGTCTCCCTCACCATACCTTCGGGCGGCCACATGGCGAGCATAATATCGTACCTTACTCAGGGCATGAGATTCAAATAGTTCTAGTTCCGCTCTGATTTTTGCTAGGGTTGCCGGGGCTGGTTCAGAAGCATGTTCCCGTTCCAGTGCTTTAAGCTTAGTTTCAGAATTGTTTAGGGCCTGCCTTATGCACTTGCGAACCCTGGCCTCCCTTGAGATGCACATCCCCCTGATATATACCTTAAATGCCTCCCAGCGGGTCCCCTCGGTGGTGTCCTGCGTGTTATTTTCAAAAAAAGCATTTATATCCGATAGGATCCCAGCTTTAAAGACAATGTCAGACAGCGCATCAGATTTTAAGCGCCAGGGGGGTCGAGCGGTCAGGGTCCTACCCAGTTGGATCTGTAGCAATACAGGAGAGTGATGAGAGCGTACGTGCAAGGATCTTAACATCCGTCACCTTGCCTACCTGGCACCCCGACAGTAGAAACATATCAATTCTTGAAGAACTATTGTGTGCTGTTGAGTGGAAAGTGTAGTCCCTTACCTGGGGCTGGAACGGTCTCCATACATCGTGTAGGTTTAGGGAACCCATGTGTGTTTGAAGTTGTTTGGCGGCTCAGGAGGTGACCCTGCGTGAGGTGGTTGTTCTATCCAGGACATTATCGAGTATAAGATTCATGCCCCCCCCCATATAATAGGGACTTCTACATATCTTGCTAGGATATCGGTTACTGCATCTATGAATTCGGGGGAATCCGTGTTGGGACCATATGAGTTGGCTATCAAGCATTCCTTGTTATCCAGAGTGCAGTGGAGGATCACATATCTGCCATCTATGTCGATGTGGGCTGTGTGGAGCGTGAATTTAACCGATTTGTGGCTAAGAGACAAGACTCCCCTGGACTGAGTAGAGTATTGAGTATAGAATCTGTTGGGACCCCAGGTCTGCACCAGGTTTGATGATAGGAGTTTCAGAGCGTGAGTTTCCTGCAATAGGAGTACCTTGATCCCATGTCTTTGTGCATATGCTGTAATCCTACGGGACTTCGTGAAGTTTGTTAAACCCCAGACGTTCCATGTCATCATTTTAATAGCCATGGTGACAATTTATGGACCATCCCAAGTAAAGGATCCATCTCTGTCTACAATCATACGTGTCTCGGTGGCGCATGCATGCCTCTCTTCAAAGCCAGTCGTAACCTTCCTGCCGATTTTCGTGAAACAGCCCCCAACTTCACCACCCCCCACCCTCACCGCCCAGTCCAAACTAGCAGTGTAATAGTACCCACCCCCGGAGTGACCAACTGCGTGCCTTCCCCAACTTGGCAACACTTGACCAGTAGCCCAACCGGGGCTCAAACATAAACGCTCCGCCTTAAGAGGAATTGCAGCTGCAGTGGGGGCTGCCGCTGCCCTGTGACCCACAGTATTAATGCATTTTATGATGATAACTCTTCAAAACGGCTTGATGGAACTTAGGTTACATTGAAGCAAACATATTATTAGGTAGCGAGATCAAAACAAATAGTGCCGTAGGCCGGCGTCAAACAGTGAGGCTCGGTTTTCAAAGTTCAGGCCCAATTAATGTTGTTGTAAACAGGTAAATTGGGGATGTATCCCTTCCACAGGCAGTGCTCTGAAATGTTGATGCAGGGACTGTATTAGGCCTAGGATAGAGCAGGGAAGGGGGAACAAGTTGGCCCACTGGGAGGCGGTTTGTAGATTAGCCACGGCTTGTAAGGGCTACCGTTAAGGCTTGGGAGCCCAGATCTTAGTCGTCATCCATTGGATCCTCCGGGGGATCAACTAGGGGGATTTGTGCCTCGATGAATTTAACTGCCTCGTCCGGGACAGTGAAAAAATACAGTTTGTTTCGGTGAGTGAATTTGAGGCGGGCAGGGAAGAGCATCGCGTATTCAATTTTCCTGTCTCTTAGCATTTTTTTTTACACCTCCAAATTGGCGTTGCTCCATCTGCACCCCTACTGAGAAGTCGGGGAAGATCCTAATGATTTGTGAGTCTAACCTCAGTTCCCCTTTCTCTCTGGCCAGGCGAAGTATGAGGTCTCTGTCATTGTAGCTTAGCAATTTTGCCATTATTGGCCTGGGGAAATTTCCAGGTTTAGGCCGGGGTGCCAGTGAGCGATGTGCTCTTTCTATAGTGAAAAGTGGTGACAGCTCAGGATTATCTAGGATGTCTTTGAGAAGTTGTTCCATCCGCCCCATTAGCACGATTCAGGTACCCCCACAATGCAAATGTTATTTCTTAGCGACCTAGATTCGAGGTCATCGCACTTGGCCTTGACCTGCTTCATGTCGCGGACGAGCTCTGTGACTGTGTTTTGCAGGGTGTGGACATTGTCCTCATTAGTTCCTATTCTTTGCTCCGTCTCGGTGATCCTGGCCCCATGTTGGTCGAGTTTAGCTCTTAAGGAGGCAACGTTTGCATTAATATCGTCCAATTTTTCATGGAAGGCTGCAAAGTTTTTGGCCATGGACTCCATCATTGCAGACAGGTCACGCTGTGGGGGGTCCGGCAGGGTATCCCCATCATCCTGTAGTGTGGAGCAGGACGCTTGGTCCGCCCTGTGAGTCGCCTTGGTAAACTTGTCCATGGCACCAACTTTGCTGGTACCCCGCATTCTGTTGGGCATTATTGTGGTAAGGAGCAGCTCCCAATCTGTCAGGTTTGGTGGGGATCGTAGATTAGGAGGTCCGGGTGGGGGCGGCAGTTGGCACGTGGTTATGGCATGCAGAAAAATTAGCTCGGTAGTACAGGTGTTTGTCCCGACTGGTTGGGAATGGGCAGCCTGTGGGCTGGTGTCGAGGGATCTGCGGACCAACACTGGTCAGGGAGGTCGTATCCTGGTGGAATGAGCAGGTGACTCACACTCGCCTCAGGTGCAGCAGGCGTTAATAGGGGAGCCAGGAGGGCTCCTACATAGTCAGTAACGCTTTACATATTGATTGGGCCCACAGGGCATCGTGCAGTTGATGGGGTGGACAGGGGGGGCACAAAATGAAAGAATGATGTAGTTTGAGCTGCATATGCTGATACATCGACGTGAATGCTGCCTTTATGGCGCCCCGCACCGTCGCAGCTCCTCCAGTGCAGATTAGCAGCACATGGATGCGTGGGCCCCCCTGATGCGGAGGCAGTCTAGTGAGGCGTTAAGGGCCGGCGCGTAGTAGATTCCACAGCTGCACCCACTATTTAGCTTTTATATGCTCCCGTGCAGCGGAGTGCAGGAACAGGCAGTCAGTTTGTGGAGGGAGACCTAGGAGGCCTATTCGTGTATACGCGGGTGGGGGGCCGGGCCGCGGCGAGCACTCATGCCGCTCGGGTCTCCGGCCTATGCGGCCCCAGTTCGCTGCCGCGCTCGGACAGAGCGGAGAGCAACGCCAGGGAGGAGGGAGGAGGGGAGGCGAGTCACTGCCCCACCAACGATGTGCTGGGGACTGCAGGGGTCCAAGCGAGGCTGCAATGGAGATGGCAGCACCGCAGCTCCCTCCCTCCCCATGCACCTACCGTCGCCGCCCGTCACCAGGAGTCCTCGCGGTGGCAAAGTAGAAGACACCCTAGGCGGAGGCACAGACCAGCGGCCCCGTCCCTCCTCCTCCCGCGGCAGCTCCAGGGCCGGTAGCAGGTCAGGGGGGCTCCTCAGCGGGATGCTGCGCCATTTCGCTAGCGCGACTTCCAGGGCCGCCGAGGCTTCACCGCTCTCCGGGTCTCGAGAAGGCAGGCCCAGCAGGCCTGTATGGGTGGCAGACGTTCTCCGCCGTATCTCAGGAAGCGTTGAGCCGCCGACAGTGGTTTTCTCCCGGTGTGTGCCCCGTGTACAGGGGGCACTCAGGCTTCGTTTATGGAGGCAAAGGTGAAAGGATTCCGCCGTTAATTGCAGTCTGTGGGTCATGGAGCTTTAGAGCTTGGCGGCCATCTTGCTGGCTGCTCAACAGCGCCCCCAATGTAGAGGTTTTCTATGAGAAGTTGCTCAAACACTGGGAAATCCCCCCATAAGAGATGGTTAGGTCCCAGAGAAAACGAGCACCGTCTCCCCAAGCATAGATGGCAAGTTTAACCGAGGGGAGCACCACAAGTAGAGGCAAGACATCTTTCTGAAAGGAGAATGCTTTCCAGATCTTCTGTGGGTGGGTTTGGGGTTCCCTTTGCTGGAGCCTGTAGTTCCAGCCTCTGAGCCTTCAAGGAAGAAAGCACTCAAGAAGGCCATCCTACCCCTCAAGAAAGAACCAAAAGGAGGGATACCTGAGTAGACCTAAGGAAAGGGGACAAGAAAAAGAAAAAACTCCATGAAATATCTAGAGATAGCCTTACAAATTATTCCTCCAAATGAGCCCAATTTGAGGCAGGTGGTGGAATACACATCAGGGTTCCCTAGAACTGAGACAATACTACCAGAAAGTCAAGAGAAACAATACATCTCCACCCTTCCCTTGTAAGACCGTAGGTAAAAGCCTTCCTATCGTACTGCTGGCCAGCAAAGTTACTGCTCTTATAGTCTTTGAGCTAGAGGAATTCTTCACCTTCAGGTGCTATTCCAATAATGACTCTTGGGAAAAGGAAAATACTCAGTTGTCTTCTTTGGAGATGGAGGAATTACGCCGTAGTCACGGTTTACCCTTTAAGGACCTATTTGATGATCCAGACGTTTACGCCAGGCTTGAAGAGTTATTTGCTCATTCAGAAGGAAGTGAACCAAGTAGGTGCCTCTATATTTCAAGAAGTGTGGGCTCGGGCAAATACCAGCTATCTGTCAAGGTCAGCTACGCCTATGCTTAGTCCCTAATATTGTGAGTGAACCAAGAAGCATGATGTGTGCTATAACCCTGAGGCTGCGACTTAGAGTAGGGGATCCTGACAAGGACACATTAGGTCTCAGAGAGGTGTCATCTGCATCTTGTTTTTGTTCAGTTTTCCATTCTGTCACCACCAATATAGCTGCCCCCTTTTGACTTGACTCCTAGGCTATGTAGGCATTCTCTCCTTCCCTGACCCATACTGGATTGACAAGAACGTATTCAGGCATTTGAATCTGACTAGGGAAACCTGAACCAAATATTAAAACCCTCACCGTTTTGTCTTTTCACAGTTCGCTTAGCCCAAACCAGGTAGGCCATGCTGTTTTATTTCCCATTCTGTTGCCCAACTTTATAAGCATTCACCTAAACTAACGTTCGAGGGGATTGGGTCCTCCGACGTATTCCATATCTGACAGTAATCACCACAGCTGTGCTGCTTCAGAAAATCTATCGGCATCTGCGTCCTGCGTCGATGAGTCAGAGGGGCCACCATAGGAGTACCAGAGGTGGTAGACCAGGTACTCAAGGTGCCAAGGCTGCTCGGGCTGTTGCCTCTTTGCCCTCAGGCAACGCCGCAGCCGCTTCAGCTCAGTCATGAGACCATGTCCCATGGTTCGCTGGTTGGGGGAAGGCTGGTGCACCATCTTGCCGAGTGGCCCGCCATTACTTCAGATGTGTGGGTTCTGGAGATCATAACCCACGGCTACTCTCTTCCTTTCCGGCAGAGGCCTCAAGACAATCCACCGGGGAATCTCTCTTTGAAGAGTCCGGATCCGCTTCTTGCGCAGGAAATTCAATCCCTGCTGGAGAAAGGCGCCATAGAACTGGTGCCTGTAGCAGAGAGGAACAAGGGATGGTATTCCCCTTATTTTTAGATTTCCAAGAAAGACGGGGGATTGAGACCCATCATGGACTTGCGCGGTTTGAACAAACTCCTCAGGAAGGACAAGTTCAAGATGGTTACTCTCTCTCAAGTCCTCCAGGCCCTTCAACTTCAGGTCTGGTTGGTGTCTCTCGACCTCAAGGACGCTTATTTTCATGTGCCGATACATCCAAAGCACAAGAAGTATCTGAGGTTCGCGGTTGGCAACTCACACTTTCAGTTTCGGGTCCTGCCATTCGGATTGACCTGCGCCCGAGGGTTTGCACTAAGCTCATGGTAGTGGTGGCAGCGCACCTCAGGAAAGGGGGGATTCACGTCTACCCCTACCTGGACGATTGGTTGATCAGGTCGCGCTCTCCCGAGCAAGTCCTGGATCATCTGTCAGTCACCTGCCACTCCCTCCACAAGCTGGGTTTCTCCCTCAACTTAAAGAAGTCCCACTTGACACCAACTCAGAGGCTCCAGTACATCGGAGCAGTGCTCGACACGTCCCTGGGGCAGTGTTTTCCTCCCCAGGTGAGGGCTCATCACATTCAGCAGATGGTTTCAGCTTGCCCAGAGTCTCCCAGCGTTCGAGTTCTTGAGATTGCTCGGCCTCATGGCATCCTACATTCTTCTGGTGCCAGAGGCCAGGTTGCGGATGAGGTCTTTGCAATGGGCACTCAAGCTCCAGTGGTCTCAGTCCTCCGGCAGGATGTCGGACCCTGTTCAGGTGACGTCCTCGGTCGCCCAGGACCTTTTGTGGTGGGCCGTCGAAGACAATCTGATGAAGGGGGCTCCATTTTGGCTACCCTGGCCGGAGGTGACGATCGTGACGGATGCATCCCTCACGGGATGGGGAGCTCATGCCAACATGTTGACAGTCAGCGATCGTTGGTCTCCGTCGGAATCCAGACTCCATATCAATCTGTTGGAGCTGAGGGCCGTCAGGCTAGCCCTGAAAGCTTTTCTGCCGACTGTGCAAGGGAAGAATGTCCTGATCCTGACGGACAACACGGTGGCCATGCACTACCTCAACAAAAAGGGGGGGGCAGGGTCACTTCCTCTGTGCAGGGAGGCGATGCAGCTCTGGTTCTGGGCAATCTAGTAGGAAGTTTCGATCTCGGCAGTTCATCTGGCCGGAGACGAAAACGAGACGGCGGACGCTCTGAGCAGGCAGAGCGTGATCTCTCACGAGTGGGAGTTGGCTCAGGAGATTCTCCTGGAGATCTTTGCCCTTTGGGGGACCCCTCAAGTGGATCTCTTCACCTCCAGTGTCAACCGTAAATGCGAGAGGTTCTGATCGCAGGAATTTCTTCCGAAAGGAGCCAAAGGAGACGCGTTCGTGGTGGAGTGGTCATTCCCACTGCTGTATGTGTTTCCTCCAGTCCCCGTCATTCCGCAAGTGCTGCGGAGGTTCGGTTCCCGGATGATCCTCATTGCTCCGGCGTGGGCCCGGAGGACGTGGTACCCGGACCTTCTTGACTTGTCCATCTGCCCTCCACGTCGTCTTCCCTACTGAGACGATCTGCTCTCACGGGAGGGGGGGGTCAGGTTCTCCATCCAGAGGTCAGATCCCTCAACCTTCACGCTTGGTTTCTGAAAGGTTGAGGTATAAGGATTGGGACCGCCCTGAAGACGTGATGGAGGTGTTGCTCTCGGCCAGACGGCCGGCAACAAAAGTCTCTGTGCCGTTGCCGTTGGCGTAAGTTCTGCGACTGGTGCAGGGTTAAGAATATGGATCCTTTTGCATGTGACATTCCCATGGTTCTGTCTTTTTTGCTTTCTTTGGCCCACAGGGGCCTTCAAGTGGGTACCATTAAAGGTTACCTGGCGGCGCTGTCCATAGTTAAGCGCTCGTCTGATGAGTGTTCCTATTTTAAAATTCCTTTAATTTCTCAGTTTCTGAAAAGGCTCACTAATGGGTTCCCTCCGTCACCTTTCCAGGTGCCCGGTTGGGCTTTGAACCTTGTTCTCAAGTTTCTGATGGGTGCTCCGTTTGAGCCTTTGCATTCATGCCCTTTGAGACTGTTAACTCTTTAAAATGTGCTTTTGGTTGCGGTCACTTCCGCTCGCAGAGTGAGTGAGTTACAGGCACTTTCAGTTAAGCTACCCTTCACTGTGTTTCATAAGGACAGGGTTGTCCTTAGAGTTCGTCTGTCCTTACTTTCTTCCGAAGGTGGTGTCGGAATTTCATTTAGGCCAGAGGGTTGTTCTTCCAGCATTTTATCCTCCTCCACATCCTGGTTAGGAAGAGGAGAGGCTCCATAGGCTTGATCCTAGGAGAGCGTTAAGCTTTTATATTTCACGCATGTCCCGGGTCAGAGTGGACGATCAACTCTTCATTGGTTACGCTGGAAAGCGTTTGGGACAAGCTGTGACGAAACAGACTTTGTCTCGCTGGATTATTTTGGCTATTTCGGAGTATTACCGCTTGGCGGGTAAGGACCCACCTGTCGGTTTACGGGCCCATTCTACTAGGGGTATGGCTGCCTCTACTGCCCTACAGAGGGGTTTTCCTATTCGTAACATCTGTGATGCAGCCACCTGGGCTTCGGTACATACTTTTGTACGTCACTACTCCCTCGATTCCATCTGGGGGCAAGATCTGGCCTTTGGCAAGGCGGTCCTTTGCTCCGCAATTTGATTGGGCATTCTAAAATTCTGTTTTTTAAATTCTTTTCCCACCTCCTTGCATTGGTACTGCTTTGGGAGTCTGTCATAGATATGGAATACGTCGGAGGACCCAATCCCCTCGAAGAACAAGTTACTCTCTTACCTGGTAACGTTCTTTCGATGGGATGGTCCGACGACGTATTCCATATCGCTCCCTCCCTGCCTTCCCCGCTACAGAATTTCTTATGCGATTGCAGCTTATGTTTCCGCAAGGCTTTGTGTGATCAGACTGGCAGAAGACTAGTACCACACGTTCTGGGCAAAAACTACAACTGAGGCTACGGGCGTCGTGCGTCCTACTTGTAACATCCAGTGACGTCAGCCGTCGGAGGAGGTCCTCGAGGGCGGCGTATCGACGTCATCGACGCAGGATGCAGACGCCGAAAGATTTTCCGAAGCAGCACAGCTGTGGTGATTACTGTCATAGATATGGACTACGTCGTCGGACGATCCCATCGAACGAACATTACCAGGTAAGAGAGTAACTTGTTCTTTTGTTTACTAAAGGTGTTGAACTATATTTTCTTCGTCACAAGCGTTGTTTGTGCATGTCTCCTACCTGCTGTGATGACATGAGACCAAGATCTCAATAAAAGTATCTGCTCCAAGTGCTGAACTCTCTTATTCAAGATATACAGCATGATGGCTGAGTTCTCAGGGAACAAAGCAACGGCACTCCAATTCTGCACGGAAGAGCCCAGGTGGCAGGCCTGCCTGTGCAACAGCCTCTTTCTAAATCTGCCTGCTTCTACTCTCCGCCCTCTGCAACTCATCCAGAACACGACTGCGAGACTTGTCCTTGGCCTCAAGCCCAGGGATCGTATCTCTCCAGGACTGAAATCTCTGCACCGACTCCCATTGGCTGCGTGGATTACGTTCAAAACCCTCTGCATTGTGTACAAGGTCTTCTGGAGCCTGGGGCCTCAATACCTTCAACTCTCTCTTCCTGAATATCTTCCTCCTCGAGCTGTTTGTTCATCCGCCTGCAACTCCCTCACGGTCAGTCGCTTCTCCAAGCAACGAGTTGGTGGTAGATCTCTTATCCTTGGCTGGGGCCTCCCTCTGGAACAGCCTCCCTGCCTCTCTGAAACTTGAGGAGAACCATCTTCGGTTCCGGAAGCACATCAATACCTTCCTCTTTGCTTCTGCTGCACTGGTCACATGGCTACCCTGTCCCCTCCCCCGCCAGTTGCACACCTACGACGCTCAAATAACCCAAGCCGGAGATAAAACAAAGTAACTTTTTCACCTTTTTAGGTTATGGGAAAAACCTACTGCCTGCAATCCCTCGATTAAACCCACTATAGATGACTGTAGTAGAGTCCAGAGGGCTTTTGCAGACAAACTGCTGAAGGCACAAAAGAAAATTGAGCAGGAAATACTAATTTCTCCTTTGCCAAATCCTCTGTTAATACCGAAAACCTCTAAAACCGGTACTAATTCCATTAGTACCTCAGGTAATTTTAATTTCGCAGAACCAAATTTAGCTGAAACATTGATGTTATTGAAAGATATGCACCCCACAAATTGCCCAGGAGAAATTTTCCCCTCAAAATATATACTGGAGCATCAAGAACTGTTCGCTCCCTTTCTTTGTCGGTTTAAAAAGTCCTCTTTTCGTATTCCTCATTCTATAACAAATGTGGCTGTTAGCCCTCTGATAAAAAAGCTAGGTTTGGATCCATTGGATGCAGCTAACCTAAGACCGATCACAAATACACTATTTTTCGTCAAACTTATTGATAAGGCAGCGACCACGCAGTTACAATCTCATGTACTCAACTCTGGCATATTACATGTGAAGCAATCAGGTTTTCGAAGCTTCCACGGAACGGAGACCGCTTTATTAGATCTCCAAACATATATGTTGGGTAAACTGGAACATAGCAAGTCGGAGCTGCTGATGTTATTAGATCTATCGGCAGCCTTTGACTTGCTGGATCACAAAATCCTGCTCAACAGAATGGAGTCGGTAGATGGACTTTCCAAAATTTCCATTTCTTGGCTTAGATCTTTTTTGGACGGTGGCCAGTCTCGTGTCCACTGGGGTGACTGTGCTTCTGAACCACAGATTATAACATCTGGAGTCCCCCAGGGGGCCTGTCTTTCCCCCTTGTTGTTCAACATTTACATTATTCCCTTATGTATTGAGTTGGAATCCCTAGGGATCTTTTTCTGCAACTATGCAGATGATTTCCAACTGGTATTGAACATAACTGGGAACTATGAGGCTGACCAACAAACGATAGCCGAAGCATATGACGTCATAAAGCAATGGATGTCAACTAATTGGCTTTGTTTGAATGCTGCTAAAACTGAGCTGATGCTTTTCGGCTCCCAGCATGCTCAATCCAAACTAAGCCAAGATTATAATTGTTTTATGATAGAATGTGCTAAAATCAAAACCATGAAGAAAGTTAAGACTTTGGGTACCTATATGGAGGAAAGTCTTAATAGCGAGGCACATGTTACAGCCATCTCTACCAATACTATCATCTAAAAGTACTTAGACAAGTAGCCCTGTTGATATCGGTAGAAAATCGCATAAAACTTGTAAGAGCAGTAATATTGCCCCGCGTGGATTATTGTAACGCACTGTTGGGGGGAGCCAATAAGGCTGATATCCAACAGTTGCAGAAGATACAAAATAAAGCCATCAGAATGATCTTCCAGATGAAAAGCTCAGAATCCACCAGTGTGGCCAGAAGAAAACTTCATTGGCTTCCAGTGGCAGCTTGCATCCAATTAAAAATACTCACCATGTGCCACATGTGTATTTTTGGAAACGCTCCGGTATATTTGAAGGAGAAGATCAACGTTTATCAACCAACAAGAAGCTTACGCTCTTCTACTGGATCTCTGTTGGTTTTGCCCCGGATAAAAAAATCTCGTAGTTTAGGACGGGCCTTCTGTATCAAGTACACAAGCTTGGAATTCCGTTCCGATACAGATGCGTAAAATAGATAATCATCTTGTTTTTCTTAAACCGTTGAAGACAATCCTGTTTAAATAAAATACTTCCAGCCCTGTTGTTTGTTCTATTTCTATCCCTCGGCGCCTGGATGCCTGCAGGCTTTGGCGCCTTATAAGCGTAATTAACATAACATAACAACACTGCCTCCCTGGCAACACCTGCACTTGGGGGCAGTTTCTGTATCCCTACCAGCTCTTGACACTTGATGTCTGCACTTACCCCTGCACTTGCCACTAGCTGGCCGCACTTATTTACTGCTTGTTCTTATTTATTTTACTGTTGATCCTATGTATTGCACTGCCCCTTCCTCCTTCCCCCTGCACTTTTCCTTTCCCCTCCTCCCCTGCACTTGCACGATCTCAATGTCACCTGTCTTACTAAGATCGTTGTTCTTTGTCTTCCCTCTGGTCCCCCTTTCTTGCCTCGTTGCGCCTTGAAACACTTGTGTATATGGGCATTATAAATGCCATATCATATCATATATCAATGCAGTAAAGCAGGACACTGTCAACGGAAAGGGATTACTCTGGAAGTTAAGTGACCAGACCTAATGAACTAACTACGGGAAGTGAGGTATTCATCCTGAAGTAATTGTTTAAAGGATCCGAAAGTGTAAGTATCAGCTGGAAGGAATAGGAACACTGAACTGGACGTCCAATGTCCTCCCGTAAATCATACCTTTTGGTGTTAAAAGGTTCATCTAGATGTGCCTGTTTACCAGCTCCAGAACCAGACTTAAGGAGATTCCGATTGCTATCCTGGATGTAAAAGGTTACCTGGAATTACAAATCACTTTTTAGAATTTGTGCAATCAGTCTTAAGCAAAATCTTACTGATTTCCATTCTGGAAGTGAAATGTTCAGACAGGGTGGATTCTCAATACATTGTGTGGGCGCAAGTAGTGCGCAGCTCCTCACTTCTGCATCCAGAATTCACAAACGTGATATGATTTTAAATGTTAAATGCCCAGACAAAAGGCACATCCCCCCTGCGCTTGTTAGGAACAAGTGAAGAGGGAAGCGCAAATCATGATCATTTCTGACCAGGCCAGGTTTTTTTTTTTACCTGTGACATACGTGGTTTAAACTGCGCTGTCGCACTTTGATTTCCATTTCCCCAAACGGAGATGGAAATGCTTTCTTATTTTCGCAAGCATTTCACAGAGATAAACCCATTAACCGCACATCTTGGTGAAATGCACTCTCAGCTACCAGGTGGATGGTGATGTTCCTCCCTCTCCGCTCTACTCCCGGCAGCCTTCTCTCTCCAGCCTCCTGCCCTCTTCTCTCTCTCTTTCTGCTCTCTCCTCCACCTGCCCCCAAAGATGTTCGTACTCCAAACACACACCCTTCTCGTCCGGCGCTTCTTCATATTCTTGCTGATAGATTTTATCCATCAGCAGTGATTTTTGGATACCAAGGCTTGAGCCTCATTAGTCCATCTTCTCGGGTTGAGTGTGTAGTCGTGGGTTAGGATTCTTCTTGTTCTACGTGGACTTGGCACAGTAGGACTGGTTTCACAGGGTCTTTGCCATGATGGGCCGTGGGTAGTGGTCGAATGGGGTTTGCAGTAGTGGCAGTGAGTCTTCTGATCAGAGTGTTAAGGTTCTGATACAGTCCTTGGCAGAAGTTCTTACTCCGCTTCGCTAGATGTTCGTTCAACATCTCAATGTCCACGTCTCTTTGAAGGTCTGCTACCCTTGTGAAGATTCAAGCTCCAGACGATTCCTGCAAGCCCTTGTTCTGGACTATCTGAAGACTCTTCCAGTGTCGCTCATTGCAGGTCTTCCATGCTGGGGAGGTATACGTAAGGGTAGGTCTGATGATCGCCTTCTAGACATTGATGTTTGTCCAGAGGGGCATGGACTTGGTCTTCAGGAGTGGGTACAGTGCTGCCATTTTACCTGTTGCCTTCTGCTCAACCTTTCTCCTTTAATAGTACCCCCCCTTTCACCGGGACATCACTGGTCTAGAAGGGTTCAGGTGTGATTCATTATTCTTTCTGTAACATGATCGTATAAATTGTCTACCCACATTATTGGATTTCTTTCCCTCGCCCCCATGCACATTGGAGTTCTATGCTCTGTGGAACTGCTATTTTTCATTCATGTGCCCGAATGTGTACTGAAGGGGTTGCTCCCACAAAATCATACCATCTTCCAGTTGGTCTGTATAAAGTATTTCTTGTGCCCTTATTGCCTCTATTTGTCTACTGATTTGAATCTGAATTGGGATTTGAGTTTTTCTGAGTGGGTTACAGAGCATACCAAATCTTCTTTTTAAGTGAAAAGTGGCAGCACCATATTATATTTATTCCATTTCACACTTATAAAGCGTGCTAAACCCAAGGGCATCAAATCATATGGCTAGCCCCTGCCTCCCTACCAGGGCATGATGGGATTTACAGAGATCCTTCCCTCGCCACTCTTGGGCCCAGAATCACAACATGGAGGTGCCCCCTGGACCACTTAGTCACCCCAACCATTACCTCAAAAGATAGCTAGGGGGTCTTTTTCTAAAGCGGTCCATTACGTCTGCCATTCCCCATCTTCTGCCTGCAGGAAAATAAGAGTTTGTCAGTGGGTGGGAGGACCAATTTGATGGGTTCTGATGCCTCAAGGCCCGTGCATAATTGCAGTATGCAGACAGCAGAAGTCAGATCTGTGTGCCTTTTCTCTGTGTTTTCTGTCTGGAAGTGCAGGGTCGCTTGAAAGTCATGGGATTGCCTTGACATTAACTTTAATAAATGTTAAAGCTTCAGCTCTATTTATTCCAAGGAACTTGTGTAGTCTGTATTTGTCAAAACACAGAATGGCAACCAGCTTGGCCTGGATTGTTAGAAAATACGTTCCTTATGGAATTGTATGCACCATGCATCCCTCTGTGATGCAGTAGATCGAGTAGAGACAGCTCATTAGTTAAACACTTGCCCCATACCCAGAACAAGCCTGCAGCTCGCTTGGTGGAATCCATGTAAGGCTGACTCAGCATTTCATCCTTCCATTCTTTTGAATAAAATCGACTATAATTACAGCGCTTTGAAGCCTGATCGCTATATAAATACATGATAATCAGTTTATGCTATCACTGCCAGCCTGCATTATCCCCAGAGAATGACCCTTGCACACATCTTGAAAAGATAGCCAATGTATTGTACTTATAAGATTGAGGATAGCCAATTTGACACGCAGAGGAATTTAGAGGGTAATGTGATGAATCCCCGGATGTCGTCACTTCACCCCTAGTGGAAGCCCTTTCCCAAGAGGCCAGGGATGTGAGGATGCTACCCAATAGTCCCCCTGGGTGTGGTACTCACTGGGTGGATCTCATAGGGGGGAAGCCCCCAATGGAGAGAACGCAGTATCCTCATGACCCACCCTACCTTAACCCACCTTCCTCACCACCCCACCCCTCTACAACCCTTCCCTATGTTTTTTTGTCAGACCACCAATATGGCAAGTAATGGACTCCTGTATCCCTCAAGTACTGAGATGTGGGAGAGACCAATTCACTCAATGGAAGATCTGAAGATCAGTACTGGGACGTAGAAGCCATGCAGAAGCATAGAGAGCACTCTTGGGAACATGAATAAAGAGTCTAGTTGTTCTTGAGTGCTGATTGGGCAAAAGCAATTTAAGTCTAGCGGTAAATCGGGAAGATGAGAGAGGCCCTTCTGGTGGAACCCCGAGCGTGGGGAATGCTCGACTCAGCGGAGAACTAGATCAGCTACAGAAGAGCTTAAAGGGTAGGCAGAGAGACACTTACCTGGTCCGATGGAGAAGGACCATCCGGCGGAGCAGATCAGCGAATGTCCAGCGAAGCCAAGCCGAGGGACTGCAGTTTCAAGAAGGTGCACCTGCTAAGGATCTCCACGTGCCGCAGGGACGCTGCAGCACGCTGGTAGAGCGGAGAAGCCTAGAGATGCTGGAAACAGAGAGTGGAAAACCACAAGACTGACCAGGCCAAGGCAGTGGAGACCCTAAAGGTACAAGGTACAAGGGATATCGGGGAGGTTGCAAGGGGTAACAGAGAGCCCTGGCAGACGACAGAGCTACAATACTGGGGCACAAGGGAAGCCCCTGGGAGAAGAGCTAAGACCTAACGAAAAAGAACTGCAGCACCGAGAGGAGAGAATTCCACAAGTCTGGGACCCGTACCCTTTTGTGAAGATCAAGTCAAGTAATCTTCATAGTCACAGTTCCTGACAGGATAGTTAACCAGGTCTACAATACCAGGAGAGAAGAATCCTGGAGGTCTGGGACCTGAACCCTTTTATGAAGATCAAGTCAAACCATCTTCATAGTCAAGAAAAATGCACAGGACTGGGACACGCACCCATAAGACTGGGAACTCATGTAAATTGGGATCTTTGAAGTGCAAAGCCATCCAGGGGAAGGGGAGGTGCCCCCCTCTTGATAATACTGAACTGTGAATTGTGAAAAGCTGAGAAGGCTTGGAAAGAAAAGCCCTTGCATGACAAAACCACAGTGTTGAACGATGCAGGTACACAGGAGACGCTGCCCGATTTATGTGTAGCACGCATTGCTACGTCCATGCTTCCGTGCCAATAAGAACCGAGGTTCGGACCCTCTGAGGCAAAGCCCTTGGAGGACAAGGCTGCAGTGTGGAGCGACGTAGGTGTGCAGGAGATGCTGCCAGATTGTATGTAGCACGCATCACTACGTCCAAGCTTCCGTGCCTATAAGAACCGAGGTTCGGACCCTCTGAGGCAAAGCCCTCACAGGACAAGGCCGTGGGTTTGAGCAACGCAGGTGTATGGCGAAAAGGGCTAGCAGCGCAGACTGTGAGCATGGACCTCATCCTCTTCTCTGTGGCTGGAAGGTAAGAAGGTGGGGTGAGAGCTTCACTACACTCCATGCAACGCCCCCTGACATGTGCCCATTCTCCCTCTTGCAGACGTGTTGCTCCACCCAGTAACCGGTCCTCGTACCCCATGTGCCTGCATGCCCCCTGCATACGTTTGATCCCTTGCATGTAGGCTGCATGCGCTCCCTCTTATTTTAGGCTGCATGCGCTCCCTCTTATTTTAGGCTGCATGCGCTCCCTCTTATTTTAGGCTGCATGCGCTCCCTCTTATTTTAGGCTGCATGCGCTCCCTCTTATTTTAGGCTGCATATGCTCCCTCACAACTGAGGCTGCGTGCACTCCCTTGCAACTTAGGACATGTGCGCTCCCTCACACCTTAGGCCATGTGCGCTCCCTCTTTTCTTAGGCCGCGTGCGCTCCCTTGCAACCTAGGCTGCATGCTCTCCCTTGCAACTCAGGCCGTGTGTGCTCCCTCGCAACCTAAACCGTGTGCGCTCCCTCGCAACTTAAGCCGCATGTGTTCCCTCACGATTTGGCCCAGTGGGACCCCCTGTCTCTCTTGCCGTGTGCTCTCCCTCGCATCATAGGTCCCCACATCCTGTCCCCTCCCCCCCTGTGTTCCCACCTTCCTCTTGCATCTCAGGCCTTTCCCTTCTCTGTTCTATTATCTACTGTACTTGACATTGTGTTGTGCTCCACGGTTTTTGGAATTACATTACATTGCCTGCATTCTTTACACCTAGGATCCTGTTGTGTGTTGTGCCTTGTTGATGGTATTGGCTTTGTGTGTTCTCTACAATGTTGATATTGTGTTGTTCTCCACATTTTTTGGCATTACATTGCATTGCCTGCATTCGTCCCTTCTAGGTTTACTGTTGTGCTCTGTGCTTTGCTGTTGGTTTCTGTATTGCATCTGCATCCTTTACTTCCAGGTTCCCTGTTGTGCGCTATGCTTTGCTGTAGGTTCTGTATTGCATCTGAGTTCACAGGTCCGTTGTTCTTGTTGTTCTTCCCTCCCTTTCGTGTCTCCCTCTTTCCACCCTGCACCCTTTATGGTGCTCATGTTCTCACCTATCTTCTCTAATTGATTTTCTTTTGACTATCCTATCCCTCACACTTAGTCTGGCCGGAAGAAGCTCAATAGAGACATCCTGTTCTCCAACCCAGGCCTCCCTATCACTGATACCTACACCAGTGCTTCCTCCAGACATTCTCTGTGGTTCCCTCTCAAGGCCTATGGACCCCTATATGGTCTCTGTTCTCTTTCCTCTTCTCTGTTTAATGGTGGCACCCAGTGGGAGGCCCTCTTGGCCCCCTTCCAGACCATTATTAATGTCTACTTGAATGGCACCGTCTTGGTCCAGGGCCATCAAGCCAATCTCCCCCGGTTTGATAGATGCTTCCCGTGCCTTATCAACTTGCTTTCCTCTCCTGCTATCCCCTGTTAGGGAGAATTCTCTGTTTAGGCTGAATTTCCTAACCTAGTGAGTCCCCCAGCAGCTTTGCTGGATTTCTGGAGTTTGTTTTTTTCTCCTGCCAAGAGTGAGACTCTTTTTTTCCCCACTCTTGGACATGATGTATGTTGTTCCTTTGAATGTTAATGTGTTTCATGGGCTATGGGGTCTTTTACTCCATAGGGTCTCATATGTTTTTGTATGTGTGTTACACAGCACCCTCCGTGCAGTAACACCAGGGTGTCATAGTGACCCCCCCCACCATAGACTCCATACCCTGGGACTGACTACTGTCTCCCAGGGCATGTAAAGTCACCATTGGCTTTACTAGTCCCAAATTACTAACAGAACCAGTACAAACCATTATATTGTGGACATACTGGTAGGGGCAATTCGATTGCCCCTGGGTCTGTTATTCGAGGGGGCACTGTCCTGTCCCCCCTCATCGAGTTTTGGCTTGTGGCAGTGGATACTTTTTATATTCTACCGCAAATATATCTCTATGGGATTTTCCCATTGTTCGAGGCTAATACTTTTTAACATAGCCTCTAACATACCGCCGGTTTATTTATTTAATATTAATTCACCGGTTGGTATTTTCTGCCAGAATTCGGTTTTAAAATGGCATTTGTGTTCGCCTCTGTAACTCCAAACCAAAGGTCGAGCCCTTTGTTCCACTTTTTGGCGGGCTTCTCCACAGAAGCCTCCAAAAGTGGTGCCACTCTGTGGGTGTGGGAGGGGGCTTAGGCACCCTGGACTGAGTTACCTTGGTAACTCAAGTCGCACTCTTGTGTGATTGGCCCAAGTGGTGAGCCGGCCGGTTTGATTGACAGCTAGGCTGAGTGAATGGGGGTGTGCTGCATAAAAGCAGGGCTTTTGGGACTGGAACTTCAGAAGTCGTCACAGGACCTGAAAATCCGACGAGGGAGAAGCTGAGCCGGCCTGCTACGACGACACCACCGGTGGAGCCCTGCTGAACCGACTCAACACTTCCCAACGACAGAGGAGATCTCCCAGCTGGAGAGTCTTCTTTCCCTGGCTGGTGGGCACAACCAGTTTACCTTCCTTTTTCGCATCCCAGGATGTCTTGTGGTCGAATTGCCCGTGCCAAGCACCCCGGCAACCGGATAGCCACTTACCACTGGACCGCGAATAAAAGGACCGCTCCTTTTAATTGAGAACTCCACGGCTGGTTTTTTCCCTGGCAGTGCAATGGACTCCTGCTTTCCTCCCCGACGAGATCCTCTCTTCCTCCGGACGAAGCACCGACTTGCACCCGCTGCCAGGATCAATTGCCCCCGCTGGAGCGTTCTCACCATTTTAAGGTACTGTGTCCGCCAGGCCTCCCTTTCTAAAGATTGCTACAAGGTAACAATAATCCCTCAACCTTCTGGACTGATCTGGCCGCCTTGACCATCTAACTGGTCCCTTTCTTTTTGGTCCAACTCTTTCTAAACTTATTGCGAGACTTTTGGGCACTTTGAACCGTGTGACCTTGGACACATTTCGACCGGAGCCTCTTAAAGTGGGTCCGGCCTTGTTAACTTTGACTTTACGGTTTTAACCTGCCTTCTTCTCCTACTGTGTTCTTCTGAAAGTGTTGGGATCTGTTTCTGTCTTTGCTCTGCCTTTCTCTCCCTTTTAAACCGATTGATTAGAGTGCCATCTTCGTTAAGCGCTCACCGCTGTCTGAAAATAAGTGTTGCTTTACTTAAGACTTGTCTAACTAATCGTTGAAGGGAGTGTATACCTCTTAGTGACCGTGTTTTTGAACTGCTTGATATTAGTGCCAGTGTGTTTTACTAGATGTGTTTTTAAATAAATAATTATATCTCTTTTACACCAAGCTCTGGTCAGTGTTTGCTTGTTCTACTGTGTTCTTTTGACCTATTGTGAATACTCTGTATACTGCCTAACTCTTCTTGAGAGAAGTCTGACTGCTCAGCCACAGCTACCAGGTAAATCTGGGTGGTACAGACTGCTACCAATTGGGTTTACTGCCAACCACCTGTAGTCTTAAATCTTTTGCAGTGGTCCCAGAGAGAACTGCACAGGTTTCTGCCTAACATCCCCTCTTACCCCTCTCGGGCTCCCTTGAAGCATCCTTCCTTAGCCACCACTCCGGCACCCCCTGCTGCTTCTCTGGCCACCCTGTTGCTGTCTTCTTCCACCACCCCTCCCGTGATCGCTTCTTCCTCTCTGACCACCCTGCCATCTCCTGCTTCCTCCTCTACCCAGCCTCTGGCATCTCCAACACTTCCGCAGGGCGTACCTCTGGCCTGTACCCCTCAAAGGAAGTCCTTCAAAAGTGGCAACCTGCTCCACATCGCTACTGTCAACTCTCGCTCAACGGTCAAACATTCCTCTGACATCTGCCGTCTCATGGAAGAGCTTGATTTGGATGTACTCTGTCTCACGAAACTTGGTTCATGGCCCGCTCTGTCACGAGTTTTGACACTCTCCTTCCTGATGGCTACAAGATCCTCTCCGAACCCAGAACCAACTGTCCCAGTCAGTGTGTAGTCTTGATTTTCCCCAGAGTGGATCCCTGTCTATCATTGCAAAGCAGGACAACTACTCCTTTGAATGCCTGATCTGCAGGCCCTCTATCTCGCCTAACCACTCTCTCACAGTGGCCAGCATCTACAGGCCGTCTGGCCAGGTCCCCCTCTTCCTCTCAGAGTGGGCTAACTTCTCCTCAGAGACCTGAACATCCACCTGGATGCTACTAGCCTTTCTCCGGAACTCTTTCGCAATCTCTGCGTCTCTCTCTCTCTCTCTCTCTCTCTCCCTCTCTCCTCTCTCCTCTCTCCTCTCTCCTCTCTTCTCTCTCTCTCTCTCTCTCTCTCTCTCTCTCTCTCTCTCTCTCTCCTCTCTCCTCTCTCCTCTCTTCTCTCTTCTCTCTCTCTCTCTCTTTCTCTCTTCCTCTCTCGCTCTCGCTCTCTTCCTCTGGCCTGACTCACTCTGCAGGGCACACTCTAGATGTTCTAATCTCCTCAGACCTCCCTTTCTCTAACCCTCTCACCACTCCTCTCTTGAAATGACCACTTTCTCCTTTCCTCCCACCTCTCTCTACCAGGTTAAGACGACTCCAGCACTGCCACCTACCTTCTCGGTCATCTGACCCATGGAGTGTGTGTCAGTTGAGACTTTTGCCACCAATTTCTCTCCTCCTCCTGCACCTTTGGCTGACTATCACCTTGACACAGCCCTCTCTAACCTTCATCTCTCTATCTCGATCACTCTGGATGTCCTTGCCCCTGTCAGGCGGATCCACTTGAAGCCCAAATCCAAGTGCAACTCTTGGTACAATTCCGACCTCACCAACCTTGAAGGCAAGTGTATGGCGGCTGAAAGGAAGTGGAAGGCATCAGGCGCACCCCCTCACGAACTGGCCTGCCGCCTGCTCCAAAGGCAATACAGACTCTCTGTCCTCTCTCAGAAGAGAGCCTACATCCAAGCCGGTTTGTCCGCGGCATCTAACAACTTGGGCAAACTTTTCAAAATCTGCAAGGAGCTGGCCAATCTGTTCCCTCCCAGGCCCTCTGTACAGCCTTGGCCTCTCATTTCACTACTAAAACTCAGGACATCCTGTCCACCCTTCTCTTCCTCTACCTCCTCTTGCTCCTCCTTTACCACTCCTGGCCCCTCTCTCCTCATCCTTTCTCCTCCTTTACCTTGTTCACACCAGACGATGTTTCTAGACAAGTCTGATCTATGAACTCCTTTGCCACTAGCACCTTCCCCTACCCCCTCAAGCACTTCCTTATGTACCCCCTTCTTAAGAAGCCCTCTGCCAATCCTTCCTGTCCAGCTAGCTATCGCCAGATCTCCATCACTACTTTCCTGGTCAAACTCCTGGAAAAGCTGGCCATCTCCCAGCTTAATTTGCATACTGAATCCGTTGGTTGTCTCCATGACTGCCAGAAGCACGGAAACTGCCCTCCTGAACACCTGTGAAGACTTGCTCTCTAATCGTGACTCTAATCTTCCTTCTTTCCTCATTCTACTTGATCTATCCTCTAATTTTGATACGGTCAACCATGCCATCCTACTCAATCGCCTCTGTGATAACCTGGGTATAACTGATCAGGCTCTGGCTTGGTTGGCCTCCTTTCTCACTGAACGACCCTCTCAGCTCAGGTCAAACTGGGGTCTTTCCTCTCTTCTATCCCTCTCTCTACTTGTGGTGTTCCACAGGGGTCTAACTTTTCTCCCTGGCTTTTGAACCACTACTTGACACCTCTTGCCCACCACATTGCTACTTTCTGCTCCAATTTTCAGTGTTATGCGGATGACACCCAGCTCTTTCAGGCTCCCCTCAGCCACCTCTGCTCCTTCTCTCATACCAAACTGTCTGGGCGCAATTCAGGAATAGTGTGGCGCCAATGATCTCTTCCTTAATGCCAGTACGACTGAGATCCTCCTCATCAGTACACCTGCTCCCTCCTTTCCTCTCTCTCTCTCTGGCTGCCCACTCTGGGCACTCTTCCTTCTCCCTCCTGTGAGGCTAAGAACCTTGTTGTCATCTTTGACTCCACCCTCTACTTCTCTGCTCACATGTCTGATTTCTCTAAGAAGCCAAACTACCAGCTGCACCTCATCAGAGGTATTCTTCCTTTTCTCACTTTCACCCAGAAGCTCAGGCTGGACTACTGCAACAGCCTGTTTCTAAATCTGCCTGCCTCTACTGTCCGACCTTTGCAACTTATCCAGAACAGGACTGCAAAACGTGTCCTTCGCCTCAAGCCCAGGGATCGTATCTCTCCAGCTCTGAAATCTCTTCACTGGCTCCCTGTGGATCAAGTTCAAGACCCTTTGCATCGTCCACAAGGCTTTCTGGGGCCTGGGACCGCACTACCTCCAACTTCCTCTTCCTAAACATCTTCCTTCTCGAGCTCTCCGCTCATCCACTTCCAACTCTCCGAAGGTCAGGTGTTTCTCTAAGCAGAGAGTGGGGGGCAGATCTCTCTACACGGCCAGGGCCTTCCTCTGAAACAGCCTCCCTGCCTCTCTCAAACTTGAGCAGAACCACCTCCGGTTCTGGAAGCAACTCAAGACCGTCCTTTTCACTTTCGCTTTCTCTCTTCCTCTCTCTTGCTGATGTCCCTGACTGCTCTGCATGCTGGTCACCTGGCTACCCTCTGAACTCTGGCCCAGGCTCCTGCATGTCCAGCTGCCCTTGTACTACCTCCAGGCTCCCCCTGCACTTAAGGGTCTGTACCTGCAACCCTACAGTTCCTTCTCATGGTGCTTATGTGCCACCCTCTGGCTGCACTTATTGAGTTACCTGCATCCCTCCCCCCTGGCACTTCTGCCCTCCCTCTTCCCCGCACCTGTGCTATCTGAATGACACAAGGCCTAGTAAGATCGTTGTTTTTGTCCTCCCTTTGTTTCCCCTTCTTGTCTTGTCACGCCTAGAAACACTTGTGTACAGGTGCGTTATAAATGTCATATATCATATCATTCCGCCGAGCCCTTGTGAACTGGACCATTGTTTATTTCCTCAGAAAGGAACTGAGACCTAGAGAAGGGAGTCATTTTCACAGGCGAAATCCCACCTATGATTGGAACTGCGGCTCATTGTGCAGAAGAAGGGAGCCACTCTTCTGGACCAAAAAGGATAGAAGTAGGCTTTTTGACACAACGGCAGGGACACCCCTCTTAGAGTTAGGGAAGGGTAGGTTTCCTCTTCATTTTTGGTTAAATATAAGTCTTTGCCAATCACCATGCCGTCATTGTGTCAGACTCGTACTTCAGCACCCTTACAGTAACCATGATATTGCACTGAGACGATTTTATGAGGGTAGCAATACTTTTGTTTTTGCATTTTAGGAACAGCAATTGTTTTCAAAACTAGCTACATTTTAGGCATACTAATTTTTTTTTTATCTCGGGTGAAGTAAATTCTTTGAATCCATCTGCACTTTAGGAGCAGCAAATGCTCTGAATCTAGATACATTTTAGGCATATTGTTTTTTTAATCTCCAGGGTAAGTAAGTATTACGGACCACTTAATTGGACTCTAGCTGCAGGCACAGCCACGCCCACACGCACTCATTTGCCTCCATACACCATACTAAAACACAAGGCACAACATCTCTGCCATCAGAATGCAGCTAAGTCCCATGTCAAACATTCTTTATAGTGGAGAGTGCATTTAAAAAGAATGAGTGGTTTTGAAACAAGAAAACAATTTACTTGTATAAGGTAGGGGTATAAAATACACTTATGCAATTATTTATTGCATTTAAGGAAATATAGCAACCAAATAAAATGGCAAGCAACTTTGTGATGAAAAGTAACATTTTGCCCTCATAGATGGTGTTAATTAACTTAGAGCATGTGCAATTGGCATAGCAGTAGGTGCAGTTGAGTGAATTAATAAGAGGAAGCTAAGGACTTAATTTAAATTTAACAATTGAACAGTGTTAGGGACACCAATAGGCTTATGTGAAAACATTTGTAGCGATAGATATAGGATAGGAAAACAGGGGTGTTTCTTGGTATTTGCAATGCTTTGCATTACACAAGTTGGGAACCCGGGGATGTTTCCCAAAACATGGCCGCTGTAACGCGGGGCTGTGAAGATGTTGCACACAATTACACGTGATGTCATCATTAGCAGACAGGCATTCAAGCTACCTAAAATGGCGCCCGTGGCATGAAATTGCATGCGGAACGCTGAAAGAGACCCGAAATTTGGAATACAGGTAACAAATTATGCAGGGCAAATGAGGGTGCAGACATAGGTGTAATTGTGGAGGGGTTGACTACCCACATGGACAAATGGACAAGGAAAACGACAAATGGCATTTAATATAATCATGCAAGAAGAACCTTGAGTTTAAAAATACTGTGGGCAGTCTCTCAATGTTTATTATCCCTTTTTTATTTTATGTTGTGTAATATTTAGAATAAAAAGAGTGGGACTAAAACAGGTTAGCTTTAGTATGTGAGTTAATACAAAGAAGGAGATTAGCCTTGAGAAATCGTCAGATACACATAGTAAAATGACATTTCTTGCAGGATCTAGGGATCTACCCCTGATAAATGTTGGGAGAATCATCTCTTGCAAAATAACAAACGTGTTATATGAAGGCTCAAACATGGGAGTGGTAAGTCGCTAAGTCTAAATAGACAACAATTGAATTTTCACATTGGTGATGAGGATTACTTGTAAAGGGTAGACTAATGTCACTGAGGGTGAACTCATTGGGGGTATATGACTGATGAGAAACGAAGGATCAGTGTAACAAATCAGTGTAAAAAGTTGAATTGGTTAGGACCCATGCTAATATATGGGAATGATAAAGATGGTTTATGGGAATACTGCTGCTATGTATAATATTGCAATTGGGTATTTTGGAGATTTGATGACCTTAATTTGTTTCATATGTACAGATTCAAGATACCTAATGGTGGTTGCAGCTGTCTTTCTTCCCTTACCACTCCTACCTAAAACCAATCCCTTCCTTTCGGTTCACACAAACACATGTTAAACATCAAATAATACATGTACTTATGTTGTAAATACGATGATGTGGAATATAATTAGGGTTTCCTGTTTTAGGGGTTTATTATTTCTTACTTCCAGGGGTGTTTTTCAGTATTTTTAAAAAGTTTCAGAATCTGTGTTAATCCGTGTTTTCCAGTTTGCCCACTTAATAAATCGCGGATAACTGTTTTTTCGCAAAAGTAGGGTAATGTCTCTTAGAGCAAGATGTTATGAACACTTTCCGGAACAATGAAGTGTTAATCCAGTAATATCTAACATTTCTTCAAGTCAAAATCATTGTGGTAAATTATGCAATACATTTTCAGGGACTCTTTGCCCATCCTTGCTCTTTCTTTTCTTCCCATGAAGACTTTGATTTTAGAAAACGACTTTCCACATTGTACAGCCTTCTAATTTTAGCAGATTTGCCGGGGAGCACTCACTTTGGTGGAGATGAGGATTATTTTGACTATCAAAATAAATAAACTCCAAGCAGATAATAACTGTATCAAGTGCTGCTCACTACAAAATGAGAACGTAGTCTCATTAATGTACCCCCTGAGGCTTGATTGGAGGGGGTGAGCAGGCCAAAACTGTTTGCCTGGTTTGGGAATATCTGGGGATCCCATAGCATAATTTTTCAAAGGCAACTCGGCAGGTTAGGTGATTGTTGCTGAGATGTTATATGTTTATACCTTCCTGTAAATCATATGGCTTTTTTCCTATTTCTGCAATATCGTGCTGTAAAAGCATTTTGACTGAGGATGTGCACGGCTCTCTCGTTTCACTCTGTGTGGGAACTTTTGTCCCCATAGCGAAAATCAAAAGCTGGCACCCATGAATATACGCACAGTAAGTGAGCATATCTTAAAGTGAAATATACAAATGTAGTTTAATTGACTTTCCCCTTAAAAGGAAGTGTGCAAGACAAAAGAGCATTGGACTTCTAAAAAAAAGTAATGAACACCAGAAAAATAAACTGAGAGAGGAAATGTTCCAATATAAATGCTGGAAAAGTATAAAGGTGCTCACCTTTTAAACCCAGCAATCTGTAGTAAAATATTCCCTGGAAAACAAAATCCCAGCACAGGACGTGCTTATTTTCTTAAGAGTCTGCACTGGGAATATGACAACCTGGGTAAAATCATGGCAGGCAAATACTTGCGCAAGCTTGCCAACCTCAAAAAAAGGGGTTACGTCTGCCTTCAAGTTACACCATCCCCCCACATCTATCCCTTAAATGAGCCTTCATTTATACATCGCACCTAATTTAAAGGTAGTACCCAAATTGATTGTTTACAAACAATCGTATGGTAAATCTGTCCGAATTCGGGCAGTACCATTCGATAGTTTGTAAATGATCAGTTTAAGTAATCACTACCAATCATGAGGAGATGGGGTTGCGGGGGTGTGCCCTGCTTCCCATGTTTGGTAGTGATGGCCTTTGGGGGTAATAGGGGTGTCCTCCCCTTCAAGAGATTTGGAGGCGCGGGAGGAAGAAAAAACAAAGCGGACCGTGCAGCGTCAGATCTGACCCCCCTAGGAGGGACAGATCTGACACTGCAGGGTCAGAGAGAACATGGATGTGAATAAGATAAGTAGGGTTGGTGGGGGTTTAAATGTGGCCATATTTGGCCACAGCAGAATTGTCTTTGCGGCCGAATTGCCCACGGTCAATTCGGCCGTGAACAATTGTGCCACAGCCAAATCATAAATATCCAATTTTTAAAAACTCTCCCTGAAGAAAGCAAGTGATAAGCAGCAATTAAGGGGCCTGCAGCTTCTGATCGGCTGCTGGGTGCGGGTTCTCTAGAGAGCCACATGAGGTTGGGAGGTGACTGTGACACCATGGCCTCATGCAATCCTTGTACATGGAAGCCTCACACAGCTTTCCTTTTAAAGCCGACAGGCAGCTGACACTTTTCAGCTCTCCTCCAGACAGATGAACATACACAGAGGGTCTCTGACCACAAACCGAGACACTGAAAAATCCATGTTAAACATTTTTTGTGAATACAAATATTTGTTAGTGGTCAAGGGCTATTTTGAGGAATTTTTACCAATTTTAAAATTTGAATCAGCAACCATAAAAATGGCTGCAATAGTCTACAATTCCTTAAAATAGCTCTGCCCACATATGAATAAATTTTTCTTTACAAAGAAAACGGTGTAACATTGAATGTACAGTGTTTTTAAATACGATCAGTGGACAAGAGGGGAAGCAATGGGAGAAAGCAAACAAGCATACATGTGGGTGGGGGGGTAGTAAGGTCCTTTACCTATTGTCTGCTAATCCCCCTCTCCAGCCACTACTTCAACCTATCCCAGCTCCTACTAAGGCACCACTGGTAAAGGGGAAACAGTGTTTTTCAGTTTAAACCTAGGAGGCACTTTTTCTTCCAGGGATGTTTTTCCGGTGTTTATCGGGTTTCACTGAAAACCGGAAAGCCTAAATATAATTTATCAGCTTGTGCAGTGAAAATATACAATTTTGAGCCCAGCTCTGAATAAGGCCTAGGGGGCCAAAACACGTGTTGGCACATATGGGCACTTAATGTGATATTAAGATCCAAAAATAAAACTTTCTGAGCTGAAACCGGCTTTTGAAGTCTTTATTTGAATGTCTGGCGCAATTACAGAGAACACACTTGTATGAATACTTCAATCAGGAGGCAAAGGTGTGACTTACAGTACTCAGAAGTTGCTACGGACTCACCTATTTTTTGTACTGAAGGACTTATTGGCGCAGGGAGATGGTCATTACACCTAACAGTCTGTTGATACTACTGCTACAACCAAATCCCTCCTGACATTGAAATAATGTGTGTTAGCATGCATGTGTTATCTTAATTGTTGTTTATCCTTATGTACCCACAAATCGAGACACAAGTAGAAGCTAGGTGCATGTATGTATTTATAGAAGAAGTCCCTCTTTAAGGATGAATTGTTTTCAGTATTTAAAAAAAATGTTTTAATGAATTTCTTAAAGCGAACTTGGGAGTGAGTTGTGTCCGTTATAACGATTTTGCAACAAACAAAAAGGATGTGGTTATTAATGAGCCAAAATAAAATGAATGAAATAAAATGCATTAAAAAAACACTGCATGGTACCAGGTGAATAAATGCAAACCACTATATGTTATGTTCTGTTAAAGGTTCTTATACCGTGGACTGTCTCCACTTGTGTGGATCCTTCGCACTCTGGCGGCTCTGTAAAGCAAGAGGGAGGGGGGTAAGTTATTAGGACTCAGTGGGAAAAGAAGCAAGAGAGCTGTGATATGCTGTTGGCTGCTTCAGTTTGGTTGACCCCGTTCGCTGTGATTTCGGTTGGTAGCGGTCATTTGCTGTTCTGTGAGGCTATGTGTGGTTTGTTTCATTGTTGTGGTGTAGTTAAGTGCATGCAGTTTGTTGGGCTGTAGAGGTATGGCTGTGTTTAGTTAGGCGTTTGAGAGGTGTATGCAGAAGGATGAGTTTTATTTTATTAGTAGGGATGGTTATTGGAGGTGCCTAATCCTACACCGTCTGTTTTGATTGACTGTTGCATGTATTCTTTCCCCTGTGGTGTATTCCAGTGTAATACACTTGCCCCTCCTATGATGTGTGACGAACATGGGTTCCTCGAGATTGAGATGTGTTCTCTGTGTCCTGTGGTCCATCAGTTTAGATCTGGGCGCCTCTCGCCCCTTTTTAATTCAGGCTTTCTTTCAGTGGTTCAATTAAGACAGTCCCATCTCTCTGTCCCCCGTTTCCCGTTTGACCCTCTATATGGAGGGTTACCCCTAGATCCCCTACCTACTCAGGTTGCTCTCAACTTCCCTGGACTTTATTCTGGTATGGCGTACTATCCATACTTTCTCCTCTGTGTACTCATTTCATGGTGAGACGGTGTTCATTTGTTTTCCTCCCATTCAGAGTTGAAGCACCAGGTGTTCAGATATTCTATGAATTTTAGGTGTTCCTTCCTAGTTATTATTTCTTTGGGGTGGGAGTGCCAAAGTGTTACAGCTAATCAAGAGAATGCCAGTCCATTAAGTTTCTTTCTTGCGTATGGTTTAGGTTCTAGGTAGATGTCTTCGCTGAATCTCAGTGTTCGAGTCGGCTTGTAAATGGTGATTTTCTTTTGTATGAATTCTGCTTATAGGCCATGTATTGCTATGTGTGTTATGCACATGGTGTGGAAGGTGATTTGTTTTTTCCTGGGAGCCAATGTAGCATCCTTAGCACTGGAGTGATGTGGTCCCTTCGTAAGAGTTTTAGGAGACGTCTGGCTGCTGAGTTCTGAATACGTTAGTTTCTTCAGTAAAAAGTCTGGTATTACTAGGTATAAGCTGTTGGCATAATCTATTCTGGGCATGATGAGGGAGATGATGGCCAGTGGTCTGGGCATGTAGGAGAGGAATGGTAAAATCTTTTTGATCATGTGTAGATGGAAGAAGCATTTCTTAATTATTGTGTTTATTTGAGGTGCTAAGGTTAGCTTATTGTCCATTAGGATTCCAAGGTTTTTGACAATTCTGGATGGCGTGGGTGTTGTTCATTGTTCTGTGGCCCATGGGATATACTATTTGCATCCTTGGTTGTTTGATGTAATCATGATTTCTGTCTTGTCCGGATTGAGTTTGAGGTTGTTAGTGTTCATCCATTGGTAGAGTTTTTTAAGACAGTCTATTAGTGTTGTGTTCTCCTCTTGTTCTTTGCCGAGTTTGAAGATAATTTTGGTATCGTCTGCATAGTTGTAGCAGGTAAAGCCATGTCTTTTGATGAGTTTGATTAGTGGCATCGTATCGATGTTGACGAGGAGCAGGGATAATGAGGATCCTTGTGGTACTTCATAGGTAGGGTCCTGCAGTGCAGATTTGAATGGTTTGATCCATATTGTTTCTGTTCTTTCTGACAAGGAAGATTTCATCCAGAGCAGTGCTGTGTCAGTGATCCCGCTGACCACAAAAGTGATGGGTGGAAGGTTTCGAATGAATCTAAACCACTGGCAATTGCTCTGGGCCAACCTTCCACACCACCGTTTTTTAGCTCGTCTGCGCCATTGCAAAAGGGGACCAGCCATGTGCAAATCAGTCGGCAGCTGCTGCCACCGAAGGTAGCAGCTCAGCCCGAACTGCTAGGCCAGGTCCCCTCTGCACAGAAAACCAAGCAACCCCAGACATGTTTCGGCCTTGTTGGACCTCCTCAGTGAGGTGCAGCCTGGTTCCCTGTGGCGCAGCGAACAAGGGACCCACGTCTGGGCATACCCTCTCTCACAAGGAGAAACAAACTGACCACAAAAGTGATGGGTGGAAGGTTTCGAATGAATCTAAACCACTGGCAATTGCTCTGGGCCAACCTTCCACACCACCGTTTTTAGCCCATCTGCGCCATTGCAAAAGGGGACCAGCCATGTGCAAATCAGTCAGCAGCTGCCGCCACCGAAGGTAGCAGCCCAGCCCGAACTGCTAGGCCAGGTCCCCTTTTGCAATGGCGCAGACGGGCTAAAAAACGGTGGTGTGGAAAACCTTCATTCGAAACCTTCCACCCATCACTTTTGTGGTCAGTGTCAGTGATCCCTACTTCTTTTAAGTCTTTTTGAGGTTTTTATTGTGAAGAGAGGTCAAATGCTGGAGAGGTCAAGTGGTATCAGTGCTGAGTTTGTGTTGGAGTCTGCGTTGGTTTTTAGGTCATCAATAAAGCGAGAAATTACGTCTGTCCCTCTCATATAAGTAGATATGTGCCTGGTCCCTTAGCTGGTTGTTTTTTCTACATATTCCACTGCTTGTTCATAGACATAGGTCTGTAGCAGTTTTGCTGATCGGGAATGTTTTAGACCGGTCTGTAGTTTGAAAGGTTGAGACATTGCCGTTGTGTCCTTGAGCAGTGGTTTGATGTAGGCAGATTTGAATGCCTGTTGTACTTTGCCCATTGAGAGTGATAGGTTGACGAGGTTTAGGCAGCATTCCTACATTGTACTCTGGAGGTACTTCTAGATTTAACAGCAGGTACAAAGTCACACATATTTGAGACCTGGCAGGTGGGAAAAATGCCTACATTTGAGAACACAAATGCTAATATGAGAAACAGAGGTTTGAGAACTAATTTCTAGATGCCCTACATGGGTGCACTAGCTTTTATAGGGTAACAAATGGGGTAGGGTTCTGATGGAGTACAGTAATTGCTGCACTCCTCTCCTAGACCACGCCTACCTTATCAGTAGCTGATGGTTGACGGCTGCAGGCTTCACAGGCGAACACCGACTGGAGCTGCTTCTTCAGGAGCTGCCCTTTGCCTTGTGTCCGTTAGCCGAAGGGGCTGCCTGGGCAGGAGGGCTGTCCTGGAGGGTGTGTCTTTATGGGTCTCTACGGCCAACTGGAGTTGGTGGGCTGGGTGGAGGGAGGGAACAAAGCCCAAAACAGGAAGCCTGTTACAGTCTGGGCTCTGCAGCACT
The DNA here is from genome assembly GCF_040938575.1 of Ambystoma mexicanum. Lineage (NCBI taxonomy): Eukaryota > Metazoa > Chordata > Amphibia > Caudata > Ambystomatidae > Ambystoma > Ambystoma mexicanum. The sequence goes on along the minus strand of NC_090926.1, from coordinate 917,968,743 downwards.
CTAGGCTGTAAATGCAATAAAAAGCTCCCAAGATGTCGCCATATGGTGGTTGAGGCTAGCAGGGGCTGGCAACACTCACCCGATCCGTTCCAGCAAGAAAAATGGCCCACCCAAGCACAACCGCAAGGACTCTGGACTTCGATTTCAACCCTGGGCTTCAACAGCCAATCAGAGTTGGTAGGCTGGGTGGAGGGAGGGCACAAAGCCCAAAACAGGAAGCCTATTACCATCTGGACTCTGTGTCACTGTAGGGCAAAAATACATACAATTAAAAAGCTCCCAATATGCAGCTATATGATGGTAGAAGCTTGCGGGGGCTAGCAATACGCACCCCATCCGTTCCAGCAAGAAGAGATGATGCACATCACTGTTCTATGATAACAATGACTGCGAAATTGTGAGTAGTTAAACATGGCTTTATCGTTGTTTCAGGGATAGAGCAATACAATGTTGAACCATACAATCTTCAAGAATTACCTCTTAAATGTTGTGTTATGTCAAAATACCATGTATATTTAATTTGGAAAACAAGCAAAAGTAACTCAAACTAAGATGATTCAATGAAGAGACGCTATTCTTATTCTAAAAACACAAGGGCTTCAGCAGTACAAGCCTGGAATTAAATGCTGATAAGCACTCGCTTCTGGTAATAAAGAGGCCTGTATGATCTGTGAATGTGAAGGGTGAAGGGGGGTGGTGGCGAAGGATGCTTCAGGGATATGGGCATGGCAATAGTGCATAGAAAATTTACTTCATTTCTATCTCTACAGAAAACAGTGTGCACAATCCTGGCACATGATAGCCCACTTGCTGCCATCACTTTCAACTCCACGGGTTCGAGACTTGCCAGCGCCTCTGAAAAGGTAAGTGAGGATCTGGAGAACGGCCTCCATGGCACTTACCCACTGACAAGTTGTAGAAATCAGTGACTGGTAAAAACGCTGAATGAAAAATGATAAATCTACATAATGTGAAATTGATTGTATAGAAAGGGAAAAGTATACAATCCGAAAATAACGTTTGTATTATGAATCCTGCCTTTGGCTCTTGGTACATGGGAAAGGTTTGAGACGGCGTGTAATGTTAATTTGAATGTAAAGATTCCATTTTTGGAATTTGGTGCCTTACACTTTCAATCTTACATCATTTCTTATATAATTCTAGATTTTCAGTAATCACTTTGAAATTAAGGTTTTTACTGTTCAGTAAAAGGTAATTGTGCTCAACCAGACACAGCAAAGGACCTATCTAAATCTGTGTTTTAACTTGTTTTCGTATGTTATTGTTGACTTGTATTACCTTCAAATAGAGCAGGCTGCTTGGAACTGTGGCTTCAGAATTATCCTGAAATGTTTCCAAATACTAAATGGAAAAAGAACTTAAGTAATGCGCTTTCAGACATTTTACAATGTAATAGTGTCTTCTATTTGGCACAAGTTTAATAGTAGCTCTTTCCAGAGTTTGGTAGCCTGGAGCAAGAATGACTGGCCGCTTAATGTCTGAAGTTTTACTTTCGCTTGTGCCGATAACTTTGGGTGCCGGAACGTTGCCACCCGTTCTAGCCCTTAGAACGGGGGATTGACACTATAGAGATGGTCATCACCTTACTCTGGTCCTCCTGCCTATATGCTGTTGTCTAAGATAACTCTTCGGATGATGAAGGGCAGAAATGGTTTGACTTTATGTGAAAAGGGCAATAACCAGGATTAGCACCATGGTGGGAGGAGCCAGCAAATCAGGCTCCACCGGTGAAAGCCCGCATTACATGCCGCCTGATGGCCAGCTCTCCCAGCCGCCTTCCTGCCCCCACCCTCCATTCCTTTTTTTTCTTCTCACCCTCCCACTTACCTTATTTTCGCAGGGGCGAGTGACGCTGCGGCAGCCGGTTCTCCCTGGCTCCCGCTGGCCGTCATGGAAAGGGAAGCCTGGTACGGAGGCCAGCCTCGCTTTTCATGGTGGCCATCTTGGAAAATACTTATTTCTTTTTAGCACCCCGGGTTACCGCATTGGCAACCCGGGGTGCTAATAGCCTTAATCCCCCGTTCCAAGGGCTGCAATGGGGGTAACGGCCCAGAGCCCTCGTTATCTGCCCTATCTTCACTCGGGCCGATAACCTGGGCTGCCGGGCCATTAAATTCCAGCCCTTGGAATAGGGTATTAATGCCACATTATGACACAGATGAACCATCAATATCTGAGGGTCTCACCATACTTTCCAAGATAACTAACTATAGAGACATGTGATGGGGAGAATCTAGTTTAAATGGACTGATTGCTTGGTGCTATTGCGAGCTGTGTGGTATTGACACTTTATTTTGCAGAATTAATATGGACATGAATACTGCAAGTTCACTCTGAGCGAGAGGAGATCTCAGCAACTGAAGCACATTTCTTGCTCTTCTATCAGGATGAGTCTTACTGAAGGTATTTAATGGTGGAAAGTCTGGAAAGCTACAAAAGATTTCAGTAAACCAGCACTCTGACCTGCCAACATCACTGATCCCCCCCCCCTTTCTGAGATCATCTCAGTGTAAGTGAGGCATAGTATCACAGGTATGACACTGACACAATGGGTGCAATTTGTAAAACCTTTATTGAAATTGTTGGGGTTGGAGAAACTCCTACTTTTCCCTATAACTAAGATGGGAGTAGTCTTGACCATCAAATAATAAATAACACAGCCCTAGTGGAGGCCGTCAAATTAAAAAGGCCTATTCTAATAAAACATAATGACTGTCCTATGTCTTGTACAAAAAGTGTAAAAAGGAGAAATGTATGCAAAAGGAAAAATCAGTGTTCAAATGAATAAATGTGGTTGAACCAGCTCTCCTCCCCACGTTAGACCTCACAGAGTAAGGCGGTCCTTGTATGCAGAATGGCGCACTCTGGCTCGGTTTCCAACACAACACTCTGGCTTGGTTCCCTGCTGCCTGATGTACAAGTGACAAAGTCTCCTGCTCACCACGTATGTCCTGCTAAAATCCTGAAGGGGTTAGGCCAACCACACTCTTAGACATGGATCTGTTTCTTTAAACATCATTGGCACAGCTCTTAGTCCACATAGAACTTTCAAAAAAGCAGTTGTGGGACCTCTTTTGAAAAAACATCATTAGATCCCAAAAATCTATCAAGCTTTATATGTATGTACAGGATTTATAAAGGGAAAAATGAGCTGGGAAGCAACAATGTGCTGTACACAGGGTTGAGTGTTTGAATGGGTGCATTCCTGTCTCACTGGCCATTCACAAACATTGGGCTGCTGCGAGTCATACGAACAGCCACTCACTTCTTTTTATGTATGGGATTTATGAAGCTTAAACCTAACTGCAAAGCAGTGCAGCGCTGTGCATAGGGGGGACAACCGGGCGTAACAGGGATGGGTTTGGGGAGCAGCTGATGGGTGGAGCCCTGGGAATGGAGGAGGGCGGACTAGTAGGGTTCAGTGGAACAATCAGAAATTGGTGAGATGCTTTTTGGAGAGTGGGCTCTTTAGGTCCTTACTGCAGAGTAGGACGGAGGGGGCGTCTTATCTGAGTGGGTAACTATTTCCTAGTGTGTAGCATTGTAGGCCTATTTCCTAGTTTTGCCCCTCTCGAACTTCTCTGTTTCCAGTTTGGTGATATTGTGGTTTCTGGTGGTGTGTTGTCCTCTGGAGGGAGATGGGGAGTTTCTCAGCCATGGACATACAGAGTATAGAATTTGTCTGTAAAGTCTCCCGTATTATTCACTGCATTCATCTCCCTTTTTGCAAAATTTGAGGAATTATTTGGGTTCCTATTCCTTTTGTAAGTGACTGATATTCAGATCATTGTAAAGTATCATGAAGAAAACACCAATGTAGTGGCCAACCTTAAGGCCTGTATGGAAGCAAACGACAGGTGTGTGAAGAATCAACTTCCAGGCCACCAGTAGTCCAGGGATGAATATTGGTTTCTTATTAATACAACAGACAGTTCTAGCACAATTACAACCCACACTGTAAAGGAAGGAACACAGAGGAGGGACAGTTTCACAAAGGAAAGGGATGCACTCTGGATAATGTCAGGAAGGTAGTTGGTAAAGTAATCAGTCTTATAGTTCAAGATTATTTGGTTTCAACACTGAACGGGCAATGGGTCGTAACTGTCTCTAGGGGCCTTTGGAGAAGGACCAGGGGTGCAGAACCACAATGTACCTGGTTCTGAAGAAGTTCTTTGTGCTCGACAGCATTGAGGCGGTTCCATGGCCCATCGCAGCCCAGGAGACAGCTACGGGTACCAGGCGGCAGGCAGTTGGGCAAGCGATGCAGGACGGACATCTGCAGGCTGTCTTGTATGGCAGCTCAGAGCCAAGAATCGTTGTCTCTGTGCTGGTTGGTGGATCTGGAATGCTGGTCGAGGCATCTCGGGCGGCTCTGGTGACTGCGGCGTGACAACAGTGAGCTGTGCAGCTGGAAGCGGTTCGAGGACTCGACTGTCTTGAAATCGTCCTTTAAAAGATGGATGCTGGATGATGCTTGATTGGCACTCCTCCTAGCATTTTCGCAGTGCTCGGGTCCCTTCAAGGCAGACGGCCCAAAGCTCAGGAGGGTGTTAGAAGTAAACGGCCTTGTTCTTTGTCCATAGACTCTCCGGCACTTCCCACCTGGGAAGCTTGCTGTCAGAACCTGGCAGGGCACGCTGTGTGCTGGCTGGGTACCTGTTCTGGAGCTGCTTTATTGGTCATCTGAATCTGGTATCTCCATCTGTTCCCTTGGAGATGTTTAGGGGAGGGCTCTTGCTTCCCTCTTGGAACTCCTGACCTTCCTTCACTGGCGGAAGATGTAATGTAGACTGTACCTTCAGCTTGGATCCAAATAAGTCCTTCTTACTCCTTGCAAAGTCTTCAGATGATCTGATTAGTGAGGGGCTCAGCCTTCTCTTAAAGCCAAACGGGCCCCAGTGATTGGTGTAGGCTAAGCCCACCTTAAGGAACCAATCCTGGGTCCCCACCAACAATCTTCAGTGATGCTTCAGGTCAGAATCAGGGCGCTTGACAACAGACAGGGGAAGGATGACAACATATATTTCTAAGTCCCACCCATCTTCCTGTCTGCTGTACATCAAAGTGTCTCCCTAATTAACTGAGCCCTATGCAGCGCTTGGTCACAACATGGGCCTCCTTTGAAGTAGGGGGTTGCAGGCAGACCTTTTGTCTCCTACAATTCACATACGTCTCTGCTCTGAAAGGAGTGGTTCCAGACAGGACATTCACTGCCGGTTCATACCAAGTGTTAAGACGGATTTCTGAACTCTGTCCTGGTGGCGCAGAAGTTCAGAAGGCCAACCTAATTACTTGGAACAGGGTAACCTCTGGACGAGCCAGACCAATCAAGGTAGCGATCGCGGCGGTCAACACTAGGTCTCAAGAGGGGAGAGGGTGACTGAAAGCCCGCAATGAGCACACAAAGCAAGATCACTTACAAACTACTCCAAACAGTTGTTATATTAAAAATATATACACATTTATTTCAAGGCCTTTAAAACAATGACCGTAGCGAGAAAATCACAATATAACAATATTAAACCAACACATACCATATCAATACAATATATATACAAATACGACAGTCTCAAGCGTTAGATGCACGGAATGGGTAGTCCACCTAAAAGGGAAGGAAGACAGGCAGTGCGAAATAATGCTTAGACCCAGTTCGCCTTCAGAGGCACCTAACTAGATGGAAGTCCGAGCCCTGCGAAGAGTGGAGCCTTGTGCTCAAAAGTACCTGCACGCGCTGGTGCCAACGGGCAAAAGGAGAAGCTCTTCGAGGGAAATCAGGCAGTTCAGATTAGTGCACAAAAGAAGAACAAGTTCCGCGACTCAAGCGCAGCCTCCACAGTGGGCAGAAGCAGAGCGCGAGTACGGACAAGGGTGCTGTTTTACACAGCGGGGAAAAGCAATGGGCTCCTGCAGGAGGGCGACCAGATCCTAGCTATGCTACTCACCGGTCCCCGATGCAAGCAGACCCAGGCTTCTCCGCGTCATTTTCAGCAGCTGGCAGGTTCAGAAGAGCAGGGAACGCCTCGTCGTCGTGTTGAGTAAAAAGACGTCCCAATCGATGAAATCTGCACAGTTTGTTACCACAGCAGGGCAACGGAGCGGCCGTGTGTATCTGAGCCAAATGTACACTACTCACGTCAGACTTGGGAACGCCAAGTGTACGAAGCGTGTGAGAGTGACAAGGACTCGAAATACTACACAACCTGGCGGCGGTTACAGAGCAAGACTCCCGTGTAAGCTGGTCAGTCAGCTGGATGGCCCAGAGACGCTTCCGAAGGCTTACTGGCAGGAGATGATGAAGATGCCGAGAATAGCTGTTCCCGCTATTCCAAGGGACGAAGCACCAGTACAGGCCTTCTGGTTCGATCAAAGGTGAAAAGGGTTTCACAAGACGACAGCAGTGCAGAGAAGTCCTTCAGCGGGTCACCAGCGATTCCTCGGTCCAGCCTCTTGGTTGCAGGATACTTGGCTCCTGTATTCCTTCGTTCGTGAGAACTCAGGAGATCGACATGGTAGTGGTGTTTCCAGCCCCCTCTTATCCACGGTTCCCTTCGCGCCAAAACGGAGGGGACCCAATGGGAGATCCGCTCATCAACACTCACACCATACGTGGACCAATCACGGACCACGGTGGTCCCAGGCATTCACACCACCCTAGACTCTCTGGCACCCAGGATGTGTATTGGGACCAGACATCCCAGCCCACATCCTGGAGGCACACAAAAGACATGTAGAAGCCCGCGAAAGCATCCGTGTTTCGCGGGAAAGTACATGCCCAAATAAGGAAGGCCCCGGGTCGGCTCGACCTGGGGAAGGTGAAGGGAGCAAGACGGTCAGCGGACAGGACAAAGGAGCCTCGTGGTCTGGCCATTTTGGGAGCCAAGCCACTATTTTGGGTTAAGCGCGAGAAACGCGCTTAGAACGCCAAAAGGAGCTCAAAACACAAGAAAACGATCGCTGCCACCATTCCCGTCCCTGAATTACTTGCACCGATCAAATACAATCCTAAATGAGTATCTAGGGCCTGTAGAAGGCTAGAGACCCAAGAGAGCTGTAACTTAGCTTACAGTGCCCTCTTGTGTCATGTTGCATGAAAGCCGCAACATGATAAAAGAAACTACGGGAAACAGCGTTCCCCGGTACTGACTGTCTTAAGGGCATGTCAGTTTCCCCATAAGAAATGAGCGAAAGCCCAGAGGAGTGCGGCAGAAGGCTGCACTTCTCTGGCAAAGTCAAGAACAAGGTGAAAAACAACAGCAAAAAGTTTAGGGGTTGCCACATGGAAGGAAAATTACCTACAATTACAAAATCTTTCCTAACACCAAGGAGGGGTCGTAGTACCAAATTGACGCATGTCTGTTTGTCTCTGGTCTCCATTGTCACTTCCTTCACCCAGACTTTCCATGAGGCCACTAATTAACATTCATCAATATTCGCCGACACCAGCAAAGTGTAACAATGGAGATGCTAATCCATGGGGCCTTGAAATGCTAATCATGCTGCCCACGGCCAGGGGCTTTTGATTATCCACAGTTGTCAGGTGTCGGCTACACATGACATGGAGAGGGCGGCACTGGTAAGCTATGTCCTCCCAGAGTACAGGACTATTTTTCTGCTGTGCAGTGAGCGTGGAAAATGTGTGAATGAATGGCCCCACATATTTTCTGGAGGTTGATCTCCCATCATTCATTCTTTTAAAATAAATCAAAAATCAAAAAGCCCAGGTGAATGTGTAGACCTTCCTCAGGGCTCTTAACTACTAAATCAATAATTGCCATTAATGTGATTCAACTAGATCAAATGTTCGTTAGTAAACGTGCATGAAATGATAATGTAATGCAGACAAAACCAATGTCATAAATATATGAAAAATATGAACCGCAAAATAGTTCAGCGATGTAGTTTCAAAATATAAAATCATAAAAGCACCCCATGCCATCACAGAATAGAATAAATCAGGGAAGGCAGAGACACATTGATCATGACACAACCACAGATTGGTAAAAACAAACAAAAATCGATAGAGAAAAAAATCAAAGGAAAATATATAGTTAGTTTCAATCCACTGCAGAGTTCTAATGCAACGCACTTAAGTTTGTTACATCATAGTGTTCACCTCATTTGCCTTATTTCACATAATACTGGTGACCCCAACTTAGGCAGAGATAATCCACCACCTGTGTCGTGTCCGAGCTTACCAATATGCAAAACCACCTGAGGTTTATTCCGTTTGGCTCTTGTATCCAATCACAGCATGTAAACTGTACAATTTAAAGTCACCTGAGTGTGTACTCCAAAACCATAGTGCTTACATCCTTGTAATTCCTAACTACGTGCCCTCTATTCCTATTCACTAGCATGATGCTAAAAATTATGTAGACTCAGTTCTACTACCACATTATTTATTTCTTTATTCATAAGGCGCCAGAACATTTTCACAGTAAGGACGACCATCAAGTGACAGGACAGAGAAAGGAAAAGGGCATTACAATTGGCATGGCCAAAATTAATGCTGACGCTAAGATCAAACAGACCTGTAGGGAATTTTATTTGCCCAAGTACGCCTTCATAAATAATGTTCAGTTTCAAAAATGGTCCCAAACTTCAATTCAAAAACAATACTTTTCAGAATTTACAATTGCTGGGTGGAACGGAATCATGAGGTTTAAACATATGAACATGTGTATATTTTTCATAAATTCTTTATCTTTTCTTTACTCCCTTTTTTTCTCTTTCTTTTTCTCTTTCCACGAATTACTATATGATATTATGTATATCTGTATGCTTACATGCGTATGTATGTCACAAAAAAGTTATTATTTTGAAAAAGGCCCCTGAGACGCTGAAACACGTGTCAACAATTAATGGGCAATGGGAGTTAATTAATAATAAATTGCTCCAACACTACCAAAGCAAGTGTGACTAGATTTCAATTATTTACGGAGGTGGCGCAGTCAAAGTGTGTACCAATCGACTGTAATTTTGTAACCAAGGGAAGGAGGGGACTGGTCCTTCCCTAAAACAACACACTAGCACGACACCGGACCAACAGGAGTCTTATTCAGGTCGCTGGGATAAGCAGCTGCACCCAGAACGAAAACCCCAATCATAAATACACCTACAGTACTTGGCTGCGAAGACAAGCAGGCCTATGAAGAGACATAAAGGCGGAAGAACAATCTTGTGGCCCCTGGCAAACTGGTGAACCATTCCTCGAGAGAAGGTAACGGCAAGAAGAATAGGAATAAGTTTGAGACTGGGAATTGTGAAGTGGAAGAAGAAGAGAAAGTAGTGCAACACGTTGTGAGGCAATTCCCTGCCCAGTTCCACAAGAGTGTGGTACTGGCAGGTCAAGGAGGACTCAGGGAACCTCTTCATCGTCCCAGTGGGGGCAAGTTACAGAAAGTGGAGAAAGTAAAGAGTGGAAGAAACCCTTGGAGGGAACTACAAGAACTGTTGAAGTTAGAATTAAGATAACCCCGAAAATGCTTACAACAAATGGGGAACAAGCTAGGAAAAAGGAGTCATTCTCCTAGCCCCACTGAAGTATTGTGGAACCTTTTCTTAGATTTTGAACCTTGGAACATTTCCAGAAGTTGAGAACGCTGCATCTTGAGACTCATACCCAGGAGAAGGGAGTCATTCTCCTAGGCTGTAGAAAGAAATGTTTTTATATTAGGGTTTGTGTTTCAGTGGTAGGGATGGAATAGGAGTTTTGGACTAGGATGGTGAACTTTTGATTTGGACTCAAAGACTTCCTGACTGCCCGGGTTTTAGTTTGTTTGAGGTAGGGAATCCACCTCTAGTAAGGGATAGATGGGCTTGTTGGTTGTTAATAAATGCTTATAGCAATAACTATGCCACCTTTTGGTCAGACTACTCATTCCATGCCGCCACAGGGCACAGTCAAGAGATTATACCTTGTTCATCTTTTGTGGTAATGGGGGCTGAGGGAAGGCTATACTCTCAGAAGGGGTGTGTAAGTGATCCAGTACTGATCTAAACCACAACATACAACAGTCCAAAATAAATGACTTTCTAATCATGGTCATATCAAAATATATACACTTTAATGAAACACACCAGTGTACAAATAATAAATAACCCTATATAAAAATACACCCCTGTAGAATAAATGCAGAATATACAAAACATAGAAAGAGGTTATGAAACAGGGGTGAAAAGGGCAATAAGCAACCACAATGATTTTAAAACAATGTGTATGTAATGAGAAAAGTGGTCAAATGTGACGTAACCAGTTTCTAGGGCCCAAAGATGGACTGGGTGCAGGTACAAGTCAATAGTACCTTCTCGCTGTTCTTGGGTGGCTCAACAGCATCGAACCAGGCCTTGAGCTGTGCTGCGGTGCAGGTCAAACCAGGTTTGGGTGCAGCGAGTCTTCCTGGGTAAAGCTGCGAGTTTGCATTGAGTCGTTCAAATCGGGAGGTCAGTGTGGGTCCAGTGCAGTATGTGGGTCGTGCATTTCAGATGGCTCGCCAGGGTCGGATCAGGAGTCGAGTCAGGTTGACAAATTTGTGACCACTGGTTTTGTTCAGCATGTGACGTGATGATTTAGCAGTTTGAGTCGAGGTCTGTTGGTTCGATGCTGTGATCTTGGTGATCCAATGCAGGGTTTGAGTTGGTTCCCTGTGGTGAGCAAGTTGCTCGAGCTGAACAGATGATGTGCTCTGCTTGGCACAATGCTGCGACAAGCCGGTCTGACAGGTGTGATGCTGTGGTAGTTTGAAGTTCAACATAGTACCAACAGCAGAGTGCCAACAGCAGCACCGGCAAGTCCCACTGGTTGGAGTGCAGTGAACATGGTGCAAATGCATTTGAACCAGTTCAGTTTGGCACAACAGGGAGCTTTTGCTGATCTGGTCCTCCAGGTACTGTGAGACTCACTCCAGGGGCTTTTGCGTATGAGTCCATTCAGTCCCCCTTCAACCAGCCTCTGGAGGTTTGGTGCAGAGTGGCAGGTCTAGGTGCTCAGCAAGTGCCACCCCAATGTGCCCTGGGAGTGTGTAGGGTGTAGTACCACCTCTGCCCTAAATCGTGATGTCTAAATTCAAGGAGTGGGAGACCCCTCTTTTATAGGCAAAAGTTCACAGGTAAGTGGACTAAAGCAAGCCTGCTTTAAGGGTTCCAATTCTGGTTCTTGAGATGGGTGATTTCTGCTAGCTAGCATCGTACCAAAAGTGCTTTGTGCTAAAGGAAGTGGAGGGGACAGGAAGGGAAGAGAGGAGCAGAGAGAAGCAAGAGGGTATAACCCTCTTCCAACTATGCTGAGCTCCATTGGTCCACATTAGCCCCGTCCCCTTCCCTTGTTCACAGCATCAAAAGCCCTTTGTTATGCAGCACCTTGGTGTGCGACTCGTCTTTTTGTGCATGGCATGTTGTTTGATTCATATTTCCCAGGACAGCTCCTGCTGAGAGGCTGTCTTACTGGAGAAAGGTGTTACCCGACATTGCAAAGGATCAACAGGAAAGGCAGCTCCCACTGGCTTCTGTCCTGCTCTGGGTACAGCAAGACAGCCAGTCAAGAGAGAATACACTAGCCTATTTATAGCTGGGCTGGGCTCACAGGGCTGACATTTTTTAATATCAGTTTTATGTGGCTTGAATATGAGAGCTACTGTGAGCTCGGAACATGCTATGTGCCACTGGAGGGAAGGCTCTGCAGATTAAAATACTGATTCAGCAGGACACATGTGTACACTAGCTTTTGACATAGGGTTTGCTGAAATGGGGGGGTCTGATTAGCAGGCAACCATTTCTGTGCTGGCATTAGATAAAAATAAAAAAGACATGGAGCATTTAGATTGGACCGTGATATGTTTTCTTGTTTATCTCGTTTCAGCACCAGGATGCTTCAAGGTGACAGGCAATGTTCTATAAATGCAATCAAATAAATGATAAAAACATGGGAAAAGAGGTGATATTCAGCAGTGTGACTGTTGTTTTTTATACAGGGCACGGTCATCCGTGTATTTTCCACGCCGGAAGGGGAAAAACTGTATGAGTTCAGGAGAGGAATGAAGAGGTAAGTTCTCTTTCAGACTTTGAGATGCCGGTGGCGTGGTAAACCCACCAATGTGGAACCTAGAAATACCACATTGCGTTTTTCTAACTTTTGGTACTAACAAGTGTGCAAATGAGTGACACTGCAATTGAAAAGAAACTGTATAGAAACAAGTCAAACGGCATTTTCAACATTTAGTTTATGAACCAGAATTATTCAATAATTTGGCTTTGTGATTGGTCAGGACTGCAAATTCATGTGGCTTATCCATCAGATATGATATACCGAGGGTTCAGAAGTCAGTCCAGAATTTCAGCGACTATGTAAACAGCTCCCATTTAGTCTCAAAGTATTTCGTTTTCGTAGCCTAAAAACATGGAGTGGATGCGGTGCTTGAGAAGCGAGCTTGTGAGATCCTATGGCCCAGGGTATTAGTGTGCCGCTCACACTGCTTATGTTTCAGACTTTCTTATGTGTGACACACTTAATTGCTTCTTGGCTCTGCAGCAGACCTGCGTCAGGAGACTGCTATTTCAATTATTCTGCGTGTATCATGCTGGATCGACACGCAGCTTGAGGAGTACTACAGGGCTCCACTTTGCAAGTACAAATCCCAGCAGGGCCGACTCGACCTTCATCCTTCCCGAGGTTGATAGATTGGTTACCAATACATTAAACCCTCTGTTACAATTCTTAGAAGTGCCAGAAGTCTGTCATGGAGCAGTAAAAAAGTAACTTGTATTCTGTTCTCGTGTCTCAGGTATGTGAACATCAGCTCTTTGGTCTTCAGCATGGACTCGCAGTTCCTCTGCGCGTCGAGCAACACAGAGACAGTGCACATCTTCAAGCTGGAACATGTGGTTGACAGGTATGTCTGGGGACCGCATCCCACCATGTCATTTACATGGCTTTGCCTTCTCCTGCTTGATCTTTATTCCTTGCACGGAGCCGTTGTGTTCTTCAGTTTGGTCTGTTCATCAGCTGTTTGCCGTATCTTGTCAAATATATAGTGGGACACAAGTGGTGCAAATCTGTTTTGCATTACGTTTCTTGCGTGAATGATAAGAAATGGAGAACAATGAGGTCCCGTCTTTCAGGCTTCAAAAGGGAACAGCATTTATTTCCCAACATTCCTCATTATGTTAACAAAAAATGATTGCAAAATCATGTGTTCTGATTCTTTTTGCATTGGTGTAAATCTTTTACTGTATGGTCAGATTAATCCCGCACAAACACCGTTTCTAGCACTAGTACGGAAGCATGAAACCAAAACACCAAAAGGCTATATTTTGCACCAATATATGCTACCTGGTGTCTTAAGGATCAACCTTGAAGTGTTGATAGGCATGACTATGTACCATTGATTGGGTTATGCCCTCGGTCTTAGGTCCTGGGAATCCTGGGGGTTCGGTTGATCTGGAGATCTTTTGGGAGGGTGACCACATTTACAAGACGTAAAATCGGGATGGCCAACACCACAGAAGGACTGCCCCCCCTCGCTGCTCATAGCCCCATGCCCCCACGCTTCCCCCCCCATACCCACAGTATTTCCAGCACTGCTCCTCTATCAGCATTGTCGCCTGGCCTAGTATGATAGTTACTGTTGTTGCTCTCCCCCCCCCCCCCTTCCCTCAATTATTGTCCAATGAACTATCAGAAATGTCGTCAGGCCTAGTATGATAGTCACTGTTTGTTCTCTCCTCCAACCCCCTCCTTTCCCTCCCTTATTGTCAATGCCCCTGCACTATCAGAAATGTCGTCAGGCCTAGTATGATAGTCACTGTTTGTTCTCCCCCACCCCCCTCCTTTCCCTCCCTTATTGTCAATGCCCCTGCACTATCAGAAATGTCATCAGGCCTAGTATGATAGTCGCCGTTTGTTCCTCTCCACCCCTCCCCTCCTTTCCCTCCCTTATTGTCAATGCCCCTGCACTATCCGAAAAATGTCATCAGGGCTAGTACGATAGTTAATTACCCATTCTTAATGTCTCAAGGCCTTGTAAAAATGTTATTGTATCATATCATGTGGCTGGTATCTGACTGGTTGAGGGCTTGAGCCCATCCTGTCATGGCAAAAATTGTGAAAGTTTAATAATGTTCATAATTGTTGCCTATTCAATTGTCACCCTTACTTTCCCTAAAACCGAGATGGTCTCCCTCCCTTTCACCAAAACTGGGACTGGGTTTTTAAATTAAAAAACTCTTGGGCTGGAGTGGGGTGGGAGAAAGGGCCCAATTCACAGACAGTCCGTGCAAAAACAGGAAAACATCTGGTCACCCTGCTTTTGGGGGGTCTTCCAGATTCCCAGCACTGATCTCTTTGAACCCCCTGCACAGTCTCGACAGTGAGAGGAGCTAGGTTTCATGGACAGTGTGACCCACTTGGGGCATATAGACAGCGCGTGCGGCACATGGACAGACAGGGTGAACGCTTTAAACTTGTATACCGATAGTCAGAGAAACTTGGCAGACGTGCATAGGGTGAGGTAGCCTAGAATTTCTGGACAAGCTGTATGAGAAGCTTGAGTGGGGACTGGCACAGACAACACGCGGAACTTGGGGAACCCATGGACAGATAGTCCATGGACAGACACAGAGCAGAGCTCGTGGCCATATGGCTAGTAAGCAACTTGAGATCATGGATCAAAAATCATTGGTAGCATGAGTGATGTAGTTTCGGGACACAAAGACTGTAATGGGTAAAACGCCAGCCATAAAAAAACATGAATGATAAAAATACGAATTTAATAACATCAATTTATAATGTCAATATTTGTTTTAATGCAAAACCGAGTAGCTTTCGCTGCAGGAATAGAATATTGTTTTTCTGGTAAGGAAATGTGCAAGGAGAGAAGACGAAGAGCGTTGCCCTTGGGTGGTTAAAAGCACTAGAGGCTCACGGGCAAGAGGCTGCAGAAAGTACATGCACCAAATTTGCAGCAGATAAATTGGGAGCCATGATAACACCCGAATGGAAATGGAGAGGATGAGTGGAGAGGAAGCAAGGGGTTACTTGGGGTCTGCAAATGCTAAAAATGGCAAGTGAATACAGCATATTTTTAACTAGTTACTGCAGTATTCATCCAAACATCCATGCCTGGGTTTTGATAAAAAGCACTAACAGCAATGCATTTACAGTTTGTTTTCGGATAATTCCGGCTAGACTTTGTAGCTCGTCATGATGAGTATTATTAGCTGTGCTGGAGACCTGGATGCATGACTTTCATGTGACTCTCAGCAGGTCAGACCAGGCGCCAACGTGGTCAGGCTACATGGGCAAAATGTTCATGGCGGCCACCAACTACCTCCCGGCTCAAGTTTCGGATATGATGAACCAGGACCGGGCCTTTGCCACTGTGCGCTTGAACTTTTCCGGTCTGAAGAACGTTTGCACTTTAGCCACGTAGGTGAATTTACATTTATTGATGTTGAAATTGAGTCGGGGTAATAGATTGATTGCTTTGGAGGCCTGGTGCCTACAGAGGCATTACAATGGTGGCTTTCTCAGAATAGTTTATTGAAAAATAACTTCACATCATAAATGGCACTTTGTATAGTATTATTTTTGGGAAAAAGTTAATGTACTAGTCTTATCTGTTTGGGGCAAGCTACACGATTGTCCCCCGTTTCTCAATAAGCTATTTTTAAATATATTAATTTGATGTGTTGATATTACATGTTGCTTTGTTAAAAAAAACAAATCTATTTTCAGACGGCGATTATTAGAATGTTCCTTGCAAGATCTGCTAAATAGTGTGCATTTGAAGAAACAATTATGTACACAGTTTGATAACTTTCCACCATTGTGTATTTTTGTTTGTATGCTTCAGATCAGTACATTTAAAAGTTATCTTTAGACTACAGTTGTACAAATAATTATTTAAGCCATAATGACGCGTTCCCTAGGCCGTACCAGGTGGTAACGACAGTGGCCCGAGTTAATAGGCTCCAGTGAAACGAGAGCCCTGGGACGTTACTATCCGGTACGGCCAGGGGAACTCGTCAGAATGGCTATTAGCACCCGGGGTTTTGCCCCGGGATGCTAATAGACATTTGCTTCTTTGGAAAAAAAAAGGTTCGATGAGCCCACAAAACATTATTTCAAAGAACTACTAACCGAACATGGCCACCGTGGAAATAGACGCAAGCCCCTCTTCTACTTCCATGGCAGACGGTGGACATGAGACAAGCGGCGCCGCAACCTCTTCAAGTAAGTGGAAGGGAGGTGATGGAAGGTGAGGGGTCAGTGGGCGGGAGGTAAAATGTCGGGGAAGGTGCTGAAAGCTCAGAGGTGGCTCCGAACAAGGGCGCCTTCCGTGAAGATCAGCCTGAGTTCCAAGCAATCTGATTGGCTGTGGTGACTGCCCTGGATGCTAAAATAAAAATAAAACATTCCATGGAACATTTTTATGCAATACGTTGACAATTCCGCTCTGCATGTTAGGAAAGGCTGCCTGCGTGAGGGTTTAATGCCTCAGATAATGTACTAAATTTGTGCCCATTTTCCTGCAGCGAGTGGCTTTCACACATCGTTTCACAGTGATCCCGCCTCCTGCATAATTCTCTGCAGAAAATTGTGTGATACATACTGGTTGTGCGAAATGTCTCTATCGCAGCGACACATAGTACTCTGTAGTGATTACACCTAAGGCTCCCAAGGTTCCCCATGACATGTGCGAGTTGCTCATCCAATCCAATCCAATTATTGGTCTTTGTTCTGGTCCTGCATTCACAATGGAATATGTCAAGTACCTGAAGTATGAACATTAAATCCAGGACCATCACAAATGACATGGAATTATTTGAGAACGGACTGCTGACCAGATCAGACTAGTGAATGGCAGTGTCAATAAGTGAGTCCTAGGGAACGCCAGAGACTGTGTAACCAGGAGCCCTGAGAAGCTATCAGGCTTTCCGACTGAACAAGCAATCATAAAGTCAATACTTTGGGCTGTTGTGTACAGTGAAAACATGTTGAGTTCATGCACACCGACACGCTTAGACGGATAATGATGCCAAGGAAAAATACAGGGAGAGCATAAGAGGGGTGGATGGAAGAATATAAATGTGAGGATTAATACAAGAATGAGTGCGATGGAGGATGTGTCAGGTGTGAACATGCACCCCTCTCGACCTGGGGCAGGTGGCCTACCATGGCATATGCCAGAGTCGATCCTACCTCGGAAGCGAAGTGAGGGAGTTGTGGGGCCCCAGTCCCTGAGCCGCCCGACAGTGCCATGTATGGTTCAAATGCTGGTAGCACTGTATCACACCATAAGTTCACAGAGGCATGTGAGCACATCCCACAGAGAAGCAGTGATGCTGGCAACAGGTCTCCCTCCTCTGACGCCATCCAGGCTACTGGGAGGAACATATACTTCCCAAGACTGGAGGAAGGAAATGCACACGGGAAATGCTGACCCACTGGGCCACTGAAGAACAAATGCCTGCGAGCAGAAAGGAGGTGGAGCCACTGGAGATTTTAACGCTGGGTGCCATTATAATCCAGCCCCCAGGGAAAGTATAGAGATAGATTGAGCATTGGGCTCGGGTGCAGTTACGGACCAATGGAAAGGGGGATGAGGTAGAAAGGAAGAAACGCCTGGGTATAAAAGATCCACACTCTGAAGCATGGATGAAGGGTGTAGGGTGAGGTCAGGAGGAGAGTCAGTATACCGAGAGACCAAGTGGAGGGCACTGGTTGCTGCAGAGTGCTTAGGAGGTGCTGCAATTATTGGATGAGAGTGCAGGTAAGGTATTGCGTGTGAGAGAGAGTGGTATCAGGCTTGAGAGAGTGAACTGGCTGGTATGCAAGCATATTAGAGTGAGTGGTAATAGAGTGAGGTGTGGAAGATGGGGCAGATTGTGAATAGTGGGTGAAAACAGTGGAAGGAGCGATTGCTACAGAGAGAAAAGAGAAGTGAAAGAGCAAGGAAGTGTGTGAGAGAGAATGGGGTGGTAGGAGAGAGGGTATAAGTGTATTGGGGGAGGTTGGCGATCAGGAAGGAGCAGCAAGCATAAGAGAAAGAATGGAGGAGTGTGAGAAGATCAGAAGCAGACATAGAGAGATGGATGTAGTTAGAAGGAACTAGAGAGAGAGGGAAGGAGGAGAATAGGACTTTTAGGTAGAGAGGTGAGATAGAAGGGGAGCGAGGAGACCAGGGAAGGGGCGGGAGGAGAGAGAGAGAGGTGAGAAGAGAGAAAGAGTGTAGGAAGAGAATCGGAGAGACAAGAGATAGAGAAGGAGGGGAAAGATCAGGGAAAGGAGTGAGAGTCGGAGGGAGAAGGCACCATATTGAACAAACTACTCTTTGGTTGCACTGATTAGGGAATAGGGACACCTGGGCTAGGGTGGAAGATGCCCCCCGGGAGGCTGATGGGTCAACCAGGCACCCCCTTAATCTGGCCTTCCTGCAGTCCATTGTAGCGATCTATGTAGTGGAGTGTGATAAGTGCATGAGATTACTGGCCCTATAGAATGAGATGATGCAGGTGGGTGTGCCGGGGGCTACAGGAATGACGGTTGGGAACTGGAGAGTAACAGGTGATACTTGAAGGATGCACCTACTCTGTTCTCATACGTTCTACCTATGCTGTAACTAATAAGCAATAAAGACACTTGCTTTTATACAAACCTGGGTCTATACTTCATCTATCATGAAAGAAATTGTGAAAACTGTAAAAAGAAAACGTCTAAACTGCATAAAGGAATCCTCAAACTATTGAAACCATCTAGAACAGAGAATAGCTGAATACGTAGGGGTATGGTGTTGGAGGAATGAATCAAAGATTTTGAAGATGGGTAAATGAATAAAAGGGTATAGGATACTGTAGGGGAGGTGTGGATGGATACATGCATACGTGTGATACGTATTATTGAATAAGGATGTAGAGCTGGATAAGTGTCCGAATGGATACGTCAATAAGGATGAGTGAATAAGTGAATGTGAGGGCAGCAGTGTGAAGCCCATAACAAGAGTATGTTGTGACCTTATTGTTTACTGAAGTTGTGAGTGTGCGCGATAGTGTGCAAGGGTATAACTGACCCCACATTATGACATTGATTCAGTTATGGCTATGTAACCAAAAGAAGGTTCCATGCTGGTACTTAAAATGGAAAAATAAAAATATAATGAAACACCTCCTAATGCCATCATGCAAAGTGGCATTGTGTACAAATGTAGTACTGGACAAAAGCATTTCTGATAACCCGGGGACTGTTGTCATCTCTGCATAATTGTATATGGATTAAGAGCCATCTAAGGCGGGATGGCCTCCCACTGCTTGTGTCTCAACAATGATAAAATGGAAGTCCTTGTCGCAACTCCTCCCACCTTGGCAAGCTCAGCCCAGACTTCCAGCTGTTTACCATTGACCATCACCCCATCCACATCTCATCATATGTCAAGATGCTCGACTTCCATCCCAATGCCATGCTTACACTATCCCGACACATCCATGCCACTGGCTGCATATGTGACCAAACTGATCAAAGCGAGCCGACCCTTTCTTTCAACTGACCACTGCCTGAACATTGCCAGTGCCATTATTGGAGCAAAGCTTGGTTATTGCAAAGCCCTCTTGAGAGGTACCTCAGAGCGAAACCTGAACAAATTACAAACAATTCAGAATAACGCCCTGCGAGCCGTGCTGGGGATAAACAAACACGGCCACATCACTGCAGCAAGAAGAGCAGCACACTGGCTACCAGTACGAGAACGGATCCTCACCATCACCCACTGCTTGACAACACCGCCCTGGGCTACCTATCCTAGGGACTGTCCAAACCAGCCATGGCCTGACTCAATTGGACTGCTTATGCTAACCACCTTTGTGTTCCTAGATTCAAGCGGACCAAAGCTGGAAGCTCAAGCTTCCTCGTCTCTGCAGCTACGATGTGGAACACCCTTCCCCCAGCTTTGAGATTGAAGCCCTCCTACACTATGTTCTGAAAGAGACCGAAAACCTTCCCATTTAATTAGCAGCACGTATCCTGCTGTCTGTAAAATACTAAGCTGCATCCAGCGCCTAGACGCCCAAGGGTTAAGGGCGCTATACAAATATAAAAATAAATAAAATAAGAGCATTGTAACATTATGAAAAAACAAGATACTGTATTCTGCTTCTTGTCTTTTGTTATCATCAAGCAAGTCGGATCTAGGGATGCAGGTCACCAATAAATGAATCAAGAATACCTACCTGTATTTGCAAGAAGCATAACTCAATGTTTCTGCCATGAACACAGGTTGACTTTATTTTAAAGTGAGCATCCCAGATTAATTTACCGCTACGTTTTACTGAGCTACCTGTATCAATATTTTGCTGCAGGCCTTTTGGTGTAAATGCATTGCTCTGACTTCGATCCAAAAGAGCTAGATGGAACCTAATAACATTTTCAAAAGAGTAAATGTTGCTCACTGCAGTGACTACTGTACACCTAGTCAATAATCTCCTTTCCGCCACACTTCTGAGTTATCCCTCCCATAGGGGCTCGAGAAGAGCTATTTGCACCACAAAATGCCATCCCCTTTATATTCTACTATTCATAGGTGCTAAAAAACAGGAGTGGCCATGCCCTGCTATTGCCGCACTTCTTGTCAGTCCCCTTTTTCATGCATTGGACTGAAAACCTACTAACTATATTCTATGAGGACTGGAGGGAGAGTCCTACATATGAAAGGGCATTAAGGATGGGAAGTTCTGTTATCACTACAGTAAGTCGCTTTTTCTTACTCTTACATCACAGTCCCTTTCCTCCATACTTCTGGGATATTGTGACACATGGAACAAACCCAGGAGGAGAGACATGCAACTATCTTAAGCAACCCCATTTCTCCAGATGGCATACCCAAAAGCAGCATCTGCCTGCGGGCTCACATTCATACACAATTGTTTGAAGATCTGTCTGCCTTGCTGAGAGTGGCACATGGCACATGGCTCTGAAAAACAACTGCTGGGTCATTGGTTCTGACAGCAAGTGTGTTTGATGTGGCTTGGGACAACTCCATCAACAGGCCCGTCTGATTCTTCTCAGACAGAGCAATGATTCTTGAATGGTACCTCTGCCCGAGCTACCAAGCCACATCAGACACTTATTCTATTGCACATATGTTATGTTATCCAATATTTATACTGCGCCCATCACCACCTTATTGGTCCGAAACCAGCCAGGTTGTCGCCAGACCTTTGTCTGTGGAAGGGAAGGGGAGGCTTGGGGACGCAGTGAGTGGAAAGAGAAATTAGAAAAAAATGACAAAAATCAGAGAGGGAAAACATTTGGGATGAGTGGGAGGGTATATGGTTGTCAAAGTAGGGAAGCATGTTTCTCAAATTTGACCGGTGTTGGTCTCGGGAGAGTACAGCTCCTTTGTGGAGCAGTTTTGTCACTTCTGAAAGAAGTGTTAGGAGACCCTGCTTGTAAGAGAGCGAGAGAAGAGGGACCCAGGAGGGAGCCAGAAGACCCCTGACTCCACATAGTAGCCAGGGGTCTCGAACATGATGTCCAAAATACTGTGCATTGAAGGGCAGTCTAACCACCAACTGGAGAACTGTGGATCCTGATAACACCCTCATTGTTTTTTTAGGATCAGAGACTAGTGCAGAGGCGGGAGGCAATAACACCCCTCAGCAGCTGGGCAAGTCTGTGTTCTCTGATGGCCACTGGGCAACAGTCTGGCAGTTGCTTGATAAGTCCCTTGGATCTTCTGAAACTCCCAAAACGTTGAGAAAGGGAGTCCTTCCTACTCTGTCCCTCTTGATGAAGCTTCCCACGGGTTTTTGATGAGACCACCAGTGACTAAGCCGTCTGAGAGCTGGTCTTCTTTCTGTTTAGCTTATTATCAGTTGATGCATAAACCAGGTTTATTGGATCAAAATGCACATCAGTTGCACCCACCCATAAAACATGGCTAGCCATGTCGATGTGACGAAGGGAAGTTCCAAGAGATCCTGGTCTGTCTGCTTTACCTCAGATAAATAATCTGCCACCTTGGCTGTGCTTGCCTGGGTGCTGTACTCCTAGAAAAGCTGTGAACTGGGAACCAATGGAGGCTCTCTTCTATATTCTTCCTTAAATTAGGGGATAGAAAGGTACTCGGTGATATCTGACAATATGGTTTCTTTCGATCTAAGTGGCAAACCTGAAATGTCAGTGGTGGCTGGGCAGCAGCCCCATTTGTAGTGTTCTGGAATAAAATGCATCCTTCTCTCTCTAGGATCCTGATGAGGAAGGGTCTGCTTGGGATAGGCTGATAATTGATACACGCAGGGCAGCAGCAGGTCTTGTTCAGTTGGTGTTATTAAGGTATATTTCTATGCGGGTCTGAAGCATGTTCAAGAATTGATTGATGTTTGCAAAACAGTTGCATTCATCAAGTTAGGGATATTACGGGCAACAGCTATGGGGAACTCTTTGATGACAATTTTGGAGGGAAAACATGTCGTCCTTTCCTGTATTTGGGAGATGAACCGCCTTGTCAGTCAATAGGTGGCAAAAGGGCTTCAACCGCACTTTAAACATTTTCAGACACTCGATCCTTAATTCTGCTTAGGCTGCCGTGGGCAGTGATCGCATTTGCAATTAATCTGAAATCAGATTAGTTGCGAGTTCAAAGATCTGACTTGTAATTGCAAGGAAGTACACCCCTGACCCAAATGCAGCCCTTGTGTAGTGAGTGGAAGCGCCCCCAAGTTAGCACGATCCTCCCCGCAATGGGAGACAATAATGGACACTCCCGCAATGGGAATAAGGCCAAGACAGAGTGCGGGTGAGCGTAAGTGGGAGTTTATCAAAAGAATGTGGCATGCAAAGAACTCTGCAACCTCCGAGAGCGCTCTGCCTGACAATCGCAAAGGCAGGCGTATTTCTAATACAAAAAACGTCATCAGAACCTACACACTATAGGGGGCACAAGTTAATTGGGATTGGGTGGCGTCGACTAACTATAGGTGTTGCTGCAGCGTGGTTGGTCCGGGTGGGAGGACGTCACTGGTCAGCCTCGTGGGTTGGGTTGGGCCTGGCAGGCCGGCTTGAGGTCATCCGGGCGGTGTTGGTACGCTGGGGCAGCCTGTGACAAAGATGAATACCTTCCCTGACTTGGGTGCCTTAGATCATGCACATCGCAGTTACTTAAAACCCAATATCTAACTTCTACAGTAAATCTTTCAATCAATGAAATACAACACAGGAGGAATGCACCTTGTGAGGGGTCTGGTGGTCATCTATTAGATTTACCGGTGTTCTGACGTCTGGTATTTTAGGTCGAGGGGCTGGGCTCTGGGGCTTGGGCCGGGTGATACATGTTTTACTACTACGTTAGAGGTTACTATGAAGGGGGCTCTGTGTCTTGTCCCATTGTCGGGGGTAGTCTTTGTGCGGGGCCAGACTTCTTGGGGTGGTCTGGGGGATTGTGGGATTTACGAGAGGGTGCTGGTAGATCAGTGGATTCAAACGTAAGTTTATTACCGTGCTGTAAATAACACAGGTGGCGGCCGATGGCCTTGGATGCTGTGTTGGGGCCTCTGACTCTCTGAAGCGGTTCCAACTTGGTCGGGGGAGGTGGGGGAGCACGGCACAGGCCTTAGCTTTTTTCTACTTGGCAGGCTTCGTAGGGTGGGAGGGAGAATGGCCTTGCATATATTCGCAAAAGGTATTTTCCTCGTGTGTTGCCTAATTTTGAATACAAAACTTTTATATCATTTGTCTTATTTAAACTACTGTACCATACATATATACTTCGAGTTCATTAAACATTTCGTTAATATATTCAGTCTGAGTACCTTTTCGTTACCTAACATTATATTCGCTACAGTGTTTGATTATTTTATCTACACTAGACGTTACATGAGGTAGTTCTAGGTTATGGCCTACAGAGATTGATACTCGCCGCTGCGGGTGATTAAGAAAACATATACGAGTTCAGGTTTCTACATAAAACTGAAAGAACACTTATACAGATAACGGTTATACGTTTCGTCGACATCTTTCTCTGTGGTTATAGCAGCATTAGTCCAGACATGGGGTGACATCATATAAACGTTACATCTTTATGGTTAATTCACAGTTTACAGAATCTGTTTAAAAAGAGGTAGTTCATTAATACCAATACTTGAATTATTTTGTACTTTCTTCAGATAGTGATGCTACAGTTTCTTCCCCGTCGCCCCGGCCTCGCGGACCAGGTCATGCGGGGTGCAGTATTACATTGTGAACGACGAAATGTTACAGTGTTAGCATCTCGGGTTAGCTCATACCCGGCTTTCTCATGGGAACGCGCTCGCAGCGGATCTACCATGGTGCTACGGCGGCAGGGATGCTTGGAAAGCCCTCCAAGGGTGGGGGCCGCGCTACAGTGCGCTGAACTCACGCCATCTTTGCTGGGCAAGATGGCTTCTAGGCCTGTCTAAACTTTAGTGTGTGTGTGTATGATGGATACGTGGGGGCAATGTCATCGGCGGGCGAGGCCTCCTCCACCTGGGCCCGGGTGGCATGAGGGGACGCTCAGCGAGCCATGGTCCTCACCTGGGGAGAATAATGCAGGAGAGGGGGGCCTTCAAGGCCTGTCCTCCCCTACATTTCCCCCCTTTCGTTACTAAAGTAACGAATTCTTCAGGTCTTCTAACCTTCTGCACTCTTGTTCCTCTATTACCGCGTCATCCCATGCAGGTGTTCCCTTGATGGGCATCCATGCCCTACACACCCCCCTTAAGCTCTCCCCTCTTCTAGCATATTCGTCTGGTGTGCACGTTAAATATATACAGTCACCACTTTCCTCCAAGTCTACCCAGACCTCTGTATACCATTCTAATTCCACATCTCGGGGTTCCTGGATAGTGGTATGCCATAGTTTGTCTACTATGTACTTGTCACGGTACATAGGCACTAACCGGTACTGGGGGGTGTTGTCTGTTCCTGTCTGCACATGTACTTCTTGTGTTGCCCTAATTGTACCACCAGAGTTGCCCATTGTCACCATCATCATTGCGCCGTTAGGGACCGCATTTGCACAACATCGGAGGCCCACCTGGCACAGGCAGAACGCCACGAGGAGGAACACCACAACTGGTACCAGAAATTTCATCGTCATTCCAAGCCATGAGGGAACCCAGGAGAAGATATTGTTGAACCACGTGCTGGCTTCTGCTCCACCTTCCATCTTCATCTTCTCTCCCAGATTGTGTACTGCTTCGATCACGTGGGATAGGGAACCATTTTCCGCGTCTTCAGAAGGTACGAAAGTGCAGCAGGCACTTCCTATTTTTCGGCAAACACCTCCGTCCATCGCTGTCAGTAGGTCCAGAACATACCTGTTCTGCATGGTCATCAGGCGTAGAGCTCGCAGTTCTACTTTTATTATGTTGAACCCTTCTTCGGTGTCATTGGCTAACTGAATCAATTCCCACCGTGTTATCTGGAGCCATTTTGCATTTGCCCTTGCTTGGACACTTGAAATCAGCGAGGCAAAGAATGTTTCTACAGAGCTGAACAGTCGGTACCTGTCTGGGATCTGTGCCAATAAATCGGACGAAGCTTGAGATATGTAATTTGATGCCCGTCTGTTCCGTGATAGCTCTTCTCCCTTCCCTCCGGAGGACAGGACATAGAGGTGTGATTTTGCAGTGGGAGGAACCGCACCCTGGTGTATGTTCCCTGGCGTCCTTTTATTTTCATCAACGTGGCTTTCTGGAATCACCATTAGGGCCGAGTGCAGAGTGGCCATCGAGCAGCTGCCGCTCCATGCCTGGGGATGGTGCAAGTAGGCCTGGTTCCCACATACCCAGTATGTGTCCATTAATGCGGCTGTTCCTTTTCTCATGTCTGGGATGGTGAGAGTTTTGTTGCAGTTTTTATTCGTCCCTATTGCCACTTTTCCTTCTCCCTTAAAACATAGTTCGTTCTTGATCTCACTTTGTAGCTTGAAGGGTTTCTCCATTGCTGTTACCCATGTTAGTTTGGAAATGTGCTCCTTCCATACTGGTGTGCACGTTTCTTCTATCCATTGCATTCTGGCTGGTTGGACACCTCTCAATGCTTCCGCTTTGCACAGTACTTCATCTTTCCATTTGTTTTCCGAAAATAGTGTCCCTTGTATTGCAAAAAATGGTTCTTTGAGACATACCACTCCAGCTGCTTTTGGGTAGCACGTTTTTTCAGTCTGTATAATCTTGAAAGTGACGTCGTGTGCCTGGAAGGTGTTTTTTATCCGGCATAGCGTGAGATGAAGGAGACACTGGGCATCTACAATGGGCAATTCTCTGGGCAACAATACTTTAGGTGTGCCTGATGCATGGGGGATGAGCGAGCAGACATAACAGCTCTCATTTGTCGTTTGTTTGGCTGTGGCACTCATATCAGCATACCATTTATTTGCTTGGTGGGGGTGCCGAGGGTCTTCCATTTTGTCTAAGCCTAACCCATAGTACTCATCATACCCCCTCCTGCTTGTCTCTCTTCTCCGCCTACTATCCTTGCTTCTCCTACGTCTGCTGCTTTTGATAGATGAAAAAATGGGCCCCCCTTCCTCCTTCCCACCCCCCTTGTCAAATTTCTGATATGTTTCCTTATGTTCTTTCATAATTATAATATTCCCATCTTCCTCAATAAACAACAAGTCACTTTCTTCTAATGGGGTGGGGAGGGTGTTGGGGCTGCTATATAGTTCAGGTATGGACATTGTGTTGTTTTCCATTTCTGTTTGTATACCTCTTGAATCTGACAGGGCGACAGTGGGTGGTTCAGTGTAGTAACCCCATACAAAGTGTGATCCATCCCATACTAAAAAATCACCTTCTTTAATATTTACACTTGTGGTTGCATTGCTCCCAGGAGCTCGGGTGATGTTACTCCCCCCTCCCCCCTCGGTCATCTCGATAGAGATGAACGCTATAAACCAATATGTCACCAGGCAAAATATTGATAGGAAGAACACAATAACACAAATTGACAATCCGCATTCGTATGAATATGTAAGTCTATCTATCAATATTTCTTTAATTCTAACAAATCTATTAGTTGCAGGCTGCCCATTAGATGCCATGGTAATTCCTGTTTGAGATACAAAAGTGCATTAAGTACAGGCATGTAAACATTTCCAACGTTATTAACTCTTTTTTTTTTTTTTTTGTTCATAAAGCATGGACGTGGGTAGGGGAAGGGTTTGTTTCCACAGACAAGGGTATTTACAATCAATACTTTTAGATCATTGTATAATATATATATAAAAAACTTCTTCAAAAGAAAGAAAAATTTCAAAAAAAATGAGAGAACAAAAACATTCAATTAAAAAAGCAAAACATTTTTTTTTTTTTTTTTTTCGTACAAATGCCATGTCATCAGTTGCATTCATTGTCAATCGCTGCACATACACAAAATCACCTTCACTCATTCTGCACAACTCCACTGTCCGCTGTTGCCTGTGCCTCGTCCTGCACCTCACCTTCCACGGCGCTATAGGCTCTGCGTACGTCTGTCAAATGCACCCAGTATCTTAGGCCCTTCACCTTTACTGCCGTGGGCGTGCAAAACACTACCTCATAAGGGCCATGGAAACGTGGCGCATTCCACCTTCGCACAAAACTTCTGACATATATAAAGTCACCTGGCATTAGCTGTAATTGTTTGTCAGGCAGTGTTACTGTTTCTGTTGTATTCCCCTCCTCTCTTGTAGAGGGGGGGGCTAGTTGCTTCGCTATTATGCGCGCTGCCCGTGTCAGTTTTTTCAAGTACTCTGTGAACTCCTCTCCCAATACCGCTGCGCTTCTGTGTGCATCAGAACGTTCACGGAGAGGTGAATGTGCTGTGTGCATTCTCCTTCCCGTGACGATCTCATGCGGGGACAAATGGTGGTCTTTACTTGGCTGATTGCGCAATTCGAACAGGGCCAGAGGTAGGCAGTACATCCAGGTCTTTTTAAGGGAAAAACATAATTTTGACAATCTGCTTTTTAACAGGCCGTTCATCTTTTCCACTACGCCATTACTTTGAGGATGATAAATCGAGCATAATTTGTGCTTTATTCCCAATAACGTAGTCACTTGTTTGAATAGTTCATTAACAAAATGTGTACCGTTGTCTGAGCGAATAACTTCGCAAATTCCCCAGCGCGGGAATACTTCCCTTACTAGGAACTTTGCGGCGCTCTTCGCATCAGGGCGCGCACAGGGACCTGCCTCCACCCACCTCGAAAAGGGACATACAACCACAATCATGTAGCGAGCCCCATTGCATCTTTCTCCCATGTCTACATAATCGATGTGGAGCTCTCTGAATGGGCCATTTGGTTTTGGTATCGTACCTCTCAGTGTGCGCAATGTCATACCTGAGTTGTAAATTTGACATGTCGTGCATTCCAATGTCAGCCTTGTGATGTGTTCCTGGAGGCAAGGTGCAAACCAATCTTCTTGTATCTCCGCCATTATGTGTTGTTTTGCATTATGTGCGGGGAAGTGTAGTTGTTGAAATGCTATTTCTAACAATGTAACTGGCATCACGGCTTTTCCTGAACTTTCTTGTCGCCACAATAAATCTGTCGGCGATTTGCTGCATCCCCTCTTAGTCCACAGCAATTTTTCTTCTGCACTAGCTCCCTCTTGCAGCTCTATTATTTCTTGTATAGGCATCATGTTGTATCCTGTGGGGACCTCTTGGCTTGCTGTGTGGTGTAACATGTACTCTCCTACCTCACCTTTCTGAAAATACGAAGCTTCTTTGGCGGCGGCGTCTGCTGCCGCGTTCCCCAAAGATATAAGATCTGTGTTTGTAGTGTGGGCTTGGCATTTTACGATGGCCACTGCCGTGGGGTCTTGCAGGGCCTCAATCAGTTCTTTCAATAATTCTGCATGCTGAACCGGCGTTCCGTCTGTTCGTCGAAACCCTCTCCGCCCCCACCGTGCCAGCCCTCCGTGTACTGTTGTTGTCATGTATGCTGAGTCTGTATATATTGTCACTGCGCACCCCTTAGCTGCATGCAATGCTTCTATTAGCGCTATTAGTTCTGCTGCTTGGGCTGAATAGTGTGATGGGAGGCGGTGTTGCACTAGTGTCTCGTATTCACCTTCCTCTAATCGTACCACTGCCATACCCACATGTTTCTCTCCTGTCTCCATGTCTATTGAGGCTGACCCGTCCACGAAATACACCTCTCCCTCGTTCAGGGCATTCTCAAAAACCACCTGGTCCTGACCTTCGTCACCTGTGTACGTTGCACAGTTGTGGTTCTGCATGTCTTCTATGGTGCACGCCTCTGTGATGAATGTGGCTGGGTTCACTGTTTTACATCTTACTATATGGATGTTTGCACTGGACAATATTATTTCATATGCTGTGGCGCGTTGTGTTGTCCATGTGCTCTTTGATCGCTCTAATATTGCAAAGAGTGAGTGTTCCACAAACAGTGTCACGGGACAGCCCATTACTATCGTGGCACTTTTTTCAATAGCGAACGCGGCTGCAGCTAATGATTGTTCGCACGCGAAGTGTCCTTGCATTACTGCGTCCAAAGTGCCACTATAGTAAGCCAGTGGCTTGTGCCCTAACGATGTCTTTTGTGTCAGCACTGCTGTCATCAGTGTTCCTTTGCAGTGTGAAAATAAGAAGAATTCGCGCCCATAATCTGGATTTGCCAGTACTGGAGCGCTTGATATCAGCTCTTTCAGTGAGTTAAATGATGTGTTCATTTCTTCTGTCCATTCTATGTGTTTGTTTTCCTGCTGGGCTTCTTTGAGTGCCTGTAATAAGGGCCTTGTGTATGCTGCATAATCTAATATCCATGCTCGGCAGTAGTTGCACATACCCAGGAATTTCTGCATCTCTTTTACTGTTTTGGGCTCCCCAACTGCTCTAATCGCCTGTGCTCTGTCTGGTATGATCCGCTTGCCATCCTTCGATATCAGCTGTCCCAAGTATAGGACCTCTGTCAGACAGTATTGTAACTTACCCTTGTCCACCTTGTACCCTTTATTGGCCAGTAATGTCAGGAGTGTTATTGAATCCTTTCTACACTCTTCCTCAGTTTGTGCACAAACCAATAAATCGTCAACGTACTGAATCACCGTACTTTCTACAGACAAGTTCCCCAGATCTTCATGTAGTATCCTGTTGAATATGCTTGGGCTCTCGCAATATCCTTGTGGTAATCTGCAATGTTCAAACCTCCTCCCCCCTATTGTAAACGCTGTTAAGTACCGGCTCTCTTCTGCTAAGGGAATTGAGAAAAATGCATTTTTCAAGTCAATAACTGTGAAGTGGGATGCCGTTTTTGGAATGTTGCATAGTATTGTCGCCGGGTTCGGCACTAGAGGGAACTCCTTCTGAATCACATCATTGAGTGGGCGTAAATCTTGTATCATCCTCCAGGAACCTCCCTTCGCCTTTTTAATCGGGTAAATGCATGTGTTACATGGGGAGTTTGAAGGCACTATTATCCCTTGCGCTAGCAGTGCATCTATTGTCTCTCTGATCCCTTCTTCTGCTTCGCGCGACAATGGATATTGTTTTACCTGGGGTAGAATTGCTCCCTGTTTTAGTTTTATTACCACAGGCTGAACCCCATGTAGTAACCTCACATCGTGGGGGCCATTTGTCCATATGTTAGTTGGTACTACCCTCATGTCGTCATCAAAAAATGTATGTGGTGCTCCTACCACTGCCATTAATTCAACTTGAGTTTCTCTGGCTGTAACTACAATGTCGCACGGCATTGCTAGTTCCATCACTATTTCGCCATCTTTCTCAGTGTCGTAAAATAGCTCCTCATCCGATAGCTCCCGCAGTGGGATATTTGCATTTGTACACAGTACTGTCCGCCACTCACATCCTTCCATGTCAATGCCAATCGCACATATTCTGTTTGCTGATACGTGTACTGCGTGTAAATCCAACGATAGCACTGACCCGGGAGCTGTGTCGGGGCTCACTATGGGGCGGAAAAGGAATTCAGCTGGGATCCTCCAATCCATCCTTTTTAGTTCTGGTACTATGAGAGCCAATGTTCTCATGCCCTCAATAAACATCTCCTCGTTTCTTGGTAACCCTCTAATCTCTTGCATGATTGTGTGGCTCTGTATTACTGCCATTATGCGGAGGGGACATATGCCAGGTGTTGAACATACTATACCACTTTCTGTGAATGATATTGTCATATTTAGTTTGCTTAAGAGATCCCTCCCCAGCAAATTAATGGGAGAGCGTTCATAGTACAGTAAGGGTGCTTTCACTGTTTTACCCCCCACTGTCACATCCAATGCTTCTGTGTAAGGAACTTCAATTACAGCCCCAGAGAACCCCTGCGTCTCTAACGTTTTATTAGATAACGGGAACCGGCCCTCTTTAATACATGATTTTTCCGCTCCCGAATCCACCATGAATATGAATTGCTTGTCTCCTATCTGCGCTCCTATCAATGGTTCCTCTGATGCATTGTGGGTCGTAGATAGTACTGGACACGCAAGTGTTCTCTGTGGGCTGTCCTATGCGGGGTGTCTCATTGCCCCCCCTTGATCAAAAATGTTCCCCGAAACTACTGACACGCCGCTATAGGGTGCGGGGGCAGGCGCTCCATTAGCTACTGTGGCGAAAGTGTTACCTGGTGTGTATTGTATATTGTCATTATTCTGTGGGTGGTTTTGTGTTCTGTACTGATGTCCGTGTAGTTGTGCGTTACTTCTTTGTCCTGCATTTTCTGGTTGTTGGTACTGTCCCATGGGGAGGCCGTATGGGCTTCCTGGGTGGGGGTGACCGTACTGCTCTGTCTCCTGAAACCCGTTGTTTTGTCTGTTTCGGCACTCCCTTGAGTAATGTCCCCATCTCCCACAATTCCAGCAGCTCCCCTGTGGACCTCTGGGACCCTGCCACCCATTTCCTCCCATTCCTCCATACCCTTGTCCACCTCTTCGGCCCCTGTACCCACCTCTTCCCCCTCGTGGGGCCCACTCTTGCCACACTAGACCTCCGTTCTGCTCTTGTTCGTTCCACTGTCGCTGTCCTTGTCCGGCCCAATTAGCTGCTATTCTCCCTTGTATTGCTATCTGCCCCTCCTCCCCTTCGTCTCCCTCCCTCATGAGTGGGAGCCCGGCTACCGCTGCTGCAACCTTCACTAGCTTTGATTGTACCAACTTCGCTTCGTCTGCCAACCTTTTTTGTGCTACTTCCCTCTCTCTTTCTTTTATTCTTTTGCAATGGTGCACTATTATGCTTTGGATCTCTGGCCACCCCTTCGCCTCAACACCTGCTATTTTGTCGAGTGCCTTCTGCACCTCTTTTGGGAGCCCTCTCTTGATGATAAAATAAAACAGTGACGTTGACTGATGCCAGGGCGTGCCCGTTTCCGCTCTCCACATCTCCTGCACCCGGAGAATGTAATCCATAGCATCCTCCCCGTCATTCATTGTACATTGCATTACTGACTGTAAATCTGGGGTATCTGGGAACGTCTCCCGCAGTGCGTCCCACACCCTTGCTCGCACTGTATTAAAGGAAGCCCCATCATGGCGATCACAATCTAACGTCACGCCCGGGAAACCAGCCTTAGCCCATACTCTGTCTGCTTGATCTCCTACTGCTGATACTAGTAGGCTTTTCACATCGCCTACTGCCAATGGTATGCCGGCGGTATGTTTCTCAAATGCATATATCCACTTGCTCGCCCCTCCTGACAACGGGGGCAATAACTTTATTAAATTAGCCTTGTCCATCTGGGCCCAGGGTATATAGTTTGGTCCCCCCCCCCCTCTGTGTATCAACGGAAGTTGTAACTTCCCTTTTGGGGTTGCACCCTCTCCCACTTTAGTCGTGGCTGACTCCAATGACGCCATCTTCCCCACTCTATTTCTTAGTCGTCCCATCCATTCATCATCTATAGTCCCTAGCGAGCATGCACCGTCCACCTCCTCGCTTTCCCCTCCTACTGCCATACTCAACCTATCACTCTCATCCATCTCTCCTCTAACATCACATAGCAAGTCCTCTCTGATCCCTCTCTGCCGCGATACATCACCAATGCTCCCCTCTGCTGCTCCCACCTCTATTATTCGTGTCGGCTCTTCCTCAATTCTGAACAGTATTTCCCCCTTTTTCCATCCTTCCTCAATTTGCCTACTTTCGCTTGACGCTCTAGACGTACGTCCTGATCGTGTAGGAGCGCATGCTGTGCGCTCACATATGTCTTTTATTCTCGAAAGTTCATCCCTGGCTACAGAAAGCCTTGATTCTAAGTCACTCGTTAGCTTTTCTATATCCACTCTCTGTGTGCTTGCCTGGGCACGCTCTCTAGTGCTTTCGTATGGTGGGGGGGCTGTTGGTCTTTGTGGTGTAACAGTTGTGGGGGGAGGCACATAAGTAGGATCACTATATCCTGCTGCGGGGGTTGGTTTGTGCAATATTGGGTACAAACTAATCACCTCTGTAGGTTGTTCTGTATTCAACTGTTCCTTTTCCCCTCTTGGAATCATGAGTGGGTTGTCTGTTGTGGACGGTAGATCGACATTTGGTGCCGGATCTTTGGGTGGGGGTACTTCCTCAAACAGTCTCCAGAGATCTAATATCTCCTTCCTGTTTTGCCACTGTTTTCCCTTATACTTGATGCTAATGCATGTTCGTACCATATCTAGAACGCTTTTGTCAAAAGACCCTCCCTCGGGCCAAATCTGGGGCAATCCCTCCCCTTTTAATTCTGTTACCCATTGATCGTGATATTTATTGATTCGTTCAGCTTATCCCGGTAGGCTCTTACAGATATGTGACAAGGGAGTTTCTGCCCCCATATTCTAGATCACTAGCAACGACCGTGTCCAACTCCTTTACTTTTAGTTAGGTGTAGATATATGTATGTATACCTTTATGGCACAGACAAGAGCGGACGTCTCAGCGATATCACCCAAATTTATTCACTACGCAAATTCTTTCTTACTCACCACAACTCATCTCCTTCCCGTTCCCATACAATCTCATGTGGTTTCACTCACAACCAATCAACTACTAGTTATGGCCAACACTCTCTGGCACCCCCTCGCGGTCAACCGTTCATCTCCAATACTCACACCCCTCACAATGCTTTCCCACTCACACTTCACTTTTTTCCTCCCTTTCCTCCCTGGCCAGCTGTCCCTGTTTTTCTGCTAAAGTTACTGTGTTCACGTCTGTACGTGCCACTACTTAATCCCCACTCCTACAAATGGTCTCCCTATTTTATAGTTCTTCTACAAGTATATTTATCTTATACCCCTTTCGCTTTCGACCATTGCCCCGTGAAATGAAAAAAAAGAAATAGAAAGAGTAGCAACCACTAAAAATATTCTAAGTGTCTCCCTTTGCCAGACACCAATAACTTATTTTTTACTTCTTCATATATTCCCAGTACTAGTTTAGATAGCACTATGCGGCGCCGCCTTCCACCCCCTTTCGGAGCTAGGTTCCCGTCACTTCTACTTCTTCACTTACTTCTTACTCCTAATGGCCATATGCAAAGAAAAGATAAAGAAAGTTTTAAGACCTGTCTTTAGTAGACACCCGTGATTCCCTCCTCTATCTGTCCACGTTCTCCTGTTCACAAGTTCCCCTCCCTCTCCCTTTATGATCGCTCGCACTCGGTACTCACGTGCCCGTCTTGAACCGATAGTCTCCGAAACTGGGTCCGTCCAGGCGGTGTTGCCTTTCTGCTCAACAGTCAGCCCCGGCTCCGGCGAGCGGTACTCAAAGGGGATTTTGCAACCGGGATCCCGTACCCCTTCTAGTTTGAGTGCGCACTTCTAAGCATACCGGTCGCCGTTGGCGGGTAGCTTCCCGGAGCCGGCTCACCGTGCGTTTCCCTTTTTGACCGGAGATTCTCGTGCCAAAAGTGGGTCGTTAAAAGGAGTTTAGGAAAAATAATTTGGAAATATCACGCTATCGGGGTCACCACTGAGTGGAAGCGCCCCCAAGTTAGCACGATCCTCCCCGCAATGGGAGACAATAATGGACACTCCCGCAATGGGAATAAGGCCAAGACAGAGTGCGGGTGAGCGTAAGTGGGAGTTTATCAAAAGAATGTGGCATGCAAAGAACTCTGCAACCTCCGAGAGCGCTCTGCCTGACAATCGCAAAGGCAGGCGTATTTCTAATACAAAAAACGTCATCAGAACCTACACACTATAGGGGGCACAAGTTAATTGGGATTGGGTGGCGTCGACTAACTATAGGTGTTGCTGCAGCGTGGTTGGTCCGGGTGGGAGGACGTCACTGGTCAGCCTCGTGGGTTGGGTTGGGCCTGGCAGGCCGGCTTGAGGTCATCCGGGCGGTGTTGGTACGCTGGGGCAGCCTGTGACAAAGATGAATACCTTCCCTGACTTGGGTGCCTTAGATCATGCACATCGCAGTTACTTAAAACCCAATATCTAACTTCTACAGTAAATCTTTCAATCAATGAAATACAACACAGGAGGAATGCACCTTGTGAGGGGTCTGGTGGTCATCTATTAGATTTACCGGTGTTCTGACGTCTGGTATTTTAGGTCGAGGGGCTGGGCTCTGGGGCTTGGGCCGGGTGATACATGTTTTACTACTACGTTAGAGGTTACTATGAAGGGGGCTCTGTGTCTTGTCCCATTGTCGGGGGTAGTCTTTGTGCGGGGCCAGACTTCTTGGGGTGGTCTGGGGGATTGTGGGATTTACGAGAGGGTGCTGGTAGATCAGTGGATTCAAACGTAAGTTTATTACCGTGCTGTAAATAACACAGGTGGCGGCCGATGGCCTTGGATGCTGTGTTGGGGCCTCTGACTCTCTGAAGCGGTTCCAACTTGGTCGGGGGAGGTGGGGGAGCACGGCACAGGCCTTAGCTTTTTTCTACTTGGCAGGCTTCGTAGGGTGGGAGGGAGAATGGCCTTGCATATATTCGCAAAAGGTATTTTCCTCGTGTGTTGCCTAATTTTGAATACAAAACTTTTATATCATTTGTCTTATTTAAACTACTGTACCATACATATATACTTCGAGTTCATTAAACATTTCGTTAATATATTCAGTCTGAGTACCTTTTCGTTACCTAACATTATATTCGCTACAGTGTTTGATTATTTTATGTACACTAGACGTTACATGAGGTAGTTCTAGGTTATGGCCTACAGAGATTGATACTCGCCGCTGCGGGTGATTAAGAAAACATATACGAGTTCAGGTTTCTACATAAAACTGAAAGAACACTTATACAGATAACGGTTATACGTTTCGTTGACATCTTTCTCTGTGGTTATAGCAGCATTAGTCCAGACATGGGGTGACATCATATAAACGTTACATCTTTATGGTTAATTCACAGTTTACAGAATCTGTTTAAAAAGAGGTAGTTCATTAATACCAATACTTGAATTATTTTGTACTTTCTTCAGATAGTGATGCTACAGTTTCTTCCCCGTCGCCCCGGCCTCGCGGACCAGGTCATGCGGGGTGCAGTATTACATTGTGAACGACGAAATGTTACAGTGTTAGCATCTCGGGTTAGCTCATACCCGGCTTTCTCATGGGAACGCGCTCGCAGCGGATCTACCATGGTGCTACGGCGGCAGGGATGCTTGGAAAGCCCTCCAAGGGTGGGGGCCGCGCTACAGTGCGCTGAACTCACGCCATCTTTGCTGGGCAAGATGGCTTCTAGGCCTGTCTAAACTTTAGTGTGTGTGTGTATGATGGATACGTGGGGGCAATGTCATCGGCGGGCGAGGCCTCCTCCACCTGGGCCCGGGTGGCATGAGGGGACGCTCAGCGAGCCATGGTCCTCACCTGGGGAGAATAATGCAGGAGAGGGGGGCCTTCAAGGCCTGTCCTCCCCTACAGTAGCCAGTACTGTTCTGTGAACAATGTACATGGCATGAAGGGAGATATTTTTGGAAGGGCCAAGGTAAGTGGAATGGGGCACTATTGGGACACTGATAGGACCATATCACATGCTTTAGAGCAGCTCTGGAGACAATGTGAAATGTAATGGACTTTTCACGGGGCAACATGAGCTGCATGGGGGCACTCTGAACCCAGAACTGCCCCATGCCACACCAGAGCCCGATCTGCTCAATGGGGTTGCACCATTGCATTGGAGCCACATTTAGCCACTCATAGTTTTTTTGTTAGAAGTCTTCAGCAATTTGCCTAATGGGACGACTTGTAGTTTTACTTTATTGCATAATAAATATATGTCTTAACGCCCCAGCATTCAGAGTGTTGTTGGTTAAAGAAAAAAGAGAATTAAAAGTTTGCTGATGACATGACATGAGGCCAGCTGGCAATTTTGCAACCCGCCATAATCCAACGAAAAGACCCTGCCTCAATCTGCCAGTGAAGTGGCTTGCGCTACAGTCCTGTTCTCTTCGTGATCTGACCCAAAAATGTTAGTAAGGTTCTAATGGTACAGTCACACACTCGCACTGTTCATTAACCATCACTTTCCGAAAATTAAAATGCATACAACTCTGAGCCGTGAATAGATACACCCTGTCAGAAGTCTGGGCAAAATTACCCAAGCTCGCTGTCCCTCCTGGGTCCTGCTGTGAGTGTGACTGTGATGCTGCCAGTGCTTAAAATGGGCCGGTCCTACCCGGCCATCAGTACTTACACTTTTTATTTTTGAGGTTTTGAGTACCTGCACCACTTCTCAAAGACTGAAAGGCAGTAACGGTACTGAACTAGGTGGCAAGGTGAAAATGAAAGCATTTCTTTTCACTTCATCACAATGAAGGACTATTTATTTATTTATTTATAATTTTGTACCACGCTAAATCGGCCATAGGCCTCAAAGCAACCAATGTAACAAACAAGACGGCACACAGACAAGGTGAGCTGAGGTGGGGAACTGGACCAGGTTGAAGAGAAAAGTCTTAACACCCTAATTAAAAGTAGCAAGTCAATTTGCCTGCCTGAGATGAAAGGGTAACTTGTTTGAGGCCGCTGGTGCTTGAACATTAAACGTGATACCACTGAAAGTAGTGAGCTTAAATCTTGGCTGTACAAGTTGTGGTGGATCATATGAACGGAGAGATCGACTAGACGTAGAAGGAATGAGCCGATTACGTAAATATTGCGGAGAGTCCTTATTGCAGCATTTGTAGGTCAACGACAGGATCTTATGAGTGACCCAATATTTCACGGGGAGCCAGTGTAGTTCCCTTCTAGCCTTGGTAACATGATCTCTTTTAAAGAGACCAAAGACAGCTCTGACGGCGCTATTTGGAGGTTCCTGCTAGAAGACTATTGCCGTATCAAGGCAGGGGTTAATTAGGGCTGTGGCTAAGAGAGCTCTGTTTTTCAACGAAAAATAGGAGTGAATGTAATTTAACAATTTGGTGGTATATTCGCAGGATGCTCTTACTTGGGCCACATGAGGCTTCATAGACAACTCAGCATCAAACGTGACTCCTAGTGTCTTTATGGACTTAGATACTTTGATTATGTTACCAGCAAGGGTAAAGCTTTCATAGTCAGGGCTGAGCTTTTTGATTTTGTTGCCTGATGCTATGACTAAGAGTTCCATCTTATTGGCATTCAATGCTAGAGAGTTAGTCACCATCCACTTATGAATGGCTTGATAGGTAAAATTAACAGACCAAGTGTCTTCGGTATGACAGCCAGACAGGTCAATTATGACCTTGGTGTCATCAGCATAGTTGGTATATTGCACAACCAGGTCATCGAGAAGTGCGAGGAGGGGCATAATGTATATATTAAACAGCATGGGTGACAGGACCGCTGAGGAACTCCACATGTAACTAGTGTGGGAGTGGAGCTTGCGTCATCCACGGCCACTCTAGCATTTCTGAGTCCTAAGAAAGAGGAGACCCATTCAGATGCAGCAGTGGAGCAGTGAACCTGTTCTACCATCTGGTGAGGAGACGAGAACAATCAAATAATTTGAATGCGGCAGACAAATTCAGCAGCATAAGCAGTGCTGGCCCACCACGATCTACATTACTGGCAATATTAGATTTCAGGTCCAAAAGTGTGGTCTCTGTCCCGTGTTTGGACCTGAAGCCAGACTGTTTTGGGTTCAGATTATTCCTCTCGAGGAAATCTTGCAGTTGACTATAAGCAACGCGGTCCAGAATCTTCAATAAAAAGGGTATATTAGTGATGTGGTGATAATGCTTTGCCATGTTTGCGATCCAGCCTGCTCTTTAAGGACCAAAGGTATGCTTGCTTCAGAGAAAGAGAGGTTGACCAGCCGTGATACCCATGTACTCGCATATTCATACAGGGCTTAAAAGTTCTGGATGGACAACTGTGCCACAAGCAAAAAATTGATTTCATACTTGCAACACTGTTAAGAATGTGTTCCTTTGAGCATGGTTTAAATTGAAATAAAGCTTGAACATGTTCCCTACTAAGAACGTGGTCTGGAATGTTAGAAGCAACTTCGAAAAGTTAGGAGGACTAAGCTCCTGTAACCTTTGCTGGGGAAAGCAGGGCCCTCTCCCTCCTCTTCTCTCCGCCACCCGCAGTGCCCATAATGTCTACTTCAGGGCCCACCATGTAGAACAAAAGAAGAGAAAGACATGCAGCTCCAGACACTTTCGCTAAATGGGCTTCACCTGTTACCCATGGGGTCTCCTGAGAGATTTCCTAATGAGCACTGATTGATATGGAAGGCCTGGGCAAAAGTTTGTGTGAAAGAATCCCAAATTCACTGCTTAGCCAAAGAGTGTGATCCTTGGCAAATAATTTAATCTCACTGTGCATTGCCTGAAAAATTGTGAGTTCTCAAATCCTACCATCTTTTATACATAATGTAAGTGTCAAAACAGCTACGAATCAATCTGTGATTGGTCAATGGGCCTCATCAGGGATCTGGCGGTATGCCTGCAGTAATACTGCTGGGATACCGCCAGCGCAAATGCCGTTACTGCGCCTCCGTCCGGCGCTATTAGCGCCAGGTCACAAGTAGCGGTTGGGCGGTTATTGCCCATTCTCTATTGGCTGGGGGGGCACTATTACCACCGGCTGTAATTGTGCCAGTGGTAATATGGCTGAAAACAGGCAGTAAAGTGGACATTTTTACCTCAATTTTTACCTCCAGCTTTTTGCTGGAGGTAAAACTCCAACTTACCCCCCAATTCAAGATTGGGCCAGCCCTTAAATGTGGCGGTAATATCATTACCGCCGCATTTAAAGGCTACCACCCAACTCGTGATGAGGCCCAATGACTTAACAGTAACCTTTATATTTATTTTATTTATTTATTTGTAATGCGCCGAACAGCCCACAGACATCGGGGTGCAAACATTAACACAGAGGATAACATAAGCACGGGACAGTGTACAGCACTAATGGACCCTAGGTGTTGTAAGGGCAGAGATTAAAGCATAGAGCCCAAGAAATGTACGTGAGGAGATACGTTTTCAGGGTATTTCTGAAGTGACTCAGATTGGATGTCGCTCTGATTGCTAGGGGTAATGAGTTCCAAAAGGAGGGTACCAGAGCCCAGAAGATCTACCTAGGCCCCTAGCTCTTTTGACTCTTGATTCCCTGCAGCTGGGCTAGCGAGGATGATCACAGATTTCTGGCCGGTTTGTGAGACATGACCAGTGCTTTAAGGTATTCCGGGGCCTGACCTTAAAGTGAGCAATGTATTCGTAGGCCCGTTTTGAACTGAATGTGTTCCTTTACTGGTAGCCAGTGTAGCTCTTTCCTAGTGTTGGATATGTGAGATCCTCTTGGGATAACCACAGCTACACGGACTGCATCTTTCTGGATAATCTTTCAGAATTGAAGATTACATTTTGAGGCTCCACTTCACAAGATGTTACAATAGTCTGTACTTGGGCGTCCAAGTTCAGGGAAGCCTCTAGGAAGACCCCCCAAAGTCTTAACTTTCGTTTGGGTCATGGTCTTATTACCTTGCAGTATGAAATTTGCATAGCCAAGATCCATTTTTGCACGAGCCTGGGGAGAGCCAAAGATCAATAGCTCAGTCTTATTGTCGTTGAGACATAGCC
Organism: Ambystoma mexicanum; assembly: GCF_040938575.1. Lineage (NCBI taxonomy): Eukaryota > Metazoa > Chordata > Amphibia > Caudata > Ambystomatidae > Ambystoma > Ambystoma mexicanum. The sequence continues at coordinate 917,927,763 of NC_090926.1, read as the reverse complement.
AGTTAGAGGACATCCACCCATCAATGGCATTGTAGATGTTATTTAATGTCAATGAATCCTGAAAGTGGTCGCCGCTCAAATCGATGACCAGCCGCATGTCATCGGCGTAGTTGGTAAAGAACACCCCTAGGTCTTCAACAGTGAGCAAAAGGAACGCAAATAAAGGTTGAAAAGGAAAGGTGATATTAATGCTCCTTTGGCAGCACCATATTCAAACGGGAGAGGCGGCTGCACCCCATAAATGTTGGACTCACGGTTGGACAAAAAAGACTTGACCCAATCAACTGCTTCCGGAAAACAAGCCCCTTGCTGTCGCAAGCACTCGGGTAGACACTCGTGGTCAACGAGGTCGAACGCCACTGATAGATCTAACAGGATCAACATCCCAGCTTTCCCTGTCTCTACAATATCTAGCAAATGAGATTGGAGATCCACAAGAGCAGTTTCTGTGCTACAGGAGGGGCAAAAGCCTGATTACGGCTGTGGAGATTGTTCCATAAAAGCTTGTAGCTGAATCGTGGTAGCCTTGTCCAGGATTTTGAGTAAGAACTGGCTGTTAGTAATTGGCCTAAGATTACTGGGGTCAGTGTGATCCAAATTCAGTTTCTTGGGAATCGGTGTAATGGTGACTTTCTTGAGTTCTAAAGGGACCTGTTCATCTCTAAAGGAAGCATTGACGAACTGTGTGAGGAAAGGTACAAACAGATCTCTATGTTCCAAGATGAGTTTGGAGGGCAGAAGATTAAAAGGACAGGAGGTCGGGTGCATGGAAGAGAGCATGATGGTCATATCCACAAGAGAGATTGGGGAGAAATTGAAACCAGGAGCAGATATGCCATCCTCTACCAAATTGGTGGGAGCTCCTGTGGTGATGGCTGAGCCCTGGGCTAGTATGATTTTATCCCTTACCCTTGAGACTTTCTCTTCGAAAGCCAACGCTATTCGGGAACAGTCTTGATCTGTAACTATAACTGGAAGCTCTGAAGCTTTTGGTTTTTCCAAGGATTTTATGAATGGCTATGTTTCATCTGTAATTACCTTGCAGTGTGAACCGATAATTACCTCTTTCTTCTCTACCTGTTCACTAAATACTTACTTTTGTCATAATATAACGTTTCTTCCCATTATATTTGCTATTCCCTGCTAAGGCCATGTAGACATTCCTCCCGTGCTCAAGGATGACAAAAATCTTTCATCTGTAAAACATAAATCAACACCATCATATACATTCAAATAATAGATTTGTTACTTACTCTCATATGTTCTTTCGTGCAGTTCTACTAAAGGTTTTTCTTATTTTTTTAAATCAATCTTGGCCATCCACACTCCTTTGACCCTTCATTAATCACATTGTCTCTTTTATTAAAATACACTACGCTATTCAATTATAACCAGCACCATCCATTGTGCTTTTTTGTTTACAAATCTGGATACCTTCTCCACCTGTGTTTTTTCAGTGTTTTTAATATCAATTCATTCATTCATTTTTTTATTTATTTCATGCCCTGAATTATTGTTGATCCTTTTAGTCTTAAGCTTTTTATTAATGTGCTTTTATCCCTATCTATTTATGATTAGCCTACATTAATGAATCTAATTACACTGCAAACCCTCTTGTGTTTCATATTATAATTCCTTGCATGTGTATACTTTTAATTTGTTCCCCTATTTATTTTAATAGACCCATGTCATAAGGGCTTATGCACTATGGCTGCTTCTAATTCTAGAGGGATTATGTCTCCCCTTTTTGTCCATAGGTATCTATGGTCTGAGCAAAAATTAATCAAATTATCTTCGTAATCCTCCCCACTAAGCTAGGTAACCATGTTAACAAAATGCTCACCTCATGATAAAAAGACCTCTGGCTGTAATAAAACACCTCACAGAGCCACTTACCCTGTGTATGCCAATATAAATTCACCCGCGTTCCTAAGAGTGGAACACACTATCATTAATCAAATAAAATAAAATCATCATGTTCAATTTTATCATTCATTCCCTTCCCAAAATATGTAACTCATGGCTGTCAGAAATATAACAAAGATAAATTATGCCACACTCCTACAAAAACGGATAATTCATCAATAAAAAAGCTCAACCCATACTTCCAAACAACCCCTGATCACCCATGACAATTCCCACCATTTAAAACCTTTCCTCCTTCATTCATGGACGTGCAGTCCCAGTATCTACCAATAGAGCAAAGATGTTACCTCCTATCGCCACATTACCCCTTGGCTCTTCTTGGGGCCTAGTGTCACTAATAATTCTGAACACCAAGTTGTCCTGTGAGCTGCCCTATTGTGGGTTCCTGCATACCCCTGTTCCTGTGAAAGGATTTCCTCCAAACACAGTGGCACCTCCTATCATGGGTGTCAATACCGGTCCCATGTTTATATATTTCTGATTCTGCATGGGGGATCGCTGCAATTGCCCCTGTAGTGAATTCATTTTACACTTGCTCTAGCTGCTGTACCTGTTGCACTCTCAGGGCTCATGGCTGATACAATGTCTGATCCTGGGCAAACCCTTCCCTAGTTTGTGAGCTATATACTGGAGGATAAACTGTCCCCCTCTCTTGAGAATTGTCCATCTTGTGCATACCAGTGTCTCCTACATGTGCGCACAATGTGCTCTGTCGTCCCACATATTCAACATATAGGAGGAGCTCTTCTATATAGCCCCCCCTTGATCAAATCCTCCATGCACATGTTGATCATCTTTCTGTATATTCTAAAAATAACCGTGGTTATTCTACAAACCACCTCTTCCTCTATAGGCCATTCCTCTATCTCGTGGTACAAACCCATTCCCTCCTTGATCCATTTGGCACTGATTATCCGCCAGTGATGCACCCGCTGCTTACTGCATTACCAATCCTTCTCCACTTGTCAATATTGCCCCTTCTATGGCATACTTTTGATAATTTCTTCAGAAATAACTTGGCTTCCACAAGTTTTCCTAGCATTGTTTTTCTTTTTATTCTTCTCCTACAACAGCCAACAGTGATTGCACTATAGTCAACTGTACCTCAGGTTACTATTTCACTTCCCTTCCCACTTGTACTGCCACTGTTTTCACCCCGGCTTACGTGCTTCAAGAATGGATATAAGCAATCAGATCTTCTTCCTCTTTTATTCATTTCCTTCAAAAAGACCAGCTACTCTTATATTCTGCTTTAAATAAAACATAATGTTCCCATCTAGTACTCTAAATGTAAAACAAAGCATCCTGTTTGTGTGTTCTTATTGCAATATTGAAGTCTTTCTTCTGACTGCCTGTTTGTTTTTTTTAAATACATTGTAGTTCATTGATCGCCTATACTTCCTTAAAACCATATGTGCATGTATGTGTATGTGCATGTATGTATATGCATGTCACTCCCCCTCTTGTTGCAAGCATAACATAACAGAGATTATATCCTTGATCATCTATATTTTTTCCCCACTAAATCACGTCATCATGTGTAATAATACTCCATGCTGTGCTCAATAACTGTGCCAAACCTGCCTCAATGTTCTTTGTCAATGCCCAGCCTGGTTATACCTTATTCATAAATACATTTTATTATAACAAACCCCTGCAAAAACCTAAATACTACACTCTTTTTCTTGAAAATCTTATTAATCAATGTGCGTGCATCTGTAAAACATACTCCTTTGACCTAATGTTTTAAAATACATTTGTTTAAATATATCATGGCCCTTTGTCTATATTGTGCATGCATTAGCCTCAGCACGCTTTGCAAGCACTTCCCCTCATTGTCCATTGCTTCCCCATTCTAAATAAACATTTTTGCATTTTTACATGCATTTCCCAACATTGTCCCAGAAAAGCTGTTTATATCGTATGCATTCTTGCTATTCCCCTTAAATATTCACTGTGCTTAGTCTAATGTCATTCACGGCACAGTGTGCAAGAAGTGTGTTTGGTGTAGAAGTGGAGAAGTGGAGAGCGGTCTTGCCCGAGGGATCTCATTCGAAATTAGTGTTTGAAGGATTTGCTACAGTTCTCTTTTTGTTCTGCTCAAACCAAGGATTTTTCCATATACACACTGTGCATGCGCTGTGCGGTATGCAAGTCGTGTGTTTGGTGTTCGGGGACAGTGACTGGAGACCCTATTGTTAAGACCACAGTCTCTACCCTTCTACTACCTTATATGCATAGCTTTTGGAACAGTAGACCTGTGCTTTACAAAGCTCTGTTGAATTTTTACGTGATGTATGTGGAAGAATAACCCTGTGCCGATGCTGAAGGTGTACAGATTGCGTGGCTCAGCTGGTTATCTGTAAATCTGCACAAGTGGCAATTGTTGTCACTTATCATTGGTACCCATGACCTTCATACCCCATCTGGTGACTGTCGATTAATATCTTTGAGCCATTTGGGTGTATTATGAGTGAATACTTTTATCCATAGGTCTATGCTGCCACATTATCCATCTGGTGACTGTTGTGTCCATATCTTTGAGCCATTTGGGTAGTTACCTAATATTTGATCTTTGACTTCCACTGAATAGTACCCCTTCTGGTGACTGCGGATATATTCTTTGAGCCATTTGTGTGTACTAGTTGATGGATAAGACTTAACCGCTACTTGGGGCCATTGTTATATACAATGAAACTTTGCAGCAAATTGAAAGGGAATAAGAAGAAGGGATCTGGTAATGGTGCTGTGGACACTGGTGAAGTGAGTGCTCAAACGACCTCGAAGGAAAATAAGATCACTGACTTTTTCCCTGGCCAACAGGCTGTGTCCTCAATACATGAGAAGCCAGCTGCCCATACCGTCCCTTTTAATGAGGCTGCCTTTACTTCGGCGGAATCTGACCATAACAATTTGTTTTTGAATCTATGCTGCAGCCTGCAAGGACAAATCTCCAATATGGAGAGTGCACGACTGGCAGGGGCAACAATAAGTAATACTAATGCCCCTAATAGGGAGCCATGTGTCCCGATTGATTTATCTGCAACTATTAACATTCCTGCCTCTGAGAGATTGTCCTGCTCGCCGTGTTTGACTTGTCTGGCAGACGGTACCGTAGGCGTTAGTGCTGAAAGCCAAGAGCCCTTATCGTTGCTTGATATGCATGAGTGTGCAAATTGTACTGCTAGTAACAAGTTAAAAGAACTAGATGCACACAACATTGCTACAAACTTTGAGCAAAAAATTATGCTGAAACTGTCACACAGTATAACATATCAAGTGGAGAAGAGCGCTTTGATGTTGAAAGCTATGTTGAAAGGTGATACTGTGGGCTGTACTGCTGAACCCCTGATACCTATCTCCAATGTGCCACCAAAAACTAAACAAGTTGTTCCGGAACCCATAAACCTAGAATCTACACTAGTTGAGATTATGGCAGGGAGTGATCACGACGGTAATGAGGAGTGCCACTTGTCAAACATAGAGCGGACAAGGCAGGGTAAATTGAACTCTGATCCGATGACGAAAAAAGTGCTTCGGATCAAGGTGGTTGGTGAAAAACTGATCTCCTGGCAGCCCAAAACACGCAACGTCTTTCCATACGTGCACGAAAGAAGGTGCCCAGAAGAGCAAAAAGGGTTGCCCTTAAAACGGGTAACCTCACCACTTGGCTGCTTAGATCCTCAACACAAAAAGCTAAGACCACTTTACCCCCAAGGTACCACAAGTCACAGATGATGACTCCAGTACAAGTTCTACCGATTGTACTAATATGACCTTAGAAAGTAGCACAATCTCTATCAAAAATCCTGAGCCAAAAGTAACTCGGAGAGGTTGTGGGACCGGGGTGAGGCCTGACCTAAAGATCAATCCTAAGGTGTTTAAGGAAAGGGTTATCCCCGCTAGAGACAACAATTGTTATCTCCCTAAGAGATCGTTTACCATCTGTGCTGTCTCTAATAAGAGAAAGAAACCAATGAACCAAAGTAGGCTTTTGGAGATCCTTAATTGGCATCTTGCATTGAGTATCCTCAGAAGTGGAGACTTCAAGTTTGTGGAACAATGTTCAAACTCAATAAGCAAGGTCCACTGTTTCTCTGAAGCGGTGGTTGCACTTATCCGAGATTCTACACCTGAGCTGAAAAAGAATGGTATTGTGGTGGTTGTTGCATATGTGATTAACGCACGTGAGAGATTGAAGGTAAAACATAAGGATGAGGTTGGTCAACAGGTTAAATCTAAAACTACAAATAGGGAATGGCTTTGTTCATTTCTACCACCAATAACCATTCTCAAATGAGGTAATTTAACTATTGTCTCTTGGAACACACGTGGACATCGTTATTTGTTTGGGCCCTCTGCTTCCTATAGTCTCCTTGAGAAAGCTGAAATTATATTTTTACAGGCAACTTGGCTCCTCCGTTCTACCGATTTAGATGGCTATACTGTCTATTTTACTCATGCAAACAAAGGTGTAAAGGATAGGCCATATGGAGGACTGACCATTTTGGTCATGAACAATATTGACTCTACTGAGAGTATTCCCTCTACCTAATGATCTTATGGTTGAAGTACAGCTGAAGGGTGATCTTAAAATATTATTGGTCGATGTATATGACCCTCCCGGGGATAATTGTACTGTGGCAGTTCAATTGAACATTATGAGTGCATAACTGACAAATATGCTTTGTGTGGTAATGTCAATGTTATCTTAGGGGGAGACCTGAATGTCAATATTATACGAGATACTCATCTGAACAGTACTAATGCAAACTCACTTAGTGCTGGCAATCAAAAAAAGGAGAGGTGTAAAACATGTATTGCTGATTTACAGGTGGCGAATTAATTTGGTAATACAAAGTCATATTCTGGCAATATGTGGTCCAAAGTTTTATATTCCTCTGCACTGGACTACGTGTGCCTTAGTGATAAGATCTTCGCCCTGTTAGCAAACTTTCAAATCCTCAGTAACTCCTTTAGTGACCATGCTATGCTGGTCTGGATTTTCGTTTTTGAGAAAAAGGAGTTGCTGTTTTTTGATAAAGTTGGTGATGTAGTGCTAACAAGCATAGGCAATAGATTGGGTTAGTCAGATAGGAACATGGCGAAGGCTAGAGCTTGGAGTAGAGGTTTACTTGCTGAGTACATGTTGACACTTACTGCTGAAGAGATTATCTGTTGGATATTGTCGTGTATGCACGGTATGATGCCAATGGGTAGAAAACTTTGGTCGCACAAGCAGGAATTGCACAACCAGAGTCCATTTGATAAGGTAATATACAGCAAAAAGAAAAAATTGCACAGAGAATTGAGAGTGAGAGATCGCAACAACTTGCCCTTTCAGGTACTCGTCATTGAGAAGCGCAAGATTAAAAATACATACAGGCACTAAATTCGTAGATATCGTGCTTCGGATAATAATGCTGATTGGCGGCATATGGTACCTACATTACTCGACGGGGATACCAAAAAATGGTGGGCCAACTACAATTCTGAAACCAATTGAGGTAAGCACAAACTTATTTGTAGTATTGACAGTGCAACATGGGTTATATTTCTCTCTGATAAGCTCAAAGGGGAGGTGACCTGCCTTGAAAAAAAACTATTCCCAATTTAATAATAGATCGTGATGACATCATTGCGATAATCAAGCAATTGCAATCTTCCAGAGCCCCCGGTCCTGATGGCCTGTGTAATGTTATTATCAAGGACAATCCTGAAACCTGGGTGGCTATTCTTCTAACAGTTTTTGGCAAGATAGTTGAAACCAATGTGATCCCTAGCTCGTAGAGTACTTGTAACATCATACTGGTGTTTAGAAATGGCAAAGGCAATTTACTGCAGAACTTTCGCCTATTGTCTCTTACTGATGTGCCCAGTAAAATCTTTTGCACTCTGATCCTTAAAGAGATTAATGCCTGGATAGTTAGAGAGAACATCCTCGATTGAGGTCGGAGTGGGTTCCGAAAGGGATGTTCGACCAACAATAACATCTTTCTGGTAAATACTCTGATCGAACAAGCTAAGAGCTGTGACGATCTCCCGCAGTACCTGCTATTCGTTGACTTCTCATCTGCGTTTGACATGGTTGACAGAAACAAATTATAATCAAAACTCGAAAGGATGGGTATGCTGGAACACCTTCTTTATGCGTGTAAAATGGTGTAGGAAGACAATATAGCTATGGTCAGGCTGAATAACCAGGGCTTGATGTCTGGTCTGATCTTGGTTAGAAAAGGTGTAAGGCAGGGGTGTGCCTTAGCACCTATATTGTTCAACCTGTTTATGACGGACTTCGGAGGCATCTTTATGGATAAATTGAACACATTCCCAAAAACTGGTAATAACAAAGTAGGGTGTATTGGCTATGCCGACGATTTGACTATATTTGACAATGCTTATATGGGCATCTGTCACAGGCTGTCTGTGCCTATGTAGAGCAAAATGGCCTGAAAATAAATCTTGAGAAAACTCAATTTATTACTGTTGGACGAAAGTGCTGTAAAAAGACTTCTTGGCACAAGTATCTGGGACATGAGGTGTAACCTCAGGAAAAGTAACAGCAAATGAGATACTACAGCAAAATAAGAGATCAAAGGTATTGTCCACTATGGCTGCTGTTATGTCCTTCTCTAAGCGGACTTCTGGGTATAGTCTTCTTGGTATTCTTAACATATATACACAAAAACTGCAGCCTTCCTGTATGCACTAAAGACATCTTATTTAGATTGGTCCTCCAGGACGGATCTAATGGAAGGTTTTTTTTGGAGAAGAATACTGGGATTAACTAACTATACTCCAATGCAAGCAGTCAGACTGGAGATGGGACTAATCTCTTTGTCTTCGCTTATAGAGTTTAACAGAGCTAAGCTGTTTATGAAAATAAAATATGCTGGACCTAGTTCTCTCTTGTTCATCCTTCAATCCTCATTGGAGTGCGAGTACGGCATGGCACTGTTTAAATTCAGAGAAAGAAACAAGCAATTCTTTAATAAAATAGGCTGGTCACCATGCTGGGAGCATGGAGAAGGAGCCATGCTTAAGTCACTAATAAAATGTGTGGAGAAATGGTACTGGGCGAAGAGCCATGAAAAGGTTTCTAGTATGAAGTCCTTGAAATCTTTCTCTAGGATGTTCTTTATGTATAAACAGCCTCAAATCTATTTAAAACGATTTCCCTCTTTGGCCACACGTAGATTATTCATGAGTATAAGACTCAACCGCTTGGATATTCTAGGGATTAAGGATGCCTGGATGGATATCCCAGTAGAAGAAAGGATGTGTAAAATTTGCCTGGATGGACATACAGTAGAGTCTGCTAGACATGTGTTGACAAGTTGTCCGACTATGAGACCTGTATAGGAATGCAACTTCACTAATTATGTGGAAAATCTTGAATTCATTACCAGCGAATTATTCTGGCTTAGGCGTCTGTCGGGCTATAGCTTGGGCCTCACAATCGCCATTACACAGGTGTGGAAGAGTGTTATCAAGTACCTTATGGAATTTGAAGAGGAAGTCAAATTGTTATCAGATCTTCAATTATTTGTTCCTCGGTTAGTGCTGTGATAGTTACCTACCTCTCTGTTGGATGTGACAACTCTGTAGCCCTATTTGAAAAATGTAATTGCTTAAATCCTGGTCAAAGCTTACGACATTCCATGATATGCTGTAGCTATATCAACTTATCTAGTGCTCTCTGATTGTGAGGGATTGTTTTCAACTTAATATGCTTTTTATTTTATTCTTTTTTTTCTTGTTCTGTATGTATGTACATTTGGACTTTTCTACATTTCGTAAATGAAGTGATTGCTGACATTTTCCTTTCTTTTTTTAAAAGAAATTTATGACATATGTGTACATTTGGTTATATAGATTTGTATTAAAGTTTATAACTATATACACAATGAAAAAAAGTAATTCACTATTACATCAGCCTACTTTTTACTGCAATTTGCACTCATAATTAAATTTTGACTCTCGGCGATAACAATTTGTGTGATCCTGGACACATGTTTTCATTTTCTTCTCCAAATGCCCCTATATTGCCTAGATATTATGTATGGTGAGGGAAACATTGTTCCCGTTTTTGGCACCCCTCAAATGTGCTCTTAACTTTGTCACATATCCCTAAACCTGCATGTATAAAACCCATGACTCTACATTGTATTGCAATACATATCTCATGCCTTCCCTCTATTGTCAATTATCAATATTCTCATCATCCTAGTTACCTACAACACTCTTTTGTGCCCCATTTGACAACCTGTCTTTTTCCCTCATAGCGCACTGAAGACTATTTTAATACATTTTTGTCCTCTCTCCTTCTCATTTGCACAATTGGCCCATGCATGCTCCAGGACCTATGCTCTTTCTAAATGCCCCATCCCTCCTCAACAAGGGACAACTATTTGCCCAACATAAAATCAACAACTAAGGGGCGCTTTAAGTGTGTGCTCAAAAATAAAGCATCCATCGACACCCCATTAAATGACCAACCAATCCCCTAAAAATGGGAATTACCTTATGCAACCCTAAACAGTGTTTCAATGGGGCCACCCAGCTCTCACATATACAATAACCGGGGGTAGCTTCTTATGCAAAGCCAATATATTCAAAACAAAGTTCAACCATATATGCCATGAAAAAATGCTATTTTCCAAAATTTACTTATTTGTTAATAACTCAGTGGGCATCAACCACATTAACCCATAATCGAGCATTCCTACTTCAAAACATATATACAAAAGGTGTCCTACTTTACCCACAGCCTCGCTGAAAACATTTGTCAACAGCATATTTCTGCTTCTTCTGCCCATCTTGTCTAAGCTACATTAACTCACACAACTATCCCTGTAACTGTGAATAAGTCTGTCAACTGTTATCTCCTTAACATTAAACAGACATCCTAGCAGCTTCCAACAGTGCGGATTTGAACATAATTTACTGTGTGTGTCACGCTGGCTTTCCGCCAAGCTACGCACATTGCATAAAAACAAATGGTCCCATTTCTGTGAAATTTCACTTCCATAATACAAAATATTTCTTATTCTCTGTGCTTTATGCTGGGGAGAAAGAATGTGTTGTCGGATTTAGTATGACTTTGATTTACAACCCCTACATTCCTTTCTTTGTAACTGCATAGTTCCCCGTTTAAATCAAGATTACTTGCTCTCCCATGTCTTACCTTCTGTGCCTTTCGCCTACATGAAGCACTATGCACATTTTTACTGTTCAAGACTTATTGGATTCCTAAAGATGTCAAGAATGTAGGTATATAAAATATAACCCTTTATCTACCATCATTCGCCTGTTTCAAGGGTGCAAACTAGCCACACTTTTTTGGCTGCAATTCATTTTTGCCTGATTCTTTCTCCATAACATTACAAAATAACAAATATGAGTGCCCTCATCAAATAGCTTACTCAACACTCTATCTTTTTCCCTTATCCCTGCTTATCTCTAGGGTGATACACACCATCTACCTTAAATAAATAATTACATTTTGTCTCCATTTTGTATACCTTATTTGTCACTTTTCGACACATTTAATTCCAAAACAAATACATAACAGACAAGTTGACTATCACATTAATTCTCATCAGCGCTCTTTGCTTCTATCTTTTGCCCCTAAACTACCCCAATAGGAGTTTGAATCCTTCCCTCTCACAGACCTCTCTGTGTGCAGCCCAGTTTACCCACTTGGGATTTGAAATGAGTCCTTCTAGATGCTCCTTGAGTGTAGGAAACTGGGATAACTGATGTTCCTTGTCTTGACGCTCCTCGTCATACAGCTTTAAACAATACTTCTCATCATATATTCTACAAACCCTGTTACTTCTTACTATTACCACATTACTTATCTTAAACTACCCTATTGCTCTTCTAAACTACCACATGACTTTTTAAACCACTGATTATTTTTGAATTACTTTTTGCATTAATTCTAGATTATTTCTACATTGCTTCTAAATTACTTCTAGATAACTTGTTTAAAGACCACGCATTACTTTTCTACATTATCACAAACCCCTTAATTATATAGCTAAGACATATTATTTCTCCCTATTTACCTCAGTCCCCCATAATACATACCAAAATCCACAAATTTCAAAGAGCGCCATCCTTCATTCATGCTGACAGTCATGGGGAGACCGCTTATGGTAAAATGGGGGCACGCTGCAGATTCATTTACTTACCTTGCCACTCTCCCCAGCCATCTTCCCATCTCTGCCAGCATAGATCTGGGTTCTTTCATCCCTGGAAAAAAGATCTTCAGGGTCCCTTCGTGCGGTCGCCAAGTGAACAGGAGGACCCTCCTTGAACTTTGACATCTGTGGACTCGGGCACTTGAGACAGAATAAGCAGGGAGACGGGACGTTGGTCACTTGCTTCAATAGTAATCTTTAATGCATGTGCACATGACACCAGTAACAACAGCACTGGGCTCCCAAAATAATTGTTTTTTTTAATACACTTTTGAGACTGATGCAACATTACATATAATTGCAAAATACAAATCTGATTGGTCCTTTCAACCAGAAATAAATCCCTACCTGTCTGTGATTGGCTGGATTAACTGTCACTCACAAAGCCCACATAACTTCCTTTTGGCAGGCATGGTTTGACTGACACATAATTCAGCCGGACCTAGTTATAAATCCTTTATCGCCTGCCGAAAGCAGGCCCATATCTGATTGCCGAGACCTGCTAACTTCATTTGGCAGGCTATAGTGTGGGAAACGTCATGAGTTCATCTTATTTGTTGCTAACTAAGAGCTGCATGCTCTATTTGGTAGCTTTCCCAGGCCTTTAGCTGATCTACTATCCACCACTGTCTGCATTTCCTGCCAAGAAATTGTAAATATACCCCACCAACATACTTGTCTACAGTGAACTGCTGCCAAAAGTTATTTCACATGAGAATGATTCGACTATTTTAACATCTGCTTGCAAGACACCATTTTATATTTGGCCTCCATTTTAGAATTCATCTGAGCTTGCTTACCCTACAGACTCGGCCATGTTACCAAATGGAGTACCAATCTACTTTTGTACATAACTCTTTTTCTACCAGGTCCCAGACTACATTTTTAGATATCAATGATGTGTGTGTAATACCTGAGACACCTTGCTTGGGGCATTCTGACCCCACGAAATATCAACCTGCATGCACCCCTTCTCTTCAAAAACACTATAATTCAGATTTATACAATACTGGAACCATTGATCAGCCTGGCATGTTACTTATATTCAGTTTGATAGGGGTTTGGGGGGGGTGTAGGACCTTCTCTACAACTTGTAGTCTCAGAGAGCGAGTAAAGTTAAAGTAAAAATGCAAATTGCTATTTTCATTCATAATTGAGCATTATGCACGGGCAGACATTAATTCATCTTCTGATCTAATAATCTTCTCCCATGAAAAATAGAGCCTATGTGGCCGAGGCCTTCCGGGCAAAGTGCCGGTGGACCAGCCCAGGCCTGGCTGTGATTCCTGCTGTTTGATTTCAAAAAAATGACAATGCTGTGCCAAATACATTTCCTTTGATCTCATCTGTATCTTGTGGATCTTCAGGTGATGAGTCAGTTTTTGGTTCCCCCAATGGAGGCCCTGTAGGGGATTGTTCCAGAACTGGGGCTGCCGTTGCCAGGATGGGGCAGGAGAAGTTGGAGGCACTGGAGTATGTGCTGGTCCCAGAACGGGTGGTGCAGACCTTCCCGGGGAGAGAGCACGACAAGGTTCGCAGGAGGCTTATGCAGATAAACTGCTGCCACAGGAGGAGCAATGAACCAAGAGGGAAATGCCTCCTTAGTTAACCTGTTCTAAACAGGAACAAGGGCTGGGACTTCATTATCCCCATAAATGACCCAGTCCTCACTGGCTTGCAAACTGACTTTAAAATCCATAGAAGAGGCTGCCATGGGAGCATAGGTTGCTGTACCTGTTACCCACAGAGGCTGGCTGGGTGGCAAGGAATAGGTATCCAAATATTCCAGAGTCATTAAAGATGGCAGGTAAGCCGTATACCAGGAACGCGTAGGAAGCTGAAGACCAGAGCTCATTCAGACTCTCAAACAGTCCCAGTAATGGTAATGATAATTTTGGGGCAAGTCCCGGTAGGTACTACGCCATCAGAGCCAGAGGCTGCGGGTGTCCCCAGATCCTTTGTGCCTATGTCTACTAGTAGGATCTGAAGGCTCTTCAATGTATGTACTTGTCAAAGTCTGTTGGGACTCAGGTTACACTGCTCCTGGCAGATGTGACCCCTCTGAAAGGGTCCTCCCTCCAAGGTGCTTGCTAGAACAGCGGCGGAATTACCTTAGCCTTGAAGTTCCTCCTCACAGACTTGCACTGGGGTCAAATGCTTCATTTCTGTCACTGTGATGTAACAACAAGAATTTGTTCATGAAGGCACTTGAGTTGAGTCTCAGGTGCCTATCCACAATGCACCTCGCTGCATAATCCAGAGGTTTTAGCAGCTAATGACATCTCTTATGATGTTAAGGTGAGAGTCTGCTGCAACACTTAAGAACAAGTACCAGTACCTGCCTTAAGGCACCTGGAAACAAATTCTGATATACTTAGTTGACTCTGGCACCTCAGAATGAACCCAGATGCCCTTAGGCTAGACCAGTGCCACCGAAAAGATCAAGTATGGGTTGCATGTTCACCTCAGCAGAGATCCCAGAACTGCAATGTAGAGGGCCTTCGCATAGCCCACTAACTGAGGAGTTCTGCCAGAAGCTGTCCTATTGCCTTTGAAAAAGAAATGTTTATTCACTCTCACTTCTGCAAAACATTCTTAGAACTGATACCTGCCAATAAATAAGGACTCCCCAAAGTCTGCACTGAAAGGGAATAGCATAAGTAACATTAGGGCGTATATTGCTAATACACAAGGACTCCAAAACATCCTTTTCAGTTCAGATTAAAAGAACTGACAACTTGCAACACCCCAAATAAGTTTCTATTGGTGACTGTAACAATAAGCATGGAGACAGTGTGTGAGAGAAGGGTGGCTGCTGAAATACCGAAGGCTGGGAAAGAGCAACTGCAAAAGCATATCCAACCTCATCCACCTATTGAAAATCGACTCTGGTATGTAAACTTGGGTTATGCCATCCCCCTTGTTGGGTGTCCTGACCCACGTTTGAGCTATCATGCTGCAACATTTGGTGCTGTGGGCTTAGAAAATCCAAGATGGCCAAAAAGCCCACAAGTGCGCCAGAATCCAGGAGAACCACGCAGTTTGTGCGCACACCAAAATGGTTACCTAACTTGCCACCCACCAGTGTAAAGAAAGATCTTTGTTAACAAAATCCACTGTTACTGATGTCAAAAAGTTGCTGAAATCGTGACTCATTGGACCACTTTAAAGATTCAACCCTTTTGTGGGGTTCCACATAACCATCTTACTGTAAGGAGCCCCATCAAAACAATGTTAAGCAAGGATTATTTACTACCATGTAAGAACCATTCCTGTTTGGAATGCATTAATCCAAGAAAGATCCCAAAATTGCATGCAGTACCAACAAAATCCTCAAGGCGGCGCTAGCGGTCTAAACTCTGACAGGAGAACTGAGTGCAGTTGCTGACAAAGGGATTTGACTCAGCTGACTTCAAAGGCTGCATTTTAATTAAAATTAGCCACCTGCTGTTCCCAGAGGCCTGAAGCCTGGGAAACCCTCTCACCTCCAGAGATTCACACCAGGAGTTAGAATCTCACATAACCTCTTGATTGATAGAAGGCAGACTGGCTGGGAGCCTCCTGGAGACCACACAATAGGCTCTTGCAATTGAATAGGATATGTTGATTTTGACTGTTTCCTGTCAACAAAGGCCTGCCTGCCAGAAGACACATGTGACTGACCCACCCAAGTCTTGGAGGCGGACTCCAACACTCTGAGAACTGAATTGAAAGCAAAATATATATTTTACAGAAACACTGATAACTCTTTATAATCAAATGACAGAAATGTATAACTTTGAGAGCCTTAATTTAAAAAATGTACCTTCAATTCAAGCCCAAACTCCGATTTGTGTGATGTTCTGGGGCAAAACCCTGCTATTTATGTATACTACAGACTCTGTGTTTAAGCTAGAGACATGTTAATTTACTGGAGTATGTATGGACAGGCCGTGTACATGTGTACAAATCGGGAGAAAAATCCAATGTTGCAAAACCACTGAAAAGCACAAAATATTGCCATTTCTGAATGCAAGCCCCCAGGAAGAGCAGAGTTTGAACAGGGGCTACCATCAGTACATGCATGATGGGTGCATGTAATTTCAAACCACTGTGTATCTAGGAAGTGTGCATTTTGATCAAATATAGATTTTGTGGGCAAACTGACCAGGGGAGGGTCCTCTGACCCATAAAACCTACAGCATCACTCTGACTCACAGTTCCTTCCCCAATCATGGGAGAGGGGAGAATTGGGCCAATGGGCAGTTGAGAGAGGGGCTGGCTAGTGATGCTGCACACACACCCACTTTCAAAACACATAAAAGCGGACAGATAGGGACATTCAATTCCATTTGCTGCAACGCGCTCTGCCGGACCACACAAAATCCAGAAGATACCAGATTCAACACTTAGACTTTAAAACTCCAAAGAACTTGATTCAGAACTCAAAGCAAGGGCCTAAACCCATAAACTGAAAACTCTTCTCAGCGGGCCTCAGCATCCAGCAAACCTAACAGCGATAGCAGCATCCAGGAGCCGTGCAGATCAGCGCTGGGTCCAGAGAAAGTTGTGCAGAAAGATCCAGAAGCAGTGCTGTACCCAGAGAAAGCAGAGCAGTATCCAGAACCAGAGGCAGAGCAGAGCTGACCCAGACCGCTGTTCGCAGAACCAGAGAGCTGACCCAGACGCTGTGCGCAGAGACCGTCCGTGGCGAGTGAAGAAAACCTGACCAGATCCGTGGTGAGGCCCATTCTATTTCTAAATATATTGTGAGTACCTAGCAGAACTGTGCTGAACCAATCTCTTAGTTAAAATAATATAATTCAATCTATTTTAATCTAACCAGAACTGTCGCCTGTCATTTGCAAAGCTGTCACCTGTCATTTCTAGTTGCTAGCTGTAACCTGTCACTTTGAACTTTTAAAATTTCAAATCTGAAAAACGACCTTTACCATATCGCTCATATCTCCGTGACCGTTTGTCTTAGAGACTTGCAGTAACTTTCCTCTGAAAGCTGGGAATCTTGGCTTTTCAACGAACCTATAACCGCATTCCTACTCCCTATACTTTTGCCGCAATTGCGAAAAACGCACTCGCGAATTTGCCGCGATTTGCAAATTTCTCCACGTGTGAAAACAGCAGCTTCCTTGCTTTCATTTGCCAAAAATTCGTTTAACCTGCTAATCATTCCTAGAACATTGCTAAAGTAAGCCTGAACTAATTTAAACCAACTAATCCTCAACCTGAACCTCCAGAGGGAATTAGAATCATTTTAGCACATTTTCCAATATATCGCTATCACATATGAAAGCATTTTGGGCCTGTGTTTCAAACTTCTGTAGTCTAAGCTTGCTGGGGTGAACTGAATTACATTTGATTGCATTTCTGAGAACTGTGTGCTTTCCTTCCATTTCCTTGCATTGCATATAAAGGGGGGAGGGGATTGCCAGAGAAAAGTGATTACATTGTTTTGTTGAAATCATATTGAGTATTTTCTGTATTGCATTTTCATTCAACATTACATCCATCTGAACTTATATAAAGCATTCTCTACCACCTTATTCTTCTGTTGCTATTCACAAGTGTGCTAGTGCCAGACTATCCATTATTGATTACTGCTCAGATTAAGTATGATATCCAAGTATTAATTTATCATTAAGTGTGATATATATATATATATATATATATATTGTTTAAATTCTCCAATAAACCTTTTAACTTGCAAAACAGAACTACTTCTTGGCTCAGTGGGGTCAGGGGGATTCCAAGAGAGGGGTGTTATATAGGGGTAGTCATCCAGAACGCATGAACTGGACATAAAGATATATCAATAAGGGTTTCCATTCAGTATCCCAGACTAGGCATTGACTTAGCTGTAGTGTTGAATTGAATCCTCTTACAAATTGGGGGCTCGTGCCGGACGTTTGGATTAGATCTATCACTTGTGCAGATTAATACAGCGTGCCAGCTGACCAGATACACATATCCGGTCGGATCACACGCTGTGTTACGCTGTAAAGCACTCCTCAAAGGAACGCTCTAAGGAAAAGGTCTGTTTTGCAAAAATAAAATACAAACTTCTGTAAGTCAGGACAGAGACCAATCTCTAGAATGACGACCTTGGTAGATATGAAAATAGCCAGAGAGCACTTCTTACATAAGTTATTTGTGAGAGGTGAGTGGACTCATCAGGACCAAACGGTTTGGTTGCAGGCAATCGCGAAACAGGTCACTGAAACAGGGTCAGATATATGGGGAGATCAGGGTCCCCTACATGTGGCCCTGAGTGAACTATATTTGGCCCCGAAGGCCAAGGATGAGCACCACAAGATTGCCAGGGTAGCGGCATATTTATATTTACATATGGGAGCCATGCAGGACAAATGTGCTGAAGGCCAAGATCTGGCGAGTAGGCAACTGCTGGCATTACAGAAGGCCCAATCTGATCTGGACTCTTCTGAGCAGAGGCTGCTCAGGAGCCAGGAGTCAGAAAACGACAGCAGACGGTACATCACTAAAATAAAGGAGGATATGTATGTGCTGCAACAGCAAAAGGCGGACCAGGATACCAGATTTCTGGCCTTGCAGAAGGAGTACCAAGAAGGTTTGGACTCCCTACTGCAGAGCCAGATAAAGCTGGAGCAACAGTTAGACTTCAGTAGGGCATGTGCTGAGCAGGTAGTCACCCTGCAAAGCCACCTAGATAGGGAGAAGGCAGAGAGCAATAAACTGATTTTGAAAGACCTGGATACCCAGGCAGAGTTTGACCAGGAGCGCCAGAAAACTGGTGCCTTCCAAAGGCAAAGGGACGACCTGGCGGCACAGATGCAGGCTCTCAGTCAGGAAAGGGATACCTTAGGCCAGGAAGTCTGCCACTTAAAAAGGAAAATGGAAGAAAATCACCTGGCCCTCCAGGGACTGGGTGACCTCCAAAAAGAACACCAGAACTTGTTAGAGCACACCAGGAAGGTGGAGGATGCTCTGGCAAGAAAGGAGCAGGCCAATAGGGACACAGCTCAGGAGGTAACCCTCCTGCAGCAAAAACTGGCCCAGTGCTCCAGGACCAATCAGGAGGCACAGAGAGAGAATGAGGCTCTCTGCCAGCACAATGATAGACTCCAACAACAGGTAGCGATGCAGGAGAGACTGATAGAGTCTAGTAAGGCCTTAACTGAGGAACTGAAGGCGCAGGCTCTTGCATTGCAACAGGGAGCAGGGGCGGATAGAGATGAGGTTCGCTGGGAAAGAGAAACTCCTGAGCATAACCCCAGGAGCCCTAGTACCAGAGGCCTTTATCTCTCTCAGTCCCTGGACTCTGCCACCCCCATGTCCCCTGGCGCACATGAGCACAGGGCCACAGGGATGGCAGATTACTATCCAGCCAGAAGCATGGGGCTCATAGGCCAGTACCACCCAGGAATGGAGGGGCGGGCATCCGGGTATGGGCACCCAAGCACAGTGCAATTTAATGGGGAACCCCAGGAGAGTAGGCCCATTAAGGGCATCCTGAAAACCTCTGCCCAGTTAGGTCAGTGGGGGGGGTACCCATCAAATCCTGGCAGCAAGGAGGGATCTGAAGACTCCTCTGAGCGGTACAGGACACAGGAGACCAGGTCCCCACATTCTGCCAGCCATTCCCAGGCTCGCAGAATCCGGGAAAACCTGGAAGAACAGACGGGAACCTCTGGGAGCAGTGCCTCTGAGTCAGAAGATGAATGGACCAGGGTTACCCAGACCAAAAGGGCCAATAAGACAAAAAGGGCCTTGCTTAAGGACCCCTTAAAGCAGATTAAGGCAATCAGGAGCGTCATCACGCCTTATCATAAGAACGCCAAGTATTCTGTTTGGGAGCACTTAGAGTTGTTTGAGCAAATGATGGAGACTTTCCATTTGAAGGACAGCCAAAGCTGTATTCAATATGTAAAGTGGACCTTCTCCCCGGAATACTCCAGTTTCTTTGCAGGGCTGGAGGACCAAAATCATTTAAGATGGTCCACCTATAAGGCGGCCATCTTGAAACATTTTTCTACTCATAGAAATCCTCAAGAGGCTCGCAAGGCAGCCTACAATTTACAATGTGGGGAGGATCAGGCCCCACAAGAGTTTGTGCAGGAGTTAAAGCGTGCCTTTGCACAGACCACAAGAAGGGTGTGCACGGATAGCAGAGAATTTATTAATACGTTTTTCCATGCCTTGCCCAAATACATAATGACCCAGCTCGTGAGGGATTTTCACCAGAAAAGATCTTTAGACTGGGTCATTGAACAGGCGACCCGGATCTATGAGGTGCAGAAGCCAATAGAAAATGAAAATAATGCGCCCAAAAACCCCAAAGCCAACAACACCCCTGCTGCTGCCAAGGTGGCAGAGGTAAAGGTCACCCCCGTTTTAGATTTGGAGATGGGGGGGCCTAAAAACCTACCTGCACCTAATAATGCTAGGCCCAGAAGGCCCTCGGGCCAGTCACAGACAGGGAGCCAGGGAGGCAGCCCCACAAATGGGGTCCCTCGCTCTCCTGATTATGTAAGCCCCCGTTACAAGGGAAACAGACCCATCCTGGGTTATGTGTGGACTCCTCCAGCCCAAGGGGGGGGATCCAGCCAAGCACCTAACCCAGAGAACTTCCCTCCCAACTTCTCACAGGAGGGCAGAAACTCACCAAACCCTGGGCAGAACTTCTTCCCCAGGTATCCACCCAACTTCCAGCCCCAAAATCCTCCACCCTTCTTTCCCCAATTCCCTGAGCCCAGACAACCGAATCCGGTAGAGGGGAGGCCAAGGGTGGAGGGGTATCCAAATCTTCCCAACCAGGGGTACTACCAAAGAAGGGATAGCTACCCTTCCCGGGATCAGCCCAGGGGAGAAAACAGGGCCCCGTATCAGCCTGAGCGGGTTTCCCAGTTAGAGCGCCAGGTTCAAAACATGGCGCGGGATCTGGGTCACATACTGAGGGCTCAGCAGAACCCTCAGATCGGCATGCCAGCGCAGAACGCACCCAACTCTGGACCTGGTGCTCCAGAACAATGACGGGGACAGCACCCCGATAACTCACCGGTTCCCAGGGAGGAGGCACAAAGGGAAGGGGGGTATAAAGCCTGGGAGGAAGCTTCCTTCCTCACTTGTAAACAGCCCCTGGAAACCCAGGAACCGGAAACAAAATCTCTTGCCCCTGAAAGTCTGCCTCCTAAGGAGCAGAGGGGGGGTAGGAGAAACAAAAGACCCAAACAGACTCAGTTTGAGGAGGAGGTACAGATCTTCCAATTTGAGGGAGAGGGATCCTCAGAAGATCCTGGGAAAAGGATCTTCTCCTTCAGAGATGGGGGAACTCCTCCCAAGGAAAAATGGGCCCCAAGGGATTCCAATCCAGACTGGGGAGATGTGGAGACTGAGCTACCGCCGCCCATCATCTCATCCCAGAACCCACAATACCAAAATCCCCTGGTTCAAACCCATCCTGATGACTGCCTCCAAAAAGGGCGGGGCGGCCCAGAACCGGAACCAGGGGAACCCACAATGGCTCTGATCTCCAGTTGCCAACTTTTTCTTTCAGATTCCCAAGGCTCTCCACAGAAGTCTGCCCAAATTTCTTCTCTTGAAATGTCCAAAACCAGAAAGTTAGCCCACCAGTTGTCCAAAAATGTGCATTATCTGTGCCCCCTTGAGGAGAAGGAGGGAAGATACTATGCCCCGGTACAAGTACAGGGGCAGGGTACAATTCTGGCGCTGGTGGACACGGCATCTCAAGCTACCCTTCTGTCCAGAAGGGCCTTTGATGAACTGAATGCAGGAAGGGGAGGGAATTACCAAATTCCTCTCACCTCACTTCCTGGACAACTCCAGAACTTTGACGGGAAGGAAATTCCCGTCGAGGGGACGGCAGATTTGGACATTAAAATTGGGCGACACAAGTTGAAACACCCGGTCATAGTTGTGACTCCAGAGGGCACCCCTTGTTTACTGGGGAATGACCTCCTGAGGAGGTTGTCACCCTTAATAGATTGCGTAAACAAGGTCCTCTGGACCCAGACTAGCCGACCAATAAAATTAAAACAGAGTGTCAACCATGTTAGTTTAAACGGCACCTGCCACATGGTTGAACAAAAATCTGACCAAGTAGAATTTCACTTCCAGAACAACCAAATTCCAGACGTGACAGTAATAGCAGTAGGACAACAGACTGGTGATGGGGGGTCCTCTCTATTTCTGAAAATCAACATTCCTTCCAGTTTAAGGTGGTATTCCACACTGGAAGGAAACACCCTGAAATTCTTTACTAATCCACAATCAGAAACTCCCACTCCTATAGTCCAGAAAGATGTGAAATCAGCTCAAAGCCTGGCTGATATTCAGCAAATTGGAGAGCAGTTGTTCATCCCTGTTCAGTTAAATGATGGGAAGGACTCTGTTCTCGCTCAAGTGTGTGTGAACAACGGTAAGAGCTTCATCAGCGAAGCCATGTTTCGCCAACTCCCAAAAGATCCAGCCATTCCCACCTTCAAACTGATAGACAAATGGGAAATGGGCCTGGAAGCACCTAATTCCAAACATCTCCCAAGCAGGTGTATGCTCGAAATCTCCATTGGCAACAAGAGCATAGTCCACAATTGTTGGGTCGTGCGAGACGTACTGCCGCCTTTTACTTAGGCAGTGACATTCTCAATCGCTTTGCCATTAGTTTGGACCTAATAAACTTCAAAGCTTGGTCCCGATTAGCGGATAATCCCATGGGCTTTGATGATCCAGAAAAAGCATTTAGGTCAGCTCAATTGCTACCTTATGCAGTTGAAATTCAGATCAAAGAGGAGGTCACCATCCCAGAAAGGACCCGACAATTCTCCCTGGAAGTGAAAGCTAAAAGAGGACAATATTTGCAAAACCCTGATGCTTACATACATCTAAATGCTTCTCTCCAACAGCAAGGGTTAGGGGTAAACCCAACACCAGTAGTCAACATAGAACATGACACCATTCTAATAGAGGTGGATAACAGCGACTTAAAGAGTATTACTCTAGCCGCAGGCACCATTATTGGAATGGCGGTTGATGACTGACATTTTTCCATTGATTTAGGTAATGAACTGTTAGGGCCAATCCCCAAGGACTGCGTTGACCGTGACAGTGAGGACAATACAACAACAGACAGGATTTTTACCCGGCATGGGGGGAACTTCCTGCTGTACACTTCCTGCCCCTATGGTAAGGAAGATGTGACTTGTGACTTCAGGAGGGATGAGGTGATTTTCCAGGTCCATGAGGGCTGCCTTTCCCACCTGAAGCCTCCGGTCCAAATCAGCACTCTGACCAGGGACTTCTCCACCCAGCTGGAGGAGGCCGCGGAGATAGCCAAACCAGAAGTCTTTCCAGGCTTCAGGCAGATGGTGGAAGAGAGAGTCAACCTAGCTGATGCCTGTGTGACTCTGGAACAAAAGCAAAAGTTGAAACAAGTTTTCTTGGATTTCCAAGATCTCTTTGCGGTAGACTCATATGACTGCGGTCGCACTGACATCCACACAACAACAATCCCAACGGACCCTGGCATGACTCCTGTGTTTGTGAAGCAATATCGCTTGCCTCTCGCATCAATGGAGTCCCTTACTGAAATAATTAAGAACCTTGAGTCCCGGGGAATAATCCGTCCAGTCCACAGCACCTTCAATAATCCGGTGCTGGGAATATTGAAGCCAAACGGCCAGTGGAGACTCTGCGCTGACCTCAGGGAGCTCAACAAACGGGTCCATACTTCCCGATGGCCTCTGCCCTACATTGACCAAGGGCTGGCCCAGATGAGGGGTCACAGGTATTCACGGCAATAGACCTGACCAATGGATACTGGACCGTGCCGGTCAGTAGGGAGGACCAATACAAGCTGGCTTTTACCTTTGGGGGCCAGCAGTATACATGGACCCGGACTCCCTTCGGATACCTTAACTCCGGTAATGAGTTCAATATTTTCCTACATAAGGCCATGCCCGACCTGGGTGCGAGGGGTAACCTGGCTTATGTAGATGATGTCCTCATCAAAAGTTCATCTGTGGAGGAACACATAGCGGAGATCCGTTATGTTCTGACCCAGTTGAGGGCCGCCGGAGCAAAACTTTCCTTTCAGAAAGCACAGTGGTGTAGAACCCGTGTTAATTTCTTGGGGCATGAGATTACTCCTCAGGGTCTCTGTCCCCAGGAAAAGAAAGTGGAAGCACTTCAGAAACTGAAAGACCCCACAACTCCGCGGGAACTAAGGAGCCTCCTTGGACTGACTAATTACAGCAGAAAGTTCATTGAGGGCTACGCAGAGATCACCAGACCCCTGATTCATCTCCTGAAGGGGGGGGTCAAGTGGGAATGGGGTTCAGAACAAGCCGAGGCAGTAAAACAACTCAAAAGAAGCCTCTCACAAGCGCCTTGCCTAGCTTACCCTGTCAGAAACAAGGAGTTCTTCCTGGAGACGGGGTTCTCTAATACGTGCTTGACAGCAGTATTATACCAAAAGCATGACAAGGTCAATAAAGTAATCTCCTATGCAAGCAAAACTTTATCCTCTGTGGAGGAAAAATTCAACGATTGTGAGAAGGCACTTCTGGCAACGGTGTGGGCATTGAAGAATTACCGCCCGTTTATCCATGGAGAACACATCATAGTGGAGACTCCACACCAGCCTCTGCAATATCTCCAAAGTGACAGAATCCGGGCCGGAAATGTAATTCCCGAATTACTTCCTGGATTCTGTCAATGCAAGGCTTTCCTGTGGAGGTCCGATATGGCCAAAACAAGAAGAGTCCCCTCGCGCAAGGTCTGGCTGACTTGCATGATTGTGCCAGAGAAAACTGTCTCGAGGACGAAAGTCTAAAAATCAAGGACAACATGGAGGCATACCTTAATTCCCCCCACAAAGTCTTTGAAGAAGACAAGTGTGAGGGAATGCCCACTGTATATGTGGATGGATGCTCTTACCATGTTGACAACGACGGGGAGAAAGAACTGGTGGCCGGCGTAGGGAATGCATGGGTGAATGAGTCCCCAGAACCCTCCGCTGGATACAAAATTGGTCCCCGAAGTAGTCAGGTGGCAGAATTGATGGCTGTGCATCAGGCCATCCTCACTGCTGTCCAGCATCAACTCCACGAACTGGTCATAATCACAGATTCGGATTATGTACGGAACGGGTTCGTGGAGCACCTGGTTAATTGTTAAGCCAGAGGCATGTTATGTGCTAACAACAAACCCTTGAAACATGGGTAGTTGATCCAAAACATTGATGATCTGGTCACCTCGAATGAGATGACCATCTATTGGAAAAAGATCAAGGGTCATTCCAACGTAGAGGGACCAGACAAAACTGGAAATTACTTAGCTGATCAGCTGGCCAAAACCGGGGCCATCCAAGGGGATCTAATTGAGATTGAGTCCCTGTTGGGGGAAATCCAGGTCACTGCTATCACTAGGTCCCAGACAAATGCTCAAAATGATCTTTCAATTGCACAATGGAGTAAGGAGACCCCTGATAATGATTTGATTACAGCTCAGAAGGGGGATCCAATTATTGGTAAGTTTTACCAGCACCTTGAGGACCCTGAGAACTTTCCCCTGACGGATACCGATTACATTGGGAAAGAGGACCTAAGGGTGTTGATGAAATGTCCAAAAATGTTCCGGATCCAAGACGGTTTGCTGGTAAGGAAATCCAAAGCTGGCCACGATCAGTGGGTGGTTCCTACCTCATTCCGAAGCCTGATGTTAAGTCACGCCCAGGATGCGGCCACCGCCGGTCATAGGGGGTTTCACACAACATTGGAAATCTTAAGAGAGGTTGCATACTGGCCACACATGGGGCAGGACCTCGACCAATACTTGAAGGGGTGTCTTGTGTGTGCACAATTTCAGCCATCATCCCTCACGCACCGTGCGCCTCTCCAAAAGAGGGGGATGACACTGCCATGGTCAGATTTACAAATTGACTTTGTAGGTCCCGTGATTCGCTCTGCTAGGGGGTATAAGTACATGTTGACTGTGACATGCTTGTTTACCAAGTGGGTGGAATGTCTCCCAGCCCCAAATTGCAAGCCAGAAACTGCAGCTGCCCTGATGATTAACCACATCTTTTCCCGTTTCGGTCTACCTCAAAGGATTGAGTCAGACAGGGGTAGCCACTTCACCAGTGAAGTAATGACAAAGATGTGGGAGATACTGGGGGTCAAAAGGAAGTTGCATATTGCTTACCGGCCAGCTTCTTCTGGGGCAGTAGAGAGATATAACCGAACCATTGTGAGCATATTAAAGAAGTTTGTGGCAGATTCTGGGCCAAGTTGGGATATCCGATTACCTCTGGTCCTAATGGCCATCAGATCTACCCCTTCATCTGCAACCAAAATGTCACCATTTGAGTTGATGACTGGGCGCAAGATGGTGCTTCCTCAGCATTTGCTCTACAGGACCCAAGAGCAGACACTGATAAATGCCTCCACAACTCATGAGTATGTGGAGAATTTAAGGAAACACCTTCAACATGCTTTTGCTTATGCTCAGCGGAATCTAGAAAGATCAGCTGATGGCATGAAGACCCACTATGACCTGAAGACTTCCAGGAAGGAATATCAGGTGGGGGACCGGGTCTATCTATACAATTTCCAAAGGAACCAGGCCAAACAGCGAAAATTTTTGCCTACATGGAAGGGATCCTATGAGATTATAGACAAGATCTCCCCTGTGGCCTACAAGATCCGCATCCCCAAAGGCGGTTTGGCAGAGGGGGAAGACAAGTGGGTCCACATTAACCAGTTGAAGTGTTGCCATCCCAGGCACACTCTGCAACAACTGGAGGAATCCTCTGGAATCCTAGAGGGTACTGTCTCAGATTAATTCAGTTCTAACTTAAAATATCCTACATATCGCCTATCAAATTCTGAGTTTCTCAATGTGGGTGTTTTCGTTTTTGAATGCAAAAAGAAATGTGCATGTCCATATGTTTTGACTATAAATTTATATGCCACCCCACTATATCAATGGTGGGGGAAAAATGTCTATGAATAGGTATTGCCGCTCTTCCTTTGTCGTCCTAGGAGAAAAAAAACCTCGAGACTGGCCAAGGAGGACGATCCGGAGACCGGAAGCAGAGACGCGGGGGGCCCAGGGTACCGCCCAATATTCCCATCAGGACCGGCGAGGAGAACCGATCGATCAGTACTGGATGGAGGAAAAGATGCTGAATTGGAAGAAGATTATGCGGACAGACCAGTGCGTGGGTCAAAACCCTTGTGCACCCGACTCCCCATCGACTCAAATTCAAAGGGCAGTCACGTGGGGGGGATCTGTTGGGTGTCCTGACCCACGTTTGAGCTATCATGCTGCAACATTTGGTGCTGTGGGCTTAGAAAATCCAAGATGGCCAAAAAGCCCACAAGTGCGCCAGAATCCAGGAGAACCACGCAGTTTGTGCGCACACCAAAATGGTTACCTAACTTGCCACCCACCAGGACCTCGACCAATCTTTGTTAGAAAGAAAGAAAGATCTTTGTTAACAAAATCCACTGTTACTGATGTCAAAAAGTTGTTGAAATCGTGACTCATTTGACCACTTTAAAGATTCAACCCTTTTGTGGGTTTCCACATAACCATCTTACTGTAAGGAGCCCCATCAAAACAATGTTAAGCAAGGATTATTTACTACCATGTAAGAGCCATTCCTGTTTGGAATGCATTAATCCAAGAAAGATCCCAAAATTGCATGCAGTACCAACAAAATCCTCAAGGCGGCGCTAGCGGTCTAAACTCTGACAGGAGAACTGAGTGCAGTTGCTGACAAAGGGATTTGACTCAGCTGACTTCAAAGGCTGCATTTTAATTAAAAATTAGCCACCTGCTGTTCCCAGAGGCCTGAAGCCTGGGAAACCCTCTCACCTCCAGAGATTCACACCAGGAGTTAGAATCTCATATGACCTCTTGATTGATAGAAGGCAGACTGGCTGGGAGCCTCCTGGAGACCACACAATAGGCTCTTGCAATTGAATAGGATATGTTGATTTTGACTGTTTCCTGTCAACAAAGGCCTGCCTGCCAGAAGACACATGTGACTGACCCACCCAAGTCTTGGAGGCGGACTCCAACACTCTGAGAACTGAATTGAAAGCAAAATATATATTTTACAGAAACACTGATAACTCTTTATAATCAAATGACAGGAATGTATAACTTTGAGAGCCTTAATTTAAAAAATGTACCTTCAATTCAAGCCCAAACTCCAATTTGTGTGATATTCTGGGGCAAAACCCTGCTATTTATGTATACTACAGACTCTGTGTTTAAGCTAGAGACATGTTAATTTACTGGAGTATGTATGGACAGGCCGTGTACATGTGTACAAATCTGGAGAAAAATCCGATGTTGCAAAACCACTAAAAAGCACAAAATATTGCCATTTCTGAATGCAAGCCCCCAGGAAGAGCAGAGTTTGAACAGGGGCTACCATCAGTAAATGCATGATGGGTGCATGTAATTTCAAACCACTGTGTATCTAGGAAGTGTGCATTTTGATCAAATATAGATTTTGTGGGCAAACTGACCAGGGGAGGATCCTCTGACCCATAAAACCTACAGCATCACTCTGACTCACAGTTCCTTCCCCAATCATGGGAGAGGGGAGAATTGGGCCAATGGGCAGTTGAGAGAGGGGCTGGCTAGTGATGCTGCACACACAACCACTTTCAAAACACATAAAAGCAGACAGTCAGGACAGATAGGGACATTCAATTCCATTTGCTGCAACGCGCTCTGCCGGACCACACAACATCCAGAAGATACCAGATTCAACACTTAGACTTTAAAACTCCAAAGAACTTGATTCAGAACTCAAAGCAAGGGCCTAAACCCACAAACTGAGAACTCTTCTCAGCGGGCCTCAGCATCCAGCAAACCTAACAGCCATAGCAGCATCCAGGAGCCGTGCAGATCAGTGCTGGGTCCAGAAAAAGCTGTGCAGAAAGATCCAGAAGCAGTGCTGTACCCAGAGAAAGCAGAGCAGTATCCAGAGGCAGAGCAGAGCTGACCCAGACCGCTGTTCGCAGAACCAGAGAGCTGGCCCAGACGCTGTGCGCAGAGACCGTCCGTGGCGAGTGAAGAAAACCTGACCAGATCCGTGGCGAGGCCCATTCTATTTCTAAATATATTGTG
This sequence comes from Ambystoma mexicanum, assembly GCF_040938575.1. NCBI lineage: Eukaryota > Metazoa > Chordata > Amphibia > Caudata > Ambystomatidae > Ambystoma > Ambystoma mexicanum. Next base: position 917,898,490 of record NC_090926.1, on the reverse strand, counting down.
AGTACCTAGCAGAACTGTGCAGAACCAATCTCTTAGTTAAAATAATATAATTCAATCTATTTTAATCTAACCAGAACTGTCGCCTGTCATTTGCAAAGCTGTCACCTGTCATTTCTAGTTGCTAGCTGTAACTTGTCACTTTGAACTTTTAAAATTTCAAATCTGAAACACGGCCTTTACCATATCGCTCATATCTCCGTGACCGTTTGTCTTAGAGACTTGCAGTAACTTTCCTCTGAAAGCTGGGAATCTTGGCTTTTTAACGAACCTATAACCGCATTCCTACTCCCTATACTTTTGCCGCAATCGCGAAAAACGCACTCGCGAATTTGCCGCGATTTGCAAATTTCTCCACGTGTGAAAACAGCAGCTTCCTTGCTTTCATTTGCCAAAAATTCGTTTAACCTGCCAATCATTCCTAGAACATTGCTAAAGTAAGCCTGAACTAATTTAAACCAACTAATCCTCAACCTGAACCTCAGAGGGAATTAGAATCATTTTAGCACATTTTCCAATATATCGCTATCACATATAAAAGCATTTTGGGCCTGTGTTTCAAACTTCTGTAGTCTAAGCTTGCTGGGGTGAACTGAATTACATTTGATTGCATTTCTGAGAACTGTGTGCTTTCCTTCCATTTCCTTGCATTGCATAAAGGGGGGAGGGGATTGCCAGAGAAAAGTGATTACATTGTTTTGTTGAAATCATATTGAGTATTTTCTGTATTGCATTTTCATTCAACATTACATCCATCTGAACTTATATAAAGCATTCTCTACCACCTTATTCTTCTGTTCCTATTCACAAGTGTGCTAGTGCCAGACTATCCATTATTGATTACTGCTCAGATTAAGTGTGATATCCAAGTATTAATTTATCATAAAGTGTGATATATATATATATATATATATATATATATATATATATATATATATATATATAATGTTTAAATTCTCCAATAAACCTTTTTGGCTCAGTGGGGTCAGGGGATTTCCAAGAGAGGGGTGTTATATAGGGGTAGTCATCCAGAACGCATGAACTGGACATAAAGATATATCAATAAGGGTTTCCATTCAGTATCCCAGACTAGGCATTGACTTAGCTGTAGTGTTGAATTGAATCCTCTTACACCCTCTTTTCAACTCTAACACTGTGGGTCACTTCATCCTGGGATCTCTGAAAGCATGCCCAGGCATACACAAGATCCCAAGCATGCCGACCAGGCCGATTCTTACAGTTAAATACTTGTATTTTTGTCAATGCTGTAAAAATCTTCCATCCTTTATGGGAACTGTGACAGAATCCTCTGCCTGCTGCTGGAACCAAGACAGTGGCTCGGGGTGAGGCACACCCAGAGCTAGTGGATGATCAACTGAGGTGCGGCATGTAGTGATAAACTGGTCTCTTTGCTTTGGTGGCAGACACTTGACAGGAGACAGTCACATGGCATCTCTGCTACCTGACATCCGGCCAACAGAGCCCCACTCTGCCACAGCTTATTGGACGCAGTCTAATTTCACCTTAACTAACCTCCCCAATAGCCATGGCTCTTTCAGGACACCAAAACCCTCAGGGTGCAAACCGCAGTTACCTCTCCCCTCTTGCAGGATCTGCTGCTTTTCACAGGATTCTGCAGCTCCAGCCAGGAAGTCATAGCCTGGCCCTTTTAACGGAAAACCTTCAACAGGCCTTAGTAACAGTAGTGTAGGTCCAGAAATAACATTCACACATACAGAAGAGACAGAGTTAGTAAGGACTCAGTACACTGCCCTTCTCAAAACAAAAAGCACATTAAAACAGTTAAATTGCATTGTTCCCTGGCACCCAAAACCCGTGTTGAGGTCTGAACGTTTGCATTCCACCACTGAGCATCCCCAGCAACCTAAATACCTTGTTTCCTGTACCGGAAAACTCTTAGCAATGATGTACATAATTACCTACCAGCCTTTCACAAAAGAACAAGTATTCAAACTATCAACTTTTCCAACTTGGGACCATGCTTCAGCTGATGATCGTTCCCCAGGAATTCTCAAATGGCATCTGGGCCACACATGTTTTGGCCCAACCCCCTAGCTTTAATCTGTCCCAGGTGTGGCCAAAAGCAAAGGTCAATCATAGGTGGAGACCCTCAGCAAAAGGCCCAGTGAAGGAGTTCAGGGAGCAGAGTATGAGTGTGAGCAGCAGTATGAGTCACTGGATGTGAGATGTGGGAGCAAGAGCCTTGCATTTGGAGAAAGCTGGGGACTGAACAGCGGTGCAAGAAGGGGAAATGGGGAGGGGGATGGAGGGTGATGATGGCAGTGGAAAACAAGACGAGATTAAGAATTGAGATGAAGTGGTAGTAGAAAAGGATGTGGTAAACTCAAGAGAGGAGAGTGAATAGTAGGTAATAGTGCCATTCAAGGAGGTAGTAATATCAGGAGGGGACAGCAAGGGAATGGTGATGGTGGCGGTGGATGGTGGTGAGGAGGTTATGCTAGCAGCAAAGAAAGTGGTAACTCTAAGAGAGATGGATGAGTATAAAGCTGTGGTCATTGCCAGTGAGGTGGTAACATCAGGGGGAGAGGAGACACAAAAGGATGTGGTTATAGTAAATTAGGTGCTGGTAGAACCTCAGGGCAAAAATTGCCAGGAGCTAGTAAACAAAAGCGAAGAGGCAGAGTTATGAACAACTATGGTGGAGATAAGATCAGTCCAACACACAAAGAGGTTGGTGGAAAAAATATTTATGCTGCTCCACCAAACTAACCCCCCTGACTTAGGTAAACCTATATAATATACATCAGGTTTGGTAAACAGTGTAGTCACACAAGTGAAGCATCCAACTCGCACTGTAGCAAGCCTCAATGAAAGCTTACAATGACCCTAAAAAGGTAATTGGGAAGCTAACCAACAGTCTTACCACTATACCACACGAATTAGGAAAAGTATTAACATATACATTTTATTTTTGCAGTTAACAAGAGTTAAAAATCAGCACCTTCAAATGTTATTACAATTTATCAACACAATATGATACGGATTGCAAAAAAAGGGAATAGCACAAGACAGAGTACACTGGGAAAGAAAGTGTAAATGAACCAAGATAACTCTGGTTTCAAAACAATGCTAAATGAAAAAATCACTATCTACAGTCACACAAAAATAAATAAAGTTGACCTGTATCGAACTCTACTATACTCAAGTGAACACTAAATCTCACACTCCTTCACTCCCATTCAACCCAACATGTTTCATTCCTCACTCATTCCAAACACACACAGTAAAGGGAAATTCATCAGGGGCGTGCACTAATGTTAAGAAAACAATTCACATTAAAAATGTTTGTGCAATTTTGAAAGGCTATAAAAATGGCAACAACCGTTCTCTAATTGGAGAGTTTCTCACGCAGAAACAATCTCCACCCAACCACACGCTATTGATGTCTAGTGGGGGTTAAATACTGAAAAATCTGAACGGCTGGTTCCTGCTCTAACAATCAGCCTGATTTCTGATCCAGTGGGAGATGGATGCAACACACCTGTGAACAACAGAAATGGATAATGGTGAAAAGACTAATCAATAGTCCTTCCATATTAACAGACTGAGTAATTGCAAAATCTGTGGAGTACAAAAAGTGACTCCAAATCCCTGCATCACAATGGCTCTCTGATAGATGAACACCCATTTACTCTTAGATCAGAGAAGGTAGTGATGTCAGAAATAGGAGAAAAAGAACACGGTTTAAGCCCTAGACCAGCAGAGGGATGTGGAAATAAGGGCTCAGAGTGATAAAGAATCAGTCACACCAGAGGGAAGTATGTGGTAGGGAGGAGGTGGGAGGAACGGCGAAAAGAGCAAAGGGTGATAGAGTTAGGAAGATCAGGCCGTAGTCGGCCACAATAAAATGTTTCCAGGTAGGCAGGTCAGGCCTAGGCAGGAGCAGACCATGTGAAGAGGCACAAAACTGGGTTACCGATAATTTACAGAGTTGAAGGGAAGGAGGTCTAGACTGTGTTCAGCCCATCCTCAGTACCCCACTCTAGGTCTCCCTGCCTGTTATGACCAATTGCACATCTGAAAACAATACCTAGTGCCGGATTCGGTTGAGAGGTATGTGAGGAATGTGTCCATCCGCACGGGGAGTGTGTGCTCGCCTTAGGTTTTTTTAAAGTTTTGTAATTAAAATGAATGATGGGAGATCAACCTCAGAAAATGTACACGGCTAATCCGCTCACATTTTCTTCTGCTCACTGCAAAACAAACACATAGTCAAGTGTACTCCGGGAGGGACACAGCCTAGAGGCGCAGTCCTCCCTGCCACATTTAGCTGGAATGTGACCGCCATGGGTACATCAAAGCATCTCAGGAAGGGGAAAGGCAACACCTTCATCCGGCCATGGCCAGCCTAATTCAAATATCAAAAGGCCCTGTGGATCTGTCTAAAGTTCTGCTGGTGACAGCGCATACTGATGAGTTAATTAAAACAGGCATGCGATAGGCCTGAGCACAGAACTGACAGAAGGGGGCAGGACACTCACCTCTTTGATATGCAATGTGTCAACTTGAAGCTAGCTCCCACCCCTCTGTATGAAGGGCAGTGAATGGCATATCTGGGACAAATTTTACAGTAGGCAAACCCTGCTGAGAGACCCCCTTTCAGAGGGAAGAAGTGTGTGATATGAGGGAGACAGAAGTCTTTTCTCGCCATAAACTTAAAGGGAGACCTGCACTCTGATCAAAAGTCGCAGCCAGCTCAATTAACCAGAGAGACACTTTGATCCACAACAGACAGGAAGATGGGTGGGACTTAGTAGTGCATGTTGTCACCCCTTACCTTTCCTGTTGCAAAGCACTCTGGTTATGACCTCACGCATTACAGAAGATTGTTGGTGGGGACACAGGATTGGTATCTTAGGGTTGGCTAAGCTTGCACAAATCAATGGGGCCCATTTGGCTTTAGCCCCTCACTTAGCAGATAATTCGACGACTTTAAAAGGAGTAAGAAGGATGACTCATTTGGACTCTGGTTGAAGGTACAGTCTGCCTTATATCTTCCACCAGTGAAGGAAGCCCAGGATTTCCTAGAGGGAAGCAAGATCCCTCCCCTAAACATCTTCCAGCGAACAGAGTGCCCTGCTGGGTTCTGCCAGTAAGCATCCTAGGTGGGAAGTGCCAGAGAGTCTCTGAACAAAGGACAAGGCCGTTGCCTTGCAAACACTCTGCTCAACTTTGGCCCGTCCACCTTAAAGGACAACACAAGCCCTGCGAAGAAGCTAGGAGGAGTGCCACAGCAAGCATCAACCAGCGTCCATCTTTTAAGATCATTTTCGAGGCAGTTGAGCCCCCGAACCGTGACCGGCTGCGTCACTGACGGTTGTCACGCTGCAGTCACCAAACTCTCCCAAGACGCCTCGACAGGCGTTCCAGATCTGCCAGCCAGCACAGAGACAACGATTCTGGACTCTGAGCCACTGTGTACGCCAGCCTGCATCCGTCCGTCTAGCCTCGCTTCCCGAACTACCTCCCGCCTGATACACGCAGCTTTCTCCTGTCTTAAACTCTGTTGCAGGAGCTGCAAAGCGTTCTGGAACCGACTCGAAGCTGTCGAGCATCAAGATCATCTCAAGCACCAGGTACATTGTGGTTCTGTCCCACTGGTCCTTCTCTGAAGGCCCCTGGTGACATTTATGACCCCTTGCTCCCTTGCTCCCTTGGTGCTGAACCCAAATAACCTTAAACTTAAGACTGATTGCTTTACAAACTACCCTCCTATCAGTTCCCAGAGTCATCCCTTTCCTTCGTGAAACTGTTTGTCTTCTGTGTCCCTTTACAGGGTGTGTTTTATTTTATATTGTGCTAGAACTGTCTGTTGTTATAATAATAAAGTAGATATTTGTATACAACCTTGACAGGACAGTCTCTTTTATCATTGGGTAATAATAGTATTTTCGTTGTGTTGAAATTAACCAACGATCCACAACCTTGCCGAGATAAGCCTGCCATTCTGCCCACGTTACCAAAAACTGGACAAGGATGTTTATAATTTACTTGTGTTTCAAATCTGTTTGTATCCCTCCTGGCGTACTGGAGGTGTGGTGTGGGGCTGTTTGATGGTTTACAAACCGATATTCATCCCTGGACCACTGGTGCCCTGGAAGTTGATTTGTCACAGTATGGGACCCTGGAAATCTCACATCTAGAAATAAAAAAGCAGATTAAGGAACACCATAAACCTAAAACACCAAAGCGATGAGGCAACCACCTGTGAACTTTAGGGAACATGGACATTGGCTGTAGAGGGTTAAGGCTGGACTACCCACTTCCAGCAGGAGAAATTGTTTGATGTTGGAGGACAATCCTGATTATTATTATTGTTTCTTGTGGGGGACCCCAGTTTGCATTTCAGTTGGTCATAGTCCTCAAATAAGATAGTAAACCTATGATACTTGTTCTTGGCTTCCATCTTGATCCCAGATGGTCTACTGCTACAGCACCATTCAACATGCTATGCAGAGCAGAAGCCCATCCAGAAGTTCAACCAGTCCAAAAAGGGGCAGGACAGGGTATGCTACTTGCTTGCTTTCCTTCTATCTGCCCAAGGCTGTAACACCGAGGGCAGGCATCCCCAACCCATTGCCCCTGCCATGACTCAGAGCACACTGAAGTTTAGGGGTGAGTGGAGTAGGCAGGAGTCCCAGATAGGCATGGCCCCTTTCAAGGCTGAATTCACATTTAGATTTGGGGACAGATGGACACCATAATCACCGCCAAGGCATAGGGCCTGCCCTAACCCCCATCCACTGTGGGACCTTGAGGACAGAAAGCACCAAGATGTAATAACACTTTGTGTTCTCATATAGAGCTTCATGCTCGAGTCCTTCTACTTCTAAGCACTGTAATAGATGATGTTATCGCCATCAAGTATATGGTACTCTATTGATCTCGGAAGGATGAAAAGTTAAGTCGGACCTGCTGTGAAACTCAAATTTGCGATGTGCAAACTGCCTTCATGCTAGAGACTGGCACTTTACTCATGGGCTACCCACCTAGACATTGGGGTTCATTATGATTTTGGCAGTAATTCAGCAATAAATCTGCCTGATTACCACCAAACGAGATTACAGTTAGTACCACTCGGTCCCATATGCTTACTATGGGAATTACAATAGAATTGTAAACCAAAACCAAACAGTCATCATCAGGAAAAGAGAACCCAATAATACATGGAGGTTTCAAGGCACATGCAGATCTATGAGAATGGGGCATCGTCTGATTGTGAGAACTTGCAGCACTGTTGTCCATGATGCGCATGTTTTGCATAGGAGAGATTTCAATTGCTGCTGCCTGTGCTGCCTCTGCTCCTTCTGTGAGAAAACGCTGCTTACAGTGCGGCTGCATGAGCTGTGCCTCTCCTTTTCTGTATGTGAGTGAAGATTGAACCATATTCTCCCTGATAATAAGCTGGGCCTCATTACGAATTTGACGGTACATAACATTTTTGGCAGTAATACTGTTAACTGCATCTCTTGTTGGCAGTGACAGAATTAGATATCCTCCACTTTACCTCCAAAAATCTCAAACAATCAGAGGATTTACCACAGCATACCGCTTGCTGCAAATCTGAACAAAACCCCCATGGGGTCCTATTGTCTCCAAAAAGGGGGATACAGACTGCCTTATCACCACTCGTAAATTGGGACTAAATGCACCGGACTGAGTGGTGGTATTGGTAAGAGTTTGGTGATAATTCCATGGACAGTCACTGCCATAGTCGTAATGAGGCACATCATCTGTGTCTGTAAGGGAAGATTACATTGACACTACCAGTACCTTTCTGTAAATCTGACTTCAGAAATGACTGTGCCTACTATGTTGTGGATGGTAATCTTACCTTGCTGGTGTGTGCTGTATTTCTACTCTGTATGGTAGTGAAACATGCACTGCTTCTGCCTGTGTTTCGTGTGTGGTGAAAGCTCTTGCTGTGGCTGTTGTGATGTCCCCTGCCTGAATCTGGGGATAGTGTGGTGGCTATAGGGCAGGGTGCCACCCAGAGTTAGTAGATGCTGGAACCAGGTGGAGATACACAGGGGATCCCCAGACCACCCTCAATAAGTCCCCAGGGTGTGCCAGGGAATCCCCACATGAAAACATTCCAACATCCCATTGATGTATATGCAGAGAGGCAAAAGCCTCCGGCTCTCGAAGACCATGGTGTATTTCTTCCCTTGGCCCCGTAAAATCGGTCCCTCCATGATAACCAAAGACTGTTGCCTAAAATAAGAATAGCTGCCTTCCACTTCAGGGTTCAACTCTGCAAGGTTCAGAAATCAGCAGAAGCTTTAGTGACTCAATGTTACTCTTAGAAGCTGTGCGGAGTAAAAATTAAAGTTCAGATAGTGATTTTGATAAATGTATTTCCTCGGGCAGCGTGCTCGGAGAAAACTAAAATTGAAAGAAGAGTTTCTGATGCATGTAATACTTCGGCAATGCTGCCGGAGAAATTACATTAACAGGTGACACAGGGCAGCGGGCCGTGTCCCCGGCCGATACAATTTTCCCATAAACAATGATTGGGAACATGACCAGCACGGTCTATGGGTCTAGCACAGATACATTATAACACTCCCATTCTACTAATCTAGTAGCATCTTCCGTGACAAAAGCTTTTCACTGCAGAATTCTTCCCTAGTTACCATATTGCTTTACTGACTCCTTTTTCACACACTAGAGGGGCAGAGGGAGCCTCCGCAAAGTTTCATGTGGGCGAGAAGAGCAGCCCTTACATGATCAGGACCATTTTGTAATCCAACCTATAACCTCAGGCCAGGTCCCTTAAAGACCAAATGATCTCAAGCACAAGGGCGAATCCCAAACCAAACCAGCCACACTACACAGATGCCTCAGCTTCCTTAGGCTCCACCTCAGAAGGGCTACAGCATGAGTGCCAGGGGAAGGCTGGGTGAGGGAACAACTGGATAAAGTGGGAGATAGTCACCTTAAGCCTGTCAACAGGGAAGAGACCAGGCTACCTCCACACTCCTAGTTAGTAGGAGTGTTTCGGCAGGTTACACAGGCCCAGGAAAGACTCTAGGGGAAGGTGGTAGAACCAGTTGGTGCAGCTCTACTGAGGGCTAGGAAGCGTACATTAAGCTCTCATGGATAAGACTAACCCTATACAGGACGATTATCCAATGGAGGAAATTCATCCTAGCTGACACCTAAGAACTAGGGAGAGTACATCAGGGACAAGGGAAGCTGCCCAACTAGTTGAGGTTTCCAAGGACAGCAAGGCTTGGGTGACCAAATAGCCTCAGTTGCCAGACATCTCCCTTGGTCCCGACTTCGGGCGAGGAAAACCCAGCCCAGCCAAAATAACCTGAGGTAATCAGAAACAGAACCAAAGCCACACCACACTGTTCTGGGGATTGCAGGGGATAGGACTCCCTGTAGAGGTTTAGGGATACCTGGAAATATCAAAACTCAATGGCAAAGCTCAGGCTGGCCATAGAATTATACCGCCTTGTGCCACCAACTTTCAAGAAAATCAAAGGCGGAGGCTCCAGCTTCCCGAAAATGGAAGTGCAATACTGGAATGCTCTTCCCCCTGCCTTAAGTACTGAGGAATCTTACTGGCCTTTCTGTAAGGGACTAAAGACTTGCCTCTTTGCCTAACAAGAGTTCTTATGATCTGCACTTTGCTGAAATACCGAATACGTGCGGTAACCTGTCTCTCTTCTAGTATGAGTGTTTCTGCTTCTGCGTGTAACTGGTTCCAGTACAGCGCCCTGATGCCCTAGGATTGTATAGGCGCTTTAGAAATGTAAAAAATAAATAATTGTGGGTTTCTGACCAAGCCATAGAGGTAGGCCGCTTCAGAGACTTGGAAAAGACATATACTTATCCCCTTCTTGGAGACCCTAGGATGTTAGAGAGACTTTGGACTGCTGGATTGGCGATTCCTGTGGTGTATGTGCCCCCCCTTTATTTCACCCTGCTGGGTTCAGAAATCCCAGGGTGAATGTGAGAAGCAAACGTCCACAGAACCCTATTGCTGCAGTAATGCCATCTTTTGTTTTGCCCCCTTCTGAGCCTACTTAGCACTGTAGTGAAACCAGGTTTAGTTGTGTCCTTCCCCCACATCTAGTCTTAATATCCCGATCCTCACCTACCAGACACATTACATCAGTTAGGTGACACTAAAGCTCTGACAACTAGAATAACAACTTGTCGTGTGTCCACTCGGTTCACTGGTGACTCTGTCCATTCAGTGTGAATAAAGTGTGCCGTCTAGCTGTCCATGTTGTAACTGTTCTGGACCAGTGAAGCTTACATTGCTTCGGACAAAGCTGTACGTACTCCTTGTGTGCAGGAAGTTTGTACTGCTGCTTCCGTAGCTGTCCTGCTTATTAAAAACGCGTTTCTGCACCTGTTGCATGTGGGAGTGTGGTAAGGTTTCACTGATATTGTCATGTTGTCCATCTCTGTGGGATGAGCGGGTATTGCCAATACAAACCACAGTACATGTTCTGCGAATAAAGCATGTGCTGCTGAGGCTGGTGCCATTATTTTTGGTTATTTGTGTCTCACTCTAGACACTCATAAAACCGTTCAACACCCAGTACGGCCACTCACAAGATTTGTTATGAGTTGTGTTTCTTGGGGGATAGAGGGGTAACGTGACCCAATTGCTTTTTCCTGAATGGGGCCTCCAGAAAAATAGTTTAAAGACCACTGTTTTATGACTATTTTACCACATACATGGACTTAAATTAGCCACTACTCAAGTCAGTGAAACCCATGTCATTGGGGCTCAGTTAGAAGTTTGCCGGTATCCTGGCGGTAATACTGCCAGGATACCGGCAAATGGTGATACTGTTACCGGGGCCTGATCTGCCAGTATTATCGATTAGAGGTGCCAGCAGCGGTAAATTAATCCCCATTCCATGGAGTCAATAGGACTCTATGGCGGGATTAGCCGTATTACTGGCACCAGTAATACCAGCAGTTTTTTTGTAGGTTGGGTACCTGAATTAACTCCAGCTCTTGGCTGGAGGTAAATCAGGCCACCCCACTTTCAAAGTTGTAGTTTGGCAGTGCGGGAAAAGCGGTGGTAATGGAATTACCACCACTTTTTTCCTGCAATGCCAAACTTGTTATGAACCCCATTGTCTCCTAAAGGATGCAAGGCATCCTTCAGAATGCACTCAGCAGATTGCAGTTTGCAGCAGACATGTTCACTCACTGAACTATTTGACCAACTATAAAATGTTTAGTTCATCTTCCAACACTATTGGTTACAGCAGGATCCCTCTAAGGTATTGATGTTGCTATGCCATATATATGTAACTTCATGGCTCTTGCGGCGTGCGTAGGCTGAAAGTACCCTTTTGAAGCGTCTCTTTCTCTAACGTTACCATTCTGTATCTCAATGTGTTTTTAGGATCCAGAAGCTACCACGACTTCTGGTTGCATCGTCTGATGGACACCTCTACATCTATAACTTGGACCCTCAGGATGGAGGAGAATGTGTCCTGATCAAGAAACACAGGTAGTTGTTTACCTGATTATATAAAGGTATATTTTGAGGTATTGTACCTGGCTCTCTGCCTTAAAATTGCCTTAGAATTATCGTTTTTAAGGAGCCAACCCTTGTTTGAAGAAATATGTTCTTTAACCTGCAGACATGCTCACACATGGTAAAGTAAACACTTCTGGTTTCTTTAGCACAGACATCCTTGAGAGTTGCTTTTGTGTATGTGGTTCCATAACTCTACTTCATAGAGGCTCTGGAATATGACGTCTGTGGGATTCCAGAGAGACGGTTGGGGGAACTGAGAGAAGGAAAATAGTTGTGCTGTGCCCCTGTTGGCGGTCCCCGAATAAACCCACTTGAACCTCACCTTGTGTCAGTGCCATGCATCCACGACACAATTTGGAGACGTGGTGGTGAGCGGAGGATCGTGACAGCCATTTGCAGGCGTACAGCATTGCTCTCCTGCCCGACCAATGTCCACGGCTCTGCGGAAAGAACACCGGCAGAGGAAATAGAAGGTAAGTGCTCCTGTGCCCCGGCAGCCGTGGCTCACAAAAGGTTTAGGAAAGGCTCCAGGACCAATTGGTGTGTGAGCCGCTCCCAGCGTGAGCACACATTAGCAGATCGAGGCACACAAACAATGTGCATTTAGAGGAAAGTATCTTACGCCTGACAGCACCACTGAAAAGATACATTGTGAGGTCACAATACGACCAGGGAATCCAGAGGCAGTACACCAGAAGCCCTCTGTCGGGCATTATGACGAGCCATGGAGAAACTGATGCAGAACAAAGGATTGCTACAGGGATAGTAGAGCACAGCAAGGGAAGAAAGGCTTGGCTAGCTCACCCTTGAAAACGTGTAAAGGCTATCATAGACCATTATACATTGTGATAAGCCCACAAAAAAAATGAAAGAAATAAAAAATATATAAATGGGTACAGAGGGTGACAAAGCGACACCAGTGAGAAAAAACAATGTGCACAATATGCAGAACGTTTCACATCCCTCCCTTTTTCTTGCCACCCCAGGTGAACCCCCAAATCCATGGGAACAATGGTCAGACTTCTTTCAAGTGTATTTATGAGCAATTGGAGGGGCAATATTTAGCGATGACCAAAGAGAAACGTCCCCCCTAAATTGACTTGGTAGTGAAGGCCTACACATATTTCGCACACTGCCAGACGTCATTCAGGAAGGTTCTGGCGACTCCGCAACCACTTCATCAAAGAAATATGAAATAGCTGTAGCCAAATTGGAGCGACACTTCAGTAACAAAACTAATGCAGTGTTGGAACGATATTTTTTCTCAAGGAAGCAAAACTAGGGTGAGACTAGGGTGAGTCTGTAGACAATGACACCACTGCCTTAAGAGGATAAATTGCAACCTGTAAATTCACTAGTATAGCTGAGGAATACATAAGGGACCAGCTTGTGCTTCATACCGCAGACCCGCATACTCAGCAACACCTATGGCAAGTGAAAGATACAACTCTCAGTCAAAGATAGACATTGCCAGGACAATAGAGTTAGGAAATACGTATATAAAAGCTGTTCAGCGGGACGAATATCAATCCCGAGATTGTACAGTCCATCACAGATATTGATGGAGAGGAAATCGACATAGCACTAGTCAGGAAGGGCCAGAAATCCACAAGAATGAAGATTAATTGGAGGAAGATGCAAACAGAGCTAGCAGCCGCCCTACATCCAGGTGTTTCCGATGCAGCCGCTCCAGACATGCTGAGGGTGAGAAAGATTGCCCTGCAATCTTCTGCAGAATGTTTCAAATGTGGTCTACTGGGACATTATGGACGGGTTTGCAGAAACTCACGAGGAAGAAACCTGAGAAAGGGAACCATCAAAGCCTTGGAGGAGATAGGTGGACCAAAGAGTTTACTCACCATCATCCAAACCGAGGATAACCCAGAGTACATTTTGTCAGTAAACAACAACATTAAGAAGGGTCCATGGGAACATCTGGAAATAAATGGACACACATTAAACATGATGATTGATACAGGCTCTCCCTATACCATGGTAGACAATGGCACCTATACGAATATCTTGGGCAAAGATCCAAGGAAACTCAGATCAACAAATGTTAAAGCAGTTGGCTACGGCAAAAGCCCCATCACCATCCTGGGCAACCAATGTCTCCATCCAAAGTTTAGAGATAGGACTGTCTATTGCAAACTATATGTGTCAAACAATGGATCCTCCATAGTAGAGTGGGAAGAACAATCCATGTTGCACAGCAGAATACAGGAGAAGTCAAGGCCATGTTGAGTGTTACTGTACACGTAAATGTTTCTAGATGTATTTACCAAAACTGTGGGAAGACTTAAAGGTTTCCAACATTGAATTGTGCAAAACCCAAAGTGTGCAGCATACCTGTTGGAACCAAGAATGCCCTACAGATCGAACTAACTAGGCTGTACAGCAAAGACATCATTGAACCTATTGAGTCGTCCGAATGGTTGATCCCCATTGTCATTGTTCGGATCCAGACAACAGCATTAGGATGTGTGTAGATTTAAGAAACCTCAATGCTAACATATAGGTGGACAAGCATCCTCGTCCCAACATAAACTAAATGCTATTGACAAACCTGCAAACACAACTCTCGCCCTTTCGTCAGCATACCGTCAGATCGTCCTGGAAGAAGAATCGAGACACCCGAAATCTTTTGTAATACCATTGGGGGCATTCAGGTTTAGACGCACGCCATTCGGGTTGATATCCACAGTGGCTTATTATCAATGGGTGATGCACCAGATATTCGGGAGCCTAGACAGTGTTTACTTTTTCCAGGACAACATATTGATTGCAGCAATGTCAGTAGAAGAACACGACGAAAACTGTTAGAGGGCTTACCTTAAAGCTGGATAATTTTAAAATTAAAGTGATTGAAGTAAACTCTTTGGGCCATGTAATTACACAGGATGGAATTAAACCCAAAGCAGAGCAGTTAGAGACAACATCTAAAGTGTCTCCACCTTTAAACAACCATCAATTGCGCTAATTTTTGGGTATGGCAGATTCAGGACAGAAATGACGTGACCATCACTTTTGCCTCCCGATGTTAGGGAGAATTCTCTCTTTAGGCTGAATTTCCTAACCTAGTGAGTCCCCCAGCAGCTTTGCTGGATTTCTGGAGTTTGTTTTTTTCTCCTGCCAAGAGTGAGACTCTTTTTCTCCCACTCTTGGACATGATTTATGGTGTTCCTTTGACTGCTAATGTGTTTTATGGGCTGTGGGGTCCTTTACTCCATAGGGTCTCATGTGTTTTTTTTCTATGTGTGTTACACAGCACCCTCCGTGCAGTAACACAGGGGTGTCATAGTGACACCCCACCATAGACTCCATACCCTGGGACTGACTACTGTCTCCCAGGGCATGTAAAGTCACCATTGGGTTTACTAGTCTCAAATTATTAACAGAAACCAGTACAAATCATCATATTGTGGACATACTGGTCGGGGCAATTCGATTGCCCCGGGGTCTGTTAGTCGAGGGGGCACGTCTCCGTCCCCCCTGTTCCAGTTTTGGCGGGTAGCAGTGCATACTACTTTTTATATTCGACCGCAAATATTTTCCTATGGGATTTTCCCATTGTTCGAGGCTACCAACTTTAATTATTTAATTCTCATAGCCTCGAACATACCACCGGGTTGTTTATTTACTATTAATTTGCCGGTTGGTATTTTTTGCCAGGACTCGATTCTAAAATGGCGTTTGTGTTCTCTTCTGTGACTCCAACCCAAGTCGAGCCCTTTGTTCCACTTTTTGACGGGCTTCTCCACAGAAGCCTCCAAAAGTGGTGCCACTCTGTCTGGGTACCACAGGGGGTGTGGGAGGGGGTTTAGGCACCCTGGACTGAGTTACCTTGGTAACTCAAGTCGCACTCTTGTGTGATTGGCCCAAGTGGTGAGCCGGCCGGCTCACCACTTAGCATGTTTGATTGACATCTAGGCTAAGTAAATGGGGGTGTGCTGCATAAAAGCAGGGCTTTGGGGACTGGAACTTCAGAGGTCGCCACAGGGCCTGAGAATCCGATGAGGGAGAAGCTGAGCCGACCTACCACGACGACACCACTGGTGGATCCCTGTAGAACCGACTCACCACTTCCCGACGACAGAGAAGATCTCCCGGCTGGAGAGGCTTCTTCCCCTGACTGGTGGGCACAACCAGTTTACCTTCTTCTCTTCGCACCCCAGACCGGCTTGTGGTCGAATTGCCCGTGCCAAGCACCCCGGCAACCGGATAGCCACTTACCACTGGACCGCGAATAAAAGGACCGCTCCTTTTAACTGAGAATTCCGGGGCTGGTTTCTTCCCTGGCAGTTCAACGGACTCCTGTCTTCCTCCCCGACGAGATCCTCTCTTCCCCCGGACGAAGCACCGACTTGCATTCACTGCCAGGAACAACTGCCCCCGCTGGAATATTCTCACCACTTTAAGGTACCGTGTCCGCCAGGCCTCCCTTTCTAACGATTGCTACAAGGTAATAATAACCCCTTAACCTTCTGGACTGGGCTGGCCGCCTTGACCCTCTAACTGGTCCCTTTCTTTGGTCCAACTCTTTTTGAACCTTTACAAGACTCTTGTGCACTGCAACCGTGTGACCTTGGACACATTTCGTTTTGGTCCCCTTAAAGTGGATCCGGCCTACTGACTCAAACTCACAGTGTTACTTTGCCTTCCTCTCTTGTGTTTGTGAAAAAGTGTTGGGATCTGTTTCAATTAATTCTCTGCCCTTTAAAACGAATTATTAGAGCGCCATCTACGTTAAGCGCTCACCGCTGTCTGAAAATAAGTGGGGCTTTACTTAAGACTTGTCTAATATTCTTCTAAGGGAGTGTATATCTTTTAGTGACCATGTTTTTGAATTGCTTACTATTAGTGCCTGTGTGTTTTTCTAGATGTGGTTTTAAATAAATAATTATATCTCTTTTACACCAAGCCCTGGTCAGTGTTTACTTGTTCTACTGTGTTCTTTTGACCTATTGTGAATACTCTGTATACTGCCTAACTCTTCTTGAGGGAAGTCTGACTGCTCAGCCTTAGTTACCAAGTGAATCTGTGTGGTACAGACTGCTACCAAGTGGGTTTACTGCCAAACACCTGTAGTCTTAAATCTTTTGCAGTGGTCCCAGAGGGAACTGCACAGGTTTCTGCCTAACACCCGAGTATTGAATGAAGCAGAGCAAAATTATTGGACGATTGAGAGAGAAGCTTTGGGAATATATTGGGCACTGCAAGACACTCATTTGGGGCGTACCAGTAACAATCATGACTGATCACAAACCTCTTGTCCATATCATCTGTTCTTCCAAGTCACTTTCAACTTCACCAAGGATCAACTGGTGGTTAGTGGATATAATGCAATACAATGTCAAGGTAATGTACATTCCTGGCCACAAGAATGTTGTGGCAGACTGCTTGTCAAGATTGCCATGGAGAGATGCCAGTGAAGAACAACAAAGAGACACAATTGAAAAATGTGTTATAGCAAAAATCCAACCAGCCCTCTCGAAAGAGGAATGGAAAGAGGCTGGGGAAGGAAGATGAGGAGATGACATGGCTACAACACATGATTCTGGAGGGATAGAAAGAAGAAAAAAAAGATTTGCAGGACTATGCACAAGTGTGCGACAAGATAAGTGTAAATGGCGGATGTCTGCTCAGAGCAGAGAGTTTAATCCCTCGGTGTGTCTTCGCGACAGAATACTAGAACTTGCCCATGAAGGCAATCTAGAGAAGAACCTTTAACAACGCTTAAGAGAGAAATACTGGTGGCCAAGTATGATGAAAGAGGCAGATGATTTGGTGAAGACATGCCAGGCTTGTGCCAACAGCGACAAGTCAAAGCAACTGCATATGTCTCCACTTATGCCAATAAAAATACCGAACATTGTTGGCCCATTTGTGACTCAAAGGAACTATAAAGTATTCATCATCTGTCTTATGGATTCCACATCCAAATGGGTAGAATACGGAGTTGTGGAAGACATTGTCACCACCAGAAAAGTTATTCAATTTTTGGAGCTGGTATTCAACAGAGAGGCATACCCAGAAGATATCTTAACAGACAATTTGTGTCAGAAGAGATGCAAGTTTTTCTAAGAGAAAGGTGTATTAACCATAGACATACCTCACTCTATCATCCTATGGAGAATGGCCTCGTTGAGCGTATGAATGGTGTCATCTAGAATACTGTACAGTTCTCCAGCATGGGGTCTGGCATGGATTCACATGCTGATGAATATTCCCTGTCGTCAGGCCGGGAATCCTCGGTATAGAAAAAATCAGTATCAGTTTTGTTTCTGATCTGTCTTTCTTAGTAGTAACCAATCACTGGTCATACTGCCCCCAGCCAATTACTGCCCTCTCCCTAAGCACTGCCTCTGGCAGCCATCCTCAGATTTTTACCGCACTTTCAAGTGTTGGGAGGCCTTGTGCTGTAGCTCTCGAGCTTTTGCTGCGTTTTCGCGCTTTTTCGGGAGATTTTTCTCATTTTTCGGTTAAATAGAGCCTCAAGCTCCAGCGTTTCTACATCCGATCAACGGGATCCATTTTGCAGTTTTCTACGCCCCTCAAGGGTGAAGATTTCGTCGAGTTACGCTTTTGGAGGATTCAAGAAGTTCTGAGGCCTACCCCGGACATGGCCCAGGAGAAAGGGAGCTCGACGCCCGGGAAGCTGTTCAGGACCTGCCCTGTATGCCAGCTTCAGAATGTTTTCAAGGAGGACGAGCATTCGTTATGCCTCTACTGTCTCCATGAGGACAAGACGCACATGGAGAAGGACTGTGCGTTTTGTGGGAACATGTCGGAGCGGACCATGAAGGATCGCCACCTCCGTCTCGCCAACTGGCTGGAAGGGAAGAGCCCGTCAGGCGAGAAGAAGAAAAAGAAGTCCGAGCGGTCTTCTAAGTCCTGTGAGGGCGCCCCAGCGACGGTGGCCCAACAAAAGGCCAAGCACTGCAAGTCCGCGGGCACCGGGAGCGCCGAACGGTTGGGCTCCTTGGCTGCCAGGCAGGGCGCATCCTCCCCGGCGCCATCAACCACGAGCCAAATCTCTGGTTTGGGTAAGAGGAAGTCCGAGAACCCGGCGAAGCTTCTGGAGAGGCCCCGGTCGATCTCGAAGATTCCGGCAGAGGGGGAGCGAGGCTCGGACCCTCCCCCGAAGGTGAAGGCCCCAGGCTTACAGAAGGTGACGATGGCCTTAATTCACCCTGCAAGACCTCGATTGAGGATGTTGCAGCGGCCCTGGCTCAGCCTGTGGAGGCTACGCCAGTGGAGGCGACCTAAGGACCCAGAGTCTCCCTGTGACCACGATTGAGAAGACCCCCACAAAGTCCTCGTTGGAAAAGGTGGGGGAGGGGCAGGTGGCCATCGTGGATATGGACACGACCTCTGAAGAAGAGCTCATCGAAGTCGTGGAAGAGGCCCAGCCCATCGGGAGGGATCCCCACGAGGGCGACGACGAGAGCGACGGTGTCACCGACGAGGTTCCTCAAGAGCCCTCGCGCCCATCGTTTCCGGTGCCGCAGGACTCTCCGGTGGCCATTTTGTCAGCGATTCAGTCCTTATGCTCAGAGAGAAGGACAAGGTTGCCCCTCCCCCCGACAGAGGTACCTGAGCCAGACCCGACGGGGGAACCGGAGCCGGGACCTTTGGAAAGTCCACTGCATAAGAAGAGGAGGATGCATCCTACGCCACCTCTCCCACCTCTGCGGCCTGCTCTGCCTTCCCCCCCGTTCTACTACCCACGGGGATGATACAGGCATGGACACGGCTATGATAGGTACAGATGACGATGGAGGCGACGACGGGACGTGTCCCCCGTCGCCCCCTGCTTGGGCGTCCCCGCCCGACGAGATTGGATCCTTTCATGTCATGATTTCCAGGGCATCCGAGCTCTTCCAGCTCTGCCTAGAAGAGAAGAAGAAGGAAGGGTTCCTTTACCAACGGCGCAAGGCTAAAAGGAAGACGGTTCTCGCCGTACCACTTCTTGATGACATATGGGATGAGGGGCTCGCCCTCCTCAAGAACCCTGCCACGGCGCCGGCAAAGAGGGACCGGTACGAGAAGAAGTACCGGTTCCCCGACGCTGCCCCCTTGTGCCTTTGGGTGCAACCTACCCTGGATTCGGTCGTCTCGGCGGCGGCAAAGAAGAAAGCTGGGGGGGCATCGGCCTCGACATCAACTTCCCCGCCGGACGGCGAGGGCAGGAAGCTGGACACGATGGGACGACGGGTCATCTCATCCGCAGCGATGACTATCAAGGCGTCCAACGCCCTGGCTATCTTAGCCCGCTACGACAGGGAGTTGTGGTTCAAAATCACCCCTCTGTTGGACTTCCTTCCGGACGCCAAAAGGGCTGAGGCCCTTGAAATACTACAGGAAGGTGAGATTGCTTCGGACCACGCTATCACGGTGGCAACGGACATCGCCGACACCTGTTTCCGTCAGTTGGGCAACGGCATTTGCCTGAGACGACAAGGATGGCTCAAGGCGACGGATTTCCGCCAGGACGTACAAACCAAGGTTTTGGACATGCCCTTCGACGGGAACAACCTGTTTGGGAAGGCGGTTGATGAGTCCCTTCAGGCCATCAAGACCGACACAGAGACTACCTGGGCACTGGGAGTGCTCCAACGACGACGGCCGTCCTTTCGGAGCTCCAGAGCCAGACAAGGTTCCTCCAAGGGATCCGGCAGTGGCTCCTCCATGTACCGCCAAGCGGCAAGTTCTTCGTCCGAGGAAGCCTACAGGGGACGCGGCAAGTCAGGTGGTGCCAGTCATCGTCGACAGGGAGGTCAAGGAGGCAAGGCGGCCTCCAAACAAGATTGAACCGACCGTGGGGTCGGGCCCCCACCGAAGCACCCCGGTGGGAGGCCGGCTGGCGAGGTTCGTCAGCGTGTGGGAGTCCATCTCCACCGACCATTGGGTGCTGGATGCCCTGGCCCAAGGGCACGCCCTCGAGTTCCAGAAGAAGTGCCCTCGCGTTCCACCCGTGGCCCGGAAGGAAAATCACGTCCCTCAACTACTGTTGGAAGTAAGGGCGATGCTCAAGAAAGGTGCCATCGAGCTTGTCCCAAAGAGGCTTCGGGGCTTCGGAGTTTACTCAAGGTACTTCCTCGTAAAAAAGAAGACAGGAGGATGGCGCCCCATCCTGGACTTGCGACGATGGAACAAGTACATCAAGGCACAGAAGTTCCGGATGGTCACCCTCCAGCACGTGCTGGGACAGCTGGAAGAGGGCGATTTCCTGTCGTTGTTGGACTTGGAGGATGCGTACTTCCACATCCCCATTCTAAAAAGACATTTAAAGTTCCTCAGGTTCGTGGTCCAAAGGCGGCACTACTGAAAGGGGCCCCTAAGGGTCCATCGTGCTATGGAAACAAGGCAATAACCATACACGAAAAGATGCGCCAGACACGAGGTTCAAATTCCCAATGCTAGGGTTTATTGCAAGCAAAAATAGTATCAATTGGCCAATTCTGATCTCACGCCCCGCGACGTGAGTTTCCTAGACCTCGAGGGACGCAAGAGAGAGAATTACGTGCATTAGTTACATATATACAAAATGCAAATCATACAATCAGCAATGTCATGTTTAACACCCCTCTTTATTAAGTTCCTTTGAACTCGGGATGACGATGGACATATCCGACGAGTATGACGATTATGACACTTTCGATGTCTATTCTAGTAACAATGTGCAATTAGAAAGTGCGGTGGCATCTTTTAGTTGTTGAACAGAACACAGTGGTTCTGTTCTTGGAAGCAAGCTGCACACGGGGGAAGAGCCACATTCCAAGCTTTGCTATCTATGAGGTACTATTCGTGTCCTGGGAGCCGACACGTTCTAAAGGGTTTTGTGAAGGGGGGCCGTAGGAAGAGCATAATTCAAGCCTTTAGCTGTTTTATTCTAACATATTCTACCATCGTACGAGACTGGCTGGCAGCTGTGAAGTGATTAAATGCCCTGCAGCTCTCTGCCAAGGCTACAGAGAGGGAGCGCAGGCATTCCTCTCTGGGCTACTCATGAGGAGTTTCAACGAACTCTTCAGTCCCGCGACCTTGTCCTTTCATATTCAGACAACAATGTTAACAGTTGAGCAGAGTAAGCAGAATCCGCAAGAATTGCAAGCTGCAAAGCAGTTTCAGACAGAAAGCAATGAGCAATGGTTAACAAGCAAAATGGCGATTCTTGCTACATTTAAAATGGCCGCTTGTTGGTCAAGCATAGCAGTTTATATTTCTATAATTCGGTGCATAAGACGGTTGGCCTACGGCCATCAAGTTACGTCTGTCACTCAAATGAAGGGTATTCATTTTTCCATATTGACAAACCCTCCTTTTGGCCGTATGCCAAACGTCTTATTCATTCATTGTATCCTCCTCCAATGAGGATAAGTCTGGGGTATCCATGTCTGAACCATCTTCATCATTGTCTATAGCCATGAATTGTTTTACTGTTTTTGTTTCCTCAGTGTCTGTTATTTCGGCCATGCGTTTGTTTTCCTCTCGACACCATGTGCATACATCCCTTAGTACATCCATCAGTTATTTCAGTGCAAACTATTGGTAAGCATTGTATGCAACAGCAGCATGTTATGAATATCCCAAGTACCATCATTAGTATCGAAATTAACTTCCATCCCCAAGACCGCAATAATCCCCAAAACCAGGATCCTATCCCCCAAACCCCTTCTTCAGTAGAGAGTGTGGAACTTATGACATGTAATTTCCGGATCGCTTTAAATATCGTAGGGGAGTAGTCATCTATATACACACAGCATGCAGTTTTTACGAGTTTGCAAACTCCCCCACGATCAACTAATATTATATCGAGAGCCATCCTGTTTTGAAGTGCCATTAGTCTTATTCCTTCTAATGTCATATTCAATAAAATATCCGTTGTGGAATCTATTGTTTTTTGTAATATTCCAGACAGTTTTCTTATATTGTAAGAATGTTCTATTTGGGACAAGAATGGTATAAATGATTTGGCTATATCCATTGCTATCATTCCATCCTCGCTACTCCTTTGAGTTCTACCTTTTATTCGTTTGGCTACTCCTGCTGTCTCCAAGAGGAACACTCCTGGAAAAAGTAGACCTAGGTAGCATGTACCTCCCGAGTTCCTAGGTAACCATGGATATGCTTTTTCTCCACATATAAAGTAAACAGGGTCTCCTATGTACACAGGTTCTATTTTGTGTTTTTAAAACCACTGTGTTGAGGCAGTTGCTAAATGTTCCTACTTTATAGGAACCCTTTTTCTGTAGACATAGGGGAGCAGTTTTGGAGCTGTGATCCACTGTATAGGCAGGGGGCACAGCATCTTTATTCCATCCATCCCTCATTCGAAATGTCATTACTGATGTTTTTTCTGCTGGCGGGGTTGGTCTATTTTGCCTATGTAATCTATCTAGTCTTGTTATCTTTCGTGTGTTCTTTCTCATGGGTTCTAGTGCAAACACGCAAGCTTTTTGGAATATGGAACAACCCACAGGTCTCATGATCACTTCCTCAAATTCATTCATATTGGTTTCATCTAGCTGACCCATATTACTCTTGTTCCATTTCCCAAAGAACATTGCACTTAATGTTACCTCACATGAATAAATCAATGGCAACGGTTGTACATACCAGCCTATCCCTCTCCCACCGTGCTGTGGTAAATGGGCGCAAACCCAGCAATCTTTTTTCTTTAAAACCGCATGGATCATGTTCATGATGAGCAACAATGTATTCTTGCCGTATCATTCTCTATGTCTCTCTTCCATTGGGGGCAAAGTACCAGTGATTACATGAACCGGGCTTTCAGTAGCTGCTTTTGGCAAAAGTGTTTCTAATGGGTGCACGTACTCCAGGAACCATAGTGTAATAGCTGTTATTGTTGGTACTACCATACTTAAGAAACACAGGACCAATGTCCAAATCAGTACCTTATTCCTTTTACCATGCTTTTTCCCTAAATTTACAGTCTCTAAATCTATTATCTTTTCAGCAGGGGTGCAGGAGGAGGCTGAAACCGGTCTTGACTTGTTCTTCATAGTCCTTCTTCTTGCAGGCAAAGTTCGTCGCAAATGTCTCTCGTTCTTGATGCCAGAAAAGTTCAACGAAAAATGTCACAGTTCAATTCTGCCAGCCTTTTCACACCCTAGATCACTTATCCACTCCGAGCAAGATTAGTTGTTCTTTCTCGCACTGCTCAGACGATTTCTGAACAGTTCTTTATTGATAGAGTACTATGTGCATCCAGCTTGTCCCGCTCTGGCTTAGGACACATGTACTTTTATAAGCGCACCAAGGAGCCGTGAGTCTTGAATTGTCCGACTTGCACAATTCTCACACTTCTCTCCTCTACGCCCCTGGCTCCTATTCCGTCCGTGAGTGGAACCAAAGGCAAAAGAAAAGCACCAAAGATCTGTGGATTACTTTGCCTGTCGAGGCCTCAAATTATACTGATTCACTCCTGGTATTTTATGATCCGTGAATAGTGCCGTTGCATTTTCAGTATAAGGCTCAGTGTCAGCCTGTGGCACAATGATGGGTAGCGATGAGCGCCGTGGCAATGATGTAGTTTCTTTCTTTGGTTTTGGTGCATTTGCAGAATCTGGTGGGCGCCAAAGGGGTACACGCATTGTTTGTGCTCGTGTTTGCAATGCAGGGTTTGTGTCACTTGGCAGTGATGTTGTTTCTGTTGAGCAACGTTGGGGCACTTTTCGCCCTCTCCCCTTACTGGCAGCCTCCTCGGGCTCTGTTTCGAGTTTCACTTGTCGCTTGCGCTTTGTTTCAACTTTCACTTCTCGCTCAGGCTGATGCTGTGGCAATGGACTGGCAACAGTTTCTTTCGTTTCCGAGACCGTTTTCTTTCTCTGGTCGTCGGAAGTTGTCAGCAGTCCTGGGAATCTTTTTGCATGTGTTGCATGGATCCATGCCTTCCGTCCGTCTACTCGGATGGCCGTTTGCGTCGCCAAAAGAACTTGGTAGAGGCCGCGCCACCTGGGTGTTAACGCTGTCTTCCGTTCAAAGTTTTTTATTAAGACCCAACTTCCAGGCTCCAGCGAGTGCCCCGGTCCGGTATATCGCACTGGTAACGCCTCCTGCACCTGCTGATGAATCAAACGCAACTTCTGTATTAAAAGTCCACAGTACATGCTTAACATAGGATGCTCGACCTCACATAATCTTTTGGGCCGCGGTGCGCACCATACATTTGCTGGTCTCCCCATTATAATCTCATAGGGGGAGAGCCCAGTCATAGCCTGCACAGACGTGCGCATACACAACAGCGCTAGGGGTAATGCATCCACCCAACTCAACTTGCTCCCAGCGCAGATATTTGCTGTCTTTGACTTCAAGATTCCGTTATGTCTCTCCACAAGCCCGGCAGAACTGGGATGCCTGGAACTGTGGAATCTCTTCTCTATCTGCAGACCTGCGCAGATCTGTAGCACTACTGCGCCCACAAAGTGGGGGCCGTTGTCTGACCACAGGACACTGGGCAACCCAAACCGGGAGAAATACTCCTTTGACATTACTTTTGCTGTTGACATGGCAGTACAGTCTTTTAAAGGATATGCCTCCACCCACTTGCTGAATGCACAAATCACCACTAACACATATTTGTAGTTCTGGCACCTTTCCATTTCTATGAAATCAAAATGGACCACCTCAAATGGCATAGAGGGTGGCCCGAAACTACCTGCTGGAGTCACGGTTCCCTTCCCTACATTGTGTTGCAGGTACGTAATACAATTCTGCACTAGTCTTTCTGCATTCTTTTTTATGTGCTCGTTTTTCCATACTGTGGCTAAATGCTGTACCATATTTCTTCGCGCAAATGTGGGCAGGGCTATGCGCCATTGTAACCATTGCAGTCACGTAACAATTTGGCAACATCCAGTTCTTTGTTTCCTTGTCCACCCAACATCCTTCCAAATCTAACTCAGCAGAGCCCTCAGCCCACCCCTGAATCTCTTCGGTCATGGCCTCAGCCTGCATTTCTTTGACTGTGGCAACTCCATTCTCTATCATACAAGGTACTTCCTCAGTCTGTACTGTCATCATTTTATTTCCCAAATCTGTGGCTGTTTGCTTCGCAATCCTGTCTGCAAATGCGTTTCCCTCTCCCACTCTACATGTTACTTTCTTATGCGCCTCGCACTTCACTATAGCTAGGCGCATTGGAAACGTGAGTGCAGACAACAATCGCACAATCAAAGGGCCATGCTGAATCCTGGCCCCATGTGATGTCAAGAAACCCCTCTCAGCCCAAAGTCGGCCAAAGTTATGAACCACACCAAAGGCGTACTGGCTGTCAGTATAAATCTTCACGTTCAAATTCTCAGAGAGTTCCCAGGCTCGGGTCAGTGCTATTATTTCTGCGGCTTGCGCTGAATGATAGGGGATTCTTCTGCTTTCTACAACACTCTCTAGGGTAGTAATTGCATATGCGGCTGTTGTGCCATCAGGTAATTTAAAACATGAGCCATCACAAAATAACTCCCCATCTGGCTCTTTCTGTGGGATATCGCTCAAGTCAATTCTTCCCTTTGTTTCTTCTTCAGTGACCATTAAACAATCATGGGGTGGTGATTCGTTGTCACCAATTTCTGCTATGGGCAGTGGCATTAATTCTGCAGGATTCAATGCGCTACACCTCATAATTTGGATGTGGGGTGCAAACAAGATGAGCTCATATCTTGTCAGTCTAGCTGAGGTGAGGTGTTGCGTCTGTGTCCTATTTAATAGAACGTCTATAGCATGTGGCACCATCAGAATTAAAGTGTGCCCCAATACCATTCCTTCCGTTTGTTTTACTGACGCAGCAGCCGCTGCGACAGATCGCAAACATTGTGGTAGTGCACGCGCTACAGGGTACAACGCGCAAGAAAAATAGCCGCACGGCCTATTTCTTCCACCTTGTTCCTGTGTCAAAACCACCAATGCACATCCTTCACTCTCACTCACAAATAGTATAAAGATCTTTTTATAGTTAGGAGTGCCTAAAACTGGCACAGCACACAGTGCAGCTTTCAATTGCTCAAACGCTTTCTGACATTCCTCATCCTACTGTAAAGGCATCTCTGCATCCTTTTTAGTCAACTTTATCATCGGCTTCACAATCAACGCAAAATTACTGATCCACTGCCGACAATAAGAGGCCATGCCTATTACAGCTCTCACTCCTTTTTGTTTTTTTGGAATAGGCATACTAGAAATACTTTCTATGCGTTCTGGTGTTAATCTTCTCCCTTCTTTCGAAAGTAGGTAACCCAAATAAGACACTTCCTTCTGATTATACTGAAATTTCTTCAAACTTGCCTTATGACCATGGGTCGCTAAGTGTGTCAATAGTAATATAGTACTTTCTTTACAGATCTCTTTCGTGTCAGCAGCTAATAACAAGTCATCTATGTACTGCAAGAGTACGCAACCTTCGGGTAATTCTAGCATGTCTAGCTGCTCTTTTAGCGCTCTGCTGTAAATGCTCGGGCTTTCTGTGTATCTTTGTGGAATGCGTGTGAATGTGAATGATCGACCTCCTAGAGTGAACGCGAACAGATATCTACTGCTTTCATCCACTGGAATGCTAAAGAACGCGTTCTTCAAATCAACTACACTAAAGTATTCTGCAGTAGGCGGTATCATTGTCAGTATTGTTGTGACATCTGGGACCAAAGGGAATTGTGGGTCTACCACTTTGTTTAATGCGCGCAGATCAATTATGAAACGATAGGGTACCTCATTGCCTCCTTTCTTGTAAACTGGAAGAATCGGGCTGTTTCACGTGCTACCTGCAATTTCCTCAACCACCCCCAATCTCACCAGGTCAGTAACAATGCTTTTCAATCCCTTCTCACCTTCAACAGAAATTTTATACTGGGGAATTCGTGGTAGTGTGACACCTTCTTTCAAAGTTATTTTTGCTGGCTCTATTTTCAAGCATCCTACATCGTTATCATGCATTGCCCACAGACAGGTTGGTACTCTACCTAGCTCTTCTGGCAACTCTTTTGACATAAATTCCGTCACCGGTGCATCGTGAGGCCACATCGTGAGGAACACCCCGTCTGCCGTACAATGTATGACCGCCCCCAATTTTCTCAACAAATTTAATCCTAGCAAGTTCTCTCCACAATTTTCTGCTAAAAGAAATGGACACTGTTCCGTAAATGGTCCTATTGTAATTGGGACAGCTTCGAACATGGGGTTAATTATTGGTGTACCTGCGAACCCCTTCTGTCCCGACAGTGGTATCTCCGGAACCAAGTGGTGGTCTATCGAGCACTTCTGTGCCCCTGTATCTACAAGGAAACAGTGCTCCTTATTCCCGGCTCTCATTTCTACGTAGGGTCCTCTCTGATTCACGTGAATAGACACTGGTTCGGACCCCTGCCATGGGCTGTCCTATCGCGAAAATAACACATTGTCCGATGTGTAGTCACCGCTACTGCTATAATACGTGTTTGGTTGTGTATCAAAAATATTCCCATTTCCCCCTCGATGACCTCCACTCTGATCATTTCTCTGTTGGCCCAGCCCGCCCTGATTTTGGTTCGAAACACTTTGGTTCAATGCCTGGTTCTGTTGCGCTTGGTTTTGACCATAGGATTGGGTTTGAGTACCTCCATTGGTATATCCCTGCTGCTGCTGCATGCTATTTCTGCTTGGGCCGTTTGACCCCTGATGCCCTCTATGAGGCCTTCTCTGACCAAACCCACCTCTATTCTGTAGGTGCGGGCATTGCGCTCGCCAGTGTCCTTCCTCCTTACAATACGCACATTGATTTAATCCCAATGACACCCCATGCATATTATTCAAATTTCCTCTGCCTTGTGCATTTCCTCTACCTCTATTGTATCCAATGACCTGCTGCAGTAACACCCCTACTATCGTTCACATCGCTTCTTTTCTCATCTCCAATGGGTACCCATTACATATCTCACTTACTTCCTTTACTGACGTTCATTTGTTCGACATCCATTGCATTGTTTCCCCTACCCATACCTGCAATCTTTGTTTATCACTTATTTGTCCGTCCCGGTACCGGCAAATGCTTTGTACCGCCTGGAAGAACTCTCGGCCATGATTTTTGCATATACAACCTTGACGCCTCCTTCCTACCTTTCTTAATATACTCACTACTATATTCAGGTGTAGCAAACATCTCAGCATATCTGTCTTCCATTTAATTTTTTACTTCAATGAGTTTGTGCACATGTTTTCTTAAATCCTCATCTCTTTGCTCACTGCGTGCTAACTTATTCAAATCTAACAATCGCTGTGGCGGTAAATTCCCGAGTATCTTTTTCCATTCTCCCACCAAAATTTCCCCCATGCATTCCAACACTACCTGTCTCTCGTCGCTTCTTTGGTACCCATACAATGAGGCCAATGCTGCCGTCCCATCATTTCCCTCTATGTACATTTCTGCCTCTTGCCGTAATTCAATCTTTCTTTCTTTGCTGATCGCGCTTCGAGTTACCCGTCCAAATCCTGTTCCTTCAGCCCCACCTCTCGCCTCCCCGGTCTCAATTTCGACTTCGGGAGGGGCGGATGGTGCTGAATATGTCTCTGGAGCGGGAGGTGTGGAAGGGATAAGTGACACAGGTGGCATCTGTGAAGGGCCTTCCTGGATGCTGGGAAATTGTGTGTCTGCGGTCTGCACTTGTGGGAGTGCTCGCGCTGTGGGTGGGGCTTGGGTTAATGCTTTCGTGAGGGGAAGTGCTTGGGCTATGGGAGGGGGTATGAGAGCTACTGGTTGGGCCTGCGCAGTCACTGCTGGCGTGTTTGGTTTTGATTTTGGTTTTGGGCCTCGACCCGTGTTAGTTAACAAATGTTCCATTAATTCGTCCTCTATGTGTAGTTCCCGCTGCGGGTATATTCTTTCTATGTTCATCTGGTCACGCCTCCCTTCCCGTCTTAGACTTGCTGTCCACTCCTCCTTTTCCTTTTCTTCTGCTACCTCAAGCTTCGTTTTTTGCCTACGCGCATGCTTCTCTCTACTCCTAAGTCGGAGCATTGCTTCCCTTCTCCAATCTTTGACCGTCTCAAAAGCTGCAGGTCGCGCTTTCTTTCTAATTAGCACCCTCTCTAGGTTATCTATCCTCCCAATCTCAAAACTACCATTAATCGGCCACTGATGGTTGGGTTGCTTTCTAGTTTGCCTTTGCCAAATTTCACAAAATATTATCGCACCCACACCATATTTTGCATACATATCATAAGCCGGCGTTCCCCCAGGCAGTGCACTTTGGCCATATTCCAAGGACTGTCCTACCGCAGCTGAAAAGCCCCGCTAAAGTGGACAGTACTCCAGGCATGTTTCTTTAACCTTCCCCTTTGGTTAGCTAACTTTTACCTGGACGTTTGAATTTGCAAAATCAACACTCTACCAAAAATCAGGTTTTTCTTTGAATCAGGGAATGACTCGCCTGATAAAACAAGTCGCCTGTCCTAACACAACCTCTCCCAACGTCGTGTCTGCGCTTCTCTGGCTTCTGCCTCGTCTCGGGACCCTCGCCTCCTTTGACCTCTGGCCCGGTACGTCGAACAGGGATCAGATGTGTGCAGATCTGTGGAAGGAATCTCTCCTCACTTCTACAGAGCGCCCCGTCCTCGCCGTTCTTCCGCCTTTACTCCGTTACAACGTATACGATGGGGCAAGTGGGGGAGGGTCCCTATTCGGGCACCATCTTGAAAGGGGCCCCTAGGGGTCCCTCGTGCTATGGAAACAAGGCAATAACCATACACGAAAAGATGCGCCAGACACGAGGTTCAAATTCCCAATGCTAGGGTTTATTGCAAGCAAAAATAGTATCAATTGGGCAATTCTGATCTCACGCCCCGCGACGTGAGTTTCCTAGACATCAAGGGACGCAAGAGAGAGAATTACGTACATCAGTTACATATATACAAAATGCATATCATACAATCAGCAATGTCATGTTTAACACCCCTCTTTATTAAGTTCCTTTGAACTCGGGATGACGATGGACATATCCTACGAGTATGACGATTATGACACTTTCGATGTCTATTCTAGTAACAATGTGCAATTATAAAGTGCGGAGGCCTCTTTTAGTTGTTGAACAGAACACAGTGGTTCTGTTCTTGGAAGCAAGCTGCACACGGGGGAAGAGCCACATTCCAAGCTTTGCTATCTATGAGGTACTATTCGTGTCCTGGGAGCCGACACGTTCTAAAGGGTTTTGCGAAGGGGGGGCCATAGGAAGAGCATAATTCAAGCCTTTAGCTGTTTTATTCTAACATATTCTACCATCGTACGCGAATGGCTGGCAGCTGTGAAGTGATTAAATGCCCTGCAGCTCTCTCCCAAGGCTACAGAGAGGGAGCGTGGGCATTCCTCTCTAGGCTACTCATGAGGAGTTTCAACAAACTCTTCAGTCCTGCGACCTTGTCCTTTCATATTCAGACAACAATGCTAACAGTTGAGCAGAGTAAGCAGAATCCGCAAGAATTGCAAGCTGCAAAGCAGTTTTAGACAGAAAGCAATGAGCAATGGTTAACAAGCAAAATGGCGATTCTTGCTACATTTAAAATGGCCGCTTGTTGGTCAAGCATAGCAGTTTATATTTCTATAATTCGGTGCATAAAACGGTTGGTCACTCAAATGAAGGGTATTCATTTTTCCAGATTGACACTACTAGTTCAAGGCCCTCCCGTTCGGATTGAAGTCGGCACCCAGGGTGTTCACCAAGTACCTTGCACCGGTGGCGGCGCGGCTGCGCCTACAGGGATCCACGTCTACCCCTACCTGGACGACTGGCTCATCCGGGCAAAGACAAGGGAGCTCGCCGTGGAGCACACTGCGAAGACCGTCCAGCTGCTCACGGACCTGGGGTTCTCCATCAACGTTCCAAAATCCCACCTGGTCCCGTCGCAAGTCGCCCTGTTTCTGGGAGCCAAGCTTGACACAGTGGCACGGCTGGCCTCGCCGTCGGAGGAAAGGACCAGGACCATCCTGGGCAAGGTGCAACGACTGCTGGCCACGGACATGGCCAGGGTAAGATCTATCAAGTCCCTCCTCGGGATGATGTCCTCCTGCATTTATCTGGTGCGCCTTTGCAGACTTCGGATACGCCCCTTACAAGAGTTCCTCGCCGCCTGCGGGGTCCAGTCGACAGGCAGCTTTGAGGACAGGATCCCACTCAGCGAAGCGTTCCGTCAAGCGATCCGGTGGTGGGGTACCCGCTCTCATCTGTCGGCGGGCACGTACTTTCAGACCTCAGCTCACCAGGCCACGGTGACGACGGATGCCTCCCTGGAAGGTTGGGGAGTGCACTCTTCACGCGAGAGGCCTTTGGCTCCCGGAGGAGAAGTCACTCCACATCAACATCTTGGAGCTCCGCGCAGTGTTCTGGGCCCTCAGGTCTTTTCTTCTGTCCCTCAAGGGCAAGGTGGTGAGGATCTTCACCCACAACACCACCACGATGTTCTACATCCGGAAGCAGGGCGGCACCAGATCCCCTGCCCTATGCAAGGAAGCCCAGGATCTGTGGCATTGGGCCGTCGCCCAAGGGATGTTTCTGGTGCCTTTTCATCTGGCAGGAATAAAAAACACCATCGCCGACTCACTCAGCAGAGAGCTGCGCTCGTGCCACGAGTGGGAACTACGCCAGGATCAAGTGGATCGACTCTTCCGACGATGGGGCGAATCCCAGATCGATCGCTTCGCGACCGCGATGAATTCCAAGTGCCGGAGGTTCGCCAGCAGGTTCCCCCAGCCGAGGAGCATGGGCGATGCTTTCTCGTTCCCCTGGGACGGCATATTTCTTTATGCGTTCCCTCCGCTGCCATTGCTAATCCGGCTCATCAACCAGCTCAAGAGGTCCCGGTGCAGGATGATCCTCGCCGCACCGGCATGGCCGAGACAGATCTGGTTCCCGGACCTTCTGGACTTGTCAACGTCCACACCAGTCACGCTGCCGACGGACGCAGATCTTCTCTCCAGAGAAGGAGGCGCCATTCTTCACCACAACCCAGAGTCACAGAACTTGCAGGCCTGGCTCCTGCAGCGCTAGAGTTTGGAGGGTACGACATCCCGGCCGACTGCAGAGAGGTTCTTGTAAAGGCCAGGGCGTCCTCAACTCTCAAGTGCTATGGACATAAATGGAAGAGGTTCTCTGTCTGGTGCCGTGCACATAAGATTAACCCTCTGCGGATTACGGCCCCTCAAGTATTGCCGTACCTACTGTCATTGGCCAGTGCTGGACTAGCTCACGCTTCCATCAAGATACACCTGGCCGCCATCTCACGATACACCAGAACTACGGGACGGGCGTCCTTGTGGTCTCATCAACTGGGGAAGGAATTTATGAAAGGATTGTTCCGATCATTCCCGCCGGTGAAGGCCCCTGCCCCGGTGTGGGAGCTCAATGTGGTGCTGACCAGGCTCATGGGGGCCCCATTTGAGCCTATGCATTCAGCACCGTTGAAGTTTCTGTCGTGGAAGACAGCGTTTTTGGTGTCCATCACCTCCGCACGACGAGTGGTAGAGATCTAGGCACTATCTTGCAAGCCGCCATACTTGACGTTTCACGACACGAGGGTGGTGCTGAGGTCGCACCCCTCCTTCATGCCCAAGGTGCCGTCGGACTTCCACCTCAACAAACCCTTGGTGTTGCCACTCGCTGGACGTAGCTAGAGCGCTGAAGTTCTACGTGGACCGCACGAAGAGTTTTCGGAAGACATCACAGCTGTTTGTGAACTTTGGGACTGTGAATCAAGGGAAGGCTCTCTCGAAGACTTCCATTTCCAGATGGCTCTCCGGCTGCATCATGCACTGTCACCGGTTGGCAAACCGACCGCTGCCTGGCCGCCCGAGAGCCCATTCGACCAGAGCGATAGCTGCTACCATGGCGTTCCTGTCTGGTGTGCCTCTGCTGGACATCTGCAGGGCTGCAACATGGAGGTCGACGCACACCTTCACAAGATTCTACTGCGTTGATCGGGACTCCAGGGAGGAGTCCAGGGTCGGCCAAGCAGTGCTGCGCAACCTGTTCGCTTATGGTGAGCCTGATGAGGAGGTAAGAGATGCTTAATGTTGAGTTTTTTGTATTGCTTAATGTTGAGCATGTTGCCACCTCCTGTGGTTGTGCATGTGTGTACTGCTATGTATTCTCTTATTCATGAGCATGTGAATCCATGCCAGACCCCATGCTGGAGAAGGAACAAGTTACTTACCTGTAACTGTTGTTCTCCAGCATGGGTCTGGCATGGATTCACATGCAAACCCTCCCACCTACCCCTCTGCGGCTCTTCACTTGGTCATACTGCCACTTTACGTGCTACCAAATCTGAGAATGGCTGCCAGAGGCGTGGCTTAGGGAGAGGGCAGTCATTGACTGGGGGCAGTATGACCCAGAGACCAGTGATTGGTTACTACTAAGAAAGATAGATCAGAAACGAAACTGATACTGATTTTTTCTATACCGAGGATTCCCGGCCTGACGACGGGGAATATTCATGAGCATGTGAATCCATGCCAGACCCATGCTGGAGAACAACATTTACAGGTAAGTAACTTGTTCCTTCGCATTAGCAAATGCCTTGCCATGGAGAGAAATGTTGAAGGAGACACTCAATGCCTATAGAATGCCCCCACCCCACTCTGCCACTGGTGTCGAACCATTTGTGATGGTGAGAGGAAGAGAGTCATGCAATAGATTTAATCCATTTTGGGTTGCAAAAAATCATACAAAGAAAATAGACATGAGTGAAGTCCTCAAGAGGGTCCAGGAAAGTCAATGCAGATGCAAGGAGCATTATGGCAAAACCAAGGCAACACACAATCTGTCATTTCAAGAAGGGGATTGGGTCAAAATTAGAAATCTTCAAAGGTTGCTGAAAGGTTTGTCAAGATACCAGGAACATCAACAAGTAAAACATGTTGAATGGAAAAGTGGTCAAACGATGATGTGGTCCACGCCCCAAATGATACACCTATCACCATCACCCCTGATGATGTCATGGCACCCGCCTTTGCTGGACACAAAAATTGGTCTGGGAGGAAGTCCGGCAGTGGCAGTCCTGGACCATCCAACAGTGGGGCATCTCTATTCAGAAGAACGAGAAGACCACTGTCGGAGTGAAGACTCTATCTATACTACTGAACATACCTATGAATGTATCCTGTTATAGTTACTTTCTATTATTATTATTTTCCCCACTATCATTCCCATCCCACATCCCTTCCCTTTCCCCACCGTCTGCTATGCATGATCTTTCCCACACTAGGTGCTTATTCTTTTTAAATTGCCATATGAGTGCTGAGGGATGTTGTGACTGTGGTTCCAGAACTCTACTTTGTAGCGGCTCTGGAACATGCCATCTGGGGGATTCGAGAAACACAGTTGGGGGGAACCGAGAGAAGGAAAAGTGCTGTGCTCCTATTACGGTCCCTGAATAAACCCCCTTGAACCTCACCTTGTGTCTGTGTCATGTATCCACGACAGTTGCATGGTGAAGATTCATGTAGATATAAAAAAGCATTATTTGCAGTGTGCTTTTCAAAATTATACTATCTCCTTGTTGCCAAGTAGCGGGGCCCATTCTTTGTTTGCCCCCTGAAGGCAAGAACTGATGTTAATCATTCATTATAATCAGTTCATGATTAGTACATTCCCTTCACAGTCTCAGATCTATGAGCTTGAAAGAAAATGAAGGCAGCTGATTACATTCAAAGCGATTTGACTTGCATCACCAATATTATTTCAGTTCAATCCAAATATTATAAACTGGCCTCTAAGTGTCATGTTGAGCTTTACAAAAGACAAATATAAACGTGTGTATTTGTATCTGTATCTGTTGACAGTATGGAACTCGGTCAGTGAACTATGACGTCCCTTGTTGCAAATTGGTTTTATCAGATTCTACGACATTTCTGGAAATCAAAGCTGCTGGTTACTGAAGATGTCATAACTGTTTTTTTGGCAGTATATATTATCAAATAGACAAAATGTGCTTTTCAAATAAGTGCTGCAAAATCTTGCCCTGACACACAGTACATTCGAAGGAGTGTGAATTCAGAAAAATGCAATTAAAAATTCTTTTTTCTTTAGATTTTCTCTCATTACTCGAGTCTTAAGGGTGTTTTACTAGTTTCTGTAAAACATGAATTTACTGTGAGGGAAGTCTGTTTTTTTTATTTACTCTGACTTCTGAATCAATTACATGAATTTTAGAAGATCCATAATCCTCTTAAAATATCACACAATAGCAATGTTTATTTCGGATGAAATCCTTCAGAACATAGAAAAAGTCAAGAATACACCTTTGTACATACAATAAAACATATAAAAGCTTAAAAAATCAGTTCATTCCCTTGACTGAAATATATTAATTAATCAAAGAAATTGTCAAAGTACACTTGCTCCTAGTTAAAAATCTAGCCATACTCTGAGGCAGAAAATATGATAAAAGTCAATCGACATTTTTTTCACAGAAGTGTGCCCAACACTTTACCTTAATCATCATTATTTCGAATTTCTTATACTTCATTCAATGACACATACACATTTACGGAACACTGTTTTTAACGAATCTATCTCATTTATTGGTATCCTTTTCCTTTTTACATAGTTTTTTTGCTCAACTTTTAGCATATGTACTTTACTGGCAACCTTTTGCCCTCCGGCATGTATTTATTTTAATACCTCATGCTCCTTATCACTTTCACCAGATTCAATTTTTTGGTTTTTAAACGAATTTGAACATTTACTAGTCCAATGCAAATTAACATGCAAGCATTGCTTATATCAAAAAAAGCAAACAGGCCAAAGCAGTGGATCTACTCCTCTGCTATCACCACATGTTGTGACTCCCACTAATGACCCAAGTCCACACATTTTTATTCCATTTCCGAAAATAGGGTCTATGTCTACAAAGTTATATTGGTGTGTTTTCTGTTATGTTCATTGCTTGCAAGGAGGACCTCACATCACTGTCTGCTAGCATGACGTTTCGGCTGTGAAATATTATGTGGCCGCCTTCCTCGGGTCCTCTAGTTATGTTGTGACCCTGGAAAACAGCACACAAGTGACTGTAAACTACTTGCCTTCTACAATGATATGAAACTTAAAAACTAATTGTGTTTTAGCATTCACAAAAACACTACAGTTCCATTAAAACAGCTACATGTTAAAATTACAATTTACTGACCTTACATCGTACTTTGTCTCTGCTCACTCTTCCAATTTTGCCAACTTTTTACTGCTATTTTCTTCCCCCTAATTAAAGACATCATAGACCTCTTATTGCTTGTAGTACATGTCTAATTCTGGTTCTTACTATGGTGCAGTTTCCCATGGTCTACCCTGTTTCTGTTGGTGAATGGCTGTGCCCTCCTGGATAGTCAGTCATAGAGACAACAAATAACTTGGGGGTGTCGGCACATAGGAGTGAAGCGCACTGTTTATCGTAATAGCCGTGGGCCCTCATCCATGAAGCAGGCTGAAAGACTTGGACCCCATCTTGCTCTATAGCGGAGCTATCTGAAGTTCCCCTGTGTTTATAATTCAGGGTAGATGCACATTGTACTACTGACCTGGAAGCGTATCCTGTAGGAGATGCTGTAATCCATGCACGGCAGTGTACTCAAATGGGAAGGGTTTTCCTTATTTGCAAACTGTGGCTTCCGCTATCTCTGCTTCCCTAGAAAAGTGGCATAGTAAGCCACTCAATATATTGTGAAGACTTTTAAACGTGGCATGCTTCTGATCACACATGGTCTTATTTTGCTGTTGTTACGACGTCGCTTACCTTGTCTCTGTTTAGTACTCCTGCTGGGTTTGCGAAGCGGATGTACTGTTTATCGGTCTCTAATTGGTGTAATTCACGTCTTCAGTCGGTCCCACCTGATGACTGAAGGGGAGTACGTTTACGAGTTTGTGCATAGCTCATAAACTACTCGACCGACTGCCCCAAAGTGTAAAGGATTCCCGATGCTATATTTTTGTGGGTACCTGCTGGATCCCATGTGATTCACTCGCGGCGCAGCTTGGGTTGTCATAGGGCTGTTGTCAGCTGGGTTTGTGTCATGGAAACCCAACCTTCCACACCTATACCATACGTAGGCCTCTGTGTTGCCGTTATCATGGTGCCCTATCCAATGCATTTAGGGCGCCTGCACATTTCTCCATATGTGATTCGACTTGTGTAAACCAAACAGTTTGGCCTGGCTTGCTCCACCCCTCATATTGCATCTCCCTTTATTATTCGTGGGGAGGAAAGAAAGCCAATCGACATTCGATATTCATCCCCCCATGATACTTGTTGTCCTCCGATAAAGCAACAAGGGATGTTGGGCAATTATTTTCCTTCTGCGCCATACTCTGTCTGAAGGTGGAGGCAGCAAAGACCATTATGTTGTTCGCAGATGATTTACATGAGGCTGGGGGCGTCTATAAGATGTTGGGTTCCACATTGCTTGAGAATGGGCTTCAAATAGATGGCCCTTAAGCGATTATAGAATGGACAGATGTTTTTCTTTCTTCTGAAGAAAAATGGGTATGAATCCGAACCAGTCAAGTGCCATGTGTGGAGAAGTGTTGCCTATGGGGTAGAGTCCGTAGCTTGTGTCTCTAGTACAGGGAACGTGCATATGGAGGGGCAATTACATAAAGTAGGCTTTGTAGCCTTGCTGCTGTTTACTGCTCTTATATGCTGCTAATAGAGTTGATGAGCTAAAAAATGTAGTAATCCTTTCCGACATTATCTTCTTATGTCAATTAGGCGTGGGTTGAGCCACAGGTCGATGAGGTTCATTGATTTTACCATTGATTTGACATTTCTAAACCATGCCAAGTCCTTGCCTCCACTTGGTTTCAAGAGGTTGCCACCACGCTGTATTTCTCCAAATGAGTCGAGTCCCACAAGCAGATCCAGTACACTATGGGGCAGATCACAATTATGCGAGCTATGTCTTTCTGGTTGAACCCAATGTTAATGGCCATGTTCAAACTGCTTTGGGGGAGATTTTCAATTTTTTTCAAAAACCTATTTTTGACGACCTTTAGTCTAATAGTCTTGTTGTGCCCCCAGATTTCAGCCCCATAAATGGGTGCTGTCCTGGCCTGCATGTTGTACATTTTCAGCGCTGGATAAAGGCTGAAAATCAATATTAGGATGACATTGCTGGACCTTTCAAGCGTGAGTGATGATTTATCAATTTGGGCTGCCCAAATACCATTGCTCATAAACCTAGAGCCTAAATAGTCAAATCTATCGACTTGTTCAATTGTATGTCCTTTGATTGTTAAGCCTAGTCTTGGTTGTTTTTTGTGGGAGGGTGCACAACCATCTATTTGGTCGTATCGAATTTGATCGTTATACCACTTTTAGTA
The DNA here is from genome assembly GCF_040938575.1 of Ambystoma mexicanum. Lineage (NCBI taxonomy): Eukaryota > Metazoa > Chordata > Amphibia > Caudata > Ambystomatidae > Ambystoma > Ambystoma mexicanum. Next base: position 917,859,580 of record NC_090926.1, on the reverse strand, counting down.
CACTCCTAAAAAAAAAAGCTGCAACTTGTTTCTTTAAACTGGTAGGAGTTTGCTAGATCTTGATTGTATTATCTGCAAAAAGCAAGAGGGGGATCTTACCCTGCCACAGCCATAGTGAATCAGAGTGCATGTTCTCAAGCTTAACGATTAAGCTGTTTATATAAGTGAAGAAATGGGTGGGGCCAGAACGCAGCAATTTTCTCACTCCCGTTCTGGGTTAGTGGGGGCAGTGTTGCCTTCAGCTACGTTCCATCTTACTCAAGCTATGCTGTCATTATATAAACTGATGATGGCTCGCAGTAAAGGGCTTTGTATGTCCAACCCAATAAGTGTTTACAGAGTTTATTCCTCAGAACCCCATCAAAAGCAAATGCAGTAGGAAGAGTCTAAAAGACTGATCAATCATACTCAGGCCAGGCTGAAAGCCTCCCTGTGGCTTATCACCTTTTTTTCTTGCACCCAATCAGCCAGACAAAATAGTAAAGCTTGTGCAACGGTCTTGCCTGCTGTGTCTAGTAGAGAAATTGGCCTGTAGTTAGCCTGGTTCTCCCAACCCCCTTTGTTATATATGGGGTTGATAGTTGCCCAGGTCCAAGAGCCTGGACCATGCCCAAACCTGCTGCTGCATTGAATAGGATAAGAAAAGCTGGTGCCCACACATCAATTTCTTTCTTAAAGCGGTCCACTGGTATCATATCTGGTCCAGGTGCCTTCCACCATTTCTGGAGGATGATCGTATCTTTCACATGGTTTAGGGTGAAGGTTAGCACCAACTGTTCCCTATGCGAACTACACCCATGAGTCAGAAGCTGCAACCCTTTTTGGAAACATGGCATTAACATTGTTGTCTACTGCCTCTAAGAGGCCCTGTCAGTTGTTCTCTGTATGGTCTCTTTTCCTATTCTTTACCAAATCTTTGTAAGATGCCCTTAAGAGTTTTTTTAATTCAGCTATGAGCACCTTTTTAGCCCGATGACAATTATTGTCAAACCATGTTAGATGTCGAATAGCAGAGGCCTGTACACATTTTCTTGGTTTTGTGACAAAGTTTTCTTTCTTCAACATAGTTTTCTCAGATGTTAGAATGACCATGGAACTGCTGAGATTTTTAGTGAACAAGGATTCCAAAAAAGGCAGTATGTCCTTAATAATGGTGGGCTCAATATTACTCACCACTATGTCCAGCTATTTTATTTTTTGTCTTGCAATACCCTGAATTCTAATATTGAAATTTGGGGTTGTTTTAATTACACTTTCCTTGATGTCTAATTTCAGGCAAAGTCGTCGATGGTCACTTTCAGTTCGATCATCGACCTGCTTGAGCGCTCTGAGTCCTTTGGCCGAACAGCGCCATATAAAAAACTAAGGTAGATAGATAGATAGATAGATAGCTTGTCTTTAATCCTCTGTAGTGCTAATAAGAATGTAGTCCATGTGTGACTTTTCTTCTCCACTCATAAACGTAGGTTGGTGGGTTAGTGCCATTACACCCTCTGAGCTCTAAGTTAGCTAGGGTGCGGGCAGTTTCTAGTGTCCTTTTTGGATGTTTGGCCTTAAGATCAGGGATGTCCCAGGCAGCATCCTCATCCTCTAGTAAGCCATACAAGACTTCTAGCGGTTCGAACGGTAGGTTAAAATCGCATCTAAAAGCATAATGAGTTCTCTAAAAAATGTGTCTTTAGCTGACATTTTTTTTCTCGACTATCTGGACAAAATAGTCTTTGTTGCTGTTGTTGGGGCGATTGTAAATGTTAAAATAATAAAAGGATCTGTGCCTTTACCTACATGGAGTTTCTGCACCTCCTCGCGGCCTGAGGTTTGAGGAATCATTTCACGATTCAGAGTAGGGTTGATGCAAGTCAGTAGCCCTCCCCAAGGACAACCATTCTGACCCTTCAAGGCTGGCGTGCTAAAGGAGGCATAGCCCTGTAGGTGTAGACCAGTGAGAGTGCACGTTTTTTAGAGGCATTGATATGATAGTGCCTGATATATTCACACTACTCTGTATTTAGCATGTTTTTCTCCAAACCAGCAATGTTCCAGGAAATTAGATGTAATGTTCCCAGGGTATATGTGGGGTCATTCTTATAACCTGGTGTTATGGGTGAGTGTGTATTATTAGATCCTAGTCAGTCAATGGATTCAATGCCATTATCCTGAGCTTGGTCTTCGGGCATGTTGTGTAGAGAATGGCCATCTTATGCCACTAGTCTACTAAGGGACCATTTATACTAGTATTTGTGTTGCCGGGTATGCCCCCATTATCTAACGGAACAGAAGCTGCAGAGTTGAGGATAATTGTCACCATCTGAGGCTAGAGCTGAGAACCTGTGCTGTAATTGGGTATGGGCAGTGATCTGCACTCCAGGGAAATGAACCCCTGCAGGCCTCTTTTAATTTACTTGCGAACATAGTCAGTGTCCGATGGCGTGGGTGAGGACCAGTGGTCGAAGTGAGCAGGAGCAGTTAGGAGCGGTGCTTCTCTACTTTTTTTTATTACGTTTCACCATTTCTATACTTTTATTTGAAAAAGAAACCAATCCGGAATGGTTTTGTTTTAAAACAAAACATTGTAGGAAACAGTTGAAGCTTGCACTGACTTAAACAGAAAATACTGCAGGCACAGCTGCATCGAATGGGTAGTTGGGAGGGGTGGCTTTAATCTTTATCATACCCCTTAAGAGGTGTGAGGGGAGGGTGCGTAAAGTTGCATGCTGTGGGGGGCAATGAATAAAGGTAATGGGGAGTTGTTCAGCTTTACACAGTGGTGGGGTTGGAATTGATGAAAGGCAGGACCCAGGTATGGGGTTAGGCTTGCACGTGGGAGAGGGAATGGCAATGAGGTTTGTGGGGGGCAGGGGTAGGCCAGCAGAGAACACAGTTCCACTAATACTTTTCGTACTCTTCGACCACTAGTGAGGACACTCTGGTGCATCACACTAGGTCATCCCTAATCACAGAAACGCAACCGCTAGCATGGCATATCCAGTGTTTGCATTTATTAGTTAAGGCTGTGCTAGATTCTACTTGGTTGTGGTGCAGCCTGGGGGCTTTATGCATACAAACGAAAATACTGTCTGGGCTCGGGATGGGTGGAAACTGGTGCACCTGTAAGAGGATTCAATTCAGCACTACAGCTAAGTCAACGCCTAGTCTAGAATACTGAATGAAAACCCTTATTGATATATCTTTATGTCCAGTTCATGCGTTCTGGATGACTACCCCTATATAACACTCCTCTGTTGGAATCCCCCTGACCCCACTGAGCCAAGAAGTGGTTCTGTTTTGCAAGTTAAAAGGTTTATTTGATAATTTAAACAATAGATATATATCACACTTTAGAATAAATTAATAATTGAATAGCACACTTAATCTGATATGATAAAGATTAACAACAGAGAATTTGGCACTAGCACACTTCTTTATAATCACTAAGGAGTTGACATGAAATGGATAAGATAGCACACTGGTGAATAGGGACAGAAGAATAATGTGGAAGAGAATGTTTTATAGGGTTCAAGGAAATGCAAGGTTGAATGAATGAAATGCAGTATAGAAAATACTCAATATGATTTCAACAAAACAATGTAATCACTTTTCTCTGGCAGTCCCCTCCCCCCCCTTGATGCAATGCAAGGAAATGGAAGGAAAGCACACAGTTCTCAGAAATGCAATCAAATGTGATTCAGTTCACCCCAGCAAGCTTAGACTACAGAAGTTTAAAACACAGGCAAAATGCTTTTATATGTGCTGGCAATAAAGTGAAAAATATGCTAAAATGCTTTTAATTCCCTCTAGGAGGTTCAGGGTGAGTGAAATCAAGTTAATATTAGTCCAGGCTCACTTTAGCAAGGATCTAGGGTGTAACTAGCAGGTTAAACGAATTTTTGGCAACTGAAAGGCAAGCAGCAGCAGATTTTTACACGTGAAGAAATTTGCAAATCGCGGCAAAATTCGCGAGTGCGTTTTTCACGATTGCGGCAAAACTATAGGTTCGTAGGAAAGCCACGATTCCCAGCTTTCTGAGGAAAGTTACTGCAAGTCTCTAGCACAAACGGTCACGGAGATATGAGCGATTAAATAAAGGGCGTTTTTCAGATTTGAAATTTTAAAGTTCAAAAGACAAGTGCAGCTTGCAACTAGAAAATGACAGGTGACAGCTTTACAAATGACAGGTGACAGTTAGGAGGCAGTTCTACTTAGATTAAAATAGGATTGAATTATATTATTTTAACTAAGAGATTGGTTCTGCACAGTTCTGCTATGTACTCACAATATATTTAGAAATATGCCTTGCCACGGATCTGGTCAGGTTTTGGACTGCACTCCGGTTCAGCTCTCTCTGGTTTTGGATACTGCTCTGCTTTCTCTGGGTCTTTCTGCACAGCTTTCTCTGGAGATTGATGGAGGTAAAGTATGGATTTTCCCGGCAGAGCTTCCAGCTGCAAATGGATTTGAAGGTCCCTATCTGTCCTGTCTCTCTGCTTTTATGTGTTTTTAAAATGGGTGTGTGTGAGCAGCATCACTAGCCAGCCCCTCTCCACTTATCATTGGCCAAGCTTTCATTTCTCCCCTGATTGGGGGAGCTAAGTTGTGTCAGAGTGATGTCATTTTACAGCCTGCAGAAAGTCCACTCCTCCTGTCAACTTGCACACAAATCTAGATTTGAACCAAACACATATTTGCAGAGGTACATATTGTTTAAAATCACATGCACCCATCATGCATTACAGGAGGTATACCCTGTTCAAACTCTGCTCTTCCTGGGAGCTTGCATTCAGAAATGGCAATATTTTGCACTTTTTAACTGGTTTGCAATACCGGACATTACCCCAAATTTACACACATGTGCGCAAGGAGTATGGACATTAATTGGTGAAGTGTCAGATTTTTCACATGCACACATTTTGAGTAATATCCTCTTTTCCGCTAAAACCCCCCTGAACATGCCACCGGTTCTAAAAACCTCTTAAAATGTGGGCAGAAAAATCACAAGAATTATGCTGTCATTTAAATAATTTTCACAAGTCCGTACTACGAGTTATTCATCTTTTTAGAGTTATGTTCTGGCCCCAAAGGGGTGTGGTTTTCCTCCAGCACAAGGTTGAATTTCTGGTTTTTCCAGTTCTGCCAAGCCAGCTTGCTCTCACAGGCAGTGCCCCTCCCCTTTACTTCCAGGAGGAAGCTACATTTACGACATCTGCAATAAACCATCTGCCTGGGTCAGGACAGGGCTTTGTTCAGAGCTCCTGTATTCTGTGGGGGCTCCCCTTAATTCAATTATCAGAGAGATGGCATATCCTTAGTGTGGCCAGCAAAAGGCAGATAGGCCTGGGAACACAGCTGTGACTCAAATTTCACTCCTGATGGGGGTTGCTGGTGGGCAGAATTCAGTTCCTTAAGCCAGGTTTCAGATAAAATGTCACTTTTTGTTACCCAGTTTAAGTCAAGACAATGTTTACATATGCAGCTAGAATGCTGATTCTAAGTTTAAAACTATGACATTTAAACAATTGCAACCTATGTGACACTCAGAAGTAGGTCACTCAGTCAATTTAAACATTTAGATTTTTAATGTCTTTCAGTCCAAATTTACTTAAATTGCTGAAATCCACAGCTCAGCCAGTCTTGTTATAAACCTTCAAGTCACTTCAGAATATAACTTTACATTGGATCCACCTCTCAGTAAGTCTTTCTTTGGCCTGTTTTGGGTTCATTTATTCAGTTTTACAAAAAGTAAAATCTGGTGGTTTTAAAACGCCGGCTTTTGGATAGTGGTGAGTACTGGTACTGCACCCCTTTTTGGGATTTAAGAAAATGAATTCCCAACAGTTATGGGTTTGCTTTTGGCAATCAGCATTGCCATTCCCAATGGTTTCAGACTACTGTGTGGGTAGTCCAATGGTGGTTTTAGGCAGTGTCCTTCTGTGCCCATAACATCGGCAAAAATGAGTGGCAGCCTATTCTTCATGCATTTCCCTGTGCATTTTCTGGGAAGCTCTGGCCATCATGATGTTTTCCATGTCAGTACTGCACAGTTTTGAGGTAGGGCTCGGATGCCTGGGTAAATACATCCCACAAGCCCCCCTTCTTCCGGTGGCCATCTGATCCTTCACTGGTGGGACCCGCAAGATCTGGGATGTAGTTCTCATCTTCTTCCGGTAGATGGCACAGTTCAGCATCTTTTTCTCCATCCGGTCGGATCGATCGGTTCTCCTCGCCGGTCCTGATGGGAATATTGGGCGGTACCCCGGGCCCATTGGATCTTCGTTCCCGGTCTCCGGATCGTCCTCCTTGTCCCGTCTCCAGGTTTTGTTTCTCCTAGGACGACAAAGGAAGAGCGGCAATACCTATTCATAGACATTTTTCCACCACTGTTGAGATAGTGGGGCAGCATATGCATTTCATCATAACGAAACATTACATTCTTATTTTGAAAAAAAAATACAGTATCTAAGAGACAGTTTCATGCAAATCACAATATTTTAGAGACTAGATGTGGTATGTTTTATGGTTGGAACTGAATTAGTCTGAGACAGTACCCGCTAGGATTCCAGAGGATTCCTCCAGTTGTTGCAGAGTGTGCCTGGGATGGCAACATTTCAACTGGTTTATGTGAACCCACTTGTCTTCCCCCTCTGCCAAAGGACCTTTGGGGATGTGGATTTTGTAGGCCACAGGGGAGATCTTGTCGATGATCTCAAAGGGTCCCTTCCATGTAGGCAAAAATTTGCGCTGCTTGGCCTGGTTCCTTTGGAAGTTGTATAGATAGACCCGGTCCCCCACCTGATATTCCTTCCTGGAAGTTTTCAGGTCATAGTGGGTCTTCATGCTATCAGCTGATCTTTCTAGATTCCGCTGAGCGTAAGCAAAAGCATGTTGAAGGTGTTTCCTTAAATTCTCCACATACTCATGAGTTGTGGAGGCATTTATCAGTGTCTGCTCTTGGGTCCTGTAGAGCAAATGCTGGGGAAGCACCATCTTGCGTCCAGTCATCAACTCAAATTGTTACTCACCGCACGGGAGTGGACAAGATAGGAGGCCAAACCAGCGAGACTGTGCGTTGATTGAAGAGCTCGGGTTGGAGCCTCCACCCGAGCCTCCTCTCTATGAGGGAAAAACGACCTTTCTGATGATATGACCCACTGCTGATATGTAAGCCAGACAGAGGGACCGATCACCCGAAAGAGCGGGGAGAAAACGCGCCGCCACGGACCCAGCTGCAAGAAACAACATACAATTAATCACTTGGAATAACAGCGACTATCAATAGATGGGGATAGGACAGAATAGTACCTGAACAACCCAATCCTAGGAGCCTGATACCACAATGTTCTGATAGTCCCCTAGGAAGTCACAGTTCCCTTTACTCCAGGATGCAGAACAACAACGATAGTGCAAAATAATAAACGGGGAATGTTAGTTGGGTAACTAGTCCCGGGCGGAACGAGGGACGCACTAGATCCGGGTAGGTGCACAACTGCAAGGCGTCCCCAAAGTGCACTTTAAAGGACGGAATCCGATACAACCAATGTCCTTGAACTCTTGAGCCAAATGGGAAGACAATCCTTATAACGATCCAAAAGTCGGTACACGAGCGAGCAGGAAGGTAACCAAATCAGCAGGCAGACAATCCTTATAACAATCCACAAGTCGGTACACTGGCGAGCAAGAAGGTAACAGAATCAGCAGGCAGACAGGCAGTCCTTAGTTCAAAAGAGGGTTTGTTTACCTGAGCACGGGATGAAGCAGAATAGAACCGTAAGGAGGAGCTTCAGGAAGTAGGGCGAAAAAGAAGGAACTTAAGCGCCGGTTGTAACTATCAAACAGAAGCAGCGTCCTCCGGGCTGTAGCCGCTTATATCAATGAGGAGTTGGAGCCAAGTGAGTGGAGATCACGTGATGTTAAGGACTACGAATTCCCTTAGGTTTCATGGGAATCGTAGTTCGGAACCGTCTGGCTGTTGCAGTAGTCGTTAGCCTCCAGGGCATTTTCCACTTCATCAGGAATGGCGCTGCAGAATGCCGAAGAGAACGGCGCAGCGCAATAGTTTTGTCGAATGTCCTTTTCCGCAGCCAGCCCTGAGGTAGGTATGGAGCACGGTGTCGTAGTGTGGAACGGAGCCGAGGTGTGACACAAATGGTGACATTTTGGTTGCAGATGAAGGGGTAGATCTGATAGCCATTAGGACCAGAGGTAATCGGATATCCCAACTTGGCCCAGAATCTGCCACAAACTTCTTTAATATGCTCACAATTGTCCAGTTATATCTCTCTACTGCCCCAGAAGAAGCTGGCCTGTAAGCAATATGCAACTTCCTTTTGACCCCCAGTATCTCCCACATCTTTGTCATCACTTCACTGGTGAAGTGGCTACCTCTGTCTGACTCAATCCTTTGAGGTAGACCGAAACGGGAAAAGATGTGGTTAATCATCAGGGCAGCTGCAGTTTCTGCCTTGCAATTTGGGGCTGGGAGACATTCCACCCACTTGGTAAACAAGCATGTCACAGTCAACATGTACTTATTCCCCCTAGCAGAGCGAATCACGGGGCCTACAAAGTCGATTTGTAAATCTGACCATGGCAGTGTCATCCCCCGCTTTTGGAGAGGCGCACGGTGCGTGAGGGATGATGGCTGAAATTGTGCACACACAAGACACCCCTTCAAGTATTGGTCGAGGTCCTGCCCCATGTGTGGCCAGTATGCAACCTCTCTTAAGATTTCCAATGTTGTGTGAAACCCCCTATGACCGGCGGTGGCCGCATCATGGGCGTGACTTAACATCAGGCTTCGGAATGAGGTAGGAACTGATCGTGGCCAGCTTTGGATTTCCTTACCAGCAAACCGTCTTGGATTCGGAACATTTTTGGACATTTCATCAACACTCTTAGGTCCTCTTTCCCAATGTAATCGGTATCCGTCAGGGGAAAGTTCTCAGGGTCCTCAAGGTGTTGGTAAAACTTACCAATAATTGGATCCCCCTTCTGAGCTGTAATCAAATCAGCATCAGGGGTCTCCTTACTCCATTGTGCAATTGAAAGGTCGTTGTGAGCATTTGTCTGGGACCTAGTGATAGCAGTGACCTGGATTTCCCCCAACAGGGACTCAATCTCAATTAGATCCCCTTGGATGGCCCCAGTTTTGGCCAGCTGATCAGCTAAGTCATTTCCAGTTTTGTCTGGTCCCTCTACTTTGGAATGACCCTTGATCTTTTTCCAATAGATGGTCATCTCATTCGAGGTGACCAGATCATCAATGTTTTGGATCAACTTCCCATGTTTCAAGGGTTTGTTGTTAGCACATAACATGCCTCTGGTTTTCCAATTAACCAGGTGCTCCACGAACCCGTTCCGTACATAATCCGAATCTGTGATTATGACCAGTTCGTGGAGTTGATGCTGGACAGCAGTGAGGATGGCCTGATGCACAGCCATCAATTCTGCCACCTGACTACTTCGGGGACCAATTTTGTATCCAGCGGAGGGTTCTGGGGACTCATTCACCCATGCATTCCCTACGCCGGCCACCAGTTCTTTCTCCCCGTTGTTGTCAACATGGTAAGAGCATCCATCCACATAGACAGTGGGCATTCCCTCACACTTGTCCTCTTCAAAGACTTTGTGTGGGGAATTAAGGTATGCCTCCGTGTTGTCCTTGATTTTTAGACTTTCGTCCTCGAGACAGTTTTCTCTGGCACAATCATGCAAGTCACCCAGACCTTGCGCGAGTGGACTCTTCTTGTTTTGGCCATATCTGACCTCCACAGGAAAGCCTTGCATTGACAGAATCCAGGAAGTAATTCGGGAATTACTCACATTTCCGGCCCGGATTCTGTCACTTTGGAGATATTGCAGAGGCTGGTGTGGAGTCTCCACTATGATGTGTTCCCCCTGGATAAACGGGCGGTAATTCTTCAATGCCCACACCGTCGCCAGGAGTGCCTTCTCACAATCGTTGAATTTTTCCTCCACAGAGGATAAAGTTTTGCTCGCATAGGAGATTACTTTATTGACCTTGTCATGCTTTTGGTATAATACTGCCGTCAAGCACGTATTAGAGAACCCCGTCTCCAGGAAGAACTCCTTGTTTCTGACAGGGTAAGCTAGGCAAGGCGCTTGTGAGAGGCTTCTCTTGAGTTGTCTTACTGCCTCGGCTTGTTCTGGACCCCATTCCCACTTGACCCCCCCCTTCAGGAGATGAATCAGGGGTCTGGTGATCTCTGCGTAGCCCTCAATGAACTTGCTGCTGTAATTAGTCAGTCCAAGGAGGCTCCTTAGTTCCCGCAGTGTTGTGGGGTCTTTCAGTTTCTGAAGTGCTTCCACTTTCTTTTCCTGGGGACAGAGACCCTGAGGAGTAATCTCATGCCCCAAGAAATTAACACGGGTTCTACACCACTGTGCTTTCTGAAAGGAAAGTTTTGCTCCGGCGGCCCTCAACTGCGTCAGAACATAACGGATCTCCGCTATGTGTTCCTCCACAGATGAACTTTTGATGAGGACATCATCTACATAAGCCAGGTTACCCCTCGCACCCAGGTCGGGCATGGCCTTATGTAGGAAAATGTTGAATTTATTGCCGGAGTTGAGGTATCCGAAGGGAGTCCGGGTCCATGTGTACTGCTGGCCTCCAAAGGTAAAAGCCAGCTTGTATTGGTCCTCCCTACTGACCGGCACAGTCCAGTATCCATTGGTCAGGTCTATTGCAGTGAATACCTGTGACCCCTGGATCTGGACCAGCCCTTGGTCAATGTAGGGCAGAGGCCATCGGGAAGTATGGACCCGTTTGTTGAGCTCCCTAAGGTCAGCGCAGAGTCTCCACTGGCCGTTTGGCTTTAATATTCCCAGCACCGGATTATTGAAGGTGCTGTGGATGGGACGGATTATTCCCCTGGACTCAAGGTTCTTAACTATTTCAGTAAGGGACTCCATTGATGCGAGAGGCAAGCAATATTGCTTCACAAACACAGGAGTCATGCCAGGGTCCGTGGGGATTGTTGTTGTGTGGATGTCAGTGCGACCACAGTCATATGAGTCTACCGCAAAGAGATCTTGGAAATCCAAGAAAACGTGTTTCAACTTTTGCTTTTGTTCCAGAGTCACACAGGCATCAGCTAGGTTGACTCTCTCTTCCACCATCTGCCTGAAGCCTGGAAAGACTTCTGGTTTGGCTATTTCAGCGGCCTCCTCCAGCTGGGTGGAGAAGTCCCTGGTCAGAGTGCTGATTTGGACTGGAGGCTTCAGGTGGGAAAGGCAGCCCTCATGGACCTGGAAAATCACCTCATCCCTCCTGAAGTCACAAGTCACATCTTCCTTACCATAGGGGCAGGAAGTGTACACCAGGAAGTTCCCCCCATGCCGGGTAAAAATCCTGTCTGGTGTTGTATTGTCATCACTGTCACTGTCAAAGCAGTCCTTGGGGATTGGCCCTAACAGTTCATTTCCAAGATCAATGGAGAAATGTCGGTCATCAACCGCCATTCCAATAATGGTGCCTGCGGCTAGAGTAATACTCTTTAAGTCGCTGTTATCCACCTCTATTGGAATGGTGTCATGTTCTATGTTGACTAATGGAGTTGGGTTTACCCCTAACCCTTGCTGTTGGAGAGAAGCATGTAGATGTATGTAAGCATCAGGGTTTTGCAAATATTGTCCTCTTTTAGCTTTCACTTCCAGGGAGAATTGTCGGGTCCTTTCTGGGATGGTGACTTCCTCTTTAATCTGAATTTCAACTGCATAAGGTAGCAATTTAGCTGACCTAAATGCTTTTTCTGTATCATCAAAGCCCATGGGATTATCCGCTAATCGGGACCAAGCTTTGAAGTTTATTAGGTCCAAACTAATGGCAAAGCGATTGAGAATGTCACTGCCTAAGTAAAAGGCGGCAGTGACGTCTCGCACGACCCAACAATTATGGACTATGCTCTTGTTGCCAATGGAGATTTTGAGCATACACCTGCTTGGCAGGAGATGTTTGGAATTAGGCGCTTCCAGGTCCATTTCCCATTTGTCTATCAGTTTGAATGTGGGAATGGCTGGATCTTTTGGGAGTTGGCGAAACATGGCTTCGCTGATAAAGCTCTTACCGTTGTTCACGCACACTCGAGCGAGAACAGAGTCCTTCCCATCATTTAACTGAACAGGGATGAACAACTGCTCTCCAATTTGCTGAATATCAGCCAGGCTTTGAGCTGATTTCACATCTTTCTGGACTATAGGAGTGGGAGTTTCTGATTGTGGATTAGTAAAGAATTTCAGAGTGTTTCCTTCCAGCGTGGAATACCACTTTAGACTGGAAGGAAGGTTGATTTTCAGAAATAGAGAGGACCCCCCGTCACCAGTCTGTTGTCCTACTGCTATTACTGTCACGTCTGGAATTTGGCTATTCTGGAAGTGAAATTCTACTTGGTCAGATTTTTGTTCAACCATGTGGCAGGTGCCATTTAAACTAACATGGTTGACACTCTTATTGGTCGGCTAGTCTGGGTCCAGAGGACCTTGTTTACACAATCTATTAGGGGTGACAACCTTCTCAGGAGGTCATTCCCTAGTAAACAAGGGGTGCCCTCTGGAGTCACAACTATGACCGGGTGTTTCAACTTGTGTCGCCCAATTTTAATGTCCAAATCTGCCGTCCCCTCGACGGGAAATTCCTTCCCGTCAAAGTTCTGGAGTTGTCCAGGAAGAGAGGTGAGAGGAATTCGGTAATTCCCTCCCCTTCCTGCATTCAGTTCGTCAAAGGCCCTTCTGGACAGAAGGGTAGCTTGAGATCCAGTGTCCACCAGTGCCAAAATTGTACCCTGCCCCTGTACTTGTACCGGGGCGTAATATCTTCCCTCCTTCTCCTCAAGGGGGCACAGATAATGTACATTTTTGGACAACTGGTGGGCTAATTTTCTGGTTTTGGACATCGCTAGCGAAGAGATTTGGGCAGAATTCTGTGGAGAGCCTAGGGAATCAAAGAAAAATTTGGCAACTGGAGATCAGAGCCATTGTGGGTTCCCCTGGCTCCGGTTCCGGGCCGCCCCCCCCTTTTTGGAGGCAGTCACCAGGATGGGTTTGAACCAGGGGATTTTCTTGCTGTTGGTTCTGGGATGAGATGGTGGGCGGCGGTAGCTCAGTCTCCACATCTCCCCAGCCTGGATTTGCATCCCTAGGGACCCATTTTTCTTTGGGAGGAGTTCCCCCCTCTCTGAAGGAGAAGATCCTTTTCCCAGGATCCTCTGAGGATCCCTCTCCCTCAAATTGGAAGATCTGTACCTCCTCCTCAAACTGAGTCTGTTTGGGTCTTTGGTTTCTTCTACCACCCCTCTGCTCCTTAGGAGGCAGACTTTCAGGGGCAGGAGATTTTGTTTCCGGTTCCTGGGTTTCCAGGGGCTGTTTACAAGTGAGGAAGGAAGCTTCCTCCAAGGCTTTACACCCCCCTTCCCTTTGTGCCTCCTCCCTGGGAACCGGTGTGTTATCGGGGTGCTGCCCCCGTTATTGTTCTGGAGCACCAGGTCCAGAGTTGGGTGCGTTCTGCGCCGGCATGCCGATCTGAGGGTTCTGCTGAGCCCTCAGTATGTGACCCAGATCCCGCGCCATGTTTTGAACCTGGCGCTCTAACTGGGAAACCCGCTCAGGCTGATACGGGGCCCTGTTTTCTCCCCTGGGCTGATCCCGGGAAGGGTAGCTGTCCCTCCTCTGGTAATACCCCGGGTTGGGAAGATTTGGGTACCCCTCCACCCTTGGCCTCCCCTCTCCCGGATTAGGTTGTCTGGGCTCAGGGAATTGGGGAAAGAAGGGTGGAGGATTTTGGGGCTCGAAATTGGGTGGATACCTGGGGAAAAACTTCTGCCCAGGATTTGGAGAATTTCTGCCCTCCGGTGGGAAGTTAGGAGGGAAGTTCCCTGGGCTAGGTGCTTGGCTGGATCCCCCCCCTTGGGCTGGAGGAGTCCACACATAACCCAGGATGGGTCGATTTCCCTTGTAACGGGGACTTACATAGTCAGGAGAGCGAGGGACCCCATTTGTGGGGCTGCCTCCCTGGCTCCCTGTCTGTGCCTGGCCCGAGGACCTTCTGGGCCTAGCATTATTAGGTGCAGGTAGGTTTTTAGGCCCCCCCCATCTCCAAATCCAAAACGGGGGTGACCTTTACCTCTGCCACCTTGGCAGCAGCAGGGGTGCTGTTGGCTTTGGGGTTTTTCTGGGTATTACTTTTGCTATCTACCGGTTTCTGCACCTCATAGATCCGGGTAGCCTGTTCAATGACCCAGTCTAAAGATCTTTTCTCGTGAAAATCCCTCACGAGCTGGGTCATTATGTATTTGGGCAAGGCATGGAAAAACGTATTAATAAATTCTCTGCTGTCTGTGCGCACCCTTCTGGTGGTCTGCGCAAAAGCACGTTTCAGTTCTTGCACAAATTCTTGTGGGGCCTGATCCTCCCCACATTGCAAATTGTAGGCTGCCTTGCGAGCCTCTTGAGGATTTCTATGAATGGAAAAATGTTTCAAGATGGCCGCCTTATAGGTGGACCATCTTAAATGATTTTGGTCCTCCAACCCCGCAAAGAAACTGGAGTATTCCGGGGAGAAGGTCCACTTTACATATTGAATACAGCTTTGGCTGTCCTTCAAATGGAAAGTCTCCATCATTTGCTCAAACAACTCTAAGTGCTCCCAAACAGAATACTTAGCGTTCTTATGGTAAGGCGTGATGACGCTCCTGATCGCCTTAATCTGCTTTAAGGGGTCCTTAAGCAAGGCCCTTTTTGTCTTATTGGCACTTTTGGTCCGGATAACCCTGGTCCATTCATCTTCTGACTCAGAGGCACTGCTCCCAGAGGTTCCTGTCTGTTCTTCCAGGTTTTCCCGGATTCTGCGAGCCTGGGAATGGCTGGCAGAATGTGGGGACCTGGTCTCCTGTTTCCTGTGGTGCTCAGAGGAGTCTTCAGATCCCTCCTTGCGGCCAGGATTTGCTGGGTACCCCCCCCACTGACCTAACTGGGCAGAGGTTTTCAGGATGCCCTTAAGGGGCCTACTCTCGTGGGGTTCCCCACTGAACTGTACTGTACTTGGGTGCCCATACCCGGATGCCCACCCCTCCATTCCTGAGTGGTACTGGCCTATGAGCCCCATACTTTTAGCTGGATAGTAATCTGCCATCCCTGTGGCCCTGTGCTCATGTGCGCCAGGGGACATGGGGGTGGCAGAGTCCAGGGACTGAGAGAAATAAAGGCCTCTGGTACTAGGGCTCCTGGGGTTATGCTCAGGAGTTTCTCTTTCCCAGCGAACCTCATCTCTATCCGCCCCTGCTCCCTGTTGCAATGCAAGAGCCTGCGCCTTCAGTTCCTCAGTTAAGGCCTTACTAGACTCTATCAGTCTCTCCTGCATCGCTACCTGTTGTTGGAGCCTATCATTGTGCTGGCAGAGAGCCTCATTCTCTCTCTGCGTTTCCTGATTGGTCCTGGAGCACTGGGCCAGTCTTTGCTGCAGGAGGTTTACCTCCTGAGTCCCATCCCTACTGGCCTGCTCCTTTCTTGCCAGAGCATCTTCCACCCTTCTGGTGTGCTCTACCAAGTTCTGGTTTTCTTTTTGGAGGTCACCCAGCCCCTGGAGGGCCAGGTGATTTTCTTCAATTTCCTTTTTTAAGTGGCAGACTTCCTGGCCTAAAGTGTCTCTTTCCTGACTGAGAGCCTGCATCTGTGCTGCCAGGTCGTCCCTCTGTCGTTGAAAGGCACCAGCTTTTTGGCGCTCCTCATCAAACTCTGCCTGGGTATCCAGGTCCTTCAGAATCAGTTTATTGCGCTCCTCTTTCTCTCTATCTAGCTGGCTTTGCAGGGTGACTACCTGCTCCGCGCATGCCCTGTTGAAATTGATCTGTTGCTCCAACTTTTTCTGGTTCTGCAGTAAGGAGTCCAAACTGTCTTGGTGCTCCTTCTGCAGGGCCAGAAATCTGGTATCCTGGTCTGTCTTTTCCTGTTGTAGGATTCCCATATCCTCTTTTATTTTAATGATGTATTGCCTACTATAATTTTCTGACTCCTGGCTCCTGAGCAGCCTCTGCTCAGAAGAGTCCAGCTCAGATTGGGCCTTCTGTAATGCCAGCAGTTGCCTACTCGCCAGATCTTGGCCTTCAGCACATTTGTCCTGCATGGCTCCCATATGTAAATATAAATATGCCGCTACCCTGGCAATCTTATTGTGTTCATCTTTGGCTTTAGGAGCCATATATAGTTCACTCAGGGCCACATGTAATGGACCCTGATCTCTCCATAGGTCTGACCCTGTTTCAGTGACCTGTCGCGTGATGGCCTGCAACCAGGCATCCTGGCCCTGTTCAGTCCATTCACCTCTCACAAATAGTTTATGTAAGAGGTGCTCTCTGGCTATTTTCATGTCTACTAAGGTCGTCATTCTAGAGATTGGTCTCTGTCCTGACTTACAGAAATTAGTATTTTATTTTTGCAAAACAGACCTTTTTCTTAGAGCGTTCCTATGAGGAGTGCTTTACAGCGCAACACAGCGTGGTGATCCGACCGGATATGTGTATCTGGTCAGCTGACACGCTGTATTAATCTGCACAAATGGTAGATCTAACCCAAACGTCCGGCACGAGCCCCCAATTTGTAAGAGGATTCAATTCAGCACTACAGCTAAGTCAACGCCTAGTCTAGAATACTGAATGAAAACCCTTATTGATATATCTTTATGTCCAGTTCATGCGTTCTGGATGACTACCCCTATATAACACTCCTCTGTTGGAATCCCCCTGACCCCACTGAGCCAAGAAGTGGTTCTGTTTTGCAAGTTAAAAGGTTTATTTTTTTTTTTTTTTTTTTTTTTTTTATTGTTTATGGTTTAAAACAAACCTTTACAAAATCAAAAACAGATTACATATAAAAATAATAACATAGAAGGTTTCTAGAATTGTAAATCAATTTTTTCAAATCACATTCGAATTTACATATTCAAATACATCTAAAATTTCTCATCAACCTTTCCTCAATAACAAGGCATAACAATATCACACAAGCAGAATACCATATAGTACAATATCCTTATCAAATTAAAACTTCAGTTTCTCGAAATAGGCTAAACCGTAGTTTCTATAAGTAGTTTATACTGCGCCATTAAAATTGAATCCAAAGATCCTAAAAATCTTGTCAGACATAAAATCAGCTGTTGGCTAGAACCTTCCATACACCTTCTCCACAAGGATTCTTTCCATGTATCAGAATCATTGTACATATACAGCCCAAAGGATAGGTTCCTTTGGGAATTGAAAAATGGACAAAACATGGTAAGATGTTTCAAGGTTTCAAGCACTCTCCCTTGTTCACAGAAGCGACAGTAACCCATAGATTTACTGCAACTAGATTGATCCCACAGAAACAACCTTTCATTTGTGATAAATTGATTCAGTTTAAACCTCATATACAGCTTTCTAGCAGTGTTACACGGGAAAATGTCCAAATAATGCGCACGGTCTCCAAATTTTCTAATAAATTTGGCATATTCATAATACATTTTGCTTTTACCAATTTGATCCACCATAACACACCAGAAGTATTTTTGGAATTTCTTTTTACATGCTGGAATTCCTATTATAAATCAGCCTCATCAATCATGGTTTCATTTAGCATTTTGTCCATTTTATCTTTGTATTTTACCATTGAAGGTACATTCTCCTCATTCAGTACTTGTGCTAGGTCCTCGTAGAGGGATTTTTTCGGTGGAGCCAGTAATTTGACGTAGTTATTAAGTCGTCGCCAATGCCATTTAACAGATATGGGTAGGATCCCAACTTCGTGGCAAATTATCGTGTTCGGTATTGACATAGCCATCCCCAGAACTTGCTTCCATAATTTGCCCTGTGTGCAATCCAAAAAAAACTCTATCTCAGATGTGCAAATGTCTAGACTATACAAGAGTATTGGTTCTACCTTTAATAAGTAAAACTGTATTAAAGGGTCCAAGGAAAATTTACAATATCTGTAATATATGATTTTCATTTGGGAAGTGAGAGGTTTAACTTTATTCTTAATCATCTCTTTCCACATTCCTATTGAATAGGAATCGGAAAGCTGATAGCCTAGATAGCGCATCATCCTAACTTTAGGAATCATACACTCATTAAGCAACCAGGTAAATTTGGTAATTTTCTTTTTCCCATCAGAAATCACAATAATAAACGATTTCAGTGTGTTTACTTGAAGGTTGTTTTTATAAGCATAGGATTGAAAAGCTGTCAATTTGGCCTGTAGGCCAAACGGGGTGCGATCCATAAACAAAAGATCGTCCGCAAATGCGAGCCAGTTGATTACCAGACTACCCAATTTCACTGGAAATGACACAACATCAGCCCAGGCTGTGTCAAGATCAGCCAAATATAGGTTAAATAGGACTGCAGCCAAATTACACCCCTGTTTAAGGCCGATTTCTGTGGGTATTTTATCAGTTAGAGCTCCTTCTTTAGTTAGTCTTATTCGATAAGTAGTATTTTGATGGAGAAGGGCTAATATGGCCACCAAGGACATCGGGAAGCCATAAGCGGCCATTTTTTCCCAAAGAACTGCGCGGATGATTGAATCAAACGCCGCCGTTAAATCCAAGGCTGCCATGTAGATCGGACCAGTGTGTTTCCCCTTGGTTTGGGCATATAGATGTGCTAGTATAAAGGCATTAAGCGAGCACCCCATTTGTTTGCGAAAGCCCACCTGATATTTAGGCAAAATGTCTAATCGATCTATAATCTGTAAAATGGATTCCAGCAGTAAATAGGTAAAGATCTTCGCTGATGCATCCATGAGTGCAATAGGTCTAAAATTGTTCGGATCATCCCAACTCCCTTTTTTATAAATGGGGATGATATTCGCCGAGCACCACGAAGGTGGAATACAAGCTGTCAAATAGACACTGTCAAATTTGTTCTCAAGAATTCTTGCCCAAAAAAGGGGGTCCTTCTTTATCAAACATGGTGGGATGCCATCAGGGCCAGGGGCCCGAGAGGGCTTGATCTTACCAATTGCTCGAATAATATCATCCAGAACCCAGGGGGATTTTTTTAAAATCATGGTTTGATAATTCATGGTGCCAATATCAGCAAAACGTGGTGGAAGGGCAAATTTAGCTTGTACATATGTAGCCCAAGTAGTGGCAGTTACGGCTGCTTCTTTCACTGACGAAGAAACTCCAGTCAGCTGTCGTAAAGCAGACCAAACTTGCCGGGAATCATGTCTTAGGAGGCAGGATAGAATATTCTGATTGTCAGCTATCAATAATTCATGTTTCATAATTTTAAGCCTATTACGGTATCTCTGATTGATTTTCGCTTTTAACTTCGCGTAATTGTCCCCCATCAAATAAGGAGGGCCAAGGCTACGTATGTCCTTACGTTTCTCTTTGCGAAGATTTATTATTGCTAAATTAAATGTATGATGATGAAACAATGAATGGGTGTTTTGATTTATTGATGTTAAGTACTGAACATGAGTGTGGATTCTCAGTCCATTATTCCTTTCGACAATGGGACAATCACTACCAGCTCTAACCTCTGGGACATGTATAATAGTGTCGTGTTTCAATCGGTCCATCATTCTCGAGCATAAACTGCCGTTCCAACGTAAACTGATTTTTGGCCGATCTAAGATAATTGTAGTTAAAGCCAAATCTTTATCATATTGTCGGGGCAAAGATTTCAAATTAAGGAGTAAAGCCATATGATCACCCAAAACTGGGTCACATATGTCTAGTGAAGCAACATCAGGCATGAGATTAGTAGAGACAAAGAGATAATCGATCATTGATGATGCCTTACCCCGAGCCCAAGTATAACTATAATGATCAAGGTTGGGGGTTACCAATTGGATGTCCCATGCAAGAAAATAATCGACCCACTGCTTCCCCAAATGCATAGAAAGAGTCGAGGAACGAGAATGTATACAATTGGATGGTATAAAACACGAGGCATTGAAATCCCCCCCAACAATAATTGGAGTGCCTGGATCATTGGATATGATATCAACAAGGATTTTGTCTAAAACCTCCTGTAAATCAGACTGTGCTATATGGACATGATTCCAGTACAAACAAATAACCACCAATGTACCAGTACCGCAACCTATACCTCTTAGTTTTACTGCTATTATAGAATAATCAGCAAAGACCAATTCGGAGGAAATTCTGTAGGCCTTGTCAATGAGGACGGCAAGGCCACCAGATGGACGTCCCAATGGGCCCTTGATAGCGGGTTGAATGTGGGTACAATACCCTGGAACATCGAAGTGGGACAAATGCATAGATTCTTGAATCAGGATGATCTCAGGGCGGGCTTCAGGTTCCACTCGAGATGCCCAGAGCCTAAAATTTTTCAGGCCGCAGGCATTCCAGGACATTAATGTAAGTCCCTTCTCCTTATTCTATTTATTGGCTAGATTCCGAGAGGACGAAAACTGATCTAAATGATCATTTGACTTAATACCAGAGCAGGCCATCGCTAGAGTCATAAATTGCTTAAAAAATTCTTCATTCAATGGGGCTGGGAATACTCCCTCATTAGGCCCCATTTGCATAATCTGCTTAGGGGCTGTTTTATCAACAAAGGATTTCGCTGAATCTTCATTTTGAAATATCGATGGGGTTAAACCCATTAATTCAAAATCAGATCTTTGAGCCCAAATCATCCTCATGATGATGTGCGAATGATAGCCACAGATCATCCTATTGTTATTATTGGAAGACAACCTAACCCAATCAATATCAGAAGATCTGATAGTTCTCAATGCTGGTATATCCTGAAAAACTTTGAGGATAGCAGATCGATTTAGCATTTTCCCATTAGGTGTTTCATTAGATTCCCAACCCATGATAGATGGCATCTCTGGGGACCGCTGTAGGTCAACCTTGTCTGGGAGTATATCAATGGGGACACCAGCCCCGGTGATTTCTCCACTATGGTCTTCCAGGGTCGGGGAGTCGATTAAACCATTCACATGCAAAGGAGCCCGAGGACCTTCCCGATGTTCTTTAATGTCAATCTTAATTACTTGTTTTTGAGCTGGTTTTCTGTGCTCTTTCAACACTCTCGGACCATTTCCTCCCTTCATTATGTGCGATGCTTTCTTAATTCTCATGTTAGGGAAAAAATTCAGCAGATTTGATTGCTTAAAATTAGTTGGTTCCAAATTTATATCTTGTTGTACGGCTTCTATTGCGTCACCTAGGGTACCTGATTCCAAATTAGCATGCATTTTACTATTATTATCACGCAGTCTCTTTGGGTTTACACCAGGAGAATCACGGGACCTAGGTAGATTCAATAGTTCTTTGGATTCTGGATTAAGTTGCTCCAAGTCGATAACCTGGTCTTCAGATATCATAAGAGAACACGGCTTCTTATTCGCCTCATTATGGGCATATGTTGTCATAAAGTCATTTTTTGTTTTTTTGTTGGCAGCTTTAATATTTTTTTCTTGATGGAATTTCCTTTTTTGGGCTCTTGCAGCCATTTTTCTCTGCTTCCTAGTCATGACTTCGCCTATCGGAACTTGAGAGATTATGGGGGAAGATAGGATGGCTATAGGGGGGTCTTTTGGATATAGTTCCTCCCCAAGGTCAATTAGATTGGTAAGATCAGACAGGTTACTAGGGAATACACTCCCCTCAATATGTAGCCCTTCCTCTGTTCCCCCCGTTTCTCGAATGATGCAATCTGCAGAAGGCAAGTCACGCGGGAAATCACTAAAACGATTCGTCAGCTGCTGTATAGCCAGCACATTAGCTGAAATGGCCAAAGACAGCTTCTGAATCATTGGTTCTATCCCTTCTTTGGGATCGATTTTGGGGACAGCTGTTATAGCAGCGAAGGATGGTTTACTCTCCCCTGCCATCCTTGGATCTGCCAAGGTTTGCGAGGCCTGATGGATGCCCTCAATACGAGGTTGAGTTGCCTCTGATTTCAATTCTTGGTGTATCATTTGGTTGGCAGACACGTGAGCCACCTTTTTTGTGTCCTTACTCATAGCACCCACATCACAGGCAAATAGATCAAAAAGGTTTATTTGATAATTTAAACAATAGATATATATCACACTTTAGAATAAATTAATAATTGAATAGCACACTTAATCTGATATGATAAAGATTAACAACGGAGAATTTGGCACTAGCACACTTCTTTATAATCACTAAGGAGTTGACATGAAATGGATAAGATAGCACACTGGTGAATAGGGACAGAAGAATCATGTGGAAGAGAATGTTTTATAGGGTTCAAGGAAATGCAAGGTTGAATGAATGAAATGCAGTATAGAAAATACTCAATATGATTTCAACAAAACAATCACTTTTCTCTGGCAGTCCCCTCCCCCCCTTGATGCAATGCAAGGAAATGGAAGGAAAGCACACAGTTCTCAGAAATGCAATCAAATGTGATTCAGTTCACCCCAGCAAGCTTAGACTACAGAAGTTTAAAACACAGGCAAAATGCTTTTATATGTGCTGGCAATAAAGTGAAAAATATGCTAAAATGCTTTTAATTCCCTCTAGGAGGTTCAGGGTGAGTGAAATCAAGTTAATATTAGTCCAGGCTCACTTTAGCAAGGATCTAGGGTGTAACTAGCAGGTTAAACGAATTTTTGGCAACTGAAAGGCAAGCAGCAGCAGATTTTTACACGTGAAGAAATTTGCAAATCGCGGCAAAATTCGCGAGTGCGTTTTTCACGATTGCGGCAAAACTATATGGGGTAGGAATGCGGTTCTAGGTTCGTAGGAAAGCCACGATTCCCAGCTTTCTGAGGAAAGTTACTGCAAGTCTCTAGCACAAACGGTCACGGAGATATGAGCGATTAAATAAAGGGCGTTTTTCAGATTTGAAATTTTAAAGTTCAAAAGACAAGTGCAGCTTGCAACTAGAAAATGACAGGTGACAGCTTTACAAATGACAGGTGACAGTTAGGAGGCAGTTCTACTTAGATTAAAATAGGATTGAATTATATTATTTTAACTAAGAGATTGGTTCTGCACAGTTCTGCTATGTACTCACAATATATTTAGAAATATGCCTTGCCACGGATCTGGTCAGGTTTTGGACTGCACTCCGGTTCAGCTCTCTCTGGTTTTGGATACTGCTCTGCTTTCTCTGGGTCTTTCTGCACAGCTTTCTCTGGAGATTGATGGAGGTAAAGTATGGATTTTCCCGGCAGAGCTTCCAGCTGCAAATGGATTTGAAGGTCCCTATCTGTCCTGTCTCTCTGCTTTTATGTGTTTTTAAAATGGGTGTGTGTGAGCAGCATCACTAGCCAGCCCCTCTCCACTTATCATTGGCCAAGCTTTCATTTCTCCCCTGATTGGGGGAGCTAAGTTGTGTCAGAGTGATGTCATTTTACAGCCTGCAGAAAGTCCACTCCTCCTGTCAACTTGCACACAAATCTAGATTTGAACCAAATACATATTTGCAGAGGTACATATTGTTTAAAATTACATGCACCCATCATGCATTACAGGAGGTATACCCTGTTCAAACTCTGCTCTTCCTAGGAGCTTGCATTCAGAAATGGCAATATTTTGCACTTTTTAACTGGTTTGCAATACCGGACATTACCCCAAATTTACACACATGTGCGCAAGGAGTATGGACATTAATTGATGAAGTGTCAGATTTTTCACATGCACACATTTTGAGTAATATCCTCTTTTCCGCTAAAACCCCCCTGAACATGCCACCGGTTCTAAAAACCTCTTAAAATGTGGGCAGAAAAATCACAAGAATTATGGTGTCATTTAAATAATTTTCACAAGTCCATACTCCGAGTTATTCATCTTTTTAGAGTTATGTTCTGGCCCCAAAGGGGTGTGGTTTTCCTCCAGCACAAGGTTGAATTTCTGGTTTTTCCAGTTCTGCCAAGCCAGCTTGCTCTCACAGGCAGTGCCCCTCCCCTTTACTTCCAGGAGGAAGCTACATTTACGACATCTGCAATAAACCATCTGCCTGGGTCAGGACAGGGCTTTGTTCAGAGCTCCTGTATTCTGTGGGGGCTCCCCTTAATTCAATTATCAGAGAGATGGCATATCCTTAGTGTGGCCAGCAAAAGGCAGATAGGCCTGGGAACACAGCTGTGACTAAAATTTCACTCCTGATGGGGGTTGCTGGTGGGCAGAATTCAGTTCCTTAAGCCAGGTTTCAGATAAAATGTCACTTTTTGTTACCCAGTTTAAGTCAAGACAATGTTTACATATGCAGCTAGAATTCTGATTCTAAGTTTAAAACTATGACATTTAAACAATTGCAACCTATGTGACACTCAGAAGTAGGTCACTCAGTCAATTTAAACATTTAGATTTTTAATGTCTTTCAGTCCAAATTTACTTAAATTGCTGAAATCCACAGCTCAGCCAGTCTTGTTATAAACCTTCAAGTCACTTCAGAATATAACTTTACATTGGATCCACCTCTCAGTAAGTCTTTCTTTGGCCTGTTTTGGGTTCATTTATTCAGTTTTACAAAAAGTAAAATCTGGTGGTTTTAAAACGCCGGCTTTTCGATAGTGGTGAGTACTGGTACTGCACCCCTTTTTGGGATTTAAGAAAATGAATTCCCAACAGTTATGGGTTTGCTTTTGGCAATCAGCATTGCCATTCCCAATGGTTTCAGACTACTGTGTGGGTAGTCCAATGGTGGTTTTAGGCAGTGTCCTTCTGTGCCCATAACATCGGCAAAAATGAGTGGCAGCCTATTCTTCATGCATTTCCCTGTGCATTTTCTGGGAAGCTCTGGCCATCATGATGTTTTCCATGTCAGTACTGCACAGTTTTGAGGTAGGGCTCGGATGCCTGGGTAAATACATCCCACACACCTGAGCAGGGAAATAGGTTTGGAAGGATGCACCCATTTGTGATTGACAGTTGGTATTGGCTTTATTAATTTGTACTGTGGGTGATGGATTGCATTGAGGGTCCTATCTCGTTTGGTAGTATGGGGTAGCCGTGAGGTGCCTTTACGAGCCAGATATGGCTCCCTTACTCTGTGGGGGCAGTTCTCTCATCTCGGGCTGTAGTACCCCTATTTACCCGCCTTAATCATGAGCAACTGACTGATGTTGAAATGCTAGTTTAAGGGTTGGGACCCATGTACGGGTGCCATGTGTTTGTCTTTGGTAAGGTGAATGTTATTTTATTGGGGATGGTAACATTGTTTGAGTGGTGTGGCACAATCATGCCCACTTGGCCCTGTATAGCAGGGATATCATTGGACAGATCAACATGGCCTTCCTTCTCTGCCCTCTTCAGACCCATCTCTTTATTAGATGAAGTCACTTTGTTGATTAGTGAATTGGGAACAGAGTCGTGCTATCTCCCAGTAATGCTGACTGGGGCTCGCAATGGGTCTGATGCAAGTAGCGCAACCAAACCAGAGTCCGGGTGCTCGGTTCTTTCTTGGTTAGACAGAGAACAGTGGTAAACATATGTGAGAGACTGGTACATTAGGCTTGCTCCATCTGCACCTCGCCCTCTGGTGCCTCGCCTGTTATGCTAGTGTATGACCCCCTGGCCCCCTATTTTAGCGCAAGGGCAGCAGGCCATGTTATGTAATGCTGACAGAATGTTGTACTTCCTACCCCCTACTTGATGTTTATATCGGGGGATTTCAAACTTAGCAAGGGGATCATCATCTTTTTTTGCTACGACCGGTTGGATTCCTCGCACAGCCAGAATTGGTGACAGATTGTAAAGACTTGTCTTTAGCTTGAGGTTGATGCTCCATGTTAGGCCCATATCTATCACCCTCAATGGTTAACATGTTCTTAGTAATTTGTGCTATTACGTTCAAGTATCATTCTACCAGAGTTGGGTGGGCTACGTGATAACTGGTGGATCATTGAAGATGGCCAGCAAATGCTTCATCTCGTTAATTAGCTTGTTCACCTTTTACAGGTCCCATGATAGCACTGGATTTCTTTTTAAATTTGGTGCTCATTGGTGAAAGGCTACTAGTCTTTTTCCTGTTGGCCATGGCCCGTTATTATGCATTGATATCACACGTGGCAGCAAACCGAAATGGGATAGCCACCACTTATTAGCCAGCCCAATAACCAGAAATGGCAAAATAGCCAGGTTTCCCAAGAAAGGGGGTTATGGGGCGCTCCACGACAACTTAAAGAGCTGCCAAAGTCTGACTCCTCGCCTACCCCTCCAACCCACTAGATTTTACACTGGGTGTTGCTGGTCGATGTGGGACCCCAGATGTAATTATAGTCCTAAATCAGGGTACAAAATCAAAGTGCAGGCTGTGCCGTAGAGAACTGTGTGTCATGGACACAAAAGGTACAATCGCCCCAAACCCAATGTGTGCCCCACCATTCTTGTACTAAAAAGTAAGTCATTTATGCATATGGCATTACCCTCAATGTACTTACTGTGCTGCTTCTTTACAAGCCTTGCATGCCTCCCAATCCGCACGGTTCCTAATCAAAATGGTTGAGTTGAGCACTGCCCTGTCTTTTCCAATGGAGAAGCGTTCTCTCGCAATAATTATTGCATAGATTATGGTGACAATTGTCAACAGTGGCATGTGGTGGCAAAGCAAGTGAGTTCAGGGCAGTAGCAGCATAGGTAACAATACAGCTATGAAGAAAGCGGTCAGCCCTTGTGACATAGTGGTTGTTAAAGATTTTTTATCTTAAAGCATAAAACAAACCTATCTATCCCTAACTAGTGGTGGTTTTCCAACCTCAAACAAAAAAAAATGTGGGTACTCAGGAAGTCTGTGTAGTCCAAATCAAAAGTTCACCTGTCCTAGTCCAAACTCCTATTCTATCCCTACCACTAAACACAAATCCTAATCTAAGAAAAATAGTTATTTTGAAAACCCAGAAGAATGCCTCCCTTCTCCTGAGTCTCGTTAGGTGCAGCGTTCTCAAGCTTAGGAAATGTTCCAAGGTTCACAAACTAAGAAAAAGTTTCCAATTTCAAAAAGAAACACAGTTCCATGATTTCCAGATGGGGCTAGGAGAATGACTCCCTTCTCCCAGCATGCTCCCTTTTTCTTTATAAGCCTCTTTTAGTCTATCTTATCTTCAATTTCTTTAACAAATCTTGTAGTTCCCTCCAAGGGCTTCTTTCTTTCTCTACTTTCTTTAACTTGCCCCCACTGGGACCATGAAGGGGCTCCCTGAGTCTTCCTTGGCTCTCCAGTACCACACTCTTGTGGAACAGGCCAGGGAATTGCCTCACACTGTGCTTCACTACTTTCTCGTCTTCGTCTACTTCTACTGTCTGAAACTTTCCCGGAAATACTCATATTTTGGTTACCTTTTCTCGAGGAATGGTTTATCGGTTTCGCCTGGGTCCACGGGTATGTTCTTCCACCTTCTACTTCTCTTCACAGGCCTGCTTGTCTTCGCAGCCAGGTACTGCTGATTGTTTCATCGCAAGTTCTGGACCGGACTACCACCCATTACATGCCTCCACCATAGTTTCTCATGCTCCTCATACATTCGCCTTGGTGGTTCTGCAATAGGCCATAGTCGTCGGTCTTGCCACCACCTCTGTTTCTCTACTTCGTGTGCTGGCCCCAGCCGACTCACAAGACAGTCTGGGCGTCCCACTGCTAGTCTACACTGAAGAGCTGCCTCGGCGCAGTCTCCCGAAGCCCAGTTTCAATCTTGCGGGTTTCTCGACGGCATCCTCACTTGCCAAGTTCTCCTTCTGTATTCAGAACAAAGTCCTTCTTTGCTGTTTAGTTTAAGTAGCAGGGACTGCCCCAGCGTAATGTCAGTTCAATTGACAACAGTTGACCGAGCACCCTTAATACTTGTGATGTGCTCAGGTTCTTCTTAGTCCCTGTACTCGTTACACAGAGATTGTCTGACAGTTAACAATTACACATGGTTTCAGACTGTATCGTAGGTAAAGAAGGTTTCGGAGTTAAAGGGGCCGTGTCCTGGACTCACGTTTTATCGCCCGGAGGAGAGTTCCTCGCCATGAGGTCCTCCCGCATTTTACCACCCCTAGGGGGACTATTGGTTAGCAGCTGTACCTCCCTCGCCTCATGGAAAGGTTCTCCCCTCTTGGGAGGCGGGAATCTGAAGAATTATTTGAAGGAAAAAAACCAAATGGGAGGTTTAATAGAATTTAGGCTATACGGAAACTACATATAGCTGAACATTTCGATTGAGTTTCCCATTCGGAGCCATTACAGTGTCCCCTGCATCCTTGTTCACTGTAATGGCCTTGACGCTTGCAGGGTGTGTTGTTGCATGGACAAAGCAAGTCGGCGGCACATAGGAAAGTGTGCCGCTGAGGGGGTAACTAAGGGTGTGGGTAGGAGGGGATTAAAAGAAATGGCTGCGAGACGAAATAACATAAGTTATTTTCTAAAAAAAATAACTTTTTTTTTCTACCTCGGTCATTTCAGTTTTGAACAAATCTCGATAATCCGGGGAGAAGTGATGGCATCTGGAGGATCATCACAGGCACCCCTCCCCTGGGCACAATATATCAGTTGCATGAAGTTGCTTACTTGAATTAAATTGAAGAGTCTTTCCACTCCGCCTCTCTGGCGAACAGGGACAAGCAGCAATGCGTGCCTTGGTGCAAGCTTTGCTGCGGGCTCCGGCTAGGGAGCAGTTATAGAAGTAGCATTAATGATGTCACCAGAGTGGGCGGCTCCAATGTCCTGGTGCCGGCATGAGCAGGGGACAAATAGCATGTTGATATGTGAATGCAGAATATACCATGTTTTCATTATTAAAGGAACATCATTGGGAGCCAGAGTCGTCTTGCCCCCTTGTCACCAACACGTGACCAGCCCAGTGAGAAAGAGAAAAACAAAAAGACTGAGACAAACAACTTTTCGTTATGCAGAGGTGATTTTGAGAGGTGAGCTAAAGCTGCACAGCTGTATAAGGATAACGCAGAGACTAAAACACGCTGTGTACATACTCGGATGAGAGAATCTGGACTTCCAGCTGAGACCAGTGCAGCAAGCATTTGCAACGAGAGAGTCCAGACTCCATCGCCCAGTCAACTACAGAGACACAGATCATTCAGCAGTGTACCAGAAGAAGTGAGCGCCATGTCCTAAAATAGTCTCCCAAATACTGAGCGCATGGGAAGAACCCAACAGAGATGGAGGCGTAGGAGGAGCACGCAGGGAGGGCCTCCCTGTCAAGAGCAGCCAGGTGGGCACCTGCGAAAACAGACCCATGGTGAGTGGCTGAAATTCGGAGCTGGCAAAGTTGCAGGTCGATAGAGAGGAAGAAGCCGGAAAGCAGGACCATATGCAGAGGAACGGAAAACAAGACCAAGCAGGTAAGCCGGTGCCCAGATATTCAGTGATGAAGTGTTGCATTGTGCGAACTGATGCTCATATTATCAATAACTCTGATGGAAAGGCAGTCTAACAAGTCAAAGAAACTGAAGAACTGTTGCATTGTGGGTAGTGTCTGCAAACCCAATACCTCCAAGGGATATGTTATATAACAATTCATAGAAGTATTGCAGTGGGTGCAGTAGATTCTATGTGATTTCATCTTGAATGAATTGCAAAGTGGCAAGTAAGTTACTTTTTCATGCTGGGTATTTCTTTGGGTGGAGGTTGAGTCCCCACATGTCCTGCCCCGCACACTTTACCTCCCTTTCACAACCTACCCCTCTACATTACATATATCTATTTTTACTCCCACGGTAACCTACCAAGAAGTAACTTAACACTTTGTAATTTGTGGGGATGAAACCCTGTTACACAGTGCATTGCTGTCTATAAGCCAAAGTAGCTTTTTAGAAACATGAGGGTGCCAACTCCCAGAAAGTAAGGAAGTGTTGGTTTGAGGGAACTGGACTTCACGTTCCCAATAATGATTGAATGCATTAAACTTGCATGCTTAGACGTAAAGTCTTGTATTTCAAAACTCATTGGAAAAGGAGAGATTGTGCAGGATCTCAGATCCAATCAGAAATAGACTTTAAACCAAACTAACAGGCATCTTGAACTGACTTGCATTTTCTCTAATCGAGTAGTGGCCAGTGATTAGGCCAGATCATTGCAAACGGAAATGAATCTCTTGCTTGTCTGCGTTTATTTTTACATTTTGGAGGAAAAGGGAAAGCAGGTCTATGGATGGCTCCCCATGCTGGCAGTAGTGTCTTCAAAGTCAATGGATGTGGGGGCTTGCAGCGTGGAGAGTAAGAACAGTGGGCCATTTCACTAGACGCTGTTTAAATGGTTTCTGTGACATGGCTAAAATGGGGGCAACGGGCAACAGCTGCATGTATTACAAAGGTTAACAAGGAACGTGCGCTGATATGCAAGAACTGTGCTCCACATGAGTTCTGCATGTTGACATAGTGTGTGTGTTTGAAAGAAATACATCTGTGTTTATGTTGGTGGGGACACAATGACCACTTGTTTGATCTTTTGCAGCTTTGCGCCACGTGTCCTTATGACTTTGTAACAAAAAAAGGCACTCACAAATGCTGCCATTTGCAGTGAAGGTGTGCATGATGCCTGACTTAATTTGCATAGTTCCAACTCCATATGTTATATTTTCTATTTTAAGCAAACAGTACCACATTAGTAATGAAGATTAAAATAGAACTTTTATTAATGTGCATGAGGCCAGATCAGTGCCTGATCCACGACAGGCATGTACTTTATTCATTTCAACAAATGTGAACACAGGTATTTCAATTCAGTTTTTTTACAGAACAAAACATAAATGTAGATATATATAAAATTATCACAAAATAAATATGTATACATAAAGAGGGTAATGTTGAAAAATTAAATGCCATAAAACCGGGAGCTTTACCAGTGACCAGTATAACCTAGATGACCCAGACCTGCAGACAACCTGTTGGAATAAACATTTTCCAACTCATATATCTGATCGGTCAGTCATTGTGCAAGTTTGCCACACAGCATAACTTTATTTTATAGAATAAAAGTGAAAGCTAATACATGAATACTCCAGTGTCCAGCGTGGGACTTATGTCATTCTATTATTAACAGCCTTATAATACTGTTTTTATTATTTTGCCATCTAGGGCTACCTACCACACTCTGGATCCTATGATGCAGGGGGACAGTTTGTAAAAGCCCTCTCCACCCAAAATAATTAGTTTCCTCTGTATGCCCTTACATGACTATAGCTAGACTTTTATGTCTTGGTACAGGCAGTTAATGTATACGTAATCTTCCATTAGTTTGTGAGCTTTTGACGTCCTGTTCATTTGTTCCATACAGCTATTATTTTCCCTTTGCTTTATTAGGGTATTCATGTTTGTTGTGTTGCCACATACTTTTTATTATGAAAGTCTTCCTATTCATGTCTTTTATTCATTGCATTGACCTTATTTTTCAGGGTATATAGTGGCTGTGCTTTCCAAAATTGTGCTTGGTTGTAGCTAAAACATGATCGTTAACGATGGCCAGGATAATTGTTCGAAATGACTACCCATGATATATATATATATATATATATATATATATATATATGTGTATACATATATATATATCCTATATTTCGAAGGGATTGTGTCCTCCGACGTATTCCTTATCTATGACATTTGTATCTCCAGCTTGCTGGCCTCAGAACATTTTTTCCCAGTAGAGGGCGTTGTGCGTCGACGTCCGTCGAGTAGGTGTTCCTCGACAGCCACCGTATCGACGCCGACGTCATCATGCCTATAAATGGCCACGTGCAGCGTCCGTTGCTCAGTTCCGTTTTGTAGAGTAAGGTAGTTAATGCATGAATGGTTACTACCCTTGAAGGAGCGTAAGTTGGAACCACAAGGGAAATGTTACTGCGGGGATGGATGGGAGGGGCGATAAGGAATACGTCGGAGGAACATCCCATCGAAAGAACGTTACCAGGTAAGAAGTAACTTGTTCTTCGAAGGGATTGTGTCCTCTGACGTATTCCTTATCTATGATAGACTCCCATAGCAGTGGTATGTGATTGGAGGCGGGAGTAAGAGATGCCATATTACTCTTTAAGAATGAACAGAGTGTAACACAGCTTTGCCAAATCTAGTCTCTTGACTAGAGGAGGAATCCAGGCTATAACATTTGGTAAAGGTATGTGCGGACGGCCATGTGGCAGCCACACATATGTCTCTAATTGGTAGCCCTCTTTGAAGAGCTGAGGAGGCTGCAATACCCCTCGTCGAATGAGCCCTTAGATTTTGAGGGGGCTCTTTCCCTGCCAGTTTGTAGCATTCCAGAATGGCTAAAATAATCCATCTGGAGATGGTTTGTTTGGTTATTGGTAATCCCAACTTATGTCCTGCGTAACCTACAAAGAGTTGGTCTGCTTGTCTAATTTTAGCAAGTCTACGGATATAAAAACTCAAGGCTCGCTTAGGGTCCAGCCTGTGTAGTCTCTCTTCCTCTTTCCCCGGATGGGGAGGAGGATAGAATGAAGGTAAAGTAATCTTCTGAGTAATGTGAAATTCAGAAACTACCTTTGGGAGGAAGTTCGGCTTCTCCTGTAGAACGACTTTGTCCTTGTGAAAAATTGTATGAGGAGGTTTACAAGATAGGGCTTGTATCTCGCTAACCCTTCTAGCAGATGTTAATGCTACCAATAAAACAGTTTTGAGGGTGAGAAACCTCAATGAACAAGAGTGGAGTGGTTCAAAAGGAGCACCCTTTAGGAAGTTTAAAACTAGATTTAAGTCCCATAAGGGAACTTGGAATGGTCTTGGAGGGTAAACATTAGTTAGACCTTTCAGGTATTGTATTACCAATGGAATTTTGAAATATGATGGCTCCTCTTCAGTGCGCTTAAAGATCGATAGCGCTGCGAGATAGCCCTTAATAGTGCCAACTTGAAGGCCTGAATTTGCCAAATAAAGTAAGAAGGATAACACCGCAGGTGTACCACATGAAAAGGGTTCGATATTCTTTTCTCTGCACCAGCTGCAAAATTTATTCCAACGGCAGCGGTATAGAGTTTTAGTTGCTGGCCTTCTGGCCGAAAGCAACACCTCCATGACGTTCATCTGGAAGGTCCCAATCCTTGTACCTCAACCTTTCAGATACCAAGCGTGAAGGTTGAGGGTCTTGATGGCTGGATGGAGAACCTGACCTCCCTTCTGCGAGAGAAGATCCTCTCTGTACGGTAGACGAATTGGAGGATGGATGGACATGTCCAGAAGGTCCGGGTACCACGTTCTCCTGGCCCAATCCGGGGCAATTAGGATCATGGTCTTCCGAAACCTTCTCAACCTCCTGATCATTTGAGGAATGACAGGGACCGGAGGAAACACGTACAGAAGTGGGAACTCCCAGTCCACTACGAACGCGTCTCCTAGAGCTCCTCTCGGGGGAAATTCCCTTGAGCTAAATCTGTCGCACTTCCTGTTGATACTGGTGGCGAACAGATCCACTTGAGGGGTTCCCCAAAGAGCGAAGATCTCTTGAAGGACTTCCTGAGCTATCTCCCACTCGTGGGAGACTGTGTTCTGCCTGCTCAGAGCGTCCGCTGTCAAGTTCTTCTCTCCGGCTAGGTGAATTGCCTATAGAGAGATTCCTTCCTGAATTGCCCAAAACCAGAGCTGCATCGCCTCTCTGCACAGTGGCAGTGACCCTACGCCTCCTCTTTTGTTTAGGTAGTGCATGGCCACTGTATTGTCCGTCATTATCAGGACGTTTCTCCCCCGTACAGACTGCAGAAAAGCCTTCAGTGCCAGTCTGATGGCTCTCAGCTCCAACAGGTTGATGTGTAGTCTGGACTCCGATGGAGACCAACGACCGCTGATGGTCAAGTCGTTGGCATGGGCTCCCCACCCCGTGAGTGAGGCGTCTGTGACTCCTGTTATCTCCGGCCATGGTTGCCAAAACAGTTCTCCTTTCAAGATGTTCTCTGGAGAGGCCCACCATTGAAGGTCGTGGGCTACCTTGTCCGGAATCCGGAGGAGATCTGTCATCCTCCCTGAGAATTGTGACCACTGAGTCCTCATTGCCCACTGAAGGGATCTCATTCTCAGGCGAGCCTCTGTCAGCCCAAATGGTCAGCCCAAATGGCAGAACTCGAAATTGATAATGAGAGTTGCCAATTGCGAACCTCAGGTACTTCCTGTGCTTGGGAAATAAGCATCCTGAAGGTCCAGAGATACCAACCAGTCCTGAAGCCGGAGGGCCTGAAGGATCTGAGAGAGAGTTACCATCTTGAACTTGTCCTTCCTGAGGAACTTGTTCAATTCTCGTAAGTCCAGGATGGGTCTCAGTCTTCCGTCTTTCTTTGGTATGAGAAAGTAGGGGGAGTACCAGCCCTTGTTCCTGTCCGCTATAGGTACCGGTTTTATGGCACCTTTCTCTAGCAGGTCTACAATTTCCTGCAAGAGGAGCGGATCAGGCACTTTCAGAGAGCTGTTCCCTGGTGGATGGCTCTGAGGGATGCGTAGAAAAGGCAAGCAGTAACCTTGGGCAACTGTCTCCAATGCCCAAGCATCTGACGTAATAGCCTGCCATTCCGTCAGATGGTGAGTTAACCTGCCCCGTACAGGTGTCTTGTGATGGGAGACCTCAGAGTGGTTTGGGAGCGGCTGATGCAGTTGCCGAAGGTAAAGCGGCTCCTGCTCCTGCTGATGCGGCTTTCTTTCCTTTACCCCGTCCACCACGGGTACATTTTCCTTGGCCTCTTTGAGCCGGCCGTCCTCTGCCTCTTCCATATGAGGAATAATAGCGAAAGGACCTTCCTCTCCAAGAGGATCCTGAGGGACGAAAATTAGTTTGGCGGATTGCAGCTCCTAGTGACTTGGCTGCTGCTTTAGATGTTTGCAGTTTTTCCAAACTGTCATCCGCCTTTTTACCAAACAGGGAAGAGCCGTCAAAGGGCATATTTAAAAGTCTGGCCTGTACGTCAGAAGCAAAGCCGGACTTTCTCAACCACGCATGCCTGCGGATTGTGGTACTTGCCGCCATGGCCCTGCTGATACTGTCAGCAGAATCAATGCCAGTTTGAAGGGACTCACATATTGCATCTTTACCATCTCTGATGATATTTAAAAATGCGTCCCTTTCTTCTCCTTCCTGGAGGCAGTCAGCCGCTGATGAAGCACACTCCCAAAGATTGTGGCTGAACCTAGCGAGCGTACAAGTCGCATTAATAGATTTTAAAGCCATGCTACAGGCCGAGAAGACTTTCTTAGCCATGGCATCATATTTTTTTATCATCCCTATCCTGTGGAGCAGTGGGGTATGCAGATGTACTGCCTGATGAAGATGAAGTTGCAGCCTGGACCACCAGACTCTCTGGAGTAGGGTGCTTCGATAGGTATTCAGGGTTAGCAGCAGATACCCTATATTTCGCTGACAACTTCTTGTTAACCGCAGGGACAACTTCAGGAGTTTCCCAGTTAGTTAAAATCTTTCTTTGTAAAGCAGAATGAAAGGGAACCACAGGATCCTCCTGTGGACCTTTATCCAGAATATCTGTGAGGTCATCCTGTTGAAAAACAGGTGAAGGCGCAGACCAACCCATGAACTCCATAATTCTTGACATTAGGGTTCTATAAGGGGTTTCAGCATGTTCCCCTGGATCTGGTTTGACAAATTCCACTTCTGGGGAAGTGTCTAGGCCACTTGCTTCCTGTAATGCATCCTGAAGGTCTTTCAACCTTCTTTCCACAGAGGCAAAGGTCTCTGGTTCAGGTGATGTGGTCCTCTGCAGTCCAAGAGGCCTTTCTTGATCAGACTCTTTCCTTTCTTCATAAATTGAAGTTAAGGGAGGATGCTCTGGCCTGTGAAATGGTATAAAACCCATCTCTAAAGCAGAGGGAGCCATCATCAGTGGCCTTGAAAAGGTCGATGTCGTTGACGCCGATGTAAAAATCCCCGAAGGCGCCGGCAAAGGCGTCGAGAAAACTGGAAGAGGCCTCGAAGAACTCGAGGTGATCGGAATCCTGTTCGAGGATATCGACGACGTCCTCGACGTCCTGTCGGAGGCTCTCGGTGTAACCGTTGGCTGGGGAGTAGCCGTGGGTTTTTCTTTTATCGGCATCGATGTCGGCGTCGATGCCGGCGTCGACTCGATCGACGGATGCGTCGAAGGACCCTTCGATAACGGCGACGATGGTGCCGATCTATGCTTCGAAGGGGCTTTACTTCCCGATGGCTCATGGCGCTTTCGGGTCGACTCTTTCGCCGGGTGCTTCTACTCGCGGAGTTTAGATTTTTTGGGCTTTTCACCCGGGGTATCACCCTCAGCTGACTTCGAGGGGGTCGAGGCCGCTTTCTCGAAGACGCTTAGCATATTTTTTCTGAATTCCTCCCACTCAGCCTGAGAGCTGTGTTTTGTGGGGCAATTTACTCTTTCAGGGGAACTAGAAGACGACGACAAAGGAGATCTTCTACGTCTCTTTTTCGAGTGTCTAGACCTCGACGAGTGGTGGGAGCCACTTCGAGACCTAGACCGAGAATGCTTTCGACGGTGAGGAGACGAATGTCTCGACTCTACCGCGGAAACTTGCGAGGCGTCGGATACCTCAGAGAAGGTGAAAACACCAGGGAAACACTCTTCTACTCATGGAGAAGGGGGTGAACAGCAGAAGAAGCAATCTCTCTTCTTCTGCACCACAAACACTTAAGGATAGCCAAAAGTCTTCAGATAAGCAAAAATCCAAGAGCTCTGTCCATGCCCCCAAGTCCAAACTGGTTCCTCCTACTCCTCACGATATGGGAATAGAAGGGGAACCCTGTCATGCCATTCCCAGCTCCAGAAAATGGAGCAGTGAAGATATAGACAGGGTAATGACGAGAATGTCTTCCCTGGCTGACTTCTACTCCAAGAACCCAGAACAATTCCTCACCTATATCCCTGATGGTGTTACTCCCTCAGGATATAGGGTCTCGCAGCCCCTGGTAAGAAACCTTGGTTTGAGACTCCAACACAAGGTCTGTCTTCAGGCCCTTCTTACTTCCAGCCTTACACCCAGTATAGTGAGGATCCACTACAGAATGAGGATCCAGACTTGGTAACGATGGATGACCAAACCGGGGGGGACTATTATGGGGACGACGAGGACCAAGATGAGGAGGAAGATGACCCAGAAGTCTACAGAATAGACTCCCCTGTAGGCAAAGAACCACAAGTTACAGGCTCTCCAGTCGACAACCCGCCCCTCCTAAACGAGGTCTTGACTAGAGCGGCAGAGCACTTCCGCATAGACACTCAGGGAGCACAGGAGGAGAGGGACTTTGCTGAGGAACTAGTGGGAGAAAAGAAACCCATTGCCCAAGCCATTCCAATTCTCAAGTCCATCCAACGGAGAATTGACCCTTCCCTTCCCTTCTCACTCCTAACCTCACCAGGGCAGTAAACGCCAGAGTCGAGAAATTGTTCAGGGCAGCCCAATTAGACCCGCTTTACATAAGGGGGCAACTGAAGCTGGACTCCCTGGTAGTTACTAATACCCGGAAGAGGGCAAGAACGCCTCTATCATCATCTGAGGCTCACCCCGACAAGGAGAGCAAGAAAATCTACGGGTTGGGAAGGAAGGTGGCCTCCACTTCCGCTTACCAGGCAAGGATTGCCAACTCCACCACTCTGCTGGCTAGTTACAACTGCCACCAGTGGGTGCAAGTAGCTGCCCTCATCGACTCCGCACCGGAACCCTTAAAGGGCCAGTTGGCCCAGGTTGCGTCGGAGGGGAGAGCCGTGTCCGGTTGCATCCTTAAGGCAACCTTTGATGCCGCAGATAACGCTGGCAGGCAAATAGCAGAGAGCACTGTCATTAAGAGGCATGCTTGGTTAAGACAGTCAGGGTTTAAACCCGAGACACAAGCATCCTTAATCAACATGCCGGTGGAGCCTAATCTACTGTTTGGCAAAGCAGTAGAGAACGCATTAAAAAATGCCAAAGATGAGTATGAGACTCTGAAATCCCTCGGACAGTTGACCAACAAGCCCCCTAATCAGAGGCAATAATAATTTTCGTCGCCCATGCGGCCAAAATTCACAAAGAGGCTCCAACGATTAACAGGGGCAGGGTACTTCATGGGGTAACAACCAGCAGTCTACCCAGAGTTACAGCAGAGGAAACAAGAGGGGCCGTGGTAAGGGTAGAGCCAACCACAGCAGAGGCGGCATGCCTCCCGCAAAACAGTGACGCCGCGTTCAGGGTGCCTTCTCACGCATCCCCACTACGGGGACGCATTACCAACTTCACCCAAGCTTGGGAAGGGATCACACCAGACAGATGGGTGCTGTCCACAGTGTCCGCAGGATACTGCATAGAATTACTCGAGCGTCCCCGAAACCACCCTCCACGTCAAAAGATACATTCCTCAGACCACCAGAAGATTTTCCTCGAGGAGATTGTCAATCTTCTAGCAAAGGACGCGATAGAACTTGTCCCGGGCAACCAGGAAGATCTGACAATGCGCCCAGTATTAGACTTACGCCCTGCAAACAAGTATGTCAAGCCCCAAAAGTTTTGCATGACTACTCTCCAAGAGGTAATCCCCCTCCTAAAAAAAAAGGGGGATTACATGGCAACATTGGACTTGAAAGATGCCTATTTTCATATTTCCATGTTCCCAGCGCACAGAAGATTCTTGCGCTTCAAGGTGGACAGTCAGCACTACAAGTTCAAGGTGCTGCCCTTCGGTATAGCCTCGGCTCCAAGGGTATTCACCAAGGTACTGGCGGTGGCAGCGGCACACCTACGCAGGGAGGCAATCCCAGTGTACCCTTACCTGGACGACTGGCTCATCACGGGGGAGACCCCAGTAATTTGCAGAGCAAACATTCAAAGAATGATCGACCTCCTCTTCGAATTGGGTTTCTCCATAAACGAGAAAAAATCAAGCCTGGTGCCAAGCACCTCCAAACAGTTCCTAGGAGCTGTCTAAACACTCAAGAGGGGTTGGCCTTTCCATCAGAGGAAAGAATTCGGAATCTACTACTGCAAATTCCTCTAGATCAGCCCGGTCGCCAGATAAGGGTGCGTAAAGCGATGCGTTTGCTAGGCATGATGGCGTCATGTATTTACCTGGTCACCCACGCGTGCCTGCGCATGTGACCCATGCAAGAATGGTTGGCGAAACAGTGGTCTCAGACAAGTGGTCAGTGGGACGATCTAGTGGTCGTTTCGCCATCACTTGGTCAAAGTCTTCACTGGTGGACAAGGGAGAACCTGTCAAAGGCGAAACCCTTTTACGATCCAGAGGTACAGGCTCTAGTCACTACAGACGCATCCCTGTCAGGGTGGGGAGCACACCTCCTTCACCACACAGCTCAGGGTCTCTGGTCTCACACAGTGGCCAAGAATCATATCAATCTGCGAGAGCTTCTGGCAGTATTCAGAGTGCTTCAAGCGTTCGAGCCCCACCTGTTGAACCTGTCAGTGCAGATCCTGACAGACAGCACAACAGCAATGTTTTACCTAAACAAACAGGGAGGGACTTGTTCGCCAAATCTGTCCAAGCTTGCCCAGAAAATCTAGAAATGGGGACTCAGACGGAACATTTACCGGTCATCTCAACACGTTCCATGGGATCTCAATTTGCTAGCGGACGCTTTGAGCAGAGATCACCTCCCAAGAGAATACCTATGGTGTCTACTCAGAGAAGTCGTAGAGGACATCTTCTCACAGTGCGGTTTCCCCACTACAGACCTATTCGCCACAAGCGAAAACAGGCAATGCCCAGGATTCGCATCCAGGTTCCCCCAGCCAGACTCCAAGGGGAACGCCCTGTGGATGAACTGGTCAGGGATGTTTGCCTACGCTTTTCCACCAACCCCTCTCATAAGGAAGGTGCACAGGGAATCGATGACGCTCATCCTAGTTGCTTCCATGTGGGCGAGGCAACCGTGGTTCCCACACCTACGCAGACCAGCAGTGTGCAAACCCACCAGACTCCCGAGCTGGTACAACTTACTGTCCCAGCACCAAGGTCAAACAGTGCATCCTCAACCCAGCTCAATGAACCTGGCAGCACGGCTCCTGAAGTCATAGAGTTTGGAAATCTCAACTTGCCACAGAGATGTATGGACATCCTAAAGGAATCTAGGAAACCTAACACGGGGCACTGTTACCTTGATAAATGATAAGATTCGTTATCTGGTGCCAGAATAAGCAAATCAACCCAGTTGATTGCACTCCTTCCAATATTGTCCCTTACATGCTCCACCTGCTGGACGCAGGCCTGGTATTTAACTCACTAAAGGTACATCTGGCAGTGCTTTCAGCCTACACCACTTCCCACAACAAGGTTTTGTGGTGGAAAGTACCAGTGGTTAAAGCCTTCATGGAAGGGGTAAAGAGACTCCACCCCCCAATTTCAAACCCACCACCTGGTTGGGACCTTAATGTGGTGCTTGCTAAGCTCATGGGCCCACCATTTGAACCCATACATAAAGCCAGTCTCAAACACCTGACCTATAAAACTGCCTTCTTAGTAGCCGTTACATCCATAAGAAGGGTCAGTGAAATTCAGGCTCTGTCAGTGCAGGATCCTTTCTTTACTGTTCATAAGGATAAACTGGTTCTACGAACACACCCTAGGTGCTCACCTAAGTTTATTTCTAAATTCCACGTTAACCAGTCCATCGAGCTTCCGGCCTTCTTCCAAGAACCCAAAAGCTCTGATGAGGTGAAACTACACACTCTAGATGTGTGAAGAGCGGCCCTCTACTATGTAGACAAGACCAGACCACTAAGGAAAACAGACCAACTGTTTGTCTCTGTAGCTACAGGCAGAGAAGGAGATCGCGTCTCTAAAGGTGCCATCTCCAAATCGATAGTCAATTGTATCCAACTATGTTACTCCCTTTCTGAAAAGACTCTGCCTTTTACGCCGAGAGGCCACTCTACAAGAGGCATGGGGGCCACTCTGGCTTTCATTGCAAATGTACCCCTTGACACCATTTGCAAAACAGCTACTTGGGGCTCTATTCACACTTTTACTCAGAATTACTGCATTGACACTCATTCCAAGACAGATACTCAAGTGGGGCAAGCGGTTCTAAGACATCTGTTTGCTCAGGACCCTTCTCACATCCCACCTCCTTCTTCTAACACTGCTCGCTAATCTATGCACAGCATGTGATCTAAGCAGATTCCACAAGCCTCAGAAGGGATACATTACTCACCGTAATCGTATTTCTGATGCTTGCATCTGCTTAGATTCACATGCAACCCGCCCTTCCTCCCCTCTGATAGAAGGCGCGTGGATGCTTGTAGTCTTATCTTCCTATCTATCTGCTTGGATAATCTGTACTCAGGCTACTCCTCATGCTACCTCATGTCAGAAAAAATACAATATGAGGGTCCCACACGCGTGAGGGGTCATGGGTACAGTGGACGTCCCACTAGGGATAGTATTACTGGCACGCCCTGTGTCGACACCCATTTTCGAGTTTCGAAAAACAAACTGTAATACTCCGCAGCTTCCACTAGATGACGGCCTATGCACAGCATGTGAATCTAAGCAGATACAAGCACCAGAAATACGATTACGGTGAGTAATGTGTATGTATATATATATATATATATATATACATATATATATATATATATATATATATATATATAGTTGTTTGAGCACAACGCGTTGTTCCTTATACAATTCCACACTGTTTCACATTACGACATTTGGACACCCCACCCCTTTCCACAGATTTCAACAAAAGTCCACATTTTTTGTGGCTCTGTGACCTGCCGACGAAGCCGTAAATCATGTTCACTGGGAAGGAAAATAAAAAAATGTATGAGAGGGGAATGGACCTGAGAGGTGAAGGTAGGTAGCATTCCAGAAGCTTCCATATTTTTGACGCATCTGGTGAAATTACTTTTTCCAGAGGTTTTTTGCGAGATGCTGCCTGCCGATGAAGCCATAAACCATGTACACCGGAAAGGGAGACACATTTTTTTTCTAAACAAGCCTTACAATGCCGTAAACGATGTTCACCGGGAAGGGAAACAAAAATGTTTGCTGCATCAGGTGAAATTACTTTTTCGGAGAACATTTGCGAGGTGATGCCTGCCGACGAATCCATAAACCATGTTCACCGGGAAGGGAAACAACATTTTTTCCTCAACCGTTACCGCCACGAAGAACACAACTCAAGGTCTCTATGGGACCTCGAAAACCATGTTTCAAGGGCATAGAATGCATGGTTTCCGAGATTGCACTGCAACAAAATGCACCATGCCAGGATGAGGTGGAACAGCGACCTACAGAATCATTCATTTTCAATAATTGATGAGTGTTTTACGTCTGGCCACAGAACCTGTTTGGAGAACTGGTACTTTTGCTAGTATATCTATAAACACACATATGGATATATATCTGTACATAAATACATCAATTAAAGTTTTTGGAAGGTCCTGTAAACCAGAACTCTCAGAAAAAGAGAAATATGCTTTTTGTATACTAAGACGAAGTAGGGTGGATGTGCAGCCGCACTTCCTTTCAATTCCCGTAAGAGGGTGCTGTCAATGATGGCGTCTCTGAATCAAATAGAATCAAATAGGAATGATAACACTTCTCAGCTGGATTCGGACTGTTCCATTATTACTGATAGACACTTAGGTGTACTTTCCACACAGCAATGCTCGCTCTCACAACAATGGCTGAGATGAACAAGCCTTGCCTTAGAAGATGAGCTGATCACTCCAACTAATTTCCATCCAGCAACCTGCTCATAGCACAAAAAAGGATGGAGGGTCACTGATTGGGGTTTAACGATTCTTAGAAGTAATTCAAGTAGAATACATCTTTCACCTATTAAACAAATGCTTAAGATGTTCCCATAATAATGGCAGTTTGTCACAGTCTGTAGAATTGATTCCAACATCTGACATGTAATTTATTCCTGGTACAACGGGTAAAGAATATGATTAAAACTGAAAGATTAATGATCTAGACCTTGCTGGTGGAAGGGCTGGGTATAGAATAAGGACAGTTCCCTTGGTCAATTTCACATCCCATTAAGAAGAAAGAGCAATTTCCTAAGATGTATGTATGCTTCCAGTTTAAGATTTTCTGATTTAGGCTCCGGCAAAGACCTAAAGCCTTCCTGAAATGCCATAATCTGGTATCTAATAGTTTTTGCAGAAATGGACTGCCCTGCGACAAATATTTAGATAACTGCTAATCATAGCCCCCTTAAAGAGTCTCCTATGCAAGCCACAAAGCGTGAAACCGATCTCATGCCCACGTTTTGCATTTTAAATTAGGGACCATCATCTTTAATTTCAGTGTGGAGCGATCTAATTCTTGGCAGCATGTTTTTATCAACACCATTAAATTAGAAGCAGCAAAAGAAGTTTAAACCATAAAACACCACATAAACAGTCAATTTAAAATGGACAGTTTATGAGTGAACAAATAATTACTTTCACAACAGCATTCAGGAGAGGACATCACAATTCATCTAATCAAGTCCAATACGATCATTAAAACCATTTTATTATTCTTATTATTAGTGTATTTATTTAGACCGGACCTAGTTTTGGGAGTTAATAGAGTGCTTTACAATAATAGGGGAGCAGAGAAA
This sequence comes from Ambystoma mexicanum, assembly GCF_040938575.1. Classification (NCBI taxonomy): domain Eukaryota; kingdom Metazoa; phylum Chordata; class Amphibia; order Caudata; family Ambystomatidae; genus Ambystoma; species Ambystoma mexicanum. The sequence goes on along the minus strand of NC_090926.1, from coordinate 917,816,095 downwards.
CTATCTTGAGCTCCTTCCTGAACTGTAGAAGCAAATCACAGAGTCTGATGTTGATGGAGAGGAGGTTTCAGATTCTTGTGGCATAAACAGAGAGGGCCTGTCTTCTGGTTCTTTCCTTCATGCACCAGTGGAGTTCAAGTCTGCACATGTCCTTACTTCTAGTTGATTGTAGGCTTCCAGAGATGCTTAGTGTCTCAGTGAGGTAGCTTGGGGTCTTTGTGGTGACAACCTTGTAGATGAGGCAGCAGGATTTGAAGATGATACAGGCTTGCAGCGGGTGCCAGCACAGTTCAATGAGGATTGAGTGATGTGGTTGAATTTGCAGAGCCCTTTAATGAGTCATGCTGCAGCATGCCAGACAATTCTCATGGGTGCCAGGGTAGTCTATGGAAGGCCTTCCCAAAGGGCATTTCCAGCATCCAAGTAGTTGGGGACCAAGACTTGGAAAGCATATCTAAAGTTTTTTTCGGGGATGAAGGGCTTAATTCTGTAGATAAAGTTGGTACTAAGCTGTTTGTGTCTTCCTTGCTATATGCTGTTTAAAGGAGAGGTGTCTTGTTGATGTTGAACCCAAGGGACTTGGCAAAGGTAGACAACTGGTCTGCAAAGCCCTCTAGGTTGATAGCGGAAAGCTAGGGCTGAAAGTTATGGTGTTCGGTGTTGTTGGTCATCAGTAGAAATTCAGACTTCAGTGGAGGAGTTGAGCTTCAGGTAAGCACTCGACTGGATTAATGTGAGACAGGCCTTAAGTCTGTGGATGTCTTAGATGGAGATAGAGCTGTGTATAACCTGCATATTGGTGGATGTATATGTTGTGTGGAGAGAGGAGGGTTCCTACCTGTTCATGTAAGAATTGAAGATCACGGGGGAGAGGATCGATCCTTGCGAGACGCCACAAATAGTGAGCAGATTTGGTGATCTAAAGGAATACATTTGTACGAACCGTAAGAGATTAGCAAGGTAGGTTTTTGAACCAGCTAAAGATGAGCTCGCTGATCCCCATTTAGGACTATTTATCTTTTCTAATTAAACACATACACAGGGAGCAGTAATGAAAGGGAAAAGGCAACTGGCGAGACAACATACCAAGAGACACAAATGGAGCAAGTGCATAATAATGAGTTCGAACTACAATTGATGTTCAATTTTTTTCAATTGTCTACTGCTGTAAAATAGTTTGTCTTTAGCTCGAAAAGATATTCAATCCTAGATCCAATGTTCATTCTTTGTATTAGTCATCCATGCTTTGAGAATATTCTTTCTTGCACCGATTAATACTGGAAAATATGAGTGGGCATACGGGGCCCCAGAAATTGAGATAGGGTGTGCTTCCAATGCAGATACAGCGCTTTTAGGTGCTCCTCAAAAAGTGTTATGCTCACCTGACTCCCACGGAGACGCTGGCCTGGATCGCGCTGCTGTGACCTCTTCTAAGGTGATGCGCAGGGTTCGGAAGACGGATTGGACCGGGCCCCCAAATCTGGCTTGTCTGGCTCGCAGAAGTATCCTTCTGTAGGTGAAAATAGGGGATTAACTGTCTGCGGGGTAATGCAATCGGCCTCCCACTTTCCCCTCTCACCCTCCTCGAAACCCTTCTGTGATTCCTCGTAGCGTCTCACCTTAGGGTCTGGAAGGACGAGCTCTCCATCCTGCTTCTGATGCAGGGGCGCGTTGGTATCCAGTTACTTCACTGGATTTTTGGATTGGTGAGAACCAAACTTGCTTGGCTTCCAGGTAAGTTTTTTGATAAGAGGTTCCCCTTGTGTCCATGCATTAATGTACTAATGCTAGTGTCTTTTTCCCCATAGGGGCCGGGGTACGGAAAGCCGGGGAACAGGCACCGACCCGAGATGAGAGGTGAAATCCTTGTAGAAATCAAGTAAGTCTTTAATGAGCGTTTTTTTGGTAATGTCTTTTCATTCGCTCATTAACGCTGATGTCTCTTTTTCCCCTTAGGGGCCGGGGTCCGGAAATGCCAGGATGCGGCGCGGACCCGAAATGAAGAGGGAATGAATCAACAGGTAAGTCTTAACATGGAGATTTAGCTTTCCGTATTCCTTTCTCTCTCTCACCTTTTGTTCTGGTCTTTTTCTCCCTAGGCGCTGGGGCGTGACTGCGAATCCGGATGATCGCTGCTGAACATGGAGGCGCCCTGTAAAGGTGAGTGGAATGCGGCGCTGCAGCGATCGACGCGATGAGCTTTTAAATAAAAGTTTTCCTTTTCAGGATTGTCGGCGAGATGTCTCCGGGATGCGGATTTAGCAGGTAAGGACTTTTCCTTCTTCTGTTCTCTTCTTTTCCTTTGCAGGTGATCCAGGATGCTGGCAGGCGTGGCAGAAGTCAGGATGCAGGAGCAGACATGGTGAGCGTCCAGCTGCTAGATGCAGAACAAAGCGAAGCACGTGTGGCTGTTCGGGTGGGGTTTAAATAGCCTTGGAAGAAGTTCCAGGTATGTATCCTTCCTCCAATCAGGTATGTATCCTTCCCCGACCACGCCCGGATGGTAAATTAGTCCCACAGGTAAAGTAGTTCCTTTCAGGCCTCAAGGAGGCCGGGATCCTGCAGCATGGTCTTCATCAGGTAAGTGCACTCAAGCACTCCTATAATGAGCCTGGCGCCTATGGCGCCAGGACTGATGTCTTTTATGAGCCTGGCGCCATAGGCGCCAGGACACTGTCCAAAGGGCCCCTATATGGGGATGCTGGGTCCTTCCTTGGGGACTGGATGTCCGCTTTCGGGGACGCAGGGCTTGAACCGGCTCCCCGGGAGCGGGCATCATGACAAAAAGGCATTTCACCTGCAGCGCTGCCTTGCCCGTACACACCTGTATAAACAAGATATACAATGAACTGTGCAGCCATAAACAACCTTTCCATTTTGTAAGTAACACTGTCTATTAAAATAGTTAGTAGAAAAGTGGCATGATGAGCTGGCTGCCCTGGGGAAGCATCAGGGTGAATCACAGGGGATGGTAGCAGAGCTCCATTTTTATGACATCCCCAGTAGTGTTGAGGAATAACGACTTGTACCTTCCACTACATCCTTTAATGCCTTCCACCTCAGCACCCTCAAACATACTTTCCAGCACTTCTTACTCTCTTCTCCAAACATTTGGATAGCATTGTTATAGTGGCCCTTACATGTACCATAGTATTTCTTCAAAACCCTGCCCACATAACATGATTGTTGACCATGCTGGCACCCGTGCAACATCCCCCATGAGACCACTCCTCTTGTCAGCATTGCCTAGAACAACTTTGCCCATATCGCCAGTCCCCTGAGTACTGGACATGGGCATGCCAGTAGCTCTCAGTCCCCTGTTCCCATTGTGCCCATGTCCGCATACATTCCTCACCCCACCATGGAAAGATAGTGCAGGTGCGCCAATGCCAACTACCTATTGAGAGATATTAGTTTGGTGGTTGATAAAGCAAATGTGAAGGTCTGCAAATACTCTGAGTGAGATGGTCTGCGTTCTTTTCAAACATTTGTTGAGTCAGAACAGTATCGGCAAAATAACTTTAATGGGTTGGACCATGATTCAATCCTATGTTCACACAGGGTTCATTGGTGACCACACTGAACACAACAGCAATACGTTAAATGGATTAGTGAGGCTGGCAAGATGAAATACTGGCCCCCTTGAGTCAGTCTTTGCCAACAACCCTGCCCCATTAGTCTTTTAAACCTCTGATTTATCACATTCTTTCAATACCCAGTGCCAAAATGTTATGTCATTTCTGAATGCATTTATTTATTGTGAAATTCATGTACAGACACCTAATGTAAATACAATGCTGCTCTGAGCTTTCCCAACCACTGCTGCCCATTAAAACCACAATAAAGGGAACATCTACAAACCTACTGTCTAAGCGCCTTCTGGTCAGAGGGGCTTCATAAGGGGATTACTTAAGAGGACAGCTCCTGCATAAATCAGTGTTTGTCCATTGTGAGACAGGCATGGTACCAAGAGAGATGACGCATACAAAAGATGTACAGTTCCAAAAAAACTTTATTAACTATCAGGATGATGTAACACGTAGCATGCCCTATGCTATGGTAGGATGTTCCCTACCTAAAGAAACCAAAAGTCTGTGTCTACAAGTCCAAAATAAGAGTCTGACTGTGTCAAAACCTATACTTGTCCTCGCAACTATAACTAAACATTGTGGGGGAATCTTCTCATCAAAATATAAGTGTTCAAAAGTAAAGGTTAAGCTACTTTCAGCTTGAGTTCTCCATGTCATGTTCAATACAGTTCCAATATAGATTCACTTCAATAGAGTTTGGTCAAGATCTGAAATTACCTTTTTCAAGTTCTAGTGCATCACAATTCACACCAAACGAAGGTCGTGGGCTTCCTGTCCCCAAGTTGAAATGTAGCACCTGTCACACGAAATGGAGGTCCTAGGACTCCCTTCCCCAAGATAATGTTCTCGGATTGTTTGGCTCTCAGATTTCCCTCCCCCAAGACTTTTACCGAGCATTCACATTGTTTCATATGTTCAAAGTTCACAAGAAAACACTGGGTCCACTTGACCCAACTTCAAGTTTGCTTCACCAATTGTTCACACTTCTTTGCAGCTTGCTCACCATTCAGGGTTTTCTGGTCTAGGCACTGTTATCAGACCACACGGTCCACCCATCACAGGTCATACAACCATTAACCGTATACTTTGTCTTTGGCTTATGATATGATAGGTTATTTAGAACGTGCTTAATACCCAGAGGTTTCTAATCGCCGGCCCGGGGATCTAACCCGTGTTGCTCCGTGCCATCTTGCTTCCAAGGTGAGCACATTGCCCCTGGGCTATCCTCCCGAGACTTGATTCTTGATGTTGAGATGGGGAGACTTTCTGGTCTGGGTGCAGTTGTCAGACTGCACGGTCCAACCATCACAGGTCGTGCAACCATAAATCTCTCTAAAGCTGCTGGACCCCTTATAGGCTCTTCGGCCTTGGTTTTTCAATTTCCACACGTGTATTCCTTATAACACTCTTTTATACCAGTTCTTGACTTGACATATACTTATGACCCTTTCTCACGTTTACAGTTGTGTTAGGCAGAAACCTGTGCAGTTCCCTTAGGGACCACTGCAAAAGATTTAAGACTACAGGTGTTGGCAGTAAACCCACTTGGTAGCAGTCTGTACCACCCAGATTTACCTGGTAGCTGTGGCTGAGCAGTCAGACTTCCCTCAAGAAGAGTTAGGCAGTATGCAAAGTATACTCAATAGGCACTCAGATACAAAAATACAAGCAAACACTGACCAGAGCTTTGGTATCAAGTATATAATTATTTATTTAAAAACACACAGTTGAAACACTCCAGCACTCTTATTGTAAAATATTCTAATCACAGTTACTATTATGATATATACACCCCTTTTTCCCTATTAGAAAATCACAGTAAAACACCACTTATTTTCATACAGAGGTGAGCGTGTAACTAGATTGCACTCTAATAAGTTTGTGAAAAAGGGAGGGAAAAAGACAGAATAAGCAGAGGTACACCACTCTACGATTCCAGAACACTGTTAGCAAGGCAGATAGCAAAAAGTCACTGGTGAGCCAAAGTCCAAAGGCTGGGCCCACTCTTAGAGAGAGCAGAGCACAAATGCGCCCAAGATCACACAGTTACACTAGGCTTAGAAAGTCTTGCAGAGGGTTCAGCGAAGCGTTTAGAGAGGCTTAGAAAAGTTTATCCAGGGTGTCCCAGGCTAACCCAGGTTCGAAAGCCGGGGGCTAAATCTACCCCGTACAGTCGGTAGCAAGGGAAGCCAGATGGGACACGGTACCTTAAGTGGGAAGGATCCTCCAGCGGTGGCAGTTGTTCCTGGTAGTGGGTGCAAGTTGCGTCGTCGTCCAGGGGAAGAGAAGATCTCGACTTGGAGGAAAGATGAAGGTTGTTGCACTACCAGGGCAGAAACCAGCCGCGGAGTTCTCCGGTTAAAAGGTGGTACCTTGGTTTCGCGGTCATGGTAAAACGTGGTATCCCGGTTGCCGGGGTGCTTGGCACGGGCAAGGCAGCCACGAGATACGTCGGGAAAGCGAAAAGACGGTGGAACTGGTTATCCCCACCAGTCAAAGGAAGAAGATTCTCCGGCGGGAGATCTCCTCTGTCGTTGGGAAAAGTGGTGAGGCAGTCCAGCAGGGCTCCACCGGTGGTGGTGTCGTGGCGGGTCGGCTCAGCTTCTCCCTCGTCGGATTCTTAGGTCCTGTGGCGACTTCTGAAGTTCCAGTCTCCAAAGCCCTGCTTTTATGCAGCAAACCCCCATTCACTCAGCCTAGCTGTCACTCAAACATGCTAAGTGGTGAGCCGGCCGGCTCACCACTTGGGCCAATCAGGATGGAGTGCGACTTGCGTTGCCTAGGTAACTCAGTCCAGGGTGCCTAAATTCCCCTCCACCCCTCCTAAGTACCCCAGACACAGTGGCACCACTTTGGAGGGCTTCTGTGGAGAAGCCCGCCAAAAAGTGGAACAAAGGGTTCGACTTGGGTTGGAGTCACAGAAGAGAACACAAATGCCATTTTAGAATCAAGTTTTGTCAAAAAATACCAACCGGAGAATTAATATTAATTAAGTAAACCGGCGGTATGTTCGAGGCTACCGTAAATAATTAAATAAAGATAGTAGCCTAAAACAATGGGAAATCCCATAGGAAAATATTCGCGGTTGAATATAAAAAGTAGTATCCACTGCCACCAGCCAAAACTCAATCAGGGGGGACGGAGACGTGCCCCCTCGTCTAACAGACCCTGGGGCAATTGAATTGCCCCGACCAGTACGTCCACAATATGATGGTTTGTACTGGTTCTGTTCAGAATTTGACTAGTAAAGTCAATGGTGACTTTACATGCCCTGGGAGACAGTAGTCAGTCCCAGGGTATGGAGTCTATACTGGGGGGTCACTATGACACCCCTGTGTCACTGCACTGAGGGTGCTGTGTAACACACATCACAAAAACACATGAAGCCCTATGGAGTAAAAGACCCCATAGCCCATTAAACACATCTAGATTCAAAGAAACACACTCAAATCATGTCCAAGAGTGAGGGTAAAAGAGTCTCACTCTTGGCAGGAGAAAAAAATAAACCCCAAAAATCCAGCAAAGCTGCTGGGGGACTCACTAGGTTAGGAAATTCAGCCTAAACAGAGAATTCTCCCTAACAAGTTGTAACTGTTATTCTTTATTATTCTTCTTTGCACCTTTAATGCTCAAAACAACTCTTCAGTTTCATCTTTAAAAAAAAAATGTTATTGTGTCATTAGTCATGGGAAGACTTTTTACAGTTTTCTCAAAATTACAAAAATGCGCTAAAAATAACAAATAGTGTATTTATCACGTCATTCAATACATTTCATTTTTATAGAAAAAAGAAATATGTGTGGATATCGAACTAAAATGTAACAGTTTGATAGTTGCTCATACGTTTCAAATTATCTTTCTTTTTAAAGGGAAATTTCAATGAGATGTAATTCATTCAGTAATTTTAGCAATTCTTTGGCTAAGGAGATATCTTTACTCGCTGAGAGGCTGTGCCAAAATTCATGAGTTTCTAGCCAATCATTATCATGGACACATTTGGAGAAATATTTCTCTCTAACTGGTTGTGTGGCTGGACAGGTTATCAGGAGATGTCTGATGTCCTGGATGGAACCTTCACCACAGAGGTCACATTCTCCTTCCTTCCGATTTAAATGTTGTCATATTCTTAGGGTTTCGTTTGTTTTTACCAGATTAAGGTGGAAGCGCAGGAATTTGGCATGCCATTTAGGGCCTGGAAATCTCCTTAGGTATGGCAAAACATATTTACTGGGTTTTTCACAAACTGCAACATTTCTGGTGTTTTTAAGATCACAGATTGAAGCCCTGGTCGTAAATCAATCTGTTATAATTAGGGCCTGTTTTGTTTTATCCGGATTTACAATGAGTACCTCATTAGTTGTTTCACATTTATGAAGGATTTGTTGAGCATATTGCTGTCATTTTGAAAGGTAGTGACTTTTTTGTGAATTTGTGTGGTCTCGTATATCTTCATATAATTAATTTTTGCATGGGTTTATACCTGATCTATGGAGAAGTAATACTGTCCAATCAAATTGTGATTGTAAAGAATATAAACCCAGTGCATATCTGAGACGGGCTATTGTTAATGAATTTGGGAGTGACAGTTTATTTTTTCCACAAACGCCCTTCCAGACTGGACCAGTTAAATTGCCAAGCGATGGGATAGAGTTCCATCCCATACAAAATTGCCGGGATTACCTTTCCTTTATAAAGTTTTAGCAACGGTATGATTGAAAATCAACAGAAAGAGTTTAGTAGCTTTTTTAACTTACTCACATATTGTGTGATCTTAATTTCTAATTCCACAGTCAGATCTTTTAAAGATTTAGTTGTTATCAAATTAAATCAAAGGTACTTTATCTTGTTTAATACGGTTAGGGTACAGTTGTTCATGCACCATTTGGATAATTGTTTCCGATTCAGTTAGTTATGTTCAATTTACTCAGATAAATTTTTAATTCATTTATTCCATCATATTGTTCTGTTACTTTTATTAGATGTTGAAGCCCGATCGGGGTGTGATCGATCTTGGCAGTGTCATCGGCAAAGGCTAAAAAGTGAATGGGGCATTTTCCCATTTTAGGGCATGCAAGCGTGTCTTTGAGCAAGAAATTTGCTACATCTATGAGATATAAATTAAAAAGGAAGGCAGCTAAAATGCATCCCTGTCTCACTCCATTGGTTGTAGGGAAATCTGGAGATAGTTCACTGCTTGAGTTTAATCTCACCCGAGGTGTGTTGATAGAGAGCGATAAAGATGGCAAGCAATCCTCCAGGAATTCCCCATTTCTTTAATTTTGCCCAGAGTTTGGCTCTATTGACTAAGTCAAAAGCTTTAGTTAGGTCTATAAGTGCTATTTATGCAGGTTTGAGTTTGTCGTGCATGCTTTGGCCTTTAATAGTATGGAGAATAAACCATGAAGTGTAGATGAGAGGCCTTTCCGGAATAATTGATAAGACTATGGCCCATATTTCAAGATCTTTGAAGACTAGACCTGCGAAGATGTTACTATCGCAGTTGAGTAGGGCTATAGGTTGGTAGTTTGAGGGTCCATTCTGGCACTTTTTTTATGGATCGGAATGATAATGGCATGATGCCACAAGTCAGGTATGGTTGTGTAGGATATTTTGAAAAGGGCTGTAAATGTTCTTAGACCAAGTACTGGGGTCTGCTTTTAAAATTGCATTAGTTAGGACGTTGCGGCTGGATCTAGAGGATTTGATAATGAGACGCTCTATTTCTTCAGTGGATATCAGAGACCATGTAATTTCTTTTGTACAGCTTGTTAGATATTGACTTGGAATAATATCAGTCTCTGTAAAAAAAAAAAAAAATCCACCCATGTATCACTAGCAATTGTGGTTGTTTGCAACGAGTTCTGCGTTGTGCTTTGTCCATTGATTAATAACCAAAAAGTCCTGGTTTGCATGGGTAATAGGGCTTGGAGCATGATTTGACCATCCCTGATGTTACCGGTTATTTCATGGGTGCAGGATCAATGATGGTATCCATTGATGAGCGTTTTCTTTTTTCCTTCCAGGTTGCTATTATCTAGCCCTGCAAGCTTAAGGGCACACTTTTTATTTCTTTTTTTTTTCATATGAGTTGTTGGATTAAAGCTATGCAAATGGGGCTTGGCATTTAGATGTTATTTTGTTTGAGGTGATCTAGATCCCATAAGAATTCAACATAGCTACCAGGAAAACATAGATTTTTTGCGTTCAAGGCAAGACCTTTTGTTTCCTATCTCGCCCAATTTAAAAGTACGTTTTTTCCTTGCTTGAAGTTTCTTATGGTATTGATTTTTGTTGTGTGAGCAATTAAGAGATTAGGAGGCCTGGAGCGAGAGATGGTCACTAAATTTCACATGGACCACACTAAACTGTATACAATGATGGAATAGTTCCTGTGATACTATTATGTAGTCCATTATCGTTTCTGCTTTCCCATTTTTCCATGTCGAAGCAGGTGTTGAATCAGTACTTATGTTACCATTCAGAATTAACGAATTCCAATAAGTAAATAGGCTCTGTAATAAGTCGCCATTATAGCAATTGACTCTAGATTTTGGTCTGTGTCTAGCAGTACCCAAGCAATAGGCATTAAGATCACCTCCAAGAATGATGAGGTCCCCCAAAAAATGAAATGTTTACATCGGTGAGAATAGTAGAGAGATATTCTACTAAGATCAAGATGCCCTTAATCACTGGATTCCAAAGACATTAATCGGAATCAGCCCTCTTGTTTTCTCCTCATTTGACAGTACATCTTACAACAAGGATGCCTGGAATATCAAACCTCAAGCACTTGATGTGACTAGCAGTGGTATTTCTAATTGCTATCATTAAACCTCCTGATGGTCTTCCACCGTTCGGACATGCGGCAAGTTGACTTTCTATAGAAAAACCATCCATATGTATATTTTTCTTCAGCCATGTCTCTTAAAGAAAGATCAGGTCATGGGTATTAAAGATACCATCGATCATTTCACAATCTTTGTACGTTGAGAGGCCTCTTGAGTTCCAGCTAAATATGTGCAAGTCCTTTTTTTCCCTACAGTAATTCCTCAGTAACATTAAGCCTTTGTAGCACTTTGGTTAGAATTTCTGGAAGTAAATTCCAAATTTTTGATTTTTCTTTAGACAAATTATGACTAATGGTGTTTCTTGCGGTTCTGTTCGATGCATTTGGTGTTCTGACCTTAGAAGAAACTGTATTTCGGTCAGTCATTGGTACAGTTTCTCATCTATTTATAGATTCATGGGATGCTATCAATGGTAGACTGTTGGATACTTCAATGCCTAGATGTGCCAGGTCTTCGGAGCATGTTAGTGAGGCATTCATTCCATCGCTTGTTTTCAAGATGAGTTCCACGATGGATGTGCATTTTTATGGGGAAGAGAAATGCGTTCAATGTCTTTACTTGAAAACAAATAAAGGTCTGGAACTTGCTTAGTATTTGTATTTATTGTATTTATATAGCACTTTACTCCAAAGCGCTTCACATTATAACAACAAGATACATAGACGATTATAACAGTAGAAGTAATTATAAAACATGAGTCAAACCAACAAAACAGTGACTAGAGCAATTAGTCTGTAAAGAAAACAACAGGTGGGTGTAAGAGGAGAGGAAGTAGGTAAGGAGAGGTAAGTTCGGGAGAGACATGTGGGAGAGAGAAAGAGGGGTTTCAGGGTGGGGAATGGAGAAGAAGAGATTTCAAGGAAGCACAGAAGGAGGAAAAGGTGGGGATGGAGCGGATAGAGAGAGGTAGGGAGTTCCAATGTAGGGGGGCTCGGAGCTGAAAGGAGCGAAAGCGAGAAGAGGCACATGGGTGCAGGGAATAGAGAGTAGGAAGAGGTCAGTAGAACAGAGGGAGCTGGAAGGGGTGTACAATGATAGGAGAGATAAGGGGGAGCCAGGTCATGAAGAGATTTAAAGACAAGACAGAGGAAATTAAATTTGAGTTGGGAATGAAAGGGAAGACAACCAAGATAAGAGAACGAGGAGGAAATGGAGTCATGAGGAGAAAATAGACAGAGGGTACAGATAGCAGAGTGGTAGAGGGATTTGAGGGGGGCGAGATGAGAGGCAGGGGGTCCAAAGAGGGAGGAGATTAAAAGTTTAGTGGCATCGAAGGTGAGTGAGGAGCGCAATTTACGAATGTTAAAGAGGTGGTAGAGACGGGGCACGAGAGGTAAGAGAGAAATGGTGTGAAAAGGAGAGGGAGGAAGGTTGCTACGATTGAGTGCCCCATGTCTTGGTCTTTGATTTAGTTGTCTTAACTATTATTTTGGTGCAGTCCTTTATTTTTTAAAATGATTACTGTTTGCATTAATTTAACTTCTTTTTCACATAGCGATTGAGTTAAATCGAATTTTGATTCCTTTTGGGTGGATAATTCTGGTAAGAGTTCAAAGGGCTTCAGTTTCATCACTTGTCTTTAATTCTGTTCATATTGCGTTTTACTGTCAGTGTGCCACTTAATATGCCTATTTGACTTGGTGTTCATTCACCATTCAGCACATCGTAGTTTAGTCAAATAGAAACTTTCTTTCAGTTTGGCATGCAATAGATGCAGCATTTACTTGTGCTCACTCAAATAGCGACTTTCTTGCAGTTCGGTATTCAATACATGCAGCATTTTCTTGTGCTCACTCAACAACGTTCTTTCATTACAGCATTCAATAAATGCAACGTTCACTTGCATTTGTGGACGGTTACTTATTTTCGGTCCCTTCGGAGCGCTCCGGTCTCCCCAGTGTCTTCTGACACTTCCCAGCTCTTGCAGCTCCTCCTGGCGGCTCTCCCGAATGCGAAAGTTTGCCGGGCACGTCACCAGGCACACACCGGCTACTGTGCTCTGCTCCACCGCTGCTATATGGCACCCCCTGCTGCCTGCCTTCCCATACGAGTGTTCCTGGTCCTGCCCAGTCCCTCTACAGGTCTTCCTGGATTGTTACCAGCATCTTGGCTTCCTGGTCTTCCAGCACAGTGGATTCTGTTCTCTCTCTCCCTTCTGCTGCTTGTATACTTTTGGGCTTCACCGTTTATACTCATTCTTAACAGGCTGCAGGTAAAGTGAGTTAAACTCAATTGCCTGACCTTATATAAGCCTGTTAGTGTGACATGCTTGATGTTCATTACTGGATTCTTCCAGGCCCCTCTTCATTCCAGTACTAGAGTGGTGTGCAATATAAAGTGTGCATTACTTTTAGCTGCTTCTTCCTCTTCTCAGTAATTGGTGGGAAATTACCGGATAAAATGGGATAAGATCGACAATATCCCGTGAAGAATGAGGGAGGGGCAGGTAGGTCAGTGTTAGTAAAGGGGGGGGGATAACATGTCTAGCCTTCAGGTACCCTCTCTCCAATCCCCAAGGACCTTCCACCCAGGTTATGCTCCCTCACTTGTCCACCCCTAGGGTTGGGATCCAAAAGTGATCGCCCTTCCCTGGCTACCTGAAAAGAAGATCCCTGGGGAGTAGATGTGAGAGTACCTTCAGGTTTCCCACGCCATCCAATGAGAGAAAAGCTAACATGAGTTCTGTTAGGAGTTGTAAAAGTAACATGAATCAGTACTTGCCTTTGGCAGGCATGAAAAGTGTGAATCCACACCTTGTGAGAGGCCAGAAGCCACACTATCCCAATGCAGTTCCATTCATTTTGCACCCATGATTTCTCATCAGTGTGGCGGCCAATTCAGTACTCTAACTGTACGAGAGACCAAGATCACCTCAAGACCATGCATCCCTGAGACAAAACATCGTACTGACGGATCACACATAACATGAGGCCTAGCAATAGGAAAAAAGAAACGTGTGACAAATGGTAGCGAGATTTGAACTCAGCATCTTTTGCTGCTTCCCTATAATGGGACCTTTATTGTATCTCTATTTTATTATGGTATACAGCCAATCCTTTTTAAACACAATAGTGCACATTTCAAAGAGTATATATTCATTATAGGCCATTTTGATTCATAACCTTTTACATTTGAAAAAGAAAAATGGCACTGGCAGAGCAGTAAAACCTAACCCACAAGGCATATCAATTTTACAAACACTGTGCACCATCCTGGGGACATTTAGTAGCCACACTGCGATACAACGGATAACGCAGCATGCTCGGTGTGACTAACCCTCATGCGTATGCAGAGCAGTGGAGAGGTGCTGCTATTTTTCTTTAAGTGTATTGATGATGGGGTGGAATGAAAGGAATATGTGGTAGTTGGCCCCCAAGGTGCATAGTATAGTATCTTAGCAGGGATGCCATTTGGGTGTCTCCCTTGTGACCCTTTGCTTGGCCTTTGCGACCCCTAATTATATTGAAAAAAAAACAGACGCAAAAAAGGAAGATCCGAGCTTCTGTTTTCACCTCTGTTTTTTTCATTTTTGCTATTAGGTGGGACTGAAAGCGCTACCTTTAAAGCCAAAACTATTGTATTTAAACATAAGAGCTTGAAACAGGGGCTTTGAATGTAGGTTTGTAATGCTTTTCAATGCAGATGACATATGAGGATGATTTATGTAGTTTTGCTATGTGTCCCATCCATTTAACACCCATTGCTAAGTGAAATCTAGGATTTTCCTCCCATACCCACCCATTTTTCCTCCAGCCACACCCCTTTTGCTCTCTTAGGCTGAATTTGTATTGTGTGGTGAATTTGTCAGCCATTTTTACCTCCAAAATGGTGGCTGCCATCTATTAATGTCATATAAAAGTTATTTGATTTGATTGATGCTTTAAAATATATTTACTGCAGCTTTCAAGTTGTTACACATTTCACAGTATTTTTTATTAAAATAACCAAGGGACTACAATAGTTACATTGTGGTTTAAAATGGCTCTGAAAATGTACATCTAGTAACTTGTGGTGGATCGGTCTAGTGTTTTTGATGTAAGGAGTGCCATTAGTGATGTGATTGGATGTGCCTGTGTATTTGTTTGTTCAAGTAAGCCATTTTGTTTCTAGTAAGTCTCTATTTACTGTATTTAATGTCGGCTGCAGCTTTTTGTACAGTGCTAAGAAGCAGTAAAACTATAAGGGTAGAGTCAGTTCCAGAGTCAGTCCCAGTCCCATAAAAGACAAACAGTTTGGACAGCGGCAGTCCCACATAGTAAAGGCAGTGGGGTGGGGGTCTAGGGGTGGCAGAGCTACTCATGAGGCTGGCTCCTATCCAGCCCCACCAGCCTTTCCTGGGCATGCGCTTGCAGGTACAAGCCCCTTTCTTCTACGGCCCATCCCTTCAAGGCCTCACCCCTCGGCTGCTGTCTCAGTGCCGAGGCCCCACTTCTGCAGAGAGATCAGTACCACAGAGATGACCTCTCCTGTGGAAGCCCCTCCCTGTGACCCCTCCTTTAGATCTGTCGTTGAAATGGAAAGGAGAGCACAGCACTGCGGGTTGCTGCATCAGCACAGCGCAGGAACTAACCCACTATTTGGCAGTCCTCCACCCCCGACCCCACCAGGAGCACTCGGAAACCGTGAAATATGCATACATCATGCATGTTTCAAACTGTCCACTAGATATGTATTTATGTTTAAACCGCCTTTGGGTTTCCTGCAACGAGCTGTTAGAAAGTCCTCCCGTTGGAGGATTGGAATCATAGCGACCTAGGTGTGAGCACATCATTATTACACACTCCCCCACAGCTATTTACCATACTAGGCTACTATTATTCACAGTTCACATAAAGCACGTTACAAACGGAAATCCGTTTGCACATTCATAATAGGTGAGGTGATTAGAAAATTAATGATTCTTATTTTATCATGCTTGGGAGGATGAAATGCTGATCTGGCCCGTGACCATGGGCCTCATTATGAGTCCGGCAGTAGCCATGTCGGTAAAAACGGCACGGCTGCCGCCGGAGTCCTTTTTTTTCCTGCGCCCGGCAGTGGGGATTTACCGGGGCATTACGGCCCCAGCGGTCCCAGTATTTCCTTATTGCCAGGTACCGAAATATTTATCTATGAATGGTGCCAGTGCATCCGTCAAGGTCTGCGAGCCGGTGCCGTTCCACCCGCCAGGTCAGACCTAGCGGCCTGAAGGACACCCCTTCACAGAACTTGTAGTTTGCCGGTCCAAAAACAACAGTAACAGCAAGCTTACTGGTACCGTTGTTTCCGGACCGGCAACCTCGTAATGAGGCCCCATATGTGCAGATCTCTGCAGCAAGAACATTGACCTGCTGAGCTTCCCTACTTCGACCACCAGCTCCTTGAGTGAAGCACCTGCTTTGCGTGGGAAGGCATAATGGCCAGATTACAGAAGCTTTGCAAAGCTCATTCCAAAAGTGTACTTTTTTGCATGGCAAAAGTTGCTAGAGGATCTGTCAAATACCTGTGCACGTCGCAGCACTTGACCCGTTGAGTGGGGCTTTCTCCCGTTTCCAGTTTGGTTTCCTCTTTTGTTGTATCTAAACGTTTGAACAAGAGTCTTGGTCAATTATCTGAGTTTAACGTTTAAAAAAAGGCACTTTTGGCCTTTTGATCTGAGACAGCTCCCTCGTACCACCAAGCCCAACCTTTCTAGCATTTAATACTTGGAAATGCAATGGATAAATGGCTCCATTGGCAAGTTCCATCAGGGCTGGCAGGTGATGCTTGGGGCAGTGAAGCCTGAAGGACACAATAAAGAACGTACGTGTTGGGGCATGCGATATCCATGTTTCCCCCAAGTCCGATCCCGTTTGGCTCTTTGTGGCTGCTGTTGCTTTGAGAAACATCAACTCCATTGCAAAACACTTTGTATAACCCACCGCACTATATTTCAGTTGTCGGTGAGTTAGTAATGGCCTCTGGGTTTGATATTGCCGACGAATGCTCAAACTGCATATTCACGTTTGGGGTAATTGTAGGAGGGGACACTCATTGATTGATGCAGGTTTGCTTTGTTTAATTGAAGGATAACTGGGAAAAAAATGTTATTGATACTGCTTTCTTTTTCAGGCAAAGGGTAATCTTAACTCAATGCTTCTGTTTTGATTGTTGTCAGCAGCTGCTTAGTGTGTGCACACAACTTTTGACATTGTGTGCATGAGCCACGTTGTATCTAAGGGTGTGCCGTGTTCTTCTTTTCAGTTCAGTAGACCGAGCGCCTGCTGCCGGGTTTCCAAGTTTGACATCAGCCATTATCTTTGTTTGCCGTCTGGTTATCTAGGAAGATGCATCCATTGTTAATGCAGTGCCATGTCAATGGATTCCATAATGCCCCTTCAAAAGTCTGAAAAGGCTGGAAGTTAAAAGGACTAGTTTAGGAGCTAGTGCAAGTGGCAGGTTTGGATTGGGGTTGCTTGGGCCGACTGCTTTGCATGGTGCTGCATCATAATCGGCTAAGGTGTGCTTAGTTCCACGAGGGCTGTGGCATTCGAATGCCCCTCAGAAGCACTTTTGGTTTGCATGTTGCCCATTTGCCATTGCTTGGGGCTGTCTCAGTGGAATGGATGCCTGTTGTGTGGCGTATTATGAGCAGGTAAGGATATAGTTTACAAATAGGGCGTGTCTTCCCGCTATTGGCTTGGAGGGACTTACAAATTGTGCACTGCAATGTACAAGCTACTGAAGAGGGCTATGCTTATTGCTGATTAAAAGTGCAGCTATGAAGCTTGAAAGGGAGCGCAGCAGATTAACATCTATCGAGCGATAACCTGTTAAGGCTAACTGCAACAATTTAAAGGCATGGTCTAGTAAAAAATGTTATTGTCCCTAAGGGTCGTCCATGTTTTTTTAAGCCCAAGTGGCTCGATTTTAGAAAACTTTCCTATGGACCTTACCCGAGTTTTCGTCCATTAAACGCATGCGAAAACAGGCACCAGGGAGCTGCCATTTTGTGATAATCCCATCACTTGCCGCATCGCCCTGGCTGACCTGCTTCTGCGGCACTAAATCAATTCCCCCGCCCCTGAGCCTGACATTATCAAAACATTCATATTCCCCGCCTCTCTCCGTGACGTTACTGTGCTGCGTAGGCAAACGCGCACAGTCGTCTTCTACGCGACTCCACACAGAACCCGGAAACCAACACAGACCATCTCACAACACAGTGCGCCACAATTCGGAATATGAAACTGTACTTTAAAATCAAACAGCAACACGGTACATTTGGTAAAGTACATTTATTTGACATTAAATGTTTAGAGAATATTCAGCAATTGCCATATGAACTCCGAAAGCCAGTTATTTTCTTTTATCTGTATCCGCAATGGTACACAGGGTGTTGCTTTTCGTTAAAAGAAGCACTTGGGAGCACGGTGAACCGCAAGGCTGTTCCATCAACTAGGCACTAGTCCATCGTAAAGGTTGATATGTTGCTTCTAGCCACTAGTACAGCGTAAGGGCATATGGGCCCTTGGCGATCGTCCCATAAAATGGTCAGTGTGCTCCAGTTGTTCACACGAAGCTGCAGGTGTCTCACGAAAAAACCGTCTGCCGGTGTCTCAAACCGATGACAGTAGCAGAAGGGGAGCAAATACCTGTTATGAAAACAAAAAAATTATAATTAGTCTCGCCAGCCGATCTTCATTAATATTACTCATTATATTTATTACGGCCGATCAGAAACTATTTGCTTGCAAGGATAGTTCAATGGAGTATGTTCGGCTCTAAAATCAATGCGAAAAGTAACGAAATAAATCGAGGCCAACACACAATGATAAACGACAGTTAGTCTACATGCGTGTGGAATGAAATGATATATGATATGGCATTTGTAACGCGCCTATACACAAGTGTTTCAAGGCGCGACGAGGCAGGGGGGGAACAAGGACAGACAGACAACTATCCTACTAGGCCAGGTGTTTTTCAGAGCGCGCATGGGGAAGGGGGGAGGGGGCTAAAAGTGCTGTACATGGTTAGTCGAATACAAGATAAATAATAGGGCCAGCTGGTGGCAAGTGCAAGGTAAATGCTGGGAGAAGGGGCTGAAGGATACAGAGACAGTCCCGTAGTGCAGGTAGGCAGTGCAGGGAAAAGTGGCTGGGCCAAGGACCGAGATCGGTGAGACCAGTGGACCTGCATGCCCAAGTGCCCACTACGAACACGTTTTCCTTGCTTTTCCTAGCTCTTCATTCATTCATTTATTCATGCATCCATTCATTAATTCTTCATTCCGGTATAAAAGCGTCTAAAGATTTACTCACATTATATTTGAAATTTCCATTGTGTCTCTTCGTAATGCAGTCTGTAAAACAGACCGTGCTCTTGACAAGGATTTTTCGTATACTGAACTAAAATGAAACTCGGTCTAGTTTCTGAATTTTCTGCCTTATCGTCTCTTACGTTATTGCGCACCCCCTTCAAATGTAGTTCTTTCGTCATGGTCCCTGTCTCAAGGTCAAAAAACAATAGACCCTTATACTTCCAGTGCGACTTGTGGGCCCCTTCTGGGCGCGAGCTGAAAATCAAAGCCGCTGTCCTTCGCTTTCTATATTTGCAACATCACGTAGTAAAGGCATCTGTGAGAACATGAAGTTTAGAATCCCTCTATGTAGTGCGCCTCAATGTGCAAATGCGAACTGGCTTCTCTCCCAAATGCCACGGCCCGCTTGGCGCGTTCTAAGGCCCCCAATTTTGTCCCTGTTGTCTGCGAGCTTTGCAGCCCCAAAAAATCATAACTATGGAGACATTTAATTTTTGGCGGAAGGTCAGGGAAAGTATAAAGTACCACAGGAGTTGAGTTAAAAGTGAGATTTATTGTTTGTTTATTTGTTTTATTATTTGCAATACGCAAGCCTCCCCTCCGTTAACAGTGCGCAACATTTACATGAGATGAGACATGAGAAAAATATATACATACACATATATGAGGTGAATAGAGCGAATTCAAAGATGACACCCAGCTTGTTCGCCACCCATGATAGTGAAGGTAGGGGTTAGGGTTACAGGTACACTGTACAATAACATTTATTTACAAAAAGACAATCGTATTGCAATTATTTAAACCGGGATTTGCACTTCACAACCAGCTGTGCTTCGGGTGGACATGGCACAGTTGCAATGTTCGGTGGCAATGGATCACTGCTCTGCACAGAAACGTCCAAAATTCCATATCTGTGCTTCTCTAACACAGCAACAATAAGGCCTTTCACAAAGTCAAACTGCATTTCATCATAGACTGGTTTGATCACCCATTGCTTACTTCGTTTTGAAAACACCTTAGTGTAGCGAGGCATCCTTACTTTACCCCTAGTCCTAGATTGTTCACGTCCGACATTGCTGTTATGGGCCAAGACCTCTAGTAGAGTGCGATGTTTCATGCACCGAAAGCTAAAATGCAAGCGTTTTGGCCTGTACTTTAGGCACATATTGTGGAATACCTCCAAATCTCCTGTGTGACAGAATTCTGTCAGTCCTCTCAAATCTCTTGATAGAATTTTGTCGAAAACAATCTTCTCAATGGCTTTGTGTGTCGGTGAAGATGGAATCAACCACTTCTTCTTCCGTGCCTCCTCTGGGGACAAAGGGCCTTGTTCACATTGGTGGAAATGTTGATTTTCTGTCCAGCGGTGAACGTTGGTACAGTGGTGCATCAGTGACCGCCATTTTTCAAGTAGTATTTCCACTGACCTTTCACAAGTTTTTGAGCTCCACCAAAGCTGGTTGGTGATAGAATGGGACCACTGCAAAATACTTTCAAAACCTTTTTTTTTTCCTGCAGCCGAGATTTTCTTACTGATTGATTTAGCAAGATGCCATACGTCAAATTGATGATTAATATGTGGGAACTGCTCTCTCATTGTCTTGGCAATTGAAACGTGTCTGTCCGTGGCTATGAGGTCGATGTGCATTGATTGTAGATATTCCACTGATTTTATAAATCCTAGTGTCTCCATGGCTACTGAGGATGTACATTGTGTTACCTGCACGACCACCAAACTCACAATTTTCTTACTATCCATGTCCTGAAAGTGGTAGGTGCAGTACTTGGCAGAAAATCCAGGGCTGTCGCACTGTCCATCGCCGGCTAGCCTAAAACATTTCCCTTCGAATGTACTTACTAGAGACAATTGTTCAATTTTCCAAGCATCACTAATGGCCAGAAACAGATAATCACGTTGGTATATGTAGTACAGCGATTTAGAAATGAAATGGAGTCCCACAAACTGAAAGAAAGCCTCTAACTTTCTAAAACTGGAGCCATTAAAAAGTGATGCAGCTGCACACAGTAGATTGCCTGCTGGCATTTTCCCCACCATCGTTTGTGCAGACCATGAGAACCTATGATTTAATCTACAGGCGGCATTTATTTTGACGTTACTGCCTTTTATTTGACGAGTCACATTAATCAATGGCTTCCCACATACTTTCCCTCTAACGGAATGCACACATTTCAGCATACTTATAATTTCCATCAAATAACTGTCGAATACAATGTATTTGCTCTCTTTCATTAGACTGTCATCCTGCGTCGACGTTGTTTCGGCCTGTGACGTTGTAGAGATTTCAACACATTGGAAAGTAATATCGCTGATATCAAGTTCTGATGCGTCTATGGATGCTGCGGCTGGTTCATTCTGTCATTTCGACATCTATTACTTCAACATTGATGGGAGAACACAACAATGGCGACAGGTTTTTGGGTGGCAAATTTTTGGCGGGTGTAGATTGTGTGAATTGATCTGCAACTACTTCAGAGCTATCTTCAATACATTCAATATCATCTTCTTGTGGTGGTGCGGTCGCACTGTAGCAATGGTCCAATGCAACTTTGCTGTATTCTCCAAACACAGTTAATTCATGTTATGGCCATTGGACATGAGCATCTCGAGCCTGAACACGCCTCGCCTCAATTAATAGTTCCTCCATAGTGTACATGGTCTGGCAAGCAACATCTCTCATTCGCTTCACTGTCTGTGTATGTATAGTTCTGACACCCACGGGTAACTGGAGGAGAGATTGGAAGAGGGATGTTCAGTTTAAACACAAGATAAAGTGTAGTCCAATTGACTGGAAAAAAACATAAATTAGTCCCCAGCACAAACATTTTTTTAAAGTTATGAACTGTTTGTAACTAACCTTTTTTTGTTTTTTTTTCTTTGCAACTTTTTTGACTCGACCTTCAACATCTGCACGCTGTAGCTCCGATTCGTTTCCGCATGTCCTCCCTTCCTCTTGCGCTGCAACGACTATATTTTCTGTATCCGCATAGACAGCACGGATTGAGGCTCCATCGTCTCCCTGAAACATAGTACTTTCATTACTATGTATCAAAATATTGTTAGCATAAAACACACGTGAGGACGAACACACAGGTACATCTCAATAGCCAAACACAATTTAAACATTGTGTGCAACAATCAAACGACAAGTATTCGACCAGTGATGATCTATTTCGATGGAGCTGTCAGTATCCATACCTCTGGCTCTGCATGGACTGCCATGAATGGTTGTATTGGAGAGGAGGCATCAGCATCTCCCTGAAACACAGTACTTGCATTAGTATGGTTTTCAATATTGGAAACATAACACACACTTGGGGTCGAACGCACAGGTACATATAAAGAGATAACCACAAATGATGCATTGTCTAAAAGAATCAAGGAAAATCTAAATATGATCACATTTCATCGACTTATTTCTCCGATTTATTTACATCTGCATCATCTAAATGGGATGTTGTGATTGTAGTGGAAGCTCCGTCGTCTCCCTGAAACACAGCACTTGCGTTAATAGGGAAGAAAGTATAGCAAATGGAATCACGTTATATGATCACGCATGATGGAGCTGTCAGTATCCATACCTCGTGCTGCTGAAGAATATCTATGGATGTTGCAAATGTAGTGCGCACTTCTGAAAGCTGTTGCGCCGATTCGTATACGTTTGGTCCCGCTTCCACTTCCCCTGAAATTACTTGAATGTCAGGCTCTGCATCAAGTGCAGGGGTTGACGCTCCATCAACTGCCTGAAACATAGTACTTGCATTAGTGAGGATTACAATAGTGAAAACATAACACACACCTGGGGTGGACAGCACAGGTACATATCAACGCTAACCACAAATGAAACATTGTGTAGAACAATCAAACGACAAGAATTCCAGCTCTGATGATGATGCTCGATGGAGCTGTCAGTATCCATACCTCCTGCTGGTGAAGAACATCTAGAAATGTTGTAGATGTGGCGGACGCTTCAGCATCTCCCTGAAAGACAGTATTTGTATTTTCTATTTTATTTATAAAGCGCAGAAACCAGGCCCAGGGGCAACCGGGCGCATACTCTTAAACATGTTACAATAAACAGTAGTTACACTGTACATTACAAAATATACAGCATATATACATATACCGAGGGGTACCATTAACAGAGTATAATACAGTACATAGCAGAGAGAGAAGTATATACATGTCCTGTTTCACACAAGGGGGCTGGATTGAGTAAGGGTCTCATAGATCTTGGGAGAACAGCCATGTTTTGGCATTGTTCTTGAAGGAGTGGAACGATGGTTCAGTTTTAATGGTCGTGGGCAGGGTGTTCCAAAGTTTGGAGGCTAGGACAGGGAAGCTCACCCCAACTGCTTTTTGGAGCTTGCATCTCGGCACGGTGAGGCTTTGTGTTTGGGCTGCTCTAATGGGTCGAGTGGATGTGTGAAGCGAGCGGACAGGTAAGGTGGGGCGTTGTTGCTCAGGCATTTGTGAGTCAGGGCTAGGGTTTTCAGGGCAATTCTTTGTTTTACCGGGAGCCAACGTAAGTCCGATCTGATGGAGGAGATGTGTGAACGTCTCGGGATGTTTAAGGCTGCCCTTAAGGCATTATTTTGTACAGTTTGTAATTTATTAAGGTTAGACTGACTAGTCCCAAGGTAGAGAGCACTACAGTAGTCGATTTTAGCCATGACAAGTGTTCTGGCGAGCGTGATGCAGTTGGTAGAGTTTAGGAAGGGTCTACAGGCGGTGATGAGTTTGCAAGTATAGGCCGAGGCTGACCTAACTGCATTTGTTTGTCTGTTCAGGGAGAGCGTGGAGTTGAGATAGACGCCTAGGGTCTTGGTGTCTTTGGAGACTTTAATATCGTTGCCGTCAATGATGAAGGACTTGTAAGATTGATCTAATTTGTTGAGCCGATGGTTAGATCCTAGAAGTAGGAGCTCGGTCTTATCATCGTTAAGGCAAAGTTTGTGATGTGCCATCAAGGCCTGGATGACCAAGTAAACATCGTTAAGGGCTTTGGTGTCAGCTGTGTAGAACTCCCGTGATGGGGATGAGTATCTGGGTGTCGTCCGCGTAGTTGGTGTAGGAGACACCCAGATAGTCAAGCACATCGAAGAGGGGCTTGGTGAATACGTTGTACAACATAGGGGATACACACGAGCCTTGAGGAACGCCACAGTGAATGGGGAAGGGGTCCGCTGAGGCCATGGGTGAGAAGACCCTCATAGATCTGTTGCTCAGGAATTAATGGATCCAGGCATTGGCAGAGTCAGAGAAGTGGGCTGCATATTTGAGATGCTGGCAGAGTATTTGGTGGTTGACCAAATCAAAAGCCGCTGAGAGGTCGAGGAGAAGGAGAAGAGCTAACTTCCCCTTGTCCTTTAGTGTCTCCATCTGGGTTTTCAAGTCAATCAGAGCAGATTCCGTACCATGTTTGGGGCGGAACCCTGATTGTCTTAAGCCCAGAAGATTGTTTAGTTCGAGGTAATCCTGAATCTGCAGGTAGGCTGCGTGGTCCAGGATCTTAAGTAAGAATGAGACTGTAGTGATTGGTCTGAAGTTAGTTGGGATATTAGGGTCAAGGGAGGGTTTTTTGAGGCGTGGGATAACCCATGCATCCTTTAGGTTGTCGGGGACAATACCCGTTTTGAAAGAAGCATTTATGAATGCTTTGATGAACGGGGCTAACTCATGAGATGCATCCTTGATAATAGGTGCAGGGCAAGGGTCGCCTTGGCAATTAGATAGTTTTAAATTGTTTATGATGCTTTCTACTTCGAGAGTGGTGAGCGGGGAGAAGGAGAATGGTTTAAGAGAAAGATTGGCTGGGTGTGTATTGAGTGTAAGTGTGGTCAGTGGTTGGTCAAGCTGTAGGGATTTCTGTTTGTCTCTGATTTTGGATTGGAGGGTGGCAATTTTTTGCTGACTGAATAATGGTGCACCAGGTGCTGTCTTTAGTACAAGAGTCAGGGGGGCTGCAGGTGTCTCCAGTTCCTTAAGAATATTAAAGAGTTCCTTGGTGTTAGATTGGGCTGACATAATGCGGTTATTGTAAGAATCTTTTTTTGCCTGGAGTACAGCTTCCTTATAGTTAAGGGTGGCTATCAGAAGACCGTCCTTGTGGGCGTCAGAGTGGTGACTTCTCCAGCGTGACTCTGCAGTACGTTTCTCTTTACGTAACACTCTAAGCTGGGGAGTGAACCACGAGTTAAGGTGTGCTCGTTGTTTGGGTTTCCTCAGTTTAAGCGGGGCAATGGAGTTGATGCAAGCACTGACTGGTTGTACATGTCGGCTAGGGTAGTAGGGTCTGCACAAGTGTCAGGAGCATTGTTTAATGTGGGAAGGATGAGGGGGAGTAGTTTTTCAGTCGTAATGTTCTTTTTATTTCTAGTGAGGGTGGCTGGGGCGACCAGAAGCGTGGGTGGTGAAGCTGCTTCGATACTGAAAGTGATGACGTGGTGGTCAGACCAGATGCAAGGGGCGTTGGAGAGTACGCTAATATTGCAGTTTGTGTCACCGAGCCAGTCAAGGGACCACCCTTTAATGTGGGTGGGTTCCTGTATGTGGTGTGAGAAGCCTAAATCTGTTAAATTGTTTGCAAGGTCGAGGGCCTTGCATTAGTATGGATAACACTAATTATAACTGAAAACAAACACCAGTGGACGATAACTAAGGTGTATATGAATTGGAAAGCACTAACCAAACATTTGGTAAAATAATTACACGATAGAATAAAACTATTACTTGACATGCATAAAACAAGTCTGTAGCGGATTAGCCTAGTAAGATTACCTGATACGCGCTAGAAGTGGTTGATAACTGCGACCACGTCAAGGATGTAGAATGTTCTTGCTTCAGATTCAAGGGATAGTCAAGAAGTTGTAAAGGTAAATTAATGATTGATAATGAAATGCCAATATTAAAAATAGCCATGTAAGGCGACAGAATACTTGAAAAATGCTCAATACAGCACAGTTCCCTGTTCCCATATATATACATTGCGTTTGTGGGTTATGAAATCGAAAAAGAATATATTGATAAATGTCATTATTCAAAAAACTATACACTCATATCAATATCGAAATTATTACAAGGGATAGAACACCTATAATATCAATTAATCCATTTGGCTACCTACACACTACCGCAAGGCCTAAAGCTAAATCCGGACACTTGACTCACCGGTGGCAGAATGTGGACGAATAGAGTGGGAATAGCGTTTTCGAGCAATTTCCGTGTCGTTCACCGTTTATTCTTCTTTGTTACCCAAGATGTTGTGTACATGTCCAAGGAAAAGTGCCGGCTGCAGATGCGGTATCGATCACCCCTCTTGTCCTGTAAGACTTGTTGGACTCTACTTTCCAGCTCATCCAGTGGATATCCGCAATGTCTGACCCATTCTCTTATTCGATCAACAGTTTTCGGGAATACATGCATTGTAGTGCCTTCAGATTTCGCATGGGTCTTTGAAGGGCAACCGCTAATCGAACAGGCAGGCATTGTTGATAAATCTGAAAAGTAAATATCGACATTATTATACAATCTTCAAGAATAAAGATTTGATACAAAAGTAAATGAATCATACAATGATCAATGCAAGGTTTGTTTTGGTCGCAGGAACTATACCAGTTCATTATGTGTGGCTTAGTATTTGCATAAGTTGCAGAAATGTATAAATGATGTGACTAAAATCTGAACATGTGACTCGTCCCTTGGATGTTCTGTCTTGCACGAGAAGGAAACATGCTTACATTATAGACTGGACCCCCGAAGGATGCAATTCGATGACAATAGACACAGATGAAAATAAATAGATCTATTGATAGCATAGCAATGGAAACTCAAGTCAATAGCAATGAGACCAATGAACATAGCACTATTGTGTACTCTACTCGCAAATAGAAATTTAAAAATCTGCGAAATATGACTAGGATACATGGCCTTATCTTGGCCAACTAACAGTTGGATTCAGCAAGCAGAGCAGTATGTTGCAGGCGAATAGGTGGGTGGCCACAGGTAGCACACTGATGGGTTTGCTCTAAGCGGTCACAGAAGTTCATGGATAGCACGACGACGAGCAGATTAGCGTAGATCTCAGTGGTTGCCAGGTAGCACGTTCAGGAGTTGACTTACAAAGCACAAAGATGTTCTCATGAGACATATCAAGTGGTTTATAAAGTATTAGAAACAGGGGTGTGTTTGTGAATGAATGATGTATGTATGTCGTGGTATTAGGGGGGCGGCCTGCTTCAAGGGGAGGCCTGGCTGGAGACACGGGGTCTGAGGAGGCCATGTGAGCAATGGCCCCTTGGCGTGGGATACCTTTTGAATTGTACATGTAGTTTGGCACCTTGGCCTTTCGCACCTCTGACAGCGCGCATCCCCGGGTGCGAACCGCCTTTGATAGAGGGGGTGGGATGGATGGGCCTTGGGCGTGCAGATAAGGCACAGGAAGACTGCTGAATGGAGACACACTTATGTGGATTGCAGGGGGGCGGCCTTCTTCAAGGGGAGGCCTGGCTGGAGACCCGGGGTCTGAGGAGGCCATGTGAGCAATGGCCCCTTGGTGTGGGATACCTTTTGAAGTGTACATGTAGTTTGGCACCTTGGCCTTTCGCGCCCCTATGCCAGTGCTCATCCACTGGCGCGAACCGCCTTTGATAGTATATCGTTGCTTATCAATAACAAATGCCACATACCGGAGATTCTTGTGAGCACAGACCCACACTTCAACTGGTGTATTATAGTGGTCAAGACCCTAAGGCCTGTATAATCCAATGGTAATTGTTAGTATAGATATATGTGTGACTTTCATAGAGACATAACCTACTGAAAGACTTTGAACAAGTGTTATTTAGTGCATGCATTATTGAGAAAATGTTATGTTAGATTAGATAGATAGTGACCACCCTGCTTCACAGCGACCAGACCTTCACCCATTCGGAGCACAGATGTTTGACGTCCATCCTTGAATGGAAACACACTTGATTCATTTAAAAAATAGAAACAACCGTTGTTAAAATATATGTGGTGTTTTATTTTGTATCTTATTTTCATGACACAAAAATACAAGGCTTTAAAGATTATACAGGTCTGGTTGCAGCACAGCGAGAGAAAATCCCCTGTACTGACCGCTGTCACTCGGGAACGTTTCTCTTATGGCACGAACGGCACAGGCGGGTATCACTCTTCGAACGCGGTGTCCAAGCCTCCCGTGGAGCCACCATGTAAAGGAACGATAGGCCACCAGCCTGTACCACCTGTGAAAAGGAATGAAACAAACTGTTTTTAAATGACCAAGATAAGTTTAATAAACGTTTGTTGTCAATGACAATTCTTG
Source organism: Ambystoma mexicanum (assembly GCF_040938575.1). Taxonomy (NCBI): domain Eukaryota; kingdom Metazoa; phylum Chordata; class Amphibia; order Caudata; family Ambystomatidae; genus Ambystoma; species Ambystoma mexicanum. Next base: position 917,788,032 of record NC_090926.1, on the reverse strand, counting down.
TAACTAATGGCATTATGCACGGACAAATGCTATCTAGACAATGCACACTATTGAACGACTTACATGCCTTACAATGATATGTAGATGTAATTTTGGATCTAGTAGAAGAACATGAAATAGGAGTGGCATGACAAGCAGAGTATACTTACTCGTTATTCGGATTACGAGGACGAACAGTTGCGCGAAGTTCGTGCATAAGCACCATCATTATTCTCAACACGGCCCGTGTGAGGCAGGCTGCTCTGAAGTCTGGCAGCTCGGTGATGCATTGCGGTCGTGGCTCGCCTTCCGAAATGTAGGCCAGGCATCCCGAGTTTTCTCGGCAGCAGCAGTTCTCCTCCTCGCTTGGCATTAGCTCGCACCGATTGCATGTGCACCAGGTGGAGACGCCGTCCATGCGACTAGGCCCAGGCTCTTCATCTGTTGATTCATCCTGCCAACTGCCGTCCGAATCCCCATCGTTTTCGCGTGCTTCCCTTTCCAGTAGTTCCTCCTCGGTATACTCAGGCTCGTACATGTAGGGCATTATTGTAGCCATTCTGTGGTAAACAAAGTAAAATAATTTACCGAGATGGTACAGGTGTTCACACGGGCTACAAGCGGCGAAGGTAGCTGACCAGAGCACAGAAACGAGTCACAAAATACTCTAAGTAACACAGAGAGAGGAATGGAATCGAAAATCTGCTGCCTTGTGTTGTGAAACGGTCTGTTTATACATATTGAGGAAAGAGGCGTCCTGCCATTTCCATGGCGACACATCATTAGCTGAAGCGCAGCGAATGTTGACACAAGACGTGCTTTGGTGTTGGGAAATGGGTACGAGTCTGCTGATGACAGGCTCAGGGGCGGGGGAATTGATTTAGTGCCGCAGAAGCAGGTCAGCCAGGGCGATGCGGCAAGTGATAGGATTATCACAAAATGGCGGCTCCCTGGTGCCTGTTTTCGCGTGCGTTTAATGGACGAAAACTCGGGTAAGGTCCATAGGAAAGTTTTCTAAAATTGAGCCACTTAGGCTTAAAAAAACATGGCCGACCCGTAGGGACAATAAAAGATTTTACTAGACCATGCCTTTAAGACTTCTTCCTGAAATGTACCCTCTGGAAAGCCGTAGAAATGGAGCAGTTAAAATCATTTGTTTTAGCTGCGCATGCAAGCAACGTAAGGTGTTGCAGGTCAGGGCTGATGTCTGGTTTCGATGGGAGGCGGCATCAGTGATGGGCCATGGTTGGTGTGGATGGTCTCCATGCGTGCACAAGGGTTGTCTAAAATAAACTCACGGTCCAGTGAAGCAACAGCGTGGCACGGGGCACTGAAGTGTGCATATAGGTATGAATGTCTGTTTTCATATATATGATACTCTTACGTCCCGTCCCCTTTCCTCCATACTGTATGGGCGTCCCTTCCAAGGGACGGGAGACGGAACCTTTTTCACCAGAAAAAACCTTCTTCCCCTTTAAATTTAGAGGCGCACGGGGGTGCAGACCAGGGAGCATGTGCTGCCCTGACTCCGTCCTCCAGCGCCACAACCCAGTGCCCTTTTCCATGTCAACGGGAACGAGCCGAACTCACCAGCGCTCCTGGGTTTGGCTTCAGCCATGTAGTTCCACGCGTGGATACTTATTCTCTTTGTCTTTTTTGTCTTGTTTATCATTGAGGTACTCGGTCCTCCGGCGTCACGTTCCTCTCCGGCGCATGTCGACTTCTACAGGGTTCAGCAGGTGTCCATCCTGCAACGGGCTCTTCCCAACTTCAGACCCCCATGCCCTCTGCCTACGTTGCCTTGGCCCAGACCACGGTTGGCAATCATGTTCGGCGTGTGACTCGCTGTCTCGAAGGTGCTGAAGAACAGACTAGCCAGGTGGAAGGAGCTCTTCCAGAGGTCGCCTCCAGAGGATGTCATGAACTTCGTGAAACATCGTACCAGGCCCAAGGTAGGGCCGATATTTTCCATTGCACTCCACACAGGAGACTCCTTCCCAGGGACTCTCCCATGGGGGAGGGACCGGCCAGGTCCTTCGACCAACACGTGCACCGAGGCTGCTTCATCTACCGGCCTTTGTGTCGAGGGATCCTCAGATCCTCCCGGGCACAGTGTTGAGGGACCGGAAGGTTCTTTTACCGGGTCAACACCCGAGGGTCTCCGCCCTTGTACCGGCACCATGTCCGAGGGGTTTCACCCTAATACCGGCAATATGTCCGAGGGGTTGCCTAAACGCAGCTCTACCGACCCCCGAGTCGAGGGTGTCGCACCTACCGGGCCTCGGCCCGAGGAGCAGGGTAGGCCCCGTGATCCAAATGCAAGAGTCTTGGGGAAGGCCGAGCCCAGCGGGCCGAGCAACACTTCGCAGGCACGTAGCATGCAGCTCGACAAAATGGCCGCCACGCCAGAAAGGGGGACGTGTCCAACATCATTCCAGGAATTCCGTGAAGAACGAGTGTCAAGGTGGGACTGGCCTCAACCAGGTACGTGGCCTACAGTCTACCCCTCATTTGCGCAGGGCAGCTTTTCTTTGCATCCATATGGACAGGGTATGCAGCAGCTCCAGCAGCCCCCCGCTACCCTGTCGACACCCACTGCCACCTCTTTGGCCACTGAGGAGGTGCTCTTCTAGAAGTTCCTCTGCCTCATGAAGTCACCTCAGATAAGAGTTATCATCAAAGACGCCATCAGGGCTATGAGACATGTGCAGGGCCAGATGGACGTTCTCCGCACAAAAAGGCGGAAATGAGTCTTCTCCGCCTCAGACACTGGTATTATATTAAAGCTAATAAGGCGGATAAACTGTTCGCGAGACAACTACGGGCACTGCAAAGGAAGGGGCTGATCAAGACATTGGGCCTCATTAGGACCCTGGCGGAGAGGGTATTACGCCAGCGTAGTGCATGGCGTACCTCTCCGCCATACTACGAGTTCCCGTAGCGCCATGGAGGTTTTCTCCGCCTGGTTTTACCAGCCGGAGAAAACCATGGCGCTACGGGACCTCGTTGTTAATTACGCCACCGTATTTTACGGTGGCGTAATTAACTCCTTCCCCACTCCCATTATACCCTATGGGGCAAAAATGGGAATGGGGAAGGGCAGAATGGGGATTGGGGATTTACCGCTCCGCCGAGGTCGGAATGGGGCGGTAAATCCGCCAACCCCCATGGCGCTATCGGCGGCTTTCCGCCATGCTTCGCGGTGCATTTAGCACCGCGAAGTCCGCCTGGGTCGTAATGAGGCCCATTAACTAGCGAGGGGAGCGGCTCTCTTCCACTTCTGAAATAGAGGAGGAGTTTAGGTCCTTCTACGAGGAACTTTACTCCACGGACAGACCGAATGGGAGGGCCCAGGATGGTTACCTGGACTCCCTCCCGCTTCCCCGGCTGTCTGAAAGTGATAGGGCTCTGTTAGAGGGGGAAATAAAGGAAGAGGAGGTGCGCCAAGCAATCAAGAGCCTTCAGGCCGGCAAAGCCCCAGAACCAGATGGTTTCACTGCGTCCATCTATAAGACATTTGCGGAGGATCTGATTCCCTTCCTTACCAGACTGTACAACTCCTTTGGAGAGGAGGGTGATCTCTCCATCGACCATGAACGAGGCGAAGGTTGTGGTCTTTCATAAAGCAGGGAAGGACCCGACTCGTATCGTCCAATAGCACTGATTAACCAAGATGCTAAGATATACACTAAAATCCTTGCCCAGAGACTAGGTCCACTGCTTCCTGATCTGATCCATGAAGATCAGTCGGGGTTTATCCCTGGCAGGCAGACTCACGATAACTTGAGACGCATGGCCCATCTGGTGGAGAAGGTGGGTATACATGACATTCCGCTGACTTCTGGCGGTCGATGCCAAAAAGGCATTTGACCGTGTAGAATGGTCAATGCTTTTCAAAACCATGGATCGTATGGGGTATGGAGTCAACTTTCTCAAGCGGATTAGAGCGTGTTACAATACCCTCTTGGTTAGAATAATGGTCAGTGGGGAACTCACGGACAAGATAGAACCTTCCAGGGGCACAAAACAGGTATGCCCCCTATCGCCGCTGTTGTTTGCTATCTCCCTAGAACCTCTATTAATAAAGATACGGGAATCGAGTGCAATAAAGGGGGTAGAGATGGCCGGGAGGCAGCACAAAGTGGCCGCTTATGCGGACGATCTCATACTGACTATGGGAGACCCAGCCCGCATTCTCCCGGAGGTTATAAAGATATTGGATGAATTTGGGGCGAGAGCGGGTCTAAAAAATAAACAGGAGTAAATCAGTGGCTCTACAGGTGATCGGAGTCCCGGAGGGAGTGGGGGGGTAGCGGAGACGCTGGGGCTGAGCTGGGCGGGCAAAGATATCAAATACCTTGGCATTCGCATAACAAAAAGGGTGGATGGCATGTATGGGGTGAATTTCCCAGAGCTCCGGGGGGAGATTAAGGGGGACCTCGAGCGGTGGGATCCATTGGTGATCTCGTGGTTGGGACGAGTGGCGGCGATCAAAATGTCCATATTGACAAGGCTTCTATACTACTTCCAGGCTTGCCCTATAAAAATCCCCAAGTCCTTTTTCAAAGCTTTAACCGGGATGGTCGCCTCGTTCATTTGGGGGAAGAAAACCCCTAGGATCTCGAGGGCGGTGCTAACAGCCCCTTTAGATAGAGGAGGGATAGGCCTGCCGCACTTTTAAAAGTACTACCAGGCAGCACAGTTGTGGGTACTCAAGGAGTGGATGGGGGAGACGCAGCAGAAGATTTGGGCCATGCAGGATAGGGCGGTAGCTAGAACACCCCTGCGGGACCTCCTGTGGAAGGATAAACGGCACAGGCACGTTAACCTGGGTTTGAGCGTGGTGATGGGAGCCCCCCTTCGAGTGTGGGACGACCTGGCGAAATGTGGCATTTTGACAACGGTGCCGGGGCCATTTACCCCAATGTTTGGGAACCCAGACTTCCTCCTGGGGATGGAGAGGGGTGCTTATAGGGACTGGGAAGCAGCAGGATGCACGAAAATAGGGGAAATGATGGAGGGTTCCGGAGTCCTCCACTTCGAGAGGTGTATGGAGGTACTGAGGGTAAATAAGGTGGATAGGCTCAGATATGAGCAACTGAAACACTGGCTGACCTCACCCCTGATAAAAATGTGCAGCTACCCGAGACCTCACACATTTTGAGACCTATGTAATAACCAATTCTGGGACGACGAAGCTGGTGTCATCCCTCTACAAGTTGATAATGGGGCACGAGGAAAGGGTTAGCTGGTCATATATGAAGAAATGGGAACAAACCCTGGGGGAGCCCATTGGCAGAGATCAGTGGGCAGCCCTATGGAGCGATATTCTGAGGCTTTCCCGCTCAGTGCAACTGAGGGAAATGTGGGTTAAAGTGATGATGCAGTGGCACCTGACTCCAGAAAAACTACATGTAATGTTCCCTCGGTTGCCCAATCAATGCTGGAGGGCTTGTGGGGAGGCGGGAACGTGGCGGCACATTTGGTGGGACTGCGATAGGCTGCAAGGCTTCTGGGGGGAGGTACGGGCGCAAATTCGGAGGATGTTTCCAAATGCAGTGGCTATGGGGAACAGTGTGTGGATGTGTGGACTCAAAGACGCAACAGCCAAGGCGCTTACTAAGGCAGATTGGAGATGCTTTATGGGTCTGTTAGTTGCGGCCTGGTTGACAATAGCTCAGTGTTGGAAAAGCCCAGACCCCCCCTCTGTTGTCTAGTTGGCTACAAAGGGTTTGGTCGCTGATTAGGATGGAGAAGCTCTCATACACCCTAAGGGGGCTGGGGGATGGTTTTGAAAAAGACTGGGGCGTGGTGCTGGAATACCTCCAGTCGGACTATATGCTACAGTGGTGTCTGCACAATATAAGATTTTGGACCTTTTTAAGGCATGAGATGTTAACACAACTCCGAGGAGAACCTCTGGCGGGAATTGGGTGGGGGGAGGTTGAAGGGTTTTGCTATTGTTGTTTTTTGAAAATGGATAAATAAAAAAAATAAAATTAAAAAAAAAACGCCATCAGGGAAGTCCTCCCCGCAATGCTAGTGGCACCACAGATGCCTCTGCCGACGCCCCAGGAGGAGGGGTGGAGGCATCCGGACACGCCATCCTCAGCCAGGGCCTTCCATGAATGTCTCGCTGGTCTGGCGGAGTACCTGAGCCTCCCCCAACCTGAGGTCAAGCAGCCGGCAGAGAGGTTCTGGCTGAAGTCCTCACTTGAGGCCCCTCTGCCAAATCGGGGATTCCTATGCAGAACAATGTAGTCTCCCTGGCCAGGAAGGGCTGGCTCAAACCCCACTCGGCCCAGCCGGTAATCAACGCCTGGACGCCAAGGACAGGTAGGTGGAGGGGGGATACACTCTTACTGTCGGCCCATCCTCAGTCACGCTGCAGCGATCACCGAAGAGTATCACTATACTCCAAGCCCCAGCCGTCCTCGGCCTCTTCCTCTGCAGCGCTGCTAGGCAAGGAGGAGAAAATCTTGGAGGCATATGGCAAGAAACTCTATTCCAATGCCTCTTTACATTTACGTCAAGCCAACACTGATGCCATGCTGGCTGACGCCAACCAGAGATTATGGCGGGAAATTGCAGACTTCCTCCCGGAACTCCCCACCCAGAGCCATTCACGCTTTAAGGAGGGGCTAGCTGAAGCCAAGCTAGTGGCGCATGACCTCATGGAATCCGCAGTGGATCATATTGATACCTCAGGCCATCCCACCTGTATTGCCACGACATGAGAAGGACAGCCTGGCTCCGGGCAACAAAGTTCAACCCGGATGTCCAGGAGCGCATTCTAGATCTACTGTAGAGGGGGGGACCTCTTCCACTCCTCTATGGACGAGGAGCAGGACAAAAAGAAAAACAGCTCACAAACGGCAAAGTCTTTATCCATTCTTACAAAGACCACGCCCAAGTCGTACAGCCAATCTCAGCAGCGCTAAGAAAGGGGCCGTACATTTGGAGGGTTCCGTGGCTTCCAGGAAAGCAGATACAGGCAGCCGTACCACAAGCCATCTCAGAGCTGGCGCAAACAACAAAAGGGGGGGAGTAAGGGCTTTTTCCACTCCCCCACCTCAGCGACAGCCTCCGAGGGAAAGAAAGCATGACACGCCCCTTCGGGTCCATGTGTCTCCAGGGGTGCAGGCTTGCTCTCCATGCACATTTATGGCACCAGAATTTGGCGGATCCCTGGATCCTTTCAGTAGTATCCACGGGGTACCACCTTCCTATCCCAGTCTCTCCTCCCTCCTCCCCTCCACTCCCACAGTTTGGGACAGCAACTCTTTTGGCAGAGATCCAGTCGCTCGTAGAGAGCCAGGCAGTGGAGGAAGTCCCAGCCTCCCAGTGAGGCTTTGGCTTTTACTCCAGGATTTTCGCCATTCAGAAGAAGAACCAGGTGGGCCTGAGAGTTGTGCTGGACCTTTCCACCATCAACCTCTCCCTACCCCTGCAAAAATTCAAGATGGTTACGCCAGCTTTTATAGCGGAGACATTGGACAAGGGAGACTGGATGTGCTCCCTGGACCTGAAGGACGCATACATTAATGTCTCGATTTAGCAGCCCCATTGTTCTTTCCTATGGTTCAGGATCTTGAGCTACCATTTTCAATACAAGGTCCTTCCTTTTGGCCTCAACTCGGCCCCCAGGGTCTTTACCAGACTCATGAATGCTGTGGCAGCCCACCTCAGAGCGCAGGGTCTCCACATCTATTTGTACTTATTTTATTTGTATAGCGCATCCTTGCCCTGGGGCATCTGGGCGCGTAGTTACAAGAAGGTGGTTACAGGCAGGCATAACATGTTCCCCTAGGGGAGCATTCTTACAGACAGAAAAACAGTGTAACTTACAATAATACAACTAGTGACATAGCAGCGCAGATTACACATAGTTATTCCAACGTATAGCGGAAACTAGAGTCTAAAGTAGAGAGAGAGAAGGAGATAGAACATAAAGAGTTAGACCAGGCAAAGAAGTGCTAGAGTGCTGCGGAGGCACCTATGATGAGGGTGTAGTACGCTCATCAAGCTTGTGAAGCCAGAGTTTGGTGTTGGTTTTGAAGGAGTTGAATGTGGGTTCTGACCTGAGTGTGGAGGGGGTGGTGTTCCATAGTTTGGCTGCGAGGACTGGGAAGCTAGATCCCCCAGCAGACTGTAGCTTAAATCTGGGAGTAGAGAGTGTGTTGACAAAGGCTGATCTCAGCGGTCTATGCGCAACATGCTGTGAGAACCTGTTGGTCAGATAAGCAGGAGCCAGGTTATTCTGGGCCTTGTAAGTTAAGGCTAAGGTTTTGAGTGAAATTCGATGCACGACAGGGAGCCAGTGGAGGTTGTCTCTGATGTCTGAAATGTGGGATCTTCTAGGGATGTTGAGGGCAGCCCTGATGGCATTATTTTGTGTAACCTGTAGCTTGTCAATGTTTTTTTGGCTAGTCCCTAGTTAGAGTGCGTTGCAATAGTCTATTTTTGCCATGATTAGTGTTCTAGCTAAGATGATGCAGTTCTCGGTGTTCAGGAAAGGTCTGCAGGCTGTGATGAATTTGCAAGTATAGGCTGAAGCAGACGCTACGGCATTGGTTTGTCTGGTTAGCGATAGAGTGGCGTTGAGATAAATGCCTAGAGTTTTAGCTACATTCGACACTTTAATGATGTTGCCGTCTATGGTGAATGATTTGTATGCAGGGTCAAGTTTAGCTAATTTGGTGTGCGATCCAAGGATGAGTAGCTCCGTTTTCTCATCATTAAGGCAGAGCCCGTGATGAGCCATCCAAGCCTGAATGATAAGGTAGATGTTATTAAGTGCCTATGTATCAAGAGCAAAGTTGCCAGAGATCGGGATGAGTATCTACCCATACCTCGACGACTGGCTCGTCAGGGCTACATCTCCGGAAGCGGTTCACCACTCTTCCCATGCCCTTATGAACACACTGCACGATCTGGGCTTCTCGCTCAATCTCAAGAAGTCACAGCTGCAGCCTACGTAGACTCTTGACATTCCTGGGCCTCATCTGGAACACGTGCTCCGATAAGGTCTTCCCGTCGGAGGACAAAATCTCGGCCATCAGGAAGGCCACTGCCCACTTCCTCAGCAGAGAAGTGACCTCGGCATGGTGGTACCAACATCTCCTGGGTCTACTGGCAGCGGTCCTATTAGCCGTGCCGCACACAAGACTAAGGATGAGGAGGATTCAGCTGCACTTCGCGTCCTCATGGAATCAGGAGCGGGGCTCGCAATACGAGATGATCAACGTTCCTCCATCTCTCCACCCGGACCTAACATGGTGGTCCAGGGACTGCAACCTACGGATGGGCAAGCCCTTTCAGCCGCCCTCTCCACAGGCCACCATCACCACAGACTCCTTGTTTGAGGGCTGGAAAGCCACCCTGGACGATCTCTCGGTCCACGGCACCTAGACTCGACAGGAGAAGGAATACCATATCAATTGGTTGGAGCTGAACGCCATCTGGCTAGTGCTCAGAGTATTCCTACCACTTCTCAGGGGAAAGGTTGTCCTCATCCAGACAGACAACTCAACCAGCATGTACTACGTCAACAAACAGGGAGGCACCAGATCCCCTCCTCTGTGCAGACTGGCGATCAGCATGTGGGAGTGGGCCCTGGAAAACGACATTTACCTCACGGCAGTCCATCTCCTGGGGGAATCCAACCTGGAAGCGGACAGGCTCAGCAGGCTGGGAGCTGACAATTACAAGTGGCAGCTAAATGACCTTGTTATTCAGCAGATCTTCAACAGGTAGGGTCGCCCCCACGTGGATCTCTTTGCCACCTGGCACAACAGGAAGGGTCCACAGTTCACATCCTGGCAGGGTTAGGGCCCCGGCTCTCTGGGCGACACATTTAACCTCCAGTGGACCGGCATGAAAGCCTACCCCTTTCCGCCCACTCCCCTGATCCACAGGGTAATTTGCAAAATCAAGGCGTCTCGCTGACTCCTCATCATTCTGACAGCTCCATGGTGGCCGGCCAAGCCATGGTTTTCGGAGCTGCTAAGCCTCTCGGAGGTGCCCCCGATTCACTTTCCGACAGGCCCAGCACATCTTCTGGCACAGCAGGGGGTGGCAGAGTCATCCACCCTACGCCAGGGAAAGTAGCCCTCACAAGGTGGTACCTGAGCAGGTAATGCTTCTGCACCTTAGCCTCTCACAGACCAATCTGGAGATCATACAAGGCGCCAGGAGCAAAGCTACCAGGGCCCAGTGCAAAAGCAAATGGACCAGATTCTGCCACTGAGCAGACTCCAAGGGAATTTAACCCTTGCCGTGCACTTTGGACGATGTGCTCTCCTTTTCGGAGGAAGGCATTTTCTCCTCCTCCAACCCGATCGTCACGAAACATCTGACAGGTCTTGCAAGGCTCCAGCTGCCCGTCAAGAGACCACACCCTGTGAAGGACCTTAACATAGTCTTAGGTGCACTGGTGCATAAACCATTCGAACCAATGGCGTCCGTCGACATCAAGCTGGTCACCATCAAGACGGTCTTACTAGTCGGCCTTACCTCGCCTCGTAGAGTCAGCGAGATTCAGGCGCTGGTCGCCTCTGAGCCATATACCACCTGTCACAAGGACAAGGTAGTAATGCGGACGCACCCGGCATTTCTGCCCAAGGTTCCGTCTGCTTTTCACGTGAACGAGGAAATAGTCCTTCCTACGTTCTTTCCCGATCCCAAGGACGAAGCACAGAGAGTGTTGCACTGCCTGAATGTCAGGCGTGCCCTGAAATTCTACTTGAACAGGACCAAAGGCTTCTGCAAATCGGACGCCCTGTTTGTCACTTTTGGAGGCTCAAAACCAGGCTATCGGGCCTGTAAGGCTTCCATATCCCGCTGGATGGTCTCTGCCATCAAAGAAGCGTAAGAGAGCCAGCACAAGCCGCTTCCGGCCAACATGCATGCCCATGCAGTCAGGGCCAAGAAAACGGCCATCGCATTCCAGCGCCATGTCCCCTGGCAAGTCATAAGCAGGGCGGCCACTTGGGCCTCTCACTCAGCTTTCTGTAGGCATTACTGTTTGGATGCCGGCTCTAGATCTGATGCGGCCTTCGGACAGGCGGTTCTCAGGAACCGGTTTGCTTAAGGAGGGTCTCCTCTCCACCCTGGGCCTACAGTCAGTTGTAATCGGCTATACAGTATGGAGGAAAGGGGCAGGACGTAAGAGAAATTATAAATTATATTTATAATTATAAAGTCACTGTAGTATAGTCCATAGTCCCCTTTCCTCCATACTGTATGGGCGTCTCTTCCAATGGACGGGAGACAGAACCTTTTTCACCAGAAAAAACATTGTTCCCCTTTAAATTTAGAGGCGCGTGGGGGTGCGGCCTAGGGAGCATGCGCTGCCCTGACTTCTCCCTCCAGTGCCACACCTCAGTCCCCATTGACGCATCGGCAATAGATTTAACATTGCCCAATAACACCAGTATTATTAGGAGGGAGGTTGGTGGGACGTATGGAGGAAAGGGGAATATGGACAAAGAGTACGTTAGCCACTACAGTGTGTAACTTATAATATATGCAAATGATGTACACACCACCTATTTTTCTCTAACATACAACCTTTCTCTCTACCACCTCCCTCTTCTCTTTACCACACCCCCTCTGCCTCTCCCTCACCTGTCTCTTCTGTGCGCTGTCACTCTCCCTCTGTGCGCTGTCACTCTCCCTCTGTGCGCTGTCACTCTCCCACTGTGCGCTGTCACTCTTCCTCTGTGCGCTGTCAGTTTTCCTCTGTGCGTGCTCTCACTCTCTCTCTGTGCTCTGTCTCTCATGCTCTGTGCTCTTTCTCTCATGCTCTGTGCACGGTCATTCTCTCTTCACATCCTACCTCCTTGTGCCATTACTCTCCCCCTCGCACCCTGGAAGATATCCCCGCTTGCACCTCGTTCCATCTCCAAATCTCACCTATTCTCCTCGCTTTTTCTCTTCCACTCCCATTTTCAGCTTTTCCTGCTCATATTTCCTCTTGATTATCAATTGCATCCTCTCTCAACGGCTTCTTCCCTTGCTCATTCCCTTCTCATTCTCTTGCACTCTTACATTCCTTCTCATTTAACCACTTGAAATTTTGCGCTCTCCTCCTTGCACGCAGGTGCTAATAAATGCAAAGAACAGCAGTAGAGGCCAAAACCTTTGGCTTTGCCAATGCTTGTTTCAATATAGGTGGCTTCGAGGGCTGTGTCACTGCGGCGGGCGACACTGTGTCGCACGCTTTCAAAAGCTTTGTCACTATTTGCGGTTGCGTAGCAACCACAAAAAGTTATAGAGCTCTTGAAAGCATAGGGGGCGGTGCAAACATGTTCCCATGACACCTCTCTGCACTGGCACAGGCCCACTGGCTGCCCTGGACTGTTGTCCATGGAGATGACCCAGGAACAGAAAAGGTAAGGAGCCCATGTGATGCTTTTAATTGTATTTCTACAATATAGATGTGTTGCTGGTGAACTCCCAGTAGGCTTCCCTTTTCCTGCGTCGGGTGGAGTGGATGTGTATATTTTGTGGTTGATTTCTATTTGGCTAGTAAAAGGATCCCCCCCCCTTTCTCAAAGGTTGTTTTGCAGCTATCTGCATGTTCCACTTTGTCACATGAGGGGTGTGCACCTCCCTACCCCAGCACCACTGTGTGCCCAATATAGGCATGTGGTGTGGGCATTGGGCGCACCAGGGTCGCCTGTTTAGGAGCTGGTGCCCGAGCTACAGCCTGCACATGTGAGGGTGACAGGGGTGCCCCGGTTAGAGCTGGCTACTGTGTTGCATGCAGGTATAGAGCTGGGGGAGCCTGGCTCTAGGAGCCCACCGTGGGCCAAGCCCATGAAATCCATGGCTCCCCTAGAAAAAGGAAAACAAATTACTGTACATGGGGAAATAACTGCATTTGGTTAATGTTGTGTGACATTTATTTAGTTTTTTATGGGTACCTTGATCATCCTCATTGCTACCTGAGCAGCTGAAGCGACATACCCCTTGGGGAGGGGTAGGTCTGCCAGCATGAGATTTGTGCGCCCCCACCACAAATGCAGAACAGCTGGGGGCTCAGTTCTGTTGTTTGGCTGATAAGTATCAGCTGAACAACAGAACTGAGCCTCCTGCTGTTAAAACTGTGTTTAAGCACTGCAACGTCTGGCCCCAGCGCCTTTTAAAGAATCACACCAGGCGCAGTGCTTAAACGCAGTAAAAAGAACAGCAGGATGCCAAGTTCTGTTGTTCAGCTGACCAACAGAACTGAGCCTCCTGCTTTTCTTTAAACTGTTTAGTGTTAAATCGGCGTAATTCTTTAAAAGGTGCTGGGCTAGACCTTGCCTCCAGCTCAGTGTCATGTGAACTTAATTACATGACATTGAGCTGCTGGACTACACAAGCCATCATGTGAAACATCTCCAGGATAATTTACCGTTTGGACAATTTCTCAGGTTTAAAAGAAATAGCTCCCAGAATGCCATCTATGAGGAAGAATGTAAGACCCTGAGTCAAAAACTACGTAGACGAGGTTACCCAAAGAAAACAATCAGAAAAGCTGCCAAAGGAGCTAGCAATAACAGGGAAGCACTGTTAGAAACCAACCAAGTCAAAAGCTTAGAGGAGACACTTGTCTGTGTGAGTACATTCACAGATTTAAGCCTCAGAATCAGAAACGTGATTCAAAAACATTGGAAGATATTCGACAGCTCCAAAACACCTCTAGCCTGTCCCGTATTTTCGCATACAAAAAGAGTACTTCAATCGGTAACAAAGTGAGTACCAGTAAACCAGTCACAAACAGAATCACAATAACTCTACCCTTTGGAATACTGGGATACCAAAGGGTCACCATCCCTGCGGAACTTGTGGTGTGTGCAAATTGACCAAGAAAAGGCAAGCGATCGGCATTGGCACTGGCAAAATATGGACACAACAGAATTTTTCCAATGGTAATACAACCCACGTGATCTACCCGATAAGATGCCCTGGTGGCCTACCCTATGTGGGTAAAACCAATCAAAAAATAAAAACTAGAATTTGTTTTTGTGATGTAAAACAATAACTGTACTGTCGTTGTTTGAGTTTGTATGAGTCTGCCTGCGTTTGTATAACCTAATTGAACTCTAAACTTTAAATTTTAAATTTTAAATGAAAATGATGGTAAGGTTTTAAAGAATGCTAAAATGTTTGAATTTTGTATATTGAAAAGTTGTTTTTAACAGCTAAATCAATAAAAAAAAAAAAAAATAGAATTATGGAACATCGGAGTTGCTTCAAAAACAAAACAGACAAGGCCCAATGGTAAAACACTTCCAAGAAAAAAAAACATTACTTCGAGGACTTCACATGGACAGTGCTGCAGGTTTTGAAGGTGGACAACATGGTCCAGCTATAAAATCTCCTTTAAAAAAGGAACAGGAGATGATCTATACCATGAGAAGTGATACACAAGGATTGAATGAGGCCATAGAGTGGCACAAGATAAAGCAATAAGGCAGGACCTGACTAAGGACCTTAGCATAGCCTCTACCAACCTCTAACGGGAGGCGCAGCTCGAAACCACCCCTAATCAGAAAGGACTGACAGCACTTACGGGGAAAGGTCCGTTTTCCAGCTCGATCAAGTGACCTATACCGAGCCATACTACCTCAAATAGGACATGACTAACAACCTGCCCCTTGATACCCATTCTACTCTCTAATTCTAATTCTAATCCACCCTCTGCATAATTTTAATTCCGCAGGACAAGTAACGGCGGTGACATTGTTTTACATTAGATAAACTAATATTAAATATCTCTGGTACTGTTGCACAACAGGAGGGGATGAATGGTAATCACATTCCATATACTCCAAAAAACCTCAGAGAAGGATCTGCCGATGATTGAGATATGGGGCTATAACTGTACTTGCACTATTAGCAAATGTTGTGGCCTAATCGGTAAACTATGGACTAAATAGCCACTTGTACAAGCGTATAGACTTACTAGTACCCTCTCAGCAATTTAGCTGCCCATAGAAGGAGTTGCTTCAGAATGAGAGGTGGGGCTGCAAACTGTACTTGCACTATTAGATACCAATGTGGCTTTTGCCTTTTATGCTAACATATAGATTCACTAATACTCTGTTAGTATAATCGGTGCGATTCATTTTGGAGGGCACTTACATCCCGCTACCCCGCCCCCAAGACGCCGCTAATATAGATATTTCAAGATAAGAAATCCGAGTGATGTACTAACATCACACATCTTGAGACATACTCCCATTCCCAGAGAAATGCTGCAGTGATTCGTCTGAGATCCTATCAAGGTGAACACTGTCTGTTGGACATACCACAGTTAGACGCAGACCGCTCGAGGCCACCGCACCGACGCACATCACAACGACAAATTTCTGTTTCCTCTCCCGACTACATGAGAGGTAAGCGAGCACTTTGGGGTCACCCCCTCGAGAGATCCAGGGTATAAACAGAGATCTAGAAACATGCCTGCTTGTATTCCCTTGCAGGCTCCAGCCCGCACTGATAAGCGCTCTCCACGGCACCAGCGACCATTCACGGACATTGCGCTGTAAAGTACTGATGATCAAGGTATTTGCATACGCATTTCCGCATAGTTTTCAGCCACTTGGTCTGAGACTTTACTTAGATAAAGGACACGGACAGTGATAGTCTTCCTCCTGTTCCCACAGTTTGATTATGTACCCATGGGAATTACCCGCCAAGCCCAGCGCAGATGAACCAGGGACACGCGTCCAAAAGACTCCCGCTCTGATAAACCGGAGTCCTGGCCGCTGAACCTCCCCTTTTAGAGGTGAGCTGGTCAACCACTTCTCTGACACGGATCCACTCTGCAATAGATGGATCCCTGCTCTGTGTAGCTCACAGGGGACACCCCAGGGGCATTATTGTTTTTAGTGATGTGAAAGGCATACTTCTTTTATGCGTTTCTATCTATTAGGTATCAGGAAGGACTTACTTTGTTCCTACCTCCATCATTCATGATTGGCATCACCCTCTAAATGCACCAACTCGGGTAATTTGCAACCTTTTGACGTGCAACACCCATCTAATGAGTATGACTGGAATTTTGAGAAATCATATCTCACACTAGTCCTTTGTTTTTTGTTTTGTCTGACAGGATTAGGAAGAAATGAAATCCCTCCTCAAGCACACTAGTGTAGTCTAAACGCTTGTACAAATACCAGGGTTCCACTCCTGACGAATGTTCTGGATATTTTGCCTTTACGAACTGAAACATGTTGAGATTAGACTGTATACAGTGATACATTGATGCAAATAACCACAGAGTCTTATGCAAGAGATTATACTGTTTAACGAGAATACAGTGATAAACTGATGCAAATAACCACAGTGTTATGCAAAAAAAAAACCTTTGGAAATGTTTTAACCAATGATCAATTAATCCAGAATGTGGTGTTTTATGTGATTTTAGCGAATTAATTGTATTATGATCAATGTTTACATTTGTTATGATTAAATTGGTTTTTAGCCACTGAAAGAAGCCACACCTTTCAGTCTTCCTAACCATTCAGACAAGCCTCTATCTTTTATTTTGCTTCACAATGTACATCTTAGACGCCATGGTCTCTTGACTGCCTATTTTCTTAATAATATTCATTAACTCTGAGTTTTCCACCTTTCTCCTTCAAATAAATCTTTGATTTTTTAAATTCCTGCTGCATACAAATTTATCCAAAATATTGTTTTGTTCTTTATTTTAATTACTGGATTCAACCATATTGAATAAGTGTTTATTAGACCTGGCCTTATTTTCAATGCCACTTCAAAAGCCCTCCATGTAGATCTCAAAAACTCAGTCGGAGCAGAGTGATTCCCACAATCTGCGCTGGAAGTTGATAGGACTGCCCATGTGTTCAACGGTCCTATCATACTAGCCTCTGCGATTACCCAGTCATCCTCTCCTACAATGAACATAGTTTGGAATGTTTAATCCCCCCACTGTTCTGTAGTTGTAACTTCCACAGCTTAAGTCTCATTTTATCCCACAAAAATGATTGGATTAGACTACCCAACTTCTCCAACGTCGAGTTCTTCACTGGTAGAGCGATCATACTCGTGACATAGGTTATCTTCGGTGTTATCATCATTTTAGTAGCATTTACCTTGCCTCCCAATGACATCTTAAGTGAATCCCATCTCTCTATTTCCAAATTTATATTTCGTATTATCAAGTCCATGTTTAGACTCAGAATTTCCTTGATATTCTTTGTGATCCAAATTCACAAGTATTTCATTTTAAGCCATAGCTCTTTATCAGCATTTCGCTGGCCGACTGAGTACAAGGTAGAGCCTACGATTTGGACCAGTTTATCTTTTAGTTTGTCACCAAACCAAATTCCTCAAACAATTTCATCAGTTGATGTTGTAAGGTCTTCAATAACCACTAGAAGATCGGCGTACAACCAAAGCTTTTGACAAATTCCATTAAAGTTAATTCCAGTGATGATATTGTCGGCTCTTATTGCCTCAGCCAGTGGTTCCATTGAAATCACAAAGAGCAAAGGCGATAGTGGGCATCCTTGGCGCGTCCCAAACTGCAAGTCAAATTTGCTTGATATTCTTCCATTCGTGTTAATCTCGGCTGTAGGATTTGTATAAAGCACTCTAATCCAACTCAAGTATTAAGTACCGAAATTCATCTTCTCCATTGTTCTCAGCAGAAACTCGCACCAAACTTGATCAAAAGTTTTTTCTGCATCTAGGGACAAAGCCACTGAATCCATTTGCAGTTTTAGGGACTCTTCAAGGTAAGTAACAACTTTCGCATGTTAGATGCCGAAACTCTTCCTTTTATAAAAACCTGCTTGGTTTGGATGTATTAATCTTAGGAGAATCTTTTCTTATCTATTTGGCAGGATTGTGGATAATATTTTGCTATCTGAGTCAATCAAACTAATAGGTCTATAAATACCTGGTTCCAACTTCGGACGACCTGGTTTTAGTATGAGGGATATTGTAGCATGTCTTAGCGTAGGCGGTAAAATACCCAGTTTTTTTTTTACAACTTGCAAACATGTCTCTGAGCAAAGTTAGGACACTTTCTGGCATTGCTCGATAGAACTCAGCTGGTAGACCATCTGGCCCTGGGCATTTCCCTAAATTCAAGCTCCAAATTGCCTTCTTAATTTCTTCTAACGTTAATTCTGTATCTAGAATGTCTTTCTCTTCATCTGTGATGCTATTGATCCGCAAGCTTGATAAGAATTGGTCCATCTGATCTAGGTCAACTCGCTTGGATTCACTATATAAATTCATGTAGAAATGTTTATATACTTCATTTATTTCTCTTGGATCCCGAGTCACCCCTTCATCCCCTTTTATTGCATCAATTGTTCTGTTCGCCTCACTTACCTTCAAACAATGAGCCAGCAATTGCCCACATTTCTCTCCTCCTTCATAGTATCTCCACTTTGTCCTGAAGATTACAAACTCTGCCTTCTCACTCAAAATGTTGTTCAATTCATATTTCAACCTCATTAACCTCATCTGTTTCCCTTTATCTGCCGAACCCATCAGCTCCTTTTCTAATTCTTTAATTGAGACATGTAGTGCTCTCATTTCCTCATCTCTTTTTCTCTTTTTAATTCCAGACACACTTAAAACTTTTCCCACACAGTATCAATCCCCACTTCATCATTCACATTCGCTTTAATATATTCTTCTGCTTCCTTCACTAAAATATTCCTCAGTTCCTCATCTCTCAAAACTGTGTTCATACTCCAAATCCTTGTTTTTCCTGACGAGTAATTAAGTGAAAGTTCCAATCTAATGGGTGCATGATCTGAAATGATGATACTCTCAATCTCACAACGTTTAAGGTTTTGTGTCACCATCCCTGAGGCCAACAGATTGTCTATGCTTGAATAGGTATTATGAGCCCCTGAGTGGAAAGTATGTTTCCTCCCTGTTAGATGTTCCAATCTCCAAACATCTGTCAGTCCGAAATCCTGCATCAATAACTCCAACACTTCTCTATCTTTTTTCCTTACATCCCTTAAAGTCGGACTACTTCTATCCAAAACTCGGTCCTCCACCAGATTACAGTCGCCCTCCACCAACAAGTTCTTCCCCCCTATATCTAACAGAACACGACCCAATCCATTAGTAAATGGCCCACTGTTCCTGTTAGGAGCATAGATGTTACATATTGTAAAATCCAACTCTTGGATTTGAATTGAAACTGATAGCCAACAACCTTCCTTATCTGTCTTAGATCCTGTAATAGTTCCCGGAAAGTTCTTTTTTAACAATGTCAAAACTCCTCTTGAATTTAAAGAGTAAGTGGAATGACACATCTGCCCTGCCCAACATCTCTGAAACGTCGCAGCCTCTGCATCTGTTAAATGCGTCTCTTGCAATAAAATAATATCCGCATTTAAATGTTTTAAATGCAACACTATTTTTTTCCTTTTAATTGGGTTATTTAAGCCATTTATGTTCCAGGACACAATATGCAAAGAATCAATAATATTTTTCCTAGGAACTGCCATTACCACAGTAATGTCTCTGGCAGAACCGAAACTAAATACTGATATAAAAAGAAAACAAAATAAAAATATTAACGAAAACAAAACATGTAAAATTAGAATTAACTAGACTTAACTTAAAAAACATACTATAACTCGGGGCTGAACTGAGATTGAGAACAGATATTATAACTGTATTCACCTTTACCTAAACGAGTTTACCTCTCCCCAAATCCCTAAAACAATGATATTTTCAAAATCTATATCAAAAAGGAATATTTTGTCATCTCTACTTAGAAAATCCTCCTTTTCAGACTCTTCGTTTTGCTAATGGTAATGCTAAATCGATTAACTATGTACAAATAAATGAAATCTTTTCGCACACTTCATAGTCACCCTAGTTATCTTCTCATATCTTTGGACAAATATTATTCTCTCCTAATTATGAATTTGTATGCTTAGTTGGAGAAATTAATAAATCTATTATGTCTATAAACTCTTAACCCCCCCCACCACCCAGGGAATCATCTAAAATAGCCGACACGTGAGAATCAAAACCCTTATATAGAACAAACCAACCTTCAAAATGTGTTTTGATGGGCCCAATACGCATATAATATTGTGATTGGGTTTAAATATTTCCAAATACACACGACCACAAATGGGTACAAATGTTGACCTACGTATGTTGCTGTGTATAGATGTTCTGAACAGCTTGCCTATTATTCATGATTAGTGAATCCCAGAGCATATATTATCCAACAATTCTTTAAAAGAATTGATGAATGTGTACTATATAATGCTCATACCAATAAATATCTCCCTCTAGAACATAACACAATCTCCCGACATCCACCTCTCCCTCACCTTGTTGGGTCAGCTTGATCAATGGTCATGAAGTATCACACCCCCTTAATAACTTATATATAACAAAGGGTCAATGTTCTGCATACAGCGAAGTGAAACAACAGGGTTGTCCTCTTGGATTCACATAACTATGCACTCACCATCTTTTTATGGGTGACAGCCCCGCTAGACTCTGCAGACTCATTCGCTAATCTCGTTGCCACCTACAGATGTCAACAGAGCTCTCATCCTTAAAAAAAAAAAAAAACTCTGTTTTAATCTCCCTATGGCAACTAAAATGAATAGGTATGCACCTAGGCATTCCAAAAGCGAGGCAATGCTGCAATGCAACCAGGGGCTCCAAAATCAAAAAAGAAAGGGGTCTATATGGACGGGAACGGGTTACTCCATTCGAAAAAAGCGGTGGGCTACAGTCAAACCCATGGGCTATAAATCAGAGAACTGCGACGGAGTGGACCAACACTACCTGAAGCGAAGCTTTAAAACTACTAAACTACTTTCATATACAATACCAGACCAAGGTGGCTCATGCGTTATGGGAAAGATGATTTTGCTGGAGAGCCTTAATGGAGGAGCATACATATTCCCCTCAGCACAAAACAAGCCTGCCCACAGCTCTGTCCCCAATGCCTCCCCAAAGGCACTCAACCAGCTGCCCCAGCTATCATTAGGCCAACTTGCCCCGTGCAACTGGCGTCAATCCGCTCCGGGATTTGCCCCTTCCTTCACACAGTCAGGAAGGAGCATCGGTTAGCAGCCAAGTAGTTTGTAATCAAACATTTTTTTTCTTCTTTTTGCCTCTTGTTTATGACTATGCCTCAATGTTTGGGCGTTAAATACTCTGTTCCATGCAGCAAAGTGTTTCAAATGCCAACGCAGACAACTCATATTAAGGTTTTATAAAAAGCCACCAAACATATGTCCCTATTGCCAAAATGTAATTCCATTTGAGACTTGCAGTAGTGGTCAGCAACTTAATATAAACATCCAAGCCGACAGGGATATATAAACGTGCATGTCAATTACACCTATTTAAAATCCGGAAAAGTAGGGAGTGGCACAAACTCCACAGTTTCTCCCTTAAAAGCTGTGTGTCATCGGAGGAACAATTACAAGTGGCGCTGCACCGTTTACGTGGTGGAGAATTGAACAGATGCTGTGGAGGTACAAAGTCCACGGTTCTACTTGGATAAAATAGGTCCTTCAAAAGTAAACGACCAATGCAAAAATAACTTGCACACATTCCCCTGAAAAACGAAGATCTACTGGGAAAGGGAATATGAGGAGGGAATGTGCATAGTTCCTTAGTGACATGCAAGGTCCAAGTCACAGGATAGGCCAATGCAGTATTTAACCTGCTACACCATCTCGCCACAAAGCACCTGAACCTATTTGGACATGTTTGTTCAGTGGCTGCCATCCACCTTCAAGCGTAACACCATGGCTCACAACCCCCATCCAGACAGAGGCATGCATCTAGTGGGAGATGCAGAAAAGCTCCCAGGACATTGAAAATGAACAACCCCATGAGTTCCCTTCAAGCGGGGCACCAGCAACGTAATTGCAGCAAAGGATCACCACGTCTCCTCATCCGCGGCATCCCGGTGTGGCCGCATCATCATGACCACTCAGCCCCACTATCCCGCTTTATATATATATGGTGATAATGTTGGCCGTGTGTCCCGATTAAGCACCAATGACCCAATACAATACACCATCTTGTATAATCGTACCTGTTTGTGTGGTGTGTGGCGGTGCTAATCTTCATACATCATGCCTCCGGTGCCCTACCAAACATTGTATTACGTAGGCTGCAACTACGCCGGTTGCTGTTATCGCATCCAACCTGCATGTCTAAAATCTGATATCCGACCTCACGCTCCACATCCTCCATCTTGCCTAAACCACCAACTTCCTTCCGAACACTTCCTGAATACTAGAGGAAGGGACCTAAAAAGATGCAGCATGTCTTTGAAAGCAAAAAAAACACCTATTCCGGTACAGCTTGTTTAAAATCTAAATGTGTCGGGATTCTAAGCTGTTGTACGGCACCGTTTTGATGTGTAAATATCTAATTTAAAGTAACTTTAAATACAAAAAAAATCATCTATTTAGAGACATCTAAACCCGGGAAAGTGAATATATATAAAAATGTGCCTCAGTGTGAAACATCCTAAACTCTATACTAAATGCATTTAATCACATACTCAAACCAACAGCCATAATCCCTGGAAACCCTATTTAAAACCCTGAATTTAAATGGTTTTCATAGCTTTTTATCTACCTCTTTGCCTCTTCTGGATCTTCTGTCTATTTAAGGCCGTTTGTGAAATATATTTTAAGGATTGCTAGTTTGATTAGTGCAGTTTTTCTTTCTTTTTCTTTTGCCAATCTCTTTGCTTCCAAGAATAATGTTCTTCTCTCCACTAAACCTTTTGGATAATCCAGAAATATTGCCAATTGTGTTTTATTATAAGCAACTTGCCCTTTTTCTCTTGCTGCCTTCAGTACCTTATCTTTAGCGTTCATCCTTGTAAAGACCATTAATATTTGCCTTGGTTTCGTTATATCCAATTTCCCTACTCTGAAGGCATAGTCTGAATCCCCTGGGGATAGAGTTTCTTGACCATACAATTCTGACAGTATTCAGATTAAGGTGCCCTCTATTTGTCCCTCTGTAGTTATGTTTTCAGGCAGGCCCATGAGCCTAAGGTTTTGATGTCTGGATTTCAATTCCAGTCAAGTTTTTAATCTTCAAATCTTCTTAGGTCATTATATGGTCTGTAACTTCCCGAAATCTCTCTAGAGAGGCCCGCTGAGTCCTTTTCTAATTGTCCAACTCTTCCATCCAGATTAGACACTTTACCATTCAAATCAGCAAGAGGCCTTCATCTCACCAACGTCCTGGGACACCTTCAGAAGCAACAAGTAGATATCCTGGGCACTAGGAGTCTCCTCAATATCAGCCATAGTTTTCTTTGAAGCAGGGTTCTCAAGGGAATCAATCTTCTTTTTGGTATTAATATTCATTGTATCTTTAGAGTATCTAAGATCAGGGAGACAGGAGCTCCTGTTTCAAGCTGCTGCCTGCTCAGCTGTCATTCCTGAATCCGGCACATCATTTAATTGCATTGTCTTATCGGCAGCTCTGTAAGTGATTCTGATTCACTTCAAAGCTTATGTTAATATATCATGTTGTTATAATAAAAAAGCATAATGACTATAGAGTTGCTCCATATATAACAATAGTGGACTGGTGATTCTCCTTGCAATGCCCTTTTCTGAAGTCACTTCTGTTGGTGCAATCCATATGGAAATTAGGAGGTGTCCCAGAGGGCCTTGACAGATCTCTAATTGATGCGTTTCCTGCATCTGGAATGATCTTGCAGTTTTCTTATATGTGTTAAAATGCCATCTGCCACTAATGTTACCAGAAAGGTAGATTGGCGCAGGGGTGGGTCGTTTTTGGGGCGCAAATGAGACCGTATGGAATTACACGCACTGCATTTTGTGGCTCACCCCCCTCTCTTGCAATGCTGGCTACTCCCCTGACCCCAAATGTGAGCTCTGCTAACATTGTCTAAATGTGACCCCTCACTAGGTCTGCCCGCAGCCAAGCCCTCCAACAAACATAAACAAATAATTCTTTTTTTTTTAAAACGTACCTCTGCTCTGCTTTCAGAAGCTGCACAGCCCACTCAAGTTAACACCTAACATCTTCACGGATTTGCGCACTTCCAGACAGAAACCAGGAAGCTGAATGGACTTCCAGGCTCCTGTCTGTGTATTGCACAAGCGCGAAGCCGGAAAGCGTTGCCCCACTCCGCGTCCCCGGCAGTGGCTGCTGACTTTGAGTCAGTGCAGCCAGGGTAAGGGACTAAACCACACGGGGCTGGACCCAAACATGCTGCAGCGCGGCCGCCAGTCAGCTGAGCTCAGCATTATGTAACACGACAGCAGAAGCCTGGCTCGGCTCCTCAGCCAGGCTAGCGCTGCCTAATTACATGATTGGCAGGAGGGCCGCTCCACCACTTGTAAATATATATATTGCCTGCTACAATCTATTTTTGTGTGTGCATATCCTGACCGGGCATGACTGTAGATTTGCTTGGTTCTGGCTCAGTTTCTAAGGGTTGAATTTGTTGACACACCTTCTTTCATTTCATGCAACAGCACATGTATTTCCTTTTCATTGCATGGCATCATTTGGCCTTGGACGTCTGCTTTCATTCACAGTCATTTGGTAATCTGGGCCTATACTCACTGATATTAACGCTACATATGGTGATCCATTCTTGTATGAAATGTATATCATATTACAGTGATATCGTAACCATATTTTCTCCAGCCTTGCATCTTTCATAGATTCACATGCTTGAATATTCCCTGTCGTCAGACTGATAATCCTCAGTAATTTAAAATGTATCATTAATGTAAACGTTTCCATTGGAATAGGCTATCTGGATAGCCCCTTAGGGCCTGTGTAGCCATTTACTTGTGTAGTCCCTCCATCTCCTTTGGTCCTATTAGACCGTAACCAATGAGGTGGCAGAATTTAAGCTCCATCCCAGGCAGCCATTTTAAAATTTTTCACCATTGTCTTTTGACGGTGGAATCCACTTAAGCTCTCTGAGCTAATTTCGATATTCTCTTTTTACTGCTGGGGTTTACTCTTACATTTTAAGGTTTTTACCTTGGCACGAGTAGCCTTTCTTCGACTGGAGTTTTTGCAGCCCACAGGGCACCTCATGACAGACCCTGGTATGCAAGCTGCAAAGGAGAAGACTTCCCTTTTCAGTGTGGCAAGAGGGTTATTTTCATCAGGAACCCTCACAAGTACTGCATTTACTGTGTGTAGCCACATGACATCTAGACCTGTACAATTGGCCAGACCTTCCCTAAGAAGACACTGGAGGACAGGCACAGAAAGCTCCTTCTACATCTTGAGAGCAGGCAAATGTCCTCTAATGAGGACTCATCTAAAACTGTGCCTTCTATATCTCAAATGCATACTGAGAAGCAAGCTCCTAAATGGAGAGCTTCTTCAGTATATCGAGAATACTTACAAGCTTCTAAATCAAAGAAATTGAGTGAGAAGAGTGCTTCTACATCTGAAAAGTTATCCAAGGACCAACAGGAGGGTGACCACCTCCAAAAAGGTAAAGATCTCATTCATACTCCTTTGTCGATGGATCGTTCTTCCACGGGGGCACTGTCCACGAGAACGAGCTTGTCGCCATCTACGAGCGGCATTGCACCTTCCAAACTATATGGCCCATCTACGGAGAAGCCCTCCTCGACGAAGACCTCAATGTCCAAAGACTCGTCCACCGTATCTTTGTCTGCAAAACAGTCGTCGTCAAGCACCACTTGGTCTTGGGAGACTGAAACGTGATTTCCCGATTGATGCACGTAACAGATGAAAATAAAAATACATTTTTGATGAATCACTTCAATTGAAGGGTGGACCCTATAAACACTATTTAGCTTTATGACCCCCACCATAACTGCCCACAGTGGTACCCCTATTTGTGTATACATGTGTTCGCTTTATAGCTGTCAACAATGTTCCTTTCACAGAGACTTTCGAATGGGCTACTTCCTTTCGCCGGACCACTCCGTTCCTTAGTATGGCTGATCTCACAGCTGCTTCTCATGGGTCTGCCCTTTCTTCGCATCTCATCCACCCACATGCCGCCTTCACTTGTAATATAATGTTGCTACTTCATTCGCTTTAACACACACCGGTCTGTCCGGTCGCTTACCAACTCACCGGCTGTGTGCCCTTCTTTCTTGTTTTGCTATTTCCAATTCACGAGTCAAGGTTAGTACCACAGGCTTGGCCCCGTCTCCCCAACTCTGCAGTTCACCAAGGAGGGCCGCTGTTTTTCTTGAAACGCAATGCAATCTTCACTTGTGGAACCTGACCTTCTCCATGTGTCTTTCATGGTCTGTCGGAGGCAACAACATCCATTAGTGAACCCTTGGGGTTTCCAGCACGATGCTCTCGCCCCTTGGTCCATTGCTTTGCTCCAGTAGGTGTGCCTTCATCCCGGAAGTTCTGCTCATACTCTTGTTTCATCTTGCTCAGAGTGTGTCTTTAGGTGTTGGCTTTTATTTGTGTGAGGAGAGCTAAGTGGTATTAGGTGTATGAACTTAGTGTAAAGTGCCTGACTTTGCCCAACCCGATTAACAGAACATGTCCAGTATGATGTGAGAGTGTTAGTCTGGTTGCTCTCAGTCACCCTCTTCCTCGGCCCAGTGTTTGTGTAAAAAGCGGTGGGGGCTTGTGGCTTTGGAAAATCCTACAAAATGAGATGGGGTAATAAATGAAAAAAAAAGGGGGGAATAGCACATCTCACCATCGGCTGTCTCACCCCCACTCCTTGAAAACCCCTCACCCAGGTGATCCTCCTGCACTGGTCCACCACCTGGAACTTGATCCAAAAATGATGGCCATGTCCTGGCCACCTGGATGACAAGTCCCCTACGATTAGCGGAGGAAACACCCTTTGGTTTCTCACAGAACACAGAGACAAGAGGCGCTGCACAGTAACCACCATACCAATTCTGGACACAATCTGGGAGAAGGGTGAAAAAATATTAGCAACACCGCTCTCCACACCTGCGCTTGTGGCAAGACCGCATAAGAAATATAAAGCCCCTGACTCTACTCCTATGCATCTACAAGGTCATCCAAAACTGGACTCTGCCATCACGGTGGCGGCTAGATAGAAGCTGCAATACCCAGCATCACCACTTACAGCCCCACCAGACAAGGAAGGGTGGAAGCTCGAGGGCATTGGAAGGAAGGTGTCTGTAGCGGCTTAGCTGGGAGTGTTGGCGGTAATGCAATGGCTATGACGGCCATATTCGATAGAGAACTATGGCACAAGATGTCCAGACAGATTCGATAGAGAACTATGGCTCAATATGTCTAGACTGGTCAAACACCTGCCGATGGAATATCAGGAAGAAGCAAAGTCTCTAGTCACTAACGGCAAAAGCGCTTCTGACCACATAATTGATGGCGAGGTAGATGTGACCCAGTTTGCAAATGGCTCAAAGCAAGCTTCTGCAGCACCAGGCGTGTGTGAGGGCCACACATTTTAGGCACAGATACTAGACATGCCTTTCGGTGGCCAGGAACTCTTTGGAAAGAAGATCTATGAACATCTGAAGTGCTTCAAGTCGGACACCGACACAGCGAGAACCATCAGTTCCATCAGGAATAAGGACAACAACTGTCGCCTTTTTCGTTCTTTTTGAGGGTCAGGAGCCACGCACAGATCTTACGGCAGGCTCATCGTCAGGCTCCTACCAGACAAGTGGCAGATACCAGCAAACATCTTCCAGGTATCAGTCTCATAGAGGCAGAAGGAGATCAGACCAAAACAGGGTCCAGACCAAGATAAATTGACCTCCAGCATCGCACCCCGGTGGGAGGGTGTATAAGCCAATACCTACAGCACTCGAAGATCATCACATCAGGCAAGTGAGTGTTACAGGTGGTGCAAGGCGGGCATACCATCGAGTTCTTCCATCGATCCCCATCCCGTCCTCTGTAGCTGAGAAAAAAAGTCCATCTACTACAGGAACTAATGGCAGAAGTATACAAACTTCTACTGAAGGCAGCGATAGAGCAGGTTCTGCTCCAGTACCAAGGAAAATGGTTCTATTTATATTTTCTCCTGATCAGGAAGAAAAATGGACAGTTGCGTCCCTGTACTTGGACAACTGACTCATAAACTGAAGTTCTCCAATAGCAGTGTTAAGGGCAGTGGAGCGAACAACAACCCTGCTTCAAAGCCTTAGCTTTTTCATCAATAGGAAAAAATCATCACCTGTGCCAGCGCAGACCTCTATCTTTCTGGGGGCAGGCCTAGATACACATATCCCAAGAGTGCAATCATCACCAGAGAGAGTGTTAACGATGCTAGGACTAGTTGCCTGGTTTCGAGAGAATGTAATGGCCATGGTATGATGATGCAAGTCCCTCCTGAGCATGATGTCCTCTTGTATCGTTCTCATTCCAAATTGCAGGCTATGAATGAGGCCCATATAGGAAGAACTAGACCGCCATTGAACCCAGATCAATGGCTCATGGGAAAATATTGTATGCCTCACACCGAAATTCCGCAAGGCATTACGCTGGTGGGCCAAGGAAGGCAACCCTATACAGGCCATTTCAGAAACCTACGTTGATTTTACTGCTAAGAACAGAAGCCTCTCTAGTGGGATGGAGCGCTCACTTGGCAGTTCTTCAAGCAAAGGGGAGTGTGGTCGAAAAAGGACTCCCACTATCACATAAACGTGCTGGAGCTGCGAGCAATTTGCCGGACATTGAACTCATTCCAACCAGTGCTTACAGGTCAGTTTGTGACAGTGAAAATGGACAATACAACGTCAATGCACTATACAACCAAGCAAGGGGGCACAAGGTCCAACATCTTGTCGCTGGAAACGCAAAGACTCTGGAACTGGGCCCTGAAGCATAAGATCCGGCTGAGGGCAGAGCACCTCCCGGGAAAAGACAACATCCTGGCAGAACAGCTCAGCAGGGAGTATCCACAGTCCCACAAATGGGGGCTACAGAACCAGGAGCTCAACCCGGCTGTTCACCAAGTGGGGAAACCCAAAATAGGTCTGTTCGCCACAATCGACAAGCGGTTCAGCCACTTTATATCCAGATACCCGGAGACCCTCTCTCTCTAGATTGGACAGGAACATTCATTTACAGTTTTCCTCTGACCCAGCTGATAACACGCGTACTGAGGATGATGAAGGTGCAACCATGCAAGATGATCCTGGTTGCCGCGGCATGGGCCTATCAGGCGTGCTATGCCACACTTCTGCAAATGTCACAGGAGTCTTCTGCAAATGCCAAAGGAGAACCCCCTCCTCTCCGGCCCCATCTGCACCTACTGTCTCAGCATGGAGGCAAACTACTTCACCACGATCCAGCCAGTCTACCTCTCAGTGGCTGGTACTTCAGCAGTGAAAGTTTCATAACCTCACGCTAGACTCTGAGTGCTGGGGCATTCATAAAGCGTTTCAAGCTGTGGTGCACAGGTTCGCACACAAACCCGCTCACAGAGTCCATGGAACAGGTCTTACTCTATCTCCTCAACTTGGCCAAGGGTGGTCTAGCCCAATCATCTATCAAGGTGCACCTCTCTGCCTTTTCGGCATACAGCACAAAGCCTCAACAAGCATCTCTGGTCTCTGACGCAGCAGTTAAAGTTTTCCTTAAGGGGTTAATGCGCACCTTCGCCAGAGAACAAAGGCACATTCCATCCTGGAGTCTCAATACAGTCTTCATAGCATTGATAAGTGTGACCTATGTTTTCTATCTTGGAATGTGGCCTTTCTGGTGGCTATCGCTTCAGCCAGGCGCATTGGGGAGCTGCAGGCACTATCCACTGAACCAGATCCAGAAGGATCAGATTATTTTTTCGGCCACACCCAAAGTTTTTCTCTAGGGTGGTGTCAGAAATGCAGCTGAACGGACACAACATTCCTTGGACATTTCAAGAACTCTGAAATTCTACATGCAAAGGACAAAGGACTCCCCATTTTCAGGCCGCAGCAAGGGGCAATGTATTGCTAAACAAGGTCTGTCTTGTTCGGTAACTAATTGTATCACCCACTGTCCTCATAAAAGAGGTGACCCAATCCATGCTTTGCCTACAGCACACCCCACCAGCTGCCTTCCAGGTGAGTGTCTTTGACAGATATATGTTGAGCGGCCACCTGGAGCACGCTCCATATGTTTGCCAGGCTTTTCGTGTGATTTACTCCACACACTTGCAGACTTGCTTTTGCCTGGTTTACTCTCCTGCCAGTGCCTTTCATCTGATTTTAGTTTTTCCAATTGCTTTGTTGACTTTATACAATTGAAAACTTGCTTTTGTCTGGTTTACTCTTTTGCCAGGGCTTTTCCATATGATTTACTTTATACAATTGCAAACTTGCTTTTCTCTTACATTCATCTGTAAACCTGCATTGGTTAATATTGGATTTCATATTCCTTCTCATTCACTTCATACACTTTTGTCTTTCTTTGGCCGCAGTGCGGAAGCGCCGCGGTGTCCCATTTTTTCTCTCTCTCTCTCTCTCTCTCTCGCTCTCTCTTTCACTCTCTCTCTCTAGGACTAACCAGTTTTTTGAGGCGTCCTTCGGTTTCCCAGCAGTTGATGGGAGGCAGCAACCCAATGTCCAACCTCCAGCTCGCATGCTCCCTGGCTTCACCGAACAGCCTCCACGTCCTTCTCTGCTCCAGTTTTGCTCTGGGCTCTCGCACTGTGTTCGGGTAGTTATGAGGCTGTTTCCAGGGTCCTGTGGCTGCTAGGAAGTTTCTTCTTCCTTCCTTCTCAAGTTTGCCGCATGGCGAACCAGCCTCTGCAGTCCTCTGACTCCTGCCTTCCTCCCAAGATGCCGGCTCCACGGTCGTCTTGACATCCTCAGTCACTCGTTGAACACTGAGAGGGCTCAGCTTTCTCACTTGATGCTGGGTAAAGCTTTTTAAATGTCCCGGCACCTATCAAACGCACACAACCACTTGAACGTGTCTGGTGCTTCTCGTTCCTGGTGATCTGCATTACTCCATTCAGCCTCCTCGCCCCAGTATTTCTAGATGTATGGGAGCTGTAGGCAGTTCTTGGTGTTTTAGAGTAATGGAAGGTGATACCAGCAGGTTTTGCGGATGGTTGAAGGGACTCAGCACTATGCCATTAAGGCATGGGGAGGGAAAGGGGGATGCCATGTCTCATCCAATGATGTATCACCACTCTGAGGGTCACCTCCCACCATGTGATCCTCCCTAATAGAGCCTCCCCAAGGTCATGATCAGGTAACAGCGGCTGTCAACTCCTGGCCACATGGAGAGTGGTAGCCCCCAGGAAAGGAGTGATGACATCATCTGATTATCACAATAGGCATGTGCAAAGTTTTTTGCAGACTTCCAGAATACCTCATGGAAAATCTACAAAGAGTACAAAAAAAGGTGGCAGCAAGATTGCTTCTCCGGATGAAAAGCTTTCACCACATCTGCCCTGACCTTTGCAGGCTTCATTGGCTCCTTCTCAAGAAAAGAAAACACTTTGAACCCTCTGTATTGCCCACCATGCTTACCAATGAAAGTGCTCAGCCTGTTTCATAAGGACTATCGAACACTGTGCACCCTTCAGGATATTTAGGTCAAGTAACAGCTCTCTAGTCATTGTCCCTATCTTCAGTAGAAACAGATATGGGGGTCCTCATTTTCCATACTGGCTAACAGTTTGTAATTCACTTCCTAAGCATAGTCGCATGGAAGTGAATAACCTGGCATGAGACATACGGATGTTGGCGGCCTTATGTCTCAGATCACAAAGTGGCCAGGCGCTTAGACATCCAAATCATCAACCCTCCATAAAGGGGCCAGCTCTGGTTTAAAGGTTGCTTAATGGAACTACAATCCCAATTGGTGATTCCAGTGCCTGGGTGCCCATCTCATCAACACTCAAAATCCTAGCACAATCTCCTAAACAAAGCAAGGATGCCACCTAGTCACCAGACGGTTTCAGAACACTGGCGTCACTTCTTTTACTCCTCCATCACTAATTACTCACCACTACAATCTTTCAAACTTAACACCATTTCACTTACCTCTTTATGACCCACAACGTCTAGCACACTGCACCCTGTCTTTCTCTTTTCCCTATCAACATGCCCCCCACTCCAGTGCACCCATTTCTGTTCTATTAAATGCTGATGCTGCCTTTATGTCTGATGTGTCCAGTGTATTGAATCCTGTTCTGAACTCAGTAGAACCCACATTAGCGCCCAACCATTTTTCTTCAAAAGCCAAGCGTAGCAAGGCAAACATTAGTGGCCGAAGTGTGTTATACAAGACCATTAACCTGACCTTAACCAAGTAGGGAAACCTCAAAGATCTTTATGTAACACAGGACATATTTCCTTTTAAATAACAATAACTAAGCTTTAGTTTGCACCTAATCAACAACCGTAATCTCGGTTTACTTCTATTCATGACTTTCTGTTCTCCAGCACCAGAGGGACAGTGGGCCTCATTCTTAGGGAGTTTTACAAAAGTCCACCAAAAGTAAGACTTGTGAAGACTCGCACTTGGGACACAGCGCTCCAACTCTTAGTATAGGTCTGAACCACACAAGTATTGTTGGTAGCAATGGCTGTGCAGCCAGATTTATTTTAGGAGGGATAAAGGGCTTTAGGCAGTACAAAGAACTTAAATAGGCCCAAAGAAACACTGACACACTAAGGTTATACAACAAGAATGGTTTATTTTATGAATACACCAAGTAATTTTAGGAAAACCAATGCATTATTCACAGTGAGTAAACCACTTTGTAATATTTTTATATTGACAGTAGGCAATTCTCAATGGAAGTAGAACTTTTATAATAACCTTTCAGAATATCTGCTTCAGGTACAAATAAATTAAACAAAACCAACACAAGGTAAGTAAATAATTTGCAATAATCGAATCCATCCCTATCTAGTAATGAGTGTCTCAAAATCAGTTTGGAGTGCAAAACAGGCAAGGCACAGCTCTAGAAAGTTCAAATGTTCCAGAGGAAAACTTCAGGAGCAAGTAACTAACTATTGGCTTGGTTGGGGGGAAAAAGGAGTCGGGGACATCGGAGAAGGCTACCTGTAGATGCACAGGCGTTAGGCCTGGGCCAATGTGTATCGGCCAACTCCCAAACTTATGAGTCAGCACTCCAGCAACACAAGAGCAGCAAAACAACTCTAGGTAAGTTCTACCTGGAGTTTCACAGTACCTTATGAGTGAAGAATAGTTTGCAGCACAATGCCCCCACAATGCAGCAGAAAAAAGAAGGGATACTGGAGTGGATCTCACAGCAGCAGTCGAGTGAAGAGGCATCCAGGAAAGGATTGTTTAGGGTTCTGTGATTTTGGCACCTTTTGGGAAGCACCAGTGAAGATCGATTACCACCCGCTTGATTTCTCTCTCTTTTGCGGTCCAACACTCTGTTGAGGGGACTTTAAGGAGTGGAATCTTGCCAGTGAAGGTCTGTAAGGAGTCCACCAAAGTTTCGGTAAGATTCGATTTCGGAAGACGATGCCCTGCATAGTGGCAGAGTATTGGGTGTTTCCAGCCCATGAAGGTCACAGCTTATCGTGGTATGGATTGAAATGCAAGTAATCTCACCAGTTGGTCCCACCAGTCTAAAGTCGTCCTGTTCATAGTTCTCCTGACGCTTGGAAGAAGGGGTTGAGCAGCCGTGATCACACAGAAGACATCTCCGGTCATCTCTCCACTTCTTCCTCGTCGATTCTTCTGTTGCAGTGGACAGCTTGTCTTCAGCCTCATGATCCATGCCTTTTATGCAGGAAGCCAGCCAATCCGCACCCATGCAACATTCAAACTCTGGCCGGGGGCTGTCCTTTCAGGATAGCCAGCCCCTCAGTTGGAAGTGGTTCCAGCCAGGCATACCAGAATTGTAATTGTAATTATTTGTAAAGCGCTTATACACAAGTGAAGTGCTTCAAGATGGGAAGGGAACAAGGGAATACAGTCGTCATTATTAGGCCTTGAAGATTCCAAATGATCGAACAACAATAGCTAGCACACTAGGCCAGAGTCATATATACTAGTGAAGTGCCTGACAAAGAGTGAGAGGGTACGGGGGTAAGGCGAGGGAAGAGGGAGAAGAGCATACAGATCAATAACTACAGTAATGGCTTGGTGACATTATAGGTTGCTTGGTCATCCTATGCATGAGTAGTTCAAGCATGACCAAGATAGGGAGGGGAGACAGAGGGAGGACCAGACAGACAGACTTGCAAGGCCTAGAACAATCAAGGTCAATGTCATGCAAGTACACATAACAGGAAGTGCGAGGGAGGAGGACAAGTGTGTTCAGTCAAGCAGGGACCTGGGTTAAGTGCAGAGTGGTTGCCCCTCTCATGGAGCACATTGCAGTAGGGCCAGGCAGAGTGCGGAGGCTCAGAGGCAAGTGCAAGACTGGCGGGGGAGCCTGGGACCTGTGAGGCTCTGGAGGTGCACCAAGCGGCCAGTCAGTTAACAGAGCAGGTTGGGGAAGAGAAGGAAGCGAGGAGAAAGGAGGTTAGCAGGGGAGAGGGAGAGGGAAGGAGGAAGAGAAGAGGTAGGTCTTGAGGAGTTTCCGGAACTTAAGGAGGTCCAGCTCAAGACAGGGAGAGGTAGGTAGCCTGTTCCAGAGGGAGGCACCTGCAGAGGATACGGATCTACCCCTAAATCTCTGTTTGCTGAAACGGCTTACCCGCAGAGGGTTGGAGGAGGCAGAGCGGAGGGCTCTAGAAGTTGAGTATTTGGGAAGAGTGCATTGTACATAGTAAGACAAAGCCAAGGAACAGCAGAGTTTGAGTCCTTACTCAGTTCCTGTCCTCACAGACACACTGAAGCCTTAGCAGGCTTCAAAAAGGATTCCTGATGAAGATAAAAGTCAAAGCAGGACCTCCTCAACCCAGCACGACAGAAGAAGGACCAAGAACAGACAAGCAAACAAAACAATGGCAAAAAAAGAAAACCGTCACCATTTTGGGTCAATGGTGACCCTTCTGTGCACTACCGCAGCTGTGAGTACAGCCTGGAAGTGGAAATGGCACAAAAGTAGGTAGGATAACACCACTTTGATCAGCCATTCAGGTTACCCTGCCACTGTAACCAAAAAGTTACAGGAGCAGGGAGAAAGGGGATACTATATAGCCCCTCAGCACTCCACATAAGGTGGGGTGTGCTGATCTCACAATATAAAAGATAGGAAGCATAAAAATATCCCCCTATAACAGAAAATAAAGGGAAGCTCAAGGGCTCCCAGCAACCCTGCATATGAAGTGCTGTGTGATGCAAAAGTCAAAGACAGATGCCATAAAACTTGGAGGAAAGTATCACTCCAAGGAATAAGTATAAAAAGAAATACAAAGTATCCCAAAACATAGGGGAAAAGAATGAGTGAGTGTGGAAAAAGGTTCCCACTCACTGAAGGGAACAGACCAAAAATCCAAAAGTCCCACAAAAAGTGCTGGGGATTTACATGTGAAGGAGATTGTGCATAAAAATGAAAATCTACCCTAACACTCATTATGAGTTTTGTGGTAAATCAGTGGTAATTCCACTGAATTGCCACCAAAATTGGTTACAGGTGTTAATCCTCATTTTTGAGTCCATAGGAGACCATAGGGATTTTGCAGGAATTACCACGAGTGGTAATTGCGCTGCAGTAATTCTGCCGATTTCTTGTGTCAAAGTGGAGGATTAAATCCCCCCAGCACGTTGCTGAACTCTAATCCTCCACTTCAATGCCAAACTCAGGATTTTAGAGAGCAGTATAAACGGCAGTAATTCCGTCACTGCCAAAAAAGTGTCGGTAGCATTATTAACACCCCTTTTTGACTGCTCCACCAAAATGGAATTAGGCCCAGTGCCATGTATGTAAGTACTTTCATAGCATAGACACAGCCAGCATCCTGGAGCCAAAGCAAAATCGTCAATGCCAGTAGTCCCAATGCGCTTGGCAAAAGCCATGCCATCTAACCCGGACGTGCTAGATTTGTTTTGGATCCTGAGACCATTAACAGGGATTCAATGCCCAAATGTCAGGTGGCATTCATGAATAAAGGAAGTGGACTCCTCGAGCACTGGAACCCATAGGAGCATACACGCCATGTGATTATTCATGGATCATTTAGCCCGTTTCTTACATCAACATGCTGGTCGCATTGGATGGAGAATTCCTAAAAATGTGAGCTATTTAAAATGTCGATCAGAGGAAGGAACCTGCCTTACACCTTATGCTCGTATTAACATTCACCAGTTACTGTAAGTTCTGTTTTCGATACACAGCCCGTTTTACAGATAACCTGAGTGACTTGGAGAATGTGTTCAAATTATAACGCATATCTAGAGCATGCGATACTGTGCATCCAAGAGAGAGTTGATTAGTAGAACTGACCTTTCTTGAATAATGTCATGTTGACCAGTTAATCCTGTGTGCCAAAGCTAGTGAACCTGTACCTTGAAGCTCCTTGATGGCTTTTTTCAATGCGGGCTTTGCCAAAAGAGCATGGACACCTGATCATTCAGGAAGAGCTTAGTGACTTTGGCAATCTATCAACAATGTAATTCCAGATGGGGTGGGTCAGCAAGTGAAGGGCCCTTCTAAACTTTGAGGAATAGCTATGTTTTCAAAGTCTACCTACTAAATGGACCAAACATGCAAGCAATTAAGAAAGGCGCCAGAATCTCTATGGACTGAGTTACCGTGGTCCATTCTTGAATTTGCAGCGTTCCCATCCACTGCTGTCCCACACTATTGAAGGACACGGGGGAGGTGGGTCAGTATCTCTTTCAGGCAGTGGCATTGATGAGACTGCTTTTATTAAGCTCCTATGTAAGTCTAAGGCATAAGGTCTCTCCTTTACTCCCCCTCACTCAGTGGTCATTTTCTTCACCTTTTCTTTGGTATAGATGGATTTTAAAGATAACACCGGGTGTTGTTGGATAAAGAACGTACACCTAAGGTGCATGAAGAGGCCACGGGGGCAGAAAGCTTCACTTGAAGTAATGTTCTTGAAAATGTAACCATGCATGGCAGGGTGCAGATCTTTTAGGTCTGGGTTATAAAGACACTAGACATGCATGTTGCCCTTTGTAAGGTGATTGAATCAGGATTCCAGTGCATGCCCACCCACACCATCAAGGATGTATTAAAATGAAAACATAGTAATTGTTTCATCACCCTGAAAGTTCAAATTATAATGATAGTGTTCGGTATAGTGCCTTTATAACAAGGACATGCCTGAGAGATTGGAATCCGAAACCTGTGAGGTAGCAAGCCATCGCAGCTAGTCTGTAACTTTTGTTTCAAATAATGCTTCTTTGGATGAAAATGAAAACATAAACATGCTTTATTTCTCCAATAGTCTGTGTGGCGTGGAAAAGCTGGAAGTAAATCCTGAAAGTGACCAACGGTCTCCTTTACCTCAGTCTTACGCTGCAACAGTGGCCAGGCCAAGTCTACTGCCTTCCTCTTCTTCTATGCCAGGCAAGTATAGCCATGAATGTTGTTATGGAATTGGGTTAATTGCTCACAAAAGTTTTAAAGCGCGTGTTTGAGCTAGTAAAATTGTAAGAAGGGGACATGTAGGGTATTTGCCTCCTATTCTGCAATGTTTTGGTGATAATGTAATTATTTTTGCCGTGCCGACAGTCAGGTATGTGTGTATTGCATGTTTTTTATGCAGATTACTGTCAGTAGTATTCAACTCATATGATGGGTTTATAGGTTTGTTTTGAGCGGTTGTTTTTTGTGAGGGTGTCTGCATGTGCAAACTTATTGGTACCAGCCTAGACCTATCAACACATTATGTATGTATAGATATTGTTTTTTAAGGGAATATCTTGGGTTTGGCTGATACAATTTTTTTAAATGTTTGCAACAAACACCAGTTTAGTTCATGGGCCTGGGGTGTCCCAAAAACCTTTAAATCGTAGTGGACAATTTGATACGAGTACCTACCTAATAGTCTGCATTTTGGAGGCAGGTTTTTAAAAAAAAGATGAAATAAATACCTTTTTTAGTATTGTCTTTCTATGTGAAAATGTTTCTATACCATTTGCTTTCCAAGTTTTGTGAAATTTCATGAACGAGGTGAAAAGTTAGAGGAGAAATGATTTCTCTTTTTTCCTATGTAACACACACACATGCTAACCTGCGAAATCACCCCTTACAACAATAATATATTTTGTCATCTAAGCATACATACTCCACCCTACTCCTCTGTATGTTTGTATTGGCCGCAGTAATGGCCAATTAATACGAATTCTATCTTTGAGAGAGATGTTGTGTCCTTCAGTTGAGCCGATGGGATCAGAATTCAGATCGGTCATGTTTCTTCTTGCTCACTTGCTCACTACATTTTAATGAAGCAAGCAAAATGACTTAAAGGAATAGTTCACTCTAAAATTGTATGGGCTCAAAAGATGGGCCATGATCAAAAATATATATAAAACATTTTTTAAGAAAGTTCCTATGTAAACTTTGAGCAAATGAGGCTCAAAGTCACAGATTTCAAGCACAAGGAGACATCCATTTTGTGAAAGGCATTAGCCTCCTGGGCTTGTGCTAATCTCTGCCCTTGCAGCACTAATGAAGCAAAAGCCAGCCAGCTGTAATAAACAAAAGCTACCAGCAGGTGGCGTTTGCTTCTTTATTGCAGGAGAGCAGATATTAACACAAGCTGCTGCTGGTAGTGCTTTTAATTTCATAATTTTTTCAAAGCACTGCAAAATAAATGTTGCAGTTTTCTTTCTAACTTAGAAAGAAAACTGCAGCATTTATAACGTTTCTTTCTACGTTTCCCGGGCTCCTCAGAGCTGGAGGTGCCCGGGAAATGTAGAAAGAAAACTGCAGTATTTACAAATACAACGTTATATTTCTGACTGCAGTGGCTTTCGTTTTGAGTCTCCTGGGCTCCCCCGTCCCAGGGGAGCCCAGGAGACTCATAGCTGAAGCCACCACAATCATAAATACAATGTTATTGTGTTTATGATTTCCGTAGTTTTCTAACCACGGCAATCACAAATACAAAGTTGTTGTATTTATAATTGCTGCGCCCTTGCTTGTAGGCAAGTCCAGGCAATTATGAATACTTCGCTGGCATCCGAAAACGTAAAAGGAAAGTGAAGGCAGCTGCCTTCATGTTCAGTTCTGCTCTGGCTGCAGCAAGCAAAAGCTCAAAGTAGGGGGCTTTTGCTGCTTGTTTAGTGCCCCCAGGGCAGAGCTTAACATGAACAGAGGAGGCTGCCTGAAATGACGAAATGGATGCTCCCATGTAAACGCTTTGAGCATCGTTTGATCAAAAGTTTACATTGGAGCTTTCTTGTCAAGGGTTGAACAGTGGACCACAGATGTACAGTTATGCACTGTTATTGAGCAAAGAGTATATAGAGCAAGAGGATGCCTGCACAAAGCCGGCAAAATCTGGCAACGATGGGGAGATGCAATATAAGTCTTCTGTCTGAAGCATGGTGCGAGATGTTATACAAGATGATAAAGGTGATATGGTTATGTTGCATGTGACATGAGTAACTGATTAGAATCCAATGTCTCCCTCTTTTTGTTTCTTTGTTGACCCCGACAGGGTCTGTTGTTGTTTCAATGCAAAAACCAATAAAATATGATATTAAATAAAAAATAATGTTTAATGTATGTTTTTGATTATTGCCCATCTTTTGGAACATTAACATTTTAGAGTGAACTATATCTTTAAAGAAAGAAAATCACACACAGTACAAGTAGTTGTTCAAGTTTGCAGCATTTATCCATTGGATGAAATGATCTGAAATCCCATGCCGCCTCGACTAGTACACATGTTTCTAAATTTTTTAAAAAAAGCCCAATGGGCTTTTTTTTTTTCCTGCTTCAGTATTGATTCTGTGTTGACCTGCCTTTGGCTCTGAACCTCACTGTGTTTCTACACTTCTTCAGGGTACTCTGAGGACGGAGGAACTCTTCGCGGAGAGGTGATCCCTGAACACGAGTTTGCAGCTGGACCTGTGTGCCTAGACGACGAGAATGAGTTTCCTCCAGTGAGCATTCAAAGTCGATAAAACTGCCAAACGGGCCTATTGCCACCAAGAAGTCACCCCTAACAGAAGAGATAGCTACATTTTCACGGCCCACAAAATGTCGGTCACTCAACCAGCAACACTAGCATGCTACATAAGAGCACTATTCCAACCGCTCTTAGTGTGGCCCTTTCCGCTTAATGTGGCATGGGTAGTTTTGCATACTGGTTGTAATGTGTGAGTGGATTTTAGGTTTGTGCTCAGTAGCTAGTTTTAGTTCTGGTGTTTTTGCTTATTGTCATTGCCTGACTGGGTATCACAGCCCTTCATCACACTGCATCTCTTCCTTGGAAGCAAAATGACGATACATTTGGTTGTAATTTTGGCATTGGTGTGTCTTTAAATTAATCCCACTATCTAGGGAAGAAGAATGTGGTATACCGAGGCTGTGTGTGTCTTTTTAAACACATTTCCACTAGAATTAAGAATGTCTCAAGTCTTCGTTGTCTTTAGTTTTTGTTGAATTTTTTAGGTAACTAATTTACCTGTAAGAAAATGTAATCCATCTCTTTGTGCTGAAACGTCCCATAATGCGCATTCCTTCTTTTTTACTAGCATAAAAAAATGGTTCTTAGTTATTTTAATGCCAGCAATGCTCATTGTAGCTGGAAGTCTTCAGTGACTCCTCTGGCCCACTGCCACACAGGTTGTATATAATATATGGAACCCAGAGGCAGACTGCCTGCCTATAGGTAAATCATATTTAATGTATCTGTAAGCAACTGTAGTCTATCTCCTTGTTCTGGAACGTATCAGGCGCACCCCTTCTTTTTTACTAACCTAAAGAAGTGGTTGTTCCAGTTCTTTTAACGTATCGGCAATGCTCTCTGTAACTGGAAGTCTACAGTGACAGCTCTATCTCAGACACACATCTTGTATATTGTATAAGACCGCTCATAGGGAAATCATATTTCCATAGTGGCTGGTAGTGCTGGGTTAGGTTCCAATTCAGTACGTCTGGCCCCCCATTTGTATAATACTAGTGAAACAGCACGTGCCCACGGGCCAAAGTGCAGGTTTTCATTAACATAGTACAACCACTATGTATCCTAAGGCAATAGCTCCCTCTGGCGGTGACACCAGGTGAAGCTATGCGAATTGGACCACTGTATAACCTAAGGTAACAGCTTCCTCTAGCGGTGCATTCTTTGTGTGGGGGCTGTCTCTACTGCGCATGACTGCATCGGGCAAGCCTACATCTGGCCTTTTATATTATTAAGGTGATGTATATAATGTGGAAGCTGTGTGGGCAAGTGGTGGATTGCTCTGGTCGCTGGGTTCCAGGTTCTCAGCCGTGGCCCCTGTTTCATTGTGTGTCTTTACTGTTGCTGGTTAGTTGGTTGTTGAAAGGAAAAAAGATGCATTGTCAGACGTGATTTGAATATGTATCTAGCGTCCAACCTTGCAACTGTACAAGAATTGTTTTTATAAATCTGAGGTTTTGCATTTGAAATAC
This sequence comes from Ambystoma mexicanum, assembly GCF_040938575.1. NCBI lineage: Eukaryota > Metazoa > Chordata > Amphibia > Caudata > Ambystomatidae > Ambystoma > Ambystoma mexicanum. Next base: position 917,746,592 of record NC_090926.1, on the reverse strand, counting down.
TTCAAGCCTCAATTGAAAGCGGATCTTTTAAGGAATCAGAATAAATGTTGTCTCAATCGTATGTGGAGTAGGTGCAACACGGTATCCCGTTAATGACGTTAGATACACAGTATAATATCTATTGGTCATTAAGATTTAGTTCAACAAAACCGGATGTGTCAATCTTGGAAAAATCAAACTACCCTCATTCTACCGATATCATCCAAAGCGAGAGGTGGGTATTGGCTGTGCCCTGCTCTATGCTTTTCTACCTGCCAAAAGCCCACTGTAGAAAGAGAGCAACCAAGGCCGGTCATGCCCCCGCCCACACCCCTGGCCTGGAGATGAGAGTCGGCGGTAGTTCAGGAGATGGTAGAAAGCAGTGTCATACACCAGCTGCATAGTAAAAAAAATGCTCATTGTAACCGGCATCTACCTGTATTGTCAGTAATGTATCATTAAAATACAATTCCATACCAGATGAAGTTATTAAATCAACTTGGATCACCACATAAATATCGGGAAAAGGCACCTTGAATGGTGTTAAATTATGTAATTCCGATTTCAACGTATGGTATGTCAAGATTATTTCTGAATTGGCACTGTAGGGGCAGAGGAGTTGTCCATTGTGTATAGCTGTAATGCAGAGTAACACACCCCTGGCCACCCTTGGAGGGGCAAGGAAGTTTTCCATTGTGTATACCTGTGATGCAGAAGTAACACACCTGGCCTCCCTTGGATGGGCAGGGGAGCTTTCCATTTTGTATAGCTGTAATGCCAATGGATGCGTGGTGGGCCATGCAGTTCTTATTCTGCAATGGGTGCATGGCCATCGTGAACGCAATTCAAGACACAAAGGGTTCCAAAAAACCCTCCAGTGCAAGCCGTTTCAAGTGTAGCAACTGGCCGACCTTTGCAAGAATGCAGTGCAAAATCATGTCGCATGAAGATGGCTCCTTTATGGTGGAACGCAGAGACAGTTGAGCTGTCTAAGGAACACAGCAATACATTTTGCACTAAATACAAAAACATCTAGGTGTTTATCACAGTTTCTAAAGTATAGGGAAACGATGCAACAAATCCAGCAAACCTGGCCAATGACTGTATGCTGAGCAGAGATCCGCTTTTATGAGGTTAAATCATCCAATTTGATTCTGAAAAATCTACCTGTGCAGATGTACGGGCATAGGCAATCCGATCACAGGGAACGCTCGGTCCATGGTCTCACAAATGGGCATCTCTGTTCAATATCATTGTCCCCATGTCAGGCGAGAACATTCTATAAATCAGGCATTTATGTATACAATTTTAGCATTTGGAGTAACTTTGCTATACACTCTTACCCTCTGATCCCTTTTCATCGTCACAGTTCTTTTAGAGGACGAGTCGGATCCTCTCCCAAGAGAGGCATTTCTCATCACCCGTCCAAGAATTCACGTAAGGGAGAAAATGCAAAGCCCAAAATAGCCTGTCTTCTCTTTCTTGAATTAGTAACTCCTCCCCTACTGGGTACAACTTAAACCGTTCCCTAACTCTTTGCCTGTCTCTGTGGGAAGCTATGTGTATACTCGTACTCCCTCCGGAAACAGTTAAGTGGCATGCATCTCTTAATATCAATTGAGGGATAATGCTGCTGGGCCAACGAGGCAGGGGTGTGTTCACTCCAATGTCATTGTGTAGTTCGAGCCACCAGTTTCTCAAGCAGAGTCCCCCAGAGACTATGTACAGCATTTGGCAAGCATGCCTGAACAAACAATGCACATATCTCGCGAGATCCAACACCTGGCCCAGATTGGTGGCAAGTAAGGAAACCGGGGGTAATTGCCTGGCCCAAACAAAGTGACATCCCTGTGAAATCGTGGAAGCACTCGGAGGGTTCCAAGCTTTCTGAGCATGAAGTGGATGCTGGTGGGAAGATATTTCCTTAAGGTTGCAGATCTGCATCTAACTGTTTTAGCAAGAATAAAGTATTATAACAAATGTCCACATTGGAATAAGTTATTAAATTAACGTTGCAGTGCAAGTTGCACTCCGGGAAAATAATATTCCATGGATTGATGAGAACTGGCAGAAGCAGGTGACGGCTGTGGCAGCAGCTTTTATGGAGGACAATGCACCAAGACAATTTGGGGTGACTGAACATGCACATGACTGAACATGTGTGGCGTTCCTGGACACGGGACAGATACAAATAAGAGGGGGGGGGAGCTTTCACGTTTTCATTCACATTAGACCTTATTTCATTTGGACTGGCCATGTCTTGGATACAGGAGTAGATGACCTGTTGGACGGATTGGGACCTTTGGATACCAAGGGTCTTCCAATTCACAGATCTGCTGAAATGTGTTCCTAAAGAAGTGGAGGGATGTGCACAAACCTGTCTCCCCACATTTTGTAGTGAAAAGGCATTCCTTGGTTGCATTAGAGCACGTCTTCTGTCAAAACCCTATGGATAAAAAGATAAACAAAGTTTTTCTTCTATGAAGTGTTCCATAAATACCAGTATATTTGATGGTAATACAGCACACTCTTTGAGAAGGGCGGTGCTCTATTACTTTGTCATGCAGCAGCAGTCTCACCTTTTGTGAGAACACTGTTGATGGTTTGTGCTCACCTGTGGCCACTTCAGGAAATGCCTTGGCAGCTAGATGACAAATCAGTATGCCAGGCCTGAGCGCTTGACTAAAATGTCATGAATTATGCACTGTTATTTAGATGATTGCAAAAAGTTGCCTTTTCTGTTTTTAATGTACAATATAATGTCATCCTGGACTGTAGTATTCTGCAAAGACATGACTTCCTTCTGAACTGAGAAAAGTGTTTCTGATCCTTTCTGCAGACAATGCAATTATGGGTCTCTCTTCAACACATCAGTAAGCAGAGTGTGCAATTCAGAGGCCTGAATCAACAAGCTGTGGAACAAGGTATAGTTTCTTCAGAGAAACAGATGATTCTGCAAAGACATTCTTGAAGTTCCAGTAAAATATGGCAGCATCAACCCAAATGGTGCTTGGGGCAACGTCTTCCCCTGAAGCCAGTAGTTCATCAATTTCTCCAACATTTGTCGCCAGTTTCTCAACAATTCAAGTACCTTATTCCTCTGTCCCTAGGAATGGCATTAGTCCTGAACTAGTGGTTGGAAGGGACAGATCTTCGAGCAGCAGTTGTATCTATTTTCAGTCGTCCCAACATGAGGTAGTGGGGAGTGATCCTAGGAAAGTTCTCATCCCAGGAGTAATGGCCCAGGATAAGAAGTGTCTAGGTGTTCCAATTAGAGGGAACTGGCAGTTATTGGGAAGTCTTGCAGGCCTTTTCTTCACTACAACAATTGGGTGATCCAATGCGGTAGTGCCAATAAGCATCGAAAATATCACTGTGCATGTCATTTTACAACAATTTAGCAGGGACGAAAATATTGAATTCGTGTTTCGCACATACCATAGTTTGGAGAGACTATCTATTACAAACCTCTGTGGTTTAGTGAAACTGCAAAGAATAGCACACAGTGAGGGGCTCGGCTGTTGCAGCGTTGTCCCCCTCATCGTTTACAGCGAACATCTCAATAAAGTTGTTAAAATAAGAACTCAAAACACTCGAACTCTCATGGGAGTTAATTCGCAATTTCAGGATAAGGAAATCAAGTATTTTGCGGACACAGCCGTAGAGTCATCGTAAAGAAGGTAAAAACTTAATAAAAAAAAGGAAATATGATGTACAATTTAGGCAGTTTAAACGTGCGATTTCGGCTTTATTCATTACGTATTTTTCACCTTCAATGTTTTCATCTGCAAAGTCATCACGTAGATCCATCCAACGCTATTTCTGTTGATAGGGGAGCACCATGGTTTCTTTGTTTGCAATTTTGGCTCACAAAAGTGGTCTTGGGTACAAACGTAATCTCCTGTGAGCACGCAAACCTGATGAGCTGGGGGGAGTTCCACCCTCAGAATGCACCTTTGCAAAGCAACAGGATTTTAACACTAGTGCAAACAATTCGGAATTTCTACACTGGATGTTTATGTGACCTACACCAGTGTGTCTCTTCCAACTGATTCCCTAGGCTTGGATGGTGAATGCTCTCTCTGTTTAATGGGTTTCCTTAGGTGGTTCCTCCCATCCCATTGATTCCCAGAGTGCTTCAAAGAATACGTAATTACAAGGGGGGGCAGGGGGAACTACTTCTAGTAGTTCCGTGTTAGACCAGTCGATCATCGCTTTCACTACTGCAGGAGTTGGCAGAGGAGAGGCTTTGGTGCTTGCCCAGTCCATGTCTTATTCCCCTAGTTCTACAGAAATTGACGTGTGTTTTGGAGACTGGTTAGCTTTTGAGCATTGGGAATGCTCCTTTCAGTTTGTTCTGAGCATTTAGGAGTCTAGGAGTCCAGTGTTAAGGTTTTTTATGACCGACATTGAGAGCATTTATATAAATGGTGTGCCGAACAATCTTTTGTGAGAGAGTTGTGATACTTGCCTTAGCCTTGATTTTCTTAGGGTTGTTTTCCAACAAACCTTCAAGCCTCTACTCTGAGGGCCCAACTAGATTCTAATGGAACACTCTGAGAAAGGGAATCCTCTGTGTTTATGGTAGAGATATTCATACATTGCAGGTCAGTCCTTACCTCTCTTGGCCTACCTTGGCACTTGCTGGTGATGCTATAACTCAGCAGAGGTCTCGGATTGACCTTATTCATGAGGATTAATTGTTGTTGCTTTCTGCAAAGATTCTTTTTTTGGTAGGGTCCCAAAAATGTCCACATTACACAGAAACAAGGAGTGGATTCCATTTTTTTATTAAATGAAAGGAAGGTTGGGGCGGGACAATGGCCATACTGGTTAGAACTAAAATGGTATGTTCGAAGGTCACAGTTTCATGAAATTTAACACAATACATTTTAGAAGGTCCTACTGTTCTGAGTCTATAAGTCTATTTCCTAAACCAGAGCGCAAGACCGAGTATTCACACCCAGGACAATGTCCAACAAAGTTACGCACAGTCTCACAAAGTTACAGTGCCCTGCCACACTTATTTATCCTTGGTTTGGGTCCATCTTCCTGGACACGTATCGTTGATGCTTGTCTTGTCGTCTGTGACTTGACTGGGTGTTGCCTCTGGGATTAGTGAGGTGGCTTCCGGCAGTGATTGTAAACCTTGTGTCCTCAGTAGCCTTTTAATCCTTCAGTTTGGTACAGCCAGCATTTCTCCCTCCTGCTCCAAGGGTGTCTCCTGCGTGGTTGTGCCGCTCTGGGTAATGTGTGTAGGTATTCAGCCCCCTACTTCCAAGAAGATGTTTCTCCTCTTTTACCTGCATGATCAGTACAAGGTATTTGATAATCGCCTGATGGCCTGGCAACTGCTGTCCTGGTCTGAGCTCCAACTTGATCCACCAGTTCTTGGGGATATAGCACCCCAGCTTATTTCACCATGTGCTCATGCACTTATTGTCTGGAGCATGCCAGTCTCTGTGGCCAAGAGCTCAGCAGGTCTTCTTTATTCTAGCCTAGATTCCTAATCTGGCCTTTATAACACTGGGTACAGTCTCCTCATTTTATCTGGCTCAGCTGCACATTGATCCTCCTGGTCTAAAAACAAAAGTTCCTGCGCAACTCTTCCTCCTCCTACTCCTCTCCTAACCTTGCTACGCTCACTCACAAAGTGAGGAGACTTCAGTGGATAGTTGGAAATTAGGGCAATAAGGTCTCTTATTCACAGGTCTGTTACTTCCTAGGATTCACAGGTTTTAATTGGTCTTTCCCCCCTTGCCCCACCTGCTTCTTATGTGTGTATGAATTCCTTCCACTTCTCGCTAGGAGGGGGGTCTTATTTAGTGTTTTAATTTACACCCTTTTTGGGCCCATCATCTTAAAAGCAGGTGGGGGGATAAGACAGCCTCTCAAGCCTTTACCATCTGCTAGGCTTGCAGGGAATTGGATCTACTGTCTAGGAGCCTTTGAAATAGCCAAAGCATTTCCTCGTAGGTTTGATTTGTGATTGTTTTGTCCTGCTGACATGCTCTGTGCTGACTCCCACTCTGCGCATGGCCAATCAAACAGAGCCTTATAATCTCTGGATAAACTAGGGGCTTTGTGAAGATTGTTATCTGAATGTGCTCTCGAAATAGATTGGGCTTTAACAAGGTCAAAGGTATCTTTTTGTTTTTATTATGAACAAGATGTGTTTGGTGCTGCTATCTCTGTTCACTAATCTTCTCTCTGTGAGGATGCGTGGTTGCTGCATCATTTTGATATGAAGCAAGCAGTTTCCACTTACCTATTTGTGACAAATGGGGCCTTTAACCAAGCGAGTAAAGCCCTCTGTTTCTACCTTTTGCCATTGACTTAATGTGGCCATTTTCTCTGATGATTATGCTCTGCAGGTTCAGCTTCAGTGTCATTCAGTCACTCCATTAGGGGTGTGCAAGCTGCTTAGAGGCACTTCAAAGAGGGTTTCCTGATAATTATTTCTAAAGCCCTGACTTGGGCTACTCCCAACTCAGCAGCTCTGTGTGGTCTACAGTTGCAGGTTAGAGGACCCATTTCTATACAAAAAATGCACATTTTGTTAAGTATGATTTATAAAAACATGTGAGGATGGGCTTGGTACATTCTCGTATAAGGACTCTGACGGTGTAAAACGAGGGGGTAATGGCCAGATTATTCGCCTGTAATGTTAATCACTCAGAGTTCTCATTCTACTCATTAGATGCTTTATTATCCTCAGTCACAACATCTGGGGTTTTGTTTCACTTGATTATGATCCGGCACAGTATTGGGAGAGGGTTCAATGTATAAGCAGGTGCAGAAGAGTTATTAACTTAAGAAAGATAATGCAGACTGTTTTAGGGTCTGAGAAAGGGGGAAATATATACCAGCTGTGTAAGGAAGTGTAAGCCTAGGTCTCAGAGTAATGAAGAATACTGATATGTAGTTGGACCATTGACTCTTCAGAATGACTGTCAGAGTATCTTGCTTCCCAATGCGCTTGTATTATGAATACATTGATTAAACAATTCTTGATGCAAAAAGGGTTTATTCTCCTGAATAAATAACACGTCAGAGAGCTACCTTTGTTGTTCAACAACAATAAACCCTTTTTGCATCAAGAATTGTTTAATCAGTGTATTCATAATACAAGCACATAGGGAAGCAAGATACTCTTGACGGTTTAAATATTCTTGGCAATTTAAGGTATACATGCCAACTTGGAGACCCATGCTGCAGTATTAATTTCTAATTACTATAAACAATTGAATGTAATTCTCCAATGATAGTATTATTTAGGTTAGTGCTAGAGCCCTTCCTTACCCAAAAGTTCCTTTTCTTCTGAATGACACTACATGTTGTCCTTTTCCCAATACATGAATATTCTTTCTTTTTTTATTCTTTATTTTCATTTTATTCAATCAAAAAATACATGAAACAAAATTAAATCCAGTCAATTCAAATTACGAAAAGCATATGAAATCCAAAGAGACCGAAAATATAAAACTATGTGCTTAGAACCACAAAATATATACATTCCCCCCAACGCCCCTCCCTAATTTATCCAAACAGAGACTAAGTTATGAATTTCCCACAAATCTTTTGAAAAGAGATCTGCCTTTCCATATTAGCTAGTTTATGCATTTCATCAATCCAATTGTCTACGTTTCGGGGTACTCTCGATTTCCACCCTCTCAAAATCATTTTCTTTCCTATTGCAGCCCCTCTAAATAGCCATTTTATTTGGCAGGTGGTCAATTCTTCCAATAACTTGTCCCCACCCAAGATTAGTGTTTTAAAGTCATAAGCAATCTTCTTCCCCAGAACCTCATCAGATATCACACAAATATTCAACCAAAAATCATGCACTCTCACACATTCTCACAACATATGCTCCAATGTTCCAGTCTGATGTTCACATCCCCAACAGTCATTTGTGTCTGAAAAACCTCTTTTACATATTCACTCCGGTGTCCAATAGACTCTGTTTAAAATTTGTATTTTGCCAAGAACCTTCACTCAAATTGATCGAACATAGATTTACATTTCTGCACATGCTCAACCATAGTCCTGAAGAAATATCACATCCGAGTCACCTACTCCAATCTCCCCGCAGCTCACCATTCTCCTTATAATCTGCAACAGTCAGCTTATATATTCTACTTGCCAAACCTCCTTCATCCTTTTTGGATTTAACAGAAAAAAACATCGCAATGTAGCTCATTTTCTAAATCCACCTTTCCTATAACCTTTTTCAACCTCCGATAATCCATGGTCAAAAAGTTAGAAATATCCCATTTTTTCTTAACTTCATTTGCTGTAAGTCATTTCCCTTCTTTTTGCAGGTCTCCAATTCACCTAACCACTCCCAAAAACCATTCTGGCCAAAACAAAGTTTTCCCATTTTCATTAATGCCTGGGTTTGCCAAGACGGATGCATCTGGGCCCTTTAGTGCATCAACACCCAGTAAACCTGAAAGGACTTTCCAGGAATAACGTAAAAATTCAGTGGTGAGATCCACCTTACTTCCCGGTCTAGGCAATGTTGTTAAAATTACCCTTGGCATCAATGGCCCTGCAAAACTGTCTTCAGCTACCGCCTGATCATCTGGATTTTTGTTCAAGCAAAGGAATCATAAATTGAGCCATGAATGCTAAATGATGAGCGTGAAAGTTCGGGACCCCAAGTCCACCCTTTTCCAAAGGCAATTGTAACTTCCAAAGTTTTAACCTCAGAGGTTTGTGATCCTAAATAAAACTCTGCAAGAGCCTATCAAACTCCTTCCAATATTGCGAGCCAATTTTCAACTGTAGCATACCAAGCACATAGTTCATCTTGGGAGCTGAATTCATTTTTAAGGCATTTTCTTTCCCCCATAACGACAGGTTTACCACCTTCCATCACTCCACACCTAGTCTGAAACCTTCGCACAATTGTTTTAGATTTTCATGTACCATTTCCTTAATCTTTGGTTTCATGCATCCTCTCCGCACACCATCTAAAACCTAGTGAAGTGACCAATTGCTTACTACAGGTTATTGTCAAAGGCATCACTTCCGATTTCACCCAGTTAACTTTATATCCTGATGATATATTAAAATTTGATAGAATCTCCATCAAAATGGGTAGCAAATGTTCCAAATCTTTCAAGACCAGCAGTAGTCAGCATAGAACCAAATCTTCTGTTCCAGACCCCAACAACTTATCCCACTTAACCTTCTTTCAAGCCTGATTGCAATGGCCAATGGTTCTAACGCAATAACAAACAAACGTGGAGATAATGGGCACCCCTGCCTAGTTCCTCTTTCTAATTCAAATTTATCCGATCTCAATCCATTTGTATTTATATCAGCAGTTGGTTTCGAATACAGTTATTTAATCCATGATATAAATCTCTCACCTAGACCCATTTTGTATAGCACTGTGCATAGGTAGCTCCAATTAACACGGTCAAATGCCTTTTCAGCATCTAATATTACTGCAGTATCATCGTTTTAGTCTGAGGCTTGTGACATTGTTTGAATAAGCCTCCGTATGTTACTTGAAGTATGTCTGTTCTGAATAAAACCGGATTGATTTTCATGAATTAACTGTGGAAGTAAACTTGATTGGACGGTAGCTTGATGGTTGAGTCTCTTCCTTATCTTTCTAACGAAACACAGATATCATAACATGGCTAGTCATTTCTGGTAATAGGCCATTGCTAAGTGATTAATCAAACATATGCTTCATTAAGTTCAGGACATAATTTGGTAGAATCTTGTAGAATTCAGCTGGAAGCCCATCATGCCCCGGAGATTTCCCTGTATTCAGCTTACTGATTGAACTTCTTAATTCTTTGATCGTCAGCTCTTCTTGTAGAATTTCATGTTCTGTCTCTGAGATCTTGGTGACCTCTAGGTTTCCTACAAAATGTTCTCCTACGCCAGACAGTTCATTGCAGTATATCTTTTTATAATAGTTATTGAAAATGTCATTAATGTCTCTGGGTTTAAACTTAATGAAACCATCAGGACCTCGAATTGAACTAATAGCCCTGTCTGAATTCATTTTCCGATGAGCCAACCACTGATCGCATTTTTCCCCTTTTTCATAGTAGGAACAACTTAACTGATACAAATTAGGTTCAGCTCTTTATGTTAACATTGTATTAATTTTTTACTTCAACTTCTGCCGCTCCTTAACTTTCTTTGACTGCTTCTTCCATTAGTTCCCATGAAAGATTCTTGATCCGTAAATCTAAATCTTGCCTCTCCTTTTCAAGTCTTTTGTTCTTGCTGCTAGACAGACTTAATAGTAACCCTCTCATTGTACATTTAAAGTCTTCCCACACTATCTTTGCATCCAATTCCCCAATATGATTTTCTTAAACAAAGTGTTCCACCTCTGAGACTATCTTTTCTAAGATTTTCTTTTCACTCAGAACCGATGTATTCATCTTCCATGTCAACGTTCTTTTGAGCTCAAAATTCATATTCAAATACATTTCTACCGGTGCATGGTCTGTTAACAGTATATTTCCAATCTTACCCGATTTATAGTTTTCCGCCCCTTTGCTTGCAGTTAGTAACATATCTAATCTTGAAAATGTATCATGAGAGCCTGAGTAGAAACTGTATTCCCTCACGGATGGATGTTCCAATCTCCAATTATCTTTCAGATTATGTTCTTTTAGCAGAGCTTAAAGTGACAAGAAATGATTGTACCTGTTCGTTGTTCTTTGCGGTCTACACTTACTCTTATCCATTGGAGGGTCCAAGACTTTCTTAAAATCTCCACATAATAAAACATTTGGAGTTTCCATATTTTGTATCATTTGTGCCACTTGCCTAAAGAATGAGCCATCATCTACTGATGGTGCATACATGTTACACAATGTCATAACTTCTCCCTGAATAATTACCAACAGAGCAATTATTCTACCCTCCTTGTCAGAACATTATTTTAGCACTTGTAATGGCGCATTCTTGCCTATTAGAACTGCAACACCTCTTGATCTTGAATTGAAAGAATAACCATATACTTTACCAACCCATTCTTTTTTCAGATTAGCTAATTCTTCCTAAATGAGTCTCCTGTAGGAAACAGATGTCTGCTTTCATATCATCCAAATAGTTAAAGATCTTTTTTCTGTTTTAGTTGATTGTTGATCCCATTCACATTCCAGGTCACTATACAAATTTTGTCTCCAGTTTTGTCATTTCCCCACTCATCCACTCACTTTCATGAAAATCCACTAGTCTCTCTGCTAAAAATATAATTTAAAAACCCTATAGCCCGCCCTCTTAAGAAAATGCTAGACACCCGCTCCAACTTCAACTTGTTATACAAACTTAATAATCCAAATGATTTTATACTCCAGGCTACTCTCCTAATTATTGAACTCTATCAACATTGGAAATAAGTACATTCTTTATAGTCCCCCCCTAATTATTCCCAGCTGGTGATTAAGCAAATTTGTTACATCTAGATATCTAAATTGTCAGACATTCGAAAAAAAATGGTACTTTCATAGATGACACTCACCCAACACCTCCAACTATCAATATAATTCCACCACGTATTAACCCATTATGCAGAACCAAGAGCTTAATCAATATTTCAGTTGTATTCCTGATTGTTATATAATTAAAGCAGCCCTTGATTTCATCTTCTCCCTCTAGAATAATCAGATGAAGTAACAATTCTAATACCCTGTCGTGGTAGCCATTAACCCAACCCCTTTTAGAAGTTGGCATACTCTATTTAAAACATTTATCAACTATGCATTACCAAGAAATGTACCATTCTACCCAATTACATTAGCCCGGCTAAATATTAAACAGATGAACTAACAGTTCTTATGTAATCTTTTACAATCACAATCCACATAGCAAGTTAAATTATGGGAATTAATTCTCCTTCTAAAAATTCTAATTGCCCATATGTGATGACAATCAATTACAACACCCTGGTGCAGATAATATGGATATGTTCTTATATTTAGTAATCTACTGCAAGCTTTTCGAGATTAATTTAGCAAATATTCATATTCAAATAATAAACATGTTCAAGCATGTAAATTTAGTAAACACTGAGTGGGTGTATACTATAAATCAACCGGAAGAGATCAACCCCAGAACAGCCTTAGGTCATTATTCAGACTAATATCGGCATAACCAATAAAAAAATTGAATCACTAGAAGTTTTGCTGCAGATACAATGTGAAGATCTTTGCATCCTTTATAACTTTCATATGCAAATAACAAGGACCAATAAGCATTTAGTAGGGGCCAATTCTCAAATTGTTCATCTAACTAAACAGCCATATCGATTGTGTACCTATCTGGTTTTAACATTTAGTGCTTATCAGAGTCCCATTATCATGTGTTTTCATGCCCAAACAATGACCCAATGTGCAGCAATCCAAATCACTCACCCTCTGGGTATTTCAAGAGCCATAAGCGTATTAACCATCCTAAAAATCAAAGCATGCACACCTACATTAAATACTGTGAGTCCTAATAACAAATCAAACATGTTAACAGCACTTAATAATTTCCTGGACCACCTTGAAACTTTATCAGGCTTGGTATAGGGTTGATCATGTTCGGCAGAGTCATACAAACAGGACCATAATATGTAAGCCAACTCATAGTTCAAATAATATTAAATCTCTTCATCGTTTCATCGTAATGAGACATTATATTAATGGCAATGTCATTAATATGCAAACCTAACCCAAATCTTCAATGGCAGCATCCCACATGTCTCATTACACTTCTGTCATCCCTCAGCCGACACAGCATGGCAGGTCAATTTGATCAACTCTAGGTGTGGAAACCCAAAGGACAATTAGTTTATAATACCCAGAAGGGATACAATATCGGCCCACCAAGCTATAGATCCTATTCCTAAGACATCAGAGGCGTTTAATCATGCATTAAGCCTTTGGTTCTGTTATCTCAGCACCACTGATCCATTGCGGACTGCAGTTAGAATGACAGTCGACCTTAAATAATGATGACGTTCATCCCTGGCTTTCAAGAAGTAAAGAATGTGGTCTCAAAACATTACCCAGTGCAAATGTAAATTGACAAAGTCAGTGGCACGATAACCTATACAGTCGATATATGGACCTGGAATCCTACTCAACAAAGGCCCACTCATACACATCCATGTTTGAAACAAAGAAAGATGATATTTCATTTGAACATATATAGACTCCTGGAGATCCACAGTCAATCACAGACGCTGAAATCAGAATTCGCCTATGAATTTAAAATTACCAATCACTCATAACCATTACTCCTCACTTTCTACCAACACAGCTCTGAAGACTCCGGGCGGCATAACACGCATTATGGAGTCCTGCGCCAAGCAGGAAGCTCATGAAACCTTGTTTAATTTGTTAAATAGAAAATAAAAATAAAAAATTGAAATAAGCACTGCCCCCGTTGCAGAAACCGAATGTTGGCACCAAAACCCATTGGCGCTCTCTCTCCCCGGATCCAGTCTGTAAAAGGTTTTTTTTTTTTTTGGAACCTGAATTTGTTGACTAAATGGAACAGATTTTCAGCCACATCATTGAACTTGCTAATGAATCTCTAGCCATTCGGGGCAATTTGCACAGCTGCAATGTCGCCAAAGTAATAGCAAACATGCTGGTTGATGATATATAGGAACATAGAGGTGGTGCTCATGTAAAAAGAACCCACGCGCATGCATCAACTAAGGCATTCTCAAGGGGTAATGGGAAAAGGTGAGCAACCCGCTCCCCAATACAGAAATCAGTCCAATAGCCTGCATGATAGCATCACTGAAAGGATGGCAAGTCTGCATGGGCTCCGCAAGTTGGGGGGTGGGCAGCGAAGAAGTGTTATCACAGAAGTAGTTCTGCATCTGGGTGCGCCTCACTTCGATCAGCAGCCACACTGTAACTAACCTTATTACACGGCCAGTCATACAACGGTGCACAGGCTTCATTTGCTGGAATTCCACTCCTTATGTTGGTTGGAAAGAGGAAAGCCCAGATCCTCACTCTAACATGCTCAAGCGTTTTGCCTATCGGGGAACAAAACACGGGGGACAGGGGGCAGGCAGAACATGGCATTTGCCAGGTGGTTGTCAGCAGTCTACTCATTTCACACAGAGGTCTGCCCTGCTGTGTGCACGTTAAAAGGGCACAAGTGCATGCGCTGACTAAATCATTCCCAATGGGAAGAAGTAGCAGGATGCCAACCCCCTGGAGATTGCCTGCATGCTTACGTCACTGAAGAGATGGCAAGGTGGGCTCTGCAAGTGGGCGGTGTGGGTTCAGGGGAGAAGTGTTGCCTCGGTCCCCCGGCCCATTTGCGAAGCAGTTCTATTAGCTGGGTGTGCCTCACAACGATCCATTGCCGCACAGCAACTGACCTTATTACCGAGCCAAACAGACGTCAGAGTCTCAGGAGACATACTACCCGCTGCATCATTGGTTATTCCATCCCGTTCCAGATCATGGAGAATGCGCGTCATAAAGGAGGTGATCCCTCCATACATCCGACAGTTTGATCTTGACAAATCAGCTGATCTCTAGCACGCATATCACGTTGAGGGTCCTTTCTTCCAAACTCCACTCCGCTCGTAGTACCATTTGAATGAAAATAAACAACGCCTGACAGAACGTTGTATGATTCTATTTAACAACGTTAAACTCTTGAATCTGGACAGCACCTTTTTATAGCCAATTATAGCCTAGTTTTTCAATCCAACCATAATAAGCATGAATACAAATCAAAATATATAAGAAATGTAGGACAAATCTTAAATGTCTTAGACACACCAGCCAGGAGGAGGGAGTCATTAATCCATACATGACACAAAGGCATAGTCTTTCCTTGTCATTTCCAACCACTGCATTGCCTTTTTGGATTCAGAGGTAGTTTTCTCACCATCTGGTAGGCATAAAGTCATGACGTTGGCCTTGTTCAGGTACACTTTAATGCCCAGACGCTTGGCCAAATCTTTAACCCCTTTAAATGACCTTCTTTTCAACTGAGTCTCCTTAGGATATCGGAAATATTGATAAAGAAATATTGGTTTCTCGTTATAGCTGGCATTTCCTTTTAAATCTGGCAGCTTTCAGTAGGTTTTCCCTTGTCCTCGTGTTCACAAAGGCAATCAAAATGTGTCTAGCTCTTGGACCTGAGACCTTCCAAACTCTATAAACATAGTCAATGTCACTGGTAACAGCCGATTCAAAATTAAAGCAATCTTTAAAGATCTGAAGCACAAAGGAGATCAAATTGCTGTTGTTAGTCTCTGCCTTTTCTTCAATCCCCACCAGTCTTCTATTTTTATCTCGTAGGTTTAAGTCCAATTGCAGGCACTTCACTTTTTCTTTCTGGAGCTCTTCCTTCAGATTGTTATAGGATATAAAGCTTCCTGCAATTTCTGTACCCATGGATATAGAGCCTTTTCCCAAATCAGTAACCCTGTTATCCAGTTGAGACACCGTCAGATTAAGTTCAGCCATAGATGTCTTGACTTCACCAACATCTTGAGCCACATTCAGCAAAAGAGTATAAATGTCCTGGGAGCTGGGAGTTTTGTCCCGCTCAAAGGTATGCTTTGGTTTCTTGGGGGATTGGATACTCAGCTACCTCTATTTTCTTCTTTGAGTTTATTATCATCAATTATATATCTTGAAGGAGAGGGCCCAGGAGCTGCAGGGTTAAGCTGCTGCTTCAGTAGCCAGCATTCCAGAATATTCACACTTGCCTCTAGTGTCTTCAGTGCTAGACTTCAGTTGTTCCAGCATATTATGGTCCCTTTCTGAAAAAACGGAGAATGCTCCATTGCAGATTGCATTAAGAAAATGGTTTCTCATTTTCAGGCCCAACAGCAGCCTTTTACTGCAGTTCCAGGTCTTGGTGGAGTCCACATAGTCTGAAGCAGCAAGTCTAAGAATCAGGGAGATCCAAAATCAACTTTGCCCTTCAGTCCAAGGAGTCGCATGCACATTTATTAGTACATAGTAAAGCTGTGAGTTATCTGACCTTTGGAGTTTGCAGGTTGGTCCACATGACCCAGAAGATGACAAAAGTACGCTCAGCAGCATTTCACAGCAGAACAAGATCGTGCATGCTCTAATAGAAAAATAATTTGAAAAAGTAATCCTGATTCTCAAGGGAAAGGTGGTTCTGGCGTCTACTGAAAACACCAGTGCTATGTTTTTGTAAAAAAACCGGGCACTGGCGTTCTAATCCTCTTGATATTGCGCATGTGAATCTTGGAATGGTTGTAATAGTATATCAGTGTTTATTGCATGTTGAAATGTGTAGGTGAAGAATACAGAGAAAGACTCAACAGGCTCAACGACCCACAGTCTCTGAATGCTTCTTCGTTAGCTGACCAACCCCCACTCTACACCAATTAAAGTCTTTACTTAATTTGATGTTATTTAAAATATTTTGAAAAGGGCACCCTCACCCACTGGAAGCAGAGCACAATGTATATATTAAAAATATACCAATAATTTAGTAAATACTGGGTGGGTTAATGTTAGCCTTAATATAATCAAGACTTTGCTATAAGTTAGTTTGGGAAATCTTTCTATGCCAAGGCCGGAATTTAGCACTGTGCTTCTTTAAAAGCTAATTTACCACCAATGAAGCGGAGACTTCTATAAATTGAAAATTCTAAGGACCGATTCATCATACCAAAAGGCACTTTTCATGATATCTTCCAAGAGTTACGTCAGCTTAAAAACGCCTTAGATGCCATTTCCTCTCTATCCGAATGAGTGCCAAAGTGAATTGTATGTACTCCTGCTTGAGTCGGTATCAACGCATGAGCATGTAATTGGCTTGCAAGGTTTTCTTCATGCTCTGCGCAGCTGCACTCTAAAGTCATTGCAAAGTAAAGTTGTGTACTGCTCGTACACGTTAAGGCAATGGACTTCACACAACTTGGGTGGCTGCTGGAACCCAGACACAAGACTACTCCAGAGTTACATTTTGTACATCTTCAGATATACGAAAGTACCCCATTTGAAGAGGAAATTCTTCCTTGTAGATGTAGGGCCCGTAAACAATTGTCTGCACAATATTGAGCTGATCAGAGATGTCAGCTTAACTGATAATGCTATGCATGACATATGTGTGTTGCCTGGCCACGACTGAAACAACTTCAAGACCAAATGAACATTCCACTATACTGGGTAATTAGCCAGTGGAGGTGTCACGATACAGCTACCTTTCTGCATACAACGCTCTAGTAGGTGCTCTATGATAGGATGCTTGTCCACAGTATCGTAGCATGCTGATATGTTCTGTAAGTCTTACCATCTTCTGTAAAAGAAGCAAACACATTCAGGATTTATTTTTAGAAGGGCTGCAACTGGACGTAAATCCCATAACATATACCAGTGAGCACAGACTACTTCGGAAGCTGTTTAGCAGTCTGATGTTGAAGGAGACCAGCTTTTTCCGATGACTTGTTGCCTTGAGGAAAATGCCTGATGCACCCCAACACATCTTGAAATACTCAATTTCATCAGTGTGAGTGACCTGTCCATCATCAGGGAAAGACATTCATCCTTGGGAATTGGCAGAAGAAGAGGACTGTGGAGAAGTTGGATTGAAAAATCAATAAAAAGTCAGAAAAGCGCTGGAAACGAGGTTTGTGCTGTTCACCAATGGATGATAATTGCTGCTTCCATCTGCTTTTGGTGAATCCGGTCTCCGGCCAAGTACCTGTGGTAGATGTCCTAGGGGATTGATTTACCTCAATGTGGAGGAATTGTCCATTTTCAACAGTGTCCTGTTCCTGGCGAAAGCTTACATGAGAAAGAGCCTACCAAGAGCTATAGACAATTAAGGTGTAATTCTGTCGCCTCCCCACCCGCCCCCCAACTAACCATTTGACACCTCTGGTCAATATTCCACAAATGGGACCCAAACCTTTTCTGCTTGTATTCGATCCAATGACCAGATCAGGGTCTGATCTGAATATAGCCTCCATATGATCCAACTACCAATGTAAATCAACTACTGGTTGACTACTGGCTGAGACAAGGACGCATTCCTTTAGTCACTAGTGCAGATGATCGAGATGGCTTGAATTAAGGAGGGGAGCAGTTTGATTACTCTTGCAAGGTCCCTGCAAGAGAAACTCAATATTCTCAGAATAAGGTCAGATATCCTTCCTGATCTTGGATACTATTTTGGAAGGTTGCTTCAGAGACACCTATTCTACATAAATCAAGAAACCCAAGGAGTTTGTCACCTAAGCTGGAGTGAGCTCTGATTGCTTACCAGTTTATCAGATAACATCGGCTTTGATGAAGTTGTATTCTCATGTCTGCTTGCTGACGAAGTTTGTGCTCATCCTAGGAAATGGTTAATATGTAGTCTAGATGAATAATATCACAGATGCCTCCTCAACAACCTCAAGTTTCATCAGCTTTGTATAGCACAGTGGTGCACATGAGCCCAAAGAGCAAGCCCAGTACTGACCTGCCCAATGAAACTGCAGAAATGATCTGTGTGGGTGGAAGACAGGTAGATCCAGATGAAGAATATTCCTGGGCATGTGCATCACTTCCATCTTAAAATGTCAGTACAGAATGAAGCTTTATGAGGGAAGCCCGCGGGAGGGGGGGGGAAAGGGCGCGTGTGTTTGCCGTGAATTGGGAGTCCCTGGAGTCTGCCCTTGCTGTCTGCCCTTCAAGCCCCGCCCCCTCCTGGATATCACTGCAGCTGGACCCCGCCAGGGTGGAAGCCCGCTGGGGTGAAAGGGTGCGGGTGTTTGCTGTGAATTGGGAGTCGCCGGAGCCTGGAGTCTGCCCTTGCTGTCTGCCCTTCAAACCCCGCCCCCTCCTGGATATCACTGCACCTAGACCCCACCATGGTGGAAGCACGCAGGGGTGAAAGGGCGCGGGTGTTTGTCGCAAATTGGGAGTCCCTGGAGCCTGGAGTCTGCCCTTGCTGTCTGCCCTTCAAGCCCTGCCCCCTCCTGGATATCACTGCAGCTGAACCCTGCGAGGGTGGAAGCCCGCGGGGGTGAAAGGGCGCGGGTGTTTGCTCTCGCCTGGGTGTTCACGCACCGCAGGGATTTCCAATAGGCACATGAGTTCAGTGTGAACAACCCCATTGAGGTGAGCTTTATCTTCCGGGCTCTGAATTCTCTGGATTTCTCTCCCATCAATGGAAATGGCTGATATCATGAAAGGAGGGGCCCTCTCTTCACCCTTACCCCCCTCTTTTTCAGCAAATCCTCCCTCCTCTTGAATTCACAAGGACCTATAGTCCCCCAGGCGCATCGAAAAACCAATCTGGCCAGAAGGAAGGAAGGGGAGGCTGTTACCTAAAATCTCGGCGGACACGCAGGTAATGCAGGGTGGTGAAACTCAGGGGAACAGAGGTACAAAAGGGGTTAGAGTACCCCGACCGTCTATGGACACCGTCTGTAATCATGAGGGGGCTCTGGGGGAAATTGTATCTGGACTATCTTGCACCCACAGCCCTCAGGTGGCAGCTCCATCTCAGCTCGCTGGGGATTTCTGCCCTACTGATCAGAACCCAACTCTTGCCCTTGGACTGGCCAGTCTTTTCATGGGTGCATCTTTACCCACTGCTGACCTGTTGGGGGCTTTGATAGGGTGGCCACTGCAGCTCTCCTGGATACTTTGGCCACTGGTTGTGAAATGATTTTCAGGGGTATTGCGAATGTGACTGGCGGATGCACTTCTTCAGCTCCATCTTTGGTGTCCGTCCACACCCTCTCCTCCTTTGCTGCAAACCCTGATTCCTCAGTCCCACAACAGTTATTGGCATTCCAAGAAGTCTACCCCCCTCTCCTGTGACCATGGCTTCTGACATAGGGGACCAGGGCTGTGAGGGAGTGGGCAAGGGAAAGTTTGCTAGCCCCCCCCCCCCTCAAGCCCCTGGAGAGAGCTCATGCTGGATGCTCCCTCGGGGGCTAGGTCTTTCCTATGCCTTAGCCCCCTCTGGGTTCCTAATCCCCACATAAAGGGAAATAACCGCCTGCCGTCCCTATCCTCTACTGTATCTGCCAAACTGCCAATTTGCTTTTGTCAAGATATGCTCTCCGAGTTGGGTATGCTTAAAAATCTGCTACTGACCCTGATTAAGGAGGTGTTGGGGGTTAGAGAGGTGGTAGGAGGGGGCCTGTTAGGGGACAGGTCTGAGAGGTTGAACTCGGCTAGTGCCATAGAGCCCAATACGGCTTGCCCATGTCCCACCCTGTCCCCACGGTCTTGATTTCACCACCCACGAAGAGCCGCATAGCGGTGGTCCAACACCCAGTGTTACTCCCACTGAGGGAGCCCACAGGGAGTCCAGCTATGTGGGGGGGGGGGGAGTCTCCACCACTGCAGAACCTTGTTGTGATGGGCGTGGGCAAACTGCACTCAGTGGGGTGGGCATTAACCCCCGGCCACCGGAGGTCTTTGTCTAGGCATCATCTACGTGAAGGACGCGGTAGTAATACGGTGTTCCTCCATGGAGTTCCTAAACTTTCCCGTTTCAAGAGAACCAAGAGATGCCCTTCTGAATAAAGGCCTTCACTGGGTGCGGGGGACTGTGGGTTTGTGTTGAGGGGCTCTCTGCTAGAATGCACTAGGCTCTCCCTATGCCCTGCCAAATCAGACACTGTCAAACTGGTTCTAAGGGACGCCTATGTGGTCAGGGATGTTATGGAAAAATGCAACCGTCATGCGCGGGCGAGACAAAGTGGGATTACCGTCAGCTCCTCCCCCGATTCTGGACACCTGTCCCCGTTGGGTGACAACATTGGTAATCAACCACTCTCTGGGGCAAATCCTATCTCTCTGGGCGCAAGGCGCGTTGGGTGCCATAAGTGACATGGGCCAAAAGCTTTGTTTGGTTGTATTCTCTTTGTTTTGATGGCTATGTTGTAATTTTGCACAAGACATGTATTTTTAGGATGTACTTTGATGGCCTTTTTTGGCTTTCCATTTTACTAGGATACTGCAATGTAGAGTTTTTGGATCCTTTGTGGGCTATCTCATCCATAATCCTGCTGCCTCCAGGAGTTGCCTGTTGGCCGTGAATGGGTGGAATGGCAGTAACTGGCTGAAATTGAACGGTGGCAAGACCGAAGTCCTGGTGGTGTAGCCCCCGCACAGCCCTCGGGCGACCGCCCTTGCTTCTGCGCCAACTTGGTCTTCAGTCTTTTGGCCTATCGAACTTAGAATATGTCCCTCCCCAGCGGTGGAGGTCAAGAACTTGGGATTTAACTTCTCTGCCTCACTGTCTGTGGAAAGCCAAGAGGGAGCCATTTGTGAGGCAGGCTTCTTTCAACTTCGTGTGCTTTGGAAGGTCCTCCCTTTCTTTCCCGTCCAACTCAGACCGCTAGTTACGGCCTCCTTAGTTTTATGCCGGCTAGATTATTGTAATTCTCTGTTTTTAGCCCAGCCCCTTTATCTCTTCCACTGCCTGCAGATCTTTCAAAACTATGTTACACGTATGTGTACTGGTACCCCTTATGGTGCACATGTGTCCCTGATTCTCCGTTCTTTGTACTGGCTCCCGGTTCCCCAGTGGGTTGGCTCTAAATCACTGGTGATTGTACACCAAGCTTTTTATGGCTCAGGTGCTGAATACCTCCAAGATAAATTCCAACTCTATGCATCTACTCGGGATCTGCGGTCTAAGGTTTCTTGCCTTCTGGTTGTTCCCCGTTATGAGTTTGAGCGGGTGGGAGGCCGTTCCTTCTCAGTGGCTGCTGCCAAGTTGTAGAACTCTCTGCCAGTGCAGCTGAGGGCTACCAACAATCTATTGACTTTTTGTCGGTTGTTAAAAAGCCATCTGTTCTAATTCTCTTCAGGTATTTGCTTTGTATCTATCCCCTCCGGTTCCTTTTTAGTGCCAAGATGCTTTCGCGAACGTGTGATCTACAAAAAGAATTAACATAACAGTGAGTTTTATGGCAACAGGATCTGAGAGTGTGTTCAATGGTTGAACAAAAAGGGCTGATCTGCTGTTCACAGGCAGTGGAAATGAGCTTAGTAGACCTACCTGAAGACTGTTTTGAAACTATGAGTTCTTCTCCAGGTGCATCCTCTATTCCCACTGCCTCTGGTTGGGATGAATCATTGACCGTCTGGTGCTGCCAGTAGTGCTATGTGGCCTAGGACCTTCGATCCAAAGTGCATCGGCCGGAACAGTGGTCCTTGACTCTACGAGCCCTGGGGAAAACCTTGCTGGAAATACCATTTGTATGGATGACTGAACTTATACAGTGGTGAAAAAAGCACAGACAAAATTGGACATCTCTTTTACAAAAGATCCCCAAATAGAAGCCCCCTGGGCCGGCTTCTGTAGAGACTTTGTCTAGCTTGGTATTTATCTTAATGACGATGTTCTTGTATCCGTCTGGAGAAATAGCACTATTAGGATACCATAAGAAGCAAAGAGTGCATTTGGTCCACCCCACTGTACCTGAATCTCTATTGGTTTAATATTTTTGCGAGTGTGCCCATTGGGTCCCTGGTTTTGGTCTGTATGAGGAACTTCCAATGTAAGAGTAGCTCTTACATTTCCCAATGACATTTATATTCATATATTTTCTTTTTCTCTTTGTGCTTTGGTCTGAGCATCGAGCTCTGTACACCTAGGCTACTCCTTTCTGTGTTTGCACTCGCAGGAAAGTTGGTGAACAATCCCCCACTCTGTCTGACTGGCTGGATTCAGGGTGCTTAGGCATGACCAGATTACTTCACTCATCACAGAGTCAACTCAATTTTGAACCGGCTTCCCAGTGGCAGACCATGTAATGGCTGTCTGTGGAAGCAGAACTCTACTTCTAGATATGGAGCCTGCAAAACTGACAACAAAGTGCAGTTTCAATCCATGCTGTGCGTGGGAATATCGCCTCATGGGAGAATAAAAATGCAGCACTGTGTGGGGCGAACCTGACAGAGGGCTGTGAAGCTGTACTAGCAGTCAGCCAGGGGGAGAGTGTAAATGCAAATTGCTACATGGCATTGAAGCACCATCTACGCCCTGCCACGATGGACCAAAACCTGTGTTACTCACCTCTTATCACCGGGAAGTGTGGTGCCTCACATGATCCTTACCATGGTAGAACGCTAAGTGACACAATAAACGTTTCTAACACACACAGCTAAACAAGTTAAATGAATGCTACTTATCTGATGTTTGAGCAGCAGAGAAAGAGTAACAAACGATGGAGGTTTATGAGGAGAGACAGTTCTGATTGAAGGAAGGAAGGAACACTCACTGTTAAGTCCATTGAACAACAATTTTTTCCCTGGAATAATAGAAAATAGGATTCTGTTTGTTGAATTAATTTGGCTAAAATCAAGCTAGTTAAGCTTTCAGATAAAAAGAATAATGCTTACCTCCGTTTTTGACATAGAATTTGGGGAGTTAATGGGAACAGCTTTATGTTTCAATATAACTACTCCAATGGCCTCCAGTCTGTCCACCGGAGCCCATTTCCAGGGTAGCCAGCTTCGAAATCTTGTTGAAGACACTCCTCGATCTTTAGGTTTCCATTTTCCTTACAGTGGCAAAGGACAATGTGCTGACAAGTACTGATAACCTTTTCATTCTATTTCTAAACATTACTCCCTAGGCTCTGGTCTCAGAGCAGGCACCTGGTTTCTCCTTTTGCAGTCCGTTTGCTGTGCACCTACCAACCACCTCCTAGTCCATGATATTAGATATACTAGAAATTCTAGTGGTCTTAGTCCGTAACACTGTTTCAAATTGGAATAGTCCACCTTCATGGCTCAGTCTGAACAGTAGTCTAATTGACGAGTCTGGTAAAATTATTACCACAGAAAATAAGGCAAAAAGAGCATGCAGAAGCGGTGAGTAAAGGCTTGAATTTAGCGGGTATTCCTGCACAACCATTTGGCCTCACTTAAAATAATTCAGCACGTAGTGCAGGATAGGAATTCACCACAAGGCTGTGCAGCCACCACAAGCTGGGAATTAGAACAATAGCCTTACAAACTAAGCGTACCTAAATTACTGGTAAGTACATTTTAATGTGTGGACTAATAGGGCAGCTGGCTCACTATTTGAATATACAGGTACTTTGCATTGAGATTTGAAGCCAAGGATACACAGACAAACATGTTGGTGTAAAGAGATTACAGTAGCCTTGGTGTGCCATTTTGTCTGCCACCACTACACACTAAGCTCAGAATGTAGAAAGTCGCCTGACATTCTATTCTGTTATCCATCCTGCAAATCTTTAGATTTTAAGGCTCTACACAATATAGGCCAGGGCACATTCTTCAAAATGATAATCATCTTGCTAGAAACATAGTTGGTCAGCAGAAAGATGTTAAGATCACACCTGGGTCTTTAGCTACCTCTCTGTCACATTCTCCCTGGGCTACCTCTCGCTTTTCTAATTTCATTCTACTAACTCCCACCATTGGGACACCAGTCCCACTTTGTCAGGCTTTAGAAATTCCCTCAAAAGTAATCTTATCTCAATTGAGGGAGAATGAGATATGTCAGTTGGTAACCCCAACCGCTTACAGGATCCTCATCCTCTCCAACATGTAGCTGTATATACAGTGTATGAAAATCCTCCAATATATGTAAATCTGCTAATACATGTAAATACTGTACAATGTGAATCTTGTTCTCTGTTTTCATTATGTCTTATCAGTGCTGTCCAATTTCCAACCAACCAACAAGTTAACGTATCTGCCACTGCTACTCGCATACTAATGTAAGGCACCCAGTCTTGGGATTGACCAGTCACATTAGTCCTCATGTACAGGAGTCCTTGTTGAAAGTCTCCTTGCTAGCCAGATAAATAAAACAAATTCAAAATATTGATCTGACAATTGAGAACAAACTGTTTGATTAGTCATCCTACAACATGCAATCTTTTTTCTGTCCATAATCAGAAGCCGTACAGAAAACAATCAAATACTTCTAAAACAATTAAACTTGTGTTGTTTTAATGTGTTCCTTTTGTAGTGTGTATGGCCCAACCCATACATCTATAAAATCAAGCATGTCTATTAGAAACTGGTTGGAGTAGATGGAAATGTCACCATCCATTCATAGAGCGCAAGCAACCCAATGGCATCTAAGCACTATCCCATGTAGACGAGATGTCATGAGTGAGCTAATTCCATTATAGTTTGAATATCCCACCAGTGTCTTAAGCTGCCAGAATATGGTACAATGTTAGCTACTCTTCAGTAGGGTCAGATCGCTTGTATATAATAAATATGTCCAAGCCATTGTGTAACCCCCAGATTTTCTGAAGCACCGTCTAGTGTTCACATAAAAGGTCAATTATATTTTCTTATGATCTTTTTAACGTTTACAACAGTATTCTTGCTTGAGTTCATACCGTGTTCCAGGTTATACGATTAAAAAAGGGACTAGCATTAGAGGGATGGTCATCTATTATTAATGAAAATCATCACTTGATGGTAGATATCAATGGGCAACATGCATAAATCTGTTTATAACACCCTAACCCCTGTCTCTTGCTGGGAAGAATAAGGTGGTTCTGTTTTGATTTTGGTAGATAAGCTTATGCCGTGAAAATCAGAACTCCAAAGGGGACCCATCATGACGAAAAGGAAACCTACATCTTCTGAATATTGGTTTAACAAGATGTGACGTTTGGACTGATGACTAAGTGCTCGGTTACATTAAATGTTCTGCCAAGGTGTTTATTCAACAAGTAGAAAAATATATATATTGAATGGACATCTGCCTATGGACACATAGTCACCGCTCAGAACCACGGTGTCAATTCTAACCTGACCACATTTTTATTTGTATTTAACTTAACATTTTATATACTATGTTTTCTATTTATGCAATTTGATTTGTACACATGTGCTTAGAGGAAAGTTTCATAAAATATATGAAAGTGCATTATAAACGAGTAATGTTTACCATTGCAAACATAATTTGTATTGGCTGTTATATTCTCAGAAGTTAAAACTAAATAAATATATGTTTGCAGCTGCTGGTATTTTTTTGGGTGTCGTCGTGTTTTTAAAAGGCAGAATGAGAAATGAATGGCTGCAGATTGCAAATGCTCTGCTATGAATGAGCTTTCTTAGTCAAATTGCAAAAAAGGTGGTTTCCTACGGCGGATTTCCTTAAAGTAACAATTTTCTGTTGTCATTCTCACTTACTGAAGAATATCCATGCTTCGTGAAAAGACGATGTACAAAAAATGACAACTTCTTGTCGTGTCTTTATTTTTATATGGCTAGACAGCGATGATAGGTTATGTCATTGTTGGACCCCAGTGGTTTGGAACTGTACTTGACTAACGCTAACATGAGGCTGCATGTGTTTAATTCCTATGCTAGGCAAAGGGCGACAATAAGAGGCATATGCACCATTCCTTTAGTCCTGTTCTTGAGCGGAAACATGTTTTCATGTCTAGATTTCTGTGACTCTCTGACCGGCTGCCCCTTCCTGGATAAAAATTATGCTGTCTGCTTATCACTGCACTCACACACTCCTCCCTCTCCCGTCTATGCCTATATATGCCCACAAGTGTACTCTGCATATGTCTGTTTGCAACACCCGTCTTCCTCCTCACCCTGTGCACTGCGCTGTATTGTCTCCTGTGACTAAGTCAGCACTTGGAAAATATGCACAATAAAATAACAATAAAATAACGTGGTGCTAAGAAGTGATTTAGTTTGCAGTGCATGTTTTACAAATAAATGAACATACGCCTTCTCTTCATGCTAGTTTTATTTGTTGAATGGAAGGTTAGACAAGCATTGGCAAAATCAACACGGTTGGCTTCCCTATAACAATTCTATGTCAGGGTGCATGTGGGAACAGTGTATATTTGGCACACGCCAGGTTCTCAGCAGATTTTGCACCCGAGAGAAACCTTCATGCCAGATGTGTTTTGAAAATGATAAGCAATTATTACATATGAGCTTTACACATGTAACAAATTGAAGCACTAGCATGCTTCCCTGATTTGTTTTATTTACAAATGTCATCCTGCTTTTCCAGATCAGTGTGAAGAAAATTGTATTTCAAATATCCACATGAGTGAACAAAGTCAGAGGGCTGACTGTCAGGAGTGAACGGGTACTCCTTCTCGGCCTGGCCGAGGAGGCCTACCACAGGGATTCACAAAGCAAGATGTGCCCCAGAGGTGGGGGCGTGGAATTTGGGAGGGCCCCTGTCTGTCCCTTCTGCCTGTGCCTGCATGGTTGAACTCAATACCACCCTTTTCTGACCCACACCTATTATGCACAATGATGGCCAGTTTCTGTCTATTTGTCTCATAGGGCTACATCACTCAGAAGGCCTGGCTCTAGAAGAGGGACATAGTGAGTGACAGGATTGCAGAGCAAGCCAGACATTGTTGAGATATTTGTTAATATGGTGGTATTTTCACCAAGTGGCTATCCCTGATCTATTGGACCCTGGTATATAATCCCACTCAACAATTCTGTATTTTTAGTTAAATTTATTTAAATCAAAGAAACTCAAAGGTGGACCCCTTACTTTATGCAGGGGAAGGTACCACAATAAGATACACGGATTTTGATGAATTATTCACACAATTAAAGTTGGCCTGCTGTTGACAGCCCCACTAAATGTAATACACACAATCACACAACAGAATGATGTTTCTGATTCTAGTTCTAATGGTATCACCCTATTGTAACACAAACCATTACTGTGAGGTCCAAAGCCATGAATGGAAAACAGCAATTAGAAATGAAACAGTAGGTGGGGGGTTGGGTTGAGGCATATAGTAAACCGGGGATCAAGTAGGGGTGGCTGCATGGGGTCTCCCCCACATTATCAATATAAAAAACATGTTTCTCCAGCATGGGGTCTGGCATGGATTCACATGCTCATGAATATTCCCCGCAGTCAGGCTGGGAATCCTCGGTAAAGAAAAAACCAGTATCAGTTTCGTTTCTGATCTGTCTTTCGTAGTAATAACCAATCACTGGTCTCTGCGTCATACTGACCACAGCCAATGACTGCCCTCTACCTAAGCACTGCCTCTGGCAGCCATCTTCAGATTTTTACCGCACGTTCATGTGTTGGGATCCTCGTGCTATTGCTCTCGAGCGTTAGTGCTATTTTTTCACGTTTTTTTCTCAAAAACTTCGGTTTTTTCGGTCAAAAGAGCCTCAAGCTCCACCGACTCTCCATCCGATCAACGGGGACCCGTGTCGGATTCGTCTGCGCCCCTCAAGGGTGAAGATTTCGTCGAGCTATGCTTTTGGAGGATTCCAGAAGCTTCTCAGGCCCGGACATGGCCCAGGAGAAGGGAAGCTCGACGCCCGGAAAGCTGTTCAGGGTCTGCCCTGGATGCCAGCTGCAGAACGTCTTTAAGGAGGACGAACACTCCTTTTGTCTCTACTGCTTACATGAGGACAAGACGCACGTGGAGAAGGACTGTGCGTTTTGCGGCAATATGTCGGAGCGGACCATGAAGGACCGCCATCAACGTCTCGCCAACTGGCTGGAAGGGAAGAGCCCGTCAGGCGAGAAGAAGAGGAAGAAATCCGAGCGGTCTTCTAAGACCTTTGAGGACGCCCCGGCGACGGGGGTCCAACACAAGGCCAAGCACCGCGAGTCCGCTGGCACCGGGAGCGCCGAACGGTCGGGCTCTACGGGCGCCAGGCAGGGCGCACCCTCCCCGGCACCTTCAACCACGAGCCAACGCTCTGGGTCGGGTAAGAGGAAGGGCGAGCACCCGGCAAAGCTCCTGGAGAGGCCCCGGTCGAGCTCGAAGGCCCCATCGGAGGGGGAGCGAGGCAGTGTCCCCCCCTCAAGGATAAGGCGGTGAGCGCACCTAAGGTGGTGAAGGCCTTAATCCATCCGGCCAAGCCCTCTATCGAAACTGTCGCGGCGGCCCTGGCTCAGCCTGTGGAGGCTACACCAGTGGTGGCGACCTCGGGGCTCAGAGTCTCCCTGCCACCTCGGAGGGAGTCCTCTTTTGTGCCCATCGATAGGACCCCCGTGAAATCCCCGGCGGGGAAGAAAAAAGGGGGGCAGGGCGTCGTCGTAGATTCGGCTTCAACCTCGGAGGAAGAGCTGATCGAGGTCTTAAGCCACGGCCTTGGCGTGGAAGAAGACCGGCCCGTCGGGATGGATCCCGACGCAGGTGACGACGACATCGTCGAGGGTGCCGACGGGGCCCCTGATCGCCCGTCGGATTCCCCTCTGCCAGCGCCGCAAGACAACTCGGCGGCCATTTTGTTGGCTATACAGTCCTTATGCTCAGAGATAAGGACGAGACTACCGTTGCCGACGGAGGAACCTCTCCCGTCGGGGGATCCTGAACCGGGACCTTCTGGTGTTCCCCCGCCCAAGAAAAGAAGGATTCACCCTCCACCTCCTTTTCAGCCGTCGCGCCCCGTCCAGCCCTCCTCCCCGTCCACCCGAGGGGATGATACGGGGACTGACACGGCAGCGACGGGTACGGACGACGAGGTATACGACGAGGATCTACCGTCGTCACCTCCCACCAGGGCTTCTCCGCCCGACGAGATTGGATCGTTCCACTCCATGATCGCCAGGGCATCCGAGCTTTTCCAACTCTGCCCTGAGGAGAAGAAAAAGGAAGGATTCCTTTATCAACGGCGCGAGGCCAAGAGGAAGACGGTCCTCGCGGTGCCTCTACTGGACGACATTTGGGATGAGGGCCTCGCCCTCCTCAAGAACCCTTCCACAACGCCAGCTACAAGAGACTAGTACGAGAAGAAGTACCGGGTCCCGGACGCGGCCCCCCTGTGCCTCCGGGCGCAGCCTACCCCGGACTCCGTCGTCTCCGCGGCGGCCAGGAAGAAAGCGGGGGGGGTGCGGCCTCCACATCGACTTCCCCACCGGACGGCGAGGGAAAGAAATTGGACGCTATGGGACGCAGGGTCATCTCGTCTGCAGCGACGACGATTAAAGCGGCCAACGCCTTGGCTATCGTGGCCCGCTACGACAGGGAGCTATGGTACAAACTGGCTCCCCTGCTGGACTTCCTACCGGACGACAAGAGGGCGGATGCCCTGGAGATCCTACAGGAAGGTGAGGTGGCGTCGGACCACGCCATCACTATTGCGACGGACATCGCCGACACTGGGTTTCGCCAGTTGGGCAACGGCGTGTGCCTTAGGCGGCGTGGATGGCTCAAGGCTACGGACTTCCGTCAAGACGTACAGACCAGAGTCCTGGACATGCCGTTCGATGGGAACAACCTGTTTGGGAAAACAGTGGACGATTCCCTTCAGGCCATTAAAGCGGACACTGAGACGGCCCGGGCCCTTGGGGTTCTGCAGCAACGACGGACGCCCTTTCGGAGCAGCGGAGGCAAGGGCGCCTCCAAAGGTTCCGGCGGTGGTTTCTCCACCTACCGTCAAGCGGCCCGCTCGTCGTCTCAGGAGGCCTACAGAGGACGAGGCAAGTCTGGCGGACCCCGCCGTCGTCGCCAAGGAGGTCAAGGCGGCAAAGCCTCGTCGAAACAAGATTGAACCGGCCGTGGGGTCGGGCCCCCACCGAAGCACCCCGGTGGGAGGCCGGCTGGCGAGCCCATCTCCACCGACCGTTGGGTGCTGGACGCCTTAGCCCGGGGCCACGCGCTCGAGTTTCAAAGAAGGTGCCCGCGCGTCCCCCCCGTGGCCAGGAAAGAGCTTCACGTCCCTCAGCTTCTCCTGGAGGTAAAGGCGATGCTCAGGAAGGGCGTCATCGAACTCGTCCCAAAGAGGCTTCGGGGCTCCGGAGTTTACTCGAGATACTTCCTCGTCGTTGGATTTGGAGGATGCCTACTTCCATATTCCCATCCTAAAGGGGCACCGAAAATTCCTCAGGTTTGTGGTCCAAGGGCGTCACTACCAGTTCAAAGCCCTCCCCTTCGGACTACGGTTGGCACCCAGGGTATTCACCAAGTGCCTTGCACCGGTGGCGGCGCAGCTGCGCCGCGAGGGGATCCACGTCTACCCCTACCTGGACGACTGGCTCATCCGAGCCAAGACGAGGGAGCTCGCCGTGGAGCACACGGCAAG
Source organism: Ambystoma mexicanum (assembly GCF_040938575.1). Lineage (NCBI taxonomy): Eukaryota > Metazoa > Chordata > Amphibia > Caudata > Ambystomatidae > Ambystoma > Ambystoma mexicanum. Next base: position 917,715,615 of record NC_090926.1, on the reverse strand, counting down.
GACCGTCCAACTTCTCACGGACCTGCGATTCTCCGTGAACTACGCCAAGTCCCACCTGGTACCTGCGCAAAACGCACTGTTTCTGGGAGCGAAGCTCGACACAGTGTCCCTTCTGGCCTCCCCGTCAGAGGAAAGGACCAGGTCCATCCTGGGCAAGGTACAGCGGATGTTGGTTTCCGACGCGGCCAAGGTGAGGTCCATCAAGTCCCTCCTCGGAATGATGTCTTCTTGCATCTACCTCATTCCCATGTGCGGGCTCCGAATGCGCCAGTTGCAGGAGTTCCTGGACGCGCGCTGGATCCAAACGACGGGGCGGCTTCGAGGAGAGGATCACACTCGACGAGAGTTTCCGCCGAGCGGTCCGGTGGTGGGGCACCCGCGCGCATCTGACGGCGGGCATGGACTTCCAGACCCCAGACCACCAGGAGACAGTGACCACGGATGCCTCCCTGGAAGGGTGGGGAGCGCACACCGAAAATCTGCACGCGAGAGGCCTTTGGCTCCCGACGGAGAAGTCCCTCCATATCAACGTCCTGGAGCTCCGTGCAGTGTTCTGGGCCCTCAGGTCCTTCCTTCCGTCCCTCAAGGGCAAGGTGGTGAGGATCTTCACCGACAACACCACCACCATGTTTTACATCAGGAAACAGGGCGGAACCAGGGCCCCAGCACTGTCCAAGGAGGCGCAGGACCTGTGGCATTGGGCCGTCGCCCAAAGGATGTTTCTGGTGCCGTTTCATCTGGCAGGGATAAAAAACACCATCGCCGACTCACTCAGCAGGGAGCTGCGCTCGTGCCACGAGTGGGAACTACGGCAGGATCTAGTGGATCGCCTCTTCCGACGGTGGGGCACACCCCAGATCGACCTGTTCGCGACGGCGACGAACTCCAAGTGCCGGAGGTTCGCCAGCAGGTTTCCCAAGCCAAGGAGGATGGGCGATGCTTTCTCGTTCCCCTGGGCGGGCCTGTTCCTATACGCGTTCCCTCCATTGCCACTACTGATCCGGCTCATCAACCAGCTCAAGAGGTCACGGTGCAGGATGATCCTCGTAGCACCTGCGTGGCCGAGGCAGATATGGTTCCCGGACCTTCTGGACTTGTCAGCGTCCCCGTCAATCAAGCTGCCAGTGGACGCGGATCTGCTCTCCAGGGAAGGGGGCGCCATCCTCCACCACGACCCGAAGTCGCTGAACTTGCAGGCCTGGCTCCTGCAGCGCTAGAGTTTGGAGGATACGACATACCGGCCGACTGCAGAGAGGTTCTTGCAAAGGCCAGGTCGTCCTCGACTCTTAAATGCTACGGACACAAATGGAAGAGGTTCTCTGTCTGGTGCCACGCACAGAAGATTAACCCTCTAAGGATTACGGCTCCCCAAGTACTGCCGTACCTGTTGACGCTGGCCAAAGCTGGACTGGCACACGCGTCCATCAAGATTCATCTTGCTGCGATCTCCCGATACACTAGAACCACGGGGCGGACGTCCTTGTGGTCTCATCGTCTGGTGAAAGAGTTCATGAAGGGACTGTTCAGATCGTTCCCGCCAGTGAAGGCTCCCGCCCCGGCGTGGGAGCTCAACGTGGTGCTGACCAAGCTCATGGGACCTCCGTTCGAGCCTCTGCACTCGGCCCCGTTGAAGTTCCTGTCGTGGAAAACAGCGTTTCTTGTGGCCATCACCTCCGCACGACGGGTGGGAGAGATCCAGGCCCTTTCCTGCAAGGCCCCGTACTTGACTTTTCACGACACGAGGGTGGTGCTCAGGACGCACCCCTCCTTCATGCCCAAGGTGCCGTCGGACTTCCATCTCAACAAACCCTTGGTGTTGCCTGTGTTTTTCCCGTCGCCTTCGTCGCCGGCTGAGAGGACTTTGCACTCGCTGGATGTGGCTAGAGCGCTGAAGTTCTACGTGGATCGCACGAAGTGTTTTCGGAAGACGTCACAACTCTTTGTGAACTTTGGACCTGTCAATCAGGGGAAGGCTCTCTCGGAGGCTTCCATTTCCAGGTGGCTCTCCGGTTGTATCATGTACTGTCACCGGTTGGCAAACCGACCGCTGCCTGGCCGTCCGAGAGCACATTCCACCAGAGCGATCGCAGCTACCACGGCGTTCCTATCTGGTGTGCCCCTGCTGGACATTTGCAGGGCTGCTACGTGGAGGTCGACGCACACCTTCACGAAATTCTACTGCGTCGATCGGGATTCCAGGGAGGAGTCCAGGGTCGGCCAAGCAGTGCTGCGCAACCTGTTCGCCTGAGGTGAGCCTGGTAAGGAGGTAAGATTGCTTAATGTTGAGTTTGATGTGATGCTTAATGTTGAGCCTTTGCCACATCCCGTGGTTGTGCATGTGGGTACTGCTATGTATTCTTTATTCATGAGCATGTGAATCCATGCCAGACCCCATGCTGGAGAAGGAACAAGTTACTTACCTGTAACTGTTGTTCTCCAGCATGGGTCTGGCATGGATTCACATGCGGACCCTCCCGCCTACCCCTCTGCGGCTCTTCACTTGGTCATACTGCCACTTCACGTGCTTCCAAATCTGAAGATGGCTGCCAGAGGCGGTGCTTAGGTAGAGGGCAGTCATTGGCTGTGGTCAGTATGACGCAGAGACCAGTGATTGGTTATTACTACGAAAGACAGATCAGAAACGAAACTGATACTGGTTTTTTCTTTACCGAGGATTCCCAGCCTGACGACGGGGAATATTCATGAGCATGTGAATCCATGCCAGACCCATGCTGGAGAACAACAGTTACAGGTAAGTAACTTGTTCCTTTCCATTCAAGGTTTTCGACCTCGCAGTAAGAAATACGTTGCTTTAAAGTAGATCATTCTAATAAAATAATCTAATTTTAGCACACAATTGTAGTCGATAATTGCATCGCTGCTTACTGGCCAGTATTTTCAAACTATCTTCAGTTAAAATTTACATAAAATGTGTGTTGGTATAATCAATCAGCAGGTTTAGTACATTTACTCCAGCATTGGGTCTGGCATGGATTCACATTCTCATGAATATTCCCCGTCGCCAGGCTGGGAATCGTCGGTAAAGAAAAAATCTGTTTCAGTTTTGTTTCTGAACTGTCTTTCTACTAATAACCAATCACTGGTCTCTGGGTCATATTGCCCCAGCCAATGAATGCCCTCTACCTAAGCCCCTCCTCTGGCAGCCATCTTTAGATCTTTACCGCACGTTCAAGTGTTGGGAGTCCTCGTGCTTAGCTCTCAAGCTTTTACTGCGTATTGCGTTTTTTCAAAGAGGTTACTCTTATTTTTTCATTCTAATCGAGCCTCAAGCTCCACCGATTCATCTTCCGATTAACGGACCCGTTTCGGAAATCTCTACGCCCCTCAAGGGCGGAATTTCATCGAATTTCACTTCTTGGAGGATTCAGGAAGATCTTTGAGGCCTACCCCACATGGACATGGCGCAAGACAAAGGAGACTCGACGCCTGTTGGATCCAAGCTGTTTAGGATCTGCCCAGGATGTGGTCTACAGAACGTCTTCAAGGAGGATGAGGGCTCCCGGTGCCTCTACTGTCTGCACTCCAAGCAGTCGCACGTGGAGGAGGACTGTGCGTTCTGTTAGAACATGTCCATCCAGACCATGAAGGACCATCGTACATGGCTCGCTAACTGGCTGGAGGCGAAGAGCCCAGCTGCAGGTGAGAAGAGGAAGTCTGAGCAGTCTTCTAAGACCTTTGAGGGTGCTCCGGCGACGAATACCAACAAAAGGAAAAGCACTGCGAGTCCGGGAGTGCCGTTGGTTCGGGCTCCTCGGCTGCCGAGTCGGGCGCACCATCGCCAATGCCATCAACCACCAGCCAACGCTCCGGCTTGAAGAGGAAGTCGGACAACCCAGCCCCGGTCGGCCCCGATGGAGAAAGCCAAGGGGGAGCGAGGTGGTGACCACCCCCCCCCCAACAGTGAAGGCCTCAGACGCGCCTGAGGTCATGAAGGCCCAGAATCACCCTGCTAAGGCCTCGATTGAGGGAGTCGTGATGGCCCTGGCGAAGCCTGCAGAGATGACCCCAGTGGATACGACCTCCAGGACTAGAGTTTTCCTGCCATCCCGGAGGGAATCGTCTTTCCAGCCTATCGAAAGGACCTCTGTGATACCCCGGGCCGAGAAGGAGGAGGGGGGGCGCGATATACCTAACAGACTCAGTTACCTCCTCCGATGACGAACTGTCTAGCCTCAAGGTAGTCCTTGACAAGAGGTTCGGCGAGGTCAGGGCCTATGTGAAGGATCCCGATGAGGCGGACGTGGAGAGCGAAGGGTGGAGCACCCGTCGCAACCGATGCCCCCCCGATGGACAGGTCAGATGACATTTTGCTGGCACTGCACACCTTGTGTACAGAGATAAGGACAAGATTGCCCTTACCTCTGGCGGACGATCCAGCTGCGCCTGGACCGCCAGGGAGTCCTCCAGCCAAAAGGAGGCAAGTCCATCCTCCCCCGCCCTTGCATCCTTCACCTCCATCCCCTCTGCCGAGGGATGAGACCGAGACTACATGGACGGATGATAGTGGCAACGATGGAACGGATCTCCCATCGCCCCCTCCCCAGGCTTCCCCTCCTGACGTAATTGGCTCCTTTCACACCATGATCGCCAGGGCTTCAGAGCTTTTCCAGCTATGCCCCGAAGAACAGAAGGAGGGGTTCCTTTATCACGAGGCCAAGAGGAAGACCGTCCTCTCAGTCCGGCTGTTGGATGACATCTGGGACAAAGGGGTGTCCCTTCTGAAGAACCTGTCCACGGCCCCTGCGAAGAGAGACCAGTACGAGAAGAAGTACTGGGTCCCAAACTCCGCTCCCATGTGCCTCAGGGCACAGTCGTGCCCGTACTCGGTGGTCTCTGCGGCGGCCAAGAAGAAATCGGCTGGGGCGACGGCATCGACTTCCACGTCTCCACCGGACGGCGAGGGGAAGAAGCTAGATGCCATGGGACGTGATGTCATCTTGTCGGCAGCGACGACCATTAAGGCGGCCACCGCTTTCGCTATCGTGGCCCGCTACGATAGGGAGCTGTGGTTAAAAATCGCCCCCCTCCTGGACTTCCTTCAAAATGACAAGAGGGCGCAAGCCCTTGAAATCCTGCAAAAGGGCGAGGTGGCGTCGGACCACGCCATCACGGTTGCCACGGACATCGCCGACACCAGTTTTTGCCAGATGGGCAACAGCGTTTGCCTTCGCCGGCACGGTTGGCTCAGGGCCACCGACTTCCGTCAGGACGTACAGACGAAGGTACTGAACATGCCCTTCAAAAGGGAACAACCTCTTCGGCAAGGCAGTGGAGGAGTCACTGCAGGCCATCAAGCCAGACACTGAGACTGCCCGTGCCCTGGGCACGCTACATCAGCGACGACCGTCCTTTCGGTCCTCCGTAGGCAGTCCCAAGTTGCCCTTAAAGCATTCGGCGGCAGCTCTTCGTTGCACCGCCAGGCGGCCCGCTCGTCGCAGGAAGCCTACAGAGGACGTAACAAGGCCGGTGGACATTGTCGCCGTCGCCAAGGAGCCCAAGGTGGCAAGGCCTCGGCGAAGCAGGACTGAAACGGCCGTTACGTCGGGCCCCCACTCCCGGTGGGAGGCCGGCTGGCAAAATTCATCAGCGTTTGGAAATCCATCTCCATCGACCGTTGGGTGCTGGATGCCCTGGCCCACGGGCACACTATGGAGTTCCAAAGAAAGTGCCCAGACTTTCCACCGGTGGCCAGGAAAGACCACATCCCACAACTACTTCTGGAGGTACAAGCAATGCTGGCAAAGGGCGCGATAGAACTCTTCCCGAAGAGGCTCCAGGCCTCCGGAGTATACTTGCGGTACTTCATCGTCTGAAAGAAGACCAGCGGCTGGCGGCCTATCCTGGACCTCCGCTGCCTCAACCAATACATAAAATCCCAAAAATTCTGGATGGTCACCCTTCAGCACGTGCTGGGACAGCTGGAAAAAGGGGACTTCCTGTCGTCGCTGGACTGGAGGATGCATACCTCCACATCCCTATACACAAAGGACATCTAAAGTTTCTACGCTTCGTGGTCCTGGGGCAGCACTATCAGTTCAAGGCACTGCCCTTCGGTTTGAAGTCGGCACCAAGTGCCTGGCACCGGTGGCAGCACGGCTGCGCCTGCAGGGGATCCACGTCCACCCCTATCTGGACGATTGGCTCATCCGAGCGAAGTCAAGGGAACTCAGTCTACCACACACGAGCACCGTCCGCCTGCTCACAGAACTGGGGTTCTCGATAAACTTTGCAAAGACCTGCTTGGTGCCATTGCAGGACGCCCTGTTCCTGGGAGCCAGGCTCAACACGGTGGCGCGGCTGGCTTCACCGTCGGAGGAGAGGATTGTTAGGGAGAATTCTCATTTATGGCTAATTTCCCTCACCTAGTGAGTCCCTCAGCAGCTTTGCTGGATTTCTGGAGTTTATTTTTCCACCTGGGAAGAGTGTGAACCTTTTTCCCACTCTTACAGTGTCTTTGCTGTGTATATTTTCACTGTTTGTGTGATCTTGGGCTCTGGAGCCACACCACTCCATGAGCCCCACTTTTTGTGTGTGTTACAAAGCACCTTCAGTGCAGTGACACAGGGCTGTCTTTGAGACTTCCCCCTGACTCAATTTTTTCTGGGGCTGACTACTTTCCCCCAGAAACAGATAAAGTTGCCATTAACTTTATATAGTCACTTTAAACTGCAGACCCAGTACACCCCATCTTACATGGAGTATTGGAAAGGGTTAACTCTTATCCCTTTTTGTCTGTACCTCTTGGAGCCTTGTTTCGCTCCCTTAACATTAAGACTTGGCTGGTGGCAGTGGTCTCTACCCTAACTTTTCTACCGTGATTATAGTATATAAACGTGGTACTGTTTTAGGCAATTGTATTAGCCTCGAACATAAACCAACTTTATCAAATACATTTTATTTTGGCTCCGGTCGGGTTTAGTCGCCATTTCTTTTTGTTAAAGTCCTTCTTGTGTTTTACTTTTCGTGCCAAACCAGGTTTTCCTTCTTTGTTCGCCGTCCTTTGGCAGGCTTCTGCGAAGAAGCCCTCCTTTGGCGTCTGGGTGTCTAGGTGGGCTGAATGTGAGGGAGGGGTTTAGTCACCCCGTGCACAGGGTCTCCTTGGAGACCCAAGTCGCGCTTTGTGTCGATTGGCTAAGGTGGTTGTCTGGGCTGGACAACCCCCCTGCTGTGTGATTGACAGCCAGGCTGTGTGAATGGGGGATTTTGGCATAAAAGGCAGGACTCTTGGGCTGGAAGTCAGTGTCGCCACTGGAACTGCAAGAACCGAAGAGAAGCGGAGAAGAAGACGGCTGCTGCAACTCCCGAGTCCCGTTGAAGCCCTGCTCCAGTCCTCGGCTATCTACCCTTCAACGACAGAGAAGATCCAGTCCGGAGTCTTCTTGCCTTGAGCCTGGTGGGATCACCCAGCTCACCTTCTACAGCCAGAGAATCCTCTTCTGGGTCGAAATCACTGCACTGAACTGTAGTGGTCCGGATAGCATTCAGAAGAGCCCTCTCCTGTTTTAAAGGAGTGCAACTTTTGTTCACCGTTGTTTCGCTGCTGCTGGCTTCATCCCTGGGTACTGCAGATCGCCCCAGATGTCCTCCTTCTTGTTCCCACGACTGAAGCTTCAAGAACCGTGAGTCAGCATGAACTACCAGGAACAGCTGCCGTAGCACCAGCTTTCTTCATACGAATAAGGTACTGTGTCCATTTGGTAGTTCGCTCCGTCCGACCTTGAGGAATCGGGGTGAACCCTTTTCCTTTCCAAAGGCTTGTCCTTTCTTTCTTCCGTCTTATAACTTTTGCCTCCCTTTGACAATATCCAGTACTCCTGGCAACGTTAATCTTGAACTGTTCTAACCGTGTGATCCTCTACAACAGAGCCTCTGCTCCATTTGACACTGGCGCAGGCCTATTGACTTCATCTGCCTCTTAGAACACGTCCTCTGATCCCATTGCCTTGACAAAAGTATTGCCTATGATTTTTATCCCCTATTCTCTTGTGTTAATTATTTGTGCTAAGTGTGTTTGACTTCGGGTACATTTCTTCCCGCGAGTACGCTTTTTCTTTCATAAGACCGAACTGTCATTACTGTCAAAAAGTGATCGCGTATTAACCCACGGTAACGTCTTTGTTTCGCAACACTGGTCTGTCAAATCCAAATGTACTTACCTTGAATTGATCTGCACAGGTGGAATTGGTTGTTGTGTAGTATATTTAGAGTGTGTTTTTATTTAATTGGTTTAAAAATAAATGGTTTTAAACAGAAACCTTGAGTCAGTGTTGGTTTGAGTCACAGTAATTGTAGTCCTTTGTGTAATCTCTACTACTGCTCATTTGCTCTTGAGATAACCATTGCTACCACTTTACAGTGTATTACAGGCTTGTACCAAAGGTGAAATTGTACTACCACTTGTGGTTTTAATTGTGTGCAGTGGTCCCTAAGGGCACTGCATATGATTCTGCCTAACAAGGATAAAGGCCATCCTGGGCAAGGTACAACGGCTGTTGACCATGGAAGTAGCCAGGGTGAGGTCCATCAAGTCCCTGCTCGGCATGCTGTCATCATGCATCAACCTTGTGTGACTGTGCAGGTTGCGGATGCGGCCGCTGCAGGAGTTCCTTGACGCTCGGTGGATATAAGTGGCAGGAATAATAGCTACAATAGCTACCTCAACAGGACTTTCCGTCAGGCGATCCAGTGGTGGGGCACCCGCGTGCATCTCGCGACAGGCATGAACTTCCAGACCCCAGCGCATCAGGAGACGGTGATGACGGATGCCTCCCTGGAGGGATGGGGCGCGCACACCAGAGATCTCGACGCAAGAGGCCTTTGGCTCCCAGAGGAGAGGTCACTGCAAATCAACATCCTGGAGCTTCAGGGCGTGTTCTGGGCCCTGAGGTGCTTCCTTCCATCCCTCAAGGGCAAAGTGGTAAGGGTCTTCACCAACAACACTACCACGATGTTCTACATCCGGAAGCAGGGGGGCTCCAGATTCCCAGCTCTCTCCAAGGAAGCCCAGGATATGTGGCACTGGGCTGTCACCCAGGGGATGTTCCTGGTACCCTTTCACCTGGCAAGAATAAAGAACACTGTCGCCGACTCACTCAGCAGGGAGCTGCGCTCTTGCCACGAATGGGAGCTTCAGCAAGATCAAGTAGATCTCCTATTCCGACGATGGGGCAATCCCAGATCGATCTGTTCACGACGGCGACAAACACCAAGTGCCGGAGGTTCGCCAGCAGGTTTCGCCAGCATGGGGGATGCATTCTCCTTCCCCTGGGACGGCCTGTTCCTCTGTGTTCCCACTGTTGCCGTTGCTCCTGCAACTCAGTCAACTCAGACAGTCCCGGTGCAGGATGATCCAGATATGGCTGAGATATGGTCGAAGCAGATATGGTTCCTGGACCTTCTGGACATGTCAGTGTCCACTCCAGTCAAGGTACCGACGGACGTGGATCTTCTTGCCAGGGAAGGAGGTGTGATTCTGCATCACGAACCAAGATCTCTGAACCTGCAGGTCTGGCTACTGCAGCACTAGAGTTCAGAGGCGACGACATCCCGGCGTACTGCAAGGAGGTACTTGCCAAGGACAGGGCTTCCTCGACTCTTAAGTGCTATGGACATAAATGGAAGAGGTTCTCGGTCTGGTGCTGTGTACAGAAGATCAACCCTGCCGTGCTTGCTGTCGCTGGGCAAGGTGGGGCTGACGCATTCTTCCATCAAAATGCATCTGGCGGCTATCTCCTGCTACACCAGAATTCTGGGGCAGTCGTTGCTGTGGTCTCACCGCCTGGTGAAGGAGTTCATGAAAGGACTGTTCCGCTCGTTACCGCCGGTGAAGGCTCCGGCGTGGGAGCTCAATGTGGTGCTGACCAGGCTCATGTGCCCGCCATTCGAGCCTTTGCATTCAGTGCTGCTGGCGTTTCTTGTGGCCATCACCTCTGCACGACGAGTGGGAGAGATGCAGGCCCTCTCCTTTAAGCCTCCGTATCTGACATTCCACGAGATGTGGGTAGTGCTGAGGACGCACGCACCCCTTCTTCATACCCAAGGTGCCGTCGGACATCCATCTCAACGAGCCCCTGGTGTTACCTGTTTTCTTCCTGTCGCCTTCCTCACCGGCGGAGAGGACTTTGCACTAGCTGGATGTGGCTAGAGCGCTGAAGTTCTACATGGACCGCACAAAGAGTTTTCGGAAGCTATCACAGCTGTTTGTGAACTTTTGCACTGTGAACCAAGGGAAGGTCCTCTCCAAGGCTTCCATTTCCAGGTGGCTCTCCGGCTGCATCATGCACTGTCATCAGTTGGCAAACCGACCGTTGCCCGGCCGTCCAAGAGCCCATTTGACCAGAGCAATCGCTGCTACTACGGCGTTCCTGTCTGGTGTGCCCCTGCTGGGCACCTGCAGGGCTGCTACATGAAGGTCGACTCACACCTTCACAAAATTCTACTGCATTTACCGGGACTACAGGGAGGAGTCCAGAGTCGGCCAAGCAGTGCTGCGCAACATGTTCGCTTGAAGGTGAGCCTGGTGAGGAGGTAAGAGATGCTTAATGTTGAGCCTTGCCACCTCCCGTGGTTGTGCGTGTGTGTACTGCTATGTATTCTTGTATTCATGAGCATGTGAATCCATGCCAGACCCCATGCTAGAGAAGGAACACGTTACTTACCTGTAACTGTTGTTCTCCAGCATGGGTCTGGCATGGATTTACATGTGAACCCTCCCTCCAACCCCTCTGCGGCTCTTCTCTTGATCCTAATGCCACTTTACGTGCTACCAAATCTGTAGATGGCTGCCCGAGGAGGGGCTTAGGTAGAGGGCATTCATTGGCTGGGGACAGTATGACCCAGAGACCAGTGATTGGTTATTAGTAGAAAGACAGTTCAGAAACTAAAGTGAAATTGATTTTTTCTTTACCGAGGATTCCCAGCCTGACGACGGGGAATATTCATGAGCATATGAATTCATGCCAGACCCATGCTTGAGAACAACATTTACAGGTAAGTAACTTGTTCCTTATCTTCTCCAGTATCAAAAACAGGCATTGGTACCAGAGAAGAATTGCATAGATAAATTACATATATGTACACATATATACAGCAGTTTACCCTCCTGTGTGAACGTGGGGTTTGGGGTTTCTAGCATGTGCATGCAATTTGAATGCAGGCTATAATTTTTTATCTTTTTTTTTAATTAAATGTGTTGGTTTGATATGAAACTTTGACATTATGTTTTATGCACTTGTGAGTGTCTCATCATTATTTTCTTTGTGCATTTGAATTACTTTGTGTGAATTATACTGTCTCTTTGTCCATGATGAAATTCCAGATTCGGACTGTCATAATGATTAGCTTAATGTTTTTCCCAGATGTTATTTGGTGCCACATTTCTACTTCTCCGTTGCCGGATTTCGGGAATTTCATTGTACTGGCGAACTGTTTCCTGTGCTCAGTGAGGAGAGTACAATCCATAATGATATGGTAGATTGACTCCTCTTGATTATTTTGCTTGCAGAATCTGCATATGTTTTCTTCCGTAGGTATTTGCTTTGTAACAGTGAGAGATTCTTTGGTATGCAGAACGTTAAGACATAATTGCAAGAAAGTGTCTCATTGATTTGGAGGGAAATTTCTCCAGATACGGTGGTAGTTTGTTTACTGCTCTTGTGTCAAGAATTTAAAGTATGTTAATTTTGTATCTATTTTTCACTTCAATGGTTTCAATCCAGTGAGCTTCCTTAAACCTTTTTTTCACTTCCATCGGTCTGTTGATCAGAGTCTCCGTTGATATGTCATATTTCTCGAGTAGAGCTTTGCAAGCTTCTTTCCACGCTACCAGAGTGGGCGAGGTTATGATTTTGTCAGAATTGTCATCGCAGGTATGTCATCGTCATTCGTGATCTTACAGTATAAGTCGAGCTGCTTCCAATTATGTATTGAGTGAAGGGACTGGAGAGCTAGCTCGTATCCTTTGTACTGGGAACGAGGCAGCCAGTGATAGAACCTTGCGCCAAAATATTCCCTCAACCAGTGGCCAGATGTTATTTGAGATGTTGATTAGACTTTCGCTTCCATATAGTAAGGTGGCGGTCACTTTGTCTATAGAAGACTAGGGGCCTCATGAGTCCGGCGGTGACTGTGCCGGGAAAAACCGGCAGGCTACCACCGGACCCATATTACCATTCCGCCTCTGTGATTCCCGGAATCACCGGGGCATTACGACCCCAGTGACCTGGGAATTCAGGAGACGGAATTCTGTAAGTCCCCATTCCCATGGAGTCCCATAGGACCATAGGACTCCATGGGGATGGGGATAATAGAAACACCGGTTCCGTCTATGACAGAGCCGGTGTCTCTATTTGCGCCTGCTGGCGGGTGGCGTTACTCCCGCCAGATCAGACCTGGCGGGAGTGACCCCTCCTGCCTGAAGGACTCTGAATCAGCCGGTCCGGAAACAACGGTGGTGGCGTTTTTACCGCCAACGTTCTGTCCGGACCGGCAGGGTCGTAATGAGGCCCTATCACTGGTTTCAGCGAGTATCTTCCATATTTCGTATGGATTATCAGCGCTAGTCTCGCCAGAGTTAGTGCACGCTTTTTTAGGTGTAGAAACCAGCTCTGGTCCACTTGTGACTGGTTTAGATCAATGCCTAGATATTTAATTTCTTTGACTTCGTTCTTTTTTTTCCCATCTAGCTACACCTTGAGAAGTGAGCGTTGTTTTTTGGTGTGGTGCCCCACTGACATGACTTTCGATTTGTTGGAGTTGATGTTCATGTCATTTCTTTTGACATAGTTGTTGAAAGCACCCAAGCTGTTTTGAAGTCCCACCTTAGTTTTGTCCACGAGGACAATGTCGTCTGCGTGTAATATGTACGGGACGTGTATTGTGTTCAATCTTGGGGGGGGGGGGAGGGGGTTGTTTGCAGTGGTTGATATATTTTTAGATATATCAAGGAAATAAAATTTGACAAGAATGGCGGCCAGGGGACATCCTTGTTTTAGTCCATTTTGAGTTTTTATGGCTGTTGATAATGAACCATCTTTTGTCAGACGGATCTGTATGGTTGTGTCACTGTACAGAGCTTTAATTGCGGCCAGCAGTTTGTTTGGGCATTCTTCTTGTTCCAATTTCCCCCCACAGTGTACTTCAAATGATACTGTTGAATGCCAATTGTAAGTCAACAAAGTCTGCATGTACATTTGTCTTGTTTCTAAATGTTTCTTGTTTTAGCATCGAGTATAGGCAAGTTTGTTTGTGCCCACATTGCTCGAGAAATCAGTCTGTTGAGGGTCTTGCTTGTTGTAGGTTTTTGTCCACTCGTTGAATCTTTTTACGAGGATCGCAGCGAATATCTTGCTTAATGTATCTAGCATCGCCAGTGGTCCGTAGTTTGCTGTGAGTTTTCTGTCGCCCAGTTTAAATATTGGAATTATGATGGCTGTTGGGAATGTACTGGTTTTTGGAGATTAGGCTGAATATTTGTAGGCATAGTTTTGCTCAGGCTCGCGGCTGTTTATTGATCATTTTGTTGCTTAGGCAGTCTGGCCCTGGAGCTCAAGAGGTGTTCAATTTTCTGATATTGGTGAGAATTTTCTCGTAATCCCATTGGTTGTACCAGGGTTTCTTCCCCAAAAGGCAGTTGTTTTTGTCGGTTTCTGTAAAGCTGGTGTATTTATATAGTAGACTGAAATGTTTGATCCAATCCTTTCCCGTTACCTCTGTGGTCATTTGATATTGCGATGCATGGTTTAGATTTAGGAGGGTCCACAAGTCTCTGGTGTTTCTCTTCTTCACGGCTTGTAGCATCACTTCCATGTCGTTTCGTTTGATCACTGCTTTCATTGTTTTGAGATGATTTCTGTTTGATTTTTTTTTTATAGTGTCGATGCAGTTGATGTGTTTCGTTTCCTTAGCTTTCCTTATTTGTTTTCTTGATTCTTTCTTAGCGAGTGCTATTTCCTAGGAGTATGCATGATCGTAAGTGTTTCTGTTGTTTGGTCACTGAATTGTTTTTTGTAGAAACGGAGCAAGCAACCATTCATAATTGATTGTTTCTTTCTCTTTCATATTAGAAGTTCTGAAGGTCGCTTTCAGTCTTTGGATTTTTTCATCTGATATTCGCAGTCTGTTTAATCCAGCTGTGACTTCTATCTGTGGGTCCTTCATTTTGTCCATACGGTGATGGGGAGCATCCCAAGTAATAGTGAGTTTGGCATGATCGTTTTGTGTATTCTGTTTGACTTTGAATTTTGTGATGTTATTGCTGAGGTTGGGCGAGATGTATATGTAGTCTAGGTATCATGTAAGTTTGTCTCTGTGCCATGTAGGCCTTGCTGGTTTACCACCTACGGTATTGCCATTGAGTAAAGTAAGATTTCGCCACTCCATCGCCGATGTCCACAGTTTTGCTTTAGTGCTACTTTTAGAGTCTGGAATTTTGTGGCCGTTGATGGTCTAGGTGAGCTTCCACTTTCCAGAGTGTTAGTAGACCAGAGCTTGGGTGGCCTGTTTTATTGGTTATAGCGGCGGTCATATGTATCATATATCCGTCGCAAAGGGGCAGTTGCGAGAGCCAGGTCTCTTGGAGACAAATGATGTTGTATTTGAGTATATCATTTTTTCCATATTGAAACAAAGAGTGTTTCCGCGCGTGTTCCACAAGCATAACTGTATATATTGTTGCTGTCGTGTTCGTGGACATTATAGGTAGGTGGTTGCAGTTTTTTTGTATTGCCTTTCAGTGCCTTTCTTTGTGTAAGCAGCCGGAGAGTATATTCTTCGTATATTAGTTGAGTTTCTGGATGTGATGTCCAATCGCTTGTCTTCCCGAGTCATTCTCTGTGAATCTTCTTGTTTTTTGCTGTCAGAGCGTACCGTTCGGCTATTGGATGTTTCCATTGTGTTTATTGATGTGTCTTCTCTATTTCTGACAGTTGAAGGGTTCAGATATGTTGGAGACATTTTACATTTGAATCCTAGTATTTCCATTTCTTTCTTTTGCTTCATTATTATTTGGGTTCTCTTGTTTGAGTTCATTCGAACGAATATTGCTTCTTGCTTCTGTTGAATCTTCGTCATGGAATTCCACCAGGTTTATATCTTGTGTTTGGATCGTTTTTAGCACTGGAATGGCTTGGAACAATCTCAGGAGATTAGTCCTGTTCAGGACTAGTACATCTTGTTGTGGTATCATTAGTTTGATGTCAATCGTATTTTTGTTTTTTGGGGTTCTCGGGTCATAAAAGATAGGTAGTTTTAGTGCAATCTCTTGTTGCCTATGTTTGGAAATTGTGGAAATTGATTTTGCATTTCGCTTGAGATCTTTTTTTCCTTATTGGTTTCTCAATGTCGATTTTTCTTTGTACGATCGAATTTCAGATTGCTTGGAATCTGTTGTATTTACATCATCACCATTTGGCGATTCAAGTAAGGACAATTCTCCTTCTGTGTCTGAAATTTGTTTGCACGAGAGAGAGAGAGAGAGCTATCCTCGCTGTATTTAGTGTTCCCTTCCAGATATTCGCAAGGTTCATCCACTTGTTGATTTTTGGTTCTTTCTAGGGTAATGTTTTCATCTTTTTGGGTTGGTGGTTCTCGTTGTGGCTCCTCAGAAGTGGATAGGTCAATGAGTAGTTCTATCAATCCTTCATCAGTCATTTATTTTCTTTTGATTTTGTAATTTATTCTGTTTTATTGGATGGCTTTGCAATTACAGTATTCGTTTTTTCTACCACAAGTTTTCTTTCTTTTTTGTCTCATCCTTTTTTGACGTAGTAGGAAGTGTCAAGTTTCTCAGAAAAGCATGGGGTCCACTTTTGGCTCCTTTTGCATTGGATTTGGTTTTCTTGCGTAATGTGCTGCCTTGTTTTATTTTGTCTTTTGTCCGGTTTTTGTTCTCGTTGAATAATGGGAAATGTCTCAGCGGCAGTTTCATCTGTGATCGGTCCTTCATGTGGCGTTTTTCTTTGGCAGATCATTGAGACGTTCGCATTGTCGCACGTAGGATGTGCATTCGATGGTATCAATGGGGTGAGCAGATCGGTTGTTTGGCGACTGTGTTCTGTGTTTTGAGCGGCACATTGACAGTTTTCTGGTCTTTCCTGGTGTCCTATATTTGCTTTTGCTTGTTTGTTCTCAAGTAATTTCATTTATGTTGTGATCATGTCTGGCTATATCGAACAGGCGATTCTGCCACATGATGCTTGTTTAAGCTTTGGAGTCAAGTCTACTTTGAATCTTATTAACTAATGCTTCCATGTGTGCTTGTTTCGAGTGTATCATAGAAATTAAGGTTGCTTGGTCTCTTATTGCTTTGTGTAAGGATTCGTACAGTTTGACAAACGGGATGAGGGCTAGATTCGTTGCAGTGATCATTATGTTTTGTAGTTCTGCCATCGTCGTAGGTAGGCGGCTGTGATCTTCATCTTCTGGGTTTTGGCATTGGCAGTTGGGATCAGTCTCTTTTTTGGAGTTATTTTCCGCTGTTTTGTGTATTTCATGATTGACCTTTGATTGTTTGAGGTGATTGATATTTTTCTCGATTTGTTGGTCTAGTGTTGAGATGGTTTGTATGTCGGGAATTGCTACCGCCTTTTCGTGTCTCGAGGTGGATGTCTTCTCTGGTTCTCCCCGGCTAGGAGTGTGTGTAAATGTGCCACCAAACACTTCAATTCTTTTCTCCTAGTCATTCATGATTTGCTCAGTTATGTCGAGTGACAGTCTTGCTATACGCTGTTTTTCGTAGTTTGCTTGGTTTGATCTCCAGTTTGTGCTTTCCATTTGCGATTTGTGATATTTTTTGTGGCAACATTGTTTTGCTTGGGCAGCTTTTTTTTTTTTGTGCCGTTGTGGATTGTGTTATAAGGTCGCTGGTGTTGGTAAATGTCTTTGCGCGCGGCTCCTCATTCTCTTTGTTACATGGGTTCTGGGTTTTGCTTTGTTGGTTGGCCTTACGCTTTGTGGCAGTTTGTTGTATATGGTGTATCTCTTTTTGGTTTGCACTGGCGTCTGTAGAGTCTTGCCGCAGCATATGGCTCCCCATGTCTGAGTTACAGCAGAAGTCCCCCCATGTCTGAGTTACAGCAGAAGTCCTCTTTTACTTGTTTTCTCCCATTTTTCGGTGTGGGATTCTTGCTAATGAAGTATTCCTCTATATGTTTCTTATTTGGAATGCTTTGCAATAGACTGTGGTATTGCGCCTTTTCCTTTATTTCCTTTTTTTGGCCGGACGTTGTCTCAGTCGCAATTTTATTGTCTTTGATGGGTGATTGTCATTTTAATTTACTGGACTCCGACACACTTGGCCTGGAGCAGTTAAAATGTCTGTGTCTAGTTTGTTATACTTGTTGCTCTGTGGTTTTAGCACCGAGGAACTGTGTGGGAGTGTTCATTAAAGAGGTTTCTTGTGGTACTGCCAAAGTAGATCCCTTTATTTTTCCTTGAAGTAGTGAGAGGTTTTCACGATGCCTTGTGAATGGGCCGGTGTGAGCACCGTTTAAATCCATGGTGAGCTGAAGGATCAAAGAGGGGTAATATAGTTTAGGCTGTGAATCTGTGGCTATGCTTCATAGCATAAAGTGTTTAACTATACCTGTGAATACTGCAGGATTCAGTTTATTTTAACTATAATTTACAACATGCTGCACTTTTAGTGCTGGGAGATCTTCCCTGTTTTGCACATAGAAATTATTTTAGTTATTATTTTAGCTTTTAGTATTATAAAAGCAGTACATAACTAACGCTAGCAAAGTACAATATCCTATTCTCGTTCTAGTATTAATAATGTATCTGCCCCTGTGCTCTGTGTGCCAGAAAATGTTATGTTTTCTACAAGAAGTCCCATTTCACTTCACTTTAAACGTAATGAGAAGGCACTATCATATTTCAAACAAAAATATCAAGATATTTCATTTGGAATGAGCACCATCTAGTGAAAACCACCACCGAATTCCCTCCCACTCCAGGAATTTAGCAGGGAAATTAATCCAGGTGACTAATTATATTTGGCTAATTCTTGTACTCACTTTAAAATAATTCTAAGACAGTATATGGACACTCATGAGTTTTTTCACAAAACTCCAGAGGAAGATGTGTGTGCCGAGATAAGCGTGCAAATGAGCAGCATCTCTCTTAATTGCAGACATTGCTTGCTGCACTTTAACTATTTGCATCAGTTCACTATACACTGCAGAGAATTAAAAACTTCAACCCGACTTCCCTTGAAGCTTATCCCAGGTGTCACCTTTATGATGTAGAATTTCTACATTTGGCCAGGGCTTGTCCAGAATACAAAGCTTTTGGAGTTTGATTTTATTTTAAAATTTGTTTTCAATATTGGCGTTTTCAATAGTATCAGATACAAAATGTTCAAGAATATCGTACGCACATAGCAATGACAATGCATTGTAAACTTAACATTATAACAAACAACATTAACTGTCTCCTTGTTTAATCCACGTTTTGCAATGTCTCTTGTCTCGGGGGGGCGGTGGGGGGGTAGGAAGGGGGATTGCGTTCTCAACGGCTACCACTTCTGATTGGGCCAGACTGTGCCGAGTGAGAGCCCTGCCGAAGTTCCTTAGTTCAAGGGGGCCTGTCGTCAGAGGGGTGAAACATGTGTCCAGTGAGTTCCTTCCATGCCTCCAGCGCCATGCTGGAGTCCTCAGTGGACCTGGCCACGCATTCCTCCCAAGCCTTGGTTTCCACCAACACCCATGGCTCCGTCTCATTCTGCCATAGTTTGTAACGCGGCCCTGCAGGTTTCTTCCAGGCCATTGCGATGGTCCTTTTGGCCAGTACACACGATATGTCCATGAGCCTAACTGTGTGTTTAAGCTTGGCTGGTCTAGGGTAGATTCCTAGAAGGCACTCCTCGGGTGTCCATGTGTACTTATTCAGGCCTGCTTTTTCGCACATCTGTTTTACTTTGTCCCACAGGGACCTTGTTCTGGGGCATTCCCACAGCATATGGATCAAGTCCGCTTTCTCCCCCAGGCACCAGATGCAGGTTGGTTGAGCTTGCTTGTTAAATTTAGCTATTTGGCTTTGGGTCAGGTAAGTTCTATGCAGCACATTTAATTGTATTTGTCGATTTCTGGACACTACTTTGGGGAACATAAGTGCTCTATTCCACTCTGCCTCAGTCATTTCCCTTCCCATGTCCGCCTCCCATTTGTTTTTCATTTCCATGCTTTTGGGATTGGGTATATCGCTCAGATGGCCGTATATTTGGGATATTGGTCTGATGCCCTCTCCCAAATTGTACAGCAATGTCAGGAGTGGGTCCGAGTCTGGTTCCTCGGGCCAGGTGTCCCATTTGTGCCGAGCTGTGGTCCGGAGTTTTTGATACCACAGGAATTGGCCAGTGTGGATACCTTCCCTTTCCCGTAGTGAGGCAAACTCTCTAAAGGCGCCCTCCTCCTATAGATCTCCCCAGGTGTAGACCCCCTCTCTTTCCCACAGCCTGAGTTGCTTTAAGTCCATGCTTGTTGTGCAAAAATCTGAGAGCAAGGGTATTTCTGGGGCATAGGGGCTCCGCGATTGGGTAAGCAGTTTCACTCTACTCCAGATTTTCCTCCCCAGAGCAGCTAGGAAGGGTATGTCCCTCAGTAGGTGCGGTGGTGCCCAGATCAGTTCTTTCAGTTGGAGCGGCGGGATCATGCCCTGCAGCAGTAGCGTTTCTGATGTGGATTCATCAGCCAGCCATTTGGACACAAAGCTGAGTTGCGCTGCCAGATAGTATTTTTCCAGGTTTGGAAGTTTAATTCCACCCTGCTTGTATGGTAGAATTAGAGACGATAGCGCTATCCTGTGTCTGCTTTTCCCCCATAGAAACTCTCGCACTATGGTCTCCAGCAGTCGGAAAAAGGGCTTGTTGATATAGTAGTGTACGTTCTGGAACCCGTAGAGGAACTGTGGGAGAACGATCATTTTAACAATCGAGGCCCTGCCCATCATTGATAGGGGGAGTTTCGTCCAAAAAGTCATTGATTTGCGCAGAGCTGTAAGTGCTGCTTTTGTGTTGTGCTCATGCATTAGTGCAGCGGTGTGCATTATGTGTACTCCTAGGTATCTGAATGACGTAGTCTGCCATTTGATCCCCACTGCAGGGAGTGTTTTTCAGGGCCGCCAGGGGGAACAGACAGGATTTCGGCCTGCCAAATTGTATTCCGGAGACCTTAGAGTAATTGTCCAAGACCTCGAGCATGGCCTGCACATTCAAGTGTGGGTTTTTGACATATATGAGGACATCATCTGCAGAGTGAAATGATATGGTCTACTTCTCCCAGCCTTATGCCCGCATCAAAAAATTGCTTCCTAAAATATATGGCTATGGGTTCCAATCCTAATATATACAACATTGGGGACAATGGGCAGCCCTGTCTAGTTCCTCTGCATATGTCGCAGGCCTCTGACACATGCCTCCCAGACTTCACCCTTGCTTTGGGAGCATTGTACAGTATTTTGATCCATCTGATAAACCCGGGCCAAAGCCAAATTCCTTTAGTACCGCCACCAGCCATTCCCAATAAATAGAATCAAACGCTTTAACTGCGTCCAAGAACAGCAGTGCGTAGGAGTCCTTGTCATTGTCAGTTTGTGCTAAAATATGTTGCAGCCGGCGTATGTTCATGGAGGTATTGCGGCCAGGTACAAAACCACTTTGGTCAGTGTCTACTATGTCTCCTATTATTCTGGCCAGTCGCTTAGCTAGAATTGTGGTTAAGATTTTCACGTTGTGGTTAAGCATCGCGAGTGGGCGATAGGAGTCGCATTGGTCTGCCGGTTTGTTGGGCTTAAGGATCGGGACCACAAGCGTCTCTCGCATGCTTTTGGGCAATATCCCTTCTTCATATGCCTCCTGGTAGACAGCGTGTAGCAGAGGGGTCAGGGATGGCTCCTACGTTTTAAAGAACTCTGACGTTAGCCCGTCAGTCCCAGGTGCCGTAAAGGTGGCCAGGGATCTGATAGCTTCAGTTATATCTTCGGGCATGATTTCTGTCGGCTAGTTCGGGGGACAATCTGGGAAGCCCGATCTCCTCCAATGTGTCCATTAACTGTTCTTGGGGGACCGGTTTCTCGTGAGAGTATAGATGTGCGTAGAAGCGCTTGAATGTGTCATTTATGCTCTGTTGTGTGTAGTGTGCGTTCCCGTCTTCATCCTGTAGAGCGGTGGTAGAATGTCTGGGGTGCTCCTTTTGGCAGAGCCAGGCCAGTAACCGGTCCGGTCTGTCCGCCTCTACATGTGCTCTGTTTGTTTTGGCAGTGTGGTCGAACTTCTCCAGCCTGCACCACGCGGTTGAGTTCCTTTCTCTAAGCTCCCTTAGTTCCTCTTCCCTCTGGTGTATGATGGTGGGAGCAGCTTCAATTCTTTCAATTTCCCACTCCACCTGGTCCAGCTCTTTCCTGAGTAATCTCCCAATGCCCCCAGCTTTTGCAATCATTTCTCCCCTGACCACTACTTTCAGTGCATCCCACACTGTACTAGTGTGTTCCACACTGCCCACGTTAACCTCCAAGTAAGTATCAATAGAATCATGTAGGTCCTCCCTGAAGGCTAGATCCCTTAAGGCTTCCATGGGCATTTTCCACATTGGGATCGGGGGTCTGGGGCCTTTGTGGTTCCATGTCACGAAGAGCGGGGAGTGGTCAGAGATCGTCCTTCGCAGGTATTGCGCTCCTTCCCCTCGGGATAAGTGTTCCCTGCCTATGAGGATGTAATCTAACCTCGTGTGTAGGTTATGTGGGGACGAGTAGTAGGAGTATCCGCGCGTTTCTGGGTGCATTGCACGCCATGTATCTGCCAGGTCCAGCCTGCTCATCATAGCGGCCAGGGCCGTCGCCGCTGCCGATGGGCCTTTTGGATGGAGTGTGCACCTATCCAGCACAGGGACGTGCACGCAATTAAAATGGCCTCCTCCCCACATGAACAGGCCATTTCGATGTTGTGCGATTCTGGGGTACAGTGAATTCAGATATGTCGGTATATTATTGTTAGGGAGGTAAGAGTTCACAATGCATATTGCTTCCTGCTCGATGTGTCCCCATAGAATTACAAACCTGCCCTCCGGATCTATTTCTGACTTGACCATACGGAACGGGAGCTGTGGATGAATCCAAGTGTGTAGACTCCTCTATCTAGCGTATTTAGAGTAAGTGTTGCCAAATCCCTGTCCCCCCCCCAGTGCGATTGGAGTTTGGCCACGGAGTCTGTTGTGCAGTGGGTCTCCTGCAGCAGTGCTATCATCACCCTTTTCCTGTACAGGTAGGTTTTAACTCTGTTTCTGCGGAGGTAAGTGCTCAGGCCTCTCACATTCCATGTTAATATGTTGATTGATGTCGTAGTCATGGTGGTTCAATAGAGATATCGCGGTCATCCTGTTTCCCCATCCCGGCTGCCCACAAACTTAGTCTAGATGTCAGGAGTTCAGCCCGCGTTCGGGTTGTGGTTCGGGCCCCTCTCCTGCCTCTCCTCCCCCTCCTCCCACCCTAGTATCTTCTGGAGACTTACCAACAATAGTCACCTTCGAACTGGTGAATGTGAACTGTAAACTATCCAACTTTAAACTGCCCCCAGCAGTTGCTTCCAACTTGCAGCGCTCAGGGGCTCCCGAGCCTTCCGGGCCTTTCCAGACCTCCCCGTGCGGGGTTGTGTTGGCAGTTGACCTACACGTGTCTTTGAGGGGTGTGTCGACGTCATCAGTGCTCTTGTGGGTCGGTGCGCTCCTGCCCAGCGGAGCTTCCATAGTGCTGTAATTCTTGATGCGGGACCTTGGTATTTTCTTACAGTTATGTGAGCATCGGTTCTTTCTTATTGTTTCGAGAGTTCAGTGGTCTGTGATCTCCTTTGCTGTTCCTTCCTTGCCATCTGCGAGGTTATTATGTTCGAGCCACATATTTGCTGCAGCAGGAGTTTCTAGAAAGATGGCTTTTCCTTTATGTAGCACCTTGAGGCGCGACGGGTACATTAGCATGTACTTGATGTTAAGTTCTCTCAGCCTTGCCTTCACCGGGATGAATGAGTTCCTTGCCCGTTGCAAGATGGGAGTATAGTCCAGATAAATGACTATTTTGGCTTCTTGTCGCTTGATTTCTCCTCCATCTCTCAAGAACCTGAATATTGTCTCTCTGTCGTGGAAGTTTAGAACTTTGGCGATCATTGGGCGCGGATGTGAGCCAGGGAGTGGTCTTTTTTGCAGAGACCTGTGGGCTCGTTCTATCGAGAATCCCTGGGACAAAATCCCTCCCCCGATTTCCTGCTGTAGCATTGTCTCAACAAATTCTGTTGGGTCCGAGCCCTCCATTCCCTCCGGG
The DNA here is from genome assembly GCF_040938575.1 of Ambystoma mexicanum. Classification (NCBI taxonomy): domain Eukaryota; kingdom Metazoa; phylum Chordata; class Amphibia; order Caudata; family Ambystomatidae; genus Ambystoma; species Ambystoma mexicanum. The sequence continues at coordinate 917,692,290 of NC_090926.1, read as the reverse complement.
ACCCCCAGTATCCGGATATTGTTGCGGCGGGCTCGCCCTTCCGCATCTTCTGACCTTGCCTTCAGCCTTGCTACCTTCAGTTCGAGGTCCTGTACCCTAGTCTTGAGGTCTGTTGTACTCTCTACATTGTCTTGTAGGGTAACCTCCGCTATGTTCACTCTTTCGGTAAGGTTGCAGGCATCCTGTCTTATCAGCTGTATGCCCGATTTGACCTCATCTATTTTGGTTTCGATAGAGGTACGTAGCGCTGCTATAGCCTGCAACACTTGCATGTTCGTGGGGGTCTCCTTCTTGGGTTGCTTGTTCCTCTGTTGCCCCTGCGCCCTGCTGTAACTTGGGCCTGACCGTAGTGAAGGAGTCCATCGTTGCGATTTTTGATTTGCCCTTGGGTGGTGACATTTCCCGTCTCTGAGCTGTTCTCTGTCTTGTGACTGAGGTGTTCACCCGTTCGCTGGTTATGAGTTTAGTGGCTATCTTGTGGCTTCTCCTCCCCCCTGCACTGGTGGTGTTGTGAATTGTTAGCTGCCCCCTCTGCTTGTGTGGCTGGGCAGATGTGGCATCAACTCCCTGCTGGTGCAGTCCTTACTTCTGTGATTCCAGGGTGTTTTTGTCAGTAGGACTTCCCCCTCTCAGGGCCCAGTGCCTCACAGGGAGTTCTGGTTGTCTCTGTGTCCTAGCTGACTTGGCGCCCCTATGCCACCCCTCTTGGTTGGTGGGCATGTGGCTTGCACGTACTTGCTTGTTGGCGATCGCGCTGCCGTGCTCCTCTGCAATCTAATGGTTTCTGTGGTTGAACCCGGCAGGGTTATCTGCTGTCCCACTGCTGTGTTGTTCAGGCCGTTCGTATTGCTGTGCTGGCTCTGTGCCAGAGCCCCAGTCGTTGGCGGGGAGAGTGCGTCCCCAGCGTCCCAGTCCGACCTATTCAGGGCAGTTTTTAATGGGCCTCTCGTCCTGGGGTATGCGCTGCCTATATCACTGATGTGGCCGGGCCGTGCCCCTCCTCGTTGTCACGGCTCCGATTGAGCCGCGGTCCGCGCCCCGTCGCAGCACGGGCCCCAATTCTTTCTTCTGTCGGGGGCTCCCTGCGGAGCCCCCTTTGCGGTGTCTCGCCCAGGGTATGGAACCCGACCAGCCGCTTTCTCCCGGCTGTCGTTCTGAGTCTCCGCTAGAGGTTCCAGTTGCTCTGCCGAGCGCCTTCCAGGACGTCCGATGATTCCTGTGTGAGGATTATTGCTGACCTCCGTCGTCCTCTTAGTTAGCAGCAGGATCCCCTGTTCGTACGCTCCTCTCTGTTGGGGCTCACTCGCTGGTCGCGGACGCCGCCATCTTGCCTGTCGGAGGGGGGCCGATCCACTTTCTCCGACAACACGCCTAGCGGATCCGATTTTTGTTTATAGGCGGCATCGGGAGTTGGAAAGAGGTTTCCCTTCCCGATATTGCAGGATTATTAACTGCTAATTAAGTTTTGCCGGCGTTAGACGGTCCGTAACAGGATCACGGGCAGGAGCGCTGGCGGTTTCCTGCTTCACGCCATGCGCGCCGGCCACGCCCCCTTTGGAGTTTGATTATGTGACAGCTTTCAATCATAGTGGAAGAATCTGTACGGCAAGATCCTCTCTTATGTCTGTTGCGTTATTCACGCAATATATGAAAAGCACTTGAACGCCAGTAAGCATGTTTCCTTACATTGGATGCACTCTACTACTCGGATGCTTCAAACCTGGTATGGAGACTTTGTATTGTCGAATGAACACGAAGATACTTACCAGGAACTTTGCTCACCCCACTGTCGACCACGAAACCTATGGTGCATAATATAAGGATTACTTAGCCAAGTTGGGTGTGGAGTGAAAAACTCGATTGAAAAAGACCAAGCGGTCTTTCTAAATCAAACTGTCATGTGGGTAAGGACCGACAGGCGCGGAAGAAGGATGTCGCAGATGCCCGAGGTAAATGTATGTATGTGTATGCATGTTGCTGTGTCTGTGTGATGGAGCATGTCTCGGGAGGATAGCTCAGAGGCAACATGCTTGCCTTGGAAGCAAGATGACGCAGAGCAACACAGGTTCGATCCCTGGGTTCGTGCTTAGAAACCTCTGGGTATTAAGTGCGTTATAAATAACCAATCATATCATATCATGGGTTATGTTTATGATGGGGAAGGGAGGGAGCGGAGGATCTAGTACATGTGTTTGCATGTGTGTGTGTCTGGTGGGGAATGCAGGGAATATTTGGGGCAAGGGAGGTGGTATGGTTCTATACGGTTTGGCAGTAGCACGTTCTTTTTATGTGTTTCTACAAAAAGGAGAGCCCAACATTTGATGAATTAAAGGGATGTGAGACCAATTTGGCCTCTAGCATGAAGGGAGGTGGCTGGTTCCTGTGATAGAGGTAAGATGTGACCTTTGATCTTACTCAATCTTACTCCAGGGTATTTATAGGCGTGCCATTGCTGTATGCAAGCCGTTATGTTGTGCAGTGTAAGGTGTGAGGAGATTCAGTGATAAATCAGTTAATGAGAGTCGGTGGTGCAGTCTCTTTAGGCCCACCTGGTAACAACGCCAAAATTATATGGTACATACAGCTAAAAGCCAGAAGACATCAGAGAGTTTCACATCGGCAAACAACATGATGTGGATTGCAACAAGGAGTCACTGAAGGGTCTTTAGTGTAGTCAGCTTTGGAGACATTATCCATAGCGATATTCTGAAGCAGATCAACCAGAGCCTGGTTGATTTCAGGTAACACACGTTGGTACTCAGCAGAACTGCTGTTTAGTGGAACTCTCTCCTCAATATCCTGGCCCAGATTAAATATCAGTGGAGGGTCATGGGCCTGCGCAGGTCCGATGCTTCCATCACAGGCTTCTGCTCCACCTACAAAGGAGAAAGTTTAAGATCACATGAGTCTATTTTAAGCCACTGCACAGAGTTAAGCAAGACAGCACAACGTTTGGAAATGACACACTTCAAATACCACTCCAGGTTCTTTAGAAAATGGGGTGGGAGGGACAATTTCAGTTGTCTTTTAATTGCATTCTATTTTGTATGACTTACATGACTTGTGTAATTACTCTATCAGCATTGTCCTTGGACCTAGTATGATAGCAACCTTGCCTGTCTCCTAACCTCTCCCCTTATTTGTCCCCCCCCCTCCAGCACTATCTGAAATGTTGTAAGGCCTAGTACGATAGTTGCTTGTTTTGTTCCTCCCCTCGCTTTCTGCACCCCTCTCCCTCACCTTTTTGTATTTCCCCGGCTCTACCAGAAATTTCGTCAGGCCTAGTAGGGTAGTCACCTCTCGGTTTCCATTTCCTTCACACTCTCCCCCTCCCCTCCTTATCTATGTCCTAGCTCTTGCACTACCTGAAATGTCATCAGGCCGAGTATGATAGTTAATTTCACATCCTTACATTCTTACAGGCCATGAACAGTAATTGTATTTTCCCTCCCTTGCCTTGAAGCGCTTTGAAGCACCTTGTGTATAGGCACTATATAAATAAACTATCATATCATTTTAGCAACACAGAGAGAAAAATAATCGTCAATGCACCCCTCTGGTATCACCCTTAATGCAATCGCTGTGCACAAAAACAAATCAGACTATTTCGGGTTTGTTTAACTCGTACTCCCCTCATGCACCCTTATTAGACTAGCTGAAAGTGTTATGCTGTGGTGGAAAAATCATTTGCTTTCAAAATCTCAGAGACTTTAATCGAAGGGTAACAGGCAAAAGGGAGATGAGAGGCAGTTTATTAAGACTGGCATGCAAGGAGCGCAGTGCTGTGATGATCTTATCTAACAGTTGTAACTCTACATTAGCTTACAGCCAAAGCATGTGAAATACTACACTGTTTAAAGAGATGCTTGCATTTACATAATTAAATTAGCTCAGTCTTTGGTGTTTTCCCCCTACATGTGAAAAGTGCTTTCTAAAATGGGGCCCAAATGAACTTGAAACAATGTACATTTCTTTTTATGGTGAAAATGTCTTGGAGTACAGTTTTTTAAAAAGGTAGATGAAGCATGCGTCATGGTGTATTCATTTTAAAACTGCAGATGCATTTCTGAAAACCTCTACACCAAACATGAACGTTCCCAAATCCTGACTTCGTTCTGAGGGCCAATGCTGATTGACAGCAGTGGTTGCAACACTTAGTAATACTTTACGTAAAGGATTTTATACTACTGTGCGTTTTGGTTGGTCAGTTCTTTTAGGTATGGGCAAACACCTATATGAAATTGAGTGGTACTGTGTTCACGTGGTATGTTGTATGATAGGTTAGGCTTAAAAGTTCACCATAGGTTTTGGCCCAGCAACCAGACGATGCTATAAAAACGCTTCAACCAGTGTCGGAAGGAGGCCATGTGGTCTCCAGAATTTACGAAATACTGATGTCTAAGGTAGGGAGGGAGGTGGTCCAACTAAGGCGGGATTGGGAAGAAGAAAGTCGGGAAACCATAGGGGATGGATTATGGGAGAGGATGCAGAGATACCATAAAAAAGTTTTGAGGAATGTCAGATTACAGCAGGTCCAGCTATATATCACTCATAGGGCATATATAACCTCCATGAAAATTGCCAAGTTTGCAAATGCAGCCACACAGTATTGCCCAAAATGTGGGGAGGAGAATGTCGGGATGGTACACATGTTCTGGGCTTGCCCTGCAATAGCTATATACTGGGGAGAAATAGCGGACTGGTTGAACAACAAAGGGATTAGGCTAAAAGTGGATTCCCTATGAGCATGCATGGTGGGGGTTTTTCCTAGACCACACAAACTTAAGCACTTCAGCAAGCTAAAAGACCTGGCATACATTTTAGCAAAACGCAGGATAGCCATGGACTGGAAGGCGCAAGCGAGACCAAGGGTAGAAGCACGGTGGAAGGACCTTCTGAAATGGGCAGACGCTGAGACGGTTGCTTGGAGGGAAGCAGCGTGTAGAGGGGAGGGTGGAGGCGGAAACGCTGACGGCTTGGCTACAATTGGTCGTCTCCCTATCGAGCCTGGAGAATCGGAATCGGAAAGCTCCCAGGATGGAGATGGAGATGTGGCGACTGTGAACTGAGAGACTGCGGTTGTAGATGGCGAGACTCTAGGGAGGAGGGGGGGCTTGGGAGGGGTTTGTTTAATGCACTATGTTAAGGTGCACTGTATGTTGTTTGCTGTGGAAATCAATAAAAATATTTTTTTTAAATGATAAATATTTGAGATTGCATGTTCTTCTGTTTCTTGTATTTGGGCGCTATCCCTTCAATCCCTAAACTGGCAGGACCTTTAGTGTGTCCATCTTTGGTAAAGTGCAGTCCTAGTGGTATTGTTTGTTATATGGTTTATGATGTTAAGTCTGTGTATGTTCATTCGATTGTGCAATTCCTGGCAGGTTTCAACTATGTTCTTTACTGAAGGCATTTCTTGTATTGGATGAAGGGACACAATGTTAGATGATTTGCAGTTTAAGTCCCTTGAATCTGCAATTGTCAGTTCTGTTGGGTTGTTAGAGCATATTCAGTGCAGATATGTTGGCAGGTTTTGCATCTCTTTGTATTGAATAGGTATGATCCAGATCGCAGTTGTTCTTCATCCATAGAAAATATGCTTCTAGCCTGGGAACACGCTATATTTTTTGGCTGCTTATATGCAGTCAAGGAGCATTGATTTAAAATGTCCTTTAGTTCTGCGTCCATGCAGAATGTTGATTGTAGGTCCTGAACAATTCCGTTGAGTTATGTTAAAACTGTATACTAGTTGACAACTAGGGATACTCATTCTGTTGCTCTGCTTTCTCTGTATTGTAGTTGTATCTCTTGGAATTTTCAATGCACGCTCAAACTTCCTGTTAATCTGTCTGGATGAGTGTCCCTTTTGCAGACAGGATGTGTGGAGAGCAGCAAGTTGCTTGTCCCTTGTGCTCTTGTTGGAGCATATGCATTGGTACCCGATTGCCTGCCTGTAAATGACAGATTTCATTTGGGGCTTGTATAGAAAAGTGTCTTGGCAGGGTACTTGTTCCCGTCTGTGGGCTTCTTGTATACATTCCTTTCCAGCTGGTCATTCCTTCCCACAGAGCTAGTGGTATCCTCAAAGTGTATGATTGTCTTGGAATACTCCATGGTAAACATAATGTGGTAGCCAAATCGATTGATTTCTGGAATTGTTTAAGAGACTCACTTCTTGTCCAAATCATGAAAATTTCATGGGTATTGTATGTTAGTAGTTTCCTAGATTATTGTTGTATCTCTTTCTCAGTGTATGCCATAAACAGGGTTACATATTGAGGAGCCATTTTGTGCCCATGCCAGCTCAAATGTTATGTAGGACGTGTCCTTCATTAAAACAAAAGTTGCTGTGTCTTAGGATGAATATCATGAGGTCCGTGACTGCCCTGATTGAGGCGTCTACCTTGTTGGTCATTTCCTGCAGGAATCTCTGGCAAGCAGCCATTCCATGTGGAATGTTGGGGGAAGAGTGAGATGGCAACCAAAGTTGGCAGGAGAACATTATGTGGTGCACAACCCATCTCTCAAATCTTCCTGAGAAAATGTGTTCTGTCCTGTACGAAGTTTTTTGTGTCCTTCACCAGAGGTTTCAAGACTCAATGTGTTCAGAGATTGTTTACGGTAATAATTCCAGAGATGATCAGGCAGCCTGGATTACCAGTTCATTCATATATGATGCCAAATAGAATGTCCCAGGAGTTGGCTTGTCTGGTATGAGGCTTCGGCTATGTTCAACAATATTTCTTAGCATGGACTTAACAATTTGTCCCAGAACTTTATTGTAGCCTACAGTGGGGGTCATAAATACGTTAATTGTAGACTTGTGTTTGCTGTATGCTTTGGTTTTGTATTCCTCTATATCCATAATCAGTCCCACACGGCTGGTGTTATGATCTCTTTGTTTGTCTGGAGTGTTCATATGGCCATTCTCTCTTTGTTTAATTGTCCATTGTAAATTAAGTGGAGCTAACCACACAGCAAGGATGGATACTGTGGTTAAGGCACATGCTGTAGCACCACCATTCCCTTGTGCAAGTGACTGGGCAAGAGGGTAGACAAAGTTTAGAGATGGTGCACTGGATGAGCCCAGAAAAAAGGCAGGAGTGGCTCTGCTGGTAGGTTGAGCCAAATAATATGTGGCACAAACATCAGTTTCAGAGTGCAGTACAAAGTCATAGTTCCATTGGTAGGTATAGCGAAATAGACTTAGGCAGAACCACAAAGGAGTTCAATGTCACCATGAACTGGGCTGAATAAAGAAGCCTAGAACACGGGAGATGGAATCTGTCTGAAGGGCTGAGGCTTGTAGTTTTGGGGTAAATTTGCAGGCTGGACCATGATTGAGACAGATACTCCACAGAGCACAATGTCACTGTTAACTGGGCTGAAGTAGAAGACATCTTCAATTTTACACCAATGCTAAGTAGATTCAAATAGACTGAGGTGGTACGACAAGGGCTACAGAATTTTTGGTTGGACTGAGGATTCGAGCATGAATTTTGGTGAATTTGATCAAGGGAGTCATGTTGAGGGCTGGCACTTGACTGAGGCAGAACTGAGGGATATGTTAAAATAACTCAACTTTAACTGAACTTTAAAAGGAATGAGAAATTAAATATTAAAGAAAGGCAAAAAAAGAAACTTCCACTTGAGGAACTCAAATTTCCTTCATCTATTAAACCTGTTGCTTTGTCTACCAAGTCCTGGTCTTTGTGTTCCCTCCCGCTGTAGTCTTCAGATATAAAATGCTTATTCATTTTTATTAAAGTAAGCTCTCGCATCTCCTGCGGTCTGAGACGATAGCCCCAGCCACATTAATTACCCATGGAGCGAGCGGTCAGGAATTCAGAAGCCAAATGAGCAAGCACAAATGACAACACTGACTGCTTGCCAAGTCAGAATTGAATCCTTATCACAACTACGTAGTTGACATGTGTTGAGCACATAGACATCAACCTTCTAGTATGCAGTGGGCTAAATAAATTCTTGGGAGCTCACTGCTCGACTGAAAGGAATGTGTCCCACAGTTTGACCCTTTTCGGCTGCTCGAAAGCTAGTAGTAGTGCACCCTGAAAAAGCATCAGAAGCGAAGGATAACAACTGAGCACAGTGAGATAACGTACTTTGCAGTCGATGGGCACTAAAATGGTTTGTTGTACTCTGGACTTTGTCTCCCGCTTCTTGTTCTATTCAGGTGTCACTTCAGTGCATACTTGCACGTGGTTAGCAAATACTTTTGCAAATCCCTACCCCTTCAGCTCTCCTAATTCATGGTCTCATGCACATGCTGTGTAAACCTTACCACCTTGGCATTAAACCTTGGGTCATGGAAGGATGCCAGGGGGGGTACACCATACTCCCCTTAATGCCAACATTGTCTGGATCCTGTCAGAAGGTTGAGAGCAGTTATATGGCCTTTCTTCCACTTCTGCGTTTGGATACTGCAGCAGATTCAGACTATATATATATATATATATATATATATATATATATATATAATATATATATATATATATAATTCGACTTCAGTACAATAAGCAGACTACAAAACAAGTTTGGCATGCAATTCTCCTCCACCTATAAAATAAATGTGCGCCTAAGGATGCCTTGGACACACTACTAACGGTGCTTTGGCAAGCTCTGAAAGGCTGTTTACAGGCTGAATTGAGTATTGGATAAATACCTCTAATGTTATTCCAAATAAACAGGTCGGTTTTCGATCAGGCTGCTATTCAATTGACCATACTCTATCAACTGTCCTGGCAGATACCTAATAGGGTCCATGCAATAAACATATATGTGTCTTTTTTAGAGCTAAATCAAGCTTTCAATCTTGTGGACTAAATTGGATAAGGTAGGGATCCCGGGGGGCTTCCCAAATTAATTCAGTTAATTTATAAGACATTTCTGGTGGTAAGATGTGGGACTAGGACCTCAGCTGCCTTCAAGTCAAATAGGGGTGTTAGACAGGTTTGCCCATTGGCCCCTTTATTATATATACTAAAATTGGCAGACTTTGAATCATGTTTAGTGGACCTCAGCATGCAGCACCCTCTCAATGGCAGAAAAAAACTGCTGTTTGCTATATACAGTCAACACCACTCTGATAGATTTATAGGTCTACAGAGAAACATTATTACTGCTAAGGCTTATTTTCGGCGCATACAGCTAGAACTGGACCTGGGGTAAATGAAAGTTCTGCCATTAGGCACAAACATTTCTTATTTAAATGGTGTTTAGACGGTATCACAGTAGAGGTTGTAAAACACTATACTCATTATTTGCTCAAAAAATAGTTGCTGGATTGCGCATACATTGAGGGTTAGAAACCTGTTAAAATGTAAGAATCTGGGGCGTTTTGAAATGTTATTATATGTTTGGTGCTCAGGTATTTATGGAATGCATTGAAGATTTCAATGCTAAAATATCCAAGCTTCTCCTTTATGGAGCCGAAGTATCGGGACATTCGAGAGTGGGTCCTTTAGGATATGATGCAGAGCACATTTCTAAGAACAATCTTAGGTGTTCCTTACTACACTCTGATGTGTGAAATCAGGTTGGAGCTAGGTACCCCTTCATTAACTTACCTTGCCAATGCTGCCCCTCTTAGATATTTACCTAAGAAATAGACTGCATTTTTAACGTTCTGGTTTATAAACGCAGCAATCATTGCATTAAGAAAAAGGTGGACACCAAATCACACTCCTTTGTGGATTCACATTTTAACTCTATGCGCTAGGTGGGATTTGCCAACCATGTGAATTTGCTAAAAATCAGGCTTGCAGCAACGACTGGCCTAATGCAAATAATCTTAGTTCTTTAAAATCATAGGTAACGATAAAGGATCTCCTAGTTTCTGAAGATTATTTTAATTTATTTCAGTTTCAGGGGCGGTAGGTGGTCATCTCCACCTATAAAATGAATCTGTGTCTAAGAATGCTTTGCAGTGATTTCTACCTACAAAAATGGAATGCACCTAATAATGTTTTGAGGTCCTCTCCTTATAAGATTATGTGTGACTAAGAATGTTTTGTTGTGCACACTCCTAGTCCTCTGAAAAGAACCAGTGACTTAGAACACTGTAGCATACTCCTTCCCACTTGCACTCTACTGACCAAAGTAATGTGCTCCTAAGCATTTGCAAATAAAATGAGCGTGTGACTAAGAATGTGTAGGCATTCCCTCGCTAGCTACAAAATTGAAGTGCCTTTAAGAATGCTTTGGTATGCTCTCTCTACTCGCTATAACATAAGCATGTGACTAAACATGCTTTAGTATGCTCTCTTCACACCTACCAAAATAGGATGCACCTAAGAGTGCTTTGCAATTCTCTCTCGAACACCTATAAATTAATCTTGTGACAAAGAATGATGGCTATGCTCTCTTGCCACCTCCGGAAAATGACATGAGTATGAGGGTGTGACTAAGAGTGCTTTGGGATGACCTCTAGCCACCTACCAACATGACATGCACCTAAGGAACAAGAGGAGGAGAATTAATCCAGTGCCCCTTCTGCCCACGCGGCTTTCTCAGCCTTTGTCTGCCCACGCGGCTTTCTCAGCCTTTGTCGCCTTCCCCGATCCCGAGGGACGACACGGGAACGGACACGGCCACAACGGGGACGGATGACGACGGCGGTGACGACGGGACTGGCCTCCTGTCTCCGATTCCTCTGATGTCCCCGCCCGACGAGATTGGCTCCTTCCACGCCATGATTGCCAGGGCATCCAAGCTTTTTCAACTCTGCCCTCAGGAGAAGAAGAATGAAGGCTGCTTCCTCTACCAATGGCGCGAGGCCAAAAGGAAGACGTTCCTCGCGGTGCCATTGCTGGATGACATCTGGGACGAGGGACTTGCCCTCCTCAAGAACCCGTCCACGACAGCTGCCAAGAGGGACTGGTACGAGAAGAAGTACCGGGTCCCCGACGCCGCACCGGTTCCCCGACGCCGCACCGTTGTGCCTTAGGGCGCAGCCGACCACGGATTCGGTCGTCTCAGCGGCCGGACCACGCCATAACTGTGGCCACGGACATTGCCAACACCGGTTTCCACCAGTTGGGCAACAGCATCTGCCTTCGACGGCGGGGGTGGCTCAAGGCGACGGATTTCCGCCAGGACGTGCAAGCAAAGGTTTTGGACATGCCCTTCGACGGGAAAAATCTGTTTGGAAAGACTGTGGATGAGTCGCTGCAGGCCATCAAGACCGACATGGAGACGGCTCGGGCCTTGGGAGTTCTGCAGCAACGGTGGCCGCCCTTTCGGAACTCTGGAGGCAAGCAAGCTGCCTCCAAAGGATTCGGCGGCGCCGTCTCCTCGTCGCAAGAAGCCTACAGGGGACGAGGCAAGTCCGGTGGATCTCGCCGTCGTCGCCAGGGAGGCAAGGCTGTTTCCAAGCAAGACTGAACCGGCTGTCACCTCGGGCCCCCACCGAAGCACCCCGGTGGGGGGCCAGCTGACAAAGTTCATCAGCGTGTGGAAGTCCATCTCCACTGACCGTTGGGTGCTAGATGCCCTGTCCCACAGGCACACTCTGGAATTTCTAAAGAAGTGCCCCCGAATTCCTCCCGTGGCCAGGAAGGAAAACCACGTCCCTCAACTACTGTTAGAGGTAAGGGCGATGCTCAAGAAAGGAGCCATCAAGCTCGTCCCAAAGAGGCTCTGGAGTATACTCAAGATACTTCCTCGTCAGAAAGAAAACAGGAGGTTGGCATCCCATCCTGGACTTGCGTCGACTAAACAAATAAATCAAGGCACAGAAGTTCAGGATGGTCAACCTCCAGCACGTGCTGGGCCAGCTGGAGGAAGGCGACTTCCTATCGTCGTTGGATTTGGAGGATGCGTACTTTCACATCCCCATCCTAAAAGGACACCGAAAGTTTCTCAGGTTCGTAGTCCAAGGGCGGCACTACCAGTTCAAGGCCCTCCCATTCGGATTGAAGTTGGCACCCAGGGTGTTCACCAAGTGCCTAGCACCAGTGGCGGCGCGGATGCGCCTGCAGGGGATCCACGTCTACCCCTACCTGGACGACTGGCTCATCCGAGCAGGGACAAGGGGACTCACCGTAGAACACAGCAAAGACCATCCGGCTGCTCATGGACCTGGGATTCTCCATCAACTTCCCCCAAATCCCACCTGGTTCCATCGCAGGTCGCGCTGTTTCTGGGAGCCAAGCTCGATACAGTAGCGCAGTTGGCCTCGCCGTCAGCGGAAAGAACGCAGCCCATCCTGGGCAAGGTACAGCGTCTGCTGGCCAAGGACGTGGCCAGAGTGAGGTCCATCAAGTCCCTTCCCGGGATGATGTCCTCTTGCATCTATCTGGTGCGCCTGTGCAGGCTTTGGATGCGTCCTCTGCAGGAGTCCCTCGACGCCCGTTGGACGCAAGCGACGGACAGCTTCGAGGACAATATCTCGCTCAACGAAGCATTCCGCCATGCATTTCGATGGTGGGGCACCTACACGCATCTCGCCACGGGCGCAGACTTTCAGACTCCAGCATACCAGGTGACGGTGACGATGGATGCCTCCCTGGAGGGGTGGGGAGCGCACACCGGAGATCTTCATGCGAGAGGCCTGTGGCGCCCGGAGGAGAGGCCGCTCCACATCAACATACTGGAGCTCCGAGCAGTGTTCTGGGCCCTCAAGTCATTCCTCCTGCCCCTCAAGGGCAAGGTGGTGAGGATCTTCACCGACAACACCACCACGATGTTCCACATCCGGAAGCAGGCAGAAACCAGATCCCCAGCCCTGTACAAGGAAGCCCAGGATCTGTGGCACTGGGCCGTTGCCCAGGGCATGTTTCTGGTGCCTTTTCATCTAGCAGGGATAAAAAACACCATCGCCGACTCACTCAGCAGGGAGCTGCGCTCGAGCCACGAGTGGGAACTACGGCAGGATCAAGTGGATCATCTCTTCCGGCGATGGGGCAAACCCCAAATCGACCTGTTTGCGACGACGACGAACTCCAAGTGCCAGAGGTTCGCCAGCAGGTTCCTCCAGCCGAGGAGCATGGGCGATGCTTTCTCGTTCCCCTGGGACAGCCTGTTCCTGTATGCGTTCCCACCGTTCCCGCTCAGGCTCATCAACCAACTCAAGAGGTCCCGGTGCAGGATGATCCTCGTCGCACCGAGGTGGCCGAGACAGATATGGTTCCCGGACCTTCTGGACTTGTCGGCGTCGCCGCCAGACAAACTGTCGACGGACGCAGATCTTCTCTCCAGAGAAGGAGGCGCCATTCTTCATCACGACCCGGAGTCACTGAACTTGCAAGCCTGGCTCCTGCAGCACTAGAGTTTGGAGGGCACGATATCCCGGCTGACTGCAGAGAGGTTCTTGCAAAGGCCAGGGCGCCCTCAACTCTCAAGTGCTACAGACACAAGTGGAAGAGGTTCTCTGTCTGGTGCCGTGCACAGAAGATTAACCCTCTACGGATTACAGCCCCTCAAGTGCTACCGTACTTGTAGTCGCTGGCCAAAGCTTGACTAGCTCACGCTTCCATCAAGATACATCTGGCAGCGAATTCCCCATACAACAGAACAGTCGTCGCTGTGGTCTCATCGCCTGGTGAAGGAGTTTATGAAAGGACTGTTCCGATCGTTCCCGCCGGTGAAGGCTCCAGCCCCGGCGTGGGAGCTCAACGTGTTGCTGACCAGGCTCATGGGCCCGCCATTCAAGCCTTTGCATTCGGCTCTGTTGAAGTTCCTGTCGTGGAAGACAGCGTTCCTTGTGGCCATCACCTCTGAACGATGTGTGGGAGAGATTCAGGCCCTTTCCTGCAAGCCTCCATACCTGACCTTTCACGGGACGAGGGTGGTGCTGAGGACGCACCCCTCTTTCATGCCCAAGGTGCTGTCGGACTTCCATCTCAAGAGGCCCTTGGTGTTGCCAGCCTTTTTCCCATCGCATTCGTCGTCGGCTGAGAGGACTTTGCACTCGCTGGATGTAGCTAGAGCGCTGAAGTTCTACGTGGACCGAACGAAGAGTTTTCGGAAGAAATCACAGCTGTGTGTGAACTTTAGGACCTGTGAACCAAGGGAAGGCTCTCTCGAAGGCTTCCACTTCCAGATGGCTCTCCGGCTGCATCATGCAGTGTCATCGGTTGGCAAACCGACCGTTGCCCGGCCATCCGAGAGCCCATTCGACCAGAGCGATCGCTGCCACCACGGCGTTCTTGTCTGGTGTGCCCCTGCTGGACATCTGCAGGGCTGCTACGTGGAGGTCGACTCAAACCTTCACGAGATTCTACTGCGTCAACCAGGATTCCAGGGAGGAGTCCAGAGTCGGCCAGGCACTGCTGCGCAACCTGTTCGCTTAAGGTGAGCCTGGTGAGGAGGTAAGAGATGCTTGATGTTGAGTTTTATGTAATGCTTAATGGTGAGCCTTGCCACCTCCCGTGGTTGTGCATATGTGTACTGCTGTGTATTCTTATATTCATGAGCATGTGAATCCATGCCAGACCCCATGCTGGAGAAGGAACAAGTTACTTACCTGTAACTGTTGTTCGAAGGGATTGTGTCCTCCGACGTATTCCTTATCTTAGATAGAAATCCTTCAGCTTTGCTGGCCTCGGAAAATTTTTTCGCCAGAGGGCGCTGCGCGTCGATGATCGCCGAGTCGATGACCCTCGACGGCCTCCGTGCCGACGTCGACGTCATCCTGCCTATAAAGGCCGCGCGCAGCGTCCGTTGCTCAGTTCCGTTTTTCCGCGCTTCGTTGTGCCTCGGAACACCGTTGCTCAGTTCTCGTCAAGATAACGTATATAATAACTACTATTTACCTCGATATCGATGGCATCCTCCTCCGACCCGACGACCCCTCGGTCCGGTTTCAAAAAGTGCCGAGACTGCGGGAAGAAAATGTCGTTGACGGACCCTCACAGGGTCTGTTTGTGGTGTCTGGGAATCACGCACCAGAGTTCGGAGTGTGAGGAATGCCTTTCCATGACGGCGAAAGCCTTGAAGGAGCGTAGGGGGAAGCTCGAGAGAGGTAGGTCAACTTTAACTTCCTCGAAAGCTTCTTCGGTAGAGTCGAGACGTTCGTCTCCTCACCATAAAAAACACTCTCGATCTAGATCACGAAGTGGCTCCCACCACTCGTCGACATCGAGACACTCGAAGAAGAGACGTAGGAGATCCCCTTCGTCATCTTCGTCGAGTTCTCCTGAGAGAGTTCATTGCCCCACAAAACGCAGCTCGCAAGCTGAGTGGGAGGAATTCAGGAAAAAGATGCTAAGCGTCTTCGAGAAAGCGGCCTCGTCCCCCTCGAAGACAGCTGAGGGTGATACCCCGGGTAAAAAACCCAAAAAATCTAAACGCCGCGAGTCGCAGTACCCGGCGGAAAAGTCAACCCGAAAGCGCCTCGAGCCATCGGGAGATAAAGCATCATCGACGCCATCGTCGAAAACTCCTTCGAAACAGAGGTCGGCGCCATCGACGCCGTTGTCGAAGGATTCATCGGCGCATCAGTCGATCGAGTCGACGCCGACGTCGACGCCGATATCGACGCCGGTGAAGGAAAGAACCACGGCTACTCCACAGCCAACGGTTAGACAAAAGACCTCCGACTCGACGCCGAGAACGTCGACGTCGTTCTCGAGCAGGACTCCGATCCTTTCGAGTTCTTCGAGGCCTAGTACACATTTCTCGACGCTTTTCACGGCGCCTTCGAGTACTTTCACGTCGGTGTCGACGACATCGACGTTTTCAAGGCCTGTGATGATGGCTCCTTCTGCATTGGAAATGGGGTTTATACCATTCCAAAAACCAATGTATCCCCCTTTAACCTCGATTTTTGAGGAAAGGGAGGATTCAGACCAAGATATTGATTTACAGAGGACCACATCACCAGAGCCAGAGACTTTCGCCTCTGAGGAAGGAAGATTAAAAAATCTTCAGGATGCACTTCAGGAAGCTAGTGGCTTGGACACTTCTCCTGAAGCAGAATTTATCAAACCAGACCCAGGAGAACATGCGGAGACTCCATATAGAGCTCTGATGTCTAGAATCATAGAATTTATGGGTTGGTCTGCACCTTCTCCTGCCTTTCAGCAGGATGACCTCACTGACATACTGGACAAGGGCCCACAGGAGGATCCTGTGGTTCCATTTCACTCTGCTCTACAGAGAAGGATTTTGACAAACTGGGAAACGCCAGAAATTATCCCGGCAGTAAAAAAAAAAACTGTCAACAAAATACAGGGTGGCTAGTTCTGACCCTGAATATTTGTCAAAACACCCTACTCCTGAGAGCTTGGTTGTACAGGCTGCAACCTCATCAGGCAGCACATCTGCATACCCCACTGCTCCGCAGGATAGGGATGACAAAAAGTATGATGCCATGGCTAAGAAGGTTTTTTCTGCCTGTAGCATGGCGTTAAAGTCTATTAACGCGACCTGTACGCTCGCTAGGTTCAGCCACACCCTTTGGGAGTGCGCTTCATCAGCGGCTGACTGCCTCCAAGAAGGAGAGGAAAGGGACGCATTTTTAAACATCATCAGGGATGGTAAAGATGCGATGTGCGAGACCCTACAAACTGGCCTAGATTCTGCTGACAGTATCAGCAGGGCCATGGCGGCAAGTACCACAATCCGCAGGCATGCGTGGTTGAGGAAGTCTGGTTTTGCCTCTGACGTGCAGACCAGGCTTTTGAATATGCCCTTTGACGGTTCTACCCTCTTTGGAAAGAAGGCGGATGACAGTTTGGAGAAACTGCAAACGTCCAAGGCAGCAGCCAAGTCATTGGGAGCTGCTATCCGTCAGAATACCTTTCGTCCTTCGGGATCATCGTGGAGAGGACGGTCCTTTCGTTACTATTCCTCATATGGAAGGGGCAGGGGACGACCGGCTCAAAGAGGCCAAGGAAGATTTACCCGTGGTGGACGGGGTAGGGGAAAGAAAGCCGCACCCGCAGGAGCAGGAGCCACTTTACCTTCGGCAACTGCATCAGCCGCTTCAAAACCACTCTGAGGTCTCCCCTCACAGAACACCAGTAGGGGGCAGGTTAACTCACCATCTGACGGAATGGCAGGCTATTACGTCAGATGCTTGGGCTCTGGAGACAGTGGCCCAAGGTTACTGCCTGCCCTTCCTACATATCCCTCAGAGTCATCCACCGGGGAACAACCCTTTGAAGCTTCCAGATCCGCTCCTCTTGCAGGAGGTTTTAGACCTGCTAGAGAAAGGTGCCATAGAACTGGTACCTGTAGCGGAAAGGAACAAGGGTTGGTACTCCCCCTACTTCATAATACCGAAGAAGGACGGAGGACTGAGACCCATCTTAGACTTACGGGAATTGAACAAATTCCTCCGAAAGGACAAGTTCAAGATGGTGACTCTCTCTCAGATCCTTCAGGCCCTCCAGCTTCAGGACTGGTTGGTATCTCTAGACCTCCAGGACGCTTATTTCCATGTGCCGATCCATCCCAGGCACAGGAGATACCTGAGGTTCGCAATTGGCAGCTCTCATTATCAATTTCGAGTTCTGCCATTTGGGCTAACCTCCGCCCCGAGGGTCTTTACCAAGCTAATGTCGGTTGTGGCTGCAAGTCTAAGGAGGGAAGGGATTCATGTCTACCCTTACCTAGACGATTGGTTGATCAGAGCTGT
Source organism: Ambystoma mexicanum (assembly GCF_040938575.1). NCBI lineage: Eukaryota > Metazoa > Chordata > Amphibia > Caudata > Ambystomatidae > Ambystoma > Ambystoma mexicanum. The sequence goes on along the minus strand of NC_090926.1, from coordinate 917,674,688 downwards.
ATCTTCGGAACAGGCTCAGAGACAACTAGATTATGTTTGCCACTTCCTTCACAAGCTGGGCTTCTCCCTCAATTTAAAGAAGTCACAGATGATACCATCACAGAGACTCCAATTCATTGGAGCAGTCCTGGACACTTCCCTGGGAAAAGCCTTGCCACCAGAGGTGAGGGCTCGAGATATTCTGCAGATGGTCATCAGATTTCAGAATGCCCAATATCTCCCAGCCTACGACTTTCTGAGGTTGCTAGGCCTCATGGCATCCTGCATATTCCTCGTGCCGGAGGCTCGCCTGAGAATGAGATCCCTCCAGTGGGCACTGAGAACTCAGTGGTCACAGTTCTCAGGAAGGATGACAGATCTCCTTCGGATCCCGGTCAAAGTAGCCCGAGACCTTCAGTGGTGGGCCTGTCGGGAGAACATCCTGAAAGGAGAAATGTTTTGGCAACCATGGCCGGAGATAACAGTAGTCACGGATGCCTCACTCACGGGGTGGGGAGCTCACGCCAACGACTTGACCATCAGCGGTCGTTGGTCTCCATCGGAGTCCAGACTACATATCAACCTGTTGGAGCTGAGAGCCATCAGACTAGCGCTGAAGGCTTTTCTGCCGTCTGTACGGGGAAGAAACGTCCTAATAATGACGGACAATACAGTGGCCATGCACTACCTCAACAAAAGAGGAGGCGTAGGCTCACTACCACTGTGCAGAGAGGCGATGCAGCTCTGGTTTTGGGCAATTCAGGAAGGAATCTCTCTATCGGCAATTCACCTAGCCGGAGAGAAGAACTTGACAGCGGACGCTCTGAGCAGGCAGAGCACAGTCTCTCACGAGTGGGAGATAGCTCAGGAAGTCCTTCAAGAGATCTTCGCCCTTTGGGGAACCCCTCAAGTGGATCTGTTCGCCGCCAGTATCAACAGGAAGTGCGACAGATTTTGCTCAAGGGAATTTCCCCCGAGAGGAGCTCTAGGAGATGCGTTCGTAGTGGACTGGGAGTTCCCACTTCTGTACGCGTTCCCTCCGGTCCCTGTCATTCCTCAAATGATCAGGAGGTTGAGAAGGTTTCGGAAGACCATGATCCTAATTGCCCCGGATTGGGCCAGGAGAACGTGGTACCCGGACCTTCTAGACATGTCCATCTGCCCTCCAATTCGACTGCCATACAGAGAGGATCTTCTCTCGCAGAAGGAAGGTCAGGTTCTCCATCCAGCCATCAAGACCCTCAACCTTCACGCTTGGTGTCTGAAAGGTTGAGGTACAAGGATTGGGACCTTCCGGATGATGTTATGGAGGTGTTGCTTTCGGCCAGAAGGCCGGCAACTAAAACTCTATACCGCTGCCGTTGGAACAAATTTTGCAGCTGGTGCAGAGAAAAGAATATTGAACCCTTTTCTTGTGGTACACCTATGGTGTTGTCATTCTTACTTTACCTGGCTAATTCAGGCCTACAGGTTGGCACAATTAAGGGCTATCTCGCAGCGCTATCAATCTTTAAGCGCACTGCAGAGGAGCCTTCATACTTCAAAATTCCATTGGTAATACAATACCTAAAAGGATTAACTAATGTTTATCCCCCGAAACCTTTTCAAGTTCCCTTATGGGATTTAAACCTAATTTTAAACTTCCTAAAGGGTGCCCCTTTTGAACCACTACACTCTTGTTCATTGAAGCTTCTCACCCTCAAAACTGTTTTGCTAATAGCATTGACATCTGCTAGAAGGGTTAGCGAGTTGCAAGCCTTATCGTGTAAACCTCCACATACAATCTTTTACAAGGACAAAGTTGTTCTTCAGGTGAAGCCTAACTTCCTCCCGAAGGTAGTCTCGGAGTTTCACATCACTCAGAAGATTATATTACCTTCTTTCTACCCTCCTCCTCATCCGGGGAAGGAGGAAGAGAGACTGCACAGGCTGGACCCTAAGCGAGCCTTGAGCTTCTATATCAGCAGATTGGCTAAGATCAGACAAGCAGACCAACTCTTTGTAGGTTATGCAGGACATAAGTTGGGCCTTCCAATAACAAAACAAACCATCTCCAGATGGATTATTTTAGCCATTCTGGAGTGCTACAAATTGGCAGGAAAGGAGCCTCCTCAAAATCTAAGGGCTCATTCTACCAGGGGTATCGCAACATCCTCAGCCCTTCAAAGAGGGGTGCCAATTCGAGATATATGTGCGGCTGCCACATGGTCGTCCGCACATACATTTACCAAATTCTATAGCCTGGATTCCTCCTCTAGTCAAGAAACTAGATTCGGCAAGGCTGTGTTACACTCTGTCCATTCTGGAAGGGTAACATAACTTTTATTACTCCCGCCTCCAGTCACAATACCACTGCTATGGGAGTCTATCTAAGATAAGGAATACGTCGGAGGACACAATCCCTTCGAAGAACTAGTTACTCTTACCTTGTAACGTTCTTTCGATGGGATGTTCCTCCGACGTATTCCTTATCGACCCTCCCATCCATCCCCGCAGTATGACTTCCTGTGGGTTTGCAGCCTATGCTCCTTCAAGGTGATTAGTCTAATCCAAAAACATTACTGGGGACTACAAAACGGAACTGAGCAACGGACGCTGCGCGCGGCCTTTATAGGCAGGATGACGTCGACGTCGGCACGGAGGCCGTCGAGGGTCATCGACTCGGCGATCATCGACGCGCAGCGCCCTCTGGCGAAAAAATTTTCCGAGGCCAGCAAAGCTGAAGGATTTCTATCTAAGATAAGGAATACGTCGGAGGAACATCCCATCGAAAGAACGTTACAAGGTAAGAGTAACTAGTTCTTCTCCAGCATGGGTCTGGCATGGATTCACATGCGAACCCTCCCTCCTACCCCTCTGCGGCTCTTCACTTGGTCATACTGCCACTTTACGTGCTACAAAATCTGAGGATTGCTGCCAGGGGCAGGGCTTAGGGAGAGGGCAGTCATTGGCTGGGGGCAGTATGACCCAGAGACCAGTGATTGGCTACTACTAAGAAAGACAGATCAGAAACGAAACTGATACTGATATTTTTCTTTACCGAGGATTCCCAGCCTGACGACGGGGAATATTCATGAGCATGTGAATCCATGCCAGACCCATGCTGGAGAACAACAGTTACAGATAAGTAACTTGTTCCTTGTGGTGCCTCTGCACACCTCCTAAAATGACATTCACCGAAGGAGGTGTCTCTCCTCCCCTGTAAAATAAATGTGAGCGTAAAAGGTCAAACGGTCTAAATATTTCTATTCACTGAGATTGGAATACCTCAATTGATGGAGATTTGCCCATTGTGATGGGAGGAAGAATATGTAGGGTAATTTTGAATGCAATTTCCATTAACTAATCAAAACCTCTACCAGGTCAATTAAAAGAAAATCTGTTGAAAGAGCTCGGAGATTCTATTGCTAGATGGGGACATCAAGAGATACCTTGAATGGGCTGGATTACAACACACTGATCCCTAGATTTGTGTATATTACATGCCCTGCAGAAAAAAGATTTTTACTTTTCTATGGGAGTTAAAAAGCCAAAAATCCTGAAAAAAGTACAGCTGAAGGATATAAGGAGAGGTGGTAAAATAGAACCAGATCTCTGCAGATCTAATCTTGCAGTGCAGAATTCCCATATCTTGAATTGCGGACAGGAAATACAGGTTGCTGGATATTGCTGGGCAGCGTGAATCAACTGTCTGTAAGCATTTGCTTCCACCTGTTTCCAACCGTGAAGAACTGCTCTTTGCTCCACTTTTACGAGACTGTGTGTCGGGGAGTGCTTCAGGAGTGCTTTACTGCCTTACGGATTCAAGGTGGAAAGAAAGGCAGTCATTATGGAGCCGGCTATATTATTCGACCATGGTTATAGCTTAAGTAGTAATCAGAAGAAAATAATTCAGCAAGCCGACACAGTGAGTGAAGATCATCAACCATCTGTCACCATCAAAGTAGCAAGACAGGAGAGACCGATGAGTGACACTAATGTGAACTCTGCGGCAATTGAACGTTTATTAGAGGGTGAGCCTGTAGAAAGGAGTGGACTGGGAGCAATTGCACAAAAGCACTATGTAACAACCCACACAACCATTTAGTAGACCGTACAAATGTAAGCAATGATAGAATCATAACCCTGCAAGTGCATGGCATTCGAGCAAGGAACACTGGAGAAATGTCAGAAACTGGTGCAGTGTTCGTTGCGAGCCTCGGCCCATCCTCTGACTTTGGACAAAGTGGATCGTCGATAGGAGGCTGAATTGGGCGCTGCTGCAGATATTTACTTATGGCTGCAGGCTTCCCATGCTTTCTTAGCCAAGTCCTTTCACCAAAGAACACTCTCCCAGAAGAGGGGGAGCCCTCAGAGACTGTAAATGCTGCTAGTGAATTGGTACATCGGCCATTGATGGCCTCATCTGGGCTGAATCACATGAATTAGTTAAATATCCCAAAATCTATTCATAAGATCCGAAATAAACGAACAGCGTACTTGGAGAAAGCACCTGTTAAAACAAATGGAAATTGGTTGTTATACCCTGCGGAAGTCAAGGACGCACAAGGGATGAACCTGCTGAGGTGGGAATGAACAAAGGGCCCTTAGTAGTCCTCAACAGTAATTTGGCCCCTAAATTGACCAACCCGACATATCTTCCAAAAACAACTTTAAATGCCAGATTTCGAGTATGTATAGTGACACTGCTCACTAGCACCCGATATCCACCTGAGAAAATCCATTATTCAAGCTAATTCACTTGAAACAAGACATACAACGGACATTCAACGCATTGAGAAAATGATACTGTTAGGGAGAATTCTCTCTTTAGGCTGAATTTCCTAACCTAGTGAGTTCCCCCAGCAGCTTTGCTGGATTTCTGGAGTTTGTTTTTTTCTCCCACTCTTGGACATGATTTATGGTGTTCCTTTGACTGTTAATGTGTTTTTATGGGTTATGGGGTCCTTTACTCCATAGGGTCTCATGTGTTTTTACTATGTGTGTTACACTGCACCCTCCGTGCAGTGACACAGGGGTGCCATAGTGACACCCCACCATAGACTCCATAACCTGGGACTGACTACTGTCTCCCAGGGCTTGTAAAGTCACCATTGGCTTTACTAGTCCCAAATTATTAACAGAAACCGGTACAAACCATCATATTGTGGACGTACTGGTCGGGGCAATTCGATTGCCGTCCCCCCTGATAGAGTTTTGGCTGGTGGCAGTGGATACTACTTTTTATATTCGACCGCAAATATATCCCTATGGGATTTTCCCATTGTTCGAGGCTACCAACTTTAATTATTTAATTCTCATAGCCTCGAACATACCGCCGGTTTATTTAATTAAAATTAATTCGCCGGTTGGTATTTTTTTGCCAGGACTCGATTCTAAAATGGCGTTTGTGTTCTCTTCTGTGACTCCAACCCAAGACGAGCCCTTTGTTCCACTTTTTGGCGGGCTTCTCCACAGAAGCCTCCAAAAGTGGTGCCACTCTGTCTGGGTACCACAGGGGGTTTAGGCACCCTGGACTGAGTTACCTTGGTAACTCAAGTCGCACTCTTGTGTGATTGGCCCAAGTGGTGACCCGGCCGGCTCACCACTTAGCATATTTGATTGACAGCTAGGCTGAGTGAATGGGGGTGTGCTGCATAAAAGGAGGGCTTTGGGGACTGGAACTTCAGAAGTCGCCACAGGACCTGAGAATCAGACGAGGGAGAAGCTGAGCCGACCTACCACGACGACACCACCGGTGGAGCCCTGCGGAACTGACTCGCCACTTCCCGACGAAAGAGAAGATCTCCCGACTGGAGAGGCTTCTTCCCCTGACTTGTGGGCAGAACCAGTTTACCTTCTTCTCTTCGCATCCCAGGCCGTCTTGTGGTCGAATTGCCCGTGCCAAGCACCCCGGCAACCGGATAGCCACTTCCACTGGACCGCGAATAAAAGGACCGCTCCTTTTACCTGAGAACTCCGCGGCTGGTTTCTTCCCTGGCAGTGCAAAGGACTCCTGTCTTCCTCCCCGACAAGATCCTCTCTTCCCCCGGACGAAGCACCGACTTGCATCCGCTGTCAGGAACAACTGCCCCCGCTGGAGTCTTCTCACCACTTTAAAGTACTGTGTCCACCAGGCCTCCCTTTCTAAAGATTGCTACAAGGTAATAATAATCCCTTAACCTACTGGACTGGGTTGGCCGCCTTGACCTTCTAACGGGTCCCTTTCTTTTGGTCCAACTTTTTTTTTGAACATTTGCAAGACTCTTGTGCACTTCAACCATGTGACCTTGGACACGTTTCGTTCTGATCCTCTTAAAGTGGATCCGGCCTTCTGAACTCTAACTTCACGGTTTTACTTGCCTCCCTCTCTTGTTTTGTTCCTATGAAAGTGTTGGGATCTGTTCCAATTTATACTCTGCGTTTCTCTCCCTTTTAAAACTAATTATTAGAGTGCCATCTGCGTTAAGCGCTCACCGCTGTCTGAAAATAAGTGGGGCTTTACTTAAGCCTTGCCTAAAATTCCTCTAAGGGAGCGCATATCTTTTAGTGACCGTGTTTTTGAATTGCTTACTATTAGTGCCTGTGTGTTTTTCTAGATGTGGTTTTAAATAAATAATTATATCTCTTTTACACCAAGCTCTGGTCAGTGTTTATTTGTTCTACTGTGCTCCTCTGACCTATTGTGAATACTCTGTATACTGCCTAACTCTTCTTGAGGGAAGTCGGACTGCTCAGCCACAGATACCAAGTGAATCTGGGTGGTACAGACTGCTACCAAGTGGGTTTACTGCCAAACACCTGTAGTCTTAAATCTTTTGCAGTGGTCCCAGAGGGAACTGCACAGGTTTCTGCCTAACAGATACAAGGAGTAAACTCCGGGTCAGCACACACAGGTTTACATAGAGTGGCGAACATGGATGTAAATCTGGGCTTTGAGAAATCTGAAGGCCCTTTGGGTCACCTTGAGAGAACACTATTGGGTGTAAGATTGCTTTAATTGGCTGAGGTGGAAGAAAATATAGTCCCTTTGGTTGAAAGAGAATCCCCAGAGAACTAGGAGACAACCCACTGAAAGAAATACAAGCCCTTTAATTTTCGAAAAACCTTATGTTTGCTTTAACAATATCTCTTGCTCCTTTTTTGAAATTGTACAAAGCTATTAATGAAAGATCAGGCCACATTGATAGCTATTTTGCATTTCAAAAATGCTTTTTGCAGAAGGCTACCTTACTGCTCTTAAAGTCAGAAATGATTAAGAAACCACAACAGTGCCGGTAATGCCACTTAGTAACAAATCTTTGACTAAACAGGCAATCCCACCAACAACAAAAAATACCACAATAGGTGGTTGATGGGCAGATAACGGTTGCATTCAATGGCAACCTGAAGAAAATACAAGTGGACAAAAGGTGACCCAACACCTGGGGGACTTCATCAATCAGGATCCAGTTTGTGACTTCGATGTGAGGCAAGCCACCTCAAGGGCTCTTTCATGCCCTCAACCTACAATGGCAACGGGATGTTAAATGAGGAACAGTTTGCAGTGGCTCTGGTAATAGCCGAAGATGTCGGGGTTGAAAGGGACATGCCTCCTGAAAAGGCTGGGATCAAATTGGCTGATGTCGGCATAAACCCCCGGGAAAGCTTCTCAATTTTCCAGCACAACAAACGAAAAAGGCAAGGGAGGAAAGAAGTGGCTAGGAAACAGAAAAATACAAATAAATAAAACAAATGAACAAAGATTAGATCCAATGATTCTAGAAAGTTTATGGGAAATTTAACAGTCCCCTGTTCACCAAGAAATCCCCCAGGAATAGTCATGAAAAAGACCAAACTAATTAAGACAGTCCTACCAGCACAGGATGCGAGTATCAAAATACAAACAATTCAGAGTCCTAGTAGGATTGAAATGGATCGCTCCATCACAGAGGACTTATTAAATATATCAGTGTACATCTTGGAGCCCGAAGAAGATCCCATAGAAATGGGCATTTCACCTTCTAAATCTCCTGAATTTATGACTTTGGCTCATAAAAGATCTAGATCAGACCAACAGCAGAGATTGACTGCAACCATATTAAAAACAACTTCAGACAAAGTGAACAACCAACCGAATGGAGAAGAGCTGCCAACAAATTCAAGGCTACTTGAAAACTGGGAAAACCAACAACTTAATACACATGTAAGATTTTGGGAACCAGTATCTTCTAATCCAACATATGACAGGGACTGCCCAGAGATTAAAAAATCTGAGGGAAAATTAACTTCCAAAAAGCTAGCTGGATAATTGTTTGCTATTGGAAAGGTTGGTTGAAACCATTTTGAATAGAGGAAATGTTCTGAAACCTTTCTATTGCATTCCAAAACTTAGAGTGATTTGTTCTTCAGACATTGAAATGGTGGAGTTCGTAAACAACAAAGATTTAGATTGTGTGTACCTACATCTAGCCCCTGGCATGGTGCAGCAAATGTTGTTGGAGGCGCCACCCTGCGTTTTACCTTTTGGTTTTGAATGAACAGTTGTACATATTAAACTCTACCGACACAGACTCAGACACCGCTAAGAACACATTGGTGCAGAAAGAAGTACAGCCCTCAACCACTGTTCAAAAGAATGCTTTAAATAACAATATTGCCCCTGTGAGTGACTCTAATAGTGACGTAAGGATGTTCAAAGGGCATATAGCTTAAAAATCTGCATGGAGAAGCCTTTACAAATTACTATTGGAACCACGAGAGAGAAGAGAAAAGAAAAGTACAAATGATTCAGCCAAAAAGCAAATAAACTTCAAATGACAATTCATGGTCCTGGATGGCTGAGGGCATGATAGTTAGTTCTAACTGCTAGCTGTTGGCACAGAACTTGCCAGGAAGTATAGAACTGGTTTCCTGGAACACAAGTGCCCACTCTCACTTTTTTTAAGAGGGGAGAATTGGCCCTTGAGGACTTAAGATTTACTTTGTTTCAAAGAAACGTGACAATGTTAAAATCCTTGTCTGGGTGATTTTGTTACAGTTGTAAATCCAGCAATAAAAGGCACTAAAGGGAGGCCATTTTCCGGGTTACTGTTTGCCATAAAAATTAATTTTGAAGGGATTGTGTCCTCCGACGTATTCCTCATCTTAGATATCTCCTTCCAGCTCTGCTGGCCTCGGAAATTTTTTTCTCTAGAGGGCGCTGCGCGTCGACGTCCTCCGAGTCGATGTCCCTTGACAGCCTCCGTGTCGACGTCATCCTGCCTATAAAGGCCGCGCGCAGCGTCCGTTGCTCAGTTCTGTTTTTCCGCGCTTACTCAGTGCCTCGGAATACCGTTGCTCAGTTCTTGTCAGATTAATCCTATTTACCTCGAGTTATTCGATCCGTACTCGATGGCTTCCTCGTCGGTACCGACACCTCCTCGATCCGGCTTCAAAAAATGCTGAGATTGTGGGAAAAAGATGTCGCTGACTGACCCTCACAGAGTTTGTCTGTGGTGTTTGGGAGCTGAACATCATTGTTCGGAGTGCGAGGACTGTATGTCGATGACAGCTAAATCCCTGAAGGAGCGTAGGGGGAAGCTGGAGAAAGGTAAGACTTTTAAAGCTTCTTCTTCGTCGACGAAGTCGAGACACTCGTCTCCTCGTCACCATTCGCGCTCCAGGTCTCGGAGTGGGTCCCATCACTCCTCGAGATCGAAGCACTCGACGAGGAGACGTCGAAGATCCCCTTCTCCGTCTTCCTCTGCCTCTGTTTCGCCAAAAAGAATCCCTTGCCCCACGAAACATAGTTCTGGGGCTGAATGGGAGGAATTCCGCAAAAATATGACGAGCGTCTTCGAGAAAGCGGCCTCGACCCCCTCGAAGACTGCCGAGAGCGATGCTCTGGTCGAAAGACCCGAAGGTCAAAAACGCCGCGAGTCGCAGTACCCGGCGAAGGAAACCTCTCGAGCGCGTCTCGAACCCTCGAGTAGGACTATGACCTCCAAACCTTCCTCGAAGGTTCTGTCGACGCCGTCGACGAGGGTTCTGTCGACGCCGAGGTCGGTGTCTTCGACGCCGTTGTCGAAGGAACCTTCGACACACGGGTCTGTCGACTCGACGCCAGCTTCGACACCGGCGTCGACGCCAAGAAAAGTCACGGTCACGACACACCCAGTGACTATCCCCAGGTCCTCGATGGCGATGGCTTCGAGATTGTCGAGTAGAATCCCAATTCTGTCGAGGTCATCGAGGCCTCCGCCTTTGTTTTCGACGCCACGCTCGAAGCCTTCGACGTCGGCGTCGACGACATCAACGTTTTCGAGGCCGATAATGACAAGCTCGGCACCCTCTGCCTTGGAAGAACAAGTTACTTTCTTACCTGGTAACGTTCTTTCGATGGGATGGTCCGACGACGTATTCCATATCTATGACATGTAATCACCACAGCTGTGCTGCTTCGGAAACTTTTTTCGGCGTCTGCGTCGATGCGCCGTCGTCGAGGGCCTCCTCCGACATCCGACGTCATCCGATGTGATAAGTAGGACGCACGACGCCCGTAGCCTCAGTTGTAGTTTTTTCCCCCAGAACGTGTGACACTAGTCAACTGCCAGTCAGACACAAAGCCTTGCGGAACGTAAGCTGCAATCGCAAAAGAAATTCTGCAGTGGGGAGGGCGGGAGCGATATGGAATACGTCGTCGGACCATCCCATCGAAAGAACGTTACCAGGTAAGAAAGTAACTTGTTCTTCGAGGGGATTGGGTCCTCCGACGTATTCCATATCTATGACAGACTCCCAAAGCAGTACCAGAGCAAGGAGGAGGGAAAGAATTTAGAATCAAAATTTAGAATAGCCAATCAAATAGCAGAGCAAAGGACCGCCTTGCCAAAGGCCAGATCCTGTGCTCGGATGGAATCGAGGGAATAGTGACATACAAATGTATGTACTGAAGCCCAGGTGGCTGCATCACAGATGTTGCGAAATGGAACACCCCTCTGCAGGGCAGTAGACGCAGCCATACCCCTGGTAGAATGGGCCCGCAAGCCAGCCGGTGGGGCCTTACCCGCCAAGCGGTAGCACTCCGAGATGGCCAAAATAATCCAGCGAGACAAAGTCTGTTTCGTCACAGCTTGCCCTAAACGCTTTCCAGCGTAACCAATAAAGAGTTGATCGTCCACTCTGACCCGGGACATGCGTGAAACATAAAAGCTTAAAGCTCTCCTAGGATCAAGCCTATGGAGCCTCTCCTCTTCCTTACCAGGATGCGGAGGAGGATAGAATGCCGGAAGAACAACCTTCTGGGCCAAATGAAATTCCGTCACTACCTTCGAAAGAAAAGAAGGACGAACTCTAAGGACAACCCTGTCCTTGTGAAATACAGTGAAGGGTGGCTTAACTGAAAGTGCCTGTAACTCACTCACTCTGCGAGCGGAAGTAACCGCAACTAAAAACACAGTTTTCAGAGTTAACAGCCTCAAAGGGCAAGAATGTAAAGGCTCAAACGGAGCCCCCATAAGAAACTTAAGAACAAGGTTTAAATCCCAACCGGGCACCAGGAAAGGTGACGGAGGGAACACATTAGTGAGCCCTTTCAGAAACTGTGAAATTAAAGGGATTTTAAAGTAAGAACACTCTTCAGACGAGCGCTTAAAGACGGACAACGCCGCCAGGTAACCTTTAATGGTACCCACTTGCAAGCCCCTGTGGGCCAAAGAAAGTAAAAAGGACAGAACTATGGGGATGTCACATGCAAAAGGATCCACATTCTGAACTCTGCACCAGTCGCAGAACTTACGGCAACGGTACAGAGACTTTGTTGCTGGCCTTCGGGCCGAAAGCAACACCTCCATCACGTCTTCAGGGAGGTCCCAATCCTTATACCTCAACCTTTCAGAAGCCAAGCGTGAAGGTTGAGGGATCTGACCTCTGGATGGAGAACCTGACCCCCCTCCCGTGAGAGCAGATCGTCTCGGTAGGGAAGACGACGCGGAGGGCAGATGGACAAGTCGAGAAGATCCGGGTACCACGTCCTCCGAGCCCACGCCGGAGCAATGAGGATCATCCGGAAACCGAACTTCCGTAACCTCCGCAGTACTTGCGGGATGACGGGGACTGGAGGAAACGCGTACAGCAGCGGGAACGACCGCTCCACCACAAACGCGTCTCCTAAGGCTCCTTTTGGAGGAAATTCCCGCGAGCAAAACCTTTCGCACTTCCGGTTGACACTGGAGGCGAAGAGATCCACTTGAGGGGTCCCCCAAAGGGCGAAGATCTCCAGGAGAATCTCCTGAGCCAACTCCCACTCGTGAGAGATCGCGCTCTGCCTGCTCAGAGCGTCCGCCGTCACGTTTTCGTCTCCGGCCAGATGAACTGCCGAGATCGAAACTTCCTGCTGGATGGCCCAGAACTCGAGCTGCATCGCCTCCCTGCACAGAGGAAGTGACCCTGCCCCCCCCCCTTTTTGTTGAGGTAGTGCATGGCCACTGTGTTGTCCGTCAGGATCAGGACACTCTTTCCACGCACAGTCGGCAGAAAAGCCTTCAGGGCTAGCCTGACGGCCCTCAGCTCCAACAGATTGATATGGAGTCTGGACTCCGACGGAGACCAACGACCGCTGACTGTCAGCCCGTTGGCATGAGCTCCCCAACCCGTGAGTGATGCATCCGTCACGATCGTCACCTCCGGCCAGGGAAGCCAAAATGGAGCCCCCTTTATCAAGTTGCCTTCGACGGCCCACCACAGAAGGTCCCGGGCGACCGAGGGCGGCACCTGAACCGGGTCCGACATCCTGCCGGAGGACTGCGACCATTGCGTCTTGAGCGCCCACTGCAAAGATCTCATCCGCAGGCGAGCCTCTGGCACCAGAAGAATGCAGGATGCCATGAGGCCGAGCAACCTCAAGAACTCGAACGCTGGGAGCGTCTGGGCATGCTGAAACTTGTGCACCATCTGCTGAATGTGAAGAGCCCTCACCTGGGGAGGAAAACGCTGCCCCAGGGAAGTGTCGAGCACTGCTCCGATGTACTGGAGCCGCTGTGTTGGCGTCAAATGGGACTTCTTTAAATTGAGGGAGAAGCCCAGCCTGTGAAGGGAGTGGCAGGTGACGGACAGATGATCCAGGACTTGCTCGGGAGAGCTCCCCCTGATCAACCAATCGTCCAGGTAGGGGTAGACGTGAATCCCCCCTTGCCTAAGATGCGCTGCCACCACCACCATGAGCTTGGTGAAAACCCTCGGGGCGGAGGTCAATCCGAACGGCAGGACCCGAAACTGAAAGTGCGAGTCGCCAACCGCGAACCTCAGGTACTTCTTGTGCTTGGGATGGATCGGCACATGGGAGTAAGCATCCTTGAGGTCGAGTGACACCAACCAGTCCTGAAGCTGAAGGGCCTGGAGGACTTGAGAGAGAGTAACCATCTTGAACTTGTCCTTCCTGAGGAGTTTGTTCAAACCGCGCAAGTCCATGATGGGTCTCAATCCCCCGTCTTTCTTCGAAATCAAAAAATAAGGGGAATACCATCCCTTGTTCCTCTCCGCTACAGGCACCAATTCTATGGCGCCTTTCTCCAGCAGGGCTTGAATTTCCTGCGCAAGAAGCGGATCCGGACTCTGCAAAGAGAGGTTCCCCGGTGGATTGTCGCGAGGCCTGTGCCGAAAGGGAAGACAGTAGCCGTGGGTTATGATCTCCAGAACCCACACATCTGAAGTCATGGCTTGCCACTCTACCAGATGCTGCGCCAGCCTTCCCCCAACCGGCGAACCATGGGACATGGCCTCATGACTGAGTGGGAGCGGCCGCGGCGTTACCTGAGGGCAAAGAGGCAACTGCCCGAGCGGACTTGGCACCACGGGTACCCTGTCGTCCACCTCTGGTACCCCTGCGTTGGCCTCTTTGACTGCCAGCTCCTCTCGCTCTACTGAAGGATGAGTAATAGCGAAAGGAACCACCCCGCCACTGCTGTCCCCTAGGACGAAAAGGCACAGGTTGGCGAACTGCAGACCCAACGACTTCGCTGCAGCTTTCGAGGTCTGCAACCTCTCAAGGCTCTCGTCAGCCTTGCTGCCAAAAAGGTGTTCACCGTCAAAAGGCATGTTGAGGAGCCGAGACTGCACATCAGGAGCAAACCCCGACTTCCGCAACCACGCAAACCTGCGCATCACGGTGCTCGCCGCCATGGACCTACTGACGCATTCAGCTAAGTCCAAACCCGACTGAACGGACTCACACATGGCATCCTTACCATCCTGGACCATAGCAAGGAAACCATCCCGTTCATCCCCTTTGGGAATATGTTCAGCCGCTAACGCAACACAGTTCCACAGAGTGTGTGTGAAACGAGACAAGGCACAAATGGAGTTGGCCGCCTGAAGCGCCATACCACCAGAAGAAAACACTTTCTTCGCCCAGCCATCAAAACGTTTGTCGTCCCTATCAGGAGGGATGGTAAGGTACGACGCCTGCTTCGCCGGGGCCGTGGCCGCCTGCACCACCAAACTCTCCGGAGTGGGGTGCCTGGTCAAGTAGCAGGGGTCGCTACTGGCTGGACGGTATTTTCGCGACAAGGATCTGCCCACCGCCGGGAGACTCTCCGGAGCAGTCCAAGCCGCCGCCACCCTTCGCTGTAAAGCCATATGGAACGGCAGTACCGGGTCAGTTGGGGGACCAACATCAAGGATGTCCGTCAGATCATCCTGCACAAACTCCCCTGGGGGAGCAGACCATCCCAAGTACTCAGAAACCCTAGCCATAAGGCGCCGGTACGAGGAATCGGCATGAGAGCCAGGCTCAGGCCTACAAAACTCCACCTCCAGAGAGGTGTCCAGTCCACTGGCATCATGCAGTAACTGTCTCAAATCGTCAAACTGACTATGGCCCGAGACAATTTCATCTGGAACCTGACTAGGAACCAGGCCATCAGAATCCTCATCCGCCTCTGAAATATAGTCCAGGTGGCGAAAAGAAGGCACCCGAGAGTGCTTGCTCTTAACCAGAGCCTTCCTAGGGGGTTCTCCCGTGCCACGGGGTACCTCCGACACGAAAGGCGTCGATGGCGTCGAGCGAATCGGCGCCGGCGTCGAGAGAAGCGGCATCGGCGCCGAGAGGATCGGCGCCGAGGAAATCGGTGTCGACGTCAGACGCAGCGCCTCCAGCATCGGCGGCGTCGACACAGCCCTCAAGGCCGGAGCCCCGAGCGTGTCCCTCGACGACCCGAGCGTCGACGGCTTCGACGACTTCCTCGGAGCCGGAGCCTCGAGAAAGCCGGTCGACGCCCTCGACGCCTCAGACGTCGATGTCTTCCTCGAAGACCTCACAGGTGCACACGGTCTCGAACGCGTCGAGGACCGGGACCTGGAACGGGTACGGCGAGAACGAGTCTCCTTGTCCGAACGGGACCTCTCCCGTGACTCGTGCAGACCTCTCTTGCGAGCGGTGTCTCTCGACCTCTCACGACCGACCCCACTCGGGGGCGCGGACGGCTTAGTACCCTGCGACTCAAGAATCGCCAGCATTTTCTTCCCGAAGGAAGCCCATTCCTCCGGCGTCGCACGGCTGGTGGGGTAAGCGACGTGCCGGGCAGAGTCCTCCGAAGAGGAACTGGAAGACAACCGGTGTCGGCGCTTCCGAGAACGCCTCGAAGAGGCTGAGGACTGGCGAGACCGACTCCTAGAAGGAGACCCACGAGACTTCCGACGATGACGCGGAGAGTCACCCCTCGAATCATCTGTCGAAAGCCCCGCAGACTTCGACTTCCTGGGCTTGGACACCCGACCTACCGACAACTTCTTCTTACGTTCGCGTAAGGCTTTGGACGTGAGCGACTGGCAGTCGATACAGTCATCCGTGTCGTGGGCCTCCCCGAGGCACCAGAGGCAGGCGTCGTGCGAGTCCGTCACCGACATCTTGGACCCACACTCCCCGCACTTCTTGAAACCCGGACGCGGGGTCGAAGACGAAGTAGAAGACATCTTCACACGAAGGATTTTCACAAAACGAACAGGTTCGAAGAACCGAGAAGAACAGAACTCCAAAGAGTCGAGGCGTTAACCGAGATTCACGAAGCAACACGTTCGCGGAAAAAACGGAACTGAGGCTACGGGCGTCGTGCGTCCTACTTATCACATCGGATCACGTCGGAGGAGGCCCTCGACGACGGTGCTTCGACGTCATTGACGCACGACGCAGACGCCGAAAAAAGTTTCCGAAGCAGCACAGCTGTGGTGATTACATGTCATAGATATGGAATACGTCGGAGGACCCAATCCCCTCGAAATGGGATTTACTCCCTTTATGAGTTCAGAACAATTGAGAACTATGTCCTCAATTTTGGAAGAGGGTAAATTGTCTGAACAGGAAGACACATTTGAGTTCCAGGGACCTGTAACCCCAATTAGAGAGGAATTTTCCTCTGAAGAACGCAGGTTAAAGGATCTTCATGATTCCTTACATGAGGCAAGTGGGTTAGACACTTCCCCTGAGGTGGAGTTTGCTAGGCCAGACCCGGGGGAGCATGCTGAAACCCCCTATAGAGCCTTAATGGCCAGCATCACAGAGTTCATGGGGTGGTCTGCACCTTCACAATCTTTCCAACAAGATGACCTCACGGATATTCTTGACAAAGGCCCACAGGAGGATCCTGTGGTGCCTTTTCATAAAGCTCTTCAGAGGAAGGTCATGACAAACTGGGAAACCCCAGATGTGGTACCAGCAGTAAATAAAAAACTGTCTACTAAGTACAGGGTATCCTCTACAGACCCAGAGTTTTTGTCTAAACACCCATCCCCAGAAAGTCTGGTGGTACAGGCAGCATCCTCTACCGATGTCAAGACGGCTTATCCTACCGTCCCACAGGACAGGGACGATAAAAAATATGATGCTATGGCAAATAAAGTCTTTTCAGCATGTAGCATGGCGTTAAAATCTGTTAATGCTACTTGCACCCTTGCTAGGTTCAGCCATACACTTTGGGAGTGTGCTTCTACAGCGGCTGACTGCATCCCGGAGGGAGAAGAAAGGGAGGCGTTCCTGAATATCATACAGGACGGTAAAGACGCTATGTGCGAATCCCTCCAGACGGGCATTGATTCGGCTGACAGTATCAGCAGAGCAATGGCGGCAAGTACATCAACCAGGAGATTCGCTTGGTTGAGAAAGTCTGGTTTTGCCCCAGATGTACAAGCCAGGCTCTTGAACATGCCATTCAATGGCTCTTCTTTGTTCGGGAAAAAGGCGGATGACAATTTAGAGAAACTGCAAACTTCAAAAGCAGCAGCAAAATCCCTAGGAGCTGCAATCCGTCAGACTCCTTTTCGTCCCACAGGAACCTCTGCGAGGGGCAAGTCCTTTCGCTTCTACTCCGCATTCGGAAGAGGTAGAGGACGACCGGCTCAAAGAGGACAAAGAAGAACTACCCGAGGTGGACGGGGTAGATATTCAAAAGCCGCAGCAACAGCAGGTGCCTTTTTACCATCGGCATCTGTATCAGCCGCCCCAAAACCACTCTGAGGACTTCCCTCACAGGACACCTGTAGGAGGCAGGTTGACTCAACATCTGGCGGTGTGGCAGGCTATCACGTCAGATGCTTGGGCATTGGAAACAGTTGCCCAAGGTTACTGCCTGCCTTTCCTACGTATACCTCAGAGTCATCCACCGGGGATCAGCTCTCAGAAAGCTCCAGATCCGCTCCTCTTGCAGGAAATTTTGGACCTGCTAGAGAAAGGTGCCATAGAACCAGTACCTGTAGCGGAGAGGAACAAGAGCTGGTACTCCCCTTACTTTCTCATTCCAAAGAAAGACGGAGGACTGAGACCCATCTTGGACTTGCGAGAATTGAACAAATTCCTCAGAAAAGAAATTCAAGATGGTCACTCTTTCTCAGATCCTCCAGGCCCTTCAGTTCCAGGACTGGTTGGTATCTCTGGACCTTCAGGACGCTTATTTCCATGTGCCTATCCGTCTCGAACACAGGAAATACCTGAGGTTCGCAATTGGCAACTCTCACTATCAATTTCGAGTGCTGCCATTTGGGCTGACCTCCGCCCCGAGGGTCTTCACCAAGTTAATGTCGGTAGTGGCAGCAAGTCTAAGGAGGGAAGGGATTCACGTCTACCTCTACCTGGACGATTGGTTGATCAGGGCTGTTTCTTCGGAACAAGCTCAGATCCAACTAAATCACGTGTGCCACTCCCTTCACAGACTGGGCTTCTCCCTCAATTTAAAGAAGTCACAAATGATACCATCGCAGAGACTCCAGTTCATAGGAGTGATCCTGGACACTTCCCTGGGAAAAGCCTCGCCACCAGAGGTGAGGGCTCAAGATATTCTACAGATGGTTACCAAGTTTCAACATGCCCAACGTCTCCCAGCCTTTGACTTTTTGAGGTTGCTAGGCCTCATGGCATCCTGCATTTTCCTAGTGCCAGAGGCTCGCCTGAGAATGAGATCCCTCCAGTGGGCACTGAGGACTCAGTGGTCACAATTCTCAGGGAGAATGACAGATCTTCTTCAGGTTCCCGACAGAGTAGCTCGAGACCTTCAGTGGTGGGCCTGTCAGGAGAACATTCTGAAAGGAGAACATTTTTGGCAACCCTGGCCGGAGATAACAGTAGTCACGGATGCCTCACTCACGGGGTGGGGAGCCCACGCCAACGACTTGACCATCAGCAGTCGTTGGTCTCCATCGGAGTCCAGACTACATATCAACCTGTTAGAGCTGAGAGCCATCAGACTTGCGCTGAAGGCGTTCCTGCCAGCTGTACAAGGGAAAAACGTCCTGATAATGACGGACAACACAGTGGCCATGCATTACCTCAACAAAAAAGGAGGCGTAGGATCACTACCCCTGTGCAGAGAGGCGATGCAGCTCTGGTTTTGGGCAATCCAAGAAGGAATCTCTCTATCGGCAGTTAACCTAGCCGGAGAGAAGAACTTGACAGCGGACGCTCTGAGCAGGCAGAGCACAGTCTCCCACGAGTGGGAACTAGCTCAGGAAGTCCTTCAAGAGATCTTCACCCTTTGGGGAACCCCTCAGGTGGATCTGTTCGCCACCAGCGTCAACAGGAAATGCGATCTGTTCTGCTCAAGGGAATTTCCCCCGAGAGGAGCTCTGGGAGACGCGTTCATAGTGGACTGGGAGTTTCAGCTTCTGTACGCGTTCCCACCGGTCCCTGTCATCCCTCAAATGATCAGGAGGTTGAGAAGATTCCGGAGAACCATGATCCTAATTGCCCCGGATTGGGCCAGGAGAACGTGGTACCCGGCCCTCCAATTCGACTTCCACTCAGAGAGAACCTACTCTCACAGAAGGGAGGTCAGGTTCTCCATCCAGACATCAAAACCCTCAACCTTCACGCTTGGCTTCTGAAAGGTTGAGGTACAAGGATTGGGACCTCCCTGATGATGTTATGGAGGTGTTGCTTTCGGCAAGGAGGCCAGCAACAAAGTCTTTATACCGCTGCCGTTGGAACAGATTTTGCGGCTGGTGTAGAGAACAGAATATCGACCCTTTTTCATGTGGTACACCAATGGTTTTGTCCTTCCTTCTATATTTGGCGAATTCAGGCCTTCAAGTTGGCACCATTAAGGGCTATCTCGCAGCGCTATCCATCTTTAAGCGCACTGCGGAAGAACCATCCTATTTCAAATTACCCTTGGTAATACAGTTTCTAAAGGGGTTAACCAATGTTTATCCCCCAAGAACATTCCAAGTTCCCCTATGGGATTTAAACTTAGTACTAACTTTCCTGATGGGCCCACCTTTCGAACCACTCCATTCTTGTTCGTTAAGATTCCTTACCCTTAAAACTGTTTTATTAATAGCACTTACATCTGCTAGAAGGGTGAGCGAATTACAAGCTTTCTTGTAAACCCCCTCACACAATATTTCACAAAGACAAAGTTGTCCTGCAAGTGAAGCCTAATTTCCTCCCAAAGGTGGTTTCGGAATTCCATATCACTCAGAAGATTACCCTACCATCTTTCTATCCTCCTCCTCATCCGGGGAAAGAGGAAGAGAGGTTACACAGGCTAGACCCTAGAAGGGCTTTAAGTTTTTACATCAGTAGACTAGCCAGGATAAGACAGGCAGACCAGCTGTTTGTAGGTTACACAGGTCACAAGCTGGGGTTACCAATAACTAAGCAGACCATTTCCAGATGGATCATTCTAGCCATTCTGGAATGTTATAAACTGGCAGGGAAAGAGCCCCCTCAAAACCCTAGGGCTCATTCGACCAGAGGTATTGCAGCTTCATCAGCCCTCAAAAGAGGTGTGCCGGTTAAAAACATCTGTGCGGCCGCTACATGGTCGTCTGTCCATACCTTTACACGATTTTACAACTTGGATTCCTCCTCCAGTCAAGAGACTAGGTTTGGAAGGGCTGTACTGCATTCTATTCATCAATAGAAGACAGCGTGAAGTCAGTACTCCCTCTTCCAATAATAGAATACTGCTATGGGAGCCTATCTAAGATGAGGAATACGTCAGAGGACACAATCCCTTCCAAGAACAAGTTACTTCTTACCTTGTAACGTTCTTTCGACGGGATGTTCCTCCGACGTATTCCTCATCGACTCTCCCATCCATCCCCGCAGTTCTACTTCCCTTGTTGTTGCAGCTTACGCTCCTTCAGGGTGATTAGTCTAGTCCAGAAAGAATTATTGTGGGCTACAAAACGGAACTGAGCAACGGACGCTGCGCGCGGCCTTTAAAGGCAGGATGACGTCGATACGGCGGCTGTCGAGGGACATCGACTCGGAGGACGTCGACGCGCAGCGCCCTCTAGAGAAAAAAGTTTCCGAGGCCAGCAGAGCTGGAAGGAGATATCTAAGATGAGGAATACGTCGGAGGAACATCCTGTCGAAAGAACGTTACAAGGTAAGAAGTAACTTGTTCATCAATGACGGAATGGGAATATCCAAACCAGTACATGCAGGCGGTGGAGCTAAAATGGGACTCCAAATGATTTCCAGCACAGAGAACCACTTTACTAATCAACTTATACTGGATACCACTGGCGATAAGCAATGACGAATTCTTAGAGGGAGTAACGAATCTAATTGATGAAGCATATATGTGACCAGAGGCCTGCACGATTATTTTTTGCGGGGACTTAAACATCTTCTGTAGTCCTCGAGCCGTGACTTGCGGTCATGAATTTGAAACTCCCATTCACTGGCGGCAAAAAGAGGCAAGCGCTGGTTACAATTAATGAAAGCAAGGGGCTGGCATATGTTGAATGGAAGTACCCGGGTGACACCCCCAGTAATCCAACATGGCAGAGGATTTCAGTCAGCGACCCCGGACTATGTATTTGTCACCGGTAATTTGTTGCCATCGATAAAGTTCAAAGTGGTTGAATTTGAAACAGCAACCACAATCTTTGGAGTATTAAGTGAATGGCAGGTAAAAAGGCTGACAAGCTGATATATCCAACTAAAGTTGAAATAAACCAGGATAATAACCGTTTGCGTATGATTTAGGCAAAAAATGCAGACCTCATTGTCCAGTACGAAGCCCAGATAACCCAGGGAGGAAGCACAGCCTGGGAAGTACTGAATTACACACCCATCCTACAAAGATTTGTAGAAACAAATAGGGGTGGGGGAAAAGGCCTATTCAACATCACCCTTCATATGATCCAGTTATAGTACTCAAACGGAAACTCCTTAGACAGGACTTAAGGCACATGGCAAAAAGCTTACCTTCCTGAAACTGAGGAAACAGTAGTATAAAAACTGGGACCATGATGCAACAAGATGCAGATTCCATGTTAAAATTGGTATGCAAGAGGCGAACAAGAGAAATGTGGTGGTTAACAGCACAGGGGCATCGCAAGTAGCAGCGCTATCTACTGCTGTTG
Source organism: Ambystoma mexicanum (assembly GCF_040938575.1). Classification (NCBI taxonomy): domain Eukaryota; kingdom Metazoa; phylum Chordata; class Amphibia; order Caudata; family Ambystomatidae; genus Ambystoma; species Ambystoma mexicanum. The sequence continues at coordinate 917,652,908 of NC_090926.1, read as the reverse complement.
AGGACATAGCATGGATCAAGCACTTTCCTGCCCTCTTCTATGTTGTAGGTGACACTGCAGGAACTGAACTGAGTCACATTGCTGAAGAAGCTGATCGACAGAGAAGATATATTGGCTTGCATCAGGAGGGCGAGTCGTTCAAGAGCACCTGGGCCCGATGGGCTTTCAAATACTGCCCTGAAAAAAGATCCAGAGATGTAGACCGATTCTATGCTTTTGCTTTTTGCACAGGTGGTAAAGAAAAGGATGGTACCTCTGTCGTGGATACTCTAGATTATAATTCCGATATTCAAGAAGGGCAATAGGGCTAATCCAAAGAATTATTCCCCTCCTTGATGTGTTTGGAAACATGTTTCCTCAATATTATTGCAAGGTTTAAATGAATGGTCAAGAAATGCTGAGAGAACTGATAGTTTCAGTCAGGATTTACCAAAGGAATGGGGATGAATGCAACCATCTTCCTCCTTAATATCTTAAAGGGTAGAGTACTGGCAAGGAGAACAACCATTTACTTGTGCTTTATAGACCTAGCTCAAGCCTTTGACACTATTAACCATACTCTCCTATGATCTAAATTGGTGAATTGGGATGCCCTGGTGATATCTTGGAACCAATAAAAGATTCATACTCCAAAACATCCCTGAGAATTAGACTGAACAGTGCTGGACTCCTCTCTGAGGGGATACCGACTTCTATGGGCTTAAACCCTTCGCTTCCTTGTGTGTCGTGTTTAAAAAAATCCAAAAAATATACAAAACTGAAAAATAAAAAAGGCTCTTTTCAGAGCCACCTTTCACAGTTTAAAAATAGAAATGTGCAGGCCCCTGCACAGTCTGCAAAGTCCTCAGACAGGGTGGTAGTCCACGGACTTTCAAAAAAATATGGGTGGTGGCACCATCAAAAACATTGCCCTCTTTTCCCAGAGAAAGTGGTGGCTCTGGGTGGGGTTTGTGTGTTATTAAAAGGTTTAAAGTCGGCAACACCTACTGCAAAAATAGCTGCTATACTTCCAAAAAGGGCTTCAATGCATTTTGGATATTGTGCAAAAAAAGGAGATTGCCAGCATCAGTGAGATCGTCACCATCTGTGCGGAAAAAATGTTGGTGCTACAAAATGTGATGTTTTCATTGTGAAAGGAAGACATACCAACATCTCGCAAAAATGCGCAAACAGCCTTGTTGACATTGCGCCTAGCTTTCTCCATTTGCGGACGAAATGATGAAGAGCGCAGCCACATCTGTCTCCGGGCAATAAACGAAATAAATGGCGCAAGACTTTATATACATGTCCATGACTTTCCCAAGTGCCTCCTTCATTGCAAACTATAGAGAGATTCCAGTAATGTGGCCTAAACTGTTCCGTCCACAATGAACAAATATAAATGCTGGATTGGATAATGGTGCGTCACCAAAGTGGCAGAAAGGGGAAGCAAATCCAGCAACTTCATGCCACACACTCCATACCAGTGCACATCTACATGAGGGAATCAAAGATGTGCAGCCACTCCACAATGCTCTGCATACACCTGCAAACCATGTATCCACGAGTCCCCCAAAATCCATACACTCTGCCTCCTGAAAGCCATAGCAAACTGCACTCCTCTCACCAAACAGACCTTCTGCCACATAATCCCATTTCCATGCCTACCATCCTCAAAAGCCCCAGATGTGGCACGTGCGATCCGGGATCTACCGCAGTGTCCCCAGACATATCGTGCAATGCACGGGGGTGGGGAAAGACATTTCAACCAGCGATAGGAGATTTCCTCTTTAGTGGTGGCTCTGAAAAGAGCCATTTTTTTGATTTAAAGGTGCTTAAAACAAAAAAACTTAATTTGTATTTTTTTTAATCTTCCTTTCCTCCTTATATCAGGCTCTCAACAGCATCCCTCAGATTCCAGAAAAAACTAGCATTTTCCAGAATGGACAACACTACATCGGCATTAAAATACTGCACAATAAGGGAGTCAATATTTTCATTGGTGAAAAGCAACATATTTGCACGCCGCATAACTACACCCATCTCTTTAGTCACATGGCGCCTTCCAACATTTTGCTGGGGATTGAACACATTTGGTTAGTTCCATTGTGCTCTTGTTAACATTTGAGAAAACACCACCTTTGCACATGGGAAAATTTGCATTAGTCTCCCCAGGAAGGACTTCAACACAGGAATCACACTTGGGGCACTGATGTACCCCAAAAACTCTCCTCCACAGTGGACCAACAAGATATCTGGACTACCAAAAGTAGACCTTCTTCTACAAAGAGAAACCAGTGCCTCCAAATTGCATCCAGGCTCACTCCACCACAAAACCTCCATGCCTGGACCCCAAAATCTCTAGAAACACCTATTGATTTAGCATATGTCATCCGATCAGCAACACAAATATCTCCCCAACTACCCAGACACAAACTCCTGCCATCTTCACCATACAACCAACACAGCAATGAAACAAAAGTATAGCTCCCCCTTCCTGTAAAGCACACCCTTAACATCTGATTGGATAATCCCCATAGTACACTCCCATTTCCATGCCAAGCATGCTGACAAGCCCCAGATGCAGCACGTGTGATCCGCGGACTACTGCTGTGTCCGCTGAACTCCTAACACAGGGACAGCCCTTTTTCTCTTTTCACTTCACACTTTACAGCACTGTCTCATTGGCTACTGATAAGCAGTCCCACAACCATCCACCAATCACATCTAAGATCTCTACATCTAACTCTAGCAGCTCAGTCCAACACTGCAGATGTACTGTTGAACACTCAGAGAACAGGTCTCCTATGATTCCCAAGCATCTGCATTCAAAAGTACTGTAAAACTCTCCAATATTTCTACTTCCAGATTCATCCATATCTACATCCAGCAGCAGAAACTACAGGCATGCATATGTTTTGTAATTCACATAGAAAAGTAAAACTGCATGTATGTTACCAAAGCATAACAAGTACATATATTGAATGCATGTGAACAGGATGCCAACCACTTGCCCTGCATAACCTACCAAATAATCATACTGTCATTTGTACCATCTACTCACATCAACTGACAGTTACTTACAATGCTGTTTGCTTTCACAGTTTTCTTGTACTGCTCACTAGCATAACAGATGCAAACCACATATTTCATTTTCTGCACCACTGCCTGTGAATTTCTTTTTTTAATAAAAAAAACACACTGGGAAATTTCTACAGCACATGCAAGTGCCAGATCCTATCTGAAATGCCCACAAAAAAGGGAAACCACATGTATATTCGGAACACCTGCTAAACACATGCATTGCACAATTTACAAAATGCACCATTAGGAAGAAAGCAAAAGAATACATGTATACATTGGAAACAGTGCTATCTGTACATTTGAATACATAACTTCAAGAACTGAACATAATTTCTGCATTCATGTAGCAAGCTTCTGTGTGTGAGAAACTTCCATACACAGTAATATTCTGCTTTCCAATCTCAAAATCTGTCTGGTCTTTTTCTCACTCTGCCATGACTTCCACTAATCCATTTCCAAAGCAAATAGTGAAAAACATTTCACACATTTCAAAATTACAGCCCCATAGGGCAGTGTTATCACTGCAGCACTGCCCCCACATACCAACAATGCTAATACTCCCAAGTCCCTGCGTATATGCATTGCTGTGCAATTACACATGCACACTAACTCTTCCTGCCAAAAATCCTCCTACAATCTAAAACAATGCTTACTCCTACTGCTATTACTGTACCATAAACACATATACCCACTAACTTCCTTCTTTTGCAATTGCATTGAAGAACCGCCTGCTAAAAGACAGTGATGTCGCTGCTGGAATAGAACCTACAAGAAACCTACTCTTCACATCCAAAAAAGTAAGTGCAATACTGTTGTAGTGTTCTGCTTGTTACTCAAACAGTGCAGTCTCCTTCTATTGTAGCCTACACAATGTTATTGAAAACCCATACCAGTTGCTTCACCCTTACTCATTCCACCTTGCAAGGTCCACTGTTTCTATTGTCATCAGAAAACCAGTATGTTACCACCTACTAGTTTCATAAAAACATTACAATGTCCTTACTTCTTCAATCACATTACACTGTCATGCTCACTAATGAACACCTTTCCTACAGGAAAACACACATGTAACTGTACAACCTTCCTAACCAAAAGTATCAGCTCTTTTCACAATCACCCTCCTCTATGTATACCTACCCTCATATTCAGACACTCATGCACAGTACACACAAATACATTTCACAACTTCCAAACCCACACTTTCCTTTTTTCTCCAACAGACACAAGACAATGCCTACCAAAAACCAACTCTGTAGAAAACAGCGTAGAAATAGAACAGATAAAACTGAAGCCATGCAAAACACCCATTCACCTCTAGCAGACTTGGTAGAAAAAATTCTAACAAAACAGCTAATACAGTCACTAAGCAAAACGGAACCAGGTACCAGGAAAATAAGTGTGACTTCTCTTTCAAAATGTACAACTAAAACTAAATGCATTAAGAGGAATGCACCTACCTGTAGTTCTAACACTACACCTACAAACGGTAACATAGCCACAAGTAAGCATTCCAAAAAATTAATTTTACAAAAAAGTTTCCACCATAGGATCCTTCAGAACCTTATAAAAACAGGGGAGAAATCAGGCTCCACCCTTAAGACATACAGCAGAAAACAGATCCTAGAAGCTCTCAGACAGTGCACTGCTCGTCAAAAGGAAATTATTTATATTAGTTTGAAACAGAATGAAACCACTAACAAAATTAATTAGTAAACTACAAACAGTACTTTGCAACAGGCGCAATATCAGTATAGATACCTTTGCAAACGTTAGTGCAGGTGAGTGGATTCACACTACCAGCACGGAGACATATTTCAATGAAGAGGCATACAAACAAGAGAAAACAAACCCAATAGCTATACATAGCAGTGGGCAAGGGTATGAAAAAGGGAAAAAATACCATTATGGAAGAAGAAACGCTGCTCGCAAGAATATCCCCAACAAACTTACAATCAACTCTCCATTCCACGGAACCAATACATCCCATATACAAATGGGCGTGCACATCAATGTGTAAAGTACGCAAACAATCTTTCAAATCTTTGCAGTAGTTCCTCAATCAGTATGTGAATGCCAAAGACATATAAAAAAAATTAACTATTACAAACTATGGACTCCTGTCCAGTGCGCAAATACACAGGACTACAAGGACATTCATTAGCCTGCATTTCTGGAGCTGCTTGCAAAAGCACCATCCACCACATCAAAATGTTAACACACCATTCAACTGTACGAAATCTTGTTCACAGACTGTACTATGCAAAAAGTCCTGCTTTAGCACTGGACTATTTAAATGACATGCTCCTACATGGTACAACCAAGGAACTGCTCGAAGAAATAGACCACATCCAAAACAAATATTTTGGAACTGAAGAGGACTTAGAAAATCCAGTAACTTTAGAAAAGTGTACTGACAACCTTGCAGATGTTAACCTTCTATTACACAGAAACAAAAAAGCACATCTGCTGAAGTATCAAACCAAGTATGTGTGTGTTGCCACAGAAAACTTTATATGAAGAACACCAAAACTGTAGTTATAATGTACAAAATAGAAGAATATGAGGAATCCCAATGGTTCAAATTAGCTCTCTATCTTACAGCAGAAAACAAATACAAAATTATTAATCCCTCAATACTGCATGCAATACATAACAATAACCAAATGCCTTCACAGGCTATCACTAATAGCATTATAATCCAAACAGTGCACCCATTTCATGCGATAATATGCCTTCAACCAAAAACAGTGAAATTGCCTCCCTCTGAATTACTGAAAGGCATTCATGGCAAAGTAGTTTGCCATTAGATCTCAAAGAAAATGTAGACACTCTAGGAGTGCAACGGCCAATAGATCTATCTTTGATTATCCTAGTGGTGTACCTACAAAAGACAAAAATATTTGGCAGCATCTAGTAGACAAAGTTAGAGAAGCCCTGCAATATCTTAAAGACAAAAAAAGAATACTATAGAGAAATAAACATTGAAGAAAACCTGAGAGAAACCACCAAAATAATTCAGGATTCATCATCATATGGGCGATTTGAACTTCTAGATCCTACTACAGCCTCCATTATTTTAGACCAGTATACAATTCACCCACTACACTCCAAAGACGCCATAGACGATGCACTAGAAAATTATCAAATGCGACAAGCCAAAGCATCTCCAATCAGCATAAGGGAAAAAAGTGTAGAAGCACATGCCTTTCCTTTACTGTTTCCTGCTGGAAAAGGTGAAGATACAATGAAAGATGCACACAAATAACAGCATCAGAATACCACTCTTTACGAATGTATTCTTACGACCCCAGATTCAGACAAAATGTGGAATTCATATTCCACCTCCTTGTCAGGAAACAGCAGCACACATCACGCCTCGGCTTACGTAGCCATAACAAACCCAAAGTGATTATTCCTTTGAGAAGGCTAGGAAAGAGCATACACCTGAAGCAAACAAACAGACAGGGCTGTAGTCGTTATGCATACCGTCAGGGCTTCACCCGACGCAGCACGTCTTTTCATGCGCTCTGGGGGTTGCCATGGCGACGGTGGCACGGGACTTTGTTTCCTGTAGTTACAGCGATATGGCCATGGTATCATGTGCCCCAAAATAAAGTCACGTCCCTAACAACGCTTCAGCACTTCTGGTCCCATTTGTTTGCATCGGCAGTAGCGTTTAGGTCTTGTTCATTGGAATCTCATCCTTTTGACCCTCGGGCCCGTTTCTTCTGGACTCCGCATCTTGCCTCACCCTTGTTGGATTTGTTTGGAACCATCTCCTCGACTCAGATTGCTCACAACCCGTTCTTTGCCTCATGTTTGTGTCTATTCGGCCAGCACGTTACTGACACAGACCGCTCATCTTGTGCTCTCGGAATTCAGATTTGGTGATTCTTTATTGGATTTTGTACTGTAATCAGGATTGGTAATAGGTGTTCTCGTGCCGGCGGGAATAGGGAGATAGGTGCTTGGACTAGAGACTTCCTCATAGCACTTAGTGGACATTAGGCGTCCTCGTGCTGTCGGTCTCAGGTTTCACCTACCATCGACATCAGGAAGGAGTCAACCATAAAGAACATGTTACTACCCTGCAACAAGAGACACCCTGTGTTCGGAACTCCTTATTGGTCACTCTGGTAAGCCTTGCTATTCCCTTGGGTTATCTATTATCCTGTTATTTGTGTCCCAGTACCCATAGTTCCTTACCACTTGCACCTTGTTCTGTCCACAGGGTTGATTGATATTATGCCTGTGTCTGTGTATAGTGGTGCAGTATCACTTTTCTTCTTTAGGAAGATTACTCCATTGTTTCAGGTTAGTCTGGTTCTGTACTTGCCTGATATGTTTTTCTCTTGCATTGAACCTGTACTAATCCTACCTTTTGCTTTGCAGCCAGCAGGTTCCAAGGATTCCACTCATCTTTCAGTCAATAGAACTCTCAGTCTGTCCTTAGGTACTCCTGAGAGTTACATTGGTCGGAAGAATTCGCCCACTACACGACGGGTTCAAGTGTTCCGCCAATATTGATTGCTTGGCAATTCTGACACTCCTCTTTGAACGTGAACTAGCAACTCTATGTTACGGAGCTACACAGACATTGAAAACAGGTTCCAATTTTCGAAACATGTCTGCTACGCAGCTACTTCAAAAGGTGCAAAAGAAAGATGAAGTTTTACAGTCAAGTATTACAAATCTTTTGGCAAACATGTGGGGTACGAAATAATACTGGTTCCAACGTAGTTAAGATGGATTTCTGAACTCTGACCTGGTGGGCAGAGGTTCAGAAGGCCAGCCTAGTTTCTTGGAACAAGTTAACCTTCTGGACAAGCCAGACCAATCAAGGTAGCTTGGCGGCAGTCAAGACTAGGTCTCAGGAGGGGTGAGGGTGACTGAAAGACCTCAATGAGCACACAGAGTAAAGGACACTTACAAATCACTCCCAGTCAGGTGTGTATATATCAAAAATACAAATACATTTATTCCAAGGCCTTTGCAATTCAACACACAGTAAGAAAATCACAGCAATACTGTTAAACCAATACAATCCTATCTATACACATATATACAAGAGCAATGGGGTCTAAAGGATGAATGCACCAAATGGGTCCACACCCTAAACAGGGAAGGAAGCAGGCAGTGCAAATAGTCTTTAGGCCCTTCTGCATCAAACACAGTCCTAACTGAAAGGCAGTCCAATTCCTAAGATGAGGGGAGCCTAATGCTCAAATGTACTTGCGAAGCTGGCACACGCGGTAGTTCAAATGTGCAAAGCAGGGTCTTTTGTAGGGGCTGTAGCAGCTCAGGAAGGTAAGTGAGGTGATGCAGAATAGGTTCCCACTATCCCACTATTCTAGGAAGGCCTCCACTTGAGGGCAGAGTCGATTCCAAGAGTTGGGAATAGTTCTCTAGTTCGCACTAGTTAGCAGTGGAAAGGAGAGGGGCACGATGGATGCGCTAGGGGCCACCTGTTAGGGTTGTAATTACTCATCGACCCCCGGGGCACTCCGGAACAAACTTCAGCAGTTGAGTCCCTTTCGGTTGTGGATTCAAATGCGGCAATCGCGCAGCTCTGCGGCTTTCAGCAACAAAAAAATACAGCATTGATTCCCCTACAGGACAGTGGTGATTTCTCCGCTCCTGGTGGATGGATCAGGCCAGTTCCGTTGTAGCAGGCTTCAGGGCACTTGCAAAGTTCATCACCACGGCTGGATGACACGGTAACTGCGTATACTCTGTATCGGGCGCACTCACTTTCCTCCAGACCTGGGAACGCCAAGTGTACGAAATACGGTGTGAGGGTGGCGTGAACACAGAGCTTGCGATGTACCAAGTTCCAAGGGCCTCCTTGAAACAGCGGCGGTATCAGGGCAAACATCCTGCGCAAGCTGGTCAGCCCACTGGTTGGCCCAGGGACGCTTCCGAAAAGGCTTACTTGCAGGATTTGATGAAGGTGCCAAGAATAGTTGGTTCCAATGGATCGAATCGTCTTCGCAGACCTTCTAGGATGACCAGTTGCAGAGAGGTCCCACGGGAGGACAGCGGGCTCAGGGTGCCAAACCTTCCAGCGGGTCACCAGCAGTTCCTCGACTCAGCTTCTTAGTTTCAGGATACTTGGATCCTATCCTTCGTTCAGTGAGAACTCCAGATATCGACATGCTATGGGTGTTTGGAGCCTGCTCCTATCCAAAATCACCTTTGCGCCAAAACAAAGAGAACCCAATGGGAGATCTGCTCACAAACAGACATACCATACGTGGACCAATCATGGACCACAGTGGCCCCAGGCATTCACAGCACACTAGACTCTCTGGCAACAAGGATTTGTATTGGAACCAGATGTTCCAGTCTACATCCTGGGGGCACGCAAGGCCTGCAGAAGCCTGCAAAATCTTGGCACTTTGTGAGAAAATGCCTGCCCAAATGAGGACTGACCCGAGTCGGCTCGACCTCGGTAAGGTGAAGGGGCAAGATGGCCAAAGTGCAGGACAAAGAACCTCGTGGCGTGGCCATTTTGGAACCAGGCCACCTAACCATGCCAAACGCTATAATCGCGGTTTACCTGGCAAGAAAGGGTTAAAAATATGCAAAATTATGAGCTGCCACCAGCCCTGTCCAAGGCACCTCTGCACTTCTCCTAAAGAATCCTTTGAGAGTATCTAGGGCCTTTGGAAATGACAGGAAGACCCAAGTGCATTGTACTGTAAGGTACATTGTACACTTGTTACATGTTGCAGAAAAGTTGCAACATGGACAAGGACTAAGGGAAACAAAGGGCCTCATTCCGAGTAGGGCGGTAAGGGTTAACGGTCACCGGTAATGAGACCAGTGCCTTTAAACCCTTACCGCCCTACTACGAGTTCCCTTTGCGGGTCCTTCCTTAACGCCTGCTTTTGGCAGGCGTTAAGGACGGGACCCGCAAGGGGACTCCGGGGTCAATAACCGTACCGTAATTTACGGTACCGTTATTGCCGCCTTCCCATTGAGCCTTATGGAGGCTCAAATGGGAATGGGGAATGGCCCTGGTGAATGGGGAATTACCGGTCCCTCCGAACTCTGAATGGACCGGTAATTACTCCATTCACCAGGCCGGAGTTTGGACGAGTTCGGTGGCAGCCATGCCGCAAATAGCGGCGTGGTTACCTCCGAACTCGGAATGAGGCCCAATGTCTCCCAGTACTGACTGTCTTTAAGGGCATGTCAGTTTCCCCATAAGAAGTGCGTGAAAAGCCCAGAGGAGTGCAGCAGAAGGATGTGACCCTCAGCTAAAGTCAGACTATGGTGTTTAAACAGAGCAAAAGGTTGGGGGGGGAGGGTACACAACTGGAGGGAAAATTACACATTAAATGGAAATCTTTCCTAACACTCGACCCTCCCAGACCAAGGACAAGGGGAATTAATCCACCCCTGGATGAGTCTCATGTTTAGGTCTGTTAAACATTTTGGACAACGCATCAGCATTTCTATGTTGGACACCTGGCCTATGCTCAACATTGAAGTCAAAGCCTTGAAGGTTTATGGACCACCTAAGCAACTTTGGATTCTCTCCCTTCATGTTCATAGCCACTTTAAGGGTTTATGGTCAGTTTGCACAATGAAGTGTGTCCCATTGTCATGATGCCTACCCCCGGTGACCGAGACCAAAGTGCAGCAACCCCGGAAGCAGGCATCAAGTTATTCCAAGCAAGGCCAACAACCCCTGCTAGGGGCTATTTGGGTGCAGACCTGGCGTCTATGGCGCCAGGCTCATATGGAGAGTCAGCCAGGCTCATAGATTAAAACTTACCTGATGCAGACCATGCTGCAAACTTACCCGATGCAGACCATGCTGCAAGAGCTCCAAGCCAAAAGAGACTTGGAAGGGAATACTTTACCTAGGGACTATTTTTTTACTCGGGTGGGGCTGGGGAGAAATACTTACCTGGGACTACTTTGGAGGCTATTTAAACCACGCCCGAAGAGCAGCACACGCTTCGCGTTATTCTGCATCCAGCAGCGTAACGCTCACCATGCCTGCAAGTCTGCATCCAGTCTTCTGCCACGCCCGCCTCGAGTCTGGAGCGCCTAGAAAAAGGGAGAAAGAATGAGAAAAGGTAAGAACAAGAGCAATACCTTTGATCCTTACCCGAATTCCCGATCCACCGCGCCTCGCCTGCTGCAGCGCCGCGCTGAACTCACAGGCCTTCGCAGCATCTTCACATTCCACCGCATCCTTCTGCATGTTCCTGCCGCACTCCGGCACCTAAGGGGAACACAAGAACAGCAAGGTGAGCCAAGGGAATAAACAGAGGCAATATTAGTTACCTCCCATACACTTACCTGATTTTACCACCGGGGGTATTCCTCTTCACGGGTCGGCGCAACTTTCAATAGCATCCTCTCCGAACCCCGGCCCCTAAGGGGAAACAAAAGGACAGCAAGGTGAAACAAAGGGACAAACAAGGGGAAACCTCCTCACCACAATAGACTTACCTGATTTTACCGCCGGAGGCATTTTTCCCCGAGACTTCATACTTTCTCTCAGCGCCTGAATAAGGGAGAAAGCAACAGGTTACATACTGACATTATTTTATCGATGTTGGATAATACAAATCCTTACCTGAATATTACCGGTTGTCACAAGGAACTCTTCGCTAGGGTCAAGCTGCAACCTGCAAGGAATCGGACAAGAGTGAAAGTCAGATATTTGAACTCTTACGAACTACATACTTACGGCGTCTTGCCGGAAATCTCAGAGTCAATATTGTTCTGGAACTCACCAATTCCTTCGAGCCAGTGAAGCAACTGGTTATCTACGCGCCCCTGCACTCAATGCAGGATGGAGAGCTCATCTTTCCAAACCATCAGGTGAGACTATAAGAGGGGACATCAAAGGTGATCAGTGGGGAGAACAGCAGGAGTGGGTGGGGGATAACGCTCAACTCCACGGGTGGTTAATTTCCTTTCTCCATTTGCAGAAGAATATTCCTACGGGCCAAGCAAACGAAGCTAGGTGGGCCAGTCCAGTCCGTCATCTCGGCACTACACGTCACATTGGTGGAGACGGCAGCTGTCCAGTTCAGATCGACGCCCCTGTAGGAGCCAGGTGAGCGTAACACCCATAGAGGTAGTTCCTCAGCTTCCTTAGGGCTCACACAACAGAGAAACATTATTTCTCTACTGTGGACCATCTGAGCTCTCTGTCCTTTAGCTGGTGACTAATTAAGCCAATAGGGTGTTCCTTACCCTTCTCATTTACTTGCGATAGTACAGCTCCTATCCCAGTGTCAGAGGCATCTGTCTGCACAATAAAAGGTCTTTGGTAATCAGGGGCCCTGAGAACAGGGGCCTGGCACAAGGTGTCTTTTAAGCCATTGAAGGCCTTCCCACACTCTTCAGACCAACTTACCTACTTCGGTTTCTTAGGAGTTGTGAGAGCAGTCAGATGGGCAGCTATGGTGCCATAGTCTGCCATGAAATTCCTGTAGTACCCAGTGAGTCCTATAAAGGCTCTCCACTGGCACTAGGCCAGTCTTGTACTGCTTGTCCTTTACTGGGTAGAGGCTGTATCCTCCCTCCATCTACTTCATGTCCAAGGTAGACCACTGAACCTTGTCCAATCGGGCACTTACTGGTCGTTATGGTCAATGGGCCTTGTGAAGAGTCTGCAACACAATCCTAAGGTGTTTCACATGATCCTCCCAGGTGTCACTGAAAATTGCTATGCATCCATATATGCAAGACAGAATTCATCCAACCCATTAAGGACATGATTCACAAGCCTCTGGAAAGTGGCAAGGGCATTCTTCAACCCAAAAGGCATTACCCTGAACTGGTAAAGGCCGTCTGGTGTTGAGAAAGTTGTCTTCTCATTGGCATGTTCTGCAAGTGCTATTTGCCAATAGCCTACAGTGATGTCAAATGTGCGGAGGTATTTGAAGGCACCCACATTATCCACCAGCTCATCTGTTCTAGGCAAGGGGTGGGCATCTGTCTTGGTGACAGGATTCAGAACCCTGTAATCCACACACAACCTCAACCCAGAGGTTCCTGCCTTTGAAACCAAAACCACAGGGCTGGACCAAGGACTACTAGAGGGTTCAATCACCCGAAGATCCAACATTGTGTTGACCTCTCTCTTAATGTACAACCTTACTTTGTCTGACATCCAGTATCCCCTACTTTTGGTAGGTACCCTGTCTCCTGTGTCAATGTCATGTTTGCACCAAGGTGTAAAACCAGGAGACTGTGAACCTCTGCTTGTTGATCAGCAGTCAGGTGAGGGGCCATGTGGACACTCTCAATGGATCTGTCTGAAGGTCTGCCATGGAACAGGTCAGGCAGAGGTTCTGACTCCTCCTCATCAATATTTGAAGCCAGGAGCAGTGCAGCGATTTCAACTCTTAGGATGAAAGCCTTCAGCCTATTCACATGGAACACTTTTGAACCTTGTCAAGCCCTTCCAAGGTCCACTAAATAGTTGACCTCACCCAGTGACTCCACCACTGTGTAAGGGCCTAACCACGTGTCCTGTAAAGCTCTAGACCTTATAAGATTCATGATCAGGACTTGCTGACCAGGTGTGAAATTGATGAGGGCAGCCTTCTGGTCATACCAATGTTTCACCAGTGATTGCCCTGCATTCAGTTTCTCACTAGCCAGACCCATCAGGAGCACCATTCTCTTTCTTAGCCCTAGCACATAGTCTACTACGTTGGTAGTTATGGGGGGAGTGGGCATCTCCCATCCCTCCTTGACTATGGCTAAGGGACCCCTCACAGGGTGACCAAACAGAAGTTCGAAGGGGCTGAAGCCAACACCCTCCTGAGGTACCTCTCTGTAGGCAAACAGTAAGCATGGCAGAAGAAGATACCATGTTCTTCTTGCTCTTTAAGGTGCTGTTAAACCTTTCAAGTAGACCATTGGTTTGTGGGTGGTATGCGAATGAAAACCTATAGGTGACTCCACACGCCTTCCACATGGCCTACGTGTACTTTGACATAAAGTTGCTGCCCCTTGCTTTTGGAACTGACTTGGCAGTCACAGTTTTCAATGGCATGGGCTCAGGATACCTGGTGGCATGGTCGACCAGCACCAGAATAAACCTATTGCCTGAGGATGTTTGGGGGTCAAGGGGACCAACAATGTTGATCCCTACCCTCTCAAATGGTACCCCCACAACTGGGAGTGGTACCAATGGAGCGTGGATTGTTGAGCCACTTTTTCCAGATAACTGACATGTGGCAAAATTCCTGCAGTGACTTTCTACTTGCACCCCCATTTTGGGCTAGTAGAAATGCATGGATAACCTTTGCTTTGTTCATTTGATACTGAGGTGACCAGCAAGGGGCACTTAATGCGCCGGCTGCAGGAGGAAGGGTCTTACAGCAAGGCAAACCACCATCCTCCTATGGTCTCCCTTCTGTAGACTGTAGTCTCACTGTAGAGGAGCCCACCTTCCGAATAAATTATATGCTCCCCAGGAGGATCACCCTCAAGCTGGGAGCAGGCCTGTCTCCTTAGGCCTTCCAGAGATGGGCACTCAAGTTGGCCCCTACTGAATTCAATCCTGTCAGGACCACCTTCTACTAACAATCCTTGTAGTTGAGGATGGTCATTGGGATCAAAAACTTCAGGTATCACCTCTTTCTCGTCAGGTTCAGGTGTTGAACTAACTACCTCCACCTCAGTGGTAGGTGAGTTTGTGGGAATGTTTTCTTTCCCTCTGTTACTTTTTCTGACTCCTTTAGCCTTGGGTTTCCCCTTTGGCTTAGGGCGGGCTATGGGCTTGGCCAAGGAAGCCCTTGTTTTTGACCTGGCGCAGGGTCTCTCTGCTCTGTCTCTCACAAGACCTAAAGCACTGAAATCATTCCCCAGCAAGACCTTTCCTGGGGCATCTCTCTGAATGCTCACTGGAATCCTGACCACTGTACCATTTATAGTAAGATTTACAGGTATAACTGGGAACTTGAGAGGTGGGCCATCAGCCAACTTAGTGGGGAACAGAGGAGCTCTGGCAACCTCTTCTGGGTCTACCAGGGTAGAATCCACTACAGTTCTGCTGCACCCACTATCCCTAAGGGCAGGAGTATCTACTCCATTAATCAGCACACTCTCCTTAAATTAATGCTTGTTATTATCAGGAATCCTAGCATAAGCCTCTGAGACTTTAGGCTCCCAGGGAAACTAAAACTACCTCAGAATCTATCCCACTGGGGAAGGAGTCTGAGGAGACGGATGCCCCTGTAATCTCTTCTTCCTCATAGGAGGAAAAGGCCAGATTAGCAGAGTGAACCCCCAAGGTTTTGACCTTACATCTGGTGTCCCCCTTCACATGGTCACTGGCTCCACAAGCCACACAGGATCCACTGGGTCTTGGGACATATGGAGGCTTTCTGTAACCAGAGTTATGTTTTGGAGGATAACCTCCACTACCCTGTGTGTTCTCTTGTGACTTACTCTTACGTTCTTTTTGTGGCTCTTTTGGGAGGACGTTTTATCAGATTCCCCACCCTCCTTATCTTTGGACTTTGTCCCCTCCTCCTGCTTAGCAGGATGAGTCTTGTCCTTATGGGACACTCTATGTGACACCCACAAATGTGCTGCAATGGCCAGGTTCTTAGGATCTAACTCCCTAGAATCTGCCAAATGCTGCTTAAGCTCAGGGGAACTAGATTCAAAAATATGTTCAAGCATGACAAGACATATCATACCCTCGGAGGTGGAGACCATATAGCCTTCAACCCAGCCAGTGAAGTTATTTAAAGAATCAGTCACATATGACACCTAGGTACTTCCTTCTTTTTTCTTGTACACTCTAAACCTCTTCAAGTATTGGGCAAGAGTCTCTCCAAACTTTAAGATGAGAGTTTGCTTCAACATTCAAAAATCTACTCTTTCAGCTTTTGACACTTCCATAATAGCACTTCAGCCAGAATGGGATAGTCTGCTGAGCAACCATGCAATCTTATCAGCATTTACAACCTCTTGAACTCCACATGCATACTCAAATACATTCAACCTGTCCATAATGTAATTCTTCACATCATACACACTGAGCAGATCTTTAGGAAATCTTGAATGAGAGGAAGACCCAGACCCATGTCCAGATCCCTTGGATCCTTTTGAAGCCTGAAGCTTGGCCAGTTCCAACTGGTGATCCCTGTCTTTCTGTTTTTCTACCTGCTCCATCTTCAGCTTAGCCATGTGATATTCAAGCTCCTTCTGCCTAAACAGCAGCTCTTGCTTCTTGAATTCCAGCATGGGCTCAGCATCAGAGCTTGCAGAGGAAATATTGGACATTATATCATCCACATCCTCATGGACACCATGGATGAGGGCAGCGACAGAACTGTCAGTTCTGTCAGTGGGAGCAGCCCCACCTCCTTCTGCACTCTCATCAGAGGCTATGGCACGGAGTTGCAACTCTTGCCATTCCATGATTCTCTAAATCAGTTCCAATGTTGTACCTTGAGCAGGTAAACCCCACTCAGTACGCATCTTTCTCAGTGTTTCTGATCTAGAGGCATTTAATGTTATAAAGGTACTTGTTTACATTATATAAGATAGGTCTATAGCCTTTTACAGTTATCACTACAGAGTTCACTATGTGCCCTGGGTAGGAATAACTTAAAATGCCTTCACTAGTGTGCAACACTGGATACCTTCTGTCCTATCCCACCGCTGTACACCAATTTGTTAAGACGGATTTCTGAACTCTGACCTGGTGGGCAGAGATTCAGAAGGCCAGCCTAGTTTCTTGGAACAAGGTAACCTTCTGGACAAGCCAGACCAATCAAGGTAGCTTGGTGGTGGTCAAGACTAGGTTTCAGGAGGAGTGAGGGTGACTGAAATACCTCAATGAGCACACAGAGTAAAGGTCACTTACAAATCACTCCCAGTCAGGTGTATATATATCAAAAATACATGTACATTTATTCCAAGGCCTTTGCAATTCAACACACAGTAAGAAAATCACAGCAATACTATTAAACCAATACAATCCTATTTATACACATATCTACAAGACCAATGGGGTCTAAAGGATGAATGCACCAAATGGGGCCACAACCTAAACAGGAAAGGAAGCAGGCAGTGCAAATAGTCTTTAGGCACTTCTGCATCAAACACAGTCCTAACTGAAAGGCAGTCCAATCCCTAAGATGAGGGGAGCCTAATACTCAAATGCACTTGCGAAGCTGGCGCACGCGGTATTTCAAATGGGCAAAGCAGGGTTTTTTGTAGCTGTAGCAGCTCAGGAAGGTAGGTGAGGTGATGCAGAATAGGTTCCCACTATTCGAGGAGGGCCTCCATTTGAGGGCAGAGTCGATTCCAAGAGTTGGGAATAGTTTGCTAGTTTGCACAAGCAGTGGAACGGAGAGGGACCCTCAGGGGCCACTCGTGCGTAAAAATGGATGGATGCGCTAGGGGCCACCGGTTAGGGTTACAATTACTCACCGACCCCCGGTGCCCTCCGAACCAAACTTTGGCACTCGAGTCGAGTACCCTTCAGTTGCAGGTTCAAATGCTGCAATCTCGCGGCTCTGCGGCTTTCAGCATCAAAGATACAGTGTTGATTCCCCTATGGGACAGTGCTGATTTCTCTGCTCCTGGTGGATGGATCAGGCCATTTCCGCTGCAGCAGGCTTCAGCGCACAGAGGACCACAGCTGCAATTAACTTGCAAAGTTCATCACCACGGCTGGGCGACACGGTAACCGCGTATACTCTGATTTGGGTTTACTCCAGACCTGGGAACGCCAAGTATACAAAATTCAGTGGGAGGGTGCCATGAAAACAGAGCTTGCAATGTACCAAGTTCCAAGGGCCTCCTTGAAACGGCGGAAGTATCAGGGGAATTCTCCTGCGCAAGCTGGTCAGCCCACTGGTTGGCCATGGGATGCTTCCGAAAAGGCTTACTTGCAGGATTTGATGAAGGTGCCGAGAATAGTTGATCCCACTGTTCCAATGGATCCAAGGGTCTTCGCAGACCTTCTAGGACAACCAGATGCAGAGGGGTCCCACGGGACGACAGCAGACTCAGGGTACCAAACCTTCCAGCGGGTCACCAGTAGTTCCTGAACTCGGCTTCTTAGTTTCTGGATACTTGGATCCTATCCTTCGTTCAGAGAGAACTCCAGAGATCGACATGTTATGGGTGTTTGGAACCTTCTCTTATACAAAATCTCCTTCGCGCCTAAACGAATAGGACGCAATGGGAGATCTGGTCACATACAGGCATACCATACATGGACCAATCATGTACCACGGTGGTCCCAGGCATTCGCAGCACACTAGACTCTCTGGCACCGAGGATGTGTACTGGAACTAGACGTTCCAGCCTACATCCTGGGGGAGCACACACAAGGCATGCAGAAGCCCGCCAAAGCTTGGCGCTTTGTGGGAAAATGCATGCCCAAATAAGGACTGACCCAGGTTGGTTCGACCTGGGGAAGGTGGAGGGGCAAGATGGCAAAAGGGCAGGACAAAGAACCTCGTGGCGTGGCCATTTTGGAACCAGGCCACCTAACCATGCCAAACACGGTAATTGTGGTTTACCTGGCAAGAAAGGGTTATAAATATGTGAAATAAGCTGCCACCAGCCATGTCCAAGGCACATCTGTACTTCTCCTAAAAAGATAGTATCTAGGGCCTTTAGAAATGACAGGAAGACCAAGTGCACTGTACTGTAAGGTACATTGTACACTTGTTACATGTTGCAGAAAAGTTGCAACATGGACCAGGACTAAGGGAAACAAAGTCTCCCAGTACTGACTGTCTTTAAGGGCATGTCAGTTTCCCCATAAGAAGTGAGGGAAAAGCCCAGAGGAGTGAAGCAGAAGGCTATGCTCCTCTGGTAAAGTCAGACTATGGTGTTTAAACAGAGCAAAAAGTTGGGGGTTACACAACTGGAGGGAAAATTATACATTACATGGAAATCTTTCCTAATAGACGTCACACAGACGTATGGTGTATGCTACGCAACCTTGGCCCACCCACATGGTTTGTCACTAAGTTGTGCAGAGTATGCATGGGAAGAGTTGCACAATATCCTTTACATAAAAAACAAAGCAGAAATAGACATGAAAACACCAGGAGACCTCTGCTCTCTTGACCATGTAAATGTGTGAAAGTACTTCCATCATCGCTTTATTGCCATGCTGCACTTCGTTTGTAATAAAACAATTCCTTCCCTCGGAAAAGTAGAACACTACTTTTGGAGAAAAGAATATCAAGCCAAAGGAGCACCACACATCTACATGCTTCTGTGGATTAAAGATGCTCCTAAAATATGTCGCTTGCAAAATCCCTTCAGAAAGTACACATAGTCACCTACATGCTAAAATTTAGCAGTTTCAAAGACACAAGTATGGCAAGTATTGTTGGCGCAAATATAAAAACAAAGGCAAATACTACACCAAATGTCGCTTTGGTTTCCCTAGACCTGTTTCAGCAAAAGCGCAAGTAAATAGCTTCATGTCTTCTGTTAGACACAGTGTGAAAGTCAAATCGCCTAAGAACACATACTGCATAAAACGAACTGAAGTATCAAAGTACATCAATGATTATAATACAATCAATGCCCTCCTATGGAATGCAAACATAGATGTGCAGTACGTTGCAGACAATTCCACTGCAGTTGCCCGGGATGTCACAGCCTACTTAAGCAACGCAGAGAACACAGAGCTGAAAGACCTCTGGGATGACATATCATCTGATAAAACACTGTCACAAAAATTGTACATCTTTGGCATAAAAATACTCTCCCATAGAGAATGTGGCTGCTACGAAGCCGCAGACCATTTAACCGGCCTTGCCTTGTATGGGAAATCTGAAAGCCGTGGTCCTGCTGCATCCAGAGAAAGAGTTCTCAAATCGTACCAAGACATAGAAACAATAGCCAAAAACAATCCCAACAGCCAGGACAGTTTGAAAAGAAATACTACCCAAACAGCAGTACTGCTTTGGAAACCATGTGCATATACCACATAGCTCAAAACATCTCATACAAAAATAATATTAAACCAGATGAGAAAAAAAGGTAAATACATAGTCAAAGGTTGTGAGGGCAGCTTGGTTAACAGAGCCTCATTAATCATATGAAGCTATCTTTAAAAACTCCTCAACATAGAGAACTGTACTACATACCCCTACTGCAACTTTTTAAATCATGGAGCAAAGAAGATGATTTATTGGACACCCATGCCTCCTATGAAGATGCTTTCAATGCAACTGAAAGCACTATAACAGATACAAACTTTACACAGTACAAAAATATGTTGGACAATGAACGCCAACAAAAAGTAGAACTTCAAGCACAACTAAATGTAGACACTCCTGAGAGCAGTCAACCTTCTCTTACAGGAAGCCAAGAACCACTTGGACAGCTATTCATAGCAAATAAGGCAGAATTAGCCATGACTGAAATACAAAACCCCATGTGTCAGTATGAGCAATCTGCGGAAAACTTTGCTCTACTGAAATCACAACTAAACAATAAGCAGCGTAGCATTTTCCTAGAAGTAACTAAAGAAATTGAACATGGTGTACAGCATGAAACTAAATCTTGTACCTGTCAAAACTATAAACCTGTACTCCTTTATTTAAGTGGTCAAGCTGGTTCAGGCAAAATATTCTTGATAAAAATGATCAGCAAGTTCCTCCAACAATTGACAAACAACAAGCTTTCAGCTGTTGTAACTGCCCCCATAGGTTTAGCTGCCTACAATATAGGTGGTGTTACTTTACACCGATTGCTACTCCTTCCAGCAGAACACCAAAACAAATTAGACAAACTTTCAACAGAAGCTGCTATGGAGCTACGCAGAGTTTTGAAACAAATGAAAATGCTCCTAATAGATGAGGTGAGCATGGTCTCCAACCTAATGTTGGCTTTGATTCACCTCAGATTGCAAGAGGTCCTTAAAACAGACTACGGAGAACTCTTGGGAGGAAAACACATTATTGTTTTCGGAGATTTTCTTCAATTAACACCAGTGAAAGGTGAACCTATTTTTAAAACCTTAGGACACAAACTGTGTCGTGAGACACTTGGCAGCATAGGAAATGTAAATCGCTGGCAACATTTCCAATACAGAGAACTAACTGAAAACATGCGTCAGTCTACAGATCTCACCTATGCTAACATTTTGAAAAGCATTCACATTGGTATGCTTTCTAAGGAAGCATAGTCTATCTTAAAAAGCAGACGCATCCATGAGCTATACGAGTGCAAATTTACTCCACAAACAAACTGGACGTGCACGGCATGTCAGTAACTGTGTCAACAAGCCACAGCACGACTAAATACCTTAGAGAACTATCTCTAGCACAGCTGGTTTGGAGAACATGTTAGCATTGTGTTTAAATTGTAGAGCAATGCTAAAGCGTAACCTTGACGTGGAACAAGGTTTAGTTAATGGAGCACATGGTACAGTTGTTGGCTTCCAGACATACCCGCATGACAACAGCAGTTTGTCAATATTCACTTTGACAGAAGTTAAAAGGATAGGACGCTGAACAGCCCGATTCCTTCTTTTCAAAGACATGTATGTACGCAGAGAACAGTTTTCTCTGTCTCAAGCATACTCAGTCACTATTTATAAATCGGAAGGTCTAACCCTAGATCATGCATTGATTGTCATTGGCAGCACAGTCTCTAAAGAAGGCATGAGTTAGCACTGTCACGCCTACCTACACTTGAAGAACTATTTCAAGTCAATGTTGATGCAAGCAAAGTCAAACCTGACATTCCTTGCATCGTAGATTACACCAGACCACATGCACTCAACACACCCCATCTCAAAATGTACCCTGTTCCTCAAAAAGGCAAACTTTGTAAAAGCAAACTAGACCAAATACAACTCATACATGATCTCCCAACAGTACCACCAAAGAAATTGAAAACAACTGGTACTCAGATGTATATAATGAAAAGGCAAATGCATACCCAACTGCACAAACAAAGAGAACTACCTCGTCAAAGAAACCACATGGACTTCCATCAAATGAGTCAGACACAGAACTGTCTGGTCCATTCACATTTTCCAATACAACTGGTGTAAATTGCTATCCAAATGTAACAATCAACTTTCTATTCCAATTGCCACCAATTGTTGAAAACATTTACTTAAACGGTGTGGACCAGATGTGTTTGCAAATGCTACTCATTCACAGAAATGCAACAAACAATCCTGAGAACACTTAGTGTCTCAGGAATAAGGCAGGAATTGGAGTACTGTGTGGGAATGGTGAGAATCCACAAGAATTTCTAATGTACTTACTGCAAGTACTGGAAAGCAAAAACATACATATAAATGAAATCTTCCAGATTTCATACACGTGGAAACATACATGCACTCTCTGCAGCCATGTGGTGCAGGAACAAGTGCCTAACGAGCGCTTTGTGTATGCATCTATACCTAAATGTGAATCCATTCCATTTCAACATCTGGTACAAAATGCAAACCATGGCATATTATGTACTACTTGCAATTCCGACAATCGTTCCACCATACAGATACAATCACACAGCCAATACATAATAGTAATGCTTTTACGATACAATGCAGATGGTACCAAAAACAACTACAATATTACTAGCTTCACACACAGACAAGTATCACTTGGCAAGAAAACCTTCACAACAGCAGGCATAATCTCCCACACGGGTGCCACAACCAGTGCAGGTTACTATACTGCGTACATTAAAAAGAAACGTGGATGGTTTGAATGCAATGATATTTCCATTACTCTGAAGCAGAGATTACCAGCAAATCCTACAAATAGCTACTTAATATTCTTGAAACCAAAATGTACTCACTGAGCTACTGCGCAATACCCACCGTTACCTATGAGAAACTGTAAACAGTTAGAATATGCCAACTGGTATCTAACTACAACCATAATACTACAATATTACTTCCCATTAATCCACCACCAAAAATGAAAGTTCTTCTGAGGAAACCCTTCAACACTTATTAAGTATAAACAACCTGCATAAACCAACTGGTATCTTACTGCATGCACAGTACTACAATATTACTTCCAGCGGTCAAACTGCCAAATAAACCTTCAGCAATCAGTGCTACACACATACCCTCAACAACTTTTAAAGTACCAACAGTTAGAATACGCCAACAGGTATCTATCTACCTCCACAATCCTACAATACAGCAAGAGAAAACAAATAAACAGTTAGAATACGCCAACTGGTATCTAACTACAACCATAGTACCACCACTTTCAAAACAAAAATCATACACCATTTGAATTCCTCCTACTGCAACAATGCCTATAACCAGAATACCACATAGATATGCACCTTAAACATTACTGTAAGCAGTGCACAGTCAATGAAACAGAGCAGACTTTTTTTTAAAATCCTGCATGGATTCTTTCACCCACAGACCCAATGATTATGCGAACAAACACAGGAACTGAGCACATTGCACAGTACACTTGTTTCAAGCATAGTACTTGTGAAGCACTATTTATGAGGGTTCACAAAGTACACAAATGTCTGCAATGCAATACGACATTACGAAGTACCTACTTTAACATGTAATGTTTTCTTTTCTCACAGACACAAACAACGATTTATCCTCCATTTCCACATACCACATTAGTGAAATGTGGTATTGCCGCTTCAACAGTATTCTGCAGTGCATGCACAAAAGGTGCACAGGGCCTCAACAATACATACAGTGAGTATACAATTATTGGTGTCATCTGCAAATTGCATTCTAAACATATATTTATGCAATCCATATGCCACTGTCAAAACGTTGAGTGCATGGCTGTATTATGCTGCAGTGGTTGTGGCCAGGGCCTAGGCTCGTGGGTGCACGGCCTACGGGCTGGGGACATGCACCCAAGAGTCTAGGCCCTGGCCACAACCACCACATCATAATACAGCCATGCATGCAAACATCTACCCACTTACCACAACCCACACACATAACTCAGCCAACTGAGGCCCTATCCACCTCAGTTGACACACTATTACAGTACTTCCAGCCAATGGACACACTATTGGATGCATGGCCTCTGCACCCAAGACTCCACTAACAACCCGCAACCAATACAGCATAATACAGTAAAGTACCCAAGAACCTGCCCAATGGCCACAACCCAAACACATAACGCATCCACCGGAAGCCCTGTCCACTTCTGTACACATAGGACTCCAGAACGAGCAACCAGTCAGCACACTCTTGACTCCAATAAGCCAGCCGCCTCAGCCTTGTCCACTTTTCTACACATACCATTACAGTACTCCAACCAGTGGACACACTCTTGAACTCTTGAGTGCATCGCCTGCGGCAATGCACCCAAGATTATAGTAGCTGGCCACTATTACCTCTCACTGCATACAGTATCATACACTCAAGAATCTCGAGACAGTCCAACAAACCACCTGACAGACACCCGGTCCACTTTTGTACACATACTATTACAGTACCTACAGCCAGTGTGCAGACTCTTGGGTGCATGGCCTCTAGCCATACACCCAAGAGTCTAGTAGCTGGTCTCAGTCACCACAGCATAATACAGCCATGCACCCAACAATCTATACACAGCCACAACCCACACACATAAGCCAACCACCTGAGGCCCTATCCACTTCTGTACAAATAGTATTCCAGTACGTACAACCAGTCATCACACTCTTGAATCCAATAAGCCAGCTGCCTGACACCCTGTCCACTTTTCTACACATACCATTACAGTACTTCAACCAATGGGCACACTCGTGGACTATTGAGTGCATTGCCTCCTGCCATGCACCCAAAAATATAGCAGCTGGCCACAATTACCTCCCACTGCATACAGTATCATACACCCAAAAATGTCGAGACAGTCCAGCAAACCACCCGACACACAACCTGTCCTCATACTACTACACTACTTACAGCCAGTGGACAGACTCTTGGGTGCATGGCCTCCAGCCATACCACAAAGAGTCTAGTAGCTGGTCACAATCAAGACAGCATAATACAGCCATGCACCCAACAATCTGTACACTGCCACAACCCACACACATAAGCCAACCACCTGAGGCCCTGTACACATAGTATTCCAGTACGTACAACCAGTCAGCACACCCTTGGGTCCAATAAGCCAGCCGCCTGCAGCCCTGTACACTTCTAAGTAATGCAGTGTCCTTGCAACCCTTCTCATTCCACTCCCCTACCCTAAACTGCCTGCAGCCCTGTACACTTTTCTACACATACTATTCCAGTACTTCAACCAGTGGGCAGAATCTTGGGTGCATGGCCTCCAAAGACCACAGCATAAAACAACGTATACAAACATCCTCATATCATCTACATTCCACTCCTCTTCCTAAATATTCCGGCCTGCAGTCACCACATAAGCTGCTCGCCTGAGGACGAACTGCTGCGGTGTCCGCAGACACGGCGAACACAACACAGTCTTCTTCCACCTAAACAAAAATATCATATGACCCAGCTATCACTCCCCCACCATTTCCAGCCCTTCTTCCCACCACCAGATGCCCCAAAACATGATTTCCAGCCCTGTTCGCCGCTGCGCTATTCGCAGATTCAACATGGCGGGCGTTTCCGAAAATGATGACGCTCATCATGCTTCCGTCCAGCCAATCAGCGGGCACGTCTTATGTCCACGGACCAATCAGAGTCTGGTCCGCGGAGCGAATAGGGAAATGGGTCTGCCGAGCCAGCTATCACAAATTCTTTGGCACCTACATGTTGCCTGTTTTTTTAAAAACTAGTGGACGGATTGTCACCAAATTTACAAAAGCACGATTTTGGGACCAAACTGCCAACCCTGCCACAAATTTGGTGAAAATCCGTCCAGCGGTTTGACATCTAGGCGTGAGCAAGTTTTTTCTCAATTCAGTCTATAAAAAAAAAAAATGTGGGACCCCCCCTTATAAGTTAAAGTTTGCCACCCCTTGACGAAAACTCGCCAAATTCAGAGGGGGTCATATCCTTTTCTCTCAAAGTTTGTTGAGGATTCGTCCAGGGGGAGCAAAGTTATAAGCCTCCCAAAAAGTTCTCTTCCTATGAGATGATCAACTTAACCATAACTACACGGCCTCTACCGCAGGCCATGTAATAAAAACCTTAAGCAGGCCTCCAGATAAGGTTCCTGTGTAGATATACGCACACATTTAGAGCAGAGGGCAGTGCAAAGGTCAGGTTACTTGACAGAAACTAGAACGCTTATTTTGATTTTTATCTGCATCAATGTAATTGCAAGCCATGGTGAAAAGCCTCTTGAACATCATTTATTTCTCTGAAGCCTCTCAAAAAAGAAACTGCGCACTGTGCTAAAAGGAATTGTTTCTTTCCATTCAGCTTCTGCTGTCTTGTGTGTAGATGCTCATGGAGCAAACAGAAGCACTGTAAATATTTATTTTCCTAGTATTTTAGGATCGTATAATTAATAAGATGGAAAGCTAAGTTGCAATTGAGAATTAATCTTTTGTAACAAATGATGGGTTCTTTTCCAGTGAAACCAAAGCAGTATTGCACAATTGTATTTGTGCATAATCATGTGGAGGTAGATCATTTTTACACTTATAATTAAATGTACACTCTAATTATAAAATCAGTGTGTAAAATTATGAGTATGCACAGTCTAGTTTCCATCCATTCAACCTTGCAGTCAATGGGGTACATTACTGTTAATGGTCATTGGCAGCAGAGTCTTTGTTCAAGGGTGAGTGATTGTCATTACACCAATCGCAGGTGTTCTAGCATCACAAATCTTCAAGACTACAATTAAAACATCCAAAACCTGACTCTCCAGGAAGTGTACGTGATGATCAAAAACAAACAAATGAAAGTTACATTTGTAATGGAAATAGAAACTCAGTAAAGCCTGTCCCTGTGATAATACAGATAGTTATTTAACTTTCTAGTTCATACATCATGGTTCGTCCACAATCTAGACACTGTGATTATTATACCTCAGTCGCTACTCAGTTTAACGACCAGAGAAGGATGTTAGCCAATAAGATAGCTCAGTCGGTTGAGCTTTCGTTGCTACGATCTGTTGGTGATCTGTAGGTTGCAGGTTCGAAACCCAGCAAGGCCAACTCAGACTTTCATCCTTTCGAGGTTATTAAAGGAGTGACAATTGTGATAAATATGTTCTATGTACAGCACTTTGCCTATAGCGCTGTGTAAATAACCATGAGGTATAGAATGTAACCTCTCTACACTGTTGTATTAAAACATTGTCATACCATTAGGTAGTAATAGCTCCATTTAATGAAGACTTTCATTAAACACCAAAAGACAATTCTGCAATCGACCCTCAAAAACACACACCACATTTCATATTTGCTTTACTATTTAATTGGCTAGGTTTTTGTGATTTCAACATTGAAATATATATATATAGGTGAGATAAAATGGCCAGACCTTATAGAAATAATGAAAGGTGTATTCTGTCGCAATGCAGAAAGCTGCCGCATGCTAATGATTTCCGTACAGTTTTTGCACACTTCGACTATGTGTCACATACATTTTACTCTCTTGCAAAGGTGAAAAGTCACTTTTACTCGCTTGAAATCACATTTACTTTCAAAGTTTAAAAATAGGGAGTAAAATACTCCCACCTCAAAATCTTAAATGAAGCAGTGCGCTTAGGTATGTTTCCAGTTCAGCTGATGCAATTTATCAGTGTTAGGTTGCCCTCTTCTGTCCAAATGGCAAAGTGCACCACTGTGCAACAAATGGTTGAAAACTTAGGATTGCGAAAACTGCATCTACCAGCTGTTGAAATGCTGGCAGCAGCTCTGCATTTGCAATCATTTGACGTTTTGGAATAACAAGCCAAAGCGATTGCAAATACTGAAATATTTAACATGGAATAAAAAATGGCATTTGACACTATTATTGAAGCTGTTTACAATAACCCGTCCACTGTTTTGTTCTTGATGGTCCAGAGACATTTCTTTACTCAACTCTACTACACGCCGTACGAGGCAATGGAGATAGTGTTACTCCTGTTAAGTCTACAGGTATTGCAGCAACTCTGTTAGCAGGAGGCAGAACTGCACACTCTACGTTCAAGAAACCTATGCTGCTGAGTGCAACTTCAAAATGCAATTTAAAGCCGAACACAAAGGAAGCCGAGGCACTTCTCCAATCAAACCTGGACGAAGCACCAATGACAAACGTTCACGCTTTTCAAGCAGTAGACAGGCTACTTCATATGATAGGATTAGACAAGTCTTTTGGAGGGTAAGTTATGCTACTGGGCGGAGACTTCAAGCAAGTCCTAGCAGTGATACTAAGAGGGTCAAGATCTCTAATTGTTGCCAGTTGTATAAAGAAACATGGGCTGTGGACCCAATTCCATGTACTGAAACTTACATGTAAAATGCAAACAATATCAAGTTAAAACGAATTTTCAGACTGGCTATTAGAAGTAGCTGACTGAAGAAGTGGTTCAACTATAAAGTTGCCTCCAACCTGTTTTTTTTTAAATACATAAGATCCTGTACAAAAACTCTATGGTGACATTAACTTAAATACTGTTACATCTCTGCAACTCAAAGGCAGAGCATGACTAACTGTTACCAACAAATTGTTAAACCGTATGCCAGGAAAAGAGGTTGTTTAAAAAGTGTGGCTACTATAGCAAACCATGAACCAAGTGATCATCTTGCATACCCTGAAGAGTTTCTCAACAGCTTAACACAAATAGGAATGCCTCCTCACAAGCTAAAACAGATAATAGGGGCTGTAATTATGCTACTACGCAATCTTATGACATCACTGGGACTCTGAAATGGAACAAGGTTGGCAATTATGTGTCTACACATACACATCATAGAGGCCTGTGTAATTGATGGATTGAACTTAGATACTGTTCTTATAGCGTGCATGCCTCTGATTCCATCTAATACAAATCTGCCTTTCAAATTCAAAAGAAGAACGTTCCCTATACGTTTAGCCTTTTCAATGACCATTAATAAGTCACAGGGACAGCCGTCTGACAGAATCTGCATATACCTTCTGAAACCTGTATTCAGTCACGGGTAACTATATGTTGCTCTCTCAAGAGTTCGATCATTCAGCTCATTAAATGTTGTATCTGAGAATAACAAGATTGTTAATTGTGTTTAAAATGAAATACATGAGTGAATGAATAACTAACAAGAGCAATCATATTTAATTAATAGCCTCTAAGAAATATGCTAGAAATGCATATGTTACGCCGTGTTCAACTAGTGAACTTATGCTTGACAAGAGAGGTGTTAGCATCACGCGCCAGATTAAAGGAGACCAATATTGTAAAGGAGAGAAGGAGCATGAAACATTTATACACGTCCTATTGTTTTGTAGGGGTTTTACCCATCAGAGAACTGGGTACATTTTACATGTGCAATAGGACATTGGCAATTGAGGAACGCTGGGCAGTTCTAATAGGTGGTGAAAATGTTCATCTGGTCCTAGCTACTATACATTTTTAATACGATATTTTAAGAGGGATTCATTATTTGCAAAGATTTCAGAAGAGATAATTGTGCTCATGAATTGTAATGGTGAATTTTGATATCGATTTCATTTAAACTCTAATTTGTACATTGTTGTTTCATACATTTAACTAGCTAAAAGGTTTGTGATAAACCAATACTAATACATAAAAAAAGAAATGAGTAACTGGATATCAGTGTAAATACGATTTTGTATTGTGTGATATAGTTAACATATAACTTTACACACAGGTAAAAATAAACCTGCAGAAACGTTAACACAAAACAATACATCACGTCATCTACTCTACATTTATCAAGTGTTGCATTTACATGATTTATTTACAGCCCACCGAACAATACATCTTTTAATTTGATTTAATTTATCCCCAATCATTATTCATAATTTTACCAAAGAGATGCTTAATGATTATTGATTACACACCAAGTACAGAATTCAAAATCCATCTGTTAAAAGTGTATCCAAGCTATGTACAAAATTCTAAAGTAAACATATCTTAACAGTTCAAACTTATCACATTGCATCAGCAGATGTCTAACGGTTTCTAATTTAATCAGTTTTCCTGCATATATGACAGATTCTCTTCTCCCTGTCAACTCCCAGTGTAGGACCAGTTACAGCAAGGTGTCGCAATTGATTCAATCTCAACAACAAGAAAACTTTCCCATACATAGGTGAGGGAAATTTTGCAATATACGGTTGCGGCTTACCCAGTAAATATGTACATGCTACCAACCATATCCTGAATACTCTTTTTCTGACTTGCCCTATCCAAATTAGAGAGGACATCACAAATATGGCTATTGCTGATAATATTAATATCGGTCATTCAGAAATTCAACCACAAGTTCGCAGAATGCATTTAACACTTTGTCTATCGTGGAATTAACTTTTGTGTATTTTGATATATAGAATGCACTTATTAATGGTGGCCATCGTTCTCAAGGCTAATATGCCCAACTCTAAACGAATAAACTGTACTGGGCCAGAGTTTGAGATCGCCAAACATATATCTCTATATTTTCGCTTCCAATGTATTTAACCACTCATCAGTGGTTAGACAGGCTTCATACCCATACAGTATGGTGGGAGCTAAACTCTGTTTATACACAAATAGTAGACCCTTAAGGCTATAACCACCTTGTTGAGACGCATCGTTTTATTGTGGCAACTTTAGTCATGACTTCCACACAGCGACTATCCCTAGGAGTTCTCACACTAGTAGATGATGTGAAGAGTACTCACAGATAATTATACAATTCTACCCGCTGGAGCCATTGTTTTTCAAACGATATATAGTCTACTTGCCATCTCTTGCCCCTACCAAAATATGTGATTTTAGCTTTCCCCACATTTATTTCCAGGCCGAGACTACTAGAAAACCCACACCGATCTCTAGTGATCTCTTAAGGCCAATCAATGTATGATCTTTTAGAACCATTATCATGCACCCACCCTCTGGAACTCGATCTCAGGATTGCCTCAATATTCCACAATTCTCCCATTTTGCAAATCGCTTAAAATGTGGATTTTTGAAAAGCACCTGACCATAGATTAATCCCATAAAGAGGTACAGAATGCATCTTCCAGTACTATGCTACTGTTAAAAGATGCCGGCCCAGGAGACCACTAGGGGACGCAGGAGAAGATGGCCGCATAGCCACGTAGCTCCCTCCAGCAAAAAGGCGGTGATATTGAGAAGATCTACCCGACAAATGGAAGCATAGACACGTCTGAAAGAATATGGAACCCGGGAGAGTAACTGGAGCTGTGTAGGAAGGGGATAAGGCAGACGGGGCTGGAGATATAAGCACCGTGCCACACAAGAGGCCTGCCTTGATTTACAACAGAGGCGCAGGCTGGAATCAGCAACCCGCTGCCGAGGCCAAATCCTGACTCAAGTGCGAGGCAAACCCACGGACGGCGAAGACAACCTTGTGCTGTCCCCTAGAAGACTGAGGTTGGCCAGAGGGGCATATGACGCAAGAGCCGACGTCGTGAGCAGACCCTAAAAAGAGACCTCAGAAGATCATTCACCAAAGTGACAAGGGCAGACACTGGAAAGCTCGCAAGCAGGTACAGCGAGCGGACCGACAGAAAACCAGTAGACCGTGGTGGAGAGGGAGGAGCAGCCACACAGGAGATAAGGTGATGGCAGCCCTCAGTATGGAGGAGCCTTCCCTCGCAGCGGAGAAACCGGAGCAGGCGCTGAGTGGGGGATTCGGAACGAGAGTGGAGGTCCCGGTCGACGAAGCAGGTAGTCTCAGACCCACCTTGAGCCCAGAGACACACGTTAGAAACACTGCAAGGCCCCAGGAAGCAAGGCAACCGGGGTAAACCTGGAACTGAGCAGGAGGAAACACCTCCCGCTTGAAGAGTGGGTGCTTTCCACAGTGAAGTGCGCACCCATAACGAAGGCACAACGTGAAGGAAACAGAGGGAAACAGAGACCGTGCTGATTGCTGCTGGACCTGCCGCCCCCCCTCATCCCCGCTGGGGAGAACATAATATAGTCGGGAGGCAGAAGCTCCCCAGAGGCCCGCCCGGTCCAAAGGGCGTAGCGCACATGTGCCACACCCGTGTTCGGGAACAGCAACCGACGGACTCGAAACGTCGGCGGGGGAGAGGCCTCACAGGAAGGGTGCAAGGCAATTGAATTAGCAGGACAAGAGGAGCACACCAATAAAGGAACCCTCCAGATGAGGAAGGTGGTGGAGGAAATATGAGCGCAGCGGGGGTCAGGGGAGACCCTGCACACCCGAGTGACCCACAAGGCCAGCGGAGAGGCACATGAGCAGCGGAAGGTGCCGAAACAGAGACACACCGGAAGCGAGCCACCGGCTCCAAGTGGACAGACGCATGCAGAGATCAGTGCGGCAGACACAGAGATCGAATAAACAAGGAAAGAGAACTCTGGGGCGGTGAAACCGGGAGGAACAGCGGCAATTCCACAAATTACGAACCCTCGCCCACCGCAGGTGAAGCAGAAAGGGCACAGGGGTAACAACTGAAGCTCAGTTATAGGGGGTGAGGGGGTCACTGGACCCCGGCAGTAGATACCGAAACTGAGACAATCAGGAGTGAAAGGTGCACTCATTGCACAGCCTGAGGAGACATAGGAAGGCCCCGGCACTGCAGGCGGCAGTAGAGCAGGACAGCAATGGATCTGTGAAACGGGGTTGAAGGCACTAATAAGGGGGGGGAAAGAGAAGAAAATCAGCATGGCTAGAGACGAGAAGAGCGCCTGGGCCAAGATGCGGCCCCACGGAAAAGGTCAAGAGAACAAAAGTGTGCAGAGGTTTTAGACCCCACGAGACAGGAAAAGGGGATTGAAGACGACGAGAAGGGTAACGAAGGCTTCTGCACTGAAAGGCAGGAAGGAGATGGCTGGCAAGACACCACTTACAGGGGGACAAGGAGAGGTAGCTAAGAGATCCCCAGTGGAGACAATGAAGCCCGGAATGGACATATCTATGTTCTCAACAAAAGAGGACTTGAGACATATCCTAGCCGAAATAAAAGCACTCAGAGGGGATATACAAGCCTCACGAGCTGACCTATCTGGCAGATTGACAACGGTGGAAAGCAAAGTTGAAGGTATAGAGCACAATCGGCTTAAAGCGGATTTGGTTGAAATGAGACTGGACGCCAGGATGACGGAGCTGGAACCCGAGAGGAAGAAGTTATGCTCAAAATGGATGATAGAGAAAGACACAACAACCTGAGGATACTGGGGCTGAAGGAATCGGCCAGAGAAACCCCAAGACAAGTAGAGGAGAAAATTCAGACTTTGGTGAACCAACTCTTCGAAGCAGAAGGGGGGAAAGGCAGTGCAACTTGAGAGAGCCCACAGAAGAGGCAAGCCCTACGAGAGTGGCCCACGTTCCAAAGTGGCCAAGTTCCTGAGCTATAAGGACAGAAC
The DNA here is from genome assembly GCF_040938575.1 of Ambystoma mexicanum. NCBI lineage: Eukaryota > Metazoa > Chordata > Amphibia > Caudata > Ambystomatidae > Ambystoma > Ambystoma mexicanum. The sequence goes on along the minus strand of NC_090926.1, from coordinate 917,619,447 downwards.
GGATGTACTGATCAGGGTTAAACAGCAACAAGAAATAGACTTTGAAGGCTTCAAAATCATGGTATACCAAGACCTCTCGAACTTCACCCTTGCCAGGCGTAGAGCCTGCAGTCCTCTTTCAAAATGGTTGAACGAAAAGGAGATCAGGTACAAATGGGGCTACCCCTTCTCGCTGCAATTTGAAGTGGAGGGGGTGGACTACAGAATAACATCAGCCGAAGAAGCAGAACAGGCCTTGGGTCATCTCACAGTGGATGTCGAGGCCATACCAAGGAGCCCATAAGGACCATCCACCAGCAGAGAAGGTGCGAGACCTGCTCTAGGCCCACAAATAGAAGAGGGCCAGGAAGAAGGAAATACATGAGAATTTACAGACTGTTGCCTCGCAAAGTACCAACCACGACGGAACAGCAGCCAGAATGTGGCTCCGGAGTACGGACTATGCAAAGGCAGAAGGAGAACCACTATGAGTAGACGAAAAAAAAGAAAAACAAAGGATTTGCTGGAGTGAATCAGTAAAACTTGCTCCAAAGTGGCCCCTCTGTGAGAGAGAGGGCATCTCTGAAATTTTGACTTCACAAAACAAGTTTGGGGTGTTAACAGTTATAAAATTAGGTTGTGAATTAGTTCAAGGGATTTGCTCGAGGATTGCAAACATTTACCAGAAGAGTCTACGTGCGAAAGGGGGTGAGAACGAGTCCTTAGCCAGGAAAAGATGGAAACGGGGGGGGAAGGGGATACATCCATAATGGGAAGGGGCGAGATTAGGAAGGGCCTGGCTATGGGCACAATAAATGTCAAAGGTCTTAACTCCCCTACGAAAAGATCACTGGTGGTTAGGGAATTCCGTAAGGCCTCGCTAGACATAGGGCCTCATTACGGTTTTGGCGGTAGCCATGCCGCCATTGGTGGCATGGCTGCCTCCAAAACCAGGTCCGGGTATCCTGAATGGAGAATTACTGGGCCATTCAGAGTTTGGAGGGCCCGGTAATTCCTCCCTCAGGGAACCCGGGCCCGGGCCTTCCCCATTCCCATTCGAGCCCCCATAGAGCTCAATGGGAATGGGTGCCGATTACGACTGGCCCGTTGTTAGCTCTCTGGTCCCCTTGCGGTCCCCTCGCGGGACCCGGTAACGATGCCTTGTTTTACCAGGCATCCATTAGCGACACCCGTTAACCCATTCCGCCAGGGTCGTAATGAGGCCCATACTCTTCTTAGAAGAAACTGAACCATCTTTTTCAATAGAAATGTCACTGGTACTTTCAATCTTTACCATATTAACACTGTGGTTATTTTGTTGTGGCTTGTGGACGTCATCCAATTCACTCACACATTGGGGGTCATTACGAGTTTGGAGGTAGTCATGGTGCAAATAGCACCATGGCTGCCTCCAAACCCGTGTCCGGGTTCACTGAATGGGGACTTACCGGGTCATTCCAACCTTGGAGGACCCGGTAAGTCCCCATTCAGAAAACCATTCCCCATTCCCATTCGAGCCCCCGTAGGGCTCAATGGGAATGGGGAAGGAGTAATGACGGGCCCGCAATTTGCAGGCCCGTTATTAGCTCCATGGTCCCTTAACGGGTCCTGCTAAGACAGGCTGGTAAAACCAGCCTGTCCTGGTGGACCCGCTAAGGGACCTCGTAATAGGGCGGTAGGGGGTTAACAGCACCGGCATCCTTACCGGTGCCGTTAACCCCCTACCGAAAGTGTCAGAATGACCCCCATTGATTCGACTTAGTCATACCTCCACCTAGCACATGTAGGAGGTTCTATTTTCTTTGCATTATTTTATGCTGTGTTCTCTGTACCCCAAATACTTTGCAGCATACTTTGATTGGATTTTTTGAATAGTCATTTTTAGAGAGACGTGTGGGAGTTGATATTCTCATACTGCCGCTGGTACTGTGCCAACTATAAAATATGGATTTTACACTTAGTTCTCGTATTGTCCCTGGCCAAATACTGATCCAGGGGGCTGTTCAGAAGGCATTACACCTCCCCCTACCAATTACATTAGCATCCTTCTGTAAACTCTAGCATAGTTCCAATAACAATTTATCTACCACATGGGAACTGTGTACATCTTCCCCTATTTCTTGCCTTGCTCCTTTTATCTTGTGGCACATAAGAATCAGCTGTTTTGTCTATGCGTTTTATGACATCAAGTGCCACTCTCTCCCTGCCCGTGTGATTGACATCCGGGGCACAGGGAGCCTCTGTTACATAGCAGCCGGGCAAGAGTCCGAGGCCAGCATCGGCTCGTTGCGTAAATGATTTGCCTTCGGCAGCAAAGGGTTACAAACTCCAAGCCCAACATAGCAGTTCTATGGTAAGCATTTGATATAATGCCGTAAAAGCAGTGTAGAGAATCCGACCGTAAGGCAAAATATCCGCAGACGGCTGAATGCCCTTTTCAATGCACTTCTCCGGTCAGCTGTAGCCACTCCAGTAGGGTAAAGGCGGGGCAGTCACTGAGGCAGGACACAACTACTGACTGCACGGTCCAACGTACTTCTCTGCGCGCTTGTCACAAAGTACAACTCTATGATACACATACACTGATGTATTATTGTTATGCAATTGTTTAGATCATTGAAGACCTTCAGAAAGTGTCTGGCGTGGAACAGTTGTAATCCGTATTTATTCTAAAATCACTCTTAAGCAACTACCACGACTTCAGTGCCACCTAAAAGCACTTTATTATCAATATTTCAGGTTGGAATTGATTTGAAAAACCGCAAAATAGAGAACCATTTCTATATGAATGCTAGTGGCTATTTACGAGGAAAAAAACAACAAAATTATCAACCGAGCTAAAAAGAAAATATTGTTGCGGTGCATAAATTAGCATATAATATAAGGGTTAGTATAATATTCCTATTAGTAGTATTCATAATACAAACAAGTTTTGACGTTGCAGCTCGCTTGAATTCCAATAAAATCTGACTACTCGCTCACGTGTACATATTTTTACAAGAGATTGTCAAATCATCAAAGGAACACTCCCGAAAATAAGCTTCCCGCTTTGAAACGCCTCTAATAAGAAAGAGACCTGTGAGATTATGAAATCTATTCAACAGCCTCTGGAAGGATCACCTCCGCCTGCCAGCAAGGGTTACAAGTCCCTTACACAGCCTACTGCAATGAGCCTGCATGACAAACCAACGCAGGATGTAACGTAACCAGCAAGGACAAGCCCTTGTCTGCATAACCAAAACGTCATCCCAAACAGCGACGGCCACGAATTCAGTCCTATGCTTGGGTGAAAACCTGGCTTCTACAAATCCAGAATCTGTGTAAAAAATGTGTAGTTGTAGAAGTAACATCTCCAAAGTTCTCGTCAGTCTAAGATAGGCTAGCTATGGGTCGGTAGTTTCTAGGCCAAGCATGGTATAAGGTGGCTTTCTTCAGAAGCGGGGACATTACACATTTCTAAGACTGGAGGCACCCACTCCCTGTTCCAGCAAAAGGTTCATGAAATCAGTGCAAGACATACATTAGTTTGACACTAAGAAGCTAATATAGGCCCTCATTGAGAGCTGTTGATCAATGGTAATTCCCAAGGTTTCCACTTTCTTGAGGGTGGGAGAATACAGTCTGCAATTTGGAAGGAGGTGTAGGCTTGATCTAAAAGGCGCCGCTTTGAGCCAGTGCCCAAGATTATGATCTTTGTTTTAGAGTTATTCAGGGCAAGGCCATTGCACACCTGACATAGTGTGTGGACATTCCTTTGTGGGGGCATGGGGACTCACTGTACTTCAGACCCTGCCTGCATAAACTCCTGAAAGCTTAAGCCCGACTTCCTGTCCATTGCTACCAAATTGAGATCCCTGGCTGGGCTGTTCTGTGCCTTTACCCTACCATATGGAGGGCAGAACTGCAGATACCCCCCCTCCAGTCTTTACAGTGGTGGGATCACTGGTTTTAAGACTCAGTGTTTAATCTAGCTTCTACAAAATATCCACACTTCTTTATTGATTTAGATTTTAGTAGTGTATACTGATAAGTACACTACAAACAATGGAAACTATAGAAAATGGTAAAATGACCAGGATGAGCTTAGAGGTTCCCAGAGTGTTTATGAAGTGAGAGAAATCGATTTTGAAGATAGGTCTAGGGCAGAGCATATAGCAGCCTTTGTGGATTTCCAGGCAGATTGTGACACTCATGATGAAACGGGGGGGAGGGGAGCAGGGCTCTGATGGGGTCCTTATCCCTGGGGAAGTCACAGATTTTTCCGCTGGGATTGCCACCTCTCCTGTCACTTCTATTCCTAAACCCAGCATTGTTTATCAAGGAAGTTCCCTGGAACTTTAGTTATTGAGGATGAAACTAGCCTTTGAATACACAAAGTTAGGAACTGAAGCTGAGTTAAAGGAGGAGGAGTTGGAACAATAAGTTGTACTCAACAGCAGGGATCTTGAACTCAAAGACCAGAGACCCTGAATGTCAGAGACTCCAGCTAGAGAAAGCTAGGATAGAGACTTCAGCCAAACCAGTTGAGTGTCAGGTCTCATGCTACCAAGTTTGGGAACGATTTGGTAGGTGTGTATGTGGAGGGTTCTGATATCCTCCAATGGATAGAAGCATTTGAAATGACTTGTAGTATCTATGATGTTGACCATAGAGATTGGGCTAAGTGTTTGTTAAGTGGAGTACCTCAGACTGGTTATGACTGTATTCTGAAACTGAGTGTGGAAGAAGGAAGCCAGAATGAATGTATGAAAGCTGCTTTGGTTCCCCAGTACCTTAAGAGTGTCAGGGGTTATAAGAAGAGAGAGAATATGTCTAAGGTTGATTGGGTGAGTGCTGCACATATGAATATGATGGGATACGAATTTTGCTGAATTGTCTGAACTCCCGTTTTTTGAAACTTTTTCTGAGGCTTGTTCACCAGAGCAGCGTCAGTACATTGCTGACCAGAATATCTCGGACCCCTTTAAGTTGGCCAAGTTAGCTGATAAGTTGGTCTCCCACAGGGTGTCCAGGGACGTCATTTAGGGGTCGCTAAGGGTCGCTACTGCGACCCCTGAGGTCTCCCTTGCTACCCCTGTGGTGTCCCTGGCTACGTCTAAAAGAAAAATAAGTGTTTAGATTATTTTTTTAATGCAAGGTCCTGGGCTGTGGTGAGCACCATGTGACTCTGTTTCTGGACTGGTTAGCTTTCTTGTTCAGGCCTCTTACATTTTTTTTATTTTTTTAAAAGAACAGAGGTTCCACAAATCTAACACTTTCAGCAGTGACCCTAAATAAGAGAGAATCGGATTTCCCGAAAAATGTGTCTTTCTAGAATTCTATGCAATAATTGCTAGACTGATTAAAGGTTTATTTCAGGCACACTTCAGGGGGCGAGTCACCAATTTAGTCTGTTCTTAAACACCTCAACTCAGCCTTTCATCCTTCTGAGGTCGATAAATGAGTACCAACACAGGTTGGGTGATATTGTATGTATATTTATTCTATATAAAGCACTTACACGTAAGTGCTATATAAGTGCTATATAATAAATAGCACATCATTATCATTTGGCCATGGAAGTCTGCTTGCATTCACAGTAATTTGGTAATATGAGCCTACACACTGATCTTAACTATACATATGGCGATCCATTCTTGTATAAAATGTATATCACATTATAGTGATACCGTAACCATATTTTCCGTAGTATGCTTTGGAACAATGCTATGTGATGCCACTTCCTGTTTTGTCAAGGGGTGAAAGATCGTGTTCCATCGCTTCCCGTGATATCACTTTGGGGTGGGGTCAAATTACATCACTTCCTGGCATCAGATGTGATGTCATCTGAGGTCAAGGGTCGTGTGTTGTCACTTCCGCTACCCCTGGCATTTTGGTGAAATTACTTCCCTGAGGGTGTCCCCTAAGCATCCCAGTGGGAAGGGGAAGGACAAGGGCAAAGAGAAAGAGACTCATAAGGCTGGGAAGACCAAGAAGCAGCCACATCTGAAAATAATGAAACATTCTCCCTAAAAGCTCCATAAATTATTCACAGAAGACCAGGATTACAGAGAGGACAGAGTTTTTACCTACCAGTCTAAGAATGACTTAAGCACTAAAAGAGCTAATGAAAGCACCCCCAATAGCTCGCCAGCAAGCTTAGAAGCAGGAAGTTTAACCTGAGGACACATCAATATCCAGCACAAGTTCGAGCCAAAGAACTGGAAAACTCAATTTTTTAGAACAAAATTCAACGGCACAAAAAAGCAAGCCATGCAAAAAAAAAAAAAAAAAAAAAAACCATGTCCACTTCGTGGACCCATTAACAAGTACTGGAACCCCAACAAACGAAGGAGAGGCAGGATGGCAGGGAAGCAGCGGAAACTAAATAGAAAAAGAAATCGACAAAAGACTGACAAGATCACACTCTGAGAAACAACTGGAGAAGGGGAACACCCAGATTTAGTGATGATCTTATCCATGCGAATACTTACACCAATGGAGACAAAAGTACTTAATATGGGACTGTCGTTTTCACTGACCTGCCACAACAACTTCACGGATAAACAAATAGATATTTTCAAATTCACAAGAAAACTCAAGTTAAAAATGTTTTTCGCGACAAAACCAACAATTTACAAAGAATGGCCCCAAGAAGCCAACCAAGCACAACTACACTTGCGGAGTTAAATAACATACACCTGTTAACCACAGTGGATCAGTAAGGTATGATACGAAAGAAAGAACTTATGGCCCACCTTGAGATAGAAAATGTGACCATGAATATACCAGAGCTCAAACAGAAATCTAAATTTGCACCGCAACTTTTTTCGGGGAACTATATAGATACATTTCAAAAAGACGTTATCTTAAATTTACACAAGCTCGAGGACAGAGGCATTCCATATAGAAACCAGAAGGGCAGTCTCAACCAGGAAGGATTTCCAGTATTAGAAAGACTTCACAATGACAAAGATCTGATGATTAAGGAAGCAGACAAGGGGAGAAATATTGTGGTAATGAACAAAGATGATTACATCCTAATGGCTAACAACCACCTAAGTACCCCAGCCAATTACATCAAACTGGGCTATAACACAAACCCAGCAATAATGAAAGAACATTCCACATTGCTACAGAAATACAAGAGACAAGGCTTGATATCGAACGATGAACACCAGTTCCTAACAGTTACCCATTCCATCGTACCAACACTGTACTTCTTACCCAAAATACACAAAGAATTTGAAAAAATACCAGAAGGCAGACCTATAATGAGAGGAATTGGAGGACTAATAGAACCTCTAGCCCGCTATATTAACAATATATTTTAACCCTCGGTAACAGCAATTCCAAAATACCTAAGAGACTCCATGCACACCCTAAAGATACTGGAAGGAATTGAGTGGAAGTCAGGGTTCCTAGTTACAACACTTGACGTCAATGTCTTATACACGTCAATAGAACACCAACTAGCAATAGAGTGTGGATTTTCTAATGTGCTATGAATCTGCATCATACCATTGTCAAATGGACATGACAAAGAAATTCCTAAATGTTTCCCTCAGCAATAATGTATTCCTCTTCAATGGTGATGTCTATAGGCAAACAAAAGGCATAGCAATGGAAGCCAGCTATTCCCCAGCACTGGCCAATTGCTTTATGAATGCTTACGAAACACGCCATGAGTAAAACGTGTTATACACAACGGATCGTGGCATGGTATTGTTACATCGACAATATAATACTAATTTGGAAAGGAATACAGGATGAGCTGCACCAATTTGTACAATACCTCAATCAAAACAATTTTGGAATTGAACTAACCAGCAACATAAACACAGAACAACTAGAATTTCTAGACCTTACAATAATGGTGATTGACAATAAACTAAGCACGGAAACCTACAGAAAACCAACGGAAGTCAACTCGGTACAGAAGATCTATAACATACCGCAGGAGAATACATCAGGTCGATGCGTAACTACAACACAAATGAACCATTCAATGAGAAATGCCTACTTCTGGGCCAAAGATTCAAAGCAAGAGTCTATAGTACAAACAACTTGCAATACGCAAAAGAAAGGCCTCAGCAATGCAAAGACAGTCCCTCTTAACACCGAAAGAAAGGAAACAAAAGAAGGATGACAACATCAGATTTGTAACACGTTACAACGTGGACAGTTATGAACTACAGAAAATCTTGGAAAAACACTGGTCTCTACTCTTAATGGACAAATATATCAGCATGAATCTTACACCATACCCATAAGTCTTTCTTTAAGCAAAGCACCAAACTTACAAAATATTTTAAGTCCCTCATTTATGGCACAGAAAAAGATAACTGCGACAGACTGGCTCAGCAAAACTACCACAATAGGATTTACCAAATGTAGTAACATTCTCCATGTGTGGATATGCGACAAAAACAACAGTAGCACAATTCACCAACTGCAAAATATTCACCATTAACGAGCACATTAATTGCAGGACTAAATTTGTAATTCATGCAATTGTCTGTGTATGTAACAAGATATATATAGGCAGTACCATCAGGGAACTTTACTTCCGGATTTGTGAACACCTGAACAGTAAACACTCGCAAGATCCGAAGCTCCCCCTGGTGAACCACTGGCAAAAAAAAAAAAACAACAACTCTAAGACAAAAGGAGAATTTGCTTTGTGGGACTACAAACAGAAAAGTGTGGTGCCAGAGGAGGAGACAGGGATCGGAAGCCGAGACGACAAGAGTCTAGAATGATATGTAGATTCAGATGCATCAAGTACGGATTTAACACAGACCATGATTACAATGTATTCCTATAGGGACATAATATATGTGTATGCCATCCAATATCCCCTGATCACATGACTGGACGGTTCCCACATATCAGGTCGAACCCACACCAAGTGATTGGTCCCCAGCTGATAAATATGGACCATGGGTCACTCCTAACACCTATGACAGACCCAACAGGATTGTCCAACATAGACTGCATTAGCACAACCTCAGAACAATGACTTAGGCACTAGAACTGCCTCAATGGACAATATGTCCCTCTTTTGACCACCTGGTCTGACCATCAGGACCCAATGTATACCCCACAAATAGAAAGGGTCATTGTACTATCCAATACAATCGAAATACAATTTCAACAACTGAAATTATCTGGGACAAAAACACTTAATTGCCATTTAAAAACTCTACGGCTACCCAAAGGGTCGGCAACCATGAAACGCGATGCAATTGACTTTAATTAGAAACCACAAAGGACTGTAAGATATCGGGAGCTGCCACCTAGCAACTCTGCAATACCAGATCAAGTGAACTATTCACTGCTTGCCAGACATTAGATGAATGCATGACACAGGCATCATTATTAATTAGTTAGACAAAGTGAACCCAGGTAATTGCACCCAACGCATGTGCACATGCGTCAACTGACCTTGACGAATGTGCAAAAGCAGGTAAGCAGTGGGAACACTAATGCAGCGCACAATGGGCATGTGCAGACATTACCCAAATGACCCACAGATGCTCATAGAGCCCAACCATGACTGCAGCCAAGGTCGACTGATCGAGCAGCATGCGCAAAGCAACACAAGTGGAACTAGGTAAGAGGACACTAACGCCATGCTGGAAACTCATGTATACTGAATAGTTATGCCCCACTGAGCAAACGAATAGCGCAAGGCCACTGACACACAAGGAACCTGCCTCAGCACCATTAATGTATGTATACAAGGAAATTGCATACATACGGCGGCGGGACCGTAACAGATTGCACGATATACACTCCACAATTAAACCGTAACCTGAACGGCAACCGTATACGACCCGTGAAACAGGACCAGGCCAATTGATTAACACCTTCCTGGATGGATCCCCTTCACTCGCCCAATACCATAATGCACTCATTACTACGGCCCCAGTCCAACACTACCATGTGCATTACTGCACTCACTGGCCAAATAAGTCACTCATGGCAATGCCTAGGCCAATATCCACTGGCATGGGCAGGACACACAGCCAACACTGGACACATATTGGGAGCACCACCGACACTCCCGCTGAAGACGTACATTGGCACAACCACATACCCCCCACGGCTTTAGACACCACCCTAGCTAGGCAGCACAAGGGGCACAGATACAGCAATATGCTAAGGGTACACCACTCATAGGCGAGAACCAGTGGTCTCAATCTAACCCTTCCCTCCACCCAGCCAATCCGGATTCAGAACAAGCCCACAGAGGGCCACCACTGAAGAACACCAGAAAAAATGCTATTAGTACCCCGGTCTTAAGGGCTGCGGTACTAATAGCAATAAGCCCCTCGCCGCGGGGGCATTACAGAGTCAGGTAATGCCTCAGGGCCTTAGTTAACTATGGGCCCCAGGGCATTACCTGACTCGGTAATGCCCCTGCGGCTCGGGGCTTATTGCTTAAATAACGCAGTCCTAGTAGTGTTGTGTCAAAATAAAAGGGCCTATACTAATAAACCTATTGCTAATCCTTAACTCTAAATACAAATAGTGTGGGAAACAATGCTGTGAAAAAGAAAGACGTGTTCACTAAAATGATATGTCAGGATGTTCAGGCCGTTGGCCTTACTTCTCCAGGTTTTTAGCACGGGACAAGTCGGTACTCTCGAGCTTAGCACAGTATCTAGCTTCTCTAGCACGAGGATACAGTTCAATCATTAGCATCAGGGCCTTCCATGCCCAAGTCTCTTTTCCTTTAAAAGTCTCTTCATTCAGAGGGCCTGATGCGGCAAACAAACAATGTGTTATTTTCCTCTTTCAGATTTTCACAAGTAATCAATTTTTCAGCTTGACTCACTATTTACCTCGGATCCCCTTCAGCCAGGCTCAGATCCTCTCAACACAAAGTTTGTACATTGATGGATCCAATTTCTCATAGGATATTCTTTCTTAGGTGACTCACGGTTCACCCCAGATCCCCGCAGTTGGGCTCAGATCTCGGATCCCCCTCAGTCATGCTCAGATCCCCTTTAACACACATACATTTTCATCAACTATTGAAGAATTTTGAATGAGCACAGGGTTTTGGTTGACCCGTTGCAGGACTATTTCGATTTCACAATTCTTTATCACTCTTCACTTTTGCCACCTTTCAGCTGGATACCTTACAGAGATTTTCGAATGAGCAGCGACGTGGTGCCGGACCACTTTGTCTATGGTATCTTATCTTGGCTTCAAAGTTCAATCACTCATCTGCTGTTTAATTGTGTTTGCGTTGTGTGCCACATACGCTTCATGCACTGTTCTCTTCAGTTTTCACTATACAATATTGCTGCTTGCAACCTTGGCTTCAACACAGACCGGTCTGGTATTAGTCTCCCCAACTCACCGGCTGTGCTGACTTCACTGGTGCTGCTTTGTGATAGGAGCCAAGTTCAGTACCACAATGGCAAACAATTCTCCCTGCCTTGACCCTCGATGCGGGAGAGCCCCGGGTACCTCCGACACACAATGCAGCATTCTTCAGCCTTGATTCCTGGTCTTACGTTTCCTATTCTCGAAGGTTCATGAAAGTAACAGTCGTTCGTTGAAAAGGTCAAGGGCACATCTCTCCTTGCAATTTTCTCTTGTTTTGCTGTCTTTCGCATTGTATTAAACTGCCAATTGGGAACTGCAGCTTCCTCGTGTGCTTTGCCTTGCTCAGAGTGTGCTTTCGTGCTCCGCCTTTTATCCGGGTGGGGAAGTGTAATGGAAGTCAGGTGTGTGTAATGATCAGCAGTAATTACCTTACCCTACGTGACCATTGTATTAGGTCATGTCAGGTATACGGCTCCAGTGTTAGTCCATTTTCTCTTGTAGTGAGCTGTCCGTGAGGAAATGTTCGTGTTGGGAAAAGGGAGAGGGTTGAGTTACTAAGTATCCTACTTGGTAGGATGGGGTAAAGGTGTTACAGGGAAGGAGACACAGTGTCCCGCCATCCGATGTCCCACTTCCCCTTCCCGAAGACCCCTCACCCAGGTAATCCTCCCGCACCGGTTGTGTCCTGGCCACCTGGATGACAGATCCCTGGGGACTAGCGGGCGAGATACCTTCAGGTTTCTCACAGATGACAGTGTACCTGTCAAAAGCAGATGCTACAGGATGTCAGACATTGTTAAGAACCACATCCAGGCAGAGGTCGTCAAGATGTTGGACCCTGGGTGTCATTAAACCCTCAACCAGCCCATGGGTCCAGCCCAGTGATCCATGTCCCCAAGGCAAGTTCCCAGGCAGGTAACAAGGATTGGAGGTTCTGTGTGGACTACAGAGGAGTCAATGCAGTCACCAAGTCTGATGTACACCCATAGCCCAGGGCTGATAAGCTTGTGGACAAGATAGGTGCTGACAAGTTTGTGAGCACCTTTGACATCACATTAGGCTATTGGCAAATAGCTCTGATTGACCAGGCCAAGGAGAAAACAGCTTTCTCAACACCAGAATGGCTCTACCATTTCAGGGTTATGCCTTTTGCTTTGAAGAAGGCCCCTGCCACCTTCCAAAGGTTAGTCAATCATGCTCTCAGTGGGTGGAAGGACTTGTGTGGCCTCCCTGGACGGCATTGCTGTCTACAGTTCCAGCTGGGAAGAGCATTTGACACACTTGGATAGGGTGTTGCAGGCCATGAAAACGGCCAACCTCACTACTAAGGCAACCAAGTGCCAGATAGCACAGGGGAAGGTTACCTACCTTGGTCATGAGGTAGGAGAGGGTTAAATCCAACATTTCCCGTGTAAAGTATGAGCTGTACAGGACTGGGAGATGCCCTCTACTCAAACCCAGGTTTGAGCTTTTTTCGGTCTCATTGGGTACTACAGAAACCTCATGGCAGAATATGGACACATAGCTGCCCCTATGATGGCTCTGACATCTCCCGAACAGCCTAAGGTTAATTGAAGGAAAGTCTGTGCAGGGCACCAGTCTTCTGTTCCCCTGACTACAGCAAACTCCTTACTATGCAAACTGATGCCTGTGACACTGGAATTGGAGCTGTCTTGTCTCAGACGGAAAGGGAGAGTACACCCGATAATTTTCGTCAGTGGGCAATTCAAGGGTAGGGAACTTAGGTGGGCCACTGTTGAAAAGGAGTGTTTAGTATAATTTGGACACTTAGGTGTTTAGTCCTTACCTTACAGAGTCTGCCTTGAAGGTCAAAACTGACCATACGCCCTTGAAGTGGCTATGGCAGATGAAGGGTGAAAACCCCAAACTGCTCATGTGGTCCATTAGCCTGCAAGGGCTAGACTTCACCATTGAGCATAGGCCATGGAAGAGCCATGACAATAAAGATGGCCTTTTCAGAAGGTATGTTGACCGGCCGGAAGAGGGTAACAATCTTGTGGGAGAACAGGTGCCCTAACTTGAGTCTGGGGAGGTTGGGGGGGACGCTGGAAATGCCTTATGGAGGGGCAAGGCCTACTAGTCCTTGTCCTACCACTTCTCTGTGTGTGTTTTTTCTGTTTTCTGCCACTGAGGTCCAGCCTGAACCTCTGGTAGTGCAGCTGTTCATGTTTTCCTTTTGGTGCACAACACCCATGGGGTATCCTTATGGCATCCATGGGTGGGGTACACCCGTGTACCCCTATGTGTGTTTTTGGGCAACTGTCTGTTGCCCACAGAGCAGGGTATGCGCTGGTGACAGCGACATGTTGACTTGGCAGTGGCTCCGAGTGTCCTCCATTTTGGGACACCCAGGCCCTGTCATAGGAATCAATGGATTCCTGCAGGAAGGCAAGATGGCCCCAACGGCCTCTTGGTTTCTATTGCCTTTTACCTTGTTTCCCAAAGTCCTGGGAAGCCCGGACTCTGTCCCTTCCTCCTGACTGGCTGTTGGGTGGAAATATCATATATGGCTCTGGGGCTGCCTCCTGCTAAACTGAATGGAGCTTTCCCAGAGTCTGTGCGTTATGGGTACACCCTAGGGGTGGGACCTGTATGAATGGAGTCTGAAGTGAACTCACATTCTGTGTTGTTAGGTGTCTGGTTTCAGTGTGTGTGACACAATGAATGATACAGCCATGACTGAAACTGACCTGAATGCAGTGTAGTGTCCTGAAAGACTCGGTACTTCGCCCAATCCACAGTCTGTGTTATGACTGTCTGGGTCGAGTGAATGGCCTGAATGCCTGTGAGCCTGATTGGCTGCCTGCCTGCATGAATGTTCTTCTGAGTGATGGACTGATTGATCCTGGCTCAGCCAGAGTGAATGGAGAACAGATGTGTATATCTGGGGACCTCTCACTTACAGATCTTCAGATGCTGAAGCAAGAAGAAGCTGTTCCATGAAGTCCAGCTGGAGAAGCCTGCTGCTGCATTTTCATCATGTAATCCAAAAGCTGCTGTGATCTTCCAAGGACTGATCCAGAGAGGAACTGCAAAGGAGACCTCTACCGAGCTACAAGGGATTATTGTGCAACCTGCTACTCTTCATCCAAAGTGCCCTGTAAGTGTCAAGGGACAAACCTTGGGACCCAGTAAACAAGGTCTGTGTGGGGCTCATGTATCTATGGTTATATACAAAACAAAAGCCGCTGCAAAAAAGAACAAACTGCAACCATACAAAAGGCTTCTCTGTCCTCATTGCAGGAGAGGAACCTTTGAGACTACGTTTCCCAAGCACCCCCGGGCCAGGAACTACATAATGCGGCCCACGCAGGGCGAGGCTCGCGCGCGTGTTAGAAACAGTCCCCTGCTGCATAAAAGCTAAGTGGCTGTTACGGCATCGCAGACTTTAGCGGGTTGTGAACAGCACGCATATGAACAACGCGCATACTGTGAACTAACCCCCTTGGGGGGGAGGCAGTGATATTACGTTCGATTAGTCACGTGGCATGCGGCTGTTAGTCGCGCTTTGGTTCGTGTGATACGCCGCACAACCCAACGTTCTGGGAGGCAACTTGCACGTCTGAGTGCTCGAGACACAACTATTAAGCACAGCCACGTACGGCGTAAAACCGCACCATTGTTGCAGCTCCATCTCCTCACGTGTCACTAATAAAGGGGCAGGGAGCGGAGTAGAATGGGGGACAAACCTAATGCATGCATTGAATGGTGTTAAGAGTGTGTGTGTGTGTGAAGAAACACACCAAGTAATTCTCGCTCTCATTGCAGCATTGAACTGCTCCACAACCGGACCCGAGAGTGCGCAGGCAGGAGGCCAGCACTCACCCCAGAGCAAAGTGCCTTTCTGGTTCTACTGTATTGCATGCATGAGAGTGAATGTATGCGTATTGTGATTGTATTGCTTTGGATTGTGTTTTCCTATGTCCCTGGTCCTACCCACTTTCCCTCTACTAACCCTCTTCCCGGTTACCCTCAAGAACTGAACCTGTCCAACCAACGATTCCCTAACCCTCTTTCCCCACTGGGGTTCCGGAGGCCTGTGAGAGCTTCAGTTTGCAGGCACTGGAACCGCTGGGGGGATGGTTGGTTCGTGCCACTCCTGGACCTGGAAGCTGGAAGCCTGACAGTAAGCCAGTCCTCTGTGCCTGCTATCCGGAGAAGGGGTCTTTGTGAGTCCTGAAGAGGAGTGCCTGGACATCTCGAGTCAAAGTAGTCCTTTGGTGTCAGGGTCCGGAGGTGTGTTTTGTGACCTTTGGAAGTCGTTGCTGTCTACCGCCCAGAAGAAGGGGTATGCTGGCATAGTGCTGCTGGACACTCGGAGCTGTGAAAGTTCCAAACTGCCCAAGAACATTTCAAGGGGCATCCTTGCCATCATCACTGACCTTCTTTTCATGCCACAGAGAGTCCAGTGTCACTGAGTGTAGAGGAAGGTCCCCGGTTGGTTTCCTGCCACCAGAAGCTAAAAAAGATGTCCAGAGGGTCCAGACTTAGTGAAGGTCCGAGGTCCACTCCAGTGGTGGAGTCTAGGTTACCAGAAACCGTCCAGAGGTTTGTGTGATGCAGCACTGACAAACCGAAAGTCAGAAAACTGATACTCTGAAACCCCACACCAAAAGTGCCCTATGCACCCGTTGCCGCCAGAAGTCAAAGGATCCCCGGGGTCTGACTCTCATATGCCAAGTCTTTAAGGAGCCTGCAGCAAACCGTCGAGCAACGGAGAGTACTATGAAGAGCAAAACTGCTGCACTTCAGAAAAACATTTTTCTTCTTGGACTCAGCATCCCAGTGGCTCCTTCTTCCAATGGGGGGTCTATCCTCAGAGGGAATTGTCGAGTGAAACCGGGAAACTCTGCCACTTCACCTTCCAAGGCACCAAAAGTACTGTGACGAGGAAGAGCATCTTCTAACCTCAGGAGTCGTCCAAGGGTCCCAGATTCGTCTTGGATCAGGTTTTCCTGTGGCCTCTCAGGTACTTTGGGGTGGATGAAACTTTTAAAGAAAGCAGAAGGTTATTGGTCCGGGCTGTAAAAGACAAGATAAGTTACTCTATAACCTTTCCATTACAGGTTGCCCAGGTGGGGGGGGATTGGGTGGGAGGGGTGGGGCGGGGGTGCGGTCTTCACTCAGAATTGCATATCTAGCCTAAAGAAAGCATTCTGCCACTGTTCATAACTAACCTGCCTTTCTTCCCTAGTCTATGCTGATACACCTCACTTAAGAATTCACATGCCTATTTAAAACTGTCTGCAGTTAGTGCATCTATTACTGAATTTAAGTATTGGGTGGTACCACATAGAGTGTATATATTTGCCATTCTTTGAATCAGTCTTTCCAAGTACAAAGTGTTATTATTTAAATATATATATATATATATATATATATATATATATATATTCCTGAATCTTATTTTATATAAAGAAGCTGTGTTATCACCTAACAGTTTGTGGACATTCCTTTGTGGTGGACTGGGGACTCACTGTACTTACAAACCTGTCTGCATCACCTCCTGAAAGCTTAATCCTGGCGGCTGCTTGTCCATGGTTACCAAATTGAGAGCCCTGGATGAGGTGGTCTGTGCTTTTACCCTAGCATATAGAGGGCAGAGGTCCAGATAACCCCTACATTCTTTACAGTCCTAGTACCAGATCTACTGCGGCCACGCCAGCGCAACAAGGGTTAGTCTGTAATGGCAACGTCTGAGTGTGTTGATCACACGTAACAGGAGTGGAATCGGGGGGAAAAGCATACAGGAAGAGACCGTCCCATGAGGATGAGAAGGCATCCTCCAGTCTGCCTGGCTGAGGATATTTACTGGCAAACTTCAGGCAGTTGGAGTTGGCAGCTGTTGCAAAAAGGTTGATCTGGGGAGGACCCCACCTGGTAGACACTTGTGTCTGAGGAAGTTTTGACTCATGGCAGGACTGCAGCTCCCTGCTGAGTGAATCAGCAATGGAGTCTTGGTGCCTGCCAGGTGAAAGGGGACGAGGAATATGACTGGAAGAATGGCCCAGCGCCTCCAGGCAGAGAACAAGGGAATGCGTCCCGCCCTTTTTCCAGATGTTAAAAATGGTGGTGTTGTCCGTGAAGATCCAGACCACCTTCCCCTGAAGCTGGAACGACTTTAGGGCCCAGAAGAACGCCCAGAGCTCTTGGGAGTTTATGTGCAAGTCCTTCTCCTCGAGGAGCCAGAGGCCTCTGGTGTGAGACTGTCCTGTGTGGGCTCATCAAACCCTCTAGGGAGGTGTGCGTGGTGACCGTAGCCTGGTATGGGGGTGGAATCTGAAAGGGAGCTCCGTGAGTGATATGTGAATGCACTGACCACCATTAAAGAGCTTGCAGGAATACCCAGTTGAGGGTTATCTTGTCCATCCAAGAGTGCCTGTGACCTGCTGCCACCTGGCAACTAGGAACTCCTGAAGAGGCAGCATCTGGAGCTTGCAAAAGGGGATCAGATGAATGTAGGAGGACATCATGCCCAACAGGGATTTGATGGACTGAACTGTGGAGATGGATGCTGCCAACAGC
Organism: Ambystoma mexicanum; assembly: GCF_040938575.1. Lineage (NCBI taxonomy): Eukaryota > Metazoa > Chordata > Amphibia > Caudata > Ambystomatidae > Ambystoma > Ambystoma mexicanum. The sequence goes on along the minus strand of NC_090926.1, from coordinate 917,601,600 downwards.
TGCTGAATCTTCCCTAGGATAGCCTTCATCCTCTCCTCAGAGAAGGCCCCCAGAAATGAGACCGGGTTTAGATGGGCACCCAGGAACAGTGTGTTCTGTGATGGTGCCACGCAGTACTTGGGATAATTTATGGAGAATCTGAGTGAAGTCAGAAGGTGTATGGTCTCCGCTGCATGCTTGGTCGCCAGTGCGTGGGAGCATGACCAAATGAGCAGTCATCCAGATCAGGGTAGACGTGTATGCATGTGCAGCGTAGGTGCGCCACCACCGGGCCAAGCATTTCATGAATTTGGCTCGGGAGGATAGCTCAAGGGCAACATGCTCGCCTTGGAAGCAAGATGATACGGAGCCACACAGGCACGATCCCGGATCCACACTTAAAAACCTCTAGGTATTAAGCGCGTTATAAATAACCAATCATATTGTATCATGAATAACCTTGGAAACGATTTGAGGCCGAAAGGCAGGGCCTTGAACTGGTAGTGCTGCCCCTGGATGACAAAAGGAATGAACTTCCAGGGCTTGCGATGAATGGGGATGTGGAAGTAGGTGTCCTCCAGGTCGAGTTCGAAGAAAATCCCATACCTTTAGCTGGTAGAGCACATGCTGCAATGTTTTTTAATTTTTATATTTTATAAAGCGCAAATAAGGCGCAAAGAGGGTGTCTAGGCGCTAAACAGGAGCAGAAGGGGCAGGAACAAAGGAACTAAATGGCAGTAGATTAGCAAGAAGGAAGGAAACAGTTGAACAAATGTGTCTTCAAGACTCTCCTAAAGAAAGAATAGTCAGGCAAAGTTCTTAGGTCAACACGGAGGGTGTTTCATAAGCTAGGTGCCAACACAGAGAAGGAGCGACCACCTTGACGTTTCCGACACAATTTGGGAATCCTGAGGAGCTGATGAGAATCAGGACGCACATTTTTCGTTGGGAAATATTTTTGCAATTTATTTTACAGAGCCTTGGAGACCTTTGTGAACTTTTGGCACTTCAGGTACTTGTTTAGGTGCCGTAAGTCTAGGATGGGTCCCCACACTACTGACTTCTACCGCACCAAAAAGTATCTATAGTACACTCAGGAGCTACAGAGGCACTGAGGTACCAGTTTCATTGTTTCTTTTCGCAGCATAGCCTGAATCTCCTGTAGTAGCTGGGCCATGTGGCATTCCTGATGCGCTACAGGAGGAATGCAGGGGCACCCGTTTTGAAATTTCAAAGTGTGCCCTTGCTGAAGAACGTCCAGCACCCATTTGTCTGTGGTGATCTTTCTCCACTGCTCAACAAAGTTCGATAGCCGGCCTACCACTGGGGTGCAAAAGTGGGATCACAGGTCCACAGCATGGTCAGGCTCGCTTGGGCATCTGCGTCCTGGCCTGCGGACAATAACAATGTTGGCTTCCACTGCCGTAGGCCTGGGAGCAGCCCCTAAAGGCTTGCTGGGTGAAGGAGCGGATGGGCTGACAGCAGGTGGTGGACTACCCCTTGGAAGAACTGGAAACTCTCTGCCTTGGGGGACGAAAAGACGATCTTCTTTGCTGCGGGTCCCCAGAGAGCATGCTGTCTCTGTGTCGATCTTAATAGCTAGCAAGGGTACCATCTACTGCCTTCCCAAACAGGTGGTCGGTCTCCATCAAAAAGGCATGTCCACAACTTTGGTCTTCACGTCCTCTCAGATGTTCGTGGCGTTCAGCCATCCCTGGCACTGAAGGGCCACACCGTTCCCCATCTGGCGGAATCCGGAGTCCGCTGTGTCAAGCACTACTGTAATGGCATGATCTGAAGCCACCTCATATTCCTGGAATAGGGCCAGGGCCTGGGCCTTTTTGTCATTAGGAAGAAAATCCAGGATAGGCCTGAGCTTGTACCAAAGCCCCCTGTCATAACAAGACAGGATGGCGAGGGTGTTGGAGGCCTTAATGGTAAAAGATGCCATGTAGATGATGCGCTTGCCCGCTGCATCCAACTTCTTGCCCTCCTGAAGTCCGGAAGCACCATGGACACAGACGAGAGGGTGGATAATCATTTTCTAGTGGTGGCAGACACCACCGAGTCCGGAGAAGGTTGTGACCTGAGACACCTGGGAGCTGAATTCGGGTCCCGGTATTTCTCCTCAAGCCTGTCCCGCTTTGATGGCATGGTACTAGGAGCTTTCAGAATGGCCAATCCGTCTGGACTTGAGGACTTACATAATTGAAAAAGGAAACTTTTCTACTACTCCCTCCGGCACCAGACTGAAGAGTTTTGATGCCTTTGAGATGATTGCATGGAAGGATCCAATTTCTTCTGGTGGTGACGCCCTGGCGGCTCGTCAACATCCAGAGGTTCCCTGCCAGCGGGGACATAATCTTAATTCTCATCAGTGTGAGTAGTCGTGGTATTCATGTCAGTGCCAGTTGTGCATGCTGGTTCCTCCTCCACAGGGGGCAATATCCCAAGTCCTGATCCAGATGCGACAGGTACCCTAGCAGGCATCCTCGGGCTGATGCTTATGAGGCATGGGAGGGATCCTGGGTGGTGGCCTTGGAGGACTGCGGGCTGGACCAGGTACAGGAGCAGTAGGCAGCCAGTGCTGAATTTCCACCACCAAAGTGTGCAGGGTGGTCAGGATGTCCAATGACAACTCTGGCCTCTCCTTTACTCTCTTCTGGAATCTTCCCCTTTCTTTGAAGTCTTCCAGTCTAGTTTCTGTATTTGGACAAGTTACTGAGTCAGTACCTGTTTCAGTCGTGGACGATCTTACGTGACTGTCCGATCAAAATGGGGTGGGGGTGCTGACTTTATTAGATCCAGCAGCTGCTTTTGACACTGTTGAATACTCAACCTTGCTCCTCCGGCTGTCTAGTGCAGGCATCTCTGGATCAGTCCTGTACTGGTTTGGTTCTTTTCTCTGAAATCGTTTGCAGTCACTCTCTCTTCGCCCTTTTTAATCTGATCCTATTTCTATCACTTGTGGGGCTCCCAAGGTTCTGCTCTTTCTATTATTCTGTTCAATGTCTACATTCAGCCTTTGGCCAGGCTCATCCAGTCCCATGGGTTCCACTGTTTTTCGATGCCCAAATTGTTGTGCGCCTCGATCTGGCAGCGACTGATGCAGTCGATCATCTGCGCGGCTCCCTGGAAACCGTGGGTAGCTGTATGAATCAAAACTGGCTTAAGCTGAATGCGGACAAAACGGAAGTTCTGGTGGTTAGCCCCCCCTCTTCTACTTCTTTCTGGACACAGGCCTTCTGATCTACTTCTCTAGGGTCTGTTTCCTACTCCAGATGCAGTGGTGAAGGACCTGGGATGTAAAATCTCTGCATATATTTCTGCCGAAGCCAAGTCAGAACATTCTGCAAAAATTGATATTTGAACCTTAAACTTCTTCTGAAGATTCTTCTTTTCTTACCGACTCACCTGCGATACCAGATTACTGTAACTCTCTTTATCTAGCTCAACCTCATTAACTTTATAACAGGCTACAGGTATTACAGAATTCTGCAGCTAGAGCTGTCACTAGTACCACTTTGCATTCTCCGATCTTGCCAGTCCTTCGCTCCCTGCACTGGTTACCTATTGCTCGCGGCATTAAGTTCAAGGCACCCTGCATTGTTCATCATGCCTTTTATGGAGTAGGTGCAGAGTACCTTCAGGACAAATTCCGGATGTATATTCCCTCCCGAGCTTTGAGATCTGAGCACACACTTAATCCAGGTACATAGGAACACACGCTCATTGGTGGGAGGGTGATTCTTCTCAGTGGTGGCAGTGTTCCTTCCGTGGGACTAGAAATCATCTCTTATTCCGACACCTCAAGACCTTCCTGTTTTAGCTTTTTCTCTGGTGAAGGATTGTGCTTTACAAAATTCATTAACATAAAATATCTCTGAAACCCCTTGGAGAAGCAAGCGGCTGGTATGGTTCATGATACAGAGATCCTTCCTGGGACATGGTTGCCTGGCCCCCTTCATGGTCTGAGCAGAAATCCTCAGGCAGGTCATCCTCAGAACTCGTATAGATGTTAGAAGATGTTCTCTGTGATCTCACGGGAGCTCAAGGAGACACCTTTGTTGGCCTTGGCAGGAAATCTGATGGATGCAGCAATTCCCTCACACTACCCGAGTCCTTCGGGAAGGAGGTGACAATGGGGATTTGCAGAATGGGCGCCGCCAACAAGGTCATGGTTGGTACAGCTGAAGGAGGCCTGCCGAAACAACAGAGCTGCCGAACTTCTCGTCAACGACGGAAGAGCTGATTTCGTTGACGGGGCTGTCGAATAGGTCCTCAACGAGGTAGTGATCTTAGACGAAGTTGTTGTGGACCGGGCTTGTGTCGTCAATAGTGACGAAGTCACTGACCGGCCTCCATTGGCCATTGAAGACTTGTGCTTAGAAGGTGTTAGGGACTTCCTCGCAGATTGGGGAAACCCACCAGCTGGCAGGCTGTCTATGGAGCAGACGACGGAGCTTAGTCAACATGAGATTGAGCTCCATGCTGGGGCAGGAGCCTTCACCAGTAGAAAAGTCCTTAAAAGGCCTTTGAGGACGCCTTGACGAGTGTGTGCGACCACAGGGATGACTTACCAGATGCACCTTGATCGAGGCATGAACCAGTCCATCCTTGGCCAGGTAAAGCAGATATGGCAGCAGCTGCAGAGCTGTGACTCACAGGGACCTAATCTTCTGAGTCCTGCACCATGCTGAGAAGCGTTTCCACTTGTGGCTGTAGCACAACGTAGGGGACACTCTGGCCTTGGCCAGGATCTTCTTGCATTCCAATGGTAGTGAATAGTTCCCAAACTCTAGGGCTGTAGGGGCCAGCCGTAATTGTAATTGATTATTTATAAATGCGCCTAATACTGAGAGGTTTCTAAGCGCGGACCCGGGGTTCAAACCTGTGTTGCTCTGTGTTGTCTTGCTTCCAAGGTGAGCGCATTACCCCTGAGCTATCCTCCTGAGACCTAAAGCCGTGAGGCTCAGCGATGCTGGTTCGTGGTGCAATATCGTTCCTTTTTCTCTGGAGAGAAGATCAGGAAGTGAAGGCGTCGGATGGATGGAGCCACTGACAAACGGCGGGTACCAGAACTGCCGTGGCCACGCCAGAGCGACGAGTATCATCCTGCAATGAAATTGTCAGAGTGTGCTAATCACACATAGCAGGGGCGGGATCAAGGTAATGCGTACAGGAAAAGCCCCTTCCACGAGAATGAAAAGACGTCCCCCAGAGCCTTAGGCTGAGGGAAACTTCTGGCAAACCTCAGGCACTTGGAGTTGGCCGCCGTCGTGAAGAGGTCAATTCGGGGTTGACCCCACTTGCTGAAGGGAAAGGATATCTGAATTTGACAAAGCTCCCACTTCTGGCAGGACCGCAGCTCTCTGCTGAGCATGTCTGCGATAGTGTTCTTGGTGCCTGCCTGTGAAACGGAACAACAAACACGTCCTGAAGAATGGCTCAGTGCCACAGTGACTGAGCTTCTAGGGGGAGCGTCGCAGAGCACATCCCGCCCGGTTTCCGGATGTAGAGCATTGTGGTGGTGTTGTCCATGAAGATCCTAACGACCTCCCCCGCAGTTGAGGCAGGAATGATTTGAGGGCCCAGAAGATTGCCTGAAATCCAGGATGTTGATGTGAAGGTCCTTTGCTTCTAGGAGCCAGAGGCCTCTGGCGTACTGTAGAGGAGCAGATGTACATGTCATTTTTAGTGTCCGCTCCCTCACCTCTGTCATACTGGAATAGTAGCAAGAGAGCGCTATGTGTGACACCAGATATCATTCCAATACTGCATTGAAGCTACGAGAGACATAATGCACTCAGACAACTGTATCAGATGTACCCTTGCACTGACATCATGGTAGGATGTTTGTATACACCATTGGACACCGAAGACCTGTAATTGAAATCAGACGATGGCAGAGTGATGTCATGAACAGAAGACAAATACACACAGAAAAGATATGCAAATATTTTAAGACTAAAGATGTGACTCAAGTAATAAGAGAAACATGTAAACGAATATGAAGACATTATGTGCACCAAAGAAATAAGTGAGAAGAGATGTAGTGAATGTATATACACAGAAACGAGATTAAAGCAGCCATGATTAAAAAGATGGAGGTCGGGCTTGTGTTTCGAATGACCAAACTACCTCAGAGACAGACCAGCGCTGCAGAGTAGAAAAGCGATGGAAAACCAGCTTTGTGTGAAGAACAAAGAATAGCTATTGCCTGGGATCAAGGATGCCACATCAAGGAATAGGTGCAAGGCACAAAGGGAATCAAGAAGATAAGCCATGTACATAACACATACTTCTCTTAGATTGAGTAAAGAAGAAAACATCTGCAAGTGTGAAGTATTGGACAATCAAGGATGCAGAAAGCATGTGTGAGGTAGAGCAACCAAGTCTCCAGAGGCCAAGAGGAGTTATGGAATCCCGCATATTGAATTAAATAGCACTAAATAAAGGGTCGAAATGGACAAAACCTGGTCCCCTCGCACGTGATTCAGACTTGAAAACAAGGCCTATTCATTAAGCTCCAGATGAAGAAAGTGGTGTACCTACACTGCCTTAAAAGTCCCAGAGAAAAGAACAGTCTGCAAGGTCAACATAAATGAAGCAGTCTTGGTTTAGGGCCTGGCTGATGAGATGGTGGACAAAAAGGGACGAGTGGGTAGTAGTCTGACGATGTTCTCTGCACCTGAGTTTCTTTTTGCTTCCGTGCTGCTAACGAGCTGAAAGTCCAAGGTTGGAGAGAATGCCAACCAATCATAAGGGTCTATGTAGCAGTGTTCTATATAATGTTGCAGAAGCCAATCCGCTGCTGTTATTATGCGATTAAACTGTATTATACGTATTTAGAGGAAGGTCACGGCATGCGTACCAGATAAGGGATATCCAATAATGACACTAAAAATATATACCTAAAGTTCGTATAAGTGTATTTATTTATTTATTATGCGCCGGAGCATGTTCCCTTAACCAATCCCTCCCATTAATGGGTTTTTGAAGTTGCCACGTAGGATGACGTCATAGCTGACGGACACTGAGTTATAAAGCCTTTGGATAATAAAATTATTATTGTGAGTGTGTGGACTACGATCTGTTTGCAGCTTTCCTTGCTTTATTGAGCTAATAATAAAGTAGTATTTTGCCCTATTCTTTGAGTCTGTCGCATTATTTGAGAGCGTTATTAGTAATTCCATCTGGTACTTGGAACGCTCCAGATGCAACTGCACATTTGGTAGCAGTGAGGATGGTTCAGATCCAGTTGCTAGAACCCAGATCCAGACTCCCAGACTATGAGCAGCTTCCACAATTAGCCAGAAGATCGCAGAGTTTCCTGCTGAGTAAGGTCACACGTGTGACAGCAAGACATGTTGCAGGGGTCCCTTTGATGAAATTCGTGTCCGGTCCCCGCATGCGCCCCATGGACAGAAAGCGAAGTGGTCGATTGGGGAAGGGTCCATACCGAGGGACTCGAGTTGAGCAGCAGATGTAAGTAGAGAATCGAAAGTGGCAAATAAAGGAGGAGGGGCTATATTATAAGTATATTGTAGGGCGGCGATAGCTGCCCTATAGTTAAGGGGAGTCGGAGACGCACAGGAACCCTTCAAAATTCTATTGCTAATAACTTGATTCAAGTAACGGGTTTGGCCTGAATTTCTAAAGTGATCAAAAGTCTGCACCCCCCAGACTGCAAAGTTTCACAAAGATTCGTTAAAAATCTAAAAGTTATTAAGCATCAAACAATATTTTTTTCTCTAAAAGTGCAGCCTACTTCCCATTCATTTTCCCATAGACAAAAAAGGTCAATTTTTGCCAAAGCGCACAGCCCAAACCACTGGGCGGATTTGGACCCGGTCTGAAACAACTTGGGCACGAAGTGTTGACTGGTAGGCCATGCGTGCTTTGGCATTATTCTGTGCTGTGGTTATTTTAAAATTTGACGGAGAAGGGGGTTCCCCCTTCTCCAAAAATGTTTGTTATATCTCCCATGGTGCATTGCAGGATCATGGTTTTCAGAAATGAAACTACCGCCATCATTTTTTTCTCTCGATGCGAGAGATATTAGAGGCTGTTTCCAAGGATATGGGAAAATGAAATGCAGTAAAAAGCTATTTGCAGGTCCAAAAACATACAAATACCATCAGGGTAGAGGTGGGGGGATGGCTAGAAAGCACTGAGCAAAATTTGGGAGTTGGAGGAGGTCCAGGAACCAAGTTTGCAACACAAAGCTTTCTGTAGCCCCGGCTATAGCCGCGAATAGCCGACATCTATAAGCAAACTGTCACAGAAGCAGCATGTGCTCTGGGGTGAAAGGGAGAGGGCAGGGGAGGTGAGGAGGCCGCCTGGGGAGCTGACAAAGATGGGGGGAACTCGGTTATGGCTGGGGGGCCAGGGAAGCATTTTTTCCTCAGCTGTTTTGCCGAAATTCACAGCTATGTCTAAAGTTGCAAAGGGGTACATGTAACCGCGGGTATGTGTAGTTTGGAACCAACTTTTACATTTTTTAAAACATTTTTATAACTATAGTGACGCCAGGGGTGATGGTCGGAGGCCATAGCCAGTGACTCAATTGCCATCCAGATCTCCCATTCATGCAGTAACCAGGACAGACTCTGCTTAGCTTCAAAGTGAGGAAAGGGACAGCTGTCTCAGGCCATGTTGCCTGATAAATGAGCCAATTTTACCAGACCATTTAGAGGAAAGGGCCAGAGCCCTTTTCTTGCTTTGAAGCTAAGCATGGCCTGCCTGGCTTTGAAGCTAAGCAGTTGCAGTCCCGGTTCCAGCATGGATGGGTGACCGACTGGGCATCTGAATTATTTACCTTTTTTAAACCGTGCTACTGTCAGTCCTTTAAAGTTTTGCACTCAGAGACAATTGTTTGCCTTTTGCTGAATTGCATACTGGTATTGGTAGTCTCCCAGTAAATAATACAAAATAAAAAAACTGGTATTTTTTCAGCAACAGTGGGTTTCCCATCCCTGCAGTAACTGGGGCGAACCCTATTTAGCTTCAAAGTGAGGAAGGAGTCAGCTCACTAAGGCCATGTTGCCTAATATATATATCATAAAACAAAACATCCGCATTTTTATAAAACAGAAAAAATGTAATACATTTTTTTTTTCACATTTATGCTGAACACTGCTTTCAGAGAACCCTGACCTTAAGGAATTCGAGATGCAGCACTTAAGCATTATGGTACAATGATGTTATTGTTTGGATTTTCAAAAGTTTCATACCTAGCCTTTTATCATTGAACATATTAAATTATAGTCCAAGTATGAAATGTATGGGCAGACCAGAGTTCCAGACTATGTTTTTTTTCTTTATTTAACTAATTTAATTAAAAGAAAAGCAATGCAAGTGGGAGGTGGTGAGTTGCAGTGCAGTCATTTGATCTTATTTAGCATGAGGGTATTTAGACGTGGCTGTAAAGTCAGCATTGCCCAACGCAAATTGGCCTCTGCTAAAATGGTGGCACCGAAAAGGGGGGTACCACTTGGAGAACCCTGCAAAATCAAAGTGTGTGCTCTATGGCAAATAATTTTATCTCACTGCGCATTGCCTAAAAACATTGCGAGTTCTCAAAGTTTTAAATATCTCATAACACACGGCATCCGCATATTTTTTTAAACTGTGCTACTGTCAGTCCTTGAAAGTTTTGCACTCAGAAACAATCTGTGTGCCTTTTGCAGAATTGCGTTCTGGTATTTGTAGTCTCACAGTCAAGATGGGGGTAATAATGCCACAATTGTACACTTTTGCCTAACATAGTTCTATAAGGATTTATATATTTGAGTGACACTATGGTATGTGTTCTTTTGAAATTACCTTTATAAAGCAGAGTACTGTTAAAAGACAGACATGGGGTTGAGGAGGAAACATTAAGAGAGGGCAAGTAAGTCACTTGCCCACGATGTGACAAGAGAATTTGCAATCCCAGAGACTGGTGCAGTTATTTCCCCTGGTTTTGGTTGCTATTCAGGGCACCAGTAAACAACACATGTAGGTGGACAGCGTAACTTTTTCCAGAGGTTGGATGCAACCCGTTTTTGAGGTTTGTAAGCTTGCTCAAGTTGTTGGATACCAGGATTTTACTCAGGTTGTTATGTTCCCAGTGCAGACGCTTACATACAAGACCACAAGCACTTGTTTCATATTGGGATTTTGTTTTCCAAGGAATATTTCACTACAGATTGCTGGGTTTAAAAGGTGAGCACCTTTTATACTTTGCCGGCATATTTATTGAAAGATTTCCTCTCTCAGGTTAATTTTCTGGTGTTAATTACTTTAATACATCCATTGCTATTTTGTCTTGCACACTTTCTTCTAAGGAGAAGGTCAATTGAACTTAATTTGTATATTTCACTTTAAAATATGTGCCCACTTACTGTGTGTATATATTCATGGGTGCCAGCTTTTGATTTTCACTATGTGGGCAAAAGTACCTGGGCATATGTTATTCTTGCAGCCGATCATTTTTTACCCTTTTATGGGCTGCTTAAATGCAGGTAGTTTGGGATATGCGATATATCACAACAGTCACCAAGAGACTGGCCAAAAACAAGGGGCTTGTAGCATGCTACTTAATCAAAGTGTGTAATCATATACAAATAATTTAATCACACAGAACCTTAACTAAAAACATTGGGTGTTCTCAAAGCCTGCAATGTTTTATACATAAAAAAACAGATATTTTTACAGCTACAACAACATCAAGGTTGAAAAGTCAATGGTGACCCAGGTCTCCCATCCATGCAGTAAAAAGGACTGATCCTGCTTAGCTTCAAAATGAGGAAAAGGCCAGCCCCCTCAGCCCATGGTGCCAAAATAAATTAGGCAATGTTACAAGACCACGTAGAGCAAAAAGGCCTGAGGGGGCTGGCCCCTTCCTCACTTTGTAGCTAAGGAGTACTGTGCGTATATTCATGGGTGCTAGCTTTTGATTTTCGCTATGGGTGCAGAAAGTACCTGGACATATGTTATTCTCGCAGCTGTCATTTATTTTTTTAATTTTATTTTTTTATTTGTTTTGGCTACACAGTAACCTTTACAGAATATGGAAATCCTATAATAAAAATCCATAAAATTACATTACATAAAATTCCATACATAAAATATAAACAAAACACGTACTATATACAAGTATACCAACAAAAACACAAATGATAATGTTACATATCTGATAACTTTTTTCCTTTCCTTAATGTTCTTTCATGTTGCCTTTCTCAACGCATTTAACTGCCAAAATATCTACCCAACATTCCTCCCTACAGTTCACATTTAGTTTTTAAATAACATAGCACCGCCAATTGCAGTTTAACCCTGGAGCCATGCAGCATATCTATCCAGAGCGCTTCAAGATTAACACACTCTAGGTTTGGCACATAATTAATAAAATAGTCAATGCGTGCTTGTCTAAGTCCAACGCATTGGGTCAGCAGATGTTGTAAACTTACTTCCCTGATGTTAAGATTACAAAATCGACATTGAGCAATTTGGGTAATTGCACATTGCCTTATACTCATAATTTGGCCAGTCGCCAGTACATTAAAGCGAAAACGCATGAACGCATGTCTAAGCCCTTTACAGGGGCATTTTATGAGGTATGGTTCTGTTGTACCCATTTTTTTATTATTGCAGACCAGATGTGCAGACTGTTTTTTGCTTTGAGTTAAATTGACCGTCAAGTTCCAGTCTGCATGTTGTAAAAGTATCTTAACCTTCGTCGGGTTTCTAATAAGTAGTTCTTTTGAAGCCCCAACTTCTACCAGGATTTCCTGAACCCCCCTTTCCAATTCCCACAGTACCACAGAAGAGTCCTTGCCAGCAACCAGGCACCGACCCAGAATACCATACAGGCTAGAGTCCTTACCCATCAGCAATTTCCTATAAAGTGATACTCTTCGCCAAAGAATTATACTTGGCAGGCAGTATAACCCAAGTTCGTAACGTATTGCCGCAAGCGGAACACACTTCAGGAGGCACCAGACCAAGGACCTTAACAAACAAGTCCCATATTTTGGAAACTCACCCTTGAACCACGGCGGCAACAATTCCGTCCCATAGCAAAACTGTGCAATGGTCTTACTACGATACATTTTTAAACATGGTAACATCGAAAATGTTCCATATTTATTATCAATTTTGAGGAGTTGAGAAATCAATGGTGTTATTTTTTTATCCAAGTAAGTGCACAGATTAACCCTGTTTACACTCTCGAAAATAGGGTAGCCAAAGTAACGGAAAGCATGACATATTGAAAGTTTAGCCTTATCCAAAAACCATGCAAACTTAGTAACCCTCTTCTATAGCTTATTTGCATGATAAAAGTTTTTGAGCGATTAATAGCTAATGCGTTTTCCACTGTGTATTTCTTAAATGAAGACAGTACCTGTTGCAAGCCGAAGGGGGTTAAATCAAACAATAGTATGTCGTCCGCATAGGCTGTCCACACAATCTTATAGCCCTCCACTTTTGAAGCAGCAAAGGATGCCTCTTCCAAGTGTGGACCAACATCTGACAAATACAAATTAAAAATTGTAGGCGCAAATATACACCCCTGTCGAAGACCGTTACTTGTGATCATTTCCTCTGAGAGAGATCCCTCAGTATTTAGTCTTACCCTGATTTTGGTTTCTGCATGCAGATGGTATAGAATAGCAAGAAGCTGTGCAGGCATATCTAGGGCATACAATTTACGCCACAACGGGGCTCTATCAACCAAATCAAAGGCAGAGCAAAGATCAATTGACACCAAGTATATTGGTTGGCTGCCTCTTTGCCTGGTCTGATGTTGCATTAAAGTCAATAAAAGCCCACCCGCATCTGTACCCACGGCTTTTCTAAAGCTAAATTGCTGAGGTGAAAGTACTGCCTCTTCATCCATCCAAACATGGATATGTTCCAAGACTAGGGAAGCAAAGATCTTAGAATCAGCATCAAGCAGGGCGATAGGTCTGTAACTTGATGGTAAGGACCTATCGCCCTTTTTATAAATGGGTACAACAACAGACATGTGCCAAGTAGTTGGAAAAACCTTAGATATAACAATATCCTTAAACAGAAGAAACAAAATGTTGGCCCATAGATTCATATTGCCCTTAAAAACCATATTAGCAAGCATATTTGGCCCTAGAGCACGAGAGGATGAGCATCTAGAGAGAAGTCTTTGTACATCCTGCAATGTAAAGGTGATATTCCACTGACATGTGACAATATCATCCGGAACCAGCCAGTTTGTGACCAGTAGACCATATAAGGAGCCGAAATGCCCTTCCCAAACTGAAGACGAGATACATACTCCTTGTTCCCTTGCTTGAGTATCTTCTCTTCTGTTGATCAGGGACCAAAAATGTCTCGTGTTAGTTTTGGATAGTGCCTCCAATATACTTTCTGCATCCTTCTGCACCATATTTGCTTTCAATGTACGTAATTTGGATCTCCATTTATTTTTTGCTTTTCTAATCGCATCTCCCAAAAGAGGAGTATACGGGAGTTTCGCTAAACTCCTAATCTCACGGTTCCTCTCTCTTTTGAGATGATGCAACGTAGGGTCAAACACATGTGCATGAACAGTACCTGCTTTCTTGGGTCTCCCGGTCCCTTTAGGCCCAAGGATAACCCCCTTAATATAGCAATTAAATTCCCCATGAGTGTACATTAAGATTTTTTTTATCACAACCCCTTTTGTCATAGTCCTGGAGAAAGACCTTATTCACTTTCTTTACATTGTCCCCATGCCAATTTAATCTATTCCCGGCACAATTGTGGTCCATCTTCAGTGGATATACTTCAATGGGTGGAGCTGTTTGCACCTGAAAGGTCAATTTTAGAACACTGTGATCACTCACCAACGAAGGAGTGATTTTGAAATCAGATATGTAATTGAGTAACAACGTACTGACAAAGATAAAATCTATGGCGGAGAACTCAGATCCATTTGTCCAAGTATACCCAGCCACATCCTTACTCAGGTAATCATTTACACAAATTAGGCCCCAGTTCTTCAAAAAAGCATTCCACTGGTGGCCCTGTACTTGCTTTCTAGAGGAGGCAAGGACCTGTGAGCATACGCCCGCTTCGGAATTAAAATCACCCATGACCATGATATTCAGAATTGGACACAATGTTTGGCACTCCTGTGTAGTATCGTCAACCAGATTAATAAATTCCTTTAGATCTAGCACAGGACTCCAGTAGACATTTACTATAAGCAGTTTTCCCAGGGGAACAGCGGGGAAGAAATGTAACAACATAGCAATGCAACCTTTGTGAGGCGAGAAGAGTTTCAGGCACTTAAAGGGCAGGGAATTGCTCACCGCAATAAGCATGCCCCCCGAGGGCCTTCCCCTTGGTTTTTTAACTGCTGGTACTTGATGCAAACTATACCCATCCAGCACCAGAGGAGAAAGGGCCCAAGTTTCCTGTAGACAAAATATACTAGCCTCTGTAAGAGAGCTCAAGCTATCAGACTTCGTCCTTAGAACTTTATTTCCCTGAGAATTCCAGGAAATCACTGTAAATGGTGGCGCGGTCTATGATTTTGCATTCAGAGTTTGGATCTTGGCTAGTGATTCACTCAGAGTGTGGCCAGCCATTTTAAATCGGTTTCTGGGGTTTGCTTCTATATAATAGCCCCCTCCGCCCCCTCTGGGTAGAAGTGTGAGGTGGAGTCCTCCAGATAACTTCCCTCTACCTCAACCCCTCGGCTAATCAATCTATTATCGAATGGTTCTAAATCAAAACCAAATCAATTAATAGAATCGATTTCCGAGGCGACTAGTTCCATAATCGCCTGGGAAAAAAACACCAATCTTGCACAGCCAAGCCTTCAGGGGTGAATAAAATAAACCAATTTAATGTCACCAGATGATATCATGGAGAGCCTTGGGATTTCACTGAATAAGGTTAAGATTCTATGGCGATTAAGTGAAGCAGGACCACCCTGTGAGAACATGGAATTTAACATAATGCTGGGATGATCAATAGAGGCGGGAGGTCTCCAGTCCATTCTATTAGGCAACCTGTTATTTGGGGCTTGTCCAGTGGACTTATGAGGACTGTACTCCCTCCCCCCCCCTATCGGGTATTCAGACCATATTCTGTTTTCCCCTTCTTTCTGCAAATCATTACCAAATGCCCGTACATCAGCCCTATGAGCCTTGCTATTTTCCCCCTCAGAAGAGTGCACAGCTCGTACCAGATTCACCCATTCTTTGGGCGGCTGGACATGCATATTTCTTTCAGAACTGAATCTCGTTTCATACTGCTCACACGTCCGATTTTGCTGTAATTTGGAGGATTCCTGACAAGGTTGAATTGCCTGTGTTGCCAATATCTCATTTGAGTTAATTGCATAGGCAGGCAGAGAAGGTTGGGCATTAACAGCAACCCCATGTCTTAAAGGGCCACCTGAGCTATGGGTCAGATTATTTAGCTCTCGGCCCGGCCCTATAACGGTTGCTGATTCAATTAGCTGTTTACCTTTTGTATCACGCTCGGGAATAGGTCCGGGTGCTTTGTTGTCCCTATTCACTCATGCTACGTTATCCTTTATTCCAGCAGATTGGTGCCTTGCTTCCATCCAGTTATAAGAAGCTGGGCAAATTGCGCCTGGCCTATTGGAGTCTTCTAACAAGTTCTTTAGGGCCTGTTTTACCAAGATTTTAATGTCCTCACTAGGAACTAAGATGGGTGCCAAGGACAATACTGCATCCCCCCCGGTCATTCCTTCCCCTCATGATTAATGGGGTAGGGAGATCCCCTCCAAATGTTCCCACCCCTAAGTTTGTAGAAGACCCCACACCCCTTGGCGCTCCCATTAGTGCTTCCCCAATCTTAACCTTCTCTTGTGGATCCAGAGATGGATTTCTAGTTACCTGTGTTGGAGGAGAGGTGTGTGAAACTGATAAGAGTATTCTTGTTCTCCTTGCCGCAAAAAGAACAATTTTTAGTTTTTGGAGTAAAAAAGAGTTTAATGTCTGTTTTATCATTCGGCACCATTATTTTTTTATTGCTTTTTGTTTTCTTTGTGGTATTTTTTAATGAGGACAACACATCAATGCCATTGTTGGTGCCCTGCACTGTCTTTCTCCCTGCTGGTTTCTCTTTAGATATTTGTTCGTTTTTATTTAATGTTTTCTTTTTTATTTGTTTGTGAGTCAGGGAGCTTCCCTTGTGGCTCATAGCATCAGTCAAAGTATCGGTTGCTTCTCCATAGTCACCCTCTTCAAGTTCTAATGAACTTCAAGAGCACTGTACTTGATTAGAAGGCGCTGCCTGGTTGGCTTTTTTTGGGGTGCCTAATTATTTCAGATCTAGGGCTTTTTTGCTTTCCTCATCGAGTTGTGTCAAATCAGTGCCACCTTCGACAGAAAGTCCACATATGTCTTTCAGATTAGCGTTTGTATTGAACATTTTGAGTGCAGGTAAGTTCTTACTTACCTGCGCCTCATGGCCCTGGCCCTCATTATTTTCTCCCTTCGAGGGGGATGTAGGTTGTTATTAGTTGGACCTTCTGTGGAGGAATCCCTATCTCTAGATCCGCCATCCTCGCCATCCAAATCTCCTCCTTCCTCTAATGCCCTTAAAAGTACTGATGGACTATCCGTTTCGGGAACAATCTGTACAGCCCCGGAGAAGCTTTCAATGGTAGCCAGCTTCTCTTCAAATCTTAAAAGATTTGTGTGGGCTAGCCCAATATTCTCCCTTAGACTTGTAATGTGGGCACCATTAGAGGCCACCAGTACTTTAAGTTCCGCCAGACAACTCAGGACGGCAGACAGCAACTCCTTATTCCCTTGAGTAAGGGCCTCTGCATGGGATTTGGAACAAGCAACAGCCTCACATTCCGTTGGCACTGTCTGATCATGGCAGAATATGCGCGATAGCACTTTACCATGCCCCCCCATCTGTGCACATCTCTCCATTGCCAAATGATGGCCCTCTATTTTACAGGTCTTTTCTGTATTAACCAATAGCAAGTATCAGAGTTCCTGGACATCCAGATGGGTCCGTTCGTGGCCCTTATCCAGAAGATTCAGAATCCTTGTTAAAACGGGAAATGTAGCATATGTCGAGGCCATATCCTCAGGATTAATGCCATCAAATAGCGGGCCTATAAGGGGATATATTGTTCCAAATGACTGATTCAGTGTGGAGGACGAGGAGGAAGCAGGGGTAGATGATTTTATCAGATGGGCCACCTTGCTACCCTGTCCCACATTATCCCTGTTATGTGGCTCTTTTTCCTTATCCTCAAAATTGGTATCCTTTAATTTTTTACCAGGCATGGGAATGAGCGGGGGGGAAAATTACGCCTCCTCAATAGGTTCATGCAGATGTATGTTGTCAAAGCCTCCAGCTCTGGGCCTAACAGGTGTAGAGGGCCCTTTAGAAAGCCTGACCCTTCTGTCAAGTTCTGCCCGTACCACCGGAGCCAGCAGGGACGTGTCGGGCCCCCATTTTAGGTTTGGCTCCCTCCTCTATTTGCCCCACTGAGTACCTACCCGAATTCCCATATACACTTAACAAGCTCCTCTGGGAGGGGACAGTGAGTAGGCCTGTGTTTAAATTATTGGCCCCCATAGTCTCTTCCACCTGTGATGAAGAGACATCACCCGTACAGTTCACCATACCACTTACAGGAGACAGCTGTTCCTTTAATTCACTATGACCCTTTGGTACATTTTTTAGTGGGGGGATCCAACTGCTGGCCTCCCGCCGCCTGGTTATCCATATTGAACACGAAAACAGGTTTAGCAAGGGAGTATGTTTTTTTTGTCACTTGAAAAAGTCTAACCAGCTTTCAGTTGCGAAGCGTGCGAACCATGCTCCAGCAAGTAAACAATAAAACTGTTCCTGCTCATTTGAGCACAGTGGCAGCACAATCAGTATGGCCCCTTCTAATAACTGTTGTTTACGTGAACAGCACACCTTAATTCCTTCCGCCGCTTGAGAAAGACCAAAAGAGCAAATCAGAGACCAGATCAAATACGCCCCATTATTAGCAAAATGGAGACACTGGTCACATTACCCTCAGTTCAATACTCACCCGAGGGTGGCTTCTCATAGGTTCCCCAGTTGAAACTAACCCCATTGACTTCCCAAAGCTCAGAGTCTAGGTTTACCATCTCATCTGGGTACCCTAGCAGTTCCCCAAGTGTAGGAGACCCCAGCGACCCGCGCCGCGCACCGTCAACAGTAAACAGTACTTGAGTGTACTTCTGGGTGCGTGCGCGGGTGCGCTGTACAATGGGGCTATACCCGCCTGTGGAGGGGGCGTAGGGGCCCAGTGGGCGGAGCCAACACGGCAATGGCAGACCTAACAAAAATAGAGAGAAAACAGTATAAACACTCAGAGAATTCTGAAGTCTGCCTCCTAATTAAACATGCACAGTCACCTTCTTCTCTTTCTTTAGTCCAGGCAGCTGGGTGAACCAGAAAAGACGTCCTCCAGACAGATGTATGCTCGATCAATACGCCAGTATTCCCAGCTCCAGCAGCAGATGACGACCTTCACTAGAGCGTCTGCTGCACACAACGTGCCATCCCAATAAACAGTACTTGAGTGTACTTCTGGGTATGCTGTACAATGGGGCTATATCCGCCTGCAGAGGGGGCGTAGGCGCCCACTGGGCGGAGCCAACACGGCAATGCCAGACCTCCTTCTCTTTCTTTCCAGGCAGCTGGGTGCAACCAGAAAAGACGTCCTCCAGACAGACCTACGCTCGATCAATACGGCAGTATTCACAGCTCCAGCAGCATATGACGACCTTCACTAGAGCTTCTGCTGCACACAACACGCCACCCCAGTAAACAGTACTTGAGTGTACTTCTGTCATTTTTTTCCCCGTTTCCGTGCTGCTTAAATGTGGTTAGTTGGGGTTGTGCAATGTATCTCAACAGTCACTACGAGACCGGCCATAAAACAAGCGGCTTGGAGCATGGGACAGGACATTTCGTCATGGCCAGCTAGGTGCATGCCATTATGGTGTGACCTTTTCGCTGCAGTTTCTGTTTGTGCACGCCTAGTTCAACGCAGACAGTTGGGGCAGGGACCTCTCGGCGCAAAGATGTTTTGGCGTGAGAGGTTGCAACTGGCGTGGCATGAACATGCAGGCACTTTGCATTTTGTACCTCTCGGCGCAAGGATGTATTGGCGCAAGAGTTCATAATTGGCATGAACCTGCAGGCACTTTGCATTTTGTAATATGGATTAAACATAAAAAAGATTTATTTACTGCAACATTATAAACAAGGATGGGACATGTATTACACCGTCGTTGCAGAATTGAACAAGTATTAAACATGAAACACATTTATTCATTGCAACATTATAAAGTGCATGCAACTATCCCTCACAAACAACTTTACACCATGTACACACACACACACACACACACACACACGAAATTCACACACATTGGGCCTCATCACGACTTTGGCGGTAACCCTTAAATCCGGCGGTCGCGCTATTACCGCCGGATTTAAGGGTCCGCCAATGCAGGACTATGGCGAATTTCGCCCCAGCTCTTGGCTGGGGGAAAATCTGCCGAAAATTGACGCTATTACCGCCGGCGGGAAATCCGCCGGCGGTAAGAGCGCACATTTTCCCCAATGAGCCTAATGGGGAATGGGGCATTCCCGAATGGGCTCAATGGGGAATGGGGAATTACATTATTGCCGAACTCGTGATCCGGCGTTATTAGCGCCGGGGAGTTCGGCGGCAGGGATAATACCGCCAGCGGTAATACCGCCGGTATTACCGACAAAGTCGTGATCAGGCCCATTGTATGCACACCCTCTCAGATGACATGCATACCTAGCCTTTTATCATTGAACATATTCAATTATAAGCGAAGTATGAAATGTATGTCCTATGAAGCACTAAGCCATTGTGGCCTAGTGATTAAATGCTGGGCCTCAACGTGTGACAGACCAGGGTTCAAGGCTGTATATTTATTTTTTAAAAATGTTATTAAAATAAAAGCAACGCAAGTGGGAGGTGGCGAGGTTTGCTGCAGTGCAGTCCTGTGATCTTATTTAGCATGAGGGCATTTAGACGTGGCTGCAATGTCAGCCACGTCCAAACATTCCTTGCATACCAATAACGGCACCGGAATGGCTTTCGCGCTGAAAAGGGCATGCCGAAATGGGAACTGCGGCGGAATGGGCATGCCAATTGGCCCGTGACAAAATGATGGCTCCGAAAAGGGGTGTACCGCTTGGAGAACGCTGCTTAACCAAAGTGTGTGCTCCATGGCAAATCATTTTAAATCACTGCGTATTGCCTAAAAACATTGTGAGTTCTTGAAGCCTACAATCCGAAGGCCATGGCTAGTGGTCTGGTAGTGCTTTAAAATCTATGGAACAACAAAACCCTTGAAAGTCAAGGATAAAATGTTAGTTGCAGCCACTGTAAGGTGAGAACCTAATGAAGCAAAACCCCTGAAATTCAGCTGAAGCAACCTTAACGTTGCGCCCCGTTGCGCAGCCTATGACCACAATAATGACATCACAGATCACATCACTGATGACATTACTAATTACATGTTGAGGTCATGTAATTAGTCGACCAGAGTTTCCCTTCCCCATGTTTTTGCATGGGACAAGGTGGGACTGGAGCACAGCACACGTTCAACCCTTCCCAGAACGAGCGAACAGTTTCCCATCGGCCAGGTTCTTTCGATGGTTAAGTCTCTTTGTGATAAAAAAGTCTCTTTTCTTGCCTTTGAGGCCTGATACTCTCAACAAACAAACACAAAGTTCTGTTCACACACTTTGGGGGGTGGCTTCATCCCTGAGGCCCCTCTTCTGGGAGCTGACCCCTCAGTCGTATTCAACAAATTAACAACACAGTTCGATACTTCCCTTCCCCTTGTTTTACAATGCTTCTCGCTTTCACAAATCTTAATGTCTTTTTAAACTGGTTTTCCACCTTTGCCCCTAGTTGTCGGCTTCCCTCTGCCCAGTTCACTCTCGCCAACCTTTGGCTGTCAGCTTCCCTCTGCCGGGTTAATTCTCGCTGACGTTTGTAACAGACTGTTCATGTACTTACCTTCACCATGCTGGATTCACTTCGCTTAGCTTTCACAATTCTGTGTCGGTCAAAGACTTTCGACAGTACAGAGGTTTTTAAGAGACACCTGTATGACCACTTTGATCGTTCTTCGCCTCTTCCCAGGGCCTTCTGGTTACGGTAGTTGTTACCGTTGGGTAATCGCCCAGAGTTTCCTGCATGAACATCCACGTGGTGTCAGACTCCTCTGTATCTGGTTTCCCCCCTCTTTGATATGATATGGCATTTATAAGGAGCCTATACACAAGTGTTTCAAGGCGCGACGCGACAAGGCAGGGGGAAACAGAGGGAAGACAGAGACAACGATCCTACTAGGCCAGGTGTTAGGGAGAATTCTCCATAATGGCTAATTTCCATTACCTACCGAGCCCCACAGCAGCTTTGCAGGATTTCTAAGATTTCTTGTTTCACCTGGTAAGAGTGTGAGCCTTTTATTCCCACTCTTATATGTGTTTTGCTGTGTGTATTTAACATGTTTGTGTTCATAGACTGTGGAGCTTCACCTACTCCATAGGCACCATCTTTTTAATGTGTTAAAACACCACCCTCAGTGCAGTGACACAGGGTTGTCTTTTTCAGACTTTCCACTTCAAATTCCATTTTCTGGGACTGACTACTGTCTCCCAGAACATGTAAAGTTGCCATTGACTTTATTAGTTTTTAAATTCACAGACCCAGTACAAACTATCTTACATAGAGTTCTGGAAGGGGTTAATAGTTATCCCTTTTTGTCTGTCTCTCAGGGAACATTATTTCGTTCCCCTTTCTTTAAGATTTGGCTGGTAGCAGTGGTATCTACCATATTTTTCCTACCGCGGTTTATTTAAATAGCCTTGGTACTGTTTTAGGCTAAGTTAGTAGCCTCGAACTTAAATCCGCTGGAACCCATTTACTTTTATTTGGTTCCGGCTGGGTTTATTCGCCATTTCTTTTTGTAAAGGTCTTTTACCCTGCGCGCCAAACCAGGTTTGGTTCCTTTGTTCGCCGTCCTTTGGCGGGCTTCTGAAAAGAAGCCCTCCTTAGGTGCCTGAATGTCTGAGGGGTACAGGATGTGAGGGAGGGGTTTGAGACTCCCTGCACATGACCCATGTCGCACTCTGTATGATTGGCTATGATGACTGTCCCGCCACGACAGCCACCCCGCTGTGTGATTGACAGCCAGGCTGTGTGAATGGGGGAAAACTGCATAAAAAGCAGGTCTGTGGGACTAGGAAGGCAGAGTCGCCACTGGATCGAGAGAACCGAAGAGAAGCTGAAAGAAGAGGACCCCTACCATGACTGAACCTCCCGGTGAAGCCCTGCTGCGGGTTCGAATCTTCAAACTTCGACGACAGAAGATCTGCAAGGAATCTTCTTCCCTTGCGCTGGTGGGACCAACCAGTTCGCTAAACACCAAGCAAGGCCTCCCTCCCCTGGTGGAATTTGCTGTACAACGTTGCAGTGAGCAACTAAAAATACAGTTTTCAAGGTTAACAGTCTCAAAGGACAAGAATGTAAAGGCTCAAATGGAGCTCACGTTAGGAATTTTAGAACCAGGTTCAAAGCCCAACCGGGCACCTGGAAAGGTGACGGTGGGAACACCTTAGTGAGCCCTTTCAGAAACTGAGAAATCAAAGGAATTTTAAAATAAGAACACTCCTCAGACGAGCGCTTAAATATGGACAGCGCCGCCAAGTAACCTTTAATGGTACCCACTTGCAGGCCCTTGTCGGCTAACAAAAGCAAAAAAGACAGAAGAAGCAGGATTGGCACATGAAAAAGGATCCACATTCTTAACCCTGCACCAGTCGCAGAATTTCCTCCAACGGCAACGGTACAGGAACTTCATTGCAGGCCTTCTGGCCGAAAGCAACACCTCCATCACGTCTTCAGGGAGATCACAATCCTTATACCTCAACCTTTCAGAAGCCAATCATGAAGGTTGAGGGACTTGACCTCTGGATGGAGAACCTGAACCCCTCCCGTGAGAGCAGATCGTCTCGGTAGGGAAGACGGCGTGGAGGGCAGATGGACATGTCGAGAAGGTCCGGGTATCACGTTCTCCTGGCCCATGCTGGAGAAATGAGGATCATTCAGGAACCGAACCTCCGTAACCTCCGCAGCACTTGCGGAATAACTGGAGGAAACGCGTACAGCAGTGGGAAGGACCACTCTACTATGAACGCGTCCCCTAAGGCTCCTCTTGGAGGAAATTCCTGCAAGCAGAATCTTTCGCACTTCCGGGTGACACTGGTGGCAAAGAGATCCACTTGTGGGGTCCCCCAAAGGGTGAAGATCTCCATGAGAATCTCCTGAGCCAGCTCCCACTCGTGAGAGACCGTGCTCTGGCTGCTCAAAGCGTCCGCCGCCGCGTTTTCGTCTCCGGCCATATGAACTGCCGAGATCGAAATTTCCTGCTGGATGGTCCAGAAGGAACAAGTTACTTACCTGTAAATGTTGTTCTCCAGCATGGGTCTGGCATGGATTCACATGCTCATGAATATTCCCCGTCGTCAGGCCGGGAATCCTCGGTATAGAAAAAAATCAGTATCAGTTTCGTTTCTGATCTGTCTTTCTTAGTAGTAACCAATCACTGGTCTCTGGGTCATACTGCCCCCAGCCAATGACTGCCCTCTCCCTAAGCCCCGCCTCCGGCAGCCATCCTCAAATTTGGTAGCACGTAAAGTGGCAGTATGACCAAGTGAAGAGCCGCAGAGGGTAGGCGGGAGGGTTTGCATGTGAATCCATGCCAGACCCATGCTGGAGAACAACAGTTACAGGTAAGTAACTTGTTCCTTCTCCAGCATGGGGTCTGGCATGGATTCACATGCTCATGAATAAGAGAATACATAGCAGTACACACATGCACAACCACGGGAGGTGGCAACAGGCTCAACATTAAGCAATACAACAACTCAACATTAAGCAATTCTTACCTCCTCACCAAGCTCACCTTAGGCGAACAGGTTGCGCAGCACTGCTTGGCCGACCCTGGACTCCTCCCTGGAGTCCCCGATCGACGCAGTAGAATCTTGTGAAGGTGTGCGTCGACCTCCACGTTGCAGCCCTGCAGCTGTCCAGCAGGGGCACACCAGACAGGAACGCCGTGGTAGCAGCGATCGCTCTGGTCGAATGGGCTCTCAGACGGCCGGGCAGCTGTCAGTTTGCCAACCGGTGACAGTGCATGTTGCAGCCGTAGAGCCATTTAGAAATGGAAGTCTTCGAGAGAGCCTTCCCTTGATTCACAGTCCCAAAGTTCACAAATAGTTGTGACGTCTTCCGAAAACTCTTCGTGCGGTCCACGTAGAACTTCAGCGCTCTAGCTACATCCAGCAAGTGCAAAGTCCTCTCAGCCAGCGACGAAGGCGACGGGAAGAAAACTGGCAACACCAAGGGCTCGTTGAGGTGGAAGTCCGAAGGCACCTTGGGCATAAAGGATGGGTGTGTCCTCAGCACCACCCTCGTGTCATGAAAAGTCAAGTATGGAGGCTTGCAAGATAGGGCCTGGATCTCTCCCACTCGTCGTGCGGAGGTGATGGCCACGAGGAAAGCTGTCTTCCATGACAGGAACTTCAAAGGCGCCGAATGCATAGGCTCGAATGGGGCCCCCATGAGCTTGGTCACACCACATTAAGCTCCCACGCCGGGGCAGGAGCCTTCACCGGTGGGAATGATCGGAATAGTCCCTTAATGAATTCTTTCACCAGGCGATGAGACCACAAGGACGCCCGTCCCATCGTCCTGGTATATCGGGAGATTGCAGCCAGATGTATTTTGATGGAGGCGTGAGCCAGTCCAGCTTTGGCCAGCGACAGTAGGTACAGCAGTACTTGAGGGGCCGTAATCCGCAGAGGGTTAATCCTCTGTGCACGGCACCAGACAGAGAACCTCTTCCATTTATGTCCATAGCACTTGAGAGTTGAGGACGCCCTGGCCTTTGCAAGAACCTCTCTGCAGTCGGCCGGGATGTCGTACCCTCCGAACTCTAGTGCTGCAGGAGCCAGGCCTGCAAGTTCAGCGACTCTGGGTTGTGGTGAAGAATGGCACCTCCTTCTCTGGAGAGAAGGTCTGCGTCCGTCGGCAGCTTGACTGGTGGGGACGTTGACAAGTCCAGAAATTCCGGGAACCAGATCTGCCTCGGCCACGCCGGTGCGACGAGGATCATCCTGCACCGGGACCTCTTGAGCTGGTTGATGAGCCGGAGCAGCAACGGCAGCGGAGGGAACGCATAAAGAAATAGGCCGTCCCAGGGGAACAAGAAAGCATCGCCCATGCTCCTCGGCTGGGGGAACCTGCTGGCGAACCTCTGGCACTTGGAATTCGTCGCCGTCGCGAAGAGATCGATTTGGGGTTCGCCCCATCATCGGAGGAGTCGATCCACTTGATCCTGGCGTAGTTCCCACTCGTGGCACGAGCGCAGCTCCCTGCTGAGTGAGTCGGCAATCGTGTTTTTTATTCCTGCCAGATGAGAGGCACCAGAAACATCCCTTGGGGGACGGCCCAATGCCACAGATCCTGTGCTTCCTTAGATAGGGCCGGGGACCTGGTTCCGCCCTGCTTCCAGATGTAGAACATCGTGGTGGTGTTGTCGGTGAAGATCCTCACCACCTTGCCCTTGAGGGACGGAAGAAAGGACCTGAGGGCCCAGAACACCGCACGGAGCTCCAAGATGTTGATGTGGAGAGACTTCTCCTCCGGGAGCCAAAGGCCTCTCGCGTGAAGATCTCCGGAGTGTGCTCCCCAACCTTCCAGGGAGGCGTCTGTCGTCACCGTCACCTGGCGCGCTGGGGTCTGAAAGTCTGTGCCCGCCGACAGATGGGAGCGGGTACCCCACCACCGGATCGCCTGACGGAACATCTCGTTGAGAGGGATCCTGTCCTCGAAGCTGCCCGTCGACTGGATCCAGCGGGCGTCGAGGAACTCCTGTAAGGGTCTCATCCGAAGCCTGCAAAGGCGCACCAGATAAATGCAGGAGGACATCATCCCGAGGAGGGACTTGATAGATCTTACCCTGGCCATGTCCGTGGCCAGCAGACGCTGCACCTTGCCCAGAATGGTCCTTCCCTCCGACGGCGAGGCCAGCCGTGCCACTGTGTCGAGCTTGGTTCCCAGAAACAGGGCGACTTGCGACGGAACCAGGTGGGATTTTGGAAAGTTGATGGAGAATCCCAGGTCCGTGAGCAGCTGGACGGTCTTCGCAGTGTGTTCCACGGCGAGCTCGCTTGTCCGTGCCCGGATGAGCCAGTCGTCCAGGTAGGGGTAGACGTGGATCCCCTGTAGGCGCAGCCGCGTCGCCACCGGTGCGAGGCACTTGGTGAACACCCTGGGTGCCGACTTCAATCCGAACGGGAAGGCCTTGAACTGGTAGTGCCGCCCTTGGACCACGAACCTGAGGAACTTTCGGTGTCTTTTTAGAATGGGGATGTGGAAGTACGCATCCTCCAAGTCCAACGACGACAGGAAATCGCCCTCCTCCAGCTGTCCCAGCACATGCTGGAGGGTGACCATATGGAACTTCTGTGCCTTGATGTACTTGTTCAGTCGTCGTAGGTCCAGGATGGGGCGCCATCCTCCTGTCTTCTTTTTTACGAGGAAGTACCTTGAGTAAACTCCGGAGCCCCGAAGCCTCTTTGGGACAAGCTCGATGGCACCCTTCTTGAGCATCGCCCTTACTTCCAACAGTAGTTGAGGGACGTGATTTTCCTTCCTGGCCACGGGTGGAACGCGAGGGCACTTCTTCTGAAACTCAAGGGCGTGCCCTTGGGCCAGGGCGTCCAGCACCCAACGGTCGGTGGAGATGGACTCCCACACGCTGACGAACCTCGCCAGCTGGCCTCCCACCGGGGTGCTTCGGCGGGGGCCCGACCCCACGGTCGGTTCAATCGTGTTTGGAGGCCGCCTTGCCTCCTTGACCTCCTTGTCGACGACGACGACGGGCACCACCTGACTTGCCGCGTCCCCTGTAGGCTTCCTGGGACGAAGATCTTGCCGCTTGGCGGTAAGTGGAGGAGCCACTGCCGGATCCCTTGGATGCACCGTGTCTGCCTCCGGAGCTCCGAAAGGACGGACGTCGTTGTTGGAGCACTCCCAGTGCCCGGGCAGTCTCTGTGTCTGTCTTGATGGCCTGAAGGGACTCATCAACCGCCTTCCCAAACAGGTTGTTCCCGTCGAAGGGCTTGTCCAAAACCTTGGTTGGTACGTCCTGGCGGAAATCCGTGGCCTTGAGCCATCCTCGTCGTCTCAGGCAAACGCTGTTGCCCAACTGACGGAAACCGGTGGCAGCGATGTCCATAGCCACCGTGATGGCGTGGTCCGAAGCAATCTCCCCCTCCTGTAGGATTTCAAGGGCCTCAGCCCTTATGGCGTCCGGAAGGAAGTTTAACAGAGGGGCGATTTTGAACCACAACTCCCTGTCATAGCGGGCTACGATAGCCAGGGCGTTGGCCGCCTTGATAGTCGTTGCTGCGGATGAGATGATCTGTCGTCCCATCGTGTCCAACTTCCTGCCCTCGCCATCCGGCGGGGAAGTTGATGTCGAGGCCGATGCCCCCCCAGCTTTCTTCTTTGCCACCGCCGAGACGACTGAATCCGGGGTAGGTTGTGCCCGAAGGCACAAGAGGGCAGCGTCGGAGACCCGGTACTTCTTCTCGTACCGGTCCCTCTTTGCCGGCGCCGTGGCAGGGTTCTTGAGGAGGGCGAGCCCCTCATCCCAGATGTCATCAAGAAGCAGTACGGCGAGGACCGTCTTCCTTTTAGCCTCGCGCCGTTGGTAAAGGAACCCTTCTTTCTTCTTTTCTTCTGGGCAGAGCTGAAAAAGCTTGTATGCCCTGGAAATCATGGCATGAAAGGATCCAATCTAGTCGCCTCCGTCGTCATCTGTACCTGTCGTAGCCGTGTCCGTGCCTGTATCAACCCTGTGGGTAGTAGACCGGGGGGAAGGCAGAGCAGGCCGCAGAGGTGGGAGAGGTGGCGTAGGATGCATCGTCATCCTCTTATGCGGTGGACTCTCCGAAGGTCCTGGCTCCGGTTCCCCCGTCGGGTCTGGCTCAGGTACCTCCGTCGGGGGAAGGGGCAACCTTGCCCTTATCTCCGAGCATAAGGACTGAATCGCTGACAAAATGGCCGCCGAGGTGTCCTGCAGCGCCGGAAACGACGGGCACGACGGCTCTTGAGGAGCCTTGTCGGCGACACCGTCGCTCTCGTCGTCGCCCTCGTCGGGATCCCTCCCGATGGGCTGGGCCTCTTCCAAGACTTCGATGAGCTCTTCTTCAGAGGTTGTGTCCGTATCCATGATGGCCACCAGCCCCTCCCCCACCTTTTCCAACGAGGACTTCGTGGGAGTCTTCTCAATGGGCCAGAAAGACGACTCCCTCTGCGGTGGCAGGGAGACTCTGGGTCCTGAGGGCGCCTCCACTGGTGTAGCCTCCACAGGCTGAGCCAGGGCCGCAGCAACATCCTCAATCGAGGTTTTAGCAGGGTAAATTAAGGCCATTGTCACTTTCTGGGGCCTTCACCTTAGGGGGAGGGTCCGAGCCTCGCTCCCCCTCTCCCAGAATCTTCGAGATCGACCGGGGCCTCTCCAGAAGCTTCGCCGGGTTCTCGGACTTCCTCTTACCCGAGCCAGAGTGTTGGCTCGTGGTTGATGGCGCCGGGGAGGATGCGCCCTGCCTGGCAGCCAATGAGCCCGACCGTTCGGCACTCCCGGTGCCCGCGGACTCGCGGTGCTTAGCCTTTTGTTGGGCCCCCGTCGCCGGGGCACCCTCACAGGACTTAGAAGACCGCTCGGACTTCTTTTTCTACTTCTCGCCTGACGGGCTCTTCCCTTCCAGCCAGTTGGTGAGACGGAGGTGGCGATCCTTCATGGTCCTCTCCGACATGTTCCCACAAAACGCACAGTCCTCCTTCTTGTGCGTCTTGTCCTCATGGAGACAGTAGAGGCATAAAGAATGCTCGTCCTCCTTGAAAACATTCTGAAGCTGGCATCCAGGGCAGGTCCTGAACAGCTTCCCGGGCGTCGAGCTTCCTTTCTCCTGGGCCATGTCCAGGGTAGGCCTCGGAACTTCTGGAATCCTCCAAAAGCGTAACTCGACGAAATCTTCACCCTTGAGGGGCGTTGAAAACTCCGAAATGGATCCCCGTTGATCGGATGTAGAAACGGTGGAGCTTGAGGCTCTATTTATCTGAAAAATGAGAAAAATCTCCTGAAAAAGCGCGAAAACGCAGCAAAAGCTCGAGAATTACAGCACGAGGACTCCCAACACTTGAACGTGCGGTAAAAATCTGAGGATTGCTGCCGGAGGCGGGGCTTAGGGAGAGGGCAGTCATTGGCTGGGGGCAGTATGACCCGGAGACCAGTGATTGGTTACTACTAAGAAAGACAGATCAGAAACGAAACTGATACTGATTTTTTTCTATACCGAGGATTCCCGGCCTGACGACGGGGAATATTCATGAGCATGTGAATCCATGCCAGACCCCATGCTGGAGAACCATAGCTGCATCACCTCTTTGCACAGAGGGAGAGACCCTGCCCCCCCTTTTAGTTGAGGTAGTGCATGGCCACGGTATTGTCTGTCAGAATCAGGACATTCTTCCCTGCACAGATGGCAGAAAAGCCTTCAGGGCTAGCCTGACGGCCCCCAGCTCCAACAGATTGATATTGAGTCTGGACTCCGACGGAGACCAACGACCATTGACTGTCAACTCGTTGGCATGAGCTCCCCATCCCATGAGGGATGCGTCCGTCACGATCGTCACCTCCGGCCAGGGTAGCCAAAATGGAGCCCCCTTCATCAGATTGCCTTCGACGGCCCACCACAGAAGATCCTGGGCGACCGAGGGCGGCACCTCAACAGAATCCGACATCCTGCCGGAGGACTGTGACCACTGTATCTTGAGAGCCCACTGCAGAGATCTCATCCGCAGCCTGGCCTCTCGCAACAGGAGAATGCAGGATGCCATCAGGCCAAGCAACCTCAAAAACTCGAACGCCGGGAGACTCTGGGCATGTGCAAACTTGTTTGCCATCTGCAGAATGTGATGAGCCCTCACCTGAGGAGGAAAACAAAGCCCCAGGGATGTGTCGAGCACTGCTCCGATGTACTGGAGCCGCTGGGTAGGTGTCAAGTGGGACTTCTTTAGGTTGAGGGAGAAGCCCAGCCTGTGAAGGGAGTGGCAGGTGACTGACAGATGATCCAGGACTTGCTCGTGAGAGTGCGCCCTGATCAACCAATCGTCCAGGTAGGGGTAGACGTGAATCCCCCCTTTCCTGAGATACGCGGCCACCACCACCATGAGCTTGGTGAAGACCCTCGGGGCGGAGGTCAATCCGAACGGCAGGACCCGAAACTGAAAGTGCGAGTCGCCAACCGCGAACCTCAGATACTTCTTGTGCTTGGGATGAATCGGCACATGAAAGTAAGCGTCCTTGAGGTCTACGACACCAACCAGTCCTCAAGTTGAAGGGCCTGGAGGACTTCAGAGAGAGTAACAATCTTGAATTTGTCCTTCCTGAGGAGCTTGTTCAAACCATGCAAGTCCATGATGGGTCTCAATTCCCTGTCTTTTTAAAAAAAATATGGGGAATACAATCCCTTGTTCCTCTCCGCTACAGGCACCAGTTCTATGGCGCCTTTCTCCCGCAGTGATTTGATTTCCTGCGCAAGGAACGGATCCGGATTCTTCAAAGAGAGATTCCCAAGTGGATTGTCATGAGGCCTCTGCCAGAAAGGAAGACAGTAGCCATGGGCTATGATATCCAGAACCCACACATCTGAAGTAATGGCACGCCATTCTACAAGATGCTGCGCCAGCCTTCCCCCAACCGGCGAACCATGGGATATGGCTTCATGACTGAGCTGGAGCGGCTGAGGCAGTGCCTGAGGCCAAAGAGGCAACTGCTTGAGCGGCCTTGGCACCTCACGTACCCTGTTTTCCACCTCTGGTACTCCTACGTTGGCCCCTTTGACTGGGCGCTCCCCTCGATCTACCAAAAGACGAGTAGTATCGGAAGGAACCTCCCCTCCATTGCTGTCCCCTAGGACGAAAAGGCAGAGGTTGGCGAACTGCAGCGCTCAATGACTTCGCTGCAGCATTTGAGGTCTGCAACCTCTCAAGGCTCTCGTCATCCTTGCTGCCAAAAAGATGGACACCATCAATGGGCATGTTGATAAGCCGGGCTTGTAGGAGTAAACCCCGACTTCTGCAACCACGCAAATATGCGCATCACAGTGCTTGCCGCCATGGACTGGCTGACACAAGCTGTCATGTCTAGACCCGACTAAACGGATTCACACATGGCATCCTTGCCATCCTGAACGAGGGCAAGAAGATGTTCAGCCACCAAAGCCACACAATTCCACAGAGTGTGAGTGAAACGTGCTAAGGCACAAACAGAGTGGGCTACCTGTAAAGCCACACCCCCTGAAGAAAACACTTTCTTCGCCCAGCCATCAAAAAGTTTGTAGTCCCTATCAGGAGGGATGGTAGGCTACAATGCCTGCTTTGCCCGGGCCGTAGACACCTGCACCACCAAACTCTCCGGAGTGGGGTGCGTTGTCAAGTAGCAGGGGTCGCTACTGGCTGGACGGTATTTTTTCGGCAATGACTTGCTCACTGCCGCGAGATTCTCCGGAGCAGTCCAAGCCGCCTCCACCCTTCACTGTAAGGCCATATGAAATGGCAGCACCGGGTCAGTGGGTGGACCTTGGTCAAGGATATCTGCCAGTGGTACGCTCACCTGGACCCCACAGGGGTGTCGATCGGACCTGGACAGCTGCGGTCTCTGTCAACGTGATGCGTAGTGCAGAGATGACTGTCGGGACTGGCCCGCCTAGTCTTGTCTGCTGGACCCGAAGAAGTATTTTCCTGCAAGTGGAGACAGGGATTATCCACCTGTGGGTTTTAGTGATGGCCTCCCAACTGTTCTCGCTCTCCCCCACTAATCACCTCCGATATCCCCTTAGTAACCTCACCTTATGTTTGTAAAAGATGAGCTCTCCATCCTGCGTGTCTTGCAGGGGCACGTAGATACCAGTTACTTCACTGGTTTGAAGGCGTTGGGAGATTTCCGGTAAGCATTGACTCTGAAGTCCCAGGCGGGATTGGTAAGTATCAAGTTCAAAGAGTTCAATGTGCCCGATGTTCACTCTTGTCCCCTTCCTTCCTTAAGTTGCAACTGAGTTTGTGAGAAGAAGGTCTCGTAGCTGCTGCTGGCGTTCAGGTAAGAGTCTGTGTTACCCAACGCTGTCCGGTAACTATTGCATGTGTTAACGTGTTGTTTTTCTCCTTCTTTACAGATGCGGCATATGAAGATATGGAGAATAATACAGCCGGTGGTAAATCGGGTAAGTCTATGGTGGTAAGAGGTATTTGTTGATTCCCTTGGCTCACCTTGTTATTCTTGTGCCCCTAGGTGCCGGAGTACGGCGAAGAAATGATGGAGACAGTGCCGGATCGAAAGATGCTGTGAGAACTGGCGAGTTTGGCGCCGTGCTGGAGCTGGTGAAGCGACGCGTGCAGGACTGATGTACTTTCCAGGTCGGGAGATGAAATGGATCTGGAATCAGCTGAGGAATTTGAAATAAGTTTGTTTTCTAACCTTGTCCTTTTCTTCCTCTTTATTCTAGGAGCTCCGGATTCGAGGCGGGCGTGGCAGAAGACTGGATGCTGGCTGCAGGCACGCGGGCGTGGCAGAAGACTGGATGTTGGCTGCAGGCACGGTGAGAGTCACGCTGCTGGATGCAGAATAACACGTGCTGCTGTTCGGGCATGGTTTAAATAGCCTCCAAAGTAGTCCCAGGAAAGAAGGACCACACATGAGTAAAAAATAGTCCCTGTTGTAAAATAGTCCCATCCAGGCCTCACGTTGGCTTGGATTTATTTGCATCATGGTCTGCATGAGGTAAGTAATGTCTATGAGCCTGGCGCCTATGGCGCCAGGAGTGATTTTTATTATGAGCCTGGTGCCTACGGCGCCAGGACTGAACCCAGACAGCCCCTAGCTGGAGCTGCTACGGTTTTTGTAAATGTCTGGATGCCTGCTCCCGGGGCTGATGGGCTTGATCCGGATGCCCGGGGGTAGGCATCATGACAGCCAGGTCATCCTGCATAAAATCCACTGGTGGCGCAGACCACCCCAAGTACTCTGTCACCCTCGACATGAGGCGCCGGTATGAAGATTCAGCATGCGTACCAGGCTCAGGCCTGCCAAACTCGACCTCCGGGGAGGTATCAAGACCACTGCCGTTGTGCAAAGACTGACGCAGTTCTTCCAACTGGCTATGACCAGATAACAGGTCGTCGGGAACCTCATCAGGTACCAAACCTTCCTCAGACCCTTCATCCACCTCAGAGATATAATCCAGAGGCTGGAATAAATCCCTGGATGAGGGCACAGAAAAAGGGTCAAATACAGGCCTCACTGACTTCTTCAGGGCCTTCCTCAGAGTTTCCACCGATGCACGGGGCACCTTCGGTAAAGCCTCCACAAAAAGGCGTTGAGGGTTTCAACGGAATCGGCGTCGAGCGTGGCGCTGATGGCTTCGACACAGGCCTCGAGGGCGGGGCCCCGAGCGTGTCCTTTGACGGCCTCGGCGCCGATGGCATTGACGACTTCCTCAGAGGCGGAGCCTCGAGAGAGTCCCTCGATGGACATGGCCCCGATGGCGTCGACATCTTCTTAGAAGACCTCTGAGATTCCGCCGGTCTCAAGGGCGTTGTGGACCGGGACCTGGAGCGGGCATGGCTAGAGCGATCCACCCTGTCCGATCGGGACCTCGAAGGCTCCCAATGATCGCGCTGACCACCCGAAGGCATGCAAGCGGTGCCCTAGCACGTTCCCTGCTGGCTTCTCACAAAGGCGCAGACAGAATGGAGCCCTGCGATTGGATAATTGCCATCATCTCCGTATGAAATGCATCCCATTCCGCAGGAGAGGAATGCTTGTTGGGACAAGCAACCTGCCGTCTGGCGGAGTCCTCGGACGAGGACGGGGAAGGCAACCGTTGACGGCGCTTCCGCAAGTGCCTCAAAGAGGCAGAGGAGTGGCGGGATCCACTCCGGGACCGAGATCCCCTGGACTTACGCCGATGACGCAGAGAGTCGCCCCTCGAATCGTCAGTCGAAAGCCCAGAGGATTTCGACTTCCGGGGTGTGGAAACCCTACCTACAGCAAGCTTCTTCTTCCGCTCCCGCAAGGCCTTCGACATTAACGACTGGCAATCGTCACAGTCATCGGTGGCGTGGTCCTCGCCGAGGCACCGGAGGCAGACGTCGTGTGGGTCCATAAGTGACATCTTGGAACCGCAGTCCCGACACTTCTTGAATCCCGACCGCGGGATAGAAGACGAAGACATGACATCTTCACAAACACCAAGTTCAAAGAACCGATAGAAGTAACAGAAGAACCGAGGCGCACTGAGATCTCTGAAGCGAACACGCTCGAGGAAAAACGTAACTGAGGCTATGGGCATTGTGCGTCCTACTTACAACATCCGGTGACGTCGGCTCGACGGAGGCCCTCGAGGACAGCGTATCGACGTCAATGACACAGGACGCAGACAATTTTCCGAAGCAGCACAGCTGTGGTGTTTACCTGTCATAGATGTGGAATACGTCGGAGGAACCAATCCCTTCGAATGGCCTAAGTCTGGGAGTCCTGTAAGGGGGAAAAAGGCCTAGGTTTCACAATGCAATTTTAAATACTTTACAATGCAATTTTGTTTGAACACAACTAAATACCACACCTAAGTCTGAGAATCCTGTAAGGGAGAAAAAAGGCCTAGGTTTCACAATGCAATTTTTAAATACTTTCACAATGTAGGTCTGTGAGTTTGCTATGGGGCTGGGTTGTCAGGGTAGAGTGTAGGCTCTAATAACTAATCAAAGTCAATCCTTGTTTGGTTGCTGCTGGTTGATGACTGTCAGCTGGCTTCCCCTGCGGACACCTGCAGACACGAAATGGAGCCGCCAAGTGGAGCCTCCCTTTGCCTAAGGGCCCTTAGCCGCATTAGCAGGTAGATGAACATTATTACAGTGGCATGGTCATTGTTCGGTATATTCTCTCGAGACACTAGAGGGTGCAGTTTAAGGTTGATTTGCTTGGCTGAGTAATCTAGACAATATGTGAAGCAGCGTCAAACAAACATTAGCAGGTAACTGAACATTTTGACAGTGGCATGGTCATTGTTAGATACGCTTTCTCGAGACAGGGCAATCGCATAACAGTTATATGTACGCATCAAGATTTCCTGAGAGGCGAGTGCATGGGAGCAGCCCCTGTCCCTGTCCTTACATACAGGTGCTCAGCGTGAAGTACGGCTAGGGGGGTGACCGTTAGCAATGGTAAAATTGATGGGCAAAGTCGTTTGGCGAATCTTACCACAATGAGTTGAAGTCCACTGTAGTAGGTAAGCTGGTGTAGGGTGGCCGAAGCAGGCACTGGACAATGTAGCGCTCAATTGCAACTTGGTTGGTGGTTGCTGGGTGGAATTTAGGCAGGGGGTCTGGCGTGGACAACCAGGCGTCACGTGACAGGCACAGGACAGGTGCCTTAGTTGTTTGCCTTGGTGGGCGCTGGCTAACGCCTGCCGGTGCTCCACTATTGGTTAAGGTAGGAGGCCTGGCCAATCGGGAGGCAGCAGGAACAAACACAATGCTGGAGAGTCTAATCAGATGGTGGTGGCCATCTTGGAGGTGCGAGCTCACGGTTTTCGAGCATTCGGAAACTGGAATGAGGCATTGATTTTGCACGGTGAGAAGTTGTACATCATCGTTGTATGCTTGTTCCGGGTACAATAAATAATGCAATGGAGATAAGGTATATCGGGGCTTCAGGCAGCTCCTGTGCCCCAGCAGCGCAATAAGCTGCCGAGGCTTACCTTCAAGAGATCAGCTGTGGGGGCGGAGAGGGTAGGCTGCTCCTGCAGATATAGAGACGAGGAGCTCCTGCTCCGGTCGCTGATGAAGTAAGGATCCAGGCACAGGACAGGTGCCTTAGTTGTGTGCCTTGGTGGGGGCCGGCTAACACGTGCCGGTGCCCAGCTATTGGTTAAGGCAGGAGGCCTGGCCAATCGGGAGGCAGCAGGAACAAACACAATGCTGGAGAGTCGGAATCAGATAGCGGTGGCCATCTTGGAGGTGCGAGCCTCGGAGTTTCTGAGCATTTTATAGGGACAGTAGGTATTTGCCTACATGTTTTATAATTGAATACAAAAGGTGATAATTTTGGACGGGTATAATTAATTTGCGGACTTGAAACTCTAGATGTTTCTGATAACATTTCATGCCTACTGTGACTTAATTAACTTTCATGGTTGGTGGTACTTTATACAATGTTTTCTTCTGATTAAATCTTAATTTCATATTCAAATACAATATATTTAAACCAAAGTGTAATTCCCAGAGCCATCCTGTCATTACAGGTTTCAGTAGCCTTTTTGCAGTGCAGAGGCTAATGAAGTGTAGTCAAAATACCAACCAAAACACAATGTTCACTAGCCATTTACATTACAGTTACAACAGTATATGCTGCCACCCTCGTAGGTTACTAACATTCAGTAAGTATCGTAGCCTAAGTGTGTGGCTGCCATTTAATTCAGAGCAATTGGAGTTCAACTCAGTATGGGAGGTGGGCGTCTTGTGATAGTATTACAATTAAATTTCAAATATATGGCTAAAGAACTATATTCGAGAAAGTTTACATAAACATAGGAATCCCTGTGTAGCTCTATATAATAATGTTAATAGATGTGTACATAAAATGTGCTTCAAGAAACAAATACAAAAATATGTATACTTTGAGCACTGTGTATTCTTAATATGTGCATACATTTCTGCAGCGAAACATACAATAACAGTTCAAAAATGCAAGCAAAGTAATTTTCCAACAACACATCAGGATGTAACTATCTAAAAACCCGTTAACATCTTAATACGCACCACCATTCAATGTAACGTGAAACTATAATGGATGCAGTAAAATCACTAAGTACATGATTTAAAAGGATAGATTGAGAACTAGCCGCTTTTCCTCAGATAAGCGGTACTTCATTGTGGGTGGGTGAGGCATGCAAGGCCAATCAGAAAGGTAAAGCGGAGCAGAAACCAAATTCTCTGAGAATCATGTGAGAGCCCCACAATTGCTTGACTTTCTGAAGAAAGTTCAACATAAGAGGCAATGGAGGGAAAACATATAGCAAATGACTCTCCCAGGAGAGCATGAAGGCATCCCTCAGCAAGTCGGTTGCAGGACCCATCTAAGACATGTATAGCACTGTAGCGAAATGATCCATCAACAGTGTGCCCCAGCCTTGGAAAATTGGAAAATCTGAAAAAGGCCACTTGAGAGATGTTGTCAAACCTGCTGGGGCATTGGCCCTGACATTCAGAGTTGCCATCAGATGAGAGGCTGTTGGGTAGATGCTGGGCTGTATGACTCAACTCCAGAGCACTGCTGGTAGCTGACAGGGTCTGCGAGACCTGGACCCTCCCTGCTTGTTCACATACAACATTGCTGTTTCACTATCTGTTACAACCACAATTACTGCTCACTTTATCGGAGTGAGAAAACATTTGAAAGCAAGCCAGATAGCCTTCAGTTCAGCTGGTATGTGTGTAGTTAACCTCTCTAATCCGGACCGCAGACAGTGAGCCTGAAGGGAGCCCATCTTGGCCACCCAGTCTGAGAGGGAGGGGTCAGTTATAATGGTGAACTGTTACTCTGGTTCCTAGAAGAGGATCCCAATTACCCAGTGCTGAGGTTGCAACCAGCAGGCCACCTCCTGTCTCACTTGACTCGAAATGGGTACCAATGGAGATTGAGGCTATGTCTCCTGTTCCCTCAGATCCAAGAGAGCTCTCTGTTTTGGCGCTCATCTTGAGCCTGGTAAAAGGAACCACCAATTTAACAGACAAAATGAGGCCCAGAAGTCTTTTATATTCCCAAGCAAGAAACTCTTATATCTGCATGAAGGAGTCTTCAAAAAGCAGATGTCATGAATTTTCTTCTCCACTGGGAAAACTCTACTCCGACTAGAGTTCCACCAAAAACCTGTGCAATTCAGCTGTTTTGTGGGGGACTGTGAGGGGTCAGAAATGAGAGGTGGACAAACAGATATAGGATATTCACAAGTAGCCATTTTATTAAATAATACGGGTAGAATAAAAACCTTGCTTTCCCTAACCTAACGTGGATTTCCCTACCTGTCCAACTAAGACTAAAGGAAAACACTCTAAAAAGGTATCTGACCCACACACAATAAATCATACAGGTATCATATGGCCAACATAACAGTTAAATTAAAATATAAACTTTGCAAAAATATATCCTTATAAACAGGGTCGAATCCCCTTCCACAGGATTAATTTAGGATTGTCCAACCAAAGTTCAAAGTAATAAAGTTTCTTTCAATAGCAAAGTTATGTTTTGAACATAACGCAAAGTTCTTTTCATTCCACAAGTCAATCACTTTGCACTTAAACAGTCGTAAGATTAACCAAAATGTGTCACTCCTCGAAATACTTGCCAAAGTTCCACAATTCTTGCTTGCTAAACAGAATACTTTATCTTCACACTTCCAGTCAGTTTTCAATATAATTTCTCTTCTTTGAAAAACACAACTACTTCCACATCTCTTCTTCATAAACAACAACGTTCTGTCAGGATGGTTTTACCTCAGTTCAACATTGCACATTAAATTGGCTTGCCACCCTAACCTTTTACCGCACTGCAGTACTACATTTATCTTCTCCCTGGTCCACTAACCTGCCAGGACTAACCACTAATAGTCCCTTTCCTGGTGTACTCGTCTGCCAGTATAAAACTCCTACCACTACTACAAGTACTTTGTAGTGAAACTGCTTCGAACGTTCCACACTTCATTTCTTTAATGTGGAAAAGTAAAACTTAACAACTGTTTCATGAATAGGTCACAACACATTGACAATGTTTCTCACTCTGTTTCATTTGCCCCAGGCAACGCAGATTATATTTCTCTCGCCCTTGATAATTGTTACAAGGAAGGCTTCTGTTCAGACACGTTTTAATTTCAATAAAAGTCTTTCTTTTTTGCATTGGCAATACTGGTTTTCCATAATTGCCCTTGTTTGGCTTTGGCAATGCTGGTTTTCCTTAATTGCCCTTCTTTGACTTTGGTAATATTGATTATAACTTTCTTCTACAAATGCTCTTCTCTTTAAAGCACATTCATCTTCTTTGAATATTCTTAACTTATGGCTTTGGCAAAGGTGATTACAATATTCTTTTACATTCAGATTAAATGTTGTCTCATTCTGGCTTTGACAATGGTTGCTACAATGTTTCTCAACTCGATCTCTCTGAATACACAAGTTGTGCTTAATTGGTTTCCAAAATCTTTATTGGGAGCCAGCAGTCTATTTTGGAGCACTAGCACCCCGGGGTTACATGACACAGACCAACTCACTAGTCTTTCCATGCGCCCCCAGCGGATTTACTGCTCCTTCTTCCTTCGTCAGACTCGCTCAGGCATCCGACAGCTCCGGTAACGTTTCCCTTGCACGCTACTTCTGAAGTTGCAGCTTTTGATGCTCTGCTCGCACTCCAGTGAACGCCACAAATCAGAGTCACATGCAGGACCAGGAGAGCTCCTCTCTGCCTCGAGGCCCGACAATCTTCGAACTGCTACACAATGCGCGTCGTCTGCATTCCACAGAGTTTAGGACGTCTGCTATTTACAGGACACAGTGTCCTGTTTCTGCTACAGTGGTTGCTCCGTCTCGTTCCACCTGCCTCAGATGCTTCTTCCACAGCTTCTCTTCCTCCTGAATAGCCTGCACCTGAAGGGGTTTTAAATGTTTACAAGTCCTGCTGAGGTGTGGGTCATTATAACCGCTAGACTACACACCATAGTTCTGCGGCTCTGAGTCCCTCTTCCTCTTATACATAAAAGTAAAGAAAACCTATCTTGCCCTATTTCTAAGAGGGGTTGCCCTGCCTTAACAAAAAGAGTAAGGAATCTGTCAGGATGTCCAATAAAGTAAAATGTCCACCATACAAACCTATTTCCATCCGTTACACTCTAGATTAACTAAGGAAAAACTGGATGTCTTCTTGCTCCAGAAGGATGCTTCCTTCGTTCTGGATGCCGGTTCAATGTTCAGTTTCTGATGAGAAAACACAAAGAGTTGTTCTCCTATTCAACTCAAAGGTTCTTAAAGTTGGCTACTCCTCCAAACGTGTGCAAGAAGGATTGCTGGGGAAATGTCATCCTTCCCCTTTTCATTCACAGTCTTTCTTATTTCACAAAACACAGTTCCCAAGTATCAGGGGGAATCTCTCACTTCCCTTTGGTCTTTCTCAGGCTCACCAACATCACAACAAACCTGGTTCACTATCCTGCCAGACTTGTCTGTACAACTCAGTGTTCAAGAAAATGTCCTTTCTTTTAGCAGTGGGTCCTCCACCCCTTATTGCCACTTAAACTTATTTTCTAGTGTGGGTCCCAGACCCAAGTTTGTATGCTTCACGGGACCTCACCAACTTGCTGTGGGCCCTAGCACCTTGGGTGCATGCTTCTCTGAACTGATATGGGTCCCTGAACCTTCTATTTGGCTCTTGCAGTGCTTGCCCAATTTTGCATGGGTCCCAGACACTTGTGTGTTGCTCATGCAGGGCTTCCCTGGCTTTGTATGGGTCCCAGACCCTTCTCTCAGGCTTATAGCATGGAGCAAACAGGCCCTGTTCAGTAGCTTATATCTTGTCCTATATGGCTTCTTTACCTACCTACATTCTTTCTAAACACTTTTGAACGACGACTTCTCTTGCACTGGACTAGGAACGTCTCTCTGAACCTCTTCTCCTCCCCTCTCCCCGAATTTAACTGGGAATGAATGTGCCCTTGTGGTACTAGATTAATTACAATTTCTCTGACAATGTAGTCTGTTCTGGCTCACAGATGAGACTGAAATGTACAGCATGAGTTTAATGAATTACCTCAAGGTATAAAAAACGTATACAAACGTTCTCCCCTTTGTTTCTTTCCTTTTGTATGAAGGATTCAATTTTGGCCATATGAAGAAGAGGAAAGTATCCTCGAAACGCGTCGCCACATGAATTGGATTCCACAATTGTTTCAAATTTATTGTGACCTACTATTGCACTGCTTTGCTTCTTGAATTTGTAAATGTTTCTCCTTTTGAAATATTGTGTACTTGACACTTTAGATATAAACTTTTGCTATAAAAACACACAACTGAACTCTTTGGTTTATATGTTTTTTGTATTAATATGAGAAAACAGTAGTGGACTTAGTCCAAACATCCTAAAGTGTGCAGGGGACGGGAGGGTTCCCTTGTTGAATCCTCATTCCAATTGTCCCCTGTTCAGTAGCTTGTCAGGCACTGTTTCACATATCCCTCTTTCTGTGCTCTTTCCAAGTATTTGTATGAGGGAGATGGAGGTCTTCAGCCTTCCCCACTGTCTCTTTTGTTCTCCTTTATATCTACCACCCGTTACGGTAACCCACGTACCTCTTATGGCATTACTGGCTCGTTTGAGGGGCTTCCAACTGTCTTCCAGCGCTCTCAGCGTGTTCCCGCAGCCTTGGAGATTTGGTCTCTTTCTGTGTGTGCTTCTCTCTCTGGCCACGTGATCCAACTCCCGGTCTCTGCCAGACCTCATATTCTGCAGCCTGGATAAAGGGGACTACTGTATGTGTTCAGCAAGCCTGAGCCAGCTCTCGGTTCTTCCAGGGAGGATCTGTCAAGGCACATAGTCCTTCATCCCTTTTTTATCCTTGGCTGTTGCTCTTGTTGACTGTACTGCATATGTAGGTTCCGCGGTTGGCTCTTTCGTCTTTGACTGTTCTTCTTCGTGTCAGTGGTTGTATGAATGACATCTGGGTAGCCAGCAATCTTCCTCGTCTTAGTATGGTCTATGTGGATGGGATCTTCTAATCTACACAAATATATAGGAGTGTGGGGGATCACAGAGGACTGAATGGGGTAACAGGAAAAAGGGGACAGAAAGAGGGGTTGCATACCACGTTCTCCCAAGATAATCATCACTGGTCCCATAGAGGGTTTCCCTCCCCATAGGATCCTCCTGCTGAGTACCACCGACAGGAGGACTATCGGGTAGCAGCCTCACCTCCCTGGCCTCATGAGAAGGGCCACCCCTTGTGCGATATTTGTATAACTCATTTGTCCCCTGTATGCCTTTGAATTTCTCCCTTCTGTTAAGCCCCTCCTATGGGAGCATTGACAATACCCTGGGATTCGCCACAAGAGGGTATTCCTCATTTTTGCCGCATGGTAATTTGACAAATATTTTCCCCCCACATTTTTTACAACTTTTTTTTTATCGCAAATCTTTATATGTAAAGTTGGGTATGGTATATAAGAGGGTGAGGGCACCCCTCCCCCTGCTTTTTGGGGCAGTTCAAAAAGGTGGAAAAATCGGCATAAGAGAATTCAGCACAGTGCCATTCACCAAAAAACAGAGGAAACCAAACAGATCCGTATAAAGCACTAACACGAGTGGAAAAGAGATATTGAAGCTTTGGAAAATGATGAGGTGCTCCATAATAGAAGACTGGGTTGAGAGCATATTGTTGTAGCTTTAATGGACTCTATGGGTAACCAGGGGTAGTCTACTGCTCTGAATCAGAAATTGGTTTCCACCTCACCAAAGCCTTTCTTGAACTCCAACCAGCCCCTCCATCCCCTTCACTATTTTTGCCTTCATGTTGGTGATTCCATTGTTTTATGGTTTATGGGAAAGTACAGAGGATAACATAGATTGATGTGAAGTCTTTCCTAGACTCATGCTGTTGCTAATTTGTTGTATGGACCACCACATTCTAAATAAAAAAAG
Organism: Ambystoma mexicanum; assembly: GCF_040938575.1. Lineage (NCBI taxonomy): Eukaryota > Metazoa > Chordata > Amphibia > Caudata > Ambystomatidae > Ambystoma > Ambystoma mexicanum. Next base: position 917,558,710 of record NC_090926.1, on the reverse strand, counting down.
AACAAGGAAGATGAGAATGGGGTGTAGGAATGGGAAGCCCTGCCTTAAACCTCACCGTAATTTCCTACATGTATCTGTCCCTCTCTTTCACCAATTTTACCTGAAATGTTCCTCTTCTTGTATCCAACACCTTCAAATCACCATCACACACACGATATCATCTTTTAAAATAAACATATTTCTACTGCATCCCTCCATGCACCCAGGACTTGAGCACTACCACTTAAGTGTAGTTATAGACCTCATCATGAGGCACTTGAATTACATAACGTCACCTGAATGCACCATTATAGGACCCCACTGGATCACTTCCAGCATTGACAACCCCTTAGTTAGCACAATGGGTGCCCCAATCCCTTTGTGATTTATGAATACCAATGCTCTCTGAGTTTCTCATATCTGTTTCTTGAAGTGTGAATATGTCAAACAGGTTTTAGGTATAATTGTTTCCTAAATATTTAGCCCTGTTGATTATTTCTTTTGCAATTTCTTGTATCAAAGTAATCTGTTTTAACAGAACCATATCATTTGACTGTGGACTTTTGCCATAAGTGAGCATCTAGGATGTTATGCTGCTTCACTTCTATTGTGAACTACTATCCATACAATATTGTATAAAAGCCCTTTGAAGCAATTAAGACAACTTTTTATAAATAGCCTGGGTTTTTATTTAAACAAATACTATCAAAAGATATACAGAATCTGGTAGCAAATATTATGGCAAATCTATTATATTCATTTGAGAATTCCAAAATCCAACATATATGGAAACAGTCAAAACATTCAGGATGTTTTAATGTTACATCACAGAAAGGGTGTTGACTCTAGACTTGTAAGACAGTGTGATGCAGTCTAAAATGTGCAGCACGTTCCAGTAATTTCAGTACCTCTTAGAAATATTGCTTCAATTCATAATAAGTTGTCTGTACTGTAGGCCAGAGAAAGTCATGGACAATATGACTTCGGAATTGAAAATGAAATAAATGAAATTCAGCACCAGGGGCTATCATTCAATTGGGATATATATTATGTGTGCTGCACAAGATACATTTGCAGACCCTACTATACATACTTATGTTGCATACTTGCTCTGATTCATGAGTTCACCTACATTTATGTTTTTCGTTGCAAGTAGGTATGGAGTTTAGCACGACTATCTGTGATTGTTGAAGGTTTGTACCAAACTAGCATCAAGTACACACTTAAGTATATGCTGTTTGCTGGAACCTCGCTCTGCCTGGAACCTTGGGAAACTGCTATTGCACATTTATTCTTGTTCACTACTTGGTGGCCCCGCCCCCTTCTACCTAGAAGACCTTAAAAACACTGGGCCGAGCGCATCAAGTACACGCTTATGTATACTATTTGCTGGAACCTCGCTCTGCCTGGAACCTTGGGAAACTGCTATTGGACATGTATTCTTATTCACTACTTGGTATGCTCTCTGCAAGGAATTAGAGATATGTTATTATAGTACAGCCGTACTTTATTGCATGAAATATACCAATTTCAGCGTTTATTTTCTATTTATATAGGTGGCCCTGCCCCCTTCTGCCCAGAAGACCTTAAAAGCATTGGGCTGCGCGCATCTGCCCGCACGCATTAAGTACACGCTTAAGTATACGATTAAGTATACGCTGTTTGCTGTTCGCTAGCACGCCGGCTTTGCTGCTGTGCCCTTTCCTTAACCCTTATTTCCTTACATCTTGACCTGACGTCCTTCACTCAGCATTGCTAAGAATGCGATTAAATCTCGGAACCAGGATATACTGTACGTGACAACTCAGCTAGCCCTGTTTGGTTGTTTAGTCCAGTCTGGAACAAAAGTAAGCTTGTGATTGTGCCCTCGACCTATTGTGCTATTGTGCTGTTTGTATAGCCATTGACAAATTATTGTTTGAAACTGCAACGTCTCGTGGCGATTTGTGAGCTTACTTTCTAGATTACACAAGCATATGGAGAGCGGTATTCGCAGTCACTGTATGGATACTGCCTCTGCTCCGATCACGAGTACAACTATTGACTCGATGATCTGCTCAGGCAGATCCTCGTATGTCGAGCACACTCATGTGCAAACTCCTGAGTACCCTTAGACTCTGAGGAATGCACTTCAAATCATGATTCATTCAAAGCTGATCTTGGCAACATGGCGGACCTGGATATCCAAGTTCGCCGATCTATTAGTATGCTCACTCTCTTGGTCACAAGGTCGCCTGAGTGGAAGCTTCATTCCAAATCTCAACCCTGCAATACCACTTTAATGGCCCATTTGAATAACACCATTATTGACACTGACGTCAATAATGAACCCATTCCTGCACAAATGACATATTCCCCAGAGTTCACACAGCCGCAAATAAATGACCCTTCTCCTGATGCTTCCCCACACTTCCACTCCCTGAAGAATAATGAAGGGAGCCCTCCTCATACATTCCCGTTCATAATAAAAATACTTGACCTTCTGGATAAAGGGCACGATCTTTCTCATTTAGAACTATTTGAAATAAAAAGTATGATGAGGCAGATGTGTTCCAAAATGGATCGTATGGAGAGCTATATATTAGTATGGGAATCAATCATGATTCACAAACAAGAGATGGATAAAGATCGAACGCTGATGCCGAAACAGCGTACAGTTGAAAAAGGTACCCAATTCCGTCAGGAAGTAAGCTCCAATCCCTCCTCGGCAACTCCGCTAGTACCTCCATTAGAACCTAGTGTCCCCTCACAGAACTCCTGCATCTGGGCCTCTAGAGATGCCTTGAAGGAGCTGAAAGTCTCCATAGATCACATGAAAGCTAGGTGGGGCTCTAGTGATGAATTGAAGGAGCTAAAAGCCGCTATAGATGACATGAAAGTTACTATGAGCCAATATTGTACTAATCTTCCACAAATCTTGGAGCCTCCAGACAGCCCTTCAACGCTACTTAAAGGATTGGAACTTCAGAATAAAGGGAGACATACTCCACCTAATTCCGAAGAAAAAACGGGTTCTTTATCACGCCACGCTAAAAAAACACACTTGCGAGCAATTAAACGATATGCAAAAAGACGGAAAGAGGCACTCTTAAATAACAAAGCTGGTTTGGCTGAGTCCATTGCATCGACCAGATGCACCATCAAAGTTCCTATTTCTTCTAATACAGGGATGGCGGACGATATAATAGAGGACGACCTGATTGATGTTCAGCAGCTCTCTAAGGAGAGCCAAGCTGCTCTATTGATACCACCAAAGAGCACTGTATCCACGCCCCCTCCAAAGAATCATCAAATGATTCAGACTCCATCACTGCCTTCACTAGAAAAAACAGATGCCTTAACTTCTAAACCCCCTCAAGCTTGAGCGATACCTATACCTCCAACAAAAAAGTCAAAAGCTGATCCTAAAACGGTAAAATTGAACTGTGTACCATCTGAACTCCCGTTGAAATTAACAAAAACAAACCTCAATGCATATTTCCCTGTTAGTGGAAGAGGTTGTACATCTATTGACCACTTGCAGTTTGAAGCAAGGATGCACGAAGCTCGAATAGTGGAGGCTCTAGCGGGTCCTCCGTTAATTTTTCAAAAAAGGAAATCCTATAGCAAAGCCTGCACGGCTGAGCAACCGATGGTAAATTCCCTATCCTCAATCGATACGACCACATTCATGGTGGTAAACGGAGGAAGTAAAGTATGTTCTCTCCTTAGTGATTTGAGATCTTTTAAAGGACACAATCTAAAAGACCAATCAGGTGCTCAGACTTCAGGTCCTTCCAACAGTGGAGGAGACCAAATACCATTCCAGCATGGGTTGGGTGTATCCAAGATCCTTCCGACTGTTCCAACAATTGGCAACACTATGGACACTCGTGGTGAAATTCTCGCGACTTTGAGATAGGCTATTCGAGATGGAGACATTTCCGCTGAAACCGTCTCTAATGTGTTGGCTGGAAAATGCCCCCCTCATGCCATGACAGACCCACTGCCTATGGTTACTGCAAAGTGTACTTCGGTGCTTTCACACACTGCACCTTTTATGGAGGAGCCGGCAACAACGATCACGCCTACTGTGCAGCCACCATCGGAAAGGGTTCATATCATTGGCTAGCACGGCAGCCCTAACAAACTTGGAAGTTTGCTTATCAATCTTTCTTGCTTGCATTGCTCTCTCGCATTCCACAACTAAGAATCCTCAAAACAGAGGATATTACAAGAGTCTCTCTGGTAAGATGGAACAATGATTGCATATTCTGTTATCTCACCTCTGAATCAATTCTGAAATGTATCTGGTCCTGTAGAGCAGAGATTGAAGAACAAGGGTTTACACTATCGACTTTCCCCAATGAACCCCCTGCTCAAGAATTTATATCGTATTCCTGTCCTACCTCTCCTAACAAGGATGAGCATAAGCATCAATCTAACAACGGTTTGAATGACATTACCGAAATGTTGAATCTTGTAGGAAAAAACAAAGACATGTTATGGTTGGAACCAATGTTAAAATCAATCCTAAATGTCCAATCTGAAACATCTAAGACATAGCCATCGAAATGCAGTGACTTGAAAATATTGTCATGGAATTCTTGTGGATTCCATAACTTAATGAATTGGTCTGGCACTCTGACTGGTCCCAATTATCCATGTATCTTATTCCTTCAGGAAACTATGAAACTCGATCCACTTACCCTAACAGGATACACTACATATTGCTCGCCTGCCATGCGAACAGCTATGGGGGGCCCGTCTGGTGGATCAGCAATTGCAGTAAATAATAGTATTGGAGTGCAAACCAAACTTGTATGGGAGTCATGCAATCTCCTAGCTGTTTGGTTGACTTTGGATAATAAGAAATTTAAATCAATCTTATTAATGAGCTTATATTGGAACCCCAGTAACACCGGGATTGACTCCATGCTTAACGAATTGGACAATTGTCTCGAAACATTGACTATAGCGATTGGCGAATGTGAAATCATTATCTGTGGAGATTTTAATTCCGATTGCCCGACTGGGTTTGTAACTCAATCAAACATTGGCAGAGTTTACATGAAAATGAGAAGTGCTATTTGGAACTCGTACTTCAATGATTGGGACATGGACGCGGTAGAATCCAACATGTCATGCGCCCCAGCTACTTGGTGTTGAGGTTCTAACTCATAGATCATATATTTCATAACATCATGTTAATAGTATCTCCCTTAACAATCAGTCTGATAGTACATGGAGACCACACCCAGTTATCATTCTCACTCAAACTCGACTGCCCCTTGCCCGACTTAGATCCTGCTCTTGTCAATCCGGAAATAGATCGCTCCCCAAATATCACTTTGGTGGAATCCGGGATTATGTAAACAATGTATTGGGTTTGTTTCGAAGCATATCTCAAACATCAATATAACCCAGTTTAAATCTATCTCTCCGATGGAGGGTATGTGCTCCAAAGCAATACACACTGCACTTGAACATTTCCGTGCTAAATATAAATCGAAAAATCCCATTCCCATGTTTTTGATCCGACTAATAAAATCCTAAAAAGGAAAAAAAAAATAAGGAACTGAGGAGCTTAAGAAATACCGACTTATATACCCCTAATTACCAAACACTGCGCAAACGGAAATAAGTTGAGACATCTGCGAATCCTGTCTTGTAATAAGGTGAATAGTACTTTGATTAGGGCCATATGAAGACACGACACCAGAGTAATCTGGGAAACTATAAAGAGTGCTGACAATTGCTCTTTACTACCTATGTTGAACTGTATTTCAGAGAAGGACTGGTGTGAATATATATTCCAACTACCGGAAGTATTCAAGTGTATACCAAATCCGCCACTGTGTTATTATGAGATGGTTTGATATCAATGGTCAATCGATGATATAAAATGGGCTATTAACAATCTATCTTTTTCAAAATCTGCAGACCCAGATGGTCTACCGCCATGTGATTATAAGACCGACTTAAATCTGTGGTCAATAATTCTCAAAGCTAAATTTGATAATATAACATCTACCGGGATCATCCCACAATCATGGGTGACCTCTAATATAATTCCCATCTATACAAAGGGTGATTCTTCCCTACCTGAAAATTATCGCCCTATCTCACTTATTGACACAGAGGCTAAGATCTTTGCAATACTGCTCCTGTTTGAGCTAGAAATGTCTATTGAGAACCTGGGCCTTTATTCTAAATTTCATACAGGTTTCTGTAAAGCAATGAGCACAACTCTAAACGCAACTATCATTGCCCATGTGATAGCTGGGACCAAACTTAAAAACTTGTATCCGGTTTACATTGACCTCATCGACATGTCTGCAGCTTTTGATAGTGTTGTGCGTAATATCATATGGGTCAAAATGGCTAAAAAGAGGAATTCCACTGAACTAATTTATTGGTTTGTAAAACTGCACACCGATACCTCATATCGGATTAGAATCTCTGCCGATAGGAGAACCGCTGCACCAATAAGGACCTTTTTAGGACTGAAACAGGGTTGCAACCTCGCTGCCTCATTTATCGATTTGTACATGGCTGATCAGGACCATGCTTGGAGTGACAGAAGTCTATTCTCGGTCGAACGTGGGATCCTACGTCTGCAATGGCTGGCCTTTGCAGACGACATTGTTATCTTGTATCCGACCCTATAGGATTGCAAAAGAAACTTCTTATTTGAAGAATTTGCAAGAACCCATAACTTAACACCAAATCCAACTAAGACAGCCACAATGAGATTTGGAGTAAAGAATAAGAGCAAAGGCTATCAATGGTACTTACTGAAAACACCAATACCATTGATTGAAAATACAATCTACCTGGGCTACTTCATAGCTGAGGCTAATTCGATCAAGTCTTGGGTCTCATTATTAAAGTCCAGAAGCAGACCCCTACTATCTCAGCTGACAATTATCTATGCAAAGTATTGCAAGTATTTTTTGGTACCTTTAATCGACTTCTTCACTCTAAAGAAAGAAATTGTCCTTTTGTATTCTTTGGACATCTGTCTCTCCGATTTGAACAATTTTCTGGATAGCCTGCAAGGATCGCTTTTGAAAACAGCAATGCACTTCCCAATGAGTTTACCAAACTGTGTGTTGAGACATGAATTAGGTTTAATTGCTCTATCTTCTCGCAGGAAATGGCGTTAATTATATAATTTTGCTAAAATATGTTCCCCTCAATCTAATTCCCTTAATGGTGATTTAAAAACAAATATTCAATTACGAAATACAGCATCAATAATTTAATATCAGTGTGAAATGCAGGCCATATTAGCTGAGATAAATGTAACAATTGATGATCTGTGCTTAAGACCGGCGTATGCAAAAAACAAATTATATGAGTATGACTGGTGCAAAACCTTGACAGATATAGGTAAATACAAAACATACACTGAATATTCCATCTACACCAAAAAACCTGTTCCCAGGTACAACTACATTGAGTCATTCCCGTGTAATCACTTTAGAAAGTGTTATATGTGGTTTAAAGTCAACCAATATCACACACGAGAAAGGACAAAACATTGGAACAAAGGTAATGCTGCTACAAAGTCTGAAAAATGTTGTTTTCGTCCATGTGATGAATCTACGGAAACGTTGAAACATTTAATCTTATATTGCTCTTATTTTATAGTCAAGAGAACCATTATGCTAATGAAATTTGGAAATGAAGATTTCGAACATTGCCTTGAATCAATCTCAGCAAGAATGATGCATGGAAATCATAGATCTTTAATGTATGCCCTAGTTAGATTCTGCAAACACATTGAAAATGAACTTGCACAGTTTGACATGCAATGATGATCTACATGTCATATTCGTTCTCTTGTTTTATGTTCATTTGTTTTAAATATTGGGGAAATGTGTTGCTTATGATGATAATATTTTATTTGTATACATGAAATGTTTATGTTTTAATCTTGTATAAATGTATTTTGTAAAGGTTCACTATTGAATCACAGACAAATAAAAAATGTTTTAAAAAAACTAGCAGATGGGTTCTCGCTCAGGAAAAACACAGGCATCAAATCTTATTACAATACCTGTCATGTAAAATGCTTTGTACTGCTCCATGCGGACACTCTTGATTTCACCAAATCGTCCAGCTGCACCACTGTTAGGATGGAAGAGTGCCTAAAAAAAAAACAACATTTTATGCAGTGCAGATTTCAGAACAATAAAACAGAGGTTTTCATAATGTGGGGTATAGATTTTTGCAAATAGTGCCGGACTACATTCTTCATGTGTAAGGGTTCTGTTGGAGTCCTGCCTGCCCTCTTCACCTCCCCCAGTGCAATGCTGGTCCATGGGGACAGCACAAGAGGTGCAAAAAGACATACGCAACACAAAATTACACATGAGGGGCTATCAACTCCAAAGTATATTCCACATCAGTGATCAAAATGATGTCATACAATTCGGCACCCATTGGTGGAAATTCTTTTTTTTTGTTTTGGGAGGTGGATTTGTACTAATGATTGGCTGAGACTTTGGTTAGTGTTGGCAATAAAAGGCTGTGTATTTTATTGCACGATACATAGGTAGGTCATAAAACATGTAATTTTATTCATAAAATGTACTCATGTGTAGCAAAGTCTCATCTCTGTTGTACTTTTGGGTGGGATCGGGTGATGAAAAACAGTCTCCTGCGTTCACAGGATGGCTTTGCTTGCGCTCCATTCAGCGTGCTAATTAGGCTGGAGAGCAGCTCCCCTTGGCACTCCTTATATTCGGAAAACATGGTCTGATGCCATGCCTATTGCCATAGCTTGGTAGCCCAAGCTGGCCGTCTGGCGCCTACAGTTATTCACACCTCTGTGTTCTTCCTTTTGCATTTTTTGTGTCCCTTTCTTCTTTCGTTTGTTCTCATCTCCTTTTCTTTCTGACCTGTTGCTAATTGCAAACCCCCCTGGCTCTGTGTTATTGCCCTTTCTGTCTCGCACTCTGGTGTGAACACTCTATTCTACTCTGTCTTCAAACTATTTGAGCAGAGGTGGGCAATGGAAGGGGTCGCGGGGGAAGAGATGATTCCCTTCCCCGCATGTTCCGTGATTATATTGTATTTTGCATGTACCGTGTTTGCCCTCGCTTACGGTCCCGTGCCCTCCAGCTGCATTGGGTTCCCCATTAAGAAGCACTTGTTGTAGTTGAAAGATACCCATCTATAATTCTACATGTTTCTATCTGAAATTATGGAGTAGGAGGTAAGTGTTATTTATGTTGTACCTTGTAGCAGTAAAATCCAACAGCTATGATTGATGTTTTTAAATGCTGAATCTTCTTACTGTGATATCATGGCACATCATTATGAACTGCATAAGCCTCTGCCTGATGTTACGGTATTAGGCCTTTTGCCCAAAATCTATTGGTCACGTGTGTGTGTGTGTGTGTGTTTCTTTCAGTGGAGCCTTCAATGGGAGAGATTATGATATAGAACATACATAACAAAGAACACCACAAAAATACACAGCATGGGGATACTGAAGTTTCCTCTACATCTTTTCTTCTGGGACCCAGGGGAGGCGGGGGGAGGGAACAAAGCAGCTTCACGTCCCAGATTGCATAATCCCTGCTTCCCCTGTCACTGTTGAGGTCAGAATTTGGGAAGTTTATCGAAGTCGCACCTTCCATGCTGACAAAGACTGTTCTTCCCTTGTTAGCCTGAGAGCTACGACTTGAACAAACTGTTAGACTCTCAATTCTCTTAGAAAGCTGGGAGGTCGAGGGGAGGTGACCATGAAGGCAATGTGGGTAGATGGCAGTTTGTCAGACAATGAAGATTGTCCAGGCTTAACAGCTCGGGCCGTCTTGATTTTTATTAAAGACAAGGAGGCAAGCATTATGCTTTACTTTTTTATTTACTGCTCCCACAGCAATTCAACGAAAAACACATTTTTTCTTTAAAACTTGGTAACACTGTTTTTACCCTTCCAGACTCCCTGGAAGCTTCCCATAAACATAGAGGTATCATAGTTTGAGAAAATAACAGAAAATCTCTCTGAACTACCAATGCCCACAATCCTCTGTGTCCATGTACTCCTGGACAGGAGACTGACTCGTCAGATTAGATCTCAAAGATGCCTACCTGACAATACCCATTGCGGAACAGCATCAAAGATATCTACGCTTCCGGTGGGGAGCCGAAGTGTGGAGGTTCACCTGTCTACCATTCGGGCTAGCATCCGCCCCCTGGGCCTTCACCAAACTCATGCGCCCAGTAGCAGTGGTCATCCGCGAAAGAGGGATAAGAATTATAATATACCTGCACAATATACTAATTCTGGGTCAGAGCGCAGTTCAGCTGCAGGTCCAAGTGGATTGGGTATGCACCCTGGTAAAGTCCCTCTGCTTCATCATCAATTCCGAGAAGTCAGATCTCCGTCCCGCACAGATAATAGAATTCCTAGGGTTTGTGATAGACACCAAGAAAGCAGTTCTAGAATTGCCAACGCAGAAAGTGCGAGCAATCCGGAAGGAACTGAGGGCTGTCATAGCGAAGAAGGTTATTTTGCTTCGCAATCTAGCTCGTATAGTGGGTCTACTAGCAGCCTCGATTCAGGCGATCTTTCCAGGCCCCTTACACTACAGGGCCTTTCAAAGGCTAAAAATCAGACACCTCCTGGGGGGCTCGGCTACCATCAGCTGGTATCCCTAGACCAAGAAGCCGTGACAGAACTCCATTGATGGTTACAGAACATGGAAGCCTAGAAAGGCAGAGCAGTTTTTGGAGATACCCCAGACTTAGTAGTAGAGTCAGACGCCAACAGTGCAAGCTGGGGAGCTCGCTGTGGGAACCTCCAGATGGGGGGAAAATGGTCTCAGGAGGAGCTCAAGCTCCACATAAACTGTCTGGAACTTTTAGCAGGTTCCTTCGCAGTGAAAGCGTTTACCAGGGACTGAGTCAACTGCTGTGTCCTTCTCAAGATGAACAACATTTCAGTGGTCCGGTATATAAACAAGCTGGGCGGAACCTCCTCCAGAATGCTAGCGGAGTTAACAAAAGATTTATGGCATCATTGCTTGCACCAGCAGATATCAGTTTCAGCAAAATACTTACCAGGATCTCAGAACATTGTAGCGGACTGGAATTCACGATATCTGGTAGACTCCAGCGATTGGAGGATACTCCCATCCATCTTCAACAACCTCCAGCATCTGTGGGGCCTGTTGGACCCAGACCTGTTTGCTTCCAGGATCAACACCCAATTGCCCAAGTTCTACAGCTGGAGGATAGACCCGGAAGCAGCGGGAACAGAGGCTTTCCTCCAACAGTGGACGGGAGGAGTTAATTATGCGTTCCCTCTATTTATCATGCGGACTAAAATGTTAGCGAAGGTGAGGAGGGATCAGGCAGAGCTGGTGCTCGTAGTACCAATGTGGAAGTCACAGCCGTGGTTTCCAGTAGTGATGGAATTTTCTACGGATTTCCCGAGAGTGATTCCTCACAAAGCAGTCTCACCCGCTCATAGTGGAAGGCACACTGACGTTGCTAGCGTGCAGGGTTTCGGGCGACGTTGGGAGTTGCCAGGCATTTCGCAGCTCGCTGCAGACTGTATTAGGAGCTCATGGGCGCCTTCCACCATTAGGAGCTATGGTTCCGCTTGGGATCGATGGTCGTCGTACTCTGCAACCATCTGTGTTAATCCCATTTCAGCCTCTTTAGTGCACATGCTGAATTTCTTAGCGCAGAGGATCAGCGAGGGCTGTGCTTACAGAACTTTGGGAGTGTACAGGTCTGCCATATCAGCAAGCCATGACAAAGTAGAAGGACACCTGATAGGAGAGCAGCCCACAGTGATTGACTTCTGAAAGGAGTGAAACTAAAGAAACCACCAGAACCCAAGTACTCATTTCTATGGGATGTACGTTCTGTTTTTAGATTATTTATTGTCTGGCCTGAAAATAAGGATCTTTCACGTTCCCAATTATCAGGAAAGCTGGCCATGCTCCTATGTCACATAGCTTGTAGACGAGTTTCAGACGTGAAAGCCTTAGAGGTGGACAGGAAGATTTTCTACCTAGATGGAGTAGCTTTTAGCATAGCGAATAGAACGAAGTCCGACTCTTCCATTATTTCGTATCCCTATTTCCCAGATAACGCTAAGCTATGCATAGCGCAGTGCATCAAAGACTATGAAGCAGCTATGGCGGTTTTGAGGCCTAGGGGAGGGACACAGTTACTGATTGCACGTAGAAAGCCTTTCGACGTAGTAGCTACAGCCACCATAGTGAGATGGGTTAGAGAAGTTATGCAGTGGGCTGGAATAGATTTGTCACAGTTTGGTGCGCATTCAGCAAGAGGCGCGATGGCATCCAGCACATTTTCAGCAGGCGTGTCTTTGCAGGACATTATGAAGTCAGCCGATTGGTCTAATGAACGTACTTTTAAGACTTTCTATTTTAAGCCCATCTCACAAATTGCTAAAAGAGTAATTAATGACTTTGAACAAGCATAATGCTTTCCTCCGTCTTGTCATAGAATGAAGATTGTCCAGGCTTAACAGCTCAGGCAGTCTTGATTCTATTAAAGACAAGGAGGCGAGCGTTATATCCCACCCTCGTGGGTAATGACACGGCATGAACTGTACTATGACATTCTGTTGAGTAAAGACCCACCCTTATGATCACGTCTCCCATTACTTTCAGGGGAAGACCAGAAGCAGACATGAATACAAACTGATCACGAATGGTGGAGTTCGTGAGGGAAAGTTCTGCGGCATCGTCTCTACGCCAGAGGTTCGGCGAGAAGAGGGATTGCAGCTTCGATGTTGTTGGTTCCCGTTGACTGTTGGATTTTGACTTAGAATTGGTCAAAAAGAAAGAGGATCTGGGGGCAGCCAGGGTCCCTCTTATGGTCAGGGGTCGGCCCTGATTGGACAAGGGGAATAATACAGGACTACATGGACACAGAGGATTGAGGGCATTGGTAGTTCAGAGAGATTTTCTGTTATTTTTTCAAACTATGATACCCCTATGTTTATGGGAAGCTCCCAGGGAGTCTGGAAGGGTAAAAAGAGTGTTACCAAGTTGAAAGAAAAATATATATATATATGTTTTTCGTTGAATTGCTTTCGGAGCAGTAAATAAAGAAATAAAGCATAATCCTAGCCTCCACCTTGTCATAGAATTCTGATTTTGGTTTAAGGAAGGGATTGTGGCACACTACAAAAATGAAGGTGCAGGCTTGTGGCAGAAAATCAAATATAAGTTTTCATTTCTGGACTGGTAAGTAGGTAGGACAGGGAGGGTATAGGCACACCAAAGGTGATCTCAGCAGTGCTTCCAAAAAATGTAGCGGGGTGATCTTCCAACGCACCTTATTGGGAGACAGGTGTAGGTGGGCACACAATTTAAAGCTTAAACCTTCACTTATAACCTGACCCGCCTATTACCTGTCTCCAAACCCTGCTATCCTGGGTTCAGGATCACCCCGTTGTCCCTAGTTAAGAAGAGGGTAAGAGTAGGGAAGATCAAGAGGTTAGGACAGGAAGGTTCCCCAAATACCCCCAAGGAGAAAACACACTGTTAGAATAACTGGAGCACAAAAGGAAAAGCAGACAAAAGGAAGCTGGTGTACGGTTATTTTTAGTTGTTAAAAGCTTACTTATACACTTTGCGGTACACCAGCAGGGTTTTGTGAGTTTTTTACTAAAAGAGCGAAACAGAACACACTATATACAAATTATAATTAGCGGCTAAGTAACTAAAAAAATAAAACAAAAATATAAAGGGTCCTTCAAAAATATAAGTGTCTTTAAAATATATACAAAGTCTACAGAGTGCACTGTATTAAAAACGATTCATATTGACCTTACTTACAAGACAACCTGGCCAGGGTTGTCTCAAGGTCCCTGGCTGCTACTTTCGATGTTCCTTTCTGCATTCCCCTGTGGTGGCTCTTGTGTGCCAGATGACAGCAGCAGGCAGCAAGGATGGAGGAGGCCCCAAAGTCTTACCTGGGCTGGACTATTTGGCAAGGTTCATCCCAGCACTCAGTTGCAGTGTGGGGGGCACAGCACTCTTCACACCTGGGCCACGTCTGCGCCAGTAATCAAGTCTATGTGGAGCAGAAAAGTTAACAAGCGCTCCTAATCAGGGGAGCACCAGCAAGAAGGCCCAGGCTGCAGTGGTAACAGGGCGCAAAGCGGAGCGCCTGAATCCCTGTTTAAGGGCTTTTACCGTTATGACGGTGCTCGGCTCGCACCAGCAACTTTTCTTTTTCTTTTCCTTGTAAAGGGAGCCGCGCGTGCACACAACCGAGGGCCCCTTACTCTAGTTTATTTTTATTTCTTGGTCTCGGGTGCGGCTCACACGCTGGGGATCCGATTTTCTTTTTATTCTGAATCCCCAGAGTGGCTTCGCGCGCCAGGGATCCTTTCCTTCATTGTTGTATCAAAATGTTTAAATCAACCTAAAACAAAAAGTGAAATTCTGTGTGAGCTCTCTTTTTTTGTGCTTGCTGCTTAGGCCGGTGGGACATTTTTAAAAAGGGATACCTTCCACTGCACAAAAAAGAACTATTATCATGGATATGATGTTCTTTGCCGAGATGGGGAGTCAGCTACCGACTGCTTGAAGTCGCGATTTCTTTTGTATCACTGTGGTATCTCCTTCCTAACGGGTTGGTCAACCGTGCAGTCACTGCAGGCTGGGTGGGAAAAAGCTTCTCCAAAACAAAGCGGTCGCAAAAATATATAAAGGGGAAGGAAATTTCGCAAGCATCCCTTCACATACCAGGCCCACTCCTACCATACGTCACCAACCATATCCTCCCAGTTCTTATTTTTATGACGTATTGGTTACACATTGGAAGAGTTTTCTCTAAGTGCCTCTTTTATTTGGGTGGCATTTTTGATGTCTGCCCCTCAAGGGGCATATTTCTTTTAGTTGGCTAGCTTTTCCTTCAACACCACTTCCCTCTCTATGCATGTTATTGACAACTGGGTTCAAGTGTTGCGTAGGATGAAGAAAAAAGTTTTCGATGGCTGACCCACACAGAGTCAACTATAAGTTCCTGTTGGTTTTGTGTAGGAATTAAACCAATGTCAATGAGACACCATGCTAAAGAAGCTAATACTACTGGCCATCTTTGACTTCAAGAAGCATGGAAGTGGGTGGTAAGTGGGTTCAGGACCAAGCACAGTTTCCAAGTTCGCATAGCCCAGCAGCAGCAGTGGTAAGGTCACCAGTCTGTTGCCAAGGGACCACCCACCACCAATGCAGAAGTTCATGCCATACTCATGCATTTCTGAGGGAAAAGCTTGGACTGGTATCGGATGAACTTTTCATGCAAGATCAGGTGCAGTTGGTACTGCAGAGGAGTGTTCAATCAACAGCACTGTGTTAAACAAGAAAATGGTACTCTAGAGATTAAAGGTGTATTAAGAAGGTAGTGTCTACCTCCCTTCTTTCAGAGGTTGTGTCAACCGCCCTTTCGGATCTTGGTACTAATTGACACTGAAGGTACATGGGTCTGCTTCTTTGGTACAGGAGAACTTTTAAGCCTGACAAATTCACCAAATTATATTACAACCACTCAAAACGTAGCAAGACAAGAGTAGAGATCTCATTCAGCATGGGCTCACTATTAACGTAATTTTCTGGTGATACCAAACCCCCAAAACATGATGGAATCATGATGTGCTCTCTATGAAGCATACAGATCATAATTTGTCCTCTTCATAGGCTACTCAATTCTCTGAAAGATAGATGTTCTTTTAATCGTTCTGATTTCTTTACACTACTGCCTAACAAGCTCCTCTGAAGGAAGAAAATGTTACTGCTTCATAGTTCTCTCTGAATGAATCCCTTCCTTCTACTCCACAGACTGTCTCGATATTGAATTTTCCTGGCATGTAAGTAACTTGGCCTGAGTCAGGGAGGAGATACTGGGAACTTATCAGAATTTTTAACCATAGAAATCTTCGACATGACTACTGTTGCCCAAATATTGGAGGCTTTCGAAAAAGGAGACTGGGTAACATATGTGTACATCCAAGACACATACTTCACACATTCTAATCAGAAGAGAACACTGTCAGTTCTTAAATTTCCAAATGACAAGTCAGCACTATCAGTACACATTCCTTCCCTTCGGAGTGAATATAGCACCTAGACCTTTTACAAAGTTATTTCTGTAGTGGCAGCTCACCTTTGCCTTCCCACCTATCCTTACCAAGAAAAAGAATCAGAGCTTGCTTTGCAGAGGAGAACGCATCCAGTGTCTGTGGTTTGCAATGTCCTTCATTCCTTGGATTTTACCATCAACCATAAAGTTTCTTGCCTCCTTCCTTACAAAATGATTCAGTGCATAGGGGCCATTCAATACACAACTCTGAGAATGTCTTTTCCACAGTCAGACAGGCTAGTAATATTGATTCATACTGTTCTTCACTTCCCCACCAAACCTATGATGGCCTCTATGATCCTCGTAACAGGCGTCACTTGGAGTTAAAGACAATTTATTTCAGCCTAACATCTTACTTTCCCCCATCCAGGTTTAAGTGGTTCATGTTTGAACGGACAATACTACTGCTATGTTTTTTCTAACCAAGCACAAAATCTTACTCTTTTGGTCTTCTTCTAGCAACTGAAATCTGGCAGGTGTCCTCTAAACCCCATTTGTTCTGAGAGCATGCCATTTACAAATAGAAATTGGGGATCATTACAAGTTTGGTAGTATCCCACTGGTAAATCTGACGGGACACCACCAAACTGTATTACCGTCACCGGTAATCGGTCCATCGGTATTACCACCTGAGTACGAGTGCCGGCAACGGTTGTACACCCCCACCCCCAATTCCACTGGACTCCATGGGGGATTGCCAGTAATACCCACAGTAATACTGGTGCTGGTGCGTTAACGTGCCGGTAAACAGAATTACCAGCACGTTATTAACGTTATTAACTCACAAGCAAAATCATAATGACCCCCTAAACTTGAAATAATTTGCTTCAAGCAGGTTCGTCAACAGTCCCACATAAATGGCAAATGATCATGATGTCTCCAATCTTCAACAGTAGACTGTCACAAAGAGTGGATCAACAGGAAGCTCAAAGTCATGATACAAGGCTCACATCATATACTTGAAACAAGAGAAAATAAGAGATTAGCTTTACATGGGGTCACAGGGAGGGATTTTCAAAACAAAATATAGACTGGTGAGACTTGTTTGGTAGCATAGCTGAGAGAGCAGCGGTAGTCGGAAGCGGCTGACATTCTGTACACCAGTACTCGTTGGTACAGATCCTCAGTGCGGCTTGACTGCGAAGCGTGCGCGCGCGGGTGCGGGTCCTTTCCTTTAGCAGGAAGTTGCAGGACCTAGCCTTGACTGAGCAGACGGCGGCGACGGTGGAGATTGAGCTTAGGGAGCTCAGGGCGGCCTCGATAGATCTTGTGTGTTGAGTGCACCTGTGAGGTTGAGACGGAGGCAGCAGAGGCTCAGAGGTGGGTGCCCGCGGCAGGTCCGCGGTGGCGGCGACCTGAAGTAGCCTGCGGTCGCGAGCCCAGCCTAGCGTTCTCTTGTGATACTCACGGTATTCACAAACCCGCGGGGCACCCGCGAGGCACAGTGGCACAGAGATATAGAGGTGAGTGTTCACAGCGGCCTGAAGTAGCCCGCGGTGGTGACTCCTGCCATATCCGCCATCTCCATAGATTATCCATAGATTACCACGTCCGGTGGGCCACGTATTAGCGTTAGTATTGGGCTTGTGCTAGTACATAAACATTGATACCGGTATTGATAAAGGGATGGCTGTTGTCATTTATTTTTAGACAGCAGTGATTTCGGGCCGCAAGTCCCCTTTATAAGTCTCCCTAAACAAGAGCATCAGAGGCTACTCTGAGATAATCTGCAGCTCGCTGACAGAAACTTTGGAGCGGATAGCGGAAAGGAAGTGACCGGGGCCGGATTTAGGCTATATAAACCAAAAAGGGGGAGACTGTGGGAGATTTTACTCCTTTGATCCCCCATATTTCTTTGGCCTAATTTTCAGTCAACGAAGGGGTAAGAAATGGCCCGTTATAATTTAAGGAGTGGACAACACGTTGATGATTTAAGAGCTCCAGAATGGGATGGCTCCTACATCCCCTGCACGAGGATGTGAACCCCGTAAATTCTCAAACTCCGACTGCCTCGACAAGAAATAACATAATAGAGGCACAAATCCATCATCCACTTCAAGTGGATAAATTAACGGAGGGAGAAATTTTAAGGGACTCAATCAACACCCCATTTAGACAGTTGAAAGATTTTTCTCTGACATCAACTAATATAAAAGGGACTATTGATTACTACTTCCAGAAATCTGCACAAGAAAATTTAAATGAATCTATGCCACATTCCCTAAAACCTTCTAATCAAAACACCAACTTACAAACGGAGACCAGTAGATCTGAACCACCCATCCCAGTTATGGAATTCTCAAGGACCCCAAATCATCTGTTGAATTCGGTGCAGAATATACAACTGTATGAGGAAAGATTAAACTCAACAGTGGTTTCAAGAGGGGACACGGTCGCGTCTGATGGAATTTTACTGAATCTACCAGTGCAAATACCAAGTACGATACAGGGAAACAAGAACCAAGACCAAAATGATGGTGACTCCTCTCTCTCGGCTTTAAATTTTGTTTTAAATTCCTTGGTGAAAGTTTTTGACCTTCTAAAAAGAGATGTGCAGACCCATACAGGTATTTTAATGGAAATGACAAAAGATATCGAGCAACTCGAATTTTCAGTCGTAGGCCAAAACAATGTAATAAACTGTTCAGTTCTGCCCTTGATGATAAAGATGGAAGATGGCTACACAAAGCATAGTGGAGATTTAATGGAAATTAAGCACCAAATGACTTCTCTTATGAGTGAGAATAAGGAGATTAAGGATCTGTTATTGCAAATTAACGAAAGAAATGTACTGACTTCTTCATTAAACCAAGACCTAGCAATTAAAACAAAAGACTCAGTCCCCGAATTGAACACCTTCGGGGATGATACTCCCTTATCAGAATCAATAATGGAAGAATTCTGCCGATTGGCACAGATTGCTGAGTCAACGGTGGAACAGCTGACGGAAGATCGACGGGAAATTATAGAGAATCATGAAGATGAGGCAGAAAACAACTATATGTGGAAGAAGAGTTCGCAACAATCTTACAAGAGAAGGAGGAGAGAAAGGCGGAAGAACCAAAAACAAAATAATACAGACTCAAAGTCACGAGGTCGACAAGAAAAGAAAACAAAAAACGTGAAGAATATTAGATCAAAAAAATCAAAGGTAAATAGCTTCGTTAAGGGGATTTCAGATCCTGCGGAAATTAAGGAGAATCAAAATATCTTGGATAAAGATGGTAGAAGCAAAGGTAACGACTCTCTACAACAAGAAAGAATTGTCGGGGTAAACAAACCCAGAAAACAACAAAGGAAAAGACATCAGATTGATAGAATCCCCGAAGTAGAAGGAGATGTACACCTGGTAAAGAAATCAATGAGTACTCAAACAGAAGGGAAAACTGCTGACCTGGACAGAAATCAACCTCGAAATGATTCGATTAGATCAGAGACTACAGGGAAGTTGTTAAAAATAGCTCCTATATTTCTTCAAAAACAAAAAAAGGCTCTCAAAGTACCAATGCAGACCCAGATTGGCCTAAGAATCGCTCCAATATTCAACCAAACAAAAATAAAGACCGGAGATTTGATGGTCACTCAGGATTCTAGGATGGGTCATGCAGAGGATACAATACGCATTCAAACATCAACATCGAATACGAATGACTACGATCAAACCAAAGAGGTAAGAAGAGAAGAGACGATTAACATCCCAGTGGGAAACTCATCCTCTGAAATGGTAACTGAAAGAACAACAAATCCCCAAGAGGATCCGAATCCATATGCAATTCCGAGACTGTGGTTTACAAATGAGGAAAATCGTAAGTCTGGTAAACCATTGAATAGGAGCTCGATTCTATCACTGGTTAAAAAACTCCCAGAACTATATTTATTTTCAACAAAAGACATTGAATATGTTCGTTTCCCGGAGCCAGAATGTACCAGTTTAGTTGAAGTTGGCTTTGTTTCCAAATTGGGGGTAAAAGCTTTTTTAAACCTACAAGAAAGATTAAGGGAGGTGGGTTTGGAAGTATATGAGCAATTGCCATCTCACGTAATAGAAACGATTGAAACTGAGGAATACGAGTTAACTAAGGGAAACACCTCCTTACTGCATGAAACCAATCGGGGAAAAAACGAAAATATTATTAATGATGGGTCACAAATAACATCTTGGTCAATGCTACCAGAGATAATTATGCAAGTCTGCCAGAAGTTGGGTGTATCACAGAGGTCTCTTTAATAGTGACAAATTGAGAATCACTAGTTGGAACTCTCGGGGATCCAGTTCATTCAAAAATAATAAAATGAGAGCGTTGTTGTTCGGGGGAAACGATTTGATCTTACTACAGGAAACATGGTTAGTAAACACCCCGGAACTTGAAGGCTTTGCATTGATAGCACAACCAGCTAACTGCAAAACCAAGAGAAGACCGACGGGAGGTTTGCTGATCGCCTGTAGAAAGACCTTGTTTAAAGAAATAACAATGTTACCTTGCAAACAGGAAGGAATACTGGTGGTGAGAGTGGTCACTTCCCCCAAAAGTTCTCCAGGTAAGGAGATAATAATTGTAAACCTGTATTGGAATCCCGTGAGGGAAAAACTCTCAGAGTTTCTAGAGTCAATTGCAACAACTCTTTGTGACATTAATATAACGTACTCTGGGGCACATTTATTGGTAGCAGGTGATTTAAATTCGCAATGTATCAAATCCAAAAGCCATACAGGGAAAATGAAAGAAGCAACGAATAATGGGAGAAAATGGTCGAAATTCTTTGAGGACTGGAATTTAAAATTCCTAAATGGCTCCATAGAAGGTGATGTTCCATCGGTCACAACGTGGGAGAGGGGTTCCTCGGAATCGACACTGGATTACATGCTTTTATCAACCGATTGTTTCGATACTTGTATATATTTTTCAGTGGCCGATGGTGGAACAAGTGATCATAAGCGATTAGTCGCCCATTTAAATTGGTTTAGTGAGGAAAAAATGGATATCTGGGACCAAAGAGTAGAAATTAATGCGCAGAAAAATCGGTTGATAAAATACAAGAGGGAAGGAGAGCGGTTAAATAAAGCCCTGAATGGATTCGCCAATTTAGGAGAACAAAATATTTTGCACCAGCACTGTGACCCATCACGGTTTCATGAATTCTTATGGTCAATTGATCCCCCGTCAAGCACCCAAAAGGGTTCGCAGCGAGTACACAAACACTTTTTTGATGAAGCAGTATGGGTAAAAAAACGCGAGACGCAAAAACAATTAAGACTCGCCAAGAAACAGGCTAAAAGTCCACTAGATCTAGAGATAGTATCAAAAAAAATTAAAAATGATTTGAAGAGTTGGACTAGACAACATAGAGGAAAGCTATGGCAGAAAGATGGGGAAGAGATGCTGCGTGCATTACAAAATAATTCCTCGAGAAATTTCTGGTCATTAATAAATGCTCCTCTATCACATCAAACCATTGCTCAGACGAATAATGTGTCGGAAGCTAATTGGATAACTTATTTCAGCACAAAATATCAGGAACCAATGGGAGGACAAAAATATAGAAGTGAAAATGGAAATTGGGGTTTAAATTTTGACAAAGAGGAAATCTTAAATTTGATCCTAAAATCCTCGGCGTCGAGATCTGCGGGCCCAAATGGACTAACTTAGCAAGTCCTCAAAGGAAACGGGACACTGTGGGCTGAAATCTTATATACCCTGTACAAGAAAGTAATCGCTAATAGAATAATTCCATCTTCTTGGAAGACAGCAATTATAATCCCGATCTTTAAGAAGGGGGATCGCAAAAACCCTATTAGTTACAGGCCGATTATACTGCTTGATGTAGAAAGCAAGTTGTTTACTAGTCTGATATTAAAAGAACTTGAAACATGGGCGAAACAAAAAAACATAATCCCTAAACAGCAGACTGGATTTAGAAAAGGCCATTCAACCTCATTGAATGGTATAATATTAGCTTCATTATCAAATCTGAAAGATAAAAACAATAAAGGTAGACTTTATGGAGCATTTATCGATTTGTCAAGCGCTTTTGACATGGTAAATCGAGATAAATTATGGAGCAAGCTGGAACAACAAGGGGCACCCAAAACTCTAATTAACATACTAGTAAAACTTCACGAAAGAAATACAGCTAGAGTAAGACTAAATATGGATGGATATTTGTCAGAATACATAAGCATAGATAGGGGGGTTAGACAGGGTTGTATGGTTGCTCCATTTCTTTTTAAGTTTTACTTGGGCGATTTTGAAGATGCCCTAGAATCTTCATCACTAATAAGCCCTAAGGTGGGGTCTTTGGTTGTAAGATGGCTTATGTATGCGGACGATATAGTCCTCTTTGATAGGACTCCCATCGGTCTACAAAGATTGTTGAATGCTCTCGACAAGTATATGAAATTAAATGACCTGGTCGTAAACCCAGATAAATCTAAGATCGTAATATTTGAGCAGAAAGGTTGCAAAGAAACAAAATATCGGTGGTCAATTGGCAGTAATCAGATACCGGTTGTAAAAGAAGTAATGTATCTGGGCATCACTGTGTATGCAGCCCCTACAGTTGGGAAACAGTATGGTGAAATCCTGGCTAAAGGGACATAACTAATAGCTCAGATGAAGAAGATTGCCAGCCTTTATGGCAAATTTTCAATCATGCCTGTCATAAACTTTTATGTGGCCAAAGTAATCCCAGTACTATTGTACGGAATTTAATCTAAACCTTTGTTGTGGTCAATAGACTGGCAAAAAATAGAAGGTTACATTTGGAAACAGGTATTAGGATTGCCTAAAGGATTACACACGATAACTCTCAGATACGAGCTTGGATTAAAATCTTTAAAATACGTAGTTGATTGGAAACTCCTGTCCTTGTATAGGTCAATTATTGTGCCAATGAATAATACATTATATGAAAATCTCCTAGAAAATATGAATTTAGATTCCTCACTCATTTTGACAGAACTCAAAAAGATAGCAGAAAATCTGCTGACTTATTGTGAATCCGATAAATTAACTCTGAGTTTAAACCCGCTGAAAGTTAAGAAGTCCTTATCTTTGAGAGACTGGATCTCGACAGGGGACATGGTGAGATCATCCTCCATTCCTGAAGGGTTTTTTAAGTACGGGAAAAAACAGGGTGTAGTACCAAGATACTTGAAGTTCCCTAACCCAAAAGGAAGACAAAATTTTATGAGGGTACGGTTAAATTTGATTAAAACTGGGTCAGTGTTAACCAAATGGGGAGTCACTGAAGGGGCTCGTAGTTTATGCATGGAATGCTCAGATTCAAGTATACAAACACCAGAGCACCTGCTAAGATTCTGTAAAGGCACTTGGAAAATTAGGGTGGAATATTTAGGGAATTCAGTTGGGTCATTGGATAGATTATCTTCCGACGCCTTCTGGGAAAGAATGATTGCGGGTCATGAAACAAAATTAACCTTAAATATCTTAAGGGTCTTGCAAAAGACAGGTTTTATCTCGTCAGAATACTGTTGATTTATTGTCAAAATAAGGGAAAACTAACTAGATATTGACGTGATGAATTTAATTTTAATATGCTAATTTTATAAAATTGTGACGAATTGATTTTAAATGTTATTTAGATATATTTTATAAATATGATGTTTTTCTTATATGTATATATGTATTGTTTTTGAATGTGAAAAAAAACCCAAATGAGGTTATATCACAATAAAAAAAAAAAAAAAAAAGACTGGTGAGGCTTATGTTAGGGTCATGGTGCTCAGTCATTCCTTCACTGCCACTATAGAGTAAAAGTCACTCAGATTATCTGGGGTTTAGGGGCCCACAATTCTTTCTTGGCCTTGTGTTTTTCAGTGGTTTTGTCAGGATGTCTCATGGTCCTCCTGAAATATCTGGCACCACCATCTCTAGTGCCTTGGGTCGGCTGAACATCTGGATATGACAGATGCCAATTGATCAAGGACATCCATGTGTGGCTATCACGTGAGCGTGTATTTTGATTTGGAGCAGGTGTGAGAAACCGGAGGATGTTCTCCCAAGTAGACCTCGGAAAACCCTTATTCGGGTGACCAGGGGAGGACTGGCACTCTCAGATCCCAACCCTGGCGGTGAATAAGCGAGGGAGGATCACCTGGGTATGGGTACCCAGGGTTATACTCAGTAGAATGCCCCAGGTGAGACACGGTATGTTACCGGGGAAGACGACGAGGATGGTGAGATTCCTAGGACCTTTGTGGGCTGTGCCACATTTGGCCCCCTTTCTCCCATAAAATCTCCTGTATTAAAATCTACCAAAAAAAAAAAAACATCTGGCAAATCCCTTAAGAACACAAACCCTACAAGAGTTAAAAACAACATCTCCCAGAAACCCTGCTTTCCAGCTTTATGCCCGAAAACACTCAACCATTCCTTTTCACATCCTTCTGATTATTCTTTTCCACACACCCAGACTACTCAGATAAAATACTACAGTAGCCACAATCCCTCTGGTTTATTTCACAACCCCAGCTATTCCCGTTTGCCCCACAAACCCTACCAAGCTTGCCCCTCTGATTGTAATTTTCAAAACAACCATTCCACTATGACAGAGCACTACCGTTCCCACAATCCCTTCTGTTCTGTTCTCCATCCCGGTCATTCTCGTCCATTTAACAAATGTTCTAAAAACTACCCTTCCGAGAGCACCCCAAACCCAAATACAAAGGCTATAATTCCATGTATCACCTCTTTCCATTCTGACTCTGTAGGATGTTTAGAAATTCCATAAACCGCTTTTTACAATACTCCAACAACTTCCTTTTCTGACATGAATACTAGATTACGGTCTTGCAATAGAACTGTATATCTGACATGTTCCGACAGAAGGGTCAGGCAAAGTCAGGCAATTAAATTGAACCACACACACCCAACGGCCATTCCTTTTCACCACAGGGATAAAAGTTGGAGCAAGAGAGCGCAGTATGAGCAAGGTGTGCACGCCAAACAGCACGAGACGGCTACCACGCGGCAGTTCAAGAGAAGGAGAAATCGAGAGGAAGAGAGGCCAAGACTGCGAATAATTACCCAAGTGTCCTGCAGCAGATTTCAAGGGTACACAGGGCTAACCTATGCCGATAAGCAGGAGCGAGGGAAACTCTCACGCCCATGATACCGGCCTTGACTCCAGAGAGGAAACCACCAATCGGTTCAACACAGCCGGTGAGCTGAGGGGAGAACCAACAAAAACCGGGCTTTGTTGAGTAAGAATCACAAAGTGGCAAGTTGTGAACCAAAGCTGATGAACTTTGAATGAACTGGAAAGGGTGTGAAGGGGAGACTAGACGCAGAGGGAAACCGGCACCACGTGGGTGCCAATTCAAGAGACTCTGATAGAGTCCCATATGAGAGAAATTACAAGTACCAGAAGGTCATAGGAGGGCCAGCAAGATAGGTCAAAGTGGTCATACTGAGGCCACACAAAATCCCTGTGCAATCGAAAGACTTTGATCTACAAAGTGTTGAAGAGCAAGGGAAGTGAATCCGGCAAACATTGAACTGTATGAAAGTAGAACTGTGAAAGTAAAGAAGGGTCAGCGCCCAGAAGAGGGGGAACCAAGGGGTGAGCCACCATCACCCTTATCGAGATCCACAATAATCCTGGTGAATGGAAGCTAAGAATCGAGAGAGGTCAGAGCCCGGCAGAGGGAGATACAGGGGTAAAACCATCACCCAAGTACCGCCAGTCAAGAGGGGTCTGAGCCCGACCGAGGGAGATTCAGGGGTGAAGCTATCATCCAAACGCCAAGTAAGAAAAGAACTGTGATATATTGTGGAATACGATACGTGAAGGGTCAGTGCCCAGAAGAGGGGGACCAAGGAGTGAAACCATCACCCTATCTGAAGACATGCATTACTTACCGTAAAAACATTTCTGATGATTGTATCAGCTTAGATTCACATGCTGTGCATATAGTCCGACATCCAGTGGTCACTGCAGAGTATTGCATCTTGTCTTTCGAGAATCGAAAGGGGACGTCGGCATAGGCGTGTCTGTAACACTATCCCTATCGTGACGTGTGGTGTACCCAAAATCCCTCACGCACCGAGGTCCCACCGATTGTATTTTTTCTGCCGTGACGAAGCCTATGACTAACGTGAGTACAGAAAAGAGAGAAAGTAGTAAGACGGCTATGTTCCTTCCATACGAGCGTGGAGGAAGGGTGGGCGCATGTGAATCTAAGCAGATACAATCATCAGAAATGCTTTTACGATAAGTAATGCATGTCTTCTGATGCTTGTTAATCTGCTTAGAATCACATGCTCTGCATAGACTAGCGAGCAGTACCCGGAGTTGGAGGTGGGATGTGAGAAGGAACAGTAGAGAAAAGATGTCTTAGTACTGCTTGTGCCACCTGAGAATCAGACCTAGAATGAGCGTCTAAGCAATAGTGTTTTGTAAAGGTGTGTACAGAACTCCAGGTTGCCGCTTTGCAAATGGACTCTAGGGCAACATTTGCAATGAATGCTATGGAAGCCCCAGTGCCTCGAGTAGAATGTACTCTACGCTTGAAGGGCAGTTCTCTCTTAGCAAGAGTGTAACAGAGTGTGATGCATTTGAAAATCCATTTAGAGATAGTAGATTTGGAGACAGGGTCTCCTTCTCTACCTTCTGCCACTGAAACGAAAAACTGATTTGTTTTCCTTGGTGGTCGAGTTCTTTCCATGGAAAATAGGATTGCTTTGCGTACATCCAGTGTGTGCAGGCTTCTTTCTCCCATGTTTGAGGGGTTTTGAAAGAACGTTGGTAGTTCTATGGATTGGTTCACATGGAACTTTGAAATTAATTTGGGTGCAAATCTAGGGTGAGTGCGCAGAACCACCTTATCTTTGTGAACTGTTACAAAGGGGTCTAGAACTGGGAGCGCTTGTAGTTCACTGAATCTCCTAATGGAAGTAATGGCTATTAAGAAGGCAATTTTGTAGGTAAGATCTTTGAGAATTGCTTTATGCATGGGCTCGAAAGGAGACCCCATAATTCTAGTCAACCCCACATTTAGGTCCCATCCGGGAGCTGCGTTAGAGATGGATGGGGGAATTCTTTGTACTCCCTCCATGAAAGCCTTAACAACTGTTATCTTCCACCACGACACCTTTTGTTGTGATGTAGTGTAGGCCGAAAGAGCAGCTAAGTGAACTTTAAGCGAGTTAAAGACTAGGCCTGAGTTAAGTAAATGGGTCAGGTACAAAACGATATGTGTAGGAGAGCAGTCAATGGGGTTGATGCTCTTAGAGTTGCACCAGATAAAACGTTTCTACTTACTGGAATAGCAATATTGTGTGTTAGGTTTTCTTGCCTCCCTGAGTATGTCCATACATCTCTGAGGGAGTTGCAGGTGCCCGAACTGTATGACCTCAAGAGCCAGGCCGCTAAGTTCAATGTTTGCAGGCATGGGTGAAGTGTTTCCCCCTTGTCTTGTGACAACATGTTGTACGGGCAGGGCAGTTTCATTGGAGGAGACAGCGACAACTCCATCAGATGAGCGAACCAGGTTTGGCGGGTCCACATAAGAGCCACCAGTATCATTGTGACTGGTTCCTGGTGCATCTTGTGCACTATCTTGTTGAGTAGGGGAGTCGGTGGGGGGGGGTGGATCTTACAGAGCGTCAACACATTTCCCTGACCATGTTATCCAGAGTCTGTTCCCCTTGGAAAGGTTCTGGGAGTACCTGGAGGCGTAACCTTGGCATTGAGCGTTCTCCAGAGTTGCGAACAAGTCGATCTCTGGGAAGCCCCATTCTGTGAAAACGTTGGAGACAATGTCTTCGTGTAATCACCATTTGTACTCCATGGGTAGTGGGAAATCTCTGCTGAGTACATTAGCCAGAAGATAGAGTTCCCCAGGAACATGTTGTGACAACAGGAGCATGTTGTGCTTAAGATCCCACTTCCAAATGTTCTGGGACAGTTTGGCCAGCCCTGGAGAGTGAGTGCCCCCTTGTTTGTTCGGATAGTACATGGCTGTGGTGCTGTCTGTGAGGATCAGGACCGTCTTTCCCTGCAGTTGTGTCTGGAAAGCTTTCAGTTCTTTGAATACTGCTAATAGTTCCAACCGGTTTATGTGGTTGGATGCTATGTCTGATGACCAAACTCTGTGCGCTGTCTGTTGAAGCAGGTGAGCTCCCCACCCTGTGAGAGATGCGTCTGTAGTTACAGTGGCCTCCACTGCAGGGGTGGTGAAGGATTTCCCCTTCAAGAGGTTCTCCCTCGACCACCACCATAAATAGAGAACGAGGGCTGGCGAGACAACCACTTGATCGTCCCATTGTCCGCTTGCCTGACACCACTGGCTGTTGAGCCACTCATGCATTGGACGCATGCGCAAGCGCACGCGAGGAACCAAATAAATGTATGACGTCATCATTCCCAACAGTCGCATAGCTTTGCGTACCGTCACCTCTCGACTGGCTACATATTTAGGGATTTGAAACAGCATGTTTTGGACCCTCTTGTTGGAGGGGAAGACGAGGCTGTCCTTTTTTCGAATTAGAGCCCCTAGGAACTGTTTGACCTGGCTGGGGTCTAGGCTGGATTTCCTTTCGTTGATAGAGAATCCCAGACTAAATAAAAGATCTATAGTTCTTTGGGTATTTGACAGGCAGGTTTTGTAGGAATCGCCTGTTATGAGCCAGTCGTCGAGGTAATGATAAACTGGGATGGATTGCCTGCACAGGTGTGCTGCTGCCAATGCCAGTACCTTTCTAAATAGCCTTGGTGCAGAAGCTATGCCGAAGGGTAGTACTTTGAACTGATAGTGCTGGTCTTGAATCATGAATCTGAGGTATTTTCTGTGCACCGAAAACAATGAAATATGAAAGTATGCATCTTTCATGTCCAATGTTGCCATGTAATCCCCATGTGTGAGCAGGGGAATTACCTCTTGCAGAGTGACCATACAAAACCTTTGGGGCTTCACAAATTTGTTCGCTGGGTGCAGATCTAGTACAAGGAAGTACACTGAATAAATACCCTTATTTACCTGTAGAAGAGGTACGACCTCTATGGTACCCTTTTCCTGCAGGGTCTCGACTTCTTGTAGCAGGATTTGCAGATGTTCTGGCGTCAGGCGTCTTGCTCATGGCGGTCTGAACTGTGGGGTCCGGCTGACCTCTATACAGTACCCGTGGGCGACGGTCTTTAGCACCCACTGGTCTGTAGTTATTCCCTCCCATGCTCGAAAAAACGATGTTAGCTGCCCCCCGACCGGGGATGCATGGGAGGGGACCCGGAACTGCAGGTTATTTCTGGCCTGAGGCCGGGGAGCCTCGAGGGGTAGAGGTTCGGCCTCTTCCTTTACCACGTCGTTGCCCCCTTGTGGGGTATGGGGTATTGTAGCTGCTGGTTCCTTGAAGAGAGGACCAGTTTTTCCTCCGGGCTGTATTGATTTTGAGGGAATCGTTGCCCACGAAAAGAACGTCTATTCCCGCTCCCCCTTCTTTGTGAAGGTCTCTGGGTGATCTGATCCAGAGTTTTAAGGGTGTCATGCTCCTTTTTTGCAGTTTCGAGGGCTTCATCCACTGCCTTTCTGAATAAATTAGTATCGTTCACTGGTTTATTTATAAGTGAAGCTTGTGTCTCTGGCTTGAACCCAGAGTTTCTTAGCCATGTGTGCCTCTTCAGGAGGGTACCTTGAGCCAAAGACCTTCCGGCAGTTTCTGCTGCATCCAAAGTATTCTTTAGCATTCTTTGGTTAACTTGCCTGCCCTCTGTCACCGTTGAGAGCAGACGGGCTTGCAGTGGCTCAGGGACATCTTGAAGGCTTTCCCCTAGCTTGGCCCATTGTGCATCAGCATAGCTGGCTAACAACGTTGTATTGTTGGCGATGCGAGTGGAGTAAGCTGCCGCCGCAGTGATCCTTTTCCCCAAAGCGTAAAGTCTCTTACATTCCTTGTCAGGGGGTGCCTCCCCAGTGGATAGGGGAACCCCTGCTCTTTTCCAGGTAGTTGTAACAACCAATGAATCTGGAGTAGAATGACCCCTGATGTAGAAGGGGTAAGAGGGGGAGGGTCGAAAAAGCTTCTCCACTCTCAGATTCACTGCTCTAGTAAGTGCAGGTTTTAACAAAGCAGGGGCCAACCTCTTTTTAATTGAATTAAGTAGAGGAATCACCTGGCTGGCAAGAGGTTTTTCTTTCAAAATGTCATCCACAAAATCAGCCTCTGGAACGGCTTCTTGAGTAGCAATATTGAAGTGATCAGCTGCTTTCCTCAATATGGCATTCAAAGCAATTTGATCGTCTACCGGGGAGGCCTGTCTAGTGGGGGTGGTCCAGGGGAGGGGAGTCCAGGCACAAGGCGTCAGGTTCCAGAGTTGGAGTAGGTGACTGCCAAGGGTGAGGATCAATGGAGTCCGGGTCCACCCCCCAACCCTCAGTGGGGTCTAAATGGACCTCCTCAGAATCTATAAAGGGATCTTCATTTTGAGCCTCCTCCTCAGTGAGGTCATAAATATATTCTTCCTCATCTTGAGTAGGGTCAAAGACCCTCTGCAGCTTAGCCACACGGAGAGGGGGGTTTTCCTCCCTACACCTTTTGGGTGTAGACTTCTCAGAGAGTGCCACAAATCTCTCTAGCCTGTCCATACATCCTTGAATTTTTTCTCTGGTACAAACAGATTAACCAGAGCGGTCCAGGGGTGGAAAGGGCTCATCTAGTGGATCCTCCGTCTGTAAACGCCGATATTCTTTAAAGCCAAAGGAATACCTTCAGGAGCTTCGGAAAAGTTTTTTCGCTGTTCCTACGGTTGACGCGTGTCTTCTCGACTGTCTATAGGCCTTTCCGCAGGTTCCGGTAAATATTTTGGCCTATCCTTGGGCTTCGACGAATCCTTGTGCTTGTCCTTGGGTTTTGACAAATCCCTGGACCTTTGTTTGTGGGAATTCGCCGAAATGATTCTGGCGATGCTCTCTGTAATTACTTCTTCATCGGAAGGTACTGAAGTACGGGCCTCCGGTTGCGCAACTACTTT
Organism: Ambystoma mexicanum; assembly: GCF_040938575.1. Taxonomy (NCBI): domain Eukaryota; kingdom Metazoa; phylum Chordata; class Amphibia; order Caudata; family Ambystomatidae; genus Ambystoma; species Ambystoma mexicanum. The sequence goes on along the minus strand of NC_090926.1, from coordinate 917,527,615 downwards.
CAGTGGAACCGGGGTCTTTTCGGCCGTGGACACCTTCTTCTGATGTGTCTTGACGGGATGGTGGATATTGGGGTCAGCGCCCTTTGATTTAGTAGGCCCAGTGGCAAGGCACCTCTGCGGTTGTGGGGAGGGCTGCCGACCCTGGCGTTCGGTGGGCAGGGCCGAAGTTTTCGGCGGGCCCGTTGGTGCTACGGACCGTTTCGACTGTTTAGTCGAGGACTTCCCTGGGGTTGTGTTCTTAGTTTGGGGAACATGTGCGCCTGTGTCGCCGGGGTGTACATTCCCCATAGCAGGACCTAGGTCTTGCCTAGCGGGGCCAGGGACAGACGACGCGGAGCGGGAGTGCTCCGCTGAAAGGTCAATCGCCTCCGAATCAGAGGCTAGTTCATCACTCAACTCCTCGTCACAATCGGCGGTTGTGGTTGGGGAGAACTAGAATCAGCCTGCGACATTCCGTAGGCCACCCACCGCTTAACACAGCGCTCCTTCAAAGTTTTCGGGCGCAGGAGCTTGTAAGCCGCACACGACTCGTCGTGAGTGAGGGGTAAACACTGGTTACACTTACAGTGCTCATCTTTCCAAGGAAATTTGGCCCTGCAAACGGGACAAAACCTAAATGGAGTCCTCTCCATAGCTGAGGAAATAAACAGTGACAAATAGACCCAGGGAACAAAAAGAGGAAAAGGAAAGGCATTCTCAGAAAGGGAAATGTCCACCCCGACCCCACTCTCCCTACTGTGTAGGCCGGCAAGAAGGCCCGGCCACATGGTCGACAGCCCGATCGGTCTCCCTCCGTCGAAGATCCGTGGATCGTCTTCGGCGGGGAACTGGAACAGCCGTCGATGGAAGGGATGGTAGGGTAATATCAATAACCTTAATATTATATTACGACCAAAGGTCGATGAGGACAAAGCAATTTCTCTGGACGAGCTCCGCATGAGGCGACCAGTATGCTGGGTGGAAAATAACAATCTGAGGGACCTCGGCGCGAGAGGGATTTTGGGTACACTACACATCACGATAGGGATAGTGTTACAGACACGCCTATGCCGACGTCCCCTTTCGATTCTAGAAAGACAAGATGCACTACTCCGCGGTGACCACAGCATGTGATTCTAAGCAGATTAACAAACATCAGAACTGTGGATTACAATTGAAAAGGGTTACTGCCCAGAAGAGGGGGAATCCAGGGGTGAACCGTTATCACCCTAAAGGAACTTTCATTTGGTTAAAGGAACTTTTGTTATTGTTATTTGAACAAGTCAGGCCGAAAAGGACTTGGCCATCGACGGTCCTGAGAACTGCCACTGGAATTGTTGACTCGTGTTGGAGAAGCCTGAGACTGTACTGTGCTTCAAGCTCCCGTCCAAGCCACCGCATCCTGACATTTTATTTGAGAACACTCCTTTCCTTTCTTGAGAACTATTCCACACCCTTTTTTGTATTAGTTTTAAGGTTGGCAATATGTTTCTTTATATAGGCCCTTTTAGTTGACACAACACCACTAGGACTGCTTTATTTTTCATTTGATGATCAACACTTGCTGCCATCTTAGATTTAGGTTTAGAATAGGCTTTTTTCCAACCTGCATACAGAATTCATTGTTCAATAAACACCCTTGAATTGTAATTGATTGTGTCTCTCTTACTTGTGTCACCATGAGTTTCTCACACAGGGCACAGGAACGATGGTCTAAAATGTGCAACTAAATGTCTGTGTGTTATGCTCACCTGATATCCCCGGGGGCGTCTGGAAGGCTCTGAGATCTGGAACCCTGGATGCGCAGTTGCCCAGTGTTGAATAATGAATCTTAGTTATTTGTAGGGTGAGCTATCCGTCCTGCGTTTCTTGTGCAGGGGCGCTTGACATTTGTTGGCGAGCTGCCCGAGTTGCTTCACTGGTGCAGTATGCCTTCCTTGAACCCAGGCCTGCTGTGACCCCGAATCTGCTGGTAGGCAGGTAGGTTTGTTAATTGTAAGTCTTTGTTCTGTTTATGGTGGCAATTTGTTAATGTCTTTATCTCCTTCTTTTCATGTGCGAAGGTCTTGATGCTGGTGTGCCGGATGGAGAGGCACGTTTCTAGGTAAGAGAAAACGCGAAGTGCAGCACCTTTATTGTCTTTTAAAGCTAACCTGTGTTTTCTTCTTCTTCTCCTCCTCACATGCCGCTGTTGTGCTGCGAGTGGATGAGAGCGCGATGAAAAAAAGGGCCCCGGAATCCGTTAAGAGAAGTACAGCGCTGTGCGGTTGTTTAATATTGAAAGCGAACCTTAATATGTCTCTTTTTCCTTTGCAGATGTTGCTGTGGTGCTTCGGATGGAAGCGCAGAGTAGCGCAATGGAATTCAAGTAAGACTGTTGGAATTCGATGTTTTTGTAAGCGTGCGCGTTCTGATTTGTTTTTCCTTTTCTCGTTATTGCAGGTCGCGATGTTCGAGCAGCAGCTGTGGTAGCGGTTCACCGGAAGTCCTTAAGCTAGTCCTCACAGGTGAGTGATGTTTCTTCTTCCCTTGGTTTCCACAGATTGCAGCCCGGTTGAGATGCTGAGTGCTGGATGGTGTTTTCTCAGGTAAGACTGAATAATCTTGTTCTTGCAGGACTACAGGAAGATGCTGAAGACCAGGAACTGGACACGGTGAGCATCACGCTGCTGGTTGCAGAATAACACGAAGCATGTTCTGCAGTCAGGGTGTGGTTTATATAGCTCAGGTAAAGTAATACCAGGGAAAGTAGTTCCAGCCCTGCCACACCCAAAACACTAGACTGCATGGCTTGGTTCTTAGAACTAGAGTGTGTGGGTGCGTCCATGTTGGATTTAAAGGCCCATGTACATAAATGGGACCTTCTTTGAACAGCCCTCCCGTCCTACATATGAGCCTGGTGCCAAAGGCGCCAGGACTGGCTCCAGAGCCCTTTTGCAGTGGTTTTAAGGCCCACAGAGTTCTGGTGGGAGCCTGCTTGTAGCACAACTTGTGCCCCCTCACAGTGGTCATGACAGTCAGACTGCGTTGTCCCCGGCACATATTTGACCTACGCCGGCCATTTCGAATTTATGCTGCACCACTGCCTGCCAACACCAGACTCTCAGTCATCTCAAAAATGAGTAAGACTTTAGTTTTCTAATACAGGCTGAGTGTGTGAATGCAAGGGGTAAAATAGGCTGAATGAGTAACACTTGCGGTCTTGCATCTTCTAATAAACCAGCTTTTCTCATAGGTATTACATGTTCCACGGATAACTGCAGTCGCAGCTATGTAGATTGCCTATATATTTTCACAATTGTCCCTCAGGTGTTTACAGGATAACGTCCACTCACATCGCAAAGTGGTCTCCGGGGGTTTTACACAAACAAGGACAGGAATGCATTGGGGTTCCTCAATGTAGCCCTACCCCCAACCGCAAGAGCCTACACCCAGAGACTCCTCCGTCCCATGCTCTAGCCTCTTGCATGAGACTTTGTGCGCAAGTAGATTTGTTTGTGACGCAAAACAACTGCCTGCGTCAGGATTACTCCCACATTAGAAAACATGTTCTGATCTCTAAAGCACACTTTGAGGCTGGACTGGTCTGGTAAATCCATGTATGCTTCCATCCCATTTTCTGCTTTATAGGACCTTGTCGATGCGCCTATGAGTTCAGAATTGCATAATGAACCTTGTGAACCAATATTGATACTGACCGATTTGTTCCTCTAAGCTAGCTCTCCTATCGAACAGAAAATTTAAATTCTTTCTGAAAGTTCAGACCCTGCTAGTTCAGCATGGTGCCTCAGTTCTTCACCCAACCATTCCATTACTGAACTTTAGTGCTGGGTTCCTGAGTAGTTAACCTGGGAATTTATGTGCTGCTGGGAAACACTATAAGAGAAGGTGATAATAAAGCAAGTGGTTGCGGTTTTGCCATTCGGCTGTTGCCAAGAACAAACCCTTTAAATGACTCCCTTGACATTGTACTGTCTTTTATATTTTCCCTTTCTAGTACAGACATTCAAATTTAGTGTTGCACACCCTATCTTTCTGCAGTTTCAGCAAACCACAATATTCCAGATGAAAAATGAAAGAAAATGAATTACATAATGAATGTTAAGACATTTCAAGCAGATACTTCGCCTATAGCCCCCAACCATGGAACATCTCCCTCAGTGCGACCTATTTATCATTCTAAAAGCGGTTAAGCATACACTATTTGAAAATTAAAGTTACTCACTTTAGTGACTAGAGTAGCTATAGTCCTTAGTCCCCTTTCCTCCATCCTTGTGGGCGTCCCCCAACATGAAATGAAAATTAAATTATATTTTATTTATATTGCAGTCGTACACAAGTGTTTCAGAGCGCAACCAGGCAAAAAGGGAGGGGAACAAGGGAGAGAAAAAACAGAAAACAAAACAGCGATCTTACTAGGCCCAGTGACATTTAAGAAAGCGCAAGTGCATGGGAAAGGAAAATGGGGGAAAAGTGCAAGGAAGGGGGGGGAGTGGAAAGTGCGAAGCAGAGGAGAGAAAACATAAATAAATATTAAATAGAATAAATAATAATTAAGGAGACAGTACCGGAAACTTTGGCAGCGGAAAACTGATGTTCCCCTTTAAATTTAGTCCAGCGCACAGGGGCGTGGCCCGGGGTGTGGGAACGCCCCCTTCAGCACCTCATTCAAGTCCCCTTTTTAACACATCGGACACTTTAATACCTAGTTATACTGAATACTTTAGCCCCAAGTAGGGGTGGGAATGGAGGAAATGGGACTAGGAGTACTATAGTCACCAAAGTGAGTAACTTTAATTACTCATACGTCCTGTCCCTTTTGCTCCATTCTTGTGGGTTATTCCACCGAACAAGACCATAGGGTGGAGCTGTTGCAACCTGGCTCATATCTAACTATCTAGGGCGAAGCAAAAAGCTTATTCAGAACCGCCTGACCGAATTCTGCATCATGATTGGAGCTGGCATCCAGGGAATAGTGCTAACAGAACGCCGACGGAGTGGCCCAAGTAGCCACCCTGCTGATGCCATCCCAGGACGCATGTCTCTGAAACGCAAAGTGACCTTAACTTTAAACGCATGGGCATGAATCCCCTGAGGAACTGGTTTGCCCATGGCTGTATATGCTTCTGAAATGCCCTAGACCATCCACTGGGCGATAGAAGCATAGAAGCTTTGGAAGCCTGGTTGCCGGGAGACATGCCCACAAACGTGACGAACAATGCCTCCGACTTCCTGAAAGACTTAGTCCGGGAGAGGTAGAACTTTAGGACCCTTGTGAGGTCCAAGGAATGCAAAGCCCTTTCAATATCCGACTGCGGGTTCGGAAAGAACAATGTTAGGCAGATTTCCTGATTCAAATGGAATGGAGTGACCACCTTGGGCAAAAGATTAGAATGGATGTGCAAGATAACCATATTGCTGTAAAATGTGATGAAAGACTTGCAGGATGACAGAGCCTGTAGCTCACTGACCCTGCGGCCAAAGTGAGCGCCACCAGCAACACTATGTCCACAGAGGCAATTGGCTCAAAAGGTTTGCGCTGCAAGGCCGCAAGAACCACGTTTAGGACCCAGACCGATGAAGCCTCGGCACTGGAGGAAAGAGCCTAGACAATCCCTTGAAGTGGGCCTTAACCACTGGGTTGGCTGCAGAAAAAACATGCTCTGGGGAATTCTTGTAGGCCCCAATGGCTGCCTGATAGGTACGGCAGGTATCGATCTGAACGCCCGAATGAGCTAGGTGTGTGGAAAAAGCCAGCACTTCATCCAGGGAACAGGTAAGGTGGTCAATCGCCTTGTGGCGAGCCCAGTGCAAAACCTAGTCCACTTGCTCTTGTACTGGACCCACGTAGCTGGCCTCCTGAATGATGTGCCAGTTGTCCTCAGAGAACTGAGCATGGTGGAGTTTCAGCTGGTCAGGAACCAAGCTGCTAGGGCCAGCCTGGCCGGGTGCTCCACCACCCTACCCTACTTCGTCAGGAAGCCCCTACCAGGCATCGGAAGGTGGACCGGTCCCTGAGAGCACAACTGCAGTAGATTGGATAACCAAGCCCTAGATGGCCAGTGCGGGGCTATTAGGATGAGGCTGCACCCCACTGACGTCTGGAACTTGCACAGGGTACGCTGGAGCAAAGATGGATGAGGAAACGCATAGCACGGGTGGCCGTGCCAGCATAGAGACCCCCTAGAGACCCTGCACTCTGGCCCACCCAAGAGGCAAACCGAGGGCACTTGGAATTCAGAGGAGATGCGCATGAGTCCAGATCCGAAAACCCCCATCTCTGGAACAGGGGTGAGCAACAAGTTGATGTGCAACTCCCACTTGTACGTGTTGAACCCCAAGAGGCTGAGCTGGTCCGCTTCCACACTGCTGTCCAGCGGGAGCCGGACTATAAAAAATCCAAATCCCTTCCCTGCTGGTTCAGGTAAAACATTGTTGTGAAATTGTCGGTCCTGACCAGAACCGCTGTGTCCCTGATGAGAGAAGGAAAAGCCTTGAGCACCAGGCCCACGACCCTGAGTTTGAGCCCTGGACCATGCGCCATGAATGGAGTAGCCCTCCAGAGTTGACCCCCATCCTGAAAGTGAGGAATCAGTCGTCACCATGAGAGTTGGCTCCGGCCGGGTAAAGGAAACTCCCACTGTTACGTTGCCATGTATCAACCACCAGCAAAGGTCTGGGAGGCGGAGCAAGGGTATTGGGATCCTGTCTGACTGAGACCCCGTCTCCTGGTACCAATTGACCACCAGGTGGAGCTGCAGTCGTCTCATCTTGAGGCAGGCGTGCTGAGCCGTGAGCATGCAAGATGCAATCAGCCCCATGAGGTGCTGGAACCACCATTGCAAGGTGGTCGAGTTGACAAGAAAGTGCCCTATCGCTGTGCAGAGGGAAAGGAGCCTCTCGGGCATGAGGAACACCACCTGCACCACCTTTTCCCAGTGAACTCCAAGCAAAACCATATCCTGGGCGGGTGTCAGCTGCGACAGTTGAGGGAAAAGCCCAGCTGGTGAAGAACGTCTGCCAGCCATTGGCAGGAGTACACCACCCCCACAGGTTCGAACTGGCCCTGGTCAGCAAGTTGTCCGGATAAGCGTATAGGTGGTAGCTCTTCAGGTGGTCGAGACCAGCCCCCACATTCATCTGCTTTGTGAACACACGAGGAGCTGAATTGAGGCCAAAAGGCAGCACCTTGTACTGGATGTCGTACGACATAACCGTGAACCACAGAAACTTCCGATGCGGAAGGTAAATGGGGACATGAAGGTACATATTCTTGAGATCTAGGGAACACATCTAGTCCCCTGCGCACAAAGACTCTGCTACTTGCGCGGAGTAATCATCCTGAAGCATTCGAGCAGTAAAGACAGGTTTAGAAATGACAAGTCCAGGGCTACCCTCAGGCCAACCTGGTTTTTCTTGGGTACTGCAGAAATCTTGGTGTGGAAGCCAGAGCCCCTGTCTGACAGAGGAACCGGCTCCACCGCCTGCATCTCCAAAAGAGAAAGGATCTCCTGTAAAAGGTCCGAGTCCCTATCTGACGTAGAGGAGGAACAAATGGGTGTTCAGTCATCATTTCGAGAAAAAAAATGTCGAAAGACAATTTCGAAAAAATAATGTCGAAAAAAAAAATATTTAATTCTTTATTTTTTTATTTATATATTTTTTGGGGGTTTCGCAAGTAAAAAAAAGGTACAAAAAAAGGGTGTTTTGGGGGAACCCCCCTTTTTGAATAAAAAACATAGTGAAAAAGAAATTCATATTTTTTTTCAAAATTAAGACTTTCCACATTTTGGTATTCAAAATGATCACTATAAACCGAACAAATGGTAGAGGAAAAGGAAGAGGAATAATGAAGCCTATGGAGACTATAGAAAGGATCCAAGGACTCAACGCTTCCAGCTGTCCTGGAAGAGAGCCAGCCGACCCCCTAAAGGCAAGCTGTGCTCCATGACCGATACGTCACTGCTTCTTGGCATCTGAGACGGGAGTGGAGAAAACCGCACAAAGTCCTCTGCTGCTCCCTCCTGTTGTCACTGGGCAACCTGTCAGGCCTTTGTGCACCACGGTCTGGAAACCCCTTGAAGCCGGTGAAAGTGTGGGGTTTGAAGTCAGTCCTACCCTGAGACTAAGGGAAGGACTTCTGCCCTGGCTTAGTCAGGATGGCCAAGGACTTGGCGGTCTCTGTAGATCTCTTCTTCTTTGTCAACTCTCAAAAGGAAGATTCAGGATCCGCTCTTGCCCATCTGCTGAGACTTTAGTGGCAAGCATCCACGCAATCCGTCTCATCTCGACCCCCATGCACAGCCCTCTGCTGGTTGTGTCGATGTGGGAGACCGAAGACTCCATGAGGTCCTGCACAACAGCCCCCGTATCTGCCAGACTGGCCTAAAAGAAGGCCTGCCTCTCTAGAGGGAGACCAGGCAGGAACTCCCTGAGCTTGTGCCGCAGCTTCTGGATCACCACAGTTAGGAGGGAGTCAGCGTTCACTTGCTGAAAATGCAGTCCTGAGATGACATAGCAACCTTTGTCAAAAGACTCAAGGACTTTGTCCTCCTTTGACAGACAACTGGAGGTGGCTCCCGCAGAGGAAGACGACGAACATGATGGTTTAGAACACATCAAGGCTGCAGCCACCACTGAAGAGTGAGGCTGGGGTGGGAGGCCAGGAGGACTTGCTCCCCATCAAAAAGCCTGAACCGGGTGTCCAATTTCTTGTTCATCTGGGCATTGGCCCTGGGCTTCTCCCAGACATTTTTTGCCACCTGCAGAACATCCTTCTGGAGAGGAATGACTGAGTGGCTCGTTGTGCACCTGGCCAAAACCTCTGCTAGAACTCCCAACTCATGGGGGGCCTCCTCTAGCCGGGGAAACCCCAAGAACGCTGCAAGTCCCTGAAGCTGTCATTAAAGGCCTTAAAAGATGCAGAACTTACGTCGTCCTGGGCGTCATCATCATCATCGCCATCATTGTCCACCCCTTACCCCTTTTCCCAGATGGAAGGGAGACCAGGTCCAGAGAAACCGGAGCCGGAGGGGTCCCCCCTTGATCCGGACCCGCAAATCGCTTTGAATTCAATGGCTGCTGCGGAGGAGGCTTTGGTGGTACAGGAGGAGGCGGAGGGGTTTGAAGAACCGGTGGAGCCTGGACCGGAGGAGGAACAGGCAATGGCACCGGCAGCACCGGAGGAACGGGCAGAGGGCCCAGAAGTTGAGGCCGGGGAGGCACAACCTGTGGGATCACTTCCTTGACTATACCCTTGAGGAGTTACCACAAAATGGAGTTGATAGGCGATTGCCTCCCGTTTATGCCTCAGTATTATAACACACCAATAACAGAAGGCTAAATAATTTACAAAGTTATTCCTAACGCTGAATCCCTAGCACAAAGTTAAATGCCCCCATCTGTAAAAAATCTCGTATCGATTGATTGAAGGCCCTAGTGAGTGCTGCTGAGCAGACTACAAGGGATGTCGAGATCCTGACCCTAAACTCTCTAAAACACTTTCCTAGTGTCTACAAGTGCACACAACACGGAGGTTGGTATTCTGTGTTTTAATCTTTCCTCCCCCACAGCGTGTGTCTTATCGTTAAAACAACAAAGTGACTCTGACCTGACGGTCAATAGAAGTATTCTTAAAAACAACCTGTTTTCTAACCACTGTGGTGTAGTGGAGAGAAAATGTGTGATGATAACAAACAATTTCTTTTAACAAGCCCTTTTCTTTGTTTATAAAGATTAAAACTGTTGTCAAGAGGACTGGTTGATAACCCAGACCCCAACACCCTTATAAACAAAGAAAAGGGCTTGTTAAAAGAAATAGTTTTAGTTATCATCACACATTTTCTCTCCACTACACCACAGTGGTTAGAAAATAGGTTGTTTTTAAGAATACTTCTATTGACCGTCAGGTCATAGAGTCACTTTGTTGTTTTAACAATAAGACACATGCTGTGGGGGCGGAAAGATTAAAACACAGAATACCGACCTCCATGTTGTGTGCACTTGTAGACACTAGGAAAGTGTTTTAGAGAGTGTAGGGTCAGGATCTCGACATCCCTTGTAGTCGGCTCAGCAGCACTCACTAGGGCCTTCAATCAATCAATACGAGATTTTTTACAGATAGGGGCATTTAACTTTGTGCTAGGGATTCAGCGTTAGGAATATCTTTGTAAATTAGCCTTCTGTTATTGGTGTGTTATTATACCCTTGTGAAGCCCTGTCATCTGCATGGAGGGTATGAGGAGGAGGAAGCGATCCTCGCACGCTGCTAGATCCCAAGGGGGTCGTCCCTCAGTAGCGATGGGTCCCCTTTCCTGATCGAAGCGCCAAGGTGCCTGTGGAGTGCAGTCATAAGGCTGTGATGGGTAGATTTATCCCTGTGGAGACCAACCGCCTGTACCATAAGGTCCACTGCTGCTTCACGAGGGAAGGGGACTTGAACCTTCTTGCAAAGCCCACTCAATGGGCGAGACACTGGGTAGGCCCTGTTCCGAATCCAAGATGAGTTCTGCTCTAGCAGACTCTGCCACGTGCTTGTCTGCCATATTGGGGCCTTGTGCCACAACCTGGGTGAGTGGGCGCAAAGGCTCCATGCCACGTGCAGGCTCAGACATGGGACGAGACTCCTTGGCCCTCGAAACTGAAACAGAAGCGTCAACCTATAGAAATAAAATATCAATTCACTTCAACCTCAGAGATAGCTCCGGCAGGCTCAGAGCCCTCGGCTCTCTGGCCGGTAGTTGAATCTCCCTGAACCACGAACTTGGAGGTGGCTCTGGTAGGCTGTGCGCCCTCAGCAAAAGAGCTAGTAGTCGTGATGGATCATGCTAAGGACTGACTCTTGGAGGTAGAGGACAACAATCCTTTGCCCACAGGGGCCGAAGAGGACCTTGATCGCCCCTCCGTGGACTGCCCGGTAGAGCTCCTGAGCCCCTTGGCTTGGGAGGCAGTAGCCTTGCTGGCCTCGGGTCTGTCGACGGAGTGCCCAAAAGAGCACCTGGGCCCTTCAGCTTCGGAGCCAGTAGCCTTAACGGCCTCGGTTCTCCCAGAACCAGATTCCAAGATACTTTGCCTGTGGAAACCCACGGAAAAAAGTCTCCGCCCTGAGGAGCCATACTAAACAAAGGTCCTACCTTATCCTGACGTGGGGTCCTGGAGATGATCTCTTTATGATGACCTGGGGGAGCCTCCAGCATGAAAGACGATTCTTCAAATTCCTGTGACCGAGGGCACTGCAGGCCGCCAGCGGTGGTGGGGCCCCCAGGCACTCAAGACAGAGCGCATGGGGGTCTGAGGCCTGGAACAAGCGATCGCAGGACGCATATCTCGTGAATCCTCCTTCAGCCGACATGCACCAAGGGGAGGCGAGGCACCAAAGGGAGGTGAAGATTTGAAAAGACAAGAACAGGGAGCAAGCAGGGTTAAAAAGTCTCTGCGCCTAGCTGCCAGGTCCAACACCGTCCGTGCGGGAAAAGGGACTGAGGTGAGGTGCCGTAGAGCGGGGCCTTGGCGGGCGTTCCCATGGCCAGGGCTGTCCCCCCCCACCCCCGCTCATTGCACTAAATTTAAAGGGGAAGCTCAATTTTTCTCTGCCAAAAATTCTGGTACTGTCCCTATGTTGGGGGACGCCCACAAGGATAGAGGAAAGGGGACGGAACATATATAGAGGAAAGGGGACGGAACATATGAGTACAATGGACTGTTGAAGCCTACAACTACTGATTCAAAAGCCTGCATTCCTGCTTGCGAATACTTCTACCAGAGCAGTAGGAGGGTTACATGCCATGATTTTGAGAGTTCCTAATATTATTTTCCTTAAGGATAAAGTTGTTCTTAAAACAGTTCCTTCTTTAATTACAAAGGTTCTCACTGAATTTCTTTTAACTAAGAGAAGAGTGCTCTATTGCTAGGAGGCATGCCACAACTAGATGAGCAAGCATGGCACTATATCCCTAGTATGCCTGATAACACAGTTCGGTGGGCTCTGTAGCCCTAGGAAGCCTGATCAACCTGGCAAGTGTCTCAAACTGAGGGATCAACAGGGAACTATAAAGTGGGTTGTACCTTTTGTTTATTCTACAAATCACAGGTGTGGGGGGGGGAAAGCCTATGGGATGGCTTTAACAGAACAGGATTACTTCTCAGTATAAAAGTGCAAAAGGTTCAAAGGAAATACAAGCGAGAGGCATTTTCAAGCACAAATATTATGAACAGTGCCGTCATGAGTCCACATTCCTTAGTCAACAACATCTTGTGGCCTAGGTTTAATCGCACTGCATGGATCACACAAAGTAATTCATGGTTCCAGAGATGCTCAGGATCCAGGATGTTTTGGTGGCAGTCTTAGCAAATGTAGATCTGCATCCAGATGACAGTTGATTTCTTCCCTGCCTGTCACGGGTGGATTATCTGGTTGTAGTTCTTATTGTTATGCACACTAGCTAAGGGTGATATGCAGAATTCAAGGGTTTCTCCACTGGTCTCCTCTTGGCTCTGGGTTCTTAGCCCTTCACACAGCATTCTCGATCTCTTAGCTCTGGCTTTGGGCTCAGAAAGATATGGCCAAAGGTCCTTCCCTTCTATTTCAGAAACCGTGTTGCTTTCCTCAGCCTCTGTCTGGTTTCCTCTCTTCATCTCTTTAATGCTGGATCTTTTTCCCCTCCTTCATTTCTCTCAGACTCTTTTCCAAAGCCAATGTACTCTTCACTCCTCTGCTTTTCTCTTCTTTGCCTTGGCCGTTCCCTTCCATGCCATCCTCCCTCCTCCTCCTTGATCTGTCCACCATACAGCTCCAACCTCTACCTTGCACTGTTCCTTTCTCCTCCTCCAACTTCAGCCTCTCTGAACCTTCTCTCTTCCTCCTCCTTCCTCACTCACATTGCACAACTCTGCTCTTGCAAACACCTTCCAAATTCCCTTACTTAGGCACACTAATGGGTTTACAGGAGATACATTGGCCCCGTTGGTGGTATGATATATGATATGGCATTTACAACGTGCCTATACACAAGTGTTTCAAGGCACAACAAGGAAAGGGAGGGGGAACAAAGGGAAGACAGAGACAAAGATCTTACTAGGCCAGGTGACATTGAGATCGCGCAAGTGCAGGGTGGGGGGGGGAGTGCAGAGGGAATGGGGAGAGGGGCAGAGCAGTGCATAGGATAAACAGTAAACAAATAAAGACAATAAATAAAAGTACGGCCAGCTGGTGGCAAGGGTAAGTGCAGACATCAGGTGTCAAGTGCAGGTAGGGGGCTGTAGGGATACAGAAACAGTCCCTGAGTACAAGGGTTGCCATGGGGGAAGTGCAAGAGTACAACTGGCAGGGAGGGGACCTGGGCCCGATATCAGAGGGTAGCCAAAGAAGCAAAGAGGACGGTCTTGCGGTGCTTCCGGAACTGGAGATGGTTCTCAAGTTTCAGAGAGGCAAGGAGGCAGTTCCAGAGGGAGGCCCCAGCCGAAGAAAGAGATATACCACCAATGTGTTGCTTGGAGAAGCGACTGACCCTGAGGGTCTTGGAGGCAGATGAGCGAAGAGCTCAAGAAGGAAGATATTTACGAAGAGAGAGTTGAAGGTGTTGAGGCCCCAGGCCCCAGAAGGCCTTGTGGACAATGCAGAGGGTTTTGAACTTAATCCTCACCGCCACTGGGAGCCAGTCCAGAGATTTCAGTCCTGGAGAGATACCATCCCTGGGCTTGAGGCCAAGGACAAGTCTTGCAGTCCTGTTTCGGATGAATTGCAGAGGGCGGAGATTAGAGGCAGGAAGATTTAGAAAGAAGCTGTTGCAGTAGTCCAGCCTAGAGAGAACCAGGACTCTGGAAACAGTGAGCTTCTGGTGGAAGTAGAGGAAAGGAAGAATACCTCTGAGGAGGTACAGCTGGTAGTGTGACGTCTTAGAGACGTAAGAGATGTGAGGAGAGAAGGAGAGTGTGGAGTCGAAGATGACCTTGAGGTTTTTAGCCTCACAGGTGGGAGCAGGAAGAGGGCCAAGAGAGGCCGGCCAGATAGTGACAGGAAAGGAGGGAGAAGGTGTGCTGATGAGGAGAATCTCAGTCTTACTGGCATTAAGGCAGAGATCATTGGCGACACACCACCCCTGGATAGCAGATAGACAGTCAGAGATGAGAAAAGGAGAAGAGGTTGTGAAGGGAGCCTGAAAATGAGTTGAGTGTCATTCGCATAGCACTGAAAGTTGGGGAAGACAGCAGCAATGCGGTGGGCAAGAAGTGACAGGTATTGGTTGAAAAGCCAGGGAGAGAGGTTAGACCCCTGGGGAACACCATAGGTAGAGATCGAGAGTAAGGACCCAAGTTGGACCTGGGAGGGTCTATCAGAGAGGAAAGAAGTCAGCCAAGCCAGGGCCTGATCAATGATAACCAAGTTATCACGGAGACGGTTGATCAGGATGGCATGGTTGACCGTGTCAAAGGCAGAAGAGAGATGAAGTAAGATGAGGACACAGGGGGTGTTGGAATCAAGGCTGGAGATCAGGTCTTCATGGATGTTCAGGAGAGCAGTTTCTGTGCTTCTGGCAGCTCTGAAGCCAGACTGATGGTCATGGAGACAACCAACAGATTCAGTGTGAAGATTAAGCTGGGAGATGTCGAGCTTTTCCAGGAGTTTGTCTAGGAAAGGAGTGATGGAGAATGGGTGATAGTTAGCCGGGCAGTAATGGTTGGCAGAGGGTTTCTTAAGAAGAGGATGCACAAGGGAGTGCTTCAGGGGGTAAGGGAAGACTCCAGCAGTTAAGGAGTGGTTGCAGAGGTCAGCCAGAGCAAGAGCCAGGGTGTCAATGTGCTCCTTGATGGTTTTGGAGGAACAGGGGTAATCCTGTTTTGACAAGACTTTCATAGATCGGCTGGGGAGAACAGGGGAAAGGCAGAGAAGGGGGCAGGAGAGGTGGCTGCAGAAAGGCCATAGGAAGAAAAGGGAGTAGAGGGAGGAGTGGAAGAAGAAGAGAGAGAGGACATGATGTCTTGAGTTTTAGAGATGAAATGAGAAGACAGGGCCGCGCAGAGGGCCTGGGAGGGGACAGAAGAGGTAGAGATTACAGCAGGATTGGCCAGCTCCTTGCAGATTTTAAAGAGTTCAGCTGAGTTGTTAAATGCCGCAGAGACGCATGCTTGGATGTGGGCTCTCTTCTTGGTACGGACAGAGTTGGTATTGCCTTTGGAGCAGGCGGCAGGCCAGTTTGTCAGAGGGTGTACCGGAAGCACACCATTTCCTCTCAGCCACCCTGTACTTGCGTTTAAAGGTGATGAGGTCAGAGTCATACCAAGAGTTGCACTTGGCTATGGGCTTTAAGCGGATCCTCATGACAGGGGCAAGAACAACGAGGGTATCAGACATAGCAGAGTGGAGCATGGAAAGGGCTGTGTCAGGGTGTGAGTCAGCCAAAGGGGGTGGGGGGTGAGAAAGTGGCAGCGAAAGCCTCAACTGACACACACTTCATGGTCGGATAACCAAGAAGGTAGGTGGCAGTGGTGGGGTTGGCTTGGCCTGAGGGGTAGAGAGGGTGAGCTGGGAGGAAAGGAGAAAGTGATCACTCCAGGAGATTGAAAGGGGTAGGTCTGAAGAGACCAGAACATCCAGAATGTGCCCTGCAGAGTGAGTAGGGCCAGAGGGGAGAATAGAAAGTGAGAGAGAGTCTCAGAGGTCGAGAAAGAGTCCGGAGGAAGCACAGGAATCATCCAGATGGATGTTAAAGTCTCCAACAAGGAGGAGTTGAGTGGTCGAGACCAGGAGGGAAGAGGAGAGGTCCGCCCACTCAGAGAGGAAGGAGGAGATCTGACCAGGTGGACGATAGATGGTAGAGAGAGAGAGCGCCTGCAGACGAGGCATTCGAAAGATGAGTAAGCCTGCGTAGGAATGACAGAGACAGGAATCCACTCAGGGAAGATCAGGGCTACGCCTCCTCCAGAACGGTTGGATCTGGGCACAGAGAGGATCCTGTAGCCATCACAGAGGAGAGTGCCAAAGCTTGTGACAGAGCTGGCCGTGAACCATGTCTTGATGAGACCGAGGACATCGAGGTCAAGTTCCTCCAGGAGGTGGCAGATGTCAGAGGAGTGTTTGACAGCTGAGCGAGAGTTTAGAGTGGCAATATGGAGAAAGTTACCGTCCTTGAAAGACTTCTGGGGAGGGGTACAGATCAGAGGTACACCCTGCGGAGGTGTAGAAGAAACCTGGGGGGGGGCAGAGGAAGGAGGAGGAGAGGGCAAGAAAGCCAAGGCAGAGCCAGCAAGGGGGAGGCGGGTAAAGAAGCTGTGGAGGGGTGGGAGGGGATAGCAGGATAAGAAAGGAAATTGATGAGGCACAGGAAGCATCTATCAAAGAGGAGAAGGTTGGCTTGAGGGCCTTGGACCAAGACGGTACCATTCAAGTAAACATTCATATTGACCTTAGAGAGTGGAAGGAGGCCAGGACGGCCTCCCACCGGGTGCCACCATTAATGGGAGAAGAAGAGAAAGGAGACAGAGACCATATGTAGATTAGGTCTGGCGAGGGAACGACAAAGAGGATGTCGGTGAGGGTTTGCACTGGTATAGGTGTCAGCGATAGGGAGGCCTGGGTTGAAGACCAGGATGTCCTTTTTAAGCTTCTTCCTACCAGATTTTGCGAGGAGAGCAGGATAGTTGATAGAGATAGTCGCTGCCGGTTGATGGCTGGCCACTGGCTTCCCCTGCTGACACCTGCAGACACTAGATGGAGCCGCATCTGTGGGAGCCGCCCTTTCCGTAGGGGCCCTTAGCCGCAGGGGCTGCACAGGCACAGGGCTGCCCTGGCAGGGTCAGTTAAGAGGAGCAAAGCTTACCAGGAGAGGTGGGCGGACTGGCAGGCAGGAGGAGGGTGGGGAAGGGAGAAGGAGAGAGTCAGGAAACCAGCGTGGATGTCGGGGACTGGGGGGGCTCAAGAAGTTTTAAAAATGAATTTCTAGGCCCAGGAGGATCCAAGAAGCCGCACTCAATGGGTGAAACCGCCAAGGAAAGTGGCACACTCGCAACAATGCCAGCAGCTAGTCCAGGCAGGAAGGACACAGTGTTCAATCAGGGCAAGCGGGCGGGTTGGGATACGGGAGGAGGGAGAGGAAGGGAGAAGGAGAGGGTCAGGAAACCAGTATGGATGCCGGGGCCTGTGGGGGCTCAAGAAATTTTAAAAATGAATATCTAGACCCAGGAGGGTCCAAGAAGCAGCACTAACCAGGTGAAAACACCTGGTAGGAGCAAGGGACTGGTTTGTAGGGATTGGGCCTCCCCCCCCTAAACATTTATGTCAAATACTTTTTTTTTAAATTTATTTTTATTAATTTAAACAAACAAAACAAACAATACAACTTTTCAGGACGTACATAACCAATATCAAACCATCACATTATACAGTGTTATTCTCCGTCCTCCTCTTCCCCCCCCACAAACCAAGTCGGCTCATCTGTGTCATCTACAGGAGCATTTTCGGGAATCGGCGTGCTTGTAGACTCGTCTGAGTCTTCCGTTTCATAATTAACCTGGTGGGGGTTTGCCATAGAGGTGTCATGATGCCTGCCGCCGGGCATCCAGACCAAGTCCATCAACCCAGGACACAGGCATCATGTCATCTGGAGCAAGCCCAGCAACCCCTGTTAGGGGCCATCTGGGTACAGTCCTGGCTCCTGTGGCGCCAGGCTCATATGAGACATCAGTCCTGGCGCCATAGGCGCCAGGCTCATATGTTTAAACTTACCTGATGCAGACCATGCTGCAAGGAATCCAAGCCCTTGTGAGGCTTGGAAGGGACTACTTTACCTAGGAAACTATTTCGTTACTTGGCCGTGGTTGTGGAGGAATACGTGGTTGTGGAGGAATACTTACCTGGAACTACTTTGGAGGCTATTCAAACCACACCCGAAGAGCAGCACATGCTTCGCGTTATTCTGCATCCTGCAGCGTGACGCTCACCGTGCCTGCAGTCAGCATCGAGCATCCTGCCACGCCCGCTTCGAGTCCAGAGCACAAGAAAGGTTAGAACAAGAACATTACTGGATTTCTTACCCGATTTCAGATTCAACTCATCTTTGAACCAGAAAAAGACTTCATTTTAAACGTGTCGCTTCGCCAGCAGCAGCACCGCTCCATACTTACCGTTCCGCGCAGCACCACCACGGTCCGGCGCGGTCTCTATCACTTGGTTACCGCATTCCAGCACCTAAGGGGGAACAAGGAAAAAACGACAAGGTGAGCCAAGGGAACAAACAAGGACAATCTCTTTCCATCATACATTTACCTGATTTTACCGCCGGAGGTATTAATCACCAGCACGCCAAATCCTCTTTCGCCGCAGCTGCGTGAAAAGAGAAAGCAGCAAGTTTAACCTTGGCAACTTTTACCGGACAGGGTTGGATAACACAGACGCTTACCTGATTGCTTTCAGCTGCCATAAGACGACCTTCTTTTGGATCTAAGCTGCAACAGAAAACAAAGGAATTGGACAGAGTGATTACTCAGACATTGTGAACTCTTTAGAACTCTTCCAATATCTTCAAGCCATTGGACTAACTGGCCATCAACGCGACCCTGCATTCCTCCCAGGATGGAGAGCTCATCATTCAAAACTATAAGGTGAGCTTTGTGAAAGGGAATATCGGAGGTGATAAGTGGGAATGCAGTGAGGTGGGAATACTCGAATCCACGGGTGGCTAATTCCCTTTCCCCGTCTTTAGTAGACTAATTCCACGGGTCAAGCAGACGAAGCTAGGTGGGCCAGTCCAGTCAGTCATCTCTGCACTATGCATCACACTGGCGGAGACCGTGGGAGCCAGGTGAGCGTAACAAGAGGCCACCAATTGTCGCCAGGCTATCAGGGGGCCCACTTCCTCCTCTCCCTCCCTGGTAGCAGCTTCAAACCATACTGCGGATTCTGCTTCCGCCCATCTCAGGAGGTCCGCCCACCATGTCTCCACCCTAGGCCATTGGGCCGCCTCCCAACACATTGCAATCCTGCGCTTGGCCAGGATATAAGCCAGGTCCTTCATCTTGCTTATGTGCTTTAGATTGCGTGGCCTGGGAAAAATCCTGAGCATGCATGCCCAAGCCGACTCCACATCCAGCACCACTCCCCCACAGGCCATTTTAGTCTTTATTTCGTCCCAAAATCTGTGCACCTCGGGACAAGCCCAGAACATATGCAGCAGCCCCGCTTCCACCTCCCCACACCTGGGGCATTTCTGTACAGCTGAACCTCCAAACCTGGCTATTTTCCCAGGGGTCAGATAAGCCCTGTGGGTGCCATACAACTGGATCTGCGGTGTCTCGCATTCCGGGAGAGCTTTTTATGGTACCTTTGAGCTCTCTCCCATTGTCCCTCTGTCAAGGGTTCTCCTACCTCCTCCTCCCAGTCCTGCCTCAGTTGAAGCAGCTCCTTCCCTACCTTTGCTCTCAGGAGCTCATATATCCTGGATATTTCATGCCCGTCCTCTGAGACATCATACATCATTTCCAGGGCGGCATCAGGGTCGTCCGCCAGCACCGTCTCAGGCCACCTCCCCCTCACACGTTTCATGAGCCTGGTGTAAGTTGTATATTGGCCTCTATGCACCCCTGTCTCTTCCTGCAACCTCTGAAATTCTAATGCCTCCCCTTCCTGCCATATATCCCCGAGGGTGGCCAAGCCCACCGGTTCCCAGTATCTGCGGACTACCTCAAGCAATTGAGAGTCGTTCCCACATAGCGCCACCAGCGGGACCTGCTGAGAGAGCGGATCTGGATCACCCACCGTTCTCCATGTTCTGCACCAGACCTCCCAGCCCAGCTTCAATAGTCTCCCTCTTCCCACCATTTTACTCTTTTGTAGCCACACCGTCTCTCTGAAAAAGTATGGAGCCGAGTCACCCTGCAAGAGCCTAGCTTCTGCCGAGTCCTCTGCCGACAACCACCTGGCCACAAACAGAAGCTGCCACGCCAGATAATAAAGTTCAAAGTTTGGCAGGTTTATGCCCCCCCCCTGTCACTATAGTTCTGTAGTTTCCACAGGGCCACTCTATTCCTGGAGTTGCCCCATATGAAGCCCCTGCACATACCATGAAGTCTCACGAAAAAGCGTCTGGGAATCAAATACGGGACATTCACAAAAAAATGCAAGAGTCTGGGCAAAACCACCATTTTGAGCAGGGCTGCTCTCCCCATCATGGATAGGGGTAATCTAGAACAGAACACCATGCTATTCTTAACTCCCTCGATCGCTTTCTCTGTATTATGTTTGTGCTCTGTCTCTATCCTATGATAAATGTTTACTCCCAGATACCTGAATGTCACAGTCTGCCAGGGTATTTGCAGGATAGGCAGCCTCTCCAATGGGACACTCTTATACCTTCCCAAGGGGAACAAACTAGACTTCCCGGGGTTCACAGATATGCCCGAGAGGGTGGCATAACGATCCATCACCTCCAACACATATTGTAGGTTCTCCTTCTGGTAGCGCAAATAGAGGAGCATGTCATCTGCATACAGCGATATCAGGTGTATACCTCTTATCGTACGAATCCCCACCTCCCCGTATTGTTGTCGCAGGCATATTGCCAACGGCTCTAATGCCAGAATGTATTACATGGGTGACCATGGGCATCCCTGTCTGGCCCCCCTGCTGAGTTGCCATTTATCTGAAATTGTGGATCCCGTTTTAACTCTCGCTATCGGGGTGGTATATAACATATGGACCCACCCGATATATCCAGGTCCCATTCCGTATCCTTTCAGGGTCGCTTTCAACCATGGCCACCGCACCGGATCAAAGGCGTTAACCGTGTCTAGCGACACGATAGCCAACTCGCCCGTGTCTTCCTCGGTGTAATCAATGATATGATGCAGCCTCCTATGATTGTCTGTGATATTCCTGCCGGGGACATAGCCCGTCTGGTCTGGGTGTATCAACTTGCCAATTACCCTCTTTAGCCTATTGGCTAGCACTGCCGTAAGTATTTTACTGTCCTGATTGAGCATGGACAAGGGTCTATAGGACCCACACTCCATGGCTGGCTTGCCTGGTTTCAGGAGTGGGATGATCACTGCCTCGCAGAGGGACGACGGCAGTTCCCCCCGCTCATAGGCTTCATTAAACATGGCAAGCAGCGGCTGAAGTAGCTCCAGCTTATATGTATTATAAAACTCGCTAGGCAACCCATCCGACCCGGCCGCCTTACATGTGGGCAGATGTTGGATCACCACCTCCAGTTTGTCTGAGGTAATGGGGGCGTCCAAATCTGCACGTTCTAGGTCATCCAGGGTAGGCAGCCCTATATCCTCTATTGTTTCCAGTATGTATGTGTCCTCATATAATCGTCTATAATACTTGAGGAACTCCTCATTTACCCCCTCCTGGGAATTACGGATTTGACCTTCCACATCCCTGATCTCTCTGATCACCGAGCGGGGGGTCTCATTCTTGTACAACCAGGCCAGCATTCTAGCCGGCTTATCCCCCCCTGAATGTAGCCTCTCCGTGTATTTCTTGTAATTTAATTTACATAATCTGTCCCAGAGTCCACTGCAGGTTAACTGTAAGTCATTTATATTGGCACTGTCCTCACGGGTGGTTTCCTCATTTTGTGTAAGACCCACCAGCTCTCTTTCTGTTTCATGAAGTTCCCGTTCAATGCCCCCTTGGGGCCCTTTAGATTTTGATATAGCTACCCCCCGCACCACCACCTTAAATGCCTCCCTGTCATGATCTCTGCTTCCAAAAGGTCAGGGTTTTCCCAACTCCCTTGGAAGCAGATCCATAACCCAGGTTCCGAGTGCCAACCAGTCCCAATTGGGACCTTTTGGACCCAGTCCTGGCGCCAGTGGCACCAGGCTCATAAATATGCCCAGTCCCAGCGCTGGAAGCGCCGGGCTCATAATGCTTGGGTGGACTTACCTGCAGCAGACCATGCTGCTTACTTGCCTGCCAGTTGAGCCTCTGATCCTCTTCTGTTTGGAACTACTTTTCCTGTTGGGTGGGGCAGGAGCCACTCCCTAGATTCAGAACACTGGAACTCTTCTGGAAAGCAGGAACTCTTTTCTTACCTAGGCGTGGCTGTGGAAGGAGACACCTATTTGGAACTACTTTTCCTGTTGGGTGGGGCAGGAGCCACTCCCTAGATTCAGAACACTGGAACTCTTCTGGAAAGCAGGAACTCTTTTCTTACCTAGGCGTGGCTGTGGAAGGAGACACCTAAGCACTACAGGAGGCTATTCAAACCACACCCGATGGATGAATCTTGCTTTGCGTTATTCTGCATCCTCTGCAGCAGAACGCTCATCGTGTCTTCTGCATCTGATCCTGGGCCTAAGGAAAAAGGCTTACCATCCTGAATCCAGTCTTCAGCAACACCTATAAAGACAAGAAAGAACAGGTTAGCATTACGGTCTTCAGTGACAGCTCTTCACTTACCTGGTCCATCGGCTGTCACCAACGCCTCGCGCTGCATTCCGGCATCTGAAAGACAAAGGCTTACCTACTTTTCGTGCGCTCCGGAGGTCTTCACTCTGCATTCCGGCATCTGAAAGACAAAAGCTTACCAACTCTTCGCACGCTCCGGAGGCCTTCGGCGCTGCATCCCGCATCTGAAAGACAAAACAAGGTGCGTTTAAAGACATTGGGGAACTTTAATACTCACGTGCCATTACTCCTTTCCACATCTAACCCAGTGGGTATTCCGGCACCCTGCAGCCGCTCCGAACTTGTACCTGCAAAATAAAAAGACAGTTAGAGCGCTTACTTATGTGCTTCCAGGCGCTTCTATTCATCACACGGGCTCCATCTTCAACTCACTTCAGCCCGTCATCCGCCATCGCCGGAACCCTGCAAAACAAGAGACATCATTACTAAAGACTTTGAAGACATTAGAATTACTCGAAACTTACCGTTCGTGCAGTAAACGACGGACAGCAGTCCTCTGAAGTCAAGAGGCCTGCTCCCCTTATCCAGTGAAGAAACTGGTTACAGCACCCTGCCCCGAGGCAGATGGAGAGCACAGCGTTCACTTACCTAAGGTGAGAGCGTTAACCTTCGGGGTTCTACAGGAGAAGAGAAAGGGAAGAAGAGAGAGACATTCAATAACCCAGTTCCTTAATCCCATATTTTCTATCTGTAGACATCTTACCCTTCGAGTCAGACATACAGTGCACAGAGGTCCAGCCCAAAGAGCCAGCCGTGTGTTACACATCACCTTTGAAGATACGGTATACGCCCAGTCAAGACCGGCGCCTCTACGGGAATCAGGTGAGCGTTACACTCCCATACTGTTCCCACAGAGCGTACACTGCCCGTGTTAATTTCAAAATATTCCTCGATGGCCTCCCTCCGGTCCTCACGGAACCCCGCATCTTGTAATGCCTCAGTTCTGAGCCTCCATGTCGGGATACGCGCCTTGGGGGGTTGATGTCGCCACTCTACGACCAAAAGTGAATGGTCGGATAGTACCCGGGCCTTGTATTCCGCTCCCACCATTTCTCCCACTATCTCAGCTGCAGTAAACACATAATCCAGCCTCGTGTGCAAGTCATGTGGTGCTGCGTAGTGCGAATATTGCCTATCCCTTGGATGCAGCCTTCTCCACACATCCTCTAGGCCTTTCAACATTGTCCCCAGCGCTTTAGCCGCTGGCGCCAGCTTCCCCGATTTGTCATCTGACAAATCTATTCTAGGGTTCAGGGTACAATTAAAGTCCCCTCCCCACACCATCGCGCCACCCATCAGGGGGTTTAATCTTGCTGTAAAGGAACCTAAAATAAGCCGCCGTATCATGGTTAGGGGCGTACACATTTATGATATGCACTTCTCTGTTCTCCAGGAGTCCCGTCACCACCACCATTCTGCCCTCTGGGTCTATTGTCGAACTGAGCACCTGAAACGGCATGTGCGGTGCCACCCATGTGACCACTCCTCTTGCATATGCCGAATACGTGGCCCCTATGACGTTACCCCTCCATTTTCTCCTGAACACCTCCAACTTCTCCTTTGTGAGGTGAGTCTCCTGTAGCAAGGCTATGTCAATATGCTTTCTTTTTAGATACAGCATCACTTTATTACATTTTAGATAACTATTGAGGCCCCGCACGTTCCAGGTCGCCACTCTGAGATTACCCGATGCCATCTACTCGGTATACTCCCAATCCACCCTTCCCTCCGATGCTTCCCTTGATGGCCCGTTTTCCGACTCTTACCCTTCCCAACCTCAACAATTCCCCCCCCACCCTGTACCCCAACTCCACCCCACTGCACACAACCCGACCCGACCCCTCCCCCCACCGTACCCTACCCTAGCCCAACAAATGCCCAGCTCCATCCCTGGATCTCAGGCCCACCCACGTCTGGTCCTATCTCGTGTCCGAGGACTAGGACCCCGCGGGGCGTCACCGATCTAACAGTGACCTAACTAAGTGTACTACTCGTGGGTTCAAGGAATGCCTCCTAGGTGCTCCCACTCATCTATATTAGGGTTGTTGCGTCCAACGGATCCTTCCAGTTTATGCTGCAACGCACTCCCCGCAAGCTTAATTTAACTCTATATTCAAGTCCCAATGTCTCAGCCATGTCATCAGAGATGACATAGCTGCGTGCTACTTATCTTCTGCAGCTCCCATCTGGATATCCGGTTCTTGAGGGCGGCCCTGCATATCCAGCCATTCCATCGCATCCTTCGGCGTCTCAAAAAACAGGGATTTGTTCTTGTAAAACACTTTCAACTTGGCTGGGTCGAGCAACATATAACGATGGCCTGCTTCTTTTAGCCTCCTTTTCACCGACCCAAAGTTCATCCTGCTACGCTGTACATGCAACGTGTAGCCCGGATACGCCATGATTTTTGCCGACCCCCTTTCGATCGTTCCTCCCCTCTGGAAAAATTTGAGTATCTTCTCCCGATCTCGATAATTCAGAATCTTTGCGATAAGCGGCCGTTTAGGGGGTTCCTGGGGGCGGTCTCCTTGTCAAGGCCCTGTGCGCCATTTCAACTGCGAACCCCTGGGTCAGCGTCCCGCCAGTTATCTCCTGCAGGAGCATGGTTTCCACATATTCTGTTGGGTTAGGTCCTTCCATTCCTTCTGGCAAGCCAACAATTCGAATGTTATTACGTCTGGCACGCCCTTCTGCCTCCTCCGCTCTGTCCTCCAGGATGCGCAAAGGCATGGAGCTCCAATCCATGTGCGGCACACGCTGCCGTGTTCGGGGCCATCTCCTTCTCCAGGTTCCCAGTGCGCTCCTCAATCGTCCGCACATCCTGTCTCAGCAGGTTCACTTCCTCTTGGACCGCTCCGATCTTGAGGTCCAGGCCCACTTTCAGTTTGTTCATTGCCAGGCCCAGTTTAGTCTCCCAGGCCACTTTCAAGTCTGAAATCGTTGCCAGCACCTCCTGGATCGTGCCCGGTGTCTCCGCCACTGTCGTGGGAGTCTCCTTGTTTTTGCCCCCCTCCGCACCTGGGGGCGTCTTGGCATAGGCCTCCATCGTGGGCTGTTTGATCCTGGGTCTAACAACTTTAGTAGACATCCTGCTATGTTGTCCGGGCGTAAGCCAGCTGCGCCTCCCCACATACAAAAGTCCACGTGGCACCAGGCCACTCTTGGCAGTATAGGGCCGTTGCAACTATGTTCAGGTGTGTCTTATCGCTCGCCTCGCACCCAGAATCGGCTGTGTCCTCCCACGTACCTGCGCACTCTCAGTGTCGTAACTCCGGTCTCAGCCTTAGTCCTTCAGTGGCCAGTGTTCACGTGCGCACACTGACCCATTGCACTACCCTTTCGGCGCTTTGTCGACCACGAGGCCATCCAGCCCACAGTGCAGACCAAGATGTTTTGCTCCCGTTCCCAGAATCATGGGGCCGCCTTATGTTATGTCTGGGGACCCGCAAATGTCCCGAATTAGCCTCCTTTACTGGCCTGCTTCAAAAGTTTGTGATGAGGTCCCACCAGCCTCGGGCCTAGGTCACAACCCTCTGTGTTTTCTGTCTCTTTTGGGCCCCCCCGTATCGTGTTTTTTCTCAACCTCCAGTGCTTCTGGGAGGCGGCCCCCTGAAGTGTGCCTGGTCCTCTCTATTTCAGCACACCTCGCAACTCCGGCGACCGCCCTTACCACAGGCAGCCCAATTTACAGTATTTTAGTGCATGTGGAATATTTGTTTTAGTCAACTGACTGTTCCTTTTGGATCTCTCCTGTCACTCCATGTGTTCAGGGTCTGATCCGCAATGTTCTTAAATGCTGCCGCTCACTCTCTCATGTTAGCCCCAGGGTCCCCCGTTACATTGTTACCTGCCCGTTAGCAAGCACTGTGCACCGAGCGCAATGCTCGCTCGTTCCTCCTCCGGGTACGCTGCTACAAAGTATCTCTGATGGGTTCCTCCAACGTTCGGTCTGACTTCACTGCGGGCCCATTGTCAGCCACCAGTTCGCTCTGCGGGTCTAGTCAATTACCATCCGTGCATGTTCAAGCTCCGGGTGCGCGCATCTTCGGATGTCTTGCTGTCTCGGTTATTTCCCTAAGCCCGCAAAGCGGAAGCGTGGCCTGGGCAGTCCGCCTCTCTCCCTCGGCTTCTTAACACCACGGCCCCTTCGGGTCTGTAACTTAAAGCAGGATCCTGACATCCATTGCAGGTACCGTCCGGGCCCTCCGTTCGTTATCGCTGCGGCGCACCCATGACCCTTGATGATCCCTTTGTTCCCGCCGCCATTTTGTTTCCACTTTCCGATTCTGGGCTTGCAGTATACAAACAAGTATAACTTGGTATCCGTGCATCACACATGCACCGAAAGTTCAGCGAGTGCGCCCACCACCTTCATAATCAAGGATGTTGATTCACAATGCTGACAGGCATCCGTGCACGCACTTTTTCTCCAGGATCATTACAGGATCGAAGGAGCTCCTCCGGAGCACGTCCCTTTACATGGCCGTCCTAGCCACACCCCATTTATGCCAAATACTTATGAGATTACTTGTTGTAGACCCACCACATAGTGGGAGAAAGAACAGGGGAGCGGTCATCTTGGAGTGAGGTGGCACCCCAACATGGCAGCCACTTGACTGTGCCTTTGCTTCCCTATGGTTGCCTCGTCCCTTGGCTCCTCTTTTGAGCCAGCCTGCTTGCAAGCACTCCCTTTCCGGGACATACTACAGAAAAGAAATGGTGATCTTGCAAGTCCCTCTGCGATCCTTCTACCAGACCGCAGGCTCTTTTATAGTGTCCTATTGTGACCTACACTTTGATCGTGATCCCTGCATGTGGACTGCTCCAGTAATTTCTAAGGCCTTCAAAGTCTGTGTGGTCTGTGCTGGACTTCACTGGGGCATTCTATGCTGGCCTTGTAATTTTGTATTGGTATCGTCATGAACCGTAGCAGAACACCAAGCATCCACCCCTATAGTGACCAGAGACATTCAGGCACTGTTGGTGGGCATTGGACAAAGAGTTGCTGGTTGGCGTGAGCACCAGTATGTAGACTGTAAATGCCCCTGCCAACACGGCCGCCGAGTTAGGACTCAGCATGGGACCCAGGATGGCCCCCAAGTTGCTCATACTGTAATGATCCCTGGTGGTCTAGTGGAAAGGTGCAGCCGAGGGCTATAAAAACCCTGCCCTTGGCCACACCCAGTTCTTAGCATTTTTTCCTGCAGCAGATGGATGCAAGCAGTGTAATCCTTGCTGGCACCCGGCTCCACGTGCCTGCAGATTTTCAGCCTTCTCAGCAGTCCTGCTTGACTTACCTGGTTTACCTCGGCACTTTGCTTGCTCTCCGGGGCCTTCACTGACTATTATACTTACCAGGAGCAAGCGCTTCCATCAGCAGCCACGCTGCAGCTTATTTGTACATGGTGGAGCTTCCACCGCAGCATTCTTCTGGATCCTAGAAGAGAAGAGACAGAACAGCAAGGTCAGAGGCACTAACTCCTACGCTGATCCCCCCCGGACCCTTTACAACTTACTTACCAAGTAACCGGCATCTGCTCCTGCACAGTTTATGAACAGCTGAAAGAGAAAGCATAAAGAGGTATTATTTGCAAAACAGCTCTTAACACGCATGTTACGTGTCTTCAACAGTACTTTTAAAGACATTAACAAACATTAAGGACATAACAAATGTTATAATGACATTAAGGTCACTCTGCACTGTCATCGGGCAGCGCAGCAACGGAAGGACATTACTGTTAAGACATACCTTACACGAAGCATCTTGTGCCCCGCAGCAGGACTGGGCCACTGCCATCCAGTGACGCAACTAGAACTGATGTTGTCCCGATCGTTTTGCGAACATATCTGCAATACTAGAAGGTGAGCCCTGAGTTCTCCTAGCTAACCAACCAACCTAAGGGAAGTAGTGAGGGGAGGTGGGAATAGCAGAAGTTCCTGGCACTAACGCTCTGCACTTGTTTGCCACTTGGGCTCCACTAGAAGCCCCACCATTGAAAGGTCGCCCAACCTACCCCTTATCATGCTCACACCTCCATACAATTCACCTCCTAAGGAATTAAGGCCAAAAGTCTTTGGGCCTCATTACGAGTCCGGCGGTAGCCATGCTGGAAAAACCGGCAGGCTGCCGCCAGACCGGTAATTCCATTCCGTCTCTGTGATTGCCGGAATCACTGGGGCATTACAACACCGGTGACCCAGTAATTCTGGAGGTGGAATTCTGTAAAGCCCCATTGAGGACCATGGAAACACTGGGCCATCCAGCCCACAGTGCAGACCAAGATGTTTTGCTCCCGTTCCCAGAATCATGGGGCCGCCTTATGTTATGTCTGGGGACCCGCAAATGTCCCGAATTAGCCTCCTTTACTGGCCTGCTTCAAAAGTTTGTGATGAGGTCCCACCAGCCTCGGGCCTAGGTCACAACCCTCTGTGTTTTCTGTCTCTTTTGGGCCCCCCCGTATCGTGTTTTTTCTCAACCTCCAGTGCTTCTGGGAGGCGGCCCCCTGAAGTGTGCCTGGTCCTCTCTATTTCAGCACACCTCGCAACTCCGGCGACCGCCCTTACCACAGGCAGCCCAATTTACAGTATTTTAGTGCATGTGGAATATTTGTTTTAGTCAACTGACTGTTCCTTTTGGATCTCTCCTGTCACTCCATGTGTTCAGGGTCTGATCCGCAATGTTCTTAAATGCTGCCGCTCACTCTCTCATGTTAGCCCCAGGGTCCCCCGTTACATTGTTACCTGCCCGTTAGCAAGCACTGTGCACCGAGCGCAATGCTCGCTCGTTCCTCCTCCGGGTACGCTGCTACAAAGTATCTCTGATGGGTTCCTCCAACGTTCGGTCTGACTTCACTGCGGGCCCATTGTCAGCCACCAGTTCGCTCTGCGGGTCTAGTCAATTACCATCCGTGCATGTTCAAGCTCCGGGTGCGCGCATCTTCGGATGTCTTGCTGTCTCGGTTATTTCCCTAAGCCCGCAAAGCGGAAGCGTGGCCTGGGCAGTCCGCCTCTCTCCCTCTGCTTCTTAACACCACGGCCCCTTCGGGTCTGTAACTTAAAGCAGGATCCTGACATCCATTGCAGGTACCGTCCGGGCCCTCCGTTCGTTATCGCTGCGGCGCACCCATGACCCTTGATGATCCCTTTGTTCCCGCCGCCATTTTGTTTCCACTTTCCGATTCTGGGCTTGCAGTATACAAACAAGTATAACTTGGTATCCGTGCATCACACATGCACCGAAAGTTCAGCGAGTGCGCCCACCACCTTCATAATCAAGGATGTTGATTCACAATGCTGACAGGCATCCGTGCACGCACTTTTTCTCCAGGATCATTACAGGATCGAAGGAGCTCCTCCGGAGCACGTCCCTTTACATGGCCGTCCTAGCCACACCCCATTTATGCCAAATACTTATGAGATTACTTGTTGTAGACCCACCACATAGTGGGAGAAAGAACAGGGGAGCGGTCATCTTGGAGTGAGGTGGCACCCCAACATGGCAGCCACTTGACTGTGCCTTTGCTTCCCTATGGTTGCCTCGTCCCTTGGCTCCTCTTTTGAGCCAGCCTGCTTGCAAGCACTCCCTTTCCGGGACATACTACAGAAAAGAAATGGTGATCTTGCAAGTCCCTCTGCGATCCTTCTACCAGACCGCAGGCTCTTTTATAGTGTCCTATTGTGACCTACACTTTGATCGTGATCCCTGCATGTGGACTGCTCCAGTAATTTCTAAGGCCTTCAAAGTCTGTGTGGTCTGTGCTGGACTTCACTGGGGCATTCTATGCTGGCCTTGTAATTTTGTATTGGTATCGTCATGAACCGTAGCAGAACACCAAGCATCCACCCCTATAGTGACCAGAGACATTCAGGCACTGTTGGTGGGCATTGGACAAAGAGTTGCTGGTTGGCGTGAGCACCAGTATGTAGACTGTAAATGCCCCTGCCAACACGGCCGCCGAGTTAGGACTCAGCATGGGACCCAGGATGGCCCCCAAGTTGCTCATACTGTAATGATCCCTGGTGGTCTAGTGGAAAGGTGCAGCCGAGGGCTATAAAAACCCTGCCCTTGGCCACACCCAGTTCTTAGCATTTTTTCCTGCAGCAGATGGATGCAAGCAGTGTAATCCTTGCTGGCACCCGGCTCCACGTGCCTGCAGATTTTCAGCCTTCTCAGCAGTCCTGCTTGACTTACCTGGTTTACCTCGGCACTTTGCTTGCTCTCCGGGGCCTTCACTGACTATTATACTTACCAGGAGCAAGCGCCTCCATCAGCAGCCACGCTGCAGCTTATTTGTACATGGTGGAGCTTCCACCGCAGCATTCTTCTGGATCCTAGAAGAGAAGAGACAGAACAGCAAGGTCAGAGGCACTAACTCCTACGCTGATCCCCCCCGGACCCTTTACAACTTACTTACCAAGTAACCGGCATCTGCTCCTGCACAGTTTATGAACAGCTGAAAGAGAAAGCATAAAGAGGTATTATTTGCAAAACAGCTCTTAACACGCATGTTACGTGTCTTCAACAGTACTTTTAAAGACATTAACAAACATTAAGGACATAACAAATGTTATAATGACATTAAGGTCACTCTGCACTGTCATCGGGCAGCGCAGCAACGGAAGGACATTACTGTTAAGACATACCTTACACGAAGCATCTTGTGCCCCGCAGCAGGACTGGGCCACTGCCATCCAGTGACGCAACTAGAACTGATGTTGTCCCGATCGTTTTGCGAACATATCTGCAATACTAGAAGGTGAGCCCTGAGTTCTCCTAGCTAACCAACCAACCTAAGGGAAGTAGTGAGGGGAGGTGGGAATAGCAGAAGTTCCTGGCACTAACGCTCTGCACTTGTTTGCCACTTGGGCTCCACTAGAAGCCCCACCATTGAAAGGTCGCCCAACCTACCCCTTATCATGCTCACACCTCCATACAATTCACCTCCTAAGGAATTAAGGCCAAAAGTCTTTGGGCCTCATTACGAGTCCGGCGGTAGCCATGCTGGAAAAACCGGCAGGCTGCCGCCAGACCGGTAATTCCATTCCGTCTCTGTGATTGCCGGAATCACCGGGGCATTACAACACCGGTGACCCAGTAATTCTGGAGGTGGAATTCTGTAAAGCCCCATTGAGGACCATGGAAACACTGGTTCCGTCTCTTACAGAGCCGCTGTTTCCATGTCCGCCTGCAGGCGTGTGGTGTTACTTCCGCCAGGATAGACCTGGCGGGAATGACACCTCCCGCCTGCAGGGCTCGGAATCAGCCTATATTTGCTATATTATAAATATTTATATACAAAGAAATGTTCCCTTCAGACTCTCCATACTTGACTCAATATACTCATATTTTATCTGGTCTAGTAATTCCCCTTAAAAACTTATTTTCACATAATGTTGAATTGTGTGCATGAGCATGTACACTCCCCTATTCTTAATCTGCATGGGCTTTTGATGGACAGGAAACAGCTGCTCAGCCACTTCGTGTGCTCTGCTAGAGCTAGCGAACACCAGGCAATGCCTATAGTCTATTTTTAGCACAGGCTGCATTCCTTTTGGCACAGAGCAGTCTGCTCTTTACTGTGCTTTGAGAAAAGCTGAATCCAATTTAAAATGTTTACAAATTCATTCCGCTAATAGTTATTTGCATCTTATATTTAAATACTGACTATCTTCATTAAGTGCCTGGCCATGCCTGTGTGTGATTACTGTTGCATGAAAAAAGCTTTCTCAGTGCCTAGTGCTTAGAGAAGTCTTGCCTAATTGTAAAGCGCTTGGGGGTGCAGGAAGTTGCTAGCTCCTCCTCAACATTCCCCCCTTTCGTTACTTCTACAGTAACAAACTCATCCCCACCCGACATATCTACAAACCCAGAAATATTCATTTGAGCTTCACTGTTTATTGCACGGCAAGGTGTTTTAGATCCCCCAATTGATCATCTTTGCACTATTAGGGATTATATGAACACAACATCGGAGACCCAATTGGCATGTGCAGAAGAGCACCAAGAAGAATACGATAAAAGGAACCAGTATTTTTACTGCTGTCTCCAGCCATGACAGCACCCAATCAAAGGCAAGCGATAGCCAATCTTTTTTCCGAACTCTACCTTCTTTCTTAATTTGAACACCTAGATTGTGCACCGCCTCGTTGACGTGGGATAGTCACCCATTATCAGCATCCTCCGGGGGTGTAGAAGTGCAGTAGCTGCTTGTACCCCAGGAGCCAAAAAAGATGAAAAGAAAGTCTCTGCTCAGCTAACAGTGTGAAAGAGTCTTTTAAGACAGTTTGAGCTCTTCTTTCGAAACCCCCCTCCCACCCTCATTGAAATGGTCCTTTTTCTGGCAGCATACCAAATTCTTGTGTGATCTACAAGCTTCTTTCTGCTTATTTAGGTGCTGGAGTGGCTGTTGGCACCGTGACAGGCATTTGTTCTCCCTTTAGGTGTGGTGTTCTTCCAGGATTACTAGTAGCACTGAGCGCAGGGTGGCCAGTGAACACTTTCCCCTGCAAGATGGTAGGAGGTGCAGGTAGGCTTGTTGGACACAAACACAGAAGTAATCTATCAATGCTACCGTACCTTTCGTCATATCAGGGATCACAAGAGTTTGGCTGCGCTGTATGTTTGTGCCACCAGGAACTGTTCCTTCATTGAGTCTATGGCTCGGTGTATTCGCACTGGCTTCTTTATTGTTGCAATCTGTGTCGGCCTTGTGCTGTGTTGGGACCACATTTGCGCACACAGTCTCCGTTTGGGATACTGCTTCTCCACTGTACTCGATCAGTCCATCTGCCAGGCACGTCACTGTGGTGCCCTGCCATTTGTCATTGCAATTTGAGTCACCTCACAAGGAGAAATACGGTCCTTGTAGACACTGGCAGTATTTCGTGTTGCCATTGCATAACTCTGGGTCTAGATCAATGCCCTTCAACTGCACGCTGTGTGCCTGAAATGTGCCCTTTATCCCTCACAGTGCAAGATGTACCAGGCATTGTGCCTCTGTAATTGGGACTGAATGTGGAACTAAAAACCTTAGGAGCCCCTGATGTGTGCGGGATAAGTGCACACACGTAACAGCTTTCATTGATTATATTCCTTCCTGCAGTGTATCAGGGTACCAGCTATTGGAGGATTCTGGGTACTCGATATCAGAAATGAAGTCAACGCCCATCCTCTTATATAAATCATACGGCATTCCTACTTCCTGTTTCATTCGTCTAAGAAAACTTGGAGGGGTGGCCGGCAAAAAGTGAGTCATTTTGTATTTCTTTTTTATAGAATATTCATTTTTTTCCAACTGGCCACCCCATATAACAGACATACCTTCATCCACTCCAACAACCACTGTCATATAAAATAACATAATACTAAAAAGATGTGCTATATAATTTCTGGAACACATTATCCCTATATGACAGATAGGTTTGAACATGTCAGTGTCAGCCACCCGTGCTTATTCCTGTAGAGGAGAAAAAAGGTTATCAAGAAAGAAAGGGAGAGGGGGAGTGAGAGAGACAGAGAGAGAGAGAGGGGGGTAGAGAGACGGAGAGAGAGAAAGAGAGAGAGGGAGAGGGGGAGAGAGATGGAGAGAGGAATAGAAGGAGAGAGGGAGAGAGAAAGAGAGAGAGAGAGAGCAGCCCCCTCCTAAAGTGTCCTTTATTCACACGGGGGACTGTGCTGTCTGCTCTCTGCCCCTGCAATGATTTTTCTGTTTGTTGCAAAGCTGTTTGGCTCTGCAACAAACAGCAAAATAATAGGAGACAGCAGGGCTCAGAAGTGAGTTCTGCTGCCTCCAGTTATTCAGCTGAAATCGTGGACATGCTGAATGACAAGAGAGGACTCCTGTCCTGTCAGTCAGTGTGTTCATATTGTCAGCGTGATCAAGCTGACTGATTGGAGGGGAGTTCTCTCTTGTCAGTCAGTGTGTTCACGTTGCTCAGCGTGACCACGCTGACTGATGGGAGAGGATTTCTCTCTTGTCAGTCAGTGTATTCACGTTGCTCAGCATGACCACACTGACTGACAGTAGAGGAGTTCTCGCTTGTCAGTCAGTGTGTTCAAATTGCTCAGCGTGACCACGCTGACTGATGGGAGAGGAGTTCTCTCTTGTCAGTCAGTGTGTTTACGTTGCTCAGCATGACCACTCTGACTGACAGGAGAGGACTCCTCTCCTGTCAGTGTCTTCATGTTGTCAGCGAGATCACGCTGACTGATGGGAGAGGAGTTCTCTCTTGTCAGTCAGTGTGCTCACCTTGCTCAGCATGACCACACTGACTGACAGGAGAGGAGTCAGTGTGTTCATGTTGTCAGTATGATTACGCTGACTGATGGGAGTTCTCTCTTGTCAGGCAGCATGTCTACGTGTCGGCTGCGTGGATGCTTTTTAAGGGTGCATGGAGGTAAGGTTTTTTTAATTTTAAATTAAAAGTGTACATGTGTATTTAAATTAAATTAGCATGTATATGTGTATGTATGAATGCATGCGTGCATGTTGGTGTTTGTGTCAATGCTGTGTTTGGTTTTATGTATACATGCATGTATGGAGTTATGTAACTGGTGGATGAATGCCTGGGTGAAAGTGTTTTTTGTGAGTGTGTGTTCAGCACCACCCCTAAATGTAGCCACCCTGGGGGCCACTTCATTAAGGGGTGGGTTCATGGCATCAGAAGTGCACCTAGGTCAAAATGTCAGGGGCAAAGGGGACTAACACTTCAGATGTTGGGAGAGGCACTAACGTCAGAGGCTGTAAGGAACAGGCAAACTTCCTTGTGGGGGGCACCTAACATCTTTTCACATTTCGATTTCGACTGAGACTATTCTGGTGAAGCTTCAATGTTACAAGCAGCTACCTCTTGCCTTCATTTCTGAAACCTCACACTTAAGGACTGCTGTGAGAATGAGACCACTGTGTCTCATGTCACCACTTCCCTTCTAATCACTCCCCTAGCATGCAAGTGCTAACCCCACATCACAATTTCAATTACCTAAAAATGTATGGATATGAATGCAGGTGCTAACAGTGAAATTACTTCTCATGACCATGCTAATCCCTATGGCAATTCTCACCCTGTTCCTGCCCTCCCCACCCAAAACACCTCCTCACTGGAACTCTTTGAGCTAGCTTTAAACATGCCTTGCTATCAAACTTTGCCCTCAATGTGCCAGCAAGTGTTTCCTCAAAAGAGTCTTCTGAGAGTTCATGACTTCATTGGAGTTGTAAACACGGAACTGGTGTAATAAAAATGTCTCAATCAGGTCTGCCTTTGGCAAAGCCAACAGTTTTAAAAAAAAGAATTAGGCATTTACCAGGCACTGCTATTAGCTGCTCAGGTACTCACACCATTTTGCACTGGCACTATCAATGGCCAGCTAATACCAATACAGAAGTGCCTTTCCCATGCCTACACAAATGCCCAAACTGTTAGCATTGCCAGTGCTCTTTTTGCTTTACCCTTGATGCACAGGACTATGCATCAAGGTTAAAGCAAAGATACTACATGGCTAAATTGGCCCACATTGAATATATGCCAATCTAGCCAGTAATAACACTTATGGTACACAGTCAGCCTGGATATACTTTCTGTGGCATGGCATTTTTACTGGCTTGGAGTCC
This sequence comes from Ambystoma mexicanum, assembly GCF_040938575.1. Lineage (NCBI taxonomy): Eukaryota > Metazoa > Chordata > Amphibia > Caudata > Ambystomatidae > Ambystoma > Ambystoma mexicanum. Next base: position 917,491,615 of record NC_090926.1, on the reverse strand, counting down.
GTACATGGTAATAATGGCATATATTGATGCAGCCTGCATCGACAGAATTAGAACAACCAGCATGAATATATTTTTATACTAGCATATCTCGCGTGGAAAGGCGGCATGAAATGTATTGGAAAATGTTCCTATGCACAATTTGTGATTTGCAACTATTGGGAATTTCCATGTGCTTCCAAACAAAACCAATTGCAAACTGTGTGGATTTCTACCCAAAGAAAGTGTTGTAAAATGCATACTTTTAACCCAATGTTTCAAACATTTTCTTGGGAGTGAGAACCCCCCTCAAGCAACCCTTGTTTGGTTTGGGCTCCCTCACTGTGCTCTTTTGATCCTGCCTAATTGGCACAACCATTTAAGCCTATTAAGTTCAGAAATGTACCAGCCTCCACTGTACATCATTTGTGACGGTGTATTGTATGTGTTTTAATGTGCACACAGGGGCAGGGTGCTCCTTAATGATATGATATGGCATTTATAATGTGCCTGTACACAAGTGTTTCTGGGGGCGACAAGGCAAGGAGGGAGAAGCAAAAGAGTAGGACAAAACAGACCTTACTAGGCATTGTGTCATTCAGATCGCGCAAGAGCAGGGAAGGGGGGAGGGGAGAAGTGCCGAGGGTGGGGTAGGATGCAGAAGTGCAGGATCAAAGGAGAAACAAGAGTGCAGCCAATGGATGGCAAGTGTGGGTACTCATAAGTGCAGCCAACAGGTGGAGAATAAGAGCAAGAGCGGGGACTGTAGGGTTACAGATACAGACCACAAGTGCAGGGGAGCCAAGAGGCAGTGCGGGATTGCAACAGGACAGGCAGGGACCTGGGCCCGAATTCAGAGCTTGACCAGGTGACCAGTGCATGGCTCAGGCAGGTGATCAGCAAGGGAGAGGAAGAGAGAAGGCAGAAGCAAAGAGACAGGTCTTGATGGTTCTCCTCAAGTTCCAGCAAAGCATGGAGGCTGTTTCCAGAGGCAGGCCCCAGCCGAAGAAAGAGATCTGTCCTCAACACTTTGCTTGGAAAAGTGACTGACCCTCAGAGAATTGGAGGTGGCACGGTGGAGAGCTCATGCCATCTTATATATATTTATTCATATGATAAAAAAATGTTAGTCTGGCATGAACCTTTCTTCAGTATAGAAATCTAACTTTGCTCTAGTTGATTTGGAGTTGTATTAATAAACCATATTTGGGATCCTGCACACAAACTCAAAGGGAGATTTCTCGTGTCTCCTGTTTGCTGAGGTGCTGCCGCTGGCCGAGTGCAAAAAATTGTAAGGGGGCCTCACCAAATGTTTTGCCCTGGGCCTCACCACATCTTCTGACAGCCCTGCTCATATGGACCTTCAAACCTGAGGATGATCGATTCCCCAGGTGATAATGGTCCAGTTGTAATATGGACAATGCTGTGTATGAAACTGTGGTCTTGCTTTCTGCAGGGGTGGTCACTATTTCTCCACCCCTTTACCGCACGCCACTACCACCGCTGTGTGCCTCCGTCCTGTCCCCTGGTCAAATATTTATGACCCATCAACATATAATATATCGCCTTCCGTCAATGCATGAGCCGTTCATCAGAGTGGTAAAATAAATAAAACTCCCCTATATAATCCAGGTTTGCTAAAACAGGGGCCGTGCCAATAGCTTATTTTAAGTCCTCAAATTGTCTAGTCATTTTCGCAGTCCATTCCAATTTACTTTTAAGTCCTCTATCCTTCCCTGAGACTTTGTAACAGTGGCCTTGTGTGGAACACACTACGCCTTGATCTGTAAATGATATATTTAGTTTAATGGGAAGATCCCTACCCAACAAGCTCACTGGGGAACTCTCTGAATATAACAAGGGGGCTCGTACTATCTCCCCTTCCACTTTTATATCCAGCTCCTCAGTGTATGGAAGAGTAAAAATAGCCCCTGAGAATCCCTGCGTGTAGAGTTTTACCTGATAATGAAAAGTTCCCCTCCATGATGTATGATTTAGTTGCAGCTGAATTTACCATAAATCTAAATTGCCCGTTTCCCATTTCCTCCTCCACCAAGGGCTCCTCTTCAGGGTGTCAGGTTGTCAATAGGATTGGACATGCAAGTACTTTCTGTAGGCTGTCATAATCAGACATGTATTTGTCCTGGGGAATGAAAAAGAGCCGCCCGTCATCATAATTCCTTGGAATGGGGCGCCTGTTCCCCCTGCCATCCTGTTAAAATGTGTTCCCTCACCCTTCTGTAGCTTTTTGCCCACGTTGCCCTTGCCTGTCAGTCCCATAAGGGAACTGATTTTGACACGCCTCACCCGAATTGCTGTTCTCCCATCTCATCCCAGGCCTGTTCCTTCATTCCCTTGCGAAAGGCCCCCATTTCCCACAATACCAGCACTGTAATGCTCCCAATCCTCCTCCCATGGCCCTATCCCCGCAGCGCCTCCTGCTGTTGCTCCTCGAAATCCTCCTCTTCCACTTGGTGCTCCTTCATATTGCCACTGTGGGTTGGAGTACTGTCCCCCGCCACACCATTGTCCCTGTTCTCCTTCACCCCATAGTGCCGCAATTGTGGCATTCCCAATTTGTTGAATGTCTCCTGTCCTTTCCCCCTGAGCCGGTGCCATCACTGGTGCTTGGACGAAAACCTTATTTAGTTTCTTTTCCACTAGTTTTGCCTCGTCCATTTGCTGCTTCTGGGCTGTCTCCCTGTCCCGTTCCTTGATTCTCTTACAATGGTGGACTATTATACTTGTTTGGCGGCAATTCCCACATTTCTATCTAGTGCCTTCTGGACCTCTTTTGGTAATCCCCTCTTTACGATAAAATAGAAAAATGGTACTGTCTGAACTCCCCACATTTCCTGTAACCTAAGAATAAACCTAACTGGGTCCTCATCATCACCCATTGTGCACTCCATTAAAGAATGTAAGTCAAGGGTATCTGGGTACATCCTTCGTAGGGCATGCCATACCCTTGCCCTTACCTCATGAACGGCTGCTCCATCATGTTCATTATCTGCAAAACTTACCCCAGAGTACCCCACCCTTGCCCATATGTCCCTAGCCTGGTCCCCAACTATGGTGGCCAGTAAACTCTTAAAATCACCTAGTGCTAAGGCCACCCCTGCTGTTTATTTGTCTAATTCATAGATTCCTTTACTAGCTCTGGCTATAAGCTGGGGGATAGCTTTAATCAAATTACTTTTGTCCATTTGAGGCCATGGCACATACTCCATTATCCCTACTCCTTTATGTATAAGAGACATCTGCATATCTGTTTTGTTTTCTACCCCTTTAGTATTAGAAGGTGGGGGAGGGAGCCCAAGGAGGGGCAGCCAGAGTGAAGGAGGGAAGGCGGGGATAGGAGTCTCAATGAGAAGGATCTCAGTCTTACTGGCATTAAGGCAGAGATCACTGGCAGCGCACCATGCCTGAATAGCAGCCAGACAGTAGGGAAGGAGAGGAGGAAGAGGAAGGAAGCTTAAAGCAGAGCTGTGTGTCATCAGCATAACACTGGAAATGAGGAGAGAAGGTGGAGATCAAGTGGGCCAGAGGAGAAAGATAAATGTTGAAGAGCCACAGAAAGAGGATAGAGCCCTGAGGGATGCCACAAGTCGAGAGTGAGCTAAAGGATAGAAAAGGGCCCAGTTGCATTTGAGAAGGCTGATTCCATTCTTAGGTACGACGTCCTTTCATCGTGGGATGTTTTTTCGCGGGGTATTTTCAGGGACGTCATTTCACCAAAATGCCAGGGGTAGCGGAAGTGACATCACCCGACCCTTGACCCTCTGATGACATCACAGGAAGTGATGTCATTAGACCCCGCCCCAAAGTGATATAGCGGGTAGCGATGGTACACGACATTTCACCCGTTGAAAAAACAGGAAGTGGCATCACATAGCATTGTAAACTATGAAAAATATAGTTATGATATCACTATATGGTGTACATTCATACAAGAATGGATCGCCATATGTATCATTAAGTTCAGTGTTTATTGGCCTGTATTACCAAATGACTGTGTATGCAAGCAGACGTCCATGACCAAATGATAAGCTATATAACAACACATCATTAAGCGCTTTATATAGAAAAAATATACACCCAATATCACCCAACCTGTGTTGGTACTCATTTATCAACCTCAGAAGGATGAACGGCTTAGGCTTAGTGAGGCGTTTAAGAACAGACTAAATCAGTGACTCACCCCCTGAAGTGTGCCTGAAATAAACATTTAATGAGGCCAGCAATTACTGTATAGAATTCCAGAAAGACACATTATTTGGTATACCTATTCTTTCTTATTTAGGGTCAGTGCTGAAAGTGTTAGAAGAAAAATAAGAACAAGTGCCTCAAGTCTTTTTTTTAAGGGGCCTGAACAAGAAAGCCAGCCACCCCAGAAGTAAAGAGCCACAGCCCAGGAGCTTGCATAACTTAAAAAAAAAAAAAAAAAAAAAAAAAAGTTTTTTTTTTTTTAGTAGAGGTCGCAAGGGACACCACAGAGGTCGCAAGGGACACCACAGAGGTCGCAGTTGCGACCCCTGGCGACCCCCAAATGACGTCCCTGGGTATTTTACTGCAAATGTTTTGCAGTAAAAAACGTATCAAATTATTTTGGGGGGTTAGAAAAATATGTAAATTGGGTGTGGGTGTTCGGGAATATATAAAGAATTAAAGGGGATGGAGGGTTGGGGGGAACCCCCCAAAATAAAAAAAAAGTAAACATTCAATGAGTTGTTTTGAAAAAAAATCTGCTGTAAATAACCCTGCGAAAAAACATCCAACGATGAAATGACATGGAACCCATTCTTAGGTTACCCATCATTGTCTCTAATGGGATTCGTCTATCTCAGGTCCTTTTTCGACTGGCTGTAGACATTGCTCAAGGTACAACTGGAGCTTGGTTCTCTTCAGCACTCAGGAAGAGCCAAGTGGGTTTGCTTTTCCCAGTCTTCCCCCACAAGCCTCAGAAGGCCTTTATCTCCTTTCAGTCTAAGGGTCCGGATTTCTGCCCTCTTCACCTCCTCTCTACTCCTGCCCCATCATGCTCAGCCTGAATGCCAATTCACATGCTCGTTCCTTTTCCCACCTTCGGTTCAACATCTTATCAGGGGCCCAGCCTTAACCCCTGCATTGGGACAAACAATCCCTCTCATTCCTCCTGCTCGGTCCTACTACGATCTTGCTAGCATTCTGCACTCTTTCGATTGTTCCTTCAAACTCAATCCTGATGTTCTCATCCCACGATCTTCTGAAGTTGTCCTCCTTCCAGCTTCAGATGTTCCCTTCTGATGTTCACTTCTATCCACCTCCTGGAGTTTACTTCCCAGCGCCTCCTGATGTTCATGTCCTGCCACCTCATGATATTCACTTTGTACTACCAGCTGATGTTCACTTCAGAACACCGCCTGTTCTCCCCTTCCACCCCCTGGTATTCATCTACCTCCTCATGATGTTCAGTACATGCAACCTTTTGATATCTCTTCTCCCACTCGTCTCCAACCACTTCCTCTCTCTTTCAGACTTTCCAAATTCCTTCCATAACCCACTCACCAAAACCACACACTGCTAGACTGTGGCTTAGGGCTTTTATAGCCTGTAACCCATCTCTTTGGGCTAAACTGTCTTTCAGTGTCTGCATCTCTGAAGGTGAGGGTGAGGGGCTGTGATTAGCTGCCTGAAGTCAGTTCATATGTGCTTGACTTTGGATACTGAGACTGGGCCCAGCTTTTAATGGGCGGATCTGCCATTTGAATTCTACTTTCTGATTGGTGACGAGACAATCTCTTTGGGGTTGTCCTGAAGCCTATACCCATTGTTCTCGGGGTTGTTCAGCGAAGGGGAAAGCAGCAAGTGCACCTGCTCATTAAATGAGCGCTATCGGTTAGCATTGCGGGGAAACAGCTGCTGCATCATAGGGTTCGGGGAACTGCAGATCAAGTGCTGCTGGAAAGTGTAACATGTCTCTCAAGTCTGTGCAGAGTTGTATTGCAAGTTGCATAGAAAGATTTAGAGTTCCTCTGATGTCTTTTCGAAGCTGTCAATGGTGTCAGTGAACAATGATTTGTACGTTATAAGTTTTCCTTGGTTCTGAGAAGTATATTCTGTAAGGAATCAGGAGTATGACTCGGACACAGGGGCATTGTGATGGTTTCTATAGACTTATTATAGACAAAAGAAGGGTTGGAGAAAGACCTCTCTCACCCTATCGCTACGACGGGTTTCCCTGCCACAACGTATCTAAAGAATGTTGGTGTCAGAATGTCCAAAAGTAAAGCATTCTCCGTCCTGTGTCCTAACCTGACCCTTACTTGCTAAACTCAAAATAAAATGCAAAGAGATATAGGGCCTCATTACGACCCCGGCGCTAAACCATGGTGCTATTAGCACCATGGTCCATGCCCAGGTCCGCCATGTTGAATGGCGGAATTACCACCCCATTCCAAGGTTGGCGGGGCGGTAATTCCCCATTCACCATGGGCCCTTCCCCATTCCCATTTTTGCCCTATAGCGCTCAATGGGAATGGGGAAGGCGCCAAGTACGGTGCCGCAAATTGCGGCACCGTACTTAGCACCAAGGTCCCTTTACAGGTCCCTACTTTAACGGCTGGTAAAACCAGCCATTAAGGTCGGGTCCCGCAAAGGGACCTCGTAATTAGGCGCTTATAGGTTAACGGCGCCGCAGCCTTTTACGGCGTCGTTAACCCATTAGCGCCTGGGTCGTAATGAGGCCCATAGTCTTTCAACTGCCCATCTGTAGCTCTGTTCCAACACAAAGTTCCAAAAGTTGCAAAAACAAACAAAGAATCAAAGTTCCACAATCAACAAGAGTAGGTCCGCTTCCACCAAGTTTCTCAGACTCTTTACAGATCACAAACATTTATATCTTTCCTGAAATATGTCGTTTATCCAGTCCAGAGACTATGGCTCCCTTCCCCTGGATGCCACACAGTCAAGGGGTTATCTTCCTCTCCTTGACTTTCACAATGTACTCAACTTGCCCGTGCAGGGGTATGGTTCTCATAATCACATTGCCTGGTATACTCTCCTGCCAGGGCTTTCACAAAGTTCACTTTATGTTTGGGTGCAGGACCCAAAAACACAACAGGCTGCCTGGTATACTCTCTTGCCAGGACTAACTCCACATGTAACAGCCCAACTTATTCAGCCAACGGGTCTTTCGATCCCCTTGCATGTGTTTCATTCTGTAATGTACTCGGCGTCCCAGCTCAGGGGTGCCCTGCGAATATCCCTGTCTCTCATTGGCATGCGGTACATGCTGCGAAGCACACCGGTGTCCCAATTCCCCTCTCTGGGCTCACCGGTCTCCTGTGGTGACTTCGGCATTCTCCAGCAAGGCACTTCCACCTTGTATTGGCATTCCATCTGCTCTCCGGTACCCGCTATGCTCTGACCTCTCCACAGCGTCTCCTCCTGCAGGTCTCTGTGCAGTGTACCTTCGACCTCTGCGCTTCTCGTGATGGTGGTTCTCCATCTTCCTCGTAGTGCCGGGGTGTGAAATGTCCCAGCACCTATCGGATCCATCCAACCACTAGAGCATGTCACTAGTTCTGCGCTTCAATGCTCTATATGGCTCTCATGCTCTTCCTCGTCTCAGTCCTTTTGCAAAAAGAATAGGAAAGGACCCTACTGTCAGTGCAAAGTCGATTGACTGGATCTATAATAAAAATATGCCATTCAGATTTTGGAATTTAAGGGCCTTGTGTCATACCCCGAGTGGGAAGGGGGATACCATGTTCCTGCCAATGAGTCTCCTTCCCTCCCACGAGGGTCGTCTTCCTCCCATATGGTCCTCCCTCGGGCAGTAACCCCAAGGGTCACGATCAGGTAACGTGTACCCTTCCCATATGGGAAGAGTTTCACTGGAGAGTGAGTGATGACATCACTAGATTCACCACAGCTTCCTAAAATCAGCATTTAACACACGGACAGAGTAATCAAATTCATAGTTTGTGACCTGAATCTGCAGTATGAACCTTTGGACAGGATATCTTGCGGGGCATACCATCCCTTAGTCGCTAGAAACAAACGCGAGAAACTCCTTTCGTAGTTAAGATATCTCCAGTTTGACCACTCATGGGGTTTAGTAAATGGAATTATCACATCAGGAGTGACATAACAGCCAAGTCAACTTTTGGCCTGCAAGGGTAAACATCCCATATAGATTATATTTTGGTAAATCTTTCTAGTTGGAAAGGTGTGCATACCCTTTATATTGTAGAATGATGTGAAAGTGACAGCATAATGGTAAGGCTGACATATTTTTTGGTACCTTGTTAGTTGGGCACTCAAGGGAGAAATAGTCTTTCAGAGACAGCAAGAGGTTAAAATGGGTATTTATAAATAAGGAAGTAGAGTTACCAAGAGTATGTCAATGGTTTCTACCTGTGCCAGAACAGGTATTACCTATTACTGATTCTAGATACACATTTGGGACTTACCAATGTTGTAGATAAAGTTAGATTGTCTCTTTCCAAACCAAGAAGGGACGTTTCAGCACTTCATGTGAAAATAGAAACATTTTAAGACAAAGATGTTAGGATATGTAAAGCGAAATTGCTAAATCTCTTTAAGGTGCAATGAGATAAAAAAATAACAAATTAGAGCTGCTCAAATTGTGTATAAGAGTTAATTGCTAAGAAGTAAACAATATATATATTAATGACCAATTGGAAGCTATTGAATTGCAACCAAAACAAATAATTTGAGAGACTGGAAAATTGTATCAGTGGGCAAAAACAAGGAGGAATGCCCCCATTAAAGCTTGCATTTCACCAGTAGAATGTTTCGCACACTTTAAAACCTAGAAGGTGTTTCCCTACCTCAGCCAAAACTAAGGGTCTGTCCTGTGTCAAGATGTCCAAAGCAAAAATGGCCTGTGTCTGAAATTCTATCCTAGCCCTCGCATTCTAAAAACGAACTATGATGTATCGATTATTGTCTTTGGCCGTGAAAGTGCACAACATTTTCAAATCCAACAAAAAGCTATAAATCCAACAACAATCTCAACTGGTTGATATTCACTGTTCCAGGGAATTACAATCTTCCTCAGGTTTAGTTCCTCCAAAACAAAAGTTTTAAAAAAAATAATAATTAAATTCTTTGTAAACCAAGAGGATAGCTCATGCAACCCACTCCCTGGGAAATTACTCGCTTCCTCGGGTTTCTTTCCATCTTCAATGTAATTCACAATCCTATGAGCATGTGATTTCCTTTGGATTCGCTCTTCACAATGCCACAACATGGGTACGGATCCCCCACTCGCAGAACACCTGGTATACTCCCCTGCCAGGTTCTCTTCCATATTAAATGTATTACAAAATCCTAAGGGCATGAGTCTTCCTCAGGATTTTCTTATGCAGTTAATTCCCCACACTTGGGTTTGCCTGGTATAATCTCCTGCCAGGACTTTTATGCAATTCAGTCCACACACTTGGTTTTACCTGGTATACTCTCCTGCCAGGACTTAGTACACAATGGGCCTCATTACAACAGTGGCGGTAAGGCAACAACGGCGCCACTAGTGCTAGTGGCGCCGTTGTAATCATGCTGACGCATTACGAGTTCTGCTCGCGGGTGCCGCTGTGGATGCCTGGTCAGACCAGGCGTGCAGAGCGGCACCCGCAAGCAGAACAGGATGGTAGCAAAGGTACCGTTATGAACTGTACCGCTGCTAACATCCTCCCCATTCCCATTGAACCCTATGAGGGCTCGAATGGGAATGGGGACATACCGGCTCCGGGTCCCACGAAAGGGAAATTACCGGGCTCTCCAAGGTCGGAATGGCCCGGTAATTCCCCTTTCGCGGGATCCAGAGCCGGACCAGAGTTTGGGTGTAGCCATGCCCTTACTAAGGGCATGGCTACCGCCAACCTTGTAATGAGGCCCAATGTCTCTCTGGGTTTCCCTTTTCGGCCTACCCCATGTTTGTACTGTGTGTCCTAGTACCGAGTACCACTGTCTAGGGCTTCCGTTACTTTGCCTAACAGTGCTTTGGTGTCACAAACTGTTCCTTGTGCTCACCGGTTCTCTTCCTGCAGCCCCTCTGCATTCAAGACTCCGAATCGGGTGCTTCTCCTGCTCTCGCAGCTCTCTCAACCCTGCAGGCACCTCTGACAGGCGTTTGATCCTCGGTCGTTGTCCCAGCTCCCACAGCTGTCAAGACACACAGCTTGCTTCCTCCTGCTTCTCCACAGCCTCTGCAGAGCTTCCCTGAGCACGTCGCTCACTGGGCTGCCTTCTCGCTCCATCTTGTCGCCCTGCCTTCTGCACTGCTACCAGTCGCTGCAATCCCGGTCTCGCAGGGTCCTCCAACTGCTCCAGAATGAAGGAGGTGAAATCCATACTTCTCTTCCCGGAATGGTTTTAAACTGTGTTGGGCCAATCGAATTCTTCTAGCTACTAGATTGCTGGTGTTGGTTCTCATTAAGAGTAATCATCATTGCTCCTTGCTTCTTCCTCTTCTCCGTTCTTGTCGCTTTGTTTGTTATCTGATATTGAACAGTACTATCAGTAGTCTTGGCAAGTTGGGGAAGGGGATTGTGGCAGTATGCCATTGGGCATTAGGGATGAAGGAAATAGGGGGATATCTTGTCTCATCTGATGATGTTATGTTCCCCCACACTCACTCTCCCACCCCAAGGGTCATCTCTCCCCCACCCCGAGGGTCACGTCCTATCATTTGGTCCTCCCTCAAATAGCCACCCAGAGGGTCAGGATCAGGCAGCGGCTGCCATCCCCTGGCCCATGAGCAGAGGCTACCTCAGAGAAAGGAGCGATGACATCAGATTCATCACAGCTATGAGTGCAGCTCTCCATTTCAAAGGCTGAACAACTGTATCCAAAAAGGTCTCTTATCTTTTCCATTTCAGAGGAAGAACAGTGCATAAGAGACCAGGCTTTACATAAAGCTCCTGGCTCAGATTCTGCCATGGACAAACTTTTATAAAGGAATTTAAGTCCTTATTTGACATTATTGTTTAACAAGGACATCTTACAATGGGTGGTCCTTAATTTTTTGCTTTAAGCAGTAAATATTCCGATTCATAAAAAGGTGGTCTCTGCTAAATTATATCACCAATCTGATAACTTGACTCCAGTTGTAAAATGTATGGGAATGTTTTGCTTAGCATTCTAGAAGAGTGCATGACAACCAATGGGGTAATTTCTCTTCTTCAGCTGGGTTTTTAGCATGAGTCGAGTACAATAGATCAGAGTTTTATGCTATTTCTGCTTATCCATACAAAACATCCTTCTAAAGAAAATACCTCCTCATATGACCTTTTTACTGCATTTGAAAATGTTCCAAGGAAAAAATTCGGAATTGCTTTGGCGAGCATGGGGCTTCGGGCTTGATGCTCGACAAATAATTATACGCCGGTCAGATGGGGCCTTGATGGTGAATGTGCTTCTATCTTTAATATAGGATAAAGCGGGGGTGTGGCTTGGAGCCGTGGAATGAGGCATGGCTTCCTAGACGCTCCCGACTCGCTGGCAATTCCAACCGAATAAAAAAAAAAAACAATCAGGGCATATAGCGGAGAATGTATGGTGCACGTTGTGACAGAAGGGGTGCTCCCAAGATTGCCCCATTCGCTCTAAATCGAGAGGGTAATGCGGCCTGAAGCATCCAGTGAAACTGTAAAATGGCGGCCACGCTGAACCTGCACTCTCCACGGGTTCCAGTGAGAGGGAGATATGCACAACTGAACCGTTCCCTGTACTCCGCAACAACCTTACCCGGACCCTGTTCACAACAGCGACCGATTCATCAAAGCCTTCAGGGCAGGGTCCGCAGAGGTACTACGGTAGAAGGTAGTGGAATCAACCGCCGAGCAGCTCTGTAGCTCTATGTAGTGGGCGTGCCATACATCATGGCATAGCTGAAACCCAGGCACTGTAACATTGCGTTGCACTGAATGCAGCCTGGGACCCAGACAGCGGGGGGGTGAGCGACCCCTGGAGCCATACAAGCGATTTCAACAACCAGGCAGCGGCCCTGCAGCAAAGCACAGGAGGAAGCGGAGCGGAGGGTGAGTTGTCCACTCCCCCTACGTGACCGTCCTAGACCACAGCGGTGAGCCCCTCCTACTGGTCTCCCCCTTCAGGGAGAGAGCGCGCTCCACAGTACTCCTGGGAGGCCCGCCTGAACCTCAACTGGCATAATTTACACCAGCGCCGCCCAAAAATAAATGATACAGCAACAGGCACATCAGTGCTTTCCAGCTGACCTTCTTCCTCTGCTCCCTCCCAGGGGAACTGATCGGGAGGTGAGTGGGGCTGATAAAATAAAAGAGCTGATGCGGCCAGACACCCGACGGTGCGGGGTACCATAACTTACGCAATAATGTATTGTGATCACTAGAACTTGGAGGAGCACCAAGGCGCATATCCCTCACTGGGGGCTTCGACCCCCCCACACCAAGCTACTAAACCCAATTCTGTCCAGCACCGCAGTGAGTCATCTACCCAGCCCGGCACTGAATGCACTGCTAATCGCCTATATCCCCATCTGGAGACAGGGCTCTGAGGTTCTGGGGCTCCAAATACAAGCTCTTTGGAATGGTCCATATAGGGGGCTTGGCTCCAAAAAAGCAGCTTTTTGCCAATTTGAGGAGGCGAATGGGGGGGATAAATCAAGGGGCAGCACAGATCATGCTAACCCATACAGGAGTCCTCATCACAGGCCGACGACCTGGACGTGTCTCCCGGCACCATAGAACACAGAGGCGCCCACCCTAAACCGACCAACTCAGTCAGCTTGTGCGACATCTACACCCCAGAGAGCCCTACAACCAGTCTGGGTCCAAACTATTGTGGGCCCAGCCATTATACAGCTCCTGATCATGCTCAGCATTTAGAGGCAGTAGGGAGCACCGCCAGCCCTAAGCCGTGGGATTTAAGTACTTGGAAGAACAATGACGAAAAGTGCAAAGAATTCAAGCAGACTGATATCACCACGCTGCTGGGACATTCTAATCCCGACAAAGCAAAAAGGGGAAACACGCGTTAGTTCAGCTTGCCGAGGGAGATATGGGCCCCAGTAGAAATCCACTCACGCAGTCGGTGACTAAATCGGACCTCCAGATCCTGCTGGCAGCGATGACGAGGGAGTACCAGACGGGCACAGAGGAAGTCATGAAAAAGATATCTATACTAGACAAACGCATCGAGGAGATGGAGGGTAGAAAGGCGTAGATAGAGAACAACCTCTGTGAGCAAGCGGTCCAGATTTGAGAGGGAATGGACATGATAACAGCCCTTGAAGCACGATGTGAGTCACTGGAAGAAGATGCAGATTGATGGAACAACATCCGGCTATGGGGCATACACAAGTCAGTCACGGACGCAGAACTGGAAAACTACATGAAGGACTTATTCCGCTTCATACTAACACTGCCGGATAGTGCCCCGCTGGAGATCAATAGAGTACATCGAACCACGTCTAAATAAGCCTTCTCTATTCCCCTGAACGTACTGGCAAGGGTGCATTTTTACAAGGTAAAGGAGGAAATAATGCAGGAGGCCAGGAACTCTAAACATATCCATTTCAGGGATGCAACCATACTGCTCTACCAAGACTTGGCAAACAGCACGCTTCTGAGGAGGAAGGCCCTGAAGCATCTCACAGAATGGTTACGGGAAAGGAAAGTCCCATACCGCTGGGGTTTCCCACCTCACTGAACTTCACTTGGGAAGGCAAACAATGGCAAATCCATAACCTGAAAGAGGCAGAAAAGCTTTTAGGTCCAGAGGAGTAAAGCGGTGAAGCTGAGAGAGGAGCAACACACCAGGAACCTACAGGAAGAGCTACCACAGCAGCCTGGTCTCGGGTGGAACGAAGGCGCAAGATCCGGGGTCCACCCCAAAAAAACAAGAAACTGAACAAAGTCTGAGCAGTGGGACCTCTCCGACGACAACACACGATTCTCCAAATGCCCTTGGGCTCGAAGCCAACAGATGGACCCTTGATCCCATCCAGCAATATGTATGATCCAGTCATACGAGGCCTTGACCTTCCGGTGACAGCTCCCTCTTTCAGCATTGAGGGTTGGCCCCGGGCCTGGGACTGAATACAAGTGCGGAATAAGCTGCGGGAAACGCCCAAGACTCTTGAGATAAGTTCAACTGAATAGGAATCTTCATGGTTTGCCATTGGTTACACAAGGGGCCCAGTTGGCCCTCAAGAGGGTCGGTGGTGGGTCAGAGTTGGATACCCCGTTGGTTGAGGGCTGAACTCAACACTGCAAGACATGGGGGGAGGCGGGAGGGAAAGAGGAGAGTTTGCTGTGGGTGGGGGTAAAAACGGCTATGAGTATAGAGGCGAATAAATGCAACAAAACATCAACAACCCAAACAAATACTAGTGCAGCCAACTGGGGCAAGTTACGGTTCTTTATAAGGGAATCTGATGGCAAGGAACCACAAGAGCTGAAAACATAACGGGAACCAAGGCAGCTGACACAGGGAGGGAATTACGATTAATAACATGGAATGTACAGGGCCTTAACTTTCCGGGTAAGTGGAGGTCTGTAGAACTGAGACTAGCCCAACTGTCTGCAGACATTGTATGTCTACAGGAAACCCACCTCCTGGAGGTAGATGAGGAATGCATTAACTTTAATAGATTCAAGAAGTGCTACTTTGCCACAGCAGGTGAAAAAAAGAGAGGGGTAGCCCTCCTGTTTAGCGAGAATGTCCCCCTAACAAGGGTTACTGTAAAACAGGATCCCATGGGTAGATGTGTGCTGGTTAAGGGATACCTCCTTGAACAACCACTTACTGTAGCTCCCATCTACTGCCCAAACAACGCACAAGACCGGTTCCTACACAATATGATACCGACCATCCTAATATTCACTGAAGGTCACCTCCTGATCAAGGGCGATTTCTATCTAGTCCCGGACCCACAAATTGACAAAATACTACCTCCGACGAGGGCAGTTTTCTCCTGAGCCATAGAGCTCGACAAATTTCTCAAGGAATCAGGGACAGTGGACATTTGGAGGCTTGCTAACACGGGTACAAAGGACTTTACCTTCTATTCACATGTGTACAAAGGTTTCTCCAGCATAGATCGGATCTTGATGTCAAGTGTCCAAATTCACGGCTTCCCTGAACAAACCCCCTCCCAACCCCCCGGAAGAGATACTGGAAAGTTCAGGACTCCATTCTACTAGATACCTTAATTAGGAGTGAACTAGCTGAGACCCTCACCTACTATTTCAAGGAAAACATAACAAGGGAAAACCCCCTTAGCCACGGTGTGGGATGCTATAAAGCCAGTGGTGCTAGGGGCTTTAATTAGTGCCACAGCAGCGCAAAGATTGAGCGCTCAACTCCAGCAGACTAAACTGGAGTAGAGAGTGGAGGAACTAGAAAAGAGCTTTAAAAAACGCCAATCCACCAAAGGAGGTAGCAACCTCAAAAAAGCAAAAACCGCCCTAGAGATTAATTTAGCTGATAATATAGCTAGATCGCTAGCATACACCAAGCAATACTATTATATAAATGGTAATAAAGCAAACCACCTGCTAGCCTATAAACTGAAAAAAGTCCATATGAGAAATAATATTCTAAAACTCAAGTGGGCGGATGGTACATCCCGATATGCGGAGGCGGAGAAAATGGAGATAATAGTAGGACACCATAAAGAAATTATGTCAGGGCTCCCTACGGAACCCAGGGCACAAACTCTCTATTTGCGATCTATCCAAAAAGATACCCCCTCTGTCCAGCTGAATGCCCTAGAATAGCCAATCACAACAGAGGAAATGGTGGAGGCAGTAACATTTCTGAAGAGCTCTGCCTCGGGTCCCGACGGGCTCACGGCTTGGTTTTATAAGGTATTTGCCCATATTCTAGCCCTGCAGCTCTCCTCCCTATTCCACTCCTTCCTAAGGATGGGCAGTATCACTCCATCTATGGAAGAATAACTTGCAATACTCACCTCCAATCCAGGCAAGGACCCCGAGCACTGTGCATCATACAGACCTATCACTTTAATGAATAATGATGTGAAGATCTTTTCTAAGGTCTTGGCAGCCAGGCTACGGACGGTCAACCCGAATTAATTCACCCAGATCAGACAGGTTTCATGGGCGTAACACCCAAGACAATATCAGACGCACCATCAATCTGATAGAAAGTGCCACTAGAACTGGCTCAGGACTGGCAGCCATTTCTCTTGACGCACACAAGGCGTTCAACTTGCTAGACTGGGGGTACATTAGATAAACACTGTCCCATTTTGGTTTCGGCCCCACCTTTATAAAATGGTCCAACTACCAGCATCCCACCACATCTTTGAGGGTGAACGGCACAAGGTCAGATAAGATTAACATCTCTAGAGGTACTCGACAAGACTGCCCACTATCGCCATTGATATTCGCCCTTTCAAAAGAACCATTTGCCACCAAAATCCGCCAAAACATGCATACAGGGCCTGAAAGTGGGCAAACGCGACTACAAAAATGCCATCCACGTGGTCAATGTCCTTCTCACCCTAACTCAATCAGACAGCTAGATGGAGGCCCCATGGCAAGAAATTGAGGCATTTGGTAATGCATCGGGCTTCAGGGTCAATTACTCAAAATCGGCGGCATTGGCAACGAACATTTCTGAAAAAACACAGGGAGACTCTTGCATACAGACATCCCATCCCTTGGGCCGAGACTTGTATCGGGTGTCTAGGAGTACAAATCCTAAACAAAAAGGAACACATATACTGAACTAACTTCCCACAATTATTCAGTGATCTGCATAAAGACCTAGAGCCCTGACAGAAGCAAGAGATCTCCTGGTTAGGGAGAATAACTTCAGTTAAAATGAACATAGTGCCAAGAGTGATTTACCACTGTGCAGCCCTGCCAATTCACATGCCTGAGGGAGACCTCTAAAAACAGCAAAAAAGCATACTGAAATTTGTCTGGGGGTGTAGTGGTGGGGGCCGTGCATAGCGAAACGGATTATGCTTCACGGCATAAGCATGGGTGGGCTGGTGGTCCCGGATGAAACCAGATACTGCCAAGCAGCACAACTCTCTCATGCTTTTACATGGGAAGTGGCGACTAACCCGCCCTATGGAAGCGACTAGAGAAAGCATGGAGCCTAGCTCCACTAGCCTCCTGCCCACAAATCACCGCTCCCCGAAACACCTTAAAGTCAGACCCACTGACAGCTACTAAGAACACAATTGTAAGTTGGAGAATAGCAATTCGCAAATGGGGATGTACAGGCACTCGGGTCCCCTAAACCCAATATGGAACAGCCCTGACTTCACTCCCGGCTTGCCTCCCCAAGGATTTTCTGAGTAGAGGGAGGGTGGGCCTAACATGAGTATCAGACTTCCTTAACATTTGAATAGTGTAAAATAAGATTCCAGGTGTCAGAGGGCGAAAGATTCCATTACATACAATTAAGGCACTGGTTATCGCATAGCGCAGTTAGGGCTAATGCAGGAAGGGACCCAACTGCTCTAGAGACACCCTAACAACATCACCTCCCAAAGGCAAAGTTTCAACCCTATACCGATTACTCGATAAATCTGACCCTAATAGGAAGGAAAAATACATGCTTAATTGGGAAAGGGACCTGGGTCGGGCACAAGAATTAGAAAGACTGGGATCGGCTAGGGGCTGAATGCATAAAAGCTCTAAACGTGTCACTGACAAGGAAGGGGGGTTTAAAGTGTGCTATAGGTGGTACATGACCGAACAAAACAAAAGTAACCCAGTGATTCCACCGCATTGCTGGAGAGGATGTTCGTCTACTGGCTCCCGATTTCATCTGCTATGGTCCTGCCCAAAAGTTACTCAATTCTGGCGAGAGGTGTTGCAGCGAATTCGGCTGATCACTGGTTTGACCATTCCATGGGACCCGGGCCTAGTGCTATTAGGGGACTTTGGAGAAGGGTCCTTCCCACTAATGGGGCACAGAGAAAACTTATGCACCCAACTACTTACCGTGGCCAAAATCACCATAGCTCTCTTGTGGAAACACCCTTACGGCCCTGCACTCCCCATGTGGTGGGCGAAATGTTGGGACATCGTAGTCGCTGAAAAAATAATGGCCATCGGCCTGGAGAACATTAAAAAAAATGTCACAGCACATGGGCCCCCTTCCTGGACTACTCAGAGAAATTCCCAGGGATAACTTGCCGTCCCGTCATGACCCGTTGGCTCAAATAGCACCACAGACGAGATTGATCCCAAACAACAGACCTTATGGAAACTGACACACCAGACTTACTACAGCCCTGGAAACAGGGCATGGAAAACCCACGCACAAACGCAGTAGGGCTCGCTATGACATTAAACAATTAAACTGCTCTATCCCTGAGAAATGAACACTGGAATGTACGCCTGCACCCAGTTGTACTCGCCTTGTCTGCATATTTGTCTATAAGCCATGCTGATGCATTCATTATGAAAATGCTTAATAAAATGTTTTGTTGAAAAAAAATAGGATAAAACATCAGAAAGTGATGTGGGAAGCGCTGCTGGATAGCAACCAAGATGGCCGCTTAAGCTGGGAGCTCCGGTCTTGCAGCATCCTGTGATCAAATAAACACTGCAAAACATTGATGTTCTGTCATTTGAAGAAGTCCATGTGCGACAGAACGTCCCTAGACCCAGCAGTATCAATATTTTCCAAATCCACACTCTGGAAACCGGGCGGTACGGTGTGCTGAGCTGCACGTGTGCTGCGTAAGACTGAGCCCGCCTGGCAAAATCAATGATCCGGAGCCAGTGGTCATCCAGACTCACGGTGGAGGCCTGCTGGTGCACACGTTGCCTGACCTGAGGAGCTGGCTGCAGGACCGTGCTCTGTGCTCGACCCCTCCTCTGCTACTCACCGCCGGCCCATAACAAGAATATTGGGTGAGTGTATTATGCTCTTGGGCAGGCAGAACGCACAGTGCTGCGGTCCATCCTTCGCTTGTCCGTCTGAATAGCCCTGTCTTCTGATCTCTGTGTTGGATCTTACTATCCAGACGATGCCTACCCTATGTTGGATTCTTCGACTATCCCTGGCGGGGAGCACCGACACTGTCCTGCGGCTGATTAATGACTTCCACGTGAGGGATATTACCATCTAACTAATCCCTCTACATGCCTTCACTGATTGCGCAGCGTGTCTGCAGCAGGACTGCCACTCGCTGTGACGCGACTTGGTTCCGTTGTTCCGGCTCCTGACTCACCCCGTACATACACCCCAGTGCTCCTGCACTCTGCCGAATCCCGGCAGCATTCTGAGGGTTTACGGCCACGCGGGATTAACTGTTGTCGCCTCAGTACAGCACCAACTTCATGAACAATGGCACAACATTAGCACCTGGCCGACACCCACTCGCAAGAGGAGCTTCGTCGGTCTCTTTGTGCTCCTGCCCCAACTGCTCTTGAACTGTCCTTAAATTCTACAGTGAGGCAGGTGGGGGGATTGCTCCTTTACCGGTGCTACTGTGGACCTTGCTACATTACCCCTAGGATGTGCTGGTGGATGGGACTTCAGCCGGCTGGTTTGGAATGCAGCTGGTTTGGAACGCAGCTGCTGATGTCCCCCCGAGCTGTGCTGTGTTGGGGCATACGCCAGAATATTGTGGCATTGCGGGTGGTGCCTCCCTCTTGACTCTGGACCACTTAGGCCCATCGTGCCACGTACACTGCACATTAGTGACCGGCTGGACGCTATGACGTCTCTGGGGGTTCCCTGGCTGTCCCTTGTGGCTCTCCTATACAAATCCTCATCTATAGTTGGGCCTGGACAGCTATCCACACAAAACTAGTCCAAAATCAATGATGGACTCTACCAGAATAAAGGAAGTTAGCCCCAAACCTGAATGGTGCTCGGTTCCTGTTACACAACGGGGGTGCCCCTGTTGCCATAGTGGAGCCTCCCCTTTCCCTCCACTGAAACCCTCCTCTGAGGCTCACTTACCACCATTGAAGTGGTATACTTCCAGAGCTACACCAAGTACTGCATTGCTGTAGGGGACCATGACAAAAGGGGCAGGCGGCAAGAAGAAGGGCCCGATGGATTTGTACACCAATACTCCTGCCAGGGCTGCGGAGGCGACAGTCCCGGCTGCGGACGCCGCATCAACTTCATCTTCTGGGGAATCCCACGAGGACCAATTACTGGCAACCATGCAGAACGGGTTTCTGGCGGTGAACGTGAAGTTGGATGATATCGTATCCACTATTGGTTGCCTAAAATCAAAACTAGAGAAAGAAAGTGCCTGCATAAATGAAGCAGAGACGAGGATTGGCGACACAGAGGACAAAGTGGACAGGCACGATCACACCATCTCGCAAATGCCGCAAGACGTCGGCAAAATTTGTAACAAGTACCTGGAGTTGCACTCGTGATGTAACATCCGTATAATAGAAATATCTGAGGCAGGGGCCCCATGGAGTCATTCGTTGAAGATCTGTTGAAGTCTCTATTCGACCACACTAAGTTCTCCCCACAATTCTTAGTTGAATGTGCCAAGGCATAAAATAAGCGTTGTCGCATTGCCATTTGCTATGCAATTCTGTACGTTTGCTAATCAAATGGACACTTGTGTAGCAAAGTTAGCTATTTAAGTTGCCCTCTTCAATGAAAGCACAGCTCGCCCTGCATTCCTAACTTATTCTTGGTGCTCTCTTCACCCTCTTTTCTCTGTTCACTTCAAGTGCTAATGCAGAGAAAGTGCAGCAGTAATCATCTCCTCCACTTGTGAGCGCCAAAGGCATGTGTGGGGGTGCTAAGCAGGAATTTTTTTCTTTTTGAAATAATTGCAATCAAGAAGTAATCAGGATGATACTTTTATACAGCTTTCAATATCCTGTCTGGCAAAAAGATGTATGTGTCAACTTTATATATTTTTTTTAAAAGTAGTCATGCAATTCCATTCCTAAAATGTAAGCTGTTACATAATGCATAATTACAGTATTGATACTGTAAAACACTGCATCATCCCCATGCTTTACAGTAATGGTTAGGTTAGTGTATCTAAATGTCATAGTGTCAACTATATTTGATTTTGTTGGGAAAGATGCACCAAATTGACGAGTGAACACTTTTGAAAATACACATGATCACATAATCAAATGCTTTTGATGACAAACCTTGTTCTGTAACCTGCAGGTTGCATACATCTTGCAACTGGTGCTCAACCCATGAGCAAACCCATACTCCTTGATATTCTATATTATCACCCTGTTGCTTTATACCAGGTACCCTGAAAGTGAGATGACCAAAGAACTACAATATTCCACCTAGTTTGGCAGTTCCCTATCTGCTACTCAATCCACTCTGCTTAGTCTCTTTCTTGCCCCTTACAACACAGCGAACTAGATGCTTATGCAAAGTAGTGATCAGTAGTTCGATCCAGTCTGTACATCTACAGATCTACTTCAATACCAAACACTGTAGTTAGCCTCGAGCTTGCTTTGCTTTATGCTTATGATTGTATTATTTGATTGCATTATATATCACCACCTGTGCGGGACAACTGGCCAAACTGTTTTCAGAGACTTTTTGATCATATCTATTTATTTGCGTCCATTCATGCAGCTATCCTTTTACATTTTACACACTCATCTATGGCTCGCAAAGTCTTTTCGCCCACTCGCATAGATGAGTAGATTTTATGAAGGGCGAGTAGCATTTACAAGAGAAGTTTGAACATCTTCTTTGTTTGCAGTACATATCAAATAAAAGTTTCACTGTGCATGGCTGGCCTCTGGGAGGCAGCAGGGTGACAAACATAAAGTGAGTTTGTAGTAACATGCACCATATGACAGAAATCACATTTTAAATTTGTTGTCCTCTGTTCCTATGGGCCGAGTCCATTTCTCTTAGGCTGAATAGGTAAACTAAGTTGCCCGACCTGCAGGTCTAGCTGAAATTTAAAGAATCGTCAAGGCCTGACTCCTCTCACTAATGTCTTATTTCAGCAGTTAGCATAACTACTGTATTGTTGCTCATGTCATGTCGTGGGTACAAATAATGTCTTGCGACATTAACAATATCAGCACAAAATGTCTAACCAAATGGTCCTGTTTGCTAATCAAAACACATTTAATTAGCAAACTCTGCTAATCAATTTTTGAAAACTAATTTATGCCTTGTGTGCGCCCCAAGTCCTGGCTCCGGCCCCGAAACCCAGAGCTCCCCCGCTAGCTCGACTGCTCACCATCAGCGATAGAGACTTAATCCTGCGATTAGCCCGGGAGAAAGGTGCACTATGCTACGAATCATCAGAAATCTATATTTACCCGGACTTCTCGGTGATTGTACAAACACTCCGGAAATCATTCGACCCTGTGAAGAAGTTATTGCGGGTTAGACAGGTTACATGTGCGTTAATGTTTCCCGCTAAACTACGGATCCAACATGGGGGCCAAGCACATTTATTTGAGTCACCCACTGAGGCAAAGGCATAAATAGAGGCCTCTATCTCTATTCCCCTCCCCAAGGGGACCGCAATCACATCCACGGTCCTCGGCGAGTCAGAGATGAGATGGATGACATGGAGAACGATTGACAAATGCCGGAATTGAACTATGCACTCTTGTTTTGAAAATGCATACATAAGTCTGGCGCAAATATGTCCGGGACCGGATGCAGTATCTACAACCAGCGGTTGGATAGCAGCTGCTGTTCCCGGCTCCCCCATGGGGAGTCCCACCGATTGTTTTGGGCTATATCGTCAAGTTGGGGATGATGAGAGTGGGGTGGTGGTGGGCAGTCCAGTTGCGGTCTTGGACTTCCAGTGGCTCCAAAGGTTAATGAAAGTAGTCATGATTGCAACAATGTTTATACGTTCAACTAAAACAATTGCAGACTGTTTCCCTAGTATACATCATAATACAATCATTATTACCCCTTTAACGAGGCATACACAGTTACAACAGCAGGTAATTCGGCATGGTTGATACAATCTCCTACCTGACTTAGAATGTCCGTGGCCTGAACAACCCTTTCAAAGCAAGGAAAATACTATCATATATTAACCGTCATGGCCCAAAGGTTATAATGCTGCAGAAAACTCATGCTCAGGGCATACTCAATGTAAATTTTGCTTCCAGCTTGGGGTAAATAACGTGGCTGATTACTCGTATTAGTCTAGTGATGTTATAACACTGATACACTGGTCACTACCCTTCCAGGAAAACATACAGCATATAGATCCCTGGGCCGATATATATGATGCTATGGGGCAAGATGGCTGGCATACACATAGCACTAGTCAACACGTATGGCCCTAACCAAGATGACCCCAAATATTATCGTCAAATAGCTGGAACAGGATCTCACTCCTTGATCGCGTGGGAAGGGGATCTGAACACAATCCTGGACTGCGCAATTGACCGCCCTAGTACTACACAGCGTGGTCTGATTAACGCAGGTCAAACAAACGGACCTAGTGGACATTTGGAGGGTCCGTAATCCGAATGCTAGGGAACACACCTACTACTCATTGGTGCATGATACACATTCCAAAATTGATTATTGGCTGATCCCGGAAACGTTAATGGCCCAAGTACAAGATTGTAAAATATACCCTATTTCTGACCACTTTCCGTTGCCCTAACAGTCACATGGGCAGACCCTGTATCCCCCCGCCCTCTATGGAGAATGCCTCCTTAGTGCCTTCTAGACCCATTGTTCCTTACAACACTGCAGGTGGGAGTTTCTGATTACTTTGAGAGAAATGAGCAGTCTGTCTCACGTTCTGCCACGGTCCGGGAAGCGTTTAAGGAATGGCTGAGAGGTGAGGTGATTTCCATCTCCTCCGGTAGCCTAAAAGTACAGCACTTCACACACCAGGGCATTACTGGGCCTCATTAAGGGCAACCTTCTGCGGTTCTCTCATCTAGCTGATATAAAAGTACGGTTGATAAACCGGCCCATCCAGGCGAGGAGATACGGGGAAGCCAACAGACCTGGTCGATTCCTCGCGAACGCCATCTGGTCTGAGAGAGGCTCAAAACACATTTACCCGAATTCTAGGCAAGAATGGTGGCATATTGACTAGTCAGGATGAAATAATACTAAGTTCCACCAATATATAAAACCCTACATTCCAATAGTGACATGTGCAAAGAGGATGAGCTGACTAGTTACTTAAATAACAACCCTCTTCCATCGCTATCCAACGAGGCGCCACTCATCCGCAACAGTCTATCACTGTAGACGAGGTGACCGATGCCATCATGGCCCTATCGTCGGCTGAAGGCTCCTGGCCCTCACGGTATAAGAATAGAATTGTACAAGGAGCTTCGACAAACCCTTGCGCCCAAAAAGTCTAGGAAGAGTCCTTACATACTAGAGAGCTCCCGCAATCACTATCTGAAGCCATCATTACAATGTTGCTTAAACCGAACAGGCCAGCCTCGGACATGGCCTCCTATAGGCCGTTATCTTGAATCAACACTGATACCAAAATAGTTGCCAAAATCCTATCCGCCTGACTCCTCCCTTTTATGTCAACATTGATTCACCGGATCAATCCGGATTCATCCCTGCCCGGTCGTCTGCATTCAATCTGCGCAGACTCTTCTGTCTCATGCCCCAAGTAGATCCCAAGGCCAAGGCCATGGTTGCCTCATTGGACTCTGAGAAGGCCTTTGATTCTGTCTCCTGGTGGTTCCTCTTCGCGGTGCTCCATAGGATGCAACTAGGTGCCCAATTAATCAAATTCATAAAATTGTTATACACTAACCCAACAGCCAGAGCGTGCACTAATGGTGAGCTGTCCCCCCATCCCGTTGGGTTGTGGAACGAGACAGGGCTGTCCATTCTCTCCTCTTCTCATTGCCATGACAATTGAACCTTTGGCATACGTTATACGACGGAAACATAGCCACAGGCACTCCACATAGCGTGCGCCCTGCAAATAATGTCTATATATGCTGAAGACACGTTGTTTATACGAAACCCAGATCAATATATGGCTCCCTACTAGAGGAAGTCCGTAGATTCACTACGCATTCGGGATACTGCATCAACAAAGCTTAATCAGAGCTCCTCCCACTGACAGATGGGACACAGATCCCGGACCGACTTGATGGGGTTCAGATGGGTCCCGAAAACATTAAAGTACCTGGGCATAGTGGTCTCTCAAGCACACCGCTCCTTACTAGCAGACAACCACGTGGCTTACTTAGACTCTCTTTCAACGAAGCTACAACTCTGGGCTAGATTCCCCATGTCAATATTCACAAGACTTCCAATGCTTAAGATGATCATAGTGCCAAAGGTGTTATACTACTTCGGCAATATCCTTTGGCAATATCCTAAAAGCGATTATCTGCCACCACCATGATACATGTTCATTCGAGCCGGTCCGTACAACTGTCCTGGTCGAAACTCTTCAAGAGACTGGGGTGGAAACACCATTCAGTGGGTCAATCCCACTGTGGGGATGCCCAAATCTACCCCTGTCTTATGATAAAGATATCCAAAACATATTGGACTTTGGAGGGGTGATTTCTCTGCGCGATCTCTTTCCTGACGGGGTATTTGTCACACTCGAAGATTTTGAGGCCAAGCTGGGAAATAACTCAATTAGGTCATTACAATACTATAGAATGCGTGCAGCATTTCGTCGCAGTTGGTCCTCATTCCCTCAAGAGCCGAGTACATGCAAGCTGGTAGAAATGATTGTCAGTAGCTGGGATCCCAGAAGACTAGTCTTCAGACTGTAGAAGGAGTGTCAGGACAGTCAACCTACCAACAATAACTCCAAGAGGAAATGGGAAATGGTCCTAGGGGTAACAATACCAAAAGAGAAGTGCTCACGCTGGTGCCAACTGACGAAAGAGGTATCTATGAATGTTCACTTTAGGCTAATACAATTAAAGATATTGAATCAGCTGCACTATTCCGCCGCACATATTGCAAGATTTGTGCCATCGACAACTGGTGAGTGGGCAAAATGTAACTAAACACTGGCAGACTCCATCCATATGTATTGGAGCTGTCCACATGTCTCCCGTTGTTGGAGGTCGGTAGCAGGTCCTGAGTACAGAAATTCCCCCTGCTTTGTCACCTCCGAAATACTTGCTATGAGATATAGGAAAGGTACCTGTTGGGATTCACAGACTTTTCAACCTGGGCTGCCTAATTACCAAAAAATGTATTCTGAAATACTACAAATCCAGGGCAGCCCCACAGGTTGAGGAATGGCTAAGGGAACTGACCTATGCAAACGACAGGGAGGAATGCTATGTTTCAATGACTAAACCATTTTGCAGGCCCAAGGACATATGGGGTTCATTTCATGGCTACCAAACAAATACTGAACAGTAAGACTTACAGTGTTACTTATTGTCCATGCTATGCCATCACTCTCCCGTAAGAAACATTAACACTTTCTGCTGACACAGTAGGATGTTACAATTTGATTGCCTTCCTACGTACTTTGTGGTTACATGTCTGACACTGCAATAAATAATGTTTTTTTTTAAAGAAAGAAAAATGTGTTAATTCACCAAAGTTTTTTTCTTTACACATCAAAGACCTCAAAAATCAATCACATTCCAGCCTGTTGATGCACCAACAGTGCGTGTTAAACAAATGAGTATACGTGTGTTTGCATATGTTGCTGTGGTGAGCTCCAAAACACTGAGTGGTTTAAAGAAACAACTTTTTTTTTTCCAAGTGAATGTCTGTACTGGAAATAGGAGAAGTATAAAATGTTTTCTCAAATGAATGGCCTTATTTTGGAGGAAGTACATTTGTATGATCACCTATGGGTGCACTTCTCATCCAGAGGAATTTACAATATGCAAATGTAAGGAGAACACTACCCTAGCCAAGGTTAGTGGAGCTGTGGATAAGTTTGCAGGGATGTATGGGAATCGTTTGGTGGCAACAGCACTGAGACTATATAGGATGAGAGCTCAGCAATTTTCAGTGTACACATCTGAAACATGTGGCCACTACAATATTAAATTGCTTAGTACACCTGAAAATACATTTTAAAGCAGTTGCTGGGCCTTCCACGAGCAAATCACACCTGTGCCAATCCCTATGAACTTGGTTGGACTATGATTGAGAACATGGTAATCTTAAAACCATTTAACTATTGGATAAGTTCTGGCAGGCTCCACAGTTCATTAGATAGGGGAAAACTGTGCTAGGTGTGCTAGCTGTGGTTGGACAAGGAAGGCAGAGGCACTTTACCTTGGTTTGCTCATGCGCAACTTGTGCTTCCTAAAGTAGGCCTTTTTAAACTCTGGAGCAACATAATGTAAACTAATCAAGAATTGATTATCCAGGTCAAGCAAAGTTATGGTGTTCAATGCCTCAAAATTCATGAGGCACAACAACACGTGTAGTACACAGATGCAAACATATTTCATAGTGAAAGGTATCCATGGGTATGGGAGAAACGTGGACGAAATAGCCTCACCATTTTTGCAGGAACTATTTATTAAGTTCCGTTTAGGAATTCTGCCAGTGGTATCCACCTTAAAACCTGTAATGGTTTTTTATCAGACTTATATCCAGTATGTACGATTTTCAGAAAGACAGTATAAGCATGTTCGTAGACAGAACATAAAGACCTGCCTGATTATTCACCAGTTAAGAAATGTAACCCAGGAAGAAGTACATTTGATGTTGAAATCTAGAGTTTTCAATATATAATTATCTTGAAAAGGCGTGGTAGCATGCAACCTCTCAGATATAATAGGAATGAATATGCAAAGGGGATTTTATGTGATCTGTTTTTACTTTGGCTTAGGTACCCATGTCATAACTTTAATACATACGGGTAAATTTGATATAATTACAGAAACCATGACAAGAATGCGTTTGGTTAACCTGATGGCATCATCTATGTACATTGTGAATCATGCAATTTAAGCAATAATGCATTGTGTAAGATGACTTTAGCATGTATTTATAATAGGTTTGTGTATAAAAACTTTGCTCATTTTTAGAAGATTATGATGAGAATTTTATGCAGCAATTCATTGATTAGCTTGTGCATGTGACAGCTTACGCATGTGATTTAGAATGTTTCTGTACATAACCTTTAAAGAACATCAGAATAGGAATCAATCACATCCACACTTTTGGTTGAAAAAATACCTAACTATTCCTATGCACATTAGCCTTTTCTGAAGAATCTGAATTGGAACACTTTGAATTTAGTGGCCTCATGTTACATGCAATTCAGTTGAAATTGAGAATCGTCATGAAAATCACTTTTCCCAACTGAGCTATGATATGTTGCAGTGCAAATGATATCCACATCTAAGGACAAATAAAATAAAATTTACATTGTTTAGGTTTTGGAGTGACGGTCAAGTGAGAAGGGGAGCAGCTTTGAACCATTGGTTCCTATTTCCTTAAAAAATCTCTCCGCTAATGTTCTGAGAACTAGTTTCATTTGGCATTTTAATTGACTAAGGCCGCAAAGGGGCATAGAAGTCTTAATGTCCTTGTTAATCTTTGTTATTAGCAGGCCTTCTTAATACCAAAGAGTCATATCGAAACAGGGAAATTAAATCACTTATTTTACTTGGAGAGAGCAATGCCCTACCCAATATTCTGTTTCTAAGGGAGTATAACTTCTGACTGCACAAATGAGGCATTGGCTTATTTATATGTTCAAACGTTGAATAGAAATCTTCTTGGACAGTAAACCATATCAGGGATTAATCTCTCTGGACCGATTGATCTTTCTGGACCCTCTGGTTGGTGCTGCTCCCTTCCTGTCCGGAATGGGGTGAAAAATCACTAGAAAATAGGTCATCGGATTTCCCCTTCTCAGCCCTTGTATCTAGGTAGCAAAGTATCTCAGGTTCTGTTCCCCTTCTGGCTCTGTGGGCAAATGCCACTGTTTGCAAACTTGGCATGGGTTTCCTTAGTCAAAGTGCCTGTGTTGGCTGCTTGCAGGAATAAAATTAAGATCTCCTCTACCCATGTGGTTGTGACTTTGTATCCTTCTTACACTTCCAACATCAGTGAAATCCGATGGAGCATTATTCTATTGCATGGCCCGTGATAGGTTTGATGTCACTAAAGCAAACCAAGAAAGCCCACCCTCCTGGCTTCTGTTGGGAACAAGGTAAGTCTTGTCATCAGCAGTTTGTAACTTTTGGGTCACCACCACCTTTGTGCCATAATTCTGTAATCAACATTTCTAACTAGATTTCTACGTGTAATCTACTCTATCTACATTTTAAATACTTTTCTAATTAAATAGGCATTTTAAATAAAGCATTTTCTTTGCTGACATTTTAGAAAATTGTTTTTGAAATGTTAGTTTGGAAATATGAATTCAAGAGATCATAGGTCATAAGCATCTACTACAGAGGATACATTTTCTGTCAGCTAATGAATAGAACCTTTATGTAGTTTCAGCTTCAAATGACATTTGCTTGATGGATACTTTTAATCCAATCATTCCAAGCATTGATTGACTTTTAAACCCACATGAAACCTCAATTAATTTTGACGAATAATTTCTAAGGCAATGGTCAATGTGAACACATGAGCCATGTGCTTACCAAAGATCATTAAAAGTACAGCTATAACATTTTTTCCACTCCTGAAACCATGGTCTCTTGAACAATGACACAATGTTCTGTATTTTCTCATTGTACATGAAGTCCAGATAGTGTTCTGAAGATACCACCCATGTGCCTTTTATAATAAAGGTTGTCATAGTTTCACATTTGAAACTGCATGAGCATTTTAGAAATTCACTACTCATAACTAAAATAAATATAGTTAACATTTCCCTGTAATATTTAAAAGCAGAATAATATTTTGTTACTTTTTTCAAAATTCCAATAAACAAATGAATTTTCTTTTGAATGATTCAAAGGGCATGGGCCCAATAATCAAAATATGCTGCATGATTTATTGTATGCAATATAAACAGATTATGTTCCCATTCACATTGCACTGGGATTCAAACCCAATTTTTCAGAAGAATTAGAGTTTATTTATCTACTCAACATTGCACCTGGATTGTTTTTCTATATTAGAGATGGTTAGCTTACCATAGCAGGCAATGAGCAGATACGATTACCTCAATACTACATGTCAAACACTGAGGTTTGGTAACAGGTAACTATCATTATTTGGGAGTGAGCACGTGATCCACTTAGACACTTGCATTAGTCTCATCACAATTTACAAGCAGGAATGATGCTGTGTCACTATGGGTACTCCTAATACCACAAGTGTGTTATGATCATAACATACTGGTCGCAATACAAATGCAACCAGATACCCCAACAACACAAACAGTTATACTTTCTTTCAAATACACATGACTGTCATGTGACCAACTACTGCAGTTCTTTAATAATAAAATACATTACAACACCTTGTGTGCCATTAAGGTGTTTCATGACAGTATTAGACTGTCCAGATCATAATAGATCACAAGCCTTAATAACAAAATTGATAATCTGTGCAATGCACGTCACGTAAATCATCACGTGACAAATCAGCTTAGACATATTACTAAATAGTGGAGTGTCATTCAAGATCTTCTAATATTATATCATATTATTAGCAAGTTTAGATCACAATATGAAGGAAGGAATCTAAAGGTCACAATGCGCCTTCCAAACGGAGTTTCAATCGATGGAATTACTTTATTCTGTTAAATGCACGTCACATGACTTGTCACGTGACACCCTAACTCCCTCATATAAACAATTGCGGTAATTGAATCTTCAAGATGTAATGGGCATTTATATTTGCTTCCAAGCATAATTTCTGGTAAGCACACAATTTGCTACATCTGAACTACATATACTCGCTGGGGAAGCCCATATGGGCATGAATCCGATTCAGATGCACCATGTTATTGTATTTCAGTGGTTTGCATGAGTTGATTTCCACAAAAGAGGTAATGAATACACCGCTTTAGCTGCATTTAGTATTTGGGACTTGAATGGACGCTTATATTTATCTCTGAGCGTATGCTTCGGTAAGAATTTATCTTGTCATGCGAACTTTGTTTTCACTTCTAAGATTAGGTGACATGGGCGATAACTTGATGCATGTCTTTTGTGCTCATTCCATTGTAGCCAATATACGAGCTGAATCACCACTAATAAACATAAGCGTGATGTTCAGGATTTTGTGCACATAAGAATCAACTCCGTGTGTATCTCACATTGAAGAAAATGGTTGGAAACTTGAAGCAAGTTGGAGCACAGATGTGCCTTCAGCATATATCCAACACTTTGGTAAGATCAATTTATAAAGTGGGGACTTAGTATGCGCAAATTCCATCGCACAATGATGTTTCACTCAAACGGTAGCGTGGTCTGCTTTTCCTATTCTAATTATTCTCAATCTATTTTACTTCTTTTTTCTACAAAAGTGAAACGCTATGCCCCTGAGATGAGGTTAATGTCTTTGGTTTTGGCGAAAGCGCCTTTTCTTCATGTAGCACTGGTATCAGGTAATTATAAATTAGAATATATATATACTATGGCTGGCCTTAATCTAATTGGAATCACGAATGATCGTGGGTCTATGTAGTGATATGTAAATGAACGATGAGCCTAGGGACAGTAATGAGGAATATATATTGGCTATACCAATTAAGTTTCTAATGCCAGCATATGCTTGGAGCAGGATATACCTCGACTTCTTTGCATATTGTTACAGGGGACATTACTCCCCAGCCAGGAACATTTGAGAGGCAGTGTGTGATCATGGGATCAGTGCAATGTTGTGCCCCTTTCAAGATGTCAAACTCTTCTGATACGGCGTGAAAATGCCAAGGAACAGTATTACCTTTGATGTAGTTCTGAGTATTTAGGACTGAATGAACCTTTTGATATACTCTCAAAGTGCTAACGTTTTTTCTACTTGACAATTTGGATTAATTTAGCCAATACTGTCAGCAGTATCTCATGAAATTTGGGGTCAAACATGTGATTTGAGGATTCAGATTTTGTATACAGCTCTTGTACTTTATCAGTGGCAAATGATACTCATCATTGCTTATTATTGTCTCCCTCCTTTTTTGTCTCCTATTCCTCCCTACCTCCTTCTGTTTTCATTGTCTAGACATGAAATGTCAAACCTGTGTTATTGAAAGATGCACTTTATCTGTGAAACTTTGCCCTGAGGAAGACCTAGAAGGTTGTAACACATGTTAGCAGTTTATCAAGCCTCATATGTGGCATGTAACCACCCTTAAATGTATGTTTGACTTTACATTGTAAGCAATACATCTCATTTGTGTTTTTTACTATATGTAGTGTACAGCGCGTACTTTGTGGAACTACCCGCCTTTTTATATTAATAATGAATCCTATAATAATAGTGTTTACTGCCAAATCAGACCCATGGGGCAGTAGGCAATTGCACAGCTATGCTTTCATATATTTAACATTGCAGATGTTTCACCGTATGCATCCATAATAGCTAAAATGCTGTTTTAGGCTGTTTAGATCAAAAGATTAGTGAATTGCCAGAAGGAATATGGATATGCCGAGATATATTATTTGGAAAACCAAAGTTATAAGAACACTGAAATGCCTAACATTGATTCAGTCTGGGAGGAACCAGGATTGCATTTTTCATTCAAATATTCAAAGGTAGTATTGAAGAATTGATCAATTTGATCATAAGGGCGGGAGTTCCACGGCACACCAGATGGCGCCAGGGAAGAGGTGCATTTTCAAATCATCCCTTTAGGATCCTAGAGTGATATACCATCCTGAAAGTGTGTTGTGGAGTAGGCTGGTAGCAGCTGTGATTGTGTTTTGGGTTCACCAATGTACCAGTATGAGAGCCATTGATGTAATAATGCGTTTTATAAGTCCTTCTGTTGTTTATGTCCATCCATTTATCTATGTGAACTAAAAGGCACATAAAGGCATGGACAAAATGGCTGTTTAGGCGACGTAGGATCAACGAGAGCCGAAAAAGGCACCCAGGTGGAGACTCGTTAAGTACACTACACTTCCCAGTCTACATCATGTTTGGATGGGCCTGTGTGTTGGTTTCAGGTCCAATCTGTCCAATTCATTGTGTGATGTCCAGATGTTTGATTGGAGGGCTAACTTAGGACAGCCCCTAGGTTAATGTGTTATCAGTGGGAGACTCTGTACATTCCTCAGAACCTGATTTTTTTTGTATGTATGCTGCTGAAATCAGACTGCTGAGGTCTTGGTGTGGCCATATTGGCTGCAACCAGTCTCCTTCATCCTTGCTCCTGGTTCCTTTTTGGCTGGTGAAATCCCATTTGGGACTCTTTCTTCACTAGCCCTAATGCTCATGCTGGTTTGACTACTTGTTTTTTCTTGGGGCAGTTTCCTGGCCATTGCCGTGCTGCCTCTCTGTTATATTCTCATGGACCATGTGAAGAACTTTACTTACCTTGAATTGACTGACTTGCTACTACATCAAGCAAAACAAAGAGGTGATAGCTGGAAGATTTAGAATTAATCCTAAAATTCTGACAATTGCTGTGGGTAATGTCTCGGCAGGCGAAGTACTATGATCTGGAGGATTTTCCAGAGCAATGATTGATTTAAAACCTTCCTGCCAACACCTCTTTTGTTTTGCTTTAGTCACCCCAAATGTGATGGGTATGTGCTAGGGTTCGACCCTCGGACTGTGCCCCTACTTCCTAGTCGCCTATGGCAACCAACATGTCGGTACCAAGGTGCCTTGAAGCATGTGTTCCCATAAAAGGGTGAAAGGGTAAGCCTAGCCTTTGTAATACAGGACCGCGTTCCTATGACTGTATGCCCTGGTTTTTAGTTCCCACTTATAAGATAGTTGCTTTATACTGAGAAGCGTTAGTTCCCAAAATGACTGTAAGAGTCCCGCACCCAAGTACATGGAACATTGTAGTTTCCTTCCTGAGGGCCGCATTGAGATGCGTGCGCAAGCAATTACACATCTCCTTCGGTGCTTATAAAACCGAAGGAGAGGGAGAGCGCATTTTCTCGCAAACTGCTTAGATGGCATTTAGAAGTCTGCAGTTCCTGTTTTCAGGTGATATTAGGTATTTAGCCATTAAGCAAGGACTAGCGTTCCTGTCTTTTTCTACTGCTTGAAGTTCACAAGTCCGTGTTCAGTTCTAGTGTCCCTCTTTGTACATGGGACACAGTGTGTTGTTTGGTATATGTTTCTTGATGTGGCTTGGAGTTCCCAAGCCCGAGTTTCTCCCTTGACTGGGAATTTTGTTCTAAACTCAGTTGTGCCACAGTGAGACAAGCAAGGAGAGATTTTTTGGTTCTGTGGGAGTAACAGTACTGGCACTCTGGATGGTTCAGGCCTGACACAACAGGATATCAGGTATGCTACCCTTTTGTTATTGAAACTCAGTATGTGTGTTGATAGCTACTACTTTGAGAACCCCAAACAGGTTCTTAAAATCCCATACATTTTTCACCACTACAACTCCTGAGTTAGGGATTCGGAGTACCACTGGGAAAAGGGGAGCAGCCACTAAGAAGCCCCTACAGTGTCAGTTGCTTGTTTTTCTGTGTGTTACATCAGGAATCAGGAGGTTTCCATTGTGACAGAGGTGACTGTTTTTAATGGTTCCCAAAGACCCTTTAAGCAACTGAGAACCATCCAGATCTAGACACCCAAGCCACACATCCAGGATGACGCGCAACAAGGCTGAAACATGTCTGGGGTTGCTTGTGGTTTCGTGACGTGATCAAGCAGCTCGGGCTGGACTGTCCTTTTGGGGTGGGAGCAAGCCTGATTTCTATATGGTCTTTGCCCTTTCTGTAATGGCTTGGAAAGCAAAGAACAATGGTCTGTAGGATTGCCCAGAGAAATGCCAAAAGTTCACATTGATTCAAAACCTTCCTGAAATTACCTCCTTTGTTTTGATGGTACATCATGGCAGCTCCATCGTTGAAAGTCCTAGGTCAACTACTGCCATTTTCTCAGTTGTGAGACTATTTCTTGTTGACTGGCTGCTCCTTTCTTTATCTCTGAATTGTCCTTGAACCCCCTCACCTTCTTTTTGGAAACTGGTACTTCTACCATGTGGGTCTCCATCATAGGTGTCCTGCTTATTTGCTACTTTGAGTCATCGGGATCTTCACTGGGTCATGGCTTCGAGTTCGTTCACATCATCGAGTCAGTGGCCCCAATCGGGACTAGCAGGGCCTAAGTTTGGTGGCTAAATTCATCATTCTGACAGGCCACATATTCCTCATCCAGCGCCGTAAGTACATATTCAGAATTAGGGTCCCCTGGGTCTGGCAGAGTTTTCAGGTACTCCCACTACTGCAGTTTTCATTGTCTGTAGTGAGCTTGTGCTAACTCTGCAATCCGCTCTGCCTGCCCTGCTAGTCCTCGATCCCAGGCTACAACTACTCTTATGAGTTTCTGCTGGTGTCTCATTCTGTTGTGGGGTTAAAGTGACTAACAGGTTCTTACCCTGGACAATGACCATGGGGTCCTGGAACATCTGGGGCAGTTTTGCATTTCTTAAAAGTACCAGTGTACGCATTCCCTGTTTTGGCCCTGTGCTGTGTTAACTTGTCTTATATTATATCACAGATGGCCTAAATAAGTTGTTCAATCTCCAAGAGAGTTCAAGGTTTTTTTTTAATCACAAAACAAGGCAGTTGGTTCAATAAAGGCACCTTCTGAAAAAAGGGCCTCATAAGTGGCACTAGGTCGGTCTCTGTGTCTCTCTGTGTCTCTCTGTGTCTCTCTGTGTCTCCCTGTGTCTCCCTTTGTCTCCCTGTGTCTCCCTGTGTCTCGTCTCTCTTCTAGATTACTCAATTTTTTCTCTCTCCTACCACCTACCTCCACATTCCAGTAATACTACTACCTTCTTTCCCTCCCCTCACCCCTCCTCCGTACTACTACTGCTCTCCCAACACAGCCGCTACTAGTTTTTCCTCTGTGCACTTTCCTCCATTGTCTTCTGCAATTCTAGTCCTCGCCTCCACCCTTTAATGTTACTCTTCTGTCCATATTACTAACACTCCATCTTCAGTACTAGTGGTCTCTTCTCCCCCCAAACTCTGGGATAAGGGCCCCTGTGCACCCTTTCACTACACTCACTCCGATACCCTACTGTACTAGCCTCACCCACTCCCGACACTCCCCCAGTCCCAAGCCACCTACTACCTTTACTCCCTTACACCCATCTCCAAACCTATAAATACCTTTCTTTCTCACTCTCTGACCTTCTATGCACCACCCTCCCCACTTTCTACAATGCACTACACTAAATGCAAATGGTACCACTCTCTCTCAAATGCCTCCCTTTAGCTAATCTGAGCTACCAACACTCTTCTCCTCTGTACATCCTCTGCCAGGTTTCTTGGTCCACCTTTACTGCCTCCTGCGACCTCACCAAAAAACCCACACTCTACCTGTCTTGCTGTTTGCTTTAATAGTCTGAGACTGGGGGTTCAATGCCTTCCTCACCTTCCCATTAGCTACAGGGCTCACCTGACTTTTGACACCTATTGGTGCCTCTCTTTTCCCCATTACCCATGCAAGAGCCTTTAAAACCTCTTCTAAGTCCCTACCACAGCACGGGTTGGAAGACAGTCTCTGGTGGTTTCCTTTCTGGTTTTGTGGCATACTGTGGGTCTAGAAATTCATTTGTCTTCTTTTGTGAATGAGTGTTGTGCTTCTCCGAGACGCCGTTTGCTATTGTGATGTATAAAAGACTCCTGGGTCGTCTTTGTAGCTGTATTATATTTTCCTCATGCTCCGGTCTGGATTTCCTTGGCTGATCCCAAGGTGATTCTGTGAATTGCGGTTCTGAAAAAGAAAAAAGAGAGTAGTACCACGGCCAGCAACTGCCAACAAGGCATTGGGAGACACTGCACGGTACCATTGGTACATTTGTGACACCTGGGGGATATTTTCGACTCCCACTTCACTTATCTAGGGCATGGCTGGTTCTGACTTTTGTTTTAGTGAGCCTCCCACCCCAGGTTGAGCAGGGTCCCCCCCTTGACATGTTCAAGACCCTGACTCTGTCACAATTACCTTGCTGAATGACTATATGGTTCTCCCATGTGCTTTAGTCATGTTTCATTCATTTTCGACAAGTTATGTGTGTTAGTAATGCCTGGATGGGTATCCAGTGATTTTACTAAAAATGTTTTTTTGATGGATTATTTAACTGAAACAAATCCATCGTGGAAAAAGCATGATTTAAAAAAAAAATATATATAGCTGGGGGGATTAAGTGGTTAAAACAGGTGGAGAGGATTAAAAACATAGGGAAACGGGGATTTGGGGGAACTCCCCCAAATAAAAAAATAAAACATTCTGTGATTTTTTTTCAATATTTTTGGGGAGATAAAAAAATCCATTGAAAAATCTGTTTTTGGTAATATCACAGTGAACCACTTGGATGTTGGAGTATTTTGATACACTATTTGTGGGGTAAGAAAAGATCGCTGTTCATCCCCTGTGCTGGCTGTAATTACTTAGCTCTGAGTGTGTACCTTTGTCTGAAATACCTTTTATCCCCTCCTCTCCATAATAGGTTTCAGGGTATATTCATGCACCAGGTACTTCTCCTTATACTGGCTTTACATATGGTGAGGGTCTTGTCTAAGGCGATTTACTATTTTTATAATATACTGCCTAGCTCTAGCACAATGCTTATTAATTAGGCATATTCAAACTTTGTGTTGCATAACTGTAGGCCTTTAACAAAGAGTGCCTATATGTTTCAGTATATATGTGTATTGCCTTCCCTTGTGTAATCTATTGGATCTTACTGTACCTAGCCTACTCTCAACTCCTGCTAAGAGTGAAGCTTGACTGTTCTGCTACAGTACCAATTGCGAGAGATTTGTTCCAAATTGGTGGATACACTTTTTCCTCTTTAAGCTAGATCCCTTCACACCCCTCACCAAAGGGCTGTGAAAAAATGCTCCTTAATCTCCCTACATGCTGAATTTATTAAAATGTATGTATATCATTTCTATCACAAATACTTATAGCAAACAAATAAATACAAATAAATCAATAGAAATAAATACTATTGGTGTTGGTAGTGAGGGGAGTAAAAAAATGATCTAAAGCATTACTGGTTTTGTCCAGGGTGTGCCAAACGGTGTATACCTTTCTGACTGTGGAAATAATTTATTTACTTAACATGTATTCTAAGACATAAGCCTCATCACGAGGTTTCCGATAACATCGCATATCCGTTTCCTCCACCTGACATACCAGTGTTACCGGTATATCACAGGCAGCACCGTTACGGTAAATTCCCATTCCCATGGAGTCCCATAGAAATGCATGTTTGTTTGCGACATGGGGGTTATTTTTTACATTGAGTGGTTGTGGTGATATTTACAAAGAATTCATCTTGGCACCCAACAGGTGTATTGTATAGGGAAAGATGTGCCGGGATTCAGAGCCCACTAGTCATCCCAGAAGGGCAACATAAGCCATTCACGATGGGTGTGGGCTGGCTCTGGGTGCCAAAACACAAGGCCATTCCCACCACTGTGAAATGTGCAAGTACCATAGCCTAAGGTCTACCAATCCACCTCTAACACCTGCCGCCCTGTGATGACCAATACTCCCCTTCAATGTATAAATACCACCAGATGCCAAAATACGGACTGTAACTAGCGACACAAGCTCATTCCAAGCCCATGGAGTAAATGGAAGCCCTAATGTGCGCTCACTGACTGAACTGTTTGCCACCACAATGGCACACCATATAGCATAATCCATGTGAGAAGAGGTCCCACGAATGCACATCCGACATTGTTATTATTAGGGTATTTGAGCGCAGACCTATGTTCGGGAAGTAATGGAGCACTTTACAATCATAGGTGGCAGAGTAATGTTAGGAAGCAGAGAAACAAGGGACTAGGGATCTGACAACAGGGGAGGGAGGGCAATAGCCAGCAATGGATTTACAAGTAGCCAGGGGAGGAAACAGTGGGGATCAGATTACCGAGTCTCAGGTTAGGTGGGGAGCGGACGGTCTATGGACCTAGGTGTTAGGGGGGTGTCATTCCTTGAAGAGTAGGGTCTTCAGACATGGAATGCTCTACACACAAATGAGGCAAAACATCTGATGTGCATTTCAAGCACAAAACTGACTCGGAAACCCAGCAAGCCACCCCTGCTCATGCCCATGTCAGTCACAATGGCCTGTGTAATTAGCACACATGTAAAGCTGACTTCTAGTATCACATACCCATGTATCTTTCCATTGACTCCGCCATGCTCTCATTAACCAGATAACCCACAGGACCACCACACGTATGTACAGATGTTGCTGTGAGGATCCAATGGCATGTGATGGGACACAGCAAACCTCTGCTAATGCAACAGTTTGAAACCATGCATACCACATGGGGGTCTGCAATTTAAGCCATAAATTACACCATGCATGCACCATGCGCCTACACATGGACAACATCCATTGTTACCGGATTACTGTATGAATGTTACCTCTCTGCCACAGATGAATGAGTGGAATGGTCACGACAAGCATGTCAATCCCATACTACCCACCATGCCCTTGAAGGCACAAGACTTTAATCTATCCATTGCAATAGAGAGGGATGCCAGATGCCCAATCTGCTCCTGGCTGATGATGTGTTAGGGAGAATTCTCTTCTATGGCTAATTTCCCTTACCTATAGAGTCCCCCAGTAGCTTTGCTGGATTTGAGTGATTTATTTTTTTGCTCCTGCTAAGAGAGACCCTTTTTGTCCCACTCTTAGACCGATTGCTAGTGTGTGTTTTAGGCTATCTTGTGTGCTTATGGTCTATGGGGTTGCTCTCACCCTCATAGGAATCATCTTTTTGCATGGTTGGTACACAGCACCCTCCGTGCCGTACCACAGGGGTGTCGTAGCAACCCCCAAACAGACTCCATACCCTGGGACTGACTACTGTCTCCCAGGGCATGTAAAGTCCCCATTGACTTTAATAGTCAATTCTTATGAACAAAACCAGTACAAACCATCTTACTATGGAGGTACTGCAAAGGGTTAATAGTTTTTCCCTTGTATTCATTTTCGAGGGGGTACCGTACACTCCCGCTCTCAAATGTTTCTGGCTGGTGGCAGTGGTTACTACCGAAAATATTCAACCGCAAATGTTTTCTTATGGGATTTTCCCATTGTTCGAGGCTACCACTTTTACTGACAGCCTCTAACATACCGCCGGTTTATTTTAATAATATCTTTACTCCGGTATGTTTTTATTGCCAGAACTTTGATTTAATTTCTTTCTCGTGTCTTTCTCTATAGTCCTAACCCAAGTCGGGGGTCCTTTGTTCGTCCTTTTGGCAGGCTTCTGCACAGAAGCCCTCGTCTAGGCGCCACTGAGTCTGGGATAGACAGGATGTGTGGGAGGGGGAATAGGCACCCTGGACAGGGTTGCCTACGCAACCCAAGTCGCACTCTGCCCTGATAGGCTGGGGGGTTCTCCCGCCAGGAGAGCCACCCCACTGTGTGAGTGATAGCTAGGCTGTATGAATGGGGTCTTGCTGCATAAAAGCAGGGTCCTGAGGACTGGAGGACAAGACGTTGCCACTGGAACTAAGAAGCCGAAGAGGAGAGAAGCCAAAGACATCTGCAACGACTGAACCACCAGTGAAGCCCTGATGCAGATCCTCACCACTTTTCTCCAACGACTAGAGAAGATCTTCACCTACAAGAGTCTTCTTCCCTTGAGCTGGTGGGGCCAACCAGTTCGCCAATCGCCTTCCCGGACCTGCCTTGGTCGAATCGCCAGTGCCAAGCAATAGGAGAATGGATAGCCAGGCACCCATCCATCCGGACCGCGATTTAAAGGAGTGTACCTTTTATTCGTTTGGCAGCACCGCAGCTGGTTTCATCCCTGGGCAGTGCAGTAACTCGAACCTTCCTCCACGACGAGAGCCTCTCTTCCTCTGCTGGATCTCCCGAACTGCAGGAACTACCGCCACCGCAGGAGCCTCTTCCACTTTTAAGGTACATTGTTCCGCCATGCCGCCCTTTTCGTTGGGTACTGCTAAAGGTGTTTTAAATCCTTTACTTACCTACTGGGTTGGCAGACCCTATCATCTAACATTGCCTTTCACCTTCTGCAACCGCCTGTTCGAATCATTTAATAAAGACTTGACTGTAGCTACAATAACCTTTTGCTCCTGGGCACTTTGCCCTGTACCACTGACTCTGGCACAGGCCTATTACCTCTGGCTCAATCTGTTACAACTGCCTTCTCTAGATTG
Organism: Ambystoma mexicanum; assembly: GCF_040938575.1. Taxonomy (NCBI): domain Eukaryota; kingdom Metazoa; phylum Chordata; class Amphibia; order Caudata; family Ambystomatidae; genus Ambystoma; species Ambystoma mexicanum. The sequence goes on along the minus strand of NC_090926.1, from coordinate 917,450,437 downwards.
CTTCTCACCTAGAAATGTGTTGGTGCACCTAAATTCTTATAACCACCTTTTCCTTTCTTCTTTATAAACTTGTGAAGTGCCATTTTGCTCGGTTTAAAGTACTGCCTTGCCTAACTTATTCACAATCTTATTGGGAAGTGTTGCTGGTGTGTTGAAGAATATATTCCTGTATAACTTGGCCTTTCCCACCCTTTTGAGAAATTGTTAGAGTGCCATTTCTGTTTGGTTTTCACTGTGCCGTTTAGCTCAGTTTTCACTCTTGCTCAAACTTGTCTACAATTTAAATAGGGAGTTTTGTATACTTTTCTTGACTGATTTAACTTGCTTTTATAATTTGTGTGTGAACATCAGAGTGTGTAAAAATAAATATATATTCTTTTTGATACAAAGCTTTGGTCAGTGTTTCCTTGTTCCATCGTATTGTAGTCCTAATGTGTAAACACTGAATACTGCTCATCTCCCTCTTGAGATAAGTCTGACTGCTTAGCCACAGCTACCAACTAAATCTTTGTGGTACAGACTGATACCAAAGGGGATTTATTGCATATACCTGTAGTCTTAATCTGCTGTAGTGCTCCCCAAGGGAACTGCAGTGGATTCTGCCTAACATGATGCCACTGATATCCAGCCATTGCGTGGGAGCCCACGCTTGTCATCTAGATGGACTGTATTCTAACTGCGCTAGCTCCAGACAGAATCATGAACCTTACCTTGCGTCACACCTAGACAGAATTGTGATTATTAGCATGGACCACATCTAGACAGAATTGTGAGTATTAGTTTGCATCACATCTGGACAGAAATGTGAATACTAGCCTGTGTCACATCTAGACAGAATTGTGGGTATTAGCTTGCGTCACATCTAGAAAGAATTGTAATTATATAATAAGTTAATCACCGTAGTGTCTAACATACTCTTAGTTCATAGTCCCCTTTCCATCATACTGTATGGGCGTCCCTTCCAAAAGACAGTAGACGGAACATTTTTCACCAGAAAAAACGTTCTTCCCCTTTAAATTTAGAAGCACACGGGGTGCATAATGACACCAGTATTATTAGGGGGGAGGTTGGTGGGACATATGGAGGAAAGGGGACTATGGACTAAGAGTACGTTAATCGGTAATTTATGTCCCGTCCCCTTTCCTCCATACTGTATGGGCGATTACAACTGATTGTAGCCCCAGGGTGGAGAGGAGACCCTCCTTAAGCAAATAGGTTCCTGAGAAATGCCTGTCCGAAAGCTGCATCAGATCTAGAGCCGGCATCCAAACAGTAATGCTTGCAAAAAGCCAAGGAAGAGGCCCAAGTGGCCGCCCTACTTATGACTTGCCAAGGGACATGGCGCTGGAATGCGATGGCCGTTGCTTTGACCCTGACTGCATGGGCATGCATGTTGGCCGGGAGCGGCTTGTGCTGGCCCTCGTATGCTTCTTTGATGGCAGAGACCATCCAGCGGGATATGGAAGCCTTCGAGGCCTGATAGTCTGCCTTCAAGCCGCCGAAAGTGACGAACAGGGTGTCCGACTTGCGGAAGCCCTTGGTGCTGTCCAAGTAGAATTTCAGGGCACGCCTGACATCCAGGCGGTGCAGCACCCTCTGTGCTTCGTCCTTGGGATCGGTAAAGAACGTCGGAAGGACTATTTCTTCGTTCATGTGAAATGCAGATGGGATCTTGGGAAGAAATGCCAGGTGCGTCCGCATGACTACCTTGTTCCTATAAAAGGTGGTATATGGTTCTTTGGCGACCAGCGCCTGAATCTCGCTGACTCTGCGAGCCGAGGTAAGACCGACTAGTAAGGCCGCCTTGATGGTGACCAGCCTAATGTCCACGGACGCCATTGGCTGGAATGGTTTGTGCGCCAGGGCGCCCACAACTATATTCAGGTCCCACACTGGGTGCAGTCTCTTGACGGGCGGGTAGAGCCTTCGCGAGATCGGTCAGGTGTTTCTTGATGATGGGGTTGGAGGAGGAACAAATGCCTTCCTCCGAGTTCCTGTGATCCCCAATGGCTGCAAGGTATGTACGGCAGGTGTCGACTTGTACGCCCGAATGAGCGAGGTGCGCCGAAAAGGAGAGCATGTCGTCCAGATTGCAGGCCAAAGGGTCAATTCCCTTGGAGTCTGCCCAGAGGCTTTGCTCCTGACACTCTGTATGATCTCGAGATTGGCCTGTGAGAGGCTAATGTGTCGAAGCGTTACCTGCTCAGGTACCACGTTGTGAGGGCTAGTTTCCCTGGCGCGGGGTGGATGATCCTTCCCCCCCTGCTGCACCAGAAGATGCACTGGGCCTTTCGGGAGGTGTATCGGGGGCACCTCCGAGAGGCTGAGGAGTTCCGAAAACCATGGTCTGGCCGGCCACCATGTAGCAATCAGAATGATGCGGAGCCGGTGCGACTCCTTGATCTTGCAAAGTACCCTGTGGGTCAGGGGAGTGGGCGGAAAGGCGTAGGTCTTCATGCCGGTCCACTGGAGGTGAAATGCATTGCCCAGAGAGCCGTGGCCCTGACCCTGCCATGATGCGAACTACGGGCACTTCATGTTGTGCCAGGTGGCAAAGAGATCCACTTGGAGGGGGGGGGGACCCCACCTGTTGAAGATCGCCTGAATAATGAGGTTGTTTAGCTGCCACTCTTAATTGTCCGCTCCCAGCCTGCTGAGCCTATCTACCTCCAGGTTGGATTCCCCCGGGAGCTGGACTGCAAAGGGGTCAATTTTGTTTTCCAAGGCCCATTCCCACATGATGATCGCCAGTCTGCACAGAGGAGAGGATCTGGTGCCTCCCTGCTTGTTGACGTAGTACATGCTGATCGAGTTGTCTGTCTGGATGAGGACAACCTTGCCCTTGAGAAGTGGTAGGAATGCTCTGAGTGCTAACCAGATGGCATTCAGCTCCAACCAACTGATGTGGTATTCCTGCTCCTGTCAAGTCCAGGTGCCGTGGACCGAGAGATCGTCCAGGGTGGCTCCCCAGCCCTCGAGCGAAGAGTCTGTGGTGACAGAACGCGGCCGGAAGGGCTTGCCCGTCCGTAGGTTGCAGTCCCTGGACCAAGAAGTTAGGTCCAGGTGGAGAGATGGAGGAACGTTGATCATTTCAGATTGAGAGCCTCCATGAGACCACGAAGTGCAGCTGAATCCTTCTCATTCTCAGTCTCGTGTGCGGGACGGCTACCAGAACCGCCGCTAGTAGACCCAGGAGATGCTGATGCCACCAAGCCAAGGTCACCACTCTGCTGACGAAGTGGACGGTGGCCCTCTTGATGGCCGAGATCTTGCTTTCCGACGGAAAGACCCTCTCGAAGCACGTGTCCCAAATGAGTGCCAGGAACGTCAATCTCCATAGGGAGCTGCTGTGACTTCTTGAGGTTGAGCGAGAAGCCCAGGTTGTGCAGTGTGTTCATAAGGGCATGGGAGGAGTGGCGAACCGTCTCCGGAGATGTAGCCCTGACGAGCCAGTCGTCGAGGTATGGATAGATGTGGAGGCCCTGCTATCTGAGGAGGTCGACTACCGCGTTCATGAGTCTGGTAAATACCCTGGGGGCCAAGTTGAACCCAAACGGGAGGACCATGTATTGGAAATGGTAGCCCATGATCCTGAACCATAGGAAAGAACGATGGGGCTGCCAAATCGGGACGTGTAGGTACGTGTCCTTCGGGTCTAGGGAGCACATCCAGTCTCCCTTGTCCAATGTCTCCGCTATAAAAGCTGGTGTAACCATCTTGAATTTTTGCAGGGGTAAGGAGAGGTTGAAGGTGGAAAGGTCCAGCACAACTCTCAGGCCTGCCTGGTTCTTCTGAATGGCGAAAATCCTGGAGTAGAAGCCAAAGCCTCACTGGGAGGCTGGAACTTCCTCCACTGTCTGGCTCTCTACGAGAAGAAGAGAGGAGAGGCTGGGATGGGTAGGCGGTACCCCGTGGATACTACAGAGAGGGTCCAGGGGTCCACAAAATTCAGGCGCCAGAAATGTGCATGGAGAGCAAGGCTACCCCCCCACCGGAGACACGTGGACCCGAAAGGCTGTGTCATGCCTTCTTTCCCTCGGAGGCTGAGGAGGGGGACTGGAAAAAGCCCTTGCCCCCCCTCCCCCTTTTTGTTGTTTGCGCCGGTTCTGAGACAGTGAGCGATCCGGCTGCCTTGATCTGCGTTCCTGGAAGCCGCGGAACCCTCCATATGTACGACCCTTCTCGGAGCGCTGCTGAGATTAGGTGTAATATTTGGGCGTGGTCTTTGTAAGAATGGACAAGGACTTTGCTGTTTGTGAGCTGTTCTTTTTGTCAAGCTCTTCATCCGTAGAGGAGTGGAAGAGCCCCCCCACCCTCGAATGGTAGATCTAGAATGCGCTCCTGGACGTCAGGGTTGAATTTCGTCACCCGGAGCCAGGCTTAAAGAATGATTGCCATTGGGAGGGGAGTTCCGGGAACGCAGGTGCAAGGATGTGTTCGAGTAGATCTTTTTGCCGTAAGCCTCCAAGATCTTCTCCTCCTTGCCTAGCAGCGCCGCAGAGGAGGCGGCTGAGGACGATTGAGGCTTGGAGTAAAGTGATGCCGCAGCGATCACCGAGGAGTGTGGCTGAGGCTGGGTCGAGAGCAAGAATCTGTCCCTCTCCATCTGCCTGTACTTGACGTCCAGGCGTCGGTTGACCGGCAGAACTGAGTGGGGGCATCTTGTGAGGACTTCAGCCAGAAACCCCTCTGCCGGCTGTTCCACCTTGGGCTAAGGGAGGCCTAGGTACTCCGCCAGGCCAACAAGACGATTGTGGAAGACCCTGGCTGAGGATGGCATGTCCGGATGCTCCTCATCTGTGTCCTGCACTGGGGTCAGGGAGCCCGATGGAGGTGTCTGTGGTGCTGCTAGCAAGGCAGGGAGGACTTCCCTGACTGCGTCCTTGATGATAACCCCCATCTGAGGAGACCTCATGAGGCCAAGGAATTTATCGAAGAGCACCTCCTCACTGGCCAAAGAGGTGCCAGGGGGTACCAACGTGGTAGCGGGGACTGCTGGAGCCGCTGTGTACCCAGTCCGTATGGACGCATGGGAAAGTTGCCCTGCACATATGAAGGGTAGATTGTAGGCCACATACCTGGTTGCGACCAGTGCCACCTTGACACTCTTTCTTCACCGAATTCGTGGAATGAAGTCGGATGGGTGCTCCTGTCTGGCGCGGTGGCCATTTTGTCGATCTCCTGCCACGTGCCTGCCACGTGTTGCCCAGCTCGCTGAGCCCGGCCTCGTCCAAGACTCTTGCGTGTGGATCACAAGGTCTACCCTGCTCCTCGGGTCTCAGCCCGGTAGGTGTGACACACTCGACCCAGGGGTTGGTAGAGCTGCGTTTAGGCACCCCCTCAGACGTATTGCCGGTATCGGCGCATATCCCCTTGGACGTATTGCCGGTGTTAGGGCTTAGTCCCTCAGCCATTGTGCCAGTGAAAGGGCATAGCCCCTCGGGTGTAGACCCGGTACAAGAACCTTCTGGTCCCTCGAACACTTCGTCCGGGAGGATCCGAGGACCCCTCGACCCGAAGGCCGGTAGCTGTAGCAGCCTCAGTGCACGTGCCGGTGCAAGGACCTGGCCGGTCCCTCCCATGCTGGAGAGTCCCTAGGAAGGAGTCTCCCTTGCGGGGTGGCTGGAAAATATCAGCCCTACCTTGGACCTGGGATGATGCTTCAAAAAGATCTTGAGATCCTCTGGAGGCGACTTCTGGAAGAGTTCCCGCCACCGAGCTAGTCTGTTCTTCAGTGCCTTCGAGGACAGCAAGTCACACGCCGAACATGATTGCCAACCTTGGTATTGGTCAAGGCAATGTAGCAGAGGGCGTGGGGGTTTGAAGTTGGGAAGAGCCTGTTGCGGGATGGACACCTGCTGAAACCTGTAGAAGTCGACATGTGCCAGGGAGGAGCGTGACGCCTGAGGACCAAGTACCTGAATGATCGAAAAGACAACAAAAAAAAAGAGAAGTATCCGCGCATGGAATTACATGGCCGAAGCCAAACCCAGGAGCGCTGGTGAATTCGCCCGTTCCCGTCGACGCGGAAAAGGCGACTGAGGTGTGGTGTCAGAGGGCGTAGTCAGGACAGCGCATGCTCCCTGGGCCGCGCTCCCGCGCGCGCCTCGAAAAATAAAGGGGAAGAAGGTTTTTTCTGGTGAAAAAGGTTTGGTCTCCAGTCCCTTGGGAAGGACGCCCATACAGTATGGAGGAAAGGGGACGGGACGTAAGAGTATAGCATGTGTCACATCTAGACAGAATTTTGATTATTAGCATGAAACACATCTAGACAGAATTGTGAATATTAGCATGCACCACATCTAGACAGAACTGAAGTTATTAGCAAGTGCCACATCTAGACAGAATTGTGAATATTAGCATGCAACACATCTAGACAGAACTGTAAATATTATCTTGCGGCACATCTAGACAGAACTGTGAATATTAACTTGCGTCACACCTAGACAGAAATGTGAATATTAGCTTCCGTCACACCTAGACAGAAAATTAAATGTTAGCTTGCTTGATTTGATAATAATGATAATGCGCACCAAACCCTTAGGTTAGCTTGCGTCACATCTACAGAATTATGATTATTAGCTTTCCTCACATCCAGACATAAATTTGAATCTTAGCCTGTGTGACACCTAGATGGAATTGTGCATATTAGCTTACGTCACATCTAGACAGGAATGTGAATATTAGCCTGTGTCACATCTGGACAAAATCTAAGATGATATTATGCATCCCGTCTAGATAGTAATGTCTATAACCAACCCTACTAATGGAAAAACTCATCCCTCTGCATACACCTCTCAAACCCTGAACTAAACACAACCATACCTCTAAAGCACAACAAACCGCACGCACTTCACTATACCGCAACAAAACAAACCACACATAGCCTCGCACAACAGCGCATGAAGGCTACCAACCGAAAAATACATCTAAGCTCAGCGAATGGTGTAAACCGAATTGAAGCTGCCAACAGCACATCACAGCTCTCTTGTTCTTTCTCCCACTCTATCCTACTAACTTACCCTACATGCTTGCCTTTCAGAGCCGCCAGAGCACCAGAAGACTACTCCGGTGGAAACAGTGCACAGTATAAATATCCTTTAACATTAACATCATAGAAAGGGCTTTTGGTGCTACCACTTTCTGCACTGATCTGCTGGGGCATTCAACTACTGCCCAGGAAAGGTGTGCCAAAGCAACACCATCTGCTGCATTTTGCGCAACATTCCCATGCCGGATGATGCCATTGAAGATGAGTCTGAAGATGAGGACCATGGCATCGACCAACAGCTACAAAGACATAGGCAGCAGCAGGAGAACATTGATCGGCTTGTGCTGTGTGATGAGCTTGCACACAACGTCTTAAGATAAAGTGGAGTGTATATCGGCACATAACGGCACATACCACTCCCCCGTCACCCCACCCATTCATGTAAAGAAGCATTCAAGTATTAGCAACACAACATTTGCATGCAATGCTATTTATTGAACTCTAATTGAAGGGTGTGAACAAGAGGCATCCTATGTGATGAAAGAACCACGGATTGAACTGAACGTCCTAGGAAATATCACAAACGGTCTAAACTCAACAAGAATAAAGTCACAAGCAAAGTCCATAGGTGTGCAGGGTCAGGTACAGTAATCAGGAAGCAACATGGGAAACGAAAGAAAGCCATCAGGAACAAAAAAAATGCATGTCCAGTTTAGAAGGGGAAGGTAGAGGAAGGCAGGGGACATGGGTGTGGCTATCCTACCCCGGCGGCCTGTGGGCCCCTCTCTTGTTGGTGCTGGTGGCAGGGGGACACGCTGAGGAGGCTAGTGCCAGGCAGGGATAGCCTGGCAGCCGACTGCTGTGCTGACATGGGGGCACAGGTGGGATTGGATGGGGACAATGTGGGATCCCTGTCCACAAACACATGCATCGGGTCAAGGGACTGCTCCTGCGGGGCCAGCATGACTATGCTGCAGGCTGGCCTCCACCATCCGGAGGCAGAGATGACCCATGCAGTAGGCCAAATGGTGGATGCTACTGAGGAGGCACTGGCAGCATTTCAAGCTGGCTAGCTGTGCCTGGAGGCCTGCTCTTAGGCAATAATGTTTCCGCTTTGGCCAAAGAGTAGGCCTCTGTAACCACGGCTTTGGCCGGTGATGGCTGCTCTCAGATCAGTCAGACATCCTCCCTGGGCCCAGTGTAGGCCTATGATGCCAGCTCTGTGGAAAGCTGCACATCCTCCCTTGCCCAAGTAGAGGCCTCTGCAGCAGTTTTAGTAGCTGCAGCACCAGATGATGCTCTCGAGCAAGCTGAACAGCCTCCTTGGCCTCTTTCCTTGCTGACTGTGCCTCCACCAGCTGGTCTTCCTCAGCCAGCTGGCTGCCACCAATTCTTGGTGTACATCCTCCAAGAACTGCTGGAAATCGCCAACATTCGCCAAATTAACAGGCAGGTCTCCAACATTTCCTTACTTCTGCCTGCTACCTGTGCCTGTGCTGCCTCCATGGCTGTCAGTCTCTCATTGCTATCTGCCATGAGACCGGCAAACACAGGGGCAAGTGCAATGGGTACAGGTTGTGGGCTGGAAAAGCTGGATGTATGGTCTGCAGTTGGCAGATGACCAGAAGTCCCTTGGAGATGTGCAGCACATTCCCTAGCTGGCCTTGGAAGGGTTGGCTCCTCAAGAGTGGCAGTGATGTCCTTCACCACCAGCAGGGTGCCCCCAGGTCACAGCAGCAGGATGTTGCATGTGCATGGGTGCATGGTGACATTGTCCATGGTGGTGACAGTGGTCCCAATGTCCTGGTCACTGTGACCATTTCTCATTGTCATGTTGGCCAGGTTGGCTTTACCAGCATCACTGTCATCATCACGATCCTCCTCAGTGTCATCTCCATCTCCTGCGAATGGAAAAGCAATGTCAGTGTTGCTGGTACATGTGGCAATATAAGACGATTGCTAAATACTGCAAATGTGTTATTTAGAAAGTTGGGAGTGCAGTAACACAGTTTACTGGGTGTTATTTACTGGAGTAGTATGTACCCACAGCACTGAGCATGTAAATGCAGCCAAATGATAGACTATCCCCGGCCTTCCCCTTCCGGCTCTGTGTCATCAAGCAGCCTATTCATTTGTTTGTGGACAAGGTGTTGGTGGGTGCTGCAGGCATCATTTTCCACTGGCCATGTGTGGAGTGTGATGTACAACTGTGTATATCAGTCAGCGGAGGTCTGCAGTCTTTTGAATAGGTGAGCAATATGCCTGAAAGTGTTGTCATGGTACTGTTGCATGGACAGCCACTCATTTCACATTTCCATTCATATCCTTCAGTGCGCTCTGGGCTTAATGGATTGGGTGTAGCATGGAAGGCTGTGTGTTACAGTACATGGGCCCTCATGTGTACACATGTAACAAGAAATGTCCTAATAGTCTGATGTATATGCACGGTTGTGAGCATTACTTTTTCAACCATACATGACAATTAATGTCCAATTATTTTTAGTAAACGCTGAAACAAAAATAACTTTTTCTGCCGCTTTTCTCGTTGGAGTCAGTGGGCACAGTGGCATGAATACGCACATGCAAATTGTGTTGACCGGAGTATGTGTTGTGCATCTCAAGGGCATCCCTCTTTCCTGTTGTGTCAGTGCCTTTATCATGTGAGAGGACGCACATAGGACCTACACCATCTGATGGGATGGGTGCATGTCTTCACCGCGCACTTGCATGTGCCTTCCAGGAAGCATTATGGTGCGTGTGATTGTGGAGTCACCTATGTGTGCTTGTGATCTCACCTAGGATGTTGGTGATTTTGGGGCTCCTTTGCCACTGCCTGTGCATCCAATCTGGATGTGCCGTGCTTGTGTGGTTGTGTAGTGTGCTCTGGTGTGCAAATCCATGTGTTCCGGCTGTCACCTTCTCCCCATATGTGGATGGAAATTGGGGTATGTAGACCCAGGCACCATCATAGCGATGTCTTGGAGTGCATTTGTGGTTATTTTAATCTCCCTATTGAAAGTCGCAAAGGGGTGGGTCTCTGGACATGTGTGGTCATTATATGTCATGGATTGGTCATGTACTCTCAGACAATTCAATGAAGAAGCGTTGAATGAATTTGAATATATCCCATACAGGCAGTTCACTCACCCTCAGGAGTAGTCCAGTCCCTACTCCTCCAATTCCCTTAAGAACCTTGACATAGATAAACAGCCAGAGCCTGCTTCTCCATGCCCGCAGGTCCAACGATGGTGGTGATCCTTCTCCTGTGACCATGGTCTCACTGCACTGTTTTGCGACCATCCTGCGGACACACGTCTTATTTTATTTATTTTTGGGATGTGTAGAGCGCACTACAGCCCACAGGCATAGAGGCGTTATTACAGGAGATCTTGAGGTCCTGCCAATGTTTCTGGATCTGGCCCACCCAGTAGGGTATTGTTACAACAGCATTCCCATTTACCGAAGGCTTCCAGATCTTGGTGCTCTTGTGTAGAGGGATATTTAGATATGCAGGACCAACAAGGTGGTCAGCCTTCTTTCTGACACTCTCCACCAGGACCTTCAGCTCCTCACTTGTGAACTTGGTGCAGTGTTGCTGCGGCATGGTCCTGCTGTTGTCGCGGTGTAGTTGGGCTGTAAAGATTGCACTCTGGTCAGACAGGGAGCTGCCAAGTGGTGGTTGACTCAGGACCAGGGAGTTATCCAATGGACTGGGGGTTGGGGGACAATGGTGGATGTGATGACTCTAGGGCAAGCAAGGGAATTGCTAGATAGCAGTGCATGGATGGTGGTGCAGGAGGTGGGGTGTGTGCAGTGATTTGGGGTCAAGGGATGTCAGGGAGGCTGCTGGCAGGGGGTGGCAGGAGGTCCTGGGGCATGGGGTACCTGAGAGTTTTGGGGTCAAGGGATGTGAGGGGTCGTGAAGTTAAGAAACGTCAGGGTTTGTGAGATGGTTTTGGGGACAGGGGGGTAGAGTCCTGGATGCACAGGGTTACAGGGGGGTCTGAGGGCAGGGGGTGCCAGGTGGTGTTGGTGTCAAAGGGATCCGGAGGAAAAAAGGTTTTTTTATCCCACAGTTTTTAGCCATTGCCTGGGCATGCTGCTGTGAGACAATGGGTGGGGGGGCTGTTGGGAGGCTGTGGGTGGGCGGGTGCAATCTTCCTAATCCTAATGCAGTCCTGCCCACCATATCCTTCCGATCTAGATGTGTGTATGTTTGCACGTATCCAGAAAGGAATGTAATGCAGTGCAGTATAATCACACAGCGTAAATGCATAGCATTTACGCCCAGCTTTTACGCCCCATGTGAGCTTTGAAGGGGGTACTACTGTTCTGCGTAAAAAACAAATATTAGGATTTTACTCGCTAGTTTTACGTTTGCCTTAGCATAATTGCTGCAATGGAAATGAGCTCCAATATATCTTGCTGTCCCAAAACATTTGCTAATTATGATAGCCACAGAATTCCAGACCAAGAAAACAAAATGTTTCATTGGTCACACTTCTACACAAACTTGTACTCCAAACATTAATTTTATCTAACGCAAGTGATAAAGAGTACCAACTATGACTGCTGCGGCCACGTTTGTAGTAACCGTTAATTGACCTATCTAGCGAGGTTTGTTAACCTAGTGGTGCTAGGTACTTTCTTACAAAATCCGGTGATAACAAGCTTCGAAAGGTTTGTGGTTTCGTATTAACAATAATGGGTTTGTTTTTTTAACACCCATTCAAATCTGTGTCATTCAGTAAAATCGTCCAATGTTTTGTGACACTGTTTTTGCTATGAATAACTAAAGGATAATAGGGCATTGTTCTCTAGCGAATTTGAAATATTTGACAAGAGACAAAGTAAATATATTCATATTACAGTATACATTAGCTTGCAGCGTATACATTATCTAGGAATAAGGACGGGTTATATTCTAAAAAGTGACTTATTTGTAAAAAGTAAGTTATGTACTATGCTTTGATTCCTTGTTTGTATACTTTTTTTAGATTGTTCTTTCCGTTTTACAATTTTATGTGGTATACACAGGCCTGACAAAGGTTGCTTTAGAAGCCATTTAGAATTACTGCTTCACGCATAGCGAAGCAAATGTAGGCGAGTTGTGTTTGGAATACAAGCTTGTGTAGAAGTGTGACCAAGGAAACGTTTGGTTTCTTCTGAGAGGAATTGTGGCGTTCTCATAATGTGCAACTTTTTTTTGGGAGAATGAGGTATAGTGTTTCAAAATTACAAAGAATACCAACATCAACAGAATCCCTCTGTGGCATAATTGAATGTCAGTGGCCTTCTTAGGTTAGCATGCATGTTAAATATGTGTTTAAGAATAAGATAGGTAATGGGCCAACTTTGTTAGCAGATATGATGTCATCTGCTTACAGGAGAGTTGGGCTTTGTCATCTATAACGAGAGATCAGAAGGCCTTAAGGGCCGCACAACTGGGAGCTGGGGGTGGGTGGTGTCAATTTGGACTAGGTCGGAACTGAATGCCCAGGTGGATGTAATACTCTTCTGCATTTACCTATTTTGATCCTACATGTACTGCCTCACCTGTATCATCTGTTGTAAGTTACCACTCTTTTTTTTTTTTTGTAATAGCCTGTGTCAGGCTTTGTAACCAAGCTTTGAGTCTACTTGTACTGTTGCGCCCAGATGCCCACGGGCTTGGAGCGCATTACCAAATAAATAAACAAACAAACAAACATAAACAATAGATTGCCCCAATATTGATCTAGTATGCCTGAACATTCAACGTGGGCGATGCACACATTGTTCCTAGCTAATGTAAATAATGGCAAATCTGCTCTGTGAACCTGGTCGGAGTTGGAACTAATTCTACTGACGGGCCCCTGGGTGACCCTCGTGCATGGAAACAAGGTACAATCACCACACACAAACTGATGCGCCAGACACGAGGTTCAATTCCCAAAATCTAGGGTTTATTGCAAAGCAAATCGTCTCAGTCGGCCGACCGGATCTCACGTCCCGCAACGTGTTACCCAGACCTCGTGGGACGCAAGAGAGCGACCAACTTACATCAGTTACATATATACAAAAAGACCATCATATTATCAGTAGTGACACATCCAAAACCGCCCATAATGTATCTTCTTTAGCAAGAGTTTGATGATTGACAATTATGACCAACATGACAAATATGACACCCTTAAAGACATTTATTCAGCAATAGTTGCAATCTGCGAAGGTGCAGACACTATTCTTTGTTACAGAGAACATAGTGCTCTTGTTCTACAAACAAGCTGTGTTCGTAGGAGGGACACATTCCAAGCCCTGCTATCTCTTGGTTTCTATTTGTGAGCTAGAGGTCGGCTCGATCTAGAGGGACCCAGGAAAGTGGGCTGTGAAAGAGTATAATTCAAGCCATTAACTGTCTATTTATACAGTTTCTGCCGTTTCCGCGAGACTAGCTGGCACCTGCTTGGTGATTAAATGCCTTTCTGCTTACTTCCAAGGACTTGTGAGGGGGGAAAGCAGTGTATTGCTGTCTGGGCTAGTCTCTCAGCATGTAACTTGTGGCCTTACTCTGTGCATGAGCAGAACGAAATAGAATTCACTTTCAGCAAAGCATTAGGAACAGAAAAGCAAGAAAAAGCAAGATTGCAAAATGGCGAATTCTGTTGATCCAAAAGGGCCGCTCTATGGTTATGCTGACGATTCTGTACTGGAGATCCTAGACATATGATGCGGTTGGTTTTCGGCCAACATAATATACCGTCTATGCTATGGTAGGGTATTTTCTAGACTAACACTACAACAGTGGCAGTTTAGTCATCCTTAATAGCAGCGCTGTACTGATGATGGGTGACTTCAATCTCCAACTGGAGGCCCCCACAGGAGCTGTTCGACCTCCAGGATGAGGAGGATATCTGGAATATCCCACCTCCGACTGCTCCATGGAGGAAGCAGCAAACTAAATATGCCCTGAATACAGCGTACATTCTCTTTTGGCTGGATGTTAGAGCATGTACTGGTCGAGTGGCTGGCGATATCTCTCCAGTTAGCACTTTCAAAAGTGGTACAAAAGAGAGCCACGTAGACTATATCCTGGTCGATCTGCAACACTGGGCGAGTGTTAAAAGCTTTAACGTTACAGCCAGAGCTGGACCATTTCCCTCTGTCACTCTCGTTTGGGTGTATATGTATGGGTGTGAGCTGTAGCCTGTGGCCAGACATAGTCCCAATCACCATGTATCAAAAAGACATACACTCGCAACTGTTGCAAGTGAGTAAAGAATACAAGCAGATCATTGAAGGGAAAAATACATTTCTAGTTACAACTAAGTGGGAGGCCACGAATGCAGCCATAAAGGGGGCATCCTGGACATTAGCTAACCTAGGTAACAAGAATGAGGTTTCAAATTTGCTATTACCCAAGGAAGCTGGTATGGTGATTTTTAGCTCTATATAAGGAGGACAGATTGGCATATATGGGGAGGAAGGAAAAGGGTGGGGTATGGTGGGGAACCTCCATCCCATGTATCGGAGTATGGGGAACAATTGGTTTTTACCTTAAAGGAGGTAGATTGCGCAATCCAATCCCAATGTGGTGGTAAGCCCCTGGGCCAGATATGATTCCGGTGGATGTTTATAAATATGAGTTGGAGTATGGGGCCACTTATTTGCAGTTGGTTTACAACTTATTCTGCCGTACATGCAGGGTACCGCCCTTGTGGTGCCAGGCCGAGATTGTTCTCATCTTTAAAAAGGGAGATGGGAGTGATCCTGCAAAATTTAGCCCTACCTCCCTTCTCGACGCAATGAGTAAGATATTCGGGAAGCTGCTGCTGAGCCGATCAGAATGTTGGGGAGCAGAGTTTAATTGTATAAGTAATCTGTAGGCCGGTCTTAGGAAAGGCATAGGCACAATGGATCAGTCATGTAGGTTTTACACCCTAATCGAGAAATATGTGACCTTGAGGTCTGAAATTGTATATTTCTTGTTCATAGATCTTAAGACAGTGTGCAACTGTATCCCCCGTGAGGAACTCTGGAAAACATGTATGGATAAAAATATACCACTTTCCCTCCTAAATGCCATCTTGCTGCTTTACACTGATTATACCGCCACGTGAGAGGGAGACTGGGGGGGGATCTTGCACTAAGCAATTTCCGGTTGAGAAAGGGTTGAGGCAGGGCTGTGTCTTGACCCCCACTTTCTTCTCAAACTTTTTTGCCAATTTTGCTAGGTATTTAACCATAGATTATGCTGACGCCTCCCGCCTGAAGGGGAATGGTATTAGTAACTTAATGTGCGCAGAGAACGCTGTACTCATTTCTAGAACACCAAGTGACTTGAAGAGGTTGTTCGACCAGTTTGTGGAGTTGTATGACATAAATGCCTTCACGATTATTACTAGCAAAACGAAGGCAGTGTGTTGTGGAAAGAAAATGAAAAACTATACCAAGTCAGCCATTGCGTTCAAAGGGGCCAAAGTTGAGGAAGTTAATGTTTGACTAATTGGGCTTTCGCCTGGCCAGTTAATGCAAGTGGTTCAGACATTTGGAAAAGATGCAGCTTACGTGAGTCTGCATCTGCACTGTGGTTGGAAACTCCTCCAAGAAGTACAGCAATAATGCTATAATCCCAGCAATAGAATTGTATAGATCTAAGGCAGTTGGAGCCACCATTTATGGGGTGGAATTGTGGGGTTACCTTAACCACGGCCATTTGGCAACCATTGAAAATGTTTTTCCAGAGATTTCTTATGTTATCTATTAACAAGCCAAGTGTTTTCGTCCACATGGAACTTGATATAAGATGTATTGGCGATGTGATCAAGATTAAACTGGTACTATACTGGATAAAGGTTTGGCGAGAAGCCCTCCGGGATCTATTGGGGCGTGAAGGTGTGGCAAATCTTCCCCGGTTAAGCCATGTGAATACAATGCTGTATGTAATTAATCTGGAGCAGAAATGGCTATATCCCATGGAATATACCAGGTGACTCCACAGACCTTGATAACAAGAAGTAGTGGGACATGGTGTCTTCCAAACGGCTTGTTGATTGCCTGTCGGTGGTTGCAGGGATGAACTATATGTCAAGAAAAACACTGGACATATGGAAACTATGTTATGGACATTGAGCTGTCATTTGTCCCATACCATCCTGCTCAACCGTCTCCGTGAAAACCTAGGTATCACTGATCAGGCTCTGGCCTGACTGACCTCTTTCCTCTCAGATCGACCCTCCCAGGTCCAACTTGGTTCCTTCCTTTCATCTATCTTCCTCTCTACCTGTGGTGTTCCCCAGGGGTCTAACCTCTCGCCCTGGCTTTTCAACCAATACCTGGCAACTCTCGCCCACTGCATTGCCATTTTCTGCTCAAATTTCCAGTGCAACGCTGACGACACTCATTTTCAAGCTGCCCTCTGCCACCTCCTCTCCCTCTCTCATCTCTGATTGCCTAACTGCCATTCAAGATTGGTGTGCCGCCAATGATCTTTGTCTGAATGACAGCAAGACGGAGATCCTCCTCATCGGCACACCTTCACCATCCTTTCCCCTCACTCTGGCCGGCCTCCCTTGGCCCTCCTCCTACCCCCACCTGCGAGGCTAAGAACCTCGGGGTCATCTTTG
The DNA here is from genome assembly GCF_040938575.1 of Ambystoma mexicanum. Taxonomy (NCBI): domain Eukaryota; kingdom Metazoa; phylum Chordata; class Amphibia; order Caudata; family Ambystomatidae; genus Ambystoma; species Ambystoma mexicanum. The sequence goes on along the minus strand of NC_090926.1, from coordinate 917,433,841 downwards.
ACTCCACCCTTTCCTTCTCTGCCCACATCTCTGAGGTCTCTAAAAAGTCACATTTCCGACTGCACCTCCTCAGTGGTACTCTGCCTTTCCACTCCTTCCCCCAGAAGTTCATGGTATCTTAAGCTCTGGTTCTCTCTAGCTTGGACTATTGTAACAGCCTCTTTCTAAATCAACCTGCCTCTACTCTCCGCCCTCTGCAACTAATCCAGAACAGGACTGCGAGACTTGTCCTTGGCCTCAAGCCCTGGGATTGTATCTCGCCAACTCTGAAATCTCTCCACTGGCTCCCAGTGGATGCAAGGATTACATTCAAAACCCTCTGCATTGTCCACAAGGCTTTCTGGGGTCTGGGTCCAAAATACCTTCAGCTATCCCTCCGCAAATACCTCCCCTCTCGAGCTCTTCGCTCCTCTACCTCCAACTCACTCAGGGTCAGTCGTTTTTCTAAGAAACGAGCTGGGGGTAGATCTGTCTTCGGCTGGGGCCTTCCTCTGGAACAGCCTCCCTGCCACTCTAAAACTTGAGGAGAACCATCTCCGGTTCCGGAAGCACCTCAAGACCTTCCTCTTTTCTTCTGCCTTCGCTCCCCCTCTGCCCTGCTGATCTGTTCTCTGTTGGCACCGTGCACCTGGCCACCCTCTGTCTTTTGGGCCCAGGTACCTGCTCATCCTGCCACCCTCCCGCACTGCCTCCGGGCCACCCATTGCACTGGGGTCTGTATCTGTACCCATACAGCCCCCCCTTTTTCTTCCTGCACTTATCAGACCTACCCTGTCTGCTGCCTTAAACCTAGCACTTGCAAATTGCTGGCTGCATTTCTCCTCTGCTTCGCACTTTCCACCTCTCCCCCCTTCCATGCACTTTTCCCCTCCCCCTCTCCCATGCACTTGCGCGTTCTCAATGTCACTGGGCCTAGTAAGATTACTGTTTTTTCTCCCCTGTTCCCCTCCCTTGCCTTGTCGCGCTCTGAAACACTTGTGTACGAGCGCGATAGAAATAAAATATCAATCCATTTAAGCGTTCGCTATACATGAAATTGAGATTTGATATGTTGCCATTACCTCCTTTGACCAGTGTATGGTATGAGTCTAGAAATGTTTGGCGTCCATTCTGCCCTAATATTGTTGAATCTATATTGCATTTCATGTTCATTTGTCTGGGGTATTATCAAATTCGATGTGGGAACGTTAGAACATGTCTTAAGAACTTTGATGTGTGTACCCTTGTTGATGCTAATAACCTGTGCAAAAACTCATGTTGTCCTGCGGTTGTATACACAGTCTCTAACTATCTGTTCAGGGCGGCATAGAAGCGGAGAGGTGGGAAATTAGGGCTTTTTTCGGCTGTAATGGCTTTAAGCGATAGAATTTGAATGTTGTTAATTCTACACTGAAACATTTTAGGATGAGATGCTATGAAACCATGGATGATCTGTAGTTAAGATTTAAACTGTGTCGATTGTCTACTTGCGATTTAGGATCTGTTATGTTTTAATGCATTGCTTTTATGGTGTGAAGCCGAAATAAAGTAATACATTGATTGATTGAATTTAACAATTTACATGTTTTTGGAGAGATATGGTAATGAATAGATATCATAAAAAGGGGTAATCTAGACAACTCTCGCAAGAAATTTCTAATGGCTAGCATATGTGAACATAGGAAACATGAAAAATAGGTGTTCAGCAGCAACTGGCAGCTTAAATCCAGAGTCACCTGCTGTTATTTTACATTACATCCAAAGCTGCACACTTGTGTCCTACACAAGATATACTCTGTTGAAGAGGAATTGCTTCTTTGATGAGCTGAACTCAAGTAAAATAGGAATTTGAAAGGGTCCAGCAAGTGAACAACTGTAAAGCCTAACAATGAGATCTGTAACAAACTAGGGAACAACTTGGCAGTAAAAATAAAAGAGGGGCAGGTGAAGAATTGCATTAAAGGTATAAGAAAAGATGATCCAAGCTTAGTGAGAAATCATATGAAATTATCAGGATTTGTATACACAAGTGAAATCTCCTAAACCAGACGGTTCCATGTGATAATGTCCCCGCAAAAAGGTTGCCATGCAAGAATGGCAACATTTGTTTGCAGAGACATTATCTTAAGGAACATGCAGGGGACACACAAGCAAACCCCCTACATTTTCTTTCCCCATTTACCCCATATATAATGTCGCATATGCCGTTTCCTTACGACTATATGTATGCCGACATTGTATACAGGGACAATATTACCCTATACCCCCCAGACTAAGGTGTTTCTTAAACCACTACCATTCCGATCCTTAAAAGCAGAGACTAGGGAAAAGCTGACCTTCACGATAGGTATTGAAGAGATTTTGATGGCAATTACATCTACGCTACTACAACCACAATTAGAGATCATGCCCTGTGAGTTACATAGGAAATGTGTGGAACTTTGGCTGCACCTAAAAGCTTATGATCTATGTGCTATTTCTGCTGACCTGTTTTTCCATGCACACCTTGCATGTAGCCCATTTTCCCACTCGACCCCCCCAGTGCTCTGATGCTCCATCCATGGCCCCTGCTGCTAGCCTTATCATACAAGGAGATGTCACAAGCCCATCCCCCTTGCCCTCTCCTTCACACATTGACCGCCTACATCACTTTCCTCCTACCACTTCCTGTCCGAAATGTTGGAAGTCTTTAGCCCCCCCATCCTCATCCTCCCTTTTGTCATTCGACGATGTCGCCTTACTCCTTACCTCACCCTTGGCTGCCATGTTCCTCGTTCTGACACTACCACTGCCAGTGTCACCTGTACTTTTGCTGGTGCTTAAAACTGCACATTGCCGATTTTGGAAAAATCCAATCAGGAAATTGCATGCAGCTTACTGATGCTATAGCTTTGAACTTTGAGACTCATAGAAGGTTATCTTTAGCGTGTTCCACAAAAGAGGTAAAGATGGGAAAATTAAAGCCTCATATCACCTAACATTTTTGCTCTGTTACAACAGTAAAATGTAGCTGAAAATATTAGATGCAAATTTGTGTAGACTATATTGATTGCACGACTTGCACCTGATGCAAAATAGGGCATAATAACCTCTCTGTCTCTGCCAGTTTCTGGCTGGTACTGGCATATATTGATACAGAAAAGGGTTCTTAATAGTGTTTGCTGGAACCTTTTGTATGCAACCATGAATGATTTGTAAGATAGTTGATGCAGGTTTTTCAGATCCAAAATACTTATAATAAATGGTCTAAACTTAAGGCATTTCAGATTCTAGGGGCCCCTGGCAGGGTTGTTTCTTATTCCCCCTATGTTTTCCAATATACATCAAGTCTTTTGGTATACTAGCCTGACATGCAAAGGCTATTGCCTCATTTTCCTAAAATGCCTCTGTATGCAGGTGACATAATAGTGTTTACCTTTACACTAGTACCATTTTCTGCTCTTATCAAGTATCCACAGGTTTGTGAGAAAACATATGGCTATAAGATTAACAAAACCAAAAGCCAAACTTTGATATAGAACACAACACCTTCTGAAAGTTAAACTACAGATGCAGCTAACTATTGGGAGATTGAGTAATGCCTAAAATAGCTAGTATTTTCAATCCAATCACTGAGACAATAAAGGCAGGGCAAGAACACTACAAAGAAATGATGTTTATATGTTTATACAGTCAGGACAGAACCAATCAAACTCAATCATTCACAAAGGGCTAGAACCAATAATATGATCAATTGGTTACTGTGGAATAGAAAGTAGCAGAGAAAAGGACTAAGTGGGTTGTGCTTGGCTATGCCGCAAAAAGATTAGTGCTATCCAATTTTTCACTGCATACCTCGGCATCTATTTTCAATTGGTTAAAAATCTTTCTTAATCCAGGTGGCGAGCGGCAACAGTATATATATACTTGGCTACACAGGAACAATGAGGAAAAACAAGTAATGAGATCCCACGTATTTGAAAATAAACTAGTTGAACCCGGCGTAACATACAGTTCTAGCATACCTTAGAGGTTATTAATTAAATATCATCACCCTTGTATTTATTAATTCACTCACATATTTCATTGTAAACACAATTCTCATTATTCTCAGATGCAACACTTAATGAGCCGAATGATCAAACTCTAGAGAGAGCAACACATAGTTGCCCGTGACTGAACACAGGTTTCAGAAGGTATAGGCAGAGTCTGTCGAAAGTTTGTCCATGTGACTTATTAATGGTCATTGAAAAGGCTAAACGTATAGGAAACGGTCTTCTTTTGAATTTGAAAGGCATATCTTTATTAGATGGAATCAGAGGCATGCGCGCTATAAGAATATTATCTAAGTTCAATCCATTGATTACACAGGCCTCTATGATGTGTCTTTGTAGACGCGTAATTATCAACCATGTTCCATTTCAGTTTCCCAGTGATGGCATAAGATTACGTAGTAGCATAATTAGTGCACTTACTTTCAGTTTTAGCTCATGAGGCGGCATTCCTGTTAGTGATAAGCTGTTGAGGAACTCTTCAGGGTATGCTAGATGATCACTTGGTTCATTGCTTGCTACAGTAGGCACACTTTTGTAAACAACCTCTTAACCAGGCATACAGTGTAAGACTTTGTTGTTCAGTTCCAAAGAATGCTCATTTGTAAAAGTTGGTATTGCTCTGTATTATGATGCAAGTGTAAGTTAAAACAAGTTCATACAAATGTATTACCAGATCCTAGTTAAGCATTGAGCTGCACTATGAGCTCATTAAGTTCTAAGAATGTTATTCTAAGAATGTTGATGGGTTACAGTTCAGACTGCAGGGAGAGAGCCATGTTGGCACTCGGCTCTCATAGGCCGCTGTAATTAAATAAATTACTGTTTCTTCATCACTGCTGCCTGGAGCCCTTATTTCCTCATTGGCGACGAGGATGGCTCTCAGCAGTGTCTCCCTACTCCTTTGAAGTGTCGTCATAGCGCGGCCTGCATTATTCCACACTCCCGTGCGACAGCGGACGCTGCAGGAAGGTCAGGAGGAGCGGAACAACAGGTCAGCAGGTGCGTCCCCTGGGGGTGTAATCTTGGCTTCCCCATTACTGTATTGACTCTGTCTCAAAGCAACAGTGTTTACTTTCAAGGATCCCCGGCTCGAGCACTATCACTGAGCAAGGAAGTGGGCGTGGCCTCCCTAGCATTGACATTATCGTTGCTGAGCAACCTGCCCATGCAGTTCTGGCAAGTTTCAGGAGCCAGCCATTATGACATGTATCCATTCTGTGGATGAGCAGCCATCACGTTCCAATTCAGACTGATGTAAGGAGGATTGTGACATCATACACAAGGGATTGTACCCATACAAGACTGATCCCTTTGTCTGCATAGCACAGCACTGTCACTGCTCAGTCTGTGCATCCACTGGGCATACTTGAACTGATCCAGAGTCTATTGGTTGCATCTAGCAAGCCCACTCTTTACCACCTTTTTTTACCGCTTAAGACATCGCAGCTTCAATACCTCCGCCAATGTCATTTTTGAATGAACCTGGACGCCCCCAAGTTAGGTGGGACAGGTGGAAAGACATGTTTGAAAACTACCTGGTGGTAATGGGAGGAGAGAGATTCAGCTCAACTCGCAAAAAGGCATTATTACTTCACAATCTTGGTGTGGAAGGCCGTGCAGCGTTTGATGGGTTAGGCAGTGCACAAGCTGGTGAAGCGGAGGACACAGATGAATATGCCCTTGCGATTAAACAACTCAAGGATCATTTCGAGCCTAAAAAAAATGTTACATTCGAGAGGCACAAGTTCTTTCAGCGTACGCAGGAGTCCTCAGAATCCGTGGAATCGTACATAGCCTCATTAAGAACATTAAGCCACTCCTGTGAATTCGAACATCTATCTGACTCGTTAATTAGAGATCAGTTAGTGAGGTGCACAAATAATATTAGGATACAGGAGAAATTGTTGGCAAAAGACATGATGTTGGATGAAGCAGTGGACCTAGCCAGAAGCATAGAACAAACCTCACAATATGTCAAAGAACTGAAGTCTGACAAACAGAGTACCCAAGCTGTGTGCGCAGTTGATCACAGGAAGAGACTTAATGTCAATACAAGCAGGAAAGGAACATGGGGTGCGAAGTGTACAAGATGTGGCAGTGTCAAGCATGGTCCGAATTACCCTTCGTGCCCAGCAAGGAATGCTGAATGTTTCAAGTGTAGGACCAGAGGACATTTCGCTCATGTATGCAAGAGGTCATCAATAAATCTCTTAGAAACCAGAGACAACCAAGAAGAAGGTGCTCACTCAGCTTACAACATACAGGAGGTATACTCCTCGCAAGACAACCCCAGACATGTCTTCGAGATTTCGACCATTGGAGGAGGAGACAGCAAAGGTCCAACAGATGTTTTTGTAATTGATGGTCAAGAAATACTCATGAAAGTTGACACATGTTCCCCATGGACCATCATTTCTAAAGAGACATTTAAAGATGTTCTAAAAAAGGATGAATCAATGCTGGATCCACCAAGAATTCGGCCCTGCGGCTATGCGGAATCCCCTATTGAGATGCTGGGACAGTTTACTGCAAGTGTGCAATACAGAGGTGGAGAATGATTGCTGACATTTTGGTTGCAAGAAAGGGAGCCTCCCTTTTAGGTTGGGAGGAACAAAGGAAGTTGAGAGTCAGGGTGCAAGCTAGTGCCACTGAGCCTGTCACCATTGCCAAGATTGATGATATGTGGTCAAGAGAGTTCCCAGAGGTCTTCACCGAAGGTCTGGGCAGACTCAAGAACTTCGAACATCATATTAGACTAAAGAAAGAATCTCAGCCTATTGTTCATAAAGTGAGACAAGTGCCGTTAAACATGAGAGCGCAACTACGCAGTGAACTCGATAACTTAATAGATAAGGGTGTCATTGAACCTGTTGAGGCCACAGAGTGGTTGTCCCCCATTGTCTTAGTGGCCAAAAATAATGGTAAATTAAGACTCTGTGTAGATTTGTGCAGTCTTAATCACAATATTCTGGTGGAGAGACATCCCCTACCCAACATTTCCGAGACACTCTCCACTCTTGGCGAACCCAAATTGTTCTCTGTCATTGATCTCTCTGCTGCCTATCACCAAGTTCCCCTTTCCTGAGAATCGCAACATCTCACTGCCTTTATCACACCTGAAGGCACTTATAAATACAATCGCATGCCATTTGGGTTGGCCTCGGCCGCATCTGTGTTCCAAAAGGTGATGGAGGAAGTGTTAAAAGGGTTGGAAAATGTTAAGGTGTTTCAAGATGACATTCTGATTTTTGCAAGTAATGAGCATGAGCATGACAGAGTACTTAGGGCAGTACTATGCAGACTGAAAGAGGCTGGGTTAACGGTCCAAAGAAGCAAATGTAAAATAAGTGTTGAGGAAGTGGAGTATCTGGGACACAAAGTTTCGAAAGAAGGTATTTCTCCCAAAAAGTCACTCATAGAAAGTATTAGTAATACTCCTCAGCCCCAAGACAAGGACCAACTACGTTCTTTCATGGGACTAGAGGAATATTACCATAAATTTGTGAATGGCTTTGCATCCATCTCATCTCCATTAAGGGAGTTACTAAAAAAGAATGTGAAGTACACATGGTCCAAAGAGTGTCAGGAAGCATTCTTGCAAATCAAAGATTGTATAGTCAAGGCCCCATCCTTAAGTGGATTCATGTTTGGCAGGAAAACGTTGCTTTCAGTTGATGCTAGTACCCTTGGCTTAGGAGCAGTTTTGACTCAGTTTGACTCAGGTAAAACTGAATACACAATTGCATTTGCATCCAGGCCACTTAGAGGAGCAGAAAAAAATTACTCGGTCATTGAAAGAGAGGCACTAGCAGTATTTTGGGCAGTCACGCACTTCAAGTTCTTTCTATGGGGTCGACCTTTTATTGTCAGATCAGATCACAAGCCTTTGGTTCAATTGATGAATGGTTCTGAGTGGGCCAAAGGGTCTCCAAGAGTTTCGAGGTGGATGTTAGAACTCTTGGGTTATAATTTCAAGGTGTGTTTCATTCCCGGGAGGGAGAATGTGGTACCAGATTGTTTATCCAGATTACCTGTGTGTGATGGTGAATTGGAGGGAGCACCTGAATTTCAAAATGTGAGCATTGCAGAAATTGGGCATGATGCCATTGATAAAGAGATGTGGATAAGAGCTGGTGAGGAGGATTTAATATTGAATCAAGTTATGATTTGGACCAGAGAAGGATGGCCTCACAAGAATATTGTGGGAAAAGAGTTTGACAGATATTTTGGTGTGAAGGACGAGTTAAGTATGTCTGAGGACGGATGTAAACTTAGAAAAGGAAATAGGATAATACCCCCCAGTGGAGTCAGATCTCATTTAGTAAATATAGCACATCAAGGTGACCTTGGTATAGGAGGAACAAAGAGATATTTGTGGCAATATTTCTGGTGGCCCGGGATTGACAGCGATGCATAGAAGTGTGTTAGGGGTTGTAGAGAGTGTGGTAAGAGTGACAAGACCAAGATGGTTAGAGAAGTACCAATAAATCCTGTCAAAGTACCGAGTGAACCATGGCAAAAAGTTGCAGTTGATTTGATAGGACCATTACAAAACCTTGACAATGGGTATAAATACATTGTTGTGTTAGTAGACTACCATTCCAAATGGATTGAATGGAAGGCTTTGCGTGAGGCAACCACTGCAGAGATGGTGTTATTCTTCGAGGAAGTGTTTTACAGGGAGGGTTTCCCGACTGAATTAATCACTAATAACGGAGTACAATTCTGTTCTGAAAGGATGCTAACTTTCTTGAAGAAATTTTTCATCAGACACACTAGAACTGCTTTATATCATCCAAGGGCCAACGGCCTCGTTGAGAGAGCCAATAGGTTCATAAAGGGTGGTTTGCAATTGGCCATGGCTTCTAATCTAAGATGGTTTGGTGTAGTAAGAGAAATGATATGGAACTACAGTACCACACCACACTCAGTTACAAATGTATCTCCGTTCATGTCATTGAAAGGGAGACAACCTGGAACAAAACTATGTCCAGGGTGGATGGACTTAGCCAAGAGTTCCAACATTGATCGCGAGAGAATTATGACTCTAATCAAAGAAGCACAGGATGTGTACAAAGAAAGATTTGATGAGGACAAGAGTGTCAAAAGTAATACCTGGACAGTGGGAGATTGTATTCTCATAAAGAACCCTAGGTTCACTCCCAAATGTGTAGAAAGCAAATACATTGGTCCCAAGAAAATATCTGCAGTAAGAAACAATGTAGTAATTGTAGAAGGGGGGGGAGTGTTGGTCAATGTCCAGAATTGTGAAATGTCCAGAATGCATGAAGGACAATGCACATGATAAACATGACAATGGTGAATTTGCTAATGACAGTATCAGAGACTCTAGTGTCATAGATAAGTGTTCCAAGGATGACAACAATTCAAGGTCTGCAGCAGAGACACATTCAAATAGAGTCAAGAACAAACACAGCTGGTTTAAGGATTATTATGTGGAGTAAACAGCTGTATGCACATAAGGGATGAGATGTGTTATGATGTAAGTGTAAGTTAAAATAAGTTCATAAAAATGTATTACCAGATCCTAGTTAAGCATTGAGCTGCACTATGAGCTCATTAAGTTCTAAGAATGTTATTCTAAGAATGTTGATGGGTTACAGTTCAGACTGCAGGGAGAGAGCCATGTTGGCACTCGGCTCTCATAGGCCGCTGTCGCTGTAATGAAATAAATTACTGTTTCTTCATCACTGCTGCCTGGAGCCCTTATTTCCTCACTCTGCCTTTGGGTTGCTAAATTATAACAGTGTTGAAGTTAATGTCACCATAGAGTTGTTCAACTGGGCCTTGTGTATGTAAACAACAGGCTGGAGGCAACTTTATAGTTGCACCACTTCTTCCATCGCCTACTTCTAATAGCCAGTCTCAAAATTCGTTCTCACTTGATATTTATGTATTTATTTATCGGGTATTCATAATACAGCAAATTGTGTTTCAAGGCATAACAAGGCAAAGGTGGGGAGGGGGATGAAGATAACAAAATCGGTCCTACTAGGCCTTGTGTCCTTCAGAACGTGCAAGTGCAGTAAGAAGTGCACATGAGTGGAGTGGTGGGGGGAAGAGCAGAATGTGCTAATGCTACGGAGGGAAAGGAAGTGTAAGTCAGAATGGAGAGCATGCAAGTGATGGGGGCCGGGGCGAGCAAAGAGGGAGGGAAGAGGGCCCCTGGGCTAGACAAGTGCTAAGAGGGGGGACCATGTGGAAAAGTGCAAGGGGAATGCAGAGTGTGCAGGGGAAAGAAGGTCCACATGCTAAATCCGAGGACAGGACTGGATGGGCACACCATAGGGGTACAGGTCCAGCAAGGCTAGTGCAAGGGAATGGAGCCGGTAGAGCAAATGCAGGTAAGGGGTGGGAGTTCAGGGGAGACTGAGGTGCTGAGGTGACTGAGCGAGGAGGGCCTGGTGCCCAGTAGAATCAGAAGGAACCAGGCAGCCAGTCAAAATTCGGCAGAGTGGGACATTAGGAGGGGCGGGAGAGAGGGAAGGAAGAAGAGAAATGGAGGGCCTTCAGAAGCTTAAGGAGATCCGGCTCAAGTTTGAGACGGGCAGGGAGGCCATTCCAAAAGAAGGATCCAGCGGAAGAGAGAAAGCTACCCCCAGTCTCTGCTTGGCAAAGCGTCTGATCTGAAAAGAGTTGGAGCTAGAAGACCAAATGGCTCTAGCAGGGAGTTATTTAGGGAGAGAGTTAGTTGGATGTAGCAGGGTCCCAGGCCCCAGAAAGCCTTGTGGATGATGCAGAGGGTCTTTAATTTCATCCTTACAGCAGTCGAGAGCCAGTGGAGATATTTTAGGGTTGGAGAGATGTGGTCCCTGAGCTTGAGGCCAAGGATAAGTCTTGTAGTCCTATTCTGGATTAGTTGAAGGGAGGATTTAGGCAGATTGAGAAAGAGAATGTTGCAGTAGTCCAGCCTAGAGAGGACCAGAGCTCTGGAGACATTAAGTTTCTGGGGGAAGGTGAGGAAAGGGAGAATGCCTCGAAAATGTGCAGCTGAAAGTGGGCCTTTTTGGTACGGTCCATGATATGAGTAGAGAAGGAGAGAGAGAAATCGAAAATGACACCAATGTTTTTTGCTTCACAAGAGGATGAGGGGAGGGTACCCATGGAAATTGTTAGCATATTATGTATAAGTTTCAGTACATGGAATTGGGTCCATAGCCTACGTTTCTTTACATAACTGGTAAGAGTTACAGATCTTGATGCTTGTACTATCACTGGTAGGACTTGCCTGAAGTCTCCGCCTAGTAGCATACTTTCCCTCCAAAAGACTTGTCTAATCCTGTCAGATTGCGCGGTAGTCGGTCTACTGCTTGAAAAGCTTGAACGTGCGTCATTGGTGCTTTGTCCCACACTATCAGTTTTGATTGAAGAAGTGCCTCAGCTTCCTTTGTATTCGGCTTTAAACTGCATGTTGAAGTTGCACTCAGCAGAAAAGGTATCTTGAACATAGAGTGAGCAGTTCTGCCTTTTGCTAACAGAGGTGCTGCAATACCTGTAGACTCAGCAGGAGTAACACTATCTCCACTGCATTGTATGGCGTCTAGCAAAGTTGAGTAAAGAAATGTCTTTCCAGTTCCAATTGTACCATCAAGAAAAAAAACAGTGTTGATTAGTGGTCCGGTAATTGTAAATGGCCTCAATAATAGTGTAAAATGACGTGTTTAGTTTGTTGTTCAATTTTTCTTTATTTCTGATCACTTTGGCTTATTCTTCCAAAACAACAAATGATTGCAAATGCAGAGCTGCTGTCAGCATTTCAACAGCTGGTAGATGCAGTTTTCGAAGGCTCACAACATACGTTTTCAACATTTCGTTGGACACAGGTGCACTTTGCCATTTGGACAGCAGAGGGCAACCTAACACTAATAAAGTGCATCAGCTGTGTTAAACTGTAATGTAATCGCACAGCCCTAATGACACGTTATGTATGATGGCCATGTATGTTGGCCGTAAGCAAATTGCATCATGTAACGAACACTGCAAACCATGAAGCCTGAATGTGGCCAGTGGGAATCCATTTTGTAACTGTCTGCCATTTTCTGTTCCTGTAATGCTTTGCAAAACATACACTGTGCTTCAGACCCACATACGGTGCAAGACCATAGCTTGAACTCTGAATACTAACGTAGACAGGAATGTGAAACCATGCAGAAATACATTGTTTTATTATTCGGTAAAGCCTTGAAGTTGTACAAGAGCCGCGGCTAATCGGAGGCCCAGGTGCCAGACTGTCTTGCAAACGCTGTTGTAAAAGGCAGTAAAATGTGAATTATATGCAACTAACGGTGCTCCTTCATGGAGGATGGTATTTCCCTGCTTCAGAACTGTCTAACCCTTAGCCCATGAGCGCAGCAACCAGATAACATTGCTGGAATGTCTGCCTGCTAGGACATGATATCCTTCCCTGTGCCAGTGCCCCGTGTTCCCCAAAACAGCAAGCTGTCTCTGCAAACCTCAGCTAGAAATACCAAATGATTAGACTGAATGGCGTTACGTGCCTAACTGTCAATTACTGAACCCTCGCCTGCACGTCATGTATATGGGTGGACCGAATAATGCTGTTCAATGATGATGTATTATGTATATATATTACTGCTTTATCGACGGCTTGCTGTCTCTACTCTCATGGTGTTTGTGAGCACAAGTCGTGAGGTGTTGAGACCTGCTCAGCCGATCGAGATACTCTGAATAAAACCAGACTTGTTTGGGAAACGAACCTAACGACTGGCGTGTCATTTAGTATATGGTCTTACAGCTGAACCGAAAACATACCTAAGTGTTTTATATATATAGATGACTTTTTATGTCATACTATACAAACTTGCAGAGCACATGTTCAACAGGAGGTATTTTGGTGCACGGTCCAACTGACAGAGTGGAGAAAGACCAGCACCCAAGGAAAAGAGATTAGTGTTGAGATGGTTGTGGAAAGACAAGAGTGGACACAGTTGGAATGGAAGCTTGTTCCATTCTTGCACAGCAAGCACAGAAAAGATTGTCCACAGGTTCGAGAGCATCTAAATGTAGACACCTGTAAAAGGAGGAGCATAGTGACTTGGAAGGGATTTATTTTTAGTTTTAGTGAATGTTTGTAGTTTTTGCACCACAAACATGCTGAAACCATTGTTACAGAAGAGAGAGAGGGAAGGAAGGTTCCAAACTGAGAATATCTGGTTGGCATAGTAACCAGCAATGCCTTGGCATGAACATTCCAAATCAATCAAGTTTATTTGTCCAAACCCCTCCACCTTACTTTCCCAATGAGGAGTTCCCTAACACTATCTGCTCCAATCAGCAGCTTTGTAACAAGCAAGTCAGAGACAGGCTTTCCATTTCCAAACGTGTGTGGATTTGCAAGGTTGCTATATTGGGCTATTTCCTTACACAATTGTGCTATTTCATGCACAAGTGGGCTACTAAGATCACATTTGTACTGGAAATTACAGGGTGTGCATGGATATGGCTATTGTGGTCTACTTACGATAGCAGATCTGTTTTTTTTTTTTTACTCTTCCTGGGGCTGCCTCTCTGCCACCATCCACCCACAGGCACTTTGGGATGTATCAAGGCGACTGTTGGAACGTTGCAAAAATAAGTCCTGCAAGGGGCTTTAACTTTTTTGACCGATTGGGAGCCATGTACTAAGTGGAGTTGGGAGCTCCCATGAGTTGGGAGCCATGTACTAAGTGGATTGTCTGAGACTGAAATCACTTTTGTTATGGGTCTCCATCTGAACAAACCCCCAGGCTGTCTTAGACTAGCCATCTCAGATATACGGAAAAGTGAAATAGCACATGAAATGCAATGGCTAGCTTATGTGAAAAAACACTAATGTTTGACAGTGGTCCATTCCCTCCTTCCATTTGGCCACTGTTGGGACTTCACTGACTTCCCCATTTAATTGCCAAATCTCTTTTGGCTATCAACAACGCTGTGTTTATCAGATTCTTGTCTCCTCCCGAACCTACTGCATCCCCCAGAATATGGAGAAGAGTTGGTGTGGGACATTGTGGTATCGTGTTTCCCACCAACTGGGTCAGTATTGCCAGAACCCTTTCCCAAGGTATTGCAATTAGCTGCATTTGGGGTAGGAAATGTGTCACACTCAGATGGATTTCATGAATAGGAAAGGTATTGCACCAAGATGGATTTGGGGATAGAAAATATTGGGTAGGTCGACACGTGTGTTGCGCTTAGAAGGAATTGTGAAGATTAGCAGATGTACTGCATATCAAGACTTGTGAAGGCTAGCACATGTATTGCTGGTAGGTTAGCTTAGAAGAAACTGAAGAGTAGCACATGTATTGCCTTAGAAGAAATTGTGTAGGCTAGCAGATGTACTGCTCTAGAATAAATTGGGAAGGTAGAACATATATCTCGCTCAGAAGATCTGTGAAGGTTGGACGGATTTGAGGGTGGGCAGTTTGCTGGACTTGGATGGACTTGGGAGTGGGCACTTGTGTGGCACTTTACAATGTTAGCCTGTCCATTGCGCTCAAAGATAGTTGATGATAACCTATCCATTGCACTTACAAAATGTATAAGTTAGCCATTGTAACACACAGATATATGCAAGTATCCTTGATTATAGAACCCAGAAGATATATAGCAAGACTATACGGGTAGCCTGTGTATTGCATTTTAGAGAATCGTATGATCTCAAGATCTTATGGTAGCCCATCTGTCATGCCTAGAAGATGTATTAAGGTAGCCGGTCTAATGTGCTTAGAAGACTTTGAGGGTAGCCTGTCCATAGTGCCTAGGATGGTACCTTCTCTTTTCACACAGATAATCTGAACAAACAGAGAGATAAAAGTTAAGCTTCATCCGAGCCAAAGGTATGTATAGCGCACCATTTCGGTGGACATCTGCCGCAGGCATGGCTATCCATCCAAACACATTACAATGCAGCTATGACTAGGATAAATTCAGTCTAGCTGGACACTTACTTATTCGCCTCCTTACACCAGACGTGCCTCAACACATCTGCCATTAGAACACAGCAACAACCTATGACAAATAATTCAGTCTAGCTGGACACATAACAAGTCTCTTGCACTAGCGCCCTGTTGTGGCCTCTCTCAGCGCCCATTCACATGCCTGACCTCTTGGATTGCTC
Organism: Ambystoma mexicanum; assembly: GCF_040938575.1. Classification (NCBI taxonomy): domain Eukaryota; kingdom Metazoa; phylum Chordata; class Amphibia; order Caudata; family Ambystomatidae; genus Ambystoma; species Ambystoma mexicanum. The sequence continues at coordinate 917,418,688 of NC_090926.1, read as the reverse complement.
TTTGGAGCCTATCCAGCCTACCCAATTCCTAATCTTGGCAAAATGCAGACATGCACTGTAAGCCTTTTCTGGCAATGTTCTGATACCTTGGACTTCAGTCCCAGAGGGCGTTCCTACCACAAAGCGCATTGAGGTCATACAAATGGGAAAAAGGCGCTATATAAATGACTGCTAAAATACAATACACCCACTCTCTCTACCCCACTTAATCTACCCCGACCGACCCCACTGCTACTCCTACTCTCCCTACCCACAGCAACTCACCCCACACCCCCATTACTTCTGCTGGTTGGGTTTTGTTTGGGCTGTTTTGGGCTACTTTTGACAGTCTTCCCTAGGCCGCTTTGTACTTGTTTTCTGCCCCAACCGACTACCACTACCCATCCACCGCACCCCCACTTTCTCTACTCCCATCCACTTATCCCCCACTCTATCTACAACCACTCTCCACTCTCTGTACAACCCACTCTCTCAATCCTCACCCAACCTGCCTCCACCCATCCTAGCCCCTATCTCTAACCCATCCACCCACACTAACCCCGTCTCTCTTTACCTCCAGCCACCCTACCAAAACTTCCTACCCGCATCCACCTGCCCGACCCCCTCTTTCTTTACCTATACTCGCCCTACCCCACATTCTTGAACACCACCCAACCAACCCCCTCTTCCTTCTTCCATCCAACCACCCTCTCTACCTTCTCTCATCTTTATTCTCACACACTCGCTTTACTTCGTACCCTCTCACTCTCAACCTTTCTCGCTCATATTTTCTCTTCCTCATCATCAATGGCACCCTCTCTCAATGGCTTCCTCCTTTGCTCAATTTCCCTTCTATTTCTCTTGCACACCTGCATGCGTTATCATATCCTCCTTTGAAACTTTGCACTCTCCTCATTGCACGCTGGTGCCTATAAACACAAACTGCAAAGAACAGTAATAAACACCAAAACTATTGGCTTTGTCAATGCTTGTTTGATATGAGATGGCAAGAAAGCTTGGGCGGTTTGATAGAAGTATATGTGAAATATAAAGAGGATTACAAATGATTCTAGAGCGAATGGGCAGCCAATGGAGGAAGCAAAGAATTGGTGTGACATGGGTGTTGGTGATCAATCAGGCTGCATTTTGGATTACTTGTATACAATGGATTTTAAAGGGATGGAGACTGAGATGAGGGGAGAGCAATAATCCAACAGAGATTGCACAAATGCGGTGATAAAGGTTGTTAATGCTGGGTGAGTGAGGAAAGGAAGGATTTGACATATCACCCAGAGTTGATGAAAGCAATATGTTGGTGATTTTTAGGGATTATACGAGTTGGTCATCACGTTTGAATCTTAGCTCTAATTGTACAGCCAGGTGGGGGGCATGGAGGAAGAGACACAGGTCACAGGAGAGGTCACTACAGAATAAACTGGGCCATCAAAAACAATGATTTCAGTTGTATCCGATTTGAGGTTCATGGAGTTGTTGTTGGTGAAGAGGGTCTTTTTTGAGGTGAAATAGTAGTCAGTATACAGTCGCCCAGATCAGCCCCAGCCTGCAGGCTAGCCCTAGTCCACTCTAGAACTACCAAAGTATAGATATATTCTGCAGGCACCTATTATCTAACCTCTACCTGTCTGTGGGCATGGGTCTTGTCTGGGGGTCCCATGGTGCTCCCAACTCACCCCAGGGGTATTGCTGGGTGAAAGAATAATAATTGGGGGCGGGGGGCAATGTGGGCTTGTTGGGGTGCAGGTGTTTGGGGGAAATGCATTTCCCAGAAGCCCAGTACAAAAGCTATCTTGGCTGTCAAGCCTGTAAACTGTGCCCATTCTGTGCCGTTCACAGTAGGGCCAGAGCTCTGAACAAATGTGCATGTGCAAAGTATCCCAGATGCACACTGAGCAAACAACGAAGAGCAACACCGAGCACCCAGGAATCCTAACCGCATTCGACCATTCCCACGGCACCTGAAAGCTAAGCAACTTTCTCTCTAACCTCACAGTGGGCAAAGCATCAAGGGAATTCCCCATACCCCTGAAACATAGTTTTGCAAACTGAGACAGATTGTAGCCCCTGTTTTCTGGCCCTCAACCTGGGACAGGGGTCATGCTTCCTCTGTCCCAGGCCAGGGACAGTCCCCATGGGAACCACCACCCCCAGGCCAACTGGATAGGGAGGGTCGCTGCATCTGTAAAATAAGATAAAAGTAAAACAGGAGATGGGCTACACTCTGAGCCACACCTTACTTCAATTGGACAGACCTCAAGGTAGATTATTTTTTTTATTTTTTATTTTTAGGGATCCCATTGGGGCCCCCTCTTTATTTAAGAAAAAAAAGAGGGGGCCTCCAACTACCAAATTCTTACTACCAAATTCTCCCTTGGTGGGAGTTTGATAGGGAACTGCCCATTGAGCCCACCCTTCCTTGGAGGCCCATATGCTGGGACTAACAAAGCAGACCCCATCCCTAACTCTACTACCACTCACTGATGTTTGAGGCCAGAGCATCACCTACATGAGTGCTGTCACCATCTAGGTGGCCTTCGGCGGCCGCCACTTCAATCAATTAAGGGTGCACCACCTCTATACCTTATACGTACTCCTAAAATCCTACAGCTACATATTCACTTACACTTGAAATCCTACACCTAAATAGCATTAACCCTGCATAAACCTTTGCCTAATAATTTTCCCTACATAACACTAATTAATTTATACACAAAACATTCTTCTAACTATAAACAGACATTGGCATATTGGGCTGTCTCTGTAGCTGGGCGTGGGGTCTACCTATTGATGATATTAGGGGCCTGTTCCCCATTTATTTTTTTGTCTGGGAGGCCCCGTCAAGCACGTGGGTCCACTCAAACTCACAGTTCATGACCCATGATTTTGCATGGTCTCTGGACGACCCCCCCTGCCTAGGTGGGGCTCGCCCTTTCTCACCCCAGCTACCCACTGCCTGTTGATTTCTTCAGTGTGGTCGCAAAGTTTGGGAGGCCAACACCCCCACTCATTTCCATTCGTTTGCACATTTAATGTCTTTTGTCGGACCACTCAGCATCACAGCCATGATCCACAGCCACTTTTCAATTTTCTCCTGCAGTACCATATTCACTCCAGGTGTCCCCATTGCCATAGGATACCACTTTCCTCCATTAGTGCGGCCCTGTGGCACTTTCTGGCCTTCAGGCGGCACCCCCATTGTTATGGGGACACTGCACCTGTCACCACCAGATCCAGGATGCACTTGAGGCCGCGGCCCCTTTGCATGAATAATAGGGATGCAGGGGGCGGTCCATGCAGATAGAGCAGCCAGGGACTTGTCTTGACCCAGGCTGTGATAATGGAGCAGCCTGGGACTTCATTTCACCTAGGCCAGTCCGGCAGCCCAGGGTTTCCATTCACCGAAGCCGCTCTGGTGGACTTCCTCCTGCCTCTCACTTCGCCTCTCCAGGTGCCCCTCTTTGTGGTCCGGGAGGACTTTAACTACAGGGCCTGTCCCAACTGGTCCCAGGGGAAGATGACAGCAGGCACAACCATACTACTCCATCTGGCACATGCAATGCCTTACTCATCCTCCTCCCCGGGACTGTCTACCGGCAAGGCCTGGGCAGGGGGGATTTTTCTTGATTGGGCCCATCTTGTCTGGCCCCCCTCGCCGGCAGACAGCCATCACAGACCAATGGGGGTCTGGGGTTTGTGCCGCAGCTGCCACCCCCCATTGGTCTGTGACCAATGGGGGCACAGGCTGCTCCGGCACAAAACCCAGGCCCATCGTTCAATGCCAGGTCACATAGCACATGCGGCCCCATGCATGAAATGCCTTTAGCCCCTGGGAGGCTGCTCTCGAACAGGTTTATTTTCTTATTCTTCTCTTTCTTCTACCCCCTTTCTCTGGTCTCTTGTCTTCTCCCTAACCATCCTTTCTAATATTTTGTTTCTCAAACAGTAGAATCTTTTCTCCCCGAACCAGCCCATTCTTGGGGAGGACAGATATGTCCTTTTGATTTTTTTCCCCAACATTCCATCCAGCCACATGTTAGGCTGGATTGATCAGTCCAAAACACTTAAAACACACATTACATTTAATAAAGTGTTTTATTTACAAAACCTGTGTCTGTGTCTTTATTTCTAGGTTTCCCTTAGGTGACAAGCAAGTAGCCCTACCTAGCCATGAATTTTTTGTGCACCACAGGCTGCACAAGATCTTGAAACTAACAAGCAAACTGTAGGCCTTTGTAGGGGTGGACCATGAAAAAGTCAAAGTTTGAGGAGATGATGCTTTAAAATGCAATTAGAGAATCTAGCGAGGGCATAACCCCAATAGCTGTGTTTTGCAAGGGACTAGTGTGCATGTGTTGGGTGAAGAAACCTACTACTTTTTTTTTTAATATCATAGTTTATTGGTTTTATAACATACAACCACTGGTCCTTATCGGGTCAGATCGTAATAACAACAACAACTTTCGATGGAATAAATGCTTATATGGTTCACATACAAAACGTGTCTTATAACAAGATTCTTTACTCTAAAGTACATATCTTTACTTTCTATGGCGTTTAGTCGTTAATTGTTCGAGAGTTCACATCACGTCTTCCCATATTTTCCAAATTTTGTCCGCTTTCTCGGGACATCCCCTGGCCTTATACACCCTTCTTTCGATGGCAATGCAGATTTGTATGTCAGTGATCCATTGGTCTACTTGCGGTGTTTCCGCAGCCCCCCATAGCTGCGCTATATTTCTTTTGATTATTGCTGTTGCCGTCAGGAGCAGTTTGGGGTCTCGGGGGATCGACTGATGCAGGACTCTTGTAAGGACATTGCAGCATTGTTGCCAGTAATAGCTGATGTTCGGACACGCCTATAGTATGTGGAAGAAAGTCCCTTCCTCTCCACGGCAGCGTAGGCAATTAGGTTCCGTTATTTTGCCCCATTTATATAGGGCTATCCTTGGATAGTAGATTCTGTGTAATATCTTTAGTTGGACTAGACGTAGTCTGGTTGATATGGCGACCTCACGTGGGTACATTAATATCTGAACCCAATCTTCTGGCATGATCTCCCCAACCTCAGTTTCCCATTTTGTTTTCAGCCGTTGCAGTTCTGGCGTGGCAAAGGAGGTAATAACACTGTACATCTCTGTGGTAACCTTTGCTTGGATGTGATCTGTAATTACGTTTCGCTCCAGTGGGGTGCTTTCTGACATATCGGAGAGAACAGGAAGGTGTTGTTGTAAGGCATGTCTCAGCTACGTGTAATGGTACCTCTCCACTTCTGGGAGTGTTAGGCAGAAACCTGTGCAGTTCCCTCTGGGACCACTGCAAAAGATTTAAGACTACAGGTGTTTGGCAGTAAACCCACTTGGTAGCAGTCTGCACCACACAGATTCACTTGGTAGCTGTGGCTGAGCAGTCAAACTTCCCTCAAGAAGAGTTAGGCAGTATACAGAGTATTCACAATAGGTCAAGAGAACACAATAGAACAAGTAAACACTGACCAGGGCTTGGTGTAAAAGAGATATAATTTTTTATTTAAAACCAGATCTAGAAAAACACACAGGCACTAATAGTAAGCAATTCAAAAACACGGTCACTAAAAGATATACACTCCCTTAAAAGAATATTAGACAAGTCTGAGGTAAAGCCCCACTTATTTTCCGACAGCGGTGAGCGCTTAACGTACATGGCACTCTAATAATTCGTTTTAAAAAAAAGGTAGAGAAAAACAGAGAATAAATTGAAACAGATCCCAAAACTTTTTCACGAACACAACAAGGGAGGAAGGCAAAGTAACACTAGGAATTCAGAGTCAGTAGGCCGGATCCGCTTAAGAGGATCCAAACGAAATGTGTCCAAGGTCACAAGGTTGCAGTGCACAAAAGGCTTGTAACGGTTCAAAAAGGAGTTGGATCTAAGAGAGACCAGTTAGAGGGTCAAGGCGGCCAGCCCAGTCCAGAAGGTTAAGGGGTTATTATTACCTTGTAGCAATCTTTAGAAAGGGAGGCCTGGCGGACACGGTACCTTAAAGTGGTGAGAACACTCCAGCGGGGGCATTTGTTCCTGGCAGCGGATGCAAGTGGGTGCATCGTCCGGGGGAAGAGAGGATCTCGTCGGGGAGGAAGACCGGAGTCTGTTGCACTGCCAGGGAAGAAACCAGCCGCGGAGTTTCTCAGGTAGAAGGAGCGGTCCGTTGATTCGCGGTTCAGTGGTGAGTGGCTATCCGGCCGCAGGGGTGCTTGGCATGGGAAGTTCGACCACAAACCGGTCTGCGGTGCGAAGAAAGAAGGTAAACCGGTTGTGCCCACCAGTCAGGGGAAGAAGCCTCTCTGTCGTTGGGAAGTGGTGAGTCGGTTCCGCAGGGCTCCACCGGTGGCGTCGTCGTGATAGGTAGGCTCAGCTTCTCCCTCGTCGGATTCTCAGGTCCTGTGGCGACTTCTGAAGTTCCAGTCCCAAAAGCCCTGCTTTTATGCAGCATGCCCCAATTCACTCAGCCTAGCTGTCAATCAAACATGCTAAGTGGTGAGCTGGCCGGCTCACCACTTGGGCCAATCACACAAGAGTGCGACTTGAGTTACCAAGGTAACTCGGTCCAGGGTGCCTAGACCCCCTCCCATACCCCCTGTGGTACCCAGACAGAGTGGCACCACTTTTGGAGGCTTCTGTGGAGAAGCCCGCCAAAAAGTGGAACAAAGGGCTCGACTTGGGTTGGAGTCACAGAAGAGAACACAAACGCCATTTTAGAATCGAGTCTTGGCAAAAAATACCAACCGGCAAATTAATATTAAATAAATAAACCGGCGGTATGTTCGAGGCTATGAGAATTAAATAATTAAAGTTGGTAGCCTCGAACAATGGGAAAATCCAATAGGGAAATATTTGCGGTCGAATATAAAAAGTAGTTTCCACTGCCACCAGCCAAAACTCGATCAGGGGGGACGGAGACGTGCCCCCTCGACTAACAGACCCCGGGGCAATCGAATTGCCCCGACCAGTACGTCCACAATATGATCGTTTGTACTGGTTTCTGTTAATAATTTGGGACTAGTAATGCCAATGGTGACTTTACATGCCCTGGGAGACAGAAGTCAGTCCCAGGGTATGGAGTCTATGGTGGGGTGTCACTATGACACCCATTTGTTACGGCACGGAGGGTGCTGTGTAACACACATAGTAAAAACACATGGGACCCTATGGAGTAAAGGACCCCATAGCCATAAAACACATTAACAGTCAAAGGAACACCATAAATCATGTCCAAGAGTGGGAGAAAAAGAGCCTCACTCTTGGCAGGAGAAAAAAACAAACTCCAGAAATCCAGCAAAGCTGCTGGGGGACTCACTAGGTTAGGAAATTCAGCCTAAAGAGAGAATTCTCCCTAACAGGGAGGTCGAAAGACATGATCAGCTCATCATAGCGTCTGATGGCGCCATCTACTATGATGTCCCCCACCGTTTCTATCCCGCATCTCGTCCATATTGGCCACTTTGGCAATTTAGCTACCTCAGGGCGATTTCTGTTGTTCCACAGTGGTTGTATCAGCGTGACCTTGTCCTCCCATCCTATGAAGGCATGTGACTCCGTCCAGATGCGAGACGTCTGTGATGCCATATTTCTGGGGGTTATTCTAGGTGTTGCAGCATATATCTCCAGTGGGGGAGATGCTCGTACATGTGGTATTGTGGCATCTTTGTGTATTGAGTCATTTATCACCAACATTTGGCTTGCCCAATAGTATGTCTGTAGCCTCGACAGGCCAATGCCTCCTTCCCATATTGACCTTTGTAGGGTTTGAAGTGCTATTCTCGGGCGCCCACCAGACCACAGGAGTTTTCTAAGTATGCCATCTATCTTTTGGAATGTCTTCGCATGTATATGCAATGGGGCATTCTGGAGTACGTAGAAGAAACCTACTGACGTTATTTCCTGTGAGTTTGCAGCCAAATTCAAGCAACAGTGATGAACAGAAGAAGAGTCATCCTCAGCAGGGACAGACAATCAGAGCTAAAGCTAAGCAGCATTATTTGAATAATCAAGAGACTGATGTAATCCATTCTGTGGTATCATAATTTGATGGGATAGGATGCACTACCAACAATAGTGTGTAGGTCAAAACTATGGTGTCCTTCAGGGTTCACAGAGTGCAGAAAGCCATTCAAACATTGCGTGCTGAAAGGCTCTGCAGGAGCCATGCAGCATTATTTTCCTGTGCTTTCCTATACTTAGCCACACCATCTCCTTATTCCTCGACCCAGTTTCTCTCAAATCCCACACCGATCTAACCAACAACACTGTAACCATCTTCCCACTTGGGGCGATCATCACGGCAGTAAGCATTATCTGCACATTTTTAAAACGCAATAGGGGTGGTGAGGTGCATTCTGCTTCCACAGAGGTTTGGCACATTACAATGTAATGCAAGCGGTTGGAAATAGAAGTTCAACAAGAGTGGGAAAAGCAAAGGCCCTGCAGTACAAGACAAGTGAGTATTTGGCTAGAGGAAGTGAATCAAAGGAGTAAAACTGTCTGAGTGCAGTCTAAAAGAAAAGAGTAAAGACAGGAAAGGGAGAAGCCTCTAATGCCAGTGAAATTGAGATGGTTAACTAGCATCTTAGGATCAGCCGTGCTAAAGGCCACAGAGAGGTCTAAAAGAACTAGGGCCACATATGTCCCATTATCGCTGATTGTGCAGAGATGAGCATGGGAGAAGGGTTCAGTACTCAATAAGGTAGGATAGAAGCTGAATGGTTTCCCATCTTGGCTACAGGTGAGCATGTACTTCTGACCCTCTGCCCCCCCATTTTTACCATCATGGCGGCGCAATGAGTATTGGGACCCTTGCGGGCTCCCCAGCTGCTCCGGTGCGTCCAGTTTGCCTGTCCCGCCTCCCGCGCCCTCCCCTGGCCCTTATTATCCAATTGGACCCGGTATGTTTGCTGGTTTTAAACTCTCCGCACATCCGCTCCCTGTGCCATTTCCCATCTTGGCTACAGGTGAGCGTGTGCTTCTGACCCCCTGCCCCCCCCATTTTTTTTTCATGACAACATTTTATTATGTTTTACAGATGAACATGACATCAACAGCACAATAATCAATGATTGTTATATTTCAGTGAAATGTGTTCATAGGAATGGTGAGGGATCAGCTGATGATAGCCAGTGCTCCATTGTCCGATACAATGTCCATTCTTGGTAATTATGCAGGCAGCCGCATGTAGGGTGTCTATGATTGAAGTCTGTGGTTTGGTTAATAGAGGGGGCTGCTTTGTAGCCATCTAGTGATTGATGGCCTTCTGGATAGTGCCAGGAATCTAGTTGCATAGTCCATGAATGGATCCCAAATGTTCATGGTCTTAATGAAGGTATTAGTTCGGATTGCAGTCACCTTTTCGGCAACCGCAATGTCCCAATACTTGGACCACCATAGAGCTATTGAGGGTCCGTCTTCATTTTTCCATAAAATGGCCATAGTAATTTTTGCTGCGAGGAGTAAGTGCGTACACAAACGAGGGATGTGCCCTGAGATTGGTAGTGCTCCCTCCCCCGTTTTCCCTAGGAGAATAATTCCCGGGTCCCAGGGTATGGTGAGGCCAGTGATGTCCTTGATGTGTTTAATTACCTCCCACCAATATGTCTCCGCTTTTGGGCAGGCCCATGCCATATGAAATAGGGAGCCAGGGGTGGAACAACCGCGCCAGCAGCGGTCAGAAAGATTTGGGTTAGCTCTGTTGATCTGGACTGGGGTCACATAGTATCTGCAGCAGAGCTTGGAGCCTCCCTCACTATTTGTAATGCATTGTGAGCTTTTATGCAATCTGGCCCAGATTTTAACCCATTCCTCTACCTCTATTTCCCGACCTAGGTCCTTCTCCCACTCGATCATATCTTTCTTTTTTCATGGGGTCAGCCCTGTCCAGAAGACTGTACAGGGCAGCGATTCTACTTCTTTTTGTTGGGGTTGTGAGGGACACCTCTAGAGCTGTCAGCTCTCTGGCGCATTTCTCTCGAACCGCCTTGTGAGACAGCCAGTGCCTTATTTGGGTATAATGGAATCTCTCCCGCTCATCTACCCCGAATTGTTCTTTGCATCTTTCAAATGAGATGGGGTAACCCTCCTCCAGAAAGTCACCCGTTTTTAGTAGACCTCCCTCCCTCCAAGACTGGAAACTGTTGGGGCACCAACCTGGTGAAAATTCTGGGTTGTTCCAGATAGGCGTTAGGGGGCCCAGAGTGCCCCGGATACCCCATTTCCGAGCAGCTGCCTTCCAGCTTCGAACAATTGCGATTGTGGCGGAGAGGGGGCCTTTATTCTTTTGCACTTGCTTTTCTGGCAGATGCGGAAGATCCGCCGGGTTGCCCGGGCACCAGGTCTCCTCGATCTGCGTCCATTTCGGCGCATCCTCTTCTTGCACCCAGGAGAATGCGTGCCATATTTGGGCTGCTAAAGTATATCTAGCATGTCTGGCACTCCCAGCCCTCCCTGATTTTTGTCTCGGGTCATTATTCACTTGCTGATGCGAGGCTTCTCCCCCCCCCCCCCCTGAGACAAATCCCAGCAATTTCTTTTGCATGTTTGCATGTCCACCAATACTGGGCCCGGGATGCGGGTTGGTATTGCTGTGCAAAAATATAGCCACCTAGGGATTAGATTAATTTTTATGGCAGCGATTAGCCCAAACCATGAAATTTCCTGAGAAGACCAGTTCTTTAAGTCTTTCTTAAAATTCGTAATGAGTTGCGGGAAGTTGGCCTCATATAAACGGGATGGGTCTTTAGTGATATATATATACCCCTAGATATTCAATTGCATCCTTCGCCCATGGGATCGGCATTAGCGGGCTAAGGGCGGTTCTCTCTTGATTGGAGATATTGATCGCCAGGGCTTATGATTTGTCTAGGTTAATTTTGAACCCTGATAAAGCTCCGAAATCATTAATTTCCTTCCGTAAGGACTCAAGGGATGATGCCAAATTTGACGCTGGTATTAATACGTCACCGTCATCCGCATATAATGCGATTTTATATTCCCGGCTTCCCACCTTGATCCCCCCCCAATCTTAGTGTTCTGCATGATTTTGGCTGCAAAGGGCACTATTGATAAAGCGAAAATCAGAGGAGAGAGTGGACAACCCTCTCTAGTGCCTCTTGATATCTGTATTGCTTCCAATCTCCTGCCATTGATTCGCAGTTGTGTTGTGGGGGTTTGTTAGTTGGCCATTACCCATGTGATAATATTTGGGCTGAATCCGAAATGCTCAAAGATTGCGCGAAGATACCCCCAGTCCACCAGATCGAATGCTTTATGAGCATCTAATGATATTACAGCCATCCTATTCCCAGATGTATGTGCATGTTCAATAATGTCTATTGTTCTCCAAATATCTTGAGTCCTTCTCCCTGGTATAAACCCGGTTTGGTCACTGTCAATAAGGCATGGTAAGACCGCTCCCAACCTGCCCGCTAGCACTTTAGCAAAAATGGTACCGTCATTGTTCATGAGCGTGATCGGGCGAATAGTGGTCAGTTCGGGTGCCTTTCCGGGCTTGTGACACAGGACAGTTAGCCATTGGCCCGGTGACAGAGCCCGAGACCAGAAAAGAGTTGAATAATGTCACCAACTGAGGGACTAGGAGCATGGAATATTTCTTATAAAAGGTTGCGGATAAGCCGTCTGGGCCAGGAGCCATGGATTTTAGGGATCTAATGGCTTCGATTATTTCCTCGAGATTCTATATGTGGGTGCTTCAAGGTGCTCCGACTGAGTCGGGCTCTGCCTGGGTATTGACTGCAAATATTTTGGTAGGTTGTCTAATACTGTTGGAGACCCTTTCATGATGTCGGAGTGATATCTCGATAATTCGTCGATTTTATCCGCCTCAGTGTAGAAGACTTTCCCATCCGCACCAGCTATTGTGAGGATGTTTCGGTTTCAAATTTTTTTCAGTTTTTGCACTAGTACTTTGTTCGCTTTATTCCCTTTCATGTAATAAAACTGCCTTGTGAAGGCTAAGCAGTAGGATCTGCGCAGTGCATTTCGAAGGCTGTTTTGGCCTTTCTTAGCTCTCTCTACGTTTTCCTAGAATGTCACCTTTTCAATTCGGCCTCCAATTGGTTCACTCTCTCCTCCAGTTTGGCTGCAGCTATGGTCGAGACCCTTCGTTGTTCAGCCCCTGCACTAATCAGAGAGCCTCTAACAACTGCCTTCATTGCATCTCAGATAATGTTGATAGGAGAGGTCCTCGTCGTGTTTTCTTTAAAATAGTTGACTATTGTGCTCTCAACTTCCATGTTAATGCATTCATCCAGTAACAGAGAATCATTCAGTCTTCAGTGTTTTTGGGCTGGATATTTTTGCCCCGATATAGCTAATTTTGCAGTCACTGGGGCGTGATCCGAGATCATGCAGGTGTGTATTGATGTTGCATCCAAGCAAGGATAAAGGACCCCTGAGATCAATAGGTCAATTCTCGAAAATCCTTTGTGTACCCGGGAAAAATGGGTGTAGTCTCTTGAGGTCCCGTTAAAGAGCCTCCAGGCATCTACGTTTTGTTTCCCTTGAAAGCTTGGCTAGTGATAGTGCTTGTACAAAGTCAGATTTGGTGGGTGGAAGAGTCTTATCCACTTGGGGATTTGGCATCGAGTTGAAGGCCCCGCCCATGATAAGGTGCCCTTCTTGGAATGCTAGGATAGTTGGGATTAGGTTTGTGATGAAGTTGGCTTGGGCGAAGTTGGGACCATATATTGAAGCGATGGTGATGGGGAGCTCTTCAAATAGCCCCTTGAGTAGGAGGAAGCGCCCATCTGGATCTCTTTTTATTGTAATTTTTGTTAGAGGGACTTTATCACTCAGAAGTATAGCCACTCCTCTTTTCTTCTGGCCGGAAGTGGCAAAGTATGCTTTTTTGTACCTGTTAAATCTAACTCTGCGTTCGTCTTCTTGCAGCAGATGAGTTTCTTGGAGGAATACAATGTCCCCGGATAATTGCCCTCGCCTGTTTTCGAAGTATTTCTGTTTCCTTGGCGAGTTAAGTCTTTGCACATTCCATGATAGGATTGTTATTTCGCTTGTGTCAGCCATAGTCTCCTAATCCAATTCTGGCTAAGCTTAGGCTCATGCCCGCCGGCTGATCCTGCTCTTCCCCATCCGAGATTCCCTCGCTGAGTTGGTGATGCTTCATTGGTGTTGTTGGTATGTCATGATGTAAGATTGAACACTGGGCCAAGCAACAAGAGCTCCAAGGCCCAGGACATGTGTTTGCCTTTCGGTGATCCCTTCCCCATCCTCCACCCCCCTTGAAATGAACATGTAGGAAAAACTACATCCTACTGCCACTGGGAAACTGGTGGCACCAATGCACTCATTGTGGCCAACTGGGCCGCCGAGCAAGATGTAAACTAGAACTGGAACGGTATACCCACACTGCCAGGGCACTGTCCACTGATCCGTGATGAGAGTTAAACCAAACGTGAGGCTCCCGTCTTCTTTAGAACGAGTAGATCCATCCGTCGTGCCTATCGCAGATCCCCGCAGTCCATTATATGGTTTCTGTGACCTGCCGTCATTGATGGATCTTTGAGTCGATCATCCCGGATTGGTGTTTTTCCTAGATGGGCCTCGAGGTCTGCACCGTCGGGCTGATTTCGACCATGATCCGTCGGAGGGTTTGCTGTGCTGAGCTTGGGATGATGCTTTGGAGTCCGAGCTCCCCCCCCCCCCCCGATTTTCCAATGCCCATCAATTTGTCAGCCTCTTTTGGTGACTGAATTTGTCTCTGAGATCCCTCCCATATGAACCTGACCGAAGTTGGAAATCCCCAGTGATATGCAATCTTTTTATCCCGCAGCCATTCCGTGAATGTTCGCAAGGATCTTCGCTTCTGAACCGTGGAGTTCACCAGAACTTGATACAGCGATATTGTGGATCCTTGAAATGTTATTTGGCCCATTTGTCTTACTTCTTGCATAATTTCTTCCTTGACTTGGTAGAAATGAACCCTTACCAGGACATCTGGGGGAAAGTTGGATGTCGATCTCGGAACTGATCTATGTACCCAGTCCAGCTCCAGAGGAGCCCCGTCCGGTAGGGTTATGATGAACTTGAGCAGCTCCGAGACGTAACTTCTTAGCTCTGCATCTGGTATAGATGATGGGATCTCCCTCAGGCGAATATTCTTTCTCTGCGACTGATTCTCTGCATCTTCTTGTTTAGCCTCTAGGAGGTCACATCTCACCTCCAGAGCTTTGATTATGTTTCTGTCAAGCTCATCTTCGAATCGCTGGTCACATACCTCTGATTCAAGCTCTGCCACCTCCCCCACTCTTTTGTCCAAGGAGTTTATTTTTTTCGTCAGCTCTTCTGTACTCTTTTGAATTTCGTTTGTCAGAGCAGTGAGTAGCTCCTGCAAGTCAGCCTTGGTTACTATTTGTGACGGGATAGGAGCTGATGCTATAATGGTGTGGGCTACCTCGCCGGAGAGACCCACGGGTGCTTCCCCTTTTTTTGAGCACTCGGTCGAGGCGCTGGCCAATAATTCTGCAATGTCCATTTGTTTAGACATCTTCCCGCTTCTAGACATTTCCTGTTCCCGACTACTTCCTGCTCTTCCCCCTGTTAGGGAGAATTCTCTGTTTAGGCTGAATTTCCTAACCTAATGAGTCCCGCAGCAGCTTTGCTGTATTTTTGGGGTTTATTTTTTTCTCCTGCCAAGAGTGAGACTCTTTTACCCTCACTCTTGGGCATGATCTGAGTGTGTTTCTTTGAATCTAGATGTGTTTAATGGGCTATGGGGTCTTTTAATCCATAGGGCTTCATGTGTTTTTGTGATGTGTGTTACACAGCACCCTCAGTGCAGTGACACAGGGGTGTCATAGTGACCCCCCAGTATAGAGTCCATACCCTGGGACTGACTACTGTCTCCCAGGGCATGTAAAGTCACCATTGACTTTACTAGTCTTAAATTCTGAACAGAACCAGTACAAACCATCATATTGTGGACATACTGGCTGGGGCAATTCAATTGCCCCGGGGTTTGTTAGTCGAGGGGGCACGTCTCCGTCCCCCCTGATCGAGTTTTGGCTGGTGGCAGTGGATACTACTTTTTATATTCAACCACGAATATTTTCCTATGGGATTTCCCATTTTTTTAGGCTACTATCTTTATTTAATTATTTACGGTAGCCTCGAACATACCGCCGGTTTATTTAATTAATATTAATTCTCCGTTGGTATTTTTTGCAAAAACTTAATTCTAAAATGACGTTTGTGTTCTCTTCTGTGACTCCAACCCAAGTCGAGCCCTTTGTTCCACTTTTTGGCGGGCTTCTCCACAGAAGCCCTCCAAAGTGGTACCACTCTGTCTGGGGTACTTGGGAGGGGTGGAGGGGAATTTAGGCACCCTGGACTGAGTTGCCTAGGCAACTCAAGTCGCACTCAATCCTGATTGGCCAAAGTGGTGAGCCGGCCGGCACACCACTTAGCATGTTTGAGGGACAGCTAGGCTGAGTGAATTGGGGTGTGCTGCATAAAAGCAGGGCTTTGGGGACTGGAACTTCAGAAGTCGCCACAGGACCTAAGAATCCGACGAGGGAGAAGCTGAGCCGACCTGCCACGACACCACCACCGGTGGAGCCCTGCTGGACTGCCTCACCACTTTTCCCAACGACAGAGGAGATCTCCCGCCGGAGAGTCTTCTTCCTTTAACTGGTGGGGATAACCAGTTTCACCGTCTTTTCGCCTTCCCGATGTACCTCGTGGCCGCCTTGCCTGTGCCAAGCACCCCGGCAACCGGGATACCACGTTTTACCACGACCGCGAATCAAAGGTACCACCTTTAACCGGAAGACTCCGCGGCTGGTTTCTTCCCTGGTAGTGCAAAAACCTTCATCTTTCCTCCAAGTCGAGATCTTCTCTTCCCCTGGACGACGACGCAACTTGCACCCACTACCAGGAACAACTGCCAACGCTGGAGGATCCTTCCCACTTAAGGTACCGTGTCCCGCCTGGCTTCCCTTGCTACCGACTGTACGGGGTAGATTTAGCCCCCGGTTTTCGAACCTGGGTTAGCCTGGGGCACCCTGGCTAAACGTTCCTAAGCCTCTCTAAACTCTATTTGAACCCTCTGCAAGACTTTCTAAGCCTAGCGTAACTGTGTGATCTTGGGCGCATTTGTGCTCTGCTCTCTCTAAGAGTGGGCCCAGCCTTTGGACTTTGGCTCACCAGTGACTTTTGCTCATCTGCCTTGCTACCAGTGTTCCTGAATCTTAGAGTGGTGTACCTTTCCATATTCTGTCTTTTTCCCTCCCTTTCTCACAAACTTATCAGAGTGCAATCTAGTTAAGCGCTCACCTCTGTATGAAAATAAGTGGTGTTTTATTGTGATTTATCCGATAAGGGAAAAGGGGTGTATATATTACAATAGTAACTGTGTTGAGAACATTTTACAATAAGAGTGCTGGAGTGTTTCAAACTGTGTTTTTAAATAAATAATTATATACTTTGATACCAAAGCTCTGGTCAGTGTTTGCTTGTATTATTGTATCTGGGTACCTATTGTGTATACTTTGCATACTGCCTAACTCTTCTTAAGGGAAGTCTGACTGCTCAGCCACAGCTACCAGGTAAATCTGGGTGGTACAGACTGCTACCAAGTGGGTTTACTGCCAACACCTGTAGTCTTAAATCTTTTGCAGTTCCCTAAGGGAACTGCACAGGTTTCTGCCTAACACCCACTTAAGAATGTATTCGCTTACTTGTCCTACCGTTGGATGCAGGGGCCAGGTGCGCCTCTATATTCGCAGTGGTGGGCAGAGATGGAGGGGTGGGAGGGGGTCCGGACAAGGTGGCCTGAGCCTCAGAAGGAGTTCTACTAAGTGCTGCTGGTTGAGGACTTTGCTTGATGGACCACCAGTGCAGAGTTGTATTCAGTTGATCCCACTTCTCAGTCTGTGGTAGGAAGGTGGCAGCGTATGTGTCGCTCCCTCTTTAGTACCCTGGGCCAGTGGTGACACTAGGGCAGCGCTAGATAGATTTATGGCTCTGAAGCTGCGGGAGCGTTGGTGCCTGCAATTGCGGGCCAGGCTGCGCAAATGACTGTTTCGGGGAGTGCCAGGGCGCCACTTCTCTTTTCAGGTCCCCCCCACTGTCGTGGTTGATCTCTCAGGCCCCGTTGTGAGCTTATGTTGGGGGTTCTGCTTGATTCAATGTCCCACTGTCCCACTTCTCACCTAATGTCAGCCGGGCTGCAGGTCTGGTGGTAGGCTGCATATACTGTCTGTCTCCGATGCAGCGAGAGCTCTGAATTACTTGCGGCTGTAGGCCGCTCGAACGTTTGATCCTATGAGCTCATTGCTACGCTGAATCCCGACTCGGGGACCGCACTGCATCGCCCGGACCTCCTTCATATGCTCCGAGGCGAGCGACTCCCTGAACGTGAGCAGGGCTCGGAAGGAGCTCCGCGGCCCCACGCCGCGGTTGCAATGCGCACTGATAACTCCCAGATCGTGACACATATGGCGTCGTGGAGGCTGCCTCTCTTGCTTCTCACGGGACATCCGTGTCCTGGGAGTATGAATTAGTGTCGGGGACAGTTCCCGGGGAGGAGATAAGCCTTAGAGTCACACCAAAGTCACCCCACGATGGGGCACCATCCGCCTGGATCCTCCCCCGCACCTCTACACGGCACTGCCGAGCTTCTCCTCATGCATGAGCCCGGGCAAGCCGCAATCCCCCCGGACCCGTTGTTAGTCTTCGGACGGACGATCCCATACATCAGGGCAGTGCGGGCTGACTAGTATCAGTTCGTTCGGCGACTTGTGCTGGTGGATACTAGACGCCTGCACCTCCCCCACTCCGCAGATTCGTGCTGATTAGGGGCACGGCCGCCATTGTGCTGCCGAGCGATCTCTGGCTCCGAAAATGGGTCCGAACTCAGGAATTCGGTCGCTATCCCAGGAACCACTCACTGTGCAGCTGCTGCGGGTCTTCCCCCACGCTGTCTTATTTTCGGTAACAAACGGAGGCTAGAGACAGCATTTTCATATATAGTGCATAGGGCCGGCCGATTGCGGGCGCTCCAAGCCACGCCCGCCCCCCCACTTTTACCATAATGGTGGCGTAATGAGTATCGGGACCCTCACAGGCTCCTCAGCTGTGCCGGAGCATCCCCTTCAGCTGTCCCGCCTCACGCACCCTCCCCCTGGCCCCTATCGGCCAATTCCTTGCTTATCCTGGACCAGATCTGGGCAGCCCTCTGCCTAGCAGCCCCTTCGGCTAAGGGCCCCAAGGCAAAGAGCAGCTCCTACATTGTCAGCTCCAGAAAGTGTCTGCAGGTGTCAGCAGGGGAAGCCAGTGAAGCCAGCGACCAGCCGTCAGCCAGAAGCAACCACCTACGTAAGTGTGGCATGGGTGGGGAGTAGAGCAATTACTCTACTCCAGATAACCCTGCCACTCTACATTACCCTACCTCAGAACTGTGAATGTTAGCAAGTGCCACACTTAGAACTGTGAATGTTAGCAATTGCCACATTTAGAACGTTGAATATTAGCATGTGCCACACTTAGAACTGTGAATATTAGCAATTAGCATGTGTCACACTTAGAACTGTGAATGTTAGCAAGTGCCACCCTTGGATAGAATTGTGAAGGTTGGCCTGCGTCGCATCGGGATGGGATTGTGAATAATAGCAAGTGCCACACTCAGAACTGTGAAAGTTAGCAGGTACCACACCTAGATAGAATTGCAAATATTAGCAAGTGCCACACTTAGAACTGTGAATGATAGCAGTTGCCACACTTAGAAGGAACAAGTTACTTACCTGTAACTGTTGTTCTCCAGCATGGGTCTGGCATGGACTCACATGCTCATGAATATTCCCCGTCGTCAGGCTGGGAATCCTCGGTAAAGAAAAAACCAGTATCAGTTTCGTTTCTGATCTGTCCTTCGTAGTAGTAACCAATCACTGATCTCTGCGTCATACTGACCACAGCCAATGACTGCCCTCTACCTAAGCCCCGCCTCTGGCAGCCATCTTCAGATTTGGTAGCACGTGAAGTGGCAGTATGACCAAGTGAAGAGCCGCAGAGGGGTAGGCGGGAGGGTTCGCATGTGAATCCATGCCAGACCCATGCTGGAGAACAACAGTTACAGGTACGTAACTTGTTCCTTCTCCAGCATGGGGTCTGGCATGGATTCACATGCTCATGAATAAAGAATACATAGCAGTACACACATGCACAACCACGGGAGGTGGCAAAGGCTCAACATTAAGCATTACATCAAACTCAACATTAAGCAAATCTTACCTCCTCACCAGGCTCACCTTAGGCGAACAGGTTGCGCAGCACTGCTTAGCCGACCCTGGACTCCTCCCTGGAATCCCGATCGACGCAGTAGAGTTTCGTGAAGATGTGCGTCGACCTCCACGTAGCAGCCCTGCAGATGTCCAGCAAGGGCACACCAGATAGGAACGCCGTGGTAGCTGCGATCGCTCTGGTGGAATGGGCTCTCGGACGGCCAGGCAGCGGTCGGTTTGCCAACCGATGACAGTACATGATACAGCCGGAGAGCCATCTGGAAATGGAAGCCTTCGAGAGAGCCTTCCCCTGATTGACAGGTCCAAAGTTCACAAAGAGTTGTGAAGTCTTCCGAAAACACTTTGTGCGGTCCACGTAGAACTTCAGCGCTCTAGCCACATCCAGCGAGTGCAAAGTCCTTTCAGCTTGCGACGAAGGCGAAGGGAAGAAAACAGGCAACACCAAGGGTTTGTTGAGGTGGAAGTCCGACGGCACCTTGGGCATGAAGGAGGGGTGCATCCTGAGCACTACCCTCGTGTCGGGGCCTTGCAGGAAAGGGCCTGGATCTCTCCCACCCGTCGTGCGGAGGTGATGGCCACAAGAAACGCTGTTTTCCACGACAAGAACTTCAATGGAGCCGAGTGCAGAGGCTCGAACGGAGGTCCCATGAGCTTGGTCAGCACCACGTTGAGCTCCCACGCCGGGGCCGGAGCCTTCACCGGCGGGAACGATCTGAACAGTCCCTTCATGAACTCTTTCACCAGACGATGATACCACAAAGACGTCCGCCCCGTGGTTCTGGTGTATCGGGAGATCGCAGCAAGATGAATCTTGATGGACGCGTGCGCCAGTCCAGCTTTGGCCAGCGTCAGTAGGTACGGCAGTACCTGGGGAGCCGTAATCCGCAGAGGGTTAATCTTCTGTGCGTGGCACCAGACTGAGAACCTCTTCCATTTGTGTCCGTAGCATTTAAGAGTTGAGGACGCCCTGGCCTTTGCAAGAACCTCTCTGCAGTCGGCCGGTATGTCGTATCCTCCAAACTCTAACGCTGCAGGAGCCAGGCCTGCAAGTTCAGCGGCTTCGGGTCATGATGGAGGATGGAGCCTCCTTCCCTGGAGAGCAGATCTGCGTCCACTGTCAGCTTGATTGACGGGACGCTGACAAGTCCAGAAGGTCCGGGAACCATATCTGCCTCGGCCACGCAGGTGCGACGAGGATCATCCTGCACCGTGACCTCTTGAGCTGGTTGATGAGCCGGATCAGCAATGGCAATGGAGGGAACGCGTAGAGGAACAGGCCCTCCCAGGGGAACGAGAAAGCATCGCCCATGCTCCTCGCCTGGGGAAACCTGCTGGCGAACCTCCGGCACTTGGAGTTCGTCGCCGTCGCGAACAGGTCGATCTGGGGTGTGCCCCACCGTCGGAAGAGGCGATCCACTAGATCCTGCCGTAGTTCCCACTCGTGGCACGAGCGCAGCTCCCTGCTGAGTGAGTCGGCGATGGTGTTTTTTATCCCTGCCAGATGAAACGGCACCAGAAACATCCTTTGGGCGACGGCCCAATGCCACAGATCCTGCGCCTCCCTGGACAGGGCTGGGGACCTGGTTCCGCCCTGTTTCCTGATGTAGAACATGGTGGTGTTGTCGGTGAAGATCCTCACCACCTTGCCCTTGAGGGACGGAAGGAAGGACCTGAGGGCCCAAAACACTGCACGGAGCTCCAGGACGTTGATATGGAGGGACTTCTCCGTCGGGAGCCAAAGGCCTCTCGCGAGCCGATTTTCGGTGTGCGCTCCCCACCCTTCCAGGGAGGCATCCGTGGTCACTGTCTCCTGGTGGCCTGGGGTATGGAAGTCCATGCCCGCCGTCAGATGTGCGCGGGTGCCCCACGTCCATGAACTCCTGCAACGGGCGCATCCGGAGCCTGCACAGGGGGATGAGGTAAATGCAAGAAGACATCATTCCGAGGATGGACTTGATGGACCTCACTCTGGCCGCGTCTGCAACCAGCATCCGCTACACCTTGCCCAGAATGGCCCTCGTCCTTTCCTCCGACGGAGAGGCCAGAAGCGACACTGTGTCGAGCTTCGCTCCCAGAAACAGTGCTTCTTGCGCGGGCACCAGGTGGGACTTGGCGTAGTTTATGGAGAATCCCAGGTCCGTGAGAAGTTGGACGGTCCTTGCCATGTGCTCCACGGCGAGCTCCCTCGTCTTGGCTCGGATGAGCCAGCCAGTCCAGGTAGGGGTAGACGTGGATCCCCTCTCGGCGCAGCTGCGCCGCCAACGGTGCGAGGCACTTGGTGAACACCCTGGGTGCCGACCTTAGTCCGAAGGGAAGGGCTCTGAACTGATAGTGACGCCCTTGGACCACAAACCTGAGAAACTTTCGGTGTCCCTTTAGGATGGGAATATGGAAGTACGCATCCTCCAAATCCAACGACGACAGGAAATCGCCCTCCTCCAGCTGACCCAGGACGTGTTGGAGGGTGACCATCCGGAACTTCTGTGCCTTGATGAATTTGTTCAGTCGTCGTAGGTCCAGGATGGGACGCCATCCTCCCGTCTTCTTCTTCACAAGGAAGTATCTTGAGTAAACTCCGGAGCCCCGAAGCCTCTTTGGGACGAGCTCGATGGCGCCCTTCCTGAGCATCGCCTTTACCTCCAAGAGAAGTTGAGGGACGTGATGTTCTTTCCTGGCCACAGGGGGGACGCGCGGGCACCTTTTTTGAAACTCGAGCGCGTGACCCTGGGCTAGGGCGTCCAGCACCCAACGGTCGGTGGAGATGGACTCCCACACGCTGACGAAGCTCGCCAGCCGGCCTCCCACCGGGGTGCTTCGGTGGGGGCCCGACCCCACGGCCGGTTCAGTCCTGCTTCGACGAGGCTTTGCCGCCTTGACCTCCTTGGCGACGACGACGGGGTCCGCCTGACTTGCCTCGTCCCCTGTAAGCTTCCTGCGACAACGAACGGGGCGCTTGACGGTAGGTGGAAAATCCGCCGCCAGAACCTTTGGAGGCACCCTGTTTGCCTCCGCCGCTCCGAAAGGGCGGCCGCCGTTGCTGGAGAACCCCAAGAGCCCGGGCCGTCTCCGTGTCTGCTTTGATGGCTTGAAGGGAATCGTCCACTGTTTTCCCAAACAGGTTGTTTCCATCGAACGGCATAACCAAGAGTCTGGTCTGCACGTCTTGACGGAAGTCAGTAGCCTTGAGCCATCCACGCCGCCTAAGGCACACGCCGTTGCCCAACTGGCGAAATCCAGTGTCAGCGATGTCCGTCGCAATCGTAATGGCGTGGTCCGACGCCACCTCTCCTTCCTGCAAGATCTCTAGGGCATCCGCTCTCTTGTCGTCCGGTAGGAAGTCCAGCAGGGGGGCCAGTTTGTACCACAGCTCCCTGTCGTAGCGGGCTACGATAGCCAAGGCGTTGGCCGCCTTAATCGTCGTCGCTGCAGAAGAGATGACCCTGCGTCCCATCGTATCCAATTTCTTTCTTTCCCTCGCCGTCCGGCCGCACCCCCCCCCCGCTTTCTTCCTGGCCGCCGCGGAGACGACAGAGTCCGGGGTCGGCTGTGCCCAGAGGCACAAGGGGGCCGTGTCCGGGACCCGGTACTTCTTCTCGTACCAATCCCTTCTAGCCGGCGTCGTGGATGGGTTCTTGAGGAGGGCGAGGCCCTCATCCCAAATATCGTCCAGTAGAGGCACGGAGAGGACCGTCTTCCTCTTGGCCTCGCGCCGTTGATAAAGAAAACCTTCCTTCTTCTTCTCTTCCGGGCAGAGCTGGAAGAGCTCGGATGCCCTGGCGATCATGGAGTGAAACGATCCAATCTCGTCAGACGGGGAAGCCCGGGTGGGAGGTGACGACGGCAGATCCTCGTCGTAAACCTCGTCGTCCGTACCCGTCGCGGCCGTGTCAGTCCCCGTATCATCCCCACGAGTCGTGGACGGGGAGGAGGGCTGAACAGGGCGCGATGGCTGAAAAGGAGGTGGAGGATGAATCCTTCTTCTCTTAGGGGGAGGGCTCCCAGAAGGGCCTGGCTCCGGGTCCCCCGTCGGGAGCGGTTCCTCCGCTGGTGGTAACGGCAGTGTCGTCCTTATCTCCGAGCATAAGGACTGTATAGCCAACAAAATGGCCGCCGAGTTGTCTTGCGGCGCTGGTTGAGGGGAGTCCGACGGGCGGTCAGGGGCCCCGTCGGCACCCTCGACGTTATCGTCGTCTCCTACGTCGGGATCTCTCCAGACGGGCTGGTCTTCTTCCACGCCAACGCCGTGGCTTAAGACCTCGATCAGCTCTTCCTCAGAGGTTGAGGCCAAATCCACGACGACCTCCTGCCCCCCCCCCTTTTTCTTCTCTGTCTGAGGTTTCACGGGGGTCCTGTCGATGGGCATAAAAGAGGACTCCCTCCGCGGTGGCAGGAAGACTCTGAGCCCCGAGGTCGCCACCACTGGTGTAGCCTCCACAGGCTGAGCCAGGGCCACCGCGACTGTCTCGATAGAGGCCTTGGCCGGATGGATTAAGGCTTTCGCCACCTTAGGTGCGCTCACCGCCTTCTCCTTGGGGGGAGGGACACTGCCTCGCTCTCCCTCTGATGGGGCCTTCGAGCTCGACCGGGGCCTCTCCAGGAGCTTCGCCGGGTGCTCGGCCTTCCTCTTACCCGAACCAGAGCATTGGCTCGTAGTAGATGGTGCCGGGGAGGATGCGCCCTGCCTGGCGCCCGTAGAGCCCGACCGTTCGGCGCTCCCGGTGCCAGCGGACTCGCGGTGCTTGGCCTTGTGTTGGACCCCCGTCGCCGGGGCGTCCTCAAAGGTATTAGAAGACCGCTCGGATTTCTTCTTCTTCTTCTCGCCTGACAGGCTCTTCCCTTCCAACCAGTTGGCGAGACGCTGATGGCGGTCCTTCATGGTCCGCTCCGACATATTGCCGCAAAACGCACAGTCCTTCTCCACGTGTGTCTTGTCCTCATGTAGGCAGTAAAGACAAAATGAGTGTTCGTCCTCCTTAAAGACATTCTGAAGCTGGCATCCAGGGAAGAACCTGAACAGCTTTCCGGGCGTCGAGCTTCCCTTCTCCTGGGCCATGTCCGAGATGGGCCTGAGAAACTTCTGGAGTCCTCCAAAAGCGTGGCTCGACGAAATCTTCACCCTTGAGGGGCGTAGACGAATCCGACACGGGTCCCTGTTGATCGGATGAAGAAACGGTGGAGCTTGAGGCTCTTTTTGATCGAAAAATCGAAGTTTTTGAGAAAAAACGTGAAAAAATAGCACTAACGCTCGAGAGCAATAGCACGAGGATCCCAACACTTGAACGTGCGGTAAAAATCTGAAGATGGCTGCCAGAGGCGGGGCTTAGGTAGAGGGCAGTCATTGGCTGTGGTCAGTATGACGCAGAGATCAGTGATTGGTTACTACTACGAAGGACAGATCAGAAACGAAACTGATACTGGTTTTTTCTTTACCGAGGATTCCCAGCCTGACGACGGGGAATATTCATGAGCATGTGAATCCATGCCAGACCCCATGCTGGAGAACTGTGAAAGTTAGCATGTGCCACACTTGGTTAGAATTGTGAAGGTTAGCCTGTGTCGCATCAAGATAAGATTGTGAATGTTGGCATGTGCCACACTCAGAATTGTGAACATCAGCCTGCACCAGACCCAGACAGGATTGTGAATGATAACAAGTGCCACACTTTGAACTGAAATGTTAGCAGGTACCACATTTAGATAGAATTGCGAATATTAGCAAGTGCCACAATTAGGTAGAATTGAGAAGTTTAGACTACGTCACATCGAGATAGGACTGTGACTGTTAGCAAGTGCCACATTTAGATAGAATTGCAAATATTAACAAGTGCCACACTTACATAGAATTGTGACCATTAGGCTGTGTCACATCTAGATAGGATTGTGAATGTTAGCAAGTGCCACATCCGGACAGAATAGCGAATATTGGCCATTGCCACATCTAGACTCCACTGGGAATATTGCCAATGCCACATGTAGATAGAAGAACAAGTTACTTACAACTGTAACGTTCTTTCGACTGGATGTTCCTCCCAAGTATTACTTACCTTTGATAAATCCATTTCCAGCTTGCTGGCCTCGAAAAATATTTTCACAGTGGAGGGCGCTGCGCATCGACGTCCGTCGAGTCGGTGTCCCTTGAAGGCCTCTGTACTGTCGCTGACGTTAACATAGGTATAGTCTCGCTGAGCGTCCGTTGCTCAGTTCCGTTTAGAGGTGCTGTTTTTGCCTTGTATGAGATGGTTAGTACCCTTGAAGTAGCGTAGGCTGCAACTACAAGGGAAGTTTTACTGCAAGGAAGGATGATAAGGAATACGTGGGAGGAACATCCAGTCGAAAGAACGTTACAGTTGGTAAGTAACTTGTTCTTCGAATGGATTGTGTCCTCCCACGTATTCCTTATCTTTGATAGACTCCCAAAGCAGTAATGTGTATAGGAGGCGGGAGTAAAATGTAATGTGTTTTTTTCTTTTTTAAATGCACAGAGTGCAACACAGCTTTCCCATATTTAGTCTCCTGGCTAGTGGAGGAATCTAGACTGTAGAATTTGATATGTGCAGACTGTTAGGGAGAATTCTCTCTTCTGGCTGAATTTCCTAAACCTAGTGAGTCCCCCAGCAGCTTTGCTGGATTTCTGGAGTTTGTTTTTTTCTCCTGCCAAGAGTGAGACTCTTTTCCTCCCACTCTTGGACATGATTAATGGTATTCCTTTGACTGGTAATGTGTTTTATGGGCTATGGGGTCCTTTACTCCATAGGGTCTCATGTGTTTTTACTATGTGTGTTACACAGCACCCTCCGTGCAGTGACACAGGGGTGCCATAGTGACACCCCACCATAGACTCCATACCCTGGGACTGACTACTGTCTCCCAGGGCATGTAAAGTCACCATTGGCTTTACTAGTCCCAAATTATTAACAGAAACCGGTACCAACCATCATATTGTGGACGTACTGGTCGGGGCAATTCGATTGCCCCGGGGTCTGTTAGTCGAGGGGGCATGCCTCCATCCCCCCTGATCGAGTTTTGGCTGATGGCAGTGGATACTACTTTTTATATTCGACCGCGAATATATCCCTATGGGATTTTCCCATTGTTCGAGGCTACCAACTTTAATTATTTAATTCTCATAGCCTCGAACATACCGCCGGTTTATTTAATTAATATTAATTCGCCGGGTGGTATTTTTTGCCAGGACTCGATTCCAAAATGGCGTTTGTGTTCTCTTCTGTGACTCCAACCCAAGTCGAGCCCTTTGTTCCACTTTTTGGCGGGCTTCTCCACAGAAGCCTCCAAAAGTGTTGCCACTCTGTCTGGGTACCAAAGGGGGTGCGGGAGGGGGTTTAGGCACCCTGGACTGAGTTACCTTGGTAACTCAAGTCGCACAATTGTGTGATTGGCCCAAGTGGTGAGCCGGCCGGCTCACCACTTAGCATGTTTGATTGACTAGGCTGAGTGAATGGGGGTGTGCTGCATAAAAGCAGGGCTTTGGGGACTGGAACTTCAGAAGTCGCAACAGGACCCGAGAATCCGACGAGGGAGAAGCTGAGCCGACCTACCATGACGACACCACCGGTGGAGCCCTGCGGAACCGACTCACCACTTCCCGACGACAGAGAAGATCTCCTGACTGGAGAGGCTTCTTCCCCTGACTGGTGGGCACAACCAGTTTACCTTCTTCTCTTCGCATCCCAGGCCATCTTGTGGTCGAATTGCCCGTGCCTAGCACCCCGGCAACCGGATAGCCACTTACCACTGGACTGTGAATTAAAGGACCGCTCCTTTTACCTGAGAACTCTGTGGCTGGTTTCTTCCCTGGCAGTGCAACGAACTCCTGTCTTCCTCCCCGGCGAGATCCTCTCTTCCCCCGGATGAAGCACCGACATGCATCCGCTGCCAGGAACAACTGCCCCCGCTGGGGTCTTCTCACCACTTTAAGGTACCGTTTCCGCCAGGCCTCCCTTTCTAAAGATTGCTACGAGGTAATAATAATCCCTTAACCTTCTGGACTGTGTTGGCCGCCTTGACCTTCTAACGGGTCCCTTTCTTTTGGTCCAACTCTTTTTTGAACATTTGCAAGACTCTTGTGCACTTCAACCGTGTGACCTTGGACACATTTCGTTCTGATCCTCTTAAAGTGGATCCGGCCTTCTGAACTCTAACTTCACGGTTTTACTTGCCTCTCTCTCTTGTTTTGTTCCTATGAAAGTGTTGGGATCTGTTTCAATTTATACTCTGCTTTTCTCTCCCTTTTAAAATGAATTATTAGAGTGCCATCTGCGTTAAGCGCTCACCGCTGTCTGAAAATAAGAGGGGCTTTACTTACGACTTGTCTAAAATTCCTCTAAGGGAGTGTATATCTTTTAGTGACCGTGTTTTTGAATTGCTTACTATTAGTGCCTGTATGTTTTTCTAGATGTGGTTTTAAATAAATAATTATATCTCTTTTACACCAATCTCTCGTCAGTGTTTACTTGTTCTACTGTGCTCCTCTGACCTATTGTGAATACTCTGTATACTGCCTAACTCTTCTTGAGGGAAGTCTGACTGCTCAGCCACAGCTACCAAGTGAATCTGTGTGGTACAGACTGCTACCAAGTGGGTTTACTGCCAAACACCTGTAGTCTTAAATCTTTTGCAGTGGTCCCAGAGGGAACTGCACAGTTTTCTGCCTAACACAGACGACCATGTGGCAGCCGCACATATGTCTTTAATTGGAACTCCTCTTTGGAGAGCTGAAGAGGCTGCAATACCCATGGGCGTAATTTTAGGAGGGGACAGAGGTGTTTGTCCCCCCCACTTTCATGGCACACCATTTTGTCCACATTCATTTGGCTGGGGCACCTTTTCTTCAGATGTCATGTCCCCCCCCCCCCAACATTTTCAGCAAAGTTAATCCACTGGCGATACCCCCGGTTGAATGTGCCCTGAGGTGTTGAGGAGGCTCTTGTCCTGCCAATTTATAGCACTCTATGACAGTATTATCCATCTTGAGATGGTCGGTTTCGTGATGGGTAAACCTAGTTATGTCCTGCATACACCACAAACAACTGATCTGCTTGGCTAATCCTTGCCAGTCTGTTAATGTAAAAACTAAAGGCACGCCTTGGATCCAGCCTGTGCAATCTCTCTTCCTCTTTCCCTGGGTGGGGAGGAGGGTAAAATTAAGGTAAGGTTATTTTTTGTGTGATGTGGAATTCTGAGACCACCTTTGGGAGGAAATTTGGCTTCACTTGAAGAACCACCTTATCTTTGTGAAAGACTGTATGAGGCGGTTTGCAAGATAAAGCTTGTAATTCGCTCACTCTTCTAGCAGACGTTAAAGCCACTAGGAAGACTGTTTTAAGAGAGAGAAACCTTAATGGACAGGAATGAAGAGGTTCAAATGGAGTACCCATTAGAAATGTCAAGACTAGGTTTAAATCTCACAGGGGGATTTGAAAAGGAGTTGGGGGGGAGACATTAGTCAACCCTTTCAGAAAATGAATGACTATGGGCAACTTGAAATATGAAGGCCCCTCAGCCGTGCGCTTAAAGATTGACAGCGCAGCGAAGTAACCTTTGATTGTGCCAACTTGAAGGCCTGAATTTGCCAAGTTTAGTAAGAAAGATAACACAATCGGTCTACTGCATGAAAAAGGGTTAATAGTCTTATTTATACACCAGCTGCAAAATTTGTTCCAACGGCAGCGGTATAAAGATTTTGTTGCTGGCCTCCTAGCTGAAAGGAACACCTCCATTACGTCATCCGGGAGGTCCCAATCCTTGTATCTCAACCTTTCAGAAACCAAGCGTGAAGGCTGAGAGTCCTGATATCCGGTTGGAGAACCTGACATCTCTCCTGTGAGAGAAGATCCTCTCTTAGTGGAAGACGAATCAGAGGCCAGATGGACATGTCTAGAAGATCTGCGTACCACGTTCACCAGGCCAAATCTGGGGCAATTAGGATCATGGGTTTCCGGAATCTTCGCAACCTCCTGCCCACTTGAGGAATGTAAGAAGATTCAATTCAACACTACAGCTAAGTCAATGCCTAGTCTGGGATACTGAATGGAAACCCTTATTGATATATCTTTATGTCCAGTTCATGAGTTCTGGATGACTACCCCTATATAACACACCCCTCTTAGAATCCCCCTGACCCCACTGAGCCAAGAAGTAGTTCTGTTTTGCAAGTTTAAAAGGTTTATTTGAAAATGTAAACAATATATATATATCACACTTTATAATAAATTAATAATTGAATATCACACTTAATCTGAGCAGTAATCAATAATGGATAGTCTGGCACTAGCACACTTCTTTATAATCAATGATGAGTGGGTATAGGATAGATAAGATAGCAACAATACTTTTATGGTTTCAAATAGATGCAATGTGGAATGAAAATGCAGTACAGAAAATAACTTGATAGGATTTCAGCAAAAGACAATGTAATCACTTTCTTGGACAATTCACCCCCCCTTTATGCAATGTAAGGAGATGAAGAGGAGAGCACACAGTTCTGCAATCAAATAGAATTCAGTTCAATTCCCCCCCAGCAGCTTATACAACAGATAGGAGTTTTGAAACACAGGCAAAATGCTTTGAATATGGTGACAATGAAGTGAGACATATGCTGAAAATGCTTTTAATTCCCTTCAGGAGGTTCAGGGTGAGTGGTATCTAGTTAATATTAGTTCAGGCTTACTCTAGCAATGATTCAGGGATGGTTCTTAGGAGGCAAACGAAATTTTTAGCAAGGAAAGAAATGTCTGCTGATGGTTACACGTGGCTGGATTTTTAACCAAATCGCAAATCGCGGTAAAATTCGAGAATGCGTGAATCACGATTACGGCAAAAGTATAAGGAGTAGCAAGTCGGTTCTAGGTTCGTTGAAAAGCTAAGATTCTAAGCTTTCGAGGAAAGTTAAACCAATCGGTTACGGAGTTATGAACGATTTTGTGAAGGTTATTTTTCGGATTTGAAATTTTAAAAGTTCAAAGCGACAGGTTACAGCTTTGCAGCTGCAGAATTGACAAATGACAGTGGTGCAGCTTTACAAATGACAGGTGACAGTTAGGAGGCAGTTCTGGTTAGATTAAAATAGTTTGGATTAGATTATTTTAACTAAGAGATTGGTTCTGCACAGTTCTGCTAGGTACTCACAATATATTTTTGAAATAGGCCTCGCCACGGATCTGGTCAGGTTTTGGACTGGACTCCGGTTCTGTTCTCGGCACTTCACAGTGATCTGGATCAGCTCTCTGGTTCTGCTAACAGCGGTCTGGGTCACTCTGGATCTCTGGCCTCAGGTTCTGGATACTGCTCTGCTTTCTCTGGGTACAGCACTGCTTCTGGATCTTTCTGGCACAGGGTTTCAGGCCAGAATTAACAGCTGGGTCCGGCTGTGAATAGTCTGCAAATGATTTTTGGGCCTGCTGACAAATACTTTTGCTTGCAGTGGGCCTTCTTGGTTCAAAGTTCTGTAGTCTCTGTTTAGCTTGGAAGTCTAAGTGTAGGATCTCTGGATGTGAAGTCGTCGGTCAGCATGCTCCGCAGCAAATGGAATTGAATGTCTCTACCTGTCCCAGCAGTCTCCTTTTATGTGTTTTGAAAATGGGTGTGTGCCTTGGTCATAACTAAACCTGCCCCTCTCACTTGTCATTGGCCCAATTCTCCCCTCTCCCATGATTGGGGGAAGGAAATGTGAGTCAGAGTGATGCTGTAGGTTTTATGGGTCAGAGGAGCCTCCCCTGGTCAGTTTGCCCACAAATCTATATTTGACCTAAAGACATATTTCATAGATACACAGTGGTTTGAAATGACATGCACCCATCACGTATCACATGAGGTATACTCTGTTCAAACTCTGATGTTTCTAAGAGCTTGCATTCAGAAACGGCAACATTTTGTGTTTAACTGGTTTTGCAATATTGGTTTTTCATTAAAAATTATACACATATACACGGCCTGTCCATACATACTCCAGTAAATTCCCATGTCTCTAGCTTAAACAGAGTCTGTAGTATCAATAATAGCAGGGTTTTGCCCCAGAACATCACACAAATTGGAGTTTGGGCTTGAATCAAAGGTACATTTTTTAAATTAAGGCTCTCAAAGTTATACATTCCTGTCATTTGATTACAAAGAGTTATCAGTATTTCTGTAAAATATAGATTTTGCTTTCAATTCAGTTCTCAGAGTGTTGGAGTCCGCCTCCAAGACTTGGGTGGGTCAGTGATCACATGTGTCTTCTGCTGGGAGCTCTTTGTGTACAGTCAACAGTCAACATCAGCATATTCTATTCAAGTGCAAGAGCCTATTGTGTGGTCTCCAGGAGGCTCCCAGCCAGTCTGCCTTCTATCAATCAAGAGGTCATGTGAGATTCTATCTCCTGGTGTGAATCTCTGGAGGTGAGAGGTTTCCCAGCCTTTTGGCCTGTTAATTAAATCAGATTGTCTTCTGGGAACAGCATGTGGTTAAGATTTGAATTAACTCCCAGCCTTTGATGTAAAGGCCTCTCCTGCAACTCCTGACATGTAGTTTCCCTGTCAGAGTTTAGACCGCTAGCGCCGCCCTCAGTCAAAAGCGGGTACTGCATGCATTTCTTTTGGATCTTTCTTGGATTAATGCATTCCAAACAGGAATGGTTTTTACATGGTAGTAAATAATCCTTGCTTAACATTGTTTTGATGGGGCTCCTTACAGTAAAATGGTTATGTGGAACCCCACAAAAGGGTTGAATCTTTAAAGTGGTCCGATGAGCCACGATTTCAGCAACTTTTTGACATCAGTAACAGTGGATTTTGTTAACAAAGATCTTTCTTTACACTGGTGGGTGGCAAGTTAGGTAACCATTTTGGTGTGCGCACAAACTGCGTGGTTCTCCTGGATTCTGGCGCACATGTGGGCTTTTTGGCCATCTTGGATTTTCTAAGTCCACAGCACCAAATGTTGCAGCATGATAGCTCAAACGTGGGTCAGGACACCCAACAGGAATGACGGGGACTGGAGGAAACACGTACAGAAATGTAAATTCCCAATCCACCACAAAAGCGTCCCCTAGAGCTCCTCTTGGGGGAAAATTACCTTGAGCAATACTGATCGCACTTCCGGTTGATACTGGTGGCAAACAGATCCACCTGAGGAGTTCCCCAAAGGGCGAAGATCACCTGAAGGACTTCCAGAGCTAGTTCCCATTCGTGGGAGACTGTTCTGCCTGCTCTGAGCGTCCGCCATCTTGTTCTTCTCCCCGGCTAGGTGAACTGCCGATAGAGAGATTCCTTCTTGAATTGCCAAGAACCAGAGCTGCATTGCCTCTCTGCACAGTGGCAGTGACCCTACGTGTCCTCTTTTGTTGAAGTAGTGCCTGGCCACTGTGTTATCCGTCATTATCAGGACATGTTTTTCCTGTACTGATGGCATAAAAGCTTTCAGTTCTAGCCTGATCGATCTCAGCTCTAATAGGTTGATGTGTAGTGTGGGCTCCGATGGAGACCAACGACCACTGATGGTCAAGTCGTTGGCATGGGCTCCCCACCCCCTGAGTGAGGCGTCCGTGACTACTGTTATCTCCGGCCACGGTTGCCAAAACTGTTCTCCTTTCAAGATGTTCTCCCGTCAGGCCTACCACTGAAGGTCTCGTGCTACTTTGTCCGGGACTTCTAAGAGATCTGACATTCTTCCTAAGAATTGTGACACTGGGTCCTTAGCGCCCACTGGAGAGATCTCATTCTCAGGCGAGCCTCTGGCACTAGAAAAATGCAGGATGCCATGAGGCCGAGCAACCTCAAAAAGTCGAAGGCTGGTAGACGCTGTGTATTTTGAAGCCAGGTGACCATCTGTAGAATATCTTGAGCCCTCACCACTGGTGGCGAGGCTTTTCCCAGGGATGTGTCCAGGACTGCTCCAATGAACTGGAGTTTCTGCTGCCACAACCGCCATTAGCTTGGTGAAGACCCAAATGGCAGAACCCGAAATTGATAGCGAAAGCTGCCAATGGCGAACCTCAGGTACTTCCTATGCTCGAGATGGATTGGCACATGAAAGTAAACATCCTCAAGGTCCAGAGATGCCAACCAATCCTGAAACTGGAGGGCCTGAAAGATCTGAGAAAGGGTTACCATCTTGAACTTGTCTTTCCTGAGGAATTTGTTCAATTCCCGCAAGTCCAAGATGGGTCTCAATCCTCCGTCCTTCTTTGGTATTAGAAAGTAGGGGGAATACCATCCCTTGTTCCTCTCCGCTACAGGTACCGGTTCTATGGCACCTTTCTCTAGCAGGTCTGAAATTTCCTGCATAAGGAGTGGGTCTGAAAGCTTCAAAGAGTTGTTCCCCGGTGGATGACTCTAAGGAGTGTGTAGGAAAGGCAGGCAGTAACCTTGGGCAACTGTTTGCAATTCCCAAGCATCTGACGTAATAGCTTGCCATTCTGTCAGATGTTGAGTTAATCTGCCTCCTAGTGGTGTTTTGTGTGGAGAGACCTCAGAGGGGTTTAGAAGTGGCTGACGCAGATGCGCGGTCTTGGTACCTTTGACCCGTCCACCAGGGGTAAGTCTTCTCTGGCCTCTTTGAGCTGGCTGCCCTCTTCCTTTTCCGAATGCAGAGTAAAAACGAAAGGGCTTCCCCCTCCAGGGCGAACATGTGGGGCAATTTGGAGTTTGACGAATTGCAGCCCCAAGGGATTTTGCTGCCGCCTTTGAGGTTTGCAATTTCTCCAGATTGTCATCAGCTTTCTTGCCAAATAGAGAGGTGCCGTCAAAGGGCATATTCAGAAGTGGGGTTTGTACATCAGGAGCAAACCCAGATTTCCGCAACCATGCAAATCTGTGGATTGTGGTACTCGCGGCCATGTCTCTGCTGATGCTGCCAGCAGAGTCGAGACCTGTTTGGAGGGACTCACACATCGCATCCTTTCCATCCTTGAAGATATTCACGAATGAGTCTCGTTCCTCTCCTTCTGGGTGACGGTCAGCCGCCGATTAAGCGCACTCCCAAAGGGTGTGGCTGAATCTCGCAAGTGTGCAAGTGGCGTTAATAAACTTAAGTGCCATGCTGCATGGTGAAAAGATCTTTTTTGACATGGCATCAAATCTTTTGTCGTCTCTATCTTGTGGTATAGAGGGGTATGCCGACTTACTACTTGATGACATCGCTGCCTGCACTTCTAAACTCTCTGGGGTTGGGTGTTTACTTAAATATACAGGATCTAGGGCCGACACTCTGTACTTCGCAGAAAGTGTTTTATTTACTGCAGGGATAACCTCCGGTGTTTCCCAATGTGCAGCTATTTTTCTCTGCAATGCTGCATGAAAAGGAACTATAGGATCTTCCTGAGGCCATTTATCTAAGATGTCTGTTAGATAATCTTGTTGGAAAGAGGGTGCAGGTGTTGTCCACCCCACAAACTCCATAATTATTGCCATAAGGGCTCTGTATTGCATTTCTGCATGCTCTCCGGGTTCTGGTCTGGCAAAATACGCCTCTGGAGAGGTATCTATGCCACTGGCATCTTGTAAAGATTCCTGAAGATCTCTCAATCTAGTCTCCTCAGATATTAGCTCCTCTGGAATAGGAACTCTTGTAGTTTGTAAACCAAAAGGCCTCTCATTATCAGAGTTCTCTCCTTCCTCATAGATAGAGGATAAAGCTCTGAATTAGTAAGAGCGTGGATAAGGGGTAAAACACATTTCAAGAGAAAAGGGTGCCAAATTGGTGGACACTGCTTGTGATAGAGTTGTAGTTGTCGAAGTAGACGTCATAGGCCTCGACAAACTTACAAATGGCGTCGAAAAATTCGAAAAAGACCTTGATGTTGTCGAGAGAATCTGGATTCTACTTGGTGTCGTCGATTTTGTCGACGTCACTTTTGACGCCTTGGGCGGGACCTTCGACACCTCTAGTGCCGATGGTGCCGTTGGGGCCTGAGGCTTCGAGGGCCCCCTTTCATCGAGGTCGACGAGGGTGTCGATGACACAAACTTGTGCGTCGAAGGTACCTTCGACAATGGTGTTGATGACGCAGTCTTATTCAAAGAATTCTTGTCTTTACTCGAGGGTTAGTGACGCTCTCGAGGGTTTTTGTTTTCTGGGTTTGATGACTCAGCGTTTTTGTTTTTTTGGTCTTTCACCCAGGGTATCACCTCTAGGTATCTTCGAGGGGGACAAGGCCATGTTCTCAAAGACCCTAAGCATTTTCTTGTGAAATTCCTCCCACTTAGCTGGAGAGCTCTGTTTAGTGGGGCAGGTGACCCTTTCTGGGGAATTAGCGGATGAAGAGGAAAGAGATCTATGATGCCTCTTCTTAGAATGTCTCGATCTCGAAGAGTGGTGGGAACCGCTTCGCGATCTCGATCAGGAATGTTTTTCTATGGTGAGGAGACAAATGTCTTGACTCAACCGAGGACAATTTCGAAGGGGTAGAAGCTTTAACGGTCTTACCTCTTTCTAGCTTCCCCCTATGCTCCTTCAAGGCTTTCGCCGTCATGAACATACAGTTCTCAAATTCCGAACATTGGTGCTCTGATCCCAGACACCACAAACTGATCCTGTGAGGATCTGTTAATGATAAATTATTTCCACAATCTCGACATTTTTTGAAGCCGGATCGTGGCGTTGATGAAGCGGACGAAGATGCCATCGTAGGATGAAGATTTTCAAAGAATTTAGTGAAGAACCGATCGTTGCATCTCTGACGCTTACAAAGCACGCAAAAACGCAACTGAGCAACGGACACTGCGCGATCCTATTTATGCCTATGGTGACGTCAGCGCCAATACGGGGGCCTTCGAGGGACACCGGCTCGAGGGACTTTGATGCGCAGCACCCTCTACTGTGAAAAAAGGTTCCGAGGGCAGCAAGCTGGAAATGGATTTATCAAAAATGAGGAATACATGGGAGGACGCAATCCATTCGAATTGTGAATACTAGCTTGCTTTGCATCTTGACAGGATTTCGAAGGGGGGCCAGTGCCACATCTGGATACAATTGTGAATATTGGCGTGCATCATATATGGACAGGATTGTGAATATTAGCCGCTGCCGAACCCAGATAGAAATACGTAGATATTCACGCGCCATATCTAGGAAGAACGTGGAAATTCAGCACATATCACATCTAGATAGCGAGGCCAATAACCAAACCACTAACAATTTCACCCCTTTGCATACATCTCTCAAACTCCAACCAAACACAACCACAACCCTAAAGCACAACAAAACGCACAAACTTGACTACACCGCAATAACAAAACAAACCACACATAGCTTTACACAACAGCACACGACGGCTACCGACCGGAAAGCACCCCCAAGCTCAGCGAACGGGGTTAACCGAACTGTAGCTGCCAACAGCACATCACTGCTCTCTTGCACTTATCCCGCTCATTCCCACTGTCTCACCTCCCACCACCTTTCCTTTTCAGATACGCCAGAGCGCCAGGGCACCACTCCGGTGGTAATAGTGCATGGTACAAATATCCTTTAACATTAACATCACATGGGCTTACAAAATATAGGATGAAAGATAGATGGTACAGCAGAGTGGAGCGAAGACGTATTGAGAATGGGGTGACAACATCAGATTTAAAGGTGAAGGGGACAGAGTATGAGCTGAGGGATTTATTGAGAGGGTAGAGGAGGGGCAGGACTTTAGGAAAACGTTTTAAGAGTGTGATATGGAAAACATCAAAGGAATGCCATTTCAGCGATCACTCTGGTGAAGTGGCCTCTCAGGGGGGCCGGCAGAGGCCAGTTAGCCAGCCGATGTAAGTGCATGATGCAGCCGGCGAGCCATCTTGAGATGGAAGTCTTGAGATAAAGCTTTGCATTATTCACAGGTCCCAAGTTCACAAACAACTGAGGAGTCTTCCAAAAACTCTTTGTGCGTGGCATGTAAAACTTCAAGGCATGAGAAACATCCAGCGAATACAAGGTCCTCTGCGCCAGAGAGATTTTAGGAAGAACACAGGTAACACAAAAGGCTTGTTGAGGTAGAATTCCAACTGAACCTTTGGCATGAGTTAGGGGTGCATCTGCTGCACCACCCTCGATTCATGGAAAGTCAGATACGGCTGCTTGCAGGACAAGCCCTGGATCTCACCCACACATCTGGCAGAGGTGATGTCCACGAGGGAAGGCATTTTTCATGAGAGAAACTTGAGTGGGGCTTGATGCATAAGTTCGAAGGGTGCCCTCATGAGCCTCGTCAGTACCATGTTGAGTTCCCATGACGGGGCAGGAGCCTTCACCGGCGGGAAAGAACAGAAATGCCCCTTGGGGAACTCCTTGAAGAGTCTGTGTGACCAGAGCGAGGATCTTCCCGTGGATCTGGTGTAGCGCGATATGGCAGCCAGGTGTACCTTGATGGATGCATGAGCCAGTCCAGCTTCCATCAAGGACAGTAAGTATGGAAGGATATGAGGAGCCGTGACCCTCAGATGGGTAAACCGGCACCACGTAGCAACATGTTTACACTTATGGCCGTAGCACTTTAGAGTTGACGACATCCTGGCTTTGGCGAGGACGGCCATGCAGTCTGCTGGCAACTCATAATCTCCAAACTCTAGAAGGCTGCAGGAGCAGTGCCTTTAGGTTGCGCGATCCTGGGTCGTGATGAAGGATTGCGCCTCCCTCTTTGGTGAGCATATCCGGCGGTAACGGCAACTTGACTGGAAGCGACACTGACAGGCTGACTACATCCAGATACAAAATATGACTCGGCCAAGCCGGGGCAATGAGTATCATCTTGCATCAACACTGTCTGTGTGTGTTGATACATAGCAGGAGAGGGAACGGGGGAAAGGTGTACATAAACAGACCTTCCCATGGGAAGGAGAATGCATCCCCCAAACTCCTCAGTTGGTGGAATATGCTGGTAAACTTCTGACATTCGGACTTCGCCGCTGTGGCAAAAAGTTTGGTCGGCGGTCTGCCCCATTTGAAGAACAGGCGGTCCACCCAATCCTGACAAAGTACTCACTTGTGTCAGGAGTGCAGTTCCCTGCTGAAGGAGTCTGCAATGGTGTTCTTGATGTCTGCCAGGGGGAGAGGGACGAGGAACATCCCTGGGCAATGGCTCAGTGCCACTATTCCTGAGCTTCCCTGGAGAGCGTTGGTGAAAGAGTTTCTCCTTGCTTCATGATGTAGACTATGGTGGTGGTGGTGTCCGTGGAAATCCTCACCACCTTGCCCGTCAGAGACAACAGGAAAGACTTGAGGGCCCAGAACACTGCCCGTAGCTCCAGAACGTTGATGTGCAGATGCTTGGCCTGCGGAAGCCACCGACCTCTGGCATGTAGACGTCCAGTGTGATCCCCCCAACCTTCAAGAGAGGCGTCTGTGGTGACCGTTTCCTGGTACGGCGTGGACTGAAATCCAGTCCGCTGGGAGATATGGGAGCACTTCCCCCACCATTCTATCTCCCAGAACTCCTTGTTGAGAGGGATTTTGTCTGCACAATTCTCGTACAATTGTACCCAACGTGCATCCAAGAATTCCTGTAGGGGTCGCATATGCAAACTGCAGAGACGGACAAGGTAGATGTATCGCATCATGCCCAGCAATGACTTGATGGCCAACACCGTGGTCGTCTTTGCCGATGACAGATGTTGCACCTTCCCATGAGTGGCTGCTAGCCTTGCCTCCGAGGGCGAAGCCAGGCAAGTCACTCTATTGCGTCTGGTGCAGAGGAATGGCACGTTCTGTGATGGCATCAAGTAGGAATTTTGATAGTTTACGGAAAAGCCCAGCTCCGTCAGCAGTCAGACGGTCTCCT
Organism: Ambystoma mexicanum; assembly: GCF_040938575.1. Classification (NCBI taxonomy): domain Eukaryota; kingdom Metazoa; phylum Chordata; class Amphibia; order Caudata; family Ambystomatidae; genus Ambystoma; species Ambystoma mexicanum. The sequence goes on along the minus strand of NC_090926.1, from coordinate 917,379,638 downwards.
TCGTGTGCTGGTTGACCAGCTCCCGCGAGCGAGCGCTGTGAGAAACCCAAAGGTGTCTCACTGACTAGTTCCCAGGGATCTGTCATATAGGTGGCCAGGACACAGCCATCGCTATTGGATCCAGTTCCTGCAGGAGGATCACCTGGGTGAGGAGTCCTCGGGGAGTGGAAGTGGGACACCGACGGGTGAGAGACGGTACCCCCTTCCTTATAACACCTTTTCCCCATCCTACCCCATAGGCTATTCAGAAGCCCCACTCCCCTTTCCGACACAAACACTTTCTTACACCATGAAAGACAGCAGACTAACACCAGGGCCGTTTATCTGTTACGCTCACCTGGACCCCACAGGGGTGTCGATCGGACCTGGACAGCTGCGGTCTCCAACGTGATGCGTAGTTCAGAGATAACTGTCTGGACTGGCTCACCTAGTCTTGTCTGCTGGACCCGAAGAAGTATTTTCCTGCAAGTGGAGACAGAGATTAACCACCTGTGGGTTTTAGTGATGGCCTCCCAACTGTTCTCGCTCTCCCCCACTAATCACCTCCGATATCCCCTTAGTAACCTCACCTTATGTTCGTAAAAGATGAGCTCTCCATCCTGCGTGTCTTGCAGGGGCGCGTGGATACCAGTTACTTCACTGGTTTGAAGGCGCTGGGAGAGTTCCGGTAAGTATTGACTCTGAAGTCCCTGGCGGGATTGGTAAGTATCAAGTTCAAAGAGTTCAATGTGCCCGATGTTCACTCTTGTCCCCTTCCTTCCTTAAGTTGCAACTGAGTTCGTGAGAAGAAGGTCTCGTAGCTGCTGCTGGCGTTCAGGTAAGAGTCTGCGTTACCCAAAGCTGTCCGTTAACTATTGCATGCGTTAACGTGTTGTTTTTCTCCCTCTTTACAGATGCGGCATATGAAAATGTGGAGAGTTATGGAATAATACCGCCGGTGGTAAATCAGGTAAGTCTATGGTGGTAAGAGGTTGTATTTGTTGATTCCCTTGGCTCACCTTTTTTCTTATGTCCCCTAGGTGCCGGATTACGGCGAAGAAATGATGGAGACAGTGCCGGATCGAAAGATGCTGTGAGAACTGGTGAGTATGGCGCCGTGCTGGAGCTGGCGAAGCGACGCGTGCAGGACTGATGTACTTTCCAGGTCTGGAGATGAAATGGTTCCGGAATTAGGTGAGGAATTTGAAATAAGTTAGTTTTCTAACTTTATCCTTTTCTTCTTTATTCTAGGAGCTCCGGATTAGAGGCGGGCGTGGCAGAAGACTGGATGCTGGCTGCAGGCACGCGGGCGTGGGAGAAGACTGGATGCTGGCTGCAGGCACGGTGAGCGTCACGCTGCTGGATGCAGAATAACGCGAAGCATGTGCTGCTGTTCGGGTGTGGTTTAAATAGCCTCCAAAGTAGTTCCAGGTAAGAAGTTCCCTAGAGCCACGCCCGAGTAAAAATAGTCCCTGTAACAAAATAGTCCGATCCAGGCCTCATGTAGGCTTGGACTCTTTTTCAGCATGGTCTGCATCAGGTAAGTAAAGTCTAAGAGCCTGGCGCCCATGGCGCCAGGACCGATTTCTATGTTGAGCCTGGCGCCTAAGGCGCCAGGACTGAACCCAGACAGCCCCTAGCTGGGGCTGCTGAGGTTTTAACAACTTCTGGATGCCTGCTCCCAGAGCTGAGGGCCTTGGTCCTGATGCCCGGGGGTAGGCATCATGACAGCACTCCCCCCCCCCCCCAAGGCCGCTCCTAAAGTTGTTCTTCCCCCTGGCCCCGGTTTGTCTGGGAAGTTCCGATAGAATCTTTTCACCAACCGAGGTGCATGAACGTGGTCGCTAGGCTCCCATGATCTTTCTTGTGGTCCGTAGCCCTTCCAATCGATCAAATAAAAAAGTTTTGATTTAATCATCTTGGAGTCCAGGATATTTTTTACCTCGAATTCAGGTTCTCCATGTATCAAGATGGGGTCAGGTGGTTTGGTTAATCTTGTCCCTGGTTGAACTGGTTTTAGAAGTGAAACATGAAACACAGGATGAATTTGCATATTAGAGTGTAATTCCAATTTGACGGCCACCGGGTTGATAATGGCCTTAATGGTGTAAGGTCCCAAATATCTAGGATTAAAAGTGTGAGTTCCCTTCAGAGGTATATGTTTTGTAGCCAGCCAAACTTGATCCTCAATCTGGTATTGTGGAGTTTCACTTCTATGTTGATCAGCATTTTTCTTGTATTTCTCTTTTGCTTGTTTCAAATGTTCTGTGGCTTCCTTAAAGGCTTGTGTAATAGTAGAGTGCAAATGACTAACTGCGGGCATTTTTAAGTGCTGAGGCGAATCGAGTTCTGAGGTTCGAGGGTGATGTCCATATATGGTATAAAAAAGGGCTTTGTCCGGTTCCTGAATGTACAGAGTTATTGTATGCGTACTCGGAAATCCATAAATTATCTTTCCAATTGCTTTCGGTCTGGTGTAGCATGCAGCGTAGGTACTGTTCAAGGGTCTGGTTGGTCTTTTCCGTCTGACCATCGGTCTGGGGATGGTGACTTGTTGATAGCCTCACGTCGATTTGTGCCAGTTGACAACATTTCTTCCAAAAATGCGAGATAAATTGATTACCTCGGTCAGAAACCAATACGGAAGGGAATCCGTGTAATCGAACAATGTTTTCGAGGAACTCCTTGGCCAGAATCGAAGCAGAAGGTAACCCCTTTAAAGGAATAAAGTGGGCCATCTTGGAAAAAAGATCCACAATAACTAGGATGGTGTTAAATCCATTACATGGAGGTAGATCTGTAATAAAGTCTAAAGACAAGGTGTGCCATGGTGTAGGTGGAATATCCAAAGGTTGTAAAAGGCCAGCGGGTTTTTTCTTCTGGCTTTTGTTTTGGGCGCAAATGCCACAAGACATCACAAATGACTTTACATCTTTTCACCAAGTGGGCCACCAGAACTGTCTCTTAATTTTCGCTTTAGTTTTTGCGATACCTGGGTGCCCTTCCATCAGGGTGTCATGGTAATTGGAGATGACTAGTTCTTGTATTTCCTTGTGTGATAGAAATAGTCGTCCTTGATAGTAAAGTAGGTCATTGACGACTGAGTAGTCCGGGCCTTTCTTTACCCAGTCCTGCAGGGTTGCTGGATCGAAGAGTTGTTGGATTTTTGAATGAGTATCTTCTAGTGTCTGTAGAGTAGTTATGCCAAGAATTCTTTGCTAGGGAATTATTGGCACCGGTTCCAGGTTTGCATATGCTTCTCCCATCCCTATTCGGGATAAGGCATCTGCTTTGCCATTTTTGCAACCTGGTCGATAAGCGATCACGAAATCGAATTCGGCAAAGAACAATGCCCATTGATATTGTCGCGATGATTGGGCTTTGGCTGTTTTTAAATACTGCAGGTTCCGGTGATCGGTGATTACGGTAATAGTATGCCTGGCACCAAGAAGATAGGGCCGCCAAGCCTTAAAGGCGGATTTGATGGCTAATAGCTCTTTATCGGTAACCGCATAGGTTAACTCAGGTGCTGAGAACTTTCTGGACCAAAACGCTACTGGGTGAAGTTGACCGGTTTCAGGATCCTTCTGGGACAGGACAGCTCCCATGGCTAAACTGGATGCATCAGTTTCTACTATGTATGGAAGCTCAGGGCGTGGATGCTTTAAGACAGGTGCTGATGTGAATTTCACTTTCAGCTCTTGGAAGGCCTTTTCAGCCTCTTCGGTCCACAAGAAGCATTTGTTTTTTCGCAAAAGTGCTGTGATGGGGTGTACAACATGGGAGAAGTCCGGAATGAATCTGCGGTAGAAATTAGCAAATCCGGGCATGCTTTGTACCCCTTTGACTGAACTGGGTGATGGCCACTTGAGAATTGCATCCACCTTTCGAGAGTCCATTCGGACTCCTTTTGGAGTCAGGATAAATCCAAGAAATTCAACTTCCGTAGCATGAAAAACACATTTTTCCAATTTTGCATATAATTTGTGCTGGCGTAGTCTCTAAGGACTGCACGCACGTGCTTAACATGGTCTGATTCTGAGGAGGAGTACACTAGAATATCATCTATGTATACGACGACACAGACGTCAATGAGTTCACGAAGGACATCGTTCATAAAATACTGGAAGGCTGCTGGTACATTGCACAACCAGAGGGGCATCACCTGATATTCGAATAATCTGTACTTGGTGCGAAAGGCAGTCTTCCATTCGTCGCCTTTCTTGACACGTGCCAGATGATATGCCCCTCGGAGATCTAACTTAGTGTAGATACAAGCATCCTTTACTTGGTCTAATAATTCGGGGATCAGAGGCAATGGGTATCTTTTTTTTACTGTAATCTGATTTAATGTGCGGTAATCTATGCACGTTCTAAGGTCACCTTCCTTTTTTGGCACGAAGAATAAAGCTGAGGATGCAGGAGACTTGGAAGGACGAATAAAGCCATTAGCAAGGTATTGGTCCAAGTATTGCCATAGGTGACGATTTTCACGTTCCGTGAGGGTGTAGATTCTACTGCATGGGGTTGTGCACCGGGTAGAAGGTCGATTTGACAATCGTATGATCTGTGAGGAGGTAATGTATTGGCCTGTTCTTTTTGAAAGACATCCTGAAATTGTTGGTATTCCTGAGGTAACTGCACGATTGGGTTAACGACTGTAGCCAGGCCTTTGTTCAAAGTTTTCTCCGGGTAACAGGTGTGTGCACAATTGGGAAGGTTATTCTCTTCTCTCGCCAATCTATACAAGGATTATGTGTTTCCAACCTTGGCATCCCCAGTATTATCTGGAACTGTGGGGCTTTGATTAGATCAAACACAATAGTCTCTCGATGCCCATCTTGACTCAACAGTGTCATCTCTGTAGTGGAATGAGTTACAGGCCCCGAGGCAATCTCAGTTCCATCAACTGTGGTGATGACATCCGAAGTGGTCTTTTTGCAAAGAGGTAGATTCATCCTTGACACCAATTCATGGTCCATATAGTTTCCTACGGCCTCGCTATCTATCTATGCCCTTACTGCGTGCATACGTGATGGCTGCCTGGGATCAAGTAGGACCATTTGGATGATCAGATGCGAGGTCTGAGTGTCCTTCTTTAAGCTCGGCAAGCGGACCTCTACGCTTGTCGGGCGTGGTCGTTTCCCAAATCAGGCTCTATGTGGCTTTTATCAGCAACTCCTACCACCTTCTTGGGTGGTTTTGTAGGGCAATCCCGTAGAAAATGTCCTGAGGTTCCACAGTACAGACACAACTGCATCTGTCGTCTTCTTTCTCTTTCCTTTTGAGTTAAGGGTCCTTTAACCCCCCCCAATCTGCATAGGTTCAGATGCATCTGTTCCTTTGGGGGCAACGTTGGGTTTAACCAATACCAGGTTCTCGAATTTAGCTCAATCAGTCTTTCGGTTCTGAAGTCGGTGGTCTAGCTGGACAACTAAGTCTATAAATTCTGTGCAATCCTGAGGTGGGTTCACAACTTGAGCCAAGACATCTTTGAGTTCTCCCTGAAGTCCACGATGAAACAATGTAATTCGTTTTTCCTCCGGCCACCCGGTTTCCACCACCAACCTATTGAAGGTTGCAATATAGGTTAGCAGATCCTGGTTACCTTGTCATAAGGATAAAAGTTAATTGTCCAGGGCTTGACCCTGTGAGTGTCTGGTGAATAGTTTTTCCATGCTCCTTTGAAAACCCTGAAAATCCCGGAGAAGAGCATCATCCTGGTTGACTAATGGAATGGACCAATCCGCTGCGCTGCCATTAAGATATGACAATACAAAGGCTACTTTGGCTTGGTCATTTGGAAAGGCTCCCGGTCTGCATAAAAAGTGCAAGCGGCATTGGTTCATAAACACGGCGAACCTTTTGGGGTCCCCAGCAAAGCGTTCGGGTGGAGCTAACGGAATATTTCCTGGTAAAACCACTTGCACAGGATTGCTTGATGAAACGGGGGTTGGGTTTCCCCCATTTCCAGGTAGGGGCGTTTGCCCAGCTTGGTTTTGCAGTAGCTGCCTAGCCAGATCATCCGTGCGCTCCTTTGAGACATTCAGTTCTCTCCTGAGGGCATTAGTCTCTTGGCGAGCGGCATCTACTTCCGCCCTAAATTCCCCCAATAATTGGGCCAGTTGGTCGGTTTACGAGGTTTCCATAACCACTGGGTGGGTATTTGTAGAGAGGCTTCGCGTTCTGTTACGCTCACCTGGACCCCACAGGGGTGTCGATCGGACCCGGACAGCTGTGGTCCCTTCAACATGATGTGTAGTGCAGAGATAACTGTCTGGACTGGCTCGCCTAGTCTTGTCTGCTGGATCCGAAGAAGTATTTTCCTGCAAGTGGAGACAGGGATTAACCACCTGTGGGTTTTAGTGATGGCCTCCCAACTGATCTCGCTCTCCCCCACTAATCACCTCCGATATCCCCTTAGTAACCTCACCTTATGTTCGTAAAAGATGAGCTCTCCATCCTGCGTGTCTTGCAGGGGCGCGTGGATATCAGTTACTTCACTGGTTTGAAGGCGTTGGGAGAGTTCCGGTAAGTATTGACTCTGAAGTCCCTGGCGGGATTGGTAAGTATCAAATTCAAAGGGTTCAATGTGCCCAATGTTTACTCTTGTCCCCTTCCTTCCTTAAGTTGCAACTGAGTTTGTGAGAAGAAGGTCTCGTAGCTGCTGCTGGCGTTCAGGTAAGAGTCTGTGTTACCCAACGCTGTCCGGTAACTATTGCATGCGTTAACGTGTTGTTTTTCTCCCTCTTTACAGATGCGGCATATGAAAATGTGGAGAGTTATGGAATAATACCGCTGGTGGTAAATCAGGTAAGTCTATGGTGGTAAGAGGTTGTATTTGTTGATTCCCTTGGCTCACCTTGTTTTTTCTTGTGTCCCCTAGGTGCCGTATTACGGCGAAGAAATGATGGAGACAGTGCCGGATCGAAAGATGCTGCGAGAACTGGCAAGTATGGCGCTGTGCTGGAGCTGGCGAAGCGACACGTGCAGGACTGATGTACTTTCCAGGTCCAGAGATGAAATGGTTCCGCAATTAGGTGAGGAATTTGAAATAAGTTTGTTTTCTTACCTTGTCCTTTTCTTCTTCTTTATTCTAGAAGCTCCGGATTCGAGGCGGGCGTGGCAGAAGACTGGATGCTGGCTGCAGGCACGCGGGCGTGGCAGAAGACTGGATGCTGGCTGCAGGCACAGTGAGCGTCACGCTGCTGGATGCACAATAACGCGAAGCATGTGCTGCTGTTCGAGTGTGGTTTAAATAGCCTCCAAAGTAGTTCCAGGTAAGAAGTTCCCTAGAGCCACGCCCGAGTAAAAAATAGTCCCTGTAACAAAATAGTCCCAAACAGGCCTCATGTCGGCTTGGACTCTTTTGCAGCATGGTCTGCATCAGGTAAGTAAAGTCTATGAGCCTGGCGCCTATGGCGCCAGGACTGATTTCTATGATGAGCCTGGCGCCTAAGGCGCCAGGACTGAACCCAGACAGCCCCTAGCCAGGGGCTGCTGAGGTTTAAACAAATGTCTGGATGCCTGCTCCCGGAGCTGAGGGCCTTGGTCCTGATGCCCGGGGGTAGGCATCATGACATTATCTGACATGTCCCAACACAAGGGTCAGGCAGAGTCGGGCAACTGATGACAACTACCGACACCTGATGTCCCTTTCCCTTCCCCACAGGGATAAAAGGTGGAGCATGAGAGCACACTTTAAGCAAGGCAAAACGCACAAGGAGGCGGTTGTTCCAGGACAGCAGTTCAAGAGGAGGAGAAAGGCGGCAAAACTTAAAAGGACAGCAAGGAGGAAAGTGCCCTTGCTCTTTTCAACCCAGACCTGCAAAGCCTCCTAAAGAAGAATTATAAGACCAGCAACTACAGCTAATGTGTGGTGTAACAGATATCAACAGTGTACAGAGCCCTCCCACACTGATAACCAAGGTGGAGGAAGGCGCTTGCTACCGTGGTACCGCCCTTGTCTCCAGAGACAAGAAGCGACAAGAAGTTCAATGCGGCCGGTGAGTCGGAGGGAGAACTGATAATAAATCAAACTGTGTTGAGCGAAGGTTGCAAACGGCAACATGATTTGAACACATAACTTAATCTAGTACATAACTTGTAAAACCTAGGGAATGACCAGCAGCAGAGTTGTCCAGTGCCACAGGGGTGCTTATTCAAAAGACTCTGGTTGGCCCCGGGAGGAGAGAAAAAAAGACGAGTGATGCTGTTGAATAGTGCCAAGGGATCGGGCCGTATCCGTCATTATGGCTTGAAGAGATTTGTCGATCGCCTTCCCAAACAGGTTATCCTTGTTGAAGACCATGTCCAGCACCTTCAACTGAACATCCTGTTTGTGGCCTTCCACCATTCCTGCCGATGAAGGCAGACTGTTTCCCATCCATCGGAAACCCGTGTTAGCGCTGTCCACTGCCACAGTAATTACATGGTCCGACGCGACCTCCCCTTCCTGAAAGAGGGCGAGGGCTTCCATCTTCTTGACGTCGGGGGAATTCCAGGATTGGGCCCAGCTCATACCAAAGCTGCCGGTCGTATCTGGCCAAGACGGCCAGAGCGTTAGCCGCCTTGATCGTGGATGCCGCTGTGTAAATCACTCTTTCCCATGGCATTCATCTTCTTCCCCTCGCTGTCCAAGGGGACTGATGACGATGAAGCCAGGTTAGCCGAGCGTTTCCTTGCGGCAGCCGATGCTACCGTGTCTGGCGATAGTTGCGACCTCTCTGACATCTTTTTCTCTACCTGTGGTGTCCCCCAGGGATCTAACCTCTCTCCCTGGCTGTTCAACCAGTATCTGGCACTCCTTGCACACCGCATCACCGCTCTCTGCCCCAACTTTCAGTGCTATGCGGATGATACCCAGCTAATTTTCAGGCTACCCTCAGCCTCCTCTTCTCCTTCCCTCATCTCTGACTGTCTTTCTGCTATCCAGGAATCGTGTGCCGCCAATGACCTCTGCCTTAATGCCAGTAAGACTGAGATTCTATCCATTGGCATACCCACTCCCTCCTTCCCTGCAGCTCTCTGGCCGGCCTCCCTTGGCCCTCTTCCTGCTTCTACCTGCAAGGCAAAAAACATTGGGGGGTCATCTTCGACTCCACACTCTCGTTCGCTCCTCACATATCTGACGTCTCTAAGAATAAGAAGTCACACTACCAGCTGCACCTCCTCAGAGGTATCCTTCCTTTTCTCTCCTTCCCCCAGAAGCACACTGTCTCCAGAGCCCAGGTTCTCTCGAAGCTGGACTACTACTGTAACAGCCTCTATCTAAATCTGCCTGCCTCTTTTCTCCGCCCTCTGCAACTCATCCAGAACAGGACTGCGAGACTTATCCCTGGCCTCAAGCCCAGGGACCGTATCTCTCCAGGACTGAAATCGCTACACTGGCTCCCAGTGGCTGCGAGGATTAAGTTCAAAACCCCCTGCATTGTCCACAAGGCCTTCTGGGGCCTGGGGCCAAAATACCTTCAACTCTCACTTCCTAAATATCTTCCTTCTCGAGCTCTTCGCTCATCCGCCTCCAACTCCTTCAGGATCAGCCGCTTCTCCAAGCAACGAGTTGGGGGTAGATCTCCGCAGCAGGGGCCTCCCTCTGGAACAGCCTTCCTGCCTCCCTGAAACTTGAGGAGAACCATCTCCGGTTTCGGAAGGACCTCAAAAACTTCCTGTTTGTTTCTGCTTGCTCTCCCCCTCTCCCCTGCTAAATTACTGAAACTGCGCTGAATCTGCAACTGGGCAACTCACCAATCTCGGTCCTTGGCCCAGCCACTCTCCCCTGGCAACCCCTGCACTGCAGGACTGTCTCTGTATCCCTACAGCCCCCCTTCCCAGCACTTGTCTGCACTTACCTTGCACTTGCCACCAGCCGGCCCTTATTATTTATCTTGTATTTACTAACCCTGTACTACACTTTCCCCTCTCCCTTTCCCCCTTGCACTTTTCCCTTCCCCTCTACCCATGCACTTGCGAGATCTGAATGACACCTGGCCTAGTAGGATAGTTGTCTGTCTCCCCTTGTTCCCCCCCGCCTCGTCGCACCTTGAAACACTTGTGTATAGGCACGTTACAAATGCCATATCATATCAAGTACTTGAGCGCGGAGTCCGGCACCACATATTTCTTCTCCAACATGTCTCGCTTAGTTGGAGCTGTGCATGGGTACTTCATGAGGGCTAGGCCTTCCACCCAAATGTGGTATAGAAAGGGCACTGCCATGATAGACTGGGACCCTCGTCGCTGATAAAAGAAGCCCTCTTTCCTGGTTTCCTCAGGCACCAATTGAAACAGCTCGGAGGCCCTGGAAATCATAGTGTAATGATCCCACTTTGTCTGCTAGAGAGCCTCTAGGAGAAGCTTCCAGGTGCGGTTACTCATCGTCTGCCGTAACAGTGCTCATCTTCGTTGGCTCCTGTGGCCATGTCTGTACCAGTGTCCGGGTCCGCTGGTGGAGTCGGGGCCTGACGTGGTGGAGGAGGCAGATGTGGAGGTGTCGGATGACACTTTCTCTTCTTCTGCTGAGGCTGGTCAGGGACCAGCGGCACCACCGGTATTGGTGCTGGAGGCATCCTCTGCTTGATCTCCGTCACCAGGGTGAGGAGAGTCGACAGGATGTCCATGGATCTGTCCCTCGGTTGCAAAGGGAGCGAAGAACAATGGACCGATAGGCCCAGCGCCACCGTTGTCGTCCTCGTGACTCTTGGTGGTCGTCGTCCGTGGATGAGATGTCCATCGGTTGAACGTCAACCCAGGAGGGTTGTTTTGTGGCCTTCTCTCAACACCCCTTTTTCCTCCTGCAGGGTTTTGAACCGGGATCTCAGCCGGTGCCCCCACCCTCCAACCGCCAGGGGTGCCCGCAGTCCTCGCAGCTGCATCAGTGGTTGTATCACACTTGGATGCAGTGATACCCTTTGAGCTGTGGCAGCCACCCTCGTAAGATCAACACCTACCGCCTATGTCGTCACAGTAGGTATCGACAAAGTGGTCGATGAGGAGTTTGGCTGCGCTGGTTGAGCCTGCTTGGGCAGTGCGTCCTTCTCTTCCTCCGGCCTAGGCTTATCTGATTTCTCCCATAACTTGGCTGCGCTGGACGACTTCCTGTTTGAGAAAGAGCTTGATGGCAGGCTGGCTTCGGGAGCTGAAGGCAATATTGATTGCGGACTATCCAGCCTGGGAAAACGCATTAGCAGCAAACCTGGTGTAAACGGACTTGCAGTTCTTGGCCCCCCCATGGATGAGGTGACCTCAAAGGACTTACATCTCTTCCCAGCGGGAGATCTCTCTTCGGATCAGCCGGTCCTGGGTGAGGCATGACCCTGCTAGGAGCACGGGGCTGTGGCCTTGTAAGAATTGAGCCATGCCGCCAGCCTGCTATGCCTGTCTTTCTGTCACAATCCTTGCCCCTCAGCTAAAGCCCTTCACACTGGCCCCAAAGGCCTTAAAACTCCATCAGAAACATACATGGAGTCAGTCCTGGCGTATTTGGCGCCAGGCTCATTATCAGGAATAAAGCAATACCACTTTTGGACCTTAATCCAACATGGAGGCCTATTACACAGCTCAGTTCTTTTGAACGAAGCCATGCGGTCTAGCGTTTTGGGTGTGGCTGGGCCTGTAACTACTTGGCCTGGAACTACTTTACCTGGGCTATTTAAACCACACCCAAACAGCAGAACACGCTTTGCGTTCTTCTGCACTCCTGCAGCGTAACGCTCACCGTGTCCAGCTCCTGCTCATCTGCTTCTCCGGTGGCCCGATCCTGAAGCCCTAGATCTGGATTCCATCAAGAACCAGGAAGAACATCATTAGCCAGCAAGAACACTTACCTGTGAAGTAACCGGTCTTGAATCCATCCTGCGCTTCGCTTACCTCGCCCATCTCTGGAGTTCGCCGCAACCTGCAAAAGGACAGAAACAAGGACAGCATTAATAACAATTCTCACCTGGGCAAGCAGCGAGTCCTAGCAGCACCCTGCGCTTCTCTTACCTCGCCCATCTCTGTGTTTCACAGCAACCTGCAAGGGAGAAGGAACAAGGTCAGCATTAACAAAGCACTTACCTGGGCAAGCAGCGCTTCGATCGCTCATCACTCCGGAACATCACCGCAACCTGTACAAAGAGAAGAGAACACAAGTTAGCAATTAACACCAATGAACAGCGCAGCGCTCCGCATCAATAACTCACCATGGTCTTCGCCATTGGCGAGGGAATTCCGAGATCGCAACCATCCCTGTGAAAACAAAGAGGGACATTGTTAGGGAACAGTGTAGTGCAGCAAGACGCCGAGAAGACAGAGAAAACGGAGGGAAAGAAAGAGACAGAATAAAGATGGAAAAGACATAACTCACCTGGAAGACAGCAAGCAGTCAGTCACAGCCGGTCTGGACCCGACATAAGGGCACACGGACCAGTGAAGCAACTAGGTCCATGGAACGCCCGCACCAACCACGCACCCTTGCACAGAGACGCAGGACCGAGTTCAACGCACAAAAACCTGAGGTGAGCAATAAACCCAAGGGAGGGGATTTGGACCAGAAGGAGGTGGGACTCCACCCATCACAGAACCAGTATCTTAACCCTCCATTCTCCTGTTATAGGCGCTACCCAGCGTCTGGCACATAACATAGCAGAGAGGTGTCCGGCATAGTGCTTAGACCTCTGTCCAGTATCGTGTGGCACCCCTGTGGATACCAGGTGAGCGTAACACTTTCGTTATCTCCTTTGAGAAGCCCAGACATATGTCGCACTCTACCTCCTTGTGGTCCGGGTGCATGCAGTAAAGACAATGTAGATGTTTGTCTTCTAAGAAAACGTTTTGTAGCCTGCATTTGGTGCAGGGCCTCAAGAGGGCCCATCCCTCCTTTTTCTCCTCCGTCATGGTCGGAGGGCGTGAAGTAGGCCCAGACGGCCTTCCAGAAACTTCGATGAACCTTCACCCTTGAGGGGCGCAAAACTTCACCGACCACTGGTCTCCGTTGCCGGCCGATGAGGCAAGAGCACACAGGCTCTGATGGAAAATAAATAAATACATTTTTTTTTTTTTAAAATCAAACTTGGAACAAATTTACAAATAGCTCAGAGAGCAACTCGAGAACTCCCAACACTGAAGCGTGCGGTAAAAATCTGAAGACAGCTGCCAGAGGCAGGGCTTGGGGAGAGGACTGTCATTAAATGGGGGCAGTATGACCCAGAGGACGGTGATTGGTTTGGAAGAGGACATCGGGTTACTTACTCATGGTAACATTCTTTCGACTGCATGTTCCTCCCACATATTCCTCATCTTATGATATCTCCATACCCAGCTTTAGCTGTTCTGAAAATATCTTTCCAGCAGGGGAGCGCTGCGCGTCGATGCCTGCCGACTCGATGTCCCTCAAGGGCCTCGGCGGCATGGATGGTATATAGCACATGCAGGGACCGTTGGCTACAGTTTAGTTTTTACATGTATTGGTTTATACTACAGCCGACAGGTACTCGCGCTTAAAGAGCGTACGGTGTAATGACATGGAAATTGTACTGTGCGGTAGGATGGGAGGGGGCGATGAGTAATACATGGGAGGAGCATACAGTCAAAAGAACGGTACCATGCGTAAGTAACTTGTTCTTCGAAATTAGATTGTGTCCTCCAACATATTCCTCATCTTATGACAAACTCACAAAGCAGTATTGTGTTTGGAGGAGGGAGTCAGAATGTACAGTTTCCAATTATAATTAAGGCTTCCAGTTTTCATTTTATTTACTGATTTTGACACACATACAGACGAAAAACAATCTGCTTTCTGTCTGCATTTATAAAAATGGAAAAAAATAGAAAAACTGGTCTGTCTGGTTCTCTATGATGTCAACCATGCATCGTAGGCCAATCACATTGCAGAAAGGCAGCATGGAGAGTGTACAAGTTGTATACAAATAGCATTTAAGTTATTTGAATTGTTGACAGCATATATCTTAAGGCAGGAGCAACCGTTTGTTGTAATGGAAGGAAATGGAGGTAGCATTTCTTTCCTATATGGCTGCATGTGTGCTTTAATAAATGCATTTTTTAATTAGAATAAATGCAGAAAAATACTGTCTGCGTCTTATCTTTTTATATGACAAAATATAAATGTGGATAAATACAGAAAAAAAGGCTAAAAAATAAATATGGATAAATACAGACGGAAATTGCAGAAAAATAAATATCAAACCAGAAGCCTTCATTATAATTTAGGAGTTACTTATTGGTCTATTTGTACAGAATATAACACTTTCTTCCCACAAACACCTTTCCAGCCTGAGTCCAGACTATAATGCTTGGTGATAGTGTTGACTGAGGACCATGTTGCAGCCGCACAAATATCCTTAATTGGTACTACCCTCTGTAAGGCATGCCCCTGGTCGAATGTACTCAGAGACCCTCAGGAGGATCTTTTCCAGCTAATCTGTAACATTCCGAGATTCTTAGGAGGATCCACCTAGATAGTTTGTTTTGAGATCGCCATAACCAATTTATGGCCTGTGTAACCAACAAACAGTTGATTGTCTTGTCTTAATTTAGACATTCTGGACATGTAGAAACTAAGCACACGACATTGGTCAATCCTGTTCTGCATTCTTTCTATCCCCCACCTCATCCTGGAAAGGAAGAGGAGAGGAGAGGGAGAGGCTGAATAGTTTTTTGAGTTAAATGAAACCCTCACACAATTTGTGGTAGGAAGGTAGGTTTAAGAAAACTGTGGACGGAGGCTTGCGGGATAAGGCCTGAAGTTCACTCACCCTACGGGCTGATGTAAGAGCCACTACAAGGAGGGTCTTTAAGGTTAACAATTTTAAAGGACAGGAGTGGATACGCTCGAATGGAGCACACATTAGGAATTTCAGAAGTAGTTTGAGTTCCCAAACCGGGACTTGAAAAGGGACCGGAGGAATAACATGCGTCAATCCTTTCAAAAACTGTAACCAGTGGAATCTTGAAGAGAGTCACCTCTTCAGAAGAGTTTCAGAATAGATAGCACTGCCAAATACCCCTTAATTGTACCAACCTGGCGCCCCAGATTGGCCAGGTTTAACAAGACTGATAACACCATAGGTGCAGAATTTGTTCCAATGCCATCAATAAAAGGATTTCACTGCTGGCCTTCTGGTCGAAAGCAATATCTCTATTACGTCATCTGGAGGTCCTAATCCTTAAATCTCAACCTCTCAGAAACCATGCATAAAGGTTGAGAGTCTTGACATCTGGATGGAGAACCTGACCCTCCTCTCGCGAGAGAAGGTCCTCTTGTGATGGAAGTAGTATTGGAGGGCAGATGGACATGTCCAGAAGGTGCGGGTATCCTGTCCTCCTGGCCCAATCCGGAGCATGGATTAACTGAACTTTCTCAACCCCCTGATCACGAGAGGAATGATGGAGATCAGAGGAAACATGTTCAGGAGCGGAAACTCCCAGTTCACTACATCCCCTTAGAGATTCTCTTGGGGGAAATTCCATGGAGCAGTACAGTTCGAACTTTCAGTTGACACTGGTCTCAAACAGATCCACTTGAGGGATTCCCAAAGGTTGGAGATCTCTTGAAGGACTTCCTGAGCTAGTTCCCACTCGTGGACTACTGTGCTCTGCCTGCTCAGAGTGTCCACTGCCGTTTTCTCCTCTCCGGCTCAGTGAACTGCTGCTAGAGAGATTCCTTCCTGAACTGCCCAGAACCAGAGCTGTATTGCTTCTCTGCACAGTGGTAGTGACCCTACGCCTCCTCTCTTGTTGAGTTAGTACATGGCCACTGTGTTGTCCATCATTATCAGGACATTCTTTCCCCGCACAGAGGGCAGCGCTAGTCTGATTGACCTCAGCTCCAAAAGGTTGATGTGTAGTTTGGACTCGGATGGAGACCAATGACCGCTGATTGTCAGATCGTTGGTGTGGGCTCCCCAGCCTTTGAGTGAGGAGTCCGTCACTATGGTTATCTCTGGCCATGGTTGCCAAAAAGGTTCTCCTTTCAAAATGTTGTCCTTGCAGGCTCACCACAGAAGGTCCTGTGCGACTCTGCTCGGAAACTAAAGGAGGTCTGACATCCTGTCTGAGAATTGGAACCATTGGGTCCTGAGGGCACATTGAAGGGATCTCATTCTTAGGCGGGCCTCTGGCAGCAGGAAAATGCAGGATGCCATGAGGCTGAGCAACCTCAGAAAATCGAAGGCCGGAAGACGCTGGTCACTTTGGAATTTGGTGACCATCTGCAGAATGTCTTGAGCACTCACCTCTGGTGGAAATGATTTGGCCAAGGATGCATCTAGGACTGCCACGATTAATTGGAGCCTTTGACATGGTATAATGTGGGACTTCTTGAATTTGATATAGAATCCCAGTTTGTGAAGGGAGTGACAGGTGGAGCTGAGATGTTCCAGGGTCTGTTCAGGAGAAAGTGCCCTGATCAGCCAATCGTCCAGGTAGGGGTAGACGTGAATCCCCCCTCTCCTGAGACTCGCTGCCAACACCGCCATCAGCTTGGTGAAAACCCTCAGGCGGAGGTCAGCCCAAATGGCAGACCTCAAAACTGATCATGAGAACCACCAACGGCGAAACTCGGGTACTTCCTCTGCCTGTGATGGATTGGCACATGAAAGTAAGCATCCTGAAGGTCCAATGATAGCATCCAGTCATGCAGCTGGATGGCCTGAAGGATCTGAAAAAGGGTAACCATCTTGAGCGTGTACTTCCTGAGGAACTTGTTTAAGTCTCTTAATTCCAAGATGGGTCTCAATCCTGTCCTTCAAGGGGATTAGAAGGTTAGGGGAGTTCCAACCCTTGTTCCTCTCTGCCAGAGGTACACATTCTATAGCACCTTTCTCCAGCAGGTTCAACATTTCCTGCATTAGGAGCGGATCTGTTAGTTTGAAAGAGCTGTTCCCCGGTGGATGATCGGGAGGCCTTTTTTGAAAGGGAAGGCAGTAATGCCCATGCATCTGAAGTAATACCCTGCCAATCTGTCAGATGCTGTAAGAGTGGGGTTTTGTGGAGTAAGGCCTCAGATTTTGAGGCTTCTGATGCAGCGGCTGAGGAAAAAGCAGCCAATGCCTGGGCGGTCTTAGCACCTCTTCCCCGTCCACCACAGGGTAATCCTCTCTGTCCTCTTTGATTCAACAGTCCTCTCCCTCCACCAATTGAGGAGCAATCGCGAAAGGACCTACCCTCCAAGCTGTAAAAGTGGAGCGAGATGGTTCTGGCTGTCTGACTGCAGTGCCAAGGGATTTGGCTGCTGCTTTGGAGGTCTGCAGCTTCTCCAGGTTCTCGTCAGCCTTGCTACCAAATAAATGTGTGCCGTCAAAGGGCATGTTAAGAAGTCTAGACTGCTCATCTGGCACAAAACCAGACTTTCTCAACCAGGCAAATCTGCGCATTACAGTGTTAACCGCCATAGTCTTGCTGATACTTTCAGCTGGGTCGTGACCAGTCTGGAGGGATTCCCACATTGCATCTTTCCCATCCTTGACAATGTTTAAGCAGTCGTCTCATTCTTCTCATTCTTACCCTTCTGGACTATGTTCAGCCGCCATTATTATGCAATCCCATAAGGGGAAAGTGAACTTGGCCAGTGCACACGTGGCGTTTGCTAATTTAAGGGCCATACTCCCCGCAGAGAAACTTTTCTAGCCAAAGTGTCACCTCTTTCGGGGGGTGGAGGGGTAGTTGGGTATGCATTTTGTTTGGATGTAGAAGTGGCAGCCTGAACTACCAAACTTGCGGGAGTTGGATGCTTTGTTACATAGTAAGGGTCACTGCTTGACGCTCTGTACTTGCTTTTTGTTCACTACTGGAATTAATTCCGGTGTCTCCCAATTGGCATCAACTCTCCTTTGTAAAGCTATATGGAAAGGAAGAATAGGGTCATGCTGGGGTCCCTTATCTAAAATATCAATTAGGTCGATCCATTCCATCCCACATATCCTCGGCATGGTCTGAGGGATCTGCTTTGCCAAACTGTATCTCTAAGGAAGTGTCCAACCCACTTTCAGATTGCAGAGTTTCAAGAAGGTCTTTTATTCATGAATCCTCTGAGATTAAGGTCTCTGGATCATTTTGTGTTTCCTACTGTTACCCAAAGGGACGTGATTCATCCGAAGATGGATCATCATCCTCATAAATTGAGGAAAGACTTAAAAAAGTCTCTTAGGCATTGGGGTGAAAGTTTTCTCGACATCCTTTGAGGGTTTAGCTAACTGCTTCGACAATGGTGTCGAAGTCTTCATCTATGGCTCCAACGGCGGTGGCATCAAGGCTATTTTAGGTATCCAAGTCTTTCGGCGCCGTTGGTGTCGACGATTCTGGCTTCAACAGAGTTTTTTCTCTAATGGAGGGAACGTTCAAGGGCTTCCAATGAGTTTTCTCCTGGACACTCGGGCCCGAAGGCGCACAGGTTTTCTACTTTGCCATTTTGTTGTGTTTGTCGACATGGGCATGGCTCTTATCTTTCTTCGAGGGGTTGTGGTCGCATTTTCGAATACTTTCAGCATTTTTAGTATGAACCTCTCCCACTCAGCCGGTGAGGATGATTTGGTCGGGAACGAGATCCATTCCGGGGAGAAACTCAACGACGAAAGCAGTGATCTGTGGCACCTTTTCTTCGACCGTCGTGAGGATGATGACGAGTTGTGTGAACCACTGCGTGATTGGGACCTTCTAGCTTTCTTCCGACGAGGCGAATTGTCTCTTGAGTCGTAGGAGGATCGATTTTTTTTTTCCTTTCCCCCCAAAGGGGATTTATGAGTCCAATGCAGCTAACTTCCCTCTACGCTCTTTTAGGGCATTCACTGTCATTGTTAGGCAGATCCCACACTCTGTTGTTAAATGGGTGGATCCTAAGCACCACAGACACACCCGATGAGGGTCCGTAAGGAACATTTTCGCCCCACAGTCGTGACTTTTTTTGGACCCCGATCTCAGTCGACGATGACGATGTTATCTTTTTCACTAAATACGAAAGGTTTCTTGACAAGGAACCGAAGTGCGCCGATATTCTGAAGCGATAGCTCTCGCGGAAAAACAGAACTGAAGCCAGCAATCGCTGTGCACGCTATATATCATCGATGACGTTGACACAGAGCCGGAGGCCCTCGAGAGACATCGAGTCAACAGGCATTGATGTGCAGCGCCCCCTGTTGGGGAAAAATGTCTGCAGCAGCTAAAGCTGGATATGGAGATATCACCAGATGAAACCGTTTTTTGTTTTACCGAGGATTCCCAGCCTGACGACAGAGAATATTCATGAGCATGTGAATCCATGCCAGACCCGTGCTGGAGAAACAGTTCTTGTCAGTCTATCAAAAGTTGCTCAACATTTCCCTAAAGTTCGAACAAGTCTCAAGTTCCTACTAAAACAAAATGTCCAAACATCTTTAGGTGCAGGCATATTTCACTAATCCCTTTCCACTAACTTGGTCGAACTCTCCAAACTTCGACCAACTTTTGGGTGCAATTGTTCTCACATATGCTCTTTGTTTTGTTTATTTTGTCCGTGTGGCTCTGTTGGGGTCCCCTGATCAAATATATCCCTTATTTTGCTCGGTTCCTGTGACCCCGTTCTGCTTTTGGTTCTCTTAGATTTCTTGCGTCCCTGTGACCTTTCTGGAGATTTATACTGCTTGAGATTCTCACACTCCCGCAACCCTTTTCCTTGGCTCTTTTCTCATGTCCCTTTGACCCCTTGATGGAACTAGAGTAGTCTTTCCCTCTTCTACGCTCATTCTCTCTTCTCTTCTCTTCTCCTCCCTCCGACCTGGGCAGCCCGTGTACCTGCTGTGTTATGTTGCTTGCTCCAGTGAGGGTCCGTCTCGTTAGCAGCTGCAGTGTTCTCCGCAGCTTGCCACTCTTCGCTTCTGTGTGCTAGCAGTCTTTGAGTTCCACTCGTCTCAGCTCTCTCTATTTTGCTGGCTATTGGTCTGAGAGCAGAGTACCCAGTCCTCCCTTTGTCCCTGAACTCAGCATCTGTTTGCAGGCTCCGGGCCCACCACGTCCTGTACGTGGTCATGCCTCCAGGCCCGGTTTGGTCTGTGTGACCTCTGCTTCTCTGCCCTTGCGCGCTTCCTTGTCTGGCATACAGCCTCTCCATCTGGCATCTGCCAGCTTCCGTGCTGCAGCCAGCTCTGCTGGCCTGCATGACTCCACTTGCTGACGTTTTCATGTGTGAGAGTTTCCTCAGCATTGGGTTTCTCTACCTCCATTCAAGGGTTGTTGGCCCTTTATTATTGCTCTGGTATTCAGAAGGAACATATTGTTCACCACAGGTTGTCAAGCATGTGGATAGCTCAGCATTACATTGAGCCAAACACATAGATGTATTGTCAGCATTTCTTACTCCGATGTAGGCAGATAATACCTTGTGTGTAGGGAGTTTGCCATGGGAATGGGAGTCGTTATCTCCTAAAGGTGATTTACTCTCAGTGAGGTCCCACTTTCCAAAAGCCCTCAGGAGGGCACGCCTTGTGTGATATAGAGTGTGGCACCCCTTGTCCCCAGTGCACAGAACTGCTAAGAGGATGGCGAAGGACCGCCGGGCCGGCAGGGGTGAACTTGGCATCCTCCTGGGGCATGTGGCAAAAGCAGGAGAGTTGAATGCATGGGCTTTGCCAATGTGTTAGTGGTGCCCCATGTGGCAAACGCGGCACCACTAAGGACCTCCCTCGGTTGGCTCAGTGAAGTAGCGGTACCCAATGTGATGAATGGGTCACCACTAGGGATAAAGATGAGTGCCTGGGCCAGCCCTTGAGAGCAGCAGGAAGGGGCAGGGTCTGCCCTGTACCAGGAACAACAACCTCCACAGGTACAACTACTATCAGTACAAATTTGCCAAAGTTCGATTCACACGGTCCATCTACTTAAGCATGAAATTCCATAAGCAGCGCTGAGCTTGACGTGTAGTTCATCTTAAAACTACATTTTCCGGCAAGCACAGGGCATTTAATCTTCGTTGTTGGCGCATTTGCGCCGGTCTGTGCCCTTAAATTCACTCTTTTCTCTTCACTCGGGTGAGAGACAGTCAGGGAATAGTTTCTCTTTGTAGGAGCCAGTTGCAGAGTGTGGTAGAATACAGATGCATACATGCCTGCAAATTGTTATTTGAGTGCCGGACTGTATGCCTGAGAAAATAACATCTGCTAAATTGTGATTGAATTTGACATTGTACAAATTATTTCTTTTGCTTTTTGGGTCAAACATACTATCAGTACAAAACTGCCAAAGTTTGATTGTCACTGTTCATCTACTTAAGCCTAAAATTCCATAGACAGCGCGTTAGCACCGGCACGTTAGTGCTGGTCTGCGCTGGTCCGCGTTGAACGCGGTGTACGGGTGCAAGGACCTCGATCCTGCCATAGGTAATAATTTGTAGAGCCCGTTTCCAGATTATGCAAGACATGGGACACCATTATGAAAACGCCCTACTAGTGCCAGCCTCCAAAGCACAAGGGGAAACTTTGCTTGACTTTTCACTTTCTCCCCTCGTGCCCATGTACGCAAACCCATGTGCATCTAACAACCATCCTAAAGAACCTCACTCTACGCCTTACGACAAAACCACAAAACCCATGCCATGTCCATTATAATTATCTTTACTTAACACACAGTCTTTGCATAAACATGCCATGGATGTACACGACTACATGCTTGATAACAGGATCGATATTATGTGTCTCACAGAGACATGGCTGCAGGAAAGCAGTGGCCCAAGCATAGACTTGGCCACCCTTACAGGCTACAAAATGATCAACAAAAGTTGACTACATGGTAAGGGGGGCAGAGTAGCAATCATAAGTAAGAAGGAAATTGGTATCTGAGTCACAAATTGAATGCGCAGGATATGAAGTCCTACATGTTAAAATGACCCCCACCAGCAACAACTGCTTAAACATCTTTCTAACTTACAGACCACCTTCAGACATGCCGTTTTTCAATGAAGACTTGGGTAATTTTCCCAACTCCTCAAATCACCAAAATTCTTCCACCATACCTTTAGGAGACCTGAATCGGTGGAAAGGGGATGCCAGGGAAGGAGAAGCCATTGAGTTGGAGCAGGAACTTGCTAATGTAGGAATTACAGTTCATAATCTAAAGCCTATCCACAAGGGATGCCATATCTTAGATTAGGTGGCAACTCGAAATGTCACTATGTGACTTGAATACCAACCTGTGTATTTGGTCAGACCATTGTATGGTTGAATGTACACTCCGTTTGCCTGAACACACAAATTTACCTCACAAACAGACCAAGAAAATCCTGAATCGAAATTATAGTAAACTCCAGACAGCAGATCTAGAAACCTGCATGCAATCTCTTATGAATGACTCCTCAGATTTAGACACTCCAGGTAGGCTTGCAGAAACCTACAAATCTCAGGTTACCAACTTACTTCACATTAATGCATCGCTAAAAACAAAGATAATTCGGGACTGCCAAAACCAGCAAAACTGGTTTACCCCTGACCGAAAGACTCTAAAATAGAAGAAAAGACAAGCCAAGCTAATATGGGCAAAAAATCAAAACACGGAAAATAGAGACAAATGGAAATCAACAGAAAAAACATACAAAGCACAAAGATTCTTGATGCTAAAAAGCTTTACTGTGATGCTCAAATGAAACATCAGGAAACAACACTAAGAAACCTTCTGAATAATATAAATCTAAGAAGAAACCTACTGCCCTCACCCATGCTATCGTCCTTAACAAAGTCGACTGAGACAAAGTGCAAAAAGCCTTCCAGGATAAAGTCCTATTGGTCAGCAGTAAAATCCACAAAAACATGATGCTAAAAAGACACACTCTGAGCAAAAGGCTAGCACCGACTCCAAGTACATAAACACCACCCCCAACCTTCCGCTTTAAGACCATGACCATCAACGATACTGCCAAAATGCTAGCAAACATTAGGCCCGCTCCTGTATAGGAGATCTCTTGCCGACTAAGATTATTCTCAGCAACATTAGCATCTTTGTCCCTTCCTACACCAGATTTATAAATGTCTCTTTCCTGCATAAGAGCTTACCTATTACTATCAAGGAAGTAGCAGTCACGCCTATTATCAAGAAGCCAGGTCTCAGTGCTAAAGACGCTACGAAACTAAGACCGATAACCAACACCCTTTTCCTGCTAAAAATGTTAAATAAGGCAGCACCACCCATTACAGAAACATTTCAAATCGGCATCTGACTTTCACTATAAACAATCTGTCTTCTGTAGCAATTACGGGACTAAAGGCGCCTTGTTAGGTTTGCAGACACAAATGTTAGGGAAACTAGATAATCGTAAAACAGAACTATTTATCTTACTGGATCTCTCCACTGTGTTTCACCTCTTGGACCACCCCAGACTACTGGAAACATTAGCTGACACCGGAAATTCTTCCAGCCACGCCATTGAGTGGATAAGCTCCTTTCTTAGTGAAAGAACCTCTAGAATATGCTGGGGTACATCTTGCTGTGATCCAATTCCTATCAGCTATGGAGTGCCACAAGGGTCCTGTATTTTTCTGGTCCTTTTTAACATCTATATAATGTCTCTATGTGAAAAACAAGAAAACATGGGCCTCCACTTTACAAACTATGCTGGCGATTTTCAGCTCACTATGGATCTCAGTGGTGACTATGTTACTGACACAACAACTCTAAATCACATCTACTCGACCATCCAGGAATGGATGATTAGTAACTGGATGTGCCTAAACAGCTCAAAGACTGAGCTCATGAGATTTGGAACAAACTAAGCCTGGAGGAACCTTAATCAAGCATATACAAGTTTCATACTAGATACCTGTCCCATCAAGGTGGTAGATAAGGTTAGAACACTAGGCACAGTACTTGAGGCATCCCTTAGCTCGAATGCCCATGTCAATAATGTTGCAAAGAATGCCCACTATCACTTCAAACTTTTGAGACAAATAAATCCACTCCACTGGTATCACAAATAAATTGTGAAACATTTATAATCATGCCCCAGCTGGACTATTGCAATGCCTTACTTTGTGGAGCTAGCAAAAAGAACATCAAGAAGCTGCCTATCATTCAGAATGATGCTGTTAGGATGATCCACAATGTCCCAAGGAAAGAACATATTTCAAACAATAGGAGGAACCTTCACTGGCTTCCTGTGGAAAAGCAAATTCAATTCAAGACACTAACCCTAACTCATAAGTGTCTATAGGGGAAGGCGCCAGACTATTTAAAGCAAACCCTGACAAAACACACACCAAACAGGACCCTACGCTCAAGCGCTGCACATCTCCTTACTATACCACAAGCCAAACGAGCCTGAGGAAAAGGCAGATCCTTTCCTCTCAGGGCTGCAAATACATAGAATAAACTTCCCATAGCTATGCGATCAGAGGAACAATAAATCACCTTTTGAGAAAATTGGGAAACTATCCTGTTCGAGTAGCTTAGCCTAACACCAAGTCCTGTTATATTAATGTTTGTCCGTTGAGTGCCCTGATGCCTGCGGGCTATGGCCCGATACCAATAAACAAAGAAAATAAATAAAAAATAAATACCAATAGGGCCATTAGAGTGTGGCTAACCGCAACAGTCACACCTTTTTTATATAATAATTTAATTGTATATTCTTTTCCTATATTTATTTGTAAGGGCGCTTTGAAACGCAATTTACCTGCTGTATAAGCACCTCACAAATGCACAATAAATAAAAATTCCTGTATAAGTGTTGTTTTTTCTCCATTTAGTTAATTCTTTATATAGATATATTTGTATTTAAATATTTAGGTGAGAGGAAAGGGTTACTGAGGGTGGAAGTTAAGACAAAGTGAGAGGTAAGCATCCTGGCGCAAGGGGGTAGTTAGACATTGCTGCTTGCCAGACGCCGCTTGAGGTAAGAGACTAACCCCACCACGGCAATCCTCTGGCCCCTATTTCTAGGTGGGTAGCACCTGTAAAGACAGGTGGGTTGGTTCTGTTAGTCCACCCTAAGGGTCCCTCCATTACCTCGCTCAGGGAGAGTGCCAGGGTAAGGAAAAGTGAGAGGGTGTTTGGTTATTTAAAGTTTATAAGATTTAGTTTGGTTTGTGGTCAAGTTGAAAATAAAAAAAGGGGTCCCCGTTGAGGCTCTGAAAAGCCACATTGGTGCCTGTTGTCCATTGTAGGGGTGTCAACAGCAAGGCAAGAACTCAGAAGGTAGCCCCAACTCCTGTGGCATGAAGGAATTAACATGTATTTTGGATTTGCAGATTGCCCAGCAACCCTCTGCTTGCACCTGGTCTGTGGAAAGGAAGGTGGTAAGGGCAAGAAACACCAGGGCTACACTCATATATTGTCGCTTTAAAGTTGGTAATGGAACCGGGCTGGTTATTTGCGCCTGACCTCAATTAAAAAAGAAGACATATTGAAAACAACAGAATTCTTCCCATATGTATACAGCATTTATATAGAGGAGTGTACATTGTACCTTTCACATAGGTGTGTATTTCTCCAAAAACAGATTCAAAGTAATTTTCATCAGGAATACAGTTTACCTTGTGACCTTCACCGGAGTGCCCAAAGAGAACTTCCGATGCCTCCAAACCATCAAAGTGCCTGTTCAATGGAAGACTTGCGTTTGCCAGGAACACCAGTGTTGGGAAGATATCTAAAGTACTTGTGAAAACAAAATATTGTAAATGCATTTACACTGTGAGGAAACCAAGGTCATTCAGTATTATTCGGATAATGTATTATGTTTAGATGAGGGAGTTTCATTATCTGGCAAAACTCACATTTAGTGCTGACAAGTTGCTAATTATTAGCTGAAAATCGTTGTTTGTTACTTTGAAAACCGATATTCTTTAGGTAATTTCCAAATGACTTGCTAGATTTAAGACTTACAGCGAAGACTGCCTACAGACTATTACATAAACATATTACACTGTTTAAATACAGGAACAAACAAAAGTGAGTCAAGGCTATCCCACCCTTAAACACGGTTAGGTAATGATAGTAACCAACAGGGAGATGATAAAACAGTTTATTTAAAATTGATAATGAACCAAAATGAAACCACATGAACATATATCGAAAGACATGACTGATATGCTCATTCTCAATATCACAGTATATAGCAAAGTTAACAGTGAGCAAGTGTGGTAACTAATGTGGTTTAATGCACTGAAATCCTTATCAGCACATTTCGTTGGTCCTTCGAACTGTATTGCCCCCTGCTAACGAGATCGCTTATGACTCGCCCTGTTTCATAGAGACAAGTGTTGTGTTCCATATGTCAATGTTATACGGTTTACTTTCACTGTGGTTCCAGAACCTTCAGGAGTTCTGGAATCAGTTGACTGTTGGGAGATAGCTGGGCGCAACGCCTATTGCTCCCTCTGTTATACTTAAATAAATGACCTTGATTTTACTTCATATGGTGTCTGTTCATCAACTTAACACTGGCGACAAGGAGCTTGGAAGGACAAGGACTGGCAGCACGGACGGCGATCCAAGAAAGCATTCGCTCACAAGGACCCAGTGCAGTGAGGCCATCTCTGGAGAGCACAGCTCCGAGTAGCCGTGATCGATAACACAGCAACAGGCGCTGCAACGTTCAATTAGGTCAGGAGGGGAGCGCTTGCGACGAAGGCAGAAGGAAGCCTAAATCCCCATATTAAAAATCTGCTCGAGCTCAGCGAGCCAAACGCCGCGAGGAAGCAGACAGGAGCATGCGCGTGTGAGCTGTAGTATGCAACAGCAGTATAGGAGGCTAGTGCATGCACAGGTAGCATTTGAAATAAACCAAAGCATCAGAAAGAAGCCCTTTCTGACATCAGTTACTAAGCAACACACCCCGTCCCAGCTATAGCAGCTAATTAGAATCTGACCAAGCAGAAACAATATGGAGTCCCCCAGAACATTGTGACCACATAAAGGGAGCAAAGATTGCAGTGAACAAATCTGTGCGTGGTTCCAATTAGACTTTATCTGCTATAACACAGTTGATCAGCAGCAATTCAGTGGCAAGGACTGTTAAGGAGGTCATATTGAAGATCTTCCAGAACAACCAACACACAGCTGGTTCACTACTGTAATACAAGGAAACATTCACATACTTTGTATCAGTATTTAGCTCTGCTCATAAAAAAAAAAAAGAGGAAATGGCCGCTGCAATTCCACCACCTTCACCTTTCTTAGCAGAACCTGGCAATCCCCCGGTCAGGTGGGAGAGGTGGAGACGCACGTTTGAAAATTATCTAGTCGCCATAGGAGGTGACAGATTTAGTGCAGCCAGGAGGAATGCCTTATTGCTCCACAACCTGGGTCCCAAAGGACGCTGTATTTTAGATGGTTTAGTTGCTCAACAAGAAGAGGGTACAAGTGACATTGATGAATATGTTATGGCAGTCAAGCATATCGAAGAGCACTTCGAACCAAAAAAAAATATTACACTTGAGAGGCACACGTTTTCTCAACGTAATAGAGACAGTGCAGAGTCTGTAGAATGTTACGTGGCCTCTTTGAGAACATTGAGCCATACATGTGAGTTTGGAGACCTGACTAATTCGTTAATCAGACACCAGTTGGTTAGATGTACCAACAGCCCAAGAATACAGGTGAAGCTACTGGCCAAAGACATATCTTTAGAACAAGCTGTAGAACTCGCACGTAGCATTGAACAAACGTCACAATACATGAAAAAATGAAGGTGGGAAGCAAATGGAACAAGGTGTCTGTGCAGTGGGCCCAAAGAAAAAGTCACCCGGTCCGAGTTCGAAGAAGGAATGGTGGAATCAGAAGTGCGCCAAATGTGGGAGTTCCAGAAACGCTGCAAACAATGGTACTTGACCGGCCAGGTTTGCTGAATGGTTCAAGAGCAGACGAAGGGGCCACTTTGCCAACATGCGCAAAGAATCCTCCATAAATTTGGTGGATCAGAGGGAACACATTAACAATGCGGCAAATCAACTACCCACCAGAGTGAATAGTGTGGGCTCCACCAATCAAGGTTTACCATGACATGTTTTTGAGATTTCAGCGGTGTCAAGGGAGATAAACGGTCCTGTGGATGATTTTATAGTGGATGCGTGCAGTTTGCGGATGAAAGTGGATTCTTTGTCAGCATGGACCATAGTATCTGAAGGGACACTCAAAGACATTATGCAAGAAAGTACAAGATCTATCACCAGCCAAGGTGCAGCCTTGTGGCTATGGGGAGACACCCATTGATTTAATAGGGGAATTCCAGGGCCATGTACACTATAAAGGAAGGGAGTGCACAGCTGACATGTTGGTTGCCATGAAGGGCGCTTCGCTGTTAGGGTGGGAAGAGCAAAGAAAATTGGGTGTGAGAATCCAGGCAACTCATGTCATCATAGCAGAGGTGGATGATAAGTGGTCAAGGGATTTCCCAGAGGTATTCTCTGAAACTTTAGGAGAACTAAAGGAGTTTGAACACGACATCAAATTGAAACAAAACGCTCAACCAGTTGTTAACAGGGCAAGGCTGGTCCCATTGAGAATGAAACAACAACTTCACAAGCAGTTGGATAATCTCATCCAGAAAGGGGTAATTGAAAGCACTGAAGGAACTGAGTGGCTCTCCCCTGTAGTTCTGGTAACCAAGAGTAACAGAAAACTTAGTTTATGTGTTGACCTCAGGGAACTAAATAGAAAAATATTGGTAGAGAGACATCAGTTGCCGATTATATCTGAAACTCTAGCCACCCTTGGAGAATCCAGTTGGTTTTCGGTGATCGACCTCTCGCAGCCTATCATCAGGTTCCATTGTCCAAGGGTAGCCAACATGTAACGGCGATTGTCACTACTCAAGGGACATTCAAGTATCTACGCATGCCGTTTGGGTTGGCTTCAGCTGCCTCAGGGTTCCAGAGGGTGATGGAGAAAGTGTTGAAAGGAATAGGGAATGTTGCAGTGTTACAAGATTACATTTTGGCGTTCGCTGGTAGTGAAAGGGAACACAATGTGGTGTTGAAGAGTGTGTTAGAGAGATTGAAGAAGGCTAGTCTTACTTTACAAATTAGCAAATGTAGGATGGGGTGAGAGAAGTGGAATATTTAGGGCACAATATTTCAGGGCATGGGATTTCTCCCAAGTTTAGTTTGGTTGATGGCATATGTATAGCTCCTAAAAGGGAGTCAATTTTAATTGGTCAAAAGAGTCCGAAGAGGCGTTTATGAAAATCAAAGAAGGTATTAGTAGTGCACCATCCTTGGGAGGTTTTGAGTGTGGCAGGAGAATAGTTCTATCAGTTGATGCGAGTTTGTTAGGACTAGGTGCCTCATTAAGTCAAATTGATTCAGGAAAAGAGGAGCATGTCATCGCTTTTGCGTCCAGACCATTAAGGGGTGCCGAAAAAAATTACTTGGTGATTGAAAGGGAAGCCCTTGCTGTATTCTGGGCAATTTTACATTTCAAGTTCTTCTTTTGGGGTCAAGAATTTGTGGTCAAGACTTATCACAAACCGTTGGTACAGTTTTTGGGCAAGGTTAGTTGGGCGAAGGTTTCGCCCAGAATATCCAGGTGGATGGTTGGTTTACAAGGATACAATTTCAGGACATGTCATGTTCCAGGGAGAGAAAATGTTGTAGCAGATTGTTTGTCTCGACTTCCGAGTGAAGTTGTAGGAGATTCTGTAGGAGTGATTCAGGAGGAGGACATGGTAATTGCCAATGTTGTGGGGAGTGTCATCAGTGAGGAAGACTGCAGATGGTGAGTATGTCATTTTGTCCAAGGTGAAGGATTGGACCGTTGAGGGGTGGCCAAGCAAGGAAAAGTTGGAGCCGAGGTTTGACCAATCTTTTTAGGTCAAACAGGAGTTAAGTCCATCTGTAGATGGCAAAAGACGTAGGAGAGGGTCTAAGCTTGTTCCCCCTGCAGGTGTTAGGAGCAGTTTGGTTGAATTGGCCCATCAGAGACATCTAGGTTTGGGAGGAACAAAATTATTTTTGAGACAATATTTTTGGTGGCCGAGGATGGACAGTGAAGTGGATGGTAAAGTCCGGTCCTGTAAGGTGTGCCTATTGGGTGATAAGAATAAAGTTGTGAGGCAGTGTCCCCTTGCTCCGGTCCAGGTGCGGGTGGCACCTTGGAGGAAGGTTGCTGGAGATCTCATGGGTCCCATTCAGGGTTTGGGGAGATGGATTCAAGTTTATTGTGGCCATGATTGATTATCATTCCAAATGGTTGGAGTGGAGAGCTCTCAGAGCGGCCACCACAGAGGAGTTGTTACGTTTTTGTTTGAAGATGTGTTTTTCAGAGAGGGTTTTCCCACTGAAATTATAATGGACAATGGCATCCAGTGTTGTTGGGTGAGGATGAAAGAGTTTCTGAAATGTTTTGGGATCAATCATTTGCGCGCAGCTTTGTATCACCCTAGAGCCAATGGATTAGTTGAACGGGCCAATAGATTTCTCAAAGGGGGAATATATTTGGCACTCAGATCAGGGTTGTCTTGGAAGAAGGTCCTAAATGAGATGGTTTGGAGTTATGGTGTCACACCCCATACCATTACCAAAGTGTCACCATTTGTTTTGTTAAAGGGCCGTCAGCCAGCCACAAAGTTATGCCCTGGTTGGTTGAGTTCGGCAAGAAGTGTGCAAGTAGATCGGAATTAAGTTATGAAATTGATAACAGAGGCTCAATGTGTGTATAAGCACAGGTTTGATGTAGAGGAAAATGTCAAAAGCTTGGAGTGGGCTGTGGGGGATTTTTTTCTGATAAAAAATCCCAGGTTTGGATCTAAGTGTGGGGAGAGCAAATTTATAGGTCCCAAGAAAATTGCGGCTGTTCGTGACACGGTTGTAATTGTGGAAGGGGGTGAAGTATGGTCTAAAGGAAATTTAGTTAAAAGTTCGGCGGCTGTGAATGAGGAGGTGTGTTTGGAAAAGAGGAAGGTGAATGTGGAGATGGAGGAAGATGTGGAGTGTGACAAAGGAAAAGGAGTGGATGTTCATATCACAGATAATCCCAGAGGGAGACACTGAAAGAGGCCTGATCGCTTCAAGGATTTTTGTTGTAATTATTTGTGTTGTGGTTAATCTTTGTTGATATGTTAGGAGGGAGATGTGTTGTGTTCCATATGTTAATGTTATGCAGTTTACTTTCACTGTGGTTCCAGAACCTTTAGGAGTTCTGAAACCAGTTGACTGTTGGGAGATAGCTGGACGCAGCGCCTTTTGCTCCCTCTAGTATACTTAAATAAATTACCTTGATTTTACTTCATATGGTGTCTGTTCATCAACTTAACAAGCCAATCCGTGCAAACGCAAAAGCATACATGTTGCCTAGCAACCGCTGCAGTGTATTCATAATATCAATCGAGCTTAGCACACCCAGGCAATAAGTTACCCAAGTACTTGGAGACTCACTTTTGGTGCAACGCGATCAAATGCCTTTAGTTATACTAACTGGCAACCGCATCTCACACCATTATTAGCCTACAGTGATTGTTCCTGTACCACGCACAATGTATTGCGATACTTAGCATGTCTATCTAGCGCAGGCCATTGATTCAGTTACATGTCGGCCAGTCCACGCAGGCCCTTGTTTAATATACCACATTTTTCGACAAGCCAGATTCAACACTCAGAGTGGCCCCATGCACGCATGAATAACAATTAATTTCCTCTCGTTTATAGAATAACCTCCTTCCACAGCCCTACTACATTCTGTGCGAAGATTCGTTTCACCAGAGCAGCTGCTTCAACTTACAGCTTTGCCTGGCCAAGCACGTCACGAGGTACTTTGTAAATATATTTAGCCTAATCCATGTACCAATAGTACAATAAACACCACCAAGCAATGAGGAACATTCTGTCCTCTTTCGCCCCTCTCTGCAGTAACCAACAGAGCTAAACAAAGACATCACTGTACTGACGGCAGTTCTACTGTTAATGGCCCTAGACACAAAGAAGAAATTATAGTTAGGTAGTGACCCGCAGTCATTAGAGTCCAACAATGGGCCTACTCTTGATCAGCTTTACTCTAGATATACGTACTATCCCGACACTATTTTATTTGTTTTTATTTAGACTTGAGGAATTTTGAACATTCCTAAGGGTCTTCACAACAAGATCACATTGGTTTAAGCACCAGTGTCCTGAAGAAAGCCCGGAGGATAGATTATACATTCAAATTGCAACTACTTTGAGTCACCCCTGAGCTGGAAACACAAAAAATGTGTCGACCAAAGAAATGTGCTGATATGATTGCAGTGCATTAAACCATATTAGTTACTAACCACACTTGATATGATATGAAATGATATGGCATTTATAACGCTCCTATACACAAGTGTTTCAAGGCGTGATGAGGCAAGGGAGGGGGAACAGAGGGAAGACAGACAATGATCCTACTATGCCAGGTGTCATTCAGATCGCGCAAGTGCATAGGAAGGGGAAAGTGCGGGGGGTAAAGGGAGGGGACAGTGCAGTACATGGGATAAATAGAATAAATAACAATAAGTAAATGTACGGCCAGCTGGTGGCAAGGGTAAGTACAGACATCAGGTGTCAAGTGCTAGTAGGGCGGACTGTAGGGATACAGAAAACAGTCCTCAAGTGCGGGGGTTGCCAGGGAGGCAGTGCAGGTGTGCGACTAGTGGGGGAGGAGACCTGGGCCCGAGATCAGAGGATGGCCAGGTAACCAGTGCAGTTTCAGTTTCAGCCAGGAAATTCAGCAGGGAGAGGAGGAGAGAAAGCAGAAGCAAAAAGAAAGGTTTTGAGGTTCTTCCAGAACCGGAGATGGTTCTCAAGTTTCAGGGAGGCAGGGGAAACTGTTCCAGAGGGAGGCTCCAGCCGAAGAAAGAGATCTACCTCCAACTGAGGGAGTTGGAGGTGGGTGAGCGAAGAGCTTGAGAGAAAAGATATTTAGGAAGAGAGAGTTGAAGGTATTGAGGCACCAGGCCCAAGAAGGCCTTGTGGACAATGCAGAGGGTTTTGAACGTAACCCTTGCAGCCACTGGGAGTCAGTGCAGAGATTTCAGTCCTAGAGAGATAAGATCCCTGGGCTTGAGGCCAAGGACAAGTCTTGCAGTCCTTTTCTGGATGAGTTGCAGAGGGCGGAGAGTAGAAGCAAGCAGATTTAGAAAGAGGCTGTTGCAATAGTCCAGCCTAGAGAGAACCAGCGGTCTGGAGACAGTTAGCTTCTGGGGGAAGGAGAGGAAAGGAAGAATACCTATAAGGAGGAGCAGTTGGTAGTGTGACTTAGAGACGTCACAGATGTGAGGAGAGAAGGAGAGTGTGGAGTCGAAGATGACCCCAAGGTTTTTAGCCTTGCAGGTGGGAGCAGGCAGAGGGCCAAGAGAGGCCAGCCAGAGAGTGACAGGAAAGGAGAGAACGGGTGTGCCGATGAGGATAAATATCAGTCTTACTGGCATTAAGGCAGAGTTCATTGGCGGCACACCACTCCTGGATGGCGGACAGGCAGTCTGAGATGAGAGAGGGAGAAGAGGTGGCTGAAGGTAGCCTGAAAATGAGCTGAGTGTCATCCACGTACCACTGGAAGTTGGGTGAGAGAGCGACAATGTGGTGGGCAAGAAGTGCCAGATATTGGTTGAACAGCCAGCGAGAGAGGTTAGAACTCCAGGGGAATGCCACAGGTAGAGATGGAGATAGAGGAAGGATGCAAGTTGGACCTGGGAGGGTTGATCCGAGAGGAAAGAAGTCAGCCACGCCACGGCCTGACTGGTGATACCCATGGTTATCACATAGACGGTTGAGCAGGATGCTATGGTTGACCGTGTCAAAGGCAGAAGAGAGATCAAGTAATATGAGGACACAGGGGGTGTTGGAATCAAGGTTGGAGAGCAGGTCTTCACGAATGTTCAGGAGATCAGTTTCCGTGCTTCTGGAAGCTCAGCCAGACTGATGATCATGGAGACAACCAACAGATTCAGTGTGACGATTGAGCTGGGAGATGGCCAGCTTTTCCAGGGGTTTGCTCAGCAAAGGAGTGATGGAGATTGGGCGATATTTAGCCGGGCAGGATGGGTCGGCAGAGGGTTTCTTAAGAAGAGGGTGCACAAGGGAGTGCTTCAGGGGAGATGGGAAGACTCCAGTAGTGAAGGAGTGGTTGCAGAAGTCGGCCAGAGCAGGAGCTAGGGAGTCAATGTGGTCCTTGATGGTTTTGGAGGAACAGGGATGAACCTGTTTTGACGAGACTTTCATAGATTGGACTTGTCTAGAAACCTGTCTGGGGAGAACAGGGGAAATGCAAAGGAGGGAGGAGAGGTGGCCGAAGAAGGACCAGAGGAAGAGCAGGGAGTAGAGGGCGGAGGGGGGAGAGGAAGAGAGAGGACAGGATGTCTTGAGTTTTAGTGATGAAATGAGAAGCCAGAGCCGTGCAGAGGGCCTGGGAAGGGACAGGAGAGGTAGGGACTGCAGCAGGATTGGCCAGTCCCTTGGAGATTTTACAGAGTTTGGCCGAGTTGTTAGATGCCACAGAGACGCAGTCTTGGAAGCAAGCTCTCTTATTGGTGAGCACAGAGAGCCGTTATTGCCTTTGGAGCAGGCAGCAGGCCAGTTTGTCAGAGGATGTACCAGAAGCATGCCATTTCCTCTCAGCCGCCCTGCACTTGCGTTTGAGAGTGACGAGGTCTGAGTCGTACCAGGAGTTGCACTTGGCTTTGGGCTTCAAGCAGATCCTCATGACACGGGCAAGAACATAGAGAGTATCAGATATAGCAGAGTGAAGCATGGAAAGGGCTGTGTCAGGGTGTGCGTCAGCCAAATGGGGGAGGGGAGGGGTGGAGAAAGTGCCTGTGAAAGCCTCACCTGACACGCACTTCATGGGTCGGATGACCGAGAAGGTGGGTGGCAGTGCTGCAGGTGGCTTGGCCTGAGGGGTAGAGCTGGGAGGAAAGGAGAAAGAGATCACTGTTAACTTTGCTATATACTGTGATATTGAGAATGAGCATATCAGTCATGTCTTTTGATGTTCATGTGTTTTAATTTTGGTGCATTATCAATTTTGAATACATTTTGTTTTATCAATTCTAGATTGTTGCCCGATAAAAAACGACAGAGGGATCTGTACTTCAGTCCCCCTGTTTACTATCATTACCTAACTGTGTTTAAGGGTGTGGTAGCCTTGTCTCACTTTCGTTTGTTCCTCAATTGAACAGTCACTCATGAGTCAGGCCCCCCGATAACAAAAAAGAGGGTCTTCACTCATATCCTACTGTATATAGTGTTTAAATAAAACCAGCTTCAGCTAATAGGCGGCAAAACCCCTTCATCACTTCAAACCTCTTTTTCTCAAAGATCCAGCCTGTAGGTTCCTACTCCTGCTTTTTCTGGCTGCAATCTACAAAGCAATGGAATTGCTAAGCGAGACCAATTATTCTTGTTATTGTTTTTGTAGTATTTATTTTGAAGGGCGACACTAAATCAAACACAAATTAGCATTCTCTGGCAGGTTCTGCTATCACTATTTTGCATTGGCGAGTTGTATGCAGACTATTTAGGTTAGCATATAGTTCTGTTGAAGTTTCTGCAATCCTGCTACGTCATTCACTCTGGTCTAACTAAATTATATTAACGATTCTCCTAAGTGTAGCCCGGTATATGTCACACTAAAGCCGTCGTTATGGGTTTGGTGGATTTCGCTTAAAAAACAATGCTGTTATCGCATGCAAAAATAAGAAGAAATCTTCCTGACTATATCAATGGGGTTGTGGCACCAGAAACTCTCCATGCACATAATAAAAAAATGACTGCATGCAATAAATTGGAAAGAGTATTACGGATTGCACCTTTTTAAAAAAAATAAAGACTTAGAGCATGTGGAAGCATTACTATGGCCATTTAGAGAAACAGAATCCACATATTTGCTGTTGCCAGCTGCCAAAAATAAAATGAGGAGCCGGTGGAGGACTTGAGAAAGAGTTACCATCTTGAGCTTTTCCTTCCCGAGGAGCTTATTCAGCCCACGCAAGTCCATGATGGATCTCAATCCCCCCCGTCTTTTTTTGGGACCAAAAAATAAGGAGAATACCATCTCTTGTTCCTCTCCGCTACAGGGCTACAGGCAGCAGTTCTATGGCGCCTTTCTCCAGCAGGGATAGGCTTTCCTGCGCAAGGAGCGGTTCCGGACGCTTCAAAGAGAGCTTCCCCGGTGGATTGTCGTGAGGCCTCTGCCGAAAGGGGAGACAATAGCCGTGGATTATGATCTCCAGAACCCACACATCCGAAGTAATGGCACGCCATTCTCAAAGATGATGCGCCAGTCTGCCCCCAACCGGCGAACCATGGGACATGGCCTCATGACTGAGCGGCTGCGGCAGTGCCTGAGGGCAAAGAGGAAACTGCCCGAGCATCTTTGGCACCTCGAGTACCTTGCTTTCCACCTCTGGTACTCCTACGGTGGCCCCTTTGACTAATAGCTCCTCTTGATCTGCCAAAGGAAGAGTACTACCGAAAGGAACCTCCCCTCCATTGCTGTCCCCTAGGACGAAAAGGCAGAGGTTGACGTACTGCAGCACTCAAAGACTTCGCTGCAGCTTTGGAGGTCTGCAACCTCTCAAGGCTCTCGTCAGCCTTGCTGCCAAAAAGATGGACACCATCAAAGGGCATGTTCAGAAGCCGGGATTTCCTCCGGTGCAAACCCCGACTTCCGCAACCACACAAACCTCCGTATCACGGTGCTCGCCGCCATTGACCGGCTGACTGAATGGATTCATCCTTGCCATCTTGCACAAGGGCTAGAAAACCATCATACTCAGCCGCCAAAGATGCACAATTCCACATAGTGCGAGTGAATCTTGCTAAGGCACAAACAGAGTTGGCTGCCTTTAAAGCCATACCCCCAGAAGAAGATACCTTCTTCGCCCACCATCAAAGCGCTTGTCGTCCCTATCAGAGAGATGTTAGTGTAAGCAGACTGCTTCGCTGGGGCCGTAGCCACCTGCACCACCAAACTCTCCAGAGTAGGGTGCGTTGACAAGTAGCAGGGAGTCAACTGGCTGGGCGGTATTTTTTCGGAAGCGACTTATTCACTGCCGGGAGACTCTCCAGAGCAGTCCAAGCAGCCGCCACCCTTCTTTGCAACCCCATATGAAATGGCAACACCTGGTCAGTGGGTGGACCTTGGTCTAGGATGTCTGTCAGATCATCCTGAAGAAAATCAACAGATGGAGCAGACCACCCCCAAGTACTCAGTCACCCTCGACATGAGACGCCTATACGAGGATTTGGCATGCGTACCAAACTCAACCTCCGGGGAGGTGTCAAGACCACTGGCATCATGTAAAGATTGACAGAGGTCTTCCATTTGACTATAACCAGACAACAGGTCATCAGGAACCTCAGGAGGTACAACCCTCTCCTCACTATGGGAGGAGGAACAGAGTAGGGCTCAAAAACAGGCCTCACAGATTTACTGAGAGCCTTTCTCGGAGCTTGCACAGCCCTCCGGGGAACATCTGGTAAATTCTCCTCAAAAGGCAGCGAGTCGACGTCGACCAAGGAGCCAATGACTTCGACAACTGCTTCGAGGCCGTAGCTCCGAGAGTGTCCTTCGACAGCCTTGGCACTGATGGCGTCGACGAGTTCTTCGAAGCAGGAGCCTCGAGAGTCCCTCGACGGACACAACGCCGACGGCGTCAGTACCTTTTTAGAAGGCCTCACAGGCTCCGACGGTCTCAGCGGCATCGAGGACCGGGACCTGGGCCTGGCACGGCTATGGCAATCAACCTTGTCCGATCGGGACCTCGACG
The DNA here is from genome assembly GCF_040938575.1 of Ambystoma mexicanum. Classification (NCBI taxonomy): domain Eukaryota; kingdom Metazoa; phylum Chordata; class Amphibia; order Caudata; family Ambystomatidae; genus Ambystoma; species Ambystoma mexicanum. Next base: position 917,341,990 of record NC_090926.1, on the reverse strand, counting down.
GCTCCCGTAGATCGCGCCGACCGCCCGAGCCTGAAGGCGTGCAAGTGGTGGCTCTAGCTCATTCCTTGCCGGCTTCTCTTGAAGGCACGGACAGAATGGTGCCCTGCGATTTGAAAATCGCCATCATCTGCTGCCTGAATGTGTCCCATTCGGCCCGCGACGAATACTTGGTGGGACAAGTCACCCGCCGTCTGGCAGAGTCCTCCGACAAGGTTGGGGCAGGCAACCGGTGACCGCGCTTCCGTGAATGCCTAGAAGAGGCAGAGGAATGGCGGGACCCACTCCGAGACCGAGACCCCTTGGACATACGCCGACGCGGAGAGTCGCCCCTCGAGTCGTCGGTCGAAAGACCAGCAGATTTCGACTTAAGGTTTTAGAAACCCTACCTACCAACAATTTCTTCTTCCGCTCCCGTAAGGCCTTCGATGTCAGTGACTGGCAGTCATCGCAGTCGTCAGTGGCGTGGCTTTCGCCGAGGCACCAGAGGCAGACGTCATGCGGGTCCATGATGGACATTTTGGAACCGCAGTCCCGACACTTTTTAAAACCTGACTTCGGGGTAGAAGAAAACAACATGATTCAAAGTAGAAGAACCGAGGCGCGCCGAGATTCCGAAGCAAACACATTCTGAGAAAAAAAGGAACTGAGGCTACGGGCGTCATGTATCCTAGATATAACATCTGGTGACGTCGACCATCGACGGAGGCCCTCGAGGGACAGTGTATCGACATCATCGACGCAGGATGCCTACGCTGAAAAAGTTTCCGAAGCAGCACAGCTGTGGTCATTACTGTCAAAGATGTGGAATACTTCAGAGGACACAATCCCTTCAAAATACTTTTTTAGAGCAGATCATGAGAATCAGGAACAGCAACTTCAAATTACAAACCAAACCCTTAAGATTTCAGGGTCGACCAGCTACAAATATCACAATCAAGGAGAGGGACCAGAAGAAGGGGACGAGGAGGAGGAGATAGAGGAAACTGACCCAAGGATCACCAGATCCTGGTTGCAGAAAGAACAGCGACAGAGGCAATAAATAACTTAGTGATGAATTTATCAAAGAGACTTATCAGCTTCAGAAATATGGACACTCAAATAAAGTGATGTAATTTGGCCCTATGGCTACCAACAATTAGGTACAGGTACAAATTGACCTTTTTATATTTGTACGAAAGCTCAAGTTGAAAAAATATTTTCATGGAAAATAGTTCAGGGAACCACCTAAAGAAGAAGATGGCATAGATAGTGCATAGCAACCATCCACAACACTGTGATTCTACAGACGGACGCAGCGAGGTCCATGCTGCGCAAGTGAACATGCAGACAAATGCGAGACGAGCACCAACGAGCATATGTTTACCATTCTGGCAAGCTGAACACCGGTCCTTACGAGCTACCCACTAACAACTCAGTGGCACTAAGGTCACGGGATTTCCTCCAGATCCTGATTCATGGATCGCAGTGAATGACACCTTTTTACAACCAACTGGTCCTGATGATGATGACCTAAATAATCCAAGTCATCAAAACTAGTTGACCCCTTTCTGCATCAATATCCTTTAAGCAGAAGGGATAACCTTTTTAATCATTACCTTGCTGAGTGGCTGGCACATGGAGCACGACATGCATTGCTCTTTGCTTGTGGCTTGCAAGATTTTTAGATAACACATAGCACCAACAGATCCATTGAACATATTGCTCTGTGGGTGAATAAAAGGAACAACGTGATACACATCTTTGTTTTGAGCATAGGGAAGGTTTCTCTCTTCTTTCTTTTAGAAAGGCGGCACCCCACCACCTACCTAGGGACAGCACTGTCAGGGGCAGACTTGGCCATGGACAAAGAACTATTGGGGCTGTCAGACTTGGACCAGTAGTGAGAACCTTGTTTAAGGGCATGCAGCCTTATAGAAGACTACTTTGCCCTTTCTGCAGACAAAACGCGCTACAAAACTACAATTCCCAGCACAAGGCACACCAGGACTACAATACCCAGCATGCCTTGCAGGTCTGTGAACCAATGAGAGGCCAAGTCGGGTGTGGCAGGCTGATGCGCATGCGCAAGTCCCGAGGCATGGGGCTTGTGCTCGAGACACCGAAGAGAGAGGACGTATGACCAGCAGATCTATGGAAATCAAAAGAGCCTCCGGAGCAGCAACCCGGCCCCTCGTCTATCAGATAAGTGCCGCATTACCCTGGGAGTCTGTGGGATCGAGGGGAAAGCGCAGGGGGCCATTACTGGCCCCTCCAGAGGCTCTGCGCCTCCGAGCTGAGCTAAGTGGGCGTGGTTTTCGGGGGGATAGCACAGCATTTGTTACTTCTCACAGCAGATATTAGGATCTGAGACAGCCTGGTGTTTGTGCAGTGTTCTGCGTGTTTTCACCTCGTGGAACATAACGCCCAGAAGGCGCATGAGACCAAGGCATGTGAAGGAATGTGTTAATTTAGATTGAGCAACCACAGTCGGTCTGAGGAAAGACTGTTTGGCAAACTATTGATACTAGGAGCTACAAGCCACGTGGGGTAGCACACACAACTGGGATCTGTGAACCTTAAGGATACAATGTGCTGGATGCGTGTTGATTGTGGCATGAAGAACGAATGACCGCAAAACTTGAAAGCATACGCTAATGCTTGCCTTCTGTTTTCTTTTAGTTTGAACCAGTCGCTCAGACTTCAAGGACGTGGCACAGGACTCGACAGCCCTTGCAGGACAGGACTTTAAAGACTAAAAGCTAAGTGTGCAAGTGCATGTTGACCACTCCTTATGTTAGTGTACACAGGCTTATGTCTGTGACTGTTATTACCTGTGGTATTGTTGTCCACCTCTTATGTTAGTGTACACAGGCTCATACCTGTGACTGTTACTTACATGTTGTATTGAGCAAGGGGCAACACCTTTACGTGTAAAGGTGTTGGTAAAGTTGTAATGGATTTTTTTAGCCTGCATGCCAAAACATTGGCCAAATAAAAGTGTGCAATCATCAACCCTTACCTTAACTCCCCCAGTCCTACCCATAACCTCTCCCTAACCCTCAATCCGGTTTCCCTACAGTCCCCCTACCTATCCAAACATTGAGACCCTAACCCTCCTTCCGCGCTCTGGTTGAGGGGGTCTGTGTAAGCTTTGACTTGCAGGCACCAAGACCAATGAGGGGTGGTTGATTCTGCATCGCTCCTGCACCTTTGACCTGGGCATCGTGACAGAAGCACAAGCCCACAGAATACTCAGGCGTCTGAGTGGTGCAGCCAGCCCCCATCTTAGTCATGGAAGAAATTGCTAAAGCCTTGCAGGACGTGCAGGGGAAGTTGGCTGAGTCTAGACAGGATTAAGCTACCCTGTCTGCGCAAGTGCGCTGTCTTGCACCTCAAACCTCACCATTGCCTGGCCAAGCACCAGTACCAGTACAGGTACAGGTACAAGTTACCCCGGAACCAGTCATTCCCCTAGCACCGCCTGAGCGGTATTCAGGAGATCCACAGAAATTGTCTAACTTTTTAACTCCATGTCGCCTCCACCTTCTAACAAAACCTGCAGCATTCCGGTCACCTCAGGCTAGGACCGCATTTGCCATTTTGTGTCTTACAGGGGATGTCGCAGCATAGGTGAACCCCCTAGTCCAAAAGGACAATACTGTCCTGTATGACTGGGACGATTTCTTAGATGAATTTGAGAAAATATTTAATCGGCAAGCTGCCACTCTTTGTAAGGACCGGGAGTTGCTAGCTTTGAGGCAAGGTAGCAAAGAACTGGTGACATATGTCACGCAGTTCAACCATTTAGTGACCGAAGCCGAATGGCCACACGAAAAAAGACTGTCCCTGTTTTACCAGGGACTAAGGGACAATAAAAAGGACCTTATTGCCCAGGTTGATCCTCAACCTCGGGAGTGCTCCGATATGATTGATCTGGCCTTGCGTTTGGATCACCGCTTAGCCGAAAGCGGCGGGGAGATAAAAGAAGAGGGGAGTCACGTCCAGTAGCGCGGTTGGACCAGTTTAAGGGATCACGGGAGGTAGTAGATAAGTCTGATGGAGACGAGCCAATGCAAATCAGTTCTCTCTGAGGTCCCCTGTCTAAAGAAGAGAAAGAACGGAGGAGGAAAGATGGTGTATGCATGTCTTGTAGGAAGACGGGACATTTCGTCCGAGAATGCCCCATTAAACCCAAAACTCAGGGAAACGCCTCGGCTCATCGGTAGTGAGGGTCACCCGGTCGAGCCTGATGAATAGCAGGGCTCAAATTGAAGGTTGTCCCAATTTTGCCCCACATGTCACCCTAACTGGGTGTCTAGGTGTAACGCTCACCTGATTCCCACGGAGGCGCAGGTCGTGGCAGGAAGGTGTCTGTGACTCGAAAGGTGATGTGCAGGACTCGATGGGCTTCTGGGGTCGAACCTTTTCGCACTGTGTGACGAACTCGTAGGGTGAGGTTTCTGCAGATGAAAGAATATAGGGGTTAATGGTCTGGGTTGTTTAATGTCTCTCTTCCTCTCTCTCCCAGGCTTCTCCGTAGAGCCCCCAGGTCAACGAGCTCACCTTAGATAGGTGAATGCTGGACTCTCCATCTGCGTCTGATGCAGGGCGCTGTTGCCAGTTCCTTCACTGGTGAAACATAGGCCTCTTGGACTCAGAGGACCTTTACCGTCGTTAATCGCACGAGCGGTGAGTTTCCAGACACCTTTTTAGTCTTTATAGTCTTTAGGTGCAAGGCACGTTAACATGGAACAGGACTTCGTATGATGCTTTTCTCCCCTTTTGCTTGCAGGACTCTTGAGGAAGATGAAATAAAGCGCCTGGAAATGCGTGAGTAAATGCAAGCGCTCTAGCTGTTCTTTCCCTTGCAGCCTAGTTCGTGCTGAAGAAGCACCGGAGTATTTGCAGGCGTTCTATTGTGAAGAGCGCGATGGGCGTAAGTAAATATCTGTCTAATGTCTCTTCTTTTGTCTTTCAGAAGCTTGTTTGCAGCGCCGGAGTCCGCGGAAGGCCCGTAAGTAAATACGATGCTTTTATCTCCGCAGGTGGCGATGCAGCGTGAAGTATTCCAGAGTTCACGGAGTGCCGGTAAGTAATGACAATGCTTTTGTCTTCACAGGCGAAAGTACAGCGTGCCGAAATGACCGCAGCCGATGGATCAGGTGAGTAAGCACTGCGAGTTAAGACTGCCTTGCTAACCTGCTGTTTCTTGTCTCTGCAGATGCTGCTGTCGACTGGATACAGGAATGGTGAGTATGATTCTTGCAGATTGAGGAAGAAAGGCTGGAACAGACTCGATGAGCGTTCTGCTGCAGATGCAGAATAACGCGAAGCACGTTTCATCCATCGGGTGTGGTTTAAATAGCCTTGGAGTGATGAGGCGTCTTCCTCCACGGCCCCGCCTAGGTAAGAAAAGAGTTCCAGTTCCAGAAGCTTTCCTCATGCTGAATCCAGGGAATGGAGCTGCCCCACCCAGGTAAGAAAGTAGTTCCTGTTTACAGAGGACTTCTAAGTGGCTGGTAAGTACGCAGCATGGTCTGCTGCAGGTAAGTCCACCCAAACATCTGCACACATATTATGAGCCCGGCGCTTCCAGTGCCGGGACCGATGATTCTGATGAGCCTGGTGCCACCGGCGCCAGGACAAGGTCCAAAAGGTCCCAGTGGGGACCGGCTGGTGCCTAGGATTAGGGTTAGGGGCCTGCTTCCAAGGACGTTGGGCTGGTCCTGGCTCCTTGGAAGCAGTGATCATGACAGTACCCCCCCTCAAGGCCCCTCCTAAGCGTGTCTTCTCCGGGGGTTTTGGCTTGTCGGGGTGATTCAGATGGAATCTCTTGACCAGACGAGGTGCGTGGACATATTCTGAGGGTTCCCAAGACCTTTCCTGGGGACCGTATCCTTTCCAATCAACCAGATAGTATAATTTAGATTTGGAGATTTTGGAGTCTAGGATGTTCTTTACTTCGAATTCAAGTTCTCCGTCTACCAAAACAGGTTCTGGGAGTTCAGTCAATCGAGTTTCTGGTTGTACTGGTTTTAATAAGGAGACATGGAATACTGGATGTATTTTCATATGCGTAGGTAATTCCAATTTGACCGCCACCGGATTAATTATGGTAGAGATGGTGTAGGGTCCAAGGTATCTCGGGTTGAAGGTGCGGGATCCTTTTAGAGGCAGGTGCTTAGTGGATAACCAGACCTGATCTCCTACTGCGTAGTGAGGGGCCTCTTTACGGTGTCGATCTGCTCCCTTTTTGACTTGAGCTTTAGCTCTTTGCAGATGGGCAGTGGCTTTCTTAAAAGCACGGGTAATCTCAGAGTGTAAATGATCCACAGCTGGTGTTTCGAATTCTTGGGGAGGATCCAAATTAGAGGTTCTAGGATGATGTCCGTATAATAGGAAGAAGGGAGTCTTCCCGGTTCCAGAATGAGTCGAATTGTTGTAAGCGTATTCAGCGATCCACAGAATATCCTTCCAAGGGTTTTCAGTTTGTTGGAGCATGCAACGCAGATATTGCTCTAGAGTCTGATTTGTCCTCTCGGTTTGTCCGTCAGTTTGGGGATGGTGACTGGTTGAAAGTCTTACATCAATTTGGGCTAGACGACAGCAACTTCGCCAAAAGTGGGAGATGAATTGACTTCCCCTATCGGAGATTAAAACCGAGGGAAAACCGTGTAACCGAATGATGTTTTCTAAGAATTCTCGGGCCAATACCGAAGCCGAAGGTAGGCCCTTCAGGGGAATGAAATGAGCCATCTTGGAGAATAGATCCACGACTACTAAAATAGTATTATACCCTGAGCATGGAGGTAAGTCCGTGATGAAATTCATGGACAGGGTATGCCATGGACAGGGAGGAATATCCAGAGGGTGTAAAAGGCTGGCTGGTTTCTCCTTCTGACTTTTATTCTGGGCACACACACCGCAGGAGATTACAAAGTCTCTAATATCCTTCTTCCATGATGGCCACCAGAAATGTCTCTTGATCTTTTCCATGGTTTTGGTAATGCCAGGGTGACCCTCCATCAGAGAGTCGTGATAACCGGAGATTACTTGTTTTTGTATTTTCTCACAGGGCAAGTACAATCGTCCTTGGAAATATGGTAGGTCTTGATCCACTGAGAATTCTTTTCCCTTTAATTGCCAGTCCTGCAAATCGGCAGGAGTTAGGAGTGACTTGACTGCAGTCTTGATGTCTTCAAAGGATTGAGTGTGGACTAACCCCAAAATCCTTTGTTCTGGGATTATGGGTATTGGTTCTGGATTGGTCAAATATTCATCTACTCCCATCCGAGAGAGGGCATCTGCTTTTCCGTTTTTACTGCCGGGTCGATAAGTAATTATAAAGTCAAACTCAGCCAGAAACAGAGCCCAGCGAAGCTGTCTGGAAGACTGAGCTTTGGCCATCTTCAGATATTGTAGATTGCGGTGATCAGTCATTACGGTGACTGTGTGTCTGGCTCCCAAAAGATAATGTCGCCAGGCTTTAAAGGCCGATCTGATAGCTAAAAGTTCCTTGTCTGTAATGGAATAGTTGATCTCGGGAGCCGAGAATTTGCGGGACCAAAAGGCTACAGGATGCAATTGGTGTGTGACCGGATCTCTTTGTGATAAAACTGCCCCCATAGCAAGACTAGAAGCATCTGTTTCCACAATGTAGGGGAGTTCTGGGCGAGGATGTTTCAGAACAGGTGCAGAAATGAATTTAGCTTTTAAGTCCTGAAAAGCTTGTTCTGCTTCAGTAGACCATTCAAAACGTTTGTTCTTTTTTAACAGAGCGGTGATGGGCTGGACTATCCGGGAAAATTCAGGAATGAATCTGCGGTAAAAGTTAGCGAATCCCAACATGCTTTGAACTCCTTTTACCGAGGTTGGTGATGGCCACTTGATGATTGCATCGACCTTCTTCGAATCCATATGAACCCCATTAGGTGACAATATGAATCCCAGGAACTCAACTTCAGTTACGTTGAAAACGCATTTTTCAAGCTTGGCAAAAAGGTTATGTTGACGCAGTCTCCCGAGAACCTTTTTAACGTGTCTCTGATGTTCCTCTTCAGATGATGAATAGACAAGGATGTCATCAATGTAGACAACAACACACACATCTATGAGTTCTCTAAGGACATCGTTCATAAAATACTGGAAAGCGGCAGGAGCGTTACAAAGTCCAAAGGGCATCACTTGATATTCAAATAGCCCATACTTGGTGCGGAAGGCCGTCTTCCATTCATCGCCTTCTTTTATTCGTACCAAGTGGTAGGCTCCTCTGAGATCCAATTTTGTATATATACATGCTTCTTTGACTTGGTCCAGGAGTTCAGGGATCAAAGGTAACGGGTATCTGTTTTTAACGGTGATTTGATTCAGGGCGCGGTAATCTATACAAGTCCTAAGGTCTCCTTCCTTTTTCGGAACGAAGAACAAAGCCGAGGAAGCTGGAGACTTAGAAGGACGGATAAACCCGATAGCTAGGTATTGGTCCAGATATTGTCTGAGGTGAAGATTCTCTGGCTCGGTGAGGGCATAAATCCTACTGCAAGGAGGAGTTGTTCCGGGTATTAAGTCTATTTGACAGTCGTAAGACCTATGAGGAGGCAGGGTGTTAGCTTGATCCTTCCGAAAGACATCTTGGAATTCCTGGTAGTCGGGAGGTAATGTAGGAACCTCAGAAGAAATTGCCGCCACTGAAACTTCAGGCCGAGGATAACAAGTGGTAAAACATTCTGGAAACTGAAACGTCTTTGCTCGCCAGTCGATCTGAGGATTGTGTTTCTCTAACCAAGGGATTCCCAGAATGATCTGGAACTGAGGGGCCTTGATCACATCGAACACAATTTTCTCCCGGTGTCCATCTTGGCTCACTAGCGTCACTTCTTGGGTGGCGTGCGTTACTGGTCCGGAGGCTATCTCCGTGCCATCCACGGTAGTAATGACGTCCTTTACTGCCTTAGGGACAAGGGGTAGATTCATCCTTGATGCCATTTCACGGTCCACATAATTGCCGATTGCTCCGCTGTCGATGTAAGCTTCAATTGCATGCAAACGATCTGGACGTGCTGGACTAATGAGGACCATGGGCACCACGAAATGCGAGGTCACGGGACAGATCTTAACGCTCGGCAAGAGGACCTCTACACTTGCCGGGCTAGGTCGTTTCCCTGCTTAGAACTTGTGGCACTGGTGTCTGCGGCTCCTACAGCCTTCTTAGCTGGTTTCACTGGACAGTCTCGAAGAAAGTGCCCTGAGTTCCCGCAATAGAGGCATAATTGCAGCTGTCTCCTTCTTTCCCGCTCCTTTTGGCTTAAAGGACCTTTCATCCCCCCTATTTGCATGGGTTCCACAGTGTCAGCTCCCTTAGTAGAAGTTTGTGGTTTAGAAAACACTCGGGTATCAAATTTGGAACGATCAGCCTTCCTGTTCTGTAATCTGTGGTCCAATTGGACGACTGAGTCAATATAGTCTGAACATTCTTGTGGAGGGTTCACAACTTGAGCTAACACATCCTTGAGCTCTCCACGCAGGCCTCTGTAGAAAAGCGTTATTCTCTTGTCCTCGGGCCATTGAGTTTCCACTATGAGTCTGTTGAATGAGGCTATATAGGTCAAGAGGTCTTGATTACCCTGTCGTAATGAAAGAAGTTCATGGTCCAAGGCCTGCCCTTGTGCATGTCTTGCAAACAGTTTCTCCATACTGGACTGGAAGGCCTGGAAATCATGCAGAACCGGATCATCCTGGGTGACTAAAGGAATCGACCAATCTGCGGCGCTGCCACTGAGATAAGAAAGCACGAAAGCCACTTTGGTCTGATCTGTTGGGAATGCAGCTGGTCGACATAAGAAATGTAAGCGGCACTGGTTGATGAACACTGCATATTTCTTTGGGTCACCAGAAAAACGTTCGGGCAGAGCCAAGGGCACATTACCAGGTAGATTGATTTGCACTGGATTTACAGATGGTGCAGAAGGATAGCTTCCTCCTGGAGCGGGCAGAGGTGTCTGTCCGGCCTGCGTTTGTAGCAATTGCCTAGCGAGGTCCTCTGTTCGCTCCTTGGAAAGTATTAGTTCTCTTCTTAGAGAGCTTGTTTCCTGACGAGCTGCATGTACTTCTGCTCTTAATTCTCCGAGCAACTGGGCTAAGTGATCAGTGTCTGAGGTTTCCATTGCGCCTGGGTAGGAGTTTTGCGGTGGGCTTCGCGTTCTGTAACGCTCACCTGATTCCCACGGAGGCGCAGGTCGTGGCAGGAAGGTGTCTGTGACTCGAAAGGTGATGTGCAGGACTCGATGGGCTTCTGGGGTCGAACCTCTTCGCACTGTGTGACGAACTCGTAGGGTGAGGTTTCTGCAGATGAAAGAATATAGGGGTTAATGGTCTGGGTTGTTTAATGTCTCTCTTCCTCTCTCTCCCAGGCTTCTCCGTAGAGCCCCCAGGTCAACGTGCTCACCTTAGATAGGTGAATGCTGGACTCTCCATCTGCGTCTGATGCAGGGCGCTGTTGCCAGTTCCTTCACTGGTGAAACATAGGCCTCTTGGACTCGGAGGACCTTTACCGTCGTTAATCGCACGAGCGGTGAGTTTCCAGACACCTTTTTAGTCTTTATAGTCTTTAGGTGCAAGGCACGTTAACATGGAACAGGACTTCGTATGATGCTTTTCTCCCCTTTTGCTTGCAGGACTCTTGAGAAAGATGAAATAAAGTGCCTGGAAATGCGTGAGTAAATGCAAGCGCTCTAGATGTTCTTTCCCTTGCAGCGTGGTTCGTGCTGAAGAGGCACCGGAGTATTTGCAGGCGTTCTATTGTGAAGAGCGCGATGGGCGTAAGTAAATACCTGTCTAATGTCTCTTCTTTTGTCTTTCAGAAGCTTGTTTGCAGCGCCGGAGTCCGCGGAAGGCCCGTAAGTAAATACGATGCTTTTATCTCCGCAGGTGGCGATGCAGCGTGAAGAATTCCAGAGTTCACGGAGTGCCGGTAAGTAATGACAATGCTTTTGTCTTCACAGGCGAAAGTACAGCGTGCCGAAATGACCGCAGCCGATGGATCAGGTGAGTAAGCACTGCGAGTTAAGACTGCCTTGCTAACCTGCTGTTTCTTGTCCCTGCAGATGCTGCTGTCGACTGGATACAGGAATGGTGAGTATGATTCTTGCAGATTGAGGAAGAAAGGCTGGAACAGACTCAGTGAGCGTTCTGCTGCAGATGCAGAATAACGCAAAGCACGTTTCATCCATCGGGTGTGGTTTAAATAGCCTTGGAGTGATGAGGCGTCTTCCTCCACGGCCCCGCCTAGGTAAGAAAAGAGTTCCAGTTCCAGAAGCTTTCCTCATGCTGAATCCAGGGAATGGAGCTGCCCCACCCAGGTAAGAAAGTAGTTCCTGTTTACAGAGGACTTCTAAGTGGCTGGTAAGTACGCAGCATGGTCTGCTGCAGGTAAGTCCACCCAAACATCTGCACACATATTATGAGCCTCCAGTGCCGGGACCGATGATTCTGATGAGCCTGGTGCCACCGGCGCCAGGACAAGGTCCAAAAGGTCCCCGTGGGGACCGGCTGGTGCCTAGGATTAGGGTTAGGGGCCTGCTTCCAAGGACGTTGGGCTGGTCCTGGCTCCTTGGAAGCAGTGATCATGACACTAGGATTCCTGAAGCAGCAAAAAGAGGTTACCATGTTGGTTGACTCAGGTGCAACAGGCAATTTCATAGATGCCCAGTTTGTGGTCAAACGGGGTATCCCTGTACGTTGAAAGTCTAAACTCGAACCCGTGCAAGCGGTAGATAGTATACCCCTCTGCTCCGGGCCTATAACGCATAGTACCCATTTAGTGACCTTAAGATGTGGAAATGACATTGGGAAAATATTACCTTTGATATAATTGCCGCCCGGCAATTTGGGCTTATCTTGGGTTTGCCCTGGTTAAGAAAACGTGATCCCCAGATTCAGTGGACCACGGGGTTGGTTAACCTGAGCGCCTCCTATTGTCAGGAGCATTGTCGGCGGCTGATGCAGCCGACCCTTCACATTGCAAGTGTTACTAGAAGCCAACCCGAGGTGCGTCCCGAGGATCTGCCTACGGAATATACTTATTTCGTAGATGTCTTCAATAAGAAGGCTGTAGAATTGTTACCACACATCGGCCATTTGATTGCCGAATAGACTTGGAGCCAGGGGCGGTACTGCCTTGCAGCCGTATATATGCCTTAACTGAGGCTGAAAACAAACACCTCCGGGAGTACACTGCAGCTAATTTGCAGAATGGCTTTATTAGACATTGTAACTCACCGGTATCTTCGCCTCTGTTCTTTGTAGGAAGAAGTCCGGGGAGCTTCGGACTTGCACAGATTATCGCGGGGTAAATCGGATAACCATCAAAAACACGTTACCCGCTTTTCCTTATCCCAGTTATTCTTGATCAGGTTAGGGACGCGGTTATCTATACTAGGTTGGATCTTCCAGGCGTATACCATCTGGTGCGGGTGTGCAAAGGTGACAAATGGAAAACTGCCTTCCGAACAAAATTCGGGTTGTATGACTATCAGGTTATACCATTTGGTCTATGTAACGAACCCGCCGCCTTCCAACACTTCCTAGATGAGGTTCTTCGAGAGTATTTGTATATATGTGCCGTCGTGTAGATCGATGACATCCTCATCTACTCTCATAGCCTCCAGGAACATGTCCAACATGTACGTGCTGTCTTGCAGAAGCTGAGGGAACACCACCTTTACGCTAAATTGGAAAAATGCGAATTCCATCGGACTACCGTGGAATTTCTAGGATATTACGTCAATCTGACAGGCGTACAAATGGATCGCAAAAAGGTGCAGGCTATTCTAGATTGGGCACCCCCAGCCAATGTGAAGGATGTGCAATCCTTTTTGGGTTTTGCACATTTTTACAGACACTTCATCAAGAATGTTTCTGAATTGGTCACTCCAATCACGAGGCTTCTTCGTAAAGGTTGCCCATTTCTTTGGGTCACCTTAGTTGAGCAGGGATTTCAACAGCTCAAGAATGCCTTTACTGATGCACCGGTACTAAAACACCCAGACTTGTCCCAGCCATTGTGGTAGAAACAGATGCTTCTAGTTATGCACTAGGAGCCATCTTGTCCCAGAGAGATCCCCAGACGGGCCTATTACACCCAGTGGCCTACTACGCAAGAAAACTGCTCCACGCAGAGACAAACTACACCATCGCTGACTGAGAACTATTGGCCATAAAGGCAGCTTTTAGCAAATGGTGGCACTACTTGATGGGGGCATGTCACACTGTGACGGTAATAACCGACCCTCGCAACCTCCAGTTTATCAGAACTGCCAATACATTGAACCTGCGTCAATTGCGTTGGGCCCAATATTTTGCCGAGTTTGATTTCATTATTACCTACAGAACTGAAACAATCAATCGGAAAGCAGTTAGTTGATCGCGCTATCCGGAAACTGTGTTAAAGGAAGTAGAGACTGTGTCCCGGCCAATAGTTCCTCTGGCAAGAATTGTGGGCACAACCACTAACATTTTTAAGAGCATTCAAAAGGAATTTTCCATGCAAGATCTCCATCAGTGGTATAAACAAGACCCAAAGCATGCCATCATAAATGGACTCCCCTATCATGCGCAATCTTTGTATTTGCCTACGAACCAACTTCAGGAAAAAGCCATGTCATGGTGCCATGATTCATCCCTAGCGAGTCACCCCGGTAAGGCAAAAACACTAGAATTAGTGGCTAGACATTTTTGGTGGCCTAAGTGGTGACATGATGTCCAGCAATATGTAGGTAAATGTGTGATTTGCGCTCAAAATAAGGCTGATCATCAAAATCCAGCGGGTCTTCTTCGGCCCTTGCCAACTCCTACTACACCATGGCATACTGTCACCATGGATCTTATAGTAGAGCTCCCACAGGTAGAAGGATATACTTCCATATTGGTGGTTGTGGGCACCTTCTCAAAGATCGCCCATTTTGTTCCCTGTAAAGGGGTCACGACAGCTAAGGAAATCGCAGAGTTATTCCTGCAGAACGTGGTCCGCCTACATGGGCTTCCATGTCGTGTTATCACCGACAGAGGTCCACAGTTCACCTCTAGGTACTGGCACGAATTCTGTAACAGTATAGGTATGTAAATCGGTTTGTCTTCGGGCTGTCATCCCGAAGCGGACGGCCAGACGGAGCGCGTGAACCAGGGGCTCAAACAATTCCTGCGTTGCTTGGCCGCAGGAAGAGAAACAACTTGGGTCCAACACACTTGGATAGCAGAATTAGCTTATAAAATGCTGTTCACTCAGCCATGATCCCCTTTCTTTTGTCTGTATGGAAGATTTCCACAAATTTTACCTCCATCTGTCCCAACAGCAAAGACAGAGCTGCCTACACTGGCAGGACAACGGATCGGTATAGAGCAAGTTTGGAAGGAGGCACAGGGTAATCTCGTAAATGCTAAAAATACATATAAGACCTATGCTGACAAACGCTGATGCGCCACTGCGCTCTATCACAAAGGCGATCAGGTGTGGTTGTCTACTCGAAATTTACGATTAGAGGGGCCCAGGAAATTGCAACCTCGTTACTTAGGCCCCTTTAGCATTGAAAAAATTATCAATCCAGTGGCAGTTCGATTGGCATTGCCTTACCAAAGGAAAATCCACCCCACCTTTCACACATCCCTGTTGAAACCAGCCCCCCATGGCACATTTGCCCAAAAACCACCCCCAGTGCTAGTGCAGGGCAAACAAGAGTGTGAGGTCCGGGCCATTCTGAAATCTAAGAAACTGAGAAATGGACAGATATACTATTTGATCGACTGGGTGGGGTATGGTCCTGAAGATCGCTCCTGCGAGCCCTCACATCAAGTGCATGCCCCAAGATTGTTGCGCACTTTTCATAAAAACTATCCTAATAAACCTGGAGGAACTGCCTTCCGTGGGGGGTGGGAGGAGTGCTGTCAGGGGTAGACTTGGCCATGGACAAAGAACTATTGGGGCTGTCAGACTTGCGCCAGTAGTGAGAACCTTATTTAAGGGCATACAGCCCTTAAGATACTTATAGAAATGATCTCCTCCACTTCAATAGTCGCCATGCACAACTTGTAAAGACTAATTTACCTTTTGGTCAGTTTATATGTATTAAGAAAAACAGCAGCACAAATGAATCATATAAGAATGGGGCAAATAAGCTAATCGAAAAATTGACCAATCATGACTATCTGAAACGTCTAGTGAAGGATGCAGCAAAAAGGGCATTTAACAATAGAGACACTCTCCTAGACCAACAACTGCACAGAAACAGAGACACAAGAGAGACTCCGCTGGTATTTGTGAATACCTTTAGTAATCTGTCCTATAAAATCAAGGACATCATCAATAGGAACTGGAACAAAGTTAATGGTTATAAAGAATGTGACAAATCAATAATAGCATTTAAAAAAAGCACCACAATACGCAATCTAGTGATGAAAAATGATATTGGTGGTACTAGAGAGAAAGAATCCCATCAGACAAGATTGTGGGGTTTACCACCAGTATCAGGACACCCCCCATGTGGAAATTGTACTATGTGTGCCCAAACCAGAAAGACTACAGCAGTGGACCTAGGTTTAAGAAGGGAATTGAATATCAGCACATACGAATTGCAACACAGAGAACGTAGTCTATGTAATTCGATGCCCATGTCAATACATTTACATTGGCAAAACTATCAGAAAATGTAAAACGAGAATGATTGAGCACAAAAGTTGCATTAAAAATAAGATAGATCAAGCACCACTTGTTAAACATTTTTTGGAAAAAAATTCACAAACCTAGTGATTTCAATTACACTATCTTAAAACATGTAAGAGGTAGAACACAGGAACAAATTAACAAAAAATGACTGACCCTGGAACAGAAAAACTAATTTTTTTGACCAAGTCACATCCATGGTCTCAATGAAAATATTGAATGGCATAGTGCCTAGATTGGACACATTTTTGTATGCTCAACCGACCCGTTATTGTTACCAAATGGAACATACAATGAATCTGATACAGGATTACTAAATATGAATATTTGTAAGACTGATGTTAATGTTAGATCTTTGGCAACAAAATGTTTTGGGTTTCCCATCTTTGTATACTAGACCAGATTTTTTCCTTGTCTGGTTGGTCCTTTAACACGTTTGCTTCAAAATGCTCGTATTGAAACATGTTATTTGGAATTTGTGACTCCATGTATCTCGAAATATGTCCATACAAATGGGGGATCACATGTCCAGAATGTATCCACTCATATTTTGTGTGACCTTGAATGGATGGCCTTAAGGTTGTCAATTGTGACATTGCAGTGATATTTATTTGTTTTCAACATGTTTAACATCATATTCGAAAGATGGGGAGTCCCCGTTTGGATGGTGAACACTTTGGACGAGAAACCACCATAAGTGATGCCTGAAAATAAATGTACTGAAATTAGATTACTGAAAGAACTACTCCTACAATATACTTTTTTGGGAAACAAGGGCGGAAGACTACATCTCCCAACATAGATCAGCGAACCGCTGTACGAGATGCATGTGGTGGCGTGATTACATCATCGTGCAATAACGTAATGTCATCATGTAGCGTCGGATACGCACGTACATAAAAAGCGGCCATTTTGTACGTAAGCTTTAACACAAAAACAACTGAGAAAGGACCTTCACAGAACAAACGGTTTATCTGAGTTGGACTTGAAATTTCAACCAATTTTCTTTGATATCCTTCCTCCACTTGGAAATGAATAAGATTCAGTTTATATATATATATATATATATATATATATATATATATTCCCCCCCCCCCCCCCCCACTTATTGGAACTATGCTCTACTCCTACAGATGTAGATAAGGATTGATTTCCTTCCCCCTTCATTGAGAATGGGCATTATGAATTTTTGAAGACATGTACTTAGGACAACTTAGAGACTCATCTCTACGTGTATTCAGAAATTAGCATTGTCAAAGTAAGTGGGGTGACTTCTCTGCTATCATATATCTATATGACATGTGGTACTCATTGGCTCTAAATCCACATATTGACTAAGATTTTTTTGTCCTCTTCCCCTTTTTTCAATTTCTCTTATAGTTGACCACCAGTAAAGCACTCCTTGGCTAAGTCACTCTGTAAACCGCTTAGTGATTATACTAAAGGGTGGACACATTTGATCTCGAATACTCGCAGGTAAGAGGATCTTCCATGACTAAAGAATACTGTATCTATTCTTAGTGTCAAAATGACCAACCACAACCTCAAGACAGTTCCCTTTGTCTCCATTTATTATAGAATAGAAGAAAAAATGGAGTGATATTCTCCAAGAAAAGGAAATCTTCCTCGCTGTCACCATTTGATGGTGCAGTACAGATTGTGGACATTTCTCCCCACAGTCTACAAGGTATGTAAGAGAGTATGTAAGAGAAAAACATATCTAGCCCCCTAGGTGGATCGGGGATACCGTTATCAAGATCTAATTATAAGATCTTAGTGATAATAGGTACATTCATTCATTTACAAGTTCTAATAGAGTGTCTTTAACCCACAGTGTTTGCATTTTTTAACACACGTGACCGAGAAGGAGTGATGGGAAAGAAGACTTTATCACTACTAAAAAACACAAGCAACTGTATACCCCTGATGAATGTCCTACATTTATCTGTGTTCTAGGGACAGACACTTTTACAAGTTGGGTTTAGAAAACAACAGTATTTTTCTAAAAAAGGAAAACACCCCAATGTGAAGTATCACATGGTGTGGACCTATTTATTGGAAAAATTAACCCACATTGTTTGTATTTCTTGTGTGATGTGAAATATATGTTTGATTTGTTTTTATGCAGTTTTATGTAATGTGATCATTTTATGAGTACCAGTACCTATATGTTTAATAAAAAACGTTTTAACGTTCATGTGTGAATTCTGGGTATTAGATATAACCTCTGTCATTGTATATGTGGGGTTCAGACACCTGTTAGTATACCTTATTTTTGTGTAATATTTAGCTTATTTGGCAATAACATCTATAGACAGAGAAGGGTGGTTGCAATTGGGGCCAACTATGCCCCCTCCCTAACCAACCTTTTCATGGGCTTCTACGAAGATAAATATGTACATTATAACGACTACGCAGGACAAATTAAATTATGGGTCAGATAGATCAACAATGTTTTCATGGTCTGGCAGGGTAAAAAGGAGGTATTACATGAATTTGTTCAATATTTGAATAACAACCCATTTGAAATTTTGTTCACATGCACTAGCAATTGCAATGAAATACATTTCTTGGACATACATTTGTTTGTGAATGAGCAAAGAATCATGACCAGGACATTCAGAAAACCTACATAAGCCAATTCAATTATATTCACCATGAGGTGTCATAATGCTAGCGTGATTAAGAACATACCAACAGGAACATTTATTAGAGAAAGAAGGAATTGCACCACCACCAGTCATTACCAGACAGAAAGTGAGGAGATTTGCAAACGCCTCTTACAGAGAGGCTTCAATGCAGGTGTTGTGGACAACGCTAGAAAAAGAGGATTGAGTACGCAAAAGAAAGACCTATTGAAACCAAAAGCCAGGAAGACAGCAACCAACCAAGGTGTGAGAATGATCACTCAATATTCTACAGGAAGCCATCTTTTGTACAAAATGTTTAAAATACATTGGCCCATTCTAACCTTGATGAGGAGTTATAGGAATATATTCAAGAAGGTCCCCAGATTGCATATGTTAGGGCCCCAACTTTAAAAACATCACTGAACCCATAGTTTGAAAGCCTCAAATGTACTGAGAACTTGGCTCAACAGAGATCTGAAGGGATTTTTCAAGTGAGGCACGTGCAGTAAACCAAAATGATTCACATTAATATAAAGAAACCCTTTATTATCATAGATTTTATCAACTGTAAATCCAAATTCATTGTGTATGGGTCGATTTGTAAATGTGTACGCACGTACATATGGAGCACTATACGTGAACTCCGGGTGAGGATAAAGAAACATCCAAGTAATTTGGGGCATGACGATGCTAGATTTAAATTTTCTGTTCATTGGCTGAGTAACCAAGAAATGGGAAACAGAAGATTATGTTTTGAAGGACTGAAACATGTGCAATGTGGAGTTAGAGGGGGTGACAGATAAAAGAAGCAGAGGCTTGAATGATCTGTCAATGTGGTACTATCCAAGATGGTTTGAACACCAATCACACACTTGCATACATAGTTTGAATATCTAATAGATCAACAACAATTACGTACCAGAGCTTTTTGAGTCTAGCAAAATGATCATGTGATTTTGTAAAATAGTGCCAAACCAGTTCCACAGCCTCCTACTTAATTTAGTTACTAATGAAGCTAGAAATACCTTGGTAATTTATAACAGGGAGTATATTATATCAACTGGTAAGACAGAGACCAGTAGACTACCAAGTATATGATTATGGTATGTATTGTAACCTCAATTTACGGTATGAAGGAATGGGGCTCCACACAATACAAGAAAACATTTTTGGGGAAAGGTCAGCATGACCGCATTTAGCCGGTTGTTAGGAGTGGTCATGTTTCAGGTTAAGTTTAAGGCAACAAGCCCTGAGACTGCGGACCATTACCGCATAAGGTAATGCCCCAGGGGTCCATAGTTACATAGTTAACGAAGGCCCCGGGGGCATTACCTTATGTGGTAATGGCCCGCAGTCGAGGGGCGTATTGCCATTAGTACTCCAGCCCATTAGACCGGGTACTAATGGTGGGCTTTTTTCAGCTGTGAGACGCGTTGCGTTTCACAGCCAAAAAAAGAAAGTACAAAAAATGTCTGCTGTGGACAGGAAAGTGAAGTCTGTTTTCTGTTTCCGTGGCGGCCATATGAAAACAAAGAAAATTGCCACATGTAGGTCCTTCTTCCCTTCCATGGCGGCCATTAGTGTAAATGAAAAAAAAGGTAAACAAAAGAAACGGCTGCCCTGGGACAGGGAGAAGGTACCACAAGTAATTACTTCTCCCTTCCCCTGACGGCCTATCCGGAATGGAAAAGTCATGTAGGGACCGTGGCGCGATACATTATAGCAGTGCAGCGGGTACTAAAGCTTTATGTAACAGGTTATGGTATCATTGTATTTATGTTAGAGTCTCACAGCTTTCCATGTTTAGGTTGTGGGCTCGCCTTGTCAGCATCCTGGACCCTGGAACCATTGGAAGGAATGGAGTGCAAGAGGGTTCCATGTTCCAGAGAGTGCCAGTTGGCTTCCTGGTTGAGAAAGAGGCTGCTGCTTAGACTGCTTAACAAAAATAAATGCAGTATGTTTTAATATCGCACTACTGCATTGTGTGATCTTTTGCTGCTTCTACGGCCTACCATACCAATTGGCAATGAGGATAACGTGAAGCCGGGGCCTACGGCAGCAGTGAGCAGCTTTACCACAAGGTGGGGAGCTGTAGCGGTAAGGATGAACAACCATCCTTACTCTGTGCACAGGAAACCCCCAGATGAGAGCACACAGCATTTCGGGGCGCAAGGGCATTACTCTGTGTTGACAGCAATGTGTGTGCTCCCCAGAGAGGTCCACATTTATGTTTGGTGTGGAGGAGTTGGAGCTCCCATGACAACGCGAACCCACACAGTTATTTTTGCATCAACAATGATGACAGACTGGTTCCAGGTTTCAGAAAGTGCCAGTTGGCTTCCTGGTTGAGCCAGAGGTTGCTGCTTAGACTTATTGCTTATCCAAAATAAATGCAGTATGTTTTAATATCACACTACTGCCTGGTGTGATCTTTTACTGCCTCCATAGCCTACCATAACACCGGTATTCTTTTAGTCCACCACGCCATTGACCATGGTCACATAAAACATAGATGAATTAATGTGCAGTAGGTTTTTGGTGTTTCTTAAATAGTGACAATGATATGTACCAAAGGAAGCCTTTGAACTGCCAGTAGATAAACAAGCACGTAGAATGATATTTATTGGATGGCCCAGGTACAAGTGTTGGCTGAATTCTTAAACTAAATTGACTACGAATAGCACAGAGGCAATAATGTACTATCGAACTAAGAACTAATATGATCTTTATACTTGGATGCAAAAGCTACTATCTGCAAAGACACGTGTAACCGATCCGGCCATATTGACAGCATTGAGGGCCATGAACTAGCGAGCACCTTAACATATTGACATATGTTAATTATTGTGACGCCACACGTTTAAAGTGCGACATCACGGTTCCTTTAAAAGACTGTAAACTCAAAATGGCAGTTGCTCCATAACCACGCAGTAATGACTGCTATTCTGAGAGAAGTTGCTATTCTGAGAGCAGACGCTGCATTCTAGAAGTGGAAGCAGCAAAATGTAACACATTCTTGGTGAATTTACCATTCTCTAGGTGATGCACTTATTACAGTAGAACGGTGGCAGCATCTAAACACGTGGGTTTATTGTAGTGAAAACAGGGAAGAAAACAAGATTCCGAACCGGGAGAGTGTCTTTTATTGATACACAATCTCTATCCAGTAATACTGCTGAGAGAGAACTCCTAACAATAAGGTGAGGACAGGACAATAAGCAGACCAAGCTTATAGTTTTACTGACAATCCTTTTAAGAGAAATGGATGTGCAGAACAGGCAGCAATTTAACCATCTTGATTTCTAAACATTATCCCCTAGAATATTGAATATATTAAGATACGCATACCGCAATATGATTATGAACCATGAACTATAGGATAAGACGGTTTCCGAAAATAAGAGTCAAAGAAATATCCGAGAGGTATGCCTGATTCAAATAAATTCAGTAACTTAGCTGGGCTCCAAGGGCATAGAATAATGGAATATTTCTCACCTTTCTTCTTTCAGACATAATCTTGTAGTGTACTTAAGGGGCGATTAACGCTAAGCAAGAAGCTACAATGTATCTATCTGATGGTAATTATGGACAACGATTCTCTTATCAGTGGACCAATCAGTAGCTTCTCAAATAACTTTCTTACCTGGACTATTGGTGGCAATGCATGTGAACATGTGGGAATAGGAGCATGATGTGTTCCCCAGCAATTGCTTTAAACATGCATAGTAGTTTTTAGGGAAACCGCACTTTGAACAGGGGTTTTTTCAGTTCACCCATGACTTCATATTTACTTAACACAGGATCACTTTAAAGTACAGTTATCAACTCGGAATTGAAAAGGTGCTGAGACTTTGTGATCTTTACCAACATCTTTTAATTAAGCCACCACACTTTCCATTTCCAGAATGACACTTACTGGTTCAGGGATGGTGTTGGGCCAGTGTGGCACTATTATAACCATATGGCAGAGGCTTTTTTCTATGTGACAATGTTACTTACAAAGTACATGGACATCTCAATAATAAATTATCTCAATTTGTTCTCCCTTTTTCCGTCTCCTTTACCATTTTCCCCTACTCCCTATTGGTTTTCCCCTCTTCCCTTTTTTTCTTGGAAATAGTTAATATTTTCTGCATTCTTAATCTAATTGGTTGACTTGGAGACAATACCATAATATATATGTATGTATATATGACGGTCATTATCATGTTTGTAAACTTTTTTCATCCACAAATTCCCTTTTCTAGACATTCTTAGGTGTTGGATGTATAGTGAACATGGAATTATATTGTTTTCATACACATTGTGTTCCAAAACAAATGTATGATGCACAGTGTAAATATTCCTGAAGAAGACCTGTTAAAAGGTCAAAACACATGTCGGATATGTGTATTGAACATATGTTGCATATTCAAATTATGAAATGATTTACGATGAATAGACATTGGTTTATTGAGACTTTTCTAGTTCTATGATTGTATAATCCCAACTGGGTTTGTAGAAAAGCACAACATAGAACAATTGGGAGGTAAGGAGCGCATGGATTGTTGCTAAACCTTTTTAATAGTTACCTTTGGTAGACTGTTGCCAAAATGTGACTGTTGTGGAATTTGTCTCACTCATCATTGTTGACGTTTTATATGCCAACTAGTCACCTCAGGGATATGGGCTTTGATCTACTTGTTTGTAAAAAGTGTGGTTTTTTTAATTGCCACCTGTAAGGAAATCATGGTGGCAACAGTAAAGACAGACACAAGTGATCACAGTTCAAGGGTGTTTATTAACCTGTATAGGTAGGTTGGAAAATGCCTCATCTAAACCTAAATCTACGATGGGAGCAAGCTACAACCATCAAATAATAATAAGGCAGTCCTAGTGGCGTCTTGTCAAATAAAAGAGCCTACACTAAGAAAAAAAACATATTGCCAATCCTTACAACTAAATACAAAAATAGTGTGGGATAGGGTTCACAAGAAAGAAAGAAGTGTTCACAAATGATAAATTAGGATGTGGTAGCTGTGGGTCTCCCTTCCCCACATTTTGAGCATGGGACAAGGGGGGACTCCTGAGCACAGCACACTCTCAAGCTTTCCCAGCACGAGACAACAGTTCCGCTCTCAGCTATCAGGGCCTTCTGTGATTATGTCTCTTTTCTACAAAAAGTCTCTTGCCTCAGAGGACCTGGTATGTTGGGTGATGATTTCTCACTCCTAGATCCCCCTCTTCCAAGCTCAGATACACAAAAAGTTCTTAGCGATATCCGGACCTCTGGTGGTTAGATCTCTTGCTTCCGAGAAGCTGGTATGTTCAAAATCATAAACAATAAGTTCCTTCCTGATTGTATTGGTTGTTGAATCTTCACCCCTGGATCCCCCTCTTCTGGGTTCAGACCCCTCTCGAATGTCAGCCTCCCTCTGTCGGGTTCACTACGGCCATTTCCGGTGGGTGAAGGCTTTCCACCACTGGATCCCCCTCATCCGGGATTAGACCATTCTCAAATGTTTGCCTCCCTCCCTCGGGTTCACCATGGCTTTATCAACTAAATTTTACTTCTGGCATTCACAAATCTTTGTCTTTTTAAACAGTCACTGTGGACATCCCTCTGGCGGGTTCACTCTTGTCAACACACTGTTCTATGGGACTTCAGGTTTCACCCCGTTCCATCGGCATCCCTCCGTCTGGTTCACTCTTGCCAATTCTTTGCCAATCATACAATTCTTTCTCTTGAACTCACTATGCAGGATTCATCTCCCTTAGTTTTCCAATTCCGTGCAGGTCATAGACTTTCTACTGTACAGGGGGTTTTGCTAGACCCTTGTATGACCACTTTGACCTTTTCCTTGCAGCTCTCTTCTAGGGGCTTGTGGTTTTAGTAGTTCAACAAACGCAGGATCAACCAGAGTCTCTCGAGTGAGCACCCACATGGTGCCGGACCCCTCTGAAGCTGGTTTTCCCTTAATGTAAGCACGTCTTTGAACTTTCCTTAATTTGCCACTTTGCGACTTCCGTTCAACACAGTTCAGTTTCTTATCAGTTCTTGCCTCGACTCACTGGCTGTGATGAACCGCTTGGCTTTTTTTGTATCTGGAGTCAAGGACGGTACCACAGTAGCAGGCATCTCTCTCTCTGGCCTGCTTATCACCGTAGGTATGCTCCGTGTACCGTTGAAATCTGCTGCAACACATGCTGACTATTGTTTGCAGTTTTACGATTCCTTTCACAGAGGCTTCGCGGATCTGGGTCAAATATGGCAAGGTCGCTTCTCTCCTTGTCACCCCTTCGATTCTCACAGTCTTTCTCCTCCTCTTGAACTGCCGTGCTTGGATAGCTCTCTCATCGTGCAGTCAGCCTTGCTCGTTGTGTGCTCTCATGTTCCACCTTTTATCCCTTTGGAGAAAGGAAAGGGCCGTTAGATGTGTGTGATTCTGGTCAATTGCCTGACTTTGCCTGACCCTTGTGTTGGGATGTGTTAGGTCAACGGCTCTGATGTTAGTTCATTGTCTTTCGTAATGCATAAAAGTGTTTGTGTCGGAAAAGGGGGGGGATTAGAGTTTCTGAGTATCCTACATGGTAGGCTGGGGAAAGGGTGATAGAAGAAGGGGAATACCGCGTCCCACCCATCTGTGTCCCACTTCCACTCCCTGAGGACCCCCAATCCAGGTGATCCTCCCTCACTGGTCCAGCCCCAGGAACTGGATCCAATAGCGATAGCCGTGTCCTGGCCACCTGGATGACAGATCCCCGGGGACTACTAAGTGAGACACCTATAGGTTTCTCACACAATCAAGATTATACAGTCAAGGAACAGTGCTTCACTAACATCCTCTAATCAGGGTTTTGTTTCTGAGCAATCCAGTATGATTATGTTAGATATGTAGGGAAAATTAAAACACCTCCCAGTAGTGGGTGAGGTAGCCCGTTGGATTCCAGAATCCATGCGGGGGGTGGGGGCTTAGACGATGACAAACCCCGGTTGAGTATGGGTAAAAGTGTATGTCATGGAATACCAGGAGCTTTCGATCTTTCTTAAATAAGCGTTTAAAGCAATATGTGCCATTGATATTGAGTTCCTGCAGGAAACTTGGGCCTGTGATGAACTGGCCATGGACGATGTTACACTCATCTGTCAATTAGCCACTGAATCTATTGGTTGACGTCCGAAGGAAGGCTTGGCAGTGGGGGCCAAGACGCACATTAGTATTAAGGAGTATCAACTTGGTAGATCCGCCCCACACGTTATTGGTGTCATGTTGGAAAATGAACGTCACAGCTTAGAAAGATTCTCAAAACCTGACCAATTCCCATCCCTGGCCTAGTCTTAAGAATGGGTCTGTTCGTTTTCACAGGAATCAGCCTTTCTTTCTCTCTCATGGAAAGCAGCAGTATTGCAGTCTAGGTTTTGCTAACTTAGAAGTACAGTAGATGTTCCAGTCATGCCTTGAGTACCCAGCAGGGATTGCCATAGACTTGTCTAGACTAGCCTCTACTAAATGCCTGTGACTTCTTCTTAAGACTATACGATTATTCAGCTGGAAAAGATTCTTAATGTGGCTGCCTGACTTCTATTTAACATCAGATGTATGTGACACATCATATCAGCCATGCAATCTTTGCTTTGGCTGGCAGCCAACAAAATAGCCAGAATTGTGGGCATGTTACATATGTATTCTACAGAAAGGTATTAAAAGTCATAATGGACAAGCTTCCGTTTTTTTACTCAGCATTTCGAAATTCATCTCATGCTGGAGGATGCATTATTAGGGTGGTTGGTCAATCCTTCAGATAACTTGCATATAGAATAAATAATTCTTCCCAGTTACATATTCAGTTAAATAAGAAAGGATCAATGAGTAATTAATGTCTGCTGATAATTATTACACTAATGACGAGAGAAACTGAAACATCTCTCCATCTGGTCATAAAGCATTTATGCTTGCCTCTGACGCATCCTTTTCTCATCACATGTGCTGCTAATATGAAGGGAGAAATAAGAATATAATATGTGCAAGTGTTATCTCTATGTTAGTTATAAATGGCAGAGCGATTAATAAAATTACCATATTTCTAGACTTCATATTGCTAAACAAAATGGTAATAAAGTACTCAAGCTTCTGAAGCCTTCATGGTCACAGCATTTGACTGTAGCTTAAGGATCGGTGCGCTCTTCTCCAAACATTCACATATGGGAGGCTAGGTGATGGAACGTGGGTGATACTGAAGGCTGACTCCTGCTCTATGGTGCAGCCGGCCCCAGTTTATGGTGAGGGTGGAGCCCCTGGGGTACCCAGCCCATTTGTTACCTTGTGTGTGGGCCCAACAAGACCCGGATTACAACCGCTTTACCACCTGGGAAGAGATAGTGGAATGTCAGTCAACAGCTGATGGGAGGAACATCAACCGAATTGTAAAGCAGGTGATGGTTATCCAGTAAGTAATGGCAGGGATGGCTTGACCAGAACAATTATAATCCTGATATAGTAGGTGGAATAGCTGGGAGAGGCGTTACCTGGTGTGACAGCAGAGAGAAGAGGAAATCCGGGAAGAACTGAAGACCCAACAATCATTGAAAGTAAGGAGGAGTTATAGATAAAGTAGAATTAGAATCACAGTAGCTCAAAGACCAGTGGCTAGTGCAGACAGCACAGGGCTAGTGCTGACAGCACAGAGCGAGCACTGAACCTGGGGACTTAACAGAAAGAAGCAGTGATAACATCAGTCTTACAAAGAGGCCCAAAGAAAACCACAACAGCAGGTCAACAATGAGGGCCAAAAAGATTTAAAAGCATGTCACAGTGTGAAACCAAATGGTATGAAAATCAATAAATCAGTGGACAGATACAAAGTCAGTGCAGGTTGAGATAATACAGACAAGAGGTTCTGCAGCTGGGAATTCGGATATGTAGCAAGCAAAAATGTCAATCACACAGGAAAAACCAAAGTCATTGAGGAGCAAACTCTGTTCCTTACCTTCTGAGTTTAATTCCTGGATAGAAGCCGGAGGGTGTCCTTAGCCTACATATGTTCATGTTGTGACATGATATGTACGCTAAGGTAGTCTGTCACTTAAGGACACTACTCTTTTCTTGATGCACACTGAGTTACAGTCTAAAAATAATATAGTAACATTGTGTTCTTATATAGCGCTTCATGCCAGACTTCTACAGTTTCTAAGTGCTTTAATAATTGCACTTTGAAACTTAGGATGTTGCTAAAAGAGAGGAGTAGAAGTGACAACCAGCAGTTATAATGGTCTACTATTAACAAAAGGAATTATGGTCAACACTCTCCATCAGCCCCCTGATTATGCGCCATGTGTAATGGCCTGGTGTCTGTGTTGTCTCAGGGATCGCCAACTATGCTATGATGCCTTTCTCACATGGTATTCCAGTATTAACAGAGCTGCCTAGCCTGATATGGAGTCATGTGCTAACCTACTGCAAAGTGCAAATTACGGGTCTAATGCTCTCGGGTCTCCTTTCTCTTGCAAAGTTTGGTTTCACATAAGGTATGAAAGGGCACATTAGCCCCAACTATTAAGGCATCAGGCTGATGTGGCTTCCTTTGCATAGTAACTTGTAAGGACCACTTCTGTGGTCAAGAGACCCACAATACCAACTGGATCCAGTAAAATCTCTCAAAACCTTAAAACACACAGTATTGTTCAGACATGACGAAGTACAGACAGACAGTGATGGACAGAGTGAGGGCTAGAGGTGGACTCATGAGCCAGTGACAAGTCCAGTGACAGCATTCATTCTGTGAGGACAGCTCTCCTACATTGTGCGTGATAACAGTGTCCATTATGTGGTCCCATAGGCCCAAGGCAAATTTAAAGTAGTGTTACTACGCTCCAGGACAGTCGCACATTCAAATAACAGCTGATATGTTTATGTATGAGGTAAAGTAACTATATTACTCTGGATGATGTTTAGAAATGTGCACACAGTGGTAAGATGCAAATCCTTTGCTTTGGAAGTTCTTACTGTACAAGTTTCAGGTAGCATGCCCACCTGGACATCTTGCTATCCTATACTGTACAGTGCTTTTTTTAATTACAGAACAGGTTAGCACCCTTAACAGAATACTAAGAATATGTGTTTTCCACATTTAAAGCTATGTTTTGCTCTTCTGTCTAGCTGTGGAATTATCATGCCTGACAATGGTCTGTACTGAGTGACGTTACCTTTGTAGCTGGCAATGGGACACGTTAGTCCTGGTGAAGCGCAAACACCCATTTGCCCACAAGCTGCCCTGATTCTGATACGTGATAACCTTATTCCGAAACTGTGGCCAGCCAGTGTGTATTGTGGCACAGATGGCCAGAATAATTGACAAAAGTCACTTGAGACAAAAGAAACAGTACAAGGGTTTATATTTTTTTTTTGTGGGCCCTAGGGCCGTCCCACTCTTTCTCATCTCCCTTGGGATCTCTCCCTAACCCAGTCATCCATAACCACACTTTAGTCTTACCGATCCGTAGGAGAAATTCTTACTGGTAATGCTTTTTCTATGGATTATTCTCCCACAGATTCCCCATCTTGATAGATCATTCACTCGTTGTCAGTTGCTTGGAAAATGTTGACAGGGGGCGTAGTGCGGCTCTCAACTTCCTTGTATCTCGACTGTGCCACTCCTCGACCACAGACCCAATGTTCATCATCATACTTAAGAAATGCACTATGCGCCCTTACCTCAGTTCCACAACTTGTTTACCCCTGGGCTCAGCCTTCGAGAGAAAAATAGTGTTTTGAAAGAAAGAGGATTTAAATATTTTCACTCCTATTTCATCATTTCTTTAAAAATAAAATGTTGTGATGAGCAAAAGCCAGTTAACTACAAGTTCTAAACCAGAATATAATGAAGACTTAAGCGCCAGCTCTTATTCACGCTCAACAAATAATAAGAAAGCAGACACACAACAAGCTCATCGGCAGCTTCCATAGAGGGCAGGGAGGGAGAGTGATAAAGAATCTGTGGGAGAAGAATCCATAAAAAGAACATTACAGGTAAGTAATTTATATGGCAATGGATTGCCTTCTCCCACAGATTCTCCATCTTGATAGACTCCCAAAGCATTGCCTTTAGCAGGAGGTGGGTATGGAAGCTATACCAAGAAACTCTGCAGGACTGCCCTACCAAAATGCCCTACCAAAATGAGCATGCACGTAACCACTCAACCAAATCTGGATTGGGAAACAGCATCAAAGAGCTCATTGTCTTTCCTGGTGTTTTAGTTCTAGCCATCATGGGGAGGTGCCATGAAAAACACCGGAAGCTCCACACTTTGAGCAATGTGAAACTCCGAAGCCACCTTCAGCAAGCAATTAGGTTGGACTTTCAGGGACACTTAAAAAACATTAGGAACGGTGGCTTACATGAGAGTGCTTTAGTTCACCAACACGTCCAGCGGATATTGACACCAAGAAGGCAGTCTCTCCAGTATAAGGAGCCTTACATACTGTGATGCTGGAAATACATCGGAGGGACAGGGCCTCCGTATCCTTGTCCTTTACTGCTTTTTATCGTGTGTTCTGTCATGTTTTCCGCACAGGGGTTCGTGTGGGACTCCTGGCGGTGCAGCTCTCTCTTGGTTTGGTGAACAGACCCATGGGATACCCTTATGGCACCCATGGGTAGGGGTGCAACCCTGTGCCCCTAGTGTATGTTTTTGGGCACCTGTGTGTGGCCCACAGAGCAGGGTACCGGCTGCTGGCAGCTCTGTGCTGAAATGACTGGTGCCCTGAGCGTCGTCCATTTCGGGATGCCCAGGCCCTGTCATTGGAATCGGTAGATTCCTGATGGAGCCAAAATGTCCCCCATGGCCTCTTGCCTTCCATCGCCTGTTACCTTGATCTTCCCGAAGTCCTGGCAAGCCCTGCCTCTGTCCCTTCCCCCTGACTGGCTGTTGGGTGGAAGTTACATATATGGTAGTGTGGGGAAGTGCCGACCAGACTGGCTGGAGCCTTCCCAACGGCCGTATGTTGTGGGTACGTCTGTGGGTGGGACCCGGGTGGATGGAGTGTGTGACGAATATACATTCTATGTTGTGGCTGTCTATGTTGGGGCTGTCTAGTATCTGGTGGTTGACACAATGACTGAGACAGCCCTGCCCGAAACTGGTATGAATGCAGTCTGAGGTGTTGGATGGCTCGGTACTTGTCCAAATACACATAACTTGTTTTGAGTGTCTGGAGCGAAGTGAATGGCCTGAATGCACTGTGTGCCTGATTGGTTGCCTGCCTGCATGAATGCCCTTTGTAGTGATTGGATGCTTCAGTGTGACCCAGCGGAATGAATGGGAGATCAACAGTATATCTGGGGACCTCTCACTGCTAGGAAGTGTGTTCAGAAGTGTTCAGAGATGAAGTCCAAACTACGAAGAGTAACTGGAGTGAAACTGACGCTTGACCTTGAAGCCCTGCTGGAAGAGAAGAATTGCTGTTGCTCTCCTTTGCAATCTGAAAGCTGCTGTGTCTCCAAGGACTGACCCAGAGAGGGCCTGGTAAGGCGCCCTCTTCCCGAGCTACGAGGGACCATCGTGCACAGCTGATCTTTGCCTATGCTCCCTGGTAGACAGACCTTCGACAGGCTGCCGACCCGATACGGGGATTGCTGCGGAACTCCAAGGAGAAGCGCCCAGACTGTTGTCCACCACTGTCGCCGACCGCCGTCGCCGACTGGAGCCGCCGTGCTCCCGTTGCCTAAGAACTTCATTTGATCCAAGGACGCTCTCGTCCGCATCGCCGCCGCTGTATCCTGCTGGAGAAGGCCTGACCGTCGACGCGCCGAGGAGCATCCACCGGTGGGTTTTCCGCCACCCAAAGACCACAGACGCCGACGACTTGACACCCTTGCTTGGCCACAGTTCTTGAACTCTTTGCGGTCCAGAACCATCGACACTGAGGTGCCCCACACGCTTCTTCCTTGCAGGACGTTTACGCTTCCCCGTCAACGAGCACCGCTAGTAACGACGCAGCCACTTCACCGTCGTAGCTCGACCTGTTCTCTGTCTTACGTTCGACGACCCGTGACTCCTGTCTGAAAGGGAGGACACTCAAGAAGGGCCGTCGTTTCCCCGACGCGGAACGCTACAACGGCAAAGTACTTTGGGGTTGCAGAACTATTGGAAAGTCTAGTGTGAACAATATATGGACTGGGCTTGTATCTTTCTTCTACAGGTTGCCCAGGTGGGGGGGATCCCCACACAGAACTGTGTCTAGCGGTAGGGGCCAGTATTCTGCCAATTGTTCAATCACCTTGCTTTCCATCCTCTCTCTATTGTTGGTTTCCTCCTTATTCTGATCTGTGTGTCGTTCTGACCGTATGCACTTTAATGAGATCTAATAACGTTAGTGGCACCACTTTAGAAACTGTATATATTTACCATTGCTGATTTTCGGAGTACAAAGTGAGTTATCGTGATATTGTATATACATTTGAACATTAATGATATAGACTGTGTTCTAACCGATACAGTGTGTGGACATTCGTTTGTGGGTACTTGGGGACTACACTGTACTTAAAAACCAGCTCGCATCACCTACTGAGAAGCTAGGCCTTGATTGCTCGACCATAGTTACCGAATAGAGAATCTTGGCAGGGGTCCTCTGTGCCTCCCCTCTACCACATAGAGAGCGGAAGTGCAGACACCCCCCACCAGCGTCTTTACACATACACATAATGCAGCGGCTTAAAAGGGGCTGTCAGCCAAAATATCAAGACAGATTCAAATACCAAACTGGGACACCACATGGTGTAGGAGGAAATCTATTTACAAGCCCCTTCAAAAACTGGGCAGCCACAGGTATGGAGAAGAAAGAGCCCTGATCAATTGTCCTCTTGAAAGAAGAGGGGTCAGCCAGATAATCCTTAACCATGCCCACCCGAAGGCCTGATTTGGCCAAGGGCAACACAAACTCAGAGTGGAGTTGGAACACATAGGGTGTGGCCCCTTTCTCCTTACACCATATCTTAAACTTCCTTCATCTGCACGCATACAGTGACCTAGTGGAAGGACTGTATGCAGCGATCAACACCTCCAAAAACTCTTCATTCAGGTCCCAGTCCACATACCTTAACCTCTCAAGAGCCACGCATGAAGGTTGAGAGGTACCGGGTTTGGTGAAGCACCCTGCCCTCCAACCGGGACAAGAGGTCTGGCCTCCGTGGAAGACAGTGAGGTAGCCAAACCTACAATTTCAGAAATTCTGTGTACCACGTCCTCCTTGCCCAATCCTGGGTGAGTAAGATCAGGCGAGCCCAGAACCTTCTGAATCTCCTGAGAACCCATGGGATAACAGGTATAGGTGGGAATGCATAGTGTAGATAGAAGACTCCCCCCACTAGGAACGCGTCACCCAATGCCTCCCTCGGGGGAAATTCCCTCACGCTGAACTGCATGCATTTCTCATTGCCCCTTGTCTTAACGGGTCTAGCCGGTGTTCCCTACTGGGAGAAGATCTCTAAGATGACCTCCAGACATTTCCCACAAGTGAGAGAACATGCTCTTCCTGCTTAGAGCATCTGCCAACCCATTCTCTAACCTTGCCCGGTGGATGCAGAGACAGATGTTGTTCTCCAGCACCCAGAACCACAGCCGCATATCTTCCCTGCACAGGGGCAGTGACTGCACACCCTTTTGCTTACTGAGGTAATGCATGGTCACAGTGTTGTTTGCTAGCACCAGGACATGCTTCCGCCAGAGGGACGGTGCAAAAGCTGACCCCATCAGTCTGACTGCTCTCAGCTCCATCAGATTGATGGAACCATGACTCTTCTTTTGGGAACAAAGACCATTCAGCTGCAGGTCCTGCAATGGGCACCCCGGCCCGTCAAAGAGGTGTCCGTGACCACCTGAGCATCCGCCATGGTGCCCAGGCAGGCTCTCCCGCCAACAGATTGGACATGCTGTTCATTGACAACTGACTCTGACACTTGATGTGTATCCAACCTCTCACCAGAGTGCTGCCACCACCGACTCCTGAGAAGCCACTGCAGAGATGTCATTCATAGTCTGACCATTGGCACCAGAAAAGTGCAGGAGGCCATGAGGCCTAAGAGGCAGAGGAAGATGGATGTCGTGAGACTGCCGGAGTTCTGGAATAGGTTGATCAACTGAGGCAAAGCTGGTGACTTTCTCCTCGGAGTGTGGGGGGCATTCCCTTTCTGAGTGTCCAGGACTGCTCTGATGAACTGGAGCTTCTGCATCAGTGTAAAGGGCAGCATCTATACATTCACAGAGAATCCCAGGCCATACAGCCATACAGAAGACAGCAAGAACCTTGAGGTGTTTTGAATCCTGCTCCAGGGACCAACCTTGCCTCAACCAGTCGTCTAAATATGGGCGTACAAAGACTATGGATCTCCTGAGGTCTGGTGCTACTAATGCTATCAGTTTGGTGAATACACTGGTTGAGAAAGTCAAGCAGAAAGGGATCATTTTTAACTAATAGTGAGTTTCTCTAATGGTGAACCTCAGGAACCGCCTGTGCTTCGGGTGGATCGGCACATGGAAACAGGCGTCCTGGAGGTCCAATGTCATCAACCAGTCCTGGGATTGTAGAGCCTAGATAATTTGCTTCAACCAGACCATCCTGAACTTGTATTTCTTCAGGTAATTGTTCAAGGCAGTGTGTGTTTCAGGATAGGATGGAATCCTTCCCCTTTCTTGGAGACCAGAAAGTAGCTAGAATACCAGCCCATAACTCTCTCCCTTGCGGGCACCTCCTTCACTGAGCCCGTCAGCGGAACAGCTTAGACTCTGTCTGCTGAGGGAGGGTTGGACTGTGGGGGGGGGCATCTGAGGAAAGGTACACAGTAGCCTACTTCCACCAATTGGCAGACCCAGATGTCGGAGGTCATCTCCTTCCACCTCTCCAAGAACCTGAAGACTCTCCCTCCAACTGGAGAAGCATGAGGGGAGAACTCAAAGAGGTGTTTGTGCTGCCGATGTTGAGGCTGCTAATGATTGGCTCCTTCACGTGCCTCTATCCCAGCTGGGGAACTAGAATCTCCTCTGCCTTTGCTTGCCCTATGGCAGCTGTGCTCCCCTTCTAAAGGTGGTGAAGCATCTGAACCACCTTTCCCTTAAGCCGAAGGTGAAAGTCTGCTTCGTTGGTTGTTGGACCGCCAAACCTAACAACCTAGCTTCTAGCTTGGAGTCATTACATTTTTTAACAGCTCATCCACTTTAAACCCAAACAGGTGCTCTCTGTCAAACACCAAGTTGAGGCGTTTCATCGGGACGAAAATCCTGAGTAAAGGTGAGTTCAGAAAGAGTGCTGTGGTCTGTAATGGATGTTGTATTGTATGTGAATGGGCATATTCTATCCGCTACCCATCCCAAACTCCATCTGTGACTACAGACGCTGTATGTGAGCAACTGCCAGACGCGCATTACCTTCAATGGGCCTCATAAAACCGGCACGGCTGCCGCCAGAGTCATTTTTTTTCCGGCACCCGGGAATGGGCAATTACCTGGGCATT
Source organism: Ambystoma mexicanum (assembly GCF_040938575.1). NCBI lineage: Eukaryota > Metazoa > Chordata > Amphibia > Caudata > Ambystomatidae > Ambystoma > Ambystoma mexicanum. The sequence goes on along the minus strand of NC_090926.1, from coordinate 917,307,184 downwards.
ACAGTCCCAGCGGACCCGGTAATTACCCATTCCCGGGCGCCGAAAACAATTACTCCCCATTCTCACTGAGTCCCATTGGACTCAATGGGAATGGGGAGGTCGGATGCATCGGCACCATTCGTGAATGGTGCCGGTGCATCTGACATGGTCTGCTCGCGGGTGCCGGTACGGTCAGACCTGGCGGGCGGAAAGGCACCCACAAGCAGAGCTCGTAGTTTGCCGGTCCAGTAACAACGGTACCGGCAAGCTTACCAGTACCATTGTTACTGGACCGGCAAACTAATGAGGTCCAGTGTCTTTGGGGGGAAAAGTAACAATCACTTTTATGGATACCATGGGACATCGAAGTAATGTTGCTGGACTGTTAGTGGACAACGCCATAGAGGAGTCATAGAGTCCACTGTGCCTGGTCTACAAACTAGTGCCCTGTTAAAGGGCCCTTGCTAAAGTCAATAGCAGGAGAGCAGATTCAAGTAAGATGCAAATTCACAGCTCTGCTATAAGAGCAGTCAGAAATGGAAAGGCACGTAAATTCAAGAATCGGGTGCAGGGATGGTAGGAACGAACGACGAGAGACAAGTAATAAACAAAATAATAAACATAAGCAAACATAACTATATTGTGACATCTTTGAAATAAGTGCAATAGCTTGTGCTGATTTTGTTAATATTTTACCTTTCGTACAGTACCTTGGAATTATGGGTTTTGGTGGCTGTAGTGTGAGCACACCAGTTATATGGAGATAACCTCACCCAGTTATAAGGAGATAACCTCACACGTTTTCACATGGTGGGATCCTGTTGCTCTCAGATGTCAATGACTGGGAGAGGAGAGGTAAGCAACGGGAAAGTAGCTTGAGCTGAACACCGCTTTTGAATAAGGTCGTGGTGGAGTGGAGTCTATTGAGAAGTGTGCACTGTACATTGTCAGTTTGTGTTGCATGTAGTGCATATAAATATGCTCCATGCCTTCAATATGTGATGTAAGAACAGGATAAAAAAATAAAAAGAATAAATAATAAACAAATAACTAAAAAACACATTTACTGGTGCTAATTTAAAACACCGCAAACATGAGGGTGTATAAGACATATGCAAGAAATACAAGCGATATTTCAAAACCAAAATATTAAATACACACCGAATAATAAAATAAACAAATGCCACATGTGGGAAATGCACAATTAACTTAAGACATTAAAAGTAACAATGGTGAGGTGGATTGATTCCTGGGACTCATTTCATCAGGGGTCACCCAGATAAGAGGCTTCCACCCAGTTCATTAGGTTCACCCAATGTTTAAACACTGTTTACGGATCGATCATGCATGCACCAAGGATGCTTTCAATCCCGCAGCCATCACTGCTACAGAGAGTGACAGGCACCTGATTGGCTATGTCAGGGGTCTGCAACCTTTGCTCTCCAGATGTTTTAGACTAGGACTCCCATTAGCCCTATCCAGTAAAGCCAATGGTGAGGGATCATGGGAGCCATAGTACAAAACATCTGGAGAGGCACAGGTTGCAGACACCTGATCTATGTGATTGAAAGGTCATCTAAGTCACACACTCCTCCTACTATCAGAGCACCTGTGATCACAGCCAGCGCATTTAGGAGTAGGTTCTTCCACCCCTCTTGAATGGCAAGGATGTGCACGACCAGTATCAAAGGAAGAATAGGTTAAAACTGGTTTTAGAGATCTATGAAGGATGCGGCCGATTCTGCAGACAAGAAAAAGCCATAAGTACAAACCTCTCGGGTGATGTTGTCCTGGTATTAGTCCAAGTGAGCCAGTTTCTCATTCACAATTCTTCAGTCAGTTACAGACATGGGGCCTCATAAGTTTGCCGGTCCGGTAACAACGGTACCAGCAAGCTTGCCGGTACCGTTGTTAACTGATTGGAAAACTACGAGTTCTGCTCGCGGGTGCCTTCCCACCGCCAGGTCTGACCTGGCGGGCGTCCCGGCACCCACGAGCAGAGCATGTCGGATGCACCAGCACCATTCATGAATGGTGCTGCTGCATCCAACCTCTCCATTACCATTGAGCCCTAGGGCTCAATGGGAATTGGGAGCATTTTATTCCGGCGCCCGCAAACGTGCAATTACTGGGTTTGGCAGGGCGGTAATGACCCGGTAATTGCCCATTCACGGGTGCTGGGAAAAAAAAATGATACCGGCGGCAGCCCGGCTACCGCTGGTTTCATGAGGCCCATAGTCTCCCTCCATGCCTTTATCGCTTTATCTTTTGTCCTTTCATGCTCTATGTGTCCCTCTGTCTTTCTCCCTCTCGCTTCTTGTCGCTGGGCGTGGAAATGGTACAAAATAAGATGAAGGAAGAATAAAAGGCTGCGTGGGGGAGTTAGTAAGAAGACTGGATATTGAAAGAACAAAATGTAATGTACACTATAAGAACTGTGTTTTTATGCTGTAACAACCATCCCTAAGACTGCATATGGATGTATGTGTTTCAACATTTCACAACTGGGGGCCTCACTGGTTGGAGTGGGTGAGGTATGCGTGGAAAGTAAACTTTGTCATTAAGCGTTGTGAAGAATCCTTTGGATCCCTCACTGAAACCCAGCCTAAAGTCTCCTTCCAGGTGGCCTGGGGAAGGCAGACTCTTCCTAATCCTAACCCTGTGGGTGGTGTACTGCAGGAGGATCACCTAGGGATGAGACACAGTATTTTTCCTCTGGAAAGACAAATCTTCCCATGGTACCTAAAGAGGTAATGGCTTATGTTAGATCTCAAGTTGTGGGCCTTAATGTTGTAAGATCTGAGCACACTTTACCAAAAGAAAAATCCCTTTTTGGCACCCAAAATTAAACACCTTCCTCAAACCCAAGGGTACAATATGAAGGAATATGGAAATGTTGTCTTGAATAAACTAGCTTCATTTGTAAAGGTTGATCTTCATAGTCCCTCTCTTAATAACTTTAAGGGAATTAAACCTACCCTTAAAAGTAATTCAAATATGTTAAAACCCAACTTTGTTAAAGGAAACTACAAGTCCCATAATCCTAGAGGGACTGAGACGATAAAGAGGGCTGAAGTGGCATGCAGTTGTCAAAGTCAGGCAATTAAACCTAGTAACCATTGCAGACGTCCGCCAATTGAGGCTAATAGCTAACACCTGAAAATGATCCACTGAACCTGGGAGGCATAAAAGGCCCCCTTAGTGAGTGAAAGGAGGAAGGAGTGGAAGGAGCTGGAATGTTGGCTGGAATGCAGACTGTGGCAGTGGAAGCAGAAGGAAGACACAAGGCAGGCAAACCAAGCAGAAGTGGGAGAACAAGACGCTGGAACGAGGAGACAGCAGATTTCACCTTCATGTTCTAAGAGAGTTCTGTCCCCCCAATCTCTGAAGTGCAGAGGCTGTGCTGGAGAAACAGTCTTCCCCATGTGAGCCTGATTGCCATGGTTACCAGGTTGCTGGTGTGTCCAACATTGAGGCCAGAAGCAATTGTCAAGCCGAAGGTCTCAGGAGTAGAGGAAACTTCCAAGAAGTGTGGCCGGACCAGCGACACATGTTCAGGAGAAGGGTGTAGGTCCAAAGCAATCCAGAAGCAGTAGAAGTCGGGAAAGCAGTGCAACCCGTGGAGAAAACTCTTCAGAAGCCGGTGAAGTACAGCATTCTAAATCATTGCGTGAGCCTTACCGTTACCTGTAACAAGCTCCTTTGCCACTCACGTGAGATTTTCAGCGAGTGGTAGTGGCCCGCTGTATCAAAAGATTGTTTAAACAATGGAAATGTAACATATGCGTCTCAAGGAAAAGGCTTCTTACTCGCGGAGAGAGCCAACGTGGTTACAAGCCCATTATTACACTAACTAAAGATTATTAATGTTCAAGGAGTGGTTGTGTGTCCCTAGTTGTGAAAAGGGAACGCTGCGAAGACCACTGCAGAACACTCAACGTGACAATTTCAAAGTTACAATCTTTATTGTGGGAAAACTATTAACAAATGGTTGCCCAAGTCTTATTGTGATTTCCCCAAGGAGGCCTGAACTCTATCCTTGGCTTCTATGGGAATGTAATTACACAACCACCTTTAAAGCTTGGATATTACATCAAAGATTGGTAACATGTACCTAATTGTGATTTCTCCTGAAAGACTGAACCGTATATTTTGTATACAAGTGGCATACCTTTCATTTACAGGAGTAGAAAAGACTGAAGAAGAGAAGAAGCACTGCCTAAGCCAAGAGGTACCCCATACTAAGAATGAAAACGAACCTTTCTCAGAGTTTAAAGCTATACAGATGTATGTTGAACCTACTAACAATCAAAAGGCCTAGGATACAAGTGCATACGTATACATGAAGCTAAGGGGGTGACACCAAGGCTTCTGGGTAATTGTATAGGCTGATAGCTGGGAGAAAGACAATGCTGAAGTTGGGAAAGGGGAATTGGCAGCTTGAAAAGAAATATCTTGAAGCAGACAACCTGTAATGCCCAAGAAGGTCACAGCCAGAGAAAAGTGAGTCTTAAAGGCAAACTCAGGTTGTTTTCGTAGCAGATAGACACAGAGAGACAGATAGGCTGCCCCTTTGAAGATTTCCTTGTATACCTGAGGATGCTGAACATTTTGAAAATATATCTTGTTAAAGTCTGTCTAAAATCATTGAAGTTGTAGCATACTGTCTAAAAGTAATTGAAGCTGTGCCAGTAGTCCAAAGCCCTGGAATTAAAGAGGTATATCTTGTTGTCAGTAGATGCTTTGTTGCAGTTGTTGAAGCCAAGGTGAAATACTGTGGGACAAGAAGTGTCCGTTCTCATGGTAAGACAAGTAGAAGAATCGTTGTTGAAGTAGCGGTATTAAGAAGGCACCCTGGTAAACGTACTCTTTTGAATGTCAAAACTATAATACCAGAAGTCCTAATTGTTAATCAAGAACTGTGTAACAATAACAGTGTGGACTATCATTTTCTTTGAACTGTAGAGAATCTACCAATGGGAGTGATAAAACATTGTGTACAAGATTATCATTGTGTCTATTTTTCGTAAAAGTGAATAATGAATTACACTACCCCAAATCAGGAGATTATGTCACTATTAGAATTTTTTGTTGATGAACTTTTGTTTTGACTTTAATATTCATCAAGAACTAACTTAAGACATTTCCTTTCTATGATTGAACAGTTGTCATGAAGTGACTTTAAATCCTGGGGAAGGGAGATCACCCAGGACATTAGAAGGTGCTTGAGAAAATTGCCAGACTTTTTATTTAGAGGTTTGTTGTTTAGTGTGAGGGTCAGTTATCCATTTTAGAGTGTGTTCACTGAGCTTTCAGAATAGGCAGGGAATTTCTCAACAGAATAGGGAAATAGAGGCATTTTGCTACATTTATTTTTTTAATGGCATATTTTGAAAGCTCTTCAAGCAGATGTCCACCTTGCATTACTGGTTCCTCACAGCGTGAAACTTGCAGGAAATGATAACGTGGAAAAGCTGCTTCTATTTTCCAGGTAAATGGTGAGGTATGAATGCTAAAAACTAAAGGGTGAGTTGACCAGTGTAGCTGCCCGGTTTCCTTTTCCAATTTAATAACACAGGTACTATAATAAAATGTTCCCTAGCAAGAAAGCAAATCAGAGAAGAGTTGACGTAGGATGGCCAGGCCTTCATTGACTCTAGAAGAAGGTACAAGCTGTACCCCACATGCGGATGACTCCCCTGAGCCCATTCAAATAGGCGCTGCCAGGGGTCTGATGTCAGAAGAACGAAGTAGAGGCAGACGTGCCAGGGGCTTGATGTATTGGGACAGTATGGGTCATATGCTCTGTGGCTGCCCGATAGCACCAAGAAGATGATCGGGGAAACAGCCTCTCCCATCCTTAGAAGTTGAAAAGGTTCAGGCAAGGAAGATTGGTCCAGTACTTCTTGGATACTTTAGTCTTTTGTGGCGGATTCCACCTTATTTTATTTATTTATTACAGTGTTTGGCTTAAATATAAACCTTTCACCATTCACATTAAAAACACACATTATACACAATTCATCCTGATACAAACTTTAAAACACAATATCACACAGAAAACAATGTCACACTCAATATAGCCCTTCCACCAATCACATTAGAAAAAACGTGTTATTCATGATTCATTATATCATAAAACCTTTTAAAGACAATATCAAAAATTAAAAGGAACACAATTTGACACTCATACTCTAAAGACCCTAAATTAATTACTCACAACTATCCGTGGAGTACTACTCGTCACGCTATACTTCTACACCTGTAAAAAATATCCTCGTAATATTTAATAAGTGCAATCGTCAGTGTCACATTCTCACTGCAAATAATCCTCATCCACCATTCATTGACACTAGGAGGCCGATTCATGGAATTAATGTGCGCTGAAATTTTCAGCGCAAGCGTGCGAATCGCAGTGCCAGTGCGAAAATCGCAGTGAAACCCGCGCACAGCGATTCATGGAAGTCCGTGCGCAAGGAAATTCCAGGATGTGCGCCACAATTCTGCGTGGCGCACGCTGGCGCACACGTCTCCAAACAGCGTGCGCTAAGCGCACAGCGAAATCGCACATAGCGCGGCGCACACAGCAAAAGTAGGAGGAACAGGGGGCGTGACACGCGGAATGGGGAACAACTCGTGAAAATGTGGGCGTCACGGGGGAAGTACAGGAGGCAAGTGCGCGGAACGCCCACACGCACGTTCAAAACACGTATTCATGGAATCAAACGGGGCTAACGCGTGCGCCAAAAAAGACGCGCTAATCCGGAAACACGTACACCAGCAGGAAGCAGGCGTACGTGGACCCGCGCACAGACGCCAGGATAAATATACCGTTCCTAGCAGCAGTGGTCGTGGGATACCGCAGGAGGAGGAGGAGGATGATAGTCAGGCCCAGAATTTTTACACCCAGAACCAGCCTTTTTGTGATGCCTGATGACCAGGTGTATGGGAGGTACAGGTTTCCACCTCACATAATACTCGACCTGGTCAGTGAGTGGGAGGATGACCTCACATCACCCACCCTGTGCTCCCAAGCACTCAGCCCCCTGCATAAGGTCCTCAATGTACTGCACTTCTTGGCCACTGGATCACTTCAACCGACAACTGCTATAATGGGGGGGGTGTCATAGGCCACGCAGTCACGCTGCCTACACCAGGTCTTGGCCATCATGACTGCACGCCCATCAGTCCGCAGGCACATATACCTGCCCAGAACACCTGCAGAAAGGCAGGCTGTCGTCCAGGATTTTTACGGGGTGGCACACTTCCCCAAAGTGCTAGGTGCCATTGACTGCACCCATGTGGGCTCTACGTCCCCCCAGGGCATTAGAGCACATCTACAGAAACCGCAAGCATTGGCATTCCATCAACGTCCAGGTAGTATGTGATGCCAAGGGAATCATCACCTCAGTATATGCCAACTATCCAGGGTCCACCCACGACAGTTTTATTTACAGAATGTCAACCCTAAACCGGGACCTAGAAGCTGGGCGGCATGGCAATACATGGCTGCTCAGTGAGTATAAATGCCACAGCACATTCATGCATGTCAGATGCTGAGTAATGTCACAACCCCACTAATGATACCCATCACCACCTCCCCAGGGGACAGTGCCTACCCTCTGAGCACCCACATGATGACGCCAATTCGGAACCCCACCACGCCACCCGAGGTAAGATACAACACAGCCCACATTGCAACCCGGGGCATAGTGGAGCGCACATTCGGAGTGCTCAAGTCAAGCTTTCGCTCCCTTGACCGTTCTGGCGGGCAGCTGTTATACGTTCCCCGAGTAGTGTGCAGGATCATAGTGGCAGCATGTGTCCTGCACAACGTTGCAACATGCTGGGGCCTGCCCGTGGACATGGTGGTGGCCCCCACATCCCCAACCACATGCACGCCTGCTGCGCATGGGAGGGGAAAGGGCACGGGGTGAGGCAGCCCGTACGCAGCTGGTGGATAATTACTTCACCTAAAATCACACCCCTGTGAAGTGCACACAGCCCTGCCACATACCAGCTGACAATCAATGATGATGACATAAGGGACAGTCAACTGTCACAACCATACCAACCTGAGATTGGTCACCTGGAAGTGTTACATTGTGTGCCCTACCTACACAAACACCACCAATGCTGTGTCATCAAAAGACACACTTCTATGCTGCAAAAATCATTACCCCCTTGCAAAATACAACATGACAACAGTGCCATGTCACCCAACCCCTCCCCAGCACCGCCACCCAACACACTATGGCATGTCATGCTATGGGAGAGCAAACAAAGCAATCCCCAAAACATCCTCAATGGAAACTGCCCACACACAATATGCTCCCAGTAATGTAGAACTAACAACACACATGACCAAATACTTACCAACAATACAATGCAGCTACACAACCTCAAACATAGCATAAACATGACAGTACTAAGTAAAAGTAGTGGTAGTCTTACAACCTGATCATGCCAGCATATCGGCCACTTCAAACTGCACAGTGCTGCTGCCACGCAAATGTCCAAGTGCACTGCTTACAACATGAACTCCATCTCCAAAGTAGACAGCCTTGTGAAGACATGAGGAATTAACCTGCAAATTAGGCGAAAGACATGGATGCACAAGCACATAGCAATTCAACAACAATATCCACTAGGAATGTATACACAGTATTGACTACAGACTGCCCACACAGCTCATGGGAGTCGTATGTCACTGTGTAAGTCAATGACACTTGGGCACACCCTTTGCAAGCCCATGGAAACGGGAAGCAGGAGGGGTGTGTGTCTCACGAACCCAAGCATCTAACCCAAACTCAGGACAAGCCTGCATGTGCCCAGCCGGAATACAGTGGATGCCCACGGGAGCCACACAAAGCAACACACTGCAAAAAAATAAAAATGATAAAAAAATCAAAAATGGCCATGTGGGGGGCAGTGCGGGGGAGGCCACCCAGGAGGTCCGAGGACAGGGTGCGCACCAACACCCACCTGTGTGGATGTTGGGGAAAAAAAACACCTCCATGGGCTCATGCCCTGCACGGCTATGCCAATGTGAGAGAACTGCTGCTGTTATCATCACCCTCTGCTGCTGCCACAGGAGGTGGTGCTGCCACAGGAGGTGGTGGTGCAATGGGAGGCAACCCACGCAAAGCCCTGGTATGGTCCTCCATGGCAGCAAGCATACGGGTGTGGAAGGTCTCGTTTTGGAGGATTATAGTGCGGAGATCCCCATGCAGCACCTGACGTGATGCACAGATCTCCTCCCAAGTTGCCTGCATCTCAGCTGAGAGCGAACGTGTGAGCCGCTCCAGCTGCTTTTCTGTCCTCAAGTTAGTGGAAGCCTCAAGGTCAACAGGAGTCTCCCTGAGGTGATGGAGTTCTACCCTCAGGGCTTCCCTGTGGCCCTGGGACTCTATTGATATCGATTGGCGTAGAGTCTCCAGTGCTGCCCGCCTGTCCCTGTTGGACGCCAACATGTCCTCCCTGTGTGATTGGCAAATGGAGTCTGTTAACTGCTGTAGTAGCTCCATCTGCCTTTCAGGGGGGACAATGGAAGTGGCCACCCTCTCCATTGCTTGAGCCATCATCTCAACTGATGCTGCCTGTTGGGTTGCCATACCGTAAATGGATTGTTCCCATGCGGTATTGCCTGGTGGCGTACGGCAACCGCGTCGGTAGGCACCACACCTGTTTGAGGCAAGGCGATCTGCGCCTTGCTGTGCCGGCACTGCCTGAGGCTGCAGGACTGCATTCCCCCTCTGATCTGCTGGCCCAGGAACAGGATCAGATGTTGTGGAGTGTGACCCTGCATCCGTAACCGCAAAAGGCGGACTTACCAACACTGACATCCCCATAGAGGGTTCTAACCCCTGGTACAGGTGGGTTGGACAGAACAGAATCCCTGCCAGAAACACTTACCTGCGACGCCACATAGGTTTCATCATCCGAATCAGCACCTGAATAGAGGCCTGGGGAGGTGCACCCAGAGGCACCCCTTGACAGAATGTTCTGCAGCAAGATTGGGTTCTCACCCACCACCACACCACGTCCCCCACTGGTGCCCGGTTGGGCCTGAGATTCCTCCTGGGTCTGCACCATCTCCTCAACCTCAACAGCATCAAGTGCGTCATCCCCTGCAAAAACATGAAAGACAAAAAATGGAAACAGGCATTAGCACCATAGCACACAAATAGGCCTGACAAGCTACATAACCAGTACATGATTTACACGATTTACACATGTCCCACATGACTATAACCCTCCCATGCATGCACTGTCACTGAGTTTGAAGGGGACCCAAAAGGCAGACACTGATGACACCTACATGGAAGAGCAACACATTTGCTGCATGCTGGGTAGCACTGCCATCACACATTGGGCTGTGAGTGGCATGTCCAATACACATACATGACACATGCCATCACACAGATGGCATGTGCCATAGCCATGGTACATTCCACAAGTATATCCATATGTCAGTGAATGAATACTGTCAGCCATCCATGTGAGATGGACATGATGAGATGAAAAATGCTACATAGTGTGACAAAATAGGCATGTGCCACACACTGCAACACATCCAGTGTACAAAAATAGTGATTGCAGGCCGATGTACACATCAATGGTTTGTCACTTCAACATGACAGGAAACAACTATCATGTTCCACATTCAAACGGGCCCCATAACTTCCTGTGATCAGGCCAATACTCAATTAGCCTGAATGGTCAAATCATTCACCTAACAAGGTAACACATGTGGTCCAATGTGGGGTTCATCAATGACAGAAGCATGTCACAAATGTGACAATAGGGCTGAGGAATGCGTACCCAAAGGGGGAGAAATGAAACAATCAGCCTGAACGAACACTGAAAAATACAAACAATGTTGTTGCAAGATGCCACTTCAAGGGCAACTTCCGTAATGTTGAGCCAAATTACTAATGTGGGCAGAAGGGATACTGTCACACCCAAATCCAAGGCCGCTGAATGTTTTGGATGAAGCACATGGGTGACCCATTCCACTCAGGCGCACACACCCTCACATGGCACTCAATCAGAACCCGTCACCCAAACAACATACACGTGCATTACACACACATGCATGGGCACTCACCGGACAATGCTTCATAATCAGGTAGTCCTCCCACACCTTGGATCTGTTCCTCTGTGACGAAGGCCCCAGCAACAGACTCATGTTCAGTGAGTTTGTTGTCCTCTTGTGGAGACCCACCGCCAGTCACCAGAGTAGCGGCATGATTTTAGGCCAGTTTGTTCTTTGCTCTGCGTTTCAGGTCATTCCACCGCTTGTAGCAATCATCAGCTGAGCGCCTCACAAATCCAAGGGCACTTATGCGGTCGGCGATGATCTGCCAGTGTGCCTTACGTTGACCAGGTGTGGTCTTGCACCCTGCAGTCACCAGCATTTCGTGGCTATGTGCCGACACATAGCCCACAAGTGCATCAAGTTCTGTATCATTGAAGCAAGGCTTCCTTGAGGTACCGGAGTGTGTAGCCGTGTCTGGGGTCTCAGCCTGTCGTGCCAGAGCACCCTTCTTCCTCTTCTTTAAAGGTGGAGCAGAACCAGAGTGGCTTACGCCGCTCTGGTCAGTAGGGGCAGAATCACCAGTGGACTGGGTAGTAGGAGTGTGGGAATGCACAATGACCATAGGTCTTGATGCAGGCATTGGTTGCAGGTTAATGTTGGCAGGGGGAACGTCAGTTTGATGGACTGGGACTGACACTGTCCTGGCTGGGAGAGTCAGAGCTGGGGCGGATGGAGCTGCAGCTGCCCCTGCAGCCTCCCCACCGTGCATACTTGGGGCAGCAGATCACATAGCTGCCCCAGATCCACGTGGATTGGTGACAACAACTTGCACCGCCACACGTGGCCTAGACTTGCTGACCTGGAAGTCAGCCAGGGAGTCATCCTGTGCCAGGTCAGGTGCCACAATGGGCTGGTCCAACAGGGGCTGAGCTTGATTGGTGTCAGCCATGTTTCCCTCAACCATGGGTGGGGGGGCATGGGTGTCCCTGATTGTTCCTCCACACATGGGGACATAGGGGCGCCCTGCAAATCCCAGCCACGTCCCCTACCGTGCCCACCACGCCCACCTTTTGAGGGTCGGCCACCTTTGCCTCCCTTACCGCTTGGTCGCCTCCCAGCCATGGCACTGATGATGTTGTGCGTATGGGAGTTGCAGTAAACTATTGTCCTGGGCAATTGGGGGTCAAAGAGGTAGGATATCAGATGGAATTCGTACCCTAGTGCTCTAACAAGGCTGTCTGTTACCCCTGGGGGGAAGATGACGGGTCACGCAAGGCACAGGCAGCCCAAAATCAAAAATAAACGTGCACGCAACCCGTCGTAGACCACGTGCGTGAAAAAATGAACCCGCACTACGCTGTGGCACCCAGAAACACAAAAATAAGCATACGTGTAATACACGCAGCCTACAATGACTTCTGAAGGGGAACGCGACACACGGGGCAAGCACAGTTGCCAAGTACGTGCGAAACTCACCATCTGCCTGGAAAAAGAACGTGAAAAATACGCACATGTGCGCGTTGGCAACACCCCCGCCAAAAGAAGAATTGTACGCTGTCTGAGGAGACAGGTCAAAAAGAGAAATTAACTCTGTTTGAGGAAACAGGCCCAACAAAAAATCAGAAAAGAGCTGTCAGAGGTAAAAGGGAGTATGAACTAGAAACGCTGTGAAGTAATTGCGAAGTACAGATTTCACCCACTCGCTCTCCATGAAAAGCATGTACAAGGAAATGGCGTCCTACACGCAGCTTTTAAACCGGCCCACAGGTACAAGTCAGAGACTCGTGTACGCGGGCGCTTTCATCAAATTACACGCGATGACACTCGGACGTGCAGTTTTTCCACGTGTGCTCCGTCATCACGTGCTATGAGGGAAACACCAGCGCGAGTAATGTAACTTATGCGCCTACGCGCTAAGGGCCTTTGGTCCAATCAAATCGCGGGCGTGTGCTGACGCGCTTAGGCCCTTTCCTCGAATTACATGCTGACGTGCAAGATTTTCACGTGCCAAATCACTCCGTATCAAGCTGGCCACGCGAAAACACACGGAAGACCACGCTCCTGCCCTGAAGGCCATTTTCCTGCCCCCCACACCCCCAAGCACGCTCCCACCTGCCATCTGCTGCTGCCTGACTGCCTGCTGCCCACGTGCCCTGCTATTTGGTGCCTGCACATCAGCCATCTGCAGGGGTTCAGTTGCTGTGTCCACCCCTGCTGGAACAGAAGACTCCCGACTGGGATACCATCGCTCCACAGCCCAGCCCCAGGACCCAGTTGCCCACCCACGCCTGCCTCATGGGTCGCCATGTCGGGGAAAACACCATCTGAGACCACTGGCGACCCCCAGCCAGAGGGGCAGGGGGCCACCAGCTTCAGTCAGAAGGAAGTTGGTGTCCTGGTGGAGCATGTCCTGGGGCATTATGATGCCCTCTTCGGAACATCACGCGCCAACAAGGAAGAACGGGATATGATCTGGGACGACTTTGCGGTTGCCATCAACGCAGAGGGGGTGGCAACCCGCAACATCAAGTCAAGAAGCGCTGGGAGGACTTGAGGTCCAGGACCCTCAACAGGGCCCGGCGCCTCGTGGAGGGGGGACGGGGCAGCATGAGTACCATCCAGATGAGGGTCCTGGAACGCGTAGGCCCAGCGCTCCACGCCCAGATCCTTCGGAGGCAGACCCATCCGGAGTTGAGCAGTAAGTGGCCAAGCATTGATGTGTGAGACAGGGCATGTTGCAGGGTGCTGGTTGTCTGATACTTGCCTGTATGTGTGACATAGGCCATGTACGTATGTGTGTGTGCAGGGACATCATGGTCATGCATGAGAGACCAGTAATGTGTGAACCACATGGTTGGTGCATGTATTACAATGCAACAGGCGGAGCAGCATGCGGAGTGCACACATTAATGCATGCCTGTCTCTGTTATTGGACATGGATGGGGTGTGAGAGATGGGTGCTGCTGTCATGGACATGTATGGTGTCCATGTCTGTGTGTCGGACTTGCGTGTCTGTGACTTGTAAATGCCATGGATGCATGACACATGTCTGTGACAATGTTCAGATTCACTGATGCAGCCTACTCATCTTTGTATCCACTGTGTCTGGGGTGTACGAGGCCAGATGGATGAAACTACGGTGAAGTGTGTGCATGTGATAGGCATGACCCATGATGCATGTGAGTTTCAGACCAGCACTGTATGTTTCAAGAGTCCCTTGGACATGTATGCTAATGTTCATAGCATGCGCCATGCCTGTTACTGCATGTGTTTTGCCTGCACTGACCCATGTGTTGTGGAGGGACATGATGGAAGTGATGTTTGACAGTGCCTCTCATCTGCTATTGCTTCCTGTCTAGGGGACCATTGTACAGTACCCTATTGCTTGTGTTCTATGTCTCCCTCTACACCGCGGCAAGTGATGAAGAGGGCGGAGACAGCGCTGTGGAGCAAAGCGGCGGGGATGCCCCCACCGGCCGGCAACGCAAGGCCCAGTCACCCTCCCAGAATTTACCGGGAGTGAGGGGACTGGTGCTGCATCTGCCACTACGGCTGCAGCGGAGGGGGTGGGTGAGCCCCCACAGGGGCTTGCAACGGCGGAAGACGGTGTGGAGCCATCCAGGTTGGTGGTTTCCACAGAGGAGGAGGAGGCCGCTACTGAGCCGCACATGGGGCCTGGTGGGGGTGGTACCACTGGTGCAGTCCAGGGCCAAGGGCAGGAGGCAGCACAGGTCACCGCGGAGGGGCCTGTGCATGTAGCTGTCCCTGACCCTGTGACTGCACCACCATGCACCAGCAGGGATGCCCCATCCCAGGCCCGTCCGCAGATAGGGGGGATGTCCATGTCATCTGACACTCCTCTACCTGCGGACGAGGTGACCCCTGGCCGTATGGAGAAGGTCCTGATTGGTGTTGCGTTGCGCACGCGTGACATTCGTGATGACGTGCGTGCTTTCCGGGGGGAGCACGCACATCATCACGAAGAGCAGCGTGCCAACGTGGCCCAGGTGGGAGTGTCCATGGTCGGGGGTTTTGTACATGTGTCGGCCACTCTGGCGGCCCTCTCCTCCTCTGTGGAGACTATGCGCCAGTCGTTCTCCATGCCGTCTTCCGGCCCAGATGCCACCAGGGCCCCCTGTGGACCTGCCCTGACCAACGCAGCCAGCTCGGTGGGGATCCCATCCCTGCCACAGTCGGGAGTCGGAGGTCCAGCAGGGGTGGACACCACAGCAACTGGACCCCAGCAGATGGAGGATGTGCTGGCAGCATCAAGCAGGGCACGTGCACGACAGCGTCGGTGGATTCCATCAGCCGGGATGCCGTCGTGCTGGCAGAGGCAGTTGCGTCGGAGGCAGCGGCAGGCTCAACGTGGGAGGCATCATGGCTCGGGGCCATCTACATCAGAGGGGCAGGCATCGGCCGGAGGGCAGGAGGACCCTGGAATGGGAGTGTCTGCTGTGTGGCAGCGGTTGGGCCAGCAGATAGGTGCGGAGCGGCGGCAGGCGTAGGAGGGACGGCTCACAATGGTCAGGGCGGAGAACTCCATGCGCAGGGCGCTGAGGCGGGCTGAGTGCCTCGAGGGAATTCGCAGGGAGTTGGAGGTGGACATGGCGTTATCCCTTTGAGACCTCGGGGACAGAGAACAGGCCCGTCTCCAAGACATTGAACAGGAGTTCGATGATGCCCTGGCCCATGACATCAACAAGTGAGCCGTTGGACTTGCCCGCCGCCATTGCATATAGTTCATTAGTGTTAAGTTTCATTTCTTTTTTCTTTCATTTGGGGCGCATGGACTATGCCCCACATTTTTGTATATAGTTAGTAATTAGGTAGGTTTCATTGTAGGTTTCATTTATGTCGTTGGGCTCATGGACCCTGGATTTGCTATTTGTACATAGTTTTACAGTGGATTTTTCTCCTTTATCTTTATTTTTTTTCACCATGGAGCAATGGATATTACGCTTTTCTTTCCCTTTGGATTTGCTTTGTTGGACGGTGACTTTGGACACATTTTCATTTGGATTCATTTGGATTCTCATTTTATTTATTTATCATTTTTTGGGACATGCTGCATTTTGATTATTATTGGCATTATTGTGTGTTTTTATTTCATTCCCTTCATTTTGACTTGAATACATTTTTGTTTCTTACTTCAATGTGTGGTCTTCTCTCATTGGTTTCATGTATGTCACAATGTGGGTTTTCTCAGTCATGTGTTGGCATTGTGTGGGTCTGACAGACTTGTATTCATGCGCATACTGCTTATTTGTGATCTATCATGTAATGGTGATTTCAATTTGGAGTCGATGTAAAGCTTGGTTGGGTGTTTGGACTGGGGTGGCGTGGGGTGGGATTTGTGTGGCCGGCGGACATGTGTCGGGGCCTGCTGGCAGGTGCCTGTCAATGATGGGGGGGTGGGGATGCAGGGGGTCATGAGTGGGGGCCTGCTGGCAGGTGCCCCTGACTGCTGGGGGGTGGGGGTGCAGGGGGTCATGAGTGGGACATGAGTGGGGGCCTGCTGGCAGGTGCCCCTGACTGCTGGGGGGTGGGGGTGCAGGGGGTCATGAGTGGGGGCCTGCTGGCAGGTGCCCCTGACTGCTGGGGGGTGGGGGTGCAGGGGGTCATGCGCTGTTGATCAGTAGTGCAAGGTGACATGTGGCTTGGCTGGGGGGCAGGCCATGGAGGATGGGCTGCCTGCGGGGCATGACCAGGGGTGCAGGGTAGTCCCCTGTGGTGTGGGCTGCCTGCAGGGTCCGTGGAGGGTGTAGAGGGAACACCTGGGAGGACCCACACTGCCAAATCACATGTAGGACTCCCATGCACCCCCGAAATACACGTACCCTGCTGAAATCGCGTGTGAAACTTCCCGCGCACCCCTAAAATACACATACCCTGCTGAAATTGCGTGTAAAACTTCCCGCACACCCCTGAAATACACGTACCCTGCTGAAATTGCGTGTAAAACTTCCTGCGCACCCCTGAAATACACGTACCCTGCTGAAATCGCGTGTTAAACTTCCTGCGCACCCAGTAATACACGTACCCCGCTCGCACAGGCCCTTTCGCATGTGAAACTTCCCGCGAACCCCAGTTATACACGTACCCCACTCGCACAGGCCCTTTCGCGTGTGAAACTTCACACGAACCCCCAAAATACACATACCCTGCTGAAATCGCGTGTGAAACTTCCCGCGAACCCCAGTTATACACGTACCCCACTCGCACAGGTCCTTTCGCGTGTGAAACTTCACACGAACCCCAGTAATACACGTTCCCCGCTTGGCGTTTGCTGTTTGGCAGCCCTGTAAACTGGTCCAGGGTTAGCGCAGCCCTTTGCGCTGGATTGGGGATTTTGATGGCTTTTCCTTGCGCTAGGGGCGTTCTTGGGGGCTTAACTGGCGCTGCTGCAGGGTTGCTGCGCCACTCTGTGCCACGGCTGGTTTTGGAGGCGAAAATCCATGAATACGCTGTGCGGTGAAATCGATTTTAGCGCACTCGGCTGGCGCAGACATTCGCACGCGCACACTGTGCGCCAGCCGCGTGCGCCACTTTTGTGCGAAATTCTAGGAATTACCCTGTAGATGTTTTTGAATTCTCAAAAATCTTTCCTAAGTAGAGAATTCTTTTTTTGCTGTGGATCACGGGCAGACCAAAACCAAGTGATACAATGTCTCAATAGATTCAGAATTAAAGCAAAATCTACATTTCAAATCAGGCCCCTTCCATTGTTTCCCAGTGATAAAAATCTTTTTAGTATGATTTAAATTAAATCGAAATCTCAAAAATATTGATCGTAAAAAAACTACTAGGGAACAATGTCGGGTATTTCGGCGCTGTGTTGTATGATCAGCATGAACTTCACAATTACGAAAAAGATTGTGTTGCAATCTCGAGTACATTGTCTCAACCCAATTCTTCCAACATAATTTTACTTTAATCGCTGAAGGGTTGAAGAGTATATTCTCCTCTGTTGTTCCAAAATCTATCAAGATTACAACACATGCTGATTGATCCCCCACATGTTTAAAATTGGCTCACTCTGTGAAGCTAGAACCCCTTTCAGTAGCTCAAAGCTTCTCACCGGTGATTCAGCAATACATTTCTGGTACAAAGACAAAGGGCCTCATTATGAGTCCGGCGGTAACCGTGGCGGTAAAACCGCCTGGTTACAGCCAGACTCGTATTACCATTCCGCCTCCATGACTCCCAGAAATACCAGTGCATTACGACCCTGGTGTCCCGGGAATTCTGGAGGCGGAATTTGGTTAATCCCCTTTCCCATTGAGTCCCATAGGACTCAATGGGAATGGGGAAGTGGAAACACAGGCATCATCGCTGGTGTTTCCACGTCCGCCTGCAGGCGGGCGGTGTTAAACCCGCCAGGTCAGACCTGAAGGAACATCACCTCCCGCCTGCAGGAGTCGGGATCGGGCGGTCCGGAATTAACAATGGCGGCGGGTTTACCGCCACTGTTATTTCCAGACCGCCCGACCTGTAATGAGGCCCAAGGACTTCCATGCTACCATTGCATGTAGCGATGTGAGGCCCAGCTCATACCTTATAACTGCCACTGGAGTACATTTCAGGACACACAAGACCTTTCTCCAAAACGACCCCTCAAAAACTGTCCACCAAGAGTGAGCGGTTGAGAAAAAGACTTCAGCCCCATAGGTCAATATTGCAACTACTTTCATCTTGTAGAAGGTTATGAGTCAACATAACCTCTTTAATAAAATGGAGCCCTGGGCGACTAGATGTTTAACTTTTATCTTCAATTGTAATATTTTTGGTCCGTCGTTTACACTTGTGTTTACCAACATACCTAAATAGTGAAAACGTTCACTGTTGCTATTAGTTTCTTTCATTTAAAACCAAGTGGGTGTTTGACCCTATCGCCCTAAGGCAGATTGCAGTGTCAAAAATGTTGTTTTGGGCACGTTAATCCTCAACTTGTTTCTGTCCACGTATAGCTGTAAAGCCTTTAATTGACGTTGAAGGCCTATAGGTGCTTGGTCCATAAGGACCAAATCGTCCGCATAAAGAAAATTCCCAAACGGATGCCCATTTAGCCTGGATTTAGCCTGGAGAACTTTCTCACGAGACCACGAGGGCTCTCGATGTGGATCACGCCATGCACCTGGGCACGAGGGTGCACGAGTATCAAGCTGAGACTGCTCCTTGCCGGCTTCCTCAGAAGGCGCAGACGGAGCCCTGCCCTGCTTTACAAAAAGCTTAAGCATCTCTAACCAAAAGCGTCCCACTCTGCCGGTGTTGACATTTTGGTCGGGCATGTAACCCTCTCGGGCGTACCTCTCGAAGAAGGCGACTGGAAGTGCCTTCGTTTTGAATGCCTCGATGAGGAGGAAGAGTGGCGGGAACCACTACGGGGCCGAGAGCGCTTAGCTTTCTTCCGACTAGGAGAGTCGCCCCTCGAGACGTCGGTCGAAAGCCCAGCCGGTTGGGTTTTTCGTGGTTTGGATACCTTGCCTACCTTCAACCTCCCCTGTCATTCTCGTAAGGCCTTCCCCATCATGGACTGACACTTCAAGCAGGTATCCGTCTAGTGGCCCTCGCCCAGGCACCACAGACAGACCCGATGCGGATCCGTAATGGACACCTTGAAGCCACACTCCTTACATTTCTTAAACCCGGAATGAGGAGTCGTTGGGGTAGAAGACAAAGACATTGTCGAATAAAGAGATAACAGCAGTACTGTAGAAGTACGTGGCGCGCTGTATTTCATGAAGCAAACACGTTTGCGTAAAAACAGAACTGAGGCCAATGGGCGCTGTGCGTGCTACTTATAAAATTGGATGACGTCACCCTCGACGGAGGCCTTCGAGGGAAATTGACTCAACGCCATCGACGCAGGGCGCCCTCTGCTGAAAGATTTCCGAAGTAGCCAAAGCTGGGCATTACATGTCAATGAGAAATACATTGGAGGACACAATCCATACAAATAATGGTTTACCCATTATACCTCCGAGCCTACGCAATTGATAAATTGCCACATTTCTCAAAATGTCTTGCTCCGCAAGTTTAATCTTGTTCCATCCTCCACCTAAGTGCTGTGACCCAGTTCCTATATTTTTGTTACCGTTTTTTCAAAAGCACACTGGTATAAGGACCCTGGGTCGCACTTATTTTTTTAAAGTCTGATGTGAGCATCCTTTCTTCATGCGCAACAGCTGCGTTATAAACATGGAATAGAAGGATAGAATTTGCGGCTAACCATCCCGCTGCACATACAAAAGCCATTAACAATCACAGGTAATAAATGGTGGCAAACTTAATTATTCTTATGTTCCACGTTGTCTCCCCACAACTTATGTTCCAATTTCCTTATATTTCGGGTCGTCATTCGTAATCGGTTGCAACCCTGGGTAACCTCCAATTCAATAGCACAGGACTTTTTTACAAGACTCGTATGTGTTAACCAAGACATATGTAAAATGTTGTGGTCAAGTCTTTGAAGATAGCATTTCAAATCCTCTAAGAGCCGCTACGAGACTCCCACTAACAAAAATGTAATCAATTTAAGCACTTTTCGCAAATTATGTTTGGATCTCGTAGGCATTCACAGCATTAATTCAACGTGTCGGAGAGTGTTTCTATGAACTTTCCGTCTTCATTACCCCCAGGGTTCCAAAATATATTGCATATTATGTACCACAGACTCTGATTTGTGTTTACTTTCTATAACCACTATTTGTATATAGGGCTTAGGATGTTTAACCATTTCGATCTCCATATTGGAGCCATTCTTTAAGGCCATAAGAAGGCCCAAGGATAGTCGACCTTTCAGGCCCTTGTTAGCAAGGTGCAGGATGATTAGATAACCGTCCAATACTGGTGCTTCGCGTAGCCACGTTTCTTGTAAGTACAGAATTGTAAAGGTCCCCTCCCAAGCCCTCATTTTTTGGGGAAAAACCACTAGTTTTTCCTATACCAAACCCAAAAGAACCAGTTCTTGTCATTTGGGAAACTCCACCAAATCATTATCTCTCGTCTCAATTGTCCTCAACTTTGAGATGCGGTGGAAGAGCCTCAGCACGTTATATCTATTTAATATTAAACCATCCCCCAAACTAAACAATTTAAGTGATTTCAACCCGGCACTCTACCTAAGTCAATGCCTAGCGTGTGTTGCACAGCTGGAACCCTTAATTATTTATTTATGTCTATAAGTTCTTTTATTTCTGAATGGTGTACCCTTATATCACGCCCCTCAATTTGAATCCCCCCCAGTCACACTGAACCAGGAAGCAAGCTGTTTTGCAAAGTTAAAAATATTTTGTGGATTTTCACATATATATATATATATATATATCACTATTTAATGGTTTATACAATGATCACCAATGGGGTGATGTCGCAATAAATCTCTAATCAGAATTAGTAATGATAGAAAAACAATGCAGCATAGAATAATACTTTGTGTAGGTTCAATGAAAAATGCAATGTAATTACTCTCTCCCCCTGCACACTACTCAAGCCCCCCAATATGCAGTATAAAGAGATCGAAGGAGAGAAAACAGGTTTCAGGAATATACACACAACAAATACCTATCAATCCCAATTTCCCCCAGCAAACACAGAGAACAACAGGAATGATTGCAACTTTTCAAAATGGTTTTGAATGTGGCTTTGAATGAATGATAAAAAACACTGAAAATTGATTTAATTCACTAAAATGGATTCAATACTAGTGGGAGCAGCTTTGTATGGTTTCAGATAAACACTATCAATGATTGAGTAACTAGCAGGTTGAAAACCTAATTCTGAGGTCAGATGCAATGTACAGCTGTTTCACACGTGATGGATTGAAGCCAAACGAAATATTTGCGGCAAACGTTTCCGCGTGCGGTAAGCACGATTGCAGAAAAACTATAAGGAGTTGGGATGCGGTTTTGGATTTGAAAGCTGAGGATGTTAGCTTCAATTAGACACTTAAATTCTGTTTCTAGCATACACAGTGAAGAAGTTATGAAGGTTTTTGTAGAGGTCTTTTTTTTCAGAAAGAGTCAAAATATGTAAAACAAGGTTGAGCTTTTTAAAATTACAAACAAGGTTTCTTACGCTAGGCAGACTATGAAGCCACAAACTACACGACAGCACAGCCCAGCGACGCCTCTGGATGGTTTTTGCCCGCCGAGATGCTTGCGTTTCTTCAGCAAATATATTAGCGCAAAGATGATTTTAACACTACTATTACCAAAGGGCTATAGGGATGAGAGAAAAGTTCAGGTAAGACAAAAGATTTTCTACAATGCAGTTTTGGATATAATAGAATGGGTTTGGATAGTATTACTTATGGATAATATATTTGCTAGCGACAATCCTATGCTATGGATACTCACTACCAGTGTTTGGAATGGACCCGTCAGAGATCTGGTCAGGGATACTATCTGGACTGGAATTCTGCTAGCACACCGGACTGGACTCAAGGCGCTCTGGTTCTGCACTCAGCACGGCACTCTGAACACTGCACGGCAGGATTGGACTGGATCTGACGGGTTGGTTCTGGTTTGCAGTTATCTGGTCACAGCTCTGCTCTACTGGGTTGGATCTCTGGATTCTGGCAAGAATTCTTAGCAAGAAAGCAGCCACAGCACAGCCAGGCTGTTCTTTTTTTTTGTTCCCCTTGGAGGTCTGGGGTAAAATCTGGTTTTAGGATTTATTAAAGGCCAAGCTGAGAAGGGTTCAGCTTTGGAAATGGACCTTTCTGCTTTCAAAGTTCTGGAGTCTGGAATATGGATTTCTCTTGCAAAGTGCTCTGCCAGCAATCGGATGGTGGGTGAATCTGTGTGTGTGTTTCTAGGTCCTAAGCTATCTCTATTTATGTATTTTCTAAAAGGGTGGATATGCTGACTTCTACTGGGCACACCCCATAGATATTCTATTGGTGAGGGTATTTCCTCTCCCCTGATTTGAGAAGAAAACGGTGTCATGATGACGCTGTGTTTTATGATCCAGGGAGAACCTCCCCTTTGTTTCTGCACAGAAAACCTATTTGTCATACAAGACATAGTTACAATTTTACAAACTTGCTAGCAACAGCATATTGACATCACAGATTTGGTGGAGCAAGTATTCATCCGAGCCCCATCACGGTGAGAGCTTGGGTCTCGATGTGGCAATTCTTCGCACTTTTTGGTCCGGTACCCAATGTCAGATTTGTCCACATTTTTACACATATGTGCACATGATATCTGGGCATAATCATGTGAAGTTTCATGTTTCTGGCATCACCACAATTGCTACAAAACCACAAAATATGTAGTCATGTCCCTGAACATAGCACAGAGTTCTGAGTAGTTTTAAAATGTGACCAAAATTTTTATATTAACAATACTGTCATTTTACAATTTTTTTACAATTTTGCACAATCCTGTCAGTCCTTTTCAAAAATATACTTTCTTGTGCTTTAAGAATACATATAACTGTCTGTCCCGCCTCCAAAGTTTTGGTGGGTCAAGAGCAATCTCCGCCTCTGTCCTTTGGCAGGGGCTTCTGTTGACAGTTGCATCTGCATATCTTTTCAATCAAGGGAGTCTTTTGTCTCTCCCCAGAGCATCAGAGCAAAATCTCCTCCCCTCTTAATTAACACCTGACTGGGAGTTCCTGGGCTTTGATGAGAAGCAGGAGAGATGCCTTTTGTTTGGGGCACGCTGTGGAATTTGCTTTGAAGTTCTGTGACTGGCATCAGAGGTTGACTTTAAAAATCCACTTTGTTTAAATTTTTCTTTGATGATAAACTTACGTTTTCAAAACAGGCCAATAAATCTCTAATTCCAGTCTTTTAAACATAGAGATTAAATGGTTGCAACCTATATTGCTTTTGATGGCAAGTCACTTAATTCCAACCATTTGATTTTCTGCACAAGTTTAAGCTTCCAATGTACTTAATTGACAGCTGTCACACAGGCAGCCGGCGGTACTGCGTCCATATTCTGACAGATTTTTACAGACAAGCACACTTTTTAATGTTGATATTCTTGTGATGGAATCTGCTTTTCCTGACATTGTGTGCTTATGTGGATTCTTTAAATAAAGTGACGGGTAACACCCAGCAATGATGTTGGATCTTTTCTGATGTTTGGGAACCATTATTTGGTAATTTCAGCAACCAAGGAAAAACAGATTTCAGTGCACTTCTGGGTTTCCTTGCAATAAAGCACTGCCTTTCATGAAGTTTCCATTTGTACTCTGTGGGCAGCCCAATGACAGGTTTCAGCAGTGTGGTCTCCTGTTCCACTACTGACACAGGCAAAGTAGATTGGCAGCCAACTTTCTGGTTTCACTGCGCAATTCTCAGAGGTTTAGCGCGCATAGGGCTTTTTGCTGCCATTTCTTTGGTTCTGGTGCCACCAGCACACAGTGATGTCGCAGGGCAGAGCCAGTGGGTCAGGACATCCCACAACAATCTTTCTAAGCTGGCACAATAACTTTTCTTATTGCAGGGGTTGTGAGACAACTCCCTATGATCTTATAAGTATGTTTCAAGGTTACTCTTCATAAACCTAGGCTCGCCCAACGCAGCAGTAATTTTCCTCCAAAATCTGAAAGGGTAAGTTTGTATCAGAATGAACAACCCTCCCTCCTTTCTATAGATACAATGCCTGACACGTCAGTAACTCCTGAGGGTCTTCTCTTAACTTAAAATTGTCCAGTAGAGCTGCTACCTGCACAGCTGCCTGGTGCCTTTGTTCCAGAGTTGAAAAGAAAAGAGTTCCTTCTAAATACAGAATGTTCACACCTTTCTCAGATAATGCTTGTTTCAGTACTACCGTTTCTTCACAGGTCACCACTGTGTTAGACACCCTTTGGTGCCTTGGTTCCAGGGTACTTACCAGATAGTGATTACACTAGCGTTAAGGGCTTGGGTGCGTGCACTGAGTTTTGGTCTATCTCCATATCTTTATTGATTTTGTCAATCTCATTTTTTTTAGAATTATAGCCAAAGTGCAACAATCCTTTCCGGTTTGTACACTCTGGTCTTCATTTCTTTGGCGTCCTTCCTCAGATACTACCCTGCACACTTTTGTTGATGGCAGAACACATGGTATGTTGGCCCCTAACCTTACAGCAGAAGTCACGAAAGCCCAGCATGAAATTATTTAGAATGGAGGAAATGGGCAGGGGCGGCTCAAATGATCGAACTGGAGCATAAAACTGTGTCAGGAACCCATGAAAAAGTGGCCTGCAGTTGCAAATAAATATTCATTCCTTTAGTCACAGACTGTTTGAATAGTACCCAAGGGGGTGTTTTTTATTAAAATGTAAGCAAATTGTGATATTAAAAGAATATTTATGACATCCACCAGGGGGCGCCGAGATGCACTGACGCATCCGCACTGGTCTCCTCCAAAGGGCGCCGTAAGAGGGACCTGAGCCCCCCCAGACCCCTAGGAGTGCAGTGTTGACACCCCCCCGCGGATCACTGACTCAGCGGAGCCCCCGCGGACCCCAACTCCGATCTCCCGGCGTGGAGATTTCGCCGAGATCGGACCCTCGGAAAGAGGAGGGAGGAGGAGCTCCGCCTTCCCCCGCGCAGCGGCTCCGCAGGAAGTAACGGAGAGCCGCGGCTCGGACAGGCCCCGCGGGTGCTGCCCCCCTCCACACCGAACTTCCCTGGGGCGGATCCCGCCTCCCCAGGGCCCCGAGCGGGACCGCATAAGGCCTCGAGCAGTACACGGCTCAGAACCGGGAGAGGGAGTGAGCCCAGCCTCCCCCAGCATCGCGACCCCTTGCGCGGGGCGCCGGCAGGCCGCGGCCTACGTGAGGCCTACACCACAGCCGGTCGGCGCGGAAGAGCGCCCCCCCCCGCTTCCCCCTGGACCTCGTAGCGGGGGCTTACGAATCCTCCTGAATCCAGACAAGATCATGCAGTGCTCCGGGCTGCTCCCCGCTTCACCGGCTGATCGAGCCTCCCCCGAGCCCACCGCTGGACTGTGGAGCTGGCGCAGGAGTGCACTCAGGAGGCACGGCCTGCCCCCCAAGATCTTCAACCCCATCGACGGCCGTGGGGCCAGTCTTCGTCGGGGACCCCCAGAGGCGGAGGCCCCCGCAAAGGTGCCCACGACAACCCCTCCACCCCTCCCCAGGCGGGCCTTCCCACACAGCTTGGGAGCCGCACGACGGGAGCTCAGGGGCGAAGGCGCCCCAAATCAACAACCTGCAATCTGCATCACGGAGAAAGGGATACCCCCCGGGCCAACCACAGCGTTTATCGAAGGACTCCAAAATAGTGACCACAAAGGCTTGAATCAAACCCGGGACGAGGAGTGATAGGCCTGTATCGGCTGTGCCTTGGAGACTTGGCCTGAGCAACCTTCCGCTGCCCTCCCCCTGGTGTAATCTGGTGACCCGACGGTACTGCCCATAGGGCCTAGGGCATTAGGCAGAGGATCCCGTGGAGATGGTCAGGGGAGGCCTATGAACTGGAAGGAATCCCTGCAGAGATTTCGACGCGAACCCCCAGGCTCGCCAACCCGCCCAGAGATGGCGGCCCCGGCACCCCTGGACATGTCTGACACTAGCACGGTCACCAAAGGCATGGCGGCCCTCCTTGAGGAAATAAGAGGCTTCAGAGCAGACATAACACTACGGCTGGATACCCTGGATAAAAAAGTGGACAACATAGACGACAGGGTCCAGGCGCTTGAAAACAACACAGCCTCGAATGACATTTTCGAGACGCAATTCGACATGCGCCTATCGGAACTCGAGAGGAGAGAAGAGAAATGTTCCCTAAAACTGGATGACCTGGAAAATAGGGAACGACGCTGCAATCTTCGCTTTTTGGGGTTCCCGGAGCGGGAAGGTGAAACGCAAATGGACATAATCAAAGCTGTGAACGCAGTAGTGGGATCGCTCTTCGATGGGGCGAACACGAATGAACCCACAATTGACAGAGCTCACAGGGCGGGAGCGATCAACAGAGGCCCCAGGTCCATTCTCGTGCGTTTCCACTACTTCACGGAGAAGAACAAAATTCTGGAACTGGCACGTAAGAGGGGCCCGGTGGACTGGGAGGGAGCCCGGATTTCGGTGTACCAGGATCTGTCCGCCTTCACCCTGGCAAGACGTCGTCTCTGTTCCCCGCTGACGAAAATGCTCCAAACCAAGGGGGTCCGATACAGGTGGGGATACCCTTTTTCGCTTTCCTTTGAATTGGAAGGGTACAAATACGCCCTGGTCACGGAGGATGACATTCGCAGGGTGTCGGGCGAACTTCTCGGAGAACCAAACGTGGAAGGGGAAGACCGAGATCATGGAAGAGAGCCCGTCGGACACGGGAGAATTAAGGCTTCCCAGGAGAGACGTAAAGTCCGAGGCCACAGGAAGTTCAGAAGAGTGGCTCCGGCATCCCCTGGGCAACCTGACACTTGAGGAACCCCAGGAAGCTTCACGGTCTAGTTTGATTTCCACGTCATTGGGGAAGCACTGTGATTATTTGTATTCTGAACATGATAGGGGGGGGGCTCAGGTTGTGGTTGTTGAAGAGTTTATGAGCCCGGAGGAGGGAGACAATGGTGGCCTGGCTCAGCGACAGGATGAAGCCGCTGGTCTACCAGGCGTTCAGGGGGGAGGTGGGAGGGGGGAGGGAAAGGTTGGGGTTAGTTCGAGAGGTTTCTAATGGGGCCAAGCCAAGTTTTCTGGTCTGTTTTGCAACTGTGGTTTTGTTATTGGACTATAGCGGGGGGTGGAAGCACTGCGGGAGCGCTGGAATTATTCGCCCCGAGAAGGGAGATATGAGCTCTTACCATTGCTATGATGGATGATTCCTTGCAATATTTGACAGTGGGTTCGCTAAATGTGCGGGGTCTCAATTCTCCCACCAAAAGGTCGTTGCTGGTGAGGGAATTCACAAGGCTCCGACTCCATTTCTTATTCGTACAAGAGACACATTGGGTGCGGGACAGGGAACCAAAGCTGAGAGCTAAAGCTATCGATCAAGTCTATGCAGCGTCCTTCCGGGCCAAGAAACGGGGAGTGGCCCTATTGGTCTCCCCTGGGGCTCACTTCGTTCTCAAAGCCCAGAGGTCTGACCCGGAGGGACGATATATCATGGTTAAAGGGGAGGTGAGGGGTCGGCTGTTCACTCTGGTTGGTATTTATGCTCCGAATGAGGCGCAAGATGGCTTCTGGATGGGGATGAGAGAGAAAATCGTGGCTTTTTCCGAGGGTACTTTACTGGTTGGGGGGGATTTTAATATGGTTCTTTGCCCTGATAGAGACAGGAGCTCGCCCAATCCATGCCCTAACCAACGCCTCCAAAAAAAACTGGCCGAGGAATTTCAATCAGTTAACGACGATTTGGGCTTGTGCGACACACACCACACAGAAAAAGATCGAGACCCCGACTTCACTTTTTTCTCGAAACCCCATGCTACTTTCTCCCGTATTGATTATATCTTGGTTGACGCCACGATCCGCTGCTACATGATAA
This sequence comes from Ambystoma mexicanum, assembly GCF_040938575.1. Lineage (NCBI taxonomy): Eukaryota > Metazoa > Chordata > Amphibia > Caudata > Ambystomatidae > Ambystoma > Ambystoma mexicanum. Next base: position 917,278,709 of record NC_090926.1, on the reverse strand, counting down.
AGAGGTGCGACGATCCCTCCTTACAGCCATCACCGAATATTTCTCTATCAATGACAACGGGGAGGTCGGAGTTTTGGGTGTTTGGGAGGCATTCAAGGCGACCATTAGAGGCATTCTCATCGAGACAGGTTCAAGAAAAAAGAGGGAGAGGGGTCAGGAGGAGACACGGTTGAGGAAAAAGATAGAGGCTATCCAACCTGGTGGGAAACTAAAAACACAAATGTTCCCCGGGAAGTGGGAGGAACTCCAGAGGTTGCGCTCAAGCCTGGCAGACCTCCAGGTGGGGCAAACAGAAAATAACCTGTCCTTCCTGAAACAGAAGTACATGGAAAAGGGGGAAAAGGCTGATAAAATACTTGCTTGGAGGCTCCGGGAGCTCAGAAATAGTAGGAGGGTTAACTCCATCCGGCCACCGGGAGGAGAGCCAACTGTAAGAGATAGCAAAATAGCTGAACACTTTCGCCACTATTATGAACGCTTATACAGCTCGGAATACGTAGGGGACGGAACCGAGATAGACAGCTTCTTGGACTCTCTCCCGATTCCCGGCCTCTCACCTGAAAAAGCGGACATACTGGATCTCCCCGTGTCTCCAGAGGAGATAATAGATACCATATCCTCCCTGAAGAGTGGAACAGCCCCAGGCGACGATGGGTTCACAGTCAAATTTTATAAGACTTACCGGTCTACGCTAGCCCCGTTTATGGCCAAAATGTTCAACTCAGCGCTGGACCGGGGCACCCTCCCACCTTCGATGATGTCAGCTCTGATAGTAGTAATCCCCAAAGAGGGGAAGGACCCTTCCCAGTGTCAATCGTATCGCCCCATTTCCCTTCTTAATGTGGATGTCAAGATTCTGGCCAAACTTCTGGCGAACAGACTGGCGAAACTCCTCCCCGCACTTATACATGGAGATCAGGTAGGGTTCATCCCAGGACGCCAGGGGTCCGATAACATACGAAAGACCCTAGGCCTCATGTACGAGACCTCGAGGCAGGGGAAAGAGGGCTACCTGCTAGCTTTAGATTCAGAAAAGGCCTTCGACCGTGTCGAGTGGCCTTATATGGGCAAAGTTCTCCAGAAAATGGGCCTCGGGGAGAATTTTTGTAGATGGGTCTCGACACTATATAATACCCCCACGGCAAGAGTTTTGGTCAACGGCGGCACGTCGGAACCCTTGGCTCTATCTAGAGGAACCCGGCAAGGCTGTCCCCTTTCCCCCCTTCTATACGCTCTGGCAATGGAGCCTCTGGCCATGGCGATCAGAGAAGACTCTGAAATTACGGGGATATGCTGTGGCGACTGCGATTTTAAACTCTCACTATTTGCTGACGATATCTTGGGGTACCTAACCAACCTCCAGGTCTCACTACCTAGATTATTTGATCTTATAAACCTCTACGGGGCCTTCTCGGGGCTTAAGATAAATGCCTCCAAGTCTAGTATTATGCCAATGGGTCCCGGGGACAAATACGCTGGGGATCGATCGGAAATCTTGGGAGTGAGGATAGAACGTGTGTCCACCAGGTATCTGGGCACCAGCATTCCTAGGAACCTATCGCTACTATATCAGTTTAACTTCCCGGAGATCTTGGCCAAAATCAGCAGCGATCTCAAACGCTGGGCTCACCTTACACTCTCCTGGTTTGGCCGTATGGTGACGGTTAAAATGAATGTATTACCTCGCCTCCTGTATCTCTTCGCAGCCCTCCCTGTGGTCATTCCTGAATCCTTCTTCGAGGTTCTACAGGCCCGAGTTCTCCAGTTTATATGGGACGGTAGGAGGCCAGGAGTCAAATTCTCCACCTTGACCTGCCGAAGTCTCACGGTGGATTCGCCCTCCCCGACTTCAGACTATACTATAAAGCCGCTCAGCTCCGGGTGATGATGGAGCACATGCGAGAGGATATGAGGACGTACTGGACATATATAGAGGATATCCACACCCACCCTAAAAAAGTTAGAGATCTACTATGGGCCTCCCCTAAAACCATCCCCTCCTATCTTAGAGAACACCCCACACTGGCAGTCCTATGGGCACTCTGGAAGCCAAATAAAGATAACAAAAAGCTGTCGTCCTGGCCGGCCCCTTTAACATCGCTATGGGGTCCCCCTATCAACCTAGACACCAGAGGCTTCCGCGACACGCAAGCTTGGTCAGACATGGGGTTGGAGAGAGTTTCCCAGCTCTCCCGTGAGGAGGGCTTCATAGACTATGAACAATTGACCGAAGCACTGGGTGATAAACCACCATCGATCTTTGAGTACTTGCGTTTGAAGGGAATTCTGACTCACCCTCGGTGGGCTGACAACCTAACCCGCCCCCTCACCCCCTTTGAAGAAGTAATAGCTAAAAGTGTCTCTCGAAAGGGCTCCCTGTCCAAGTTCTACAGTACCTTGATAACAGCTAATCTGGAGGGTAGGCAACCCTTCAAACGTATATGGGAAGAAAGGCTGGGCATGGAGTTGGATGACCATACATGGAGGGCAGTTTTCAAAACCGTATTTACCGGTACTCTGTACACCGCAGCCATGGAGCATAGTTTCAAGATTCTCCACTCCTGGCATCGCCCCCCAGCCACCCTCTCCAAAATGTTTGCAGAAGTATCCCCCTACTGTCCTAGGCTATGTCACCAAAGAGGCACATGGTTCCATATGTGGTGGGGATGCCCGGTTATTCAGGTGTACTGGTCGGAGCTTCTCAGCTGGATCAAGGATATAGAGGGGTTCTGTCCATCGCTTCTCCCCTTAGAAATCCTCCTGGGTACTCCCATGCCGGAAACGGAACAGAGTGCATTCCCGAGGGTCATCGGGGCCATGCTGAGGGCGGGGAGGCTGGCATTGGCCCAAAAGTGGAAAAGCCCCTTAGCACCAACTAAGGAGGAATGGCTCTGTAAATTAAGAGCTATATTTACTTATGAAAAACTTACGGCAGTGAAAAACGACAAAGTCTCAGAGTTCTCACAGGAATGGACAGCAGTTCTCCTCCACGATGAATGCGTCTCTATGCGACTGTAATGATGGTGCCCAATATGTATCCCCCGGGCCTACCCCAGCGCTGGCCCTAGAACTGGAGACTGTCCATCACTGTGCTCTGAACCGCGCTGCTCCCACGATGTCAAATTGTATAACAAGTGCATATAATGATGTTCGAAAGTTCTCACTGCTGCTTCTGTAACCTGCAAAAACCTCAAAACTTGGTATGTTGCAAAGTTGGGGGGGTGGGGAGGGTGGGGGAAGGGGATTATGTTGAAAAAGTTGGGGGGGTGGGGCGGGAGGGGGGGAGGCGGGATGGGACTAAAATGTAAAAAATACCGGCAGTTATGTTTGCTTAATGTGTTGCTGGCAGGGATTGCTTGCGCACCCTACCTTATGTGTACTATGTCAATAAAAACAAAGTTAAAAAAAAAAAAAGAATATTTATTCAGCAACAATGGTCAAAACTACTAACTGCATAGTGAAGTAATTCATCAAAGTGGCCCATTTTGACTGCCCCACACTAGCATTTTGCATTTTTGGTACTGCCATTGCCCTATTGCCCTATAGGCCAGTCCAAGCCTGGAGGCTCATCCATAATGGACGAGGGGGCGTCCACTCACTTAACGACTCACCCATTATGGAGGAGTCCAGGAGCCAGCCCAGTGAAACACTGAGCTGAGCTGCTTTTTCCAGCTGAGGGAGTGCTCCTGGGCTGGCTGAACTGTCAAAGGGAAACACTGATTCCCTTTGACAGTTCAGTTCACCAGCAGCACATGCTCACTGTACCCTCCTACATCGATTTCAGATATTATAGAGGCTATATATACATGGAGAAAGGTACTACACATAATTGGGCCTCAGGGGCGCCTACCACTTGATACATATTAGACCCTGCAATGAGTGGAAGTCGGCATTCAGGATGACTTTTGGCCTCTATGAGTAATGAGTTATGCCAATCGTGTTGGTCAATGCCCAAGCTGTATTTCAACGCTCCATAGACAAAGTATTTGCGGATGCCCTGTATTGGTTAGTGGTAGTTTATTTCAACGATATGCTGGTGTATTCTCCAACCATGAAAGAACACATAGCACATGTCTCAGAGGTTCTTAACCATCTGACATGACATAGGCTGTATGCCACACCCAATAAAGCATGTTTGAAGCCACTTCCATCTACTATTTGGGATATGTCCTCTCAAAAGATGGAGTAGCTATGGATCCCCATAAAATAAAGGCAATCAGTGAGTGGCCCGCACCTTCAACCGTGAAATTTGGAAAAATGTCTACAGAAAGTTCATTTGAATTTTCTCTGGGAGTCTTTAATCTATGAGCAATCTCCTTCGGAAAGGGATTCTATTTCGGTGGATACAGGAGGTTGACTCTTCTGAAAGGCACTAAAATGGGATTTTACCCAAGGACCAATTCTGTCAGCTGAACACCAGTTGCCATTTTATAGTGGAGAAAGATGAACCTGAAACAGACATAGATGATGTACTGCAGAAACAATCCGTTGACTCACCCAATTGCATATTTATCACAAAGACTTACCAGCAGTGAAGAACATTAGTCTGTCCTGGAGCACGAGCTGTTAGCTCTTAAACGAAAATGTCAACAATAGAGGCATTTTCTTCTTGGGGCCACGCGTTCTGTGGAGTTTAGAAAGGACCATAAAAACCTGCAAGCCTTACGACACATGGAGTGTCGCAACAGCAGGCAACCTGTTTGGGTGTACATTTTTGCCCAATACGATTTTTATTTCACCTACATACTGGCTACTAAGAACATTTGGTCCTGCACCTTGTCCAGGCAGTCAACAATCGCCAGGAAAAAACATTGTATTTCCTGAATGCTTTAAGGCCAACAAGAACTTTGTTTTTCTCAGTCATCCCTATTTTGGAACAAGTGCTTCAAGCCTCCCAAGATAAAGTGGATCAAAGTCTAAAGTATAAGAGCAGACTGACTAACAAGCAAGGTATCTGTCAAAGGCATATTGTCATATCTACCGTCTGCATCTCTGCAAGCACTTCCCCTATGTCTCTGCCATGAAGCTCTTACTGCGGGACATAGAGGCATCACTTGTTCTATGGTGGAACACCATTTTTGGTGGCATATGTATCCTTTTGTCCAGTATTTGCTCAATCAAAAAACCTGACTGCCCTTTCTGCGGGCACTTTAAAGTTTTTACGAGCTCCTTGTAGACCATGTCAATCCATGATTACAGATGTCATTGTTGAAATACCTCCATCTCAAAACCAAGCAACAATCATGGTCACCATATACCGGTTCTCCAAGTTAGCTCAACTACCAACTGCCTCAGAAATTGCTCAGTCCTTCTTGACTGAGACATTCTGATTACATGGGTTGCTAGACTATATAATCTCGGATTGACAGCCGCAATATGTTTCGAGATTTTGGAAGACCCTATGTAAGGTCTTGGGAATAAAACAATGCTTATCCTACGGATACCATCCGCAGTCCAAAGGAAGACTGAATGGCTAAATCACATCTTGGAAAAACATCTTAGATGCTTTATAGCTGCGCCACAGGAGACTTGGCCCAGTTGTTGCCTATGGCTAAATTTGCTTATAACTCGGAGCAGTCTTCTCTCGGCATTATATCTTTTTTGTGTAATTATGCATATCGTCCTAAGGCCTGCTCTGTATGCAATGTTATAGTGACTCAGGTCCCATCACTCAATCAATGGGTGTCCACCCTACGTCAAGTCCATTATGATGCCAATTATGCTTATTTACAGTGCAAGACTAGATCAAGAAATGAAGAAGCATGCCGATCTCAGGAGGAGGGGCTGATCTAGCCTTACACGTTGAGGATTCATTGTGGTTTTCCTCCAAGTACTTACCAAGGCATTTTGTGCCCTCCAAGCTGTCGCTCAGATTCTTTGGACCATCCCAGATTCTGCAAAAGGTCAATCCTGTTTTATTTCGGCTTGCCCTGCCCGCATCCTGAAAACGACTCCACCATGTTTTTTATTCTTCTCTTTTACAGAAACACTGCCATGACTGCTTGTCTTGCATTGCGCCTCCTCTGGCCACGCCAATTTCAGTTAATGCTAAACCTGGAATTTGAGGTTTTGGACATTTAGGATTCCTGCTATCGGCAGGATACTCTACAGTATCTCATCCATTGGAAAGGCTATGCCATGTACGACCGTACCTAGGAACCGGCTTCTCACTGCCATGCTCCCAGGCTGTTGCAAAGGTTGCATTGTCTCCAACTTTGTATGCTTCTTATCTGGTTTTTGAGGAGGGGGCATATTGTCAGGATGTTCTGCCCTCGTGGCTATCTATGATGTGATGGAGGCTATGAAGACATGTTGGGGAAGCAGTCTAATCTGTTCCAAGATGGTTGCCACTGCTCCATCACACTCCGTTCAGCAACGCTCCACCAGTGCGGATATCAGCTACGTGAGATAGGAACTCTCTGTGTCAATACACCTCAGGTTTGCATTGCCTGCGGTTAGAGGCTCCCGATTCTCTGTCTTGCCTTGTCTTCTTGTCCACCTTCTTTCTTTGTCATGATGCCTACCCCCGGAGCACCAGGCCAGGCCCAGCACCCCCGGGAGCAGGCATCATGCCCCCGGGTAAAAGCCCAGCGGCCCCTTATAGGGGCTCTTTGTCCAACATGAGCCTGGCGCCAACGGCGCCAGGACAGAGTCCATCAGTCCTGGCGCCATAGGCGCCAGGCTCATAAAGGAAGGTGTTTTGTGCACTTACCTGATGCAGACCATGCTGCAAGATTCAGGCCTCCCTGAGACCTGAAAGGGACTATTTTTTCATTGGGACTATTTTGCCACTTGGGCGTGGCCGGGGAAGGATACTTACCTGGAACTACTTTGGGGGCTATTTAAGCCACGCCCAGACAGTAGCTCACGCTTCACGTTGTTCTGCATCCAAGCAGCTGAACGCTCACCGTGTCTGCTCCTGCATCTGGTCTCCAGCCACGCCCGCCTCGATCCTGGAACACCTGTAAGGAAAGAAGAGAAGAGAAAGGTGAAAACCAAGAATTTTATCAAACTTCTTACCTGCATCCGGAACCTTCATGCCAGCGTTCCTGTGAAAAGACTCATTTAAAAGCACCGCGTTGCTCGCTGCAGCGCCGCGCTTCACTCACCTGTCCTCGGGAGTTCTTCTGGCTCCACCGCGACTGTCTGCACCGGTCGCCACATCTCTGCGCCTAGGGGAGAGAAGAAGAGACAAAAGGTGAGCAGAAGGAACATATGAGGAAAGCCTAATTTTCCGCCATAACACTTACCGGTCTTCTGATGGCGGACCATTCCTCATTTCGGGTCGGCGCCGCTTCGTTGGCAGGTACCGCACCCCGGCCCCTATGGGGAAAGGACAAAAGACATTACTGGAGGAATATAAAGACATTAAGAGGGATCGCCCTCATCGCTAACTCACCTGAGTTTACCATCGGCAATTCAATCCCTCAACGCATCGCCTTCATTCTGCACCTGAAATAAAGGACAGATCACAGGTTAGGAAGGCAACAGAAAAGGAGGCTCTACACTTGAACTTTTGTAATCTTCATACTTACGGCGTTCCGCTCGGAAAAGTCAAGTGGATTTTGCCAGCGCCATTCTGAAAACCAGTGAAGTAACTGGACTAACACGCACCCCTGCACCAGAAGCAGGATGGAGAGTTCATCCTTTCAAACCATAAGGTGAGCTTCAACCGGGGATTTCGGAGGAAGTTAGAGAAGAACGAAGGGGGGAAAGGGGGAGCAAGCACACTATTCTGCAGACTGTTAATCCCCTTTCTCATCTGCAGAAGGATATTCCTACGGGCCAGACAAGCAAGATTTGAGGGTCCTGTTCAGTCGGTGTTCCGAATTCTGCGCATCACGCTCGAAGAGGCCACAGCAACCCAGACTAGACCAGCGCCTCCGTGGGAGTCAGGTGAGCGTTACATTCTTTCCTTCCATCCTGATCCCTTGTCTAGTTCCCAGTATTACCTCCTTGCTAGTGCTCTAGCTCTGCATTCTTTCAACCAAATATTTTTTTATATATAAATATCACAAGACACATTCTTTGAAGATGGGTCTCTTTACAGTGTATGTTGCTGGGGTCATACTCTGTCCATACTCTGCTGGGGCCTTGGAAGAGGTTTGCTATCTTCCTCTTCTTCAGGACCTAATTCGAACCATCACGTCAGTGGGGATCTCCTGGATATTTTTCTGCATAGTCCATAAACTGTGCCCATGTGTTTCGGAAAGCGTTCAAGTTCCCTGATCGGATCTCTGATATTTTTTTCATCACCACAATTTCCCAACATTTGGACCACCAGGTCGGTATTGAGGGCCCCTCTGGGTTCTTCCATAGCCGGGCCAATGCTATTTTGGCAGCTGTTAGTAAGTGTTTACACAGGCGCGCCATCTGTTCGGTGAGTGGGTATTCTACCCTCCCTGTTTCTCCCAGCAATATTATTCCTGGGTCCCATAGGATCGACAGGCTCGTAATCCATTTAATCTGTTCCAACACCACCCTCCAGTAGGCCCCTTGCTTTTGGGCAGGCCCATTATAAGTGGAACAGGGTGCCCCCCTCTGCACAGCCCCTCCAAATGGTGGGGTGTCTGGATTGGATTGGTTTAGTTGTTGCGGTGTCACATAGCATCTGTAGCAGATACCCTCTCGGTTTGTGATGCATTGGGTGCTTTTATGTAACCCAGGTCCCTTTCCCAGCTAAGCATGTATATAAGCATATATTTTTCTTTTGTGGTTGGGTCTGTTTTGTCTAATAGGTGGTAGAGTGTAGAGATTTTCCTCCGCAGGGTTGCTGACATTAGAGTTTGCTCCAGTGCTGTGAGATCCCTCGCTTCATTTTCCCTTACTACTTTCTGTGATATCCAGTGTCGGAGCTGGGCGCAGTGAAACTGCTCCATCTCTGTCACCTTAAATTTGGCCTTGCATTTTTCCAATGTGAGTGGGATTCCCCTTTCTAAGAAATCTGAGATCTTCTGCAAACCTCCCTCCATCCAGGCCGAGAAAAACTGGGGGTGAAGTCCCGGGTAGAACTCTGGGGGTTATTCCAGATTGGCGTGAGTGGGCCTAGAGTACCTGTACAACCACATTTGAGTGCTGCCAGCTTCCAGTTTAACAGTGTTTTTCGCTGCTGCGAGGGGGCCTAAATTTGTCTGGGGTTTTGTGGTCAGAATGTGCGGGCGGTCCACCAGGTGGTGGGGGGAGGACTATGCTTCTATCTGTTTCCAGTAGGGCTGGTCTGTGTTCTGTGTACATGCAAATGCATGTGATAAATGCGCTGCCCGCTTGTACCTGGAGACATCAGGGACTCCCATTCCCCCTAAGCTCCGTCCGCGGAGCATGATCTTCTTAGCTACGCGAGGTTTCTTCCCTCCTCATATGAATTTATGTATATTTCTCTGCAGGGAGTTTAATTTGTTTTCTGGGATATCTACTGGGAGTGCGGTGCACTGATAAATCAGTTGGTAATTAGGTTAATTTTTACTGCAGCTATTTTTCCGAGCCAGGAGGTCCCTTGTTTTTTCCAGTGCTCTAAGTCTTTCCGGAATTCACAGAACAACTGTGGGAAATTGCTCTAGTAGATTTGCAAGGTGTGTTTGAGTATTTGCACCTCTAGGTATCCAAGCGAGGCTTTCGCTTATGGGACCGGTAGCAGATGATCAAGGTCTTCCCTTTGGGTTCTTGAAAGGTTGATCGCTAGCGCTGAGGATTTATCGTAATTTACTGTAAATCCTGAGTCCCTGCCAAATGCCTCAATTTCTTTCCATATGGCGCCCAGAGAGGTGCCCAGCTGGGTTATTGTTAGAAGCACATCATCTGCATATAGTGCAGCCTCATATTCCTGTCCCCCTACAGTGAGTCCCTTTATCTTAGGGTTTTGTCAGAGCGTCTCCGCAAATGGCTCCATAGACAAGGCATACACTAGGGGAGATAAGGGGCAGCCCTGCCTTGTTCCTCTCATGATATTTATTTTCTCCGATCTGATCTCATTAGCCCAGAGTTGTGTCGATGGGGTTTGATAGTTGGCCATCGTCCAGGTTCCAAAATTAGGGCCTAATCCTAGGTGTATAAGCGTGTTCCTGATCTACCCCCAGTCTACCAGATCAAATGCCTTATGGGCATCTAGTGAGATGACCAGCATTTTTCCCCCCCAGTCTGTCAGCACTTTCGATGAGGTCGATTGTGCGCCTAATGTTGTAATGCGTCCCGCTTCCTGGGATAAAACCAGTCTGATCACGGGCTATTATGTGTGGGAGAAACAGTTTCAATCTGGATGCCAGCACCTTCGAAAATATTTTCCCATTGTTGTTCATCAACGTTATTGGTCTCTATAAGGCAGTATGTTCCGGGTCTTTCCCTGATTTGTGGGCCAGTATTGTTTATGATTCTGCAATTGTTCTTGTGACGCTCCCCGTGGTCAAGAAGGAGTTGAACAGCATTTTGAGGTGTGGGAGTACGTTTTGTAAAAGGTTGTTAGTCCGTCAGGGCACAGGGCTGTGTTCTTCAAGGATTTTATAGCCTCCCCTATTTCTTCCACTGTGCCATTATTCCTCTATTGTGTGCTTCTAGGGTTTCCATTTTTTCTTCATCTGTGTATAGTGCTTTGCCGTCCTCTCCTACCAGCCTTAATAGGTTTCTCTTATCCACCTTCTGTAGCTTGTATGCCAGTATGCGGTTCGCTTTATTGCTTTTGCTATAGTAAAATTGTTTTGAATATGCCTTCGATTTGGCTGATCGGTCTGCCCAGTGCATTTCTAAAGCTATTTTGGCATTTTTCCAATTCCCTTTCGGATGTCCTGGCTCAGCTGTTTTTTTATTCTCTCTCTAGGGCTGTTACCTTCGCCTCTAGATTGGATGCCTGGATTTTGGAGACCCTACTCTGTTCAGCGCCTGCACTGATGACTGTTCCCCTCACTACCAGCTTCATGGCGTCCCAGATTATGTCTATGGCAGTGTTCGCTGTGGTATTTTCCGTGAAGTAGTTATCTAGTGTTTCACCCGTTTCACTTTTAATGGCTTTGTCTAGCAGGAGGGAGGGAATCCCTAACTTTCCAGTATCTTGGGTTAGGGTGAGGAGATCCACTGATGCACAGATCTGCTGCTTAAGTAGACATGTACCTCCTCTCAGTCTAAGTCTGGATTAGGATTTTTCCAAGGAGGGCCTTGGATCCTGCGTGTCATGTTGACTTTTGTCTAAAATGTTGTTGGTTGTTTTTTGACAAAGGACGTCTGGAGGGGAGGTAGATTGCCTTGGGCACGTTCTGTGTACCCAATCAATTTCCAGTGGGGAGCTGTCTGGCAGGGTCAGAATGTATCTGACCAGGTCGGCTGCATACCTCCTGTCCAGACCTTTTCCCATTTCAAATGCCTGGTCACATAAGTTGTTTTCAATATCTGCCGTTCGGGTTCCTACCCCTTCCACTCTCTAGTCTATGTTAGCAATCTTCTTCGTTACCTCGTCTGTCCCCCTCTGGATCTCCTTTGTTAGGGCCGTCAGTAAGTCTTTGAGGTCTGACTTTGTTGTGGATTGAGTCAGATCTGGGAGGTCTGAGGTGGGGCCCATTTCCATATTTTGCCCCCCTGACTGGTCACCTTTCTTCTGTTTGTCGAAATGTCCACCTGTTTGGTCGCTTTCCCACTCTTACCCATAGTTTACTGTTATGAAGAGCCGGGCTGGGTGTAACGGAGATAGGTTGCGATACTCACTCGTTGAGTCTGATCTCGGATTGTGCTGCTTCTGAAGGCCTTTGGAGTGAATGGTTAGTGTTCGGTGGGCTTATTGGGTGCTTGGAGTTGAACAGGTTCCTGATTCTGGCGTGAGCACCATGTGTGGCAGGTTAGATCTGCATTGCAGCTCCCCTCTTCCACCCCGCCTCTGCCAATACTGGTGGATGGCAGTTTACATGGTAATTGCCTTTTTCGCTGTGTACAGGCCCCAAGCGCCTAATGATGGGAGTGGGCTAATCTCCAAGAAGGCTCTCAGTATTTCTGGGCACCTGTTTACTACAGGCCGCCACTCTGTAACAGTGCTCTCTTTGCAGGGGAAGCTTCAGCCACTTCTCGTGGGTTGTGGCTCTACCTGGGGTGTCCCCTGTGCTCAGTAGGCTCAGAGAGCTTTATGGCAGAGGTCTAAGGTCACTCCTCCGCCCCTGGCCTTATCTTGTGACAGCCGCTACAGCTCAGGGTTGCCAGTTCATATGGGGGCCAGTTCTCCTTTAGCATAGGCTGAGTGGTGAGGGAGTGAGCACAGCAGTATATCTCCAGAGGAATGCTGCTTCCCCTTTTATCAGTTCCCCCCACTCACTGTGGCAGTCTGTAGGGTTGCTTCCTTGCGGTCCGTAGGTTCCCCTTGTCAGTCCGAATGGAGCTTCAGTGTCTCATGTGGGGCTGCTCGCTCGTGCCGGCTCCGTTAAGCCCAGAGACTCTCTGCCACGGGCACACCGCTGGCTTTTCTTCTGGGGCTCCTGCAAATCTTCTCTAGCCCCCGTCCAGCCATGTCCGGGCCTGATGTTTGCGGGCAGACGGGAAGCCTCACCTCCGGCTCCGCCACCCCTGTGGCCGTTCCCGCCCCAGGCAAGCTCCTTGTTGGGCAATTTCGTGTCACCTCCAGTGAGGGCTGCTTTTGGGTCTCCCCTCAACTATGGCTCACCTCAGCAGTTCCAGGCCAGCTCAGTCACGCATCTCAGACTTCCTGTGGTTGCGGTGCCCACATCAAACTTTCCGGGGGACGGATCTGCAAGTGGCAGTCAGCTCCGTTCTTGACGGTGAGTCTTGCAGTTCAGTCTCCGTTCCAGAAGAGCCACCAAGGGGAAAACTCTGTGTTTATGGGGCGAGTCGCTAGGGTAATGGTCAGATTCGCCACCAGCTGGGACCGTGCTAGGCGTTGGTGCCCTTCTTCATTTCGGGGCTCCTCCTCTCCGCTGTGAGTGAAGAGCTCCGGGACGGAGCGGCCGCTATTCTCTCCTCAAACTTCAGGCCGTTCTCAGAAACATGCACTGGGCTTTTCACCTTGATGCCTGTATGCTGTCACCTCGAATCTTGGTCAGTTCATGCTCTGTCCGTTCCTCACTCTTTCTGCAGATTCTTGTGAGCGAACGGAGAGTTACACCGGCAGGATCACTCTCAGTGGTCAGAGCATGCCAGGAGCTTCTACAGAGCTATACCACTTGTGGCAGCTCCATGCCAAGCCCTCTTAATCTGCACATTTAAAGAGACCATTTCCGGTTCCATCTGGAGATTTTTCCCTTCAGGTTTTCCTCCTGTTTAGTCCTCTGTACAAAAGCCAGCTTGTCTGTTACACGTGCCAACAAATCCACAGAGCTTCAGGCTTGCTTTACACGGACAGGCTATACCTCTTCCAGATTCCTCATTGTTTGAAATATTCCAAGACTATGCAGAGTGGTGGGAAAAACTGCAAGGAATATCACTTACTGAAGAAATCTCTTCAACACCCACCTCCCAGACCTTATGTCCTCAAACACCAAGGAGTACACAGAAAAGTGTTTCTGTGATGGTAGGAAAGTAGGGCCAAATAGTCAGCTAGGTAATTATCAATTAGAGGTGCACCCTTGCAAAGCGCTTAAGTAGCCATTTGGCCCTTGTTCGAATCAGCTCTTATCAAGCTGGGACCTTCTTTTAGGCCATCTTATAACATATTTGACTACAGAAATGAAACCAAACTTAAAGTTAAGTTGACCTAATCAGAAAGGTGACAGTGGATACTTATTTTTTTAAAACACCAACATTGCAAGACCAAAATGTCAACATATTTTCCCAAAACCTTTGACTTTACAATGCTGCATGAAACTTGGAAAGGAAACTGAAACCTAATTTGGAGAAAAGCCTCATATGTCCACTTCCTCAATTTGTGCTGAAAACCAAAAAAGCAGCAAAGTCAGAAAAATGGAGGACAATAACTCCAACAGACAATTACCAGCCGTTTAATGGAGTGAGAAAAAAGGACTCAATAATTATTGCTATGAAATTTTATTTCTGATGGATTCATTCCTCCCACACAGTCCTCATCTTAGATGGACTCCAAAAGCAGCAGAAGGGAGGAGAGTGAGGCACCCCCACCAGTAGGAATGTTTGGAGCACTGCTCAAACAAATCGGTCAACCTGCCCTGATAAATATTTCATTATTAAGTGCTTGGTGAACGTGTGCAAGGAAGCTTAGGGGACCCCTGATAAATGTTCAAAACAGGTAGAAATGTGCAAAGGGTGCCACCAAGCCTCTGGAAGAATGTGCTTGTGTTCGTCAGGCTCTTCTTTCCCAGTTACGATGGAGCACTCAAAAATGCAGAGGACGATCCACCTGAGCAGTGTGTGCTTAGTAACATCTGCAAAAGCCCTAGCATAACTAAAAACAAGTTGGTCATCCTTTCTGTTGTGCCTTGTCCAAGAGCCATTGTAGCTTCGAGGCCTCTTGGTGTTCAGACGGTGAAACCTCTCCTCCATCCTAGATGGATGAGGCAGAAGACAGAAATCAAGAAGGTGCATCTGTGAGAAACAGAAATTTGACATGACTGGGAAAGAGGGACAGTCACATCTTCAGGGTCCCTTTTTGCACAGAAAAGACATGGTAGGGAGTTTTGACAGACAGAGCATGTAATTCACTCACACACCTATCAGAAGTGATGGTGACCAAGCACATGCCATTATAGATGAGCAATCTCAAAGAACATGATTGCAGAGGCTCAAACACAGCCATTATTAGACATGGTAAAGCAAAGTTCAAATCCTACACATGAACAATAAACAGATGAGTTGGAAACAGGTTGGATAATTCCTGCATAAATGTAAGGGTGGAAAACAAGAAGGACTGCTTGGGGGGGGGGGGGGGCCTCATATAAACTGAAAGAAGGGCCAGGTCCCAGTCAGAGTACCAACCTGCAGATGCTGCCAGGCCAAGGAGAGCAGGAAATCAAGAACAGCAAAGTATCCAGACCTCTTTCCTGACACCCAATCAAAGACATCCACCACTAGGAGGCATAGATGGACTTGGTGGTGTCATACAGATCCCACCACTTATACCTCAGCCTCATAGGCGCCAAGCAAGAAGGTTGGGGCTGGGGAAGCTCACTGATTTACAAAGCAGATCTACCTTCAATGGCAAGTGCTGAGGAGGACAGATGTTCCAGGTACCATGTCCTAGGATCCAGACTGGGGTGATCAGGATGATGCTGAACAGTATTCTTAGAACCAGTGGAAATGCACAGAGCAGAGTTCAGCTTAATTGTGTCCCGAAAGACCCGCAAAGGTGACATTTCCTGGAGCACAACAAATGAGTGAGTCGTCCAGGTTTGAAAAGACATGTATTTTCTCGCTCTCGAGATATGCGGCCACCCGAGCCAGCTGCTTGCTGCAGACCCTTGGGCTAAGGAAACACTAAAGGGCAGGATCTTGAACTGGTAATGGTTAGTCCCAACCATGTACCTTAGCCCATCTGTCCATCAGCCCATCCTGTGCTTTGGCAAATGGAAGCAGGCTTAAGTCCAGCAATTCGAGGGCTGGGGGAATCTGGGCCAAGGACACCATCTTAAATGTGTCCTATGTGAGGGAGGCATGATATCACAAGTAGGCCCTGTCACAAGAGATGCAAGTTTCAGAACCTTTATTGATGGTTTAAAAGGGGTTGGAAAACTCTTATCTTGCCCTATAATTAAGAGGCAAGTATTCTCGACCATCAAATCAAAAGAAAATACAGCCTTAGGGGGGGGGCGCTGTTGCCCACGACAGAAATGGCCGCCTGATTCCAGAGCTCCCGCTCCACTGAGAAATCCTGAGCCATTGTATCCGTCACAGCGCTGCCTGTTTAGCCCAAACGTTCTGGGAAGATAGCCCAGCCACCCGTGGTGGGTCAAGCGAACTCCTGTGGGTCAGAAGCCAAGAACGCTGGAGATACAGCTGTATGCAGATCTGCAGACACATGCGACAAAAAAATATCCGAAGGCAAGCTCAAGGGAGATCCACTCGAGAGCTGCTGGCGCGGCTGAAGCAACGAGGCCCCTGGTGGGAGGAGCCTGAATTTCAGCCCGAGCCCAGCGCCCTGCTGGTAATACGCTGCTGTCTCCGGGTTGGCGGCGAGGCGGATGGTTCAGCTAGACGTGCCTGCCCGCGTTCTGACCCGGCCCTGGTTTGTGGGCGGCCCGTGGCCGCTGAGCTCCAAAGAGCTCCTCACGGATCCTGCAGTACAACAAGGAGGCGTCTGGCGGGTCTGCGGTACGGGACTGCGAGGAGACCCGTAGATGAAGACATTCACATTAACGTCTGGTAAGGAGCCACGGCTGGGCGTGGGAGGAGTGGCCGCAAAAGGAGACAATTATCCGGGGTTAGCGGCTGGCGCAGACCTGGCGACAATCCTCATTGAGCTGATTTATTCTATCTGCCCACGTCGTTGGGCTGGCGAATCCTGGCGGTGCACGTGGCACGTTTGAGTTACTGGAGCGATTGCCTGGTTCGGGAAGCGTTCCCCCCACCCCCCAAGATCTCCAATACCAGCGGCAGGCCCACGCTCCGGTGATATTCTCCGGCTCCCAGGCGCACTATAGTACGCGCCATAAGGCCTCCAGGGGCACAGGCTAGCATCGCTGTTTCTCATAATACGGAGCACGCCTCGCGCGGGGGACCAGGCTGGGTATAGGTCCTAAACATATACAGCAGCTCCGGAACGGCTCAGAACCCCTCTTGAAACAACTCATAGCTATAAAGCACTGCGAAAGTGGTAATTGTAGAGTTCAGTACGTGAGGGGGGACACAGTCCACTCGGAATACCAAGCGCCGGCTGAGGGCTCATTATGGATTAATCATTTATAATGCCTCTAACCCCTTACTCTGATCCTCCCCCAGGGCTGGGACACTGTTTAAGAAGCAGGCTTTGACGACGAATAAAAGTTTGGCTGACAATATACTGCACCGCATCAGAACACCATTTCGACTGTATCATGGGAGAACCACAGAGGTTGACAAAAGGCGCCAAGACTCAGTGAAAACAAAAGAAATGCCCTATTGACGCCTACACGGGCAGTCAGTCAGGTTACGACAGCTGACGCCCACACCGATGCTAACGAGGTCCCTACTATGGAGTCTAGTGAGAATTTAGACAACTTAACCGCTATAGTGCAGAATGGTTTTCGCGCAGTCATTACAAAGTTGGATGACATAGTGTCCACCATCGGCTCCTTAAAGACTAGAGCGGAGAAAGAAAGTTTGCGTATAACACAAACTGAAAGCAGGATAAGCACTAATGAAGACACTACCTCACACCACAGCCGCGACATCATCCAAATCAAGGAAAACATGGCGAAACTATGGAATAAATGCGAGGACCTAGAGTCGCGCTCAAGGAGAAACAATATCCGTGCGGTGGGCATAGCAGAATCATTTGGCAAAGGCCAAATGGAGAAACAACTTGAGACACTGCTTAAAACCCTGTTTGGGCCGGAGACATTCTCTGAACATTTTTTGATAGAACGAGCACACCGTACTTTGGCTCCAGCACCTAAACCAGGCGCACCACCATGCACTATAATCGCACGACTCCTCAATTACAGGGACAGAGACATAATCCTACGTAAGGCGAGAGAGGCTGGCACCCTTCAATATGAGAAAAGTTGCATACATATTTCTCCTCAGGGGGTCCAGGCAAGCAGAAGATCTTACGAGCCAGTCAAGAGGCTATTAAGAGAACGCCAGATACCATATGCTTTGATGTTCCCGGCAAAAATGAGGATTCAGCATGTAGGAAGGGCCCATTTTTTCGAGTCTCCTGCCGAAGCCACGCAATACATTGAGACTTCCATACCCCTTCCTCCCAGAGGGGGCAGACCGGCACAAAACAGACCCAGACCTGCAGATTAAAACACTTGAGAGTCAACCCTCTCCAGGGCTAGAGTCCAGGTAAGTGATTGATTAAGCTATACCAGGCAATTTGGTTGGTGGAGTTGTTGGACCTGATCGGCGGCCATGTGGAGCAACATGGCTAACTGCGGAATATTCCATAAGTTTGGTTGGACACATCGTCAAGTTGGGGGTGATGATGAGGGTGGGTGGGTGGCACAGGGTGAGGGGACTGGTTATTTCAGCTCTTGCACTGACTTATGGTGGCATTTTGTTGGGGGTTGGTGCCACTCTATGGAGCTATGTTCAGGTGGAAAGTGGTTTGAGGTAATTTGTTGGTTTAAAAGTAAAATTATGGTCGCATTGAGGCTGGCACTGATTATATTGCACGACTACTGTAAACCCGTCAAGTGTGACAATGGCTAATTTTCCATCTCAGACCCCCGTTGATGGGCTTAAGGTCAAACTCCTGATGTGGAATCTCAGACCCCCGGTGATGGGCTTAAGGTCAAACTCCTGACATGGAAACCCACGCAGTTGGAACGAGTAACTCTCATATACTACCTAGATGGGGTCCCCTAAGGTTTTATAGGGACTATTCATCCGAGTCCAGAGGGGTGATCACCCTTATTCATCCAGTCCTTGGGTTCAGGGTGGGAGGTCACAAGGTTGATCTTCTGGGCAGATATGTCATGGTCTGGGGGGAGGTGGCTACCCAACAACTACTTCTGGTTAACACATACGGTCCCAACATCGATGCAACTGCTTTTTACATGGATATATATCAGATAATTATGCCACTTGATGTTCCGAATGTTCTATGGGGGGGAGATTTCAATTTAGCCCTGGAACCGGTTCTTGATAGATCCTCGAAGGTTGTTAGAACCCCAAGCAGGGCAGTACTAAATCTGAGACATGTTTTGTCGCAACTCTTGCTGGTTGATGCATGGCGGGAAACCCATCCTGGTGGCAGAAGATGCATGTTTTATTCCTCGGTACATGACTCAGAGTCCAGGATTGATTATTGGTTTGTTTCCATGTCCATGACAGCTGTGGTTGAGGGATGTGAAATCCTTCCTTGAACTTTGTCAGACCATTCCCCAGTGTTATTGGAACTAATGTTCCGGAATGCCCCGTGTCCATTCAGGAGGTGGAGAATGCCAGGTGGAATGTTGGTAGACCCCAGGATAGTAGAAACACTCCATGTTGAGATTGCAGAGTTTCTATCCAATAATGTGGGATCGGTTGAGAAATACTCGGTGTGGGAATCCTTCAAGGTCTGGATAAGAGGTGTGTTGATTTCCAAAACTGCGGGTATGCTGAAGGCCGTGAGAACAGAGTTGTCATCTATCGAAAGCAAACTATATGTTCTGTAGAAAACATACACAAACACGCAAGACAAGGCAGTATTAGCAGATATACACACGCACCTTCAAGAATTTGATAAACTTGCCATGAGGGAGGTCCGATACGTGGCGGCCCCTATACGCGCGCGGAGATATGCGGAGGGTAACGAGGCTGGCAAAGCGATTTCCAACTTACTTAAGCACGATAAACAACCTACACTGATCACAAGTATACGCACAGCACAGGGGAGGGTACTCCTCAGAGATGAAGACATTAATGGGGAATTTATGGAATTTTATAAGCAATTATATTGAAATAAAGACAAGAAAACACTCACAGAAATTAAGATATATCTTGAGGCTCTCTCCCTCCCTAAACTCCCCGACGAAGAACGCCTAGTGATGGATCAACCGGTGACTGCGGAAGAGATTGTAGAAGCAGTCAAAGCGTTGTCTACAGGCAGGGTGCCAGGGTCGGACGGGTTGGGAGCTGAATTCTACAAAGAATTTCACGAGGAACTTGTTCAGATGCTGATGCAGGTGTGGGAGGAGGCACTTGAGTGCCGCAGGTTGCCCCCAACTATGAGAGAGGCTATAATAACCATACTCCATAAGCCTAGGAGACCACCATAGTACGTGTCGTCCTACAGGCCCCTGTCACTCATTAATACTGATGCTAAAATATTTGCAAAGGGTCCTGGCGAATCGCCTTCTGCCGGCAGTCCCAACCCTAGTGCATCCTGATCAGAACGGGTTTATCCCTAATCGATCTACAGCCCTAAACCTCCGAAGACTCTTTGGTATTATGGCACAAATAGATCCCGCGAGGAGCGCAGTGGCCATATCCCTTGATGCTGAAAAAGCACTTGATTCCGTCTTGTGGGTCTATCTCCTTGCGGTGCTAGAGGCGTTTGGGTTGGGGCCCAACTTAATAAGATATGTAAGACTGCTATACACAGAGCCTGGTGCTTGTGTCCTGACCAATAAAGCTATTTCTGACATGTTCCCGCTGGGGAGGGGAACCAGACAGGGTTGCCCGTTTTCGCCCTTGCTGTTCGCATTAACCATTGAGCCAATGGCAGCTGCGTTTCGTCTTAGACATGCGGATAGAGGGATTAAAATGAAGGGATCCACCCATCTAATCTCGCTCTACGCGGACGACACGTTATATGTCAGTGAACCTGAAGTTAATAGAACACCCATTATGGCAGAGGTACTGGAATTTGCAAATTATTCTGGGTATACGATAAATAAGGCTAAATCGGAAATATTTCCGCTTACACCTGCCACCCGATGCCCCACAGTGACAGATGGACTCAAATGGTCTGAAGACCATATTAGATACCTGGGAATACTGGTCTCCAGGAATAAGCTTACACTATGCTCAGATAAGCACGAAAGTTCCCTTAAAACCTTAAGCGCCAAGCTCCAGATGTGGGGCCGGCTCCCAATTTCTTTAGCCGGTCGAGTCGCTATTCTTAAAATGGTTATCCTGCCTAAACTTCTTTACCTGTTTGTCAACATCCCTATATGGCCTGGCAGAGCCTTCTTCGCCTAGCTCAGATTCATGGCGGTAACATTTCTCTGTAATGGTAAGACAGCAAGGATAATTGGGAGAAAATGACAGAACCCTATTCTTCGGGAGGTATATCAGCCCCTGATTTTGAGCTTTACTACTATGTGGCCCAAGCTCAATTTGCAAAATATTGGTACAATGATGAGGACAGCACACCCCACGCATGGATAGAGGAATACACTACACATCCCACAAACATACAATCAGTCATCTTTGATCCACACTACAAAGACACATGTGAATACAATCCGGTTAGCTGCACAGTCAGGGCTTGGGAAGCTATATACAAAAGGATGGGACTAGAGGCCCCCTATAGTCCCGAGATACCTCTTTGGAACTTTCCGGGTATACCTCCCACACGACACGAGCATAAAGGAATCCTGGGACCCCAACTGATAAATGAAGCTTGGCGATATTTTTGTTAATGGTATTTTTTTAAACCTGGATCTGTTTCTGAGGGCGCTGAGAGGCAGACCACTGAAAACGCTGCAATATTACCGTATGAGATCTGCATTTCAGAAAAAGGTTGCCTCTCTTCCCGGATGAACCTCCACCACATCCATGTATACAACTAGTGACAGCTAAAAACGGCCTGGGAATTTCTAGGCTATATACTGTAGTTCAGGCGTACACCCCCACATTGAATCAGATAAAGGAGCGGTGGGAAGCAGACTTACAAGCTCCCATCGAAGAGGAGAGATGGGCCAGATATTGTTCACTAACTAAGAAGGTCTCACTTAACTCTAGCCTGAGGTTGATCCAATTTAAAATTCTAAACAGGTTACACTACACACCGGCCAGAATCGCAAAATTTGCACCAGATACCTCTGATGCCTGTCCTAAATGCAATGCTCCTCAGGCCGGTTCCTTTCATATGTACTGGGACTGTCCGGTTGTGAGGGGGATCTGGAGGGCGGTGGCAGGTTTGTTAGAAGAAATTATTCAGGTTCCCCCCGATTTGACCCCCCAGAAATACCTGTTTAGGGACATAGGCAAGCACTCAGAAAAAAATAGTAGACTGTTCAACATTTCATGCGCTGTTGCCAAAAAATGTATTTTACAGAAATGGAAAAGCACGCTTCCACCCAGCATGAACCAATTCCTACAAGAATTGACGCATGTCAATGAATCAGAGGAGCAGTTTGTTTTGACCCAAAAGATATTTGGCGTACACCCCCACATTGAATCAGATAAAGGAGCGGTGGGAAGCAGACTTACAAGCTCCCATCGAAGAGGAGAGATGGGCCAGATATTGTTCACTAACTAAGAAGGTCTCACTTAACTCTGGCCTGAGGTATTTGGGTCCCGTTTAGAGTCTACCTGTGCAATATGATTACTGATGATGACTTGTCACCATAATATTGTTTTGTGAAAATGTATTGAACAATTTACTCCTGTTGTAACTGTGAAACGAACTGTGCAATGGTGCTGTTTGCCTTTCTGTGACCACTAATAAAAAAGAGTTTATAAAAAAAAAGAAAATACAGCCTTAGTCAGTCCTTAGTCAAAATAAAATGGCCTATACTAATAAACATAATGCCTGTCCACTTTCCAATACAATAAATGTGTAAAGCGAATGTGTAATGCAAAAAGGGAAATCCGTGTTCAAAAGAAATGTCAGAATAGAATGGCTGAGTAAACTCCCTTCCCCATGTTTTGTAGCACGCGTTAAGGTGGCATACTTGAACCTTGCAACACACTAGAGCTCTGGACACAATGATGCAATTTGTTTCGTGGACCAGGGCCCACTTGGCCTTCCACAAAAAGTATTGCCATATAGTTCAACAAAAGTGTGTCTCCTTCTTGTTACCACAATTGAGTACGTGTCCCTCCTCCGGGCTCCAACCTTTCAATCACAATTTGTGGGGCTTCTCTTTACCAAGCTTCAATCACACTTTCATAGGCTACCCTCTGTCAGGCTCAAGGCTCCTTTCACTTTCCTTCCGCTGTTGAAGACTTTCAAAACTGCAAGGCTTTTGCTCATACCTCGGCATGACCGATTCAACCTCAAATGGCACTTTTTCTCTCCTACATCAATGGCTCTTGGTAAATGTAGTCTCGAGCAAAGTACTTATTTCAAAGTTCAAAGATATCTCTCACATCCAGGTTACCCTGTGTCCGGATCAAACCTAACAGTTCAAAGACACCTCTCACATCCAGGTTTCACTCTGCCAAGATCAAACCTAACAGTTCAAATCTTGTATCTCAGTTTCTTTTTCTTCCCGCCGCTTCTACGGCATCAGACATTTCACAGAGACTTTCAATTGGGCAATTTTCTTTCGCTGGACCACTCTGTTACTTTGTATCTTTAATTTACAGTTCTTTACAATACTTTATTTTCTCTCGGCACACGTGCAACCTTCATTCGTCGGATACTGTTACCGTCAAGTTTCATTTAACACAGACCGGACTTTCATTGCTTCATCAAGTCACCGGCTGTGTTAATTCCTTTTCGTCTTTCGCGGCTTTGATCCTGATTTCAAGGCTGATACCACAACTGCTGCAGCACCTCCCCAACTCTGCCATTCACCCAGGAGGGTGGCTGATATCCTTGAAACATAAAAGAGGTGTGTCTCTTCTCTCTTGCTGGGCTTCTTTGCGCAACTTTCAAAGCCCTTCTGAGGTAACAATCTCTTGCTGGGTGTCCAAGATTTCTCCGTACCTCAGTTCTGTCACTCGGCTTGTCGCTCTTCCCCACCTGGTTCGCTGTCGCCCTGGAATAACTGCTCCTTCTCGTGCATCGCCTTGCTCAGAGTGTCTCAGTGTTCCACCTTTTAACCATGTGGAGAGAGGTAATAGGTACCAGGTGTATGTAATTAAGATGAAGTGCCTGACGTGCCTAATCTTATTAGTGGGACATATACAATGTATTGAATTGGTGGTACTCCTTTTAGCCTCAGACCTCCTCTTCCTCTGCTCTGTGTTTGTGTTTGTGTAGGAAAGGGGGGGGGTATCTGGGAAGTTAAAATATCCTTTAAAATAGGATGGGATAGGGGTATTTGGAAAAGGGGAATGGCATGTCTCGCCATCAGGTATTCCTCCCCCACTCCCTGAGGACCCCTGTCCCAGGTTATCCTTCCGCACTTGTCCACCCCCAGGGTGTGGATCCAAAGGCGATGGCCATGCCCTGACCACCTGAGTAAGGGATCCCCAGGGTCTATGCAGTGAATCACCCCTAGTTTTTCACACCTCGCACAGGTAGAAGTACAGCAGTCACAAACCATGATGGAACACAGGCTGCTGTAGTTCTTAGTCACAAAAAAAAAAGGTATTACCAACTGAGTACCCTCTCTGAGATGAGCACCAGTTCTATGCCGCTCATTGCAAAAAGTTGCTGAATTTCCTCCAGCATAGGGGAGTTCAGACGGGCAAAAGGAGGGTGGCCAGGAGGATGTTGAATGAGCAGGTGACAGTAGCCTTGTGACCTGATTTCTAAGGTTGTGTCGGAGTTGGTGTGTTTCACTCGCTGGCATACAAGATCAATGTCCCCCCAACAGGAGTGCAGTGGACAAAGTCCAAATTAAATTATTTTGGGCTTGGTGTTGCTAAAGAGACACTGGCAGCAGCAACTCTGCCTTTGTGGTCATCCCTGCCCCTACTCTGGTGGGAGCAATAAAACGTGACCTATTTGCTGGAGGGTGTCTGCCCTCTATAACGGTGGGTAGGAAAGGTGGTAACAACAGTAACGATTAAAAGCAAAACCCAAAGACTTAGCCATGGCCTTCAACTTCTCAAATTACTCATTGCTTCAAAAAAGGGTGTCAAATGGCATATCCAGGAGTTTCCAAAGGACATCCTTGACTCCACCTGACATTTATTCAAAGAGTCCTTGTGCTCATAGCAAAAGCCACACAGTCCACCGTATATAGGCCAGACTGCAAAATATGTTGTGGGCAGCCTCCTTGCCATCTTCCACCAGCAAACCTCTCTATCATTTCCTAACTGCCCACATTTTGAACAGCCTCAGGGATTAAACTCCATAGAGTTTGGAGTAATTGGTCAAGGCACAGGTGGCACTGATAGTCCTCAAAGCCGTCTGCATTACTTGGCATCAAGTTTTTGCTTTCCCTGTATGGGGGCAAAGATGGAAGTTGCACTATAGTGGAAGCATGACTAGGCATAGCGTGTGTGGATGAAAACGCCAGATCCGTGCCATTCGGGCTACGTTTCTTTTACAAGGTCTTGGTCCTGAACCTCTTTCCAAAAGTGGCATTAGGTTGGGATCAAATGAAGACATTTAATCTCTACAGGTTGAATGCCTTAGTCGTCATGGCATGCAAGAGGCCAATTTCTTCTGGAAGAGAATCCCGAGTGGGCAGGCCTTGTGGACCATACTTGAGAATGATACAGAGGGTGAAATGAATATCTCTATCCTCTACCAGAGCTTCAGGATTGCCTGTTCGGATTCTGAACGCTCTTTCTTTTGCAGAAGGTTATGGCAGACCACCTTCTGCTGTCAGATCAGCCTCAGGGGTTGGAAACTTGCGGGAATGCCTCCAGGGTCTCAGGAGGAATTTTGTGGCAATATTGGTGTCGGAACAAGAAACACTATCGGTGGATGTGACCAAGGATGCAGTTGGCTGGGAGGTTCAGTCTGTGCCTGCTAAAGTGTGAGCACTGGAAGATTTGTATCTAGTGAAGACACAAATGCCCTTCTGCATAGACAGAAAGATCTGGTAGAAAGATAGTTGCCTTGTCTAATGCTAGAATGATAGTGGTTTCTAGAGACTCAAGTGACCTTTGGCAAACATAAGTAAAGTGGTTGAAGGACAAGGAACCAAAGAGGCCCACTATGCTCTAAGAGGTCATGTTTGCCCTTACAAAGCATAATTTTCATTCACATCCATTTCATTCATGCCGAAACAGCTCTTCTGAGGGACCATACCTGGAGAACTCAAAATCAGTATATATAACTCATTATCTAGAATCTATTCTGGAAGAATTTCAGTGTCTAAAAGTTGAAAAGGACAGGCCTATAGCACAATGTGGTCCTGGTTTTTTGTTCTTGTCCTTCTTCAGGACATGGTGCACTCATTTGGCAGTTTTGGTAACCAATGCTGACAAGACAATCTGTTGACGCATATACTGACAGCTTTGATGCTGTAACTATTAATGTTTGTGCCATCAATGGAGCTATGAATGGACCTCTGCGGACAATCACATTCATGGATGTTGTCAGATGATTTCTCTGTTGACAGGCAATTCGCAACAAGTGACAATTTTCTCATAGATTGGTGGATCGATGTGCATTGTCCTGTGGATTTAGCCTTCTCCATCAGTGGTTGGCTTACTGTAGCTGCCATATTCAACCATACCTTAACAGTGGATTAACTACTTTTTGAAAGGACAGATGATTTGTCCCTGTAGGTGAGGTTGCTAGTACTGAAGGTCCATACGCAGCCACATGCAATGAGATGCTGGTGCATGTGATTAAGGTCTCTTACCTCATTAACATTCTTCCTGTCTCCAACAGCAGTAGTGCCAAAGAGGACAAGACACTAGGGAGACCCGTCTCTTGGAGCCGTTTGGTCTGTGCCTTTTACCCCTGAAAGCCATCCTTTTTTCTCACCTTGCTCAACCAAGAGGGGAACCTGTCATGATGCATATTATTAAAAGAGGAGTACTCAAGGAAGACTGTGTCTCTAAGGCTGACTTAAGGTAGCAGTGTCAGAGTCTGAAATTAATGAATCCAAAATAGCTGAAGACAGGACTGAAGAAAAAAAGGGCTAAGAAAGCCATGAAAGGAGCGCAGACTGTGACCCAAGGGTCTTGACAAAGTAGAACCACCCCTCCGCCTTCCTTCATACCTGAATTGTATTTATGGCTGAAGGAAAAAGTATCGAGTCAAATGGAGATATACTCGCTAACCCCCTCATCTAGGTGTGTGGTTGGGGCTCGGAAGATGGTCAACGAGGGATGAGTTGAGGGTGACTCCATCTCATTAGCAAAAAGGAAAATGACCCAAAAGGGGTGAGTTGAGGGTGACTCCATCTCATTGGCAAAGGAGAAAATGGCCCAAATGTAGGTGGATAATCTACACATTGTGTGTCTTCACTGCTATTCAAAGTAGGTGAATCCGTTAAGATACCATGCTGGAAGATATGTGCATTCTTTACAGTCAATATGGGATGGGTGCACCGGTGACGTAAGACTTAAAGGCAGGGCATGATAGAACAATTGTACTATTTTGTTTTTTAACGGAATGCCTGGGACATCAACACTAGTCAGACTATTGCCAATTTAATTCCCAAAATGTTTCCATGCTCCATGTTCTCTACAATAGGATTTCCCATGGGCCCAAATGGGAAATGCTCCAAGCAGACTATAAAATGAAATTATTTGACAAATTTAGCTACACATAATCAAAGCCCACACAAGGTAGTCATTTGGAGTTGTGTCTAAGAACATGTTAGATACAAATTAGGTTTTATTGTAAATAGCATGGTTAACCAAATAAACTGACTGAAACAAATACACAACACATCACATTTGACAAAACAAAAGAATATTAATGATATGGAGGATAATAACATGGAGGGAAAAATCCTCCGTTACAATTTTAAATTGAAAATAAATATTTCCAGTGATCATCTGAACACAATATATATTCCTTGTAGAGCTCATTCAAGGGTATCTATTCCAATTACAAAACATTCAAAGCAGTGGTCGAAGTGTACGAAAAGAAGTAGTGGAGCTATGTTCCCTGCTGGCCTGTTCCCGCTCCCCACAAACCCCATCGCCACGTCTCCTCCCACATACAATACAAACCTCCAAACACATGCACCTTATGTTTAAGGGAACGTTCTGTGCAGTGCACTGAAAGTGCAAGTTTCAACTTCTTCCTACACTTTTATTTTAAAACAAAACCATTCCGGAAAGGTTTCTTTTTAAAATAAAAGTATAGGAGCTCTAAAAGGTAATTAAAGAAAGTAGAGGAGCACCGCTCCCACCCGCTCCCGCTCACTTCGACCACTGATTCAAAGATGTTATGGGATTAAAAATGATCACAGAGGAACTCTTGACCTTTTAGCTCCAATGGTTAATCTGAAACTCTGAATTTGTTATTCAGAGAGTCATTTCAATCATAAATATTCCTACCAAAGAAACAGATCTCCCAAAGATGTTCAAAGCTCAAACATGTTTCACACAGTTTAGTGCTCTTCAGAATGATATGGTTCACATGCTTTGAGGTGGACTAAAGCAAAACTGATTTTATGGTGCGTAAATTAAATGGTAAAAACATCTCATGAAACGTGAAGTACTTGACACAAAAAAAGGGAAGATCTGCTACTGAGCAGGAATTAAACAATCCCGTTCAGATCACAGCTTACTTTTGTGTTTCTAATGCACAACTCGGCTTTGTGATATACAGAGTGTTTGTAGATTAACCATTCTTCTTTGTTACGAATTTATCTCGCTACCGTGGAACCGCTACTGAAAATCTTTTGCTGCTTACACCCTCTTGTTATGAGTAGTCATATACTAGGATTATAGTGACATCAAACAGCTGGGTGACACTTGAAGGAGTAAATGTTACAGCCAATTACTAGAGTCAAGACTTCATATGCCTTAGGAGGTCCAGCAAGTAGCCTACTTATTTCATCTAAACGGTCACTTCACAGTTAAGGAGCAGTAAAAGGATATAACATTTTTGACAATAGTTTAAAGCTTGGGCTTTGCGATAAGCAGATAAAAAAAAGAGGAGTGCTCTACTTGGATGAACAGGTTGGGTGTCTTTTAAAATACATAAAAACAGACCAGAAGACTTTTCTCAAGATCAAAATGGTCAGCAGAAATTAACTTTTATTTAAATCAAAGAAGTGCATTTTGATAAGTTTTCCTGATGCTAACTAGCTTCAAGCCTTACAACTGGTTCTTGAATTGTCTGGTAGCAGGTGATCACCTATACAATGAAGCTGGATTGCAAAGAGTTAGCCCATTCAGGATCTGTGTGATGGATGCAATCACTAGGGTGGTGATCATACCAGGAGCAAGTCATGAAACAGGTATGTGACTTTGAAATAGTGTAATGAAATGACAAACGGCTTGAGTAAAAAAAGATAGCTTTCTCTAAGCTAGTAGGTTCTGGTGTTTACAAGAAACAAAGGTTGTTTAAAAGCAGTGAAAGGCATCGATGATCAGTGTGAAGAATACAATTGTGATATGAAGGAACAATGAGGATAACATCATTAACATTGACCAAAGATCACCTCATATGCTTTCCAATTTATATTATTTGGGAATCAGCAATAAGTTGCAACCAACTAAAGTGACAGAAACTCACAAAAGTATTTTAAAGCTTGAAATATTTAGCACATGACTGAAGCTATAACCATGGCGCAATACAGGATCAATTACATATTAGAAACAGGACAGATTAATTTACTATAAACAATCATTGCTTTAAAACAAAAAATGGTTACTTCCCAAATGAGTTCTATATTCCTGCGTCTTGCATAGAAGAACAAGTTACTTCTTACCTTGTGACGTTCTTTCGATGGGATGTTCCCCCGACGTATTCCTTATCTTAGATATCTTTCCAGCTTTGCTGGCCTCGGACATTTTTTCTCTCTAGAGGGCGCTGCGCGTCGACGTCCGCCGAGTCGATGTCCCTCGACAGCCGCCGTATCGACGTCGACGTCATCCTGCCTATAAAGGCCGCGCGCAGCGTCCGTTGCTCAGTTCCATTTTGTAGCCCACAATAATTCTTTCTGGACTAGACTAATCACCCTGAAGGAGCATAAGCTGCAACAACAAGGGAAGTAGTACTGCAGGGATGGATGGGAGGGTCGATAAGGAATACGTCGGAGGAACATCCCATCGAAAGAACGTTACAAGGTAAGAAGTAACTTGTTCTTCGAAGGGATTGTGTCCTCCGACGTATTCCTTATCTTAGATAGGCTCCTATAGGAGTATTCTGTTATTGGAGGTGGGAGTACTGACTTCATGCTTCCTCTTATTGATGAATAGAGTGCAATACTGCCCTTCCAAACCTAGTTTCCTGACTGGAGGAGGAATCCAAGTTGTAAAACCGTGTAACGGTATGGACGGACGACCATGTGGCAGCCGCACATATGTCTCGAACCGGCACTCCTCTTTTGAGGGCCGATGAAGCTGCGATACCTCTGGTTGAATGAGCCCTAAGATTTTGAGGGGGCTCTTTTCCTGCCAGTTTATAACATTCCAAAATGGCTAAAATAATCCATCTGGAAATGGTTTGCTTAGTTATCGGTAGCCCCAGCTTGTGACCTGCGTAGCCTACAAACAGCTGGTCTGCTTGTCTTATCCTAGCCAGTCTACTAATGTAAAAACTTAAAGCCCTTCTTGGGTCCAGTCTGTGTAACCTCTCTTCCTCTTTCCCCGGATGGGGAGGAGGATAGAAAAATGGAAGGGTAATCTTCTGTGTGATATGAAATTCAGAAACCACCTTTGGGAGGAAATTAGGCTTCACTTGCAGAACAACTTTGTCTTTGTGAAAGATTGTATGAGGGGGTTTACAAGAAAGAGCTTGTAACTCACTCACCCTTCTAGCAGATGCAAGTGCTACTAATAAAACAGTCTTAAGGGTAAGAAACCTTAACGAACAAGAGTGGAGTGGTTCGAAAGGTGTGCCCATCAGGAAAGTTAGGACTACATTTAAATCCCATAGGGGAACCTGGAATGGTCTTGGGGGATAAAACTGTATTACCAAGGGTAACTTGAAATAGGATGGTTCTTCCGCAGTGCGCTTAAAGATGGATAGCGCTGCGAGATAGCCCTTGATAGTGCCAACTTGAAGGCCTGAATTTGCCAAGTAGAGTAGAAAGGATAACACCGTTGGTGTACCACATGAAAAGGGATCGATATTCTCTGCTCTACACCAGCTGCAAAATCTGTTCCAACGGCAGCGGTATAAAGATTTTGTTGCTGGCCTTCTTGCCGAAAGCAACACCTCCATAACGTTATCAGGGAGGTCCCAATCCTTGTACCTCAGCCTTTCAGAAGCCAAGCGTGAAGGTTGAGGGTTTTGATGTCTGGATGGAGAACCTGACCTCCCTTCTGTGAGAGCAGATTCTCTCTGAGTGGAAGTCGAATTGGAGGGCAGATGGACAAGTCTAGAAGGTCCGGGTACCACGTTCTCCTGGCCCAATCCGGGGCAATTAGGATCATGATTTTCCGGAATCTTCTCAACCTCCTGATCATTTGAGGAATGACAGGGACTGGTGGAAACGCGTACAGGAGTGGAAACTCCCAGTCCACTATGAACGCGTCTCCCAGAGCTCCTCTCAGGGGAAATTCCCTTGAACAGAACAGATCGCACTTCCTGTTGACACTGGTGGCGAACAGATCCACCTGAGGGGTTCCCCAAAGGGTGAAGATCTCTTGAAGGACTTCCTGAGCTAGTTCCCACTCGTGGGAGACTGTGCTCTGCCTGCTCAGAGCGTCCGCTGTCAAGTTCTTCTCTCCGGCTAGGTGAACTGCCGATAGAGAGATTCCTTCTTGGATTGCCCAAAACCAGAGCTGCATCGCCTCTCTGCACAGTGGTAGTGATCCTACGCCTCCTCTTTTGTTGAGGTAATGCATGGCCACTGTGTTGTCCGTCATTATCAGGACATTCTTTCCTTGTACAGATGGCAGAAAAGCCTTCAGCGCAAGTCTGATGGCCCTCAGCTCTAACAGGTTGATATGTAGTCTGGACTCCGATGGAGACCAATGACCGCTGATCGTCAAGTCGTTGGCGTGGGCTCCCCACCCCGTAAGTGAGGCATCCGTGACTACTGTTATCTCCGGCCAAGGTTGCCAAAACTGCTCTCCTTTCAGAATGTTCTCCTGACAGGCCCACCACTGAAGGTCTCGAGCCACCCTGTCGGGAACCTGAAGAAGATCTGTCATTCTCCCTGAGAATTGTGACCACTGAGATCTCAGTGCCCACTGGAGAGATCTCATTCTCAGGCGAGCCTCTGGCACTAGGAAAATGCAGGATGCCATGAGGCCTAGCAACCTCAAAAAGTCGAAGGCTGGGAGACGTTGGGCATTTTGAAACTTGGTGACCATCTGTAGAATATCTTGAGCCCTCACCTCTGGTGGCGAGGCTTTTCCCAGGGAAGTGTCCAGGATCGCTCCGATGAACTGGAGTCTCTGCGATGGTATCATTTGTGACTTCTTTAAATTGAGGGAGAAGCCCAGTCTGCGAAGGGAGTGGCAAACATAATCTAGCTGGATCTG
Organism: Ambystoma mexicanum; assembly: GCF_040938575.1. NCBI lineage: Eukaryota > Metazoa > Chordata > Amphibia > Caudata > Ambystomatidae > Ambystoma > Ambystoma mexicanum. The sequence continues at coordinate 917,246,765 of NC_090926.1, read as the reverse complement.
AGCTTGTTCCGAAGATACAGCTCTGATCAACCAATCGTCCAGGTAGGGGTAGACGTGAATCCCTTCCCTCCTTAAACTTGCAGCCACTACCGACATTAACTTGGTGAAGACCCTCGGGGCGGAGGTCAGCCCAAATGGCAGAACTCGAAATTGATAATGAGAGTTGCCAATTGCGAACCTCAGGTATTTCCTGTGTTTGAGATGGATTGGCACATGGAAATAAGCGTCCTGAAGGTCCAGAGATACCAACCAGTCCTGGAACTGAAGGGCCTGAAGGATCTGAGAGAGAGTTACCATCTTGAATTTGTCTTTCCTGAGGAATTTGTTCAATTCCCGCAAGTCCAAGATGGGTCTCAGTCCTCCGTCTTTCTTTGGTATGAGAAAGTAAGGGGAGTACCAGCCCTTGTTCCTCTCCGCTACAGGTACCGGTTCTAAGGCACCTTTCTCTAGCAGGTCTAAAATTTCCTGCAAGAGGAGCGGATCTGGAGCTTTTTGAGAGCTGATCCCCGGTGGATGACTCTGAGGTATGCGTAGGAGAGGCAGGCAGTAACCTTGTGCAACTGTCTCCAATGCCCAAGCATCTGACGTGATAGCCTGCCATTCCGCCAGATGTTGAGTTAACCTGCCTCCTACAGGTGTCTTGTGAGGGAAGTCCTCAGAGTGGTTTAGGGGTGGCTGATGCAGATGCCGATGGTAAAGAGGCACCTGCTGTTGCTGCGGCTTTTGAATATCTACCCCGTCCACCTCGGGTAGTTCTTCTTTGTCCCCTTTGAGCCGGTCGTCCTCTAACTCTTCCGAATGCGGAGTAGAAGCAAAAAGACTTGCCTCTCGCAGAGGTTCCTGCGGGACGAAAAGGTGTCTGACGGATTGCAGCGCCTAGGGATTTTGCTGCTGCCTTTGATGTTTGCAGTTTTTCTAAACTGTCATCTGCCTTTTTCCCAAACAAAGAAGAGCCATCAAATGGCATGTTCAAGAGCCTGGCTTGCACATCTGGGGCAAAACCAGACTTTCTCAACCAAGCAAATCTCCTGGTTGTTGTACTTGCCGCCATTGCTCTGCTGATACTGTCAGCCGAGTCAATGCCCGTCTGGAGGGATTCGCACATAGCGTCTTTACCGTCCCTTATGATATTTAGGAACGCCTCCCTTTCTTCTCCCGCCGGGATGCAGTCAGCCGCTGTAGAAGCACACTCCCAAAGTGTATGGCTAAATCTAGCAAGGGTGCAAGTAGCATTAATAGATTTTAACGCCATGCTGCATGCCGAAAAGACTTTCTTAGCCATAGCATCGTATTTCTTATCGTCCCTGTCCTGTGGGACGGTAGGGTAAGCAGTCTTGATGTCAGTAGAAGATGCTGCCTGTACCACCAGACTTTCTGGGGATGGGTGTTTGAACAAAAACTCTGGGTCTGCAGAAGATACCCTGTATTTAGCAGACAGTTTTTTTATTTACTGCCAGGACGACATCTGGGGTTTCCCAGTTCGTCATTATTTTTCTTTGAAGAGCTTTATGAAAAGGTACTACAGGATCCTCCTGTGGACCTTTATCAAGAATATCCGTGAGGTCATCCTGTTGGAAAGCCGGTGACGGTGTTCACCACCCCATAAATTCTGTAATCCTGGCCATTAAGGCTCGATAAGGGGTTTCAGCATGCTCCCCCGGGTCTGGCCTAGCGAACTCCACCTCTGGGGAAGTGTCTAAACCACTTGCCTCATGTAAGGAATCATGGAGTTCCTTTAATCTGTGTTCCTCTGAGGATAACTCCTCTTGAACTGGGGTTGCAGATCCCTGCAACTCAAATGGCTCTTCTTGATCAGACAGTTCTCCCTCTTCCATAATTGAAGACATCGTTCTCAATTGGTCTGAGCTCACAAAGGGTGTGAAACCCATCTCCAAGGCAGAGGGTGCCAAACTTGTCGTAATCGGCCTCGAAAACGTTGATGTCGTCAACACCGACGTCGAAGGCTTCGAAAGTGGCGTCGAAAACAAAGGTGGAGGCCTCGAGGTCTTCGATAAAATCGGAATTCTGTTCGAGGATATCGACGACATCGAAGACCTGGGAATAGCCACTGGGTGCGCCGCAACCGTGACTTTCCTTGGCGTCGACACCGGTGTCGAGGATGGCGTCGAGTCGACAGACCCGTGTGTCGAAGGTCCCTTCGACAACGGCGTCGAAGACACCGACCTCGGCGTCGACGGAACCTTCGTCGACGGCGTCGACGGAACCTTCGAAGAAGGATTCGAGGTCTTTGCTTTACTCAAGGGTTCATGACGCGCTCGAGAAGCTTCCTTCGCCGGGTGCTGCGACTCGCGGCGTTTTGGACCTTCGGGTCTTTCGACCAGAGCATCGCTCTCGGCAGTCTTCGAGGGGGTCGAGGCCGCTTTCTCGAAGACGCTCATCATATTTTTTCGGAATTCCTCCCATTCAGCCCGGGAACTATGCTTTGTGGGGCAAGGGATTCTCTTAGGTGAAACAGAGGAAGTGGAGGACGAAGAAGAGGATCTTAAGCGTATCCTTTTCGAGTGCTTCGATCTCAAAGAGTGATGGGACCCGCTTCGAGACCTGGAGCACGAATGGTGACGAGGAGACGAATGTCTCGACTTCGTCGAGGAAGAAGAAGCTTTAGAAGTCTTACCTTTTTCCAGCTTCCCCCTACGCTCCTTCAGGGCTTTAGCTGTCATGGACATACAGTCCTCACACTCCGAACAATGGTGTTCAGCTCCCAAACACCACAGACAGACCCTGTGAGGGTCCGTTAGCGACATCTTTTTTCCACAGTGTCGGCATTTTTTAAAGCCGGACCGAGGGGTCGTCGGTTCAGACGAGGAAGCCATCGAGTATGGATTGAATATCTCGAGGAAAATGGAATATTATATCTACGAAACTGAGCAACGATATTCCGAGGCACTGAGTAAGCGCGGAAAAACGGAATTGAGCAACGGACGCTGCGCGCGGCCTTTATAGGCAGGATGACGTCGACGTTGATACGGCGGCTGTCGATGGACATCGACTCGGCGGACGTCGACGCGCAGCGCCCTCTAGAGAGAAAAAATTTCCGAGGCCAGCAAAGCTGGAAAGAGATATCCAAGATAAGGAATACGTCGGAGGACACAATCCCTTCGAATGAAAATATTTGATAAGCAGACAAACAGCACACAACTTTCTATGTAATTCACACCCCTGTTTTTTTATATTAATCCCTAGAGCTCAAAACCATGCCATCCAACAACCAAATAATCATTACAAGTGATTATGAGTTTAGCTTAACTGATTATTTCTCAGGTGCCTAGCACCATCTGGTTTCATTATCTAGACCTTATTTCAAACCACAAATGCATGACAACATTCAATACAATATGGCATATTATATGAATAGCATAGTCAATCCTGCATCCATAACGTAGTAGTATGTATTTTCAGATAGGAGTGTTTAGCAATCATATTGGCCAGAAAATGGCATCTAGGCGGTGGCTGCTGAAGTGTATACATGTGATGTACAAACAAGGAAGCATGCTGAACCTGAAAAGAGAGGGTAAGCAGAAAGCTTAGATTAATCTGAAAGCCTCATTGAACAGATGTGTTTGTTGGTTTGGAAGAAAGGTGGCTATCAAAATGTGTGAATGTCTGTTGGCAAGGTATTTGACAGACCAGCCACCTGAACAGAGAAGGATCGGGTGCCCCATAGAAAGGATTCATGAGTTAGACAGGAAGCCTAACACTCTATCCTCTATGCCACCTGCATAGTAGCATCAACCGTGTAGAAATGCGAGCTGAAAGTTTCTGAACTCCTTGCAATTTATTGATCTTTTTTTGGCCAATACTAGACATACTGAATTGCAATAGTCTAGTTTAGAAGAAATGTGTGCATTCTTTATTGTTATATGGTCACTAAAGAAGAGAAGGTAAAGCTATCTGGGCTTGAGACACAACTGTGAAAAGTAATGTTGAGACACCTTATTTATTTGGAGCAGTAGGGAGTGTTGATCGCCACAGGTAACACTGAGTTTTCAAACTGTTGTTCGTAGAGGTCTGAGAGCAGTGGGCCAAGGGAATTTCTCACAATGAGGTTTGCAACAGCGTAAGAGCAGGACATCTATCTATGAGGCATTACATTTTAAATGATTTATATTCACTCAGTCGTTCATAGGAGGAATGATGTGATAGATTAGTATTGTTATTGCCAAGCCTGATCGAAATGTGTGTCATTCATGTAAGTATAACATTTCATGCTGTGATGATGCAAACGAGATGATTGAGATTGTCAATGAAAATAAGCAGCAGTGACAACAAGTCAGACACCCAAGCAACCCAGCAAGTATTATGGTGGCTCTTGGATTCAAACTATACTAACCTAATAGTCAGGTGCCAAATGGACAGCTCTTAACTGATACATTATAGTATGGTCTGAGTAATCCCAAGTCTTAGTAGGTTGTCCTGGAGGGTGGGCTGAACATCAGTGTCATAAGCAGCCAAATGGCCTAAAACCATCTGGGCACCTGCATCGCCATCACCCACTATCCTCCTCATGTCGTACAGCTTTGATGTGGCCACAGACCTAGTTCCCATGGCTGGGCAAAAACCAGCCTTAAATGATTAAGTATATGCTTGACTCAACAAACTCCAAAGGCGAATGAGCTACCATTGTTTCCAGCAGTTTAGTAATAAATGAGAGACTGGTGTCTGATCTAAAACTAATGAGATTGTACAGATTCAGGGGGTTTCTTGAGGAGGACTATTCTCATCCATGGGAACTGCAACAGAAGAATGTAAGCAGTGATAAGCGGTATAGTGCCCATGGATAAGAATAAGCATAAGTTTGAAACTTTGTGTGAAAGTATTGTATTAGAAATAAATCTCTTTAGCAGTATTCTAGAATTTCAAAGCGTGATTGAAGGTTTAACTGCATCATTCAGGGTCAATATAGTGCTTAGCACATTTAGAAAAAACTGTTATTGATAAAAGTTTTGCACTTAAGATTCTCTCAGTATAAGAAGGTGTTTTTGATATGGGAGCATTTACTTATATCCACTAGAAATGAATAGCAGTGCTTGCTGATCTGCGTGGGACTTAAATGCTATCCGGCTGCTTTCAGATCTATAAAATCTACCTTCTCACACAACACCCAATACACGCAGAAAACACCTGCATATAGCACACAAATACCAATTTATCAAATCATACCAGCGCACAGTATTTGTTTTTTCCTGAGTTGAAGCTACCAACAGCACATCAAAGCTTGCTTGCACCATTCCCTCTCACCCCACTAACCTTCCCAACCCCTCTCTTTTTCATATCCAACCCGAGTGCTTGGAGACCATGAAAAATGGCAGTGTTGCACTGTACAAAATCCCAATAACATAAGTATAACCTTGCCTTTTCTCTGAGAGGTCTTTAGTGTAGCAAGGTTAAGAATTGTTATTGTTTTCATTTTTATTGATCGGTTTAAGGGGTGCAATGTGATCTAGCGCATCTAGAGCATGAGTAAGAGAACGGCTTAAAGACTTGAGTGCTTCATGTGGGTCTGATAATGATAAAACAATGAGGATTGCATCTGATGATATCAGAGAAAGATTGAGGAGTTTTTATAGGCTATTTACGTGGTGAGGCTGAAGGGTGAATGTGAGATCAGATGGGAAGGATCATTTGGTGCAGAGAGTTTGAACTGAATAAGAAACTGAACTGACCAGACGACTTGCACAAATTCCTCTTACAGGTTTGGGTGTGTCCAATCTTTGCAGTAAATAAGAAAATATATGCATTATCATCAGCCCAATGTACTCTTTTTTTGTAAATGTGGATGTTCTTGTTTGCCAGAAAATTGGATCTGGTTTGTGTCGAAAAACCTGTATTCACAAAAACATATTTTTCATTTAATTTTCATCTTTTAAGAAGCACTTATGCCACTGAAAGCAGGCTTCATAGCATTGACAAAATTACTCACCGTAGTGACTAGCTTACTCCTAGTACATAGTCCCCTTTCCTCCATACTTGTGGGATATTACGTACATCGGGACGGGACCAGAGCACTTTTTAAGCATCAAAAATAAAATAGTTGTCCTTTTGTTTTTATGTGGGGCCACTGCACATGACCGTAGCTCTGCCCTCCTGAGCTCCGCCCTGCGCATCGCCCTTCAGTCCTTTTTTGTTGCCAGGTCCAGGACCATTTAGCAACAATAGAGGATACTTATTAGAGGGGACGGCGGGTGGTGGGGGGATGTGCATATGGAGGTAAGGGGACTATGGACTAGGAGTAAGGAAGTCACTACAGTGAGTAACTTTGTCATACTCCTACTTCACGTCCCCTTTCCTCCATACTTGTGGGAGATTCCCAAGCACTGATCATAGGTATTACGGGTGGATGGAAATGTCCCTTATTGGAACACATTTTTAAGAACTGCCTGGCCAAATTGGGCATCAGCCCGGGTGCTCAGGTCATGACAGTAATGTCTGCAAAAAGCTGACGTGGAGGCCCAAGTAGCCACCTTGGCAATGGACTCCCAAAGGACGTATTTTTGAAAGGCAACAGCAGCTGCTTTGCCACAGACCAGATGTGACTGAATGCCATTTGGTGATTGAAGGCCTTGAACCTTGTAGGCCTCGGAAATACATGAATCTATCCAACGGGAGATGGATGCCTTTGAGGTCGCTTTCCCCTTGGGGTCACGAAACATAACAGAGTTGTGAAGAGCTTCTGAGTTCACGCGTTCTATCGAGGTAGAACTTCAGAGCTCATCTAACGTCTAGGATGTGCAGGACCCCCTCGGCCTCAGAGACCGGGTTCGGGAAGAAAACTGGTAAAGATGGAAGGAAGGAAGGCACAACCTTATCCTTATGGAAAGTTAGTAACGGATGTTTCACAGAAAGCGCTTGCTGCTCACTTATGCGCCTTGCAGATGTCCCTGCAATCAAAAAAGCCACCTTCCAACAAAGGTACTTGAGTTCCGTAGTGGCCATAGGCTCAAAAGGCTTATGGCACAAAGCAGTGGGGACTATATTCAGATCCCATCTGGGATGAGGGGCACGAACCGGCGGGAAAAAATGAAGACCTGCAAAATGTCTCTTGATGACTAGATTAGTCGGTGAAAACAAGCAACTGTCTGTAGACAGAGAAGCCGCAATAGTGGACAAATAAGTTCTGCATGATAGGACATGTATGCCAGAGGCTGCCAGATCAGATACAAAAGACAAAACAGTGTCAATAGAAGCATGCCTGGGATCAAGCTCTTTGCTAAACACCAGTGACAAAAATGGAGCCGCTTGCTCCTGTATTGAGCTCTCATAGAGGTCTTTCGTGCAGCTTAAATTATACGCATGTTGTCCTCGGAGAGGTTAAACTGCGCTAATGATCGGAACTCAGGCACCAGGCCTCCAAACTGAGCGATTGTGGGGCGGGGTGCCACAACTGGTGATTGCTCTGGTGGCAAAGATCGGGATCCTGCGGCAACCTGATCGGAGAGTACACCGACAGGTGCTGCAGTTAAATAAAAACAGAACCTGGCTGGCCACCAAGGCGCTATGAAGAGGCGCTATGAAGAGGAGAGTGCAGTTCGATGCACTTCTGAGTCTCCAAAGTGACCGATGAATCCGTGGCAAAGGAGGGAAAGCGTAAGCTCTCATGTTGTCCCACAGAATCTGGAGGGTGGCCCCCAAGAAAGACACTCCGAGCCCGTCCCTGGAAGCATAAAGAGGAAGTTTCTTGTTTGATGATGTCACGAACAGGTACACTCTGGAGTGCCCCATTGCTGGAAGATCCTGGTGAGAACATCAGTGCTGATCGCCCACTCGTAACAGATTGGTGGCTGAGGGAGTCTGCAGCCACATGTGTCCCAGAATGTGTACAGCTTAGAGCCAGACATTGTGTTGGATAGCCCAATTTCAAATTTGGATAGCAAGGTCCACCAGGAGGGGAGACTTGGTGCCTCCCTGTTTGTTGATGTAGATCACCACTACGGAATTGTCAGTGCAAATTCGAACCACACTGTTGGTGATAGAGGGTTGAAAAGCCTTGAGCACCAGAAAAACTGCCAGGAGCCCCAGGTAATTGATATGGAACTGACTGTCTTGCAGCGTCCACAAATCGTACACCTCGAGGTGATGCAGTGTCTCACCCCACTCCAGAAGGGAGGAGTCTGTAGTAACCGTTACTTGTGGGCAGGGCTCCTGGAAGGAGGTCCCCACAAACAAATTGCAAGCGGATGACCACCATTGAAGATCCACTGTCATACAGGATGGAACTGGAATCATCTTGGAATCCAGATCCGTAGCCTGGGGCCAGCAGCTCCGAAGAGCAAGATGAGTGCATCTCATTTTCAGGCGTGCAAGAGGTAGACCTGGCACGCGAGAGCCACATAAGAGTGAACCACACAGTGACTGCGCCCCAAAAGAATCAGTTGAGTTGTAAAAAGATTTTCCTTTTCCCTTTATGAGAAAGAGTTCAAGCAGAACACCAATTAGTTTATTTTGCCCTTTAATTGTTAACACGTGTTTCGGCCTCTCAAGGGCCCTTTTCAAAACAAAAAATCTGGGCAATTTAAATCTTTATTCAATTTAAAGATTCAATCCTGCAAACAAATAACAATAGTCGATATAGTTTAAGTAAAAATTACATAATAAAAATAAGAAAATCCAATTTTTTCAACAAAGTGCATTTTTTAAAAATATTTTTTATTATTTTGAGAATACAACACAGAACAACTCATAACTTCCCCCTTTCCTTCCACCTCCCTCTCCCTTCCCGTTCCCCTATGGAGGCAATTGGGAAATTGGCATTTATAATGTCTTGGTAATGATGATTCAGAGAATGTTCAAGATTCTAATCTTACGTGGGCACCATTGGAGCATATAGTCACTTTGAAGATACTGCAGGATGTCTCCCCACATCTCCTGGAATTCATCTTTAGAGCTCTGTATTTTGCTTGTCATCCATTCTAGTGCAAAAAAGTTCCATACCTTCTGGAGCAATTGGAACTGCGTGGGGGGGCTCCATCTTCCAGCATTGAGCTATTCTCAACCATGCCGCAATAATGAGGGCCATCAGCCCCTTCCGTTGATGCCTGGTATGCGATCGTCACGCTTGGTCCCATAACCCCGCTAACCACACACACTCCCCCAGTTCCTCTGCTCCCTGGACCATTCTCCCCATTTGTGCTTTGATGTCCGTCCAAAAGGCTGAAAGTGCTGGACACTGCCACCAGATATGTATCCAATCTCCCCGATGTTGACAGACTCTCCAACATAACCCGTCGGAGTTCGGGTAGACTGTGTGCATTTTGCCGGGGTGAGATGCCATTGCAGGAGAACTTTTAGCCACATTTCCCGCAGCTGAATAGATGGTGTGAGTCTCGGCAACTCTCGCCAAACGTGTTGCCACTGTGATCTTGGAATTGTTCTCCCTAGTTTTTGCTCCCACCTTTTCATGTAGGCCCAGCAGACGCCCTCACCATGTTCATTCAGGAGGGAGTCCAGATTCTAAATCAGCTTGGTGGTGAATCTGTTGTCAGAAACGTCTCGAATTTTGTCAGTGGCCTTGTCCCTGCTTCCTTGTACAGTGGTGTAGATATCCAATGCACCAGCTGTGTGTGCCGAATTTTTTTCTTTTGAAGGAATGCCAAATTTGCTTGTACATTCCTCAAATGACCTTTTATCTTGGCCTTCAAACATGTCCTTGATCTTGGAGAAGCCCGCCTGGTTCCAGGCGGCAAATGCATTGGGACTCTGACCTGGGGGGAAGTCCGGGTTTCCAATCAGCGGGGTGAATGTATAAGTAGGAGAAGTATGAAAGGAGTTTAGGATTGCAGAACGTGTTATTTAGTCACTTGAAATATTCATCATTCATTTCATAGCGGACAAATGTATACATAGTAATTAAGGAGAAAAATAAAAAAATGAAAATAAAAGAGACACAAGTTAATAAATAAATAAATTAAAACAAAAGCAAAAGGGGAGAAAGCAAACAAAAATGTACATAGATTAGTTCAAATGACCATTGAATAGCTTTCTATTTCATTTGTATCTGAAGCACCATTTTTCTTAGTCCAATGTAACAAAAAATATATACTCGAACAAATTTATTTCATTGTGATGCCATTTGTGCATATTATAAGAATCCAACTTTAACTAGAAAGTATCTTTTTTATACCACTTTTCACCAAAGAACAAGTTTTAGCTGATATATAAATGTAGATATTATATGTCACAGGCATTTCTCCTGATACTGTTTACGGCAGGGGCCGCCAGATGGAGCTTCAGTGCGGTGCGCACAGCGGTCCTGAAAACCTCTGAAACCAGAGAAGGACCCCGTTTCAGACCCTGACCTTTGAGTAGAAGGTGCCTTTGCTGTTGTTTTCGCAAGCACTGACAATGACTTGGCAGTTTGAGTGCTTGCCTTTGTCTTCGCGAGTTCCTCATCCATGAAGGAGTGGAACAGTTCTTTATCCTCAAAGGGGAGATCAAGCACATTGTCCTGAACTTCCTTCGAAAACTTTGTAGCATGCAGACATGCTTGGCGGGAGATGTCAACTCTGACCATAAGGCCCCGAGCGGAAGTGTCTACGTGATGAGCCATAGCCTCAAGTAGATCCTTTGCCAGAACCCTGGCATCAGATAAGCCGCCCTTTGAAGTCTTCGAGTCTATCAGGAGGAATACATTCCTGAAACTCGGCAAGCTCTTTCCACAGTTTGACATTCATAGCCGCCAGGATAAGCTTAGTATTAGCCTGACACAGCTGAAGAGCTGAATTAGAAAAAAAACTTTTCCCAGTGGCGTCAAGAAGCTCATCATCCTTGAAAAGTATCTGAGACGTTGCAGCTCCTGGTCTTCAGCATCTTCCTGTAATCCTGCAAGAACAAGAACAAGATTATTCTGTTTTACCTGAGAAAACACCATCCAGCACTCAGCATCTCAACTGGGCTGCAATCTGTGGAAACCGAAAGAAGAAGAAACATCACTCACCTGTGAGTACTAGCTTAAGGACTGCCGGCGAACCACTACCATAGCTGCTGTTCGAACATTGCGACCTGCAATAACGAGAAAGGGAAAAACAATATTATAACGCACGCTTCCAAAACATCGAATTCCATCAGTCTTAACTGAATTCCATTGCGCTATGCCACGCTTCCATCCGGAGCACCACAGCAACATCTGCAAAGGAAGAGAGACATATTCAGGTTCGCTTTCAATATTAAACAACCGCACAGCGCTGTACTTAACGGATTCCGGGGGCCATTCTTTCATCGCGCTCTCATCCACTCGCAGCAGCACAGCGGCCTGTGAGGAGAAGAAGATAACACAGGTTAGCTTTAAAAGACAATAAAGGCGCTGCGCTCCGCGCTCTCTCTTACCTAGAAATGTGCATCTCCATCTGGAATGCTAGCATGAAGACCTTCACACCTGAAAAGGAGATAAAGACATTAACGAATTCCCACCATAAACAGAACAAAGTCTTACAATTAACAAACCTACCTGCCTACCAGCAGATTCGGGGTCACAGCAGGCCTGGCCCAAGGAAGGCGTATTGCACCTGTGAAGCAACTCGGGCAGCTCGCCAGCAAACGTCAAGCGCCCCTGCACAAGAAACACAGGACGGATAGCTCATCCTACAAATAACTAAGGTGAGAAAAGAACCCAGTGGGAAGGGAATCGGTCAGAGGGAGGTGGGAGATTCACCCATTAGAGGCAGTTATCACAAATCCTCCCTTCTGTAATTGCAGATTCATTATTCAGTACTGGGCAACTACGCATCCAGGGTTCCAGATCTTAGAGCCTTCCATACGCCCCTCCGGGGATATCAGAGCGTAACAATTATGTCGGGCAGTTGTTTCTGTTAATGCCCACGTTCTCCAGAGGCACAGTACTGGTGTTGGTAGTACGTGGATGCAGTGTAGTAATGCCAGCAAATGATCGTAGAGTCACAACAGGCGAGGAAGAGACTATCGTAGTACAGGAGGAGGAGCCAGGGTTCGGCAACGTGCGAACAGATCCAGAGACACAGATGGCAGACAGAGTAATCCAAAACAGGCCAGAGGTTGAAATCCAAGCGGGCAAAGAACTAAACAGAAAAGGATCAGGCAGAGCAGATCCGTAGAAGCAAAAACCAAAGTCAAAATACCAAAATGCTAAATCGAGACAGGAACGAACAACTCGCAATTAGGAGCGCCGCAGCACAGTTCTGGGATCCCTTAAGGGTCTGTGATCACGTGACGGACCACAACGCATACGTGAGGGAAACATTGACGATGACGGCCCAGTCGCCATGGCAACCTAAAACGTTCCACGACATGATTTCTGGCAGTCAAAAAGAAGCGCTGGGCCAGCAACCGTGATCCAAAAGAGGAAGGTGATTTAACACACAATGGACGTACCGTTCTGATATTCTTACTGACCTTACTAGAAGTGTCAACTGTCAAGCACTCAGTACGACGTTTCCTAACACGTAGTGAAAGTTGATGTAAGAGAAGTAGACAAAATGGCCCCATGGACCGTGGGGGTTGGACTGCCATTTTGTCAACGCCTGAGGCGAACTGTGTCACAGGTATGTGAGGCCGTGGTCACCACAGGGGAGTCAGGCGTATTATGTTCCATTTTAGCCTTTTGACAAGGAACCTTAGGAACTGCTGATGAATTAGCCGCAAGTGAGGGAACATCGGCGGAGCCGGTACCAGAAGACTTATGGTGCTTGATCGGCTTCTTTGGCCCCTCAGTGGGATTGGTTCCACCACAGGTCTGAGTGTGGGACGGCTTAGAGTCACACCCTGAAGCCAGAGCCCTGAAGGGGGGCCCTCAATCTTGCTGGTCTTAGATAGAGCCCCAGGCAGGGGAACTTTAGGTATAACCCTGGTACATTTAGTCACCTTGACAGGGACCTCTAGCCGAGGCTCGGTACACTTAGTTCCAAATGTGGAAACCCCGGGGCTGAGCACGGTGAGAACAGACGCAGAAGTACTGGGCCTAGCTTTATCCCCTAAAAAGGGTACCTCGGAACAATATCTGGTTTCGGCAACCCCTTTGCAGGGGACCTCAGAGGAAACTCCAGAGCGCCGGTTAGATCCGGTTCGGGGCACCTCAGGGAGATCCCTGTAATGGGGCTGCTTGAGCCCCTCCTGAACCCAGAAGTCCCCCGGGAGGGAGTCCCCTGGCCAGGGTTCCCTGAAAAGGAACAAACTTACCGGCCGTTTTTCTTCTATAAACTGCTGTAAAAGTGGTGGAGAAACGCGTTAGAACAGCTCCTCCTACCTGACAAGGCGACACTGGAGTGCCCAGACGGAAAGGGAGTCGCAGTAGAAGCACGAGTCCCAAGCAGTGTTACGGGTCTAAGCACTCTAGACAAAGAGTGGGGATCCGCCCTCGCGACATACGCAGGATGAATAGGACACGAATTCCAGACGCTCCGGCATAGATGGAGGAAGAGATGACTGTGGAACGGGAGTAGGAATGAAGGACAAGGGGACAAAAATAAAAATATTTTCTTTGATGCAAGTGCATCTTACCCCGACCGCGCGGAGAAAAGGACTGAAGGGCAATGCGTGGGGCACAGCTCAGTGGGGTGGGGATGAAGTAGCGTCCCGTGGCCCCAGGTAAAAATAAAAGAAGGACAACAATGTTATTTTTGATGCTTAAAAAGTACTTTGGTCCCCTCCCGATGGACGGAATGTCCCACAAGTATGGAGGAAAGGGGATGGGACATAGGAGTATGCAGGTTACAAGTGGGAAATGGAGGGAGAAGGTGATATAGTTGAAACAACCAATGTAACAATTCCTAGATTAGGGATATTTAAAGAGCTGAACAGGTTGGTGAGCGCTCTTGTGAAATTCACAGTTAGGTTCAAGGTGTAAATGCACTGGTCACGTTACCTGGAGTGGACATTCACCGGGCTACTGACATTTAACAGCTTGGCAAGTTACAAAGAAGTGTTAGAGGAATCAGGGATGATCTGATCAAAAGTGAACATAGATATGTATGTCAATTTGTGTAGAGAGCAGCAAATTAATGTTTTGGCACAAAGCTATGGGGTTGTTACTGAAAAAGCTGTGAAAAGCCTATACAACCCACATTCACACACTCCTTTTGCAAATACTTATTGGAGGAGCCATCTATCTGCCCAGATGGTGAGGCCTCTTAGGAGCAAGGAATTGTTGTATATTACTAGTAGGAGTGGTGCTAGATTATTTTTCTCTACTGGAACACCAGGCCTCACTTGGCAGGAGAGCTTATGGTTTCAATGTAGGGCTGTTACTGCTATCAGATTAGAAACTTCAAGCAGGTAACGTTACTTGGGCCATTCATGGTGGTTCTGATTCAACAGGTGGTCTGACTTAGATCAGAAACAATGTTCTAGGACCTATCCTACTTCAAATGCACCACACTTGACCACGCTCATTACGAGTTTGGCGGAGTGACAGTAATGGAATTACCCCCACTTTTATCGCACCGCTGAATTAGGGGTTGCCACTACATCTGCCAGTGGAATTAGGGCCAACATCATGCGTAATTAGCATCTCCGCTAATTCCGTTGGAGGAATCACTGCCAAGATGTAAAAACTGTATTTACACCATATCACAAGTTGAAATAAAGCCAAAATACTGCCGAAAATAGGTGGTGATTCTGCTGAAAAAACAGTGCAGTTACCTCCTCCGGTAAATGCATACAGGTGATGGCAACATGTCACAGGTGCACCCAATCCACTCTGAAACACTACAAAAGGTCTGCACCTGACCCAAAAACACTTCCAACACCATGCTACCACTAGCTGTCGCTAACTGGGACATGCACCTCCTCCTGCTCCACCTTGATCTTCAGAGGCAGGAACAGCAGCACAGGGAGCAGAGAGGAGGAGGATACATCATGCAAGGCGAATGCACATTCCACGGGCCAGGCCTTCACCCCGGATATTAACTGATATCCAGCTGATTACCCTGTACCGGCAGGGAGACCATTGTAGAGCTGCTCTCTCTGATCCACAAAGACATATAGAGCCGGATTTACATAAAATCTGCCTTACACCCACTGCTGGAGCTTGTGTCGGTCCTTCATTTCCTTGCAAGTGGCACCTGCCAGCACACTGTGGGCATACTGCATGGCAGGTCTCAGCCCACATTTTAATTTGCGCTTGGGCAGGTGTTGGAAGCACTCCTGCGCCATGCCTCATGCCACCTCTCTCTGCCCACCACCCTGGGACAGAATAATACTACAAAGGCATGTTTCTATGCAGCAGCCCAACATAATTGCCGCTCTGGGTGGCACCCATTTGGCGTTGGTCACCCCCAGGCATCCGAAGAGGCATACCGTAACAGGAAGCAGTATCACTCTATGAGTGTTCAGGTCACCGGTGAGGCCGACCTCGTGATCACACACTGCTGTGCCTACTTCCACGGTTCCACACACAATTATATGGTCCTGCGGAACAACACACTGCCTACATACCTGAAGAGCCACAGAGGCCAATTGAAATGGATATTGTGTGAGTACAAGTGCCATCACACAAACTAATCTCGCAGCACTAGTGAAATGCTATGTGTAGTGGGGTATTACCACAACTGATGAATGCATGCCCTGTCAAGGCCCTATACATGCAGGAACTGCCCTCTCACCGCGCGCATGACAGCCACCAACCCACAAGACTAGGCCATGCAGGAAAATGCAGTATCATGTCGGCAATGCATATTGCCCCAACCAGTAAGCTACACACAAACACAGAGGACTGCAGAATAAACAATGCAAGGGAACACATACCTACACATCCAATGTCACAGTTCAACACTGCACAAAAACAATGCAATACTGTTAGAAAATAATACCATGCAAACTGTTAACCATGTATGTGAAGCCATTATGGAAGGAAAGCAGACACCTCAAACATGCACAAGAACAGCTAATCCACCCCCAGGTCACATGCATGATAGCAACGCACAGGCCCAACACAGGCAACATGCACTCTGCAATCCCAATCACAGACCATGAAAATGACGACTGCTGGTTCTGAGCTTGTGCATGGTGTAACACAACAATGCACATGTTCCCCCATAGTAAATTATTCTACATTCAATTACTGGGATGGAAAAACATGTTATATAAAAATTTTAGGAACAATGCATGAACAGAGTGTCCATCAACATGTGTTTAGAAATGGAAACCTCCACAATGCACTGTGACTGACACCTGTGACCTTATCCCTTGCAGGTGACTTTGGATACACCCAGCTACCATTAAAAAATGTATATATATTTATATGACGGTTAAACACATGGAGTACAATTGCAATTTGTGTTTGGCATGATTCTAACACATACAGTGATTCCCAACAATGTATTTCAGATCCATTCTCATTACATTATGTTCCTCAAAGGTCAATCATGGATACATGATCATATTTGGTGAGAACAGTTCTAAATGGTGCCCAGATATCTTTACGTCGGGTAGCGGGGGAAACAGTTTGGATAAAACCTTCTTCACACTCATTTACATATATCATATCCTTGAACCAGCCGCTTAAAGTGGGGGCTTTCCTGGATTTCCAAAATTTAAGAATGTTTCTTTTAGCCACAGCACAGGCCACGCTGAACACTCTGCGTGTTCTGATGGAGGCCTTCCCGATATCACCAAGTAGGTATTTTATTGGGGCAAGAGGGATGGGGATATCCAGGATGTCACTTACAGTACTTGCTACCGCCCCCAGAATTCAAGTATCAAAGGGCATGCCCAGTACAAATGGAATGAGTCTGCAATTTCGGCTGGGCATTTAGGGCAGCTAGGTAATGTAATGGGGGAGAGTTCTCTTGGGGGTGAGATGTAAGTGGTCTAGGATCATGAACTGAATAAGTCTTAGATTTGAATTAAGAGACACAGATTTGGTAAGTTGGCAACATGTGGCCCATTGTATCTCGTCAATTGTCAAACCTAAGTCCCGCTCCCACTTAGTTTTCATGAGGTTACGAGATATGAGATGTATCGTTTTGTATAGTTGGGAAGTGCCACAACTAATCCCCTTTGGCAACATGACGGGCTGTATAAATGGCTGTGATATTGGTTCGTCAGGGAAGGAAGGCCAGTGACGTTGAAAGGCCGCTCTCATCCTGTAATATTGAAGAGCCCTGGAGGCCCCGTGGCCTATTTTGGACAAGAAGTTGGCAAGAAATACAAACTTCCCATCCGGGAACATGTCACCCACAGTTAACTGGGCAGGGGGATCCCACGAGATCTTGATAGATGGGCCTGACGTGGGAGCTAACCCGGGAAAACACCACAAGGGTGATATGTTACTGTCGGGAGAGGCGATGTCGAGCCTCTTAAATATTCTGGACCATGCATTCACTGTGTTCCTAACCGGGTCGATAAAGCTAGTGTCGGCATATCGTTCTGTGAATAAAGCTGATTGGAGATCAGTGGGGGAGGCAGCATATCTCTCTACTTGGAGATGCGAGTAGTTTTCCGTATCAGCAAAGCAGTGCCCCGCATATTGTGCCTGTGCAGCCATATAGTAGAGCTAATAATCCAGTGCTGAGAGGGCGCAGTGTCAAATTATTCTGTCATTTTGCCCCAGCTCATTCTAACCACCCCATTGTTCCAGACAAATGAGGAGGCCATGGATTGTAATTTAGAAAAGAATGCCTTTCCGGGCCATATAGGTAAATTACTAAATAGGTATACTAGTTTTGGTAGCACAATCATTTTTAACAACGATATCCGCCCGTATATTGATATCGGGAGGCTGTACCAAATTTTAAGTTTGGCTTCCAGTTGATGCAGTTATGGTTCGTAATTAGTGGCCAATAGTGATTGTAGGGGACCATTAGAAGCCCATCATGTTATTCGGTTGTGTCGTGGCGGGTGTGAATGGTATCAATTTGGATTTGTTGTTATTTATCCTGTAGCCTGAGTATACAGAGAATTCATGTACGTCCCTCATGACAGGGGCCAGGTTAACTTCTGGATCTCAGACATCCAGCAAGTTTTTGTCAGCATACAGAGAGCAATTGGGGAGGGACACTTATCCTAACCCCCTTTATCCATATGTTTTAACTGTACTAGCGCTGTCATGAATTCAGTTTTAAGTGCAACTATCAGAAGAGATATCCCTGTCGGTTACCTCTACACAAGGGAATCGTATGCGATAGAGTACGATTTGTACGGACCATGGCTATAGGTTCAATGCATAGTAATTTAATGTAACCCAGAAGCTTTAAACCAAACCAAGAACAGCAAACATGTATTTCCACAAAACTGTGTTGAACACTTTCTCGGGGTCCAGAGATGATGCAACTACTTTGGCCTTGGGATCTAGCTGAGCAATAATGGCAAACAGTCGCATGAGGGCACGGTGGAGTCTCTGGCTTATGTTGGGGCTTATTGGGCTTCAGCATCACATAGATGACCTCCTCTCGCAGCAATGGGGGCAGAGTCCCTGTAGTAATAGCCTCATCCCACAGCGCTAGGAGTTTGGGGGCAAGTTCCTTTGAATAGCATTTGTACATGTCTATCCCCAAGCCGTCCGGCCACGGTGCCTTCTCGGCAGCTAGGCCTTTAATTGCTTGTACAATTTCATTAGCAGTTAGTGGGGTTTCCAGAGCGGCACTCATCTCGGCTGACAACATGGGAAGTGGGACCGCAGATATGTAATTGGAGAGATCACAGTCTGAGACAGCATCAACATTGGCATACAGTGAAGAATAAAACTCAGCAACACCTTGTTAATTGCAGTTTCACCCACACAGATTTCACAGTTTCGGTCACAAACACTGGTAATTAGCTGCCTAGCCCGGGCGGTTGTGGTGTCATACAAAACCTCGTGGTCAGCTAGCTGGTAAAACCCTTCCAGTTGTGTATGGATTTGAGCGAGTGTTGCCTCACAAGGTGACAGAGCGTATATATTTTCCAGTGATTGTAGTTGAGTTTCAGTCTCTTGGACGTCATGGCATATGGTGCGAAGGGAAGCATGAGTCTTGGATATGATGTGACCTCGCAACCAAACCTTAAAGGTCTCCCAAACTATGGCCAGAGACTTCACAGTGCCCTCTTTCCGTTTGAGCAAGTCTGTCAACTCTGCACGCAATGAGGCCACCACCTTAGTGTCTTTTAGAAAGGCAGGGTGCATCCTCCACAGCATGCGGCTTTTATCTCGTTGTATTGGCCTAATGGCAAGAAGTACAGGGGAGTGATCCGAAATAGCGAGGGGGAAAATCGCACATTCAGAAGTGAATGGGAGCCAGTCAGGGGTAGCTAACCAGAAGACAATACGTGAACCAGAATTGTGAATGGAGGATTGGAAAGTAAATTCCTCTGCACAGGGATTTACCTCCCGCCATATGTCTACTAGGGGTAGATATTTCATGGATTGAAGTATGGTTTGGGCCGATTTTGTCAGAGCAAAGGGAATTCTGGTGGTTCTATCAGTTAACGGGTCTAGAATGGTGTTGAAATCCCCGCCCCATAGCATGCAAGTATCGTCTAAAGGGGATATCAGCTTGAATATCTTAAGTTAAAAGTCAGGGTTGTCAATGTTCGGGCCATATGTATTAATGAGAGCATGTTGCCCCAAACAACCACATATCTTCCAAGTGGGTCCACTATAGTTTTGGATACCTGCAAGCCCAGCGTTTGAGGAATCAGGGTGATAACCCCCTTGGACTGTGATGAATAACTGGTACCAAATTTCTGTGGGCCCCAACTGTGGGCTAAGGATTCGACCACCCTGGCCAGAGTGTGGGTTTCCTGCAGCATCATAATTTGGATGTTATGCCCCTTGGCATATAACTGTATTTTCCTAGCCTTAATTGGGTTTTTCACTCCCCGGACATTCCAGGTGAGTAGCCTAATTGATTGACCACCACTCCCTATCATTCCTAAAAAAGTTATCTTTTCCCAGCGCGTTCATACAACAATTAACCAAATAATGCACTCCACGTTTGGCCATCAACTTTTGCTTTTTCAACCATAGAATTTCCCCTCCCTCACTCACCCTCACTGAACCTCGAACTGGATAGTGTACACCCACAAACAAACAACCCCTTCTTAAGCAGTGGGAGGTGTCAAATGAGCATCAACAATAACATTGGAGCATGTCCTGGTACGCTCTGCACTTCAAAATGAAATAGATACTAAGGAAAATGTTTAAGGCCTACTATCGAGTGTAGCCCAACATAGGATTGACCCATTATAGCATTGAAAATGGGGGAGGATAGCCAATTGGCAGATTGCCCTTTAGGCTCAGTCACTCAGTGACAGGAGGCATCGGAATGGTCTGTTCAATGTAGGATGTTGCTTCCTCCGGTGTTTCAAAAAATGTGATTTGCCTGCATGTTGTATAGTGAGCATAGCATGGAAAATCATGGCATATGGGATTTTCCTCTCTCACAGGGCATGCTTGACTTGATCAAAGTTCTGCCTAGCTGCTTGAAAACCAGTCGAGAAATCAGGATATATATGGATTCTGGTTGAGTCGAACTGTAAGGATCCCTTTTCTCATGAGAGCCGGAGGATCAGGTCGCGGCAGTTGAGCAGGCGGGCAATGATTGAGCGGGGAGGAGCTCCTGGTTTAATGGGTGGGGCCATAGAGTGGTGTGCTCTCTCCACCAAGATCTGAGCAGAGAACTGTTCTTCTGGAAATACAGAAGGTAACAGGTCCTCGTTGAAAGATTCCATGGAGATGTTTAGGGGCTTCTCTGTCATGCCCACCACCCTGATGTTATTTTAGCGAGACTGTGATTCAAGGTCATCACACTTCACGCAGACTGCTTTGAGTTCTTACTTGATGTGTTTGATGTCTTTATCGTGTGTGTGGTGACAGTATCTTCAAGGTCTCCCACCTGGTTCTCAGCATGTGTGATTCGGCCATTCTCCTTCTTAAGTTCTGCGTTCAGCGAGTTTACAGTGGAGCCAATATTGTCCAGCTTGGCATTTACTGCCACAAAACCAGCCTGCATCATGGACATATAGGGGTTAATGGTCGTATTTGTGGCTTTATTTATGCCCAGGGCAGGGGCCTGCTAACATGAGGGATCCATATCAAATAGAGATGTGTTAGCAAAGGCGTCCATGGGGCCCTTCTTCATCCCCCTCCCCCTTGGCTCCTCCTTTGGTCAGGACCCTCAATAACTTGCACTGGGTGAGTATGTGGCACAGTAAAATGGGGGATTAGCAACGGCACTCGCCAATGGGATTATTGCCCTCTCACAGTCTCAGTAGTGAACGCAGTTTCTAAGGTTGTTGGCAGTTCCCTATCAATCCTGGGCGCTGTATGGTGCGTAGTGTCAGTATTTCGTGTTACCGGGATAAGAGATAGCAACGTATGCATATAGACAGAGTGTATTTACCCACCGCCTCTCCTTGGTTGTTAAATTCAATAATGTGCCGCCATATAGCGGGAGCTCGCAGTGTCTCACACCGGAGAGACATGCCAGTGGTTTTTAGCATCGCTAAGGGTCCCAGATGGACTGGAAGGGCCCACCACAAGGCCGTAATCACCCTTGCTTCCGGGCGCCTGCTACAGCGTACGCTCTTGTCGTAGGCTCCGGATGTATTTAGCACGCAAGGAGCGCGCTTTCAAGCCCACCCAAGGACAGGCAAGGGTGGCCGAGAGTGGGATCCAAGTACTTTTCACCACAAAATGAGGGACATGGAAGTCCGAGATTAGTTCCACGCCTTTTACAAGTATTCCGGAGTCCTCTGATGCAAATGTCTCTGGTAATACAGTCCTTACAGAGCAGGATATTTCATTCAGGATATGTGTGTGCAGAGCTCAAGGACTAGGCAGCCATTCTCATGGCTGCTCAGCAGCGCCTCCCCTAGCTACCATGGTTAATGACACCTGTGTGCAATCCACGTAGGGAAGGGATGGTCACCTGGTGCCGCAATAATTGACAATTATTTCTGAACACACTTGCTGCTCACCTTAGTACATAGCCATGTTTTGAATGCATCACACACAAAAAGGATTGTCCTATCATTGCTAGTAAACTAGTATTTAATAGTGAATGTCAAAAACATACATCTCCAAGACACATGCCCACCCACCTCCTACATCCCCTCCACCCTCCCACATCCCCAACACCCATACCCATCCACCTCCCCAAGCCCCACATCCCATCCCCCAACAACCATACCCACCCACTTCCCCTCACTCCAACAAATATCCGCCACCTACCCAGCCCGGTGAAATAGTGTAAATAAGTAACAATGGCCTCTTGTCCTTGCCAGGCTGTTCCGTCTGTGGACAGGCCACATTTCTGAATGAGCAGCGCCATGGGCAGTCAGCTGATGATCCCTCTGTGGTGGTGACTGAGGTTGACAGGTCAGTCTCTGGCCCACAGATGTGCTGGAGGGTCAAGAGCATGCTGGCCTACATTGACTCAGCAAATGCTGAGATGGACTCCGTCAGCTATCTCACCCTCTGGCCCACAACAGTTGCCACCAATGATTGCTGGCGGTTCAGCTCCAAGGATCTTGCAATCCTCCATGAGGCACACTGCATAGAGTCATGTATAGCTTGCAGATGCTGCAAATGTGTATCTGCTCTTATCTCCAGATTAATCTGCCACCACTCCATCGCATTCAGATTCCTCCAAATTGCATTGATGAAATGCTTTGCAATGGGCTGTGGGATATCGAAAGGGCTGGCGATGAAGCAGGGGGATCCAAAACCCTGTCACCTCCATTGCGTGCCACCGTCTGATTCCAGGGCACGCTGCACATGTGTCTGGCTGTCTTACGCAGGTGACGAGGGGAGTCATGGGGCAGATGGGAGCGTGCGGGTGTAAATTGATGTACTAGTGACTGCATCTGGCTCCGCAGACAACCACAGGGGGTGGCTGTTTAGTGGCAGTTGCAACTGCCTGGGGTGCAGCACCTGCAGATGTGTGTTGTGCTTCCATCAAGAGCAGTGCCAGCAGTGGGATGTGCATGCTGGTAGTTGGACCACTTGGCTCACTGATGGGGACTGTGGCATTGTTTCCACTCCTTGCAGCTGGCATGGCTGCTGGGCCCTGGCCCTGGTGCTCACTTCCGCCCCTTTCTTCTGCTTTTCCCATTGCTGGCCATTGAAGGGGTGGAGGTTTGTTGTGGCAGCAGCGGTGGCCCTACCATTGGACGTAGATGGGCCTGCATCCTCCTCCTGAGTCGACTGTCAATCTGTTGGGTGGACAATGACATGCTCTAGGTCATCATGCATACTTGTACGTGGGCTTGCAATTCAGTCATGCTACATGATGGAAGGTCTGATGGGAAGGGTTGATTGCAGGCTAATGTATATGACTAATGCAAGGTGGTGGAGGTGTCTGCTGAAGGTGTGTGCCCCATATGAATATGTTGGGCTGGCGATGTGGAATGTACATGCGGTTGCAATGGGGGTTCACTTTGGCACTTGGCCTTTCTCAGCACACATGGGTGATGTGCATGTTTGCATGGTGTCACATGGAAATTCCTATTACAGTGCATGGGTATGTGGTGGCTTTGCCTTGGTATGCATTAATATATGACTGCACATACGCCCTGTCCACTGGGCCCCTCTATGGCGAGGGACACCTGCACAGGATGGTCATTTGGCCAGTGCATTGTCATGGAAGGCGGGACAACAGTCATACTCACCAGCTTTGCCTTGGCTGCTGCTCCGTCCTTGGCACTCCCAACACCATCGATCCCTTCCATATGGAAGATGCTGTTTGCCTTCTCAACAAGGTCCACAATGCCATCTCCTGTGGCAGATATCTCATGGCAATGTTTCGAGGTCATTCCAGCACTTGTGGCAGTCCTCTCTGTCCCGTGGCACTGTGCCCACTGCCACAACCATATCATTAATGCTGTTCCAGATCGCAGCCTTCCTCTGCCTAGATGTCTTTCTGTGCCTTGCGCCATGCAGCTCTTCAGCATAGGCCACAACCTCATGTGTGAGGACCAGCTGCTCAGCTTCACTAAATGCTTGCTTCTGCAGCCTCATATCTGGCACCTTCTCTTTGGTGTTCTACTATGACATCATCTGTCTTTCTTCTGGGTTCAGATGGCAACACGAAATAGGGAATCCAGAGTGGATTTGATTTTTTTTTTAAAGAAGGCTTCTGTTCTGCTTCCTGTTCCGGCAATGACGCTATTTCCACTGGCGGTAAAATTGCCAGCTGTAATTCTGTTGGCCGAATAAGCACTGAATGTCGTGACAGTAACGGTAACTCTGCCGATTCTGTGTGAAATTACCATCTAAAACTAATTTACGGTGGAAACTTAACACCAGAAGGAATTATCGTTACTGCTAAGGGTGTGTGTGCGCTCCTGCTAGTTTGTAATATGGCGGTAATTCCGCTGAAGTAGAATTATCGCTGTATTACTGCCCAATGCTTAATGAGCCCTTAACACTGTAGACAATCCCACATATAATTGGAAACAACTCAAGCGCTTTTTAAATATTTTATAATTGCTAGTACTATACAGTTTTTGAGGAAACGGGTGGCGTATTGTCTGACCCTGTGTGTGTCCCATCTATGCAATGTTACCAGATGCGCTTCTTTGCGGACCTCTGTGGCCTGTTTATTTTGCCCAGGTATTTATTCTACAAGTGTCTTCAGGTCAGAAGTATTTTTTACCCAACGTTCCTTTTCAGAATTTGTCAGAATGTCTAGGCTTTGATTAAGCAGGTAAATCTAGGAAAAGTTTTTATTTCCAAGTATAATGCATTACTCATTAATCATATCAATCTTTTCCTCAACGCCACTAATTAGAAACGGGGCAATATCTGTCTTAATCAGAAAGTTTATTCCATTTTTTATTTTAATTTTGTTTTATTGATTTTTAAAACAAAAAATCAAAACATTTCACTTGCTACAACTCTATTAGCATATGGTTACAGCGAGAGAACAAAATTAAAGTCTTATTACACGATCATCGTCGTATTTGTTTCCGTTCTCCACTTGTAACAGTCAGTATAACACTGCCCCACCCACCCACTTCCCCCCCACTGATTGGGCAGACATCATTGCGGCATCTTTCTCTGTTGACTTGTTCATCGTGGGTAATGTTCAATCCACTATTGTGAGATTCCTTTGATTCCTGGGTCATAACTGTTTCTTGTTAAGGGTTTTGAGATTTCTGGCTTTTATTAGGACCCTGTAGTGTCCTCGGGTTGGGAGTCCGTCTTCTCAGACAGGTGTTTGCCTCGAAATTCTGACCATAGGGTCTCACATTGCGACGCTTTGTTGTGTAGGGATGCTGTGATCATTTCCATTGTGTAGATGTTGGTTGACAGTTTATTCAATTTTTAAAAGGAGTCTTTCCATCTCACGGAGGTTCTGCATCTCAACCTTACAACATCTATACCATTATAAGCTACTTTGTTTAATGCATTACACTTCTGCTCTGATTAATTTATGGTATCCAAGAGCTCCCCCGGAGTATCCAAGGTGTAGAAAGGGCCCTGCTGAATAACTTAATAGGTTGTTGTGTTGTTGTTACTTTATTCAGATTTAATAATCCATGAGAAGGAACAAGTTACTTACCTGTAACTGTTCTCCAGCATCGGTCTGGCATGGATTCACACGCTCAAGAATATTCACCGTCAGGCTGGGAATCCTCGGTAAAAGAAAACTGTTTCACTTTCATTTACAAACTGTCTTTCTCCTATAAACCAATCACTGAGTTCCGGGTCATACTGCCCCATGCCAATGATTGCCCTTTCCCCAAGTCCCTCCACTGGCAGTCATCTTCAGATTTGGTAGCACATAAAGTGGCATTATGACCAAGAAGAGCCGCAGAGGGGCCAGATCCATGCCAGACCCATGCTGGAGACCAACAGTTACAGGTAAGTAACTTGTTCCTTCTCCAGCATGGGGTCTGGCATGTATTCACATGCTCATGAATAAAGAATACATAGCAGTACAACAATACACAACCATGGGAGGTGGCAAGGCTCAACAGAAGCAATTACCCTTACCTCGTGAACAGGCTCACTTTCAAGCAGACAGGTTGCTTAGCACTGCTTGGCCGACCCTGGACTCCTCCCTGCAATCCCTGTTGATGCAGTTGAATTTCGTGAAGGCGTGCGTGGACCTCCACATAGCAGATGTCCAGCAGGGGAACACCAGAAAGGAGCTCTGTAGTCGCAGCGATTGCTCTAGTGGAATGGGCTCTCGGACGGCTGGGTAGCGGTCGGTTTGCCAACCGGTGACAGTGAGTGATACAGCCAGAGAGCCACCTGGAGATGGAAGCCTTGGACAAGGCCTTCCCCCTTCCCATGGTTCACAGGAACCAGTTCACAAAATGTTGAGACGTCTTCCAGAAACTCTTTGTGCGTGCCACGTACAAGTTCACAGCACGCCCCACATCCAGCAAGTGCAAAGTCGTCTCCGCCAACAACGAAGGTATCGGAAAAAACACAGACAACACCAAAGGTTCGTTGACGTGGAATTCTGACTAAACTTTTTGCATGAAGGAGGGATGCGTCCGCAGCACCACCCTTGTATCGTGGAAAGTCAGATAAGGCCGCTTGCAGAACAGGGCCTGGATCTCACCTACCCTTGCAGAGGTGATGGCCACGAGAAAAGCAGTTTTCTATGAAAGGAACTTGAGAGGGGCCTGACGCATAGGCCCAAAGGGAGCCGCAATGAGCCTTGTCAGTACCACGTTGAGTTCCCACGCCAGGGCCGGAGCCTTCACCGGCGGGAACGATCTGAACAGTCCTTTTAGGAACAGTCCTTTTATGAACTCCTTGACTAGGCAGTGGGACCAAAGAGAAGTCCGTCCTGGAGACCTGGTGTAGCAGGAGATAGCCGCCAGATGCACTTTGATGGAGGCGTGCGCAAGTCCAACCTTGGCCAAGGACAACAAGTACAGAAGAATAGGTGGGGCCATGGCCCTCAGAGGGTTGATCTTCTGTGTCGGGCACTATGTTGCAAAACGTTTCCACTAGTGCCCGTAGCACTTAAGAGTCGACAATGTTCTGGCCCTGACAAGGAACTCCATGCAGTCTGCCGGCAAAATCTAAGGCTGCAGGAGTCAAGACATCAGGTTCAGCGATCTTGGGTCGTGGTGCAGGATTGCGCCTCCTTCCCTGGAGGGCAGATTTGTGACCACTGGAAGCTTGACTGGAGGCGACGTTGACAGGCTGAGACGGTCTGGGTACCAAATCTGCCTCAGGCACACCAGGGCGATGAGAATCATCCGGCACCGTTTGAGTTGATTGATGACTCGCAGCACGAGAGGCAATGGAGGGAACGCGTACAATAACGGGCCTTCACACGGGAAGGAGAGCGTGTCCCCCATGCTCCTTGGCTGGTGAAACCTGCTGGCGAATCTCTGGCATTTGGAGTTTGTCGTTGTCACGAAGCGGTCGATCTGGGGTCTGCTCCACCTGAGGAAGAGGCTGTCCACTTGATCCTGTCGAAGCTCCCACTCGTGGCAAGAGCGTATTTCCCTGCTCAGGGAGTGGGCGATGGTGTTCGACTCCCGCCAAGTGAAAAGGAATGAGGGACATCCCCCTGGGCGACGGCCAGTGCCACAATTCCTGCGCCTCTCTGAATAGCACTGGGGATCTGGTGCCCCCCAGCTTCCTGATGTAAAACATTGTGGTGGTATTGTCTGTGAAGACCCTCACCACCTTGCCCTTGAGGGACGGAAGAAACGACTTGAGGGCCCAGAACACTGCTCGCAGTTCCAGGACACTGAGGTGGAGATCCCTTTCCTCCGGTCGCCACAGGCCCCTGGCGTGGAGACGTCCGGTGTCGGCTCCCCAGCCCTCCAAGAAAGCATCCATTGTGACCATCTCCTGGTATGGGGGCTATGGAAATCCATGCCCCCGAGTGTCCAGGAACTCCTGAAGGGTTGCATCCACAAACTGCAGCGTCTGATCAGGTAAATACATGATGACATCATGCCGATCAGCAAATTGATGGTCCGCATCAGGCCGATCTTCAGTGCCAACGCTGTTGCACTTTGCCCAGTATGGCTGCTAATCTCTCCTAGAAAGGGGGCCGCCAGGCAGGAGACCATGCTGAGTCTGGACCCCAGGAACAGCGTATTCTGTGATGGAATTAAGCAGGAATGTGGATAGTTCACAGACAACCCCAGACCCGTCAGCAGCCGGATGGTGCTGTCTGTGTGAACAACAGCGATCTCCCTTGACTTGGCCAGGATGAGATAATCGTCGAGGTACGTTTACACATGTATCCCTTGTAGACGTAGACGTGCCCACCACTGGTGCAAGGCACTTCATAAACACCCTGGGTGCTGACGTCAGTCCGAAGGGAAGGGCCTTGCAGTAGTAGTGTTTTCCCTGTATGTCGAAGAACAGGAACTTCCGATGCTTCTCGTGAACGGGGACGTGGAAGTAAGCGCCCTCTAGATCCAGCGACGTCAGGAAGTCTCCTTCCGCCAGTTGGCCTAGCATGTGCTGCAACGTGACCATCCTGAATCTACGAGACTTGAGGTACTTGTTTAGATGTTGCAGGTCGAGAATGGGCCTCCAGCACCTGGTCTTCTTTTTTACTGAGAAGTATCCGGAGTAGACTCCGGAACCCCAGAGGCGCTTTCGAACCAGCTCCATCACCCATTTTCTTAGCATGGCCAGTACTTCCTGCAGGAGCTGAGGGATGTGCTGCTCCTGCCGGGCCAACGGTGGTATCCGCTGACAATTCTGCTGGAATTCTAGTGTGTGTCCATGGACGAGAGCGTCCAGCACCCATCGATCGGTGGAGATCTTTTCCCACTCGCTGATGAAGCCCACCAGCCGGCCTCCCACCGGGGTGCAAGGGTGGGGTCCAATGTCCTGGCCGGTTCAATCTGACTTTGGGGTCTGCATTTCTCCTTGGGAGTGACAACAGCAGCCACCTCCGAAAGCCAAGGGACGACCCCTGTAGGCCTCATAGGTCATAGAACGGGAGGGCTTGCGGTCCGAGGATGATACCCCACCGAAACCCTTCGATCTGCCAGATTTTCCCCCTGAGGCATGAAAGGAAGGCTAATGCTACTGAAGCGTGCCTAGGGTCCAGGCCCTCTCGGTGTCGGTCTTGATAGCCTGCAACGACTCATCGACGGCCTTGCCAAAGAGGTTGTCTCCATCGAAAGGCATGTCCAGGACCCTCATCTGAACTTCCTGCCAAAAACTGGTGGCTTTCAACCAGCCATGACAACGGAGGCAGACACTGTTCCCATTCTGTCGGAACCCCATGTCTGCGATGTTCAGGGCCACCATGATGGCATGGTCCGATGCCACCACGCCCTTCTGGAGAATTTCAAGAGCCACGGCCCGTTTGTCCTCAGGGAGAAAGTCCAGTAGCGGGGCCATCTTGTACCACAGCTCCCTGTCATAACTGGCCAGGATCGCAAGAGCATTCGCTGCCTTGACCGTTGTCCCTGCCGAGTAGATCACCTTTCTACCCATTGCTTCCAACTTCTTCCCCTCGCTGTCCAGGGGAACGAAGGCTGAAGATGATGGATTTGAGGACTTCTTCCTCGCAGCCGCCGAGACCACCAAGTCCGGGGAGGGCTACGACCGCAGGCACTTGGGCACAGATTCTGGCACCTGGTATTTCTTTTCCAGCCTGTCTCTTTTCCCCAGAGCTGAAGCTGGATTCCTTATCAGAGCCATGCCCTCATCCCAAATGTCTTCCAGGAGAAGCACTCGCCAGAATGGTCTTCCTCTTAACCTTCCTTCTTTGTCTCTTCTGGCGTCAGCTGGAAGAGCTCAGACGCGCGGGCGACCTTTGAGTGGAATGAACCCACTTCGTCTGGGGGAGATGACCTCCTGGGCGGGGAAACGCTGATGCGCCGTCTGTGTCTGCCCTGTGTCCCTGGGGAGGGAGGGTGGGGGGGCGGGAACCACGTGCAGCGATTGAGGCAGCGTATGATGCAGTTTCCTCTTCTTCGCCGGGGACCCAGTGCCAGCAGGGCCGTCGGCAACCTCTTCTGTATCTCTGACACCAGCATGTGAAACGTGGAAAAGATGTCCAATGATACGTCCCTGGGAGGCGTCAGGGGGAGGGTAGGCTTGCTGGGCCCAGCGCCTACATTGTGGTCGGCTCCGCTGTCGTCGCCCCCCTCGGCCTTTCCACTGTCGTCGTCATCCTCGGCATTTCCGCGGTCATCATCGTCATCATTCCCCACATCCTTTGGGACCATGTGAACGGACACCATGTCCTCTTCGTCCGAAGAAGAAATATCTGTGCCTTGAAGCACAGTGGAGGCCTCCAGGCCCCCCCTTTTTTGCATCCTGAGGGCTCGGTCTCGGGCTCCGAGACAGCATCCTCTTCTCCGGTGTTTTCTCCACTGGCTTGGCTGAAACCTCCCACCTGAGTGGAAGGGCCACTCTGGGCATTGCTGGGGGTCCCCTGGAACGGATCAGACCCTTTCGCCTTCGAGAGAGAGAAGCCTCCACCAGCTCGATTGTCAAGGATGACTTCTCCTGGGCCTTCAAGGGTAGGTCGGACAGCTTACCATACCACTTGGTCTTCTCTGGCATCTCCCGCAGCTTGCCAGGGTTAGCCGACTTCCTCTTCGAGGAGGAGCTGGAGCGATTAGAGGCAGATTGTCATGATGAGTGCAAATTCTCGATGATTCTTTCCATTGAGGGGCGTTGAACGACGCAGACAACGGATCGCCGTTCAAATAAACGAGGAGCACACAGGCTCTTTTGAAAAAAATATGAACTTATTTATAGAAAAAAGAGCGAAAACGTAGAAAAGCTCGGAGCAAAACACGATGACTCCCAACACTTGAACGTGCGGTAAAAATCTGAAGATGGCTGCCAGAGGTGGGGCTTCGGGAGAGGGCAGTCATTGGCTGGGGGCAGTAAGACCGAGAGCTCAGTGATTGGTTTATAGGAGAAAGACAGTTTGAAAGTGAAAGTGACTTTTTTCTTGTACCGAGGATTCCCGGCCGGACGACGGGGAATATTCATGAGCATGTGAATCCATGCCACACCCCATGCTGGAGAATAGTTAGTTATAAAAAAAGAATACACAGTCCTATATTCAACAATGTTAAAAACGTAAAAACAAATGCTTCTTGCGCAAATGCACAATAAATAGGTAATATGTTAGTCCCATTACTAACACTAAATCCATGTAATCAAGAGTATTCCATGTCACTCATAATTCGTATATGCAAATGTAACATCAAATGGAACATACCAGTTATTAAAACACGAAATACAGTAAACCAACAAGCAAATGTAATTCCTGAATTACTGCCGTAGTTAACAGCTATGCCGGGGACAGCTATGAGCACAAAAAAAAAAGTCATTAAAAAAACTAAACACAAAATACATATATAAAAAACGCCTAATTCATGAAGATAATATACAAATACTAAAATAAATACATCAGCCTCAATCGAGAAGTTCCATCACAGCTTTACTCCTTGTGATGGCCTTTGTTAAAAACAAACCAACAGCCCAAAAAATGCATGGGTCCTCCAAGTTCATCACACTATCCATAGCAAGTTATTTTGTTATGTGACTTCCATAGCCTTATTAAAATTACTTTCTTATTGCATTTTATATATGTGTATAATAAATGAAGAATACAATGGCATCGGATGGACTGGATGGGCATTAAAAAATTATAAACACTACAAAATAACATTAGGAACGGGCAATATCAATTAATGTCAAGAATTGCATTTAAGTCAAGATGTGTAACCATTTTTACTTTCGCCAATTTAGTTTGTTTTAATTATTCATTTAAAAATGTTTCTCAATGAATAATTCCAACACGTTACTGCGCACAAGCATCCACAACAATCTATAATTAATTCCTTATACTTTCAAAAAGTAGTGGACAGGAACAGTATTCTCCTGCTTACCACTCCATTGGGTTCCACTCTTGCTTGTTATCGAGATTTCAAGCAGTCGAAGCTGGAACAATGCTTTCTCCTTCCCTTCCTATGCCTGTGGTATTCTTCAGGGTTCCGTTTTTACCCATTCTTTTTCATCTTTATGTTGAACAATTGGGTTACATAGTGCAAATATATAGTGCCGGTGGAGGATATAAATCTATATGGAAAAATTGACTCTCTCTAAAATATATTACGCTGTCCAGGCGACATTGCGGCATTGTATGACCTTGGATAATCAGAATTTTAACTTTTTGCTAGCCCACATACGAAAGATGCAATTCAAACGTAGCTCCCTGCTCTGGCACATAGGGGACACATATTTCGTTGCCTATGGTGGTCAAGTCCCTTGAATTTTGGCTATCCACAAAGAATCACATCATAAAGAAATCTCAGACCACGAATGTACAGCTTTCACTGTTGCGTGACATCACAAATATGATTCCTCCTGAATCATTTTGCACTTTTTTCAACCTTTAGTATTATCACACACTCATGGTAGCAAGGCCATTTCTTGTGGTCCCGCCTCCTGTGATCTGAGGGTTTTACAATCTTCTCTGCACTCCGAAGCCCGACAGGGAGCTGGGAAGTGGACACTTGATCACATTTCTGCTGTTCTGTCTGATCTATATTTGTTGTCCTTAGAAGCCTGATTGCTGTTTAAATTTGGTTAGCATTTAAGCCAGCTGTTCTTCATCAGCCCCTTATTTAGCAGACAAGTTCCACATTGTAGGGGGTTTCCTACTAGGAAAAGCAAAGATATTCTTCAACTCAATATCCCCAGAGTTGCCAAAGTTAAATCGGAAAGCCAGGCTTTTCCCCATTGCCGTGCTTCCGCTTGATTTACTGTTAGCTTTCTCTCCTTTTTTTCAGGAAGAAGAGTTCTGTCTTTCTTTTCTATAAATGAATACTACATACCCTGTTTATTTCTCTTTGCTATGCACCGCGCCCCAATGCAGCTTTGCATAGTTTGCGCGTTATACAAATTTAAACCTAACAATGTTAGAGGCTTTTCTTTTTACTGGAAATAGGGAATAAATAGCAGACCTTTCTCTTTAAAACTAAAGTGCCACCTATTTGATTCCCAATTGCCAAGCGTACCTGGTGCGTTCTAAGCTGCAGTATGCACTGTAAATCACAAGATGTGTCATTTATTGAAACGTAGGATTTTGCTTGAAGACATAATACTTTATGTGACCTACGTTTTTCAATTATGCCTTGCCACCCAATGAGACTTGTATTGGGACACATTCAGGTATATTTCTTGTGGCCCTTCCTATTCCACATTAATTTTGGAGAGAGGTTGCCATTTCTTTATTAATTTCTTCTCAGCAGTGATTCTTTATCATATGCTAAAAACTGGTTGCTTAAGTAGAAAGCCTAATTAATTATACTTTGCAGCATAAAGGTCAAGTCCACACGCTCTCTGCAGCAACCTGGCTTGAAATTACTCCCTCCTATCTCACCACTGCCTCTATTGCCTCCATGAACACCCGGCCCACTTTTTTGGAAACTCTCTCGACCTCGTCTTTCACTCTAATTCATTGTCCTCTTCTGGCCTCGCCATTGACCCCTCTCCGTCTGATCACTCCATTGTTCACTTTAACATCTCTGCCCCCCACGTTCTACTGCTCCTCTACCCTCTTCAATGATTAAGAGGAAATTCAGGCAGGACTCTCCCACCCCTAACCTTGATGGTGGTGTGAGGCCTTCTCTGCCCTATTCATGCCTATTTCCCTGACCAACACTATCCTGCTCATACTTTCACATCTTTCTGCCCCCATCCTCAGCCCTGGATCATCGCCGAAATTCAGTGCCTCAAAACAAAAGAGCATCATGGCCTACGATGCTGGCACATTGTGTACCCATATATCCTTCTCCTAACCTACAAACAAGCCTTTGCTGCTTTCTACTCTGCACTGGACTCTGCCAAATCCTCCTCCTTAAAGCTCATTTCCTCCTCTCTTCACAATCACCCCATTAAATGTAATCTCCGAATTGTTCATTTAAACTCTCCAAGCTCTGCTCAGACCTCCCACCTGCCGCAACAAATATAAAACAGCCCTATGCAATGCCAATACCACTCACTACCTCCAAGAACTCCAATTTTCCACCACTGTACATAGAAACATTTCAATATCGTCACATCCCTTTACAAACCACCATCCATACCTTCTGCATCCACATCCATTTCAGTATGCACTTCCTCATGGACTACGTCAACTCTAAAATACACAACATCAGACAAGCCCTCCCTTCTGCTTTCCCACTCCCACTATCCACTCCCAAACATGGAGCACCTTCCACCCCATTGACAGAAAGACCCTCATCCGCCTCACTGCCAAAACAAAATCTACACACTTCCTGGATGACACATGCCCACCGCAAGCTGCATCCAATGGCATTAGAACCCACGCTGCACACAAGCTTAAAATCATCAACTCCTATCTCACACATGCTACTATCATGGCCACACTCAAAACTAGACAAACTTTCATTCTCCTCATAAAACTGTCCCTCGACCCCACGCTCCCCGAAAACGACCACCCTATTGCTATCCTGCCATACCTTGCCACAATCATTGAATGCTTCTTTAGAACTGTTAGGGAGAATTCTCATCTATGGCTAATTTCCCTCACCTAGTGAGTCCCCCAGCAGCTTTGCTGGACTTTTGGAGTTTAATTTTTTTTTGCTAAGAGTGAGAGCTTTTCCCCCACTCTTGCCTGTGTTTTGCTGTGTTTCTATCTGTTTTTGTGATTGTGGATTCTGACGTACACCACTTCGTAGCCCCCTTCTTTTTGTGTGTCAAACAGCACATTCAGTGCCGTGGCACAGGGTTGTCTTTAAGACTTCCCTCGACTCCATTTCTGAGGCGACTACTGTCCCCCCAGAAAAGGATACAGTTAACATTAACTTTACTTAGTCAATCTACCACAGATCCAGTGCAACCCATCTTCCATGGAGTACTGGAAAGGGTTAATTTGTATCCCTTTTTATCTGTACCACCTAGAGCATTGTTTAGCTCTTTTAACATTTAGACTTGGCTGGTGGCAGTGGTATCTACCCTAACTTTTCTACAGCGATTATATTAGATAAACGTGGTACTGTTCTTGGCTATGATATTAGCCTTGAACATAAACCCGCTTGACCAAATCGTCTTTCTTTTAGCTCCGGTTGGGTTTATTCACAATTTCTTTTTTTAAAGTCCTTCTTGTGTTTTACTTTGCGCTGCAAACTAGGTTCGCCTTCTTTGTTCACCGTTTTTTGGCGGGCGTTCTGTTCAGAAGCCCTCCACCAGGCGCCTGGGTGTCTAGGTGGGCTGAATGTGAGGGAGGGGTGTAGTCATCCCCTGCACATGGTATCCTAGGAAACCCAAGCCGCACTTTGTCATGATTGGCCTGGGTAGTTGTCCGGGCTGGACAACCCCCCTGCTGGGTGATTGACAGCCAGGCTGTGTGAATGGGTGTTTTTCGCATGAAAGGCAGCTCTCTTGGGCTAGAAGTCAGAGAGTCGCCACTGGAACTACAAGGAACCAAAGAGAAGTGGAGAGAACGACGGCTGCTGCAACTACCCCCTCCCAGTGAAGCCCTGCTGCAGTCCTGAGCTACCTTCCAGTCAACGACTTAGAGAAGATCCAGTCCGGAGTCTTCTTCCCTTGAGCTTGGTGGGGATAACCAGCTCATCTTCTACAGCCAGAGGATCCTCTTCCTTGGTCGAAATCGCTGCACACTGCTGTCGTGGTCCGGATAGCCACCTGAAGAGACTCCCCTGTTTTTAAGGAGCGCACCTTTTATTCCTTGTCGCTGCTGCCGGCTTCATCCCTGTGTGGTACAAACCCCCTTCAGACGTCCTCCTTCACAACGAAGCTCCAGGAATCGTGGGTCTGCGGGAAACCAACAGGAACAACTGCCAGGGCACCAGCTGCACCACTAGAACAAGGTACTGTGTTCTGTTGAGGAAACTGGGTGAATCCCTTTTTCTTAATTTCCAAGGCTTGCCTTTGTCTTCCCTTCTTCTTCGAAGTACTTTTGGCTACGTTGGATCGTGAACTGTTTGACCGTGTGATCTTCGGCAACTGGCCCCGGTGTCTTTCGACCCTGGCTCCGGCCCTTTGATTTCTGAACTCCTGTCGTTGAGTGTTTCTTGATTCTGCCTGCCTAACCAAAATATTGCCTGTGATTTTTATCTCAAACTCCCTCAGGGTATCTCAAGTGCTAAGTGTGTGTTTTGCCCCGTTTTAGGCAGAAACCTGTGCAGTTCCCTTGGGGACCACTGCAAAAGATTTAGGACTACAGGTGTTGGCAGTAAACCCACTTGTTAGCAGTCTGTTCCACCCAGATTTACCTGGTAGCTGTGGCTGAGCAGTCAGACTACCCTCAAGAAGAGTTAGGCAGTATGCAAAGTATACACAATAGGCACTCAGATACAATAGCACAAGCAAACACTGACCAGAGCTTTGGTATCAAGGTATATAATTATTTATTTAAAAACACACTTATTGAAACACTCCAGCACTATTATTGTGAATCACTCTAAACACAGTTACTATTATTATATATACATCCCTTATCAGACAAGTCTTAGTTAACACCACTTATTTCCAGACAGAGGTGAGCGCTTACCTATAGATGGCACTCCAATAAGTTAACGAAAAAGGGAGGGGAAAAAGGCAGAATGTAGGAAAATACACCACACTAATATTTAGGAACTCTTAAGCAAGGCAGGAAAGTCAAAAGTTACTTGTGAGCCAAAGTCCATAGGCCGGGCCCACTCTTGGAGAGAGCAGGGCACAAATGCACCCAAGATCACACAATGACAACAGGCTTAAAAAGTCTTGCAGGGAGTTCAGAAAGGTTTTAGTTAGGCTCAGAAAAGTTTAGCCAGGGTGGCCCAGGCTAACCCAGGTTCGAAAGCCGGGGGCTAAATCTACCCCGTACAGTCGGTTGCAAGGGAAGCCAGGCGGAACACGGTACCTTAAGTGGAAAGGATCCTCCAGCGGGGGCAGTTGTTCCTGGCAGCGGGTGCAAGTCACGGCATCGTCCAGAGGAAGAGAAGATCTCGACGTGGAGGAAAGATGAAGGTCGTTGCACTGCCAGGGAAGAAACCAGCCGCGGAGTTTTCCGGTTAAAGGTTCTACCCTTTGATTCGCGGTAGTGGTAAAACGTGGTATCCCGGTTGCCGGGGTGCTTGGCACAAGCAAGGCGGCCACGAGATGATCCAGGAAGCGAAAAGGAAGCAGACTGGTTATCCTCACCAGTCGAAGGAAGAAGACTCTCTGGGCTGGAGATCTCCTCTGTCGTTGGGAAAAGTGGTGAGACGGTTCAGCAGGGCTCCACCGGTGGTGTCGTCGTAGCAGGTCGGCTCAGCTTCTCCCTCGTCGGATTCTTAGGTCCTGTGGCGACTTCTGAAGTTCCAGTCCCCAAAGCTCTGCTTTTATGCAGCATACCCCCATTCACTCAGCCTAGCTGTCAATCAAACATGCTAAGTGGTGAACCGGCCGGCTCACCACTTGGGCCAATCACACAAGAGTGCGACTTGAGTTACCAAGGTAACTCAGTCCAGGGTGTCTAAACCCCCTCCCACACCCCTTGTGGTACCCAGACAGAGTGGCACCACTTTTGGAGGCTTCTGTGGAGAAGCCCACCAAAGTGTGGAACAAAGGGCTCGACTTGGGTTGGAGTCACAGAAAAGAACACAAACGCCATTTTAGAATCGAGTCGGTGAATTAATATTAATTAAATAAACCGGCGGTATGTTCGAGGCTATGAGAATTAAATAATTAAAGTTGGTAGCCTCGAACAATGGGAAAATCCCATAGGAAAATATTTGCGGTCGAATATAAAAAGTAGTTTCCACTGCCACCAGCCAAAACTCGATCAGGGGGGACGGAGACGTGCCCCCTCGACTAACAGACCCCGGGGCAATCGAATTGCCCCGACCAGTACGTCCACAATATGATGGTTTGTACTGGTTTCTGTTAATAATTTGGGACTAGTAAAGCCAATGGTGACTTTACATGCCCTGGGAGACAGTAGTCAGAGTAAAAGACCCCATAGCCCATTAAAACCATCTAGAGTCAAAGAAACACACTCAAATCATGCCCAAGAGTGAGGGTCAAAGAGTCTCACTCTTGGCAGGAGAAAAAAATAAACCCCAAAAATCCGGCAAAGCTGCTGGGGGACTCACTAGGTTAGGAAATTCAGCCTAAACAGAGAATTCTCCCTAACACCCCGGTAGCATTTCATGTCACGGATACGCGTTTGTTTAGTAGACCGAACTGTCAAAAAGTGATCGCAATCGTATTCGCAGTAACGTGTTTTGTTCGTAACACCGGTTCATTAAACACAGGGTACTTACCTTGAGACTTACTGTACAAAGTGAATTGGTAAGTTGTGGTATATTTTACGTGTGGTTTTTATTTGCGTTTAATAGAATTGTTGTGTTTATAACGAATGGTTTAAAAATAAATGTACTTACATTTTTCTACCTGAAACCTTGAGTCAGTGTTTGCTTGAGTCACAGTAATTGTGGTCCCTTTTTGTAATCTCTGCTACTGCTCATATACTCTTGAGATAAGCCTGGCTGCTCTGCCACTGCTACCACTCTGACATAGTAGTACAGGCTTGTACCAAAGGTAAAACTTGTATTGCCACCTGTAGTCTTAATTGTGTATAGTGGTCCCTAAGGGCACTGCACAGGATTCTGCCAAACAACAACCCTAATGCAAGACACATCACAGCAAACTACCTCAACTTCTTCCAATCTGTCTTTCAAACGAGACAAAGCACCAAGATTGCTACACTTCACATCCTTAAGGACTTCAAAAATTGTATAGACAAAGGACACGCAGCCCTACACGTGTTCCTCTACTTCTCTGCGGCCTTCGACACCATCAACCCCACCATTCTCATCAACATCTTATGCCACAGGTTGAAAGACTCAGGCACCATCCTTAACTTGTTCATCTCTTTCCTCACTGACAGAACACACTTTATCTCCATGCACCCTTATCGATTTGACACCAGCAAGGCAGGTATGGGGTCCTGCAAGGTTCCTCGCAGTCTCCACTCGTCTTCAAAATATATGTGGAATCCCTCAGACAGGCCCTTAGCAAACAGAACGTCAATTTCCAATATGCAGACGACATGTAAATATACTTCCAAATCTCAGCCCCTTCACAACTCCGTCTCACCACCATCACCACATGGATGACCACCCACTTCCTTAAACTCAACCCTTATAAAATAGAATACCTCTTCATCTGCCCCCTCAGGAACAAACCCTACATCACATCTTAGATCAACGAACATGCAACAGAGAACCCACACATATCCCTCACCACACCTTTAAAATCCTTTGGCTTCACCATCGACGCACACCTTTCTTTCTCAAAGGACATAGCTGCTGCCACCAAAACATGCAATCTATAACTACACCTGCAGGGCCTAGAACATCTCTAAATGCTCCCATGTGAATCCAACACTGCATGGCTATTCAGTTCAGTTTAGGAATAGCAGTCATAGTTGCAGTGTAAATTGAAAATACACCCTCCACCCAGGTGATCCCCCCCCCTCGCTTCTCCACCCCCATAGTCAGGATCCAAAAGTGATGGGCTTTCCCTGCCCATCTGCGCAGAAGATCCACAGGGAATAGACCTGAGGACGCCCTCAGGATTCTCACACTATTCACCTTTAGTTGAAATTTTGTTCACTGCTGGCTCAAACAAGAGGGCCTTAGAGCATCGGGAATGTTAAAATGTTGGGAGGTGAAACAGAAGTTGTTTTTAGGACAGGATACTTCCGACCTCTTTCTGCCATATGTATGGGGGAGTACCTCACACTACTCACTACGGTGAAGGGGAGGCCCAAGTCGCAGCTTTGCATATAGCCTCCCCAGGCACATGACGTGGAAAGGCTACAGCCGTACTCTTCGCTCTAGTCAAATGTGCATGTTAGCCTTAAGGAGAAAAACCCGCACTGCACAGTGTATGCATGAGAGATTCAGGTGACCAACCATCTCGCAATAGTGGCGTTAGCCGCCTATTTGGATTGATGTACCCCACAAATAGTCTGTTTGAGGACCTGTGAGGGGTAGTCTTCTCAAGATAAAACATCAAGTTCCTACGAATGTCTAAACAATGTAGAATATGATCTGCTTATGATTGTGGAACTAGAAAAAATACAGATAGTTTACTGGTTTATTTGGAAGTCCAAGACCACCCTTGGGAAGGACGAACGATGCATCCGTAAGACTACCTTGTCTCTATGAAAGGAGATAAGGCCATTTAATAGATCAAGCCTGAAGCTCGCTTATATGAAATGCTGATGTGATTGTCACTCTAATGGCCATCTTTCAAGTAACCATTCATAAGTCAGACGCCATTTGTTTGAAGGTCTTTTGTGCGAGAGCCATCAAGTCTATATTCTGATCACAGTTTGTAATATCGCAATGTGTTTGAGGGGACAGGTGCAGAAGTTCGATTGGCAAAGGAGACTAGCAGGTCATTATTTTAGAGCTAAGTTCCAATAGCTGTCTGATACATTCTGTAGATGAGATTTCAATTACCGAATGAACACTATTTGCTCAAAAGGAAAAGGGTGTCATCTATGGATCCATGCAAACAATCCTTTGACTTTGCCAACATCCAATGGAAAAAGAGAAACCATGTTCCTTTGTACTGGGATAGAGTAGGTGGTTCCCGGGATGCCCCCATTACCTTGAGGTTATTCTCTGATAAACCCAAGTACCCATAGGCGCCAGGCTGCCATGGTAAGCAATTGTGGTCAGGGTTGTAGAACCTTCTCCCGTTGCCGATGAAGCAGAACAGGAAAGGGAGGGGGAGGGGGGGGCAAGGAGAGGTGATCAATTTGATATAAGCAGTAGGTCTGAGAACCAATACCTTGAAGCCAATTGGAGGCTGTAAGGAGAACTTCACAATAATTGACTACTCCGAACTTCTCCAAAACGTTCGGAATCAGGCATACTCCATAAGGAGTAATGACACTTGGTGTTCAATTCTGTTGAAAACAGATCGACGGGGGAAGACCACTGGAGGTTAAGATCT
The DNA here is from genome assembly GCF_040938575.1 of Ambystoma mexicanum. Taxonomy (NCBI): domain Eukaryota; kingdom Metazoa; phylum Chordata; class Amphibia; order Caudata; family Ambystomatidae; genus Ambystoma; species Ambystoma mexicanum. The sequence goes on along the minus strand of NC_090926.1, from coordinate 917,205,904 downwards.
CCTGGAGGATCTGCTTGGTCAATTCCTATTCCTGACCGACGAAAGATATCCTGCTTAGCTTGTCTGCTTGAACTTTGTCCCTTCCCACTAGATGAGCCGCTTGTATCACAATTTTGCTGCACAGTAACCACTCCCATAAGCACACCGATAGAGTGTAAAGTTTCACTAATCAGTTGCCTACCTAATTGTTGTTGTACAACATCAGAACTACGTTGGTGATCAGTATACAGACATTGGCAAGGAAGGCTACCTTTCATTTCAGGAAATGTATGTGTTCCAGAGAGTCCTCCTTGTCCCAAAGGCCATGGACTTAGAGATCTCCAAAAGTTGCTCCCCACCAAGATAGAGGTGAATATGTTGTGATGGACAGTCCTGGAAAGGGATGCCTGTCAGGAGGTTCCTGTGATCTGCCCACCACAGAAAGTCCTGCTGGAGTCAGGGCTGAATGGGAGCCATCTTAGTTAGGGAGTCAGAAGCGAGCGAGAGCGATAGAGGCCTTTCCCACCAACTTACAGTATGGGTTTGTTGAGGTGTTGTGTATATCTATGTGGTGCTCGTTAGGTGATGATGCCTGATGTGAGACTATTATATCTGTGGGAATCCAACTTTCCTCTAAGAAGTGGGATGTGTGGCAAAGTGCCCTGTTTGTGCAATGTTGTGGGTGGTGGGACGCAAAACGGGGTCTTCATCAAAGGATGATGGTCCCCTCTACAGTCCCTTCAAGAAAGTCGATCATCAACGTTCCCACACGGCCAGCAGCGCTGGTATGCCCGGGTCTCTTTGAATGGTTTGTGAAGCTGCTCTGTAATTTCCTTAAAGAGCAAGAGGGGGGCGTAGCTTGGCAGCCATCGACTAGGCTGCGCTTTCAGGGGGCTCCCGTTGATCCGTCGGTGATCCTATCGTGTATAACGTGTTAAAGGTGAAATCAACAACTGTAATAGACTGAAAGGCTGTCGGAACATGGGGGGTATGGATCGAGTGGCCAGTGATTTAAAACGGAGCCGGAATACAGCAGTTACGGACAAAAAATAAACGCCAGCCCCGATCTGGCAAACTCAAGATGGCGGATCACAGCAAACAAAGGAAGACACCGGAATGTGTGCCTGCAGTCGCCGGTGAGAAGCCCCCTGAAAGCAGGGGTGGACAGCTAGGACAATCGAGGGCCCCTAGTGAAGAGAAGAGCTGCCGGCTACCTTGGGAGAGCTGGGGAGCTACGTGCCTGAACAGACACTGCATCCCGCATTGAGCCTAACGTGACACATAGTTGCAAGAACAGCAACACGAAGCACGGCCGGGCTTTGCAGCTGCCCGGAGACCGCTAGCACGCGGAGCACATTGCGGAGACCAGGGGGCCAAAGCACGCGAGGAACGTGCCGCGGCGGCTCCCCTACGGCAAACGGCAGAGGCAAGGTGAAGCTCCGCTGCCCGCGTACGGCGGCCAGCCGAGCGTACAGAATCTGCAGCCAGACCGCGGACTCCTACACAGAGGGGAGAGGGGGACACGGACTGTAAGCTGTGCCGGCTGTGGTTGGGGAGCAGAGTGCCCGCGGCCAGTGTTGCCAACTCCTCAGTGAGGAAAGTAGCTATTGGCTCCCCTAGAAGTCACCAGAAGTAGCTAGATGACGTCACTGCCTAATTTGCATAATTACCTCCTCTTTCCCCCTGCGATTTATGGCTTTTACTGCGGCCCCCTCCCCTTTTAACACCTCCCTTTTAAGTTATCAGTGTGTTTTACTGTGGCCCCCTCCCCTTTTAACACCTCCCTTTCAAGTTATTAGTGTGTTTTTACATTACTCCCATTAGAAAACGGGCGAATGACAGCACTTTTTTCAATTGGTTTGGAAACTTGCATAAATGAGCAAGTCTCCAAACCAATTGAAAAAAGTAGCTAGATTTCTCGCTAGCCGCTTTTTTATGAAAAAGTCGCTAGGGGGGCGTACTTTCTCGCTAAATATAGCGAGAAAGTCGCTAGGTTGGCAACACTGCCCGCGGCCCGGCAGGCAAGAAGGGGCACTGTGAAAAGCCCCCACCCCCACCAGGTTAATCTGCATGTGTCCGGGCGCACTGATAAGAAGTGCTGCTGGGGCCGGCTCTGGCTCTAGCAGTGTTGCCAACCTAGCGACTTTCTCGCTATATTTAGCGAGAAAGTACGCCCCCCTAGCGACTTTTTTATAAAAAAGCGGCTAGCGAGAAATCTAGCTACTTTTTTCAATTGGTTTGGAGACTTGCTCATTTATGCAAGTTTCCAAACCAATTGAAAAAAGTGCTGTAATTCGCCCGTTTTCTAACGGGAGTAATGTAAAAACACACAAATAACTTAAAAGGGAGGTGTTAAAAGGGGAGGGGGCCACAGTAAAACACACTTATAACTTAAAAGGGAGGTGTTAAAAGGGGAGGGGGCCACAGTAAAAGCCATAAATCGCAGGGGGAAAGAGGAGGTAATTATGCAAATTGGGCAGTGACGTCATCTAGCTACTTCTGGCGACTTCTAGGGGAGCCAATAGCTACTTTCTTCACTGAGGAGTTGGCAACACTGGGCCGCTCTAGTGGCCGCCGAATAGAGAGGCGGCAACACGGCCAAGGGGCCTATGAGGATGTATAAACGCCAAAGGGGTGCCTGGAAGACTGAGGACCACTCATGCTGATGCGGCCCGAAGGCTGGCAACTATAGAAGTAACACAATCACAATGGCGGCCATTGACAGAGCTTGCAACAAATAAGGAGGGTGCTGGGGACAATCTATATTGCCCAAAGAACAGAAGAGCAGTGACAGTGCCCGTTTGGCAACAAAGAAACAGGAAGGCACTGGTCACAGGGAAGCAGTGAACCCCACTGGAGAGCAAAAATAGCACAAGTCACCAAACCAGGCACAGGCAAGCCCCCTGAGAGACACGAGCGAGTAGTGGATTGTGCCACAGCGGTCCCTACACACTTGAGACGCGTAGCAGAGGGCCAAATAAAAAGCCCTGTCACGAGTGCGCCCACTGAAAAAGCAGATCACAGCGCAATGCAGAAGGCGTAGCCCGCAACCAAAGAGAAAGAGAGAGCCGGGGATAAATAACGCCGCCAACATCACTGGGTGCGCAGAAGCGGGGCCCAGCAGGCAACGGAGACCTCCACACACATGAGAAAAGTAGCTGGTGGCCAACATAAGAACCTCCATCACGACGTTGCCAATATATTGAGGACAAAACGCAAAACGAACTGGAGACTGCGGGATCAATGGAGCTCAAGGGCGGAAAAGCTAAGGCCAAGCAGCCTACATTGGACATCTTCACTAAACCACTTCAGTCCCCGACTATGCCTGTGCAAGCCAAGAGTAGCGCACTAGAAACAACAACCCCGCTATGAGAAGATTGATTGATCCTGGATGCTATATATTGGAACTGAAATCCTCGTGGGGAACCGCGATGGCGGAGTTAAAGGCGGCACTGGAATTCAAGATTGATGCAGTGGGAATAGACGTAAACCTCCTGCGACAGGATGTGAGAGCATTGGCAGAACGTACAAGCGGGCTGGAGAGCGCTGTGAAACTTAACACCGAAGTCGGCAAAGCCAATGCAAAGGAAGTTCATATCTTGAACCAGGTGTGCCACCTGGAAAATCGAGCGGAGGAGGCGGAAGGAAGGGCGAGATGCAACAACATCCGCATAGTTGGGCTGCCAGAAGGGTAAGAGGGCTCGGACCCCACAAACTATGTGGAGGATATGCTCATCCAGGAGATAGGCGCGAGCAAGTTCTCCCAGGGATTTGTGATCGAACAGGCGCACAGAGCCCTGACAAGAAAGCCCCAACCGGGAGCTCCTCCCCACCCGATTATCGCAAAACTCTTGAAATACAAAGACAGGGAAAAGGTCCTGGAACACTTTCGGAAAGGTTGGACAATAACCCGAGCATCGACGACAGTTACGGGATACACAGATTACACCATGCAGGTGCAGAGACAACGCCTCACCTACGTGGCGGTCAAAAGACGGCTGCGAGCAGCGGGCTTCAAATACATGCTCCTGTATCCTGCAAAGCTCAAGGTCCTACACAAGGGCAAAGCATTCTTCTTTGAGGAGGCAGAGGATGCGATGAAATGGTTGGACACACAGGGATGCCCAGAGGACACGCTGGGTCGGGTTGAGAAGGACAGGATAAGTGAACCAACGTTGTATCACTGATTATTAAGGCGGGGGCAAATGTAGATGGTTGATATAGGGAACGGAGGACAGCCCGGAAGAGAGCTGACCTCGGTAGTGTGCATATTCACCATGTGGACAAGTTGGACTGGAATATCGTTGAGGGCAATGCCTAATAAACTAATAGAGCACGCAATTTCATAGCTTTATACAGGGAACATTGGAAGATCAGTCCTACCCCCAGTAATCAGAGTAGTCGAATCGTCAGAAGGGCGATAACCCGATGTGCCCAGAGTACTGACAACAGCCAGGAAAGGGGCTGGATGCGGGGTTGCCTGTCATGATGCCTGCCTCCAAGGAGCCAAACCAGGCCCGGCACCCTCAGAGACAGACACCATGCATTCAAGGGAAGTCCCAGCAGCCCCAGATGGGGGCCCTTTGGACTCAGTCCTGGCGCCATTGGCGCCAGGCTCATAGGGGACATCAGTCCTGGCGCCATCGGCGCCAGGCTCATACAGAAGTAGGTTGGGAGTAGTGCTTGGTGTAAACTTACCTGTGCAGACCATGCTGCAACTTCCAAGACTGAAAGGAACTATTTTTCTAGGGACTACTTGATCTCTAGGGTGTGACCGGTGGAGGAATACATATTTCAGGGGGAAGAATACATACCTGAACTACTTGAAAGGCTATTTAAGCCACACCCAAGCAGCAGACCACGCTTCGCGTTGTTCTGCACTTAGCAGCTGGACGCTCACCGTGCCTGCTCTTGCCTTGGTCCTCCATCACGCCTGCCAGCATCCTGGAAACACCTAAAGAAGAAAAGGGAAGAGAACAGGTGAAAACAAGAACCTTACCTGATACATCTGCACTCCGGATTCTGCACGCCGACGATCCTGCAAAGAAGGCAAACATTTTAAACGCGCATCGCGTCCCGCGCAGCACGCTGCATTTCACTCACCTGCACGTGGCGTTTTCGAGTCCTGCGACGTCCATCCGGAGCTTCCACCGCCATCCAGCACCTATTGGAAGGAAGGAGAAAGAGAGGTGAGAAGGGAAACACAAATCTAAGTAGAACTTACCTGTGGTTCAATTCCCTCTCCGCCTTCAGGTTTGTGCCATACCTTCGGCATCTCAGCACCCCGGCCCCTAAGGGGAAAAAGACATTGGACATTAAAGGAGATACTTAAAACTGCAAAGGAATCTCTCATCGGAATTCTTACCAGAATTTGGCTTCATCCAAATCGCCTGCAGCCCGGAATCTTCTCCAGCACCTGCGAAAGAAAAGAACAGATGAGTGAATATAAACCCAAACTTGCCATAAACATTTGCGGTACGACGGGAATGGACAAACTAGTTTAAACTCATCGATCCAGTGAAGTAACTGGAATCACAACGCGCCCCTACATCAGAAGCAGGATGGAGAGCTCGTCATTTTGGTCCCTAAGATGAGTCTTCGCAGGGAATCCCAAAAGGGTTTCACGGAGGGAGAGAAGGGAAGTGGGAGGTCGGAACATCACCCGCAGACTATTAACCCTTCCTTTTCACACACAGTGGGATATTCCTCCGAGCCAGAAAAGCCAGGTTGGGGAATCCAGTCCAGTCCATCTTCCGGGTCTTACACATCTCTGCAGAAGAGGTCACAGCAGTCCCAGCCCCGCCCGCGCCTCCGTGGGAGCCAGGTGAGCGTTACATTGCCTGAGATCCAGGGATGGAGCTGGGCATCAGTTGGGGATAGGGATGGTGGAGGAGGGAGGGGGGGGGGTAGTAGGGGGGTTAGAGTTGGGCAGGACGGAGGCAGGAAGGGAGAGGAAGTTGAGCAACAGGGGTGGGGAGATGGGGGGAGGGAACAGCAACAGTTGGGGACGGGCAGGGCGGGGGAGGGAAGGGAGTTGGGGGATTTGCAGTGTGTTTAGTTGGGGAACGAGCTTACACAGATACGTGCCAGAGCTGGAAGCGGGAGGAGGACAGAAATTGGAGCAAACCGGGTAAGACAATCGGCCGGGAGAGGTGAAACCAGATGGGATAAAGGGAGACCTTAGAATAGTAACTTGGAACATCAGAGGTCTCATCGGCTACTAAAGAGAAATAAGATAATGATGTACCTGAGAAGGCAGAAAGTGGATATAGCCTTAATGCAAGAAGCCCACCTCACCAAGGATAAACAAGAAGTGGTTATAAAAAAATGGAGAGGGTCCACCATAGGCGCTACTTATTCGGCATATGCCAGGGGGGTGATCACCTGGGTGGCACCACATGTGCACTTCCAGATACTGCAGGCCACGGTGGAGCCGGATGGGAGGATGGTGGTAATCCGAGGGTTGCTAGAGAATAGAGAACTGTGCATTATGAATACATATGCCCCAACCATGACACAGCACTCTACTTTAGGACGCTATATGGCAAAATCAGTTCTCACATGGGAAGTACGGTTATATGAAGAGGGGATTTCAATTGCACGCTGTACCCCAAAATGTACAGATCAGACACGAAACTAGACAAGCCCACCCCCGCAGCAACAACGATACAAGCCCTGCTGAGAGACTATGGGCTGGAAGATATATGGAGGCAGCAACACCCGTACGATAGGCAATATTCGTATTATGCCGCCCCACAGAATCTGTATACGAGGCTGGATCATATATTCGCCACTCCGGAACTTGTGGGGGAAATGACAGGTTCAGAATACGAGGCAAGAATACTATCGGACCATTCCCCTCTGGTACTGGGGTGGCGACATAAGCCCCCCAGAGCCAGGATCCAAACACAGAGGCTCTGAAGGATACTGCATTCCGAGAGGACCTAAGGGAAGAGATAATCTGGTACTTCAGAAATAATACTGGAAGCGTGGAATCAGAGGGCACCCTATGGGAAGCCTTTAAGATGGTAGTAAGGGGGGGGCGGCCATATCCAAATTCAGGGGACTCCAAGGGGGTATAGTGAGAGAATTAGAGGAAACAGGAAAGGAACTAGAAGGGGTTATGAAAAGAGGGGGCACCTCGCAGGAGGACGCCAAACACAGAAGCCAACTAAAACAGACATGTGGTGAGCTCTGGGAGAGGTTATGCAACCTGAATTACAAAAAATATATTGAAAGACAACACGTAGGGGGAGACAAACCGGGGAGGCTGCTTGCATGGCTATACAATAATGAGACACCAAGATCAGCCAGAGCGATAACGGGAGAAGCGGGCCAAGTCTGGAACACCCAGGAGGGTGTTAAAGAGGAATTCCTTAGATTTTATAAACACTTCTATGAAGACGTAGGATAGACGGCGGAGTAGGAGACTCAGGAGACGCAAGAAGACATAGGACTACCTAAAGGGAGTGAGGAAGACAGGGAAGAACCTGGACGCCCCAATTACAATAGGAATTAGAGACAGTGGTATTACATCTACCTACAAGCAAAGCCCCTGGGACAGACGGGCTCCCGAGTGAATTCTATAAAACGTACAGAAAGGAAGTGCTCCCCACGCTATTGGCAATGCTAAATGAGGCATTTGAGAACGGGAGACTGCCGGATTCCCTGAGGGAGGCGGTTATCATTCCACTCCTCAAACCCCGCAAGCCAAGCACAGACTGTGGGTCATACAGACCACTCTATATGTTAAACCAAGACAGTAAAATCCTCACGGCTGTGCTGGCAAAACAGACTTAAGCAGGTAATTAACAAAGTTATCCACCCCGATCAGACAGGATATGTTCCAGGCAGAAGCATATACGATAACCACAGGAGGCTCCACCATGTCATAGAACAGATGGAGGGCGACCCAAGTGAAATAGCAGTAATCTCGTTAGATGCAGTGAAAGCCTTTGACTCTGTAAGGTGGCCCTGGATGATGGTGGCCTTAAAAGGATATGGGATGGGACCAGGATATCTGCGGTGGGTGAAAATGGTGTATAGCTCCCCAATAGCCAGGGTCAAAACGGAAGTGATCATTTCAGACAAATGGCAACTCAGCAGAGGCACGAGAAAGGGCTGCCCATAGTCCCCGATGCTGTATATCCTCGCACTAGAACCACTAGCGATCTATCTGAGACAGCAGTATGAGGAAATTGTGGTTTATACTAAGGGGGGACCGCACTTGATATCATTGTATGCAGACAATAGTTTGCTATACCTGTGATACCCAGAGGAAAATTTGCAATATATCCTGGAGGCGATGGAGCGCTATGCAACCCTTTCCGGCATAGCGGTGAACCCCAAAAAATCGTGCATGTTCCCCCTAGGGAGGTACAGGGGAGTCCCACGAGAGAACTTACCGATCCTACGAATAGCCTGGCAGACCAGAACATTTAGATAACTGGGGATCAACATATATCATACAACCACAGACGAACACAAACATAACACAGAGAGGGCAATAGAGGGCATCAAGAACTGCATGGGGTTCTGGGATAAGCTCCCCCTCGCCATGGTATGGAGGGCAGCCTTGCTAAAGATGGTGGTCCTGCCTAGGCTATTAAATTTTTTCGTAAATATCCCTCACATGCTGCCCAAATGCTTCTTTAATAAACTCCAGAGCCTATGTAGAGGTTTCCTGTGGCACAACTCCAGAAACGGAGTAGCCCTATGGAAACTACAGAACACGTATGACAGAGGGGGCATAAACCTGCCGAACTTTGAGATATACCACTTAGCAGGGCAGTTACAATATGTGGCCAAATGGCTGTCGGAAGACGAGACAGCAGAATCCAGATTGCTGAGGGGAGAATGTGACCCTTATTTCCTAAAAGAACTGATATGGTTACCAAACCAGAGCTACACGGGCGATCAAGACTGCTGGAACTGGGCTGGGAGATTTGGTGCAAAGCGTGCCGAGTTGTGGGAAACCCGGCCCCATGTTCCCCGCAGGCGCCACTCGTGGCACTAGGTGGAGTGGATGAGCAATTAAGGAAGAGGATCCGCAAACACTGGGAGCTGTTAGGCCTAGCGACCTTGGGAGATATATGGCAAGGGGGGAAGGCAGTGCAATTTCAAACGCTAGTTGAAGAAAGTGGGGTACACTCGGGGCAATATATCACATATACCAGAATAATTAAACGGGTGGAGGAAACGTGGTCCGAAATAGCACTAGCAGAACAACCTGACACTGTCATAGAAACGATGTACGATACCTCGGAGGGAGGGCACGAAGTATCCCGGATCTATGAACTGATGATGACCAGAGTAGGCAAGGAGTTTCTCCAATTAAGACGGGACTGGGAGGAGGAAGCCGGGGAACCTAAGCAAGATGGGCAGTGGGAAAGAGCCCAAAGATATCAGAAAAAGGTATCAAGGAATGCTAGGCTACAGTAAATTCAGTTATATATGACTCACAAAACATACATGAGGAAATTAAGCTACGACTATCTGAAAAGGGAATCAAGGTAGATGTGGAATCCGTACGGGCGTGCATGATGGGAGGATTCACCAGACCACGCAACCTGAAACATGTGTGCAAACTCAAGAATCTAGCCTATTTCTTAGCCAAAAGATTCATACATATGAGCTGGAAGGCTGGCCACAGACCCAGATTAGAGGTATGGTGGAACAACCTCCTGAAATGGGCAGATGCTGAGACAGCAGTATGGTACGAAGCAGCTAATAAAGGGGCGGATAATGAAGCGGGACCTCTGATAGCATGGAGACAAATGGTAGCCACACTGGCGGGATCCTCCCATGCTAACTCCAGTGAATATGACACATCTGAAATGAGGAAGGGGACTAAGCCTGTGAGAAGGGGAACCTGAAGAACAGAAGTGGAAGCTTGAGTTAAATAGGGGGTAGGGGGGAAGACAGTAACAGATAATATGCAAATGTACGTTTAAAAGCTTGAATGTCGGGTGTGATGGTTATATGTTGTTTGTTGGTTAAGAAAAACTAATAAAAACTGTTTTTTAAAAAAAGAGCAAGAGGGAGTTAAGAATTCCAATGTGGCAGATGTGGTTTTCAAAGCAGTGGTCCAGAACCATCCAGGCCAAAGAACTACAATTCACAAGTTCCCCAGGCAAAACTGCCACACTTGATCACCATTCCACCAAAGGCCACCTCCGTTCCCCACCAAATACATTCCTACCCCAACTCCCCCCACACAGACACACACACACACAAATACAAATACTTACACCTTTTCCATCCCTTCCACGCAACAAACCCTCTTCATTCAACCCCCACACAGAGACAAACACACTTTCACGTACCTTCACCCACGCCCCAATCGATGCTGTAATCACTTCCCCTTAACATACACAGATATTTACCTGGGATGCCCATAACTTCCCTCTTCCGGCCTGGCCTTGCTTGTCAACCACTATGCGGTGAGGGGCTCATACCCTCCTGGCTCCACATCCACCAATAAGCAGATAACATGCTCTACCTCAAGATATCCTCCATCAAAGACCTCCACAGGCTTAAGGACCTTCATCCCATGCTCCTCTCCAACCTGGATGGTGGCAATGCCCTTTTGGAAAGCCTTCTGGCAACTAGCCTGGCACCCTTGAATGTGTCCTACATGCTGCAGCATGACTCAAAGAACTCTGCAAATTCGACCACATCACCCTTACTGTCATATAACGGCACTGGCTCCAGATGCAAGCATGTATTACCTTCAAATCCTGCTGAAGTATCCACGAGGCTGTTGTGCTGAAGTCCACAAGCTACCTCACTGAGAAACTTAGCATCTCCAGTGACCTACGATCCACCAGAGGTTAGGACATGTGCCAACTAGAACTTTGCAGGTACATGGAGGTAAGAACCAGATGACAGCTATGGGAGGCATCTATCGATCAACCCCATAGAAGGCAGGATCGTCAATGTATGGACCTTAGATATTGACTATCGTCAAATGCATATGGGCAAGCATACCCGAGGCTATGAAATACTGACCTTTCCGGATCCTGCTCAAGCTCCAGCACTCAAAATCTAAGACTTATGAATAAGGGTAATGACACCCGAGAATATGAGGAGAAAGAGGTGTAAAATCTAAAGCCCCCCCCAGGATTTAGCCAAAGACTCATTAGCAGTGCCAATTAAATGTGTGTCCTCTAACAGGATAATCTTGACCCCATGCCACTCACAATAGGTTACAATTTTTCACAGCTTCATAGTATTATTCAAACCCCTGACATTTCAGTTAATTTCAGCTTATAAGGGTACAAACATCCATACACTGCAGTTTAGGTCCCATCAAGGAGGTGAAGCTCATCTCAAACACTTGTATGTAATACCAGCAACTATATGAACTGGTAGCAACAAAGTCACTTTCTCAAGATGCGAACACATTTTTTTAATAGAACCCAACCTACCCAACAGCCACCCACCCTCCCCCACCCACATTGCCCCCTCCCCAACCTACAGTGAACCTCCTCCATAAAGAATCCAACCCAACTACAAGCTCTGGGTAACAACCCAGGACGTCAGATGCTGCAACAAGACCGTCTCAAGAAACGGGAAAGAGAAGGCACCCTGCATAACTTAGATACACCTAGTTTGAGATGTTAAATACTTAACTCTAGTAATAACTGCCCACATAGGACTACATGTTTACGGATATCAAGATTCGAAACTCCTTTAGAACAGCCCACACCAACATTTGTGGGTTCAACTGCAGCTCTTCACTTCGCATATCGCATGCAGTCGACAGTAACTACACATCTGTGCTCCCATCGGACAATACACTCACTCCTTAGGCAGGGATTCGAGTGTCGAAAAAGAAAAGAAATGGGTCTTGTTATCGCTGACCACCCAGGAGTCCATGTCCCTGGAGTTAAGTGCTTCACTGCAGCGAAGGAGAGATGAGCCTTCTGGGCCAGGGGGGTGAAGTCTGGGTAAAAGGAGACCCTGGCCTCCCGATTCTAAAGAGCTTCCAGCTCTCTGGCCCTGCAAAATATGGTATCGCTGTCCCTGTAATTTAACAAACAAGCAATCACCGGCTCGAGACTCTGTCCAGGTGTTTGGGCACCTGTGAAGACACCTAATTCACTCTCTCAATGAAGAACTGCGAGGATAGTGAACGATCAGCCAGGACTTCTTTGATAACGTTTTCCATAAAGACCTCAATATTTTGTGGCCAAACCCACTGCGGTATCCCCACCACAAAAATATAGTTTCTCCAGGATCTCGCTTTCAAATCATCGTTTTTGGCCCGGATACCCTTCACCTCCTGCGTCAAGGAACACAGCGCCTGGCATACCTCCGAACTTGTATCCTCCAAGAACCCAATTCTGTGCTCGGCCTCTGAAATTTGGCCACTCTCCTTCTCAATACGTTGCTGCATATGGTCTAATTTAAAGACCAAGCCATCCAACTTACTCTTCACAGAATCAGACCCAGTTTTCATTTGGGCTAGGATAATTGCCAGATCAGAAAAACAGCCATGTTGACCACCACCTATCGCACATTTCTTAGAGCCACAGTCCTCCGACATCATCTCACCAGCTGGTTTACCTCCAGACATGGGGGCTCTGTGTTTGGCCAAATATGCCACCTCTTTTTGCGAAAAAGATATCCGGGACTGGCGCTTATTACATTTAGCCATGAACCCAGCCTCTAGCTACAGCTCGCAAGAGGATGCTAGAGGAGCCTCCAAAAAAGTAATTTCAAACAAGGTTTCTGGCACTCCACCAGATCTTTGAATTCCACTTGCTCCCGTTTTCCCAGTGGCCTGGGGCAACTATGCAGCGCTCACTTCCTCATGCAGAACCAAAACAAAAAAGATCTATAGGGATCATCCAAAAGGAGACCAATAAATGATGTAGATGCCGCCAATAGCATCATCAGCCTGGGCGCACTAGCCCCATTACAGCCATGAGTGGGCCGTTCACTGTGCTGGCTCCCACTGCGCTCTGGAGTGCAGGTCTGCCTCCAACAGCTCCGGGAGGCTAGTTTCTCACCAACGCCACTCTGCACAGTCTCGGCTCCAGCAGTGTAGGCGAGCACACGGGCATATGTAACCGGCAGCAAGCTGCGCACCACTCCACTTCGGTGCTGCGCACAACGAGCAACGGGCTCACCGCGGTCAGAGGCCGCTGTGTCCCGCAAGCGGCACGGAAGTGTGTCCCAAGCCTCACTGGAGCAACGGATCACTCCGTGGTAGGAACAAGTGAGTACACCTGCACCAGGGCCTCATCTCTCTCATGAACCCAGCAGAGCTCAGGTGAAGGAGGCCATCTTGGTCACGTGCTCTCTAGCACCCCCATGGAGAGCAGTCATGGCTCAGTTTCAGGAGAGTGTGAGTGGGATCAGGGCCCTCAATGAGTCCACACAGTATAGCACACAATAATTCAATTCAGACAGTCAACTATAAAAATATAGATATTTAAGGTCTTTAGAACACACTGAAAAATGAAACTATCAGGAAGTACGATTAAATATAACTATAATACAAATATATACAATCACCATTAGGTTCACTATTAGAAATCTGATAACTTAATCAAGCAATGCAGATACATAAGTAGTTGCAGTAAATTATGTTAACCAATCACAAGAACAATATCTTTATTTGAGAAGTTCAAACCCTAAGATAAATTGGGCTTTGTCCCCAAAAGTCACAGGGTCCAACATAATGTTTCTTTAAGGTATTCTCTGTAGGAAGGATGAAATGGGCTGCTAGTGGTGATTACTGTCAAACTAATAAAAAGTTGTAACATATTACAAATCAACAAAGTACCTTTTTGTTGAGCTTCATTATTCCATAGTTGTATAACATAACACAAAGCTATCCGACATCATGATCACGTATTTTTACAAATAGGCCTTTTCATGACCGATACAGAAAATCGAATTATTCATTCACAATAGATTTCCTTGAAAAATAATGTGCAATGTGGCTGAATTGTGACAACGTGAAGCCGAATACAGTGGTATGTACTTACATTCCACTTACTTATATTTGGAAAATGACAGATAACTGACATTTAATACAAAACAGGCTGCATGACCTTGACTTAACTTCCAAGAAATAATTATGAGCAATAATATTTATGGATATCGACCTATTTTCAGATGGTGAGGAGATGAGGAGATTTATAAGTGTGTACAGTTTTCGCAATTCATCTAGCTAGATCCAGATGACCTGCCCAAATAAAGTCCCATTAACGAACCTCCCTTTTATTGGCAAATTCTTGAAAAAAGTTGTTGCTATATAACTACTCAACAGACTCCAACAACTCCACCTCCTAAATCAGTAGGGTTCCAACCAAAGAGTAGCATCGAGACAGCCACCATCCAGGTGGTGGATGATGCTCTACAAATCATGGATGAGGGTGATTCATGCCTCCTCGTCCTCCTTGACCTCTCAGCTGCATTCAACACTGTCAACGACCATATCTTCTCTCCCTCCTTGCTGACAGGATGGGATTCTCTGGCACTATCCTGAATTGGTGTACCTCCTACCTCTCAGGCAGATACCAGGCTGTCCAGGTGAACCTGTTGCATTCTAACCGACACAATGTCTGCTGCAGAGTCCTTCAAGGCAACATCCTCTCACCAATCCATTTTAACCTTTACATGGAGCCTATGGGCACTCTTTTTAAAGATCCCAATATAGCCATACACCAATACGCAGATGATACTCAGTTGTACACGAGAGTAAATAGCCCGCAGGACATCATTCGTCTCGCGGTTACGAGGCCATTATCCAGTCCTGGCCATGATGTAGGCTAGTTTTGCGCTATGTTAAACAACTATGGAATAATCATCTCATATTTTTTTTTTAAACTTCTTTTTTATTATTATTGCGATAGCAACAAAGAGCATATAAAGGTCAACAATGACAAAAGATAAACATAGAAAGAAGAAGGAGTCGAACAAACCACCCCTCCACCCCCCTCACCGCCCCGGTATCACAGCACCCAAGAGCCTCACTGCGCAGCCGCCTTTCCCCCTTGAGGTCTCAACCGAAGATGTCCAGGAGTTTAAGTCTTTGCGGGCACCATTGTTTCCGGAAGTCCCCCTTTAAGTATTCCAAGGTCTCTCCCCAGTCTGCACGGAAGGACTCCAGTTTCTTCTCCACTCTAGCGCAACAATGTCCCAGATTTTCCACAGCCAGTCTTGCTCCGTAAGGATCGCTGCCCCCTTCCACCTCTGCGCAATGAGGGTTATCGCCGTCAAAGTGAACATCACTGACGCCTTAGTGCGCCCGCTTCCTATGCCCTCCCCCTCCAACCCACTCTTCCCCAGCAGAATCTCCCGAGGATCCCAAATGGCACCCCCCCCGCCCCAACGCCTGGGCAGTGGCCCATTTGATTTCGTCCCAGAAAGGTTGGATGATGGGACAATCCCACCATATATGTGAGGCCGTGCCCCTCTCCCGCACCCCCTCAAACACTCCCCCGGGATAGCAGGGTACATAGCATGAAGACGGTCAGGGGTGTAATGCCAACCCATCAAGCACTTATACCAAACCTCCCGCACCTGGATGGCCTTCGCAATCTTGGGGATCCGTGCCCACAGCCTCTCCCAGTCCGTCTGATCCATTCGGACCCCCGAGTGCCCCTCCCAGTCCGCCATATATGCCCAACCCGTGCACGGGCGGCCCTTCTCTAACTGCTTATACAAGGCTGAGATAAGGCCCTTAGAGCCCTCTTGGGAAGTTAGGAACTTTTCAAAGTGTGTCAGCTCCCTAGTCGCTGCCCGCCTCATGACCGGAGACATCACCCAATGCCTAATTTGGAAATACCGGTGCCTCTCCCTCTCTCCCAAACTAAACTCTTTTTTGTATTCCTCAAATGTTTTCACTCTATCTCCGATAAACATATCCCTCAGGGTCTTGCATCCCCCCTCCTCCCAAACCCGAAACGCTCCGCCCTCCATTCCCGGAGTGAAATCCCTGTTCTGAAAAATAGGGGTGAAAGGCGATGGAAAAGTCGTGGTCCCCCACTTTCCTACAGCCCGATCCCAGCCATCCGCTACGCTTTTCTTAATATCGCTCAAATAGAGGTGCGAAGGTCGCAAGCGTCGCGGGAGCCAAAGAACCTCCCCCAGATGATGCCGAGCCACCACTCTGTCCATCTTCACCCAATGCTTCAAGTACTCTTTCGAAAACCATTCTTTAATTACCCAGAGCTGTGCCGCATCATGGTAGCGACGAAAATCGGGGAAGGCCAGGCCCCCTCTCTCCCTGGAGGTCATTAAAAGCTGTCTGGATAGTCGCGAGACCCTCCCCCTCCACACAAAGCCCCTGGTCAACCTATCCAGCCTCTGAAAGAAGCTCTCCGGGACCCTCAACGGGATGGCCTGGAAAAGGTAGAGCAGCCGGGGGAGTATGATCAGCCTAAGAACAGCCCCCCTGCCCAGCCAAGAAAGAGGGAGAGCACTCCATCTCCGTAAATCTTTTTTGATGGCTATGAGAGCCGGCTCGTAATTTGCGCCGTACCAACCAGCCAGTGAGGGGGGTCATCCTCACTCCTAGGTACCGTAACCCAGAGGGGCTCCACTTGAATGGGGACAGCTCCCTCACCTCCCTCGCCTCCTCTCCACCCAGCGAGAGATTCATCAACTCAGACTTCTGGAAGTTAACCCGTAAGCCCGAAACTTCTCCAAAAGTAGATGATAGCGCAACGCAGGCTGGGTGAGATTCTCTCGGCCTGGTCAGTGTGACCAGCATATCGCCGGCGAAAGCCGCTACTTTATGCTGCTCCCCTCCGAAGGGAATCCCAGTGATTTCCGCTGTCTGGCGTATCGCCAGCAGAAGTGGTTCTAAGTAAATGGCGTAGAGTAACGGGGAAAGGGGGCACCCCTGTTTTGTCCCCCTCCGAAGCCTAAAAGACCGGGACATCTCCCCATTAATTAGAATGCGGCACGTGGGGTTTTTATAGTTTGCAGCAACCAGGTTAATAAATCCTTCCCCTAGCCCCATTTTCTCCATCACCTGGAATAGGAACGACCACTCCACCCGGTCAAACGCCTTCTCGGCGTCTAGCGCTAAGAGGATCGCCTGGGTGGGTGTCTTACGGGACTTCTCTACTAAATGCGCCAGCCTTCTAATGTGATCAGCGGTTTGCCGTCCCATTACAAAACCCGACTGATCTTGGTGAATCAGAGAGGGAAGATGCTTCTCTAGGCGCCTCGCCAAGATCTTTGTAAAAATGTTTGCCTCTGTATTGATAAGAGCGATAGGGCGATAAGAGGTACATTCCTCCGGGTCCTTCCCAACCTTATGAATGAGGGTGATCTTGGCCTCCTCCATCGTCGGGGTGATTCCGCCCTCAGCGCAAAACGAGTTGAATAACTGCGTCAGATGCGGGACCAAAAGGTGGGAGAAAGCTTTATAAAACGAGGCAGGGAAGCCATCGGGGCCCGGAGCCTTGTTCCGGGGGAGGGAGACAATAATTTATCTCACCTCATCCTCGGTGATAGGTCGGCCCAGCTCCTCTGCCACCTCCCTGGAAACCCGTGGAAGGGGCAAGTTCCCCAAGAACTCCCTCTGCGGGAGAGGGGCTGGTTCCTGAGAGGAGTAAAGGGCCTCATAAAACTCGACTACTCTCTCCTTTATCTCTTCCGCACGAGTTAGTCGCCCACCCCCTTGGTCCCTAAGGGCCATGATTACCCTCTGTTCCCTTTGTCCCCTCAAGAGGCGGGCTAGGAGGGGGCCTGCTTTGTTGGCTTTAGCATAAAAGGTTTGCCTCATCCTCCGCATAGCTTCTTCCGCCTTCTTATTTCTCAAAATCCCTAGTTGACCCTCTGCCAGCCTATACGTTTTAAAGACCTTCCTCGTGGGGGTTTCCCGCAGTTGGGCTCTAGCCTCCTCCACCTCCCGTTCCAGCTGGGTCTCCAGCTCCCTCAAACGTTTAGTCCTCTCCGCCTTCAAGGCGATGAGGTCCCCTCTCAAGGTAGCTTTAAAAGCATCCCACCTGGTGTTCAAACTCGTGTCCGTGGCTGTGTTTCGCACAAAAAAACCCTGAATCCTGTCGTCCAGATCTTTGAATATCACTGGGTCCCTTCGAAGCTCCCCCGGGAATTTCCATCCCCATACCCCGGGCCTGCGCCTCCCCAGCCTCAGGTCCATTTGTACTACTCTATGATCGGCGATTCCTAGAGGGCCCACCTCCACTAACTCCACCACTCCCATTAGACTGGCGGATATCCAAATATAATCAATTCGGGATTGTGACTTGTGGACATCAGACAGGAATGTGAATCCCTCCTCGCAGCGAGCGCCAAACATCGCGGAGGCCAGCCCCTGCCCATCTTTCCCTCAGTTGGGGGAGGCCACGCTACCCCCCCCCACCCCTCTCCGCGTCCAGAGCGGTCACCAACCCTATCCCAGGCCAAATTGAAGTCCCCCATCAAAATCACCTGGCCCCTGGCGAAATTCTCGATGATGTTCAGGGTATCTCGTAAGAACTGGTCTTGACCCACATTCGGTGCGTATATAGACGCAACGGTATAGCAAGAGTCCCTTATAGTCCCCCTTACCACCACATATCTCCCGTTACTATCCCTGAGAACCTCCTGCAGCTTAAAGTCAATACTCATTCCAAAGGCAAGGGCTACACCCCCCCTCTTCGTAGGGCCAGACGCGAACCATATCGGGGGAAAACCCTTGAGACGCAACCGCGCCTGATCCCGCCTCCTCAGGTGAGTCTCCTGCAATGCCAACACATCTGGCTTGTGAGACCTAACAAATTGTTCCAGCTTCATACGCTTAAGGGGGGAGTTAAGCCCCCTCACATTATGTGTTTGCCACTTAAAGATATCGAGCGGGCATAGTGTGCCGATACCGGGCGACCCCCCAGAGGCTCGAATGAGATCTGGCCACCATCCCTCGTTTCCTGTCTGGAACGGGACCCCAGTCCCCACCCCACTCCTCCGCACTCGCCCGCGCCCCCGCAACCAGAACCGCAGGGCATCGCTTACCTGTTGGGTGCTGTGACCACCAATCAAACCCCCCCCCCTTCCCACCCCCCCTCCCCCTCCTCCCTAAGAATAGCCCTCCCCTTCCCAACCCTTCGCCCTCCCAACCCCAACTTGGAGGGCGGACCGAAAACCCCCCCACACACCCTCGGACTCACTTGTCCTTGCACGATCCAGGAGGTACTCCTCCGCTCCCCTCCCGACTCCACTAATAGCCAACATCCCACCACCCCCCTTTAGTTTTCATCCTAGTTCAAATCTCCAGTCTCATCCTAGCCCAGATTCCCTCTCCCCTTCCCCTTCCTGAGCGGAGCCCCCTCCTCCCTCCTGCGGCCGCCTTCGGGGCCTTTTCTTCTTGCTTTATCGCCCACGGTCTACCAAGCCCAAGGTCTGACACTGTCCTCTTGAAACGATTGGGTCGAGCGGGGTCCCCCAGCACCCCCATCTCTCCCTCTAGGTCAAGGTGGATGACCGCAGCCGCCTCCTGCAGAGAAGTGGCCCTCCTTTGAACACCCTCCCACTCGAACACCAGCCCGAATGGGAAAGTCCACCTGTACCTGACATTTTTCCTAGCGAGTTCTCTGAGGACAGGTCGCATGGCCCTCCTTTTCAGTAGGGTACTGTTCGCCAAATCCTGAAATAGGGTGATCTCCTGGCCCTTATATTGGACCGGTTCACAGCGCCTTGCAGCACCGCCTCCTTTTGGGCATAGCGCGCAAACGCAGCCAGAACATCCCGGGGTCTACCGTCACGGCCGCGGACGAGCCGGCCCACTCTGTGCACCCTGTCCAGCTCTATTGCCTCGGGGTCCTCCTCGCCTAGCAAGCCCATGAAAATTTTCTGAACTTCTCCCTTCAGGTCCCTGTCCGCCACAGACTCCGGCAAGAGTTTAATTCTAATATTGATCCGCCTCGACCTATTTTCAAGGTCCTCCAGTTGAATTTCTAGGTTGGGAGTCGCTAGGTCTAGGCGATCGATAGCCTCCCCGTTGGCCGTTCCATCCTTCTCCACTTCCTGCAGGCCCCTCTCCAATGTGTCCGTTCTTTCCCCCAGGAGGGCCACCTCCTGTTTCAGCTCCCCCAGGCCGTATTCAAATCGGATCGCAGCAGCTGAAACTGATCCTGAAAGGTTCTGGCTAAAGTCTCACTTAGGGCATGCATCTCACCCTTGAGGTCCCCCCTCGTCAGAGGTTCCCGACTCCCCGCCTCTTCATGGGCCGCATGCATGTTATGATGCCCATTGTTCGCTCCATCATTGCTCGCATTGCTCGTGCCTTCCATCGCCGACCACATGGAGGGGAGGGTACCAGAGGGGTCCCCCGACCGCTGGCTGGAGCGCACCGCTCTGCTCCTAGGCTTGGGGGGCATCAGCTCCTTCGCACCTCTGGAGGGCCCGTCGATGCGGGAGAAGGAAGTCCGCCCCCTCCCAGGCAGATCACTGTACACACCAGGTCCCTCTCAAAGCGCCGTGAGCACCTCCCCTCCACAGTCAATCCCCCCATGGGTGGCAGCAATTACTGCTAGCGGTGTCAGTGGAGGCCCCCCCTCCCGGGGTTGTCTCAGCCAGGGGGTCCCAACCCCAGCTCAGCTCCTTCACCAGAGCAGCTATTCCCAGGGGAGCTCCACAGCCGTCAGGGTGGGGAAGGAGCCCGGTGCACAGCTCTCCCGGGACCCCCCCCCGCGTCACGCACCAGGTCCGGGCCCACAGAAGTCTGTTCTCCCGCCTTGTTGCCTTGGTTTCTCTCCTGAGGGCGGCTGGACCAGTCAGACCGCCCCCTACCGTCCGGAGCGGGGCCAAGGGGGGGTCGCCTCCAACCCTCACCCCCCCCGAAGGCTCACCCGCTCCTCACCTACTCGGGAGCCTGCCACTCCACTCCGGCGCCTCCTCACAGCGCCGCGCCTCTGTGCCGTTGGGGGAATCTGGCCGCACTCCTCACTGCAGGACAGTCCAGGTCCGTTCCGGGCCGCCCCCTCTCTCCAGCTGGTGCTCCCGGGCCGCGGGACCGCGTCGGCCCGTTCCGCTCAGGTGGGGGCACCCTCCAAGCGCTGCTACTGCACTCCGGGGGGGCAGACACCGGGGGGCAGGCCCGCCCCTCCCCCCACGCCGGGGGCACTCTCACCCGCCAAGGACTGGTCGCCGGTTCTCCTCGCTGCAGGCGGAGCCGCTTGCCCGCGGCTGCCGACACTCGCCGCCGCCTCTATGGTAGAAACGGATCCGCGGCACCCGGCACCTCACGCCGCACAGCCTCGCCCAACGGAGCTCTGCTCCACATCAGCTGCCGATCGCCCTCGGGGGGTGGTGGGTCCTGATCGGGGGCCTCAGGATGCGGGAGCGGCCGTCGGCACGTCTACTCGCTGCCGGCGGCCATCTTGAATCCATTAATCTCATATTTAATTAAACTTGGCAAATATACAACTTGCAGTTTCAATTTTAGGGTATATGGATTGCAGACCACTTTAACTAAAACAGAGAGCATTAACCTTGCTCGCAAGACCTAATCTTTGTTGAAGGAACTTCAACAGAAAGGTACTTTTTGATTGGTAATTTATGACAGAGTTGTAGGTCATAACCTTTTTATTAGCAGCTTCACAGGTTTTTTTCATAGGCTATAGCTTTGTCTTTTTGGAAACCCTTTTCATTAGGTGCAGTGACAACATACAGCCCACTTGTGTCTCTCGTAACAAAAGTTCTACAACAATTTACTAACAAAAGCTTAGTGCTTGCCTTTCTTCCAGACCCAAGACTAACCCAGGGGAAGGATACCTGACATAGGTTGGATGGCCAAAAGTCAGTGGAATGGAGATCAGAGAATGAGACTAGTTCCCAATGGTATTGTATGGAGGACAGGGGCGGACAGGCACCCTGATGCTTACCTCCTGACTCCAATTTTCCCAGTGTCTTTGTGGATCGTCTGGTTGGATACTGGGGGCTTGATCTTCCACACTTTGTTCCGGTGAGAGGTACAGAGCGAGGTACAGAGAGAGGAGCTGTAGGTGCGGGGATTCTTCTGGTCAGATGGAAATGCAAGATGCGCCCCCTGATGGTGAAGAAATGCAGACTCCAATGATGCAGGCTTCCCTGGGACACTTCACTGGATGGAAGAAGGTGAATTCCAGCAACATTCACTGTTTAGAGGAGAAGACAGGCCTCCTTCCAGTGACGGTCACAGCAGCTGGTCCAGGGCAGGTTTTCTTGAAGTTAGGAAACTGGAATTTGGGGGGAAGGCGACATGTGGCACAAGCTGGCAACCACCAAGGCTCCAGACTCGCACGCAGAACAGCGACACATCTAGTTAGGTAGCCCCACAAGAGAGCTGGTCAGTCCAGCGGGCAGTCCAGGTCCACTTCCAAAGGCTGTGAAGGATTGGATCCTCAAGAGGGTGTCGATACTAGTTGGTCCCACTTGAACAAGTGGCGGAATAACAACTCAGGGTCTTCAGAGGTCAAGCAGAAGAACAGGGCTTCAATGCGCTGGACACTGGAAGGGATGCCGAGCACTTCAAGAGTTGTCTGCGGATCTTCAGTGATTCTTGGCTCCAAAATAGATCTGAAGAATAGTTGAAGAGGTCCTCCTCTTACCCAAAGTCTCAAAGGGAAGCAAGCCTAAGCCCATCAATGGTAAGGATCTGCACCATTCAATACGGCCAGCAGTTGTCCAATCAGGGACAACTACTGGTTTCACATCTGCCCCAGTAGCAGATTTTCTGGCACCAGTGATGTGGACAGGGACTAGACAGTCCAACTGCTTTCCTCGGCTACACACACATAAAGGCTCACTATCCCGCGAAAGCAATAGTTTTTCTGGGAAAGTATATGACCGTATAAGGAATTTGAATACTGAAATCAAGTCTGTTTGTTGAATCATCTCTTGGTAGAAGGTGATTTCTTTTGTTTTTATTACTAAAGGTTCTTACTGATCAGACTTTATTTTTATTTTATTCATTCTTTAAATTTTTACTAACTAAAATTGTGTTTTCATTTTTCTTTTCTTTTTTTCCTATTTTAGTAAGACATTCATGTTAGTAAGATTTTATATCATGATCTGAATTTGGACTTTTTGTTTTGTTTTAAATCAATATGCTGTTATTTGTGAGAATGATTTTAGCCTTGTTCTTCAATTGTTTATGTCTGTTAAATTAAATTGTAAAAGTTGATTAAATCAGCTAAAAACAATTTAAAAAAAATTTAAAAAAACAAACAAAAAAAACAGGGTCTTTCCTGACCTGTGAGGGCAGGAAGAAGGCCAGGCCAAACTACAATATGGCCAAAGAAAAAGCGAAAATCTCATGCAACAGCTATTTTAGTGCACCAGCCACGTTTAGTAGCCATACGGGGTAAATGCGAATGTTACACTGAAAATAATGCAAAAACAGTAAAAATATAACTGTTGCCACCAGCTTGTCTTTAGGCACATATAAAAGTAACAAGAAATCCTCTGTGTAAAAAGACAAAAATATCCTTATTGCATTGCAAGATGTTGTGTGCAATATAAAAATAAAGAATTCAAAAAGGAAAATAGTGTCCCAATACTGATAGTCGAAAGGACTGATCAGTTTCCCTATAAAATTGGAGCAATAGCAGGGGAAGTGAAGCTGAAGTCTTCAAAACAAAGCAAAAAACGGATGGGGTTCTATAAAATATCATGGAGGGAAAGTTGCAAAAAGAAAATCGGTCCTAACAAAAAAGGAACTAATAAACAGTTCATAATTTTGTCATCTTCCAAAGGCAAATCCAAATATGCTGTCAAAGGAGGAGCCGTGGCCATGCACACAGGGTGGCCAGTGAAAATCTCATGGGGCAACAAGCCATGGTTCTTATTAGGCATACTTTGCATATTCGGCAAAAACAATGATAGGGCTTTAGGCCATCATACTTTGAATAAATGTTTTTTAATATTTCTGTTACAGCGTTCAACTGCTCCAAAAGATTGTCGATAATAAGCACATTGAAAATGCTAAGAGATATTTAAGGATGATCAGTTATCCACCCGCTCAACGAAATGTGTATCTCTGTTACGCTCACCTGGTATCCACAGGGACGCCACCCAGCTGGGTTACTCGCTGGTATGCTTCTCAGCTTTGCCCTGATGTGGTCTGCGAGGAAGGTTCTGCCTGAAAATACAGGACGACTGTGTTCAAGACTGACCGACTGGGGTAAGTATCCTCCCTCCACCCCCGTATGCTTTCAGTCCCTCTGACGCCCTCTCCTCACCTTGTGGTAGAATTAGGCATGCTCTCCGTCCTCCCTTCTTTGCAGGGGCGCATTGTCTTTCATGGGCGAGTGCGGTCCAGTTACTTCACTGACGCCGGCACCTTTGATATTGTTCAGGTAGGTCTTATTGCTGTTCTTTAGTTTTGTTGCTATCCTGCATGCCTTTCATTGTTTAAAATGTCTCTTTTTTCTCCCTTAGGTATGCGGAGCTTCAGCGCGGCGAACTGGCTTGGTTGAGCCCCGCTGGTAAATGATGGCAGATTAAGAGCGCTATGATGTGGTAAGTAAGCGCTATGTGCAGCACTGCAAATTCTTGCCTTTGCTAACCTGTGTTTTCCTTCTTTGTAGGTCGCGATGCTCTTCAGCGCAAGTGCAATGCCCGGAGTGGTGCCAGCCGAGAGGCGACCAGCCAGGTAAGCCTTTTGAGCAGTTTGTAATTTGTAAATGTCTTACAACTTTCTTTAATGTTGCCTCTATCTTCCTCTTTCAGGTCGTTCTGTCCGGGAGGCGTGCAGATTCGAGGAAGCTGTTCTCAGTAGCTGCGAGTGTTTAAAGATGAAGACTGCAGGTAAGATGCTGCTGCTAATGATGTTCCTTTTGTCTCCTTGCCGGTTCTGCTTCTCCGAGGTTCGAGGGAATAGCTGGACACAGTGAGCGTCACGTTGCAAGCTGCAAAGTAACACGAAGCATGTTCTGCAGTCAGGGTGTGGTTTATATAGCCCAGGTAAAGTAGTCCCAGGGAAAGTAGTTCCAGGCCTGCCACACCCAAAACACTAGACCGCATAGCTTGGTTCTTAGGAACCAAGCTATGTGGATGCCTCCATGTTGGCTGACAATACAATAAAGTAGTTCCCAAGCACGTTGTTGTTCATGGTGTATGAGCCTGGCACCATAGGCGCCAGGACTGGCCCCATGAGGGCTTTTGCAGAGGATGCCAGGCTATGGAGGCCCGAGTCCTGACTCCACCTGGCCAATGGTTTTGTCAAAGGGGGTTTTGGGCGAGGTTTGTGATACTGTGCCACTGTTGATAATTGCAAGACCATAGTGCAATATAAATTCAGTAAAACGCCTTTTAGCAACAGTGACAGAGTGAGTCCTTCGACCTGGTTAGGCCTCCACCCACCGGGAGAACAGATCCACCACCACCAAGCAATATTCAAAATTAAGACATTTAGGTATGGCCAGTATGTAATCTGTGTTGAAGAGCAGTCATTCCTGTGCTGGGTGCAAAGAAAGCAAAGTCTTGGCAGATTTTCCCATGTCATAGGCCAAACAGTTAATCTGTGAAACGGGCACCTGGTTAAGGCCCTGCTCAACCCAGGTAGTAAATATTCATAAGACACAAGTGAGCAAGGCTATAGAACCCAATAAACACTTACTCCTGAATATCAAGGATATCAAATGGTAACAATGGCGGCTATTTTTGCAAAATTTAATACATAAAAACCATATGTCGTCAATACATCAACAATCATAGGACACGACAGGTTACATATAACGTACACAACATGGTACAAAAAGTGTTAATCGGATACAAAATTCACAACAAATACATTCACTATGGTCATTTACACAGGATGAGCATGAGAAACAAATGTGCATTTGCAATATAAAGTGCAATAGTCATTGGACTGAACAATGCATCAGTGAGGTACTAGGACAAGGATCATACTGTCAACACAAATGTGTTTCGGCCTAAAAAAGCTAAACTGGTGTAGCTGTTTGGATTAGCCTTCATCAGGAAGGGATAACTATATGTGCAGAGTATCCAAGGGGAGTATGTGCAAGGGGTTAGAAATTCCAGCGTGGGTCAAATCCAAAACAGTGTTTCTGCTACAGACAGCGAGAGGCTGCCTTACTTCACTGCAGGGACCCGGACTTGTTCATCTACGAGCCTTGCACGCAACAACCTCATTGTGAGACGTTGCATCTGCCTACGTGGGATTACCTCCACACGTAAATGCCACCACCATGTGATTTATCCCATTTTGCGGACTTGACCCACTTCGGCAACCTGATACAAATCCACATGATACTCTGCACATATAGTTATCCCGTCCTGTTGAAGGCCGATCCAAACAGCTACACCCGCTTAGCTTTATTTAGGCCGAAACACAGTTGTGTTGACAGTATAATCCTTTTTGGATGAACACTTTTTGTACCATGTTGTGTACGTTCTATGTAACCTGTTGAGTGTCCTATGATTGTTGATGTATTGACAACATGCTTTTTATGTATTACATTTTGCACAAATAGCAGTCATTGTTACCATTTGATATCCTTGACAGTCAGGAGCAAGTGTTTATTTGGGTTCTATAACCTTGCTCATTTTTGTCTTATGAATAGGCCAAACAGTTGCCAAAGTAATTGTGGGCCACTGTGGGGATGTATGGCCCAAATATATATATATATATATATATATATATATATATATATATATATATATATATGTTTATTATCCAAGTATGGGGAGGGTGTGAGGTGGTCACCCCCCCAATATGGGATACATTACTAACCGTAATCGTATTTCTGATGCTTGTATCTGCTTAGATTCACATGCTGTGCATAGGCCGACATCTAGTGGAAGCTGCGGAGTATTACAGTTTGTTTTTCAAAACTCAAAAATGGGCGTCGACACAGGGCGTGCCAGTAATACTATCCCTAGTGTGACGTCCACTGTACCCATGATCCCTCACGCGTCTAGGACCCTCAGATTGTATTTTTTCTGACATGAGGTAGCATGAGGAGTAGCATGAGTACAGATAATCCAAGCAGATAGATAGATAAGACTACAAGCATCCATGTGCCTTCTCTCAGAGGGGAGGAGGGGTGGGTCACATGTGAATCTAAGCAGATACAAGCATCAGAAATACGATTACGGTGAGTAATGTATCCCTTCTGAGGCTTGTGGAATCTGCCTAAATCACATGCTGTGCATAGATTAGCGAGCAGTGTTAGAAGAAGGAGGTGGGATGTGAGAAGGGTCATGGGCAAATAAAGGTCTTAGAACCGCTTGTCCCACTTGAGTATCTGTCTTGGAATGGGTGTCAATGCAGTAATGCTGAGTAAAAGAAAAGTGTGAATAGAGCTCCAAGTAGCTGCTTTGCAAATGGTGTCAAGGGGTACATTTGCAATGAAAGCCAGAGTGGCCCCAATGCCTCTTGTAGAGTAGGCTCTTGGCGTGAAAGGCAAAGTTTTTTCAGAAAGGGAGCAACACAGCTGGATATAGTTAAAAATCCACTTAGAGATGGCACGTTTAGAGACGCGATCTCCCTCTTTGCCTGTAGCTACGGAGACAAACAGTTGGTCTGTTTTCCTTAGCGGTCTGGTTTTGTTTACATAGTGTAGGACCGCCCTACGCACATCTAGGGTGTGTAATTTCACCTCAGCCGAGCTTTGTGGGTCTTGGAAGAAAGCCGGAAGCTCGATGGACTGGTTCATGTGGAATTTAGAAATAAACTTAGGTGAAAACCTAGGGTGTGTACGTAAAACCAGTTTATCTTTATGAACCGTAAAGAAAGGATCCTGCGCTGACAGAGCCTGAATTTCACTGACCCTTCTTATAGATGTAATTGCTACTAAGAAGGCCATTTTATAAGTCAGGTGTTTGAGAATGCTTTTATGCAGGGGCTCGAATGGGGGGCCCATGAGTTTAGATAGCACCACGTTAAGGTCCCATCCTGGTGGTGGGTTTGAAATTGGAGGGTGAAGTCTCTTTACTCCTTCCATGAATGCTTTAATCACTGGTACTTTCCACCACAACACCTTGTAATGGGAGGTGGTATATAATGACAGCGCTGCCAGGTGTACCTTTAGTGAGTTAAAAACCAACCCTGTGTCCAGCAGGTGGAGCATGTATGTGACAATTGTGGAAGGAGTGCAATCAACTGGGTTGATTTGCTTATTCTGGCACCAGATAACGTATCTCTTCCATTTGTCAAAGTAGCAGTGCCTCGTGTTTGGCTTCCTAGATTCTCTTAGGATGTCCATACATCTATGCGGTAAATTGAGATGTCCAAACTCTATGACCTCAGGAGTCATGCTGCCAGGTTCATTGAGTTGGGTTGAGGATGCACTTTCTGACCTTGGTGCTGGGACAGTAGGTTGAACCAGCCGGGAGTTTGATGGGTTCGCACACCGCTAGTCTGCGTAAGTGTGGGAACCACAGTTGTCTCGCCCACATGGGAGTAACTAGGACGAGCGTCATTGATTCTCTGTTCATCTTGTTGACCACCTTCCTGATGAGATGTTGGTAGAAAAGCATATGCAAACATCCCTGACCAGTTCATCCACAGGGCGTTCCCCTGGGAGTCTGGTTGGGGGAACCTGGATGCAAATCCTGGGCACTGCCTGTTTTCGCTTGTGGCGAATAGGTCTAAAGTGGGGAAACCCCACTGAGAGAAGAGATCTTCTATGATTTCTGTGTGGACACCATTCGTGTTCCTCTGGGAGGGTATCTCTGCTCAAAGCGTCTGCCAGAGAATATGTTGAGATGTCAGGAAGATGTTCCGTCTGAGTGCCCATATCCAAATTTTCTGGGCAAGCTTGGACAGATTGAGTCCCTCCTTGCTTGTTCAGGTAAAACATGGCTGCATTCCTGTCCGTCAGGATCTGCACTGACAGGTTCAACACGTAGGGCTTGAATGCCTGAAGCGCTCTGAATATTGCCAGAAGCTCTAGCAGATTGATATGATTCTTGGCCACTGAGTGAGAACAGAGACCCTGAGCTGTGAGGTGGAGATGGTGTGCTCCCCACCATGACAGGCATGCGTCCGTTGTGACTACTGCCTGTATCTCGGGATCGTAAAAGGGTTTCCCCTTGGACAGATTTTCTCTTGTCCACCAGTGAAGGCTTTGTACAAGCGTTGGCGAAACGACCACTAGATCGTCACACTGACCACTTGCCGGAGACCACTGTTTCGCCAACCATTCTTGCATGGGACGCATGCGCAGGCGCGCATGGGGGACCATGTAAATACATGACGCCATCATGCCCAGCAAACGCATTGCTTTGCGTACCGTTATCTGGCGACCGGACTGATATTGCAGAATTTGCAGCAGTATATTCCGAATTCTTTCCTCTGAAGGAAAAGCCAACCCCGCTTTTGTGTTTAGGACAGCTTCTAGGAACTGTTTGGAGGTGCTTGGCACCAGACTTGACTTTTTTTAGTTTATGGAGAAACCTAATTCGAAGAGGAGGTCGATCGTTCTTTAAATGTTTGTTCTGCAAATTACTGGGGTCTCCCCCGTGATGAGCCAGTCGTCCAGGTAAGGGTACACTGGGATTGCCTCCCTGCGTAGGTGTGCTGCCGCCACCGCCAGTACTTTGGTGAATACCCTTGGAGCCGAGGCTATCCCGAAGGGCAGGACCTTCAACTGGTAGTGCTGACTGTCCACCTTGAAGCGCAAGTATCTTCTGTGCGCTGGGAACATGAAATATGAAAATAGGCATCTTTCATGTCCAGTGTTGCCATGTAATCCCCCTTTTTTAGTAGTAGTTATGCAAAATTTTTGGGGCTTGACATACTTGTTTGCAGGCCGTAAGTCCAATACTGGGAGCATTGTCAAATCTTTTTTTGGCACAAGGAAGTAAGTTGAATAAATACCCTTGTTTACCTGGAGTCCCGGGACGAGTTCTATCGCGTCCTTTGCTAGAAGATTGGCGATCTCTTTGAGGAGGATCTTCTGGTAGTCTAATGAAGGTACTTTTTGTCGTGGAGGGTGGTTTCGGGGACGCTCTAACAGTTCTATGCAGAATCCTGCGGCCACTGTGGACAGCACCCATCTGTCAGATGTGATCCCTTCCCAAGCTTGGGTGAAGTTGGAAATGCGTCCCCCTACTGGGGATGCGTGAGAAGGGACCCTGAATGGAACGTCACTGTTTTGGGGGAGGGCGTGCCACCGCCTCTATTGGGGCTGCCTCTACCCTTACCACGTCCTCTTTTGTTACCCCTGCCATAACCCTGGGAAGACTGCTGGTTGTTCCATGGTGTACCCTGCCCCTGGAAATAGTTGGAGCCTCTTTGGGAATTTTGGGCGCGTGGCCGTCGAAAATTGCCATTCCCTCTTTGATTCAGGGGTTTGTTGGTTAACTGGCCCAGGGATTTGAGAGTCTCGTACTCTTCCTTGGCATTTTTTCCGCGTCCTCTACCGCCTTGCCAAACAGTAGATCATGCTCCACCGGCTTGTCTATTAAAGATGCTTGTGTCTCGGGTTTGAACCCAGATTGTCTTAACCAAGCATGTCTTTTAATAACAGTGCTCTCTGCTATCAGTCTTCTGGTGTTATCCGTGGAATCAAAGGTTGCTTTAAGGATGCAACCGGACACTGCTCTTCCCTCCGACGCAACCTGTGCCAACTGGCCTTTTAAAGGTTCCGGGGCGGAGTCAATGAGTGCCGTGACCTGTTCCCACTGGTGGCAATTGTAACTCGCCAGTAGGGTGGTGGAGTTGGCAATCCTTGCCTGGTAGGCGGAAGTGGAGGCTACCTTTCTACCCAAACCATAGATCTTTTTTCTCTCCTTGTCGGGGGGAGCTTCAGACGATGATGGGGCGTTCCCGCCCTCTTTCGGGTGTTTGTCACTACCAGGGAGTCCGGTTTCAGTTGCCCCCTTATGTACAGCGGCTCTGACTGGGCTGCTCTGAATAGTTTTTCGATCCTGGGGTTTACTGCCTTGGTGAGGTTGGGATTTAGAAGGGAACGGTCTATTCTCCTCTGTATAGATTTGAGAATAGGAATGGCCTGGGCAACAGGTCTCCTTTCTCCCACTAGCACCTCGGCAGAATCCCTCTCTTCCTGTGCTCCCTGGGTATCTATGCAGAAGTCTTCTGCTGCTCTGGACAACACCTCATTCAGGAAAGGTTGGTTGTCGACTGGGGAGTCGGTAACCGGAGGTTCTTTGTCTACCGGGGAGTCTACCCTGTAGATTTCTGGGTCATCCTCGTCCTCCTCTTGGTACTCGTCATCCCCATAGTAGCCCATCCCAGTTTGGTCTCCCAACGTGCCCAAATCTGGATCCTCAATCAAAAGTGGATCCTCATTATATTGAGAGTAAGGCTGTATACAGAAGGGGTCCAAAGACCGACTTTGTGCTGGTGCTTCAACCCGGGATTTCTTACTTGGGGGTACCGGGTCCCTAGACGCTGAGGGTGTAGCCCCGTCAGGGGTATAGGAGAGGAAGTGCTCAGGATTCTTGGCATAGAAGTCTGCCAGGGATGACATCCTAGACATAACGCTGTCCTCACTAGACCATTCCTTAGAGCTGGGGATTACTCTTTCCTGGGAGAGTTTCCCTGTTCTATCCTGACTGGACCTATGGCTTTGTGCAGGAGTCTTGGGTAAATTAACAGAAGACTGTGACCTGTCTGTCTGTTTCTGTGGTGTACAAGAAGGTTGAAAGTGCTTCTTCTGCTGTTTTCCCCCCTCCCTGTGGGTGGAAGAGTGTTTCCCCGGTGTTTTCACTCCTTCGGAGCCTTTCGACGTCTGGCGTCGAGATTCGGGGGTAGTGTCCCTATCTCTAGAGTGTGGAGGTCGGGACTCGAGAGCAGCCGTCACGCGGTCTGCTGACGCCGACTCCTGGAGGTGGCCTGGGGATAGAGGTTGGCTTCGTCTTCCGACGATCGGACCTCCGTTACCTTAGGGAGCGAGGCACTTTTGGCAACAGTGGATGGTTGCCTGGTGTCATGCGGCAATCTTGAACGAGAACGCCCAGAGGACACCGATTCGGTGGACCGTTCTCTGTGTGCCTCTTTTCGAGGACTCGACGTGCGCATCGAGTCTCGGTTGGACGTTGCCTGTTTAGTGTTAGTGCTGTGGGTAGCGCTCGTGTTGCAGGGGGGTTTTCCCCATAGCTGCCCTGCCGGACAACCTTCCGAGGTCGGGGACTTGCGCTTGCCTGTCTCTTGACACCACGTTGCCCTCGCCGTCCGAAAGCACGGCGTCGCTGCCATCACTGAAGGCGCCCTCCGCTGCCATGGCCTCTTGTCGCCTGGCATGGTGGGCCCAACGTTTGATCGAAAGGTTGTTTAGGGTCTTCGGTTTAAACCGACTACACGCTCTGCAGTTCGCCTCGGGGTGGTCCCTCGGCAAGCAGAGTTTACACGTGGCGTGTCTGCCAACGCAAGGGTACTTGCAGTTGCACTTGGGGCAAAATTGGAAAGGGGTACCCTCCATACGCTTCCTGTGGCAGCGGGCTAGTGTGTGTAGAAATATATAAGAAAATATATATATATATAAAATATATATATAATATAATGTGTAGAGTATGTACCACCCCCCCACTCTCCCTATTTGCAGGGCGGAGGCCAGAGGCCTTCCAAGGCCCGGGCCGAGGCCAGAGGCCTTCCGAGGCCCAAGTCCGTCGTGCAGCTCTCGACGGTTGTTTTCTTCTCCGGGCCGGCGTCAAGTGTCGAAGTTCGGTGACTCGACGTTGGGGTGGAGAAAATGGGGAAATATTAAGATAATTTGCAAAATTATGGCTAAGGCCAGGGAACTCCGTGTGATGCTTCCGACCAGTATGGCGGAAAAAACAATCTGAGGGTCCTAGACGCGTGAGGGATCATGGGTACAGTGGACGTCACACTAGGGATAGTATTACTCGCACGCCCTGTGTGGACGCCCATTTTCGAGTTTCGAAAAACAAACTGTAGCACTCCGCAGCTTCCACTAGATGTCGGCCTATGAACAGCATGTGATCTAACGTTTTTGGCAGTCACAGTTCTGGGGAGTTGCAGTAATGACATACATTCGCACAAACTAATTCCGTTTGACCATAGCTATCCGAGCCACCAAATGCACCAATCTAGCAACAAAAAAGTAGAGGTCGGAGGACTACCAAACAGCGATCTTGGCGGCTCCAAAGGTGCTAATTCCTGCAGCAGAGTGTGACAAAGGCAGTATTCTGGACTTGTGACGAGAGGACCGGGGGGGGGAGGGGCAGGGGTTTAGGGGAAGAGGCCCATCAGGGAGAAATCCAAAGCCTGAGGTGGACAGTGACTGTTGAGAGGGTCCCAATTACTCTTTCCACCCTTGTGCCAGTCTGTGTCTGAACTGTCCATACCATACCCCTTTAACAAGATACTTGCCTGTCTTTCTCTGTTTTTTTAGAGACTGAACATCAGACCAAGAAACCAATAAAAAAGCATCCATGTCGAGAGCAACGCACCAGCAGCAATGAACTCATGCCACGGCCACTAGAAGGCAGCCCCTCAGTCTCCCGCATATGCTGACTAAGTAGAATGAACAGCGGAGAGAGAGGAGCACAGCCCCTCCATTGGCATGCAGCGGTTAGAAAAGCCAAGTGGTGCTGCCGAGAGAGGGTGGCGAGTATGCACAGCTGCCACAGACTACCCTAAAACCAACAGGGACTTAGTCAAGAGACACAAACACTCGCAACCAATGGACATACCTGAAGGGTGCCCGGAACAAGGTCCCCCTAACACGCACAAGGACATTTGCATTCCTGCACCACAATTGTTGATCAGCAGCAGGCTTCATCCCCTTCTTGTAACATTGATTGTATCTCAAAGTCCCAAGTTGGAAGGTAGGGCCTGATTGACCAGGGACAGTGAGACAATCCAGAAAGGGGGAGAGGAATAAAAGAACCACAGGAAGCAAGAAGTGTAGGTTACTGAGGTGAGGAAGTTGTCAAAGACTAAGAGACCAGCAGAAGAGAGGTAGAAGCAGTGGAGTGTGGCTGTGATTCAATTAGAAGGTGAGGTAATTGCTAGTTAGAGAAAGTGGTACTGCGGTATGAGAGCATGTGTTAGTTTGGCAAGTAGGATTAGAAGATTTAGTGGAAAGAGAGATTGAGAATTGAATGGTACTGAGTGAAAGCTGGGTGTCAGAATAGAAGTAGTGTGAGGAGGGAGTAGTCAAATCTGAAAGCTTTATCCTAGAATCTAAAAGGTCATAGAATATCAAATGGGGTTATCAAAAGGCTTAATGATTTTAACCATGACTTACTTATGTTGCATTACCCTGAAAAACAAGCCTTTGCAGAGGACAATCATTAGAAAGGTAAGGGTGCCAAAGTAGGACTCTGACACAGTGGACTCATGTTGATTAGCACAGACTTTTATTGAAAGTAAAAGGTGGCAGAAACTCCTACATTTCCCTAAAGCTAAGAGGGGTTGCTCTACCTCATCCAAAACAAAGAAAACTTTCAGGATAATTTGTCCACTGTCACAAGTCCAAAGCCTATGTCGAACCCTCACACTATTGAATAAACTATAAAGAACAAAAGGTCTTCTTAACTCGGAAAAACAGATTGTAGATCCAATCAAAGAGTTCCAAATAACAAAAGTTCCAAACACAAAGTTCTTAAATAGTTCTTAGATGTTTCTCTGTAGCACACGTTTCAAAACAACCAGGAGCTATGGCTCCCTTGCCCTGGTTCCTTCTCTTGTAGGTCCCAGACATAGACTTCTCTCTCTTTCTGTTTGGGCCAAATTGGTTGATTCCCTGACAAGTATGGTCCTTAGTAAACTGTTCTGTGGTTTCCCCTTCTTCTCATGGCAGTGGTCCCAGACCCCTCTTTTTTATGTTCTGGTAGTTGGAGCCCTCTCTTTCCAAGTACCACCAAAAGGAAGATGACTCGTGTTGTTCTCACTCAGTAGTGGGTCCCAGACGCCTCTTCTTAGCCTTAGAATACTTAGGAGCCTTTCCTTCCAAGTACCGCCATGAGAAAGATGACTCATGTTGCGTTTACTTGGTGGGCCCCAGACCCTAAAGTTTCTCTTGTTGTGGAACAGACCTCATTGCTGGCTTGCTTAAGAGTTAGAGTTTTCCCTCCTAATTGGAATGCCAAATCTGATTATTTGTAATTGCTGTTGTGTTTAATTGAGTTATCCTTCTCCCTCCTCACTTAAAATGCCAAATCTGCTTGTTTGTAAACTGCTGGATTGCTTTAAGAGATAGCCTATTCATCTCAATTTAGGAAGGCCAAATCTGCTGACTTTTGCTCCCAACCAATGGGACATCGAGTAGTTAGAGACAAATCCCTCCTCCTCTTCCTCCCTTCAGATTCGGACCCATGATGCTGAAAACCCAGAGCGCATGCACATTTTTTTACCCAGGCATGGAAGGGGTGGACATGTGAATCTATGAAAGATATCAATGCTAGAGAACAGGAGTTACAGGTAAGAAACTACTCCTTCTCCAGCACTAGATCTTTCATAGATTCACATGCTGTGGATAGACTGAGTAGCAGTACATAGTATTTGGAGGTGCTATGAAACAAAAGAGCATACCTTATTGGAACAGACACTGCAGGACTTCTCTCTCCGTTTGCAGGTCTGCGCCATTCTGCTTCTCCAAACCGCAGTGCTTCATAAATATGTGCAACACCGACCAGGTAGCTGCTTGGCATATGTAAGCAATCGGGACGCCGGCCCACCACGCCACCAGGGCTGCTGTGGCTCTCGTGGAGTGAGCATGTGGGGGAGCGTGCAGAGGCTTCCCCGCTGATTTGTGGCAGAAGGCGATGGTTGAGGAGATCCACCTTGATATGCCCTGCTTTGACATTGCTTTGCCTTGACTGGTAGAACCATATGCCAGAAAGAGTTGTGTTGAGCTTCTTAAGGACTGCGTCCTGTCGATATAATATTTAAGTGCCTGTTTGACGTCCAGCGAATGTACAGTCACCTCTGCCAGGGACGTAGGTTTTTGGAAGAACGGGAAAGGCAATCACTGTGTTTTTGTGAAAGTCTTTCATGACTTGGAGATAAAGTACGGGTTAGTCATCAGGAGCAGTTTATGCCTTTGAAACCCTAGCCACGGCTGGTTGATTGCGAGCACCTGGATCTACGAGACATATGGCTGATGTAATGGCCGAAACATGTTTGGGAATGCTTGTGGCCTCGCGCAGAAGGGATGTGATCAAGCAGTTCAGGATGAACTGCCCCTTTTTGGGTGGGACTAAGCCCGATTTGCATATGGTCTTTCTTCCTTTGTAATGGCTTGCCAGGCACAGAACAATGTTCTGGAGGGTTAGCCAGAGCAACACCAGTGGTTAGGATTAATTCCAAACCTTTCAGCCATCACCTCTTTTGTTTTGTGTAAGTCACCACTAGTGGGATAGGTATGTCCAGACATGGGTCCAGTGGCTGCTGGCCCTAGAGACCCAAGCTAATCCTCACTGATGAGGCCAACAAGGCCGAAACATATTTGGGGATGCTTGTGGTCTCAAACAAAGGATGTGACCAAGCAGTTTCGGCTGGACTGCCCCTTTTGGGGAGAGACCAAGCATGATTTGCATATGGTCTTACCTTTTTTGTAATGGCTTGGCAGACAAAGAACGATGGTCTGGAGGGTTGCCCAGAGCAATCCCAGTGGTTAGGATAAATTCCAAAGCTTCTAGCCATCACCTATTTTGTTTTGCGTGATGTAATGGCCACCACGAAAGTTACATTTCAGGATAGATACCTAAGAGAGGCTGTGGCCATCGGCTCAAAAGGTTTTTTCATGAGACATGGCAACACTGTTTAAACTCCACTCCGGAGAAGTCCGCCTTGCTGGAGGAAAAGTTCGGAACAGACCCTTCAGAAAATGTGTGACCACCCTATCGCTACAAAAGGGGTTGCTGTTCCTCTTTCTGGTGTACATGGAGATGACGGCCAGGTGTACCTGTAAAAGTGATGGCCAGGCCCTGCTTGGCCAATGAGAGCAGGTATGGCAGGAGCTCCTCTGGCATAACCTGGAATGGATTAAAGTCACCTCGGTTGGTGTTCCGTTGATCTTGACACCATATACAGAACCAGTTCCACTTCAGGCTATATTATTTGTTAGTGGAAAGGGCCCTGGCTGCTGACAGCTTGTTCCTGCATTCTTGAGGGATTGACAGCCCTCCAAACTCTGCAAAGTCAGGAGCCACATTGTTAGGTCCAACCCAAGTCCTGTGAGATAATAATCGGGTGGTTGTGGAGCTTGATCGGTCTTTCCGGCAAGAGCTGGATGAGATCTGAGTAACGGGTCAGGCGGGGCCAGTCCGATGAGGATTACTTTGCACAAGTGCGTCATGATCATCTGCACTGTCCGTCGCAGCACCGGGAATGGTGCAAAAGCGTACGGAAACAATCGTTCCCACGGGAAGGTGAACGCATACCCCATTGAACCCTATTATGAGGTCCTGCTGGCGTTTCCCCTCACACTTTGTTGTGGATTGGGTTGAACAAGTCCAACAACGGATTGCCCCACCATTGGAAGAGCAACTGCACTGTCTTGAGGTCGAGCTCCCACTTGTGATTCTGGGACATCCGCCTGCTGAGGCTGTCCGCCATCTGGTTTTGAAACCCCGGGAGGTGGAACGCTTGTATGGTGCTGTTGTGAGATATTGCCCAGTGCCAGATGTGCTGTACCTCCCTTGACAGGGTCTTGGACCATGTTCCTCCTTGCTTCCGTGTTGTGTTGTCCATCAGGACTTTAACTCTTTGCCCCTTGAGGACCGGAAGGAATGACTTGAGTGCCCATCTGACTGCTCCGACCGCGAGCATGTTGATTTGTAGAGATGTCTGATGTCCACAAACCCGACGTGTAGCACCCCATTCCAGCATGGGGGCGTCCGTGATGAGCATCCTGAGCAGGGCTGGCTCTTGGAATGGATTTCCTCTGTTGATGTTGGTCTTGTTGGCCCACCACTAGAGCAGTACTTTTAGTTCGGAAGAGATTTGCACATTGTCCCTACAGGATTCTGAGACCTGGGACCAATTTGCTGCGAGGAACTCCTGCAGAGGCCTCATGTGAAGCTTGAAGTGTGGAATTGGAGGAATTCAGGACACCATCGCCCCAAGGATCTGCATGCAGGGACGTACCGTCATGGATCAAGCCCCTGGAAGCTGTGGCATTACTAGATGAAACGCCATTGAGCTTCCCATTACGTTCATACTGCAGCTTGAGTCTTCGCTCTAGTTTTTTTTTCAACATAGCATCCTCCTTTGGAATATCATCAGCTCAGAATCTCCATTTCGTGCATTGCAACCCTTATTCGTCGCGCTTTGGGTAAGATGCTAGGCTTTGTTCCCTCTGTGCTCTCCTGAAAATTCTTTTGCCTCGGATTCCTCCGGTCCACACGGGCCCCTTTCCCTTCAGCCCGATTTCCACTGTTCTCTGCCTGCTTCCCTTCCATGCTGTGTGTGCTTGAACTACCTTTTCAAACCAGCTCTTTCAACCTGCTCACGCTGCTCCGAAATTCCGGCAGGACTGCAGCCACAGGACTGGCATATCCATTGGTTCCTTATCCTCTGGATTATTCCATCTTGGATTCAAAGTCTTCAGTAGTCAGTTCACTGGACCCTGAGGTTTTTTTATGCCTATATTGGCTTTTTCCCCTTGTTAGGCTGTACCTGGGGATAACTCAGTCCAGCTGGTTCTACACAGATGGGCAGCATGGCTTCCTGTCAGGACAGACCTTTTCTCTTCGAGGGTTGACGCTCTGCATGAAAGAAGACCAGTACAGTCTAACAAACGAAGAGATGCTCTGACTATGTGTCGGAAGCTACAGGTGAGAAGGAGGAGGATTATTGTGAGATGTACCAGTCACATGCCGTGTGTGAACATCAGGGATCAAAGCCCTGAAGGTGTCCAGCCTCTCTGTGGATTGATGCACTTTGGGCTCTTTTGTAGAGAACTCCGTTCCAAGAAACACTAGCTTCCTGGATGTCTGCGGCAGACATTTTCTGTAATTGATTGCAAAACATAGGCCCTGAAGGAGACGTACGGCTGTTGCCATGAACTGCTTTGCTTTCGCCATTGTAGGTGCTCACACTAGCCAATCACTAAGATAGGGGTAGACTTCCCTGATGAGTCTGGCAGCCATTGGTACAAGGAAGTTTGTAAATATGCAGGGTGCTAGTTTTAAGCAAAATGGTAGCACACAGAATTGACAGTGGGTCCCGTTGACCACCGATCTGAGGTATTTCCTTTGCCTTGGGTGGATGAGAATGTGGAAATGTGTCCTGTAGATCCACGGACACCAAGTAGTCGTGGTTCTGGGCTTCCTTTATTACTTGTAAGGTTACCATGGTGAACCTTTGACATTTTATACATTTGTATAGCTTCCACAGATCCAGAATGGGCCTTCACTTTCTTTCCAGTTTGAGGACGATGAAGTATCAGGAATACATTCCCCTTCATCTGAATCTTTTGGGAACTTTTTCTATGGCCCTTTTCTGCAGCATGAGTTGCATCTCCTTGAGGAGTACTTTCCTGTGCGCCGGAGGCTGGTGATTTGGAGGAATGTGAGTGGCAACCTTATGAATTCTAAGAGGTTGCTGTGTGTTATGGCATCTTGGACTCATTTGTCTGACGTTATGCGTCTACAGTTGTGGGCGTACCTGGAGACCTGACCCCCTACCTGACTGTGCTATGGCGGATAGTCAGTGTTGAGCTTTACCCTATGGCTTACTTTGTGAGCTGGAGGACTGTTTCTGCTGTTGCTTCTGTTGAACATCATTTGATTGGATATATCCTTGGTACAACCTTTTTTTACCCTTCTGAGTAGTATGAGGAACCAGTGGAGTACTACCTTCCTCCTCTATTGGGAGAGGACAAAGATGCCCTTCCAGAGGCTCCTCTAAAGGGACAAAAGGACCAGCAGTTTTGCCAGGACATTAGGGAACGAACTGTGTCCATATCTGTCTTCATAGCCTTGATGGCTTTGTTAATTTGTGGGCTGAAGTGCTCGTCTCCCTCGAATGTCATGTCCACTACCTTGTGGTGGACATCAGTGCAGAATTCCGTACATGTGAGCCACGCCTGGCACCTTAGGATGGCCCCATTTCTCACTTGTTTAAATCCTGTTTCTGAGAGGTCCACTGCCATATTTATGATGTGGTTTGAGGCCCCCTCTCCGTTGAGGATCGCTGTTGCCTCTTTCCTCCTGTCCTCTGGGAGATGTTCTAGAATGAGCGCTAGTTTGTGCCATGTTTCCCAGTCGTAGCGGGCGAAGATAGCGAGGGAATTGGCCGCCTTTACAGTGTTGGCACCCATCGCCAGCATCTTCTTTCCGAAAGGGTCTTGTTTGCACACTTCATTGTAGGGCGGGACCTGGATCTGGCACGGCTATGGCGATCTCCCTTGTCCAAACGGGACCTCGACGGCTCCCGATAATCGTGCCGACCTCCCGATACCGAAGGTGTGCGAGTGGTGGACAGAGCCCGTTCCTTGCCGGCTTCTTTCGAAGGCACGGACGGAACTGTGACTCGAAAATCGCTAACATGTGCCGGCGGAATGAATCCCATTCGGCTGGCGACGAAGACTTGGTGGGACAAGTCCATCGTCTGGCGGAGTCCCCCCTCTGATGGGGAAGGCGACCAGTGACAGCACTTCCTAGAATGCCTCGACGAGGTAGAGGAATGGCGGGAACCATTGGGGGAGACCCCCTGGACTTTCGCCGATGCAGAGTCGCCCCTCAAGGCATCGGTCGAAAGCCCAGCGGACTTTGACTTATGGGGCTTAGATACCCTACCTACCCTCAATTTCTTCTTACGTTCCCGCAAGGCCTTAGACATCAGGCACTGGCACTCCTCACAGTCATCGGTGGCGGTGCAGGTCCGTGATGGACATCTTCAAACCGCAGTCCCAACACTTTTTAAAGCCCGACTTCGGGGTAGTAGAAGACGAAGACATCGTATCAAAGAGAAGAATCGAGCGCGCTGAGGTTCCGAAGTAAACACGTTTGCGGAAAAAACGGAACTCAGGCTACGGGCGGCGTGCGTCCTATATATAACATCCAGTGACGTCGACCCTCGATGGACAATAGATCAAAGTCATCGACACAGGACGCACTCTGCCGAAAAACTTTCCGAAGCAGCACAGCTGTGGACATTACCTGTCATGCATGTGGAATACGTCAGAGGACACAATCCCCTCGAAACCATAATTCCAGAGTTTCTGATGGCATGTTGCCATTATGCAGAATACTTCAATGGTAAAACCCTGAAAACCCCTTTTGTTTATCTTTCCAAACAGAACTGTATTTACTCTTCAGAAGTGTATAATACCTCTAAAACACATTTAACATCTAATGTTTATAATGGTTACAAAAGTGTCCAACAATGTAACTTACAACAGTCTAAAAATCCTTGGGTCTCCAAATCCCAGAAGGCCTCAATTACTGAGACGAAGAAGAGGAGTAAGGAGTTAATATGGAATGAAAGTGATGCTAAGCACAACGTGCAGTCTAGTTTTCAAGTTTACAATCAGCTGCGCTGTACATTTAAATTTGTAAATCACGTGCAAGGAGAGAGAGAAGGATAAGAAAGCTGCAAAGAGTGCAGAGCGGGAAGTGAACCTGAAGGGAGAGTCAAGGAGGCAAGCCATGCAGGAAGAAGACAACGCTTACAGGCAGCTACCCTGAGGTGTCCTGTACTGGAGGAGAGGAACTCTGGTGCCCTGGAGGGACCACTAGAAGCGAGAAATAATTTGCCACGGGACCAGGGGAGAAGCGGTCTTCTGGAGTGGCAAAGGTTCCATCGGCTAAGGAAGGAAAAGCTGACACAGGAACCAAGAGACACGCTGGGGATTCTCCTTATATGAGACGTCAATTTAGGGAAACCTAGAACCCACATTGCCATAAGCCAAAAGACATTAAAGAAGAAATAAAAGGGCAAACGTTGTACAATTCTCCCTACATGAGATGTCTGTTTGTGGAAGCCTGTGACAAGCATTGCCATCAGCCAAGAGATACTAAAGAAGAAATGTAGTGAGTCAAGAGAAATGTTAAAGCACTTACTACTTATGTACCTGAAGCTAAGGGACGTTAGAACAACCTACTTGAGTGGGTTTGTGAGTGCGTTCCCAGCTAGAAACTCTGAGGAATGGTGGCTTGCATTAAGTCTGGGAACCGATCTCAAGCTGACATTGGCTTTGACAACATTTTTGCTGGTAATTTTTGGTCAATTAGGAAAGGTCTACACAATGGGCTGACTGTGAAGGAAACTTTTACTGCAAGAACACTTTGATCTTTTAAAATGCATTGCAATGTATCATTTGCATTTTAAATTCATGAGTTGTCTTTAAAGAACATTCCTCGTGTAAACATAGGTTGATTTTTAATAGGTACTGTATTAAGCATTTTTAGCATTGTGTCTGCTCTGCATTTTGGTTGATTGTGTTTTTAGGTCTCCTTTTCTAAATATGCTTGACTCTCTGTTACGAAAGTAGGTTAATAGTGAAATGTGTGTACTTTAGATTTGATGTGTGGCAAAGGTTTGAAATAAACTAATGCTGTAATAAAAACATTTAAAAAATGAAGAAATACAAGCCCCTAAATTGTACAATTCTCCTTACACGAGATGTCAGTTTGGAGACACCTAGAACCCACATTGCCATAAGCCAAGAGACATTAAAGAAGAAATAAAACTGTACACATTGTGCTATTCTCCTTACATGAGATGTCAGTTTGGGGAAACTTGGAACATGCATTGCCAAAGCCAAAGACACTAAGAAGGAAGTTGACAGACAGAACTTGAACAAACCCCCATATGTGGGATATCAATAAGAGGGAAGTTGGAATAAGGGATACCTGGAGTTAACAAGGTATAACAGAGGAAAAAGTGTAACTGTGTTATACGTTAAAGAAAAGTAAACATTGTAGCAATGATCTGGTCAAAGATATGCGGCTGGCAGAGAACCTTTTTTGGAAAGAGATACCTGGCAGGAGAGTACACCAGGGGATCTGTGTGAACCAAAAGCGAGGCACTTTTTGGCAGGGGAGTTCACCAGCAGGTCATCATTTTGGACAGTGGTGTGAAAGAAAACTTGTTTTCATTTGAAGCAGCTGAAGTTAAAAAGACATTTGCTTTACCATCCCGAGAAAAGTGTTCTATACAAAATATTTGCTTTACCATCCTGAGAACAGTGTTCTATAGAAAAGACATTGGATTTACCATCCTGAGAAAAGTGTTCTATAGAAACAACCTTTGCGTTGCCATCCTGAGAAAAGTGTTCTATAGAAAGGACATCTGATTTGCCAATCTGAGGAAAGTATTTTGGGAAAGAGACATTTTCATTGACTTTAACAGAACATTGTTGGATCAAAACACTTTCAACAGTTTTCCTGAAATAGTTCATGGGAAGGGAATCCACCTGTGGGCACAAGGAGTGTTTTGTCAGAATGACACTTTTGGATTTTTACACATTTTTGTTGAGTTGGAAACAGCAATATTTACCTTACATTTTTTTAATTGTGTATGTTAGTGTGAGGGTCAGATATCTTTTTGGACACAAGGTCATTTTTTATTTCACAGGCAGGGACACTCTTAATAGGATAGGGACAGATAGTCCTGGATATAAACCCTTTATTGGATATAGACCCTTTATTTTATTTTAATAAA
Source organism: Ambystoma mexicanum (assembly GCF_040938575.1). Classification (NCBI taxonomy): domain Eukaryota; kingdom Metazoa; phylum Chordata; class Amphibia; order Caudata; family Ambystomatidae; genus Ambystoma; species Ambystoma mexicanum. The sequence goes on along the minus strand of NC_090926.1, from coordinate 917,162,403 downwards.
AATGGCTTATGTTGAAAACATTACAATTTTGTGTCCGCCTAATTTCTGAGCCATCACAGAGCGCATATCATGTTGAGGGGTATGAGGGCCCACAGCCTGGGGGTGTAGTAGATCAAGAATAGAATTCGTATGCAAGTTACAACATATAGTGGGTCTTCACAAGCATCTGAATGGAGATCGATGTCTTTACTTCTCGAAGGGGTATGATCTCTTTGTTTCTTTATTTTGATGCATTTTTATCATTTTTATATTCTATTTCTTTTAGGCAAGCCTATGTTCAGGGTTCCAGAAACCACTGTTCCGAAGGTCCCTGTATATTGAAACATTTCAGCCTATGATGTGGCATGGGAATGCTCTTGAACTGATTAGGAAATGGATGGCTGAGTACATATTTCAATACCTTAACTATTTTAACATTGGACATAACTCTTCAAGTAAAAGTTGCTTTATCCTAAAAGCCTTATGGGATTTGGAAGCACGAATAGTGCTCCTCCAAGAAACCCACATTAAATGTGGGGAGGAGTGCAGGAAAAGTTCTATATTGTTGCCAGTTCAGTTCTCTTTAGACAGTGGGAAACCCAAGCGGATAGGATTACAGGTCGACATGCAGGTGAATGATGGTTTTCGGTTCAGACAGGACCAGTTGGTAGGCATTCAACGAAGGTGAAAAGTGATGTCTACTACTGTTTTTGTACGGGCTGCATTGAAGAAAAATATGCCTTTATTCAGGACACTGCCAAATAACCGGAGAAACAGGCCAGGGACTTAGGGCCTCATTAAGAGTTTGCCGGTATCCGGGCAATAACATGTCTAGGATACCAGCAAACAGAATTACTGTTACCAGCACCTGGTCTGGCGTGATTACCACTAGATTACAAGTGATGGTAAGGGCATAAATCCCCTTTCCATGGAGTCCATTAGGACTGCATGGGGGAATTTGCTGGTATTACCGGCACCAGTAATACCAGCAATTTTTGCCAGGAAGGCGCCTAACTTACCTCTAACTCTTAGCTGGAGGTAACTCAGGTGCCGCACCGGCAAACATATACTTTCCGGTGCAGTAATGTGCTGGTAAACTTGATTACCAGCACGTTATTACTGCACCAGAAAAGTCATAATTTGGTCTTTGGAATAGCTCCATATAAAACCTGCCTCCAAAAGTATTCCGCCAGTTCAGGACAGTGAAGGGTAAACTACAGTTACATTTTCATGAAAAGGAGAGAAAGTCCTCATCCAAATGAAACAATTCTATTTTAAGATGGGGAAAAAGTCTGGTGACATTTTAGCATACAACTGAAAGGCACGTTTTTACTGTGTATTAAAACCCCACAGGCCATTGTACAGTCAGTTGAAACAAACATTGTAATCATGCGTTGATTATTATACTGCACTTTGCTTGGCTGAAAATATAAATATAGATTCTGAATACTGGGCACGGTCCTTGGAGGACCTCCGGTTGCCCCAGGTCATAGAGGAGGTTTGTTACCCCTTAGAGGAACAAGTCCATGAGGAGGAAGTAAAGAAGCGAGCAAGGGGTTCCCAAGGAACAGCGCTCCGTAACCAGATTGCTTTACAGCTAATTTTTATCAAACAATTTTCAAATCCAACTGCACTTGTTGCAGCCAAATTTAAAGGTGTTCTACAGACGGGTAACTGAATCCATGACTATATCTACACTGATACAACAAAGATGAAGGTTCTTCATACCGCCCCAACGATCTATTGAATATGGATGCCAATATTTTCTTAACAGTCATTGGCAACTGACTTATACAGTCATGCCAACTCTCAATCAACCTAACCAGGCAGGATTTATATGGAAGTGATTGGCTGTGGATGACACTAGTTATACATCCAATTACCAATGCTCTGAAGGGAGCCATTTTTATTTTGTTCTACGCTCCAACATCTTGCCACAGGAGTTCATCCCAATGCAGAAGACATGCTTGCAGCCTCTATGCTCCTATTCGAGAGAATCCACACTGAAGGTAAGCCCTGACAGGATTTTTAATACCAGTCTCACTAGCCATTTAAAAATGGCCGCCATAACATAGAGGACTGCAGCAGTTCCAGGCTGCCTTGCATTGTGCCCGCCTCCAGCCACACTCGATTGGAGGCCTGCGTCCCCAGGGAGCCATCTGGCAACGCCGGCCCCCTGTAAAGGTCGACGTTTAGGACTGGATACTTTATTCCTTGTCTGGCCCTATCCGGCAATGGCTGCAGGCACGCCGGCCCATTCTTGTACTCCTGACCATGCCTCTACTTTGTCGATGTACTCTCCTCATCACGAATACTGCATTGAACATGCTTGCACAGCCTCTCAAGACTCATGCCCAGTCTGGGGAACCACCAGGTAACGGCATCAATACCCTTATTTATGCCTACCACCACCATAACTGTCCGCCAAAGCTCCTTTAGGTCCTTCACGCACCTAAACCGCACCTAAATGCACCTGAAGCATACTATATCTTGCCTGCTCATAATGTCTCTCAATTCGGACATAGCCCTCAGCTTGCTGAGCGGAGCTTTACTAGCCTACTACAATGTACATGAAACGATACTATAACTGTGCTACGCCTGCGCACACTGTCTTGTACAACTTAAGTGGCTCCTCCCACTACTGAGCGAAATTGTACCAGTGTATGACAAATATTGGATGCCATTGTTATATTAACATACTTTTATGATCCAGTCTCGCGGCTCTGTCCTATGTTCCCTGCCCTATAGACTCACCTCCTAATGCTTGTACCACATTGGTATCGTCTCCCACGCCCCACCTTGGAACTGTCACGATACCTCATAACTCATTGCCTTGCACTATCATGCTCTTTAACCATGTAATCTGCAACCTGGCTGTAACGGTCACTTGCAGCTCCTAATGCTTGTACCAGATTGGTATTGTCTACCTTGGAACTGCTATGATGCTTCATAACTCATAACCTTACTGTGTAAATGCTTTTTAACTATGTAATTTTTAACCCGCTCTGTAACTAACTAGCACCTAGATGCCTCAGGGTTTTGTGTGCTGCGATAAATGCAAAAATAAATAAATAAGTTGTGAACCTAGATCAAAAGCAGCTGAGCACTGTACAGTGTATGGGTAGCCAGTGTTTTGGCTTGTGTCTTAACAGTAGCGCAGTACTGCAAATTGTATTTTGTGCCTCAGCCTGTGCATCCATCGCTGCCAATACAGGGATTGCGTTCCAGAGTGTGGGTGCATGACAAGAGAAGGATTGTTTGCTGGTCCTCTTTTTGTAGGCGAATTGTGATTGAAACCGGTTGGTTGATATGGTGCATGAGGAGCATGTGCCATTAAATATGTGGTGTTTACCCACCTGGTACACTGCGGTGCTACTGGTGACTGCTTTGTCAATGATACATGCAGTCTTGAACATTGCCCTGGCCTGGAGACAATGTAGTTTGCGTATTATGTGGGTGTTTCAGTCGAATGTCTGCACACCCATATTATGGCTTGCTGGACTGCTTTTAGGGGAGCCAAGTGAGTGGCTGCTTGCCCCATCAGGAGGGTATTTCCCCATCAACATGCAAGACCAAGTTCCTGCACTATGGTCCAGAAGATCTGCAGCAGTATGAAGAGTTTGATTTAATGAAGGGTGTCACGGCCCTCAGCCCTGATCCCCACTGGCAAGCCCATTGGCCAGGTGGAATCAGACTTCATATCGCAAGTAAGGCCTTGCATCCGCTTCACAGGCCCTCTTGGGGCCAGTTAGAGCACAGGCAATTCTCAGTCGCACTGCGCCCAAGAGTGCAATATAGGCATGTGTTACAAGTAATTGAAGAGAGATGTGGTTATAAGTCTGATGGATTTATTTGCAAAGTAGCCTAAACCGACTCTTCATCCGAGGCTAAACATAATACACAACAAACAACAAAATCATAGACCATTATGCACAAATAAACAAATAATGTTGGTATAAAAACCATGCATTGTATACATTAAAAAACAAGGCAAGATATGATGAGGTCTCTAGATCTCGTTCTAGCAGCCTTGCTTCTACTCCAGCAAGTTCAGAAGTAGATAGTGACTCAGAGCCTCAGACTCTGTCGACATCTAACCTTGAGAATGTTACTCCCTCTGATTCAATTTCACATGACCTTGATCAAGATGAATTAATAGACTCTGAATCTATCTCCTCGGCTCCTGCAGGCCCTTCGCCTTTTTTGGAGCAGCTCAGGCACTTCAAAAAAGGGAATCGTATTGCAGCAGCAAAAAAAGTGCGTTTTCAAACACCATTTGCCACAAATATATCAATCCCAGGCATACAACCAGGGGCACAAGGAGTGGTAGGCCAAGGCAGTGGAAACGCACCACCCAACCGAAGACTGACCAGAGCAATGTCTCAGTCCCAGCAACAATTACCCAGCCTGTACCCATCAACCTAATCATTAATCTAAGTTCATATCCGCTCTCCTCGGCTGAAACAACTGTTCTCAATAAGGGCCTTTCCTTTGTTCTATCAGCCACAAACAATTTTGTGGACATCCACACATTGACCTTTTGAAGTTCACACGCAAACTCAAACTCAAAAAATTCTTTGCAACTCAAGTTCGTAATTATAAACCTCCACCTCTCACTCCGATTCCGTCCAAGATCTCCATGCAAACACTCCTTACTACCCATGTCCCAATTACACTTGATGACGTAGCACCTCTTACACAAACCAGTATTTCAGAAGTACTAAAGGAACTAGATATTGTTCAACAAAATGTTAGCATCAAGGAATTAACCAAGAAATCTAAGTTTTCTCCCACTTTTCCTTCTGACAATGTTATTGATACTTTTTATCAGGCAGTTATCAAGGACATGCACTTATTGGAAGACTTTGCTTCAATACACAAACCCACTCATAAGCAGAATCTTAATAAAGATGAGTTTCAAGCAATGAAACATCTGTCTGGTAATCCTGATTTGATATTCAAAGAGGCCGACAAGGGTGGGAATGTTGTTGTCATGATTCAAGTTGATTATATAACTATGGGCATGCAACATTTGAACTCAGTTGGTTGTTATTATATTCTTCCTAACAACCCCTTAAGACCATTCATGCGACAGCTAATGATCTTATTTGCAAATGGCACAAAACAGGCCTTCTCACAGATGTAGAAAGGCAATTTCTCACCGTAGATGGCCCTATTAAGCCCACCATCTATTTCCTCCCAAAAATTCACAAACAATTTACAAACATACCAGAAGGGAGACCAATAGTCAGTGGTGGTGGTGGTGGTATATTGGAACCAATCTCTATCTATATAAATTAATTCTGTTACCAGTGGTGCTCAACACTCCTACATACATTAGAGATACCATGCATACACTTGACATTCTTGACAATTGGGATTTCCAAAACAATTGCTGGCCGGTTACACTAGATGTCAAAGCATTATACACTTCCATAGATCATCAGAAAGCATTAGAAAGTGTTTATTTTCTTTTCCGTGAATTTTTCTGCATCCTTTTTCGATCATATCGCAATGGTGAAGGAGTTTTTGTTATTTACTTTACAGAACAATGTTTTTGTTTTCAACAATGTATATTTTAAGCAATTAATTGGGGTGGCTATGGGTACCAGCTTTGCACCAGCACTGGCCAATGCATTAGTTTGAACAAAAATGTGTATTTGTCAATGCTGCCTACCTTCCCTATTGGAAATTGTGGAAAAGATATATAGATGATGTTCTACTAATTTGGTCTGGTAAACAAGAATTACTGCTAGAATTTGTGGCTTATCTTAATCACAATGATTGGGTATACAATTTACGTCCACTATAAGTCAAACTCACATTGATTTCTTGGATCTTTCAATTGATCACCCCCCTAAAGGGTTGATGACAAAAACTTTCCGTAAGTCTACTTCTGTTGATTCAATATTGAATGCGGACAGCTGTCACAAAAATCATGTCAAATTCAATATCCCTAAAGGAGAGTATATTCGTGCCAATTGCCATTAAATCACGGTTTCTTGAGAGAGGCTATCACCATGTCTGTCTCGACAAAGCGCTTGCCTCAGTACAACAGCTGAAGAGAGCAGATTTGTTAGTCCCTAAAACCCGAGAGAAGTCATCCATGACTCAAAAAATCAGGTTTATCACTAGATTCAACTCAGACAGTCACAAGATCCACAGAATTTAGAAGAAACATTGGCAACTGCTACACCTTGATTCCGACATTGCCAACTGGCTTGATCCCTTTGCAAGCATCACATTTAGCAAAGGCAAATCGCTTAAAAATAAACTCTGCCCTTCATTCATGAGTTCACCCACTCCCAAAACTACGTGGTTAGACTCTGCCCGTGCTGCGGGTTTCCACAAATGTGGATTCTGCAGCATGTGCAAGTATACCCTGGAAACTTCACAGGTCTCCTTTGGGGCTAGAGGAGACCACATCATTCATTCATTTCTGAACTGCAATTCCAAATGTGTTGTCTATTGTATAATCTGTATTTGTGGACTGAAATATATGGGTAGCACCATACGACCCTTAAGGATTCGTATCAGAGAACATCTCGCCACAATTGGCAGTCAGGAATCCAAATATCCACTAGCCAATAATTGGAAAAAATGCACCAATTAGATAGTAAGGATGACATCCGATTTGTGGGTCTATGTAAAGTGTCATTGTCGCCCAGAGGGGGCAATTTAACGCTGAAGTTACGTCAATTGGAAGCGAGACTTATCTGCAAATATTGCACTGTGTTTAATGGGTTAAACTCTGATCATGAATTTGCAACCTTCTTGTGAACATTAATGTGTCTATTGTTCATGCTTTCATTCAGGTTTCATAATTCCCATTTTTCTGTGGACATGTGTGTACCTAATTCATTTCCTGTTGTTCTTACAGGCTTTGTGACATAGTGACACAAGTTTTCTTATATATGTTTATTTTGTTGTTTATATGTAATCATGAGTGTGTTAATTTGTTTCTCCACAACTGATTGTATCAGGTTCTCCTATTGTTGATGACTCACCAGCAGTGCACTCATAGACAGCAATTGTAAATATATTACTCAAATTCAGGGTTCTTACTACCGCTTGCAATCGGCTAGCGACCGCACTGAATTGCATTCAGTTGACTCCTGGGAATGATTCACACAATAGCACCAGGCGCACCCGGCTTAGGGCGATATGGCTCCCTTTCAATTTAGTTTTTGTAACATGTTTTTTTTTCCCCACCGGATATACTTATTTTTTCTAATTGGAAATCCAATATGTTTTAATTGCCTCCTTTACACGCAATCAATCTGTTTATGAAGTCAGGGTTAGTTTCCGTAGTATTGTTGCCATTGAATTCAGCAAGTCCAATATGGCGGATTTATTTTCAATGCAACATGGCCATGTTTGAATCCCTCAGCCATTCCCTGCTTAGCTGCAGCTTTCTATTTTAGTCCTGTTTCTATCTTTGCAGCCCGGGCTGCTTCCTTTCACATCACTTTGGCTTTTCCTGCTGTGCTGGTAAGACGGTTTTTCATGGCCCCACTGACACCTGCAATTAGTGCACTTGCATGTCTCAATTCAGCAATACTTGATTCTCTCTAGTACCAGTCAATTACTCTCTGGAATTAGATTGCGTAATGCTTGGTGTGTTTGCTTCCTAATCACATTGTCGTTACATAACTTAGTTGTTACGTTACAATTGCTTTTGCAATTCCTGATGCTTAGAAATTTTGTGTTTCCTACAGAAATTACTGCAATTGTGAAGCCGTGAGGTACAATTTTCCTTTTTCAATTGCTTTTTAGTTTACATCACATCTTTTCACTCAATTTGGTTACACCCTTTCATAATCTCTTTTCTTTACGATTTCAGAGAGTTTTCTGGCACTGTCCTTCATTCAATTTATCTTAGGTCTCATCTCCCATTTACGGGTACTGTTGTAATTGGCACCTTTTTGGAAATAATTCTGGTATATATCTCTGCTTGTAATTTAACTTACATAAGAAGTACCCATTATTGGGCTTCTTGGTCAACCTTGCCTCTTTGAATGCGCTGTTACAGTGACTCCCGTGGATGCATGTTAATTTTTTGTACTTTTTTGTTTGCCTTGCTTCCTGTGTATTTCTTGAATCCCGGCACCATGGATTCTCCATTCATTTCAACATCATCCAATATGTGGTACTGTGTCTTTTTTATTACCTACCACTGATGCTGTGGTTTCCCTTATTTTCATCATGACCTTTGATATAATGTGACCCTTCAATCCTTCTTTTCTTTTATGTTGTGAACCTTTTTTTTATTATTTTTATTATGCCATATGACAAAATTATCTACCTATACCTTTTGTTTGCCTCTGTGTTTTATGCCTCTTGCCTTGTTTTTGAATTTACACAATGCATGGTTTTTATACCAACATTATTTGTTTATTGGTGCATAATTGTCTATGATTTTGTTGTGTATTATGTTTATCCCCGGATGAAGAGTCGGTTTAGACTCGAAACACGTGTCAGGCTACTTTGCAAATAAATCCATCGGACTTATAACCACATCTCTCTTCAATTACTTGCAACACATGCCTTTATTGCACTCTTGGCCAGGCTCATAAACAGGGAAAGACATCAACTAAAGGAACTACTTTATTCAGGCTAAGCGGTATAGTGTTTTGGGTGTGGTGGCCTAGGGACTACTTTACCTGGACTACTTTGCAGAGACTATTTAAACCACACCCGAACAAGACAACACGCTTCGCATTTCTTTGCTACTAGCAACGTGACGCTCACCATGTCAAGCTTCTCACGAGCCTGGCAAGATCCGGACCTGCAGAAAACAACAAAGACCATTGCTGGCAGCAGAATCTTACCTGCAATCTCCATCCTTCACTGTTCACAGCGACCTGGGCAGCTCCGTGTGGATGGTTCGCCACTCGGATCAAAGGACCTGAGAAAGGAAGAAAGACATCATTAAAGAGGGTAGTAGAGGCATTTCAACCACGAATTGTTTAGACACTCACCCGGCTGGTGTTTGTTCGACCGGTATAGCTCCGGAACTCAATCCGCGCTGGGAGCACACCGCGACATACAAAAAGAGAAAACACAGGTCAGTGATGACAAGACATCGCCGCGCTGCGCAAAGTGCCTACTTACCGCATCATAGCGCTATTGTGCACCATCATTTATCGGCATGAACCAGCCTACCCAGTCCGCCAAGCGGACACTCCGCGCACCTAAGGGAGATAAAAAAGAGACATTATCGAACAGAGAAAAGGCATGCAAGAATAACAACTCCATAAACTGCAATAAGACCTACCTGAAAGACATTACTTGGGCCGCTGTCAGTGAAGTAACTGGACCGCACACGCCCACGAAAGACAACGCGCACCTGCCCAGAAAGCAGGACGGAGAGCCCACCAACGTCGATAACAAGGTGAGAAGAGAATCCAGAGGGGCTGAAATCACAAGGGAGGTGGGAAGGCTTACCTTGGCTGTCCAGTCCTAAACATAGTCTTCATTTCCAGGCAGAATCCCACCGAGAACTGCACCAGGGAATCATTGAAAAGGGGACCAACGACCAACTGGCTGGGTGGCGTCCCCGTGGATACCAGGTGAGCGTAACAAGGGTGGAGATTTGGAGCCAGGCCAATTGGGACTACTTGGCTATGTGTTTCTGGAAGGAAGAGCTGCTGTCAATGGTGATGCAAAAGGATTTTGCTGAATTCAACAGTTCCAGATCAAATTCTTCTAGGAGCATATCTTTGAGCCATTGACCGATGGCAGAACGATGAGCACAAATTCAGTATTAGAAGGGCAGTATTTGCGGTATCAGTCGACATCCAGGGGCGTGGCTTGGCGGCCATGCAAGCGTGAGCTAACTCTGAGAGGCTCCCACTCGATCCGGCCAATGATCCTGAAAAACGGCAGAAATACACACCAGAAGACCGAACGAACGCAAGGAAAAGGCATCGGAAGGCTCAGGGCACATACGGGAGAAGACCCGAGAAAAATCGGAAGTCGGAACGAGCGTAAACGGAGAGGGAGAGAGATGCGCGGCGCCACCAACAAAATGGCGGGCGCGCAACACTGAGACCACGACCCGCGTCCTGTGACACGAAGGAGGACACGAAGAAGGACCGGAGGTGAAGGGAGAGACCGAAGGTGAAGGGAGAGACAGCCGACCAACACCCAGCTCAGGCAAAACCGGAATACTTCCCGAGCGGCGTAGGCGCGAAGCACCAACTGCAGCAGGCGGGAGAAGGAGCCCGCGACGGCACTGCAAGCAGTCGCGCTGCATGGAACTGGAGCGGGCAGAGTCGCCGCGAGAAATGAGAGGCGGCCCACGGATCGGACGAAGAAGAGCCCTCCCCTGCCGACGCGGAGGTGAGCAACGGAGACCCGGTAGGGGAGAGAGGCGCGGCAGCGACCGGGACGTCAAAGCCCGGACCCGGATCGAGGACTGAGTGGAGCCTGCGAGGGGAGCTGCGGCCGAACTGGGATGGCGCAGGAACGAAAGGCGGCCATGAGCATAACGCAAAGGGGATACACACGGATGCAGACCCCGGCCCAGCCGGCTGCCTCAGGACAATAAGTAAGAGAGGGAAATAACCCACGAGGCGGCACCTCAAAAGAAGCTACGAGCTACGAATTCAGTTGGTGAGACTGGCCACCCGCCATAACGCCAGGACAGGGGCAGTGACCAGGGGAAGAACCGCCCCACGGAAAATAGACCGCAAGCACCCACGGGTGTGCGAGAAGACAATACCGCAGAGAGACACGGTGGAAGGGCAAATAAAGAGAGACAGAGGGAAGAAGCTCTTTAGAGGCCAACACACGCAGGAAGAGCGTGAGTGAGGGCGAAGACTGCGCAGAAACCCACTGAGGCGCAGACCCCGACCAAGCAGGACCCACTGCAGGCCGAGACGAGCAGGTACCAACATGCCAGACAAGCCAAAGAGCGGCAGAGGGAGACAGACAGTCATGGAGACATTCGCCCGCAAGAGCGATGACCAGCAGCCCGAGGCGGAAGAGAAAGACACGCCAGAGCCGTATGTCACGCAAGGAGAGATCAGGCAAGTGGAAAGCAGCATATTGGAAGCCATAGGGGCGCTAAAGACGTCAATAGAAGGCAAGCTGGATGCAGTGATGGTGGATGTGGGACTCCTCAGACAAGACACGAGGAACCTGACGGAGAGGATGACAACAGTAGAACAACAGGTGCACAGCAATTCAGCGGAAGCAACCACCTCGCGTACACAAATGTCAGAAGCAATAGAGAGAATCAATATATTAGAACGCAGAGCTGAAGACGCAGAAAGCAGGGCCCGGCGTAACAACGTACGCATAGTAGGGCTGCCGGAGGGGGAGGAAGGCGGAGACCCCACGAATTACATAGAGAACCTCCTGATCCAAGAAGTAGGAGCTGGGACCCTGTCCCAGGGCTTTGCAGTGGAGAGGGCACATCGGGCGCTAACCAGGAAACCGCGCCCAGGAGCACCACCGAGACCAATGATTGCAAAGATCATGAACTTTAAGGACAGGGAAAAAATCCTGACTTTCTCAAGAGAAGGAGGGAACATAACAAGAAATGGGGCCAAGATAACGATGTATCCAGACTACAGGGTCCTTGTGCAAAGACAGAGAGCCCAGTTCTGGCAGACCAAAGCGCGCCTTCGAGCGGCAGGGGTGAAATTCATGCTGCTGTACCCAGCTAAACTTAAAGTACTGCATAACGGAAAGACACAGATCTTCGAGACAACGGCCGACGCCCAGGAGTGGATGGACCAACAAGGGATTCCGCAGTTGGCATAGAGAGGCGAGAGAAACAGAAACTCCCCCCGGCGAAACAGAGAGTGAAACCGAGCGCGATGTGCGTATCCAACGCCACAGCAACAGGACAGTAGAGACACCCTGCCGTGAAATATCGGAATAGGGTGACCGACAGCCTCCAAGTTGAAAAGCCTACAGTAAAAGAGAATTGCAAGGGGAGCAAATAACTCAGGGAAGCGGAACCGCCAAGACCCACAGCGGAACCCCAGTTAGGACAATGTTCATAGTGTCAGTTTCGAGACACTACGCCGCGACAGGCAGGCCCGAGGAGAGGAAGACGGCACCTGGAGAGCGGTGGGGCCCGAGCAGGGGGAGGGAGGCTGGGCGTTTGTTGATGTTCTTTTGGTTAATAGTTATAGCAGTTGGAGAGTTAAGGCTAAGCCCGCAAGGAAAAGAGAAAAGCAGAAGGAGAAATAACAGTTGTCATACACAAAGAATCAGTATGGAAGACAAACACAGGGAGCAGCACCCACAAGCAGAGAGCTGGCGGAAAGCACGAAGAGAGACTGTCAATAACGGAATACAGCGAACAGTAGGAGAACCGACCCGAGATGGCAGACGCATAGACCATGTAAAATTCAACAGGCAGAAGAAGGGGAACAAATCCCTGGCAGGAGCGAATCGAGAGAATAAGACACTGAGCAGGCCCATGGGAAAAAATAGGCCACTAGCGCGAGTCTCCACAAGGACCGAGATGACCTGAGGATTGTCACGTGGAACGTCAGAGGGATGAACGCATATGTCAAGAAGCTGAGGATATATACCTGGTTGAACAAAACAAGGACCCACATTGCAATGCTACAGGAGACACACCTGACGGCCGCAAAACAAGCCTAGATAGAGAAAAAATGGGGAGGTCAGATATATAGCGCAACATACTCCAATTAGGCAAGGGGAGTAATGACCTGGGTCGCTCCTGGAATCCCATTCCAGCTCATCAACCAAGAAAAAGACGCGGAAGGCAGGGTCCTGATGGTCCACGGGATGCTGGAAAACCGGGAGATATGCCTGGTGAACACCTATGCCCCCAACCATGACGCGACGGCCTTCTTCAGGACACTCCCGCCCCGGCTGGCCCCGTACAGGAATGCTACGATGATCTGGGCGGGCGATCACAATTGCACATTGGACCCCCGGCTAGACAGGTCGGACAATAAGCACAAGAGAGCGGCGCCACCAGCGAGAGTACTACGACAGATGCTAGACCAACTCGAGCTCGAAGACATCTGGAGGAAGGTACATGGGGAAGAGAGGGGATACACGCATTACAGTGCCCCACATGGAACATTTACACGGATAGACTACCTTTTCACGGGCAAGGAGACACTAGGGGAATTTACTGAGGCCCATATACACGCGCGAACCCTATCTGACCACGCTCCCCTGAGAATCACATGGGAGCACACACACAGGAGAGCCCCTATACCCACGTGGAGATTAAGGGCAGAAGCATTATTAGACGGAGGTTTCCAAGAATACATCCAAAACGTAATAGACGATTATTTCAAGCATAACGCGGGTAGTGTGGAAAGCACGGGTACGGTATGGGAGGCGTTTAAGGTGGTGGTCAGAGGTGAGGCTATGGGGAAGACGGGAGGTCTTAGGCGAGAAACCCTAGCGCAACTAGATGAGCTGGAAGGGGAAATCGAGAAGGCCGAAGAGCAGGCGGGGGAGAGGGGAGTGGAACAGGGGGACCTCACCACCCTGCGACAACAGTGTGTAGAGACCTGGGAAAGACTGGGGCGCCTCGACTATGGGAAATATATACAGAAATTACACGCCGAAGGGGACAAGCCTAGCAGACTCCTGGCCTGGCTAACCAAACAGTAAACTAAGCGGGAACCGATCAATGCAATCCAAAATAGACAGGGGGAGGTGATAAGATCCCAGGACGGTATAAATTAGGTGTTCTCGCAATTTTACGAGGATTTATACTCCAGGGTCCTGGAAGCGGATGAGGGGGACCTGGAGGAAGCCCTCGCGGAAATCAGCCTCCCACAATTGACGGAGGAACAGGCCCAAATGTTAGATGCCCCTCTCACGGTAGAGGAACTAATAGAAGTGATCACCCAGCTACCGACAGGGAAATCTCCGGGGCCAGACGGGTTGCCAGGCGAATTTTATAAACAATACAAAAACGACATGGCCCCGAGACTGCTGGAAACATTAGAGGAAGCATATGAGAAAGGAAGACTCCCGAGTAGCATGTCAGAATCGATAATAGTCCCCATCCTTAAACCGGGGAAGCCGCCTCTCGAATGCGGCTCCTACAGACCGATCTCCCTGATAAACCAGGACTCCAAGATCCTGACAGCGACATTGGCTAACCGCCTTAAAAGAGTGCTACCCACCCTGATCCACACAGATCAGACAGGGTATGTACCGGAACGAAACACGTCCTGGAATCTACGCAGACTCCATTATGTCATAGAAAGGACAAACCAAGAGGGAGGGGAGAGGGCTGTAGCTTCACTGGATGCAATCAAAGCATTCGATTCGGTGGGGTGGGACTGGCTCCTGGGAACGCTCGCCCACTACGGGATTGGTCAAGGGTTCATACGATGGATAGAACTATTATACAAAGATCCGAGAGCGAGGGTCAAGACAGGTAGACAAGTTTCTAAGGAATGGGGCATAGAGCGAGGCACAAAACAGGGATGCCCCCTGTCTCCAATGTTATATATTCTGGCCCTGGAGCCGTTCGCAGTATTCCTAAGAACGGATTACAAGGACACGGACATAGAGATAGATGGGGGAACACACCAGATATCCATATACGCGGACGACATACTACTCTACATACAGAACCCACGCACCCACCTGCAGGACTTGCTGGAGGCGCTGAGCGCGTTCGGTAGGTTATCCGGAATAGTGGTCAACAAAGAAAAATCCTCACTATTTCCCCTAGCTGGCCTACGCGCAATACCGACAGATCAATTGCCGCACCTAGGTATCGCATGGACCCCGAACACCTTCAAATACCTGGGAGTAGACATTTACCACGACACCACGGAAACACATGCAGGTAATACACAAGCAGCCCTAAACAAAATCGAAAACGCCATGAAATTCTGGCAGACCTTACCGTTGGGCATGATAGGCCGAGCGGCGCTGCTAAAGATGACGGTCCTGCCCCGACTTTTATATTACTTCACAAACATCCCATTTAACATACCAAGGTCCTTCTTTAAACGCTTACATACCATGGCGAGAACCTTCCTGTGGGGAGAAACAGGGTGGCACTAAATACACTACAAAGGAGCTACGAGTGGGGGGGCATCAAACTCCCAGATTTTGAGTATTACTACTTGGCAGCACAACTCCAATTTGTGGTGCGATGGCTAGGGGAAGAGATCTCTATAGACGCAATACTTTTTGGGCCAACACTCCGGAGATACTACCTGAGAGAACTCTTATGGATAAAGGCCGCCCAAGCCAAAGACCTTCCCAACATAGTCCAGCTAGGCCGAACACTATGGAAAAGAGCCTGGAAATCACAAGGCACACGAGACCCCTGCTCAAGACATATTCCACTAGCGGGGCTAGTGGACACCCGAGTGGCCAGTTTGGCCACGTACAGAACACAATGGGAAGACAAAGGAGTAGCCCAAATAGGGGACCTGTGGCGAGAAGGACAATGGGTCGAATTACAAACCCTGGTGGACGAACAGGGCATGCACAGGGGCCAATTCATCCTGCATAATAGCCTAGTTTGCGCAATAAAGAAAAGGTGGAACACCATGCCAGAGCCCGAGGACACCGAAGGAGCATTGGACGCATGGTATGATGTTTCCGAAGGGGGACACACCGTATCCAGACTCTATGAGCAATTGCTGGGAATCACCAACAAAAAGACACTAAGAGCACGTAGGAAATGGGAAGAGGAACTTCAACAACCCTTTGAAGAAGAGGAATGGAACAAAGTCCTCTGG
Organism: Ambystoma mexicanum; assembly: GCF_040938575.1. Taxonomy (NCBI): domain Eukaryota; kingdom Metazoa; phylum Chordata; class Amphibia; order Caudata; family Ambystomatidae; genus Ambystoma; species Ambystoma mexicanum. The sequence continues at coordinate 917,146,702 of NC_090926.1, read as the reverse complement.
TACACGAAAAGGGTCTCCAGGAACGCCAGGTTCAGGCAGCTGCAACTCTACATAGTGCATAGAGCATATCTGACTCCCAAGAGAATGTCGAGGATGGGTGATGGACAGGCCCGGTGCTGCCCGCGTTGCGGAGTCGAACAAGCCGACATGGTGCACATGTTCTGGTCGTGCCCGCAGATAACAGACTTCTGGAACACGGTGAAAGAGAAGGCGCTGACAGCAGACATACACATGCCAGCGGGATCGCCAGCATCATACTTATTGGGCCTGTTCCCAAGGGGGCACCGGCAGATGTCACATGTGGCAAAAATGAAAGACTTAACGACAATATTGGCGAAGCGCCGCATAGCGATGGCATGGAACAAGAGCGAAGGCCCCTCGAAGGAGGGCTGGTGGGCCGACCTACAAAAATGGACAATTGCAGAGACGGCAGTCTGGGCGAGAGCCACTCAAAGGGGGAGAGTAACAGTGGGGCCTGGAACTCTCTGGTACAAGACCTGCTAGGTAACAAAAGCGGGGATGACACGAGCGACCCGGGCAACTCAGGAAATGAGGAAACTGGCCCGCCCACGCCGGAAGGCACCACATGATTCAGAGACAGGAAAGTACTGGGTGGAAAGAGGCCTGGCCGTGGCCTGCGCAGACACTGAACAGTGTAAATCCTACTTGGAAAGGCCAACATATACACGTATAGACGAGAGCAGGGGACACTCCCAGTGAAAGGAGGGAGGCTGCTGAGAGATCGGTCCCTCCGCTATAAACGCGACAACTGTTAGAGCCAAGCCCGAGGAGGCGACGGACTACGAACATACCGTGGCAGCCTTTGGGAGAGGGAGGGGGGAGGAGGGGGAAAAAAAAAAAAAAAAAAAAAAAAAAAAAAAAAACGGGAAATGGGGAATGCGTTCTTTTTTGGTTTGTTCTTTTCCTTTATGTTGTAAAACAATAAAAAGAAGTTAAAAAAAAAAAAAAATCAGTCGACATCCAATACTGAATTTTGGCTAGGTAATCACAGATGACTGATAGACTGTGGGCCTTTTACTCAAATGTACAAATGATTATCATCCACGTATTGGTGGATAGCTGTGGGGGATCACGGGGAGGATGTGGACACTATGACTTTTCCACTGGTTATTTATTAAATGACTAACTGTCCCTGCCACGCGTTGCTGTGGCTCAGTTTGGTTAAATGGAAATGGAAAAGAAAGAAAAGAAAAAGTGCACGTTTCTAATATGTTTAATTTCACAATGGCTCTGGCGGTTCTCCAAGTTGAGGCAGTTTAATTTTCCCAGCAGTGCAACACATTCCTTTCGTTTCTCCATTAAATTTCAGAGCCTTGCAATAAGGACACACTTCAGTCATGGTGCCGATGAGAACATTCCGATTCAAACTATAATCATCAGCTGGGTTGTACCAGAATGTAAGGCGATTGTAATCACGTGATTGCTGAGCACGGAGTCGTGTGTGACTCTGATCTGCTGTTTCTCATTGACGTCCTTCAGCCACTCTTAGCCTGTCGCGTTCATTCTGTTGAGAACGAAGTAGATCTGAAGCTGCAGAACGCAATCGCCGGGCTCGCAACCGTGCATCTGAAGTCTGGCTGTACGTCGCTCTGTTGCTTCCTTGGCAAGTATTTGAGCCACGAAAACATTGAAATGGAATCGTAAAATATTTTGTATATAGCCTGTGTTGCTCTTACATCCAGCAGATGGCGCTGTTTTGCAGTAAAATAATTAGTATAGCATGTGTTGCTTTTACATCCAACAGATGGCGCTGTTTTTCAGAAAAGTATGTTTTTACCTGTCACAGGTGTGACAGGTATATAAAAACGCACGCCTATTCGAATGCAACATTGTGTCAAAATGTCAAAGCAATCAGTGAAGAACTTTCAGATATTTAAGATTTTGAACAAACTAACATTTACGTTTTTATTTATATAGATATGAATAAGGCCATTCTTTCCCTTTTGCTATATGGGTGTACCCAGCTTATATAAATAATGAAGGTTCTTGTCAGTCATCAAGAAGTCTCAAATGAATAAGTCTGCTGTCCAAAAACGAGTACTAAGTGTCCCTAGCACTATTCTAAGCAACTTAAATAATGTCAAGAAAATGGTTCCCTTCTCCTGGTTTTCTTTCCTCAGAATGTAGAGACACTCCAGAGTTCTTATACTAGTTTTAAATGGGTTCGTGTCACTTTCTGTAAAAGTTCTTTTGATTTTCTCACAAGGTCGTTGGGTTGTCTCTTCTCTCTAGGGATAGTTTTGCAATAATCCCTTTTTATGTTCTGTTTAAGCTATAGTTTCTTGGGTAAGATATCCTTTCTTGTCAGTTGATGTTTCCCCTCTCCTGGGGTGGCTCACTTTGCATATCTTTTCCCTTACGGGGTTAACTTCACTTCATATCCACGGACTTCTCTTTCTGGATGCCCCATTCTGTTTCTTGAAAAAAGGGATAGTTTCCCCTCTTCCCAGGGTGGTTTTGCCCAAGTCTTAATGATTTCGCTTTCACACTTAAACATGATTCTCCTTCTCACATTAGTAAAGTTCCACTTAATCAACTTTATATTTAATACCTTGTTAATCCTATTGGGATGAGTTTCTCTGGCATCTTTTTTCTCATTAGAACGTTCTCCCTCTCTGAAATGCTCCACTCCTTATTTTTTAACGTGTGTGATACTTCCCTTCTTCCCAGAGTATTTGCACCCAAGTTGATGATTTCTCTTTCAGGTTTAAACATGACTTTCTTTCTCACATTACTACAGTTCAACTTTATTGACTTTATATTCAATATCTCATTATTTTCACTAGGACAAGTTTCTCCTCTTTCTTAATGATTGCACAGCGGCCTCCCGGTTCTCCTGCTCTCCCCATTAATTCTGGGTCTGCAGGAGAACATCCCCAGGGCTTCCACTTGCTCCGGTTCTCTTTGATCGCTTTGTTTCTCTGCATTCTCAATTCTGCCAGCGTCCCGCTCTCAGTCCTCTCACACTCTGTGCCCAGGTATGGCTGCGGGTAACCAGATGTCTTGATGACTCCTCAGTGTTGTGGTTTTGGTGGTGTTTGACATGCGCTCTGCCCACCACAAAATCATTGTGGTCAAACCATCACCGGGATTTGGATCCCATCACTTTTCCTCCTGACTGCGTGTAAACGCTGGGCCTCCAACGTTTTGCTCTGGTGTTCGTCATGGGCTTTGCGGCTCTCCTCAAATGCACCTTTCTTAGGTGTTACCTGTATGTAAAATGCTTGAAATCAGGATGGGAGATCCGTAGACAGCTGTCTTGTTTTGAAGCTATTTTATTTTGCCTTCAAAACGATTTTGCACAGATAAATCAAATTAAACATTTACAGGACTTTCGATAAGCATGAAAGCATGGACAGACGTTTTTTCTTAAGGGAAATACAGGTGAGTATAGTCCTCTTGAATTATCGAGAGACAATTTCCACAGTGGTGCACGAGTATACAATACAGATAGGTAGTGACATAGAACTTGTGTAGGGTGTGACCCAGGACTGTAGTAGGTCCGGGGGTATTCAACAAAATAGTGTACACAACACTATCCATCAACACATATATACAAAGGTTGTGCCACAAAACATCGACACAGAGGTGTTTCAGCCAAACAGGGCTGGGTAAGGGCCCGTGGTGGTGGTGGCCTTCATCAGGATGATCACTGGTAGTGGTGCTGTCCGTATAGGTAATCTGTGGGGGAAGGGAAAGCCGTCAGGATCTCAGGGGATTGATGATTGATTCAAAAATTAATTAATAATGGCCAATTGGTGCCTTGAATACACCAGTGGTGTATCTAAAAACAGCTTACCGTCTGCAGTGGTGCAGCGGGAATGCTGTGCTTGGAGTCCTGTTATGGTTACTGGACTCTGGGAACCATGTCTGCAGTGAGCATGGGAAGATGGGAAGACTCGTATGATTTGGGTCTTCTTGGCCAATAAATACAGCTTAGGCCTCTAGGAGATGCAAGAGAAAGGATAACAGGTCGTTATCTATGCGCTTGAGAAGGACCGTGCCAGTGAACAGCAGGGTCCAGGCACATCCAGCATGGGATTGTGCGGTAAGTGACTGGAGACACCAGTAGTGTGGGTGCCCACTCAGTGGGTTAGTAAGGTCACGGTATAATAAAGGGGTTTCAAATAAAGTGCCTATTAGAGCCCTGCCGACTGTTGTGTGAGCTAAGCGCTAGGTGGCGCTGGCAGTGGTCTCAGGAGTGTTGATTTTATTTAAGTGTAAAAAAAAAAACGTTCACAGGAAAAGCGAGTGGAGATTGCAAATACATCTCTTGGAGTAACTAGGGTGTCTAATCTCCCCTCGGTGTGTCAATTAGTGACAGTGCCTGTCAGACCTCTGTGCGAGGTTGTGTAGCTGCCTACGGGGTGATTTATAGGAAGTGGCAGTGACCCTCAAGATAATAAAGTAAAATGAAGGAAAACACGGCCGCGCTGAGCGTGCTCCACACAATGCATCATAAAGTCTAACAGTGCACAGAGAGTAAATTGGAATGTGAAACCAGCGAGGTTTTGTGGGGAGCGCTGGGGGTGCCTGGACTAGGTGCTGTATCATGCAAAAAAATGAAAACATTAGATACAATGGCAGCTTGTCTTACCGAATGCAAAAAAGGGCGTCTGCACTCCTTGTGGCTCTGGATTCAAGAGGAGTGTTGCTGTCAATGTTAAAAGCACTGTGCCAGCTCGACATCCAGCCAATGGGCTGCTGGCTAGGTGCAGGGGTAGGCCAATAGTTACAGAGCGAGCTAACAACAGAAATGATAGGTTGGGAGTAATTGATCAATGGGATGCAGATGCATCATCAGTGTCACAACTATATGAGTGTAGCCCATGGAAATGACAGCAGGACCCCTAATGATGGATGGCAACTGCAAGTAGATGGTTGCAGGTGGTGGTGGACCCCTGAGGATGATATGAGGGGTAGCCTTCTACCTGATTGGTGGTGGGACGGCTGTTGCTATGGCTGTCTGAGCCCTAGGGTGGTGGCTTAAACAATGTTGACATTTTCAACACACCGTTTTCTAAAAAGGTAAAGGAGAAAACATGGAGTCACTGGGTGTATAGTGACCATTGTAAGTAACCAAAAGCCAGACAAATGGGAAAAACACACCACGCATTAGTTCAATGGCTCACATATGTACGTTGCAACTTCACTTTACATGGTGCATGTATCTCAGCAATCAGAATGAACACGCAACTGTAAATAAACATTAGTGGTGCTTGTACCAGCTGGTTCTATAGAGTACATGATGCACAAAACATGGGCACTGCTGAATATGTAGCGTGTGCCCAGTCGAGGGCATCTGATGTCTAAATGGAGATCTAAACACCATGGTGGGGGTCAATCAATCCCAGAAATGTTTCCACTCTACAGTGATATTAAGGCCAGTTCTGACTGTGTCCAGTCTGTGGACCCATTTTTGCTCAAGCCTGGTGAAGGCTAGATTGATATCGCCTCCTCTTTTTTGTTGTTGAAGTTGTTGCAGAATAGTCCATGTGAGTTCATCGTGGGTGTGGCCTTTTTTGCTGAAATGTTCCACCACAGGTTTGTCTTGTATTGAGTTCCTGATGCAAGAACGATGTTCGCTTATCCTTTGTTTTATGGGTCTGATGGTCTTCCCAATGTAAATAAGGTCACAGGGACATCTGCTCACATATATGACGTTTTTGCTTTCGCAATTGGTGTGGTTTCGCATCGTCCACATGAAATTCTTGTGAGTGAAGGTCTTGCTGGTCTCGGTGTAGTGACATGTGACACATTTTCCACATGAGTAGTGCCCTACTATGGGCGGTAAGCCCCATAGTGTGGGTTGTTGTTTCTCTGGTTCGAGAAACGTATGTACCAGGGTGTCTTTGAGGTTCCTATTCTTCTTAAATGCAAAAAGGAGGTTTTTTTGTCCAAGGTCCCTTTGTTTTTTATTAGTTGCCAATGTTTGTTTATGGTGGTTTTTACCAGGTTACTGATGGGATTGAACGTCGTGACACAGACTGTCCAGTCTATGGGGTCCTTAGTGCTGGCCGTTAGACAAATAGTGCGATCAGTGTTGGCTGCCCTTTTCCAAGCCATTTTGATCGATTTTTTTGGGGTAACCTCTTTCACTTAGGCGTGTCTGGAGTTGTTTAGCATGATGTTCGAACTTCTCTTTCTCTGTGCAGTTTCTGCGTATTCCGAGGAATTGTCCGTATGGTAGGTTGTATTTTAATCCTTGGGGATGAAAACTTGAGAAATGGAGCAAGCTGTTTCAGTCGGTGGGTTTTCTGAATAATTCTGTTTTCAATGAGTTTCCGGAACGGTAAATGTGAAGGTCTAGGAAATTCACGGATTGGTAATGCCATTCGATAGTGAACTTTATGTGAGAGTTTCTGTGGTTAAGCCATCCGTGGAATTCGAGCAAAAGCTCCTTGCTGCCTTCCCAAACTAGGAGAACATCATCAATGTATCGTCGCCATAGTATGATGTGGTCTTTGTATGGGTTGTCATCGTTGTACACATGGTCATCCTCATACTGAGCCATGTACAGATTAGCTACATCAGGGGCAAACGTGGCACCCATGCTGACGCCGTTGATCTGCTGGTAAATCTGAATGTTCAAAGAGGAAGAAGTTCTCGGTCATAGCTAGTCGAATGCAGGACAGCTGTCTACGGATCTCCCATCCTGATTTCTAGCATTTTATATACAGGTACCCTCCTGGGCATATCAGGACTCCGCCTGGCGCCCTCTATTGAATCTCGATTTAGGTGTTACCTGGTCAGGGGACTTCCCCTGCTTATGTTCGTTTCTCTCTGCTTTGCATCGCCTCAGCATGTGTTTTGTTTAAAATGCACTTGTCTCAGTTAAACGGGGGTCTCTTCTTAGAGTCAGATGCTCTTTTTTGTTCATAATGGTATATTTTGGTTTTGGCTTCAGCTACATATCTGGACTTCATAATGCCCTTCATTTCTGATAATCCTATAAAGGCCACCATGGGGAATTGCTTAGGGAGTACCTCACATAAACGGGCGTCCATGTCTCCAAAGGTGGAGTGTCTCCCAGTGAGGTGCCACTTGCCCAGACCCGTAGAGAGGGTCTTGCGAAGCAAGCTCACTTCCCTAGGATCAAAGGGGGAGGCTCCCCCTTGGGGAGAATGGACGAATTCCCTCGATACGTCACATTGCCCAGAAGCTCCATGTAAAGGATAGGTTTGATAGGTTAGACTGGGAGTCGGTTACAATGCAATGCATTCATCTGGACGGCCTGGTGTCTGCCTGAGAAGTAGGAGAAAACCAGCTCAGGATAGCGCAAGAGAATCCCTTCCCGTCAACGAGGAAGGAGACGAGGTTGAGGCTACTGGTGGGATTGAATGCAGGTGAAATGTCAAGAGGACGTGGAGTATACCTTAGCCATGATTTATAGGGCATATTCACCCACCTGGATAGTGGCTTTGTCGATGAAACACAAGGGGCGAAACCATGACAGTAATTTAGGAGGTGTAGTTGTTCGATTCTGGTGGGTAGTTGTGGATCGACTACTTTTTCCAAGATTTTGCAGATAAAAGGGAAGTTTGTAATGGGCCGGTAGTTTTTGTCAAAAGAGTATTATGATAACATACGTTGCGCCCTGAAATACAGTGTATTGGTGCATTATAAATACCCTATAAATAAATATAAATACAGTCTTGAGGGTTTCAGTGTCTAGGGTTGTTTTTTTCAAAAAATGCTTGCATGATATCAGTCTTCATGGCGTCCTTGAATGATCCCTCAGTGAGGGTGGAACTAATGATGCTAAGGAGTGTGTTGAACACTGGGCTCATCAATTGTATAATGATAAAGGCAGGAAAGAAAGTAGGTTTGAGGAAGAAGAGCATTTTTAGGAAGATAGAAGAACAAGTTACTTCCCCATGGTAACGTTCTTTTCGACTGGCTGTTCCTCCCACGTATTCCTTATTTTTTGATATTTCCACTATCCAGCTTAGCTGCTTCGGAACAGAAACTTTCAGCAGGGGGCCATGTGCGTCGACGCCTGTGGACTCGATGTCCCTCAGAGGCCTCCGTCTCGATGTCGGCGTCACTGAAGGTATATATATATGTAGATCTTGCACAGAGCCAGTCGGCTTCATTACGTTTTTACAAGTGAAGGATATACCATTCCTGATGGTTACTCCTCGTGAGAGAGCACAGACTGTAATGGCAGGGGAAATTCTACTGTGGGGTAGGTTGGGAGGGGAGATGAGGAATATGTGGGAGGAACATCCAGTCGAAAGAACGTTACCAGGGGTAAGTAACTTTCTTTGAATGGATTGTGTCCTCCCACGTATTCCTTATCTTTTGATACACTCCCAAAGCAGTTTCTACTATTTCTGGAGGAGGGAGTCAACATTTTCATGACAATTTAACAGTTTTCATGTGTGTGTTTGTACGGAATGCAACACTACTTTACCAAATAAACTCTCTTGACCCGAGGAAGAGTCCAAACTATAACGTCTGGTGAAAAAGTATGAACGGACGACCATGTGGCAGCCGCACAAATTTCCTTTAATGAAACTGCCCTCTGCAATCCAGAGGCAGTTGCCATGCCTCTGGTCGAAAAAGCCCAAAGGCCTTCTGGAGGGTCTTTCCCCAGCAGTCTGTAGCATTCTCATATTGCTAATATTATCCATCAGGTTTGGTGATAGCCATAGCTAATTTGTCGCCTGAGTAGCCAAGGAACAATTGATCATACTGTCTTATCTTTACCATTCTAGTGATATAGAAGCTTAGTGCACGTCTAGGATCAAGTCTGTGAAGCATCTCCTCTTCTTTCCCGCAGTGCGGAGGAGATAAAATGATGGTAATGTTATTTTCTGTGTGAGATGAAATTCTGAGACAATTTTGGGTAAAAAGGTGGGTTTTACCTTAAAGACCATATAAAAAATAGTTTAAGGAGGCTTGAAGGATAAAGCCTGAAGCTCACTCACACTTCGGGCAGATGTAATGGCTACTAAGAAGATGGTGTTCAGGGTTAGTAGCCAGGGACAGGAGTTTATAGACTCGAAAGGAGCACACATCATAAACTTGAACACCAAGTTGAGATCCTAAACTGGGACTTGAAAAGGGATTGGAGGGAAAACATTTGCCAGCCTTTTTAGAAATTGAATTATTAGAGGTATTTTGAAGAAAGTTCCTCTGAAGTGCGCCTGAATATAGAAAGTGCTGCCAGATATCCTTAGATGGTACCAATCTGGAACCCCCGATTAGCTAGATGTAATAAAACAGATATCAACATTCTTATCTCTACACCAGCTGCAGAATTTATTCTAACGGCAGCGGTACAAAGACTTAGTTGTGGGCCATCTGGTCGAAAGAAAAATCTCCATTACGTCAAACGGGAGGTGCCAGTCTTTGTATCTCAGCCTCTCAGAAACCAAGTGTGAAGGCTGAGCGTCCTGCTGTCTGGATGGAGAAATCAGCATTCCGCTCGCTAGAGAAGGTCCACTCTTTGTGGAAGATGTATTGGAGGGCTGATGGACAAGTCCAGAAGGTCCAAGTACCACGTCCTCCTGGCCCAATCCAGAGCAATTAAGATCATATATTTCCTGAACTTTCTTAACCTCCTGATCATGTGAGGGATCACGGGGACTGGAGGAAACGCGTACAGGAGTGGAAAACACCAGTCCACTACAAACGCGTCTCCTAGAGCTCCTCTTGGGGGAAATTCCCTTGAGCAGTACAGCTCACACTCCCGGTTGACACCGGTCACCAACAGATCCACTTGAGGGGTTCCCGAAAGGGTGAAGATCTCTTGAAGGTATTTCTGAGCTAGTTCCCACTCGTGGGAGACTGCTCTGCCTGTTCAGAGCGTCCGCCGATGTGTTCTCCACTCTGGCTAGGTGAAATTCTGATAGGGAGATCCCTTCTTGAATTGCCTAGTACCAGAGCTGCATTGCCTCCCTGCACAGTGGTAGTGACCCTAAACTTCCTCTTTTGTTGAGGTAGTACATGGCCACTGTGTTGTCCATCATTATTAGGACATTCTTTCCCTGTACAGATGGCAGAAAGGCCTTCAGTGCTAGTCTGATTGCCCTAAGCTCCAAAAGGTTGATGTGTGTTTTGGACTTCGATGGAGACCAGCGACTGCTGATTGCCAGATCGTTGGCATAGGCTCCCCACCCCAAGAGGGAGGCGTACGCCACTACTGTTATCTCTGGCCATGGTTCCCAAAAGGGTTCGCCTTTCAAAATGTCCTCCTGCAAGGCCCACCACCGAACATCCTGTGAGACTCTGCTTGGAATTTGTAGGAGGTCCGACATTCTTCCTGAGAATTGGGACCACGGAGTCTTGAGAGCCCATTGGAGAGATCTCATTCTCAGGTGAGCCTCTGGCACCAGAAAAATGCAGGATGCCATGAGGCAGAGCAACCTCAGAAAATTGAAGGCCGGAAGATGCTTGGCATTCTGGATTTTGGTCACCATCTGCAGAATGTCTTGAGCCCTCACCTCTGGCGGCTAGGCTTTTCCCAGGGATGCATCCAGGACTGCTCCAATGAATTGGATCCTTTGAGATGGTATCATGTGAGACTTCTTGAAGTTGAGGGAGAAGCCCAATCTGTGAAGGGAGTGACAGGTGGAGCGGAGATGTTCCAGGGCCTGCTCTGGGGAACTGGCCCTGATCAGCCAGTCGTCCAGGTAGGGGTAAATGTGAATTCCCCCTCTCTTGAGATTCGCTGCCACACCCACGCTGAACTTGATGAAAACCATCGGGCGCAGGTCAGCCCAAATGGCAGAACCCGAAACTGATCATGAGAACCACCAATGGCGAACCTCAGGTACTGTCTGTGCTTGTAATGCATCGGCACATGAAAGTAAGCATTCTGAAGGTCCAATGATACCATCCAATCCTGAAGCTGGAGGGCCTGAAGGATCTGAGAAAGAGTTACCATCTTGAACTTCCTGAGGAACTTGTTCAAGTCTCTTAAGTCCATGATGGGTCTCGATCATCCGTCCTTCACGTGCCTTCCAGTTCTGATCCATGGCCACGCCCAGCCCAGCTGCACATGCCCAGAGGCGCCAGGACTGGCCCCATGACTAGTGGCCATGACAGAACTCCCCCGCAAGGCCCCTCTCACAGGTGATATTCCCCCTGGCCCAGGCTTGGTTGGGTTATTGCGATGAAACCACCTGATCAGCCGAGGCGCATGGATAAATTCCACAGGTTCCCAAGTGCGATCTTGGGGCCCATAACCTTTCCAATCGATCAAGTATTACAATTTTGATCGCACTACTTTAGAATCCAAAATGTCTTAACTTCATATTCGGGTTCTCCGTCGATAATCTCGGGTTCCAGTGGTTGTGTAATCCTTGTTTCGGGTTTCACAGGTTTTAAAAGAGAAACTTGAAATGCAGGATGGATTCGCAAGTTGTCTGGTAGCTCTAGCTTTACCGCGGTGGGGTTGCTGATGGTCTTGATGGGATAGGGCCCTAGATACCTGGGGCGGAAGACCCGAGGTCCTTTTAACGGGATGTTTCTGGCCGCTAACCATACTTTATCTCCGACTTGGTAGTGTGGAGCTTCTCTATGCCAGTCCGCAAACTTCTTTTGTTGTTCTTTGGCTTTAGTTAAGCTCTTGGTTGCTTCCTTGAGGGTTTGAGTGATAGTTTTATGCAGTGAGGTAATTGCCGGCATTTCCAGCACGTCAAGTGGGCCAAAGGAATATGTCCGGGGGTGCCGACCATTCATGATGAAGAATGGGGTTTGTCCTGTGCTAGTGTGGATAGAGTTATTGTAAGCAAATTCCGTTAGCCACAAAACATCTTTCCAGGATCCCTCGGTCTGTTGTAGCATGCACCTCAGGTACTGTTCCAGTGTCTGGTTAGTCCTCTTGGTTTGACCATCGGTCTGGGGATGGTGACTGGTAGAAAGACGGAGATCAATCTGCGCTATTTTGCAGCAACTCCTCCAGAAGGCTGAGACAAATCGCATTCCACGATCAGAGATCAACACAGAGGGGAAACCATGTAATTTGACTATTTGCTTCCGGAACACGGTGGCCAGGATTCCAGCCATAGGGAGTCCTTTTAGGGGAATAAAGTGTGCCATTTTAGAAAATAAGTCCACCACTACTAGAATGGTATTAAAGCCCTCACAAGGGGGTAAGTCTGTAATGAAATCCATGGACAAGGTATGTCAGAGATCAACACAGAGGGGAAACCATGTAATTTGACTATTTGCTTCCGGAACACGGTGGCCAGGATTCCAGCCATAGGGAGTCCTTTTAGGGGAATAAAGTGTGCCATTTTAGAAAATAAGTCCACCACTACTAGAATGGTATTAAAGCCCTCACAAGGGGGTAAGTCTGTAATGAAATCCATGGACAAGGTATGCCAGGGAACCGGTGGTATGCTTAAGGGATGTAATAATCCTGCAGGGTTAGTCTTCTGAAATTTTTGTTGTGCGCACACTCCGCAAGTTGCAATAAATTGGGCTACATCTTTTCTCCAGATGGGCCACCAATAGTTTTTTTCTGATCTTGACCCGTGTTTTAGTAATCCCGGGGTGTCCTTCCACTAGCGAGTCATGGTAGTTGGCGATGATCTTGTCTTGGATCTCTTTGTCCATAATGTGTAGTCTTCCCTGAAAATAGGGTAAGTTGTCCATGAAAGAATACTGATCTACTTTGCTCAACCATTCCTGTTGGGCGACCTGATCCATTTGAGATTGGAGGTCGGTCTTTAATTCTTCCCAACAGGCAATTACTGCAATCTGGTTCTGAATTTGTTCCTCCGGAATAATGGGTACAGGTTCTGATGGTATAAATGCGTCCTGGTTGTCGCCTATTCGCGGCAGAGCATCAGCTTTTCCCTTCTGTACCCCAGGCCAGTAAGTGATTATAAAAATCGTACTCCGCAAAGAAGAGAGCCCAACAAAGCTGACGAGATGATTGGGCCTTGGCTGTCTTTAAGTACTGCAAGTTGCGATGGTCCGTGATAACGGTGACAGTATGCCTAGCTCCCAGGAGGTAATGCCTCCAGTGTTTAAAGGCTCCTTTGATTGCCAATAGTTCCTTGTCGGTGATGGCATTATTCTTCTCGGGTGCTGTAAACTTGCGGGACCAGAATGCTATAGGATGTAACTGTCCGGTATCAGGGTCTCTCTGTGATAACACCGCCCCAATGGCCACATAGGGGCCGAAGTGAAGGCCGATTTCAATTCTTGAAATGCCTTTTCAGCGTCGGAGGTCCAAGAAAACCTTTTATTCTTCTTTAGCAAAGAGGTAATAGGATGGACGATTTGCGAGAATCCTGGAATGAACCGCTGATAGAAATTGGCAAACCCGAGTACACTCTGCACCCCTTTGATTGATGTTGGAGATGGCCATTGAAGGACTGCTTCCACTTTGAGTATCCATGTGTACTCCTTGAGGGGTAAGCATGAAGCCCAAGAACTCTACTTCTGTAACGTGGAAAAAACATTTTTCCAATTTGGTGAATAAGTGGTTCTTACAGAGCTTTTCTAATACGGCTCTTACATGGCCCAAATGCTCCTCCTTGGATGCTGAGTAAATAAGGATAACAGAGATTTTCTAATACGGCTCTTACATGGCCCAAATGCTCCTCCTTGGATGCTGAGTAAATAAGGATAACAGAGCTTTTCTAATACGGCTCTTACATGGCCCAAATGCTCCTCCTTGGATGCTGAGTAAATAAGGAGATCATCGATGTAAACAAGGACACAGACGTCTAGCAGTTCGTGGAGCATGTCGTTCATAAAGAATTGGAATGCGGCTGGTGCGTTGCATAGCCCGAAGGGCATAACCTGATACTCGAAGAGCCCATATTTGGTTCGGAATGCTGTCTTCCATTCGTCACCCTTTTTCACTCTGACCAGATGGTAAGCCCCCCGCAGATCCAGTTTCGTATAGATTTGGGCATTCTTTACCTTGTTGAGTAGTTCAGGAATGAGTGGCAGCGGATACCTATTTTTTACGGTAATCTGTTTCAATGCCCTATAATCTATGCAGGTCCTGAGGGTCCCTTCTTTCTTCTGTACGAAGAAGAGAGCTGAGGAGGCCGGAGACTTGGATGGGTGGATTAATCCATTAGCTAGATGCTGATCATGATATGTTCGTAGGTGCTGATCTTCCTGCTCTGTCAGGGCGTAGATTCTGCTGCAGGGAACTTCTGCTCATTCAACCAGATCGATTTTGCAATCGTATGTTCTGCGTGGTGGTAGGGTGTTGGCTTGTTCCTTTTGAAACACATCCGCAAAATCCTTATATTCTGAAGGCGATGAGCCTGACATTCCCAAGATGGGTTTCCCCTGGTGTTGTAATCTCCTCACATCCTTAAAATAGCAACTCTTGGTGCATTCTCAAGGAAAGGTCAGCCTTCTAGTGCTCCAGTCGATCCTTGGGTTATGGGTTTCCAGCCATGGCATTCCTAGAATCATTTGGAACTGGGCAGCTCCTACGAGGTCAAACAAAATGCTTTCCCAGTGACCATCTTGACATCTCAGCAGTACCTTGTCGGTATGTTGAGTCACAGGTCCCGAAGACAGCTGAGAGCCATCCATGGCTGTGACATTTTCCGAGTGCTGTTTTTGCTGAAGTGGAAGGCCTATCCGTGCAGCCAACCCCTGATCGATATAATTTCCCACTGCCCCACTATCGATGTAGGCTTCTAAAGCATGCACTTTCGGCGGTCGTTGGGGGTGAATTATCAGTACTAGAATAACCAGGTGTGAGGTTGTTACAACTCTCTTGACTCTGCTCGACAAGTTGACCTCTACACTTGCCGGGCGGCCGAGTTTTCCGGCCCATGTTCCTTGTCTTGCTTATCATCGCCCGTGGCGCCTACCACCTTCTTGGGGGGCTTTGTGGGGCAGTCACGCAGGAAATGTCCGGCCTTTCCACAATATATACAAAGCCGCTGTTCTCTTCTTTTTTCTCTTTTGGCCTTAGAAATGGGAGCCCGTAATCCCCCTATTTGCATAGGTTCAGGGTTCTCATGCCACTTGGTCTGAGTGTCCTGAGGCCTTACATACACTGATCGTCCTTCCGCCCTCGTGCGGTCCATTTTTCGGTCTTGTAGCCGGTGGTCTAACTGCACGGTTAGGTTAATATAGTCTGCACAGCATTTCAGGTGGGTTAACAACTTGAGCTAGTACATCCTTTAACTCACCACGAAGCCCCCGGTAAAACAGTGTGGTCCTTTTCTCCTCCGGCCAGTTGGTCTGTGCTACAAGGCTGTTGAAGGTGGCAATGTAAGTCAATAAGTCATGGTTTCCTTGTCTCAGCGACAGCAGTTCATTATCCAACGCTTGCCCTTGAGTGTGTCTGGCAAACAGTTTCTCCAATTCCCGTTGGAATTCTGCAAAGTTCCGAAGTATTGGATCATCCTGGGCCACTAATGGTATGGACCAATCAGCTGCGCAGCCTCCCAAATAGGGAAGCACAAAGTCCACCCTAGCACTGTCATTAGGGAAGGCTCTGGGTCGACACAAAAAGTGGAGGCGGCACTGGTTCATGAACACTGCATATTTGATTGTGTCGCCAAAAAAAGCGTTCGGGTGGGGCAAGCGGAACCGCCCCTGGGAGTACCACCTGTACTGGAGCTGAGGGTTAAGGTGCCAGCGTTGGTGTAATTCCAGGCAACGGGATTTTTCCAGAGTGTGCCTGAAGCATTTGTCTTGCCAGGTCATCTGTTCGTTCTCGGGCTATAACAAGGTCTCTCTTCAGGGAATTAGTCTCTTGTCTGTAGGCATGCACCTCGGCCCGCAACTCTCCCAATAGCTGGGCTAACTGGTCGGTTTCAGAAGTTTCCACAACGCCCAGGCGGAGGTTTGGATAGGCTTCGCGTTCTGTTACGCTGACCTGGCTTCCGCGGGGGCGTTGGGGTGTGGTTGGAGCCCTCCCTCGAACTGGCTCCTCGAAATCACCTTCCCCTTCTGAGAATGGTTAGACCTGCGGCTCTGGAGCTGGGTGTTGAAGAGAAGATGCAATGAGTGTGGAGTGGGGATATCGTGACTTCCCCCAGCCCTTTCGTGCCAGAATACAGTGGGCGGGCACTTTCCCATAGACGCTCACCTGTAATTTTGTGATGAACAGCTATCCATCCTGCTTTCCTTAGCAGGAGCGCGTAGAATGGACCAAGTTACTTCACTGGTCCGTGGGGGTGTTGATCCAAACAAGCTGCGACCAATCCACGTATAAGGTAAGTCTTTGGTATGATCATAGTTTGTTCGATTAAAGTGTTTGTATTCTGTTTTAAAAGTAATTCTTGCAATGCCTCATTCCATTTCCATAGTTGCGGGAATAGAATCTGGATCGAAGAGAATCCGGAGACTTTAGAGGCTGATGGAGCTCCAACAGTGACAGGTAAGATGGTCTTTATAAGGGAGTTTTAGTCTCTTGTATTATGAGGCCATGCGAATGCATATGAGTCCTAACCTGTTTGTTCTTGTTTCCTCATAGATGTCGGCCCCCGACCAAGTATGGTGTCCGCTTCCTCGATGAAGCTTGCAGGAGGAAGTCTCTGACTCCGATCGTGATGGAATGGAGGCAAGAATAAGAGTCGTGCACAGGCCACGATGAGATGCAGTTGAGAGGCGCGCTCCGCAGTGTAGTGACTGGAGAGCTCAGCGGTGTAGCGGCTGGCAACAGGTAAGATGTGCGCTGCGCTCAGCCATGTTGAGGCTGGTAAAAGGCAGGATGCGTGTCCAGAGATGGAGCGGCCGTCAGCAGGTAAGACACGTCTGCAGCGAAGGAGTAGCTGGAGGGAACTCACTTGCAGAGATGGGCGGAAGACTGCAGGTAAGTAGCATTCTGCAGTGATGGAGTAGCTGGAGTGAAGACGCTCGCAGAGATGAGGGGAAGACTGCAGGTAAGAAGTGTTCTCGGAAGAATCTTCAGGATGAGGCTGAACATCCAGAGAGGCACCGGTGAGTACAGCGGGAGCGTTACGCTGCTTGGAAGCAGAATAACGCAAAGCGAAGGGCACGTGTATGGGCTGGCCTTATATAGGCTGGTTCGGGCCCCTCCCATTAGCTCCACCTACCAAATCCACCCTGCCCTTCTTTGGGCCTGTAGCATGTGCCTTCCAGTTCTGATCCATGGCCACGCCCAGCCCAGCTGCACATGCCCTGGGCCTAGAGTGTGCAGAGCACACTTAAAGATGAGCCTTGCGCCAGGACTGGGTCTATTGGGACCCTGGGGATGAGGAAGGACTGGCCCCATGACTAGTGGCCATGAAAGAAATCTTCTTTGGCCTCTTTGAACTGACTGTCCTCT
Organism: Ambystoma mexicanum; assembly: GCF_040938575.1. Classification (NCBI taxonomy): domain Eukaryota; kingdom Metazoa; phylum Chordata; class Amphibia; order Caudata; family Ambystomatidae; genus Ambystoma; species Ambystoma mexicanum. The sequence continues at coordinate 917,129,442 of NC_090926.1, read as the reverse complement.
GCCGCCTTCAAAATGTGGAGTAGTGACGAACGGACCTACCCCTCTATGACGTACCTATGGGGCGATTTGGAGGTTGTCCAATTGCAGCAGCAAGGGATTTTGGTGCTGCCTTTGAAGTTTGCAGTTTCTCCAAAATTTCATCAGCCTTGTTTCCTTATAAATGAGTGCCGTCAAAGGGTACGTCGAGTAGTCTGGATTTTACGTCTGGAGCAAATCCTGACATTCTCAACCAGGCAAACCTGCGCATAACTGTACTAACCGCAATTGCTCTGCTGATACTCAGCAGAGTCGAGACCAGTCTGAAGGGATTCGCACATCGCATCTTTCCCATCCTTGACTATGTTTAAAAACCTGTCTCATTCTTCCCCTTCATGGATATGGTCAGCCGCAATGGAAATACACTCCCAAAGGGTGTGAGTCAACCTTGCCAACTTGCACATGGCATTAGCCAATTTCAGGGCCATACTTCCAGCCGAAAAAACATTTTGGGCTAGGGCGTCGTAAAGCTTGTCATCCCTATCAGGAGAGATGGTAGGGTAGGCATTTTGTCTATTGGTTAAGGTGGCAGCTTGAACCACCAGACTTTCTGGTGTTGGGCGTTTTGATGAATAAAAAGGGTCACTGCTTGATACCCTGTATTTTGAGATCAGGCGCCTCCTAAGTGGTAGCTACACGCTTTTGCAAAGCTGCATGGAATGGCACAATAGGGTATTCTTGAGGTTCACTGTCCGACATGTCTGTCAAGTCATCTTATTCAAAGACTGGACTTGGTCTAGCCCAAAACATATTCAATTTCCCTTGACACCAACTGTCTGTAGGTAGCCTCAGCATGATCAACAGGATCTGTCCTGCTGAACTCTACCTCAAATGAGTTGTCTAATCCGCAGGCATCAGGCATCCACTCTTGGAGATGCTACAAAAATGAGTGCTCTTCAGAAATGAGAGCTTCAAGGACTGATGGCATACCATATTGGAGGCTAAAAGGCCTATATACATTTGAAGATGGCTCTGCATACTCATAGAGGAAACTGACTTGAAATATTCATCCTGAGGCAAAGGGGTTTATGTCTTCTCCATAGTACTCGATGGAGTCATAATATTTGTTTGCAAAGGAGCCAAAATCGTCAAAACTGTCGACGGCGACAGCTTCGACACCTGTGTTGTTGAGGAATCAATGGCTTTTCATGACTTTTCGGCACAGATGGCGTCGATGACTCAGTCCTCGAAGGGACTTTTCCTCGACTCGAGTGATCCTTAGACGACTCTCTGGGAATTTTGCCCACCGAGCCCGAAGACGCACGGCTCTTATGCTTTTCAGGTCTTTCTACCGGAGCATGGCTTTTGGGTGTACTCGAGGGGGGTCAATGCCGCATTCTTGAACACCTTCAACATTTTAAGACTAAACTCTTCCCACTGAGCTGGTGAGGCAGATTTAGTCGGGCATACGACCCGTTCCAGCGATGAACTGGAAGACGTGGAAGATGGCGACCTACGGTGCAGTGTTTAGACGATGACGAGTGGTAGGAACCACTACACAATCAGGATTGTTTATTTTTGTTTCGGTGAGGAGAAACAGTTCTCGACTGTCAGAAGTTTGTCTTTTAAACTATGTCAGAGAGGATTTATGGGTCCTACCTGCCGCGAGCTTCCCTCTGCGCTCTCTCAGGGCTTTCCACATCATGGACAAGCAGTCACACTCCGATGAAGGAGGAGCGGAACCCAGACACCACAAGCACATTAGGTGGGGGTCCGTAACAGACATCTTCGAACGCAGTCACAGCACTTTTTGAAACCCGACTTCGGAGTGGAAGACACCGATGAGGAAGCCATTCTTTCGAAGATTTGAAAGTGTGAGTGTGTGTGTGTGTGTGTGTGTTCTCCCTTCTGTGGGACACTTGTAGGGATTTGAATGGATGGAATAAATTAGAGGTTTTGTGGCTCTGTAGAGTAGCTAGCCTCAAAATGAACTTCCTGCCCACATTATGTTATGTGCTTCAAGAACTCCCAAGTAAATATGCTAAAGGTCAATCAAAATTGTTTCACTTTATTTGGGCCCATAAGAAGTTTAGGGCCACATTACGGGTTTGGGCAAAAATCAATGGTAACTCTGCTGTTGCAGAATTGGCGTTACCACTGTGTGGAATAGCGGAATTACCTATGTATTGTAACCTGGTGGGATCAGGCACACCCCAATGACAGTGATCAGCGGAATTACTGTTACCGCAGAGTCATGTAGCAGAAATTCTTCCTGTGGGAAATCCGTCATTGCAGTAAAAGGAAGCACAGTGGCAGCCATTTTGAAAAAACGCAATCCACTGAAAATCATTACGGATGGTGACAGAAATGCTGCAATGAAAGCCAGAATTCTGTGAGCAGGAGCTCTCTGTGCTGGCTGAGGAGGTGGTGGCTAATAGACGAGCTATATGGGCCGCACCACAGAAAGATGCCCCCCAGCGCAAGACTGCCATATGGTCCGGAATACAGGACAAGGTGGCCACCGTGGGAAATCACCCATGGGACATGGAGAAAATAAGGAAGCAGCCTGAGAAGCAGGGTGTGGATGCTCGTCAACATCCATTGCAGCGACACGGCGGCCACAGTCGGAGGGAATGTGACCCCACTACTACTCACACTGGGGAAGGAGAGGGTCAAAAGCATCCTCCACATAGAGGGCCATGAGGGTATGGGTATGGTGGATCTGGAAGCCAGCCGCCATGAAGATACTGGTGAGTATATGAGTAAGTGGATCAATTCCCACATGCACATCAACTACAATTAAATTACGTAAAAGCAACTGAGTGATACAGTCACAATGCACTTATGTCCATAAAGATAGATGTGGGATTGCTGAGCAAAATAAATATGACTGAGCAATACTACAGCGCATGTTAAGTTTTATTATGACAAGCTGACATGTGTTTTGAGCTCTGCTCTTCTTCAAAGACTGTCCAGGATATATGGGGTCACAACTATTTATATAACTTTAACAATTTCGTAGCTTCATGTGCTGACCCCATTTAGTATCTGAAAAATAATTAAAGGGATAGTTCACTCAAAAATGTTATTGGCTAAAAAGAAGCCCAATATCAAAAATATATATACTAAATATTTTTAAACAAAGTTCCTATGTTGAGTTTTGAGCAAATGAGACTCAAACTTAAAAATTTCAAGCACTAGGAGGCATCCATTTTGTGAAATCGATGAGCCTCCTGTGCTTGTGTTAATTTCGGCCCTTGAGACACTAATGATGCAAAAGCCAACCAGCTGTAATACACAAAATCTACCAGCAGGTGGCGTTTGCTTCATTATTGCTGGAGAGCAGAGATTAACACAACCTGCCGCTGGTAAGTGCTTTACATTTAATTCTTTTTTGAAAGCACTGCAAAATAAATGCTGCAGTTTTCTTTCTAACTTAGAAAGAAAACCACGGCATTTATAACATTGTATTTAGGTTTGCTGTGGCTTCATCTTTGAGTCTCCTGGGCATTCTCCGACCGGGAGCCCAGGAGACTCAAAGCTCAAGCCACAGCAAACCTAAATACAACATTGTTGTATTTAAAAATGCAGCGGTTTTCTTTCTACGTTTCCCGAAGCCCGAGAAACGTAGAAAGAAAACCGCAGCATTTAAAAATACAACAAAGTTGTATTTCTGACTGCAGAAGCTTCAGCTTTGAGTCTCCTGGACTCCCACGGGTCGGGGGAGCTCGGAGACACAAAGTGAAAACTGCAGCATTTAGAAATACAACAGCACTGTATTTCTGACTGCGGCGGCTTTCGCTGAGTCTGGGAGCCCGGGAGACTCCAAGCGAAAGCCACCGCAGTCAGAAATACAACGTTGTTGTATTTGTGATTGCCGTGGTTTTCCAACGACAGCAATCACAAATACAACAACGTTGTATTTATAATTGCTGCGCCTTTGCTTTTTTCACTTTCATTTTACGTTTTCTGTGCCTCCCTGGGCTTGGGGAGCACCGAAAACATAAAATGAAAGTGAAGACAGCCTGCTCAGCTCATGCAGCTCTGCTCTGGCTGCAGTAAGCAAAAGCTGCCAGTAGGGTGTTTTTGCTGCTTGTTTAATGACGCCAGGGCAGAGCTTAACATCATGATAATGATGTGTTATTTAGCGCCTTAATCCAATGCGATTTACAGAGCACATATTTACATACAATATCACCCAACCGAAATTGGTACTCATTTATCGCCTCGGAAGGATGAAAGGCTGCGTTGGCCTTGCCAGGATTTAAACCTGCTCAGATCGCAGCAGTGATCACTGAACCCGCTGAGCAATCTTACCGGCTTATTTTAAATGAGCTGAGGAGGCTGCCAGAACTGGCAAAATGGATGCTCCCATGTAAACTGAGTCTTGTTTGCTCAAAAGTTTACATAGGAACTTTCATTAAAATTATGTTTAGTGCATGTTTTTCATTATTGCCCATCTGTTGGGACAATAATATTTTTGAGCGCACTAATCCTTTAATCAAGAAATCACTGTGAATCACTTCACAGTATTTTGCCGTAAGGCCGTTGTAAACGACTTGCCCTACCGCACTTGCGAAGTGATTCACAGTGATTTCCTGATTCATTATTTTTCAGATACTAAATGGGGTCAATGCATGCAGCTACGAAATTGTTAGTTATATAAATAGATGGGACCCCTTATATCCTGGACAGTCCGATAACAGCACAGCCCTGGAAGAAGAGCAGTATTAAACAAATAATATAAGCGAAGTGAAATTGGAGACCCACGCTCTAGACAAAGTAATGTGTTGTCATTATTCCTTTTGATTTAAATCATACATTTATATGCAAAAAGGTTATATTAAGAAATGTATCTAGGAGTATAAAAAAAATGTTAAAACATTGTTTTTAATACTAAAAAATGAAAACTGATGCGTTTTTTAATAATACATAACATCAAAAACAGTGTATTTTGAAAAGTGAAGGTGTTTGAGATCACACAAATATTTTGAAAAAACACAAAATGTAAAGGAACAAAAAAGTACATAAATCAATTTGAGCAGTAATTTCCACTCTTATAAAGTAGGCATTAATACTACTATGAGATGGATCCAAAGTATCTATTCATGAGATTATAGAGTGCTGTTTTGTTTTTCTGTGTTTTGTTGGCATGATAAATTAGTGATCATGTCTTTTGTCTGCCTAAGTGTATGTGACAAATCTTAACACTTTGGCTAGTACTCATGTATGTATAAAATTAATGAGCACTAGGGCCTGTTACGGCTTTGCCGGTAATCAGGGCATCCATGTAGAGCCTTCTTCAGGGCGGACGAGCCTAATGACCCTTTACAGGGCAGAAAAAGGATACATGAATGTATCAATGTTTTATACTCATAGAGGACATAGTTGTTTCTGCTATTTCTAAGTAAAAGATACCCACATAATACTTACCCCGTATTTTGAACAGGGGATTGTAGGGTATGTGGTATTTTCTCCAGACACAGAGGTTCCTGTATGGAATGGGCAAACCTCTCTCTTGGACTGTGAATGTATCGATTAGTATACACGGTCCTGTAGGGAAAACAGCAAAACGGGAACCCCCCCCCCATAGGGGAGAAAAGGGGGTTGGTCAAATACTAGCAGATACATGCGTTTGACTCTAGCGTTATAGACAAAAGTAGAGGGGTACTTAATGGGTATCTGGTGCATAGTTTCCTTAGCCCCAGTATTGCTGGTTGAAAGTCCCTTGTTCTACTTTCATATAAACTGATTTTTAGCTTCTAAAATCTGTAAAATTAATCTACTGTCTTTTTTTCAATCTCCTAAAATCAACTGTCACAAACCTTTATACTATTTAATTTCTTTATACACACACACACACTCAAATCATGTTGAACTAACATTTTTGAAATAAAATATATAGACTACATATAGTCAAACAAAATTGCATGCACACTATGTTCAAATCTCAAACAACAATACTTGTACAATTACATAAATTTTTTATTTTTTTATTTATTTAATTACTTACATTTATATAGGACAAGCAGCCCATGACATTGAGGCACTATTACTTGCAAACGCTTAGTTACAGGAATAGTGGTATTCAGTGGTACATTATGAACTCCACAAGGCATACTAAAGATACTTTGTTTGCTACAGTTAGTCATTGCAATACAGTTTATTCATTAACATAGGATTTGTATTCAACTGGTGCAGCGTATCTTATGTGAATAAAATAGTTTTAATGGTTTTGAGGAAGGCGCTGAGGATGTCAATTAAAAAAATCAATGTCTAAATTAAAACAGTGGTATATACAAACAAAATTACTAATATATTTCTTTTACAATGGCAGTGAAGACCATTCTCCTGAAAAGAAGCAGCCAATTTTGAAGTACAAAGAACTAAGAAGTAACCTGCTCATTTTAGAAAAAAAGTAAGTTGAATACCACCATAATATTTCTATTATTTCTCAAACAAACTAAGATTAATTCATGTTATTTCTGTGCCTAAAAATAGAGATTCTGCACCATTCTGTTCAAAAATCCCCATTTCTTAAACAGCGATTTAAAGCCAGAATGGCCCACTAATTCCTATTTTTCGACACACAAATTACCCAACTCAGCCATTGGAATTTTGATGTTATAGAACAAACAACTGTTTTAATTGTATAGCATTAGATTTACTATTTGTACTTCTCCACACCACTAGCTTACTTTTTTCTGTAATCTGAACCGAAGCTTAGTAACACATTAATTCAAGAATACCCATCCCTACTAGTTGTAGTTGCCCAATGCACAATCACACACCATTACATACATCTTTATCATCTTACTCAAACACTCATGCACACAGCACACATACATTGCAGAACACCCCAACCCATACCTTCATTTTTTTCAACAGACCCTAAAGAATGCCTACCAAAAATCAAGTCCGTAGAAAGCAATGCAGAAGTAGAGCAAATGAAAATAAAAGTGTCCAACATAAGCATCCATCTCTAGCGGAATTTGTAAAAAAAAGTTGAAACAAAACAGCAAATACAGTCATTTAGTGAAACAAAAGAAGTTTCAAGTAAAAAAAAACTTTGCCTCCTCTATCAAAATGTAAAACAAACCAGAAAACAGCTGTCACTACAGATAAAACTGCTTCTATACATCTTGATATAGTGCAAAGTAAGCATACCAAGAAAAGTATTTTAGCCAAAATATTCCGTCACAAAGTCCTTCAAAATCTTATAAAAACTGGAGAGAAACCAGGTTCAACCCTTAAAACGTATCGTAGGAAATTAATCTTAGAAGCGCTGACAGACTGTGCAATTCTTCTCAAAAGAAAGTTATTTATTTTAGTGTTTAACAAAATGAAATCACTAACAAAACTAAGAACTAATTATAAAAAAGACTTCTCAATAAACGAAATGTCAACAGAAAGAACTTCTTAAGTATATGCAGAGGTGAATGGAGTCACACTACAGGCACAGAACCATACTTTAATGAAGAAGCATACAAACAAAAGCAAACAAATACAATTGCCATACATAGCAGTGGTCGAGGTTATGAAAAAGTTAATAATACCATAATGGAACAAGAAGTACTCCTTACAAAAATATGCCCTGAAAACTTAGAATTACTCCTCCATTCAACTGAATCAGAACGTCTAGTGTACAAATGGCCATGCACGTCAATGTGTAACATTCCCAAAAAGAAATTCAAGTCTTTACGCCAATTCCTCAATCAATATGTGAAAAGCAAAGACAAAATCAAAATTAAACTACTGCAAAATATGGATACCTGTCCAGTACGCAAGTACACAGGACTACAAGGACATTCATTGGCCTGCATTACAGGACCTACTTGCAAAACCACCTTCCATGATATCAAAAGGATAACAACACATCATTCAACTATAAGAAATCTAGTTTATAAACTGTACTATGCTAAACGTCCTGCTTTAGCACTAGCCAATTTAAATAACATTCTTCTACAGGGTACAGTAAAAGACCTACTTGAAGAAATCGACTATATCCAACAAAAATATTTTGGAAGTGAAAAGCCACTTACAGAATGAAATAGCTGTAAACCAAATTAGTAACAATTCTATACATGGCAACCTTTTACTACACACATACAAAAAAATATACTACAATTTAAAAGTACATCAGCTGAAGTACCAAACCATGTGTGTGTATGTTGCCGCAGAACTTTTTATAAAAGTAACACAAAAACTGTAGACCTATCATACAAAATAGAAGACAACAAAGATTCTAAATGGTTTGAATTAGCTCACTTTATAGCAGAAAACACATACAAAATAACTGACCCCTTAATACTTTGCAGTTACTGCACTACAAAACTTGACAACAACCAAACTCCTTCATGTGCTATCACAAATAATTTGGAATTATATCCAAAACCAAAACCCCTTCAACGACTTAATTTATATGAGAGCATCATAATTCAAACAGTGCACCCATTTCAAGCAATAATACACCTTCAACCAAAAACTGCAAAATTACCTCCCTCTGAATTAGTGAAAGGTATTCGTGGAAAAGTAGTGTATTTACCATTAGATCTAAAAGAAAATGTGCATACTCCAGGAGTGCAACGTCCAATGCAGCAATCTTTAATTATCTTAGTAAATGGAGTACCTACACAAGACAAAAAAATTTGGCAACAGCTGGTAGATTTACATAAAGTTAGAGAAGCCTTGCAATATCTTAAAGAGAATAATGAATATTACAAAGAAATTAATATTGAAGAAAACTTGAAGGATACAAATGAAATAATTCAAGAGACAAAAGAAGCTGGTCAATTTGAGCTCCTAGATCCTGTTACAATATCAAATACTTTAGACCATTATACAATTCATCCATTGCACTCTAATGACACCATAGAAGATGCACTGGAAACGTACCAAATGCGTCAAACAAAAGGATAACCAATCAGCATATGGGAAAAAAGTATAGAAGCACGTGCTTTTCCTCTACTCTTTCCTACTGGCAAAGGAGGAAGGTACGATGATAGACCTATTCAAATATCAGCATCAGAATAATATCGCTCATTACGGATGTATTCTGAAGATCCCAGATTTAGACAAAATGTGGAATACATATTCCACCTACTCTTAGAAAGTGATCTAGCAACTTTATGTTACGGAGTTGCACACATTAAAATCAGGATCGCACTTTCAAAATATGACAGCTACACAATTATTACAAAAAGTTCAACAAAAAGATGAGTATTTACAATCAAATATTACAAATCTATTAGCAAATATGCGTGGTACTAAAGAGTACTGGTTTCAACGTTATGGAAATGTACGTTGTATGATCAGAAACCTTGGCCCACCCACTTGGTTTGTTACATTAAGTTGTGCAGAATATGCATGGGAAGATTTACATGATTTCCTACGCATATCAAACAAAACAAACAGATATACTAACACCTGGAGAACTTTGTTCTCTGGATCCTGTTAATGTTTCAAGATATTTTCACCATCGCTTCATTGCTATGCTACATTTTATTTGTAATAAAACTGTTCCCCCACTTGGAGAAGTGCAATACTTATTTTGGAGAAAAGAATACCAAGCCAGAGGAGCACCACATATCCACATGCTTTTATGGATTAAAGATGCTCCTAAATTTGGTCAAGACAGTGATGCCACTGTTTTACAGTTTATTGAAAAATATGTCACTTGTGAAATTCCATCAGAATCCACAAATAGTGATCTTCATGCACAAATTTTACAATTTCAAAGACACAAATGTGGTAAATATTGTTGTCGCAAATACAAAAACCAAGGGAAATACTACACCAAATGCCGATTTGGTTTCCCTAGACCAATTACAAATATAGGTCAAGTGAACAACCTCATGTCTTCAGTTAGACATAGTGTTAAAGGTAAGTCACCTAAAAATACATATTACATAAAAAGAAAAGAAGAAGACAAATATATCAATGATTACAATGCAATCATTGCCCACTTATGGAATGCAAACATAGATGTGCAGTACATTGCAGACAATTCTACTACAGTTGCATGATATGTCACAGCATACTTAACCAAAGCAGAAAAGACAGAGCTGCAAGACCTCTGGAATGACCTGTCATAAGATCAAACAGCGTCTCAGAAATGATACAGCTTGGGCATAAAAATGCTCTCCCATAGAGAATGTGAATCCTATGAAGCAGCGGATCGTTTAACTGGTACTGCATTGTATGGTAAATCTGAAAATATAGTATGGCTAAGTCTTGGTCCAGCTTAATCTAGAAAAAGAGTTCTAAAATCATACGAAGATATAGAAACAATAGCCAAACATGATCCCAACAGGCAAGACATTTTAAAAAACAATTTATTGGACACATACTACCCAAACAGGAGTACCACTTTGGAAACCATGTATCTATACCACATAGCCCAAAAGTACACATACAAAAATAATATAAAACCTGATGAAAAAAAGGTAAATACAGAGTGACAAACTGTGAAGGCAGCTTAGTAAAACTCACCAAACCAAATTTAATTAATCATATCAAATTGTCATTAAAGACTCCTCAACATAAAGAAGTATATTACATGTCCCTGCTACAACTCTTTAAACCATGGAGAAAAGAAGAAGAAATACTAGATAACTATGACTCGTATGAAGACGCTTTCAAAGCAAATGAAAGCACTATAACTGATGTAAACTTTACACAGTACAATACAATGTTTCACAATGAACAGAAACACGAAGAAGAACTCCAGGCCCAACTAGATGAGGACATTCCTGACAGTAGTCAACCTTCTGTAACAGGAAGCCAAGAATCACTGGGAGAACCACTAATAACAAATGAGGCAGAATTAGCTATGATGGAAGTAGAAAACACCATGTGTCAGTATGATACGATAAAGAAGACAACTATACTACAATCAAAACTAAACAATGAACAATGTAGCATTTTTCAAGAAGTAACAAAAGAAATTGCACATGATGTACAACATAAACAAAGAATGCACCTGCCAAAATTACAAACCTCTACTACTGTACGTCAGTGGTGAAGCTGGTTCTGGCAAAATATTCCTAATCAAAATCATTAAGTTCCTTCAACAATTGACAAACAACAAGCTGTCAGCTGTTGTCACTGCCCCCACAGGTTTAGCTGCCTACAACATAGGTGGTGTAACTTTACACCGATTACTACTCCTGCCAGTAGAACACCAAAACAAATTAGACTATTCCAAACTTTCTACAGAAGCTGCAAAGGAACTACGCAGAGTATTGAAACAAATGAAAATGCTACTAATAGATGAAGTGAGCATGGTGTCCAACCTAATGTTGGCTTTGATTCACCTCCGATTACAAGAAGTACTCAAAACAAACTATGAAGAGCTCTTTGCAGGAAAACACATTGTTTTCGGAGATCTTCTTCAATTCACACCAGTAAAAGGTGAGCCTATTATTAAAACATTAGGACACAAACGCTGCCGTAAAACTGTTGGCAGCATTGGAAATGTTAACCTTTGGCAACATTTCCAATACAGAGAATTAACAGAAAACATGCAGCAATCTGCAGATCTCACTTATGCCATCTTAAAAAGTATCAGAATTGGTATACTTTCTAAAGAAGCAGAAGCAATATTGAAAACCCGGCACATTCATGCACGTTATGGTGATAATGCATGTGCTACAGATGTGCTACAGATGTTATGGAACAATTAGCCCACAAAAATGTCAAGTGTATGGCCTTAATGCCAACTCTTGCAAGCTGTTTCAAATTCAATGAAATAATGTTAAGTAAAGAAATGCAACCAATAATGGAAATTAGCGCCACAGACAAACTAGATGTACATGGTATGACACTACCCATGTGTGACCAAGCCACAACAAGACTAAATAGTTTAGAAAACTCAATCTCAAACACAGCAGGCTTGGAAAAGATATTAAAATTATCCTTAAATTGCAGAGTAATGCTTAAACGTAACCTTGACGTGGACCAAGGACTAGTTAATGGAGCACTGGGTACAGTTGTTGGCTTTCAAACATACTCGCGTGACACCAAAATTCAGTTTGTCAATATTCTCTTTGACAAACTTTCAGAAGTCAAAAGGATAGGACGCTCAACAGCTCGATTCCTTCTCTTCAAAGACATGTATGTACGCAGAGAACAATTTTCTACAAACTCTTGCATACGCAGTCACCATTCATAAATCACAAGGTCTTACCCTAGTCAAAGCAATGATAGACATTGGTAACACAGTCTTTAAAGAAGGCATGAGCTACGTAGCAGTATCACGCTTACGTACACTTGACGGTCTATTTCTAATCAACTTTGATGCAAGTAAAGTAAACGCTGATATTCCTTGCATTTTAGAATACAATAGACTTCGCTCACTATACATCCCCATCTAAACACATATTCTGTACCACAAAAAGTAAAATGGTGTAAAAGAAAACTAAATCAAACAGAAATGCAACAGGATGTCACTGCAAATCCTCCAAAGAGAGTAAAAGAAACTAAAACTTCATCAAGTACCACAAACATAAAAGAACCCATTAGGGAAAGTAAACCAGGTACTTCATCAAAGAAGGAAGACAAACTAAAAAAAAAATCAATCAGATACAGAACTACCTGGTCCATTTAAACTCTCAAATATAGTTGGAGTAAGTTGCTACGGAAATGTAGCAATGAAATATTCTATTTCAATTGCCACCAATTTTTACAACATTTACTTACACAGTACAGACCAATTGTGTTTGCAAATGTTAGTACTTCACAGAAATGCAACAAACAATCCTGATAACACGTATAGTGTTTATGGAATAAGACAACAATTGGACTACTGTGCTGGAATAGGTAAATTCACTATAAACTCACAGGAAGATCCACAAGAATTTCTAATGTACTTGCTACAAGTACTTGAAAATAAAAACATACCTATAAATGAAATCTTTCAGATTTCATACATGTGGAAACATACATGCACTCTCTGCAACAATGTGACACAAGACCAAATCCCTAATGAACGTGTTATATATATATCAATACCTAAATGTGAATCCATTTCAGCATCTTGTACAAAATGCAAACCATGGTAGATTATGTACTACCTGCAATTCGGATAATCGCTCCACGTTACTAATACAAACACATAGTAAATACGTAATACTTATGCTTCTATGTTATAATGCAGACTGACTGGATTCACACATGGTCAAGTATCACTTGGTAAGAAAACCTTCACAACAGTAGGTATAATCTACCACACAGGAGCCACAACCAATTCAGGGCACTACACTGCATATATAAAAAAGAAATTTGGATGGTTTGAATGTAATGATAGTACCATTACTCTAAAGTAGAGATTACCAGAAAATCTTTCAAACGCTTATTTAATGTTCTTAAAAACAAAATTTTATGACTAAACTTTACTTAAACCTTAAGTTAACTTGTAGTAAAAAAATATAAACTGTTAGAATATTCCAAAACCTATTTGACTGCCCAAAGATTCTACAACAACTAATCAGATAAATGAATACCACTAAATTAGAGCAAAAAATAGACAGTTAGAATACGCCAATTGGTATCTAACTGTCCCAAAATTTTACAATATCCAAACAGATAAATCAATACCACTAAAATATATAAAAAAATAGACAGTTAGAATATGCCTACTGGTATCTAACTGCTCCAAAATTTTACAATATCCAAACAGATAAATCAATACCTCTAAAATATATAAAAAAATAGACAGTTAGAATATGCCTACTGGTATCCAACTGCTCCAAAATTTTACAATATCCAAACAAATAAAAGATATGTTACTGCTCCAAAAAACTGCAACAAGCCAATATATACAGCTTTAGCCAGAAACAAGTGAACACTGAAAACAAACAACTGTAGCATAACAGAAAAAGGATTTTTTAATCCAACATGGGTTTTTTTTTCTAACACAGACTCAATGATTTTAGCAACAAACACAGAAACTGAGAAAATTGCACAGTCCTCTGGTTTGCAATGTACTAAATATGAGGGTAAAAAAAAATGTTGATTATTCAATGTAATAAGTCATTACAAAATACCAATACTAACATGCTCTTTTCTTTTATCACAGAAATGAACAAGAAATACATGTACTCCAGTTACTAAACCAAACAGTAAGTATATTATAATAAGTACAACCATTGCAGCATATCACACCCATATTGGCTTATAACTTTGTTCCTTATAAATTTGTTTTTGATCCCAAAGTTATAAGCCACTATGAGTGTGATATGCTGCGGTGGTTGAGGCCAGGGCATAGAGTCTTGGGTGCATGACCATAGAGTCAAACATTTCAACTATGGCCTATGGGAACTTTTAATGTCCGCGGACATAATGAGTGTTCTTAGAACACTTGCAACTTGCCAGAGAACAATACGGACAGCGTCCTCAGGACAACCCCATTTTGTTTATTTACGAACATTTCAGGACACCACGAGTGCTCTTAGAACACATTCAACTTGCCAGAGAACAATACGGACAGCGTCCTCAGGACACCCCCATTTTGCTTATTTACGAACATTTCAGGACACCACGAGTGTTCTTAGAACACATTCAACTTGCCAGAGAACAATACGGACTGCGTCCTCAGGACACCCCATTTTGTTTATTTACGAACATTTCAGAACAGCCGTAATGTCCGCAGACAAATCTCTACCACATAAAAAATACATTTAACCTATCTCATACTCTCCCACCCTCCCAAAACACTCTTACACACCGACACACTCTACTAAATACAAATCTTAAACCAAGTTTCACCACGCTGTCCGCAGACGTCCGTGAATCCAAGATGGTGGGCGCTACCGAAAATCTGATGCGCTTCACGCTCTACGCCGTCCAAGCAGCGAACACGCTGCATGTCCGCGGACATGACGCAAGCCGATTGGCCAATCAGGACACTGTCCGCGGAGAGAACAGGGAAGTGTACACAGATATCACAAACTACTTTTTGGTCATTTTAAAAAAGAAATTGAAAAAAAAAATGGATTTTCACCAACTCTGGAAAAGCAAGCATTCGGGACCAAGCCACTACTCCTAGTCCAAATTTGGTGACAATCCGTCCAGCGGTTTGGGCTGTAGGCGCGAGCAAAGTTTTTTCCCCATTCAGTCTATGGGAAAAAAAGAAGTTTTGGGACCCCCCCTATAACTTTGCCCCCCCTGGACGAATCCTCACCAACCTTTGCAAAATATTTCAGAATGGGCCATATACTTTTTTTGCAAAGTTTGGTGAGGATTCATCTAGGGGGAGCGAAGTTATAAGCCGCCCAAAAAGTGCTCTTCCTATGGAAACAGCAACTTAACCATAACTACACAGCCACTCCCATGGCTGTGTAATATATATATATATATATATATATATACATATACATATGATACATTCCTCACCGTAATCTGATGCTTGTATCTGCTTAGATTCACATGCTATGCATAGGCTGACATCTAGTGGAAGCTGCGGAGTATTACAGTTTGTTTTTCGAAACTCGAAAAAGGGCGTCGACACAGGGCGTGCCAGTAATACTATCCCTAGTGTGACGTCCACTGTACCCATGATCCCTCACGCATCTAGGACCCTCAGATTGTATTTTTTCTGACATGAGGTAGCATGAGGAATAGCGTGAGTACAGATAATCCAAGCAGATAGATAGAAAGGTAAGACTACAAGCATCCATGCGCCTTCTCTCAGAGGGGAGGAAGGGTGGGTCGCATGCGAATATAAGCAGATACAAGCATCAGAAATACGATTACGGTGAGTAATGTATCCCTTCTGAGGCTTATGGAATCTGCTTAGATCACATGCTGTGCATAGATTAGCGAGCAGTACCTGAAGAAGGAGGTGGGATGTGAGAAGGGTCATGAGCAAATAAATGTCTTAGAACCGCTTGTCCCACTTGTGTATCTGTCTTGGAATGAGTGTCAATGCAGTAGTGCTGAGTGTGAATAGAGCTCCAAGTAGCTGCTTTGCAAATGGTGTCAAGGGGTACATTTGCAATGAAAGCCAGAGTGGCCCCAATGCCTCTTGTAGAGTGGGCCCTAGGCGTGAAAGGCAGAGTTTTTTCAGAAAGTGAGTAACACAGCTGGATACAGTTAATAATCCACTTAGAGATGGCACCTTTAGAGACGCGAGCCCCCTCTCTGCCTGTAGCTACGGAGACAAACAGCTGATCTGTTTTCCTTAGCGGTCTGGTCTTGTTTACATAGTAGAGGACCGCCCTACGCATATCTAGTGTGTGTAGTTTCACATGAGCCGAGCTTTGTGGGTCTTGGAAGAAAGCCGGAAGCTCGATGGACTGGTTCACGTGGAATTTTGAAATAAACTTAGGTGAAAACCTAGGGTGTGTGCGTAAAACCAGTTTATCCTTATGGACAGTAAAGAAGGGACCTTGCACTGACAGAGCCTGAATTTCACTGACCCTTCTTATAGATGTAATTGCTACTAAGAAGGCCATTTTATAAGTCAGGTGTTTGAGAATGCTTTTATGCATGGGCTCGAATGGGGGGCCCATGAGCTTAGATAGCACCACGTTAAGGTCCCATCCTGGTGGTGGGTTTGAAATTGGAGGGTGAAGTCTCTTTACTCCTTCCATGAAGGCTTTAACTACTGGTACTTTCCACCACGATAACTTGTTATGGGAAGTGGTGTATGCTGACAGGGCTGCCAGGTGTACCTTCAGTGAGTTAAAAACCAGTCCTGCGTCCAGCAGGTGCAGCATGTATGTAACAATAGTGGAAGGAGTGCAATCAACTGGGTTGATTTGTTTATTCTGGCACCAGATAACGAATCTCTTCCATTTGTCAAAGTAGCAGTGCCTTGCGTTAGGTTTCCTAGATTCCTTTAGGATGACCATACACCTCTGTGTTAAATTGAGATGTCCGAACTCTATGACCTCAGGAGCCATGCTGCCAGGTTCATTGAGTTGGATTGAGGATGCACTGTTTGACCTTGGTGCTGGGACAGTAGGTTGTACCAGCCCGGAAGTTTGATGGGTTCGCACACCACCAATCTGCGTAAGTGTGGGAACCACGGTTGTCTTGCCCACATGGGAGCAACTAGGAAGAGCGTCATCGATTCTCTGTTCATCTTGTTGACCACCTTCCTGATTAGAGGAGTTGGTTGAAAAGCGTACGCAAACATCCCTGACCAGTTCATCCACAGGGCGTTCCCCTGGGAGTCTGAACCTGGATGCAAATCCTGGCCATTGTCTGTTTTCATTTGTGGCGAATAGGTCTATAGTGGGGAAACCCCACTGAGAGAAGATATCTTCTACGACTTCTCTGTGTAGACACCATTCGTGTTCCTCTGGGAGGGGCTCTCTGCTCAGAGCATCCGCTAGGGAATTGAGATCCCCTGGAACTTGTTGCAATGACAGGAAGATGTTCTGTCTGAGTGCCCATATCCAGATTTTCTGGGCAAGCTTGGACAGATTTGGCAACCAAGTCCCTCCTTGCTTGTTCAGGTAGAACATGGCTGTAGTGCTGTCCGTCCGGATTTCCACTGACAGATTTAACAGGTAGGGCTCGAACGCTTGAAGTGCTCTGAATACTGCCAGAAGCTCTAACAGGTTGATGTGATTCTTGGCCACTGAGTGCGACCAGAGACCCTGAGCTGTGTGGTGGAGATGGTGAGCTCACCACCCAGTCAGGCATGCATCGGTTGTGACTACCGCCTGTATCTCGGGATCGTTAAAGGGTTTCCCCTTGGACAGATTCTCTCTTGTCCACCAGTGAAGGCTTTGTACAAGTGCTGGCGAAACGACCACTAGATCGTCCCACTGACCACTTGCCTGAGACCACTGTTTCGCCAACCATTCTTGCATGGGACGCATGCGCAGGCGCGCGTGGGCGACCAGGTAAATACATGACGCCATCATGCCCAGCAAACACATTGCTTTGCGTACCGTTAACTGGCGACCGGACTGATATTGCGGAATTTGCAGCAGTATATTCCGAATTCTTTCCTCGGAAGGAAAGGTCAACCCCTCTTGAGTGTCTAGGATAGCTCCTAGGAACTGTTTGGATGTGCTTGGCACAAGACTTGACTTTTTCTCGTTTATTGAGAAGCCCAATTCGAAGAGGAGGTCGATTGTCCTTTGAATGTTTGCTCTGCAAATTACTGGGGTCTCCCCCGTGATGAGCCAGTCGTCCAGGTAAGGGTACACCGGTATTGCCTCCCTGCGTAGGTGTGCTGCCGCCACCGCCAGTACCTTGGTGAATACCCTTGGAGCCGTAGCTATCCCGAAGGGCAGTACCTTGAACTGGTAGTGCTGACTGTCCACCTTGAAGCACAAGTACTTTCTGTGCGCTGGGAACATGGAAATATGAAAATAGGCATCTTTCATGTCCAATGTTGCCATGTAATCCCCCTTTTTTAGGAGGGGGATTACCTCCTGGAGAGTAGTCATGCGAAACTTTTGGGGCTTGACATACTTGTTTACAGGCCGTAAATCCAATACTATGCGCATTGTCAAATCTTTTTTTGGCACAAGGAAGTAAGTTGAATAAATACCCTTGTTTACCTGGTGTCCCGGGACGAGTTCTATCGCGTCCTTTTTCTAGCAGATTGATGATCTCCTCGAGGAGGATCTTCTGGTGGTCCAAAGAATGTATTTTCTGTCGTGGAGGATGGTTTCGGGGACGCTCCAATAGTTCTATGCAGTACCCTGTGGATACTGTGGACAGCACCCATCTGTCTGATGTGATCCCTTCCCAAGCTTGGGTGAAGTTGGAAATGCGTCCCCCTACTGGGTTTGCGTGAGAAGGGACCCTGAACTGAGCGTCACTGTTTTGGTGGAGGCGTGCCACCTCCTCCTACTGGGGCTGCCTCTACCTTTCCCACATCCTCTTTTATTACCCCTGGGTAGACTGTTGGTTATTATTGCTCCACGGTGTACCTTGCCCCTGGGAATAGTTAGATCCTCTCTGGGAATTTTGGCCGCGTGGGCGACGAAAATTGCCATTCCCCCTCTGATTAGGGGGTTTATTGGTTAGTTGGCCTAGGGATTTGAGTGTTTCATACTCGTCCTTGGCATTTTTCAGCACGTCCTCGACCGCCTTACCAAACAGATCCAGCTCCACCGGTTTATCTAACAATGATGCTTGGGTTTCAGCCTTGAATCCAGACTGCCTTAACCAAGCGTGTCCCTTGATAACAGTTCCTTCTGCTATCAATCTGCCGGCGTTATCCGCGGCATCAAAGGTTGCCTTTAGAATGCAACCGGACACGGCTCTTCCCTCCGCCGAAACTCTTGCCAACTGGCTCTTTAAGGGTTCTGGGGCGGAGTCTATGAGTGCCGTGACTTCTTCCCATTGATGGCAGTTGTAGCTGGCCAAGAGGGTGGTGGAGTTGGCAATCCTTGCCTGGTAGGCGGAAGTGGAGGCTACTTTCCTGCCCAACCCATACAGTTTCTTGCTCTCCTTGTCAGGAGGAGCTTCGGACGATGACAAGGGTGTTCCAGCCCTCTTACGGGTGTTTGTAACAACTAGGGAGTCCGGCTTCAGATGCCCACTTATATACAGTGGGTCTGATTGGGCTGCCCTGAAAAGTTTCTCAATCCTGGAGTTCACTGCTCTGGTGAGGTTAGGATTTACGAGTGAAGGGTCTATTCTCCTCTGAATAAACTTCAGGATAGGGATGGCCTAAGCAACAGGCCTCCTTTCTCCCACTAACACTTCAGCGAAGTCCCTCTCCTCTTGAGCACCCTGGGTGTCAATGTGGAAATGTTGAGCTGCTCGAGACAGCACTTCATTCAGGAGAGGTTGGTTGTCGACAGGGGAGTCGGTAACCGGGGGTTCCTTCTCTACCGGGGAATCTACTCTGTAGGTTTCCGGGTCATCCTCATCCAGTTTGTTCTTCCAACATGCCCAAATCTGGATCCTCACAAAAGGATGTCTCTCCTTGATACTGAGAGTAGGGATGTACATAGAAGGGGTCCGAAGACCGTGTTGGTGTTTCAAACCGGGACTTTTTACTTGGAGGTATAGGATCCTTAGAGCCTGAGGGTGCTGACCCGTCGGGAGTATAAGAGGGAAAGTGTTAAGGGTTTTTTGCGTAAAAATCTGCCAATGATGACATCCTTGACATGACCCTGTCTATGTCATCACTAGACCATTCTCTAGAACTGGGGATGACCCTTTCTGGAAGTTTCTCTGACTTATCCTGACTAGACTTGGTGGTCTGAGTAGGGGTTTTTGTGATAGCAGAAGACTTGGACTTGTCTGTCTGTTTCTGAGGAGTGGAGTGTCTTAAAGGTGTGGAAGTAGGCAGAGGCTGCTTCCTTTGTTGTTTTCCCCCTCCCTGTGAGTGGAAGAGTGTTTTCCCAGTTTTTTCACCCCTACGGAGCCTTTCGACGCCTGGCGTCGAGGTTCGGGTGTAGTGTCCCTATCCTTCGAGTGTGGAGGTAGGAGTTCGGGAGCCGCCGTACCGCGGTCTGCGGGCGCCGACTCCTGGAGTGCGGTCTGGGGATGGAAGTCGGCTTCGTCCTCTGACGATCGAACTTCCGTTACCTTGGGGAGCGAGGCACTCTTGGCAACAGTGGATGATTGCCTGGAGTCATGCGGCGATCGTGATCGAGAACGCCCAGAGGATGCCGATTCGGACCGTTCTCTATGTACCTCTTTCCGAGAACTCGACGTGCGCGTCGAGTCCCGGTTGGACTTCATGTGTTTTGTGGAAGTGCTTTGGGAAGCGCTTGTGTCACCGGGGGTCTTCCCCATAGCCGCCCTGCCGGACGACCTTCCGAGGTCGGGGACTTGCGCTCGGCTGTCTTTCGACGCCATAATGCCCTCGCCGTCCGAAAGCACGGCGTCGCTGCCATCGCTGAAGGCGCCCTCCACTGCCATGGCCTCTTGACGCCTGGCGTGGTGGGCCCAACGCTTGATCGGATGGTCCTTAAGTGTTTTGGGTTTAAACCTACTACACGCTCTGCAGTTCGCCTCGGGGTGGTGCCTTGGCAAGCAGAGATTGCACGTGGCGTGCCTGTCGACCCAAGGGTATTCGCGGTTGCACTTGGGGCAGAATTGGAAAGGGGTACCCTCCATACGCACCTTGTGGCAGCAGGCTTGTAAGTGTAGGAATATATAAGAATGTACCTATATACCAAAAGAGTGTACAGTATGTCCACCCCCCACTTTCCCTACTTGCAGGGCCGAGGCCAGCGGCCTTCCAAGGCCCGGGCCGAGGCCAGAGGCCTTCCTAGGCCCAAATCCGTCGTGCAGCTGTCGACGGTCGAATTCTTCTCCGGGCCGGCGTCGAGTATGGAAGTTCGGTGACTCGACGTTGGGGTGGGGAAATGGGTAAATTTAACAATATTTAGCAAAAGTATGGCTAAGGCCAGGGAACTCCGCGAAATGCTTCCGACAAGAATGGCGGAAAAAACAATGTTAGGGTCCTAGACGCGTGAGGGATCATGGGTACAATGGACGTCACACTAGGGATAGTATTACTGGCACGCCCTGTGTCGACGCCCATTTTCGAGTTTCGAAAAACAAACTAATACTCCGCAGCTTCCACTAGATGTCGCCCTATGCAAAGCATGTGATCTAAGCAGATTCCACAAGCCTCAGAAATATATATATATATAATCACTAACAAAAAACCTTGGTAACGGGATGTTATGGTTAAGTTGCACTACTAAAAAACCTATAACATTCAATGGAAAAACGTTGCTACAGGGACGTTATGGTTACAGGTAAAAACCTTAAAAACCCACAAATTCGCAAGTTATGGTACGGTACGCAACCATAACTCGTGCTACCACTGTGCACTGCAAGGACACACCCATGACATCAAAGATGACATCACAAATGCCAAAATGCGGAGAACAGTGGTGACGGCAGCATACGACAGCATCAACTTTTGCGCGTAGGCCCTTATTTTGGGAACACCATCTGAACAGCGGAAAAGTGCAGTTTTTTGCAATGTTAAGATTGGTTTTCCGAAAGTACACGCTTACAAACACACCACAATGTGCCGTTGTACATATATGTATCTTTTTTCAAAAATACAGGTTTGTTTGCCGAGTGCAAGTTCTCCACAGCAGTCCTACAAAGGTGCACACTGCAAAGTTCCACCACAATTTCTTTGTAGCTTCCCAAAACAGAGTAGGAGGCCACAGTACTGTGCCCTGTAAGTGAGGTGGGACCGAGTCTGCTGTGCTGCATTTTCTTTGCAATTAATGCCTACCCAGCTCAGTTCGCACTGTAATTATGAAAAGTATTAACTACCGTTCCTGTAATGCACACCCTAAGTTGCAATAGCCCCCTGCAGTGGCCTATCAATGATCACACCAGACGTGAAGTTTAATTTCCTGTGCTTTAATTAACTCTTCACAAATAGCACTGCCGTCAAATTTTAGTCACCTGGCATCATACATTTCAGCATATACTTATACGAATGTTATTGTCCTGCTGATGGCCCCTATATTTAGGGGAGTCAAAGACTGTGGCGGAAGGTTGTAGGGGAGACCGTATGACAGCCTACTGCTGCCTAGCTTGCCAGGCTGACAATGTGCTCAGAGGGAGCTGGCACACATGATCTCACAGGTTCTCCTGCGTAACGTCCGCCGGTACCTGCCTAATGTCCTTTACTTTTCAACCCCATTATGCCATTCTGTAGGTAGCATGCTGCAAGCGGTATTATGTGCTACGTGCGTTTCTTCAACTACGGTGAAGGACATACCCCAGTAAAGCACAAAGATTTCTTCCTCCCTTTCCTCTTCCTTCTTTGTAACACGCCATCAGCGGTTGCTGTTAGAATGTTCCACACACATCTACCAATCACATTGAAAAGATCTCCATTGAACTATATTAGTTTTGTACACCAGTCCTCTGTGTACATACCACATCCAGAAGCGGTATTGGGCAATTCCTCAGCCTGCACACTACCGTTTCCATGGCCATTCTCAAAATCCCTGGATGGGGATTTCGTGCTGCGTGCGGCCGTAACTTAATAAAGTACAACCAAAGTGGGGGAGGTCGTTTGTGCGGACAGCTCTGAAAATTGCATATTATGTTTTAAGTTGTATTGTAGATGCTTCTACTAAACACCCTTTCTTTCAGTTTTCAATTGCTTTTGTGTTTGCTTGTTCTCACATTGTCACAATGAAGTCTTTAACGCATCCCGTAGGAGGGCAAAAAAAACAGTGTTACCAATGGTGTACAACGAATACCTTCTGCTTGCAAAGACTCAGCATTTGCACAATGACTGGGTTCCTTGTTGCTGAGAAATAGCCCACCAGCGGACAAAAAAAATGTACATGCTTCTGTTCAAATGACACCTTCCAACCTCTGGCTCAGAACAACTACTATTATGCACGAGAAAAGCACCTTTGTACTGTGACAAAGCATCTGCATAACATTTAGCAACCTCTTCAGTGGACGGAGGATGCGTAAACAAGGCAGGTAACCCATATACATGCCGCCGTACTTCATGATGATGACATCGCCAGTATTAAAATGGGCCATGTCTCTTGAAAGGGCATGCATATCGGCAATACGGCCATCGTACACAGCGCACCAGAATTGCCCATCAAAGTGTCTTACCTGGGCAAACTTGTGCATATGTAGCACAAATGCATCACCCAAAGGCAACTCGAGGCATTTCGCCATGTCTAACAGCCTCACTACGGAGAGCAATATACAACAGTATGACCGGGCCTTTGTGTGAACCACGCCCACAGTACCTGATTTCATATTCCCCACAGTTCCATTTTGATTGGCCCGCATGGTGAGACGTGCAGATTGTAGCACGTGCGCATCCGAAAGTATGGCAAAGGCCGCGCCCCAGTGAAAAAGGAGGAGTCCCTCTCCCTATGGCCACCCTTGTCTGTGACGCACACCCTGCGCACCTCACTGGACAATGCCCACAGTCCCATTTCCATTGGACACCATGGTGAGAAGAGCTGAATATGCACTTGCGCTTTCCCAAGTATCGCTACTGGTGCGGCCCACTGAACCATCAACAATTCTTCCCTTTCCACTTCTTTCCTTCTTGCACACCGTCGTTATGTTCTCTTACAATGTTGCAAATGCATCCACCAATTACATTAAAGAGCTCTCCATGTAACAGCATGAGTTTTCAACACCAGTCCTCTGCATACACACCACACCCAGAAACGGCATTGTGCAATACTTCAGCCTGCACAGTCCCATTTCCATGGCCATTGTGTAAATTCCTGGATGAGGTTTTTGTGCTGCGTGCCGCCGTGGACGGATACATTTCAATTTGGTTTTTAACGAAGGCTGCCCAAAGGCTTTGTTTTTTTAAATTTCTTGTTTTAGATGCTAGTAGCGAGAAACCTTTTTTCTGTTTTTTCATTAGTTTTCTGTCTTCTTACAGTCACAATATAACAGTAAACTCTTCAACGCATACTGTAGATTGGCAAACAAACCACATTGCCAATGGGCGAGAAGGAAAGGCCATGTCCATCAATAAACTCTGCATTTCCACAACTAATGAGGTCATTGGTGCAGAAGAACATCCCACGCGAGTGCACACAATCTGACAGGTTTCTGTTGATGAGATACCTCCCAGCATCTGACTCGGAACAACATTCATCACCAGTCACCCATACTCTTCTTGGTAGTATAGATGAAACGAGCACCTGGGCAGTTGAAAAAAGGCGACTCACTGCATTCAGCAACTTTCTGATTCAACGGAACCTAAACAAGGCGCACAACCCATATGGATACTGCAGTAGTGAAGGACGACGACATCCACAGTCCCAAAGGTGGTCAAGTCTCTGCAAAGTGTGTGCATATAGGCGAAACTGCACTCAGACACCGTTCCACAAGGCGTGCACTCCTTCCAAACCAAAATTGCCATCAAAGTGTCTTTCCGAAGCATACTTGTGTAGATCGAGCAAACGCATCACCCAAAATCAACACCATGCGTTCGCCATCTCAGCCACCCTCACTATGCACATTAATGGAACACTGTATGACCGCCCCTTTCACTGAAACACACCCTCAATACCTGATTGGATAATCTCCACAATCATATTTCTATTGGGCAGCATGGTGAGAAGCACACAATGTGGCATATGCGGTTCCCAAATTGCACGCAGGGCTGTGCCCCAGTACGGTAGCAGTCTTTCCTCCCTTTCCACTATTTCTTTCTCCACCAGTACCTGATTGGCTACGTGTAAACAGTCACACACGCATCCTCCAATGGCATTCAAGATCTTAGCATGTAACACTGTGGGATCTACGCAACACTTCACAAGTACCGTTACTAAATCAGCCTGCAAGTAGCCAGACATTGGAAAACACTTGTAGTAGAAAGTTATGTGACAGAGTGCAAAGTGTTTGCATCCACATTCACCCACATGAGCACCCAGCACGAAAAAATGTAGGTATGCTAACTTCTCCCACAGCATGTGTACAACTCTTGTTAGGAACACCTCTGCGCACGGTATCTGCCACTGAGCGGCCATTACGTTCTTTACAAGCAAACTGGATGCTTTCCCATCCCCTACCATTAAGTAGCACTTCAGCGATATGTGCTTGCAATGTTCTTATTTGCTCACATCATATATTGTAATATTGAAACAGGAACTCTTTGCTTTCCTTACGACAATTCTATGAAATGTTTTACCCACTAACCCACATCCTACATAAATCATAAAACAACAGCACCAACAGCACCAATAGCAGCATCGAATGTATCGCACTAGGCGAAAGGGGTTTTCCTACGTGCACAGCTGCACTTATGTCTAGGCACCACTATTGCCACAGTTTTCTTTTAAAGCTGCCCCTTTCTACTGCCGGCCCTCTGGAACGCATCCAAAAGAGAAGTATGCGATTTAGGATGCTATATGGCCTGCACTGAAATATCACCAATAACTCCCAGTGGCTGCTAAAAATAAAGTGAGAAGACTCTGCATTATGCAAAAGGCCTTCTGGGCTTTGGGACTTCAATACGTCCAACTATGACTTCCTATATATTTGTATGCGCGAGTGCTTCCCTTATCCACCTCCAACTCCCTCAGGGCCACGCACTTCTACAAATAACTAGTTTGTGGTAGGTATGCTTCTTCGCCTGTACCCTCCCTCTGTAACAGCCTCCCTGGCTCCTGCACTTGAGGGGTATCATCGGCATTTCAAAAAGCACCTCAAACCCTTTCTCTTAGCGTCTGCTGTTTATTACCCTCTCCCCAGCTAACTGCCTGACGTACACTCATTCTGCACTACTTACCGCGCAACTCTGGTATGTCGGTCCCATATCGCCTAACCCCACCACACGAACCGCTGCACTGGCTTTCAATCACACCCTGCACTTAAGGACTGTTTTTTGTATGCCTCACAGTTCATCCACCACCTGTTCTGTACACTCACCTATTCACTTGTCACAATTGGGCCTTTGTTCTTATTCCCATATACTGTACCTTCCCCTCCCTCCACCCATGCCCTTCGGCTACGTAAGTCACACCTGTCCTACCAGCGTAGTTGTCTCTATCTCCCCTCTGTTTCCCTTCCCTTGGCTCGGTCCGCTTTCCTAGAATTGTGTGTAGGGGCATGACAAATGCCACAGCATACAATTGCACATCAAGTGATGTCATACACAGAGTGCATGTACAACAGTACAATGCCTGCCACCTATCCCATACACTGCAAAGTGTTTGTTTGTTTTCCGCAATACCCCACTTACTGTACACTTTTGAAAAAATAACACGTACATGCAGCACAGCTTCCATGTTACCAACTTCAAACAAATGCATACATTGCATGCATACACCCAAATTGCCTGCCCCTTAGCTTGCACACTTCCACAATACCTTCTGCATTTCTTTCTCCAAAGAGAACTTCTGGCACAGCGTTTCCGTACACGCCAGACACCCCAGGCTTATAGAGCAGTCTCTTTTGCTCCACAGTTTCATTTTCATACCTCCCATCGGACAAAAGTCTGCTTGTGGCACATGCAAGCTTGCAAGTACACCTTAATCGGCTGAGTTATCATGCTAGGGAAGGAGGGGGGGTGGGTAGGAGGGGAACTGTAAATCAGTGTAGGGGTTGGGGTGTGTAAAACTGTCTCAAAAAAACAATGTTTTTTTTTGGGTCCTGGTTCTGTTATGTAAGTGCTTTCATACAATTTT
Organism: Ambystoma mexicanum; assembly: GCF_040938575.1. Taxonomy (NCBI): domain Eukaryota; kingdom Metazoa; phylum Chordata; class Amphibia; order Caudata; family Ambystomatidae; genus Ambystoma; species Ambystoma mexicanum. The sequence continues at coordinate 917,102,371 of NC_090926.1, read as the reverse complement.
TTTTCTCAATCAATAACGTTCTGTTTCCTTATCCTCCTCACATTTGTACGTACTAAACGTTGACGCCTCTCTTACAGTTCTACAAGATTGTCTGCAAATCTTACTGCAGAATTGCAAACTAAACAGCACTACCAATGGAGGTCCAAAAAATAACATTTCCTTGCGATCAATGACAATCTTGCACGTTAATACTGTCATAGTCGGTGCAGAACATCCCAGAACTGCACATAAAGTCACACAAGCCTCTGTTTATTAAACAACTCCCACACTCGGGCTGTGGGCAACTTACACCAGCATGGTTCCAAGCACCTTTTCGTCGTAAGGAGAAGAAAATCACTGTGGCAGTGGGAAAAATTTGCATCACTGTAGACGGCCCCTACTTGTGGTGATGTAGCAAACGTGCGCATGACATCTAGGCCAAATGTAGTGCTGCATAATGCACTACCACGACATCCACTGTACCGACAGATGCCACACATGTACATAGGAGAACCATAGCACCGAAACCCCACTCATACACTATGCCCCAAAAAGCCTCCACTCCTCCCAACTAAAGGTTAGTATCAAAGCCTCTTCCCACAGCATACCTGTGCATATCTTGCACAAAGGTATCAGCCACGATAATAACTCTGCCTCTCAACATTTGGAGACCTCTAACACCGCCCCTTCCTGTCACCCACACCCTCCACACCTCATTTGATAATCCCCACAGTTCCATTTGCAAAGGCATCATGGTCAGAAGGACACATTGTACCACATGCGCATCCCACCTACAGCAAGGGGCACACCCATTAAAGCTGAGGCACTCCTTCTTCCGTTTCCACTATTATATATACAGCACTCCCGCATTACATACTATTTAATAGGCACAGACGCATTTAGCATTCACATCCAAGTACTCCCCATCAAACACTTTCATTTCTGCACTACACTGCAGACATACCTTTACACACTCGCAGTGCAGGTCTGGTGTCATGTGAAACCACCTCCACGTAACGGCTCTCCTAAGTGATCCACTATTTCATTGTCCACATTCGCCCACACCAGTACCCAACACCACCAACTGCACGTACCAGTGTTTTATTTTCCTCCCAACACTCCAACTGCAAAGATACAGTACTTCCAAGAGTACGATATTTACTAATCTGCGCAATGCACACTACTCATGCACATGCACTATACAGTTCAACCCTATGCACTACAACACACACACTTTCTCAACACAGCACTGCATAACTGTACACTCCATAAGCTCCTGCCATGCACTGATAAATGTACTATGTATGAACAATGAACACACCCATGGAATCAACAATGCATGCACAACTCACAAACCGCACACAAAAGGCAACATTTTAAGGACCACTTACAGGCAACCCATACACGTCTTTGTGCAAGGCTTCCAGCCATGCATCCAAGATGCTAAGGCCTCACCACACATAGAACACCCTAGTACACCTCACGTTGTACTCCTGTCATGTGTCATGGATTCCCCATCTGCAAATGAGCCTGCCATCTTTCACCCAGGGAGCATCTTTGCATGCAGGCCACATGACCATGGCTCTGCTAAACGGTGTGTCCGTAGCTCTGTACATTGTCCATTATGCAACTTTGCGATGGTAAGCAATTCCTTTCATAGTGCAATATGATAACACACTTCCTCAGTCAATGGTCATGTAAAGGGAATCCCATATTGAAAGCACATGCTGACATATGCCTACCTAAAATGCAACACATGCATTTGCCTACACCATGTGCTTGTGAACACATAGCACCTCACTTCAGGTGCTCCAGCAAGTGTCAAATAATCTCTGCACACATTATTTAAAGGTCACCATCCTCCAAGAGATACAAAGGCAACTCTGCAGGGCTGCATTATGGTATGCTGGCTGCCGTCAAGGGATACGCTCTTGGGTGCATAGCTCACAGCCTTTGGCCATGTACCCAATAGTCTAGTCCTTATCCACATCCACCACAACAAAACTCTCTCATTAAGTGGAACATTTGCCACATACCAGAATCCACAAACGTAACATATAATGGGTGCTTGAAAAGGCAACTTGTGACAAACTGTAATAGCGTCATGTGGCTCCCTAATGTCAACGGTGGTGGAATAATGTACACCATATACAAATGCATGCATTTGAGGTCACTGGTGCTGTTCTACCACGTCTACAAGCTCCTGCACAACCATATATTAAACGTCACCACCATTTGACACATACATACTTAAAACTAGATGTCTGCGTTATGGTGGCGTACTACAGTGCATGCCTAGGCTCTTTGAGTCCTCGCCTACACCCTGTGGCCTTTTGCCATACACCCAACAGTATACACCTGGGCCACACCCACCACTACATAACAGAGTCATGCAAGTGAATAATTGGCCAGGTACATGCAGGTCACCCCTAGCCACTTCTAATCACCCAGTACTTAACCACGACACACACAGGACACACTACACAAGTTGACACTCTATGAGGTCCAGGCATCCAGTATGCAGTGTAAACATTGCAACCAATCCCCATACCCAGGAATCCAACATGTTATGCAATAATCACAAATGCCACATCAAAGGCAACAATGTCAAACCTAATTCACCCCAGAGCACATATTTTGCAGTGCACTGTACCCACCCATTCATCAAAGGAGCTACGGGCGTAGCACACGCAACACGCCGTACTACAGTAAGTTTCAATGTTCATGTCGTCTTCATTGTACTCCCCTTCTACCATTGCTGTACGGGTACGGACCGCTTGGCCCTCACCAAACACACTATTACAACCCATCTTCTAGTCCTCATGTCATGTGTAATGCACTCCCCATCTCTAATAGCGCCTGCCAAATTCCACCCCTTGTCCACATATTCACATGCATGCATCCATGTCATTGTGTTGCATGTGCTAAAGGGTACGTATGTAACTGTATACATTATCCATAGTGCACATTTGTAATTCAGAAGCCTTCCTTCCACAGCGCAATTTGTTACAACACTTCCTCAAGCAAAGGTCGTACTAGGGCATAACCAAAGCAAACTCAAAAGGTGACGTGTGCCTCCCTGTTGTGCAACAGTGCCACTAATAAACACCATATGCTAATGTACGCATAGCACCTCACTTTTGTGTTCTATCAAGTGTACAATATCGTCCACAACCATTGTGTGCTACTCACCAACTTCAAACGTATGCTATGTAACAACTGCATGATCACTGCATTATGTTCTGGTGGCTGTCATGCAGGCCTAGCCTGTTGGGTGCATGGCCTACGGCCTGCGGCCTTGAACCCAACAGTCTAGATCTACGCCACACCCACCACAAAGTAACAGAGCCATACAGGAGACCATGTACGCATATACCAGACATCAGAAAGACAACATACGCACCAGAACTTCCACCCAACCGCATTATAAGCATACCAACCAAAGAATACAATCTTCACAACATTGGGCCTACTCCCAACACTCTACTACGTGCACAACTTAACACAGACATGCAGGAGAACACGTAGCCATATACCATACATCAGAAAGGCAACATATGCACCATCACTTCCACCCAACCACCACACCATAAATCAGCGAGGCATACACACGTGTTGCACTTACCATAATGCATAAACATATCACTATTTTTGCCACTGCTACCCACTTCCTATCACAAAGCATTATAAACATACCAACCAAACAAGACACTCTTCACAACACTTACCCTGCTCCCAACACTCTACTATGTGCATACATGAAACGCTGTGTATGGCACTGCAACACTCACTAATCTGGGCAATACACAATAAACAAGCACATACCAGGTGCCCCGTCACCTCTTACGGCTCTATGCCATTGTGTTGCCTGTGCAGAACGGTATGTGAGTGGCTGGGTAGATTCTCTAGCAAATTTGTCATGCTGAAGACGTCCTTGCATGGCGCAATGTGTAACACCACTTCCTACAGCAAGGGTCTTACAAGGGTCTAACCAAAGGAAACACAAATGGTCTCATTTCCTCCCTATTGTGCAACAAGGCCCATCATTAACACCATACGCTAATGTATGCATACCAATACACTTCTGCTGTTCTACCAATTGTACAATGTCCTCCTCAACCATTGTGTAATACCCACCAACTTGAAAGGCATGCAGAGTAACAACTGCATCAGTGCATTATGTTCTGGTGGCTCACATGCAGGCCTAGCCTTTTGGGTGCATGGCATATGGCCTGCTGCCTTCGGCCATGTACCCAACAGTCTAGGCCTAGGCCACACCCACCACAACATAACAGAACCATGCAGTCGAACATATATTCATAAACCAGACATCAGAAATGCAACATACACACCACCACTTCCACCCATCCGCCACACCATAAAGCAGGGAGGCAGGCACACGTGTTCCACTTACCGTAATTCAGACACAGATTGCTGCGTTTGCCACCGCTACCCACTTCCTATCACTAAGCACTATAAGTATCCCAACCAAAGAATACAAGTGTCACTACATTTCACCTGTTCCCAACACTGTACTACGTACTTACAACCAATGATTCGTAGTGCACTGCGACACTTACTAATCTCAGCACTACCCACTGGGCAAGCACATATAAGAACCAGGTGCACCGTGACCTCTTCCATATGTACACCATTCTGTTACTGCAGACATGCAACACTACACGACTTGTCACTGCTGCATGTCCACCCATACACCGACAAGTGTAGACTGCTCTACCAATCACCACACCCATGCTACCAACATGATGTGCATTGCAGCCAATGCACACACACAAGTCACAATGTAGCACCTACTTCCAACCAGTGGACACACTTCAGTGCTAGGGCTGCAGCAGTGCATCGAAAGGGCTACAGAGTTACCTCACACACCACACCATACTACGCACTATGTTTGCATCGCAAGTGTCCTGCAATGCATTGTCGTTCTGCTAATGTGCCTGCCACCACTCATCACAGAAACACATTTACTCTGCAGCTGCCATGTCATTACGAACGCTGCCTGCAATCACCACGCAACAGTGTTGTCTGTTCACGTAACCGCACATTGGCAGAGTATGAACTACTACCGCTGGCAAGGCAGAGTCTTCTTCAGTGAGGTATATCACATGAACCATTTCTCACTCCCGCACCTTTTCCATCCCTTCCTCCCACCACCAAATAACGTCCATTATTTTTCTCCGTCCCTTTCGCCACCGCATTGTCGTCCCATAAAACATGCCGTCGTCATTGAACACTTTTAACAGACAACCCGTGACCGTACACTGCAGTGCACTCAAACTTTTCACCGCTCAGCGAACAGGTAAATGGGATGCCGAAGCGGAGCCTCATCAGACTACTTTGAACGCACACACCAATACTTACAACACTCCCAGCCATTCTCATATAACCTTACAGCCTTGCCACACACACCACAACACTATCCTCCGATACACCATGGCAGCGTTTCTCAGAAAACTTTGATGCACAGCACGCTTCCCTCAAGCCAACCACCGGCCGCGTCCCATTTTCGGCAACATCATGGTGTGCCGTTCGCCAATTAGACTGTGGTCCGCAGAGCGAACAGAGAAATGGGTCAGCGGAGCAGACCCAGATATCACAAACTTTTTGGGATGTACATTTCTGTGATTTGCAACAAAAGTACTGGTCGGATTTCCACCAAACACACAAAGCACGCTTTCTAGCCCAACCCCCCCACTCCTGCTGCAAATTTGGTAAAAATCTGTCCAGCCGTTCGAGCTGTAGCCATGTGCAAAGTCTTTCCCCATTCAGTCTATGGGAAAATAAATGTGGGAACCCCCCCTATAACTTGGCCCTCCCCCCCGTTCCCCTGCACAACAACTCACCCAACTTGGCGAAAAAAATCAGAGCCGGCCATACACTTTTTTTGGAAAGTTTGGTGAGAATTGGCCCAGAGGGAGCGAAGTTATAAGCTGCCGAAAAAGTGCTCTTCCTAGGAGTTTAGCAACTCAACCATAACTACACGGCCGCTACTGCGGGACGTGTAATATATATCACGCAAAATACATTACTACGCATTATTTTTGGCAGTTCCCGCTTTCTCATTTGTTCGCGGATATCGTGGTTTCGAAAACCGCCCATCAGGTAGGTTTACAAGATGTCTGTTTTGTTGTTGTCGTGGCAACAGAACATAGAAAGCAAAACCCACTGTTGTAGGTGACCATCAACGGGTTGACAGGTTACTATACTTCATGTTTGTCTTGCGCATCTGGAAATTAATGGACCCTCGTATTCAGCGGACATATATTGAAACATCAAATACTAGAAAACCAAAAAAGAATAGAGTTAGGACGGCTGGTAGATGGGCCCTCGTTTTCATTGCAAATATATTGAAACATCCAATGCTTGAAAACTAAAAAAGAATAGAGTTGGGACGGCTGATAGATGAAGTCGAATAAAACGAAGCAGAAACTCCTTCTTGTAGGGGAACAGATTGGCCTTCACTGTGTTCTCATCTGGCCATCTGTAACAGCCTCATAGTGAAATAAATTATCGTCACTAGGGCCTGCAGACTTCGCTGAAAGGTGGAACTTATCTAGAGGGGATAAGTCTAATATTCATTAGTCTTTATTACATGAGGGGTATTAATTCCTCATTGAGACCTTGATGGTAAGAGTCCATCCTGTAGATCCATCTTACTTCCTTCTGTAGAAGGCTGGCTGAGACATTTGTTGAAGCACCAACGGTGTCTATGATCCACCATAGTAGGTCATTTGCAGAATCTCGGGCTTCAATGAAGTGGTTGACAAGTGGTGCACTCAAAGTTCTACATCTTCTCCTGGACCTATGTTCACATATCCTAATGTGTATATGTTGCAGTGTCTGGCCCACATATCGTAGGCTGCATGGGCATTCTATCACATAGATAGCCTGTTTGGTTTTGCAATTCGTCATGGTCTGTAATTCTAAGGACCTGCCATTGATATTGAATTCTTTAATTTTCTTGGTGAATCTACATGCAGTTTCCACAAGGGAAGTGTCCTACCGTGGTCCTAAGATTCCACCGACCTAATCTTGGTGCAGGTTTAGAGTGGACCAACTGGTCCTTTAGGTTTTTCACCCGTTTATATGCAAATCGTGGTTCCTCTGGTAGGCTTAACCTTGTTAGAGGCCAGTATTTCGTTATCAATTTCCGTATCTGGTAGGTGTGTGCCCCATGGGTGATGACACGTGGTCCATGACTCATTTTCTGTGTTTTCCTTGGGGGTCAGAAGGGCATCCCTATTGTAAAATCTTGCCCTTTTCTTGGAATGTGAGATGATTCGATGGGGGTAACCCCTCTTAGCTAGAATAAAATCTGCTGTGTCTGTACAATTCCTCCTAATACACAGGTATTGTCCATGTGGGAGATTCTCCCGCATATGTCTTGGATGGTCACTCAAAGTGTAATAGTGTGTTCCTATAACTGGGTTTTCTAAACAAGTTGCATTTCAGTTTTCCATTGTTATTTTTGATCTTTTAAATCTAGGAAATTCACTTCTGTGTTGCTTGACTCCATTGTGAACTGTATGTTCTTGTCCACATTGTTGAGCCATTGAAGGAAAAGGACTAGGTCAGCTTCCAACCCTTCCCAAATAAATAGAATATCATCTATATACCTCCTCCAGTGGTGAATCTGGTTTTTGAAGAGGTTTGTTCCTGATATGATGTTAGTGATTTCAAAGTCTGACATATATAGAATTGCCAGAATCGACGCGAAAGTGGCACCCATTGCCGTACCCTTTGTTTGGAAAAAGAACCGGCCATCAAATTCAAAATAGTTTTTACAGAGGGCCAGTGTCATTAATTCAATTAAGACATTTTCGGGTACTCTATTTTGCTTGCTGGACTGAGTTAAGTGTTTCCTCATACATTCTATTGCTGCTATTTGTGGTATACTCGTGTATAAGGACCTGATGCCCATAGTAACCAACAAATGCATGGTTTCATCAAAGGGTAATCCTTCAAAGATATGAATGGTATGGGTCGTGTCTCGTAGGTATGTGGGTGTGAGGATGCTTATTGGTTTGAGGAAAAAGTCTATAACCTGGCATACTGGTTCAAGGACCGAGCCACAACCAGAGACGATAGGTCGTCCTGGTGGGTTCTCACTGTTTTTATGGATTTTGGGGAGTGCATAGATGGTTGGTATTCTCCCTTGATTAGTAGTTGAAGAAGAGCAGAGCTCGAAACACTTGTCGGCTTGTCATAATAAAACTTAACAAGCTGTAGTATTGATGAGACATAAGTTGATTTATTTTGCTCAGCAATCCCAAATCTATCTTTATGGACATAAGCGCAGTGTGACTGTATCACTCAGTTGCTTTTACTTCTAACTTTTGGAGACTTGAGCAGAGGATCCACTACACTATACAGCCATCTGCAGCTGGTCCCTGTATATTTCCAGCTTGAATTGAATTACTTTGTTTAAGCGCTGGGGCTTCGAGTTCTCTTCTGCCCTTGGGATGCATACAATGAAATGACAACAGACACACTTGCAGTCACCCATCTAATGCAAGAACAAATGAAATACCTTGGTACAGTACAATAATGGACATGTTAGGCATCAAACCCATATAAGACACAAAATTAGCAAGGACGCGGGCCACAGGTAGGACATACACAACCACCATGGTGTCGTAACCACCATGGACTTTCACCCATATACAAGGTACACAGCAGCCATCTTCTGGAAACATATCCAACACCCTGGTAACATAACATCCGCCAAAGACCCGCCACACACTGCATAAATGACATACATGCAACAGCTGCAGATGTCGGGGTGAAACACCCACAAAATGCAACAAAGCACAAGCGGGAAGGCCTCAGTTAAGAGTGCCTCCCAATGAAAGTCAAACACACACTACCATGGCTAGCAGGGCATCCTTCACGTGACAAGAGAACAGGAAAAGCATGAAACAACGTACCAGCCCTATATTGGCACACATTCCCTTGCACAGTCACCAAGTACACACCAACATGGCCCAGGCAAGGCACACATACCAAACACCTGATAAACATACAGAAACATTATGTCACTGATTCCATCAAACTGCCTGTCACGTGAAGTAGGCCACCCTGGGCTGATGCACTGTGACCCCACTGCGCATTAAGTACACTGCATGTGAGAACACCCTACAACCAACCAACAAGTTCAACTGATTCACTGTTTACTGTCTCACGACAGGCACGCAAGGAACTCAGGACCCCATGAAGGACACCAGTGGGACTGGCACACACATTGAACCAAGTGCAGGGAATGTAGCAAGGCATGCCACACCCATGGAGGACATTCCCCAGAAGGAGACCTCCAGGACTCCCCAGTCAAAGGGCCATGCAGCTCGCACCTCTGGGGACACAGGCACACCAGCCACAGCTGTGGCAGGGGAACAGCAATCCACTGTGGACATTGGCACCACACCTGCGGTCACAGCAGCACCTGACACTGGCGCCCCTGGCTCCTCCTCCCTAGCCACCCCTGTGAGAGAGATATCAGAGATCATACCCCCTGTCCGATCACTCACCCATGTAGTACTCTCCCTCCCCTTGGTCTTCTCGCCGTGCCCTCCAGTGGCCCAACACGGAGGACACAGATCTACAGGCAGATGACAAGGAAATGCCTGTTGAGCAGGTGTCTGGCTACCAGGGAAGGCACCATCATGCATCACCAAGGCCAGTACAACACCACGCCATGGATGACATTTTGGAGGGGCTCAGGCAGATGGAGCAGTGTCAGAATGCAATTGAGCGAATGGTGGTGCAGCAACAGTCTGACGCACGGGCACTGCATGACATGGTGCTCAAGGCCTCCAGGAGGGTATCCAGCACCCTGGAACAACTGTGTCGTCGTGCTACTGCAGGAACTGCAAACGCTCATGAGCCAAAGGGTACGTGCGTTGTTTTCATTGGTGGCTGACATTTAAGCACACATCTCCAGGGCCATCCCCGACACCCTGCAGCATGTTGGAGTCAGTGAACCGGGAAATCCATATCAGACATCCGTACAGAGGGATCTATGGAGAGCATGCCACCAAGGCAGTCTCAACGCTGCTCCTCACGTAATGGTACTCTTGCAACAAAGGGTGCCAAGAGAAGACAGTAATGGACACATGTGGCTCAAAGACGGCAATGGGAGAATGTTTGGGAGAAGGGTGGGGAGAGTATCATGTTGGGGAGGAGGGTGAGGGAGGGTATCATGATGGGGATAAGGGTGGGAGAGGGTATCATGTTGGGGACGTTTTACACTTAAGCAATGAATGGTAGTTGGCTTAGAGCGTGTAAGTCCCTTCTTGTGTGAATGTGATTCCTACTATAGGTGCCAATGCACAAAGGTGAGCAGCATGTGTATATCGATGTGGACATCAATTACTGCATTACAGATTTTGGCACACCAGCCGTCCATCCCTTCCCTACTCCCAATCACTGTCTGTCAGCACTGCACCTGGAAGCATTGCGTCTTTGTCTCCTGGGGGTGGCATGTCCTCATCGGAGGGTAGGGGGTCATTTCACCTGAGCTACATGTTGTGCAACATGCATCACAGACATACTATTGCATTGCATTGTATTTATTAACCCTCTCTAAAATCATGTGTGACCATATTGATGTATGTTATGAGCTTGATTTTGGCCGGGCCTGTATTTGAAGCAATCAGCTCATGATTGAATGAATTCTGCTTTTATCTGAGTGAACGTTGAACCATCTCTTATGTAAGCACAGACTCTCAGTCTAATATGTATCTTAGAAAGAAAATGGTAATATGTCGCAAAGTGCACCTTTTCTTTGTATTTGTATCTATGGTCCTTTTAATATTTTATTGTAATGCCTATTTTTTACAATCTTGTTTAGGGCTTTCATTGCATGCTAGCCAAAATAAAGATATACATATATTGATTGATTGTTTCCTTGAAATCTTTTTGAATATAAAATAGGCATCCTTCTGGATGCTGACCCGAGTGATGATTGTTCTTGGTGATTATAAACCAAATCATACCTCCTCTTTGTATTCCAATATGGGTCGACGGATTACCAGTCTCTTCGTGGCAGCCCGCTTGTCTACTGCACAATGTTGGAAGCAGACTGATCCCTCCACTAAATATCTTGTGCTCCAGGGTCTGGATGTCTATGGCAATGGACAAGATTTGCTCTATCCAGATGGATTGATACAGTAAGTTACAGGCAGTTCGGGACCGTCACTAGGCATTACGAGTCACATTGAAAGAGGGGGTATACATAAGCCATTTCTTTTGTGTCTCTTGTTTGGCATGCACATCCCGTTGGGTAATGATCTTACTTTACAAAAATAGGTTTTAGCTTTTGTGTAGGCATGGGATAGGCATTTGTCAGGCTATAAGAGAGAAATAGCTGGGAAATCATGTTTTATTCTGAGCATATGATCGCAGTGTCTTGCAAATGCTCATTTAAAACCTAGATATAGGCCACTGACAGGCCAAAGTTTGATGTTAATGTGCAATAGAGTGAGCTCAAGAAATCCCAGGAGAATGTGTTTTTGGCAGAGAGGTGGGGGCAGTGGGTGGGAATTACCATAGGGATTAACATGGCCACAGAGGTCAATAGTTGGGTAAAATAACCAAAATGCACCCAAAAGCTGTGTGTCCCTTCTCGCACATTTCTCCCTCCTAGCTGTACACCAATAGAAACGCTTTTGCTTATAGTTGGTACTTTACCGCCACCAAATAGCCAAAACTAAAAATGGCTTCCCTTTCTCCATTTCATTTGACTCCTGGGAGGACTTGGAACCTATCTCGGCCCATAAAATGATATCATGTAAAAGTGGAAATGTGTAGGTGCTTCAAACGGTGGCAGTCTTTTTCTCTCACCCGTTTCTTCTATCTTGCTCTATTTAGCTCTCTATCTATATTCTCTAGGCACGAATAAGTGGCAAGAAGTGGTGTGCATTGGTGGACCCTACACCAGTGTCTCTACAGTGTTTACATCTGGAGGAGGTGCTTGTGTAATCCTTGCTGCAGCACTACCATATGTTCCCCCAGTGCGTGCGTAGCGTGGCACGGATAAGTGGCAAGAAGTGGTTTGCCGTGGTCTGCAGGGAAGGTTGGGTGGTTGGGTTTCCCCTCTTTCTTTTTAAAACCGCTGTCTGCCAGTAACCTGCCAGTTGCTCCGTTTCGCTGATAGTTGATCGCGAAGTGCCTGAACACGACAAACAGGTATATATAACATTTTTAAAAACCTGCCAAGACGTGTGGGTCCTTTGATAGCTCTAAACAGTGTGGAAATATCATGTGTTGACCCATAATGTGTTTGTGATCCTCTGGCTTTTCTTTATAAATGACTGTAATTCACGCATGTGCTGTTACCTGCCGATACCTGCTCATACCCACTGATATCTGCCTTGCCCTCTAGCTTGCTGGTTCCATTTAAAGACTTGAAGAAGGTTTGCCTTCCGTTAATCGTAAGGATGTGTTAAGTGTATGAAGTGCCCCTGTTGCCCAGATCTCATGTAGGATCTACATAGTAAAACGTCGAGTGACATAATGAGCTCTACTACCCTTACAGGATTGAGCAAACCAGGTGTAAATTTAGCACAGGGGTGGTCATCATCGACCCCATTAATGAGGCGGATTGATATGGGCTTGGAAGGGCAGGCCAATGCTAAGATTGCAGGAGAAAGGGCCACCCAAGGGCAGCATGAAACAAATCCAGAGGTCATAACTGCAACGGCTGTGCATGACGTGTTGCAGCCGCGGCTGTTCACTGGCCCGCGGCATTGCTTGGGGGCACAGCGTTGTCGCGGAGTGGTTCCCCGCGCCTAATCCTCTCTTCTATTGGCTGTTTTCGCCGTGGCCGCCTGCAACAAAGCCTGTGACCTCCCGGAGCAGTCCCCCCACCCTTCCCTCTATATCCCAGGTGCTCTGGGAAGCCACGCTTATCCGCAGCCCAGATGCTCACAGGGACGCAGAAGAGCGTCGCCTGGGACTGGCTGGAGCCTGCCTTGGCATGGAGTGTCTGATTCAGGGTAAGAGCCCTAAAAATCGATGTCCTTTGAGTGACAGTGCCTTCTTGTGTGGGTAGTCTGGGTTTCCTGGGCCGCTCATTGGCTAACTTCACAATCTTATGTCTGTTTTGGCGGTAACATAGCCAATACTATGATGGCAGCTCATAGGAAGACTGGGGTAAACCCCTCCTTTAAACTGGCTGTGGGGGTACTAGCAGACCCCTCTGCCTCCTCTCCAGCTATGAACAGGGACCGTGTTTCGGAGGTTGCAGCTCTCAGTGAGCGCAGGAGATTAAGAGTGCTTGGCAAGCAGAGCAATCACCATGTTTAAAAAATGCAGTTACTGGAAGAATTTGATTCTCTGCCTAGAGGACCAAGTCCAGCACAGGAACGAGATGATGCCCTTGCTGGGTGTGGCCACATAGCACTAGCACCGTGGGTCAACTCACAAAACACTGCCCCTTTGTACCCCACAATACCTCTACTGAAAGTAGGGGTTCTACCCTTGGCAGGGTCTGAGATTCCCACTAATATGCAATCTCCTAGCCGGCATGGGAGGGCTACTCCTATCTTAGCTCAAGGTGAGCCCTTGAGCCCCTCCATTGATCCCTCCCAGTGGTCTGAGTCCATGGCTAACATTGCGAAAGAACTACTCGCATGTAAAGATACTTTTGACATCGGCATATTGGCGGAAGCCTTGAAAAATTGGTCATCGAGTTTTGGACCGACTAAGGTGGATAATGCCTCCCAGACGCATGGATCTGCCTGGTCAAGCGCCCTACCACAGATTCCTAGAGTGAATGTTGCATGTCAAGCACATGTACAAAGGGATATAACAGACCATGGGACTCAAACTGATTGTGGGAGTAATGCCTCACTGGCACCTATTGGGGCAGTCTCGGAGTCCAATGATAAGATAAAGGATAAGAATATCTTCCATAACACAGTCATCCCACATGAAATCCCACCCTTGGTAGTGCAAGATGATTTGAATTCCATACACAATGTGTTCAAGGTTGTAGGCAATCAGCCTACAACCTTGAACACTAAATTGAAGAGGGCACTTTCCCGGAACCTACAACAAAACAAGTCACAAATGCCAAAAATAAAGAATTTGAACACATACGACTTTGCAATGGACCAAAGAAATTTTATTATAACTAATATCCAAAACAATGAAGGAATAGAGTCCAAAGAAGCCCTGCGCAACAAGGTCCTAGCCTGGCTGTGTCAGAGAACTGGCCCAGGGGTGGTTAGACGCCTGGACCTAATCATCATTCGTAGGATAGATCTGAACGACTGGTGCTCGCAACCCAACAGTGATTGTATTTTAGTGGGTTGTGGGGCTAGCACCCTACCATCCTTTCTTAGATGCTGTAAATACTTGCCCAAAGGGGCTTCGAACTGCAATCTGATCCTTTAAATGGTATAGTACTTAGACAGACATCTGATTAGTGCACCTCTTAATATAACTGTGGTGTTAATGATGAATGTTAGATAGGCTGTGTGATAGAGAGACGGTTGTCGCAGTCACTTAATTCTATCTGCTCTCCCTCTGGTATTTTTTCTACCCACAATATGTATCTTTTATGTATTTATGTTTGTTTGTGTCTGCGCCATCATGCCTATTGGGTTCATTGTAAAAATGTAATAAAGTAAAAAGTAAAGTAAAGTAAAGCCGATTAACTTGCCCCATCTAGATCGCCCGCTGGCACGCCAGGGGTGCTGGTAATGGTAGGAGATCAAAGGTCTGAAGGGGGCTAGAAACATGGTCTATGCTCTAATAGAGGCAAGATCTGGCCCCCCGTGGACGTAGATATGGTGGTGGTAAGTGACTTTGGAACGGATGCGAATCGGACAAAAGGGAGACGCCCGGCTAATATACCAAATAGTAGTATAGCATCCCTCTTCCCAATCATTGCTTCGGGAAGGGTGAGTGGTCTGAATATCACGATTTGAGTTGATTCTACCCATTATGTTTTGCAAGTTAAGCCTTTTCACAAGCCAACTGACCGAAATTCTCGTCTGACATTTGACAGTTGCCATCCTTGGCATACGAGGGAGAACCTGCCATTTGGGCAGTTACTTTGGTAAAAAGAAATAGTACTTTGAATACACATTTTTTGTCTGAAGTTCAGGATTTGAGTTAGAAATAAAAAATGAGAAAATATCTTAAAGCCAATGTGAAAAGCGCTCTGCAAAGATCTACTAATAACAATCGTGGGGCTCTTCTTGAACATCAAGGAAAATCAGCTGAAAATGGAGGAAAAGTGTTTGTCAGTACTTTTACTCCTCTCTCGAACCAGATTACTAAAATCATCAAAAATAACTGGCACATTTTGATGGGTGGAGGATGCCCTCTTAAACAGCCTCTTTGTGCTTTTTAAAGGGGCTCTAACCTGAAGGCTCTCTTGATCAAAAATGAGATCTCGAACACAAAAAAGCATCACAGAAATGTGGGGTATTCCACGAATTTCAGGGCATGCTCACTGTGGACTATGTATTAACTGTAGTTTACTAGTAGGGCCACGGAGGTTGACTTGGGCCTAGCAAAACCATTGATCCAGCATCAGTTAACCAATTGTAATTCAAACAATCTGGTGTATGTGATTTGGTGCCTGTGCCACAAGATTTATATAGGTATGACTGAGTGCAAAGTTAAAACCAGAATTTCTGACCACAAAAGTTGCATTAAAAATAAGGTCCCTACAGCTTCTCTTGTGAACCATTTTTTGATAATGGATCACAGGATTGATACCTACACAGAGCGGCAAATCTATGTCCAAAAGACTGTACGCAGAAGGACAGTGGTTTATTTTTTTTAGCAATGCTTCAGTCATTGGTCTTAATGAATAGGTATAATGGCAGAATCTATGATTACGTTCAGGGATTTCATGGGTTTTATGTCTGTGAATAAGCATACTGGTTGTGTGTTGTTAAAATGTACCACCACTGTACGATGTCACTTTGGATAGGAGATCTATTTACAATATTGTTTCACAATAGGACCCTGTGTAGTGCTGTTGAGTAGGGTGTTGCATTGTTGTATCCCTGTATTGATGCCAGGAGTATGGTTTGTAATGCAATGTTTATGGTCCATCACGTTAGACCGGTTACTGTTTGTGTAATGTTTGTGTAATGTTACAGAACAGGAAACAGTCTTACTATGAAGTTTGAGAGGTCCACTGTAATGTAGCTTCGCTTGTGGTCTTTGTTTGTTTGTGCAAAGCCAGGTTACTCTCTCTTCAAGCTCTCAGCTATATAAAGTATACCGTAATTGCAGGAATAACACGTCCGCGAACAGTTGCTAATTGGTAGCAAACTACTTTGTTGAGTTGCCATGCAAAATGATTGCCACACTTAATATCACGAGAGCATTAGCGGCTTTCAAAAAATGATAGCTCAAGCCTCGGTATCCAAAAAATCAACTATTGATGGATGACGTTAGTAACCAGACGGACTGGGCGAGTGGCTGATGGGTAGAGACATTGATTGAATTGAAGTAAACGTATAACGTTTTGATATATAGTACATATTATTGTGCGGACCCGCGTGTAATTTAAAAACGTTTGACAAATAGTGTGTGCACAGACGTTAGATTTCTGACCGACACGCTAGGTTGTATTTTCTGCAGCATGTGCTCTGTAAGCAGCTGGGAGTCGCTGAACAGACTACCGCGGCATGTCATAATGGGAGTTTCATTAACAAGTTTTCGCCTGAGATTATTTGGAAAACATACCATTTAGTGCCGTTAACAGAGTGCAAGGTAAATGGAGGTTATTAAACCAAAATGTGGTGTTTGATAAACACTGTATTACATGTGATGAACATTTTTATACTATAGCGAATAGTAATTTCAATGTACCCGCACATCATGAGGGTGGCGTGGTACTGCTCATTACATTTTTTATAAAACACTGTTAAATGGCGATATTAGACTAGAGACAGTTTCTCTTTTATAATTGCTAAGGACAGCTTTACAAGGAACTGGAGACCAATATCTGCAGTAATGATTATGAGGTCACATTCTCTGCAGATGTTGTGTGTTTTGCAATATAGAAAGAAGTTGCCAACTTTTAACTGGCACACATTTTCTTTAAGGCGAGATACTCACGACCAGTCCTGCTTAGAGAGTGTAGTGTTTTCACTATAGACCAGATGATCGAGTATGTCCATGTATTTTGAGAGTGAATGAGCTTACAAATGTGTTTTTAACTCACTTACCCTAATATATGTGTGTTGTCCCAGCAGATCCCAGTCTATTTAGAAGACACCCCCACCAGACTGTTGATCGTCATATTTAACAAGTACTTTCACAGTGTGCCTTCCATGGGTAATTTTATGTGCCTCTGGTTAATGGCTGTATAATGATAACAGAACTAATGATAGCTGGTTTGTGTTGTTTCTTTCTAGTTCATGGACAGAGAACTGGAATAGTGGTTTTTAAATTGTGTTGAAGAATTTTCTTCATAATTAGTTGGATCCTCTGAAGAAGTTCTTGAGGATTATGATAATTAAAGAACGAAACATGTTGGGTCTTTTGAAGAACGCTGTATTAGCTTACATCGTCTTGTCTTGAGATATTTATATTGTTCAGAACCTTTTTGATCATTAAAGGATTCGCCCACTTGTTTACATATGTGAAAAGGGTAGAGCAGCCTTTAAAGATATTGGGCCTCATTACGCGGTAGGCGGTAACCATGGCGCTATTAGCGCCATGGTTGCTGCCGGTATTTTACCGTGTCCGCCTTGGTGGATGGCGGAATTACTGCCCTACTCCAAGGTGAGCGGGGGCGGTAATTCCCCATTCACCAAGGCTCTTCCCCATTCCCATTGGAATGGGGAAGGTGCTAATTGCGGTACCGTAATTAGCTCCGAGGTCCCTTTGCGGCACCCTACTTTAACGGCTGGTAAAACCAGCCGTTAAAGTCGGGTCCCGCAAAGGGAACTCTTAGTAAGGCGGTAGGGGTTTACCGGTACCGGTGCCCTTACCGGTAAACCCCTACCGACTAACGTGTAATGAGGCCCATTGGCTCTTTATCCGCTTAAAAATTGTAACTTTGCACTTTGTGAATTATACTGCACTGTGTGTAATGTTTACAAGATTTTATGTGTTTTTATTGTTCCTATGTATATTATTAGAATTTAATTTATAATGACAAACATTTTGTAGAGAAACAGTTCTTTATTTGTTAGACAAACTATTGGCGCTTATGTTCATGACTAGAGGAGACAATTCTGTGACACGAGGGTTCTGTACAAGGACACATGGGCCTGGCTTCCCCGCACCCTCCTGGGAGGCTGGAATCAGATGGGTGAAAGAAGAACAGGACTTTAGTAGGGGTGGGGGGTGTTACGGGAGCTCCTAGAGTTCTCTTTTCAAACTCGAGGGGCTTCTCAAGTCTAACACATTTTTTAAATGGGAGTAATCTCTGGTGGGCAGCTGATGTCTTGTTATTTCAACAAGTATGGCTGATTAGACATGTTCGCTCGGATGGTTATACAACCTTCAAGCAATTGGCTAGGAACAGCTGGGGGAGACTTGTCAGTTGGCCTCATCATGGGCGTGACAAATTCCAAATTAACTGACTCAAAGATCATCACAGATCACAAATATGGCATTTTAGCTATCATGGTAACACTGAAAAACATCTTTGCTGAAGCCCCAATTGTGTTGGTTAACATCTACAGTAACCCTCTGTGTGTCAACTTGCCATCCTTCTTGCAGACACTTACCGAAATCTGTAAAATCTTTAAGTGTGATCAAGCAGGTACCCATGCATTGCTGGGGGGTGATTTTAATGCACATTGCCTGGAGAGGGAGGGATGGAACCGATTAAATCAAAGGGAGCAGGAGGGGAAAAATGGAGATTGATTTTTTTTAAACTTGGGGTTTCTCAGTGGTTTGACTACCAAGTACCAGAAAGAAAAAAGGCTCTACGTAAGGATATTCATAGATCTTGCACAGAATCCTTAAATTCTACATTGTGGTCGGAACAGATTAATAATAAATCTATTACCAGTCCTACTTGGAAGGGGGAAGAATGTTACATATTGTCCTTAGCTAAGACCCCCCAGAATTGTAGGGCGTTGATTAACAAGCTGGTGCATGGTCAGGAAAATAAACAGGATAATCCCATTTCTGAAGTAGTTTGGGGAAAACATTTTGAAAATCTTTACAGACGTCCAACAGTTATAGTGGTCGAACCTGTCATCAATTGTTCATGGACTCTATACGTGGATGTTGAGAAGATCGAAGGGATCATCAAAAGGGCATCTAATCGGAGAGCAGAAGGGCCAAATGGTATATCCAACGTCCTTTTAAAGTTAAATACTAGAGTGTGGGTAATAGTCTTGTTCTTTCCATTTACATCAGTATGGAGTAGTAAAGCAACCCCAAGCTCTTGAAAATGCTCATGGATCATCTCCATCATCAAGAAAAGTGTTAGGAACGAGCCACATAACTACCAAACCATATCTCTTTTGGATGACGAGATTACGATTTTTGCCAGCCCAGTCTTGCAAGAGCTGGCGGTGTGGGCGACTGCCGCTAAACGCCTATGGCCTCGTTCTAGCATGCATTCAAGAACAGGCATGGGTGGAGGCGACACGGGAGATTTTCTCAATGGCATTCGATTCAAAGAAGCGCTCATGCCTCTGGGTGAAACCGCAGGCTTGGGGAATACCTCAACCATTGTTGGCTATTCTGATACACTTACATAGGGGGGTGGTTCTACCGGTCAGATTGAGCAGGCAGGGGTCCCTGTCCCAAGAAATTCTGAGGCAGGGATTTGTGTTGGCCCCTTGCTTGTTCAATCTGTACCTAGCGGACCTGGGAGGATACCAAAGGGACACATCAACTGTCTCACCTAGGTTAGGGGAGCTTTGAGTCTCGTACTTGACTGAAGCTGATGACATAATCTTGCTAGACTGTATGAAGCCTGGTCTACAGAGACTTGCCAGTGCCCTACAAGTGTATGCAGAACAAAATGAATTAGTCATCAATTGTGCAAAAACACATGTCTTAAGATTCTGTAAAAACAGCAAAAGGCCATTGGGCTTTTCATGGTCACTATGTAAAGATCCTGTTTCTCCCAAGCCGAGTCTCGTGTATTTGGGCTTTGTTATTGATTCTAACCCTGACAGAGGACATGTAATTAGTAGATTAAAATCGAAAGCAGTGCAACTCGGGATACAGATGAAGCGGATCCGCGTCCAGTATTGCAAATTCTCACTCGTGCCGGTGATAGATTTTTATCGAATGAAAGTCGTACCAGCATTAATGTACAGAGTGGAAAGTGCTGCTGTCTTTCATGGGCTAGAATGAGAAAAGATAGAGGCAACAATATGGATCCTGGCTAAATGAAGCAAACTCCTACAATGCCATTCTTGCTATCCCTGATAATTATTATATTTTTCGGGTTGATCGGAAAGCTGGACGAGGGGGTGGGGTGACTTTATTTGTTAAAAACACACTACATTCACCAAGTTCCTTGCGAGGCAAATGGATGACTGCTAAAGCCCGATAGTGAAATTAAGATCTCTGATAATACTTCTATTTCTATTGTTGTTATCTATCACCTCCCACCCCCCAGGACGCTTCCCCTTTTTGAAGAATAGCTTATTTGCATCTTAAATAAAATCACTAGGACCAATATTCCGGTCCCGGTCTTAGGTGACTTCAATTATTAGGTTGAGGCTCTTGCTAATACTCCTACTGCTCTCATTATTGGGTGCCTTTGGGGATATTGGCTTTGCACAATCAATGGTCCTATGGCACTACACACTCTGCCGGACAAACCATTGACTAGGTCCTTCTTTCCAGGTTAATACTCCTGGGCCCCCCACCAGGCTTGATACTAATCCCAGACCATTTATCCAGACTAGGAACTGGAAGAAAGCCTTTCGAAAAACATTATCTTTGCTCAGTGTTCGTTTGGGCTCATTAGACAACTTTGAGAAGGCTGACGAATTAGCCAGCAATCTCATAATTACAATTGAAGGTGCTATTAACACTTTAGAATCAGACAGGTGAAGAGAGAAAACATGAATAAAAATTAGTTTAATGACAACATTCCCCTTCTCAGGCATGAGAAACTGTCTGCTGAACGCTGTTGGCATAACAATCCGTCCTCATCTACCTTGGCTACCTATAAATTCCTAATCAAGGAATATAAAGAAGCCATTATAAAGGCAAAAACCGCTGCTTACAATGACAGGATTTTCCGAGCCAAGTCTATTTCAAAATAATTATTTGCTATTCTAAATGAATTTAAGAGTAAACCTTGCATAGTCCATGGTCCAGTAAAGATTGACGATTCATAATGCCTTCATCAATAAGGTTACATCTGACCAAAACGCCATTCAATTTTCAAGGAGCTCCCTCAACCTTATTAAAGAACCGCCTGCGGTTTCCTGTGAATCAGCTCCTCCCATCACCTCTGAGCCACCCATTTTTGCATTCTCCCCATGTATCGAGGCCTTCATCTCTCAGATGGTCTTTCACATTAAACCCATTTCTTGCCGAAGGGACGCTTGCCCATCCAACCTTTTCAGATATACTTTGTCCTTGGGTCACCAAATTTGTTGACCTCTCATTTACAGAGACTCTGTCCCTTCACTTCTTAAAGAGGCATGGATTACCCTCCTCCGGAAGGAGACTCTTGACCCCTTAGTGACAGATAACTATCGCCCCATTACAAACATTACATTTCTCCTTAAGATCATGCATAAGATGGCTTATACACAATTCCTGTGTTTTCTGGAGCAAAATAACATTCTGGGGACTCATCATTCCGGCTTTAGAGCCCATCACTTCACAGAGCCTTACTTGATCCTAAGGCTAATTTACTTAACATCATGGATCAATCTTGATGCTTTTAGATCCGTTTTCCACCTTTGATCTTGTCGATCATGCCAGATTAGTGGAACGATTACAATCTCTAGTTGGCCGTTCCAGTTTGGCGTCCTCGTGGATTTGGGGCCATGACTTGCCAGAGTTGCTAGTGGTGTTCACTCCCATTACCTGCGGGGTGCCACAGGGGTCGTGCATCTCACCATCTCTCTTTAATGTCTAAATTATTCCCCTTCTGAGATTGTTGGACGACCTGGGTGTGCAGTATACTAATTATGCTGATGACACTCAAGTCGTCCTGAAACTCTTTCGACAATTCTCCACGCATATAGTTAACCTCAACAAGATTTACATTGCCATGAATGAATGGATGGCTATTAATTATTTGGCATTAAACACAACAAAAACTGAACTTCTTATTGTGACCACTGCTCCAAAACTCAAAACCTTATCCCCAGAGTATGAGAGCTTTACTATTCTCAATGCCGTCATTCCTGTGGCAAAAAAGGGGAAACCTCTCAGCTTTACTTTTGACTCTGAGCTAACTATGAAGCAGCATGCTGCGCAGGTCCGGAGCACTTGTGGCCTTGTTAATAAACTGCTTAGTAATATCCGACCTTTTGTATCCTATGAGAATGTTACCATTCTTGCTACTGCCCTTATAAACTTGCGCTTGGATTACTGTAACAGCCCTCTGAGTGGCTGTTCTCAGACTATTCTGTCTTCTCTCCAGATAACTCAGAATAGCGCAGTGCATCCAATTCCTGCACATGTTACAGTGGCAAGACGGGAATTTCACTGGCTTACTGTCAAGCTCAGAGTGACCCATAAGATTCTCACTCTGACACACAAGTGTATTCTTGACACAGCCCCTAAATACCTCTCGGTTCACCTTAAGCATTATATTTCATTGCAACCTTTAAGATTGAAGAATCAACTCAGATTTGTACAGCCCTGCTTCAGACTGGCTAAAGCAGGCGGCCTCAGGTGTGACGTGCGAGGCCCGATTGCCTGTAACTCTCTTCCATTGACTCTCAGAACCGTCAATACAACTGCAGATTTTAAAAAAGGATTGGAGACACTGCTATTTAATCGCCCTCCCGATTAAACCCCAGGCTTGCCCGGGCTGACACTACTAACTCACTCAATCCTGATTTTTATTACTGGTTCCTCCATCTGTTTTGTCTTGTTTTGTGTGCGCCCTGAGGCCTGCAGGCATGTGGCACAATATATAAGAATTCAAATAAATAAACGGAGGAAGGCCCTTTTCTTCTCTGATTGCTTGCCAATACCTGCCATGCGTCTGGATTTGGGCCGTTCCTCCTCGTCTAATATCCTGAAATGGAAAATACTATCTCAATAGAGACCATTACTTAGTCCATCTGAGGATTCTCTTTACAGTGACGTGCGTGCCACAATGATCATGGCAAACGGTCCTCCCCTGGAGGGCTTTAGAATTGCAGTGGACCACATTTCGAATGACTGTAGTGTACATATTGATTCCTGATCCAAACCCGGGGCTGGTGAAGAAAACGTTAAGGGAGCGTGACTGGTGTCATACGATGGAGAAAATGAACTCTTATAAATTGCACAAGAGCCTTTCACCCATGGATAAACTGCTCGGATACTTACCACTTTACCTAAGGAAGTTTCCCAACCCCTATCAGCGGAGTGATTCCTTCGATATAGGTTAAACGTATTACTTACAGGTGAGATCCAAGGAGTCAGGGACGGTAGGGGTAAGAGGGATGAGAAAGGTGTGGAAGCTGTCCGTTACACAGAGAAGTAGATGTGAAGCAAAGCAGAGAACACGTCTGGGTTCATTGTGGGGCCTTCAAAGCCCAGCGATTGGCTCTTCATAACAGATTTGTATGGGATCCTAATTACACAGACACCTGTGTCATTTTCTATAGACTGGCTAGCAGGGAGGAAACTCTCCTAACAATAGTAATTCTGAAATTGTTGGGTGCAGCAGGGATAATTAGTATGTCTTAGGAGGTCTAGGGCCTTGTTTCCCCCACTAAATGCTTAGATCTGATCTCAATTTAAGAGTGAGCATAAGAATACATAAACGGATGCCCTAGATCAATATGGTTGAGAGTATTGAAATAAAATGTATAACTGGTATATGTGGTACAATGTGATTTTTTTAATGCATTTCCTTTTCAGGGACTGTGCATTTGAGCTGTTGTTGTGGTACTAGGTTTTAGGCATAAAAGAATGTGGACTTATATCTATTTATTTAAGAGTGATTTTAAAAGTGATATTTAGATAATTCTCCTGTAAAAATATAATGCATTTTTCTGTTTTTTCTTCTGTTTTGTGTATGCTAAAAGTTCATAGATTAGGTTTTATTTATTGTATTTAATTTCGTGAATGTTTTTTCTTTATAGTTCTCGTGAGGTTGACTGGTTTGAACCAGAATCACGATAAATAAATAAGATATTCCCTTTGCCCTCTATTTTCTTACGTATGGTACTTGCCTTCTCATCTCGCATACCTTCGACTACCTAGTAAACATGGGTTTCTTGTTGAGTTACTTTGATAGGTGATGCATTGTGCGGCAAGCAGTGTATTTTGCACTTTAAAAACGAATTCAAATATGTAAACAAGTTAAGTATTTTTCACTATGCTTTTTGCCAGCCAACATGTATATTTAACACTGTCTATTTCTGTACGCGAAGCAATCTATCACTGATAAACCAACCTAGATGGACTCCTTTGCGGGAGAAATAGTTGTACATTCTAATTGTAGCCAGGCTTCCACTCAAGTGCATGCTTCACTCAAACTCTGCTCTCTGTACACCGGTAAATAGTACAGAGTTCTAGACAATTACACCGAAGATAGAATCTCACAATGCATGCAATAAATGGTGAAAGCCTAGCGTTCCTACCTCAACAATGCAGAACTTGTGGCATTAGCTGGAATTCTATTGTGCCAGTATGCTACGGCCGGAACTCGATGTCCACCTTCCCAGGTTGTTTGCTTTGCAGCGCTTCCACCTAAAGAGAAATGAAGTGAAAACATCAGAAATGGCCTGATCTATATTTCTTTCAAATGTACTCACATTTAAGAAAATGGTATAAGCACCAAGCTAAGGTTTTGTCAGTCCACATTTGCACAAATTGCAAGGAGAGAGAGTGAGCAAGCAGTACAGACAGCCATACAGGCAGTGCAGTATGGAGTTCCAGAACTAAAGTGGGAGATGCTTCCTAGGCATTGCTCCCATCCTCTTTACTGTCTGGAGTGGGTAGGAGGTAGTCAGCAAGCCATCAAATGTGTAAATGCCGTAGGGTGGGAGCAATCGCTGCCAGGAACCCAGTGCAGGAGCTATATCCAGTGCTACTCCTTCATGAATAGATGGCGTGCAGGTTAGCAGGTGCAGAGGTATTGTGGTTGAAGCCACTTAGCTGTCGGACTACCCTTTCTCCAAGACTAAGAGATCAAGCAGTATACCTACGTGAAATTACTTTAATTTATTCAGTGGTCATGTCCTAAAAAATAAAGTGGGGGTCTCATCAACAAAACAATGATGTGACGTCAGCAGAAATTATCATATCAAAGTGAAATATGCTTATTTCATTCAATTGGCTTTGCATAATCACCCAAATTGCACAGGACGAATGCATATTCCTTTCATAAAAATCAACGTACACACAAAACAAGAGGATATTTTCTTCTAATAGTGTTTTTGAAAACGTTAAAAGGTGTGCATGTTTTAAACTCAAGAATACAAATGTTTTCCCTGGGACTTGCAGTACCGAAATGTGACCTTTCACCTTTAGTTGTTTGTTGTTTTTCATCAGGTTATGTAGTGTAGTGGGGACGTATCTGACCTGTAAATCCGAGGACTGCAGTTCAATCCCCGAAGTCGGCTTTATTCCATAAATTCAAGGAGGACATTCAATGTTTCTCATTTAAACTGGGGGGGGACTGAGTCCACCCTCTGAAAAAAGTGGGTGGACTACGTCCACCGGCGTGTACCCTAGACTTGAGCCCTGAATTTATTCAATTTTGCAAGTCAAAAACATAACCTACAAACATGATTGAAGCATTTAGAGAAAAGTGGCGACTCTATGGAACACATTACCATGCCTCCAGTGGCGGAGCCAGGGGGAGCACAAGGGGACCGGCCCCGTGGATCTCCCCTGGCCCCCGGTATGCCAACAGCCTCCCGCTGGGACCCTATTGGGCGCCCTCCCCCAGCACCAAATTCTGCCTCCGCTACTGCATGTCGGACAATAATCTTGCAAACCATAACACTATGAAGTAAAACCTACAATTCATTTATCAAAAAAGCAACAGACATAAATGTGCAATCTTATCTGAAACCAGCTTATAACTTGGGTCCCATTACGAGTCCGTCAATGTGTCCAAAAACGGTGGTAATTCAGTGGTAATGGAGTTATGACTGCATTAACACTGCATTACCGTACCACCACACTATGGGTTTGGCGGTGAGGTGAAGGCAAAACCTCCAGTAGAATGCTGGACGTAATTCCCTTGCTTTACCACCAAAAAAACAGCCAAATCTGCAGAAATCCCCATCGAGTCCTATGGACTCCATTAAATGGGGATTAACGCCACCTACCACCACTTGCAACCTGGCAGTAATTACGCCAGACCAAGTGGAAATAACAGTAAATCCGTTTTGTGGTATTAACCACCGAAATATCAAACTTTTAATGAGGCACACAATGTTATACACTACAAAAACAGAATTACAATTTTGCACATCCACAATTTGAATGAGCTCTAACTAAGCTAAAATGTCTTTCATAGAGCTATTCGTGATCTACTGGGTTGAGATTTCGAACTCCTGTTGCCAATATAACTAAAATAGCAAAGGCAGTCAACAGCTAAAATAGTACAGGAATGTGTTCCTGCGTAAGTAAACACCCCACCACTGCAATCGCAGAGTCTGCACATTATTAGCAGGTCTCTCAAATGAGATTTAGAGATGAGGAAAATATGGGGCAAATTACAAAATATGCTCTAAAGATTACACCTCTAGGTGACAATAAACAACATATTCTATCATCCAGAGGACCTGGGACACAGGCTCACGCCCCTTCAACTTCGCCGAGAGGAGTTGATGAAATCGGAACAGTAGGGAGTTCCTGGCCTTGCTGTTCTAAACATATCTGGCTCTAATCACGAGATTTGCAGCATGCGATCAGATTGAAAGCTAATATTTCATAATTGGTTCATGAGAGGTTTTTTGGGGTACTATATATAAACAGCAAAGGGGAGTACACAGTAATCCCAGTGCAAGAATGTTTCCGAAAGAGAGAAATGACCACTTCCAGAGGGCTTCCAGTCTTGGCAAACTACAATACATTCCAAACCCTTAGGCAAAAATGCTAAATGTACAGCCAAAATATTGTTTCAAGGTGATGGCTTCAGTCTGGTCTGCTTACCCAATGCCAAGCATCAAACCTGTCCTCCAAAAGACGGAGCTTCCTCACCTTACTGGGGCCGAAAAAAAGAAATTCAAATTGTGAAGAGAAAAGGAGAATTCACAAGCCTATAAAGTATAAAAGACCAAAAAATCATAGAGTAGATCTATTACCATGTGTTTGACATAGCTTGTGGGTGAGTACTAACCTATAGTGGCTGCACTTCCTTTTACTTGATGTGAAGTGAACTGCTGCCCTGTCGTCACCGACTCCGCCTTTGACTAGAGAAAGCGATTTGCAACCCTTGCAGGCATCTGGAGGTATGGGGAAGGTGACTTAATAGTGCGCTGTCTCGAAAGGGGGTACGGAACTGCTATGACGCAGTCTGAAGGTTCACACTAGTACAGGCTGTCCCCACGACGCCAAGCATAGCATCGACAAACCACACATGCTCCCTCCCACCTCAAACCAACACAGCCCATTGGCCCTACACATTGCCATTGTTTCCCGCCCTTAACGCATTTACCAAAACTCATCCTTTGAAGTGAGGAGATAATTATTTAGTGGGTAGTTAAAATTGCCTCGGCCAGCTTTATTTAGCAGGGTTTAACTTACAGGGCTCTGTAACACGACACCGCCTCAGGATTCTACGCTGGGTCTGACGTCCTAACTCCCCTGCTCTGACATGCTTGTTCCAAGCAGGGGTGCAACCACTTATCTCCTGACCGTCCATCCCTACCTGTTACTATTTTTCTTGCCCATTTTCTTCTCCAATTTTCATTTACCCAGTCTTTGCCCATTTTCTATCAATTCTGATCCCATATCCTTTGTTAATAAATCACTTTACCCTCCCATTTTCTAGTATTTCCTTTCCATCCCATTGCATTTTCTTCCCTTTCTAGGTCCACCAAGCCAAATTCTGTTCTACTTCTAAGAGTGTCTGCCCGCCCCCGCCCACCTCCACATTCACATTCACATTTTCTTACCATTTCTTTTGATTTACTTTTGTTTGTTCATTCATGTTATTCTCTTAACCCACACGCCCTATTGGGGGTGGAAAGGGCTTCCATGGCCCAAGTCGAAGGCCGCAAAGTGGTTCCCAAATCTTAGCTGTCGCACCGGTATATCGGAGTCTCACTGCTGCAAGGAAGGATGCCGGGACTCCCACCACTTTCAATACCTCAAAAAGGTAGCCCCATTCAACTGAGTCGGATGCCTTCCCCATGTCGAGTAAGGCCGCGACCACCTGAACTTTAGGATCTATTTGAGCTAATATAGCGAGCAGCCGGCGGATGTTCCGCGATGTAGATCTCCCCGGGATAAACCCGGACTGGTCCAGGAGAATCATATCGGAGATGAACAGAAGCAGTCTGTCCTCCAGGACCTTAGCAAAGATCTTGATATCTAAATTAAAAAGAGATATCAGCACTTCAAGGCAAACTCTAAGGGGTCCTTCCCTTCTTTTAGAATTAAAGTCACCACAGCCTCACGCTATATAGCGTGAAGCTGCACCAAGCCTAATGCTTCCTCCCAAACTTCCACCATGTACTTAGCGACCTCTGGTCCCAGCTCCTTATGAAATTCGGCCGTTATGCCAGCAGATCCAGGAGCATTAGCTGTAGGGAGGGATCGGGCAGCTGACAGAATGTCATCAACCATATGTGGCTTAGCCAGCACATTGGCCGCCTCAGGGGTGAACCTCGGTAGTGATGCCACCTCTAAATATTCAGCCAGCTCACCTGCGGCCGGGGGTCCCCGCGACTCACACCCGCACAAAATACGCCCAAAAAGCATCAAGGATAGCATCGGACTCCACTACATCCTGCCCATCTGGTCTGCATATTGCTGCGATATTAGGGGCCCAACCCTCCTGTCTCAGCATTGCTGCTAGTAGACGACTTGGCCTACCCTCCTCTCCATATCAACGTGCCATCATGGGGCGTGCCAAATATTTGACCTCACGGTCAGCTAAATGGTTAAATCAATCAAAAGCCCCTCTCAACCCAGACCTGGCCTCCGCATCATCCGCTGACGTCACAGTCTCAGCAACCTTAATTTCATCCTCCAGCTCCTGCAGCTGTCGCCTGATTGTTCTCAACACCTTGAACTCTAGAGACAGGTAGCCGCACGGAGGACCACCTTGAATGCCTCCCATATAGAGGCCATCATCATTGGTATGAAAGTATGAATGCACAATACTGACCACCTCACTTCGAAACACTATGTCTAACATGGCCGTGTCCTTGAATCGCCAGTGAGGTCTGGATACCCCTACCCAGCTCATGTCCAGCGACCACAAAACAAGGGAGTGATCTGACAGGGTTCTCAGGAGCAACAGGCAGCCAACGGTCATACACAGCAGGGGCGGGCTAGAAAGAACATAGCCAGGTACGAGGACGTGCTATGAACCAATTAATAAAAGGAATATTCTTTCACCCCCGGGTGAAGCACACACCAAACATCCTGCATCCCCAACTCAGAAATACATCTCTTCACAACCTCAGCTGCTTCA
Organism: Ambystoma mexicanum; assembly: GCF_040938575.1. Taxonomy (NCBI): domain Eukaryota; kingdom Metazoa; phylum Chordata; class Amphibia; order Caudata; family Ambystomatidae; genus Ambystoma; species Ambystoma mexicanum. The sequence goes on along the minus strand of NC_090926.1, from coordinate 917,072,634 downwards.
GAGGAGGGATGGACCGTCCTAACGGATCTAATCATTGACATTTCTAGAGTGGCGCTGGGATCACCTGCCCAAAAAATGTTAGTGTGCATATATTTATATTTATAACATCAGGACAGGAGTGATTTATAGAACCCAGGGCTGTACACTTCACGGCCATAGATATTCACAAGCGTCATCGGAGTATGACCCCAGCTGCCTGACACAATGACAAACCTACCCTGAGGATCAATTACCTTTTCTACTAAATGGAATCGAAGTGACCTATGTATTAGCGTCATGACCTCAGCCGAATATGTGGAATATGACTTATAGTATCTACTGGATCCCCGGGACCTAGCTACCCCCTCATTTGCGGCTCCGACCAGATGGGTCTCTTGCAGTAGGAGCTCCTTGGCGCCATGTCGCTCACAATAATTAATCACCTTACGAGATTTGGGCGGATCGTTCAGCCCTCTCACATTCCAATTTATAATATTACAGCCAGCCATGACTATTAGACCAAACACCTGTTCTGCTGTGCACTCTCGGGCCAGTCCCCGTCTTTGTACCAGCACAATTTGACTGCACACATTGCACCTCAGGTAGGTGTGAATACATTAAAATGAAACTCCCCGAACCACTCATCCCCCTTCCCCATCCCCACCCCCCAGATCCCCTCAAAATCAACCCCCCACATTCCACCCCACCAACACTGCCTGTCTCCAACTAGCAGTGACACTTCCCCCTCCCCAATACCCACCAACCAACCAGAACCAACATGGGTAGCCACCCAGGGGCGTCGCACACCACCACCAGATTGACACCTCAACACCAACTGCCCTCCAGGGGGAGGCCAAAAATAAATAAAAGGTATCCAGGCACAGGACCTACTCGTTACATAAACCAGCTTTGTGTACTCACACCCAGTGCACCCTCCGCTCCTCCCGTCCACACCCAGGGTGGTGTCAAGCACAGTGTGGGGAGCGTATATCACAGAACTCCAGCATAAGTATAGTCTTAGTCTTTCGGCAAGGATTCCATAAAGTTGTGGACTGCTCCAGGATCAGTGAAAAAGTATGTTTTTATCCCCAGGGAGGATCGCTAGCCTGGATGGATACAGCATAGCATACTGTAGGCCGTGGTCTCGGAGGGCACATTTTGATGCCAAAAAGGAGAGACACGCCCACTGAACAGATGATGTGAAGTCTGGATAGAACATGACCCGGGCTCCCTCATATTGGAGGTCCCCCAATTTGCTGGCTTTTCTGAGGATTGTGTCCCATTCGCCGAAGATTAAAAGGCGAGCTATGACCGGACGGGGGCTTTGGCCCGGTTTAGGGACCACCTGCAATACTCTGTGCACAAACTCAATCCGGAATTGCGCGAACAGTGGCTGGGATTACAACACTTCCTGTATAAGCTTCTCCATAAAGACTTCCATGTTGCTTTGTGGCACAGATTCCGGGATCCCAACCACACAAATATTGTTCCTGCGGTACTTTGCCTCCAAGTCCCCGTTCGTTTTCAATGATCCCCATAACCTCACATTGCAAAGATCGAATAATCTGTGTCACCTCTGCACTTGTATCTTCTAGCACTCCCACCCATGCTCTGCTTCAGAGATCTGGACACTGTCCTTGTCGAGTTGTTCCTGCATGTGGACCACATTGTACACCATCCCATCAAACTTGGTGCTAATAGACGCAAACCCAGACCATTGCTGCCAGCACCAGTCCCAGATCCGAAGCAGGCACACCGCCACCAGGGATGGGCTTACCCTCTCCCAAATGAGCCGAGTCGGGTTTATCCAGGGCTCTCCTGGAGGATAGCATCTTCTCACAACGCCCAAGACCACTTTCTGGGAGAAAGGCAATTGGGACTGCCGTTTGTTGCCCTTTGCCATGTGTAGCTCGCTCCAGAACCCAACAGGACCTCAAACAGGGGGGTTCCAGGGGCACTGCAGCCCCTTTTCTACATCTCTGTAGGCGGCTGATAACTTGTCAATGCATCTACACAGGAGGGATAGGGGAGAGGGTGAAGGCCCCCGGCTAAACAGTACTCGCAACTTAGGATCCCTCCTGAATGCCTCCAAGGGCCACCAAGGCCAAACATGGAAAGCACAGTGTCTCAGACTTGCTCGAAATTGAGAGATGATATGCAGCCAGCACAGCAGGTATTCATCCAGCCCAGGCAACCCTGGCGAACCTTAGGTGGGTCGACAAGGATCCTGCAGGGAGTCCGCAGTAGGCGCAATCAGATTGGGGACCTCTAGACCAGAAATCTTGCTGCTGTGCCCTGCTCACCACAGTATTCAGCCTCAGTTACACTGCACCTGCGGGGCCTTCCGCTGCAGGGAATACACAAATGAGCCCTCCACAACCGCAGCCCTAAGAAGCCATAGGCAGCGGGAAACCACATGCGCCGCACCGGAAAGCCTGGGGTGGGCTCCTCCCTCGCCTCAGCACAGAGCCCAAGGCTCCAATCCAGCCGGTCTCACGGACCGCCTCGGTAAGTGCTCCACAACTTCCCCAGCACACAGCAGGAGCACTGCTCCTCCTCCAACCGCCACACCAGGTCTCTCCACAGCAGATCACAGCTCCTCTACACCCAGGATTCTGCACCACAGCACAGCACCAGCCTCCACCTCCTCCCACCTCAGGCCTGCTGGGCCTCCCACCAGCTGGCTCGCTGAGTCGCATACCCGGCCTGTGGGATGTGCTGTCAGCTGTCCTCCCACATCAGCATCAGCGCCCCCGGATTCAGGCAGCGGGCACACAGCAGGCACCCAAGGGTCGAAGGGTCTCCCTCAGTCTCACCCGAGCAAATGGCAAGGGTACACTCAGTTATCCATGCCGTGCCCCATGCTGGAGAATAAAATATACCAGGGGGGCGGGGGGCGGCGGAGTTACCTTAACCAAGAGAATAATATGCGCCATCTTCCTTGTGGCAGTACTTGGCAGGTTAGTGAACCAGGTCTGCCGAGTCAAAGAAGAATCTGGATCTGGGACCAAACCACAGTTGGAACTTTATATGGTATTGAAAAGAGGAGACACTGCAGTGCCCCTGGGAAGGGAGTCATTCCCCCTGGGTCCAGTGTGATTGGCATGTTGTAATGAGAAGCATCAGGAGGAGGGAGTCAACCTCCTGAGATCAAGTGGCGGATGTAAGAACAAGTTTCAAGCCAGGGGAAGGGAGGCATTCCTCGTGATACATCAATGATCCAAGAGGAGAAGGTTTGTTGGGCTTTTTTGTGTTGTGTTAAGAATACACTAACCAGCGGAAGTGAGTCATTCCCCTGGTGAGAATTTTTGAAATACCTGAAGTAAACTGATCACAAACCCAAGAGAAGGGAACCATTCTCCTGTGCAACGAACAGTTTAGCCTTACCTACTTTAGTTATAAGTGTGAGGGGCAGAACTAGGGATTTTGACACAAGACAATGACACTTAAGTTCAACGGACATCCTTTTTAGTCTTTAGCTGAATCAGGGAAACCCCTCATAGAAATAGGGCAAGATAGGGCATTCCCTTTCTTTTCATGAACAATAAAAATATTTGCCAACCACCATGCTGTCAGTCTCCTCCTTCTGCACCCTTACACCATACACATTGCTGAATATTTTATTTGTTCACAATTTATGTACTGGAAACATGACCACTCCCTAAATGTATTCTTCTATTGGACGCTGTTCCTTTTCTCTGGTTATTATTTTGAAATTCATTCAGACCTCCTTTGCAGAGTGATTTGACACATACGGGTCTGATTTCTGCTTCAGATAACCATACCAAAAAAATAAACAAAAGTACATATGTGCTTCACATTTTTTTGTACCTCTGCCATTGACTTCTAGAATCCATTGCCATTAATCTGCATTCACGTCCACGAAACATCATTTGAGGTATACCCCAAATACCCAGCTTATTGTCACTTCTTTTCACATTCTACATTAGTCCCCTCTTGCAAATTAACAACTTGGGCATCACATGCTTCAACTATAGGGACGACACTCAAACCATATATAAACTACACACACTTCAAACACAAATCAACCAGTCTCTGGATCTCTTGCCCCAAGAAGCTATTGCATGTGACAAATCATCTAAAACTAAACCCAACCAGGGCACAATTTATGGATTGTGGCACCATAAGAACCAACCTCACAGTGATCCCTTAGGCTGAAGAAATAAGAATCTGCCCTCAGCAGACTAAGATAATCAAAAACCTAGGACTCTACCCAACTTTCTTACTCGGACCCATGGAATCATCGCCATAGTACTAACCAGACTCACCTATGCCAACAGCTGCTACTCTGGGCATCTCAGAATAATTACTAAACCACCTACAATGAGCACAACATTAAGCAAGTAAACACACAGGACTCCAAACATCAGATTACATCAATCCAGTTCTCCAAACACTCCATTGGCTCCCAGTCAAATGCAGGGTACAATTCAAACTCGTATGTATAGCCCACTGTGCTGTCCACGGCAGGGGTTCAGAATGCAGCAAGAAGACATTTATCCACTAAAAGCCAGCTAGAATGTTTCGCTCCAGCAGCATTAGCTGGAGTGCCATGCTTTAACTGGAAATGCTAAGGGGGATGCTCTTTCTCATTCCTGCCAACTAAGCTATGAAGCGCAATGTCCAGGCATCTCTGCTCAGAGGAAGATCAACTAGTGTGTCAGAAAATCACACAAAACCTGACCATTCACAAGACTGCAACAGAAAACAGGCACAGCAACCTACAAAGACCAGACCAGGACGAAATAGAGATTGAACCCATTCAGATGAGACCCACTGAGAAATGCAATAACACAATGCTTAAATGATGAACACCTGGAGGATCAAACTCATGTGGGCCAGTTTCCACAAGTCTTTCTCACATCAGATATAAAAGCCACCAACACAACCCCACAATCACCAAAACATGAAACCCAGAACAGCAGGAACCCATCATCCTGACAACACCAATTTAAGCTCAACCTCAGACTGGAATTTGACCAATTCATTTTAGCCATAAGCAGGACTCGAGAGCCCCAAACCAACCCTCATATCCCCAATGAATTATCCTATAAACATACTAGCACCATTACACTTCACAGACAGACATTCCGCTCCTGCCACACACACAATGTTTTTTGCCTACTACTAGAACCACCAAAACCATTTTAGCCTCAACAGAGTTACTCAGAGCGCATTGCACAGCAAGTCATGTTTGTAGCTCTATCAAATACCCACTACCACTTCTATACCAACAGGTATTTCAGTGTCCCAGAGCTGTCATCGCATAGATCTTGGGCTGCACCTCTGGATATACCCAAGTGTCATTGCTGCAAGTCACATAGAATCATGCTGGTACCCAGGACTCGGATACATCCAGCCTGCACTCATCAACAATACAGGTTTTGCACCTGCTTCCACCTGTCCACAACATTCCACTCCCTCTTTTCTTTCAGGGCCATGCGCATATAGACTGCCAAATTGGCAGAGGTTTGCCAGAAAACTACAGATTTGAATTATCTCCCACAATATCTTGTATAACTTCCAGTCTATAATGTCATGGACACAAGGCCTATTTGGCTGTACGTGACAATGTTCTTCAGTCAGCAGATAATGCTATCTACCCCGTGCACTGCCGGCTAGACCACTCAGCAGAGTATGAAACCATGGGCCACCTTGGTCTTCTTAAAGGATGGGCTCGGTGATCCATCTAATCCACCTTTATCTTTACTGGTATTGCTCTTGCCTTCTGAAAATGTGCAGGACACCACAGAATGATGCGGAGAAAGCCCAGAGAAGGCCAAGTAAGATCAGCGCCTTACACTTTGAAAGAAGAATCAAGAGACAACTGCCACAGCTATACAGAGACCAGAGCCTCGCAGCGCAGGCACCACTCTAAGAGGGGCACAGCCATTGCTGCAGCACACTGGATAAGCAGAGAAATATGCATCGCAAACACAGCCAAGTCCACTGGTCTACTCACCTTATCAATACCCAACCTCCTCCACCACCAGGGACATACATGGAGAAAAGTAATGCCCTTCCCTGAACTTACCGAGAAGGCTCACAGAACCGTGGCCCCAACCGCAAACTGGGACATTGAACTTCGCAAAGCCCCATGATCGTACAGCGGCGATCCCGAATTGAGAAAGTGGGTAGACTTGGCTCCCTGTTCATGTTTTTTTCCCTGCCCATACATGCCTTGGGAGGCAGTGAAAGGGCTAGGTTGGCCAGGGGAGAGCGGCCAATACTCACAAGGGGAGGGATATTTAAGCAGGGGACGGGAAGCAGGTTTTTCAGGTGTGGTCAGAGGTTGAGGACATCCAAAAGACCAGCAGGACGACGTAGGGAGCAGTGACTTGTGTAGAAGATTCATCGAGCAAATGTGGTATGGGCTTAGGAGTGAGGATGGTTCTGTAGTGTGAGTGTATGTGAGACAGGTGAATAGAAAGGTTAGGATGTGAAGTCGATGGTACTAGGTGAAAGAAGGGTGTCTGGGGAGAGGGGAAGAGGTCCGTAGGAATAGGAATGAGAAGAAGAGAATGGGAGGAGGCATAGTGGGGGTGCACAGTAGTGAGAAGAGGCAAGTAGTAGTGGGAGGAAGAGCATAGTAGTGGTAGGAGGGGAGTAGTAGGAGAGTGGAGATGTAGTTAACTGGAGTTGGAGGAGGAGTAACATCAAAGGGTGGAAGAAAGAGCTAGGTGTAATGAAACATCAGAGGGTCAGAAGATTGTTGGGTGGAGTAAGGTGGAAGTGTGAATTCGCAAGAGTAAAAGGAAAGAAATGAGAGCGGGTGTGATAGAACCAACCTGAATCCAACAGTGTAATTGCAAAGCACCATCCCCAGCCCCAAATCACTAAAAACTGGATAGAGTAGGGACAGCTAGCAAGTTGCTGAAGGAGGATAGATAGCCAGCTTTTAAATTACCATATTTGGATCAGGCCAGATGTTAGACAATAGGGGCTACCATTCTGTATTACCAACCTGGGGGTTAAGGATGCTTGGGTTAGGGAAGAGGGTCATCAGGAGACCACAGAGAGAAAGGGACAACCCTAGAGCCCACATTTTAATAAAAACCTCTGAACTGTCTCTGGTGCATTCTTTGAGACATCTGTGACACTCTGCGGTTCACTTATCTCTCAGTATGTCCAAAAGAAACCATATCACACCTCACTTCACTGGCTTCATGTTTCCTCTAAAATACTCTTTAAGACCATTGTCTTTATGGTTCATATCCCATGATGTAATGTAGAGTGGTCTTGAATAGCTCCATGCTGGCGTTTTTGGTGATCTCTCTGTGTGTGGGCCTGTAAGAGAAAAGGGAGGAGGAGCAGTGAAGAAGTTAGAGGCAAATGCAGACATGAAACATGTGTCTCAGTGGTAGTCTGGTTCTGCGAGTTTGGGGTTGATGCCTTCGAATATGTTTATCCACAAGAGAGGGTCCATTGTCTGATAAATTAAAGACCCCTTGGACTGCGTTGGCCACTGATGTGGGGTGGTGTTTTGTTTTAGAGCTAACCGGTTGATCTTCAATTTAGCAATAATCATGCGTTTGGTGGGCTTCAACGGCCAGTAACGGCCCGGGGCTCAAGTTATAGGCCTGAACAAAGGGAGTCATTAAAGCCCACCGAACGCGTGATTATTTCCATTAGCACCCTGAGGCAAAACCTTGAGGTTGCAAAAATGTTTTTAAAAAAATAAAAACGGCTGCGCTGCTTTGTTTGCAGCAGCCAGGAAGAGTAAGGATTGCCATGGAAATGGAAGGTGGAACTCAGCTTGGAGCCCCTCTTCCATTTCCATGGTGGAAAGAGGAAGCCAAGTGGTTCAGCCGTGGCGGCGGAGCCGTGCTAAGGCAAGGAGACGGGTTGAGAAGTTCGAAAAGGGGTTGGCAAACAGGGAAAAAGAGGAAACAGGCAGGCCTGGTTTGGAGCAAACTGATTGGCTGATGCAGCCACCAAGGGTGCTAATATAACTATCAATGCTGTTGCAGTGGCTGACATGCATTAGGCGTGGGGGTTGTGGGTGTAGTGTAATGTGGCCTGGGGTTTTAGATGGGAGTCGGTTAGTCAGGGAGAAGAAGAGAGTAGATAAATGAGGGGTGCATGCAGTGGGAGGGGAGGTAGCGTTCAGCACCATCAAGGAGTGATACTATTCGTATGATCCTGAGAAATTATTAGGGCAGTCTGTTAAGTGTTTGTTCGATTCCATTTGATTGAATGAGTCAGTTCCTCCCATTTGGGTCAAATTGCCTTTGGGTCAAATATACTTGGTTAAGGTATTGGTACTGGACTCGTGCTACTTATATTTGAATAGGTTTTGGTGATGGTCTTGTATTGGTGTTATTTGAATAACCAGGTTTGTAGTTGTTTTCTGAAGGTCAAGTGCTCATCTACTGAGCTGGGTTTAGGCAGTTTGCTTGAGAGGAAGGAGAATAAAAATCCTCAGTGTCTTGTCCGTTGAAGCTTGGCACCATTACTGCTGAATGCTTGCTGGATCTACGGTCTGAATGGTTGCTAGCAGGTGAAGTTTTCTTTTAGAGGATTCAGTGCCCCTACTGTGAGAGCTGGGGACAGACAGAGTTTTGAAGTGAATCCTAATAGGGAATTTGTTTAGTGTAAGCACAACTGGGTGATCTGGTTTTATATCTCAGGATCAATCAGGCTGCTGCTTTTTCGACTTTTTGGAGGGTGCAGAGTAGATATTAAAGGAGAGCAAGGCACAAGTGTTTGGCATAAGACAATCTTGAGGATGATAACTGCCAATGTCCTGTGCATGAAGGTCATATAGTGGATGATACACCGTAAAGGAGAGTTGGAGAAACCGGCGCCCTACAATGGCTAGGTGTGAGATACACATGTAAGTGTAATACAATCATGCCCTCAGGCAATACCCTTTTGGTATGGGTGGCAGAGTTCTTTCCTGCATGACTTTAGGCCCCAGCATGGTTTGTTGTGGTGAATAACCTTATAGCATTTGTAGCAAAGAACAACAAGCATTGAGCAGGGAATGGTGGCATTGCTAGAGGGTAAGGTGTATACACTGCAAGATAAAAATAGAAAGTGGGCAGAAAAACGTAATTACCCAAGAACCCCGTGGGTAGCCATTTTGCATTCATGCCTTAAAATAGGAACTAGTCTCCAAGCCACCTGATCCTTTTTTGCAAATCACAAAATGAACAGTGTTTTCGTTTCACTGGGTGAAGTGGACTTGAAATAAATTGTAACTGACCTTCAATTCCAGCCATATTCCACAGGTGGACAAACAAGATGGTGGAGTGAATCAGATTTAAGGCAATTTTTCTTTGCTTTTTTGCTCTGCAATCTCTTTCCAGCAGTGTTGTTTCCCCACCCGTATTTCCTTGCCCCAATGGCAATTGCACAGTTTGCTCCTGTAGTTCTGCCCCCCTTACCAGCTTCTTACCTTGCCCAACAGCATTCTGTGTTTTTGGTTACTTTTTTCATGTCCCGTTTGCAGGCAGTTGGCTCCTCGGCTGTGGTCCCTGCATCCCAGAATACTCTCCCGATACTATCATAAGGGTGGTTTTGCTGTTGGGCATTTACTCACCTCTCATCACCAGCCTTGGTGAAAAAGTAATACAGTCCTGGCGTACCATGGTTGATTTCTTCTCCAGGGTATCTTAGGAACCTACACAAGCCCACCATCTCTAAGCACTCCTCTCATATCAACTGGGAATCATGAAAGGAACAATGGGCCTCATTATGAGGTCGGCAGTAAGGGGTTAACGGCAACGGTAAGGGTGCTGTTGCCGTTAACCCCTTACCGCCGCATTACGAGGTCCCTTAGCGGGAGCCGCTAAGGGACCAGGGAGCTAATAACGGGCCCGCTATTAGCTGGCCCGCTATTAGCTCCATCCCCATTCCCATTGAGCCCTATGGGGGCTCGAATGGGAATGGGGAATGGTTCTCAGAATGGGGACTTACTGGGTCCTCCAAGGTTGGAATGAACCGGTAAGTCCCTATTCCGAGAACCCGGACCCGGAATGCGGTATGGGGGTAGCCATGGTGCTAATAGCACCATGGCTACCTTCAACCTCGTAATGAGGCCCAATATCTCACCTAAAAACGAATAATACATGTCAACGATGCAACCATATATTCCATATTTTGTTTACAGTTATATTTTTGTCCTCTGCTACAACAGAACACAATAAGAACAGTGAGGTATGGAGGGTCCCCCCGATTTAACAAGATCATTAAAAGGTCACATTCTTGAAGCAGTCTTAATCATGTAGCCAGTTTGGAGGGACAGTTCGATCAACCAATTTTTTTATCACCTAAGAAGTGTAATCACAATTCTTCCGTACTGTATAACTTTGGATACAACTTTTTTAAAAGTTGGGCCGGTGACCAGGTAGCCATTTTAAATACAGTGATACAAATGACAGCACTGGGAGGCTGCCAGTCCACATGAAGAGGCATTTCAGTGACTTCAAATAAAAGGGTTCGATGGAAACACTTCCTAGCGGGCAAAACAATAAATATATATGACAACAGCTGCACACGCAAAACAAATAAAACTATTAGCTGTGTTACAGCTGCATACCAGTTCTGAGAGATAACTGCTGACAGTACAAACATACTGATATTTCTACAGAACACAAGGTTATGCAATTGTATTGCTGATCTTGTCAAACAAGATTTTAAAGGTTAAGGTTCCACAAACAAGCTAAATGCCAAGCAAAGCAACATCTCTGTTGCTAAAAGGGAACAACAGGATTTATTCTGCTTCAGAGCTGTTTAAACTTGTTTCTTCTCTCCAGGGCAGCAGAGTCAAAACAGGTTATTTTTCAATGGCACTTTTTATTTCATACTGAACCTGCTCTTGAATGTTCTAATAACAAGACCAACGGAAGACTCAGAATTAGCCCTGAATGTGAAGAGTCCTTGAATTTCTGTGCCTTACATTTGCTGGAAACCCTTTCCTTTGCCAGATGCATGTCAGCTTGCACTAGACAACAGGAGAGAGTACATTAATTCATATATACCGTCTTGTAAAGCCTTTCTATTCGAAGGCCTAATAAAAGTTTCTTGCAACAAGTAAAGGCTGTAAAGTTATATTATGAACTGCTACACAAGGCCATACAAGTACTTACTGCAGGAAACCCCATCTTGTTTCTTTTTTCAAGTTTGAGTGGATTATAGCTCTAAATGGAGAATATAGATTTTAAAAAGCACCAATATAGGTTCTGCTTGCAAATCTCGCCACTTACACGCTGATTTGTACATTTTTGCAACGCATTGTGAGGGACAGATAATGCCATTTACAAACTAGTTACAAACTATGCCTACAATTACAGCTGCCTTAATGATACCTTGCACTGTTACATTAAACAGAAATGATTGACGAAGTTGTCTAACATTAGTCGTTTTGTTAAGTAGAGCTTTATTCTGAAAAACATTTCTGCTGCAGTAAAGTACACTTAACCAAAAATTGCCTGTTTCCTTCTGTGACTCTCCAAAATAAGCATCGTCTAATACATGTCAATATTAAAGTCAAGTTGGACCAGGATCGTAATGTTAGGGCAACACCAGTGCAACAGGTTGTCAGGTATAAAAAAAAACTCCCATACAAGTCTGGTGTTAATGGCTCCTCAGAAAAACCACATAATAAATTGGCCAAGTTGGGTTTTCGAAATAATTGCTCACCTAATGTTTTGATGTTGTTTGATGAATAACAACGTTGACATTCTGCAATTACACACAGAGATCCTCTAATTTGCACCTATTTTGTTAGACATTTGTTAGTGGGTTAATGCACCCGATGCATAGATCTTCAATCTATGCATCTCAGATTGGAATCATAGCAGGTATAACTCAATCATTCATCCTCCTGAGGTCCTTAAACAATGATTGAATAACCACTGCAATAGACTTGGGATTGAGTCATGTAGCGCCTGTAGCAAACATCTCTAGTATATTCCACTCCAGCACCATAAACCCATTTTCCAGTCTTAACCAAAAGCACAACCAGAGCTACTTTTAAAACCTTATCCTATTTCTTCACCTAAAAAGGGCATAAGGTGGGGTAGATGGAGAAAGAACAAGGTGGTAGCAGAGAAAGAGGCAGCAACAGAATGAAATGAGTCAACAGTGAGGGGATAGCAAAAGCAATAGCTGTAGCAACAGAAATAGTGTTCTAGTGACAGTCCTTGTAGTGGCAGGCATGAATATTGACCGTGTGAGGTAGAAAAAGAGAGAACGGGGAGGCTTACATAAGAGTAACTGAAAGGGAAATAAATATGAAGCTTCATTGCATGAGATCGTAATAAAAAGATTAAGAGTTGGTAACAGAGTGCAAGGCAGTGCAACATAGCTAGAAAAAGAGGGTGAGTGTAGTCATGCTTTTCGGGTGCTTATCACATATTGTAAATAAAAACAAGTTCCACCATTTTTCAGCCATTCCAGAAGGAATAAAAAGTGGCATCCTGTGTCTATAAAGCTTTTTTTAAAGAGAATCTTTTGATCTTCAGGAAATCCATTTTTCAAATTTGTTTTATGCCTATACGATCCTATGAAAACATTTATGAGACTTTAACAGCTCCTGGGTCCGATGAATAACTCCTGGTCAGAGGGAAATCCTCGACACCCAGAAGCTACTTTCAGCTCCTGCTTCTTTAATCTGAATTTCGACCCCTGCAGGGCCTTAATGGGCATGGGAAAATAAGCCGGGGCTTGTCAAGGGGGCGTGGCCTAATGGTGAGTGTCCTGTGCTGGCCCTTTAGGGTAGACCCCCTTAATAAGCCCCGGCTTAATGGGCTGCATGTGACCCCTCGCCAGGCAGCCCTTTGCAGAGATCTGCACCCTCTTCCCCAAAAGGGAGAAGGTGCTGATCTCTGCATCTCTTAACTAAATGGATGCCTAGCGGGGGACGACACCACCTGTTTTCTTCTTTAATGGTGGCGCCGACCTTAGCCAGGCATCCCTTTGCAGGGATCATCACCCTCGCACCCAGAGTGCGGGGTGATGATCCTTGCATCCCTTAAATAAAAGGAATGCCTGGCCAGGGAAAGTGCCATGTTTTCAGCCTTAATTGTGGTGCTGCCCCTCACCAGTTATTCCTTTAATAAGAGATGGAGCGATCAAGGGATGCCTGCCAAGGTGAGGCTGCCAGGGGGCAATAGGGAGCCCCGGCAAAGCCCTGTCTCAGAAGCATTTTTCGGAGACTGCCAGTCCGCCCCAGCCCCTTAAAACCCTGCACATATTACATTTGAAATTGTCTGTCAGGTAATGCAGTAGGCACGGGTTGTTGATCCGCTCGCTCCGCCTCAGCCCGCTCTTGCCACTCGTGACCTCGCTCTCCACAAAGAGTATGAAATTTTGAAGTGCATGACTGTGAATTGACATGGGTGCACATATTGAGGCGTACACGGTTGGTCATTTACTGGTGAAGACCTCGTCTCAGCCAGTTAGTTATGAACCATTGAATTTCATACGGAAAATGCACATGCATCTTTTCGTGCATTTTATTAGTGTTCAGCAGAGAGGTTCAATCTGCAAGAAATTCTGCCTGGATTTTTCGTCTACAAGAACTAGGGAGAATCAATTGCAATTCATGTCAATGATGTCCTCGTTCAGAGAGATTGCGGACAGCATATAGGCTTGTTTTAGGGTTTGAGTGTAGTTTGCGCATGGAAACCCAGGACAACATGTATTTCGGTGCATCAACTACACGTGTTAAAAAATTAAAATGACACAGCAAGGTCCACTGACGGGCATTCCGTGTGGATTCCTGGGTTGCAAACCCACTACTTTTTTTTTCTTTCTTACATGTGTAAACGCCATACACTGGAGGTAATACGTAAATATTTTGAAATATTGATTTGTCAGTTTCCTAAAACAATGCAAAACATTCCAATTGCCCATCTATTTCTTCCTGGCCACTGTTCTACAAAATGGAGTTCCTGGAAAGAACATTTTTTAAAGTTACATGTTGGCAATAAGGGTCCTAATTTTAATGCAGTAAAAGGTTTTACTGGTGCGTTGCCTTGGTGCTGAGGGAAGGGTAGTGTTTAAGAGTCTCCAAGAACTGAGGAAAGTAGGGGAGGAAGGAAACGCCAAGAAACCTGGTGCACACTGCACTCAAAAAGGGAGCATTACCTGTTAAACTGTCAGATGAAGAAGTTACTTACCTCTGGTAACGTTCTTTCGACTGGAAGTTCCTCATCCTACAATATATCTTCCAGCTTCAGCTGCTTCAGAATTCTTTTTTCGCGGTCAACTCCATGTCCCTCCAGGGCTTCCTTCCCTGAGTCGACATCATGGTCGTAATATATAGCATGTTCCGCACATGTTGGCTTCAGTTTCGTTTTTACACCTTCCTCGTGCATAATTACCAGCCTAAGTGAGTCCTAGACAGTACTAGACTCTGAAAGTGTAATACCTGGGAATTCTACAGTGGGGTAGGCTGGGAGGGGCTATGAGGAATACATCGGAGGAACATCCAGTCGAAGGAACGTTACCAGGAGTGAGTAACTTTTTCTTCGAATGGATTGTGTCCTTCCACGCATTCCACATCTTATAATAGACTCCCAAAGCAGTATTAGGTTTTGGAGGAGGGAGTATGAATTTTCAGTTTCAATATTTGTCATGGATCGAGTACAAGACTGCTTTCCCAAATCCTCCTTCTTGGCTAGAGGATGAATCCAGACAGTAATGCTTCATATATGTATGGATGGTAGACCAAGTGGCAGCAGAAGATTTTGTCATGGCCTTCTGGGGGATCTTTCCTGGCCACTGTGAGAAACATGAAGGTGTCTCCCTGACTGGTACCCGGGGGTTTGTCATCCAGGTGGCCAGGACACATCCATCGCTATTGGATCCAGTTCCGGGGGGGGTGAACCAGTGAGGGAGGATTACCTGGGTGAAAGTGGGACACCGACGGGTGAGATGCGGTATCCCCCTTCTGGTAACACCTTTTCCCCAACCTACCACGCAGGATACTCAAACACTCTAGCCCCCCCCCTTTTTTGACAAACTCTTTTGCACACCACGAATGACGACGGACAAACACCTAAGCCATTTACCTGACATTTCCCAACACAAGGGTCAGGCAAAGTCAGGCAATTGACCAGGATATCTCACACACACACACACACACACACACACACACGACTGCCCCTTCCCCACAGGGATAAAAGGTGGAGCGCGAGAGTACAATACGAGCAAGGCAGACCGTATGACAAGACAACTATCCAAGCACGGCAGTTCAAGAGGAGGAGAAAGACAGCGAGAAGCGATAGGATGACAAGGAGAGAAGCACATTTTCCCTTTCCGACCCAGACTCCCGAGACCTCAGAGGAAAGAATCATAAGACCCCGAACAACAGCCCAAGTGTGTTGCAGCAGATGTCAACGGTAAAAGAGCATGCCTGCGCTGATAAGCAGGACAGAGGGAGACACCTGCCTCCGTGGTACCGGCATCGACTCCAGATATACTGAAAAGCCAAGCGGTTCATGGAATCATCCCAAAAGTCTGAAAATAAAAGCTTGTATAGCCTAAATATTCGAACAAATATGGTATACGAAACATCACCGTGAAGAAGGGCAGCAGGGGCTGCAGGGGTGTCCCCTGGACCCTTCTTCACTGTAATGTGAGTGGGGTTTGTCCCCCGCAAACCTCGACTCAAAGTATAAAAAAGATAAGCAGACCCTGGGCGCATGTTCCCATAAACACAAGTGAAGGGAACCGGCACTGCATAGGGATGTTGGAGACAGCGGCACACGAGGAGGTGTGCTGCCCACAGGTAAGTAGGGTGTGGGGGCAAGGGTCAAGTCTGAAATGCTCAGGAGAGAGAAGACCGAAAATAACTTTCAGAAAAATAACTTTCGGTCTTTTCTCCCTCGAACATTTCAGCCACAGGCTTTCAACCAAATCCACGGTTCATCACAGCCGGTGAGTCGAGGGGGAACCGATAAAGAAACCAAACTGTATTGAATGAAAGTAGCAAAGTGGCAAATGAGGAAGAGTTCAAAGAACTGTTAATATTAAGGGAAAACTAGCTGCAGAGGGGTCCGGCACCACGTGGGTGCTCATTCGAGAGACTCTGGTTAAGCTCACGTTTTGTAGAAAATACTGATACCAGAAGGCCATAGGAGAGCTGCAAAGAGAGGTTAAAGTGGTCATACAGGGGTATTGCAAAACCCTCTTTACAGTCAAAAGTCTTTGAGCGACAAACAATAGAAACTTAGGAAACAAAAGAACTGTAAAATTGGCAAGCGTGACCCCGACGGAGGGGTGCCTACAGAACGGGGCCAAGTCTAAAGTCCCAATGAACAGTGTGTGGACAAAGGTGAACCCGACAGAGGGATGTCCATGGTGAACTGTTTAAAAAGACATCAAGATTTGTGAATATGAAAGGTGAAAATATCTTTCCAAAAGCTATAGTGAACTCGGCGGAGGGAGGCAAACATTTAAGAAAGGGTCTGAGCCCGGAAGAGGGGGATCTAATCACCCCAACACGTGAATGCAACCGAGAAATAGTTTTTGAAAACAAGCCAGAGTGAACCCAACGGGAGGCTGATATTCGAGAGGGGTCTGAGCCCAGAAGAGGGGGATCCAGGGGTGAAATGTCATCACCCAACGTGTATACAAAAACAAACTTTTGTTGGTTAATTTGACCACATCAGGTCCTCAGAGGCAAGAAACATTTTGTAGAAAAGAGACAAACATCAACGGCACGATACCTAAAGCGGAACTGTCATCCCGTGCTGGAAAAGCTCAAGTGTGTGCTGTGCTCAGGAGTCCCACCTTGTCGTGTACTCAAAACCTGGGGAAGGGAGACCCCCGGCTACCACATCCTGACTTATCATTTGTGAACACTTCTTTCTTGTGAATCCTATCCCACACTCTTTTTAGTATTTTGTTGTAAGGATTGGCAATATTTTTTTTTTTTTTACTATATGCCCTTTTGTTTTGCGAGGACACCACTAGGACTGCCTTATTTTGATTCAATGGTCAAAGCTTGCTCCCATGTTAGATTTAAGTTTAGATTAGGCATTTTTCCAACCTACCTATACAGTTTAATAAACACCCTTGAACTGTGATCACTTGTGTCTATTCTTGAAACCATGTCATCCTTACATATGATGTCAGAGTTGGGATGTGATTCAACTGATAGAAATTGAAACCCATGCTACTAAGTGTGGTACCACCAGAAAGGGAAAATAAGATGGCTGATCTCCTTGATTCTGAGCGCGTATCCACGCTGAAGGAGGTGCTGTTCTCTCAATTGGGTATCCCACCTGGCCAACAGGATCTGTTCTTTAAGACCCAAGTGTTGCTAGATACCCTTAATCTCTCATTACCACATTCAACCATGGGACCGGATAATTATAAAAGTTTGACTTTTTTTTCCTTCACCCCACTTAGTGCCCTGAATCCACCTCTGTCTGAACCTTTTCTTTTTGGTACCCAGTCATTATCCATTGCGGGACCATCCGGTTTAGGGATAAATCTACCTGAGGTCATTACTTTGACAGGCTCAGAGTCAGACGATTGAGACCTTATCAGACAGAATTGAAAGTTGTTTCCTTTCTGATTCAGAACCATCTACAGAAAGGACCCTTACACCACCGGAAGAAATGGCTGGCTTAGCCAATGTAATCGCCCAGTTAGCAGCCCACCAGATGCAGGCCGAGATTAGACTTCAAGAACATTTTGCTAAGCTAATTGAACTGCAAGCAAGGCCCTTGCTACGACAGGCGGTGCTCCAACCCTATGTTGGAGGCGAAGATTTCGGAATTTTGTTTCTAAACTTCAAAAACCTAGCGGAACAAGTGAGATGGGAAGATAACCTTAATAGATGCTATTTAGCCCCTCTCATGAAAGGCGAATTACAAACCTCCCATCAGCTACTTAATCCCAATCCTTTGGCCCAAGGAGCCACCTTTCAATCCATCAAAGAGGGCTGCTTAAAAGAGTGGGGTAAACCTGCAATTTTTATCTGCAGAAATTGCGGGCCAATAGATTGAACCCAGGGGAAAACCCCTTAAAAATGGGTGAACATGTCAAAAACACAGTGGCCTTCTGGATTAGTGACAAATCCTTAGAAGAACTGACAGAAATTATCACTTAGAAACAATTCACTAACTCCTTATCCCCTTTTTTGCAGAAGGCCGTTCTGCAACAAAAATCGACCTACCCTAGCCATTGAACTGGAGGCATGCGGTCCTTTAAGGTGAGTAGCAGTACCCTGGAGATAGATAGGGATGCAGATTTTATTCATACATCAATAATCAAGATGACACAACTAGTTAGGCAAAATTTGTCTGTTTTATTGTCAAGTATCTTAAACAGGGAGTACAACAAACATCAGCAATCGCTCGATACTCTGTAACTACTTCATAAAAAGTTGGGTTCTTATACCCATAATTGGTCATGGCTGACATGTTGACCTGCGTCACTTCCAACGTCATCCTACGTGTTAACTACTAAAACTTTTGTGTTTGCTTGACCTCTTTGAACAGGAGCTTCTGTTCTTTCACGTTAATTGTATCAAATGTTAGCCAAGTCCAGTTTGATAAGACCTTGGCCTTTTTGGCTCAGTGAACTCCTTAGCTGCACTTTTATTCTGTTTAATTCAATGCCTTTTCTGAACTATGACACTAGAATGAGGCCTTCCTCGTTGTTCAGTACTGCTTTATACATAGTAGAAACATCCATCATTTACTTGTCTATATGCATCTATGAGGTATATATGTATATGTTGACGCTTGCCGCGATCTAACTATTTTAAAAGCAGGCTGCTAGCTTCATGATTACTTTGCTGCTTGCGCTACATTGCATCTGTAAACGTTTAAACTAAGTTTCTTCATCAGGTTTGTGGCATACGTTTTTTCATCTTGATCCCAAGATGTCACTTATCCTTGCTATCTCTTTGTTCTTTATAAGTCGTCTGCCTCTCTGGTCTGGTTATCTTTCTATATGGGTGTCGATTCAACTATGCATGATGTCACCATTCATCCTGGTCATTCAGTTTCTTTGCTTCTTCAGGAAACCCGTTCAAATGTCCATCATCTTGTCTTGGATGCAAGTATGGTTTTCTCAATGGGTACTTTACCTCCCATATTCTCTTAGGTACAGGTATTCTTATGGGTACTGCACAGAGCCCGCCCTCTTATGTTTGTTGGTTCACATATTTTGGTTCATACGCTTCAGGTAATGTAGGCGGGGCAGGTGGAGTGGGGGTACTTTGCTCCTCTTCTACACCCCCCCCGGGCGATTTATCGACCACTCTCACATCATCTTCTCTATCTAGACATCCAGGTCTAAAGAAATGCTTCTTGGGAATCCATATTTTTATTACTCCCTTCATGTATCCAGCTGATTTCACATGCTCATCCTTGTTCCATGTCATGCGCATGCACTGTCCACTTGGACTGCAATAGATCCATCTTCCCACATATTTCTTATGGTCCTTTGGATACAGGAACTTTGTTCCCTCTGGTGCATGGATACTGGCCTTCACAAAGTTTCTGATTTCTTGATCAGTCAGATCTTTAGGCTTCCATCCTGGTTCAACATCAATCATGATTTTCATCCCTATGGCTTTCGTTGCTGTCTTCTTCCATTGTGAGATTATTATCTTGATCACACAGAATCCGAGCATCACTAATAATAACAAAGCTACTAAAACCTTGAACATATCAGCCATTCATTGTGGAACCCATTGAGAAGAGTCCTCCAAACCGTCTGTCATCGGCAATGTCTTCGACCTCTTCTATCATCTAGCCATGGAGCTTCATCAACATGTCTATGGCCTCTGTCAATGTTCCATTCTCGTCATCATGAGAAGGTGTAAATGTGCAACAAGATTACCCAATCTTGGCACAAACACCTCCATCCATCGCTGTGATCATGTCTAGGACGTATCTGTTATGGAGGGTCATCAATCTTACAGCTCTCAGTTCTTCTCTGATTGCATTGAATCCTTTTATAGTAGTGTTCATTGTCTGCAGCAATTCCCATCTGGTGATCTGGTGCCACTTGGTAACTGCTCCAACCTGGATCCTTGGCATAAAGATCAACATGAACACTGAAGATGTCTGGCTAAACAGTCTATGTTCATATGGTATAGCATCAAAGGCTTCTATTGATTTGGCTGAAAAGTAGTTCTCTCTCTTCATTCGATCTATCAATTCCACAGATCTCTTCTTCTTTAAATGAGCATCTGCTTTCGGGAAACTATCAATGTTTAGGTCACCTTTAGGAATCACCGATGCAGGAACATGGACATTCACCAATGTGCATATTCCTCCCCAAACTTTAGACAGTCTGATGTAGGCCTTGGATCCAAAAGCCCAATAATGATCCACGATTACTGCTGTTCCGATATTCATTCCTGGTGCATCGAAGATTTGTCCACAGTTCTGATTCTCCCCCATTTTTCTTGTACCATTGTTCCGGAAGCATAATTTAGAACTTTGCATTGGTACTATCCGCAGGGGTCCTCCTCTGTCTTCGACACATGTCAGTATTTTAGCAGGTTTTGGCCATAATGGTTTATACAACATTTGTGCATTCTCGATTGTTGGTTGGTAGGGATCCATTATTAACCAGTCTCTGCAGATCACTACTCCTTCCTAAACAGTTCCCCAAGCCTGCATCTGGCCTTTACTTTTCCATCTGCGGATGTCTTCTGTAAAGTGTCCTGGAACGTTCTGTTTTGTTATTCAATTCTCTTCTTAGTCTGGTTCCTTTTATTTCCGGGTTTCTCGTATCTTATAACAATGTTCTTTTCCTTAGCATTGTTTCTTGTCTTTATGTCTTCAACATAGTCATCTTCATTCGGACCTGTTCCTTCAGTTGCCCATTTGAGAGTGGCTGTGCGACCCATGAACTGGCCTCTGGTACTTCAGAAAGCTAGGTGCACTAGGCATTGTACAGTCAGGATATATATTTCAATAGCTATGAAGATCTTTGACTTCCCCCCTGCTGTATGGCAGGAGAGCACATACAAAACATTCTTCATCCGACTTCCTTATTCCAACTTCTTTCATGTGTTGGTACCATATGTTGTTTCCAAAGTGTGCTGTGCTGTCCAGATAATCATTCAGTTCATACTCATTTTTTTGAGTGTTTCTTTTGGTTCTCAAAGTCTTCATGTCGTTTTCTATGACTATTTCTTTAAATGCATCACCACAGCTTCTTCTGGCTGGTCGAGTTGCAGGAACATCCATCTGTGTTCCCTGCATAGCAGAAAGTTCAGCAAGTCTTTCTTTAGCCATATGTCTTTTTCTAGCAGCAGCTAAAAACGGCCATAAAGATTCTGCTATAATCTCTGCATGTAATTTCTCTCTGGGACTTGTGCTTGGGCCTCTTGCCACTGGACCAGGTGTGTCTGCATGCATTATTTGTGCAGGCTCAACCTTTGTCAACCCCTTACTTTGTCTGATTCGCAGACCCTGTTTCCGGAGTTTAAAAGCAGTTTCTGAACCAAGTGCTATGTGTGATTTATTACTGACAACATCCATTTCAAGCTCTGGCATCTGCCCATTTTTTCTTGGGACACGAATAACTATGTAGGCTCTAGGCTGCCTTATAGTTGCCACTCTTACCTTTTCCTTATGCTCAGACACATATACAGGAGTCTTAGCATAATATGCTTCTATACAGAATGCAGTTCTCACTGTCAGTGAAAGCAATATGAGTATGAATATAATGCATGTGTAGATGATGCAGTGGTAAATTAGTCGACAGCATCTACTTCTTGGACCATGTGCATGTCTATCCTCGTGGGGCAACACAATATTATTACTTTGATTCACCATCTCGAACATCTGATGCTTAGGGAGGAAAAACAAACTTTAATAGCTCTGCATTTTTAGATTGCTTTCTGGCAGCTGTTGTCTACATTCAGCATTCGTCCATGATCAACTATCTGCTTTTCTGGATGCCTTAAGAAGTGACTATATTTTTTTTCTGGAACTAGTTTTTTCACCAGTCGGGATGCAAATGTTCCTTTATCGTGAAGAAAAATGTCCTTGTTTAGCCTCTATGAAATCTGCTTTATTTATTAGTTCCCAATCAATGCCTCGGATCTGCTTCAATCCAAATGACATGTTGCTTCCCTGTCTGTCAACATAAACAAAGAGTGTTGTCCTTCATTCAATTACTCGATCTGTCCCTCGAAGGACATTTTCTACACAGCTCTGTGATTTCTCTCAGAATAAATTGCCACCTGGATGATTATTCCTTCCAGGATCACATTCAAGTTTGCAGTGTGTCTTGGATCTCTCAGGAAAGTTACCACATCCGTGTGTCTTCCAACGAGATGCAGGTATTCTTCAATTAGACAAATGAACACCACACTGACTAGTCTATGTGCTGTGTCGTTTGATAAGTAATTTGTGTTTTCCTCACTGAACTCCGGCAACTTCAAAAACTCTTCAGTGATGATTATAAGCAATCTTCTTATGAGCTTTTCAATGTCAGGATTTTGAATATAAGCTGGAATACGACAAGTTCTCCCCACCAATGTAGGATAAGAACGTAACACCCACTCAAGGTAAGTATGAAACTAGAAAGGTCATCACTGGGTAACACCTTGAGTAGAACCAAACAAGAACTCTGTGTAAATAGAATCGCGGTACTTTACCCTCTTCCAATTGCTTGGTCTACGATCAAAATTCAGCATATCCTTATTCTCATCAAGGCTTAAGAATGCCTCAGTCCAAAGTCAATAAACTACTGTGGCTTTTTAAGAATGTAGATCTTCTTTTACTCAGCAACTAGGATGCAGAGAGTGTTCCAATGTGTCCTTTTAACTTTTTATTTATAGCTCAAGAGGGAGTGTCCAAAATCAAGCCACAGTGCAACTAAAAAGTTCTCCACTTATCAGGTTATGCGTCCTTCTTCCTCATCATAGATCTGATCTACACGTGCTGTGGTTCTTCCCCCGATGATTGTAGCTTCTTTGCGGTGGGGTGCAGGCAGAGAGGTCTCTCCAGAGTAGATGTTGATGTCTCCCAGGAAGATCCAAGCTCGCCTACCCTGCAATTTGACAGCAGATGGCGTCACGTCCTCAACGACAAAAGGACCGTTGAATCTGGGCTCGTCCCACTTTTTCCTTGTGTGGTTACGAATTTGGACTGTATCTCCTGGGTAAATTCTTGGGACATAGAAATTCGGAAGTTTGGGTTGTTGAAGCATCTCCTTCTGTGTTCTGTAATGCCCTACACCCTCGTCTCTGCAACTGTCCTGAAATCACAGAAATACTAGATGTTAAACAGTTCAAATAGTTTTGCAATTCAAGTCCTAAAATTTCGGACGTTGGCTGAGCATTACTTCTAACTGGGGATGGAGACATCAAAGGTGTTCTCACTCGCATTCCTGTCACAATTTCTTGCGGCGTTCGATAGTGGTCAGAGCCTGGTTGGTTCCTCAATGCATATAATGCAACCACCCCTTTTTCAAAGTAAGCTTCAATTTTGCTATTCTTTCTTTTAACAGGCCGTTGAGCTTTCCACAGATCTTGTTTCCTTGCGGATGATAAGCTGAAGAAAACTTGTGTTTTATACCAAGCAACGAGGTGATCTGCTCGAAAACTGTATTAACAAAGTGAGGTCCATTATCTGATCTCATTACTTCGCACACTCCTCATTTAGAAAACACTTTGCGCACTAAGAACCTAGCTGCACAGGTAGGGTCTGGGTGTGTGCATGGACCTGCCTCTATCCATGTAGAGAAAGGACATACAACAACAAGTAGGTTATCTATATCCATTGCAAACCTGTATCATGTCGACATAGTCGATATGCAAGTGCTGAAAAGGGCCATTGGCCTTGGGATGACTCCCCTCACTATGCGCAGTGTATACCCAGCCGTGAATTGTTTACAAATAATACATTTTACCATTAAAAAATGCAACATGCTCCATTAGGTTAGATACAAACCAATCCTCAGCAATGGTTACAGCAAGATTCTCCCTAGTTGTATGCAATGGGTAGTGTAGCTGTTCTAGCGCCACCCTTAATAAGGCTATAGGCATCACTGGTTTACCAGTGCTGTCTTGTCGCCACAATGCTTCAGAGGGGGTTAAAGAACACCCTCTTCGCTTCCACAAGTTCTTTTCCTCTTGTGGTGCTTCTCCTTGAAGCTCCACTATCTGTGTTTTAGACATAATAATAATAATAATAATAATAATAATAATAATAATAATAATAATAATTAGGCTTTTATATAGCGCTACAAACCCTCAGGTATCTGAGCGCTGCTTATTATTACCCACGGTGTGTGGTGCTCATTTATCGACCTCGGAAGGATGAAAGGTTGAGATTGGCCCCGCCGGGATTCGAACCTGCGTTAGCAGGCTCTGCACGGATGTCAAAGCGAGCGCTCTACTCGCTGTGCCACTTGACCGGCTTATATGATATGATTATATCCTTCTTCGACAAACATCATCACCGTCATTCTTTCATTCACATTAATGGTTTCAATATTCATCATCCCTGTATCTGTATTTGCTATGCGCTTGGCTTCAGCGTCTGCTGCTCGATTTCCACGCGAGATCAAATCTGTCCCTTTTGTGTGAGCTGCGCATTTAACGACTGCTATGCCCACCAGGAGTTGTAGTGCCTTAATGATCCTGTCCTTGAACCTGTAGGTGTTTAACCCAAAACCTACCTTCGACTTGAACTAAGCATGCTTGAGGACAGGTGGGCTATAAGCTAGCAAATATGTACTGGAATAAAAGTCTCGAAGGGAGTCCAGTATCCCTATTAGGTTAGAAATCGTGACACTCAAATAATAAATCCCATTTTGACTCTCTTCTTAGTGTTCTCAGAGAACAATATACTATTTTGTTGTGGAAAAGCACTTTTCCCGGATAGGTCTGTATGCCCAGCCCATTCTGACAAAACTGAATAAAGATGATGCACTCTGTCGTCTAACAAGCATGTTTTTGTTTGCTCCTATGTCGCACTACCCCACATCTGTGCCACGTTTCTAAGGTATTGCATTTCCTCACATCCGAGCATGCCCTCCAGTACCAATACTGCTATATTTCCTAGACTTGCCATTTTTTCCTCTGACTGGCCCACTATCCTGTGTTGTCCGTTGACCTCTTTGCCAAATTTGATATTTACTTGGCTAAAAAAGGAGGCATATTAGACCACTCTAAGGCACACCCTAATCCTACAATGAGTTGGAATATGGCTACAAGGCCCCCGTTTCAAATGTCCCTTTTTAGTTTGGGCTATTATGTGGCAGAGCCACCTGTAAGTTGTAACTATTGCACTAGGAGTACAGATGGGGAGAGATAGCATGTGAGGAGGGAAACCAAGCTTTAATGTGTTGTTTTGTTATTTACCCACCCATTGACTGCCCATGGCTATGCTAATCCCTATGGCCCCTCCAACCAAGTACCCTCCCTCTCCCCCTCCTCTAACCCCCGCCAAAGCACCTCCTCAAGGGAATTCTTTGAGCTCCCTTTGATCAGGCTTTGCCATCAAACTTTGCTTTGCAAATAAACACTGGCAGGCCCTTCAAGTGCTGTCTTATGAGTGTTAATGACTTCATTTGTGCTGTAAACGTGCTACTGGTGTAATAGAAATGCCTTAACCAGGTCTGGTACCCAATTTATAAACACTATGTGTGTCCAGTGCTGAAGTCCTGTTAAAAACAAGTATTGGCAAAGTCAACAGTTTTGGCTTGTACAGAAGTATTAGGCATTGCAAGGCACTGCTATCAGATGCCCAGGCACTCACACCGTTTGCACCTGCTACTATCAATGGGCAGTTAATATCACTATGGCATGGATTATTTGGGCCCTCCCAAGGCCTTGGGCTTGGGAGGGCTAAAGCCCCCCCTACCCCTTTGACACAGCAGGCATCACTGCTGTTATGCCCAGCCCGGGCCCAGCCGTCATGAACCAGTCACATTTCTCACCTCGGAGAGCGGTGTATTTACTTAAACAAATGAACTGCTCTCTGAGGTGAGAAAACAGGCATTGAAGTGAAGGGTAGAGGCTGAGTACAAAACCCTGCCAGCCCATCAGTAGGACTTTCTCCACCCCCATGTTGCAGATAAAGGCTTAACTGCTGGCTCAGCTTTTACATGGCCCATGCTTTCAATAATTACCATTAACAAAAAAAGTATATTTGCGTGCATGCAGGGATTGTATGTATGCATGCATGGATGAATGTATGCGTGCATGCAAGGGAGTGTGTAGGTGGTCGTGTGTTTGTATACTAGGCCTTGTCTGCAAGTGGACACCTATGAAATGAATGCAGTGTGGATGGTGTGACTGCGCGTGTTAATGAGCGCACAGCCTAAATGTTCTGGATGTTCATGTGAATGACAGATCAGCTGTGTAGGTGCATGTGTCTGAATGTCTCCATATCTCTGTATCTGAGGAGGGGCATTGGCGCATGGAGATTTTTTGACAAGAGCATAGCATGTTTTACTGCCGTTTTTGGGCAAAGGAAAGCCAACTTGAGAGTTTTTATGTGATGGTGGGGTTGGCATCCATCCAAGCGATATTTCCCGGCCCGCTAAACTACAGAGCCCTTCAGAGGCTAAAAATCAAGCACCCCCAGGGAGGCATGCGTTACAAGCAGTTTGTGCCGCTAGACGAGGACAGCAGAGCTGAGCTGCGGTGGTGGCTCCACAATATGGAGGCATGGAACGGCCGGGCCATATTTGGAAATGTGCCGGAACTCGTCAGAATCCTACGCCAGCAGATCAGGCTGGGGCGTCAGGTGCGGACAGCTGCAGACAGGCAGAAAATGGTCACAGTCAGAGCTATAGCTACACATCAAATGTCTGGAACTGTTAGCGGGCTCATTCGCAGTGAAAGTATTTACCAAGGACAAGGCACAATGTTGGGTACTGCTGAGAATGAACCACATATTGGCAGTAAAGTTATATCAACAAGATTGGGGGGAACAAGTTCGAAGATGCGAGTGGAGTTAACGAAAGGCTTCGGGCACTTCTGTCAGGATCAGAAGATTTCCGTCACGGGAGAGAACATCTCGGGAGAACAGACTGGAACTACTGCTATTTACAGGACTCGAGGGATTGGAGGTTGCATGAAGCTATGTTTGCGCCTCTACAATGCGAGTGGAGGTTGTTAGATACGGACCTTTTGACATCCAGAATGTACACACAACTGCCAAAGTACTTCACCTGGAGACTAAGCCCGCAGGCGCTAAGGACAGACGGCTTCCCGCGCCATTGAGCAGGGGGTACCCACTGCACTTTCGCAATGCTGGCGAGGGCTCCAGCAAAGATCTGCAGGGAAAAAGCAGAGTTAGTGATAGTGAAGCCGGAATGGAGGTCGCAAGCATGGTTTCTAGTTCTGATTAAACTTTCCTCAGATTTTCCATGGAGGATCCCCTACCAGACAGACCTGTTGACGGATCCGTCAGGAGCAGTACACCTCCTAGTGTAGAAGCTGAAGCTAGCATGATCCCATGCAGTTTCAGGCAGAGATGGAATATGCCAGGCCTTTTGGAGAAGGCTTCAAAGTACATCAACGGGTCTTGGCCCCATCCACTGCCAGGAGTTATAGTGCTGCATGTCAGGCCTGGGAGTGCTGCTGCATGAGGCAGAGTATTCCACCCATTTCTGCCGATGTAGTGCAAGTAGTGCAACTTCCTAGCAGGACTGCCCAGTCAGGGGAGAGCTTTTAGATCTGTACGAGTGTACCGGTCAGCCATTGCCGCAGGTTATGCGTTAGTGGACGGGGGGCCAGTAGGCGAGCATCCAGCAGTTATGAGACTCAGAGGGGTGAAGGTTGGTAACCCCCGCCCCCTTACCAAAATCCTCTTCCTTCTGGGACGTCAATGCAATCCTCCGACTGTTCGACCATTGGGCGAGTAACAATTTATTATCAGTGCAGCAGCTATCCGGCAAGCTAGCAAACCTATGTTTAGTATCTTGTAGGTGCGTATCAGACGTTAGACCGCTGAAGTGAACAGGAAAATGTTCCACCTAGAGGGTGTAGGGTTCAATATCGTGAGTCAGACCAAGACCAATTCCACATTAATCGCTTACCAATACTTCCCACATAATAGCAAGCTACGCGTAGTACATTGCATTAGGATCTATGAAGCCCGCCATTGCAGAAGTCAGGCCACAAAGCTTGTCGCAGCTCCTTATTGCACGTAGGAAGCCTTATCATGCCAAACGCCCGACACCATAGCAAGATTTAGTTTATTTGCACCGCGCTCCGAACCCTCAGGTAACTGGGCGCTTCAAGCTTATACATGAGTTACAGACAATTTACAATTTAGGACATGGGATACAGACAATTCAGAGTGTAGCAGTACGGGAAAAACAGTAGAAAAAAGTGCTGGTCGACCATGGTTACATGAGGGTCGAGAGGTGAGCCAAGCAGTTAATGTTACAATAGGCATAAGAGAGAGTAAGCATGCAGGTGTATAATAGGTAAGGTAGTTGATCACTACAGTTTCTTATTGAAGAGCGAGCATTTTACTTTGGATTGCTCCAGTCTGAGGCTAAGGGGTGGGCATTCCACTGTTTGGTCGCTAACACTGGGAAACTTGCTCCCCCTGCTCTTTTTAGCAGAAATCTAGGGACGGTCAGGCAGTGTGAGCAGGTGGCTCCAGTTGGTCTGGTTGGTTGATGTTTGTTGACTTTATCTGCCAGGTATTTGGGGGTGGAATTTGACAGGCACTTGTGGGTGATAACGAGTGTGTGAAGGGCAATTCCTTCCCGCACCAGCAGCCAATGGGCGTCTTACCTGAAACTGGAGATGTGGGCAGATTTTGATATGCTTAGTGCCGCTCTTAGGGCGTTATTTTGGAGGACCTGGAGTATATTGAGGTTCCTTTGGGAAGTGCCTAAGTAGAGGGTGTTACAGTAATCCATCTTGGATAGCACTCATGTCCTGGCTAAGGTAATGCAACTACTGGGTGAAAGGAATGACTTGCAGGCGTTAATTAGTTTGTTAGTGTAGGCCGTGGAGGAAGTGCTAGCATTCACTTGCCTCTTGAGGGAGAGGGTGGAATCCAGGTATACCCCCAGGGTTTTAATTTCTTTGGCCACTTTGATTGGGTTTCCATTGGTGTTGATGGACACATAGCAGGGATCTAATTTGTTGAGGCGTGTTTGCGAGCCGACGATCAAGAACTCTGTTTTTTCATCGTTGAGGCAGAGGCAGTGTTCTGTCATCTATGCCTGGATTTCCAAGTAGATCTTGTTAACCCTTTTACAATCATCTTCATAGCACCCCAAGAGTGTGATGAGGTGTCATCAACGTAATTCATGAATGTGACACCCAAGTTATAAAGACGGTCAAACAGGAAATTGGTGAAGATGTTGTAAAGTGTTGGCGAAACGCCGTAGATGGGAATTGGGTCAGCTGAAGCAAATGGAGCTAATACCCTGGTGGTACAGTTGACAGTTGACAGAAATGATTGTATCCAGGTAGAGGCATTCCTGGAGAAGGCAGCTGCTGTGGCCAAATGATCGGTGAGGATCTGGTGGTCAACAAGGTCAAATGCTGCAGATAGGTTTAACAGCAGGAGCATGGCAAGCTTACCCTTGTTCTTAGCCTCATCCATTTGGATTTTAAGGTCTAGGAGGGCTGTTTCCGTTCCATGCCTTGGCCTGAAGCCCGACTGTCTGAGGCCAAGTAAGTTGTGGTCCTCCAGGTGTTTCTGAATTACCAGGTAGGCCACTCGGTCTAAAATCTTTAGGATGTAGGGGACGGTGGTGGGATCTAGGTTAGGTTTTTTTAAGAGGGGCATGACCCAGGTCTTTTTGAGGTTGTAAGGTACTGTGCTGGTCTCGAAAGATGAGTTGATTAATGCCGAGATGAAAGGGGCCAAGTCCTTGGCACCTTCCTGGATGATCGTCGCTGGGCAAAGATCTCCTTGGCATCTGGACGTTTTGAGGCTTTTAATGATTTTTTTCTACTTCGTAAACTGAGACCGGTGAGAAGGAGAAGGGTGGGCAGTTAGGGGGGGCTGATGGGAGAGGAAGCGGGGGTCCTGATAGGCGGCGGGCAGGTGGGTTTGGCGTTCTCGGCCAGGCTGATCTTTTTTGCAGCATAGCAATTTTGTCTGCAAGAGCTTTCTGTATGTTAGCACACCAAGCTGCATCTTTCACACATGTTTCTGTAGGTGGTGCTGGGGACTCTAGTTCCCTGAGAATACCAAAGAGCTATTTATTTTTGGATTTGGCATTGTGGATATGGTTGTCATAGGTTTCCTTGTTAGCGTAGAGGATAGCAGATTTGTAAGATGTGGCGGCTGCGGTGAAAAGCTCCTTGTTAGTGAGGTTAGACGTTTTTTTCCAAGTGGATTCTGCCACTCTTTTGGCATTCCGAAGGCTTTTTAGTTCAGATGTGAACCATTTGTTAAGGTGTGCAATTGGTTTCGCTTTGGTAATTTCATAGGGGCAATGCTGTTCACAGCATCCTCCAGTGTGGTGTTGTATAAGTCAACTAGCTTATTTGAGTCCAAATCTTTGAAGTTGGCTGGGTATAGGACGTTCTGGATCAGAGGACGTAAGTTTTGGATTGTTTCGGTTGTTTCTGGAGAGGACCTGCGGTGCAATGTGGGGAGTAGGTATGGTTGGTATGTTCCCTTGGATGGTGAACAAAATGAAGTGATGGTCTGACCAAGCGGTGGGAGTATTTTGGAGGATGATGGTAGAGCAGTTGAGATCTGCCAGCCAGTCCAATGTTCTTCCTTTATTGTGCGTCAGGGCTGTGACGCGGGGTTTAAAGCAGAGCTGGGAAATGGCGTTTTCCACGGATGAGGCATTGAGGTCGTTGGGATCAGAGAAACCTAAGTTAAAGTCCCCAAGAAGGATTATTTGTGATCCTAGTTTAGTGTTATTAGTCAGTAGGTCAGAGATATCTTCCTCAAAGGAGGAGACATAGCCTGGGGAGCAGTAAATGAGGTGCATGAGGATAGTTTGTGTTGCTGATAGGGGTATCTTGACTGATAACAGCTCTGTAGATGGGGGGCTGGCAGTCGGGATAATTCTGAGGCCTAGGGATGTTTTCGCAATGAAGGCTATTCCGCCTCCTTTGCTGTCCTCTCTATCTTTTCGAATTATAGAGTAGCCATCTGGGATGGCTAGAGATAAGGCAGGGCCTGCTGCTTGATGCAGCCAAGTCTCAGAAATTGCCAAGAAGTGGAGGTCGTTGCTAGAGATTAAGTCAGCAATGACTAACGCATGGGCGACTAAAGATCGAGCATTAATGAGTGCACCTTTAATGATAGGTTGTTTGACTAAGCTGGGTGTTCTAAGTGCTTTAAGTGTGGTCGGGGGGCAATGAGGTGGATTGGTAGGTGTGGTTGGTGGGCTCTCCTATGAGGAGTACTACATAGGGGGATTTGGGAGCCTAGCCTTAGGTTCCTTTCCTTTATTGGGCAAGGAATCCAAGGAGTGAGTGGTGATGCAAACCGGCGGATCAATTCAGCAGGACTGAGGGTGGAATTGTGAGGGCTGTCTGTTTTGCAATTATTACGATCTGGGGACTCTGTGGGTGTGAGGTAAGTGAATCAGCGAGAATGGTTGCGATGGGTAAGGGCTGTCATGTGGTAAGATTCTGTTGATAAGTGGCAGGATAGTTGCCATGGTTAGGGTGACACTATAAAGGCAGGCCATATGGGCGAGGGCGTCTCAGAGGTGCACTTAGCCTAATAAGGCGTCAGGTGGCTCACCATGGCAAACAGGGCCTTTTTCAGGCCACCGGCGCTTCCGTCTGCCAGCGGATGAGATTGGCTAATAAGGCTTCTTAGTTGCTAGGCAACATGAGACTAGCCTCACTTCCATTCCGTGTTGTGCCCGCCATTTTAGAAGCAGGCGAGACGGCAACCAGGAAATCAGGCACAGAACGAATCAGAGAAAAAGGGTGAATCAAGGCTGCGGCACTGTCGACGAGGTGGGCAAGATGCTGGCACTTCAAATACAGATGATCTCAGCACCGAGGCTGAGTTGTGTCGTAAAGGTGGGCATCCAGTGAGTATGTTGCATGGGGCGATTTCTTTGTGTGCTATTTGCGGTCGCCGTCGGCTGCAGAGACTTCTGCTGGTGCGGTGGGGGCTCCTGCCCTCTCCACCAAGGGAATCGAGTGACTGGGTGGGTGAGAGAGGTCATGGCCCTAGCAGGGATAGATGTATCAGTCTTTGGTGCTCGTTCTGAGCGAGGAGTGATGGCTTCCAAAGCTTTCGCAGTAGGCGTATCCCTTCAAGATATCATGAGGGC
Source organism: Ambystoma mexicanum (assembly GCF_040938575.1). Lineage (NCBI taxonomy): Eukaryota > Metazoa > Chordata > Amphibia > Caudata > Ambystomatidae > Ambystoma > Ambystoma mexicanum. The sequence goes on along the minus strand of NC_090926.1, from coordinate 917,040,450 downwards.
GGCGGATTGGTCTAGCGATTCCAAGCTCAGAGCTTTCTATTTCAAGCCAATATCAGCCTAAGCTGCAGCATTGGTGGAGAGCTTTGAACAAGCATAATGCTTGCCTCCGGTCTTGATATAGAATGAAGATTAGCCAGGCTTACAGCACAGGGGTCTTGATTCTATTAAAGACACGTAGACAAGCATTATCCCTCCCTGTGAATATGTGGGGAGATATGACACTGTACGAAATTGTATACGAATGGCAACGTATTCCCCCCTAATTATGCGTTCTCTATTTGTTACACGTGAGAACCAGAAAAACAGCTAAAGAGAGGCTGAGTTAACAATCCAAAAGGAGTGGACGTTGGTTGGCCAGCGGAGTTTGGAATTCTGGTTTGCCGTCAGGAGAGCTGTTCCGCGCCAGTGTTCATGACAATGGACTATATGCGGTTGGTTACTGGTTTGTCGCTGCTCAGTTCAAGCACGCAAAATAGGAGGAAGGGACCTAGGCAGGATGCAACATATGAAGGAGGAGTACTGCAGGATTGAAGGGGAGCAGGGCACTTTGGACTACAGGAGGGAAAGGGACTATGGAGATTGTAGTTCCTTTTTGTTTTTCTCGCTTTTTCTACAGTTGGTTTCTGTTGAAAAATCAAGGAAGATATGAAAGTTTGAAGTTTTGATAGGCTGTTAGAGGGTAGCTAATAAAGAAGTGAACCTCACCTCTGTGTCTTTAATAGAATCAAGACTCCCTATGCTGCAAGCTTAGGTAATTTTCATTTTGGTGGGATGCCTATTGTGCCATGGGATGCTAAGGTCTTGACCGTGTAGGGGATACGTTAGATAAATAAAGCCTTCAAAAAATGTAACCAGTCTATGGACTTGAAGAGAGCAAGGGTTTCATGTATCACCATATAAGGGGTATACATAATGGGGCATTAACAAATGGTGCAACAAGTCCGCTTTCAGCATTTGAAAAACAAATTCAAAATTATATAGGCGCACAAGAAGCAATAACACATACAAATTATTGATAGCACAGTTACTATTGAGCCCGTGGAAATACTACAATTGCCAAAAATAGCTATAATGAAACAACAATGGTTTGGAAGGGACGCATATAGATACAAAAATGAATTATACCTTGACATGTGAGGAGTGCAAAGAACTGTTGCAATAAAACCTTTACAGCTGGGTATTCTACACCTAAGGGAAATCGTATGGGCTGCAGAGTGTCTGGATCGAATTTACAGAAAAGACTCAAATTACCTCATTCAGCAACAAGATAATCTAAAAAAAATGCATTTTGCAACAAATATTGTACTCTAAAATGATCCCCAAATGATTATATTAGGGGTCTTGCAAAAAGACTTGACTTTCAAAAACAAGGAACCTATCTCGCTAAAGCAATTAGCAACCATCAGGTAATTGTGGCTGGCTCTAAGGTGTAAACACAGGAGTCATGAACCAGCTGCCGTGCATAGCAGACTTTAGAACCTACTAGCGATGGAAAATGTTAAATCTACATCTGTCCCCCTAGTCTCTAGTGCCTTTCACCCATGTTAATGGGATGCCGGTGTCCATGCCACAAGGACTGCAAACCCCTTTAACTGAGCACAACAATATCTGCTTGGCCCTATGACTCATCCGGTTTTGCATGCACCTTTTCATGAGTAGGGGCCATAATCCTTCTGGAATTGTCAGTTGATTTTCACACTGGCGGCCATAATATCAATCTTCAAATTGGTATATGCCTTTCTATACTATTGCCATTGTGTTTGTGGTATCTTGAATGAATGTGCATGTTTTACTGGCAGCATGTGTGATGTCAAAGCTGGGACAAGTGAGAGTGTTCTCAGAGTGTCAGGTACCCCTTTCTGCTTGCCCTGGGTTAATGGACTCGTGGGTATTCACTATGCTTCCTTCCTATTCCTCTTATGTTCCTGAACTAATCTGCCTTAAATAAAGAGCTGAATTTATACTCCATGACCTGCAGCCTTATCTTTTCATTCAGGGAAGTAACTCACTTTACAACGTGATCCCTACAAATGTTGCTGTGTGCAGGGCAACAGGTCACGGTCCATTTCTATTGAATGCATCCATGCCCTGTTGATCAACATCACCTGAAACCTTTGTGTCACTATGTATATTTCCTCACGTTCGCCATTCCTTGTCACATTCTTTACTTATTGAAGGCAGTTGCCTTCGCAGTTTCCCCATGAAACTTACTGCAATTTTCCCATGACACCTAAGGGGATAAAGGGCCTTCCCTGAGACACCCACAAAGATTACTGGGTCAGGGTGTTGCCATCCTCACGTCATTGATAAGAATAGATAAACCACCAATTACACTGGTGCGGTCGTTTGTGATTTTCCCCATAGCCCCTCCGCCCCCTTACTCAGATCGCGCAGGTGCGAGGAAGGGGAGAAGTACCAGGGGACTGGAAGAGGGAAGTGCAGTTAACTCACAAGTGCAGCCAGCAGGTGGCTCATAAGAGCAGAGAGAAGGGACTGTAGGGTTGTAGATACAGACCTTTAAGTGCTGGGTAGCCCGGGGGCAGTCCGAGGGCAACTGAACATGCAGGGGCCTAGGCCCGAGTTCAGAGGGTGACCAGTGCGCGGAGCAGTCAGGTGCATCAGCAGGGGAGAGGAAGAGAGAAAGCAGAAGCGAAAAGGAAAGTTTTGAGTTGCTTCCAGAACCGGTGGTGTACCTGCTCAAGTTTGAGAGAGGCAGGGAGGATGTTCCAGAGGGAGTCCCCAGCTGAGGAGATAGATCTGCCCCCATCTCTAATTGGAGAAGCGTCTGACCCTCAGAGGGTTGGAGGTGGATGAGCTCAGAGCTCTAGAAGGAAGATGTTTTGGAAGAGAACGTTGGAGATACAGCGGTCCCAGGCTCCAGAAAGCCTTGTGGACGATGCAGAGGGTTCTGAAGTTGATCCTTGCAACCACGGGGAGCCAGTGAAGAGATTTCAGAGGTGGCGATATGATCCCTGGGCTCGAGGTCGAGGAAAAGTCTTGCAGTCCTGTTCTGGATAAATTGTAAAGGACGAAGAGTAGAAGCAGGAAGATTTAGAAAGAGGCTATTGCAATAGTCCAGCCCAGAGAGGGCCAGAGCTCTGGAGACAGTCAACTTCTGGGGGAAAGTGAGAAAAGGAAGAATACCTCTGAGCAGGTGCAGATGATAGTTTGACTTCTTAGAGACGTCAGAGATGTGAGGAGAGAAGGAGAGGTTGGAGTCGAACATGACACCAAGGTTCTTAGTCTCACAGGAAGGAGAAGGAAGAGGGCCCAGAGTGGGCAACCAGAGAGAGAAAATAAGGGAGCTGTTCTCCCAATGAGGAGGATCAGTGTCATGATGCCCGCTCCCGGTGAGCCGGTTCAAGCCCTGCGTCCCCGAAAGCGGACATCCAGTCCCCAAGGAAGGACCCAGCAACCCCATATAGGGGCCCTTTGGACAGTGTCCTGGCGCCATAGGCGCCAGGCTCATTATGGGAGTGCTTGGGTGCACTTACCTGATGCAGACCATGCTGCAGGATCCCGGCCTCCTTAAGGCCTGAAAGGAACTACTTTACCTGTGGGACTAATTTACCATCCGGGCGTGGTCAGGGAAGGATACATACCTGATTGGAGGAAGGATACATACCTGGAACTTCTTCCAAGGCTATTTAAACCCCACCCGAACAGCCACACGTGCTTCGCGTTGTTCTGTATCTAGCAGCTGGACGCTCACAGTGTCTGCTCCTGCATCCTGACTTCTGCCACGCCTGCCAGCATCCTGGATCACCTGCAAAGGAAGAGAAGAAGAGAACAGAAGAAGGAAAAGTCCTTATCTGCTAAATCCGCATCCCGGAGACATCTCGCCGACAATCCTGAAAAGGAAGACTTTAATTTAAAAGCTCATCGCGTCGATCGCTGCAGCGCCGCATTCCACTCACCTTTACAGGGCGCCTCCATGTTCAGCAGCGATCATCCGGATTCGCAGTCACGCCCCAGCGCCTAGGGAGAAAAAGACCAGAACAAAAGGTGAGAGAGAGAAGGGAATAAGGAAAGCTAAATCTCCATGTTAAGACTTACCTGTTGATTCATTCCCTCTTCATTTCGGGTCCGCGCCGCATCCTGGCATTTCCGGACCCCGGCCCTTAAGGGGAAAAAGAGACATCAGCATTAATGAGCGAATGAAAAGACATTACCAAAAAACGCTCATTAAAGACTTACCTGATTTCTACAAGGATTTCACCTCTCATCTCGGGTCGGTGCCTGTTCCCCGGCATTCCGTACCCCGGCCCCTATGGGGAAAAAGACACTAGCATTAATACATTAATGCATGAACGCAAGGGGAACCTCTTATCAAAAAACTTACCTGGTAGCCAAGCAAGTTTGGTTCTCACCAATCCGAAAATCCAGTGAAGTAACTGGATACCAACGCGCCCCTGCATCAGAAGCAGGATGGAGAGCTCGTCCTTCCAGACCCTAAGGCGAGACGCTACGAGAAATCACAGAAGGGTTTTGAGGAGGGTGAAAGTGGGAGGCCGATTGCATTACCCCGCAGACAGTTAATCCCCTATTTTCGCCTACAGAAGGATACTTCTGCGAGCCAGGCAAGCCAGATTTGGGGGCCCGGTCCAGTCCGTCTTCCGAACCCTGCGCATCACCTTAGAAGAGGTCACAGCAGCGCAAACCAGGCCAGCGCCTCCGTGGGAGCCAGGTGAGCGTAACAATCAGTCTTACTGGCATTAAGGCAGAGATCATTGGCGGCATACCATTCCTGAATTGCAGCCAGACAGTCTGGTATGAGAGAAGAAGCAGAGGTGGCTGAGGGGAGCCTGAAAGAGAGCGGAGTGTCATACAATGGTGTTTGGAGAATGTTTTGTTATCTCCTCTGTAACAGCCGACTAAAAAAAGCAGTTGCAAGACCCTCAAGTAACTGTTCAAACAACTGAGAATCATGAAAGAGTTAAGTCGACTTTGGCTAACGGCAGGCAGACATACTGTGAGTGTGGTGGCAACAGGTGCACCTGGCTTGTAAAGACCACATTGTTGGTTCGCACCTTGTTCTTGTTTTATTTAAACTCACAATGATGTTTCCTTTAAACATAGGTTGATTGTCAGATCGTTGGTATGTGCTCCCCACCCTGTGAGTGAGGCGTCCGTTACTACCTTTATCTCTGGCAATGGCTGCCAAAAAGGTTCTCCTGTCAGAATGTTGTTCTTTCAGGTCCACCACAGGAGATCCTGATTGACTCTGTTTGGAACCTGAAAGAGATCCGACATCCTGCCTGAGAATTGAGACCATTGAGTCCTGAGAGCCCACTGGAGAGATCTCATTCTCAGGCGTGCCTCTGGCACCAGAAAAATGCAGGATGCCATGAAGCCGAGCAACCTCAGAAAGTCAAAGGGCAGGAGATGCTGGGCACTTTGGAATTTGGTGACACTCTGCAGAAAGTCTTGAGCCCTCACTTCCGGTGGCAAGGCTTTTCCGAGGGATGCATCAAGGACTGCTCCAATGATTTGGAGTTTTTGAGATGGTATCATATGGGAGTTCTTGAAGTTGAGGGAGAATCTCAGTCTGTGAAGGGAATGACAGATGGAATGGAGATGTTCCAGGGCCTGTTCGGGGGAACTGGCCCTGATCAGCCAATCGTCCAGGTAGGGGTAGATGTGAATCCCCCGTCCCCCTCTCCTAAGACTCGCTTCCATCAACTTGGTGAAAACCCTCGAGGCGGAGGTCAGCCCAAATGGCAGAACTCGAAATTGATAATGAGAACCGCACACAGCGAACCTCAGATACTGGCTGTGCTTGTGATGGATTGGCAAGTAAGTATGCTGAAGGTCCAATGATACCATCCAGTTCTGAAGCCGGAGGGCCTGAAGGATCTAAGAAACGGTAACCCTTTTTGAACGTGTCCTTCCTGAGGAATTTGTATAAGTCTCTTAAGTCCAAAATGGGTCTCAATCCTCTGTCCTTTTTTGGAATTAGGAAGTACGGGCAGTACCAACTTTTGTTCCTCTCCGCTACAGGTACTGGTTCTATAGCACCTTTCTCTAGCAGGGTCAAGATTTCCTGCATAAGGAGCAGATCTGGAACTTTGAAAGAGCTGCTCCCCGGTGGATGACTCAGATGCTTTTTTAGAAAGGGAAGGCAGTAACCCTGGGCAACTGTTTCCAATGCCCATGCATCTGAAGTAATGCCTCGTCATTCTTTCAGATGCAGTTAGTCTGCCTCCCACTGGGGACTTGTGGACTAAAACCTCAGAGGTTTTTTGAGGCAGCTGGAGCAGTGGCCGTTCGTAAAGTAGCTGCTGCCTGGGTGTTCCTAGTACCTCTTCCCCATCCACCACGGGGAAATCTTTTCTGACCTCTTTGGGCAGTCCTCTCCCCCGTCCGACTGAGGAGTAAAAGCAAAAGGACCTACCCCTCCAAGATGTGCGATGGGGCAGTTATATGGCTGTCTAATAGCAGCGTCAAGGGATTTTTCTACTACTTTGGAGGTCTGCAGTTACTCCAGGCTCTCGTCAGCCTTTACCAAATGAATGTGTGCCATCAAAGGGCATGTTAAGCCGTCTGGATTGCACATCTGGAGCAAACCGGACTTTCTTCATGAGGCAAATCTGTGCATTACTGTACTAGCCTCCATGGCACGGCTGATCCTGTCAGCAGTGTCTAAACCTGTCTGGAGGGATTCCCACATTGCGTCCTTCCCATCCTTGACTAGATTTAAAAATCTGTCTCTTTCCTCCCCTTTGACGACATGCTCAGCCGCCATTGCTACACATTCCCAAATATTATGAGTGAATCTTGCCAACATGCACGTAGCATTTGCTGACTTTAGGGCCATACTTCCAGGAGAGAAAACATTCTAGGCAAAAGCATCGTAACGCTGGTCATCTCTGTCTGGGGGAATAGTCAAGTATGCATATTGTATTGAGGAGGAAGTGGCAGCCTGTACCACTAAACTTTCAGGAGTCGGATGTTTCATCAGATAACTGGTGTCACTACTGGATGCCCTTTATTTGTCTCCCAATTTGTATCATCCTGTTCATATATTGGTGTGGGTCTTTTTCCACCCCATGTATTTTAGCACTCAGGATATTAATTGTCTGTAAGACCCCTCAGCATGGTCAGTAGGGTCAGGTCTCTCAAACAAATTCTGGGGATGTATCTAGACTGCTTGCATTTTGCAGGCACTCCTGTACATTTTTTTTTAACTTTTTCTGTAATACTTAATGGCGGCGCTGAAATATTTAACACTGTCGACCTCGAGCGCTTCAATGCTTTCAGCGTCAAATACTGTTATGGTCCGTCGAGGAGTCTTGCAGCACTGAAGGGGGATGCTTCGACCGCTCTCAAGGAGATTTTTCTTTGCCTCCCGGGCCCAAGGGCGCACAGGTTTTGCTGTTATTCTTGTTGAATTGTTCAATCTGGGCATGGCATTCATAAGTCTTCGAGGGGGTCAAGGCCACATTCTCGAATACTTGCATCATTTTACCTCTGAACTTCTCCCACTGAGCCTGAGAGGCTGATTTCGGTGGGTATTTTACCCCTATGGTGCCTTTTCTTCGAATGTCGCGAAGATGACGAGTGGTGAGGAACAGTGCATGATCGCTATCTTTTTGTCTACATTCGACGAGGAGAAATATTTCTTGACTCGTCTGAAGACTGTCTTTTTCGCCGGGGTTGTCGAAGGGGATTTTGACCTGCCTGCCGCAAATTTTTCTCTTTGCTCTTTCAGGACTTTTGCCGGCATTGATAGGCAGGCCTTAAAATCGAAGATAGCATGAGATGAACCGAGGCACCACAGACACACCCGATGGGGGTCCGACATCTTTGCCCCACAATCCTGGCACATCTCAAACCACGATCTCCGAGTCGAAGATGCCAATGATGATGCCATTTTTTAAGATTTGTACTCAAATTTTCTCGATAGGGATCCCAAAGCACACTGTACCCGAAGCAATAGCTTTTGCGGAAAAATGGAACTGAAGCCAACAGTCGCTGCGAGCGCTTTCTACCATCGATTAACCTGAAAATCCAAGCCAGCTGTTTCCACCTCCATAAAATATTTTCATGGTCTTCTCAACCGATGCTGGGCAAAGTGCCAGCCGGAAATCTACAATGTTCAGAAGCTTTACTTTTTAGTGGCTCTACTTTAAGTAAGTTGTCGAGTTTCTGTCAATTTGTGGGAGTTCAGTTCCTTGCTAAAACACAGTACTACAAATATCAAAGAGAATTCTTATTCCCCGCTATTAGTCAAGCCTGGAAAAATGAACAAATGTCAATTAAAAGCACGTTTTCTGGCAAACGGTTCAGGCTAGCTGGCGACGGACAGTGTGATAGCCCTGGTTTTTCAGCAAATGCACATACCACTTTCAAGACATGGAAACTAAAACAATTGTGAGTTTGGAGATCGTGCAGGTGTCCTAATATAAATCCTCTGTGGCCATGGAGAAACATGATTTCATAAATGCCTCGAACATCTTCAATCCAAAACTTGTGATGGGTCTGTGGAAATTCTACTTGAAAAATGGTGCTCATTGATGCAACGTTCCAACGTTCACTTATGGACAGAAAATCAACATTTCCACGAATGTGCACATGGACATTTATCAGAGGAGCAGAAACGCAAAAAGAAGTGGTTGGTTCTATCTTCACCTCCACACAAAGCTCTTGAGAAGCTTGTGTTTGATAAAACACTTTCAAGAGACCTAAAGGGACTCACAGAATTCTGTCACACCAGAGATTTGGAGGTGTTTCACAATATGTGCCTAAAGTACAGTCCCAAAAGGTTGCATTTCGGCATAGACGTTATGCAAGCTAGGACATTAATAGCCGTATTAGCACATAAGAATGTAGGGAGAGAACAATCGAGAACTGCAGGAAACTTTGGGATACTTCTTTACACCTGTGCCTTTGCAAACCAAAGCAAAAAAATGGGTGCCCAAGTCAATATACCAGGAAATGGAATTTGATTTCGTGAAAGATCTCACTTTGACTGTGTTGCCATGCATACTCATGGAATAGATCCTGATATTCTTCCTAGGACACATACATTGCCACAAAACATTACAAACGAGCCCTGTCCACCTAAAGCGAAACTCGTTGAACAGTTGACTTCCCGGTATAAATGATTTGCAGCAGTGTTCTTAAAGGGATGGTCTAGTAAAAATTTTTATTTAAAAAATAAATAGGCCATATAAAAAAAAATATACTAGCATCCTCCGTTTTAAAACTTCCTATGTAAAATTTTGAGCTATTCAAGCTCAAAATTCGAAAAAGCAAGCACAGGGGCGCAGCCATTTTGTGAAATGGAGGCCCTCCTGTGCTGGCTTTTGCTTTTGCGGCACTAATGAAGGAAAAGCCAGCCAGCTGTAGTAAACAGTCTACCGCTGGGTGGCTTTCCCTTCATTAGTGCCGGGACTCAGAGGACGCGGACCGGAGACCAGAGCAGGAAAGCTGCAGCTGAATCTCGGTAAGTGCTATTTATTTTTTTTACAAAAAATAAGCACTAGCTGCGGTTTTTTTTCTAAGTTTTCCGGGCTGGAGGAGCCCGGAAAACTTAGAAATAAAACCGCAGCTTTAAAAACGTATTTATGTTTGCGGTCGCTTTTGAAGCGACCGCAAACATAAATACAACGTTATTGTGTTGGAAAACGCTGCGGTTTTAAAACCGCAGCGTTTTCCAACACAACCGCGTGTGTTTCTGCCTGCTGTGGCTATCACTTTGGGTCTCCGGAGCACCGGAGACCCAAAGTGAAAGCCACAGCAGGCAGAAACACACGCGGTTATGTTTACATGGCGCGTAGTGTTTCTACCTGCAACTGATTTCCCATTTGGGGCTCTCGGGCTCCCCGTGGGGTGCCCAAGAGCCCCAAATGGGAAATGCTAAATGCTGCGTTGTCTGCCTAAATCTGCTTTCCCATTTGGGGCTCTCGGGCTCCCTGTGGGGAGCCCGAGAGCCCCAAATGGGAAAGCAGATTCAGGCAGACACAATGCGGTTGTTTTCCGCAATGCCGCGTTGTGTCTGCCTGAATCTGCTTTTCCATTTGGGGCTCTCGGGCTCCCCCCAAAAGCGACCGCAAACATAAATACAACATTTTTAAAGCTGCGGTTTTATTTCTACGTTTTCCGGGCTCCTCCATCCCGGAAAACTTAGAAAAAAAAACGCAGCTAGTGCTTATTTTTTGTAAAAAAAATAAATAGCACTTACCGAGATTCAGCTGCAGCTTTCCTGCTCTGGTCTCCGGTCCGCGTCCTCCGAGTCCCAGCACTAATGAAGGGAAAGCCACCCAGCGGTAGACTTTGTTTACTACAGCTGGCTGGCTTTTCCTTCATCATTAGTGCAGCAAAAGCCAGCACAGGAGGGCCTCCATTTCACAAAATGGCTGCGCCCCTGTGCTTGCTTTTTCGAATTTTGAGCTTGAATAGCTCAAAATTTTACATAGGAAGTTTTAAAACGGAGGATGCTAGTATTTTTTTTTTATGTGGCCTATCTATTTTTTAAATAAACATTTTTACTAGACCATCCCTTTAATGTGCTCACTATAACTTTTGGGATATGTCCCCCAATGTTTGTACATTCTACATGAACAATGAAATGCTATTAAACTTGAATTTCAAAGCTATTAAAAGTATTAAGAAGCATCCTATTATGCAGATTTAATCAAGTTTATGATTCCTCAATTTACATCTCGAATGATAACATACATGTCTGTGGTTGCTTGAATTCTGTAAAGCTCAACATAGGTGGCCATAGCGTCCAAATCGTCTTTTCAAATGTGTATACTTTGTCAACTTATTTTTCGGAAAGACGTGCCTGTTGTAGGATGCCATTCAGTGTAACTGTGTTTTGCCCCTCCCACTTTCGCCCCGCTCTTGTGGGTCCTTGAATGATCAGGGCACGGGAGGGTCAGATGGATATCAGCATGAAAGGAACTGCGGGGTCTGAGCTGGTGGGCTCAGGCCTGGCGGGGTGGAGGCTGTAAGTGCACAGGAATTTCAGTGGAGATGAATGGGCACTTGGATTTATGACTTGTCAGTGTCTCAAGCTATCCTCAGAGCACATTCCCCCGAGAGAACAGGGCGTGCGCAGACGTGACAATGGGGAGGAGATGGTGTGGGCTAGCTAAGCTAGGCGCTGAGGTTGGGAGAGCTGCGTTTGCACAGAGTTTGTTCCTAGTAGAAAGATGTCATTCGGCCTATTTGAAAATGGTTTCCTAATTATCTGTTTTACTTACCCCAACTTTAACTGTTGTCTAAAAATATCTAAACCACTAGCACTATTGATGGGTAAAAAAGTATTCACAATAGAGCAGCCTTGGTGGATGCCACGTTGGTCGGCCAGGCTAATCGCTCCCATGGAGTGAAGGTCACTTAGTTTGATGTTGCTTATGGGGCGTTCACACCGACGCGTCTTGTACAGTATGTTTTTGATTTGTGGCTTTCCTTCACAAAAATGAAAGTTACCAGGCATACACACTCAAAACAAGGTTCAATTGTTAGACCTTGGAAGAAAGGGAGGATTCACTATGGATTGAAGGACCAAAGTGTGGAGTACCTGCAAAAATGATAAGTTTCACTATTTTAAAACTTGACATTGGAAGAATTATTTTCATTCCATGAAAAACGTTCTGAGCGGTCACTCTGTGTTATGCCAAGAGAATAGAAATACCAAATATAATCTAAGTTTGACTGAAGATGAGTTTATAGACTAACGAGTAAAGATTTCATTTTCTGACCGGTATTGCTTGCTTAAATTGTTATGGTTTGTTGGTTGGGGCATATTGTGACGACACGCAAACACAACCTGTATGCAGGCTAGTGATATCTAAACCACTTCGTCCCATGGCATATCAGTGTGTGCTATCAACGTTGTATTATTGGGTGAGCTGGGTGCAGAACATTTTCCAAGTTGACTTGGTTCGCTTGTAAAAATTTGATGTTGCCAGTTCTGTTACATTTTTAAAAAAGGTAGCAGGCGCCCCTCTCTAGAAAGAACATGGCATGATAACCTGTTCTGTGGTGTATTCCCACTTTGACAGTCTGCAGCCATTGCTTTTAGCTCACTGTGTCTTTTACAGATGGGAAATATCCGGTTGCATATAAGGCATTGTCCCGCCCACATGGGCAGTCCAGCACCGAAATGCTATGGCATTTCCCGTCTGAACTAGAGTACCTATAGCAACCTCATACACGTTTCCGCCTTGTTGTGCCTCATCAGTGAGGTGGAGCTATGCCTCTCTGAGCACAATGAACATGAGTCCACGTTTGGGTTCCCCCAGGTTCTACCAATCCCAAGTTTGTTGCTAATATTCCGTTAGAATGCCGTCTATGTGTTGTTCGAAATTTTTCCGTCAGCTTCCGCATCCCATTGGGAGCTAAACATACTCCACAGCGCAAACCTCTCAAGCACATCATAGACTCCAAGTGTGTTTCCATTGTTTGTGGTTTGTGTTCGTTATTAGGTTTCACCCTGTCCAGAATGAAAGGGTAAATGGATAAATTTGAATAAAGAACGGCTACTGAAATATATTTTTATTATGTTTTCTACACAGCTACATTCTTCCTTTCTGCAAATGTCATCTTTCCAGATACCGAGTGATGGTTTCTTTAGCCAGCAGTGGCAGATACGCCTAAACAGATGGATTTTGATTACGCTGATGTGGGACGATCGCCTACGACCGATATGCCCTTTGCTGGTACAAGCGACAAGGAGCAACCTGTCAGTTTACGGTGGTCTAGCAAGAAGCTGATGCCAAAGCCTTGCGATTCAGGGTGCGTCAAATGCGCATCTTCTCCCAAAAGGAACACAGCGTGCCTCATGATAAAGTTGATACTATAACCCAAGGACTTTCAATAATTGGTGGTAAATTGAAATCACCATTTTTTCTCAGAGTGTTTTTTGTGAAATAAAAGCACATTGTAAATTGCAGAGAATTGATGTTTCCGTTAAAAATAGTGTTTTCTTTTCGGATTTGGGACAAGGTGCATAGGAAATGTCTTTACGATCGATCAGTTTGCTTAAAACCACATGCCGGAATGCTCGGGACAATAACATTTTTGAGCGCACTATTCCTTTAAAACCAAATCGTGTCAGAAGGACTATTATGATTTGCACCTGCCCCATTTCCTATTTCAAAAGGCACATGGGAATGGCTCTTCTTTCTGAACATCAGAAAGCTTTTAAGCACACCTCTTTATTTGTGTAAATGCGCGAAGGTGGTAAAAGGGCAACTGAATGATCCCATGTAAAATGAGCTCATTCAGAGGCCCGTTGTGAATTGGGTTGCTTCTTTTTTGTCACATCTGACCTCTGCCAAAGACGCTTTGTGAATCTGGCCCATTGTATTCTCAAGCTGATCAGGTATTCCTAAGGTACTTCCGTGTGAATTAATCAAACATATGACCTGCCATTGATAAGTGCCTTTTCAGACGTTAGGCCTCACATACTTCATGCAGGCATTTCAGAAAATACTGTACATCTCCTGTTTTTCCTGCAACATTTGTGGTTTCTGTGTTTTAGTAGATGTCTGCACAGAAAGTCTGGTTCAGCTGGATTTGGGAGTAGAAGATTCCCAGCTCCAATGGTATCAGTCCGGGATGTGTTGAATCCCCATCCAAGTGCAACCATATATAATGGGTAACCCTAATCAATAAATCTAGTGGCAACATCAAATGTGACACTCGTACAGTTCGTCATCCTTCGGCAAGCGTTTTCTCCAATGCCTGTAGACCTAATAGTCTTCAACCTCCAGGAATTGTATAGCCCAGATTGAAGCCACAGCCACAATACACATACGCAATCTAGCAGACTAATCCAAGGATCCTATGAAGGTCACAAATGATGTCAGAGTGCCCATTAAAAATCAGAAGGGATACAAATTTACAAGGAGAGGGTGGATCCCTTACTCTCATGTCTCTGCAAACCGATGGTACAGATAGGGGAATCAGGTTTCTCTGACAAACGTCGTTTGCAACTTTTGAACGCCTATCGGGACTTCCAAGTCACAATAGATCTTGACATTTGGTCTACTTAGTTCATCGAGAATCCAAGACCTTGCCAAACTAAAAGATGGAACTGAAAGGCATTTCCTTCGATATCATTGGATAAGCAATTTTTTCAGGGGGGGGGTCGTCGCTAACTGCCATGTAGGGAAGACGTGTCCCAGGCAGCTCCGCTTGATGTGCCCATTATACTGCCGCAATCTTATTGTTTCGTTTAGTGAAAGCGACTGAAAACCAGCACAACCACAGATGAATGCCTAAAGCACCTTTGCCCAAAGTTTTGGATGGCTGCGATCCTCCAAGTGACGAGGAACGGCAAGCCCAGGAAAATGGCACCCACCAGATGAGCTGCTTCTTTGCCGGGCCTCACACCCGAGATCGGTGATGGCTTGAGCTCCTTGGGACCTGCGACCATCCGCAAACTGCCATGGCAGCATCGCTGACACTTTGGTGATCTGGTGCCTAGCACTGCGGATTGAAGAGAACTTTGGGCCAAGTACAGAAGAATCTGGACCTGCGCCCCCGAGCCCCACGCAGACACTGGTCTGGAGGGGCGCGACGGGTGGCTGCGATGCCGGCTGCAGACCCTGCAAAGGAGCGGAGACAGGGGGCCTGAGCGCGGCTGCCTGCGGAGTGTGAAGCGTGGCATCTGGAGCGCGCCCGAGGAGCCGACACCGGGCAGAACAGCAGGCCTGGCGGCTGTCACCTCAAGCCGGTGCACCGAGAAGCCCTGCAGTGCGGCTTGAGCTGGTGGGAGGGGACCCAGAGAATATAACCGCTCCAACACTGCAGACGAACGGTACCTCCCCCCTCCTCGGGCCCCCACTCATGAAACATATACATCCTGTGGCCACAAACAGTGCTCAGTCCAAGGCACCACACGGCGGAACCGCACAGCTCACAGCGTTCCACTGCGGCCGCTGAGGGGGGCCCTGAGGACTACAGACAGCATAAGGAACATTGCGCGCCCTGCTAGGCAGATCCGAGGTGGAGTGGTGCCTTAAAACAGCGAGTGCCCCTGGCCCCCCTTGAGCACCGCATTGACCCATACAGGGGTATCCTGCCAAACAAGACATGAGAAGCCCCCTCTGCAATCCCTGCACGCAATACTCCAGACTAGGTGCACAAAGGCCTGGCAGCACCACAGTGAACTTGGAGATCCACCCCCACGCTCACCAAGGGCGAAGTGAGCGACACCCCCAGGCCAGGAGGGCCACAGGGAACGCTCAGAAACCGCGCCACCCCTAAGCATACCACCACAGTTACCTCTAAGACAGCCGCAGAAGAGACCCGGCAGGCCCGCCTGCCCTCAGGGGGATGACCACAAAAGGGGCAAGAAGCAAGCACAAACAAACCACCATGGAGACCTACGCGGCCACTGGCGCGGCTAGGCCAGGTGCCCATACCACCGCCATGAAAGCGCTGAGTGCCGAGCCCACAGAACCGGCGAACTCGCAGCTCCTAGAGGCCATCATGACGCTTCAGAACACAATGGAAAGCAAAATAGATGCTGTCGCAATCGATTTAAACTTACTAAGGCAAGATGTACGCTCCATAGCGAGCAGATCGGAAGCTCTGAAAACCCAAGTGCGAGTGAACTCAGAGGCAAAAACCCAGCTCCTAAAGGAAGCAGATGCCCTGGCACAGAAGGTAAGAAACCTAGAGGATATAGCCGATGAGGCAGAAGGGAACGCGCGCCGAAATAACAACAGAATTTTAGGCTTGCCAGAGGGCATCGAAGGGAATGACCGTACGAACTAGGTCGAGGATCTCCTACTACAAGAAATTGGGGCCGGAAAACTATTGCAAGGCTTCACCATTGAGAGAGCCCACCAATCCCTCACCAAGCGGCCGCCCTCGGGGAACCCACTCAGACCAATAATAGCCAAAGTCCTCAACTACAAAGATAGAGAAACTATCCTTGCTTTCTCTTCTCAAGATCGGGTGGCCGCATACAAAGAGACTCTGCAAAAATTGCCATTTATCCAGCCTATACTCTCCAGGTCCAAATGTGTAGAGCCCAATTTATTCACACTAAAGCTAGACTGGAAAAAACGCGGCCCACCGTTACATGCTTCTCTATCCTGCAAGGCTGAAAGTCCTAAACAACAACAAAGCCTACTTATTCGATACACCTGCCGAAGTCAGTGAGTGGATGGACAGAGAACCCAACTTCGAGACGAAACAGCGCAAACCACAGCAAACTGCACCCTAGGGGTGCAACCCATACAACTCTCAGGCAGCGTACCCATGAGACACTGCACCACGCTCAAAACGCTGCAACATTGATCTAACTGGAGCTACACCGAACACGGACTGCTTTACAAGTGAGACCAGCTGAAGCAGACCTATTCCTACCCCCAGAAATAGTTTGGGTAGTTAACC
The DNA here is from genome assembly GCF_040938575.1 of Ambystoma mexicanum. Classification (NCBI taxonomy): domain Eukaryota; kingdom Metazoa; phylum Chordata; class Amphibia; order Caudata; family Ambystomatidae; genus Ambystoma; species Ambystoma mexicanum. The sequence continues at coordinate 917,024,085 of NC_090926.1, read as the reverse complement.
CGCCCGTAGGGCACCAAGAGACCTAAGGTCAAATGGAGCGGAAACGGGGTAGTCAGAATAGGGGCAACCTCGCTAGACTTGTTTTGTTATAGGGGAGTTTAAAGTTTAAAGTTCACGGGGAAGGGAACGCTCAAGTCGGGATCCCAGTTGGAGTTTTATATGGAATGCACCAAAACCACCCAAGGCACTGAAAACTGCTAAATCAGAAAGCCGAATCGCCCCAGGGGCCACCCACGAGCTTACAACCACACCAAGCCCATAGCTGACAAAATCAGAATCATGTCATGGAACGTCTGAGGAATGAACAGCTCCGTCAAGCAATATCGAATTCACACATTCATGAAACGTTGCAAAGTCAGAATCGCCCTCCTGCAGGAGACTCACCTGTACGCACAAAAGCTAACAGCACTAGCCAAAGTATGGAGGGGAACTCTAATAGGCACTACATACTCCAGGTACGCTAGAGGAGTCCTAATCTGGAATGCCCCAACCATCCCAATCAAACTGATATAAACTAAAACAGACGACAAAGGCAGAATGGCCTTGATACAAGGCACTATTGAAGGGAAGGAGCTTTGCCTGGTTAACACCTACGCCCCCAACCATGACGCCACCGTCTTCTTCCACTCATTGTACACACGACTGAGCCCATACAGGGACAGCATTCTGATATCAGGGGGTGACCACAATTGCATCCTAGATCCCCGCATTTACAGATCTGATAGCAAACACGCCCGTTTCCCCCCCCCCCGCCAAAATACTGAGCGCACTAACAATCTTGCCTCTACCCCCTGGCAGCCCTGAGCGAGCCCAGTGCAGAAAGCCTCCCAACCCTGGCCCTCAAATGGGAAACCATCTCCTTGAAATACCTGGGCATCACGATCCACCGGGACCCCAAGACCGAACATATTTTAAACACACTGAGAGCGAAAGACGGCTTGGTAAAATCAATGGATTTTTGGGGCAAATTGCCACTCTCAGTAGCAGGCAGAGCGGGACTGCTCAAGATGGTGGCATTGCCCCGACCTTTACACTTCTTCACCAATGTCCCATACAATATCCCGCAGCAATTCAAGGACCTCAATAAACTCTGCAGAATATTCCTATGGCAAGAGGGAAGACAGTCGCTCTGGAAACACTACAGAGACCCTACGACAAAAGTGGCCTGAAGGTCCCCAATTTCGAACTTTACTACTTAGCAGGCCAACTGAAGCATCTAATCCAATGGATGGCTGACGACATTTCAACTGACACACGCCTCTTGCAGTCTGCTATCCCCCACATGCTGCCCAGGGACCTGCTCTGGATCACACCGAGAGCAAAGCAGCATGACTCATACTTAATAAACCTAGGGACCCTGATTTGGAAGCGAGCCTGCAAAGCCGCAAATATAAAAGACCCATATTCTCCCCAGATCCCAATAGCTGCAACCATGACAACCAGACGAGGAGGCCTGAGGGAGATAAGGAACACTTGGGAGCCCCTCAGTGTTGCTACCCTCAGAGATCTGGTGGATGAACAGGGTATCCTAACGTTCACCAAGCTGTAAGAGACCATGGGGCTACCAACAGGGCAGTTCCTACTACATGGCACCGTAGTAAACAAACTCGCAAGCTGATGCCCTGCAACCGAGAATTTTGACACTGGGCATGAGGCCATCGAAAGTATGCCGAGTGCCGCAGAGGGTGGACACGAAACCTCGAGGCTCTACGAGACATTGCTCAGCTGTACAACCCAACAAGACCTCAAGTGCAAAGCGAAATCGGAACTAGAACTTAGCCTGCAGTTCGAAGACAAAGAGAGGGACACCATAACGCATTATCATAAAAAACAGTATCCAGGAATGCCCGATGGCAACTTATACAGTTCTACATCATTAATAGAGCATACCTCACGCCAGATGTCATCTCCAAATTTAAGGGGGCGAGAGTCACCGAATGCCCCAAATGTAAAGAACCCTGCATAGGGATGACCCACATGTTTTGGGGATGCCAGACAATACAAACCTTCTGGGCACAAATCAAAGTGAGGGTGGCCGAGGCAGACATCACATTGAACGTACAGACGCCAAAGGCGTGCATCCTGGGCAGATATCCAAAAAATAAAAAGAACAAGCTCAAAGATTTGATGTACATTCTAGCAAAAAGACGCATTGCCATGGGCTGGAAAAGCCCCAAAGCCCCTAGCATAACACTGTGGTGGGAGGACCTCTGAAGATGGTAGACTGCAGAAACAGGGGCATGGGAAAACGCGCAAAGACTACAAAAGCTGGAAACTTCTGAAGACTTACTACAATGGGTGGCACTCACAGGGACACGGTTCAATCCGAGGGATGAAGGCTCCTACAATGGCGACACAGGCAACCCACGATAACCTTCGGCATAGACTAAACTTAACACAGAACAGAGTGGTCTTGGGAAGTTTGGAGGGAGGGATGGGAGGGGGGATATTTGTGATTTCTTAAGTAACACAGAAATTATATATTGGTTGCATTGTTAATGAAAATAATAAAATAAATTTAAAAAAAATAATAATAATCATTGGATAAGCAAGTGATCGGTTACATGTCAAGAATTTTGACGATGCCTACTTTTTGTACTCCCACACCCAAGTCTGAAAGACTAAGATTAATGGTAATTGCCATCCGTGTATGACACTCTCACATGAAAGTTGTCGTTCTCCGTCTTCGCCCATGTATGTTCCACCATCTTTTAACACAATGGGGCTCGCCTATGTCAGACCAGGGCAACAGGGCTCTGCCTGATGATATCCTCTAGATTAAATTTCCAAGGTTTTGGTTGAGGGCAAGAGGTTTGTGTTTCCCTTACTGGCATGAAATAGTCTGGTTTCATATCGCTGTTTCAAACTCTGATGGAATCACCCTGCCTTCCACCACCATCAACCGACGGTTTAAAAATGGCTGAATACTGCGACAAATGAGCAATGACCTGGCCCAGGAATTATTTTAAGCAGGTGTACTGTTGCGTTCACTACTGGCCATCGATATAGTCATGCCCACTGTGAGAAACCTGACGGTGTCTGACGGTGTCTCACTTACAAATCCTTTCATCCAAGTGGCTATTGCACCCAGTACCTGGGGGTGGACCAGTGAGGGAGGATCACCTGGATGGGGGTCCTCGAGGAGTGGAAGTGGGACGCTAACGGGTGAGACGCAGTATCCCCCTTAATATAACACCTTTTTCCTATCCTACCACATAGGATATACAAACACCCTACCCCCCCCTTTTCCAACTCGAACACTTTCGCACATCACGAACGACGACGGACAAACACCAGAGCCATTTACCTGACATGTCCCAACACAAGGGTCAGGCAAAGTCAGGCAATTGACCAGAATCGCACACACCCGACAGCCCTTTCCCTTCCCCACAGGGATAAAAGGTGGAGGCCAAGAGCACCATACGAGCAAAGCAGACCGCACGACAAGACAGCTATCCAGGCACAGCATTTCAAGAGGAGGAGAAAGACGGCACAAACCGAGACGGTGAAAAGGAGAGAATCGACCTTGCCCTTTCCGACCATGGCTCGTGAAACCTTAGTGGAAGGAATTGTAAGACCGCGAACAATAGCCCAAGTGTGTTGCAGCAGATGTCAACGGTACATGGTGCATGCCTACGCTGATATGCAGGACAGAGGGAGATGCCAGCTACCGTGGTACCGGCCTTCACTCCCGATGCAAAGAAAGCCAAGCGGTTCATCACAGCCGGTGAGTCGATGAGAACCGATAAAGAAAACGAAATGACTGATTGCAGAATGTACAAAGAACGATTGATGTAAAAGGGGAAAGCCAGCTGCAGATGAGTCAGACACCGCATGGGTGCCCAGTTGCGAAACTCTGGCCGATTACCCGATTGTTGGAACTACTATTACCAGAAGGCCTTGGGAAAGGCGAGAAGACGGACAAAGTGGTCCTACAGGGTTCTAGCAAAATCCTCTGTACAGTCGAAAGTCTTTGACCGGCAGATGATTGTGAAGAAGGGAAATGAATCCCACATCATAAGAAAGTAGAAGGAACTGTGAGATTGGCAAAAGTGAACCTTAAGGAGGGATGTCAATGAAAAGGGGCGTAGTGTAAAGTCCCAAAGAACAGTGTGTTGACAAGAGTGAATCCGGCAGAGGGTGGTCCACATTGAACTGTTTACAAAGACACTAAGATTCGAGAATATAAGCAGATGAGATGGTGTTGAAAGCCATAGTGAGCCCGACTGAGGGAGGCAAACAGTTCAGACGGACCTGCGCCCGTAAGAGGGGGATCCAGGGGTGAGAAACTCACACCCCAACAACACGTGAATGCAACAGAGAAATTGTTTTTGAATACAAGCCAAAGTGAACCCGACGCATGGAGCCGGATATTTGAGAGGGGTCTGAGGCCCGGATGAGGAGATCCAGGGGGTTAAGAATCAGCACCTCAAGTGCAACACAAAAGGAACTTTTTGTTTGTTGATTTTGAATTCATCAGGCCAGCCAGCGGAAGCAGGAAAGCTAACCTATGAAGGTCCCAATATCGTTAAGAACTATTTGGGGATCTGAGCTCGGAGGAGGGGGAATCCTCGGGTGAAAAGTCGTCACCCAACGTACATACTGAGAAGAACCTTTGTTGTTATTTCAGTGCAAGAGACTTGGTAATCAATGGTACTGATAGCTGTGAACGGAATTGTTGTCTCGTTCTGGGAAAGCTCAAATGTGTGCTGTGCTCCAGAGTCCCACCTTGTCCCGTGCTCAAAACGTGGGGAAGGCAGACCTCTACTACTGCATCCCGACATATTATTTGTGAACACTTTATTTCTTATGAGCCCTATCCCACACTCTTTTGTATTTAGCGTAAGGATTGGCAATAGGTTTTTCTTAGTATAGGCATTTTTATTTGACAAGATGCCACTACGACTGCCTTATTTTGATTTGATGGTCATAGCTTGCTCCCATCTTAGATTTAGGCTTAGATTAACCATTTTACCACCCTACCTATTCTTGATACCATGCAATCCTTACACCACACTCCGGGTTGTTTTCAACTCTTTGTGTATGTTACGTTAAAGTGCATTTGGACAGCGCCTTATGTACCACTGACGATCTCAAAGCGCTGTGGGTTTGAAAATAGAAACATCTCCATGCTTTGATGTCAAGTTCTTGCATTCATATTGAAAGCACAGTGGATTGGTGTTGCTATCCCCAGTTCCAAATCTGAGGGCACTTAACAAGGTCTTCGTGTCTTGATCCAGCCTCAAAGAATACCAAGATTGATGCCATGTGCAATGATGCTACACATGTGGTCTTCAGGATTTCCCTCCGAGATCAGTTATCCCAGTAAGGGGATTCATAGGGCTACCCGACTGGCAACACATAACTCCACTTAGTCCATAGATAGTATCATTGAGTGCCATTTCACTCCACTGATTAGTTAGTAGCCAACCCCTTGGCTCAAAATATGGAGCGGAGGTAGCCTCATGATAATGAGGCGTGTCTGTGTTTCCATCAGAATTGATGGACTTCATCACAGAACGCCCTTCTATTCCTGCAATTGGTGTTAATGCTTCCAGGATGGCATTCTTATATGCTTGCTACATAGGAAGAGTTGTGTACTATCCATCACTTGAGACAGTAATTGGAAGGACCTTCTTCCAAGGTGTTCGTCTTGGATGCAACAATCTTGTCACCTTTTCTAAAAATATGCCAGCATTCATGTAGTTTCCAGGAAAGTTCCATTAAAATTATGATGGCCTTATGGATGAAAAGCGGGTTTTCAGTAAGTCTGCAATACAGCTACTTGGGCCACTTCAAGACCGCTAAGACGATGTTACAATCTGTGGAATGGATGTTTCTCTCTACCCTGCAATTGGTTGCAGAAACCTTCAGACTAGCTATCAGTTGACAATTAAATCAGTGCAAAATGACTGGAGCAGTCTGTTTGGGTACTGGTGTGTTGAATGACAGCAGATCATAGTGCTGTATTCTACGTCTTCCATAGATAAGGAATGTGACAAGGATGGGGGACAAGAGGTAATACTGATTACGTATGCTAATCCTCATTAGCTTAGTCTCCATGACTCTCCACATTCCTTACGGCTCTCCCTCCCTTCCCTGCCTGGTATCATCAGCCTTCCTTGATAAGGAGGAAAAAACAGCATGAGGCATGAAATAGAGGGGCTTAAATCCCCATTAGGAATAATGGTAAAATTGTACACATTTTCGTGGGAAAACTGTCTGGAAAGGTGTATTACTTTCAATAAGAAAGGAATGTGATGAGCCCTGGAGCCTAAGAATAATGATGACAACACATAATTGGGCACATTAACGGGCACTTCCCTAAAATTCTTATAAGAGTGGGCAGCAGGGCATTAATAATAACACAACAGAGGAACTGACTTAAAAAAGGATGCTTTGATCTTTGGTAATAAATTAAAGGTGAACACTGGCCCATGCCCTTAGTAATAGAAGATACATGGCCAAAGTAATAAGGTAACTATTTCCCTCTGACCTGGGAATTTAGGAACACACCATTACTTCTGGACATTGATCTGTACCCTGGGGCCACAAGTATAAGGTGTGATTAAAACATGCATAGTAACCATTTTTCCATTTTCAATAAATCCACCCCTACTGAGAGGGTTAATTTCACTATTTCTTCTAGACTATGCCAATGGTATGTCAATGTGCATATCTTTTTTCTTGCAACACTGTTTTCAATTATTCCAAAATGTGGCTTCCAGGCTTCTTCGATTCTATACTTCTAGGCTTCATTCATTGAATATGTTCCATCTAACTATGAGTCTAGAAATTACCCTACCGAAGCATAGATGGTATATTATGTTGGCCGAAGGCCAGTCGCAGCATATGCCCTACATCGCCAATAAAGAATCATCAGCATAACCATAGAGCGTCCATTTTGTGTAAGATTCGCCATTTGCTCTCTGCCTTTCTGTTCAAACGCTTTGCATTAATGTATTTTTTTCCATTCTGCTCATGCACGGAGCAAGGCCACAAGTTACATGTTGAGAGACCAGCCCAGACAGAAATGCCCAACAGTACATAAATACATTGTTTTCCTCCCTCACAAGTCCTTGAAGGCGAGCATAGAGGCATTTAATCACCAAGCCAGGTGCCAGCCGGTCTCGCTGAAACTGTAGAAACAGGCTGTGAAAGCATGAAATATACTTTCCTAGCAACCCCCCTTTTGGGGTCCTCTTTAGATCAGGCTGACCCCTTGTTCGCGAATAGAAACCAGAAGATAGCATGCTTTGGAATGTGTGTCTCCTACGAACACAGCTTCCTCGCTAAACAAGTGCTTTGTGTTCTTCATAACAAAGAACTATGTCAGCTTACTGCAAATTGCAACTGTTGCTAAACCAAATAATAGAGATTAAGAAAGAAACGTGTCATGATGTGTCATATTTGTCATAATTGTCAATTATCGAACCCTAGCTCAAAAAGATACATTATGGGCGGTTATGATGCATCACAAAGAGATTGTATGATTGTCTTTTTGTGTATATGATACTGTTGTAGAATGTTCGCTCTCTTGCATCCATCGAGGTCTGGGTGATCACACGTTGCGAGACGTTAGACCCAGTCAGCCGACTGAGAATATTTGCTTTGCAATAAACCCTAGTACTTGGAAATTGATCCTCGTGTCTGTCGCATCACTGGGTGTATGGTGATTGTGCCTTGTTTCCATACGCAAGGGTCTTCAGGGCCTAGCATAACAACCCAACTTCCTACCAGACTCCTTTGCGTGTCTTCACTAAAAACAAAAACCACTACAAACTTTTCCTGCACAAGCAGCCATTTGTTGAATAACCTCACTTGTCATAGAAATCATTAGATATTAATTCTGCTTAAAGAAAGGGCATCAAAATAATGTTTAGTTTAATATTCATTTTAGGTGTACTGTAAATGAAAAAAATGTCTCCCTCCATGAGGCACTACTTCGTATCTGGTCTACATTTGGACCATAGCGCCAAAAAAATATCAAATTGGTGTGTGCTGATCTCAATTAAAAAAAACATAAGAAAAAACGTCATGAAGGCGCACTTTAACCAGTGTGAAGAGGGAGACCTAAATGTGGCCCTCATTGCACCTATCCCACTCATCTTGTCGGTAGCGAAACAAAAAGGTGTACATCGCTCTTGGGTCCCTCCACCCCATCATCGATGTATTGCAGGTGTGAAAAACGCTATTCACTCAGACAGCCATTCAGATCCTATCCTAATGATGTTACTGAAGAGATAAGCTTTCAGTCAATGGAGGAGGTAGACTGACTGAGACCATGTAGAAGCAGATGACGTCACAACTGACACCATGATGTAGATGCATTAGACATGAAGCACATATGCATCCCTGCATGAAGTTACACATACATATTAGATTAAATCGCTCGCAGTCACAAAGAACATGCTTATGACTCACTTAGAAAGAGGACAGAGTACATTCTTGCTATTCAGTAACCCCAAGTTTCACAAGAATACATGTGAACCGCTTGCTGATGCTTAAACGCAATCAACATAGACGGCCATGAAAACAAAGATGGAACAACAGCCATATTGAAATGAATGCAAAGACATTGGAATGGATCGAGAGCACAGAGGGAGATGTGACATGCTGGCTTTGCTGAGATGCGCAGACCAGGCTTCCAGTGTAGACGCTGTGCACAGCCTTGCCAAAGACACAGAGAAGAAAAGTCTCATATTAACATACGAGACAGGACACCTGCATGTGTAAAAGCTGAAAATCCTCATAACTACAAGCAGAAGAAGTCAAGTTTGTGGTCCCTGTGCATATGATCTGAACCGGCAAGACAATACCTCTGGAGATCGGAGATGGTAACTTGTTGAAAACACGCAGCACCTATGAGGCTGTTCCCACCACCTTGAATAGTTGCACTTGGCCTGGTAACTTTCCATATCTCCAAGGCTGAGAAGTCCCTTCTTGCCCTATCCCTAATCACATTCCATGCAAAGTTCACACTTTTTTTGCGTCAACCAATCACAGCATACTAACCTGAAATTCCGTAGTTGCAACATTTATGAGACGGTCGCAGGAGGAGCCACCAGATGTGTTTTATCCAATCGATGTACTAATCCCCTATACAATGTACATGTAGTCTTCCTTACTGACCAATCCTGTATTTTTTAATGTCACACAGCAACACAATGGGACGACAAACTGGAGATCAATGAGAGAACATTGGAGAATGTTGCATTGTTCATGTCTTGATCTCTCTTGATGATTTTGAATAAAAGTAAACATTTTGTCACACAGCTTCTGTTTTTGGTGCACAGGATTTCCTCTGCCCAGTTCCACTTGATTGTAATTGGGGATATTACCTACCTAGAAGGTAGTAATGATGACGAAGGGAGGGGGCCAGGCTCCCCCCTCCAGGTTTGTAAGCCCAGAGCATGGAGAAACTATGGGACGAAGAGGAGGATATCGAAAGGGGAAAGCTATAACCTGAATGACGCTTCAAGCATTCCAGAGGTAAATCGCATAGCGCAGACAAAGTTACTGCATATGTGCAGAGGCTGAGAGCATTACCAGGACGAAAGAGGACCAGCATGACCAGAGCATTTACGACCACAAAAGACTCTGGGAAATATGGCAGAGGTGTGGGTTGACAAAGTTTCCGTTGCTAGAAAAGGGTGGGGGACGACCTTAATATATATCATGTCAACAGATGGGCAAAGACAATTTGAGATGCAAGTTACCCTCGTTAACTGCAGGAGTAGGGAAACGGATTTATGAGTTAGAAAGACTGGCGGCAGGGACGACATTGGCAGTGGGGAACATGAAGAGCCTACTCTCAGCCATTCTTGGGGAGGTAGCTGACGAGTTGACATTTGGAAACGGGAAGGGTATCCCGGAGTGGCAGGACAGAACACAGGGCATGATGGAGGGCCGACCTTAATATATATCATGTCAACAGATGGGCAAAGACAATTTGAGATGCAAGTTACCCTCGTTAACTGCAGGAGTAGGGAAACAGATTTATGAGTTAGAAAGACTGGCGGCAGGGACGACATTGGCAGTGGGGAACATGAAGAGCCTACTCTCAGCCATTCTTGGGGAGGTAGCTGACGAGTTGACATTTGGAAACGGGAAGGGTATCCCGGAGTGGCAGGACAGAACACAGTGCATGATGGAGGGCCATTCAATAACTGCAGAGCAGCCATAGGGCAGGCTCTGAGAGTACAGTACCCAGACACATCTGACATAAGTGTGATTATGGCACGCAAAATGTGTGAAGATGAAGACCCACTTCAATATATTCAGGAGATACAAGAACGTTGACGTCTTGAGACGCGGGACCCATGGGATAAAACAGTGGGATTATTTTACCACACATTAAGCCAAGGGTTACCAGAGCAGAGAAGCAATGAAAGAAATTAGTGGAGATGGAGGCGAAGTCGTGATCAGAAATTCAGTTGACTATAGTACATTATTGTTGGCTAATGCAAGAAAACGCAAGAAAGAAACATGAGGAAAGGAAACAGGAAGAAGCGTAGTTAGTTCAGAAAAAAACAAAGTATACAATGGAAGGGGCGATGTTGAAAAGCGGAGAGGGAGTGGTTACCCAGAATGCGCAGAACCGACAGCAGGTGGAAGTTTTGAGGGAAGAGGAGAAGCCAACTATTGGCCGTGGGGAAGAGGACGGGTGCCCAGGGGAGAGGAGCCGGACACCCAGTGCAGCAAGGTTTAGATGGGTTTAATGGGAGACAGCCTAGACCCATGGGAGTTCCACCACAATGCTGAACGTGTAGCAGAATGGGCCATATATCGCAAATGTGAAGGAACAGAGGTGGAATGCAGCAGAATGGGGGAGCGAAATATCAACTGACATACCAGACCGAGCAGCCTATTATGCCAAGATCACACGCAAACGCAAACACATGCGCCGCAAATGGCACCAGCAACACATGCACCAGTACAGTCACAACAGCCCATGATGTACACTTCACAGGCACAGGGGTACACACAGCCACTGCGAACGGCACAGCTAACACCAGTGCAGCAGATTGCTGTAGTCACAAGAAACGCAGACTCCACAATGCAGACTCCCATACAGAGACTAGTGGGAGCGACTGTGGTAGGGACAACCCCTTTACAGGAAAGGGACATGACTATATCCCCAATAGGACAGCCCACAGACTGATGGGTTCGGTCCTATCACCAGAACGAGGAACCACATGTAGGGGTAACCATAGGTGACAAGACTTTCCCTTTTCTCAAGAATGTGCGGGCAACTAGATCCTTTATTAGGGAGGGGAGATACCTGATGTCAGGTATTGCCAAGAATGCGCAAGGATTCTATGTGCTATGGATTTGGTTCCTTTTACTGACATAATTTCAATTTCTGTAGGGGCACAAGACCCTTCCATGCCACTATTATATTCCCGACAGACGGCAGTTAACATACTGGGAGGGACATGATGAGCAAACTTAATATGACCATCTTGTTCACCGAGCATGGGATAGTGTTTTCTACCCGGGGAATTCACTACAAGAATGCATGAGAACGTATTCATGCCTTCTGCGGACAGACTGTACAGAAGGGAGTGCCCGTAGACCCCGAGTTATTTCAATATGGAGTGCAAGTGCTAGTAGCATACCATCCAGGGAAACAGGGCAATCTGTTCCGCTTGCCCAACGAGTTTTCGTTCAGACCAGAGATTCCCTTAGATGAGGAGGAAGGACAGGTGTCCCCACTCCTGGAGCTGGGGACAGTTATAATAAGAGTTCGATACTACTACACGAAACTGATGACACAGAACGAGCGTTGAGAGCAGCGATTGTGGTAGGAGAGGGGCACCGACTGACTGACCTAAAAGACAAACAATTGTTTTGAGATGACTATTCGGACTTTGAGACAGTGTTCTATAGGAACATTAATTATTGGATAAGAATTCATTATAGTGAAGTCCCACGGAGAATGGCTCTAGTGAAAAAAGGCGCCAGTGCCATTTCGCAAGGAAGATCTAGCAGTGGTACCATGCGCATTATGGACCAACAGTTCGTATGACGTTGTCTTGTTGATAGGGGTGGGAGCTGTCAAAATTAAACTCAAGCCAGGGGTGATTTTACCAAGGGCAAAACAACATCCTTTATATAGGGAAGCAGACAAAGGTATTTTCGAGACAATTTCTGCGCTAGTACAGCAAGGGATTTCGGTGCTATTTTATTCAGGATTCATGCCCTTTGAACAACGTTGTTGAAGCAGAGTTTCCATTAGTTCCTAATCCAGCGACAATACTATGTAGCATTCTGCCGGAGGCTACTCATTTCACAATGATAGATTTGAAGAATGCGTTCTTCTCTATCTCACTTCACAAAGAGTTACAGGTTGTGATGTCACGTTGGGAAAGGAGGGGCTATTGATGTGCTGACAGCACACCGGTGCAGAACGTGCCCCTGTTGACTAGGCTCATAGACGCACTGGAGCTCCCATCTGTCATGATCACCACCAGAGTTGCAGGGTTGAGATCAGGTATTCAGGACAGGAAGGGGTATTGGTGTAGATCTGTGGGGGCTACTTGGGTATCAGCATGGCAAACCAGGTGTTCTAACATTCCTCAGTACCAAAGTTACAATGGGCTCCCATAGAGATCCAATGGTTTATCATTCCCCTTAAGATGGTCGTCCTGCGGGTCACTGACTAAGAAGCAATTGAGATCTAGTAGTTGGGCAGAGAGGACTATAAAAGCCCTGCCCCCGCAGCAACACGCGCTTCTTGTTAGTTCCGCTCAGCTCACAGACCTGTAAGACAATAGAGACAGTCATGTTATGAACTTGTTAAGTTAACAGAAGTACCACAGATCCAAGTTATCTACGTACAGGACAAGAATTTTCACAGCAGCAGTCCTCCGACAGGTGACTTCATTTTCTGTAGTTCCGCAGTCCAGTCAGCAATCTTCTTTCACAGCCGCGGCTTCATTGTGGAATCGCCCAACCTCCGAAAACCTGCAAAGACAAGATACAACAGTTAATGAAAGAACTTTAAGACATTGAAGCAAGTGAAAGTAAAACTACGCACTTACATACCTGAAGCTCCAACAAGCATTTCTAAGCATTTCAAAACCTTTCCTCACAGATAAGGCACCATAGCTTGGTAACGAAGGCACGAAGTGCTGCGCGCCTTTATCAACTACGTGTGCATACTTACCTTACGTAGAAGGCACCATAGCTTGGTAACGAAGGAACGTAGTGCTGCGCGCCGTCCCAAACTTTGCACGCATACTTACCTCAAGAGAAGACTTCATGTTTTTTTCTTCGACGATGTCCATGCTCTTCAAGCGAAACTATTATCTTCAGCGAACCTGCAAAAGAAAGAGAGGGTTCATCAAGAGAGCTCTCTTACCCTAGAACCTTTTTTTCTCTTAAAAACTTCAACGCCCCACTGCCTAAAAACAAAAGATCCCTCCAAGAATCCAGACACTTACCTTCATTGACCTTTTTGACTTTTTCCAGCCCAAGATCTTCTTGAACCTCACTACCAACGCACCTCTGCATTGAAGCAGGATGGAGAGCTCCCAAATAGCAAAACACAGGTGAGGAGGAGAATGCGACACAGAACCATTAAGGGAGTCAGCTGGGTGGGAAAAGCGGTGAGCCAAAGTATAGTAACCACATAATATTGAATCCAGTACCCCTCCTATTTTTCTCTCCTTTGACAGGTGGGAAATCCTGTTTAACCAGTATTGTCAGATCATCAGGGTCCCAGACCATTCATGCTCATGCAAGGACAAGGTAAGCGTTACACCATCAGCTACAGCAGTAGTAAAGTGCCATGCCCACACGATGGGGGAGGGGGCGATCTCCCACATCAACGAAGCTGCAGACGCAGAAGCAAAACGAGCAGCATACTTCACATTAATAAATGACTTTGACATCCCACCTAATAAACGCATATGCGCTTAGCATGATATTGCAAGAGGGATACAGTCGATTGCCCGTTACCCAAATAGCAAAATTTCAAGGGCGAACACCAGGAGAAAGGGTTGTGGATGAAGAGAGGGTTTTCAATGTACGGGAAAGCCAATGATTCCCTTTGCATTATTGCAGATTGCGTTTACGCCCTCTGCATTATCCCGACCGTCCTTAGCAAGGATGTTCATGCAGCACATCTGGGGAAAAGTGGTTTCTGTCCAAACTTGGTGGAATATATCACCACTTTTATGCCCAATTGTATTGTCTGGCAAAAATTCAATGCGTTCACACATTGCGCGTAGTGCGAGGAGCAATACCACGCACTAATGGGCCCTTCCAACACCTCCATATGGATTACATGGACATGATTCAAGTATGTAATGGCTATAAGTACATGATTGTTGTAGTATGCCCATTTTCACCATGGATCAAAGCTGGTCCATGCTCACACCCCGATGCACTCAGTGTGGCGAAATTCCTCGTCAGAGAGGTGTTCCCACTGTGGGGGTTGTGCGAGGTCCTGCATTCAGACAATGCGTTGAGCAACCACTTCTTTATCCAGAGGATAGGGTGCTTTTGAGAAACTTTGTTGGGGCGTAGCATAAGCCGCAGTTCGACGGCCCCTTCATCGTAGAGCAAGCGACAGACAGGGCTGTCAAGCTAGTGGGGAAAAAGCGGTGGAACTAACTTGGAGATGTGAAGCCCTGCACAGGTGAGAGCCCATTGGCCCAACGCGTAGATGATCCAATGCAAGAAAAAGGAGAAGAAGCACAGCAGCAAATACTGACACAATAAAGAACTAGAGCTAGGCAAGAGCAAATTAAAAAGCTAGATTAGGCACACTGGGTCTCATTCCAACTATGCCAGTATCCTTGCGGTAGAGCCGCCAGGATACCAGCAAAAGTTGTTATAGTTTCCGGCACCTGGTCCGGAGGCATTTCATTATGGGTCTCTGAGGGACGTGTTAAACCCCATTCATGGAGTCCAATTTGACTCCATGAGGGGATTTGCCATCATTACCAGCACCGGCAATGCTGGCGCCAGTAATGACAGCATTTTTTGCCAATAGGTGCTCTGGCTTTCCTCCAGCTTTAGATGGAGGTAACCCAGGTGCCCCACTGGCAAACACGGAGTCGGCCGGTCCAGTAAAGTGCTGGTATCCATGAATACCAGCACTTTTTTACAGGCCCGGCCGACTCAGAATGAAGTTCAGTCTTTTCTTCGCACTAGGTGGCTACTTTAAATGTTTTAACTGACTTTTGGAGGGTGATTTCACACGTGCAGTAAAAAGCACTTTATGAACTAGTTTCGAAGCAGATGGTACCAGCAAAGACATTCGTCTATGCTTTTCTTCTCTATGTTGCACACAAATACCCAGTATTGATAAGAAGCAGAACGGCCATTATTACTTTACTTGGTGACCCAAAAGTCAAATTTATTTTCGAGCTGTTTTTTGCTGCTTTAGTACAATATTACTGTAGAAGAGTTCTAATCCAACAAATTATAATGTTGAATATAAAGATTTTTGGTAAGCAATTTGGTCGAATTCATGGTCAGAACCAGAAGCGCACAGCTCTACAAGACATGGAATCTGCAGCCAAAGCAATTGTATTGACATTTTCTGCAATCTGCTGTCACTACATCTTAACGCTCTTTTCAGTGCAAATGGGTACATTGTGTCAAGCTAACACTGAATTATATATTAACACAGTCCCACTTCCTGCCATCACTGAAACCATATCTGAGCAAGTCACCAGCTCTGCCTGATATGTAAAAAAACTCAGGCGAACCACAGACACAGATTTTGAACATGTAAATGTCCATTTAGATGATTCAGCCCACGTGTCTAACAATGTGTGGTATCGGAATATGGTCAAGTTGGGAGACAAGCAACAAAGGAGAGCTGCTATGTAAGTTCTCTCATCCCCTATGCCATGAGTACTACCAGAACATTCATAGCCACATAAATACCAATGCCCAGAGCGCAATGCCTTATGCACCTAGAGCTTTGCACAACAAGAGGCTGATTCCAAGGAAGATGGGCTACATTGCGATGGATGTCACAGAAGTTCCCGTATGAAGACAGCTACATAAAGACTCAAGCAATGATAGATGACTATTGGAGTGCACTGTGCAAAACCGGAGGGCGTTCTCGCATCTACTCCCCAGGGATCTCCTGCTCAGGTGGCGAAGGAAGAGCCATTGCGCTTGGATCCAGACCCTGGGGGTGGAGAAGTGAGGGAGGATCACCTGGGTGGAGGGTCCTATGGGATTGGGGAGAGAATGCCACAGGGGCGAGACATGGTACCCCCTCACTTCATAATGAGGATCAACATACCGTTCCCTCTGCCTTTATGGGCTACTGCCAACCCTATCCTATCTTTTCCTGTTCATCTCTATACGAGCCGAGGAAGTAACGATCAAAAGCAAGGCACACTTCTTATACTAAAAACCACTCTAGTACTGGGGTGAGGAAGAGGGGTAAGGAGGAATAATATAGTAAACTAAGGTTTCTCTTTACTAACCAAAGAGATCATTGCCCTCTTCCAACCAATTTTTGCTTTCTGTGCCCGGGCAGGAGGCAGATCTTTTTCTGTGTTGGCCCTGTCATTGTGGAACGCTCTTTCGTATCATATTAGGAGCAACCATGTATTATCAAGCTTTCGCAAACAACTCAAAACATTGCTATTTTAGAGGTGGCTGCCTTCCTCTTCTCTCTGGTTCCATCAGCGCCTAGATGCCCACAGGTCTTTGCTGAGCTTTATAAATATTGTTACGTTGCAATACAATAGGTCAGGCATGTCCAGCTAATAGACTGGACTACAGTTAGGCACTTGAAGACCATATCCTGCATCTGAGAACCACTAACACACCTGGGGGATATAAAAGATCGGCAAAAACCAAAGGACAGAGAAAACATTGTGGAAAGAAGCTGGACACACAGATTGGGAGCTGTGCTGCAGAGCAGGGTGGGCCGGGACAGAGGACCCCGTGAGGCCGGGGTCAAGTCTTGTGATTGGCCCGTGAGCTGGAGCTTTTTCCTACAGGGTTTGCACACTCGGAAATGGTGCCGTGCGCGGCCATTCCCATCCTGCTGAGAGTGACTCCTTGTTTGGAGTAACTGATGGGCTGCCAGAGAACCCCCTCATAGCAGTGGTCAGAAGGCTCACTGAGCTGGACACTGCAGCAGAAAGGTTTGCGATGGAAACAGAGGTGAGCCGGTGAGTTTCTGGAGTGAAAGAAATACTGGGCCGCTCCGTACACAAACTCTACTGTCCAACGAAACTATAACCGCTAAAGCATTGTGAAACCAATTCCTGCATAGAAATCTATTACGCAGGGCGGGGAGGACTAGAGAGCCTGAAAGGGGCCCCTAGGGGACCATGACGTCTATGGAAACAAGGCGGGTCACCACACATGATAGAGACGCCAGACACAAGGTTGTATTTCCAAAGCTAGGGTTTTATTGCAAAGCAAAAGTCTCAGTTGGCCAACTCGGTCTCACGCCCCGTGACGTGTATCTCTAGACCTCGAGGGACGCAAGAGAGTGAATTACGTACATCAGTTACATATATACAAAATGCATATCAAACAATCAGCTATGACATGTTTAACACCCCCCTTTATTGGGTTTCTTTGAATTTGGTGTGATGATGGACATCTCCGACCACTATGACACCTTCAAACATCTATTCTAGTAACAATTTGCAATTTGTGGGTGCGAAGGCATCTTTCGGTTATTGAATAGAACACGGCGCTTCTGTTCTTGGAAGTGAACTACATACGGGGGGGTTGCATTCTGGACCTTGCTATCTATCAGGTGCTATTTGCGACCTGGGAGCCGACATGCTCTAGCAGGCTCAGCAAAGGGGGGCCGTTAGAAAATCATAATTCAAGCCTTTAGCTGTATTATTCTAACATATTCTACCATATAACGAGACTGGCTGGCAGCTGTGAAATGATTAAATGCCCTGCAGCTCTGCTTCAAGGCTACATTTGGGAGGGAGCCGGGCATTCTTCCTGGCGCTGCCTACGTTTGTGTTTCGACGAACTCTTGTTATCCTCACGGCCCTGCGGCCTTGTCCTTTTCACATACAGACAACAATGTTCCACAGTCGAGCACTGTAAGCGGAAAATATACTGCGAAGCAATAGGAACAGAAAGCAATGAGCAATGGTTAGAACAAAAAAAATGGCGATTCTTGTTACATCAAAAATCGTCGTTCATTGGCAAACTCGAAAACCTATATTCTGTCTTATCGTGCATGAGACGGTTGGCCCACGGCCACCAAAATGCATTTGCGGTCTCAAAGTAGAGGTATCCGTATTTCTAGACGGACAAACCCTCCTTTGGCCGTATGCCAAAAGTCTCATCTATTTATTGAAACCTCCTGTAGTGATGATGAATCTGAAGTACTTATGTCTGAGTCTTGCATGCTATTGTGGACATCATTGTCTTCATCAATATCTATTGCCATCATCTATTTTACTGCTCTCATCTCATTTGGGTCTGGGTCAGTTCGATCATGAGGTTGTTTTTTCTTTGTTATCATATGCATGCATCCTTCCGTACTTCCCTCAGTTACCTCTGCGCAAACTATGGGTAAGGAACAAGTTACTTACCTGTAACTGTTGTTCTCCAGCATGGGTCTGGCATGGATTCACATGCTCATGAATATTCCCCGTCGTCAGGCTGGGAATCCTCGGTAAAGAAAAAACCAGTATCAGTTTCGTTTCTGATCTGTCTTTCGTAGTAATAACCAATCACTGGTCTCTGCGTCATACTGACCACAGCCAATGACTGCCCTCTACCTAAGCACCGCCTCTGGCAGCCATCTTCAGATTTGGAAGCACGTGAAGTGGCAGTATGACCAAGTGAAGAGCCGCAGAGGGGTAGGCGGGAGGGTTCGCATGTGAATCCATGCCAGACCCATGCTGGAGAACAACAGTTACAGGTAAGTAACTTGTTCCTTCTCCAGCATGGGGTCTGGCATGGATTCACATGCTCATGAATAAAGAATACATAGCAGTACACACATGCACAACCACGGGAGGTGGCAAAGGCTCAACATTAAGCATAGCATCAAACTCAACATTAAGCATCTTACCTCCTCACCAGGCTCACCTCAGGCGAACAGGTTGCGCAGCACTGCTTGGCCGACCCTGGACTCCTCCCTGGAATCCCGGTCGACGCAGTAGAATCTCGTGAAGGTGTGCGTCGACCTCCACGTAGCAGCCCTGCATATGTCCAGCAGGGGCACACCAGAAAGGAACGCCGTGGTAGCTGCGATCGCTCTGGTGGAATGGGCTCTCGGACGGCCGGGCAGCGGTCGGTTTGCCAACCGATGACAGTACATGATACAGCCGGAGAGCCATCTGGAAATGGAAGCCTTCGAGAGAGCCTTCCCCTGATTGACAGGTCCAAAGTTCACAAAGAGTTGTGACGTCTTCCGAAAACACTTCGTGCGGTCCACGTAGAACTTCAGCGCTCTAGCTACATCCAGCGAGTGCAAAGTCCTCTCAGCCGGCGACGAAGGCGACGGGAAGAATACAGGCAACACCAAGGGTTCGTTGAGATGGAAGTCCGACGGTACCTTGGGCATGAAGGAGGGGTGCGTCCTGAGCACTACCCTCGTGTCGTGGAAAGTCAAGTACGGGGCCTTGCAGGAAAGGGCCTGGATCTCTCCCACTCGTCGTGCGGAGGTGATGGCCACAAGAAAAGCAGTTTTCCACGATAGAAACTTCAACGGAGCCGAGTGCAGAGGCTCGAACGGAGGTCCCATGAGCTTGGTCAGCACCACGTTGAGCTCCCACGCCGGGGCCGGAGCCTTCACCGGCGGGAACGATCTGAACAGTCCCTTCATGAACTCTTTCACCAGGCGATGAGACCACAAGGACGTCCGTCCCGTGGTTCTGGTGTATCTGGAGATCGCAGCAAGATGAATCTTGATGGACGCGTGTGCCAGGCCAGCTTTGGCCAGCGTCAGCAGGTACGGCAGTACTTGGGGAGCCGTAATCCGTAGAGGGTTAATCTTCTGTGCGTGGCACCAGACAGAGAACCTCTTCCATTTGTGTCCGTAGCATTTAAGAGTCGAGGACGCCCTGGCCTTTGCAAGAATCTCTCTGCAGTCGGCCGGTATGTCGTATCCTCCAAACTCTAGCGCTGCAGGAGCCAGGCCTGCAAGTTCAGCGACTTCGGGTCGTGGTGGAGGATGGCGCCTCCTTCCCTGGAGAGTAGATCCGCGTCCGCCGGCAGTTTGATCGGCGGGGACGCTGACAAGTCCAGAAGGTCCGGGAACCATATCTGCCTCGGCCACGAGGGTGCGACGAGGATCATCCTGCACCGTGACTTCTTGAGCAGGTTGACTAGCCGGATTAGCAGAGGCAAGGGAGGGAACGCGTATAGGAACAGGCCCTCCCAGGGGAACGAGAAAGCATCGCCCATGCTCCTCGTCTGGGGAAACCTGCTGGCGAACCTCCGGCACTTGGTGTTCGTCGCCGTCGCGAACAAGTCGATCTGGGGTGTGCCCCACCGTCGGAAGAGACGATCCACCAGATCCTGCCGTAGTTCCCACTCGTGGCACGAGCGCAGCTCCCTGCTGAGTGAGTCGGCGATGGTGTTTTTTATCCCTGCCAGATGAAACGGCACCAGAAAAATCCTTTGGGCGACGGCCCAATGCCACAGGTCCTGCGCCTCCTTGGACAGCGCTGGGGACCTGGTTCCGCCCTGTTTCCTGATGTAAAACATGGTGGTGGTGTTGTCGGTGAAGATCCTCACCACCTTGCCCTTGAGGGACGGAAGGAAAGACCTGAGGGCCCAAAACACTGCACGGAGCTCCAGGACGTTGATATGCAGGGACTTCTCCGTCGGGAGCCAGAGTCCCTTTTGGACGGGGGAGAGGGCTGGACGGGGCGCGACGGTTGAAAAGGAGGTGGTGGATGGATCCTTCTTTTCTTGGTAGGGGGAACACCAGAAGGTCCCGGTTCTGGATCCCCCGACGGGAAAGGTTCTTCCGTCGGTAACGGTAGTCTCGTCCTTATCTCGGAGCATAAGGACTGTATGGCCAACAAAATGGCCGCCGAGTTGTCTTGCGGCGCTGGTAGAGGGGAATCCGACGGGCGAGCAGGGGCCCCGTCGGTATCCTCGACGATGTCGTCGTCACCTGCGTCGGGGTCCATTCCGACGGGCTGGCCTTCTTCCACGCCTAGGCCGTGGCTTAAGACCTCGATCAGCTCCTCTTCTGAGGTTTTTTTTTTCAAAGTATTTTATTAGTTTCGTGGTAAGGTGAAACAATACAAACTCGTGAATTAAACAAGTGAAGAAGAAGGAAAGAAAGAATGAGATGGGGAGAAAAAGAAAACAAAAGGAAACTTATCTTAAACAACGATAGTCTTCGTGTGATGTGGTAAGTGAAGTTCGTGATGGTGGTTCAGTCCAGAGTGTGGCTTCTCAGGAAGTGGAGGGGAACAGCTGCAGGAGGCATATACTTTGTGATGGTGGGAGCCTGTTACTGTGAACCGCAACAAGTGTTCAAGGGGGCTTATGGTCCGCATTGAAGAGCATGTTCGTCAGAAGGGCCCTCCAGGCGACCAGGGAGCCGCTTGTAGCTTCTCCGCTGGATGTAGTTCCTTCCTGCCAGGCTCTGGTCTCTGCAGCCGTCCACCTCGCCATTTCGTTTAACCAGCGCTCATGTCTGGGGCCCGCTGGTGTCTTCCAAGCCATCGCTATGGTCCTTTTGACAAGTATACATGAAATGTCCATTAGTTTCACGAGGTGTTTGAATTTGCTCGGTCTGGGGTATGTACCCAATAGGCACTCTCCTGGTGACCATTCGTATCGCTCCATGCCGGCGTCTCTGCAGGATTGCTTGGCTTTCGACCAGAGTGTCGTCACTTTGGTGCAGGACCAGAACATGTGGATCATGTCTGCCCTGTCGTTCCCGCACCATGGGCACACCGGTGGGACCTTCGCGTTGAACGAAGCAACTCTGTGGGGGGTCATGTAAGTTCGATATAGGACGTTCAGCTGTATCTGGCCAAATCTGGAATTTCTCGACACTTTCTTGGGGAATATTAGTGCTCTTTCCCATTCTTTATCAGTGAGCGGGGCTGCGAGGTCTGCTTCCCATTTTGCCCTCAGTGTCGGTCCCTTAGGGTTAGGTTTGTCGATGAGCCTGTTGTATAACCTGGAGACAGGTCTCCATCCATCAGAGAGGTCGTACATTTCTTGTAGTAGAGGGTCCGAGATTGGTTCCTCTGGCCAGGTGGGCCACTGATTCTTGGCGGTACGTTTGAGCCTATGGTACCAAAGGAACTGGCCTTTGGGTAGCCCTTCGATTTCTTGGATCGATTCGAAGTCCCTGAACAGTCCATCTTCAAACATATCTCCCCATGTGTATATCGCGGCTTCTTCCCACCTCCTTGCTATGGGGAGGTCTGCCTCCTTCTTGCACACATCTGCCATTATGGGATGGTCCGGAGAGTATGGGTGTTGCACCTTCCTGATGTGGCAAGTCCTGGTCCATATCTGTCTGCCAAGCTCGACAACCATGGGGGTTTCCGGAGAGCGGCAGATGGGAACCCATAGGATTTCCTTGGGAGTTAAGTTGGTGTGGTGTTGCTTCAGTAGCCCCAGTTCGGCTGAAGATTCGTCTGACAGCCATCTCGTGATGTGACTGAGCTGGGCGGCCAAGTAGTAGAACTGAAGATCTGGTAGTTTTATTCCACCTTCTCTGTGTGGGAGGGTCAGAGTGGCCAGTGACAGCTTATGCCTGTGAGGACCCCATATAAAGTCCTTGATAATAGCTTCCAGTTTCCTGAAGAAAGGGGGCCGTATGTAATGGCAAATATTCACAAAGAAGTATAAGAAGCGAGGGAGGATTATCATTTTGACGATCGCCGCTCTTCCCACCATCGCCAGTGGGAGTTTGGACCAGAATTTTATGGACCGTCGGAGGTTGGTGACGGCTGCTTCTGTGTTGTGCTCATGTGTGAGCTGTGGGGTGTGGCCGAGATTAATCCCCAGGTATCTGAACTTCTCGGGTTGCCATTTTATCCCTATGTTCGGAAGGTCCTCCGCTGAGACGTCTCTCAATCCGGCCAGGGGGAATGCTGAGGATTTGCGTCTACTAAATTGGATTCCGGAGTATCTCGCGTAGTTGTCGAGTACCTCCAGTGCCGTCGGTGCATTGAGCTCTGGGTCTGTTAGGTACAGGAGAACATCATCAGCGTACAATGATATTATGTTATGAACGTTGCCCACCTTGATGCCGGCGTCAAAGAGTTGCTGACGAAAGTATAAAGCAATCGGTTCCAGTCCCAGTATGTACAGCATGGGCGAGAGTGGGCATCCTTGTCTCGTGCCCCTCTGTATTTTCCAAGGTTCTGAAATTGTTCCGCCTGTCTTGACCCTGGCCACTGGGGAGTTGTAGAGAACCTGGACCCATCTGATGAAACCATTTCCGAAGCCAAAAGCCCGCAGGGCCTCCACCAGCCACTCCCAGTAGATGGAGTCAAAGGCCTTAATGGCGTCAAGTGACAGTATCGCTAGATCTTCCTCCGAGTCATGAGTTTCGGCCATGATGTGTTGAAGCCTCCTCAAATTGGCTGTGGTGTTGCGACCTGGGACAAATCCGTTCTGATCCTCATGGATTATGGACCCTAGCACTTTAGCAAGTCTGCTGGCCAGTATTGAGGTGAGGATCTTGCTATCATAATTGAGCATGGCCAGGGGTCGGTATGAGTCGCAGTCAGTAGGTGGTTTGTGGGGCTTGAGCATGGGGATGATTATAGTTTCTCTCATGGTGTTGGGGAGGATCCCGTTTGTGTAAGCTTCCTGATAGACTTCGTGTAGGATGGGGGTGAGGATGGGTTCGTATGCTTTATAGAATTCCGGCGTGAGTCCGTCGCTACCTGGGGTCTTGGAGGTGGCGAGCGACTTGATGGCCCATCTTACATCGTCGGGAGTAATGTCCATGTCTAGTTCAGTTCTCTGTTCGCTGGATATTTGGGGCATATCGATCTCATCCAGGGTGTCTGTTATTTCGGTGGTGGGGATCCGGGCTTCATGAGCATATAGTTTTGAGTAGAACTCGGCAAATGCTTTGTTGATCCCCATCTGTGTCCTGTGGGATGCACCATCTGCATCTATTATTTCTGTTGGCAAGTGTTTAGGGTGCTCTCTTCTGCATAACCAGGCCAACAGCTTACCTGGTTTGTCTGATTCCCTGTGGGATCGAGCGGTGTATGTAGCGAAGTCAAATTTTTCCAGCCTGTCCCAGGAGAGCTGGCATTTTTCTCGGGCCGCTTTCAGTTCCGTTTCGACTCCTGGGGAGGTGTCAAGAGTGGACTCCAGGCGGGTGATCTCTGATTCTTGGGCCTCAAGTGATGTCTTTAGTTGTCTGCGGATGCCTCCAGCTCTAGACATGATTTCTCCTCTGGTGACCACCTTCATGGCTTCCCACAGTGTGCTCCAAGTGGAGACGGATCCTTTATTGATATCGACGTACTCCTCTAGCCTCTCGGCAAGGTCCTCTCTGAACTGTGGGTCCTCTAGTGTCGCGGAAGGCATTCTCCACATGGGAATCGGGGGTCTGGGTCCTCTCTGCCTCCATTGCATGATTAACGGGGAGTGATCAGAAATAGATCTCCCCAGATACTCTGTGGTTATCGCCAGCGGGGCTTCGTCACGATCAATAAACAAGTAATCTATCCTTGTGTGGACGTTGTGTGGGGCTGAGTAATGGGAATAACTCCTATCGGCTGGGTGCTGTATCCTCCAGATGTCCACTAGGTTGAGTTGGTCTAGTGTTTCTGCCAAGGCACGGGTTGCAGGGTTGCTAGATTGGGGGGGAGGAAGCGATCTGTCCATAGTTGTGTCCATAACACAGTTAAAGTCTCCTCCCCACAGGAAGGTTTGGCCTCGGTGGTGTGCCAGCTTGGAGCTCAGTGTGCTGAGGTACGACGGGATTCCATGTTGCGGGAAATATGTGTTAGCTAAGCAGATCGGGGTCTGCTCTATAGTTCCCCACATTATTACATATCTGCCGTCCCTGTCAGATTCGCATCCATGTAATTGGAAGGGCACATTAGGGTTTATCCATATTAACACACCCCTTGCGTATTTGGAATATGGGGATCCTCTCACAGTTCCTTCCCATCGGTCTGCCAGTTTAGACAGAGCGTCCTCGGTGAGATGTGTCTCCTGTAACATCGCTATCGAGACTTTCTTCCTCCTGAGGTAGGACTGTATGCGGTTCCTCCTGAGGTACGAGCCCATTCCCCTTACGTTCCACGTCATAACATTGAGTTGTGATGCCATTGGTGTGGTGTTCTGAGTTTGGCGTGGGGGGCAGCCGCGGCGGCCCAGTGTGGCATCAGAGCGTGATTGATAAGTTGTAAGTGATAGGCCTCTGGTTCATCAATTTTTGAAGCGTATCTTGTGGCCATCACGGTATTTTCAAGCATCAGTGGAACGAAGACTATGGTACTAACTGAACTGATAACATAACTCAAACTGGTGCGCCCAGCGACTACAACTATGTCGCGGTGCTCAGGCGCTCTCGCGCCGTCTGTGCCCATCCGGGAGTCGGGCGCGAGTTGGGTCGGGCAGAAACTCGCCCGGTTGGTTCTTTCGCTGGGGGCGGGGTTGCTGCGAGGCGGCGAGGCCAAACGAGGGTCGTTTCCATATGATATACTGTTAATTGAGTTACCTGCTTGGGTCCGGCTGTTTATGCTTCATGTGTGGGTGGTGTGGGGGGTCCCTGGGGTCCAGCCCTGCTCCCCCAGGGTTCAGTCTTCCCCACCTGGGTTATCTGCACCGTCGGCAAGGTTATTGTCTTCTAGCCACATGTTGGCCGCTTCTGGATTTTCGAGAAAGATTGCTCGCCCTTTGTGGATAACTTTCAGGCGGGACGGGTACAGCAGTCTATATTTAAGGTTCAGTTGGCGAAGCCTCGCTTTGACCGGAACAAACGAGTTCCTCTCCCTTTGTACTTTCTGGGTGTAGTCCGGGTATATGGAAATCTTAGCTTCGCCCCGTGTGATAGGGCCTGTTTCCCTGGAATATCTTAATATGGTTTCCCTGTCCTGGAAATTTAGTATCTTGGCTATAATTGGCCGTGGGTGTGATCCAGGGGGGGGTCGTTTCTGTAGGGACCTGTGGGCCCTCTCCACCGAAAATCCCTGAGTCAATTTGCCGGCCCCAATTTCCTGTAGCAGCAGGGTTTCAACATAGGACGTGGTATTTAGGCCTTCATTCCCCTCCGGGATACCTAAGATTCTGATGTTCCCTCGTCTGGCCCGGCCCTCGGCCTCCTCCGCCCTTTCTTCTAGGAATGTGACCTTCCTTTTCAGGTCCGAAACTTCAGATTGTAGGGTCGCCGCGCCCGCGGACCCCGCCTCTGTGGTTTTCTCCATGGCCGTCACCCTTTCCGTTAAGTTGCGGGCATCTTGGCGAATGAGTTGTATGTCTATTTTAAACTCGTCTATCTTGGAGTCGATGTGGGTCTTTAATGAGGCAATAGCATCCATTATCTGGGAGTGGTTATCTTTGGGGTCCGTCTCTTGTGAGCGAATGGTTTCGGTGGAGCTGGCCCTGGCTTGGGTGGGAGTCTTCGCCCTGGCTGAGACAAAGGAGTCCATGGTGGCGGCCCTGGTTTTATTTTTGGCGGCCATGTTGGGGACGTAATAGTGGTTGCCCCGAAGTCTTGAGTCTGGAGGGGTGAAGTTCGGGGCCGCTCTCTTGTGTAGCCCGGAGCGGTGTTCTAGGGTGGGTTGTGCCCTGGGAAGTTGTTGTTTCAGTAGTTGGAGGCTGTCCAGGGCGCATGAGGTGGGGCGCTCCTCCGTACTTCCAGGTGCTCTATCCGCTATCCTAGCACCTGCGTCGCTGTCCCTGGGCTTAGGGGTGATAGTGTTGGGGCGCTTAGGGTAGAAGTTGTCCCCTCTTGGTGAGGGAGTCCTGCTGGGCCGCCCGACCACGGGGACAATGCAGGCTGTGGTTGGGGAGGGTAGTTGGGGCCGTACTCACAGTTGCTCCTTGGCTCGGTGCACCGTCACGGCTTTCCGGGTCGTTTCCGATTTCCAGGCCTGGTCAAAGTAACGGGCCACAGTGGCCCAGCGCCCCAGCAGCTCCTCCGGCTCAGCCACCGAGCGGTGGCCTCCCTGCAGTTGAATGTAGGCTCAGGAGGGGGAAGGCCGGAGTTGTCCCCCCCTGGTGGAGGAGTCCAGTTGGGCGGCCCGGCTGCATGGACGATGCAGGCTGTGGTTGGGGAGTGCAGCCGGGGCTGTGCTCACGATTGCTCCGTGGGTTGGCGCTTCGTCGCGGCCCTCCGGGCCATTCCTGATTCCGGGACACCGGGCGAAGCAACGGGCCACAGCGGCCCAGTGCCCCAGCAGCTCCTCCGGACCGGCCACCCGGCAGCGGCCTCCCTGCAGAAGATTGTAGGCCCAGTAGGGGGAGGCCGATGGTGTCGCCGCGTGCTCCTGACCCCGGAGCACGCGGCGTGTTCGTTTTCGGCTGGGTCTCCGGTAGAGGGGAGAAAGTTGGAGGCAGGTGAGCTCCCCACCGCCGTCTCCAAAATGCAGTTTGTGCCTCGGTGGAGCTCCGGAAATAGGGCAACTCCGGCACGTAGTGTCGACCGGGGCCTTCCGAAGTGGTGGTAGGGGAGTAGGGCGAGGATCGGGTGCCAGCCGCGGTCAGGTGTTGGGATGGGGGCCGCTCCGCTGTGATGCTCCTCCGCGGTGTTCCCCGCCTGGATGTGCTGGCGGGGGTGCTATGCGGAGGCTTCGCTAGACTCCGTGAGCCGCCATCTTGGATCCAGGCGCGGCGGGGGGAGGGAGTGCGTTCGGTGATCAGCGCCGGCGTCTGGGGGGCCGGAGAGTCCGACCCCTCGAGGAGGATTTATGTGGGATCGCCTCACACACCGCTGCGTTCTATTCAGGGGGCTGCTAACCCGCTGAAGCCGGAGATAAATGATTCGGAAACGGCGTCTCGGCCGGAGCTCGGCGAATCAGCCTCTGCTCGCCATCGACTCCAGGCCACGCCCCCTCCTCTTCTGAGGTTGAGGCCGAATCTACGACGACGCCCTGCCCCCCCCTTCTTCTTCCCCACGGGGGGTTTCACGGGGGTCCTATCGATGGCCACAAAAGAAGACTCCCTCCGAGGAGGCAGGGAGATTCTGGGCCCCGAGGTCGCCACCACTGGCGCAGCCTCCACAGGCTGAGCCAGGGCCGCCGCGACCGTTTCGATAGAGGGCTTGGTCGGATGGATCAAGGCCTTCACCACCTTAGGTGCGCTCACCGCCTTATCCTTGAGGGAGGGGGCACTGCCACGCTCCTCCTCTGCCTTAGAGCTCGACCGGGGCCTCTCCAGGAGCTTCGCCGGGTGCTCGGCCTTCCTCTTACCCGACCCAGAGCGTTGGCTCGTGGTTGATGGTGCCGGGGAGGGTGCGCCCTGCCTGGCGCCCGTAGAGCCCGACCGTTCGGCGCTCCCGGTGCCAGCGGACTCGCGGTGCTTAGCCTTATGTTGGGCCCCCGTCGCCGGGGCGCCCTCAAAGGTCTTAGAAGACCGCTCGGGTTTCTTCTTCTTCTCGCCAGACGGGCTCTTACCCTCCAGCCAGTTGGCGAGACGTTGATGGCGGTCCTTCATGGTCCGTTTCGACATGTTGCCGCAAAACGCACAGTCCTTCTCCACGTGCGTCTTGTCCTCATGAAGGCAGTAAAGGCAGAAAGAGTGTTCGTCCTCCTTAAAGACGTTCTGCAGCTGGCATCCAGGGCAGACCCTGAACAGCTTTCCGGGCGTCGAGCTTCCCTTCTCCTGGGCCATCTCCGAGACCGGGCCTGAGAAGCTTCTGGAGTCCTCCGAAGTGTAGCTCGACGAAATCTTCACCCTTGAGGGGCGCAGACGAATCCGACACGGGTCCCCGTTGATCGGATGTAGGATCGGTGGAGCTTGAGGCTCTTTTGACCGAAAGAAATCGAGTTTTTGTGAAAAAACGCGAAAAAATAGCACTAACGCTCGAGAGCAATAGCACGAGGATCCCAACACATGAACGTGCGGTAAAAATCTGAAGATGGCTGCCAGAGGCGGTGCTTAGGTAGAGGGCAGTCATTGGCTGTGGTCAGTATGACGCAGAGACCAGTGATTGGTTATTACTACGAAAGACAGATCAGAAACGAAACTGATACTGGTTTTTTCTTTACCGAGGATTCCCAGCCTGACGACGGGGAATATTCATGAGCATGTGAATCCATGCCAGACCCCATGCTGGAGAAACAATGTATACAACAACAGCACGTTAGGAATATTCCGGACACCACTACTAATATTGAGATCAACTTCCATCCCCAAGATCATAGTATTCCCCAAAACCAAGATCCTATTCCCCAGCTCCCTTCTCCAGTGGGGAGTTCAGAACTTAGAACGTGCATTTTCTTTATTGCTTCAAAGATCGTGGGGGAATAGTCATCGACATAAGCGCAACATGCTGATCCCACTATTTTGCAAATTCCCCCACGATCAACCAGGATTACATCGAGAGCCATTCTATTTTGCAGCGTCATTAACCTTATTCCTCTTTCTTTCAACGTCATGTTAAATAATATATCTGTTGTTGTGTTTATTGTATTCTTTAGGATTCTGGACAGTTGCCTTATATTATAGGAGTTCACTATCTGTCCTAAGAATGGAATGAATGATTTCGCTACATCAGTTGCTATTAAAGCACCTTAGTCAGTCCTTTTGACTCTAGTTTTGGATAATCTGGCCATGGCTGCTGTTTCAAAGAGGAATACTCCTGGGAACAGTAGCCCTAGGTAGCATGTACCTCCCCAGTTTCTGGGCAACCAAGGGTATGCTTTCTCTCCACATATAAAATAAACTGGATCACCTACGTATACTGGTTCTATTTCCCATTTTAGTACCACTGTATTCATACAACCAGTATATGTTCTGACTGAAAAAGAGCCTTTCTTTTTTGGACAAAAAGGGACAGTTCTTGGGCTATAATTCACCGTGTAAAATGGGGGAATTGCATCTTTTTCCCCTTCTGTTCTTACACGAAACGTCATTACAGATGTTTTTTCTGGCGGGGACAATCTATCTCGTCTATTTTGTCGTGTTATCTTCCGTGTACTTTTCCTCGTGGGCTCTGGGGCTATTACTTGCGCTTTATGGAAAATGGAACAACCCACAGGCTTCATCTCCTCAAACTCATTCATGTTGGTTCTGTCTTATTGAACCGTATTGCTCTCATTCCATTTCCCATAGAACATTGAACCTAAAGATGCACTACATGCAGAACTTAATGGTAATGGCTGCACATACCACCCTATTCCTTTTCCGGCATGCTGTGGTAAATGGGCACATACCCAGCAGTTTGTTTTCTTCAGGATTGCATGCGTCATGTTCATTATCAGCAGTAAGGTGTTATTTCCAAAACCTTCCCTGTGTTTTTCTTCCATTGGGGGTAGGGTATAAGTGATCACCTGATCCGGGCTTTCAGTAGTGGATATATTAATTATTGCTAAAAACATTTCTAATGGGTGTATTAATTCTACCCACCATAATATTAGGGCTGTCGATATTGGTGCTATCACGCTCATAAAGCACATTATTATCGTTAGTGCCAGCATACAATTTGTTTTACCATGCGTTTTTCTTAAACTTATAGTCTTTATAACTGACTCATTCTCAGCGGTGGTGGTGCAGGAGGAGGCTGGAACCGGTCCCTGCATGTTTCTCGTCGTCATCCTTTTGTATCACAGCGCGTTGTGGATATCTCTCTTCGTCGTGCTTGCTCTGATGTTAATAAGTTCAATGGAATTGTCACAGTTCAGTTTTACCTGTCCTTTTTAGCCTGGATTCGATTATTCGTTTTTAGGCGAGATCACTTGTCCCCTCTTTCACTGCTCAGAGGACCTTTGATCAGTTATCGCCTCAGTATCATGTGCGCCCAGCTTGTCCGCTCTGGTTCCGGACACATGTACTGTTAATCAATTATCTCACTTGCCATAGTACCATGTGCGCCCAGCTTGTCCGCTCTGGTTCCGGACACATGTACTTTTTATGATCGCACCGAGGAGCCGCGAGTCTTGAATTGTCCGATTTGGCCAATTCTCACGCTTCTCTCCTCTACACCTCTGGTTCCTTCTCCGTCCATGAGCTGAACCAGAGGTTGACATAAACACCAAAAAAGACTGCGGATCACTTTGTCTTCCGAGGCCGCAGGTTGTATCGCCTTGCTCCTGGTATCGTATGATCCGTGAACAGTGCCGGTGCACTTTCAGATTCAGGCTTGAAGTCAGCCTGTGGCGCTACTGCAGGTGCTGGTGTGCGCCGCGCCAATGATGCAGATCTGTTTTTTTGGCGTGCCTGCAAGTGCTGGTGGGCGCCAAGGGGTACACAATTTGGTTTTGCTGGTGTCTGCAAGGCAGATTTCACGTCGGTCAGCAGTGATGTCGATTCTGCTGGGCAACGTTGGGGCACTCTTTGCCCTTCCCCCTCTTTGGCAATCGTCTCAGGCTTTGTTTCGAGTTCCACTTCTCGTTTTGGCAGATTAGGTGGCTGCTCACTGGCAACAGTTTCTTTCGTTTCTGGGACCGCTGTCTTTTTCGGGTCATCAGTGTCAGGCAAGACTTTCAGTGCAGTTGGAATCTTTTTGGCATGGGTGGCATGGATCCACGACTTCCTTCCATCCACCCGTATTGTCTGCGTCGCCAAAAGTACTTGATGGGGCCCGCGCCACCTGGGTGCTAATGATGACTTTCTTTCAAAGTTTTTTAGCAGCACCCAGTCTCCTGGCTCCACCGCATGTCCCGGACCGGTGTATCTCACTGGTAATGCCTCCTGCACCTGCTGATGAATCTAAACATTTGCCGGCCTCCCCATTACGATTTCGTACGGGGAGAGCCCAGTTTTAGCCTGTACAGACGTACGCATGCATAATAGTGCTCTTGGTAATGCATCCACCCAACTCAACTTGCTTCCCGCACAAATCTTGCTAATCTTTGATTTAAGAATCCCGTTGTGCCTCTCCACAAGACCGGCAGAACTCCGATGCCTTGAACTATGGAATCTCTTATCAATCTGGAGACGAGCACATATCTGTAATACCACTGCACCCACAAAATGCGGTCCATTATCAGACCATAGGACCCGGGGCAAGCCAAATCTGGAAAAATACTCCTTCAACATTACTTTTGCCGTACTCATTCCTGTGCAATCTTTCAAAGGATATGCCTCCACCCACTTACTGAATGCACAGATCACCACCAAGACGTATTTTAAGTTTTGGCACCTCTCCATCTCTATGAAATCAAAATGAACTACCTCAAACGACATGGAGGGCGGGCCAAAACTGCCTGTTGGAGTCAATGTTCCCTTTCCTACATTGTGTTGTAAACATGTGATACAGTTCTGCACCAAACTCTCTGCATTCTTTTTTATGTTTACATTCTGCCATACTGTAGAAAGGTGCTGTATCATTTTCTTTGCACAGATGTGCGTAGGACTGTGGGCCATTGTGACCATTGCAGTCACATACGAATTTGGCAACATCCAGTTCCTAGTTCCCTTGTCCACCCAACAACCCTCCAAATCCAACTCAGCAGATCCCTCTGCCCATCCCTGTATTTCATCGGCCGTAGCCTCGGCCTGCATTTCTTTGACAGTCGCAACTCCATCTTCTATAATACAGGGTACTTCCTCTGTCTGAACCGTCATCATCTTGGTATTCAAATCAGTGGCAGTTTGTTTTGCAATTCTGTCTGCAAACGCGTTTCCCTCTCCTATTTTGCATGTTACTTTTTTATGTGCCTCGCATTTCACTATTGCTAGGCGCTTTGGAAACGTGAGTGCAGACAGCAATCGTACAATCAAAGGGCCATCGTACAATCAAGGGGCCATGTTGAATTCTGGCACCATGTGATGTCAGAAACCCTCTCTCAGCCCAGAGTCGACCAAAGTTATGAACCACTCCAAAAGCATACTGACTATCAGTATATATATTCACATTAAAATTTTCAGAAATCTCGCAGGCTCTGGTCAATGCTATTATTTCCGCGGCTTGTGCTGAATTATAGGAGATTCTTTTACTTTCTACAACACTCTGTAGGGTAGTGATAGCGTATGCAGCAGTTGTCGGGCCATCTGGTAATTTAAAACATGAGCCGTCACAAAATAACTCTCCATCCGGCTCTTTCTCTGGAATATCACTTAAATCAACTCTTCCCTTGGTTTTTTTCTCAGTGACCATTAAGCAATCGTGGGGGGGTGATTCATTCTTCCCAATTTCTTTTAAGGTCTGTGTCATTAAATCTGCAGGATTCAAAGCGCTACACCTCATAATTTGGATATGGGGTGCGAACAAGATAATCTCATATCTTGTCAATCTAGCAGAGGTGAGGTGTTGCGTCTCTGTCCTATTTAATAGAACTTCTATGGCATGTGGCACCATCAGAATTAAAGTGTGCCCCAATACCATCCCTTCTGTTTGTTTCACTGACGCAGCAGCCGCCGCAACACATCGCAATCATCGTGGTAGTGCGCTCGCTACAGGGTCCAGCGCAGAAGAAAAATAGCCGCACGGCCTATTTCTTCCACCTTGTTCCTGCGTCAAAACCGCCAATGCACATCCTTCACTTTCACACACAAATAGTCTAAAAATGTTCTCATAGTTCGGCGTACCCAAAACTGGAGCCGAGCATAATGCAGTTTTCAATCCATCAAATGCTCTCTGACATTCCCACTGCAAAGGCATAACCGCATCCTTTCTAGTTAAATTCACTAATGGTTTCACAATTAACGCAAAATTACCAATCCATTGTCGGCAATATGAAGCCATGCCTATTATGGCTCTGACTCCTTTTTGTGTCTTTGGAATAGGCATACAAGAAATACTTTCTATGCGTTCCGGCGTTAGTCTTCTCCCTCCTTTCGAAAGTAGGTAGCCCAAATAAGCCACCTCCTTTCGATTATACTGAAATTTCTTCAAACTAGCTTTATGGCCATGTGCCACTAGGTGTGACAGTAGTAATACAGTGCTTTCTTTACAAATCTCCTCTGTGTCTGCAGCTAGCAATAAATCGTCTATGTATTGCAAAAGTACACAACCCATGGGTAATTCCAGCATGTCTAGCTGTTCTTTTAATGCTCTACTGTAAATACTTGGACTTTCCGTATAACCTTGCGGAATCCGCGTAAATGTAAATGATCGTCCTCCTAATGTGAACGCACACAAATATCTACTGTCCTTGTCCACTGGAATACTAAAGAATGCGTTTTTCAAATCTATTACACTAAAATATTCTGCTGAAACAGGTATCATTGTCAATATTGTAGTGACGTCTGGCACTAGAGGAAATTGCGGATCTACTACCTTATCCAATGCGCGTAGATCAATTATGAAACGGTATGGTACCTCATTACCTCCTTTCTTATAAACCGGAAGAATCGGGCTGTTGCATGTACTGCCTGTGATTTCCTCTATTACCCCTAATTTCACCAAATCGGTAACAATACTCTTCAATCCTTTCTCACCTTCAATCGAAATTTTATATTGGGGTATTCGCGGTAGGGTAACACCTTCTTTCAAAATAATCTTTTCTGGCTCTATCTTTAAACATCCCACATCGATGTCATGCATTGCCCATATACAGGTTGGTACTTTACCTAGTTCCCCTGGTAACGCTTCAGACATGAATTCTGACACAGGGGCATTGTGTGGCCATATCGTTAGAAACACTCCGTCTGCCGTGCAATGCATAACAAAACATAGTTTTTTCAACAAATTTAATCCCAACAAATTTTCTCCACAATTTTCTGTTAGAAGGAAAGGACACTGTTCGGTAAATGGTCTTATGGTAACTGGGACTGGTTTGGACACTGGGTTTATGACTGGTTTATCTGCGAACCCTACGGAAATATTCTTTTGCCCTGACAGTGGTATATTCGGAACCAAGTGATGGTCTATCAAACACTTCTGTGCGCCTGTATCTACAAGAAAGCGGTGCTCCTCATTCCCGACTCTCATTTCTATGTAGTGTTCTCTCTGAGTCACGGGAATAGACACTGGTTCTGACCCCTGTCCTGGGCTGTCCTATTGGGGAAATAACACATTGTCCGTAATTACTGTAATACGTGTTTGGCTGTGTATCGAAAACATTTCCACTCTTCCCTCTATTTCCCCCACTCTGATTTCCATATTGTTGA
Source organism: Ambystoma mexicanum (assembly GCF_040938575.1). Classification (NCBI taxonomy): domain Eukaryota; kingdom Metazoa; phylum Chordata; class Amphibia; order Caudata; family Ambystomatidae; genus Ambystoma; species Ambystoma mexicanum. Next base: position 916,988,943 of record NC_090926.1, on the reverse strand, counting down.
TTTTGCTGTCCCTGACTCTGGTTTGGGGCATTTTGATTTTGGCCTTGGTTTTGATTACCTCCGTTATTATGATGCTGCTGCATACTATTCCTATTTGGTCCATTCGCTCCTGGGTGTCCTCTATGCTGTCTCCTCTGACCAGACCCATTTCTATTCTGTAGATGCGGGCATTGCGCTCGCCAATGTCCTTCCTCTTTACAATATGCACACTGATTCGGCACCACTGTTCCCCCATGCATATTCAAACTACTCCTTCCTTGTGCGTTCCCTCACCCTGTATTATGTCCTACTACTTGCTGCATTAATACTCGTGTCTTCAGATTTACCCTATCCCTCTCTTTTTCTTTTCCTGCAGTCACTCTGCGCTCATAATATTGGGCCATATGCAGTACTTCGCCCAACATTTGTGCTTGCCATGCACTCTCTGATGTCATTATCAGATCCTGAATTGGAAGTTTTAACCCCCTCACATATTTGTCAATAAATAACCTCTTTCCTGCTTCTGAACCCACATCCTGCCCGCTGAAGTCTGTGAATACTTCTTCAAATCTATTAAAATAATCTGTAGCCAATTCATCTTTGCCTTGTACACATGCAGTCATTTTGTCCCATTGGATTCTTTTCTCTGGGACAATTGTTTTTAACTTCTGTACTATACGTGCTGGTAACGCCGCCAGGTTCGCTCCTGGTGTCCCTCCAACCCCTTTATTTCTATCTTCTATTATCAAGTCCGCCCATGTGGCGCCAAAGGCCGTTGTGTCATCTACCTTCCTTATTTGTTTCCATATGTCTGCTGGCAGGATCACCGGGAATATTAGGTCTATATCACCCATGGTAAGCACGGATGATTGTAGGCAGGACTCTACTTCCTTGTAAAACCCTGCAGGGTTCTTTCTTATATCAGGAATCGTCTGCTTTATGTTGTTCACCTCCTGTCTGGAAAAGAGGACCTGCACATATTGGGCGGTGTAATGGGCTGGTGTCACCTGCGCCGCTGCACCACCCACTGCGAGAACCTCCACTTTGGGCACAAAGGTAGGTGGGACCTCTCATAGGAAATGCCCCTCTTACCGTCCGTCCCCGTTCTCTTAGATGTAACAATATTCCCAGATCCAATGATAGGGCTGTTTCTCCTGTCCCTCGCTCTAATGCTCTTCTATATACTGCCATTAGTTCGGGCGGGCTGGCCTTATCGTTTTTTATATCTTTATCTAATAAATGTTCAACCATCAATTGTAGCGCTTTTCTTTTCATAGGCATGGAATATTCATCAAATATCTCGTGTATCTCGAATAGGGAATACTAGGATCTGACATCCATCTAAACGCTTCTCGCATACATACTTTTAACTTGTCGCTCCTTTGTACTGACGACATCGAATGTTGTCGTTGTATATATGGCTCTACAGTTTGTACCCAAGTGCAGTAAACATTTCGGCATAATCATTATCTAATTCATCTTTAAGCTCAAAAAGTCTATACACATGTTCCCTCACTTCTTCATCCCTCTCCCTACAGCGTGCTAATGCATTCAAATCTAACAATCGTTGCGGTGGTAATTTCCCAATTAGCTGTTTCCATTTCTCCACCAAATATTCACCCATGCATTCCAACACTACCTGTCTTTCGTTGCTTCTACGGAAGTCATATATCGAAGCCAATGTTGCCGTCCCATCATTCCCGTCTATATACATCTCTGCCTGTTGCTGCAATTCCACCTTCCTTTCTTTGCTGATTGCGCTGCGGGTTACCCTCGTGCACTCCCTTTGGTCAGTCTGGCCTCTTGTTCCCGTGGTTTCAACTTCAACCCAGGGAGGAACAGACGGTAAAGAGTCTGTGTCTAAGGCGGGAGGGGCGGATGGGACAATGGGAACAGGGAGTGTCTGTTGTGGGCCTGGTTGGCTAATAGGAAGTGATACGTGCGCGGTCTGTGGCTGTGGGAGGGCTTGAGCTACCGGAGGGGGAGCTTGGGCTACGGGTGGGGTCTGGGCAATAGCTACTGACGTGTCTGGTCTTACTTCTGATCTTGGGCCTTGTTTTGTATGGGTCAATATATTTTCTATCAATTCATCTGCTATGTGTAATTCTCGTTGTGGGTATATCTTTTCTATATTCAACCGGTCACGCCTGCCTGCCTGCCCTTAGACTCTCAGTCCACTCCTCCTCTTCTTTTTCTTCCGCTACCTCACCTTTTGATTTATGCCTGCGCGCATGCTTTGCTCTGCTTTTAAATCGGAGCATTGCTTCTTTTCTCCAGTCTTTAATAGTCTCAAATACTGCAGGACGCACTTTTTTTCTTATCAACACCCTTTCCAAGTTATCTATCCTCGCCATCTCAAAACTACCATTAATCGGCCACTGATGGTCTTGTTGCTTTCTGGTTTGCCTATGCCAAGTCTCACAGAATATTATCGCACTCACTCCATACTTCACATACATCTCATACGCTGGCGTTGCCCCAGGTAGTACAATTTGGCCATCTTCCACAACGGAAAAACCCCACTCGGGTGGACAATACCCCAGGCATGTTTCAACCTTCCCCCTGGTTAATCAACCTTACCTAGGGCGTTTGATTTTGCAAAGTCAACTCTCAACCAATATCAGGATGCTTTGAATCGGGGAATGACTCACGTGATAAATCAAGTCGTCTGTATACCGACGCACCAAAGGACGTTGTGTCTGCGTTTCTTAGCTTCCACCTCATTTCGGAATCCTCGCTTCCTTGTTCTAGCCAGGCACGTCGATCAGGGATCAGATGTGTGCAGATCTGCAAAGGAGTCTCTCATCACTTTTACAGGGCGCCCCGAACACCTCTTGATCCCGGCTCGATCGTCCCGTCCTTGCAGTTCTCTGCCTTTCTCAATTATTTATTTATTTATTTAAATTTATATAGCGCGCGAGCAGCCCCCGGGCATTGAGGCGCCGTTACTTGTGAGAGCTTAGTTAGAGGTACAGGAATGGTAGCAGTCGTTGGTACATTATAAGTATTACAGACATAATACAATACTTACAGCTTATGCAATTGGTCATTACATTCCAGCTTATGCAGTGGGTCATATGTATAGTATTCATGCTGATGCGACCTTATGTGAAGAGGATGGTTTTCATAGCTTTACGGAAGGCGATGAGGGAGGCAATTACAACGTTACGCGAAGGAACAAGTGAGGGAGGGTCCCTATTCGGGCACCATCTTGAAAGGGACCCCTAGGGGACCCTGACGTCTATGGAAACAAGGCGGGTCACCACACACGATAGAGACGCCAGACACGAGGTTGTATTCCCAAAGCTAGGGTTTTATTGCAAAGCAAAAGTCTCAGTTGGCCACCTCGGTCTCACGCCCCGCGACGTGTATCTCTAGACCTCGAGGGACGCAATAGAGTGAATTATGTACATCAGTTACATATATACAAAATGCATATCAAACAATCAGCTATGACATGTTTAACACCCCCCCTTTATCGGGTTTCTTTGAACTTGGTGTGATGATGGACATCTCCGACCACTATGACACCTTCAAACATCTATTCTAGTAACAATTTGCAATTTGTGAGTGCGAAGGCATCTTTCAGTTATTGAACAGAACACGGCGCTTCTGTTCTTGGAAGCGAACTACATACGGGGGGGTTGCAATCCGGACCTTGCTATCTATCAGATGCTATTCGCGTCCTGGGAGCCGACATGCTCTAGCGGGCTCAGCAAAGGGGGGCCGTTAGAAAAGCATAATTCAAGCCTTTAGCAGTATTATTCTAACATATTCTACCATATAACGAGACTGGCTGGCAGCTGTGAAATGATTAAATGCCCTGCAGCTCTGCTTCAAGGCTACATTCGGAAGGGAGCCGGGCATTCTTCCTGACGCTGCCTACGTTTGTGTTTCAACAAACTCGTGTTATCCTCACGGCCCTGCGGCCTTGTCCTTTTCACATACAGACAACAATGTTCCACAGTCGAGCACTGTAAGCGGAATATATACTGCGAAGCAATAGGAACAGAAAGTAATGAGCAATGGTTAGAAAACAAAATGGCGATTCTTGTTACATCAAAATCGTCGTTCATTGGCAAACTCGAAAACCTATATTCTGTCGTATCGTGCATGAGATGGTTGGCCCACGGCCACCAAAATGAGTTTGGGGTCTCAAAGTAGAGGTATCCGTATTTCTAGACTGACAAGCCCAGTCAAGACGGCCGCAAGCCTGTGAGCTCCTGGGCAATCCCATAATATCTGGGCTTTAGCCTACCTCTTTCGAACTGCCATCACATCTACTTATGATCCACATGAAATAGGAACGCCTTGTGTATAAAAAGAATCAACTCCGAATAGCAGGTGTGCCCCAGAGACCAAGATACCGGGGTATACGCAGCAGACACAGCGAGGAGGCGGGGCTACCGCGTTATCCACTGTTGCAGGAAGGCCGTGACGGCCCGCAAGGCGGTGAGTGCAGAGGTTTTCCAGTTCCAGGACGCCCAGATAATTGCAACTAATTGCAGATAAAGTCATAAAAATCAGGCAAGCAATAGACCAAACTGCACTTTGAAACTCGGCCAACCCACTAACGCTTGGGGACTGCTCCCCGAGTGAAACCTCACAGTCATCACTGCTGGATCTGGGCGGAGAACTCAGTGATAACAAAATAATGGTAGACCAAGTACAAGCAAGCATACAATCACTGAATGGCAAGATGGATACCCTGACATGAAAAGTAGACCGTATGCAAATGCGCTTGGACAAACACAGAATGTCTGGACGAGGTAGAAGGTCGAGTGTCCATGGTAGAGGACGAGTCCAACACCACCAGCAGAAATTTGGTTGCAATCAAGAAGGCGATGAAAGAACTAATGGACAAGCAGGATTACCTTGAGTCTCGTTCCAGGCGCAATAACCTAGGATATGTCAGGGAGTACGAGGGGGCGGATCAGCAGAATATGGAGGTGGAAAGCCTGCTGAAGGAAGTCCTGGGCAATGAAGAATTCTCAGCGGTGTTCATTGTGGAAAGGGCCCACCATATTTCGCGTGGTAGGAAACCAAAACGGAAGCACCTGCCCGACCCTTGATCACCAGACTGCTAAATTATCAGGACAAGAACCTAGCTTCACGTACAGCTAGGGAAAAAGGCCCCTTGACATACCATGGTGCACAGATCCGTCTTTTTCCCCAACTTCTCAGATAAAGTTCAGACCTCCAGAAAAACATTCATCAACATTAAAAGGAGACTCAGAGAGAGGCACATGAAGTACGCTATCTATTTATTTCAGTTCTTGTAGGGTGCTACATGCCTGTGGGCCTCAGAGTACAGCACGAAAGGGAGAAAGAGAAAAAAAGCACAGAACAAGAGGGGAGTTCTATTCAGGTTGATTAAAAAGAAGTGTCTTCACATGTTTCTTAAAGGTAGGTAATGAATAGGAAGTTTTAATGTGTATGGGCAAAACATTCCATTCACGTGGTGCGTTAAATTCAGAGCTACAATCGCTGAAATATTTCAAGCAGGATCTCGGTTGGTTGAGCAGAAGGGCATCAGAGGAGCACAGTTCTGCTAGACGATTTCCTCATTAATCTGTTAATGAGATAGTGTGGTGCCTTGCCATTTTGGCATTTATAGGCAAGGAATAGAATCTTGTGTTTGATTATCTGCTTTGACGGGAGCCAGTGCAGTTTCCTCCTAGCTATGGTGACATGATACCGTCTAGTTAGGCCATGGACTGCCCTGACGGCACCATTCTGCACAGTTTGTAGCTGCTTCAGATTCCCCTGTCTAGTTTCCATTAACAAGCTGTTACAATAACCCAATTGTAAATTTATCAGTTAGGAGGCCAGGAGGGATCTGTTGGTAATGATATGATTGGTCATTTATAATGCGATTAATACCCAGAGGTTTCTTAGCGGGAACCCGGGGATCGAACCTGTGTTGCTCTGTGTCGTCTTACTTCCAAGGCGAGCACGCTGCCCCTGAGCTATCCTCCTGAGATAAAAATGCTGAGATAAAGCTATAAAGATAGGGTCTAATCTGATGTAAGAGTTTAATTACATATCCGCAAGATGAGCGGATTTGAGAGACCTGATTTTTCATGGAAAGTTTGCCATCAAGCATTACTCCCAAGGTTTTCACGGATTTACTCACAGCGATGGAAATGCCCGACACAACAAAGGATTCATACTGTTGGGCAAGGTTCTTCAATTTAGGGCCAGAAGCCAGGATAAGTAGCTCTGCTTTAGAGTCATTAAGAGCCAACAAGTTAGTTGCCATCCAGGCTTGAATTTTGGCGTAGGTGTAGTTTACAACATCTACATCGTTCTGATAGTTGCGGGTGTCATTGGCGTAGTTTGCAAATTCGAGACCCAGATCCTCCAGAAGATCAAGAAATGGTTGAATATAAATATTAAAAAGCAGGGGTGAAAGATAGGAACCCTGCGGCACGCTGCATGTACTTCATATGGGTTTGCTTGAAATCTCTCAACTGTCACTCTAGAAGTTCTAGGACTCAAAAAGGACACAATCCACTTTGCTGCATGTTCAGAGCGATTAGCTATGGATGATAATCTCTTGTAAAGCGGCTTACGGTCAATGATATCAAAAGCTGCTGAAAGGTCTAATAGTAGTAGCATGGGATGTTTTTTCTTGTTGATATCTGTGATGTTGGATTTAAGATCGAAGAGGGCAGTTGCAGTGCCATGCTCCGCCCTGAAACCTGATTGATTTGGATTGAGGATGTTGTGTTCCTCAATACATTTCTGCAGCTGTATATATGCCACTCTATCTAAGATTGTCAATAGATTGGGTTGCTGGTGATGGGTCTATAGTTTTTGGGGACAGAGTGGTCGAAAGAAACTTTTTTCAAGAGAAGTGTGACCCAAGCCTCCTTCAGTGCAGCAGACGCTGTCAGACTGAAAGGAAGAGTTAACCAGTTTGGTAATCCATGGTAAGAGGACATTAATGGTTTTTTGAAAAATATCTGGTGGGCTGGCGTCTCCAAGGCAAGATGTAGATTTCATGTTAATAATATCTTTGATTTCTTGTTCAGTGCAAGAAAGGAATTCAAATTCGGGCACGTTAACCAAATGAGTGTTACTTTGACAATTTGTGTTAAAACCATCCTTTTTACCAAGGTTGCCTAGTTGTTTAACAATGGAATGGCTTGACAATATCCTATTATTTTGTGAGGAAAATTTTCCTGAATGTGTTGGCACCATGCAGAGTCCCTGGAGATAGATGGAAAAGTGAAGGTGTGAGTTTCAAAGTCTTTCAATACTTTAAATAGTCTTTCAAACTAGATTTGGCATTATCTATCCTGGCATTATAGACATTATTTTGGGACTCAATTATAATCCTCTTGTATTTTTGAACTGATGCTTTGTATTTTTCCAGGGTGGTCAAAATTCTTCCTCCATTCTCGCTCATTGGTTCTCTTGATTTGTCTAGCTTCTACAATCCTATCAGAGAACCAAGATGTATTAGTAGTTTCAGCTTTGATAGGCTTCATTTATTCTGGGGCCAGAGTATCTATAGTGTCATTAATAGCAGATGATGGAAGGTTGAAAAGTTTGGATGTGTCTCCATCGTATAAGTTGATATCGCCCAATTTGGTGGATACCAAAGTGGAGAAAGTAGTTGATGCAACATTTGTAAAATTTCAATAAGTGGTAGTGGATCCGACATTGGTATCAAGTTTTAAAGGAGGGCAGGGTGGAATGATGGTCGTATTGACGAAAAGGTGATCAGACCATGGGCAGGCCAGTGGGCCAGTGGCAAACGTTTGAACATTATGCACTAATAGCCAATCCAGGGTATGGCCCCCTTGATGTGTTGGTACCTTAACCTGCTGGGTGTACTCAATTGCTTCCAAAGCTAATAGAGATGTGGCGGGTGCATCCAGCAGGTCGTCCGCCCATAAATAGAAGTCACCCATGACAATAACAAGGGACTTCATTTTAGCTATGTTATTTAGTATGTCAAGTAGTTGTTCTTCAAAAGATGGAACGGATTGAGGGGTTTTATAAAGCATGATTAAAGAAATGTTGTGGTGAATTTTTATTGTTATATGTTCACAATCGTCCAGGTGATGCACCTTAGGGTAATGACGATTACAAATGTTTTTACCGCAATTGCAACACCCTCACCCCACTAATTATCCCTATCCGCACTTAGATTTTATAATCCGCAGAATTGCATTGTTTTTATTGCTATCTGAGATGTGTATGACAGCCATGTTTCAGAAAGTGCCAAAATGTCAGGTTTGTGAGAGTCTAAATAGTCCTCAATTTCAACCTCATGTTTGACCAGGGAACATGAATTTAGTAGGGGGATGGAGAGATGATTAGAGTCCGGTGTATACACAACATTAGCGGGCAGAGACGAACAAGTTACTTATCAAACTGGTAACGTTCTTTCGATGGGATGTTCCTCCGACGTATTCCACATCTATGACATGTAATGTCCACAGCTGTGCACTTCAGAAACTTTTCAGCAGAGGGCGTCTTGTGTAGCTGGCGTCGAGCCAATGTCCATTGAGGGTCAATGTCACCGGATGTTATATATATGCCTCAGTTTAGTTTTTTCCCCCAGAACGTGTGGCACCAGTCTCCTGCCAGTATAACTGCCTACAACCTTGTGGAAATGGAAGCTGCAATCACAGAGGAAATTCTCCGGAGGGGCAGGCTGGGAGGGCGATGTGGAATACATCAGAGGAACATCCCATCGAAAGAATGTTACCAGTTTGGTAAGTAACTTGTTCTTCGAAGGGATTGTGTCCTCCGACGTATTCCACATCTATGACAGACTCCCAAAGCAGTTCCAGACTATGGAGGAGGGAAAGAATTTAGAATGTGAATTTAGATTACCCAATCAAATGGCTGAATAGAGGACCGCTTTACCAAAGGCCAAATCCTGCCCCTGGATGGAATCCATGGAATAGTGCTTAACAAAAGTATCGACAGAAGCCCATGTGGTTGCTTCACAAATATTCCGAATAGGAACACCCCTTTGTAGAGCAGTGGAGGCAGCCACACCCCTAGTGGAGTGAGCCCGTAAGCCTACCGGAGGGTCCTTCCCTGCCAAAAGGTAGCACTCGGTGATAGTAAGGATAATCCATCTGGACAAGGTCTGTTTGGAAACAGCCTGACCCAAGCGGTGTCCAGCATAACCTACAAAAAGCCGATCGTCCACGCTGACCCGGGACATCCGTGAAAGATGAAAGCTCAAAGCGCTCCTAGGATCCAACCTATGGAGCCTCTCCTCTTCCTTACCAGGATGCAGAGGAGGATAAAATGCTGGAAGAATCATCTTCTGGCTGAAATGAAATTCAGACACAACCTTCAGCATAAAAGAAGGCCGCACCCGCAGGACAACCCTCTCCTTATGGAAAACAGTAAAGGGTGGCTTGACAGAAAGTGCCTGCAATTCACTCACTCTGCGTGCGTAAGTAACTGCAACTAAAACACAGTTTTAAAAGACAACAGTCTCAGCGGACAAGAGTGTAAGGGCTCAAACGGAGCTCTCATCAGAAACTTTAAAACCAAATTCATATCCCAACCAGACAGCTGGAAAGGGGGATGGTGGAAACACATTAGACAGTTTGTCATGCCCCAGCCCTGGAAGATACTGAGCCTCTGGAAATACTACTAACATGGTCCTGGTTGTTCCACTGTGACGGTCTAGTCTTTTTCAAGATGGCCATCGTATGCTATAAACAGTGCAAGCTGGCGCTCGGCGCGTTGTATCATAGTTGTTACGTGCGCTGCCAGTTCCTTGTTCAAAGTAACTAACCATACTAAAGCTTTTTCCCTGTCTTCCTTTCTCCCTGCTTGCCTTTAGTTCCTGCTTTCCTACTGTTACAGCACGCTAGGATTATTCAGGTTTTCAGGTAAGGTTGCGGGTGCCTTTCTTTTCCTGTTTTCTCGTACACGTAGCGTTTACTTCCAACTTGGGTAAACGCTATCTCCGTTTAAGTGTTTGGTTCTGCTTTCTGTACCAGTCTCTGTCTACTTACTTTACTTTATTCGTCCTCGGTACGGCATATACTACTGTAATTTAACTGTTCGTTCCTTTCTTCATTTCTGCTGTCTGGATTGATTTCTTTCTTATTTCATTTCTATCTCTTTACCCTTGCCTGCGTGGCTTCCTGGAACGGACCTTGCCTTCCCCCCTCCTCTCCTTGTCCAAACCGCCTTCACTTCACTCCTGAAGATCGGAACCTTCCTTTTCGACTCTACACTGAATCCTGTTTTCTAAGTATCCAAGACTCCTGACTAGTTTCGTGAGGTTACTGTGGGAACCGGAATTATCACTTCCTACTAGTCTTTTTCGGATTGTAGCCTGCAGTGTTGCAGAGAATTTCTATTCTTTTTTATCTTAAAGTGGAAGCGTCCTTTTCAAATCCTAACTACTACATCTATACTTGGGTGAAGATCGGAATATCTAACAGGGTTTTTTCAGCCTTTGGCTTTTTCCCTGTCCAGGAGGCGTGCTCCTCAGGAAACCCCAAGATCTGTACACACTCCAGATCAAGGTGGCCACCAAAGGAGCACGTCCCTACTTACATCAGAAGGAGAAGAAAACAATAGTGTAAAAGACCCAAGAAGAAGAAGGAAGCAGAAAGGTTGGAGGAGGTACTAGAAGGTTCAGGTGAGGAGGAGATAAAGGAAGAGGATTCAAAATGTGACACAGTCCTTTCAGAAACTGTGAAATTAAAGGAATCTTAAAATAAGAACACTCTTCAGACGAGCACTTAAATATGGACAGCGCCGCCAGGTAACCTTAATGGTACCCACTTGAAGGCCCTCGCAGAACTTCCACCAACGGTACAGGGATTTTGTTGCGGGCCACCTGGCCGAAGGCAACACCTCCATCACGTCATCCGGGAGGTTCCAATCCTTGTATCTCAACCTTTCAGAAACCAATCATGAAGGTTGAGAGACCTGACCTCTGGATGGAGAACCTGACCCCCCCCCCTCCCATGAGAGCAGATCGTCTTGGTAGGGAAGACGGCGTGGAGGGCAGATGGGCATGTCGAGATGGTCCAGGTACCATGCTCTCTTGGCCCAATCCGGAGCAATGAGGATCATTCGGGAACCGGATCTCCGTAACCTCTGCAACACCTGAGGAATGACGGGGACTGGAGGAAACTCGTACGGCAGTGGGAAAGACCACTCCACTATGAATGCAACCCCTAAGGTTCCTCTTGGGGGGAATTCCCTCAAGCAGAATCTCTTGCACTTCCGGTTGACACTGGTGGTGAAGAGATCCACTTGTGGAGTTCCCCAAAGGGCAAAGAACTCCAAAAAGGACTTCCTGAGCCAACTCCCACTCGTGGGAGACCGTGCTCTGCCTGCTCAGAGCGTCCGCCGCTGCGTTTTCGTCTCCGGCCAGATGAACTGCTGAGATCGAGATTTCCTGTTGGAAGTCCCAGAACCAGAGCTACATTGCCTTCCTGCACAACGGAAGTGACCCTGCCCCCCCTTTTTGTTGAGGTAATGCATGGCCACTGTGTTATCAGTCATAATCAGGACAGTCTTCCCCCACACAGACAGCAGAAAAGCCTTCACGGCCAGCCAGATGGCTCTCAGCTCTAACAGAATGATGTGGAGTCTGGACTCCGACTGAGACCAACGGCCGCTGGCTGTCAACTCGTTGGCATGAGCGCCCCATCCTGTGAGGGAGGCATCTGTCATGATTGTCACCTCTGGCCATGGTTGCCAAAATAGTGCCACATTCATCAGATTTCCTTCGTCGGCCCACCATTGAAGATCCTGAGCGACCGAGAGCGGAATCTGAACGGGATCTGACATCTTGCCGGAGAACTGTGACCACTGCATCTTGAGAGCCCACTGCAGGGATCTCATCCGCAGTCTGGCCTCTGGCATCAGAAAAATGAAGGACGCCATGAGGCCGAGCAACCTTAAGAATTCGAAAGCTGGGAAACTCTGGGCACGTTGAAACTTGTCCACCATCTGTAGAATGTGATGAGCCCTCACCTTGGGAGGCGAACACTGCCCCAGGGACATGTAGAGCACTGCTCCGATATATTGGAGCCACTGGGAAGGTGTCAAATGCAACTTCTTTAAATTTAGGGAGAAGCCCAGCTTATGAAGGGAATGGCAGGTGACGGATAGATAATCCAGGGCTTGCTCAGGAGAGCACGCCCTGATCAGCCAATCATCCAGGTAGGGGTAGACGTGAATCCCCCCCGTCTCCTGAGGTACGCTGCCCCAACCACCATCAGCTTGGTGAAGACCCTCGGGGCGGAGTTCAATCGGAAAGACAGGACCCGAAACTGAAAGTGCGAGTCACCAGCCGCGAACCTCAGGTACTTCCTGTGCTTGGGATGAACCGGCACATGACAGTAAGCATCCTTGAGGCCCAGAGACACCAACCAATCCTGAAGTTGAAGGGCCTGGAGGACTTGAGAAAGAGTGACCATCTTGAACTTGTCCTTCCTGAGAAGCTTGTTCAACCAACGCAAGTCCATGATGGGTCTCAATCCACAGTCTTACTTTGGTGATCAAAAAATAAGGGGAATACCATCCCTTGTTCCTCTCTGCTACAGGCACCAGTTATATGGCGCCTTTATCCAGCAGGGACAGGATTTCCTGCGCAAGGAGCAGATCCAGACTCTTCAAAGAGAGCTTCCCCGGAGGATTGTCGTAAAGCCCCTGAAGGAAAGGGAAGGCAGTAGCCGTGGGCTATGACATCCAGAACCCATGCATCTGAAGTAATGGCACGTCATTCTCCAAGATGCTGTGCAAGTCTACCCCCAAACGGCGAACCATGGGACATGGCCTCATGACTGAGCTGGAGTTGCTGTGGCAGTGCCTGAAGGTAAAGAGGCAACTGCCCGAGCGGCTTTGGCACCACGGGTAGCCTTACGTTGGCCCCTTAGACTGGAAGCTCCTCTCGATCTACCAAAAGAGGAGTAGAAACGAAAGGAACCTTCCCTCCATTGCTGTCCCATAGGACGAGAAGGCGGGAGGTTGACGTACTGCAGTGCTCAAAGACTTTGCTGCAGCTGTGGAGGTCTGCAACCTCTCAAGGCTCTCGTCAGCCTTGCTGACAAATAAATGAACACCATCAAAGGGCATGTTCAGATGACGGGCTTGCACATCAGGAGCAAACCCCGACTTCTGAAACCACGCAAACCTGTGTAGGACGGTGCTCGCAGCCATAGACCGGCTGACACAGTCTGCTGTGTCCAAACCCAATTGAACGGATTAACACATAGCATCCTTGCCGTCACGCATGAGGGCTAGGAAGCCATCCCTTTCCTCCCCCTCGGGAATATGCTCAGCCGCTAAGGAAGCACAGTTCCACAGTGTATGTAAATCTTGTCAAGGCACATGTGGAGTTGACAGCTTTCAGTGCCATGCTACTTGAAGAAAAGACATTCTGAGTCGATCCATCAAAGCGATTGTCGTCCCTATCCGGACGGATGGTAGGGTATGCCTGCTGCCTCGAGGTGGCCGTAGCCGCCTGTACCATCAAAGTCTCAGGAGTGGCGTGAGTAGACAAATAGCTGGGGTCGCTAACAGATGGGTGGTACTTTTTTGACAAATTATTATTGACTGCCGGAAGCGATTCCGGGGCCTGCCAAGCCGATGACACCCTTTTTTGTAATGTAAGATGAAAGGGCAATACCGGGTCAGAGGGGGGACCTTGGTCCAAGATGTCAGTAAGGTCATCCTGAATAAAATCCTCAGGAGGACTGGACCACCCCAGGTATTCGGAGACCCTAGACATGAGCTGCCTGTAGGAAGAGTCTGCAGGAGCCCTCGGCTCAGGCATACCAACCTCGATTTCCGGAGAAGTGTCCTGGCCACTGGCATCATGGAGGGTCTGCCTCAACTCCTCCAAGGGATGGTCATCCAACAATCCCAGAGCCTCATCCTGAGAAGCAGGGTCTTCAATCTCCGACCTTTCCTCCTCTTCAAAAATGTCAGCCAAAGGTCTGGAAAACCTAGCCAGAGGGACAGAAGAGGGCCTGGGCCCAGCACCGGCCTCCCAGACTTAGAGTAAGCCTTCCTAGGAACAACCACCTTCTCAGGAAACTCCTCAGACACATTACGCCCAAACTGTGCGGAGAGCCTCGACGCCGAGAGCATCGACGCCAACAGCACCGAGAGCATCGACGTCGAGACAGCCGAGGGCTTTGACGCCGGAATCCACGCTGTGGGTGTCGACGTTGCTACAGGTGTGGGCTGATAGGTCGGTAGAGCAACGTCCGAGTCCAACTGTCCCGGCGCCGAACGAGTCTACGCCGGAGTCGATACCTCCACAGGCCGCAACAGTCTCGGTGGGTACACGGACGGAGACCTGGACGCACGTCTCTTGTGACTGGTCTTGCCACGGGACCTCGAGGGCTCCCTGTGCGAGTCACGGCACGCACAGGGAGCCGTTCAAGCCTTCCGTTCATGCAAGGCCTTGGCGGTTAGAGACTGGCATTTTGAGCAGTCGTGTGTGTTGTGCGATTCTCCCAGACACCATAAACAAATACGGTGCAGGTCGGTCAACGACATCTTGGACTTGCAGTCCCGGCAAGTCTTGAACCCGGTGTCATGATGCCTACCTCCAAGGAGCCAGGCCGGGCCCAGCAACCCCAGAGGCAGACATCATTTTCCCCAGGGAAGTCTCAGCGGGCCCAAGTCGGGGCCCTTTGGACTCAGTCCTGGCGCCTTAGGCGCCAGGCTCATAGCGGACCCCAGTCCTGGCGCCTTAGGCGCCAGGCTCATAGAAGAGGATATGTGTTTAAGTGCTTGGGTGCACACTTACCTGATGCAGACCTTGCTGCTTCATCCAGGCCCTCTTGAGGCCTGAATGGGACTACTTTACCTGTAGGACTACTTCACCACCCGGGTGTGGTCGGGGAAGGATACATACCTGATAGGTGGAAGGATACATACCAGGAACTTCTTCCAAGGCTATTTAAACCCCACCCGAACAGCCACACGTGCTTCGCGTTGTTCTGCACCTAGCAGCTGGACGCTCACCGTGTCAGCTCCTGCATCCTGACTTCAGCCACGCCTGCCAGCACCCTGGAACACCTGCAAGGGGAGAAAGGAAGAGAATAGGAGAAGAAAAGCCCTTACCTGCTAAATCTGCATCCCGGAGTCATTGCTCCAACGGCCCTGAAAAGGAAGACATCATTTTAAAGGCATTTTGTTTCGATCGCTGCAGCGCTGCATTTTACTCACCTTTGCAAGGCGCTTCCATCTTCAGCAGCGATCTTCCGGATTCAGCTACGCCCCGGCGCCTAGAGGAAAAAAGACAAGAACAAAGGTGAGAGGGAGAAAAGGAATAAGGAAAGCTCAGTTTCCTTTTAAGTCTTACCTGTTGGATTATTCCCACTGCATTTTGGGTCCTGCCGCTTCCTGGCATCTCCGGACCCCGGCCCCTATGGGGAAAAAAGACAGACATTGAATGAGCGAATGCAAAGACATTACCTGAGCGCTCATCCAGAACTGTTTCACTTCGGGTTGGCGCCATATCTCCGGCACTCCGAACCCCGGCCCCTAAGGGGAAAAAGACATAAGCATTAGCGCTTGCTGCAATTAGACAACAAACATTATTATTAAGCTTGAACTTTTGAACAGAACTTTTACAGCGCCTTACCTGAACAGTCAAGCTTACCTGAACTCCCATCAATCCTCAATCCAGTGAAGTAACTGGGTTTCAACGCGCCCCTGCATCAGAAGCAGGATGGAGAGCTCATCCTTCCAAACCCTAAGGAGGGTATCCAACGAGCCAGGGAAGCCAGAATAGAGGGGCCCTTCCTGTCCATCTTCAGAGTTCTGCGCCTTCGACGCCGCGCCTCCGTGGGAACCAGGTGATCGTTACACCCGGACCTTGGAGTCGGAGGGATCGAAGAAACAGACATCATAAAGGTCGATGATACACATGAGGCGCGCCGAGTTTCACGAAGCTATACACGTTCGATGTCAGAAAAAACAGAACTGAGGCAACGGGGTGCCGTGTGTCCTATATATAACATCTGGTGATGTCGACCCTCGACAGAGGCCCTCGAGGGACATCGGCTCGACGCCAGCGACGCAAGACACCCTCTGCTGAAAAGTTTCTGAAGTGCACAGCTGTGGACATTACATGTCAGATGTGGAATACGTCGGAGGACACAATCCCTTCGAAGTGATGTTACGGTTTGTTATTCCCAGAGGCGAGCCGCTTGAATAGGTTGAGGCTGTAAGCTAAATGCTGAATACATCGCAGCACTACCATGTGAAACAATTAGCCCATAGGAGTCCAGATATTTTTGGGATAGAGTAGAGAGGAAATAGCTCTGTGCCGGAGAGGTAATGGCCCTCTTTCCGAGTTTGGTGGTAGTCATGATGCTGTTTGCGCCATGACTGCCACCAATAACGGGACCCTGTCCGTTTTGGTGCAATGGGGATTTACTGGTCTAGTCCGACCTTAGCGGGACCGGTAAGTCCCCATTGCACCAACCATTCCCCATTCCCATTTGAGCCCCGATAGTGCTTAATTGGAATTGGTAGGGCGCAAATAACGGGCTCGCTAATGTCAAGTCCATTATTTGCGACCTGGTCCCTTAACGGGTCCCGCCCACAACGGCTGGTCAGACCAGCCGTTAATGGAGGGACCCGCTAAGGGACCTTGTAGTAGGGCGGTAAGGGATTACCTTGGAATGAGGACCAATATATGCAATACAGAGGCTCACCTCGTGCAGTATGTGTGAAAAGGAGGGGAAGATCAGGACACACTACACACACCTAACACAAATCGGCACTAACTGATTTGGTCACACCTTAAGCCAAAATATGAGGCATGCAGGGACTACAGAGTTTATGGGAAATGCAGTCCTAGAGCGTGCAACTAATCACATGCTGATTCAAATCGCTCTAGGTGAAGAAAAACGGCGCAGTGCACAAGTGTTGTATAAAACAAATACAAACAAGGTTAAAGTAATTACAAAGCGAAATTTTTAAGTTTGATGATTTGATATTTGTAGAACCAACAAATAGCAGCAAATCAATACAAGGCTACAAAGGCACTGAAGTGATAGAAGTTATAACACAAGCGAACGCGGATAAAAACAGATAAACGCTAAACAGTAAAAACAGTAAACAGTAAAAGCTATGCTTCTCCTGGATAAACTTAGGGTGGAACATGATGGAAGGACATTATTTTTCTACACCCCAGAGGTGAATACATTTCTTTAAACCCTGCCTAGGGTGCCGCGCTGCAGAGGAAACAATGACTAATGGGGGCATCTCCTGTAATACACACAAAAGTACTAAAGCTTGAAGGTGGGAAATGCTTGGTACATCGGCAGAAGGTGCGCAATCCAGTCCTGAGGATTGCCCGGATGACTGGCCCTGGCGAGCCCCCATGCGTGAGCTTTGGTTTTGTGTTTTGGTGGGGGTTGGGGGGGAATTGGCAGGTTGGGGTTGCTGGTGGAGGTTGTTAAAGGGGTTAATAATAAGGATACACAGTGGAATGAAGTGTTGATCTACCTTATCGAACAATGGGGTGTCGCAGCATTACGAACTAAGCAAGAGGAACATTACTTGGTTGTAAGGATGATATGGGAAAGAAATTACCAAGTTACTTTGAGTATGACATGGAACGTGAGAGGCCTAAACTGTCCATCCAAGTGCTGCAGGGTTCTCCTATATATGCAGAGACATCATGAAGATGCAGCATTTCTTCAAGAGACGCATCTAATTCCGGGTGGAGAATCGAAATTTGGGCGAAACTCGGTATGTCGCTGTTACTTCTCATCCTCCTCCTCATACTCTAGAGGGGTATGTATCCTTTTACAATACTCCGTCGTGTTTCGCTTGACTGCCATGGCTAAAGATCAAGAGGGAAGGGGCCTCCTAGTGCGAAGGAACCATGCAGGGCCGGTTGTACACACTGATTAACTATTATGGCCCTAATCAGTATTCCGTGGAGACCCTAGGGTGGATTAACCACCAACTGGAAGGGTCACCACCCAGGGAAATTACATGGGCTGGGGATTTTAATGCATTCATGGAGCCTGACCAGGATTGCACCGGGGGGTTCATCACCCGGTACGGAAGGTGACGCACAAACTGCAAGACATGTGCTGGGTCTGTGAGGTCATTCACTAGGAATTCAGAGAAAGCAGAATACACATTCTACTACATAATTCTGCATCCCAACTGGACTATTTTTCGGTCTCCCACACACTTGTAAGGTATCCATTCTGGCACGCACGCTATTGGATGATGCCCGCTGCTGGTGGCCATTGAGCTACCTGGTCGAGGAAGGGAGAGGACGCCCTGGGTATTTAAGAGCAAGGGGTTGACGGATGGGGTGTTTTGTGAGGGGTTAACCTACGCTATAGATACCTTTTATAATTGAATGTTGGGTCGGTGGAGTCATATGTGACATTGTGGGAGAGCTTTAAATGTGTAATCAGAGGGGAGTGCATTTCAAAAAAAGCAGGGATGCTGAAGCACATTCGCTGTCAACTGGCTGATGCTGAGGCCCACCTACGAAGGTTACAAATAGCGACAGCCACACCAACAGTGATAGAGCAAGTAGAGATTAAAAAACAGCTGCAGATGTTCAGCAAATCGGCACATAGATAAGTGAAACGTCTCCTCGGGAAAAGTGCAGTGCGGCAGTATGGAGAGAGGCAGCGCCCGGGCAGACTATTGGCAAGAGCCGCAAGATTAGATGGGTCCAAGGATTGGATATTATCAATAAGGGATGAATTCGGAAATAGGTCAGGAATTTTGCAGGTTTTATGGTCAACTGTACTCTTCCCAAATACAGGCTTCCCTACAAGAGGTGAATAACTACTTAGACCAAGTAGCACTGTATTGGTGCACACATGAGGAAAGAGTGCCTAGGACATCCCTTGTCATTAGAAGTGGCGTTATTAGCTATTAAATTGCTCCTATCTGGGAAATCCCGCAGACCGGACGGTTATACAGCAGGATTTTATAAACACTTTCCCGGGAAATTGGTTCCCCGTCTACTACAGGTGTACCACCAAATTTTGAAGGACGGCGGTTTACCGGCTACCATGAGGGAGGCAGCGGTGGTGGTGTTGTTAAAACCAGACAGAGGCAGATGATTGCTCTTTCTACCGACCCATATCCCTTATCAATCTGGATAACAAGATTCTGGCCAAAATATTGGCATCCAGGTTGGCACCACTGATGCATAGGTCAGTAAAAGCAGATCAATCAGAATTTATACCAGGGCGCTCCACTTCATATGGATTACCCAGGATGTTTGGGTTGATGTCAGCGATAGAGCAAGATGACTTAATCGTGGCAGCACTTCTAGATGCCACTAAGGCGTTTGATTCAGAGAATGGCCCTTTTTATTTGCAATATTACATAGGATGGTGACAGGGAACCAATTTATATCTTTAGTCTTGTTGTTGTACACATTGCCCAGTGCCAGGGTTAGGGTGAATAGTCCGCTTACCCCCGTTATAATGCTGAAGAAGGGCACGCGGCAGGGATGTCCTTTATCCCAATTGATATTTGCGTTGGCGATAGAGCCGCTAATTGAGATGATTAGGGAACGCCCTTTAGACAGAGGAATACAACTTTGTAAGCACGGAGTGGTTGTATCCCTTTACACGGGCGATATGGTGCTCTTTGTTACTGATCCAAAGTGTAACCTCGTCTCGATCATGCGGGATGTACTGGCATTTGGGGACTTCTCTGGGCTACGAAGGAGTGCTGCAAAATCGGTACTTTTCCCGTTAACGCACAGTGCTGAACTTTATATGGATAGGTGGGGGATTCAGTGGCACAGGGACTTCACTCGGTATCTAGGGATAAATATTGCCTGGGCTCCAGCAGACTTATATAAGAATAACTACCAGAGAGTAATGGAACAGGCTAAACGAACGATGGATAGATGGATGGATTTATCACTTAACCTCTATGGAAGAATGCCCTTAGTTAAAATGGTGCTGCTACCACATTTTTTTTTATCTGTGTTCCTTAATATTCCCCCCGACGCTACCCAGTGAATATTTTCGAGATCTGGGATCTAAAATACTGCAGTTCATTTGGGCAGGGAAGCAGGCTAGAATTTCTTCGGGGAAGTTGGTTGCGCCATTAAATGAGGGGGGTTGGCGCTACCAGATTTTGAAGTTTACTATGGCATAGCTCAAGCAGGGTTCCTCCTGTATTGGTTTGGGGACCAAGTAGACGGAAGACATGTGGAGGGGGCAAGAGCACTGGATGCACCATACCTTTTGCGGTCAGTTCTTTTAACGGCACCCGAAAAGACATCTTGAGTAAATAACAGGGTGGAACTAACTTGCAGGTGCGTGCACAAATCCAAAGGAGAGGTTATTTATTCCCCAGAACTACCAAACATCTATATATATAAACCGGGAATTCCACTGACTAGTGAAAAAAGCTATGTTACCTATATGAAGCGAGTGACTGTAACTTACTTTGTTGGCGTCTTCACAAAGCAAGTTAGAGTCACTCGCTTCATATAGGTAACATAGCTTTTTTTCTGTGGGTGGGTGTGTATATATATATATATATATATATATATATATATATATATATATATATATATATATATATATATATATATATATAGATGTTTGGTAGTTCTGGGGAATAAATATCCTCTCCTTTGGATTTGTGCACGCACCTGCAAGTTAGTTCCACCCTGTTATTTACTCTGGATGTCTTTTCGGATGCCGTCAAAATAACTGACCCAAATGGCCAGTTTTTAACGCTGGAGGGGATGCTGAGCAGGGGGAAGCAGGGTGAACATACACCCTTGGATATATTTCTATATATTAGGTTACAAAACTCCATAAAACAGGTATTCTTGACCTTCCCCAGGGAGCCGGAAGTGGCTCTGATACTTGACAAAATGCTTAAAGGATGCCACAATGTAGGGTGGTCTCTGCTATGTACGGTATGTGCCTTAAAGCCAAAATAAAAGTGGGTACCTCCTCCTGAGAGAAATGGGAAGTCTCACTGGGATGCATGATATTAGAGGAGACAGGAAGTTATTGCTGTGGAGGGACAACGAGTGGCGCCCAAGGCAAGATTTAAATTGATCCACTTGAAATGGTTACACCAATTCTATTACACGCCAGCTTGACTGCATAGATTCTTCCCAGACGTCTCGGAGAGATGCGCTAAATGCGGTATCACGCCAGCCGATTTTTTACATTTAGCATGGGGTTGCCCGGCGATTCTATCCTTTTGGGAGGAGGTCTTTGAGACACTTTGTGAAACAGTGGGAGAGAGATTAGACCCGAAGCCAATGACTGCACTACTGGGCTACACCAAACATATCCCCAAGGGTGTGAAGAAACTAACCAGGTTTCGCTTACTTCTGGCCAAGAGAAGGGAGGCGATGGTGTGGGATATCTTGTACTGCAATGATATGGAGATGAACTATGGCAGACTGACGCACCCCAGGCTAAACCTATAGACACATTCGGACCATATCTGATTGCCCAATCTCAAACGCTGCAAGAAGGAACCTAACCTCGCCTCTAGAAATCTGCAAACTAAATGGCAAAATGGTGTATGGGGCTACTCAAAAGGAGAGGGGCAGTAAACAATGGAAATAACAGCTGATGCTCCGGCACTTTATTCTCTTGGGACAAATCACAACGCTGTATTGAATTTCTGACTGTGATGCATATACATATTGAGATTGGAAGAGATGCATTCTGCTCCACTGTGCTATTTCTATTTTTCTGTTGCTGTTACACGTATGCTAGTATGTATGTGCTCAAAAATACCAATGAAGAGTTTAAAAATAAAAAATCGCTTAAGAGAGTAAAGACAAAGTGTCCGTCCATTGTTAAGACACCTAAATCCCTCCAGCGCAAGAACGCCAATTCAAGAGTAAGCTATTCCATTATTGAAAGACTGCATTTTGTTTTATGGTACATGTCCAAATCATTATGAACAAAAGTAAAGTATTTGTACTCGCATTGCTAAGAGAACTTTGCGGCTTATGTAAAAAGTATTGGGATGTGTTGTCTTCACGTGAAGTGAGCATTGCAGAAGAGTGGTGTAATCCAGCAATGCAAAAGCCAAGAGACGGTCCAAGAGTAACATATAAGTAGTCTGAAGTACCTGAACAAATGATGAAAAATACAATGTAACCGAGGGGTCGCGTGCAGCTAACACATTTTCCAAAGCCTCCGAACACAAGCGAGAAGCCTTCAACAACAATTGGATCTTAAAGCCAACAATGGATTAAATAAATCACTTGAATCTAAGTTAAGTAAAGCAAGCAAAAGTCTATGAGGGCAAATCAACAAAGTAAAATAGAAGTAAGAAAAACAAGAAGGTGACCAAAGAAGTAAGCCACCCACAACGGAACGCTGAAGGTGTTTTAAGTGAATCCAGTGAAAGAAGTGTGGAAATCCAAGGGTATCTGGTTGCGCAACCTGTAGTGGGTGGACCATGCGGTCTGTCAACTGCGCTCCCATAACCAGAGGGTTCCAACAAAGCTAAGTGGCAAAAGCAAGGAGAAGCAAGTAACAGTCGAGTATTGTGAAGGAGTGCTTCAATCTTGGGGAAGGGAACCATAGGCTCCTGTTATGGTGAAACTGTTTGAACATTTCTAGTAAGTACTTTGAGCTTGGAAAAGGGAACCCAAGGCTCCTACTGAATACTGTGAACTAGTTGAACATTGGAAGTTAATGTTTTGAGCTTGGGGAAGGGAACCCCGAACTCCTATTGGAACAGTGTGAACCCAGCTGTACATTGCATACTGAAACCAAGTGTGCTTTGAAAGGGAAATCCAAGTCCTGGTGGAGTATTTTGAAACCTACAACTTTGAGAACTATATCCCGAACTTCACTAAGTGAGCCAGAAGCCGCTCCAGACTTTACTTGGAACACTGAGTTAATTTTGAACAACCCAACACTACATTTAGTATTAAACGTGATAAAAAGTATAGGTTTTCAGACAGGCAGACTTTTAATTTGGATTTACGGACAAAGACTTTCCTTAGTTTGCTTAGGTAGGGAAAATCCCACCATAGATATAGGGCAAGTTAGGCATTACACCATCCTGAAAATCAATAAAAAAATCTTTTGTTGAACTTAAGATCTGTTGTCTGTGTCATCTCTTGATATCATGCCTGTCTCATTGCAGACAAAACAATAGAATATATTTTGGACAGCCCAAACAAAGGAGAAGCCAGAACAGTGACACAAAATGAGTTGCAATGTCCAAAGCCAGCGAAAAAGGAGACACGAGGACTGCCAGGATGCTGGAAGAGACCTCCATTGCTGGTGTATGGACAAGTATTCACAGGGGAAAGATGGATGGAAGGGATGGTGGGGAGCAAAGTGATATATAATGTAGATAAATTGTGGACAATGTACATAATTGCTTGTACCATGTGTAGATCTTTGTATTAGCTGCTGGTGTCACAGAGAGCCCTAGAATGGCTGAGCAGCTTGAGAATGCTATATTTGAAAGATGTTCATTTGGAAGCTGCTGAAGGAGAAGAAAGGCTGTAGCCCTGTCTCTCTTATAAAAATAAGGTATTTCCCTCACCCTCATATCAAGAGGCCGCAATTACATCATTTTGGCGACGAGGATGGGGTTCCCAACCTGGACAGAGCCATAGAAATAGCCAAGAATGTGGAACATACAATACCCTGCATTAAAGAATTTGTGAAGGAGAACAATGTGGGCTTGGATAATCCAAAGAAACCCCTTAAGCAGTCTAAGTGTAGTGTAATAGAGAGAAGCCTGGCACTATAACTGCAGAGAGGACAGTGACGGGATATTATAGACCCAATGATTGGGGACACAGACGTAGGGAGAGGAACAGAGGAAGGGAAAGAGGGCCTCCAAGCAATAGAAGTGAAGCGTATGGTGCTCGCAGAGAAGAACAAGTTACTTCTTACCTTGTAACGTTCTTTCGACGGAATGTTCCTCCGACGTATTCCTTATCTTTGATAATACGTTTCCAGCTTGCTGGCCTTGGAAATTTTTTCTGTAGAGGGCGCTGCGCGTCGACGTCCGCCGAGTCGATGTCCCTCGACGGCCACCGTATAGGCGCCGACGTCACCATGCCCATAAATAGCCACGCGCTGCGTCCGTTGCTCAGTTCCATTTTGTAGCATAAGAAAAGTCATGCCTGAATTGGTTATTGATCTTGAAGGAGCGTAAGCTGCAACCACAAGGGAAGTATCACTGCGGGGATGGATGGGAGGGGCGATAAGGAATACGTCGGAGGAACATCCCGTCGAAAGAACGTTACAAGGTAAGAAGTAACTTGTTCTTCGAAGGGATTGTGTCCTCCGACGTATTCCTTATCTTTGATAGAATCCCATAGCAGTGGCATATAATTGGAGGTGGGAGTGAGAATGTTATGCATCCCTTTAGGGATGGACCGAATGTAATACGGCCTTGCCAAATCTGGTCTCTTGACTAGTGGAGGAATCCAGATTGTAAAATTTTGTGAATGTATGTGCGGACGACCATGTGGCAGCCGCACATATGTCTCGGACCGGTACCCCTCTTTGGAGAGCCAAAGAGGCAGCGATACCCCTGGTTGAATGAGCCCTGAGATTTTGGGGTGGCTCTTTCCCTGCCAGTTTGTAACATTCCAGAATGGCCAAAATAATCCACCTAGAGATGGTTTGTTTTGTTATGGGTAGTCCCAACTTGTGACCTGAGTATCCTACAAACAGTTGGTCTGCTTGCCTGATCCTAGCCATTCTGCTGATGTAAAAGCTTAGAGCTCGCCTTGGGTCCAGCCTATGTAGCCTTTCTTCCTCTTTCCCCGGATGGGGAGGAGGGTAGAACGAAGGTAAGGTAATTTTCTGAGTAATATGAAATTCAGAAACCACCTATGGGAGGAAATTAGGCTTCACCTGTAGGACAACTTTGTCCTTGTGGAAAATTGTATGTGGGGGTTTACAGGAGAGAGCTTGTAGCTCGCTCACCCTCCTAGCAGATGTTTGTGCTACCAATAGGACAGTTTTAAGCGTAAGAAATCTCAGCGAACAAGAGTGAAGTGGTTCGAACGGAGTGCCCATTAGGAAGTTTAAGACTAAATTTAAGTCCCATAAGGGAACCTGGAATGGTTTTGGAGGATAAACATTAGTTAATCCCTTGAGAAATTGTATCACTAGAGGAAGTTTGTAATACGATGGTTCCTCTGCAGTGCGCTTGAAGATAGAAAGCTCTGAGAGATAGCCTTTTACAGTGCCAACTTGAAGGCCGGAGTTTGCCAAGTAGAGTAGAAACAATAACACTGTTGGTGTACCACATGAAAAAGGGTCGATATTCTCTTCCCTACACCAGCTGCAAAATTTGGTCCAACGGGAGCAGTATAAAGACTATTCTGCTGGCCTTCTGGCCGAAAGCAACACCTCCATGACGTCATCAGGTAGATCCAAATCCTTGTACCTCACCCTTTCAGAAGCCAAGCGTGAAGGTTGAGGGTTCTGGTGTCTGGATGGAGAACCTGACCTCCCTTCTGCGAGAGAAGATTCTCTTTGAGTGGAAGACGGATTGGAGGGCAGATGGACATATCTAGAAGGTCCGGGTACCACGTTCTCCTGGCCCAGTCCGGGGCAATTAGGATCATGGTTTTCCAGAATCTTCTCAACCTCCTGATCATTTGAGGAATAACGGGGACTGGTGGAAACGCGTAAAGGAGTGGAAACTCCCAGTCCACTACGAACGCGTCTCCTAGAGCTCCTCTCGGGGGAAATTCCCTTGAACAGAACAGATCGCACTTCCTGTTGGTGCTTGTGGCGAACAGATCCACCTGAGGGGTTCCCCAAAGGGCGAAGATCTCTTGAAGGACTTCCTGAGCTAGCTCCCACTCGTGGGAGACTGTGCTCTGCCTGCTCAGAGCGTCCGCTGTCAAGTTCTTCTCTCAGGCTAGGTGGACTGCCGATAGAGATTCCTTCTTGGATTGCCCAAAACCAGAGCTGCATCGCCTCTCTGCACAGTGGCAGTGATCCTACGCCTCCTCTTTTGTTGAGGTAGTGCATGGCCACCGTGTTGTCCGTCATTATCAGGACATTTCTCCCCTGTACTGATGGCAGGAAAGCTTTCAGCGCTAGTCTGATTGCTCTCAGCTCCAATAGGTTGATGTGTAGTCTGGACTCCGATGGAGACCAACGACCGCTGATGGTCAAGTCATTGGCATGGGCTCCCCACCCCGTGAGTGAGGCGTCTGACTACTGTTATCTCCGGCCATGGTTGCCAAAACAGTTCTCCTTTCAAGATGTTCTCTGGATAGGCCCACCATTGAAGGTCGCGGGCTACCTTGTCCTGAATCCGGGGGAGATCTGTCATTCTCCCTGAGAATTGCAACCACTGACTTCTCAGTGCCCACTGAAGAGATCTCATTCTCAGGCGAGCCTCTGGCACAAGGAAGATGCAGGATGCCATGAGGCCTAGCAACCTCAAAAAGTCAAATGCTGGGAGACGTTGGGCATTTTGAAACTTGGTGACCATCTGTAGAATATCTTGAGCCCTCACCTCAGGTGGCGAGGCTTTTCCCAGGGAAGTGTCCAGGACCGCTCCAATGAACTGGAGTCTCTGTGATGGTATCATCTGTGACTTCTTTAAATTGAGGGAGAAGCCCAGTTTGTGAAGGAAGTGGCAGACAATCTAGCTGGGCCTGGGCTTGTTTCGAAGATACAGCCCTGATCAGCCAATCGTCCAGGTAGGGGTAGAAGTGGATCCCTTCCCTCCTTAGACTCGCCGCCACTACCGACATCAGCTTGGTGAAGACCCTCGGGGCGGAGGTCAGCCCAAATGGCAGAACTCGAAATTGATAATGAGAGTCGCCAATTGCGAACCTCAGGTATTTCCTGTGTTTGAGATGGATTGGCACATGGAAATAAGCATCCTGATGGTCCAGAGATACCAGCCAGTCCTGGAGCTGGAGGGCCTGAAGGATCGGAGAGAGAGTTACCATCTTGAACTTGTCCTTCCTGAGGAACTTGTTCAATTCTCGTAAGTCCAGGATGGGTCTCAGTCCTCCGTCCTTCTTTGGTATGAGAAAGTAGGGGGGAGTACCAGGCCTTGTTCATGTCCGCTACAGGTACCGGTTCTATGGCACCTTTCTCTAGCAGGTCTATAATTTCCTGCAAGAGGAGCGGATCTAGAACTTTTAGAGAGCTGTTCCCTGTTGGATGACTGAGGGATGTGTAGAAAGGGTAGGCAGTAACCCTGGGCAACTGTCTCCAATGCCCAAGCATCTGACGTTATAGCCTGCCATTCCGTCAGATGGTAAGTTAACCTGCCCACTACAGGTGTATTGTGTGGAAAGGCCTCAGAGTGGTTTGGGGGCGGCTGATGCAGATGCCGAGGGTAAAGACGCACCTGCTGCTGCTGCGGCCTTAGTTCCTTTGACCCGTCCACCTCGGGTGGATCTCCTTTGGCCTCTTTGAGCCGGCTGTCCTCTGCCTTTCCCGAATGCGGAATAATAGCGAAAGGACTTTCCTCTCCCAGAGGTTCTTGAGGGGCGAAAAGGAGTTTGGCAGATAGCAGCTCCTAAAGATTTTGCTGCTGCTTTAGAAGTCTGCAACTTTTCCAGACTGTCATCAGCCTTTTTTCCGAATAGTGAAGAGCCGTCAAAGGGCATATTCAAAAGTCTGGCCTGTACATCTGGAGCAAAGCCAGACTTTCGCAACCATGCATGCCTGCTGATTGTTGTACTTGCCGCCATGGCCCTGCTGATACTGTCAGCGGAATCGATGCACATTTGAAGTGATTCGCACATGGCATCTTTGCCATCTTTAATAATGTTAAGGAAGGCTTCCTTTTCCTCTCCTTCGGGTATGCAGTCAGCCGCTGATGAAGCACACTCCCACAGTGTGTGACTGAACCTGGCGAGCGTACAGGTGGCGTTTATGGATTTCAACGCCATACTACAAGCAGAGAAGACTTTCTTGGCCATAGATACGTACCTCTTGTCATCTCTATCCTGTGGGACAGCAGGGTAAGCGGTCCTACTGCTAGATGAAGTTGCCGCTTGAACCACCAGGCTCTCTGGAGTCGGGTGTTTTGATAAGTATTCAGGGTCAGCAGCCGCTACCCTATACTTGGCTGACAATCTTTTATTGACCGCAGGGATAACTTCAGGAGTTTCCCAATTAGATGTAATTTTCCTTTGTAAGGCTGCATGGAAGGGGACCACATGGTCCTCCTGTGGACCTTTGTCTAATATGTCTGTTAGGTCATCCTCTTGAAAAACAGGCAAAGGCGCAGACCAACCCATAAATTCAATAATTCTTGCCATAAGGGTTCTATAGGGTGTTTCGGCATGTTCCCCTGGGTATGGCTTAACAAATTCCACTTCTGGGGAAGTGTCCAGCCCACTTGCCTCATGTAGTGACTCCTGTAGGTCCTTCAACCTTCTTTCCTCAGAGGTGAAATCCTCTGAAATAGGCAGTGTGGTCCTCTGTAACCCAAATGTTTCCTGGTCAGAATTTTCCCCCTCTTCATAAATAGAAGATAGTCCATGGTACTCTGACCTCTGAAATGGTGTAAAACCCATCTCTAAGGCAGAAGGAGCCAAACTCGTCATTATTGGGTGAGAAAACATCGATGTCGTCGACGCCGATGTGACAGGCTTCGAAGGCGCCGAGAACGGCGTCGAAAAAACTGGAAGGGGTCTCGAAGAACTCGAGAGGATTGGAATCCTACTCGAGGACATCGACGACGGTCTCGGCGTCATGCCAGAGGCCCTTGGAATCACCATTGGCTGTGGAGTAGCCTTGGTCTTCTCTTTCATCGGCGTCGATGTCGGCGTCGAGTCGAGTCGATCGACCGATGCGTCGAGGAACCCTTCGACAACGGCGTCGATGGCGCCGATCCATGCGTCGAAGGAATCTTCGGCGTCGAAGATGGTGCCTTCTTACCCGATGGCTCGTGGCGCTCTCGGGTGGAATATTTCGCCGGGTGCTGCGACTCGCGGCGTTTTGATTTATTGGGTTTTTCACCCGGGGTATAACCCTCAGCTGTCTTCGAGGGGGTCGAGGCCGCTTTCTCGAAGACGCTTAACATTTTCTTTCTGAATTCCTCCCACTCAGCCTGAGAGCTGTGTTTTGTGGGACAGGAGACGCTTTCTGGGGGAAACAGAAGACGACGAGGAAGGGGATCTTCGACGTCTCTTTGTTGAGTGCCTTGATCTCGACGAATGGTGGGAGCTACTTCGAGATCTAGAATGGGAATGTTTTCGACGGTGAGGAGACGAATGCCTCGACTCAGCTGAAGAAAACTTTGAGGTTTTGACTGACTTACCTCTCTCGAGCTTCCCCTTGCACTCCTCCAAGGCTTTCGCCATCATGGACATGCAGTCCTCACACTCTGAACAATGGTGCTCGGCTCCCAAGCACCACAAGCAGATCCTGTGTGAATCCGTTATCAACATTTTTTAACCGCAGTCTCGACATTTCTTGAAGCCGGATCGCGGCGTTGTCGGTTCCGATGAAGGTGCCATCGAGAACGAGTAGGTATTTATTCGAGTAGATGTAGGGTTATCCTGACTGAACTGAGCAAAAACGTTCCCAGGCCCCACGAAGCGCAGAAAAACGGAACTGAGCAACGGACGCAGCGCGTGGCTATTTATTGGCATGGTGACGTCGGCGCCGATATGGTTGCCGTCGAGGGACATCGACTTGGCGGACGTCGACGCACGGCGCCCTCTACAGAAAAGATTTCCGAGGCCAGCAAGCTGGAAACGTATTATCAAAGATAAGGAATACGTCGGAGGACACAATCCCTTCGAAACAAGATCTTTTAGGGGTTGCTACAGGTGTGGTAACTCAGATCATTATGATGCACTTTTAGGGGGATTTATAATCCCAAGGTAATTCAAAGTCTAGAGAGATGGGGGGGCCACCATAATGGTGGGATCCTCTCAATAGACTACAATGGTAAGATGTTCCAAGATGATAACTCAAATTATTTCTTAGCAACCATTCATGTTCAAATGCAATTCCATGCGTATCCTGTCATTCTTGATGGCAACCAAATGACCAAGAAACCCAGGACAAAGATTTCCACAAGAAAAGTATATAAGGTTTTATGTTCATTTCAGAACAAAAGTAACACAAAACAATCCTTATTTCGGTAGAAGAAACCCAAATTACAGTAGTATAAATCTTACAGCAAAATCTCAGAGTGGGTTAATAATAGAGTAATACATCCTATTACAATCATCTCTTGAACAGAATTCAATCTTTAGTAAGACATCCAATGCACTCCTCTCAGAATCTTAAGCACTGACGCGTTTTGGATTCCATAGAATCCATCTTCAAGGCAAGGAGTGTGTAGTTCCATGGAGTATTCTAATGGGTGTTCAATTCTCTAATCTGGGGAGATGAGAATACACTATTTAGGTTCTGTCTTTCCTAACTCATACATTCGTCTTAGTTAAGTAGTCTGGTACTGACCTTATGTAGTAGCGTCAGGAGTGACTCAGGGATCCTACCTGTATTGCAAATAGATAGTGTTACTCTTGACAGGCCCAACTTAGCCTGCTATGTGATCACATGAATGAACCAAATAACACAAATCATGGATAAAGGCAAGCCAGCCCTCCTGTTACTCTTAGATCTCTCGGCTGCTTTCGATCTTGTTGATCACAAGAGATTAACTTTTCACCTCACCCACTCCGCCAGCTTCTCCAAAGAAGCAGCCTTCTGGGTTACCTCCTTCCTGGAAGGCAGGGCAATGAAGGTATTCTCCAATACAGCTAGTGCAGCCCCCACCACCATCCACTGCAGAGTCCCACAGGGCTCATGCACAGCAACCACACTGTAACTTGTTCACAAAGCCCCTCTTCGACAAACTTGACACACTTGGTATCGTGCATACGAACTACGCTGACGATACCCAAGTACTCCTACCACTCTCCGGCTCCTACAACCAAGACGCCGAAGCACTTCATCTAATCTACTCCACAATTCAGGCCTGGATGGCGGCCAACAGCCTATGCCTCAATTGGGACAAGACCGAAATTATCATTCTCGGTCAAAAAGCCATGCTAGCCAAACTCAACAAGCTCTATTCCAATTTCACTATAGTCAACACTATCATCCCGGTGTCCTCATCAGTGAAGACACTAGGGGTATACATAGACTCTACTCTATCCATGACGAAGCAAGTCAGCACCATTGCCTCTGCCCCGGCCCACACCACTGAGCTCATCAATGCAATTAAACCCTACCGATCCAAGCCTAACTATCAATAGCCAGAGCAACTATTGGTGCTAAATTAGACTATTGCAATGCCCTCCTAGCAGGAACATCTGCAAAAAATCTAAACAGACTCCAAATCACTCAGAACAATGCCTTACGAGCAGCATTAAGCATTCCCAAAAGGGATCACATTTCCCAGGCCAGGCAGGCAGCACACTGGCTCCCCGTTAAAGAGTGCATCACATTTAAAATCCTCACCCTCACACATAAATGTCTCACCCTCACAGCACCGCATACCTATCGGAGACTATAGCAAAATCAACATCCTGCTTTGGCCCTGTTGATATGTGGAGTATATAGTTGGTAGAAGTAGCGGGTTCTGTTGGGTCGTGTAGATGTTGATTTTGCTATTTTGCAAATTAATCAACAGCTCAGTTAAAATGTTTATGATGCTCCGCTGCATGTGCGTCTAGCATGCACAGCAGCCATCACTGAGTGGTCAAAAAGTGTCCGTAAAACATCTGGGCTGGTTTACTCACCGATTCTCTCACAGTTGGGGACTTGAGCCAGACGTCTGCAGAAAGCTACTCGAGCGCACACTGTGTTTTAGTTTTCCATGGCAGCGGCGCTCATGAAGATGAGGTGTATCAAGAAGTAAAGCAATTGATAGAATCCAGAGGGAGGCAGAGCAATGATCAAAGTTTGAGTAATCAATTTAAGGAATTCAGAAAGGTGAAGGATGAACTAAGCGTCTCGGATGGTTTGGTGTGTGTAGGTCAGAGATTGCTAGACCCGGTGGGGATGTGAGAAAAGGTGGTGGACATTGGTCATAATGCATATATGAGTGTGGGTAGGACCAAGGCCCTCATTAGGATGTTTTTTTGGTGGCCTGCAATGCATAGGTTAGTTGAGATGAGGATCAAAGAGTGTGATGGGTGTTGTAACAGCGACAACATTTTAGGGACAAATACTCCACCCATGGTCATGCACAGGCACCCAAAACCCAATGGGACACCATTGCTATTTATTTGTAGGGACTGCCAAACTTTCATTGAAGTAGAGAATCCTATGTCACAGTGGTGATGGATTTACTCAGTAAGTGGCCAGAAGTAGGAGTTATCAGAGATATCACGTCAAATAATGTTATAACATTTTTGGAGGGTATACTTTTGAAGTGGGGGAATGATTCTGAGAAGAGGTGATGAGTTAAGGAGTAGACTTCGAGGTGGAGAGGAAGGTTGTTTCAAATTTTTCAGATTTAAGGACTAGGTGGAAGGAATATCTTGCCTTGTCTCTCAGGCACAGTTGCAATTGTAAATATTCTTCAAAAAGATGTGTTTGCTCCAATCCATTACTTTCAACATCTCACTTTGTTCAGGTGGATGGTTTATATCTGCAGCATCTTTAGTATTAGTGGTGCCTGAAAAAGACATACAAGTAGATAGATTCCCCAAAATGGAGGCAAGGCACACCACAGAAAGAAGAGATCTGTGGAGCTCACAAGAGAGAAAAGAGGAAACTACGTCTCATCCAAGATGGAAGAAGCACTCAATGTGATCCCAGCAGAGTACAGACTGTTCAGCAGAACTAAAATGTTCATTGTGTCAGGAGTGTCAGGAGTTCCAGGAGTTCAGGCCAACACGAACACCAAGTAGCTCCAGATTACAAGATGGGAACTGTTGCAGACAATCCATTTGTCAGTAAAAGGGTTCAACGCAATCAAAGAAGACCTGGGAGCTGTTCTGAAGTTCTGGATCTCCTTACAGCCATTGAAGGAGGCATGTCCACATAGATAGGACCACCTTGCTGCACATACGTGCCCTCACACTATGGAGATAAAGTAACACTCACAGAGGCAATTGTGCAATTATCATACTTACATTCCAAGATGGAAGCGGTAATGAGTCCAGTAGGGAAAGATTAATATATTGGCTGACATGACATGCATTACTTACTGTAAAAGCATTTCTGATGATTGTATCTGCTTAGATTCATATGCTGTGCATATAGTCTGACATCCAGTGGTAACCGCAGAGTATTGCATCTTGTCTTTCGAGAATCGAAAGGGGACGTTGACATGGGTGTGCCTGTAACACTATCCCTAACGTGACGTCCAGTGTACCCAAAAACCCACACGCGTCGAAGTCCCTCTGATTGTTTTTTTTCTGCCGTGAGGGAGCCTTATGACTATCGTGAGTACAGAAAAGAGAAAAAAGCAGTAGATGTCTATGTTCCTTCCATCCGAGCGGGGAGGAAGGGTGGGTGCATGTGAATCTAAGCAGATATAATCATCAGAAATGATGGAGGTGGGTTGTGAGAAGGAACAGTAGCGAAAAGATGCGAAAAGATATATTCGTACTGCTTGTCCCACTTGAGAATCAGACCTAGAATTAGTGTCTAGGCAATAGTGTTTTGTAAAGGTGTGTACAGAACTCCAGGTTGCCGCTTTGCAAATGGACTCTAGGGGAACATTTGCAATGAATGCTATGGAAGCCCCCGTGCCTAGAGTAGAGTGTGCTCTACGCTTGAAGGGAAGTTCTTGCTTAGTAAGAGTGTAACAGAGTGTGATGCATTTGACAATCCACCTTGAGATAGTAGATTTGAAGACAGGGTCTCCTTCTCTACCTGCTGCCACAGAAATGAAAAACTGATTTGTTTTTCTTAGTGGTTTAGTTCTTTCCATGTAGAACATGACTGCCCTGCGTACATCCAGTGTTTGCAGGCTTCTTTCTCCCAAGCTTCAGGGGTTCTGAAACAACGTTGGTAGTTCTATGGACTGGTTCACATGGAACCTTGAAATGAATTTAGGCGCAAACCTAGGGTAAGTGCGCAGAACCACCTTATCTCTGTAAACTGTAACAAAGGGGTCTAGAACTGAGAGGGACTGTAGTTCACCGACTCTCCTTATGGAAGTAATAGCTATTAAAAAGGCAGTCTTGTAGGTGAGATCCTTAAGACTTGCTTTATGCATGTGCTTCAACGGAGACCCCATAAGTCTAGTCAACACCACATTTAGGTCCCATCCGCGTGCCGGGTTAGAAATGGGAGGGTGAATTCTCTTTACTCACTCCATAAAAGCCTTAATAACTGGTATCTTCCACCACAACACCTTCTGTTGTGATGTAGTGTAAGCTGAAAGAGCAGCTAAGTGAACCTTTAGAGTTAAAAACCAGGCCTGAGATGTGCAAATGAGTCAGGTACAAAACAAAATGGGTAGGAGAGCAGTCAATGGGGTCGATGCTCTTAGAATTGCACCAGATAAGAAAATGCTTCCACTTACTGGAATAGCAATATCGTGTCTTAGGTTTCCTTGCCTCTCTAAGTATGTCCATACATCTCTAAGGGAGTTGCAGGTGCCCAAACTCTATGACCCCAGGAGCCAGGCCGCTAAGTTCAGTGTTTGCGGGCAAGGGTGAAGTGTCTCCCCTCTGTCTTGAGATATGTTGTACGGGCAAGGCAGTTTCATCAGAGGAGATAGGGACATCTCCATCAGATGAGCAAACCAGGGTTGGCGGGCCCACCTGGGGGCCACCAATATCATGGTGACTGGTTCCTGGTACATCTTGTGAACTATCTTGTTGAGGAGGGGAGTCGTAGGAAAAGTGTAAACAAATTTCCCTGACCATGTGATCCAGAGTCTGTTCCCCTTGGAACGGTTCTGGGGGTACTTGGAGGCGTAGACTTGGTATTGAGCGTTATCCAGAGTTGCGAACAGATCGATCTCTGGGAAGCCCTATTCTGCGAAAACGCTGTAGACGATGTCTTCGTGTAATCGCCATTCGTAACCCATGGGTAGTGGGAAATTTCTGCTCAGTACGTCTGCCAGAAGATTGAGTTCCCCCGGAACATGTTGTGACAACAGGAACATGTGTTTGAGAGCCCACTTCCAAATGTTCTGGGACAGTTTGGACAGCCCTGCAGAGTGAGTGCCCCCTGGTATGTTTACATAGTACATGGCCGTGGTGCTCTCTGTAAGGATCAGGACCGTCTTTCCTTGCAGTTGAGTCTGAAAGGCTTTCAGAGCTTTGAATATAGCTAATAGGTCTAACAGATGTATGTGGTTGGATGCTATCTCTGAGGACCAGACTTCGTGCGACGTTTGCTGAAGCTCGGTGAGCACCCCCCCCCCCAACCCGTGAGAGATGTGTCTGTAGTGAGAGTGGCTTCTACTGTCGGGTGGTGAAGGATTTTCCTTTCAGGAGGTTTTCCCTCGAACACCACTGCAGAGAGAGAACGAGGGCTGGCAAGACAATAACTAGATCATCCCATTGTCTGATGGCCTGACACCACTGGCTGTTGAGCCACTCTTGCATTGGACGCATGCAAAACCGCGCGTGAGTAACCAAATAAATGCAGGATGCCATCATTCCTAACAGTCGCATGGCCTTGCGTACCGTCACCTCCCGATTGGCTACATATTGAGGGATGTGAAACATGTTTTGGACCCTCTTGTTGGAGGGGAAGAGGAGGCCGTCGCTTGTTTGAATTAGAGCCCCTAGGAACTGCTTGACTTGACTGGGGTCTAAGATGGATTTCTTCTTGTTGATGGAGTCCTAGGCTGAATAAGAGGTCTATTGTCTTTTGAGCGTTTGACAGGCATGCTCCGTAGGAATCCCGTTATTAGCCAGTCATTGAAGTAAGGATAAACTGGGATAGATAATCTGTGCAGGTGTGCTGCTGCCACTGCCAGTACCAGTACCTTTGTAAATACCCTTGGTGCTGAGGGAATGCCGAAGGGTAGTACCTTGAACTGATAGTGCTTGTCTTCTATCATGAATCTGAGGGATTTTCTGTGTGCTGGCAACATTGAACTATGAAAGTATGCATCTTTCATGTCCAATGTTGCCATGTAGTCTCCCTATGTGAGCAAGGGGATTACTTCCTGCAGTGTGACATACGAAACTTTTGAGGTTTGACAAATTTGTTTGCTGGGCGTAAATCTAGTACAGGGCGCATGGTGATATCCTTTTTGGGTACAATGAAGTACACTGAAGAAATACCCCTGTTTACCTGTAGCAGATGTACGACTTCTATGGCACCCTTTTCCTGCAGGATTTCGATCTCTTGTAACAGGATGTGCAGGTGTTCCGGCATCAGGCGTCTTGATCGTGGAGGTCTGAATTGGGGGGGTCCGGCAGAATTCTATGCAGTACCCGTGAGCGATGGTCTTGAGTACTCAATGGTCTGTTGTTATCCCCTCTCATGCTTGAAGAAATTATGTTAGCCAGCCCCCGACCAGGGAGGCATGGGAGGGGACCCGCATCTGCTTGTCATTTCAGACCTGAGGCTAGGGCGCCTCTAGGGACGGAAATTCGGCACCTTCCTTTTCTACGTTGTTGATCTCTTGGGGCACACGGGGTGGTGTAGCTCGTTCCCTGGGGGGATGACCAGTTGTTTCCCGAACCATATTGGTTGTGAGGGAAACATTGGCTATGAAAGGAACATCTTGAACCACTCCCTCTCCTTGTGGAGGGCCTTTGGGTGATTTGTTCCAGGGTCTTGAGGGTATCGTGCTCCTTTTTAGCTGTTTCAAGGGCTTCGTCAACCGCTTTCCGAAATAAGTTAGTCTCCTCCACCGACTTATTTATTTGTGAAGCTTGGGTTTCTGGTTTGAAACCAGAGTTTTGTAACCATATGTGCCTCTTCAGGAGGGTACCTTGTGCCAAGGTCCTGCCAGCTGTTTCTGCCGCATCTAAAGTTTTTTTGAGAATACTCTGATTAACTGTTTGCCCTCAGCTACAAAGGAAAGCAGGTGAGCCTGCAGCGGTTCAGGAACTTCTTGAAGGCCCTCTTGTAGCATATTCCATTGTGCATCTGAATAGCTAGCCAACAAAGTTGTGTTATTAGCTATACGAGTGGAAAAAGCAGCGGCAGTTGTGACCCTTTTCCCCTAGTGCGTATAACCTTTTGCACTCCTTATCAGGGGGTGCTTCCCCTGTGGACAGGGGGACCCCCGCCCTCTTCCTGGTTGTAGTTACTACCAGGGAATCTGAAGTAGCATGACCCCAAATATAAAGGGGATCAGAAGGGGAAGAGCGAAACAGTTTTTCTACACTAGGATTGACTGCCCTTGTAAGGGCGGTTGTCAACAAAGAAGGAGCCAAGCTTTTCTTGATCGAGTTCAACAAAGGAATAGCCTGGCTACCCAGTGGTTTTTTCTTCGGGTGTCTTCGTCAAAATCAGCCTCTGGTACAGCTTCCTGAGTAGCAATCTGGAAATGTTCAGCTGCCCGCCTTACGATAGCGTTAAACACCATCTGGTCATCAACTGGGGAGGCCTCTCGAGTGGGTGTGGTGGGGGCGAATCCATGCACAGGGTGTCAGGTGCCGGAGTTGGAGTGGGTGATGCCCATGGCTGAGGGTCGATCCGGCCGTGGATGTCCTCCCACTGCTCTGTGGGGTCAATGTGCTCATCCACAGGGTCCCCAAATGGATATTCATCCAGATTAAATTGGTCTACAGGGATTTCATCCTAAGTGAGGTCATAGGTCTCTTCTTCCTGAAAAGGATCAAAAGTCTCTTGAAACTTTGCAACAGGCAGAAAACCACTCTCTTCTCGAAGCCTTTTGGGTGTGGACTTCTCTGAGAGTTCCACAAAACTCTAACCTATTCATACACCCCTCAAACTTCTCTCTGGTCCATATTGAGGAACCAGAGGAGTCTAGGGGTGGGAAAGGCTCTTCTAATTGGTCTTCTGCTGCAGAACTCAAGATTTTTCTTTTAATGTCGGTGAAAGACACCCAGGGCACTCTGAAAATTCCTTTAGAGGTTCCGACGGTCGTGGCGTGTCTTCGGACGTATCTCTAGGCCTATCTCTAGGTTTTGATGAATCCTTAGGCCTATCTGTAGGTTTCGACGAGTCCTTAAGTTTATCCTTAAATTTCGACGAGTCCTTCAACCCTTTTTTTCTGATTTGACGTCGAAACGATCCTAGCGATGTTTTCGGTAATATCGGGTGTCACAGTAGAGTGTTTGGACTGGGCCTGCGGTTGCGCAGTTGTTTTCAGAGTAACCAGGGCCTTCTGTTCCGCGATGCCTTCTTCTGATACGTCTCAACAGACACTTAGTGTTGGTGGTAGCGCCCTTTGATTTAAACTGCCCAGTCGCATGCCACACCTGCGGTGGCGTTGAGAGCTGCCGATCAGCGGGCACTGCCGAACTATCCGGTGTGCCCTTTGGCATGATGGAACGCTTCGACTGTTTCGTTGAAGACAAACCGGGGGTTGTGTCTTTAGTGTGGGAAGAGTGTGCGTCCTCGTCGCCGGGATGTACAGTCCCCATAGCAGGACTCAAGTCGTGCCTGTTGGGCCGGGGACGGACAACGCAGAGCGTGAGCACTCCGCTGTGAGGTCAATGGCCTTCGATTCGGAGCCCTGGTCGTCACTAAACCCCTTATCACACTCGATGGCGGGGGAACTACTCTCGGCCTGCGACATTCCATAGGCCGCCCACCGCTTAACACAGCGCTCCTTTACTGTCTCCGGACGCAGCAGCTTACAAACCGCACAGGCCGCTTCGTTGTGGTTAAGGGGAAGACACCTATTACACTTAAGGTGTTTGTCTTTCCACAGGAATTTGGCTTTGCCTGAACGACAAAACCTAAATGGAGTTTAGCAGAGGAATAACACAGTGGCAACAAGACCAAGGGAACAAAGAGAGGAAAGGGAAAAGCATTCTTAAAAAGCAACTGTCCACCCCAACCCCACTCTTCCTACTGTGTAGGCTGGCCAGAAGGCCCGGCCACGTGGTCGGCGGCGCCGACCAGATCACTCTCCATCGAAGGTCCGTGGAGCAGGCTTCGGCGTAGGTCAGGAAACAGCCATCGAGGGAAGGGACGGCAAAATAATATCGATCAACGACCAAAGGTCAAAAAGTATAACAATAGCAATGTCTCTGGAAGAGCTCTGCATACGGCGACCAGTACACTGGCTGGAAAAAAACAAATCGGAGGGACCTCGACGCGTGAGGGATTTTGGGTACACTACACATCACGTTAGGGATAGTGTTACAGGCATGCCCATGTCGACGCCCCCTTTCGATTCTCAAAAGACAAGATGCAATGCTCTGCGGTTACCACTGGATGTCGGACTGTATGCACAGCATGTGATTCTAAGCCAATTAACAAGCATCAGAAACATCTTTTCCTGGATACCATCATGGATGGCTAGCGGACTGAAGGTACAAATAGGTGCCTTAGTACTAGTACTACTAGCATTCGGTGGTATTAGAGTAGCTATAGCACAACACAAGAAAACCACAGAGAAGACAATAGGGATGAAACTATTACTGGACGTAGAGACAAAGACAGAGAGACATAGACCTTCAATGTACTGCAGTCACACCTGAAGCAATGTCCTCCGTTTTCTCCAAGGACAACGGTCAATATACCCCATAACCACGTAACTGCACAGGAAAATAGGTATAGTGCAATCCCGATGGCGACTGCTGTTATATGACCTGGAGTTTAGATGAACAAGTCAAGTACTATGGTCACTTGGGAGAAGTGAAGAAAGTATGGATCCCAAAGCCGTACATGAACTAAGACAATGGACAAGGAAGTGTGGTTGATATATCGACCACCAGATGGGGGATTGAAGAGGGAGTCCTAAATGTGGCCCTCGTTGAACCTATCACACTCATCTCTGTGGCAGAGAAACAAAAGGTGTACATCGTTCCTGGGTCCCTCCGGTCCATCATCGATGTATCGCAGGTGTGAGAAACGCTTTTCACTCACTCATCAAGTCATTCAGACCCTGTCCTAATGACGTTACTGAAGAGATAAGCTTGCAGTGAATGGAGCAGATGAACTGACTGAGAACTTGCAGAAGCTGATGAAGTCACGACTGACACCATGACGTCTATGTGTTCGGCATGAAACACATATGCATCCCCCCATGAAGTTACGCAGACATTTTAGATTAAATTGCTGGTAGACACGAAGAGCATGCTTATGGCTCACGTAGAGGACAGACACATTCTTGCTATGCAGTAACCACAAGTTGCACAAGAATATATGTGAACTGCTTGCTGATGCTTAAACGCAATTAACATCGACGGCCATGAAAACAAAGATGGAAGCCACAGCCACATTGAAATCAATGGAAAGACACTGGAAGGGAACAAGAGCACAGAGGGAGATCTGACATGCTGACTTTGCTGAGATGCACGCACAGACCAGGCTTCCAGTGCAGCCACTGTGCACAGATTTGCAAAGGACGCAGAGAGAGCAAAAGTTTCATATTAACAGACGAGATAAGACACCTGCGTATGAAAATCCTCATAAATGTGAGCAGAAGTCAAGTTTGTGGTCCCTGCACACGTGATCTGAACCTGCAAGACAATACCTATTCATTCGAGCAAGGCTAAGGTAGTTGTTCCCATTCAACCGAATGCAGGATAATAAAAAAGTAATACCAGGTTCAAAGCCGAATGTTCCGTTTCAAGGCCTAGGGGATCAGAGATGGTAACTTGTTGAGAATATGCAGCACCTTTGTGGCTGTTCCTATCAACTTGAATAGTTGCACTTGGCCTGGTAACTTTCCAAAGCTTCAAGCTGAGAAGACCCTCCTTGCCCAATCCCTATTCACCTTCCATGCTAAGCTCATGCTTTGTTGCATCACCCAATCACAGCATACTAACCTGAAATTCTGTAGTTGCAACATTTAGGAGGTGGTCGCAGGAGGAGCCATCAGATATGGTTTATCCGATCAATGTACAAATCCCCTATACGATGCATATGCAGTCTTCCTCACTGACCAAGCCCGTCCCACATTAGGTTTTCATGATGTATCTTTATTTTGTGACGTCAACGGCAACAAAATGGGATGACAAGTTGGAGGTCGACAAGAGAGCATTGGAGAATATGCATTATTCATGTTGTGATCCCGGTGGATGGTTTTTGAATAAACAGTAAAACGATTATTTTTGTATGGAAACCTGATTGTGGGTGATATGTCACAAAATCCACCAACATTAATGATTTTGAATTGACGGAGGTGGTATTTTCGGAATACTTCCAGCGGTATTCCAAAAATAGCTCTGCACCGTAAACTCAAAAAGTGTTTTTATACATCTTTTTCTTCCCATTTCCATCCACAGCGGGAAGGTGGAAATTGATTATGTACAAAAGGGTCTGTCCTCCTTTCCATCCCTTACGATGGCCTCCAGTAAAAGGTTTTTGGTGGGAAATTTGCTTCTGTACAGTAAAAACAAAGTTTAAAAAAATATTGGAGTGACTTTGTAATCTTTACCCTCACCTCAGAGTGGTAGGTAAAAATAGGCAGCTGGAAGACCGCCTGTAATACCATTGGTGGTATTTGCATGGAATACCATCAGCGATATTGCAACACAATCCTGAATTTGTGGAACGGTAAATTTGGAGGTATTTACTACTGGATTTACCATTACTGTCAAACTCATAATTACCCTCTTACTATCCCTTCTTGATAAGTGAACATCCCCATCTGTAATCTTGTATTTCATGTACACATCAGGAAACATGGAATTAAAAACTTACTGGGAAGAGGATTCCAATGAACTTTTCTAGATTAACACTAACACTTCCAAATATTGTAATATCATTAATTATAATTGATGGCGAATTACCAGGTCCCATTTCTAACATAGCAAATAATACTGGTGAGTAACTTGCCTCAGTTCGCTCCCAGTTGTAGCTGGCCCACAAGCCCACATCTTGCACTAATTTTCTCTATTCATCACTTCTCCTGCATTTGCAGCTGCTTGTTTTACTGAAGATATTTTGAAGGAAATTATTAAATTCTGACTTTGAACTATTCAACTGAGGAGCACAGCTTTCTAGCTCTCCCGCAGATGTGAGAATTGTGTATTAGTTGTTTTACGATCTCAGTTGAAAAGCCCAACACAGCAGACGTTTTCACAGCTGTGCGTGTGCGGAGAAAGAAAAAAGGGAACCCACCGTGACATGGCAGCAATCAGGTGTTCGTCATTCCAAGTGGGAAGACTCCTGCCCCTTTCCTGATCAAGGTTAACATGATAGAATACGCAAAGACAATAATGATGGGAAAGTTAAGTTGGATTTAGGAACTGAGAACCTACTGGCAATAAACATTTAATTAACAGCGTTCCATTCACGAACTTTGTTTGAAATAGGAACAGCACATACCAAACGGTCAAACCTGGTTTGCCACCCCAAAACAAAAATATTTCTCAATTAAACCAGTCAGATAAGCAGTCATTCAAGTAACATTCATCAATATCATGGTACTTGGAAAGAGAAATATTGTGTAGTTGGGTGTGTATCTTGTCATGTCAATCATTTGTTATTACATATCTAACTTTAACAAACCATTTTCAGCTGGGGTTGATGAACTGGGGCAAAACTTTTCAAGAGTGGCCAACTGTTTATTTAAGGGAAGCAAAGGCTTCTGGCTCACGGGTCATGGATCAACTAAGGTCTGAACAGAACTAAACCGGGTTCTCTAATGAGATCTCCTTTGTCTTCATCCACCTGTTTTTAGAAGGCACCCAAGCTAGGACACTCTGCTCTGCCTGTGGAAGAGATAGAGACCCTGTAGTCACAATACTTCCAGAATTCATTGAGCACATATGAAAAAGAGCCTGGAGGTGCTTTTGGGGGAAAGAAATGATAAAACAAATATTTTCAAATCGCAGGGCCCGGTGATATGCTCAGAATGTGTGGCCGGGAAGTGGGTTCATGATACTTCTACTGCGCAGAATATGTCAACCTATGTGGGCCAGGAAACGGACCCCCCATTCAGAGAACACAGGTCCTCTAGGAACCAATAATCTGGAATGGGGACAGCAAGACTATTAGCTGCATTGGGGCCGGATGGGAAAATGTATATTTTCAAATTTCAGTTCCTTGGGATCTGTTTATGGAAGGGCATCTTGTAAAGGGGCACCATTGTACCTATTTGTGGTGCACGTTTGTGCCACTGATTCGATTTGTAACACAATGCCCATGTCTTTTTTAGGTTTTTGCTGATAGGTGTTGCGTTAGTGACCACAAGTGTAGGCAAAAACGATTTCTATAGGTGGGGGTATGCGGCCTCATTGATAAGTCATTTTTCAACCTTTTGTATATTTCTGGCTTTGTGAATGAGAATGCTATCAATGTAATCGAGAGTTTTAGATGCCGAGAGCTGACAGAACGTGGGGATTGCTTTGCTTGCCGATTACTGCCCTTTAGTCAAAGCATGATGTCTGTTAAAGCACTGAATGCGACTCTTGATATGTGATAGCCAAAGCGTATCGTTGTTGCATATACCTGCTTAACAGTTTGAACTCCTCATTATTTACGAGGTTGAATTGCTCTCGACACAAGTATGAATTATGGTGAGGACTCATGCTAGAGAAGTGCTCGTTCTCATGTGAGCATCATTAGCAGTACACAGAGCAAAGAACAGCCCTTTTCATATATTTCATTAGATTTGACAAAAAGCTCTGCGCCCTCAATCTCATGCTGTATTTACAAGCAGTTTATTAACTGTGTATAAGAACATACATGCTACAATGATTATACAGACGACAGCACTCCCTGGCACTGACCTCGTGCTGTCTGCCATGCTCCGATGAATGGCCCGACGTTTCCTGCCAACTCGCATTTCTGAGACCAAGGTCCATTATCCCCTGAAAAGAAGGCAGTTGTTTAAAGAGGAAATCTGGAGAAGAACGTGACAATTAGTTCAAATGGAAAGCTTATCACAAAGCTACTTGACTATCGTTTTCCTTATTCGGAAAGCTCTACTATAATTATGCATCTATTGCCAGGATTTATAAATCTTTTTCTGTCTCATAGTCTCAATTAAAGAGACAGTTACACGAGGTTGAAACATTGTGCAATTCAGAAAATCATCTCCGTTGAAACAAGATTACATGTGGAGCTCCAGCACTGCGCCGAGATAATGAAATTAA
Organism: Ambystoma mexicanum; assembly: GCF_040938575.1. Classification (NCBI taxonomy): domain Eukaryota; kingdom Metazoa; phylum Chordata; class Amphibia; order Caudata; family Ambystomatidae; genus Ambystoma; species Ambystoma mexicanum. The sequence continues at coordinate 916,944,896 of NC_090926.1, read as the reverse complement.
GTTATCTGTCATGCAAGCTTTTATAGCCTGCCTGCGTTCTAAAAGTCCTAATAGCAACACTCGATATCCAAATGCAAACCCCCAGCGCACCACGAATCCAATAATAAGCAGCACAAGCAGTGTATAAAAAGTGCTAACAAGATTCACAAATGCAGTACGATCCAACACAACAGCAATAACCACCCTATAGATTGTTTACAAGAATAATTTAAATGTGGGCATAAAAAAACAATTACTAACTAAATGCACAAAATGATAAAACAGCTCTTTAAGGTGTGTACTATTTCCTTCATTCACATAAAAGGCAATGATGATTCTGATGGATAGTAGCTTTCCTCTGCAGATACTGTATTTCTGCAAATACCCAACTGCCAGGGTGGAACTTTGAAAAGTTTTTTGAACTCTCACTGTACCGGGGTGCACCCCTTACATCTCGAGGTGCCACAGTCTGTGAGGCAAGTGATACCTCTAAGTAGCACTGCCTGCCTAAGTCGAACAGTTTCCTATAAACCCTCCACTATAGCTGTGCTAGGAACATTCTGGGGAAACTGAGTGCAGGCAGGCGGCCAATTACAAAATCTGTAGAGGAAACTACTGGCCTGATTGCAGATGTTAACAAGGTTTGCTCATCAATTAACCAACTTTCAATAGGGTCATCAGCTGTATCCACTGCGATGTCAACAGCAGCCTGACTCGTGGCACCAGCAGAATACAAGATGCCACTAGTCTTAGCTTCATTAGAAATATCCTTCATGCCAATTTTCTGAGGATAGAAAGCCTTGAGTGGTGTAAAAATCTCCTATAATACTTCTGGTGGTGGAAACACTTTCATTGACAGTGTACCAATAAAGTCCCTGGTGAACTCCCCTCTCACAGAAGGAAGCAGCTAAGACTATTTATTTAGTATAAACACAGCCAATTAAGGCTTTTTTATACAGCAATATACATAAAATAATAATAAATATATAAAACAATCATATACAGACTAAACATACATACAATTTTAGACAGCAAGAATGTGAATGCACACAATTGCATATTGTCTTGTCTGTGTAAGTATTGTATTGATGACCTCTTAAGTGGGCACTATATCTAATATTGTTTTAATAGTGCATCACATTTCAGTCAAGTGCTACAGCAATGCAAAATCATTCCCAATGGAAAACCTCTCGCAAATGAGACCAATAAATTATTCCATGTAGTCTACGTTACCAACCTCTCTCATCACTCTTTTCCGTACCACATCCAAACTTTCACATTCAAGAGTGAGGTGTTTGGAAGTTTTTAACATCATGCCTCAACATAGTCTACAAGATCTAACACTATACTCTATTCCCATCGGAGCACCCATAATTTACAACGTGTTCACCAAGTTAAATTTGAATTGTAAATATCCAATTATTCGGACAATCATACAGATACGGGGGGTGAGTGCAACACTTTAGATGTTGCAAGACATATTATCTACTATGAGTCTTAGTTGTGAGATCAGTCTCAGATTGCTCATGATCACTAAGGGGTCACTACCATTGACATTTTGCCAACGCTTGGATTAGACTTTTTGACACATGGGGGGTGATTACGAGGCTATTAGTGCCATGGCTGCCTCCAAAACCTCACCGACTCCGCCCTGGTGAATGGAGCGATTAACGCCCCATTCCAAGGTTGGCGGGGGCGGTAATTCACCATTCTCCAGGGCCCTTCCCCATTTGAGCCCCCCTAGGGCTCAAATGCGGTAAATTGCGGTACCGTTAATAGCTCTAAGGTCCCTTTGCGGGTCCTGTCCTTAACGTCTGGTAAAACCAGGAGTTAAGAGAGGACCCGCAAAGGGAACTCTTAGTAGGGCGGTAAGGGAATACCGGTGCCCTTACCGGTAGCAGTAATCCCTTACCGCCCGGGTCGTAATGAGGCCCATTGACTCTTGGTGCTTCACCCACTCAACTCTCATGCTGGACCTCCCATGAATCTCGTACTCGCATGCTGTGCCCATCGTCACTGTGAATCCTTGCCTACATTTTCTGTTCCCTTGCAACATTATGTGTTTTACTGACCTCTGCAACTGTACTCGCTCTCCCCTCGCTTCTCTACTCTTTTTCCATTGTATTCTATTCTCTTCTCCTCTCCTCTCTCTTCCCCTCCCTCTGCTCCCCCTCCCTTACTTTTTCTATGCACTTACTCTATCAGAATTGTCCCTGGATCTAGTATGATAGTAACACGTGTGTCCCCTCACCCGCTCCCTTACTTTTTATTCCCCCCCTTGCCCTCCAGCACTATCTGAAATGTCGTCAGGCCTAGTTCGATAATCGCTTGTTTTGTTCCTCTCCCTCCTTTATCCTCCCCTCTCCCTCACCTCTCCCTCACCTCTTGTAATTCTCCGGCTCTACCAGAAATGCCTCCAGGCCTAGTACGGTAGTCGGCTCTCTGTTCCCATTTCCTTCCTTGCACTATCTGAAATGTCTAAGAATGTTTTTGGATTTTCCCTTGTTCCCACCCTTGCCGTGAAGTGCTTTGAAACAGATTGGGCCTGATTACGAGTTTGGAGGCAGCCATGTTGCTATTAGCACCATGGCTGCCTCCAAACCAGTGTCCGGGTCGTCGGAATGGAGACTTACCGGGTCATTCCAACCTTGGAGGACCCGGAAAGTCCCCATTCTGAAAACCATTCCCATTCGAGCCCCCATAGGGCTCAATGGGAATGGGGGAGGAGCTAATAACGAGCACGCAAATAGCAGGCCCGTTATTAGCTCCCTGGTCCCTTAGCGGCTCCTGCAGACCTTAGTGGGACCCGCTAAGGTACCTCAGAATGCAGCGGTAGGGGGTTAACAGCACCGGCATCCTTACTGGTGCCGTTAACCCCCTACCGCCGTACTTGTAATGAGGCCCATTTTGTATAGGCGCTATATAAATAAACTATCATATCAGTAGGTTATCCCTCAAGGACAATAAAGTGATTAGCAACAATGGCATGTTTTCGACATGTTCATCTCGCCATTGGGTATTCCTTGTGTTATTCTAGCTGTGTGCACTTTTATGACAGTCAAGAGAGTTCCCGCAATGTAGTGGAGCAAAATGTCATAATCCCCAGTTGTAGTGCTTTACTTTCAATTTTTTTCATCTGAGGTTGCCAGATCAACTTATCAACTGTCAACGCCTAAATACTCATTACCTTCGTTTTGTTTGCATTAATTGAGAGCCCAAAGCTCTAAGAGTATAATTCCAATTTATCGAGATGATGCTGTAGTCCTCTAGCAGTGGTGTCACTCAGGATCAAGTCGTCGGCGTAGCCAAGCCACTACAGCCGAGAATAGCCCAATCTAAGGGGGGCGGCACAAGGAGTTAGTAACCTCACCATTCATGGATAGTCTAACTTTGACCCTGGTTTTAGAGTTCAAAGAGATAAACATATTCCATAGTTCCCAGGAGATACCCCACTGAATCGTTTTTTGCCACAATATGCTGTACTGTATCGAATGCACGGCTGAAATCCACGTAAACTACATGTACTGCTGTGATTCAACCCCAGCCATGAATAGTCTACAACAGAGACTAGGGCTAACAAATTCACGTAGCTTCTAGAGCCTTTGCCGAACCCAGTGTGATGATTCTATTTCCAGTGGTCAGCTATTCAGTTCCTTCAGAAGGACCCTCAGAAAGTTCTTAGATGGCCAGTAAGCAATCATTTTTAGTTTTCGATATATGTTAGGTTATTTATAACGTGCTTAATACCCAGAGGTTTCTAAGCATGGACCCGGGGTTAAACCTGTGTTGCTCCGTGTCGTCTTGCTTGCGAGGCAAAAGCAGGTTGCCGCTGGGCTATCCTCCCGAGATCATGCCCCATCTTTGTGTACTGTGTAAGGGTGCAAAATTACGAGTCTGACACAGTGGTGGCATGTTTGTTGGCAAAGTCTTTTATTATAAAATAAAAGGAGAAACCTTTCTTGGCCTATTTCTATGAGGGGCTGCCCTGCCTCAACACAACACTAAGGACTCTATCAGGATGTTGTCTAAAGTAAAATGTCAACCGTCCTGTGTCCAAAGCCAGTTCCGTCCCTTAGGCTAAACTAAGGAATCACAGGATGTCTTCTTGATCCAGAGAGGGGCTTCTCACATTCTGGATACAGACTTATAATGTTCCATTCTTGATGAGAAAACACAATGAGTGACTATTTAAACACGGTGTCCAAGTTTCAAAGGGGAGAGTCTCTTCCCCTTGTTGTTCTCTTTAATTCACAAAACGTAGTGTTAAGTCCAGTTCACTATCGTGGCAGACTCAACTGTAAGGCTTCTTCTCAACAAACGTGTTTCCCAAGTATCAAGGAGTAAGCCCTCCCCCTTGTTTTTCTCCAGGTCAAAGATTGTAGTGTCAAATGTGGTGCACTATCCTGCCAGACATCACTATATATTTTTGAGTTCCAAAAATGACTCTTTCTTTTGGTGGGTCCTTGACCCCTTTGTTCAGCTTCTTGCACCTCTATTTCTCTTTAATATGTGTTCCATGAGCCCCCTGGGTCGTCTCAGGGTCTCCCTGACTGGTTGTATATCTTCTTTATTGTGTGGGTCCCTGACCCCTTTTCTCTCAGGTTCACTCAGACTTGCTCTGGGTGCCAGTCCCTAGACTGCGGATTGCTTCGATCATGTATGGGTCTTCGACCCGTGTGTTTTGCCTCTGTGTAAGTCTTCGACACTTGTTCGTTATCCCTTTCTCTCTCTCGGGATATTGTTTGCGGGTTATCTCCCCCTGTTTTGCTCAATGACCCACTGAACAGACCTGGTGTACTTTCCTGCCAGGTACTGTTCCACATAGGATACTGTAAAGTTTGTGATCTCTTTCTGCCCCTAGGGATATTGATATCTGTCTTTTTATTGTATTCAGTTCCTTCTGTGTCCCACCAACCGGCGTAACCTTTTCCCTACTTTGGGGAAATGCTGTTGCGGTCTCTGGTCTGTCCTGGGAGTGGAGCGGGGCTTCTGCACTCTTTGGCGTTAGGCGTCCTGGTCTCTGTGGCTCCACAGCGACACACTCTTTCGCGTCCTCGGCTGCACATCTTTCTTTTGCCATGGCTTCACCAGTCGAGTTTCCTCTCTCCATGCACCGGAGTCCTGCTCCAGGGAACATATGGAGACAATAGTCCCTTCTCGGCAGCATTTCGTTCTCTTTCCCTCAGGTCTCTCACCACAAAACTGGAGTCTGGTTCCTCCAGGAATGACTTGACAATCTACACAGTCCTTCCTTGCTTTTTATGACCATAGTGAATTTAAGCAGACTGTTCTGCGTATGTTGGTTCCGCGGTGAGCTTTTGCCCCCTTGCCTGATCTTCGTGTCGTGATGGTATGCCCTCCAAGTGGGTAAGCCTCTTTTCCTCGTCCCTGTATGATCTGTGTGAACGGTCTCCTCTACTCTACAAAGACACAGAGGTGTGGGGGGCCACAGAGAACTGACGTGCTAAACATATAGAGGTGAAGGGGTGAATACTGCGTTCTCCCAAGGCCATCGTCACTGGTCCCATTTAGGGTTTCCTGCTCCATTCTTGCTGGAAGCAGCAACAATACCCTGGGATTTGTCACAACTGGTACAATAATACTGTCGAAGCATGTGGATGGAATAATGCTACTATACCTCATGACATAGAAAAGCGCATTTAGCAAGTTAGTCCACCATATTGGGTTACACTTGAGAAAAACATAGCTAAATCCATCAGGGCTGGGGGCACAGGAGTTTATTAGTGATTTGATATTATCCACTATGTTCTCAAGCCTTCCCTTATATATCCACCTAACATTTATATCAAGTGCTTTATGTTCACTGGGGCCTTTTAGTCCAATAGTGTCACCAAAATGTAGTTTTCACTCAGTTTTGAACGTGTCGTCCAGTAGCAACTTTATGGAGGAAGGAGGCTTAGCTAATTTCCAGAAACATTGACTATCAGGGCTTTCAGCAGCCAATATAAGGGTTTTTAATTGTTCCTTGGTTTTCCTGGAATGATGATATCTCAGCTGTTTGCAATATAATTCCTTTTGATCTCTCACTCCCTCACATAGGCCTGATCCTCCTAAAGAATTCTTACTAAGTCTTCAATTGCCTCTTAGCTGCCTATTGCCTCGATGCAAATGGGTGCTCAGTTGTAGTACACATCTTTTTGTGGGCAGTAATATGCTCAGTGATGCTTTTAATTCCCTCGAAGTAACTCTTTATAAGGGCCCTAACATTTTCAAAGGGGATTGATGGTTTTCATGTGCAAATTCTGTGATTACACATCTATATTATGACTATATTCAGTCAATCTCTTGTATATGTACGACTAGTCACCTGACTCCAAATATTGCTATTTCGATATTTAGTGGGCACTAGGGGTAGAATCATATTAGCCACTTTTTGTCATGATCACTGCTTCCAAGGAGTCAGGAACAGCCCAACATCCTTGGAAGCAGGCCCCTAACCGTCATCTTAGGCACCAGCCGGTCCCCACTGGGACCTTTTGGACCTTGTCCTGGCGCCGGTGGCACCAGGCTCATCAAAGTCATCAGTCCCGGCACTGGAAGCGCCGGGCTCATATTATGTATGAAGATGCTTGGGTGGACCTACCTGCAGCAGACCATGCTGCTTACTTACCAGCCACTTAGAAGTCCTCTGTGAACAGGAACTACTTTCTTACCTGGGTGGGGCAAGCTCCACTCCCTGGATACAGCACTGGAACTCTTCTGGAACTGGAACTCTTTTCCTACCTAGGCGGGGCCGTGGAGGAAGACGCCTCATCACTCCAAGGCTATTTAAACCACACCCGATAGATGAAACGTGCTTTGCGTTATTCTGCATCTGCAGCAGAACGCTCACCGAGTCTGTTCCAGCCTTTCTTCTTTCGATCCTGAACCTGCAAGAATTATACTTACCATTCCTGTATCCAGTCAACAACAGCACCTGCAAAGACAAGAAACAACAGGTTAGCAAGGCAACCTTTACACGCAGTGCTTACTCACCTGATCCATCGGCTGCGGCCATTTCTTCACGCTGCACCTCCGCCTGTGAAGACGAAAGCATTGTTATTACTTACCGGCACTCCGCAAATTCCGGATTTCTTCACGCTGCATCGCCGCCTGTGAAAACAAACGAAGAGACATTAGACAGGTATTTACTTACGCCCATCGCGCTCGTCACAATAGAACGCCTGCAAGTACTCCGGCGTCTCTTAAGCACGAACTAAGCAGCAAGGGAAAAAGACAGCATTTACTTACTCATTTCCAGGCGCTTCACTCCATCTTCCATCTCCAGAGTCCTGCAAGACAAAAATGGAAAAGCATTATACAGAGTCCTGTTCAATATTAACGTGCCACGCACCTAAAGACTATAAAGACTAAAAAGGTGTCCGGAAACTCACCGCTCGTGCAGTTAACGACGGTAACAATCCTCTGAGTTCAAGAGGCCTATGTTTCACCAGTGAAGGAACTGGCAACGGCACCCTGCACCAGACGCAGATGGAGAGTCCAGCATTCACCTATCTAAGAAACCTCACCCTTCGAGTTCCACACACAGTGAGAAGAGGTTCGACCCCAGAAGCCAATCGAGTCCTGCACATCACTTTTCGAGTCGCAGACACCTTCCTGCCAAGACCAGCGCCTCCGTGGGAATCAGGTGAGCGTTACAGAACGCGCAGCCCACCGCAAAACTCCTACCCAGGCGCAATGGAAACCTCAGACACTGATCAATTAGCCCAGTTGCTCGGGGAATTAAGAGCAGAAGTACATGCAGCTCGTCAGGAAACAAACTCTCTAAGAAGAGAGCTGATCATTTCCAAGGAGCGAACAGAGCACCTCGCTAGGCAGTTGCTACAAACGCAGGCAGGACAGACACCTTTTCCCGCTCCAGGAGGAAGTTATCCTTCTGCATCATCTTTAAATCCAGTGCAAATCAATCTACCCGGTAATGTGCCATTGGCTCCGCCCGAGCGCTTTTCTGGTGACCCAAAGAAATTTGCAGTGTTCATCAACCAGTGCCGCCTACACTTCTTATGTCGACCAGCTGCATTCCCAACAGATCAGACCAAGGTGGCTTTCGTGCTTTCTTATCTCAGTGGCAGCGCAGCAGATTCATCGATCCCTTTAGTCACCCAGGATGATCCGGTTTTGCATGATTTCCAGGCCTTCCAGTCCAGCATGGAGAAACTGTTCGCAAGACATGCACAAGGGCAGGCCTTGGACAATGAACTTCTTTCATTACGACAGGGTAATCAAGACCTCTTGACTTATATAGCCTCATTCAACAGACTTATAGTGGAAACTCAATGGCCCGAGGATAAGAGAATAACGCTTTTCTACCGAGGCTTGCGTGGAGAGCTCAAGGATGTGTTAGCTCAAGTTGTGAATCCTCCACAAGAATGCTCAGACTATATTGACTTAGTTGTCCAATTGGACCACAGATTACAGAACAGGAAGGCTGATCGTTCCAAATTTGATACCCGAGTGTTTTCTAAAACACAGACCTCTACTAGGGATGCTGACACTGAGGAACCCATGCAAATAGGGGGCATGAAAGGACCTTTAACCCAAAAGGAGCGGGAAAGAAGAAGACAGCTGCAATTATGCCTCTATTGCGGAAACTCAGGGCACTTTCTTCGAGACTGTCCAGTGAAACCAGCTAAGAAGGCTGTAGGAGCCGCAGATACCTGTACCACAAATTCTGAGCAGGGAAACGACCTAGCCCGACAAGTGTAGAGGTCCTCTTGCCGAGCATTAAGATCTGTCCCGTGACCTCGTATTTCGTGGTGCCCATGGTCCTCATTAGTCCTGATCGTCCGGATCGTTTGCATGCAATTGAAGCTTACATCGACAGCGGAGCAATCAGTAATTATGTGGACCGTGAAATGGTATCAAGGATGAACCTACCCCTTGTCCCTAAGGCAGTAAAAGACGTCATTACTACAGTGGATGGCACGGAGATAGCCTCCGGACCAGTAACGCACGCCACCCAAGAAGTGACGCTAGTGAGCCAAGATGGACACCGGGAGAAAATCGTGTTCGATGTGATCAAGGCCCCTCAGTTCCAGATCATTCTGGGAATCCCTTGGTTAGAGAAGCACAATCCTCAGATCGATTGGCGAGCAAAGACGGTTCAGTTTCCAGAATGTTTTACCACTTGTTATCCTCGGCCTAATGTTTCACTGGCGGCAATCTCTTCTGAGGTTCCCAAATTACCTCCCGAATACCAGGAATTCCAAGATGTCTTTCGGAAGGATCAAGCTAACACCCTGCCTCCTCATAGGTCTTACGACTGTCAAATAGATCTGATACCCGGAACAACTCCTCCTTGCAGTAGGATTTATGCCCTCACCGAGCCAGAGAATCTTCACCTCAGACAATATCTGGACCAATACCTAGCCAACGGGTTTATCCGTCCTTCAAAATCTCCAGCTTCCTCGGCTTTATTCTTCGTTCCGAAAAAGGAAGGAGACCTTAGGACTTGTATAGATTACCGCGCCCTGAATCAAATCACTGTTAAAAACAGATACCCGTTACCTTTGATCCCTGAACTCCTGGACCAAGTCAAAGACGCATGTATATATACAAAGTTGGATCTCAGAGGAGCCTACCACTTGGTACGAATAAAAGAGGGCGATGAATGGAAGACGGCCTTCCGCACCAAGTATGGGCTGTTTGAATATCAAGTTATGCCCTTTGGACTTTGCAACGCGCCTGCCGCTTTCCAGTATTTTATGAATGATGTCCTTAGAGAACTCATAGATGTGTGTGTTGTTGTCTACATTGATGACATCCTCGTCTATTCATCATCTAAAGAAGAACATCGGAAACATGTTAGAGAGATCCTCAAGAGACTACGTCAACATAACCTTTTTGCTAAACTCGAAAAATGCGGTTTTAATGTAACTGAAGTTGAGTTCCTGGGATTCATATTGTCACCCAACGGAGTCCATATGGATTCAAAGAAAGTCGATGCAATTATCAAGTGGCCTTCACCAACCTCTATAAAGGGAGTCCAAAGCATGTTAGGCTTCGCTAATTTTTACCGCAGATTCATTCCTGAATTCTCTCGAATAGTCCAGCCCATCACTGCTCTGTTAAAGAAAAACAAACGTTTTGAGTGGTCTACTGAGGCGGAACAAGCCTTTCAGGACTTAAAAACTAAATTAATTTCTGCACCTGTTCTAAAACATCCTCGTCCAGAACTCCCCTACATCGTAGAAACAGATGCTTCAAGTCTTGCTATGGGGGCAGTTTTATCACAAAAAGATCCGGTCACACATCAATTACATCCTGTAGCCTTTTGGTCCTGCAAATTCTCGGCTCCCGAGATCAACTATTCAATTACAGACAAGGAACTCTTAGCTATCAGATCGGCCTTTAAAGCCTGGCGGCATTATCTTTTGGGAGCCAGACACACAGTCACCGTAATGACTGATCACCGCAAGTTACAGTATCTGAAGACGGCTAAAGCTCAGTCTTCCAGGCAGCTTCGCTGGGCTCTGTTTTTGGCGGAATTTGATTTTATAATTACTTATCGACCTGGCAGTAAAAATGGAAAAGCAGATGCCCTTTCCCGGATGGGAATAGATGAACATTTGACCAACCCAGAACCAATACCCATAATCCCTGAACAAAGGATTTTGGGTTTGGTCAGCGCTCAATCCTTTGAAGACATCAAGACCACAGTCAAATCACTTCTAACTCCGGCCGATTTACAGGACTGGCAATTAAGGGGAAAAGAATTTTCAGTGGATCAAGACCTACCTTTTTTCCAAGGACGATTGTACTTGCCCAGTGAGAAGATACAAAGACAGGTAATCTCCTGTTATCACGATTCACTAATGGAGGGTCACCCTGGCATAACCAAAACCATGGAAAAGGTCAAAAGACATTTCTGGTGGCCATCATGGAAAAAGGATATTAGAGACTTTGTAATCTCTTGCGGTGTATGCGCCCAAAATAAAAGTCTGAAGGAGAAACCAGCCGGCCTCTTACACCCACTAGACATCCCTCCCTGTCCATGGCATACCCTGTCCATGGATTTCATCACGGACTTACCTCCATGCTCAGGGTATAATACCATTTTAGTAGTCGTGGATCTATTCTCCAAGATGGCTCACTTCATTCCCCTGAAGGGCCTACCTTCAGCTTCATTATTGGCCCGAGAATTCTTAGAAAACGTCGTTCGGTTACACGGTTTTCCCTCGGTTTTGGTTTCCGATAGGGGAAGTCAATTCATCTCCCACTTTTGGCGAAGTTGCTGTCGTTTAGCTCAAATAGATGTGAGACTTTCTACCAGTCACCATCCCCAGACTGACGGACAAACCGAGAGGACAAATCAAACTCTAGAGCAATATCTACGTTGCATGCTCCAACAAACTGAAAACCCTTGGAAGGACATTCTTTGGATTGCTGAATACGCTTATAACAATTTGACTCATTCTGGAACCGGAAAGACTCCCTTCTTCTTATTATACGGACACCATCCTAGAACCTCTAACCTGGATCCTACCCAAGAATTCGAGGCACCTGATGTGGATCACTTGCACTCGGAGATCACTCGTGCTTTTAAGGAAGCCACTGACCATCTGCAAAGAGCTAAAGCTCAATTCAAGAAAGGAGCAGATCAGCACCGTAAAGAGGCCCCTCACTACGCAGTGGGAGATCAGGTCTGGTTATCCACTAAGCACCTACCTCTAAAAGGACCCCGCACTTTTATTCCGAGATACCTTGGACCCCATCTTATCTCTGCCATAATTAATCCAGTGGCTGTTAAATTGGAATTGCCTTCGCATATGAAAATACATCCAGTATTCCATGTCTCCTTACTAAAACCAGTACAACCAGGAACCTGATTGACCGAACTCCCAGAACCTGTTTTTGTAGATGGAGAAATTGAGTTTGAAGTTAAGAACATCCTAGACTCCAAATCTAAATTATATTACCTGGTTGATTGGAAAGGATACGGCCCCCAGGAAAGGTCTTGGGAACCCTCAGAATATGTCCACGCACCTCGTCTGGTCAAGAAATTCCATTTGAATCACCCCGACAAGCCAAAACCCCCGGACAAGACACGCTTCTGAGGGGCCTTGGAGGGGAGGGGAGGGGAAGGGAAGGGAAGGGAAGGGAAGGGAAGGGAAGGGAAGGGAAGGGAAGGGAAGGGAAGGGAAGGGAAGGGAGGGGGATGCTATCATGATCACTGCTTCCAAGGAGTCAGGAACAGCCCAACATCCTTGGAAGCAGGCCCCTAACCGTCATCTTAGGCACCAGCCGGTCCCCACTGGGACCTTTTGGACCTTGTCCTGGCGCCGGTGGCACCAGGCTCATCAAAGTCATCGGTCCCGGCACTGAAAGCGCCGGGCTCATATTATGTATGAAGATGCTTGGGTGGACTTACCTGCAGCAGACCATGCTGCTTACTTACCAGCCACTTAGAAGTCCTCTGTGAACAGGAACTACTTTCTTACCTGGGTGGGGCAAGCTCCACTCCCTGGATACAGCACTGGAACTCTTCTGGAACTGGAACTCTTTTCTTACCTAGGCGGGGCCGTGGAGGAAGACGCCTCATCACTCCAAGGCTATTTAAACCACACCCGATAGATGAAACGTGCTTTGCATTATTCTGCATCTGCAGCAGAACGCTCACCGAGTCTGTTCCAGCCTTTCTTCTTTCGATCCTGAACCTGCAAGAATTATACTTACCATTCCTGTATCCAGTCAACAACAGCACCTGCAAAGACAAGAAACAACAGGTTAGCAAGGCAATCTTTACACGCAGTGCTTACTCACCTGATCCATCGGCTGCGGCCATTTCTTCACGCTGCACCTCCGCCTGTGAAGACAAAAGCATTGTTATTACTTACCGGCACTCCGCGAATTCCGGATTTCTTCACGCTGCACCTCCGTCTGTGAAGACGAAAGCATTGTTATTACTTACCGGCACTCCGCGAATTCCGGATTTCTTCACGCTGCATCGCCGCCTGTGAAAACAAACGAAGAGACATTAGACAGGTATTTACTTACGCCCATCGCGCTCGTCACAATAGAACGCCTGCAAGTACTCCGGCGTCTCTTCAGCACGAACTAAGCAGCAAGGGAAAAAGACAGTTTGAGCGCTTGCATTTACTTACTCATTTCCAGGCGCTTCACTCCATCTTCCATCTCCAGAGTCCTGCAAGACAAAAAGGGAAAAGCATTATACAGAGTCCTGTTCAATATTAACGTGCCACGCACCTAAAGACTATAAAGACTAAAAAGGTGTCCGAAAACTCACTGCTCGTGCAGTTAACGACAGTAACGATCCTCTGAGTTCAAGAGGCCTATGTTTCACCAGTGAAGGAACTGGCAACGGCACCCTGCACCAGACGCAGATGGAGAGTCCAGCATTCACCTATCTAAGAAACCTCACCCTTCGAGTTCGACACACAGTGAGAAGAGGTTCGACCCCAGAAGCCAATCGAGTCCTGCACATCACTTTTTGAGTCGCAGACACCTTCCTGCCAAGACCAGCGCCTCCGTGGGAATCAGGTGAGCGTTACACTTTTAGATTGTTTAAGGGATAAAGAATAAGACTCGGACACAGTAACCAGTTTCAGTATGAAATATGACTATTGTAAAAATAGTAGTAAGAGGGGTTGGAGGGAATCTGTTATGAGCAGTAGGTAGGATCATTATAAAGGATACTCTGGTAGCCAGCTGTGATCTTCTAGTTACTTTAATCAGGTTACATCACAAGGAGATGGAAGGTACAGTACTAGGGAAGCCCACTCGCTCCCCCCACCCAGGCTACATAATTACCAACTGCCCTGGGTGGAATCTCATACACTCAGCATTCCAGTCAGTCACACTCCAGCCATTCCATTAATGACCTCACACATACAGGCACACAGCATGCATTCAGGATAAAGCAGGGAATAAACATATACAGGGTAATTCATAGAATTTCACACAAAAGTGGCGCACGCGGCTGGCGCAGTGTGCGCGTGCGAATGTCTGCACCAGCCGCGTGAGCTAAAATCGATTTCCGCGCACAGCGTATTCATTGATTTTCACCTCCAAAACTAGCCGTGACCTGCCTGCAGCAGCGCCAGTTACGCCCTCAAGAACGCCCCTAGCGCAAGGAAAAGCCATCAAAATCCCCAATCCAGCGCAAAGGGCTGCGCTAACCCTGGACCAGTTTACAGGGCTGCCAAACAGCAAACGCCAAGCGGGGAACGTGTATTACTGGGGTTCGCATGAAGTTTCACACACGAAAGGGCCTGTGCGAGTGGGGTACGTGTATAATTGGGGTTCGCGGGAAGTTTCACATGCGATTTCAGCAGGGTACGTGTATTACGGGGGTTCGCAGGAAGTTTCACACACGAAAGGGCCTGTGCAGGTGGAGTACCGGTATAACTGGGGTTCGCGGGAAGTTTCACATGCAAGAGGGCCTGTGCGAGTGGAGAATGTGTATAACTAGGGTTCGCGGGGGGCGTGGCTAACCGCCATGTAGAGTGGACGCGTCTCTGGTGAGCTCCGCTCGAAGGACATCGATAAGCTGCTTTACGGGACACTTAAGCAACACTTGAGCCCGCAGAAACATCGAAGGAGTGGTGGAAGCCTGCAGGAGGCCCTTGGACTTCTCATACAAGGAAATCGCGGCCCTAAAAGACCTAAACGCGGCTTGCGAACAACGGCGTAATCTGAGACCAAGATGGCGGCCGCATCCTACTAAGCCCGTGGAGCCCCGCGCTGGCCTGGAGATCCGCGCCCCCATCGCAAGTGAGAGAGAAGAGGCTCCGGAGGAAGATCGAAGGAGGCCTCACCGGGTTCGAGACGGTCCCTGCGAGGGCATATATAGTGGCCCCGCGGTGGGGTCCGAAGGGGACTGGAGAGTGAACCGGGCCCGCCCGCTGAGACGAGGGAAAAACACAGGCGCGCGGCCCTCCCGCCGGGGACCTGTAAACATGGCCAGCCTGGACAGATCTACGGGCAGGGGAGCCAAATCTAAACAGCGACAGACCACCCTGGATGTGTATGCGGCTAACGACCACCCAGCCCCTGGGTGCCCCGAAGCAACAACGGCTAATAAGGACCCGGGCCCCGCCGCGGCGCCGACCGAACCCAGCAATACCCAACTCATGGAGGCCATCGCTTCATTCCAAGCAACGATAGTGAACAAGATAGATGCCGTGGCCATCGACCTGGGGCTCCTGCGCCAAGACGTCCGGGCGCTAGCGGACAGGACCGAGACGTTGGAGACCCAGGTACGAGAAAATACTGAAGCAAAGGCCCAACTCCTACACGATGTAGACGGCCTACGGCAGAGAGTTAAGAATCTGGAAGACAGAGCGGAGGAGGCCGAAGGGAGGGCCCGCCGAAATAACATCCGGCTGCTAGGCCTACCTGAAGGCATAGAGGGCTCAGACCCCACCGACTACGTAGAAAATCTCCTGCTACAAGAGATCGGAGCGGGGAAACTTTCACAGGGATTCACCATAGAGAGGGCCCACAGATCACTCGCTAAGAAACCGCCACCGGGCGCCCCACCCAGGCCCATGATAGCGAAGGTGCTAAATTACAGAGACCGCGAGGTCATCCTGGCCTTCTCGCGCTCGGGAGGACAGATCCAGAGGAACTCGGCCAAGATTGCGATCTACCCGGATTACACGTTCCAAGTACAGATGAACAGGGCCCAGTTCATATACACTAAGGCTAGATTGAAAGCGGCCGGGGTGAAATACATGCTCCTGTACCCCTCCAGGCTAAAGGTACTACACAACAACAGGGCCCTCCTGTTCGACACCCCGGCACTCGCTCGTGACTGGATGGACGAGCAACAACTGCCAGACATCGAAGATAAGAGACGTAAGCAGAACTGAACCACCCATCGTAACTATAACGAAAAGAGCTCTTCCACAGATGCACAACGACACGGAATCGCGCCCTACAAGCAACTGAACGGATCATACCACGCGGAACACCGAAGCACCAGCTCCCTCAACCCCCTGGAGTTCTATTCCTCTTTTAGGGTACGTTTACCCGCCCGTAGGGCACCCGACGACCATGTTTGGTCCTAAGGAGCGGAAACGGGACAGTCATGACGGGGTTCCCTCCGTTAGACCAGTTTTTTGTTTGGGAAGTTTATTGGGGGGGAGGGAATTGCGGAGGAGTTGCACCCACGTTGGGACTTTGAAGGGGAAACGCCGAGACCCCAGGACATCCTTATCACAGATACATTGCCAACTAAACCCCCCGCCCGAGACAGTGGGGGAACATTGGACCCAACCATGCTCATGGCCGGAACGATTAAAATAATGACGTGGAACGTCAGAGGCATGAACAGTTACGTGAAACAACGCAGAATACACACATACTTAAGGCGCTGTAAAGTCAGGATTGCCATGATCCAGGAAACACATTTAACAGAGGAGAAACTAAAAGCCCTGGCCAAGACATGGCGAGGGACCCTGATTGGATCCTCCTACTCTTCATACGCAAGGGGGGTTTTGATATGGATAGACCCGACCGTCCCCTTCAGGATAACGGACACCAAGACGGATGATGAAGGTAGGATGGCCCTGGTGCGGGGTACGGTGGAGGGGAGGGAGCTGTGCCTGGTTAGCACCTATGCCCCAAACCATGATGCCACCCCCTTCTTCCACTCCCTATACACCAGACTAGGCCCTCATGCAAACTCCACGGTGATCTGGGGTGGGGACCACAACTGCACCCTCGACCCGCTCAGGGACAGATCTGATGCCAAACACTCCCGCCCGTCCCCCCCAGCCAAAGTGTTGCTTAAGCTAATGACTCAACTCTCGCTCTGCGACCTGTGGAGGGAGCTGGGCCCGGAGAAGCGTGAGTACTCTTTCTACTCCCCACCACACAAAGTCTACACTAGGCTGGACTACATGATGGTAAGTTGCGAGTGGCAGGCCACTTTCAGCGATGCACAGTACCTGCCTAGGGTCCTGTCGGACCACTCCCCCTTAATGGTCACATGGGAGATGCACCCGCCTAGACCCCCGGTTCCCACGTGGAGACTACGAGCTGAGGCCCTGCTAGATGTAGCCTTCCGGGACCATATACAGAACAGCACAGATGAATACTGGCGGGTTAACCTGGGTAGCGTAGACAGCATTGGTACCGCGTGGGAGGCATATAAGGTGGTCATGAGAGGGGACATGCTGATGGCAGTGGGGGGAGCCCAGAGAACTGTCGCGAACTCCCTGGCGGAGGCAGAGGGGAAACTGGGCGAGCTAGAAAGCAAAGCGGACGTAACCCCCGAGAGCCTGCGAGAAATGATTCAACTGCGACAGGCCTGTCTGACCCACTGGGAGACACTCGGGAAACTGAGCTACACTAAGCACGTTGAAAGGTCACACGCCCTAGGAGACAAACCTGGCAAACTCCTTGCCTGGCTATATAAAAGAGAGACCCCCAGCGCCCCTATCTGTCACGTGCGGAAACCTGATGGCGGCACTGCGCACACACAGGTAGAGATCAATGAGGTTTTCTCCGAGTTTTATCGTGACCTCTACTCCCAGACCCCCCTTTCGTCGGCCACCGGAATCGAAGACGCCCTAGACTGCATACAATTGCCCAGATTAGATCCACAGATGACGGAAGCCCTAGACGACCCCATTACACCTGACGAGGTGAAGGCTATAATCAGAACACTACCCTCGGGTAAAACGCCGGGTATGGACGGCCTTCCCGGGGAATTTTATAAGACATACGAGGAGACCATCGCCCCCTTGCTCGCACAGGTATACAACGAGGCCTTTGAGCGGGGCTCCCTCCCGGATTCTATGAGCGAGGCAATAATAATTCCTATACTAAAGCCTGGCAAAGATGGGACGGAGTGTGGAGCGTATAGACCGCTCTCTATGCTAAATGTCGATAGCAAAATACTCGCGGCACTATTAGCAAGCAGATTGCGCAGAGCACTCCCCCTCCTGATCCACCAGGACCAGACGGGATACGTGCCAGGACGCTCCATCACCGAAAATTTACGTAGATTGCACCACATCATACATGGCACCGAAGGGAAGCCCCAGAAGTACGCTGTGGCATCACTCGACGCCACTAAGGCCTTTGATTCGATCAGATGGGATTGGTTGTACGCCACCATGGTCAAGATGGGGGTTGGACCTGCCTTCCTTAAATGGACCCAATTGCTCTACACTCGCCCCACTGCCAGGGTCCGTACTAACAGGACCTACTCCGGTAAATGGCCCCTTCACAGAGGTACACGGCAAGGATGCCCCCTGTCCCCCATGCTCTACATCATAGCCGCAGAACCGGTGGCCGCGTACCTCCGCCAGGAGTACGGGGACGGAGGCATCAAGCTAGATGGGGTATCACACCTTATTTCTATGTACGCAGATGATATGCTGCTCTACCTGCATGATCCCGAGCTCCGCCTGCCCTACATCCTAGAGACACTAGACTGCTTCCACACACTTACGGGCATACAGATAAATAAAGACAAGTCCTGTCTCTACCCCCTAGCTGCTCTCCACAGTGAGGGGTACGGCTCCCTGCCTCCGCTAGCCCTCCAATGGCAAGCCACGTCCTTTAGATACCTGGGGATCACCATCCATCGCCACCCAAACACTGAACACATTCTTAATACGGTTAGGGCAAAGGACGCGCTAGAGAAATCCATGGGGTTCTGGGGGAAGCTCCCACTTTCAATGGCCGGGCGAGCGGGCCTCCTCAAGATGGTGGCGCTCCCACGCCTACTGCACTGCTTTACCAATGTACCCTTTAACATCCCCTCTACCTTCTTTAGAGATCTGTCCAAGCTCTGCAGGGGATTTCTGTGGCAGGGCGGCAGGCACAGGGTGGCACTAGACATTCTCCAGAGGCCTTACGAGAAGGGGGGACTAAAAATCCCCAACTTTGAGCTGTACTTCCTGGCTAGCCAACTAAGGCACGTAATGCACTGGATGGCAGATGAGACCACTGCTGACACTAGACTCCTCCAGCCAGCCCTGCCGAGACTGCTACTCAGGGACCTACTCTGGGTTAGATGGGGAAACACGCAACGCCTCCCTTACCTGATCAAACTTGGGACTCAGCTTTGGAGAAGGGCCTGCAAGGCAATAGGGGCAGCGGACCCGTATTCCCCACAGATCCCCATCGCAGCTGTCATGGCGAAATCCTCATGGGGTCACGTGGACACACGCACGCTGTGGGAACCATATGGTGTAGCAGTGCTTGGGGACCTCATCCAAGAGCAAGAATTTGTGGCTTTCGGCGACCTCTGCGAATCCACTGGCCTGCCACCGGGCCAGTTCCTGCTATATGGAGCAGTAATGACAGCCCTGAAGGAAAGATGGCCGGAGGCCGCCAATCGGTTTCAGGAAAACGAGGCTATCGAACTGTTGCTAAACGCTGCTGAAGGAGGCCATGAAACCTCCAGAATATACGAAACTCTCCTGCAGAGCACGACAAATGACGTATTGAAAAGCAAGAGTAGATGGGAGAGCGAATTGGGGACTGAATTTGAGGACAAATCATGGGGGAAAATAACACACTACCACAAGGCAATCTCTAGGAATGCCCGCCTCCAACTCATACAACTATATGTCACCAACAGAGCCTACCTCACGCCCGAAGTTATATCGAACTTCAAGGGAGCCACAATTCAAACATGCCCCAAATGCCATGAGCCTAGGGCGGGAATGACCCACATGTTCTGGAGCTGCCCGATAGTTCAGCAGTTCTGGAGCGGCGTAAGGGAAAAAATGGGGACCGCTGAGATCGAGCTGGTGACCGATGAGCCGGCAGCCTGCATATTGGGAAGCTACCGACGGACCAGCAAGAACAAGCCCCTAAATAAACTCAAGGACTTGGCATATATAACAGCGAAAAGACGT
Organism: Ambystoma mexicanum; assembly: GCF_040938575.1. Classification (NCBI taxonomy): domain Eukaryota; kingdom Metazoa; phylum Chordata; class Amphibia; order Caudata; family Ambystomatidae; genus Ambystoma; species Ambystoma mexicanum. Next base: position 916,925,055 of record NC_090926.1, on the reverse strand, counting down.
ATCGCCATGAGCTGGAAGAGTGCAAGGGGACCGAACAGGGCCCTCTGGTGGAATGACCTCAAAAAATGGATAGCTGCTGAGACGGCGGCTTGGGAAACGGCAATCCAAACACAGAGACTGGACTCTAGCGCAGATTTGAACCGATGGGTGGCTTTAACGATGCCATTACTCCACCCAGTGTCACTGGATAGCACCCCGAACAGTCCAAGTGGCCCTGACGAGATATGAGCCTGAGACGCTTTCCTCTTGAGAGTTCCAATGGGGTCTCGGTGGGGGGGGGGAGGGACGGGATAGTTGGGATAGTTAAGACCTGCTGTTCAGGCCTACGAATATTGCACTGATTAATGATTGATTGTTCTGATGTTGTAAAACCAATAAAGAAATTTAAAAAAAAAAAAAACTAGGGTTCGCGGGAAGTTTCACACGCGAAAGGGCCTATGAGAGTGGGGTACGTGTATAACTGGGGTTCGCGGGAAGTTTCACACGCGATTTCAGCAGGGTACGTGTATTTCGGGGGTTTGCGTGAAGTTTCACACGCGAAAGGGCATGTGCGAGTGGGATACGTGTATAACTGGGGTTCGCGGGAAGTTTCACACGCGATTTCAGCAGGGCACGTGTATTACGGGGGTTCGCGGGAAGTTTCACACGCAAAAGGGCCTGTGCGAGTGGGGTACGTGTATAACTGGGGTTCGCGGGAAGTTTCACACGCAATTTTGCTGTCAGAGCGGGGTATGGGAATTTCAGGGGTGCACGGTGAGTCCTACACCCCCCCACAGCACCTGCAGGTAGCCCACACCACAGGCGAACTACTCCCCACCCCTGGTCATGTCCCCCAGCCAAGCCACATGTCAGCTTGCAACCCCACCCGCCAGCAGTCAGGGGCACCTGCCAGCAGGCTCCCACTCATGTCCCACACATGTCCCCTTGCACCCCCAACCCCCAGCAGTGAGGGGCACCAGCCAGCAGGCCCCCACACATGTCCCCCTGCACCCCCAGCAGTCAGGGGCACCTGCCAGCAGGCCCCCACACATGTCCCCCTGCACCCCCACCCCCCAGCAGTCAGGGGCACCTGCCAGCAGGCCCCCACTCATGTCCCCCAGCACCCACACCCCCCAGCAGTGCAGGGCACCTGCCAGCAGGCCCCCACTCATGTCCCACACATGTCCCCTTGCACCCCCAACCCCCAGCAGTCAGGGGCACCTGCCAGCAGGCCCCCCCCACTCATGTCCCCCAGCACCCACACCCCCAGCAGTGCAGGGCACCTGCCAGCAGGCCCCCACTCATGTCCCACACATGTCCCCTTACACCCCCAACCCCCAGCAGTCAGGGGCAGCTGCCAACAGGCCCCCACACGTCCCCCTGCACCCCCACCCCCCCAGCAGTCAGGGGCACCTGCCAGCAGGCCCCCACTCATGTCCCACACATGTCCCCATGCACCTCCAATCCCCAGCAGTCAGGGGCACCTGCCAGCAGGCCCCCACTCATGTCCCCCAGCACCCCCACCCCCCAGCAGTCAGGGGCACCTGCCAGCAGGCCCCCATACATGTCCCCCTGCACCCCCACCCCCACAGCAGGCCCCCACACATGTCCCACACATGTCCCACACATGTCCCCTTGCACCCCCACCCCCCAGCAGTCAGTGGCACCTGCCAGCAGGTCCCCCCACACGTCCCCCCCGACAGGTCATCACACTCCAGACCCATGCCCCTCATGGCCACCCAAATCCAACCCCAGTCCAAACAGCCCACATTGACTCCCCAAAGTCATGATAGAAAATACATAACCAGCATGGCCATGAATCAATGTCCCTCAGACCAACGCAATGGTGACACATGACTGTGAAAAGATCGACATTGTAACATGCATAAAACAAATGATATAAGACCACATCAGTAAAGTATATAATAAATGTGTATTCAATAATTAACCAAATGAATAAAACAAAATCACACAATAATGGAAATAATGAAGAAAAAGCTGCATGTCCAAAATATTCAAAAAAAATGTGTGAAAGCAGAATCCAAATCAATCCAAAAGCAAATGGGCCAAAGAGTCTGTCCGTCCAACCAAATCCAAAGTGTAAAAATAAGACACACCCATTGATCCATGGTAAAAAAGAAACTTAAATGAAGTGAAATCCAGTGTTGAACTATATACAAAGTACAAATCCATGGTCCATGAGCCCAACCATTGAAAGGAAACCTACAAAAACCCTACCTAATGAACAACTATATACAAAAAGGTGGGGCATTGTCCAAGCACCCCAAATGAAATGAAATGGAAAACAAAAGGAAACCTAACACTAATTAACTATATACAATGGCAGCGGGCTAGTCCGACGGCTCACTTCCCGATTTCCCGGGCCAGGGCATCATCGAACTCCTGCTCGATGTACCGGAGGCGGTCCTCTTCCATGGCCCCGAGGGTTCGCAGGGACAATGACATCCGGACCTCTAGGTCCCTGCGAATTGCCTCGAGGCACTCCGCCCGCCTCAGAGCCCTTTGCATGGAGTTCTTCGGCCTGATCATTGTGAGCCGTGCCTCTTCCACCCGCTGCCGCTCCGCATCTATAGCATGGTCTAACCACTGCCACATGGAAGACACTTCCCGTCCTGGGTCCTCCTGCCCTCCGGCCAATGCCTGCCCCTCCGATGTCGAAGGCCCCGAGCCATCATGGCTCCCACCTTGTTGCTGCTGTGCCTGTGCCTGTGCCCTGGCTCCTGCTGCATTCACATCCTCCGCCGGCTGGGGTGCAGTTGTTGAGGTGGCCACCCCTGCTGGACGTCCGACTCCTGACTGTGGCAGGGATGTGTCCTCCACCAGCCTGGCCGCACGGTCAGAGGCAGCTCCACAGGGTACCCAGGTGATACATGGGTGGGAAGATGGCACGGAGTACGACGGGCGCATAGGGGGTTCAGGTGAGGAGGGGGTCGAAGCAAGGTTCAGACAACGGAGGCCTGGGTGACCTGTCCCAGTAGGCTGACGTGGTCAACGAGCCATTCGAGATGACGTGCAGTCTACCCATGAAAAGACTGCAGGTCACCTCGCATGGCCCGTTGACGCAACGCCACCCAACCCAGGACAGGCTCAACCCGGTCCCGGATAGCCACGTCCGCAGGGAGAGGAAGGCCAGTTGTTGTAAGCGGATCCCCTCCCTGAAAACGGGTCTGGACGTAGGCATCCCTGCTGGTGCAGGATGATGCGGTCACAGGATCAGGGACAGGATTACACACAGGCACCTCTGCGGCGGCCTGTGCTGCCTCCTGTCCCTGCCCCTGCCCCTGCACTGCACTACTGGCACCAGTGGAATCCCCACCTCCAGACCCCGTCTCAGTCCCTTACCCGGCCTCCTCCACACCAAACCCCCCCGACCCCCCACCCCCACCAACCTGGATGACTCTGTGCCATCTTCCTTCGTCGGACCCTGTGGGGGTCTCAGCTGCCCCTTCTGCTGCCGAGGAGTCCAACTCCGACCTCCGCCTCTTGGACCTATCCTGGGACGTGGCACCAGACTCCTCACTCCATGACGAGATCAAAACCTGGGAGGGGAGCCGGGCCTTGCGTTTCTGGCTGGTGGTGTGATCCCCGCCGCTGTGCTCCACAGCACCCTCTCCGCCCTCTTCATCAGTTGATGCTGCAGACAGGGAGAGATAGGAGACAGGCATCAGGACACTGTACAATGGACTGATACACACATGCCAGTTGCACATGAGTGGCAGTGTCAAACTTCAGACATGGCATCACAATCCCCAACACACATGGCATGTCAACTCACACACATGAGCAATTCCACAGACATATGGCAACAGCCAGCACCATCCATACACATACAACAGCATGAGCAGCCAAAGGTGAGCCAGACATCACATGAAACACAGGGGGTGCACTAGACATGCACACACGCCACCACACTTACATGCATGTGTACACCTCCACCAACTGTCGCAGTGATGAGATCGGCATCCATGTCACATCTGGCAATCAGTCTTCTACATATCAGTGTCCCAAGCATCTATGTTGCATCACTGTTGCACCCTTGTGAAATACACACACATGCACATGTACACGGTGCAGATACATGCAGCTGGAACCGACATCCATGTGTGACACCACAACCATGCCAACTTACATACACAGTCATTCAAACATGTGTGCTCACACATCTGCATTTGGCATGCAAGCTTACACACACATGCACCATCCATATGTCTCACACATGAGAGGACTCGCATGTGTTAGCCTCACGGCCCTGTACATACACATCCATACATGGCCCTATAAAACCACATGTGTAACCTGCCCACTACTGGCACACCACCACACGCACAGCTTACAATCAGTATGCATGTACACTTATCGCTCAACTCCAGACGGGTCTGCCTCTCAAGGACCTGGAGCGCTGCGGATATGCGTTCCAGGACCCTCATTTGATGTTCCGATAGGTGGCCCCGGCGCCCCTTAGCATCCGCTGCCTTCAAGAGGCGCCGGGCCTTGTTGAGGGTCCTGGACTTGAAGTCCTCCCAGCGCTTCTTGACATGTTTGAATTTGCGGACTGCCACCCCCTCCGCGTTGATGGCAGTCACGATGTCCGTCCAGATTGACTTCCTTCCTTCCTTCCTTCCTTCCTTCCTTCCTTCCTTCCTTCCTTCCTTCCTTCCTTCCTTCCTTCCTTCCTTCCTTCCTTCCTTCCTTGCGCGCGAACCTCCGAAGAGGGCATCATACTGCCCCAGGACTTGCTCCACCAGGACACCAACTTCGGTGGCAGTGAAGCTGGTGGCCCGCTGCCTCTCTGGCTGGTGGTTGCCAGATAGTGGTGTGCCCGACATGGCAACCCCAGAGGCAGGTGTGGGTGGGCAACTGGATCCTGGGGCTGGGCTGTGGAGCGATGATATCCCAGACGGGAGTCTTCAGTTCCAGCAGGGGTGGTCACAGCAACTGCACCCCTGGCTGATGTGCAGGCAGCAAATAGCAGGGCACGTGGGCAGCAGGCAGGAGCAGATGGCAGGTGGGAGCGTGCTCGGGGCTCTTGGGGGCGGAAAAATGGCCTTCAGGGCAGAAGCGTGGTCCTCTGTGTGTTTTCGCGTGGCCAGCTTGATCCGGAGCTATTTGGCACGTGAAAATATTGAACGTCAGCGTGTAATTCGAGGAAAGGCCCTTAGCGCGTGAACGCGTCAGCACACGCATGCGATTCCATTGGACCAAAGGCCCTTAGCGCGTAAGTTACATAACGCGTCCGGGCGTTTCCCTCATAGCACGTGATGACAGAGCACACGTGGAAAAACTGCACGTCCGAGTGGCATCGCGTGTAATTGGATGAAAGGGCGCATACATGCTACTGAGCCGCACAAGGGGCCTGGTGGGGGTGGTACCACCGGTGCAAGTGGTGCAGTCCAGGGGCAGGGGGCAGCACAGGTCGCCGTGGAGGGGCCTGTGCATGTCACTGTCCCCGACACTGTGACTGCACCACCATGCACCAGCAGGGATGTCCACATCTCAGGCCCGTCCGCAGGTAGGGGGGATGTCCATGTCATCTGACACTCCTCTACCTGCGGACGAGGGGCCCCCTGGCCGTATGGAGAAGGTCCTGATTGGTGTCGCGTTGCGCACGCGTGACATTCGTGATGATATGCGTGCTTCCCGGGGGGATGCACATCATCACAAAGAGCAGCGTGCCAACGTTGCCCAGTTGGGAGTGTCCATGGTCGGGGGTTTTGTACATGTGTTGGCCACTCTGGCGCCCCTCTCCTCCTCTGTGGAGACTATGCGCCAGTCGTTCTCCATGCCGTCTTCCGGCCCAGATGCCACCAGGGCCCCCTGTGGACCTGCCCTGACCAACGCAGCCAGCTCGGTGGGGATCCGATCCCTGCCACAGTCGGGAGTCGGAGGTCCTGCATGGGTGGACACCCCAGCAACTGGACCCCAGAAGATGGAGGATGTGCCGGCATCATCGGGCAGGGCACGTGCACGACGGCATTGATGGATTCCATCAGCCTGGATGCCGTCATATGCTGGCAGAGGCAGTTGCGTCGGAGGCAGCGGCAGGTTCAACGTGGGAGGCATCATGGCTCGGGGCTATCTACATCAGAGGGGCAGGCATCGGCGGAGGGCAGGACGACTCTGGAATGGGAGTGTCTTCCGTGTGGCAGCGGCTGGGCCAGCAGATCGGTGCGGAGCAGCGGCGGGCGGAGGAGGCACGCTCACAATGGTCAGGGCGGAGAACTCCATGCCTCGACGGAATTCGCCGGGAGTTGGAGGTGGACATGGGGTTATCCCTGCGAGACCTTGGGGCCAGAGAACAGGCCCGCCTCCAAGACATTGAACACGAGTTCGATGATGCCCTGGCCCATGACATCAACAAGTGAGCCGTTGGACTTGCCCGCCGCCATTGTATATAGTTCATTAGTGTTAAGTTTCATTTCTTTTTTCTTTCATTTGGGGCGCATAGACTATGCCCCACATTTTTGTATATAGTTAGTAATTAGGTAGGTTTCATTGTAGGTTTAATTTATGTCGTTGGGCTCATGGACCCTGGATTTGCTATTTGTACATAGTTTTACAGTGGATTTTTCTCCATCTTTTTTTTCACCATGGAGCAATGGATATTACGCTTTTCTTTCCCTTTGGATTTGCTTTGTTGGACGGTGACTTTGGACACATTTTCATTTGGATTAATTTTGATTCTCATTTTATTTTTTATCATTTTTTGGGACATGCTGCATTTTGATTATTATTGGCATTATTGTGTTTTTTGATTTCATTCCCTTCATTTTGACTTGAATACATTTTTGTTTCTTACTTCAATGTGTGGTTTTCTCTCATTGGTTTCATGCATGTCACAATGTGGGTTTTCTCAGTCATGTGTTGCCATTTTGTGGGTCTGACAGACTTGTACTCATGCGCATACTGCTTATTTGTGATCTATCATGGTGTCTAGTCAAATGGTCGACAGACAAAGGGTCGACAGTCAAAAAGTCAACACAATTTGGTCGACAGGTCAAATGATCACATTTTTTTTTTAGGTTTTTGTTTAGGGAAAAAAAGTGGTTTTAAGCAACAAAAAAAAAAGGGGGGGTTGGGGGGGGGGAACCCCCCTGCCCCCAAAAAAAAATGTGAAAAAAAAGATCATTTGACCTGTCGACCTTTTGGTGTCGACCATTTGTCCTGTCGACCATTTAGATGCGATCATTTGACCTACAACCATCTATCATGTAATGGGGATTTCAATTTGGAGTGGATGTAAAGCTTGGTTGGGTGTTTGGACTGGGGTGGCGTGGGATTTGGGTGGCCATAAGAGCCAGGGATCTGGATTGTGATGACGTGTTGGCTGGGGGACATGTGTCAGGGACTGCTGGCAGGTGCCCCTGACTGCTGGGGGACATGAGTGGGGGCCTGCTGGCAGGTGCCCTGCACTGCCTGGGGGTGGGGGTGCTGGGGGACATGTGTCGGGGCATGCTGGCAGGTGCATGTCAATGCTGGGGGGGTGGGGAGGCTGGGGGACATGAGTGGGACATGAGTGGGGGCCTGCTGGCAGGTGCCCTGCACTGCTGTGAGTGCAGGGGGACATGAGTGGGGGCCTGCTGGCAGGTGCCCTGCACTGCTGGGGGGTGGGGGTGCTGGGGGACATGTGTGGGGGCCTGCTGGCAGGTGCCCCTGACTGCTGGGGGGTGGGGGTGCTGGGGGACGTGAGTGGGACATGAGTGGGGGCCTGCTGACAGGTGCCCTGCACTGCTGGGGGGTGGGGGTGCTGGGGGACATGTATGGGGGCCTGCTGGCTGGTGCCCCTGACTGCTGGGGGGTGGGGGTGCTGGGGGACATGAGTGAGACATGAGTGGGGGCCTGCTGGCAGGTGCCATGCACTGCTGGGGGGTAGGGGGCTGGTGGACATGAGTGGGGGCCTGCTGGCAGGTGCCCCTGACTGCTGGGGGGTGGGGGTGCTGGGGGGACATGAGTGGGACATGAGTGGGGACCTGCTGGCAGGTGCCCTGCACTGCTGTGGGGGTGGGGGTGCTGGGGGACATGAGTGGGACATGTGTGGGACATGTGTGGGACATGTGTGGGACATGTGTGGGGGCCTGCTGGCAGGTGCCCTGCACTGCTGGGGGTGTGGGGGTGCTGGGGTACATGTGTCGGGGCCTGCTGGCAGGTGCCTGTCAATGGTGGGGGACATGAGTGGGGGCCTGCTGGCAGGTGCCTGTTAATGCTGGGGGGGCTGGGGGGACATGAGTGGGGGCCTGCTGGCAGGTGCCCCTGACTGCTGGGGGGGTGGGGGTGCTGGGGGACATGTGTCGGGGCCTGCTGGCAGGTGCCTGTTAATGCTGGGGGGGCTGGGGGGACATGAGTGGGGGCCTGCTGGCAGGTGCCCCTGACTGCTGGGGGGGTGGGGGTGCTGGGGGACATGTGTCGGGGCATGCTGGCAGGTGCATGTCAATGCTGGGGGGGCTGAGGGGACATGAGTGGGGGCATGCTGGCAGGTTCCCCTGACTGCTGGGGGGTGGGGGTGCTGGGGGACACGAGTGGGGGCCTGCTGGCAGGTGCCCTGCACTGCTGGGAGGTGGGGGTGCAGGGGGACATGTGTCGGGGCATGCTGGCAGGTGCATGTCAATGCTGGGGGGGCTGGGGGGACATGAGTGGGGGCATGCTAGCAGGTGCCCTGCACTGCTGAGGGGTGGGGGTGCTGGGGGACATGTGTGGGGGCCTGCTGGCAGGTGCCGCTGACTGCTGGGGGGTGGGGGTGCTGGGGGACGTGAGTGAGACATGAGTGGGGGCCTGCTGGCAGGTGCCATGCACTGCTGGGGGGGTGGGGGGGCTGGGGGACATGAGGGGGGGGACTGCTGGCAGGTGCCCCCGACTGCTGGGAGGTGGGGGGGCTGGGGGACATGAGGGGGGGACTGCTGGCAGGTGCCTGTTAATGCTGGGTGGGCGGGGGGGCTGGGGGACATGAGTGGGGGCCTGCTGGCAGGTGCCCTGCACTGCTGGGGGGTGGGGGTGCTGGGGGACATGAGTGGGACATGAGTGGGGGCCTGCTGGCAGGTGCCCTGCACTGCTGGGGGGTGGGGGTGCTGGGGGACATGAGTGGGGGCCTGCTGGCAGGTGCCCTGCACTGCTGGGGGGTGGGGGGGTGGGGGACATGAGTGGGACATGAGTGGGGGCCTGCTGGCAGGTGCCCTGCACTGCTGGGGGTGGGGTGCTGGGGGATATGTGTCGGGGCCTGCTGGCAGGTGCCTGTTAATGCTGGGTGGGCGGGGGGGCTGGGGGACATGAGTGGGGGCCTGCTGGCAGGTGCCCTGCACTGCTGGGGGGTGGGGGTGCTGGGGGACATGAGTGGGGGCCTGCTGGCAGGTTCCCCTGACTGCTGGGGGTTGGGGGTGCTGGGGGACATGAGTGGGACATGAGTGGGGGCCTGCTGGCAGGTGCCCTGCACTGCTGGGAGGTGGGGGTGCAGGGGGACATGAGTGGGGGCCTGCTGGCAGTTGCCCCTCACTGCTGGGGGGTGGGGGTGCTGGGGTACATGTGTGGAGGCCTGCTGGCAGGTGCCCTGCACTGCTGGGGGGTGGGGTTGCTGGGGGACATGTGTGGGGGCCTGCTGGCAGGTGCCCTTGACTGCTGGGGGGTGGGGGTGCTGGGGGACGTGAGTGAGACATGAGTGGGGGCCTGCTGGCAGGTGCCATGCACTGCTGGGGGGGTGGGGGGGGCTGGGGGACATGAGGGAGGGACTGCTGGGAGGTGCGGGGGCTGGGGGACATGAGGGGGGGACTGCTGGCAGGTGCCTGTTAATGCTGGGTGGGCGGGTGGCTGGGGGACATGAGTGGGGGCCTGCTGACAGGTGCCCTGCACTGCTGGGGGGTGGGGGTGCTGGGGGACATGAGTGGGGGCCTGCTGGCAGGTGCCCTGCACTGCTGGAGGGTGGGGGTGCTGGGGGACATGAGTGGGGGCCTGCTAGCAGGTGCCCTGCACTGCTGGGGGGACATGAGTGGGGGCCTGCTGGCAGGTGCCCCTGACTGCTGGGGGGGTGGGGGTGCTGGGGGACATGTGTCGGGGCATGCTGGCAGGTGCATGTCAATGCTGGGGGGGCTGAGGGGACATGAGTGGGGGCATGCTGGCAGGTTCCCTGCACTGCTGGGGGTGGGGTGCTGGGGGATATGTGTTGGGGCCTGCTGGCAGGTGCCTGTTAATTCTGGGTGGGCGGGGGGGCTGGGGGACATGAGTGGGGGCCTGCTGGCAGGTGCCCTGTACTGCTGGGGGGTGGGGGTGCTGGGGGACATGAGTGGGGGCCTGCTGGCAGGTTCCCCTGACTGCTGGGGGGTGGGGGTGCTGGGGGACATGAGTGGGGGCCTGCTGGCAGTTGCCCCTCACTGCTGGGGGGTGGGGGTGCTGGGGTACATGTGTGGAGGCCTGCTGGCAGGTGCCCTGCACTGCTGGGGGGTGGGGGTGCTGGGGGACATGTGTGGGGGCCTGCTGGCAGGTGCCCCTGACTGGACTGCTGGGGGGGGGGTGCTGGGGGACATGAGTGAGACATGAGTGGGGGCCTGCTGGCAGGTGCCATGCACTGCTGGGGGGGTGGGGGGGCTGGGGGACATGAGTGGGGGCCTGCTGGCAGGTGCCCCTGACTGCTGGGGGGTGGGGGGGCTGGGGGACATGAGTGGGGGCCTGCTGACAGTTGCCCCTCACTGCTGGGGGGTGGGGGTGCTGGGGTACATGTGTGGAGGCCTGCTGGCAGGTGCCCTGCACTGCTGGGGGGTGGGGGTGCTGGGGGACATGTGTGGGGGCCTGCTGGCAGGTGCCCCTGACTGCTGGGGGGTGGGGGTGCTGGGGTACGTGAGTGGGACATGAGTGGGGGCCTGCTGGCAGGTGCCCTGCACTGCTGGGGGGTGGGGGTGCTGGGGGACATGAGTGGGGGCCTGCTGGCAGGTGCCCTGCACTGCTGGGGGGTGGGGGTGCTGGGGGACATGAGTGGGGGCCTGCTGGCAGGTGCCCTGCACTGCTGGGGGGTGGGGGTGCTGGGGGACATGAGTGGGGGCATGCTGGCAGGTGCATGTCAATGCTGGGGGGGTGGGGAGTTTGGGGGGACATGAGTGGGGGCCTGCTGGCAGGTTCCCCTGACTGCTGGGGGTGGGGGTGCTGGGGGACATGAGTGGGACATGAGTGGGGGCCTGCTGGCAGGTGCCCTGCACTGCTGGGAGGTGGGGGTGCAGGGGGACATGAGTGGGGGCCTGCTGGCAGTTGCCCCTCACTGCTGGGGGGTGGGGGTGCTGGGGTACATGTGTGGAGGCCTGCTGGCAGGTGCCCTGCACTGCTGGGGGGTTGGGGTGCTGGGGGACATGTGTGGGGGCCTGCTGGCAGGTGCCCCTGACTGCTGGGGGGGGGGTGCTGGTGGACATGAGTGGGGGCCTGCTGGCAGGTGCCCTGCACTGCTGGGAGGTGGGGGTGCAGGGGGACATGAGTGGGGGCCTGCTGGCAGTTGCCCCTCACTGCTGGGGGGTGGGGGTGCTGGGGTACATGTGTGGAGGCCTGCTGGCAGGTGCCCTGCACTGCTGGGGGGTTGGGGTGCTGGGGGACATGTGTGGGGGCCTGCTGGCAGGTGCCCCTGACTGCTGGGGGGTGGGGGTGCTGGGGGACATGAGTGGGGGCCTGCTGGCAGGTGCCCTGCACTGCTGGGTGTGCTGGGGGACATGAGTGGGACATGTGTGGGGGCCTGCTGGCAGGTTCCCTGCACTGCTGGGGGGATGGGGGGCTGGGGGACATGAGTGGGGGCCTGCTGGCAGGTGCCCCTGACTGCTGGGGGGTGGGGGTGCTGGGGGACATGAGTGGGGGCCTGCTGGCAGGTACCCTGCACTGCTGGGTGTGCTGGGGGACATGAGTGGGACATGTGTCGGGGCCTGCTGGCAGGTGCCTGTCAATGGTGGGGGGTTGGGGGACATGAGTGGGGGCCTGCTGGCAGGCGCCCTGCACTGCTGGGGGGTGGGGGTGCAGGGGGATGTGTGGGACATGAGTGGGGGCCTGCTGGCAGGTGCTCCCGACTGCTGGGGGGGTTGGGGTGCAGGGGGATATGTGTGGGACATGAGTGGGGGCCTGCTGGCAGGTGCCCCTCACTGCTGGGGGTTGGGGGTCCAAAGGGACATGTGTAGGACATGAGTGGGGGCCTGCTGGCAGGTGCCCCTCACTGCTGGGGGGGTGGGGCTGCTGGGGGACATGTGTGGGGGCCTGCTGGCAGGTGTCCTGCACTGCTGGGGGGTGGGGGTGCTGGGGGACATGTGTGGGGGCCTGCTGGCAGGTGCCCTGCACTGCTGGCGGGTGGGGGTGCTGGGGGACATGTGTGGGGGCCTGCTGGCAGGTGCCCTGTACTGCTGGGGGGTGGGGTGCTGGGGGACATGTGTGGGGGCCTGCTGGGGGGTGGGGGTGCTGGGGGACATGTGTGGGGGCCTGCTGGCAGGTGCCCTGCACTGCTGGGGGGTGGGGGTGCTGGGGGACATGTGTGGGGGCCTGCTGGCAGGTGCCCTGTACTGCTGGGGGGTGGGGTGCTGGGGGACATGTGTGGGGGCCTGCTGGGGGGTGGGGGTGCTGGGGGACATGTGTGGGGGCCTGCTGGCAGGTGCCCTGCACTGCTGGGGGGGTGGGGGTGCTGGGGGACATGTGTCGGGGCCTGCTGGCAGGTGCCTGTTAATGCTGGGGGGGAGGGGGTACTGGGAGACATCAGTGGGGGCCTGCTGGCAGGTGCCCCTGACTGCTGGGGGTGGGGGTGCTGGGGGCCATGAGTGGGACATGAGTGGGGGCCTGCTGGCAGGTGCCCTGCACTGCTGGGGGGTGAGGGTGCTGGGGGACATGAGTGGGGGCCTGCTGGCAGGTGCCCTGCACTGCTGGGGGGTGAGGGTGCTGGGGGACATGTGTGGGGGCCTGCTGGCAGGTGCCCCTGACTGCCGGGGGTGGGGGTGCAGGGGGACATGAGTGGGGGCCTGCTGGCAGGTGCCCCTGACTGCTGGGGGGTGGTGGTGCAGGGGGACATGTGTGGGGGTCTGCTGGCAGGTGCCCCTCACTGCTGGGGGTTGGGGGTGCAAGGGGACATTTGTGGGACATGAGTGGGGGCCTGCTGGCAGGTGCCCCTCACTGCTGGGGGACATGTGTGGAGGCCTGCTGGCAGGTGCCCCACACTGCTGGGGGGTTGGGGTGCTGGGGGACATGTTTGGGGGCCTGCTGGCAGGTGCCCCGCACTGCTGGGGGGTGGGGGTGCTGGGGGACATGTGTGGGGGCATGCTGGCAGGTACCCTGCACTGCTGCGGGGTGGTGGGGCTGGGGGACATGTGTGGGGCCTGCTGGCAGGTTCCCTGCACTGCTGGGGGGTGGGGGTGCAGGGGGTCATGCGTTGGTGATCAGTAGTGCAAGGTGACATGTGGCTTGGCTGGGGGGGCATGTCCATGGTGGATGGGCAGCCTGTGGGACATAACCAGGGGTGGGGGGGTAGTCCCCTGTGGTGTGGGCTGCCTGCAGGTGCCGTAGAGGGAACACCTGGGAGGACCCACACTGCCAATTCACGTGTAGGACTCCCCGGCACCCCCGAAATACACGTACCCTGCTGAAATCGCGTGTGAGACTTCCCGCGAACCCCAGGAATACATGTACCCCACTCGCACAGGGCCAATCACGTGTGAAACTCCACACGTACCCCAGAAATACACGTTCCCCACTCGCACAGGCCCTTTCGCGTGTGAACTTCACGCGAACCCCAGAAATACACGTACCCGGATCCAATCGCGTGTGAGACTTCACGCGAACCCCAGTTATACAAGTACCCCGCTCGCCCAAGGCTTATCGCGTGTGAAACTTCCCACACACCCGCATGTCCGTGTTTGTTGCGTACCCCTTTGCACGTCATTTGTCCTAGAGGGACACAGTATGGGACAATCATAGTTGTATGTACATGCTTTTTGTTAGCGCACATTTGTTTCATGCGCAGGGACGCTACCGCCTGCCTTCGTGTGGCAGATGTGTTTAGGCCTGTGCGCGTCTTAGCCCGTGCGCTGGTGTGCCCTATTCGATTCCATGAATACATGTTGTAGGCGAGCGTGTGGGCGTTCCGCGCACTTGCCTTGTGTACTTCCCCCGTGACGCCCACATTTTCACGCGTTGTTCCCCATTCCGCGTGTCACACCCCGTGTTACACCTACTTTTGTTGTGTGCGCCGCACTATGTGCGCTTTCGCTGTGCGCTTAGCGCACGCTGTTTGAAAGCGTGTGCGCCAGCGTGCGCCAAACAGGATTTCAGCGCACATCCATGGATTTCCACGCGCACGGACTTCCATGAATCGCTGTGCGCGGGTTTCGCTGCGATTTTTGCCCTGGCACTGCGATTCGCACGCTTTCGTACGCTTGCGCTGAAAATTTCAGCGCACATTAATTCCATGAATCGGCCTCATAATAGGAATACCATTCCTAACAGAATCCTACCTGTCCCTAAGTCTATGAGGGGTTTCCCTGCCTCAACAAAACTAAAGAACATCTGTGTCAGGATAATAAACAAAACGTCATGTGTCCAGAAACCCTAAACTGACCCTTACACTCTAAACTCAATATAACATGTACAAGGGGATTTCTGTCATCCATACACTTGTAGATTTCTGTCAAAGTTCTAAACATAAAGTGTTAAGGTGTAGAATAGAAAAGGAATAAAAGTTCCACTAGAGAAAGAGATCCTCCCTTCCCCTATGTTTCTTCTAGTCTTTTACTGTCTATCCGGTGCCTCCGGACACAGGTCTCCACCCCTGCGTTTTGCCTTTCTACCAATATTTCATTTCAGTTTCAAGGTGGGCATTTCCTCCCTTGAGCTTCTTCGCTTGTTATACTTCCATAGTCCTAATGAATATACCTTTTCCCCTTGATTCCTTCTCTGTTCAATATTCCCCACTTTTACACAGTTCAACTTTATTCCAGGGGGATAAATCCTCCCTTGAGTTTCCTTTAAATACACAGTCCATTAGAATGTTCAGTTTCTCACACCATGTTTCTCTAGCAACTTAATGGGGGTATCGTTCTTCCCTTTTCGATCTACTGTTCTTCTTTTTGTCCCTAGCATACTCTCCTAGCTATACACACACAAACACTTCATAGGTAAAGAATACAATATATATAGTTATAAATCAATATGTAAGAGCAACTAAATCCCTATAAAAACGAGTATATGCTGTCACATGGATATGTGGATGATATTTATCCAACAAAATATTCACTGGTCAAAAATCAAACTGTACATATAAAACAGCCAAAATAATACATATAAATAGAGCAGAAATGTTTTTCTCCAAAATTTGTTACAAAAATAAATCACAAATATGCTGAGGATGGAGGTGCAATTGACTAGTGGCGCTAGTCAGCCCAGTCATAGGGGACTAGTTATGCCAACTAGTGTACTGTAAGTCAAATATATCTGACGTGTGCATCATTATTTGTGTCTTCTTCAAGCAAACCGCGAGGTGTATACATTTTAAGATGGCCGCCGTAATGAAAATCGCACCTCCAGGGCAGTGATTGCGCCTCTGGTAGCTGATTGGCTAGTCATCTGCATTTGACCAATTGAGGGCCATCGGCAGGTGGAAGCTGGCACTCAAACAAGGCTCCTGTCTGAGCCTCACAATCATTTTGCTGTGGAAGCCCAGGAGCAGGAGCTTCCCTTCACTTGTGCGCTGCATTAGCAGCATACTTAACTGATCCGACCATTAGAAATACTAAGGTAAGCCCATGCACTTAATCTGCTGCACTCGATTTATGGTCCAGACGGAAGCCGGCCCCCAACAAAGGCACACAAACAAGGCTCCTGTCCCAGCCTCTTGGAGCCGTAAGGTCTGAAGGACTGAGGCCCGGAGAGTCTTCTATTGTCTGATCAACACCCGTGGCATCTGACTACTTGGCACGTGACTATGTAATTAACAGTCACACTGGTAAGCAAAACTGTTTGCCCCACTTACATCTCCCAACCTCCTAGTCAAAGTATCCACAGCGCCCTTGAACCCTAACTTCATAATTTTGCCCTACGCATATGTATACTGTCCTATGCCACCTACGCAATAACAGCTTCCTATACTTGACAACACTACCATGCCGCATCTCGTAGATAAACCTCTCCACTCACTAAAACTTTGGTACGCCCAAATGCTAAGTGAAACTACCGTCTTTACTGCTGTGCGTTCATTTAAAAGCAAATTGGGATCCTGATGCAACCATTACAGCCAAGCATCTACTATCCCTCTCTGGGCACCTTTTGCATTACCACCGCCCATGCACTCCGTCTGAACTGCTGCTCCCACCCTAGACTCTACTGCCACGATCATAAATGACTGTTCAAACTTGTGCACTCCACCACAGCAATTAGCGCGACCCCCTTACCTTGCCGTGCTCAGCTGAACGTCCTTGAATGCCTTAACTGGCAGTCATTACCAGCTAACATTATTATTGTTATTAACATTGTCACTTTCGTCAACTGTCTAGCCGAGCGGAATACCTAATAATAATTTGACATTTATATAGCGCTACAAACCCTCAGGTATCTGAGCGCTGCTTATTATTACCCACGGTGTGTGGTGCTCATTTATCGGCCTCGGAAGGATGAAAGGCTGAGTTTGGCCCCGCCGGGATTCGAAGCCGGATGTCAAAGCGAGCGCTCTACTCGCTGTGCCACTTGACCGACATGAATGTCTAAACCTCTATCCCTGCAATTAGCCAATGTCGTCATTATTGATAGCATTTTCTCATCTGTCCAAATGACACATTGTCCTATATTCACAATCAGTGATCACTCTGAGTACAATTCAACTCCTACTTTGCTGCGCTCAGATGAATGTCTTTGATTGCCTCAACCTGCATAATCATTATCAGCCAACGCTATCATAGCTATTAGTCTTTCTATTTCCTGTGATTTGCACAGCTGTGGCTAATGCCCATATGAATGTCTAAACTTGAAAGCGAGGCTAACCTAGTCACAAATGCCTGCCTATCCTGCGTTGCTGAACGTTGCATTGCCCGCCGTAAATATTTGGTCGACTCCCCACTCTCACCACCAGACTTGGTGAAGTGCTTATCTACTCAGGACTATCCTGCACCGGACCATTCTCCTTAATTACACAATATAGCGACTGAGACAACTATCAGTGTGCACCTTTATTCTGACATTGATCTGCCAACTCCTAGAACTCCCATGGACACCACTAGCCTAGAGGCCTGGCCCTGTTCTGAAGGCTCCTTCATCAAGATTGGGAATGGCGTTGCCTGCCTATGTTGTGCTTGACACTGCCCCCTCCCATGCCCAACTCCCTTCCTCAACAAAACTCCTCCGTTCCCAGCACTAGTACTCACACCTGACATCATCCAATCCACTCAGGGTAAAGTGTCTCAATGCTTTACTGACAAAGCCCGCTGCCCCGGGTCACGTCCACCTGACGGTCCTACAAGGAGACACAGACTATCCTCCCATACCAATATCCTGTTCACTGCCCATACCTTACAGAAACCCCAGACATTTGACATAAGACTTTGTCAACATACCCACACATTCCATAGACTGACTTTCAAGAAAACTCAAGCTGTCCTCTCGAATTAACCAACACCACACCCAACGTCCTATCAAAGCCTACCCACACACCTACTACAACACACTGAAACTGGACTCGTTGCACTTCAGACTTTGAGTCAGCACCATGCCAGAAAAACCATAAATATGCCACCTCTAGAAGCCAACCATACCAACTCCTACAATACAAACACCACCTCCCTCAGCTGACAAACCTAAATGCCCCATCAATACTAGCTCACTTACTAAAGAATCAACTAACCACAATGAGTCCATACATTTAAAAAGCACCCTCGTCAATGCAAGATCAGTCACAGCCCATGCCTTAGACATCGCAGACGTCCTCAAAACTAATAATCTAGACTTTATCGCAGTCACAGAAACCTGGCTACACACAGCCTCAGGCCCATTCCTATCCCTAGCCATACCAGAGGACAACTCCATCTATAGGAAGGACAGAACAACAGCTAAAGGAGGTGGAGTGGCTCTAATAGCTAAAAACGCCCTACGCATAAGAACTCTAGCCGAGCACCCATTCTCTTCCGGTGAAGCTATTACCCTAAAAATATCAATCACACATGCTTGCACTCTGACTCTCCACATTGTTTATAGGCCTTCTGGCCCTACAGCCTCTTTCGAAGAGGACATCACTGACCTATTAGCTTACAACACGAAACCCCAGTCTAAAATTATCATTCTAGGGGACTTCAATCTTGGATTGACTGATCCTCTTGACTCCCATGCTGGTCTCCTAACCAACTCTATGATTGCTCAAGGGTTTAGGCAAAGAATCTGCTGCCCTAACCACAAAAAGGGACGTATCCTAGATTGGATCGCTGACTCCAACTGCGTCTCAGACATCCTTTCCATCACCTCAGCTCCCTGGTCAGATCACAACATTATAATGTTCTCCACCACCTTATCTATCAAAACCCCAAAACTCACCCCTCTACTACCGAAGGCACATTCTTGAAGTCTGAAAAAGATTAATCGTGATAACATGCTACCGCTCTCATCGCCTATACTGGATACGATCAACCTGGACACTAACCCACCAGCATTGGTCAGTTCATACAATAATGTCATGATTGAAGCCATTGAGAAAGTAGCCCTCTTGAAAGTTAAAAAAGCCAAACCTCTAGCACATATCAACCCTTGGTTCAGCTCTGATCTCCAAACTTTGTATGCATCCATAAGGGCTGATGAAAGTACTTGGGCTAAATCTTTGACATTTGATAACAAAGCCTTCTTCCAGATAACCAACAACTGTAATGTAGCAATCGTCAAAGCTAAAAGGGAACTTTACAACCAAAGTTTCCAGAATGTCCAATCAAATTATATGCCATTCTCTGCAAGCTTGAATCACCTGCCCCCTCGCCAGACCATTCCTCCAAAGACATAAAATGGTGCTCTAAGGTACAAGATGCCCTAGCAGACAAAATTGCTCTATTACAAAATAAAAAAGAACAAAAAAAGTCAAACTTAACCCAGACCTGAACACGCCCCGTGCTACAGAATTACACATAGCGAGCAAATTCACATTCAGGCATGTGTCTATACTTGAAACCACCAATATCAAAGGTCTTAAACCGTCAAGATGCAAGGGTGACATCTGCCCTGCAACCTTGATGAAAGAATGTACTAAAGAACTAGCACCCTTCATAATCTGCCTCATCAACATCTCCTTTGCCACCAATACAGTACCAGATGACAAAAGAATCATGTGTACTACCATTATTTAAAAAAAAAAAAAACAGCCAGGGCCCCACTATCCCCACAATTTTCCGACCCATCACTACAATTCCATTTCTATTAAAAATTCTTAACCGTGCAGCCCATCTGCAGATCTAGAAATTTCTGGAATCCAACAATCTTTAAGGGCTGAGACAATCCGGGTTCAGACCTTGTCATTGCACTGAAACGGCTTTCCTGGATGTAAAAACACAAATGGACCAATTCAAGGACAAAAGAGACGGGTGTATCCTCCTTTTACTAAACCTCTCCGCAGCCTTTGATTTGATCTTTCACAGAATCTTATGCCCATTTCTACCCTGAAGCTAGTAAATGGATCGAATCCTTTCTCTTGAACCAGACCATGAGAGTCTTCTCGAACACCTCAGCGCCCCCCCCAGTCCTAGTGACTTGCGGCATACCACAAGGTTCCTATGTTTCCCCTACCTTTTACAATGCTTTCACAAAACTTCTATTTGACAAACTTGACAAAATGGGTATCTCGTATACTAACTATGAGATGATACTGAAATACTTATACCTATCACAGGATGCCACACCACTGATACAAAAAATCTTAACGGAATCTATCTTGCAATCCAGGCTTGGATGGCGCAAAATGGATTATGCCTCAACGACGACAATACCAAGCTAATTCTAATTAGTAATACATCCAAGTTAAACAATCTTCCTCAACCATACAAATCATTCAACATTGATGGTAATGCTATTACTGTCACAAATGAAATAAAAACTTTAGGGGTCTATATCGACTTGGCCCTTACACTAAACAGACAGGTTAATGTCATTTGCTCATCCTCAGCTTATATATCAAAATTAATAAGAGCTAGGAGGCCCTTCCTCTCATCTGACAATAGCATCACCATAGACAGAGCTTTGATTCTCTCTAGGATAGATTATTGTAACTCGCTCTTTGCAGGTACTAGCAACAGAAACATCCGAAAACTGCAAATAGTTCAAAATAACGCCATCAGAGCTCCACTGAATATACCCAAGAATTAACACATTTCGTCTACTAGGTGAAACATCCACTGGCTCCCAGTCCAAGACAGGATTAATTTTAAAATCCTCACTCTCGCACATAAATGTCATACTAAGAATGCACCTGCCTACCTCAGAAACCTAATCAACAAAACTCCAATAGACTTACACGTTCCTCATATGCCAACTACATTGCGATGCCAAGATTCAGAAGACAGAAAGCCGGCGGCTCAAGCTTCCCTGTAATAGCAGCTAAACGGTGGCATACCCTCCCCATTCAACTGAGAAATGACACATCCTTATGGTAATTCCGGAAAAGTCTACAGACCCCCCTATTCAGCCTCGATTCTCAACCATAAGCAGAAAAATCATATGAACATTGGAGGATACAACTGCTGCTCTTGCCATTCTACATAGCCTTTCTCTAATTTAATGTGTATTCCTGCCTATGAGTTAATAATGAACATGCATTTGATTAACTAACTGTTTAACTGTTTTTACGAAACACAAAAATGTGACCGTGAGCCTAAGTTTTTAGCGCCTAAATGCCTAGTGGCTGCGAGCGCTTTATAAATGCACAAATACATAAATAAATTAATATAATATATTATGCAAAGCTTCTGACTTTATACATTTTGAGACCAAACTATGGATCTCTGAAGCGAATGTGTCGTAAAACTCCCCCCGTCTCACCTGGGATCGCTTCTTGCTCTGTTCCGTGGGAGGATTCCTCTTGTGGACGGATCGGGTCCTGTATAGGCTCGTTCGAGTCTCGTCCGGCTGCAGAGCGCGTTCAGCGTTCTGGGAAGGACGCTGTTCCAGGATGTCCAGGAAAAAAGGTAGCAGTCGCTAGGAATGAGGATTCCGGGAGCAGATTAGAGGGAAGGGGTGAAAGGAAGGAAGAAGGAACCAGGAACTAGGAATAGTGGATTCGCCAAACAGCACACACACGTCAAGTCACTACCTAATGATAGCGTTGAGACGCGCTGAGCCGCAGGGGCGTGGCCAATTTATAGAATGTGCCATGTGCGACGTGAAGGCTGGTGCGAGGCAAGTCGCTTGGCGTGGCCATGTTGGGAGTGACAAAGAATACAAGCCTCGTCGCGATAAGGACCAGGAAGTCCAGAAGAGGCAAGTTCTATGGGTCATGACAGCATGCCTCCTCCGAAGACCTGTTCCACCAGGTTTTCCCGGGTGTATGAGATGGAATCTTCCAAGCAATCGAGGAGTATTTAAGTTAGAAACTGGCGCTGGTCTTCTTTTGGAATCTGCATAAAGCTTAGTGCGTGTTTGGGCCTCTTTCGATTGTTCCTTGGCTTCCTTGTGTATGTTGATGAGAGTCTGTATCCATGAGTCGAGAGTAGGTACTGGAGTGGGATGTGGAGGAGCAGAAGGTAAAACGGACGGGTGAAAACCTTGACAGCAATATAAAGGGCTGACCTTGAGTGCTGAGTGATCGGAATTGTTGTAGGAAAACTCGGCCAGGGGTATGAGGAGAGACCAGTCATCCTGAACCTTGGCAGCAAAAGAACAAAGATATTGCTCCAGAGTTTGATTTACACGTTCCGTAGCTCTGTTGGTTTGTGGGTGATAACCTGATGAGAGCGCGTTTGATCCCTAGAATACGACACAGATGTTTCCAGAATTGTGAGACGTATTGAGGTCCTCGGTCTGATATAATCTTGGAAGGAAGTCCATGAAGATGGAAAATATGTTCCACGAAGATTCCAGCAAGTTCTGAGGAGGATGGTAGTTTATACAAAGGTGCAAAATGAGCCATATGAGTGAACAAGTCTATGGTTACCATGATGGTCGTGTATCCTCAGGAAGGTGGTAATTCCACAATGAAGTCTGTAGCAATAAACTCCCATAATCTTGTTGGCAGCGATGGTTGCAGTAGAAGACCCGCCGGTCTCTTGTTATCATGTTTGTTTTGACTGCAGATAGCACAAGCCTTGACGTACTGTTGTACGTCAGTTTTCATTCGAGGCCACCAAAACTGTCTTTGTATAAAACGGAGGGTGTTAGTTATACCACGATGACCGGAGTTAAGGGTATCAAGGCAGAGGTTTATTATTCTTTGTTGTAATTTCTGCGAAGGATTGACCAGTCATTGTCCTTGAATAGATATTCTTCCTTAACTGTTAGATTCCAAGGATTCTTCCTTGAAATATCCTTCCAGAGGACTGGGTTTGCACTTGGATTTCTTCCAGGAGGTTGATTGCTTGAGCTACAAAGATAGTGTGGGGAAACATCTTACGATAGGCCTTGTCCTCAGTGGCTACGTTGTCAGGACGTCGAGATAAGGCATCAGCAATCATGTTTTGTGATTCGGGAACATGAGTCATTTGGTTTTTTGGTACTGGGCAAAGAAGTAGGCTCAACACGCCTGACGACTGTTCCTGCACTCCAACGACTGTAGAATTTGGAGATTCCGATGATCTGTGCGGACCTGAACTGGATATCTAGCACCCAGAAGTAGGTGTCGCCATTCAGTGAAGGCTTGGCAGATGGCCAGCAGTTCCTTCTCCAAGACGTAATAGTGTGTCTCGCTGGGAGTCAGGGTTCGTGAAAGGTAAGCAATGGGGTGTTCCAGTCCATCCTCAAGTTCCTGTTTCAAGACCGCCTCTATGGCGTAGTTAGAGGCATCCGTTTCCACTAGGAATGGGCGATTTATGTCGGGCTGGGTCAGGATGGGGGCTTGCGTGAACTCTGTCTTCAATCGTTGGAATGCTTTATCTTGCGGCGTAGACCAGATAAAGGGGGTGTTGTTCTTCAATAGAGCAACAATCGGCTGAACGATCTCGGAAAAGGTAGAAATAAACTTCCGGTAGAAGTTGGCAAGCCCCAGGAAGGATTGAACTTGTTTCACAGATGTGGGAGCGGGCCAAGCCAGTATGGACTTTACCTTTGAAGGGTCCATACCAATTCCTTCTGGGCTAAGGATTAATCCTAGGTAGTGAACAGAAGTAACGTGAAACAAGCATTTTTCGGGTTTGGCTAACAGTTTGTGTTCACAAAGTCGCTGTAGTACTGCCTTTACATGTTCTTCATGTTTTAGAGGATCCTTGGAAAAAATCAATATATCATCCAAATAGACAATGACGAAGAGGAACAACATATCAGAGAACACCCTATCCATAAAACACTGAAAGACTGCGGGAGCATTGGCTAGTCCAAAAGGCATGACTAGGTATTCATAGTGACCAAAGGGTGTTCTAAAGGCTGTTTTCCATTCGTCTCCTTCCCAGACACGGATTAAGTGGTAGGCACCCCGGAGATCCAACTTCGTGAATATTACGGCGCCTCTCACAGCTTCCAGGATATCCGAGATCAGGGGCAGTGGATACCGATCTTTGAGGGTGCATTGATTTAAGCCTCGATAGTCGAGGCAAGGTCTGAGTTCCTTGGTATCCTTCTTGGGAAGGAAGAACGACGAAGCACCCGCTGGAGATTGAGGGTCTTATGGTGCCGTTTTCAAGATTGGTGTCTAGCTATTCCCGAAAGGCCTTTTTCTCAGGTTCGGAAAGAATGCACATTCTGCCGAAGGGAATTACAGCTGAGGGATCTGTATCTATGGCACAGTCTTCGGGCCTGTGAGGGGGTAAGGCTTGGACTATGGCAGTAGAAAATACATCAGCATATCCCTGATAGGCCTCTGGAACTTGTACGATATTGGAAACCATGAGTGGTTTTTCTTGGTCTCTTGGTGGTTCTTTAGGAGTTATCGAGGAGGGATCCAGGGATAGACAGTGGGACATACAGAACTCTGAGCCCAGGAATAATGATCCTGCTGTCCAATTGATATACGGATTGTGCTTTTGTAACCAGGGCATACCCAAAACCATGGGGTAATGGGCTGACTTAATGATGTCGAATGTAATCCGCTCTTGATGATGGTTTATGGAAAGTTGGATCTCTTTAGTCTGCTGGCTTATGGGTCCTGAAGAGAGGGGTCTTCCGTCAATTGCTTCCACCGGCTGCATGGTGTTTCATGCCTCGTACAGAATATGACGACTAACAACCCAGTCTTGATCAATGAAAATTCCCATAGCTCCGCAGTCCACCAAGGCCAGAATGGGATAGGGTCTTGTCTTTGGAGGGTGACAGGAAGGCCTGTAGTATCACCTAACTGTTTTGTCCAGGAGAGTTCAAGGATGGAATTGATGTGGAGCAAACAACTCTCTCCCGACACCTCGCTCCATCTAGGATCGGGAGCTGGCGTTTCCCGAACGCCGTGGAGGGGCTAGAGGGCATTCTCTAACAAGGTGTTTATCCGAGGCACAATACATGCACAGGCCTGTGTGGATCCTTCTCATCCTTTCTTGAGGGGAAATAGGCCCACGGAAGGCTCCTATTTGCATGGGTTCCGGATCTATGTCAGGGGTTGGGACAGAATCGGTTTTAACAGAGGTCTCCAGGGAATTCTTTTGAAAGGGTGTCTTGGTCTTTCTTCTTTCAGCCTTTCTTTCCGGGATGCGGAAGTCTATTTGCATGGCTAAATCCATAAGAGCCTGGAATGAACTAGGACGAGCCACCCTGGCTAATTCATCCTTAATGTCCTCGTTTAGACCCCTGCGAAATAGAGTGAAACTTGCTTCTGAGGACCAATCCGCTTCCTTGGCCAGTTGTTTAAATCTAGTAACATACGTTAGCATATCCTGAGTACCCTGTCGGAAATCAAGTAACCGTTCCTGAGCAGTAAAAACCTGTTCTGGGCGGTCGAACATAGTCTTGAGTGCCTGAATGAATCCATCATAATCATCCAATGCGTTCCCTGTGAGGTGCGAGATTATGAAGCCCACCTTCGCCCTAGATGTTGAAAAATAATAGGGCTTGAAAGTAAAATGCACCAAGCAGGAATCCACGTAAGGATTTTGCCGTGCCATCATATTTGTCTACCACTCCACCCAGTAACACACTGTCCTTGTTAGCGGGGTCGCGAGACAAAACAAGCAGCCTTAACGCAGCATTCTCAGCCTTTAAGTTCTGTACTTCAGTTGTGAGCTCTTGCATGCCACGCATAAGGTCCTGGACTGCTTTCTCCATAGCAGTACCAGTGTCGGTCGTTTGGCGTCGCAAACTGTCGTAAATCTCCCCCGTCTCACCTGGGATCGCTTCTTGCTCTGTTCCGTGGGAGGATTCCTCTTGTGGACTGATCGGGCCTTGTATAGGCTCGCTCGAGTCTCGTCCGGCTGCAGAGCGCATTCAGAGTTCCGGGAAGGCCGCAGTTCCAGGATGTCCAGGAAAAAAGTAGCGGTCGCTAGGAATGAGGATTCCGGGAGCAGATTAGAGGAAAGGATTGAAAGGAAGGAAGAAGGAACCAGGCACTAGGAATAGTGGATTCGCCGATCAGCACACACACGTCAAGTCACTACCTAATGATAGCGATGAGACGTGCGGGGCGTGGCCAATTTATAGAACGTGCCGTGTGCGACGTGAAGGCTGGTGCGAGGCAAGTCGCGGCCATGTTGGGAGTGACAAAGAATACAAGCCTCGTCGCGATAAGGGCCAGGAAGTCCAGAAGGGGCAAGTTCCTGACAATATGTCAATAACAGTATTAGCAATTACAATGCATGCCCTAAAAGTATGACTCGTCAGATATTCTTGCTGGACCAAAGTGCTATATAAGATTCAAAAGTAAACAAGGCTCGAATGATTCACACACTAGTTTCGGTGACCAAATATATTAAACTGCCTTCCTCAGGGCCCCATAGCCACTCCAGACTCCTACAGTTGACAAAACAAAACATAGATAACTATCCTAATAAGATTTATGTTTGTCTCACACACACACACACACACACACACACACACACACACACACACACACACACGTGGGTCCTCTCAAAGCATCAAAGAGATCCATGTTTGTGTGTTCCTAGCTATGAATATTAGCGACAGTACTGGAATCAATTATTTAAGCTTCATGTCATAAATTAAACCAAATGATATACTATGGCCTCGGCACACACCATCGTGCACCATCCATGCATAATCCAATACAAAATTTAAAAAATGCCAGAATTAAAGGAATAATGAAAAATCAAGAAGTGAAGGAGCACAAGAGGGTTCAAGAAAAGACACTATGCCTAGTTAAACTCAATTAAACAAGTTCCATGCACTAAGCCACTACGTGCAATGTTGTATAAATCATCACACATGCATGCATGCATGCTAGACCTCCAAACAATGTGGACACCAATTGTCAGTGGAAAAAGGATACTGAAAACCACTGATAACCAAAATAACATCAGACATACCCGCAAGTGACACTACTGACATGTCGTCTCAGGAACAAAACTAATGCTTGGATCCGATCGGCAAAGCCAATAAAATTAAAAACATGAATAGTCACAATGAATCTGATGAAATGCACAACCCAAACGCTATACAGAACTACAGTAAGCACACCACGTTTACTCACAACATAGATTCTGATAATGAGGAGCCATTCTGAAAACATGGGCCACCAGCGCCACTGCGAGAATTAAATATTTCTAAACGCGTGCGTGATGTGCAATAATAAATCATTAAGGAAAAGGGGCAGATCCATGTTGTTTAACTGCATGGTGGCGCCATATTAGAATGATAAAGAACAATACAGGAGTGTCAAGGATGTAATTCAGCGAATAATTGTCAATGCAATTCACACCAAAGAAATTTGAATAATAAATTGTACACTAAAAAATAACAAACCGAAAAGTGATTGAGAGTAGATGAAACCCCCAAAATCATTACAGAGTAGAACAATGACGGTTAAGCAAAAAATGATAAACCATTAGTATGCATAATGAACCTGATTTCACAGTGGAAGCCATATCTCAATAGCCCACTGTAATGCAAAAATGGCTAAAAAGAAAAAGAAATGGGGTATTCAAGCATTCCCTGAGGGAAAGCATGAAATTGAAGGCTGTACTCCTGTCCAAACAATGGCTGGGGGTATGAAGATGATATTAAGAAAAGAAAAAAATGCAATCGTCCACCACTTAGATAGATCTGTAATAAAGACTACAAAGGCATACAGAGAAATCAAAAAACTACAATAAAACTGACCAATCCATATCCTCATCAATATCATCTACATTTGATTGAAGGCAGTAAATCCATTTTTGTTCCAAGCGGTAGACCCGTTCTTCTCGGATTCCCAGACTCTTTTCGCTGCTATATTTATCTATTACCACCCAATGCAAATATTCTTCTGAGTGGTTCATCAACTCGAAATGCTCGGCCATTGGAGCCATTTCCATAGCATTAAGAATTCTGGATCTATATTCAAAATGCATAGATTCACTGGGAGCATAGTTTTCCCACATAATATTTGACACAGGAGCAGATCACAGCATAAATCACCTGTGGGGTCTTACAGTTAGTAAAGTGAATATATTTCCATTCTTTACCTTTGGCTTCAAATGCATCTGTTTGTTTTGTATAAAAGGCACACTGAACAATTCCCACATCTGTAGTGTCCTTTCAGAGCAAGCAGACCTAGTAGGGATCGGGTGTTCTTGTCTCCCTTGGTGTCATCCCTTGTTGCATGAAGAACTAACCTAATCCAACACCTTTCTTAAATGCAAACAATAGTTTGGCCAATTCAGGGGTTGCAACCTGCAGAATATAGCAGTTTCTATTAATCAGGTTGTGAAAATGATTACTTAGATGGCAATATGTAGTCACAAATACAATATCGGTGTTAGGGACTTTCGATTTCTGTGCCAGGTGCTGTTCCCTCTGAGAAAAAGCAGGACAAGATACCCTTGAGTGTCCGTGCGCTTTAGAAATCTGCTTAACATAACAGGCTTGCTTGATTGAATGTTTCAAAAAGGTTACAGGGATAGCCACGAGCTGAAAGACGACTTTTCTCCTGCCAGAGTATTTGCAACTTTCTTATTGATCCTCAAAATGGATATGGGTGTTATCTTTTGTATTCGTTTTGATGGTTTCAGGGTTACTTCTCTTCTTACTCATGGTATACTCTCCTGCCAGGATATCACCACTTTCTTTCTTGGGTGCGGGTCCCAGTCTTGCACAGTGCCTGGTGTACGCTCTTGCCAGGGCGTTTATTATCCTTTCATGGATGCAAGTCCCAGACTCACTGTTTGCCTGGTTCACTATCCTTCCAGTGCTTTTCCGTTCCCCACTCACTCTTTCTTTCATCCAAGAAATAATGCTTTTCCAGTATTGGGTCACCAACCCTTTTCTTAGCAAAGTTCTTATTTGTATCAACTCCTCTTGTCCAATATTGGGCCACCACCCCTTTCTTAACACTGTTCATATTTGTATTAATCTCTCTTTCCAAATATTGGGTCACTGACCCTTTAACACTGTTTTTATTTGTATCAAACCTTCCTCTCAAGTATTGGGTCACCAACCCTTTTTTAGCACTGTTCATATTTGTATCAATCTTTCTTCCCAAGTATTCGGTCACTGACCCTTTCTTAACAAAGTTCAAATGTGATTTAGTTTCTCCAATGGTTTAAATTGGGCTCTCTCGCACTGTGTGATGCAGTATGTCTGGTAACCCATTCATTCTCTCTGGGCTTACCGGGCGGCTTCGGCGTTCCTTGCGTCTTTCCTTCTTCTTCCCTTTTTCTCCCTTTGCTCTAGGTGGCTCCAGCTGCCCGAGGCCATAAAGCTGTACACCTCTTCCGGCTTGGTTTTCCTGCACACTGTTTGTGTCAGCCTCCATGCTGCTCCTCAGTTTGTTCGCCTCTGACATTCCGACCGGCATTAGAACAAGTAGCAACAGCTTCAGTCTGTGCCTCTCTCAGATTCTGGTCATAGGTGTGTGTTTTAAACTTCCTGGCATGAGTTGACACTTTCCAAAGACTGGAACACATCATTTGCTCACCGCTTCTCGTCATCCTCATTGTTCCATCCGTCTTCCTCATCTCAGTACCAAAAAAGGGGGAAGGTAAATAAGGGTGTAGGTCAAGAAAACCTAGGAATTCTTTATGTCCCAATAAGCCATACAGGCATATTGTAAAGGCACATGGGTGTAGAATTCACATCCGAAGGATTATTTTTATTCAGTATTTTCCTGTCTGTCTGGAGTTTCTCCTCCTCTATGTAGCCCTCCCACAGATAGCCAGAGTCAGGTAGTTGTTGTCTTTTCCTGGCCATGTAAGAGAAGCTTCCCTCCAGCGAATAAGTGACGATATTGCTAGATTTGTCACAGTTGGTAGTATTGCAGATTATTCTATTTAAACGATTATTCATATCTGTGTTACCTAGCTTATCCCAGTGATGTCCTGGTTCCAACAACCCAAAATGAGCTAACAAAGGTCAGTGATCACTCTCTTCACGAGGAACAAAAAAAAAAAGGGGTCAGGCTCATGAGTAAAAAGTCAATATGAGATGAAAATATAATCAATTGAGGAGGTGCCATTAGCTGAAAACCTTATGTAGTTTCTTGGGTTGTCACCCCGGCCCGGGTTATCACCTTTGCATCGCCCATTCATCATACATAGTCTGTATGTGCCAAGCAATTTGATCAATTCTGTCCCACGTAGATCAAATTAATTTTGTTTAAGAGTAGGGGTTATAAATCCTTATATTTGGCCAAGTATACAAGAATCTTTGAATTGAAATCCCCCATTACTACGCAATTGTAACTAGCTAGATGAATCTCCAAGAGGTTTTTGTGTTAAAACAAATTTCATCTTCATGACAACAAAAACCAACTTAACATCACAGATGCATTAATTAGCATACACTCTAATTCCTCAACTTCCCTTCCACCCCCCGGACCACAAGTCTGCAGCTGAGCCAGTCGATAAAGGTTCCGCTTGTGTGCTTCCCACATTTTCCGTGGCTGTGTGTTCATACCATAAGTTTAAAAATGGCACAGTCGGCGCCACACATTGCTGTAGATCCTCGCTATAATCTAGTCCCTGATTCTATAGTGCATTTTCTCAGGCCCCAGACTCTGCCGCCACCTATTTCTGAAGGTCCCTCCACCATTGCGTTATACTTGGGCCTATTGCATTTTTTCACCGCATGGCAATGCATCTTTTTGCTATTATGTACATCAGGTCTTTTAGTTTATTCAACCATTTGTTTTTACGACTTCTCTTGTAGCAGCCCAAAATTCATGCCTCTGGGGTTAGTTTGTCCAGGTCTATGCCTCCCATAGCTGCCCCTTCAGTGATCTGTGCCCAAAAATGTTGGATTTCGCAGCACCCCCAGAACATATGAGCCATGCCTGCCTCAGTTTCTTTGCATTTGGGGCATTCCTGCACACTTGCTCCCTTGAACTTGGAGATTGCTTTTGGTGTTAGGTACTCTCTGTTGGTTATGTAAAACTGTATGTGTTGTAATCTAGCGTTTCTGAAAACTTTTTTTTATGGTACTGGGTTATGGTCTTCCATGTCTTGTCTTCAAACTCTAAACTCAGTTCCAGTTCCCATTTCATTTTACATTTGAGCTCTTCCTTGGTTGTATTGTCCAGGAGTATTTCATAGAGCCTCGAGATCTCATGGCCTCCCTCAGCTACAGTTAGCATATTCTCTATTGCCTCATGTTCTATTCCACTGTCTTTAATCTCAGGCCATATTTTGGTGAGTGACTCCAGTACAGCTCTGTGCAACAAAAACGGACCCGCTGGTAATCCCGAGTTCTCCTGCAGTTGTTCAAATTATAGGATTCCCTGATCGTTAGTCAGATCACCCAGTGCAGCCACCCCACAGGATTCCCTTCTAGCTCACATCGCTGTGTACTCCCAGGGTCTACGCACCATGGTCGCTGCTATGGGAATTAATGGGGAGGACGTGTCCGCTACTTTTAAGATCCCGCAGGCTCGTTTCCAGATTTGGATACCCAGATTCACTAAATAGGGACTCTTTGGTGTCATACTCGCGGGGACCCAGAGTAGATCTCTAAGATACATTTGAGGGATGGCCGGCTGCAACAGCCTCGTGTCTGTAGTGGCCTCGTCCGCCATCCATTTTGCCACATGTCTAAGTTGTCCCGCCAAAAAATATAATTCAAAGTTAGGTATTTTCAGGCCCCCCCTTTCGTAGGGTCTCTGCAGCACCGACAGTGTGACTCTATGCCTCCCACTCTGCCAAAGGAAGCGCCTACATAGCTTCTCTAAGTCGTTGAAGAATTGCAGAGGGACACTGAATGGGACGCTGCTAAGGCAATGTGATAGCCTAGGTAGCGCTACCAGTTTCAAGGAGAGCGGCCCTCCCAGCCACTGACAATGGTAGTTTACTCCAAAAGTGAATTGATTTTTCTAGACCCTCTCACCCTTCCCGTGTTTAAGGTATGTTCAATTTTCGGGTCCAGATGAATGATGATCCCCAGGTATTTGAATGAGGTTACTTTCCATGGGAGGAGCAAACTAGGGAGCAACCCAACCGTTGCCGTTCCCAAGGCGGCCAGGGGAAAGAGACATGACTTGTCTTTGTTGATGTGGATCCCTGTGTATCTACCAAACCCATCTAGTGTCTCTAGAATGAATGGTAGGATGTGTTCTGGGTTAGTCAAATATAACAGTGTGAAGTCTGCATACATAGACACAATATGGGACTTTCCATTTATCATTATGCCCGTTACACTCACCTGGCTCCCACAGGGGCGTCGGTCGGATCCGGGCGGCTGCAGTCTCCACCAACGTGATGCGTAGTGCAGAGATGACTGACTGGACTGGCCCTCCTAATCTTGTCTGCGTGACCCGTAGAAGTATTCTCCTGCAAGTGGAGGGATGGATTAGCCACCCGTGGATTCAAGTGATGGCACCCCCCACAGTCCTCCCAACTAATCATCTCCGAAGTGCCCTCTCAGCAATCTCACCTTATATTCTTGAACGATGAGCTCTCCATCCTGCATGGATTGCAGGGGCGCGTTGATGCCAGTTACTTCACTGGTTTGAAGGCGTGGGAGATTTCCGGAGAGTATTGACTCTGAGGTTCCTGGCAAGGTCCAGTAAGTATCAAGTTCATAGAGTTCAATATGTCCGATGTTTCACTCTTGTTCCCCCTTCCTTCCTTGTCTTGCAGCTGAGGTCGTGAGAAGATGCTCTCGTGGCAGCTGGTGGCGCTCAGGTAAGAGTATGTATTACCCGACGCTGTCGGGTAAATGTTGCACGTGTTTAAGTGTTGTTTTCTCTCTTTTTGCAGGTGCGGCACATGAAGATGTGGAGAGTTCTAGAATAATGCCTCCAGTGGTAAATCAGGTAAGTCTATGGTGATAAGAGTTATATTTGTTGGTTTTCTCTGCTCACCTTGTTGTTTTCTTTTGTCCCCCAGGTGCCGGAGTTCGGCGAAGAAATGATGGAGGCAACGCCGAATCGAAAGATGCTGCGAGGACTGGGGAGTATGGCGCGGCAGCTGGAGATGCGACGCGTACAGAAATTATGCTCTTTCCAGGTCCGCAGGCGAAATGGATCCGGAATCAAGTGAGGAATTCAAAAACAGTTAGTTTTCTAACCTTGTCCTTTTCTTTCCTCTGTTTTAGGAGCTCCAGATTCGAGGCGGGCGGGGCAGAAGACTGGATGCAGACTGCAGGCACGGTGAGTGTTACGCTGCAGGATGCAAAATAACGCGAAGCGTGTGCTGTTCGGGCATGGTTTAAATAGCCTCCAAAGTAGTTCCAGGTAAGAAGTTCCCTAGAACCACGCCCGAGTAAAAAATAGTCCCTGTAATAAAATAGTCCCATCCAGGCCTCACGTTGGCTTGGACTAACTAGCAGCATGGTCTGCATCAGGTAAGTAAAGTCTATGAGCCTGGCGCCTGTGGCGCCAGGACTGATTTCTATGATGAGCCTGGTGCCTAAGGCGCCAGGACTGAACCCAAACAGCCCCCAGCCGGGGCTGTTGGGGTTTTAATAAGTATCTGGATGCCTGCTCCCGGAGCTGATGGGCTTTGTCCTGATGCCCGGGGGTAGGCATTATGACAATGCCCCTGTCTCTATATTGTTGCCTTAAGTAGGCGGCCACAGGTTCCATCGCGATAATATATAACATTGGGGACAATGGGCAGCCCTGCCGTGTGCCCCTGTGCAGTTGCCATTTATCAGAGTACCTTTTACCTGTACGCACTCTGGCCTTCGGGACTGTATATATAAGTTTTGTCCACCTCAAGAAGCCTGGTCCAATCCTCATTTTAACCATTGTGGCATACAGCCAATTCCACCTGACTAAAGCGAAAGCTTTAGTGGCGTTTAAGGACGCCACTGCGCACTTTTCTTGCCTGTCATTAGTGCAATGAATGATATGATGCAGTCTATGCAAATTTTTGGAGATAATCCTCCCTGGCACGTACCCTGTCTGGTCATGATGAACCAATAGTGGGATCACTTTCTTAAGTCTACCCGCCAGAAGTGCGGTCAAGATCTTGTAGTCTTGATTCAACATAGACAAAGGCCTATATGAGCCACATTCCGCTCCATCCCTTCCAGGTTCCAGCAGCGGAATTATTACCGCTTCCCTCAGTGTTGGGGAGGCTACCCTCTTAATACATGGCGTTAAATACCTGAGCAAGGAGCGGTGCCATGATGCCTTTGTATGCCTTATAAAATTCTCTGGAGAGCCCATCGGATCCTGGGGCGTTACCCGAGGGGAGAGACCTGATGGTGTCCAGCACCTCTTCAGGGGTAATGGGTCCATCTAGGGCTTCCGCCATGTGCACCTCCAGTTTAGGCAACTTGATGATGTCAAGGACATCATCTATGTCTATTTCTGTTGCCGACGGGGTGTTAGCATACGATTCTTGATAGTATTCTGAGAAGACTTTGTGTATGTCAGCCTGAGTGTGTCCCATCGTGCCCCTCAGGGGTGCAAACATGGCATATTGGCGTTTTGGGTGCTTCTCTTTAATATAGCCAGGCTAATAGCTTCCCGGGCTTGTCGCCTAAAGCATGGGCCCTCTCTAAATGTTTGTGTAGCTAAGTTTCCCCAGTTTTTCCCACAGTGTGAGACAGGCCTTCCTAAGCTCAACCTCTCTTTTCAAGTGTCCAGGATCAGTATCAGCTTTGCCTCTAGGACCTTCAGTTCCCTTTCCGTTTTTTCTAATGTGTTTTCAATAGTCCTCCGAGCACCCCCAGCAGCGGCAATCATTTCTCCCCTAATGACTACTTTGTCTGCCTCCCACACCGTACCAATATAACGCAAGCTATTCTCATTTAGTTGCATGAATTCTAGCGTGCTGTTTTGTATTTGTTCACGAAAGGCAACATCGAGCAATGCCTCACTCCGGAGCTGCCATGTTGGTATAGGGGGGTCTCCTGGCAAACATAGTCTAGGTGACCTGAATGGGGGCATTGTCTGATATAACTCTTGCCAAATTTTGTGCATTGCTAAACAGGGCTTGCTGCTCCTCACTAACGAACATGTAACCAATCCTGGTATGGACTCCATGTGAGGGTGAGTAGTACGAGTATTCCCTGCTCTCGGGGTGCTGCTCCCTCCAAATGTCTTTCAGCCTATCCTGCTGTGTCAGTGTGGCTAACACCTTGGCTGGTGGGGATGGACGTCTGTGTTTGTTATCTGATCTGTCTAGGCATGTGTCTATGGTGCAGTTATGATCTCCACCCCAAATCAGAGTACTGTCTATAAATGGACTCAGCCTCCTGTATAGTGAACGGAAGAATATTGTGGCGCCGTGGTTAGGGGCATAAATATTTATTAAACAAACCTCTCTGTTGTATAATGTTCCATATAACAAGGACATCCTCCCTTCATCGTCCACTTTCGTAGTGATGATTTTAAAGGGTATGTTGGAATCAACCCAGATATGTACGCCCCTGGCATACGTTGAATAGGTGGAGCCCTCTACTATCGCTCCCCAGGTCTTAGCTATTGCTGCTTGCTTACTAGCATTTAGGTGGGTCTCTTGCAGTAGGGCCACTCCGTTCTTATTTCTCTTGATATATGGGTGGATTCTATGCCCCTTGACATAATTATTCATACCCCTGACGTTCCACGTCATGACCCTCAACTTTTCAGCCATAGTGTTTGGAAGCCCAAATGTTCTCATAGGTAGCGGATCTTGGTGCATCTCTCCTCAGTTTAGCAGTTCTCATGGCCCTGGGTGATTCTAACCGCCCTCCCTCCATTCCCCAAACGCCTTTACTAACTCCCAAATGCCCTCCCTCCCCAACTTTGAACCACTCATTAACCAAACTTGTCCACTGGGGCTTGCCCCGTTAGGACTATCCCGTTTCTGCTCCATTTGACCCTTTCCTAGTCTCCTGGTGCCCTACGGGCGGGTAATAAGTACCCAAACTCCTTCTAGGGGTGGCAGTGGATCAGTATAGACAATCACTTGCTCGGTATAGCCCTTCTTAAGTGAAGCTCCTTTATACCATCATTCCTGCTGCGTGTAATGTGCAAGAACCGTCACATGCTTCAACCTTGTAATTTAATCATTGCAGAGTACATATTTACTTAACTTGAGGCAGCTCTTAAGTGTTTCTTATCTTGCATTACCTTCTTTGACTTCCAGGCCCTGGATTTGTTCTTTGTCCATCCATTCGCAGGCTTCGGTTGGTGACTCGAAAAAGAGTGCGCGCTTGTTGTGTAGCACTTTTAATCTTGCCAGGTACAAGAGCATGTGTTGTAATCCTGCTTTCTTCAGCCTGGCTTTCGTGTAGATGAATTGCGCTCTCTTCATTTGTACTTGGAAGGTATAGTCGGGGTATATGGCAATTTTCGCTGAGTCTCTTTGGATCTGGACTCCAGCTCTCGAGACAGCCAACATTTTTTCCCTGTCTCTATAGTTTAACACTTTAGCTATCATAGGTCTATGCTGGGCCCCAAGCGGCAGCTGCTTGGCAAGAGATCTGTGGGCTCTCTCGATTGTAAATCCCTGTGATAGTTCCTGTGTTCCGATTTCCTGTGTTAACAAAGTTATCTACATAGTTAGTGGGGTCTGTTCCCCCGATCCCCTCAGGCAGGCCTACGATCCTTATGTTGTTACGGCGTGCCCTCCCGTCAGCATTTAGGTGATTCAATTATTAATATATCACGTCAGTAATGCATTCTTTTGTCTGATGTGACTCTGATAAAAAGGAGGAAAGGCATTGGTTTGGTAAATAGAGACAAGATAAGGGAAAAACAGTCTGCCAGGAAAATCCATTTAGCTTCGTACTGTCGCAGTATCTTTTCTCTATTGCCTCCTCTTGCTGGTTTGGCAATTCTTTCAGTGCCAAAGAATGAAATTCCCTTAGGTAATCTTGAGCATGGTTTTCATAAAAATGATTAGCGAGTGGGAATCTTAGGTCCTTGTTTTTTAGTGTTAACTGTTTAGGAAATTACTAAAAACCTGGCTCTTCAACACCACAGACTCAAACTGAAAACCGAAACAGAAAGGAAAAGGGATGACTAACTGGAGTGGACACGGACAACTCCCAGAACCGACTGGGAAGCTCCCACAGCACCTGGACAAGTGACGCTGGGTAGAGTGGAACACAGGCGACACCCATGGAGCCGGAGCCAACACCCGCACTCGCCCCTTAGTTGCCACCAGGTACCACAGTGTTGTGGAATTGTCGGGATATTGGCAATCGCCACACTAGCTGAGCTCTGGACACTGGCAGGTGCACTGGCCATATGAGGGAGAAGGGAAGACAGGTAGGGCGGCGAGGGAGACTGGGGAGGGGGCCAGATGTGAAAGGGACCTTGAAGGCTGGACGGACCCAGATCAGGACAGGGGCGCTCCCGAACCCCATCTGGGGAGATTACACAAGCCCAGCGCCCCAATTCATGATAGAGATGTCAACTAACCAATTGCACTAACAATTTCCCCCTCTGTATACACCTCTCAAACTCCAAACCAACCACAACCACAAATCTACAGCACAACAAACAGTACAAACTTCACTACATTGCAACAACAAAACAAACACACAGACTCGCACAACAGTACACGACTACCGGCAGCAAACACCCCAGGCCCAGCCAACGGACCCACCGGGCTGAGGCCGCCAACAACACATCACTGCTCTCTTGCACTTTTCCAGCTTTCTCCCACTAACCCCCCCCACTCCCTTCCTCTTTCAGAGCCGCCAGAGCGCCAGGGGACCACTCAGGTGGTGATAGTGCGTGGTACAAATGTCCTTTAACATTAACTTTGTCTTCAAGTAGCTTCACCTTTTGTGCAAGTGGTTCCAGTTCTTTCTTTGTCTGCATTTTAGCCTCCTTGTTCTCTCGGACCTGGGCCTCGAGTTTGTCAGTCCTATCTATGGAGCGAACGTCCTGCCGTAGCAGGCCCAGGTCAATGGCTACTGCTTCGATCATATACTCTAGGGTGGTCTGGAGCACTTTGAAGGCTTCAAGGATCTGCTGGTTTCCCGCTCAGCCGTGGCCTCTGAGGCTTGGGGCTGGTTCACTTCCGCGTGTACAATGTCGTTCTCTGGTCTCGACAGCGCCATAGCCGCAAAGGTTTCTAGCGTGGATTGTTTCTGCCCGGTTTTCCCCCCTTTCGAGGACATCTCGCCGAGCTGTGGTGCACTTCCGAACGTACAATTTGGAGGGTGGCTGTCTCCTGTATGCGCTGTACTGTTGGAGTGCAGTGTCAGACCTTGTAGTTTACGTGGAGTTATTCTGCTCACTGGGCCCTGGCTAGCGCCCCCCCTCCCAAATCACGCGCAAAATGCTGCTCACTCCAGCCACATTTCTCTGCACTCCCAATGGTCCAATGACCCTTGCCGCCTATGGTCAGCTACCGCGTAGGGAGTGGTAGCTCTGGATGCGAGGTCTTGGTGCTCCACTAAGATGAGGTTAGGCTGCCCGTGCCCCGGTGTCACCTCATGTGTGCCGAGTGTGCTCAAAGAATTTTTTTTTTTTAATTTAAAAATGCTGTGTTTGTATAAGGTGTGGCCCTGGCCCAGATGAGCTGCTGCACTGTCCTGTTAATGGCACAGCGCAGACAGCAATGCCAGTCTTAAGGCGTTCTCAGGAGCCCATGTGTCCTTCAGTGTTGACACTGCTCTGGGACAGCAGTACTATGGTGGTGTGGCCCTTGTGTTCCAGCCCTCCAAGCTCGTTTTAAATTGTCAAATATTAAGTTTAACTGGGGCCGTAGTATACTGGGTGACTATGGGCCTCTCTGATCCAGGTTGGCCATATGGTGCTAGGAGCAGCTGGTGGGGGTGAGGCCCACTTAAGTCGTGGGGACTTAAGTGGACCCCACTCGTCGGCAGTGCGTGTAGGCCAAGGCTTCCTCTCCCTGCTCCTGTGACCGCGGGCACCGTGCCTCCGGGGTTCCCTCAGCACGGCATCAATGGATCTCCCTCCGGGGCCCCGTCACAGCGCTCCTCCTTCCAGCCTTCAGCGCCTTGCAGTTCTCCCCTGCAGTGGTGGTCCATCCCAGCAAAGCCACCGCTCCGCCCCCAAATCTTGGACGGCTGCTTCCAACCGCAGCTTCCCCACGATGTTCGGGGTCTTCCGTGCCGCACTCTCCCGCCACGCTCCCGTCTGGAATCACACCAGCTGGTTGCGGGCGTTAGGGAGAATTCTCATTCTAGGGCTAATTTCCCTTACCTATAGGGTCCCCCAGCAGCTTTGCTGTATTTGAAGGGTTTGTTTTCTTCTCCCACTCTTAGGCATATTTGCTAAGTGTGTTCTAGGCTCTTTTTTATGTTTAATGTCTATGGAGTTCATCTCACCCCCATAGGAACCATCTTTATCCAAATGTGTTACACAGCACCCTCTGTGAAGTGACACAGGGGTGTCATAGCAACCCCCAAACATAGACTCCATACCCTGGTACCGACTACTGTCTCCCAGGGCATGTAAAGTCCCCATTGACTTTATTAGTCAATCTTTATGAACAAAACCAGTACAACCCATCTTACTATGGAAGTACTGGCAAGGGTTATAGTTTTTCCCTTATGTTCATTTTCGAGAGGGTACCGTACAGTCCCTCTCAAAAGTTTCTGGCTGGTGGCAGTGGTTACTACCAAAAATATTCGACCGCAAATATTTCCCTATGGGATTTTCCCATTGTTCGAGGCTACCACATTTACTGACAGCCTCTAACATACCGCCGGTTCATATTTATATTAACTTTACTCCGGTAGGTTTTATTTGCCAGAACTTTTATATAAATTCTTTCTTGTGCCTTTCTCTAAACTCCTAATCCAGGTCAGGGATCCTTTGTTCGTCCTTTTGGTGGGCTTCTGCCAAGAAGCCCTCCTTTCGGTGCCACGGAGTCTGGGGTGGATCCATTGTGTGGGAGGGGGAGTAGGACCCCTGGACAGGGCTGCCTCAGCAACCCATGTCGCACTCTGCCCTGATAGGCTGGAGGGTCTCCCGCCAAGATGACCACTCCACTGTGTGAGTGACAGCTAGGCTGTATGAATGGGGATCTTTTTGTATAAAAGCAGGGGTTGAGGACTAGAAGAGCAAGACGTTGCCACTGGAACTAAGGAGGAGAGAAGCCAAAGACATTTTCAACAACTGAACCACCGGTGAAGCCCTGCTGCAGCGTCTCACCACTTTTCTCCACACAACGAGAGAAGATCTTCATCTGCAAGAGCCTTCTTCCCTTGATCTGGTGGGGGCCAACCAGTTTGCCAATTGCCTTCCTGGACCTGCCTTGGTCGAATCGCCAGTACCCTGTACTCGGAGACCGGATAGCCAGGCACCCGTCCAACCGGACCGCGATTTAAAGGAGCGTACCTTTTATTCTTTGGGCAGCACTGCGGCTGGTTTGATCCCTGGGCAGTGCAGTAACTCGAACCTCCCTCCACGACGAGAGCCTCTCTTCCTCTGCTGGATCTCCCGAACTGCAGGAACTGCCTGGAACAACCGCCACCGCAGGAGCCTCGTCTACATTTCAAGGTACTTTGTTCCGCCACACCTCCCTTTCCGCGTGGTAGTGCTAAAGGTGTTTTAAATCCTTTACCTACCTGTTGGGTTGGCCGCCCCTATCCTCTAACATTGTCTTTCATCTTCTGCATCCACCTTTTCAAATCGTTTAACAAAGACTTGACTGCAGCTACAAGAACATTTTGCTCCTGGGCTCTTTGCCCTGTACCACTGACTCTGGCACAGGCCTATTGACTCTGGTTGAATTTGTTAGAACTGCCTTCTCTAGATTTCTTCTCAACTAGAACTGTGTTGGTGCACCCACTTCTTATAACCACCTTCTTCTTCCCACTTTTAAAACTTGTGAAGTGCCATTTTGCTCAGTTTTCATTTAAGTATTATACATGCTAATTTACTGCCTTGCCTAAACTTGTTCACAAACCTATGGGAAGTGTTGCTAAGGTGTCTAAGAATATATTCCTGCATAACTTGTGCTTTCCCTCCCTTGTGAGAATTACTAGAGTGCCATTTGTGTTTGGTTTTCACTGTGTCGTTTTGCTCAGTTTTCACTCTTGCACAAACCTGTCTACAATTTAAACTAGGGAGTTGTGTATACTTTTCTTGACTGATTTTAACTTGCTTTAATAACTGTGATTAATGTGTTAATTTAGAAGTGTGTAAAATAAATATATATATTCTTTGTAATACAAAGCTTTGGTTTCCTTGTACCATAGTATTATAGTCCTATTGTGTAAACCCTGAATATTGCTCATCTCCCTCTTGAGATAAGTCACAGCTACCAACTAAATCTTTGTGGTGCAGACTAATACCAAAGGGGATTTATTGCTCATAACTGTAGTCTTAATCTTCTGTAGTGCTCCCTAAGGGAACTTCACAGGATTCTGCCTAACAGCGGGACAGTGGCAGCCACCTGCCATCCCTCCAACATCCAGCCACACATCGGGTGCACAGTCCAGGTCGCAGCCACCCCAGCCACACAATTCATGCACAGTGGTCTAACGGTAGCCTCCTCAGTGCCTCTTGCGCAACAAGGCAGCCGCCGCCATTTTGCCTGATGCTGCTGCGTTATTCCGCTCGGCAAAAACATCCGAAATCGGGCCCTGCAACTGCAGAGAGTGCTTCATATAGTCCTCTGCAATGACGACGCTGAGTTTCAAGCATTACTTGAGTCCTTTTGAAGTACTTTAACAGCATATCTTTGACACATCAGTCGGAGCTCACAGAAGGTGCGTCCTCTTCACATGGCAGCTAGCCACGACCCCCCTCCAAGAGGTTTTTAAACTGGTTACTTAAAGGATAATTTCATCCAGGCGTGTCATATACATTAATAATCACATGCATTAATAATCACAAGAGTGCAAGCACAAACATCATTGGAAAGTGAGTAGTCCTGAGAGGTGGCAGTTGCCAACAGTCTCTAAATCAACCAATTTAAAGGTGTACTTTACACTTAGGAAATCCTGTCTTCATTTTTATTTATTTTATTATATTCATTTATTTATTAAGCACGCAGCAGCCCAGAAGAATCGTGGTGCAGTTACAGGAATCTTAGGCATATGATACATAGCGAATACAAGAATCCTAGGCATACCATAGAAGGCATATACATGCAGGTATCGTAGGCATGAGATAGTACACAGTACGTATTGGTCTTATTTAAACAGCCAAGGTTTGAGTGCTTTGTGGAAGGCTCCATGGGAGGGTTTAGCTCTGAGCAACGGGGCATTGAGTTCCAATGTTTGGCCGCTATGATAGGGAAGCTAGCTCCACCTTTTTTGGCGCGTTTTGCTTTCAGTATTATTAATCCGTCAGTGTATTGTGCTCTGGTGGGCCTGGAGGAGTGGGCTCTGCTTATTTTCCAGAAAGATAAGGTGAGGCTGAGTTAGCGATACACATGTGAGTAATGGCTGTTTTGAACATTACTTTTTCTTTGACGGGTTGCCAGTGGACTTCTTTTCTTGCTGTTGTAATGTGTTCCCTTTTAGGGATGCTGAGAAGCTGCCCGGAGTGTATTATTTTGGATGACTAAGTGTTTGAGGTTTTTAGAGGAGGTGCCAGCGAATAGGGCATTGCAATAATCTAGCCTAGCATATGACGGCTCTAGCTATGGTGAGGCAACTTGCTGTGGTGAGGAACGGTTTGCTGCATTAAATACTTTGGTGGAGTATGATGCGGATGAGGCGATGGCGCTGACTTGTCAGGACATAGAGAGGGTGGTGTCTAGGTATACTCCTAAAGGCTTGACAGCGGGAGACACCGGGATTTGTATGTTCTTGATCAGTAATGTGGAGTATTGGTTGGTGAGTTTTTTTTTTTGTCTCGCCGGAGGCCCTATTAGCAGGATTTTCGGTCTTGATGCACAGGCCGTTTGCTGCAATCCAAGTCTGGATGATGGAGTAAGCTGTGTTGAGTGCCTTGGTGTCTTGTTTGTAGATAACTGTTAGGGGGAGGAGGACTTGGGTGTTATCCGCATAGTTGGTATAGGTTGTACCGCTGGAGTGTAGGATATTGAAGAGTGGTCTGGTGAAGATGTTGTATAATATGGGAGGGATGCAGGAACCCTGTGAAACTCTGCATATAATGGGGGTGGGGGAGCGCTCACATTTTCAGCAAACACTCAAGATTCTACCCTCTAGGAATGAGGCGATCTAAGCTGTTGCCTCATGCG
Source organism: Ambystoma mexicanum (assembly GCF_040938575.1). Classification (NCBI taxonomy): domain Eukaryota; kingdom Metazoa; phylum Chordata; class Amphibia; order Caudata; family Ambystomatidae; genus Ambystoma; species Ambystoma mexicanum. Next base: position 916,882,330 of record NC_090926.1, on the reverse strand, counting down.
AGAAGTGGGCCAATGTGGTATGGTGGTGGCAGAGTATTTTGTGGTCCACTCGGTCAAAGGCAGCACATAATTTGTGAAGAAGGAGCAGGGCAGGTTTGCCATTATCCCGAATATCATCCATCAGAATTTCTAGATCTAGTAGCCATGGCCGGGTCGGAATACTGATTGTCGTAGGGCTAATATGTGGTTGTATTCTAAGAAGTGTTGTATCTGAAGGTAGGCTGCTCTGTCCAAGATTTTTAGGAGGAAAGGGACTGTTGTGATGGGCCTAAAGTTGTTGGGGACTGAGGGGTCTAGAGAGGGTTTTCTTTAGGAGTGCGAGTACACATGCTTCTTTGAGACATGATAGGACCAGTCCAGAGGTGAAGGAGGCGTTGATGAAGGCCGTGAAGAAGGGGGCTAAGATGTCAGCACATTCCTTAATGATTGTGGCAGGGCATACAACACATTTGCATTTCGAGGGTTTGAGATTTTTTTAGAATGGATTGCGCTTCTAGTTCTGAGCTGTCCTTGAAGGAAAGAAGAGGTATATTTGATGGAGGTATACTGGAGGCAGGGTCTGCTGTTGTGAGGTGGGGTGAACCCAGTCTATTTTGGTTAGAGCATGTTTTAATATTGCGTAAGTCTGTTTTGCTCCTCATGGCGGTTCGACTGTTGGTGCACCATATTTTGTCTTTGATGATAGATTGAGGGGGCAAGGACTGGGGTCTCAAGTTTCCTGAATATAGAGAACATTTCCCCAAAGTCTGATTTGGCATTTGTGATCCTGGTATTGAAGTAGGTGGATTTGGCCGACATAAGTGCACGTTTGTAGACTATGGATGCTTCGGTGAAATCCTTTTTACCGTGGTTGGTGAGGTTACTTGTCCAAGCGGACTGGGCTGTCTCCTTTTTGTTTCATAGTTCGAGTAGCTCAGGGGTGTACTAAGGGTTGGCGTGCCTAATGGGTTTCGCCTTCCTTGCGATTTTATTTATGTTGAAATGTTTTTATCAGCATTTATATAATTACAGCCACGTAAGGGTACCTGGTATGATCTCGGTCCCCTAGGTAAATACTAGGCATAAACAAAACAATGGACCGAGAGCAGGAGGATGGCAATAATTCAGTAGCTTTCAAAAGAATGTATATTTATTACAAATCTCAATAGTGGCATTCACACAAATTCATTAAAAATGATAACCAAAGTTATCCATCAGTAATCACACTCCATTCAATCCACTCGCATGAGCATACTCATTCATACATACAAAAAAAAACATTCACTGGGGGCGCTGTTGCGCACGCGGAGAGATGGTCGGTCCCGTGTGAGCTCTGCAGACATCCTGCGCTGCAGTGTGGATAAACCCGTCTAAAAGGGCCCCGCCTAATATTCATCCAAAGTGCCTCGCTGGGTTGGAAGAACATGTCCACAAACTTTGATCCTGATTGGTATCGGGAATCCTGAGATACACCGCGCAGAAGTTGCCACGCGGCCAACTGAAGGATCCAGCCAGCACACGCCGCGGAGAGAGGGGAGGAGCCCAGCAGCCCGACAACTCGAGGACTGGAGATCCGAAACTGCGAGCCTGCCAGCAAACGAAGGGTCGCGGGTGCTCCGGCTTCCGTTGAACGCCTGCTGACCCAGGACATACATCCTCCCAGGTGGGGGTGACAGTGGAGCGGAGGGACCTAGAAGACCACAAGGCGGACGGTAAGGAGAGGAGGTTGTGCACTACCCGGCTAGCCTTGAGGCGACCTGGCCCCCTGAGGCTGGCTCCCACCCGGCAGGCCGCCCCCCCCCCACCCCCCTGCTGATGTGAAAGGGCTCTAAGAGGAGGATTGGGGAGCATTAAGCCCTCCAGCACGGGCGCACAGCTCTGCCCGGCCCGCCACCGACACTATTCAGTGATCGTGGCGGCAACAACGCGGACGCCCCCTCCGCTCGCTGCTCTCATTTCAGCCCGCCCTTCGCCATTTGTGAATCCAGGCAGCACTGCAAGACGACCGCAAGCATGCAATATTACAACCTGCTCCTGCACAGAGAAAGCAACATTATAGACTGAAACAGCCATAATACTCCCTCATCCACGATAACATTTACAGTGCTGGCAATCACATGCTGGCAATCACATGTAAAGCGCCCTTGAAGACAGAGAGACCCTGCCCGCCCCAGGGAAGTGACACCCCTGAGCTGGACATGTGGTACTCGCGCTGGACATACCATGAAAGAAGTCCCACCCAGTGTCATATTGGGGACAAGCCACACCAGCTTCTGCTCAGCGGCAACTACAACAGAGAGGACATAAAAGCCCCACCTGGGCAGGCCCAATATAAGGCCCTTATATCCAGGTGCGAATAGAAATACCTTCAAGGCAGGTTGCAACCGAGGTAAAAGGGAGCACATCAAGGCACAGTTCTCCTCCGCCAGAGGTATGAGCTCTTCACAAACCGTGGGAGGGGGTGGGGGAACCCACCTACTGCTAACCTGGAAACAAGCAACACCAGTACCCATTAAACAGTGATCACGACAAAAAAGAAATAACACCCCTCCTTGTGTTGCCTCAATCCTGGACACCGCACCCAGGTGTGGCTAGTTACATTTTTAGGCGATATCATGCTTGTGTAGGGAACGAGCACGCCGGGGCACAATTCATCTCCATGCTGGCTTCGGGATTCTAGGGGCCCGCGCTACCATCAAGACTGCCTTACGAAGCCTGGGCGGAGAGTATACAGGACGCACACAAGGCCCAACTTCCCACGGGAGCCAAAAAAATCACCCACCCAGCCACCCACTAGCCGCAATATACCGTAGGCATAAACAAAGCTGCTGGGAAACAAGAGACGGTGACAGTGAACAGCCATATTGGATCATACAGCGAAACTGATACAAGTAGCCACATCAGGCGGGATGGAGACCCACCACCCCTACACGCTACGAGATCCACTGTGAAAACCACGGCCCTGGTGCACAGCAAAGAAATATTCAAAAGCAAATACCTGCAGGGACCAGCCCCGAAGGAGCTAAATACGATGCCCAAAGGCTTTGGTCCCAAGAAAGGGAAAGGAACCATAGAAAAATACACGACAACGACGAGAAAAGAAGCGGAAGCCACGATGTCCAAAGAAATAGCAGCACAAACACAGCCAGATACGCCTGCACCAATGATGGACCCACAGGCGGTCTTCCTGGCCATGCAGCAAGGATTCTCCGCCCTTAATGAGAAATTGGACGGGATAACAGCCAATGTCGCCCCCATTTAAACGCAACTGGACAAGACTACAACACGAATCACGGAAGCTGAAACACAAATCTCTAGCACAGAGAATGCATCGAGGCGTTAAAGACCACAGTGGCAACAATGGCAATGGAACTGGGAATGGTAAAAACTAAGTGCGAAGATTTAGAAGCCAGGTCCCGACGGAACAACATATGTGTAATCGGCATACCGGAAGAAGCCCTGAAAGGGCCCATGGAACAAGCAGTGGAAAACCTCCTACGCAATCTTCTAGGAGATCCCGGATGGTCAGCTATGTTCAGTGTGGAGTGCGCACACGGATCCCTCACACCAAAACCCAAGCCCAGAGCATACCCGAGGCCCATCATAGCACGCATGATGAACTACAGGGACAGAGACTTAGTGCTGAAAACCGCCAGAGAAAAACAAGAACTCAGATGGGAAGCCAATACTATACGCATTTTCCCCAGACTTCACACTGGTGGTACAACAAGAAAGACGTCTCTTCACTGGGGTCCAAAAACTATTGCGCGAGCGACATGTTCCCTATGCCATGCTATACCCAGCCAGGCTAAAGATACAACATCAGAACAAAACCTACTTCTTCACATTTCCTTTGGAGGCGGCCAACTTTGTGGATGCCGACTCACCATCCTAGAATTGAACAGGACTCTTGAGATGAAGGGCTCCACAACAGCAAACGCACAAGAATAATGAACAATGAAGTGAAAACCACCCCCCCCCCCCCTCCCGGGCGGCCCCATAGAAAGGGCAAATCTTGCCCTTGGTCCACGTATGTTAGTAATTAGAACTCCCCCCACCCCCCCTTTACTGTTCAAATGAGTGAGAGCAACAACATACAGAACTGGCCACACCGAAAGAGAACATAATGTTTGGTGGCCCGGGATGTCGCTACAGACCCCCTGTAGCAGGTGCACTACAAGTTAATGGCTGGGGAAAGGGAGGGACTTGCGGGCATAGTTGGAGTTCGGGGAACTATGAGGGAGGTGGAGGGTTATAGGGAAGGTTTGTTGGGGTATAGTTTCAGAGAGAAGGGTATTATAACAAAAGGCACACAGGTAATGGGCACTACCAAGGACAAGATCATATCAAAAATGGAACATGCTAAACATAATTATAGTCACATCTGAGGCGATGGCTAATGCAGGTAACGAGGATATTAAAATGTTAAGCTCGAATGTTCATGGGCTGGGATCACAGATCAAGAAAAGGAAAATATTAGCGTACATCAACAGATTGGGCCCCAGGATAGTTTTCTTGCAGGAAACACATTTAGGACACCAACAAGCTGGGCAGCTCGCTCCGAGCTGGGGTACACATCAATACTACACGTCATCCAGTCAGGCGAGGGGGGACAGCGACCCTCATACATAAAACTTTACCATTTACTTTTCTCAACTCTAAGTGTGACCCTGAGGGAAGATAGGTTTTGATCCATGGCACCCTCCACGACAGGGAGGTGGTACTACTTAATATATATGGCCCAAATATAGATGACCCTGGCTTCTATTCCACTCTATTCGGAAAACCAGCAAAATTCCCCACGGCCCATCTGATATGTGGTGGTGACAGCAATATCATTTTAGATGTGCACCTGGACCGCACGTTGGATCAACCAAGGGCACTGTGCAAATCTGCTCAAATGATACTCACCCACATGGCCGACTTAAATTTAAGAGACGCATGTCGCTCATTAAATGCCACCAAAAGGGAATCTAGGTTCTACTCTACCGTGCATGATATGCACTCTAGAATAGATTTATGGCTAGTTGTTAATGATACATTAAGCTCGGTTACTGATGCTCATATCTACCCTAGGACATATTCAGACCACTCGCCAATACAGCCAACAATAGGAATCCCCGAGATAAAAATAAACAGACCACCATGGAGATTTAAACCAGCTGCCCTCCAAGATTTGGTCTATAAGGCGGCATTAACCCAGCACATACAGGAATACTTTGACGTTAATGAGGGCTCTGTGTCCAGTCAAGCAGTATTATGGCAAGCATTTAAAGTCTGCATCAGAGGCAATGCGATGTACACTGAATTCGGAGTCCTCAAAGACATCTGTAGAGATTTAGCGCACCAAGAAACAGACATTGCTAATAAACAATCCCAGTATGCACAATCCCCATCCCCACAACTAAGACTGGAAATTAAAACTAAACTAGACAAATTTAAAGAAGCAGCGGATTGCGAGATTCGCTATTTCGATCAGCCCGCAGCAGCGCGACGATATTGGGAGAGCGAGTGCCCGGGGAGACTGCTAGCCAGAACAGTGCAAGGCGAACGAGGCCCGACTTCCATCCCAGGCATAAAACTAACAGACGGCACAGTGACCACGGAAAGTACAAAGGTTAGGGGAGCATGCTATGATTTCTACAAGCAGCTATAGTCCCCTCTGATGAGGAAATAGATCAATATCTCTCCTGCATACCTACATTACTAGCTGACGCCACTAGAGAGACTTTTGAAAACCCAATCACTGAGGCCGAGATATCTGAAGCTATAAAAACACTACCCAACGGGAAATCACCAGGCACAGACGGCCTTAGGGCGGAATTCTATAAAGAGTTCAGTCAATTTCTTGTACCCAGGGTATACGCAGTATGGACAGAGGCCTTAGAAAAAGGGGAACTGCCCGAAACCACGAGGGAGGCGGTCATCAAGCTATTGCTTAAACCCGAGAAACCCCCGGAAGAATGCGGCTCCTACAGACCGCTATCACTAATAAATACTGATGCTAAAACCTTCGCAAAAATATTAGCAATCCAGCTAACCACGCTGGATTCGTCACAGGTAGGTCCACGGCAATAAATACTAGCCGGTGCCACAAGATTTTGGTGACAATACCGGAAGAAACTCAAGTGGTAGCGGTTTCTTTGGACATGCAAAAAGCATTCGACACAGTATACTGGCCCTTTCTATTTAGGGTACTACAGAATTACGGGTTTGGCCCTAATTTCATTAAATGGATCAAAATATTATACACACACCCCTACGCCAAGATAAGTATTAACGGCTCCTTATCAGACACACTGGAACTCCTGGGAGGCACCCGACAAGGCTGCCCATTATCACCTCTCCTATTTGCATTGGTGATAGAATGCTTGGCGGACATACTTAGGACCTGCTACAGAACATATGGACTGTGGCTAGAGGGTAAACTGGAAATCATCACATTATATGCTGGTGACATTTTATTGTATCTAAAAAACCCAGATCGCAGGCTGGGCAGAGTCCTAGCGGAAATCAAGAATTTCGGCAACTTCTCCAGCCTCAGACTTAATGCTAATAAATCTGAAATGTTCCCACTCACAAAAACTACGGTAGCACCCCCTGACCTTCACGGACCCATTTGGAGTCCGATACACATTCAATATCTAGGAACATACGTGACTAGGACTGCCCAATTATCCCGCACTTTAAATTATAACACCCTGGCCGATGACCTGTGCGCGAAAATGACACGATGGAGCACCCCACCTATTTCAATGATGGGGAGAATCGCCTTATCAAAATGATAATTCTCCCAAAACTCTTCTACCTTTTAAATACAGTTCCGGTGTGGCCTGGTTGAGCGCTGTTCGCAGAAATAAAAAGTGCCTGCATCACATTCACATGTGGGGGACATTCCAGACTGAGCTGGAAGACATTAACGGACCCATATCCACAAGGCGGCCTAGCTGCTCCTGATTTTGAACTCTATTATTTAGCCGCGCAAGCACACTACGCTGCCCACTGGGCTACAGACTTCCTCAACCCTAAGAGCAGACCACCTGAACACCACCAACTGGAACCTGCCACATTACTTCATAACATGACAAGGTCATGTCCCAAACGCCACAACTCCATCGACCCAATACAAGTCACAACCCCAGCCTGGGCCTGAATTACCGATATATATGGACACAGATAAGTTATACCAACAGAGCATGCCGATCTGGGGCAACCCCCATATACCACCTACCCTAGACAAGGAGGCAGCAGCACATTGGAGTGTAGGGGTATCGTCCAATGGGGTCAATTGTTCCCAGAGAAACGCTTTGTGACCTGAGAAAACCTTAAAGACATAGTAGGAGATGCGGCCAAACACAAACTGCACTATATGCGCATAAAATCATCTATTAGGAACTATGGCCTGCCTTTCCAGAAGAACCAGTGATAAACTTGGGACTGGGATGCATGTTCACCGAAGGGACAGGAAAAATCACGGCATCCACACTGTATGAGACTATCGCTCAGACTCGCCCAACAGAAAAACATAATGCCAGAGTTAAGTTGGAACAAGACCTGGGGCACCAAAGAGAGGATCGCCAATGGCAACAGATATGCACTTTGACCAAACACATATCATGTAATGCCAGATAAAAACGAATACATTATAAAAATAGTCCATAGGACGCACTATACCCCTGCCAGGCTCAAGTGCATCTACCCCACAGCAGTAGGTGCGTGCCCGAGATGTCAATTCGAAGATGCAGATATCTTCCACATGTTGTGGACATGTATAAAATTAAAAGAGTATTGGGCAGAGATTTGTAAAGCACTAGACGAGATGGCTGATCAGCCTATCGAATGGTCACCTCAGCTATGTCTTCAGGGGGACGTGGGGGGGGGGTGAACCCAACATGGCGAAGGCTCCTGAAATTGAGTTTACTGATAGCTAAGAGGGAAATACTGCTGAAGTGCAAGTGCAATATGCCGCCAACAAAGGCAGACTGGGACAGGGATATGATATGGACAAATGGCAGAGGAACTATATATAGACTCAGTGCAACCTACTTCCAGACCCAGAAATATATGGGCCAGATACAAACAATACCTGTCTGACAAAGCTGAAGCCGAGATTGATACGGAATGCAATTTAGTATGATGTAATGTCTTATACCCAAAACAGAATGTGTGTATGCCCTATGTGCAATTATAAATAAAGATTTTAAAAAAAATATTCACTGTACAATTCCAAAAACAGCCTTACAATGTACCAGGCCTCTAGACATTTGTTTAAAAAGTTCCCCTACACCCCATATGTATACTGATGGGTCTCTCTGTAATGCAACAAATGTTGTCAGATGGTGTCCCGTCTCCCTCCTTGGCGGCCATTCAAAAAATAGGGAAAAATGTAAACAAATAAAATGGCGCCATGGAAAGGAGGAAGGGACTATATGTAGTCCCTTCTTCCTTTGCATGACGGCCTGTCGTGGATCAGGAGCGGACGCACTGGGGACAGACGTGTTACCAGCACGTCTGCTCCCGAAATGGACAAAAAAGAAGGTAAGTGAGGTTGGGGCGGGGAGAGTATTCTTTGAATTGGAGGGTCAGTGGAAGGGGACAGCAATTACCTCGACCCCCGGCAGGGGAAGATGTCAGCTTCCAGCCGTGTGGTGGCTCGGAGCGGAGATCACCCCATTCCGAGCCTCCGCATTGGCTGAGTGACTGCCAACCCCCCCCCCCTCCTCCCCGCCGGGGACAGAAAGGAAGCAACATTGTGGGAGAGAAGGATTCCTGGTTGGGTAATGCCCCGGCGAGGGTCAATGAGACAATCTCATTGTCCCTCACAGGGTACTAATTTGCAAGAGTCATCTATCATTAGATTCCCAAATTTGAGCAGTCACTCATCCAAGAACTACCAGTCAAATCTGTTGAATACATTGTTATTCAAAACAACAATGCCGGACTTTTTTTTTTTTTACTCTTTTTCGTAAGGTTTCTTAGACAATAAAATGTACCAAAATAAGGAGCTCAAGACGGCAACGCATAGCCCCCCACAATACAGAAGTACAAATCAATAACAAAAGAAAAGGAGATAATTGTTTGTGTCCTATGCATCAGATGGCGGGTCAGATTCTACTGAGGTATCACTCCTAATCCAAAGCAGACAGGCTACGTAGGGACCCCAAATGTCCTTCGGCCTTGATGTCACGGTGCCATATTCAGTCTCTATATTGTGACAGTATAGAACATCAGACTTCTGAACCCATAGGCCCTTTAAGCGAGGTAACAATTTATTAGATGGATGTGAATGCACAATTTACTCTGACACCAATAATAAGACCGACTCAGGAAGTTGGCAAAAACATAACTGTTTTAATTGCAATTGTCTAAAACAGGGAGTACAGTGGACATCAACTGAAGTCGCACAAGCATTCTCAACGTTTCAGAAGAAAAAACATATTTATAACAAAAACTTGCCGTTAGTGACGTCATACTATGAGGCGAAATAAGAAAACCTACTTGGAGTTGTGATAGGGTTAAGGGGAACATCTAGGTATACTTTCTATGGGGACAGGATTATGATTGGATCTCTAACGTCAGGTGGACAACTCATGCCCACCCTTAGTGCAAGTCATCTTCGCTGTCATACAATGCACAACTTTTCATTGGCTCTCAAACTATAAGGCTCTTTGCTACGTGGCCCACTACAATTGGTTGGCACACTTGTACCCTTCTGGAATATTCCACTCGCTAGTTGTCCGCAAGCTGGTACCCCAGGTGCTTGTGGGTTGAATTGACCATGCCTTCCCATCTAATTAGGCCATCATACATCATCACTTCTGCTGTCTGCCATTCAAATTGTCTTTGAACTCGGCCTTGCAAGTTTCACTGTACATGAGAATAAAAGGGAGTGTTAGCACAGCCTTATCTTAAGTCTTGATGTGGTTTGCCTAAAGTCTATTTTCATCTGGACCATGTGACAGGAGACCGTGTTTGAGCTCCTTTCTTCGTATTTAATACTATTAAATGAATAAAACCTGCCACTCAGTGTTTTTCCATTACACCTCAACAAGAGCTCGCCTTGCTTCTCACGTTCATTGTATCTTCTCGAATAGATAACCAATTTCTTGGCTGCCTCAACTCTTCACACTGGGCCAAACAAGCCTTCTCAATTCTTCCTTCATCGTCAGCTGTTTTCTTCTACTGCGTCACACATTCAGCCCTTTAACTCTTGGGGGTCGTAGATTGCTTAGACACAACGTGGAACATCTAGGTTCTATATATATATATATATATATATAGCACCGCCTGCAGTCTATTCACTATGCTTCGTCTACTTGCGTTACAGCATAAAGCGATTTGCATTTTCTTCAGTACTTTCGTATTTGCAAACTTAATTCTCGCACATGAAATGTCACTTGGCTCTTTACGTTGTCATCTGAATCTATAAGGTCTACGTACTTTCTTCTTCGGCATCTCTCCTTGGTGTGTCATCTCTACTTCATGTGATGTCACCAGTCTCTTGCCTTTGTCACTTCACACTTCTTCAAGAACCTCTTTTAAGAGAGGCTGTAATTTCTTTGCGGTTACATCACGTAGGGCTTTCTTAATGGATACCTTGTTTTGGTGTCGTGCATGTCGCAATTTGCGGCTGACAACATATAGGAAGAATTGGGGCGGGACTTCCGGTAGAGGAATTTGGCTCCTCCTCCACACTCTGGTCGATTCAGTGAACACTCTCCGATCAGTCTTCACATGTAGACATCCTCGTCTGAAAAAGCGCTTCTTTGGAGTCCATATCTTCATTACTCCTTTCAGAGACCCTGCTGATTTGACATGTTCATCAACACTCCAGGTCATGTGACTATATTGTCCATTCGGACTGCAGTAGATCCATCTTCCCACATACTTCTTGTGGTTTCTCAGGTGCTAGAATGCTGGCTTCTATATCATTTCTGATTTCTACATCTGTCAATTCTTTGGGTCCAAACCCAGGCTCAACATTGATCATGATCTTCATTCCTACTGCTTTCTTTGCTGTCTTCTTGCACTGTGTGATTATTATTATTCTGATCACACAAAATCCAAACATGATCATTACCAATAGTGCTCTGTGAAACTTGAAAATATTTGCCATCTATTGTAGAACCCATGAGAAGATCGATTTAAACCAGCTGTCATCTGCAATACATTCTGTTTCATCTTCCATCTTGATGTGCAGGTTCGTCTGCATTGTTACGGCCTCTGTCAAGGTCCCATTCTCCTCGTCGTGAGAAGGTATGAATGTGCAACATGATTCTTCGATTTTGGCACAAACACTGTTGAATCCCTTTATGGTAGAATTAATCGTCTGCAGAAGTTCCATCTGGTAATCTGTAACCATTTGGCATTAGCCATCATCTGGATCCCTGGCATGAAGATTGTAGCGAATACTGCCGAAGTCTGATTGAACAACCTGTGTTCGTATGGAATAGCTTCGAAAGCTTCTATGGATTTAGCTGTAAAGTAGTTCTCTCTCTTAGTTCGATTGAGAAATTCAATTGGTCTCCCCTTTCTCATGTGAGCATCTGCTTTTGCAAACTCCCCAATGTTCAGATCACTCTTTGGAATCACTAATGCTGGAACATGGACAATCACTATAGAACACAACCCTCCCCAGTCCTTGGGCAACTTCCTATATGCTCTGAATCCGCAGGCACAGTAGTGGTTCCTTTATCACTAATGTTCTATCATTCATTCCTGGTACATCGAAAATTCAGCCGCACTGCTTATTCACTCCAACTTTTCTTGTGCCGTTGTTTCTGAAGCATAGCTCTGCACTAGCCAGAGGCACTATCTGCAACGTGCCTCCTTTGTCATCAACCCATGCTAGCAAATTTGCACTCTTCGGTCACTGATGTTTGCATTCCTTCTCCACATTATCTATAACTGGTTCATAATATCCTGTTATTGCTACTGCTCTGCACACAATCAGCCCTTCCTCCCAACCGTCTGGAGAAAGTACTGTTCCCTTGATTTGCAGCTGGCCTCTCTTCTTGCATCTTCGTATTTCTTCATAATTATTTCCTTGACAATCAAGCTTTTTGTTTCGGATTCCTGCTCCATTCATTCCAGGCTGTTCATATCTTATCACATTATCTCTGGTGGGTGGTCTCCCTCGTCTTTAAATCTTATATGTAATCATCTTCTTCTGGAGCTGTCTTCTTGTTCACCCATACCAAGGATGCTGTTCGACCCTGGAACTGACCTCTCGTATGGCAGAGTGCAAGGTGTGTTAGGCAATGAGCTTTCTTGACAGCTACTTCAATAGCTATGAATATCTTAAGAGTTCCCCATGGCATAAGGTATGAGTGCACCGACATAGCAACTCTCCTTAGAGGTTCTTTCTCATACCCTTTTCATGTGCTGACACCACATGTTATTACGGAGGTGCCCTGTGCTGTCTAGACAATTATTTAACTCGTAATCGTCTTCCCTTGTTCTTCTCTTGTGTGTCCCTCTTGCAAGAAGGGTGGGTGCATAATGCTCATGAAGTATATCAATGAGGGTCCTTCCTACAGGGGGGAATCATAGGAACACTTGTCAGAGAGATAGTTGGCCTCATACACACCACTGGTGGGATAATCACAAACGGCCTTGGCCTTTCAGTAATAGATAGATCTGTGAGAGTCACTGGAGTTTGAAGAATCGCAGTGACCTCTATTTTGCTGTGACCAATGAAATAAACAGTATGGATTAGCAGAATCAGGAAAACAATCATAAATGCTGAGCATGCATACATTTTACACCAGTACATTAGTCCCCACCATTTGCGATTCTCCACACGTCGTTGAGTATGCTGACTTTCCAAAACGATACCATTCTCGGCAGTCCTCATTATGCCTGTATAATGCTTTAAGGAAGGAAAACACCTTTTTAATCAGGCAACCTTGATAAATGATCTGGTAACTGTAGGATCTGTTCAACTATCGCCACAAGCAGCCTCCTGATTGGAGGGCCATTTTTAGGATCCTGTAGTAGCACGCGTATATTAGTGCTATGACTAACATGAGCAGGATACGCTTGAAGTATGTAAATAAAAACAGCGAGAAGCAGCCTATGGGCATCAGCACCTGACAGGACCATCGGATTAACCAAAAAGAAAATCAGTAACACATTAAAACTGGAAACTGCTGACGTTTATAGCTGTCTGTTAGGCAGAAACCTGTGCAGTTTCCTCTGGGACGACTGCAAAAGATGTAGGACTACAGGTGTTTGGCAGTAAACCCACTTGGTAGCAGTCTGTACCACACAGATTCACTTGGTAGCTGTGGCTGAGCAGTCAGACTTCCCTCAAGAAGAGTTAGACAGTATACAGAGTATTCGCAATAGGTCAAGAGCACACAATAGAACAAGTAAACACTGACCAGGGCTTGGTGTAAAAGAGATATAATTATTTAAAACCACATCTAGAAAAACACACAGGCACTAATAGTAAGCAATTCAAAACCACGGTCACTAATATTCTTTTAAGGTAGTGTATATCTTTTAGACAAGTCTTAAGTAAAGCCCCACTTATTTTCAGACAGCAGTGAACGCTTAACGTAGATGGCACTCTAATAGTTTGTTTTAAAAAGGGAGAGAAAAACAGAGAACAATTTGAAACAGATCCCAACACTTTTTCAAGAACACAACAAGAGAGGAAGGCAAAGTAAAACCGTGAAGTTAGAGTTCAAGAGGCTGGATCCACTTTCAGAGGATCCAAACGAAATGTGTCCAAGATCACACGGCTGCAGTGCACAAAAATTCTTGAAAAGGTTCAAAAAGGAGTTGGACCACAGAAAGGGACCAGTTAGAGGGTCAAGGCGGCCAGCCCAGTCCAGAAGGTTAAGGAGTTATTATTACCTTGTAGCAATCTTTAGAAAGGGAGGCCTGGCGGACACAGTACCTTAAAGTGGTGAGAACGCTCCAGCGGGGGCAGTTGTTCCTGGCAGCGGGTGCAAGTCGGTGCTTCGTCCAGGGGAAGAGAGGATCTCGTCGTGGAGGAAGACAGGAGTCTGTTGCACTGCCAGGGAAGAAACCAGCCGCAGAGTTTCTCAGGTACAAGGAGCGGTCCGGTAATTCGCGGCAGTGGTGAGTGGCTATCCGGCCGCCGGGGTGCTTGGCACGGGCAGTTCGACCACAAACCGGGCTGGGGTGCGAAGAAAGAAAGGAAAACTGGTTGTGCCCACCAGACAGGGGAAGAAGCTTGTCATGATGCCTACCTCCAAGGAGCCAGGCCGGGCCCAGCAACCCCAGAGGCAGACATCATTTTCCCCAGGGAAGTCTCAGCGGGCCCAAGTCGGGGCCCTTTGGACTCAGTCCTGGCGCCTTAGGCGCCAGGCTCATAGAAGAGGATATGTGTTTAAGTGCTTGGGTGCACACTTACCTGATGCAGACCTTGCTGCTTCATCCAGGCCCTCTTGAGGCCTGAATGGGACTACTTTACCTGTAGGACTACTTCACCACCCGGGTGTGGTCGGGGAAGGATACATACCTGATTGGTGGAAGGATACATACCAGGAACTTCTTCCAAGGCTATTTAAACCCCACCCGAACAGCCACACGTGCTTCGCGTTGTTCTGCACCTAGCAGCTGGACGCTCACCGTGTCAGCTCCTGCATCCTGACTTCAGCCACGCCTGCCAGCACCCTGGAACACCTGCAAGGGGAGAAAGGAAGAGAATAGGAGAAGAAAAGCCCTTACCTGCTAAATCTGCATCCCATAGTCATTTCTCCAACGGCTCTGAAAAGGAAGACATCATTTTAAAGGCATTTTGTTTCGATCGCTGCAGCGCTGCATTTTACTCACCTTTGCAAGGCGCTTCCATCTTCAGCAGCGATCTTCCGGATTCAGCTATGCCCCGGCGCCTAGAGGAAAAAAGACAAGAACAAAGGTGAGAGGGAGAAAAGGAATAAGGAAAGCTAGTTTCCTTTTAAGTCTTACCTGTTGGATTATTCCCACTGCATTTCGGGTCCTGCGCTTCCTGGCATCTCCGGACCCCGGCCCCTATGGGGAAAAAAGACAAAGACATTGAATGAGCGAATGCAAAGACATTACCTGAGCGCTCATCCAGAACTGTTTCACTTCGGGTCGGCGCCATATCTCCGGCACTCCGAACCCCGGCCCCTAAGGGGAAAAAGACATAAGCATTAGCGCTTGCTGCAATTAGACAACGAACATTATTATTAAGCTTGAACTTTTGAACAGAACTTTTACAGCGCCTTACCTGAACAGTCAAGCTTACCTGAACTCCCATCAATCCTCAAACCAGTGAAGTAACTGGGTTTCAACGCGCCCCTGCATCAGAAGCAGGATGGAGAGCTCATCCTTCCAAACCCTAAGGAGGGTATCCAACGAGCCAGGGAAGCCAGAATAGAGGGGCCCTTCCTGTCCATCTTCAGAGTTCTGCGCCTTCGACGCCGCGCCTCCGTGGGAACCAGGTGAGCGTTACAAGCTTCTCCAGCCGGGGAGATCTTCTCTGTCGTCGGGCAGTGGTGAGTTGGATCTGCAGGGCTCCACCGGTGGTGTCGTCGTGGTAGGTCGGCTCAGCTTCTCCCTCGTCGGATTCTCAGGTCCTGTGACCTGTTAACCAAGGTAACTCAGTCCAGGGTGCCTAAATCCCCTCCCACACCCCCTGTGGTACCCAGACACAGTGGCACCACTTTTGGAGGCTTCTGTGGAGAAGCCTGCCAAAAAGTGGAACAAAGGGCTCGACTTGGGTTGGAGTCTCAGAAGAGAACACAAACGCCATTTTAGAATCGAGTCCTGGCAAAAAATACCAACGGGCGAATTAATATTAAATAAATAAACCAGCGGTATGTTCGAGGCTATGAGAATTAAATAATTAAAGTTGGTAGCCTCGAACAATGGGAAAATCCCATAGGGATATATTCGCGGTCGAATATAAAAAGTAGTATCCACTGCCACCAACCAAAACTCGATCAGGGGGGACGGAGACGTGCCCCCTCGACTAACAGACCCCGGGGCAATCGAATTGCCCCGACCAGTACGTCCACAATATGATGGTTTGTACTAGTTTCTGTTCATAATTTGGGACTAGTAAAGCCAATGGTGACTTTACATGCCCTGGGAGACAGTAGTCAGTCCCAGGGTATGGAGTGTATGGTGGGGTGTCACTATGACACCCCTGTGTCACTGCACTGAGGGTGCTGTGTAACACACATAGTAAAAACACATGAGACCTTATGGAGTAAAGGACCCCATAGCCCATAAAACACATTAGCAGTCAAAGGAACACCATAAATCATGCCCAAGAGTGGGAGAAAAAGAGTCTCACTATTGGCAGGAGACAAAAACAAACTCCAGAAATCCAGCAAAGCTGCTGGGGGACTCACTAGATTAGGAAATTCAGCCTAAACAGAGAAAACTCCCTAACACCCTGTTACTGTTCAACGTTACCACAATCCCATCCCCTTATTTTGCCATTCGCCTCAATCTACTCACCTTTCGCTCTTTAGCTGCAAGACCTTCCATGTCATCCCTTCCTCCAATCGACCTCCGTTGCCTTTCGTCTGCTCAGCGCCTGTGGAAACCAGGAAGGATTTCGTGAATGAAAGAGGGACTTGTCCCATCTGTATCGATTTTCTTGCAAGTTTTATATATCAGCCGCGCTCCGGAGGAAACTTCACGAACTTCTGGCTAGATGGCAGAGGGTGTCCGATTATCCAAAACACTATAAACCTACTGGTCGATGGGTCTTTGAAACCATCCTATCTCTGCTACCACGTGAACCCATAGGACCTTTAAGTGAGGTAACCATTTATTAGATGGATGGTGTTAGGGAGAATTTTCAGTTTGGTGCTAAATTTCTCCCACCTTAGAGACCCCCCCCCCGCTATTTTTGCTGAACTGTGGGACTTTGTACTTTTAAATCTATGTGTTTTCCGTCTGCGTTTCTTTTGGTTGTGGAGTCTGACAAACTCCATAAGCATCATCTTTTACATTGTGTCACACAGCACCTTAAGTGCAGTGGCACAGTGAAGTCTTTCAGATTCCCCAAAGGTTTAAATACCTTCTCTTGGATACACTACTGTTTCCAAGAGCAGTAAAGTCAAATTGACTGTACTTACATTTGTAACTTTCTAGACCCAGCACACACTATCTTACAATAGGGTGTTGGAGGGGTTACTTAGTATGCCCTTTGTCTAGCTTCTCATGTAACAATTTTATGTTACACTTTCCTCGACGAATGGCTGGTGGCAGTGGTTTACTTTTAACTACCGCGGTGTGCTTTCATCACCGTGGGCTGCATTCGCAGCTGCAGTAAAACACCCAAGGGTGCCATTTTTGTCAAAATGGCCCTGTCTTCTCCCCCCCCCCAATTTCTTTGTGGAAAGGTCCTTCTTGAGATTTACTCTGTGCGCAAAACCAGGTTTGGTCCCTTTGTTCGTTTCATCCTTGGCGGGATTTACCAGTGAAGCCTGCCTCTGGCTCCAGGGTGTCTGTAAGGGGCAGGAAGCGAGGGAGGTGCCCGAAACTCCCTGTGCTTAGTTTCCTAGGAGACAAAAATGCACTCTTAGATGATTGGCCGGCTGGCTGTCCGGCAAGGACTGCTACCCAGCTGGGTGACTGACAGCTAGGCTGGAATGAATGGGAGAAACCTGCAAAAGGCACAGCTTTTTGGCTTGGAAGGCAGAGTTGAACACTGGATGAAGGAATCAGAAGAAGAACTTGGAAGAGACGCCTACTGCAACTACTGGACAGTTGGTTTGCCCGGTGAAGCTCTGCTGCTGTGCTGAAGCTCTGAATTCGTATCGGCAGAGAATCCCTGCAAGGACGACTTCTCCCTTTGAGTTGGTGGGACCAATCAACTCCAAAGTAAGCCACCTGGACATCCTTTTGAAGCTGGTTGAATTTCCACTGCAGTCGCTGCTGGAACCGAATAGCCAGGGAGAGGAACACCAGATCGTGTGCATTGCTTTTAAGCTGGCTAAGCGCTCCAGGAAGATCCTCCGGACTCCCAGGAAGCAGGACTGAACGAGCCTGAGCCACCATAATAGAGTGCTGGACCCCAGATGCAAGGAAAGCCCATTTCGACAGCCAGGTGTTGCTATTTGCGGTAGACGCGAGGAGCTGAAACACTGAAGTGCCACTTGTTTGAAGATTGCAAGTTGCAGTCAGTGACTGTCCCATAGCATTGCAGGAGTCCCCAAAAGTCCTCCCTCTTGTCCCCACGACTGAGGCACAGAAAGGAACACCAGGATCTGCAGAGCTGGACAGGAACAGAATCCATCTGCTGCACTAAAGGTACTATTCAGTCCAATTGTAATGCTGTCTGCCCTAACTGCTGCTGCACTAGCCCAACTGCATTTTGCTTACGCTGATTGTGTGCCTAGCCCATTTGCAATACTGTTGCCCCAATTGCTGCCGCTCCTCAGCCACATTAGCCCAACTACCAGTCAAACTACTTGAAGTCAAACTACTTGAAGTCAATGTTCAGAGCCATACATAATCGCCCACTTCTTAATCGCTTCAGCCATTACACCTACATTCAGGTGTTGTATATCACATGTACTTCCCAACTACAGCCATCCATATAATGCTGGGCATCAGACCTCCATTATGTTCCTGTTTTGCATAATGCCCCATTCCATAACATGCACAGGAGGACACTATATCATGCTAGACAAAGGTTTAGCTAAATTGGGATGTCAGCGCCACCACCCAATCCCCTGACCCCACCCCATTCCTACCCTCCCTCCTGTCTTTCCCTACCTCTCCTAGCAGCAATACCTCCTCCAAAGCCACAAATAAATCATTCCGAACCAATCCTAGCCCCGCCCATAACACTGCTAAACGTCCCCGACTTAATGAGACACACAACAAGACTACACCCACTTTGGGACTTGACAGACTCAATAGACTCAATTCTAGAATCAAAACCATCCACTGAGTATCCAAAGAGACAGACACTAAGACAACACCCCACCTTGGGTACTGAGAGACTCAGACTCAAATCTAGAATTAAAACCATCCACCGAGCTACCACACCAGCCACAAGCACTGACACACCACCCAAATTAGATGCCACCTCTAACAATCTCCAATACAAAGATCTCTCCAAAAAACCAACAACACTTAAGAAACTCCAAAACCACCACTCATACACCTAACCCAGGCAACGCACCGCCTCGAGACACCATCTCCACCATCAAAGGTGTGTTTATCAATGCGCGCTCCTCGGAGCACATGCCATAGAAATCCACAACCTCATTGTCGACCAACAACTTAATATCTTGGTAGTCACTGAAACATGGCTACACCATGCTGCAGGCCCACTCCTAGCTATTGCTATTCCCCCAGGATTCAGCATCCTTAGGACAGATAGGACCAATACCCAAGGAGGTGGAGTCCCCCTAATAGCCAAAACTACACTGCAAATCAGAACCTGCCCAATAGAACAAATACAAGGGTATGAACTCCCCTAGTAAAATGCACTTCCAATCCCAAAACCACCACCAATTTTGTGGTAGTGTATAGATCGCCAGACAAAAATACACACCCTAATTTAGACATCCCCACTACTTACACCCATCATTAAACCTAACACGAAATGCATTATTCTCTGAGACATCAACATAGGCTTCAATGATCCCCTAGATCCCTATGCATTAACCTTCCATACAGCCATGCAGGATATGAATTTCAAGCAGTTGATCAATGAACCCACCCATACCAAAGAGAGAACCTTGGATTGTGTCCTCAGTCTCAACTCTCAACTCACCATTGACTCCATCATCCCCGTAGATTGGTCAGACCATTTCGTTATCAGCTTTACACTAGAAAACAACCTCACAGATCACACCATCTCCAAAGAATCTGATACCTTTGAATCCAGAAATATCAAAAAGCTCTCAGCAGACAACCTCTCCCCTGCCCTGAGTGCATCCCTAGCTAACACCACCCCAGACACGAATAAGCCAGCCTACCTAGCAGAATACTATCAACTAAGCCTCACCCACACTATCAACCTTCTTGCCCCATAACTATTAAATCCAGCAAGACAGACAAATGCTCCTGCTTCTGGTTTAATGAGGAACTAGTCGCACTGAGACGTACAAAAAGATCGCTTGAGCACCTCCACAAAAAAGTGACACCCCAGAATCGGCAAAATTCTTTGAAGAAGCCAATAAAAACTACAAATCAGCTATAGTCACCCAAAAAGCCAAAGCCTTCAACCTTTCCATCTCCAATGCTTCCTCCGATAGCAAAGAACTAATTCCCATCCCCAGAGAGCTAGATAATCCCTGTCAAGTTATAGCACCTACCAATGCCAGTAAAGACTGGTGCACCACAATACAAGACGCCCTAGCCGCCAAAATCCTACTACTACAAAAGAAAATTGATAGTAAGAAATCACTTCTAGCTGAAAAAAACCCTACCAGTATTTCATTGAGCCCTTCGAACACCACACCTAGCACTCCCTTTCACTTCACACCGGTCTCACACAAAGAAGTGCTGGATACCATACCCAAACTTAAAGCCTCCAACTGCAAAGAAGACCAATTCCCATCCCAACTAGTCAAACTCTGCACCCCTACCCTATCTCCTATCATTACCGAATTTGTCAACACCTCATTTAACACCAATATGGTCCCCACCAGTACCAAAAAAGCTTGGGTAACCCCCCCACTGCTCCCCTTTCTAAAAGATCCCTCAATTCCCACACACTATCGACCAATAGCAACAGTCTCATTTCTCCTGAAAATAATTGATAAAGTAGCATACTCCCAAATACAAAACCACATAGAAAACTACCAATTACTGGGGGACCGACAGTCAGGATTCCGCCATAACCACAGCACAGAGACAGCCCTTCTCGACCTGAAGATCCAGATGGATGCCACCAGAGAAGCAGGCAAACTGTCTACTAATGTTACTGGACATGTCGGCAGCATTCGATCTGGTCGACCATGACAAAATGTGTGTCACACCAGCTAATAACTTCAACCTATACGAGGATGCCACTGACTGGATCAAATCCTTCCTAGCAGACAGGACCTCTAAACTCTCCATTGGCAAAGAATCAGCCGACTCCATACCAGTCCCCATAGGTGTCCCGCAAGGCTCATGCCTTTCCCCCACGCTCTATAATGCGTACACTAAGCTGCTATTCACAGCACTGGATGCCATGTGCGTCATCTACACCAACTTTGCAGATGACGCCCAGATCCTCGTTCCACTATTAGGTAACCACGAGCAAGACTCACTGCTCAGCAACCAAATTTACTCACTAATCAAAACCTGGATGGCCAATAATAGCCTATGCCTCAGCGATGACAAAACAGAGCTACACATATTAGGTTTAGCTTCCAAAATTGACACTCTACAACCCGCCTATACCTCATTCATCATCGATGGCACCACGGTCCCGGTCCTAAAACAAGTCAAGACACTGGGTGTTTACCTAGACGCCACCTTAACTATGTCTAAAAAAGTCAACACCTTGGCCTCATCTACCTCCTACACATCCAAACTCATCTCCCTAAGTCGCAAATTCCTCACACCCAACAACTGTGTTACATTAGCAAGAGCGCTAATACTATCCAAGCTCGACTATTGTAATGTCCTATTCCTAGGCCCCTCCAACACCAACATATCTAAACTCCAACTCATGCAGAACAAAGCCCCACGAGCAGCACTAGGCATAAAAAAGTCTCAATACATATCGACTATCAGGAGAGACAACCATTGGCTCCCTAACAAAGCTAGGATACTATTCAAAACCCTAAACATCACACACAAATGCATTGCCAATAAAGCCCCTATATACCTAATCAAGACAGTCATGAAAAAGAAACACACTAGACTCCTCAGGTCTAATAATGACTTCCACCTTGAAATCTCACAATACAAAAGAGAGAAAGCAGGGGACCGCAGCTTCAAAGTCCTTGCTCCCAGACACTGGAATGCCCTACCCACCAACATCAAGAACGAAACATCCTTTGTACAATTAAAAAAAAAAAATCACTGAAAACTTAGAGCCACCATCCCCACGTATGTATGCAAACCAACTTCCCAACCTGACCTCTACCTGTCAATTCAGTCAATTGTATATACAATGTTTGACTCCTCACTATTGTTTTTTATTATGTTTTCACTTATAAGATTGTGATACCTCCGGGTCTGGGCATATAACAAATGTAACAGTTGAGACTTGCCTCTTCTACTACTCACAGGTCTAATAGCTTGTGACCCTACATTTGATTCTACTTTTGCTACACAGATTTCTAAAACATTGTGCAAGACTTTTACCAACTTGCAAGAAGTGCTCCAGTTCACCTTGACTTTTTCTAACTTAACATTGGCTGGCCTGGCTCCCTGAATGACTCTTCTCTCCTCTGCTGATGTATTTTGCCCTCCTTCCAGGAAAGGGTTAACTGACTTTGCATTGTTTTTTTTTTAAGTACTTACCTAGTTAAGAATAATTGTGTGAATACTTGTCTTATTCTGAAACTTCTTTTCTTTGCCACTCCTCTCAAGTATATTCTAAATGCAACAGTCATATATTAATGTCCAGACCACACTAGCTATTGAAGTCACCTGAGAGTGTAGGTAGTGTCTGTGAGCCATCCCAAATGGGTATTTGCTGATTTAGAAAACTAAGAGTGTGTATTTTTGAAGTGTATTTGTGTGTTGCTCTTTATTGCTCCCTTCTGAAAAAGGCTTATTCAAACTGAGTGTTAAATTAATAATTGTTTAATCAAGAAACCGTATATGTACGAGTTTGAGTACTTGTCAATGTGAATCTCTGTAACTCTCCTAAAGCTCACATTGACCCCCTCTTGAGATAAGCCTGGCAACTCGACCACACTACCAACCTGTTTAGTACAGACTTATATCAAAGGTTGGGTTCCTATTGCCAGGAGGTCAGGGTTGTTGTAGAGCCACCCAAAGAGTACTGCATACAATCTTGCCTAACAGGTGGGGATGCAGAATTTACTCTGACATCAATAATAAGACGGACTCAGGAAGGTGTCAAAAACATAACTGTTTTAATTGCAATTGCCTAAAATAGGGAGAACAGCAGACCTCAATAGACGTCACACAAGCATTCTCAACGTTTCACAAGAAAAAAACAAATATTTATAACAAAAACTCATCATTAGTGACATCATACTACATGGCAAAATAAGAAAACCTACTTGGAGTTGTGGTAGGCTTAAGGGGAACATCTAGGCATACATTCTATGGGGGACAGGATTATGATTGGATCTCTAACAGGTGGACAATTTATGCCAGCCCCTAGTGCAAGTCATCTTTGCTGTCATACAATACACAACTTTTCATTGGCTCTCAAACTATAAGGCTCTTTGCTACGTGGCCCTCTACAATTGGTTGGCACATTTGTACCCTTCTGGAATATTCCACTTGCTAGCAGTACGCAAGCTGGTACCCCAGGTGCCTGTCGGTTGACTTGAGCATGCCTTCCCACCTAATTAGCCCATCATCCATCATCACTTCTGCTGTCTTCCATTCGAATTGTCTTTAAACTCAGCCTTGCAAGTTTCACTGTGTCCGAGAATAAAAGGGAGTGTGAGCACAACCTTATGTTCTGTCTCGATGGGGTTTTCCTAAAGTCTATTTTCATCTGGACCATGTGACAGGTGACTGTGTGGGAGCTCCTTTCTTCATATTTAATACTATTAAATGAATAAAACCTGCCACTCATAGTGTTTTTCCATTACACCTCAACAGGAGCTCACCTTGCTTCTCACGTTCATTGTATCTTTTTGAATAGATAGGTTCTTGGCTGCCTCAACCCAAGCCTTCTCGATTCTTCCTTCATCGTCAGTTGTTTTCTTCTACTGCGCCACACTTTCAGCCATTTCGCTCTTGGGGTCCTAGTTTGCTTAAACATGACGTGGAACATCCAGATTCTATACACACATATATATATATATATATATATATATATATATATATATATATATATATATATATATATATATATATATATTGGCGGCATTGCCTGCAGTCTACTCACTACGCATAGCCAGCATTATGATTACTTAGTCTACTTGCATTACAGCATCTGTACAGTTATAAAGTGATTTGCATTTTCTTCAGTGCTTTTGTATGTGCAAACTTCATTCTCACACATAGAAATGCCCCACAAGTATGCTCTTGTCACGCATTGAGGTCAGAATCACTGCTCTCAGAGGCGGCAGGGTGACATCGCCCTTTCAATCTGGACATGCGCTCTATCCGGGACTGAGTCGTACCAGTATGCTAAGAAATAGGCCTGTGCGGTCACCCAATAGGACTCGAGATTAGGGAGCGTGCAGCACCCCCTATCTAGTGGGGCCACAGGTTTTCCCCATCGCACTTGTGCCTGCTTCCCTTGCCATAAGAACCTAGTTGTTACTGCCTTCAGCATTTAAAAAAGATAGGGGCCCACTATTGGCATGTTAAGGAAAATATACAGAAACCCTGGCAGGATTACCATTTTATTTGCTCTCCTACAGTATAGGGATAAAGGCAAGTGCATCCACCTCCCAAGGGCCTCCACAGTCTGGTCCAATTTTGCCCCATATTTTTCGCGGTAGAGCACCTCCTGGGACCGTGATACATTCACCACTAAATACTGTGTGTAGTCAATGTGCCACTGGAAATTAAACCCATCTTGGAAGTTCTCTGTCCCGTCAGTGGAAACAACACAGAGACTTGGATGGGTTCACATGTAGTCCTGAAAAACACCAAAATTCTAAAACATCTGTCATAACTGGCACTAAATTTGTCTTTTCGGTCCCTTACAAACACAATCAGATCGTCGGCATAGAGCGAGATCACAAATTTGTGTGTGAACAGCTGTACCACTCTGTCAAATTGCTTGGACCGAACCTACTCTGCCAGGGCCTCCATGGCAAGCACAAAGAGAAGGGGGGGGGAACGCAAGCATTCTTGCTACGTGCCCCTCCCCATTTTGATCAGTATGGAAATCCTCCCATTTATCCCCGTTTACGCTATAGGTCTATCATGTATCAGGGATGCCCCATGCATTGCAATACTGAGAATAAAAAAGGCCATTTGATCGAGTCAAATGCCTCCTCGGCATCAAGGGCTGCAACTACTGGAGATCGCTGCTCAAGGGCCGAGAGTAGATCGAATGTTCGGCGCAGCCCATATGATGTGGACCTCCCCGGGATAAAGTGTGCCTGATCTGCTAGGACACATCTTGGCATTATCAGGGCAAGCCTATCAGCAAGGACTCTGGCGAAAATTTTGTTATTTAGATTTATTTAGGAGATTGGCTGCTAGGACATGAAGCTTTCCGCACTTTTTCCCAGCTTTAATAATAGTGACCACAGCTTCACGTATTGATTCGGGCAAGTAGCCCCCCTGCAGCGCCTGCTGGTACATACGTAACATGTGAGAAACCAGGGGTGGAGCAAATGCCTTATAAAAGTCCGCAGACAGCCCATCTGGGCCCACAGCCTTTCCCGCAGGGAGTGCTTTGATGGCTTCATGCAGCTCTTGCTCGGTTAATGGCCTGGACAGCCACTCTCTTACCTCTTGCGCGACCCAGCACAACTCAACCTGATCCAGGAACCCATCAATGGCAGCCTACCCGACCCTAATTTTGGAGGAATAACTCCTGGTAATAACTCACCATCCCTCCCATCATTTCCTCATCGGTCTACAAGAGACCTCCAGTGGGCGATTGTATTGCTGCAATATGTGACCTTGCGGTTTCAGATGTTATCATCCAAGCCAGCCAGTTCCTCGTTTTCTGCCCCTAACCATATCGTCTGCCCGCCGATTAAGGAATCTCACCTCACGCTCAGCGGTATCTCTAAAAGCCTTCAGCTCCTCATGAAAAAGAGCCTGGATCCCCTCATCTGTTAAAAATGTGGCCTTGGGCTCCAATTCCCCTCAGCCTGGGATCACTGATGGTCAGATCCGCCCATATCCTTTGGAGAATCACAGTCTCTTTTGTGGTACATATCCCCTGGACTACACACTTGGATGCAACCAACCCCTCGTTCTCATGGAAAATGTGAATTATGCCCTCCCTGACCGCCTCCTGAAATATCATGTCCCGCGAACTTTCGTTGTAAAAAAAAAAAATCCTCCCACCTTGCTACCTCCCTGGAATAGTGAGTGTCAACTACGGGAGCGTGATCTGAGAGTGTATGTGCCAGAATATTACAACCGGTAACCCAAACAGAGTCCCTCCGGGAGACCAAGAAGTAATCCAACCTTGATGCAGAGCCATGAACCAAAGACCTAAAACTGAACCCCTTACTCTGCCTGTGGCAATCCCTGCGCACATCTATAAGCCCCTCATTGTCACAGATCTGCCCCAGTTTACCCATGGCTGCTACGGACCCCCTTCTGGATCACCCCAGATCTGTCCAAACAGCCTTCCTGACTGCGTTAAAATCCCCTGCCTTCCCTAAACCCAAGCATATCCAGTCGGTATTGAGACCGTAATAATTCACAAATGTTAACCTCTACCCTTGCATCAGTCCTGTAAGGACCAAAGCTCTCCCCTCTGTGGCCTGCACCTTTTCCTGGCATCTGAATCCCAATCTGCTTTTAATGATTATACAGACCCCACTTTGGCAGCCCCATGGTTTAGCAAACCTGGCTTCCCTGTAGGGCAAATGGCACGTCTCCTTCAGGAAAGTAATGTCCACCTGATGCCTTTGCATATATAAGAGAACCTTACTAGCTTTAGAAGGACTATTCAAAACACGTACATTACAGGTCATGCAAGTGACCCCTCTGCTGGCCACGTCGGTGTGGGTCCAACCATCCATGCGAGCAATGCTCGCCTTGCAGAGCCCACTCCAACCTGTCTCTTAAACCAGACGCCCAGCCTCGTCCCGGACTGTCCTTCACCCTTGGGACGCTGCACATTACCTCCACCAGATGTACCACCAATCCGCCCACATCCTACCAGTCAATGGCCACCCCCATCCTTGTAAATGCATCCCCGAAAAAATACTGTGGCCGGGGCCAGTGTACCATTAACAGTATCAAAAATTCAACCAAGAAACAAACTACACAAATTCTCCCTCGCCTCCCCCACCGGCACCCCCACTGCAGCCCCATCTCCCAACATTACAAATGCAAGGCCAAAGCATGGGAGCATTTCGAGGCCTGGCCACCCCCACCTGCCTTCAAAACCATAGTAGGCATAAATGCGTAACCACCTCTGCCTTTTCTCTCCTTCCCCCAGAAGCTCATTGTCTCCCAAGCTCTGGTTCTCTCCAGGTTAGACTACTGTAACATCCACTTTCTAATCTACCTGCCTCTACTCTCCGCCCTTTACAACTAATCCAGAACAGGACTGCGAGACTTGTCCTTGGCCTCAAGCCCTGGGATCGTATCTCTCCAGCTCTGAAATTCCATCATTGGCTCCCAGTGGGCCTGGGTCCAAAATACCTTTAACTATCCCTCTGCAAATACCTCCCCTCTCTAGCTCTTCGCTCCTATAACTGCCTCAGGGTCAGTCTGAACTGGGTCGCCCAAGCCCTTTAAGATGAGTAGCAATACCCTGGAGATGGATGGGGATGCAGATTTTATTCATACATCAATAATCAAGACGACTCAGGTAGTTTGGCAAAAGGGAGTCCATTTTAATATCAAAGGTCTAAAACAGGGAGTACAACGAACATTAGCATTCGCTCGATACTCTTACTCAACGAACCTTACAAAAACAGAGGTTTTATTAGGCAAATTGGTCATCAGCGACGTGTCGACCTGCATCACTACATACGTGGCAAACTACAAAACCTATCAGAGGGAGTGATTGGCTCTAAGTGAACAGCTAAGTATAAGTTCCATATCAGTTTAGAACCGTGAAGGAAAGTGATAGGGTACTTATCAGGTGGGGCAACTAAGTCCTCCCCTTAAAAAATCCCACTATGAACCTTTGCCTCCTGCTCAGTAGGCTGGGGCTAGCCCTGGGTGCAGAGAAGAGGAGCCCAACCCATCCCAAACAGTGCCGGTTTGTAAGTTCACTGTTGTGCGGTGGGCTTTAGCTGCCACAATGAGCAGGCTTGCCGATCTGGACAGATAGGGGAATAAAAAACGATATTGGGAGCCCCCAGTCGTCACTCCACATCAGGCATCTCCTTCCGTGTCACTCCACTACTTCCCACAATGTGCAGGAGACTATACACCTTGAGGCGTTTCCTATGGACTATAGGTTTATTGTTACAGATTGCCTGGATAATCTTCCTAGTTTCTTAGTTTTACCGGGTCCAACAGTGTGCTCAGCTATTCCACATCTCCTGCCTTTCATCTGCCCACACCTCAGGGTCTCCTATAGAGGAGCCGACACAGCATCAAACAGCCAGCTATGCGCTGGCTCGCTGCTGCAAGCCCCACGCTGTATTTCTGTAGCTCGCAGGAGCGGAAGGGCTCCTTCGCACAGCTCGACTCCCTGCTTCACTCAGGGCTCTTCAGCGTATTCTCGGTGAGCCTCCAGGAAGGTCACTGTACACCAGTGCCTGCCCAGCCCAGGACAGGAAGCTCCAGCGCACCACTGAAGCCAGCACTCGGGCGGGCTTTCGGCTCTCCCCGCAGCCGCCAGCCACCTCAGCAGTCTCGTCCTGGAACGGGCCACCGGAAGGGAGCAGATCACCCGCCCGCCCAATGGGCTTACGCAGACCCCAGCCAGACTCAGGGGTGTTGCAATGTAAACCCCTGGGAGCATGGTAGCTCCCAGGATGTTGTCATGGGTCACGTGGCAGTAGCCAAGTGACCAACATAATAAAAGGAACGGGCCGCTTCCGGCTCATCAGTCCGACCATTCGAGGCTCCCAGTGTGTTCTTTGTCCTGCACCATGGCGTTGCCACACTGTATGGGCTGGGCCCAAGAACTGGCCCAGCTGGAAGACGGTGCCCCTGCCGGGCAAGCCGTCCCTGTGGGTCCCCCTAACCACACTGTATGGGCTGGGCCCAAGGACAAGCCCAGCTGGAAGACGGTGCCCCTGCTGGGCAACGCCATCCCTGTGGGTCCCCCTAACCCTGTGAGGCGGGTTGGGGAGGCGACCCCGGCCTGGGTGCCCCCAGACCTGGGGCCACGGTGAGCCGGGTGCCCCCGGCCACGTGTGGAGCTCCGGTGGTCCGTAGCAGGTGGGGTGACTCCCCACCCCTGAGTCTGCAGCGTGCTAGCCGCACCAGTGTGTCCTGTCGGGTGTCGCCCGACCCGAGTATGGGGCTGCCCCCAACAAGGGGTATCACGGCGGGACAACGCTGGTGTCCCACGTACCAGCAGGCTTCACAATAGAAGTATGGAGCCACTCAGTATATCCCGGTTCTGTAGTGTTCACGCTGCAGCCCAGGCCTCACTTCTGCCCCAGCAGCCGTAGCTGGATCCCCAGTACCACTATGTTAGCGGGGTGCAGACATGCAGCGCTCTGGTGTGGGATGTTTTTACCCATGCATCCAAGCCCTACTATAAAACTGTGCAGTACTGGCATGGAAAACATCATGATGGCCAGAACTCCCCAGAGAGTGCACAGGGAAAACATGAAGAATAGGCTGCCACCCATTTTTGCCTATGTTGTGAGCACAGGAGGGCACTGCCTAACCACCATTGGGCTACACACACAGTAGCCTGAAACCATTGGAAATGGCAATGCTGATTGCCAAAAGCAACCCAGAACTGTGGGGAATTCATTTTCTTAATCCCAAAAATGGTTGCATTACCAGTACTCACCACTATCAGAAAGCCGGCGTTTTAAAACCACCAGACTTTTGTGTAAAACTGAACAAATTAAACAAAACCAGACCAAGGAAAGACTTTCTAAGAGGTGGATACAATGTAAAACTATATTCTGAAATGACTTGAAGGAAGTAATTATTTAATGTATAGGTAAAAATTGTCAGTTTGATTTAAATGTAGAAAACTGGGAACAAAAAGTGACATTTAGCTGAAACCTGGCTTAATGAAACTGAATTCTGCCTGACAACTACCCCCGACAGGAGTTGAAACTGGATGCTCAGCCACTCTGCCCCTGGCCAAAAGGAGTTAACACCTCTCTGATTAGATTAGGGGTGGAGCAGCTGAGGACTACAGGGAGTTGAACAAAGGCCTGTCCTGGACTCAGGCAAATGTTATATCGGGGGCGTCGTAAAATAGCTTCCTCTTGGGAGAAACTGGGGGCAGCTGTGCCTCTGTGAACAAGCTGGCTTGGGGGAAGTAGATAAATCAGTTATTCCACCCTGTGATGTGGGAAGCCACACCCCTTTTTGACCAGAGCATAATTTTAAAAAGATAGATAACTCATAGTGCGGACTTGTCAGAATTATATAAGTAATATCCTTATTTTTGTGATTTTTTTGTGAACATTTTAAGAGGCGTTAGGATCCTGTGGTGTATTCTGGGGGGTTGCTAGCGGAAAATAGGGTCTCACCCCAAATGTATGCATGTTAAAAATCTGACACTTTATCATCTGTAATCCATATCCCTGGTGCACATTTGTGTAAAATCTGGAAAGGTTTAGAGGTCGTTATCTGGATGAAAAGGGGAGAATTCAGTCATCAGTGGACACAACATCGTACAAAGACAGGGATCGGATGGTTTGGTGCTACAGAAAATATGTTAACTGGACCTATAATATCACATTTCCTTCCCCCAATCAAGGGAGAGAGGAGGAATTGGCCAATGATAAATGAGAGGGGCAGGTTTAGTTATGACCAATGCACACACCCACTTTCCAAAACACATAAAAAGAGACTGCTGGGACAGGTAGAGGGATTCAATTCCATTTGCTGCGGAGCATGCTGACCGACGACTTCACATCCAGAGATCCAACACTTAGACTTCCAAGCTAAACAGAGACTACAGAACTTTGAACCAAGAAGGCCCACTGCAAGCAAAAGTATTTGTCAGCAGGCCTCAAAATCATTTGCAAACTATTCCACAGCCGGGCGAGCTGTCTGAATTCTTTTGCCAAGAACTCTTGCCAGTACCCAGAAAGCAGTGTTACATCCAGAATCCACTCGATCCGGACCGGAAAGCAGAGCAGTATCCAGAACCAGAGGCCGCTGAATCCAGAGAGGCTAGACCAGCAGAGCAGAGCTGACCCAGATTGCTGTGAGCAGAACCGGTGCCTGATTGACCCGCTGAGCAGACAGAACCGCAGCCGGACGTGTTGACCAGATCCGTGACGAGGCCTAGTTCAAATTTATATTGTGAGTACCTAGCAGAACTGTGCAGAACCAATCTCTTAGTTAAAATAATCTAATCCAAACTATTTTAACCTAAGTAGAACTGCCTCCTAGAAATCGTGTCATCTGTCATTTTTAAAGCTGCACAACTGTCACCTGTCAATTCTGCAGCTGCAAGCTGTCACCTGTCATTTTGGGTTTATACTTTTACCGCAATCGCGATTCACGCACTCGCGAAATTTACCACGATTTGCGATTTTGGCTCAATTTCTCCACTTGTCAAAATAGCAGCTCCATTCTTTCTTTTGTTAAAATCCGTTTGCAACTTGGTAATAACTCATAGAGCATTGTTAAAGTGAGCCTGAACTAATACCAACACGCATCTCCCACTCACCCTGAATCTCTAGAGGGAATTAAAATCAGTTGGCACATTTTCCCATCCATTGCCATCACATTTAAAAATCATTTTGGGCCTGTGTTTCAAACTCCTACCCGTTTCCTCTAAGCTTGCTGGGGGGGGGAACTGAATTTCGTATTATATTTGATTGCATTCCTGAGAACTGTGTGCTCCTCTTTCCATCTCCTTCCATTTCTTACATTGCATAGGGGAGTGGGGTGAATTGCCAGAGAAAAAGTGATTATCTCATCTTTTGCTAAAATCATATCAAGTATTTCTGTACTGCATTTTATTCCTCATTGCTTTTCCCTTGAAACCATAAAAGTATTTTTGCTACTTTATCCATCCTATACTAACTCCTCATTGATTGTAAAGGAGTGTGCTAGTGCCAGATTACCCATTGTTGATCAACATCATATGTCTAAGTGTACTATCAGATATTAATTTATTATAAAAGTGTGACATATATAGATATTGTTTAATTTTTCAAATAAACCTTTTAATTTGCAAAACAAAGCTACTTCGTGGCTCAGTGGGGTCGGGGGGATTCTAAGAGGGGGGTGTTATACAAGGGTTGTCATCCAGAGTACTGAACTGATTATAAAAATACATCAATAAGGGTTTTCCTCAGCATCCCAGACTAGGCATTGACTTAGCTGTAGTGTTGATTGAATATCGCTTACACTGGTCTTTCTTGCCTTTAATGAAACAGTTTACTGGGTGGAACTACACTGATGCTGCAGGATATTGTCCAGATTTATGCAGGTGTGCTGACAGCTCAATTCAGAGCAGCCATCTAGGCACAGCTCTCGAGAGCCCCCCCCGCCCCCATGAATGCCTGACTTTGGGGGAGATATTTGCAGATAATTAATTTGGTGGATTATCCTATGTATATTGCCAAATGCATTCCTAAGGGGTATAAAACCAACCTGAGTGGAATTGATCAGAATTAGGAGTATTTTCCAATTCTATTGGACAGGAAACTCCTGCATAGCTCTGTTTTTGAATGTATGGCAATGGGGATCATTATCTTTAGTTGGCTTTTGCATTATAGTAATACGTGCTGCCACCATTAGTTATATAACCAGTGTCTCAAAAAATAGTTAAATCAATTTGCTTGGTGCTGGTCTAAGAAAGGGGCACATTTAGTATAAAAAAAACACTTGTAACCCCATTTGTGCTTGGACACATTTTGAGTTTTAGATGCGCCATCTTGTAAAGTGAAATCAGCCTTCACACTTCTTCTATTTCATGCATGGTGAAAGATGGTAAGTCAAATAACTCCAAATAGTACCAGTGAAGATATTCTTCATGAAGATCTGTTATGTACAGTAGGCTACACATCTCTCAAAACTCCCATAATGTGCCTTTTTCTGAGCCCACTTCATTACCACTGAGGCTTTTGATTGTGTGAATTTTTGCACCTAGCCCTCAGTTGCTTGGCGAAAGGCCCCTGTTTTGCCCCTGTTTTGCAACACTGTTAATAAAAAGGCTGCTTGCCCTTCAGCAACACAGACTCAGATTTGTTTGACCCTAACAGTTGTTCATTCAATGGTAGATTATGCTCACTCTGGGGTTTTGCTTTTAATATAGATAGTTGAGATCTAAGTTTGTTCTCTACTACTTTTCTTAACCTCTTTCCCACACTTGCATGTGTCTCTTAGATGGGACTGTGTGAAAGTAAATACCTAGTAAGTGTAACTCATTGACCGTCCTAGTCACATAAAAAAGAGCAAACAAACTTTCACCCCCCCATGGTGAATTGATAAACAAATGGAAGTTGAAACAATTACTGAACTGATTAACATTCCTGACAAACACAGCAACAAGATCTTCGTGTGTAGCTTGGCAGTCGGGACATGCACTCCTCCTCTGCAATGGTCATTTCCCTTGCTGTCCTGTTGTTGTCAACCCACCCTGCTGCGACAGTGCCTCTGGTTATTGTAGTAGCAAATCTTCACCAATGCCATGCAGACTGACCGAAGCAGTGTTTGGCCGTGACCAGAATGTGCACCCAGCATTGTCACCATCCATCTCATTGTTATTCATGAAAATGCATCACCTAGCAGTGCCTCGTCAGTGTGGGCCATCGGGTTCAATAATTATAATGAGTCACCCCAAGAGACAGAAACGCATGGCCAATGCACACTGTTGCTTGTTGTGTGATTAAAATTTGCCAGAGCACCACACCATAATCAAATGGCGTTTGAGCCAATAAATGCCAGGCCCGAGTCCTCTTAAGCACCCCAACAAAAAAAGCATTGGGGTTATCCTTCGGCCCCCTAATCCATTTTTTGCTCACTTCATTGTGTACCTCCTCTCTGTTGCTCTCACTTAGAGGGGGTGCGTGTGAGAGAACAACCCTTGCAGCTAAAACCTGCCCCCTGCTTCCCAGTGCCTCCTCCTCCAACCTATGCCTCTCTTACCTTCCTGGTGCTTTCATTTTTGCTGTTTGCATCAGCTCCTGCTAGACTTCACTGCTTTGCTTCTGACACTGCAGGCGTGAGCAGGCAGCAAAGCCACCTGGAACGCGTGCAGGCAGGATGTCCATTTGCATAATGGGACAGTCACATGCCACTCACAGTTAACCAGCTGAAAACGGGTATTCTTAGGCCCATATAGAACACCAGTGGTTAAGAGCCTCAGTGCTTCTCTGTGGTCATTCTTCTATTATTCTGAAACTCTAGAGTCGCTTCCAGCTCCCTCTGACCCAGTATCTCAGATACTAGACATTCCTTGCTGTCCTTTCTTAGGCTTTAAGAGTTCCTTCTTCTGTTGCAGGTTGCTTCACTATTACTGTGCTGGTGTGATTGCTCAAACCCCAACACTGGACTGTTGCTGTGCTTTTTGCCATTATGCAACATGGGGGTTTGGAGTGGTTGTCCCGTATTGCTACACCTGTTGCTAATTTTATGCCACAAAACAATGCCATGTCTTGCCCACCCACCTGCCTCATTAAACTTTATGAATGACAAGCTCTGGCTTCTCTCAGCTTCTGCAGTGACCTACATTTCGCTGCTCTCGAAATGGTGGATGATCTTTTACAGTGCTTGATGCTCAGAAATAGCACAAGCTTCCATTACACTTTCATTCTCTTTCTCATCATCTGTCTTTCTTCCACCATGTCAAAATCCAATTCTTATTCTGTGATTTCTATTTTTCCCCCACCGCTCTTTCATCCGGACCATTCATCTAGAGACCTCTTCCTCCCCCGCCTCCCGTGAATGTCCTCTCTGCAAGTTTCTAAAACATAAACCATCAGCAGGGCTGGAGAGGTTTTTGGATAGACCACCTGTCTCCCGTTACAGTCCTGTGCACATCGCCTTCTCATGGACCTTCATGTTTGCGTGTGTGAGGGTGCTTGAACTTTTATCGGGTGTCAATGTATAGTTCCACCTGACAAGGCTAGGTTGGCCCACACACCAGAAGTCACATAATTTCCTGAAGGTACCTCTCTAGTGTGTTCAAGGCAAGTGCTGTTTTGACCTACAAACCAGATCCCCTTTTCCCTGTACCAGCCTTTCTTCTGCATGTGCTGATCCTCCTTGTGCGACCCACTGCTGCATTTGGGACTGCATCTCATGCTCTCCATGTATCAGCAGTGCAGCACCTGGTCTCCAGAACCCTTCCTGGCATTCACAGGAGATCTGGCTCAGTGTCATTTGTTTACCTCAGCGTGTTTGGTGGCAGGCTGGTACAGCTTTGCCCCTGGTGAGTGCCTATTCAGAAAACCTGATTATGGATCGGTGCAATGGTCTGCAGCATCAGGACAGCCACCTTGGCCGCAGCATGTTATAGGTTGATTGATCCTTGCACACATCTCCCTCAAATTAAGCTTTGAGCTAGGCTCACACCTACGGAGACACTAAAGATACTTTAAAGGAGTTCTTCTTATACCTCTGTGTGCTCCCTCTGGCACTTAAAGACAACCATCTTCTTGATGCCCAGGTTGGCATAAAGCTTGTCCTTTGCAGCAAAGGGAAAGTGGTTTTCCCTAAGAAATCTTTACACTGTGCAGGAAACTGTCTCAATTCAAAAGAGAATGTATGAGCAAGTGTCATTACAAAAACAGATTTACATCTCTTTAAAGTGCTACATTCAGATGACAGAGACAGGGACCTCAGAATTTCTGAAATGATAGAATGTTACTCAATCCCCAAGGGTAATGATGCTGCTGCTCAAGGGACGGAATCTTAATTTTCACCATCTGCAAAACCGTTGTGTTTTATGTTGGATCATTTTCTTCCTTTTATGCCTCAAATTGATGATCTTGTTTAATTCTTATGTGCAAGCATACCAGGCGCATCACAAAGTTAACAAAAATAATCACTTGTATTTCCAGAATGGTGCAGTATATTTTGTATTTGTGTTTAATCCACATGTTAATTAGTTGGTACACTTTAAAACACAATCATTGTATCTGGAGTTTCAAGTGCAGTGCTGATATTGCTGCATTGCGCTAATGTTGAGATTCGTTAACCACATGTTTCATGCAGGTTTTTCTGGCAATATAACATGATATCTGCGTCAGTGTAAGTAGGTCCATGTCTATATCCTTTGCATTAAATCTTTTCTTTTTTGCCGATCTTTACTTTAAGCCTGTATTATTGCTTGCTTAGATTCTGCCAATTCTTCTCTTACTGAGTCACCTCAGAAAACTCATGCTTCTGAAAGATGGCCTCCACACTCTGATGAGGCTGATCGGAGGAGCCAGGAGAATCAACAGGGTTTCACCACTACTCAAACAGCTACACTAACTTCTTTTTTAATTATGGAATTTCTATAAACATGCCTGTAGTGCACTTGAGCCTCGTCACCTGAATACCCCTAGATACCAGCATCTAAACTAAGGATTTATTTCCCCAAGTATTAAGCAATCTTCATACATAAGAGATATGGCCACTGAAAGTTCAAAAATTCTAACTTTATTGTACCCTGAAAAGGTAATTTACGAGCACCGGTTTGTGAAGTTGGAATGGGTTTTTGATTGTCTTCTGACAATTAAGCAACCTGTTCAGTTTTCATAAACACTGTATATCATAGCTTTGGTCGCAGGCCTCTGATAGTTGTATGGTATTGTGCATTCTAGGAGGGTGACCTTACTGTGACAATATATAGCTCTATGCTGTTATTTTTGATGTGTATATCTTTTTTATATCGTCTTATTGTTTGTGAAATATTGTATTGTACATATGATCCATTATGTATATCACTGACAAACCTATGTGCAATATTCACACTGTAAGAAAATTGAAAATAAATACAATTGTCACTATTCCCAAAGAATTCCTGGACAGAGTGGGTCCACGTTCATGAAAGAGTCTTAGTTATGTTATGTTAAAAGGCTCTTATACTGTGTCCAATATCCAAAGTAGTAGTCTCAGTCTGCCTAACTTGTCCAGAAGTTGGCATGTTGTGTTCCCACCTGGGTTACACAGACCTTGGACGGAGGAGGATGGGGGTAAGATACGAGGACTGGAACAGACGTGGGGGAGGTGAGGTAAAAAGGAAAGCGAGTCTTTGTGATAGTGAACCCACTTGCATCCAAGCTATGTAGGACAATAGACCTTGATTCAGAGAAGGAGGTACATTTACATGTGTGGGTTAAATGAGAACAATGTGATGCAGTTTTGACTATAAAAGTAGTTTCAGGCTGTGGATGTGTGATGGGATCGAGATGTAGTCAAGCCACCCAGTTTGGTCATGGAGAATCTTCCTAGGTTGCATTTAGATTTTTAATATAGGTCAAACTCAGGAATAGAAATTCCTGAACTACCTAGCCTGTGGCCCAGTAGGGTCCAGTCAAGAATAGACTGTGTGGAAGGTGAATGTGGTTTCATACCAAAAATGTGGGAAGGGCGGCATAGGATTTGAATAAGCCTTCAGGTATAAGGTGCGAGCCAGCACTTTGGAATGGGTCTGGCCATATAGTTGCTACATTCTTGTGCTTACTCCGAGGTCTCCGCTCTCTGTGCTGTATATCGGATGATCACCAAAACAGGTCAGGACCTCACATCAGCCAGCAGGCATTCTGGGGGTCCTACCGACAGAAGTGCAAAAGCCACAAAACAAAACAAATCCGCCACAACACCATGCTAAGGGGACAGTTAATGAAGAATGTTATTCAATGTTTTCTCACGGAAAAGAAAGCTTTGTAGGGACCAATATTTCCATTGGGTCTTTTCACAGGCATACTGGATAACAGTATTTGCTGTGCCACTGTAATTCTGCATCCGTTTGATATTGGGATCATTTTCTCATTCATTTGTTTCAGCTCTGTTTTCGTCCATGACTAAGAATACAATAATTTGTAAATATTGTACAAACGTACAGCAACGGCTGCACTTGTGATATTTGAAAAACTAATTAGTACATGGAGACCATTACTGACCTCCTCTCTGCCAGAATGTTTAAGAGTGCAGTCTATGACTATGGGTATTGACTGCATTCTGAACATTCTGTTCTCAGAAGCAGACAGGAAAACAACAGTGCAATTTCCAGGCAAGATTTCTTTCATCAAGACACTTTCACTCTTGGAGGACCTTCTTTTGGCTGCAACATACTATTTAACACACAAAAGAGAAAGCCAAGACATTGGAAAATGCTTTCACTTTCTTATAGAGACATTGTTTACTTTTACATTACACCTTGTGCATGCTAATGTAAAACCAGTTCCAGTTCAACCAAGTTGCAATTAAAATGCTTAACATTACTCACTCTTGAAG
Organism: Ambystoma mexicanum; assembly: GCF_040938575.1. Classification (NCBI taxonomy): domain Eukaryota; kingdom Metazoa; phylum Chordata; class Amphibia; order Caudata; family Ambystomatidae; genus Ambystoma; species Ambystoma mexicanum. The sequence continues at coordinate 916,844,077 of NC_090926.1, read as the reverse complement.
TAACATGTTTTACTTCACCACCACCAAAATTCCAAAAGTTGTATTGGTACTACCACCATGTGCTAGCAGCCTTGCAGACCATGGGAAGGGTAAATATTGCTTAGAATAATGACCCTTCCCCCGACTTATGTCCCTCGGATTCATCTAAGGCCATAACTTGGTGGCGGGTCATTTTCCCACAATAACCACTCTCTCGCTCTATAAGGCAATGTTGTAGCCACAAACCGCTAAAGCATAAAGATGTGTTGCAGTTGGATTACAATATCTAGTCTTATGAGGGTCTGATAACTCCAAACTAAGTTATCTGTTACCACAGTTAAATTTGAACACAATTCACAACTTGACAGATGAAAAGCTACCTACCGGAGCAGGAAGCAAATTGAACATCATGTACATGTACGTCGACAGAAAAGGCTGAAAGGCCAATGAAGCGGCTGTAACGTGTGAGCGTCTCACTCGGTAAGTCTCAATCAGCGCAGTTGACACGTACACTGTGGCGGCGGCGTGGTTGGGTCAGCTTCTCAAGCTTTTTCCAGGCACAGTGTTCTACCTGAACAGCGAAGGCTCCAAGGAGCGCTGCGTGTAGCATGGACCAGAGCGGAGTTGTGACTGGAGTCCTGAGAGCCTTGGGGTGCTGTGTTTGTGTACAGTGATCTGCAAGAGCCTGGAGCGTGGCGCCAAACTTCCTCGCCGACTGGGCTGCAGGTATTTGGGTGCGTGGGCTCGCAGTTTAGATACTTCCTCTAGCTAAACCTGGCTGGCCCCAGAAGAACATATAAGCATTACTTGGTGGCGCACTATAAGGAGCCCGTCGTTTTGAGCACTGGTGCACCTAATAGTGCTACCTGTGAATGAGTGGGGGTCTGGAGCCTTGATCTTGACCTGCTGTGGTGGGCTTGCTGTTAGTGTGTGAAAAATTACTTGGCGGCTGTCGGCTGTGTGATATAGGCAGTTGGAGGTTCGTGAAAGGCGGCTAGTGGGGCTTCCTATTTTGTATCTTGTCTTTGATGTGGTCTCTTGGATCATTTCTACTCTGACTTACTAAGACTACTGAAGATAGAGAAGCTATGGAGGTTGCTGATTTGTTTACCTAGTTACGCCGGCTAAAACCAGAACCTATCACCTACAACATTTTAGCATGTTCAAAAGAGCCCAAGTATGCCTTGGAAAAAAAGAAATCTGTCAATTGTTCGGGACAGCCTGGTGTGTTTGCTACCCAGACAGATTTGCCTGAATAAAATGTTATTACAAAAGCAAAATCTAGAAAAATTACAGCCTTCTTCCAGGTAGGGAATAAGCCAACTGATTGTCCGGCCAACCCTCTTGCTAATATTGAGATTACATACCCTACACATCAGTCATCAGAAATACATGATTCTGTGGCCTTTGTAGAGATTGATAGTAACAATTCCCTTCTCAATCTATGCTACTCTCTCCAGCGAAATTCCCTTGGCCCGCAAGAGCTCATTATACCGGAGCGTGGCATTATAGAGTACAGCAATGTGATTGGTTTCAATCTCTCCAAATCACCCGACCTTGGGAGAAAAAAGAACATTAAGAAAATATACAAAAATTCAAATTACATTTTTTTTTTTTAAATCACAGAAAATGCATATGGTAATGACTTAGCAAGTAATGACCCATTTAGCGCCCTCTCGTTCTCCTCTAATTCAAACATAGAGGAAAAGAACTTGACCACCATTGTCAAAGCACTAGATGTGCTGTGTTCCACCATGGCATGGGAACAGAAAAGCCCCAGTCAGACTGTGGGGAGAATTGTTAATATAATTTTGGAGAACAGTGAGCCAATGATGAATTCTAACGCCTCCTACTCAAGTGTAGCCATTCAAACCGATAACTTAAGAAACATGGTTTAATTTGTACAGCCTGTTGAAGCTGTAAAGTACTGCTATCCTTATATAGACACCACTGGAGGATCATTTGGATGAGGACGCTATGGAAGAGCATTATAAGGTGATTGAGGGGAGAAGTGAAAAACAACAGGGCAATAAGAGAAGGCGTAACATAACTCCTGCCTCCCCACTAGCTGTAACTTTGGTGTGCCCAGGTAAATATACTGTCTTACTGAAATCTGAACTGTCAGATGGCCAACCCTACTGTAAAAGTACGACACAGGATCCACCAGGGGGCGCAGAGATGGTCTGACGCATCTCGGCTCGTCTCCCCGCCAGGGCGCTGTTTGAGGGTCCTGAGCCCTCCCCGAAACCCCCAGAGCGAGGAGCCGACACCACCCCCACCCACACGAGTGCCGCGGGCGCCCCCGGCCCGAGTTTGGGTTCCCGAGGTGGAACCGTATCGGAGAACGAAGCCTCCGAGTTTTGAGGGAAGGAGGCCCCTCCCCCCTGAGGCGCCGCGGCACCGCAGAGATCTACTCTGCTCCCGGGCCTGAACGAGGCCTGCGCGGAGGTCGGCGACCCGGGCTGGCGCCCCCCCCCCCCCAGCCGTGTGCAGTCCAATGGGGGTCGGATGTGCCTGGTGGCACCCGCGGCGGGCCCGGGAGCGTGAAGCGGCCCCGCGAGGGTGCGGCGGAGTTGTGGGCCTGGACGAGGCCTATGGGACCAGGCGAGGAGCGGCGCACAGCGGCCCCCGAGTGAGTGGGTGGAACTTGAGGAGCCCGTGTAGGGCGTACTGGAGCCTCGGGTGAGGGCTCGCATTGGCCCATGCTGGCAAGCCACGGCCTTCCACGTTTTTTCCACGAGTGGCGACCCCGCACCCAGGAGGTGAGGCAGTGCTGGCCCGATCTGGGCAGCCCCCCTGGGGACCGACGACACCGCGGGAAGTGACAGGAGCGAGGCTGGGGAGACACAGCGACATACATATAAGCCTCGGAGGGGTTACGGCAGTCGGAGTGGCCCCCGAGCGCCGCATTTCCAAGGCGGACCGTCCTACCGCGCGGGGCCTTATTGGGAGAGCTGGGCCCCGGCAGGCCGCACCCCGGGTCCGGCCACCGGTGCGCTGAAGGCCCTCGCAGCTCAAACAGGAGCACGATCGCGCGAGCTGGGGAGGAGAGAGGCAAGGAGAGAACCCTGCGGAGGACAAAACAAAACCTACGGGAGCGAACGGGCCCGGGACTGGGACCCCAGGTGCTGGGGCTGCGCTCCCAGCCCCCCGGCAGCGCCGTCTCTGGGTGGGCCAGCGGGTCACGTTGATCCTGAATTTCTGGGGGAACCCCCCGCCGAACAAGGATGCCTGGGGAGAGAATCCCTACAGAAGTTTCGCCGGTCGTCCCCTGATCCCCCGAGGCCACCTGGAATGGCGACCCAGACGCAACAGGAGCCGGCCGATGCCAGCACGGTCACCAGAGGCATGGCAGCCCTACTGGAAGAAATCAGAGGCTTTAGGGCGGATATTGCTCTGAGACTGGACACCTTAGACAAAAAGGTGGACAATATTGACGACAGAGTCCAGGCACTAGAGAACACCACAGCCTCGAGTGACATCTTTGAAACACAATTCGATATGCGCCTGTCGGAGCTCGAGAGGAGAGATGCTCTTTAAAAATGGACGATCTGGAAAATAGGGAACGACGCTGTAACTTACGTTTCCTAGGCTTCCCGGAACACGAGGGAGAAACTCAAGCAGACGTCATCAAGGCGGTCAATGCAGTAATAGGGGTACTCTTCGATGGAGCCAACACCAGCGAACCCACCATTGACAGGGCCCACAGAGCAGGTGCACCCTCCAGAGGCCCCAGATCCATCTTAGTTCGCTTTCATTACTTCTCAGAAAAGAGCAGGATCCTGGAACTGGCTCGTAAGAAGGGCCCTGTGGAGTGGGAGGGGGCCCAGATTTCGGTGTATCAAGACCTGTCGGCCTTCACCCTTGCAAGACGCCGCCTCTGCTCCCCGCTGACAAAGATGCTCCAATCCAAGGGGGTCCCCTACAGGTGGGGATATCCCTTCTCCCTCTCCTTTGAATTCGAGGGCTACAAGTATGCCCTGATTACTGAAGATGATATCCAGAGAGTGTCAGGTGAACTTTTGGACAATCCCAACATGGAACTGGGGGAGCAGGAGCGCGAGCGAGCACCGACAGGCCCTAAAGGGAACAAAGCTCCCAAGGAGAGGCGCAGGGTGCGAGGAAATTTAGGAGAATGACCCCAGCTTCGCCGGGCCCTCCAAACAGTTGAAGCGAACATCTGGTGCCTGACGTCTAAGCCGGCATCTGCCTATGTGAATGGAGGGTGATGTAGCTATTTGTACTTAACGTTGAACATGGGGGTGGGGGGGCTCGGAGTGTTGATTATGGCGAGTTATTGAGCCTGTGGAGGGGAAACAATGGTGGCCTGGACTGGCGATCGGATGAAGCCACGGAACGACCAGGCGATTAGGGGGGAGGGGGGAGGGGGGAAAAGGGGAAGTTATGTTGTTGGGGTTACAGTTACAATGTGCCAAGTTTTTCGGGTATTCTCACACCCCTGGGGCTGCCTTATATCGTCAGTGGGTTGTGGAAGTATTGTGGGAGTAAACACGCTTGCTTTTCGAGGAATGGAGCTATGAGCTTTTATCTGTACTGTAATGGATGATCCGCTCCAATTCTTGACAGTGGGGTCATTGAATGCTCGCGGACTTAATTCGCCTACGAAGAGGTCCCTAATTGTGAGGGAATTTGCAAGGCTGCGACTTCACTTTCTTTTTGTGCAGGAGACTCACTGGGTTCGGGGAAAAGAGCCTAAGCTCAGGGCCAGACCCATAGCTCAGATGTACTCGGCTTCTGTTCAGTCTAAGAAGCGGGGAGTAGCTTTGCTGATTTCTCCTGGGGCCCATTTTGCGTTCAAAGCCTTAAAAGCAGACCCGGAAGGCCGGTATCTCATGGTGAAGGGGGAGGTGAGGGGTCGTTTGTTCACATTGGTTTGCATATATGCTCCGAATGAAGCGCAGGATACCTTCTGGGAGGGGATGAGAGGGGTAATAATGTCATTTTCTGAAGGTACCCTTCTGGTTGGGGGAGATTTTAACATGGTGCTTTGCCCCGAGAGAGATAGGAAATCTGATAAGCCTTGCCCCAATGTCCGTCACCACAAGAAGCTGGCGTTGGCCTTCCAGGAAGTGAATGGGGAATTAGGTTTGGCTGACACGTGCACCCCCGTGCAGGGCCGGAACCCAGACTACACCTATTATTCAAAGACCCATTCAGCCTTCTCCCGTATCGACTACATCCTGGTTGACGCCTCACTGCTGGGAGAGGTCACCGACTCAGGAGTGGAGATTGTCCCCTGGTCGGACCACGATATGGTAAAGATTAAGATTGGCCTTCCTCCTGTCCCGGTGGCCGGATCCCGATGGAGGTGTAATGACCTGCTTTTGCAGGACAGGGAGATTCGCCAATCCCTCCTGGCAGCCATTGAGGAATACTTTACTCTCAATGACAATGGCGAGGTTGGAACTATGGGAGTGTGGGAGGCATTTAAGGCAACTATTAGAGGCACCCTCATTGGTATTGGCTCCAAGAGAAAGAAGGAGAGGGAACATGAGGAGAAAGGGTTAAAGGACAAAATAGCAGCCCTCCAGCCGGGGGGGAAGTTAAGGTCACAGATGTTCCCCGGACATTGGGAGGAACTACAGGGGTTGCGAACCAGACTGGCAGACCTCCAGGTGGGTCAGACTGAAAGGAAGCTCGCTTTCTTGAAGCAGAGGTACATGGAAAGGGGGGAAAAGGCGGATAAAATTTTGGCTTGGAGACTCCGGGACATGAGGAATAGCAGGAGAGTGAACTCAATCCACACCTCGGAGGGGGACTCGACCGCGAGGGACACCGGGATAGCTGAACAATTCAGACTATATTATGAAAAGCTGTACCGCTCGGAATATACAGGGGATGGGAATAACGTGGACAGCTTCCTGGACTCCCTCCCGGTTCCGGGCCTTCTACCGGACAAAGCGGATTCTCTCGAGAGTCCCATCTCCCCGGAAGAGGTAATAGATACTATATCCTCTTTGAAGAGCGGCACAGCCCCGGGAGACGATGGTTTCACAGTCAAATTTTACAAGACGTATAGGTCCTTGCTAGCCCCATTCATGGCTAAGATGTTCAATGCGGCTCTTGTCCAAGGTTCCCTCCCCCCCACGATGATGTCAGCCTTGATTGTTTGTCCTGCCTAAAGAGGGCAGGGATCCCTCATATTGCCAATCATATCACCCCATATCCCTCCTTAATACCGATGTGAAAATATTAGCCAAGCTCCTAGCGAATAGACTGGCCAAACTGCTCCCCACCCTAGTGCATGGTGATCAAGTGGGTTTCATCCCGGGCCGCCAGGGGCCAGACAATATAAGGAAAACCCTCGACCTCATGCATGAGACAACTAGGCAGGGAGTGGAAGGGTACCTCCTCTCACTAGACTCAGAAAAGGCCTTCGACCGTGTCGAATGGCCGTACATGGGCAGGGTCCTCCGGAAGATGGGGCTGGGTGACAATTTCTGTGGGTGGGTCGCAGCACTCTACAATGGCCCTTCGGCGAGAGTCCTGGTCAATGGGGGCACCTCAGAGCCCTTTTCCCTCTCCAGGGGCACTCGGCAGGGATGTCCCCTGTCGCCCTTATTGTATGCCTTGGCAATGGAACCTCTAGCCATAGCGGTTAGAAATGACCCGGAAATCACGGGCATACGGTGTGGCGAGTGCGAGTTTAAGTTTTCCCTCTTTGCAGACGACATTTTGAGCTACCTAACCAACATTCAAGACTCCTTACCCCGGCTGTTTGATCTTATACACCTCTTCGGCTCTTTTTCTGGACTGAAGATAAATGCGTCCAAATCAAGTATCATGCCCATGGGCTTGGGGGATCAGGACATTGGAAACAACACCGATATTCTTGGGGTTAGAATTGAACGGGTATCCACTAGGTACCTCGGCACCACCATCCCCAGGGATCTATCCCAACTATACCAGAGCAACTTCCCGGAGATCCTCGCTCAAGTCAGTAATGACCTTAGGTGTTGGGCACCCCTCACGCTTTCCTGGCTTGGGCGCATGGTCACAGTGAAGATGAATATCTTGCCCCGCCTCCTCTATCTATTCGCAGCGCTTCCCATTGTGATACCCGAGTCCTTTTTCGAGGTGCTCCAATCTAGAGTTCTCACGTTCATTTGGAATGGTAAGAGACCAAGGGTCAAGACCTCCACCCTGACCCTCCCGAAGTCCCATGGCGGTTTCGGCCTCCCCGACTTCCGGCTTTACTACAAAGCTGCTCAGCTCAGGGTGATGTTGGAACATATGCGGGACGACATGGGCACTTATATTGAAGACGTTCACACCCACCCGAAAAAAGTTAGATACCTCTTATGGGCCTCTCCGAGGGCTCTCCCCTCTCAAATCAGAACACACCCCACCCTAGCGGCCCTGTGGGCACTATGGAAGCCCAACAAAGCTAATAAACTATTGTCATCATGGCCCTCACCGCTGTCCTCACTCTGGGGCCCCCCCATGGATCTGGGCTCTAGGGGTTTCCAGGACACTCAGGCCTGGTCTTATATGGGGTTGGAAAGGGTCTCCCAACTCTTGCGGGAAGAGGGCTTCATAGAGTATGGTAACTTGACCGAGGCTTTGGCAGATAACCCCCCCACGGTCTTTGAATACCTGCGGATGAAAGGAATTTTGACCCACCCTAGGTGGGCCGGCCAGCTTGGACGCCCCCTCACCCCATTTGAAACCATATTGGCTAAAAGTACGACTCGGAAGGGCTCGATATCCAAATTTTACGGGGTTTTGATAACTGCTGATCTAGAGGGTAGACAGCCCTTCAAAAGCATATGGGAAGAAAGGCTGGGCATGCCACTGGATGACCATACTTGGAGGGCTGTATTTAAAGGTATTTTCTCGGGTTCCCTGTACACCGCTGCCATGGAACATAGTTTCAAGATCCTTCATTCATGGCATCGCCCCCCCGGCCTTGTTGTCCAAGATGTTTCGGGATGTGTCCCCCTTTTGCCCAAGAGGCTGCCACCAACGGGGTACCTGGTTTCACATGTGGTGGGGTTGTCCGGCCATACAGGTTTATTGGTCGGAGCTGCTCAGCTGGATTAGGGATATTGAGGGGTTTAGCCCGTCTCTTCATCCCCTGGAGGTTCTGTTGGGCACTCCCACGCCAGAGACTGAAGCTAATGTGTATCCCAAGGTCATCGGTGCCATGCTGCGAGCAGGGAGATTGGCGCTGGCCCAAAAGTGGAAGAGCGCCCTGGCTCCCTCCAAAGAGGAATGGCTCTGCAAACTTAGGATGATCTTTGTATATGAAAAAATTACGGCAATTGCAAATGATACCATGACTGATTTTGTTCAAGAATGGACTGCAGTTCTCCTGCACGATGATTGTGTTTCCATGAGGCTGTAAAACGAATACTGAGCTAGGTTGTGATGACATACCCTCCTACACCTCCCGTGTACCCAAGATGAATCCTGATCGATGGTCCGCTTTTCGAGCCCCGCTGTCTCAAGTAATATGTTTTGCAACCATATGATAAGCAAGTGTTCTCCCCTAAGGTTTGAGAGTTCGCAACACCCCTAGACTTGGCATGTTATTTGTTCGGGGGGGTGGGGTGGGAGGGGGGCAAGGGGAAAGGGAGTTATTGTAAAAAAAAAAGTGAAAATAATACTGACAACTTGGTTTACATTGATGATTTTTTTTGCCGGTTGGGTCAGCATTCTTGCTCAACCTCATTTGCGTATTGTCAATAAAAACAATTTGAAAAAAAAAAAAAAAGTACGACACAGGTGGAGAGATCTACTAAATCCCACACCAACACAGGCCCTATGGATGGCTGGATCAAGAAAACAAAAAGACAACTAAGTCCTGCTAATGAACCCTCTAAAGCTTTTCCTTCTTTCAATTCCACTATGCCATCAACAGGGGACCCTGAGGTGGAGGAAATACGGACTGACTCTATTAAGGATGGGAAAGTTAAGCCTTCGTTAGCTGACCCATTAGACTCTGCTCTGTGAGGTTCCTGTCTTGTAGCCCCAATTAATCATTGTGGAACTAAGAAACTTCGTCTCATGGAAATGTTTGCTACAGATGACAGCCCCTACCTGAATAGAGATCAAGTATTGCAATTATTATGCCTTATACCGCAACTTGCCTCCATTTCTACAAACGATATTGCTATGGTGGCGCTTCCGAAAGAGGACTACTCGACTAACTGGTCCACAAATCACTTCATCTCACCAGTGATTGTGGAGATTGTTCTAGCATAACGCAGTAGATTTTGTTTAAATTAGGATACGGGTGGAAGTTGTGGCGGAACAACCTATATCCACTTCCCAGATGCTTTTGAAGGACAGTAAGAAACTTTCCAACTTAGTGTGTAAAAGATACAATTACTCAATTGTCAGTTTGCTTGGAATTGTTCAAGTTGCCTAACACAAATCAGGTGGGGGGCCCGGATGTATCAACTCTACAAGGGAACAAAGCTTGCCGTTATTGGGCCATAGCGACAAAAATATTACCCGTTATAGTGGCCTGGTCTGTACTTCCTAGAACACTAGAGGCTTTTGCTCACTTTTAGAGAAACAAGAGGGATGGCACACTGCAGCTAGTGCTGATGTTTTTGCCCTCCGGGAGACTTGGACCACTGACAAGGTTCGCCTGGATGGCATCATTACTAGTCCTGCAGCAAGAAAACAAATTGGTAGACCTAAAGGGGGTCTAGTTATTGGTGTGAGATCTAGTATGATGATATATGAATTTTTGCCGCTGTCCCCCAATCCTAATGTATTAGCTGCTGTTGTCCCCTTGAAAACCGATCCTAATCAGAAATTCATTTTGGTTAATATTTATATTCCCCCAGGGGGCAACCAATCAACTACTATAGTAGGCCATTTTGCTGGAGGATGCTTGATGTGTGGTTGCTGGTGATTTCAATTCAAGTTGTTAGACTAAAGAGAACAAAGTTGTTGATCCTATTGCTCTATCTAAGGGTGAAGTTCATTGGTCTTCCTTATTGGATGCCTTTGGTCTGGAAGTGCTGGAATGTCTATATCTGGAAGACACATCCTTCACTTGATAAAATGATTGGGCCAATTCTCAAATTGACTACATCTTTTATTCCAGGTCTATTAAGCATTTATTTACTGGCTATCTACCAATTGTGACAATGGCCAGCGATCATATTGCTTTAAAGTGTTATTTGAATTTTAGTTCCTGTGAAAAAATACAGAAGATGCTTGGTGTAGTGGATTGTACCCTGAAGGGTAATACGCTATGTTAGTCTGCCAGAAATATAGAGCATTTCAACAAATCACTTCATCCTTATTTACCCTTAGGGAACTTGAATAGGTTTATCAATGTTGGTAACTTCTCTCAGCTGGCTGAGCGTATTTTAACTGCTATCCAGACTATCAATAGTTATATGAAAAGTATGAAGCAAAAAACAATCCATCATAAAATTTAACCAGGTTGCCCTTATGATGCTGCGATTGCAGCTCGGAAGCGGCAGTTGCGACAGGAAATAAGATTAACTAAAGGAGCTAATCTTAACTTGAACGATAAAATTCAACAAGTCAAACTGATAAGAACCAAGTACAAAAATTGGGTCTGTGGGCATACACTGTGTATGCATAATGCTAATTGAAAGATTTTCTTTCTGGTGCTAAACGATAGGAGGGGCCAGAAATGCTGGCACCTTATAAGTATATGAAGAAAGGCTGTACTCTTGAAGTTAACCTGATCAGAAAAGGTCTGGATAGAACACATTGAATTCCTGTATCAAGATCATGCTACTGGAAGGTATTATTTGTATCAAGGTCCTTTTGTCATGCCAGATAGTCTGGAGGCTCTTACTGACTGGTTTACTCACACGGTTGAGGACATATTATGTATTATATCCAAACTAAAATCCTTAAGAGCACTAGGGCCTGTTGGCTTAGCGAATGTTGTGATTAAGGCAGATGCAAAATACTGGGCCACATTATTACATCAGGTATTCTTGTCTATTTCATACTCGGGCAGGATACCCAGCAACTGGAAAATGGCAAACCTGATCCCAGTTTTTAAAAAGGGGAACAGGGAGATACCAAGTAATTACTGTCTGCTTGCCCTAACTGACTCTACTTTGTATCTTGTTTAAGATGTGTTTAGAAGTGTGTCGGTGTTGTCAAGTGTCACTCTGCCAGCCCTATTTTTATTTATTTATTTATAAACAGCGCACAGGAAACCTAAGATTAGCAATCAAATACAATGCATTCCCTCCAGCTTAAAGCGTCAACATTTCCCACCCCCTTCCCCTATATTCCCATGAGACAGCATTCATTCTTGGTCCAACAGGGCGTGACTGTGTGTACCCTCTTCCTCATCCGAGTGCAGAGCCCTTGCAAATAAGCGCAGTTTGTGAGTCAATGCCGGAAAGTAGCAGTCATAATCCAAGAAAGGCACCCAAATGTTCGAGAACCGGTGAAGGGTGCCCGCTTTGGCTGCTGTGATTTTCTCTGCGATCAAAATATCCCAAAGCTTAGTCCACCAGAGCATCATCAGCGGGCCTTTGACAGACTTCCAGGTGCAGGCCACCGTAATCTTTGCTGCCAGCAGAAGTTGGGTTATGATGGCAGCCCTCCTGCCCGTTCTCGGGTATGAGCCCGGGATCGGGACTCCTAAGAGGATAGATTCTGGGACCAGTGGGATCACTGCTTGGGTAATTATTGTGGCGAGGCATTGGGTCCAGAACTCTCTGACCTTTGGGCATGTCCACCACATGTGGAAATAATAGGACCCTGGGGGCCGCAAAGGCGCCAGCATTGGGGATCCGCAGTCTGAGAGAAACAGTGCAGATGAAGAGGGGGGTAGTACCACCATAGAAGAAGCTTGTGTGCACACTCCCGGTTGGTAATGCAGGAGGAAGATGCCAACCCTATTTTTAATTATACTGCATTGTGTTGATTATGTGGCAATGTCAGAAACAGGTGGGGAGGTGACCGTAGCAACTGAACAGTCTAAAACAAACATTAAGAACATAAATATATCCCGCAATTGTGCGCTCAGTGCCTGTTGGTTTTTTACAATGAAAACTTACAAAATCTTGTATATCTCACCCAAAAACATTTCAATTGTTTAATTGATTTAACATTGATTAATATACAGTTGTGACATCCATTACATGGATTTGGCTAAACATTAGTCAAATCCTAAATTATATATAAACTTCCTTATCAGTCAACAATGACCTTTTGCCACACGTGCCTTTTTGTTTCACCAATCCAATAGCTTTCTCTAGGTTAGTTAACAGATTCACGGGTTTTAATAGGAATGTTAGATACCCTATTGGTCCTCTAGCATAGTCTACATTAGTTTCTGTTGTATTACGAAAATACACCCTTAATTAAGAGTTCTGCGATAGTGTATTCTTACTGTAATACAATTTACCAGTGTTATGCAAGTTTGACACATTTGTATACAGTCTAATTTATTCAAAATACAGTACATCATAAAGAATTTTATCTGTAAATGAGAGTAGAAAAAGCAAAAATGGAACGTGTGAGTTGAAGTATAGGCTTCGCTGTAGGGTGTAGCAATATGCTTTTAACTTCTAATGCTCTCCTCTTACTAAATACATCCATATATTCTTATGCATTTCTTGCCTTTGGGTGACTTGTGCTTCATGTGCAATAGATTACCCAGTGATAGTGTTATATATCTCACTAGAGTATTTTATAATCAAGTTGATAGATTTGGGTCCGTAAAAGTTTACTTATTTTACGTTTAAGTTTGGGCCCACTGTGTGATCTTATTGCCTGTGGATGCTCTTAGTGCTGATGCCCTCTGAGGTGAGTTGAGGACTGTGATAGTTGTAAATACTTGAAACAGCTTGGTTAAGTGGTGGACAGAGTTAGGCGCTGTGTCTATATCCTTGGATTGTGATAAGTATCTATGGTCTAGGTAACTACATTGTGAGATTTAAGGCTTGGAAAATTACCTTCTTTTTGTTCAAAATACCTCTTTCGTGGCTTAGGAAGCAGGTTAGGGATTGCGTTGCTAAAATACCCCAAGCAAGATTTGTTTAAAACGTTTCCTGTGACAGTTAAACTTACAATTATTACTTGAGCCATGCATTTCTCATATGGGTTCTGTAAATCTTGGTTGAATATTTACCTATGTCTTTCTATTCAGTGGGGAGGATTGCTTGTCCTCCTAGAAATAAACAGCACAATTCCCTTTTTCGTGAATGATCGCCCCTTGGTGTTTTTAAGTCACTTATTAGTGCGTTTGGCTGGGAAGATATATTATCATTTCAGTAATGGGCTCATCAGGGAGGGCGCCTGTGCAAGTAGCAAAGCTCTGTGCTACGAAACCCCAAATTGTAATGAGCTATTTGCAAATGGGCACAGCATGCAGTGTCTAGGCTTCCTTACCAGAGTTAATCCTTGTTTCCAGCGATAATTCTTTCCAAGAAGGCAGCAGCGTTCCACTTCTACCGGTGCCTTCTTGGTAGAATCCATTTATACCAGCCTGGTACGTGACGCATCACCATGACGTCATCACGTCACTTTTCAGGTGATTGATGGTCAGTCTTATGCCGGCTGTGTAAACGCCTGTTTACTTAATGTGCGAGCGGGCCTTCAGCCCTTAGTAGGTGCTTCCTTTGTTGAAAAAGGTTACGAACAAATTCAAAGTTGTTTGGTCGTACTTGAAAAATTAATCGGTGTGCTTATTGGACACACGCATTATACTTCCGCCGTATATGGCGTACCCAACGGAATATTCTGTGATTGCTCAAGCAGTGCATAAGTAAGCAACACATTCTCAGCTTTCCGATTGGTCACGCCTACATTATCTGTTATTGGTCAGATCTGCTCGCTATTTTTTGTTGTGTTTCAATTCGCCACAGGTCCTGGGTCTGAGCAGGGAGTATGTTTGTAAAGTGCCTCGCTTGGCAGAATAACGTAACAAAACATACACATGAAAGAACAAGCATAAAGGGCTTGTAGGTGCACATTACTGCATACTCCTCCCTTTATAAATGCAGGCAAGTGCACTAATAAGTGACTTAAAAACACGAAGGAGCGATCATTCACAAAAAAAAGAAAAAGGCAATTGTGCCGTTTACCTCCAGGAGGACAAGCAATCCTCCACACTGAATTGAAAGATATAGGTAATTGTTGGTTATGAAAGGTTGTATATAACTTAGGTTTGGCCAAATTCATGTTATGGATGTGTGAGGCAGGCATGGTATCACAAGTAAGGACACAGACACAAAGGAACAAGTTTCAACACCTTTATTAAGTTTGACTTCCTAGCTGGCCCTAATTCTATAATGGGAGTAGTCTTGACCATCAAAGTAAAACAAAATGGTCCAAGTCAGTCTCGCGCCTTGAAACACTTGTGTATAGGCGCGTTATAAATTCCATATTATATCATATTATAAACAAAGGAAAAGCCTGTGTCAGAAACCTTTACTTGCCCTCATGTTTCACAATAACTATGTGTGAGAAAATGTATGAAAATAAAAAGAGTATCAAAAGAATGTCATCTTGGAAATGAAAGTGGCTCACCACTTCCTTCACCAACCTCATGTCAATGAGGGTTCTTACAAAGTTCCTTCAAAGTGGGTAGTATGCATAATTTAAAGATTTCCCATAAATCTGTTAGGCTTCCGTCACATATTTCAATGTTAGTTCAATATGCATCAAAGTTCTCTTCAATTGATTCTTTCGGGCTTACCTCACATTTGTCAAACAAAAAGATATTCACAAAGTTCCTCCTTAGTTACTTTCACGGGCTGTCCTTAGCTGTCTTCAAACACTTAAACATGGCTGAAACACTTTCCACAGCTCCACTTCACAGAGCTCTGGAAGAACTGCCTTCCCCAACCTTTGTACTTCTCTTTCACAATCTTCACCTGTCCGAGACGTTTGAAACTGCATAGTATTAACACCCCCATGTGTGACCACTCCGATAGCAAGGTCCTTATTATTATCGCCTTGCATTTGCCTCCTTTGGTCTCTCAGACATCCACCTCCAACTCCTGTCCTCATCAAACTAATCCAAATTAAACTGCTCACATACTATACTTTAAATAATATCCCTGACCCTCCCAGGATTGGTCAACTTACCCTGAACAATAACTTACATGGCTAAAGGGGTGTGACAGGGGAGGGCTTATAAGGGGTCCTACGCGCAGGCCCCTTTTCACTTGACTTGGCCACATTTCTCACATGGATAAGGTATTGGCCCATAAGTGTATGCTGTTTAAGGCCTTCTTGCAAGCCTTTATTCATTAATCTAGTCCCTAGTGGTTTAGTGGAGTTTGTAGGGCCTTTTTTTTCTAAACTTTTTACAAATCCTTGGTGGTTAGTGGATTTGCTTCAAATTCACAGGATATTTTTAATGAACTTGATAAAATGAGATGTGTCAATGATATCTCCACATAATATTCCAGTAGGATTTTTAAAATGCATTAACACACAGCTCCTATCTGTCAGAGAAACTGAAAGCTCACTTGGTCTTCTATTACTCTCTTGCTCCGCTGTAAGGTGTCATCGCTGGGCAAGCTCCTGGAGAAACTGGCCATCTCCCAGCTTAACCTCCATGCTGAATCTGTCGGTAGTCTTCATGACCATCAATCGGGCTTCAGAGCTGCCAGAAGCACGGAAACTGCTCTCCTGAACATCCGTGAGGACCTGCTCTCGAACCGACTCCAACACTCCGTGTGTTCTCATTCTGCTCAATCTCTCTTCTGCCTTTGACACTGTCAACCATGCCATCCTGCTCAACCGTCTCCGTGATAACCTGGGTATCACTGCGTGGCTGACCTCTTTCCTTTCCAATCGACCCACCCAAGTCCAACTGGGGTCCTTCCTCTCTGACATCTTTTTCTCTACCTGTGGTGTCCCCCAGGGATCTAATCTCTCTCCCTGGCTTTCCAACCAGTATCTGGCACTCCTTGCCCACCGCATCGCCGCTCTCTGCCCCAACTTTCAGTGCTATGCGGACGATACCCAGCTCATTTTCAGGCTACCCTCGGCCGCCTCCTCTCCTTCCCTCATCTCTGTCGGTCTGTCTGCTATCCAGGAATGGTGTGCCGCCAATGACCTCTGCCTTAATGCCAGTAAGACTGAGATTCTACTCATCGGCACACCCACTCCCTCCTTCCGTGCAGCTCTCTGGCCAGCCTCTCTTGGCCCTCTTCCTGCTCCTACCTGCAAGGCAAAAAACCTTGGGGTCATCTTCGACTCCACACTCTCCTCCTCTCCTCATATATCTGACGTCTCTAAGAAGTCACACTACCAGCTGCACCTCCTCAGAGGTGGCATTCCCTTCCTCTCCTTCCCCCAGAAGCTCACTGTCTCCCGAGCCCTGGTTCTCTCGAAGCTGGACTACTGTAACAGCCTCTATCTTAATCTGCCTGCCTCCACTCTCCGCCCTCTGCAACTCATCCAGAACAGGACTGCGAGACTTGTCCTTGGCCTCAAGCCCAGGGACCGTATCTCTCCAGGACTGAAATCTCTACACTGGCTCCCAGTGGCTGCGAGGATTAAGTTCAAAACCCTCTGCATTGTCCACAAGGCCTTCTGGGGCCTGGGGCCTAAATACCTTCAACTCTCTCTTCCTAAATATCTTCCTTCCCGAGCCCTTCGCTCATCCGTCTCCAACTCCCTCAGGTTCAGCCGCTTCTCGAAGCAACAATCTGGGGGTAGACCTCTCTCCGCGGCAGGGGCCTCCCTCTGGAACAGCCTTCCTGCCTCCCTGAAACTTGAGGAGAACCATCTCCAGTTCCGGAAGCACCTCAAAACCTTCCTCTTTGCTTCTGCTTTCTCTCTCCCTCTCCCCTGCTAAATTCTTCACTGAAACTGCACTGAATCTGCAACTGGGCCACTTTCTCCGACCTCGGTCCTTGGCCCAGCCACTCTCCACTTGCACTGCCTCCCTGGCAACCCCTGCACTGCGGGACTGTCTCTGTATCCCTACAGCCCGCCCTCCACAGCACTTGCCTGCACTTACCTTGCACTTGCCACCAGCTGGCCCTATTATTTTTTATTCTACTTATCCTGTACTGCACTCCCCCCCCCTACCCCTTCCCCTTGCACTTTTCCCTACCCCTGCACTTGCGTGATCTAAATGACACCTGGCCTCGTAGGATCGTTGTCTGTCTTCCCCTTGTTCTCCCTCCCTGCCTCGTCGCGCCTTGAAACACTTGTGTATAGGCGCGTTACAAACGCCATATCATATCATATATGGATGTATAGCTTTAAAGGGCCACATCACAGATAACTGCCAAGTGAACTAACAAATCAGCAGCAACATTCACTTCCTTTCCAAGGTTCCCCCTTCTCATCAAGCTTTTTATTTGGAAGTGGGTCAATCAGGAGCCAGGGCACTGTGATCCAATACTTATACAACAAGGTCCTCCTTCATTTTCTGATATACACTATTCAGTAGCCAAGCAGGAATAGGATGAGTCTGATTTTCTTGACTGCGACACTTCTAGTGGTAGGCCATGTCATGCCCAAGCAATCATGCGTGTGAACCTGCAAGATCTCAGCAATGGTCGTCGTTGGTACAATATGCCAAATTCAATGGGGATGCAAAGAGAAACTTGTGGTACAAGACCCTCAATGCTGTACTGTACACATCAAATAAATAGGGAAAGCCACATATTTAATTAAGAAAAACACATATAGAGAGTATGACTAGAGGGCTCCAGTCGTTCCACTGAGCCTTTAGTGGAAGGAATTTACTGAAGACAGAAGCACCTCTGTATCGTTCTGATATCTTTTATTGATGCCAGCGTTCATTATCCCATAACTTTGTGTTTAAACACTTTTATAAAAAATAAAGAAAAAATTAATAGAAAGGTGGACTGCCACTTCTTGTCCCATGTGCAGACCCTGCTCTAAACCTCCCCCACACCACTGATTAGAGCTGCTGGGTGTCTCTTGACCCAGATAGCACTCTTATTGAACCCTCCCAGGGTAGCCTTGCCTGGGCAGCCAGCAAAGGGCAGTGGATAAAGGTAGTGCATGTTGGGCTGTTTGCCTGGCACCCAGCCCTGCAGCCCCCCACCTAGTCAGAGGACCACAGAAAAGAAGTCACAATATAATTTGAACCAATTTGGTTCCTGCTGCTTTAAATTTAGCCGCACTAAAATTGGAATGATTTAAGTTAACCAAAATAGCCAAAATAGAATTGCACTCAATTAGTTAACCCTGCTTTTCAAACTAGCCACACTAGAACTGTACTGATTTGCCAACCACTGGTTTTCAATTTAGCCACACTAGAATTGTAATGATTTAGCATCCAGTGCTTTTGAATTTAGCCACTAGACTTGCAAAGGATGTAGTGAACACCTTTTGAATTGTAAC
This sequence comes from Ambystoma mexicanum, assembly GCF_040938575.1. NCBI lineage: Eukaryota > Metazoa > Chordata > Amphibia > Caudata > Ambystomatidae > Ambystoma > Ambystoma mexicanum. The sequence goes on along the minus strand of NC_090926.1, from coordinate 916,825,774 downwards.
CTGCTGCGTTTGAATTTAGCCACACTAGAAAGTACTGATTTGGCACCCGCTGCTTTTGAATTTAGCCACACGAGAATTGTACTGATTTAGTTAACGCTGCTGTTGAATTTAATACTAGAATTGCAACCCAAGGATTTTGAATTTAGCCACACTACAATTGTACTAACTTGGTTCCCACTGCTTTTGAATGTAACCAAACTAGAATTGCACTGACTTAGTTAAAATAGCTTTGAATTTAAACACACCAAAACTGTAATCCTGCCGCTTTTTAAAATTTAGCCACACTAAAACTGCACTGACTTCATTCACGCTGCTTCTGAATTTACCCGCACTAGAACTGTCCTGATTTGGCATCCGCTAATTTGAATTTAGCCACATAGAATTGTACTAACTAGGTTCCTGACACTTGATTTTAGCAACACTAGAAATGTACTAAACTTGTTTCCCGCTATTTTTGGACTTATCTATACTAGAATTGTACTGATTTAGTTAATGCCTCTTTTGAACTTAGCCACACTAGAATGGTACATATTTAGCAGTGCTTTTGAATCAAGCCACACAAGAACTTTACTAACTTGCTCCCCCTGATTAGAATTTTGCCACACAAACATTGTAATGATTTGGTTAACTATGCTTATCAATTTAGCCACGCAAGAATTGCACTGATTTAGTTGTTTAGATTTAGCTTGAATGCATGCCTCCACAATCCATACACTAGGACCAAAGAAATCATGGGACAATACAGAACAAAGAACCAACAATAAAATTACTCAACACCCAAAACCAACTTCATCCTCACATCTCTCATGTACCACACACCTCCAGAGGGCTAGGGTAACAACCCACCAAAAACTGGCAAACCGCACACCCCTCTCTAAGCATACTACAAACCCAATACCTACAGATAACAAACAACTCAGTTGGTCACAACAAGCACAGTGCACATAAAGCACACCTAGAAAGCTCAAGCGCACAGACACCAGCCTCTACTTGTTCTGGGTGCATCAACAGATGAGCACAAACTCTATCCTATCCCTCTCTCCCTCACTAACCAACCAACCCTACCCACTTTTCTTACAGAGCCACGTGAGCAGTGAGCACCTGGTGACCATGCAAATGGCAGCAGTGAGTGGTATAAATCACATAACAGTGGTTCTGGATTAATCCTGCGGGCACCAGTGTGGGATCAGGGGCTTCACTGATGGGTCTACTTGGGGTGCTGGAGCTGGTGAAGTAGGCACTGGAGGACGGGTATCCGGTGGTGTTACAGGAGCTGAGGGCATTGTTGGCACAGAGGGATTGGTAGAGTGTTAACTAGAGGCACTGGTGGCATGTGAGCTACGAACCAAGCTGGCTGTGGAGGCAGAAGAACAAGTTACTTACCAACTGGTAACGTTCTTTCAACTGGATGTTCCTCCAACGTATAACACATCTTTGACATTTAATGTCCAAAGCTGTGCACTTCGGAATCTTTTTCCTCAGAGGGCGTCCAGCGTCGATGACGTCGGGTTGATGTCCCTCGAAGGGCTCCGTCGAGGGCGACGTCAACGGATGTTGTAAATAGGATGTACAGCGCCCGTAGCCTCAGTTTATGTTTTTTCTCCATAATGTGTGACACCAATGTCTGCTAGACTGCACATAGCCTTGCGGAAACGTAAGCTGCAATCGCATAAGAAATTCTCCAGAAGGGCAGGCTGGGAGGGCGATGTGGAATACATTGGAGGAACATCCAGTCGAAAGAACGTTACCAGTTGGTAAGTAACTTATTCTTCGAATGGTTTGTGTCCTCCAACATATTCCACATCTTTGAAAGACTCCCAAAGCAGTACCAGAAAATGGAGGAGGGAAAAGAATTTAGAGTACCAATAAGATGGCAGAATAAAGAACCGCCTTACCAAAGGTTATATCAGGACCATGGATGGTATCCAGGGAGTAATGTTTAACAAAGGTGTGGATAGAAGCCCATGCGACTGCATCACAAATAGTCCTTATAGGAACTCCCCGCTGCAGGGCCGAGGAAGTAGCCATGCCCCTAGTGGAATGGGCTCGCAACCCTTCAGGAGGGTCCTTGGCCGCTAAACGATAACATTCAGTAATGGTGAGGATAATCCACGTGGACAAGTTCTGTTTTGTAACAGCCTGGATCAATCAGTGACCTGCATACACAACAAAGAGTTGATCGTCCACTCTGACCCTGCACATCCTAGAAATATAAAAGCTCAGAGCTCTCCTAAGGTCCAACCTATGGAGTCGCTCCTCTTCCTTACCAGGATGGGGAGGAGGATAGAATGAAGGAAGAACCACTTTCTGGCTCAAATTAAATTCTGATACTACCTAAGGCAGAAAGGAAGGACGTACCCTCAGTACAACCGGATCCTTGTGGAACACAGTAAAGGGAGGCTTAGATGAAAGTGCCTGAAGTTCACTCACTCTGAGAGCGGAGGTCACTGCAACCAGGAACACCGTCTTGAAGGACAATAACCTCAAAGGACAAGAGTGCAAAGGTTCAAACGGAGCACCTATTAGAAATTTCAAAACCAAATTCAGATCCCATACCGGCACCTGGAAAGGAGACGGCGGAAACACATTAGTGAGTCCTTCAAGGAATTGAGAAATCAAAGGAATCTTAAAGTAAGAACATTCTTCAGACAAGCGCTTGAAGATATACAGAGCTGCCAGGTAACCTTTAATAGTACCCACTTGAAGGCCCCTGTGGGCCAAAGAAAGCAAAAAAGACAAAACCATGGGAATGGAACACTGAAAAGGATCAACATTTTGTCCTCTGCACCAGTCACAAAACTTACGCCAACAGCAATGGTACATGGATTTCGTTGCTGGCCGCCTGGCCGAAAGCAACACCTCCATCACGTCACCCGGGAGGTCCCAATCCTTATATCTCAACCTTTCAGATACCAAGCGTGAAGGTTGAGATTCCTGATCCCTGGATGGAGAACCTGACCCCCCTTGTGCGAGAGCAGGTCCTCGAGGTAGGGAAGAAGGCATGGAGGGCAGATGGACATTTCCAGAAGATCTGGGTACCACGCTCTCCTGGCCCAATCCAGAGCAATGAGGATCATGTGGGATGCGAACCTCCACAACCTGTTTAGCACTGCTCTGCCTGCTCAGAGTGTCAGCCACCACATTTTCCTCTCCGGCCAGCTGAACTGCTGAGAGCGAAATTCCCTGCTGGATTGCCCAGAAACAGAGCTGCATGGCCTCCTGCACAACGGAAGTGACCCTACCCCCCTTTTTTGTTGAGGTAATGTATGGCCACTGTGTTGTCTGTCATTATCAGGACACTCTTCCCCCATACAGACGGCAGAAAAGCCTTCAGGGCTAGCCGGAAGGCCCTCAGCTCTAACAGGTTGATGTGAAGTTTGGACTCAGACGGAGACCAATGAACACTGGTGCTCAAGTCCTCGGCATGAGCTCCCCATCCTGTGAGGGAAGCGTCCGTCACTAGAGTCCCCTCCGGCCATGGTTGCCAAAACGGCTCCCTCTTCATCAGGTTCCCCTCGTCGGCCCACCACAGCAGATCCTGTTAGACTGAGAGCGGAATCTGAACAGGATCCAACATCTTGCCTGCGAACTGCGACCACTGCATCTTGAGAACCCATTGCAGAGATCTCATCTGCAGCCTGGCCTCTGGCACCAGAAAAATTCAGGATGCCATGAGGTCGTGCAACCTTAAGAATTCGAAAGCCGGGAGATTCTGGGCATGTTGAAACTTGTCCACCATCTGCACAATGTGATAAGCCCTGACCTTCGGAGGCAAGCACTTCCCCAAGGATGTGTCCAACACAGCTCCGATGTACTGGAGCTGCTGGGAAGGTGTTAGATGCGACTTCGTGAAATTGAGCGAGAACCCCAGCCGATGGAGTGAGCGGCAGGTGACATCGAGATGATCCACTGCTTGTTCGGGAGAACGCGCACGGATCAGCCAGTCGTCCAGGTAGGGGTAGACATGAATCCCCCCTCGCCTGAGATAAGCTGCCACCACCACCATCAGCTTGGTGAAGACCCTTGGGGCGGAGGTCAATCCGAATGGCAGGACCGGAAACTGAAAGTGCGAGTCGCAAGCCGCAAACCTCAGGTACTTTCTGTGCTTGGGGTGAATCGACACATGAAAGTAAGCGTCCTGTAGGTCCAGAGACACCAACCAATCCTGTAGTTGAAGGGCCTGGAGGACTAGAGAAAGAGTAACCATCTTGAACTTTTCCTTCCTGAGAAGTTTGTTCAACCAATGCAAATCCAGGATGCGTCTCAATCCCCCGTCTTTCTTTGGAATAAAACAATATGGGGAATACCAACCCTTGTTCCTCTCCGCCACAGGCGCCAGTTCTATAGCACCTTTCACCAGCAGGGTTAGGATTTCCTGCATAAGGTGCGAATCCGGAATCTTCAAAGAGAGATTCCCCAGTGAATTGTCGTGAGGCCGCTTTAGGAAGGGATGGCAATAGCCGTGGGCTATTGTATCCAAAACCCACGCATCTGAATTAATGGCTCGCCAATCTTCGAGATGCTCAGACAGTCTGCCCTCAAACGGCGAACAATGGGACATGGCCTCATGCTTGTGTAGGAACGGCTGCGGCACCCGTATTTCCCTGACCACCACGGGTACTTTTACGTTGACCCCTTTGACTGGCGGCTCTTCTCATTCTACCAAAGGAGGAGTAGTAACGAAAAGAAACTCCCCTCCACTACTGTACCCTAGGACGAAAAGGCGGGGGTTAACGCACTGCGGTGCTCAAAGATTTTGCCGCAGCTTTCAAGGTCTGCAACCTCTCAAGGCGCTCGTCAGCCTTGCTGTAGAACACACTGGACTGGTTTTGCTTTTAACCAAAAATAGTCTTTATTGACTAAAGAAAATAAATCAGGAAGGAGAAAACACTATATCAAAATAACTCTCCTCAAGGTAGTCCAAAATTAAACTTTGGTTTACGGCTCTTCTGGGGTAAGGACAGAACCTGTAGTTAGTCCTCGTAGGCCCAGCGCAGTTCTGGTGCTCCTTCTTCGCCCTAGTCTCTGTTCTGAAACAGAAGGGAGAAATACACATCAGTCCCTCTTTGCTGTCTGGTTTATATAGGGGCTGTACACTTTTAAATCAATCAGGAGTCTGTATACTATGTAGCTTAGATAAGCCCCTCCAAGCTCCACCCCCTTCTTCCCAGAGCGAAGGATGCCGTAATGGAGGAGGTACTGTGGCCGCGTGTAACCTGCTACTGAAGGCGTTCTGCACCGGAGTATGAGGCAAGTAACTCTCAGCGTTCTCAATGTATCCTTTGTTGTGTGTCGAGTAATTATGCTCTGATGAATTACAGTCCTCTCCCCCTTTGTGTGTGCTTCCCACGTGTAGGACCTCCCTGTTTCCCACAGTCTCAGTTTGTTTGCAGCGACCCGAGATATCGGCTCCGGCGTCCACTTCTGAACGCAAGGCTCCCGGGCTTCTTTGTTTAGTGCCGTCAGCTGCTGCCGGGAAACTGCCGTCTCTGCTTCTCCACCCCTCTGCAGTTCCCTTGTTGGCCGCGGCTTCTTTGTTTAGTGCCGTCAGCTGCTGCCGGGAAACTGCCGTCTCTGCTTCTCCACCCCTCTGCAGTTCCCTTGGTGTCCACCCGACACACGGCACTCTCTCCTTATCGCTGCGTTGCCTACAGGGTGATCCAGCTCCATATTGCCGTTTCCCCACCAGGAGTCTTCTATGGCGTCCCCGACCTCCCGCCTGGTTTCTTTGTTGAACCCACCCTCCTTGGGCAGTGGGTCCATAGGGAGACCCTCCGCCGAGGAAGGGGCTCACACTGCCAAACAAATGGGCGCCATCAAAGGGCATGTTCAAAAGACGGGCTTGCACATCCGGAGCACAACCAGACTTCCGCAACCACGCAAACCTGCGTATAACGGTGCTCGCAGCCATGGACCGGCTAACACTGTTGGCCGTGTCCAAACCCGACTGAAAGGACTCACACATAGCAACCTTGCCATCCTGCACGAGAGCAAGGAACCCATCCCTTTCTTCCCCTTTGGGAATATGCTCAGCCGCTAGAGAAACACAGTTCCACAGAGTGTGTGAAAACCTTGCTAAGGCACAAGTGGAGTTGGCAGATTTCAACGCCATATTCCCCGCAGAAAATACTTTGCAAGCCCAACCATGGAAGCGTTTGTCGTCCCTATCCGGAGGGATTGTAGGGTACGCCGCCTGCTTCCAGGTGGCCGTAGCCGCCTGAACCACCAAACTCCCGGGAGTGGGGTGAGTGGATAAGTAGCTGGGGTCGCTAACGGAAGGGAGGTACTTCTTTGTCAGCGATTGGTTAACAGCCGGAAGAGATTCCGGTGACTGCCAAGCAGCCGCCACCCTTTTCTGTAAAGTGAGATGAAAAGGTAACACCGGGTCAGAGGACGGACCTTGATCTAAAATGTCAGTTAGATCATCCCGTACAAAATCTTCAGGAGGACTGGACCAGCCCAGATACTCTGTGACCCTAGCCATGAGCCTCTTGGATGATGACTCTCTGGCCTGCCAAATTCCACTTCCGGAGAAGTGTCCAAACCACTGGCATCGTGAAGAGTTTGCCTCAACTCCTCCAAGTGACTGTCTCCAGAAAAGACAGGAGCCACATCAGGCTCAACAGTGTCCATATCAATATCAAACCTTTCGTCGTCCTCATAAATGTCATCCAGAGGGAGGTAAAAACCCTGCTTCGGGACAGAAGAGGGTCTGGAGTCCACCACAGGCCTCACAGACTTAGACGTAGCCTTCCTTGGAGGATCCACAGAAGGCTTCGATGCCGAGAGCGTTTACGGCTTCGATGCTGAGAGCGCTGATGGCTTTGGCGTCGATGTCGACAACGGTGCAGATGGCGCCAAGAGCTGGTACCAAGGTAAAGCGTTGACGTCAGAATCCGACGGGCACGGTGCTGACGGAGTCGACGCCGACTTCAAGTTCTTAGCAGGTTTCTGCGGTCTCGCGGAGGACGAGGACCGAGACCTGGAAGCACATCTCTTATGACCATCCTGAGCCTTGTCCGAACGGAACCTCGAAGGTTCCTGATGCGGGTCGCATCGAGGACCCGAGCCCGAATGTGTACGAGCCACCGTACGAGACCGTTGCTTGCCGGCTTCATGAGACTGCGCGGACGGAACTGTGCCCTGCAATTGAAAAATCCCAACATCTGTTCCCTAAAGGCAGCCCATTCCTCCGGAGTCGAGGACTTCGTTGGGCATGCCACTTTCCTCGCTGCAAAATCCTCCGAGGAGAACGCGACCGGTGACGGCGCTTCCGAGAATGACAGGACGAGGAAGACGAATGGTAGGAACCACTCTAGGACCGAGATCCACGGGCCTCCTCCCGACGCAGAGAATCTCCTCTTGAGTCGTCGGTGGACACCCCCTTGGACATTTTAGATTTTTGGGACTTACTGGGTCTAGAACCCCTACCCACCTGAAGCTTCCCCTTACACCCCCACAAGGCCTTGGCAGTCAGCGACTGGCATTTGGAACAGTCGTCAGTGTCGTGACCCTCGCCCAAGCACCACAAACAAATGCAATGCAGGTCAGTGATTGACATTTTAGACTTGCAGTCCCAGCAAGTCTTGAAAGCCAGACCGCAGGGTCGGAGGGGTCGAAGAAGACATCTCTTCGATGAAATACACGAGGCGCGCAGAGTTCTCGAAGCAAACATGTTTGTGGAAAAAACGGAACTGAGGCTACGTGCGCCGTGCGTCCTATTTATAACATCCGGTGACATCCCCCTCGACAGAGGCCTTCGAGGGAAATCGACCCGACGTCATTGACACAGGACACACTCTGCCGAAAAAGTTTCCGAAGTGCACAGCTGTGGACATTACATGTCAAAGATGTGGAATACTTTGGAGGACACAATCCATTCGGAATGGAGGTTTTGGAGGAAGCATCGTCTTTCTGATGCCCTTGATGCTGAGCTGAAGTAGAGGACGGGGTCCAGGTAGCTCAAGAGACTGTAGGTCCAGGCAGAAGCCTGACTTGGGTACCAATACGGCTGACAAGATTGGTTGGTCCAAGGCTCTGAAAAACGCTTTACTGAAGAAGAGGTCAGGTTCTGTGTGGACCAAGCAGGCATTATCGTGGGGAGCAATCAGCTTGACGAGTGAAAGAGCTCCTGCTGACTGTAAGCAGTTGCCTGATCGGGGACCCCATCAGAGTGTCTTCGATAATGGAATCCTAAGGAGACTCGGATGAGTCCGCAGGGGAGGACCCTAGTGACCTGGAATCTGTGGAGGTCAAAAAGGCCATATTCCCCTATGATGAACCACCATGTTGTGAGACGGTACTGGCACAGAAGAGGAATTTGTGATCTGCTTTGACTTAACTTTGTGCTTGCTAGAGGATTAGTACCCTCAGATCAAAGTTTGGATTTAGCGGTATGGTCCTTGCCACGAACACAGGTAGGAGGGTGCAGGCCAGCCAGCCGGCTGGTGAGATGCCCCTAGAGACCCTTGGTGGTAACAACCTCAGGGTTGCCCCAGGTAGAACTTGCAAGGTCTCACTGATCCCTCCAAGATGTGGTTGTATCAAGAGAGGAGTCGTCGATCTGGGTTGCCCTAAAAAATGGAAGTTCACCTTGTTGCTGCATGAATCAACAAACTGCCTAAGGAGTTCTCAAGGCTGTGCACCTAAGATCTCTTCCCAGCGTACTAACCTCTTCCTCAGCGCCTGGTGAGAAAAGAAGTCAAAGGCCACACACACTCATCCCAGTAGTGATAGAGGCCCAAGCACTCTAAACAGAAAATGTCTTGGTTCCATTCTAAAAAGTGAGGCGAGCATGAACTACGACCCAGAAAAACAGATCTATGACGTTTGCTTGAAATTAATTGGACGAACCACATGTTGCTGCATTTGTTTCACCAATATTTATATCACAAAATGGAAAGGGGGGGGACACCAGCACTGGACCCTCACCTGCCCCAAACTCACCAGCCCCCTTTCTAAATACCTATCCCCAACCCACTATATTATTTGTGGCAACAAAAATACAGCAAAATGTGATTTCAGCAGTATGTAGGTCGGACAAAGTGGAAAAAAAACACAAAAACTGTTGTAGTTCCAGACAAACCTGGGCAGAACGGTGGGAGTCCTAAGGAAGAAATGAAACAAAAAGGAGGAAAAGAATAATGAGGCATGTAGGAACACGTTGATGTGTGACCAGGCCCCTCTGAGTGGAAAAAGGCGATGTTGGCTGTTGCCACTGGGCAGAGTCAACGTGTGCCATGGCCATGCCTTGTCCATATGCGGGCCCCACCCCAACATTTTGATATGGAGACATTGTTTTTCCCTGCAAATGTGCGAGTCTCATCCCTATGCAACGGACGACTAAGTATGGTGGAAAGGGACATAGGAGTATGCACATTCTAAAACTGTAATGAAACCATTATGATCAGGCTCAGAGTCTGAAGAGCTTGATCATAACGCAGAGCACTAGGATATTGGATGAATTAAAAAGTATCCCAAGTTAGTGATTCTTACTGACTGAAGGCAGATTGCCCAGTAAACGAATGGATGGTTACACGAAGATCCCGCTCAAGGTGTTGCTTTATAACAACACATTTTAAATATTAACTGCTAAATTAAATGCAGTAGCCTATTCTGAAATTCATATTAACCAATATTTCTGGCTCCTAACGAGTGTTTGTCGCTACAAGTTTTAATAACATCATTAAATGTGATGGCTTTAATTTACCTGTAAACCAAAATAAGGTGTTCTCTTTCACATTGTCGTCAATTGCCTTCTTCACTCTTCCTACAAAATCGTCCATCTCTCTTAGGCTATTTCTGTACTCCCCACGCCCTGGCATGCGGGCGCTGTACTGTGTAACTGGGAGTGGCACGTGCATATGGGCCAGGGCAATATAGAGGAAAAATGGTTGGCCACTTTCACTAAAAGAAAAGGGAAACACATACATTATATGCATTCTTTTAACAAACTGTCTTCAATTAAGGACTAACGAATAAGCAACACGCCACTTAAAATAATTAAATGTAATACCTTTTAAGGAGGAACCCTACAGCACGTGCAACATGGCTGATTATACATTGGACAACTTGCCCACCCACTTACACTATTTGTAAATTTCTAGCAAATAAAAAAAGTGACAGTGTGCAACGAAGATATATGCGTTAAGCGTGCGTAACACTTTCAATTTCAAGATGGATTGTCAAACCACTTTTACGTGTTTAAGTCATACAATTGCAAAGTGCAGAAACAAAAACTATGCAATTGCCCGCTTTAACCTTGTAGACAACAAAATCTAGAAAAATGGGATGATCTTTTGAATGTATCAAAGCCAATGAATGTCCTTTCGTCTCCTGCTGTCCCCCCCCTCCCCTTCACGGCCACAGTGTGGTTTCTCCCCCGTGTTTATAATTTTCACTGTATCCGTATCTAAATTGCATTTTGAAACCTAGGCCTTTCTCCCTCTATTCAGGATTCTCAAACTTGGGTGTGGTTTTCCGCCATGTGTTTGTAATTTGCACCGTATCAGTATCTAAATTAGATTGCGAAACCTAGGCCTTTCTCCGTATATTCAGGATTCTCAAACTTAGGTGTAGTTTTCTCCTCCTGTCTTAAAGCATGCATTTTGGATAGTTTAATTCGGAGTGTTGTCATCTTGTCCTATTGCTCAACCTTCTTGCTGTCTCATCTGTCTGCACCCTGCCCGGTTTTCTTCCCTAGTGTTTTTCCCCCTCCCCTCTCCCTTACTCTTCTCCCCTCTCCCTACCTACTCCATGGTGCTCTTTGTCTCTCCTATCTTTTCTAACTGCCTCTCTATTGACTATCCTGCTCTCCTCACTAAATCTGGTAGGAAGAAGTTTAAAAAGGACATCCTGGTCTCCAACCCAGGCCTTCCTATCGCTGACACCTATACCAGTGCCTCCTCCAAGGAAACTCTCACCAACCCCCTCACCAGACCTATGGACCCTACATATGGTCTCTGTGCTCTCTCCTTTCTCTTACTCTCCCATTAAAGGCGGCACTCGATGGGATGCCCTCCTGACCTCCTTCCACTCCTCTAAGCTCTTCATTAATGTTTTTTCGAATGGGACTGTCCTGGTCCAAGGCCCTCAGGCCAACCTTCACCTCTTTGATAGACGCTTCCCACGCCTCATCAATTTCCTTTCTTCTCCTGCTGTCCCCTGTACCCCCTGTACCTCCTCCACAGCCTCCTCGCCTCCCCCTGCTGCCTGCTCCTCGGATACCTTGCCCTCTCCTCCTCTCTCTGTCCCCCCCCTCGGGCTCCTTCCACACCTCCACAGGGCGTAACTCTGATCTGTACCCCTCCCCAGAAGTCCTTCAAGGATGGCAACCTTCTCCAAATTGCCACTTTTTTTTTTTATAAAGTATTTTATTATTATTATTATAGTACAACAATCACAAAAAACAACAAATGCAAATCAACACAAAGACTGTCATGGTCATCAATAATCAACAGAGGTAATACACATCTCATCAGAGGTCGAATGTCTTTCTCAGTACATATATTAGCGTGTAGTACTAAATACCCAGTGCACGTTCCCCTGCATGTAGGAGGGGTTCTCAAGTCGCTTCTTCTTCCCATCTATCCCATATTTTCGAGGCCTTGTTGGGACAGCCTCGTGCTAAGTAGGTCCTATGCTCCATCATAGCGCATGTGTCCATATCCGATTTCCATTTGTCCAATGTCGGGGAATCAGGGGCTCCCCATTTCTGCGCTATATTGTGCTTAACCAGTCCCATCGCCGTATGCAAGAGCAATCTCTCCCACTTGTTAGCCTCGATTTCATCAGGCACACCCAGGATTAAGGCCTTCGGGTCTAGTGGTATGGTACGGGTCAGAACTCGGAAGAGTTCCCTACAGCATGCATTCCAAAAGGTTCGTATCCGGGGGCATGCCCACAAGATGTGAATGAAGGTTCCCTCCTCCTCCCCGCATCGCAGACAATTCGGGTTTGGGGCCCGTTTCCAGCCGTATAGGCGCATCCTAGGGTAATATACCAGGTGCAGTATTTTCAGCTGCACAAGTCGAAGCCTAGAGGATATAGCGATTTCTCTGGGATGCATGAGGACTTGTTTGTATCCAGTCCTCTGGATCTATTTCCCCCACATCCACTTCCCATTTCGCCTTCAGCTCATTCAATTCAGGGGTGGCAAAGGAAGATATGGCATTATAAAGGATGGAAGTGCATTTAGTGGGAATATACGCCGGCAGGATGTTACGCTCTATAGGGGTGTACTCCGGTACCAGTGTGTCTGCTGTTAAATAGGGTCGTAAGGCGTGGGCCAGGCGTATGTAATGATATCGTTCTGTGTTTGGGATCTGAAATTGTAGTTGCAGGTCGTCAAATGGGGTCAGTTTCCCATCTGTGAGCATATCCCCAACTCTAATGACTCCCGCTCTCACCCATTTGGGCCATGGCTCAAACTTCCAGATTTCAGCTAGGTTATTATTTTGCCAGAAGGGTTGTGCGGTGGTAACTTTGTTTTCCCACCCAATGAATCGGTGTGCCTGTCTCCATACCATGATAAGGTGTGTTGTGGGTGGGGGAGTTCTCGGAAGGGGTTGATAGAGGAGGAACCTTTCCATGAAGAAGGTCATTAACTACTGCCAGTTGTGATGCCCAATAGTAAGTTTGGAGACGGGGAACTCCTATTCCTCCCTCCCAGACCGATCTCTGGAGTGTAGTTAGCGCGATTCGTGACTGGCCTCCCCCCCATATGAGATCTCTGAGAAGTATCTCCACTTGGTGAAATTCTAGGTCTGGGATTTTGAGTGGGGCATTCTGAAGGATGTAAAGGAATCTGGGAAGGGTCATCATTTTAAAGAGTGCTGCTCTTCCCAAAAGTGTCAGCGGGAGGAGTTTCCAGTGTTGAACATCGATAATGAAACGGTCTGTGATCGGTCGGAGATTGTGTTCTATATAAGTTGTCAAGTCCCCGGATATCCATATTCCCAGATATCGAAAGCCCTGTCGTTCCACTCGGTACGGGCATTCCTGGGGGATTGCTTGTTCTCCACCCTTTACAGGAAAGAAAACTGATTTATCCCAGTTGATTCTGAGTCCGCTGAATTCACCAAAGCGGATGAGCAGTTGTGTTACAATAGGGGAGGACCTTGGCGGGTCTCCTAGATATAAGGAGATCATCTGCGTAGAGAGATGTACGATCATCATATCCCTCTGGCCATCTAAACCCCGTCCAGGGAGTATTTTGACGAAGCCAAAGAGCCAGTGGTTCGATTGCAAGGGCAAATAGAAGGGTGGACAGCGGGCATCCCTGCCGTGTACCCCGACCCAGAGGGAAGGACCTGGAGGACCATCCATTTACTTTCACCTCAGCTTGGATATTAGTATAAAGTAACTTCACCCATCCCAGAAAGGCTTCTCCGAATCCCATACGGCGCATGATCTCCCAAAGGCTGTCCCATCGAATGGAATCGAACGCCTTTTCGAAATCGATAGCCAACAGGGCCAAAGGTCCGTCTATAATCGGGGATCTCTCCAACGCCAGATGGAGACGGCGTAAATTCATCCGAGTCGATTTGCAAGGCATAAATGCACATTGGTCCGGGTGGACCAGGGTGGGTGCAACCAGTTGTAATCGGTTCGCTAGTAGTTTAGCGAGAACCTTAGCCTCACCGTTAATCAGTGATATAGGTCTGTAGGAAGCACATTTGTGTGGAGGTTTATCAGGTTTGGGAATGACCACGATGGTCGCCTTGCAGAAATCTGGTGGGAGAGTCCCCTGTTCCCGGGCCGCAAGAAACATTCTATGCAGGGGAGCCGCCATTTTGTCTGCCCCTAGCTTTTGCCAGGTTTCAACAGGGAATCCATTCGGGCCTGGTGCCTTCCCTGATTGGAGTTGAGATAGCCTTATCGGAGGCTGAGATTTCAGAAGCGCTGAGTCCAGATGGTCCCTCTGCTGCTCAGAGAGAGTCGGCACCGTTACCGCATCTAAGAGGGAGGGGTTTAGCGGAGAGGTTGGGGCTCGGTACAAATCTGCGTAAAACGCTGCGAAGGCCTCAGCAATCCCAGCGTCTGAGTGATAGCTGTTGCCCTGTGGTGTAACTATTTCCCAGACATGGCGCTGTCCTTCATCCCTTTTCTGCAGCCAGGTGAGCAATTTACCGGCCTTGTCCCCTAGTTCGTACACCCTCGCTTTAGCCTGCCAATGGGCCTGCTTGGCATCATCCATCGCTCTGTTCCGAAGGTGCTCTTGGGCACGTTGGAGAGATCGATGAGTCTCGGGTGTGGGATCAGAGATGTGCTTAGTCTCCCAGTTACTCACTTCCCTCTTGGTCTCCAGTAGTTCCTGGAGCCGGGTTTTTCGTTTATGTGTCATCCAAGAGAGAATCTCACCCCTGAGCACTGTTTTATATGCCTCCCATAAAGTTACAGGGTTATCTACTGATTCCTCATTAATTTCGAAATATTCGGCGGATACTTCCTCTAGGCGATCTATCAGTTCTGGGAACCCTAGATAGTAGCTATTAAGTCTCCACGTTCTAGGGGGGAGGGGACCCTGCATACGTATTTCCACTAAGAGTGGGGAGTGGTCCGAGATGCCCTGAGGGAGCAATTCTGCGGACATTGCCCTGTAAAGGTCGGTGTGTGGTAGGAAGAAATAATCCAATCTCGACATAGAACCGTGAGCACCGGAGTGGAAAGAATGTTCCCTAACATCCGGGTGTAACTCCCTCCATACATCTCGGAGCCCAAGTGCAGATGTAAAGTTGGCTAATCTGGTAGGGGTATCTGGGCTACGATTCCGGAGATCGGAACGGTCAATGTTATTATTCATGGTGTCATTGAAGTCTCCCCCTAGGATGAGTGCCTCAGGGTGATGTTTCCCTATAAGGGTGGTAAGGTCATCCAGTAACTACTGTCCCAGCCCAGGTGGAGAATAGATTGAGGCAATTGCCACCGTTTGACCCCAGATCATTCCCAAAATGAACACGTATCGGCCCCTGGGATCTTGTTCTACAGTTTGTTGAATAAATAGGATGCGTTTGTGTAAGAGAATGAGGGTGCCCCTGGAGCCCATTGTGTACCCCGCATGAAAGGCAAGGCGATAGTTGGTTCTCTGAAAGAAGACACAGTGTGATCCGGCCAGGTGGGTTTCTGTTAGGAGAGCCACATCAGGGGAATGTCTATTTAAGAATTGCATGATAAGGCGCTGTTTAATTCCTGAGCCCATCCCATTCACATTCCAAGTGAGGAATTTCAGAGATTTAGTGTGTCGCATGAGTGATTTACAAGTTTGTGCGGAGGACATTTATTACGCATGATGGGGTTTTCCAGGGTATAGTGATCAGTGGAAGATGGCGGTATAACTCCCGCCCGTACCAAAGGAGCGTGGGTACACTGTGGGGCAGTACAGAGCGTCCTCAACAAAGGACAGTGGTTCGTTTGACCTATGAGCATGTGACAGTCTTGAAATAACAAACACAATTTTGAATTTTCCGAACTCACCCCCACCCTATACTCCACCCCAACATGAAGTACCTGTCGCCCAAACATTGCTGAACCTTCAACTTAAGGTGTCAGTTCAAAAACCAGACCCTTGGATAGAGTCCAAAGAAGCAAGAAAGAGAGAAAAGAGGGGGGGGGGGGAAGAGAAGAAAAAGGGGGCTTGACCAGGGAGGGATCAGAGCTTCCCCCAGAGTTCCTCTCTTGCGCCCAGTGTCAACATCTTTCGTGGTGGACAGATTATGCGTCGGGATCTGAGGCACGGAAAGCACACGCCCACATGTCAGAGCACTGCTCCTAGGCCCCGGAGTAAGGGACAACAGTTTGTTCAGTGTCCTCCTTGTTCTGCCGCAGGCTCCAGGATCTCCTGTCCCTCCCGGTCTGGGTTTCTCCTCGGGGAGGCCCGCCTAGGTCCCGGTCGGGGTCTCCCTCTCCTTGGTCTTGCAGTCCAATCGCCTTCTATGTGAGCCATTGCCCATTTCCAGGCCTCTTGTGGGTCGTTAAAGTGAACAGTGGTTCCTTTATGATAAATTTTAAGTTGGGCCGGGAAGAGCAGGCCGTACTTCAGTTGAGCCAGTTGTCTCTTAAGTGGTTCAAACGATTGTCGTGCCCGCTGCACTTCTCGGGTATAGTCCGGGAAGAAGGCGATTCGGGAGCCGTTATGGGTGATCGACCCCTGCGAGCGTGACAGTTGCAGGAGGGCGTCCCTGTCCCGGTAGTTGAGCAGGCGGGCGATGATAGTACGGGGCGGAGCACCCGGGAGTGGTTTTCCCGAAGGCATCCTATGAGCCCTCTCCACTGAAAAGAACTTTGAGAAGGATTGGGCCTTGAAGATGTCCACGAGCCACTGTTCCAGGAACAGTTCCATGCATTGTCCTTCTTCCCCCTCCGGCAGGCCCAGGATGCGGACATTGTTGCGGCGGGACCTTCCTTCTCAATCATCCACTCTTGATTCAAGGGTTTTTAAGCGGCTTAAGGCTTGGGACAGTTGACGAGTGATCCCTCCAATGTTGTCTTCCGCTTCAGAGATGCGGTGTTCCGCTTCTCCTGTTCTGGAAGTCAGCTTCTGCAAATCGTGGCGCAGGAAGGAGACATCCGCCGCAATACTGTCTATTTTAGTCTCCATGGAGGATCGGGAGGTGGCGATGGCCGCCATTACGTCATGTAAGGAGAGAGAGCCGTCCCCCGTGGGGGAGTTCGGTCGTGTTGCTGGGCCCGCCGTGGCCGGGGCAGTAGCGACGGCAAACTGATCTATACTGCTCTGTGTGGATGGTTTCTTCTGCCTGTCTTTCCCCATATTTCCGGAAGCTGTGGGGCGCCCGGCACAATGGGTCGGATGGTATTGTTTATGTTCGGTTGGAGTGATCGACCCTCCCAGGTGTGTGCTGTTGCAGCCCCGTAGCGAGTCAGATGGAGAGCTGTGGGTCCCCAGGGCGTCCTCCAGTAGGCTAATATGGCAACGTACTTAGAGCGCCTGGGGCTCGTTGCCCCTTATCGTGCCTTCACAGAACGTTCACAGAACGCACGGACCTCTGGCGTTTCTAACAGTTCACCCAAGAAGTAGTGGTCCTCTAGTGGTCTCTCATCCACTATACGGTGCGTTATGACCTGTTTTCGCCAGGAGCAGTTGCCAGGTGGGGCTTGCACCACAGATTATCATTAGTCCAATGCCAGCACCCTAAGAAGGCCCTTGCCGTTACACCAGGCTCTAGCCGTGCTCGGCCCTCTTCGCTGGACTGCAGGGCGCCTCCGTGCCTCACACCTCCTTCCTCGTGGGGAAGAATCACCCCTTTTCTATGTATATTTTCTCCCCCCCAGTGGTTGGTTCGTCAGGGGGGGGTCGAGAGAGTCTAAAGGAGGAGGGGGCCCCTCTCACTTGTTAGGGCCTGGGTTTGTTCCCAATGCAGCCTCCGGTCCTCTTCCGCAAGCCGCTCTTCATGTGGTAGTGCAGGGAGGGGGAGAGGTCACGCCACGGGATCTCCCCCAGGTTCCAGCCGTTCTTCAGGGGCCCGTGTGCGTGTGCTCCTCCGCGTCCTCCGGTCCCCCTTTGAGTTGCAGAGGACCGCTTGGATCACGGCACCAATGTCCAGCGCAGGCACGCTGGGTCTGTGGAGTCCGTAAGCTCGTGTCAGCAGATGGATGCGCCACCGTGCTCCTGTGTAGATGCCGGCTCCCGGCAGGGAGGGGAGGGAGCTGATGCAGCCGTAGTTCGGTTGGGGAGCCTTGCTTACTGTTTTTCTTCTCGTTTGTCGCTCCGGCTCTCAGGGCTGCAGTCCTCAGTATACGCGGCCAACACCGCTCTCTGTAGTCCTCTCCGTTGGCGCTCGCATTGCGCTAGGCAGCGCCGGCTCACAGCCGGCAGATATGAGGCCGCAGCTCCCCACTTCCCCGCTACTGGGTGTTGCCGGAGGTCCCCGCCGGGTCCGCAGCACGCCTCCTCCTCAGCAGGCAGGCACGGGGGGTTCAGTCCCTCTCCCTCAGTGCGGTCCGCCTTGTCTAGGCTGCAGCAGCTGCCCGGCCAGCTCCACTGCCACACGGTGCAGGAGTCTTCTCCCACCGCAGGTTCCAGGGGCCTCTGTCCTCTAGAGGCGACGAGTCGTGGCGGCCATCTTGGAAGCGCCTCACGCGTCTTACGCGCTGAAAGTATTTCACAATTTACAGCCTCAAAACACAGGATTTGCAAGCTGAGACTTGCCACGGAGCCGCTACAGACATTTGCCCAGTCGTGCTTAAAATTTCGGGTCTCCGCGTCCCACCAGGCAGGATAATCTTATCAGGATGTTTTCGGCGGCAAGGGGAGCTCACGGGACTCGCGTCTTCTGAGCTCGCATGTCGGCCACGCCCCCCAAATTGCCACTCTTAACTCTCGCTCAGCTGTCAAACACTCCTCCGACATCTTCCGCCTTCTGGAAGAACTTGACCTCGATGTCCTCGGTCTCACCGAGACATGGTTCACGGCCAGCTCTGTCACAAGCTTTGAAACACTCCTCCCTGACAGCTACACAATCCTCTCTGCGCCCAGGTCCAACCGCTCAGGAGGGGGTGTAGCCCTGATCTTCCCCGAGTGGATTCCTGCCTCTGTCATTCCTACGCAGGCCTACTCCTCTTTTGAATGCCTAGTCTGCAGGCTTTCTCTCTCCCCTAGCCATTCCCTTACTGTGGCTACTATCTATCGGCCACCTGGTCAGATTTCCTCCTTCCTCTCTGAGTGGGTGGATCTCTCCTCCTCCTCCTCACTCCTGGCCCCCACCACGCAACTCCTCCTTCTTGGAGACTTCAACATCCACCTGGATGCCTCCTGTCCTCCCTGTGGACTCTTTTGCGACCTCTGCAACTCTCTCTCTCACTATTCTCCCCTCTGGCCCGACTCACTCTGCAGGGCACACTCTGGATGTTCTGATCACCTCAGACCTTCCCCTTTCTGTCCCTCTCCCCACTCATCTCCCCTTTAGTGATCACTTTCTCCTTTCCTCCCATCTCACCCTCTCTACCCCACAGGCCAAGCCACTTCCATCACTGCCACCCATGAACTCCGACCCATGAAGTGCTTATCAGTTGAGGCTTTCGCCACCACTTTCTCACCCACTTCTCCTTTTGGCTGACTCTCACCCTGACATAGCCCTCTCCACGCTCCACTCTACTATATCTGATACTCTTGACATCCTTGCCCCTGTCATGAGGATCCGCCTGAAGCCCAAAGCCAAATGCAACTCCTGGTACGACTCAGATCTCGTCACCCTTAAACGCGCGTGCTTCCTGTACATTCTCTGACAAACTGGCCTGCTGACTGCTTCAAAGGCAATCCTACCTCTCTGTCCTCACCAAGAAGAGAGCTCATATCCAAGCCCGTGTCTCGGTGACATCTAACAACTCAGCTGAGCTCTTTAAAATCTCCAAGGAACTGGCCAATCCTGCCGCAGTCTCTACCTCTCCTGTCCCTTCCCAGGCCCTCTGCACGGAACTGGCTTCTCACTTCATCTCTAAAACTCAGGACATCCTGTCCTCACGCTCCTCCTCTCCCCTCCATACCTCTACTCCCTGCTCTTTCTCTGGGCCTTCTGCAGCCACCTCTCCTCCCCTCATTCTGCAGCCACCTCTCCTCCCCTCCTTCTCTGCCTTTCCCCTGTTCTCCTCAGACGAGGTTTCTAGACAAGTCTGATATATGAAAGTATCGTCAAAACAGGTTCACCCAGGCTCCTGCAACCACTCCTTTGCCACTGCAGTCTTCCCATCCCTCCTGAAGCACTCCCTTGTCCACCCTCTTCTTAGGAAACCCTCTGCCGATCCCTCCTGACCCGCTAACTATCGCCCAATCTCAATCACTCCCTTCCTGGACAAGCTCCTGGAGAAACTGGCCATCTCCCAGCTTAATCTCCACACTGAATCTGTTGGTTGTCTTCATGACCATCAGTATGGCTTCAGAGCTGGCAGAAGCACTGAAACTGCTCTCCTGAACATCTATGAAGACCGTCTCTCCAACCTCAACTCTAACACTCCTGTGTCCTCATCTAGCTTGAGCTCTCTTCTGCCTTTGACACAGTCAACCATTCCATCCTGCTAAATTGTTTCTGTGATAACCTGGGTATCACTGGTCAGGCCCTGGAGTAGCTGACTTCCTTCCTCTCTGACCGACCCTCCCAGGTCCAACTTGGGTCCTTCTTCTCTGCTATCCTTTTGTCTACCTGTGGTGTCCCCCAGGGGTCTAACCTCTCTCCCTGGCTGTTCAACCAACACATGGCTCTCCTTGCCCACCGCATTGCCGCTCTCTTCCCCAACTTTCAGTGCTATGCAGACGATCCTCAGCTCATTTTCAGGCTTCCTTCGGCCACCTCTTCTCCATCCCTCATCTCAGACTGTCTGTCTGCTATCCAGGAGTGGTGTGCCGCCAACGACCTCTGCCTTAATGCCAGTAAAACAGATTCTCCTCATCGGCACACCCACTCCCTCCTTTGCTGTAACTCGCTGGCCGGCCTCTCTTGGCCCTCTTCCTGCTCCCACCTGGAAGGCCAAAAACCTCAGGGTCATCTTCGACTCCACACTCTCTTTCTCTCTTCACATCTCTGATGTCTCTAAGAAGTCACACTACCAGCTGCACCTCCTCAAAGGTATTATTCCTTTTCTCTCCTTCCCCCAGAAGCTCAATGTCTCCAGAGCTTTGGTTCTCTCTACGCTGGCCTCTTTCTAAATCTGCCTGCTTCTATTCTCCGCCCTCTGCAACTCGTCCAGAACAGGACTGCGAGACTTGTCCTTGGCCTCAAGCCCAGGGATAGTATCTCTCCAGGACTGAAGTCTCTGGACTGGCTCCCAGTGGCTGCAATGATTAAGTTCAAAACACTCTGCACCGTCCACAAGGCCTTCTGGGGCCTGGGGCCTCAATATCTTCAACTCTCTATTCCTAAATATCTTCCTTCTCGAGCTCTTCGCTCATCCACCTCCAACTCCCTCTAGGTCAGTCGCTTCTCCACGCAACAAGTTGGTAGTAGATCTCTCTCTTCGGCTGGAGCCTCCCTCTGGAACAGCCTCCCTGCCTGAAACTTGAGGAGAACCCCCTTCAGTTCCGGAAGCACCTTAAAACCTTCCTCTTTGCTTCTGCTTTCTCTCCCCCTCTCCCCTGCTGAATTCCTGGCTGATACTGAGACTGCACTGGTTAACTGGCTCCTTCTGATCTCGAGCCCAAGCCCTGCCAGTTGCACACCTGCACTGCCTCCTGGCAACCCCTGCACCTGGGGACTGTTTTCTGTATCCCTACAGTCCCCCAACCGGCACTTACTTCAGCACTCACCCTGCACTTGCCACCTGCTGGCCGCTCTTTTATTTATCTGGTTTATTTATTATCCCATGTAATGCACTTTCCCCTCCCCCGCACTTTTCTTTTCCCCCTCCCTTGCACTTACGCAATCTGAATGACACCTGGCCTAGTAAGATTGCTGTCTGTCTTTCCTCTGTCCCCCCTCCCTTGCCTCGTCGCACCTTGAAACACCTGTGTATAGGCGCGTTATAAATGCCATATCATATCATATATCATTTAATACCGTTTCCCATAGTGTCCAATGTTGTCAGATAATCTAGCCGTTTTTGTTCAATGGCATCTGCATGGATTGGCTGGTTCCTCTCTTGAGAGTACATCTCCTATCTCTGAGGTGGCAGACTATTTTGCAGGATATGGATACTACTAGTATCCAAGTGAATATGAACAAACATAAAAGTTAGCTCAACTCAGATAATGGCATTCCTTCATGTTAGATCACCAGCTGGGATCAGCCACTAAAGCATGCATGTTTTGCCAAAACTCAAGGTTGGTGGTGTCCATGGATGTTCTTTCCACATAATCCTGGAAGAAGTGTGAAGAATCAGATGTTCCAATACACAGGTTGAAGTTCTGGAAACAACTAAGATTCAGAACATGTTTTATATAAATTGTGGCCCCCTGATCAATGTCCGGTAGAAAAGTCATTGGACAGAAACATGTTTATGTAGGGCTTATAGGAGTGTGAATAGGGGTATGTGTACTGTTTAAACACTTGATGCCCGAGTACATCAATGAAGCACAAGTGTGGGGTTTGTGGTGCTTTATGTTTTAGAGACTACTAGCAGGTGTGCCCATGCTTTGCACAGTAATTCCTAGGACTGAAGCATGTAAGCTTGAAGTGCCGTACCCGTACAAGTACGGCTGAAACATATAAGCTTCGTACTGTTGAGGTGGCATACATTCATCAACTTCCGTTTGAAATGAAGTTCCTGTAATTATCATGAGAGATTTGCTAAAATGTGACGGACAATGTAATTGCGGACACTATTGCAGAGACATGCACCATTGCCGGTCACCTGCATGATTACAAAAGTACTGTTTTGTGTCACCCGCATACAGAGGCGTTGCTAGGGGGGGTTAGAGGGCTATAGCCCCGGGTCTTTTGGTTGTAGCCCCGGATAGAATCTCAGGGTCTACAGCCAAAAGGCTAGCTAGCCCAGAGTCCTGACAATCCCAACATTAGTGTAGCCCCAGATCTTTTCTAGACCTAGCAACACCCCTGCACGCATGACTTCAAAAGCGAGTGCCGCTAATGTCAGCTAGAATGCTGATCGGTTGGAAAGTTTAGGGACAATGAATTACTGAAGTTTTCATTAAAAGCTGAACTTTAGGAAAAAAGATTGCACTGGCCAGATTCTTGGGTGCATGGCTGTATTATGCTGTGGTGGTTGAGACCAGACACTAGACTCTTGGGTGCATGGCCATGAACCCAAGAGTCTGCCCGGTGGGTGTAAGTACTGTAATAGTATGTGTACAGAAGTGCACAGGGCCTCGGGCGGCTGGTTTATATGTGTGGGTTGCGGCAACTGGCCACAATATTGAGTACATGGCTGTATTATGCTGTATTGGTTGTGGCCAGCCACTAGACTCTTGGGTGCATGGCCGGAAGTCTGCCCACTGACTGCAGGTACTGTAATTGTATGTGTACAGAAGTGCACAGGGGCTTGGGCACTGGTTTCTGTGTGTGGATTGTGGCACCTGGCAAGATTCTTGGGTGCATGGCTGTATTATGCTGGGATGGTTGTGGCCAGCACCTACACTTGTGGGTAGTAAGTATACCTTTATTAGTGTCATGCTGCATTATAATGGGCAAATTGCATTTCTATACAAATGTTTGTGCAATGCTTATGCCAGTGGGCACATTGTTGGGTGCATGGCCGTATTATGCTGTGGTAGTTGTGGCCAGCCCCTAGACTCTTGGGTGCATGGCCTACGGTCTTGGTTGCGGAGGACACAATGGTTGTGGAGGACATTGTAGACTTGGTAGAACAGCAGAAGTAAGCTGCTATGCGTAGATTAGCATATGGTGTATAAAAAGATAATTGCACCGGTTGCACAATAGGGAGCCACATGTGAGCATTTGCGTTTGCTGTGTTTAGGTCCTTATAAGACCCTTGCTTTAGGAAGTGCTGTAAAATATTGCAGCATGAAAGGAAGTGCTCATCACCACACATGTAAAATATGGCCAATGTACACAGGCAACTACATACCGTTCAGCACACCCGACGCTACGTTATGCAGCCATGCTGTGGCTAGGGCGAAAGTTGGCAGGCTCAATTGCAGATGGGGAATGAATTGCACATGACATGAGCATAAACATAAAAGTGCACTATGGTGTGTTCTCTGTGGTGAGGTAGCGCCTTCGATGCATGGCTGGAGTGGAAAGGGAAGGACTGTCCCTGCTTTACTAGGGAGCGGCCCTCACTGTAGCTGAGAAAGCGCGCATGCCACATCCTGTCCCTTTAAGCATGGCGGGCATGCAAATGGAACTGTGGGAATTAGCCAATCAGGTGTCGAGGGTGTGCCTCACAGGAAGGGCCGGTACTATTTTTCCCCATCAGTCTGTGAAGTGAGGGTGGCAGGCAGCGATGGAGAGGCACAGAGTCCTAATAGTGGGCGATTCCTTTGTTCAAGATCTGTACATGTATTCTGCGCAAAGAGGCATGGCTGCTAATTTTGCGTTGGAAGCAGTGGAGGCTTTCTGGAGCACTGTATGAGGGCAGTGGAGGCGGTATGGTTGACCTTTGCAGATGTGTGGCCTTTAATAATAATAATAATAATAATAATAATAATAATAATAATAATAATTTAGCATTTATATAGCGCTACGAACCCTCAGGTATGCAAGCGCTGATTATTATTACCAATGGTGTGTGGTGCTCATTTATCAACCTCGGAAGGAGGAAAGGTTGAGTTTGGCCTTGCCGGGATTCGAACCTGCGACTGCAGGCTCTGCACGGATGTCAAAGCGAGTGCTCTACTCGCTGTTCTATCGGACCGGCTACTTGTCGGTACTGTTGATGTTGTCATACTGCATTATGGAGCTGTACATTTGGGGTACATGTCGAGTGGACGTTTGCTCCGTCGCCTAAAGAAGTTGATGGAAGAAGTGATGCAGAGTTTTCCCACTGCCAAGGTGGTTTTCTCAAGCATACCACCAAGAGTAGCATGGGACCATGCTGGTGTAATTTGTCTCCAGCCAGAGGTCGGAAGGTGTTTCATTAACAGAAGCATGTGTCAATTTATGCCCACTGCTGGGATGTTCTCCTCCGACTATGACATCATTAATGAGCGAAATTTGCACTGGTTCCATGCAAATGGCATTTTTTTGACCAACGCTGTGCAAAAAGTGTTGACGATAATCCTGTAACAATGTAAGGAGGCAACCAAAAGAGAAACTCAAATAAAGAGCAAAAACAAAAAAAAGTTCTTTGTAAGCACGAAAAAAAAAGAAAAAAAACATCTTTTCCAAGGGTACAATAAAGACCCTTTCCAAGGGTACAATAAAGACTCAATCCCCTAACCTGTTTCATACTTCCGCCCACACTCCTCCTTCCTAGCACGATAACTGTGCAGATTCCGCGGTCGTTTCAGGATTAAACGTGCCACATCCGCCCCTTTTCAGGATGGTAGCCTTGGAAATGGGACTGTGGGGCAAAGGGATTGCTCAATAAGGTTTATGCTTGCGATGTGTACAGAAAAACTGTGGCAGAAGGTCTCTTTGTAGAGAGAAAGACAGAAGACTATGGTGGAAGTGTGCAAGCTAAAGGGCAGGCATCCTGTTTCTATGCATGCACTCTATGTACTTGTTTGTAGTTGCTAACATACACTTACAGATTTGGGCCTAGGGTGTCCAAGCCACCAAGGAAAACAGGCAACCCCATGCATTTCTGAAAAGAGGACACCCTTGGGAATCAGCAGAGGTCTGACTTGCACAAATCGGCCCAGAATATATTACCCAGAAACCCTGGCAAAGTCCGAAATGTGGCAAAAAAAATTTTGCCGCACATTTCACTCGGCTCACCCACCGAAACACGCTGCCAACAGCACATGGCCTACCGTCGCTCGTTCCCACAGGTGTCCCGATGAAAACGGTACCTCACATGTGTGGGTGCACCTACCTGGGTGCCAATGGGAAAGCCTAAAGCACGGGTAACCCCAAGTCTTTTGGCACAGCATCATTTCAGGAATTCTGCTCATGCACACAACCTACAGATTTGGGTGTCCAAGGCACCAAGGAAAACAGGGAACCCCAAGCATTTCCGAAAAGAGGACACCTGTGGGAATACACAGTGGTCTGACTTGCGCAAAACGGGCCACAATGTATTACCCAGAACCCCAGCATTTGAAGTACCAACGTTGAAGTCAGCCCCTCGTCGTTCCTCTGCTGGACGAAAGAGGCAGGGGTTGATAAGAACAGACTAAATTACCTGCAAGCAAGATCAGCCATGTGGTCAAGTGCGACCGACGGATGAACTATAAAAAGCCTAACAGTGAGGCATCTTAATGGACACTGAGAAACTTTGTAAAACTATGCCTGCGTTTGGGGCCGCCACTCGCACCAATGAAGACATTGATCACTTTGTTGAAATTGGGCCTGTCCCTAGAGGGCAATGATCCTCCAAGACCAAATGGATACTGATCACAGTATTTGTTTGCAGTGCAATGATTTTGATAACTCTATTATGGTACCTGGAACACACGCATTTACTTGATACTCTGCTGTCAACTACTAGTGTTACTACTTTGATTCCGCCACATGTGCTTTCTCATACTCTTCGTCCCAGGGACGTTAAACACAGAGGGGGCTATGACAATAATACTCTCATGATGATAATGAATGTGACACATGCGATCCTGAATAAAACCAACTGCTGGGTATGCTCACACTTACCTCAGCATGGGGGAAGGGAGCTGGGCTGGTATATACATCCCTTACCTCTTAGCACTGCCTGTTATGCCTTGCTTGGAGCACTATTTTTCGGTAGATGGAATGACAGCATTTCTGGGAATTTGGATGGTACTAATATAAATTATTTTATTTTTTTAAACTTTCTTTATTGAGTTTTCAAATATCAAGCGAACAACAACAACAGATTACCTCTCACCCACGGACTCTCCCACCCACCCTCTCCATCCCAGACACAAAAACATTAGCATCATCAGGTAGTCAGCACTATACAACAGGAGAAGGAAAAGGTTCACTCTGGTCCCCCCCAGGCTCCGGGGTGGGAGGCCAGCCGGCCACAGGTTTGCACTATTAAGCATGGTCCAGGGAGGGGGTAGGCGATTGTGCCGTTGAGGACATATCCGCCATATACTGTCTCAGAGGATGCCAGTAATCAAGAGGGCGGCTGGAGGCCGGTAATGTGGAAGCGTACCAAGTCTCTTTTCGCTCCGATGTGTTCATAATTTCCAGCCATTTATTAACAGTGGGCGGATTAGATCTCCCCCATTATCTAGCTACAAGACACCTAGCCAGCACAGAGGCCATGCTTAAGAGTTTCTTCTCTGAGCGAGTGCCACCCTCTATCAGTGCCAGCAACCAAAATTCCGGAGAATAAGTGTGTGGCAAATGAAGCATCGCATTCATTGCCGCCTCTATGCTGGACCAAAAGAGCCTAATGCAAGGGCAAGACCAAGCGACATGGAAAACGTCTGCCTCCGTGTTCCCACATCTCTTACATGCAGAAGATCTCCCAGGGAAGAACCTGCCAAGGGTGGTGGGAGAGTAATAGGCCTGATGGATGAATTTGAACTGAATCGGTTCATAGACATAATTTCGAATACAAAATATTCGAAAGTCAAAAAGTCGAAAAAAAAACGTCGAAAAAAAAAAATGTCGAATTTTTTTTAATGACGTTTTTTTTCGAAATGGGGGGGTTCCCCCCCAACCCCCCTTTTTTTTATTTTTACCTATTTTTTTCACAGAAACTACAGCCAAAAAAAAAATATCGAAAAAAAAAACAATTCGACATTTTTTTTTCCGACATTTTTGATTCGACTTTTTTTACTTTCGAAATTATGTTTTCGAAATTATGACTGGACACCAACTGAATCAACCTATACCGGCAATTCAAGGATATATATCGGGTTTGCATGCCAATTGCCTTCCATTGATTCTCACTCAAAGGCTCTCAAAGGGCTGATTGCCGTATGTGCTCGTGCCTACGTTTACCACATGCAGTCCCAGCCCTGATCGACTTGTAAATAGTTGACACAAGCTTGGTTGTATGATAAGGCTCAGGGCCAGATGAGGGGAGGGAGCTCGGGGGAATTCCGGCCATATACCCTTAAGTGTGCCCCAAAGCCTGTAGTAGTAGAGCAGACACTGAATTATGCACTCTTCTGGATTTAAGTTCCTCCCAGGTCACCATCTGGTCATTACGGACTAGGTCACACAGAGTTGGCACCCCCAGCCTTAGAAAAATTTCCTTAAAGGATGTTTCATGTGCGAGTGGGACTCCAACTATATTGTAGATCGGGAAAGAGAGCTGGTATCGGAAATTGGATTCAAACAACAGACAGATGCTATCCCAGGCTTTACATGTCACAGCTAGCGGATGGATCTCCCCCTTCGGAATGGGACCCCCGTTGCCCCATAACAACCCCATGAGTGCGTTAGAAGAGGTGATTGCCGATGCAAGGTGGTTATGTGGGATCTCAGGACCCGAAGAACTCCAGCCGGCAATGTATTGTGCCTGTGTTGCGAGGTAATATAAGAACGTATCGGGGCAGTCCAGGCCACCCTGGTCGTACGGCCGGGCGAGAGTTTCGTACGCCACCCTAGGCTGTTTACCAGCCCAGACTAATCTCGTCATCATTTTCCTTACACAAGCCCAAAGTGGGACGTTGTTAAAAATATATAATAGTTTAGGAAGGATGACCATCTTAGACAATGCAATACGGGCCGCTTGAGACACAGGAAGTAGTATCCAGGATTCAACCCTCTGCTCCAGTTCGTCTAGGGTTTGTATGTAGTTTTCCCTATATAGGGCGTCTGGCATGGTGGAGACCCTCACCCCTAAGTAACGTATCCCCTGTGGGCACCAACGACAACCTTCCCCACATCAACTTGTCGCACGGAGGGAGTCAGGGGGAGGACCTCTGATTTGGTTCAATTGATTCTAAGACCAGACAGCTCACCAAACCTGACCACCTCTTGAGTCAGGGGATTAAAATTTTGCTGAGGGTGTTTAACAAACAAGAGGATGTTGTCGGCGTACAAGGATATCACAGCTCGGTGCGTGTGCACCACCATGACCCTGTGCGGGTGTTGTTCCCGGATGTGACATGCCAATGGCTCCATTGCGAGAGCAAATAGGACAGGTGAAAAGGGGCACCCCTGGCAGGTACCCCGCATAGGGTAGATGTATTCTGAGAATATACCGTTAGTGCATATTGCTGCCTTGGGGGCAGTGTATCGTATTTTAACCCACTCTATGAACGTCAATCCGAGCCCGGATCGGCGGAGCACTTCAAAAAGGAATGACCATTCGAAAGAATCGAAGGCATTCTCCGCATCGAGCACCGCTATGGCAATTGGGACCTCTGGGTTGACATTGAGCATTAAGGTGAATAAGCGCCTCAGATTAAACTGAGTGGAGCGGCTAGGGATAAAACCAGCTTGGACCAAAGCTGGCATGTGGGGAAGGATGCGGTCAGTGAGTTTTTTGCAAGTATTTTATTGTCAGTGTTGATAAGTGACAATGGTCGATACGAGGACAGTTGTCAGGGGTCACGGCCGGGCTCGAGGAGCACTGTCACCAGGGCTGATCTTGTGGATTCCAGGAGAGAACCGCTTGAGAAAGCACCGTCGTACATACTGAGTAAATGAAGCACTAGGTCCGCGTACGCTTTATAAAATTCTGCTGTTATTCTGTCCTGCCCAGGAGCCCTACCGTTAGGAAGAGAGTTTATAGCCTTGTGGATTTCCTCTTCTGTGATAGGATCATTGAGCAGAGCGCCCTGCTCCGGATCCAACCAGCCAGTGTCACCTCGTCCAGATACTGGGTCAGCACGTCATTCCCCAAGTGTGGGCGCAACGTGTATAATTGACCATAATATTCACGGAATTCCGTGTTAATCCCCTGCAGGTCTTTAATCAAGGTTCCATCACGCCCCACAACCTCGGGCACAATGGTCGATTGATGCTCCTTCTGAATGGTCCATGCCAGGGTTTTGACCGGGCGATCCTCTTCACCATATCTTTTTGCTAGGATAGGAACCCCCACGTACCTCTCCTCGCTAGTGACCAGTCAGAGTAATTCCTCCCTGAGAGCCAGCAGTTCACGACGGAGCTCAGGGGTGTCAGCTTCACCCTGCAGGTTCTCCTTTTCCCTAATCTTGCCTTTGAGGACTCAAATAGATCCTCTGACGGCCTGAAGCACCCCGCCCTCCCTAGAGATACAACAACCCTACAGGTGAACTTGAAATGCTTCCCAAACTGTACCCTGATCTAGGACAGAGTCTTCATTAAATTGAAAGAACATTTGGATATCTTGCCCTATCTCTGACTAGAAGGCCACGTCCTCCAGGGTGCGAGCCCTGAATCTCAACCTGAGATGACCTGGGGGATCCGTGAGGACAGTAATGCATGCCAGAACAGGAGAGTGATCAGAAAGGGTACAAGGAAGGATAGAAGCCACAACAGTATTCCTAAGGAGCTGGGGAGTAACCATAACAGTCAATTCTAGAGCAGCTACCATGTACACCCGAGAAGAATATATACTCTCTAGTGTCAGGATGGAGGGATCTCCATGTATCATACAGGCGGTGATACTGGGAGATGGCGGCCCAAGGTTTAGCCACAAGAGGGAGGGAAGTTTGGCTAGTCGCAGATCTATCCTATTCCAACGTGAGGGCCAAGTTAAAATCACCAGACCACACAATCTCGTAACCTGGGAATTTATGGATGTGCACAGCATACCGATGGAAAAACTCTGGGGAGTCAGTGTTCGGCGCATACACATTAATGAGGAGTATCTTAATACCATGTAGCTCTCCCGCCAGAATCACAAATCTCCCCTGATCGTCCCTAAGTTGCTCGTGCAACCTAAATTGTAAGGAGCCGTGAATGTAAATGGCCACCCCTCTGGAATGGGACGTGTAGGATGATTCGTACCTATGGATACCCCACCCAGCAAGCCTAGGAAGGGGGGCCCCCTTAGGAAGGTGGGTTTCTTGAATGCAAAGTACGTTAACCCCATGGTTCCTGCAGAAATTCGCAATCAAGCGGGACTTCTTAGAATTGGTAAATCTCCTTAAATTCCAAGATAGAACCGAACGTGCCTTTTGCCTGCCCCCACCCATCATATGTGCGAACATATCAGCCGGAGGGATGTTGTGATGCGGGGTATTATACATGCAACAATTACTGACCCATTTTGTCTGCAAGGGTGGTCAAAAGGCCCATTGAGCGCTGAGGTAACCAAGAACAAAGAACAACCCAGCCAGAACCCTGGCTCTCCCGCCTCCCCACACCTTCCCACGCCAGAAACTGGAACCTACCGGCAACCTATCCCACCCCAATTCCAAGTAAACCCCATAATTAACAATCAAACCGCAGTGCCTGCTGGTAATGGTGGAGCGCTGTAGGCGGCCAGCGCGTTCCAAAGGACTCAGTCATTAGGAGATATCTCTAGGACCCGACCTCGCGGATCGGCGATCGCCATTGCGACCTCTCTGATCGGCACTGTTGGAATGAGAAGGACAGCGTCCCGAATGACTCACAGGGTCTAAGAGGCTTGAGGCAAAGCGCTCAGCGGCCTCAGGGGAGGTGAAGAAAACAGCAGACCCATTATGTTGAACACAAAGCTTAGCTGGGTAGAGCATTGCATATTTGAACCCCTTTCGTCTGAGGACAGTTTTAACAGCTTGAAATGTTTTGCGCTGATCTTGGACCGCAGGGCTAAAGTCCGGAAACAGACGGATCACGGATGGGCCTCATCGCAATTCCCCATTCTCCCTGGCAGAGCGCAAAATAGTTGAAAATTCTACCTATGATCAGACGTTCCGGGGCGCTGGGGTGAGGCCTCGCTGCAAGAGAGCAGTGTGCTCGCTCCACCATGAACATCGATTTAAGTGGGGGGGGGGTGTTCCAGGATTCCAGTAAGGAGTGTTTCCGTGAACTTCTCCATATTGTCAATTGCTGTGGATTCCGGCACACCGTGTTTGCATATGTTGTTCCGTCTGGAATACCCCTCTAAGTCCTCGTTCTTGTCCGTGATTTTTTTAATAGCCTGTTGCAGGTCTGCCACCTCACGCTGCAGTGTGGAAACTTTGTCTTCGCCCTCCCCTATGCGCTGCTCCGCTTCAGTCATGCGCCCACACAGCTTGTCGATCCGTATGGTCGAGGTGTTCACCTTATGGGTTAAGGAGTCTATTTTTGCACCCAGGCTGTCAATACTGCTCTTCAAAGCAAGCAAAGTCTGGTTCAGGTTGGCAACATCAATTTGGGATGGGGGATGGCTCAAGGAGGGAGATGGCAGCCTTGAAGGTTGGTCGGTGCGGGCAAATTGCTCCATTTGGGCCTGTTTCTTGTGATTTCCCATAGTGGGGTGGGCGGGGATTGGGAGACACAGAGCCAGCAGCAGATCGGGAGCACAGATGAGGTTTAATCCCCCGCATTCCGTGCAGTTGTCTAATGCAGAATAGGCCCCGCAGCGTCCCACAAGACAGGAGCCTGTGGTACCGTCCCACGCAGCCCAGGCAGTCAGGATCCTATATACTGTTTCCCCCGCGAACAGAACCAGGTGCGCGGTAGCGAGTTGAGTGCTGATCTGCCAGACAGAGGTGGTTCCAGGGGCTCACGAGCCCAGTTCCAGTTAGAGCAGCTTGTTGTCATCGTTATGGACAGTGGACAGGCGGGGGGAACTCACTCCTCTACGCCCCCTTCAGGATTGGTCAGTGGTCAGAGATAGCACCCCCGCGAGGTCAGGGGCCAACAGGGTCGCAGGAAAGAAGCGTGCGCCGCTATGGTGCCTGAGCAGGAGTGCTGTCGGGAATCCTCCACAATGGGGTCAGGTGCTAATAGAGGAGAAGCCACATCTCTCAGTCCGAGGGGCAGTGTGCTGGCCGAAAGCTGATAAGAAAAAGGGGGGGGGATCAGCAGGGAATAGGCCCCCCGCTAGCCAGGAGGACGCAAAAGGGCATGCCTCACATTAACCTCGGGTGTGCAAGTAGCTCCAGCCGGTGTGCAGGTCCAGATGGTATCAGCCAGCCCTCAAAATGGGCAGTGCAGTGGCCCACCGCAGAGTGAGCCATGCACCCAACGTCAGCGGCCACTACCGAGCAGATCCAAGGAGTCGATGGCGGGTGGCCGGCAGCTACACACACTGCACCTTATCCAGGGAAGAGCCGAGGACCCGCCGAGGGCCCCGGGTGTCGCTCTCCACCACGGCCTACAGGTAAATCCCTCCCAGGCTCTGGGTGCAGCGCCAAGCAGGCGACGGGCCTGCGCGGGCAATAGGGGCCGGGCAGCGCAAGTAGGATTGACCAACCACGAGTCCAGAGGGCCGGGCCGAGCCCGAACCAGCGAAGTCCCAGACAGCTTTAGCGTGGCGCCGACTAGACCAGCGCAGGATTCCAGGAGGACGTTCCAGACGGGTCCAGCGACAATTCCAGTAATCGAATGAAGCCCCAGGCTCCACAGCAGCAGGCGGCGAGGAAGAGGAAGGGGCAGCGAGGAGCCGGCACACCCAGTCCGTCGCACTCAACATGCTCGCAGCCGCGAAACCCAAACCAGCAGGTGCTGCACTATTTCAGCAATCATCCGGCGATCCGCCGTGCGAGAACGGGCCCCAGATGTGAAGGATAACAAACGGGATAGAAAGGCCTTGGCCGGAGCCTCTCAGGCGGCAGCCATCTCAAGCATCC
The DNA here is from genome assembly GCF_040938575.1 of Ambystoma mexicanum. Classification (NCBI taxonomy): domain Eukaryota; kingdom Metazoa; phylum Chordata; class Amphibia; order Caudata; family Ambystomatidae; genus Ambystoma; species Ambystoma mexicanum. Next base: position 916,792,617 of record NC_090926.1, on the reverse strand, counting down.
GCGCATCAGCGCCCCCACTAATATAAATTGATTTGAAAGACTAGTCTGACACTGTTGGGCTGTTCTGTGTTCGCCAATAGAAGTAAGCTGAATGTTGCTTCAACTAGACCTATTGATCCATGACCACGTTCAAGATGGCTGCGGTAGGTAATAAGGACGCCATGCCTCCTTCTTATACCATCAATCACAGCCCACATTCTGTCCCATTCTGAATGTGAAAGAAGGACTCTCAACCAATGGGTATATTTGATAGATGCACAAACACTGCAGTACTGGAGCATGAAGGGAAACCACGGCACATAGGAGGTCCTGTTACTTTGTATGCAGGGATGAAGCATATCCATGGTTATCAAGGGATTGGGGAGGTACATGATACTTGGGGATACTCCTACCTCGTGTATATTTTGCCACTACTGCTGAAGTATCCAAATCCCGTCCTCGACAGGGTGACGAAGGTGACACGGCCTGGCAGGTTTTTGGTGACATAGCTAAATCCTTTGTACCATTCTGGGGGCAGATAATAAACTTGCAGAACATTAGGAGACTAATCAGAGTTTTAGAGAAAACTATTAACAAACCCACTGATATCCTGTACAATATGACACTATAACAAAATCTATCAGATTGGTAGCACTTCAAAACAGAATGGTGCTCAACATCATCCTGGCCGATCGTGGTGGTATTTGCAAATTAGTGGGATCTGCATGTTGTGTATTCGTACCAGATTCCTCCCCCACAGTATTCGAAGCAATAAAAAGGTTACATGTCCTGAGTACAGAGATACACGTTCCCAAAGGTAAATGGAGTCTTAGCGCCTGGCTCTGGGATCTGTTGCGATCCTGGCGTCGGAAGATCTTCACTTTCTTAGCTATAATACTTAGTATCATATTATTTAGCTGGTGTTGCATCCAGTGTCTACCCGCTATTTGCACCATGATAGGGGGTAGCTTTGCGCAAGCAATTGGTATGATAAAACTGAAACCCAAATCTAGTCCTAAAAATGCCAGTAATGCTTTTGTAATGCAGGATGTAACCATCAAAGAATTCATGTCTATCAATGTTTATGACGACAGTGATTCAGAATGTCCTACTGATGATACATGGTCTGATGAGGATGCTGTATTTGGGTGATGCTCTTGGCTTAAGGCCAAAAGGAGGGTTTGTGAAAACGTGCTTGCTGTAATACCGCCTTATAATATGTTGGCCTGAAGCACACTCGCATCACATTGTAGCATTGCGAATAGGTGGGTCTGAAAGTGACAACTGAGAAGCCATTTTGTTTTGTTTGCCATTTTGTTGTCTCACTCTATTCTCTGATGCTACGCACAATATTCCATGTCTTAGGCCTAAACGTGGTAAGGCAGCCGAGATTTGAACTCTGAAATGATTACATAGGCAGGAACGCAAAGCAACCATAATATACTGTTTGTTTTGCATTGTAGAACCTTGAAGCTGTGCATGAGCACGACTAATCAGCAAACCAAGTGCCATCCAGTCTCTTTAGTGCTGTTGTAGAGGGCAGTAAAATAAGAATTATGTGAAGCTGTAGGTGCTCCTCCGCGGAAGCTAGTATTTTCTCTGCTTTAGAACTGTCTGACCTTAGCCCAAGAAAGCAGCAGCAAGAAAACATTAGTTGGTAGAATGTCGTCTTGCGAGAGAACAAGATATCCTCTGACATGCAGATGTGCCTCGTTCCCAGATAGTAAATCGTCTTGGAAACGGCAGAAAGGAATTTTCAATGTTTAGGCGAACAAACTACGTATCTGAACCCTAGCTCAAAAGTTACGTGCAGGGGGCTGGACAATGCTTTGGTACTGTGAATTGACCTCTATATATGTTGAAGCGTTTCTGATGCTCGCTCTCTCTCCTCCCACAGCGTCTGCATGTACATGTCGTGGGGTGTTGAGATCTGCTTGGCCAAATGTGTACTTAGAATAAAAACATGTTTTGTCTTTGAACCTCATGACTGGTGTATCCTTAGTATATGGGTGTAAGCCTTAATTCCTTATATGGTCTAACACTACCACCAACTGATTGCTTGCTGAAGCGAGTGACCCTGAGGGAGTTGGAGGCGTAAGAGGGAAGAGCTCGAGCACAGAGAAATTTAGGAAGTGAGAGTTGCAGGTATTGAGGCCCCAGGGTCCAGAAGGCCTTGTGCGTAATGCAGACGGGTTTGACCTTATTTTTCGCTGCTACTGGGAGACAATGCAGATATTTCAGTCCCGGAGAGATACGATCCCTGGGCTTGAGGCCAAACACAAGGCGCGCAGTCTTCTTCTAGATGAGTTGCAGAGAGTAGAAGCAGGCAGATTTAGAACAAGGCTGTTGCAATAGTCTAGCCTCGAGAGATCCACAGCTGTGGAGACACTGAGCTTTTCGGACGTTGCTTTAGGTTGGTAACATACATCCAGTGCTGGTTTTGGTGGTATAATTTTACGATTTATGTAGGAGATGCGTTAGTGGGGAAACAAATTCCTAGTATTGTTGGAAGGAAAGAAGAGAGTTCTTCTTTCGATATTGCAATGGGTGATACGGGTAAATGGAAACGTTGCAAGCATATACAACTGAAGTGCCACTTGACGATAGTGGATGGGAGAAAAAACAGTAACCTTGTTAAGAACGTAATGGACGCTCACTGGCAGATACCATGCGCACAGGCACTTATGGCAGAGTTGTAAACATACTGCAGAAACAGTTTTCATACCTCCACTTTGTGGTTATGCGTGCTCATGTGTATGAATGTTGATGCACAAATCTTGCATTCTTTTACTGAACTTTCTACTGGACATGCTTTCAAATGACACGACACTTGGAGGCTTAATGTGCAACTGTACATATGCAGTGTTGTACAGAAGTGACAGTGTTAGATGCTAACGTCTTGGATGCCATTGGTGGATGCGTGTGTGACTATTTAACAGTAGCCAATAAGGTAGTGATGTACGGAAAGTGAAGAAGGACTGCTCCTGCTTTACTGGGTCACGTCCCTCGCGGTACTTGGGGAAGTGCACGTGCCACATTCTGCACTTCTCACCATGCTGGCCAACGGAAATGGGACTGTGGGAATTGTCCAATCAGGTGCTCAGGATGTGCGTCACAGGAAAGGGCGGCAACCATTTTTTCCATTACTCTGTGTAGTGAGGGTGGCAGGCTGAGATGAAACAAGTTACTTACCTGTAACTGTTGTTCCCCAGCATGGGTCTGGCATGGATTCACATGCTCATGAATATTCCCTGTTGTCAGGCTGGGAATCCTCGATAAAGAAAAAATCAGTTTCAGTTTCGTTTCTGAACTGTCTTTCTCCTAATAACCACTCACTGGTCTCTGGGTCATACTGCCCCCAGCCAATGGCTGCCCTTCACCTAAGCCCCTCCTCTGGCAGCCATGGAGGGTTCGCATGTGAATCCATGCCAGGCCCATGCTGGAGAACAACAGTTACAGGTAAGTAACTTGTTCCTTCTCCAGCATGGGATCTGGCATGGATTAACATGCTCATGAATACAAGCAGTACACACATGCACAACCACAGGAGGTGGCAAGGCTCAACATTACGCATTTCAACAACTCAATATTAAGCATCTCTTACCTCTTCACCAGGCTAACTTTCAAGTGAACAGGTTGCGCAGCACTGCTTGGCCGACACCGGACTCCTCCCTGGAATCCCGGTTGACGCAGTAGAATCTCGTGAAGGTGTGCGTCGACCTCCATGTAGCAGCCCTGCAGATGTCCAGCAGGGGCACACCAGATAGGAACGCCGTGGTTGCAGCAATCGCTCTGGTCGAATGGGCTCTCGGACGGCCAGGCAATGGTCAGTTTGCCAACCGGTGACAGTACATGATGCAGCCTGAGAGCCATCTGGAAATGGAAGCCTTCGAGAGGGCCTTCCCTTGGTTCACAGGTCCAAAGTTCACAAACAGCTGTGATGTCAAAACTCTTTGTGCGGTCCACATAGAACTTCAGAGCTCTAGCTACATCCAGCGAGTGCAAAGTCCTCTCGGCCGGCGACGAAGGAGACGGGAAGAAAACAGGTAACATCAAGGGCTCGTTGAGATGGAAGTCCGACGGCACCTTGGGCATGAAGGAGGGGTGCGTCCTCAGCACTACCCTTGTCTCATGGGAAGTCAGGTATGGAGGCTTGCAGGAGAGGGCCTGGATCTCTCCCACTCGGCGTGCGGAGGTGATGGCCACACGAAACGCTGTTTTCCATGACAGGAACTTCAATGGTACCGAATGTAGAGGCTCGAATGGCGGCCCCATGAGCCTGGTCAGCACCACGTTCAGCTCCCACGCCGGGGCCGGAGCCGGAGCCTTCACCGGCAGGAACGATCAGAACAGTCCCTTCATGAACTCCTTCAGGCGATGGGACCACAGGGATGAGCGCCCCGGAGTTCTGTTGTAGCGGGAGATAGCCGCCAGATGGATCTTGATGGAGGCATGGGCCAGCGACAGCAAGTACGGCAGCACTTGAGGGGCCGTAATCCGCAGAGGGTTAATCTTCTGTTCCCGGCACCAGACAGAAAACCTCTTCCATTTGTGTCCATAGCACTTGAGAGTTGAGGACGCCCTGGCCTTTGCAACCACCTCCTTGCAGTCTGCCAGGATATCGTACCCTCCAAACTCTAGTGCTGCAGGAGCCAGACCTGCAAGTTCAGCGACCCTGGGTCGTGGTGGAGGATGGCACCTCCTTCGCTAGCGAGGAGATCCGCGTCCGTCAGCAGTTTGACTGGGGGGGACGCTGAAATGTCCAGAAGTTCCGGGAACCAGATCTGTCTCGGCCACGCCGGTGCGACGAGGATCATCCTGCACCGGGACCGTCTGAGTTGGTTGATGAGTCGCAGCAGCAACGGCGGGAACGCATATAGGAACAGGCCGTCACGAATAGGTCGATCTGTGGATTGCCTCATCATTGGAATAGCAGATCCACTTGATCCTGATGCAGTTCCCACTCGTGGAACGAGCGCAGCTCCCTGCTGAGTGAGTCGGCGATGGTGTTCTTTATTCCTGCCAGATGGAAGGGTAACAGAAACATCCCTTGGGTGACGGCCCAGTGCCACAGATCCTGGGCTTCCTTGTACAGGGCTGGGGATCTGGTGCCTCCCTGCTTCCGGATGTAGAACATCGTGGTGGTGTTGTCGGTGAAAATCCTTACCACCTTGCCCTTGAGGGACGGAAGGAACGACCTGAGGGCCCAGAACATGGCTTGGAGCTCCAGGACATTGATGTGTAGTGACCTCTCCTCCGGGAGCCAAAGGCTTCTTGCGTGGAGATCTCCGGTGTGCACTCCCCATCCCTCCTGAGAGGCGTCCGGTGTCACCGTCTACTGCTGATATGCTGGGGTCTGGAAGTCCATACCCGCCGCCAGATGTGCGCGGGTGCCTCATCACAGGATCGCTTGGCGGAAGGTCTCGTTGAGTGGGATCCTGTCTTCGAAGCTGCCCGCCACCTGCATTCAACGGGCATTGAGGAACTCTTGCAGTGGATGCATCCGCAGCCTGCACAGGCGCACGAGGCAGATGCATAAGGACATCATGCCGACAAGGGACTTGATGGACCTCACCCTGGCCACGTCCATGGTCGACAGCTGTTGTACCTTGCCCCGGATGGCGTTCGTCCTTTCCTCCGACAGAGAAGCCAATCGCGCCACTGTGTCAAGCCTGGCTCCCAGGAACAGGGCGACTTGCGACGGTACCAAGTGGGATTTCGCGAAGTTGATAGAAAATCCCAGATCCGTGAGCAGCTGGATGGTCTTCGCCGTGTGGCCGATGACGAGTCTTTGCTCGGATGAGCCAGTCGTCCAGGTAGGGGTAGACGTGGATCCCCTGTAGGCGCAGCCGCGCCGCCATTGGTGCTAGGAACTTGGTGAATACCCTGGGCGCCGACTTCAATCCGAAGGGAAGGGCCTTGAACTGGTAGTGTCGCCCTTGGACTATGAATCTGAGGAACTTTCGATGTCCTTTTAGAATGGGGATGTGAAAGTAGGCATCCTCCAAGTCCAGCGACTATAGGAAGTCTCCTTCCTCCAGCTGTCCCAGCACGTGCTGGAGGGTGACCCTCCAGAACTTCTGGGACTTGATGTACTTGTTTAAACGACGAAGGTCCAGGATGGGTCGCCAGCCGCCGGTCTTCTTTCTTACGGGGAAGTATCGTGAGTACACTCCGGAGACCCGGAGCCTCTTTGGGACGAGCTCGATGGCTCCTTTCTTCAGCATCGCCCTTACTGCCTGCAGCAGTTGAGGGACATGGTTTTCCTTCCTGGCCACGTGTGGAATGCGGGGGCACTTTCTTAGAAACTCAAGAGTGTGCCCGCGGGACAGGGTATCCAGCACCCATCGGTCGGTGGAGATGGACTCCCACACACTGACGAACTTCGCCAGCCGGCATCCCACCAGGGCGCTCAAGTGAGGGGCCGACGCTACGGCCGGTTCAGTCCTGCTTGGCAGTGGCCTTGCCGCCTTGGCCTCCTTGACAACGACGAGACCCTCCTGACTTGCTGCGTCCTCTGTAGGCCTCCTGCGACGAGGAGCGAGCCGCCTGGCGGTACATTGAGGAGCCGCCGCCGAATCCTTTGGAGGCACCTTGCTTGCCTCTGGAGTTCGGAAAGGGCGGCCGTCGTTGCTGCAACACCCCCAAGGCCCGAGCCGTCTCTGTGTCGGCCTTGATGGCCTGCAGTGACTCGTCCACTGTCTTGCCGAACAGGTTGTTCCCGTCGAAAGGCATGTGCAGGACTCAGGTCTGCACGTCTTGGCAGAAATCGGTTGCCTTGAGCCAACCACGCCGGCGAAGGCAAACACCGTTACCCATCTGGCAAAAACCGGTGTCAGCAATGTCCGTGGCTACAGTTATGGCGTGGTCCGATGCCACCTTGCATTCCTGCAGGATCTGCAGGGCCTCAGCCGTCTTGTCGTCCGGGAGGAAGTCCAGCAGGGGTGTGATCTTAAACCACAGTTTCCTGTCGTAGCAGGCCACAATCGCGAGGGCGTTGGCCACTTTAATCGTCGTAGCCGCTGACGAGATGACCTGCCATCCCATGGCGTCCAGTTTCTTCCCCTCGCCGTCCGGTGGGGAGGTTGAAGTTGAAGCCGTCGCCCCGCCGCTTTTTTCTTGGCCACCGTGGAGACAACCAAATCCCGCTCGGCTGCGCCCTAGGGCACATGGGGGCAGAATCCGGGACCCGGTACTTCTTCTCATACCGGTCTCTCTTGGCAGGAGTCGTAGACGGGTTCTTCAGGAGCGACAGCCCCTCGTCCCAGATGTTGTCAAGTAATGGCCCAGAGAGGACCATCTTCCTCTTGGCCTCATGCCGTTGATAGAGGAAACCTTCCTACTTCTGTTCCTCGGGGCAGAGCTGGAAGAGCTTGGATGCCCTGGCGATCATGGCCTGGAAGGAGCCAATTTCGTCAGGCGGGGAGGCCCGAGGAGGTGGTGATGGAAGGCCCATCCCGTCGTCACCACCGTCGTCATCCGTCCCAGTCGTGATCCGTCCCAGTCGTGGCCCTCTCTGTTCCTGTGTCATCCCTCGGATCAGGGGAAGGAGATGAGGGCTGCGAAGGCCATGAAGGCTGGAAGGGCAGAGGGGGGATGAATTCTCCTCTGCTTGTTTGGAGGGCTTCCCGACGGTCCAGGCTCCACTGGATTGTCCGTTGGGGCTTGTCCTTATCTCCGTACATAAGGCCTGGATCGCCATCAAGATTGCTCCCGAGTTGTCCTGTGTCCCAGGTACCGGCTGCAACGAGCGTGACGGTTGGGGAGTGGAATCCTCCGCCTCCACGGGCTCCTGGTCGGCACCAGCATCGCTTTCTTCATCCGCCTCATCGGGATCCCTCCCATGGGACCTGTTACTCACCGGTGGGATGAGTGCGAGGAACCAGGAAGCATCCAAACCCAGAATTTTGCTTGAAGGAGCTTAAGTAGGGCCTCTACCTAAGCCTCCTCTCTGCGAGGGAAAATAGACCTTCAAAATGATATGACCACTTGCTGTAGTTAACCAGACAAGGGGACTGATCACCCAGAAGGGCGGAGAGAATTCGTACCGCCACGAACCAGGCTGAAAAGAAAAGAACAACAAGTAAGTAATACAAAAGGTAACGGTTGTCCCTTATAAGCCTTACTAACTGAGGAGTACCTGGGTTCTTGTTTTCCTCCCCCCGTAGGATAGATGAAGGAATTAACCCGGGAATCACCTAAGAGCAGGACAAGATTTAGTATCTAACTGGTTTAAATAATTACACAAACAAAAAGGTGGGTAGGATCTTACCAGTGGGAATTGACTTAGTACTTGAAATGTTAGAACACAACGACAGGGAGAAAATAAGAAAAAAGGTAAGGTTAGTAGGGTTCTACTACCCGGGCGGCACGAGGGTCGCGCTAGATTCGGGATGGTGCACTGCTGCAGAGCGTCCTGAAAATGCACAAACCCAATGTTCCGTTTAACACCAAAAGTCTTCCCACTGATGGAAAAAGATTAAGGACGATGACAGTCGGGATGGTATTTCCAGGTGAATGGGTTTTAAGGAGGTAAATTCTGGCAGGATACAGAGCAACCAATCGGAATGATGACTCTTGAGACAGGTAGGTCAAAAACAGGCAAGGTCTGGTACACTGGCTGACAGGAACTATAACAGAACGTGGAGAAGAGGAGTCCAGGAGGAAAGCAGGATTTTCGGTACACGGGAAGGCAGATCAGAAGGTGAGGGAATTCCAAATAGAAGGTCCAGTAAACAATCCGAGTCGAAAACCGTAAGAACCACAAGCACATAGCAATCGAAGAAGGAACTTCTAATTACCGGTAGTAGCTGTAAACAGAAGCAGCGTCTTGGCCGTCTCCGGGAACTAAATAATGGAGAAAGGCGGGGCTAGCCAATGTGAGGCTCTTCCGGTGAACTACCGTACGGAAGCAGGTTTCCTGGGGGGTGTAGTCTCCGAGCCGCTAACTTCCACGGCAACTTCCATCGTGCATAAAACGACGCGGTTTGATGCCGAATCCTTTTGGGGAGCGCTATAAATTTCCTACTGCCTCTGATAGTAGATTTGGAAACCCGAAGCGCCAGCGGCGTAAGTGACCGGGTTTTGCTGATAGCCGGGGATGAACGCCGACTCATAACAGTATCCTCCCCCAAAGGCGGCGGCAACCCCCTGCGGGCATGGAAGCGGCGCAGAAGAACAGGCGAGTGGATATTGCCCAAGGGCTCCCAAGACCTGTCCTCAGGCCCGTATCCCTTCCAGTCGACCAAATAAAAGGGTCGACCCCTACGGAGTTGAAAGTCCAAAATATCAGCCACTTCATATTCATCCTCGCCATCCACGCGAACAGCACAAGGCCGAGTTGGAAGACGCGTGGTAAGAAGGCATGGTTTGATGAGGCTGACGTGAAATACGGGATGTATCTTCCATGAAGGCGGCAAAGAAAGACGCATTGCCACTGGATTTAACACCTCCGTAATGGAGAAAGGACCCACAAACTTTGGTAGAAGCATACGTTTGCCCGGAATACGTAGATTACGTGTAGACAGCCAGACTTTTGAGCCTACTTTGTATTCTGGAGCGGTAAGCCGATGTCGATCAGCGTACTTTTTAGCCCTCTCCTGTGCAAGTAGAAGGTGGGATCGAACTTCCCTACGGACTGAATCCAGGTCCCGTACACAAGCCTGAGCAGCCGGGTTGTCAATGGGGAGCGCCGGGTCTAAAGGCAATGAACGTGGATGGAAACCATATAAGGCAAAAAACGGCGCTACCCCTGAGGCACAATGTACCGAGTTATTGTAGGCGAACTCGGCAGGAGCAAGCGTTTTTAGCCAGGTAGACTGGAATTGGAGACATAAACATCGGAGGAATTGTTCCAGTGTGGCGTTTGTCCTCTCAGTCTGTCCATCGGTTTGTGGATGGTAGGCAGAACTGAAACGATCATCGATGTTTAGTGAAGAAGTCAAAGCCCTCCAAAAGCGGGACGTAAACTGAGGACCACGGTCCGATACAATGATAGAGGGAAGTCCAAAGAAACGAAAGACATGTTTGAGAAACAATGAAGCCAGGACAGGGGCCGAAGGCAAGCCAGCACAAGGGATGAACAAAGCCATCTTGGAGAAGTAATCAATAATAACCCAAACGGTATCATAACCGTCGAGAGGAGGTAGGTCCACGATGAAGTCCATGGAAACCATGTACCAAGGTTTATGCGGTACTGGAAGGGGATGCAAAAGACCTACAGGTTTGGATCTAGAAACCTTGCATTGGGCACACACTGAGCAAGACTTCGCATAGTCGATGACATCCCTAGACATCGAAGGCCACCAGGCCCAACGGCGTAATGACTCCAACGTCTTTTGCTGTCCTGGATGGGCTGCCATCAATGAATCGTGTGACCAAGTTAAAGCTCGAAGTCGTGCTTCACCAGGAGGAATGAAGAGACGACCCTGGATATAAGGCAGATCCTGAACAATGTCGAGATTCAACGATTCGCATTCCTCCTTGTTTGAGGTCACCCAAGATGATATAAGGGCACGGAGCGAAGGTTGAGGAGTGCAAGCACAAACCACCCTTTCAGGCAACAACAAGGGACGATCAGATTTAGAAATACAAGAACTGTGAGGTAATCTTGACAGAGCGTCGGCACATGCATTGAGGCGAGCCGGTCGATATGTGATGACAAAGTTGAACTGGGAGAAGAAAAGATGCCAACGAGCTTGTCGGGCTGTAAGGCATTTCATGGATTTGAATGCAAGGAGACTGCGGTGATCTGAATAAACAACAACCTGGTGACGGGCCCCCAACAGATGATGACGCCATTCCGCAAAGGCATCCCTGATAGCTAATAATTCACGCTCTGTGATGGGATAATTGCGTTCATACGGGGTCAATTTCCTGGAAAAATATGCCACAGGATGGATTTCTCCCGAATCAGGACACTCCTGCGACAGAACCGCCCCAATAGCTGAACCGGAGGCGTCCGCCTCTACAAAGAAAGGGAGGAGAGGGTCCGGGTGTTGCAGTACCGGGGCCGTCGAAAAGGCGGTCTTCAGGATTTCAAAGGCTTGTTGTGCCTCAGGATTCCAAGCAAATGGTTTTTTGGAGCTGGTGAGTGCCGTTAAAGGAGAAGAGATCGACGAAAATGAATGGATGAAACGTCGATAGAAGTTGGAAAACCCCAAGAAAGACTGAAGTGCCTTGACTGATGTAGGAACGGGCCATTCCAGAATCGCTTTGACTTTAGATTGACTCATACGAATGCCACGATTGGTCAAGTCATAGCCAAGGAACTCAACCTCCGGAGAATTAAATACACATTTCTCTGCCTTGACGTACAGGTGGTTCTCCCTTAACCTCTGTAACACAAGACGCACGTGTATAAGGTGTTCCTTCATGGAGGATGAGTAAATGAGAATATCATCTAGATAAACTACAACAAATTGATCCAGATAATCATGGAAAATGTCATTCATGAAAGCCTGAAAGGTGGCCGGGGCATTGCAGAGTCCAAATGGCATTACTAAGTATTCGAACAGACCGTAACGTGTCTTGAAGGCAGTTTTCCACTCGTCCCCGGCTCTAATCCGGACGAGATTATAGGCCCCCCTGAGGTCAAGTTTAGTAAATACCACTGATGAACCAAGTTGATCCAGAAGCACTGATATCAACGGAAGAGGATATTGATTTTTAACTGTAATAGCATTCAATGCCCTGTAATCTATACAAGGGCGCAGGTCCCCCTCCTTTTTAGGGACAAAAAACAACGGTGATGCAGCCGGGGACTTTGAGGTTCGAATAAAGCCTGTGGCCAGGGCTTTATCGATATATTCTTTCAATACCTTGTCTTCTGGTATAGTAAGTGAATAGACCCTTCCGGTTGGTATTTTGGTCCCTGGTATTAGGTCTATCGGGCAGTCGTAGGGCCTATGAGGCGGCAATCGATCTGCCCTACCCTTGTCGAACACGTCCCGAAAGGATTCGTATTCAAGGGGAATACCTGTACTAGGATCCCGAATAATGGCGCCTATGAGAGACACGGAAGCCACAAGAGCCTGGCAAGAAGAATCAGGGCAGACATATGTGTCCAAAAAGCAGTTCTCATTGCACTCCGGAGAAGGAAAACGAACACTCTTCTTTACCCAATCAATAGCAGGATTGTGGTGTTGTAACCACGGAATTCCCAATATGACTTGATATTGCGGAGCTTTGATTAGATCAAACGAGATTGATTCTACATGACCATCTTCGGTTTTCATGCTAACAAGAGTGGTGTTTTGTGTGACCAAACCGGATACCAAGGTTGTGCCGTCCACAGTATGGACCCTCTCAGGTTGAGCCTTTGGTAGAAATGAGACATGGTTCTTTGTAGCATAGTCGAAATCCATATAATTCCCTGTAGCTCCTGAGTCTATAATAGCCAAAGAGGAAAATGTGGCGTCATCGGCAGTGGTAAAGGACACAGGTAGACTAACAGGGGCGGATAAGGTACTCTGTGAGCCCAAAGAAGACACTCCCGGCGTAGGGACTCTATCTACCGCCGGGATTTGGCGTTTCCCGCCTTTTTAACGGGTCTTTTAGGACAATCTTTCAGATGGTGTTCCGAAGACCCACAATACATGCATAAGTTATGCGAACGTCTGTATTCCCGTTGTGCCTGAGTCAAGGGACCCCTCACGGCCCCTATCTGCATGGGTTCGGGATTCGAAACAGAAGGAGGAGCTAAATCTGCCGGAGTGGGTGTAGGGATGGCTGTTTTACGTTCTCCTCTTCTTTCAGACCTTCTAGCATCTATTTGTAAGACTAAGTCTAACAATTCACCAAAAGAGGTTGGGACAACCGGTACTGTGGCTAGGATATCTTTTAATTCTTCAGATAACCCCTGATAGAATACAGCTGATTTCTTTTCTTCGGGCCAGTCTGTCTCCGCAGCCAGCTGATTGAATCTGGTAAGAAAAGAAAAAAGAGAAGAATTGCCTTGTCGTAGACCCAGCAGCTCCAGATCCGAGGCTTGGGATTTATAACGATTGTCAAAGACCCTATTCATGGCCAATATGAGTTCGTCACAGTCATAAAGAACATAACTGTTGGACTCAAGCAAAGGGTTGGCCCATGCAGCCGCTGTACCTCCTAGATGTGAAAGAATAAAGGCTGCCTTGGTTGTGGAGTTTGGAAAGGCGGCGGGCCGACACAGAAAGTGCAATTTGCATTGGTTTATAAAGGTTCGATATTGTTTCGGATCTCCAGTAAACCTTTCCGGAGGGGCCAACGGGAATTGCGTGGCCATCAAAACCGGTGTCGCAGAAAACCCTGAGGCTGAAGCTGAAGGTAGACCAGAACCTGAGGCGGTTGCACCTTCCATGTCTACTCCGAGTGTCTGGGGATTTTGAATATTCCGTAAGCTGTCGATCCTTTGATGCATGGCGTCATGGGCCAATGTCATGTCTGATCGTAACTCAGACACTAAACGAAACAAAGCAGCCAAAGGATCCGCTTCTTCCATGGCTTCTGTTTTTGTTACTCACCGGTGGGATGAGTGCGAGGAACCAGGAAGCATCCAAACCCAGAATTTTGCTTGAAGGAGCTTAAGTAGGGCCTCTACCTAAGCCTCCTCTCTGCGAGGGAAAATAGACCTTCAAAATGATATGACCACTTGCTGTAGTTAACCAGACAAGGGGACTGATCACCCAGAAGGGCGGAGAGAATTCGTACCGCCACGAACCAGGCTGAAAAGAAAAGAACAACAAGTAAGTAATACAAAAGGTAACGGTTGTCCCTTATAAGCCTTACTAACTGAGGAGTACCTGGGTTCTTGTTTTCCTCCCCCCGTAGGATAGATGAAGGAATTAACCCGGGAATCACCTAAGAGCAGGACAAGATTTAGTATCTAACTGGTTTAAATAATTACACAAACAAAAAGGTGGGTAGGATCTTACCAGTGGGAATTGACTTAGTACTTGAAATGTTAGAACACAACGACAGGGAGAAAATAAGAAAAAAGGTAAGGTTAGTAGGGTTCTACTACCCGGGCGGCACGAGGGTCGCGCTAGATTCGGGATGGTGCACTGCTGCAGAGCGTCCTGAAAATGCACAAACCCAATGTTCCGTTTAACACCAAAAGTCTTCCCACTGATGGAAAAAGATTAAGGACGATGACAGTCGGGATGGTATTTCCAGGTGAATGGGTTTTAAGGAGGTAAATTCTGGCAGGATACAGAGCAACCAATCGGAATGATGACTCTTGAGACAGGTAGGTCAAAAACAGGCAAGGTCTGGTACACTGGCTGACAGGAACTATAACAGAACGTGGAGAAGAGGAGTCCAGGAGGAAAGCAGGATTTTCGGTACACGGGAAGGCAGATCAGAAGGTGAGGGAATTCCAAATAGAAGGTCCAGTAAACAATCCGAGTCGAAAACCGTAAGAACCACAAGCACATAGCAATCGAAGAAGGAACTTCTAATTACCGGTAGTAGCTGTAAACAGAAGCAGCGTCTTGGCCGTCTCCGGGAACTAAATAATGGAGAAAGGCGGGGCTAGCCAATGTGAGGCTCTTCCGGTGAACTACCGTACGGAAGCAGGTTTCCTGGGGGGTGTAGTCTCCGAGCCGCTAACTTCCACGGCAACTTCCATCGTGCATAAAACGACGCGGTTTGATGCCGAATCCTTTTGGGGAGCGCTATAAATTTCCTACTGCCTCTGATAGTAGATTTGGAAACCCGAAGCGCCAGCGGCGTAAGTGACCGGGTTTTGCTGATAGCCGGGGATGAACGCCGACTCATAACAGGACCGGACCTCCTCGAACTTCTTGTTCAGGATCTTCGCGACTCCAGCCAGCTCCTCCTCAGAGGCTACATCTGTGTCCGTGATGGCCACCGGGCCCACCCCTCTTTTTCCACTGGGGTTTTCACGGGGGTCTAATTGATGGGTTGAAAAGAGGATTCCCTCCGCGGTGGCAGGGAAACTCTGGGCCCCGAGGTCGCCTCCACTGGGGTAGCCTCCACAGGCTTCGCCAGGGCCACCACGACTCCCTGGATAGAGGCCTTAGCCAGGTGAATCAGGGCCATCATGACTTTGGACGCGTTTGAGGCCTTCACCTTGGGTGGAGGGTCACTGCCTCGCTCCCCCTCGGCTGTCTCCGTCAGGATCGACCAGTACTTCTCCCGAAGCTTACTCGGGTTCTCCAATTTCCTCTTCCCTAAGCCAGAGCGTTGGCTCGTGGTTGATGGTGTCGGTGAAAGTGCGCCCTGCCTGGCAACCGAGGAGCCCGACCGATCGGCGCTCCCGGTGCCCGCGGACTCGCTGTGCTTTGCCTTTTGTTGGGCCCCCATCGCCGGAGCGCCCTCAAAAGTCTTAGAAGACCGCTTGGACTTCTTCTTCTCACCTACCGCTGGGCTCTTCCCTTCCAGCCAGTTGGTGAGGCGGATACGCCGATCCTTCATAGTCCGTTCCGACATGTTCTTGCAAAACGCACAGTGCTTCTCCACATGCGTTTTGTCTTCGTGAAGGCAGTAGAGGCATCTGGAATGCTCATCCTCCTTGAAGACATTCTGCAATCCGCATCCAGGACAGCTCCTGAACAGCTTGGATCCGGGCGTCGGGTTTCCTTTGTCCTGGGCAATGTCCACGCGGGGTAGGCCTCAAAGGTCTTCCGGAATCCTCCAAGAATTGAAACTCGATGAAAACTTTGCCCTTGAGGGGCGTAGAAAATTCCGAAACGGATCCCCATTGATCGGAAGTAGAAACGGTGGAGCTTGAGGCTCGACTGACAGAAAGAATGAGATTAAACTCTTTGAGAAATCGCAAAGCGCAGTAAAAGCTCCAGAGCTATAGCACGAGGACTCCCAACACTTGAACGTGCAGTAAAAATCTGAAGATGACTGCCAGAGGAGGGGCTTAGGTAGAGGGAAGTCATTGGCTGGGGGCAGTATGACCCAGAGACCAGTGATTGGTTATTAGGAGAAAGACAGTTCAGAAAAGAAACTGAAACTGATTTTTTCTTTACCGAGGGTTCCCAGCCTGACGACGGGGAATATTCATGAGCATGTGAATCCATGCCAGACCCCATGCTGGAGAAGGAGAGACACACTGTTTTGATAGTCTGTGATGCCTTTGTGGACGATCTGTTCCAGTATGCTAGCAAAAAAGTCATTTTTGGCAATTTCAATTTGGATGGAGTGGAGGCTTTGTGGTGCTGTGGCGATGTGTGCAGTTTAGGCGGTCTGCTTGCAGAATGTCTAATAGTGGCGACTTTCTCAACAGTACATGGTGTGGTCGTGCACTATGGAGCGTTGCATTTGGGTTCCAGGCATTGTTCCCATGTGTACCGTCAACTGAAGAAGTTGATGAAAGCAGTGAAGCGCATTTTTCCCACTGCCAAGGTGCTTTTCTCATGTATACCACCGAAAATAGTATGGGACTATTCCGATGATTGTTGTCGCCATCCAGAGGTCGGAAGGGGTCTCATCAACAAAAGCATGTGTGACTTCTTGAGTGCTGCTGGGATGTTCTCCTGTAAGAATTACAACATTGGTTCTCGATATATACACCTTTTCAAAGCAAATGGCATTTCTTTGTCAACCAGGGGCAATGATATTTTGTTTTACAATCTACATGCTGCACTGAAGACCCTATTGTAAGAATGTGAGCTGACTTACAAAACACAAAAATACTTATAAAAAACGCAAAAAAAGGTGTTTCTGTGGAAGCACCTTTAAAAAAAAAAAAAAAACTCTTTTCAGAGCCACCACCACTAAGGAAGTCCCCTAACCTGGTTGAAACGTATCCCCCCACTCCCGCGCGCGCACAGGACGAAAAAGTCAGCGGACATCGCGATAGTTGCAGGGTTGCACGTGTCACATACGCCCCTGTTGCAGATGACGGCCATAGAAATGGGTCTGTGGAGGCTACGGGATTGGTCAATAAGGTTTATGGGTGTTTGTACGAACAGACTGTGGTACACAGTGTATTTGTCGACAGAAATGCAGCGAGTGTGGTTATGGCTGTGTGTTTCATGAGCCACAGCATACGGTTTTTGGGGCGTTCTGAATACATTGATTGAAAGTATATGGAAAACACAGTGCAGTGGCTGCTCATTTTGGTTTCTATCATGTGGATGTGTACTGCTATGGAGTACTTACAATGAAGTGACTGATTTTGGTTTGTCCGTCTGAGACTTTGGTGACGCGCGAACATGCCGATATTATTGTTCTTCATTGTGGAGGGAAAAAGCACAACATGTTACACGAGTTTCAGTGCCGTTTGCGATGAAGGAGGCACTTGCCCTGGTCATGCGTCTGTTTCCAATCTCCTGCATAATTTTTTATTTTATTACGCAGACACCGATGTGGCTGCATTATTTCTCATTTGGTCCGCAAATGGAGAAAGCGCAGTACATTGTGTCGAAGTCTATTTGTGCCTTTTTAAGTCATGTGCCAATGGCGTAATTCAAAAATGGGAATATGACGTCTCACAGCACAAAGAGTTTTTCCCACCAATAACGTTCACCTTACTATTCCTGCAATCCCGATTTCTGTACGCCCTATCCAAATTGCCTTACTGCCCTTCTTGAAAGTACAGGAAGAATTTTTAAAGAAGTGTTATGCACTTAAACTCTTCAAAATGCACAGCAACACGTAAAGAAACTTCTTTCTACAGCGAGACATTTCTACTCGATTCCACTACAGGGCCTGATTCATGGAACGTTTTCCTATGGGATTAGGCCATTATAAAACACTTCCATTAATCAGGTCCACAGTGTTTTCCACAGTGCCACGCCTCCCTTTATTTAGCGCACATTCTGTGGAGCGTATACAGTGCGCGGCGCCCTGCGCCCGTTCATTGGCAATTCCATTGTTCAACTCTGAAAGGAGCTTTCTTTATTTAACTTTTTTCCTTTTCCAGTTAATTTCTATTTATTTTGGTCTTGTAACAAAAGCCACAGAAGGACCGGAAGGCAAGGGCCGGTACGGAAGGGGCAGCAACTGCAGGGATAACATAGGTGATGTGCAGAGAGAGGGAAATGTTGGGTGGCCCTCACCTAAATAGGCACCAGGCATTGTCATGCTCCCGGATGGAACCTGCCCAAGAACTTTCAAGTAGCTTCCCTTTGTAGAGTAGCATATCGCAGTACATGCACAATACAATGCCCTTTGCCGGCTAAGGGTCTGTAGCTCAGCATATGGTCTGCAAGGATGCTTTAAAGCTCTGCTGCACTACATGAGTGCCCCCGTTGTTGGCCGCAGCAGATGTGGAAAATGCTGTACATGAAATTACCCTACTGCATTGTTGGAAAGGCAGTACTCCATTTCAGTTCTCATCACATGCAGTACACACACTTCATGGTACGTCATTAGCCGCAGGACTAGCATTCACAGAGATGAATACATTCTGAAATACAAGAATGCTTACAACAATGAGAAACGCAGCTTCATTACGTGGAGCAGGAAGATAATTATTCAGCGAGACCCATGTGGCTACAATACTTTTCTAACCACCACTGACATTCTTTGCGCTCCGAAGAGTCTGCTGTTTGCTTACTTCTCTTTATATGCACTAGTTTGTGCGTGACCAAGCTGCACCTGGTATGCCATTTTAAAGACTGTACACCTGAAGTTAAAGGTTTTCTTCAACTGTACGACCCGCAGGCGAACCCTTGACACTTTCCGTCACAGTGCTCAGTGCAGAGACGGTGCGTCTGTTTCACCTGTCATGGAAAGGCAAGCAGCACATCAATCAAATGAATGCAACATTTGACATGCCCACCGTACACTGGAGGTTGCTGTTCCTTTTTTTCCAGTGGGCCTTATACAGCCAGGCGTGCTGCAGCCATACTTTAGTAGGTTTGCACACCAACCCACGTAGTCGCCAGTAATAATTCAAATGTGGTAGCCTACCATATGAATCCGTATGGCTGGCGACAGAGCCGGTGTACCAGCACACACAGGATGTCCTACACATGCGCAGGGGTGTACAACGGATACACTTGCGCTCCCAGAACTAATTAAAAGTGCATTAGAAGATGCGGCTGTTGGGCAGAATCCTGTGCAGTTCCCTTGGGGAACACTGCAAAAAGATTAAGACTATAGGAGTAAGCAGTAAACCCAATTGGTAGCAGTCTGCATCACCAGATTTACCTGGTAGCTGTGGCTGAGCAGTCGGACTTCTCTCAAGATGAGTAGGGCAGTACACAGAGCATACACAATAGGGCCAGAATCACAGTGGAGCAAACAAACACTGACCAGAGCTTGGCATCAAAAGTATATCATTATTTATTTAAAACACACTTTAGGAAATACACTAAGCACTATAGATCAAAGCAAGTTCAAACACAATCAGAAAAAGTATACACACCTCCCTTAATAATTATTAGACAAGTCTAGGTCAAAACACCACTATTTGTAAAACATAGGCGAGCGCTTAACTCAGATGGCACTCCAATAATTAAGTTAGAGGGAGTGGAAAAAGACAGGTCATGAAAATAAAACAGGTCCCAACTCTTTTCTAAGACCACAGCAAGCTAGTCAAGGCAGGGTCTACTGTAGAGCCAAAGTTCATAGGCCAGGGCCACTTTAAATGGAGCAAGGCGAAATGTGCCCAAGATCACACAGTTTAAAAATGCATTCAAGTCTTTGCTAAAAATATTCAAAAGAGGTTGGTTTGATGCGAAAGGTAAAGTTAGAAGGTCTGGGGGCCAATCCAGTTGGAAAGCCAAGGATTTAAGGGTCACCTTTAGCAATCCGTAGAAAGGGAGGCCAGGTGGAACACAGTACCTTTAAAAGGGAGGAAGCTCCAGCGGTGGCAGTTGTTCCTGGCAGTGGGTGCAGTTCGTGGTTTCGACCACGATGATCTCGTCGAGGAGGAAAGTTGGAGTCGTTGCACTGCCAAGGGATGAGACCAGCCGCGGAGTTGCTCGATCCTTTTATTCGCGGTCCCGTTGGACTGAAGCTTGGCTATCCGGCTGCGGGGTGCTTGGCACTGGCGATTCGACCAAGGGACTTCCTGGAAGGCGAATGTCGAACTGGTTGTTCCCACCAGCTCAGAGGGAGAAGACTCTTGCAGCAGAAGATCTTCTCTTGTCGTCAGGGAAGTGGTGAGGTCGTTGCAGCAGGGCTCCACCGGTGGTGTCGTCGTTGCAGATGGCTCAGCTTCTCCCCTCTTCAGATTTCCCAGGTCCGGTGGCGACTTCTGAAGTTCCAGTCCCAAAAGCCCTGCTTTTATGCAGAAAAAAGCCCCATTCAACAGCCTAGCTGTCACTCATACATGCTAAGTGGTGAGCCGGGCGGCTCACCACTGGGCCAATCAGAACAGAGTGCGACTTGGGTTGCTAAGACAACGCAGTCCAGGGTGCCAATTCCCCCACCCACACATCCTGTGAATCCCAGACAGAGTGGCACCAGTTGGAGGACTTCTGTGGAGAAGCCTGCCAAAATGTGGAACAAAGGGCCCGACCTTGGTTGGCGTTACAGAGACGGACACATACGCCATTTTGTAAGAGAGTTCTGGCGAAAAGACCCAACCAGTGATTTTATATTAATGAAATAAACCAGCGGTATCTTTACAATGCATCAAAAAAGTGGTGCGTTTAAAATGAATGGGAAAATCCCATAGGAAATATTCCAGTGGAATATTTTGCGTAGTAATCACTGCCATCAGCCAGAAACTCGACAAGGGGGGACTGGACAGTGCCCCCTTGGAAACAGACCCACGGGCAATCTAATTAACCCCTTCCAGTACTTCCACAATATGATGGTTTGTACTGGTTCTGTTCACAATTTTGGACTAATAAAGCCAATGGTGACTTTACATGCCCTGGGAGACAGTAGTCAGTCCCAGGGTATGAAGTCTATGTTTGGGGGTCACTATGACACCCCTGTGTTACTGCACTGAGGGTGCTGTGTAACACATATTCCAAAACAGATGCTACCCTACAGAGTAAAAGACCCCATAGCCCATAAGCACATAGCAAGTCAAAGACATACCTGAAATCATGCCTAAGAGTGGGAAAAAAAGAGTCTCACTCTTAGCAGGAGAAAAAAACAAACCCCAAAAATCCAGCAAAGCTGCTGGGGGACTCACTAGGTTTGGGAAATTAGCCTTGTAAGAGAATTCCCCCTAACAGCGGCCATACAGTTTTCGTATTTGTATTGAACTGAGTTATTTTTCTGTGTCTTTTAGGTGCCGCGATGTTTTCAGCGTGGATGCCGGTTATGAAGAAGAAATGCGGTGAGTAAGCGCTGTATGCAGTGCCTCTAGGTGTTTCCACGCTAACCTGGAGTGTCTTTTCCCTCTTGCAGATGGATGAGAAGTTCCGCAGACAGAGTTCCCCCAGAGCGGTTGGGATTCAGGTAAGCGTTTGAAGCTCGTACAGTCTTTAAAAATAAGCGAAGATTTGCTGAATGCTTACTAATGCCTTTTTTCTGTTCTTTTCCCTTTTCCTTAGGAAGCGGTGTGCCGGGATGGGAATGACACCGCCGAAGATGCCCACAGAACAGAAGAAGCGATGAATGATGGGCAGAAGCACCGCAAGGTAAGGCTTTTCCTAACAGTGTTCTTGTTCTTGCAGGAGCTGAGCGCAGAAGAAAGATGCAGGCCTACTGGAGACCAATCCGAACACGGTGAGTGTCACGCTGCAGGTGCAGAAAACACAAAGCATGTTTCTCAGCCTGGGCGTGGCTTAAATAGTCTCTGGGTATCCCAGGTGTCTCTGGGCTGAACCACTCCCAAAAGACTAGACTGCACATGCAGATCTGGGAACCGAAATATGTGGGGCATCCATCTTGTCCCCATCAAAGCACTACAAGTCCAATCCCCAATGTTATCCTATGGGAGTGAGTCAGTCTGGTGCCACAAGCGCCAAGTCTGACTCCAAGTGGGTCTTTGGAGGGATGGTGAGGCCCTTGAGGGCCATGTAGGTGATCGTGGCCTGGCTCCAGCCTGACATCTTGGAGGGCTGGGGACATGAGGGGCAGGAATCATGACAGCTCCCTACCTTTCTCATCCAGTTGACTAAGGACTTCACCTATACCTACATTTGAAGCATCTGTCTCTACAATAAAAGGTTGGTGGTAGTCAGGAGCTGTTAGTACTGGAGCTTGACAAAGGGCTTTCTTCAGGTTTCCAAAAGCCTGATTGCACTCCTCATTCCATTTAACCTTTTTAGGGAACTTAGGAGAGGAGATCACATTCAGTGGAGAAGCTATGGTCCAATAGTTCTCTATGAAATTCCTGTAGTACCTAATGAGACCTAAGAAGGCTCTCACCTGGGTCTGAGTAATAGGTGTTGTCCAATTTTGCACAGCTTCAATCTTATTGGGCAAAGGCCTTATTTATCCACCTCCTACCTCATCTCCAAGGTAGACTACTTTACTCTGTTCAATCTGGCATTTACTTGCCTTTATGGTCAGAATGGCCTGCTCAAGAGCCTGCTAAACATAACCTAGGTGGTCAACATGCTCTTCCCAGGAGTGGCTGAACACTGCAATGTCATCGAAGTATGCCATGCAGAAGTCCTCCATCCCATTCAGAACCTGATTTACCATCCTTTGGAATGTAGCAGGTGCATTCTTCAGTCCAAAAGGCATAACCTTAAATTGGTATAAGCCAACGGGGGGTAGAAAATGCAGTTTTCTCCTTGGCATGGTCTGTCAGGGGTATTTGCCAATAGCCTGATGTTAGATCAAATGTGCTGAGGTACTTGGCTGAACCAAGTTTATCCACCAACTCATCTGTCCTTGGCAAAGGATGGGCATCAGTCTTTGTGACTGCCTTAGGAGCTCTATAGTCCACACAGAATCTCAACTCCTTGGATCCTGCCTTTGGTACTAACACAATGGGGCTAGACCATGGACTAGTAGAGGGCTCTATTACCCCGAGATCAAGCATCTTGTTGACCTCTCCTTTGATGTGGGTTCTTACATTATCTGACATTCTGTACCCTCTGCTTTTTACAGGCAGCCTGTCACCAGTGAGGATCTCATGCCAGCCCCAAAGGTAAGCCTCTGAGGAGATCAGGGCGAGCTTCACTCTCTTCTTCCTCTTGTGCTGAAGCTAGAAGCAAAGCTCCTACTTCAGGCCTAGAGACATAAGCCTTCAGTCTGTTGGTGTGGAAAACTCTGGGAGCCTCCTTGGGGTTGCCCAAGTCCACCAGATAGTTCACCTCTCCAAGTTTTCCGACAACCTTGAAGGGTCCCATCCATTTGTCCTGCAAGGCCCTCTGCCTTGTTGGCACCATAACAAGAACTAGCTGGTCCTGAGCGAACTCAACCATGTTAGCCTTTTGATCATGCCAATGCTTGACCAAAGCCTGACCAGCCTTCAGGTTATCACTAGCTTGAGCCATCATCTGTGACATTCTCCTCCGGAGTCCTATCACGTAGTCAGTCACTCTGACTGGCTTGGGGAAAGGAGCACTCTCCAACTCCTCCTTAATCAGGGCCAATGGACCTCTGGCTGGATGGCCATAAAGAAGTTCAAAGGGACTATAACCTACTCCCTCCTGAGGGACTTCTCAATAAGAAAAAGAAGGCATGGCAGTAGAAGATCCCACTTTCTTCTAAGGGGTTCCTCTAAAGCACATATCATGCTCTTCATGGTTCTATTAAACCTTTCTACCAACCCATTTGTCTGGGGGTGGTATGCGGTAGAGAAC
The DNA here is from genome assembly GCF_040938575.1 of Ambystoma mexicanum. Taxonomy (NCBI): domain Eukaryota; kingdom Metazoa; phylum Chordata; class Amphibia; order Caudata; family Ambystomatidae; genus Ambystoma; species Ambystoma mexicanum. The sequence goes on along the minus strand of NC_090926.1, from coordinate 916,769,014 downwards.
TTGTAGGTAACGCTACAGTTTTTCCACATGGCCTTCATGTAGTGCGACATAAAATTCGACCCCCTGTCAGAGATTACCTCCTTAGGAAACCCAACCCTGGTAAAAATACCAAGGAGGGCCTCAGCCAAAGCCGGAGCTGTAACAGTCCTCATAGGAATTGCTTCAGGAAATCTAGTAGCTTGTCTACTACAACAAGTATAAACCTGTTGCCTGAAGAAGTTGGAGGATCAAGGGGACCAACAATGTCGATTCCTACCCTCTCGAATGGTAGTCCCACCGCAGGGAGAGGCGCTAGGGGTGCCACATTCTTGGATCTACTTTTACCAGAGGTTTGGCAGTGTGGCAACTCTTGCAATACTTATCTACCTCAGCCCCCATTTTAGGCCAATAAAAGTAGAGAGAGAGCCTTTTCTTGGTCTTCTTGAAGCTCAAGTGACCAGCCAAAGGAATCTCATGGTCTAGTTGCAAGAATTGGAGTCTGTTCTCTTGGGGCACTACAAGTCGTTTGTAGTCTCCAGGTGTAGACTCAGTCGGTTCACTGTAGAAGAGGCCATCTTCCCAGTGCAACCTATACTTCCCAGGCTCTTGCCATCAGCCTGAGAAGCTGCCTAGTGGCAAAGACCTTCCAGAGTTGGACATTCTCTTTGCCCTTTACTGAAGTCTGCCCTGTTGGGCCCAGCTTCTGCCAGTAAAGACTGCAGCTCAGGATGGTCAACAGGATCCAGATCTCCAATATATTCTTGGCCTTCTACTAGCTCTGTCTCTTCAGAGTCTTGTTCACCCACACAGGGTTGTACCTCCCTCGCAGCCTCAGCTGGAGGTGGAGTTACAGGTGTAACTTTGGACAACCTAAGGGAAGTCCTAGTTGGAAGCACTGGAGTGCTTGCTGCTGGTTTCTTTCTAGAAGTCTTGGGTTTCCCCTTTGCTTCTGGTTGCTCAGATATAGCAGTTAGCAGCTCCAGTGGAGTAGGAGTGATTTCTGTTTCCATCATCGCCTTAGGAGAACCTCTCAAGGTTTTCTCTCTTGCAGGTCTTGTTAGCTCCTTTAACCTTTTACTAGGAGGTCTGGGGGTATGTGACACTACTCCAAGAGTTTTCAGGTCATTTCCCAACAGAACTCTTCCTGGCACCTCACACTGTACACTGACAGGTATCTTCACAGTCATATCATTGCACTGGATGAGAACTGGTAACTGGGGAAGCATCTGCACAGGCCCTCCAGCTAACTTGGTGAGGCATTTGGGTGCCCTAGCAACATGCCCTACCTTGAAAAAAGATTCGTCCACCACAGTTATGCTGCCCCAGTGTCCCTAATGGCAGGAGTTTCCTGACCATTCACCTGGACACTGTCCTTATAATACTCTTTAGTATTATCCGGGATAGAATTATAGACATCTAAATTATGTTGTTCCCACAATTCCAGGGACACTAACAAAACACTAGCTGAAACTCTTATGGGGTCTTCAGTCAGTAGGTGAACGTTTCCACTTGCCATTGGTACTTCCTCCTCTGGAGTGAATGCTAAGGAGACAGTGTGGATCCCTAAAGGTGTACCCTTACATCTGGGATCCCCTTTCACATGGTCAGTAGAGCCACAAACATAGCATTTCCCAAATGCCTTTATGAATGGTGGTTTGTTCTGACCTCCTTCTGGTTTGGGACCAGAAGGTACACTAGCTTGATTCTGTTTCACATGTGGCTTACCCTTACTGTTCTGTTTGGGGCCCTCTTTGCAATTAGAATTATTGGAATTCTCTTTGGAGTCCTTTTTAGGCTGTTTCCCCTCATTCTTTTTTCTGAGTTACCCAAGAATCCTTGTGAGTAGCCCCGTTGGCAACCCACAAGTCAGCAGCCTTAGCTAGCTTCTTGGGATCTATTTCCTTAGAATCAGCCAAGTGCTGTCTGAGCTCAGGAGAGCAGGCATCATAAATTGACTCCAACATAACAAGATTTCTCATTCCCTCATAAGTGTTCACTCTGTAACCCTTAATCCATCCCTCTAAGTTCTTCAAACTTTCACTCTCCCAGGTAGCCCAAGGGGTATCATCATGCTTTTTGAGGGTCCTAAACCTCTTAAGGTACTGGGAAGGGGTCTTCCCAAATCTAGCTATTAAAGCTAGCTTCACATACTCATAATCCATTCGATCTACCTCCCCCAACTCCATTACCACATCAGATGCAACAGGGGGGAGCCTAGAGAACAACCAAGGAAGCAACTGATAACCTGTGATGTCCTGGAGCCCATGATTATACTCAAACATAGCCAGCCAATCTAACACATCCAATTTAGGTTCATACATACCCACAATCTCTTTAGGCATCCAGGGTCTTTTGGGACTGGAACTCCTAGAGGATCCGGGGAGAGAAGCATTTTCCACCGACAATTTCTTCATCTCTAGCTCATGCTTGAGCTCCATTTCTCTGAGCCTTAGTTCTTGGTGCTTTTGTTCAGATTGGGCACTAATTAATTTAAACTCATTTTTTCTAGTTCTATGAATTCAGGACTTAGTGTGGGACCTGATAAGGGTCCAGTAGGCAAAGCTTGAGGTGGCAGAGCAGGAAGAGAGCCAGTGGGGACAGTTACATTAGTCTCACCTTCCTATTCTGAATCTGCAACAATACTATCAACACTTTGATTCATATTAACCTCATTACTGTTGGCTACATTTGCTGGGGAGGCAGGCTCCTCTGAACCACTACCCAGACTTTGGTTCTCTAACAATCTTTCAATCAATTCTATTTTCTTGCCTTTTACAGAAAGACTCTTATGTCTACAAAGGGCTCTTAAACAATCAGCTGTATTTGCAGAAAGGGACTGCTGGCTGTAACTTTCCATAGTTGACTTGTTAGAAGATAAGCTTTTTATTGCTAAGCTTTGTGGTTAGTTGCACCAAAGTATCAGAAGCACTCTACAATGTATCCTCAATAAAAATCCCATGGCTGTACACCAGTGTTAGGCAGAATCCTGTGCAGTTCCCTTGGGGAACACTGCAAACAGATTAAGACTACCACAGTAAGCAGTAAACCCAATTGGTAGCAGTCAGCACCACCCAGATTGACCTGGTAGCTGTGGCTGAGCAGTCAGACTTCTCTCAAGATGAGTAGGGCAGTAGACAGAGAATACACAATAGGGCCAGAAACACAGTGGAGCAAACAAACACTGACCAGAGCTTGGTATCAAAAGTATATAAATATTTATTTAAAACACACTTTAGGAAATACACTAAGCACTATAGATTAAAGCAAGTTCAAACACAATCAGAAAAAGTATACACACCTCCCTTAATTATTAGACAAGTCTAGGTCAAAACACCACTATTTGTAAAACAGAGGCGAGCGCTTAAATCAGATGGCACTCCAATAATTAAGTTAGAGGGAGAGAAAATAAAACAGGTCCCGAAAATAAAACAGGTCCCAACTCTTTTCTAAGACCACAGCAAGCTAGTGAAGGCAGGGTCTACTGTAGAGCCAAAGTTCATAGGCCAGGGCTACTTTAAATGGAGCAAGGCGAAATGTGCCCAAGATCACACAGTTTTAAAATGCATTCAAGTCTTTGCTAAAAATGTTCAAAAGAGGTTGGTTTGATGCGAAAGGTAAAGTTAGAAGGTCTGCGGGCCAACCCAGTTGGAAAGCCAAGGATTTAAGGGTCACCTTTAGCAATCCGTGGAAAGGGAGGCCAGGTGGAATACAGTACCTTTAAAAGTGAGGAAGCTCCAGCGGTGGCAGTTGTTCCTGGCAGCGGGTGCAGTTCAAGGTTTCCACCAGGGAAGTAGAAGATCTCGTCGAGGAGGAAACTTGGAGTCGTTGCACTGCCCAGGGATGAGACGAACCGCGGAATTGCTCGATCGGTTAAAAGGTGCGTTCCTTTTATTCGCGGTCCCGTTGGACTGAAGCTTGGCTATCCTGCCGCCGGGTGCTTGGCACTGGCGATTCGACCAAGGGGCATCCTGGAAGGCGAATGTCAAACTGGTTGTTCCCACCAGCTCAGAGGGAGAAGACTCTTGCAGCAGAAGATCTTCTCTTGTCGTCGGGGAAGTGGTGAGGTCGTTGCAGCAGGGCTCCACCGGTGGTGTCGTAGTTGCAGATGGCTCAGCTTCTCCCCTCTTCGGATTTCTCAGATCCAGTGGCGACTTCTGAAGTTCCAGTCACAAAAGCCCTGCTTTTATGCAGAAAAACCCCCATTCAACAGCCTAGCTGTCACTCATACATACTAAGTGGTGAGCCGGGCGGCTCGCCACTGGGCCAATCAGAACACAGTATGAATTGGGTTGCTAAGGCAATGCAGTCCAGGGTACCAATTCCCCCACCCACACATCCTGTGAATCCCAGACAGAGTGGCACCAGATGGAGGGCTTCTGTGGAGAAGCCCGCCAAAAAGTGGAACAAAGGGCCCGACCTTGGTTGGAGTTACAGAGACGGACACATACGCCATTTTGTAAAAGAGTTCTGGCGAAAAGACCCAACCGGAGATTTAATATTAATTAAATAAACCGGCGGTATCTTTACAATGCACCAAAAAAGTGGTGCGTTTAAAATGAATGGGAAAATCCCATAGGAAATATTCCGGTGGAATATTTTGCGTGGTAACCACTGCCACCAGCCAGAAACCCGACAAGGGGGAACTGGACAGTGGCCCCTTGGAAACAGACCCAGGGGCAATCTAATTAACCCCTTCCAGTACTTCCACAATATGATGGTTTGTACTGGTTCTGTTCACAATTTTGGACTAATAAAGCCAATGGTGACTTTACATGTCCTGGGAGACAGTAGTCAGTCCCAGGGTATGAAGTCTATGTTTGGGGGTCACTATGACACCGCTGTATTACTGCACTGAGGGTGCTGTGTAACATATACCAAAACAGATGATAACCTATGGAGTAAAAGACCCCATAGCCCATAAGCACATACCAAGTCAAAGACATACCTCAAATCATGCCTAAGAGTGGGAACAAAAGAGTCTCACTCTTAGCAGGAGAAAAAAACAAACCCCAAAAATCCAGCAAAGCTGCTGGGGGACTCACTAGGCTTGGGAAATTATCCTTATAAGAGAATTCTCCCTAACAGCGGCCATACAGCTAGTACTGGAGTCCTATTGATACCTGCATTGTGATTGCACATATGCCGGCTCCCAAGGAAACCTCCATATCGCTTGCCTGCAGTCATCTCGGACAGTACTGTGCGGCACAGATTCACCATGCAATATTAACACAAAAAGAAAAACCACTCAACATGTACACATTTAATTTCTAAGATACACCGACACGATTAGGAAAGGAAAGGGGTAGCACAAATGGATACATACACAGGAGAATTTGGGCTTTCCACAAGTTCGTCATGAGAGCAGCCAAGGAATCAGTGACAAAACGTTGTTAATGGAACGTTACGGTTCAGTTGTGGTACCAGAAACCTATCACCTTTCCAGAAAACACTATTCTAAAGCAACATTTTGGTTGCAATGCCCTACTAAAAACCTATGAAATTCACTAACAAAAAACATTGTTAAAGGGTTATGGTATGTTTCCATAACATTGTTATGGTTAAGTTGCGCTACTACAAACCTATCCCCTTTACTGAAAAAATTATGCTAAAGGAAGGCTCTGGTTACAGTGCCCTGCTAAAAACCTATCAAATTCCGTGAAGAAACGTTGGTAAAGGGACGTTACGCTTCTGTTGCCCTAGGAACAACCTAGCAACTTCAGTGCAAAAACTTTTCTTACAGGGACGTTACAGTTACTTTGCACTAACAAGCTATTCATACTATGCTTACAAGTAAAACCGAAAACCCCCAGAAATTCGCCAGTTATGGTAAGCTAAGCAACCATAACTCGCACCACCACTTTGCACTGCTAAGAATAACACCCATGACATCAAAGATGACACCATAAAGGAATGTCCACCCACTATGTTATGTGCTAACACAGTTCTTTATATAAAAATAAGGTTTAGAGATATATATACACAATGAAAAACACACTTGGTACTCTGGTCATTTTTAATCTGGCAAATATAAACAATGGCCCTCACTGCATGTTTGCTTGTCTGGAATTAACAGTGCCGGTAAAACCTTACCGGCGCCGTTTTCCGGACCGGCAAACTACGAGTTCTGCAGGCGGGTGCCGTACCGCCCGCCAGGTCTGACCTGGCGGGCAGAACGGCACTCAGCTGCAGAGAGGCACGGAAACACCAGCACCATTACGACATGGTGCCAGTATTTCCGCGGTCTCTATTCCTGTGGAGGCCCGTTGGACTCCACGGGAATGGGATTAACAGAATTGCCGGCACCGGATTTACCGGACCCCCGGGGTTGTAATGCCGCGGTAAATACGGCAAGTCCGGCACAGGGAATTCACTATGGGTCTGGCGGCAGCCTGTCGGTTTTACCGGCACAGCTACCACCGGACTCATAATGAGGGCCAATGTCTAGGTGGTACCACTCTTGGCTTCATATTCCTTTAAAGTGCATCAACTGCTGACAGTTATAATGGCATATACATCAGGCAGCAAGGTGTAACAGCATAGATCATAGGAAGGAAGGCATGTAAGGTTAAACAATGGCAGAATGCTTTCTCCAGCCAACTAGACAATTCTGAGTGAGGAATCCACCACTGGGCGACCTGTAATAAAAGTATTAACAAGCACAGTCCAATAATGTTTAATCAGTCTTGTTTCCTGGTCAAAGTTCAAATACCTGAATGTTCCTGAGATAGAAGAGTTTCTTTGATGGATCGTCGACAGATCCCTCGAGGGTGGACACCCTTTAAAGCAGGAGCCACAGGGCGTCAAGATGCCTCGAAGAAATGTGGAACACTGGCATCGAGACACTAGCTTTGATCTTCGCAGTGTTCTTCAATGATCGTTCGAGGAAATCCTGGGAAGATGAGGTGTGTGGTCCACCTCAATGCAAAGTGTTCAGTGCTGCAAAGAAGACCCAGTGATGGATGTGGGCCAGCAGCGGATGTCAGGAGATGCTTTGGTGGTCCACTGGCCTGTCGGTGCTGCAGCCGCAGACGTATCTCGGGATAGCTTTCGTGATCGGGACTCAACCACGGGCTGGACTTCGGTTCTTCACTTAGTCAGTGTAACCGCAACGTCTTTGTCGGCTTCTGGTGGCGGTAAACCCACCAGCGGACTTTCCTCGGTAGCCGGCGACCTCAACTCTCTCCGGTGGTACAAATCTATCGACGGTGATGGCAAGGGAGCCCTTTGTTCAAATGTTCTTATGCAATGGTGGAACGTTGCAGCTCCGGCCATCGAGCAGCACGGCGTCATGGTATCCCCGCTTCTGGGCGATATGCTTCGACTGACTTCCAGTGGTTATGGAAATCCTCCGAACAACACTCACTCGCAAATTGGACTTCGATGACCCTCATGTCCTGGTGCTTTGCTTCAAGATTCTCGGCGGATCCCTTCTCTGGTCGACAGCCTTTCGGCACTGGCTTCCAGGGTGCCTCAATGAAGATCAGCTTTTGCACGATGTTCCCACCTAGCTCGGGGAAAGGTCTACTAGCCAGGTCCTCTCTCGGATCTGTCTTCGACAGACTTGACAGCTTTTAGATTTTGTTGAAGGAAATGCAGCAGCAATTCTTGTTCTTCCAGCTGGGCTTCAAAGATAAGCTTCAAGTTTCAACTCCAGCTTCTGAATACATTTTTAAGTGAGAAGTCCCCAGTTATACACTTCTGTCCCTCATTCACTCGGGCTGAGCACAGGCTCAGTCAGCGAATCACACAGAAGGGCATTCATTCAGGTAAGCAGCCAATCAGGCTCACATGCATTCAGGCTATTCACTTCCACCCAGACACCATTAACAAGGAATGTGGACTTCAGAAAGCACTCAGCCGTTCAGCACACCACACTGCATTCATGTCAGTTGCAGGCAGAGCTGTCTCATTCATTGGGTCACACACACAGAAACCAGATACCTATAACATAGAATGCATATTGATCACACACTGTATTCACACAGGTTCCACCCCAAGGGTGTAACCACAACATACAGTCACTGGGAATGCTCCAGCCAGTGTGGGCTGGACTTCCCTACAATACCAAATATGGTTCGTCCACCCAACAGCCATTCAGGGGAAGGGAGAGTCAGGGTTTCCCAGGAATTTGGGAAAACAAGATAACAGGCAATAGAAAGCGATAGGCCCCTGGGGCCATCTTGCCGTCTATTAGGAGTCCAAGGATTCCAATGGCAGGGCCTGGGTATCCAAAAATGGAGTATACTCAGAGAACCTGTCAAATTCAGCATGGAGCTGCCACCAGCCCATACCCTGCACACAGGTTCCCAAAAACACTAGGGGTGCAGGGTTGTACCTACACCCATGGGTGCAATAAGGGTATCCCAAGGGTCTCTGTTCACCACAACCAAAAAGCTGCACTGCCAGGAGTCCTAAATGGACTGCTGTGCAAAAAACAACACAGAAAACACATAAGGGAGTATAGGACAAGGACATGGAGGCCCTTGCCCTCCAATGCCTTTCCAGCATCACAGTCGCCCCCGCCCAAACTGAGGTTAGGGTGGTCTAATCTCCCACAAGATTGACACCCTCATCCAGGAGATCAACATACCTTCTGGAAAGGCCATCTGCACTATCATGACACTTCCCTGGACTATGGTCATTGCAGGCTAATGGACAACCTGAGCAGTTTAGGGTTTTCATGTACATTTATTATTGTCATGCCACCACCCACCTCACTAATCACCATGTTTGTGGGTGTTTAATTCATCAATGTTTTACAAACTTGTTCCGTCGCAATAATTCACCATCTCACCATACTCTTGCACATCACCACACATGCACATCCTTGATAAAGATTTCTGTTGAAACATGTGTTGGCTTTTTTCACATGTAACCAGCACTATACGTGCCAAGTTAACTACTAACACTCACATGCTCAATAAAACAAGACTTTGCAACAAACTCAAGGTGTAATTACCTTTTCCAACCCAATCTATACTAACAGGATGTGAATGAAATCCAGCGCCAATACAAACAGGGTTTTCCTACCAACTTTACTTTTACAAGTCCACATGTATATCCTCTTTTAAAGAGATCATTCTCAAAGAGCAGAACACAATCTTGCAATTCCTCCGAATGGAACACAATATTCAAACTTGCCCTAACCTTGCCTTTGACCTGATCAACCAACAGAATATCGTCACTCCTAATCACCCTTAATGGGATGATACAATGTAAAATTTTTAACAACATTGACAGATTAAAGGGAGGATGGGTCTCCAATGAGGATACACTAGTCAAACCTAGGGCTATGCAATCAGCATTATCCCTTTGCTGCACTTTCATGGTAACACCAGTAGTACATTTTGAATTGTGTACAGGCTCAATAGTACAAATCAACTCTGTTACTGTTTGTGTACCTGCAGTGGATACCCTCATATCAGCAGGAGATGTATCACAAAATAGACAATCATTACTGTCAAACATTGCAGTCTCATCCTGTTCCCTCCTAGCTTTTTTAATTAGTCTGAACTGTCTTAATTCCATTTCAGTGTCATTCTCAACCTCCCTTGTCCAATGTTTACCATTCTGCTCTGTTAAGTTCGATCTAATGTCACTTTCTTTTGTTCAGTGCTGATCCTTTATTGTGGGTTTACTTGTTAAGTCTACCATCACAGATTCTAATGTTATAAAACAAATACTTTTCTTTTTAGATATAGTATTGTTATATAGCACCGTCTGTCTATATCTAGTTCTTTTTTCATGTTCCCTGCTCTTTTTCTCCCCTACATTTCTTATGTTCCTTTACGATTGACTCGCTGTCCTCAGCATTAATAACAGGTCTGCGTGAAGTAATATCCAAAGTACATATAACATCATTATTGGTATCCTTAGTTATTGGTAGTTCATCACTTAATTCCCTCTGTGAATCTTTGCATTATTAGAACAGATGGCATCCCTGCCATCAACACAGATATCCATATCAGTTACTATAGCCACATTGGATCTAAAACTGCCACTAGAAATCTTATGGCCGATTCTATTTAATAGGGTGCTATGCATTTCAAAAGAAGATTCAATCGTCTCACATAGTGTTAATTATAACAGAGCATCTATTCTAAGGCCGCATTGAGCCTGGTTGAAGATGCACTGTCACACCTATTGCCGGACACGTAGAACTATGGCAGACATCCAGCACAACATCAGAAGGGATATCTGGTGTCTGGGAAACCAATTGTAGGAGAGCAGGTGTATTGCAAAACAAGGAATCATATTTCGAAGCCATGGTTCTCTGATGATCTCAGAGCTCTTAAACTCTGCTGCAGACGTGCAGAGAGGAAATGGCATGCGGAGTACTCCAATACCGATAAATGTATCTTTCATAGCGCTATGTCTGCCTACCAAAAAGCCATTAGCACTGTAAAGAAATCCTTTTTCAGTAACAAGGTACAAGCTGCTGTTAACAAGCCTAAGGCTTTATTTCAACTGGTTCAGTCCTTGTCCACTCCTAGTACAACAGGCTCTGTTGTTACACCTTCCCAAGCCCTCTGCAATGCTTGGTCATCTTTCTTTCTGACCAAGATTGAAACTATTCACAATGGGATCAGAGTGGTGGTTAGTCAATCTTCCCCCATCTTCACCCCCCTGTCCCCTCTCTTGCCCAAGTCTACCTGATCCTCTTTTCCTGTGGTCTGTGAATTGGACATCTCAGAGGCTATTCAGTGCCTAAAATCAGCCTCCCCGGCTGACCCTTTACCGCTTATACTGCTTAAAGACATATTAGGCAGGCAAAGTAATCTCCCATACTACGGCGGCAGTTAACATTTCGTTCTCTGAAGGTTTTATTCCCAGTCCCCTGAAACATGCTCTGGTCATACCCCTGCTAAAAAGCCTTCACTTGATCCTGGGATGCTTGAACATGTTCGACCCATTTCGCTTCTCCCTGTGCTGATGAAGGTTATGGAGGCCCTTGTCTCCCCACTTCTTTCCTCCTTCCTGGAATCCTCAGGATGTTTCGACATCTTCCAATCAGGCTTTCGGCCATGAAGGGGCACTGACTCAGTGTTAAATTCTGTACTCAACGATCTTGCTCGCCCGGTTGACCAGGGTAGGGTGGGAACAGAACTGTTGTTGGATTTATCCGCAGCCTCCAACACGATAGACCATACCATACTTATCTCTCGTTTGTCAGAGGTCGGGAGGATATCAGACAAGGTCTTTTTGGCTGACCGTTCTCAGTCCGTCTCCCTTCCCACCTTCTACTCTGAACCGGTGGGGCTTACCTGTGGGGTTCCTCAGGGATACGCACTAGTTAGCCCTATACGTTTCAAAATATTATAATTATATATATATATATATATATATATATATATATATATATATATAATACATTACTCACCGTAATCGTATTTCTGATGCTTGTATCTGCTTAGATTCACATGCTGTGCATAGGCCGACATCTAGTGGAAGCTGCGGAGTATTACAGTTTGTTTTTCGAAACTCGAAAATGGCTGTCGACCTAGGGCGTGCCAGTAATACTATCCCTAGTGTGACATCCACTGTACCTATGATCCCTCACGCGTGTATGACCCACAGATTGTATTTTTTCTGACATGAGGTAGCATGAGGAGTAGCGTGAGTACAGAGTATCCAAGCAGATAAGATAGATAAGACTACAAGCATCCATGCGCTTTCTCTCAGAGGGGAGGAAGGGCGGGCGCATGTGATTCTAAGCAGATACAAGCATCTGAAATACGATTAAGGTGAGTAATGTATCCCTTCTGAGGCATGTGCAATCTGCTTAGATCACATGCTGTGCATACATTAGCAAGCAGTGTTACAAGAAGGAGGTGGGATGTGAGAAGGGTCATGAGCAAATAAATGTCTTGGAACCACCTGTCCCACTTGAGTATCTGTCTTGGAATGAGTGTCAATGCAGTAGTGCTGAGTAAAGGTGCGAATAGAGCTTCATGTAGCTGCTTTGCAAATGGTGTCAAGGGGTACATTTGCAATGTAAGCCAGAGTGGCCCCAGTGCCTCTCATAGAGTGGGCCCTTGGCATAAAAGGCAGAGTTTTATCTGAAAGGGAGTAACACAGCTGGATACATTTGACTATCCATTTGGAGATGACACCTTTAGAGACGCGAACTCCTTCTCTGCCTGTAGTTACGGAAACAAACAGTTGATCTGTCTTTCTTAGCGGTCTGGTCTTGTCTACGTAGTGGAGGACCGCTCTTCGCACATCTAGTGTGTGTAGTTTCACCTCAGCAAAGCTTTTGGGTTCTTGGAAGAAGGCCGGTAGCTCAATGGACTGGATAACATGGAATTTTGAAATGAACTTAGGTGAGAACCTAGGGTGAGTTCGTAGAACCAGTTTATCCTTATGAACAGTAAAGAAAGGATCCTGCACTGACATAGCCTGAATTTCACTGACCCTTCTTATGGATGTAATGGCTACTAAGAAGGCAGCTTTATAGGTCAGGTGTTTGAGACTAGCTTTATGCATGGGTTCAAAGGGGGGCCCCATGAGTTTAGCAAGCACCACATTAAGGTCCCATCCTGGTGGTGTGTTCGGAATTGGAGGGTGGAGTCTCTTTACCCCTTCCATAAAGGCGTTAACCACTGGTACTTTCCACCACGACACCTTGTTATGGGAGGTGGTGTAGGCTGACAGCGCCGGCAGGTGTACCTTGAGTGAATGAAATACCAACCCTGCGTCCAGCAGGTGGAGCATATAGGTGACAATATTGGAAGGTGTGCAATCAACCGGGTTGATTTGTCTGTTCTGCCACCAAATAACAAATCTCTTCCATTTATCAAAGTAACAGTGTGTTGCGTTTGCTTTACATGATTCTTTTAGGATATCCATGCATCTCTGTGGTAGATTGATATGGTCAAACTCTATGACTTCAGGAGCCATGCTGGCAAGTTCATTGAGCTGGGTTGAGGATGCACTCATCAGAGGGGTTGGTGGAAAAGCGTAGGCAAACATCCCCGACCAGTTCTTCCATAGAGCGTTCCTCATGGAGCCTGGCTGGGGGAACATGGATGCGAATCCTGGGCATTGTCTGTTTTCGCTTGTGGCGAATAGGTCTATAGTGGAGAAACCCCACTGTGAGAAGAGGTCTCCTACGACTTCTTTGTGTAGACACTATTCGTGTTCTTCTGGGAGGGGGTCTCTGCTCAAAGCGTCTGCTAGTGAATTGAGATCTCCTGGAACATGTTGAGACGACAGGTAAATGTTCCGTCTGAATGCCCATATCCAAATTTTCTGGGCAAGCTTGGACAGATTTGGCGAACGAGTGCCCCCTTGTTTATGTAAAACATTGCTGTCGTGCTGTCCGTTAGGAACTGCACGGACAGGTTTGATAGGTGGTGTTCGAACGCTCGAAGCGCTCTGAAGACTGCCAGAAGCTCTAGAAGGGTGATGTGATTCTTGGCCACTGTGTGAGACCAGATGCCCTGCGCTGTGTGGTGAAGGAGGTGTGCTCCCCATCCTGAGAGGGACGCGTCTGTAGTGGCTACAGCCTATATTCCTGGATTGTAAAAAGAGTTTCCCCTTTGAAAGACTCTCCCTTGTCCACCAGCGAAGAATCTGTACTAGTGTTGGCGAAACGACCACTAGATCGTCCCACTGACCACTTGCCTGAGACCACTATTTCGCCAACCATTCCTGCAAGGGTCGCATGCGCAAGCACGCGTGGGGAACCAGCTAAATACATGACGCCATCATGCCTAGCAAACACATCGCTTTGTGAACCCTTATCTGATGACCGGACTGATAGTGAGGAATTTGCAGTAATAGATTCCGAATTCTTTCCTCTGATGGAAAGGCCAGCCCCTCTTGAGAGTTTAGGATAGCTCCTAAGAACTGTTTGGAGGTGGATGGCACCAGGCTTGATTTTTTCTCGTTGATTGAGAAGCCCAATTCGAAGAGGAGGTCAATCGTTCTTTGGATGTTGGATCTGCAAATTACTGGGGTCTCCGCCGTGATGAGCCAGTCGTCCAGGTAAGGGTACACTGGGATTGTCTCCCTGCATAGGTGCACCGCCATCACCGCCAGTACCTTGGTGAATACTCTTGGAGCCGAGGCTATACCGAAGGGCAGCACCTTGAACTGCTAGTGCTGACTGTCCACCTTGAAGCCCAAGAATCTTCTGTGCGCTTGGAACATGGAAATATGAAAATAGGCATCTTATGTCCAATGGTGCCATGTAATCTCCCTTTTTTAGTAGGGGGGATTACTTCTTGCAGGGTAGTCATGCAAAATTTTTGAGGCTTGACATACTTATTTGCAGGGCGTAAGTCTAATACTGGGCGCATTGTTAGATCTTTTTTTGACACAAGGAAGTAAGTTGAATAAATTCCCTTGTTTACCTGGTTGCCCGGGACGAGTTCTATTGCGTCCTTTGCAAGAAGAATGACAATCTCCTCGAGGAGTATTCTTTGGTGCTCCAAGGAGTGTATTTTCTGTCTTGGAGGATGGTCGCGGGGCGCTCCAACAGTTCGATGCAGTATCCCGCGGACACTGTGGACAGCACCCATCTGTCCGAAGTGATCCCTTCCCATGCGTGGGTGAAGGTGGAAATGCGCCCCCCCTACTGGGGATGCATGGGAAGGGACCCTGAGCAGAGCGTCACCGTTTGTTGGGTTGCGTACTGCCTCTACCTGGCAGCCTCTACCACGGCCCCTTTTTTGACCTCTGGTGAAATTCTGGGTACCCTGTTGGTTGTTTCCCCACGATGTACCTTGCCCTTGGGAGTAATTGGACCATCTCTGGGAATTCTGGCCATGTGAGCGACGAAAATTATTATTCCCTCGTTGGTTCCTGGGTTTATTGGTTAGCTGACCAAGGGACTTAAGGGTCTCATATTAATCTTTTGCTGTTTTGAGTGCCTCTTCCATCGCTTTCCCAAACAAGACATTTGGTTCCACCAGCATGTCGATCAGAGTGGCTTGTGTCTCGTGTTTGAACCCTGACTGCCTTAGCCAAGCGTGTCTCTTGATGACTGTGCTCTCTGCGATGAGCCGGCCTGCATTGTCTGCCGCGTCAAAAGTCGCCTTGAGAATGCATCCGGACACCGATCTCCCTTCTGACGCAATCTGGGCCAACTGGCCCTTCAGAGGTCCAGGTGCGGAGGCAATGAGGGCAGCTACCTGCTCCCATTGATGACAATTGTAACTTGACAGCAGAGTGTTGGTATTAGCAATTCTTGCCTGGTAATCAGAGGTTGAAGCCACTTTCCTTCCTAGCCCATATATCCTTTTGCTCTCCTTGTCTGGGGGAGCTTCGGAGGATGCTAGAGGTGTACCCGCCCTCTTTCTGGTAGTTGTGACCACCAAAGAGTCGGGTTTAAGCTGACCCCTTATATAAAGTGGGTCTGAGGGGGCAGCCCTGAATAATTTTTCTATTCTTGGGTTGACTGCCCGGGTAAGGTTAGGGGTGAGGAGGGAGGGATCAATCTGCGTTGAATGGATTTCAGAATTGGTATGGCTTGGGCAACGGATTTCCTATCCCCCATTATTTCCTCTGCAAAGTCCCTCTCTTCTTGAGCCCCTTGAGCGTCTAGCTGAAAGTGCTCTGCAGCTTTAGCTAAAACCTCATTTAGTAATGGCTGATTATCCACAGGTGAGTCCTTCGCAGGTGGGTCCTTGGGAATAGGGGAGTCGAGACTATAGGCCTCTGCCTCGTCTTCCTCCTCCTCATCCTGGTCCTCATCATCCCCATAATATTTGACTCCTGCCTGGTCGTCCAGTATTTGTATGTCTGGATCTTCACCATACTGATGGTAAGGTTGAATAGTGAGTGGGTCCGAAATCAAACCCTGAACTGGAGTCTCAGTGTGAGGTCTCTTACTAGGAGGCTGAGGGTCTCTGTATCCGGAAGGAGTAGAGGTAGCAGGGGTATTCTGATAGCTCAGAAAGTAATCAGGATTTTTCTAATAAAAATTTGCCATAAAAGACATTCGCCTCATCACCCTGTCGATGTCTTCAGCGCTCCATTCCTTAGAACTGGGAACGATGACCTCTTGATGAGGGTCATCTTCCATTCCCATATCCTCTGGAGTGGGAGGGACAACCTTAGGCCTAGTGATCTTCAGTCAGGGGTCTTGGTCTTTTCAGAAGGTCTATGTTTGTCCTTCTGAACATGGTGTTCAGACGATTTTTTCTGTTGTTTGTCCTGTTTGTCCCCTTTCCCATGTGTGGAGGAATGTTTCCCTTACTCCTTGGACATCCCTGAATCTTTCAACGCCTGGCGTCTAGATTCGGAGGTGGGTTCCGTCCGGTCTAAAGATTTAGAGGGGGGACGTCGAGACTCGAAGCAGATGTAGAACGAACTACCAGAGCCGACTTTGAACGTGCTGCCTGGGGGTGGAGGTCGGTTTCGTCTGCTGACGACCAAACCTCTGTGACTTTAGGAAGCGTGGCACCCTTAGCAATCGTAGACAGTTGCTGTGTGTCGTGAGGCGATGGAGACCTGGACCGCCCAGAGGACACCGATTCTGCAGACAACTCTCTTTGTGCCTTCTTTTGCTGATCGCTGTCTCGGGAGGGGTTAGTGTGTTTAGATGTAGGTGTATGGGTAGCGCTCATGCCGCCGGGTATGGTCCCCATAACTGCCCCGCCAGACAGTCCTCCGAGGTCGGGGCACGCGCTTGGGTGTCTAACGACACTCCAGTGCCCTCGCCGTCCGAAACGGCAGCGTTGCTGCCATCACTGAAGGAACCCACAGCGTCCATGGCCTCGAGTTGCCTGGTGTAATGGGCCCAACGTTTGGTGGAGCGGTCTTTGAGTGTTTTAGCTTTAAAGAGCTTACATGCTCTGCAATTGGCTTCGGGGTGGTCCCTAGGCAAGCAGAGATTACAGGTGTTATGCTTATCCACCCAAGGGAATTTACGGTTGCACTTGGGGCAGAATTTAAAAGGAGTACTCTCCATATGTTAATATATGGCAGCGGGCGAGTGTATGTAGGAAATAAACGAGTGCGAGTATGTCCACCTCCCACTCTCCCTACTTGCAGGGCCAAGGCCAGGGGCCTTCCGAGGCCCGAGCCGAGGCCAGAGCCCTTCCAATGCCCAAAGTGCTTCTTGCAGTCTCGACAGCTGTTCGTTCTTCAGTACCGGCGTCAATCTCGACGTGGGATAAGCGGAACGGGGAATTTATGAATAATTAATCACAAATGGCTGAAAGCCAGGGAACTACGAAACCATGCTTCCGACAAGTATGGCGGTAAAAAACAATCCGAGGGTCCTACACGCGTGAGGGGTCATGGGTACAGTGGACGTCACACTAGGGATAGTATTACTGGCACGCCCTAGGTTGACGCCCATTTTCGAGTTTCGAAAAACAAACTGTAATAGACCACAACTTCCACTAGATGTCGGCCTATGCACAGCATGTGATCTAAGCAGATTCCACAAGCCTCAGAAATATATATATATATATATCTCAGATGCCTCCTCCTTCTCGTCCGCTCTCATGGATTTAGATTTTACTCCTACACTGATGACACCCAGCCGTTGATTCATCTTGACCTCACTCGTCCCGACACTGCTGCCCGGCTGAGGAGCTGCCTGGAGGATCTAAGAGCATGGATGGCACTCAACTCACTAAAACTGAATGGGAAATAAGACTGAGGTCTTGGTGGTGGGCACTACTTGCCCCTTCTCCTTCTGGACCCCAGATTCTGGCCTACCTCTCGAACCGTTTCACCTTCCATCCACCACTGTGAAAAACCTTGGGGTTAAGCTCTCCTCCTCTCGATCTATGGCCGATCAGGCTGCTGCTGTCAGTAAATCCGGCCACTTCAAACTCTGTGTACTGAGGTAAGTTCTCTCCTTTATCCCCACTCAGTTTCATGCCCCTTCACTCACTCTATCTTGGCCAACCAGTCTATATTATAAATAGACTTCAGCAGCGCAAAAATGCCGCCGCCAGTGCAGTCTCTCACCCCCCTCCTCGTACCCACATGTCCTCTGTGCTCAGAGAACTGCACTGGCTTCCTGTGGAGAAACGGATCCTGTTCAAATCACTCTATCGTCCACCACGCCTTCTATAAACAAGGAGCTAAATATCTCCAGGAAAAGCTCTCCCAATATGTACCCTCCCATGCTCTCCGTTCCCAATCTGCCCTACTGCTGTTGGTTATGCGCATTAGACTGGCTAGGAGAGGGGGACGTGCATTGTCGCTGGTGGCCGCAAGGTCCTGGAATAAACTCCCGCATACGCTGCGTGAGTTTTGGTACTACTAGATAGAAGTGTACCAGCCACAATGAGCCCCAAAGTGGGGAGGACCTGAACCCAAGAGTAGATCCAGGTGCAACAAAAGAATAAATATATAGATACACATTATTTTAGTACTGAAATGACCGTCGGAGTGCCGTGAGGGCGGAACCGCTGCCTGTTGGCCAGACAGAGTGGTGCACACACAATTTAAGGGCACATAGATGGAGAAGCCCATTTATGGGGGCATAGAGCATCCAGTGTTATCTACTATAAATCACCCAACAGAACATGTTTTCAGGTGAAAATACATAAATGCAGAAATGCCTGAAGGATGACATAAGTGATCAGAGAAAGGAAGAGTCATAGGTGTTAAAAATTTAAATATAAAGAGAGTCATGAAGAAAATACAATAAAATTCAATGTAGGTCAAAACACCTAAAGTGCACACACCGGTTTTATTTATTTTTCCTAGTTAAACACATAGAAGATCCATGCTCTATGGCCGGGACGTGACACATGGCCTAGCTTTTGAAATAAAGGAATTGTGATTGATGACTGTAGCCAGCTCGTAAAGGTACAGTTTTATTCTGTAATGTTTTCATACAGATTTGTTAAGTGTAGAAGAGATGTAATTCACCAAATCGTCTTTTTTTCTTTCTCTTTCTCCCCCCTGTCCCCTTTCCCGTCCCCCTTTCCTTTCTTCTCCCACCTTGCATGGGCACAAAAAGTTCTTTCATGCCTTTTGCCATTGAGAAATTTAATGAAATGAGTTGACATATGATTGATGTCACATGTACCAATTGTAGGTCTTTTGTAAACGTGTTTATACATAAATGAGTAGGCTGATGCGTATTAAGATTTAATTTGTTGGCTGTTTAGAATATAGATTGTCACCTATTTAGAAAAGGGTATAAACTTCTTCTATTTTTGATAAATGGTCGGTGAAAATATGTTTTTATGTCTTTTTAGAATTGCTGGGTAGAAATAAATAAAGATCATCAACACAACATCCTTAAAACTGCTCTAGTGACACTTTTTGAATGGGGATTTGTACTTCATGCAAAGAAATGTGCAAAAACTCACCCACTACTTATTAACATCACTTTGTAGATATAGAATAAGTGTCTTTTTTTGGACAAAAAATACCTGTTTATATGTCTGATCCATTGCAATTAACTTTTTATCCGTATGGGCACATTTCCCAATGTCCATTTTTACCATGTGTTAAAAAATAAAAATTGATATATGTTTTGGTAAACTCTGACCCCATCGTCTTTATATATGTTTGGTAAGACGATTTTTCACCCTTTTTGCTTCTAGGTGTGATGCTAATCTTTTCAGCCCAATACGACATAAGCAGGTAGTTTGTTGTGGACCCTGGTCGTTTATACATGTTAATTAGTCCTCCCCCAACAAGCCCCTAAAAAAAGATGACATCCTATTGCTCGTTGTACGATTGCATTGGAGAGATTTCAGGGCAGAAAGGTAGAGTTGCAGGTCCTCATGCGAGTGGGAGTGTGAGAACTGTAGGTCAGAGAGAAAAGGGGGATGGCAGAAGGTTTACATTTCCTTTTAGTAATAGGTGAAGCAAGTGGTGAGGAAAGGTCAGAGGGTAGAAAGGAGATTGTGGTGGAAACAACTGAGTGATCAGATATGGATGGTGTGACAGTAGTATTAGTGGCGGAGAGAGAGCTGGAGATGAATAAGAGATCAGAAGAGTTACCCACTCTGTGAGTAGGTAGGTTATGGATAGAGTGGAGAGCATGGTCACTAAGAAAGGAAAGATTTAAGTCACTGATGAGAATGAGGTGATGTTTAGTGGAAAGAGAATCAAGGAGTTGCCCAAGATCATCAAAGAATGGTCCAGTGGTACCAGGAGGGTGATAGATGGAGATGATGTGAACCGAGTGAGGCAGAGCAATAGTAGAATTCAATGGTGAATTCAAAAGAGGTAGGAGAGGATGGGGTATTGGAGATTTGTGAGGCATTGAGGCGAGAAGAAAGTAGATGCCCGACACCTCCACCACTATCAGTCAGTCTCATAGAGTGAATGAAGGATAGTTTGGAGTCGTGTAGTGCCGCCAGAACGGCAGTGTCAATTGAAAAACATCTAGGTTTCAGTGATAGCAAGAAGGTCTAGGCAAGGAGAGCTGCAGTGAATGCAGTCAGTGATGAAGGAAGTTTTGTTGCATAAAGACTGAACATACCAGAGTACAGTGTAAAGTTGATGAGGTAAGGAAGTGTAGAGAATTTGAGTTTAAGCGCTGAACACAATGACTGCCTTTTCTGATCTCTTCTTCCATTTTGGGTGGGGAAAGATTCCTTTGGCCCTTTGTCTTTGCGGGGCTTCTACTAGAAATGAACAAGTTACTCTCTTACCTGGTAACGTTCTTTTAATGGGATGGTCCGACAACATATTCCATATCAATGACATGTAATCACCACAGGTGTGCTGCTTTGGCAAATCTTTGCCGTCTGCGTCCTGCGTCGATGACGTCGATACGCTGCCCTCGAGGACCTCCTCCGACAGCCGACGTCACTGGCTGTTATAAGTAGGACGCACGATGCCCGTAGCCTCAGTTGTAGTTTTTTCCCAGAACGTGTGGCACCAGTCTTCTGCCAGTCTTGACACACAAAGCCTTGCGGAAACGTAAGCTGCAATCGCATAAGAAATTCTGTAGCAAAGGAAGGCAGGGAGGGAGCGATATGGAATACGTCGTCGGACCATCCCATCGAAAGAATGTTACTAGAGAGTAACTTGTTCTTCAAGGGGATTGGGTCCTCCGACGTATTCCATATCTATGACAGACTCCCAAAGCAGTACCAATGCAAGGAGGTGGGAAAAGAATTTAGAAAACAGAAATTCAGAATGCCCAATCAAATTGCGGAGTAAAGGACCGCCTTGCCAAAGGTCAGATCCAGCTCAGGGATGGAATCGAGGGAGTAGTGACGTACAAAAGTATGTACCGAAGCCCAGGTGGCTGCATCACAGATGTTACGAATAGAAACACCCCTTTGTAGGGCAGTAGAGGCAGCCATACCCCTGGTAGAATGGGCCCGCAAGCCGACCGGTGGGTCCTTACCCGCCAAGCGGTAACACTCAGAAATAGCCAGAATAATCCAGCGAGACAAAGTCTGTTTCGTCACAGCTTGTCCCAAAAGCTTTCCAGCGTAACCAATGAAGAGTTGATCGTCCACTCTGACCCGGGACATGCGTGAAATATAAAAGCTTAACGCTCTCCTAGGATCAAGCCTATGGAGCCTCCCCTCTACCTTACCAGGATGTGGAGGAGGATAAAACGCCGGAAGAACAACCTTCTGGCCGAAATGAAATTCCGACACCACCTTCGGAAGAAAGGAAGGACGAACTCTAAGGACAACCCTGTCCTTATGAAACACCATGAAGGGTGGCTTAACAGAAAGTTCCTGCAACTCACTCACTCTGCGAGCGGAAGTAACCGCAACTAAAAATACAGTTTGAAGGGTTAACAGTCTCAAAGGACAAGAATGTAAAGGCTCAAATGGAGCACCCATTAGGAATTTTAGAACAAGGTTCAAATCCCAACCGGGCACCTGGAAAGGTGACGGTGGAAACACATTAGTGAGCCCTTTCAGAAACTGAGAAATTAAAGGAATTTTGAAATAACAACACTCCTCAGACGAGCGCTTAAATATGGACAGTGCCGCCAGGTAACCTTTAATGGTACCCACTTGCAGGCCCTTGTGGGCTAACGAAAGCATAAAAGGCAGAGTTTTATCTGAAAGGGAGTAACACAGCTGGATACATTTGACTATCCATTTGGAGATGACACCTTTAGAGACGCGAACTCCTTCTCTGCCTGTAGTTACGGAAACAAACAGTTGATCTGTCTTTCTTAGCGGTCTGGTCTTGTCTACGTAGTGGAGGACCGCTCTTCGCACATCTAGTGTGTGTAGTTTCACCTCAGCAAAGCTTTTGGGTTCTTGGAAGAAGGCCGGTAGCTCAATGGACTGGATAACATGGAATTTTGAAATGAATTTAGGTGAGAACCTAGGGTGAGTTCGTAGAACCAGTTTATCCTTATGAACAGTAAAGAAAGGATCCTGCACTGACATAGCCTGAATTTCACTGACCCTTCTTATGGATGTAATGGCTACTAAGAAGGCAGCTTTATAGGTCAGGTGTTTGAGACTAGCTTTATGCATGGGTTCAAAGGGGGGCCCCATGAGTTTAGCAAGCACCACATTAAGGTCCCATCCTGGTGGTGGGTTCGGAATTGGAGGGTGGAGTCTCTTTACCCCTTCCATAAAGGCGTTAACCACTGGTACTTTCCACCACGACACCTTGTTATGGGAGGTGGTGTAGGCTGACAGCGCCGGCAGGTGTACCTTGAGTGAATGAAATACCAACCCTGCGTCCAGCAGGTGGAGCATATAGGTGACAATATTGGAAGGTGTGCAATCAACCGGGTTGATTTGTCTGTTCTGCCACCAAATAACAAATCTCTTCCATTTATCAAAGTAACAGTGTGTTGCGTTTGCTTTACATGATTCTTTTAGGATATCCATGCATCTCTGTGGTAGATTAATATGGTCAAACTCTATGACTTCAGGAGCCATGCTGGCAAGTTCATTGAGCTGGGTTGAGGATGCACTCATCAGAGGGGTTGGTGGAAAAGCGTAGGCAAACATCCCCGACCAGTTCTTCCATAGAGCGTTCCTCATGGAGCCTGGCTGGGGGAACATGGATGCGAATCCTGGGCATTGTCTGTTTTCGCTTGTGGCGAATAGGTCTATAGTGGAGAAACCCCACTGTGAGAAGAGGTCTCCTACGACTTCTTTGTGTAGACACTATTCGTGTTCTTCTGGGAGGGGGTCTCTGCTCAAAGCGTCTGCTAGTGAATTGAGATCTCCTGGAACATGTTGAGACGACAGGTAAATGTTCCGTCTGAATGCCCATATCCAAATTTTGTGGGCAAGCTTGGACAGATTTGGCGAACGAGTGCCCCCTTGTTTATGTAAAACATTGCTGTCGTGCTGTCCGTTAGGATCTGCACGGACAGGTTTGATAGGTGGTGTTCGAACGCTCGAAGCGCTCTGAAGACTGCCAGAAGCTCTAGAAGGGTGATGTGATTCTTGGCCACTGTGTGAGACCAGATGCCCTGCGCTGTGTGGTGAAGGAGGTGTGCTCCCCATCCTGAGAGGGACGTGTCTGTAGTGGCTACAGCCTATATTCCTGGATTGTAAAAAGAGTTTCCCCTTTGAAAGATTCTCCCTTGTCCACCAGCGAAGAATCTGTACTAGTGTTGGCGAAACGACCACTAGATCGTCCCACTGACCACTTGCCTGAGACCACTATTTCGCCAACCATTCCTGCAAGGGTCGCAGGCGCAAGCACGCGTGGGGAACCAGCTAAATACATGACGCCATCATGCCTAGCAAACACATCGCTTTGTGAACCCTTATCTGACGACCGGACTGATAGTGAGGAATTTGCAGTAATAGATTCCGAATTCTTTCCTCTGATGGAAAGGCCAGCCCCTCTTGAGAGTTTAGGATAGCTCCTAAGAACTGTTTGGAGGTGCATGGCACCAGGCTTGATTTTTTCTCGTTGATTGAGAAGCCCAATTCGAAGAGGAGGTCAATCGTTCTTTGGATGTTGGATCTGCAAATTACTGGGGTCTCCGCCGTGATGAGCCAGTCGTCCAGGTAAGGGTACACTGGGATTGTCTCCCTGCATAGGTGCACCGCCATCACCGCCAGTACCTTGGTGAATACTCTTGGAGCCGAGGCTATACCGAAGGGCAGCACCTTGAACTGCTAGTGCTGACTGTCCACCTTGAAGCCCAAGAATCTTCTGTGCGCTTGGAACATGGAAATATGAAAATAGGCATCTTATGTCCAATGGTGCCATGTAATCTCCCTTTTTTAGTAGGGGGGATTACTTCTTGCAGGGTAGTCATGCAAAATTTTTGAGGCTTGACATACTTATTTGCAGGGCGTAAGTCTAATACTGGGCGCATTGTTAGATCTTTTTTTGACACAAGGAAGTAAGTTGAATAAATTCCCTTGTTTACCTGGTTGCCCGGGACGAGTTCTAGTGCGTCCTTTGCAAGAAGAATGACAATCTCCTCGAGGAGTATTCTTTGGTGCTCCAAGGAGTGTATTTTCTGTCTTGGAGGATGGTCGCGGGGCGCTCCAACAGTTCGATGCAGTATCCCGCGGACACTGTGGACAGCACCCATCTGTCCGAAGTGATCCCTTCCCATGCGTGGGTGAAGGTGGAAATGCGCACCCCCTACTGGGGATGCATGGGAAGGGACCCTGAGCAGAGCGTCACCATTTGTTGGGTTGCGTACTGCCTCTACCTGGCAGCCTCTCCCTCTACCACGGCCCCTTTTTTGACCTCTGGTGAAATTCTGGGTACCCTGTTGGTTGTTTCCCCACGATGTACCTTGCCCTTGGGAGTAATTGGACCATCTCTGGGAATTCTGGCCATGTGAGCGACGAAAATTATTATTCCCTCGTTGGTTCGTGGGTTTATTGGTTAGCTGACCAAGGGACTTAAGGGTCTCATATTAATCTTTTGCTGTTTTGAGTGCCTCTTCCATCGCTTTCCCAAACAAGACATTTGGTTCCACCAGCATGTCGATCAGAGTGGCTTGTGTCTCGTGTTTGAACCCTGACTGCCTTAGCCAAGCGTGTCTCTTGATGACTGTGCTCTCTGCGATGAGCCGGCCTGCATTGTCTGCCGCGTCAAAAGTCGCCTTGAGAATGCATCCGGACACCGATCTCCCTTCTGACGCAATCTGGGCCAACTGGCCCTTCAGAGGTCCAGGTGCGGAGGCAATGAGGGCAGCTACCTGCTCCCATTGATGACAATTGTAACTTGACAGCAGAGTGTTGGTATTAGCAATTCTTGCCTGGTAATCAGAGGTAGAAGCCACTTTCCTTCCTAGCCCATATATCCTTTTGCTCTCCTTGTCTGGGGGAGCTTCGGAGGATGCTAGAGGTGTACCCGCCCTCTTTCTGGTAGTTGTGACCACCAAAGAGTCGGGTTTAAGCTGACCCCTTATATAAAGTGGGTCTGAGGGGGCAGCCCTGAATAATTTTTCTATTCTTGGGTTGACTGCCCGGGTAAGGTTAGGGGTGAGGAGGGAGGGATCAATCTGCGTTGAATGGATTTCAGAATTGGTATGGCTTGGGCAACGGATTTCCTATCCCCCATTATTTCCTCTGCAAAGTCCCTCTCTTCTTGAGCCCCTTGAGCGTCTAGCTGAAAGTGCTCTGCAGCTTTAGCTAAAACCTCATTTAGTAATGGCTGATTATCCACAGGTGAGTCCTTCGCAGGTGGGTCCTTGGGAATAGGGGAGTCGAGACTATAGGCCTCTGCCTCGTCTTCCTCCTCCTCATCCTGGTCCTCATCATCCCCATAATATTTGACTCCTGCCTGGTCGTCCAGTATTTGTATGTCTGGATCTTCACCATACTGATGGTAAGGTTGAATAGTGAGTGGGTCCGAAATCAAACCCTGAACTGGAGTCTCAGTGTGAGGTCTCTTACTAGGAGGCTGAGGGTCTCTGTATCCGGAAGGAGTAGAGGTAGCAGGGGTATTCTGATAGCTCAGAAAGTAATCAGGATTTTTCTAATAAAAATTTGCCATAAAAGACATTCGCCTCATCACCCTGTCGATGTCTTCAGCGCTCCATTCCTTAGAACTGGGAACGATGACCTCTTGATGAGGGTCATCTTCCATTCCCATATCCTCTGGAGTGGGAGGGACAACCTTAGGCCTAGTGATCTTCAGTCAGGGGTCTTGGTCTTTTCAGAAGGTCTATGTTTGTCCTTCTGAACATGGTGTTCAGACGATTTTTTCTGTTGTTTGTCCTGTTTGTCCCCTTTCCCATGTGTGGAGGAATGTTTCCCTTACTCCTTGGACATCCCTGAATCTTTCAACGCCTGGCGTCTAGATTCGGAGGTGGGTTCCGTCCGGTCTAAAGATTTAGAGGGGGGACGTCGAGACTCGAAGCAGATGTAGAACGAACTACCAGAGCCGACTTTGAACGTGCTGCCTGGGGGTGGAGGTCGGTTTCGTCTGCTGACGACCAAACCTCTGTGACTTTAGGAAGCGTGGCACCCTTAGCAATCGTAGACGGTTGCTGTGTGTCGTGAGGCGATGGAGACCTGGACCGCCCAGAGGACACCGATTCTGCAGACAACTCTCTTTGTGCCTTCTTTTGCTGATCGCTGTCTCGGGAGGGGTTAGTGTGTTTAGATGTAGGTGTATGGGTAGCGCTCATGCCGCCGGGTGTGGTCCCCATAACTGCCCCGCCAGACAGTCCTCCGAGGTCGGGGCGCGCGCTTGGGTGTCTAACGACACTCCAGTGCCCTCGCCGTCCGAAACGGCAGCGTTGCTGCCATCACTGAAGGAACCCACAGCGTCCATGGCCTCGAGTTGCCTGGTGTAATGGGCCCAACGTTTGGTGGAGCGGTCTTTGAGTGTTTTAGCTTTAAAGAGCTTACATGCTCTGCAATTGGCTTCGGGGTGGTCCCTAGGCAAGCAGAGATTACAGGTGTTATGCTTATCCACCCAAGGGAATTTACGGTTGCACTTGGGGCAGAATTTAAAAGGAGTACTCTCCATATGTTAATATATGGCAGCGGGCGAGTGTATGTAGGAAATAAACGAGTGCGAGTATGTCCACCTCCCACTCTTCCTACTTGCAGGGCCAAGGCCAGGGGCCTTCCGAGGCCCGAGCCGAGGCCAGAGCCCTTCCAATGCCCAAAGTCCTTCTTGCAGTCTCGACAGCTGTTCGTTCTTCAGTACCGGCGTCAATCTCGACGTGGGATAAGCGGAACGGGGAATTTATGAATAATTAATCACAAATGGCTAAAACCCAGGGAACTACGAAACCATGCTTCCGACAAGTATGGCGGTAAAAAACAATCCGAGGGTCCTACACGCGTGAGGGGTCATGGGTACAGTGGACGTCACACTAGGGATAGTATTACTGGCACGCCCTAGGTTGACGCCCATTTTCGAGTTTCGAAAAACAAACTGTAATAGACCACAACTTCCACTAGATGTCGGCCTATGCACAGCATGTGATCTAAGCAGATTCCACAAGCCTCAGAAATATATATATATATCTCAGATGCCTCCTCCTTCTCGTCCGCTCTCATGGATTTAGATTTTACTCCTACACTGATGACACCCAGCCGTTGATTCATCTTGACCTCACTCGTCCCGACACTGCTGCCCGGCTGAGGAGCTGCCTGGAGGATCTAAGAGCATGGATGGCACTCAACTCACTAAAACTGAATGGGAAATAAGACTGAGGTCTTGGTGGTGGGCACTACTTGCCCCTTCTCCTTCTGGACCCCAGATTCTGGCCTACCTCTCGAACCGTTTCACCTTCCATCCACCACTGTGAAAAACCTTGGGGTTAAGCTCTCCTCCTCTCGATCTATGGCCGATCAGGCTGCTGCTGTCAGTAAATCCGGCCACTTCAAACTCTGTGTACTGAGGTAAGTTCTCTCCTTTATCCCCACTCAGTTTCATGCCCCTTCACTCACTCTATCTTGGCCAACCAGTCTATATTATAAATAGACTTCAGCAGCGCAAAAATGCCGCCACCAGTGCAGTCTCTCACCCCCCTCCTCGTACCCACATGTCCTCTGTGCTCAGAGAACTGCACTGGCTTCCTGTGGAGAAACGGATCCTGTTCAAATCACTCTATCGTCCACCACGCCTTCTATAAACAAGGAGCTAAATATCTCCAGGAAAAGCTCTCCCAATATGTACCCTCCCATGCTCTCCGTTCCCAATCTGCCCTACTGCTGTTGGTTATGCGCATTAGACTGGCTAGGAGAGGGGGACGTGCATTGTCGCTGGTGGCCGTAAGGTCCTAGAATAAACTCCCGCATACGCTGCGTGAGTTTTGGTACTACTAGATAGAAGTGTACCAGCCACAATGAGCCCCAAAGTGGGGAGGACCTGAACCCAAGAGTAGATCCAGGTGCAACAAAAGAATAAATATATAGATACACATTATTTTAGTACTGAAATGACCGTCGGAGTGCCGTGAGGGCGGAACCGCTGCCTGTTGGCCAGACAGAGTGGTGCACACACAATTTAAGGGCACATAGATGGAGAAGCCCATTTATGGGGGCATAGAGCATCCAGTGTTATCTACTATAAATCACCCAACAGAACATGTTTTCAGGTGAAAATACATAAATGCAGAAATGCCTGAAGGATGACATAAGTGATCAGAGAAAGGAAGAGTCATAGGTGTTAAAAATTTAAATATAAAGAGAGTCATGAAGAAAATACAATAAAATTCAATGTAGGTCAAAACACCTAAAGTGCACACACCGGTTTTATTTATTTTTCCTAGTTAAACACATAGAAGATCCATGCTCTATGGCCGGGACGTGACACATGGCCTAGCTTTTGAAATAAAGGAATTGTGATTGATGACTGTAGCCAGCTCGTAAAGGTACAGTTTTATTCTGTAATGTTTTCATACAGATTTGTTAAGTGTAGAAGAGATGTAATTCACCAAATCGTCTTTTTTTCTTTCTCTTTCTCCCCCCTGTCCCCTTTCCCGTCCCCCTTTCCTTTCTTCTCCCACCTTGCATGGGCACAAAAAGTTCTTTCATGCCTTTTGCCATTGAGAAATTTAATGAAATGAGTTGACATATGATTGATGTCACATGTACCAATTGTAGGTCTTTTGTAAACGTGTTTATACATAAATGAGTAGGCTGATGCGTATTAAGATTTCATTTGTTGGCTGTTTAGAATATAGATTGTCACCTATTTAGAAAAGGGTATAAACTTCTTCTATTTTTGATAAATGGTCGGTGAAAATATGTTTTTATGTCTTTTTAGAATTGCTGGGTAGAAATAAATAAAGATCATCAACACAACATCCTTAAAACTGCTCTAGTGACACTTTTTGAATGGGGATTTGTACTTCATGCAAAGAAATGTGCAAAAACTCACCCACTACTTACTAACATCACTTTGTAGATATAGAATAAGTGTCTTTTTTTGGACAAAAAATACCCGTTTATATGTCTGATCCATTGCAATTAACTTTTTATCCGTATGGGCACATTTCCCAATGTCCATTTTTACCATGTGTTAAAAAATAAAAATTGATATATGTTTTGGTAAACTCTGACCCCATCGTCTTTATATATGTTTGGTAAGACGATTTTTCACCCTTTTTGCTTCTAGGTGTGATGCTAATCTTTTCAGCCCAATACGACATAAGCAGGTAGTTTGTTGTGGACCCTGGTCGTTTATACATGTTAATTAGTCCTCCCCCAACAAGCCCCTAAAAAAAGATGACATCCTATTGCTCGTTGTACGATTGCATTGGAGAGATTTCAGGGCAGAAAGGTAGAGTTGCAGGTCCTCATGCGAGTGGGAGTGTGAGAACTGTAGGTCAGAGAGAAAAGGGGGATGGCAGAAGGTTTACATTTCCTTTTAGTAATAGGTGAAGCAAGTGGTGAGGAAAGGTCAGAGGGTAGAAAGGAGATTGTGGTGGAAACAACTGAGTGATCAGATATGGATGGTGTGACAGTAGTATTAGTGGCGGAGAGAGAGCTGGAGATGAATAAGAGATCAGAAGAGTTACCCACTCTGTGAGTAGGTAGGTTATGGATAGAGTGGAGAGCATGGTCACTAAGAAAGGAAAGATTTAAGTCACCGATGAGAATGAGGTGATGTTTAGTGGAAAGAGAATCAAGGAGTTGCCCAAGATCATCAAAGAATGGTCCAGTGGTACCAGGAGGGTGATAGATGGAGATGATGTGAACCGAGTGAGGCAGAGCAATAGTAGAATTCAATGGTGAATTCAAAAGAGGTAGGAGAGGATGGGGTATTGGAGATTTGTGAGGCATTGAGGCGAGAAGAAAGTAGGTGCCCGACACCTCCACCACTATCAGTCAGTCTCATAGAGTGAATGAAGGATAGTTTGGAGTCGTGTAGTGCCGCCAGAACGGCAGTGTCAATTGAAAAACATCTAGGTTTCAGTGATAGCAAGAAGGTCTAGGCAAGGAGAGCTGCAGTGAATGCAGTCAGTGATGAAGGAAGTTTTGTTGCATAAAGACTGAACATACCAGAGTACAGTGTAAAGTTGATGAGGTAAGGAAGTGTAGAGAATTTGAGTTTAAGCGCTGAACACAATGACTGCCTTTTCTGATCTCTTCTTCCATTTTGGGTGGGGAAAGATTCCTTTGGCCCTTTGTCTTTGCGGGGCTTCTACTAGAAATGAACAAGTTACTCTCTTACCTGGTAACGTTCTTTTAATGGGATGGTCCGACGACATATTCCATATCAATGACATGTAATCACCACAGGTGTGCTGCTTTGGCAAATCTTTGCCGTCTGCGTCCTGCGTCGATGACGTTGATACGCTGCCCTCGAGGACCTCCTCCGACAGCCGACGTCACTGGCTGTTATAAGTAGGACGCACGATGCCCGTAGCCTCAGTTGTAGTTTTTTCCCAGAACGTGTGGCACCAGTCTTCTGCCAGTCTTGACACACAAAGCCTTGCGGAAACGTAAGCTGCAATCGCATAAGAAATTCTGTAGCAAAGGAAGGCAGGGAGGGAGCGATATGGAATACGTCGTCGGACCATCCCATCGAAAGAACGTTACTAGAGAGTAACTTGTTCTTCAAGGGGATTGGGTCCTCCGACGTATTCCATATCTATGACAGACTCCCAAAGCAGTACCAATGCAAGGAGGTGGGAAAAGAATTTAGAAAACAGAAATTCAGAATGCCCAATCAAATTGCGGAGTAAAGGACCGCCTTGCCAAAGGTCAGATCCAGCTCAGGGATGGAATCGAGGGAGTAGTGACGTACAAAAGTATGTACCGAAGCCCAGGTGGCTGCATCACAGATGTTACGAATAGAAACACCCCTTTGTAGGGCAGTAGAGGCAGCCATACCCCTGGTAGAATGGGCCCGCAAGCCGACCGGTGGGTCCTTACCCGCCAAGCGGTAACACTCAGAAATAGCCAGAATAATCCAGCGAGACAAAGTCTGTTTCGTCACAGCTTGTCCCAAAAGCTCTCCAGCGTAACCAATGAAGAGTTGATCGTCCACTCTGACCCGGGACATGCGTGAAATATAAAAGCTTAACGCTCTCCTAGGATCAAGCCTATGGAGCCTCCCCTCTACCTTACCAGGATGTGGAGGAGGATAAAACGCCGGAAGAACAACCTTCTGGCCGAAATGAAATTCCGACACCACCTTCGGAAGAAAGGAAGGACGAACTCTAAGGACAACCCTGTCCTTATGAAACACCATGAAGGGTGGCTTAACAGAAAGTTCCTGCAACTCACTCACTCTGCGAGCGGAAGTAACCGCAACTAAAAATACAGTTTGAAGGGTTAACAGTCTCAAAGGACAAGAATGTAAAGGCTCAAATGGAGCACCCATTAGGAATTTTAGAACAAGGTTCAAATCCCAACCGGGCACCTGGAAAGGTGACGGTGGAAACACATTAGTGAGCCCTTTCAGAAACTGAGAAATTAAAGGAATTTTGAAATAAGAACACTCCTCAGACGAGCGCTTAAATATGGACAGTGCCGCCAGGTAACCTTTAATGGTACCCACTTGCAGGCCCTTGTGGGCTAACGAAAGCAAAAAAGACAGAACCACAGGAATGTCACATGAAAAAGGATCCACATTCTTAACCCTGCACCAGTCGCAGAATTTCTCCAATGGCAACGGTACAGAGACTTTGTTGCAGGCCGTCTGGGCGAAAGCAACACCTTCATCACGTCTTCAGGGAGGACCCAATCCTTATGCCTCAACCTTTCAGAAGCCAAGCGTGAAGGTTGAGGGATCTGACCTCCCGTGAGAGCAGATCGTCTCGGTAGGGAAGAAGACGTGGAGGGCCGATGGACAAGTCGAGAAGGTCCGGGTACCACGCCGGGCCTATGCCGGAGTAACGAGGATCATCCGGGAACCGAACCTCCGTAACCTCTGCAGCACTTGCGGGATGACGGGGACTGGAGGAAATGCGTACAGCAGTGGGAAGGACCACTCCACCACAAACGCGTCCCCTAAGGCTCCTCTTGGAGGAAATTTCCGCAAGCAGAACCTTTCACACGTCTGGTTGACACTGGAGGCGAAGAGATCCACTTGTGGGGTCCCCCAAAGGGCAAAGATCTCAAGGAGAATCTCCTGAGCCAGCTCCCACTCATGAGAGATGCGCTGTGCCTGCTCAGAGCGTCCGCCGTCTCGTTTTCGTCTCCGGCCAGATGAACTGCCGAGATCAAAATTTCCTGCTGGATGGCCCAGAACCAGAGCTGCATCGCCTCCCTGCACAGAGGAAGAGCCCCTGCCCCCCCCCCCTTTTTGTTGAGGTAGTGCATGGCCACTGTGTTGTCCGTCAGAATCAGGACATTCTTTCCTTGCATAGTCGGCAGAAAAGCCTTCAGGGCAAGCCTAACGGCCCTCAGCTCCACCAGATTGATTTGGAGTCTAAACTCCGACGAAGACCAACGACCGCTGACTGTCAACTTGTGGCATGAGCTCCCCATCCCGTGAGGGATGCGTCCGTCACGATCATCACCTCCGGCCAGGGTAGCCAAAATGGAGCCCCCCCCTCATCAGATTGCCTTCAACGGCCCACCACAGAAGATCCTGGGCGACCGAGGGCGGCACCTGAACGGTGTCCGACATCCTGCCGGAGGACTGTGACCACTGAATCTTGAGGGCCCATTGCAGAGATCTCATCCGCAAGCTGGCCTCTGGCACCAGAAGAATGCAGGATGCCATGAGGGCGAGCAACCTCAAGAAGTCGAACGCTGGGAGACTCTGGGCATGTTGAAACCTGTGCACCATCTGCTGAATGTGATGAGCCCTCACCTGGGGAGGGAAACACTGCCCCAGGGACGTGTCGAGCACTGCTCCAATGTACTGGAGCCGCTGCTTTGGCGTCAAGTGGGACTTCTTTAAATTGAGGGAGAAGCCCAGCTTGTGAAGGGACTGACAGATGATCCAGAACTTGCTTGGGAGGGCGCGCCCTGATCAACCAATCATCCAGGTAGGGGTAGACGTGAATCCCCCCTTTCCTGAGATACGCTGCCACCACCACCATGAGCTTGGTGAAAACCCTCTGGGCGGAGGTCAATCCCAACGGCAGGACCCGAAACTGAAAGTGCGAGTCGCCAACCGCGAACCTCATGTACTTCTTGTGCTTGGGATGGATCGGCACATGAAAGTAAGCGTCCTTGAGGTCGAGAGACACTAACCAGTCCTGAAGTTGAAGGGCCTGGTGGACTTGAGAGAGAGTAAGCATCTTGAACTTGTCCTTCCCGAGGAGCTTGTTCAAACCACGCAAGTCCATGATGGGTCTCAATCCTCCGTCTTTCTTCGAAATCAAAAAATAAGGGGAATACCATCCCTTGTTCCTCTCCACTACAGGCACCAGTTCTATGGCACCTTTCTCCAGCAGGGATTTTATTTCCTGCGCAAGGAGCGGATCCAGACTCCTCAAAGAGAGATTCCCCGGTGGATTGTCGTGACGTCTCTGCCGGAAAGGAAGACAGTAGCCGTGAGCTATGATCTCCAGAACCCACACATCTGAAGTAATGACACGCCATTCTACAAGATGCTGTGCCAGCCTTCCCCAACCGGCGAACCATAGGACATGGCCTCATGACTGAGCTGAAGCGGCTGCGGCATTGCCTGAGGGTAAAGAGGCAACTGCCCGAGTGGCCTTGGCATCTCTAGTACCTTGTTTTCCACCTCTGGTACTCCTACGGTGGCCCCTTTGACTTGCCGCTCATCTCGATCTACCAAAGTATGAGTAATATCGAAAGGAACCTCCCCTCCATTGCTGTCCCCTAGGACGAAAAGGCAGAGGTTGGCGAACTGCAGCGCTCAACGACTTTGCTGCAGCTTTGGAGGTCTGCAACCTCTCAAGGCTCTCGTCAGCCTTGCTGCCAAAAAGATGTTCACCATCAAAGGGCATGTTGAGAAGCCGGGGTTGTACATCAGGAGCAAACCCCGACTTCTGCAACCACGCAAATCTGCGCATTACGGTGCTCGCCGCAATGGACCGGCTGACGCAATCTGCAATGTCCAGACCCAACTGAACGGATTCACACATGGCATCCTTGCCATCCTGAACAAGAGCAAGGAAGCCATCCCATTCCTCCACTTCGGGAATGTGTTCAGCCGCCAAAGAGACACAATTCCAAAGAGTATGAGTGAAACGTGCTAAGGCACACACAGAGTTGGCTGCCTGTAAAGCCATATCCCCTGAAGAAAACACTTTCTTCGCCCAGCCATCAAAACGTTTGTCGTCCCTATCAGAAGGGATGGTAGGGTACGATGCCTGTTTTGCCGGGACCGTAGCCACCTGCACCACCAGTGGGGTGCGTAGTCAAGTAGCTGGGTAGCTGGAGTTGCTACTGGCTGGACGGTATTTTTTCGGCAAAGACTTGCTCACTGCCAGTAGACTCTCCGGAGTAGTCCAAGCCGCTGCCACCCTTCTTTGCAAGGCCATATGGAATGGCAGTACCGGGTCAGTTGGGGGACCTTGCTCAAGGATATCCATCAGGTCATCCTGCAGAAAATCCACTGGTGGCGCAGACCACCCCAAGTATTCCGTCACCCTCGACATAAGGCATCTTTACGAGGACTCTGCGTGCGTACCAGGCTCAGGCCTACCGAACTCAACCTCCGGAGAAGTGTCCCGACCACTGGCGTCGTGCAAGGACTGACGCAGGTCTTCTAGCTGGCTATGACCAGACATGAGTTTGTCAGGAACCATACCTTCATCAGACCCTTCATCCACCTCAGAGATGTAATCCAGAGGCTGGAATAAATCCCTGGATGAGGGCATAGAAAAAGGCTCAAATACAGGCCTTACTGACATCTGCAGAGCCTTTCTCAGAGTTTCCACCGGTCTCTGGGGCACCTCCGAAAAATCCTCCTCGAAAGGCGTCGAGGGCGTCAACGGAATCGGCGTCGAGCGTGGCGCCGATGGCTTCGACACAGGTCTCGAGGGCGGTGCCCTGAGCGTGTCCTTCGACAGCCTCGGCACCGACAGCGTCGATGGCTTCCTCGGAGGCAGAGCCTCCAGAGAGTCCTTAGACGGTCTCGGCGCCGAAGGCACCGAGGTCTTCATCGAAGACCTCACAGGCTCCGACGGTCTCGATGGCGTCGAGGACCGGGACCTGGAGCGGGCATGGCTAGAGCGATCCACCTTGTCCGACCGGGACCTCGAAGGTTCCCGGTGATCGTGACAAACGCTCAAGCCCGAAGGCATGCGAACAGTGTCTCTAGCACTTTCCCTGCCAGCGTCTTTCGACGGCGCGGACGGAACGTAGCCCTGCGACTGAAAAATCGCCATCATCTCCTTACGGAATGAATCCTATTCCGCAGGAATGGAATGCTTGGTGGGACAAGCAACCCGCCAATGGGTGGAGTCCTCGGACGAGGACGGGGAAGGCGACCAATGACGGTGCTTTCGTGAGTGCCTCGAAGAGGCAGAAGAATGGCGGGAACTGCTACAGGACTGAAACCCCCTGGACTTACGCCGACGATGCAGAGAGTCGCCCCTCGAATCGTCAGTCGAAAGCCCAGTGGATTTCGACTTCCGGGGCTTGGACACCTTACAGACAGAAAGCTTTTTCTTACGCTCCCGCAAGGCCTTTGATGTTAACGCCTGGCAATCGTCACAATCGTCGTTGGCGTGGTCGTCACCGAGGAACCAGAGGCAGGCGTTGTGCGGTTCCGTCAGCTACATCTTGGAAACGCAGTCCCGACACTTCTTGAAACCCGGCCGCGGGGTAGATGAAGACGAAGACATCATGGAATTCTTCACAAACAAACTGGTTCGAAGAACCAATAGAACAACTCAGAAGAACGAGGCGTGCCGAGATCTCCAGAGCGAACACGTTCGCGGAAAAAACGGAACTGAGGCTACGGGCGTCGTGCGGCCTACTTATAACATCCGGTGACGTCGGCTCGACAGAGGCCCTCAAGGACAGCGTATCAACGTCATCGACGCAGGCTCCGAACATTTTCCAAAGCAGCACAGCTGTGGTGTCAGATATGGAATACGTCAGAGGACCCAATCCCCTCGAAACATGTTTTTCAGGACCACTTGACCAAATGCTGCATCTGATCTGGCACCGACGTCCAAGCAATAGTGCTTGTACAAAGCTGATGGGGAGGCAGCAGTGGCCGCCTTGCTGATTGTTTGCAGTGGCATTCTAAAGTATCATGGCAGTCGCCTTGACTCTGACCTCATGAGCGAGCAAGTGTGCTGGCAACTTCTTGCTCTGCCTTTCGTAAGCTTCCTTGAAGGCCAAAACCATCCACCTGGCTATTGAGGCTTTTGAAAGGAATGACTCCCTGGTTTTGG
Source organism: Ambystoma mexicanum (assembly GCF_040938575.1). Lineage (NCBI taxonomy): Eukaryota > Metazoa > Chordata > Amphibia > Caudata > Ambystomatidae > Ambystoma > Ambystoma mexicanum. The sequence goes on along the minus strand of NC_090926.1, from coordinate 916,732,440 downwards.
CCCTCCGAAAGTAACAAACAAGCATCTGATTTATGGAATCCCTTATTCCTGTCCAGTTAGAATCTGAGCGCCCTCCTGACGTCGAGACAATGCAGCACCCCTTCTGCTTCATCCTTCTGATTTTGGAAGAAGGTTGGAAGGACTATTTCTTCGTTGAGGTGGAACGAAGACACGACCTTTGGGATAAATGCGGGTGTACCGAAGCACCACCTTGGCCCAGTGGAAAGTGTTATATGGCTCCGATGCCACCTGGGCCTGAAAGTCATTGATACTGCGCGCCCAGATAAGGCTCACCAATAGCGCGGGCTTAACAAGCAATCTGATGTCTACCGATTCCATGGTCTCAAACGGTTTATGGGCCAGGGTGCCCAGAACCACGATGAGATCCCAGACCGGGTGTGGACCCTTGACAGGAGGGTACAACCTGGTTAGTCCTGCTAGGTGCCTTTTGACCACTGGGTTAGAGAGGGAGAAAACGTTCTTGCCGATGTTTTTGTATGCACCTATGGCTTCCAGGAAGGTTCTTGATATGATAAATTATTTATAACGCGCTTAATATCCAGGTTTCTAGGTGCGGACCCGGGGTGCGATCCTGTGTTGCTCTGAGTCGTCTTGCTTCCAAGGCGAGCACGTTGCCCCTGAGCTATCCTCCACCTGCACCCCCGAGTGTGCCTGATGTGCAGAGAAGGACAGCACATGGTCGTGGGTGCACCCTAACGGGTCTATGCCATTTCCCTTGGCTCAGTAGCAGAACCATGTATGTCCATTTGCTTCTGTATTGGCTCCTAGTGGAAGCACTTCTTGCCCCTTGGAAGATGTCCAAGTTGTCCTGTGACAAATGGAGTTGCTGCAATGTTATGTGCTCAGGAATCAGGCTGCTAGGGCTAACTTCTCTAGGGAGGGGTGGACTACCGCCCCCTCTGCCCCTTGCTGCGATAAGAGTGGATCCAGATCCACTGGGAGGGGATCTAGTGGTTGATTTAACATTTCGCAACAGCTCTGAGAAACATGGTCTGGCAGGCCGCTATCAAAATGAGCCATAGTCGATGCGCCTCCTGACCTTGCAGATGACCCTGCTTATTAACAGAGTCAGTGGGAATGCATACGCCCACATGCCGTCCTGCTGAAGCTGCAGCGCATCCCCCAGTGAACATCTGCCCTGAGCCATCCAGGACGCAAACTGGTGACAGCTCCTGTTGAGCACAGTGGCGAAAAGGCCTATTTTTGGAAGACCCCACTTGTTGAAGAACTCCCTCAGGACCCTCACATTCAATTGCCACTCGTAGTTGTCGACCCCAGGTCTGCTGAGCCTGTACGCCTCTAGGTTGGACTCCCCTGACAGGTGGATGGCCGAGAGCGACATGTTGTTCGCTAAAGCCCATTCCCATATGACGATGGTTAGCCTGCACATGGGAGGAGATCTGATGCCACCCTGTTTGTTGAGGTAGTAAATGCAGGTGGACCTGTCTGTCTAAATGCAGACCGGGCTGTTGATAACCGGAAGGAAAGCTTTCAGAGCAAGCTATATAGCCATAATTTTGAGCCAATGTATGTGCCTGTCCTTGTTCTCTCTTGACCATATGCTATGCACACTGTGGTTATTCAAAGTGTCTCCCCAACCCTCGAGGGAGTAGTCCGTCGTAATGATGTATGCTGGCTGGGGCTGCCTGAATGGTCTGCCCGCCATGAGATTGGTGTTCTTCCTCCACCACCGTAGGTCCTGGTGAAGATGCGCTGGTATGCTGATTAATGCCCCTTTGGAATCAGTCTCCCCCACACAGGGACACTGCTATCAATGCTGGCATCACCATCTTTACACTTTTGAAGGCGTAGGTAAAGGTTTAAGGATGACAGATTTAGGACAACTTGCAGGCCTGTCTGGTTCTTTTTCTGTATTGTGAAGATGCAAGAGTAAAATCCCAACCCTCGTTGTGAAGTGGGGGGGACTTCCTCTACTGCACCGCTCACTAATAGAGAATGGATCTCTGCAAGGAGAGATGGCATCTTAATCCTGGGGATTGGGGAGTGAGGGGGGAGGGGAACTTACGGATTGCAAGGCGGAATCCCTGGGAAATCACAGAGTATCCACGGGTCCACAAACCTTGTCCGCCGGGACTGAAAGTGATGGACTAGCCTGCCCCCCACCAGAGAGCTGTGGATCCTGATGACCCTATCACTGCTCCTTTCCCTCTGAGGCTGGTGCCTGGGAGGGGCACTGGAAGAAGCCCTTGTGCTTAGTCTGCTGTTTACGCCGGTGTTGGCTAGGAGACCTGTCGGGCTGTCTAGTGCAGCGGCCCGGGAAGCCCCTGAAATTACCAAAGGTACAACTTCTGTCAAACCGCGACTGGTTCTGGCTAAAGCTCTTAGAAGCCGGCTTTGCAAGTATAGCCAGAGATTTGACTGTTTGGGAGCTGTTCTTTTTCTTGTGGAAAGTCCCCTTGCTTAAACGGTAGTTCAAGAATACCATCCTGCACAAACATATGGCACTGTGAGCCACAGATGATTCCATGAGATCTTGCAGCGCCACAAAGTTTTCTTCCACAAGAACGGCCCGAAACCTGCCTGTGAGCTGGGAGGTCCGGGAGGAAGTCAGTATTCTCCCTCCACAGTTTCTGGCTTATGGCGGAAAGCATGGTGTTTACATTTGCTTGCTGTAGGCGGAGAGTGGCATTAGAGTAAACCTTTTTTCCATATGCCTCCAGGACCTTTTCCTCCTTGCCTAATAGGGCCGGAGTAGATGAGGAAGTGGAAATCTGAGGTTTAGCGTACATTGTTGATGCTGCAATGACTGATGAGTGTGGATGTGGGTGAACAGATAGGATGAGAGATTCGCCCTCTGCCTGCCTGTATTTAGCATCTAGCCGCTTGTTGGTTGGCTGCGTGAAATGGGGTCTTGCCCAATCCTTCTTTGCCAGAGCCTCCACATCCTTTTGTAATGGTATGCCTGATTTGATGGCTGAGCGGACGGTCAGTACCTCCGCTAGGATCCCTGGCTCTGGCTGCTCCATTTTGTGGCTGAGGAATTCCTAGGTACTCCGCCACTCCAGCTAACCTTTCATGGAAAGCCCTTGCGGAGAAGGAGGTGTCTTGATCCTCCTCATCATGTGTCGTCTGCTGTGTCTTGCAGGTCCGTGGAGTCTGCTGCAGCGTATTTTGGGGGAGCGACAGGTGGCTGAGCCAAGCTGTTAGGCTGAGCGAGGGGTTCTGCGGGCTGCGACCGAGCCCCTGCGGTTTTTGGGACTGGGGACTGCACCGTAGCCTGAGGTTGTACTGTAGCAGGTGGTGTTTGGACTGGAACTGCCTGCTGCAGGAGCATAGGCGGGATCATGTCCTGAATGATTCCCTCGAGTATATTCCTCATTTGCGGTGATTTCATGAGTGTGAGGAATTTGTCTAAAAAACATTCTTCTCACGCAGGTGAAGCGAGCTCCTGCATTGGTACAGCCATGTGGGTCTGCACATACTGCTGAGTTCTCCCTGTGCCGTGCCTGCTCTGGGCGTAGTCCGTGTCCGTGTAGCACCCTTGCCCTGATGTGGTCAGGGAGGAGGTGCACTATGTGACCATAGGAGACCATTCCACCCTTGGCGTGAAATACGACCTTTGGTGCTCGCTGGACATGTGCGCTTCCTGATGAGCCGCTATTTTTCTGACTGCACTACGTGCTGGATGTGTGTCGTCCAATGTACTGGCTCTGGCTTCCACATGTTCGCTTGAGCTTATAGGCTCGGACCTGTACTGCACCCCTGGTGTGGACCTGGGAGACTGTTCGCCCTCGTACATGTTTCTGGTAGTGCTTTCTGTACTGCGTGTAGGCACCTGCTCAGGCTTGCGCCCAGTGTTACAGCAGAGCCCCTCGTGGGATCCCCTGGTACAAGAGCCGTCTGGCCTCTCAGCACTGGGAACGGGAGGATCTGTGGACCCCTCAGCTGTGTGGCCAGTAGCTCTAGGAGCCTTGGTACCCTTGCTGGTAGTAGAGCCTGATAGGCCCCTCCCACTTGGTTGCTTCCCTAGGAATGAGTCACCCTTGCAGAGGTGCTTGAGAGAACAAAATACTTACCTTAGATCCCTGTTATGCTCCAGTGGTGATCTGGAGAAGAGTTCCTTCCACCTAGCCAGCCAGTTCTTTAGTGACCGGGGAGTAAAAGCATCGCTCGCAGAGCAGCCGTCCCAGCCGTGGTATTCACAGAGGCACTGGAGGCAGAGCGTGTGGAGGTCTGATGTAGGAAAGGCTCTGTCGCAGGCCGGACACCTGTAAAGCCTGTCGCTGCCAGTGGTCGAAGTGGGCGGGAGCGGTCAGGAGTGGTGCTCCCCTACTTCTTCTAATTACGTTTTACCATTCATATACTTTTATTTTAAAAAGAAACTGTTCCGGAACGGTTTCGTTTTAAAATAAAAGTGTAGGAAGAAGTTGAAACTTGCACTTTCAGTGCACTGCACAAGACGTTTCCTTTAAGAGCATGCAATTGTGTTTTATTTTTATTGTGCATGGGAGGGGGTATGGTGATGGGGTCTGTGGGGAGTGGTGCAGGTCAGTTGGGAACATAGTTCCACTACTTCTTTTCGTCCACTTTGACCACTGGTCGCGGCCGACATGCGCCGGGGAGGGGCGAGGCACTGGAGGACAGTGTATTTTTATCTCTAACAAAATGAATGGTTAGTACAGGATAAAATAAAGGGACAAATATCTCTGGGGAAGACTCTGATCATGTGAAATTACGAGGGGAGAAAATGGCCTCAACCACAGCATAGGTGAAGCAGGTCCACTCCCGTTGACACGGAAAAGAGGAGTGAGGTGTGACGTTGGTGGGCGGCATCAAGGGAGCACATGCTCCTGGGGCCGCACCCCCACATTCAACTAAATTTAAAGGGGAAATACCATTTCTTTCTGGTGAAAAAGGTTCAGTTCCTGTCCCTAGCGAGGGACGCCCATACAGTATGGAGGAAAGGGGACGGGACGTAGGAGTAAGCCTGCAAAGGTTCCCCGAGTGCCTGGCAGGACAGGAAGTGGGGGAGGTCAACTGACTCTCCCTGCCTCTCGCTCTGCAGTGTGCCTGGCAGAAACCAGCTGAGCCTGGGACACTGGCTGTCCCCCATTTGACAGCCACCGCCAAGTTTGAATGGTGCATGGGACATGATTGCTGGATTCAGCCAGTAGAATTGCCTCTCACCTGGATAAATCCAGAGGTCCTGGAGCAGAAACTCTGAGTCGACCACTGGAACAAGAAGATTCTGAAGACTAGGACAATAAGGACATCGCATGCACTTCCAAGGACCGCCAGAGCCTGTTGAGTCGCAGCTACTGTCCGGATCTCATCAATTCAATCTACAGGGAAGATCTGAAGAAAACTACTTCCTCCCATAGATTAATGAGCTTAATCAGTCTTGAGACAAGCTACAATTTGTGCCATCCCCAGAAGAGCTGCAACCTACCTCATCTACCTCCTGTGTTGCATCGCTGTGAAATGTCTCTGGCAGTTTTTCTTGCAACTTCGAGGGCATCCTTCCAAGTCTGCAACAATTTGTATTTGCTCCATAGAGTTCCCTCACCAGAGGCCAAGAAACTGAGAAGAGTTAACCGCTGTGACAACCATCTGTCCACAAAGCCTGCAGAAGGTTCCAACAAGCCACCACCCTGAAGATCTGCTGCTGGGTGTCCCTCTGTATGAGTGCTGTGATAAGATCTACCAAAGTCATCATCTCCCTGTCACCAGGGCCAAAGTACAGGGGACTGGGTCTGCTGTCGCCTCAACGCTGGAATCGTCCTGCAGCAACACCTTCTTCATTCAAAGGTACTGTTCACCCCTGGTATAACCTACCTGGGGACTATTTATGTGATCCTATGAGTCTGGGGGCTGATGATAGCTTGTATCCTGCTACCCTTCAGGTCTCCATAGAGTAACATTAGGGGGGGGCAACCCTTTGTACTCTTAGCGGTAAAACCGCCTGCCCTTGGACACTGATCCTTGAGGCATCCCTTAAGGGGGTCATCCGAACCTCCCTGAACATTGTTGTAAGCATTGAATTCACATACCTGCACCTCTAGGGGATCCCTCGTGGACCCCAGTACTCTGAACACTGTTTTGCTTCTTCCTGCCTTTTCCTGGCCAACTCCCAGCCACTGGTGGCCCAGTGACTCCTCTGATGTTTGAGACATACCCCAGAGAGGGTTAGAATATTAAGACAGGATTGGGTTGAAGTTATAAAAAGTTATTAAGCGTTTGGAAAGTTTGCATATATGTTTCAGGTCGGTTTACTATGTGATTTGTTACGGTAAAAGCGACTCTAAAGTGATTACGTAACTGCATCTGTGGTTTACCACTGAACGCGTATTAGAAGTGGTCATTTACTGCATATATAGCGGCAATGTAGTTATGGTTAAGTTGCTAAACCCATAGGAAGACCACTTTTTGGACTCTTCGACTTATAACTTTGCTCCCCTGGACGAGTTCTCACCAAACTTTGCTAAAAGGTATATGGCCCACTCTGAAATGCAAAGTTTGGTGAGGTTTGGTCAAGGAGGGGCAAAGTTATAGGGGGGGTCCCAAAATGTATTTTTTTCCCATAGACTGAGTGGAGAAAGAACCTTTCCTCAGGTGCGGCGGCTTGGTCCCGAAAGCGTGCTTTTGTAAATTTGGAGGAAATCCATCCAGTAGTTTTTTTAAAAACAACCAAAAAGTAGGTCCAAAAAAATGTGTGATATCTTGCGCCGCTCCGCGGACACACTTCCCAGTTTGCTCCACGGACAGGACACTGATTGGCTTAGAAGGCAACATGGTGTCTGCGGACATCGGACGCGCCCGCTGATTGGATGGTGAAAAGCGTGAAGTGCGTCAGATTTTTGGAAACGCTTGCCATCTTGGATTCGCGGACAGCAGCTGGTGTCCGCAGACATCGCAGTAAAAACGTATTAAAAAACACAACATTGCACTTGTCAAACTTATCAAATTATCTCTGGGGAGGTGAGGAGTGACGAGGATGGGATGGGATACGGCTGCAAGAAGCAAAAAAACTGGTGTTTTTGCCACGAAAGTCCGCAAACAGTCCTGTGAAGTTCGCAGACACCTCTGCATTACAGGGTTGTTGAAAAGCAGTTATTGGATGGCTTATAACTTTGGAGCCACTTAATTAAACTGCATGACATTTTGCACTAATATTTTTGATTCTGAACGAGTCTGCAAAGTTTGGTGGGATTCTGTCAAGAGCGGGCGAAATTAGAGGGGTGCGGTCCCAAAATAATATAAAGGTTTATAAATGAGGTGCCATTTGACGAATCTACACTTAAGTTGGGGAACTGATAATAGATCTACGTATAAATGCTTTTGCGAAGTTTGGTGGGATTTTGTAAAGAGGGGGCAGAATAAGAATATACAGTAATATACCAAGCACTAGCACTTTAGAAAGAGCGTTCTTTGCACAATCTGGTTAATGGAACAGCATTTAATATGCGTAGAGCACTGTGACATTATATATATACTGTCATAGGAACTAATCAGGTATGATTAGATAGGCAACAGCAATTTATTGGTAAAAAATTGAAGAAAGAAGGTTTACTGTATAATGCTGCATTAGCAGCGTAAACACTGTTGGGCTGTAAAATGTGAATTGGATGAAACTGCTGCACTTTAATTGCTTGCGCAACTCCTATTACTAGGAGCTAATCGGCACATAGATGGGAATTGGTCCCCATTCTATGTAGCCGAATATTAGAATAAGCAACAATGCATAAAATAAGCAGTGTCGTATAGCAATTTGCTATGCAATTCTGTAGGTTTGCTAATTAAGTTGAAACTTGTCTAGCAAAGCTAGCTATTTAAGTTACCCTGTCAAATGAAAGCACAGCTTACCCTACATTCCTCTCTTGCCCTCAGGGCTCCCTTCACCCTCTTTTCTGTGTTCTCAGCAAGTTTCAAGGGGCTAATGGAGAAAGGGAGAGAGAGAGAGAGACAGAGAGAGAGAATGAGAACGAGAGAGAAAGAGCGAGAAAGAACGAGAGAGAGAGAGAGAACAAGGCAAGATTATTTTTTGTTTTCAAATAATTGAAAACCAGAAGTAATCAGGATGATACTTGTATTAAGCTAACTATATCATGTCTGGCAAAGACTAGTATGTGTTAACTTTATTTTTTTTTTAAAAGACAGCCGTGTAATTCCATTTCTAAAAATTGAAGTTTTACATAATGCGTAATTACTGTATCGTCTCCATTAAGGTTTTGATTAGTGTATCTAAATCTCACAGTGTTAACCATATTTCATTTTGTTGGGGATGATGTATCGCATTGATGACTGAACATTTTTGAAAATGTACATGATCACACGGCTAAATGCTTTTGATGGCAAACCTAGTTCTGTGACTTTCTGGTTGCATTAATCTGTGCAACTGGTGCTCAACCCATGAGTGATCCCTACTCCTTGACAGTCTATCTCATCACCCTGTTGCTTTATACCAGATACCCTGAAATTGAGAGGGCAGCAAACATCAATATTTCACGTAGTTTGCCCAGTTCTCCTCTGCACAGAAAACCAAGCAACCCCAGACATGTTTCGGCCTTGTTGGACCTCCTCAGTGAGGTGCAGCCTGGTTCCCTGTGGGGCAGCGAGCAAGGGACCCACGTCTGGGCATACCCTCTCTCACAAGGAGAAACAAACTGACCACAAAAGTGATGGGTGGAAGGTTTCGAATGAATCTAAACCACTGGCAATTGCTCTGGGCAACCTTCCACACCACCGTTTTTTAGCCCGTCTGCGCCATTGCATTTTACAGTCACTCATCCAGGGCTCACAAAGTCTACTCGCAAACTCACATAGTCGAGTAAAGAGCGAGTACCATTTGGAGGGGATGTTTGAAACTTGTATGTAACATTTACTTTGCAGTAAATGTTGAATAAATGTTTCACTGTGCATGGCTGGCCGGGTGGCATCAGTGTGCCAATTATAAAGTGAGTTTGCTATTTTACAGAAAGCACATTTAAATGTGTTGTCATCTGTTGCCATGGGTCGAGTGCATTTCTATTAGGCCAAGTAGGTAATATATGATTCTTGACCTGCAGGTCTAGTTCTCATCTTTTTTTTATTCAACGGTGGTCTCAACAGTTACAGCAATCTCATCCCATCAATACACACAAGTCGACAAACAGATAAGGCATTTACATTTAACGTTATATGGACGCTTCATCATCTGAGAGCAATACACACAGATACAAGCGGAAGGGGCCCAATATGTCTTTTGGTCGGCTTGCCCCCGGCAGAGTCAAAACATATTGTTCCTCACATTCATTGATATATGTAAGTTCGCGGTGGAAAGTGGTCATGTTTGGTGGCATAGGCATAGGTCTAGCAGAATTTTGAAGAAAGTGCAAGGCCTGACTCTGCTCACTAATGTCTTACTTCAGCGGTACACAAAAATGCTGTATTGATGCTTATTTTATTTATTGTGTACAAATAACTTCTTGTGACATTACAAATATTATTACAATATTGCTAATCAAATGGGTTACTTTGCTAATCAAGAATATTTTAATTAGGAAATTGTGCTAATCTTTAAAAACTAATTTATGCCTTGAAGCAAGCAAATTTGTGCATGATTCTCGCATATATCTTGTTTTATGAGCCGCATGGAATGTAGATCGTGTGACTGGGATTAGCCCATTTCGTCATATAAAAATACAGAAACACCATTGCTGCACGCATTATTTAAATGCGACAACATACAATTTCCATTGGCACTTTGCCGCTACACAGCCTTCCAATATGGCGGATTCTATAGCCTGAGAGACCATAGAGTCACTGGTAGATGGGTCAATGAGTTAGTCACACGACACGCACGGCGTGAATGGGCAGAACTAGTCACTAGATCTTCATTCATTCTCTTAAATAAACGCTAGAAAGCAAGTTAAAGGATACAACAAGCCTGAAGAAGCTCGCAAGATGAGCAGAACGCGTGGCGGTTTCCACCCAGTGGGGTGAGTTTTATGCTTAACCTGGTCTGCACAGTCACAAAAGTGTAAGACTTCTTACTGTGTATATGATGCTCATGTTAATATGAATTAAAGGAACAATCGTTTTTTCAACACTAAGTTTGGTGTAGTGTGCTTGGGAATTTTTGTTGCAATCTAACTTTTACAGCCAGTGGAATCGTCCTGACTGGAGTGGATAGATATCATTTTTTAAAATGTTTTCAACCTAGCCCGTTAGCACCCGCTATTTAAAGAGGTATATATATATATATATATGATTTATAGCACGTACTTGAACTTATAACTATAACAGTGAGCTTTAGAGTTTACAAGAAGTTGCTATTGTGGAAAAGGTTGCTTGTTCTTCCTAGGACAGTACCCATCTCAGTCATTAGACATGAGATGGGTTTGCCCTCTATGAAGGCTTGTGCTGATTAGAAGTGGCACCAATTGTTGAGATCTTTTTTGCAAACTCCAAGCTCTGTGATGTTTTGCAACACCTGCAAAGTGGTGATTGAATGGTTCCAGGTGTCCGTAAAGCTTCAGTCCGTAAAGCTTCGGGTTGAATATGATTTGGATCTTCAGAAGGTTCTGGCCCTGTCGTTTAATAGCAAAAAGATGATTTTTTAAAATAGATTGGATTAGGAATAGAGCTTCAGCAATGGATTATAATTTGTTTTATCACTTACACTATGAAGTGAGAGCTTTTAATGTGATGCCCTGTTATTTTATATAACATCCCTCAAGGAAACAGGTCCTAAATGCTATGTTTTAAGCTGAACCTTTTTCTTGTAGAGAAGTTACAGGTGCTAGATTAGGAATTCAACGCTCTTTACGTCTCTATAGGTTTTGCACTCTTTATGTACAAACAACTCGGCACCTTGTAGCAGTCATTTTTTGTCTGAACCTCGTTTGATATTTGTAACCGCTTTGTACTTGATGGAGGTTCATTCAACACAGAGTGGTTTTGGACAAAGATTTTAAATAGTAACAATCCTTCTCTAGACATAGCAGTCTTAAAATGTTTAGAATTGTGATGTATTATATGATTGTATGTTTTTTTTCTTTTGCAAAGGTTTAACCATATGCAAATAAATCAATAAAATAAACGTCTATTTTTATGTAGCTTCTAAGTGTGTTCTAAGTGCTTTTTTGAACCAATGTATGCTGTGAGGACTTTGTACCTAACTACAGCCCTACTGCCTCCTTAGACTAAACCTGGCTGCTCGCCACTCTACAATAGTCTTGGCTAGTACAGGCTGATTCTAAGAGGTGTAACCCTATACACCCAAGGTATATGATGTGATACAAATATAACATTTTACCAAAAGAACGCCTTTTGGCGTGGTAAACATGAACATCTGAAAATAATGTAGTTTTAAACTATTCTGTGTGATATAATTTAATTGACCTGGAGGAGGGTGTAAACGTGGGCAGCTAACATGCTTTCAGAACGAAAATGCCTATTTGCATTTCTAAAGACAGAAACATTAAAAACATCTTCTCGAAAACAATGGTCTCTGAAATGGGCCTTTAATTGTAAATCACCCAAACTTTGAATGCTCTGCTTGTAGAAAGAAACTGTTAAGCACTATTAGTATCCGGCGAGGGTCAATCAGAATGTAACAAACAATTCTGCTTGGCCCTCGCCGGGCTTTACCCGACCGGGAATACCACAGCCGGGATTCCTTGCATTTGATCCCAACGGGGGGCGTGGCAGCCCCTCAACCAATGAGGAGGTTCGAAACAGGGCAATCCCCGCTCTGAGCCTCCACACGGCTGGAGGCTGCCACCCTCCCCAACCAGGGATTCAGGTAAGTTTTTTCTTTCTTCCTCCCCAGTGCCCTGCAAACAATCCCCTCCCCGCCCCACCAACCCCACTTACCTTTTTATTTCTCCTTTTTCAGGAGCGAATGCGCTGGAAACACTTCTGTTCCAAGCGCGTCCGCTCCCAATGGCCGCCACGGGAAGGGAAATCTGACTCAGTTTTCCCTTGCCTAGTGGGCTTTTTTGCTGACATTTATTTTTATTTTATTTTTTCAGTTTCGAAAAGCAGTGTTTAGGAACAGTAAATGCTATTAGTACCCCGGGCTTGCGGGACTGGGTACTAAAAGCAAACACTGGTTTCATTCACGGGTTAGTGTATTTGTGTCCACACTGCCAAATACAAATCTAAATCTAAATTAAAACAGAACCAATTGAACACATGTTGTTTACTCAGCGTTTGTATTGCTTTTGTATGAATTGAGCAACCCATCGACTTCATGCCACGATGTTTACAACTCCAATGAAGTCATTAGCTCTCAGAAGGCTGCTTTGAACAGAACAGTAGTAGGCACTTTGAATGCAAAACCTGATGGTAAGGCTTGATTAAAGTGAGCTCAAAAAGTTCCAAAGAGGAACAGTTTTGGGCGAACAGAGGCAAGAATGGGTGGGAATGGCCAGAAGTATTAGCATGGCCATGGGAAGGCAATATGTGGGCACATAACCAAACAACACCTACAGACTCTGTCTCTCCTCATTTGCCATTCCTCCCTATCTGTGCTCCAATGCAATAGTTTTGGCTTATAGGTGTCTCAAGTGACACCTAATAACCCAAACTAAAAAGATCTCAATAAGAAATGTGCAAGAAAAAAAAATAGTGGTGGGGGCGCTGTTGAGCAGCCTAAAGATGTCTGCCTAGCCTTTCAGCTCCGTGCTGTACCGACGGAACTCTGCGAACTATGGCGATTTCCCAAAGCTCCTGACCCTGGGAAACAGACCACAAACTGGCGAAGGTGTGGAGCAGCTGTGGTCTGACTTTTGTGCGGATTGCTCTCCCCGTTATGAGGAACAAGCTGTTTGTGTTGTGTGCGGGATGTTGATGCCCGCTGCCGCCTTGGGGCTGCGTGCCACGAGGTGCGCTCTCCCGTTTGAGCGCCCTGCTATCCGGACCTGAACAACTGGCCACATTGGACGCTGGGCCCCCGCAGCTGTGCCCGTGTTGCCTGAGCTGGAGCTGCTGGCTATCTCGCTGCAGTGCTGGTTGGGTGGGTGGGAGGTGGTTGGTGCTTGGCCCCCGGTGCGGGTTATAGCACCACAACCTGGAGGTCGGGTCTGCCCGCGCCCGTGCTGCGGCTGTGTTTTATCTCCTGACTCCCGCTCACAAGCGGACTGTGAGTGGCTAACTCTGCTGCCCTCCTAATCCCCACCGGCACTACGGCTGAAGCGGAGGGCTGCCGGAGCAGCTAGCACCCCCCGCAACCATCTGAACATCATACGTGGGTGGCGTCTCTCCGACAGAGGAGTCCAGTGGAGGGCCTACCCGCCACCGAGACTATAAGTGGCGGCTGCTGACCTGATCCGGGGCACCCTCCATCACCCGGGCGCCCACATCTCGCTGCTACGCTGATATTTGAGCTGAACGTCGTGTCCTCCCATTGTATGCCCATTGATCACTGCCTGTGTTTGGTCCCCTCTGCTGCTGCCACGGGTGGGGGTGAGGAAAAGGTATCCCAGAAAAAGCTAGAGGACCTATGCTGACATCCCTGCAGCATCAGTCAACAACGCTATGCAAAGGGCACGTGGTTCTGCGGCAACTACAAGTAAGTGCATGGGCTGGGGTGCGGACAGGTGGCCCCCTGACCTGGCAGATGATCAAGTGCTAGGTTGGTTTGAACACAGTGGGCCATTCAATCTCCCCATGGCTGCAACCTGCTCCTTTGTGGAGGAATCACCCTAGAGATCATTGCATAGCAATTGACTCCACATTGCAGCAGCACCAAGAACACCGGCCCGACGGGTCCCGTGAGCACCGCCATCTTGAGCCAGTGCCCCAGACCCGTGTTATAGCTGTTCCCATAGCCGCATCAATGCACTGTGGCCGACTGCTGATGAGTTGGCTACCAGAGGGCCAGACATAGACCGGCATGGACCATACTGAGCCACTTTACCACTGTCACATCTGAACCGATCTCACGGTCCTGGGCGACCCAGCTCTGCCCTTGTCACCTACGCCCTGAGTCCACTATATAGATACCATTGCAGCCATGCTTCTGCCCCATCTGCGGCTTGACCGAATACATTGGAGTGGGTATCTGTTCACCGCTCGAGGAACCTGCTGCACACCTGAGGCACACACGGAACATGCTCACGCCCACCATCTGGTCCCGCTTAGGGTATGTGGCCTCTACTATGGAGCACGAGTAGCTCTGGTGCGCTGCCCCACAGGTTGACTGTTCACTGTCACTAATCTTGAGGGCTCTAGCGTATTGGATAGATGACCACTGAGAGGAAGACACACAGCCTGAGGTCCTGCCACTCACGTCCACCCACTGTCCTGTCATCTCCCGGCCCTCATGTGAGCTTTCTGGGGGAATTAGCTTCCTTGCAGTATCTTCCTGGTCTGACTGCCTGGGGGTTGGGCCGGTGGCCTTTGTTTCGAACAAACATCCTACGAGCTATGCAAGGGGAATTCACGGCTCTAGCAGCCTCAGTTGCAATCTCCGAATGATAGCCACGACCACATACATCACCGCAGTCCATATCCTTTCAGCTATCTCGGAGTAAACACTCATCTAATCAGATAATGTCTAACAGAGCTTGTGGGGCAAATGAGGTCGGAGCATGGATAAATTTGCCAAAGCTGCACCCAGACCCGAACAGTGGCAATCATTGTCCAACCAGGAGGAAGTGGCAGCACTAATGGACACACCAGCCATTGACCTAACCAGTAAAATGGAATCCATGGCCAAGAACTTTACATCCTTTCATGAAAAGCTGGACGACATAAATGCAAATGTGGCATCGCTGAGGTCCAAGCTGGACCAGCAGGGCACTAGGATCACCGAGGCCGAAGTGAAGATTGGCACTAATGAGGATTGAATACATGCGCTACAGGAAACGGTTGCCACCCTTGCCCGGGCTATGAAATTAGTCAAAGCAAAATGTGACGATTTGGAGTCCAGATCGTGCAGAAATAACATTAGTATCATTGAGGTCCCGGAGAACGGACTTAAGGGACAAATGAAACTGGCAACTGAAAATCTGCTCAAAGATCTACTGGACAACCCCGAACTGTCGTCTTTTTTTGCTGTTGAGTGAGCCCACTACGCACTGGCCCCACGCCCCAAGTCAGGTGATTTTCCAAGGCCCATAATAGCAAAGCTTGTAAGCTACCGAGACAGAGACCACGTACTCCGTCTGGCACGGGAGAAAGGGGAACTTAGGCTAGACTCGCAAGTCATTAGAATTTTCCCACACTTCTCAACTGGAGTGCAACAGGAAAGGCGCCAGTTCACTGGAGTAAACAAAATGCTCAGAGAGGAATGTTCCTTATGCAATATTATTCCCTGCACGTCTCAAGTTCACCTTCAGAAATAAACTCTACTTCTTCACTGTACCTGACGAGGCGGTGACATTTATTGAAGCACATATTCCGTTGAACAACCCAGCAGACCAACTGATTGAGAATGACTGAGTAGGAATGAGGTCTTCCTCCACAGGCGGTCCCTAATACAGGGAGCTGTTATCCTTCATTTTTATGAGTTGCGGGTACCCCGGGCAGTTGGGACCTGCCCAATAGACAGAAAGCTGTATGTTTGGATTGTAGTAGCTGCTCACATTGTAGTGCCTCATTGTTAGCTCCTGATGTCGTATACATGCCATTTGATATAAGGGACATGTTCTTGTTTGCTTATCTACCATACCCTGAGTTAAAAGTACTATACTGCTGGAATGAGAGATCCAGCCAATATCTGCTTGTAAGGTTTCATTAGGCAATGAGGGAAGTCAAAGTTGCCACTGTCTTTTTGGCAATACTGCATGAACTGTGGGAACATGAGCTTATTAGTGGCCTTATATAATATATGGACAAGGATTGAATCCAGACAGGGCCCTCTGCTATAAAGTGTGACAAAAGCATTCAGAAAAAATATCTGTAGATTGAGACTGAAGACAACTTGAACCTGATTCGAACACCAGTATAATTCTCATAGGCCACATTTACCGGTTTTTAAACTTCTTGTTATTAATAGGAAGGCATTATGTCAATTTAATTTTGTACTTATGTGAAAAATGTATATATATTGATATTGTTGCTTATTCAGTTGATTTTTATTACTGTTGATTTTTTATTACTGTGTTTAATTTATTGTGTAAGTTTGATTATGATATGTGTAAAGTTTAAGTTATTTAGACTAAATCACATTAAATAAATATTAAAAAGTTGCCACAATACACAATGCGTAGTGGTACTCACTATGTCCCCTTAGAAATCGGCTACACGGCAGCGGTGCACCCCACTGCGGCTGCAAAGGTTCTTTAGGTAGCTGTACTGCACACAAGCCTCGGTTGGGCCCGTGATGCGAGTGGGCCAAGTTGGGGGAGGCTCGCTAGAACAAAGGCTGGGAGGGAAGGAAGACACACTGCTAGTTGGGGAAGGTTAGTGAGGGCGGGGGGGGAGAAGTTGGGGAATTTTATACAAAAAATGGCAGAAGCGATGTAGCACGACACATAACGTGCGTGCAACATGTTCTTACTGTTTGCACAGTCCTGCATATACCATGCTGGGATGGTTGGGATTTCCCCTGAAGTAAAGACATGCCCAATTGGATAGGGACACGGAATGTCCGTGAGATGGGTACTTTCACTGAGACCTGCAGAATCGCTGTGTACGCTCAGAGGTACGGGGTGAAAATACTCTTAGGCAGGGGACCCATGAAACTGGTGGGAGCAGTCTGGTGCTGCACATAGAAATTCGGTGATGGGAGGCTATTGCTGGCATAGCTGTGGATACGCGAGGGCGTGTAATTTGGGATGTGTCTTGAGGTAACGACATGGCTGTATGAATAATGTCATGGAATGTCCAGGGGATAGGAAACTACACCAAGGCCCATAGAATCACGGCATATGCCCAAAAGCATGGCGTGAAGATACTATTGCAGGAGACCCATGCCCAGGGCCGCCTTGCATCATGCCTGGCACCATCCAGGGGACCCAACAGGTTCTACACGACATATTCCACGCAATCCACGGGTGTATTAACGCTGGTATACAAGTCAATTAAATTCACGCTGAAGAAGAGCCACATAGATTCTGAGGGAAGGTATGTTGTTCTACACTGTCTTATAATGGGCGTAGAGTACCTACTGGTGAATACATATGGCCCAAAGGTGGACACCCCTGAATTCTTTGACGCTGTGGTCTCTCTGCTGATGGGACACATTGGGGTTCCAATAATATGAAGAGAGGACATCAATCTGATATTGAATGACGACCTGAATAGGACAGGGATGGCACCTAGGGTTCTATACCGCACTGCTAGGAGACTACACTCACATATTACATCGCTTGGCATGTAGGATGTGTGGAGGACCTTCCACCCCCTTGACCGGGAGTACACCTACTACTCCTCGGTGCACGATAGTTCGAGGATAGATTTGTTCCTGGTAACGGGGGGAGTGATGGGCCGGGTTGTGGAATCTCAAATACTCACTCATACTTTATCCGACCATGCTCCAGTGATGGTGTTGGTCGAGCTGGGACTCGTCCCGCTTGCTCGCTCCACCTGGCGCTTCAAGTTGGAAGCACTGCTGGATATAGTCTTTAAGGCGGAGATCCTCTCAGATATAAAAACATTCTTCGAATGTAATGTACAACAGGACACTACCATAGGGGTCTGCTGGGAGGCCTTTAAAGTGTACATAAGGGGCATGTCCATCTCCCAGGAGGCGAGAATATTAAAAACTATAAGGAAAGATTTACACTGCTCCGAGGCTAAACTCAAGGAACTAGAGCGTAAATGCGCGAATGCAGCTAGCCCCCTTCAGCCATCGCAAATTAGGAATGAATTGGAGGCATTTGAATTACATGCCCTATGGGAGATACGATACCTCACTCGCCCCTGTGCAGCGAGGAAATATGGGTAAGGTAATAGACCCAGGAGAACACTCGCTAGGTTGGTCCGAGGGGAGGGCGTCAGGCTCCAAATTGACTGCATCAGTGTTACGCTCACCTGATATCCCCGGGGGCGTCTGGAAGGCTCTGAGATCTGGAACCCTGGATGCGTAGTTGCCCAGTGCTGAATAATGAATCTGCAATTACAGAAGGGAGGATTTGTGATAACTGTCTCTAATGGGTGAATCTTCCACCTCCCTCTGACCGATTCCCTTCCCACTGGGTTCTTTTCTCACCTTAGTTATTTGTAGGGTGAGCTATCCGTCCTGCGTTTCTTGTGTAGGGGCGCTTGACGTTTGTTGGCGAGCTGCCCGAGTTGCTTCACTGGTGCAGTACGCCTTCCTTGGGCCCAGGCCTGCTGTGACCCCGAATCTTCTGGTAGGCAGGTTGGTTTGTTAATTGTAAGTCTTTGTTCTGTTTATGTTGGGAATTTGTTAATATCTTTATCTCCTATTCAGGTGCGAAGGTCTTGATGCTGGAGTGCCGTATGGAGAGGCACGTTTTCTAGGTTAGAGAATGCACGAAGCACTGCGCCTTTATTGTCTTTTAAAGCTAACCTGTGTTTTCTTCTTCTCCTCCTCACAGGCCGCTGTGGTGCTTTGAGTGGATGAGAGCACAATGAAAAACAGGACCCCGGAATCCGTTAAGGTAAGTACAGCGCTGTGCGTTTTTTTAATATTGAAAGCGAACCTGAATATGTCTCTTTTCCTTTGCAGATGTTGCTGTGATGCTCTGGATGGAAGCGTGGCATAGCGCGATGGAATTCAGGTAAGACTGATGGAATTCGATGTTTTGGACGCACGCGTTCTAATATTGTTTTTCCCTTTCTCGTTATTGCAAGTCGCAATGTTCGAATAGCAGCTGTGGTAGCCGTTCGCCGGAAGTCCTTAAGCTAGTACTCACAGGCGAGTGATGTTTCTTCTTCTCTCGGTTTCCAGATTGCAGCCCAGTTGAGATGCTGAGTGCTGGATGGTGTTTTCTCAGGTAAAACAGAATAATCTTGTTCTTTTTCTTGCAGGATTTCAGGAAGATGCTGAAGACCAGGAGCTGGACACGGTGAGCGTCACGCTGCAGGTTGCACAATAACACGAAGCGTGTTCTGCGGTCATGGTGTGGTTTATATAGCGCAGGTAAAGTAGTACCAGGGAAAGTAGTTCCAGGCCTACCACACCCAAAACACTAGACCGCATGGCTTGGTTCTTAGGACTAGACTGTGTTGGTGCTTCCATGTTGGATTTAAAGGCCCATGTACATGAATGGGACCTAGTTTGAACAGCCCTTCCTTCCTACATATGAACCTGGTGCCAAAGGCGCCAGGACAGCCTCCAGGAGCCCTTTTGCAGTGGTTTTAAGGCCCTCCGGGTTCTGGTGGGAGCCTGCTTGTGGCACAACTTGTGCCCCCTCACAGTGGTCATGACAATCAGGGATTCACACGGTGCTCAACATTGGTCAGATCAACAGATATTAGAAAGTTTCTCTAATTTTTATGCCAAACTGTACACGCCATCTCACGAGCACAGCATACGTGACATCTGCGTAATCCTTGACCAAATCCCCATGACATATATTTCTCAATCTACTAGGGAACAACTAGATATGCCGATTGAACTGGATGAAATAGTCAACGCCATTACTGACCTTCCGAAGGGTAAGGCCCCTGGTCCGCACGGACTCACCTCGGAATTCTATCAGGAACATGTGGCACTATTGGCACCAAGGACGCTGGAGGTCTGGTCCGAGTCGCTTCATGAATCCACCCTTCCTCCATCGCTGCGCGAGGCAATTATAACAGTCCTTCTGAAGCCTGGTAAGCCCAGCGATGAGTGTGGGTCCTATACGCCGCTGTCACTTATGAACATTAATGCCAAGATATTCGCCAAGACTATTGCGAACAATGCCAAGACTATTGCGAACAGGTTCCTCCCGATCATGCCACATCTCGTACCAGAGGACCAGAGCGGATTTGTCCCCGGGCGATTGACAGCCCTCGACATCAGACGGCTCTGTAATGTCATGTCCGGGATAGATCAGGGGGCTTCTGCCGTCGTGGTCACGCTCGATGCCCGAAGGCATTTGACATGGTCTCATGGCAGTACATGTGGCAGGTCCTGGAGAAAATGGGGGTAGGCCCGTCCATGATTCAATATATTAAATTACTGTACACATGTCCCACGGCCAGAGTACTGGTCAACTCGATGACCTTGGCGTCCATCACACTACTTAGAGGCACCCGACAGGGCTGCCCATTCTCCCCCATCCTATTTGCACTGATCATTAAGCCGATGGCTGATTATGTCAGGGTGAGGCACTCCCGTAAAGGTATACGCTTAACGGATGCCCTGAAATAATATCATTGTACGCAGACGATGTGCTGCTATTCGTTAGAGACCTGGCTTCTCATCTGAATCCTATCCTTCGGGGCATAAAAAAATGGTTACCTTCGCCGGCTTCACTATCAATTATTCTAAATCTGAGATATTCCCGCTCAGCACCTCGACTCAGCAACCAATGTGTGAATATCCTCTCCGCTGGTCACTGGGTGGCATCAAGTATTTAAAGGTTCAGGTATCACTATCCAGGTCGACCCTACTGACTGATAATTACACTGTGGCCGCACAACATTTTGAGTCAAAAATACTGAGATGGCGATCTCGCCCCCTGTCACTGGCTGGGAAACTGTCCCTATCAAGATGATATTGGTCCCAAAACTCCTTTACATCTTCACTAACGTCCCAATACGGCCCAGGAAAAAATACTTTGATAACTTACACAAAAGAAGTGCACAATTCCTATGGCATGCAGGCGCGGTCCGGAAAAAGTGGGAACACATGACCTTACCCTAGGAGAGGGGGGGGGCTTTACCGCCCCCGACCTGACTCTATATTTGTTTGCGGCTCAAGCCCAACATGCTACGTACTGGCACAAACACCTAACAGCCCCGCCTCATGTCAAACTTGAACACACCATGTCACTAGTCCTTCATCGCAAGTATGAAACTAATGTGGTGGCTGACCCCATTGCATCCACACTAATGGCGTGCCACTGGCTTCTTGATATGTAGTCAGATCCACGCCCCTACTACAGATGGCTCTCCATTTGGGAGTTTCCAGGGCTCAAACCCACACATGATAGGCTTCTCTCTCACCGGTGCCAGGAATTAGGGTACCAAGCTTTATCTGATCTATTCCCAGAGGGTAAGTTTATCACTCCACAAATGTGGTGTCCCGGTCACCGCAGATCGGTACTGGAGATGTTGCAATACTACAGACTGCGTGCGGCAGTCCATGGCATGTGGTCCTCCTACCCGACAAAATGCTAGAAACAGCCGAATTGCAATATATAGCCAGCTCCAGTAATAGTCGTGAGGTAGTCTCTTCCATATACAAAAAACTGCTGACAAAGTCTCCAGCAAAACAGAAAGGTGATGGCTGGAAGGTTTTGAATTAATCATAACCACGGGCAAAACTCTGGGCAACCCTCCAGACCATTGTTTTTCAGCCTGCCAAGCCATTACAGAAGGGGAAAAACCATATGCAAATCAGGCTTGGTCCTACCCCAAAAGGGGCAGTCCAGCCCGACTGCTAGGTCACATCCCTTCTGCTCGAGACCACAAGCATCACCACACATGTTTCAGCCTTGTTGGGCGTCATCAGTGAGGAGTAGCTTGGGTCTCTAGGCCCGGCAGACTCGGGACCCACGTCTGGGCATACCGGTCCCACTCGGGGTGACTTCAGCAAAACAGAAAGGTGATGGCTGGAAGGTTTTGAATTCATCATAACCACGGGCAAAACTCTGGGCAACCCTCTAGACCATCGTTTTTCAGCCTACCAAGCCATTACAGAAGGGGAAAAGCCACGACCCTAGCCAGGTTTCACTTCACCATTGCTAGTGGTTTTGCAGGCTGCCGCAGATATACTGCTCCATTCCATGTGCTGTGCTATGGACATCCCGACTTCCTGGAAGAAACGGGGTGCTGAACCGAGTACTAATGATCCCTTGTGCTGCAACCTTAACATTTGACAAACTGCTATTTTGCTTGGCCACACGACCTAGAAATATGGTGATAAAGATATAAAATGATGAATTAAAGAAGTTTGGTAAATTCATCCATCAGCACACAGAGGATACTCGGACAATATGTAGGGACAATACGTTCGAAAGAGAGTGAGAACATAGCGAGTCGTGCCTCAAAGAGATTACATCAAAGTTGCTAGAGTAACATATAGGACAAGCACGAGCCAGTGCTTGCGGTGAAGTTCAAGGACCAGGTACAGCTCATCGAGGAGCATAAACAGAAACGTGATAAAAAGAAAGGACAGTAAATAGCAATTCAACCTGTTTGCCTTGGAGTGCAAACCTTTAGACAAAGATACACTGTTCCTGAACACGCACAAACAATATGTAATCCAGTTTGAACTGCCACAGACAGATCTCGTGCTGCAGTTCCAAGAATCCTATCACACTTTTCTCAGTATGAGCTCTGCCTGCACCTCCAGCCATATCGCAGAGATAGGGAGACCATTCCCAGGCAAGACACTAAGTGCCCAGAACATAATCGGCTCACTCTTTTCCATCCTACAACCTCACCAAACACTAGTATCATAAAACCGACAGAAGAAACAAATATATAACCAGGTGAGTCTGCTGTTTCGTATGTCTGCATCTCTCCCCATTGAATTTCTTCTACTAGAACTGTCTCTTATGCAAATCACTGGAGTCTATGAATATAAAATGTCTATGATGTACGAGAAATTACTCCATGTTTTGCTTAGGTGAAATTCAGGGTGACCTTCACGGTACCTGATGAAGAGTAAAAGTAGGGGTGCGTTCAAACTGTTAATTTCTTATGTTTGTTTATTAAGTGAATTAAAGTAACAGCAACAAAAGATGACGTGTTCAATGAAAAACGCACAGTAAAACACTTTCAAAACGCGCGAGTGTTGTTCCCAGAAACAGCCACTTGCGTTTATCTCCCTTGCCGCCGGAAAAGGATTCAAAGGACACTTCACTCTTTTAAAGGAGATACTGAGATGACGATGACGCGGGCAATTAAAGAACATGTATTTGTGAGCCCACAGTGCGAAGTGGAACAGCCCTAGACGCCTAGTGACAGCTAGTTCCATGTGGATGATTTGCACAGTGCACATGTACAACAAGGGGGCGGGGTTGGGCACAAACAAATAAGGCTAAACAGGCCAAACTGGGTTAAGTAAACATATACCAAGCGTTTTGTATTTATTACAAATGTGACATTAGGCATGTTCAGAGTAGTTTTAATTAAATAAAAGCTTTGCTTAAGTTGATATACATCCTGAGAAGGTAACTTAAGTTAAACATGCCCCTTAACGTGCAAAAAGGCCCCCATAAAGTCTTCCAAGTGTATTTCGTCATGAAAAGTGTTTTACTGTGCGTTTTTCATTGAACACGTTATCATCTTTTGTTGCTGTGAATTGCATTTAATTAATAAACAAACATAAGAAATTAACAGTCTGAAATCCTCCCTTCTTTTACCCTTCATCAGGTACCGAGAAGGTCACCCTGAATTTCACCTAAGCAAAACACACATATTACAAGACCACCATAACAGTTCAAAGGTCTCCCGTAGAAACCACTCCGTGTTTTAACAGGTAATCCATATCAATGTTCCATCTAACCCTTCTTCCTTACTTGAGTGTGTAATAGAAGGGAGGCACAGGGGATAGGGAAAGGGAGGCCCTGGTCATTTAGCAGTGCATGGGGAGGGGGTCTCACTTCGTCCCCAAAGAGACGTTTACAGTTTTCATTTGGACTATACCTCCACTGTGCACAACGTCAGTGTGG
Source organism: Ambystoma mexicanum (assembly GCF_040938575.1). NCBI lineage: Eukaryota > Metazoa > Chordata > Amphibia > Caudata > Ambystomatidae > Ambystoma > Ambystoma mexicanum. Next base: position 916,708,732 of record NC_090926.1, on the reverse strand, counting down.
CTGAAGATTAAATGCTATTGAATTTAAAGTCATGTATGTGAACTGAACTGTTGATAATGCAGTTAATCTGGGCCCAATCAGGAGTGCACATCTGATGTTAATATGTTCTAATGGAGAAAGCTTCCTGGGTATCTCAGAAGGTTTAATGACTGTTGCTGAGATGTTATTAAAGCGGCCTATAAGTGGTATTTTTTTTCTTCAATTCGCTATAAAAAAAAAAGATGTGCTTTAATAGGCACGTTCGACCAGATAGGACTAATGGCTTGCTTATGTTCAGGGTGAGGATGCGGCTCCCAGGGTGAAAATCAAACCTTGGAACCAACATATACATTTCCTAATAACTGCAGTCAGAATAATATCAACTATAGTGTATCATGTAATTAAATGCTAGACTTAAAAATGGCCTGGTATTTGCCAGAAAATTCACACTACAAATATAGATTAGATTAAAAAAATTGTGGCTTTAAATTTAAGCAAGAGCTTTCTATGTGAAAATTAATTTCGGTTATTTCATGGTAAATTGTAAGCAGCACATATATCAAATTCTGTGCCCAGCATGTAGGAAGCCCACTTTCAACACATATGGCACCCACACGAGTGATATTCATGGCCCATTTATTCTCATGGTGTCCATTTCAGGCCGGATTAAAGGACTTTATATGACGTGATAGATGAATGGTCAAATTAGCAGCCTAAATAATGTTGAAGAGTGTCTTTACAGGGATGGGGCGGGTAAATCCCCAATGTGGGGTGTAAAGCAGCAATAATGGAGGACAATTGCCCTACTTTGACCCTCTCCTGTCTCCTCCAGAAATGTATATGGCTTTCTCCAAACTTTACTGCTATGGGTAGGATGTCACTGGCAAATGTTTGGCGATTGCATATACAGTGAGCAATTTTATAGGTCGCCAAAGTGGTATCTCAATGAAGACGACACTATTGTTATACTCCTCAACAATTGCATCATGTATGCTATATGGTGCGGAAGTATGGGGACATACATTTACAAACAAGCTAGGTAAACTAGAAGCAAATATTATGAGAATGCTGTTTTGTATGTCTGCATCTCTCCCCATTGAATTCCTTCTACTAGAACTGTCTCTTATGAAAATCACTGGAGTCTATGAATATAAAATGTCTATGATGTACGAGAAATTACAATGTCTTATTAACACGACCATCATGAGTGTGATGATGAATAGTTTTGTGAAAATGTCTAACCCGGTTCAGATAGGGACCCTGGGTCAGCTCTTTGTGAAACATAAGAAATGGGTCACTGACAATCAGAATATAAATAATACCATGTCACTTAGCCAAAAAAAAAAATACTGCTGTAAAAACATCATACAAGAGCATTATCGTGAGAGAGATATAGTACATTTTGCAATGATGTCCAATAGTGGAACCTTTATAGCATATTGGCTAGTAAGACCAAATCGAGGTACATATGTTTATGCCTATATTAATACTGAAAGCATGAAAAATTACCTGTTGTGCAAATTTAATCGGGCTGAAGATATGGAAACAATTGGAGGACGCAAGCACTTAAAACGCGAGGAGCGCCATTGTAGTTTATGCGGCAATAATGTACTGGGATCTGTTGAACACATGTTATGTGAGAGTTTGGACAAATTGAGAACAAATGCGAGCATACACAAATAGGGGTCAAAATCTATCACCAGCAGACATGTGGTTTGATTTGATGTGTGGCAATGATGTCAATGTAATCTATCATGTAATGCCGTTTTTTAAAGAGATCATGGTGATTCTTAAACTGTTATCTGAGTGAGTTATCCGAGTGAATTACGTCTTAAACGTTATGGTAAGAAAAGTTTAGTTGTATCGTATATTTTAGCCTTAAAGTTGATATTTTTAAGCTGTATGTACATATGTTTATTATGTGTTGTGTGTGTTTTTGTACACAGCTCTGTGTGGCTATATGTATTAAAATAAAAAATAAATAAAAAACTAGGATGTCACTGTGACAATTTGTCAGGCACGGCAGGGGCTACGTTTCACTGCAGAGAGCGATTATGTCCAGAATCCTTATTAGGTTTTGGCTACTAAGTTGTGCTAAAGCGCCACCTTACGTGCAAAACGATTGTCATGGGAATGTAAGAGGGGAGATGCAGTGGCATATGAGGAGGGACAGCGCATGCAGACGTAGTTCAGTTATGAAACCATCCGGTAATCACCAATAGGATTGCTAATGCCTATATATGCATTCCCACCCTTTCCCACCCATCTCTGCCCAAAATCCAACCCCTCTCTGGCCAAACCACCCACCCGGTTTCTTTTGCTTTCTTGTCTTCTCTGTTTGTGCATGTGCTGCTCTCCTGTGCTGTTCATACATGTCTACGGTTCACGGGTTGTAAACCTCTCTTATACCTTTACCAAACACCGACTTTTTAAAATATGCTTGAATTCCCAAAGCATATGCTTTTTTAATCTTTGAGGGTCTTGAAGCATAATCTCATTGCCACCACGTTGATAAAAAGGGTGTGCTGAGTTGTGCATGGAGAAGAGACAGCGTAGACAATGTATGATTGTGTAATTTGTGACTGCGCTTCGGCAGGTCAACAGATAAAGGTATTTAGGGTGTTCAGTTCCATCGTGCCTGCGTAGGAGCGAGCAGATCTTTAAATTCTGCAGTGATACAATGGAGCTTATGTTCGTTGGGGGCGTAAGTTAATAAAGGGCATAAAAGCCTTCAGTTAGGCTTTAACACCTTACATTCACATCACGCTCCATTTTCAATCATTTGTATGGAGGCGAGGAGAGGGGGGGGAAACGCAACTTGCATTTCCGCCACCTTCCTTCCTTTCCGCCATACAAATGCTCCAGCATTTGACCGGCATGGACTTTCATTCCGGCGCAAATGTTGGAGATCCCTATGGGGTCTGCCGGCTTTAAGCGGGCAAGCCGCACAGGGATTCATTGCAAACACTTCCTGATATGCTTTCACTGCAAGCAGCATCTAGAATTACAATTCAACACTGTTTGACACGCGAGCATGGCAGGCAACGCTTAATTTTAATTGTGAATGCTGCTTACCATGCGTTTACTCACTTTTCACATTCGAGTGTAAAAGTGTGGGGCAAGAGGCAGCATGCGTGCATATACGCCGCCTCTTGAAGAAAATTTGGCTGTGGGGACATGGCTATGCCTAAGTGCACACGTACACGGTCCGCCATCAAATTACGAACTGGAGCAACATGAGCTCCAATGGGTCTGCAACCTGGTAGCTTGTAGGAACATAGTGTGTATATCCACTGTGCTGTCAGGCAATTTTAGTACTAGGTTGGTAAATGGAAAAGGAAAAAAATGCTTCTTGTTCACCAGATTTGCGACTTGTAGGTGTATTTGAAACTAAAAGAACAGTGCATATGTTCTGCACCGCCTCTCCAGGCTTGGACTGGCCTATAGGGCAATGACCAAACGCAAAATGCTAGTGTGGGCTAGTTTTTTTGGTCAAAGTGGGCCAGTTTTCTGGCCCATGTGGGCCAGTTTGATAAGTTACTTCACCATGCAGCTAGAAGTTTTGACCAGTGTTACTGAATAAATATCCAAACATAAATAAATCAATGTTCTTTAAAATACACAATTTGCATCACATTTTATGAAAAAACTCCCCCTCGGGTACTACTCAAACAGTCTGTAACAAAAGGAATAAATTGCCATTTGCAACTTTGGGCCACTTTTTCATTGGTGTCCGTGACAATGGTCTCTTGAGGACAGCTCAGGGGCAACGCGCAAGACGACACAGTGCAACACAGGTTCGATCCCGGGTCCACGTGTAGAAACCTCTGGGTATTAAGCACGTGATAAATAACCCAGAGGTGGAAGGCCCAGAGGCATAAGGTGGGAGGTGGGCTTGTAGGTAGGAAGCGCCACCCCCACACGGAAATGGACAACACTTATTCGGTGCGTTTCCCTGGCACCCATGTGTGCAAGCAGGTGCCCAGGACAAATAATACAAAGGGGACTCAGACTACTGGGCGCCGGGTCTGCTGGAAGGTGGCTGGGACAGCTAACATTCACCTGTCCAACAGGTGGTCACAGCCCCTGACAGCCAAGATCAAAGGCCCCCCTGCCATCCAGAGGGAAGGGAGGACACAGGGCATTTGATGCAACAAAACCTGCCCTAGGGCCGTTTTTTGGCCTATATCTGTGGAGGGCAGGGTAGCCCTTCTCAGGATTATCTTCCTCCTGGCACTGGGCACAGCTACAGGGAGGACAGGCACAACTTCTGCAGAAACAAAACATCCTACCCACCCAGAAGAAGTGCAAGGGGTAGGTAGCCCCAACAATAAAGGACACACTGGATACATAAATCAATTCAAAAGGAAAAGAGGACCCAGCCCAAACGCCTCAAAAGAGGCTTACGAAATAAGTTCACATCTGACATAAACATGCAAATGGAAAGAGTATAAATTAGACACAGAGCTAACGCCTCGCAAGAGGCAATGAAAACAAGGAAGTATGCTGGACAAAAAATAAGGAAACAAGTGGCAAAAATAAATACGACAAGGCTCAACGCCAAGTCATTGTAAAGTTGTGGTCTTTTCTGTGAAGTGTGACAGGGATCAGCCTCGAGTTGGCCCTTTGGTGGAGTAGGGTCCCCGTTCACCTGATCCCATATTCCCCAAAATGTTTTTACCATTCTGTTTTTGTTGTTTGATTTTTTTTAATGCGTAGTTTATTGTCTAATAAAGCTTGCGGCTGAAGTTTTTCCACCTTACCTGGCTGTTGGTCTCAGGATTATTGTACCCAATGACCAGATATGAGGGAAGGGAGTTTTTGTTCTTGTATTCTGACTTACCTGCACAGCTTCCCCGCACTACAACACTTCCAGGCTTATTACAATTGCATGCCCCATTCCGACGATGTGCCAGGTGCATTCCTTAGCTTTGTTTGATGCAATTCAAGTTGTGCTCTGAATGCGGTGGCCAATTGTCCCAAATTCTCCCAGATTATCTTGCTTTTGCATATACCGTCCAGCATTTTGGGCAACAAAATGTTGAGTCTCATGTGAAAATCTGGACGGTTGGTTGGAATGTTTGTGTACCAAGTTCCAAGTCTATGCGAGACCAAGGCATGTCCTCATTTTTATTCGATTTCAGCTGCCCTTTCCGCTTTGATATATGATAAGATATTTTATTTATATCGCGCTCCTACACAAGTGTTTCAGAGCGCGACCAGGCAAAGGGAGGGGAACAGAGGAGAACAAAAACAACGATCTTACTAGGCCCATTGACATTGAGAACGAAGTGCATGGGAAAAGGAAAAAGGGGGAAGTGCATAGAAGGGGTAAGAGGTGGAAAGTGCGGAACAGAGGAGAGAAACAGAATAAATAAATAAAGGTGGAAGTGCAGCCAGCAAGTGGCAAGTGCTAGGTTAAGCAGATAGGGTATATCTGATACGTGCAGAAGAGAAGTGGGTCAGGGGCTATATGGGTACAGATACAGAGCCCAGTGGACGGGGTGGCCCGGAGGCAGTGCAGGAAGGTGGCAAGGTGAGCAGGTACCTGGGCCCGAAGGACAGAGGGTGGCCAGGTGCACGGTGTCAAGAGAGAAAACAGATCAGCAGGGTAGAAGACGGGCAAAGGCAGAAGCGAAGAGAAAGGTTTTGAGATGCTTCTGGAAACCAGAGATGCTTCTCCTCAAGTTTCAAGGTGGCAAGGAGGCTGTTCCAAAGGGAGGCCCCAGCCGAAGAGAGATCTACCCCAGCTCGTTTCTTTGCAAAACGACTGACCCTGAGGGAGTTAGAAGTAGAGGATCGAGGGCGTCAAGTGAATCGGCGCCGGCGTCGAGAGAACAGGCATCAGCGCCGAGAGGATCGGCGTCGAGTAAATCGGCGTCGACGTCAGATGCAGCGCCACCAGCATCGACGGCGTCGACACAGTCCTCGAAGCCGGAGCTCAGAGCGTGTCCTTCGACGACCTGAGCGTTGACGGCTTCGACGACTTCCTCGGAGCCGGAGCCTCGAGAAAACCTGTCGACGCCCTCGACGCCTCAGACGTCGATGTCTTCCTCGAAGACATCACAGGTGCACACGGTCTCGAACGCGTCGAGGACCGGGACCTGGAACGGGTACGTCGAGAACGAGTCCCCTTGTCCGAAGGGGACCTCTCCCGTGACTCGTGCCGACCACTCTTGCGAGCGGTGTCTCTCGACCTCTCACGGCCGACCCCACTCGGGGGCGCGGACAGCTTAGTACCCTGCGACTCGAGAATCGCCAGCATTTTCTTCCCGAAGGAAGCCCATTCCTCCAGCGTCGCACGGCTGGTGGGGTAAGCGACGTGCCAGGCAGAGTACTCAGAAGAGGACCTGGAAGACGACCGCTGTCGGCGCTTCCGAGAATGCCTCGAAGAGGCCGAGGAGTGGCGAGACCGACTCCTAGAAGGAGACCCACGAGACTTCCAACGACGACGCGGAGAGTCACCTCTCGAATCATCCGTCGAAAGCCCCGCAGACTTCGACTTCCGGGGCTTGGACACCCGACCTACCGACAACAACTTCTTACGTTCTCGTAAGGCTTTGGACGTGAGAGACTGGCAGTCGATACAGTCATCCGTGTTGTGGTCCTCCCCGAGGCACCAGAGGCAGGCGTCGTGCGAGTCCGTCACCGACATCTTGGACCCACACTCCCCCCACTTCTTGAAGCGCGGACGCGGGGTCAAAGACGAAGTAGAAGACATCTTCACACAAAGGATTTTCTCACAAAAACAACAGGTTCGAAGAACAGAGAGGAACAGAACTCCAAAGAGTCGAGGCGTTAACCGAGATTCATGAAGCAACACATTCGCGGAAAAAACGGAACTGAGGAAAAAACGGAAGTAGGGCGTCGTGCGTCCTACTTATCACATCGGATGACGTCGGACGTCAGAGGAGGTCCTCGACGACGGCGCATCGACGTCATCGACGCAGGAGCCACAAAAAAGTTTCCGAAGCAGCACAGCTGTGGTGATTACCTGTCATAGATATGGAATACGTCGGAGGACCCAATCCCCTCGAAGGTGCCTGCCAAGCCGGCACGTCCGCTGAGGTTACTTCAGAGGTACAGGTAAAGGAAGTACACCGAAGGCCGGCCTGTGGAGGCCGCCGTGGTTGCCCTGTGGGAGCTCAGAAGGGGCCTGCCACACCGGTACGTGTGTTGGGGTTACTGCAGAGGTACAGGTGAAAGAAGCACACCAGAGGCCGGCTGGTGGAAGCTGCTGTTATTGGCATGTGGGACCTGAGAAGGGGCCTGCCACGCCGGTACATACTCTGGGGTTATTGCAGGGGTAATGGGAGCACACCGGTCAGAGGCCGGCAGAGTTGCCATGCGTGAGCTCAGAAGGGGCTTGTCACGCAAGCATGTGCACTGGGGTTACTGCAGAGATAAAGGTAAAGGGAGCACACAACCTAGGCCGGCATGGTTTCCATGCAGGAGCTCAGAAGGGGCCTGCCAAGCGGACACATGCGCTGAGGTTACTGCAGAGGTACACGTAAAAGGAAGTACAACGAAGGCCGGCCTGTGGAGGCCGCCGTGGTTGCCATGTGGGAGCTCAGAAGGGGCCTGCCACACTGGTACGTGTGCTGGGGTTACTGCAGAGGTACAGGTAAAAGAAGCACATTAGAGGCCGGCTGGTGGAAGCCGCTGTTGTTGGCATCTGGGACCTGAGAAGGGGCCTGCCACGCTGGTACATACTCTGGGGTTACTGCAGAGCTAATGTGAGCACACCGGTCGGAGGCTGGCAAGGTTGCCATGCGGGAGCACAGAAGGGGCTTGTCAGCAAGCACATGCACTGGGGTTACTGCAGAGGTAAAGGTAAAGGGAACACACACAACCGAGGCTGGCAGGGTTGCCATGCAGGAGCTCAGAAGGGGCCTGACACACTGGTACGTGTGCTGGGGTTACTACAGAGGTACAGGTAAAGTGAGCACAACAGAGGCCGGCAGGGTTGCCATGCGGGAGCTCAGAAAGGGCCTGCCAAGCGGGCACGTGCACTGGGGTTACTCCAGAGGTACACGTAAAAGGAAGTACATCGGAGGCGGGCCTGTGAAGGCAGCCGTGGTTGTCCTGCGGGACCTCCGAAGGGGACTGCCACATCGGTGTTTGTGCCAGGGTTACTGCAGAGGTACAGGCAAAGGGAGCACACCGGAGGACTGCAGGGTTGCGACGAAGGCGCTCAGAATTGGCCTGCCAAGCCAGCATGTGTGCTAGGGTTACCGCAGAGATACAGGTAAAGGGAGAACACTGTAAGTCGGTGGAGGCTGGCAAGGCTGCCATGCGGGAACTCAAAAGGACCTAGAGGTGTTATGGTTGGCTGTCTGATAGTCACAAGTGTGAAGTGCACCCCGAAACAAGAGGGACTTCTGTCACAGTTTATCAAGAAGACAGTATGCACACTCAGCAGTCAAAAGGCACAGGGGTACATGGCATAGATAAGGTAGGACATCAATGATGTGTGTTGAATGGTGGAATCGATGAAGGATGGAGTGTGGTTTCTCCTAGTAGTGATGCACAAGCCTGGAAGGCAGGGTGCCAAATGTGCGATGGCCATAGGTGAAAGGTTTTCTCCTGGTAGCAATAGCAGAGGGGCAGGAAGTATTTGTCAAAGGAGCCTGGTAGGCCATAGTTGGACGAGATATGGATGATAGGCCTGGTTGGCGTTTCATCGCAGGTGCACCTCTGGTTCCGTGTACAGGCCCAACAGTTGGGCAAGGCGAGTGCTGTATAGGGGGAGGTGCATGGATTAGCATAAGTAGAGCCAGGATAGCGAGCAGAAAGGGGAAATGACCCACAGTGAATAGAGGCCAGATGAAGGGCTTTGGATACAGAGGATTTCGAAGGTCAGATATAGATGACATAATGTCAATGATTCCTGCGGGCCAAGGTTTTTATGAAGGAGCGCAGTTCTGTTTTGATAGATGTAAGTAAAAGTACGCTGTGACGGGGGAGAGATGATGGATAACAGAAGCATTGGTCATTTGGGGTTGCAACAGATTGTGTGACGAGTAGAAAGGCTGAGTCGGGTGCAATACTGAATGAAGCGTGTACAAGGATGGTCCCTGGAGCCTCAGGTAATTACAATCATTGAATCACCAGCGATGGATAAGGTAAGTGTGGTGTGGGCAGGGAGTACAGCGATTACTGTATTTCAGTAAAAGCCCACCAATCTTACTACCAAATATCATATCTACAGGCATCGAGCCTAACTGGATCACTCAGCCATAGTTTCCATTTAGCCTAATTGTCTTTTGCCATTATGTTTTTTTCCTCTCCTGTTCCCTCCCCACTTTGCCTTTTTTCACGTCTTGAAACACTATTTTGTTGTACAGGCACATTGCAAATAAATAAAAAAGGTAGTCATATTTTGTGTTTAGCCTAATTGAGTAAGGTAGCCATATTTTGCTTTTATCCCTTTTGCTTAAAGTAGCCATATCTCGCATTTAGCCTAACTGTGTAAGGTAGCCTAACATTGTTATTAGTTCATTGGTGTTAGTCAGCCATATCTTGCATTTATACTGTGTACGGTATTATGCATTCATCTAGCACTTAGATCACCTGTGAAACATAGCACTGCTCCATCTACGCAGATGTAACATTGTTGTTTGTACAGCCAACCCTTTTCTCCTCTCGCACACTGCACCTTCTCAACTTAGCGGAAGGCACAATCTCACTTCCATACTCCCTGCACTAACATATAACCGAACACTATTGCTAATCATCTCTACCATAAGAATGAAGCTACTTTTAACGACTAAAATTCAAACTACAGATTCCCACATAACTATCTCCTTAAACACAATCACCCCTTTTAGTACATAGTATACGTCCGCTGTGCCCATACACACTCCATTTACACAGGGGTGAGTAGCAGGGTCTTGGCCACCCTCGCATAACTTTAATGGCTGAAATGTAGACACGCATTATAGCACTTCCTACACTCTCCCAAATTTGTGAACTCTGGTCCCTCCGAGGGAGTTCAACCAAAAGCATGCTGGCACCATAATTAGGGTGAAAGGCGCTATAACAAATGACAAAATTAATGAATGTATGGCGCAAAGAAGCCAAGGTGGGGGTCCATGGAGGAGTGCTGTCCAGGGAATATAAAGCTGGCAATGAGATCAGACGCGGGGATGGCCCATGAACCGTAGATGATATAAGTTATTGTTGTCCCCACGGGAGAGGGTAGCGAATGAGCGACGTGGAGAGGTCCACTGAAGTGCGACGAGTGAGCAAGGGGTGATGCCCCAGAACTAGAATCTGTGTAACTTGGCACAATCGGCCAGGGTATGGGAGATGGAAATAGAAATACAGTTTTCGTGAATTTTATTAACATGTCTTGTCTATTACCTTTTTGGCAAGAAAGTGTGCTGTGTGGGGTTGGAGCATGGGACATGCCTATGTGGGAGGAGCAAGGTTCCATGCAGGCACTGCTCCACAACGGAATGAACTAGGTGGGACAGAAGAGCAACGGAGGCCTGGGATCTCTGCCAGGAAAGGGAGACACATTACGAATTTCAAGGGGTGGAGTCTGATTGAAATGGATGAGTTTACCCTGCTGGATCCCGTTGAGGGTGTTTAGGAAATGCAGAGATAAGAGGAGGTTGCATTATACTTTATGTTATGTCCTTTGGCATTTATATAACGCTCTATATATCATTGGTATGACCTCAAAGCGCTGGTAGGTTGAACGCCTTTGGGGACCATAGTCCAGGTCAGTTGAGAAAGTAAGGTGTCAAAGGGTGCTTGGGTGCACCAATTATGTGCACAGCTGATGCAATTGCCTGATTGTAGTGGCAGTCTAGCATTAGGTGTGGTGGTATTTGATATCAGTTCAATGTGTGCAGTCTGAAGGATGGACACCAAGACTGGGTTCTGGCTGCGTTAGGCCTGTGTAGGATGCTTATGTGTGCAACTAGGCTGGTTGTCATGGGGTGTAGCTGTGTTTTATTAGAATGATGAGGTGTTCATGGAGTAACATTCATATGTGAGCAGCTAGGCCGAATTGATCAAGGGGTATAGCTGCACTCTAATTGTGTGTTGGTGTAGGGTAGAGAGTAAGCATAGTGATATGGGAGGTGAGTGTTTGGGTGGAGTTATGATCTAAGGAGCTCGCTATTCTACATTTCAATCGCACGTTTGCTTAGTGTGACTTATTAAGCGTATTCAGTGGCATCATTGCTTGGGATATCATTGAGCATTTGTCATCCGGTTGCAAGGACTTAGTCGCCTCATATGGTCATAGTCGGCATTACGGAAAGAGCCACGTTTTTAGAGCTTTGCAGGAGGTCATATAGTCTTGGTTGTTTCGAATATGTGGGGGGGGGGTGAGTTCCACAGAGTTGGAGCCAGGGTTGAGAAGGCGGATCCTCCGATCCTGACAGAGTTAGAGGTTGGAATTACTAGAAAGAGGGCAGTGCTTGATCTTGGGGTGCAAGATGGGAGGTTGGGTTTTATCTTCTCTGATAGGAACGTTGGGCTGGTCTTGAGTGATGCATAGGATCTAGAAGGTGGCCCTTCATCCAACTAGGAGCCAGTGGAGGGTCCGGAAAGCAGGTTATCTGTGGTCTCTTTGTCCCATGGCGAGGAGGAGTTGTACAGAAGCATTTTGGGCTCTTTGGAGTTTGTTGAGTTGGTATGCTGGTGCTCCTGGCATAGTCCAGTTTCAACATCACGATAGACATAACTGCGGCAAGTCTGTTTGGGTAGGAGAGGTTGGGAAAAATGCATCTGACAAGTTTGAGGTGGTAGTGACAGCATTTTGACACGTTGTTGATCTGACGGAAGAGGGTTAAGCCTGAGTCCATAGTGCAGCCTAGGTTTTTGACTGTATCAGAAGGGGGCCATGGGAGCGGAAGTGGGAGAAGGGCAGTATTGCTGCACACCATGATTTCAGTTTTATCAGGGTTCAAAAGGAGGTGGTTTTTTGTCATCCATCGGTCAATATCACAGAGACAAGCTTCAAGGTCATGATGAGGGTTGGTGTGTGTCTTGGGGATTCTTAGGATAATTTGGGTATCGTCAGCATAGTTGTAACAGGAAAGGTTGTTTGTGCGAATGATTCCTGGTAGAGTGGTCACATAGAGGTTGAACAGGAGAGCAGATAGGCATGCGCCTTGGGGTACTCTAGTGTTTACCGAGCGAGCAGTTGAGACAAAAGGGGAGAGGAAGGCATTTGTTTCCTTTTGCTGAGGAAGGAGGCAATCTATTTTAGAGCAGTGCACGGATTCCTAGGGAGTGAAGGCAGTCAGGAGGATTGAACTGTGTTTTCTGCTGTTAGTACCTGATAGGACATGCTGTATGTTAGTAGGCTGTGATTGGTTCTGCAGTATTTGATTTTGTCGGCATGGTAGTCATTTTTCCCCCGCATTGGGAGTCTGGTTTAGAGCCGCCAGGAGTTTTTCCCTAACTCGAGTAGCAGAGTGATGCTCCCTGCTGTTTGTCTACTTACCATGTGCACTTTCAAAAGGTGCCCTCCCTCCTACTGTAAAGCTTTGTCAACACAGAAGGAGGGCACTGATGAATACAAAATAATGTTTGTATTTAGGTTGCAAGCCAGGCGGCGGTTTCACTTTCCCGCCAGCTCTGATTTCGTTTTACTAACTATCGAAATATATGCAGACGGCAGCTTGACAACATTGGAAGCCGCCGCTGCCGCCGGAACATATTTTTTTGGATTGCATCACTTTGTTCAGTGTTCTCCACAGCCGCTGTTGCTTGTTGCATTGTTGCGTCTGGTTTCACATCCCCATCGGCAAGGTTACTTGTCTGCCTGTCGCGTTCATATTTGGGCGGAGCGGTAATACAGCAGTAATAGCATTACTGCTGCATTTTTACTGATCCACCCAACTTGTGATGAAGCCCTAAGTCTGCTGTGATTTAAAGAAAAATTACAAACACTAGGGTTTGCAACATATGGGAGTGGACAAGGCATCATAGAGGAATAGGAAACCTCGCCATACAGAAAAACTTTAAAAACCATCCCCTCCGTCATTCTCCACACACCCCATGCACCTCCCTCTGATAATATCCTTCTAGTTCATTAAAATGTTCCAAGTGAATGGCCCGCGCTCATTAACACTACTTTAAAGTAATATGTTGCAAACAGGCTTAGACAATGGTTCAAAGGAGAGCAATGAGTTGTGATAGTACAATGTTTACCACCGAGCATGGGAAGGTATTCTCACAAGAGTACACTTTACCTCAGCCCTATAAATAAATTCTTTAATCACCAAAATGGTCAAGAAAGAGACCCGAGAGAAAGATTATATTGTAAGTAGTGAAAGATGACAAATTAATAGGGAAAGGAAAATCCTGATTGTGCAAGATAAAACAAGTAGAGCAACTATTTCCTTACTTAGAAGTAGCCAGGCCATGGTCTATCTGGAGGCTCAATATATAGAACCGTTTCCACTTGTTGGCATGCAATGTTATGCTGGATGTCGCCCATTACTTTATCTACACATGAGGTCCTCAAGCATGTATATATTAGACGTATTCAGAAGCAACGTGATTAAGATCAGCAATATCAGGTTGTGATAGTACACAGCCTTTTAAGCAGTTCAACGGATTTAGCCTGAACCGAACAGTCCTATGTGGCTTTTGTGGTAGATGCAGAAGATCAGGGTACGTCAGTCTTTATCCATTCATGGTCTGCCATGACTTCTATGCTTAATGTGCCCTCCCCCGCAGCCCACCCACAACTCTCTATATTAACAGGATGTGGATTCTGGTTATCCGGTTTCACCAGAATAGATTCCGGCTTGTTCACATGATACATATTTGCGATAATACCCGTTTAAGAAAACTACGTGTTCACGGTGTTGATGCTGAGAAACACCTACAGACTTCAGTTACAGGGTGTTTATGTGGAAATCCATTGTTGTAGTTTCATCAACCGGCTCACTGCCAACAGGCGAGCTTTAGTAAGGAGGCTTGGCATCCAAGTGAATGTTGTTTGTCCCTGTTGAATGATAAGGTGTCATGTTTTGGGGATTGCATCCTCTACCCACCACTGGCAAATTGGAGTAGACGTTCATGGTTTTCAATAAGGCTTTAAGTCGAAATGTAGGTAACATAGTATGGGGATGTAGGCAGATGAGGAGCTGGTAGATATAGAGAGAGTTTATTTTTGAGCAAATCAAAAATAACCTAACGATTTGCTGGGGAAGTTTGTGAATACGGGCCCATCATACCACAGTTAAATTCCAATTTCGGGTGATCACTCCCAAAATAAACTCTGGGTAAAAGAGTAATGGATGAATAAAGATGGGCGAACTGATTTCCCTCAGCCTCCCAGGCACTGTTCAAAAATGTGTGCCAGATTTTAATTACCTACTGTTTGTTCACCAGGTTCAACCTTCTTAAACGTATGTTATCAGCATGCAACTGATGCCTTAAACTGCTTGAAATAAAGGTGAACATCTTGACAGAACCCCTGGCCAGTGCACTAACCCTTTGTTCACCTATGCTCTGATTATGTTGCATGACTGATTCTTATGCAGCTGCAAACGCTGCACCAGTGTGGTGTGGGCAGGGCATACAGGTTGTGCTCTAGCACCTTGAAGCGTCTCTTGTGCTAGAAGGAATTAACAATAAAGAGCTCAGATCAAATAACCAGACAGACTCAACGAATATGGAAAAATAGAGTTCTTATACCCCAACCTGCGTCATCTATGACATCATCCTACGTAGCAAACCATAAAATGTATTAGCCGGTGGGATTGGTTTGGGGAACATATCTACTTATAGAATGTATAGGGGTTAAACCTTCATTGGCTGTCTCTTATCTGTAAGACACACCTCAAACTAACTCTAAATACGTATAATACTGACTATAAAGAACAAAATGGCAGCGGGTTGCTCTATGCAACACTGTATAGGTGATTGCAGGTAGACCCACTAATTGGGTGGCATTCTCACCTAACCTTGGACTTTCGGCCCGGCTAACAGCACGTAAGGAAACCGAAACCCAGGTGCTTGAATCACGTCAGATTACTCCCCGCTTTCCCAATTAGTCCATCTCTCATCAGTCGGGCCATGAGCCAAAGTTTCCCTTCTGTAGTTTACCTTGTAGCCTGCTCTCTGTTCTAGGAAATTCAAGGGTGTATAAGCACATCACTATCTTCATACAAGGCTTAATGAATAGCTGTTGTTTTCGACTGCTGAGTCACAAGTGAAGAGACCACGAGATTGTCAATTTCAGCCTCTTTATTTACTGCTATTTGATTTAATTATACTGAGTGTCAATGCTCCTCTTGGCCTCTAGAGACTTGCTCACTCTATATTGTATAGACTTGATACACTTTTAATTGTCTAATACTTGGCTCCTTCAGATGTTTTCTTCTTTAATCTAATAGAAATAGGTCTCGTCCATGGCTTATCCGTCTGCCTCCCTTTGTGCTTTGCAGCTATTCAAATTAGATCCCATATCAACATGATATGATATGACAGGCTATTTATAATGCGCTTAATACCAAGAGGTTTCTAAGCGCGGTCCCGTGGATCGTACCTGTCTTGCTCCAGGTCGTTTAGCTTCCAAGGCAAGCATGTTGCCCCTGAGCTATCCTCCCGAGACAAACAGACTTCTCTTTGTATTGCACACAAAGCGGTTCTTCCAGTGTCTCCTGAGACTGCAACCCTGATCTGTTTCTAAGGTAGCTTAACTGAATAGTGACATGAGCCGGCGTCCATTTTCCAACTATGGCCGTCCATGCCACGTTGTATATTCCTCTATAGCAAGCTTCTATATATCTTTTCTACCTTGCTTTCTGCGTATTTACACTTATTGGTTAGCAAGTTACTTTGTCTTCTTCTGCATTCATGATTACTTTATTGTTTCGTACATGTTTGATATTGATAATATTGATTTTGTTTCTATTGCGCTCGTACACAAGTGATTCAGAGCACAAATTATCTTTTTTTATATTGTTTCTCTTATTGCCTCAGTTACATCGTCACTCTTAAGTATTGTCATATCCTTTCAGTAGGTCTTCATACATCAACTTCATGACATCAGTCAGCCCTCATCAGATTTCACTCAGCGCTCCATGATGTCCAATGGTGCGTGCTGACATCCTTCCATACAGCATCCTTCCACTTTCAGTGCGAGGGTACATCCGATATGTTTCCTCGGAGTGCATGTCATCTCTAGTACACTCGATTACTAATGATAAGATAGGAAAGGGGTGAAATGATAGCTTCTCACTCAGCTCTATCGACTGTGTATCTCATATAATTTGGGGCCAGCAGAGTGGCAAAATATGTTGATGAGGTGCCCAATTCAGGTGATAAAAAAATAGAGTTGCACATACAAAAGTCACACTCAAGTACAGTAGTAAAAGTGGGTCCCAGACAGGAATTATAATCATCTTGTCATGTTTTTGGTGGTGGTCGAAACATGCCAGAGTGAGCAATGTATCCATGGTAAGTTCCACAATGCCTGGAACCAGATGAACCAACGGGCACGTTTGTTGGAATGTAAGGTTTTCAAAGATGACTGAACTCTTTGCTTGAGGGATGGAACTAGTGATATTATAGCATTAAAGACTTTGGGAGAGGTTGTTATCGCAAGATAATGACAAACGGACATAAGTTGGGGAAGGGTCATTCAGAAGTCCATAAGGCAGTAGCATCACATTTTTGGGATTATCGTGATGAAGTTAAAAATGATACTTTAAGAGTGAGCAAAGTAAATAGACAAACTGAGTTAGTAAATTAAATGTGGTTTTATTTTGCATTATTTAAGTAACATGGCTGTCTTCATAGGTTAAGAAATTGCAATAGTAATTTGTTTTACCTGTTTTGACGCAACACGAGAAAGCATTAGGTGTCATGTAAAAGTAAACAATTTCCCTATAAGAAAGTTAAACCATTTTCCTATGTTTTATCTTTCTCTATCGAGTGTCAAAAGACATGCCGCAGCAAAAAAAAAAGGCTCCTCCGAGCAAGGAATTGTCTTGTTGAAACACATTCTTGCCTATGAATTGTGTTGTTGTTTCTCCGATTCTGAAAACAGAATGTTCAGAATGCAGTCAATAACAGAAGTTCTTGACTGCATTCGAAACATTCTGATCGGCCAAGAGTAGGTCCATAACGATTTCCATGTGCTAATAAGTGCTTACATGGAACCTTTCACAAAAGTTAAAATGTGGTCAGATGGAGCGATTATTAGGGCCATTGAGGTGAAAAGGGGTGAAGAATATTTACTACAATATTTGTCTGCAAAAACTACTGTGGGCGAGTTAATAGTGTCATTTGAGTTAAACTTCTAATTGGAGCTGTCTAAGCTCTAATTGGAGGAGAGGCACTGTCAACCTGGCTGCTTTTTTAATGGTCGTTTATGGGCCTCTGTGGATCTTTGCAGAACTCAGAATGCAGTGTACCAAACAACGCTCTAGCACGAAAAGTAAAGTTCTTTTAAGAAACAAACATTTGTCAGGATTGGGTCAGTGTTGCCAACTCTGGCTCCCACATCCGTGCTTTACTGTCTCAATGTGGTGTTGTGGTACTGTAGCAGCCCATGTGGTGTTGTGGTACTGTAGCAGCAAGGGCTTGGTCTACAAGAAAATGGTAACAAGGCAGGTGGTGTCGAGTTGGAGAAGCTAGCCTTCCCATTTGAGTCCCTCAGAGGGTCTTGGATGGGGAAAACAGCAGAAATGTAGTCTATGGCATAAGATGTACATGTAATCTTATATACATAAGCAGCACAATTCGTCCGCTCAAAACTAGAATTGGCGAACACATTAGAGGAATTCAAAATCAAGATGCAAGATCAACTATAGCCATGCACTTTCAGTAAACCCACAACCAAGAGCAAATGAGTGAACTAAGATTTTTTGGCATTGAAAAGATATTTCCACCACCCCTATCCCCCTGAGAGGGAAACATAGAACAACTCTTAAGAAAGCGAGAAGCAAAATGGATTTGCAATGTGGATACTTACCATTCAGGGCTTAATTTTGACCAGGAGCTATCGCACTTTCTATAAAAAATAAGAGCACAATTGCTCACATCCTGGCCCTCATTACAACCCTGGCGGTAAGTGTAAAAAGATGCCGGTAAATGATTACCGGCATCGTTTTCCGCTAGGTCTTATCATGACCCGTGACCGTTAACTACGATGCCATTAGCGGCAACGTACTTAACGCTGCCGCTAACTGCACCAAGGTCGCGCCCACACGACCTGCCACGCCGTAAATACCGGCATGGCGCAAAGCTACGCGAATCACAAACCAAGCGGACATGCTCCCAACGCCATAACAAAGCCCGTTAAGTACATTACCGCCATCGTGCTAATTACGCCATCGCGAACCAACCGTAAATGGCCATGTGCAATGTATCCAGCTGCCACAGGTGCACAGAATCAGCACAGGTGGAGGCAATACAGACTCAGCAAGTACAAAAAGAGCACACCCCACCCCTTCCCACATCCAGTCACACTCCACAATGATTTCAATAGGACTAGCAATGTTGGGGCTGGAGGACCTGATAGCAATGCAAGTGCTACAACTACAACTACAACAACAACAGGCAGCACAGAGGAGACGCAGGAGGAGAAGGAGGGCAAGGCAGGGCCAGCAAGCCCCACCAGCACAGCCAGTGCCACCACGCAGGCAGCCCACAATCCCACGCATCAGAGCCAGTCCATTCAACCTCACCGCTGAGCAGATCCACACCCTGTACCGTTTGGACCGGGACACCATCACCACCATCATAGACATGACACACAACGACATCGTCAGCATGATAGAAACACCCACCGCCATCCCACCCCTACTGAAGGTAGTGTCCGTGCTCCACTTCCTGGCCACAGGCACCTACCAGCACACAGTGGGGCACTTGCATGGCATTTCACAACCATTATTCTCACGTACACTGATCCAAGTGCTCGATGCCCTCCTCAAGCACACAGACGACCACATCCATTACCACGGTCTGACCAGGAGATTGCAAACACCAAAGTGGGTTTCCATGCACTAGCCGGCATACTTGGTTGCATTGGTGCCATCGACTGCACCCATGTGGAATTGGTGGTCCCACATGCCATGGAGGTACCGTACCGCAACCGTAAACTATTTCACTCAATCAACGTGCAAATGGTCTGTGACTCCAACAGGATCCTCACACATTGTTGTGCCCGATTCCCTGGATCAACCCATGATTCAATGGTCCTGAGGAACTCCACAATACCACGCTACATGGAGCGACATGCAGGGCCAAGATCCTGGCTACTCGGTGAGTCTCATGTCATGACCATGGAAATGTGAAGTGGGTAGGTGATCGACGTACCAATGCATACTTTACCTGGCTGAAAGGGGGGGGTGATTCATACTTCACCTGGCTGAAAGGGGGGGGAATGATGCATACTTCACCTGGCTGAAGGGGGGGGATTATGCATACTTCACCTGGCTGAAAGGGGGGGGTGATGTATACTTCACCTGGCTGAAAGCGGGGGGGTGATGCATACTTCACCTGGCTGAAAGGGGGGTGATGATGCATACTTCACCTGGCTGAAAGGGGGGCGGGGGAATGATGCATACTTCACCTGGCTGAAAGGTGGGGGAAATGATGCATACTTCACCTGGCTGAAAGGGGTGGGGGAATGATGCATACTTCACCTGGCTGAAAGGGGGGGGGGAATGATGCATATTCCACCTGGCTGAAAGGGGGGGGGGAATGATGCATACTTCACCTGGCTGAAAGGGGGGGGGATGATGCATACTTTAGCTGGCTGCGAGTAGCAGAGGCAATGGAGCCAGCTCATACCCTAAAGCAGCACAAACGTCAGCTGACACCTGTAAACATAATGCCTGATGTATGCAGCCCTACAATGTGTATGAAGGTGTGTACCAACCATGACACAACCATCTGCAAGTGCATTGTACCGATTCGGACCACATTGACTTCAACAAAATGCACCTACATGCACGGCACCAAACACCATCAACTGAAAGCCCTGTCCCCCATAACTGCGCACAAAGGAGGCCCATGACGGACAGAAACATCAATACACCATTACACAGACACCAAGGCCCACAACATTTCCCTATCAACATCAGTAGTGCTCATTGGGGTCATTATGAGGCTGACAGCAATGTTGCAATGATGTGAGCGTTGATATCACAGGACACGTGCCAGGTCACGAAAACAAACGCCATGAACGAAGACAGTGGATGGGCACTCACAAGGCACGTGACCCCCCTGCATACATTGGTTGATGGCATGCAAAACAGTCCATGAGAGCCATGAACATATACCGGCCACATATTGTGAATCCATTATTGCATTTAAAAGTGGTACAAAGTAACAGTTGAATGCATGCCATGGTGGCACGTCATGTCTTGAATTAGATGTCATGACTAACACATACATTGTTGCCCACATACAGGTGATGCAGGCTATCCCCTGAAGAGGTGGCTCCTTACACCAGTCCGGAACCCACAGAACCAGCACCAAGGACTTCAACCGTGCACATACATGTACCCGTGTGGTGATTGAGCAGGCATTCGGCCTACTGAAGGCACGGTTTCGCTGCATCAGCAGGTCTGGTGGGGCACTCCTGTACCGCCATGAGAAGGTGGCAAAGACCGTCATGGCATGTGTCATGCTACACAATATGTGCATCAGACAAAATGTGCCCCTTCCCCCTGACGCAGAACTGCAACCACCTGACGATGAGGATGAGGAGGGTGGGGATGGGGCAGCACCTCAGGGAGGCGGCGATGCACAGGAGGGGCGTGAAATGCATCGTACTCTGATCAACCAAAGTTTCTAGCACACGCGGATGGGGGGTGTCACATGGAGATGACAATTGGGGCACTGTGTGTGTCTGTTATATGGACACTGGGGACTGTTCACCAATAAATCACACATACGCAATGAGCAATGTCCACACATGTGAATTGTGCAAAAAGGAAAAGTGTATTGTAAATGTGATTTTGTTTAACACACCCACTCCCCCCTCCCGCCTGAACTCCCCAACACCCACTCCCCCCTCCCACCTCCCCCCTGAACTCCCCAACACACCCACTCCCCCCTCCACTCTCCCCCCTGAACTCCCTACAAAGGTGTGAGGAAGTCTGTGATGCAGTGGCTGATGTTGGATTTCTCCACTGGGCGGTCACTATTGGCAGACCCCTCCCCCGGCCCCCGGGGCACCCCTGCCTGTGCTACGCAGGTTCCTGCCCGATCGGCGGACGGGGCTGCTTGGTGTTGAACTGGCACCCGAGAAGGTACCTGGCTGCTCATTGGGACGCATGTCCCGAATTGTCTGAACAAGTTCGGAGATCACGTGCCGCACCGCGGCGAGTTCAGCACAGATGTCTTTTGTGGAGGACTGTATTGCAGCCTTCACTGTCTCTGCGCATTGCTCCATTGCTGCCCTTGCACCCCCACATTCTGCCACATGCTCAGTTAGGAGGGAGGAGAGTTGGTGCTGCCGGGTGATGATCTCCTCCAACGACTGTTGATTTTTCAGGCCCATGGATATTGCCAGTGGTATTTCCATTGGGCTGCTCACCTCCTGCACATCATGCACTGAGCATGGAGAGCCTGGCCAATCCTCATCATCTAATTGCCCCTGTGTGGCATCCTTATGCGGGCTGGTTTGGGACAGGTAGGGGGAATGAGGGTACGCAGTGGGGGGTCCTACATCAATCTCCTCATTCCCTGCATCACTGTCAGAGGAAGCTGCAATGGCAGCAGTTTCCCTGATTGTGCTGCTTCCTGCAGAACCAGTCCCTTCTGTGGCCACCATTTGGGGTATGTCTGCTGCTGCTGGTACCGTGCTGCCTGCTGGGGTGCCTGTCAGTGCCCTGTCCTGTGTTTTTGCCACAGATTTTGGCTGCTGTGGGGTTTTGGTCTGTACAGCAGAGGTGGAGGGTTGGTTTGCTGGCACTGTGGTCCTGGCCTTCTTGGCAGGTGTGGTGGCAGTAGTGTCTTCATCGTCGAGGTCGGAATTTGAGCCTGTGGTGGAGCAAAGGAGGGAAAGTGTTATTGATGGACATTGAGCGGGCATTGTGATGACTGCCATCATTTTGGTTACTAGATGCAGCACATTTGAGGCAGGGGCATACAGATTGTCTCCCTTTTGTGTGGAAGTAGCATGGAGGTATGTGGGTGCCTACAGTTAGGGTGTGCATACTGCATGTGTACAGGGTTGAGGTCGGATGTGGCTGTAGGCAGTCTCCTGCTGATGTGTTGCATTTACACTATAGGGCAACATTGTGCTTCACGTGAATGGACTTCAGTGACTTTTGCATGGCTTGATTCGAGGCACCTACCTGCATCGCCTGATGTCGGGGCTCCTCTCTCCATTCCTCCTACCCCTTCAATGCTCTCGATGCCGATTGTAGTGGCACAGATTTCTTCCCAGGGCTGCAATTTTATTGGGGACTCTGATCCTCCCCCGGTTGCCATGCCCATGTTCCTGTTTGCAGATAGGATGCTCCTAACGCGGAGCCGGAGATCATCCCACCGCTTACGGCACTGTCTCGCGTTGCGGGGTACTGTTACCACAGCACTGACCCGCTGTGCAACTAGGGCCCATATGGCCTTCTTCTTTGCAATTGCCGGTCTGGTCATTTGGGTTGAAAACACTACAGCGGCGTTCTCCTGGAGGGTCTCTGCCAACATGTTCAGCTCTTCCCTGGTGAAACGGTCCTGCCGCTGGCGGTCACACGTTTTCTTCACAACTTCAGGCATTTTCTCGCAGGAAATATGTAGCTGATGCTTTTTGCCGGTTCTCAGGGTCGGATGTCCACTGGTTGCGGAGGATGCCAATGGATTGTGTTTTTAAAGATGTCCGCCGTGCTCTTTCTCGTTCCGCCGCGATGACGCTACTTCCGGTTCTGCTTATTTACGGTCACCGCTGATTGCGGTGACCGCTAATTGCGGTGACTGCTAATTACAGTCACCGCTCAGATCGGTGGCCGGGGTGGCGGTAGTGCACCTTGCGCGGCATACGATGCCGGTAGGTGCCGTTTTGGGGGCATTAACGCCATGGCGTAGTTTACATTACCGGCATGGCGCATAATGTGCCTCTTTTTACGGCTTTGCTCCAGCACGGACACGTTAGTTGCGCCATGCCGGTAATGTAGAATACTTACCGCCAGGGTTGTAATGAGGGCCCCTGACTAGTTATCTCAGTTGTCACCACAGAACTTAAAATTTCAAAACTTGTTTTCAAGCAAATGTAAGCAGCCCCATTACAATGTTGATCTTTTTGCACAATGTTCATATGTTATTGTTCATTAATCTTTGCTTGAGAAGTTCAGCTATCATGATGCTCAATTGCGCAAGTCAGGTAACCTAAGAGCACCTATAAAGAATTATTTTTGTGCAATGTTCACAGATTATTGTTTGTTCACCCGTAACAAGGACAGAGCACATTTGGGGAGGATTTACACGCAAACTTATTTGAGACAAATTATAAATAACAATTTGCATCAATGCATCAACTTAAATAATTGGCTCCACATAAGTGTAAATATCACTGACATTTTTTTGTCACCCGATCCAAGATGGCCGCCATGCGTGTGTGCATGACGTCATCGCGCATTACTTAAGGGGGACATCTCAACTCACATTCACGGCAATCACACCGCACAATAATTGTTTTACAGTGCAAATCTGCTCCAAAACAGGAGACTTTTAAAAAAAATTGGCTTTTTTGGGGAATATTTAACTTACTCATTGTAACTCACCATCATTGACCTATGTACCTTTAGGAATTCCAAGCACAATAGCCATTTAATTTACATATTTGTGCTCTAATTTTAGGAACACTACATGGAAACCTTTACTCAGGTTAGCAACATTTCCGATTGAATACAACAGCAAAACACAAATTATTAAAGGCAGTGATTAAGTACAACTCCTTATTTGAAATTCAAAGCAATTGAATATTAACATAACCCACAAATTTGTTCTGTCCTTGATTTACATGGTGTTAATCACTCATACTGCTATAAAGGGATGTAACAGCCATTGAATGTATGGAACTAATACATAAAGGACTTCATCACTAAAAAGTCAATGCACAACTGCAACCATACCTCCTGAGGAACCGCTGACAACACAAAGCGGGGAAACACGTGTCGAGGTTAAAAGAAACAATTATTGACAATCAGTGAATCCTAACTGAATTTTGAGAGGTTACATGCAACAATTATTTAAAATCAGTGAATTTCAACTGGGTTTGTGAATATTGTGTTGTGCCACAGAGTTGGTGGCTAGTGCTCTTGTGTTAGTGTGTTATCCAATGAAGAGAATTAAATAAATATACAATGTTTATATCTACCAGCCTGATTTCTAGCTTATTGGTGATAAAGCGGGTATCTGCTGAATGGTGTTATACAGGTTGGAGGCCTAACCAAATTTGAACCTGCTCAGCGCTTTCTTGTGCACGCCTTGATCCGGGGGGCTGAGGGGCGTAAAGGAACTCCCTGAGTTGAGAGGAACCGCCCAATAAACCGTGACAATCCAAACATCTTTGACGCTGGTTTATACATCTTTAGCGCTGTCCAAGATGCTGCAGGAAACTGCCAGAGTCATTGTCACGATGGCGTTCGACTGCCTCTTTGATCTTCCAGTTTCTCTCCATGCCAAAGACTTGCTGTTTTCATTAATTGCTGAATATTTTCTAATATACCATTGGGTTTGGAGATAATGCTTTTAGCATTTTCTGAATATTTGCACATTGTGCATTGGCCACATTTGTAGTTTCCACATAATGGTGGTTGCAACCACATTGTTGCTGTTTTTCCACTTGGTTTCTGGATCTGAAAATGTGATGGACTAAGTTTGGTTTTCAGATTTTTGTCTTTGTGGAAGGTAATTGATGGGTACTTGTCCAGTACTTTACGTAGATATGATATGATATGATATGGTATTTGTAACGCGCCTATACACAAGTGTGATCCGGGTCTGCTTTGAGAATGTTCCAATTTTTTGCATGGATCTTTTTGATGGTTTGATTGTTGGGGCTAAACGTGGTGATAAAGCGTGTTTTATGGTATGAACTGTTTGTAAGTGGTTTACTTTCATTTGCAAAAGGTGTACTCTGGTCCTGCTATAAGTCTTTTGATAGCTCCTGGTGATGGGATCCTGACTGTAACCTCTTTCCTTGAAATTGTTCATTGTTTGGGATACGTGTTTTATAAATTCTTCATTGGTTGCACAATTCCTCTTGATCCTTAGCATTTCTCCATAAGGAATATTGATTATAATATGTTTGGAATGATTGCTTGTCGGATGAAGTAAACTATTGACTGAAGTAGGTTTAATGTATATGTTGTGTGAATCATATTGTCTTGAATATACAAGGTGATGTCCAGAAAGTTAATGCGTGATTGGCTGAACTCGGTGGTGAGTTTCAAATTATAGGTATTGTTGTTGAGATATTGAAAATAATCCTGAAATTTTGAGGCAGTGCCATTCCAAATAATAATGATGTTGTCGATGTAACATCCTAACATCCCCAAAAAAATAATTTTGTTGAGATGAGTAAAAGTTGGGTGCTGCCATCCATGTTCTAGTTTGTAATGCCCCATATATAAGTTAGCATATGATGGGGCATATTTCGGCACCCATGGCGGTTCCTTGGGTTTGTTTATACAATTGTTGATTGAACGTGAATATGTTATTGTTAAGAGTGAAATACAACATCTCCAAATTCATCTGATTCTGATCATGATAAGATATGGATCTTGTTTTCAAGAAATAGTCTGTTGTTTGAAGTCCTTTACTGTGGAGAATGCGAGTATAGGGAGCTGAAACATCCATTGTGATAAGCCAGTAGTTTTTGTCCCATGGTATGTTTCCAGCTGTTGAATAATATAGGTTGTGTCTCTGATGTATGAAGATAGTGAGGTGGCTAACGGTTGAAGTTGATGGTCTATGAATTCTGATATACGTTCTGTGAGAAATCCAATACTGTTTATAATTGGTCTGCACGAGGGTAATTCTGTGTAGGTTTTGTGAAACTTAGGTAAAAAAATAAATTGTGGAAATGATGGGAAATGGTATGTTCATATATTCTTCATCTTTTAGCAGTGACTAGTCTCTCCAGTGTTTGATCATTATTCTCCAGCCTTCTTGCAATTGGGGAAGTAGATTTGTCTGTAGCACTTCATAGCATCGGGTTTCTTGAAGTTGTTGCATTGCCATTTTAATGTAATTACTAGTATGGAGTAATACAATGTTGCCTCCTTTATCTGATGGTTTAATGGTGATGTCTGGATTGTCTTGAAGTTTGAGTGCTTTGTTTTGATTATAGTAAGATTATGAAAATTCAATTTATTGTGATGATTCTTTGCACCCTTGAGGTAAGTAGTTTGTAATTCATTTTGCGTTGCTTTGAAAAAAATGTCAATTCTGTTGTCAGTCGGTAAAGATGGCACAAATTTGGACTTTGGTCTGAGTTTTGTAGTTTCAGAGAGTCCTACATCAATTTCTTGCTCTGTGATAAATCTTTCCATAGTGAATTGACCATCTGGATCTGGTATGTTGAGTAGGTCTATTGTGTGTTCTACTTGCTGAACTGATAGGTCTAATGGGACTTCTTGTGTGGTAGCATGTTTCAGTTTATCTATGTTCGCAAAAAATGTCTGTAGTTTTAATTTCCTGCAAAACTTAAATAAGTCTACAGTGGTGGAGAAATGGTCATAATTGTTCTTTGGGCAAAAATGTAGTCCCTTGTTAAGTGCTGTAATTAAATGTGAAGAAAGCTCTTCGCTGGTGAGGTTGATAACTAAGTTTTGCAGCTTGGCAGAGGATTCTGGGAGCGAGTTTGTATTCCTATTTTTGGTTTGTTGGTTTTTGTTTATAGATTTGGATCTTCTGCCTCTGCTGCCTCTCCGGATCCCGGATTTGGTATCGTATTATGGCCTCTGTTTATGTTTGGCCTGCGATTTGTTTTTGTTGAATACATTTCTCTAAAAAAGGGGCTCCAGTGTACGTTGTTGGTTTAGATTGGGGAGGAATTGCATTTTCAATTGGTTGCTGATCTTGTGTTGCCGAGATACTTTCCTCTAATTCAGAATCACTGACGGTGTCAGTGTCTGATCTTAGTGGTGTGGAAAGTGGTGGTACTGTGGATTGCGGTTTTACAATCAGTTGTTTTGTCTGTGGGTTTGGCCGTTTGTTGAAAGTGTCGACTCTTTTGAACTATAGTCAAGTTCATCCACCACTTTCCACACCACTAACATCAGACACTGACACGGTCAGTGACTCTGAATTAGAGGAAAGTAACTTGGCATTCTTATGGTAGGAAGGCATGAACCTCTTTATGGCCTTTAACTGCCAAATTGGGTCTTTCACAAGACCTTTCAAGAAATTTCCCTTGTGATCCCCTTTTCGCACAGGAGAGTACTCATCCCTCCTTTTAGGTATGCTGGAGAATTCCGCCCGGTTTTTTAAATACCCTGTTGAAGCCTGAACTCTGGCTCTTCTCTCTTTGCAAAGTGGACCAGGTGGCCCCTTCGTAGCTTCATTTTCTGCCAGTCCAACTCTCTGATCTTTTCATCATAGGAGTCCTCCTGGTCAGAAGCACTCGCTAGGGTACTTCTGATTTCCCAGAGCCCACTGGTCTGGCCACCTTGTTTACCTGTTCTTGATAAGTGGTACGCATGAGGTTAGCCGCACTCTGGACATCTGAAGTGGTTAATTGGCTCAACTCGGGGAGTTACAAAGCGCCTAGCAGATTCAAATTTGGTTAGGCCTCCAACCTGTATTAGACCATTCAGCAGATACCCGCTGTACGGGTAAGTACGGTGCCACTAATAGCGGCTAGTTCGCAGGCGCGCGACCCTTCATCCCGTAAATAGCGCCATGCCGCTAATAGCACACCATCACAAGCCATGCAGATATGCAAATAGCGGCATGGTAAAGCCCCAAAAACCCCTTACCGGCATGGCGCTAATACCGGCATCGCGAACCACCCGTTAATAGAACTGAGCAGTGTTCCCACCTGCTACAGGTGGATACAATCAGCACAGGTGGAGGCAATGGAGACTGTGGCAGCACAAAAGGAGCACACCACACCCCTTCACACACCCCTTCCCACACCAAGATGGTTCCAATACTAGCAGCATTACATGGGCTGGAGGACATGATTGCAGAGCACCAACAACAACAGGCAGCACAGAGGAGACGCAGGAGGAGGAGGAGGGCAAGACAGGCGCAGCAAGCACCACCAGGGCACCTAGTCATACCACAGAGGCAGCCACCAATCCCCCAGGATCCGAGCCAGTCCATTTAACCTAACCCCTGAGCAGATACATAACCTGTACAGTCTGGACCGGGATACCATCACCAGCATTGTGGACATGATACATGACAACATTGTGAGCCTCATAGACATCAGAACTGCCATCCCCCCTCTACTGAAGGTGGTGACGGTGCTCCACTTCCTGGCCACAGGCACCTACTAGCATACAGTGGGGCAGATGCATGGCATCTCACAACCAGTATTCTCACGCACGTTGAACCAGGTACTCGATGCCCTCCTGAAGCATGCACCTGAACACATTCATGCCACGGACTTCCCAGGAGATCGCAAACACCAAAGTTGGCTTCTATTCACTGGCAGGCATCCCAAGTTGCATTGGGGCCATCGACTGTACCCATGTGGAATTGGTGGTCCCATATCACAATGAAGTAGTCTACCGAGACAGGAAGCAATTCCACTCCATCAATGTCCAAATGGTATGTGACGCTAACAAGATAATCACACATTGTCGTGCCCGATATCCCGGATCAACCCATGATTCCATGGTCCTGCGGAACTCAACCATACCATGCTACATGGAGCGACAAGCCGGACAACATTCGTGGCTACTTGGTGAGTAGCCGGGCAAGCACATGGCAGTGTGATTTGGGGGGGGGGGGAGTAGATGCATACTCCAACGGAGTGTGATTGGGGGGGAGATACATACTCCAACTGGGTGTGATTGGGGGGAGAGATACATACTCCAACTGGGTGTAGCCTGTCGTCCGTAGGACAAATGGACATACAGATGTACGCCAATGTCCATCAGGGAAGGCTGCAATGTACTTGAGAAGAACCCGCATGCAATTATAAGCTACACAACAGGTCTACAAATATTACACATCCATCCACATTGCACATCATGCCACACCACATAATACACAAATCAGCAACATGGCGTCAAGATGGTAATACAGTATTAGCGCTGCACAACATCAATACAGAAATGTGCCCTTGAATGCATGCAAAGGGATCACCCCTAGCGATAGCATTGAACCACACACCTATAGCACCAGTGAAGTGATGCTACACAGCATGGCAACATCAATGTCGGAATGGTAGTACACTAGCAGTGTGGTACCAAATATGCCTGGGCTCAGGGACACCTAAGACCTGGCCTCACCCAGGACATGTCAATTGCTGTCGGAGGTATGAATCGGGCATGTCTACTTGCAGGGTCAAGCACACCTTTGCACATTGCAGTCACACAGATCGTCTGCATGCATGCTGGTAGTCGTGGATCTCAATCAGAATGCAAAGTTGATTTGTGTGACATTTACATGCCGCTCCAGAGGTGAACAGTAACGGGTCTCCATTCTTCCCCCCATACAGGCGATGCCGGCTATCCACTCAAGAGCTGGCTCCTTACCCCTGTACGGAACCCACAGAACCGGCACAAAGAGGACTACAATCGTGCACATACCCGTACCCGTGTCGTGATTGAGCAGACATTTGGCCTTTTGAAGACACGGTTTAGGTGCATAAGCAGGTCGGGTGGCGCTCTCCTGTACGGCCATGAGAAGGTGGCCAAGATCACCATGGCACGTGTCATGCTGCACAATATGTGTATCAGACGGAATGTGCCACTGCCCCCTGACGTTCAAATGCAACCACCTGATGAGGATGATGATGGTGATGAGGACGGAGGTGACGGGGATGCAGGTCATGCAAGAGGCGATGGCCAGAAGGGACGTGATGTGAGACAGCATCTGATCAACCACATTTTCTGAGTAACATGGTTTCACTCTGTACGATGGATATGGGTAGTAATGCACTGATGTCTGTGTTGAAGCGCACAATGGACCCTGTCACCAATAAAGTACACATACACAATGAAGAAGTCCAAGCCTGTGTTTTGATTAATCACCAGTGTATTACGGAATTTCAAGATGTATAAGTGCATGTCCCCAACCATCCCACCACCCTTCCCCCCTCCCCCACAACAGTCCCGAAACACCCTTCCCCCCTTAACAATCCTGAAACACCCTTCTCCCGTCCCCCAACACAGGCCCGAAACACCCTTCCCCCCTCCCCCCACAACAGTCCCTTATATGCCTGGCACAATGTTGTCCAGTTGCACACGTCGAAGGTTGACCCTGCAGTCCCTATTCCCCATTGCCACCACCAGCATTAGGAGGCTGGGTTGACGTGCGCCTGGTGGTGCGTGTGGAGCAGCGGAGGGGGCTTGTCTGCCTCGAACTAGCGGATATGGAGTGGCTGTCTGTCCTGGTGGTGGTGGAGGGAACTGGCGGTCCATCGCGTCCGCTATCCGCATGAGGACCTGCCTGAGTTGGCCAATCTCCCCACACAGCCTGTTTGTACAGGCTTCAATCGCCTCACTTGAGTGCCTGGCAGTCTCTGTTATCTCCCCCCTGAGACGGGCAGCCTCTTCAACATGCTGCCCAACCAGCACAGTTATGTCCTCTTGGCGCTGCCTGATGCTGGCCAGGTCAAGGGCACTGTGGCGTTCTCGTGGTGTGGCTGCTGCACCTTCCTCTGCAACCAGGACATCTGGTGAAGCCACCAGTGGGCTACTGGACCCTCCCATGTTGTCCTCGCCAGACTGGCCATGGACACTGGACCCAGGTGTTTGCTGTGGAGTTGCCTCTGGGGTGCCTGGGGGGGTTGGGGTGTGCATTTCTATCGGGTCCTCCACATCTGAGAGTGGGGCTGTGGCTGCCGCCTCACCTGTGTAACTTGTAGCAGCAGAGGGTGGGCCCTCTGTGGCTGGAATCTGTGGTGGGCGGTTCACTTCTGAAGGTGGATCAGTTGTTGCTTGTGTGGACAGTGGTATGGTAGCAGTGGCGCTCCGCCGATGTTTGGCACTCTGCATGGGAACTCTTCTCCCTTTGCCCCTTGATGTAGTGGGGGTGTCCCCTGTGTCCTGTGGCCTTGTTTTTTTCGTGGCAGGGGGTGTCTGAGTTGCAGTGCCAGGTTCTTCACTGTCTGTATGTGAGCCTGTCGGGGACAAAGAGGGGGATGGCATTGGTGACGGTTCAATGTACTTCATGCAGAATACGTTAATCATGCTGTTGTGAGCATTGGGACTTCATTGGTAGGGATGCAGGTGATGTGCCTGTTGAGTGGGTCATCCATGAATGGTTGTGTGTGGCACTTGTCTCTGGTGATGCGTGCATGTGTGTGTGTTTGGGTTTGACACTGACATGGCCAGGGTTGTATGCATGTATGGATGTTTGCGCATCCATGAGGTGAATCTGGGCTCACATTTGGTGGGGACCTCAACCTTCACAGTGCATACTTTCATGTGTACACTCACCTCCATCTGATGTAGTTGCCAAACCATGCTCCATGGTCCCGACTCCCTCAATCGATTCAACACCAATCGTGTTGGCGCAGGTCTCCTCCCACTCTTTTAATTTTATCGGCGAATCGGCTCCACCTCCTGTGGCCATGTTGCGGTTCGCAGACAGATTCTTCGGACCCGGAGATCATCCCACCGCTTTCTGCACTCCCGGACAGTGTGGGTGGTGGTGCCCACTGCACTCACTTTCAGGGCAACCTCTGCCCAGACTGCCTTCTTGCGTATCAGGGTCTCCCGCCGCATGTCGTTCGCAAATACCACATTGGCATTCGCTGCAAGGGTCTTAGTGAGCATTGTTAGCTCCTCGTTGGTGAACTTCTCCTTGCGCTGGCGGTCGGTTGTTTTTTTAATAGCCTTAGGCATGGCGAGGGTATCCTTGTGGCTTTCGAATAACAAAGTTCTCAAAACAGGTCCAGGGGGCAGAGGATGGCAATGGATTGTGTTTTTAAAGATGGCCGCCGTGCTCCTTCCCGTTCCTGTGCGATGACGCTATTTCCGGTTCCGCTATTTAACGGTGACCGCTAATTGCGGAGACCGCTAATTGCGATGGCCGCTATTAGCGGTGACCGCTGTTTGCATGTTGCGGGAGTGCTAACAGCGCTTTCATCGGTGCCGCTAAGGGTCTTTTTGGGGTCTTTAGTGGCACGGTGGTAGGGTCATTACCGGCATGGCGCTATGCTCGTGTCCGCATACTCGTAATGGTACGCTATTAGCAGCCTCTTGCCAAGGCGGACACGTTAATAGCGCCATGCCGGTAAATTATGATTTTTAGTGCACAACGTGTAATGAGGCCCATAGGGTTTCCTTGCACATTAACAGATAGGAGTTCCTAAAAATAGCACCCAGTGAATGTTTATTTTATCACAATGCACTTCTCTCCCAGCAACCCCCACCCCCAGGCATTAGTTATATATGACCCGTTAGTTTGAAGGCAAGGTACAGGGAGTGGGAATACAGTAGGAAAATACTTTTGGCTTTTTATTAGAAAAGCAAGGTTTGGGAAAGGAACTCAATTGGAAAATCGATTTGGGCTATGTATTTGAATACAATGCAGGGCTTTGGGATTCAGATTTGGGATGCAAGTGAAGAAATGGGAAATTATGTTTTGCACACTACTTTCACTTGAATGGCAGGGTTGTAGGGTTACCTATTTTGGGATTATGGACATCGCCTTCTGTAAGGAAGTCAGGGGTTTCAAAAAGGTAGAGTCACCCAAGTACTTTACTGACTATCATGGCTATAAAACACTGGGTATGAATTGTGTTAGTTTCGAACTGTAACAAAACTCATTCTGTGATCTTTTTTATTTGGGAATGAACTTTAAATGTGCTAAGGGTCTAATCAGCCCCCCGCCCCCTAACCCACAATTAAACGGACATGAATGATTAATGCAGGTAGTTCCCAACACAATTCAATTTAAATGGATGGGGTTTTTACTAGGAGGAATAGCAGGTAGCTCCCCACACAAATGAATGCTTTGGGATATATTTAATTACATGGGAGGTCTCTGTTCTTACTGCACTAGGCAAGCCGGATTTCCAGCCAGATTTTAGGCCTCTGTCTCAGAAAGGGCTCCCAGCCTCCAAGAAAAAGTCCCCAGCAAGTGTCCCAGGGTCCCTGTCAATCTGCTCTCCTGGGTGTCAGCCTTCCTTCAGTCAGCTCTCTGTTGTCGGTGTGCTCTGCTCTCTTTTTTTTCCTTCTCTCTCTCTGTCCCCCTTTAGATTCAAAACTCATATTATATAGTGCTGATGAAACTTCCATATAATGAATATTCCTGCGCTACGGATTGGACATCTCTCTTTCTCCCCCTCCCCTCCCACTAATCCATCCATTGCCAGCTGATAGGACAAGGAGTTTAGAGGTCTGTATTATGGATAATGCGGGAGGAGGAAGATGCATCATTTCAAAATGAAATGTTTTTGCATTTTGTTTTTTTACACAAAATCTCACTACATGGCAACTACCTTCATTTTTCATATAACTGCATGAACACATACATTTTATGGAGAATCAGGGAATACTAATTTTATTTCGGCACCTCCTTCCTGGGAGGAGCTATCGTTTTCCACGATTTGCTGCGGAGCCGAAATAGTGAAAAATATGCCACTCCACTATTCAAACATTAATTGCGCATTCTTTCAGTCACAAACGTTTGAATTCCTCTGAATTATAAGGTCAGGATAATGGTTTTCTTCCTAACTCAAATTCTATACATCACAGAAAAGTAAGAGATACGCAGAACTGACGGGCATTCTGTGATCTATAATATGAGTCCTGGATTAGCTCACTGGGACACACGGTTCTCCTGTTATTAAGGAAAAAGGAGTCCCATGTTAATCAATGACAATGCATACATATGGAAGGTTGTAGTTTCATATTCCCAACAAAGCCCCTCATGAGTTGAGTTTCATATCTTCCTGGTCACATGACACAGACATCTGCCAGGCTCATGTTTTTCCACCCTGCCATTAAATGACTTCACAGGCCTCTGTTCAAAGCTAATGTACAGTTAATGGGGAGGACTGACCTTAAAGGTCATTTCTGCTGGCCGTCTTATCTGTACCCCCGACAATTCTGATCTAATTCTTTATATTTCTTTTTATTTTAAACTGAAAACCAGGCCTGCTTTTCCTGGTGGGCCTCGCCCAAAGGTCCTAAGGTCAAAGTTTCAGAGGCAGACACCTTTAAGTTCAGTGGGGAATACAAGCTACATACATAATTCAAACAGAATAGCATTTTAAATTGAAAAGATGCATTCAAAATTACATTTTGTATTGCATCCGGTCCTGCAGTTTATAACTACAATACAATATTTAAGCAGATATAAGTTCACTTTTGGTATTATTCACCCATAGGCAACAGTTAACATGGGAAATTATTGTTTACTTCTACAACAAGTAGGCCTTTCCATTTAAATATCAGTTTATTTGTGGAAAGTGTCTTTCTCTGTGACAAATGAAATATGTCACTTTCTTCACTTTTTAAATATAAGGCAAAATTCCTCCTTTGTATTTTTCTACTGCACAGCATTTCAATGCACCATTTCCCCTGTGTACTGCTGCAGTTTTGAATGGGTCAAATTGTGCCTTTTCCCAGTTTACACGAAGTCAGCATCTGCAGCACCACGTGTCTTTTTGGAATCCATTGGACACACATTCCAATATTACAGTTCTGAGGCACACTCTCCTTCAGCTGAGTGCCTTTTCATTTTGGCAAAGTTGAGGGAGGGCCATTTTCGTTCCCTCACTAGGTCTCTTGTTGGAAAAGAAGTGTTTTGGACTGGCCTGCATATTCCAATAGGTATCACCATCACCCAACTTCATTCTTATAGTGGGGCCTTGCATGAACTCTCATTCTCTGTCAATCTGGGGCTGTATTTTCACCCAATGGAGATGCATGGAGAGCCAGAAGTCACTTCCTGGGTTCTCTGGTTGCTGGAGGACTGTCCTGGGTTTCCAAGAGCAAAGTCTTTTTTTCTCCACTTCCCAGCCAGAAAGATTTTAGAGAGCACCTGCAGGGGCTGTGAGCTCCAGTGAGAAGGTTCACAGTATCTCTGGGTTGCAGTAGGGCTTGTACAGCAAGCAGGTTAACCCAAATGTTCCTCAGGGATTTAGGAAAGGTATTTCCCCCGCTTCTTGGAGCCTTCATCTTAGCCTTTGTGGCAGAGGGATTTGGAGCCAACGTCTGCTAGATATTTTTCTTCTTCAGATGTCCAAAGAAAACTCAACAGAGCAGTGGCTAGGGAACAGACCAACAAATAGACAATCTTCTACAGTGGATTGCACCCTCCTGGCTGCTACTTCAGACTCTTCTCCCTCATGATGTCACACCCATAGTGCTCTGTCTGCAGAAAGTGGGGATGGGGATTACAGGATGGTTGGGAGCCCCGGGAGAATCCCAGATGGTGGGACCCTTCTGTGGCGTGATGCTTCCCTCCATGCTTATCGAACTCTGCCCTTCTCCTGTCTGCCTACATCACAGAGTCTGTGTTACTTACCACCCTGGTATGAATTCCTTTCACAGGCAAAGTCTGTCCTTTAAAGCACTTGAGATCTTCCTGCCTCCGGGTGCCATTTATTGTCTTCCTGGGAGGTGACAACCTTTCTTCAGGGTAGACAAAGACTTTTGCTGGGCAAGAGCCCAAATGGTCTATTTTGGGTGAAACTCTGTTCCAGATAGTGAACACAGAGGGCAGTCACAGAAAGGTCACTAGAAAGCTGTTGACAATGAAACGGCCTCAAAATGTTTGGCCAGTATAATTGTGGATTCCCAGATACCACCATGTCATAAATAGACATAGCTTAATATTGATTATTCATATGTCACCAGTTCATGTGAGTACACAATTATGTGATTTAATTTAGATTCAAGGATGTTAACGGTTAAAGGACAATCATGGCTGCTGGAGATATGGGTTCCCTAAATCCGTTGGCAAGAATGCACATGTCACTTTGCACTGCCATGTTGCCAAACTACAAGGCAGCTGCTGTGAGCCTTCAGTAGACACGCCCAGCATAGTTACATGCTTGTGCTATGCTTTTCAGCATAGGGCGTAATGAAAGGGGGAGGGATCTGATTCGCTGACCTCACTTTCAGACAGATTTACCCCCATAATTTTATTAATAATAATCAAAAAAGATCAGGCTAATCCATCTCGTAGATAGCATTCTGTGATGGATGCAATTAGCAATTCACAGCGCAGGCAAACGTCTGGGTTGCTAATTGTTTTTTCTTTTAAAGCGAAATCAGCGACGGGTAGAGGGATCCTGGTGGGGAAGTGAGGAAGGCGCCAGAGGTAGTCAAGGAACGTGGGTTTAGACTGGCAGGTACTGACCAAGTTTCTGGCCTCCTAACTAGCTGAGGCCTTTCCAGAGAATGCTAATACTTAATGACTACTTCTGTCATGTTTTGAATCGAGCAGTTCCAGAAGTTCGGGCACCACCACAGTAAATGTGATAAGGTGTCATTAAGCTAACACCATCTCCAAAATTCAAGATGCCTGCGTAGACCCATCTGGTAAAAACGGTAGGGGGTAGAACAGTAAACGTTACTCAGTGAAGTAACTACTTTACTCCTAGTCCATCTTTCCCATTCTTCTATATCTTTTGGGGTGTCCGTCACACGGAGATGGGAGTGGCACATTTGCACAGCATAGAAATTCTTCAAAATTAAAATTTGGGGGCTGAGCCTGCACATGTGTGGGGCGGGGGCGTGGTCATGACACATGCAGACTCCACCCACCGACAACGCTCGCGAAACCCTTTTTCCCTACTTAAAACGAGATCACAGGAGGATAGAGGCCTGGGCACATGGAGAAAAAAGGAGGCTATGGACCAGGAGTACAGTAGTCACTGCACTGAGTAATACTGGCTCCTACGTTACATCCCCTTTTCTCCATACTTTATGGGAGAGTACCCAGTATAAACTCTTTGGGGGACAGGAAAAGTCTATAAGTAAAGAGTTTCTGCAGGACTGTCTGACCAAACCTGCAGCTCATGTTCATAAAGTAGTATTTGCAGAAAGTGCAAGGGGAGGCCCCGGTTTCCACCTTTGCAATGATGTCCCATGGAATCAGTCTTTGAAGCCACAGCCACGGCTTTGGCTCCAGCTGCATGAGCACGAAGACCCTTTGGAATAGGCTCACTCTTGACAGGAATAGGATTTGGAAAAGCATGCCACTATCCAGTGGGCAATGGTTGTTTTAGACCCCATAGTGCCTGGTTGAGCTCCTGCATACATGATGAAGTTGTCAGTTTTCCTAATGGGCTTAGTCCTGTCTGTAAATAACTTCAGTACCCTGCAAACATCCCGGCAGTGCAAAAAGAGCTCTGCTTGGGATTTGGAAAAACACTGGTAGCAAATCTCCTGGTTCATGTGGAAAGAGGACCACTTTCAGAAGAAAATTAGGATGAGTATGCATGACTATTTTGTACCTGTGTAAAGGTGTATACAGTGAAGAGGGCGCTAGCACCTAAATCTCACAGTACTAAGGGAATACATCTCTTTTTCCGAATAATAAACAAATCCATTGAGAAAGACCGCTCTGAGACTGTTCAGAGCGGTCTCTCTAAATCGATCTGTAATGCCACTGCAGCGCATGGGGTGAAAGCCCCACCCCTCGATAGTGGGTGGTAGGGGTGAAAGCCCCGCACCAGAATGCAATATTTCAGCATTTTAAAGGACACACAAAATCAGCTGAAACAATTGTTTTCTTTTTCTGTTTGGCCATCATAATGAGGAAATATCACATAGAACCGAATCTCACTGATGCTCCTGGTGGAAGTACAGGCCACAACAAAAAGCTGTTTTCCATATGACATATATTATATCTGTCAAGGCCATGCAATTCAATGGTTTGGGTGACATAACAGCCAGAACCAAGTTCAAGTTCTACAAGGGGTAAATCGGGCCCTCAAAATAGACCCTCACAATAGAACCAAGTGACCTGATTAGACGTAGAACAAGATATACTCCTTCAAGGTCCTATAAGCACCAATCGCTGACAGTTATGTACTGCATAATTCAACTGGAATCCCTGAACTAGCTAGGGGTGACATAAAAGCAAACAAGTGATCCCGAGAGCACATCAAAGGATTCATATTTTTGTCAATGGAACAATGGGAATATCAGAGCAATTAACTGCTGTACTGGGAGCATGCAGAGGGCTTCCTAGGAGCTTGAATGATTTTAAGATTGTCCCATGAGAGCCCGAAGTGGCCTACTGCTAACTAAACTCAGTGACGGAGGGTATGGATGACGTACCTTAGCACCTTGCTGCAACAGAATCTCTGGAAACTGCAGCTTCATCAAATCCGAGAATCAGGTAGTTCCTGACCAGTGAGGGGTTATGAGAATCCTAGATGAGCAGAACATGAAACACCACTTGGCTATCAGTCTCTGGTCACACCAAATGGCATGAAAAGCATCCCTTTGTAACAGGCAATTAGCCCCCGTGCCCCGCCTCTGGCTCCAAGGCCAACAGGTCTAGCAGAAGTATGATCCATATGTGAAAGATTAACCAGGTTACTCACCGTAGTGACCACCTTACTCCTAGTCCATAGTCCCCTTTCCTCCATACTTATGGGCCATCCCTCCATCCTGTGGGACGGGACTGGAGCAATTTGTAAAAGCATGAAAATTTTGCATACATTTGAGTCCTTCCTCTCTTTCTACGTGGGGTACCACACGCGGCCGTAACCCTGCCCATCTTAGCTCCGCCCCGCGCATCGCCCATCAGTCCTTTTCTATCGTCAGGTCAGAGACCTTTAAGCAATAACACAGGAACCTTATTAGAGGGGACGGCAGACGGGCGTATGGACGAAAGGGGACTATGGACTAGGAGTAAGGTGGTCACTACGGTGAGTAACTTGGTTATACTCCTACGTCCCGTCCCCTTTCCTCCATACTTATGGGAGATTCCCAATCACTCCTTACAGGAACTATGGGTGGATGGAAAAACCCCTTACTGAAACAGGTTCTTCAGCACAGCCTGACCAAACTGAGCATCAGATCTGGAGCTCAGGTCAAGACAATAATGTTTACAAAAAGCCGATGGGGAGGCCCATGTAGCCGCTTTTGCGATGGTCTCCCAGGGAACATACTTCTGAAAGGCAACTGCAGCTGCCTTGCCCCACACCAGGTGTGCATGAATACCTTTAGGGTGCTGCAGCCCTTGGACAGTGTAAGACTCCATTATGAAAGTAGCGATGCATCTGGAGATAGTCCCCTTAGACGCCTGTCTACCTTGTGGATAACCAAAGGTCACCAATAGTTGAGAAGAGCTCCTAAATTCCAATGTACTGTCCAGATAGAACTTAAGAGCCCTTCTAACATCCAAACAATGCAGGACACTCTCCGCTTCTGAAGCAGGGTTCGGAAAGAAGACCGGCAGGGAGATTGACTGTCCGTAGGACCACCTTATGGAAAACCAAGAAGGGATGCTCCACCGACAAAGCCTGGAGCTCACTCACACGCCAAGACACCTTCCACGAAAGGTGCATAAGGTCCACCATGGCCATTGGTTCGAACGGTTTATGGAACAACGTCGTAAGGACCACATTCAGATCCCACATTGGGTGATACAGGCGCGTCAAACCCACGAAATGTCTCCTAATCACTGGATTAGACAGAGAATAAGAGCAGTAGTCCGTGGATAGGTAGGCGGCTACCGCCGAAAGATAAGTTTTGCATGACAGAATGTGGATGCCCGACTCCGCTAGGTGGGATACGAAGGACAGCACAGTGTCAATCGAAGCCTCCCTTGGGTCCAGCTGCTTGTCTAAGCACCAATGACAGAACCTAAGCCATTTGCTTCTATACGGAGACCTCGTCGAGGGCTTCCTGGATAATGCGAATGTTATCAGCAGACACGTCGAGATGTTCTAAGGACCTGAACTCGGGCACCATGCCGCCAAGCTGAACGATTGTGGGGAGGGGTGCCACAGCTGTTGATCCCCCTGGTGAAGCAGATCGGGACTCACCGGTAGCCTGATCAGTGCACACACCGACAGGTGTTGAAGTTCTGAGAACCAGAACCTGGCCGGCCACCACGGGGCTATGAGCAGAAGCCAACAGTTCACTGTGTTCTTCAGCTTGCAAATCGTCCGATGAATCAGAGGCAGAGGCGGGAAAGCACAGGCCCTCATGTTGTGCCAAGGAATCTCGAGAGCATCCCCAGAGAGGAGGCTCCCAGACCATTTCTGGAGGCATACAGAGGACATTTCTTGTTTGCTGATGTTGCAGAGAGGTCCACCTCCGGAGTGCCCCAAAGCAGGAAAAGCCATGATAGGATCTCCGCCTTCAGTTCCCATTGGTAGCTGACCACTGTCCGCTGACTGAGGGCGTCTGCCGTAACGTTCAGCTGGCCCGGGATGTGTACTGCTACCAGCCAGACATCATGATGAACCGCCCACTCCCAAATCTGGATGGACAGGTCCACAAGAGGGGGAGACTTGGTGCCCCCTTGCTTGTTGATGTAATACATCGACACCACATTGTCCATGTGGATACAGACCACTTTGTTGGCAATGACCGGTGTGAACGCCTTGAGTGATAGGAAAATCGCCAGAAGCTCCAAATGGTTTATGTGAAGGGCCTTGTCCTGAGGCGACCAAAGGTCCGAGACCTGAAGAAGATCCAACATCGCAACCCACCCCAGAAGGGAGGAGTCCGTTGTGACCGTTACCATAGGGGCTGGGTCCTGAAACCCTGCACCCACTGACAGGTTGCTGAGTGACGACCACCACTCCAGGTCTGCACTCATGGAAGCCGGAATCAATATGAACTTGGAGTCTGGATCCACAGCCTGACACCAAGAACTCCGAAGAGCCATCTGAGTCCACCTCATCTTGAGACGAGCGAGAGGTAAGGCCAAGACACAGGACGCCATGAGTCCCAGAAGCCTCTGGAACCACCAGATCGACATGCTCTCCGACTGCGCAAAAATCTGACACATGGCCAACAGATCTGCCATTCTGTCCCCGGTCAGGTAAACTCTGCAGTCGATCGTGTTCCAGCGAAAACCCAGGAAAATCAAGTCCTGAGAGACCGTCATGGAAGATTTCCGCCAGTTCACCGACAGCCCGAGGTGGAACAGGAGCTGGAGGAGAGACTGCAGATTGCACTCGGCCTTCACCGGGCAAGGGCAGCGCAATAGCCGGTCGTCCAAATACAGATACACAAGGATACCCTGCAGATGAAGATAAGCTGCAATCACCGACATCATCTTCGCGAAGACACGCAGCGCCGAGCTGAGGACAAAAGGAAGCACTCGAAACTGGAAATGCTCCTCTTCCACAGAGAAACAGAGGTATCTCCTGTGTGGATTCCAGATCAGTATATGCATATATGCATCCTGAAGGTCCACCACGCTGAGCCAGTCGCCCATCTGCAAAGAGGACCAAATCTGGGCGGGCGTGATCATCTTAAATTTCTCTTGGGGTAGGAAAAGATTGAACTGGTAAAGGTCTAGGATGGTGTGCAGGCCAGCCTGGTTGGGTTTGGACACCGTAAACATTGGGGAGTAGAAGCCCTCCACTTGCTCCCCTAGGGGAATTGGTTCCACTGCTCTGAGGTCCAGCAATTTCTGAATCTCGGCTCTGAGGGAGGGCGACCCCGACTGCTGGAAAGGAGGGTTGAAGGGTGGGAAAGAGGGTAAAGGTACGCGGAAGCCTGCCAAAGCGACTGACAAGACCCACCGGTCCTCGGTGATGGTCTGTCACACCTCCCAATGAGACGCAATGCGACCTCCCACCGGGGTCTTGTGCGAGCGCAGAGAACCCTTATTCGGCAGATTTTTCTGTGGTGTTACCACCTGAGGAGGAGGCTGAGAAGCGGGAGAAAAACCGAGTCTGTTGCTGCCTCCGGCGGGAATTCCCTGAAGGGGTATCCACTCTGTGGGATTTCCGATCTAGAAATCCCCTGAAACCAGAGGAGGGCCGGCTTTGTGACAAAGGTCTCTGAGTCCTAAAAGGAGGTTTTACCAGGACGGACAAGGACTTGGCAGTCTGGGTGCTGTCCTTTGTTTTGGTGAGCTCCACATCCGTTGAGGAATGAAAAAGCTCCTTGCCGTCAAACGGCAGGTCCAACACTTTGTCCTGCACCTACTTTGAGAACTTGGTGGCATGCAGCCAAGCCTGCCGAGAGGTATCAACCCCACGCATAAGGCCCTGGGCCGAAGTATCAACGTGATGAGCCGCGGCCTCCAGCAGATCCTGGGCCAAGACCCTGGCATCCAACAATCCCGCCTTAAAGTCCTCCAGTTTCTCGACTGGAATGAACTCCTCGAACTCCGACAGACCTTTCCACATCTTCATATTCGCCCCCGCTAACACCAGTTCTGCATTGGCCTGCCGTAGCTGCAGGGCCGAGTTAGCGAAAATGTTCCCCCCAAGGGAATCAAGGAGCTTGTCCTCTTTACCCAGGACCCGAGTAGCCGTCGTAGATGAGGATGCTGCAGGCCTGGACTGCAAAGTGGCCGCAGTGGGGTGTGGACAAGATGCTAGGGCCACCTATTCCGAAGAATGCAGCCTATAGCACGCGTCAATTTTCTTATTGACGAACAGTCCAGAGTGTGGCTTCTCTCCAGACTCTACGGACCTCGGCCAAAACGTCCTTCTGCAGGAACAGGCCGGTACGCTCCCGGTGTCAACCTTGTCTCCAAAGGAGACAAGGTGAACGCCCCCGAAAGCACGCCCTCCTGCGGAGCGGGTACCTCGCGCACTGGAACATCCAATAGACACATCATGTCCAGCACTCGGTCGTTCCAGTCGTAAACTGGACGAAACGGATCCGCACAAAGAACCCTATGTTCACCAACAGAACCAATCCCTACACCTGAGGCCGATGGTGTAGCTGTAGGGGAAGCGCCCAAAATAGCCGCCGTGGTCTTGGCGGGAACGGCCGCCATTTTGTCGACAACTGAGGAGAACTGCGACACGTGTGGAAGTGAGGCAGAGGTCCCCACCGGTGGGTCAGGGATCTTGATTTTAGCCTTTAGACAAGGAACCTCGGCCGAGCCGGTACTGTGCGGCCTGGGATGTTTCTGCAACATACCAATAGCCAAACTAGCCTTCACAGGAAGGACTTCAGCACTGCCGGTAAAGGAAGAATTACAGTTCGAAACCTCACTCCTTGCCCCCTCAACATTTCTGGCGTCACCGCAAGAGCGGGAACGGTGAGAAACACCTTTCACCGATAAGGACTTCTCAGGCCTCTCAGAACTGTTACCTTAGCCTCTGTTCGAGGGACCTTGGACCTAAACCCGTTAGAAGCCTCTTCACAGCGGGCCTCAAACATACGTTCGGTTTCACTAAGCCCAGCCGAGGCCTCTGGCGTACCCCGGTACTTTTGAGGGAAGCTCCAAATAAGGATGCCTCGGAGCAAGCTCCGGTACCCCACGATTCAGTAGAACTAGGTCTACAAGCAGCCCCCACAGGAGAGGCCTTGGATTGCACTCCGGTGTCCACAGGCCCCTTACGGAGGACCCTCGGAGAA
Source organism: Ambystoma mexicanum (assembly GCF_040938575.1). Taxonomy (NCBI): domain Eukaryota; kingdom Metazoa; phylum Chordata; class Amphibia; order Caudata; family Ambystomatidae; genus Ambystoma; species Ambystoma mexicanum. Next base: position 916,665,152 of record NC_090926.1, on the reverse strand, counting down.
AACTCTGGTACACTTTTTAGGCCCAGAAGGCACCTCAGGGCAAGCCGCGGTGACAGAGGGGTCGACGCTCCTTCCGGACCGGGACGACCCCGGGAAGGAGTCTCCCGGCTGGGGTGCCCTAAAAAGTAAAGAACTCACCGGGCGTTTCTTCTTTTATTCGATGAACGTAAGAAAATGCAATGGGGGAGCGCGTTAGACCACCTCCTCCCACCGCTCCAATCTACGTTGAAGCGCCCGGACCGAAAGGGAATCGCAATAGAAACAGGAGTCCCAACGGTGATTGGAACCCAAACACTCTAAACGAAGAGGATGGGGATCCGCCCTCGCGAAGCGCCGCTGACATGAACAACAATTCGTGAAGTCTAGCTTAAAAGGCATAGACAGACTACTACGTGATCGCTAGCGAGAGCCAGAGAGGAGGAAAAAAGGAAGAAAAACTTCCGCAGATGCAAGTGCCTCCAGTCCCGAACAAGCGGAGAAAAGGACTGATGGGCAATGCGCAGGGCGGAGCTAACATGGGCGGGGTTACGGCCGCGTGCGGTACCCCACGTAGAAAGAGAGGAAGGACTAAAATGTTTGCAAAATTCTGATGCTTTTACAAAGTTCTTCCGGTCCCGTCCCACAGGATGGAGGAATGTCCCATAAATATGGAGGAAAGGGGACGGCACATAGGAGTAAGTCTGTACCACAAAGGGCTGGATTTCACATTCTTGGTTGGCTTGTGAAAGTCTGTTCAGAGCGGACAGGGAGATGGTGTGTTCTACAGTGGATTCCCAAATCTGAACTGCCAATCTGCATAGAACGGGAAACCTGGTTCCTCCTTGTTGTCTATTTTAATAAGTACCATTTTCTGCTCCAAAGAGGGAAAGAATGCATATAATGTTAGCAGTATTGCCCTCAGCTCCAAAATACTGATGTGGTCCAGTCGATCTTGAGCTGGAACACCGACCGTGAACTGAAAGACAGTCTAAAGTCATCCCCCACCCCTTGAAGGAGAGATCCGTCAGGATGACTGCTTCATGTAAGCCTTTTCGACAAGGGGTTCCATGAAAACAGATTTTCCTCTCTGGACCTCCAGAGCAGACCCGTATGAAATGACACTGGGATCGAGAATAGGAAATACTGAAAGTCTGATTCCCGATTCAAATTTTCTCACAGGTGTAATTGAATCCTCCTCATCTGAAGGCTTTGAACTGCCTTGACCAAGCTGTCATGAGTCCAATGAGGCACTGAATCCATGACAATGAAATTACTGTGTGTTGGAGAAAGGGGGCAGTGGTCTCTTGCATGTTCCTAAACCATTCAGGTGTCTGGAAGACTGTCTTTCGCTGCGCCCCAGAGCAGGTCGATAAACTGAATTGTCTGAGTTGGCTGAATTTCCAACTTTTCTTGGTTGACAAAAAGGGCTAGATTGAACGAACCAGACCTCGAAGAAGGTGGCGATCGTGCAAAGGAAGGGGAGCACCCAAGATGGCCGCCTGTGGACAAAGGGCCATAAAAGGTCCGATGAACTGAGGAAGACAAGGTTGGTCGGAACGTGGGCAAGCTCAACCAAATAGACAGATTGCATGCGCCTCGGGCTGAAGGCAAGAACATAAGGGCGAGCCCCCACTGCAGAGGCCATGGGTCGTGGCGAGCTAGCAGAGTGAATCCAGGTTCAGCGAACCCTGCGAGGATACAGTGGGGCGCGTGGGCCCAATCGACGCAACAAGATGTCTTCCAAGGTGGTGCGACCCCGGATCAAACAGCCTACGATGGAAACCTATGCTAGGGCGCCCTCGGGCGCGGAAGGGGGCAAGAGCAGAGAAACCCCTGCAGCAGCGACGGACCCACCGGGTACTATCCAGGAGGTGCTGGCAGCAATTGCCGACTTGAAGGTGGCCTGGGAGACGAAGCTGGGCCTGGCCATGAAAGAGTTGCAAGAGGGCCTAAACCTCAAGATAGGAGCGGTCAGAGAAGAAGTGAACCTGTTGCGCCAGGATGTGCGAACGATCGCGGAGCGCACTGGGGAACTGGAGAAGGAGTTGGCCCCGACCGTGGAGGCGTGCAATACACACGCCAAGGAACTTCATGCCCTCGTGCAACAAGTGGGCAATTTGGAGGACAGAGCAGGCGGAGGGGCGCGCCAGGCGCAATAACATTCGCATAGTGGGGGTACCGGAGGGAATGGAAGGATCAAACCCCACGGATTTTGTTGAAACAATGCTTTTACAGGAGATTACAGGCGGAGAGCTGTCCCAGGGGTTCGCGGTCGAAAGGGCGCACAGGGCCCTGACCAGGAGACCGGCCCCAGGAGCCCCCCCGCGGCCGTTGATTGCAAATATCTTGAACTATCGTGACCGCGAGAAGATTCTCAAATTTTTCCGGAAAGGGGGCACGATAGAAAGGGGGTCAGCGAATATAACAGCGTATCCGGATTACACGCTTCTTGTACAACGGAGTCGAATGAACTTTGGAACGGTGAAGAGGAGGCTCAGAGAGGCAGGCCACCGCTATATGTTGCTTTACCCCGCTAGGTTAAAGGTGATTCATAAGAACAGATCCCTCTTGTTTGAGACGCCGAGCGACGCAATGGAAGGTCGACCACAGGAATCGGATGCCCAGACAGAAGCGGATGGAGATGAGTAGCACGCTGCAGAGGCATCCGTGAGGCCATAGCTATGACATTGGGACTAGAATATAGTTTGATATTGTGCTTGTTTGGGGGAAGTCACGGCATCTGCCCGCGGGTCCCGTTGAATTCACTTCTCCTAAACAGATGATTGGGAGCTCCTGGGGAGCAACCTCTGCACCCGATAGTAGTACACTTAGTTAGGTCACTGTTAGATTGGTGATACCCCGCGTGGTCCTTGTTCTTGGTCACGAGACGGGTCCAGACGTGGGTAAGCCTGAGATCCAAGGATGGAGCCGGGCTATTGTTGGGGGTTGGTGGGGAGGGGGTGTGGGGGGAGTTGTGTGCAGTGGTGTGAGGTTGGGGAAGGGGGAGGGGGGCACGGTTCGTTAACAGATGGGAAAGAGCCAGGAAGCGACCCTACATGGGGACCATTATGGGGAGGGATGGGACGGAGATAGACCGCCTAGATGGCATCGGGTAATCTCAGAATTGTGACCTGGAATGTACGGGGCCTCAACAGCTACCTTAAACGTAACAAAGTGATGATGTATTTAAAGAGGATGTGTGTAGACATAGCCCTGCTGCAAGAGACCCACCTCACTAGGGAAAGGCTGGAGGTGGTCGGGAGGAAATGGAAGGGCACCGTTGTGGGGGCGGCGTACTCAGCGTATGCCAGGGGGGTTGTCACTTGGGTGGCGCCCCACGTGCCGTTTCGAGTGCTTGATTCCACGGTGGACCCGGAGGGTAGAATGGTGGTGGTAACGGGTCTCTTGGAAAATAGAGAAGTACACATCATAAACTTGTACGCCCCCAATAACGATACAGCGGCCTACTTTAGGACCCTCTACGGTAAACTTGGCCCCCTGGTGGGGGTATGGTAGTGTGGGGGGGGGCTTTAACTGTACCGTGGACCCCAGTATGGATAGGTCCAAGGACAAGGCAGGAAAAACGACACCGGCGGCTAAAGCGCTGAGTACCCTACTGAAAGACCTAGGCCTAGAGGATGCGTGGAGAAGGCTGCATCCCACGGATAGACAGTACTCACACTACACAGCGCCTCATGATTTGCACACAAGGTTAGACTACATGTTTGTAACAGCCGGGATAGTGAGAGGAGCAGAATACAAAGCCCGAGTGCTGTCGGACCACTCGCCCTTGGTGGTAGACTGGAGACACCAGCCCCCACGACCGCAGATCTCTACATGGAGACTTAGGACCGAGGCTCTGCAGGATGAGGGGTTTCGGGAGGGCCTGAGGGACGCCATTAAAGAATATTTTGATACAAACACGGGAAGCGTAGGCTCTGTGGGCACATTGTGGGAAGCGTTTAAGGTGGTGGTGCGTGGGGTAGCTATCTCCCAAGTTAAGGAGCTACAGGGGGGGTCGAAAGGGAGCTCTGGGAGGCGGAAAGGGAGCTAGAGGAGCTCACGCGTTGCGTGAGCACCGCTCATGATAACAGAACCAAAGTAGAGGAGCTACAGTTGTCCTGCAGTGCACTCTGGGATAGACTGTGTAGACTCAGCTACAGGAAATATACGGAGAGGATACACGCAGGGGGCGACAAGCCGGGCAGATTGCTGGCTTGGCTGTACAAAAGTGAGACCCCCGGCTCGGTGAGTAGTGAGATTCAGGGCGAAGGAGGTAGCATATGCAACACCCAGAAAGAGGTAAATGAGGAATTCCTTAAGTTTTACAGACACTTGTATGAGGACACGGGGTAGGGTATGGGCCAAGACATACTAGACACATTGGGGGACATTGAGCTGCCCACCTTAGATGATCTAGAACGTTCTGAGTTGGACGCACCCGTCACCTCGGATGAGCTGGAGTTAGTGATTCGGTTCTTGCCCACTTGTAAGGCGCCGGGTTTGGATGGGTTGCCCAGCGAGTTCTACAAAACGTACCAGCAAGAGTTGCTCCAGCCACTGCTTGCCACTTTCAACAAGGCCTATGAGAAGGGAGAACTCCCATTGTCCCTCTGTGAGGCTGTAATCATCCCACTCCTGAAACCAGGCAAGCCAGCCGCGGAGCGCGGGTCCTACAGACCGTTGTCCATGCTCAACCAGGACAGCAAAATACTCACGGCGGTGCTGGCTAATAGACTGAAGAGGGTGATTAAGAAACTGATACACCCAGATCAGACGGGATATGTTCCGGGTAGGAACATCACCGATAACCACCGGAGGCTGCACCATGTCATAGACCAAACTGAGGAGGACACGGGCGAGCTGGCTATAGTGTCGCTAGACGCAGTCAAGGCCTTCGACTCGGTACGATGGCCCTGGCTGAAAACTATCCTGAGGGGGTACGGAGTGGGACCCGGATACCTCAGATGGATACAGTTGTTTTACAGCACCCCGATGGCGAGGGTCAAGACAGGGTCCACGGTCTCAGATTCTTGGCAACTGGACAGGGGGACCAGACAATGTCGTCCCTGGTCACCTATGCTATATATACTGGCATTGGAGCCGCTGGCAATATACCTGCGTCAACAATATGGGGAGGTGGTCATAAACACGACCAGTGGAGAGCATCTGATATAATTATATGCGGATGATATGCTCCTTTATTTGCGTTACCCAGAAGAAAACCTACAGTACGTCCTAGAGGTGATAGAACGGTACGCCATCCTCTCCGGTATATCGGTGAACCCTGGACAGTCCAGCCTGTTTCCTTTGGGTAGATATAGGAATGTCCCGGTGCAGAGGCTGCCTGTTTTGCCAATACCATGGCAGCCCGTAACGTTTAGGTATTTGGGAATAAACGTTTATCACAAGATCGAGACAGAACACAAGCACAAGACGGAAAAAGCGATAGAGGGGATTAAGAACAGTATGGTATTCTGGTCCAGATTGCCCCTGACCATGATGGGGGGGGGTCTTGCTCAAGATGGTGGTCCTGCCTAGACTCTTGCACTTCTTTATAAACGTCCCGTTTCTGATACCCAGGAGCCTATTCGCGAAACTTCACAGCTTATGTAGGGGTTTTGTGTGGGGCAGTTCTAGGAATAGGGTGGCTCTGTGGAAGCTCCAGAACCCATGTGACAGGGGGGGGATAGGCCTGCCCAACTTCGAACTCTATTACCTGGCGGGGCAGCTGCAGTACGTGGCCAGGTGGCTCTCAACTGAAGATTCGGCGGAAGCCAGGCTCCTGCGCGAAGATACAGCCCCATACTTTCTGATGGAAGTGGTGTGGTTGGGCAGAGATAAACTGGTGGGCAAGGGGCGGCTACTGAGGTTGGGCTGGGAGATCTGGCACAGGACATGGAGGATTGGGGGGGACTCGGAACCATACTCCCAGCAGGCCCCTTTGGCGGCTCTGTGTGGGAGTGACTCAACTACTTGAATCGGTCTGCAGATACTGGGAACAGGTAGGCCTAGCCACCCTCGGGGACATATGGCAGGAAGGGGAGGCAGTGGACTTTCAGCGGCTGCAGGAAGAGACTGGAGTACATGGTGGCCAATATATAACCTACACTAGGTTGGTGAAAAAGACTAGAGAAAGATGGCCGGAGACAGTGCTCGCGGGGGATCCAGATGCCTCCCTGGAAACCATGTATGATGTATCGGAGGGCGGGCACGAAATATCGAGGATATATGAGCTCCTGCGAGCAAGGGCAGGGAAGGAGTTGCTCCAATTGAGACAAGATTGGGAGGAGGTGGTGGGGGGACCCATGACGGATGGGCAGTGGGAACGAGCCCAGAGGTACCATAAAAAGGTGTCCCGTAACGCGAGATTCCAACAGCTTCAATTGTATGTTACCCACAGGGCTTATTAACCCCCGGGAAGATTGCAAAGTTTGGGGGATCAGCTATGCAGCAATGCCCCAGGTGTGGGGAGGTGAACGCAGGACTGCTACACATGTTTTGGGCTTGCCTGGAGGTGCATAGATTTTGGAACAAGGTCAAGACGAGACTGGCTGGCGGGGGGGTGGTGCTGGATGTGGAATCGGCTTGGTCATGCATGCTTGGACTATTCCCTAGACCCCGGCATTTGAAACACATAAGCAAGATGAAGGACCTGGCCTATGTCTTGGCCAAACGTAGGATCGCCATGGGCTGGAAGGCGGCCCACAGACTTAGGGTGGAGTTATGGTGGACAGACCTCTTGAGGTGGGCGGAAGCTGAATCCGTAGTCTGGTTTGAAGCGGTCACCAGGGGGGGCGAAGAAGAAGCAGGGCCCTTGCTGGCCTGGCGGCAATTGGTGGGCTCGTTAGCAAACCCTCACCAGGGTGACAACGAAACAGAGGACCCGATTGATGGCTGTCTAGGTAGTGTGCCACCCAATGATGTTCCCGCAAACAATATGTGAGAACCGGCTCTAGTTTAAAGGGGGAGGAGGGAGTTGGGGAGTCTGAAAATGTGTTGGAATATGATGCTCTCTATGTTTTGAAACAGTTGTAGTGTGTTTGTTTGACCTTAAAAATAAAATAAAAATATATTTAAAAAAAAAAAATCTTAGCGTCTAAGTTGATTAGAGCTATTGGTCTATACGATTTACAGCTTTCAGGGTCCTTACCCTGTTTTGGGAACCAAACTACCTTAGCTTCCTCCATAATCAGGGTTATTCTACCTATTCTCCCAAATTCATTTCATAGCTGGACCAGGTGTGGTATCGGCTCTTCCATAAATAATTAAAAAAATCAGCAGTAAAGCCGTCGGGCCCTGGAGCTTTATTACTGGGGAGCGGGGAGATTGCTCTCCGCACTTCCTCAGGCGTTATGTCTGGGTCCAGGGCCTGGGATTCCTGTTTGGTAATGCTCAGGAGGTGGAGGTTTTTAAGATAATTTTTCTGGGCGGTTTCCTCTGGGTCTTCAGATTTGTAGAGTTCTCTATCGAACTCCACAAATTCTCCTTGTATTTCTCACAGTTTGGTACACGTTCTGCCATCCCTAGCTTAAGTTTCTTGATGGTTCTGTCTCTTTCCTCCCTCCTAGGAAGCTTTGCCAGCATTCTATCGGCTTTGTTAGCCTTTACATAGTATTTGTGTTTTAGGTGTAATAGGGCCCTTTCTGCTTCCCTCGTCTGTAAGATCTCCAATTGGCCCCTTATTGCCCTGTATTCTCTTCTGGTATCTCCACTAGCTCCCACCCCCATCCGTGACCTAACTGGTTTTAGTTTGGATTCTAGTTCCCTTTCGAACTGTCTCCTCTCCTTGTCAATTCTAGACTTCACAGCAATGATTCAACCTCTGATCGTGGCTTCCAATGCGTCCCACCTCGTGTTACAGCTCATGCCTTATGGCCTATTAATTAGGAAGAATTCTTCCATAGATTCCTTCGTCTTTAAACATATGTGCCGGGAATGTCCATCGTCAGAACCCCTGGAGGTTGTTGCCTCTCCTGATTCTAACCGTAAATGGGGCATGGTCCGAGAGAGCCAGGGTCCCTACCTCCACTTCCTCTACAGATCCTAATAGACCAAAAGAGGTCCAAATGTAATCAATCTTCGAGGAGGACCTATGTGTGTGGGAGAAGAAATTGTAACCCTTCGCGTCCCTGCTCTATCCTCTCCACGCGTCCACTAATACCAATCTTTAAATCTTCTCCTTCAGATCCTCTGACGATGCCCCTTGTGTTCCCGCTCTGCCTTCGCTCCTGTCTTTCTGTGGTTCCCCGGCTAAATTGAAATCGCCTGCAGGACGATGGGAGCTTATTCAGCTTCTGCTGAATTAACTTGTCTTTGCCAGAGTTAGGAGCATAAATGGTAGCCATCGCGTACGGCTCTCCCTCTATTTATAGCTTGGTTGCTAGATACCTTCCGCTATTATCCTTTTCCCAATCTGTCACATTCATGTTGAGGGATGACCTTACCGCCAGGAGGACCACCCCCCCTTTTTCATGCCTTTGTTTGCGTGTAGTATTTTATTATAGCCTTGGATTCTGACCCTGTGTGTGTATCTTGTTTGTATGTGTGTTCCTGGAGAGAGTTTCTCTCTGTTTAAATCTCTCCAGTTTTTTCCTTTTTATGGGGGAGTTCAGACCCCTAACATTCAACGTCATTATTTTCAGGTTGTTAATCGTATCCTCCCCCATGATGGTTCTTGTGTGTCGCCTTAGCTTGCTCTTGTTTTGGATGGTTACTCCCCTAGTCCCCCCACTTGTCCCCTCCCTCCCTTTCCCCCTTCCTTACCCCTGCTGGGTAGACACAATCGGTTTATGACCCACCCTGCTGTGATGTCGCGGGTACTTCATCAATTCCTTACACCAGTCCTACGAGCTGAGGGCTCTTCCTGACCCATCTATGGTTCCCCAGTTCCGTCTCCTCCCCCAGTTAATGTGGTGTTATTAACCCTCCCTGGGCTATAATTGCACCTCTGTGCGTGGCTCCCTGGCGCTTTTATGTGGGTTATGGGCCTCTAGACCCTCTCTTAGAAGTCTTAGGTTTAACGTTTGTCCACTCCCATAGTTTCTTTGCTCCCAGTTCCCTTCTACCTTCTGGGCTGGTCTCCAGTTCCTTCTCTTCAATTCCGAGGATGTGCGCTCCCTCTTTGCAGGTCGTGATGCAGTGCTGTCTCCCCTCCCATTCGAACAGTAAGACAAATGGAAAGGTCCATCGGTACCTGATATCTTTTTCATTTAAGACTTTCATCATCGGGCCCATCCTTCGTAGTAGTAACGTTGTGTATGAGAGGTCCTGGTAGAGATGCACCTCGAAGCTGGTGTATTTTATTTGCTTCACTTTCCTCGCTGTTCGCAGGATCTCTTCTTTTTGGCCGTATTCGTGGAGGGAAGCCAGGGTGTCTCTGGACCTGGCTCCTGGTTCCCTTCTGAGAGGGCCAACCCTGTGGACTGTCGATTTTTAGATCCAAGTCTCCCTCATTGTCTGAGGTCCGCAAATATTTGCCATACCGCCGTTCTAAGGTCCTTGTCTTGGACTTCTTCTGGGAGGCCTTTTATCCTGAGGTCCTCTAACTGCAGTTCCAGATTGTGCGTGGCAAATGCTAGTTTCTTGAACAGGTTCTCCATTTTCCTGGTGTCCTCCTCCTGTTCCTGCAGCGCTGTTTCGTTCATATCGGCCCTTTCCTCCAGTTTGCTTATGTCCCCTTTGACTTCATGAAGGGCAGTTGCCCAGTCTTCTCTGATCTTGTCCAATTGCGTTTCAACTGTGCTTGTTATTTTGTCCCCAGAGTCCTGAACATATTTCCTGAGGATGTCCTGTGTGATTGGTAGTCCTGTCCCCATCACCTCATGTTCTGAAGTGGGTTCCTGATTTTCTGGGGTCTCCAGCTGTTCTGTCTGGGGTTCCATCTCTTTTCTCCAAGTATTTTGGATGGGACCTTCGAGTCCTTTCTTTGGGCCCCTTGGGGGTGCTTGCTGATCCTTGCCCTTGTTCTTGGGCATCTTCCGCCTTGCTCCCTGGATGGGGGGAGGGGGGGTGCCTCTTTGACTTTGTTGATCCTGGTACCCCGTTCACAGGGTACTTGTGGGGTGGTACTGTCTGTTCTTGGTCTCCTCGTACCTTGCCTTCCACTTGTGTAGTGCGTCCCCCACCTCTCTGAGGTTCTGCCTCTGGGGGGAGACTTTATGGTAAGGCTCCAATGGGAGGTCTCCCTATTTTCTCTTCGCTGTGTAGGGTAGTTAGCGGACCCTCTGAGTTTGGGTCTGGGGTGGTTTCCCCTTGATTTGGTAGGAGGGGTGCAAGTTGGGGCTTCTTCAGAGGGTGTCTCGATTGGCATCGGGTCCAATCACCCCTTTCTTGGGCTTTTCTCTTTTCACTATGTAGTCCGGCCCATTAACTATGTTATTAGGTGTCCTTCTCAAATGGTGTTGTACCTCAGCGTACAACTCCATTCCCTCTCCGTGGGTCCTCCTGTTGGTCACAATTGGCCGCCTCATGGCTCCTTGCCGTCCTGTCCTTACCATTTGCGATTTCTGTCCTTAGATGGCGTCAGGCTTTAGCTGGGGGGGTTCTGTTTTCCTCTTGTGGTCTGCCTCAAAGCCCTTTTATTCTGTTATCGGTGCCTGTTAAGATGGATTTCTGAACTCGGGCACTCGGACCTGGAGGGGCAGAGGTTCAGAAGGCCAGCCTAGTTTCTTGGAACAGGGTAACCTCTGGACAAGCCAGACCAATCAGTCTCAAGAGGGGTGATGGTGACGGAAAGACCTCAAAGAGCACACAAAGCAAGGACACTTACAAATAACTCCAGACATGTGTTATATTAGAACTATAGACACATGTATTACAAGGACTTTGTAACATCGACCATAGCAAAGAATCACAATAATACTAAAGTAAACCAACACATCACAATCAATATAATATATATACAAGACTGAGGGGTCTAAGGAGTTAGGAGCACGTAATATGTAGACCACCTAGATGGGAGGAAAACAGGCAGTGCAAGTAATCATTAGACCCAGTTCGACATCTGAAATACACTTAACTAGGAGGAAGTCCGAGCCCTACGAAGAGAGGAGCCTTATGCTCAAAAGTACCTGCACGCGCTGGTGCCAATGGACAAAAGAGGGCCTCTTCAAGGATATCAGGCAGTTCAGGAAGGTGGATGAAGCGATGCAGAACAAGTCTCCACTACTCAAGCAAGGCCTCCACTTGTGGGCAGAGGCAGGGTGAGAGTGCGGGATAGAGTAACTATTTTGCAACAGCGGTAGAAAAGAAACGGGCTCCTGTGCGAGGGGCTACCGGTTGGGGAATGGACTACTCACCGGTCCCTGACGCAGGCAGACCCAGACTTCTCCAGTTCAGTTCACGTTGCTGGCAGGTTCAGCTGCGATGATCAGGACGCCTCGACACCGTGTAGATTCTGCGTAGCAGGATGCAGGGTAAAGGGTGTCCCAAATTCAGCGGACGTGCACAGGTTGTTACCACAGCAGGGCAACACAGCAATCGTGTTTACTCTGGTTCGGGCGCACTCGTCTCACTTCAGACCTGGGAATGCCAAGTGTACGAAATTCAGTGCGAGGGTGCCGTGGACGCAGAGCAAGCAGTAAACCAAGTTTCGAGGGCTTCCCCGAAACGGAGGCGGTGACAGAGCAAAGCGTCCTGCATAAGCTGGTCAGCCCACTGGTTGGCCCTGGGACACTTCTGAAGAGGCTTACTTGCAGGGTTTGATGAAGGTGTCGGGAATAGTTGATCCCACTATTCCAATGGGTCAAAGCACCTTCGCAGACCTTCTAGGACGATCAGATGCAGAGGGGTCTCGCAGGAAAACAGCAGTTCAGGGTGCCAAACCTTCAGCGGGTCACTAGCGGTTCCTCGACTCAGCTTCTTGTTGCAGGATACTTGGCTCCTTATCCCTTGTTCGGTGTGAACTCAGGAGATCGACATGGTAGTGGTGTTTCCAGCCTCCTCTTATCCAAAGTTCCCTTCGCGCCAAAACGGAGAGGACCCAATGGGAGATCTGCTCACAAACACTCATACCATACGTGGACCTATCACAGACCACGGTGGTCCCAGGCATTCAAGACACTCTAGACTCTCTGGCACCCAGGATGTGTATTGGGAACAGACATCCCAGCCCACATCCTGGAGGCACACACAAGGCATGCAGAAGCCCGCAAAAGCGTTGTGTTTCGTGGGAAAGTGCATGACCAAATAAGGAATGCCCCGGGTCGGCTCAACCTGGGGGAAGGTGAAGGGGCAAGACGGTCAGCGGACAGGACAAAGAACCTCGTGGCATGGCCATTTTGGAGCAAGGCCACTCATTTGTGCCAAACGCGATAAGCGCGGGTAACATGGCGAAAAAGGGTTCAAAACACAAGAGAAACGATAGCTGCCACCAGTCCCGTCCGTGACACACTTGCACAGTTCATAATAAGCCCAGTGAGAGTTTCTAGGGCCTTTGGAATGACTAGAGACCCATGAGCGTGGTAATGTAAATTACGGTGCACTCTTGTTTCATGTTTCACAAAAGCTGCAACATGAGGAAAGGACTAAGGGAAACAAAAGTCTCCCAGTACTGACTGTCTTAAGGGCATGCCATTTTCCCCATAAGAATTGAGCGAAAACCCAGAGGAGTGTGGCAGAAGGCTGCGCTTCTCTGGCAAAGTCTAGATCAGGGTGTAAAACAACAGCAAAAAGTTTTTGGGTTGCCACATGGACGGAAAATTACATACAATATGAAATCTTTCCTAACAGTGCCCCCAGTCCCAAGGGCTGCAGCATCACTCCTCGCACCATCTCCCGCCCGCCTTCCGGCGGCCTGTCCAGGGCAGTGATTCCTTGGCGGGGGGTGGGGGAGAAGGCCAGGCGCTCTCTCCCCCCTCCGAAGGCACCTCCAGCTCCCTTCTTTGTCTCTGCAGGCAGTGCGGGGCTCCAGAGGACGTTTGTGGCCGGCTGCGCTCACTGCTTCCATTGCGGCGTATGTGGGCACAGTGAGGCCCGAACCCTGCAGTCCCGCATGTGCGTAGTTCCAACTCACACTAAAAATACTTCTCCATCGAATATGGCCACTCTGGGGTTTCCTGCACATGGCACCAGAGAGGTTTGGTCGTTGTGTGCCCGGGGAGGGTTAGCTCACACCTTCAAGGTAGTCACGGGGCTCGGGAGCGCTGCCGCCAGGGTGCTTCCCCTACGGCAGCCATCTTGGGAGTCCCTTGTCCATGTTTGTCCAGAAAAGGATCTGGCTCTGCTCCATGGGTAAATACCACAGGGACAGCAATCTCTTTTGGAGGACTGATGATGGGAATGGTGGCCTTAACCAGCAACATGGGAGTTGGCAGTCTGGGCGCTGGCAGAGGGTGATGTGAGTCAATGGAACTTGGGGCATGGTAGCTAGAGGCACTGGAGCAGCAAACTGAGCTGTCAGAAGTGTTGGCATAGGATACCGATCTGTAAGAACTGGAGACAAAGGGGGCAGAAAGGGCTTGATCAGACCTTTAAAGTAGGGCATTATGGCATGGGACTTCAACAAGGCTGGAATATGATGGAAAAATACATTTTCATAGGTTGTCTGGAACTCAGCATTGGGAGAGGCCAGAGTCGAGGAAGCCAAAGAGGCTGGTGTCCAAGAAGAAGTCTGATTAGGGTACCAATATAGCTGGCATTTGAGGTTGCCCTGTGTGTTTGAGTAGCGCATCACTGAAGAGGATGCCAGAACTTGAGTGGACACCTTCGGAGGCAGGCAGATCTAAGGCTGGTCCAATCTCAGGAACTGCTCAATAACAGACTCCTGAGGCGAATCAACCTTGAGTTGTTGATACCACTGATCTGGAACCTGCAGTGGCACTAGCTATCCCCACATGAAACGCCACCATTTGTGAGTCGAGATCTATCGCATTATAGACAGAGCAGACCTCAGAGTAAGCTCTGGTAGGCGACTGATAGCCCTCAAGGTGAACAGAGATGGTAGGAGTCAGAAATGGAGGCTCAGATGAACACTCTGCCTTTAGGCAGGTAAGAGTCCCCGGGGGGGGGGGCATCAGTGGTGACACCAATGCGAGATCCGTTGGGATTTGTGGCGCAAGCACCCTTAGTCTGAGAGGCCTCTGGGTTTTCTTCAGTACAACTGGAAGACACTCAACAGGCCCTCCAGGTCATAGAAACCCCCTTGTTGCTGCATGACTCAACAAAGTGCTTCAGGTGTGTTGGAGGGTGTGCACTGAAGATCTCCCATCATGTCAACCTCTTTTTTGAGCGCCCCTGGGAAAGTAAGTTGCAGGCTGCACAGGCGTCCCAGTAATGGTCAGGATCCAAGTACTCAAACACATGGAGTACAGATCCTGTGCTACAAAGCGATGCAAGATCAACCTGCAAAATGAAAACTCAGGGTTAGTGCCAATGTAAATGGGGTAAAAGACTGGCCTGAGACCTGGCACTTAAAAAATAAAAAAACAAGGAGTCAGAACAAAAACAGAATGCGCAGGAGACATGTGCTGTACAACTGGAATATGCATACAGGAAACAATACTGGTGAGCGCTTCTGGTGGCAGAGTCTGCATGCTATGAAGGCATCATGAAGCAAGACAGACGACAAATTCAAATTTCAAAACCAAATGGTTAATTAAAATCAAATGTCTGGATGGTTGAAGGCTGCACGTGCCCTATGCTAAGGTGGAATTTCCCTACCTGAACAAAACAAAGGAAATTCGGAGTCAAAGAGTTCAACTTAAAAGTCTGTATGTGTCCAAAACCTACCCTTGCCCTCACAACTAAAGCTAAACAATGTGTAGTGATGTCAATAATGAAAGAAATGGTGATCGAAACAAGGTTCTGAGCTTCTTTCAGTCTTAGCTTCCATTTGAGCTCTCCTTCCCCAAGTTGAATAAAGTTCCACAAAATGTCTCAAGATTACCGTCCCCAAGTTCAAAACAGTTACACAAATCCTTCAGGTTCACTTCCCCAAGTTCAAGGCAATACAGTTCCACATAAGCTCCATCCTCAAGACAACATTTGCAGGTCATCAATTCTCAGGGTTCCCTTCCCCAAGACTTCAACGTAGCAACTTGTACTTGTTTCAGTCTCTAAATGTTCAACACAACTCCAGGTTAACTTGACCCTCCTTTGGGATGGCATCAATAGTTCACTTATATTGCTCCTTCTTGGTTTGTTTCTCAATGTCTCTAGCTCCCTCATCTAGGCACAGTTGTCAGACCACAGGGTCCACCCATCAAAAGTCGCGCAACCAGGAACCCTAGACTCTTCAGCCCACACAGGTTCTTCTGTATTTGCCCTTGTGTACATATTAACATTCACTTAGCTTCTCCTGGTTAGCCTCTTGGCTTTGCCATCATGTGTCACACATCTTACTTCCCTGCACTCACCGGTCCTCGGCGCTCCCCTCCAGCAGCCTGGCTGCTTCCATTCGATTTACCGGCTGCCGGCCAGTCACTGAAAGTCCCACTCGCCCTCTGGGTGCTTCATTGCTCATCGCGGCAGGTTCCCTCCTCTTCCCCTGACGGAGACGGCATCCTTTCTTCTTTCTTCCTCGTTTGCAGCTTCAGCTGCTCTCTCGCAACGACGGAGGCTCCCACACCTGTGGCAGTTTAACAGCCCAACTCGGACTGGGCTAACACAGGTCCTCTGGGACTTCTGCTGGCGTTCCGGCTTCCTCTGAGGTCCCACCACTACTGCCACTGATGCGCAGGGTTCCCCGCTTGTCTTTCTCACGCAGGCCTTCCCAGTTGGTCATCCTCTTGCTGCTCTCTGCCTCTCCTCTTATACACCTGCAAGCACTTGACAGGTTGCAGGTGTGACTTCTCAATTGGATTTGCCCGATTGTGGTTGGAGGGACATGCCTGATGTTCACAGTATTTTTCATGCACTTCCTCGTCCCAGTACTAGAGTGGGGAAAGGAGTTACTAGTGTTCATTACTCCTAGTCACCTCTTCCTCATCCCAATACGGTCATAGGTAAAGTGTGGGAAAATTTGGGAAGATGTTTTACAATAGCCCATAAAGGCCAGGGGAGGGTTAGGTTGGTTTTCAATAGGGAAAGGGATCCCATGTCTCACCTTTGGGTACCCCACTCCCAATCGCCAAGAACCCTCCCCCCAGGTTACCCTCCTTCGCTTCTCCACCCCTGGGGTCAGGATACAAAAGCGATGGTCTTTACCTGGCCACCTGAAAAGAGGATCCGGGGGGGTAGGAGTAAGGATACCCTCAGGTTTCTCACAATCCGCCATGGGCACACACTGTCCGTCCCTGGGTTCCACCCTAAAAGTTTGATTAAGAGGACATTTGTTATTTGTTATTGTGCATCCAGTAAAATATGGAGAAAAATGGACAGGACGCAGGAGTAAGTCTATGTAAAAGTGATTAATGTATTACTCAGTTTTGGTTCTTAATGCAATATGAATATATGATGCACCTGGTATCCTCTCCCAATGCAACATTTGATCAATAACTTCTATTAGCTCCCTTGCAAATGGCCTTGGCAGAACATCATTCTTGAAAAAATTATTTGGAAGTATGCTGAAGGGGCTTATTTCTATCATAAGGGTTGCGTCTGGCAGGAAAATCTCGCCTCTTACACACTAAGTGGCATGATCACTTGTTAGGAGTCCACCATACACAAAGATCACAGCTATTTTATATTAAAGCATGATTAGTTCTATTTTGGCAATCATAAAGAGTAGAATTCAGGCTCTAACCACAAGAGAAGAATTTATTCCATGCTTCTCCTTTGTACTTCTCACTGTTCCCAAGTCTTTGGAAAGTCAATAAGCTTGGAATGGAGTCTCTAACCACATGTAAAGGCTGGATTCCAAGCTGCCCTTTGTGATCACTTGGAAGTGGTCATGAAGACATGGACAAGCAGTGCCACAGGAAGTATAAGGTGTGCCCCCCCTTTATGTGCTAGATGACACTTGGCCTCCCTTTGAGACCCTCGTCTTTGGCGGCGGACAACTAACCTAGCCGGCAACCACCTAACACACAAAACAGTGCTCTGGTGCAGGCCCTAACGCTTCAGTAATTCCCTCACCTGGAGTTCTTAACTTTTTCTTCTATCAATCAAACGGGATGAACCCCACCTGACGACAAAGATATTTTACTCTCACTAAATTAAATTTCTGATGTTTCAGATATTTTCCCGTATGCACTTGCAATACAACCCTGTCAGATACTCGATGGGCAAGAGGAGAGAAAGAAAAACTTTAGTTAAAGTTAAGTTGATTAAATTTATCGCAACAAAACCCCTGAAATTCAGCGCATTTGGTTAAGTCATGATCGGCTTTACTCTGCACGCTCCCGTTGATGTCCCCCATAATGTTATGTCCCCCATAATGCCATTTTGTATTTTTTTTATTTTTGTACAGCGCCTTACGCTAAGGCGCTGTACAAAACCAATTTTACAGTATAATAAAAATGAGCAGGTGGATACAATAAAATAATATAGATTACAGTAGAACTCCCAATACAATTTAGGCAGAAGTAAGAAGGTCTTCAGGGCGAAAAAATGTTATTGTGAATCCCTTCTCTTATAATTACCAGGTTTCTCACCATAGTGACCACCTTACTCTTAGTCCATAGTCCCCTTTCCTCTATAATTATGGGACATCTCTCCGTTCTGTGGGACGTGACCGGAGCACTTTGTAAAAAGCATCCACATTTTTTTCAAAAATGTGTCCCTCCTCTCTTTCCTGTGCGGGGCCCGGCACGCGGCCGTAACCCCGCCCACCTTGGCTCCACCCCACGCATCGCCCATCAGTCCTTTTCTATCGCAGGGCCAAAGACCCATTAGCAATAACAGAGGAACCTTATTAGAGGGGACGGCGGGCGGGCGTATGGAGGGAAGGGGACTATGGACTAGGACTAAGGTGGTCACTACGGTGAGTAACCTTGTAATACTCCCCGTCCCCTTTCCTCCATAATTATGGGAGATTCCCAAGCACTCCTTACAGGAACTATGGGTGGATGGAAATACCCCTTACTGAAACAGGTTCTTCAGCACAGCCTGGCCAAACTGAGCGTCAGCTCTAGAGCTCATATCGAGGCAATAATGCTTACAGAAAGCAGATGGGGAGGCCCAAGTAGCCGCTTTAGCGATGGACTCCCAGGGAACATACTTCTGAAAAGCAACCGCGGCTGCCTTGCCCCGCACCAGGTGTGCATGGATACCTTTAGGAGGTTTCAGCTTTTGGACGGTGAAAGACTCCGTGATACAGGCAGCAATCCATCTGGAAATAGATGCCTTAGACGCCCGCCTGCCCTGAGGGTTACCGAAGGTCACAAAAAGTTGGGAAGAACACCGAAGCTCGGAAGTCCTGTCCAGGTAGAACATAAGAGCTCTTCGGACATCCAGGCAGTGTAGAACCCTTTCCGCCTCCGAGGCAGGGTTCGGAAAAAAGACCGGAAGGGAAATCGACTGTAACGCTCACCTGATTCCCGTAGAGGCGCCGGTCTTGACTGGGTGTATACCGTATCTTCAAAGGTGATGTGTAACACACGGCTGGCTCTTTGGGCTGGACCTCTGTGCACTGTATGTCTGACTCGAAGGGTAAGATGTCTGCAGATAGAAAATATGGGATTAAGGAACTGGGTTATTGAATGTCTCTCTCTTCTTCCCTTTCTCTTCTCCTGTAGAACCCCAAAGGTTAACGCTCTCACCTTAGTTAAGTGAACGCCGTGCTCTCCATCTGCCTCGGGGCAGGGTGCTGTAACCAGTTTCTTCACTGGATAAGGGGAGCAGGCCTCTTGACTTCAGAGGACTGCTGTCCGTCGTTTACTGCACGAACGGTAAGTTTTGAGTAATCCTAATGTCTTTAAAGTCTTTAGTAATGATGTCTCTTGTTTTGCAGGGTTCCGGCGATGGCGGATGACGGGCTGAAGTGAGTTGAAGATGGAGCCCGTGTGATGAATAGAAGCGCCTGGAAGCACGTAAGTAAGCGCTTGTTGCCTGCTTCACGATGCGCTCTAACTGTCTTTTTATTTCGCAGGTACAAGTTCGGAGCGGCTGCAGGGTGCCGGAATACCCACTGGGTTAGATGTGGAAAGGAGTAATGGCACGTGAGTATTAAAGTTCCCCAATGTCTTTAAACGCACCTTGTTTTGTCTTTCAGATGCGGGATGCAGCGCCGAAGGCCTCCGGAGCGTGCGAAGAGTTGGTAAGCTTTTGTCTTTCAGATGCCGGAATGCAGTGTGAAGACCTCCGGAGCGCACGAAGAGTAGGTAAGCCTTTGTCTTTCAGATGCCGGAATGCAGCGCGAGGCGTTGGTGACAGCCGATGGACCAGGTAAGTGAAGAGCTGTCACTGAAGACCGTAATGCTAACCTGTTCTTTCTTGTCTTTATAGGTGTTGCTGAAGACTGGGTTCAGGATGGCAAGCCTTTTTCCTTAGGCCCAGGATCAGATGCAGAAGACACGATGAGCGTTCTGCTGCAGAGGATGCAGAATAACGCAAAGCAAGATTCATCCATCGGGTGTGGTTTAAATAGCCTCCTGTAGTGCTTAGGTGTCTCCTTCCACAGCCACGCCTAGGTAAGAAAAGAGTTCCTGCTTTCCAGAAGAGTTCCAGTGTTCTGAATCTAGGGAGTGGCTCCTGCCCCACCCAACAGGAAAAGTAGTTCCAAACAGAAGAGGATCAGAGGCTCAACTGGCAGGCAAGTAAGCAGCATGGTCTGCTGCAGGTAAGTCCACCCACGCATTATGAGCCCGGCGCTTCCAGCGCTGGGACTGGGCATATTTATGAGCCTGGTGCCACTGGCGCCAGGACTGGGTCCAAAAGGTCCCAATTGGGACTGGTTGGCACTCGGAACCTGGGTTATGGATCTGCTTCCAAGGGAGTTGGGAAAACCCTGACCTTTTGGAAGCAGAGATCATGACAGTACCCCCCTCAAGGCCACTCCCAAACCGGGCTTCTCCGGGGGTTTTGGCTTGTCAGGAAATGTTCGGTGAAATCTTTTGATTAGGCGAGGAGCGTGGACATATTCAGCAGGTTCCCAGGATCTCTCTTGGGGGCCGTAGCCTTTCCAGTCAATTAGGTAAAATAGTTTAGATTTCGAGATCTTGGAGTCCAGAATGCTTTTGACTTCAAACTCGAGTTCTCCATCAACTAGGATAGGTTTTGGAGATTTAGTTAGTCGGGTTTGAGGTTGCACGGGTTTTAATAGAGAGACGTGGAAGACCGGATGTATCTTCATGTGCGGGGGCAAGTCCAACTTGACCGCTACTGGGTTTACTATGGTAGTGATGGAATAGGGACCAAGGTATCTTGGGTTGAATGTGCGTGGCCCTTTTAGAGGTAGATATTTGGTGGATAACCAGACTTGATCCCCTACTTGATATTGAGGGGCTTCCTTCCGATGTTGATCTGCTCCTTTCTTGTATTGTTCTTTAGCCCTTTGAAGGTGAGAAACAGCTTCCTTAAAGGCTTGGGTGATTGTAGAATGCAGGTAGTCTACTGCTGGTGTTTCAAGATCTTGGAGGGGATCCAACTCCGAGGTTCGAGGGTGACTGCCGTACAAAAGAAAAAACAGGGTTTTCCCAGTTCCCGAATGGACAGAGTTATTGTAGGCATATTCGGCTATCCAAAGGATGTCTTTCCAAGTTTTTTCCGTTTGTTGCAGCATGCAGCGTAAATACTGTTCCAGAGTTTGATTGGTCCTCTCGGTTTGTCCGTCGGTCTGAGGGTGGTGACTGGTCGATAGTCTCACATCAATTTGAGCCGACCGACAGCAACTTCGCCAAAAATGAGAAATAAATTGACTACCTCGATCCAAAATTAGAACCGAAGGAAAACCGTGCAGTCGGACGATGTTTTCGAGAAATTCTCGGGCCAGAGTTGCTGCTGTTGGCAAGCCTTTGAGCGGAATGAAATGCGCCATCTTGGAGGATAAGTCCACAATTACTAGAATCGTATTGTATCCGGAGCATGGAGGTAGATCGGTGATGAAGTCCATAGAAAGCGTATGCCAAGGGCGAGGTGGGATGTCAATAGGGCGTAAGAGGCCTGCTGGTCTTTCCTTTTGACTCTTGTTTTGGGCGCATACTCCACAGGACATTATAAAGTCTCTGATATCTTTTTTCCAAGACGGCCACCAGAAGTAGCGCTTGATCTTTTCTGAGGTCTTGGCCATACCGGGATGTCCTTCCATTAAAGAATCGTGATAACAAGAGATTACTTTTTTCTGTAAATCTGTGCTGGGTAGGTATAATCGTTCTTGGAAATACAATAAGTTGTCCTTTAGTGCAAAGTCCTTTCCCTGCAGATGCCAATTCTGTATGTCTGCTGGAGTTACCAGTTGCCTGGCTTTATCCTTAACTTCCTCTATGGATTCTGTGGCGATTACACCCAGAATTCTTTGTTCGGGAATGATTGGTACAGGTTTAGGGTTGATCAAGTGTTCTTCCACTCCCATCCGAGAAAGGGCATCAGCTTTACCGTTCTTTGTACCAGGTCGATAGGTAATTATGAAGTCAAACTCGGCAAAGAATAATGCCCAACAGAGTTGTGTAGAGGATTGGGCTTTTGTGGATTTCAAATATTGCAGGTTTTGGAGATCCGTAATCACAGTAACGGTGTGTCGGGCCCCCAGCAGATAATGCCGCCAAGCCTTAAAGGCAGACTTGATAGCCAGAAGTTCCTTGTCAGTAATTGTGTAATTGATTTCAGGAGGCGAGAATTTGCGGGACCAAAATGCCACGGGATGCAACTGATTGGTTACCGGGTCCTTTTGTGATAGAACTGCCCCTATGGCAAGGCTTGAAGCATCAGTTTCCACGATGTAGGGGAGTTCGGGGCGAGGGTGTTTTAAGATTGGTGCAGAGATAAATTTAGTCTTCAAATCCTGGAAAGCTTGTTCCGCCTCGGTAGACCATTCAAAACATTTGTTTTTCTTTAACAAGGCAGTGATGGGCTGGACTATTCGAGAGAATTCGGGGATAAACCTGCGGTAAAAGTTAGCGAAGCCTAACATGCTTTGCACACCTTTTACGGAGGATGGTGATGGCCATTTGAGAACTGCATCGACCTTCTTTGAATCCATACGCACTCCGCCAGGTTATAATATGAATCCCAAGAATTCAACTTCTGTCACGTTGAAAACACATTTTTCCAATTTAGCGAAAAGTTTGTGTTGACGCAATCTTTCGAGGACCATTTTCACGTGTTTCCGATGTTCAGATTCCGATGAAGAATAAACAAGGATGTCGTCAATGTAAACAACAACACACACATCTATGAGCTCTCTGAGGACATCGTTCATAAAATATTGAAAGGCGGCCGGGGCATTGCAAAGTCCGAAGGGCATGACCTGATATTCAAATAGCCCATACTTGGTGCGGAAGGCCGTCTTCCATTCATCGCCCTCTTTTACTCGTACCAAGTGGTAAGCTCCTCTAAGATCCAGCTTTGTATATATGCATGCTTTTCTGACTTGGTCCAGGAGTTCAGGGATCAAAGGTAACGGATATCTATTCTTAACGGTGATCTGGTTCAGGGAGCGATAATCTATACAAGTTCTAAGGTCTCCTTCCTTCTTTGGAACGAAGAACAAATCTGAAGAAGCAGGAGACTTGGAAGGACGAATAAACCCATTTGCCAGGTATTGATCCAGGTATTGTCGAAGGTGAAGGTTCTCAGGCTCGGTGAGGGCATAAATTCTACTACAAGGAGGAGTAGATCCAGGTATCAGGTCTATCTAGCAGTCATAAGACCTATGAGGAGGTAGAGAGTTAGCCTGATCCTTCCGGAAAACATCTTGGTATTCTAGGTATTCGGGAGGTAACTGGGGAGTCTCTAAAGAAATTGCTGCCAGTGCAACACCAGGAGGAGGGTGACAAGTAGAGACACATTCTGGAAACTGGACCGTTCTTGCTCGCCAATCGATCAGAGGATTGTGTTTCTCTAACCAAGGTATTCCTAGAATAATCTGAAACTGAGGGGCCTTGATCACATCGAACACGATCTTCTCATGGTGTCCATCTTGACTTACTAGCGTCACCTCTTGAGTGGTATGCGTTACTGGCCCGGAGGCTATCTCCGTACCACCGTAGTAATGACGTCCTTTACAGCCTTGGGACAAAGAGTTAGATTCATCCTCAAAACCATTTCATGATCCACATAATTGCCGATGGCACCGCTGTCGACGTAAGCTTCAATTGCATGTAATCGATCCGGATTATCAGGGCTAATGAGGACCATAGGTATCACGAAATGCGAGGTCACAGAACTGGTTTTCACGCTCGGCAAGAGGACCTCTATTCTTGTCGGGCGAGGTCCTTTCCCTGCTCAGAGTTTGTAACTTTGGTAACTGCAGCTCCTACTGCCTTCTTGGCAGGTTTCACCGGACAGTCTCGAAGAAAGTGCCCTGAGTTTCCGCAATAGAGGCATAATTGCAACTGTTTTCTCCTTTCCCGCTCCTTTTGTGTTAGAGGACCTTTCAGACCCCCTATTTGCATGGGTTCCCCGGAGTCTACTCCTTTGGAAGGAGTTGGCGGTTTGGAAAATACTCGAGCATCAAACTTGGAACGATCGGCCTTCCTGTTCTGCAGTCTGTGATCTATTTGAACGACTAAGTCTATATAGTCCGAACAATCTTGTGGGGATTCACTACTTGGGCTAACACATCTTTGAGCTCTCCACCTAGACCTCTATAAAACAGCGTAATCCTTTTGCCCTCAGGCCATTGAGTTTCCACTATCAGTCTGTTGAAAGACGCAATATAAGCCAAAAGGTCTTGATTACCTTGTTGCAACGAAAGAAGCTCATTGTCCAAGGCCTGCCCCAGTGAATGTCTTGCGAACAGTTTTTCCATACTGAGCTGAAAAGCTTGAAAATCATGGAGGACCGGATCATCTTGATTTACTAGAGGGATCGACCAGTCTGCCGCATTGCCACTAAGGTACGAAAGCACGAAAGCTACTTTAGCTTGATCAGTTGGAAAGGCTGCTGGCCGGCATAAGAAATGCAACCGGCACTGATTGATAAATTCCATCGACTGATTCAGATGGAATTCGGTCACTACCTTTGGTAGGAAAGCTGGGTTTGTCCGAAGGACTACCTTGTCCTTGTAAAAGACCAAGAAAGGATACTCCACCGACAATGCCTGGAGCTCACTCACTCTCCTCGCTGACGTAACGGCGACCAGAAAGGACACTTTCCAGGACACGTACTTGAGGTCAACCATAGCCATTGGCTCAAAGGGTTTGTGGCACAGCGCCGTCAGGACTACATTTAGATCTCAAGGCGGGTGCAGACTACGAACCGAAGGGCAGATGCGTGTCAAGCCAGCAAAATGTCTCTTCACCACCGGGTTAGTAAGAGAATAAGAACACCGGTCTGTAGAGAGATAAGCGGAAACCGCTGAGTGATAAGTCCTGCAAGACAGAACATAAACCTCTGACTCTGCTAGGGAGGATACGAAGGACAGCACCGTATCAATCATTGCCACCCTCGGGTCCAATTCTTTCTCCAAACACCAATGACAGAACCTGAGCCATTTACTCTTGTATTGGGATCTGGTCGAGGGTTTCCTGGCTGCCTGGATAATGCGCATGTTATCCGCAGACAAGCCCAAACGCTCTAGAGACTTGAACTCAGGCACCATGCCGCCAAGTTGAGCGATTGTGGGGAGGGGTGCCACATCTGTTGTTCCCCTTGGTGAAGAAGATCAGGAGTTACTGGTAACCTGATCGGCGGACACACCGACAGGTGTTTAAGTTCTGAAAACCAAAACCTGGCCGGCCACCACAGAGCTATCAGTAGAAGAGAACAGTTGACAGAGCTCTTCAACTTCCAAATTGCTCGATGAACTAGGGGGAGAGGCGGGAAGGCGTAAGCTCTCATGTTGTGCCATGGAATCTCAAGAGCATCCCCAAGAGAGGAGGCTCCCAGCCCTCCTCTGGAGGCGTACTGAGGAAGCTTCTTGTTTACCGCTGTGGCGAAGAGGTCCACCTCCAGTGTGCACCAACGCGTGAAAATCCATGAGAGGATCTCCGCCTTCAACTCCCACTGGTAGCTGACCACTGTCCGCCGGCTGAGGGCATCCGCAGTGACATTCAGCTGGCCCGGGATGTGCACTGCAAGCAGCCAGACCCCATGAAGCACGGCCCACTCCCAAATCTGGATGGACAGGTCCATGAGAGGGGGAGACTTTGTTCCCTTTGCTTGTTTATGTAATACATTGATACCACATTGTCCGTTCTTATGCGGACCACCTTGTTGACAATGAGCGGTCTGAACGCCTTGAGTGCCAGAAAGATCGCCATGAAGCTCCAAATGATTTATGTGCAGGAGCTTGTCCCGAGGCGACCAGAGGTCCGAGACCTGAAGAACATCTAACGTTGCACCCCACCCCAAAAGGGAGGAGTCCGTTGTGATCGTCACCATGGGGGCTGGGTCCTGAAACCCCGCGCCCACTGACAGGTTGCTGAGAGATGACCACCAGTCCAGGTCCACTCTCATGGAATCCGGAATCATTATCCGCTTGGAATCCGGGTCCACAGCCTGACGCCAGGAACTCCGAAGAGCCATCTGGGTCCGTCTCATTTTGAGACGAGCAAGAGGAAGAGCCAGTACACACCAGAAGCCTCTGGAACCACCAGGTCGACCTGCTCTCCAACTGCGCAAACATCTGACACGTGGCCAACAGATCCACCATTCTGTCCCCGGTCAGATACACTCGGCAGTTGATCGTGTTCCAACGAAAACCCAGGAAAGTCCGGTCCTGTGAGACCGTCATGGAGGATTTCTTGCCAGTTCACCGACAGCCCAAGATGGAACAGGAGCTGAAGGAGAGACTGGAGGTTGCCCGCTGCTGCCAACGGACAAGGGCTGCGTAGGAGCCAGTCGTCCAAATAGGGATATACATGGATACCCTGGAGACGAAGATAGGCCGCAATCACCAACATCATCTTCATGAAGACACGTGGCGCCGAGCTGAGGTCAAAAGGAAGCACCCGAAACTGGAAGTGCTCCTCTCCCAAAGAGAAGCGGAGGTATCTCCTGTGTGGATTCCAAATCAGGATATGCATGTACGCATCCTGAAGATCCACCACGCTGAGCCAATCGCCCATCTGCAAAGAGGAGCGAATCTGGCCGGGCGTGATCATCTTGAATTTCTCTTGGGGTAGGAAAAGATTTAACTGGGAAAGGTCCAGGATGGTGCGCAGGCCAGCCTGGTTGGGTTTGGGCACCGTGAACAGCCGGGAGTAAAAACCCTCCCCTCGCTCCCCAAGGGCAACGGGTTCCACAGCTCTGAGGTGCAGAGGTTTCTGAACCTCGGCCTTGAGGGAGGGTGAGCCCGACAGCTGAAAAGGAGGGTTGAGGGGTGGGGTAGTGGGTAAAGGTAAGCGGAAGCCCGCCTGAGCGACTGACAAGATCCATTTGTCTTCTGTGATGGTCTGCCACGTCTCCCAATGAGACGCAATGCGTCCTCCCACCGGGGTCTCGTGCGAGTGTGGAAAACCCTCATTTGGCAGGCTCATCGGTGGCGGTGCCACCTGAACCTGATGAGGAGGCTGAGGAGCGGGAGAAAAATCGCGTACACGGTTGTCTGCGGCGGTTATTCCCCGCAGGAGTATCCACTCTGCGAGATTTGCGGTCGAGGAAGCCCCTAAAACCAGAGGAAGGTCAACTTTGCGACAACTGTCTTTGAGACTTGAAAGGAGCTTTAACCAGAACATACAATGATTTAGCCGTCTGAGTGCTATCTTTGGTTTTGGTGAGCTCTACATCAGTAGAAGAGTGAAAAAGCTCCTTACCATCGAATGGAAGGTCCAGAACCTGGTCTTGCACTTCCTTCGAAAACTTAGTGGCATGCAGCCACGCTTGCCGCGAGGTATCAACCCCAAGCATCAGGCCCCGAGCCGAGGTGTCTACGTGATGAGCCGCAGCCTCCAGTAGATCCTGGGCCAAGACCCTGGCATCGGAAAGGCCCCCTCTGAAATCTTCCAACTTCTCGACCGGAATGTGCTCCTCAAACTCTGACAGACCTCTCCACATCCTCATGTTAGCTCCTGCCAAAATCAATTCTGCATTGGCCTGCCTGAGCTGTAAGGCCGAATTGGCAAATATTTTCCTCCCTAGGGAGTCCAGGAGCTTGTCCTCCTTTCCCAAGACCTGAGTAGCCGTCGTGGAGGAGGATGTAGCAGGCCTGGATTGCAACGTAGCTGCAGCCACCACTGTGGACGAGGGAGGCGGACAAGACGACAAGGCCACTTCTTCCGAAGAATGCAGCCTGTACCTCGCGTCAATCTTTTTATTGACAAAAACTCCCGAGTGTGGCTTTTCCCAAACTCTTCGGACCTCAGCCAGAACGTCCTTCTGCAAGAACAGGCCGGTACGCTCCAAAGGAGACAAGGTGAACGCCCCAGAAAGCACGCCCTCCTGCGGAGCGGGTGCCTCGGGCACCGGAACATCTAAGAAACTCATCATGTCCAGCACCCGGTCATGGAAAGCTCTGATAGCGCGGGGAAGGTCCTCGTTGTCCTGATCGCCTTGAGGGTCATCTGACAGGTCAGGATCCTGCTCAGCCGTGTCAGGCACTGACTTGTCCACTGGGGACAATGGTGGCAAAGGCGGAAGCGCAGGGGGAGGCACCATGGGCAAGGGAGGCGCCGGCGGGACCACCGGCGGAACGGGTGGAGCCAGAGGCGCAGGTGGACATATCTCCTTGAAAAGCCCTTTGAAATATTCCCTCATGGGGTCGGTACGCATAAGCGCTTGAAATTTACCGAAAAAGGCGTCCTCAGGAGATTGTTTCAGAACCTGAGTAGGCCTCTCATGAGGCGGACAAATCCAGGGCCGTAACGGGGAAGGGTGCCACACCGGCCCCTCCACCGACGTATCCACATAAATCAAGGGAGCTGCCCCCGCGGGCAACAAAACATTGTGTGGAAGAGGCATCCGGGCGTTCCAATCATAAACCGGCCGGTAAGGATGCGCACAAGGGATTTTAGGTTCAACCAAAGGACCGAACCCTACACCAGGGGCCGATGGCGTAGTTGTAGGGGTAGTACCTAAAATGGCCGCCGTGGTCGTGGCGGGAATGGCCGCCATTTTGTCCTCATCTGAGGGGAACTGCGGCACATGAGGAAGTGAGGCAGGGGTCCCCATCGATGGGTCAGGGGTCTTAATTTTAGCCTTAACGTAAGGAACCTCGGCAGAGCCGGTACTATGAGGCCTGGAATGTTTCTGCGACATACCAACCGCCAACTGAGCCTTCGAAGGAGGTGCCTCGGCACTGCCAGTAAAAGAAGAAACTTTCTTCTTTGCCCCCTCAACAGATCTGGTGTCACCACAAGAGTGGGAACGGTGAGCAACCGCTTTCACCGACAGGACCTTGCCCGGCCACTCAGAACTGTTGGTAGCCTTAGCCTCTATACGAGGGACCTAGGCCCAGTAGAAGCCTTATCGGCACGGGCCTCGAACATCCGTTCGGTAAACTCAAGCCCAGCCAATACCTAGCGGCGCACCCCGGTTTTGTTTTTGAGGGAAGCCGAAAGAGCGGCCTCAGAGCAAGCTCCAGTACCCCACGACTCAGTAGAACTGGGTCTACAAACAGCCCACACAGGAGGGGCCTCGGAGCGTACTCCGGTGAACACAGGCCCCTTATGGAGACCCTCAGAGAAAACTCTGGTAGAATTATTAGGCCCGACAGGCACCTCAGGGCGAACCCCGGTAACAGAGCGATCAACGCCCCTCCTGGCCCGAGAGGAACCCGGAAAAGTATCCCCCGGCCGGGGTGCTCTGAAAAGTAAAGAACTTACCGGGCGTTTTTTCTTCTGTCGATGAACGCCTGAAAATGAGAAGGAGGAGTTCGTCCGAACACCTCCTCCCACCACTCCAACCGACGTTGAAGTGCCCGGACCGAAAGGGAGTCACAGTAAAAACAGGAGTCCCAACGGTGTTCCGGACCCAAACACTCTAAACAAAGAGGATGGGGATCCGCCCTCGCGAAGCGACGGTGACACGATGAACAGTCTGGAAAATCTTGTTTAAAAGACAGACTAGTAAACGAACGCTAGCGAGAGCCAGAGAGGAAAACGGGGAATAAAATCTTCCGAGGATGCAAGTGCGTCCGGCCCCGATCATGCGGAGAAAAGGACTGATGGGCGATGCGCGGGGCGTAGCCAAAGTGGGCGGCCGCGTGCCGGGCCCCGCGCAGGAAAGAAAGGAGGGACACATTTTTGAAAAAAATGTGGATGCTTTTTACAAAGTGCTCCGGTCCCGTCCCTCAGGACGGAGAGATGTCGCATAAGTATGGAGGAAAGGGGACGGGACGTAGGAGTATATATATGTACTCTTTGGCTTTGCAACGCAGAGTTAAGCCGGTCATGACTTCCCAAATGCGCAGAATTTCAGGTGTTTTGTTGCGATAAATTTGGTCAGATTAACTAAACTTTAGTTAAAGTTTTTTCAGTGAATTTCAAGGGTTTTGTTATAACATAGTTTTTTCCTGTGCCACTGTATATTTTACAACATTTCCAACATACAACGTTACAAGACGACTAGCCATGGCCTTCAGTTGTGCCCACTGTATACTTTACAACATTACCAGGCCATGGCCAGTGGCCAAGGTCTTTGGACATTCCCACTGTATGTTTTACAACATTACACAACCACTAGCCATGGCCAGTGGAAACGGCATTCGGCCATGCCCATTGTATATTTTACAACACTACCAGGACACTAGCCATGGCCCTCGGCCGTGGCCACTATACATGTGCATCGGATCAACTAGCCAGGGCCTTTGGGCCTGGCTAGTGAGCACCGTGCCCACTGTATCTTTTACAACACTACCAGGCCACTAGCCATGAGTTTTGGCCTTCCCCACTGATTTGTCACCCCCTACTTCACTGTTGATGTAAAAATAATAAAATAATATATATATATATATATATAAAATGGCGAGAGGAGAAGGTGAACCGCACTCCCGCGGGCCAGGCGTTAAAAACGCACTCCAAAATACCAGACAAAACTTACAAAGACACTGCCTGGAAAACAGATATCTTTAATGTTTTTTTTTATAAAAGATAAAAAATGCATTGTACAAAATAATTGACAACACAGACAGCAACAGGTAGACAGACAAAAGCAGGACGCCATGGTACGCAGCCTGCAAAACAACGCGTTTCGCGCTAACTCTTGATCACCATATATATATATTTTTTAACGTTTTCACCATAACCAGGGGTATAATAACTATGTACTACAGACAGTCACGGTTATCTGTAGTTGTTTAATACCCGCAGTTATTGGGATAAACAACGAAAAAAAGAAAATGCTTCTCTGCCCTCCCATGAACATACCAAGCCCTCCTTTTTGCTTGCTCCCCCACTCCCCTACACTGTGCCTGCTCCTCCTCACTCTCCAGCCCTCTCCCATTCTCCCAAACTCTCGTTTAGGTGTGACGCACTTTCATTCCCACTTGCATTTTCTTCTGTAGCCGTGGTTATCCCGCTGAATAACCGCAGCAACAGGAAATCGTTTGTGCTCTTAACTTCCTCCCTAGACCCTAGACCCCCACCAACGCCTCAATTTCAAATGGTGCCCCTGCATCTGCCCCTCCCCCACCTGTAGCCTGATGCCAGTTAATCGTTTTTTCCTCCTCCAAATGGCATTTTTCTGCGTTTTTATTTTCAGGTAGCCACGGGTATAACCACAGTTAACTCTTGCATCGGAAAAGAAAAGAAACTCTTTATCATACAATGCATCATTGGAGATATACCCATCATTTTGGGAGAAGACCACCCCCCTCCTCAGTCAAATATTTAAAAAAGTAGTGGGTGCAATAACCCCAACCACCCATTTCCCTCCGTCCTCTGGATCTCATATGCTCGTGCCCAAGTTGTTTCGTACCTGGTCCAACTCAGTCTAGCAGTTTTCGCTGTGCGTTGGAGCAAAAATGTTCCCATTTTGTAGATGGGAAAATGAAAGGGAACTAGGCCGAAACTGTGTTTTTTGTTTTCTTAATAACTTTTTTATTATAATGTTTTATTTCTTTTTTTCCAACTTACAACATACCATGTCCAAACAGTATAGTCAAACACATCAACACCAACAGTCCTCTAGCATAACAGACCATTTTCTTCTGGTATGCAGTTCTGGACCCGCTCCCCTAAATCCCTCCCGACTCTCATTCCCTCTCTACCCGCTTTCCCCACAACCAAAATCCTAAGCATACTATTCCTAATGCCCCCTACTAACCACCAGCTTCCCAACAGAGCCCATTCTGACTTGGCAGTATCTACCCTCTCAGGAGGTTTTAGATTCGGGGAGGCAGCCAATCCATTCAACAATTGTTCCCAATCTAACTCGGCTCCACTGCCCTCCTCTGGGCCTTGTTGTTTCTTCAAGTACTCCACCTCTGCCATGCCCCATCGCTGTATATCCTGAAGCCATTACCTTATTGACCAGCCCCCAGCACTCTTCCAAGATATCGCAATCCTGTGTTTAGCTAGAACCATCATAAATTGTGCCACTCTATTCCATGTCTTCTGACGTTTATTCCCTGGGATAAATCCCCACAAACAGATTAGCCAAGTGCGTGTAAAAGTGCTCCCTAGCAAGGTATTGAGCCACCCCATCACCCTCTCCTAAAATGTAAATATGACTGGGCATTCCCAAATCATATGCCGAAAGCACAAAGAGCCTGTCCCGCATCGTGGGCATGCATGAGAGATTGAAGGGTTGATCATATGCAGATTTTCCGGTGTAATATACACACTGTCTAGATAATTACATTGTATTAACTGAAACCTTGCTTTTCGTGACACTTTCTTTACATGTCCCCATATCTAAAGCCATTATTTGTCCTAAATCGAGGAACCCACATCTTTTTCCCACTTCCTCTTAAATATCAACTCCTCGGTCAACTTTGCAGGGCAATGTACAACCACAAGACTCTCTTCCTCCTGATCCCTTAACGTCAACAACTGGTGCTTCACAGAGCACCCATCCGGTTCTTCTGGTATGCAGTACCCCAATTCTGCCATTCTCCGAACCACTTTAGCATCAATGAGAAAATGGCCACTCACCAACCCATAGGTTGTTCTCATTGGTCAAATCTCATGAGCTTCCCGCCCTCAAAAATATCAACAAGCATTGTACAATTCCGTTTGGCCGAGGTAGCCAAACCTATGCACCTCAATGCCCCCAAAATCCTCATATCAAAACCCAGTAGTAAATCTGCCCCATATAACACTTTAACCTTCCGCTTTGTCAGGTATCTTCTCCAAACCTCCTTTACTACCTGAAATACATGTGTGAAGCCCTTCCCTGCGATGGGGTTCCATAACGATTCCACGCGATATCTATGACCCGGGATGCCACCCAACAACCTAGTAATTTCCCTCTCCGGGGATGCATTCCATAGGGCCGTCGGATGGAGCTGTGCTGCTAAAAAATATAACTCAATATCAGGTAAGTTCAGCTCCCCCTCCCCTCGTTTCGTATGTATGTCAGAGGGTACCAATTTCTACCCTTTGCCTCCCTGTATTCCACAACCATTCACCTAGCTTCTCATCAAGCATTCTGAAAAAAAACATTTAATCATGTAAGAAATGTTTGTGAAAAAAATATGATAATCTAGGGAGAACCACTATCTCCCATCAGTGACAGGGGTAGCGGTTTCAAAATTGTCACATTACCCTATCCCGGATAATGCCTGTCTGGTATTATGTACAAACGTTGCCTCGATCTCGTGAAATACCCGGATCCCTAAATATTTAAATGATCCTAATTCCCATTGTACACTCCAATCCGGAAGGTCCTCACGCCTCGTGGCACGAAGCCATGCTAAAGGGAATACTACTGATTTTTCACCATTAATTTTAAACCCAGACGGTTTTCTCAAGTTCCCCAGGACCTCTAAAATGATCGGGATAAAATAGAATCTCATCCGCATACAGCAAAATGTTGCGAGTCACGTCCCCTACTGAAATTCCAGTTTCGCCTATATATGTCTGACAATATTGAGCCAAGGATTCCAGTGCCATTGCGAATAAAATAGGTGACACTGGGAAGCCCTTTCTCGTGCCCCTTTCTACCACTGATCGTGGAGACACCCAGTCCTCCGTTCTCTCTCATGTGGGTCAGTATATAGGAGTTTCAACCATCTCACCATTCCTGCCCCAAACCCAAACACCTACTAAACTTTAAAGAACCACATCCATTACAACGAATCAAACGCTTTAACCGCCTTTAAATGAGGACAGCACAATCTCCTATGGGGATCGTTTCATCTCATCCATGATGTATTGTAATCTTCACAGATTAATTGTTGGATTGCATCCCCCCACAAACCCACTTTCATCCGGGTGTATTAACCCAGTGCTATTCCAGCCAATCTCGTCACCAGCATCTTTCCCAGAATCTTGGCATCCATATTTAACAATGCTATGGGTCTATATGAAGAACATTGGGTTGGATCCAGGTCTTATTTTTAGAATAACCGTAATGATTGCTTCCCTCATTATCTCCAGCAAGTGACCCCTCCCTAAGGTCACGCGTAAATCTCGGTAGTTTTGCCAGTTCCACAAGGTCAGTGGCCTCCATTTCCGAATATGTGCCCCCACTCGTATATACATCTTTATATCATCTCTGGAACACCATATTTATCCCCTGATGAGACAGTATCATGTTACCCTCCTGATCTTGAATTTGAGTAATGGTAGAACTAGGGTATTCTTGTCTTACACGCCACGCCAGAAGACTCACTGCTTCATCTTCTTCCCCATGTGTCCAAACCGTGTATTTTAATTTTTTTATTTTTCCCGCTTATGGTTTATTACAAACCTTTGCCGACATGTGATAAAAACAATATATTCATCATTACATTTTCAGTAATAGTGAGCGATTAGGGGCTGTTTTCTATTTCACAAGTATAGTGTCCCATGTATCTTTTTAAAACACCTCATGCAGTAATTTCCCTAAGGAAAGGATTAATTTCACGTTTCCGTTCCGCCCAGCTTGTGCCACCAGGTGTCAACGTCTCTTATGCGTACATCGTTGAGGACAAGTATTTTGTTCTTGTCAGGATTAGCTCGTCACATACAAGTATGAGGGGTTTCAATGTCTTTTTTCCTGTATGGAATAGTCGACATAGTTGGTTATTTATGTTGATCTTTTTTCGTTGAAGAGTATTTCTTTATTTAAAAAAAGATTTAGTCTGAAACACATAAATGTTGTTCGATACACGGGACATGGGAACTTAATTAAGTAGCTTGGTATTTTGTTCATTGCTTTTATTTCTGTGTGAATATGGGATTGAAGCTTGAGTTTTGCACGTTCATCTTCAGTTATTATCCAGTCATAGATCCAGAATTTATTTTTTGCCTCGTTGGGGTTGTTAATGAGTAATTCCTCTGTAATGTTTGCTTTAACAAGCAAGTTGGTACAGCATTTGGCCCATGATTGGATAGCAAAGTCGACCTGATTGGGTTCATCGCTCTTTAAAATGTGGTGTTGAGGGGTGCCACAATTAGGTAGAGTTTTCCGATAAAGCGACAAGGCGTTCCACTTAACAACTGCAGTTAGTGATAGAAGACCCAGTTCGTGTCTGATGAGCTGCACCGGTGTATTTTGAGGTAAATTTAGGATTTGATTGCAAAAGTGCCCTTCAATGACAGGCCGAATTTCACATGATAGGCATAGCGCTGTTTCGGTGCCATAGGTAACTGCTGGGCAAACTTTCTGCTTGTAGAAGGTAAGTACAGGTGTTGAGGAAAATGTGGCAAATTTTTGATGTATGATTTTCGCTTGCGTTGTGATCATTCATATTCTTAATTTTACAGCCATATGTTGGAGTGTCGTTTTTACTTGGGTTGATTATTACACCTAGATATTTAGCGGTTGGGGCTTGAAGTAATGGTTGTTTTTCTTGGACCATTGACATTTCTTCTTCTCCACTCTTCCTTGTGTTGATTCTAATACCAAGATCGGAGGTCTTATCAGTGTTAATTGTAAAGCTGTTTTTAGCTGTTTAAGTATTTAGAAGAAGTGATTTTCTTTGTAGGCCAATTTTGGTTTGGTCTAGTAAGATTAAGTCATCTGCGTATAAAAGTCTTCCTAGTCTTTGCCCATTGATCTTTGGGGAGAATTGAATTGTTAAACCCACGTCAGATAAGAATGAAACAGCTCTGTCGCGAGGGGACATTCTTGTTTTAGGCCTTTAGTTGTTTGAATATTGTTGGTCAGCAGGCCATCATGATTCAGTCCGATTTTGACTGTGAGGTTCGTATACAAGGCCATTATTGGTTCTAGTATGTTCTGAGGGGATTCCCATTGGCGTAGCTTTTCCCAAAGTAATGGTCGCTCTACACTGTCCAACGCTTGGGCAAAATCCACTAGGGCGATGTATGTTTTTTTCCCTTTTTGCAGGGCTCTGATCTTTAGTATGTTTAGAAGTAATAGATTTATCACTCATCCTACACCTCTTACAAATCCGCATTGGCGGTTGTCAAAGTGATTTGAGGTTCTACTCCAGTCTTTTAGGCGATCGACCAGAAGTGCAGCATAGATTTTCCCCAGTACATCTAAGAGTGCTATGGGTCGATATTTCTTGGGGTCGACCTTTGAGCCTTTTTTGAAAATTGGGATGATTACTGAGCATGTCCATGATGAAGGAAGCTTTTTGGTAGTAGCTATTTAAGCAAAAAGGGTCTGACAGAAGTTAGCCCACTCTTTGGAGGCTTTCTTTAGTAGGAAGTTAGTGAGCCCATTGGGGCCGGGCGGCGTCGCAGGTACTCAGTCTCATAATTAATGATTTGTAATTGTTAATTAAGAATGTAATTGTTACTTGTTTTAAGGTTCCAGTCGGATGTTCTTATTTGCGCATCTTCACGTTTCTGTTTTTTTTTTGTATTCTAATTCTAACCGGACCACTTGGGGGCTTGAGCCAGGCCTTAATTCTGAGATGTTATTATACAAGGATGAAAAGAATTTGGTCCACATATTTCCTGATATTGAATTGCATATTAGCGCTGTTTGCTCTATGGTGGTTTCGTTTAGTATCGACCACAAGGACCTTGCGTTCTTGCTCGCAAGTGTTTTCATCATTCTCTCAGCGTCATGTTGCAGTTGAATGCCTTTGTGTGCAATTCTCCAATTTCTCTATTTTTGTTCTAATTTGGCAATGTCGGTGTGTTTGGTACTCTAAATCCTTTTTTGAAGTTCATGGATTGCCTTGTTTAGGATGTGTTTTTGTTGTTTAAGCGACGAACCTGCTACATGTTTGTGTTTAAAAAATTGGTTTCATGTGGTGGGGCGTGGCTAGGCAGCACACCATGTGGCTGTGTCTGCCGTGAGCTCCGTTATAAGGTGCCCGAACTTATAAAATGCTTTGGTTTTAAAACGAGATTTTCTTACCGTAATTATTCCGCCTATTGTTTGGGATGCCCTGCGACACCGGTGCGTAAAAACCATGACCAGATTGCCTGCAAGGTGGAGGAATTCTTCTTGGCTGAGTTGGCGGCCTCTACGGAAAATGGGGGCGCACACCAAGCTGAGAACACCGGGGACTCGAGATGCTGCCAATCCTGATGGGGCTGCCCATCCGATGCTGTAAGCGTATGAAGGCTTGCCGAGTGAGCATACAGCGAAAGCCGGGGTGCCGCAGCTCAGATCCCCGGGTGGTGTGAGCGGAGAGGCTCTGGGCTGATGATGACAGACGGAGGAGATTGGGCAGCCGGCAGGAGGTTAAGCGGCTTCCCCCGATCCCGACGACCATGCGGGGGGGACTGGCGCCCAGCCCTCCTTTTTCCCAACGCACCTCCTTGCTGGCATTATGGGACCCGGAGCGCCAAAGGGAACCGCGTCTGGGGTGACGCGCTAAGGAGCGGGGCACCCGCTAAGGACACCACGCTTGCCACAGTCTTGTTGCTGCCATCGGCGGGGGCCCCGACTTGGGTGCCCTCAGGCGGAATTCCCAATGCTTTGCTGGTCTGGCTGCCCTGCTTCATGAGGAGAGCTGGGCTGGAGAGGCTTGGGGTCGCTGCTGAGCCGTTCTAACGGCCTTGGGGTGGGCAGAGGGAGTGAAGGACCGACCCCCAGCTC
Source organism: Ambystoma mexicanum (assembly GCF_040938575.1). NCBI lineage: Eukaryota > Metazoa > Chordata > Amphibia > Caudata > Ambystomatidae > Ambystoma > Ambystoma mexicanum. Next base: position 916,628,144 of record NC_090926.1, on the reverse strand, counting down.
TGGACAGCTTGGATCCCCAGTGACGCGACCCAGATCGGCGCTGAGGGACATCATTGAGCAGGACTTGCAGGGTGTGGAGGGAGAGGTTGCACCCTTGTGGGTCAGGGCTGGGAGGTCCCCCCCCTGGCAGGGGGGACACTGTTTAGATCCATCAGCGGTGTGGATGACATCGCCCAGGCTCCAGCATTTCTACGACCTCCATCCAGGGTCTAATCTGACTGGAGATATTGGGGGTGAGGTGAGCCACGAGTTCTGGGAGTGAGGAGCCTTTTGCTGCCCGGGGGTCCAGCGGGAACCATATTTTGAGCTAGCCTGGTTCTTCCATATGGGTTCTTTTCTTATACAACTGCGCTGAAAGCGCATTGAACAACCACATTTGCTCCTCTGGCAATGCCTAAAGCGGCAGGGAAGCGGAAACCACACGACATCAAGTCCTTCTTGACCCGGGAGTTGACAACTGTCCCACGGGCGCAAGTGGTGACTGCTGACATTCACCCGCCCCCAGCGGTACTTCAGCTTCCAGACATGGCATGCTCTCTGAGTGACTTTGAGGAGATGCTCAAGGCCCTCAAGCAGGATATCACTCAGGAAATCAAAAAAGAAATCAAAACTTCAAAAGACTCTCTGGCCCAATCGCTTGCCGACCTAACATTCCATTTTGGAGGCCTTGAAACAAGGGTAAATGAGTTAGAAAAAATAACTTGTGAGCAAACGCACGACTCCGAGGTGCTCACAGAAAGATAACGGGTCATTGAGGAACAGTTAGAAGACATCTGGGCAGAGCAGGCCGACCTTGAAAATAGATCAAGGAGAAATAACGTGCGCCTCCGTGGGATCCCCCAGTAAATCTCTGATCAATAGCTTCCTGAATATGTGGGGGCACTCTTTAAATCCCCTCTGGTCCTCCCAGCTTCCGAATCATTGATACTTGACAGGACCCACCGTGTGTATTCCTCGGCTCAACAGAGGAGGAACCTGCTCCTGGATGTCCTTACCCGAGTACACTTCTTCCATCAGAAAGAAGAGATCATGGTAGCGGCCAGAAAGTTTGACTCACTTCAATTTAGAGGATCAAGCTTGCAGCTGTTTCAAGACCTCTCCCATTACACCTTGACAAGCCGTAGGAGGCTACAGAGAGTGACAACCTGGCTGCAAGCCAAAAATATTTGCTACCACTGGGGATTTCCTTGCAAACTAATTTTGATCTCCACAACCAACACTACATAATCTTTTCGGGGGATGAGGCGAGGGGTTTGATGGCTCAAACTGATTGAGAAGCTACCTCTGAGCCCCATTCCCAGGAGTCGATAAATCCACAATTCAGCCCTACTCCAAAAGACAAACGGAGAAAGCCCCGGGGATGGCGTCAGGTGGGATTACCCCCACGACAGGAGGCGGAAGCTATGGAGGACATGGACACTCAGGGTATGCCAGGGGCTCTCTCTAACTCGGAAGGTGATAAGATCAATGCAGGCTGAACTCTGGAACGGTCCCGGGATATGGCAAGGGCCATCAAGGCTGTGGGTGGGGATCCCCAGGAGGTTGTCCTGAACTTGCGGCGTCCTCTTCGACGGTGTTTCCTAGGGAAGTCTGCTGTTTGTGAAATCCCCTCATGCTGAGTCTGGTTTCTTATTTTTTTTCGGGTCCTGTTGGCCAGCTGATGCTTTGTTATACCCTTAGGTGTCTTTCTGGGGCTGGTATGTTCTGCGCAGGGAACTGAGATGAACCATATTTGATCAAGGCACTGAGTCTGAACACTAAATATTAACTTGACACTTTGGAAAATGAAGACCTCGTAGAAAAGTGGACATGGGCACCTTGTGTGGAAGGCGTCCGTTACTGGTTGACGGTTTGATGTTTCTTGGGAATATGGGGCTGTTATGAGTCCCTATTGTCTGTCTTTGCATATTTTTTTTGGAATGCCTTTTCTTATGTTGTTTTTTGAATGCAATGCCGCAGGGTTTCATTTTGGACCCCTCACAGCTAGTCCTACTTATGGGTCACAAAAAGATCCTTAGCCCCGGAGAGAAGCCCTTGATTGACCCCTCATCCCCTGCCTCGCGTTTGGCCCACGCTACTTTGCTTTATATATTTGTGGTGCAATGGGGAGGGATTGTGAGGGAGCAAAGTTCTGGGGGATCTGCTTTTTGGCGAGGAATACAGTATTTCAGCAGACCACAAGTGCCTAAGCGACCTCAAAATGGCAACCCCAGACATTAAATGCATTACCCTTAATATGCAATGCTTAAAATCCCCTCTAAAACATAATGCATTGTTCCATAGGCTAGCAACCATAGATGCTGCTGTACTATTCCTTCTGGAACTCACCTCCAACCTGCTGACGAGATTTGCCTCAATAATAGGCTATACCCCACAATATTCTTTGATTCCAGCGGTTTGAAAAAACGTGGAGTTGCCATTCTGGTGCACAAGAGCATTTCCTTTAGGACAATAGAGGTGGTGCGGGATGGTGAGGGGAGGTTTCTCTTGGTTGTGGCTATGCTAGAGGGGCGGAAAATCACTCTAGTCTCCCTATATGCACCGAACACCAAGAAGAATTTGTTTTTTGCTAGGCTATTCAAATCCTTGACTGAGCATGCAGATGGAGAAATAATTTTGGGTGGGGATTTCAATGCAGTGGTCAATCCCTTAATGGATAAACATTGCCCCCAACAGCCAATGATAAGAGCAATTACTGAGCCCTCACCACTCTGCTGCGTGAACATTCTCTTATCGAGGTTTGGCAGTTCTGCCATCCGGAAACACAGGAATACACCTTTTGTTCAGCGGTTCATAAGGGTTTCTCCAGATTAGATATGCTCCTCCTTTCTGATTCGCTAATCCCTCTGGTGGTAGATATGGAAATCCTTCCAGAAGCTCTCTCTGACCATGCCCCGCTGAGGCTAACGCTGTCCCCTCTCCAGCCAACTCCTTCCCAGAAACAGCCCTGATGTCTAATTGACTTTTTGTTAGAGGACCTCTCTATTCGAACTCATATAGCAGAGACCATCAAACTCTACTTTAATGAGAACGATATGGGCAATGTAGGTTGGGATATAATATGGGAAGCCAGTAAGTCAGTGATTAGGGGGCACCTGATTGAACGGGCCGCACAGAGAGGGAGGGCCAGAAGAATTTTGCAGACCCATCTATAAGGAGAAGCCTGCAAGCTGGAAGTAATTCATATGGAAAATGGTTCACGATGTTCCTGGAGAGATTTGCAAGTAGCTAGAAAAGCATTGGAGGCACACCACATGGGGAGGGCGGCGCACCACATGATGCTTGCTAAGCAATTTTCTTACACAAATTGCTCGCAGCTAAATTGAAAAAACAAATAAAACGGAATAGGATAGATGTCCTACGGGACGACATAGGCAGACTTATCTCTTCGGAAGAAGGAAAACTACAGATTGTTGAAAACTTCTTCAGTAAGCAAGTAGCCCTGCACACTAGGGACCCACAAGCTGCGAGAGACTTTATAACAAGCGCTCATCTCCCGCAAGTTCCAATAGCCTTAGGTGTCCCTTTAGAGGAACCCATAACCGTGCAGGAAGTAGAAAACGCTATCAAATCCCTTCCCCTTAATAAAGCCCCGGGCCCAGGTGGGTTTACGAACTAATTTTACAAAACCTTTAGTGGAGAACTCATACCCCATCTCACAAGGCTTGTTAACTTCTTATGGGAGGCTGGATCTGTAACGCAGACAGACAATGGCAGATTCAGCCACGTCCCTAATTCTAAACCTGGGAAAAACCCAATAGAATGCAACTCTTACCGTGCTATAGCTTTGCTCAATATGGATGCAAAGATGTATAGCAAAATAGCCCAACGCTTAGGGGAGGTATTGCCATTAATCGTGGACAGGGACCAGACTGGATTCATTCAGGGTCGGTCCACTCATGATAATATTCGTCGAGCTGTAGACCCAGTGGCTCTGGCCCCCACAATCCTGGGTACCCTATCGCTACTGTCTATAGACGCCCATAGGGCGTTCAATAGCATATTTTGGGAATATCTATGCTTGGTGTTAAAGGGCTTCGTCTTTGGGCTGAAATTCTCTAAACTAATCCTGTCAAATTTCCAGATCCCATCAACCCGGGTGCGAATCAACTCATTATGGTGAGCTCGGATAGTGTTGGGGAGGGGTACTAGGCAAAACTGTCCCCTATCACCACTGGTCCTCACCTTAGCGATGGAGCCCATAGCTCAGCGAATTCGCCTTCATCCGGAGATTCAGGGATTCGAAATCAGAGAACAAAGGCACAAAGTTGCATTATACACAGATGACGCACTTTGTTTCCTGAGGGAAGCCCGTAGTTCCCTTCCTGCACTTATGGCCTTACTAGATCAGTTTGGAGCGATCACTGGGTTTACGATAAACACGGCTAAATCAGTGGGAATGAATCTGTCGGAACCCCCGAACACCATAGTCACTTTACAGAACACATATCCCATTCAATGGGTGACCACATACATCACGTATTTGGGTGTACGATTGACTCCAAAGTACGCTGGACTACTGAAGGTCAATATTCCCAATCTCCTTAAAGAATTTAAAGAATGCTTGAATAGGTGGGTCTTGCAGGAGACTCCCACGCAAGGTTCCTACCGGGGGAAAAAAGTATGGTGGACTGGAACTCCTCTCAATTTCGCGGTATTATCGGGCAGCCCAAATTGCGGCTATGCTCAGCTGGGCTGACCCAATGGAGCTGCCTAAATGGCAGGACATCGAACAACTAGCCACAAAGATCCCTCTGAATTATTTCACATTTCTTTTGCGGGAAGCACGTAACGGTCAAGGTTCCATTTTACTGACTATGTTGACTTCACTCCGATTCTGGGACAAGGTGTATGTACAAAGAGGCTTTGCCTCGGGCCTTAGCCCGCTCTCCCCCATTACACAGAATCCGGCCTTTACTCCTGGGCTTCAACCTAATTCTTAACGTGCTTGGTCATCTGAGAAACCACTGAGGTTGCAAGATCTTTATGTGGACAACCTGCCCTTGACCTTTGACCAATGTAAAGAAAAATGTAAGCTCCCAGAATACAAAAGATTCAGGTATATACAACTGCGACATTGGATAACTAATCCAAATATAATACAGGCAGCTACAAGACCCCCCATGGGTCTAGAATTAACAGTCCCAGAGGGCCAACACTCTCACAAAATTGACACCTGTTACCGTCTCCTGGAAAATGTCCCAGAAGATGAGAAACTCTCTTATATGTTAGCATGGGAAAGGGAATTGGGGGTGGATATCCCTCAGGAATCCTGGCAGAGGATATGGAACAGAGCCCACAAGGCTTCGAGCTGTACCACAGTGAGGGAGGGAGCCCTTAAACTCTGTTTTCGTTGGTACTTCACTCCGCAGAAACTACATGCAATTAAATCAGACTATCCAGATATGTGCTGGCACGGATGTGGGGAGAAGGGATATCTGAGTCACCTATGGTGATACCGTCCTATCATACAATCCTTTTGGTTGGAGATAAAATCAAGGATCAGAGAGATAACTGGCACCCTACTTCCTATGGACCCGCAAATGCTATTGCTGGGTGATGCTCCGGAGGATGGGTCCTATCTAATATCGGGCCCTAGAGCCGACTTGATAACTCAGCTGCTTATGGCAGCGCAATTCACTCGAGCCCACTTTTGGAAGGAGGTTGACGGCCCCTATATAGCCTACTAGTGGGTGAAGGTTTGGGAATTGTTGGGAATGGAAAAACTTACAGTCACAATTGAAGGGAAGTTGCCTAGGTTTTCGCACATCTGGGGCCCATTTTTGGAGTACGCAGACGAAAGAACATATGCTGTTCCAGCCAAGACTGATCAAATATCTCCTGCGCCCATGATAATCCTGCTTATATATGACCCAGACAGACTGACTGTAGAAGGGTGTAAAACGTGGATGTGGCATTATTATTATTATTATTATTATTATTTTCTTCTCTCCGTTTATTTGTTGTCCCCTCTCCCTGAAATGTTACACCATGTTAACGGCTTTAAATCTAAGTGCTTGAGCGTTAGGATGCTTTTATGAGCATATGATTAATTGTTCCTTAGTTAAAATGAAATTTCGTGAGTTGGCTTTGGAGGCTGGTAACGCTTTATTACTGCTATGTTTTATGTAATTAATTCTATGTTGATAATCGCTCTTGGTTGTTCCAATGATTTCTAGATAGTCTACTCGGCCCACTAAGTTGCTGGTTACACAGAAGTAGTCTATGGTTGAGCTGGCAACGCAATTTAACCAGGTAATGGCCGGGGGACGATCTCTCTTAGTATTGCCATTCATAATATGGAAGTCGCAGGCCGCAAGTTCCTTTAGCAACATTTCGCCTTTTGCTATTTTCTGATTGAAGTTGGTGTGTGTTTGTTCTTCACATAATGTTATTTGGGTTTTTTGATAGGCAATTCGCGTTAAAGTCTCCACAAACTATGATTTTAGGGTTATTGTGTTTTACTAAGCATTCATCAAGTTTCATCATCATAGTATCTATGAATTTGCTTGCTTCCAAATCGGTTGAGATCCAGTAGATGTTCATTAGAATTAGTGCTCCGTCAGGTTTCATATGTAAGCCATTTGTTTTCAGGGTGACAATCTGCATATTTGCATTAGGGTGTTGGATGGATTGAGTTCTGAAGTCAAGTCTTTTCTTTATCATCGTTAGTAAACCTGACGATGTGCTTACCATATGACTTTTCCGAGATGGATTCAGGATTACTTCGTAATCATCTGCTATTGGTTTGTCTGTCATCCAGGTTTCCTGGAAGCATATCATGTTGAAGGGGTCCCAAACTTTCATATCGTAGCTGGATAGGTGTTGATTGCCCCTAGTATTCCAGGAACCTATTGCAATTGTTATCTCATTCTAGTGTGAGTCTGTTGTGTTAAGTGATTTTGCTGACCAATCCCATTTTTTTGTATGAAGGTTTGATTTCTTTTGTTGATTTTGTGCAATAATGACAAAAGTAGATTTAACAGCTTGAAGAGTTTGTATGGTTATCTGCAGACCATTTTTTCCATAAATACCATTGACTGATTGTTGATGGTATTGCTTTATATTTGGTTTTAGTGATGATGGTTTTCTTTTGGTTTTTGTGATGGCTCTGAAGGTTTTTTTTGGCTAGTTTCTTTTAATCTAGGTGGGTCGATCGTCCCGTTTGCCTGGATTTGTTGTAGTTGGTCGCTTATATCAAATCCCAGAGGCCAGAGTTCTTCAGCGCATTTTAGTAGTAGCTGGGCGACTAATCTAGATTCGATTTTCATGGAAACTAAGTCATGCTTAAGAGGTATTGGAAAGGCCAAAACTTGAATATCTTTGAATTCAATGATTCTCAATGCAGGGATCTGATGAAGTAGTTTAAAGATGTTGGTACGGTACAGCTTTAGTCCATCGTTTGATGGTTCAATTCTTTGTAAATACAATTTCTAAGACTTCTCATTGGCATTTGCCGATGCTGTGTGGTTGCTAGTTTTGATCTGAATCCCGAAACCATGCAGTTTGTCTGTATGGGGACAGTGGGTATATCACTTGCTGCAAATATATGCAGCATTGATTTTTGAGGAGTTAACATTTTCCCTGCCTGGGAGTTTTGGCTGTTTATCTGTGCCTGATGAGTTATTGTGAGTTCTTTCCGATCTTGAAACTTAGTTTGGCCGATTCCATTATAGTTTGTGTGTGTTTCGAGATTAGTGTTTTGTACTTTACAGTCGCACACAGCTTTGCATTTGTTAGCTAGTGTAAGAAATGGTACAGATGTGTTGTTAACTTCCATTTGTGTTTTTGCAGAGGTTTGTAGGTTTACTACATTTCTTTGTGGTAGGGTGTCAGATTCTTGTGCCACTTCTTCATGACTATACACTGAGAGATCAAGTAGGGGTTGGGTAGTAATTGAGTCACAGACGAGCGAGGTTTTGGCTGGCTCAATAAAATCTTCCACTTGTTTTGAAGTTTGGTATTCCTTTTGTTTTTGTCCAGATGATTTATCTAGATTGTGTAACTTTATGTTGCTGGTGGTTATTTCTGTCAAGGTTTTATCACGACCAATGGTACTGAGGTTACGAATAAAACTTTTCATGCTACTTAAGTTAGTTGATTTCACATTCTTTTGATTCTTCAATCTCTTCAATTGGTTGCCATGTGTTTCAGATACTTTGTTTTTGCTCATTCTTTTCCTTGCTCTTTTTGATAAGAAAATTTCAGAATTTTGACCTACTTGAGTTTCGTCTTCATTAGAGGCTTGATCTGTAATTTCTATAGTGTCAGCATTTGATTTCGTGTCTGCCACAGTTACAGAGTAACTGGGAGAGACTGAACAATTTCTGATGTTATGTGTTCCTGAGTCGTGTATGGTGTAACAGGTTCATGCATAGTTTGTGTCAATTTGTTTATCGAAACATGTTGACACATTTGGTATTGCATATTTTTATTGACTGACTTGCTATTTCCAATTGAAGGTGATCAATTTTGTGTGTTGTGTGCAGGGCATTTCTTCCACTTTAGGATTTCTTTTGCAGCTTCTAGTTGTATCTCTTTGTTTATCCCAGATTCTGTCATGTGTTCGCAGAGTAATTTTTGGAGTAAAGCTTGTGTTGTTGCGTCTATTTCATGCCGCTTATCAAGACTGCTAACTGTATTTTTGATGAAAAGTTGCTTGGAATTAGCCATGACTAATAAAGTTGACTGATCTCTGTATGTTTCATGTAGAGCCTCAAATAGTTTAGTTTAAGGGGCTAAAAGTATTGAAAAAGCTGACATAATCTGTGCTTGCAATTGACTGTTGGAATGCTCTGAGAGGTGTCTTTTTCTATTCTCATTTTGGAAGGGTACAGTTTTTTTTGTAGGATTGGAGCCAGGGGGCTCTGAATATTGTGTTTGAGTTACGGAATTGGTTGTGAGTGTCACATATTGCAAATCCGATAAGGCAGTGTTTAGTTTTGATGAGGTGGAATTCGGCTTGATTATTTCAGCTATTTGACCACCGTTTTGTGATGCAGTATTTATGAGTTCTTGCTGTCCATATAGATTTATTTCTGCGCGTGGTATGCCGGTTTTCCAGTCCATGCTGTTTTCAAGCTGTATGGTCATATGGGCGATTTCTTGGATCAGAAGTGAGTTTTCCAAATTAAGAGTTTTCAATGTATCCGGAACTGTTCTGTGAGAGAGACTTTTCTCTTCAGAAAGTAGTATAGGAAAGGCGTTGGGCTTTCTAATGTCCGACATACACCATCTTTTCTGAGCGATCGCTCTTGATGCATTTTGTCGGGCATCAATGTAACATTGATTGTTGTATTTGTGATTTTGAAAAGGTTATTTCTGTTTGACATAGTAGGATTATTTCTTCCATCCTAGGCAACTGCTTTGTCAGTCGACTTTGCCGTAGCAATAGGATTTTTCGTTGCAGTTATTTGAGTAAGGTCTTGTGAATGACTGCTGTTTACATTGCATACAGAGGTAGTAGCAACTGGAGTCCCTTGGTTACATGTCAGTGCATCTGTGATCCTTGTGTTCCTTGTGTTTTCAATTATGGGCATTGATGTTGTTGATACGATTTCCGTGATGTGGTGTTGCTGACGGTAAGTCAGTGTTATTTCCAAGATCTATTTCCGTGTGATCCAAAAAGTCATTGAATATTAGGTCTGAGGTTTATAGACCTTGGTGCCGTGATGAGTTCAAAATATTATGATTTGTATTGTCAATTGATGAGTTTGCCTTGTTTATCCGAAGTTGCAGAATGTATAATGATAGATTGTGGTTTGTGCTTGGCATCATCTTTGGTGTTACTGTCATCGTCGGCGTCGCAGTAGGTGTTTTCCTTGGACTCCTTGCATTTTTGGGGTCTTGTTTATTATCATGTTTTGTGGGGCTTTTTAGCTGATGGTACTGGCTAGTCAGAAAAGTTTGGTGTATCATGGCAGTTACTTGGTGTGTCTTTCCTGCATGTAGTTCAAGTTCTCAACTGTGGATCTTGTGGTTGTTTTATTTTTGTGGGTATGGACCCCGCATTTGTTATTTTGTTGTTTTGCTGCGAATCATATAGGTCATGGGGATCTGAGAACTAATGATCCTCTGTTTCTATCTCGACTCTGGCATCCTTCATGTTGCTACTTTTGTACTGAGTTAGTTGTACACGGTCGCAAACTGTTGTATTGTCATAGTCAAGGGGAGGCAGATAAAGGAGACTTGGTATCGCTGTGTCATTGAATCTATGGAATGCAAGCAGCATTGGTTTCAGTGAATCGCTGCGGAAGCTGAACCGCATTTCATATTCGCTTTGGCCGCAGCTGAGTCATAGTCCCATGCAGGTAAATGGTCTTTATAACATGTTCTTTTCAAATTGTGGTTTAAGCGGTCGCTCCCATTCCCGCTCACCTGCATGTCTGGTGTTAGGTTGTTTGATCTCGGTGCATCTTCTGTCGGCTTGCAGGTTGACTCACAGTTTGATGGCGATATATTGAGGATCTTTCTTTGCCAAAGGGTTTTCAGCATAGTGCAGCCGGATTGGAGACAGACTGCAGAAAGGCTGCACTCTCGTCCACATTCCACATCCCACTTTGCATTGAGGTGGACGTTTCAAGGTTGAAAAAGGCTCCTCCTCTCCCTGAAAAAACAATGGTAGAAAGACTGTTAGGCAATCCAAAAGAAACCGGGGACTGCAGATAGACTGCACTCTCCGCCCGCACTCTGCGTCCCGGTTTGCGTTGAGGTGGACGTTTTAAGGTTGAAAAAGGCTTCTCCTCTCACCTGAAAAAAACAATGTTAGAAAGACTACTAGGCAATCCAAAAGAGACTGCACTCTCCGTCCGCACTCCATGTATTGGTTGAGTTCAAACCTAGATAGGGATTCCCGCACTTCCTGGCGAGACCTCAGTGCTTCTGCTAGATCTTCGCCTATTTGGGCCTTTTCACCAACTCCCCCTCCAAGCGTTGGATTGACTGTACAATTTCCTTCAAGGAGTTACTCAGCGTCTTTCTAAGCCCAATCATCTTTGACATACATATCCCCCTCATGGTCACGTTAAACGCCTCAAACTGTATCCTTAGGTCCCCCACTGAGTCCTTTTTCGCCTCGAACAACGCAAATATGTCCTCTTGTAATGTTGTGCAGAAGGCTAGATCTTCCAGTGCCCCAAGCCAATTCCCCACAGCGACCCTGAAGAACTGCCACCAAAGGGGATTGATCAGAAATGACCCTCCCTAAATATTCAGGGTCTACAAACCAATGGAAAAGCTATCTCCCTACAAAAATATAATCTAGACGGAATATGATTTGTGAACACCAGAATAATACGAGTAGTCTCTTTCCTGTCCGTGTGACTCCCTCCATATTTCCACCAGATCAAGGTCTGTGATAACCCAACGTAATGACGATGGCGCTTGTTTAGACAGACCTGGTCTCCCAGTCCGATCCAGCTCCTGATGTACAAATACACCACCCCATATAACCATATCAAGCCTATATCGTCCCACTAATCCTTGCACCAGTGGAAAATTGTCTCCATCATCCATATTGGGAGCATATGAAAAAGCATTCACCACATACACCTCCCTCTCTTCCAGTTTTCCCACCAACGCACTGGTCTGGACATCAGCATCTCCAAATATTTTATCAACCTGGATGGGGGCCGCCAGTGCCACTCATATCGGCACTCCCTTAGCAAAGGAAGAAAAAGTAGAACCAAACACCCTGCCTCCCCATTTAGCTTACAGACCTTTCAAGTCTTTTGTCTGTAAATGCGTCTCCTGGAGCAACACGAGTTGAACAACCTGCCTCTTCAGAAACCTCCCAACTGGCAATTGTTTCCCGCTCTTACCCAACCCTCTTTCATTCCACGTGCCCACTTTCAAACGACTACCCCCCATCTAATGTGTCGAATATTTTCAGGTGTCTTCCTTATATGGAAGTCATGCAATGCATCTGTGCCGTCTATATCTTGTACTGTACCGACTGGACATGGTCCGAAAAACAACAATGCTAAACAAAGCCTGTCACTGCAACACCCCATCTCCCCTTCGCAACCTCAACTGTATTCCTCCACTGCCCCACCCACACTCCCTCATCCCGTCATCCCTGCCCCTGCCCATGACCCCAACCCTAATCCACCAACATTCACCTCCCTTTCGTACCCTCTCTTGAGCCCAACACCCCAACTATCTGACCGATCGGCTCCTACATTCACCCCCATTACTCCATCTCTGGATATCTGACTTCGGTCTTTTGCGAAGAAGCCAGTGCCTGCCCCCGACAGCTGGTCCAACACTTCCATTCATCCTCCTCCTCTATACCCAAAAGATCTTCAATGACTGCTGAGACAAAACCCAATGGTAGCTCCCTTTTCCGTCCATGGCACTCCTTCCACATCTAAATGATGCTCCTTCTCAGTCTCCTTCTTGTCGTGCCTTAGATTCTGGCGAAAAAAGTGTGATTGCCCTTGATCCAACACCATCAATTTCGTGGTAAAGATCTTCATGTACTTGAAATTTGCCTCCCGCAGGTGATGGTGAACTGCCTTAAAGGACCTCCTTTGTTTTTGAACCTACAGTGTGAAATCAGGGAAAATATGGATCCTCGAGGTACCAACTGCAAAGTGTCCCGGTCTGCGAGACTCCAATAAGATTGTGTCCCCGTCTCTGAAATGTAACAGCTTAGCCATTGGGAATCCTTCTGGTGGCAGAGGTCGCCTTGGCACCCCGTGCGTCCTTTCAACTGTGAAAAGTGTTGAGAGGCCTTTGATTTGCAATATCCCCAAAATCAACTTTTCCACATCTAACTCTGCACTCAGCCCTTCTCCTTCCCGGACTCCAACCAGTCGTGTATTACATCTCTTGAGCAGCCCTCTGCATCCTATGCCCTCAGTTCCAAGGTCCTGGTCGCCCCCACCAAACCCTGCACCTGGTTCTTCAGTACAGTCCATTCATCTTCAGCAGCGCTCATTCTCTGCTCCACAGCCGTCACCCTTTCAAAGACTTTCCTTAAATCCGCTCTCACCAGGGAGACGCCCACCCCCACTTCCTTGATTTTACCCGCCAAGGATGTCCTAGATCGAAGTCAACAGGCCTCCCAACGTGACCCCTCCTGTCTCCCTAGAATCTGTGCCATCATCTTTCTCCACCACTGTTTGTTTTCCTGATTTAGGCCTTGCTCCAACATACTTTTCCATCCTCTGCTGCCCTTTCACCATGACAGCTCTGTCCCACCATGCCTCACTCCCCCACAGACTGTGGCAAATGCAGTCACACTCCATGTGCCCAGAGCAAATCGAAGTGACTCAATTAATTCCAGGAATAAACAGTGATATATGCCTATCAAGTCCACAGATCCAGTAATATGCCAGTTGGAGTAAAATCTATCCTGTATGTCTTGTCTGAATCCCACTTGCCTCGTGTTCTGTGAAGGGGTCACATCCAAATCCTAATTAGGGTGCAAGCTGTTCCACAATCTTAGCTCCCGATATGGGTTAACGGGCTCAGCAAAGTTAGGGAGATTGTTACTATGCTGCAAGCAACACAAACTCTCCACAGCGTCTCCTTCCCTGCCTTGGCTATTAATAATGTCACACCCTCTCCCACGCGGCATCCACCAAGCCAGTCCAGCCACGGCCCGCAGCACACTCCCAACCCAGTGATGTTCCTCACCTCCCTCTGCTGCCAGGAGCACCACTTACACAGTGTCCCCCGCCCCAGTAATTTGCTCCTCCTCTCACATCGATTCGCTCCTCTCTGCCAGCAGTCTCTGCACCTCCCCCATCTCGGTCAGTCCTCCCTCCTCCACGTCCAACAAAATGGCTGCTAGATAAAATTTCACTTACCGCTGTTTACCTCTATATTTATAGACCACCCCCCAACTTTTTGCTTTTGTTTCAGCATCCTGTCCTGACTTTCTGCCAGTGAAGCACAGCCTTCAGCTGTGCTCCAATGGGCTATTGCTCATCGTTCTGGGGGAACTGACTTGTCCTTCTGACAGTGAGTACTGGGAAACATTATCACTTTGTTGCCATTTTTGGCAACTGTATTTCAGAGCGCAAAGTACATTACTGTACCGCACACTGGGCTCCTTGTGTTTTCGGGCCCTAGACATCCCTTAAGGAGTTTTTGGTAACTGGACAATGTGCCTAGGAGTCGACTGGTGGCAGCAGAAGGTATTTGTGTATTTTTATTAACTTTTACCGAGCCTTACCGTGCTTACAGCATTTGGCGCACAACTGTGGCTAGCGTCTGTGATGACCTTGTCACAAGGTCTTTTGTCTTCTCCTTTGGCCTTCCTCTTGCCCTTTGTGGCTCGGGAAGTCCTTATTTGGGCATGCATTCACCCGTGAGAGCCAGAGCTTTTTGCGGGCTAATGCATGTCACACTACTGGTGCCAGGATGTCTGGTGTGCATGAGAACATGAGAGCTGCAGTGGTCCCCGATTGGACCACTGCTAGCGTGCATGAATGGGGCAGATCTCATTGGCCAGCTGATGTGCGAGCACTCACTGGCCTTAAGGATTTAAGGAGGGGCTCTGAGTACAGACCAGATCACCCGGAGGTGCAAATCAGTCTCTCCACGGAGCAAAGTATCCTGAGAAGTGAAGCAGATACAAGGACTGTCCGGAACCACACAGAGGTTTAGCACACTGAGCCAGCTGTTGTGCCCGGTAGAGCCATGCTTTGCACTCAATCCCCAAAGACCTGCAAAGGTGCTTCAACCCTTTTGAGCAGTGGGACCAATCACACTCAATGTCTCCATGGTGCCCTGCAAACAAGCCTTCTGGGATGTGTCCCAGGGCCCTCGAGTGGACTGACCAGCTCATCTCTTGGCACCTGTGATGGAGCGTTGCTACATCGAGTTTCGCCTCAAGCTTTGGGAGGACCCTAGTTCACACTGCAAGGCACCTTCTTACCAAATTTCTTCGTCCCCACTGCTTTGGCCCGCTAGAGAGAAGCGTGCGTCAGTACACGAGACTTGGGTGCTCCTTCGTCACTGTTCCACAGTGCCTGTCCCTGCTGGCGACTTTCCTGCCTTTCTTCAAGTGTTCTGATACCATCTGCATCAGTGCTTCCTTTGTTGTGCATTTGTGAAAAGAGATTCAGCTCTGATGAAAATTAGACCTGCATCCGTACCCGCAGCACCTGAACACTTTGAAGCGTAACCAAGGAGGGGATTTCATAGTCCAGGCGGCCTTCAAACCTACCAAGTAGATCCCGGAGTGAGCGAAGGGCGGTGAGTAATCATACCACTTACCGGTGGCCCCTAGTTCATCCATATCGTTTTTACGCACAACGGATCCCTTGTGGTACTTGTCTTGACTTGCTTCCTATAGTCTTCCGAAAGTTGGGGACAGCTTTGTTCTACGTAGCCGTCCCGCCACTGACTCTGGAAAACAAACTCCTCACACTCCAGTGTCCTCCTCTAACATTTCCTTCCGTTGAAGTTTGTCCCTTGTGAGCTTTACGCATCAACGAGCGCTTTTATACACAAACATAATATTGAGCACAAGGCTCCAAACTTCGTAGGGCTGAAATTAAGCTAGGGAGATCCATTTCTGGAGTTGGCCATTATGTTAAAGAGTGTGTGCTTTCCCTCCATAGAGGTTTTGGCGGGAATCTGCACTTTATCACATTGTGGTAAAATTATTCGAAAGTGGGCTAGGTTTGAAAGGGGAAAAAATGTGGTCGTAGTAATATGGTCCTAGGGTTCTCTTTTCACCTTCTGCAGGCTGCTATGGAAAGCGAAGAGGGGCTCTGTACGGAGACATCTTTGATGTCCTTGGTGTTAGTTTTAACAGTATACAGTGGTGGCACGTGTTATGGTTGCGTATCTTACCATAACTGGGGAATTTCTGAGATTTTTCAATTTTACTTGTAACCATAACGTCCCTTCAACAAAGTTTTTTCAATTAATTTCATAGGATTTATTAGTGCAACTTAACCAGAACGTCCCTTTAACAATGTTTTTTCAGTGAATGTCATATGTTATTAGTGCAACTTAACCATAACATCCCTTTAACAAAGTTATTTCAGTGAATAATATAGATATACATACATAAATAAATAAATGGTTGCCGTCCTATAGTTAAGGTGAGTCGGAGGCACATAGGAAACCGTCAAAATTCTATTGTTAATAATCTTTGATTCGAGTAATGTATTTGGCCGAAATGTCTAAAGTGATTCAAAGTCTGCAGGCCCCCCCGGACTGCAAAGTTTCATAAAGATTCCTTAACAATTTTAAGTTATTAAGAGTAAAAAAAAGATTTTTCCAAAAGTGCGGCCTACTTCCCATTCTTTTTCCTATGGACAAAAAAGGTCCATTTTTGCCAAAGCGCACAGCTGAAACCGCTGGAAGGATTTGGACCAGGTCCGAAACAATTTAGGGATGAAGCCTTGACTAGCAATCCATGCATGGTTGTGGTTATCGCGTCCCGTAGTTATTTTAAACATTTGCTGGAGAAGAGGGTGCCCCATTCCCCAAAAATTATAGGTATATATCTGCCATGGTACATTGCAGGATCATGGTTTTCAGAAATGAAACGACCGCCATCTTGTTTTTCTCTCGATGTGAGAGATATTCCCCACTATAGCTGAGGCTATGGGAACATGAAACATACTAAAAAGCTATTTGCCGGTCAGGAAACATACAAATGCCACCAGGATAGAAGTGTGGGGGATGGCTAGAAGCACTGAGTGAAATTTGGGAGTTGGAGGGGGTCCAGCGACCGAGTTTGCAACACATAGCTTTCTGTAGCCTCGGCTATAGGCTCCAATAGCCGACATCTCTAATCAAACTGCGCCACAGAAGCAGCGTGTGCTCTGGGGTGAAAGGGAGAGGGGAGGGGAAGTGAGGAGGCCGTTTGGGGATTGGGGGTGCTGGCAAAGATGAGAGTGGCACTTGATGATGGCCCAGGGGTGGGGACAGGGAAGCATTTTCTTTTCCTGCTGTTTTGACGATATTCGCTGCCATATCTGAGGTTACAAAGGACTACGGATAACCGTGGATGTGTGTAGTTCGGTACTTACAGTTAAATTTATTTTTTCAATGAATCTTTTTATTGACATTTTCAAGATACAGGTAGATCATTGGGTATCGTTCAAATTATGCGTAGATAGGTCATTAGAATCAAAACAAAACAAAGGAACAAACAATAAACCACAACAAGAGTTAAGGGGGATCAGAGGGAACAGGAGGGGGGGTGCAGCAAAAGTACTTAGTGGGTTATGCTACGGGGACTTCAAGGTCCATGGCTCAGAGCACAGTGTTTGTGGCCGAAGTCTGATTTCTTCTGAGGTCTCTGGCTCATTTTGGCCTGTAACTGTTTCCTGCAGATGTTTGGCTGGCATTTTAGTCTTGCTTTGCTAGCCAACGAAGGGTTGGAGGTTATCTCACCACTCCTGGAAATTGCTGTGCATAATCTAAGAAGGGTGCCCAGACATTGTAGAACTAACTTCTATTTCCAAAACGGAAGGCTATTATTTTTTTCTGCAACTGCTATTTCCAGCACTTGGTCCACCACATGGGGACTGCTGGGCCCTCCGGGTGTTTCCATAGTCTTGCTATCGAGATTGTGACTAGTCATCGGGACCTGACCTTCACCTGTAGCTCCCAGTAGGACTATACCCGGGTCCCATGGGATTGATAGACCTGTGATCAGTCTGATTTGTCCTAATAATTCTTCCCAAAACTATGCGCTTTTGGTACACAACCGCAAGAGATGTTAAAACGTGCCTGTCTGCACAGCCTCTCCAGCATTGCGATGGGATTGCTGGATTGCTTTTGTTTAGGATCTCCAGTGTTAGATACCACCTGTAACATACTTTGATTGCTCCTTCTTGACGCACTTGGAGCTTTAGTGTACTCGTGTCCAAATGCAGCACCATTCCTCCAACCCTAGTTTTCTGCCTATGTCCTTTTCCCATTTCTGCATGTAGGCTTCTTTTTTGCTGGGATCCGTTCCGTCTAATAACTTATACTGGGTGGATTTTTTGCCTGGGGGGCTCGGGGGGGGGGGGCTGTGCTGTTAGAGTTTGCTCTAGTGCCGTTAATTCTCTGCCCCTGCTCTTTTTTATAGTGTCGTGGGATAGACAGTGCCTAACTGCGCATATTGAAATCTCTCCGTTTCTGGCATGTGAAATTTAGTTTTACATGCTTCAAATGTTAGTGGGGTACCATTCGAAAAGAGGTTCGCTATGTTCTTCAAGCCTCCTTGTTTCTACCTGCGAAGCCCTTTGGTGTGACTCCCGGGGTGAAGTCAGGGTTGTCCCAAATTGGGGAGAGGGGTCCCACGGCGCTCCTGCAGTTCCATTGACGAGCCCCCTTTTTCCAGCACTCCACCGTGTTCCTGGTTGCTGTTGGAGGGCCCGAATCGGGAGGTTCTTGAGGCCTTACTATGTGCGGGAGTGATTTTGGTGGGTTCTGACTCCAATCATCCTCCAGTTTTTTTCAGTGGGTTAGTTGGTGCTTAATTTCCACGGAAAGGGCTGTGAAAGTTGCATTGTGAGGCAGTATCTGGTCGACGTCCGGCACCCCCAAGCCGCCTGACCTTGGGCCCGCAGCATTATTCGCTTGGCTATCCGCGGTTTCTTCCCGCCTCAGACGTATTTCAGGATGTCCACTTGTAGCTTCTGTAGGGCCTTTTTAGGGATGGCTGTCAGGAGGGCCAGACAGTAAAAGATCAGTCTTGGGACCAAATTCATCTTTAGCGCTGTGATTCTCTCCACCCATGACACCTCTTGTTTGTGCCAGCATGTTAGATCGCTGTGTAGTTCGTTGAACAGTGGCGGGAAGTTTACTTTGTACATTCTTTCAGTTCTGCTTGAGATCTGGACTCCCAGGTAGCCGATGTGGGATTTTTCCCACGGGATGGGATATTTATCTGCTAGAGTCTCCTTAAGCTTTCTCGCCATATTAATGCCTAGGGCTGTGGATTTTGCACGGTTTACCCTGAATCCAGATGCTTCCCCAAATGCTTCTAGTTCTTGCCACAGAGCTCTCATGGAGGTTTCAGTCTGGGTTACAGTTAGTAGGGCATCATCCATGTATAGGGCTGCTGTTTTACAGGATTCCCCCTTTACTTCCATCCAGTTTATTAATGGGTTCTGGCAGATCCTGCTGGCAAATGGCTATATGGAAACCACGAACATGAGTGGTGACTTGGGCACTCCTGTCGAGTGCCTCTGGTTATGGCGATTTTGGCGGATTTAGCACCATTTATACTAAGTGATGTGGTAGGGTGTTGGTAATTAGCTAGGGTCCAGTTCACAAATTTCGGCCCGGATCCAAAGTGGTTTAAGGTCTCCCTTACATATCCCCCATCCAGCATATCGAACGCGTTATGTGCGTCAAGGGAGAGGACTGCCATTTCAATTCCCACCCTGTTTGCCGATTCTGTTTAGGGTGCGCCTGGTGTTGTCCTTTGTACTGTGGCCCGGGATAAAACCTGTTTGGTCTGGATGGATTAGGTCTGGGAGAATTTGCGCCAGTCTGCGTGCGAGAATCTTTGAGAATACTTTGGCATTGTTGTACATTAGAGTAATGGGTCTACATGATGC
Organism: Ambystoma mexicanum; assembly: GCF_040938575.1. Lineage (NCBI taxonomy): Eukaryota > Metazoa > Chordata > Amphibia > Caudata > Ambystomatidae > Ambystoma > Ambystoma mexicanum. Next base: position 916,608,615 of record NC_090926.1, on the reverse strand, counting down.
ACTGTGTTCTAAGTTTTTCCCAGGCTTCGGAATCAGTACAGTTAGGGATTCTTCCATTGACAGGGTAATGTTACCTGTTGAAAGGAATACATTGTATAAGGTTGTCAGGTGGGGGGATAGGATGTGAGCACATTTCTTATAGAATTGGGCCGTCGGCCCATCTGGGCCCGGGGCTGTGTTTTTCAAGGAGCAAATTGTTTCCGCCACCTCCTCCGTCGTAATAGGGAGCTCTAGGGTTTTCATTTGGGGATGTGGGTTTCCTTTTTGGGCAGTGGATAGGTATTGATTGGAGCTGCACTGTTCTGTTTGTTGGAGAGCCGGAAATAATGCCCCTGTGGTATTCCATCAGAAGCCCCAGTTTCTCCGATTCCGCGCACTAGTGCTTGCCGCTCGGGTCTAGGAGGCTGCGGATATTGTTCCGTGTGTACAGTTTTTTAAGTTTGTGCGCCAGCAGACGGTTTGTCTTGTTGCTATTTAGGAGTAGTACTGCTTTGTATATTCCAGGGTTCTGGTCAATAGGACTGCCCAATGCATTTCCAGAGCTGCCTTTGCCTTTTTGAGCTCCCTGCCTGCTTTTGTGGTTTGGCGTCTCTTGAAGCTTTCTTCCAGCTCTGCAAGCGATCTGCGATCACTGGTACGTGGTCCGATATTACCCTGTGTCCAATTTGTATCTATTCTATACACGGGAAGAGAATGCTGGATGCTAGCAGTATGTCTATCTTTGAGAATCCATTGTGGACATGCGAGTAGAACGTATAGTCTCGGAACCCTTTGTTGGCAAGTCTCCAGATGTCTAGGGTCCCTGTCTCCCTTAGGAACTCTGCCATCCCCAATGCGCTAGCAAAGTCCTCCCTGGTGGGTGGCAGTGTTTTGTCGGTGATCAGGTCCGGAGTTGGGTGGAAATACCCTCAGATTAGCGTCCCTCTGTGAAAGTAGTTTTAGTTGGGAGGATATTCCGAAGGAAACTGTCTTGAGCGTTGTTTGGGCAGTAAAACACAGCTACAGTGATTGGTAGCATGACAAGGAGGCCCTTAAGCATAAGGTATCTGTCCTCCGGGTCTCTCTTGACTGTGATTTGCATTAGAGGGACCTCACGGCTGATTAATGGGGCCACTCCTCTTTTCTTCTGGCCTGACCAGGCAAAGTAACGCCTGGGGTATCGTTGAAAGATGACCCATTTTTCATCCGCCTCCAGGAGGTGAGTCTACTGCAAGCAGACGATGTCCGCTGCAAGCTGGGACAGCCGACGATCAACTGACTTTCATTTTCCCGGGGAATTGAGACCCTGTACGTTCCATGTTATTATGGTAAATTCCTGGTTGGTGTTCATCATCTAGGCCGTGCCTTTACAGTGCTGCGTGTTGCCCCCTGTGGTACCCATAATTGATTTTGCTTCTGCTTACAGAACATTTTAAATGTCATTTTCGGGTCTCCCTTGGTGAGCAGTTTGCTTTGCTGAATTTCTCGAACCCTTCTGGAGACTCCCTCCCCTCCTTTTGTCACACCTCTCTCCTTCCAACCCCTACCCCTCCCCCCAGAAAGAACAGGTTGTCAGGACCAGCCCTCGACCAACGGGGTTTCTGGATAGGCCACAGCAACCAACTCTTCTCAACTTTGGTGAAAACTTGGCGTTTTGGCGTTTGGCATATCGTAGGTTTTGTAGTCCCCGCTTGCTGCCGCTAGGGAATTAAGCTCCTCTGTTTCTGCAGGCTTATTGTTGAAGCATTATATTGCGCAGGAACCGAGTGGAGTTCAGTGTGGCGGTCCGGGGGCACTGTATGGTCTTGTTTTGTCACGTTTGTGATAGAGATGGCAGACCAGTTGTGGTACCCGTCAGTGGTAGTCTATGCCATAGCTAGAGTGAGCAGGAGAAGCCCAGCCCAGCCCCTTTCAGTCTTGTTCCTCTTACTTTTGGGCGAGGGGGGCCCAGATCCTGCGTTGCATTTCCATCTGGGTCCAGAACTTCAGGAGGTCCCGTTATGTACCCTCCATGACGAGTGCTCCTTTGTCAGGGTCGGTCTCCTCTGCCTCCGGGTTCAAGAACTTCTCTGCCTCCTTTGGGGAACAGATGTGCCAGGGCTTATCCTTCCAGGTGAAGGCCAGGGCCGTGGGGAATCCCCAGCGGTATGGGACCTTCTTCTTTCGGAGCCATTCTGTGATGGGTTTCAGGGCTTTCCTTTTCGCGAGTGTGGTGGCTGCCAGGTCCTGATATAGGGAGATTGAGGCATCCCTGAAGTGTATGCGAGCTAAGCTTCTGGCTTCCTGCATTATCTCCTCCTTCACTTTATAGAAATGTATTCGTGCTAGCACATCAGGCGGGGTGGATGAGCTCTGTTTTGTTCTTGTTCTATGCACCCTGTCGAGTTCAAGGATGGATTCATCTAGCAGGGGCAGGACAAAGCGGAAAAGGTTGCTTATGTAGTGCTCCAGTTCCGCGTTGGAGACTGATGTTGGGATTCCCCTTAAGCAGATGTTGCGCCGAGATTGGTTTTCAGCATCTTCCTGCTTAAATTCGAGTACCTTGCATCTGGCTTTGAGTGCCGCAATCCTGCCTGCACCCTCCCCAATTTTTTAATTGTGTTCATATAGTGTAGTTTCATTTCCAGTGTTCGGTTTTCCATTACGCCCACTCGCTTGTCGAGGGTCGTGATTTTGCTCATCACCTCTTCAGTGCCCTTCTGATATTCCTTATTGATGGCCGACAGTAACTCTTGATGGTCATATTTTGTGACAGCTTGCGCAAAGTAGCCAGGCGCGCTTCCTGATATGCTCCCGTAGCCATGGTTTCCCTTTGCTCCCCTCTCTTTGTCTTTTCTGCCGCATGGGTTAACAACAGTGTCGAGATATCCGTTTGCTTCGCTGCTTTAGGGTTTTTGGCCATTGTGATCTGATCTCCTCTGCCATGCCAGGGCAAGTTCTTCGCTGCTTATGTCCCTACCTGCACTCTAGTGCTTTCAATTTGTTCAGGGGGAGCCGACTCACCCCTCTTTGTTTATGGTGGTTGGGGCTAAAGGTGCGTAGCGGACTTCTGTCAGCGTGCTCTTTGTGTATTGTCTCTTAGTAGGCTTTAGTGGCTAGTAGGCTCTGCTTGCTCCCGGTCGATGTTGCCCTGACTGAGTTCCACTCCTGGCGCTATCATAAGTGGTCCCCTTCCGGTGCCTGGCGTAGCAATAGATCCGTCCCCCCACAAGAGGGCTGCAGTCTTTCTTGCTAGTTAGAGCCATGCTTGTTGATTTTGTGTGGGGAGGTACGGGGTCAGACGGGCACCATTGCCGCCTGGGCCAGCTCTCCCGCCAGTGCTGTGTGTAGCAGAAAGGGGTTAACGATCAGCCATGCGTCTTCCTGAGCTTCAGGGCTGCGAGCTGCGTGGGCGCTGCATGGTGGTGTAACTGGAGGCTGGGTAAGGGTTGCTGATATAGTCGCTGCTGCCGCCTCTAGATTTAAAGTGAGCTCCGGAGGCCAGGCCTCCATGTGGTAGCGCCCCTGGGGGCCTCAGAGAGAGGGAATGGAAGAGGGGGAGGGGACAGCAGAGCTGTGTGAGGGGCTTGTTGCATTGCACGGCAAGTGCCGCCCTACCTGTCGGAAGTATGTCGGGATGGTTACTCAGCGGGTGCAGACTGCAGTCTACATCATGTGGCGGGGAGACTGCGCCATCCCCGTGCGTAGAGGCTGCAGGGTCTGCTCTGCGGGCTTCGCCTCGCTTTACAGGTGCAGTGCCTCTGCATGCGTCTGGGCTCTTGCTTGCTGCTCACTCCCCAGAGGTGTTGGGTGCGTTGAGAGGCTATCTGAGGCTATTGCGTGGTCTCTGTAGCAGGGTGGATGACCATACCCCGGTCGCAGTTTCACCCTCGTCGTAGGAATGCCGCTCCCCCCATTACGGGGCTGAGGCGATGCAGGTCGGAGAGGATTCGGCTGTTGCACTCGCCCTATCTATGCACCATCCAATTTCTTTGTTCTTGTGTCCGCTGCGTGGAAGCTCGTTAGCTTCTTTGGTGCTGCTCCGTGGGCGAGGAGGGGCTCTCCACTGGCCGCCTGCATGCGCACCTCCGCCAGCCGTTCTGTTGCAGCGGGTGCCTGGGGCGCTAGGTTTCACGGGAGAGCTCTACCATTATGGGTTGCTGATGGGACCAAGCTCTGGTTTCAGAGTGGCCGCGGCCAGAAGCAACCCCCCACCTGGGCAGCTGCAGTCACCCCAGGTCGCGAGCTGCCAATGTCCATTAACCGAATGGTTCCGCAAGCCTCACTGTGCTGGTGTTTCAGGCGGCGGGCGCCATTTTGGCTGTCCTTTCTACGAGTGCCCTGCATATGATGCGTTGGCCGGGACACTTCTCCCTAACCAGGTGCTGGTGAGGGTCGGGCACTCGCCTGTTCATGCAGAGGCTTGTAACGACCAAGTTACTTTCTTTTTCGCCTCAATTGTATGGTTTCCACTGGTGCAGTATCGTTGTTCGCGTAGCTCGAGTCGGGAGCTACTGTGACGCCTCTCCAGCCGCCATGGCTCCAAGCCACACCCCTCCCCACAGTTACATTTTTAAATAAAGACATTTTTGGAAAGATATTTTATAACTATAGTGATGTTGGGGGTGAATAATCACTGGCATGGCCGGAGGCAATGGCCTGTGACTCAATTGCCATCCCGGTCTCCCATTCATGCTGCAAGTAGGACAAACTGTGCTTAGCTTCAAAGTGAGGAAGGGGCCAGCCTGCTCAGGCTATGTTGCCTGATAAATGAGCCAAACCTATAAGACCACTTAGAGGAATGGGCCAGCCCTTTTCTTTCATTGAAGCTAAGCAGGGTCAGCCCGGCTTTGAAGCTAAGCAGGGTCTGTCACGGATGGGCGGCCGAATGGGCATCTGAATGATTTACTTTTTTTAAACCATGCTACTGTCAGTACTTGACAGTTTTACACTCAATGTTTTGCCTTTTGCTGATTTGTATTCTTGTATTTGTAGCCTCCCAGATAATAATAAAAAATAAAAAAAAATGTATTTTTACAGCAACAGTTGGTTTCCCAATCCTGCAATAACTGGGACAAACCCTGCTTAGCTTCAAATGAGGAAGGGGTCAGTCCACTAAAGCCATGCTGCCTAATATATGCCCCCCCTTACAAGAACACTTAGAGAAACATGGCCTAAGGGGGCTGACTTCTTCCACGCTTTGAAACTAAGCATGGTCGGTCCTGGATACTGCAAGGATGGCAGACAGTCCATGACTCTAAATGCTGTGTGTTCTCTTAGTTTTAAATATCTCACAACACACAGCATCTGCATTTTTATAAAAAAGAAAAAATGTAAATAAATCACATTTATGCTGAACACTGCTATCAGAGAACCTTGACCTTAAGGAGTTCAAGACGCAGCACTTAACCATTATGCTACGATGTTATTGTTTGGATTTTCACAAGTATCATGATCAGCCTTTCATCATTGAACATATTAAATTATAGTCCAAGTATGAAATGTATGTCCCATGAAGCACCAAGCCATTGTTGCCTAGTGGTTAAATGCTGGGTCTCGAACTCGGAACAAGGCTGGATGTTTTTTTTTTTAAATTGAAGTAATTTAATTCAATTAAAAGAAAAGCAACGCAGGCAAGGTTTGTTGTAGTGCAGTTCTGTGATCTTATTTAGCATGAGGGCATTTAGACATGGCGGCAATGTCAGCCACGTCCAAACATACCTTGCACCAAAATAATGGCGCCGAAATGGCTTCCAAACCGAGAAGGGTGTGCCGAAATGGGCGCTGCGGTGGAATGCCTGTGCCAAATCGGCCCGAGAAAAAATGGTGCTGAAAAGGGGTCTTGAAGAACGCTGCTTAACCAAAGTGTGTGCCCCATGGCAAATAATTTAATCTCACTGCGCATTGACTAAAAACATTGTTAGTTCTCCAAGTTTTAAATATCTCATAACATACGACATCCGCTTTATTATTTTTTTTAAACAGTACTACTGTCAGTCCTTGAGGGTTTTCCACTCGGACAATTCTTTTGCCTTTTGCTGAATTGCGTTCTGGTATTTGTAGTCTCACAGTCAAAATGGGGAGAAGAATGCCACAATTGTACACTTTTACCTAACATAGTTCGATAAGGATATATATATTTGAGTAACACTATGGTATGTGCACTTTTGTAGTTGGCTTTCTAAAGCAGAGTTTTGTTGAAAGACAGAAATGGGGGTGAGGAGGGGAAATGATAAGAGGGCAAGTAAGTCATGAGTATTTGCCCACGATGTGGCAAGACAGTTTGGAATCCTGGACACTGGTGCAGTTATTTTCCCCCGATTGTGGTTGAGGCCCCAGTAAAGGACACATGTGGGTAGACAGTGTAACTTTTTTTCAGAGGGCAGATGCAACACCTTATTTATTTTAGGTTGGAAAGCTTGCTTAAGTATTTGGATACTAGGATTTTACTCAGGTTGTCATGTTCTCAGTGCAGATGCTGACCCACAAGACCACAAGCACTTGTTTCAAATTGGGATTTTGTTTTCAATGGAATATTTCACTACAAACTGCTGGGTTTAAAAGGTGAGCAACAGTATATTTGTTGAAAGATTTCCCCTCTCAGGTTATTTTTCTGGTGATCATTACTTTTTTTAAACGTCCAATGCTATTTTGTCTTGCATGCTTTCTTCTCAGGAGAAGGTCAACTGAGGTACGTTGGTATATTTCACTTTAAAATATGTGGACACTTACTGTGCATATATTCATGGGTGCCAGCTTTTGATTTTCGCTATGAGGCAAAAGTACCTGGGCATAAGTTATTCTTGCAGCTAATCATTTTTTACCCTTTTCTCTGCTGCTTAAATGCAGATAGTTGCGGTCTTGCAATGTATCAAAACAGTCACCAAGAGACTGGCCATAAAACAAGGGGCTTGTAGCCCGCTGCATAACGAAAGTGTGTGATCCTCGGCAAATTATTTTATCACACAGGGCATTAACTAAAAACATTGGCAGTTCTCAAAGCCTGCAGTGTTTATACATAATAAAAAAATAGATATTTTTACAGCTACAGTGGCATTGAGGGTGAAAAACCACTGGTGACCCAGGTCTCCCACTCATGCAGTAACCGGGACTTACCATGATTAGGTTCAAACTGAGGAAAAGGGCAGCCCCCTCAGGCCATGGTGCCTAATAAATGAGGCAAAATTACAAGACCACTTAGAGCAACATGGCCTCACTTTGAAGCTAAGCAGTACTGTGCATATATATTTATTGGTGCCAGCTTTTGATTCTTGCTATGGGTGCAGAAAGTACCTGAGCATATGTTATTCTTGCAGCCGGCCATTTTTTTCCCCTTTTCCGTGCTGCTCAAATGTGCTTAGTTGGAGTTGTGCAATGTATCACAACAGTCACCAAGAGACTGGCCATAAAACAAGGGTCTTGGAGCACAGGACAGGACATTTTGGCATGGCCAGTTAGGTGCATGCCGTTATGGCGTGACCTTTTTGCCGCAGGTTCTGTTTGAGTGCGCCCAGTTAGACAGAGCCAGTTGGGGCAGGGACATCTCAGTGCAAGGATGTTTTGGCATGAGAGGTCGCAATTAGCACAGCATGAACCTGCAGGCACTTTGCCTTTTGTACCTCTCGGTGCAAGGATGTTTTGGTGCGAGAGGCCGCAATTGGCATGAACCTACAGCAACTTTGCATTTTGTAATAAGGATAAACAAGATTTATTTACTGCAACGTTATAAAATAGGATGGGACATGTATTACACCGTTGTTGCAGAAATGAACACATATTAAACATGAAACATTTATCCACTGCAACATTAGAAACTGCATGCAACTATCCCTCACAAACAACTTTACACCATGTACACACACACACACACACACACTCACATGAAACACACACACATTGCATGCACAACCTCTCAGATAACATGCTCACCCTCACACCACACATTCCCCCTCACACTGCACATATATTCAAAAAGAGGACTACACTGTCTCTGGGTAACATTATAAAACAGAAAAAATTAAATTAAAAAAACAACATTTATGCTGAACGCTGCTATCAGAGAACCCTGGCCTTAAGGAGTTTGAGACGAAGCACTTAACCATTATGCTACAATGATGTTATTGTTCGGCTTTTCACAAGTTTCATACCTAGCCTTTTATCATTGAACATATTAAATTATAGGCTAAGTATGAAATGTATGCCCCATGAAGCACCAAGCCATTGTGGACTAGTAGTTAAATGCTGGGCCTCAAACTCTAGAAGACCAGGGGTCAATGTTGTATGGTTTGTTTAAATGAATCTAATTTAATTTAATTAAAAGAAAAGCAATGCATGTGGGAGGTGGTGAGGTTTGTTGCAGTGTAGTCCTGTGATCTTATTTAGCATGAGGGCATTTAGACATGGCTGCAATGTCAGCAAATTCCAAACATCCCTTGCGACAAAATAACGCCGTTGGAATGGCTTTTGTGCTGAAAAGGGCGCTGCAGCGGAATGGCCGTGCCAAATCGGCACGCATCAAAATGATGGCGCCGAAAAGGGTTGTACCGCTTGGAGAACACTGCTTAACCAAAGTGTGTGCTCCATGGCAAATAATGTAATCTCACTGTGCATGGCCTAAAAACATTGTGAGTTCTCAAAGCCTGCAATCCGAAGGCCATGGCTAGTGGTCTGGTAGCGTTTTAAAATGGACAGTGGGCACTGTTAGTCTGCATTTTTCTATGATAATTTAGCGTGGGTTAATCCATTCATTCATGCATTAATTTAGTATAACCTATATTTAGCATCATAGTTTGTTTTGACTTATTATAGATCGCAATTTGCTAATAGCCATGTAGAAATATATATTTAGCTTGTTATTTTGTATAGCGCACATTGTACTGTTTTCAAAGCGCTATTGTGTTTTGTCTATCATAAATCTGGCTTATGCTGAGCGCGGAGAGGGAAATGTGTTCACAGCCGAACATAGTGGAAGTGCTGATTTCATAATAAGTGTCTATAGGGAGACTGTCAGATATAGCTAGCACAGAGAAACAACCTTGGCTGGCTGCGGAGAAAGAGATAGCATGAGACTGTCTCGATGCAAAGAGACAGGAAAGGTGCACGATATGCTTGCTGTTCTTAGAATAGAATGTAGAAGAACATGTCACCGTATTCCAGTACAGTAAACGATTATGCTATGTTGAAATTATGTATGCATGCACGTAGGTTGCCATAGAATGCTTTCTATGCATGCAATTGTAAAATGCGTCATAGCTCTGTATAACGGTAGATTGCTGTTCTGTTCTGTAGAGAGAGGAAGGCAGTCTCACAGTCTCAGAGCTGGGGCTGGCCGAGAGGCTCAGAGGTAGAAACCTGAGAGCTAATGCTGGGAGGGTTGGGTTTTTGCTAAAGCACTCATTGCTAGAGAGCGCTGCTTGTTAGAGATAAGTGACTTTTGACATGCATAAATAAAGATGCATTCTGTTTGAAATATCCGATTCCTGTGCCTTTATCTTCTGTTTTGTTTCCATAGCATAGTATATATTTAGTTTCACAGCACAGCCAATGGCCATGCCACTGACCATGGCCGCAGACCATGCTAGTGGTCTGGAAGTGTTCTAAAATCTATTGAATAACAAAACCCTTGAAATTCAGGGAAAAAACGTTAGTTGCTGGGACGTTAAGGTGAGCAATACTTTGTAACAAAACCTTTGAAATTCAAGGAAAAATCAGCTGCAGGGACGTTAAGGTGAGAACTTAATGCAACAAAACCCTGGAAATTCAGCTAAAGCCACCTTAACTTTGCGCCCCCTGTTGCACAGACTATGATCACAATGATGGCATCACTGATCACATCACTGATGACAGAACCACATGTGCTAAATAAAGCCGTTAGAAGAAAGGCAAGCATCCACTTATCTGAATGGTAGTTCTTCTACATCGGACTTTCGACACAGAATATAAAGGAATGGATGGACAATCCAAAGGCATCACTGATGACAGCAAGTTGTCATCAGAAACAGCATAGTCAACTTATTAGCAAATGTGGAAGGGGGACTACATCCCAACACTATTAACTACTTCCTATCCAGTGCTTTATTTTGTCTCTTCACAAAAGCGATTCTTGTGACTGCCTTTTCCCTTCACACTTACTTGCTGACAGGATAGTATATACGTACTTGGCAAGACCAGCCTAGGAACCAGTACTTAAAATTAGGATTAGGCAGCCACGAAGTACACATGCATACTAGCCGTGCTGGCAGAATGCCGAGTCAAGCCCATGTGTACCAGTCTGCACCATGTTATGTCAGACAACCAGCAAAATCAAAATCTCATAAGTGCTTGAGCCATTTTATTTCCTTTACCTACAAATTCCTATTCTGAAAAAATTGTAAAAGTGGGAGTTGTTCTGTTACCAACAATTGTTCATTGCACCATCATGCTCCTAGCAAGCCCCTTTGATTTGAATTAATATTGCCATGGCTGACCCATTAAAGAGGGCACACTTCGGACCCGTTTCTCAGTCACATTAAAGCAGACCTTATCATAATAGCTCCCATTCTAACAAGCTGGACAGATCCACCTAAAGATCCTTTTCATCTATCGAATTTCTCAAATTGCTATAACCACTACTCATAGCAAGCAATTATTGGGAATAGGCCTTACCTTGATTCTTTGCGTAAGATGAGATGTGAAGAGGTAGGGCTGAACCAGGTCAGCGGCAACCTGGCTCTCTAGTGAATCCAATTAGAGTACAAGGTACCCACTGTGGGATTCGTCCAAATTGGAGGGACACCCCAAATTTGGTGAAAAACCCCTCCAGGTATATTTTCCAGACGACGGAGTCCGATGTTAAAAGAAATGGAATGCAAGAGTTCCAATGGCGAGATCTTGGAAGAAGGCACCCAATGAAGCAAGGCGAGGAGGTAACGATAAGGGGAGACAAGAATACCAGCAAGTGGGGGTCAAGTGGTCTTCAGCCACAGACAAGGAAAACTGAGTATCCAGGGGCAACAGAAGAGCAAAAGGACTACAGTCACGGACAAAGCGAAAACAGGAATCCAGGAGCAGGAGGATCGAAAGGGACTTCAGCCACGAACATAGGGAGACAGGAGTCCAGGACAAACAGTGGGGAACACAGGGAAACAACGGAGGGTAGGAAGATACTCACGTAAGGGAACAGCGTCATGAATCGGCGTCATGAATGGCTGAGTGTGGAGTCGGAAGAAGAAGCTCAGAGTGCGTCAGAACGACTAGACCACAGCAGCCTCTGTGATCCTAAATGTAATGGCACACCATCTACAGAGTCTGTGTACAGCAATCGTGGCAGCAACTTGCGAAAACCAGCTCCGCCATAGGGATAAATCACCGATAGTAGTATGCCCCCTCTTAAGGCCCCAGGGGCCGGATTTCCAGGGATGCAAGCAATAGTAATGCAGAAGGCGGTCTGCAGCCTGAATCTGGGGCACAGGATCCCAAGTGCGGTCACTGATGTAATAGCTTTTGCACTTAAAAAGGTATAGAAGGGACCCTCTCCGATAGCGGGATTCCCTTAGACAGTCAATTTCATAATCTAGCATCCCCTCTCGTAACACAGGAGCTGTGTGTGTAGAGGTCCAAGTAAACGAAGAGCTAGAATGAAACTTCATCAGAAGAGAAACGTGAAAAACAGGATGTAGACGCTATAGGCAAGAGGTAACAATAGTTTAAAGGCTACAAGGTTGATTTGAGTGATGATTGTGAAGGTCCAAAAATAATACAGGGCCAACTTGGAAGGAACTAGGTGTCTAGGCAGATGTTTAACTGATAGCCAAACATTCCCCAACTTGGCAAGCTATTGTCATCGAACAATGTAAGTCTGCATACTTCTTAGAGGTACCCTGGGCCAAAGCAAGGTTCCAAAATGTCCAATACATGGCCATGTTGAATCTCAGCAACATGTTGGTCAGTGGAAGCTGCTGCAGTGACTGGTACTGCTTGAATAGGGAAAGCCTGGGGGGTGAAAACAATAGGGACAATGTAGGGTCCGTGTCGATGAGTGGAGGGAGTTGCTGTATGCAAACTGAGCAATGGACAGCAGGTCAGACCAATAATAAGGGGTAGACAGCGAAAAGTATTACAGATACTGTTAGATAAGTATAGTTCAGGCATTCCTTCTGGCCATTAGTCTGAGGATGATTTCCAGAAGACATGGCACACTCAACGACTACAGGTTTGCACAGTAAGGCCCAGAACTTTGAAGTGGATTGAGAGCCCCGATCCAAGATAATGGTGACTGGAAGGCCATGAAGACGAAAAACACATCCCGAGAAACACAAAAGTCATTTCAGGAGTGCTATATAGTTTCCATAAGGGAAAAAAGTGCACAAACTTTGTAATTTAGTCAATTTTTTTGGCCTTCATGGACTGAGTACAGCCTTCGATTAAGTGAACAGGACGAAACTGTGAGGTGTGCTCAGTTCCATGATTGTCCAAAGGAGATCATATCCATCTTGCAGGCCATTCATTGGGAGAACCAGTCGTGTGTTTGTTTTGGGCCAGACGGACATGCACAAAATCTTTTGATGTAAACCTCAGATTTCACCAGAGCTGTTTTGGCCCCGGTCTTCATCACGTTGTACATTAATGGACTACATGAGGGCCTGGTGAACTCCTTGGCAGACTACCCCAGAGTGGGCGAAAGGCCATTCCCATTATTGGCCTACGCGGACGACACAGTACTTATGGCTCGTACTCCAAGGGCATTTCAAAAATTGATTTCGGCCTACTACGTTTTTATGAATGGCCTGGACCTCAAGGTCAATACATCCAAGTCTCTTGTGATGCTTTGTGTGAAAGGCAGAAAGGTGATCAAGATGAACGCAATGTTATGCAACAGGGTTGCAATTCCAAGGGCTCAGGAATTAGATTATTTGGGGGTTTGATTTTCTTCCCCTGTAACTGGCTTTGCCCAAATCCAGAAACAGAAAGTTAAGATGAGCCAATCTCTTCGGGGCCTGGCTCGTTTTATGTGTATGTGCCATTGCCAACTCTTGGACTTGATTATGGAGGTATATAAAGGCACAGAATAGGGAGGCCACATTTATGGTGCCTCGTTGAGGGGATATGGCAATCCTTCGGCACTGCTCATTTTGGAAAATGTATATTTTTTAAAACCTTTGGGTCGTCCATGCTCAGCACCTAATTTTACAGTCCATAATGAACTTGGGGTAGGCTATTTTGAGGACATGTGGCATTTGTACTGGCTTCGAATACAGTTTAACATTGAGGCTGCTTTAACCCATTGCATCTCTACAGCCTTGTTGGACAGGGCTGATTGGCTTAATTTTATATATATAAGCAAGCAATTTTATTACAGGCATCAGAACTTTTCACTTTTTGTATAATGCTTCCGGTTACACAAAATAAAATCTGTAAGTCTTTACTTACTGGTAATGTTCGAGATCAGCACCAAGTCTTTGAAATTCCAAGTCAATGCCAACAGATCTCTAGCAGTTATTAGTCAGCTTCTCCACCTCCACACTTATTGGCCGTCTATTCGAATCCTATTCTAGCTTGAAAACACTTTGTAACTTCAGTTTTCCCTTCCACCTCTTGTACTTCTAACCTTGCAAGGCTCTCTGGGAACCTCTGGGTAGGCCCAGCACTGAATAAAAATTCAAACAAAACAAAACACAAAAAAGACATGGTATATTTTGAAGCTCTCTTTATCTCTGTCCCTCCAGATACCTGACGCAACCAAAGTCCGGCTTCTATGTGCTGTGGAAGTTAAGAATGATGTTTCCTCTTAAATATTGAGAACAAAAAGGATGGGTGTTGATTTCTAAAATTGTCAATGCCAGTAATGTCTACCTAGGCCTACCCATTTGCCTAATTAAATAACAGCAATGCCTGCAATATGCAGCTGGTCACTAGTTAATCCATTTTGGTGGACAAAAGCATGTTCAACATACTTTTCTCACTGCACTAGTCACCGGTGCATTTGTGAATTGAATTTCATGCCTCGTGTTGTACATCAGGCGACCTATGGTAATGGCCCTTTATGTTGGAAAGCAGAGGTTTCCTTCTTTATCCGTTGTGCACGCTATGATATTCATCAGATTATTGCAAGTCCCCTTCTTTAAAGAGGGTGCAATAGGTGGGTGTCATTCTGCAGTCCTAACTAGCAAACTTTGGAATAAACTCCCCTTCAGTTTGCATCAAATTGAAGATCACGTACGTTTCCAACAGCATGCCTTTTTAGCAACTATGTGGTGTTATCCCTCTTCACAGATCCTTAATGTGTGTATGAGTTACTTTTTCAGCATCAGGAAATAATGTATAGGAGTTGTATGTGTTTTACGCAAGCCTTTTAACATAAACATCAAAATAGGTCAGAGAAGGTGGACTACGTTCTCATCCAATGAAAGCATTGCCTCTCTATACAAACTGTTCAGAAAGGACAGCAAGTTCTGTCTTTTTAGGCAATGTCATACTATATTCTTGTGAAGTACTTTCAGTGTTATTTTCCCACTATAAATACAGGATGGCAAATACCAACATGCAAAGTGATGGGAGCACAAAAACTAGGACTGTTTACCACTCTATTTGATGGTCCACCATTCTATTCTTCTTTCCTCTCTTTTTCACCTTGGTTTTTGCAAATCTGTCTTGGACTGATTCCGGTCTTATCTCACCAACATTTTTTTCCGTTTGTTGGTCTGGTCAGTCCTTCCCTGGTTTCCTTCTTCTACAGGGTGTCCTCCAGGGTTCTGGGCTTCGTCCTCTTCTATTTTTCTACTTCTTCTCTTGGGGATGTCATCTATACACATGGTTTCCCATACCATCGGTATGCTGAGGAGTCCCAAATGTTCTTTTTTTCTCCCCTTTCTCAGATTTCATCCACTCATATCTTTTGGCCTGTCTTCTCTGCATCCAATCCTGGGTGCCTTCACACCTTTCACATCTGAATCCTTCAAAAACCGAGGTCCTTTTCTTCCCTGCTTCCATTCTACCTTCCACTTCCCTCAATTTCCTGTCCACTTGCTTCCCTTTCTCTTGACAAGTCTACTTGAAATCTAGGTGTTCATTTCGATCCCTCACTGTCTTTTAGCTCTCACATCTCCCCCTCCATCTCTCGCTCATGTTGCTTCCAGCTTTTTAAAAACATAAAAGTAATAGGTGGAAGGTTTTGAATTAATCTGAACCACTAGCATTGCTCTCGGCCACCTTCCACACCACCGTTTTTAGCCTGTCTGCGCCATTGCAGAAGGGGTCCAGCCATATACAAATCAGTGAGGTAATGCCTGCTAGGCCAGGTCTGCTCTGCACGGAAACACAAGCACTGCCAGACATGTTTTGGACTTGTTGGGCCTCCTCAGTGAGGTCCAGCGTGGTTCCCTATGGTGCAGTGAGCAAGGGACCCAGTCTGGGCATACCCTCTCTCACACAGGCAGACAAACTAAAACCAAAAATGTTATTGGTGGAAGTTTTTGAATTAATCTGAACAATTGGCATTGCTCTGGGCAACCTTCTACACCACCGTTTTTCAGCCCGTCCCTGCAATTGCAAAAGGGGCCCATCTTTTCAACATTCGGAGGGCTCATCGGCTTCTTACTTTTCAAGCATCGAAACTCCAGATCACTTCTTTAGTCTTCTCACGTCTTTGCTATTGCTCTGGTCTTCTCCTATGTCTCTCAGCGGATCGTCTTGTCTTGTCCCTCTTCGCTCCATTTCTTCCTCCTCCATTCGTACTCTTTGTTGGCTCTCCACAGCCCTTCACCCTCTTCAGTGGCAGTCTTCTGACGATGGTCTTCTTTTTAATTTCCCAGGCTTGTCTTAAAATGCATTAACGGACAAGCTCTTACCTATCTCTCCTCACTTGTTTCTTTCAATTATCCTCCTCCCCCCACCCACCTGTGCTCCCTCTCGTTTCCGGTCTTTCTCCCTCCTGGTGTGTTTTTTTCTCTCTCTCTCTCTCTCTCTCTCTCTCTCTCTCTCTCTCTCTCTCCCTCTCTCTCTCTTTCACCCTGTGACCCTCTGTCTTTTTAAATCCAGGGTCAAAAAACACCTTCTTACTCTCTCTAATCTTCTGTTCTTGTTTTTGCTAGGCTTTGATTTTGACCGAGTTTCATTTTTGTGTAACATTTCATCCATTGTAAAGCACTTAGGCACTAGGCGCTACAGAAATACAAATAAAATACAAACACATACAAATGTACATCAAAAACCAGATGGAATGGTAGCACCTATCCACATCATGATGCTTCTAAGGTCGTCAGAAGGCCTCAGTCCTCTTCTTTTCCCGACTTTTACACAAGATGCAAGAAATCAGCTTGTCTTCTTGCAGTTCACTGGCTACACCGGTCTCGGTAGCATCCAGAAGTACCACAGGGGTTAACATCAGTTTCTTGTTCAGCCAAATAATCACCAGAGGAAACAGGCACGTGTGTATGTGTGAGCCTACCAAAGCGGGCTCTCTGCCCACGCCCTTTGCCTCAAAATGTAATTTGTCATTAGTGTCTTGTCAGTCTGCAGTGATTCAGGCGAAACACTTCATCCACCCAGTCCTCCTCTCTGTGTCCATCTCTTCTGCTGTCTTCGGCCCAAGTTCAACTCATGGCACACTCGTTTCTGCCTGCTAGCTCCAGTGTTTCTTTAACTAGTGTGGTTATCTGCCAGACAATCCACCTTTGGTTAGTCTGTGAGAGCCCTGCACCCCTTGTTGTTGGTAGGACGCTTGGAAAGCCAATGTACTGTCTGTTCCTTAATCTCTCTCCAGCTCCAGTGATATTCCACTGTGCAGCTACTGCTCTTGATGCCTCCATGCTTCGTGTTTGAAAGAAGGCAGCAGCTCGCGTCCTGGTGAGATGGTACTGGGTAGCTTATCCTTCTGACGTACCGCATTATCCTCTGTGGGTGTGTTTGGAAGGTTAGAATGTCGTTGTCAGCTCACAGTATTGCCTGTGCAGTATCGCGATGTCAGTGAGTCAAAGGCCTGGCATGAGAGGCAGCTGCGGAATTATAATCTCCCCCTCTCGGCCCCAAATTTGGAGCTGATGCAGTTCAGACTGCTCTTTGTAGAACTAAAAAGGCTTACAAAAGGTCAATGCCTCAAAGTCGTTTGGCGGGGCCGAGAAGCCAACGTGTAGCTCAGAGGCATTGATTGGGTGTGGCTAAGGGGGCTATAGCCCCAGGTCTTTTGGTTGTAGCCCAGGATAGAATGTCAGGAGCTAGCCCCCAGTCTTGACAGTTCCGACATTAGCAAAGCCCTGGGTCTTTTCAAGACCTAGCAACACCCCCTGCTCAGCTGCAAAGGTAAGAGTCAGATGGAGTGACAAGTCTCTTGCTCTACTATAGCTTTGTGAGAGGCTACAGAGCACAGAACATTAGTTGCTCTATTTTGAACAATTTAACTGATGAGCATTTTGGCAGGTCAGTTTTACTCTTAGAAGTTCAAGATATGATAACACGCAGCCACTGAGGGCAGTCTGAGGAGAAGCTTGCCAAAAGGTCTTCCCTAGTGAACTCTGTACAACTTATCATGGAAATTGCCCAAGGAGTAATTTACATATTTTCTGCCAGAGAACTGTGTGTGAGGTTGGAATTATTAGAAGCACAACACAGAGTGAGGCTTGGCATTGACAGGAATGTGGAAGTTAAAGAAAAGTGAGTTGTTTATTATCAGTAGTAAAGCTCTGCATGAATAATAGTAATCTTTACAAAGCACTATTTCATTCATTTTTAGATAAAAACCTAAATTTCTAGCTCTACATTCTAAACATTCATGTGATGGGTATTCTTGCTTAGAAAACTTGAAACCAATGATTATTATGTATTTAAACATTATAGAGCTGGTGAAAAATCTACATGACTTATTCAACTATTGGATTAAAAGATACAATCACATAAACAAAACAACTTACCCCTTACACTTTCTCCCTTCGTATGTGTTCAGGTTGCAGGAAATTATATTCAAAATGTATTTTACTTATGTACTTCCATGTTCGCTAATGGGTTTTAAATGCATAGTTTTGGGTTTTAGGATATATTCTATGTTATTATGCTTTTTACATTGCAACAAATCACCACAGTAGTAGTTTTAGAGTGTATGGGATTGTCTGTGGAGTGGCATAATGTGCCCTCACTAGGGTTATCCAGACCTTAGTCTGTGGAAGAAAGAACATGGGAAGTCAAAAGGATGGGAAAGTAGGTAATAAAAGCTAGGGTGGCAGATATATCCTAAACTGAAGTGGTAATTGGTTACCCTAAAGTGATGTGCTAACAGGGCAGATTTAAAGAATTGAAACTTAGTATGCAATGACATGTTTGGATGAATGAGAACCTCAAGAGTTTGCTTGGGTACATTTGGATGTTTGGTGGCTTATTTGCCTGGGGATCTCTATACTTTTTACACTAGGTCAAACAGAAGAATGCAAATTCTGTGACTGACAAGCCTGAACTAAGTGTATGTTGTTATATTATAGAATAAAAATAAAAGCGGGACTTCATCCATTAATATAAGTCCTAAATTGCCTACGTTTAAAAGGTATCTTTATTTGTACTAAATGTCCAACTTGGAAATGTACCTTTTATTCTATTACCGATAAAATAAATCAAATAGATTTGTGGAGTGATTCAATTTTTGATCCGTTGTCATGATCTCTGCTTCCAAAAGATCAGGACTTGCCCAACTCCCTTGGAAGCAGACCTATAACCCCGGTTCCGAGTGCCAGCCAGTCCCAATTGGGACCTTTTGGACCCTGTCCTGGCGCCAGTGGCACCAGGCTCATAAAGATGTCCAGTCCCAGCGCTGGAAGCGCCGGGCTCATAATGCTTGGGTGGTCTTACCTGCAGCAGACCATGCTGCTTACTTACCTGCCAGTTGAGCCCCTGATCCTCTTCTGTTTGGGACTACTTTTCCTGTTGGGTGGGGCAGGAGCCACTCCCTAGGCTCAGAACACTGGAACTCTTCTGGAAAGCAGGAACTCTTTTCTTACCTAGGCGAGGCTGTGGAAGGAGACACCTAAGCACTACAGGAGGATATTTAAACCACACCGATGGATGAATCTTGCTTTGCGTTATTCTGCATTCTCTGCAGCAGAACGCTCATCGTGTCTTCAGCTTCTGATCCTGGGCCTAAGGGAACAAAGGCTTATCATCCTGGAATCCAGTCTTCAGCAGCACCTGTAAAGACAAAGAAAGAACAGGTTAGCAATACGGTCTTCAGTGGCAGCACATCTCTTACCTGGTCCATCGGCTGTCACCAACGCCTCGCGCTGCATTCCGGCATCTGAAAGACAAAGGCTTACCTACTCTTCGCATGCTCCGGAGGTCTTCGCACTGCATTCTGGCATCTGAAAGACAAAAGCTCACCAGCTCTTCGCACGCTCCGGAGGTCTTCGGCGCTGCATTTCGCATCTGAAAGACAAAAGAAGGTGCATTTAAAGACATTGGGCAACTTCATTACTCACGTGCCATTACTCCTTCCCACGCCGAATCCAGTGGGTATTCCAGCACCCTTCAGCTTCTCTAAAGCTCCGAACTTGTACCTGCAAGATAAAAGGGACAGTTAGTGCGCATCGTAAAGCAGGCTACAAGCGCTTACTTACGTTCTTCCAGGCGCTTCTATTCCTCACGCGGGTTCGATCCTCAATTCTCTTCAGCCCGCCATCCGCCATCGCCGGAACCCTGCAAAACAAGAGATATCATTACAAAAGACTTTTAAGACATTTGAAGTGCCCAGAACTTACCGTTCGTGCAGTTAACGACGGACAGCAGTCCTCTGAGGTCAAGAGGCCTGCACCCTTATCCAGTGAAGAAACTGGTTACGGCACCCTGCCCCGAGGCAGATGGAGAGATCAGCGTTCACTTACCTAAGGTGAGGGCGTTAACCTTTGGGGTTCTACAGGAGAAGAGAAAGGGAAGAGGAGAGAGGCACCCAATAACCCCAGTTCATTAATCCCATATTTTCTATCTGCAGACATCTTACTCTTCGAGTCAGACATACAGTGCACAGAGGTCCAGCCCAAAGAGCCAACCGTGTGTTACACATCACCTTTGAAGATACGGCATTCACCCAGTCAAGACCGGCGCCTCTGCGGGAATCAGGTGAGCGTTACAGAACGCAAAGCCGACCGCAAAACTCCCACCCAGGCGCTATGGAAACCTCGGATACCGACCAGCTAGCCCAGTTACTTGGGGAACTAAGAGCAGAAGTGCATGCAGCCCGTCAGGAAACGAATGCTCTAAGAAGGGAACTGATTATTTCCAAGGAGCGAACAGACGATCTCGCTAGACAATTGCTACAGTCACAAGCCGGACAAACTCTGTTACCCGCATCAGGGGCAAATCTTCTTTCAACATCCTCTACGAACCCAGTACAGATCAACCTACCTGGGAATGTACCTCTGGCTCCGCCCGAACGATTTTCTGGTGACCCAAAGAGGTTTGCAGTATTTATTAATCAGTGCCGGTTGCACTTCTTATGCCGGCCAGCAGCCTTTCCAACTGATCAAGCTAAGGTAGCTTTCGTACCTTAGTGGCAATGCGGCAGACTGGTCGATCCCTCTAGTTAATCAAGATGATCCTGTTCTCCATGATTTTCAAGCTTTTCAGCTCAGTATGGAAAAACTGTTTGCAAGACATTCACAGGGGCAGGCCTTGGACAATGAGCTCCTTTCATTGAGACAGGGTAATCAAGACCTTTTGGCTTATATTGCGTCTTTCAACAGACTGATAGTGGAAACTCGATGGCCTGAGGACAAAAGGATTACGCTGTTTTATAGAGGTTTACGTGGAGAGCTCAAAGATGTGTTAGCCCAAGTAGTGAATCCCCCGCAAGACTGTTCGGACTATATTGACTTAGTCGTTCAAATTGACCACAGACTGCAGAACAGGAAGGCCGATCGTTCCGAGTTTGATGCTCGAGTATTTTCCAAATCACCAACTCCTACCAAAGGAGTAGACTCCGGGGAACCCATGCAAATAGGGGGCCTGAAAGGAGCGGGAAAGGAGAAAACAGCTGCAATTATGCCTCTATTGCGGAAACTCGGGGCACTTTCTTCGAGACTGTCCGGTGAAACCAGCCAAGAAGGCAGTAGGAGCTGCAGTTACCAGGGTCACAAACTCTGAGCAGGGAAACGACCTCGCCCGACAAGAATAGAGGTCCTCTTGCCGAGCGTTAAAACCAGTTCCGTGACCTCGCATTTCGTGATACCTATGGTCCTCATTAGCCCTGAACATCCGGATCGATTACATGCGATTGAAGCTTACGTCGACAGCGGTGCCATCGGCAATTATGTGGATCATGAAATGGTTTTGAGGATGAATCTGACTCTTTGTCCAAAGGCTGTAAAGGACGTCATTACTATGGTGGATGGTACGGAGATAGCCTCCGGACCAGTAACGCATACCACCCAAGAAGTGACGCTAATAAGTCAAGATGGACACCATGAGAAGATCGTGTTCGATGTGATCAAGGCCCCTCAGTTCCAGATTATTCTAGGAATTCCTTGGTTAGAAAAGCACAATCCTCAGATCGATTGGCGAGCAAGAACGGTTCAGTTTACAGAATGTGTCTCTACTTGTCACCCTCGACCTGGTGTTGCACTGGCAGCAATTTCCTCGGAGGTTCCCCAGTTGCCTCCTGAATACCTAGAATTCCAAGATGTTTTCCGGAAGGATCAGGCTACCTCTCTGCATCCTCATAGGTCTTATGACTGCCAGATAGACCTGATACCTGGATCTACTCCTCCTTGTAGTAGAATTTATGCCCTCACCGAGCCTGAGAATCTTCACCTCTGACAATACCTGGATCAATACCTAGCGAATGGGTTTATTCGTCCTTCCAAGTCCCCTGCTTCCTCAGCTTTGTTCTTCGTTCCAAAAAAAGAAGGGGACCTTAGAACTTGTATAGATTATCGCGCCCTGAACCAGATCACCGTTAAGAATAGATATCCGTTACCTTTGATCCCTGAACTCCTGGACCAAGTCAGAAAAGCATGCATATATACAAAACTGGATCTTAGAGGAGCCTACCACTTGGTACGAGTAAAAGAGGGCGATGAATGGAAGACGGCCTTCTGCACCAAGTATGGGCTATTTGAATATCAGGTCATGCCCTTTGGACTTTGCAATGCCCCGGCCGCCTTTCAATATTTTATGAACGATGTCCTCAGAGAGCTCATAGATGTGTGTGTTGTTGTTTACATTGACGACATACTCGTTTATTCTTCATCGGAAACTGAACATCGGAAACACGTGAAAATGGTCCTCGAGAGATTGCGTCAACACAAACTTTTCGCTAAGTTGGAAAAATGTGTTTTCAACGTGACTGAAGTTGAATTCTTGGGATTCATATTATCACCTAGCGGAGTGCGTATGGATTCAAAGAAGGTCGATGCAATTCTCAAATGGCCATCGCCATCCTCCGTAAAAGGTGTTCAAAGCATGTTAGGCTTCGCTAACTTTTACCGCAGGTTTATCCCTGAATTCTCTCGAATAGTCCAGCCCATCACCGCCTTGTTAAAGAAAAACAAACGTTTTGAATGGTCTACCGAGGCGGAACAAGCTTTCCAGAATTTGAAGACTAGATTTATCTCTGCACCGATCTTAAAACATCCTCGCCCAGAACTCCCCTACATCGTTGAAACTGATGCTTCGAGCCTTGCCATGGGGGCAGTTCTATCGCAAAAGGACCCAGTAACCAATCAGTTGCATCCCGTGGCATTTTGGTCCCGCAAATTCTCGCCTCCTGAAATCAATTACACTATTACTGATAAGGAACTTCTAGCTATCAAGTCCGCCTTTAAGGCTTGGCGGCATTATCTTCTGGGTGCCCGACACACCGTTACTGTGATTACAGATCACCGAAACCTGCAATATTTGAAAACCGCAAAAGCTCAATCCTCTAGGCAACTCCGTTGGGCACTATTCTTTGCCGAGTTTGACTTCATAATCACCTATCGACCTGGTACAAAAAACGGTAAAGCTGATGCCCTTTCTCGGATGGGAGTGGAAGAACATTTGATCAATCCTAAACCTGTACCTATCATTCCCGAACAAAGAATTCTGGGTGTAATCGCCACACAATCCATAGAGGAAGTTAAGGATAAAGCCAGGCTACTGGTAACTCCAGCAGACATACAGAATTGGCATCTGCAGGGAAAGGACTTTACGGTGAAGGACAACCTATTATATTTCCAAGAACGGTTATACCTGCCCAGCACAGATTTACAGAAAATGGTAATCTCTTGTTATCACGATTCTTTAATGGAAGGACATCCCGGTATGACCAAAACCTCGGAAAAGATCAAGCGCTACTTCTGGTGGCCGTCTTGGAAAAAAGATATCAGAGACTTTATGATGTCCTGTGGAGTATGCGCCCAAAACAAGAGTCAAAAGGAAAAACCAGCCGGCCTCTTACGCCCTATTGACATCCCACCTCGCCCTTGGCATACGCTTTCTATGGACTTCATCACCGATCTACCTCCATGCTCCGGATACAATACGATCCTAGTAATCGTGGACCTATTCTCCAAGATGGCGCATTTTATTCCACTCAAAGGCTTACCAACAGCAGCAACTCTGGCCCGAGAATTTCTCGAAAACATCGTCCGACTGCACGGTTTTCCTTCAGTTCTAATTTCGGATCGAGGGAGTCAATTTATTTCTCATTTTTGGCGAAGTTGCTGTCGGTCGGCTCAAATTGATGTGAGACTTTCGACCAGCCACCACCCTCAAACCGACGGACAAACCGAGAGGACCAATCAAACTCTGGAACAGTATTTGCGCTGCATGCTACAACAAACTGAAAAAACTTGGAAAGATATCCTTTGGATAGCCGAATATGCCTACAATAATTCTGTCCACTCGGGAACTGGGAAGACCCCGTTTTTTCTTTTATACGGTAGTCACCCTCAAACCTCGGAGTTGGATCCACTCCAAGATCTTGGAACACCAGCAGTAGACCACCTGCATTCTACAATCACCCAAGCCTTTAAGGAAGCCGTTTCTCACCTTCAAAGGGCTAAAGAACAATACAAGAAAGGAGCAGACCAACATCGGAAGGAAGCCCCCCAGTATCAAGTAGGAGATCAAGTCTGGTTATCCACCAAATATCTACCTCTAAAAGGACCACGCACATTCAACCCAAGATACCTTGGTCCCTATTCCATCACTACCATAGTAAATCCAGTAGCGGTCAAGTTGGACTTGCCCCCTCACATGAAGATACATCCGGTCTTCCACGTCTCTCTATTAAAACCCGTGCAACCTCAAACCCGACTAACTAAATCTCCAAAACCTATTCTAGTTGACGGAGAACTCGAGTTTGAAGTCAAAAGCATCCTGGATTCCAAGATCTCCAAATCTAAACTATTTTACCTGATTGACTGGAAAGGCTACGGTCCCCAAGAAAGATCCTGGGAACCTGCAGAATATGTCCACGCGCCTCGTCTAATCAAAAGAGTTCATCGAACATTCCCTAACAAGCCAAAACCCCCGGAGAAGTCCGGTTTGGGAGGGGCCTTGAGGGGGGGTGCTGTCATGATCTCTGCTTCCAAAAGATCAGGACTTGCCCAACTCCCTTGGAAGCAGACCCATAACCCCGGTTCCGAGTGCCAGCCAGTCCCAATTGGGACCTTTTGGACCCTGTCCTGGCGCCAGTGGCACCAGGCTCATAAAGATGTCCAGTCCCAGCGCTGGAAGCGCCGGGCTCATAATGCTTGGGTGGTCTTACCTGCAGCAGACCATGCTGCTTACTTACCTGCCAGTTGAGCCCCTGATCCTCTTCTGTTTGGGACTACTTTTCCTGTTGGGTGGGGCAGGAGCCACTCCCTAGGCTCAGAACACTGAACTCTTCTGGAAAGCAGGAACTCTTTTCTTACCTAGGCAAGGCTGTGGAAGGAGACACCTAAGCACTACAGGAGGCTATTTAAACCACACCCGATGGATGAATCTTGCTTTGCGTTATTCTGCATTCTCTGCAGCAGAACGCTCATTGTGTCTTCAGCTTCTGATCCTGGGCCTAAGGGAACAAAGGCTTATCATCCTGGAATCCAGTCTTCAGCAGCACCTGTAAAGACAAAGAAAGAACAGGTTAGCACTACGGTCTTCAGTGGCAGCACATCTCTTACCTGGTCCATCGGCTGTCACCAACGCCTCGCGCTGCATTCCGGCATCTGAAAGACAAAGGCTTACCTACTCTTCGCATGCTCCGGAGGTCTTCGCACTGCATTCCGGCATCTGAAAGACAAAAGCTCACCAGCTCTTCGCACGCTCCGGAGGTCTTCGGCGCTGCATCTCGCATCTGAAAGACAAAAGAAGGTGCGTTTAAAGACATTGGGCAACTTTATTACTCACGTGCCATTACTCCTTCCCACGCCGAATCCAGTGGGTATTCCAGCACCCTTCAGCTTCTATAAAGCTCTGAACTTGTACCTGCAAGATAAAAGGGACAGTTAGTGCGCATCGTAAAGCAGGCTACAAGCGCTTACTTACGTGCTTCCAGGCGCTTCTATTCCTCACGCGGGTTCGATCCTCAATTCTCTTCAGCCTGCCATCCGCCATCGCCGGAACCCTGCAAAACAAGAGATATCATTACAAAAGACTTTTAAGACATTTGAAGTGCCCAGAACTTACCGTTCGTGCAGTTAACGACGGACAGCAGTCCTCTGAGGTCAAGAGGCCTGCACCCTTATCCAGTGAAGAAACTGTTACGGCATCCTGCCCCGAGGCAGATGGAGAGATCAGCGTTCACTTACCTAAGGTGAGGACGTTAACCTTTGGGGTTCTACAGGAGAAGAGAAAGGGAAGAGGAGAGAGGCACCCAATAACCCCAGTTCATTAATCCCATATTTTCTATCTGCAGACATCTTACTCTTCGAGTCAGACATACAGTGCACAGAGGTCCAGCCCAAAGAGCCAACCGTGTGTTACACATCACCTTTGAAGATACGGCATTCACCCAGTCAAGACCGGCGCCTCTGCGGGAATCAGGTGAGCGTTACATCCGTTTATTCAGATGAAACCATTTCTCGTGCATCATTTATAATTTTATACTTCATGCAGTACTCTTAATGTGCTTTCATGACACTAATATGATATTACAAATTAAATGGCAAATCATGTGATCCATTGCCTATCATAAAATAACAATGGTGTACCATCATTCTAATTGGTTAAGTCACTGATAAGTAATCTTTGTGTACCTACACAAAAACATAATTTAGGAAGTTCTAGTGTCACACAACTGCATCAAAGTCGTGGTGTACATTAAATGGTCTACTTTTGGAGGATCTTTATTGTATTGTTGTAGGTTGACTTGAGTAGTGGTTTCATGTATTGTTCGAAAGAATTATCACGTTTGTTATTTTTTTAGATGTCTAGTAAGACATATTACATCCAAATTAGCATACTATATAAACACAATGGGACTCGTTATGAGTTTGTCACTATCCATGCGGTAAATCGAACAGTATACCGGCAAACGGAATTAGATACTGGCACTGGATCCAGCAGAACTACTGCTAGATTCCGTGTGCTAGTAGCCAGAGTAAATCCCCATTCCATGGAATCCTCCATGGGGAATTTAGCCAGTATTACCAGCGCTGGTAATGCCTGTGCCGGTACTACCATCGATTATTGCTAGTACGGTGGCGGAATGACCTCCAGCTCTTAGCTGGAGGTAATTATGCCACCTCACCGGCACAATCGGAGTTGGGCGGTGCGGTAACGTGCTGGTATACGTTAATAACGGCACTATAATACCGTGCCGGCCAACTCGTAATGAGGCCAATGTCCTCTTAGAACGTCCCCATGTCATTTCTCTATTTCGATTGTTATTTTATTCTGGCACAGAAACCAAAGATTTTACTACTTCAAGATGAATGCTTCATTGCAGAGTGCTCAGTGTCAAATTGACATTCTGGTAGAGTGGAATACAGGCTAAATAGTTGATGAATGAATGCACTTATTTCTCTGTGTTGAAACCGTCATTGTTCGCCCTTAAATTTAAAATACACTTTGCTTCCAACTGTCTTATCTGTTTCTCCCGGTCACCACCTCTATCAGACATCTCAACATATTTAAGTCTAAAAAATCTGATTTGTTCCATGCTTTTTCCATCGTTTATTTTAAGTCAATGTAAGGCTAATAGTTATTGCTCATTCCTTTTTTGGATTGCATACAGGTGCTCTGTTTTTGTGGCTCGTGAATGCTCTTTTGTACTTCCAGTTTAAATTTTCTTATATATGGACAGACTATAGTAAATCACAAATCTTGTTTTACAGTTAAACATTACCTTGATTGCATTTTCCTCAAAGTGTGTTATGCAGTCAGCAAATGTTTGTAAAGCATATTTGCACTATAAACAAATGCCAAATTTGTAAACTCCCACAGTACCTCTGAACAGCTATGTTGCACAAAGGGGTGGGTCAATCAAGACACGTGACTAGTATTTACAACAAGAGTCCTACAAGTGCTGTTGTCACTGCTCCCGTAGGGGGGGGCCTTCCCATGATGCCAGGGAGGTGAGGCCACTACCCGATAGCCCCCCTAGGGGTGGTACTCAGCAGGTGGATCTCATGCGAGGGGAATCACCCTATGGAACCAGTGACGACTATTGTGGGAGAAAGCAGTATCCACCCAACACTTACACCTCTCCTTCAGCCCCACTCTCTCAACCCCTGCGCTCCAAACCCATATATATATCTATAAGATGCAACAGGTAAAAATGACAGAGACCAGGAAGAATATAGGTATCTATCATGAAGATCCAAGTCAAGAAACTGTACGAGGAAGAGTTGCAGACCCGAAGAGGCCCATCAAAAGAACTTGCATGAATGGGCTAGGCTCCAACTACAGAACTTACTGGATTCTGACATCAAAACTTACAACAGACTAACCAGACAGCGAGATCCTCTCTGGAGGAACTGAGAGCGTGGTGGACGCTCATCCAGAGAACAGCAGGGGGAGACCTGAACTCCGGGAAGCAGAAGCACAGTGTCCAGGTGACACACGAATAGCCCGAGAACCGAGAGGCTAGCTGGGGAGAGCAGCAGTAGTGCAGCACTGCGGGACCATGTGGTCCGGCTGCGCGAGACAAGCTGAACAGGGTCTGAAACCCTGGAGTCGCAGTAGCATGCCGGAGAGAGGCCCAGAGCATTGTCAAGCCATAGAGAGACAAGGGGATGCCCACAACCGACCAGAGGGCTGCAGCCAATACTCTAAAGGTATTTGGTTGGCTGAACCTATGGTTAGGGGTGGAAGAAACCCAAAAGGCAACAGTGCATGGAAAGTGGGGGAGAGAATGTAATTCTTATGGGACATTAAGAGAAACATCATTGTAAAACCCTGACAAGGAGAATAGGGTCTGGGACTCTTACAGGAGAAGGACATATCAAGCAAAAAGGATAACTAATCTTCATAACAGTACTTGGCAAGAAGGCGAAGCAGGGCTGTCAAACATCAGAATGTGTTAGGAAAACTGAGTAATTCCTTTGAAGACAATGTTTGGCAGGAGAGTAAATAAACCAAGTCTGTAGCCCTCATTAAAAGTTTGCAGGTCAGGAAACAACAGTGCAAACTACGAGTCTGCAGGCGGGTGACGTTCCGCCCGCCAGTGTCAGACGTGGCAGGTGGAACAGAACCCACCTGCAGACCATCACAGAAGCACCGGCACCATTATTAATGGTGCCGGTGCTTCCGTGCTACCCACTCCCACAGAGTCCTATTGGACTCTATGGGAATGGGGATCAACATTTTACCGGCACCTGACTTACCGGACCGCCGGGACTGTAATGCCCCGGTGTTTCCAGCATGTCAGGCGGCAGTAAATCATTACGGGTCCGGCGGCTACTTGCTGGTTTTACCGGAACAGTTTCTGCCGGACCCATAATGAGGGCCTGTATCTGAGACATAGTACCTGGTAGAGAAGAGAACCAGGTCTGCCACCCAGGGTCAGGGACCCACCACAAGTTTGGAGAAGCATCCACACCCCTATTCTTTGACGCAGTACCCGGTAAAGTGGAGAACCAGATCTGAAAACCAGTGGCAGGGGCCCACCACAGTTTGGAGGAGCAACCAAACCACTCTTCTTTGTCGTAGTACCTGGTAGAGAGGAGAACCAGCTCTGCCACCTAGAGTGGGGGACCCAACACAGTGGATGAGCATCCAAACCACTTCTTCATCACAGTACCTGGTAGCAAAGGGAACTAAGGTTTGCCACCTAGGTTCTGGGACCCTCAGAGACAGAAAAGAAGCATGAGTAAGGCTGCTTGGGGAAGGGAGGCATTCCCCCATCAGCATTGACTGAACTTTGAGAACTTTCAAACCAAGAACTGCCTTTTGTCCAGGGAAAGGGAGTCACTCCGCCGGAGCAGGAGATATCCTTTTGATTTAGTATAGCATAAAATTGTGAGGGACAGAGATAGGATTCTGACATAGGACTGTGGACTTTTGCTTTTGACCTCCTAACAGTAAACATTAATATATTGGTTTAGGCATGGAAACGCGTTTTAGAGATAGGGCGACATAGGGCTTTCTATTCATTTTTTTACTTCAATAACGGTCTTTAGCAACCATAATGACCCCTCTGTGTCTGAGGCTTACTTCTGTACCCTTACAACAAGTGTTGAGAAGTCAGGACATTTGGTTGGCATGGTAACTGACAATGCTTGTGTCATGCATTGGTTGAACTACAGTTTGGTACTTTTAGTTAGTTTCTGCTAAATTAGCAAATTAACAGTTATTTGCCAATGTTTCCTTCAATCAGGAGTGCTGTAAGAAGGTGCAGGTGAGGGCAGACTCATGACCGGGTCCGTGCAGTGATCGACTTGCTACCGTTGCCTGACATGGGAATCATGATGCATGATTCCTTTCCTGCTTAGATGTTTAATTTGTTCTATGAAAAAAGAGAGCAACCCATGGATTGCTAGCTCGCTTGTGTCACAAGGAGTTAGTTGAAACAGTTCAGTCTGTTATTGAAATCACAGTACAGCATCAAACATGTTGCGCACAAGCTCCTATCAATTAAACAATTGAATTTGTTTTTTTATATCGCGCTTCATGCTGGACTCGAATCTCTAAGCACAGGAGCGGGTCTCTAACCCATGCTTCTCATCGCTGTCTTGTTTTCAAGACAAGCGGATTGCCCCTGTGCTATCCTCTCCCATCTCCCTTGCCTTCTCCTGCACGCTGTTGCCAGCAAGTGGTGCGGCAATGCAGTGCCGCAACAACAATGTACCTGACAGGCAAAGGCCTCCTTGTGGTCCCAGGCTGTGCGCTAACTCCCAGCAGATGCAGTATCACCTATTCACAAACCTACATCTCAAAACGTCACCCATACAACATCAGCACAAACAGCACCCACCAAACCTCAATCCACCACCTCAGCATGCATATCAATCAAACCTCACACCACAATATCATCCAACCGCCTCCCCTATCCACTTCCCATCTCAACTTATTTCCTTACACAACAGCTTTATCTCACTCCCCGAAACTCACCGCCAACCCGCAAACTGTCAGAACTACCTACCCACACCCTCAACCTCACTGAACCACTGCATTCCAACCAAGCTCACCTCAAAAAGAAAACTTCACCCCAAAACCTCACATCAACCCATCAATACAGCAACACAACACCCACCCACACCACACATAGTCGCACCCACCCAACCTGACACTTCCACCCCACCTCTTATCCATATACCCTATCACAGCTCACCCCCAACCGCACACTGCCACCTCAGGTACACCAGCACCTCAAACCACTACTTCACTTCACTCCATGCCCAATGCAACCTCAAACCACAAACCCTTACTAACACCTCACCTATCATCTCCAACACAAACACCACAGCCGTCCTAACACCATACACCAGCTCAGCTCACCCCATCCACCTAACTAAACCACCTCACAATCTCAAAGCATTACCTCGCAGGTCTAGTCCAACACTCTACCATCTCATCCCACCCTGGCAACTCTCACAAACCACCTCACTCTCCACTGCCCCCACCCAATCTTACCCCACATCCACAGAATCTCAGCCAAACCACTCTAACACAACCCCTTGACCTCACTTCACTCTTCCACTCGTTCACACCATGAACCCACCCACACCACCCACTCATGTAACCTCAGCCAACCACCTCAACCCTCTACAACTTCACCCCATCCAAATGCACACTACCAATCTACCACCCATCCAAAGTCATCCCCTCACTATACTATCTCCCTTAATTTACACATCCTCAAAGCAAAAACCCACCACCTCATCCTACCATACCATGCAACCAATCACCACCCCATTTCAACCCATCCACACTAACCCAACAATCTTCCCTCACCAACCACACTGCCAATCTTCAACCACACACCATCTCATCGCACCACATTCCACTCACTCCACACCTCACCATTTCACCTCAACTCACCATGTCAACTACTCCAACCTCATTACCTCACTCCATTTACCCCCAGAACCAGCCACCACCTTATCTCACTCCATGACCAAACTATAACTACCCAACTGCACACCTCAACCAACCCCCACCTGCCCTCACCAGTCCATCTTACCTCATCCCACCCACAAAATCTCACAGCACCTCATCAACACCCAACATCACTTCACCCCACCTAACCTCACCCAACCCTCAACCTCACCACCCTCATCATCGGACCCCATTCCATCCTCAAACTCTCATGTCAACTCATCTAACTCCAACAGCACCCACACCACCCTACTCACCATGCACCAACTAACCCAACAGTATGCTCCCCATAACACCTCACTGCACCCATTCTCCCAACATCATACTATCAAACCTGCCTTCCCCCAAGGCTGTCTTCAACCAATCTCACCAACTCACCCTTATCTCCCACCCTCACACCACCTTAACCAACAAACACCATACAGCGCTGCAAAATCATCCAATAAGATCAACACAATTGGCTCACAGCTGTACCCTCCACACCAACCCTTAACCCACCACCTCACTTTAACATCCCCCATCCTCACCCACCCATATCAGCTTACCAATGCCCTTCCTCACACCAAAGAAATCCCACCTACACAGACCATTTACCCTCACAACACCAGCTCACCGTATTCAACCCACAGTACTCATGCCTGCAATCTCATCCCACCACACTCACCGTCACACCTTACCCACTAGCAACTAACAGACCGTACTACCTCACCCCACACATACAACCTCACCCACCATCAACCAAAACCCTGACCCCGCCTCATCTACAAAATTACCACCAAAAAATAAACTCACCCCCACCACCTCAGCCACCAGCAGCTCACTACTGCACCCCACCAACTCGCTTCACAGAAGCTCACACTTCACCCAACCGACATTACCCACTCACTCCATAAGCTTGCCCAACTGAATGCCACCACCTCACCCCACCAACTCCCCTCACTCAAAGCCCACATTCCACCACTCCATCCTACCATCTCACCCCACCATCACTGTTCACTCTAAGCTCCATGCGATTGCCCAGCTTCCTTCTGGGTACCGCTCAGAAGAATTGTAGCAGCGCGCATAAACAATTGCCACCTTCCCAAGAATTAATGAGGCCCAAGCCACAGCAGTTGCTTTAATATACAGACTGGTCTTGATATTCAGGTTTAGCCTATTTGCATTACCCTATTATGCAAGCAGGACCTTAACAATCCCAAAAACAGAATACACCTGCAAGAGGTTAAAAACGATTATGAAAAAGTGGCTCAGTGAATAGAAGATCTAATTAAGATATGTCTGCACACATTAACCAAATAACCTTCCCTCCCCACCCATGACTCCTATACTTGACTCTACCACTCTTATAACTTATGACTCGAGCTTCCGCCTCAGGCCTCATTTAAATATTAACTGACACCCTTGACCTACCTTGGCTCTGCGAAAGGTTACCAGGCGTGTACCTACGTCCACTTGTTTTATGTTTGTTGTAATATGAATAACGTTCAAGCACCAGATTTTCTGTTACTCGTGGTGCCTTAGCAAAAGCGACACCCACACTATGTAAACCAACTGTCAGTTCAAATATCAGATGTGGGCATCATTACAAGTTTGCTGATATCCTGGTGGAAAATCCGCCAGGATACCGTCAAACTGTATTACAGTTACCAGCACTCAGTCTGGCAGAATTACCACCAGTTTATGCGTGCCGGTAAGAGTGGTAAATCCACTTTTACTGGTAGGGTGTTAGAATTAACTCCCGCTTTTAGCTGGAGGTAATACCTCCAGTCCACCGGCAAACTTGTACTTTGCTGGTGCAGACATTTGCCGGTATACAGTTAGACCAGCACGTTAATTCCACACCGACCAAGACGTAATGAGGCCCACTGTCTGTACGTACGCAGGCTACTTGGATGTGTAACTTCATCCCATGCTTCCTGTTCTTTGTACATATGTCACACAATCGCTTTGAAGAGGTATTCTTGCAAGTCAACGTATTATAAAACTTAATTTTCCCTCTAAGGGCAGGGAGGTAAATGTAATGCTCAGCGATTCCTAGTTTAGCATTGCTAACAGTTTATAAGTGAAGAGAAAATTGCAACATTGCATTTACTTGGCCTGCAAGGGATAATGGTTATGAATTATGCCTGGCATTACTGGTACATAGTATTAGGGCCACAGATATTTAAACAGCTAGAATGCTTTTCCCAAAATCTGCATGTTTTCCAAGCTTTCAGGGTTGAATTGGGCATCCGTCTTAACAAATTATATAGTATCTTGCTGCAATATAAAAACGGTTTTGCTGACCACTTGTGTAATCTCACCCACCAATATTAGGGTGGGGTATGTTGCAAACAATCTTGCATATACTGCAAAATAATTGTGTACATACAGATTCATTACAATTTCATAATCAGACCATAATATCATGGCAAGACTTTCAATATCTTCCTCCTCAACACCTAGGCCATCACATCGTCCCTCGCGCCCCTGTCTTGCTAGACGCCACCCGCCCTTCTCCTCACCACCCGGTACAGCTGTACCCCTCCACTGTCCCCACTCTGTACCTTACCCTGCTCTATATCTGTTCTGTTACCACTGAAAAGTGCTCTGTTATGCATCTTTAATGTTGTACACCTCTGTAAAGCTCTACTCGAAGCTTGGTCTGCCCTCAATAAATACCATAATAATAATAATAATAAAAACAAGTTTTGATTGCAAAGTGTTTTACTGCTACAATCCCTCACTTTGTATAGGGCACAGGAGAACACTCGTAGGGGGAGAACATCAAATCAGAAACTTTAAAAAAACAAAGTCGGATGTTTGGGCATTGCAGTACAGTGAATGAAATTTGTTTGCTAGGAACAGCTGCTGAGCTCAGAAAGTAACAGAAGGTGCAGTTTCCTATACTGAGGGCTTTTCAATATAGCAATGTGTTCTGTGTTTATTGCCTCCAACATCCCCATGATTCTTTAACAGATAATTGTGAATTGCAGAAGAGGGGTCACTAGTTACAGAAGGCGGCACTCAATCTGTTGTACCTCTCAGCATTACTGCCATTAACTTAAAAGGCAAATATTTGTGATTTTCTACAACGTGGCCCCATAAGAAACCTCAGTGAGACTCTTGTTGAATTTCGTCTCGGCTGTGGTGAGGAAGGGTGGGCAAAACCATAGGCTGTACTGTCTGCCCTGTGATTTCACTTAATATGTCATGGTTACCAGCAGGGCTCTGATAAGATGTTATTCCCTAATTGGACTCAAATGGTTTTTCAGGGAGTAAAAAAGCAATTACAAGATCTTCTTTCCCCTTAAAATTCGTTTTGAGATCAGGCAGTAATATTATTAGATTTTCTTCCTATGCCACTGCTTTGCTGATCACCGATTCGAAAATATCAGTGGCTCATTGTGGGTAGAAGCAGAGAGAACGCTCCCATATGTTCATTGTTTCCTGTTTATGTTGGGCACATTTTCTCATTTTAGGGAGTAAAAAATTATAAGTTACTCACTGTAGTGACTAACGTACTCTTAGTGCTTAGTCCCCTTTCCTCCGTACTGCATGGCTGTCCCTTCCTAAGGACGGGAGACAGAACCTTTTTCACCAGAAAAAAACATCTTCCCCTTTAAATTTAGAGGCGCACGGGGGTGCGGATATGGGAGCATGCGCTGCCCTGACTCTGCCCTTCGGCACCACACCTCAGTCCCCATAGACGCGTCGACAATAGATTAACATTGCCTAATGACACCAGTTATTATATTATTATTTATATAGTTATTATAGGGGGAGGATGGTGGGACGTATGGAGGAAAGGGGACTAAGGACTAAGAGTATGTTAGTCACTACGGTGAGTAACTTATAATTACTCTTACGTGTCGTCCACTTTCCTCCATACTGCATGGGCGATTACAACTAAGTGTAGCCCCAGGGTGGGGAGGAGCCCTTCCTTAAGCAAATAGGTTTCTAAGAACCGCATTTCCGAAAGCCGCGTCTGATCTAGAGCCGGCGTCTAAACAGTAGTGTTTGCAGAAAGCCAAAGGGTGGCCCATGTGGCCGCCCTGATATGACTTGTCATGGGAAGTGTCCCTGGAATGCGATGGCCGTTGCCTTGGCTCTGACCGCATGGGCATACATGTTGGCCGGCAGTGGTTTATGCCGTCCCCTGTAAGCTTATTTGATGGCCGAGACCATCCACCGGGCCATGGAGGCCTGATACACTGGTCTTGATCCTCCGAAGGTGACAAACAGTGCCTCAGACTTGTGGAAGCCCATGGTCTTGTTCAAGTAGAATTTCAGGGCCCGCCTGATATCGAGGCAGTGCAGAACTCTCTGTGCCTTGTCCTTAGGCTCAGCAAAAAAACATAGGCAGCATTATTTCCTCGCTCAGATGGAATGTGGAAGGCACCTTGGGTAGGAATGCTGGGTGTGTCCGCAGGACTACCTTGTCCTTGTGAAATGTAGTATAGGGCTCTGAGGCGAGCAGCGCCTGGATTTCGCTGACTCTGCGTGGCGAGGTGAGGCCGACTAGCATGGCCGTCTTAATGGTGACCAGCCTGATGTCCGCGGACGCCATTGGCTCAAATGGTTTGTGCGCCAGGGCCCCCAAAACTATGTTAAGATCCCACACAGGGTGTGGCCTCTTGATGGGTGGGTAGAGTCTGGCGAGTCCCGTCAAAGTCTTCTCGACAATCGGGTTGGAAGAGGAGAACACCTCCTCCTCTGAGTTCCTGTAGGCCCCTGATGGCTGCCAGGTACATGCGGTAAGTGTCTACCTGTACTCCCGAGTGGGCGAGGTGAGCCGAGAAGGAGAGCACGTCGTCCAATGTACATGCAAGGGGGTTGATATCCCTAGAGTCTGCCCAGTGGCAGAACATGGTCAATTTGCTCTTATACTGGGCTCTGGTAGCTTTGCGCCTAGCCCCCTGCTGCGCCAGAAGATGTGCCAGAAGATGTGCTGGGCCCGTCGGAAGGCGAATGGGTGGTCTCTCCGAGAGGCAGAGCAGCTCCGAGAACCATGGCCTGGGTGACCACCATGGAGCTATTAGAATGACGCTGAGGTGGCAAGACCCCTTGATCTTGCATATCACCCCGTGTATCAGCGGTGTGGGAGTTGAGGCGTATGCTGTCCTGCCGTTCTACTGAATCTGAAATGCGTCGCCCAGGGAGCTGGGGCCCTGTCCCTGCCAGGAGGTGACCTGTTGGCACTTACTGTTGTCCCGGGTGGCAAAGAGATCCACCTTGGCGTGACTCAATCTGTGAAGATCTCTTGCAGCACAAGATCATTCAATTGCCACTCATAATTGTCTGCTCCCAGTCTGCTGAGCCTATCCCCCTCCAGGTTGGATTCCCCCGGCCATGAGATGGATGTTGTTCTCCAGGGCCCACTCCCACATGCTGACCGCCAGCCTGCACAGCGGAGGGCACCTGGTACTTCCCTGCTTGTTGACATAGAACATTGTGGTTGAGTTCTCTAAATGAGGATGACCTTCCCTTGATAAATGGAAGGAAGGCTCTGAGAGCTAGCCAGATGGCCTTCAATTCCATCCAACTGATGTCGTACTCCTGCTCCTTCCTGGTCCAGGTGCCATGGACGCAGTGATTGTCCAGGATGACCCCCCATCCCTCGAGAGAGGAGTCCATAGTGATGGTGACCTGTGGGAGAGGCTGCCGGAAGGGTTTGCCCATCTGCAGGTTGCAGTTTTGGACCACCATGTGAGGTCCGGGTGAAGAAAAGGATGTATGTTGATCATCTCTGCCTGAGAGCCCCGCTCCTGGTTCCAAGATGCTGGGAAGTTCAGCTGTATCCTCCTCATCCTGAGTCTCATGTGGGGGATGGCCAGTAGGACCCCTGCCATGAGACCCAGCAGGTGTTGGTACCACCAGGCCGATGTCACTTCTCTGCTGAGGAAGTGCGCAGTGGCCTTCTAGATGGCCGTAATCTTGTCCTCTGAAGGAAAAACTCTCTCAGAGCATGTGTCCCAGATGCGGCCCAAGAAGGTCAGGCTCTGCGTGGGCTGCAACTGCGATTTCTTGAGATTGAGCAAAAAGCCAAGATCATGCAGTGTATTCATAAGAGCGTGGGAAGTGCAGTGCACCACTTCCAGAGATGAAGCCCTGAGGAGCCAGTTGTCAAGGTACGGGTATATGTGGTGGCCCTGAGCCCTGAGCCGGGCCGCCACTGTGTTCATCAGCCTGGTAAAGACTCTGGGGGCCATGTTGAGGCCGAAGGGAAGCACCTTGTAATGGGAATGGCAGGCCATGATCCTGAATCGTAGAAAAGAACAATGAGGACGTGTAGGTACGCATCCTTCAGATCCAGGGAGCACATCTAGTCTCCCTGCACAATGTCTCAGCTATTAAAGCTGGCGTAACCATCTTGAATTTTTCTAGAGGTAGGGAGAGGTTGAGGGGGGGAATAGTCCAGCACAACTCTCAGGCCCGCCTGGATCTTTTTCTGAATGGTGAAAATCCTGGAGTAGAAGCTCAAGCCTCACTGGGAGGCTGGGACTTCCTCCACTGCCTGGCTCTCGACGAGCAACCGGATCTCCGCCAAAAGAGTTGCTGTCCCAATCTGTGGGAGTGGAGGGGAAGAGGGAGGAGAGGCTGGGATGGGTAGGCGGTACCCGTGGATACTACAGAGAGGATCCAGGGACCATGTAATTCTGGTGCCAGAAGTGTGCATGGAGGGCAAGCCTGGCCTCCACTGGTGACACTTGGACCTGCAGGGGCGTGTCATGCCTTCTTTCCCTCTGAGGCTATTGCAGAGGAGGAGGACTGG
Source organism: Ambystoma mexicanum (assembly GCF_040938575.1). Lineage (NCBI taxonomy): Eukaryota > Metazoa > Chordata > Amphibia > Caudata > Ambystomatidae > Ambystoma > Ambystoma mexicanum. The sequence continues at coordinate 916,570,451 of NC_090926.1, read as the reverse complement.
AAAAAGCCCTTACTACCCCCCTTTTTGTTGCTTGCGCCGATGCTGGGTCGGCGAGCGGTCCGGTTGCCTAGACCTCCGCTCTTGGAAGCCGCAGAACCCTCCGTCCGTATGTAAGCCCCTTGTCCGAGCGCTGCTGTGACTGGGTGTACGCTTTGAGCATGGTCTTTGTAAGGATGGATAAAGACTTTGCTGTTTGTGAGCTGTTTTTCTTTTCATCCAGCTCCTCGTCAGTAGTGGAGTGGAAGAGGTCACCCCCTTCGAACGGCAGGTCTAATATGCATTCCTGGACGTCCGGGTTGAATTTTGTAGCCTGGAGCCATGTCTGGGGCAATGCAGACGGCCCGGCCAGAGGAGTCAATGTGGGCCACGGTGCATTGCATGATGTCTTGTGCCACCATCTTGGCCTCAGCCAGTCCCGTCTTGAATTGTGATTGGCTGTGCGCCAGAAGCTCTGGGAGGAAATCAGCAATTTCACGCCAAATCCTCTGGTTAACGGCTGCCAGCATGGCATCCACGTTGGCTTGATGAAGATGCAGGGACGTGTTGGAATACAGCTTCTTCCCGTATGCCTCCAAGATCTTCTCCTCCTTGCCTAGCAGCGTCGTGGACGCGGATGCTGGGGACGACTGAGGCTTGGAGTATAGTGATGCCGCAGCAATCACTGAGGAGTGCGGCTGAGGGTGGGCCAATAGCAAGAGTGTATCCCATCCATCTGCCTGTACTTTGCGTCCAGGCAGCAAGTGCCCGGCTGTACCGAAAGGGGCTTGACCGAGCCCTTTTTGGCCAAGGCAAAGACGTCCTTCTGCATGGGGATCTCTGTTCTCGCTGCGGGACGCAGCGTGAGGACTTCTGCGAGGACCCCCTCCGATGGTTGCTCGAGCTCGGGTTGAGGAAAGCCCAAGTACTCTGCCAGCCCTGCAAGACGTTCGTGGAAGGCCTTGGCTGACGATGGTGTGTCAGGGTCATCTTCCTCATCTGTGTCCACTTGTGGGTCTGGACGGTCCAGTACCGGGGAAGGGTGCTGGGGCCGAAGGCTGAGGTGTGGAGACCGGAGCTGGAGGCTGTAGTGGAGGCTGGTACGGAATCGCCTGTGCTATCGGCCGCAGTGGGCAGTGGAGGCGGCACAGAGGCCAGAGGTGCCTGTACTGGGACCTGCGGCGCCGAAGCCATTGGCGGGAGCACATCCGTGATGGCGTCCCCGAGGAGGACCCCATCCGAGGAGATTTCATCAGCCAGAGGGACCTTTCAAAAAAATCTCTCCTCACAGGCCGGAGGGGTGGGAGGTAATATTGACGGGGTAGCGGGCGGCTGCGGGAGCTGTTGCACGCCCTGTGCATACGGACGCAGCGGGAACCTGCCCTGCGCTTATGAAGGATAGGCTGTAGGCCACGTACCTGGTTGACACCAGTCCCACCTTGACACTCGTTCCTCCACCTGCTCCCTTCCTTGGTGCGGTATCGGGCAGGTGTCGGCAATGTCTGGCATAGAGGCCATCTTGTCGTGCGCTGCCTTCCACATGCCTGCGACGTGTTGCTTGGCTCACTGGGCCCAGCCTCGTCCAGGACTCTTGAGTGTGGATCATGAGGCCTACCCTGCTCCTCAGGCCGAGACCTGGTAGGCATTTCACCCTCGGTGGAACTGTCGGTAGAGCTGCGAATAGGTGCTCCCTTGTTCATGTTGCCGGTACTAGGGCGTGGCCCCTTGGGTGAAGACCCGGTAAAATAACCTTCTGGTCCCACAGCTATGTCACCAGGAGGATCCACTGACCCCTCGGCCTGTCGGCCGTTAGCTGACCTAGCCTCGGTACTCGTGCTGGTAAGAGAACCTGAGCGGTTCCTCCCGCGTGGGCAAGTCCCTGGAAAGGAGTATCTCTTTCGGGGTGCACTGGAAAAAAGTGGCCCTACCTTGGGCCTGGATCGATGATTAACAAAGTCCTTCAGGTTCTCTGGAGGCGATCTCTGGAAGAGCTCTGTGCACAGGACAATGTAATGTGAATAGTAAGCAGAGGCACAGGAATTCTGATCATCGCATTCTGTGGTGCAGTTATTCTGATGCAATTATCATCCTTACATTAATTATGAGAGACCCGTTCTCCTGGCCCTTGAATTACTTCATTAAGTGGCACATGCACTCCTATTGGCATATTGTCTGACACATTCCTTTTAGTTGCTTTCATTCCACCTGCAAATACTGTATCCTGTCTGAATTGTTTTCCAGCCACATCAAATATGTTAAGTGATATTTATTTTGTAATACACAAGTGTTTTTCCAATGGCATAACACACTTTCTGCATTTTCTGAGCTGTGTCAGCAAATGAATAGCCACAACTACACCTATTGTTGATACTGAGCATACAATGATGTTTTTGTGCATAATATATATTTTTCTCTGCACAGAAGTACTTTTGCTAGGTACTGTGGCCAATCTTGAAGTCTTGGATTGGTTGATGAGCTCTCTTTATAATCGCATATAAGATACTTGTTTTTCTAGCCCATAACTTTGGAAAAAGTGCTGTAAGATATATTGTGGCGGAGTCCAGGCAGAGTCCCTCTACAGTCTGCAGCCCGCAGTCTGTTTACTGTGTTTGTAGTGGAGGCGGGGTTCTTTTAGAAAAACCTTGGCCCAGGAGCTGAGCGTGCCGGAGTCTAGGCAGAGTCCCTCTACAGTCTCAATCCCACAGTCTGTTTACTGTGTTTGTAGTGGAGGCGGGGCTCTTAACAAAACCTTGGGCCAAGAGCGGGGCGTGGCAGAGTCCAAGCAGAGTACCTCTACAGTCTGCAGCCCGCAGTCTGTTTACTGTGTTTGTAGTGGAGGCAGGGCTCTTTTAACAAAACCTTGGCCCAGGAGCGGAGCCCAGGCAGAGTCTCACTACAGTCTGCTCACTCAGCGCAGGAGTATCATGGATTTGTAACAGGAGGTTACAGGTGTAGCTGCATCTTTGCTTATTTTATCCCCACCAAAGCGCAACTGCTCACAGGACCCAGCGCGGCATCCGGCAATCTAGTAAGTGGGCCATTTGACTGAGTTGCTGCTGTCTTTGCCGCCCCTGCTACGCCTTAAGTCCCAAGGGACTGGGGGCAGAGAGATGGACTAAGGTGGCTCCTTAAGCCATCGGGCATGCCCTGCCCTGGGCTTTCTTTTTTTTTTCTTGCTGCCCTTTGATACTGGTTTGCCCTGTTGCACTGTTCTTTTGAGTCACAACACCTCCCTGAGCTGTCATTTTGTCTGCCCTCTGCATGCCCCTCAAGGGGCTGCGCGTGTACTCTCCACTTCGGTGGCAGCGGTCGGGCAGTGGGGTCAGTGGTGACTGCAACTAGGCACACTAAGGATCCCTGAGTACATATGGATGATCATTAAGACTACACGACTGTTAGAAACTTAAAGTTCTTTTTCTGCTGCCCCCACCCCCTTTTTTTTTTTACTGGACTGTCTAAACCATTAAAGACCTGGTAACTTTTGGAAATCTGGTTACTTTTGGAAACCGGAGTCAGCTCTTATCCCCAGGGCTCCCTGGATTAATTGAATATATGAACACAGTTTTTTTGCCAACCTACTTCACTGTCTTTTTCCTATATTACTTTTTAAAATTAATTAATCATCAATGTATCCATTCTTTGGGAGTCATTACGAGTGCGGCGGTAAGGGGTTAACGGCACCGGTAAGGATTCTGGTGTCGTTAACCCCTTACCGCTGCTTTCCGAGGTCCCTTAGCGGGTCCCACTAAGGAAAGCTAGTAAAACCAGCCGTCCTTAGCGGGAGCCACTAAGAGACCAGGGAACTAATAATGGGGATGTAATTTACGGGCCCGTTATTAGATCCCTCCCCATTCCCATTGAGCCCAATGGGGGCTCGAATGGGAATGGGGAATGGTTTTATGAATGGGGACTTACCGGGTCCTCCAGGGTTAGAATGACCCGTAAGTCCCCATTCAGAGAACCCGGACCTGAGTTTGGAAGCAGCCATGGCGCTAATAGCGCCATGGCTACCTCCAAACTCGTAATGACCCCCATTGTGTTTAATCATCTCATCTTTTCAATTTGTACTGTGATATTGTCTTACTCTTTTAATGTGTGTTAATGATGTATTATTTCAATTGTGCTTTTTATGCCTTTTATGACATTTTTGCCCTTGCACTTTCCTAGCACTTGATTTGCCCTATATTGTTACATATATTTACGGGTAACCAGCACAGTGCCATATGACATTATGTCCAAACGTAAAGCCAAAGACTTACCTCTGGTGGTGAATAAAAACAAAATCCAGCCAGGTTGTTTCGGGGACAGGTTCGACTTCTCATCAGTCAACCCTGAATAAATATCTGAAACAAATGGCCGGAGAAATAGAGGAACGGATCTTGAATACGGAAAGGGAAAATGCCATCTCCCACACAAGTGACCGAGGGGGTAGTATACTACTACCATTGCCCTCCCCAAATAGTAGTCCCCCTAATCTATCTCAATGTCTTAACTCCAGTGAACAAGTAGTGATGGGAACACAGTCTTGTATGGGCACTCCAGGCCAGGAGCCTGTATTGGTTAGTCAGAACCTAGTGACACAGGGCATGGAGGGTTTAGGGCTGCCTCCCCTACCGTCATCACCAGGTTTTACTGACAATTCATTGGACTTGACCTCCAGTGATTTTAAAATATTAGATGAGGTTTTGGATAAAAAAGTTGGCCCCTGTTCTTTCTGGTATTGCCTCACTGAAGGTCTCTCTGAATGGATCCTTCTCCATTATTGATGATTTAATTAGGGGGTTGAAGAGTGATGTACAGGAGCTAAGGACAACTGTAGACTTAAATACACCCATTTTAGTAAGCAATGGCTCGATTGTAAGGAATTAAACCCTTATCCCAGTCCAGAAAGAGATCTGTGGTACAAAAAATCCTGAGCCCCCAGTAGCCCCAGTCTATATTCACCAGCATAGGGAAGGCATCAAAGGGGCTGCTGTGACAGCTAATAAAGAACCATTGCCGATACCGACCCTTGGACAACCACTTTGGAAACCCATTGCTCTTGGTCCAAAGCAAGTAGTCATTGATCTCCCACCTGAAGCAGAACCTCTGGTAAGAATAATAACGGGATTGCCCCGTCTAGATAAAGGAGTGGAAGAATAAACAACCTCCTTGATTAATAAAACCTCCCAATGGATTAATACCCGCCTACCGGGGATGATGATTAATCGTAGGGGCATTTTGATGGCACGAAGGGTGGCTTGGGCTGGAAATACTCCCAAAAGAATGGAGGGGAATTGTGTGGTAGTCTTTATGATAGCCCTGATATGCTGGATTACCTTGTTTCTGCAGTTAATCCAGCTTGGCGGACCAAGGCGACCTGCTTTGACACAAGTTCTTTCTTCCCCTGGATAACTTCAGCCCACCCCATACTCCCCCACTGAACCAACGGCAGGAGTGGAAGGCTCCTGAATTGAGAGGGGGGTTAGTGGTACCTTAGGTTAGTTAGGGGTCAGCAAAGAGTATGGGTAGGGAAGGGGACAATTGTTACTGCAAATCACATTGATGCCTTGGTAGATATTTAGGTATTGAGGAATTGGACTGACCCGTTTCCCTCTGGGGCGGGGTCTCTGACTTAAAAGGGCCTCCGAAGGAACAAAGGGCAAAGAGCTGCCCTACCGCGGAGTGTGTGTTCCCCCTCCCTCCACCCCCTGAGGGCGGCCATGACATTCCCCTGCTGGAACATCACAGGTGCGGTGAAAATGTTTTTGAGAAGGGAAGTGATGACATACTTGATGTCCAACAACATCATTTTTTTGCAAGATACGTGGGCAATGAACCCTGTATGTTTGGATGGCTATGTTTCAATATGTACTCCAGCAAGGAAGAGGAAAAGAGGTCGCTGTTACGGGGGAATGAAACACCATATAGTGGAGAGGGTACTGAGAAACCAGATTCTGCCATGTGTGGCAATTTTTCCTGAGCAGGACCAGGAACTGCTCTTGGTTAATTTTTAGAATAGCCTGCATGCTTCTGATAAGGATTGTCTAGGGGCATTGAAAGAACTCTGAATCAAAAAATCTCTCTATGCTGAGTGACTACACGGTTGTGGTCTTGGGAGGGGATAAACGAATGTGCTCTAAGGGCTTGCAGTTGAACATATGGCTTGTGGGTTGGGGATTTCTTTCACTGAATGGACGTGTAGGCTCGGATATAAAGGGGAAGAATACATTTATAAGTACCCAAGTCACATCCATAATTGATTATTTTGCATATGAGTTCAACACTGGTCGTCAATTGTGGACTTACCAGTGATAGACAAGATTACCAGTGACCACTTCCCTTTGAGGCTGGATTTGAGTCTGGTTCACCCCCGGACTTTGATTGTTAAGCATCCGCATTTGGATCTCTGCGATATTAATCCCTTATGTAAACACAGAATAAAATGGGCCAGGCATGTGTAAGGCGATCCAATTGAATTTGGACCACATTGTATCTAGCCTCTCTTATGAAGCAGATCCAATTGCTATTTCTCTTGCATCACAAAAAATATGGAAATCCCTGATGGACGTATTTCAACACAATTTTAAAACCAAAAAAAAAGCAACACGTAGAGTTGGTTTGATGATATCTGCAGTACAGCACACAACAATCTGAAGGGGACCTTGCGGGACAAGGCTAGTTCTAGGGGAGAGGTCACTAGTGGCAGGGCGCAGTATAAAAGTGCTCTAAATGTAAGAAAGAATTACCTAGAAAACCTTGCATGCGAAGAACTCTTATTGACAGTCATGAACAGGGATTCCAAAAAATCCGGAGAATTTGTTGCAGGTGGCCCGGCTTTGTTAGAGGGGTAAGACTCACAGAAAGAATCAAGTAAGTGCTAGGGCCTGGTCAGACCACTTTAGGTCTTTATTTAAAGGACAGGCAGCCAGATATGAGGACAGGGAGCGGTGCTCTACACTTCACTTGACTTTGAAGGAGGTGCAGAACGCTGTCAGTCTGCAATTGCCTAACCGGGCCCCTGGCCAAGATGCAACAACTGCTGATTTATTTAAGGAGGAACAGGAATTGTGGATCTCACTATTGACTAATTGTTTCAATGCTTATTTGGAATTGGGGGAATGCCCACAATCCTGGAAAAACACTTATTTATCTCATTTTTAAAAAGGGAGATCCAGTAAGCCCCTATTTTACCGGCCTATCTCCTTACTGGCACCTTTAAGATCTTTGGATGTGCGGTCCTGGAATATCTGGAACTATCGATTTCTGACAATGATATCCTCTCAGATATCCAATATGGTTTCCGGTTAGGTTTGGGGACACGAGATCAAGCTCTTAACTTGTACTTGGCTCAAGCATCCTCCATTTTTCAAAGGGGTGAATCAATTTCTTTGGCAATCATGGATCTGAGCACAGCCTTTGATAGAGTTGACAGAGCTACACTATGGCAGTTTCTCAGGTCCATAGGGTGTGCCGTCAAAATGGTAAAGGTATTACAGATCATCCATGAGGATACCAGAGCATGTGTGAGATTTGGGTACTAAGGCCAATGCACAGGATACTTTGAGGTGGCATTGGGAGTACATGTGTTGTAGCCCCTGCATTTTCCCTCTATATCAATGCCTGTATAAGGCACTGGTTAAAACAATGGGTGACTTTTTTAAGATGGGTGTACTGCCCCTCCCTGTTCTGGCATATGCAGACGATGCAGTTTTGATTGCCCGCCCGTAATCACTCGGCAACAGTTAACAGATGCCTACACTGCTTTTATGTCCGACTTAAAACTATCTGTAGTGATGGCACGTTCTAACAGGGGAGGAGGAAGGATAAAAACGCAAAAAATGTTGAGCAATGGGGAAATCATCCCGCGGGTAGAAACATTTGACTACTTGGACATTACTTTTAGCGGAAACTGGGTGGGAACTTTACATATGGAGAAACAGTGTTTTAGAATGAAGCACGCCTTCGGGGGCCTGTCTCGTTTTATGAACATGTATCAAGGACAGCCAATCAAACTTACTTTGGAAGTTTACAGAGCACAGACCAAGGCTGCAACGAACTATATGCAGCTTTGTGTGGTAATGAAAAAAACGTCAACCCTAGAAGTTATAGAGAGAATGTCTCTTAAAAAACCTTTGGGTCTCCCCAGTTTGGCACCAAATTATGCTTTGCATACTGAACTGGGTACCATACACATAGGTGATGATTGGCATAAGGCCCCACTTTCACACTGGTTGGCGCTTTGGTCAAATCCAAGAACTAAGCTGACGCACAGGATCATCAAAACCCTGTTGCAGAGCTCTTCTTGGCGCAAAATCCGCCGGCTGAATTTTATTACCCAGTGCCTACTGCAAATGAATGCCGCAAGTTTGCAGTGCCCCTCTGCTCTTTTAACGCTGACTATGTTAAATGTTTAAGGTATTTATATCGAGCATCGTCGCCAATGGAGTTGGTCCCCAGGTGCTCTGGCAGATCTGTAAACAAGAAGGCGGACAGGGTTGGGTTAGCTGGAATAAGAAGGTGTAGGAGAGTGAGAAAGGGGGTGTGCTGCTGGCGACTTCAGTTCGGTATACACTGTGCGCTGAGCTTTGGTGTAAATATTGGACCTGGGCGAGACCTTGTCTGCTGTTGGTGCTGATAATGTGTTGTTGGTTTTTTGTTGATGCAGTGTGGTAAAGTACGTGCGGTTTACTGAGCGAGAGTTGGTTGTGAGAATTTTCAGGTAAGTTAGGAATGCAGAGATTTGATAGTCAGGTTAATGGGGTGGGAATCCTGGTTGTGGCACATCTTGTTCAATTTAATTTGTATTACAATGGGTGGGATTAGTTGCTACTATCCTTTCTTGAACGTCTGACTGTTGTGGGCGTTAGCACAGCATACTCCCTGTTGTATTCTAATGAACTTTGTATAATGTGATTGGGTGTGTCTATTATCATCCTTAGGTATCGGAGCTGGGGGTTGTGTGGCCCCTATTCGCTTGCTATCTATGTGAAATAGGACTGTTGGAGCTTGGGTGTGGTACAGGGTCAAGATGCTATTGATGAATCGTCCAAGTGCTTCCGTCTTGGTCTGCCTATGTATTCAGTCTTTAGTGTCCTCCTCTCCTGGCTATCTCTCATTATATGGTTTCATATGTCGTGGAGTGTCTTCCTTAGATTCTGTTTGTAGTTGATAGCTTGGTCGGAACCGGGATTGGTATCTTCATTCATCATTGTTTTAGCTGTGTTTGTGTCCCTGTGGGTGGTCTTCTAGTTACGCAGTGAAGAGCCAGGATTTGAGCAGTTTCCTGAATAGAAGGTGGTTTCTTGTGTTCCACATATTTTCGGAAAGTCGTGGCACATTTTCGGTGCCTGGTGAGAGAAAGAGGATCCTCTGAGTTTTCTTTTGTTGTAGGGTTTCGGTTCCAAGCAGATGTCATTGCTTGATCTGAGCGTTCATGTTGGCTGATGTAGGTGTAATTTGTCTCTCAGGAATTCTGTGCCTTGGTTGTGTATTGCTCTGTGCGTGATGCACATTGATTTGAATTTTATTCGTTGTTTCATTGGTAACCAATGTAGTGTTTTTAGTGCAGGTGTGATATGTTCTCTTCGGGGTAGTTTGAGAAGCAGTCTGGCTACCGCATTTTGTATGCGTTGTAGTTTTTTTTACGAGTCGTTCAGGCATCCCCAAGTATAGGCTATTGGTGTAATCTACTCTGGACATGACTAGAGCGATGATGGTACGTGTTTTGTTGGCAAATGACAGGAACGGTAGGATCCTTTTTGCCTCTCGCAGGAGAAAGAAGCATTTCTTTAGTAGAGCGTTTACTTGTGGCTCTAGACTGAGATTGTTGTCCATCAGTACCTCCAGGTTTTTTTTTTTTTTTTTTACAATCGACGATGGCGCTGGGGTTGTACCGAGTTCTCTTGGCCAAGAGATGTAGTTGTCTCTTCTGTTTTTTGTGACGATCATTATCTCTGTTCTACCTGGGTTCATTTGAGGTAGTTCGAGTTCATCCAGTTGACTACATCACGAAGGCAGTTCTCTAGTGTTGTGTTTTCTTCTTGGGTGTTTTGTATTTTGAAGATTGTGTGTCGTCGGCGTAGTTGTAGCAGGTGAGGCTGTATCTTTTGATGATTTTGATTAATAGAGATGGGTAGATGTTGAATAATAGCGGGGAGAAAGATGATCCTTGTGGTACTCCGCCTCTGGAGCCTCTTGGGTTGGACTTGAAAGTTTTCATCCATATGGTTTCCGTTCTATTTGTTAGGAAGGATCTGATCCATAGTAGGTCAGTGTCTGTTATTCCCAGTCCTTCTAATCTCGTTATGAGGATGTAGTGGTTGACTGTGTCGAATTCTGCAGATAGGTCTAGAAGTATTAAGGCAGTACTTTTGTCTGAGTCGCCGTTTGCTTTTAGGTCGTCCCATATTGAGTGGAGACCTGATTACGTTCCTATCATTGGTCTGAAGCCAACTTGTGCCTGGTTTCGTTGACAGTGCTCTTCTATGAATTCTTGGGTTGTTTTGTATATGTAAATTTCAAGCAGTTTTGCTGTGTACGGGATGTTGGAGATGGGTCTGTAGTTGAAGAGGTGCTCTACGTTTCCTGCTGTATCTTTGAGCCTGATGTACGCTTTTTTGAAGGCGTGTGGTACTTTACCTGTTGAGATTGAAAGATTGAGGACATTCCTGTGGCATTTCATGGGAGTTCCTTGCTTGAGAATTGATTTGTATATGTACGGCGGGCAGGGGTCCTCGGGAGAGCCCGATTTGTTGCTTTGATTTACCAGTTTGATGAAAATCTCCACTGATATTTCGGGGAATCTAAGTAGTTTGTTTGGATGTTCCTCGTGAGGATGGGTGGGGTCTGTAGTATGATTGTGTGGTCTGCTTTGTTTGGTTTGTTGGATGGTAATGATGTTGTTTTTGAAGTGGTCTGCTAGGTCATTGCAAAGTTTAATCTATGGTATTGGCGTGTTGTCGCAGCCCGGTGGATTTTTTATTTCATTTATGGTTTTGAAGAGTTCTTTTTGGGTGTTTGATGCTTTGAAGATTTGGTTGTTGTAGTGTTTCCTCTTTGCTTTTGGTATTTCCTTTTTGTATGCGTGGATATGTTGCAGAAATGTCAGTTTATTTGCAGTGTTGTTTTTGATCCTCCATTCTAGTTTTAGTTTTTTTTTTTTCATGGCACTGAGTAGTGGAGTGAACCATTTTGCTATTGTTCTTTTACATGAAGGAGTGAAAGATTTTTCTTTAGCGATGTTGTCTATGGTTGTTACGATCCAGGTGTGGAGTAAAGCTACTTTTTTGTCCAGGTCAGCCTCTTCCATAATTGTTGCTTGTGGTTTGCTGAGTTCTAGAAGTTCAGTTAAGTTGGAGTTTTTGATGGTTCTCCAGTTTCTTTTCATGGTGATCAGTGGTTTGTCTTGTTGCTTGTTTATTGGAGTGGTCATTGTGATTATGAATGGAATGATGAGGTGGTTGCTCCAGAGTATTTGAATTGGGGGTCCCGTGGTAATGTGTTCTTTATTGGCAAAGATTACATCAAGTATATCCCCTGCCGAGTGTGTTGCTCCTTTGACTAGTTGTTGTAGATTCATTGTTGCTAGTTGGGCGGCTAAAGATTTTTGTGTGGTTGTGGTTTCTTCATTGAACCAGATGGTGAAATCTCAGAGGATGATCAGATAATTATGCTTGATGGCTAGGATGGTGATTGCTTCTGTTAACGTGTCTACGAAGGTTGTATCGTAGGTTGGAGGTCTGTATATCAGTATGAATTTCAAGGTTGGTAGTTTGTTTTTATTATTTGTAAAGCGCACCTAACCCGTGGGTAGCAGGGCGCAAGCAACAAGAGGAATGTACAGCTTAGGTTACAGAATACGCAGTAGATGAATCCCAATGGGTTACAGTGTTGGGAGCATCGAACATGTGGGTCAATACATCAAAGTATAATTTGCATGTGAATATACATACTTTACAATTTATAGATATATCTAAGCATAAAGGTGATATACGATTTATACACATTTTACAATAGGTGCCGCAGTGGATGTGGTTAAATGTCTTATTAGGTATCGTGTTCCTTGATCCAGCGGATGGTATTGGATCTGAATTGTAGGTAGGGAAAGTCTTCTCTTAGCGGTGGTGGTAAGGAATTCCAAAATTGTGCTGTTTTAACAGGAAAGCTATTCCCTCCAGCCATAGTGTGTTTGAATCTTGGGACGAGGAGGAGGTTTGAGTTAGCCCTTCTAGAGGTGCGGCAGGAAGTCGGTCTGGTGAATCTTGTTATTAAATATTGTGGGGCCGCTTGGTGTAAGCATTTATGGGTCAGGGAGACCGATTTAAGGAAGATTTTGTCTTTTGTAGAGAGCCAGTTATATGATCTTCTAGTCTCTGAGATGTGTGCTTTCCTCAGGAGGCTTAGGGCTGCTCTTAAGGCATTGTTCTGCAGGATTTGGATTTTGTTTGTAATGTATTTATTGCTACCTACATAGAGCACGTTGCAATAATCCAGCTTGGATAGGATCAATGCTCTGGCTATGATGCAGTTGTTTGGTAAGAGGAATGGTTTAGATGCTCTAATGAGTTTACAATTATACAATGTAGCGGAGGCCATGGCATTGACTTAGAATCCTAAGGTTTTGACCTCCTTGGCTACGGTAATGATTTTATTGTCTATGACAAAAGAGGAATAGTTTTGGCCCAATTTGTTGAGGTTAGGTGTAGTGCCTAAGATGAGGAGTTCAGTCTTGTCATCATCCAGGCATAGACCATGAGAGGCCATCCATGCCTGGATGATTAGGTACACATGATTTACAAAGGCCAAATCCTTGTCGTAATCCCCCGTCAACGGGATGAGGATCTGGGTATCCTCGGCATAGTTCGTGTAGGTGATACCCAGGCCATCTAGATCATCGAAAAGGGGCTTTGTGAAGATGTTGTACAGTGTAGGGGATACACAGGGGCATGGGGTCAGCGGCTGCTGATGGTGAAAAGACTTGCATCGTGTGGTTATTGAGGAAGGACTGGATCCATTCAGCTGCCTCCTGGGAGAAATGTGCTGCCGACTAAGTGTGTGCAGGGGATCTCATGGTTGACTAGGTCAAAAACAGCTGAGAGATGGAGGAGTAACAGAAGTGCTGTCTTGTTCTCGTGTCTCAGCTCATCTATCTGTGCCTTTAGATCTATAAGCGCAGTCTCAGTCCCGTGTTGAGGTCTGAAACCTGACTGTTGGTCTCCTAGAAGGTGGTTAAGTTCGAGGTAGTGCTGAATTTGTTGGTTTGCTATTTTATCAAGGATTTTAAGGAGAAATGGCACTGGAGTGATAGGACAGTAGTTCGTAGGGATGGCAGGATCTAGATTTGTTTTTTTAAGGAGAGAGAGGATCCAGGATTGTTTCAGGTTGTTAGGTATGATGCCGGCTGTGAAGGATGCATTTATTAGTTCCGTAATAAATGGTGAGAGTTCTCTGGCTGCATCTTATCAGTTGAGTAGGGCATAGGTCTCCATGGCAGTTTGAAGTTTTGAGTGCAAGTACAACTTTTTCGACCTCTTTAGTAGAAACTTTGCTGAAGTTGAAGAGGAGGGTGGGCACGGGAGTTGACCTCACGGTAGGTTGAGGAGTGGAGCTGGTGTTATTCAGTTTAGAGGAGGAGAGGAGGGAGTCTTTTTTGTTGCTGATTTTAGTTTGCAAGGAAGTAATTTTATTAGCAAGAGCATTTTGAATATCTGTGCACCAGTTTTTGTCCTTGATGCAAGAGTCAGGCGGCTGGACGGGAGTTTCTATTTCTTTCAGTATTGAGAAGAGCTCTTTAGTGTTGGATTTTGCTTGAGAGATTCGAAGGTTTTATGAAGTTTGTTTTGCGAGGATAATTTCTTTTTTGTACTCGGAGGCTAGATTACTAAAGTTTATCTTAATAATTTCAGATGGATCTGATCTCCAGATTTTTTCGTACTGTCGTTTCTCCTGTCTAATAGCCTTCAGGTGGGGAGAGAACCAGTTGTTCACATGTTTACGAGGTTTGCTCTTTCTCACTTTAAGAGGTGCTATGGCATCAAGGAAGGATAACATTACTTTATTATAGAGGTCTTCCATAGTTGAAGGATTCATATGTTCAGAAAATAGCATTGAGCGTAGGAAGGATCATAGGCAAGAGGTTTTCAGGAGTGATATTTATCTTATTTCTGGTTGGGACAGCTGGAGCTATGCTGTTGGGTTGCAGCGATGGTGTGGGTTCTAGGGAGAATGTGATCAGGTGATGATCAGACCATGGCTGTGGGATTATGGATGAGACTGAGTGGGCAATTATGCACAGCTAACCAGTCCAAAGTTCTACCTTTGGTATGGGTAGGGGCTGTGATTTTCTGAGTGAAACCTAGTTCCTCTAGGGAGTTGTTGATTATAGTAGCACTGGCGTCTAACGGGTCGAGGTTAAAAACACCTAATGTGATGCATTGAGAGGAGTTCTTGAGATTATGTGAAATAATATTTGTTAAATCATCTTCAAAAGATCCTAATGGACCAGGAGGCCTGTATGTTAGGTGAATGGATACAGTTTGTTTATTAGATATGGTTAACTTAGCCATTAAGGATTCACAGGAGCTTGTGTTAAGTAGTGGTGAGAGATTCACTGATAAATTGGTTTCGGCTATTTTGTTTGGGGTTTGTTTTGGGGTTTACTGATGGGGAGTATTACGGATTTGCATTTATCAATGTTTAATGGGTCTTCCAGTTTGATAGCCAGGAGTTCCTCGTGGATGATTGCCAGTCCCCCCGGAGCCCCTCTTTTGGTTTTTCCGTTTGCTTGGACGCATTTGAAGTTTTCAGGCAGGCAGTTGAGGGTGATCTTGTAGTTGTCGTCTAGACATGTTTCAGTTACAAATAGGATGTTGATACCCCTGTCAGATAGGTCATATATTTCAGTCGAATGTTTGGACACTGACCTTGCGTTGATTAAATAATAGTGGATTATTTTGGTATGGTTTTGTTTAGTGGTTGCTCCTTGTTTTGGTTTGTAGTTGTTCAGTTGTGGTGCTTCTGTATTGATGTTGATTGGATGAAGAACAGCAAAGGCTGGTTCTTCATTGAAGCGGTTCACTAGGTAGTTGGTTACAAGGGCTTCGTTGTCTTGTCTGGTATGTTATGGGTATCGATGGTGCCCTCCTGTTCTTATGATGTATGAGGTAAGGGGGTTGGAGTCATCCCACTCTCTTATTGGGTGCTCTCATCTTTTTTTCCGGGTGTTTGGGGGATTTTTTGCTTGTCTCAAGATTTCAGTATCGTTGAAGTATCGAGGATCCGTGGTTTTCGCGAGGTATGGTGTAAGATAAGGATTTTTCTCTTATGTAGTTTGTTCTGAGGATAACAGTGTTAGGCGGGGTGTTTCCTGCATTTGAGGCCGCTTCTACTGGGGACAGTTGGTTTTGTGTATCCATGTCCATTGTTGCATGGTCTTGATCTCTTTCTCAGCATCCATTTCTGCGTTGGGCCATTTTGGTTCTTGTTGCAGTCCTCTGTGATGCATTGTGCTAGGACAGTAGTGATGTTTCCTCTAATCTAGATATGCTCGGGTTCTATCTGTCCTTCCCATCGATGGGTCAGGTGTGTTTCCTACAGGTGCACTGTCCGGGGGCTTCGGCGTTCGGCTGTCGGGTGGTCTAGGACTCAGTTAAGGTAGGTAGCGATGGGTTCTCAGGGGTAATGGTGGCAGGATGGTGGGACTTGGTTTCACCGATGTTGATGATAGATATTGGCATGCAGTGCTTAATGCTTCAATTGGGACCTGGACAGCCAGAGTGCGCCGTGTTTCAGACGGTCTCAGGGGGTAGTTCGACTAGCTAGTTTTGAGACCCCTTGATAACTAGAGGAAGGTCTAGGTTTTAGAGAACAGTAATACAACACCCAGATCTGAGGTGACTGGACAGCAGGAGAGGCCTAGGCTTCAGATCGCGGCCGGCAGAGTATGGGACGTCTAGGTTTAAGGTTGTATGATCGAAATCCTAGAGATGGACGCACTTTAGAATTTAAAGCACTATCACAGTGTGGACCTTTCTGGATGTGAATCAAGTTAATCTCAAGCTCTGTTATCTGGGTAACTGTTACACTCACCTGATATCCACGGGGACACCACTCAGCCCTGGCTGGAAGATTAGCACTCTCGAACCCTCTCCCTTGATAGTGTGTTGGACGTGGATAGTGCCTGCACTACAGGAGAACTGGATATAAGGCTTAAATGTCTCTCGGATTGATTCCCACCTCCCTCAGTCTCGAATTCCTCCCTGAAGGCTAGACTCTCTCCTCACCTTAATATTAGGTATGGTGTGCTCTCCGTCCTGCGTCTTTGTGCAGGGGGGCGTTGGAGGTGTGGGCGTTCGGCGAACTAGTTGCTTCACTGGTGCGCTGCCCCGTGTTCAGGTCCAGGCCTGCTGTGACTCCGATTTGCTTGATGAGGTAGGTACTACTATTTTACAGTCTTTTATCTTCCCCTTTTCCTCTTTTGCCTTTTTGTTGTTATAAATGTCTCTAGTTTCTTTTCCCTCAGATGAGTTGGAGCGTTTTGGCGTTGCCGTGCTGTATAGGATGAGAATCCCAGCAAGGTAAGAGAATGCGCGGTGCGCAGCGCTTTCTTGCCTTTTCTTTTGCTAAGCTGTGCCCGCGCTGCTTCATTTGCAGGTCGTTATGATGTTCCAGGCTGCTGTGATGTTCCGAGATCAAGGAGAGACTGCACCTGGTAAGTGGTTTTTGGTGTCCTTGCGTGGCCGCGAGCAAACGCTCACTAATAATGTTGCTCTGTTTCTTTCAGGTTGCTGCAGCGTTCTGAAGATGGATGCGGTGTTGTGATGAAGAATCCCCGGATCGCGTGTATTCGGGTGAGCAGCTGGTGGTAGTTTGAAGATGGAAAATTCAAGACCAACGCCAGGCTGCAACTTACAGGTAAGCGCTGAATATTTGTGTTCTTCTTCTTCCAGATAAAGGATTCAGCATGTGGCAGGATGCAAGAAACACTGGAGATCAGAACTGGACACGGTGAGCGTTACTCTGCTAACTGCAGAATAACGCAAAGCATGTGCTGCTGTTTGGGTATGGCTTATATAGCCCAGGTAAAGTAGTCCCAGGACCGGCCACACCCGAAATACTAGACCGCATAGCTCAGTTCTTTGGAACTGAGATGTGCGAGTGCCTCCATGTTAACTGAAGTCCCAATCCAAATGTTGTCCTTCACATAACAGTATGAGCCTGGTGCCAAAGGCGCCAGGACTGGCTCCAAGATGGTGTTTTGTGGCCCTTGAGGCCACAATGGAAGCCTGTAACCTGGCCCCAGCAGAAAGGCTGGTTTGGCCACGATGACCAGGGGCAAGAATCATGACAGTAACTAGCGTGCGGCGCATGGTAGCAACTACAATGCTATAGCGGTATGTAGCCGGCTAGCAGTTACAACACTATCACAGTGTGGGTAAGGCTAGAAATCACAATACTATTGCAGTGTGGACCCTTCTAATACTATCACAGTGTGGAGCAGGCTAGCAATCACAGTACCATCACTGTGTGGACCCCTCCAGATGTGAATCAAGCCAATCTCAACAAATTCCCCAGAATGCGACGTAGGCTAGTAATTACAGACTATGGTAATGTTGAGCAGGCTAACAATTGTAATACCATCACGGTGAGGAGCAGGCTAGCAACCATAGTACTATCAACGTGTGGAGTAGGTTAGCAATCACTATCACAGTGTGGACCCTTCTAGATGTGAAATGAGTTTGTCGCAATAGATTCACTATTGTCAGGCGCAGGCTAGCAGCTACAATACCATCATAGTGTGAACCCTTCTAGGTATGAATCTAGTTGACCTCATTTCACTAGTGTGTGACACAGGCTGGTAATTACAATACTATAGGCTTCATTACACGTTGTGCATTAAGGGATTAACGTTACCCGTAATGGAATACCGGTATCGTTAAATCCCAACCCCAATTACGACCCGGGTTGCCGCTATTGGCTGCACCGCTAAGTACGGCGCCACTAATAGCGGCTAGTTCGCGGGCGCGCGACCCTTCATCCCGTAAATAGCGGCATGTCGCTAATAGCACACCATCACAAGCCATGCGGGCATGCAAATAGCGGCATGGTAAAGCCCTAAAAACCCCTTACCGGCATGGTGCTAATACCGGCATCACGAACCACCCGTTAAGAGAAGTGAGCAGTGTTCCCACCTGCCACAGGTGGACACAATCAGCACAGGTGGAGGCAATGGAGACTGTGCCAGCAGAAAAGGAGCACACCACACCCCTTCACACACCTCTTCCCACACCAAGATGGTTCCAATACTAGCAGCATTACATGGGCTGGAGGACATGATTGCAGTGCAGCAGCAACAACAACAACGGGCAGCACAGAGGAGACACAGGAGGAGGAGGAGGGCAAGACAGGCGCAGCAAGCACCACCAGTGCACCTAGTAATACCACAGAGGCAGCCACCAATCCCCAGGATCCGAGCCAGTCCATTTAACCTAACCCCTGAGCAGATACACACCCTGTACCGTCTGGACCGGGATACCATCACCAGCATCGTGGACATGATACATGATGACATTGTGAGCCTCATAGACATCAGAACTGCCATCCCCCCTCTACTGAAGGTGGTGACCGTTCTCCACTTGCTGGCCACAGGCACCTACCAGCATACAGTGGGGCAGATGCATGGCATCTCACAACCAGTATTCTCACGCACGCTGAACCAGGTACTCGATGCCCTCCTGACGCATGCAAGTGAACAATTTTTCCTGCCACAGACTGCCCAGGAGATCGCAAACACCAAAGTTGGCTTCTATTCACTGGCAGGCATCCCAAGCTGCATCGGGGCCATCGACTGTACACATGTGGAATTGGTGGTCCCACATCACAATGAAGTAGTCTACCGAAACAGAAAGCAATTCCACTCTATCAATGCCCAAATGGTATGTGACGCAAACAAGATAATCACATATTGTTGTGCCCAATTTCCCGGATCAACCCATGATTCAATGGTCCTGCGGAACTCAACCATACCACGCTACATGGAGCAATAAGCCGGACAACATTCGTGGTTACTTGGTGAGTAGCAGGGCAAGCACATGGCAGTGTGATGGTGGGGGGGGGGGAGATACATACTACAACTGGGTGTGATTGGGGGGGAATACATACTCCAATTGGGTGTGATTGGGGGGAAATACATACTCCAACTGGGTGTGATTGGGGGGGAGATACATAGTCCAACTGAGTGTAGACAGCCAACCGTAGGACAAATGGACCTACAGATGTACACCAATGTCCATCAGGGAAGGCCACAATGTACTTGAGAAGAACCCACATACAATTTGAAGCTGCACAACATTGAGAACAATCCAGGTTTCCAAATATCACACATCCATCCACATCCACATTGCACATCATGCCACACCACATAATACACAAATCAGCAACATGGCGTCAAGATAGTTATACAGAATTAGTGCAGCACAACATCAATAAAGCAATGTTCCCTTGAATGCATGCAAAGGGATCACCCCTTGCCATAGCATTGAACCACGCACCTATAGCACCACTGAAGAGATGCTTCACAGCATGGCAACATCGATGTAGGAATGGCAGTATACTAGCAGTGTGGTACCAATTTTGCCTGGGCCCAGGGACACCTAAGACCTGGCCTCACCCAGGACATGT
The DNA here is from genome assembly GCF_040938575.1 of Ambystoma mexicanum. Lineage (NCBI taxonomy): Eukaryota > Metazoa > Chordata > Amphibia > Caudata > Ambystomatidae > Ambystoma > Ambystoma mexicanum. Next base: position 916,550,816 of record NC_090926.1, on the reverse strand, counting down.
CAATTACTGTCGGAGGCATGAATCGGGCATGTCCACTTGCAGGGTTGAGCTCACCTTTGCACATTGCAGTCACACAGATCGTCTGCATGCATGCTGGTAATCGTGGATTTCAATCACAATGCAAAGTCGATTTGTGTGATATGTACAGGCCGCTCTTAAGGTGAACAGTAACAGGTCCCCATTCTTCCCCCCATACAGGTGATGCCGGCTATCCCCGGAAGAGGTGGCTCCTTAGCCCTGTACGGAACCCACAGAACAGGCACGAAGAGGACTACAATCGTGCACATACCCGTTCCCGCGTTGTGATTGAGCAGACTTTTGGCCTTTTGAAGACACGGTTCAGGTGCATAAGCAGGTCGGGTGGGGATCTCCTGTACGGCCATGAGAAGGTGGCCAAGATCACCATGGCATGTGTCATGCTGCACAATATGTGTATCAGACGGAATGTGCCACTGCCCCCTGACCTTGAAATGCAACCACCTGATGAGGATGAGGATGATGATGATGATGATGGTGATGAGGACGGAGGTGACGGAGACGGTGGTCATGCAAGAGGCGATGCCCAGGAGGGACGAGATGTGCAACAGCATCTGATCAACCAAATATTCTGAGACACAAATTAACTCTGTAGGATGGATATGGGTATTAGTGCACTGGTGTTTGTGGTGAAGCGCAAAATGGACCCGGTCATCAATAAAGTACACATACGCAATGACGAAGTCCAAGCTTGTGTTTTGACTAGTCACCAGTTTATTAATGTATAATGAGATGATAAAGTGCATGTCCCCAACTATCCCACCACCCTTTCCCACACCCCTGCCCCCACAACACTCCCGAAACACCCTTCCCACCCCACAACACTCCCGAAACACCCTTTCCCCCCTCACCCCACAATACTCCCGAATCACCCTTTCCCCCTCCCCCACAACACTCGCGAAACACCCTTTCCCCTCTCCCCCCACAACAACCCCATGTGTGCCTTGCATAATGTTGGTGTCCTGCTGCACACGTGCCAGCTAGACCCTGCTGTCCCTAATTGCCATTGCCACCACCACCATTTGGAGGTTGGGATGATGTGCGCCGAGTGGTGCGCATGGAGCGGCGGAGGGGGCTTGTCTGCCTTGAACTCGCAGATGATGAGGAGGCTGTCTGTCCCTGTGGTGGTGGTAGGAATTGGCGGTCCATCGCGTCCGCTATACGTGTGAGAACCTGCCTCAGTTGGCCAATCTCAACGCACAGCCTGTTGGGACAGGCTTCCATCGCCTCCCTCGACTGGCTAGCAGTCTCCGGGATGTCCCCCCTGAGACGGGCAGCCTCTTCCACATGCTGTCCAACCAGCACTGTAATGTCCTCCTGGCGCTGCCTGATGGTGGCCAGGTCATGGCCACTGTGGCCAGCTCGTTGTGTGGCTGCTGCGCCTACATCTACGTCCCGGTCATCAGGTGAGGCCACCGGTGGGCTCCAGCTCCCTCCCGTGTTTTCCTCGCCAGACTGGCCATGGACACGGGATCCTGGTGTTGGCCGCGGAGTTGCTTCTGGGCTTCCTGGGGGGTTTGGGGTGTGCATTTGCATGCTGAACTCCATAGGGTCCTCCACATCTGGCAGTGGCGCTGTGGCAGCTGCCTCACCAGTGGAACTTGTGGCAGCGGAATGTGGCCCCTCCGTGAGTGTGACCTGTGGTGGGGGGTTCACGTCAGTGGGCGTGGCAATTGTTGCTGGTGTAGACTTCGGTATTGGCACAGTGGCGATATTGAGATTTTTGCCCCTCTGCAGGGGCTCACTCCTCCCTGTGCCACTTGCTGTGGTGGGGAGGAGTGCCTCCTGTCTCCTGTGCCCTGGGTTTTTTCTTTGCAAGGGGGGGGCCTGAGTCACAGTGGAAGGTTCTTTGCTGTCTGTATGTGAGCCTGTGGGGGACAAAGAGGGGGATGGGATTGGGGGGCCTGAGTCACAGTGGAAGGTTCTTCGCTGTCTGTATGTGAGCCTGTGGGGGACAAAGAGGGGGATGGAATTGGTGATGGTTCAACATGCTTCATGCAGATTCAGTTCATCATGCTGTTCTGTGCATTGGGACTTCATTGGTGGGAATTCAGGTGATGGGGCTGTTGAGTGGGTCTTCTATGCATGGGTCTGTGTGGCACCTGTCCGTGGTGATGCGTGCATGTGTGTGTGTTGGTGTGTGACACTCGCATGGGCAGGGTTGTGTGCATGTATGAATGTGGCTGCATCCATGAGGTGAATGTGGCCTCATATTTGGGGGGTGCCTCAACATTCACAGTGCATTGTTTCATGTGGACACTTACCTCCATCTGATGTAGTGGCCACACCATGCTCCATGCTCCCGACTCCCTCGATTGATTTGACACCAATCGTGCTGGCGCAGGTCTCCTGGAATACAGCACAAACACAGGTTATTAAACAGAAAGAACACTCACGCTTGTTGGATACAGATCAGGAGCGTGGGGCGGTACACGTGGAGATCAATGTGTCGTGGATCAGTCCTGCGCAAGCAGTGGGAGAGGAGGCAGTACAGGTAATCAACCGCAATGGCCACAGGTGATCAAATAATGCAAGTGGAAGAGAAGACAGTCTGGGGACATTCTGCGTCTGATAACTGGAGTCAATGAAGGCGAACGGCAGGCAAAAGGGAGTCCAGAAGACGTAGCAAGGTTCGTTAGCCGTGTAGGCACAATAGGATACCTACGGAGTGTAATCCGAGGCAAGATCAGGAAGAAAGGTGTGTGAGTCATGCCACAATTAGCAGCAGCAAACAACACCCGAACTCTAAGCCGCAGGGAGGAGGGGCTTCCGAGTACGTGTGTCAGTTGTACGCACGTGATGCGTCACATGACACAAATGTGTCCTCTGTGAATACAGTCTGTCCTGGAACACTGACTCCACCGAAAATAAGGTGAAAGCGGCGGAATGCAGGAGGAAACCTGCTTCCCATGTGCAACAGCATCCGACCCCCTGGCAGCATGGATGGCCCGCAAAAGGTCGGGGTAATGCAAGTTACCCAAGGACTCCCAAGTCCGGTCCTCAGGGCCGAAACCCTTCCAGTCCACCAAATAAAGAACAGCACCCCGGGAAATCCTACAATCCAGTATGCGAGATAGATACTCCTCCTCGCCATCCACCACGACAGGCGGGGAGCGGGAGAACAAACGGGTCGAGGGGACAAAAAGCTTAACAAGGGATACATGGAACACAGGGTGGACCCGCCAAGACACCAGGAGAGCCAGTCTGTCAGCAATGAGATTCATAACAGATGAGATGACATAAGGACCCACAAACCGCAGCAGCAAAGACCTCTTGCCAGCAATCTTTAGGTTACGGGAAGACAACCACACGCTCGGTAAACTGGTGCAAGCACTCGGTGTGCATCAGCATTCTTTTTAGCACGCTCCTGCGCCTGAAGAAGATGACACTGCACACCTTAGTGTACCTGAACTAGATCGCAACACAGGCCAGTGCAGCCGGATTGGACTCAGGTAAGGTTGGATCAAGCAGTAATGAGAGGGGAGGATAACCGTACAATGCAAAAAATGGTGAGACCCCTGCGAGAAATGTTGTGAATTGTTGTAGGCAAATTCGGCTTGTGATAAGGCTGTGAACTAGGTTTGTTGATATTGGAGACACAGACACCTTAGGTAATGTTCAAGAGTAGCATTGGCCCTTTCCGTTTGACCATCAGTCTGAGGATGGTAGGATGAGAAATACCTGTCATCGATGCAAAGGGAAGCAGTAAGCGCTTTCCAAAATCGTGAAGTTAACTGTGTTCCACGATCGGATACAATAATGGATGGCAAACCGACATACCTGAAGACGTTAGCCAAAAAGAGCTTGGCTATCTTCGACGCTGAAGGCAGACCAGAACATGGCACAAAGATGGCATATTCAGTAAAGTAGTCAATGACCACCCAGACGGTATTGAAAACCTGGACCTCTGGCAACTCGACAACAAAGTCCATTGATACCATCTGCCACGGTATGTAAGGAATTGGTAACGGTTGTAACAGACCCACAGATTTAGATCGAGATGTCTTACACTGGGCACATATTGCACAGGAAGCAATTGTCACGATCCATGCCCCCAAACCCTTCAGGTATAACAGCCCCCTGGCAGCAGTGGGGCTAAAGCCCTTCACACTGGCCCCAAGGGCCTTAAAACTCCATCAGAAACATACATGGAGTCAGTCCTGGCGCCTTTGGCGCCAAGCTCATTATCAGGAATAAAGCAATACCAGTTTTGTACCTTAATCCAACATGGAGGCCCATTACACAGCTCAGTTCTTTAGAACCAAGCCATGCGGTCTAGTGTTTTGGGTGTGAGTGGGCCTGGAACTACTTGGCCTGGAACTATTTTACCTGGGCTATTTAAACCACACCCAAACAGCAGAACACGCTTCGAGTTATTCTGCACTGCTGCAGCGTAACGCTCACCGTATCCAGCTCCTGCTCATCTCTTCTCCAGCGGCCCGATCCTGAAGCCCTAGATCTGGATTCCATTAATAACCTGGAAGAACAAGAACAGCATTAGCAAGCAAGAACACTTACCTGTGAAGTAACCGGCCTTGAATCCATCCTGCGCTTTGCTTACCTCACCCATCTCCGGAGTTCGCCGCAACCTGCAAAGGTAAAGAAACAAGGACAGCATTAATAACAATTCTTACATCGGCAAACAGAGAGTCCTGGCAGCACCCTGCACTTCCTCTTACCTCGCCCAACTTCCGGGTTTCACCGCAACCTGCAAGGGAGAAGGAACAAGGTCAGCATTAACAAAGCACTTACCTGGGCAAGCAGCGCTTTGATCGCTCATCATTTCAGAACATCGCCGAAACCTGTACAAAGAAGAGAAGAGAACACAGGTTAGCAATTAACACCAATAAAGAGTGCAGCGCTCCGCGCACCAATAACTCACTGTGGTCTTCGCCATCGGCGTGGCAATTCCGAGATCGCAACCATCCCTGTAAAAACAAAGACATTGTTAGGGAACAGCGTAGTGGAGCAAGACGCCGAGAAGACAGAAAACGGAGGGAAAGAAAGACAGAATAAAGACGGAAAAGACATTATAACTCACCTGGAAGACAGCAAGCAGAGTCGGAGTCACAGCCGGTGTGGACCCGACATAGGCGCACACGGACCAGTAAAGCAACTAGGTCCACGGAACGCCCGCACCAACCACGTGGCCCCTGCACAGAGACGCAGGACAGAGAGTTCAACGCACAAAAACCTAAAGTGAGCAATAATCCCAAGGGAGGGGATTTGGACCAGAGTGAGGTGGGGGTTCACCCATCACAGAACCAGTATCTTAACCCTCCATTCTCCTGTTACAGGCGCTACCCAGTGTCTGGCACATAACCAAGCAGAGAGAGGTCCGGGATAGCGCCTAGACCTCCATCCGGTATCGTGTGGCACACCCATGGATACCAGGTGAGAGTAACAGCAATATAATCCTTCACGTCTCGTGCCATGTGAGACCACCAGGCACAACACTGTTAAGTCTCTAGTGTATTCTAGTGACCAGGATGAGCTGCAATAAAAGAGTCATGAGCCCACTGGAGAGCTAGGGTACGGGCCTCACTAGGTGGTATGAAAACACGCCCTTGGATAAACGGCAAGCCATGTACTAGAACTAGATTGAGATCTGTTACGTCCGCCGGATGAGTAGATACCCACTCCTCAAAACCAAACGTAAAGAAGGTTGCACTGTACAACCATAAACCAACCCGTTTGGAAGAAGCGAGGATGGCTACTTCAGTAGGTGTTGCTCCTCTGTATGAAGGCGAGAGAGAGCGTCAGCTGATACTTGAGCCCTGGACGGGTGATACGTGATGCTGAAGTGATATTGTGAGAAAAACAAGTGCCAGCGTGCTTGTCTGGCCGTGAGACATTTCATAGACTTAAATGCCAGTAGACTCCTATGGTCTGAGTAGACAGTCACTGTGTGCCGGGCACCCAGCAAATGATGCCTCCATTCAGAAAAAGCGTCTCTAATGGCTAGCAATTCCTGTTCAGTGATCATATAATTCCTTTCATAAACTGTCAATTTCCGGGAAAGGTAGGCGACAGGGTGTATATCGCCAGTGTGAAGACATTCCTGTGATAAGACGGCTCATATAGCAAACACAGAGGCGTTGGCTTCCACATAAAGGGATGGTCCGGATCTGGATGCTTCAGAACAGGTGCAGAAGTAAATCAGCTTTTAGTAGCTCAAATGCAGATTGCGCTTCCGGTGTCCATACATACGGTACTTTAGCACTGGCCAACGTAGTGAGAGGGGCAGACAGTGCTCAAAAACCATGGATGAAATGCTTATAAAAATTGGCGAATCCTAAGATTGATAGGAGCGTTTTCAACGTCTTAGGCACCGGCCAGTCCAATACTGCTTTCACTTTAGCAGAGCTCATACGAACACCATGGTTCTTAAGATCGTAACCCTGAAACTCCACCTCAGGAGTGTGAAAAACACATTTTGTGGCCTTTACAAACAATTTGTGGTCACACAAACACTGGAGCACTGTTCTGACGTGCTGGATATGATCCGATAGTGTTCGTGAATAGATCAGGATGTCGTCAAAGTAGACAACGATGTATTGATCCATAATGTCATGGAACAAGTCATTCATAAAGGCCTGAAAGGTGGCCGGGGCATTGCAGAGCCCAAAGGGCATCACCAGATACTAATAAAGGCCAAATCGTTTCTTGAACGCAGTCTTCCACTCGTCCCCTTCTCTTACACGTACCAGATTGTAGGCGCCCCTCAGGTCTAACTTTTTGAATATCTGTAAAGACCTTAAGTGATCAAGAAGGCCCAAGATAGACAGAAGGGTGCTGGTTTTTTATGGTCACTGCGTTCAAGGCACGATAATCAATACAGGGGTGTAGATCACCCTTTTTCTATGGGGACAAAAAAAAGAGAGGAGACGCCAAAGGGAACTTCGAGGATCGAATGAATCCCTTAGCAAGTGCTTTGTCAATGTATTCCTTTAATACTGTGTCCTCCTTCAAAGTTAAGGAATACACTCTTCCCGCAAGGATCTTTGCACCTGGTACCAGATCTATCGGGCAATTACAGATCTCAGGCGGAGGAAAGGTCTCCGCCATTCCCTTATCGAACACATCCGAACAGTCGTGGTACTTGGAAGGGACAGAAGACGCAGGAGTACCCGACACGGCCCCGATATGAGAAGATGTAGCTACAAGAGCCTTGGAAGGTCTACCGTGGCTAACGCCATGCAATGACATACATTGCGTGCTATACATTGCGGAAGGGAATTGAATCAGTTGCGATGACTAATCAATGGCAGAGTTGTGGTATTGTAGCCACGGAATACCCAGGATGACTTTATATTCAGGGGCTTTGATAATGTCAAATGATATCTCCTCGGAATGCCCCTCATCAGTACACATGACTAAAGGCACGGTTTGGTGAGTAACCATACGGGAGACAAGGGCCGAGACATCCATCGCATTGACAGTCTCTGGTTGTTTCTTCCGTGTCAATGGTATCTCTGAAGTAGAAGCGAAACAGCTGTTGATATAGTTCCCCGTGGCTCTGGAATCAATGATGGCCGTCGTCTTAAAGGACACCCCGTGTGCCGAGGTAAATGTGACAGGGAGGCAAAACAACTGGATCTGAGGCATAGGTGGTGAGTCCAGAATTGGACTTCCCGACGTAGGGACTCCATCTACTGTCAGGATTTGGCGTTTCCCACCTTTTGGGTTTCTTGGGGGAGTCGGGTAATAAATGGTGTGAGGCGCCACAATACATTCACAGATTTATGAGATCTGGCTGGCGTTAAAGGACCTCTCACAGCTCCAATCTTCTTGGGCTCTGGGGCTGGCAACTGTGATGCAGTAGACTCTGAAGTCGAAGATGTCAGAATAGCCGGCCTTTTCTCACCACGCCTTTCCGCCCTGCGAGCATCAATTTGCAAAACCAAGTCAAGCAATGCCCAGAATTCCGAGGGAACAACGGGTACGGCGGACAAAGTGTCCTTTAGCTCGTCGGAAAGGCCCTGAGAGAAGACAGCAGTCTTCTTCTCCTCAAGCCAGTCCGTTTCTGCGGCCAATTGGTTAAAACGGGCTATGTAAACTAGTAGCAATAAGTTCCCTTGTCTATGCTTCAGAAGCTCCAAGTTAGTGTGAGTAGTGTACCGGGTGTCAAACACTTTATTCATCATGGTAAGAAGGAAGTCACCATTATAGAGTACGTGGCTGCTAGATACCAGCAATGGGTTTGCCCAGGCTGCAGCAGTTCCACTCAAGTGGAATAAGACATATGCTGCCTTAGTGGTGGATGTGGGGAATGAGGTAGGACGGCACAAAAAGTGCAATTTACATTGGTTGACGAAAGTCCTGTATTGTTTGGGGTCGCCCAGAAAATGCTCTGGGGGAGCCAATGGAAACTGGGTTGTGAGTAGTACAGGAGCGGGTTCCTGCCTTGGTGCAGGAAAACCAGACCCAGACGCCATAGCTCCTGCATCTGCCTGTGGTGATGGAGTAGTCACTAGTGACTGTATGGCATCCATGCATTGACGTAAGACTTCTTGTGCATTGGTCAGGTCCGTCCGTAGATCGATGACAGTCTGCACTATTCGAGCCAATGCATCAGTTGTCTCAGTCGACATAATACCAGGTTGCTAATTCTGTTACTCACCACACCAAGAACAGCTCGGGCGTTGGTTAGACGTCCTCGAAGAAGGTAGTGATATAACTCCAGCTCCCCTGAATACAAAGAATCAGGCTTCCTCAAGAAGAGGGACTCTTCTTTACGATATACCTCTACACTGTTCAAATAAAGACAGATAGAGGTGTTGATCACACAAAAGAGCGGGGAACACGTGCACCGCCAAACCAATGCTGCAAGAAACCACGGAAATGATTAAGGGTGGTACAAGGAGTGTTTCAATCAGAAGACAAGAATCCACAAAAAGGAATACCTGTTTTAAAGCTGGCTATGATGTTGAGGTGTGTGTGGATCCTGAGCCTACAAAAGAAACCCCACTCTATGAGTTTGGAAAATAGGAACAATATGTACCCCAATGTTAGATCTGAGTTTTAGTACTGACCTGAAGAAAGGATGAGTTCTAAGGTTAGTTCCAAGTTAACCAGAAAACAACAAAAGGAGAAAATAACAAACAGGGAGGTTAGTACAGGGAGAGTAACCCGGGTGGCACGAGGAACACACTAGTTACGGGTTGGTGCATAAACCCCAAAGCGTTCAGAATGCCCTCGTAGCGGATGACAGGAACAAACAGGTCCAGAGAGCTGATAAGGTTCAGGTGCTTAGATGTTTACTTCCCAATAACCCTTCCAAAGAGTTGAAATGAGGGAGTGTGACTCTATGATGTTATCTGATTGCTATATAGCAATGCAACAAGAAAACACACTTCAAGTTTGTGTGTGCGTAGTAACAATGCAGGAAGAAAACCTACTTTCAAGTTTGAGTGTGCGTAATGGAATACATCATAAACACAGATTATTAAACAGAAAGAACACTCATGCTTGTTGGATACAGATCAGGAGCGTGGGGTGGTACAGGTGGAGATCAACGTGTCGTGGATCAGTCCTGGGCGAGCAGTGGGAGAGGAGGCAGTCTGGGTAATGAACCTCGATGGCCACAGGTGATCAAATAAGGCAAGCGGGAGAGAAAGCAGTCCGGGGACGTTCCGCGTCCGATAACTGGAGTCAATGAAGGCGAACGGCAGGCAAAAGGGAGTCCAGAAGATGTAGCAAGGTTCGTTAGCCATGTAGACACAATAGGATACCTACGAAGTGTAATCCGAGGCAAGATCAGGAAGAAAGCAAGGAAGGTGTGTGAGTCACGCCACAATTAGCAGCCGCGAACAACACCTGAACTCCGGATTTAAGCCGCAGGGAGGCGGGGCTTGCGCGTACGTGTGTCAGTTGTACGCACATGACGCATCACATTACACAAACGTGTCCTCTGTGAATACAGTCTCCATGGTAACGCGTACCTCCGCCATAAAGATGTCCTGGCATGGCGACTCCACCAAAAATAAGGTCAAAGCGTCAGAATGCAGGAGGAAACCTGCTTCCCATGTGTAACACTAACAATGCAGTTGAGTACAAGGCTAAACACAGCTAGGTTTGAGAGTCCTGGAAAGTGGGAGAGATGCGTATGTTTAAGAATGCAATTGAGTACACCGCTAAACACAGCTGTCCTCTATAGTGGGAGGGAGGTCTATGTCTAACAATGCAATCGAGTACAAGGCTAAACACAGCTAGATTTCAGAGTCTTGTATAGTGGGAGAGAGGCCTACACCTAACAATGCAATCGAGTACAAGGCTAAACACAGCTAGATTTCAGAGTCTTGTATAGTGGGAGAGAGGCCTACACCTAACAATGCAGCTGAGTACAAGGCTAAACACAGCTAGATTTGAGAGTCCTGGATAGTGGGAAAGAGGTGTATGCCTAACAATGCAATAGAGTACAAGACAAAACAAAGCTAGATTTGAGTACAAGACTAAACACTAGATTTGAGAGTCTTGTATAGTAGGAGAGAGGCCTACGCCTAACAATGCAGTTGAGTACAAGTCTAAACACAGCCAGAGGGTCTGGAGTAAATTTAAAGCAATGTGGTCAAAATTCGGGGCCTATGGGGGTCCATGGGGAAACACACACCGGTCGCAGTGTCGGCATCAAAGGAGAGCAGCCTGCAGTGTCGGTGCATTAGGCCCAGCACAATAAACAGAAGGGCCTATCAACGAAGGTGGAAGCAAAGGGAGGCAGGCTGTGGATGAGGAAGTGGTTCAGGGCAGGGAAAGCGGCTGCGCACTAAGGGCAGGGGGCCCAGATAAAATGTAAAGCAATCTGCTCAAAATTGAGGGCACAGAGGGGTGCAAAAGGGGGAAACAGTCACTGGTTGCGGTGTGGGCAGCAAGAGCTCCAGGAGAAATAGCATGTCAGAATCTGCTCCGAAATAATCTGAAGGGCGTCGGTGAGCACCTGTATGGTGACTGTTTCAGCACTGAATTTGGCGTGGGACCCAGAATGGAAATCCCTGAGCAGAACAATTTGCACAATTTCTTATAAGTAGCTGATTAGCAACTACCTTCTCGATAACTTTGTCGATAAACAGGAAACCTGTGATTGGCTGGTAGTTTGTCAGGTTTTCCTGGTAAAGGGTGGGTTTTTTCCAGAATGGGCATTTAATGCCTACTTTTAGGATGTCTGGGAAAGTACCCTTGCTGAGGGTGGTGTTGACTACACTAAGAAGAGCTTTTATAGGAGGACTGGTACATTTTCTAAGGATGGTGGGCAGGAGAATGTTGTTGGTTTAAGACGTCGGTTTAAAGGATGCAAGCATATACAGGTGGTCGCCAGGGTAGAGAGGAAAGAAGATAGTTCAGGGTTGAATGGCCTGTGGGGAGATAAAGGGGCGAGGGGGTGCCTGGAGGTCTTGAACCTGTTGATAAAGAACCTATTGTTATCCTCACTTATGTGATTTTGAGACCTATGGGTCTGGTGTGCAGTTTGAGCAGAGTTGGACTTCTATGAAAAGGGCTTTGCTCCTGTTAGAGGGTGTCGTAATGGTAGTGGTATAATAAGTAGCCTTGGCTTTGGTTATCAGGGTCCGCCATTTGTAACGTAAGGCCTTGAGGGATAGAAGGTGCTGCGGTTTGAGGACCTTGCAACAACATTCCTCAAGAGCTCAAAAGGACTGTTTGTTGATTGAGAGCTCTAGGATATACCATGGAGCTTAAGCTATTGGCTTTGTCGATGCTTGTTTAGAATGTCACTGGTGTGGAATGAAAAGGCCAGAAAGAAAGGCAGAAAAATGGGGTATCCCCTTGTGTATATGTGCTTATTTAACATTAAGGCCTATTTGAGATCATGGCAAACTCGCTTTTGCTGTGGGGCCCAACGCACCACATCAGGCCACCCAACTGGAAAATTCTGTAGTGCCTTGCCCAGTACCGAGCACACATGGGAATACACTGCCCAAGAGGCAATGCACGGCAGATGCACTTGTGTGCTCCTACACTTCCCGTTAAGAGCACTACGGCAACCCGGAAGCACTCAGGAAAGAAACACCACAGAGAACAAGATTGCATACTATAAAAACCAGGTAAGGCAAAGCATCCATAACTCACTGCTGTACTTTCTGTCCTGCTGTGGCACTTTCCAGGATTTCTGTTTCTTCTGATATTTTGGGAAATCTTTGGATTCTATGGCAAGACAGGAGGCTCATATTATGCTTTCCAATCTTTATTCTGAAACCACAGCATCAAAGAAATAAACTTTACAAACGAAAAAAGTTTAAAAACAGAACTAGAGTTCAATGTCACTGTAAGGGGGACTCCCCAATCCATCATGGAGGACAGGTCATGCCCTGCAGGAGACCAATGAGCAGGGACCCTCCTCTATATAAGTCCTTTACTCCAATCCCAACTCCTCTTTCTTTGCTGCTGACACCACAGCTAAGTCACTCTTTTTAGTTGTGTCTTGCATGTTAGTCAGTAGTAGGCTTTAATAGTACAATAAGGCCTTAAATTGTATACATTGTAAAAATATAAATGTAAAATATATGTTAGGGTACCTTTATTATATAAGGGATGTTTTACTGCTTTGGTGACTTTGTTTCTTGGAGGCCACGTGCGGCCGTTGCTTTTATTATTGTATTGTTTTTGCTAGAATGTTAGCGCTCGCGCTTGTAAACCTCTGGGCATTAAGAGCGTTATAGGTAAACATTCATGTCATTAGGAATGATTTAAAACTCATCGCACACTGGTCTAACGGAAGCTTCTGCTTCAGACCAGCGCACGCGAGCCTCTTTGCTTAAGTGGATTAGTCAAGCCTTTGGCTGACTCAGAGAGTGTATTTCGTTCAGAGAACTAAGTTGTCCTGTCAGAAGGCAGTAATTGGCCGACTCAGGTTTTGTCATAAAAGTGCCCACAGCTTGTGTGTCTGTTCCTTCCTTTTAGGCAAATGGTTCTCTTAGTGAAAGTAATTGAGCTATTTGCGCTCCCAGTCCTGCACGCGGGATGGCCCCTCTGCAGCGTGTGCAGCTGACAGTGATTACAGCATGCCAGTGCAGGTTTATTTATTTCAGAGTGCCTCTTTGCCCTCACACGGCCCCTCTAACTGCGCCATTTGCCAGGCATGGCTGCTTAGCCCCTCTGTGTAAAAGCGGGATGGTGTCTCCCAGGAAGCAAGGATGGGGCCCGGGATGTTTTATCACCACCGGTCTAATTGAAACTACTGCTTCAGACCTGGCGCACGTGGGGTGGAACGTGGTGGCTTATTGGTCCTGGTGTGTTATGTTTTAGTGAACCATTTGGCACAGAGATGTAGTCAAATGTGTGCTCAGTATATATTTATTGTCTAAAGACATGGACATGTGTCCAGGAGAGCATTAGTTCAAATCCCTACAATGTATCCCTAGGTTTCTTTTCAGTGACTGTGGTATTTATATACACTTGTGTTGAAATGTAGCAAAAGCTTCTGCTTCAGCCAGAAGCAGGGTAGCTCAATTGTACAGCTGCAGGTTTTCCATGCAGGAAGACCTGGGTTCACTTCCCGCCATGTCCACTGTGCACGTGTGTGTGTGTGTGTGTGTGTGTGTGTATATATATTTTAAATGGATACGTTTTATTTGGCTATTTTAATTGGTATTTTAAGTTTTATGTTAGGCGAGGACCCGCCTGTTCGAGAGTCTGTTGCGCCGCCAATCTGCAGCTTTATGTTAAACGCTGCTCATGACATGGGTGATTTGCCTTCACTATAGATGTGCCTTAAACTGCTTGGTTTCAGGCTTTCAGGCTTCTACTGCGAGGTTCTCCCTCATGTACTGCTGGTTGCCACACCCTGCTAGGGAGAGCAGTTTGAGGTGCACTTGCTCAGTGTATTCCTCCCTTAAATCGGTAACTTTGTTTAGGTGCTGCATATGGCAGATGTCATTATTTTCCCTGTAAGTGTGCCATAACCTGCTCGGTTTCAGGCTTTGCCTTGGTTCTACAACAAGGTTCTCCCTCGTGTACTGCTGGTTGCCACACCCTGCTAGGGTGAGCAGTTTGACATATACTTGCTCAGTGTATTCCTCGCTTAAGGTTGGCAACTTTGTGTGCGGCAGATGGCATTGCTGGTTACCTTCACGGTATGTGTGCCATAACCTGCTCGGTGGCAGCCTTTGCCTGTGTTCTTCTGCGAGGTGAACCCCTCATATACTGCTGGTTCCACACCCTGCTAGGGTGAGCAGTGGAGGTGCACTTGCTCAGTGTGCTTTTTTGCTAAGCAATATATTTTAGCAGTGCCTGGAGCACATTTACGTTTTCAGGATTGTCAGTAGCTCAGATAGCTCAGTAAGCATTAACCTTTATAAGGGGCCGGGGTTCGGACCCCTGTGGGGGCGTAACTCCACTTCTTTGGGCATTTTCTTTTTTTTTATTTATTGATTAAGTACTTTAAAGAAAAGAGTGTGCAGAGGTAAACAGACCCATGTGGGGGGTTGTACCTTCCTCTTTAGCCATCGCTCGGGTGTTAAATTTTAGTTAAATTCTGTCACCCTTTACATTAGTTAGTTTCAGGACAACTCAGTCCGTTTCCTTAGGCATTTTCTTTGCCAATAACAATGGCTCCACTCAGTACCCGTGTTAAGTCGCAGAATTTTCTCTGGACATGAGGAGGAGAAAAAATGACTTTATGTCCATATTGAGGGCTTGATTCTCTCTTTAGAGAGTGGCGTGTTTCCCTTACTATTTGTCCCATTATGACATTTATTATACAATTTGGACTATTGCTGGGGACAAGGTCAGCACAAGGGTGACTGTTCAGTTTTGTTGCAAGGCAAGTTGAGCACCCATGTTCTCATTTGAATGGAGTGTTTGGAAACACTTGCTGGTATCTGTCAGGAAAGGAAGAAGGCGATGGATATGGCAGGGGAAATGTGCACAAAATACACAGTAAGCAACCTTGAATCTAACAACATGCATTCAATACCCAAGACTCGTGTATACCACTATATGAAAAGGAATGTAGGGCAAGCACTTAGAACCTCCTTATGACTGAAAGGAAAGTCGGCAAACTCCTTACCCAATATGCTATTACAGATACTGACAGCGCTAAGCCCACGTAGAGGGCAAGCAGGGACAGAATCTGTAAGCTGACACTCTAGACGGTACTGAATAAAGAATTTGGAAACAGTACTCACAAGGACCGGAATGACCACATGAATGCCAGTACTCACGAAGACCGGAAAGACCACTTGGATGTCCGTATTCACGAGGACCAGAAAGACCACTCAAAAGTCAGTACTAACCCACAACCCTGTAAATCAAACAAGAACCCAGAAGGCAGTAAAGGCAAAGAGTGAGGATAACTAAATACCTAAACCCAAGTCAAGAGGCAAGAAGGAATAGTACAGTGTGGAAAACAAAAGATAATCACACAGGAGCTAGTTACAACAGCTTCCCACACCTAATAATAAAATAGGAAATAAATGTAAAAGTGTAAAGGAAAACATGGCATGGATCCCAATAGAAGGCAAGGATCAGGAGCAGTGAAAACGATATCAAAAGGGAATCCTTCCCACCCATCCAAGGTGAAAAGGCAGGAAACTAAACCTGTAAAGAAAGATTAATGCAACAAGTCTTTCAGTAGCAAAGGACAATTTCTAGGAAACAGTGAACACAGGCAATTGGGCTACAGCAAAAGGAAAGCTCAGAGAAAGGCTGCCTGCAGACAGAGAAAGGGAGAAAGGGATTTCCAAGAGGCAGAAATCAATTAGGCATACAAATACGAATTCCAGGACAAGGAACAAGAAACACTAACTAGAAACTGGGCACAAAAACTAGGAACCAGGAACAAGGGACCAGTCACGACAGGAACGCTGCAACAATGACCAGCGCTGGACTGAAGCAAACTGAGGCTTTTAAAGCTGCTTAACGAGCACACCCCTCAGGCGTGTTGCCTGCTGCACCTGCAGCCACAGGTGTTGCCTATCCTCCACCCAGCCTTGTCCTGCAAGGGAGGAGGTGAGGCAGTGAGCCAGGCATTCTGGGAAGCATAGTCATTTGATTAAGTAGCAGTAGCATGCTGGCTGCCAAAAACCTGGAATGGATCCGGAAGGGAAGTAATTTGGGAAATAAGGTTTTAGCGCTCCCAATTCATCAGGACACTGTAGCATAAGGTTCGGAGGAAATGTCCAGTAGGGAAGAAACCCCAAAACATGCCCCCAAGTGGCGGGAACGGGAGCGAAGGGAGCGAGCCGTGACAGTATCAGAGGGACGGGTTACTAAATAATATCTTTATGGCGCTCGCACCATGGTTTTCCTCCCATGGCTTCGCCTGTTTTCCGCTAATCGTCTAGCGGTGTGTTACAATTTCTCCTCTGCTCTTTAGAGAGTGGCGTGTTTCCCTTACTATTTGTCCCATTATGACATTCATTATACAATTTGGACTATTGCTGGGGACAAGGTCAGCACAAGGGTGACTGTTCAGTTTTGTTGCAAGGCAAGTTGAGCACCCATGTTCTCATTTGAATGGAGTGTTTGGAAACACTTGCTGGTATCAGAGGGACGGGTTACTAAATAATATCTTTATGGCGCTCGCACCATGGTTTTCCTCCCATGGCTTCGCCTGTTTTCCGCTAATCGTCTAGCGGTGTGTTACAATTTCTCCTCTGCTCGAGGAGTTCAAGCAGGGTTCTGTACCCTCAAGAGAGTTATTTGGTTTCTTTCATTATATATTGTTTCCTATAGTACAGTGAATAGAGTGTTTGCTTTGAAATCTGTGCAGAGCCTACTGTTGCTGGTTCCTAATTTTGGAAGGGTCTAAATCAGTCTATCATCCTGCTGAGATCAATAATTGAACACCTCCCACCACACACCGTTGGTAGTAATGATGAGCAACACTTGTATACCTGAGGGTTCGTAGCACTATATAAGTGTTATTTTGCTATGGGCAATGTGCTTAATTTTTTCCTTCCCCTGATCCCCAGAGAGGCCAGTCAGCCTTACATGCATACGGAGGATCAGGCCTCAGTGTTCGAAGGGACAGTGGCCCCAGTATTCTTTCACATCCTTTCAATTACGGGTCACGATAATTATTATCCCAAAGTCCTTTCCCCCCTACTTCCCCTTCCCTTCACCCTTGCGGGGGGGATTGCATCATAATGTTACACCTCATGGAGTAACACCTGGTGCTTTCCGTTTTCCTTTAACAGGAGTTCTGGCTCATGACCAGTGCAAAACTCGCACTGGGCAGTTCCCTCCTGTCATTTTCTTCCCTTTGCACCAATTTCCTGGTATTCCTCTAAGTTAAGCGGACCCCCTTCCACGGTCATGGGGGTTGGTGAAAAGTGCAAGAGTGTATTTATTTTAAGGGTGTAAAGCGGGGCTTTAGCGTGGTCCTAAAGGTAGCCGCCTTCTGGATTGCAAGGTTTTCCTTAGATAAGTGGAGGAGGTTTTATCTCCTCCTTTGGGAAGGCACAATATCCCTCGGTGGGATAGAGGGGTCTGGGAGGCTACTCATCCTCCATCCATGTTATCACAGCCCTCTATCACAGGGCGTTCCAATATCTCTACATTAACCATCTCAGAAGGTGTCTGTCAGTACGATTGCCAGAGGTCTGGGATATATTTAGTTAATGACTTGGTTCTCCTAGTCACCTGCATGGCAGGTAGACCTTTCGGTTTTTTCACGGGAGATTGTTTTGCAATGAGGTGCCAGCGCAGGGTGCTGGGGGTTCAAGATTCTTCAGATTGGCTAAGATAGAGATTAGTCCTCTTCTGGTGAGCAACTTCATTTTAACTGTTTGGTGATCAGTTTCTTTGCAGTTTTGAGTTTTTGCTAAGACTATGGAATTTAGTGGGTCCCCCTTTGATTGGTTTATGATCCTCTAGACGATTTATCAACCATGGGGTAGGGGATAATGTCCAGGCACCTGGCTCATCTACAAGGGGGTTCAGGTATCACTATAATGATAGCGAATGGATGTAAGATACATGTTTTTCTCCTTACCAAGTTCGGTATATTAGGGGTCAGGTTTTGTAAATATCTTCCTTTTGTCATGGTAGCAGAGTCCTTCTTCAAGAGCTCAGGAGGTCTGAGGATCTCCGTCTTGGCAGTTGGGCAGGTTTAACTCTTCCTGGTGTTTCAAGGATTCTTTGGGAATATCTCTTTGTCATCAGGGTTCCCTGGTTGGGGTTTTTTCTTAGTCCGGGTGTTATTTAACGCTAGCTGCAGGGTTTCAGGTGAGGCCCTCTCTTCCATTCTGCTTCTGCCTTCAGAAGACTTACCTTTCTTAGTATACACATGTCTGGGGACATTTATGTGTTAAGGACAGGGTTTGCAGTAGACTTTTCTGAGTACACAAGGCCCCAGTTCTATTGCAAATCTATTGCTTTTCAGCTCTGCTCAAGCTTGGGTGTCCTATAACATGTTAATAAAATGTCCTTTTACTCCCAATTTTACCTTTTATGAAGATTTTGCCTTTCCCGCTCGGTTTCCCCAGTGTAGTTATGTGACATGTCCTGTTTCTAACACAATATCTTCCTTTAATGCATGGGATGGAACCTACACAGCTTTCATCCCCTAGGGGGTATTTTTTCTTTATCTCCAGGAGAGCTAAGTGTTTAGCTGAGTTCGTTTACTATATAGTTTCCCAAAAGATGGTATGAATTTAAGTGTTTTAAATGTTTGATTGGACAACAGAGGAGTTTATTACTCCTATGGTTTTTCCTAACCTCTGACTATAGGAAGACTTTGTTCAGTGTTTACCCCTCCCTCTGTTTAACCAGTTGGGTTTGGTGGAAGGAACGCTGGAATTGGCACTTCTTCCCAGTTTGTTTTCTTGCAGTTATTAAGGCAGCCTAGCCTTGGGCAATACTCTTGCGTTCAGTTGATTGATCAAATGAAAACATTTAAAACACTTTCTTCTCATATTATTTTATTGTATTGTCACTATAGTATTGATCATGTTGTACTAATGGGATCCAAGGGCTTCAAAGTTGCATAATATGAGCCTCCTGTCTTGCTATAGAATGACTAATCCCCCACACTAGCGTGAGAAGGGGGTTTAGATTCTATTAAAAACAAGGAGGCGAGTATTATCCCACCCACTCACCCTTGATATGATATTATATATGATATGACATGTACAGCTCGCCTATACACAGGTGTTTCAAGAGAGGACATTTTTGGTTTGTTGTTCTTCCCATCCACCCACCGTTCTTTGTTGTTCTTACAGCTTCGGGCTGCGATGTTCTGTTCAAGAACGGTGGTCACTGTTACTAGAGGTGGAGTGTGTGTGATCCGGGAGCTTCGCTGGATTTTGTCTTCATAATTTATCATCTGGTCTGTGCGGTGGACGTCTGGTTCAGGACAGCTACAGAAAGAGGAGTTGGGATTGGAGTATATAAAGGACTTATATAGAGGTGGGTCCCTGCTCATTGGTCTACTGCAGGGCATGACCTGTCCTCCATGATCGATTGGGGAGTCCCAATAACAGTGACATTGAACTCTATTTAGTTCTGTTTTTAAACTTTTTTCGTTTGTAAAGTTTATTTCTTTGCTGCTGTGGTTTCAGAGTAAAGATTGTAATGCATAATACTCGCCTCCTTGTCTTTAATAGAATCTAAACCCCCTTCTCATGCTAGTTTGGGGGATTAGTCAATAGTCAATATTACTGACCTGCTGCTCCGATTCTGTTTTTGGTTTTGACGAACTGTGACTTGATGGATTATTGGAGTTTGGATCTTGGCTTTTCCTAACCTGTTTTTTGTATTCAGATTTGGATTGGCGATTTGGTATTTACTTATTCCCTGGATTTGTTTTCTCAGAGCTGAACTGGTGACTTTTCCCTTTGGATTCCGGTGATTCTCCGAACTCTGGATCCCCCATCCCAAGGCGTCATTTGTTCCAGCGGTGTATTTTAGTCCTTACCTTTTCTTTTTAATTATCCCGTTTTTTTGTTGTTGTTGATACCTGGACCTTGACCCATGTTGACCGTGTACTCCGCTCCCCGGGTTTCCTCCGCCCTCCAGTCCTACATTCTATTATAGACTAGAAACATGAATGAACTGGAGTAGTAATCCCCCCCACCCTTCGATGTCACTATAAGCTTCATTATCTTCCCTTCAATGACCCCTGCTGCTAATTAAACTTAGCAGTAGGGTTCAGACTTGGCACCGCAGCTGTGATTGAAGATAAGAAAAAGAAAGCTGATAGTGACGGCCGGCCGGGGAAGTTAACTCTAGTGCATTCCTGTTAATCAGGGTAGCAGCGGTGAAGTCATTGTACTTGTTGCAATTGTTGCCTGCTTATTACCCCAAGTAACTGAACAAACACAGCAATAAGCGGACAAAAAACGCAACAAGCAACCTCCAAATATTGTACGCGACTTTGGGCAAAAAGCAGCCCAACATCGCTTATAATAAGCGGACCTGGCAACACTGTAGCCATCCTTAAGAAGGCATTTGGACTGGTGTCCTGCTGTGTACACGTTGGGCGGTGGAGCCAGAAGAGCGCTCATGGTGGCAATGTGCTGCTCTGCCCCCCTATACCATGCTGTCACGGGCGCTCACTTTTATTGACTTTTTTTTTTAAGCAATCCAGCGTAGAGCGCTGCTAACCGCATGAGTTTGGGGCGGCTGACTCTGGTAGGATCCCCAGATCCGGCTACACATCTGGTGTCGAATCTTGATCAGGCAAGAGCCGGCCCAATCACCAGCGCTGATTCTATAGGTAAACAGGTTACATAGAGCCAGGGAGCGTTGTAGGTTTTGGGCATTAAGTGTGTTGTACTCACCTGTGTTTTCGTTTGCAGCTCCTATAACGAAGTGTTGTCACACATCACTGGTCCAATCAACCTGCTGGAGCATATATGTATATTACGTTCCTCGTCAGGTGTGTTGGGAGAAAGGCTTCTCTATCAGCTCGCCTGTACAGCCTGAGACTTTCATATGAAAATAGAATAAGACATTTAAGCCAAGTAACACATGCAATAGAGCCACCCAGTAGCCATCACTGGAAATTCACCTCTGGTTTAGTGCAATATGAGCAAAGTATTGTGGGTATGCATATTAGCCAAAATGCAAGCTTTTGCTCCAGAAAAATATCTTTATCTTACAGAGTAGTGCCGTTTTTATACACGGTTTCTTCAACCCATTACAGACAGTTCTCAAAGATGCAGACAACTGCATACCGAGTTCACCCTTATTAGGAGTCATCAGTGCAGTATTTAGTCTGACTTGCGGTTTAAGAATTGGGGCATGTTTTGCAAACACCAACAACTATGTTATATATGGCAAGATTTGAACACTTACCACACACTTGCATGCTTTAAATAATGACTTTGAATGCATGCTTTAAACCATTACTTTTAATGTCATGCGGTGTATGTTACCATTGGCTACTAACGCTGGCTATTGCACGGACCTTTCCCGATTGGATGTACTAAAATCGACAGTGGGGCTTTGGAGCAATTTCTTCCCAAGCCGATTTGTTTTAACTAGTCAGTCCCTGAATCTATTGGCACATATACCATACATGGTTTGTTCACACCCTACGAACGTGAGATAACCTTTCCCCCATAAATCTTGTATTGTCTTTGCATAACCGGGCGCGTGCACTTCAGAACATCTAGATCTACACGTATAGTTTATAGCCCCGATACAAAGCACTAATCGACTGGCTACATTTGCTTAACTGTGTTATTGTTTTTAGAGAACTGTATGCTGAAATTGTTCACAAGTAGTTAAAGGGGTAAGTAGAGTAGTTCTTTGATCTATAAACCAGTCCCGGTGCTGTTGCTTTTTGCATTCTTTGGATAAGTCTAATAAAATGTTTGCTGGGAGTTGAGAGGGAACATTTAGGAGAAAAGTCATGTGGAAAAAGCTGGCCTTACAAACTAACCTCTAGGGTTGCTTCTTAACATAAAATGTAAGCAAACTCGGTCACAAACAAACCCATATAGCTAGCTGTTAATCACAAGAGTAGTATAGAGATGAAATCAATGCAATTAAAGCTTGTTTCAAACCATCTTTTTTCAGGAGTCTTGTGAAATAATGGTAGGCGGGTTATGCTTTCAAGTATGGGTTGAGCGACTTCCAGAGTTAGGAGGCCTGGGCACTCTGGCAAGTTACTAGAAATTGTACATACAACAAAGGATTGTGATTTAAAGTGGTCTACTTGCTTTGTCAGTATGGTTGATAGTTTCTCTGAGTTCTTTAGTGTGCCCCCACACCATGCAATAGTCTCTACAGGGTTAGTGCCCTAGTCACTCTTATAACTTAGCTTTTCCTTGACTTGTGCCCTGGCCAATTGTCTGGTTTGACTTCTCCCCGGGTTAGTGGCCAGCCACTCCTCTGGCTTCTGTTAAAGTATTTGTGACCAGGGGTGGTCTGGCCCATCGTGGGAACTCTGCAGAGTTCCCAGGAAGGCCTCTGCACCCTGGGCCTCTTTAGTGTGGTATTTCAAACATGTTTTATATGAAAGGGCTAGGCTTGCTGAACATGTGTAATATGGGGCGACTTTGAACATTATTTCCAGGGACTCTTTTAGTCCGCAGTCCACACCTATTGGTTACTGACTCCATCTCTCTTCTGTTCCCTGGCCCTTGGTCCACCTTTTCTTCCTCAGCCTTTTCCTTGGTCAGGGCCTCAGCCTTTCTTTTTCTCCCTTTTTGGTCCTGGCACCTTTTGGTGGCTGAAGCCACCAAATGTTGCCAAACATTGCTAAAAAAGAAAGGGACTCCAAGAAGCAGTCTTGTGATTGGCATGTAATGCTGTGCCATACAAATGCCAATGCACAAAGTGTTAATTTCTGTTGTGCTACTTGGATGTAATCCAATAGTGGCTTGTTTAATTATCTCCCAATCAGAGGCTGACCGGCCCCCGCAGGGGGCGCTAGAGGGACAGCCTACATAGCGGGCTGTCCCCTCTGGCCACCCCCTTCCGGTTGCTGGTCATGCCTCTCCTCTTCCTCCCACCTCAGCAAGGCAGAAGAGGCGTCCCCGGGGACCTGGCTTCCGGTCAGATCTCCCCGGGGACACTTATAAGGGCGGGAGCGGCAGGCCATCAGTCTTTTGCCCTGCAGCTCCCGCCTGGTGTTAATCCCCACCCACCCACGCCTGATAAGTAAAGTCTTGGGGCAAACAAGTTGAAGGTCGGTAAGATTTGGAGTGTAACCAAAAGCGCTGTCAGCTTGTGCCAGTGGCATATATGGGACAGTGTCCTACTGGTAGTAACCAATGTTCTCCTGGTAGTAACAAGAAGCGTTGTCAGCTTGTGCCAGTGGCATATATGGGACAGTGTCCTACTGGCAGTTAATACGTGCAGACCGGTAGTAGAGTAGGATCAGGGTGAGGCTTTCGCATCATCAATAGGAGTAATAAGGTGAACAGAGTTAATTAGTTTAGTGTGTTGTATGAGTTGTTCCTAATTTTATCTTCTCTTGTTATAGGCGGAGTATCGGGGCGGTCCTAGCCAATGAGGGACTTCACGCTGCAGCTACAGCGGCTCGGGAATGGCCGGGCTCGAGCCGATCCCTCGACGGGCACTGACTCCCTTACTTAGGTCTTTATGCCAACAATCTCCTGGTCAGTGCCCCTGAGTGTCCTGCTGGTAGTACCAGTGTAGCTGGAATAACCAGCAGTTTTTGTCAGTTTGGCCAGTGGCTAAAGAGGTGACATGGTTCACCCGTATCTGACTTTTTTTTGTGATGTGGCTGGGACCGTCCCAAGTTGTCTTGCTCCAAATAAACTTCCAAAGAACTTTAAAAAAGTTGTCTGTGTATTCATTTCAATGTGCTATTATTCTGACCAAAGGAGGTGGGGGTGTCCAATGGGGATCTCCCCGCTAAGTACTACTGATACATGCCACGTGTCTGTGACACTTTCGACGCTGTAACCGTGGAATGACCTGATCTCTATTGAAGATGCAGGCCTGCCTTATCACGACTGGGAGAGGGCAGCCATTTTATCGTTCTCCGTAGGATGTTTCCCCTGCCGTTTGTTTAGTTTTCGTGTCGTGTGGAAGACTGATGTATTGCAGCTGCTTGACGACATGAACTCAGGCATGTGGTGGCTTACTCGGCATGACAAAGCCTTCCCGGCCACGGTCGCCAGTCCCAGCCCACATAAGTCCAGGCATGAGCTGTGGGGTAGGATCCCGGGCTCTGCTGTTGCCAGTGCCTCTGCGTTGGAATCTGCACGAGAGCGCTGCCTGTTGCACCTAGCCAGCCAAGGGGTTAAAGTCGTGTTGCTGTAATAGGATTTCCGAGTGGTGGCTCAGTGTGCCTGTTAGTGCGAGATGAAGAACAGGCGCTGCAGTGCCATGGCGAGCTCCAACTGACTTGGAGAAAGACCCTCTTTCCCGAATTACACCTTTATTTCTCTGTAGTTTCTTTTTCACCACTCCTCCCCCCCTTCTTCCCTACCCTCAAGTCCGATGACGACACCTCCAATTACGACGAACCGGAGAAAAACGTGCATGTGTTAGCCACACCGTGCCAGCTGAGCTAGGTTGGCCAACTTTTTGAGATCCTGTTGCAGGACACTTGCCCTCAAGGCGGTGATGACGTCATAGTGGCAATCAAGTTTGGCCCACCCCATTTGTAATTTAAACAATTTGTTAATGGCTCTTAACACCCGGCTTTATTGCAATGCAAACGGTTTGTCCTTGGGAGGTGATGGTCATGACCACAGGAACAAAGCTTTAGCATTGGAATGATGACAGGTGTCAGAGCGTGAGCAGCAAGACTGGATGGAACAGCAGCAGCAGCTCCACCTGCAGCCTTAAAAAAGGAGCCGGCCCGCGGAGACACCCAGAGAAAGAAAACTGCAGGCAGCAGCGCCGTGGTTTGTAGATGGCCACTTCAGTTTGCAGTGTGTCTGTGCTGGACACACGTTGTCCTGACTTGCTGTCTCCGAGAGTCACAGTGCAGGGAACAAAGCAAGTTGGGACAAATACAGGACGATCCTGCAAAATATGGGACAGTTGGCCACCCTAAGCTGAGCCCGGCAGGTTCTTCGGACAGAGATTTGCCATTATTTATTTTTTTGTTCAGCAAGATTTTGGGGACTCTATTGCTGTTCAACCTTTATGGAAGCTGTCAACCATCTATTAGGCTCACGCCAATCGGGCTTCTGCCCCCTTCATGGCACCGAAACAGCCCTGATAGACCTCAAGACCAAAATTGACGAGCTGAAGGACAATGGAAAATCAGCTATGCTACCCCTCCTTGACCTATCGGCGGCCTTTGACTTGGTAAATCATGCTGTCTTATGCAATCACCTCAGCACAGCCGCCCATTTCTCAAGTGACGCCATATCCTGGGTGCAATTATTCCTTGCCAACCGTACAATGAGAGTCTTCTCCCCCCTAGCAGCCGCCGATCCCATACAAGTTTCCTGCGGCGTCCCCCAAGGATCCTGTGTATCTCCTACGATGTACAACATCTTTACCAAGCCCTTATTCAACAAGTTGGACCGACTGGGTGTTATCTACACAAATTATGCTGATGACACTCAGATCCTCATCCCCCTTTCGGGCAACTATGCCGAAGATTCGGCCTTGGTAAACAAGATATATCTCCTCATTCAGGCATGGGTGGCATCCCATGGCCTCTGCCTGAATGACGACAAAACGGAGCTGCTAATCCTTGGTACAGAGACAGCAATTCAAAAACTTGACCCCAACTATACCTCTTTTAACATCGACAACAATGTCATTAAAGTGATGCCTGCAGTCAAAACCCTAGGGGTGTATCTTGACTCAGCACTCACTTTCAAGAAGCAAATCAATACCCTAACATCCTCCACAGCGTATACCTGTAAATTAATCCGAGCGTGCAGACCTTTCCTACCCGAGACCAGCTGCATCACACTGGCTAATGCACTAATCATATCCAGATTGGACTATTGCAACACTCTGCATGCAGGATCAAACAAATACATGCTCGATAAACTACAAATGCTCCAAAATAACGCCTTAAGAGCAGCCTTAAACATCCCATCCAGAAATCATATATCCGCCGCCAGAAGAAACATCCACTGGTTAAAAATTAAGGACAGGATTACCCTAAAAACCCTCTCCCTCACATCCAAATACCTCAACAACATAGCTCCTCCTTACCTGACAGAAAGAATTACCAAGAGATCGTCTAACCGTCCCACTAGAAGGGCCAGCGTAGACACCTTAATGGTGCCCAGATACAAAAAAAGTACTGCCGGCGGCTCCAGCTTCCCAGTCATAGCAGCCCAAATCTGGAACAGACTCCCTGCCAATCTCAGAGCTGACCAACCCTACCCAAGCTTCAGACGCCAGGCCCTCACCTGGCTACGTACTAACGACACATAACCTGACTGAACAACCTGCCCTCCTGACTATGCCATCTATGTTCACACGCTTGCCTCGTGCTTATCTCATCTTGCCTTAATGTTTTCACCTTACCTACATTTGTAAATATATGTCTCAACTGTTTTTACTTATGCATCACCTTGTAACCAAGTTCTCAAGTATTCTTGTAATATCTGCGCCCTTCTACCTTCGGGTTTGGTTTTGCGCTATATCAAATAAACAAACAAACAAACAAGGATTGGGGGAAGGTATTGTAGTACCACTGGCCTTCATGCTCGTTTTTGGGGGAGCTGCATGTGTTCTCTCACTCTGTTGAATCTCTGCGTTTTACATCGAGTTTAGCGTTCCGCAAAGATATTTACACATTTTCCTTATCACTACGACTGCAATTAAATGAAAATGGTGATTTTGTATTGTGATTCTATCCGTGGTGTATTGTGAGTTCCAACTTGAGGGGGTAGGAATGTGAGGCAGTCACTTTGCACCTCAAGGCAGGTGCATCTGTGCTGGAGATAGTGTACAGAAAGGGAACTGTATTGGTATTGGAAAAGAGCTTTATGGGGCCCTATTTCTGGAATTCTCAGGATGGTCCATGCTAGAAATCTAGAGTAATAGCATGGCCGTGGGAAGGATCTTGGTATTGGAAAAATATTTGAAACTACAAGCAAGCCAGGCGTTCCAGCCACTGTGGTTCTCTGCACTCCCATTGTTGAAGTAGCTTCAGGTAGCGAGACAGACAGCAGTGCTGTGTTGAAGTGCCATAATTGAAGTGCGGGCTCTGCTTCAGGTCTGGGTGGGTGTGCATTAACAGAACTATTCAGTGGTCAAATTCGAAAAAAATTATTGAAATTGGAAGTTTGTAGATTATTTTAATTTATTTCCAGAACTAGAAAAGCAGGACATTGACAAAGTTACTCACCATAGTGACTAACTTAATCCTAGTCCATAGTCCCCACTCCCCCATACTTGTTGAACATTCTGTCGGAATAGCATCAATAAATTAACTTTTTTGTCCTCCTTTTATTTTTACACAGGGCCACAGCACGTGACCGCAGCCCCGCCTCCCTGAGCTCTGCCCGCGCATCGCCCTTCAGTCCTATTCTATCGCCAGGTCCAGGACCATTTACCAACAATAGAGGATACTTATTAGAGGGGCGGCAGGCGGGCGTATGGAGGAAAGGGTACTATGGACCAGGAGTAAGGTAGTCACTATGGTGAATAACTTTGTCTTACTCCTACGTACCGTCTCCTTTCCCCCATACTTGTGGGAGATTCCCAAGCACAGACCATAGGAACTATGGGTGGATGGAAAATACCTTATTGGAACACATTTTTAAGAACTGCCTGGCCGAATTGGGCATCAGCCCGAGAGCTCAAGTCAAGACAGTAATGTCTGCAAAAAGCTGATGGGGAACCCCAAGTAGCAGCCTTGGATACGGACTCCGAAGGGACGTATTTTAGGAAGGCAACTGCAGCTGCTTTGCCACGAACCAGATGTGCATGAATGCCCTTTGGGGGCTGAAGGCCTTAAATGTTGTAGGCCTCGGAAATAATACATGAAGCTATCCAATGAGAGATGGATGCTTTCGAGGCTGGTTTCCCTTTTGGGTCACCAAACATAAAGAGTTGTGGAGAACTTCAAAGTTCGCTTGTTCTGTCGACATAGAACTTCAGAACACATCTGATTGTGTAAAACCCTCTCGGCATTGGAGACCAGGTTCGGGAAGAAAACCGGTAAAGATATTGACTGGTTTAAATGGAATTCTGAAAACACTTTGGGAAGGAAAGACGGGTGAGTGCGAAGCACAACCTTATCCTTGTGGAAAGTTAGGAACGGATGTTCGACAGAGAGCTTATTCATTTTGCAGATGTCACTGTAATCAAAAAGGCCACCTTCCAAGAAAGGTACTTGAGCTCACTAGTGGACATGGGTTTGAAAGGCTTCAGATTCCATTTGGGACGACGTGCCAGAACCGGTGCGAAAAGATGAAGAAGAATTGGAAAATGTCTCTTGATGAATGGGTTAGCCAGTGAAAAAGAGCAACTTTCTGTGGACAGATAAGTCGCAATGGTGAATAAATATGTCCTGCATGATAAGCCATGGATGCCAGAGGCTGCAAGGTCAGATACAAAAGACAAGACACATTCGATAGAAGCCTGTCTAGGATCAAGGTCTTTAGCTAGACACCAATGACAAAAACTGAGCCACTTGCTCCTGTATTGAGCTCTCGTATAGGGCTTTCGTGCCGCTTGAATTATATGCATACTGTCCTCAGAGAGGTTAAACTGCGCTAACGATCGTAACTCTGGCACCAGAATGCCAAGCTGAATGATTGTGGGGAAGGGTGCCACAAGTCGTGATTGCTCTGGTGAAGGTGGTCGAGAATCTGCTGCCACCTGATGAGGGAACACACGGACAGGTGCTATAATTCCGAAAAACAGAACCTGGTTGGCCACTAAGGAGCTATGAAGAGGAGAGTGCAGTTCAATGCACTCCTGAGTTTCCAGAGTTACCGATGCATTAGTGGCAAAGGAGGGAAAACGTAAGCTTTCATGTTGTCCCACGCAATCTCGAGGGCATCTTCCAAGGAAGACATCTGCGCCCGTCCCTGGAAGCATCAAGAGGAAGTTTTCCCGTTTCGATGATGTTGCAAAGTGGTCCACCACTGGAGAACCCCATTTCTGGAAGATCTTGTTGAGAACATCAGTGTTCATCTCCCACTCTTAACTCGCTGCAAACTGGCGGCTGAGGGAGTCTGCAGCCACATTGATGTGACCTGGAATGTGCCCAGCTTGAAGCCAGACATTGTGTTGGAGAGCCCAATTAAACATTTGGATAGCAAAGTCCACCAGAAGGGGAGACATGGTGCCCCCCTGTGTGTTTATGTAGAACATTGCTACAGAATAGTCCATGAAAATTCGAACCACACTGCTAATGAGAGTTGAAAAGATTTGTGCGCCAGAAAAACTGCTAGGAGCTCCAGGTAATTGATATGGAACCGCCTGTCCTGAGGTGTCCACAAATCGTACAACTCGAGTTGCTGCAGTGTCGCTCCACACCCGAGAAGGGAGGAGTCTGTAGTAACCGTTGCTGGTGGGCAGGGCTCCTGGAAGGATGTCCCCACTGAAAGGTTGCTGGCGGACGACCATCATTGAAGATCGGCCATCATGCAGGATGGGACTGGAATCCTCTTGGAGTCTGGAGCCGTAGCCTGGAACCAGCAGCTCCGAAGAGCAAACTGAGTGCGCCTCATTTTCAGGCGTGCAAGAGGTAGAGCTAACATGCAAGAGGCCATGAGGCCCCAGAGTCTCTGGAACCACCAGGCCAACATGTGGGAGGACTGTAGGAAGAGTTGGCACGTGGCTGAAAGGTCCGCAATTCTGTCCTCCATCAGGAACACTCTGGTACCGACGGTATCCCAACAGGAACCGAGAAAGATGATGTCTTCAGATGTCCATCAGTTCACTGACAGCCCAAGATGGAACAGGAGCTAAAGGAGTGACAGAAGATTGGCCGTAGTAGCCTGTGGGCAAGGACTGCGCACAAGACAATCGTCCACGTATGGATATACATGAACCCCCTGCAGTCTGAGGAAAGCTGCGATGCCCACCATCATCTTCATAAAGACATGCAGTGCCGAGCTGACACCAAACGGAAGCACACGATACTGGAAGTGTTCCATTCCCACAAAGAACCGCAGAAACGTTTGATGCAGGCTTCACATCAGGATATGCATGGAGGCATCTTCAAGGTCTACCACACTGAGCCAATCGCCCTTCCGGAGAGAGTACTTTATCTGGAACGGTGTAATGATCTTGAATTTCTCTTGGGGTAGAAAGAGATGCAAGTTGGAGAGGTTGAGGATAGTGCACAGGCCAGCCTGGTTGGGTTTGGGCACTTTAAATGGACAGGAGTACTAGCCCTTTCCTTCACAAGGGAACAGGTTACACTGCTCTGAGGTCTAGAAGTCTCTGTACCTCGGCTCTGAGGGAGGGTGATCCAGTCTGCTGGAGAGGAGCGTGTGGTAGGGGGCAGGGGCAAGAGGAAGCCTGCCCAGGCGACGGAAAAAACCCATCAGTCCTCTGTGATGGCCTGCCACGCCTCCAGATGAGACACAATTCGTCCTCCAATGGGAGTCTCGTGCGACCGATGGGAAATATCATTTAGATATTTTATCGGCGGGGAGATCACCCGTTGCTGAAGAGGAGGCTGTTGACTGAGAGAAAAACTAGCCACCTTGCCTTTGTGGTTTATGGCGGGGGCCACCAGTGGGAGCCTCTGCACGGCATGCACAGCGGTCCTAAAAGCCTCTAAAACCAGAGAAGGACCTTGTTTGAGACCGCGGCCTCTGAGTATAAGGTGCCTTGGCTGGGGCTTTCGCAAGGACCGATAATGACTTGGCAGTTTGAGTGCTTGCCTTGGTCTTTGTGAGTTCCTCATCCGTGGAGGAGTCGAACAGTTCTTTACCCTCGAATGTGAGATCAAGCATCTTGTCCCAAACCTCGTTTGAAAACTTTGTAGCATGCAGCCACGCTTGGCGGGAGATGTCTCCTCCGACCATAATGCCTTGAGCGCAGGTGTCTACATGACGGGCCGCAGCCTTAAGTAGATCTTGCGCCACAACTCTGGCATCGGATAAGCCGCCCTTAAAGTCTTTGAGCCTATCAGGAGGAATTCATTCCTGAAACTCTGCAAGCTCCTTCCACAGCTTGACATTAACAGCCTCCAGGATAAGCTCGGTATTAGCCTGACGCAGCTGAAGAGCCAAGAAACTTGTCCTCTTTGGAAAGGATCTGAGAAGCTGCAGTGGAAGATGTAGAGGCCGGCTTCGATTGCTGCCACCATCGTCGATGAGGGGAGTGGACATGCAGACAAGGATAAGTTCTCAGACGCATGTAGCTTGTAGCAAGCGTCAATTTTCTTGTTCAGGTATTGCCCGGAATTAGGTTTTTCCGAGGCCTTGCGGCCAGGACATCCTTTTGAAGGAACAGGCCAGGGCACTCCTGTGTACACAGCTTAATGGCTCCAGAAAGTACCCCTTCTTGTGGAGCCGGTAGCTCGGGTATTGGGATGTCTAGCAACGCCATAATATCCACCACCCGGTCGTGAAAAGCTCTAATAGAGCGTGGCGGGTCATCACTGTCCTGGTCCACTTGATCCTCATCTGGTGAGGCGGGAGCAGAAACCTGAGCTGGCAAACTTGATGCCTCAGGCCTTGAGGGCAGGGTTGACTGTGCAACAGAAGTCTTATCTATCCACAGGAGAAAGTACAGGAAGAGGAGGCAGTAGAGGAGGAGGCCCCACAGCAAGTGGTGTAGGAGGTGGCACTACCGGAACCTGCAGAGGAATTGCCGGAGCATGGGCCGGTTCATGCAGCTTAGGATAGATTTCCTTAAATAAATCCTTAAAGTACGCCTTCATGGGATCAGTATGCATCAGCGTCCGAAACTTGCCAAAAAACGTATGCTCAGAAGAAGGTCTAGGCACTGGAGTGGGCAGAGGCCGCTCAGAAGGGGCATACCCCCACGATCGCAAAGAGGGTGGTTGCTAAAATGGTCCTCCACCAACTGGACCGATGTAAACCAAAGGAGCGGGTGTAGGAGGGAGCAAGACTGTGTGCGGCAGCAGAGTCCAAGCACTCCAGTCTATTGGTAGGCGGAACAGGTTCTTGTTATCCACAAAACCTGGAAAAGGCTGCTAAGCCCCAAAGACAGGCCCCTCAGTACCAGCCGTTGTGAACGTTGGTGTGAGAGAGGTAGACAAAATAGCCGCCATGGACAGCAGGGGTTGGACCACCTTTTTGTTAACGCCCGAGGTTAACTGCGTCACAGGTGCCAGTGAGACTGTGGTCACCACAGGGGAATCGGGGGACTTATGTTTAATTTGAGTCTTGTGACAAAGAACCTCAGCAGAGCCAGTGCTAGCAGACAGAGTGTTTCTGCGACTCCTTAGAGACTGCTGATAAATTAGCCTCCAATGGGGGATCCTCAGCGGACCCGGTACTCAAAGACTTAAGGTGTTTAACAGGCTTCTTTGCCCCCTCCGCAGGATCGGTTCGACCTTGGGTCCGAGTGTGGGAAGGTTTAGAGTCACCCCCTGAAGCCAAAGCCCTCATAGGGGGCCCCTCAATCTTGCTGGTCTTAGATATAGCCCCAAGATGGGGAACCTCAGGGGTAACCCCAGTACGTTTAATCACCTTGACAGGAACCTCAAGCCGAGACTCGGAACACTTAGTTCCAGAAGTGGGAACCTCGGGGCTGATCCCGGTGAAACCAGCTCCAGAAGTACTGGGCCTTACTTTAGCCCCCAAAAGGGAAACCTCAAATGAAGATCCAGTCCTGGCAGCCCCTTTGCAGGGAACTCTGGAGTGTCGATTAGATCCCTTTCAGGATGCCTCAGGGAGATCCCTGATAACAGAGCTACTTGAGCCCCTCGCAGACCCCGAAGACCCTGAGAAGAAGTCCCCTGGCCGGGGTGCCCTAAAAAGGAATTAACTTACCAGTCGCTTCCTTTTTTCTTCAATGAACTGCTGTAAATGGTTCCATGTGTTAATATCCCTGCAAAAATATTGCCATACAAAAATAGTGCCATATTTTTGCGGCGATATTAAACCATGGAACCTGCGGGGGACACCCCTGCAAACCCCATAATTTTTTGAATGGAGCGGCGGACAACCCCGCATCCCATGGTCCCAATAACCACATAAATTATCCCCACTAATAATATCACCTATGGCCTTACCCCACGACCATATATATGGCGTTATTATTGGTGGGGATAATATTATCTGATGCCCTGTAAATGTGGTGGAGGAATCCACTGGAACACCTCCGCCCACCTGACAAGCTGACGCTGGAGTGCCCGTACAGAGAGGGAGTCGCAGTAGAAGCACAAGTCCCATCGGTGTCTGGGCCTAAGCACTCCAGGCAAAGAGAGTGGGGATCTGGCCTCACGAAACAGCATTCGCACGATAAACAGGATATGAATCTCAGACACTCTGGCATAGACGGAAGAAAGATGTCTGTAGAACGGGAGCAGGAAAATGAAGGACAAGGGAACAAAAGGGTAAATATTGGCTGAGATGCTAGTGCATCCGACCCGACCGCGCGGAGAAAAGGACTGAAGGGCGATGCGCAGGGCAGAGCTCAGGAAGGGGGGGCTGCGGTAACATGCAGTGGCCCTGCGTAAAAATAAAAGGACAAAAAAGACATTTTTTGGATGCTATTAAAAAGTGCTATGGTCCTGTCCCGAAGGACGAATATTCCACAAGTATGGAGGAAAGGGGACGGGAGTTTGAGTGGTTCAGGTCTGAGGTCCATTGGCCAGTGTCTATATACAGTGCTGGAATATTACAGCATGATATATGATATGATAGGTTATTTATAATGCACTTAATACCCGGGGGTTTCTAAGCGTGGACCTGGGGATCGAATCTGTTGTCCTCCGTGTCATCTTGCTTTGAAGGCGAGCACAATGACCATGAGCTATCCTGCCATGTAAATCAGTCAGACTTTTTTGGCATACAAAACAGTCTGTTCACAGGCTCGGAGCAAGAGTAAAACGAAATTGCATATTTAACGACAATTTACAAGCTAGCAGTCATGGAAAGGCTGCAGGATTTGAGTAGCCAGTGAGGGAAGGTAGGCCTGGAAAATGGTTCACAATCTTGTTTTCTGTGGGAGTTCTGTTCTTTTTCCTGCCCCCTCCCTTTCATGCAAACAAGGCACTCTGGATGTGATGTCAGTTTTGTATACTTGAATTATTTAGGTATTATCCTTCAGCTATATTGGCTCCTTCTTCACAGCACCCTTTTTGGTTTTGGTGCATTTTGGTGGCTATTGCTCTATTTGCCTTCCTTCTCATTGTCTTGCACACCAGCGCCCCTTATCGCATCCTCCTTGGAAACTTTGCACTCTCCACCCAGGTACATATAAATGCATAATGCAAAAAACAGAAGTAAATCCCCAAACTATTGGCATTGCCAATGCTCACTGTAGCTTTAGTTTTTCTGTTCTGTTCCCGTAAAAGTGATTCTCTCTGACTTTTCCTTGGCCAGAGTTTCAGTCTTTCCTTTCCCCACTTTCTCTTTGACCAGGACTTCTACCTTTTCTCCATCTGCTCTCTTTTGCTTGAGGTTTGAGCTTCTCTCTCTTTACACTTTCTCTTAGGGGAGAGCCTCTGCCTTTACTTTTGCTGCCTTTTCACAGGCCACATCCTCTGGCTGTTCTCAGGCCAAAGCATCTTTCTTTCACCTCTGTGGATAAGTTGAAGGGCTTACCCCCTCAAAGGTATTCTTCTCTTCCACTGTCCTACACTCCCTAGGTCTTCTCTTTCTCTCTGCCTTCCTACACTTTCTGGGATTTCGCTTTCACTCCACCTTGCCAATTTTCTTTTACTTCACCATCCCCCGCTTCACCAGGTTTCCTCTTTCTCTTTCCATTCCTCCACTTCGCAGCTTCTTTCCCCTGACTGTCCTCCACTATCCTTATTTTACAGTCCTCACTTCTCTGGGGATACTATTCCACAATGCACAGTCCTCCTTTCTTATTCAAAAGCTCATGAGGTCATATATCTAATATTTCAGGTCACAACTGAGCACTGCAACGCTCCCTTTCCCTGCTGTCTGGGAGCTGTTTTTTATGTCAGTTTAAAATGAATAGCTTTTTCCTGGCAGATCGAAAGTTCGGATGTTCAGGGCAACGCCGCAGGCACCCGGCGAGGCCTGGTAACCTGTGCCCCATGGCAGTCAGGCAGGGGAGAGGGGGAGGCCAGTGCTCCCCCTCTCTACCATCAAACTACAAAGGCGACGTGCAGTCGCCGAACAGGGAAACACAGAGGGAAGGGCAAGGTGTTAATCAACACCTTGCCCTCCTCCCACAGGGATACAAAGCACCAAGGCCCCCATAGACAGGAAGTAGGCAGGGGAGCAAGTCTTAGGCACCATAAGGTGCAATTTGTTGTCGGCATCAGCCGGGCAGGGGGCTGGCACCACAGCCCCCCACCACACAGAAGGAACCAGGGGACAGTCCTATATAAGGAGTTGCCTTGGCAGCAGAAAACAGAATCAGTTTGTGGTCTCTGCACGGGGACCCACACCAAAGAGTACTCTGTGCACTCAGTCGCTTCTTTTTCCCAGAACCCTCCCACCCTAGGAAAAAGGATGAGAAGAAAGAGAAAGAAGACAGGTCACTATACGGTGACCAAACTGTCGTGGAACAAGAATGGCGGCACGGGCTAGAGGGGGTAACCTCGGGATCCGATGCTCAAAAGTACAGCATATTATGGTTACTGTAATTATGATTGTCTGTTATGACCATAACTGTGAACGGCCCACAGCCTTTTATTGCCAGCACTTGCCCAAATGTCTGCGCATTGTCACCCAGGTCATGTTACCACTCTGCCTGCATATGGGTCCACTGGTTATGCCTGAGCATGCTCAGTGGCAAGGATGTCCTAACTCTGTAATAACAGTCTTTATGTAAATCGGCCACTATTTGGGATTTGTTTTGTGCGTGGTAGTCCTGTTTTGGCTTTTCCCATCTGCCTGCAGGAATTCACCTTCTTGGAATCCGGTCTAGCTGCCCGTGAATTAAGAAGGAAAAAAGTCCTTTTGTTTGACTGGGAAGATGGAAAAACCATTCTCCTGAATCCAGTGGGTGCTTCCTATTCCGCAACTGTCCACCTACAGAATGTATAACCCTTAAGGTTTGGGTTCTATGAACCTTTGCTGCCCTTATTTTGACCAAATGCATTTTCGCAAAATTTTGCATTTTATTTGCATCAAAATGCAGAGGGACACCTCCACCCGCCCGTGCACCTTCCCTTTATAACCCCATCCCCCAGCCCTATATATATACCCGACCCCTCTTACCATCTGAATTTTGCTGGCAAAAGAAAATGTTGACAAAGTAAATAATCAGTGAAAATGCATTCAGCGAAAGTGGGCTATACAAAGGCTTGTAGTGTTGTATTAGTCCAGTGCAACGTGAAGATTCCAACATGTCTGGTGTTACGAAGAACTCTATAGCAACAAGCATAGGCAATACAAGAGGTGTGTGTTACAGTAAGGCCATTATACTCCCCCGCCCCCCCACTTGATTGTGTTTATGGCGTTGGCAACATGCACAGGCAATCCAAGAGGGGTGTGTTACAGTAAGACCATGGTACCCCCCCCCCCCATTTATTCTATTTCTTATTTTTTTTTTATTTATTCGTATTTGTTAAGCGCACAGAAACAGCCCTGAAGCATCGTGGCTGGTTACAATAAGAAAGCGAAACTTAGTTACATCCTAGAGGCATACACGCATGCAGGTTTCTACAATAGAAAAACAATAGCAACATGTGTATGTTTGGCTGTGGGTAGTGGAAGCTAGTTGAAGAGAGAGGTTTTGAGTTTTTTTCTAAAAGTTGTAAGGGAGCATTCTGCTCTTAGAGCGTGAGGGAGATTGTTCCAGAGTCTAGGTGCTATGTAGGGGAAACCCCGACCTCCCGCTGTAATCTTGTTGATGTGTGGTACCGTGAGTTGGTTGGTGTAGCAAAGTCTTGTAGGTCTGGATGAGGCCGGTCTGTGAATAGTGTCTGAGAGATAAGGTGGTGCAGTGTGATGGATGCATTTGTGGGTAGTGGTCAGAACCTTGAAAGTGATACATTCTTTGACAGGGAGCCAGTGAGCGGATTGTCTTGCATGTGATATGTGGTCCCTTTTGGAGATGCTCAAGGCTGCTCTCAGAGCGTTGTTTTGTGTGACTTGCTGTTTGTTTAGGTTTTTTTCAGAGGTGCCGGCTAGGAGAGCGTTACAGTAGTCAAGTTTCGAGCCTATGGTAGCTCTTGCTATTGATAGGCAGTTTTCTTTGGTGAGGAATGGTTTGATGGCGTTTATGAATTTGGTGCTTAGCGCTGATGCAGAGACAATGGCATTGACTTGTTTGTCCATAGACAGGGTTGCATCAATGTAGACCCCTAGCGTTTTTACAGAAGATAGGACTGGGATAGTGCAGTTGTCGATGTTAATATTGACATAGTGGCTATCTAGCCTGGCGAGCGTAGACTTATGGCCGAAGATCAGGATTTCAGTCTTATCCCCGTTAAGAGATAGGCCGTTAGTGGCCATCCAGGCTTGAATAGTTGCGTATATGTGTTTTAGGGCCAGGGCGTCTGTGTGGTATGAGCCAGTTAGGGGGAGGAGCACTTGGGTGTCGTCTGCGTAGTTGGTGTAGGCGATCCCAAGTGCATCCAGTTTATCGAAGAGAGGCTTTGTAAAGAGGTTGTACAGCGTAGGTGCTGTACAAGAGCCTTGTGGAACACCGCAGTGAATTATGGATGGTGTTGCGTTGGATGTGTTTGAAAATACTTTCATGGCCCTCCCTTCTGAAAAGGATGTTATCCATGAGGTGGCTTGGTCTGAGAAATGTGCAGAGTGGGAGAGGTGTGAGGTGAGGGTC
The DNA here is from genome assembly GCF_040938575.1 of Ambystoma mexicanum. Lineage (NCBI taxonomy): Eukaryota > Metazoa > Chordata > Amphibia > Caudata > Ambystomatidae > Ambystoma > Ambystoma mexicanum. The sequence goes on along the minus strand of NC_090926.1, from coordinate 916,513,049 downwards.
TTGTGGTCCACTATGTCGAATGCCGCTGAGAGGTGAAGGAGAAGGGCGGGTTTGCCTGTGTCCAGTTTCTTAGTTATTTGGTTTTTAAGGTCCAGCAGAGCAGTCTCTGTTCCGTGGCCTTTGCGGAAGCCTGACTGTCTAGTACCAAGGATGGAGTTTGATTCAAGGTATATTTGAATTTGCCTGTGTGCCACTTTATCTAGAATTTTGAGAAGGAAAGGGACTGTCATTATAGGTCTGTAGTTGTTGGGCAGCGTGGGGTCGAGAGTGGGCTTTTTTAAAAGTGGGCGCACCCAAGCTTCTTTGAGGCTGTCTGGGACGGAGCAAGTTTTGAAAGAAGCATTAATGAATGCGGTAATGAGTGGGGCAAGTGGTTCAGCGCAGTCCTGATTAGCTTAGGAGGGCATGTATCGCCTTTGCAGGTCGATGGCTTCAGATGTTTCAGGATGTGCAGGACTTCTAGTTCTGAGACTTCATTGAAGGCAAATTTAGGGATGTTAGTGATTTTGCTAGAGGTTTGAGACTGTGAGTGCAAACTCTGTTTCGGTAGGGTATTGTAGTGGTCATGGATTTTGTTTTGTAGGAGGTCTATTTTGTTGAGCATGGCAGCTTGGATACTATTGCACCAAGCTTCGTCCTTAGTAATCTTGTCAGTGGACGTGGGAGGCACTGTGAGCTCTTTAAAGATGGAAAGAGTTCTCTTGAATGGGACTTAGAGTCTGATATTCGACGGTTGTATGACTCAGATTTGGCATTGAAGATGGCAGCTTTGTATTTTTTAGCAATGGCTTTGAATACGTTTTTGGTGATGTCGCACGGGTTTGCCTGCCAATCTTTGAGCGCCTGGCGCTTATTGGTACGCAATGCTTGGAGGTCCTCTGTGAACCATGCGTTTGAATGGAAGGATTTTTTTTCTTTTTTTTCTTCTAGGGGGGCAATGGAGTTTATTGCATTAGTGAGCGTATCCTTGAGAATGTCTGCTAAAATGTTAGGATCTTGCGAGAAGGGTGGGGCGAGGCATGAAGTGTTAAGAAGGGGGCGTAGATTGTCTGCAGTTAGTTTTTTGGAGCTTCTGGCTATGGTGGCAGATTTATGTACTAATGTTTTTTTGGTAGGTGTCGTGGGGATAGTGAATTTTATGCAACTATGATCTGTCCACGGGAGGAATGTGTTGGAGGTGATGGAGGAGTTGCAGTTATGGTCAGCCAGCCAGTCTAGAGTTTTGCCTTTAGTGTGGGTGGGCGATACAATTTTCTGTGTGAAGTCTAGGTTGGAGAGGTCCTTAAGGAAGGAGATTGCTGTTTTATCCTTGGGATCGTTATAGCCTAGATTAAGATCACCTAGGAGTATGGTTTTGGTGGATTTTTTTAAGTTTTCGCTAAGAATGTGATTGATTTGCCCTTGAAAATTGTCTGGGAGTCCAGGGGGCCGGTAGATGACGTGGATGTTGATGGTGGTGTTATGAGAGAGTGGTAGTTTGGCTGATAGTATGTCTGCATTCCCTTCCCAAGTGTGGGGCGTGGGTCTGATATGAAGGATGTCTTCATAGAGAAGGGCAACCCCCCCTCCTATTTTTATTGGTCTGTCTTGCCTGATGATGGAGTAACCTTCTGGTAGGGCTAATGTGATGGCGGGGCCTGATGCTTCATGTAGCCACGTCTCCGTGATGGCTAGCAGATCTAAGTCGAGGCAGGAGATAAGCTCATTTATTTCCAAGGCATGGGCATTGAGCGAGCGGGTGTTAAGTAGTGCGCATTTGAGTAGTGGTGTTGCCTGGATTCTGTTAGGAAGCTCTTGTTTTGTTTGTTTTTTTTTGTGCCTAGAGTAGGATGGCATGGATGATTTGGGGGTGGCATAATGTTGGTAGACGAGATGAGGTCATGAGGATTGCTGCGTGTGGTGTTGTGAGAAACGGCTGTGCGGGAGCCCAGTCTGAGGTTTCTGTATGATGTTGGAAAGTGGTGAGAGGAGAGGATTCTGGGTAGAGTCCGTGCCCTCAGCCTGGACAGTCTGATGCAACTGTTAGGTACATAGGTGTGAGGATTTGTGATGTCGGGACTGGAGTGAGTGGGTGTGGAGTAGGAGTTGGACGGCATCATGATGCTGGTGTTAAGTAGCCAGGGTGGTGTATACTGTCGTCCGTATTGTGCTGTGACGAAGAGTGTGCCTAAGAGTAGTAGTGTGTTCATTTGGTATTACATCCCTGATGACATGCTGGAGTACTTGGTTGTAAACAGGGAGGCGGAATGGGACAGTGGTGGTTCTGGTGGTGTGAGGCGCTAGCTGCCTATGGGATATCAGGTGATAGAAATATGCATAAAACATTCACTTTCTACAAATACATAAAGAGGCATTTCTAGTGATGAATATGATGTATACGCATTGCATTGTGAAACGTGCATAGGTCGTAGGTCTAAGGTAATGATATATAACGTAGGACACAAAATATGATTCTATAACCTTGAACACTAATCACTTTCTGGGGTCAATACGGAGCAGTCTTAGATGGAGTGTTTTACTCACGTGGGCCTAAAGTCCAGGAGAGCTTTTGGTGGAAGAGTGTTGGCTCCGTGACTCCAGTGGCGAACAGGGGCAAACAGGAAGAGGCCTGGGCCTTCCGGTCACGGGCCAGCTTCCGCCTGCCGGCGGCCTTCTGGGGAGGTTGAAGGCCGTTGCTAGGCGACCAAAGTCAACAAGTATGGCCGGCGGCCATTTTGGCTTCCATCTGTGTCGCGGATGCAGCTTCTACAATCATCTGGTGGGGTGCCTGTGCAGCTGGCGTTGGCAACAAGCATAGGCAATACAAGAGGTGTGTGTTACAGTAAGGCCATTATAATTCCCTCCCACTGATTCTATTTATGGCGTTGGCAACAAGCATAGGCAGTACAAGATTTATGCGTTACATACGTTCATACATACGTTCTCGAATTTTTACGCATTACAGTAAGGCATTATACTCCGGCCTTCCCCTAAACCCCTGCCCCATTGAATATATATTTTTTTTATTGGTTTGGAAATACCTTTAAATATTCATACATCAAAAAACAATTTTACAAAAGTTCAGCACTTTTTCGCAAATGTTTGTGTTTGTAAGACTCATTAATTATCTTGAAAAGAAATGTTAGCGCAAATGTTAGTCTGTGATTGGATTCATTAAAACATCCCACCAATTTTCAGCATTTAAGGACAGTTTCTTTGCAATCAAGGGACCAAAAATAATGGTTCTTTGGGTCTAAAAGCCTTAGAAAATAAAATGAAGTGCTTAAGGTTCTCCTCAGGATGATCACAGAATCTGCAGTTGGAGTTCAGTTCCTCATACTTGTCCCAACGCATAATCACTTCTTTGGTTTTGAGTTGGTTCAACCTGAATTTCATTAACCCATTTCTTTTGTGATTATCAGAAAATATTTCCAAGTATTTGCACAGTTTATTGTAGGACTTCCCTTCCGCTGGCACATTTCTCATAAAGGAATGCTCCGATCTCTGTGTTCCTGTATTAACCCAGTCTTGTTCCCAAAGTTTTTTTTTTTTTGACAGCATCAGGATTATTCACAAGCATGTCCTTGTCACTATTTAGATCTTTAATAACATTTTCACACTGCACTGCCCGCAGAAACAGGACAGACGTGTGTGCTTCTTGACCGGGATTATGTAAGATCTCAAATTGCATTGGACCATTGGGCATGATCATTTTGCGAAATATGGCCAATGTGTTCCAAGTAACCCTTGCATTGATGGAAAGCAGACTAAGTTCATATCGAATTACAGCAGCAGGGGTCCCTCTGTTTAGATTTAGAACTCTTGTCCAAAATATATTCTCCAGAGTGTCCCATAGAGAGGAAGGACAGCCCAGGGCATGTTCCGCTCCGACAGTTGAGGCTGGCACAGCCTTCTGATTATAAAAATTAATTGTTTGTTTTAAGGAAAATTTAACCTATCTTGTGCGGCTTGTACTCCTAATTGCTGACATTTTGCTTTTGTTTTTTCAGCCCAGATGTTATCATTTACGTTTGAGTTGAGCCACATACCCAGATATTTTGTGTGCGTAACAATTTTCAATGGTTCTTTTCACAGCATCCAAGTGAACTTTTCCCCTTGCTAAGTTCGATTTCTTCTCAAATCTTGCAAGGTCAGAATTAGACTTCTTCGAGCTGATATATTAAAAAATGTTTACCATATATTGTTCTAAGGCCTGTAGCTTTCATTGCAGTCCAATCGGAGTGAGATCCATCAGCACGAGATCATCAGCATGGAGTATCCAACTAAGGAAGGATCCTTTAATTTTTGGGTCAAAGCCAATGACATGCTCATGCTTCAGCAATATCTGCTAAGAATGCATTGACAATTATAGACACAAGGGGACAGCCCTGCTTAACTCCACAAAATGTTTTTATCAGAGCAGATAGAGTGCCGTTAGAATCTAGCTGTATCTTGATCTCCATGTTGGTATGCAGATCTTTTATCGCCATTAAAAGGCTGTCTGCGCAGTTCCACAGCTTAGTCTGTTCAATAGAATTTCTCTGTCTATGCTGTCAAAAGCGTGTGACAGATCAACAAAGGCAAGATAGATTTTGCCACCTTTCCTTATTGTATCCATGTTAAGTAAGTTGATGAGGAGATTTAAACTGCATCCCACACCCTTAACAAACCCTGATTGACGCTGATCAAAATGTCCACTGTTTTTTATCCATGTCAAGAAGTTATGTTGAAGTTGTGTCACGTATATTTTTCCGACAACATCCAACAAAGCGATTGACCAATAGTCTATCGAGTTTGTTCTCTCGCCTTTCTTAAATACAGGCACAACTATTGCCTTCTTCCAAGACTCCAGGGTAGCACATGTTGTTGTATTTTATCAAACAATGATTTGCAGAACTCCGCCCAGGCCTCAGGATTGGATTTCAGGATCTGATTAGTTAGCCCATCTGGGCTGGATGCAGAGAGTCTTTTGATATTTGCGAGTATGTCTTCTTGATCAAACGCAAGATCCCAATGTTGCAAGATAGGGAGTGGTATAGTCGACACCTGACCTTTTTTAGCAAATAACTCCGAGAAATGTGAGATCCATTGAGTTTTTATTTTTCAGACAATTCATTATTTTTTCCACATCTTGTTGTTCTCTAGTATGGCGGTGTGCAATTGTCCAGTTTTTGTACTTTTGTTTGATCTTTTTCCTTGCTTCACACTGCAGGGACAGTTTGTGTTTTATCACATTTCTTAGGTCTCATCGCAATTCTGGTTTACGTATTGCCACATGTATGTCGTATACGTGTTTGTGTTTATATACACATTTATCTCTGCTATTTATCAGCACCTTGTATTGTTCTAAAAGAGGCGTATAATCCGCAACAAGGTCATCTCTGTTTAGATATTCATCAACCATAGCTGGTATAGTGAATGCATTCAAACAAAGTCTGTTTCTATTTGGGTTTGTGATGACTGCATGCTTTCAAGTTTGGCATTTTCACTGGACTGGGACTTTAAATGAGGCTTTAACTAAATTATGGTCACTGTCCAGCATTTCCACTACTTGCACATCGTTGACTAGACTATACACATTTTCAGATGCAAATATATAGACAAGCATAGAATTATGAGTATTTCTTTGCCAGGTCATTTTTGCAGGGATATCCCCTGGGGCATTGCCACTTAGCATAGTAAAGTCTCTCAGACTTAGTTCTTCGCACCAAGTTTGTGCTAGTCTTTGCTTTGATCTAGTCAAATGCCTGTTCACAACTATGCAGTTTATATTTAGATCACCACATACAAGCATATATGCATGTATAACCGCAATTTTAATTTCGCCAATAATTTCTGTTACTTGGTCGATGAATGACGCTGTACCAGCTTCTTTGTGGTGCCAATAAAGATTTATAATGTCGAAGCATAGCATATCTTTTTCATTGCCTGTATTTTGAAAGATGGCAACCACTTGTATGTACGGAGAGGGATTTGTAGCTTCTCGAATTCTAAATCCCGAGTTTTTCCGTACTACAGTTAGCAACCCTGCACACAGGCATCCCTTAGCTTTTTTAATTGAGGGGTTAATTGCAATTTCAAATTCATCTGCTATCGGACATGTGTTCAACCAGGTTTCTTGTAAGCACAAAAGGTCCAAGCACGCAGCCCAATCTCCTTGCGAGTTGTATAGTGCATGAACCCTCTGGTGTTCAAGTGCCTAAAGAGAAAGTTTCTTTCTTTTGTTTATTCTGGCATTAACTTTGGTTTTGATTTGCAAGTGTTGCGGCTAGCCAATCCCAGTTCTGATGTTTCTCATTATGAATCATGGATTTTCCAGTGCTAGAACTGTCTTTCGTTGTTTGCAGTTTACAGTCAACCGTGATTTTGATCTGTTCTCCTGGCTGCACATCTTGAGGTCCTTTTTGACCTTGGCGACTTGCATTACATTTTTCAAACTCCTTCCACATATCATTTGGACTTGATTGAGGGTAAATGTGATTGAGCTTCCTCTTTTGTTTTTGGCATGTATTATTGTCCTGTCATGATTCAACGTTCAAATGTACCTTATCCAGGTTTATCTCATTTATAAATTCAACTGCCTTAATATCACTAGACTCAATAGCCCGTAGCAAAGGAACATTCTTCTTGACATTCTTCCTATTCATAATTAGACCATCTACATTCAAGATTCTTTCCGAGATTAGACAATATTTAGCACTTACTTTCTGTTCCTTTGATTGACCAGTGCTTTGAGTTGTTTTGTTTGACTTATCTTTAGGAAGATCCTTGGGTTGAGGTCCCATACTTCTTTCAAATGGCACATTATCAGCTATCTTCCATTTGTTATGTTCATTCATCACCATGGTTTGATCATTTTTTAGCACAGTGTTCGTGGGCTGCGCTTGTGTGTCACCATATCGCCAGTCGATATCTCTTTTGTGACACATCCTCTGTACCAATCTTTGCCTTTTATCATCCAGAGTGTGAAAGATGTCTTTTTCTTCAGTTACTGACTTTTTTAAGTTCAGCACAGGCAGCATTAACTAACATATTCGAGTTGGCTTGAATGAGCCGCACACTTTGGAAGGTAAATTAGGCAGTGCTGGCATTTCACTCTGGCTTGGTGAATGAGTAGATTTGGAAGCTCTAATTTCCACACACTCTTGCTCTACTTCAGGTGCATCTTCGTAAATTGAGAGGTTTACAAGAGTCTCAATGTCAATCTCTTCTGTTGCCCTTGATGCTCTTTCATCCTCTTCCGATGCAATTGATGTTGTTATATTTGGCGGCATGTAATTTTGTCCTGATATAGGTAGTTGTATATTACTTGCTGTTTTTTCAGGCCTTTTGTCAAGGGCAAATAATCACCCATTTGTAGTTACAGTCAGATTTACTGTTTTAAGATTCCTAAGGAATGTTCTTGAATTGGTCACTTTTTGCATTTTTCTGATTTTTAGTTTTCTTTGTATTTAGAGCAGGTCCCTTCACAACTCTTGCCTTGGAGACATTTGTTTTTGGGTCAAAAATAGCAACAAGACCATTTGAGTCTTGTGTCTTGTCATTCGTTTTTTCCACCTGCCTTATCAGGAGAGCTGGCATTTCTTTGGTAGGCTGTATTTTTCATGGGGTTTTGCACTTGCTGCTTCCATTAGTTTTTCCACCAACTGGCACACTCACATTCACTAAGGGTTCCATCTCCGCTGGATGAATCTTGTTTTCCAACGGGTTCCTTACTAATCCCTCAGCGTTAGTGGATGTGGATGGTTTAGGTGAATGAAGTGCTTTTTCCATTGCTGCCTGGATATTTTGTTGTTTCGGCAGAGCTCCAATTTCTATTACCATCTCCTTTAGTAAATCTGTTGGAGCAGGGAGCTATGTCTTGGTCCACATTTTTTGTAATTTCATAAGTTGAACTTGAGGGGTGGTCCATCGTGTTTCTTGTTTTATGCAGACATTTAAGGCCTGTTGGACTAGGTGATATGCGCTTTCTATTCTCATGTGGTAGCATGTCCTCCACAGCATTTGTTACTTGCTGTTTTTTAAGTAGTCCGAGGGCATGTTTGGCCACTTCAGCCAGTGGCTTATTGTCTTCAATTGATTTACGGCTCAAGTGGGCTAACAAGTTTAGTGCATTGTCAATATTTCTATTGTCATTTAGAGACTTGATGTTGTTTATTTGAATTTCAGCATCGATGTTGACTAGCTTTGAGTTTAGGAGTGCCGTGAGCATAGTTAGATCTTTGATATTCCCATTCATTTGTTCATACATTTTCAGATATGAGGTCAGTGTGATGTTCATTGAGGACATAATTATAGGTTGTAATTCGGCTGTGACCAGCAGAGATATCTCTCGCAAGTCCAGATTTTTTTCTTGAGTGTGCATCCTTCTTTTTCAAGTTGATCGTCTTATTTTGAGAAAAGGGCGCTCTTTCAATGAAAAATCATCTGTAGAATCGTTTGAGGACGAGAATGAACTGATTTTCCTTGTATTAGATCTGGTCTATCACTACAATTCCTTGTTTCCACAGTAGTTTTGTTTGGTGCAGACATTGTGGGTACAGGTTTAGATTTCATCACATACTGTCGATGGTTCGTTCTGGCTTGGGAACAATCCAAGGCCGATGAGGAACTAAGCGCAATCCTTCTCTGCTTTCTTGAGTGTTCCTGTGTTTTTTTTTAAATTCGGATTCTTTAACTTCAGGGCTCTGCATGCACTTTTCATCTTGTTGTGTGATCTTGAGAATGTCACTGCATGCATTTACTTTCTCATGACTTGTAAACATTTTTCTCTCAGCATTATGTTTTTGATTCCAGATGTTAAAGTCATAGTTCATTTGCATTATGTCCTGCAATAGTTTGTTTGATACCACAAGGGATTTTCTTCTTTCAAATCGGTCATTTGTTTTACTCAGGGTGATTTCACCTTCTCTCTCTTCCTCTCCGATTTCTATATGTGGGAGGATTTTTAACGATGTTATACTGTCTTTTACATGACTCTCACCTACCAGCAATGAGGCATAAGATGCCTTCTATCCAATGACTTTGCATGTGTTTATTTCATGATTGGCGAATTCGTGTTGGAAGCTGCTAATTCCACCATCCTTTACGTAGTTTACAGGGGGACCTTTCCCGGGAAGCCTCTTGAGTACGCCACACATATGGGAAGCCAGGGTTGCCACGTGAAGTCGAGCAGTTACACACGCTGCTTTGAGATTTCAGATGGTACGCTGTTTGTGATGCCACTTGTGTGGCTCTCCACGCTAACATGCAGAGCTGTGGCACGGAAAATGTACTCAAGGCATTATTCAACATTCGGGTGTTTGCTGACTGATATTCAGCACATGAGAAATACCTGCATCCCTTTTCCTTAGAAGGGGTACCACATGGAGATAATAAGGTTGGAATATTATGCCATTGTACGTTTGCTGTTTTCAACTGATTTGTAACAACACACTCACGATAATTGGAATATCTCTTGCACTCGAACAATTGCTTAGATGTTACTTTCATTTGGACATCAATTTGCACATCACCCCCAGGTTCAGTCTCATTATCGAGGGCTGGCATGATTACAAAAACCGAGTCCAACTCGGACTCGCTATAACTGCTCAATGGTTTGCTTACTTCTTTGAGTGCCGACTTCTGTTTCGTCTTCTGTTTCGGGTTGCCATTCTCCCGGGAACGCGAGTTTTGAAGCTCCCGTCTCAGTTGCAGCCGATTCAGCGGCAGCTCCGTACTATCCTCTAATTCCATCCGCAACAGTCACAGGAGGATTTACAGTCACAGGAGAATTGATCCTTCAAGACGAAGCCTGGCAGATTTTAGATTTATGTTGGGGGTCCGAGTCTGAGTCTGAGTCTCCTAAGACTCCCAAGACTCAGTGCCGACTGTGCCGCTCCGCGGAATTAGTTTTTTTAAGCAGAAAACACACCTCCTCTGTAATCAAGCTAGTAAACAGAATAGCTGCAGCAATAACATGGACACAGCAATACGAGCAGGCACAGGCACTCCCAAGACTCAGTGCCGAATCCGTCATTGATTATATTTATGGCGTTGGCAACAAGCATAGGCAATACAAGAGGTGTGTGTTACAGAATGGCCATTATACTTCTCCTGATTGATTCCATTTGTGGCATTGGCCAAACAAGACTCTCCACCGGGCCTGCAGCTGTTGGGAATACATGAGTTTCTCATTCCTCAAGTTTCTCTGTAGTGTGGGGAAGGAACAAGTTACTTACCTGTAACTGTTGTTCTCCAGCATGAGTCTGGCATGGATTCTCATGCTCATGAATATTCCCCGTCGTCAAACTGGGAATCCTCGGTAAAAGAAAAAATCAGTTTCAGTTTCGTTTCTGAACTGTCTTTCTCCTAATAACCAATCACTGGTCTCTGGGTCATACTGCCCCCAGCCAATGACTGCCCTCTATCTAAGCCCCTCCTCTGGCAGCCATCCTCAGATTTGGTAGCGCGTAACGTAGCAGTAGGACCAAAAGAAGAGCCGCAGAGGGGTTGGAGGGAGGGATTGCATGTGAATCCATGCCAGACCCCATACTGGAGAATAACATTTACAGATAAGTAACTTGTTCCTTCTACAGCATGGGGTCTTTCATGGATCCACATGCTCATGAATACGAGAATACATAGCAGTACACATTCACACCTACGGGAGGTGGCAAGGCACAACATTAAGCATTTCAACAATTCAACATTAAGCATCTCTTACCTCCTCACTGTTAGGCAGAATCCAGTGCAGTTCCCTTAGGGAGCACTACACCAGATTAGGACTACAGGCGAGAGCAATAAATCCCCTTTAGTATCAGTCTGTACAACAAAGATTTAGTTGGTAGCTGTGGCTGAGCAGTCAGACTTATCTAAAGAGGGAGATGAGCAGTATTCAGGGTTGACACAATAGGCCCACTAGACTATGGCACAAGGAAACACTGATCAAAGCTTGTAGTTAAAAAGTAAATATATATTTATTTTATACACCTCTAATCAAACACATCTATCACAAGTATCAAGCAAGTTAAATTAAGTCAAGGAAAAATATACACACTCCCTATATAAATTGAAGACCAAGTGAATCAGAGAGAAAACTGAGCAAAACGGCACAGTGAAAACTACACACAAGGGAGGTTCTGACAATTTCTCACAAGGAAGGGAAAGCACAAGTTATTCAGAAATAGCTTCCTATACACCCTAGCAACACTTCCCATTAGCTTGTGACCCAGTTAGAGCAAGACAGTGCATCAATATAAGCAGTACTTAAATGAAAACTGAGCAAAATGGCATTTCACAAGATTCAACAGCGGGAAGGAAAGAGTAGTTATAAAAAAGGGGTGCACCACACAGTATGAATGGAGAATCAATCTCGAAAAAGTAGATCTAACAAATGTGTCCAGAGTCAATAGGCCTGTGCCAAAGTTAGTGGTACAGGGCAAGGGCCCAGGAGCAAAATGTTCTCGTAGCTGCAGTCAAGTCTTTGGTTAACGATATTTGAAATGGTGGTTGCAAGAGTTGAAAAGACAAGGTTAAGAGAGGGGGGCGGCCAACCCAACAGGTAGGTAAAGGATTTAAAACACCTTTAGCACTACCGCAAAGAAAGGGCGGCCTGGTGGAACAATGTACCTTTAAAGTGAAGAAGAGGCTCTTGTGGTGGCAGTTGTTCCTGGTAGTTCCTGCAGCTCAAGGGGTCCAGCAGAGGAAGAGAGGCTCTCATCGTGGAAGAAGATTTGAGGTACTGCACTACCCAGGGATGAAACCAGCCGCGGTGCTGCCAATCGAAGTTTAAAAGGTACGCTCCTTTTAATCGCGGTCCAGGTCGATAGCTGCTTGGCTATCCGGTCTCCAAGTGCAGGGCACTGGCGATTCGACCACAGCAGGTTCGGGAAGGCGATTGGCAAACTGGTTGGCCCCACCAGCTCAAGGGAAGAAGGCTCTTTCGGATGAAGATCTCCTCTCGTCATGTGGAGAAAAGTGGTGAGACGCTGCAGCAGGGCTTCACCGTTGGTTCAGTCGTTGCAGGTGTCTTTTGGCGTCTCTCCTCTTCGGCTTCTTAGTTCCAGTGGCAACGTCTTGCTCTTCCAGTCCTCAGGACCCTGCTTTTATGCAAAAAGAGCCCCATTCATACAGCCTAGCAGTCACTCACACAGTGGAGTGGTCATCTTGGCGGGGGACCCTTCAGCCTATCAGGATAGAGTGCGACATGGGTTGCAGAGGCAACCCTGTCCAGGGGTCCTACTCCCCCTCCCACACAATGGACCCACCCTAGACTCAGTGGCGCCGGCAAGAGGGCTTCTGGGCAGAAGCCCGCCAAACGGACGAACAAAGGATCCCCGACCTGGGTTAGGATTGTTGAGAAAGACACGAGAAAGAAGTTATATTGAAGTTCTGGCAAATAAAACCCACCGGAGCGAAGTTAATATTAAAATGCACTGGCGGTATGTTAGAGGCTGTTAGAAAAAGTGGTAGCCTCGAACAATGGGAAAATCCCATAGAGAAATATTTGCGGTCGAATATTTTTGGTAGTAACCACTGCCACCAGCCAGAAACTTTTGAGAGGGGTACTGTACGGTACCCTCTCGAAAATCAACATAAGGGAAAAACTATTAACCCCTTCCAGTACCTCCATAGTAAGATGGGTTGTACTGGTTTAGTTCATAGAAATTGACTAGTAAAGTCAATGGAGACTTTACATGCCCTGGGAGACAGTAGTCAGTCCCAGGATATGGAGTCTATGTTTTGGGGTCGCTACGACACCCCAGTGTCACAGCACTGAGGGTGCTGTGTAACACATGTGAATAAAGATGGTTCCTATGGGGGAGAGAAAATCCCATAGGCATTAAACACAAAAATAGCCTAGAATACACATAGCAAAAATGCCTAAGAATGGGAAAAAGAGTCTCACTCTTAGTGGGTAAAAAGAAACAAACCCTTCAAATCCAGCAAAGCTGCTGGGGACTCTATAGGTAAGGGAAATTAGCCATAAAGTGAGAATTCTCCCTAACACTCGCCATCCCCCCAGACTAAGGGACAGGAGGATCTAATCCACTCCTGGATGAGTCTCTTACCTCTAGTCGGTTATAAATATCCTAGAGAGACCATCAGCATTTTGGTGGCGACATCCTGACCTGTGCTGCTCAATGGTAAAATCAACCCCTTGGAGGCAGATTGACCATCTTAGCAGTTTTGGGTTTTCCCCTTTCATTTGCATTAACCATCCCAAGGGTTGGTGGTCTGTTTGAATGATGAAAGTAGATCCATACAAGTATGGTCTAAACTTCTTCAAAGCCCACACAATGGCAAAACATTCTCTATCAATAGTTGCCCACCTTGTTTCAGGTTCCTTCAGTTTCCTACTGATGAAGCAAATGGGGTGCTCCCTACCTTTCTCATCCAGTTGACTTAGTACTGCACCTATACCTATATTGGAAGCATCTGTTTGTACAATGAAGGGTTGGTGGTAGTCAGGAGCTCTGAGAACTGGAGTTTGACAAAGGGCTTTCTTAAGGCTTTCAAAAGCCTGATTGCACTCCTCATTCCATTTGATCTTTTTAGGGAACTTTGGAGAAGAGATTACATTCAGTGGAGAAGCTATGGACCCATAGTTCTCAGTGAAATTCCTGTAATACCCAGTGAGGCCTATGAAGGCTCTCACCTGGGTTTGAGTAGAAGGGGTTTTCCAATTTTGCGCAGCTTCAATTTTGCTGAGCAAAGGCCTTATTTCACCACCTCCTACCTCATGCCCAAGGTAGACCACTTTACTCTGACCAATTTGACATTTGCTTGCCTTTATGGTCAGATGGGCCTGTTCCAGAGCCTGCAAAACATATCCTAGGTGGTCAACATGTTCTTTCCAAGTAGGGCTGAACACTGCAATGTCATCCAAGTATGCCATGCAGAAGTCCTCCATCCCATTCAGAACCTGATTTACCATCCTTTGGAATGTAGCAGGTGCATTCTTTAATCCAAAAGGCATAACCTTAAACTGGTATAAGCCAACTGGGGTGGAGAATGCAGTTTTCTCCTTGGCATGGTCAGTCAGGGCTATTTGTCAATAGCCTGACATGAGATCCAATGTGCTGAGGAACTTGGCTGAACCAAATCTATCCACCAGCTCATCTGTCCTCGGCAAAGGATGGGCATCAGTCTTGGTGACTGCATTTAGAGCTCTCTAGTCCGCACAGAATCTCAACTCTTCGGATCCTGCCTTTGGTACTAACACAACTGGGCTAGACCACGGACTAGTAGAGGGCTCTATTACCCCAAATCAAGCATCTTGTTGACCTCTCCTTCGATGTGGGTTCTTACATTTTCTGACATCCTGTAGACCCTGCTTTTGACAGGTAAACAGTCACCAGTTTGAATATCATGCTGGCCCCAAGGGGTCAAGCCTGGTGCGAGAGAAAACAGGGAGGCAAATTGATTCAACAAAACTTTGCACTCCTCCTGTTGCTCAGGTGTCAGATTAGAAGAGAGATTAACTCCTATTTTCTCATCTAGAGGCTTACCTCTGAGGGGGTCAGGTAGAGTTCACTCTCCTCTTCCTCTTGAGCTGAAGCTAGAATCAAAGCTCCCAGTTCTGGTCTCCAGACATAAGCTTTTAGACGGTTGATGTGAAAGACTCTAGGAGCCTCCTTGGGATTGCCTAAGTCCACCAGATAGTTCACCTTTCCAAGTTGTCCCACAACCTTGAAGGGTTCCATCCATTTGTCCTGCAAGGCTCTCTGCCTTGTTGGCACCATAACAAGAACTAGCTGGTCTTGAGCGAACTCAACCATGTTGGACTTCTGGTCATGCCAATGTTTGACCAGAGCCCGACCTGCTTTCAAGTTATCACTTGCCTCAGCCATCTTGTGTGACACACTCTTCCGGAGTCCTATCACATAGTCAGTGACTCTGACTGGTGCGGGGGAAGGAACACTCTCCAACCCCTCCTTGATCAGGGCCAATGGACCTCTGACCGGATGGCCGTAGAGACTGTAACCCACTCCCTCCTGAGGGACTTCTCTATATGCAAAGAGAAAGCATGACAGTAGAAGATCCCACTTTTTCTTAAGAGGGTCTTCTAAAGCTCCTATCATGCTCTTCATGGTTCTGGTAAACCTTTCTACCAACCCATTTGTCTGAGGGTGGTATGCTGTTGAGAACTTGTAGGTAACTCCAAAGTTTTTCTACATGACCTTAATGTAGTGGGACATAAGATTTGACTCCCTGTCGGATATTACCTTCTTAGGAAACCCACCCCTGGTAAAAATACCAAGGAGGGCCTTAGCTACAGCCGGAGCTGTAACAGTCCTCATAGGAATTGCTTCAGGGAACCCAGTAGCATGGTCTACTACAACAAGTATAAACCTGTTGCCTGAAGAAGTTGGACGATCAAGGGGACCAACAATGTCGATTCATACCCTCTCAAATGGTACTCCCGCCACAGGGAGAGGCACTAGGGGTGCCACATTCTTGGAGTCACTTTTACCAGAGGTTTGGCAAGTGTGGCAACTCTTGCAATACTTATCTACCCCAGCCCCCATTTTAGACCAATAAAAGTAGAGAGAGGGCCTTTTCTTGGTCTTCTTGAAGCTCAAGTGACCAGCCAAAGGTATCTCAGGGGCTAGTTGCAAGAATTGGAGTCGGTTTGCTTGGGGTACTACAAGTCTCTTGTAGTCCCCGGGGACTGACTCTGTTGGTTCACTATAGAAGAGGCCATCTTCCCAGTGTAACCTATACTTCCCAGGCTCTTTCCCTTCAAGCTGAGAAACTGCCTGGTTGCGAAGACCTTCCAGAGTTGGACATTCTCTTTGTCCCTTACTGAAGTCTGCCCTTTGGGGTCCACCTTCTGCCAGTAAAGACTGAAGCTCAGGATGGTCCACAGGGTCCAGATCTCCAATGAGTTCTTGGCCTCCTACTAGATCTGAATCCTCAGGCTCTAGTTCAACCACACAGGGTTGTACCTCACTCTCAGCCTCAGCTGGAGGAGGAATCACAGGTGTGATTTTGGTCAACCTAGGAGATTTCCTGGTTGGCAGTACTGGAGTGGCTTCTGCCGATTTCATCTTGGAAGCCTTGGATTTCCCCTTTGCTTCTGGCTGCTTTGAGATAGCAGTTAGTAACTCCAGTGGAGTAGGAGTGATTTCTTTTTCCATCATCTCCTCAGGAGCGCCCCTCAAGGTCCTCTCCCTTGTAGGTCTGGTAAGCTCCTATAATCTCTTACTAGGAGGTCTGGGGGTACTTGACACTACTCCCAGGTCTTTCAGATTATTGCCCAACAACACCCTTCCTGGTACTTCAGATTGTACACTCACAGGTACCCTGACAGTCATTTCATTGCACTGGATGAGAGCTGGTAATTGGGGAAGCATCTGCACAGGCCCTCCAGCTAACTTGGTGAGGCGTGTGGGTGCCTTAGCAACATCCTCCACCTTGAAAAAAGATTTGTCCACCACAGTTATGCTGGCCCAGTGTCTCTAATAGAAGGGGTTTCCTGACCATTGACTAGGAGATTGTCTTTATAATACTCTTTAGTATTAGGAGGGATAGAATTATACACATCTAAATTCTGTTGTTCCCACAACCCTAGAGAAACTAAAGATACACTGGCTGAGACTCCAATGGGATCATTAGCCAGTAGTTGAAAGTTTCCACTGACCATATGTACTTCCTCCTCTGGAGTGAAGGCTAAGGAGACAGTGTGGACCCCTGAAGGTTTACCTTTAATTTTTGGGATCCCCTTTCACATGATCAGTAGAGCCACAAACATAACATTTCCCAAATGTCTTTATGAATGGTGGCTTGTTCTGACCTCCTTCTGGTCTGGGACCAGAAGGTACACTAGCCTGATTTGGTCTCCCTTGTGGCTTACGCTTAGAATTTTGTTTGGGGCTCTCTTTGGAATTGGAATTATTTGAATTCTCTTTGTTGTCTTTCTTTGGCTGCTTTCCCTCGTCCGTTTTCTGAGTTACCCCTGAATCCTTGTGAGTAGCCCTGTTGGCAACCCACAAGTCAGCAGCCTTAGCTAGTTTCTTAGAATCTAATTCCTTTGAATCAGCCAAGTGCTGTCTGAGCTCAGGAGAGCAGGCATCATGGATATAGACTCCATCATGACAGATTTCTCATTCCTTCATAAGTGTTAACTCTATAACCCTTAATCCATCCCTCTAAGTTCTTCAAACATTCATTCACCCAAGTAGCCCAAGGGGTACTATCATGCATTTTGAGGGTCCTAAACCTCTTAAGGTACTGGGAAGGAGTCTTCCCAAATCTAGCTATCAAAGTTAGCTTTACACATGCATAATCCATCCTATCCACCTCCCCCAACTTCATTATCACATCAGATGCAACAGGGGGGAGCCTAGAGAATAGCCAGGGGATCAACTGATTCCCTGTAATATCCTGGAGCCCATGATTGTATTCAAACATAGCAAGGCAATCTAATACATCCATCTTAAGTTCATACATACCCACAATCTCTTTAGGCATCCGGGGTCTTTTTGGACTGGAAGATCTAGAAGATTCGGGGAGAGAAGCATTTTCCAAAGACAATTTCTTCATCTCAAGCTCATGGTTGAGCTCCATTTCTTGGAACCTTAGTTCTTGATGCCTCTGTCCAGTTTGGCCACTAAATCTTTTGAATTCAAGTTCAAGTCTCATTTTTTCTAGAGAGATAAATTCAGGACTTAATGTGGGACCTGGTAAGGGTCCAGTAGCCACATGCTGAGGCCTTTGAGCAGGAAGAGGGCCGGGGAGGGCGGGGGGGGGCATTGTTATCCTCCTCTTCCGAATCTGTCTCAACAATAACATCTTCAACATTATCCTCATTACTGTTTGCTACATTTGCTGGAGTAGTGGGCACTACAGCACCACTACCCAGACTTTGTTTCTCTAACAGTCTATCAATCATTTCTTGTTTCTTGCCTTTGACAGGAAGACCTTTCTGTCTACACAGATCCCTTAAATAATCAGAAGTATTAGTAAGGAGGGTCTCCTGGCTGTAACTTTCCATAATTTTGACTTTTGTTTAAAATAAACTTGTTGTGATCGTTTTTTTTTTTAAAGAATTTCATTAGTTTTTCAATACAACCAACAATACAAACCAAACACGCAGTGCAATCCACAATCATTACATTAACATCAATTAGTCTTTGTTCACTGCCCCCTGTTTCCACCCCCCTTCACAAGCCTGTTTGTCCTTCACACTCAGTATCTGCTACACACGGCAGGGCGTCATTTTCATCAGATTCCTCTGGATCTAACTTTGTTCCAAACAGTCTGGATATCAATGCTTTCCATGCCATCAGGGTACCCACTTCTTCCTCCCAAGCCATGCTACTTGCCTCCTGCCACACCACCGTTTCAGCCTCAGCCCATTTCTTTAATTCTTTCCACCACACCTCCACCCGTGGCTTATGACACTTTTTCCATCCCATAGCTATCCTTCGCTTTGCAAGCACGTACGGCAAGTCTTTCAGTTTCCCAACATGCTTCAGTTTTCGTGGCCTTGGAAACCCTCCCAACAGGCAGGCCCAAGCCGTGTCTACAGCGAGCGTGACCCCTTTCTCTGCTAGCTTTTCTGCGACTTCTCTCCAGAAACACTCGATCACTGGGCATGACCTAAACATGTGTGTCATATCAGCATTCTCCTCATCGCACTTAGGGCACGCCTGTCTCCCAGCATTCCTGAATTTAGATATCCTCAGCGGGGTCATATACGCTCTATGCGTTACGTACAGCTGTATTTGCTGCAATCCTAGATACTTTCTTATGGTATCCCAGGGCCCGCTCCCACATCCCATCCTCCATTTAGGCTCCCACCTCTGTTTCCCAATCCAATCTCAAATGTGTCAATTCCTTTCCAACTTTAGCCATTACCATCTCATACATTCTAGAGATCTCATGCCCCCATTCAGCTGTGCCATATATCATCCCCATAATGGCGTCCGGTTCCTCCGCCAACACTGTCTCAGGCCACGTTACCCGAATCTTCCGCACCAACCTGTGATACGTAACATACTGGCCCCCATGTAGTCCTGCCTCCTCTCCAAGTCCTTCAAACTCCCTGATGGTCCCCTCCTGCCATATATCTCCCAACGTTACTAGCCCAACCGACTCCCAATAGGTTCTGCCAATCACCCTCAGTTGCTCATATCCTCCCGCCAAAACAACCAGAGGTACCTGCGGGGAACACGGGAGCGGGTCCCCCATCATTATACATGCTCGTCGCCACATTTTCCACCCAAGCCTCATCATCCCCGGGCACTCCTTTATTTCTGACTCAGGCAACCAGATAATTTCTTTCAGGTAAAACGGGGCACAGTCCTGCCCAAACAATCTAAATTCAGGGGTCGCTTCATCGGAAAGCCATTTGGCCACAAACTGTAATTGACTCGCTATATAA
The DNA here is from genome assembly GCF_040938575.1 of Ambystoma mexicanum. Taxonomy (NCBI): domain Eukaryota; kingdom Metazoa; phylum Chordata; class Amphibia; order Caudata; family Ambystomatidae; genus Ambystoma; species Ambystoma mexicanum. The sequence goes on along the minus strand of NC_090926.1, from coordinate 916,493,698 downwards.
TAGGCCTAAAAATTAGGTAGCTTGACACCCCCTTTTTCGTCAAAGTTCTGCTACTTCCAGAGCGCTACTCTGTTCCGGGTACCATGCCACAGAAAGTCTCTACACATACCATTTAGTTGAACAAAAAACCTCTTGGGAATCATATGTGGGATATTGCTAAAATAATGTAGGAGCCTAGGTAGAACCACCATCTTAAGCATCGCTCCCCGCCCCATTATCGCTAAGGGCAATTTCTCCCAAAACCTCATACATTTGCGGATTTTCCCAACGGCCATCTCGGTATTACGCCTGTGTTCCTCCTCCGCCGTATGGCACACATCTATTCCAAGGTAGCGGAAGGAGCCCACAGTCCACGGCACCTGCAACACCGGCAATCTTTCTACAGGGATTCCCTTGTAACTGCCCAGTGGGAAAATGCTAGATTTTTGGGGATTCACCGCTATACTGGACAACCTCGCATACCTTTACATCACCTCCAGAATATACTGAAGATTTTCTTCCGGGTATCTCAAGTATAATAACAAATCATACGCATATAGGGATATCAGGTGCTGTTCCCCCCAACCTCAAAACCTATCGCATCGTATTGCTGCCTCAGGTATAGTGCCAGGGGCTCCAGAGCCAGAATGTACAACATCGGGGACCAGTGGCACCTCTGTCTAGTGCCTCTGCTAAGTTGCCATCTCTCAGTTATCACTGTTCCTGTTCGCACCCTGGCTAGTGGCGCACTATACAGCATCTCCGCCCACCTAATATACCCCGGCCCCATTCCATACTCTCCCAAAGCCGCCAGCAGCCACGACCATTTGACCGAGTCGAAAGTTTTACTGCGTCCAAAGACACGATTGCCATCTCTCCTTCATTGTCACAGCCCCATTCGATCACCCTATGGAGTCGCCTGTGGTTGTGAGTAATATTCCTGTCCGGGACATAGCCCGTTTGGTCCGGGTGTATTAATTTGCTAATTACTTTCCGCAGTCTATTTGCCAGGACAGCCGTTATTATCTTGCTGTCCTGGTTCAGCATCGACAACGGCCTGTATGATCCGCAGCTATGCCCAGGTCTATTAGGTTTAGGGAGCAGTATTATGATAGCTTCTCGGAGCGACTCCAGCAACCGTCCCACTTCAAACGCCTCATTGAGCATTTCCAACAGTGGGGGGAGCACTTCCGCCCCATATGCTTTATAAAATTCACTAGATAATCCATCTGCTCCCGGGGTCTTACTAGTAGGTAGCTGTCTAACAACCTCCTCCAACTCCTCCAAAGTAATTGGTGCATCTAGTTCTTCTCTTTCTTCTGTGCTTATCTTGAGCAATCCCAAGTCTTGCAGAGTTTCCAGCATCTCATCCCGGCTGCCTCCTCCTCTATCCTCATATAGTTCTCTATAATAATCCGCAAATTCCCTGTTGACTCCCTCTTGGGTGTCTGCCACCTCCCCATCTTCTCTGGTTATTGTCGTAATCGGGGGCCTAGGGGTTTCACTCTTATATAGCCACGCCAAGAGACGGCCCGTTTTATCTCCACCCGCATGTTGTCTCTCAACGTACTTTTTGTAATTAAGGTTGCAGAGCCTTTCCCAGTATTCCGTGCACTGTTGCTGTAGTTTAAGCACCAGCTCGGTGTCTATGCTTTCACTTTTTAGTTCTCTTTCTAATTCCCCTTCCACCCTTTGTAAATCAGCCAAGACCCCACGCTGCAGGCCTTTCGATTAAGCGATGGCCACACCCCGCATCACCACCTTGAAGGCCTCCCACAGTGTCCCCGCCGAGTCCACGCTGCCTGTGTTCACCTCAAAATAACTAATGATCTCATCTCTTATATCCTCCCGAAAAACTGGATCTTTAAGCGCCTTCGCACGGAGGCGCCACGTCGGAATCAGTGCCCTAGGGCGGCAGTATTGCCATCCCAGAACCAGGGGCGAGTGATCCTACAGGACCCTTGCTTTATATTCTATGTGAACGTTCTCTATCATTACATCTGATGTGGCAAAGACATAATCAAGTCTAGTGTGCAGCTGTTGTGGGGCCGAGTAATGTGAATATTGCCGCTCATTAGGATGCTTTGTTCTCCACACATCTACCAATCCAAAGTCGTCTAGCAACGGCTGCAATGCCCTAGCTGCTGGGGCCGGCCTGACCACCTTGTCATCCGACCTGTCTACTTCGGGGTTTAACACACAATTGAAATCCCCTCCCCAGATCACCGCGCCACCCACGCACAAGCTCAGGTTGGTGCACATAGTCCGGAAGTACTCCGCTGTGCTTTGATTATTGGCGTACGTGTTTACAATGCACACCTCTTTATTCTCTACCAACCCTCTCACTATGACCAAACGCCCCTCAGTTTCAACCGTTTCCTGTATCAGTTGGAACGGGACGTGCGGCGCCACCCAGACCAGCACACCCCTAGCATAGGCCGAGTACGAAGACCCCACTACATTACCTTTCCATTTTCTCCCCACCAGCTCCAGTTTGTCCCGTGTCAAATGCGTCTCTTGTAGCAATGCAATATCTATCTTTTGTCTTTTCAAATACAGCATGACCTTATTCCTTTTTAAATAACTATTGAGTCCCCTGACATTCCATGTCACTATTCTAAGATCCCCCATGGCTCGTCAGTACCCATCTCCCTCCCTCTCAGCCAACCCCATCCGCCTGTGCAATACAGATACAATTCTAGAGCTATTCCCTGTAGGCTCGTGTTTAAACTCAAACTCCCCAAAACTATATACACATCGAACTCCTCTCCCCCGCCCATCCTTTCCCCAACAACTCCCTCCCCAACTGTTGCCCAGCTCCATCCCTGGATCTCAGGCAACCCCACATCTAGCCCTGTCTGGTACGCTCAGAGCTCAGTAGGGTGAAGTCGCCCTAATGGCCACTTAACTATTAGTACTAAATGGGCGTGTGAGGACTAGCCCTGCAAGGCTCTTTAATAAAGCTACAGTCGTAGTGCACACAATACAATATCTATTCTACTCTGATCCCATCTACTAACAGGCCACATCGATGACTATAATCAAGTCCCATAGTCTTAAGCCGCACCATCTGCCAGTGCTCCCATTACTCTTTACTTATCTCATCCGCCTCCTTCTTCCGTCTGGATGTCGGGCTCCTGGGGTCAACCCTGCGTATCAAGCCATCCCATGGCATCCTCCGGAGTGTCAAAAAATAAAGTTCTGTTTTTATGAAAGACCTTCAATTTCGCCGGGTAAAGTAGCATGTATTTCCGGCCCGCTTCCCTCAGTCTCCTCTTAACAGCCCTGAAGTTCATTCGGCTCCGCTGTACCATCAGGGTATAGTCCGGGTAGGCTGTTATGTTTGCCTCCCTCGCTTGATTGTTCCACCTTTGCGAAAGTGTTCCAGAATCCTCTCCCGGTCTCGATAGTTAAGGATCTTGGCGATAACTCGCCTAGGCAGATTGCCTGGCGGCGGCCTCCTCGTCAGAGCCCTATGTGCTCATTCCACAGCAAATCCTTGAGACAGAACTCCTCCGGTTATCTCCTGTAGCAACATGTTTTCGACAAACTCCATGGGGTTATGGCCCTCTGTTCCCTCCGGTATACCCACAATGCGGATGTTGTTCCTTCGGGCGCGTCCTTCCGCTTCCTCCGCCCTACTCTCCAGGTTGCCCACTCTTTGCACCAGGGCATGCAGTTCCGACTTGTGTGAGGCGCAGTCCGCTGTGTTCGAACTCCCCTCCTTCTCCAGGCTCTCTGTGCGCTCCGACAGGGACCTTACATCCTGTCGGAGTAGATTCACCTCCTCCTGCACTTCACCGACCTTAAGGTCTAACACTGTCTTTAATTCAGATACAACTAATTCGAGCTTGGCTTCCCAGGCTGCTTTCAAATCTGCAATCGCAGCCAGGACCTCTTGATTTGTGCCCGCGGCGGCCATGCCACTTGCGGGGGGCTTGTCTTTGCTCCTAGCACTCTCCGGGCCCGGCGGTGTTCTGGCAAATTCGTCCAGCGTAGGTTGCTTCACTTTTTATCTTAGAGGCTTATTAGACATGACGCAGCAGTCGTATGTTGTGGGTCCGCCCACCTCTTATGTTCCACAAGTGGGGGGGGGGGGCGCACACTCCGTTCCAATATCCAAGGCCTTACCCAAGCATAGGGGCCTCAGAACCTCAAAAGCTCTGCCAGCCTCCTCCGTGGCATGCCCTGTTTCAGGCCTCACACCTGTGTGTATTTCGTGTTGCCATCAGAGTCCTGGCCTCAGCAGTATCCTTTTGTGGCCTCTAGGCGCTCGAGTTCGTTTGGCATGCGCAGGTTGTAAAGCTTCCCGGGTTTCGTTCGCCCCCTGGTCTCACCCTTTCAGCTGATCAGCATGACCTTCCTTGACTGGCTTATTCAGCTGGATGCCAGCTTCACTGCGGGCCCGTTTTGCAGTCATTACACACTCACACTGCACATCTCAGGTGTCAGATTCGGTTAGCCACTCATTCTTGCTCCCAGTCCAAATTACCCTGCCCTGTGGTCGTGTTTTTACAGTACATGTGCAAATTCCCATCTGAGTCGGATATCCGCTGGCGACTTCCGTGTGCAGGCCCCTGCGCTGGGCCTATGCGCAGTTATGCTTCCAGTTCTACAGCCCGGTCTGATTAGGCTGTGTTGGCCCCCCTTTCTTAGGACACAGTTGTGATGCTTTTCCTTGAGGTACAATTCCAGTTACCCAAGTCGGAACACTCAAAGTGCTTTGCTGTGGTATTCTACCTTCGTGATATCATCCACGGGCCTTATTTCTTTGTTCTCCGGCTTTGCCCCGTGTTGTGTGTTTACCGAGTGCCTGTGCACATCAGAATCCGCTCGCTCTGTCTCATGCTGGATACTGTTGCATTCTAAAAAGGACACTTGTGACAGCCTTTGTATGTGTGAAGGTTTGATGCATCGTCAGTTTCCTCTCCAAGGCGCGGGCTGCGTCTACTCGCACTAGTTTCCGTTGCGTTCTGAAGAGACTAAAGTAACAATCTTCATGTGTATAACGCTTTACATAGTTCACCCCTGTCTCTGCTATTCTGCCGCGGACCGTAAGCCACCTCGCGACTCACTGTGAGCCCGCTGTCTCGGCTCCTATGCCCGGCTTTCGCAGCCTCATCTGTGTCTGCCGTACGTGAGGAGCGGTCCGTGTCGGGGGATCGCGGGTCGCCGCAGATGCAGTGCCGTGGGAGGTCCAGATGGATCCACGGCTCCCCGCGTCCCGGGGGGTGTGCTTGTTTATTGAAGCGCAGGGCGCCGTTGAGTGTTTGCTCCGCCGGGGGGGCCACGGCCTCGTCAGGCACCCTGCGGCAGCTCTTAGGTATCGGGTGATTGGCGGCCCGCCCTTGATGTGCTGGGTCGGCGCAAGGGGCCAGCTAGTGCCTGGTCTCTGCAGAGGGCACCCTCGCGGCCGCCATCTTGGTTCCCAGAGGCTCGAGTCCGGGAGCTGCATTTTGCGGGACGACAGCTTTGTTTTTTGGCGGAATTGCTGCCAACGTGTGCCGAATCAGTTCATCTCAGCCCTTGGTTCCTTTTAATTAAGGTTTCTCGAGTTTTGCCGTGCGTTTAAAGAATCGCTGGAAGGATCAGGCAGGGGCCTGGGAGAGAAGCTTCCGCACTCCATGCGTGCTGGCCACGCCCCACAACTTGTTGTGATAGTTAGCCTTGTGGTTATTTGAACCAAAGCACTAGCAAAAACTCTAAAATGTAAATCCAATACTTTTATCCTCATCGCTGTACACCAGTGTTAGGCAGAATCCAGTGCAGTTCCCTTAGGGAGCACTACAGCAGATTAGGACTACAGGTGAGAGCTATAAATCCCCTTTGGTATCGGTATGTACCACAAAGATTTAGTTGGTAGCTGTGGCTGAGCAGTCAGACTTATCTCAAGAGGGAGATGAGCAGTATTCAGGGTTTACACAATAGGTCCACTAGACTATGGCACAAGGAAAGACTGACCAAAGCTTGTAGTTAAAAAGTAAATATATATGTATGTTATACACCTCTAATGAAACACATCTATCACAAGTATCAAGCAAGTTAAATTAAGTCAAGGAAAAATATACACACTCCCTATATAAAATGCAGACCAAGTGAACCAGAGTGACAACTGAGCAAAACGGCACAGTGAAAACTACACACAAGGGAGGTTCTGACAATTTCTCACGAGGTAGGGAAGACACAAGTTATTCAGAAATAGCTTCTTATACACCCTAGCAACACTTCCCATTAGCTTGTGACCCAGTTAGAGCAAGACAGTGCATCAATATAAGCAGTACTTAATTGAAAACTGAGCAAAGTGGCATTTCACAAGATTCAACAGTGGGAAGGAAAGGGTAGTTATAAGAAAGGGGTGCACCACACAGTTTGAATGGAGAATCAATCTCGAGAAAGTAGATCTAACAAATGTGTCCAGAGTCAATAGGCATGTGCCAAAGTTAGTGGTACAAGGCAAGGGCCCAGGAGCAAAATGTTCTCGTAGCTGCAGTCAAGTCTTTGGTTAACGATATTTGAAATGGTGGTTGCAAGAGTTGAAAAGACAAGGTTAAGAGAGGGGGCGGCCAACCCAACAGGTAGGTAAAGGATTTAAAACACCTTTAGCACTACCGCGAAGAAAGGGCGGCCTGGTGGAACAATGTACCTTTAAAGTGAAGAAGAGGCTCCTGCGGTGGCGGTTGTTCCTGGTAGTTCCTGCAGTTCGAGGGGTCCAGCAGAGGAAGAGAGGCTCTCGTCATGGAGGAAGATTCGAGGTACTGCACTACCCAGGGATGAAACCAGCCGCGGTGCTGCCAAACGAAGTTTAAAAGGTACGCTCCTTTTAATCGCGGTCCGGGTCGATAGCTGCTTGGCAATCCGGTCTCCAAGTGCTGGGCACTGGCGATTTGACCACAGCACGTTCGAGAAGGCGATTGGCAAACTGGTTGGCCCCACCAGCTCAAGGGAAGAAGGCTCTTTCGGATGAAGATCTCCTCTCGTCATGTGGAGAAAAGTGGTGAGACGCTGCAGCAGGGCTTCACCGGTGGTTCAGTCGTTGCAGGTGTCTTTTGGCGTCTCTCCTCTTCGGCTTCTTAGTTCCAGTGGCGACGTCTTGCTCTTCCAGTCCTCAGGCCCTGCTTTTATGCAAAAAGAGCCCCATTCATACAGCCTAGCAGTCACTCACACAGTGGAGTGGTCATCTTGGCGGGAGACCCTCCAGCCTATCAGGATAGAGTGCAACAAGGGTTGCAGAGGCAACCCTGGCCAGGGGTCCTACTCCCCCTCCCACACAATTGACCCACCCTAGACTCAGTGGCGCCGGCAAGAGGGCTTCTGGGCAGAAGCCCGGTAAACGGACGAACAAAGGATCCCCGACCTGAGTTAGGATTGTTGAGAAAGACACGAGAAAGAAGTTATATTAAAGTTCTGGCAAATAAAACCCACCGGAGCGAAGTTAATATTAAAATGCACCGGCGGTATGTTAGAGGCTGTCAGAAGAAGTGGTAGCCTCGAACAATGGGAAAATCCCATAGAGAAATATTTGCGGTCGAATATTTTTGGTAGTAACCACTGCCACCAGCCAGAAACTTTTGAGAGGGGTACTGTACGGTACCCTCTCGAAAATCAACATAGGGGAAAACTATTAACCCCTTCCAGTACCTCCATAGTAAGATGGGTTGTACTAGTTTAGTTCATAGAAATTGACTAGTAAAGTCAATGGAGACTTTACATGCCCTGGGAGACAGTAGTCAGTCCCAGGATATGGAGTCTATGTTTGGGGGTCGCTACGACACCCCAGTGTCACAGCACTGAGGGTGCTGTGTAACACATGTGAATAAAGATGGTTCCTATGGGGGAGAGAAAATCCCATAGGCATTAAACACAAAAATAGCCTAGAATACACATAGCAAAAATGTGGGAAAAAGAGTCTCACTCTTAGCAGGTAAAAAGAAACAAACCCTTCAAATCCAGCAAAGCTGCTGGGGGACTCTATAGATAAGGGAAATTAGCCATAAAGAGAGAATTCTCCCTAAAATCACCAGGCTCACCTTCAAGCGAACAGGTTGCGCAGCACTGCTTGGCCGACTCCGGACTCCTCCCTGGAATCCCGGTCGCCGCAGTAGAATTTCGTGAAGGTGTGCATCGACCTCCTCATAGCATGCCTGCAGATGTCCAGCAGGGGCACACCAGACATGAACGCCGTAGTAGCAGCGATCGTTCTAGTCGAATGGGCTCTCTGATGGACAGGCAACGGTCGGTTTGCCAACCGGTGTCAGTGCATGATGCAGCCGGAGAGCTATCTGGAAATGGAAGCCTTAGAGGGGGCCTTTCCTTGGTTCACAGGGCCAAAATAAACCAACAGCTGTGATGTCTTCCGAAAACTCTTCATGCAGTCCACGCAGAACTTCAGTGCTCTAGTCACATCCAGCGAGTGCAAATTCCTCTCAGCCGGCGACGGGAAGAAAACCGGCAACACCAAGGGCGTGAAGTCCTTTACCAGGCGGTGGGTCCACAGCGATGACCGCCCTGGAGTTCTGGTGTAGCGGGAGATAGCCGCCAGGTGAATTTTGATGGAGGCATGCACCAGCCCCGCCTTGGCCAGCGACAGCGAGTACGGCAGCACTTGAGGGGCTGTAATCTGTAGAGGGTTGATCTTCTGTGCACGGCCCTAGACAGAGAACCTCTTCCATTTATGTCCATAGCACTTAAGAATCGAGGATGCCCTGGCCTTGGCAAGTACCTCCTTGCAGTCCGCCGGGCTATCCGAACTCTAGTGCTGCAGGAGCCAGGCCTGCAGGTTTAGCGATCCTGGGTCGTGATGCAGGTTTGCACCTCCTTCACTGGCGAGAAGATCTGCATCCGTAGACAGCTTGACTGGAGGGGACGCTGACATGGCGACGAGAATCCTCCTGCACCGGGACCGTCTGAGTTGACTGATGAGTCGCAGGAGCAACAGTAACGGTGGGAATGCATAGATAACAGGCCGTCCTAGGGAAAGGAGAATGTGTCCCCCAAGCTCCCCGGCTGGGGAAACCTGCTGGTGAACTTCCGGCACTTGGTGCGTGCTGCCGTCGCGAACAGATCCATGTGGGGATTGCCCCATCACCGGAATAGAAGATCTACCTGATCTTGCCAAAGCTCCCAAACGTGTCAAGAGCGCAGCTCCCTGCTGAGTGAGTCGGCAACGGTGTTCTTCACTCATGTGAGGTGAAAGGGTACCAGGAACATCCCTTGGGCGATGGTCCAGTGCCACAGATCTTGCGCTTCCTTGGAGAGAGCCAGGGATCTGGTGTCCCCCTGCTTCCGGATGTAGAACATTGTGGTGGTGTTGTCGGTGAAGACCCGTACCACCTTGCCCTCGAGGGAAGGAAGGAAGGACCTGAGAGCCCAGAATACGGCCCAGAGCTCCAGGACGTTGATGTGCAGTTCCCTCTCCTCCCGGAGCCAAAGGCCTCTTGCGCGGAGATCTCCGGTGTGCGCCCCATCCCTCCAGGGAGGCGTCCGTCGTCACTGTTTCCTGATGAGCTGGAGTCTGGAAGTCCATGCCCACCGCGAGATGCGTGTGGGTGCCCGACCACCGGATCGCTTGTCGGAAAGCCTTGTTGCGGGCGATCTTGCCCTCAAAGCTTCCTGTCACTTGTATCCAACAAGCGTTCAGGAACTCCTGCAGCGGCCACATCCGCAACCTGCACAGCCGCACGAGGTAGATGCATGACGACATCCAGGATGGCCTTTATCCTCTCCTTCGACGGTGAAGCCAGCCGCGCCACTGTGTTCAGCCTGGCTTTCAGGAACAGAGCGTCCTGTGATGGCACCAGGCAGAACTTTGCATAGTTTATTGAGAACCCCAGTTCCATGAGCAGGCGGACAGTTCTCGCTGTGTGGTCGACGGCGAGTTCTCTTGACTTCGCTTGGATGAGCCAATTGTCCAGATAGGGGTAGACGTGGATCCCCTGCAGGCGCAGCCGCGCCGCCACCGGCGCCAGGCACTTGGTGAAGACCCTTGGCGCCAAATTCAAACCGAAGGGCAGTGCCTTGAACTGATAGTGCCGCCCTTGGACCACGAAGCACAGACATTTTCGATGTCCCTTGCATATGGGAATGTTGAAGTATGCATCCTCCAGGTCCAGTAACGACAGGAAGTCCCCTTCTTCCAGCTGTCCCAGCACGTGCTGAAGGGTGACCATCTGGAATTTCTGGGATTTTATTTATTTGTTGAGGTGGCGGAGATCTAGGATGGGCTGCCAGCCACCGGCATTCTTTCGGACGAGGAAGTACAGCGAGTGTACTCCGGAGGCCCGGAGCCTCCTCGGGACAAGCTCTATCGCTCCCTTTTACAGCATTGCTCGTACCTCCAGAAGTAGCTGTGGAATGTGGTTTTCTTTCCTGGCCACCGGTGGAAAGTGGGGACACTTCCTTTGGAACCCCAGAGTGTTCGTGGGCCAGGGCATCCAGCACCCAATGGTCGGTGGAGATGAATTTCCACAGGCCGACGAAGTTTGCCAGCCGGCCTCCCACCGGGGTGGTGGCCTGACGTCACGGCCGGTTCAGTCCTGCTTCACAGAGGCCTTGCCACCTTGGGCCCCATTGCGACGATGACGACGATGTCCACAGGCCTTGCTGCGGGCCCTGTAGGCTTCCTGCGACGAAGAACGGGCCGCCTGACGGTACCACAAAGAGCTGCCGCCGAATCCTTTGGAGGCACCTTGAGACTTGCCTCCGGAGGTTCGAAAGGACGGCCGTCGCTGATGGAGTGTGCCCAAGGCAAGGGCCGTCTCTGTGTCCGCCTTGATGGCCTGCTGTGACTAGTCCACTGCCTTGCCGAACAGGTTGTTCCCGTCGAAGGGCGTGTCCAGTACCCTGGTCTGTACGTCCTGACGGAAATCGGTGGCCCTGAGCCAACCGCGCCAGTGAAGGCAAACGCTGTTGCCCATCTGGCGAAAACCAGTGTCGGCGATGACCATGGCTACCGTGATGGCGTGGTCAGAAGCCACCTCGCCCTCCTGCAGGATTTCGAGGGCCTCCGCTCTCTTGTCGTCCGGAAGTAAGTCTAGGAGGGGGGCGATTTTAAACCACAGCTCCCTATCATTGCGGGCCATGATAGCGAGGGTGTTGGCCGCCTTAATGGTCGTCGCTGCCGACGAGATGACCCAACGTCCCATGGCATCCAGCTTCTTCCCCTCGCCATCCGGCGGGGAAGTGGAAGTCGATGCTGTCGCCCCTGCAGATTTCTTCTTGGCCGCCCCGCAGAGACTACGGAGTCCGGGGACAGCTGGGCCCTGAGGCACATAGGAGCAGAATCTGGGACTCGGTACTTCTTCTCGTACCGGTCCCTCTTTGCAGGGGCTGTGGACGGGTTCTTCAGAAAGGACAGTCCCTCGTCCCAGATGTCGTCCCACAGCGGGACTGAGAGTACGGTCTTCTTCTTGGCCTCTCGTCTTTAATAAAGGAATCCCTCCTTCTTCTGCTCTTCGGGGCATAGCTGGAAGAGCTCTGAGGCCCTGGCGATCATGGTGTGAAACAAGCCAATTTCGTCGGGAGGGGAATCCTGTGGAGGGGGTGACGAGAGATCTGTTCCGCCGCCGTCCCCGTCGTCGCCATCTCTGTCCCTCGGTGGAGGGGATGGAGGTGAAGGATGGAAGGGTGGGGGAGGATGGATCCGCCTTCACTTGGATGGTAGGCTCTCTGGCGGTACAGGCGCGCCTGGGTCGTCTGCCGGAGGCAAGGGCAGCCTTGTCATTATTTTAGTCATTATTTCTGTGCACAGCGTGTGCAAGGCTAACAAGATGTCCTCTGACCTGTCCGCAGGTGGAGGCAGCGGTTGTAACGGTAGCGTCGGCAGAGGTGTAGAGTCCTCTGGCTATTCGTCAATCTGCCGTTCCTCTCCACCTCCCCTGTCGCTTTCCACGCCCACCTCATCAGGGTCCTTCCCGTAGGCCCTGACCTCGGCGAATCGCTTGTCAAGAACCGTCTTGAGTCCTGAAAGCTCGTCCTCGGAGGAGATATCTGAGTCTGGTAGGACTACCCGCCCCCCCCCTTTTTTATCACCCAGTGGCTTCAGGGGGTTCTTATCGATGGGCGTGAAAGACGATTCCCTCCGGCTGGGCACGGAAACTCTAGGCTTGAGGGTCGTTTCCACTGGGGCCCACTCCGTGGTCTTCACCAGGGACGCCAACTCTCCCTCAATCGAAGCCTTAGCCTGGTGAATCTGGGCCTTCGCGACCTTAGGCATGCCTGAGGCCTTCAACGTGGGGGGAGGGCCACTGCCTCACTCCCCTTTGGCTTCCTCCATCGGAACCATCGGAACTGCGTGCAGGCAGTAGAGGCACCTCGAGTATCCATCCTCTTTGAAGACGTTCTGTAGTACACATCCTGGGCAGATCCTAAACAGAGGTGTTGAATCACCCATGACCATGATGGGTAGGCCTCCAAGATCTTCTGGCATCCTCCAAGAAGTGAAATTCGATGAAAATTCATCCTTGAGGGGCGCAAAGATTTCCGAAACGGGTCCCCGTTAATCGGAAGATGAATCGGTGGAGCTTGAGGCTCGATTTGACCGAGAAAATAAGAGTAAACTTTGAAAAAACGCAATACGCAGTAAAGCTCGAGAGCTAAGCACGAGGACTCCTAACACTTGAACGTGCGGTAAACATCTGAAGATGGCTGCCAGAGGAGGGGCTTAGGTAGACGGCAGTCATTGACTGGGGGCAGTATGACCCATAGACCAGTGATTGTTTATTAGGAGATGGACAGTTCAGAAACGAAACTGAAACTGATTTTTTCATTTACTGAGGATTTCCAGCCTGACGACGGGGAATACTCATGAGCATGTGAATCCATGCCAGACCCCATGCTGGAGAAGTATATTTCTCTGTGTGTCTTATTTGTAAACAGGCACAAGTTGTGATTCTGTTTCTCTCTTTGGTTACTGCATGGGAGAGAGGTGCAGCTCTCACAGAACTGTTCTCTCCAAGGTGGGTAAGGGATTTGTGTGGGCTGTTTAGGATTTCCCCATAATGTTCCTTCCTTTGCATCTGTAGTAGTTTTTCCTGGATCCGCTCAGCATCCCCCTTTGTGAGTGTGGCGGATTCTGGGAGATGTGGTCCTCCTTTATTTGGTCCTTTAAAAGAGTCTGAGAAACTTGTCTTATGGATATGTTCTTAAGAGTTCTTCCTAGTATTTTCATGGGGTGACAGGTCTTGTAGGTACTTGGGACATATGGACTGGTAGGCTTTATGAATTAGTCTGAGAGGCTTAAGCAGTTGATTGGATAAAAGCGTATGATGTAATGCATGCATCATCAAGGAGCTGCAGTTGCTAGCTCTTCAAGCCCACAACATATTCAAGACAGCCTGCGCATCCCCTACAAAGCAGTCACAACCAAAATATCTCTCTACCTGGCTAAGAAACACACCATCTTTGGAGGCCAACCTACTACCAGAAGAAGCAATATCACGTAACTACAAACAAAAAAATGAACCAGCGGAAAATCTAGAAAGCATGCATTTTCCTACTATGCACCCTGTCTCTGGAAAACAAAACTGACCAGCCAAGTCTCTTACATTTAGCCAATCGCTCAAACCATCCTTCCTTTTCCTCCTATTATTGTGTGCTCACCAATGCCCCTGCTTCACCTACCCAACCGGTGTTATGCATGCACCGTTGCCGTAACAACCCCCAAACCCTCCGTAACAACCCCCAAACCCTCTAAGTGTCATTCCTATATATAGCACTAAACTCTTTCCCAGCTGGGCTTTCACTTTATGAATCTCATACATAACACAACCATCTGTGAGCAACAAGGCCTGAATTTAGAAGGCTGCACTTACTGTGAGGTGCCACTCCCAAAACAACTATCCTTCACCCAACCCTCCATTTGCTTTTTTCATTTTCTAATTTGAACCATTTTCCCTCTATCCAATATTTATTTTTAAACGCCCACATTTTTTTTGTTTATTTTAAACAATTTTTATTTATTTTCAAAATAAACAAGCAATTGACTTACAATACATGGAACAATACTCTACATTTCAAACAGATCACTGAATGTCAATTGCATCCCCCTTCCCTACCCCATTACGAGCTTACTCCACCGCGCGCTCTGCATCTGCTTCATGCGGAAGGGATTCCTTATCTATAGTTTCAATTGAGTCCTGGTCACTTAACCAGTCCTGGGCTGGCCCATACAGTGTAGCCAATAACTGTTTCCAGGCCGTCAGGGTTACCATTTCCTCCTCCCATCCAGTATTACCCGCATCTTGCCATACTGCTGTTTCAGCTTCAGTACATTTCTGGAGGTCTTTCCACCAGACCTCTATCCTTGGTCTATGGCATGCTTTCCACCCTATGGCGCTTTGCAAGTATATACGCCAGATCCTTTAGTTTGCTTACATGTTTCAATTTGCTTGATCTGGGGAACCCTCCCATCATGCATGCCCATGCCGACTCGATATTCATCTTAATCCCTTTCCCATCTAATCTCTGGGCTACTTCTTCCCAGAAATTACCAATCTCTGGGCACGCCCATAACATGTGCGCCATCCCGGCATTTTCTTCTCCACATTTAGGACACGTTTGCCTGTCCATGTTTTTGAATTTGGCTATCTTTTGGGGAGTCATATATGCCCTATGGGTTATGTATAACTTCATCTGCAGTAACCTCGCATTCCTCAACACTTTCTTGTGCTATCCCTTTGCCCGTTCCCACATCCCATCACTCATAGGAGCACCCACATCTTCTTCCCAGTCCTGTCTTAATTGTATCACTTCCTTCCCTAGTTTGGACATAAATAGCTCATATATTCTAGATATTTTGTGCCCTCCTTCCGGTATATCATATATTGTTTCTATGGTGGCACCCAGTAGCTCCTCTAGTATTGCTTCTGACCATGTCTCTTTGATCCACTTCCTCTTTTTAGTATATGTGATATATTGCCCGTTATGCAACCCCGCTTCCTCCACCAGCATTACAAACTCTTTGATCCCCCCCCTTCCTGCATTACATCCCCTATCGTTGCTATCCCCACCGGCTCCCAGTGCTTCCTGATCATCTTCATTAACTGTCCATCTGCCCCCATTAGTGCAACTAGTGGCGCTTGCGGGGAGCACAGGGTTGGGTTCTCCATGACCTGGCAAGCCCTACGCCACACCTTCCATCCCAGTGTCAACATCTCTGGGCATTCTCTCATCTCCTTTTTTGGCAGCCATATCACCTCATTCAGGGAGAACGGGGCACATTCCAGTCTCAATAATCTGGATTCTGCGGTTGGGTCTCCTGATAGCCCTTTAGCCACGTATTGTAGCTGGCTAGCTAAATAATATATCTCAAAGTTTGCCAATTTGTACCCCCTTTCATGTGTGTTTTGTAGTTTCCAGAGCGCTATTCTGATCCTCGTCCAGTGCCAGAGGAAGTCCCTACAAATGCTATGTAGTTTGACAAAAAAATCGCTTTGGTATCAAATATAGTACATTTCCAAAGTAGAGCAATAGTCTCAGCAGGACCACCATTTTCAGCATTGCCCCGCCTCCCCATCATTGCCAGGGGAAGTTTGTCCCAGAACCTCATGCAGTTGTCTATGCCCCTTACCGCTCTCTCTGTATTGTGTTGATGTTCTGCCTCCACCGTGTAATAAATGTCTATCCACAGGTATCTGAACGTGTTTGTCTCCCACGGTATTTGTAGGATTGGTAGCTGATCGCGTGGGATCCCCACATACCTTCCCAGTGGAAATATACATGACTTTTTTGGGTTCACCGCTATACCAGATAGCGTCGCAAAATGCTCCATCACCTCCAGGATATACTGGAGGTTGTCTTCGGGATATCGTATATAGAGCAGCATGTCATCTGCATACAGCGAGATGAGGTGCCGCTCCCCCTTGATGTTGATTCCTATTATATCGTATTGCTGCCTCAAATATATCGCCAGCGGTTCTAGCGCCAAAATATATAACATAGGGGACCACGGACACCCCTGACTAGTGCCCCTGCTGAGTTGCCACTTCTCCGATATTATCGCTCCCGCCTTAACTCTGGCCATCCATGCACTATATAGTAATTTGACCCACCTAAGGTATCCCGGACCTATCCCGTAGTTGCCCAGAGCGGCCATCAGCCAAGGCCATTTAACCGAGTCGAATGCTTTTATTGCATCTAGTGATACTATTGCTATCTCACTTGAGTCCCCTTTGGTGTGGTCTATGACTCGATGCAGCCGCCTAAGGTTTTCAGATATGTTCCTATGAGGGACATATCCGGTCTGATCTGGGTGTATGAGTTTATCAATTATCCCTTTCATTCTGTTTGCCAGTACCCCAGTGAGTATTTTACTGTCTTGGTTAAGCATCGACAACGGCCTTTATGAGCCACAATCTCTGCTCGGCTTGTTGGGTTTGGGGAGAGGGACAATAATCGCCTCTCTTAGAGATTCTGGCAATCTTCCTATGTCATATGATTCGTTCAACATTTCCAGGAGTGGGGGAGAATCTCCTCGCTATACGCTTTATAAAATTCACTAGGGAGTCAGTCAGCCCCGGGGGTCTTACTAGTGGGCAGCTGCCATACCACAGTTTCCAGTTCCTCTAGTGTTACAGTGGCATCCAATGAGTCTCGCTCCTCTGCACTAATTTTGGCATGTTTATGTCTTCTAGTACCTCTTGTATTTTCCTCCAGTCACCCTGTTCTACATCCCCATATAGTGTTGGTAATATCTAAGGAACTCCCAGTTCACGCCCTCTTGGGTGTCCTCTGTGTGCCCATCTTCCCCCACTATCTCTGGAATTGTGGTCCTGGGGGTGTCACTTTTATATAACCACGTTAGTATTCTCTCCGGTTTGTCCCCTCCTGCATGCTGTCTTTCTACATATTTATTATAGTTAAGGTTGCATAGTCTCTCCCAGTACCCCATGCATTTCTGTTGCAGTTTAAGTACGGTTTCCGCGTCTTTCTTAGTGCCCACCTCTCTGCTTAGGACCTCTTCTGGCTCCCCCGCAGTTCCCTGCAGGTCTTTTAGGATCTCTCCTTGCAGTCCATTGGATTTGGCTATGGCTATCCCTCTTACTACTACCTCAAAGGCGTCCCAGAGCGTGCCAGCCGACTCAACACTCCCAGTATTAGTTTCAAAATAGTTTGATTTCTTCTCTCAGATCCTCCCTAAATGTCATATCTTTCAGTGCCTCAGCTCTAAGTCGCCATGTTGGAATCTTGGTCCTTGTGTGTCGGTATTGCTACCTCAGGTTCAATGGCGAGTGGTCTGACAATACCCTCGCTTTATATTCGGTCTGTGCGATTTCCGCCAACAGCTCCTGTGTGGCAAACATGTAATCAAGCCTTGTATGCAGATTTTGCAGGGCAGAATAGTGAGAATAGTGTCTATCCCGTGGGTGGTGCTCTCTCCATACTTTGGTAAGCCAAAATCTGTCAATATTGACTGCAGCGCCCTAGCGGCTGGAGTGGTTCGGTCTATTTTTGTGTCTGATCTACCAATTTTCCGTTCAACGTGCAGTTGAAATCTCCTCCCCAAATCATAGCCCCCACCAGGGACATGCTCATTTTACTATATAGCGTCTTAAAATATGCCAATGTGTCCTGATTCGGGGCAAACTTATTTATGATACATATCTCTGTTTTCCACCAATCCCTTTATTGCCACCATCCTCCCATCTGCATCTGCCGTGGACCGTAGCACCAGGAATGGCACATGCGGTGCCACCCAGATGAGCACCCTCCTAGCATAGGCAGAGTATGTAGCTCCCACCATGGTCCCCCCTCCATTTCTTCCGAACCACCTCTAGTTTGTCTTTCGTGAGGTGGGTCTCCTGTAACAGGGCTATATCTATCTTCTGTCTGCGCAGGTACATCATAACCTTATTTCTTTTTAAATAGCTATTAAGCCCCCTGACGTTCCAGGTGATTACCTTAAGGTCCCCCATAGCCTCTTCCTGTCCCGTCCCTCCCTTTGTCTATCTCCGAGGGCTGCTCGGAGGCCATCGCTCGTGTATGTAAGCCCGTTTCCCGCCCTACCACAACCTTTCCCAACGCCCTTTACCTGTTTCCATCCCTCCCCCCCTTCCCCAACATAACACTCAAAACCCCCAAACCCCCTCCCCTCCCAACTGTTGCCCAGCTCCATCTCTGGATCTCAGGCTCCCCCACATCTAGCCCTTTTCTCGGCACTGCCTGTACTTGGGACTCAGTGGGGACCTGCTGCCCTATCGGGGCACCTGCTACTTCTACTAATGGGGGTAAAGCGCATGTTTCCTGTGGCTCTGATATTTCTATAAGTCGCCGCGCTGTGCATCACATGCCCAGGTAATTTGCACTATATGCCAGTCCTCAATGTTCTCTTAGCAAACGTGTATGGCAGGTGGTCTCCACCCTACTACCATCCACCTCTAACAATCCCTGCCCTTTTGCCCCTATGCAATGTCACTCCCTCCCCTTCAGCCCCCTTGTCGTCGGATCACTTAGCCTCTCCGTCGAGGTCCTGGTCCCCTCCGACTCTAGGCATCCGTGCGTGTCCAACCAACTTGTCACCCCCTCTGGGGTCTCAAGAAAATGGGCTTTGCCCTTGTGCAAAACTTTTAGCTTCGCCGGGTAGAGGAGCATATACTTCATCCCAGCAGTACATAATCTCCTCTTGACTGCCACATAGCTGTATCGTTGCCTCTGCACCAGCATAGTGTCATCCGGGTAGGCCATGATCTTTACTGACGCTCAGGTTTTTGTGCCACCCTTCCGGAAGAATTGCAGGATCTTTTCTCGATCTCCATAGTTCAAAATCTTTGCGATTACAGCTCTGGTCGGTGCTCCTGGTTGAGGCCTCCTCGTCTGGGCACGATGAGCTCTCTCAACCGCAAATCCTTGGGAGATTTTGCCAGCTCCTATTTCCTTTAGTAGCATATTATTGATATAGTCTGTGGGGTCCGCACCTTCTTCCCCTTCCGGTAGGCCCTCCACACGTATGTTGCTGCGTCTCGCACGTCCTTCCGCTTCTGCCCGGTTTTCCAAATTAGCCACCTGCTGTTTTAATACATGGACCTCTTTTGCATAAGTGGCGCTTAGTTCCTCATTTGATTTCACGGCACTCTCCAAGCTACTAGTGCGTTCTGCCAGCACCCTCACATCTTGCCGCAATAGATTAACATCTATCCCAACCGTGTATCTTCTTTTCTAGCGCATCTTTCAGCTCGGCCATTGCCACACCCCACGAAGATTTCAATTCTGTGATTGCTTCGAGTATGCGTTGGTCATCCCTTGGCACATTCCCAGTCTCTTGCACCGTAGTTCCAGGCTGTGCCGGCGAGGTTGTGGGCTGATGCAGTGGTGAATATATCCATGGTAGGCTGCTTCCCTTTTGGGCCATTTTGTGGGTGCCCTCTTGTGCTTTGGCAGACCGCGTCTACCTGTGTCACACGTGTCGGCGCCCAGTATGCCAGTCAATGTTGTCGGGAAGATGGTCTCACTGTCTCTCAACCGGTGAAATTCGCCCGGGTCATCAAAGGCATTGGGGCATCTCCTTTGGCCCGTGCCTTAGCTGTTGTGCACCTCAGTGTAGTCTGATTGGTAGGTATTGCCACAGTCCAGCCACTCCTGGTGTTGCGCCTACACCTTTCCTGCCAGGCACCCCGCAGTGCACTTTTCCTGTTTGCGTAGCACAGACAGGGTGCTCTGTAGTACAGCTCTTCTGTGCTGTTTATTTAGATATGCTCCGGTGGTACTCTGTTCACCCCTGGACACAGGCTGCCTGGCTGTTTTGTTTAGGTCAGCCCAGTGCACAACCAAGGTGCCATGTCAATGCTGATGTCCATTTATCCTTTTTAAGTTTGCACCGTATGTCCCCATTGCTTTCCTTTATTTAGGAGGCCCCCCTCCTTTGTTGTGTGCACCTCCCAGTTCCGTGTCTGCTTTGGGGTGCGGGTGTCCTGGTCTTCGTGATCCGCCTATCTGGGTCCTATTGTCAGATCTGCAGGACCTGTTTCACGTGTTGCCGGGCCTCGCTCTTGTTATTACGTGAGCGTCCGCTGGCAACAATGTGTCTCTTCCAAAGTCGCGTAGCAGCTGACGATGTCTGTTGCATAGTCAGGCTGATTGCTGCTCAGCTCCTCTCATGTGCGTGCCGGCTCCCATTTGCCGTGTGCAGCCATGTCTCAGAGGTGTTCGGGCTGCGGGGTCCGGCCATATGTGCAAATGTTTGTTCGCACCCCCGGGTGCCCCGCTCGCTCTCGCCCCCAGTATTCTTGTCGTGTGTGTTTACCGTGACTGGGTCAGTGCATGTGCGCCGCGGTGTACAGACCTCCTCCAGCACTGCTCGCACTCAATGTCTTCCTGTTTCAGGTCGCATGGCCGAATGTCCTCGCCGGGTCGTTTGTTCTATTCCGCCATTTTGGATCGCTGCGTATTTCAGGCCGCCGCAATTGTCACTGTGTCCGCCTCTTTGCACTGGTTCATCCAATGGGCTTTAGACTGCGTTCAGTAACGTCGAGGACCTTCATGTGCATTTTCCTGCGTTTTCAGCTGTTGTAGGCATCTGCGTGTGCGTTTAATCTGCGGATCATTTCAGGATCGATGGAGCCCCTCCGGGAAACGCGTCTCCTCACATGGCCTGATAGCCACGACCCCCAAACGCCCAAATTCTTTTGGTGATTTTATGAAGATGGTTTTTGCAAACAATGCTTAAAAGTGAATAGTTAATTGACTCTATTGGAAGTCAGAAACCACAGGAATGCTTTTAAGGCTGCTTTCAAGTCCTCGGATTCCCTACATTCAAACAGATTCTGTCTACCTAATATTGTAATCTCTGCATTCTGTCACACAGCTTTTTTTGGGAAAGTCTATGTAGGCACAGTCTAGCCATTAATAAGGCTCTTACAGTTTTGCAGGGTAATTTGTTGACAATAGAGGGAGAATGTTATGGTGCTTGGTGTGGCGGGTCAGAAGAAGAACACAGAGTGAGACGTTTCCTCTCACTGCTGTAGTTTATTAATTTAAAGGTGAGAACTCCTATCTTTCCCTACTCTAAGGGTGTTCCCTACCTAAAAAAGCAAACTAAGCTGCTTGTCAGTGAGTCCAAATCAAGATTAGTCCACTATCCAAACAAAACGTATCCTAACTCTACCGCTATGAGAACAAGAAAAGTACAGAAGAATCACTCCCTTCTCCTGTGATTTACCCACCAAGATCAGTTCAAAAAAGTATCCGTAGATAGTTCTTGGTAACTACTTTTATCCATTCATACATTTCTCATACTGGGTTCTACAAAGTTTCAACCGTTTCTTTCAGTTGACTGTTCTTTCTTTCCTTCTTTCTCTCTTATTCTGTTCTAGTTAATTTTGCCCCTCCCTTTTTCAGGGACTTGCCTTGATACTGCTGTAAATGTTAATCCTCTGTGGAAGGAGAGACACAAACACACGTAATCTCGGCACCAGTTATTAGGTCTATGGAACAGTTATATTTCCAAAGATGTGGTAGGTTTTCAAGCTCTTCCTACTGCATAGTAGGAATTGCATTTGGTGAAGCAGCACTTACTACACCTAGCTTGTGTAATGAACCTAGCATCCCCTGAGACAGGGTTTCCATAGTGCATCCCAACCTCTTGTCTGGAAAATAGGGTACATCACAGTAGTTAAAGCGAAAAGTCATCTCACGTTCTGCTCAACGGACTTCCCGGCTGTCTGACGACAACCAGGGTATGCCAAGGATGATCCCAAAATTCGTAGCCTCAATCAAGTTGTGGACTCTCTATTCATTATGTGTGCGTGTTTGTGTGTTTGTGTGCGTGTGTAGAATGTTCTGTTCCTTTAACTGCCCTTACTATTTTGTGGAATGTCTTGGTCACACAGAGTATTATGTGTTGGTGCGCAAACGTCAAATCCATACAGCTATCGGAAGCTACGGAATCCAAAAAATCTACACCATGATAGGTGGTCTGTCAAAAACATACTACACAGGGACATCCTAAAGTAAGTTGCAAGCTTAGGTAGCACACTAGAGGTACTTATGTTTCTACAAATTTGGGTTTCTGTAGGTTGAATCTGGGTATGTATAAAACTTTGTATTTCTTTGACTGTAGTTGGTCTAACGCACACAAGTCTGTGGCCTGGATATTGTCGGGAATCAGGTATACAAGCTATTTCAGCAATAAGGGCATCAATATTAGGGGTCCCCTACCCCTCAAAGGTAAGTTAAGACACTACAAAAGCAGTATTCAAAGTTGCAGTGACTGAGGCCAGTCTGCACTACAAATGCAATTTATATCGATTCATAAAAGGTACTGTGCATTCTGGGATACCCCATAAATCATCCTAGGGAGCCATTGAAAATAGTAGCATGCTTACTACTTGCAGGAGTAAAGAGAAGGAATAATGACCTTGACGAAAGGTAGAGCCTCAGCTCCTTTGGGAAGATCATTATCCAGAGGCAAATAATGTAAATTGCCCTTTAGGTTGTTCATTCTGATAATGGATGGCATTAACATAATTGACCTAAAAACATTTGACCTAAAACTTTTGATTTTTTAAAACTTTTTTTCCGGGCAAATTTAATTAAATATATATATATGGGGGTTGGTAAGTGTATAGATTAGGTTGAGGGTAAGTTGGGGGTTGCGGGGCGTCTCCCCCTGCATTTTAGACAAAAAAAGTCAAATAAATTCAATCAAATGTGATTAGGTCAAATGTTTTAGTTCAAATAGACCCTTCCATATGGAAACCTTCAACAGCAGTAACTGAGTCTAATGCGGCACCCATGGGGTGACCCAGGCGTAAAAAGGCTTAGAAAACTGTAACTGACTCTAATGCTGCACCCGTAGGGTGACCCAAGTGTAAAAAAGACTTAGAAAACTGTCAGTGCCCAAGGAGCTCCTTGACACTTCTCGCTCATCCCATGTATGGCACATAACAAAAGCTGACCAAGGACTACACGGATACTTTGGTAAGACAGACTCTGGAGAGATTGCAACATAGATTTTATTGTACCTAAGAAAATAAGTCCTATCCTGTCACTATAAGGTGATTGTTTGCCCCATCTAAAGAAAATAATAAAGGGTGCTCTTCATGATGTCTTACAACTAATATCCAGTCCTCCAAGCAAAACCTAAACTTACCCAAAGTCTGTCCCTACCACTAGCACACAAAATAAACATGAACTTAACAAGAAAGGTCTAGAAGGGGTTCCTCTCAACCTTATCAATGGTGCGTAGTTTCTGACCCCCACTCAAATGTCTCCTGGGCTTCTCTTAGACCACATGCCTGGTTACACAGTTCAGAGTGTCTCTATACTTTCTCCAAGGTCCTCTGCCTGGTCGTACAAGTGAGCTTCAGATCTGTCCAGTATCTCTGTATTCTTTCTTTCTTCCTGGGGTAGTAGTATATGTTCCTTTGGGTCGACATAGTCCTGAACTATGGTGTCACTCACCCCTTTATGGGATTTTGATTCTTCTCTCTGGTTGGGAGGTTTTTTGTCCACACCTTGGCTTAGGTTCCAACTTCTCGCACCCTACCTTGGTGTTCGACCTCAGACCCTGTTTTGGGGTCCCTGTTTCTTAGCCCGCCTTAGGGTTTCTTCTCACTCCCCTTGCCTCCGGCTCTCTTGCCTTTCGCCCTGTCCCCTTCTTGGGCTCTCTGGAGTCTCAGCCTTCTTTGCGATTTCTCAGTTCTCACCCCTTCTTAAGGTATCTAATACCTCAGCCCTTCTCGGGATGTCAGGTTTCTGACCCCTTCATTGATTGGCTTGTACCTTGCCCTGTCTTGGGCTATCTAGTTCCTTGCTCCTTCCTGCATTATCTTGTATCTCGCCAGGTCCTAGGTTATCGCTGGACCTTGGTGGACTTCTTCCGGTTACTGGCACATATATTGTGTTCTGTGGCATTGTTCGTCGGGGAATGCCATCTTCCTGCCCACTGCAGAAAGGTGGCTCAAGTTTCCCTCCGGTCCTTCTTGTTGGTTCACTCATGTCGGTTCTTCCTGTAGATGTACAAAGGGACTTTGGCGTCTGCTCTAGAGGCGCCGTTCGACAGCGTTTGAGCTGGTCACGTCACTTTTCCGTTTGGTGGGCCTGAGCTCTTCTGACTTCCGGCTTTGGTGAAGGCAGCAGCATTCCGCAGGTTTTTTTCGCTCGTCCACTATCCACACTGTCTGCATTATGCTGCTAACTGGCTTTGCTTCAAAGGAGGATGTTCCCCCCTATGCGTTACTCCGTGGGGTGGGGGGGTTGGTCGGTCTCTCTCTCGCTCTCTCATTTACCATGTTTGAAAAAGTAGTTGGCACAGGTGCTATATGATGTAGGTTTAAGAGATGCAAAACAGGTGTTGCTTGGAAATGGCCACCGATAGGGATTCCTCATTACTTAATGTACAATCATCTCTATTTACCCACAGCATTTCAAGCAAGTGATGCTTGAAAATGGCCACCGGGAGGGATTCCTCATTATTTAATGCACAATCATCTCCATTTACCCACAGCATTGTTCTAGGAAACTTTACTATGAGATTGTGGTATTAGGCAGATTCAGCACATCATTGCATGCACACCAATGTGCATTGAGTACACTATATCTGGTGTAATGTGAAGTTTAGATACGTCTAAAGCTTGGTTTGTGACCTTTTACATGGATAAAGTGTGCTTAGCAGGTGGGGCGAATCTTTTGTCATTAGTACGCACTAGTTTGAATATAGTGCAAATGCCTCTACAATATGGTTTCATGCGTTTACAGATTCAATAGATCTCCTATTAGATCATGTTGGTGTCCAGCAGCTGACACGTTAAGGTATTTACTTTTTATTTTAGAGTATTTATTTTAGAGATTGCACATCTTCACACACTACACATATATACAGTGGGCCTCATTACGACCCAGGCGGTAAGTTACCGCCTGGGTCGTACCCTTACCACCATGGTGTAAACTACGTTTACACCATGGTGGATGGCGGATTTACCGCCCCATTCCAAGGTGAGTGGGGCGGTAAATCCCCATTTCACCCTTCCCCATTCCCATTTTTGCCCCATAGGGCATAATGGGAGTGGGGAAGGCGCTAATTACGCCACTGTAAATTACGGTGGCATAATTAGCACCATGGTCCCTTAGCGCCATGGATTTTAACGCCTGCAAAAAGCAGGCGTTAAAATCACCATGGCGCTAAGGGACCTTGTAATCAGGCGTTAAGGGTCGGCGCCGTTTACGGCGCCGTTAACCCCTTAACACCTGACTCATAATGAGGCCCAGTGTCTGGTTCTGGTTAACACTATGGATGTAAGGGGACTGCGGCTTGTATCGTCCCTTCTGCTGGACACAATTACACGTTGTGCTTATTTTAATAGTCATCTTGATGTCCGTTTTTCCTGTACAGACTGTTTACACAGTCTATGTGGGACGATCGTGACATCACGACAGGCTTGCATGCGTGTCATCACATCAATCACCCGCAACAACGACTTTACACAGGTAGGTTCTGACCAGGCTAAAAGCACGGGCTCAACGCTCCGAGTCCACATACTCGTCATGAGCACTACTTTAGAAGTTAAGGTAAGCAAGGTCTAGGCCTTGTAGGATACTGCAACCGAAAGTCATTTACATAAAGAACCTTAATATTATGGAACTTTTATACACTTGTTCTTTTCTCTTCTCTTTGATGTGATATTTACTTCCATAAAAACAGAACGTGCCCACTTACCGCATGTAGGTTACATGAATGACTCGGGTAACTCGACTATATTTTGGTTTTAGTTTCTATGCAACTTTATTAGTATAATGGGCTAACTTGCAGACACAGATGCTGCCATGTTCTATTGGTATTTTTTTCTTTCTGGTCTCCAGTTACGCACAACCTTTTAATCACATGCAGGCAAATTGCTTATTTACATATTCGCAAAGAGAAATTGGTGAAGTATGGACATGACACTGATGATTCTGTTTTTTAGTTGTGTTTGTTTAAAGTCTTGATGTTTTAATTTGTTATCATTTGTCATGCATTGTGCCTTGAATTGTATTTTATTTGGTGTCTGTGTTTATGATGGCAGTAATGAAAAAAGGAAGGCGGAATGGCATTACCGGCATCGTTAACGGGTCCGGGCCATTGCGACCCGCCAATGCGGCCACCGCCCATACCGTGCCACTTCTTACCGGCATGCACGCGTACACGCGCCCCTTCACGACACCAATACCAGGATGCCGCAAACTGGAGGACATAAGTTACGCGGGTATGCACTTACCGGCATCCCAAAGGCAGTAATTAGGGCCTGCACGACGTTGGCAATACAGGCATCGCGGACCACCCGCAAATAGCAACCTGCAGTGCAGGCAACTGCCACAGGTGCACACAATCACCACAGGTGGAGCCAATGGAGCCTGTCACAGTACAAAAGGAGTACACCCACACCCCTTCCTACACCAAAATGATCCCACTAGCTGTTGCAATCAGGGGGCTGGAGGACATGCCTGTACTGCTACAACTACAGCAACAACAACTACAGCTACAACAACAGGCAGCACAGAGGAGACGCAGGAGGAGAAGGGGGTGAGACAGGCCCAGCAAGTTCCACCAGTGCAGCCAATGGTACTAACTAGGCAGCCACCAATCCCTCCCATGAGACACAGTCCATTCAATCTAACCCCTGAGCAGATCCACACCCTGTACCGGTTGGACCGGGACACCATCACCACCATAGTGGCCATGATACACAACGATATTGTCAGCCTGATAGAAATCTGTACTGCCATACCCCTTCTACTAAAGATGGTGTCTGTGCTCCACATCCTGGCCACAGGCACCTACCAGCACACAGTGGGGCAGATGCATGGCATATCACAACCACTCTTGTCCCGCATGCTGACCCAAGTGCTTGATACTCTCCTGAAGCATGCAAGCATCCACATTTACCTACTACGGACTGGCCAGGAGCTCGCTGACACCAAAGTAGGCTTGGGTATTTCAAACGATGAATGACTAAACATAATTACAACTGTGCCAATGCCGCAAGTGTGATTAGGTACAGAGTAGCATACACTGCAATCTCAGGTGGCAAGACATTGTTCGGCATCAACAGTAAATCCGCATCAGCATGCAAGTGAACACCCTGCATCATCTGTACAACCAATCCACACTAGCAGACCATATTGCACTACACAATGCATCAAATTAATCTCTGTGCATACATACAGGGACATGTACATGTCAACACCAAATAGCTGCGGCCATGGCTGTGAATCCTAAAGGTGCACAGATTGACTCGCACATCTCATTGTGCTCCCATGCAGGTGTGGAGGCTATGCCTTGAAGCCGTGGCTACTTACCCTTCTTGCGGAACCCGCGGAACAGGCACGAAGAGGAGTACCATCGGGTACATACCTGTACCTGTGTCGTGATTGAGCAGACCTTTGGCCTGTTGAGGGCACGGTTCCGCTGCCTGAGCAGGTCTGGTGGAGCACTCCTTTATGGCCCTGAGAAGGTGGCAAAGATCACCATGGTCTGTGTCATGCTCCACAACATGTGCATCCAGAGAAATGTGCCATTGCCAACTGACATTGACATGCATGCACTGGGTGAGGATGACGAGGATGATGATGGTGGAGAAGCAGCACACCTGCCAGTACATGATGCACAAGACGGCCGTGCTGTACGCCAATCACTGATTGACGATTACTTCTGAACGACAGGGACGTTGATGGTTATGTGTCAGTGCTACACTGAGCACTGGGACAGTGTGGAAATGAACACAGGGTGTGTGGGGAGTTGGGCACTGTGTGCTGTCATGAATTGAATGGACACACACGAAATGAACAATGTCCAGGCATTAAATGATATTGAACGCAACGGGTGTATTAAGTAAAATGACAAAATAGTGCTTCCTCCCTCCACCACTCACATGCCCTCCCCTCAAAACACCCAAACACCCCATACCCCCAAAAAACACCCCATACTCCCAATAAACACCCCCTTAATCCCCTCTACACCACCAACACCCCCTCCCCCCTCACCCATTGTCATCCCACACTATTTCCGGGCTTTTTTTGTGTCCGGGGCAGCATTTCGGTCTGCCTTGCACTGCGCCTCGTCATCCGCACAGGGCTGGAGGGAGCAGAGCTTGCAGGTGTGGTCGATGGGGTGGATGCGGATGGGAATTGCATCGCCGGTGCAGATTGTTGGCGCTGCATCTGTTGGAGCATGCTGGTTAGGATCTGTGTGACGGCCCCCAAACTGGCACGGATCATGATTGCACTTGAATTTATGGCCGCAATGGTCCCAGTATTGGCCTCACAGATCTCTCGGCGTGTTTCCTCGCCATCAGCCACATATTGACACACTAGCTCGATCATCGAGTCCTGGTGGGGCTCTACCCTTGACAGGCGTGCCTCGATATCAGTGGGGGCTGTGGAGGTAGAGGGTGCTGCGGCTGGGTGGGCCATTGCAGAGCTGGCCTCTGGGGTGGTTGTGAGTTCTGGACTGTGCAGTAGAACTGCAGAATCCAGCATGGGGCTGGACAGTGTGCCCTGAGTGGTGTGTTGGGGGGTGGACGGGGGGCTTGGAGTGCGGGGACATTCCACATAGATTGTGCCATCAAGGTCCTCGTACTCCTCGGCTTCCACATCGCTGAGTGGGGCTGTGGCTGCTGCCTCACCCACTGTACTTGTGGCAGCGGACTGGGTGCCATCAGCCTCCCCTTCAGCTGTTGTTGGCAGCTCAGTAGTCGCAGTCTCGTCCACTGCTGTGGTTTCCTCATTAGCCTTGCTGGCCTGTGCACGTGCCCAGGGTTGCACTGTGGGCAGTGGTTCTGCCCCGGAGGTGGAATGGCCAGTGCCCTGTGGTCTGGCCCTGGATGTAGATGGCCTTGGGACAGTGTCCTGACTTTCACCTTCTGCATCAGTGTCTGTGGGGGAAGAAGAGATGCAGGGCATCAGTGATGGTGTTATATGGTAGTTTCAAGGGAGGGGCATATTGGCATAAGCCGTGGCGTCTCCATCCGGCACAGATGCGTACCAGGTGGCATGCCATTGTATTGAAGTTTGTGTGATGTATGATTTGCAAATGGCCCCTGTGTATTGGGTGTATGTTGGTAATGGGATTGGCACACAGCATGCATTTCATTGCGACAGGGTTTGGGCCGCCATCTGGACATAGACCTGTATATGTGTGTATGATGGGCCATGCATTGGCTTGGCTTGGCTCACTTTCACATCAGTTGTACTACGTCATGGTTTGGCCTACTGGGGTTTGGAGGGTCACTCACCTCCATCTCCCGATGTCACGGCACCCGCCTCCATTTTGCCAAAGCCCTCTATGGACTCCATTTTGATGGTCGTGTTGCAGGTTTCTTCCCAGCGCATCAGTTTCACTGGTGAGTGGGCACCTCCACCTGTGGCCATGCCCTCCCTGCGATTGCTGGACAGGATGTTCCGGACCCTGAGACGGAGGTCGTCCCATCGTTTTTTACTGTCTTTGACTGTGCGGGGGGTGTTGCCAACCGCTGACACCTTGCGCGCAACCTCCTCCCAGATTTCTTTCTTGCGCATCTGAACTTCCCTTTTGAGGTTGTTAGCAAAAACCTCTTCTGCATGGGCTGCAAGGGTATCAGCCAGCATGTTTAGCTCCTCATCGGAGAAGCGGTGCTTGCGCAGCCGGGGGGTTGTCTTATGGGTAGCCTTCGACATGCTGGGTGTTATGGCACTGCTCTTTCCTCTGTATCACTGCCGGATTGGCAGGATGGCAATGGATTGTGTTTTAATGATGGCAGCCGGCGCATTTCCCGTTGCAACGCAATGACGTTACTTCCGGGTCCGGTATTACGAGCTCGGTATTAGCATGATGTTATTACCGGGTCATTATTAAGGGGTTGCTCCTTGGCGGTATCGGCGGGTCCCGTGATGGCGCTATCAGGAGGTTGGTGGGCCTTTAGCGGCATGGCGGTGCAGCCATTACCGGCATGGGGGTTCGCACATGCTCGGGCACTCGTAATCAGCCGCTTTAGCGTCGTCAAGGGAGCACAGACCCGCTACTACCTCCATGCCGGTAACGACTCTGTTTTTAGTGGGATTCTCGTAATGAGGCTCATAGTGTTTAGCCCCAAGGACGGACAGCAGTCCGAAAAGCATTGGCTTTTAGGACATTTTTAGATTATAACTGCCTTTTATGAAGAAAATAAAGAACTGAGATACTAAATATGAAGATTGAGAATACCATTTGAAAACTGGAAGAATTGTATTATAATTAATGAAATTGAGTTATGAATTTTGATTCAACTTTATAATAGGGAGTTACGAGAGTACTTGGTTGGTCCAGGTGAAACCTTGAACCTTCTTTTGTATATTGGAAACCACACCAGACATTTTTAAAGGGCCTTTTACATTATTGCCCCGCTCAACGTCCATACGGTCAACAAACAAATGGGATTCTGTATGTGAGCGAAGATGCCCGGTCCTATCCGATAGGGGGCGTTTAGCCTAGCAAGCTTACCCTTCTTGTCCCAAAGAGGATGACTCCCCCTTGGGGGTAAAGGGACACATTACTTAGTTTAAAAAACACACACCTTTCCAATAGAAATACAG
This sequence comes from Ambystoma mexicanum, assembly GCF_040938575.1. NCBI lineage: Eukaryota > Metazoa > Chordata > Amphibia > Caudata > Ambystomatidae > Ambystoma > Ambystoma mexicanum. The sequence goes on along the minus strand of NC_090926.1, from coordinate 916,463,206 downwards.
GGGCGTGATGTTAAATCGGAGGAAAGGTCCCAGCAAATGATGCGACACACAAGAAGGTGCAAACCGACGTGGTTGGGATCAGGAGGTTGTGGTACTTCTTGTGTAGAATGATCAGGTGTCCATTAGAACAAGATGGAAGCAAAGTAAGCCTATAACAGGACGACCGAGACTGATAGAAAACAGAGGTACTCAAAGCAAGAAACGGGCAGGATGAAATGTTTCCCCATATAGACAGATGGCAAAACGGGCCAAAGCCTACTGCTGGAGAAGGCGAGCACAAACACGCAAGAGGCAATTCAGGTCAGTGACAGACGGAAGTCATTCACAGAAGAAACAGGTTTCAAACAAGCAAAAGTCCAAAAACAGAATCATACTGGCGTCATGCACAGGATAGGCCAGGACAATCAGGAATCAAACATGAATGGAACACAAAACATAAGAAAAACACTACGCTGCTGAGCAAGGAACTGATTTACTGAGGTTCCTTGATTTCCAAAGTTTACCATAATGTGCTGTCACTCCCAAATGCTATTCCTTATGTGAACTGTAGTTTTGGCACACACACTGTCCATCAAGGAGGCACCAAGGCAAAGGTCCACTCCACTGCATATATAGGCTTCCTGCTAGGTAATGTGAGGGTGCAGAAGAAGGAAAACGACACACGGATGGCATTTTTGTGGTTTATAAGCTTTTTATTCAAAGTAAAAAGGGGTTGGGGAAAGGCAGAACTATCCCTATTCACTAAGAGGGGTTGCTCTGCCTCAACAAAAAGAATATTATGCACTCTGTCAGGATGTCCATCAAACAAAATTGTCTGTCCTGTGTCTAATCCTATTTATGTCGGTTAAACGTTCTTTCTAAATGAAGGAAAAATGGGTGTATTCTTGATTCCAGAAGGACACCTTTCTCCCTTTCTGATTGTTGACACCCAAGTGCAGTTCTTCTGCCAAAAGAATAGAAATACTTCAATGTTAACAGTTTAACGTTCACTATTCACCAGTTCATCCAATTTAAAGATAACCCAGTTCCCTGGTCTCCCGGGGGGAACCTCTTCCTGGGCTCTTGGTTCGTTCTATTTGCAAAAACAACTTTCCTCAAAGACCCTCTGGGGAATTCTTCTTCACCAAGTTCATAGCACAAAGAATGATCCTTCCCAGACTCTTGTCAGGCGTGGTTCACTAGCGTGCCAGACCTCACCGTAGACTATTCCAATAAGGTATCAAGCCTGGGTTACTCGCCTGCCAGACATGACTTCCACAAGTTTAACTTTCCTTGATATGTGTGCTTTGGGCTCCATCCCAAAGGTTATAAATCTTGTTTGGAGGTGGGTCCTTTACCCTTATACATTCCACTGATGGATTCTGCCCGCTTTCATCTGTGTCCCAGACCCTGTTCCTCTGGTTTGGGGGGATCCCTGTCCCTTTGTTAGCTTGGACAGACATGGTGTACTCCCCTGCTGTATACTGTCCCACCTAGGTGTACTTCCAATGTTCTTATCTGACTTCATGCCTTGCTTTCAATTTTCTTGTGACCCTTGGGACGTGTTTGTCCGATTCACACAGTTCGCAATGTATTGTAGGTTCTTTTTCTTAGCCCCTTGTTCTCTTCGGATGTTCCTTTTGAGTTTATAATGTTTGTGTTAGTTTGATTGCTTCCTTTCTCATCCCCTTGTAATCGTTGGGGTGTTTTTATAAAATGAGCCAAGTTAGTATTATATTGGTCCCTTTCACCTCTTTGTGCTCTTCGGGATATTATCATTTGCTTCCTTAGCTACCTTGATGCCTCCCTGACCGGTCTGGCCCTTTCCTACTTTTTGGAACTCTGGGGTGTTCTCTGGTTGCTTCACCCATTCCCGGCATGCTCTGCTTTTCTCTACCTTCGGCTCTGCAGCTGCAGCGTCTCTCATTTCGCCTTCAGCTGTCAGTGTCACTGTTACTGGTCACACTCTACTTGTCCGGCTTTCTGTGTCTCTGCCACTGATCAGGTCCTCCTCACGAAGACCTTTCAGGCACCTGTGGCAGTCTGCGTCCTGGTCTCCAGTTCTTGGGCTCTTCGGTACAGAACCAGCGTCTCCTTCCCTGCTCCTCCAGGGACAGCTGTTCGACATTGATGCGAGTCCTTCTTTCCTTTTTACTACCAATCGTGGCTTTGGGCAGCTGCACCACATGTGTTGGTTGCGCTGTGGGCTTTTACCTCTTTGCTTTATCGTCCTCATCACAGTGATCTTTTGAATCCGGTTTGGGCGAGTCTCCCTCTTCCTCATCCAAGTCTTTTTAAGGATGTCCTCTGCTAAACCAGAACAAATAGTGGTGTGGCGACCCGCAGGGACTTGAGTGGGGACACCAAAGGTGTGAAGGAATACTGCGTTCTCCCAGGGCGATTGTCATCAATCTCATGAGGGATTTTCCCCGCTCATGAGATCCACTCGGTGAGTACCATCCCCAGGGGGACTATCAGGCAGTGGCCTCACCTCTCTGGCCTCTTGGAAACAGGCCTCCCCCATGGAAGATGTGACAATACCCTGGGATTTGTCCAGTAAGCACCTGGAAAATAGCAAGGATCTCACTTCAACATGTTGGTGCTTCGTTAATTAAGCATTACAGATAGATAAAGGGGTTATTATGGTGGGATAATAACCTGTCCTCAAGTTATTGCCTATGGCGAAGCAGAGGGCTCTAAATTGGGGAAGGATGATTTTCACAAGTGACCAGAAACTCTTACAAGTTCAATAAGGTTATTAGACCATGGAGATGTGCAACTAAAAAGGAAAATGTTGGATTGTGCGGAAAATAAAGAGCACACACAAGAAACCTGTAATGTTATGTTAACTTAATATACATGGAAGTAGTAACAATAAATCCTCATATTGTGTTTCATTAGGGTTTGTTAGTTTGGGGAATTAGCCTTCACATGTTGCACTCTACCTTTACGCAGCTGAAGGCAATTGTTTCTGTGCTTCTCATCAGGCTGCTGCTCACATAAGAATGTTTGGAATGAGGTCTATAGCAGAGATTACAGACTGCATTCTGGCATTCTGATTGGCCTAAAATAGGTCTACAACTGATTCCTTGTTCTAATATATTCCGTAAGTATGCCTTTGTGATAACCCCTCCTGTGTCTCTTGTAGACTTGCCTATCAACTTTGAGATTTGTGCGATTGAGATTATACTTTACAGAAAGCTCTTTTCTTTTAACCCAGTTCTATGCCATGCCATGGATTAGTTGCTTTATGCTGTAAGGAAGGCAGGGTATCAAACAGTGAAGACAGACGCAAGTGATCACAGTTCAAGGGTGCTTAATGAACTTCAACGGGTTGGTTGAACGCCTATCTAACCCTAAATCTAAGGATGGGAGCAAGCTACGACCATCAAATAATAATAACGCAGTCCCAGTGGAGTCATTGTCAAAATAAAAGAGCCTATACTAATAAACCCATTGCCAATCCTTACTTTTAAATACAAATGGTGTGGGACAACAATGTATGCAAAAAGAAAGTATTGAAGAAATTATATGTCAGGCTAGTTTGGCCTCCAGCCCCATGTTTTCAGCACGGGACAAGGCGACATGCTCTAGCTTCGCACACACTCTGGCTTCTCTGCCACGGGGATAAAGTTCAAAACATAGGTATCAGGGCCTTCTGCCAATGTCTCTTTAACAATAACAGTCTCTTGTTGCAGAGGGCCTGCCGTAACAAACAAGCACAAAAGTTCCTTTCTTATCAGGATTTTCACATTTACAAGTTCTTGAGTCCACTGTTCACCATGGGTCTCCTACCTTGAGGCTCGGCCCCCCTTAACACAATATTCACAATTGGTCTCCCTCATACAGACTCAGACCCCTTTAGCACAATATTCACAATTGGTCTCCCTTGTTCGGGCTTGGGCCATGGATCTCCCACGTTTGAACTTAGAACATGGATCTCCCTCGGATTGGGTTCGGACCCCTTGAGCACAATGTTCCAATTGGTCTCCCTCGTTCGGGTTCTGACCATGTAATCTCACTTTATAAACTTTCTTATTTGTATCAAAAATCGAAGACTTTGTGCAATGGATTTTGCTTCAATCATCACAGGACCAGTTCGATTCACTTAATTTCTCATTCGTATCTTTTACTTTTGCTTCTGCCACTTGGATGGATACCTCACAGGGACCTTTGATTGAGCATACTTGCGGTGCTGGACCGCTCTGTCAATGGTATTGTATCTTTCTTTGTTAAAGTTCAAACAATCATCAGCAATTAAACTAAATTAAGGGTTTACACAATAGGCCCACTAGACTATGGCACAAGGAAACACTGACCAAAGCTTTGTATTTAAAAAGTAGATCTATATTTATTTCATACAGTATATACTCACAGTCATCAAGCAAGTTAAATTAAGTCAAAGGAAAAATATACACACTCCCAAGTTAAATTGTAGACCAAGTGAACCAGAGAGAAAACTGAGCAAAACGGCACAGTGAAAACTACACACAAGGGAGGTTCTGACAATTTCTCACAAGGAAGGGAAAACACAAGTTATTCAGAAATAGCTTCTTATACACCCTAGCAACACTTCCCATTAGCAAAATGGCACAGTGACAACTACACACAAGGGATCCTGTAACAATTCCTCACAAGGGAGGGAAAGCACAAGTTAGATAGAAATAGGTTCTTACACACCCTAGCAACACTTCCCATAAGTTTGTGGACTACCCAATGAGACATTCTCTAATATTTGCTCTAATCAGTCGCTTTGTAAGAAGCAAGTCAGGTACTGGGCTTTCCATTTCCCAGCTGCGTAGAGATTTCGTATTGGGCTAATTTGGGCTATTTTTTGCAGACAATTTGGCTATTTATGGGCTACGTTTCACAGCACGTTCAGGTTTTTTGTCCTCCTGAGGCTGCTTTTCTTCACCCACCTACCAACACTCTCTCTACTGCCACCCACCCCACTATCACTACCCCAACTCAATCCCCCATTACGTGAACTGGTTGGGTTTTGTTTGGGTTATTTTGGAGTGCTTGTGACAAGTCCTCCCGAGACTGCTCTGTTCTTCATATTACTACCATCCACCCACCTTATCCCCACTCTCTCTACCCCCAATCACCCACCTGACACCCACTCTCCCTCCCCACACCCACCCACATTACCCCACTTTCCCTTCCCACACCAATCTACTCCAGCTCAACTCACTCAAACCCCTACCCTCCCACCCCACTACCACACCCACCCCATCCCCACTCTTTCTACCCCAACCTATCATACCTAACCCTTCTCTTTACCCCAGCAGCGCAACCTACCCACTTCTCGCTAGCCCCACTCACACCACAACTTCTATTCCCCCATCCACCCGCCCTACCCCTCTCACTATACCTCCTCTCATTCCTCCTCTTAGAATCTCGCTCTATTTCTTTCCCTCTCACTACCACCCTTTCTCACTCATATTTCTGCTTGCTCATCATGAATGGCATCCTCTGTCAATGGATTCGCTCCGTCTCATTCTCTCACACACCTGCACCCCTTATCACATCTTCCTTTGAAACTTTGCACTCTGCTCCTTGCACCTTTGTGCCTATAAATGCAAAATACAAAGAACAGCTTTGCCAATGCTTATTATATTTAGTGTTTTGGCGAAAGCGCTTAATCTAAATACATGATCATTATACATTTATAATGAGCCTGAGCCTGTAGGCATCCGGACGCGGAAGAGAAGAAGGACAGAGGACAAAGTAGATGAATGCACATGAAACTGCAGCAGGGAGAGAATATCGCTAGCATGTTATTCAAAGAGGAAGGTTTTCAATTTTCTTTCGGAAACTCAATATATTCTAATCCAGATGCAAGTTTTCAGGGAGTTCATTCCATCTCTTGGATGCTTGAACAGTAAAAGCCCTACCCATGCCTCTTGCTCTTTTGCTCCTAGGAGCCAACAGGTAGACCCGTTACTAATATAAATACATATTGCAAAAGCAGCATTCGCGTATGATTAGCTGATTATCACATATCGTGGAATTAACGTGGAGTATGCTTTTGAGAAACGTTGCACACTATGTAGTGCTTATAACTACCTTTACTACAGGAAACATTATTTTACATTTCATTTTTGTCCAACACCTCTTTTACACATCATTCTGTTTTTATTGTACTGAGTTTTTTTTTTACAAACTCAGTGTAACCTGTGTTAATGCGGCACAACAGGATATAAAGTTTCTTTGTTTTTACATACTGCAGGGTTGCAACCTTGCAGTAAGATGATGATGCCCTTTGCTTTTATTCTACCTTTTATGCAAGGGGGTTTCAGGTCACATATGTTTCAATGTTCACAAATCCTGACCATGGTTCTGTACAATCTATTAGGACATCGTGGGTCCTATTAATCATTACTTTCATATTGCTTTATTTTTTAGCCAGGTTGATTTTGTGGTTTACCCCAAACCTTAACTGCGTTTTTCCAAAATCTACTACAGCAAGGTATGCTGCTCATCTATTTTTAATTTACTCAGTCTGTATGTTTTGTTCATCTTTGGATTATTTTATTTTATCATCATTAATGGGGACAATAATTTCTTTGGGTTTTATATAATTCTACAACACTAGAGAGAAGGGTGCATTGTGAAGGTTATGCTTGGAACATGGATGTTTTATTTAACTTTGACATGTAGAAACTTTAAAAGTCCTGCCTTTCAATGGCAGGTGTATACTGTGTGTTTGTTTTTAAATAATTTCATGTGTTGACCACAGTAAGAGTTTGTTTCATTAACAGATTTTTCCCTCGTGTTGGATCCTTAGATCTACAATTCATCGGATACAATAATATGCCCTCCTGTGAAGAATATGGATCTTGATAACTTTTATTAAAGAGAGTGTTTTTGTATAATACACCCTAAGGTGTATTTTCCAATATTTACACTTACGTTATACAAGTATTGATCAGTGACTTTTGTCACAGGGTTTTCCCCAGTAATGTACATACTACACATGGAACACAATTCCAACAGGCAGAAATCACAGCGGGGCACCAGGAGCAGTATATTATGAGGTAGAAATTAGAATGTTGAGTAGGTAAGGAAGGGGTGCACAAACAACCAAGCCACATATAGGAAGGTATGACAGGGCCATACAAATACCAACAGTGTGGTGTCTTTTACCAGAAAAGTTAAACATTTTGCATATAGTAACATTATTCTCTACTTTCACGACAACAAATGCCTACAAAGTAGTGAGCATCAAATGGAAGCCCTTTTGCATCATGTCCAACAAGGCAATGTCATCAGTGTACACTGATCATTGGAGAGGTTTTTCCCAAGCTTTGGAGGGATAGTTCAGGCCAGCTTGAATTGATGTACAACTGCTATATAGAAGTTAAAAAGCAGGTTTAAAAGTGTCATATTTCGGAATATTACCATGATAATACTATTTAGCATCTGTATACAGTACACTACAGGCTAAGATTTTTACAGGTATTAAGTACAAGTGTTCTGAAAACCCAACTGAATGTTATTCATTTTATCAACGAATGAAGTATCAAAGACACCTTGCTAGGAATTTGATTTTGAGTACTTAAATTACAGGTTGCATATAAATACGAAGGTCAGCAAGGCAAGAATAAACCATTGAAGTATTGTAATCATAGAAAGTAGAACCGTAAATCGCGGGAATCGGTGCTCCTGCTTAGCCCAGCCGAACATCCGCCCACTGGCCACACCCACCTCTTGCCTCCACCTTACCCAGGGGAGGCAATTGGGACTATAAGTTCCACCTTCTGGCGAAGCCCAGGCGAAGTCCGGCAAAGTCCTCCTTTCGCTGTCTGCCACTGCTGCACTGCGATCAGCGGCAGCGCTTCCGAGCATGGGAGCTGAAGTGTGCCTACCGGTGGCATTGTGGTGCTGACCAGCCCTCATCATCCGGCCAGAGACTACTGCAGACCCATCGATGACCCACTGCTCAGGGTCTTTGATATGTTAGTGCTCCCGTTCTGCCCCATCCACTCCCACCTTACCCGGAACAAGAGCTAACTGGGTCTATAAGATCCGCCTTCAGATGAAATCCAGGCAAAGTAGGGGCAAAATCCGGGCTGAGTCCTCCCTCCGCTATCTGCCGCTGCTGCAGCTTCCATTTGGTCTAGCTATTCTTACATCTTTATTCTCTACTATGTGACCGCCTGTGTTGCTCTTCGATTACTTACCACTCCTTTTTCCCCGCTGATCGTAACAAATGACAACATTGGTGGATATACCCTGACTTCCAGCCATTCCTTTACCACCAACAGTCGGGCCTGTCATCCTGATTGTTATCCCACATGGTTGCACTGTTCTTCTCCTTCCCTGCAGTTCATTCTTATATCACTATTTTCTCTTCTATCTCTTCACGCTATTACTATGACTCGCACCATTCCTGCTCTTTATTCCTCCAATACTACTACTGGACACACAGCCTCTCTCTTTTCATCTAACTGTGTTTCATTCAGCACTGCTCACTCACCCTCTACTGTTGCTATCTATTTTGACTGGAACCTGGCTTTCCTCCTCTGACTCTTCTATTCCTGCGGCCCTCTTCATCTAATTCCTCTTTTTTCACATACTCCTCGTCTCGGTGCAAGAGTCGGGGGGAGTTGATATTTTATGTCACTCTACTTAGCTTTCTTTTTTCTCTAAATCTTCCACTATCCTCTGAATTTGAATATCACTGTTTGACTTTCTGCCGTCCAATTCCTTTAGCTTTTCTGACTATGTCCACCTGGGCCAGTGACGACCTTCTGAGATGATCTTTACTCCTTTCCTATATTTTCCCACCCACCAACTTTCCCCTAATCGTTTTTGGTGACTTCAATCGCCACCTTTCGATCAAACATTCCTTCCCTCTCATTATTGCAGTCCTATTACCTGCTGCAAATTCCTACTCCATCCTCACACGGCTCTGGTTCTATACTTGATTTAATCTTCTTTACTATTCCTTTCTCCTCCACATTTCAGGCTATCCCGATATATTTTGCTGATCACTCTTCTATTTTCTTTCCATGTTTCATCCCTTATATTTCCTTCTGCCACTTTGCTAACCTTCTCTCGGCGCAAACTTCACTACTTCAGCTCTACTCGCTATTCATCGACGCTTTTGCAAATGTCTTCCACCACTGGATAACTTTTCTGCTCTTTCTGCTTACCCTGCTGCTTCTAGGTTCCCTTCCTCTCTCCATACTGCTCCGATCTTCTCCACCCACTCGCTCCTTTCTCTACTTCTCACAAACCTCCTGAGCCTCAGTTAACTCCTTCCACCCGCTCCTCCTACTGATCTCTCCACCAGGCAGAACGTCGATGGAAGAAAACAAGATCTCTTGTAGATCTTAATAAATTATCTTCTTTTCATGCTTCCTATGAAAGTTCCATACTAGCTGCCAAACGACAATTCTATGCCGACCCCCTCCTTACTCTCTCCCCAACCTCGTTGTCTTTTTCAAGATCTTAACCACATTCTCTCTCCTCCTCAGCCCAGTCCTTCCTTTTCCTTCTCTCTTTCAGCCTCAGACCTTGCTAATTCCTTTACTTCTAAGGTCACCCTTCACCAAGCACCCTTTTCACGTAACCCATCTACAGTCTCTTCGACCATCTAATGGCCTTCTCCATCATCCATAATGTCCATACTCTTTATGAGACTTCGATTGCCACTTTTCTTGCTCAAGCCTACCCCACTGTTGCTCCTTCTGACCCTGTACCCTTATGATTAATACAAAAACAATCTATCCTTTGCTACTTCCTTATCTGGCATCTTTATGCAATATTTGCTTATCCTATGCAACATTCTCTTCTAATTTCAAACATGCATCTATGCTTCCCATTCTGAGAAACCCACTGTTGACCCTTCCGTCTCCTCTAATGTGTGCCTTTTTCGCCACTATTTATATCAAAGCTTCTTGAACATATTCTTTATGTCCAAGTCTCTGCTTATCTTAACTACTCTTCCCTTTTAACTACCTTTCAATCTGGTTTTTGTCCCCATCACTCAATAGAAACAGCCCTACTCTGTGTTACTAACTCTTTGCTATCTGCTCACTCTTCAAAGCAATCCTCCCTCCTTGTCTTAACTGACTTGTCTACAGCATTTGATACTCTGTCCTTCTCTCCACTCTCTCATATCTTGGTTTCTGCAGCTCCGTTCTTGTTTGGTTTCATTCTTATTCCTCCAACCGCTCCAACTCAGTCTCTTGGTCCAATTCTACTTCTCTTCAATTCGGGGTCCCCCAAGGTTCAGTGATGGGCCCCCTCCTATTCTTCTTGTTCACTATTCCACTTCTATAATCAACTCATTTGGTCTGTCCCATAATTTCTACGCCAATAACACACATATCTTTTTCTTTTTCATCTCTAAGTGATTCGCTTCTCACATATTTTTCCATTTGTCTGCTTGCCATCCATTCATAGATGTCAGCTAACTACCCTAATCTTAATCTGACAAACTGAAGTTCTCACCTTTTCTTCCTCCTATATTGTGATAGGTTATAAATAACCTATCATATTCCTCCTCCGATTCTACCTGATGCTATACCCTTACCTGCGTCCATGCTAACTTTATCTGCATCAGTCAAAGATCTTGGTGCCATTTTTGATCCTCCCCTTTCTTTTTCTGCCCACATCTCGTCTATTGCTCGTTCTTGCCACTACCACGTCTTCAGCATTCAGACAACGGGTTCCTATATGTTTTTTTCATGCAACTAAGTTCTTATTTTCTTCATTTGTTCTTTTGAGACCTGATTACTGCTTCTCCCTTCTATTGGATCTTCCCGCCTATCAGCAAGCTCACTTTCGTTCTGTCTATAACTCTTATGTTCAGCTTCTTCTTGGCATACCTCCTTTGAATCTCATCTCATCTTTCAGTTCCTTTGTATTGTCTTTAAATCCCTACATGGGCTAGCCCCTCCCGATGTCGGCTCTTTTTTTCTTTTTAATCTCCTCCTCACGCTTTGAGATCTCAATCCCAGCTCCTTTTCTCTGTTCCTCAAACTCCTTATGTCTTGTCACACATCTGATCTTTTTTGCTTCTACCTATATCCATCAGATCTCTTTCTTATATCTCACTTTTTCGTCCCAATTGAAAGACCACTTGGCTATCCTTCTCTACTCCTTACACGTGCTGGTAAATTTTCATATTGTAAATATTTACTTGTACCAATATAATATCAGAAAGCACTTTGTCGATAAGCGCTATATACATTAACTAAAATACAAAAATACAAATACAAATCAAACCCTGACAATTTTGCAACTTTAGGAAAGTCGGTGACAACATTGAAATTTAATTAAATGTGTTGATGGCAATAAATAATGCTAAATAATGTTAAATGGTTTTACTTGCTTATTATTTCCTGGGAATTGTTTCTGCCAGATAGCAGAAACTGGCAAATCAAAGCCATCTACAAAATATGCATATTATTAACAGTATAAATAGAAAAATGATTCTCAAATTAAAAGTAAACATTTTCACAAAATCATTGTCTGTGAAAGAATAGAGTTCATACATCTAGCTATTTGAATTCCATAACATTCACACAAAGAAAGATCAGGAATAACCAGACAACACAGAATGGAAATGCAGATACCTATTGACCAGTGCTTAAAAATAGCCCTACCCCCAAGAAATGACATAACTGGAAAGATACTGCTGTGTCCGAAACTAACATTAAGACCAACAAAGCTAACAAAACAGACCGCGAGACCAAGACTTTTTGATAACAAAGCTAATTAGTGTAACTTTACCAGTTTGACAATTTTGTGATATCCACAGCTCTTTCGCTATCAGGTCTTCTTAAAATGCATGAGCCATCCATCTAAATCCCCCTTGTGGCGTCCTAATTTTATCACTCACAAAATACATTGCATTAAACCATAAGAATCTGCTTTGAAAATACTGTGTTAAAGCATATTTGTATACAGTTCCTACCTTGCATGCAGGATAAACTCCACTGCCCTCTTTGCATACTTTTCAGTCAGGCTTGTCAAGTTCACCGGCTGCTCAACAATGGTGAGGTTATCTAGCAAAGGAAGGGCTACATCTGTGTAACAGGCCTTGTTTCTATGAAAGTAAAACAACAACACATATGATTACAGAAAAGGCTGCCAAGCTTTTTGTGTTTGCTGGAATCCACATTCCATGATAGTACTAATAAAAGTTTATTTTTAGTATGTTTGAAACCCTTTTATATGTTTAAAGGAATGGTAACACCTTGTTTGCCAGTGAAGTTCAACATTTTTCACAATGAATCAATCATTAGTATACCCACTCCTCATCAAGCATCAGTTGCTACTATGGCGACTTCTGCTTGTAATTGTTACAATTCTCATCCTACTTCCTTCCTTAGTGAAAAGTGCACCATCCTAAGCATGGCTGATACTGGAACTGCATTTCAATCTAATTCTATGATGTAACTCTTCAGGTGGCCTATTTTCTTCCTGAATACTTCTGGCACCCACTAGACAATTTCCTTTTCACCCACTTCCTTGGATTCACTGGTGTCCTACACTACATAATCTTGTTGAACTTTGTTGAGATCCAGTTGTATGCCCAATTGGGCCTGAGGATCCCATGATAGTAGATTGTCCCCATAACTGGTGACAAAAACTGCACCTCTGGTCTTGGCCCCTTGACATTCATTGCTGACCTCTAGTTCTCCAATGATTATGATGGGTACTTCACCATACTGTAACGGTTTCGAAGAAGCAAGCTGACAAAAATGTGGCATGGTGGTGGTTATAGATTTATGTATGAAAGAAACCCTCACTATCCTCTTAGATGATGGGTTTCCCTGCCTCAAACTAATACTATCGGATCCATCTGAATGTCCGTCAAAATCAAAGTCCACTATCCTGTCACAACTGTAAGAAACTCATGGTGGCAACAGTAAAGACAGACCCAAGTGATCACAGTTCAAGGGTGTTTATTTAACAGTATGAATGGGTGAGAAAAACTCCTAATCTAAATCTAATCAAATAGTAATAATGCAGTCCTAGTGGTGTCTTGTCAAATAAAAAGGGCCTGTACTAAAAAGGGCCAATACTAAAAAGAGCCTATTGCCAGGCCTTACCTCTAAGTTACAAAATAGTGTGGGATAATATTCACAAGAAAATAAAGTCATTTTCAACAAATGATAAGTCAGGATGGCATTGTTGGGGTCTCCCTTTCCCACATTTTTGCACAGGACAAGGCGGGACCTCTGAGCACAGCACACTCCTGGGCCTCGTCAACACAAGGTTATATAGTTCCTTGGAACGATACCGGGATCTTCTAGGGCCAAGTCTCTTTTCTACAAAGTGTCTTGCCTTAGAAGAACTGTTGGACCGTAAACAAACAAACACCCAAGTTCCTCTCTGGTTAAGATTTTCACATTCACAAAGTCTTTGGGTGTACTGTTCACTCCACGTCTCCCTCAGCCAGGCCAGGACCTCCTTTTCACAATTTCACAATGAGTCTCCCTCGATCAGGCTCGGACCCGCTTTTTACAATTTCACAATTGGTCTCCCTCCTTCTGGCTCGAACTATGTATTCTCCATAAAGTCTTTGCGATGGGCGATTTCCCTTCACCCTTGGCATCCTCTGAGCCGGACTCCGATCCTTCTTGCAACATGGGCCTCCCTCAGATGGGTTCACTATGGCCAAGCATTCACTGTGGACATCCCTCGGTCAGGTTCACATTTACTGCCACAATGTTCACAGGGTTATTGTACTTCACCCCGTTCTGCAGGCATCCCTCAGTTGGGTTGACACTTGCCAGTTACACAATTCACTTTGCTTTATACAATGCAGGATTCACTTCCCTTTGGTTTCCTCTTGGTTACCGGTCAAAGACTTTGTATGTTACAAGGGGGTTTTACTCGACCCTTGTATGATCACTTTGACCTCTTGCATCGGCTTATCTAGGGCCTCTTGGTCCTCGAGGTTTCCAAAACAACAACACAACCCAAAAGGGCTCCAGTCAGAGTCCTTCGAATGGGCCCTCATGCAGCGCCAAACTACTCTGCTTCTCTACCTTGTGCTAGGGTTTCTTTAAAGTTCCTACACAAGTTCTTTCCTCAACAAGGTTGCTGCCTGCAACCTTGGGCCCAGCACAGTTCGGTTTATTATCAGTCTTCTCCGACTCACCGGCTGTGCTGAACTGTTCGAGTTTCTTGTCTCATGAGTCAAGTACGGCACCACAGCGGCAATCGCTTCTCCCTGCTTCGGCTATCAGCGCGGGAAGGTGGCGTGGCCATTGACACCTGTCGCACCACATGCCAACTGGACTTCCTGTTCTTATGATTTCCCTTTCGGAGGCGTGGCAGGTCTGAGATGACAAGGGTAATTTCCTCCTCATTGTCCCTCCAGGTCTCAATGCCTTTCTTCTCTGTTTGAACTGCCGATCCGGAACGGCTATTTCCTCGTCATTCGTACTCGCTTGAAGTGTGCTCTCATGCTCTGCCTTTTATCCCAGTGAGGAAGGGAAAAGGCCGCCATGTATGCCTAGTTATTGTCAATTGCCTAACTCTGCCTGACCCTTGTGTTGGGACATATCAGGTAAAACGGCTGTGGTGTTAGTCTGTTGTCTTTCGTGGTGTAAGAAAGTGTTTGTGTCAGAAAAGGGGGGCGGGGAGGGATAGAGCTTCTGAATATCTTACAAGGTAGGGCGGGGAAAAGGTGTTATATGGAAGGCGGTACCATGACTCACCTGTCAGTGTCCCACTTCCACTTCCCGAGGACTCCCCATCCAGGTGTTCCTCGTGCACTGGTCCACCGGATCCAATAGCGATGGCCATGTCCTGGCCACCCGGATGACAGATCCCGGGGACGAGCTGGTGAGACACCTTCAGGTTTCTCACACAACCTAATTCTTTCCCTTACACTACAACTAAAGACTAATATAATCCAACAGAAATTTCCTCCCCTAGGAGAATGCTCAGATTGTTCTTCCGTTAACACGTTGGCCATTAGGACAGAAGTGGACGCCACCAGGTCCTCCTTCCACTATTTTAGAAGGCTTATGTGATATATTTTGGTTTTGAGCCTTGGGTCCGACTGAGCGATCTTATAGTTATAAGGACCTGTCCTCTCTAATATTTCATAAGGTCTGTACCATCGCAAAAGTTTTGTTCTCGGAGGTGGTTGTCAGGAAACCGCGGCAGTCTAGGGTTTCTGGTCATTTGCCTTGCATCCAGAAATCACCATCCTCTTTGCATGCTTTGCGCTCTCCTCGTAGCACACGGAAACGGCTTGTGCACAAAACTATCAGCACTACCCCAACGCCTTGCAGAGCCTTTCGGGAGCTTTGGGGGTTGCCGTGGAAACGCTGGAGTTCCACGTTTATTGGATCACGTTTGCGATCACGGTAGACTCGTGTTCGTCCGGGCACGTGGTTGTTTTCATTCATTCATAGGCTCCACACACTGTTTGTCCGCTGCTTCTGAATTTTGTTTCTGCAGCGATACCTTCTTGTTACCCTAAACCTGTTATTGAACTCTGCTACGTTCTACGAATTTCTCTGGTCTAGCCCTGGTTTGCCTTAAAAAATATTTCTCTGGTTGCCGAATTTCGGAACACTCTCGACCTGTTTTACCCCTCACAACTTCATCCTTCTCTTTGCCCGCAAGTTGCCATTGCCGGTAAACACGGAATGGTCGGGACTTACCATTTCTCCCGCGACTATGCTCTAGTTGCTTGCCCGCACGCTACTGAACCTGATTTCACAACAGACTTCATGCTACTAGTCCTCCGCTTGGGGTTTACTTTGAGCCTCACACAAGTGCACCTGTCATCCTTCATTCTCCTCTTGGATTACAAGGACCGCCTGTTTTCCTTCCTGCAGTACCCAATTCCCTTTTACAACAACAGAATACAGTGTTCTGGACTAGAGACTGCCTATTGGAACACTATTAGGCGTCCTCGTGCCGGCGGGTCTTGGAACTTTTGTTGGGACCAGATACTGCATTGTGGGACTTTTTAGGCGTCCTCGTGCCGGCGGGTATTAGGCTGAGTTGTTGGACTTTCTTTTTTTGGATTCTTCAAGACTTCCATGTTCCCACTACTGCTCCGCACTATTGGTAAGATTTCTAGTACACTAATAGCTTATTGTTAACATCCAGTAGCCACTTATTCTGGGATACTCACAATCATTTTGGTTTTCATGTTGTCCTCCCTCACAGGATAAAGTCCACCTTGACTAAGAACAGAAAACTCTGCTGTTATCACTGATCCATCTGTTGGCTAAGGTATCCTTAACAACATCCTGGTCACCATTTGTGCTTGTTGTTATTCTCTTGTAGTATAACTGTGTTTTCCTTTGCAGGTCAGCGGTATCCTGTAGCGTTTATCCATCTTTGGGTCAATAGACTTCTCAGGTAGTCCTTATGTACTCCTGAGAAGTACATTGGCAGAAATAACTCATTGGCTACACAACGGGTTCAACTGCCTGAGAATAACTACTCATTTGAAAGCACAGGGTAGTTCTCATAGTGGGTAAGAGGACCAATACTTTTTGTCCAACGGAAAAGGACTGTGGTACTGCCATTGTATTGCAATGTGTCTTTTGGCTTTCTTGGGCCTACCCTTGATGTTTTTGGACTAAGTCCTGCATGATAGTATTGTGCTCTTTGAGTCTTTGGGCTGTTTGGGACATAGGTAACACTGCCTCTTTCCTTTCTTCCCAAGTCTCCCGGAGCATGTCCAGTACGTCTTGAGGGTCGAGCTGGTAAAGGAGCGCATAAGGAGAAAAACCAAGGGAGGCATGGGGGGGGGGCTTTTCGGATGGCAAAAAAGGCCCAAGAGATCATTGTGTCCCAGTTCATTTATCTGCTTTCACTAATTAATTTAGAACGTTCTTTAAGGTTTTACTAAAACAGTCCACTAGACCATCTGTCTGAGTGTGGTAAACAGATGGGCCTAGTGTTTTTATCTGTAAGATCTCCTTCACTCTTGCCAGCGATTCTGACAAAGGTATTCCCTTGATCTGTCAACATTTATCTCAGAAAGCCCACCCATGATAGAAAAGGGATCTGTTTTTTAAAAATCTGTTGCGATGCATTATTTTTCAACGGGAAGGCCTCTAGAGACTGGGATGCATAATCTAAGAATTACTAGAATATATTTAATCCCTAGTTTGGACGGTTCAAATGGTCCCACTATGTCAATAACGATTCTAGAGAAGGGTACCTCTATTATAGGGAGAGGATATAACAGGGCTGGTGGAGGGTAGTGTGTAGCTGTTTTTTGGCATAGGGGGCACATGGCTATGAAGTACTTGACGTCAGCGTAATTCCTGGGCCAATAAAACCTGAGGTATAATCTGCCCCTGTGTTTTTGCCATTCCTAAGTGTCGCAAAGTCAAGTGGGCATGAGCTATCTCCAGGACAATCCTCCTATGGCTCCTAGGATTTACCATCTGGGTCCTAGTTAACCCTTCTGGTGTGAGATCTCCCCGATAGAGAAGGCCTTCTTTCAGAAATAAAATGGGCCATATTTAGACCTTCCTTCTTCCTTGGGAATTACCTTTAAGAAAGCTTCCAACAAATTAGAGTAATTTCCCTGAGCGAAAGCTATGTCATGAATTATCTCAGTTTCTTCACCAGTGGCCTTTGGGTTTATTGGGGTCACAACAGCTGGGGGTTCTTCATAAGCCTCTCCAAAACCCTTGGTACCGCTTTCTGTGATTTCTCGTTCTTGAACCTCTATGCTTTTGGGAAAGAGGGCCTAATCTAAGATTCCCTGGGCAATCTTCGCCCTAGTTTTTACATGGTATGTTTGTTTTCCATTGTTTTTTTTAAAACTTTTTTTATTGTAACATTTAGTTTAGTTCAAACTTTTGTCACAACAGATTTTTGTCATATCATTGAAACAACAACTTCTTAAACAATTCACAACATCGACTCCAGGACTTAAATTTCTAATATTTATCCACAGTAAATACATGAACTGTTCAGCAGGTGTAAGGTAATTATTTCATTTTGTTTCTTGTTTACTCTAAAATATTGTCCAGCAAATTTATTACTGAACATGTCAGATGCACAGAACTTCCGCCTAAAATCCTGAGCCACCATTCGTCCATGTTTTCACCTACTGGAGCAAACTGACTCAGATGGATTGTCTTTTGGTTCTTTAGTGCAGTACATTCTGTTATTAAGTGTTTAAGTGATTCTATACTGTCCATACAGAATCTACATACATCGTCATTTGTGGTTTCCATATGACGTACCACTAGCATTTGCTTCGTTTTATATGCATTTAGCCGCAATCTTAGAAACCCATTGCGGTGGTGACGAGACAGGAATTTTTGCAGATACTGTGGCATGTTGTCTAGCCGATTCATTACAAACCCAAGCTCCAGAGCAGTTGGTAGTTTATTATATTTGGACAAATTCTGAATCCAAAACCACTCTTATTTTCTTTTTTACAATTTGAGGCTGATCTAACAACACTGCCATCTGGATATCTGCCGCTTGCAGGACTGCCTCTAATTTTTGCGTCCATTTCTTAAGTAAGCCGGTATACGCAATGGTGTTTCTAGGCGCTAGTATTTTGTATGCTGTTTCTGGATTGACAATTAACATTTTTTGTAGTATCACAAGGGATTTCCAGACGACGGATCCATATAGCTCTTCTAGTGCGAGTTTGTGCATAATTATAATTATTGATATATATTTAGGCAGTCTTAATACTCGCCGGCAAAAGATTCCCTCTAGTTGTGTCCAAATTTTGTGATCTAGGTTCCATCCTGTTTCTGCTCCATAGATGATACCAGGGACTCCTTTTTGCATATAGAACTACCGAACAGGGATTAGACTGAACTTTCCAAATAAAGTGTGGATTCTCGCTTCTTGTATGGAGAATGTTTCCGTATGTTGAAATAGGTACTGTACCCAGCTTGTTTCTCGAATCGACCTGTTTACCACTACTCCCAAATAGCGGATTTCAGCCACTTCCTCAATTACCTCATTATCGATCTTCCACCTGAAGTTTCTATTTATTTTTCCTTTTGCAGGACCGAACTTCATGATTTTTGTCTTTTTTACATTTAATCGCAGTTTGTTTTCCTCCATATATGTTTGTAGACCTGATAGTAGTCGCTGTAGCCCTATTTCAGTTGAGTCAAACAGAACCAGATCGTCAGAGTATGTTGCGCAACAGATTTGATGTCCATTTATTTTTGGAGAAAAACATTTTACGTTTATTAGAGCATCAGGGATATCGGCGATGAACAGCTTAAAGCAAAGCAGCAGCCAGTGGACAGCCTTGTTTGACCCCTTTAGTTGTATCTATCGCTTCTGATAGATCTCCATTTCCATTTATCCTAACACAAATTGATGTTTTTAAGTGGAAGGCCTTTATTGGTTGTAAGATATTTTCTGGGCAACCCCAGTTTGTAAGTTTCCTCCATGATAGTTCACAATTTATTGTATCAAAGGCCTGTTGCATATTCACAAAGCGAGAAATAGATTTGATCCCTTCTCTAGGGATTCCAATTTCAACAAATTAATCATTGTCAGGTTGATCTCCGTCCCAACTCCTTTTGTAAAGCCTATCTGTCGACAGTCTAAAATTCCGACAGTCCAAAATTCCTTTGTTGTTTGCACACGTTATTAATTTTTGTTGGAGAAAAGTGGCCATTATCTTTCCAATAGTGTCAAGAAGGCCAATCGGGCGGTAGTTGGCCGGATCAGCCCGATTGCCCTTCTTGAAAACTGGCACGACTATCGCCTTGGTTCAAGAGGCTGGAAGTGACCTTTGTTTTGCAATTCTATTGAATAATATTGAATTTTTACGTAACCGTAGCCTGGGTATATTACTCCAGCCATTAGGTCGAAGCCTTATCTCCAAGCTAGGCGGACTTGGATAGTAGGCAGATGTAGTTGCCCTTCGGTGCTAACCATATTAGTCATGTGGGGATCAACTGCTGTTATCCTACCTCTATAGAGACATCCCGATTACTGTGTAGGTTGAAACCTATAGACTCACTGGTAGCTAAAGTGGGCCCAGTGGCCTGGCTACTCAGTTTGGACTATTTCAGGGTTTCCTAATTTATATCTGTTGAGTCAGATCCCACCCTGACACCATATGCAAGGGTGTCGAAGAAGGAAGCCGACGAAGAGGTGGCATGGTGGTGGTTATAGATTTATTTATAAAAAATAAAACTCACTATCTCGTTATCTAAGAGGGGTTTCCCTGCCTCAAACTAATACTAAAGGATCCTTCAGAATGTCTGTCAAGTCCCCCATCCTGTGTCATAAACTCCTTCTATTCCTTAAACTACAACTAAAAACTGATATAATCCAACAGAATGTTCCTTCCCCAGGAGAATGACTCCCTTGTTCAAGTATTCCGGTGGTGTTTAAAACAAAGTTCTGTTGCAAAAAAGGTTGCCAGGGGGAATTACTTCCTTCCCCTGGCTTGCAGGTTCCACACAATCTTTGCTCAACTCTGCGTTGTGGACCAGGAGAATGACTCCCTTCTCCTAGTACTGGTTTTTACATTTCACAATAAGGACGGGGGGGGGGGGTTACTTCCATCCCCTGGTGCCTCTTGATTATGTCCTAAGGATTTTTGTGTCGTCCCCAGGGGAATGACTCCCTTCTCCTGGTGTCCAAAACGTTGCCTTCCATGTCCTTCAACTTGCTGTATGTTTTGCCGCTCTCTCTCTGTGCCAGCAGAGTCCCAAACCCTTCTCTGCTGGTCAATGAACTTACCTTTGCCACTCCGTCGAGGAAGTTCTCCTTGGGTTCTCAGATTCCTTATGTTGGGGCCCCAGACCCTTTTCTAGTGGTCCGTGGGATTATGGTTACCATAGTAACAAAGAAGCTCTCCTTAGATGCTCAGTTCTATTTTGCTGGCGTCCCAGAACCTTCTCTGGTAGTCGGTGGGTTTATTGCTGCCACAGCGACGAGGAAGTTCTCCTCAGATGTTGGGTTCACTCTTTCTTTGTCCAGTATATACTTCCTTACTACTGGGACAACATGTTCCCCAACAGTCCTATAGCTGCCATTGGGGTGAGGAACATTACGTTGTGTCCCTCTATCCACTTCCCGTGTATCCCTAGCGGGTCTCCCGTTCCTCCCTTTAGCTTCTTGCGGGATACCCCACATCACTGGTCCTTCCTGGGATCTGGGTCCTTGTCGGCGGCTTCTGCTGGTCTTCTCGTCCACTTCCACAGTCCCGTTGTACCTTTGCGGCCCTCTGCTACTTAAGGCCTTGGCTCCGCTCTGGGACCCGACGGTCTGCCTTGTTGCTATCACACCACCACTTCTTCCCTTCTGCCTCACAGTTGGGTCTACTCCCCTCAGACTCACAATGCACTCTTGCAGCCTGCTGCCAGCATCCCCTGCACAGCCTTTCTTCCAGCCCTCTCTTAGAGTTCAAAACTCCCAGGCTCCTGGGTTCTCTGCGATCAGATACTCCTTTGCCCCTCTTCTCTTTCCTTTTTATCTCTGGGACTATGCCCCTGTTCAGTGTCAATACCTACAGATAATGTCTCTCTGGCATTCCTCTTGCATCTGGTGAGTCACCTCATGGCAATTCTTAAGAGTTGATTACTCTTCATGTTTGTTGTGTTCTTCCTCATCTCAGTATGTTCTGTTCTGGCAATATCCCATGTGTTAAAAATACATGGGCTTACTCTGGATGAAATTGCTCGGTATCGGGGGGTGGGGGCTAGGTAATGTTGGGGAGTGACATGGCTCAAATGGCTGTGTCCTAGGCGATCGTTCTGGTCCCCAGACGGGGAGTCCCTCCCCATGAGGTCTTCCCGCATTAAACCATCCATAGGGAGACTTTTGGGTAGTGGCCACACCTCCCTAGTCTCATGGGAAAGGGCTCCCCGCAGGGGAGATGTGACATCACCTTGTGTATCGTCACAATACACATTTGCTCTCTCCTTTGACTCTTTCAAAGTACAACAACCTAATGTGGTCTTCCAGGTTTCGTAACTAACCAAGCAGAAGTCTGCTCCGCTATCTATCAGCACATTGATATCTTTACCATCTACGCTGACTGGTGGACTTGGCTTCCTTTTTTTATGCCCTAAAATGGCATTGACTTGATCAAATTTTTCAACACCATCATCCATGACTATCCACTCACCACTCGTCACTTCCCCAATCATTTTTCCCAAACCTCTAGCAAATATGCAGCACCTACTAAGGTGCCTGCTCCTACCACATTCTATACATTCTATATGGACTGTTTAATAAATCAGGAGTAAGACTCGGTCATAGGGGTATTGTGATGGTCGCTATAAACCTTTAATAAAGAAAAAAGGAGGGTTGCCAGTTAGGCTAGGATTGTGGACATTCTGTGGACATTCTGACACTGACATCCTTTCATTTTCATTGAGGCAGGAAAACCCCTCATAGCGATAGGGCTCAGCTGTCTCAACATCTGAAACCCGCCAAGTCTCTTGCATACGTAACTCGACACCACCATGTGTCATCAGTTCCCTCAATCAACCGTCAAACGCTGCTGCAGTGCCCCAATGGCCTGTTCAGCAAACCAATAACACCAAGTCTCTGCATCTCTATCCCCAAAGTCACTGAGGCTTACAATGCCACCTATCCCACACCTCCTGCTATTCCAAGCATCTTTATCCCACAAGGTAACACTACTGCCCAACAGCAACACATTGTTGGGACCAGTCACAGCCACTTCACGACTTGACATTGGCCTGGTGCTGAAATCACCCAGACTTCAGGTTCAATGGTGGAGCGTCTGGCTCAACGATGTTGAGCCCGAAACAAAAAGGCAGCTGTTGGACAGAGGTTGGATTTGATACAGAATGAGCCTACAGCTTAGCCATCCAAACCTGAAGACTGTGCACTGTGAGAAACCTAGGGGTATTCTCCGAAATAGGCCCCAAGAATCCTCTATTCAGGTGGCCAGGGGAGGGCCATCGTTTTGTGGATCCCAATCATGGCAGTGGACAAGCAAAGGAGGATCACCTGGGTAGACGAAACCGGGGCTACTCTCAGGAGAATACCCTAGGGGAGACGCGTTATTCCTATTGGACAATAGGTGGAGAAATCCCAGAATCCTTTTGGGTTATGCAGGCCCCATTATCCCTAACCCAAGAAAAAGACACCCAGATTGTCCCGGAGCAACCCTAGGGACAAGAGGAAGCAAGCTGAGACAAAAACAGAGTTTCTATTCCAACGTCTCTGTCTTCACCATGCAGATCATAGGAGGGGGTAATACAGGTCTGTGCTCGCATATCCTGGTGGGTAACAGAGAATAATTTAATACAAAGGGATTCATCTCTTGTTTACCAAAGTAGGGCCAACAGGTCTTCCCTTATTCTTTAACAATCACCTTGTAATAACCAAACCCACCAATGTCAAGTCCCATCTCACCCCATCTCCCCCTCCTCATTTACAACAAATACTCAGACGAGGAGGAGGCAACTAGGATCAATAAAGGTTACCCATAGGAATAACATGGGGAAAGTAAGGGCAACCTACCAAAGAAAGAACTCAAGTTGTCGCACTAATAGTCAGACAGGGTCAGGCATTCAATAGTAATCATTCACACCTGACTCCACTTGACTGGTCTTTTCTCTATAAAAGGGGTGTTCTGACACAAATGTATAAGCGAGGAGGAGAGCAAGCAGGAGAACAAGTTGGGAGGAAAGCTGAGATGCCAGAGTTGACCAGGACAAAAGACCGGGACGCCGAGAAGCAGAGGAACTGCCGCGCAAAAGGGCAGAAGCGTGGCGAGGGAGGAGTGTCTCCAGGGAGCCATGAAGGATCTGTGTACGGGAGCCGAGAGGCATGCTGGTGCCCCGCAGAACCTTTATGTGAATGCCCCGGTCCCCTGGGCTGGTGAGACAGCCCAGGACTGTCCGAGGTGCAGGTGGTGAAACCCTGTCCTCGGAACGAAGAGCCGCAGTGAAGCAGTGGCGCAGAAGTCAGCCCGGTGAGTCTGAAAGCTTTGCAGAGTCAGGTTGTGAAGAGCGCGATACAAGGTAATACCAGAAACGCCTAAGAAAAAGGCCCGCGTTTAAATGGGCGATCCTTGGAAGCTGACGAGAAGTTTTCAACAAACAGTATAACCGTGTAAGCGCGAGACAAGCGTTTTTGTGTGTTGGGCAATGGAACTATACAAATGAAAGAGGGCCAGAAGCGCGTGGGAAACAGTGCAAGAGGCACAAAAGGAAAATAAAGTATAGAAAGGGTGCAAGTGACCCGAAAAGAAAGAAGCAAGTGCAAGAGTGTGCGAAAGCATGAAAGAAGTGTGCAAGGGGCGCAATCAAGATACAGAATAAAGGTGATGGCGATTCTTTGTGTTTTTTGGATCAATAAGAATTTAGAAAGATTAGTATCACGTTTTAAAAAAATGTTAATAGTGATAGACACAGGCATCATCGATAAGAAATAAAGAATTGTAGGACTGAGCATCACTTTCATAGAATCAAAACGTCCCCACCAGGGCAAAAGTAGTGGTGACCATTTAGAAATCAAATCATTAGTTTTATCCAGCATACGATTAGTACTGAGAGTAACGATAGTGTGACTATCATTTGTGAAATGCAAACCAAGATATTTGATATAAGAAGGCTGCTAGGACATCCCAAATAAAACTGTATTAGCATGCATGCATTGGCGAGTGAGATAATTTCAGATTTGTCAAGGCCTAGTTTATATCCAGATACTAGAGAATTCATCTGCAGTGGAGATTACATTTTAGATGGCAGAGGCAAGGTTAGAGAAGTAGAGTAAGATATCATCCATGTAAGCAGAGATATTGACTTCAACATTGCCTAAAATAATGCCCATTATGTTCTAATTTGATCTGATTCTCTATAAAAGGGGTTCAAGGGCTAAGTTAAAAAGTAGCAGAAAGAGAGGGCAGCCTTGATGAACCTTTAGTTACATGGAAAGAATGGAAAAGAGAATTATTAATACAAATTCAGGTGGATGGTGTAGAATTCACACAAGGTTAATGAAATATGGAGAGAAGCCATGCCATTTCAAGGATTCGAACATAAATATCCAGGAAACTCAATCAAATGCTTTCTCAGCATCTAATGTAAGAAGAGCTAGGGAATCTTGAGATTTCTGGAAGTGGGATAGAATATTAAAGAGTAGTCTAGTGTTGGAAGAAGCAAAACAATAACTGATAAAACCGGATTGGTCAATATGAATGAGTTTGGGAAGGAAGACCTGTAGCCTTTCAGCTAGGATATTTGCAAAATAATAGAAGTCAAAATTAATTGGGGAGATTGGGCTATAGTTTTTAACAGAAGATTGATCTTTAATGGGCTTGGGAAATAAAACAAGAAGTGCTTTGCCAAAAGAGCAACAAAAACTACCCATGTCAGTGAAGTAGTTATAAAGTTCTAAAAGCTTGTGAGAGACAGAGTCTATGAACCTCTTATAGAAAACAATCGAATAACCATCCGGACTAGGTGCTTTCCCTGGTTTAAGATCTGAAATTGCCTGTTTGATTTCAAGTAAGGCGATGGGGTTGTTGAGAGAAGATAGATCAATAGGGTCCACAGAATTTTCTTATTCTTGTCAAATAAGGATTGGATTTCAGATAACTTAAATTAAGGATCTGCAGAGTATAAGTTGGAAAAGAAATCTAGGAAGACTTTACTAAAAATGTTTTAGTTAATCTCTTGCCATCATGGTAAGTAATAGAAGTAATGAAATCCTTCTCTTTTTTATTCTAAGAGGCTAACATTTTACCAGCTTTATAATATCCATTATAGAATTTAGATTTGGAGTGGAGTAAAGAAGATGAGGGTTTTTAAAATGTTGGCATCTGGGTTACTGGAATAAGAAGTTTCATGTTCAATAGTAATCTATTTTTTAGACCAGGATTCAGACTGCCTTTTTTGATGCCGCAAATTGAATAATAAAACCATGCAAAGCTGATTTAAAAGCATCCCAGTAATGTACTGAAGTATGGTCTGAGTGAGTGATGTAGAATTAATTAAAAGCTATAAAAAAAGTGGCACGTTAAAAAAATTAAGTATTGGGGGTGTTTTGGAGCAGCAAAAGAAGATGGTGGCCTGATCGCGAGCACCGGCCTCAATGAAATCCTGCTCAAGACATATCCTATCGAGTGCTGAAACTCGATGGTAGAGCTACATGTGAGGGCAGCGAAGCACCCGTTGTACGACTTTCAGGCCGCTCTAAGACTCCACTGCCCTAATTGGACCACCTGCAAAATTGGCGGGGCTGCGTTGAACTGCACCCGACATCAGCTGCTGTGCTAATAAGGCAGTGAGGCACTGACTCTGAGGCTTTGCTGGCCTGTGTTGGCGCAATGACCCACGGAGGCATTGGCGAACGTTCTACTTGGATCCCAAGGGCCAGCGGGGAACCGTGAGACCTGTGAGGGACTGCCTGCTCTTATCAGAGACAAAGCGTTGTGAGTAATGATCCACTGCACCAGCGATCTAAGATATTCACTCCGGATGCTGGTTCTCCTTCTCCCTCCCTGCAACCATTTTTTCACGTCCTGTACCCAGCCCTGAAGGGCGCGATGAGCCAGACAAACCTGGCTACGAAAAGGAATCAGTCGAGACGCCAGATCGGCAGCAAGGGGCGGGCGAGCTGCTAGTCCTGATCTACACAGCGATCGCATTTCCCCAGGTGCTTACTAACTACACAGCGATTGCATTTCCCCAGGTGCTTACTGACAGATGGGACTGGGGAGTGAGTATACTTGCTCTCTCACAGACATACTACAGCAGACAGCACCTGCACTGCTGCGAGTCATGGAGGCTCGGAGAGAACACCGGTGAAGACCTGGGAGCACTGAATTACACTGCTGCAGGAACATATAAAACGGGTACCGATCCTAAGAGAGGAACCAGACATTAAGGGCCATTCCTGTGCAGGAGAGCAGTCCTGGGGCCTTGTGGTACTACATCAGGGACATTGTCACGATGCCTGCCCCCGGAAAGCCAGACCAGGCCCAGCAACCCCGGAAGCAGGCATCATGCCACTTGAAGCATGCCCAAAAACCCCAGTTAGGGGCTCCTTGGCTACAGTCCTGGCGCCTATGGCGCCAGGCTCATAAGAATAAAGTCAGTCCTGGCGCCATGGGCGCCAGGCTCATTACAGAAATCTTACCTGTTGCAGACCATGCTGCATACCTACCTGATGCAGACCATGCTGCACGAAGCCACAAGCCAAATGAGGCTTAAAGGGACTACTTTACCTCAGGGACTCCTTTCCTCTCGGGTGGGGCTGTGGAAGAATACTTAGCTGGGACTTCTTCCAAGGCTATTTAAGCCACACCTGGACAGCCACACGTGCTTCGCGTTATTCTGCTTGCTGCAGCGTAACGCTCACCGTGTCTTCAGCAGCTCCAGTCTTCAGCCACGCCCGCTTCAGCCCTGGAACACCTGGAACAAGAGAAGGAGAAAGAGAAGAGGTCCAGAACAAAACCCTTACCTGAATCCTTGATCCAGCACATCGTTGATCTGGAAGAGAGAAGCCTTCTCAGGTGTATTGCCACACACCTCGCAGAGCCGCGCCAAACTCACTAACCGGGGCTGAATTCCTTTACTCCATCGCGAATCCAGCATCTCCAGGCCATTCTTCAACACCTGGGGGAGACAAGAAAAGATAGGTGAGCAAGGGCAATACAAACCATCCCCAAAGACTTACCTGATTTACCACAGGGGGTACTCACCTCATCTCGGGTCGGCGCAGTCAATTCCGCATCACCGCCGCACCCCGGCCCCTAAGGGGAAAAAACAAGGACAATACAACCTACCCCCAAAGACTTACCTGATTTACCACAGGGAGGTACTCACCTCATTTCGGGTCGGCGCAGTTAATTCTGCATCATCGCTGTACCCCGGCCCCAAAGGGGAGAACCACAATAGAGTTACCAGGATCTTACCAATTGCCACTTGGAACTCTTCTGGTGGTTTAAATCCGCAACCTGCAAGGAATCTGGCAGAGTGAAGATCAGACTTTTGAACTCTTACAAACAATTGGACTTAGAGTCAAATACTGGAACTCACCAATTCCTCCACGCCAGTGAAGTAACTGGTCGTCTACGCGCCCCTGCGCTCGACGCAGGATGGAGAGCTCATCTTTCCAAATCTTCAGGTGAGATTTAGAGGGAACTTCAGGAGTGTTCTGTGGGCAGACAAGGGGAGTGGCAAGGCGGGTTAACGCTCAGATTACGGGAGGTTAATTCCCTTTCTCCATTGCAGAAAGATATTTGTACAAATCCAACAAACGAAGCTAAGTGGTTCTGTCCAGTCTGTCATCTCGGCTCTACGTGTTACTCTGGTGGAAGCAACAGCGGGCAAGTCCAGATCGACGCCCCCGTGGGAATCAGGTGAGCGTAACAGATATTAAACACAGCCGTCCCATATACACAAAGGGCTACCAATCGGACATCCTGACCTGTGGGCCCACACATTCAGCCCAGTTGGCATAAGCACAGAGTGATCTCTGCGTTATAAGATCCTGGGGTATAGTTGCACAGAACCTACGTTAAAATACAAACCCACAGCAGAAATAGAGGTGACTCCAGGCCGGGACTCTAGGAGCAACCGCCATTGTAAATAGGATGAAGGGAGCCGGGAGGAAGAAAGGCCCCATGGATGTGTTTACCAACACGTTGGCAAGACCACCGGGCCCAGGTGACACTGCAAAGCAGGGAGACCATAATGTTCACCAAAATGACGTCTGAGAAGACCAACTGATGGTACCATGCAGGCAGGCTTCCCCTCCGTAAACAGTAAACTTGATGACGTGGTGGCGACAATCAGTTCCTTGAAAGCTAAATTGGAGAAGGAGAGTGGCCGCATCACGGAAACAGAAAACATGGTCGGTTAGATGGAGGACAAGGTTGGAGTGCATGACCGTGCCACAGCTGCCCTACACTCAGACATGAAGAAGGTCCGTGGAGAGTGCAATGACTTGGAATCTCGCTCGAGACGCTACAATGTCTGCATCGTGGGGGTACCCGAGGCGGCAAACAAGGGGCCAATGGAACCGTTTGTGGAACACTTGCCTACAACATTGCTTGGAACAGAGAAGTTCGCCTTATTTTTTTTGGTGGAGCGGGCTCATCGCACGCTGGTGCCAGATCCGAAACCGGGTCCCCCCCCCCCCAGACACCATCATTGAAAAACTACTCAATTACCGAGACAGAGATCATGTCCTCAGACTAGCAAGGGAACAGGGCACTCTTAGTTTTAAAGATGCTGCTATCCATATATATCCTAATTTTGCAGCGGGAATCCAGATACAGAGGAGATCCTTCGATCCAGTCAAGAGACTGCTCAGATTGCGCCAAGTCCCTTATGCCCTCATGTTCCCAGCCAAACTGCGGGTACACTATGGGGGCCGGGCAAACTTTTTTGAGAACCCCTCTGATGCAATCACATTTGTGGAGCCATCAATCCCACTGCCACCATGAGAACGCAGGAATAACCACAGCCCGGACCCTGGGCCAGAGAAGGCACATTGTAAAGACGGCGAGTAAGGATATGTGCTAAGGCCCGAACACAAATGATATGAACTGGAATGTCAGCACCCGGTACAATGAAAGCAGAACGACCGGGGCATGGTGGCATCGCCATCTTCAGAGCGTCATGCACCAGCGGGGCATGGTGGCATCGCCATCTTCCAGGAATTTACCACAGTTGAAGGGGGACTACATCAATAAGTTCTGGAAGATGGTGACGGTGGGGGATTGGGGGAGGCTAGACTGGATAGGGATCGGAGGGAGGTACGTTGGGGGGTCACGAATTTGAGATGTTAAGTTTAGAAAACAAGCAGACATGACGGTTATCGGAGAAAACACTGTTACGAACACTGATGGTAGGTTGCGTATATTGCATAATGCGGACATAAAAGATGGGCAAGAAGATTTCCTTTTTTACATGGAATGTCAGGGGTCTTAATAATCCTATTAAGGAATGGAAAGTCCTTACATATCTAAGTCGACATGGCCCCAAAATAGTGATGTTGCAGGAAACCCATGAGCAAGGGTCACTCAATAAGCGGTTCGCACTGGGATGGGGAGATCAACGGGGATACACTGATTAATCATCCAAGACCAGGGGGTGATAACTATGATACACCGTACAGTGTTCTTCCAGGAGCAGAAACGCTGTATTGACCATCATGGCCGATACGTGACACTGTGGGGAGAGAACAGGAGAAAATGTTGTGTTGGTAAAAACATATGGCCCCAATATTGATGATCCCGAATTTTATGAGAATATGTCGGAAATCCTGATGGGAGGGGTTGCCACCCCAATTATCTAGGAGGGGTAGGGGTTATTTTTAACACAATAATGGATTGTGCACTCTATCGGTCGAGAAACACACAGCAGGGTTTGTCAGAGGATTGGCGTATGGTACACCAGATAATGACACATGGAGTTGGTGGATGTGTGGAGGGATGGTAGCCCAGGTGTGCACGAGTTTACTTATTATTCAACAGTTCATGATGCCCAGTCGAGGATTGATTACAGTTTACTTTCTGCACGATGGATGTTGCGTGTGGTGGGCTGTTTAATCTATCCAAGAACTTTATCGGATCACTCCACAATATCATTGACAATAAATTGAGATGGGTCTGGCGTCCCTCGACTGCTATGGAGGATGCCTACATCATGCCTTTTTGATGCAGACTTGGTGACGCGACTGCGGGATGTGAGCGAAATTGTTTTTGGAGAGGAATTAACGTTCATAGTGTTTCGCTACTCCACTGTATGAAAGACCTTCAAGGTATGGGTAAGGGGGAAATTACTCTCCACGACCTATGGACTAAGAAATTAGGAAGAATCTGTGGGAAGTTAAGGCAGATTTACGACAACTGTACAATAACTATGGAATCTCATACGAAAGGGCACTCCTAGGGCTCATTAAAAGGAACTTATTGAAGTTTAGGGGACTGGCTGATAAGTTTGTTTTATGGCCCAGCCTGTTCAGGCACGACGATACAGCAAGACAGACAGGGTAGATATTTAGCTGGGGTGGCCTGTAGCGAAAGGGGCACACAATGCATTACTGGGATTAGAACACAATCAGGTGAAATGGTAACTACATATGAGGAGATTAACCAGGAATTTCAGCAGCATTATCAGGCTCTGTACACCAACATAGATGCATGCAAGGACGAAGAACTGACTCAGTACTTGGAGACCGTTCCTCTACCGGTCCTCTCAGATGAGGCTCAGACAGCTCTTGATCAAGCAGTCACACTAGAGGAAATTACGGAGGCAATTATGGCCCTGACTATGGGGAAAGCCCCTGGTCCGCACAGTCTTGGCATAGAACTATATAAAGAAATGCAACAATTGCTGGCTCCTAAATTACTGCAGGTCTGGGAGGAATCTATCCGAGGCCATCATTACGGTCCTATTAAAACCAAATAGGCCAGCTTCTGAAATGAAATGATATGATTGGTTATTCTTAACGCTGATAATACCCAGAGGTTTATAAAGGCGGACGCACGGATCGAACCTGTGCTGCTCCGTGTCGTCTTGCTTCGAAGGCGGGCACGTTGCCCCTGAGATATACTCCCAAGACGGGAAATGGCCTCATACAGACTGACACCAAGGTCTTTGCTAAAATCCTATCTACCCGACTGCTCCCATAAAAGCCAACACTAGTTCATCCTGATCAATCAGGATACATCTGGGGAGATCGTCTGCATTTAACTTACGCAGGCTTTTTTGCATTATCTCCCAGATAGACCCGAAGGCCTCGATTTAAATAACTGGGCATAACGATCTCACGCTAGCATCGCTCCCTGTTTGCTGAAAATCATAACATCTATCTCGAGGATCTGGTGGATAAGCTACAATTATGGAAAAAGATCCCACTATCCCTGTATGGGAGTCTCTCCGTGCTTAAATTCGCGGTGGTTCCGAAGCTGCAGTATTATTTCAGTAATATTCCTCTTACCCGGCGAAGATTCTTCAATAGGCTGCGATCACTGGCGACTGATTATGTGTGGATGACGGGAACACCACGACTGAGGTGGAGGGACTGGCAGAGCCGTATGATCGGGGGGCCAAGCGGTGCACAATTTTGAAGTGTACTATATTGTCATACAGGCACAATATGCCAGCTATTGGTACTCCACTGACCTAGACCCAATACATCAGGCCTTAGAGTCCTACAGCGCTACTCCATCAAATTTGCAATATATAATTCTCGGGGGGCGCCACAGTGACTCGTGTTATGAAATTATATGGCATTTATAATGCGCCTATACACAAGTGTTTGAAGGTGTTCATTCGACAACGCCATCAAGAAATTTGGGACCCGGGTGGGAAGATGACTCTGCAGGACCTGTTTGCGAGTTGACTATTTATGTAACATGAGAACTTTACAAGCGAACTAGGAAATAACCTGATTTGTTCAATACAATATTTAAGGATGCGGGTGGCAGCCCACCAAACATGGCCTTCGTTCCCGAGTCTTGCAAACCAGTTGAAATTATAGTGCGAGGAGGGGATCCTAGAATGCTTGTCTCTAGATTATATCAACAAAATAATGGGCCGAGATCAAAAGGTCGTGAGCACAACGATTTGGTAGAAGACAGTGGAAAGGAAGAATAAAATAAAGAGGTGAAAAAAAGCAAAAATAAATTATTAGTATAAGAGTACCAGATTAAGAGAGCATAAGATTCAACAGAAGACTAACAGGAGATAAAAAAAAGAGTTTGGAATAGTATGATAAAATTGGACCAAAGATAAAAATAAAGGCACAACGTTAGTGATAGTATGAGAGAATAGTTTGTATAACAATATATCCTTTAACAATGTTCAAGGAGTAACAGTCTCGAAATAGATTGATTGATATTTTATTTCTATTGCGCTCGTACACAAGTGTTTCAGAGCGCGACAAGGCAAGGGAGGGGAACAGGGGACAACAAAACAGCGATGTTACTAGGCCCAGTGACATTGAGAACGCGCAAGTGCATGGAAGAGGGGGTAGTGGAAAAGTGCATGGAAGGTGGGAGAGGTGGAAAGTGAGAAGCAGAGGAGAAACAGATAAATAACAATAAATAAATAATAAAGGCAACAAACAGTGGTAATGCAGCCAGCAATTTGCAAGTGCTAGGTTTAAGGCAGCAGACAGGGTAGCTCTAATAAGTGCAGGAAGAAAAAGGGGGGGCTGTATGGGTACAGATACAGACCCCAGTGCAAGGGGAAGTTAGCCTTCTAGGGAGGAAAGAGAAGACTATGCTACTTTGATCTAGTCTTGTCACTGGACCGATCAGGACTATTAGGAGGATTAGAAGGGGCCATCAATTCAGATCTGCTGCAGGTGGTGCTGTATTTCCCTTGTTTATTTTATAGTTCTCTTAAAGACGGGCTGATGCGGATGAGGCTCTACTTGAGAAGAAAGTGAAGATGAGTCCAAAGAAGATGTGGTTTCCATCGCTGTTGATTGTAGCAAGTTGAAGAGTTTGCTGGGATCAGTAAATTCTTTGGTTGGGCCATCTGGGATTGTTAGAATCATTCTAGCGAGTTCGAGTAATCCCTATCTGATTCCCAAATTCTTCATTTAGCATGTGTATTCTTAGAAAAGTCAGGAGAGAGAAAGATTTTTGGGCCCTGAAAAAGGATAGGAGAATTCTTTTTAACTGCTAATAGTGTTTGAAGAGCTTGTTGATGCCTGATAAAACAAGCAATTAAAGGTCTGGGAGCTGAGCTTGGTGTAATTCCAGTGGAGGGGAAATAATTATATTTAGTGCTCTGGGGATCCAAATAACAATAACGTTAATTAGGTCATCAGATTCAGCTTTCTCAGGGATCACATAAAAGCATAGATTGTCTCTCCGATTTCGGTTTCTAGTTCTGTAACATCAACAAAAGATATTCTCTCTTCAGCCTCATCCATCTTTCAGTCACTATGTTTATTTTGTTCTTGAAACACTTTATATCCTCTTGAATGCTTAACGAGTGTGTCTAGCATAGAAATTGAAGAAAGAATATTAGTGAGTTCATCAAGTATTTCTCCATGCACAAATTCAATGTGGTGACATCTGCTAGAGGAGCATTTCTAGTCATGTTGACACTAGAACGTATAATAATAAAGGCTGTAATGGGAAACAGAACAAGAAAAGTGTTCACAATATTATCTGCGAACACCGGGTGTCAGCAGTAAGTAGGCTTCAATGAACTGACAGAGACCACAGCGAAGCATGCTTTGTTACACCGTTGATAAAGGAAGCTGCAGGCAATATGCAGAAGGCGGACGGCTTGCCATCAGCAACAGAAAGACCCAGAAAGGGGGTCACTACACTGCTTAAGGGCAAGCTCACGAGCCCTAATTGAGTTGTCACAACAAGGGTTGAACATATATCAGTGATGCATGGAAAAGCGTGGTTACCTCATGACCGTCCACCATGGACTCCACCACATGGGGAGGAAACATAGCGCACTGTGTCTAGAAGGCTCCTACTGGCAGATAATCTGTCCCTGCTGCCAGACTTTAATTCCACAGGCAGCCTCTGCAATCTGAATGCAGATAGTTAATGGAAGCGTTGAGCGTCTGCACAGGAATCCACAACAAGGGGAGGAAACATAATGCGCTGTGTCTAACAAGCTCCTACTAGCAGATAAGAATTCCCCGCTGCCGGACTTCAACTTCACAGGCAGGAGTTACACTCCGAATGTAGAGAGCTAATGGATGCGATATCTCAGATGCGAAGGGTGCGGAGCGAGGATCACGGAACATGTGCCATCCGCAGCTGACAAGATGGACCCCTGACCACACACGATAAGTGAAGAATTCACAAAAAAATACAGTGAAGTGTAACTTGTTCCATATTTTCCTCAAATAAATGGTTACTAAATTGTTGAAAGCTGGTAGTCCATATTTAAGCAAATATCCCTGTCAGAGATTCTGCCACCTTGCTGCCACTTGGCCACGCCCCACATCAAAATGTTAATATTAATGGACATTTTCTCTTGAACACTTATTGAATATATACATTGAAAAAAGTACCGGGATTCAATTGCAATAACTATTCCAGAATCAACATAAACCTCACTCACCTTTCAAGTGATTTTTTTATACTATTCCTTCTGATGTAACTACACAATAAATGTATATGGTCAAGTTCAACTTTAAACATATTGATCATTGCTAGTTATAATATTAGCTTATGATATCAACTGGCACGTGTGATCGCCTCACAATATCAACTATCTTTTGCGTGAAATGTTTTTGCTACATTTCTCCTACATCACTATTATAACAACGATTATTTCAATACAGGTGGATGCAGGAACCTCAACAATGTACTATTCTTCTATTGCAACCGGTGACGAGGTATGAGATGTGAGAATGTATTGAATGACATTGATAACTGTTGATTCATAATATTTTTTTAAATTAATAAGAACATTGATAATTTCGAATTTTTAATAATTTAGAGAAATTGCAAAGCATTTAATCAACAACCTTGTTGTGTCAATCACCCACACACATGCAACCGTTACAGTAGTCCATCACAAAAATTCAGATTGTAGAAGAATTACATGGGATCTTTCACTTTCTGAATGGTCTATGTATCTGTTGATTAACTTTCACTGTCTACCTGAAGCTCAATAGGTAAAAAAAAAACAGGATAACGCACCTACTTTAAGTGGCAACAATTTATTCACTTATTTTTGCAGGATGATCTCGCACCAATTCCCGGTGACATCTTGGAAGCTCAGCAGGTATAATTTCAAATATCTCTTTTTATAAAACATATCCACACAGTGTTCTACTTTATTATTTAACAATGTACATTTATCAAAGTTTCCACTCGAAAATGTATTCAAACGATTTTGCCAGATCTATTTTCAGTGTTTAACTGATGTAAAGTCGACAATCCTGAAAATAAAATTCTGAGGATGCACTTTTTAAGATCAAAGATTTTAACATGAAATTGTTTAACTAATAAACTATTTTTGCTGAAATTTGCTATGTTCCAGGAGTGCACTACTGAAGCGGTTGAGATTGAGGAGACACATGGACCTGAGGTACACATAGGATATTGTAAAATATCAGTTAGCCACTTTTCTTTTCATGTCATTTTTTGATATGATAATGGTTGTCATACAGAAATTAGGTTCTATTTCTACATGTACATATATGTATATCTGTATCATGAAATGGAATGGTAACATGCTTGGTTTATAATACATTTCCATCTATTAGAGGCCTAGGAAGAAGAAGGAGAAACACCCATACCACAAACTAATGATGTTGCTTGCCAAGCCAGTGTCACTTGGGAGCAACTACATTTTAAGGCTCAGCATGCTCGTCTCAAGATTCAGAGTCGGAATTGTCACGGTTTTATTACACGGCACAAACACTCCATCCAGGGACCCTTTCCCTGACAATGAATGTGGCGTACACCGTGACCAGGAATCAGGCTCGTGTGTATCAATAAGATATGTATTATTTAATGAAAAAGATCAAACAATTTCACAGCCACCAATGTTGTGGTAACACAAATGCACTAATCTCTACAAAATAATTAGGTTAAGATATCCTATTACAATTCACACAATCTTTAATGGCAACACATAGAAATAACTATTTCATAAAGAGATTAACACCAACGGTTTAGCACTCCCCCCTGCAACACCCACCCCCAAACATCAGCTAACTTGATTCCTTTGAATGGAAAGCAGTGGCAAGGAGTAGGAAAAGAGATAGCAAATCGGATTTGGAGTAAAGCCCACCACCCCAAGATGGGAAGCCAGCAAAGAAAGTGAAAACCAGGAGAAAAATGGCAGAATGAGATTTTGATTATTACTCACAACTGCTAGGGGGCAGAAGAAATGGAAATTCGTATTGCTTACACTTGACGAGGGAATCTTAGATAATACTAATCAGCACACCAGGGCAAAGTAGAAAAAAAGTAAGAAAATCGGTTTTGGGAGAAAGCAAATGCAAAAGGGAAACATACAATGGCAAATGGACATTCAGTTTACACTGGATTTACAATGACAGAGAGCTCAGGGAAGGGGTTTAGCCCAGAATAGGAAAATTGGTTTTCAATGACAAGGACAGAGGCACATAATAGATCGACTTGTAGGCAAAGGGATTGCTCTCAATGGGACTACGGTTTGGGGTTTTAATAGGACAGATGCAAATAGGAATTTGCGGGGTGATACACACAATACATGAACAAACTCGGTATTCAGTTACAAGGAGATTAATTCTTTTGAGGCAACACTTTAATGACTATAATAATTTTAGAAAGACATCAGGGACAAGGTGGTTAATTTCGGATTCCAACCATCTTGTACTATGAATTTCAATGTGGGAATGATTTACTTAAAAATATGCTAAGGATTTACACAGACACAGAGGTTTACCAAAGGGAAAATGCTAACATACACAGGTTAAACACAGATTCGTCTATGGGAAGGTGACTGAATTACACTAGCAATGTGGGGGTTACAATGGGGGCATTACTTGGTGCAATGCTACAAAGGGAAGGGCTTATGCAACTTAGGACTGGGGTTATTTGCTACTTACAAAGTAAGCCTTGGTTTGGGATTCTGGAAAGCCAGTTGATCTCAGGACACTCTGGATAGCTAAGCAAGGGGTCTATTCTCTGCACTCTGCCTTGGTTTGGGATTCTGGAAAGCCAGTTGATCTCAGGACACTCTGGACAGCTAGGCAAGGGGTCTGGTCACTGCACTCTCAAAGATGGTAAGGTACAGCCACCTTCTCGCTGTCCTCCTTCTCCTGTCTCCCCAGATTTTGTGTGTGTTCGTCCTCTGACTTAGTACAGTCCCCCTTATATAGCACAAATTACATCACTCACTTTACAATCTAGAGGGAGTGCTCTGTAAGTACCCCTACCACTCGGATAGGACCGTTTACAATTCCTCTCTCTGCCCCCTGGCACGATTGGTTCAAGGGAAGAGAGCACCATCTGTTGGATTACCTTTATTACTAATGACAGTTAGGTCTCATAACTTCATAATTCTACTAGCCCCTGACATATGAACTAGGTATGTGGTTTTAGTTAGTCATAGGGAATGAGGAAAGCCAATCGCCAACTCTCGACGATATAGCATGGGCCAGTGGTACATTTTGTCCTTTTCACAAAATGTATAACAGTTAGTTATAACTCTGCAAATGATCAAGCATGTTCATAATTTCATTTTATCTCTTTAAAACCGCCTAAAAATTACATAAGAACATAGCATAAAACTAAATAATTTCTCATTCCAATTGCTGCGAAAAATTCCTAAAATTGAAATCAGTCCTTTAATGTCAATTGGGAGGATCTTTCCCCCTACGTAGGAGGGGCTCTTCATCCCCCACAGCCGGTGACCAGAGATTTTTATGACCCCCTTTGAAGTTGTTAGTTTGTTCTTGGTAGTGGGTGCATGAAGGAGCTCACACCTCCTAGTCAAGCGTTAGCATATACTTCTTGTCATTCAAGTGAAATAAAAGCAACGCAGGGCCACTTTTGGATGCAGTGCATAACTTCTCGTCATTTAGGTTAAATAAAAGCAACGCAGGCATTTAGGTGAAATAAAAGCAACGCAGAGACGTTTTTGGGTTACAGTGTCCAAATGCTTGCCACTCATGTGACAGGGAAAGCAAAGCACGGCCATTTTTGGTGGCAGTGTTTAACTGTGATTATTCAGGTGAAAAGGATTTCTGTTTTGGGCCTTTAAATGCACCCCACAGGATGCAGATGTCCATTGGAACTGAATGGCACTAATGACCCAGTAACCATGGATCATTGTTGCAGCACACAACGTATCCCCACTAGAGACAGACAACACAGAAGATGTTTCAGAAAGGTGTTTGAGCAGTCAGGAATGAACAGCAGTGCTTTCTCATGTGATAATGCCCATCTGCTGTGGGATTTAAAAAGGTAACTGTACACGAAATTCACTTAAATTATGAGTTTTTCAGCCGCATATGAGAGTTTAGTAAGGCAGTTGTTGGTAAGAGTGATTCAGCATTTCTGCTTGTGCAGTTCAGATTCACAGTGTTTAGGTAGTTGCACTACTTAATAATGTATGTTTGCTGGGCTTGCATCCGTTATCATATTTACATTTTAAGTTGTGTTTTCACCTGCTAATGCAAGCACTCAGTCAGTGATACAGTATCATCTTACCACTAAAGAACCAGTTCATCTGGATGTTTTAATGTTATGTCACATCTCAGCCTCATTGTATTTTCAAGTGCACATATCGGTTTGAAGAGGTATTTACCAGTATGAATGCTCCAGCTTTACTGTGGTTACAGTTAGTTGCTCTTGCTGCATTAGTGATTAACCTCTTCGAGGCATTGCAGCTTTAAAGTCGCCACGTGCGAAAAGGACTTTTATTAGTCCCTCATCTATCACAATTCTATATGTTATAGTTGTGTGCATGTTTGGCTGCAGTGAAAGTGCCATGATAGCACGTGAATGTTTCTAAGCAGTTATAACATTTTGAAGATTTTCAGATTCTAGCGCTGCTTAATGCAGCACAGACATTTAGGGACTAAAACTCGTACATTGCATTTAAATGTTTATTGCAATCTTGTACGTGGAAGGAAATGTAGATTTGCAAGGATTCCTACTTAAAATACTTGACAAGGTCGCATACACCCAGATTAAAAAATATCTAGAACTGCATAAGCTCATGGGAGCAAGACAATCTGGTTTTCACCCATTACATGGGACAGAAACTGCCCTTATCAATTTAAAAACACAGGTTGAGGGGATTCCAAGATGGCCGCCAGCAGGTGAAGACGCACGTCTCCGGGCACTGCACCTGCAGGATCCAAAAGTTGTACAAAGCAGGACGCAAGAACGGAAAGAAACGGCGTTGAAAGCGCATTGATAACATTTGAGACAGCAGATCGGGGGGAGCCCCCTCAACGCAGAGAAGAAAGAGCTCCGAAGGACAGCTGAGCCCCAACGGTCAGAATTCGGCAGGAGCCCTGAAGTGCAAGGCCCGGAGGGGGAAGGGCGAGTGAAGTGCCCTGCTGTTGGAGCCCCCGGGGGAACCAAGAGCGAGGCTCTCCGAGGAGTGCATAGCCCTCCGCCGGGTGTGCTGGTGCCGGCGGCTGCAAGGGGGCTGGAGCGGGTCTCGGTGCGACAGAGGCGGTGGAGGTTCCGCCGAGGAGGGGAGCCGGCCAGTCGCAGGAGAAAGCCGGGGGAGTGCCCCCTGGGGTGCCATGTGGAGAGCGGGGGATGGCTAAATGATCTGACAGCTAAATTATCCGACAGCCCTGGCGGGAGAGGTGGAGGTCCTGCGTCGTGGCCCGTTTCATCTGGGGCGGTCCGCGGCCCGCTCCCTCCCCTCCGGACCCAGAGAAGACAAAATAGCCGTCCGCTGACACTGGAGGGCAGATCGGGAGCAGAGAAACGGGTTCCTGTAAGGGGGCCCGGCCACGGTTGAGCGGTGGTGAGAGTCGGGGCTGGAGGCGGGCGGGGAGTTGAGTCTCCCGAGGGGAACTGTGCAGCAGTGTGGAGTGGCGCACGGGCCGATGGACTTCACTGGTCAACAATACAAGAAAGGGAACGGAGGGATTCCGGAGAACAGGATAAGCCCTGGCTCAAACAGAGCTGTCGGATTCAGCATCAGTGGCAACGGCCAGGGGAACAAGGTAGGAGGCTCACTTGAATCCCCTAATACAGAACCAGGGGGCCCAATAGCAAGCTCTGGGCTGGAGCAGGCCCGACAGCGGCAGGGCGGCAGGGGGCGCCCGCCAGCGAACACTCCCTCAGGACCGGCTAGATCCTGGGAAGTTAAAAAGGGGACTTAAAGGACAATTCCCCTACAGGGGAAAAGGTTCCATTAGCAGCAACCCTTAACCATAGAAGTGGGGCGAAGAGGCTGCAGCCGAACATAGAGGCATAGGGTGCATGTGCTACACTGTACACAAACCCACTAGCGGGGACGCACGGCCAGCCAACAACCGCTTCGGAGGCGGCAACACAAAGGCAGAGAGCATAAAAGAGCAGAATTACCGGGGCTTAGCCTAGATGCCTGGCGCCAGGACGAAAAGAGCACCCCAAAAGGCGAAACGGTCCCCCCAAAGCCAGGATAATCATCTGGCCAGGTATTGGAGTCGTCAACAAACACAGGACCTAAACACACCAGCACTTCCACAACGCTCTGCAGAGGTAATGTCGGACACATCCCCCAGCGCCATAGACTCAAACAAAGAGGACCTGTTGACCTGCTTGAAGGGCATGGAATTAAGGATGACGAATGCATTTCAGACCCAAATAGGGCAACTACGAGACGACCTTAAAATGCCACTACAGGAAGTCCGTAAGGAGATCAATGAGCTGGGGGAGAGAGTGGACACATCTGAAATTGGCCTCTCCACCCTATCAGAAGAAACTAAACAAGCCAGCCAGTTGCTGGACCAATTAGCGACAGCCACAAACAACCTCGAGCTGCAAGTGGAGGATCTTGAAAACAGGTCACGCCGATCCAACATTCGTGTCAAGGGATTACCAGAGTCGGTCCCAGACAGAGACCTGCATGACACACTACAGCAGGCCTTTGGCAGCCTACTACTGGACATTAAGCCGGAATCAATAGAGTTTGATAGGATCCACTGAGTTGGGCCCCGCAGGCTGGAACCAGGAGCCCACCCTAGGGACGTACTGGCGGCACTAACATCTTACGCCATAAAGGAAATGATCCTGAAAGCGGCCAGAGCCACCTCCGAGTTGACAATCAATGGGAGTTCGATACAATTGTTCCAGGACCTGGCTCTCTCTACCCTACATAAGCGGCACCTGATGCGCCCAGTGACGAAAATTCTGCGGGATAAACAAATCCCCTACGGATGGTCGTACCCGTTTGGCCTCACATTCCGTTGGGAGGGAAGACAGAAGAAAATCAGCACCTATGAGGAGGGCCTTGAAGTGCTGGGAGTGGAAGAGAGCCGAAGTCGAGAAGAGAGTGGTCGGATTCAAAACAAACTGCAATCCGGGGCTAACGCATGGGAATGGTCTAGACCTTGCAGGGGCAGACCTAGGAGAGAACCGCACCTTAGAGGTCCAACTAACACCTCGCCATGTCGGGAAGCTTAAGATTGATAACCCGGGAAACCCCGGGGTCTCCAGCCGAAGAGACTTATAGTAACATCCTAAAATTAAAGTTAAAAAAAACATTGCAGCCCTGCAGGGGCAGAGCAGGGAGGTGCAGAACCTTGGAACCCAAACCGAGACAGGGATCTTTGAGACAGCTTGGGAGTAAAGCCCTATATAGTGACCCTAAGCCCCAGTTTTCCTGGAAG
This sequence comes from Ambystoma mexicanum, assembly GCF_040938575.1. Classification (NCBI taxonomy): domain Eukaryota; kingdom Metazoa; phylum Chordata; class Amphibia; order Caudata; family Ambystomatidae; genus Ambystoma; species Ambystoma mexicanum. Next base: position 916,421,005 of record NC_090926.1, on the reverse strand, counting down.
GGGGGGATGATGGGAAATCCTGGTCACAGGGGCCACATGGGGGGGGGGATTTAGGGGGTGTGATAAAGCAAAACACAGTGTAACTGGTGGTGGTATGAAACAGTAGAACAAAAAGGCCAAAAGCAGAGCTGGGCGTCAGGGAAGGGAAAGGGGAACGGGCCACAGAGTGAGGGGTTACCCCATAGAGGAAGGATGTCAGATTCTAATGTAATTTCCCTGAATGTGCAGGGGCTAAACTCTCCGACAAAGAGGAGGGCCTATGGGCTATGAGGTTAAGGGCTATGAGGGCGTCTATTGGGATTCTGTAGGAGACCCACCTCCTTCCGAAGGACGAGAGCAGGATGTCCCACCGAGCTTTCCCACAGCAGTTTTATGCCTCCAGCAGGGAAAAGAAGAGGGGAGTAGCTATCCTGATGGGACGGGACCTAGAATTAAAAAAGCTACAACTCCGAAAGGATAGCGGGGGAAGGTATCTCGGGGTTAAGGGGAGAATTAAGGGCTGTATGTATACAATCCTGGCTATTTACGCCCCCAATGAACGGCAGGATGTATTTGTCATGATGCCTACCCACGGAGCACCAGGCCAGGCCCAGCACCCCAGGAAGCAGGCATCATGCCCTCGGGTAAAAGCCCAGCGGCCCCTTATAGGGGCTCTTTGGAAGGCGCCAGGCTCATGTTGGACATCAGTCCTGGCGCCATAGGTGCCAGGCTCATAAAGGGAGGTGTTTTGTGCACTTACATGATGCAGACCATGTTGCACGCTTCAGGCCTCCCTGAGACCTGAAAGGCACTATTTTTTCATAGGGACTATTTTTTCACTCGGGCGTGGCCAGGGAAGGATACATACCTAGTTGGGGAAGGATACATACATGGGACTTCTTTGGAGGCTATTTAAGCCACGCACAGACAGCAGCTCATGCTTCGAGTTGTTCTGCTTCCTGCAGCTTAACGCTCACCGTGTCTGCTCCTGCTCCTGGACTCCATCCACGCCCGCCTCGAACCTGGAAGACCTGCAAGGAAGAAAGAAGAGAAAGGTGAAAACCAAGGACTATTTCAAACTTCTTACCTGCATCCGGAATCTTCTCGCCAGCATCCCTGAAGAAAGACTTCCATTTAAAAGCATTGCGTTGCTCGCTGCAGCGCCACACTTCACTCACCTGTCCTCGAGACATCTCCCGGCTCCATCGCGGCTGTCAGCATCGGACGCCACATCTCTGCACCTAGGGGAGAGAGGAAGAAACAAAAGGTGAGCAGAAGGAACACAGAAGGAAAGCCTGATTAACAGCCATAATATTTACTGGCTTTTCTTCCACATTTCGGGTCTGCGCCGCCCCGTTGGCAGGTACCGTACCCCGGCCCCTATGGGGAAAGGACAAGAGACATTTCTGGGGAATGATAAGGACATTTAGAGGGATCGCCCCCATCACTACTCACCTCGGCAGTTTAACCCCTCGACGCATCGCCTTCATTCTGCACCTGAAATAAAGGACAGATCATAGGTTAGAAAGACAACATAAAGGGGGCCTCACTTGAACTTTGAACTTTCATACTTACGGCGCATCGCTCAGGAAAGTCAAGTGGATTTTGCCAGCGCCATTCTGAAAACCAGTGAAGTAACTGGACGAACACGCGCCCCTGCACCAGAAGCAGGATGGAGAGTTCATCCTTCCAAACCATAAGGTGAGCTTAAACCGGGGTTTGGAGGAAGTTAGAGAGGAACGAAGGGGGAAGGGGGAAAGGGGGGAGCTAGCACACTATTCTGCAGACTGTTAATCCCCTTTCTCATCTGCAGAAGGATATTCCTACGGGCCAGGCAAGCACGATTTGGAGGTCCTGTCCAATCGGTGTTCCGGGTCCTGCGCATCACGCTAGAAGAGGCCACAGCAATCCAGACTAGACCAGCGCCCCCGTGGGAACCAGGTGAGCGTTACAGAACGCGAAGCCTTACTACAAATTCCCACCCAGGCGCTATGGAAACTTCCGAAACTGACCAGTTGGCCCAATTACTGGGGGAATTACGGGCCGAAGTACACGCCGCTCATCAAGAGACTAGTGCGCTCAGGAGGGAAGTGATTGTAATTAAGGATAGAGCTGATGACCTGGCTAGACAGCTTTTGCAAGGCCAAGCTGGACAAACTCCTTTACCCGGTTCCGGGGGGAACCCCGCTCCTGTGGATTCCAGTAACCCGGTGCAGATTAATCTACCTGGAAACATGCCGCTGGCCCCACCTGAACGCTTTTCTGGGGACCCCAAACGATTCGCCGTATTCATGAATCAGTGTCGTTTGCACTTCCTATGCAGACCTGGGGCCTTCCCTAATGATCAGACCAAGGTAGCCTTTGTGATGTCATATCTCAGCGGCTGTGCTGCCGATTGGTCAGTCCCACTGGTAACTCAAGATGACCCGATTCTTCGTGATTTTCAAGGATTTCAAACAAGCATGGAAAGGTTATTTGCTCAACACTCCCAGGGACAGGCTCTGGATGACGAACTTCTATCTCTGCGACAGGGCAATCAAGACCTTCTATCCTACATTGCAACCTTCAATAGACTAATTGTGGAAACTGGTTGGCCAGAGGATAAAAGAATCAAGTTATTCTATCGAGGTCTACGCGGAGAACTTAAAGATGTCCTGGCACAAGTTGTAAATCCGCCCCAAGAATACACTGAATATATAGACTTAGTGGTCCAATTGGATCACAGGCTGCAAAACAGAAAAGCAGATCGGTCCAAGTTTGAAACCCGGGTGTTGGCCAAGACCCATGCTAACCCCAAGGGGGCTGATGCCTCGGAGCCTATGCAAATCAGAGGTGTTAAAGGACCCCTAACTCAAAAAGAACGATAAAGAAGATGACAGATGCAATTATGCCTTTATTGTGGGTCCTCTGGACACTTTCTACGAGATTGCCCGGTTAAGCCGCCCAAGAAGGTGGTAGGAGCCGCTGATAAAATCCATGGAAACTCTGTATCGGGAAACGACCACGCCCGGCAAGCGTAGGGGTCCGCTTGCCTAGCTTGAAAACTAACTCTCAGACCTCGCATTTCATTGTGCCAATGGTCCTCGTAGATCCGGAACAGCCTAAACGGTTGCATGCTATAAAGGCATACATCGATAGCGAGGCTATAGGAAACTATGTGGATCGAGAATTGGTCTCTAGGATAAACCTCCCTCTGCGTCCTAAAACCAACAAAGATGTCATCACCACAGTAGATGGAACCGAAATTGCCTCTGGACCGGTAACACATTCCACAGCTGAGGTGACACTTGTAGGTCCGGATGGCCATCGGGAGGCAGTTGTGTTTGATGTAATCAAGGCTCCACAGTTTCATCTTATTCTCGGAATCCCTTGGTTAGACACATATAATCCTCAAATTGATTGGTGAGCGAAGAGAATAACCTTCCCGCATTGTGCACAAACCTGCTACCCAGAAAATCCAAAGATTAATCTAGCATCAGTAACCTCTGTCCCCGTGCAACTACCTCCAGAGTACCAAGACTTTCAGGACGTCTTCCAAAAGGAACAGGCCAACACGTTACCTCCCCACAGTTCGTACGATTGCCAAATCGATCTGGTGCCCGGTGCACAACCCCCTTGTAGCAGGATTTACGCCCTTACTGAACCAGAGAATCTGCATTTGAGACAATATTTAGATCAATACCTCGCCAATGGTTTCATTCGCCCGTCAAAGTCCCGGGCATCCTCAGCTTTGTTCTTCGTGCCTAAAAAAGAAGGCGACCTTAGAACTTGTATCGATTACCGCGTATTGAACCAGATAACTGTTAAAAATCGTTACCCTCTGCCTCTGATCCCTGAACTCCTTGACAAGGTGAAGGACTCTTGCGTAGACACCAAGTTAGATCTCCGGGGGGGCTTATCATCTGGTACGAGTAAAAGAAGGCGACGAATGGAAAACGGCCTTCCGTACAAAATATGGACTATTCAAATACCAGGTGATGCCTTTCGGGTTGTGCAACGCACCTGCAGCCTTCCAATTCTTCATGAACTCATCGATGTCTGTGTTGTCGTGTATATCGATGACATTCTTGTGTACTCCTCTTCGGAATCTGATCACAGAAAGCATGTCAGGGCCGTCCTAGAGAAACTGCGCCAGCACAAACTGTTTGCCAAGCTGGAAAAATGTGTTTTCCATACCACCGAGGTTGAGTTTCTCGGATTCATCCTGACACCTAAAGGGGTCCGAATGGATTCACGGAAAGTGGATGCCATCCTCAAATGGCCATCACCTAGTTTGGTGAAAGGTGTCCAAAGCATGCTTGGTTTTGCCAACTTTTATCTCAGGTTTATCCCAGAGTTTTCACGTGTGGTGCAACCCATCACTGCACTCTTGTGAAAAAATAAATGTTTTGAATGGATCGAGGAAGCCGAACAGGCCTTTCAGGAGTTGAAAGCTAAGTTCACGTCCGCACCTATTTTGAAGCACCCGCGTCCCGATCTCCCATATATAGTCGAAATCGACGCGTACAGCTTAGCCATGGGAGCTGTTCTGTCTCAGAGAGACCCTGAAACCAACCAACTGCAACCCGTAGCATTTTGGTCCAGAAAGTTCTCGCCGCCGGAGATAAATTATGCGATCACCGATAAGGAACTATTAGCCATTAAGTCCGCCTTCAAGGCTTGGTGGCATTATCTCCTCGGCACCTGGCATACCATCACCGTGATCACTGATCACCGAAATTTACAATATTTAAAAACTGCCAAGGCTCAATCGTCTCGACAGCTCCGATGGGCTTTGTTCTTGGCTGAGTTCGATTTTGTAATCACCTACCGCCCCGGCTATAAGAATGGTAAGGCGGATGCTCTATCCCGAATTGGAATGGAAGAAATAGACACAAACTCAGAACCTGTGCCGATAATTCCCGAACAAAGAATTTTGGGGATAACCACTTTACAAACCCTTGAAGACATTCAAGCACGAGTGAAACAATTCCTGGACTCTTCAGCCTTGCAGGATTGGATCAAAAGGGGGTCTAACTTTTCAGTCAAGGATGGCTTACCTTACTCTCAAGGACGCTTATTTTTGCCAGAAAAGGAATTGCAAGAACTGGTTATTTCCCGTGATCATGATACCCTGATGGAAGGACATCCTGGCATTGCCAAAACAGAGGAAAAGGTTAAATGACAATTCTGGTGGCCTTCCTGGCGAAAGGACATTAAATCTTAAGTGATGTTCTGTGGAGTTTGTGCCCAAAACAAAGGTCAAAAGACATGACCCGCCGGTCTTCTTCAGCCCTTAGTCATTCCACCAGCACCTTGGCACACCCTGTCACTAGATTTTATCACGGACCTGCCCTCTTGTAATGGTTACAATACTATTCTGGTCGTGGTGGATTTATTTTCCAAAATGGCCCACTTTATTCCGTTGAAAGGATTACCTTCAGCCTTTGTTCTTGCCAAAGAATTCCTCGAAAATATCATCCGTTTGCATGGATTCCCGTCCATACTAGTCTCCGATCGGGGAAGCCAGTTTATTTCTCATTTTTGGAAAAAGTGTTGTCAACTGGCACAAATCGACGTAAGACTCTCGACCAGCCACCACCCACAGACCAATGGTCAGACGGAGAGAACGAACCAGACCCTTGAACAATATCTACGATGTATGTTGCACAAATCGGAGGGTAATTGGAAGGACATTTTATGGGTGGCAGAATATGCATACAATAACTCGATACACTCTGGAACTGGTCAGAGCCCCTTTTATACCCTATATGGACATGACCCTCATACTTCAGACTTGGCCTCACCTCTGAGCCTTGAAATGCCCACAGTGGACCATTTGCATTCTACGATTACTCAAGCCTTCAAGGATGCAACTGCACATTTGCAACATGCGAAAGGGAAATACAAAAAGAATGCGGATCTGCATCGAAGAGAGGCGCCTCCATACCAAATAGGGGATCAAGTATGGTTGGCTACCAAACACCTATCACTCAAGGGGCCTCGAACTTTTAATCCAAGGTATTTAGGCCCTTACTCGATCAAAGCTATAATCAACCCAGTGGCAGTCAAGCTCGATCTACCAGCTAACATGCGGATTCACCCCGTTTTTCATGTGTCACTTTTGAAACCAGTGCACCCAGGAACCAGATTAACAAAGCCACCAGAACCGATTCAGATAGATGGGGAGCCTGAATTCGAGGTGAAGAACATTTTGGATTCTAAGATCTCAAAATCAAAACTTTTCTATCTAATTGACTGGAAAGGGTACGGGCCTCAGGAAAGGTCTTGGGAACCCAGTGATCACGTACATGCACCTCGGCTGGTAAAAAGGTTCCATCGGAATTTCCCAAACAAACCAAAACCTCCAGAACGAACGACCTTGGGAGGAGTCTTGGGGGGCCGTGCTGTCATGATGCTTACCCCCGGAGCACCAGGCCAGGTCCAGCACCCCCGGAAGCAGGCATCATGCCCTCGGGTAAAAGCCCAGCGGCCCCTTATAGGGGCTCTTTGGACTCAGTCCTGGCGCCTTTGGCGCCAGGCTCATAAACGGAGGTGTTTTGTGCACTTACCTGATGCAGACCATGCTGCACGCTTCAGGCCTCCCTGAGACCTGAAAGGGACTATTTTTTCATAGGGACTATTTTTTCACTCGAGCATGGCCAGGGAAGGATACATACCTATTTGGGGAAGGATACATACCTGGGACTTCTTTGGAGGCTATTTAAGCCACGCCCAGACAGCAGCTCATGCTTCGCGTTGTTCTGCTTCCTGCAGCTTAACGCTCACCGTGTCTGCTCCTGCTCCTGGACTCCAGCCACGCCCGCCTCAAACCTGGAAGACCGGCAAGGAAGGAAGAGAAGAGAAAGGTGAAAACCAAGGACTATTTCAAACTTCTTACCTGCATCCGGAATCTTCTCGCCAGCATCCCTGAAGAAAGACTTCCATTTAAAAGCATTGCGTTGCTCGTTGCAGCGCCACGCTTCACTCACCTGTCCTCGAGACATCTCCCGGCTCCATCGCGGCTGTCAGCATCGGACGCCACATCTCTGCACCTAGGGGAGAGAGGAAGAAACAAAAGGTGAGCAGAAGAAACACAGAAGGAAAGCCTGATTAACAGCCATAATACTTACCGGCTTTTCTTCCACATTTCGGGTCGGCGCCGCCCCGTTGGCAGGTACCGTACCCCGGCCCCTTTGGGGAAAGGACAAGAGACATTTCTGGGGAATGATAAGGACATTTAGAGGGATCGCCCTCATCACTACTCACCTCGGCAGTTTAACCCCTCGATGCATCGCCTTCATTCTGCACCTGAAATAAAGGACAGATCACAGGTTAGAAAGACAACATAAAGGGGGCCTCACTTGAACTTTGAACTTTCATACTTACGGCGCATCGCTCAGGAAAGTCAAGTGGATTTTGCCAGCGCCATTCTGAAAACCAGTGAAGTAACTGGACGAACACGCGCCCCTGCAACAGAAGCAGGATGGAGAGTTCATCCTTCCAAACCATAAGGTGAGGTTAAACCGGGGTTTGGAGGAAGTTAGAGAGGAACGAAGGGGGAAGGGGGAAAGGGGGTGCTAGCACACTATTCTGCAGACTGTTAATCCCCTTTCTCATCTGCAGAAGGATATTCATACGGGCCAGGCAAGCACGATTTGGAGGTCCTGTCCAATCGGTGTTCCGGGTCCTGCGCATCAGGCTACAAGAGGCCACAGCAATCCAGACTACACCAGCGCCCCCATGGGAACCAGGTGAGCGTTACAGAATTCCTTTCGAACCTACTAAACCAGCTGGGCAGCTGGTGTGAACGCCAGCTGATAATAGGTGGGGATTTTAATTACGTTATGGACCCGGAGCTAGATAAAACCCTTCCCCCAACGGCGGTGGACCACAAGAATAGGCAGGCACTGGGGCGACTCTTCGGAGAATTAGGGGTCATTGAGATGTGGCGATTCATTCATGAGGAGACCAGGGAGTACACTGATTACTCGGCGGTCCACCTGGGTTATTCCAGGATTGATATGATCCTAGTATCGGACACGCTAATCCCCCAAATAACATCAGTAGAAATAGGGGTGGAATACTCTTCGGATCATGCTCCTGTCATGGTGGGGGTGGACTGGGGAGAGGGGGCGCGGAAACAGAAGCAACCTTGGAAACTAAACAAACTCCTCCTGAAGGATATAGCGCTAAAAGCCCATATAGAAAATACCATCAATAATTACTTTAAAGAAAATGATAACGGGGAAGTGGCTTGGGGGGGAATATGGGATGCGGGAAAGGCAGTGATTAGGGGGGACTTCATTTCTCAGGCCGCAACATACTACAGGAACAGGTCCCTCATCACACAACAATTAGAGGGAGAGGTGAAGGAAGCTGAAATCCAACACAGGGCCTGGCAAACGAGGAAATCCCTACGCGAGCTTAGGAAAACCCAAGCCAAGCTTGAGAGCCACATGGTGGAGCGCCTGGCCCAGACATTGCTGAGTACGAAACAGTCATACTATATACATGGAGGCAAGGCAAACAGATTTTTGGCTGCTAAACTGGGGAAAAGGAGGTCCCAAAACCATATTACGCAACTATATGATAAGCACGGTATACCCCACACAGCGGAAGCAAAAAAGATGGAAATAATATTGGATTCCCACAGAGACCTCCTGCGTGGAGAGAACCTGGATATGGCGAAACAATATTCCTATATCCACTCAACCATCCGGCCACAAATCACAGAGCAAGAAAGGAGTGACCTGGGAAGCCCGATCACAGCTCAGGAGATCAGTGATGCAATTACAGCACTCCATAAGGGGAAAGCCCCCGGCCCTGATGGCTTCAGCAATGGCTTCTATAAAACATTTTGCATGCAACTCCTAGCCCCGTTGACCAGGATCTACAACACAATCAGGGAAGAGGGTCGAGTGACGCCAGACATGGGACAAACCACAACCATATTGTTGTTAAAGCCTGGGAGGGATCCCAGGGAGTGCTCCAGCTATCGGCCAATCGCATTACTAAATACTGATGCGAAAATATACACAAACATTTTGGCAACGAGACTGATGAGGATCCTTCCGGGCTTGATCCACGAAGATCAGGCAGGTTTCTTCGCAGGCAGACTCACTCAGGACAATGTAAGAAGAGCAATAGACGTAATCGATGTAGGGAGAAGAACACAACAAGCAGTGGCAGTGGCCGCCTTGGATGCAACACGAGCATTCGATAGTATGGACTGGAGCTACCTGCAAATGGTGATGGAGGCCTTCGGATGTGGACCGAAATTCATAAATATGGTACTAGCCAACTACCGAACCCCGACAACTAGCCTCATGATCAACGGACAAAGCACAAGGTACATCAAAATTCGCAGAGGCACGCGACAAGGTTGTCCTCTCTCACCGTTGATATTTGCGATGGCAATGGAGCCATTTGCCACGTGGGTCAGGCAGGACGCAGAAATCAGAGGCCTGACAGTTGACCAGATAACGCACAAAATCACGTTATACGCAGATGACATCATGCTGTTTATGAAAGACCCAGCAGTAACGATGCCCCAAGCAATGTCACAATTACAGGAATTTCGGGAGGTCTCCGGATTCGCTATCAACCTCTCGAAATCCAAGGCAATGAACATCACGGAAAAGAGAGAGGTGATTGAGCACTTAGAGAAGTCCTGCCCAGTGCCGTGGGTGACAGGCTCACTGGATTATCTGGGGATCCGTTTAACGAGCGACCCGCATAAGTTAAACAAAACGAACATACTTCCCCTATGGAAACAGTTGAAGGACGGAATGCTCAGGTGGGAAAATCAGGAACTGTCGTGGTTTGCACGAATCACAGCAGTAAAAATGACTATCCTCCCCGTTTCCTCTATGTGGAGGGGGCCATCCCAATGACCGTTCCTCAGGCTAAAATTAAAGAACTGCAGAACGTGATATCTACATTCATTTGGCGGGGGAAGAAACCTAGGGCCCAGAAGCGCATCATGTCGCGTCCTCCACTGCTTGGAGGCCTAGGAGTACCGGACGTGAAAGGCTACATATTAGCAGCCCAGCTGGCCCCAATGCAGCGGTGGGCTAAACCTGATAACAATAAAGGCTGGTGTCAAATGGAACAAGCGGCCACGGGAACACCCCTAAAAGCCCTAATATTGCTGAAACCACGGGACAGAGAGAAAGGGGGCCTTCTCCTGGAAGCGACAAAGTGGTCCCTGCTCAACCGGGATACGGCCAGGAAAAGGAAGGGAATCCCACGAGGGCTAGGCCCTAACTCCCCACTAATGCACAATCCGGACTTCTCACCGGGCCTCCAGAAGAGGTTCTGGGATGGATGGATGGACAGAAGCAGAAGAATTGACCCTATGTGATTTATATATTAACGGCTCCCCACTGTGCTTCACGGAATGCCAGCAGAAATTTGACCTAGGTGAAAATGAGCGCTTCAGATACACACAGGTCAGGCATTGGATAACCCACCCAACAGTGAAGCAGGCTGGTACGAGGACACTGTCAGGCCTGGAGCTGACCTTACGGCAGACGACGAAAGGAGTGTCTAGACTTTACAGACTACTCTCCACGGCCAGAGCGGAAGAGGTGCTTTCATACCAGAAGTGCTGGGATAAAGACTTAGAGGTACCCTTAACAGAGCAGGAGTGGGGCCAAATCTGAGCAAGAGCGCACGGCACCTCCAGATGCACCACAATTAAGGAATCGGCATATGAACTATACCTTAGATATTTGACCCCCCACCGCATCCACAAAATGACCAGGTCCTATTCACCTAATTGTTGGAGGAACTGCGGAGCGAAAGGCGACCTGTATCACGTGTGGTGGATGTGCCCCAAAGCAAATGTCTTCTGGAAAGAAATTTTGGGTCACATCAAAGACATTACAGGGGTGGAGTTGCCGATGTCCCCAAAAACGATACTGCTGGGAGTTTCAGTAGAGGGGAACTATGCTATGACAGGGCCTAGAGCCACGTTGATAACACATTTGCTGTCAACGGCGAAAACGTCCCTAGCACAGAATTGGAAAGACGAGTCAGGACCGCAGTCTGCATGGTGGTGGGTTAAGATCTGGAACGTGATGATGATGGAGAAGATATGCGCCCTTAATGCCGGAAAGTACACAAGGTTTCTAACAACATGGTCGCCCTTCCATGAACTAGTGAAAGAGAGAGAAGCCCATTATTTCAAGCCACGTCTACTCAGGAACATGCACGTTGTTTAATTCTTAACTGTGTTATATATAAGACTCAGTTTCTTGTTGGGAACACATCCCGATTTGTTCTTTACACCCCAAAAGTTGGTGTTCAAATGTTACAAGTTTATGAGGGTAAAGGAGGGGTGGGAGGAGACGGGGGGATAAAACAGAAAACGCTCGGAGGCTAATGGACAAGGGGCACCCTAAAGAGAATACGACAAGTGGTGGGTAATAACCTACCAGACGATACAGACTTGACAAGAGGGAATGCACTGGTTTCGCTGTTCAGTTGTTGTATGCCTTCGATTAATAAATAAAGTTGTTAAAAAAAAAACCACAGGTTGATGAGTTAAGAGATAAAGGTAAAACAGCCCTCCACATACTGTTAGATCTCACAGCTGCATTCCACCTAGTGGATCATAAGGTCCTGAGTAATCACTTGGGCTCAGCAGCTAACTTTTCTACAGAGGCCATCGGATGGATAGAATCATTCCCGAGTGACTATGAGGGTCTTCTCCCCTTTGGCAGCTGCGGACCCTGTCCCTATCACGTGCGGTGTACCACATGGCTCCTGTGTCTCCCCCACACTGTACAATATATTCACCAAGCCTTTGTTCGATGATCTGGACCACCTGGGCATTTTTTTTCTTATTTTTTTTATTATTTATGGTTTATTAAAACCTTTACAAAATATCCTAACACAATAAAAGAATGCAAATCATAACACATTCCTAATTCAGTTCCTATTAACGTGAAGCAAAAATTAACATTTCGATCAACATGATAGAGTACGTAGGACAAATTAGACACCAACTTTGTATTAGACATAAAACATTACAGAAAATTTCAAACAAACAAAGGGAAGAAAAAAAATAAGAATTAGAATATAGACGTAGGTTTGAGCAGTTTAAATAATGAGAAAAATGAAATTACTAGTATCTAAAAAAAAAAGTAATATGCTGCGATATATAGAGCAACAGTGTGGAACAGTGCCTCCTCATCGAGTTGTATCTAACGCAATTATCCATCAAGAAGGGGGTCAAATGACAAATCCTCTTGGTCACCTTTTAGTTTCTTGGACAGCAGAACAAGAAAATTAGTTAGGCTAAGCACCAGCCGTTGGCTAGTACCCCACATACATCGTTCCCGCAATGACTCTTTCCATGCTGGGAAGCAGTGTACAAAAATGAGCCAAATAACACTGTTCTTTGTTGATGAAAAAATTGGCAAAATATGGTTAGATGCTTCAAGGTTTCCAACTCATTACATTCACTACAGAAGCGACATCTACCACTCGACTTAACAACTTTATGCCCCCAATGATGTAGCTTTTCGTTGGTCATAAATTGGTTCAATTTAAAACGTAGATAAACCTTTCTCGCAAAATTACACGGAAAAATGTCTACATAGCGTGCACAATCTCCAAATTTTCGAGTGAATTTAGCATATTCATAATACATTTTACTTTTACCTATTCGGTCAACCAGAATACACCTAAAATAAGATTGGAATTTCTATTTGCATGCAGGAATGCCTTAGACTAGATCATCTTTTACAATCATAGTATCGTCTAAAATTTTGTCCATTTTATTTTTGAATCTTGAAATGGAGGGTGACTGACCATCTTTTATCAATTCAGCAATGTCTTCGTATAGGGACTGTTTAGGTGGCACAAGCATTTTGATATAACCATTCATCAGTCGCCAATGCCATTTGACCGACAAGGGAAGAATACCTATTTCATGACAGATCAGCATGTTTGGGATAGACAATGCTAGTCCAAGAACCTGTTTCCACAGTCTCAATCAAGGAATTCTTCCATCTCGCATGTGCAGATGTCTAATGTATACAAGAGTAAATAGGTAGAACGGAATGGTTGGCAATAATGAAAATGTGCTATGACGATGATATACAATTTTCATTTGGGAGGTCAGTTGTTTCAATTTTATATTGAGGACCTCTTTCCACATGGCCATAGAATAGGTAGCAGCAAGCTGATAGCCCAGATACCTTATTGAATCAGCTTTGGGTATTATCATCTCATTAAGAGACCAGGTGAATTTAGAGGTTTTTTTTTCTTGCCATCTGCAAATACGATGATGAATGACTTCACTGGGGTTCACTTGAAGGTTATTTTTATAGGCATAGGACTGAAATTACGAAAGTTTGGCCTGAAGGCCAAAGGGGGTACGGTCCATGAACAAAAGGTCATCAGCGAAGGCCAGCCAGTTTATATCTAACCAGCCCAGCTTGACTGGGTATATAACAACATCTGACCATGTTGAATCAGCTAAATAAAGATTAAAAAGAGTGGTTACCAGATTGTATCCCTGTTTGAGACCAATTTCAGTTGCTATTATATCAGTCATGGCCCTCTCCTTGGTCAATTTAATTCTATAGGTGGTGTTTTGATGGAGAAGAGCTATCATGGCCACTAAATATATCGGAAAGCCGAAAGCTATCATCTTCTCCCAGGGCACAGATCTGATGACAGTGTCAAACGCAGATGTCAAGTCCAAAGCAGCCATATAAATAGAGCCAGTCTGCGAACATTTGGTTTGTGTATACAAATGGGCATTAAGCGAGCGCCCCAGATGTTTGCGAAAGCCCACTTGAAAGCGTGGCAGCACATCAAGTAAAACAATAAAGTGATGAAAGGACTCCAAAAGTAGATGAGTGAAAATTTTTGCGGATGCATCCATCAGTGCGATGGGCCTAAAATTATTCGGATCGTACCACCTCCCTTTTTTATAAATGGAGATAATAGTGGCCGAACACCAGGGGGGGGGGGGGGGGTAATGGAACGTAACAGGTAGACGCTGTCAAACTTGTTCTGTAAAATCTACGCCCAAAAGGTCGGGTCCGCCTTAATCAATCACGGTGGAATGCCATCCGGGCCCGGCGCTCTAGAGCTCTTAATCTTCGCAACGGCCCGGATAATATCATCCACCAACCACGGAGAAGATCTCAAGACCAAGCTTTGAAAGTTACGAGATGTAACACTGGCATATCATATGGGAAGGGCATATTTGTTCTGAACAAATGTGACCCAAGTCGTTGCAGTTACAGATGCTTCCTTCAATGGCTCAACTGTTCCAGTGAGGGCTCTCAACATAGACCATACCGGTCTGGTATCAATATTTAATAAATGGCGCAGCATTCTCTGGTTATCGGCCAAGATTAGCTCATATTTCAGTGCCTTTAACCTATTTCGATAGCGTTGCTTAATTTTTAATTTGAGCTGGATGTAGCTAAACCACTCCTGTTTCTGTGAACCAAGATAACTTATTTCTTTCAGTTTTTCCTTATGGAGGTTCACCACAGACAGGTTACAGGTATGCCGATACTTAGGTGGCAGGTTTCCATGTTTCTGTGAAAGAATCATGTTGTTTACGTGTGCCTGGATTCTTCTGCAATTTAGCCGTTCTGCATGTAAACAACCTAAACTGGCTCTTTCAGAAGGAAAACAAATTAAAGGATCATCCGTGAAGCAAACCATCATTTTATGGCAGAGTTTAAAATCCCACCTCAAGGTAAGATGGGGACGGTCAGGCACAACCAAACTCAAGGCAGGATCAGAATTAAAGCACCTAGTACCTTCTTTCAGAATAAGTTGCAGGGCCAGGTAGTCACCTAGGGATAGGTCACATATGGACAACATGTCCACCTTGCCCAAAAGTGCGGTGGAAACAAAAAAGTAATCGATCTGTGAGCAAGCTACCCCACAAGACCATGTATGAACAAACGGCCCTGGGTTAGGGGTTACCAGTTGAATGTCCATGGCAAGAAGTAATCGACCCACCTCTTCCCATAAATACTTGAGGAGGCACCAGCCCACAGTGGGGGCCAACCGCTATCGCTAGCCATTTCCATACAGGTTGCGTTAAAGTCGCCCCCCAGAATGACAGTAATACCAGGATCTTGAGATATGGCATCTTCAAGTATTTTATCCAACTGGTTAAATACTTCTGTCTGTACAATAATCACTTTGTTCCAATACAAGCAAATCACCAAAAGCCTACTCATGTAGCCACCTGGAAAATTTAGTTTGATAGCTAAGATGGAGTAGTCGGCAAAGACTAGGGCAGAAGAAATTCTGCTTGCTGTGTCAATCAGTACCACTAGACCACCTGAGGGGCGGCCTTGTGCTCCTTTGATTGCAGGCTGAACATATCTGAAATAGCCTTCAACTTCAAAGTGTGCCAAGTGCATGGTCTCTTGGATTAAAATAATCTCAGGAAGAGAGTCCTCATCGAGGTGCGAGGCCCATGACCTAAAATTCGTCAGGCCACATTCATTCCACGACAACAGTCAGCCCTGACCCTCACTCTAGTTGCCTACCACAGGATTATGTGCCATAGTCTGAAACCCAGGATCATTGTTCTTTATACCAGAGAAGGCAGCAGCGAAGGTCATACATTGCCTAAACAGTTCCTCACTGAGTGGAGCGGATTCGTTGCCCTGTAGCCGACCCATCGGCTCTGCCGGCTTAACTGGAGGTTTTTCCACAAAATGTGTGGCTTGCTCTTCCGTGGAAAATATAAAAGGAGTCACACCAATTAGTTCAAAGTCCCATCTCTGGGCCCAAATCAATTTCATGATGGTATACAAGTAATACCCACATATCATCCTGTCTTTATTGTTTGAAGATAGCCAGACCCAATCGATGTCGTCAGATCTGATAGTTCTCAGGGAGGGTATAGCCGGAAATTCCTTGAGGATAGCTGATCGGTTAAGACTCATTTTCCCATAAGTAGCTACACTGCATTCCCAACCCATTATTGATGGCATCTCATGATTGAGGATGGGGTCCTCCTCATCCGCATCTGTCGGATTATGTACATCCATCCCTTTTGCTTGACTACTTCCCTCCACCGGAATAGGGGATACCTTGGGGGGCATCCTTGAATGTGCAGTTACATGGTCACCTGCACCAATCCCTACTGGTATGGTGCACGAGTCGACCGTGGCTGCACTCTGACTCACGGCCAACTTCCCCTTACACTCAGGCAACAGATTAGGGAGTTTAGGGCAACACCCTCCTTTAATTTTGTTGTAAGCTTTTTTAATGTGAAAGGTGGGATAGAAGTTCAACAGGACCGATTGTTTGTGACTCCCCAGTACAATGGGCCCATATTTTGGCGACCCCTTTGCTGGATTATCGAAGGCCTCTTGTTTCCTAATAGCCTTCTTGCAGTAGTTTTTATTTTCGGGGTTCCCCTTGCAGGGGTGTTTCGAGTTTGCCTTAAGCGAGACATCAAGATTCAATAACTCCTTAGATTCATGGTTGAGTTGATCTAAATCAATAACCTCTTCTTCATTAGGTAAAGCTATACCGGCTTTCGTAGCAGCAAAAGGCGGTAAATTTGATTTTAGAAAATCATTCCTACCTTTTTTAGCAGCAGCACTAAGATTCTTAGCTTGATGGAATTTTCCTTTTTGAGCCCTTGCTGCCATTTTTCTTTGTTTTCTGGTCAAAATAGCATAGGAACATGGCAGGGACTCAATGATGGGTATTTCCAAGGGCATATGGGCCTTATTGACTTGCAAGTCATCATCAAGGTCTATTAGATTGGTGAGAGCAGAAGGGCTATCGATGGGTTCCTGACCAGCCCAAGGGCCCTCCTCATCCAACATACCCACACATCCTGAAACAACATCTGCGCCATGATCCACAACAGGTGCAGCAGTAAAACCCTTAATGATTTGCTGCATAGCTAAGGCATTAGCTGTCACCGCCTATATCAACTCCAGGGCTACACAATCACTCTTGACTTCCCCCTTCACATTAGGGACAGCAGCCATGGCAGCAAATGACATGATTTCATCCCCACCCATCCTAGGATCAGCTGGTGTTTGCGTGCCTGGTCTGCTTTTACTAGGTTAGGTTTCGTTTTGTCCATAGTCAAAGCAGCCACGGCATCGCAAGCAAAGAAGAAACCTTCAATCTTGCTCATTTTGGATAATACCTCTACCAATACAGCCTTTAGGACTCCAATTTCACAATGGGTCTGTTCAAGGCCCTTATCCAACAAATTTAACAGTCTAGTCATTACCGGGAAATCAGTACCCAAGGTTTCAAGATACCAGATATATTGATCAGTAGGATGACCCAGCTCAAAAGGCCTTGCCTCGGGGTTGTGGGAAGGAGAAAACATCGCTAATTCATGATCAGACAGAGATAACGCCCCCAACTGTACAGGGTTAGATTTCATGTCCGTGGGAGAGCTAGATTTGATATTACCAAAATATTTGCCTGAGTAATCAGCCTTATGGGTGTGCATGGAATCCCCTGTCTCCCTTGGAGCCTTACACTCAGCAGTTTTGCTAAACATGTGGACGTTCTCCATCCCATACCTGGATTGTGTAACCGGGGTGGAGGGGCCCAAGGAAAACCTCATACGTTTCCCCAACACTGCCTCAATTCCTTGGGCAAACATGGACACATCTGAAAACGTAGGTCTAATAGGAACACCTCCCATATTGGATGATAGCCTCTCCTGATCATATGGCACATCTGTAATCAGTGGGAGGCCTTGGTCCCTGGTGTCATCACTTTTGTTCATTTCGGTCAACTTAAAGGTTTTAATAGAAACCGGGGCCTCAAAGGATCTCTCTGTGCCCGTTCCGTACAGGGGGCGGGCAACTGGCACATTTACAACCGCGTGATTGCTGTTCAGAGTTGCAGAACATGGGGAAGGCAGTACTTCATCACAGAAAATATCCCCACAATGGGGGGCCCCACACTGGAGCACAAACATATTGAAGCACCACCACAACTATCAGAGATCATCATAGCTGCATCTCTGTGAGGCTCTGATGGAGACTCGAAGAGTTTGCGGCCCCTGCAAAGGCCATTGACCATGATTTCAAAGACCCGGGGATCTTGGCCGCCAATAATCACTGTTTCATTCTAATAACTCGGCGAATTGACAGCCCAGCTATCTATATTTGCTAATGCAATTAAATCAAACGCCAATATCAAATACCAGTTTCAGCCCGGCCTGAGCCCCGTCAAACAGTCCAAGAGTCAGTGCACTTGCATATGCACTTCTAGGAGGCGCGCTGAGGATGCGCCTGCACAGGAACTATATTTGCGACTGGGGCTTGGCAATGGGCGTGGATTTTATGTCAGCCAATCAAAAGTCCCTAAAACAAAGAAGAAACCTTGTTCAGACAAATGGCGGCACCGCAATCTCAGCGTAGCCACAACCAAAACGTCAGTAAAGGCAGCACAACCAGCACAACCCCTAGTACAGTCCCACACAAGTCCCAGATGATTACATGATAAGAGTCCTTTATTCCTGCACAGCAGCGCGGTCCGCGTTTCTCAGCACGCAAAGCTTCCTCTTGCCAACGGGCAGTCCAATGCTCAGCAGAGAGTCCCAACACAATTCAGGACGTCGGCAAGCAGCAAAGGGACAGACAGTCCAACAGTCAGTGCACTTGCATATGCACATCCGGGATGATGCCATCTGGGCATCACCTACACTAACTATGCAGATGATAATCAGATTCTCCTCCCACTTTCTGGGGATTATGGCAAGGATTTAGCGTTGGTGGATAGAGTATCTCATTATCCAGGCATGGATGGCCACCCACGGTTTATGCCTGAATGATAAGACAGATCTTATTATCCTGGGTACTCACCGTAACCTCAAGAAATTATGCCTTGAATATTCATCATTTACCATCGATGGAAACATCATTAGGGTAGCCAAGGAAGTATAAAACCCTTGGCTTTTACCTTGACTCTACCATGTCCTTTTACAAACAAGTGAAATTATTGGCCTCTACCACCGATTACACCTGTAAGCTCATCAGGGCAGGCAGACCATTCCTCTCAAATGATAGCTGTATGATCCTGGCCAGAGCACTAATACCCTCTAGGTTAGATTACTGTAATGCTCTCTACAGTGGCGCCAATAAGGCCATTATCTAGAGGCTACAAACACTCCAAAATAACGCCTTAAGAGCTGCACTAGGCACGATTAAAAGAACATATCACGGCAACTAGATGCCAATAAAATTGGCTCTCTACTCGTAACAAAATTCTTCTAAGACTGGTCTCCCTTACCCACAACAAACTAAACAATGCTGCCCCCAGTTACCTTGTAGACAGACTACATAGAAGAACGTCTATCAGAGCCATGAGAGCCAGCAACGGAAACTGCCTCAATGTACCTAGATTCAGACTCACCAAGATAGGTGGTAACCGGCTTAGAGCAGATCAACCATTCCTACAATTTAGAAGTACCTCATTAACATGCTCAATTCTTCTGACCACTAGCCGCTGCATTATCCTCACCTAGGCTGCCTTAGACTATCCCCCACCAACTGACTTTGTGCCTACTTTATCCTTCCTGTTCATAACCTGCTTTTAACTTGTATATTTGTATATATGTCTTACTATTTCACTTACTGTGAACATACCTGTAACTATACATTTCTTATTGCGACTATACTTGTAACTATGTAACTATGTAGGCTTTGCATTTATTTACTGCTGCGCCCTGTTACCCTTGGGTTTGGTGCGCATTAGAAATAAACAAACAAACAATGCAACATTGCATTTTACTTCAAAGATTTTTTTTTATTTTTGGACAAAAAGTTATTTTTTAGCCTCTTGTCATTGTCGTTAGCACATTGCATGTCCCTTTAATGTTTGATGTACCATCTGTGTCAGTGTTTGTAGTTTTTGGCAATTTGCCCCTTGATCTACTTTGGTACATCTCCGCTCATCATTTTGAGGATGGCCTGCATCTCACTTCAAAATATTGAAGTTATTTTGAGACTTTCCAGTTAGTGGTGATGGGAAATGAGACAGGGGAACACCCATCAGGTCCCCGTCAGTCAAGATGTTGTGCACAAGTTGATGTTTTGTCACACACGTGTGACGTACAATAGTTTTGGACTTGACAAATGGTGATGTTGGTAAATGAGACCAGGAATTAACCATTGGGTAACTCGTTTTAGCACCATTTTGAAACTGTTAGCCTCTCAACAGTTGTATTGTCTTGCCTGTCGACCGAAGCACACCCAGCACGTCTACTCCCGCTCCTACTGTGGCACCGAAATTCCCCAAACACTCCACATTACCTGCACACATGGCCTTCAGATCTGCCAGGCCATTCTACACACATTGGATGTTGTTTGGTAAACTGCTGGGGAAGCGACGTTATTAGAAAACGAAAACACCATGTTCTAATGCGCCTGCTTACAGTGTTCCGTTGATTCTACTTGTGCATTGGTATTGTTTGCATCAGTGCACTCACGGATTGAATCACGTGATATATTCCTGATTCTTGCCATATTCTTTCATATGTTGGTAACGTGAGTGTCATGTGACACGTATAAATTACGGCATTTGCAAGTAAGCAGTGCTTCTGATCGTTGTTTTCGAATTGACGTTCTGGAGCTTGGAGTTCCTTACAGACACAGCGCTTCCTAGCATTTAGCAGCATTCTTGCTACTCTCACTTCACCTCCGGTCCCGCCCGGAGCAGTTTCTGCTTCCGTGTTCCTTCGCAGTGTTTCAGCAAACTTCTGCTCT
Organism: Ambystoma mexicanum; assembly: GCF_040938575.1. Lineage (NCBI taxonomy): Eukaryota > Metazoa > Chordata > Amphibia > Caudata > Ambystomatidae > Ambystoma > Ambystoma mexicanum. Next base: position 916,400,294 of record NC_090926.1, on the reverse strand, counting down.
GCTCCGACTTGGTCTCGGAGCCACGGCTGATCCTTACAGTCGGCTTCTTCCGGGAGTTACGCTACTCTGCAGCTCCCTGTTTAACTACCTGCCCCAGCTCCTGCGATTCGTCTGCTACTCTACACCCGTTATTCAGCAGTTAATCCGCAACACATAGTAGAATCTTACACTGCTCTGCTCCAGTGCTGCTTGGGGCAGTCTCCTCTTCTGACACCCTTACCTTGTTTCCTGCTAAAACACTTTCTGTAACATTGGGGAAACAATTCTGGCTAATCAAGGATTCCTTGTTGGTGTTACTAGCCTTATTTTCAATCCTTAATTTGAATATCCAAAAGTGCAAATTAACAAGGGGGGTCCTGGGAGTCCCTCTGCCAGACATTGGTCCTGGTTACGAGAGACTTACCCAGAGTCTTTAGCTCACTATCTTTCACAGAGAAGAAATATCCCAAACATTTCAGTCTTTGTCCTGCCCTGGGGCAGTCCAGCACCGAAATGCTATGCAATTCTCCTCTGAACAAGAGTGCCAACAGCATCCCCAGACACGTGTTTCTGTCTGTTTGGTCAGAATATTTTCTGGTGTAGAGGATGCTCATAGAGTACCTGCTATATTTACATGCGGAGTTTAGTTGCAATGCAACCATTGAACACCGTTTCTGCACCCATATTTTACTTGGACTTTGCTTTATTTCTGGTTGACCTATTTTGACCGGCCATCATTTTAGGACTGGTGATTCTGTTTTGCATTCCCTCTGGCAGTAGTTGAAATTGGTGTGGTGTGTTTTCCATCACGTTGATCTTCTGAAGGAAATACTCCTGGTCAAACTAATGGTCCTGAAGAAGATGATCATATCCACCCAGATCATCGAAACCGGTCGGCCCCCAGTGGCATGAGTGATCTCATGCAGAAGATGATGTTCAACAATTCAACATTTGGACAAATCCAGAAATGTAGTTGTTTTTAGACTAGATAGCTATAACAGCCTCTACCCTATAATGCTCTCTGAGGAGAGCAAGTTTTTATGCCTTTATCAACATATAGGTCTATAGTGGCCTCAGTTTAATGGTGATTAAAACATATATGGAAAATCCAGATGAGAGGACAGCCCATTGCCAATAAGATCCAGACAGTAGCACCCATCATTCTGTCTTTTTACATCAAATACATATGACCTGCATTTGATTGTTATTGTATTGATGTCTGAATGAAAGAAGGTTGGATAGGGAGAGTGTCTCCTCTTATCCCTAATAGATAGGCGATACACCATTTGCAGCCAAGGGAGAGATTTTTTTGAAGATAGGGACAGGGTGTTCTTCCTATTAGGGACAGCCTGTATGTGTGTTGTAGTTTCTCTAGAAACAGGAGGATTGTGAGACTTTGTAAATATGTTTTCCCATTGCCATTCTGCATTGTTGCAAGTGTTTTCCATCTGCCCATTTTTCTTATGTTGAGCAACCCCAACTTGACCATTTCTTTTTCATAGGGGGAAGTGTGGGTGATGTTGAGTGTGGCACATCTATATTTGTGTGGGTTTTTTGTGGTATGAGTGAATGTACACCAACCTTTGTTTATCAAAGAAGGGGTGGTATGGTATGATATGATATGGCATTTATAACGCGTCTATACACAAGTGTTTCAAGGCGTGACGAGGCAGGGAGGGGGGAACAAGGGGAGACAGACAACGATTCTACTACGCCAGGTGTCATTCAGATCGCGCAAGTGCATGGGTAGGGGGGGACGGGAAAAGTGCAAGGGGGAAAGGGAGAGGGGAAAGTGCAGTACAGGGTTAGTAATGAACAGGATAAATAATAAGGGCCAGCTGGTGGCAAGTGCAAGATAAGTGCAGACAAGTGCTGGGAAGGGGGCTGTAGGGATACAGGGACAGTCCCGCAGTGCAGGGGTTGCCAGGGAGGCAGTGCAGGGGAGTGTGTCTGGGCCAAGGACCGAGATTGGTGAGTGGCCCAGTTGCTGATTCAGTACAGTTTCAGTGATTTAGCAGGGGAGAGGGAGAGAGAAAGCAGAAGCAAAGAGGAAGGTTTTGAGGTGCTTCTGGAACCGGAGACGGTTCTCCTCAAGTTTCAGGGAGGCAGGAAGGCTGTTCCAGAGGGAGACCCCTGCTGTGGAGAAAGATCTCCCCCCAACTCGTTGCTTGGAGAAGTGGCTGACCCTGAGGGAGTTGGAGGCGGAAGAGCGAAGTGCTCGAGAAGGAAGATATTTAGGAAGGGAGAGTTGAAGGTAATTTGGCCCCAGGACACAGAAGGCCTTGTGGACAATGCAGAGGGTTTTGAACTTAATCCTCGCAGCCACAGGGAGCCAGTGAAGCGATTTCAGTCCTGGAGAGATACGGTCCCTGGGCTTGAGGCCAAGGACAAGTCTCGCAGTCCTGTTCTGGATGAGTTGCAGAGGGCGGAGAGTAGAGGCAGGCAGATTTAGATAGAGGCTGTTACAGTAGTCCAGCTTCGAGAGAACCAGAGTTCGGGAGACAGTGAGCTTCTGGGGGAAGGAGAGGAAAGGAAGGATACCTCTCAGGAGGTGCAGCTGGTAGTGTGACTTCTTATAAACGTCAGAAATGTGAGGAGAGAAGGAGAGTGTGGAGTCGAAGATGACCCCAAGGTTTTTTGCCTTGCAGGTAGGAGCAGGAAGAGGGCCAAGAGAGGCCGGCCAGAGAGCTACAGGGAAGGAGGGAGTGGGTGTGCCGATGAGTAGAATCTCGGTTTTACTGGCATTAAGGCAGAGGCCGTTGGCGGCACACCATTCCTGGATAGCAGAAAGACAGTCAGATATGAGGGAAGGAGAAGAGGAGGCCGAGGGTAGCCTGAAAATGAGCTGGGCATCATCCGCATAGCACTGAAAGTTGGGGCAGAGAGCAGCGATGCGGTAGGCGAGAAGCGCCAGTTACTGGTTGAACGGCCAGGGAGATGGTTAGAAACCTGGGGGATACCACAGGTAGAGAAAAAGATGTCAGACAGGAAAGACCCCAGTTGGACCTGGGAGGGTCGATTTGAGAGGAAAGAGGTCAGCCACGCCAGAGCCTGACCAGTGATACCCAGGTTATCACGGAGACAGTTAAGCAGGATGGTATGGTTGACAGTATCCAAGGCAGAAGAGAGATCAAGCAAAATGAGAAAACATGGAATGTTAGAGTCCAGGTTCGAGAGCAGGTCCTCACGGATGTTCAGGAGAGCAGTTTCCGTACTTCTGGCAGCTCTGAAGCCAGACTGATGGTCATGAAGGCTACCAACAGATTCAGCATGGAGATTAAGCTGGGAGATGGCAAGTTTCTCCAGGAGCTTGCCCAGGAAAGGAGTGATGGAGATAGGGCGATAGTTAGCTGGGCAGGACGAGTCGGAAGAGGGTTTCTTAAGAAGGGGGTGCACAAAGGAGTGCTTGAGAGGGGATGGGAAGACTCCAGAGGTGAATGAGTGATTGCAGAAGTCAGCAAGGGCAGGAGCCAAAGAGTCGATGTGGTCCTTAATAGTTTTGGAGGAGCAGGGGTGGACCTGTGTTGACGAGACTTTCATAGATCGGACTTGTTTCGAAACCTCATCAGCAGAAAAAAGGGGAAAGGCAGAGAAGGAGAGAGGAGGGGTGGCTGCAGAAGGGCCAGAGGATGGGCAGGGAATAGAGGGGGGGAAGTGATGGGAGGAGAGTGAGGACAAGATGTCCTGAGTTTTTTAAATGAAGTGAGATGACAGTGCCATACAGAGGGCCTGGGAGGGGACAGGAGATGTAGAGACTGCAGCAGGGTTGGCCAGCTCCTTGCAGATTTTAAAGTGTTCAGCCGAATTGTTAGATGCCGCAGTGATGCAGGCTTGGATAAGGGCTCTCTTCTTGGTGAGAACGGAGAGCCGGTATTGCCTTTGGAGCAGGCGACAGGCCAGTTTGTCAGAGGATGAACATGAAGCACGCCATTTCCTCTCTGCCACCCTGCACAAGCGTTTAAGGGTGACGAGATCCAAGTCATACCAGGAGTTACATTTGGCTTTGGGCTTCAGGCGGATTCTCATAACAGGGGCAAGGATATCAAGAGTATCAGATATAGCAGAGTAGAGAGTGGAGAGGGCTGTGTCAGGGTGGGAGTCAGCCGAGGGGGGAAGAGGGGGCGAGAAGGTGGTCGCGAAAGCCTTAACTGACACACGCTTCATGGGTCGGATGACCGAGAAGGAAGATGGCAGTGATGAGGGTGGCTTTGCCTGAGGGGTAGGGAGGGTGAGATGAGAGGAGAGGAGAAAGTGATCACTCCAGGAGAGAGGGGTGGAGAGATGGACAGAGAGGGGAAGGTCAGAAGAGATCAGGGCATCAAGAGTGTGCACAGCAGAATGGGTTGGCCCAGATGGGAGAATAGAGAGTGAGAGAGAGTCGCAGAGGTCACGAAAGAGTCCAGAGGGGGGACAGGAGGCATCCAGGTGGATGTTGAAGTCTCCAAGAAAGAGGAGTTGAGTGGTTGAGGACAGGAGTGAGGAGGAGAGGTCCGCCCACTCGGAGAGGAAGGAGGAAATTTGACCAGGTGGCCGATAGATAGTAGCCACGGTAAGGGAATGGCTAGGAGAGAGAGAGAGTAGGCAGACAAGACATTCAAAAGAGGAGTAGGTCTGCGTGGGAATATTAGTGGCAGGAATCCACTCAGGGAAGATAAGGGCCACACCCCCCCCAGCACGGTTGGGCCTGGGCACGGAGAGGATCTTGAAGCCGTCAGGTAGGAGTGTGTCAAAGCTGGTGACAGAGCTTGCCGTGAACCATGTCTCAGTGAGACCGAGTACGTCAAGGTCCAGTTCCTCAAGAAGGCGGCAGATATCAGAGGAATGTTTGACAGCAGAGCGAGAGTTAAGAGTGGCAATGTGGAGGAGGTTGCCATCTTTGAAGGACTTCCGGGGTGGGGTACAGATCAGAGGTACGCCCTGCGGAGGCGAAGGAGCACGGAAGGTGGCAGGGAGGGAGGGTAGAGGCAAGGTAGCCGAGGACAGAGGAGGGGGGACAGCAGGCGAGGAAAGGAAGTTGATGAGGCGCAGGAAGCGTCTATGAAAGAGGTGAAGATTGGCCTGAGGGCCTTGGACCAAGACGGTCCCATTAGCGTAGACATTAATGATGGCCTTAGAGGAGTGGAAGGAGGCCAAGAGGACGTCCCAGCGGGTGCCACCATTAATGGGAGAAGAGGAGAAAGGAGAGAGCACAGAGACCATATGAAGGGTCCATAGGTCAGGTGAAGGCACGGAAAAGAGGATGTCAGTGAGAGTTTCCTTAGAGGAGGCACTGGTGTAGGTGTCAGTGTTAGGGAGGCCTGGGTTGGAGACCAGGATGTCCTTTTTAAACTTTTTCCTACCAGATTTAGTGAGGAGAGCAGGATAGTCAATGGAGAAGCAGTTAGAAAAGATAGGTGAGATAGAGAGCACCATGGGATAGGAGGGAGTGGGGGGGGAGTTAGGACAAGCACGAGCAGGCAGGAAGAGAGCAGCAAGCCCTAGTTTAACACAAATTCAGAGCACAGTGAACACAGTAATGCATATCAGGTACCCAGTGGAGAGGCCACCTAAGTTTGAAAATCCTGCGAGGGGAGAAAAACCCTAGTTTACCACAGATTCGGAACACAGTGAACACAGTAATGCATATCAGGTACCCAGTGGAAAGGCCACCTAAGTTTGAAAATCCAGCGGGGGGAGAAAAACCCTAGTTTACCACAGATTCAGAACACAGTGAACACAGTAATGCATATCAGGTACCCAGTGGAGAGGCCACCTAAGTTTGAAAATCCTGCGAGGGGAGAAAAACCCTAGTTTACCACAGATTCGGAACACAGTGAACACAGTAATGCATATCAGGTACCCAGTGGAGACGCCACCTAAGTTTGTGAGTGTTAACAGGATTAACAGGTTAACAGGTGGAGCTAACCAAGGTGGACCAGCGCCAAGCGTCCCCTGCGGACACCTGCAGACACCTGCAGACACCTGCAGACACACAGGAAGTCGCAACTGTAGGAGTCGCCCTTGGCCTTGGGGCCCTTAGCCGCAGGGGGCTGCCGGGCAGAGGGCTGCCCAGGAGGGGGTGGTTATAGGCAGAGGGAGGAGAGGAAGGGGAGGGGGGGTGTGGGCGGGCAGGGAGGCGGGAAGGGAGAGGAGGTCCAGGAAATGGGAGGGGGAGCAGGCACAACAACGCGCTCAGAGCGTGAAAGCAAATATTCAATTTTTAAAACAAAAACAACACACGGAGGCCCGCAAGGGCCAGGCAGGGCTTCCTTGGCCTGCAGTTCCCTGAGGGCTACCGGCGACCGCTCTCCCACGCTCCGCTGAACAAAGAAGCGAGCAGGGGGAGCGGAGCGGCCGTCGAGTAGGTCAGAAGGGAACCAGCCAGACAGCCAATCAGAGGGAGGGTGGGGGTGGGGCGGGCGGGCAGGCAGGTAGACGGGAAGGGAGAGGAGGTCCAGGAAATGGGAGGGGGGAGCAGGCACAACAACGCGCTCAGAGCGCGAAAGCAAATATTCAATTTTTCAAACAAAAACAACTCACGGAGGCCCGCAAGGGCCAGGCAGCGCTTCCTTGGCCTGCAGCACCCTCAGTGCTACTGGCGACCGCTCTTCCACGCTCCACTGAACAATAAAAATGTATGGTATGTTATATTGTGTATTACATCTCATTCCCCTAGTTGCTGGATGCCTGGTATGTGTGTGACCTCATCAGAGAATGTTGGTTGAATGTTAGAATTTTTGTGCATGAAGAGCCTTCCATAGCGAGGCAGTTGAAGGGAGAGAGCCTGCGTGGTGGGAGCCAGTGAGTCTGCTAAGATTGTCTATGGAGCTTACATGAGATCTTGCCTATGTAACTCAATAAAGGAACATCATATCAGCTTACCTGATCTCCCGAGCATCCTTTCCTTACAACATATGTTCCTAAAGTACCGGCAGAAAAGGATGCATTTCGCATTGATGGTATGGAGGCCAGAACAAGACTGGGTGTACTTGCTCACAACGAGAACGTTAGTAGGGAACAAGCCAAACTTGCAGGAACAGTTGGGATGCTTCATTACAACATGCTGTTAACAAAACTAAACAGTGGGTAGCGAAGCCAATGTTCCAGCTGATGGATTTTGAATTTGTTAAAGATCTGACATTGACTGAGCTGGCCATGCATATGCATGGAATGGCTCCAGATTTTGTTCCCAGGGTCCAGTATAAGCCACAGAACATTTTAAAAGGGGTTTGTCCTCCAAAACCTGAACTTATTGAAAGGTTGTCTTCAAGATTTAAATTATGTGTTGCAGTCTTGACAATTTTATCCCAAGCATGTTTTTGTTTGGGCAATGTTTGGCAACTGTAATGATCACACAGAAATTATATAATACTTGAAATGTAATCGCTGAAGAATGTATTTTTATTTAATTGTTTGTGATGTGATGTTTGTACATATGCATGGGTAGTTCAGTATTACTTGTCCTTTTCTACACTTGTTCTCCTCAGTATCTTGATATTACAACAATAAATGACAACGTGATTATTAAGTATGTGTCTTTATTGAAAAATCACAGGTCAGTATTTTCTGATTAATATTCTATATATAGATGTATTTACATTTTTTTAAAAATGTGTAAACGGTCATGATAATATGTTCATTACGAAAAATGGAACACTGATAGAAATGAATGCATTGGCCAAATTGAACCTTTACTGTAAACCGATGCCAGATATAATAGTACATTTGTTACAATTTAGCTTGCACACAGAACATGGGTCGACATGAAAAGAACTATTAGTTATGTGGTCGATAGTAATAGAGCATTATGACAGTGCTGAAGTCGAGGGGACAGGAGTGTGGACGGAGTATCTCACTGTTTTCAGGAGTCCAACCAATTCTTTCAGAGGGCACCTTTGCATGCTAATTTCTGGTGAAACAACATTAACTTGCTTTGGAGTCCACGCATTTTTTGGGGGAGAGGGGAGACTTGAACACTGGATTATGGTCTGACCGTGCATAAGGCCAAGCAAATAGGCTGACAATGTATGGATTTTAGCATGGAACAAAAATGCATTTAATTGTAAAGTCTGACGAACATTACTTCTCAGTTGCATTGCATTAAGATGAGTCTTAAACGAAACATATGTTCTTAATGTAAGTATGCATGACCTTGTTAGAACAAGTATGGAGTCAAGCCTGTTCCAAAAGGAGTTGCATTGGCTTGCAAATCAGACATCAATCTTCTGCAACTGTCACTCGACCTAATGACCTAGCTTTCATGATTTATACCTCTAATTTACCCTTTTTCCCATACACATCACCCTATGGTGTTCTTCCATTGAACAACATCTGCTTATTTACAATTGAAAAAAGCTGTGACCACCTGAGGGAGAGGTTCTGCAAAATAATGCGCTCAGAGCTGCATTAAACATACCTAGAAGAGAGTACATATCAGCAACTAGAAAGCTTTATAAATGGCTCTCCATTGAAGAAAAAAAAATCGACTTAAAAACCATCTGCATTACCCACAAAGCCTTGAACCACCAAGCCACACCATATCTAACAGACAAATTCACCATGAAACTGTCAAACAGAATTACAAGATCTAATAACACATCCTGCCTGGTGGTGCCCAGGTACAACCTAAAAAGAGCTGGCGGAACCAGTTTCCCGGTTCTAGCCACTCAACTATGGAATATCCTTCCACAGGACATCAAAACTATACAAACATTTGTAGAATTCAGAAGTCACGTCATCACTTGGTTACTGAATAAAGACTAACACCATTCACCCCATCCCTGTGACTTCACCTCACTCCCCATTATCTTATATATCTCTTCCCCTTTTTGTATTATACACTCTCTCATGCTCCCCACCCACCCTCGCCTATGCATTTATATTTGAACTCATTATTTGTAATTTGTTTTTATTACTACATCATGTAACCATTATATATATTGCATCATGTAACCACTTCCTTTACCTAAGCGCCCAGATACCTCTGGGTCAGGCGCACTATTTAAATAAAACAAACAAACAAAACAAATAAATTAAGTATCACAACTCAGTTACTCTTTTGCGCCATCCATGTACTCTTTACTGAATACGCTTCACTGGGACGCAACCACTTTCCTTTGCACAGATTGCTCAATGACGCTTGTAAATAACCCCTTCCATTGCCCTTGTTCACATGTACATGGTAGGTCAAATGTATTTGCCATTCATGTTCTGCAAGACACAACATGAAGTTGTGGTCAGGTACTTGATGGTAATTGTAGCTATGCGGTCTGCCCATGGACAACACAGCAAAAGATGCTGAGTGGACTTGACATTTATTGTGCTGACATGTCGCAATTTCTTGTAAGGTTTGCTGCATATTTGAATTCATGGAACCAGAGGTAACTGTGAGGGGTGTCATCCTGGGATATGTGGACAGAGAGAGAGTAAGAGTGACCTATAATATGTATTTGTGTTTTCTAGCAAGTGGTGCTTTCATTAAAAAAAACTCACATGTTTTAACAAAGGGCCATAGAAAGGGGTGAAAAGGATGACATCTCAGATGACCACATTCTCACTGCTTTTCATAGGAACTGCTTAAAAGGGACAATATTGACTATTATGTGCATAAAATGTGACCGGTAATGGTATTATTATATTAATAAGTAATACCTGACTGCTACATCCTTCTGTGAGTCATATTCAACTATGCCCAAAAGCGAGTACCACAAACTACCATACTTGCAATGTTGTTTATTATTCATAGTGCTTTTAAACGTTTTTGTAATAAATTCACAAGTGCTCAATAATCTCATCAGAACAGAAGAGAACCAGTCATACAGAATCAAAGCAAGAAATAAAACCTTATAAAATATGGAGTCTACCTTCATTGGCAAGTAGGATTCATGGTAAGTGGCTGCGGATTGCAATAGACCAAAGGTTTATTGTCCACAGTGTTAGCCAACATTGACATACCGGATGACTGAATAAGTCATTTAAATACATATCTTGCCGATGTGCAGTATGAACATGCGCCTGTGGCCTATGCTCATTTCCCATCTCACAGTGGAGGCCAGCAAGGTGAACTTGCAACATTGATGAAATCAAGAGGATTGCTTGACTAGATCTATAGAGAAACTAGCGAGCCTTTCAAAACTCAGCTTATTCTTGGCAGCCTGGTCCGCCAGTGGTGTCTTTATATATTAACCCACTGCTTTTCATCCATCAATATCCATGCATCTATATTTTGCAGTGTAAACATCTCTCTGTGTCCCAGTTGATTTGTGAAATGAGTTTGTGCTTTTTTGATCCGCACTGAAGATGGTTAGCAAATAGTTAGCTAACAGCAATACATACTTATCAGGTGTTGGGAAGTAGGTGCATTGAGTAATTTTGTAATAGGTGGCAGAGTCCCAAGGGTGAAATGATTTAACCGATGGACAGAATTTCAGAAGTTGGTGTGTTGGGTACGAGGTGGAAAAGCATGTGGCCATTAGTTAACAGCAATGTGTGGTGTCCGTGTTCCGCACCGCTCATAGCCGCATGTGTTGAAGTAGCGAAAAACAAGGTGGGACAAGGCGGTATGTCGCATTCAATCCCTTGTAACCTTTTAGTTACAAAAGATATCCTGGCAAAATGTGCACCCTTTTCTTCCCACATGTAAGCGGTCATAACGCCACCAACGATTAATCATTTGCTGTAGGGGGGTGTGAGAAAGTAACAAAAAATTGACCACATTTTGTGTATTTTCAGAAAACGTCAATAAAATGAACTACCAAGTAGGTTGTGGTAAGTAATATCACAAGTCAAAAACTGAGCCATGGTACACAGGATTTTTATGCAGACGGCCTTAACAGAGGTACTTAGCATTTTAAAATAAGTAAAGCGAATGTGGTGAAGAATGTAAAGCATACATTTTTTGAGTGGGAAAAGACAAACCTTTTGAAGGATAGGTGACTTGCACAGGTTACAAAAGCGTACAGTGCCTAAAGCAGCGACTAAATGTAGGTCACATTTGGGAACTGAAAGGGCAGTGTAACAAAGTGCAATAGGAAAAATATGAAAACGTTATCAAAACCAAGAGAAAACATCAAAATGTCCTACCTCCCCACAGGTGTCCCAATAAAAATGGTACCTCAAATGTGTGGGTGCACTGACTTGGGCACAAATGTAAAAGGCTAAACCACTGGTACATCAAATGCCCTGGGGAAGACTGGATTTGGCTTTGTGGACAACCCACAGATTTGAGCCTAGGGTGTCGCAGCCACCAAGGGAAATAAGGAACCACATGCATTTCTGAAAAGACCACATCTGCGGGAATCCAAAGTGATCTGACTTGCGTGTATCACCCTAGAATGTATAACCCACAAGGCAAGCAAATTAAAAAATGTAGGGGAAAAAACTAAATTTTCAGACATTTGCCACCAGGAAACCACTGGAACACGCCAGCAACAACACATGTACTACATTCCCACGTTCCCACAGGTGTCCTAACAAAAACGGCAGCTCACATGAGTGGGTTTGCGTAACTGGGCAAGAAAAAAAGAAATAAAACCGTCCCCAATTCCAGCGGCAGTCATGGGGCGACCCGGCAGGGTCCCCATCCCTCACCGGAGCGAAACGCTATAAAGCGGCACGACCAGGGCTCCAGGACGGCCGGGAGTTATGTCCCTAGCCTTGGGAACGGTCTCCCATGTGGGTTGACCGTCCACAAGTACAGCGGCAGTCCCAGGAAGCCCCGGCAGGGTTCTCCATCCCTTCCTGACAGGAAAAGCTGTAATGCAGTCCAGCTAGAGCTCCAGGACGGCCTGGGGTGCTGCTACCGGCCTTGGGCGCCTGTCTCCAATGTGGGTTGACTGTCCCCAAGTCCAGCGGCGGTCACAGGGAGTCCTGACAGGGTCCTCATCGTTTCCTGGAATGAAAACCTGTAACGCAGGCCAGAGCTCCAGGATGGTCGGGTGATGTCCCTGGTCTTGGGCGCACGTCTCACATGTGGGTCGACCGTCCTCCAAGCCCAGCGGCAGTCCCAGGGAGCACTGGCAGGGTCACCTTCACTCCCTGTAGGGAAAAGCTGTAATGCAGCACAGCACGAACTCCAGGACGGCCGGGGGTATTGCCCCCGGCCTTGGGCGCCTGTCTCCAATGTGGGTCAATCGTCCACAAGTCCAGCTGCTGTCCCCGGGATCCCCGGCAGGGTACCCATCCCTCCCTAGAAGGAACAGCTGGGACGCAGCCCAGACAAAGGTCCAGGACGGGCAGGGGTGATGTCCCCCAAGCAAATCAGGCAAAAACTGCCCATGCAACAAGCATTTGTGTGGCTGCTCAATTTACATGCTGAAGCCGAAACGCTTTAACATGTAAATTTCACTTACTGATCACGTCGGTGCTCGCTACATGCGCCAACGTGATCAGGTCTCACCTCCGACCCCAGCACGGAAGGGCAGGTCTTCCCCTTCAGAGCATGGGGGTCGGGGACAGGAGCGCAGCTTCATGGGGTTAGGGGGCAAACCAGCCCCCCCCCCCCAAGATGTGAGTAGCTATCTCGTCCTCCGGCTGTGCACATAGTGCGGAGGACGAGATAGCTGCCCCCTCTGCACTTAAGGGGTTAAAAGTGAAGTAAATATTTTGTTATGTGAATTAATTGAAATATTACATTAGTTTCACTGCACAGCTTGCAATTGAAAGAAGAAAATAATATTGTTAATTTTTGTGGCATTTGTTACCAAAAACAAAACCTCCTTTTGGCAAGCCGAGAACGCATAATAAAGGCTCTCTTTGTTATTGGTCCTTGAATCATCCGTAATAACAATTTGAAGGACACAATGTGTCTGATATCCACAAAGGATTGATAAGAGTCATTAAAACTTAACTGAACATAAGAATGTTCAGTTTCTATTACAGAGATCTGTCGCTCGAGACGGTTGCTCATCTCTACATGGAGACAATGAGAAATCAGCAAATACTGTAAGCATAGTTTTACATAATATTTATGCAACTAAAGTTGGCATGTGTGCCGTATGCTTGATGATTAACGATATGCCGGATTAATGTTTAATTTGACGCAAAGATTACACATTGTATGTGTACATTTTACCGTACATTTTTAATTGACATATTTATGTGCTGTGTATATTAACCCCTTAACTGCAATGGGTCCCCCCCCAGTGCCAAGGCCTTTTTTGGTGATTTTGGTATTTCGCCATTTAATCCCTTGTAACAGGTGGTCGTAACGCCACCAAAGAATCCTAGTTTCCTCTAGGGGGGTGAGAGAAAATAACTAAAAAGGGAGGAGAAAATGTTCGGTTTTTTAAGAAAATGGCAATAAAATTATGTACAAAGAAACCTGTGTTTTTTTTCCTTGGAAGTGCTAGGAACAAATGGTTTGCTGTGCTGAATTCCCCATCTTCCAGGCTTTCAAGAACCGGTTGAGTGGAAACAAAAAAAACATATTTTGATATGGTTACCAGCCATTTTGTGAGAGGTAGGCGATTTTGGCCTTTTTTCCAATAGGTCATGCGTGGACCGAATGGAGGAGAATGGTAGGAAAGTTGAATGGGAAGACAGAAAGGAACATATTTCTGAAAAGTAGACAAAATTCCAAGTTTAGGAAGGGGTGATTTGCGCAGGTCAGGCAACAACCATGTAGGGAAAAATGCCATAGTTTGGGGAAAAATCGGGAAAATTACAGAAAAAAAAAAAAGGTATGTGGTGTACATGGTTGGCCCGCTAAGGCAATGGCTTCTGTGAATTTTGAGAAAAACAATGCTCCGCTACATTCCTCTCCTCTTCCTGTTAGGAAATCACACATTTTTCATAATGTTTCACAAAACAAGCAATACCACAAGCCAAAAACGGAGCCATGGTACACAGGATTTTTATGCTTACAGCCTAAACAGACGTACTTAGCATGTGTAAATAAGGAAAACAAATGTGGTGAGGAAGGGCAAGCATACATTTTTTTGAAAGAGCACAGGCAGACCTTTTGATGGGGAGGTGACTTGTGCAGGGTACAAAAGTCTATAGTGCTTAAAGCAGCGACTAAATGTAGGTCAATTTGGGAAATTAAAGGGTTGTGTGACAAAGGGCAGCAGCAAATGTGTTGAAACGTTTTGAAAACTATCCAAATACAACAAATGTCATACCTTCCCGCGTTTCCACAGGTGTCCCGATGAAAACGGTGCCTCACATGTGTGGGTGCGCCTACCTGGGCGCAAAGGGAAAAGGCTAAACCACTGGTAAAGTTTTTTGGCAGAGGAGATTTTGAGGAATTTTGCTCATGTGGACAATCTACAGATTTGGGCCTACGGTGTCGCAGCCACCAAGGAAAACAGGGCACCCCATGCTTTTATGAAAAGAGGACACCCGTTGCAATCCACAAAGGTCTGACTTGCGCAAATCTCCCCAGAATGTATTACCCACAATCCCCGGCAAAGTCCGAAATTTGGCGAAAAAACAAAATATTTGGACATTTCACTCTGCCCACCCACCGAAACACGCCGCCAACAAAACATGTCCTACCTTCCCTCGTTCCCACAGGCGTCCCAACAAAAACAGTACCTCGCATGTGTGGGCGCACCTACCTGGGGGGCAAAGGAAAAAGTCTAAACCACTGGTAACCCCAAGTCTTTCCGCAGAGCAGATTTTGGGCCTGGGGTGTCGCAGCCACCAAGGAAAACAGGGAACCCCATGCTTTTCGGAAAAGAGGACACGCGTGGGAATCCACAGAAGTCTGACTTGCGCAAATTGTCCCAGAATTTTCTATTTTTTATTATTCATTTAGTTGATACAACCTTTTTGAAAAGCAATGAATTCTCATTCCCCATTTACAATGTGTCCAGGCTGCAGAGAAGAAACAAACTACTTCGTACATAGCACAAAACACATTAACCTATACATTCCACAGGTTTCCACCTCTTTGTCTAAACTTAGTGTTTCCTAATCAAGTCTGTGTTTAATTGAAGGTTCTGTTTCGTTTCTTCCATAACTGGGTCTCAATATGTCCTCGTTAACCAGCATAGACATCTCTGCCTCCTCAACACATACACCTATCACAGCCAATAACCATCAGACTCATTTCAAAGTTTTAACAGTATTTCCAATTTCTGCAGAAAATTTGTCAAGCATCTTATGTATTTCGGGCCTTCGCAGTACAGTGTAAGATGTTTTAGAGTCTCATTCTGTTTGTTACAAAAGCGGAAACTTAATAACGCTGTCAATTTCCGAGCTCTTAGAGCCTGACTTACTCTTGTATTGAATAAGTTCAGTCGAAATTTCATGTACATTACTCGATGTCTTGCGTTGGCTGTTCTCATCAAGTAATGCAGCAGTTTTTTTCCAATCTTTTACTTCAATTGCCGCTTCTTCCATCAGCTTATGGCGGTTTCGATCGTCAACTGTCGAGCACCAATCTTTCTCCCATAGCTTTTTCTTCACATAGTTCGGGTTATTTTTCAATGTTTCCTGATCAGTGCCTTACTGCACTAGTTGGATTCCACAACCAATTGCCCATTTACACAGTAGAGATTCAGGATTTCCTTTCAGAGCATCTCGAAGGAGCCAAAACTGAGGTGTACAATCATCTATAATGACTTTCCTGTAGATGGGTAACATGTTCCATAGCACTCGTGCGTGCATGGAGATTAGGTTGAGTTCATATCGCACACAGGCACTCGATTTTCCCTTTTGTAGCTGCAGAACAGGTCTCCAATATTGGTTTTCTAGCTCTGGCCATGGAGTTGTGGAGACTCCCAGTGCACTCTCAGCGCCATAGATCAGCGTTGGTACAACTTTTTGATTATAATGGGCTAATACTGGTAACAGAAAATTTCCCAAACTTTTTGTTTATAATTACACCTTGACATGCCAGTTGTTTACATGTTTGTTTGGCATTCGCAGCCCACGGTGCGTCATTTATATTACTGTTGATCCACATTCCAAAGTACTTGGCTTTTTTTTTTTTTTTTTACACATCTCAGGTTTTCGTTAGTCAGTCTCCATTTTGGATCACATTTTTTGTTCTGCTTATTAGTTCGTGTAAGATCCTGAAAGATTATTATTTCGGATTTAGCGGGGTTCATTTTTAGTTTGTTTTTTTGCACATAATCTTCTAGCGCTGTTAACTTTCTTGTTAGGCCAATTGGTGTTAAGTCCAATAGTGCAATATCGCTGCATATAGCATCCAATTTTACGATCATCCCATTTATTTTTAGGGCGAAAGCAGAGTACGGCTTCTAAACTTTCACCAATGTCGGATAAAAATAGGCCAAACAGAGTGGCTGCCAGCGGGCAGCCTTGTTTCACCCCTTGGTTTGTTCTTATTGACTTACTCAAAGTTCCAACAGAATCAAGTCTAACTTTAATCATTGTGTTCGTATGTAGTTCTTTAATCGGCTGGAGTAAGTTTTCAGGGC
This sequence comes from Ambystoma mexicanum, assembly GCF_040938575.1. Lineage (NCBI taxonomy): Eukaryota > Metazoa > Chordata > Amphibia > Caudata > Ambystomatidae > Ambystoma > Ambystoma mexicanum. Next base: position 916,383,948 of record NC_090926.1, on the reverse strand, counting down.
ATTTGCACTTCTTCATCTTTGTCCAGAGCATCTCTCAATCAATGGCATCAAAAGCGCTGGATAGATCAACAAACGCTACATAGATCTTTCTATTTTGGCGGATTGCTTCCATTTTTAAAAAGTTTAAAATTGTTAAGTTCAAGCCGCATCCAACACCTTTAACGAATCCTGTTTGGCGAGAATCGTATCTTTTTGAGTCATGGATCCATTTTATTAGTTGGATTTGAAGCTGAGTAGCGAAAATGTTCCCCACCACATCGAGGAGGGCTATAGGCCGATACTTCTTTGGATCGGTACGGTTGCCCTTCTTAAAAATGGGCACAACAGTGGCACTCTTCCAAGATGTGGGGATTTTTCGCTTCTGGAGAATTGATGTAAACAGGGTGTAGCAAAATTCTGCCCATAATTCTGGTTGCTGTTTTAGTAAGTGGTTTGTTAACCCATCCGGCCCAGGGGCTCTAGATGTACTTAATTTTACGATATTTCTGTAAATGTCTTCTTTCTTTATCTCAATTGACCACTCTTGTTCTGGCATTGCTGGGATATCCAACTTGATATCATTGTTGTGGAATATTCCATATAGTGTTTTACCCATACTTCTTCTGGTACTATATTTTTTATAATAGCACTTTGTGGGGTTGAGACGTTATTCAAGTAGGCCCAAAAATCCCTTGTATTTCTTTTAACAAGCGTTTTCATCATATTTTCCGCTACTCGTTGTATCATTATGTGTTTATGACTAATTAGCCAGTTCTTGTAGCTTTGTCTTAGTTGTTTTACCTTGCTCTTATAGTTTGGGTCTGATTTGTTTTTGAGCATTCTTAATGCTTTATTCAGCATGTTTTCCTTGCATGAAGCTCTTTGTCCCATGCATGTAGCTTTACAAAGTCTGGTCTCGTTTTAGCAGTATTCTTCTCACAGAAAGTCTCTAGAAGAGTTGTATATTCAATTTTGTCCCTTTCGGATTTTTCTTCCAGTGATTTTAGCAGAGAGTTAACATTATTCGCATTTAAGCGTAATCGATTACGGCCAGGTTCTACCTCTAGAGCTCTTCTTACCATGGCAGGTGGCCCTTCAGATTGCTTGGATTTCAGATACATTTTTACTACACAATGGTCACTTGACTTCATTTTGATGACTTTCAGAAGTATAACTTCACATCTCAGTCTTTCATTTACAAACATGTAATCTATTGTTGATTTTGATAAATTCCTTCGCCAAGTTGGTTGGGCAGGGATAGCCCCTAGGGTTTCTCCATTCAACATCTGTAGATTCCATGCATCCATTTCAAGCATCCAAAGCAGGGCTGCTTGATCACCGGGAGTTTTCTCCTCCTCATAGTTGTTTCCAATCTTATTTTGCAAACAGTTTATGTTAAGATCTCCACATATTAAGATGTTTACATCCTTTTCATTCCTCTTGATGTTACAAATAATTTCCGAGATAGTTTCAGTAAATTTCTCCAATTGGATTGCAGCATGTTGCCAATAAATATTTACCAGTATTAATAAGTTCTCAGCTTTCGCTGATGTCATCTGGAGTTTGACCTTAGAGACTTGTATATAGGGTGACACATTGGTTGAAGATAGAATACGTATGCCGCTTTTGATTTTTGCAAGGGTCACCATTCCTGACATCGGGCGTCCCTTTTTCCCTTTAATTGCTTGGTTAAAAGCAATTTCAAAACCCTCAGCAATTGGAGTTTTCATTAACCATGTCTCTTGCAGACATAATAAATCTATATCTTTTAGTTCATTCGGTATGTCTTCACAGAGATGCGTATGTCCTCGTGTGTTCCTAGAGGCTATGCATATAGTTCTAGAATTATCAATCTTTGAACATTAGCTGTTTTTATGGATGTTGAAAGTTTTAGCAACCCAGTTCCAGTCAAGGTCTTCTTGAGCTCCTCTCGATTTTAGTATCTGATTTCCCAATCATAACTTTAATTGGTTCTTTCCACAGCATTTGTCACCATTGGGTGTTCTCTTAGGGGAGGCAGAATTGCCTTTTGATCTTTGTTCTTCAGCTTGCTTCGCAAATCCAGTCGTTGTTATTGGTTTGTGTTCAGATGAGGTTTCATTTTTCATAGGTAGTGCTGTCTCTTTTTGTTTCCAGGTTTTGTTTATATCGAACCCTAAAGAGTTCAGAATAGTACCAATATTTAGTAGAGAGTCACAAATGATTTTGGAAGCTATGTATAGTATCACACAGTCATTGTTTCTTTCGTCTTCAAACTCTACTACTTGAATGTCTTCAGATACCACAGTTCTCAGTTGCGGAATATGATGTAATAGCCTCATCACATTTTTCCGGTTTAGTAAGAGACCATCTTTTTCTTTCACAATTCGCTATAGACGCAGAAGATATTTCCCCACATTCTTGGAGCTTCGAACATGGTGACCAGAGTCTTTGCTGCAGGTTACATTTGTTCTTACATTTGACTGAATTGTTCTAGGCATCAATTGCTGACAGTCTAACTGTGTCTTTTGTTGCAGCGATGAACATTTGGTCTGTGGCTCAAGATAGAGCTCTATTGTCTTGGATTCCATATCTGCAGTCTCCATATCGGTGTTAGATAAAGCTTTGGTCAATCCAACATCCATTAGTGCCATCCTAGCCTCCAAAGCAGCATATTCTTGCTCACATTTCCGCAAATCCGAATTACGGGAAGAGGTCTTCGGTTCGAGGTGATCCTGATTCTTCGTGGCGACCGTTAGCGCTCTTTTGGCCTCTAGCATGATGAATTTGCCGGGGGGCCTCCGCTACATATTGTCTGAAGTTACCATCTTGAATTTTTTGTTCTATTGCAATACATCTTTGCAAATGTGTGGGGTCCTCACTTGCAAGACAGCACATTTTAGTAGTTGAGCTTTCTCGAGAGGGAGACGGCTTCTTTAAAGCGTTTTCGTCCGCAGACGACTTCTCTTCATTCAGGGCGGGATCGAGATCTATATTTATAACAACGTCTGCGGATAGGCACTCCTCATTCAGTACGGAGTCTGGCATCTCAGTCCAGCTGCTTTCGTCACCTTCACACTGTTCATACGTCGAAAGATCAAGCAGATCCTCTGGGAAGCTGTCGCTCTCAATTGTAGTGCATTTTTCTACTACAATACTGTTCTTTTGTTCAGCAATTTCAGGAGTTGTTTGGTTATGGGGGTTACTTTTAACTATCCCTCCACATGCTTGTTTAGTGGTTGTTATTATGCTAAACCCTTTGATATTCCTTAGGAAAGAACGCTTGATCTTTTTTGATTTTTTCTTTTTCTCTGGTTCTTTGGTTTTTTCTCGCCCATTGATTCTTCCACCATGTTATTTTTTACAATCTCCTTTTTTTTTGTTCAAAGATTGGGAACACATTTTTGGTATTGACACAGATTTCTTTGGCAAGGCTTCTTCAACACCCAAATCGTCACTGTAAACAGGTGTATTGTGTTTGCTTTGGGTTTCTAGGATAATTTTGGCAGCTGAAACTTTTTTGGATGCTACTGCTTCCCTCTCCAGACATAGTGCAGAATTGGTAGTGGTTCCAGCACATTCAAACGGCACTGAAGATGGATCATTACCACATCCACAAGAAACTGCAGGCTGGTGATGTGGATTATGTTTCTCGGGTTTTTCTGCACAAGATGCGACACCCTCTGTTTGTAGAGGAGACACGCTGGCCTCCACTCTGTTTACTCGTTTCAATTTCTGTTTACATTTCGACTGGGGACACTTCCTGCATACATTACTACTACTTATTTCTTCAGAGTTTAGGTTCACATCTTTGTCCGTAAACGTTGCTACAGTTTGAACATTTCGATCACTTGTGTTTGGAGATGTTATCATCTCCACGCTGACAACGTGACATTCTTTGTTCTCATTCAGCGCCTGCACCATTGTTGCAGAATCCAACTTCTGCGATTTTAGCAAGGCAATTGCTTCTCAAGCAACTTCTGCAAGCGGACGTTTGTCAGTCGCACTGTTTTTAGTGTATTCCAAAATGATCTTTGTGTTTGCCACAAACCTTAATTGTTCGTCTGACAAGATTTGTTTTGTCATATTCAGTTCTTGCTCCACATTTATAATTTTTGTATTCAACATAGCTAGAAGGGTAGTTTGATCTTTAATGTTCTCATTCAATTGTTCATATAGTTTCATAAATGGCGACATTGATATAGTATGTGCAGCCATTATTAATGTATTTAACTCTCTGGCAATTTCTTTCGTAAGCCTTTCTGCCATGTTTTGTGTTGCCATGTTTTGTGTTTGACTATTATTTTTGGGGTATTATTAAGCCTCGTCTTAGAAATTTTTGTCCTTCCATGACTTGCTTTTCTTAGAAAATAGTCCATCTATTTTAGGACCTGCTGTAAATAAGGATAAATAGGACTCCGTTCCATCTCCGTTCAAACTTCCAAGTTGTCTTTTTCCAGCATTTTTTTTGCGATGACATTAACTGATCTGTGTAATCTTCATTTATGGAGTCAGGTCTTTTTCTTTTCGCCAAGGGTTTCAGCCACAAGTTCCGTTTTTCATTGTGGCCCATATTTCAGGTAGCTGTTTAAGTGCGTTATTCACCTGGAACACATAAGCACTTGTCTCCTGCTCTTGCTCTAGAGGGCAATGAGGTTCCTTGTCTGATGCTTCCATCAAATCTCCAGAGGTAGAATTGCTTCCCAGTCTGATGTTTATTTCAATAAGATCTTTAAGTACCTTATTGACCGCTGCAATCGAGCTGCGCCGATTAGGACTCCTCACATCACAAAGTGAATTATCTGGTGAAATTACTGGGTTAGACCAACCAGTGTCATACGATGTACTATTTCCAGCACTGGTTGTCATTTTGTTTGAATGATTTGAAGGGCTGTTATCAATACACCATTCTTCTAATACTGAGCCAGTGTTGTTATAAAATTTAACGGCCTCTCCCTCTTCGCCAACCATCCCCTTCACGCCGGCAAACACATGTCCCGCTATAGACTGTAATGATTTGACAGACTGCAGCTCCTCTACTTCTCTTTGGCAGGGAGCTGCAGCTGTTTGGAGAACATTTGATGTTGGGCAACACTCTGCATGGTCGTCCAATTCATCATCCAAGAACACCTAAGAAGCGACATGATTCATGTTTTCCCCCACAGAGTTGACATCATCAAATATATTAGCTGTTAAGGGTGTCGTAAGCACGGAGCATGTGATTGGACTACTAGCCTGACAGTCATAATACTTTTCTGAAGTAGCTGTTGCAGCTTACCAGGGAGGTCGCATAATGTTCAGGGCATTCTCTTCTGCCGGCAGCCAGAAAACGGCACTGCCGCCGCATAAGGGGGCAGACATCTCCATCGGCTCCCATTTGCTGTAGCTGCACAGCCCCATCATGCAGGACGAGCCCCGAAGGGCCGGGCTCCAGCGTAGTCATTAGTTTTGCGATTCAGCACCCTGAGGGGCGGCATGGTGTGGAAGACGAAAATGGTACTTCACATGTGTGGGTGCACCTACCTGGGCAGGAAGGGGAAAAGCTAAACCACTGGTAACCCCCAAAGGGTTTGGGACTACAACCTACAGATTTTGGCCTAGGGTGTCGAAGCCACCAAGGAAAACAGAGAACCCCACGCACAGAGGTCTGACTTGCGTGAATCGGCCTAGAATGTATTACCCCCAAGCCCCAGCAAAATCTGAAATTTGGCACAAAAAAAACAGCCATACCTTCAGGATGGTCGGGAGTGATGTCCCTGGCCTTGGGCACTCGTCTCCCATGTGGGTGGTCCATCCCCAAGCACAGCCTGGAGCTCTGGCTGGGCTGCGTTACAGCCTTTCCCTCCGGAGAAGAATGAGGAACATGGAGGAACTGCCACTGGACGTGGGGGCGGTCGACCAGAGCTCCAGGATGGTCGGGGTGATGTGCCTGGCCTTGGGTGGCTGTCTCCCATGTGGGTCGACTGTCCCAAAGTCCACAGTTCCGGCAGGGTCCACATTCTTCCACGGAGGGAAAGGCTGTAATGCAGCCCAGCCAGAGCTCCAGGCTCTGATGTGATGGTAGCATACTTAATATACACCCTACTCCCCTCAGCAAGTTCAGAATTTTTTGAACCCTTTTAGAATTAAAGTACATGGCTGGAACGGAACCTCATCAGTAGGCTAGGACCTAATTAATGAACACGAATACATAGGGACTGCTAAATGGACATTCAATATGTGAATAGTGAATTTTGGAAAAATAAATGAACAAATAGTGAATATTTGCCTTACCAAAATGATTGCGGAGTACCTATCATCTTCACTGTGATGATTATTTCCCTGTAGGTATAATTGTCAAGTTCAGGAAAACAATGAACCAGGAGAAATAAGTAGCTTCCCGGGACCTATGACTATTGCCCTCGCCACGATCATCAAGAAAGACAACTCTTGGTGTAGCGAAATCCAAGAAGCCATGATCAGCAAAGTGACATTACATGACAAAATCAAATCCAAAGCAGCCTTTCAGTCAACCAGCCAGCCGGATCACACCTAGACTGACCCTTCCACCCATACCCAACCTTTCAAGTTCAAACCTATCACAGAGTCCGACCTGGCTACTATTATAAAAGGGCTCAAACCATCTTGCTACAAAGGTGACATCCGCACAGCCTCCCTGGTAAAAGAATGTGCAGACCCCCCCCCACCTCCCACTAATAACTGCCATCATTAACTCCTTCTTTGCCTTAGACACTATCCCCTCCTGTCTTAAAGAGTTCTGGATCACCCCCCTGCTCAAAAAACCCTCACTAGATCCAACCATAAACACCAACTACAGACACATCACCACAGTGCCTTTCCTCCTGAAAATCATCAACACACCACATCCTCAGCCCTCGCTGGTCCGGCTCCTGCCCCCAATATGGGAAAGAAACAGCTCTCCTCGATTTAAAGAATCAACTCGACGAGGCCAATGACGCAGGCAGGCTATCACTGGGGAGGAAGGATAGCTCAGTGGCAACGCATTTGTCTTGGAAGCAAGACAACGCAGCGCAACACAGGTTCAAATCCTAATCCCGCGCTTAGTAACCACTCGCTGGTATAAAACGCATTCTAAATGAACAATAAAGTAAATCCCTCCTTCTACTCCTTGACCTATCAGCAGCATTTGATTGCATCAACCGCCAGATCCTCTGCAACCACCTCACCTCAGTCGATGCTTCTATCCCGAAGCTGCCGGTTGGATAGCCTCCTTCATCAATAATAGAGCCTCCAGAGTTTGCTGCCATCCCTTCTTCCATCTCTTGTGGGGCCACAAGTCTCCTATGTCTCCCCTACCCTCTACAATATCTACACTAAACTGCTTTGCGACCACCTTGATTCGGCAGACCCAATCCCAATATATAATAATTTTTGACTTTGGGATATAAAAACAACTAATTTATTTGTTACATCACAATTGTACAACAACAAGGGGCATTTGTTTTCCTTATGATTAACTAGCAAGAACACAGTTTATCATTAATACAATTGTTTTTTCAATTCAATACTTTCACTTGTTAAGATTTCATTTGTAATCCAAAAGTGACGAAGAACAAATTTATGTTAACGTTCTCCACTAAGTGTTCTCATTTTCTTAATGACTCTACACCCAATAATTGTATGTACCATTTATATCACTGATTTTATATGTTTTTACATGCTAGACCTCACCATGTATGTTATTTTTGTTTCTTTGATATAAAGCTTTTACTTTGTAATTTCCATAATGTTTATGTCTCATTTTGAAGGAATGACTTTACTTTTTACCGCATGTAATATCTATAAATTACACTAGCTATACAGGTTTTGGACCGGATGAATAATTCTAATTGATTTATACCCCATATGGGCCAGCCCTTGATACACCAGGACCTTGTTTTGTTGGAAATACACCTTGATTCACTGGGCATCACTTTCACAAATTATGCTGAAGACACCCAGACCCTCATCCCCCTCTCCGGTGCCACAAGCAGGACTCGGCTAATGTAAACAGGATCTATAAAATGATCAAAATGGTGATGGCCTAACACAGTCTATGTCTGAATGTTGAGACGACAGAACTCTAGTTGGTACACCAGCCCATCTGGCAAAACTCCACCCAGTATTTTTTTTTTTAGCATCGATGGCTCTGTTCTCCCCCGCTGTGAAAAGCCTTGACATCCACCTTGACGCTTCGCTCAATATGTCCAGCCAAATCAGCCACATTACTTCCACAGCAGCCTATGCCACCAAGCTGATACGGACCAGTAAACCATTATTAGCCAAAGGCAATCGTCTCATGGTTGCCTGCACCCTTGTGGGCTCTAAACTAGACTATTGTAATGACTTGCTCTGTGGCACCTCTGTAAAAAACGTAAACAGGCTTGAAGTTACACACAACAACACCCTTCATGCTGCATTGACATAAACAAGTATGACCACATCTCTGATGCCTGAAGATCTGTCCATTGGCTCCCGAGTCAGAGGAAGAATTAAATTCAATATCCTTTCAATCACTCACCGATGCCAGTCTAACAATGTACCAACGTACCTAGCCCATAAACTCTCGATTCACATGTCGTCCAGACCACTGACATTCTCCCACAGCCACTGCCTTGTCAAACTAAGATTCAGACGTAAAAGACCCAGGGGATCGATCTTCCCAGTGGTGGCAGATAACCTCGGGAACAACCTAACCTTTCACCTGCGATCTGAACCTTCCTATTGTCTGTTCAGAAAAAATCTCAAGACATACCTGCTCAAATAGCTAAGACTGTATGAACCTACTTACTGAATGCACTATGTGTATCACTAGCGCCTAGATGCCCACAGGCTATGTGCGCTCCGACAAACGTTAAATAAAATAAATAAAATAAATAAATGTGAAATGCAGTCATTGTATCTCAGTACTGGTGCTCATTGTTCACAGAACGCTGACACCAGCCTCTGACTACAGCGCTCTTTTGTATCTTTCATAGAGAGACAGTAGACTGTCACTTCACAACATTGGCATATGTGTAAGTGCACATGCGCTCAATTATGTTATTTAATAATAACTTCTTAGTAATAGGGGAATTTGTCCAAGTTAAATGAGTGACTAAAATTCGATTAGTACTATGATAGGGTACAATACGAGTGCTATGTGCGACGAGTAACGGATACGCTTTAGGGCCCACTGTAAGATGGAACACAAATAGATCGCGAATGTGTTTTACAAAAGAACCCAGCGAGAGTGTAGTTCCCCAAACGACTTGCTGATATAACTCGAGATGAACAATGCCTACACACATGGAAGGACCATATTATCTCATTGGATGAATTAGACATTAGACTCTATGTATTGCCGTTTGAAGGATGCAATGTCATCAATTGTTTTACAGTGCAAAGAATCTGGTTACAGTCAATTTTAAAGTATGTGATATCAATAAGATTAATGGTATCAAAAAATAGATAGATATCACTGAGTTTACAAAAAAAGATATGTCTTCATTGAGTCCATTAATGTGAGACTGTTTTAAATATCAGTCATAGTTCCAATCATAGCAACCTCTCCTTCATTGTTGTTGCCTTATAAGGAAGATAGTCCATATTAAATCATAATCTTTATGACCATACCTAATAAAATGTTCCCCCAATGGGGCCGTTATGACCCGATTGTGAATACAACTCCTCTATCTCCTATGCAGATTTTTATTTTCCTCATTGTCCTGATCTCAGCAAGGTCCCAGAGTGGTCTCTCTGGGGCATCACTGACTGAAAGGACACTTTTTTAAAGGAAAGGAAGGTGGCCACAGAAGAGCAGAAACAAAGCCATCAGGTAAAATAGAATCTGCTTAATCTAGAACTCTGTGAGCAAAGGAAGACACAAATAATCGGCTGAGAGGTAGGAAGGTGCCTCTAGGAATGGCAATCTTCTACCACGAAAACTCCCGAAAACATGAAAGGAAATACCAGACATATGGCTTGTTAGCTCCCTACAAAAGGAAACGTGAGCGATCTACACCATCAACACCCTGTGGGGTTTTCTGTGTGGGGACATGACGCATATGAAGGGAGATCAAACGTGTAAAACAGACTTGCTTTGAACCATTTCCATGTGGCACTTTGCCTTTAAAAGGCCAGGCGCACCTCCTCATTCTTTGATTCATCTTTGGACTCTGACAAGGACAACAAGGATTCACTGGAACACTGTTGGAAATACTAGCTTCATCAAGGTTCTCTGCATATAGGTGAAGACCGAAGGTTTCCCTGTGCAGAGGAAGGAACTGACCCACCAACTATTCTCAGTGAACAGTGGGTGGCTTTAGTTGGAACAAGGCCTCACTGCTGGCTGCACTTAAACCAGGAGTCTGTTTACTGGAGGGTAAGGATCCCCTGTAAGTGCCAGCCATGCACCCTGGAGTGGTAGTGCATAACAGGAGGACTTTCCTCGTCCTTGAGACCCTGGATTTCGACTGCTAGCAACTGCAGCACCACTGGCTCTCTGCACCTCCTTGATGCTGGTTTGGGGACCTCCGTAGCAGTTCCAGCTGCTGCATGGGATCTGATGGAGTCATCTCTGTCTTCGACGATGAACCACTCTTGCCTCCCTGAGTTTGATTGATTGAGGAATTTATATTGAACAGTGAGCATGGACAAACGTAATCGTATCTAGGCGTAGATCGTAACCATTGTATAGGAAAGGAATATAATTTCAGACAACTTTCCAGACTATGGCTAGAAAAGCTATTTAAACAAATTAGCTTTTAAAGCTCTACATAACTGTGAAAGTGATCCTCTAGTTCTAATCTCCTAGGGAAAACTATGGGTCCATAGATGGCAAATCTTCAATCTCCCCTTGATACAAAGGAGGACTGAGAACTTCAGATACAGAGTTTGTCCCCAGAACGCAAGTCACAGGTGGATGGTATAGACTCACTGTCTCAGGCAAGTACGAAGATGCAAGGTTATTCAAGCATTTGTAGATCAGGCACAGAACATTGACGTTAATCTTATCCACCGCTGTCAGCCAATAAAGGGAACATTGCAGTGCTAGGATAGGTGAAGACTTACTCACACTTGCCGAACTGCTGCATTACGTGCCCTTTGAAGCCTCAGTAGTAGGGTGCGTAGAATACCAGATAAAAGGCTGTTGCAGTAGTCTCATTTGGAATTTACAAAGGCTCTGACTACAACCGCATGGTCCTTTTTAGGAACATACGTAAGGGCATGGCGGAGAGACATTGCTGACTTTGGCGATAAAGAGAGACATGTGGACAAACTGATCTGTGTGACACCTTTTTTGTCTCTTTAGCACAGCTATTCATGGCACAATGCTTAAAAACTGGAGGATTCTGTCCACCATTACCATAAGCTTGAGGAAACCACTTTCTGCTTTTAAGAAAGGCAGAAGTCTCAAAGTTTAACAAGGGCAAGTAGAAACGCATGCCCACCTATACCAACAACTATGGCTGTGAAGGGGGCGCTCTTGAGCAGCTTGTGGATGAGGACCTAATCCTTATCGCTCTGCTGTGGGCGCGAATTCCTGTAGAAATATATCCTGCTATCGGCTGCTTTTCACCGAAAATCACCTTGTATACGCGGTCCAAGTTCTCCTCTGTAGAATAAGCAACTTGATGGACTAAAAAGATGCAAATCTGGTCCTTGCTCCACGCCAATTTGCACTCAGAGTCAGGCGCCATTTTGCCGAGATCGATGAACGGAGACTGAATGCACATCCCAGCATTCACAAAGCAACATAAGGACACATGAGAGACAATGCCACGGCATCACAATGAAAGTGGACCATCCATATTTCAGCCCGGAACCCCTCAGCAGTGCCGGAGACTGTTGAACCCGAATTGAGGTAAAGGAGACACTGGGGGACCGCTGTGGGCGGCCCCTCGCTTCGTTAGAAGCTCTGCCACACAGCGGAATGGCCTGCGCCGGGCCTGGGGATGAGGTGCCCCCAGGAGCTACATCGTGCAGATCAGCGGGAGGAGACATCGGGGAGGTGACTCTCAGGAAAAATAACTATATAAGACAGCCAGACCAGAGGGGGAGACCCGGATGAGGAACCAACTGCTACTCGGACTGCACAGAGGGAATAGCCACAGTGCAAGGCCTGGAATCAAACGGAAAAGGACCCGGCTCGGGAGAATGGAGGAAATGCTCCCTGATGGTTAAACAGACGGCTCCATAGCTGAATCTCTAACTGGCAGCAGATGAAGAACAGCCAGTGGAAACCGGGCTCCAGGACAATTACAGGCCCTGAGGGGGGACGAACAGGCACAGCTACAGAGCAAGACACCCTCGAGGTAAGCCAACACAAGGGGAACTATTTGAAGGCACCCACTGTGGGATCCCCCGGGCCACACATTGTGCACATAATTAGACATTTGGGGTGCACGTGGGGGTCGGAGGACCAATAAATCCGGGGAAGTAGATTGTGGAGCATTCCCCAGAGCACCAGGAGGAAGTTGGGCAGTGTGGCAAGGCTGAGAGCAAGCCACAGCCATCGTGGGCGGACTATAGATGAACGGGCCAGCATATAATCCCAGGACCTACACCGTGGAATAGACAGACACACACTGCAAGGATCAATAGGGAGATAGTGAACCAGAAAAGGCTGCTGACCAACAAGCCGCCAAAAGGAAAAAAAAGGATGATAGTAAAAGCGCTGACCAGGAGGGCCGAGGGTAAGCCTGCTGCGGTCTCTCAGATGTCCTTTTGCATGATGGTGAAAGGCTAGCAGAGGATGGAAGAACAAGTTACTTCTTACCTTGTAACGTTCTTTCGACGGGATGTTCCTCCGACGTAGTCCTTATCTTTGATATCTTTGATAATACGTTTCCAGCTTGCTGGCCTCGGAAATTTTTTCTGTAGAGGGCGCTGTGCGTCGACGTCCGCCGAGTCGATGTCCCTCGACGGCCACCGTATCGGTGCCGACGTCACCATGCCCATAAATAGCCACGCGCGGCATCTGTTGCTCAGTTCCGTTTTGTAGCATAAGAAGAGTCATGCCTGAATTGGTTATTGACCTTGAAGGAGCGTAAGCTGCAACCACAAGGGAAGTATTACTGCGGGGATGGATGAGAGGGGCGATAAGGAATGCGTCGGAGGAACATCCCGTCGAAAGACCATTACAAGGTAAGAAGTAACTTGTTCTTCGAAGGGATTGTGTCCTCCGACGTATTCCTTATCTTTGATAGACTCCCATAGCAGTGGCATGTAATTGGAGGTGGGAGTAAGAATGTCATGTATCCCTTTAGGGATGGACCGAATGTAATACGGCTTTTCCAAATCTGGTCTCTTGACTAGTGGAGGAATCCAGGTTGTAAAATTTTGTGAATGTATGTACGGATGCCCATGTGGCAGCCGCACATATGTCTCTGACCGGTACCCCTCTTTGGAGGGCCTAAGAGGCTGCGATACACCTGGTTGAATGAGCCCTAGGATTTTGGGGAGGCTCTTTCCCTGCCAGTTTGTAACTTTCCAGAATGGCCAAAATAATACACCTGGAAATGGTTTGTTTTGTTATGGGTAATCCCAACTTGTGACCTGAGTATCCTACAAACAGTTGGTCTGCTTGCCTGATCCAAGCCATTCTGCTGATGTAAAAGCTTAAAGCTCGCCTTGGGTCCAGCCTATGTAGCCTTTCTTCCTCTTTCCCCGGATGAGGAGGAGGGTAGAACGAAGGTAAGGTAATTTTCTGAGTAATAGGAAATTCAGAAACCACCTTTGGGAGGAAATTAGGCTTCACCTGTAGGACAACTTTGTCCTTGTGGAAAATTGTATGTGGGGGTTTACAGGAGAGAGCTTGTAGCTCGCTCACCCTCCTAGCAGATGTTAGTGCTACCAATAGGACAGTTTTAAACGTGAGCAATCTCAGCGAACAAGAGTGAAGTGGTTTGAATGGAGTGCCCATTAGGAAGTTTAAGACTAAATTTAAGTCCCATAAGGGAACTTGGAATGGTTTTGGAGGATAAACATTAGTTAATCCTGGGGCGTGGCTTGGACGGCCATGTAGAGGGTCGTGTTCGTGTGGAGCTCCGTTGATCCTGAGATGATCCTGTGGGAGCGGTGCACGTGCAGTGACCAGCTGGTGCTGGAAAATTACATCCATGCGTGTGAACATGGTGGCGACACCCGTTGAAAGTCTGGTGGGTGTAGAAGGCTCGGATCCCGAACTATCCCTATTTGTCTGCCGCGGGTCCCGGATCGGGGACAAGGACAAAATGGCGGCTGTAACAAAGGAGATGGCAGAGATCGCAAGAGCGCCGCTGCAATTTTCCGTCTAGGACTGGCAAGGCCCCTGCGGTGAACTTCACGATTATCGCCCGCGGGCGGACTGGGAAGCGGAGAGAGAGCGCTGGGAGAGCGCACGACTGAGGACGCACAAACCTGAAGTGGATTTAACCCACGGGCTGTAAGGGCACAGGATCCTGCCGAGCGAACTGCCAGCCATGACTGGGCCCGCAGCGGAGTCGTTGGAACGCCGCTGGCGCCCAGGAAGACACATTGTGGCAGCACCGGAGGGGAAAGGCCGAGTGATTGTTGCATCGGCAACAAAGTAGCCGCGGACCCTGTGAGCGGTGAAATCGTGGGAGCAGCTGCTGCTGCAGGCCCCTCGGCACTGCAAACCTACTCTGAGAAGGGAAAAACCCCATTGAGACTGCCGACAGACTGAGGCTGATCTACAGTGCGTTCTGGATACCCTCGGGCTGGGTTGCCTGAGAGGCGGGCAGTCGTGGGCGCTGTGGGGTGCGCTGGGCCCCCCCTTGGAGACACGGAGTGAAGTGGAAGCTGTGACACCATAGGGTCCAACACGGACACGGCACACCATATGAGTGTGCATTGGCCTGATCACGCCGGGCCTGCGCCTTGGAACGTTGGCGCGGATCAGCCGAACGGGCTGATTTAAGACTTTTTGTTGATCCTTTGATGCCTCCTAGGGCCCCCTCTGAAGCACACAGGGGCCCCCTGAATATGGGTGCGAGAGTGCCACATTGGTGACCGCCCTATACACCGGTTGGCCTTGTGCCTGCGAAGCGAAGGCACGAAGGGGATGGGTGAGCGCTCTTGAGCACTGTTCATGGATGATGCACGGCGGAGCCCGGTAACATAACACCGAGGGCGCGTGAGTACATGGGAGGACACAGCCCACTCTGGGCGCGTGCGGCGGACAGGCGCAGGTTTGGACAGCAGTGGGTGGTTTGTGACCACGCGGACAGTGGTGTGAAGAGAAGCACGGCAGGGTCTTGCCCAACTGACGCAGCAGGATGTCCTCCAAAGTGGTGCGACCCCGGATCAAGCAGCCCACGATGGAGGCCTACGCCAAGTCGCCCCCGGGCGCGCAGGGGGGCAAAAGTAAAGAGACCCCGGTGGCGGACCCACCGGGTACTATCCAGGAGGTGCTGGCAGCAATTGCTGACTTGAAGGTAGCCTGGGAAACGAAGTTGGGCCTAGCCATGAAAGAGGTGCAGTAGGGCCTGGACCTCAAGATCGGAGCGGTCCAGGAAGAGGTGAACCTGCTGATGCAGGACGTGCAAACGATTGCGGAGCGCACTGGGGCACTGGAGAAGGAGTTGACCCCGAACACGGAGGCGTGCGCTGCACATGCTAAGGAGCTTCATGCCCTCGTGCAACTAGTAGGCAAGCTGGAGGACAGAGCAGAGCAAGCAGAGGGGCGCGCCAGACGCAATATCATTCGCATAGTGGGTGTACGGGAAGGGATGGAAGGACCGAACCCCACTGAATACTTTGAAACCATGCTCTTGCAGGAGATTACAGGCGGGGAGTTGACCCAGGGGTTCGCAGTTGAAAGGGCGCATAGGGCCTTGACCAGGAGACCGGCCCCAGGAGCCCCCCCGCGGCCGCTGATCGTGAAGATCTTGAATTATCGTGACCGCGAGAAGATTCTCGAATTTTTCCAGAAAGGAGGAACGATAGAAAGGGGGTCAGCCAAAATAACGGCGTATCCGGACTATACGCTGCTTGTACAGCGTAGTCGAATGAACTTCGGATCGGTGAAAAGGAGGCTTAGAGAAGCAGGCCATCGCTACATGTTGCTCTACCCTGCCAGGTTAAAGGTGTTTTACAAGAACAGATCCCTTTTCTTCGAGACGCCGACTGAAGCGATGGATTGGCTGGATATGCAGGGTCGACCTCAGGAACCGGATGTCCAGATGGAAGCGGCTGGAGATAAGTAGCACGTTGCGGAGGCACCTGTGGTGCCATAGTCATGACACTGGGACTGGAATATAGAATGGTATTGTGCTTGAGGGGAGGAAGTCACGGTATCTGCCGGCGGGTCCCGTTGGACGCACTTCTCCTAAATAGATGACCGGGAGCTCCTGAGAAGCACCCTCTGAACCCAATAGTAGTATACTTAGTTAGGACACTGTTAGATTGGTGACGCCCTGCGGGGTCCTTGTTCTCAGATACGAGACAGGTCCAGACGTGGGTAGGCCTGAGATCCAGGGATGGAGCTGGGCAACTGTTGGGGGTTGGTAGGGGGGAGGAGGGGTGAGTTGTGTGGTGTAGATTTGGGGGATGGGGAAGGGGGGTTTTGTTTGTAAATAGTAGGGAGAGAGCCGGAAAACGAACTAGCAAGGGGAGCATTAAGGGAAGGGTTAGGATGGGGATAGTCCGAACAGATGGCATTGGGTAATCTCAAAGTTGTGACCTGGAATGTACGGGGCCTTAACAGCTACCTGAAACGAAATAAAGTAATGCTGTACTTAAAGAGGATGCGTATAGAAATAGCCCTGCTGCAGGAGACCCACCTCACTAGGGAGAAGCTGGAGGTGGTTAGGAGTAAATGGAAGGGCAATGTTGTGGGTGCTGCGTACTCGGCGTACGCTAGAGGGGTTATTACTTGGGTGGCGCTGCATGTGGCGTTTCAGGTGCTTGGCTCTACGGTAGACCTGGAGGGTAGAATGGTGGTGGTAACGGGTCTCCTGGAAAGCAGGGAAGTGCATATCATAAATTTGTACGCCCCCAATAACGACACAGCAGCTTATTTTAGGACCCTTTACAGTAAACTTGGCCCCCTGGCAGGGGGTACTGTGGTGTGGGGGAGGGGGGACTTTAATTGTACCCTGAATCACAGGATGGACAGGTCAATGGACAGGATAGGGAAACCGGCGCCTAAAGCGCTGGGACCTTACTGAAAGACCTAGGCCTAGAGGATGTGTGGAGAAGGTTGCATCCTATGGATAGGCAATATTCACACTACGCAGCGCCACATGATTTACACACAAGGCTAGATTATATGTTTGTAACGGCCGAGATAGTGGGAGACATAGTGGGAGCGGAATACAAGGCCCGAGTATTATCTGACCACTCGCCCTTGGTAGTAGGGACACTAGCCCCCAAGACCGTGGATCCCAACATGGAGACTCAGGACCGAGGCTCTGCAGGACGAGGGGTTCCGGGAGGGTCTGAGGGATGCCATCGAAGAATATTTTGATATAAATACCGGAAGCGTACGTTCTGTGGGCACACTGTGGGAAGCGTTCAAGGTGGTGGTGCGTGGGGTAGCCATTTCCAATGCTAAAGGGCTCCAGGGGGTTATAGAAAAGGAACTCCAAGAAGCGGGAAGGGAGCTGGAAGATCTCACACGTTGCGAGAACACTGCCCATGATAACAGAACCAAGATAAAAGAGCTACAGTTGTCCTGCAGTGCACTTTGGGATAGGCTGTGCAGACTCAATTATAGGAAATACACGGAGAGGATACACGCAGGGGGCGACAAGCCGGGCAGATTGCTGGCCTGGCTATATATATAAGAGTGAGACCCCCCGCTCAGTGATCAGTGAGATTAGAGATGAGGGAGGTTGCATCTGCAACACCCAAGAGGGGGTAAACAAGGAGTTCCTCAAGTTTTACAGACACTTGTACGAGGACTGGGGAGGATATGTGTCAAGACATACTGGACACATTGGAGGACATAGAGTTGCCCACCCTGGACGACCTAGAACGCGCGGAGTTATACGCACATGTCACCTCGGATGAGCTGGAGGTGGTGATTCAGAATCTGCCCACATGCAAAGTACCTGGTTCGGATGGGTTGCCTAGTGAGTTTTACAAAACATATAAGCAGGAGCTACTCCAGCCACTGCTTGCCACTTTCAACAAGGCCTATGAGCAGGGGGAATTCCCATTGTCCCTCAGCGAGGCTGTGAGCATCCCACTCTTGAAACCAGGTAAGCCGGCCGTGGAGTGTGGGTCTTACAGACCGTTGTCCATGCTTAACCAGGACAGCAAAATACTTACAGCAGTGCTGGTTAATAGGCTGAAGAAGGTGATTGGGAAGTTGATACACCCAGATCAGACGGGATATGTTCCAGGCGGGAACATCACCGATAACCATAGGAGGCTACACCATATCATTGACCAAACTGAGGAGGCTACGGGCGAGTTGGCCATAGTGTCATTAGACACGGTCAAAGCCTTCGACTCGGTAAGATGGCCCTGGCTGAAAGCGGTCCTGAGGTGATACGGAATGGGACCTGGATACCTCAGGTGGGTCCAGTTGTTCTACAGCAACCCGATGGCGAGAGTCAAAACGGGGTCCACAGTCTCAGACACCGGGCAACTTAGCAGGGGGACCAGACAGGGATGCCCCTTGTCACCCATGCTATATATACTAGCATTAGAGCCGTTGGCAATATGCCTGCGACAACAATATGGGGAGGTGGGCATAAGTACTGTAAGTGGTAGGCACCTGATATCACTATATGCGGATGACATGCTTCTTTATTTGCATTATCTGGAAGAAAATCTGCAGTATGTGTTGGAGGTAATGGAACGGTACGCCACCCTTTTGGGCATATCGGTGAACCCTAGAAAGTCTAGTCTGTTTCCTTTGGGCGGATATAGGAATGTCCCGTTACAGAGGCTGCCTATCCTGCCAATACCGTGGCAGATTGAGACATTTAGGTATTTGGGAGTAAATATGTACCACAGGATCGAGGTGGAACACAAACATAACACGGAAATAGCGATAGAGGGGATCAAGAACAACATGGTGTTTTGGGCTAGATTGCCCCTGACTATGATGGGGAGAGCGGCCTTGCTCAAGATGGTCCTGCCTAGACTCTTGCACTTTTTCATGAATGTCCCGTTTTTGATACCCAGGAGCCTATTTGTGAAACTTCATAGCGTGTGTAGGGGTTTCGTATGGGGTAACTCCAGGAGCAGGGTGGCTCTGTGGAAGCTCCAGAACCCGTGTGACAAGGGGGGGGGTATAGGCCTGCCAAATGTTGAACTCTATTACCTTGCGGGGCAGCTGCTGTATGTGGCCAGATGGCTTTCAGCCGAAGACTCGGCAGAGGCTACGCTTCTGCATGGGGACTCAGCCCCATACTTTTTGAAGGAAGTGGTGGGGTTGCGTAGGGACAAACTGGTGGGCAGGGGGCGGCTGCTGAGGCTGGGAGATCTGGCAAAGGACATGGAGGATGATGGGGGATTCGGAGCCGTACTCCCAGCAGGCCCCACTGGTGGCGCTGTGCGGGAGTGACTCTCAACTACTTGAATCAGTCCGTAGATACTGGGAACAGGTAGGCCTGGCCACCCTCGGAGACATATGGCAGGAAGGGGAGGCATTGGACTTTCAGAGGTTGCAGGAAGAGACGGGGATGCATGGTGGCCAATATATAACTTACGCTAGGTTTGTGAAAAAGACTAGAGAAAGATGGCCTGAGACAGTGCTTGCGGAGGATCCTGATGCCTCCATGGATACTATGTATGATGTATCGGAGGGCGGGCACGAAATATCAAGGATATACGAGCTCCTGCGAGTAAGGGCTGGGAAGGAATTGCTCCAATTGAGACAAGATTGGAAGAGGAGGTGGGAGGACCCATGACAGACGGGCAATGGGAGTGGGCCCAGAGATACCATAAAAAGGTGTCCCGGAACGCGAGATTCCAACAACTTCAATTGTACGTTACCCATAGGGCCTATCTGACTCCCGGGAAAATTGCAAAGTTTGGGGGACCGGCTACGCAGCAATGCCCCAGGTGTGGGGAGGTGGATGCGGGGCTGCTACACATGTTTTGGGCTTGCCCGGAAGTGCACAGGTTTTGGGATGAGGTTAAAACGAAACTGGCTGGTGGGGGAGTGATGTTGGACGTGGAATCGACCTGGTCATGCATGCTTGGGCTTTTTCCTAGACCCCGACATTCAAAAAACATAAGCAAGATGAAGGACTTGGCTTATGTTTTGGCCAAGCGCAGGATTGTCATGGGCTGGAAGGCGGCCCACAGACCTAGGGTGGAGCTATGGTGGGCAGACCTCTTAAAATGGGCAGAAGCTGAATCTGTGGTCTGGTTTGAAGCAGGCACTAGGGGGGGCGAGGAGGAATTAGGGCCCCTGCTGGCCTGGCGGCAATTGGTGGCCTCTATGGCAAATCCTCACCAGGGTGACAACCGAACAGAGGACTCGGATGATGACCGCTTAAGTATTGTGCTACCCGATAATGCTCCAGTAGACGACATGTGAGAACTGCCTCTAGTTCAAGGGGGGGGGAAGAGTTGGGGAGTTCTAATGGAAATGTGATGGTCTAATGATGTTTTCTTTGCATATTGAAACAGTTGTAATGTGTGTTTTGTTTGGTTTTGAAAATATAATAAAAAATATTTTAAAAAATAAAAATAAAAAAATAAAAAAGGTAATCCTTTGAGAAATTGTATCACCAGAGGTATTTTGAAATACGATGGTTCCTCCGCAGTGCGCTTGAAGATTGAAAGCGCTGCGAGATAGCCTTTTACAGTGCCAACTTGAAGGCCTGAGTTTGCCAAGTAGAGTAGAAACGACAACACCGTTGGTGTACCACATGAAAAAAGGTTGATATTCCCTTCTCTACACCAGCTGCAAAATGTGTTCCAACGGCAGCGGTATAAAGACTTTGTTGCTGGCCTTCTGGCCGAAAGCAACACCTCCATGACGTCATCAGGGAGATCCCAATCCTTGTACCTCACCCTTTCAGAAGCCAAGCGTGACGGTTGAGGGTTCTGATGTCTGGATGGAGAACCTGACCTCTCTTCTGCGAGAGAAGATTTTCTTTGAGTGGAAGACGGATTGGAGGGCAGATGGACATATCTAGAAGTTCCGGGTACCACGTTCTCCTGGCCCAGTCCGGAGCAATTAGGATCATGATTTTCCAGAATCTTCTCAACCTCCTGATCATTTGAGGAATAACAGGGACTGGTGGAAACACGTAAAGGAGTGGAAACTCCCAGTCCACTACGAACACGTCTCCTAGAGCTCCTCTCGGGGGAAATTCCCTTGAACAGAACAGATCGCACTTCCTGTTGGTGCTTGTGGCAAACAGATCCACCTGAGGGGTTCCCCAAAGGGCGAAGATCTCTTGAAGGACTTCCTGAGCTAGCTCCCACTCGTGAGAGACTGTGCTCTGCCTGCTCAGAGCGTCCGCTGTCAAGTTCTTCTCTCCGGCTAGGTGGACTGCCGATAGAGAGATTCCTTCCTGAATTGTCCAAAACCAAAGCTGCATTGCCTCTTGGCACAGTGGCAGTGACCCTACGCCTCCTCTTTTGTTGAGGTAGTACATGGCCACCGTGTTGTCCGTCATTATCAGGACATTTCTCCCCTGTACTGATGGCAGGAAAGCTTTCAGCGCTAGTCTGATTGCTCTCAGCTCCAATAGGTTGATGTGTAGTCTGGACTCCGATGGAGACCAACGACCGCTGATGGTCATGTCGTTGGCATGGGCTCCCCACCCCGTGAGTGAGGCGTCTGTGACTACCGTTATCTCCGGCCATGGTTGCCAAAATAGTTCTCCTTTCAAGATGTTCTCTGGATAGGCCCACCATTGAAGGTCGCAGGCTACCTTGTCCGGAATCCGGAGGAGATCTGTCATTCTCCCTGAGAATTGCGACCACTGAGTTCTCAGTGCCCACTGAAGAGATCTCATTCTCAGGCGAGCCTCTGGCACAAGGAAGATGCAGGATGCCATGAGGCCTAGCAACCTCAAAAAGTCGATGGCTGGGAGACGTTGGGCATTTTGAAACTTGTTGACCATCTGCAGAATATCTTGAGCCCTCACCTCTGGTGGCGAGGCTTTTCCCAGGGAAGTGTCCAGGACCGCTCCAATGAACTGGAGTCTGTGATGGTATCATCTGTGACTTCTTTAAATTGAGGGAGAAGCCCAGTTTGTGAAGGAAGTGGCAGACATAATCTAGCTGGGTCTGAGCTTGTTCCGAAGATACAGCCCTGATCAGCCAATCGTCCAAGTAAGGGTAGACGTGGATCCCTTCCCTCCTTAGACTCGCAGCCACTACCGACATTAGCTTGGTGAAGACCCTCAGGGCGGAGGTCGGCCCAAATGGCAGAACTCGAAATTGATAATGAGAGTAGCCAATTGCGAACCTCAGGTATTTCCTGTTTTTGAGATGGATTGGCACATGGAAATAAGCATCCTGAAGGTCCAGAGATACCAGCCAGTCCTGGAGCTGGAGAGCCTGAAGGATCTGAGAGAGAGTTACCATTTTGAACTTGTCCGTCCTGAGGAACTTGTTCAATTCTCGTAAGTCCAGGATGGGTCTCAGTCCTCCGTCCTTCTTTGGTATGAGAAAGTAGGGTGAGTACCAGCCCTTGTTCCTGTCCGCTACAGGTACTGGTTCTATGGCACCTTTCTCTAGCAGGTCTATAATTTCCTGCAAGAGGAGCGGATCTGGAACTTTTAGAGAGCTGTTCCCCGGTGGATGACTGAGGGATGTGTAGAAAGGGTAGGCAGTAACCCTGGGCAAGTGTCTCCAATGCCGAAGCATCTGACATAATAGCCTGCCATTCCGTCAGATGGTGAGTTAACCTGCCCCCTACAGGTGTTTTGTGTGGAAAGACCTCAGAGTGGTTTGGGGGCGGCTGATGCAGATGCCGAGGGTAAAGAGGCACCTGCTGCGGTCTTAGTACTTTTGACCCGTCCACCTTGGGTGGATCTCCTTTGGCCTCTTTGAGCCGGCTGTCCTCTGCCTCTCCCGAATGCGGAATAATAGCGAAAAGACTTTCCTCTTCCAGAGGTTCCTGAGGGGCGAAAAGGATTTTGTCGGATAGCAGCTCCTAAAGATTTTGCTGCTGCTTTAGATGTAAGCAACTTTTCCAGACTGTCATCAGCCTTTTTTCCGAATAATGAAGAGCCGTCAAAGGGCATATTCAAAAGTCTGGCCTGTACATCTGGAGCAACGCCAGACTTTCGCAACCACGCATGCCTGCGGATTGTTGTACTAGCCGCCATGGCCCTGCTGATACTGTCAGCGGAATCGATGCCAGTTTGAAGTGACTCGCACATGGCATCTTTGCCATCTTTAATAATGTTAAGGAAGGCTTCCTTTTCCTCTCCTTCAGGTATGCAGTCAGCCGCTGATGAAGCACACTCCCACAGTGTGTGACAACCTGGCGAGCGTACAGGTGGCATTGATGAACTTCAACGCCATACTACAAGCAGAGAAGACTTTCTTTGCCATAGAATCGTACCTCTTGTCATCTCTATCCTGTGGGACAGTAGGGTAAGCGGTCCTGCTGCTTGATGAAGTTGCCGCTTGGACCACCAAGCTCTCTGGAGTCGGGTGTTTCGATAAGTATTCAGGGTCAGCTGCAGCTACCCTATACTTGGCTGATAATGTTTTATTGACAGCAGGGATAACTTCAGGAGTTTCCCAATTAGATGTAATCTTTCTTTGTAAGGCTGCATGGAAGGGGACCACAGGACCCTCCTGTGGACCTTTGTCTAGTATGTCTGTCAGGTCATCCTGTTGAAAAACAGGCGAAGGCGCAGACCAACCCATGAATTCAATAATTCTTGCCATCAGGGTTCTATAGGGTGTTTCAGCATGTTCCCCTGGGTCTGGCTTAACAAAATCCACTTCTGGGGAAGTGTCCAGCCCACTTGCCTCATGTAATGACTCCTGTAGGTCTTTCAACCTTCTTTCCTCAGAAGTGAAATCCTCTTAAACAGGTAGTGTGGTCCTCTGCAACCCGAAGGTTTCCTGGTCAGAATCTTGCCCTGCTACATAAATTGAAGATAATCCAGGGTACTCTGATCTCTGAAATGGTATAAAACCCATTTCTAAGTCAGAAGGAGCCAAACTCGTCATTATTGGGCGAGAACACGTCGATGTCGTCAACGCCGATGTGACAGGCTTCGAAGGCGCCGAGAACGGCGTCGAGAAAACTGGAAGAGGCCTCGAAGAACTCCAGAGGATCGGGATCCTACTCGAGGATGTCGACGACAGTCTCAGCGTCGTGCTGGAGGCTCTTGGAATCACCGTTGGCTGTGGAGTAGCCGTGGTCTTCTCTTTCGTCGGCGTCGACGATGGCGTCGAGTCGATCGACCGATGCGTCGAAGAACCCTTCGACAACGGCGTTGATGGCGCCGATCCATGCGTCGAAGGAATCTTCGACGATGGCGAAGACGGTGCCTTCTTACCCGATGGCCCATGGCGCTCTCGGGTGGAATGTTTCACCGGGTGCTGCGACTTGCGGCGTTTTGATTTTTTGGCTTTTTCACCCGGGGTATCACCCTCAGCTGTCTTTGAGGGGGTCGAGGCCGCTTTCTCGAAGACGCTTCACATTTTCTTCCTGAATTCCTCCCACTCAGCCTGAGAGATGTGTTTTGTGGGGCAGGAGACCCTTTCTGGGAAAACAGAAGATGACGAGGAAGGGGATCTTCGACGTCTCTTCTTTGAGTGTCTTCATCTCGACGAATGGTGGGAGCTACTTCGAGATCTAGAATGGGAATGTTTTTGACGGCGAGGAGACGAATGCCTCGACTCAGCCGAAGAAACTTTCGAGGAGGTTTTGACTGACTTACGTCTCTCGAGCTCCCCCTTGCGTTCCTTCAAGGCTTTCGCCGTCATGGACATGAAGTCCTCACACTCCGAACAATGGTGCTCGGCTCCGAAGCACCACAAGCAGATCCTGTGTGGATCCGTTATCGACATTTTTTTACCGCAGTCTCGACATTTCTTGAAGCCGGATCGCGGCGTTGTCGGTTCCGATGAAGATGCCATCGAGAACGAGTAGATTTATTCGAGTAGATGTAGATTAGATTATCTGACTGAACTGAGCAACGATGTTCCAAGGCCCCACGAAGCGCGGAAAAACGGAACTGAGCAACGGACGCCGCGCGTGGCTTTTTATGGGCATGGTGATGTCAGCGCCGATACGGTGGCCGTCAAGGGACATCAACTCGGCGGACGTCGACGCGCAGCGCCCTCTACAGAAAAAATTTCCGAGGCCAGCAAGCTGGAAACGTATTATCAAAGATATCAAAGATAAGGAATACGTCGGAGGACACAATCCCTTCGAAATGTATTTTGGCGCCAAACCCAAAACAACTAAGCAGACCCAGGAGGGGGACCAAAGCACACCGGCAGAGACAGGTGGTGTGACCTTGGAGAACCTCATGACGGCTATACAAGAGACGAGGAAGGCACTGCAGACCAGGATCCAAGAAGTAGGTGCAGATGTATTACTGGTGTGAGCAGACCTGGGGAAAGTGAATGAAAGACTGGCGCCAGCAGAGCAGAGGATAAGTGACTTGGAAGATGTGGTGAAAACCATGCGCAGCAAAATTCAAGGCCTTGTGGGAGCAACAAAGACCCTCGAAGATAGAGTGGAAGAAGCCGGGGGACGTTCTAGAAGATTTAACATACGCTGAGTAGGGGTGCTGGAATGAATGGAAGGGGACCACAAAGAACTCTTTGTGGAAAAAATAATACTGGACACACTGTGACCCTGCAGCCTCTCCAAGTTGTTTACAGTGGAAAGGGCGCATAGTGTGTCCGGTAGCCCACCACCACTGGGAGCACCTCCCCAGGCCAATAACTTCAAAGACCGGGACGCGATCCAGCAGGAAGCGTGGAAACTGGGGAACATACAAAAAGAAAATGCACAGATCCTGATGTTTCTGGACTTTACGCAAGAAGTACAGAGACAGAGATGGTCCTTTGACTCTGTGAAACGGAAGCTCTGGAGCATGGACTGAGCTACATGATGTTCTTCCCGGCTAAACTGACAACCAGTCGCACTTCTTCCTTACAGCTAACGAAGCCTGGATCTGGGTGGAATCCAAGTATGGTCAGACCGATAACCCAGGAGCATGGAGTAATAGGGCTGAATAATAATGCGATGAAAATCCAAAGAAAGACAACGCGGCAGAGACAACAAGCCTAATGAAATTAACAACGGAAGGCGGTACAGGGGGAAAAGAAGAGAAAAGTTCGTAGCGGACATTGTAGAACATTTTTGTGTACATGGAACTAGATATCGGACCACTGAAGGAGGAGTGGAGAGATATCGGAGCGTACAACCAATGTTGAGGCCGAGCCACTGACTGCGGCCCTGGAAGCCTTGCAGACACAAGCAAGACCGAAGGTCCGAGCAGTCCAACCAGTATCTTTTTTCTGATGTTCGGTGGCGGAGATCCGCCACGACTTAAAGCAGGACTTAGCTCCTGCTAAAGGAATGTGGGAGTAGGGGCAATCAGAAGGGGAGGGAACCGGGAGGGGTGTAAAGAGGGGTAGAAAGGGAGAAAAGTGGAAATGAGAGGAGGAGACAGCGTGGTCAATGGCTTAAATATAAGGGTAACTACGTCAGATAGCAGAGAGGCACGATCGAAAAAGTGAGAAGGGCAAATGTGGAAACTCCAATAGGGGAGGCGGCGGCATCAGGGAAAGGGTACACTAAAGCAGTTTAGATGTAAATTAAAATAGGGACTTGGAACATGCATGGCCTGGGCAAGAGATCCAAGCATCAAGGGCCCTACAATTCCTACGTAGACATGGCATTTAAGTGGCACTATTGCAGGAGACACACTTGTTCGACTCTGACAGCTCTATAAAAGAGTTGGGGAGGTATATTAGTGGGAACATCACACTCATCATACTCCAGAGGGCTGCTGATCTGGGTGGATACTAAAATACCACTACAGCTGGAAGCCACTAAGGGGGACAATGAAGGACGCATGTTTATGGTACGGGGAACCTTAGAAGGGCACAATTTACGTATAGTAAACTTGTATGCCTCCAACACTGATAATGAAGACTACTTCCAGAAGGTAGGTGAATTGATGGGCCGAGATAGACCGGATATCCTTAACTGCGGAGGGGATTTCAATTGTTACGTAGACCCGAATATAGACCGGACAGGAACAGGGTCCTACCAAGGTCCCCGATCAACATGCTCTCTAAACAGAATGGTATAGGAATTGTGGAAGGGATCACACCGGGATGATAGGGAATATTCATTCTACTCCCCAGTGCATTGGACACACTCTCGCTTGGACTACTTATTTACGGGAACAGAGGACCTGGGGAAGGTGCTCTCAGACCATGCCCCACTGGTTATGTCCTTACAGTTGGGGCGTCGGCACCCACCGATACCAACTTGGAAAGTAGGAGTAGAACAGTTAAAAGATAGAGCTTTCAATACAGCCTTAAGGGAAGAGATTGTCTCTTTTCTGTGCAATAATGAGAACTCAGTAGATAAGGTGGGCATCTTATGGGAAGGCCTTAAGGTGACAGTGAGAGGGGTGTGCATATCTAAAACGGTGGAAAAACTCTGTCCACAAAACAGAGTATAATTAGAGGTCTGGAGATCGACTTGGGGATGGGAAAAAAGGTGGGGCACGATTTGGCAAATGCTATTACAGCTCAAAACTCACACCAAGAAGCCCTGTCTACATTTGACAGGGACCACTATACCAATAGAATGCATGGCAAAGGGGACATAGCGGATTGACTACTAGCGTGGCTGATCCGGAAAGAACATCCAAGAGGGGCAATCACACAGATCAAAGATAGTAAGGGATCCAGAGTAACCACACAACAGATCAATAGGGTCTTCCAATAATATTATGTCATTGTACTGGAGCGAGGGAACATACTCGGAGGTGGAGGCCTCAGATTTGCTGGAAATAGCACACACGCCTAGATTGACGGCACTCCAGAGGGAAAGGTTGGAAACACCCATAGAAGTTGAAGAAATTGAGTGAGCATTAAAAACAATGCAGAAGGTTAAGTCCCCGGGGACAGACGGCCTCTCGGTAGAATACTACTTAGAGTATGCTGATATATTACTTCGAATCTTAAAGGGACCCTATGGGGAGGCCTTCACCCAGGGTATTCTTCCCGAATCGATGAGAAGCACCGATAACTGTGATTTTGAAACCCCAAAAAGACCTTTTAAACGTTGATACAAAAATATTGGGGACGATTACAGCACTGAAGTTGGAAAAAAGCATTGTCAATATAGCACACCCGGACCAATGTGGCTTTGTAGGGGGGCGGAATACTTCCATGAACATCAGGAGGTTGCACTTTATAATGGCACAGGTCCAGCATTCAGAAGAGGAAATGGCCTTGATGGCACTAGACACAACAAAGGCCTTTGATTCTGAGGAGTGGAAGAGGTGGAAGTCCTGAAAGAGATAGGGATGGGACCCCAAATACTGCAGTGCATTTACTGTATGCAAGCCCCCCAGGCGTGGGTCAAAACGGGTGACTGGATATCTGGGAAATGGACACTAGATAGGGGTACCCGTCAAGGTTGTCCAGTATCACCGATACTGCTTGCCCTAGCATTAGAACCTTTGCCAGGATACTTTAGATACTATATACAGGAAATGGGGATTAGAGTCTGTGGTATAATGCACAACATATCACTATACGCAGATGACGCGTTAATATATGTGAGCAACCCCAGGGTGAATGTCCCGGTTATATTGGAGGTACTAGCCAACTTTAGGAAGTTATCGGGATACAGTGTGAACGAGGAAAAATCCCTGGTGTTTACACTAGGAACAATGCACACACAACCTGTGGATTCACTTCCGCAATCAGGGATTCAATGGGAACTAGAGTCCTTCCGCTATCTGGGAATCACAATTTTCCATAAATTATTGGAGACTTTTGAATTTAACACGGGGAGACTGCTATCCAGAATAGGGGACTCTATAAAATTTTGGAAATCCCTTCCGCTCTCTCTAATGGGGAAAATAGCTCTGTGCAAAATGATGCTATTACCCAGGTTTCTGTATTTTATCAACATTCTGTATAAGATCAAGAAAGTATTCTTTAAAATGCTAGATACCAGAATTGGGGAACTGCTCTGGGGTTCGAACAGGCGAAGGGTGACGTTAACCACATTGCAGAGATCACACACCGAGGGGGGACTGACTTTGCCAGATTACGAAATATACTATGCAGCAGCCCAACTGCAAACAGTTTCCAACTGGGTGGTCACACCTGAGGGGGACCTGAAAACGTCTATTAGGGAATTTTCCAACACAAAGGAAGGGGATCGAACTACTGTGGACCTAATGGTAAACACAGGAAAAAGCAAGATCTACGCAGTGCCAGGGGAATGCTGGAAACAGGTATTAGGGAAATTACAGAACTCCCACCCATATAATCCGGACCTACTGTTGAGCTTTGGTCCAGTGCTAAGGTGAATATTGACCAATTTAGATTGGTCTAGTTTACGACGTAAAGGGTGTACAGCACTGGGGGATCTCTATGAAGGAGGCAAACTGTTGCTATTCCAAGAATGGCACCAACGGTATGATATGCCCGAAGGGGCTTTCTTAAATTATGCCCAAATTGTGAAGACAGTGGCTGCTCTATGGGAGGGGACTCCGGAAGAACCAGAGCACAGCTCCCCCATGCATCAGATGCTACACGCTGCACACAGCAGCAGAGGACTGATCTCGTGTCTGTATCTGCACGAGGCAACAAACAAAATCCCCCGAATTAGCCGTAAAGGCAAAACGGGAACGAGACATCAGGAGAGAGATACCCGAACAACATTGGGTCAAGATTGGGTCAAGATATGGGAACAAACCCGTAAGGTGTCTAGAAAAGCCAGGTTTAGGCGCATACAATACAACTTTACCCACAGAGTATACGAGACACCATCCAGACTTCACACGATCAACCCACAACACGCACACACCTGCCCTGGATGTAAAGAGGCCTCTGCAGGTTTTTGGCATATGACGTGGGACTGCCCGGTGATCAGGGTATTCTGGGAGGAAGTAATGAGTAGGACCAACTCCTGGGCCCATAGCGCACATACCGGCACACCTGAAACAAGTTTATTAGTGAGACTACCAGGTGGGAAAAAAACAGAAGTCCATCGATTCAGTTACGGTTGAAAGATGCACATCGATAGGGGATGGCACAGAGGGAGCTACTCAGGGATCAGACCCCGGCAGACGTAGAGGCGGATACTGGTATGGACTGGGGACAAATGTTAAATGAACTGATGAACACTCCGGACTTACGCCCACCGTGATGGGAGATATATGGGGATAGACTTACCGAAAACCAGACGTCAGTCCCTGGTAGGAATTGGTCCAGATACAGAGGTTTTGATCTGTGTTACTATTACCAATCTGCCCGCTTGCACCTGTGGCATAAACAGGTGTAAAGATCCCTTATCCCACATCTAGGACAGGAACATTTAAAAGGCATGTTGAATATTCTATGTTCACAGAAAATAAGACGAAATGTTAAATTATTCCTATAATGTTTGATATGCTGTGATACTGAATACATCCGCGGAATGCAATGGTAACTGATGCTGTCACTACTTTATC
Organism: Ambystoma mexicanum; assembly: GCF_040938575.1. Lineage (NCBI taxonomy): Eukaryota > Metazoa > Chordata > Amphibia > Caudata > Ambystomatidae > Ambystoma > Ambystoma mexicanum. Next base: position 916,353,391 of record NC_090926.1, on the reverse strand, counting down.
AATAAACACATTTAAATCAAAAAACATCTATGGCTGTGTATCAACGACCAGTGGTGGGGCATTGCCCATGCACCCTTTGTACAGTTTACCAATCAGCTATTAAAATCCAGTCTTTTGAATGTGCGGGCAAAACATGGGAACGATGCACTTGCAAAAGTAAAAATATTGTTTATGGGATTTATTGCCCTTGTCAAAAAATAGATGTAGGAAAAACATCCCATGAGGTACATTTTAGGATTACTGAGCACCACTAAAAACTCTGCGATGGGACTTTAATGTACCCTCGGTCCCTCACTTTGTGGAGCTTGGGCACGATGTGACTGAGATAAGGTGGTTCTGTATTGAGAAGGTCAAAAAGTCGTCCAGTGTTAAAATAGCATGAAAGCAAAGCTACAAAGAACAAATGTTATTTTTTTTTTACTAAAGACACTTGAAAGAGTCTTTAGTAAAAAGTAGATGTTGATGAGTAGGATTGGGCAGGGTATTAGTCATCATTTTTTTAGGCTGTCACTGTGTAAAGGCCGTACTTGGCATGTGGTTCACGGCACACCACCTGCTCGGCAAAGCATGCTTATTTAAGGGGTTATTCTTTACCATGATACTCACGAATTTGTGGCTGGTTCACAGTAACGTATTGCCATATGGCACACTGTGCGTCCGTCCAATTACAGTGTGCCATGCTCCACTCCCACTAGCTGCCTGTGACCTGCTTTAGTAGTTCCACTTTTATTAGGTCGGAGCATTTGTTTCAAATTGTTATTCTTGCCCATCGTTCATTTCCTGTGCTGTGTGTCCATTAATTTATGATTATCATGTAGCACACTGTGCAGTACACTGACTCACGGTGCGTTTCCCTCCACTCTAACATGGCATCCTATGACTTAATTTAGGAGTTCTTTACTTAGTTTGGCTCTCGTGTCAGCAGCACGCAAGCGTCCAACTTTGCAGGTCTTTGTCGTTTTATAAACGTAGCCGCGTCCTCGCTCGCCGTGCTCGCGATTTAGTGATACGCGTCCATCCGCAATTACATGTACCTCTTAGGATATTCCTGGCTTGTTAGCCCCCCTGCGGTAAACTCTGCTTTTCCATTTTTGGATTATTTATTTGGACCATGCACACAAGTTTCGATTTTTGTCGCCCCGTGCATGTTTAATTTTCTGCTTGTGTGCTTTTTTCATGTAGTGCTTGGCCTTCACTGCAGATGCTTATGTCGAGTGTAAGAAATGTTTTCACTTCCAAAATTGTGGCACTGTGTGTGATCCCGAGTTGACCCTTGCTTGGCTCAGCTGCATGCACAAGCTGTTGGGTTGCGTGCCTGGTTACATGCTTTGTGATTTGATGTTTACCTCTGTGCAACGCTGGAGGTCGCTTCAGATACCCATGTGTGTTTTAATTTTCACACACTGCAATTTCTCATTCAACCTTTTTGTGTCTTCCCCATTTTCATTTTTTGAGACCACTGGCTGGGCGTGCAGAGTAGTGTTGTGCTACTGTGGCTGTTTGTCTATTGTGTCTATTCAATTATATCAATTTGCACTGGGTGTTATACGTTTCTTTATCTAATGGCACTGGGTGTGGTTGTGGTGATTTTGGTTGACTCTTTGCCCTTTCTCATTCAATTGGCCCAGCAGGTGTTCCAGTGTTGAGTGCGTTTTTGGTTTAGGACCTCTTTTATAGATCAGGTTCCCTAATTCATTGTTGGTTTCCTGATCATTTACAGGTCTCCTTGAACTGCATGGTTCGAAATCAATTGTAAGTACAGCTTTAATTAGTTTACAGTACTGAGATGCATATTTGTCTTAATGTTTTCATTTATATAATCCCAATATGTTCTTTCAGGATTGTCTTTTCCTACCCCGATGAGACTAAACTTTTTATGTCAAAACCGGTCGGTGCTTTGGAAGTAGCCGGAAGACACTTAAAACAATCTATTCAATTTGCCCCCACCCCGCCCTGCTAGTATTCATAATCTTGTGTTATTTGTTTTAGTTAGGGAATTGTGGTTGTGACTTTCCACACATTGCCTGTTGGTTTGAGTTAGTTCATATATACAGTATTGCTGTTGAGTGGTTTATGTGTGTGTTATATGCAGATGGTATTGTTTTATTGGACCACACTTGCAGAGGAATGAATCGCTCTCTAGGGCTTTGGAGCAATATGTAGAGGAAAATGAACTCCAAATTAACTTAAGTAAAACTAAGGTGGTGCAGTTTCATGATAGGGCGGTGGCTCGTCCTAATCTTTGGCTTTGTCGGAAAGAACTGGAATATGTGGGAAATTATATGTACTTGGGAGAGAACATTGAAGAAAAGGTGGGTTATGATTCCCTGGTAAAGGAAAGGGAAAGAAAGGCCTTCCTGCTTACAGTACTTACTGCCAAATTTGCCAGGGGAACAGCAGGATACAACATGGACAGGGTTCAGCAACTGTATAGGCAGTACTTTCGCCATTTCATGCCGTACGGGCTTGAGACGCTCTCTACTATGGACTTTAAGTGGCTGAATATCGTGGAGGGTAGGTTTTGGAGTAATATCTTATGCCTACTTTCCTATGTACCCATTTTTGTAATCGGGCTTGATACGGACCTGCCGTCTTTAGAAGGACAAGTAGCTAAAAAGAGGGGTTCTCTATATTTTAAGATATTGAAAGAACCAAGGTGCACTGTATTTAGGGCTGTGAGCCCTTTAATAGCGCAAATAGGGGCAGATAGCAAAGGTAAAATTTGGTTGGAAACTGTGTGCAAGAAGTACTTTGAATTGCTCTATTGGACTCCATACCAGTCCCAGGATTTAACCACTCTATGTTATAGATGGATATTAAAGCAGAGAACCTTAGAATGGAATATGAATTATGAGAAATAACGAAAAGTCAGAATCATATGAGGAAATATTTGAGAGCATACACAGGTTTCTAACTCCATAAAGATATTCAGCCTGATTCATGGAATTATTTGCGTGAAAAACGCAGATTTGCGCACCTTTGTGCCCGAAAATCTCTGTTTGAGGTAAGGGGATTTTCGGGCAGAAAGGCGTGCAAATCTGCGTTTTCCACGCAAATAATTCCATGAATCAGGCGGATTATCATTATCTGCCCAGTGGAGAAAGTACAGAGATTTGTGTTGTTACTTAGAATTAGCCAACTACCTGTTTTGAGTGTTACAGGTCAGAGATAAGGGATAAAATTGGAACATTGGATATGCTGAATTTGTATGGAGGGGATAGGGGAGGCCGTGGGGAGGTCTCACCCCCCCCGCAGAAAAAATGATAAAAGAAAAAGTAAAAAGAAGATTTTGTTTTTCGGTGAAATGGATTCAGTGAAAGGAATCACATACATCCTAGAAACAGTGCCTTGCTACATAAAATGCTGCTATGCATAATGCACTTTTCAGGATATGAACTGTAGTTCTGCTATATTAAGGTTGAGAATTTTTAGGATTTTTTTTAAAGGAAATCAAATGAAAATATGGTTGTAAAGATATCTAGTTATAGCCTCTAGTTTGAAAAGGGAATATAATGTTCCTGTTAATCACTATCGTAATTTGTAATATCAAATCCGTGATAACAATTTATTTGGAAGCCTAAATTTGAATTGTGAAAATTGAATTTTCTTTTATATTGGACATGTCTGTCCGACTTTTATATCACATATGTGTTGTTTTAGTATTGTATGGTTTGAAAAAGATATATTGTAAAGCTCGAAGTGTTTTGATTTACTGTATCGTTTAAATTGTATGTTGTAAAGATGTTCCATCAAACACAACAATAAAAAAATATAAAATTTGAAAAAAAAAGGAAATTGTATTCATGTGTGTTATAATATTGTATTATTTTGTGCATGAATAGGAAAAGAGTAGTTTTGGTTATGTTTTCCTTTTGTGTTTGTTTTATTTCATAAGCTGTGATGAGGATGAAATGAAATGTGTGTGCATTTAATAGCAATGTTAATAGCTGAAAAGTTTATTTGAAGCTAAATCACATTAAATTATGAATAAAAAAATAAGTATATAGTATGTCTGGATATGACGTAGGTGATGTTGAATGATTTTCGGTTTCGTTTTTATTGACATGTTTTTCTGCTGCATGTACTATTGAATTGTTTTTCTTACATGAATTGTAAATAAAACTTCAGATCTTTCCCACTTTTGTTCCCAGAATCTGGAAGACAGGGACCCCTGCCTTTCTGTGTACCCGTGCTTGGCAGAGAAGCTGGAGGGAAAAACAGACTGCACATTTGCCCCCATTTCTCCTTCACTGCTCAGATTTTACTGCCAAAAGGCAACCTAGGTTTCTGATCTTGGGTGCAAAGCTCAAGTTAGAACCCAAGAAGCATAGGGTAGGACAGAAGAGACCAACTTCTATTTTACTGAAATTAAGTTGCATCCAGTTGCTCTGTTCGTCTAGGCACTGACCTATTCTTAAGAATGATTCCTCCACCTTGCCCAGCGTGATAAACACTGGTGTGTCATCCGCCTACGAATGGAAACAGACCTTGTGTCCCTGTAAAATACCCATTAACAGGCATAAGTACAGATTAAACGGGAGATGGGGACAGTCCCTGTGGCACTCCACGAATCTGCGGAAGTGGATCTGAAAGAAAACTTTCTAATCTCAATCGTTGCTGACGGCCACTCAAAAAACACTAGAACCATCTAATCGCTTTGTCCGCGACGTTACCGATCGCGCTCAGATGCCTTAAGGCATAAATAGGCTGATAAAACGAAATGGCGGCTGCGAAAGGCACGCTGCAGGACTGCTCACATTTTTGTTAACCGACATAGCGTGTCAAACCAACACTCTGCACATGTAAGTTATCTGAACATTATGGATTATTGGATATCACCCAATAGTTAAGATAAAGTAATCCAAGTCTTAAGACCCCCCCCCTTTGTTAATGGACTATCATTTTGCAGTGGGATTTCCAAATAGACCAGTTGAACATGAGAATTGGCATCATGGCCAAAGATTGAATTGAAACCTTTCATATCACTAATATCAGGTAAGGGATGGACAATTCTCATATTAATCATTGCTTTTGGGCCAAATCAGGCCTTTATTTGCTATGGGGTTTATCATATATATTTTTACATATAGTGAATATTTGTAGACAATCCAAGAAAGATAGAAGCTCTGAGATGGAGAGGATTCTCACTGTGAGAAACAACAAACAAAGTTTATTGGGGACATATTGTGAACAGTTATGTCACAACAACAGTGTATACATTTTGTTTTAACAACAATGGAGCATGCCAGGCACTTGCTACCTCAATCTTTATTCTAAGAGATGTCTGCATTTCTACATTTCTCCTAAGATTGTTTGCAGAGCTGAATTTGAGCAAACCTTAGTGGGTCCCACTATCAGAACAGAAGAGAAAAAATAATTCTTCTTTGACATGACTATAGAACACTATCAGTATAATTCATTAACCTATCCACGTACTAATATTTTGAAGGGTTAACTCCTAACAAGACATGTAAGTGGATTCACATTAAGGAATAGAATTCACTTTCCTTTTGTCAATTAACAATTAGGACACTTCAACTGGGCCTAGAGAGTGACCCCAGTAACAGGTTAAAAATGAATGCACTAAAACAATATTGAGTTTTTCAACCTTTTGAGACAATCATGTAACAAATCAGAAGGGCTATTTGAAATCAACGCCTCAAAGCCACTTTGGTATCAATTAAGGTTCACTTGCCTTCAAGAGTTTTATAAAGGCATGATTGGTGTTGGGTTGTTGTTTGGCACTATAAAACTCACAAGTTGGAGGCTATGAGCCTCAAATTACTAAGATCCTGTATAAGAGATGAACTGATTCTTTTGGATTGTTTCACCTTTTTTTCTTCCATTTCTCTTCCTTTCCCCATCAGGTTTTCCCTTTCTACTTGTTTTTTCTGCATTTTGCATCTGTTGTACATGTAGTTTTTGATGTGGCTTAAACTATGACCATTTGTTACTATGAAATGGGTTTACACCACTTTAATGTTAATGTGGATATTACTCCGAATCACGTTGTTTTCTTTGTTTGAACTATCACCTTATTGGTGATCTGTATATAATTCATGTGTAACAATGTTGGATCTGTTGAACACGTAGTTCCCTTTCTCCTAAAGATCCTAGACAAAGCAGCTTACCTGCAAGTCCAGCAGTTTCTTGAATCTAATAACCTTTTCGGCCTCCGTCAGCCAGGCTTCCGACCTGGCCACTGAACCGAAACAGCTCTGCTACACCTTAAGAACCAAATGGACGACATCAGAGATTCGGGCAAACCAGCCCTACTCCTACTTCTTGATCTGTCGCCGACATTTGACCTCGTCGACTACAAAACCCTCTGACACCACCTTTCCTCCTCGGCCAACTTCTCCCCCAACGCCATAGCCTGGGTCACCTCTTTCCTCCAGGATAGAGCCATCAGAGTCTTCTCAGACCAAGCATGCGTTCTCCTAAATATCATACAATGCAGAGTCCCACAGAGCACATGTATATCACCCACCCTCTACAACATATTCACTAGGCCACTATTCAACACCCCTGACTCACTAGGCATCACTTACACAAACTATGCTGACGACACGCACGTCCTCCTGCCACTTTCCGCTGACTACGAATCTGACACCAAAACCCTAAACACCATCTACTCCACCACCCAAACTTGGATGGGTGAAAACTGGCTATGCCTAAATGTGGACAAAACAGAGCTACTCCTAAATGGGTCCCCGGAAACCCCTAGAAAGCTTGACAATCAATACAGTACATTCACTATCGACAAAATCTGAGTCTCCCAAGCGGTCAAAACCTTCGGTGTATACCTTGACTCCAAACTCTCCATGACCAGGCAAGTGAATGCCATAGCATCCGCAGCCGCCTAACGCTCCAAACTCCTCAACGCAACCACGCCCTTCTGCCTAACCATTGCCAGAGCCTTAATTGGGTCCCAACTTGACTACTGTAATGCCTTCCTGGCTGGCACCTCCACAAAAAACAATGAAAAAGTATAAACTGTCCAAGACAATGCTCTGCGGGCTAACATCCGCATCTACAGAAGGGACCACACAGCTGCCATGAAGCAAGCCCAATGGCTCCCCATTAGAGAAAGGGTTGTCTTTAAAACACCTATCCTTGCACATAAATGCATCCACAATACGGCCCCTCAGTACCTCACACAAAGAATCACTAAACCTCACACAGACAGACCTACCAGAACCCCATACTCAAACTGAATCACAGTGCCCAAGGTACTCCGAGCAAAGGCTGGAGGCTCCAGTTTCCCTTTCATTGCTGCTACACAATGGAACTCTGTGCCTCCCCACCTCAGAGGAACAGAAACCCACCTAGCCTTCCGCAAGGCAATTAAAACAATGCTGTTCATCTGAAACCCAGATGACTTTATATGACTGTATATGCCTCATGACCTAAACCTCTCTAACTACTGTACGCTGTATGTTTGGAACTCAACTTTGCCGCACCGACGCTAACCTGCTGGCAAAGTGTTTCTACCTGTAACTAAGACACTCTCCATGTAATAGCGCCTCGATGCCTCCGGGCTGTTAGTGCGCTTTATTAATGTAAAAAATAAAATGAAATAAAATAAAAGAAGGAACAAGTTACTTACCTGTAACTGCTGTTCTCCAGCATGGGTCTGGCATGGATTCACATGCTCATGAATATTCCCCGTCGTCAGGCTGGGAACCCTCGGTAAAGAAAAAATCAGTTTCAGTTTCGTTTCTGAACTGTCTTTCTTCTACTAACCAATCATTCATCTCTGGGTCATAGTGCCCCCAGCCAGTGACTGCCCTCTACCTAAACCCCTCTGCTGGCAGCCATCTTGAGATTTGGTAGCACGTAAAGTGTCAGTAGGACCAAGAGAAGAGCCGCAGAGGGGTTGGAGGGAGGGTTTGCATGTGAATCCATGCCAGACCCATGCTGGAGAACAACAGTTACAGGTAAGTAACTTGTTCCTTCTCCAGCATGGGGTCTGGCATGGATTCACATGCTCATGAATACAAGCAGTACACACATGCACAACCACAGGAGGTGGCAAGGCTCAACATTACGCATTTCAACAACTCAGTATTAAGCATCTCTTACCTCTACACCAGGCTCACTTTCAAGCGAACAGGTTGCGTTGCACTGCCTGGCCGACTCTGGACTCCTCCCTGGAATACCGGTCGACGCAGTAGAATCTCGTAAAGGTGTGTGTCGACCTCCATGTAGCAGCCCTGCAGATGTCCAGCAGGGGCACACCAGACAGGAACACCATAGTAGCAGCGATCGCTCTGGTCGAATGGGATCTCGGACGGCCGGGCAACGGTCGGTTTGCCAACCGGTGACAGTGCATGACGCAGCCGGAGAGCCATCTGGAAACGGAAGCCTTCGAGAGGGCCTTCCCTTGGTTCACAGGTCCAAAGTTCACTAACAGCTGTGATGTCTTCCAAAAACTCTTCACGTAGAACTTTAGCGCTCTAGCCACAACCAGCAAGTGCAAAGTCCTCTCGCCCAGCGGCGAAGGCGACAGGAAAAAAAAAGGTAACACCAAGGGCTCATTGAGATGGAAGTCCGATGGCACCTTCGGCATGATGGAGGGGTGCTTCCTCAGCACTACCCTCGTCTCGTGGAATGTCAGATATGGAGGTTTACGGGAGAGGGGCTGGTTCTCTCCCACTTGCGTGCAGAGGTGATGGCCACAAGAAACGCTGTTTTCCACGATAGGAAACTTCAACGGTGCCGAATGCAGTGACTCAAATGGTGGGCCCATGAGCCTGGGCAGCACCACGCTGAGCTCCCACGCCAGGGCCGGAGTCTTCACCGGCGGGAACGAGCGGAACAGTCCTTTCATGAACTCCTTCACCAGGCTGTGAGACCACAGCGACGACCACCCCGGAGTTCTGGGGTAGCCGGAGATAGCCGCCAGATGGATCTTGATGGAGGCATGTGCCAGCCCCACCTTGGCCTGCGACAGCAAGTACAGCAGCACTTGAGGGGCCATAATCCATAGAGGGTTGATCTGGCAGATAACCTCTTCCATTTATGCCGATAGCACTTAAGAGCCGAGGATGCCCTGGCCTTTTTAAGGACCTCCCTGCAGTTCGCCAGGATACCGTATCCTCCAAACTCTAGTGCTGCAGGAGCCAGGCCTGCAGGTTCAGCGATCCTGGGTAATGATGTAGGATGGCGCCTCCTTCCCTGGCGAGAAGCTCTATGTCTGTCGACAGTTTGACTGGGGGGGACGCTGACAAGTCCAGAAGGTCCGGGAACCATATCTGCCTCTGCCACGCCGGTGTGACGAGAATCATCCTGCACCGAGACCGTCTGAGTTGACTGATGAGTCGCAGAAGCAACGGCAACGGTGGGAAAGCATACAGAAACAGGCCGTCCCAGGGGAAGGAGAATGCATCGCTCATGCTCCCCGGCTGGAGAAACCTGCTGGCGAACCTCCGGCACTTGGTCTTCTTCGCTGTCACGAAGAGATCTATCTGGGGATTGCACCATCGTCTAAATAGCAGATCCACTTGATCCTGCCAGAGATCCCACTCGTGGCACGAGTGCAGCTCCCTGCTGAGTGAGTCGGCGACGGTGTTCTTTACTCCTGCCAGGTGGAAGGGTACCAGGAACATCCCGTGGGCAACGGCACAGTGCCACAGATCGTGCGCTTCCTTGGATAGGGCTGGGGATCTGGTGCCCCCTTGCTTCCGGATGTAGAACATCGTGGTGGTGTTGTCGGTGAAGACCCTCACCACCTTGCCCTTGAGGAAAGGGAGGAATGACATGAGGGCCCAGAACACGGCTCGCAGATCCAGGACGTTGATGTGTAGTGACCTCTCCTCCAGGAGCCAAAGACCTCTTGCGTGGAGATCTCTGGTGTGCGCTACCTATCCTTCCAGGAAGGCATCCGTCGTCACCGTTTCCGGATGTGTCGGGGTCTGAAAGTCCATACCCGCCGCTAGATGCGCGCGGTTGCCCCACCGCCGGATCGATTGGCGGAACATCCCGCTGAGGGAGATCTTGTCTTGGAAACTGCCCGCTGCTTGCCATCAACGGGCGTCGAGGAACTCCTGCAGTGGTCGCATCTGCAACCTGCGTAGGCGCACGATGCCGAGTAGGGACTTGATGGACCTCACCCTGGCCATGTCCATCGTCAACAGCTGTTGTACCTTGCCCAGGATGGCCTTCGTCCTTTCCTCTGACGGTCAAGCCAATCGCGCCACTGTGTCGAGTCTGGCTCCCAGGAACAGGGCGTCTTGCGACGGTACCAAGTGGGATTTCGCAAAGTTGATTGAGATCCCAGATCTGTGAGCAGTCGGACTGTCTTCGCCGTGTGATCAACGGCGAGTTCTCTTGACTTTGCTCGGATGAGACAGTCGTCCAGGCAGGGGTATACGTGGATCCCCTGCAGGTGCAACCGCGCTGCCACCTGTGCCAGGCACTTGGTGAAGACCCTTGGCGCCGACTTCAAACCGAAGGTTAGGGCCTTGAACTGGTAGTGTCACCCTTGGACTACGAATAGTAGGAACTTTCAATGTCCTTTGTGTATTGGGATGTGGAAGTAGGCATCCTCCAAGATCAGCGACGATAGGAAGGTGCCCCCCTTCAGTTGTCCCAGCACGTGCTGAAGGGTGATCATCCAGAACTTCTGGGACTTGATGTATTTGTTGAGGCGGCGATGGTCCAGGATGGGTCGCCAACCGCCGGTCTTCTTTCAGACGACAAAGTACCGCGAGTATACTCCGGAGCCTGGAGCCTCTTGGGGACAAGTTCTATTGCACCCTTTTTAAGCATAGCTCGTACCCCCAGAAGTAGCTCTGGCACATGGTTTTCCTTCCTGGCTACCGGTGCTAGACGGGGAGACTTTCTTTGGAATTCCAGAGTGTGCCCGTGTGCCAGAGCATCCAGCACCCAACGGTCGGTGGAGATGGACTCCCACACGGTGACGAACTTTGCCAGCCGGGGTGCTTGGGTGGGGGCCCAACGTTACGGCCGGTTCAATCTTGCTTCGCCGAGGCCTTGCCGCCTTGGCCTCCTTGGCGACGACGCCGATGTCCTCCGGCCTTGCTGCTGCCTCCGTAGGCCTCCTGTGACGATGAGCGGGCCGCTTGGCGGTACAACGCAGAACCACCACCAAATCCTTTGGAGGCATCTTGAGACTTACCTCCGGGGGTCCGAAAGGACGGCCGTCGTTGATGGAGAGAACCCAAGGCCCGGGCCGTCTCAGTGTCCGCCTTGATGGCCTGCAGTGACTCGTCTACTGCCTTGCCGAACAGGTTGTTCCCGTCGAAGGGCATGTCCAGTACCCTGGTCTGAACGTCCTGATGGAAGTCTGTGGCCTTGAGCCACCCGCACCGGCGGAGGCAAACGCTGTTGCCCATCTGGAGAAAACCGGTGTCGGCGATGTCCGTGGCCACGATGGTGTGGTCCGACGCCACCTCGCCTTCCTGTAGGATTTCAAGGGCCTTCGCCCACTTGTCGTCTGGCAGGAAATCCAGGAGGGGAGCGATCTTGAACCACAACTCCCTGTTGTAGCATGCAACTATCGCAAGGGCGTTGGCCGCTTTGATGGTCGTCGCCGCCGCCAAGATGACTCGTCGTCCAATGGCGCCCAGCTTCTTCCCCTCGCCGTCTGGTGGGGAAGTGGAAGTTGACACCGTCGCCCCTGCTGATTTCTTCTTGGCCGCCGCGGAGAGCACTGAATCCGGGGACGGCTGAGCTCTGAGGCACATCGGGGTGGAATCTGGGACCCGGTTCTTCTCATACCGGTCCCTCTTCGCAGGAGCCATGGATGGGTTCTTGAGCAGCGATAGTCCCTCGTCCCAGATGTCGTCCAGTAACGGAACTGAGAGGACTGTCTTCCTCTTGGACTCCCGTCATTGGTAGAGGAAACCCTCCTTCTTCTGCTCTTCGGGGCAAAACTGGAAAAGCTCTGATGCCCTGGAGATTATGGCGGGGAAGGAGCCAATTTCGTCGAGAGGGGAGGCCCGGGCAGGGGGGGTGAGAGATCCATCCCATCATCACCACCATCATCGTCCATCCCCATCGTCGCCGTTCCCGTCTCATCCCTCGGTGGAGGGGAAGGAGGTGAAGGCTGGAAAGGAGGGGGAGGATGGATTCACCTCTGCTTGTTCGGTGGGCTCCCTGACGGTCCAGGTGCCGCTGGATCGTCCGCTGGGGGGTAAGTGCAACCTTGTCCTTATCTCCGTACACAGGGTCTGGATAGCCATCAAGATAGCTCCTGAGTTGTCCTGTGGCATAGGCATCGGTTGCGACGGGAGCGACGGCTGGGGCATGGGATCTTTCGTCTCCTCCACGGCCCGCTGTTCCTCGTTGGCTCCACCATTGCTCTCTATCTAGGTCCGCCTCGTCGGGATCCCTCCCGTTGGACCGGACTTACTCGAGCTTCTTGTCCAGGATCTTTTTGACACCAGCCAACTCATCTTCGGAGGTGGTATCTGTGTCTGTTATGGCTACCGTGCCCCACCCTCTTTCTCGTCCCGGGGTTTTACAGGGGTCTTCTCGATAGGTTGAAAAGATGATTCCCTCCAGGGTGGCAGGGAAACTCTAGACCCAGAAGTCGATTCCACTGGGGTAGCCTCCACAGGCTTCGCCAGGGCCGCCACGACTCCTTCAATCGAGGCCTTCGTCGGGTGAATCAGGGCCTTCACGACTGTGGCCACATCTGGGGTCTGCACCGTAGAAGGAGGGTCACCGCCTCATCCCCCCTCCCCCTTGGCTTTCTCTATCGGGATCGACTGGGGCTTCTCCCAAAGCTTACCCAGGTTCTCCGACTTCCTTTTCCCCCCGAGCCAGAGCGTTGGCTCGTGGTTGATGGCGTCAGGGACATCACGCCCTGCCTGGCAGCCGAGGAGCCCGAACCAAAGGCGCTCCCGGTGCCCGCAGACTCGCGGTGCTTTGCCTTATGTTTGGCCCCCATCGCCAGAGCGCCCTCAAAGGTCTTAGAAGACTGCTCGGACATCATCTTCTCACCTGTTGCTGGGCTCTTCCCTTCCAGCTAGCTAGTGAGTCGAGTCTGACTGTCTTTCAACGTCCAGGCGGACATGGTTTTACAGAACGCGCAGTCCTCCTCCACGTGAGACTTGTCGTTGTGAAGACAGTAGAGGCACCTGGAGTGCTCATCCTCCTTTAAGACATGCTGCAATCCACATCCAGGGCAGTTCCTAAACAGCTTGGATCCAGTAGGCGTTGTGTCTCCTTTGTCCAGGGCCATGTCCACACTTTCAGGAGTATGGGATGGGGAAGGTGGAAGAAGGGGCAGGGACTCAGGAAACTGTATATCAGACAATGAACTACATTGCCCAGCAGCCTTTGGGACCTTTTGTAGTTCTGCCGTGCGCACGTGTGGCCAGCTGACATTCATTAGTACAGCTTATTAAGGGCCAACGGCACACGGCAGGTGTGGCTTATGTTGTGTTTGGGGCAAAGCCATGCAAGCGAGTTAGGAGACGTCAGTACAAGTATTCATCTATCTTTCTTTCCCTGGAATCTTAGCGCGGCGATCGGAGTATACGTGGGATTCCATGTCGGGTGCTCTGTCCTGTTGAGCGAACCCCTTCATCTTGCAGCGGTGGAGGAAGGACTTGCGCTGCTGCTACGGGCTACTGCAGATTACGTCTGGGAAGGCCGGCAAGCTTCCCGGACGAAAGATAAGTGTTGACCTTCATGTTATGTAAACCGCTGATGCTTGGGTCATTATATTTTCTTTATTTTGCGCAGAGGCCATAATGTTGACTGACATTTCATGCGAACGCTGGTTTATAGGTTATGCGCATGATGCTTTGAGGGGGAAAAGTATCTCATGCTACCTAGGTTGCCTGGAGTGTAGGTACTTCAGCACATGAGGCGCTCACGGGGCGCATTGCCTTACCAAGTCACAGTGAAGTGAACTGGGTTATGCAGAGTGAGGCAAACAGTAACTGTGTCTGTTCCATGTCTAAAACATGTTCATGTTGCATGTTTTGTAAATGTGCAAACGCTTGCCCATTGGGCCATTTGTGATGTTTTTTCATGTTGGGAACATCACCCATATACATGTTTCATCTTGCTTGCTTATATGTAATCCATTTCATTGTATGTTCTTGGATGCCTGTATCAAGAGGTACTAGACAATAAGTGGTCAGGAAAACACTATACAACAAGGTCTTTATCTAGGGGATCGATGCAGTGCTGGAAGAGGTGTTTATGATCTCTGTGAAGTTATCAAGGTATTAGAGTAGGGTTTTTCTCCTGTTACTACCCCAGTCCTATCCACATTAGGCATTTCCCTAATACTCTCCTGTGTTCCTATCTTCCCTTCCCCGTCCACAACCTCTCAATAACCCTCTTCCCCCATTGGCTCCCACGTGGTGTCCTGTTGTTGTATATCAGGTACCTGTGCCAACCACGGGTGGAGGGTCGACTTCATTCGGCTTCTGTGGTTTGGGGGAGGGTGTCGACAACTCTCACCCCATTATTGTGTTCACGCCTTTGAAACACGCGGGGTAGGCCTCAAAGATCTTCTGGAATCCTCCAAGAAGAGAAACTCGACGAAAATGTGCCCTTGAGGGGCGTAGAAAAATTCCAAAACGGGTCCCCGTTGATTGGAAGAAGAATAGGTGGAGTTTGATGCTGGAATTGACCGAAAAATAAGAGAAAACTCTTAGGAAAAAGGCAGAACGCAGTAAAAGCTCGAGAGCTATACCACGAGGACTTCCAACACTTGAACGTGCAGTAAAAATCTGAAGATGGCTGTCAGAGGAGAGGCTTAGGTAGAGGGCAGTCATTGGCTGGGAGAAGTATGATCCAGAGACCAGTTATTGGTTAGTAGTAGAAAGACAGTTCAGAAACAAAACTGAAACTGATTTTTTCTTTACCGAGGGTTCCCAGCCTGACGACGGGGAATATTCTTGAGCATGTGAATCCATGCCAGATCCCATGCTGGAGAATATATTGTTTCTATTAATCAACTTTGACTTGTGACATGTTAACAGCCCTGATGAGGACTGGTTAAAGGTCGAAACAAGTGTCGGCTGGTTATGTGTAGTAAACCTAACATTGTTGAAAAAGCTTAGAGGCTTAGTGTATCAATTTCAACTATGTGTAATTTAAACATGATGCTTCAAGAATTTTTAATAACCAATTGGTATTAGACTTCGATATGATTTGACAATTGGAAGTTAAGGTTCACATGGATCACTGCTAATCAGAGTATTCTTGTTTTTGTTTGCCCTTGGGCTGAGGTTTATAGCGAGTATCCGTGCAAGTACCCCACAAGTGAATAAATATACAAAATCAATTATGTCACTCTAGAGAAACAGAATATGTAGTTCGCTCAACTCAATAACAGCCCTGTGTTGCTTTTTAATCAAAGCTTAAAAGTTTCACCTAGCGTAGAAAGAAGGGGGTCCCAAATATACCAGCCACTGAGCTGTTTTATTGGTGGCTAGGTGTAAATATTTGCCACAAGCATGTTATTGTGACCGAGCGAAGCAAGGAGCACGAACCAATGAAAATTGGCTTGTGGGTTCGAGTGGGATTTTTCCCCCTCCCGTGAAAAAATATTTTGAATAATGGGTTAAAATGGAGCAACGTACAGCACACTTTCTGTGAGAAATTGGGTAAAAGGCCAGACAGTTTGCAATCGGTTTTGTAGGGTAACCCATGAACAAAATACGATAGATGCAAGTCACCAAAAGTGCACGGGAGCCCAATGCATCTTTATGCCTTTACCCACAATACATGCCAGTGTAAAAAACATTTTCATGCTGGCTGTGCCCACACATTTCCAAGCTGGCACCACCAACATATGCCAGTATTCCTATATACTCATGTTTGCTTTGCGTATAATGGATTGGCAATTAAAATTTCATGCCACAATAAGAAAACATGTTAAACGTGGTTCCAGTGTAGGCCAGTCTAGAAAGGTAAGAACATGTATCACTCTTGCTTTTGTAAAGGCCCATCCCCGTCTTAGCACGTGCAGTACAAATAAATAGACACACCCCAACGGGGAATGAGACTAAGAGAACAGGTTGCGAGAGTTAGTCTTTTTATCAAGAATTGGCATCCAGAGAACTCTACTGCCCAAGAGCGCTCTGGCAAACAATACACTTACAATTGAATATAAGGGGAGAAAACATCATAAGTGATGTCAGACAGGAATGTGACAAAGTACATCGTGGTTGGACACAAGCTTGTGCTGTATAGGCGCATATAGGTGCTACTCCTCCGTGGTTGGCTGCTGGGCTGGCAGGAGGGTGAGCGTCATGTGGTCCATCTGTCTGTGTCCAAGCGGGGTTGAGGGTCAGGTTGCTGTGAGGCAGGGTGGCCGCTAGCTAAGCTAACATAATACACTACAATAAAACATGCACTAAATAATAGTCATTGCAACTCCTTTGAACAAATCATCATGAACCTATAAATTGTATTTGTGTAATTGCACCATTACCTATTGGGACTTATATGGGGTACCAGGTTAAGGGTCTTGACCAATATGATAACAATGATTGTGGGGTGGGTCTGGACTTATCAAAGAGGCTGGGAGGGGGAAGTAGGTGTTTGTTAGTTGTAGGAGGCAATATACTGTGACAGAGCTCTGATTTTAACTAAGGGCATGCTGGGATGGGCTTCATGGCAGGGTCACATATCTGGTACATCAAGAGAATACCTTGCAGAGACACAGGGTTATACTGGCAGTAATTTTCCAACAGCGAGGGTGAGGGGGCACGGGCAGGTTTGTGGAGATGGATGAGCTGCAAGGCTTGGCTCAGGCCGGTTCACACACGGAACAGTGATCTCAGAGGAAGAGCGAGATGTTACATTTGTTTTTTGTTGCAATTGCCTCCGGCCCGAGCGTGAGAATGGAGCTGCGAAACCATCAGACACAGTGAGAAAAGGTGGGGGCCCTGTGCGCGGCACTGCTAAGGGGAGAGAAGCCTTTTCGTATTATCGCAATGAGGCTAGTTAAAAATATGGAGTCGATGGTGCACAAAATGGATGGCACGTGTCTTGCGCAACAGCCCCATCTACGCCAATGCCAGCATAAGGCCGATATTAACATAAGGGCGATGGAGACGCCCCCCACGATTGGAAGATCACATGGTTCAAGCTGTACTGAATGTATGGCGGGGGCCCAAACGACCCCTCACTCCCACACATTCCCCCCTTTCGTTACATCTAAAGTAACAAACTATTTATTATTCTTATTCTCATTTTGATAATACTCTGCTTCCGAAACCGCTTCATCCCAAGCAGGTGTTCCTTTTATTGGCATCCATGCCCAAACATACTCTCCTTAAACTATGGCCCTTCCGTGCATATTCATCTGGGGTGCCTGTCATACATATTCCTCCATCCCATCCAGGTCCACTGACACTTCCCTGTACCATTGCAGCTCCCTTGGTTCTTTTATGGTGGTGTAATATAGATTATCGACCCTGTCCCCATTCTGGCGATATACAGATGTCATGCAATACCTTGGTGGGTTAGTGTTAGGGCGAATTATTATTTTATGGCTAATTTCCCTCACCTAGTGAGTCCCCCAGCAGCTTTGCTGGATTTCTGGAGTTTATCTTTTCCACTTGGTAAGAGTGTGAGACTTTTTCCCACTCTTACCTGTGTTTTTCCATGTGTATTTCTATTGTGTGATCTTGGTCTCTGGAAAACACCACTCCACGAGCCCCAGTTTTGTATGTGTTACACAGCACCTTCAGTGCACTAACACAGGGTTGTCTTTGAGACTTCCCTCTGACTCCATTTTTCTGGGGCTGACTACCGCCCCCCAGAAATAGCTAAAGTTGCCATTAACTTTACATAGTCACTTTAAAACTACAGACCCAGTGCACACCATCTTACATGGAGTACTGGAAAGAGGTAATTATTATCCCTTTTTGTCTATGGCTCTCTGAGCTTTGTTTTGATCTTTTAACATTTAGACTTAGCTGGTGGCAGTGGTATCTACCCTAACTTTTCTACCGCGGTTATATCACATAAATGTGGTATTGTTCCAGGCTATTATAGTAGCCTCGAACATAAACCCGCTTGACCAAATGTTCCTTCGTTTGACTGCGGTCGGGTTTATTCGGCATTTCTTTTTGTTAAAGTCCTTCTTGGGTTTTACTTTGCGCGGCAAACCAGTTTTGCCTTCTTTGTGCACCGTCTTTTGGCAGGCTTCTGCAAAGAAGCCCTCCTCTTGGCGCCTGGGTGTCTAGGTGGGCTGAATGTGAGGGAGGGGTGTAGTCGCCCCCTGCACAGGGTATCCTAGGAAACCCAAGTCGCACTTTGCCATGATTGGCTGAGGTGGTTGTCCGGGCCAGACAACCCCCCTGCTGCGTGATTGACAGCCAGGCTGTGTGACTGGGGGATTTTGCATAAAAGCCAGGACTCTTGGGCTGGAAGTCAGAGTGGCCACTGGAACTGCAAGGAACTGAAGAGAAACAGGGAAGAAGACAGCTGCTGCAACTACCCCGTCCCGGTGAAGCCCTGCTGCAGTCCTGAGCGATCTACCCTTCTACGACCAGAGAAGATCCAGTCCGGAGTCTTCTTCCCTTGAGCCTGGTGGGGTGAACCAGCTCATCTCCCACAGCCAGAGGATCCTTTTTGTGGTCGAAATCACTGCACACTGCTGTAATGGTCCAGATAGCCATCTGAAGAGCCTCTCCTGTTTTAAAGCAGCGCACCTTTTATTCACCGTCGCTGCTGCTGGCCTCATCCCTGGGTAGTGCAACTCACTCCAGACGTCGTCCTTCTTGTCCCCACGGCTGAAGCTCCAGGAACTGTGAGTTTGTGGAAAACTACCAGGACAACGCTGTGCCACCAGCTTCTCCAAAGAATAAGGTACTGTGTCCGACTTCGAGGAACTAGGGTGAACCATTTTCTCTTCATCGAAGGCTTGTCCTTGTCTTCTCTCCTTCTTTTGCTTCCTCTTTTGACAATATCCAAGTACTCCTGGCATCATTTAATCTTAAGCTATCTGACTGTGTGATCCTCGACAACAGAAACCCTGTTCCACCTAACACTGGCACAGGCCTATAGACTTACCTCTGGGTTAGAAAGTGTTCTCTGATTCTGTCTGCCTTGACAAAAGTATTGCTGATAATTTTTGCCCCCAACTCTCTTTTGGTAACTCAGGTGCTAAGTGTGGTTTTACCCTGGTAACATTTCTTCCCGCGGATACGCGTATCTTTAGTAAGACCGAACTGTCATTACTGTCAAAAAGTGATTGCTTATGTATTCCCGGTAACGTCTTTTGTTTCACAACACCGGTCCGAAAAACCATAAGGTACTTACCTTGAGTTGTATTCTCCAAAGTGAATTGGTTGTGTGTAGTGTATTTTACGTGTGGTTTTAATTTAATAGAGGTGAAGTATTTTGCAAATAGATGGTCAAAAATACATTTATTTTTACTTTTTAACCAAAACCCTTGAGTCAGTGTTTGCTTGAGTCACAGTAATTGTGGTCCTTTGTGTAATCTCTACTACTGCTCATTTGCCACTTTAACAGTGTAGTACAGGCTTGCACCAAAGGTGAACTTGTATTGCCACTTGTAGTCTTAATTGTGTGTAGTGGTCCCTAAGGGCACTGCACAGGATTCTGCCTAACAGTTAGGTTCCCCAGTTTGCATTTGTGCATCTATCATAGTAACCACCGTTGTCTGTCGGCCCATCGTTACCATCATCATTGTTGAGTTAGGCATAGATTTTGCAAAGCATCGGATACCTAGTTGGCACACACAGAAAAATAGTAAAATAAAAACTATGACAGGAAAAAAAAATGTCATCACGGTGTTGAACCAGGACGGTAGCCAGTTGAACATATTGTCAAACCAGTTGCTTGGCTCTATTCCTCCTTCTTTCGACAGCCTCTCCACTAGGCTGTCTACTGCTGAGATCACGTGGGAGAGGGTCCTATCATTTGCATCTTTAGAAGATACAAATGTACAGCATGCGCTCCCGATTTTCCGGCAAACACCTTGATCACATTAAATCCCTCTTCAGTGTCGTTGGCCAGTTGGATCAGCTCCCAGCAGACGATCTGTAACCATTTGGCGTTTGTTCGAGCCTGGAGTCCTGCCGTCAGGAGGGAAGCAAAGAATGTCTCGGCAGAATTGAAAAGTTTGTATTTTGTTGGAATCACAGCGAGGAGAGCGGATGATTCGTTGGAAATGTAGTTTGATGGCCGCTTTTTGCGGGAGAGTCTGTCCTTTAGGTCACTTTCTGACAGCAGATCATGTGAAGGGGGTTCTGTTATTGCTAGTTGGGGCGCTGCCGATTGCCCTGCTGCCGATATGCCAGCCAAACTTTTTCCTCCTTGGATGTGGCTTTCTGGGATCACCATCAGAACTGAATGCAGGGTGGCCAGGGCGCAAGTACCTCTCCATGATGCTGGCAGATGCAGGTAGGCTTGTTTGCCAAAGACCCAATACATGACCATTAACGCAGCTGTACCTTTTTTCATACCTGGAATAATTATTGTTTTTTGTTATTTTTTAAACTTTTTATTGTTTTATAAACAACACACCAACTTTACTAACTTTTAGGACATTCACATATATGCATCACACAATTATTGTCACATATTTTGCATCACAGTCCACCATGCACACACCCCTTTAACTCGAGCCCCTACTTCGATACCTCAGGATTAGTTCCTTAGGGTTTTATCCCCCTCATCATTCTCGAGCGTCTCATCTTCGCCAAGTTCAGCGTGAGAGAGTCCCGCCATCATGGCCACCAGTTGTCTCAACGCTATCAGGGGTCCTGCCTCCGCCTCCCCTCCCCTAGTGACTGCTTCATACCATGCCGCCGTCTCCGCCTCTGCCCATTTCAGGAGGTCGGCCCACCACACCTCCATTCTGGGTCTTTGGGCCGCTTTCCAGCCCATTGCAATTCTCAGTTTGGCCAAGATGTAAGCTAGGTCTTTCATCTTACTGATGTGCCCCAGGTTGCTTGGTCTGACAAAGCCACCCAGCATACATGCCCATACTGACTCCACCTCCAACTGAATCCCCTTTTTGGACAGACGTTGTTGAACCTCCATCCAGAATCTGCCCACCTCCGGGCATGCCCAGAACATGTGGATAATCCCGGCCTCCACCTACCCACACCTGCGGCACTTCTGTATCACCGAGCTTCCAAACCTGGCAATTCTGCTAGGGGTCATATATGCCCTGTGGGTGACGTATAACTGGACCTGCTGTAGCCACGCATTCCGGGATACCTTCTTATGATACCTCTGGGCCCTCTCCCATTCTCCCGCCTCATCCTCACAATCACGCCTCAGTTGGAGTAACTCCTTGCCCACCCTGGTCATCAATAATTGTTAGGCAGAAACCTGTGCAGTTCCCTTAGGGACCACTGCAAAAGGCTTAAGACTACAGGTTTTGGCAGTAAACCCAATTGGTAGCAGTCTGTACCACCCAGATTTACCTGGTAGCTGTGGCTGAGCAGCCAGACTTCTCTCAAGAAGAGAGAGGCAGTATATAGAGTATACAAGATAGGTACCCAAAATACAGTAGCACAAGCAAAGACTGACCAGAGCTTTGGTATCAAGTATATAATTATTTATTTAAACACACACTTAGAAACACTCTAGCACTATTATTATAAGTAAGTTCAAAAACACAATCACTATTATCATATTTACACCCCTTATTCCTTATTAGACAAGTCTTAGTTAACACCACTTATTTCCAGACAGAGGTGAGCGCTTAACTAAAGATGGCACTCCAATAGGTTTAAGAAAAAGGGAGGGAAAAGGCAGAAATTAAGAACAGCACACAACACAATCCTTCAGAAGCACTTAGCAAGGCAGGAAAGTCAAAGTCTACTTGTGAGCAAACAATTCAGAGGCCAGGCTCCCTCTTGGAGAGAGTAGAACACCAATGCGCCCCAGATCACACAGTTTAAAAGGCTTGGAGAGTCTTGCAGAGAGTTCTGAAAGGAATCAGTTCAGTTTAGAAAAGTTCAGTTAGCCAGCCTAGGACCAACCCAAGTGGTAAGTTGAGGCTTTAAGCGTCACCCCACACAGACCGTTGCGAGGGAGGCCAGGCGGACAAAGTACCTTTAAAGTGGAGAGGATCCTCCAGCGGGGGCAGTTGTTCCTGGCAGCGGGTGCAAGTCGCGGCGTCGTCCAGAGGAAGAGATGATCTCGAAGTGGAGGCCGGCTGAAGGTCGTTGCACTGCCAGGGAAGAAACCAGCCGCGGAGTTCTCCGGTTAAAAAGGTATTATTTTATTCCGTTTTATTCACGGTAGTGGAGAAAACTTGGTATCCCGGTTGCCGGGGTGCTTGGCACAGGCAAGGCGGCCACGAGATGATCTGGGAAGGCAAAAAGGCGGGCAAACTGGTTATCCCCACCAGTCAAAGGAAGAAGACTCTTCGGATTGAAGATCTCCTCTGTCGTCGGGAAAAGTGGTGAGACGGTTCAGCAGGGCTCCACCGGTGGTGTCGTCGTTGCAGGTCGGCTCAGCTTCTCCCTCTTCGGATTCTTTGGTCCTGTGGCGATGTCTGAAGTCCCAGTCCCCAAAGCCCTGCTTTTATGCAGAAAACCCCCATTCATCAGTCCTAGCTGTCACTCAAACATGCTAAGTGGTGAGCCGGGCCGCTCACTACTGGGCCAATCACACCAGAGTGCGACTTGAGTTGCCGAGGCAACTCAGTCCAGGGTGCCTAAACCCCCTCCCATACCCCCTGTGGTACCCAGACAGAGTGGCACCACTTTTGGAGGCTTCTATGGAGAAGCCTGCCAAAATGTGGAACAAAGGGCTCGACTTGGGTTGTCATAGGAGTCATAGAAGCGAACACAAACGCCAGTTTTGCCAAAAAAATACCAACCAGTGAATTTATATTAATTTAATAAACCGGCAGTATGTTCGAGGCTATATTAAAAAGTGGTAGCCTCGAACAATGGGAAAATCCCATAGGAATATATTTGCGGTCTAATATAAAAAGTAGTATCCACTGCCACCAGCCAAAACTCGCTCGGGGGTAACTGGACAGTGCCCCCTCGAACAACAGACCCCAGGGCAATCGAATTGCCCTGACCAGTACGTCCACAATATGATGGTTTGTACTGGTTCTGTTCACAATTTAAGACTAGTAAAGCCAATGGTAACTTTACATGCCCTGGGAGACAGTAGTCAGTCCCAGGGTATGGAGTCTATGTTTGGGGCTCGCTACGACACCCCTGGGTTACTGCACGGAGGGTGCTGTGTAACCCACATACCAAAACACATGAAGCCCTATGGGGTAAAGGACCCCATAGCCCATAAAACACATACAAAGTCAAAGGAACACCTCAAATCATGTCTAAGAGTGGAAGAAAAAGAGTCTTACTCTTAGCAGGAGAAAAAAATAAACCCCAAAAATCCAGCAAAGCTGCTGGGGGACTCACTAGGTTTGGGAAATTAGCCTGAACAGAGAATTCTCCCCAACACTAATTCATAGATTCGGGATATTTCGCGCCCGCCCTCCGAAATATCATACAGCGTATCAATGACAGTTATTGAGTTGTTCCGCTAGTGCTACCTCCAGCCACCTCTCTCGCAGTCGCTTGATAATTCTTGTATATGCAATGTATTCTCCCTTGTGTACCCCGGTGTCCTCCATAATCCTCTGAAAGTCTAGTACCTCTCCGTCTTGCCATATGTCCCCAAGGGTCGCAAGGCCCATCGGTTCCCAGTATTTGCGGATCACTTTTATCATTTGTGTGTCCTCCCCGCATAGCGCCACAAGCGGCACCTGCAGGGAGCTTGGGGTCGGGTTCCCCGCTATTTAGCACACACTGTGCCACATTTTCCGACCCAGTTCCAGCAATCTCGCGCTACCCTGCATCTCTGGTTGGGGCTGCCACACCCCTTCCCTCAGAAAGAACGGGGCGGCACCCTTGCTCAGCAGTCTAGCTTCGGCCGTCTACTCTTCGGACAGCCACCTTGCCACATACTGGAGCTATCCCGCCAGGTAGTATACCTCGAGATTCGGTAGATTTATGCCCCCTTTATCACAAGGGTTCTGCAGCTTCCAAAGGGCCACCCTGTTCCTGGAATTATGCCACAAGAAGCCCCTGCATAGGCTATGGAGTTTCGTAAAAAAGCGTTTAGGGAGCATGAGTGGGATGTTCGTGAAAAAATATAACAGCTTGGGCAGAACCACCATCTTAATCAGGGCCGCCCTTCCCATCATGGCTAGGTGGAGCACTGCCCAGAACCCCATACTATTTTAAATGCCTTCCACTGCCCCGTCCGTATTGTGTTTATATTCGTCCGCGGTCGTATGGTATATGTTAATCCCCAAGTATCGTAATGTCATGGTCCGCCAGGGTATCGGCAAAACAGGTAGGCTCCTGTGCGGGGCCCCCCTATATCTCCCCAGGGGGAACATGCCTGCCTTCTTGACGTTTACCGCTATGCCCGAGAGGGTTGCATAGCGGTCCATCACTTCCAGGACATACTGTAGGTTTTCCTCTGGGAGGCGCAGGTACAGCAGTACATCATCGGCGTACAGTGATATCAGGTATGTACGGTCCCCCCTTCGTATAGATTCCTATCTCCCCATACTGTTGTCTGAGACAGAACGCTAGTGGTTCTAATGCAAGAATGTAAAGCATGGGCAACCAGGGGCAGCCCTGTCTACTGCCCCTGCCAAGCTGCCATTTGTTTGAAATTATCGCACCCGTTTTGACCCTGGCCATTGGGGAGGTATATATCATCTTAACCCACCTCAGGTACCCTGGTCCCATCCAGTATTCCTCTACGACCGCCAACAACCACGGCCACCTCACAGAGTCAAAGGCTTTTATTGCATCCACCAAGACTATAGTCATTTCGCCTGGGTCCTTCCCGGTCTGTTCTATAGTGTGGTGCAGTCTCCTATGGTTGTCAGTTATGTTCCTGCCCGGGACATACCCTGTTTGATCGGGGTGTATAAGTTTGCCAATTACCCTTTGAGTCTGTTTGCCAGCACTGCCGTTAGAATTTTGCTATCTTGGTTCAACATGGACAGGGGTCTGTATGACCCGCAATCTGTGCTTGGCTTGCCTGTTTTTAGTAGCGGTATAATGACTGCCTCCCTCAGACTCCGGCAGCTTTCCCTTATCGAACACTTCGTTGAGCATGGCTAGCAGCGGGGGGGGGGGGGGAAGAGTACTTCCTGCTTGTACGTTTTATATAATTCACTAGGGAGCCCGTCCGACCCCAGGGCTTTGCATGTGGGTAGGTGCAGAACCACCGTCTCCAATTCCTCTATTGTAACTGGGGCGTCCAGGTTCTCCGGTTCCTCATCGTTTAATTTGGGTAATCCTATGTCTTCCAGTGTTTCCTGAATTTCCCGACCCATCTCCTCCCCCGGGTCCTCATAGAGGCGTTTATAGAAACTAAGGTACCCCTCTTGGGTGTCCCAGATCTGACCTTCGTCTCCGTTTATCTCTCTGACAACTGGTTTCTGTGTTTCATTTTTATATAGCCATGCTAGCAGCCTTCCCAGTTTATCTCCCCCTGTGTGCTGCCTTTCAATGTACTTAATTTACATAGTCTTTCCCAATACTCCCTACTAGCTTGTTGTAGTAAGTCCACCTATTCGGCATCATCCTGTGAGGTGCCCTCCATCATTTCTTCCAGTTTCTTCTCTGTATCTTGTAGTTCTTGCTCTATGCCCACTTGGAGCCCTCTGGATTTGGAGATGGCCGCGCCTATTACTACCACTTTAAATGACTCCCATAAGGTTCCCTCTGACTGCACGGTCCCTGTGTTCATGTCACAGTACTCGATAATCTCCTCCCTCAAAACCTCTTGGAATACCGAGTCCTGCAGGGACACGTCTCTGAGCCTCCACTCCAAGACCAGAGGGGAGTGGTCCGATAATACTCTTGCCTTGTATTCTGAGCCTATCATTTCCCCTACGAGTTCCGAAGCAACAAAAATATAATCCAATCTTGTATACAGGCCATGCGGGGAAGCGTAATGTGAGTAATTCCTATCCTTCGGGTGTTGCTGTCTCCAGAAAGCCCCTAGTCCAAAATATCTCAACAGGGCCTGTAGTGCTTTCGCAGCAGGGGTGGGCTTATTTAGTTTATTATCTGACCTATCCATTTTGGGGTATAACGTGCAGTTAAAGTCCCCTCCCCATATAATCGTGCCACCCAGATGGGGGCTGATTTTGCCGTATAGGGCCCTGAAATAGGCCGCCGTGTCTTGCTTGGTGGCATAGGTATTTATAATGCTTACTTCTCTATTTTCCAGCAACCCACGCATCAGTATCATCCTCCCATCTGGTTCCGCTGTGGCCTGCAGCATCTAGAACGGCACATGAGGTGCTGCCCAGATAACTACCCCCCCCAGCATAAGCAGAGTACGTTGCTCCTATGGTGGTCCCTTTCCACTTTTTTCTAACCAACTCCAGTTTCTCTCTAGTAAGGTGGGTTTTTCTGTAGCAGCGCTATGTCCACTTTCAGCCTTCTCAAGTACATCATTACTTTGTTCCTCTTCAGGTAACTATTAAGGCTTCTCACGTTCCAGGTGACAATTTTAAGACTACCCAAAGCCATGCGTGGTTTGTCCCCTATCCCTCCCTCTTTGTTCCTCTCTCCTGTCTCGTTTGACATGAAAATGGGCTTGTACCCCTCCCAATTGCAACAATAACTCCCCAACTAACCCCCCTCCCTTTCAACCCCAACTACGTTCACAGCACACCTAACCCACCCCTCCCTTCTCCCTACCAGTCCCCAACTGATGCCCAGTTCCATCCCTGGATGTCAGGCTCCCCCGCATTTGGTCTTCTCTTGGAATGCCGAGATCAGGTTCCCAGCAGGGTGTCACTGGTCTACCGGTCACCTACCTAATCTATTTACGGGGGTGTGAGAGCAGGTTCCCTCAGGCTCCTATATCTAGCACTATGTCCCCGTGCCCCGAGAATCATGTTCATACGGACCTTATTGCGCCTATCCCTGCAGCCCTAGTCCTGTCTTATATTCAAGTCCCAGTGTCTGAGTCTGCTGCATCGTTAGCGCCGTAGCCTTCCTTCTACTTATCTGCACCGTCTTCCTTCTGGATACCCGATTCCGGCGGACAGCTCTGTGTAGCAAGCCACTCCGACGCATCCTCTGGGTTGTCAAAGAACAGTGCCCTGTTTTTGTGGTACACCTTCAGTTTCGCAGGGTATATTAACATGTATTTGTAGCCCGCTTCCCGCAGTCTTCTTTTCACTGAGCCATAGTTCATGCTTCGTCTTTGTACCAGCAATCTGTAATCCGGGTATGCCGTTATGTTTGCCGATGCCCTCTGTATCATTCCTCCCTTCCGGAAGTGCTCTAGGATTTTCTCCCTGTCTCGATAGTTCAGGATCTTGGCTATTATCGCCACAGGGGGTGGTGGAAGGGGGGGGGGCTCCTGGTGTTGGCGGCCTCCTTGTCAGGGCCCTGTGTGCCCGTTCCACAGCGAATCCTTGGGTCAGCTCTCCCCCGGTAATTTCTTGCAGCAGCATTGTTTCGATGTATTCCGTGGGGGTTGGTCCCTCCGCTCCTTCCGGCAGACTCACAATGCAGACGTTATTCCTCCGGTCACGTCCCTCCGCTTCCTCCGCTCTGTTTTCTAAGTTGCTCACGCGCTGTTCAAGGATATGGATCTCTGCTTTGTGGGAAGCACTTGCACCCGTATTCGGGACTACTTCCTTTTCCAATTCGCCTGTACGTTCTGCTAGCGTTCTGACATCTTGTCTGAGGAGGTTTAACTCTTCCTGCACCACCCCCACTTTAAGTTCTAGTGCCGCCTTCAATTCAACCATGGCCGATTCCAGTTTGGTTTCCCACGCCATTTTCCGGTCTGCTATTGCTTCCAGGATTTGCTGATCTTTTCTCGTGGCGTCGGGGCCCCTGGTGGGGGTCCTCTCCTTACTCCTGGCTCCTTCTTGTTAAACGAGTCTTCACGAGATCGCTGGTTACCTTTTTTTCCTGGAGACCGTGGAGTTGAGGTTGCCAGTCTGTCGGAGTATCTCTTGCCGATGAATGAGTAGCGCAAGAAATTAGCCCAATATCCTCCTGACGATATATGACAGGATGGCACTGAACCAACTCCCAACGCCACGGGTGGCACTTCTCCGTATTTACGTGGCGTTGGAACAGTGTTTCCACTGGCAGAGAAGGCTTAATGAAGACACCGATAATGGTGGAAGCTGAACTCCGGAACATCCAAGAGGGTAGCAAGGCACAGGTACCGGCAGGGCACAAGACAGGTAAAGGAGGAAGGTCTGCAAGGTCAAAACAGAACAGACAAGGGAATCCTACTATCCTAGCAGAAGGGAAGCAAACCAGGAACCCAGACAGGAACTCCCCTACCCTTACCCAGGAGGCAGGCAAGGACAAGGTAGAACCGGGAAGCAAGGGGTAGGAGGACTAAGGAGCAGGGAGAGGACAAGGAGGAAAGGCTGGGCTAGGCAGGATAAGGCAGAGCAAGGAACTGGAGAGGCTGAGGCACGGACGCCAGGGCTCCAGCAGCGCATACACAGTAACAACCGTGTTGAGACGCGTTGTCCCTGTGTATGCGGCGCTCTTTTAAAGCCCGGCATCAAAGCGAGGCTTGGAACGCATGTTCCGACACTGCGCATGCGCGGGAAGTCGGATACTGACGATCCGCGCATGCGCAGATCCTCGCAAGATGGCGGTGCCCACGGAGCCCATCCGGACCGCGGGCCGGCGTGGGGAAAGACGCCACCGCGGGTACAGCCTCCATGAAGGAGGAGACCGCTGCGGCCGTGGACCCGGGCCCCAGGACAGGTAAGTGGCGCCCACGAGCGAGCGCGCGGTGTGACACCATACCCCCTCCCGGATAACCCCGGAGCACCGGGTTTCCAAGGGTAGCGAAGATAGAAGTCCCGAACCAGGCGCGGTGCATGCACAAAGGAGCGTGGTTCCCAAGTGCGGTCACAAGCAGGATATCCTTTCCAGCTGACCAGGAGTTGCAGAGCACCCCGCCAAATCCGTGAATCACATATCTCCTGCACCTCAAACTCAGGGACCCCCCGAACCAAGACCGGGGCAGGACGGGAACAGGTGCGACCCATAACATCGGGCACATAGGGCTTCAAAAGAGAGACATGAAAGACAGGATGGACCCTCCAAGAACGTGGCAGAGACAAACAAAAGGCAACAGAAGAAACACGCCCAATGATGCGAAAGGGACCAAAAAAGCGGGGAGCCAGTTTCACAGGTAAATTGTGTACCGGTAGATTCTTGGAGGACAGCCATACCCTGTCCCCAACATGAAGGACGGGCTCAGGGCTCCGTCTCTTGTCAGCCTGTTCCTTCATACGTGCCTGTGCCACTGCCAAGGTACCGGCCGCCAGGCGATGTTGATTGCGGATCAGGGATACCAGGGCATCTGCAGATGGTACGGCACTGGAAGGTGTAGGACGAACTGGCAGCAATCTGGGGTGAAGACCAGAAGAGCAGAAAAAGGGGCTGAGTCCGGTAGCAGAATAAACAGCATTGTTGTAAGCTGCTTCCGCGGTGTCCAACCATTCCGACCAGTTGTCTTGAGTGGCATTGGCATAACAACGTAGGTATTGCTCAAGGGTTTGATTGGTGCGCTCCGTCTGCCCATTGGTCTGTGGATGATAGCCGGAACTCAGGGCTCGCTGAATGTCCAAATGCCGACACAGTTGGTCCCAAAAGGATGAGATGTATTGAGATCCCCGGTCCGATAGAATTTTCTCCGGAAGACCATGAAGACGATACACCTCGTGTAGAAAACGTCGTGCCATCTGGGAGGCAGTGGGCAGTTTGGGAAAGGGCAAGAAATGAGCAGTCTTGGTGAAGCAGTCCACCACCACCATTATTATACACGTGAAACCACCAGACAGGGGCAGGTCAACGATGAAATCCGTGGCGATGGTATGCCAAGGGTACGGAGGCGTAGGCGTGGGTTTCAGGAGACCAATGGGCCTTTTGCGAGGAATCTTGATCTGGGCACATACAGGGCAGGAATCCACGTAGTGCTTTACCAGCGTGGCCCATCCAGGCCACCAGTACTGCCGTGCAACCAGTTCTTGTGTTGTGCGGACTCCACGGTGACCACAAACGACGGAATCATGGCAATTCTGTAGAACGATCTTCTGGAGCTCCAAGGTGGGAACGTACAGACGATCCTTAAACAACAAGCCGTCACATTCTCTGATGTCAGAACGCTGTAGTATCTGTGATCTTGAGGGATCCGTTCGTGTGGCTTCTATCAACTGTTGGAACTGGGGAGTCACCATCGATAGAAAATGCTTTGACGCGATCAGAGGCTCCGGTTCCTTGGTACCTTCAACGTTGTTTTCCAGAGACCGAGACAGAGCATCAGCCTTCGTATTCTGGGAACAAGGAATGTACGTGATGGTGAAATCAAACTGCGAAAAGAAAAAGGCCCAACGAGCATGACGGGAGGTTCTGCATTGCAAAGAGCGCAGGAACTGTAGATTACGGTGATCTGTGCGAACCACCACCGGGTACCTCCCACCCAGCAAGTGATGTCGCCACTGCTCGAGAGCTGCTTTCATAGCCAGTAATTCCTTTTCAATCACTGCATAGTTTCTCTCGCTCGCTGACAATTTCCGTGAGTAGTAAGCCACCGGGTGCTCTGTTCCGGTGACTGAATCTTGCTGTAGTAAGACCGCACCAATTGCGTAGTCCGAAGCGTCTGTTTCAACCACAAATGGTTTTTCATCGTCTGGATGTCTAAGAACAGGAGCCGACATGAAGGATTTTTTCAATTCCAGAAATGCCTCCTCGGCCTGCGTGTCCCAGAGAAATGGCACCTTGGTACTGGTCAGGCGAGTTAGGCTGTTGGCAAGTTGAGAAAAGTGTGGAATGAAGCGTCGATAAAAGTTGGCAAAGCCCAAGAACCTTTGAAGTGACTTCACGCCATGTGGCGGTTTCCAATCTCGTATAGCTTGTAGTTTTGCGGGATCCATCCGCACTCCTGTGCTGCTGATCACATAGCCCAGAAATTCCATGCTTTCCATATGAAATTGACATTTTTCTACCTTGGCATACAGGCCGTTAGCTGTTAGTCTACGAAGAACTTCCTGAACATGTGCAACATGTGCAGTTCGAGTGTCAGAAAAAACCAGGATGTCATCAAGGTATATCCATACAGATATTCGAATAAGGTCCGAAAAGACATCGTCCATGAACCGCTGGAAGACTGCCGGGGCGTTGCAGAGTCCAAACGGCATCACCCTGTACTCGTAGTGACCGATAGGTGTTTTGAAGGCCGTCTTCCACTCATCTCCCTTCCTAATCCGCACCAGGTGATAGGCCCCTCTTAGATCCAGCTTGGTGAAGATTTGTGTGGATTTCAGGGATTCGATGATGTCCCGGATGAGTGGTAATGGGTACCTGTCCTTCCTCGTGATCTCATTTAGTTGACGATAATCGATACAAGGGCGCAAAGTACCCTCTTTCTTCTTGACGAAGAATAACGGGAATCCTGCGGGGGACTTGGACGGCACTATGTAGCCCTTGTTGAGGCAATCCTTAATGTACTCCTGTAGGACGCCTTTCTCGAGTTGGGTCAACGAATAGATCTTGCCGTGGGGAATGACCGCATCGGGCAGGATGTCAATGGAACAGTCAAAGTGCCGGTGGGGCGGTAATGGTATGTCCTCAGGCCTGGAGAACGCCTTGTGGTATCCGGCATATTCCTGAGGTACCAACTGGGTGGCACATAAACGGGCAGATACGTCAACAGGATTGAGGGACTCCAAAATTGCAGGAAAGGTTTCGTGAAGTCCACAGTCCCGAGGACAACGCGTCGAAGAGAACACCAGGGAACGAGCGGTCCAATCGACCTGAGGATTGTGATATAGCAGCCAAGGTAGGCCCAGCACCACCGGAAAAGAGGGAGACTTGATGACATCCAACGAAATCCGTTCGAGATGCCCTTCCACAGAGAGCCACAAGGGATCGGACTGTTGGCAGACTGGACCAGAAGACAAAGCAGAACCATCAATCACCTCGACCACAGTTGGTCGTTCTTTGTAATGTAAACGGATCCCATTGGCAATCGCGAACGAGGCATCGATGTAGTTGCCGGATGCTCCACAATCTAGAAGGGCCCAGGTTTTCATACACTTCCCTAGCCAGGCAACACCGACTTTCAGGATCAACAAGGGCACCGGGTTCATAGGAGGAAGGTCAGATTCAGAGAGGCGGCCCGCTGCTGCCTTCGCCTCAAACAACGGGCCTGTTAGTTTTCCTGCTTCTTCAGAGGGCGTAGCGGACAGGTGCCTAGAAAATGACCCGAACCACCGCAATACAAGCACAGGTTTTGCTGTCGTCTTCTTTTCTTTTCGGCCTCGGACAACGGGCCTCGGTTGGCACCCAACTGCATGGGTTCTGGGCCCACATCGGTAGAGACAGCTGGTCCGGGGTTCAGTACCGGAAGAACCGGGTGATACCTGTCAGATCTGCGACGTTCACTCCGTCGTTCAGCTAACCTGTGGTCAATGCTTAAGACTTGTTCCACCAATGCAGGCAATGTTTCTGTCTCCGGGATGTGCAGCAATTCGTCTTTGTACTCTTCTCGTAGTCCCCGACGAAACAAGGTTTTCTGAATGATTTCGGGCCATTGTGAATCGGTTGCTAATTGTCGAAACCGACTTATGTAGTGGATTATGTCACCTGGTCCTTGTTTGATCTCCATTAATTGATTCTGGGCCATGGCTGCCAAATTGGGCGGTTTAAAGACATCCAAAAAGGCTTTCTCGAAAGCAGCGAAATCACCCAACAGGGGACTGTTGGTAGAGACCAAAGGTGCGGCCCAAGCAAGTGCATTGCCGGTTAGGTTTCCAAGGATATACCCGATCTTTGCCTTGTCTTGACCAAAATGACTTGACCTGAACTGGAAAGGATCCGACAGTGTGTACAGAACTCTGCCACTCGACGAGGGTCACCATCATACTTCATCGGAGTAGTGTAAGCCATGGAGTTCTCAGGTGGTGTAGCTGGTTGTGAGGGATTAGCCATACTCCGACCCATCGCTTGTCGAAGGGTGTCATTCTCCTGGCGGAGGGTGGTCATTTCAAGACGCCTGGCACGCATTTCTTCGCGTAATTCCTGCATGTCGTCCATGTCGGGACTGAAGGAAAGGCGTCTCAATCTGTTAAACGAGTCTTCACGAGATCGCTGGTTACCTTTTCTTCCTGGAGACCGTGGAGTTGAGGTTGCCAGTCTGTCGGAGTATCTCTTGCCGATGAATGAGTAGCGCAAGAAATTAGCCCAATACCCTCCTGACGATATATGGCAGGATGGCACTGAACCAACTCCCAACGCCACGGGTGGCACTTCTCCGTATTTACGTGGCGTCGGAACAGTGTTTCCACTGGCAGAGAAGGCTTAATGAAGACACCGATAATGGTGGAAGCTGAACTCCGGAACATCCAAGAGGGTAGCAAGGCACAGGTACCGGCAGGGCACAAAACAGGTAAAGGAGGAAGGTCTGCAAGGTCAAAACAGAACAGACAAGGGAATCCTACTATCCTAGCAGAAGGGAAGCAAACCAGGAACCCAGACAGGAACTCCCCTACCCTAACCCAGGAGGCAGGCAAGGACAAGGTAGAACCGGGAAGCAAGGGGTAGGAGGACTAAGGAGCAGGGAGAGGACAAGGAGGAAAGGCTGGGCTAGGCAGGATAAGGCAGAGCAAGGAACTGGAGAGGCTGAGGCACGGACGCCAGGGCTCCAGCAGCGCATACACAGTAACAACCGTGTTGAGACGCGTTGTCCCTGTGTATGCGGTGCTCTTTTAAAGCCCGGCATCAAAGCGAGGCTTGGAACGCATGTTCCGACACTGCGCATGCGCGGGAAGTCGGATACTGATGATCCGCGCATGCGCAGATCCTCGCAAGATGGCGGCGCCCACGGAGCCCATCCGGACCGCGGGCCGGCGTGGGGAAAGACGCCGCCGCGGGTACAGCCTCCATGAAGGAGGAGATCGCTGCGGCCGTGGACCCGGGACCCCAGGACAGGTAAGTGGCGCCCGCGAGCGAGCGCGCGGTGTGACACTTCTGCCGTAAGCGGCGTTCTGGCATATTCTTCCAGCGTGGGTTGTTTGCCTTTTGTTTTAGCCTGTTTGTTGGCATCTTGATGTTGTCGTGCTTTTCTCTGCGGGCACCCCGGCTTGTGGCCTTCAGCTCCTCAAGGTCACCTCGTAGTCAGCAGTGGCCCATGGGAGAGGCCGCAGTGGGGGTCTCCGTGCTCTGTTAGTTCGCTTCTAGAGTGGGTTGTATCCTCCCATGTACTTGAGCACTGTCACTTCTTATTGTCCTTATGCCCCGACTCCAGGTATTTCAGGTTGCTGTCTGCGCCCCCGGGGCCCGTGGCCCTGTTTGGGTGTTGTTGCAGCCCTGGCTGCCCCCGGCAGAAGGTGTTGCTTGCTAGGATTAAGCTCCAGCGGGTCCCCCACTTCAAGTTGTACCCCAGGTTATGCCCTCAGCGCCTCTCGCGTGCACCGGGCGGCTATGCTGGCTGCCACCAGCTTCCTCACATTGCAGCTCTCACAATCTTCGCTGGGTCCAGCTGTGTCTGCGGGCTAGTCCTCGCTGGGGCTCTGCAGGTCTCTGTATGCTTGCACAGGGCCGCGCGTTGACCGGCGATCCCTGCTTCTCCTCTGCTGTGCTGTCCCGGGGGGGTGTCGGGTCGGCGAGGGGGCTTCCTCCAAGTCGCAGGCTGCCCTGGTGTTACACGGGTCGCGCTATTTCTCCCCCGCTTGCAGCCTCTGTGGCGGACACTCCCAGGCGAGCGCTCTGCCCTTGGTAATAGCCACCTGCAGCAGGCTCATCCAAGGTCTATGCCTGGGTCACACTGTCTCTTCATCCATCAAGTAGCATGTGCTGTTATGGCTCTCAATGCCTTGTGTGTGCTCCATCCGTTTGCTTCCTCTATAGACTACCATGTGCTCCACTCAGACAACAATGTTCCTGATGTGTTTCAGGGTCACGCTGCCTTTTCAGCTCTGCGTGGGAGACGGAGCTTCTGATACAATGTGTCCCACCAGTATTCATTTGTGAATCAATATAAGAGCGGGACGCTTCCTGTCCACGCATCCTTGCGGCCACGTACCTTGTTACTTTGTGGCTGCGTGCGGGCCCGGCCTCCTCGCCGTGCTGTCGCGTCCCTGCTGCAGTCCTATCGCAGTTTCACGGTGTCATTCAGACGCTGCCCCAATGTATTCCGACACTTACACCGTGTCGTTCCAGCGCTCGTACTGTGGCAGACGAGCCCAGTGTTCACTCGTGCTACGGTCCAAGGGCCAATGCTCAGCCCATCACGGCAGTGTATTTGGCCAGAGCCCCACAGCAACCTGGACAACCCTGTTAGAGGACACCCGGAAGCCATCCCTCCAGGCACACGATCCGCTCATGTACGTCGCTCTCTCCTTGTTGCCAGGTGACGGCCATCATTTTTTCTACACCGGGGTGAACTCCGAAATCTTCTCCAGCTTATAGTATAGCCCTCGTTCTATGCCACAGCGCCACAATGTATCCACGTATGCCTTGGGGCTTTATACACACGATCCTCTGTTTCTAGCAGAGCAGCTTCATATGCACGGTTTTCAACAGGGTGCCTTCCGGATCAGCAGGAGTCTCAGAGAAAACACATCTCCCTACATGGCCCCCTGGCCACACCCCCTGGAATAATTATTGTTTTATGGCATTGTTTGTTGGCACCCATTTGTACCTTCCGTTCTCCGTGAAAACAAAGCTCATGTGGTATTTCTTTTTGGGTCTTGATGGGTTTTTCTAGTGCGGTAACCCAGGTGAGTTTTGCGATGTCCTGGGACCAGACAGGAGCACACGTTTCTTTGACCCATTGAAAGTTTTCTTCAGTTAGTCCCCTGAGCGCTTCAGCTTTGCACTCGATCGTTTCATCATGCCACTTATTTTCTGTGAATCTGGTTCCTTTTATGACGAAGAATGGTTCTTTAATGCAGATTACTCCTTGTGCCTGCTTGTGCACGTTTTCTCGTTCTGCAGCAATTCTATTGTAACTGTGTGTGCCTGGAAGGTGCTCCAAATTCTACATAATACGAGATGAATTAAACACTGGGCGTCTGACAAGGGTACTTCTTGTGGTACAAGTATTTTGGGTGTGCCTGATTCATGCGGTATGAGAGAGCAGACGTAGCAGCTCTCGTTCGTGGCTTGTTTTGCTGTAGCACTCCTGTCCGAGTACCATTTATTTGATTAGTCGGGATGGCGGGGGTCTTCAATTTCATCTAAACCCAGGCCATGGTAAATGTCATATCTTTTCCCTCCCGCCCCCCTTTTCCGTCTCCTCCTCCCCCTTTCAGGTTATTCATTGTTTTTACTTTTCGATAATTTATGGGAAAGATTCCTGCCCATGCTGTGTCATTGAGTTCATTGACAGTGTACCCAGCCTGTAGTTCTGGGGTCTCTTGGATAGCAGCAACATAAAAGTGCATTATAGTTCCTTGCGAGGTTCTATGGTTGTCCGTACATCAATATTTATCAGATCAGATTGATTCTCCCAAAAGTAATCACCATCATACTGGTTAGTTTCATTGTCATTACTCGGGCTTATAGCAGCAGGTGGAAGGAGGGGGGCTGTTGCTGTGCGATTCATGCGCAACGTAGTGAGGTTTGTATTAACAGAATAATCATTAACAGAATACTTATATGGGCAGGTGTGAAAACATTGTGGAAACATAAGTATTGACCCTTCTCTTATTAGCTGTGCCCCGCTCCCCCCTTTTTCATGTCCTCTACAATGAAAAACACAGTATAGTACCAAGCCATAAAAAATAGCATAACCGAAAACAATATTGCAGAATACTTCACGCTGCATTCTAAATTATAATATTTATTAGCTCTATTAACTACCCTATCACTAACTAAAATTGTGCTGCTATCTGTGAGTGACTCCTTTCGGCCATTGTGTTACCTGGAGGGGCAATATGAACTTGTTAAGCGACAGGCATACATATTTATTCATTTCATTACGTTTGTCATTTTATCATTACTATCTACTTGTTGCTTAAATAATACTTTCTATGGTGTGCACACCTTAATGCTATTTTTCTATATTTCTCGTACATTCAATTGCTACTATATTCGTTTGTAATTAACATCATTTACTACAATAATGCGCATTGTTTCTATAATACAGGCTGTGGATTGTCATTTCATGAAATTTGATAAAGAGAAAAGAGAGTGAGAGAGAGAGAAAGAGAGAGAGAGAGTTATAACTACTTTCTTACTTAATGCTTTTCAATTCTTCCTCTTCGTCATTTTGTTTTGTACTGTTTTCATAGTTACTTTCTTACCCACTAGCAACTTGAATGCTGTTAGTTTGCTCGCATTGAGGGATTGCACTATCACATGCTCTTCTCACATCTGACAGATGCAGCCAATATTTCAATCCCTTAACCTTTACGGCCGTAGGTGTGCAGTAAATCACTTCATACGGGCCATGAAATCTTGGAGAGTTCCACCTCCGAACAAAACTTCGCACATACACATTTTCTCCGGGCATTAACTGACCCTTTGGACTGTCTTGGGCTGGCATTGCAGCTTCTGTTGCAGCATTTTCAGTAATGGGTGGTGCAACTTGTCGTGCAATGCTACGCACTGCGCGTGTTAACTGGGTAAGATATTCCTTGAATTGTTCCCCCAGCACTGTGGCAGCTCTGTGCGCATCTGAATCTTTTCTTACTGGGGAGAGTGGCGTATGAATGCGCCTGCCCATCACTATTTCGTGCGGGCTCGAATGGTGGTCTTTACCTGGCTGCGTTCTGAGTTGGAACAGTGCTAGGGGCAAGCAATATACCCAATTCCTTTTAAGCGTGTTGCACAACTTTGATAACTTACTTTTGAGCAGGCCATTTATTTTTTCCACCACCTCTTTAGCCAGTGGGTGATAAATCAAACACAGTTTATGCTTGACCCCCAGTAATGACGTTACTTCCTTGAAGAGGTCATTCCCAAAGTGTGTGCCATTATCTGATCTTATAACATCACATATGCCCCACCTTGAGAACACCTCCCGCACCAAGAACTTCACGGAACACTTCGCATCTCGGTGGGGGCATGGTCCAGCTTCTACCTACCTTGAAAAGGGGCACACTATCACAATTGGGTATCTTGCTCCATTACATCTTTCTCCCATATCCGTGTAGTCAATATGGAGTTCTCTAAATGGGCCCACAGGACACGGTAATGTTCCTCATAGTGTTCGCAATGTCATTCCTGAAGTATATGTCTGACAGGTGGTACATTCTATAGTGAATTTTGACAAATGTTCCTCTAGGTTTGGAATAAACCAATGTTCTTGTATGTCTGCTGCGATATGCTGCTTAGTTACATGTGTCAGAAAGTGTAGCTGTTGGAACGCTACTTCCAGCAACTCCACTGGCATCACCACTTTCCCGGTTAGTTCCTGTCTCCATATTAAATCTGTTGATGACTGCTTGCACCCTCTCTTGGCCCACAATTCTTGCTCTTCTACCAGTGCGCGCCTTTGAAGCTCTATTATTTGGGATAATGGTGTATGGTTGTATCCCTCTTCTAATGTGTCTACGCTCAGCGTTTTTTTATAATACATTCAATTGCTGGTGGGACATTGAAATACGCGTTGTCTTTCGCAGCTGCGGCGTCTGCTGCCGCGTTTCCCAATGAGATTGCGTCCGTGTTGTTGGTATGGGCTTGGCATTTCACCACTGCTACTACTGATGGTTCTGCTAATGTATCTATCAACTCATTTAGTAATGCAGCATGTTGTACTGGTCACCCATCTGCCCTCCGGAATCCTCTACTTCGCCATCGTGGCAACCGTTGTTGTGGCGTACGATGAATCTGAATATATCGTTACTGCACATCCTTTAGCAGTGCACAATGCCTCAATTAGTGCAGACAATTCTGCTGCTTGTGCAGAGTAATGAGAGGGGATGCGTTTTTGTACAATGATCTCATATCCTTCCTCTTCCATTCTTACAACCGCCACTCCCACGTGCTTTTCTCCTGTTTCACTATCTATTGATGCTGATCCATCTATGAAGTATATCTCTCCTTCCTGTAATGCCTTTTCACTCGCTTTTGGAATATCGTCCTCTTCTCCCTCAAATGTAGCACAATCGTGTTCCTGCAAGTCTTCTACAGTGCATGGTCCAGTAATGAATGTGGCTGGGTTTACTGTTTTACACCTCACCACATGGACATTTGGGCTGGATATTATTATTTCGTAGGCTGTTGCCCTTTGTGTTGTTAGTGTTGATTTTGATCTTTCTAGGATAGCAAAGAGTGAGTGTTCTGCGTGTAAGGTCTCCGAGCATCCAATCACGATGGTGGCACTTTTTTTCGTTTGCGAAGGCCGCTGCAGCAAGAGCTTGTTCGCATGCAAAGTGCCCTTGCATAACTGAATCTAATGTTCTGCTGTAATAGGCTAGTGGATTGTGACCTAGCGATGTTTTCTGTGTCAGCACTGCAGTCATTAAAGTACCATTGCAGTGTGAAAATAAGTAGAATTCCCTGTCATAATCTGGATTCGCGAGAACTGGTGCGTGTGCAATGAGATCTTGCAATTTGAAATACTGTGTCATCATCTCATTTGTCCATTTTATTGGGACATTATTCTTTTGTGCTTCCTTCAGCGCCTGTAGCAGTGGGTGTGTGTATGCCGCGTAATCAAGTATCCATATGCGGCAGTAATTACACAGATGCTGAGAAACTTTTGCATATCCTTTACTGTTTTTGGTATTATCATATGTCGTATGGCTGCTGCCCTGTCGGGCAAGCTCTTGCCATCTTTTGAAATTAGCTGTCCTAAGTAGAGCACTTCTGCTAGGCAATATTGCAGTTTGTCTTTGTCTACTTTGTACCCTTTCGTGGCCAACAAATTCAACAATGTTATGGAATAGGCCCTGCACTGCTCTTCACTCTTGCTGCAGACAAGTAAATCATCTATGTATTGTATTATTGTGCTTTCTACATCATGGTTCCTAGATCTTCATGTAAAATCCTATTAAAAATGCTGGGGCTTTCACAATATCCCTGCGGTAGTCTGCAATGTTCATATCTGCTCTCCTCTAGTGTGAACGCTGTGAGGTACTGAGAGCTTGGGTCAATTTGAATAGAGAAGAAAGCATTCTTCAGATCCACTACTGTGAAACATGTGGCATCTTTAGGTATGTTAAACAATATTGATGCTGGATTAGGAACTAATGGGCATTCTTTCTGGATGACACCATTGAGTGGGCATGAATCCTGGATCATCCTCCAAGCCCTTCCCTTCGCTTTTTTAATTGGAAAAATCGCTGTGGTACATGGTGAATTAGATGGTACTATTATCCCTTGTTTTAACAGGGCATTTATTTTTTCTTGTATTCCTTCCTCTGCCTCCCTGGAAAGTGGGTACTGTTTTACTCTGGACAGTATGGCTCCTTGATTTAATTTTATTTTGATTGGTGTAACTTCGTGTAATAGCCCTACATCATGGGGCCTGTGGTCCATATTTCTGGCAACATCTTCTCCATGTCATTCTCAAATATGGTGGGTGGCACGTTAACACTAGCCATAAGAGGATTGTGTATTTCCCTATGCTGGATCATGATATCACAAGGTATACTTATCTCCATTATTAGTTCCCCGTCGCTCTCACTGTCAATGAAAAAATCTTCATCAGTTAGGTCGCGCAACATAATGTTTGGGTCTATGCACAGTACTGTTCTCCACTCGCACCCATGTGTGTCCAGTCCTATTACTGCGATACGTTTGCTCGAGACCTGCACTCCCTCTAGGTCAATAGATAAAATTGTTCCTGGCACAATGTCTAATTATAATTGGGCGGAAGACAAAATCTGAGGGTACCTTCCACTCTTTCCTTGTTATCTCTGGCACCACTTCTGCTAACACCTTGATAGCATAAATGAACATATTCATGTCAATGGGCACACCTCTTACCGCAGCTTCATTTGTCATTGTGCTGATCATCAGCATCGCCCATACAGGGCACACTCCTGGGGTTGAACAAACTATCTCCCGTTCAGTAAAGGAGATCGTCATGTTTAATTTACAAAAAAAGGTCTCTTCCCAGCAAATTTATTGGCATGTCTTTGTGATACAGTAGAGATGCGCGCCATGTTTTCCCCCCACCATTATATCAAGATCTTTTGTATAAGGAACTTTTAAAATAGCCCCAGAGAACCCTTGCGTTTCCAAATTTCTTCCCGAGAGCGGGAACCGGCCTTCCATAAGGCATGATTTTTCTGCTCCCGAGTCTACCATAAAGATGAACTGTTTGTTACCTATCTCTGCTCCCACTAGTGGTTCCTCTTCTACACGTAGTGTAGTGGATAGGACTGTACACGCAAGTGCTTTCTGTGGGCTGTTCTAATCTGCATATGTCTCCGTTCCTGGAACTGAGAAGACGGCATCTCCTACCACCGCTACACCGTGAAAAGGTGCAGGTGCACCATTATCGGATGTTGCAAAAATGTTACTGTTCGCATTTCCTACAGCATTTTGTCTTGCCATTTGCTGTTGCATACCCCTCTGCTATGGTTGTTGCTGGGGCTGCTGTCTTTGTTGCATGTGGGGCTCATTATAATATTGCTCATTTTGTCCACCCCCTCCCATAGGTAACCCATAGGGACTTCCTGGGTGTGGGTGACCATACTCTTGTTCATTTCCCATAGGGGGCTGTCCTTGGTAATAGCCCATGGGTCACATTCTACATTCCTTTGAATAATGCCCCCACCTCCCACAGTTCTAACATGACCCTTGTGCCTGCCCTCATCCCAGTCCCTCCAAATCCTCTATTTCCCATTCTGTCAAATCCTCCTCTTGGTCCTCTGTACCCACCTCCTCTGGGCCCCAGTGGCCTTCCTTGCCACTGGGGCCCTCCATACTGTTTCTCTCCATCCCACTGCTCTTGTCCACTTGCAGCCCATGTTGCGGCCTTTCTGGCTGGTGCGCTTCCCCCTCCCTCTTCTGCTTCGCCGTTCCTGTCAGTTGATGTTGCTGCATTCAGCGCTGCAACCGTCACTTATTTATTTTGTACCAACTTCGCCTCGTCTGCCAACCTTTGCTGTGCTATCTCTTTTTCTCTTCCTTTGATCGGCCTGCAATGGTGCACAATTATGCTCTGAATCTCAGGCCAACCCTTGGCTTCTATCCCAGCTAGAACAAGGCGATAGATTGGTCCCACGCCGTACCCGTTTCACTTCTCCACAGGTCTTGCACCCGGAGGAGGAATTGCGTAGGCTCCTCCTCCTCTCCCATAGTGCACTGCATAACTAGGTGTAAATCTGGAATGTCTGGAAAGGTTATCCGCAACGCATCCCATATTTGTGCTCTAACGTTGTTAAATGGCGATCCATCATGGCGGTCACAGATCATGGTCACTGCCGGGAACCCCGCCTTCACCCGCACTGAGTAAGCTTAATCACCAACAGCGGACACCAGCAAACTTTTCACATCCCCTATTGCCAATGGTACTCCCGCTGTGTTCTTTTCGAATGCATGTATCCATTTCCCTGCCCCGCCGGAAAGTGGAGGGAGAAATTTCAACAAGTTATTCTTATCCATCTGTGCCATTGGTATGTAGTGGGGCCTCCCTGCTCCTTTGTGTATTAGGGGCATTTGCAGCTTTGTTTCTCCCCCTTTCTTGCTTACCGTTCCCTTCCTTGGTTTACTTACCAGCATATTTCCTACTCTTTGTCTTAACCTCCCCTGCCATCTTGGTCAAGTGGGAATGGCAATGGAGGTCCTGTCGCTGCCACTCCCTCTTCATACTCATCTAAATCACTCCATACCTCCTCTACTTCCTCCTCTTGTTCCCCTCCTTCTTGGGCATCCCCCCTCTCTGGCTATCTGGTGTTGCTGGCCGTA
The DNA here is from genome assembly GCF_040938575.1 of Ambystoma mexicanum. Taxonomy (NCBI): domain Eukaryota; kingdom Metazoa; phylum Chordata; class Amphibia; order Caudata; family Ambystomatidae; genus Ambystoma; species Ambystoma mexicanum. The sequence goes on along the minus strand of NC_090926.1, from coordinate 916,310,540 downwards.
TTATCTTCATGGGTTTGCCATTTAAATGGAACAGAAACTCACCTGATTGCCACTCTTGTTCTTGCCCTTTTGGTATTGGCGCTGACGGTGGTGGCAGGGATGGTGTGCATCCCCCTGCGCTGCTTGGCGGAGGTGTGAGGTCGGCCAACGTCAATGGTGGTACTTCCCTTCCCCCTGGCAACATCTGGCCCCTGTCATACAAGGCTCGTAACTGTGTTATCTCTAATTGTGCATGCGCAAGCTGTCTGTCTAAGTCTCCTCTTAACCGTGCCAAATTCACTGGTGGGGCACTGGTTGGGCCGTACAGCCCTCCTCTTTCATATGGGGGCAGAGCAGTGGCAGACACCGCTGCCGGGGTCGTTGGTGCTGTGCATGTTGGCACATATAGGGGCTAACTGTATCCCACTGCAGGCCTTGTCATCAACGGGTATATTTTGGTAGTGTCATTCTCTGTTGTGGTTGTCATGCATCCTCTCCCTGTAGCCCCCTCTCCTCCCTCCGGCACCTTCTCTTTCTCAACTATCGCGTCCTTACTTAACTCGCCGGTAGGTGCTACTTCCTCGAACATTCGCCACAAATATAGCCCTTCCCTTCTGTTCTGCAACTGCTTTCCCCTGTATTTCGCGAGCAAGTGTGTGGATACTAGATTCAATACCTTCTTGTCGAAGGATCCTCCCTCCGGCCATATAGGCGTAACACTGTCTCCTTTTATTTCCACCACCCATTGATCATGATACTTTAGTATTTTCTCACTATACAAAGTGGAGACTATACAAAGGGAGATGCTCACAAATGTGCGCTAATGGTGTTGTCCCTCCGATGATAGTGTACTTGTACTCTTAATTTTGGTCACTTCACTTTCTGGGGATAAATATACAATCAACCAACAGTCTCTATTTTATGACACTCCTTATTCAACCTTGTTTAACCGTTGGCACCAACAATATTTCAACAACTTTGTTACTTACACCACTTTGCTGGAACCACAAAGTATTTCAAAAAGTGTTCCTTATTTGCCACTATTCATCATGTTTATCCTATTATTCACACATTTCATTATCAATTTTCCAGATCAACCTTCATTTTTGATTCACAAATACATAGGCACTTACAGAAGAACATGTAACACTGTCGTACATGAACATAATACACAAACATATAACATGAACTACCTTCGCCTTGGTCCCCTTTTTATTTGTTTCAGTTTATACCCCTCAACCTTGTTTTCTCATGCACTCCCCACCTCTGATCCCCTCAATCTACCTCACCAAGAGTTCTACTCACACGGAAAAAGAATATTGTAAATTACTACTACGAGCCTACTAAATATATGAGACTCCTACTGTTTTTCTCTTTATCTTCACTTATTTACCTGCACTGGACGAGACAATGCTACCTGGCACCGTCTTCTACCCCCTTCGGGCTAGGATCCCTTGTACCTCTTTTTTCTCCACAAAACCTAATGGCCATATAAAGTTTAGGTAAGAAAAAGCCTCAGTGACATTCACACAGACGCTGACTCTTTATCTTGCCCACTCTGTTATCTGTTCCCCTTTTCCCAACTCCTCTTTTTCTCCCTCTGAGACTTTCGCAACAGGTACTAATGTGTTCAGTCGGGTGGTCCGAGAGCCACCGTTCATGGTCTATCCACAACCGAATTAGCTGTGAATCACTCACAGCTAAGCTTCCCACTGCCAACTCCCAAACCATCAACATCCACTTATTCTACAGACCTCCTGGTCCTTTAGGTTCCTTCGAGGAAGACCTCACCACCATCCTCACCAACAACCTAAAAAATACCTCCCAGAGTCTCCTTCTAGGAGATTTCAACTTAGGCCTCAAAGACCCCAAAGACCTCCAGGCCACCCATAAACAATACCCTGTTAGTATTAGGCTTTACCCAAAGAGTATCCACCCCTACCCACAACAAAGGGAGAACCCTTGACTGGGTAGCAGACTACAACTGTGCGGCCTCCATCACCGCTAATACCCCTCAACTATGGTCGGACCACCACCTCCTCACCTTCAACCTTGAAGCCTCAAGCCCCATCACTAATAACCTACTTGCCTCAGCTATTCCTATGAGAAGCAAGAAAAACATCACAGCTGAAAAACTCATCCCCATCATTCTACCGACCTTCAACCAACTCTCAGCTACCTCCAACCCCCACCACCTTGTAGAAAGCTACAACAACAGCATGTGCTCAGCCTTACTCTATTGCACCCCTAAAACTGAGAAAATGTAAGCCAAAAAAACACCTGAACACTTGGTTTTCTTCCCACCTAAAAGCTCTGAGATTAGAGAAACGCATAAAGGAACAAGCTTGGAGACCATCCCCTACAGACAATAATAAGCTGATCCTCAACAAAATAGTCTCCTCATACAAAAAAGAAATCATTCTCGCTAAACAAGAATCATATAACCAGAGAATATCACAAGCCAAATCCAGTACTAAGGAACCGTTTTCTATTATCAAAGAGCTGGAAACTCCTGTCCTAGTCCCAGACACATGTGTGAAAGATAAACAATGGTTCACTAGTGTCCAAAATGGCCTGTCCAATAAAGTCGCAGGCCTTCAAATCAAAATCAACAACAGGAAAGAATCCCTAACTAACTCTGCCAACACTCCCCCTCTCCCCACACCTCACAACCCCATACCCAACCCACACACCCGCTTCAGCTTCTCCAAAGTCTCTACGTTAGAAGTGGAAAAAATCATCCTCCGCCTTAAACCGTCAAATTGCCAGGGCGACCCTTGCCCCTCACAAATCATTAAAGACGCGGCAAGAGACCTCTCACCATTCATTACCAAACTCATTAACGCCTCCTTCTCATCAGGCACCATCCCCAACAATCTTAAAGAATCGTGGGTCCTCCCTCTACTCAAAAAACCCTCCCTAGACCCTTCTATACCCACTAACTACAGACCCATCACCACCATCCCCTTCCTGCTCAAAATATTAGATAAGACTGCCCATCAACAAATACAAAAATATCTTGAACAAAACCACCTCCTGGGAATCCGGCAATCAGGCTTTAGACCCCAACATGGGACAGAAACTGCTCTCATTGATCTTAAGGCCCAAATCGACACTCAAAGATAATGGGAAAACTGCTCTACTACTCCTCCTAGACTTCTCAGCTAGACCTCTCAGCAGCATTTGATCTAGTAGATCATAAAATCTTATGCAACCACTTGGACACGGCTGGACACGGCTGCCCACTTCTCCCAAGAAGCCATCGGTTGGATTGAGTAGTTCTTGAGCAACAGATCTATGTGTGCCTTTTCCACCTCGCCGACCCCATGCCCATCACATGTGGGGTCCCTCAGGGTTCATGTGTCTCCCCCAACTGTATAACGTGTTCACGAAGCCCCGGTTTGATGATCTTGACGGTCTAGGTATCACCTACACTAATTACGCCGATGATACCCAGATCCTCATCCCGTTGACGGGAGATTACAACAAGGATTTGGCCTTGGTGAACAGGATATACCGCTTCATCCAGGCATGGATGGCCTCCCACAGTCTATGCCTGAGTGATGACAAGACCAAACTCATCATCCTCGGATCCATCCCTAATCTAAATAAACTGGACCACAACTACACCAGCTTCATTATAGACGGCAATCCCATCAAGGTAGCCAAAGAAGTGAAAACTCTAGGAATCTACCTAGACTCTGCCCTCCCCTTCCACAAACAGGTTAGTTCCATGGTCACACAGCCTACACATGTAAGCTTATAAGAGCAGCTAAACCTTTACTATCCACGCAGAACTGCATTACCCTAGCCAGAGCCCTTGTACTATCAACACTGGACTATTGTAACGCCCTTTACGTAGGAGCCAACAAACAGGAACCAATAAAATCCAGACCCTACAAAATAATGCTCTCAGAGCAGCGCTCAGCATCCCCAAGAGAGAACACATCTCTAACATCAGGAGAACTCACAACTGGCTTACCACCACCGACAAAATCCTGCTCAAAGTAGCCTCCTTAACACGCAAATGCCTCAATAATGCAGCCACCCACTACTTAGCTGTCAGGATTAGTCAGGCGAGTACAAAGGCAGCGAATATGGCAAGGGAAATGTGCACACAGGAACAACGACTCATATATGCTAGAACCCAGGAGTGCAAATAGAGTGTGACATCAAAACCAATATATGAAAAGGGATGTGGGGTAAGCACCTGACCGCGAGGAAAGTCGGCAAGCGCCTTACCCCCAATTGCTGTTACAGGTACTGACAGCGCTAAACCCACGTGGAGGGCAAGCAATGACAGGATCTGTGAACTAACACTCTTGATGGTATTAAATAAGGGAACTAAAGAACTGTACTCACGAGGACGAGATAAACCTCTTGAATGTCAGCTAGCCCACGAATCCTGTTGATGAAACTGGGACCCAGAAAGGCTAGAACAGCAATGGGAGGAAAACTAAATACCTAAGTTGGAATAGTGATTACAAATTAGTGAGGAAAACATAAGCATTCACACAGGAGCTAGCTACAACCGCACACCACACCTAATAATCAAATGGGAAATAAATGCAGAAGTACAATGGAAAACATGGAATGGATCCCAATAGAAAGTAAGGATCAGGAGCAGGGAAAAACGAAATAACCAATGCAAACTTCTCCCTACCCCTCCAAGGAAAAGACAGGAAGCTAATCTAAGAGGAAGGCTAAGGCATACGGGTTTACAGCAGCAAAGGACAGAGTCAAAGAAATATAGAACACAGACAAACTGGGCTGCATCTAAAAGGGGAAAGCACTGAGAAATGCTGCCTGCAAACAGAGGAAGACAAAAAGGGAATCAAGGGAGCAGAAATCAATTAGTGCATGAATCCAAGATTCAGGGCGGAGGAACAAGAAAACAGGAACTAGGAACTAGGTACAAAGGCAAGGAACAAGGAACAAGGGACTAGTCACAACAGGAACACTGCAAACGATGACCAGCGCTGGACTGAAGTAAGACTGAGGCTTTTAAAGCTGCTTAACGAGCACACGCCTCAGGTGTGCTGATTGCTGCACCTGCAGCCACAGCTGTTGCCTATCCTCCACCCAACCTTGTCCTGCATGGGTGGAGGTGGAGCAGTGGGCCAGGCATTCTGGGAAGCATAGTCATTTGGTTAAAGAAGCATGCTGGCTGCCAAAAACCTGGAATGGATCCGGAAGGGAAGTAGCTTGGAAAATAGGGATTTAGCGCTCCCAATACATCACAGCACCGTAGCATAAGGTTCGGAGGAAAGGTCCAGTAGGGAATATACCCCAAATCATGCCCCCAAGTGGTGGGAACGGGAGCGAAGGGAGCAAGTCGTGACAGTATACCCCCTCCTACGGCCGTCTTCGGGTGCCCGCCACCCGCACGAGACATCTTCTTTCCATGATGGGAGTGCTTTTTCTTTGGAGGTGGCACTGATGGAAATGGTGGCCTGTGGGCAAAGGCAGATGGACTTCCATGATAGGAGTGCTTTGTCTTTGGAGGTGGTACTGATGGAAACGGTGGCTTCTGGTGAGGAAGAGACTCATGGTTCGAAGAAAGGCATGAAGGACTTGCAGGACCTGAAGCAGAGTTGGAAGGTCCAGGAAGCTCAGTCACTGGGAGTGGACCCTTATAAGTCTTTGAGGAGGGAGGCAGGCTGGTGCAACATGCCTTAGACAATGGTAGAAGCCCTTTTAGCCTTTCTGCCGAGAGTGGACATGCGGGAGGTGAGGAAATTGCTGGCTTCAGGAAAGGTTTATGTTCAGCCATTAGAGAAGGTGGCGGCTGAGGTAGAGGTTCAGATTTTCTTCTGTCATCCATCTGGGAAAAGGCTTGTGGTTGAAAGTGACTAAGGTTTGACTGCACATGTTCTACGCCTTGGAGACCTGAAAGTCCAATGGGTTGTACAAGGCTAGTACCCCTGGTGACAGTCGTGTAACCACCTTGTTGCACGTGGGATACAACAGCAGGGACGTTTGGCATACTGATAGGAGTGATAGACGCAGTACTTGGTATTTCAGGCACACTCGCAGAATGAGCAATAACAGACACATTTTGAACTGCAGCAGTCATTCCCTTCCTTTGGCTACTAGCACCCAACTGGTGCTTCTTGGCGGAATTCTGTTGCACAAGTCCTGTAGGTAATACGCTGGTCTGCACCACCCCCTTTGCATACCCAGGTGAGTGGTTCTGACTCACCACTTGGTCCAGCTTGATGACTCTGAAGCGGGAGCTGGCAAAAGTCTCAAACTCTGATGCTGCATTTTTAGGAGGCTCTGATGCTAAAGTGAAGCAGTTGGGAGAATCGTCTTGTGGAAAAGGCAGGCATTCTGGTGCTCCTCCTGAAGCAAAAGAAAGGCAAGCTAGACGTTCATCGACAGTAAATGGTTGGGCTTCAGGAGGAATCGCTGGAGCAGAAGAAAATATAGCAGGATCTGATGGTGTAGACAGGTATACCTCTGATATTGGCAGCGAGGCTAAGCAGGATACAGGCGTCTCATGAACTGAAGGCAAATACTCAGTATACTCCGGGACTGAAAACATGCACTTTTGATGGACTACCGGAGGCTCTAAAGCTGAAGGATGATCTGCAGGATGAGTCAGTGTAGCTGAAGACAGGCAGGCCAGGGGAAACCTTGAGGCTGAAGGCATGCAAGCTGAAGCAATCTCGGTTGCTGGATACAAACATGTCCAGGTCTTTGGGACTGGCTCTTGAGTAAATGGCAGACATGGCAGCGGTTCATTGGTTGAAGACACGTGTGCCAAAGATGACTGCAGGGCTGTGGATTGGATCATAGAAGAGTCAATGGTTGTAGGAGGACAGCCAGAAGTCTCAGAAGTTGACAGACACATTGGTGGCTCAGGAATGGAGGGCACCTTTAGGGTAGTAGACTCCTTGGCACCAGTAACCAAAGACTGAGCTGTACCCTTGCAGTTCCTTTCTTTAGTGGGTGACACAGAGTCTCTTTCTTTGTAGAAGTCAAAATCAACCAGTGGAATCACCATAGTAAAGTCTCTGTTAATCAGGATTTCGTCAATTGTCCATTCCTCTGTTTTAGCTTCTGAAAGAGGCAGATTATCAATCAACAGTTCAGGAATCGCCTGCCGGTTTTTTGGTTCTGTATACTGTGGAATGAGTCCATCAGAACATGAAATCTGTACTGTCTCTGACTGTTCGTATTGATCAGAATTGGCAGAAGGAAGAGTGAACCCAGAGGTAACATCGTTTTCCACATCAGCTTTAACATCTACTTCAGTCTCAGCAGCTGTATCAAGAGCAGGGCCTAAGCCTACTGTAGTGACTGAATCTGTGTATGCCACCATTGTGGATTGTGTTTGGAAATCAGAAGCTTGTATGTGTGCTAGCTCAGAATTATGACAAACTGCTACACAGGAAATTTTAGGTAAAGGAGTGGCTTGTAAATCTTCAGCTAACTGCAATCCCTGACAAACAGCAGAACAATTGTTAGAAACTGTGCCCAGATTAAGCGCTGTGCTAGACGAAAGACCTTCACTCCCAATAGATCTAACATATTGACAAATATCATAGTTTACCAAAGTCTCTGCACTCAGGGGCTGAACAGTGTTCACTTCCTCAACATCAACAGATAAAGTCTGAGGTGTATTCAGTAAAGAGTGCAAGGTTTTATTCTCCTCTTGTAAAGAAATGAATTCTTGTCTTAACTCCTCAAGCTTAGCTCTTAGCATGCCCTGCATTAACTGTACATCACTATCAGTAGGCACAGGGGGAGGCATAGTGGCATCAGGGCTGGATTCTGCACTAGCAATCTGGATGTGCACCGATTGTACATTGTCCTCTACTGCTTGCAGGTTCTGTGATTTATAGTTTCTCTTACCAACTTGGTCTGTGTTTCCCTTAAGCAAACTATTGAAATTAGACCTCTTGGCATTAGGGACTACAGTATGTACCTGTGCAAAGGAGTATGCTTTAGACTGAGGGTAGAAAACAGAAGTTATGCAAGGAACCCCTCCATTCTTTATGTTTGTATCATGAAACTGTTCTATCTGAGGTGAAGCACAACTGGAATCATGGGGTTCAACAACAGAGGTACTCTTGTATAATAAGTCTAACAGTGTGTTGTTTTCTGCGGCTAAGGCTTGTGCTGACATAGAATCGGGATCAAAACACAAGATATAACTAGGATCAGGCAATGTAGGATGTGCCATCCTATGAGAAAAATACTTTGCACGTAAATGCCCATTCGTGACAAGGAGTTCATTTAAGTCAGGACTAGTGATTTGATTGTCACAGGTAAATGTAGGGGAAGCTTTCTGTACAAACTTGTTAGAGGCCTTGCTGCCTTTCTTTCTTAAACTTGCCATATTCAATGGGAATTTTGGGCTGGTCATTCTGTCAGGATTAGTCAGGCGAGTACAAAGGCAGCGAATATGGCAAGGGAAATGTGCACACAGGAACAACGACTCATATATGCTAGAACCCAGGAGTGCAAATAGAGTGTGACATCAAAACCAATATATGAAAAGGGATGTGGGGTAAGCACCTGACCGCGAGGAAAGTCGGCAAGCGCCTTACCCCCAATTGTTGTTACATGTACTGACAGCGCTAAACCCACGTGGAGGGCAAGCAATGACAGGATCTGTGAACTAACACTCTTGATGGTATTAAATAAGGGAACTAAAGAACTGTACTCACGAGGACGAGATAAACCTCTTGAATGTCAGCTAGCCCACGAATCCTGTTGATGAAACTGGGACCCAGAAAGGCTAGAACAGCAATGGGAGGAAAATTAAATACCTAAGTTGGAATAGTGATTACAAATTAGTGAGGAAAACATAAGCATTCACACAGGAGCTAGCTACAACCGCACACCACACCTAATAATCAAATGGGAAATAAATGCAGAAGTGCAATGGAAAACATGGAATGGATCCCAATAGAAAGTAAGGATCAGGAGCAGGGAAAAACGAAATAACCAATGCAAACTTCTCCCTACCCCTCCAAGGAAAAGACAGGAAGCTAATCTAAGAGGAAGGCTAAGGCATACGGGTTTACAGCAGCAAAGGACAGAGTCAAAGAAATATAGAACACAGACAAACTGGGCTGCATCTAAAAGGGGAAAGCACTGAGAAATGCTGCCTGCAAACAGAGGAAGACAAAAAGGGAATCAAGGGAGCAGAAATCAATTAGCGCATGAATCCAAGATTCAGGGCGGAGGAACAAGAAAACAGGAACTAGGAACTAGGTACAAAGGCAAGGAACAAGGGACTAGTCACAACAGGAACACTGCAAACGATGACCAGCGCTGGACTGAAGTAAGACTGAGGCTTTTAAAGCTGCTTAACGAGCACACGCCTCAGGTGTGCTGATTGCTGCACCTGCAGCCACAGCTGTTGCCTATCCTCCACCCAACCTTGTCCTGCAAGGGTGGAGGTGGAGCAGTGGGCCAGGCATTCTGGGAAGCATAGTCATTTGGTTAAAGAAGCATGCTGGCTGCCAAAAACCTGGAATGGATCCGGAAGGGAAGTAGCTTGGAAAATTGGGATTTAGCGCTCCCAATACATCACACCACCGTAGCATAAGGTTCGGAGGAAAGGTCCAGTAGGGAATATACCCCAAATCATGCCCCCAAGTGGTGGGAACGGGAGCGAAGGGAGCGAGTCGTGACATTAGCCGACAGAATAAAAAGATACACCCCTAACAGGCCCATCAGATCCACCAATGCTAACCTACTTACAGTTCCCAGGTTCAATCGAACAGAAATGGGCGGAAATAGCTTCCAGGTGAAAGCAGCCCAACACTGGAACTCTTTACCATACTCCCTTAGGACACCTCAAACCTACCCCCACTTAAGGCGTAGCTTCATTCAGTGGTTAAAGAATAATGAGCAATAACTGACCTCACCTCTGCTAATTATGTAAATATGTATATCTGTAAACTGTATATCACTGTAACCATCGCAACTGTATCAACCTATGTATACTGTAAATTACTGTACAGCACTGTAACCAAGCTGAGAATAACCTTGCTGCTCCTGCGCCCTCATACCTTCGGGTCTGGCGCGCAATATAAATGAATAAACAAACAAACAATCGGGTCCGCACCCCAACCAAGCCATGGCCCGCCTCAGAGAGCGGTTTTTTAGTTGGGTATTCAGTAAACGGGAATCCTTGGATCCTCTTGTTGTGCGCACGGGCTGGTCAACCGCGGAGGCGATGGTTTTGCTGGGGGCGTCCCGGATCTCGCCGCACGGCACAGGGCCTCGGGGCACCTGTCCCAAATCACGTCGCAGGGGGTCACCAAATGTAAAGGCCCATCCCCGTCTTAGCACGTACAGTACAAATAAATAGACACACCCCAACGGGGAATGATACTAAGAGAACTCTGCTGCCCGAGAGCACTCTGGCAAACAATATACTTACAATTGATTATAAGGGCAGAAAATGTCATAAGTGATGTCAGACAGGAATGTTACAAAGTTCATCGTGGTTGAACACAAGCTCGTGTTGTATAGGTGCATATAGGTGCTGTTCCTCCGTGGTTGGCTGCTAGGCTAGCAGGAGGGTGAGCGTCACAAGGTTCATCTGTCTGTGTCCAAGCGGGGTTGAGGGTCGGGTCGCTGTGAGGCAGGGTGGCCGCTAACTAAGCTAACATAATTGTCATGATGCCTACTCCCAGAGAACCAGTCCAGGACCAGCGTCCCCGGAAGCAGACAACATGTTCCCGGGGAAAAGGCCAGCAACCCCCAATAGGGGCCCTTTGGACACTGTCCTGGCGCCTTTGGCGCCAGGGTCATTTTGGACTCATCCCTGGCGCCATAGGCGCCAGGCTCATAAAGGGAGTGTTTATGTGAACTTACCTGATGCAGACCGTGCTGCCAGATCCAGACCTCTTTGAGGCCTGAAGGGACTATTTTACCTGTGGGACTATTTTGCCACACGGGCATGGCCGGGGAAGAATACGTACCTGGAACTACTTTGGGGGCTATTTAAGCCACGCCCAGACAGCAGCTCACGCTTCGCGTTGTTCTGCACCTAGCAGCTGGACGCTCACCGTGTCTGCTCCTGCATCCTGACTCCAGCCACGCCCGCCTCCATCCTGGAACACCTGAAAGGAAAAAAGAGAAGGGAAAAGGTGAACAGAAGAACATTACCTGCTTCTACCCGGAGTCCTAAGGGAAGATATTTATTTTAAAAACTCATCGCGTTGCTCGCTGCAGCGCCGCGTTCCACTCACCTGTTCACGAGGCATCTCTGTGCTCCTTAGTGACCATCTGCACGATCCGCCGCATACATGCGCCTAAGGGGGAAGAGAAGAACAAAAGGTAAGCAAAAGGAACATATTGAGGAAAGCCAGATTTTCGCCATAAGACTTACCTGATTATTGTTGGGAGAATCTTTCCTCATCTCGGGTCGGCGCCGCTTCTTCGGCAGTACCGTACCCCGGCCCCTATGGGGAAAAAAGACACACGCATTAGTGGGTGAATATAAGGACATTAAAGGAATCACCCATCATAAACTCACCTGAGTTTACCTTCGGCGAATTGTTTCCTCTACGCGAAATCTTCACTCAGCACCTGTGATAAAAGGGATAAGAGACGGACGACTGAATATAAAGGCAAATAGAAAAGGAGGCCAACTCTTGAACTTTTACAACAGTATACTTACGGCACCTTGCCAGGAAAGTCAAGTAAGCTTGGATCCTCACCAATCCGAACACCAGTGAAGTAACTGGATATAATCGCACCCCTGCACCAGAAGCAGGATGGAGAGCTCGTCCTTTCAAACCTTAAGGTGAGAGTTAACAGGGAATTTCGGAGGTGGTCTGAGGAGAATGAAAGAGGGAAGTGGGAGGCCAACGCGCTACTCCGCAGGTAGTTAATCCCCTTTCTCCATCTGCAGAAGGATTCTCCTGCGAGTCAGACAAGCGAGATTTGGGGGTCCTGTCCAGTCGGTCTTCCGAGTTCTGCGAATCACCTTAGAAGAGGCCGCAGCAGTCCAGACCTGGTCAGCGTCTCCGTGGGAGTCAGGTGAGCATTACAGAAATACACTACAATAAAACATGCACTAAATAATAGTCATTGCAACTCCTTTAAACAAATCATCATGAACCGATAAATTGTATTCGTGTAATCGCACCATTACTTATTGGGACTTATATGAGGTACCAGGTTAAGGGTCTTGACCAATATGATAACATCGATTGCGGGGTGGGTCTGGACTTATTAAAGAGGCTGGGAGGGGGACGTTGGCGTTTGTTAGTTGTAGGAGCCAATATACTGTGACAGAGCTCTGATTTTAACTAAGGGCATGCTGGGTGGGCTTCATGGCAGGGTCACATATCTAGTACATCAAGAGAATACCTTGCAGGGACACAAGGTTATACAGGCAGGAATTTTCCAACAGCGAGGGTGAGGGGGCACAGGCAGGTTTGTGGAGATAGATTAGCTGCAAGGCTTGGCTCAGGCCGGTTCACACACGGGACAGTGATCTCAGAGGAAGAGCGAGATGTTACATTTGTTTTTTGTCGCAATTGCCTCCGGCCCGAGCGTCAGAATGGAGCTGCGAAACCTTCAGACACAGTGAGAAAAGGTGGGGGCCCTGTGCGCAGTGTGCGCAGCGCTGCTAAGGGGAGAGAAGCCTATTCGTATTTCGCAGTGAGGCCTAGTTAAAAAGATGGAGTCGAAGGTGCACAAAATGGATGCCACGTGTCTTGCGCAACAGCCCCATCAACGCCAATGTCAGCATAAGGCCGATATGAACATAAGGGCGATGGAGGCATCCCCCACCATTGGAAGAGCACATGATCCAAGCTGTACTGAATGGCCCAAACGACCTCTCACTCCCACGCACTTTATCATAGATGCTCAGTTAATAGAAAGTCATGTTACAGTAATAAATAGCTAGGCCGCTACACCAAAATGCCAGTCTATCAATGGAATAACCCATATTATTCTAATAACTTATGTAATAACTAAAAACCCATCTTTTCATTTAAAAAGCATTAGCTAAAAGCTGGTCCCTATTTGTTTGCTCTTTTTCCACCTGCTCCCAGATGCAATATTGCTTTGCCCAGTCCCCCATTTCGGATGGGTATGCGCGATACAATTCACAAATGCAAATACAAAATGCAATAACACTTATCATGCATGCTTTATCAAAGATGCCTCGTATTAAATGTCATGCCACAGTAAGTAATGGCTAGACTGGCTGTACCAAAATGCAGTCTAGCCACGTAATACCACACATGAAGTTGGCTTTGCCTAAAAATAACAGCAAAACAGGTCATGTCACTTAAGGATGTGTCAAAAATGCTATAGTCATCCTTGGCCTCCCAGGGCCTTCCATACACAATCCCATTTATCACCCACCAGTCATTCACCCATACATCATCTCTCACATTCACCCACACTGCATTCTCCACACTAGCGTCCACCCACCCAGAACGTTCTCACATACACAATCACATTCCTACTCATTCAGCCACCATACACTCACCCATGAGCCTTCTCCCACATTCACTCACATTGGATTCTCCACACAGACACAGACCCACCCAGAACATTCACACAAACACTATCATATTCATAACCATTCACATAACAGTCATTAATACACCTTCTACAACATCCACTAACACTGTATGCTCCACAGAGGCATAGGAACATTCAAACACCCACATAATTACATGCATATCCATTCACTCACCAATCCCCCAACAGTCAGTCACTCATACACCTTCTCTCACACTGCACTCTCCAAACAGGCACACAACCACCCAACCACCCAGAACATTCAAACACACACTATCACACTCATAATGATTTACCGACCAGTCACTAACTCATAAACCTTCTCTCACATCCTCTCACTCTGCATTCTCCACACGTGCGCCCACTTACTCACAAGAACATTCAAACACACACTATTGCATTCATACCTATTGAACCACTAGTCAGTCACTCTTACACCTTCCTTCACATCCACTCACACGGCATTCTCCCCACAGGCATGCACCCACCCAGAACAGTCAAAAACACCATCAATCACTGAACCATACCACATACATACATCTGACACGCACCTCACACATGCAGAACACACATACCCATTTTTCTTTTTAAAGCATTCTTACCTGTTTTTCCTACGTGAGTTGCATTTGGTTCATCACTCCAGGACTCACCGGCTCCTTGGCGCTGCTTACAGACAGGAACAAGGAAGATGGGAGGGCTTCCTGGTTCCTGTAAAAGATGGTGCAAAGAAGCCAGAGAAGGGGTTGGAGCTGAAGGTGGCATGTGTCACATGACACGTTCAGCTCCTACCCCTTCTGAGTCGGATCACCTGCTTGCGCTGCTCTATGATGGGGGAGGACTGGGCCGGGGCCTCCCTAAACCTGGCATGGTGGGGACCCACGCATCGTGCGGGCGGTGGATGCCCCTGCAACGCCAGTGGTGTAGTGGACTTCTTTTAGGGGAGCCAAATGAGCAGCTGGGAGCCCTGTCAGGAGAGCATTTCCCCTATTCTTGTGCAAGACCACACAGGACTGGACAACGGTCCGGAAGATCTGCGGTGGGATGAAGGGTTTGATTTTGTGAAGGATAGATATTTTGAGGTAGGCTATTTGGGCCTTCTTGGCTATGCAGACAGATTTCTGTCAGTTGGATTTTGCTGAGTCTGCGAGTTGAGGATCATATCCTTCTAGGCACATATCGTTGAGCCATCAAGCAGTTACATTTGCGTCATATGAAATGTGTAGTATCTGTAAAAGAGGTAAGTCCACCACGGTTCATACAAATGCCCATCTCCAAAATCAGGCTGCAGAAACTGCCTGTGCTTCACCAAGTGGGCTCCCTATATACATACCTGACATTCTAACATGTCATAATACAACAGGCTGTGCAGGAGGCCCAGTCTGAACATTGACAAACAGATTTGAATATACACATCAGCTCCAGTAATACAGTGACTGCTAGTATCCTCCATTTTGACAGTAAACACTTTACATAATGCAAATGTACAAAATTTAACATACATCTCCCTCCTTTTACTAACTGTGAGAAGAAACATGTTTATCTCTTGCATGCAACTCTGGCTTTGTAAAACACTCTTCCATCCTCCAGAACAGCCTCTTCAAACCAATCCCTTTTGACCACTAAGGGTCCTTGATAACTTCTCTCTCTCTTCTGCACAAAGCCAGGCTTACGAATCCAGACCCTGTCCCTTTCAGACACTCTTATCAGTCTGGTGCTCTTCTGGGCACCATACCTTCTTATTGCAAGTTCCTTCTTGCTCTCCACCCTTTTCTCTTAAAGCCTCATGGTCCCATTCCACCAACATATACCTCCTCAGCCACGGTGGACAAACTGCAGTGGGAGCTTTTCTCCTCAGAATGTCGAATGGTACCAAACCTGTTGCATGGGGAGCCAACCTGTAGGCATATAATCTTTTGGTAACTTCATCTTCCCAAACTTTCCCTTCATTCACTGCCATGTGGATGCCTTGCATTATGGTGCTGTTGAGCCTCTCAACCACCATGTTGGTTTGGGTTGCAAAGGTGATGACTTGAGGTGAACAACTCCAATGCTTGTCAAAATTGCCTCATCATATGAGACGTGAACTGAACCCAGTTATCGCATAGCATTCTGCTTGGAAAGCCCCCCTCTCTGTATTATACTATCCAGAAATGACAACAGCATGTGTGTCTGCCTCCTGTACAATGCATGTCTCTACCCACTTGGAGAACATATCTATTAAAACTATGATATATTTCCTTACTCCATTAGATCCTGTTGTTTGGACTTAATACATCAATTGCTAGAAACTTCCAAGGAATCTCTGAAAATTCAATTGGTCTCAATGGATGAGTGCTACACCTCAATGTCTTGTCGGACTCTTTACATACATCACAATTCTTTATTAAGCTCTCCACCTGACTGTCCACCTCTGGCCACCAGTGGTCAGCCCTTAAGCGTCCCTTGGTGTTGAACATGCCTAGGTATCCTTTGTGGCCAATTTCTAATAATCTGCACCCGATGCCTTGCGGGGGATCATTCTACTTGATCTGAACAAAAACACTCCCTTAACACCAAGTTCATCTCTGAAGTCATGAAACACACAAACCATCCTCCAATGTCCACTCCAACCAATTATTCTGCACAAATTGCATTACTTTGCTCAATTGTATATCTTTACTCTCTGCCTCCAACCATTCAGCTTCCAAAATGGAGCGACCACATGTTCAAAATACTTCTGCCACCAATTACTCATCCATGTTATTCTCTCCATCAACCTGAAAACTTTCATATCTAGACAAGAAATCAGCCATGACAATGTCTTTCCCATAAATATGTTGTACCACAAATTGATGTCCTTGCAAAGCAGTGACCCACCCGAGTATTCATCTAGACACACCGTCTAAACCTGTGGACTTAAATATACTTACTATTGGTCTGTGTATACTGTGAAATTCCTGCCCCAAAGAAATGCTGCACATTTCTTAATGGACAATTACACGCATAGGACATCTTTTTCAATGACGGGAAATTTCTCCTCTGCTCCCTTTCAACATGTAGATGCATACGCTATAACCTTTTCACTGCCTTCCTCCACCTGCAGTATAACAGGGCCCAGCCCGGTATTACTGGCATCAGTGCGCACCAAAGTTTCACATGTAGTATCAAAGTTACTCATTACCGGAGCATTTCTAATACACTTCTTAATGTTCTCAAATTCTTCTTGATTCTCTAAATCACACAAAAGGGGCATCTTTTATTTATTTTTTTAAACATTTTTTTTTATTTTTTTACACAGTCCCCTCATAGCCCTAGACTTGTCAGCAAATCCATTCACAAATTTCGCGTATTATTATACTAAAGCAAGAAACAACAAAACTCCTTGTTTGTCACTCACAGCTTCAATGTTCACAATGGCATTCACTAAATTTCCTTTAGGGAAAACCCCTTACCCATTGATTTTATGACCTAGATATTCAATTTCATACATTCTAAATGTGCATGTGTTCTTCTGCATTGGTAAGCCAACCTTATCTAATGTATCTAACATAGTAAACCGTCTCTGATCATGCTCTTCCATTGAGCATCCTGTGATCAACATATCATCCTGAAAGAACCACACTCCCTGGGACCTATGCATCAGTCTTTGAAAATATGCTGCAGCTGACACTAGCCCAAAGGGCATCCTCTTGTACCTTTATGTGCCCTCCTCCGTGATAAATGTTGTAGGATTTCTAGAGGATGTAAATTGACCTGGTGGTATGCTGACGTGAAGTATAATTTACTAAAGTATTTGGCACCCGTCATTATGCCCAACATTTCCCCAAAGTTGAGTAGGGGAAATTTGTCAATGATAACACACTTATTCAAATCATGAAAAAATCGACACGCAACCTGACATTTCCATTCCCCTTCCCCACTACCACAACTGGAGAAACCCACTCGGAAGCTCCTACTTCCTCTATTACTCCTTGTGACAACAGTTTTCTGATTTCCTTCTCTTAGTGTTATGGGAACACATCAGGTCTTTGCTGTAACCAGTATGGAATTCTGCTTGAGCATAATCTTGTGCGAAAAGTCCTTCAAACACCCTGTTCTTTCTTCAAACACTCATGGGAATTTGTCTTCGGGCATGCCAACTTCAGTAGTAATGGCAGCTATCTGCCCAGGCACTCTTAGATTGATAATAATGCTCAACTTTGCATGTTCAAACCAGCCTAGCAGATTTCTTCCTAGAAACATTTATACTTTGGTCATGCCAACACAACTTAGTCCTGAAGTACCCTATGCATTCAATGGGTATACCCCCATAAACACTAACTCTTACTTGTGGAGACAGTAGAGGCATTCCCTTGTACAACTCTTTCCATACCTTATGATCTATAATGGAATAATTCGAACCAGAATCCACTAGCATTTCTACAGAATTATTACCCACTATAATATAGGCATGTGGTTTGCG
Organism: Ambystoma mexicanum; assembly: GCF_040938575.1. Taxonomy (NCBI): domain Eukaryota; kingdom Metazoa; phylum Chordata; class Amphibia; order Caudata; family Ambystomatidae; genus Ambystoma; species Ambystoma mexicanum. Next base: position 916,292,605 of record NC_090926.1, on the reverse strand, counting down.
CCCTTTCTTCGTCTTACTACCAACGTCACTCAATGACCAGGTCACTTCTTCCTCTCGTACTTCATCACAATCCTAAGTATTTTCACACTCCTGACTCGCAGAGATTTGTTTAACACCACCTTTGGTGAAATGTCTGCAGCATCTGGTAAAATTGCCCTTTTTACTACATTTTAAGCTGACCGCAGCCAGGGCCGGGTAGTCCGGGGCATTAGCATAGTGTGAAAATCTTCCACACCGAAAGCATTTTCTTCCTTCAGGTACATTTTGACTACATTCCTTGTATTTACCATGTTCACTACCCTTGGTGCCTTTATTCTTAGTGACGGTTTTACTTGACACAGTTTGACGGCCTGTAGTAATTGTATTAACATAGTTTGTGGGTAGTTTCATCTCTGGTTCTTTGACACAGGTGATTGTATGCTCTATGCGGTTAGCAATGTCTAATGGATTCTCCAGTGAGGGATCATCTTTTTTTTTTTAAAATAATTTTTATTTTATACAACACACCAAACATTAAACATTACAATACTTGGGACTTCCACCATCCGATTCAGCATCAAAGTGTTACCATCAGCATTGTCCAGTCCCATTCCCTCCCTCCCCCCTAACTTGAGCCAATATGTCCATGTCATCATCATGTGATTCATCAGGCGGGATTATCGTCTTCTCTTTATCCGTGTCATCGACGCTCCGATCAGATTGGGGGGGCCTCTCATGGTAGCCACCAGCTGCCTCATTCAATTAGGGGTCCTACCTCCTCCTCCACTCCCCTACAAACCGCATCCCACCAAACGGCCGTTTCTGCCTCTGCCCATTTTAAGAGGTCAGCCCACCACAACTCTATCCTCAGCCTCTGGGCTGCCTTCCAGCACATTGCTATCCTTCGTTTGGCCAGGATATATGCTAGATCTTTCATTTTGCTTATGTGCTTTAAGTTACGTGGCCTAGAGAATCCCCCCCAGCATGCATGCCCAGGCCGACTCCATCTCCAGTGTAATACCGGTTCCTGCTAAGCGTATCTTAACTTCTTGCCAGAACCGCCCCACCGCAGGGCAGGCCCAAAACATGTGGAGGAGCCCAACCTCCTCCACCCCACACCTAGGGCATTTCTGAGTCGTATAGCCACCAAACCTAGCGATCTTACTGTGGGTGAGATATGCTCTATGTGTGACATATAGTTGGATCTGCTGGAGCCTTGCGTTCCGGGACACTTTTTTATGATATCTTTGGGCTCTTTTCCAGAGCCCTTCCGACATGGGCTCTCCCACCTCATCCTCCCAAAGTTGTCTCAGTTGGGTCAAGTCCTTGCCCACCTTGGACACCAACAGCTCGTATATGCAGGAAATCTCATGCCCACCCTCTGAAATATCATACATAGCCTCCATGGTGGCATCCGGTTGTCCGGTGAGCACCTCTGTTGGCCACTTTGCTCGTACTCTCTTGACAATTCTGGTGTAAATTATGTACTGCCCTTTATGCATCCCAGTATCTTCGATCAGGTTTGGGAACTCTAATGCCTCCCCTTCCAGCCATGTGTCTCCCAGGGTGGCCAAGCCCACTGGTTCCCAGTACTTGTGGACCCCTTGTATCAGCTGGGGATCCTCTCCGCATAATGTTACAAGCGGCACCTGCATAGAGTGCGGAACCGTGTGTCCCGCAATCTGCCACGTTCTGTGCCATATCTCCCATCCCAGTACCAGCAACCCTGCCATCCCACGAACCCTCGACTTGGACAGCCACACCACTTCTTTGAGGAAGAAGGGGAGCGGTTCCCTGCACAGCAGCCTGGATTCTGCCGTCTCCTCGTCATACAGCCATCTCGCTACATACTGCAGTTGCCCTGCTAGATAGTATAGCTCAAAATTTGGCAGGTTGATACCTCCCCTATCACACGAGTTCTGTAGTTTCCAGAGGGCCACCCTGTTCCTGGAGCTGCCCCAGATGAAGCCCCTACACAGGCTATGGAGGCTAGCGAAAAAGCGCCTTGGGATCCCATGCGGGATGTTAACAAAGAAATGCAACAGTCTGGGTAAAACTACCATTTTTATTAGAGCAGCTCTCCCCCCACCATAGCCAGGGGTAACCTGGACCAGAATCCCATGCTGTTCTTAATTCCTTCTACTGCTTTAACCGTGTTGCGTGCATGTTCTTCTTCTGCATTATGGTATATGTCAATTCCGAGATATCGGGACGACTTTGTGCGCCAGGGTATTGGCAACACTGGCAGACTCCCGGGCAAGACAAGCTTGTATCTTCCCAGAGGGAACACGCTAGACTTTTTGGGGTTAACCGCTATGCCAGAGAGAACGGCAAATTGCTCCATCACGTCTAGAATATATTGCATGTTCTCCTCTGGGTAGCGTAGATATAACAGTATGTAATCCGCATATAAAGAAACAAGGTACATGCCACCTGCAGTGCGAATACCTATCTCCTCGTATTGCTGTCTCAGGCAGGTGGCCAATGGCTCCAGTGCCAATATGTATAACATGGGGGACCACGGGCAGCCCTGTCTAGTGCCTCTGCTAAGCTGCCATTTGTCCGAAATGATGGCACCCGTTTTGACCTTGGTGATCAGGGAGCTGTATAACATTTTCACCCACCTGAGGTACCCCGGTCCCATTCCATACCCCTCTAAAGTCGCGATCAACCAGGGCCATCTCACTGAGTCGAAGGCCTTGACCGCGTCTAGTGAAACTATTGCCAGTTCACCTGGGTCATTTTTTGTTTGGTCAAGGATGTGATGCAGTCTTCTGAGATTATCAGTTATGTTCCTGCCCGGGACATAGCCCGTCTGGTCGGGGTGTATCAGCTTACCAATGACAGCCTTAAGCCTATTTGCCAATACAGCAGTGAGTTTAGTTTAGTTTAGTTTATTATTTATAGAGCGCGCCAGACCCTGGGGCATCAGGGCGCAGAAGAAAAATGACAAGAATATGCTCAGCTTAGTTACAGTTACATGGTAAGTAGTACAGTACATGGTCTTCAGACAATTTACATTAGGCAGATATATACAAGATTCAGACAATTTACATTGGGCAGATATATACAAGGCAACGGATCTAGGTCCAGAACAAAGAATTGCACGTGCATGTAATCATGAGAAGAGTATAAAATCATAATATATACAGTAGTAATATACAGGAGGCACCCGGAGCATTCCAGTGCATGAAGAAAGAGTCAGGTACAAATAGCTTGGTGCTGGTGAGCAAGTCAATCTTAGGTCGGCAGGTACACGCAGGTCAGGGTAGTTAGGTGTCATTGGCTCTCAACCAGTTGGTCATGTTCTGTCTGAATTTCACAAAAGGCTGGGGTTCTCTAATGTCCTGGGGAAGTGAGTTCCACAGCTGTGCAGCCTTGACTGGGAAGCTTTGTCCTCCTATAGTAGCGAGTTTGAATCGTGGGACTTGTAGGCCATTAGCGTTGGCTGTTCTTGTGTGTCTGGTCGAGGTTCTTAGGTGTAGCCTATCCTTGAGGTAGGGTGGTGCTTTGTTGTTGAGGCACTTGTGAGTAAGGGAGGAAATTTTGAGTTGAATTTTATCAGAAGTGGATAGCCATTTGTATTCTCTTCTTACTGAAGATATATGCTCATTTCTATTAATCTTGACAGCTGCTCTAAAGGCATTATTCTGGAGGACTTGGATTTTATGTATGGTTTGTTTGTTTGCCCCAATGTAAAGTCCATTACAGTAATCCAATTTAGAGAGTATAAGGGCTCTGGCGAGCGTGATGCAGCTATCTGTGGAGAGGAATTGTTTGCTGGCTCTGATAAGGTTGCATGTGTATGCAGTAGATGAGGCTAGAGAGTTGACTTGTTTGGCGAAGTTCATGGTGGCATCTAAGTAGAAGCCTAGGGTCTTTACTTCCTTTGCTACTTTTATGTTGTTCCCATCGATGCTGAAATTGGCATAATCCGGGCTAAGTTTGGATATGTATGTCTGGGTGCCTAGGATAATGAGCTCAGTTTTGTCATCGTTTAGACATAGGCCGTGTGTGGCCATCCATGCCTGAATGATGCTGTAGATTTTATTCACTAGGGCTAGATCCACAACATAGTCTCCTGAGAGCGGAAGGAGGATCTGGGTATCGTCTGCGTAATTGGTAGATACCCAGATGGTCCATCTCGTCGAAGAGTGGCTTTGTGAATACATTGTAAAGGGTAGGTGACACACAGGACCCTTGAGGTACACCACAGGTTATGGGAATCGGGTCTGCCGAAGCTGATGGAGAGAAGACCCTCATAGTACGGTTACTCAAAAAGGATTTGATCCATATTATGGCCTCTTTGGAGAAGTGGGCTGCAGAGTCAAGGTGGCTACATAGGACTGTATGGTCAACTAAATCAAATGCAGCTGAGAGGTCTAGCAGGAGGAGTAAGGCTGCGTGGCCGTTGTTTCTGCATTGATCTATTTGGGCTTTGAGATCGATCAGGGCTGTCTCAGTCCCGTGTTGTGGCCGGAATCCGGATTGGCGGGTTCCAAGTAGGTGGTTGGTTTCGAGGAAGTTTTGTATTTGCATGTATGCTACTTTGTCGAGAATGTTTAAGAGAAAGGGCACGGTCGTGATGGGCCTGAAGTTAGTGGGGATGGCCGGGTCAGGGGTTTGCTTCTTTAAGAGTGGCAGTACCCAGGACTCTTAAGTTGTTCGGTACTGTGCCAGTGGTAAAGGATGAATTGATGAGTTCAGTTATGAATGGCGATAATTCTCTTGCAGCATCCTTAATCAGTTGGGCAGGGCATTGGTCACCTTTACAGTTGGACGGTTTAAGTCCCAGAATAACCTTTTCTATCTCGATGGTGGATACCTTGGAGAAGCAGAAGCGCGATTCTTGTTTAGGAATAGGTGGAGGTGCTATAATCTGCGTGGTATGAGGCGTTAGGGATGCTTTTTTTAAAGCAATTTTTGTTTGTAGGTTGGCTACTTTATTAGTTAGGGCAGACTGTATGCTAGAGCACCATTTTTTATCCTTGGTGCAATTTTCTTGGGGAGTGATAGGTGTTTCCAATTCTTTCAGAATGCTGAATAATTCTCTGACACTAGATTTAGATTGAGATATTCTAGTATTATACGTTTCCTGTTTGGCTAGTAGGATGTCTTTCTTATATTGGGAAGAAGCCTTGGCGAGGTTAAGTTTGTTTTCGGCTGAGGGACAGGGATTCCAGGTGGTTTCAAGTTTTCTTTTCATTAATCTTAGATCTTTTAGGTGAGGAGTGAACCAAGAGTTAAGATGTTTTTTTGGTTTACTATTGCGTATTTTGAGTGGCGCTGTGTGGTCAAGGGCTGTATTCATGGTTTTATTGAATTGTTCAACTAGCCCATTGGGATCCATATTGACTGGGAGTATGTTAAGTTGTGGCAGTATAATGGGCAGCAGGTTTTCCGCTGTCATAAGTTTTTTGTTCCTTCAAACAAAAGGAGGGGGCAAGGAGGGGCAAGTGGGGACTGGGCCGTGACACAGTTTGTTGCTACTGTGAATGATAGTAGATGGTGGTCAGTCCAGATCTGGGGTGCAGTATCTGTGATAGTAACTTGACAGTTTTTTTTTTTTTTAAATATTTTATTGATTTTATATTTTAGAAGACCAAACAACACACAACACAATACAACTGTTAATTATTTACAGAAACACAAAAGAAAATACGAAAAAACTCCCCCCACCCCCCATCAAGCCAGAGCCGGCTCCCTTGTATCCTCAGTCGGGGCACTGTCAGGTGGAACATTGTCCGTAGGCCCATCTTCCGAATTCTCAGATTCGTCCAAACCCTGTTGTGGGTTGGTCATAGAGGCCACCAATTGTCGCCAGGCCAGCAAGGGCCATATCTCTTCCTCGCCCCCTCTAGTGACCGCTTATGTTCCGCTATCCAGTCAAGGATTCGTCGACCTTTGTTATGCGTAGGGAGGTTGACTTTCTGGGAGAATCCCAGTTCTTTTAGGATCGAGGCAGTGGCTGTAGACTGGATGTCCTTAGTGTCATTATAGCCTAGGTTGAAGTCGCCTAGCACTATAGTTTGGGAGGTGTTCTTTAGATTATTGGACAAGGTTGTAGAGAGATCCTCAGCAAAGGTACCAATAGGGCCTGGAGGTCTATAGATAAGGAAGAGGTTTAATGTTTGGGAGCTAGCGGTGGCAATTTTGACCGTGAGGCATTCACAAGATTTCATAGTGGGTGTTGCAGCAAGTCTCATGTCTAGACTGGTTTTAGCTATGATTGCTGGACCCCCACCTCGTGAGGTGCGTCTGTCTGCTCGTAGGATGGTATAATTGTCGGGGATTGCTAATGATATGGCAGGGCCTGCCGCATCATGAAGCCAAGATTCTGAGATAGCCAGGAAATCAAGGTTGTCTGCGATAATGATATCTGCGATCTCTGTTGCGTGTGCGACTAGAGACCTAGCGTTTATAAGCGCGCCTTTGAGATGGTGTTTGTGGCTATCTAAGTTGGGGTGAGTAGAGCTTAGTCTGTCTAGCGCGGTAGGTTTAGTGCTGTTTTGTGTAGGTCTTTTGGGATTGTCATATTTCCTAGTAAACTCAACAGTAACCTTCAAAGGAGGGTTTTTTTTTTTAGGAGATTAAGTTGTTCAATTTTCTTTGCTGGTGGCTCATACAGTTTGGATAGTCGCGTGCGAAGTCTTAGGTTTCTGTCCGCTGTGCTACAAGGCCTATGTATAATAGTGGCTTCTTGATTCACTATGGGACCTGTGATTAGTTGTGTGACAGACATGGTATGGCAAGAAGGGTGATTAAGATGAGACCCGGTAGAGTCGGTCGATGTGTTAGCTATGGTAGCCAGGCTAAATGATAAAGCTACTAGTATGATGGAGGCGGTGTAGAGAGGTGGATTTGTTGTCCTATAATGGGCAGCGATGGTTTGTATACCTGGATTTGGAGAGTACATGCTAGCTGGTAGATACAAGCCGGCTTGATGCGCCTAACAGGCTTGGTGCAGTTTAGATAACCGTGCACAATGCAGCGCCAAGTACAGGGCAGCTAACTTCAAATATAAGGCATGTCAGGTAATGCAGTGCAGAATACGGTACATCTAGATTTAAATATCAGGCACATCAGGGAATGCAGCGCCAAGTACAGGGCAGCTAACTTCAAATATAAGGCACATCAGGTAATGCAATGCAGAATACGAGGGTTTTACTATCCTGATTGAGCATCGATAAAGGCCTGTATGACCCACAATCAGTGCTAGGCTTGCCCGGCTTCAGAAGCGGGATAATCACCGCCTCTCGCAGGGTCTCTGGTAGCCTGCCTTGCTCGTACGACTCGTTAAGCATGGCCAGCAGCGGGGGAAGCAACTCTTGTTTATAGGTTTTATAAAATTCACTTGGAAGCCCATCGGACCCGGGGGCCTTACAGGTGGGCAAGTAACGAACCACTAGTTCGAGTTCTTCCATCGTAATAGGGGCGTCTAGGTCTGCGCGTTCTGACTCGTCTAACGTGGGTAGGCCCATGTCCTCCAATGCTACCCGAATTTCGTGGTTTCTAGGGTGTTAGGCAGAAACCTGTGCAGTTCCCTTAGGGACCACTGCAAAAGATTTAGGACTACAGGTGGTTGGCAGTAAACCCAATTGGTAGCAGTCTGTACCACCAGATTTACCTGGTAGCTGTGGCTGAGCAGTCAGACTTCCCTCAAGAAGAGTTAGGCAGTATGCAGAGTATACACAATAGGTACAGAGACACAGTAGTACAAGCAAACGCTGACCAGAGCTTTGGTGTAAAAGTATATAATTATTTAAAGACACACTTGTAAATTACACTAGCACTAAAAGAGATAAGTAAATTCAACACACAGTCACTATTACTAGATGTACATCCCTTATTCCTTATTAGACAAGTCTTAGTTAACACCACTTATTTCCAGACAGAGGTGAGGCTTAACTAAAGATGGCACTCCAATAAGTTAAGAAAAAGGGAGGGAAAAAGCAGAAATTAGGAAAAGCACACAGCACAATACTTTAGAAGCACCCAGCAAAGCAGGAAAGTCAAATCTACTTGGGAGCAAAAAGTTCAGAGGCCAGGCTCCCTCTTAGAGAGAACAGATCACCAATGCGCCCACGATCACACAGCTTAAAAGTCTTGAAAAGTCTTGCAGGGAGTTCAGAAAAGAATTAAGTCAGCTCAGAAAAGTTCAGTTAGCCAGCCTAGGGCCAACCCAAGTGGTAAGTGGAGGCTTTAAGAGTCACCCCACACAGACCGTTGCGTGGGAGGCCAGGCGGACACAGTACCTTCAAAGTGGAGAGGATCCTGCAGCGGGGGCAGTTGTTCCTGGCAGCAGGTGCAAGTCACGGGGTCGTCCAGAGGAAGAGATGGTCTCGACGTGGAGGAAAGCTGAAGGACGTTGCACTGCCAGGGAAGAAACCAGCCGCGGAGTTATCTGGTTAAAAGGTATGACCCTTTTATTCGCGGTAGTGGAAAAACCGTGGTATCCTGGTTGCCGGGGTGCTTGGCACAGACAAGGCGGCCACGAGATGATCCGGGAAGGCGAAAAGACGGGCAAACTGGTTATCCCCACCAGTCAAAGGAAGAAGACTCTCTGGGCTGGAGATCTCCTCTGACGTCGGGAAAAGTGGTGAGACGGTTCAGCAGGGCTCCACTGGTGGGGTCGTCGTGGCAGGTCGGCTCAGCTTCTCCCTCCTCGGATTCTTTAGGTCCTGTGGCGACTTCTGAAGTTCCAGTCCCCAAAGCCCGCTTTTATGCAGCAAACCCCCATTCATTCAGCCTAGCTGTCAATGTAACATGCTAAGTGGTGATACGGGCGGCTCACCACTTGGGCCAATCACACAAGAGTGCGACTTGAGTTGCCAAGGCAACTCAGTCCAGGGTGCCTAAACGCCCTCCCACATCCCCTCTGGTACCCAAACAGAGTGGCACCACTTTTGGAGGCTTCTGTGGAGAAGCCCGCCAAAAAGTGGAACAAAGGGCCCGACTTGGGTTGGAGTCACAGAAACGAACACAAACGCCATTTTGGAACCGAGCAAAAATTACCAACCAGTGATTTTATATTAATTTAATAAACCGGCGGTGTGTTCGAGGCTATATTAAAAAGTGGTAGCCTCGAACAATGGGAAAATCCCATAGGAAAATATTTGCGGTTGAATATAAACAGTAGTATCCACTGCCACCAGCCAAAACTCCATCAGGGGGGACGGAGACGTGGCCCCTCGAACAACAGACCCCGGGGCAATCGAATTGCCCCTACTAGTACGTCCACAATATGATGGTTTGTACTGGTTTCTGTTCATAATTTGGGACTAGTAAAGCCAATGGTGACTTTACATGGCCTGGGAGACAGTAGTCAGTCCCAGGGTATGGAGTCTATGTTTGGGGGTCACTATGACACCCCTGGGTTACTGCACTGAGGGTGCTGTGTAACCCACATACCAGAAAACACATGAAGCCCTATGGGGTAAAGGACCCCATAGACCATAAAACACATTCAAAGTCAAAGGAACACCTCAAATCATGTCTAAGAGTGGGAGAAAAAGAGTCTCACTCTTAGCAGGAGAGAAAAAAATAAACCCCAAAAATCCAGAAAAGCTGCTGGGGGACTCACTAGGTTTGGGAAATCAGTCTTAACAGAGAATTCTCCCTAACATAGGGCCACCTGGGTCAACATAAAGATGTCTATAGAATCTCAGGAACTCCTCATTCACCCCCTCCTGGGTATTCTGAGTCCACCCTCCCTCGCCTTTAATTTCCCTAATCACCGTTCGCGGCGTCTCACTCTTGTATAGCCAGGCCAGCAACCTGACTGGCTTATCTCCCCCTGCATGCTGTTTCTCCACGTATTTCTTATAGCTTAATTTACATAACCTGTCCCAGCATTCCCCACTGGCCTGTTATTATTGCCTTATCCTGTCTGTCCTCATCAGCTGTGCCTTCCATACGCATCCTGCCCTCCAACTCCTCCTCAATACCCTTCAACTCCTGCTCTATGCCCCCCGTGAGCCCCCTAGACTTGGAAATGGCAACCCCCCACAAAACTACCTTAAACGCCTCCCAAACGGTTCCCATAGAGCTTAGACTACCAGTATTTATCTCAAAGTACTCAGTGATCGCCTCCCTTAAATCCTCCCTGAATCCCGGGTCCTGCAGAGTCTCGGCTCCGAGTTTCCAAGTGGGAATTCGTGCCCTGGGAGGTTGATGCCGCCATTCCAGGACCATGGGGGAGTGGTCCGAAAGCACCCTAACTTTGTATTCCGCACATTCCATCTCTCCTGCCAACTCCGTGGTGGCGAACACATAGTCTAATCTTGTATGAAGGGCGTGAGGTGCCATATAGTGCGAATATTGCCTATCCAATGGATGCAACTGCCTCCAGACATCTAAAAAGTCCCTCAGGAGGGCCTGTAGCACCTTTGCTGCTGGGGTTGGTTTGTCTATCTTACTATCCGATCTGTCAACCTTCGGGTTAAGTACGCAGTTAAAGTCACCTCCCCAAATAATCCCGCCACCCAGCAGAGGGCCGACTCTACCGTACAGGGTCCTAAAGTAAGCCGCTGTGTCCTGGTTAGGGGCATATAAATTTACCAATATACCTTTCACATCAATCAATCTGCCATCTGGGTCACCCGTGACCTGAAGCAGCTGGAATGGCACCTGCAGCACCACCCAGATGATAACTCCTCTAGCGTAGGCCGAGTATGTGGATCCCACCAGGCACCCCCTCCACTTCTTCTTAACCACCTCCAATTTCTCCCTAGTGAGGTGGGTCTCTTGCAATAATGTTATGTCGGTCCTCATCCTTTTCAGATACATCATCACCTTACGTTTCAAATAGCTGTTGAGGCCCCTGACATTCCAGGTGACCACTCTAAGGCACCCTGGCGCCATCTCCATGATATCCCACATTCCTCCCCACCTCTTATCCCGCCTGTTAAGGTTCCCATTTTGGCTCAATTCCCATTCCCTCCCATGAAACTTCCCTCCAACCCCCACCCCAACTCCCCATTCCCCAACTTCAAACCACTGCACACCCCTTTCACCCTCTCACCTCCCCGCCCCCTCGTATACCCCAACAAGTGCCCAGCTCCATCCCTGGATCACAGCCCCCCCCGCGTTTGGTTCTGTCCTAAGAGGCCCCAGCAGGGTGTCACCAAACTACCAGTGACCTAACTAAACTATTCGCTATGGGGGGGTGAGGTCATGCTCCGTTCAGCTCCTATATCTATATCAAGGTTTCCAGTGCCACCGTATCATATTTATGACTGTGGCTCTAAACACACTCCTCTGCCGGTATATGCAATGCTAGATTCAAGTCCCATTGTCATGAGCTGCAGCACCTAGGGCGCTTTACTGACGCATGTTACTTATCTCCGCATTCTGCTCCCTGGATGTCCGGTACCTGGGGACAGCTCTGCGCATCTAACCATCCCATGGCGTCCTCTGGGGTGTTGAAAAACAAGGTTCTGCTCTTGTAGAAAACCTTCAGTTTAGCCGGATAAAGCAGCATGTACCTATGGCCCGCCTCCCGCAATCTTCTTTTCACTGACCCAAAGTTCATGCAGCTGCGCTGTACCTGCAAGGTATAATCCGGGTACGCCGTTATGTTCGCAGCACCTCTTTGTATTGTGCCGCCCTTCCGAAAGTGTGCAAGGATTTTTTCCCGGTCCCGGTAGTTTAGGATTTTCGCTATCACCGGTCTGGGGGGGTTCCCCGGCGGTGGCTTCCTCATCAGGGCCCTGTGCGCCCTCTCTACAGCAAACCCCTGGGACAGGGCTCCCCCAGTGATCTCCTGTAATAGCATAGACTCAATGTATTCCGTAGGGTTAGTTCCTTCAGCTCCTTCCGGCAATCCGACAATGCGAATATTGTTCCTTCGGGCGCGTCCCACCGCCTCTTGCGCCCTGCTCTCTAAATTGCCCACACGTTGGCGTGAAGTTCAGATTTATGGGCAGCACAGGCCGCCGTGTTCAGGGCCACCTCTTTTTCCAGGTCTTCCGTGCGCTCAGCCAACAATCATACGTCTTGCCGGAAAAGAATTACGTCCTGCACCGCTCCAACTTTGAGTTCAAGTGCAGCTTTCAATTCAGTGATTGCCAGGCCCAGTTTGGTCTCCAAGGCCACTTTCAGGTCAGCAATTGCCGCAAGTACCTCCTGGTTGCCCATAATGTCTGGGCCTCCAGCGGGGGTCCTGTCTTTCTGCCTGGCCCCTTCAGCACCTGGTGGTGTTTTGGCAAAATCGTCCAATGTGGGCGCTTGCCTTTCTGTCTGATGAATTTGTTGGACATCTTGTGTTAGGGTAAAGTGAGTCGGCCCCAATACGTGCTGTCTTCTTCTAGAACGTGCTGAGTTGCCCAAAATGTCTAGGACCAGCCTGACCATTTTAGGGGTGACCTCCAGTGACCTCCCCTATTTCCAGAATGGACTGTGTCCTCCCACGTACCAATGTGGGTTCATTCCTCCCTCACAGGACTAAGGACCCTGCCCCAGTCGATCTGGCTCCCCGGGCTGTCTGCTCGGCGGTGATGTAGTTCTGCGGGCTTCGGTGGCCTCTCTTGACGGTCTCCACTTTCATGGGGCAACCCCGTACACCATCATCTGCAGTTACCCCCCCGCGGCCACCTCAGGCACGTAGTGGGCGTCTCTTTGTGCCCTCTTCAGGCGGCTGCAAGTCTCTATGTTTCTGTCTAAGCCTGTCTGTGCTCCTCGGGTGGCTGGGTCAGCATTCTTAAATTACTCATAGGCATGTCTTGTGCTATTGTGTTTACTAGTCTCCACAGGGTGGTTTAGTGGAGTTTATTGCAGGTTGGGTTGCAGATGTGTGCCTGCGCCTCTTCGTCTCACGGTGCGGCGGTGGGTTTATTGTGTCCTGGGCATTTCAGTTTATCATCAGCTGAAAAAACTGACATCTGTTTGCTAGGAGCTGCTATCACGTCTAGTCAGGGCCCCCATGTGTGCCTCTGTCAGGTCTCAGGCAACCCTTAGGATGCGCTCGGCTTTATTATCAGTGAAACTGGATTGCATCCGTTTCAAGCACTCCATGTACTTAGCTGGCCCTGTACCTCTGTGTTATTGCGGTACCTTCGATCTGGGTGGCCATGCGCAACCCGAAAGGCTGCCCCTTCATAAGCCTGTCTGGTGGCCAAGTTTCCACTGCGGCTGCAAACGAAACCGCACATAATGCTTGGATGGCTCACACGCCGTCACTTCACTACAGCTGCTTATGGACACACCGGTGCCTCGTATGTGTTGCGCATACGCTGCCGAGTATGGCAGTGTATATTGTATTGACACTTATTCGTGAGTGAGCAGCCTCGCAGTCTCTCCTGCTTACAAGCAGACTGCTTGGGGTTCCAGTCCCGTTTCGTCGCGCACTGGGCATGCGCTTTCCAGTCACGGCACTGTTCGTTGCCGTTTTATTCCAACATCGGGCTTCTCGCCTGGGTCTCGCGCTGTAACAGGGGGTCCTCACAGCTCCGCTCTGCTAGCGGTCCTTTCTGGAAGACCCGATCTGAGCGCAGCTCGCTCTCTCTTTGTTGTTGGTTGTTGGCGGATCGCCATTTTGGATTCCTCACGGGTGCACCGCCGCAACATTCTTACAGCTGATTTCGCTCTCATCACAGCACCGATGCTCACCATCTCCAGCTCCGGTTGGGCAGTAATAGCTCACGAACTCGGGCAGACTATGTATCCAGACCAGGATGGTTTCAATGTGTCACTTTTTCTCGGATCAATTCAGGATCATCAGGAGCCTTCTCGGAAACACGTCCTCCTACATGGCTCTGTAGCCACGCTCCCAGGGATCATCCCTAGTCCACATCTCCTCTCTTATTTTATTCTCATTGACCTTAAGCATTAATTGATCTCAGTCTTCCATCAAACGTTGTGCCAATTTTACAACTGTAAGCCAATTCCCATAGGGCAGTTATAAACACTTCCATAGATTCTCCCTCTCATTGATCCCTGATAGAGAAATGGTACCTTTGTAAAACGATGCTCACCTTACACCCCATCATCGTCGCTAAATGTAGTATCCGGAAAAGAGGTACGTCCACCACAGTTCATCCAAATGCCCCTCTCCACAATCGGTCTGCAGCAACTGCCTATGTTTCACCAAGTGGGCTCCCTATATACATACTTGACATTCTAACATGTCCTAATACAACAGCCTATGCAGGAGGCCCAGTCTGAACATCAACCAACAGGTTTGAATATATACATCTGCTTCAGTAGTACAGTGACTACTAGGTCCACCATTTTGAAAGTAAACACTTTACATAATACAAATGGACGCAATATAACAAAATGACATAAGTAATAGAGAATTGTGTTGACAATTGAATAAGTAAACACTGGAGGCAGGGTGTCAGAACTTTTGCACCAAACAATTGCATTGGGAATACCAGGCTCAGACTGATGCCCATCAATGTCCTTCAAGTGACGGGTCCTAGGGGATTGCCATCAGAAAGGTATAAAAGATGACCATCAGCCTTCCTTGGGTGGACTGGCAAGCAGACAGATTGGAGCTGGCCAACTGACCAAATGGGGAGATGTGGATGCAGCCTGAAGCCTCTTTCATTCCTAAACAGGACTCCCTCTCTAACAGGAAATGCACTTGCTTGACTTAAAAGTAGGTATTCAATAAGTGTTGGTGGGAGCTGGATGATTGAATTGAGAAATGCTCCAACCTTTATTCAGCATTCACTTTTTCACTATTGTATCCCATTATGAAATTGCATTTAGCACTTAAAGCCTGAATTGAATGTTTTTACGTTTTAAATTTGCATTTCAACATTGCATTTTTTAATACATTTCTGAAATAGAGTTTAGTATTGTACCATTGGTTATTATTGATAATGCCAGTGGGTCCTTGCAAAGAAAGAATTGTTCTTTAGCTCTTAGTATTTGAATTTAAAATTGCTTTTCTCCAGCAGTGGGAGGAAGATACACAGTTTGGGTTAGTTCACTTTGGATAGGCAGCAAACGGCACGTTGTAGATATTCTGGTGTTTGAATTTGTTATTTGTTGATTTTGTATTTGTATTTATTTAGTTTATATAGCGTTTTACTCCAAAACGCTGCACATTCTAACAGGATACAAAGGGAAACTGTGCTTTACCATTTGGGGGTAACATGTAAGGAGAGTTTGGTTGTTGATGTTATGGAATGTATTGCACTTTTCAGCACCGGCTCAGGATAAAGAAGATTGAGTTAGCTATTGCATTACAAGTTTGCTTTTAGCTATTATTGCATTACAAAATTGTTTTTTTGCATTACAAGATTGGATCTCTCCAGCACTGACAGAAAGATATGCATTGATTTTGGAATTGGGATTGAACAAGATTTGTTGAATTGATAAACAGAGAGTTTTTTTAATAATAAAAATGTATTCATTTACATTCAATGGTCAGTGCATTAATTTGATTCCATATTCATTTTGGAAATGTAATGCCCATATGCTATGCCATACAGTCATTCTGTTTAATCTGTTATACTCTGCTGATGAAATTCACATTGTATGAGATCTCACATTAAGGTTTCTATCATACACTGACAGTGCCCATTTAGGGTTTAATGTGCTTAAAGGTGGTAGAAAGGCAAGAATTCCTACGTTATATGAGATAACCTTTAGGCTAACTGCACCCATGATCTCACAATTTAAATATTTGTAGTTGCAGGCACAACAATGGCTGTGCTCAAACGCACGGCAGACACATCTGCCAAGCTCTATGCCATATCCTGCACTGCTAGTCACTTTAGAAAGGGTGCTCGGTTCTCCCTGCAGAAATATGGGGTTTTTCCCCCGTAAGAGTCAGTACTTCCTTAGCTAGATGGCATTTTCAAGAAAAACATGACGCACAGAATTGAACATAAACGAGGGACAGTGCAAATTCCAACTTATCCTGTTTGCAACATTAGTCAAACCTTTTTTTTATATAGTTTTCTGTTATATTTGCATCACCTAAGCCATGTTCCTGCCCTGCATCAACTAGGAAGCTGAGATTGAAGGCAAAGCGCAGAAGGCCAAGTTGTGTCTTGGAAAAGTCAGAGAAACCAAGAGAAATAAGGTAATCGCAAATCTCTTTATTTGATCCTGTTTCTACAGAGAATAGCATGCCAGATAGGCCATCGGGTTATGTTGGAGAAATCCTCTCCTGACCATAGGTGTTATCCCAACCAACCTCCTAACTTCAGACTACAATAAAGTTGTCGAACTGTATAATATGTATCTCGGGTGTTCCGTTGGTCTTTCTTCGTCACACTGCCGCAGACAGCATAGGCATGGGCTTAACTCCCTAATGGCATGATCTGTAGTGCTAGGTCATCATTATACCGTATGACCTTAAATTAGCAAATAAACAATTGGCAACACGTTGTTTGTGTTCAGCCTTCTATTTGCTACCCTTAAACCTCTCAGTTGATCTATACATTCAATTTGGATTGGAGTTCTTGAATAATTATGTTTTCATAAACTGAATCACTTCATAAAATATCTGTGCAGTTCATAACATAAGTGCTGCAATAATACAGTAACGTACCAATACGGCAAACTGTTCAACAAAGGAAAAGCATCATGGACTCTCATCTCAACTATTAAAAAGGTCATACCTTGTTTTTGCAGAACTCCAACGGCAAGATGGGCAGGGAGGAAGATTGTATCCTGGAGTATCAGTGCATCCCATGTCATTACTATATGGAATCCCAAAATAATTATCAAAACCTGTGAAAAGAGGATACTTTTATTGAAGACCAATGGTACATTGAGATTCATTCATTTATTTTGTCATTTGTATAGCGCCTTTCACCATAATTATGGGCACAATGCGCTTTTGGTTGAACGCCCTCGGAGTGACCGTAGTCCAAATTTGGGAGAAGTTGGGTGGTGCTATTAAGCGTGTGTGTATTTCAGCCTTTAAAGTTATGCGAGGGTGGCCAAGACTCTGCTAGCCACCCATGTCTGAATGGCGTGTGGATGAGCACAGCAGAGGTAAACTATGAACTAAACAGGGGTAGGTTGTGGTTAAGGAGCTAGAGAATTACATAAGAAGTTACAGTTCGAATTTTTGTTGTTAAAGGTAGCTTTATTCTAATGGCAGAGGCGTTGTGCAGTGTTTGTGTTACATGTGAGTGCAGGGTGTGTGGAATGAGCATTTGCTTACTGCTAAATTACGAAGGTGAGGTGAGCAAGGGGAGCAAACAGGTTAGCTGTGTAAGAATATGACTACATTACACTATTATGCTAAATGCAAAATATGGCTGAGTTACACAACTAGGCTAAATGCAAAATATGGCTACCTTACACAATTATGTTAGGCAAAATGTTAAATATGGCTACCATAAACCGTTAGGCTAAAGTCAAAATATGGCTAACTTACACAATAAGGCTAAATGCAAAATATTGCTACCTTAAACGGATGTATGTGATTTCTTCTAATATATTTCTCCTAATGGAGATTTCATTGAATCCATTTCACAGAAAACCGAAATCTCTTTACTTTTTTTACTGCGGGGGGGTGGGAGGGGGGAGGACCTCCCCAGCCCCCTTCAAGTCTCCCTACCCTAATTTATACCCTTACCCCACACCCAACCTATTATGCATTACACATATACCATTTGCCCTACCATTTTTATATTCACTGAAATCTCATTAGGGGAAATGGTATTCGAAGAAATCTACGATAACAACCTTACACAGTTGGGCTAAATGCAAATATGGCTACCATACATAATTAGGCAAAATGCAAATTATGGCTGCCTTACACAATTAGGTGAAAAGCATGTAGCTATATGGTATTAGGTAGTGAGAGTGGCGGGGTTTAAATGGAGTACAGTAATGGAGCCCACACCACACTTACCATATCAATCGCTGTAGGCGTCCTAAGCGAACACGGGCAAACACAGAGAGGAACTGCTCAGTATGAATCTGCCCTTTGCCTCTGGCCATTAGCTGCCCGGGCATGGCTGCCCGGGTCCCTCTGTGAAATGAGCAGCCAACAACACTGCCATGCCAATCACGGACAGGCGAGGCGGGTGGAGGGCAGATCCACTCATACGAGCCTGCTACAGGTGGAAAGATTATCCTGGGCCCTCCAGACCAGGTAGCTGGGCCAATCACAGGCGGGGCAGGGGGGCGGATGGAGTTCGGGTGCACTCCAGGGTAGGAGCTGGGAGGAAGCAGCAGCAGGTCAGTGGAAGCGAGTGGAAAAGGGGGAAAAGAAGACCAAAAAGGTGAAAAGCAAGTGGAAAAGGAGGAAAAGAAGAGAAACAAGGCGGAAGAATATGAGAAAAGACAGAAGAGATAGAGAAGGACTACCATGGAGGGTCGGGGGGAAGCACTCATCTGAAAGCAGGCCCAGGACGCTAGTAGCAGATGTATAAGTAAGAATGATATGCACAAGAAATCCACAAATTAGCAGCCTTCCAATAATGCCATGAGAGGGTTCAAAGAGGGTTCTGGTGACATGATCATAGACCATGAGGCATATTGTCAAAAGAAATCTGAGGTGGCATTTTCAAACCATTAGTCATTATCTACAGTTTACAAAATGCTTTAGGCATTAGTATGCAATACACAAAATCGTGGTTTTCCCATCAGTTGAAATTAGTAATTCACCAAGATGATGATATTCTTGTACAGTAGTTCAGAGGAATGAAATGTGCACAAATGGGGGCATTTTGCAGCCATTCGTTTGTGCGATACTTTAATGTATCTTGCTCAATAAGGGCTAACGTTTTAGACAATCTTAACCTACCTTAAATTTGACATAATGGCAGCACCTGTGCTTATGCCTCCAAATTAAACAAAAGAACTGGAATGACAATGCATTACTTACCGTAAAAGCATTTCTGATGGTTGTATCTGCTTAGATTCACATGCTGTGCATAGGTCCGACATCCAGTGGTCACTGCGGAGTATTGCATTTTGTTTTTCGTAGTCGAAAAGGGACGTCGACAAGGCGTGTCTGAAATACTATCCCTATAGTGACGTGTGTTGTACCCACAATCCCCCACGCGTCGAGGTCCCTCTGTTTGTATTTTTCTGCCCGGAGGGAGCCTTCTAGACGTGAGTGAGTACAGAAAAGAGAGATATAAAAGGAAGTCTATGTTCCTTCCATCCGAGCGGGGAGGAAGGGTGGGCGCATGTGAATCTAAGCAGATACAACCATCAGAAATGCTTTTACGGTAAGTAATGCATTGTCTTCTGATGCTTGTTAATCTGCTTAGAATCACATGCTGTGCATAGACTAGCAAGCAGTACCCGGAGTTGGCGGTGGGTTATGAGAAGGAACAGTAGAGAAAAGATGTCTTAATACTGCCTGACCCACCTGGGAGTCAGATCTTGAGTGTGCATCTAGATAGTAGTGTTTTGTAAAGGTGTGCACAGAACTCCAGGTAGCCGCTTTGCAGATGGACTCAAGGGGAACATTTGCAATGAATGCTATGGACGCCCCTGTGCCTCGAGTAGAGTGTGCTCTAGGCTTAAAGGGCAGTTCTCTCTTAGCAAGAGTATAGCAGAGAGTGATGCATTGAACAATCCATCTAGAAATAGTGGACTTTGAAACTGCATCCCCTTCTCTTCCTGCTGCCACCGAGACGAAGAACTGATTAGTCTTCCTCAGTGGTCTCGTTCTTTCCATGTAGAACATGACCACTCTGCGCACATCTAGTGTGTGTAGAGTTTTTTCTCCCAAGTTGGAAGGATTTTGAAAGAACGTTGGCAGTTCTATAGATTGGTTTACGTGGAATTTCGATATGAACTTCGGAGCAAACCTTGGGTGCGTGCGTAGAACCACCTTATCTCTGTGAACTGTAACAAAGGGGTCTAGAACAGAAAGAGCCTGTAGTTCACTTACCCTCCTGATGGAGGTGATAGCTATTAAAAAAGCAGTCTTAAGAGTGAGGTCTTTAAGAGATGCTTTGTGCATGGGTTCGAAAGGTGAGCCCATGAGTCTGGTAAGTACCACGTTAAGGTCCCATCCGGGAGCTGGGTCAGCTATCGGGGGGTGTATTCTCTTTATTCCCTCCATGAAGGTCTTTATAACAGGGATCTTCCACCACGATACCTTGAGTTGGGAAGTGGTGTATGCAGAAAGTGCCGCTAGGTGGACTTTAATGGAATTGAACACTAGACCTGAATCCAACAAGTGGGTCAGGTATAGAACAATATGTGTGGGAGAGCAGTCAATCGGGTTGATGCTTTTTCCTCTGCACCAGATGACAAATCTCCTCCACTTGCTAGAGTAGCAGTGGCGTGTGTTAGGTTTTCTGGCTTCCCTGAGGATGTCCATGCATCTCTGTGGGAGCTGTAGATGTCCGAATTCTATGATCTCAGGAGCCAAGCTGCTAAGTTCATGTTCTGGGGGCATGGATGCAGAGTCCTGCCCTTGTCTTGTGACAGCATGTTGTATGGGCAGGGGAGTTTCACTGGGGGAGATAGAGACATCTCCATCAAGTGAGCGAACCATGGCTGTCGGGCCCACATTGGGGCCACCAGTATCATGACCATTGCATCGACAGACCGGTCCCCTTGGATTGGTTCTGGGGGTACCTGGAGGCGTAACTTGGGCATTGTGAGTTCTCCAGGGTTGCGAACAGGTCTATTTCTTGGAATCCCATATTGTGTGAAGACGTCGAAGACAATGTCTTCGTGCAGTCGCCATTCGTACTCTTCGGGCAGGGGGAAATCTCTGCTGAGTTTGTCTGCCAGCAGATTGAGTTCCCCTGGTACATGTTGTGACAGTAGGAACATGTTTTGTTTGAGAGCCCACTTCCATATATTTTGGGCCAGTTTGGACAGTCCTGGAGAGTGGGTGCCCCCCTGCTTGTTGATGTAGTACATGGCTGTGGTGCTGTCTGTAAGGACCAACACAGTTTTGCCTTGTAGGTGTTCCTGGAAGGCTTTTAGCGCCTTGAACACAGCTAGTAGCTCCAGTAGATTTATGCGTTTGGATGCTACTTTCGGAGTCCACACTCCGTGAGCAGTCAGATGGGGTAGGTGAGCCCCCCATCCTGTTAGGGATGCATCTGTGGTTAGAGTGGCTTCCGCCGCGGGTGTGGCAAAGGGTTTCCCTTTTTCCAGGTTTTCCTTTGTCCACCATCGTAGCGAGAGAACCAAGGCCTGCGAGACCACCACTGGATCGTCCCATAATCAGCTGGCCTGACACCACTGGCTGTTGAGCCACTCTTGCATAGGGCGCATGCACAGGCGCGCGTGAGGTATCAAATAAATACACGACGCCATCATGCCTTGCTTTGCGTACCGTCACCTCTCGACCGGTCACATATTGAGGGATCTGAAACAGCATGTTTTGGACCCTCTCGTTGGAGGGGAAGACGAGGCCGTCCTTTGTTTGAATTAGAGCCCCTAGGAATTGTTTGATTTGGCTGGGGTCTAGGCTGGACTTCTTTTCGTTGATGGAGAAGCCCAACTGGAACAAAAGGTCTACAGTCTTTTGGGTATTGGAGAAGCATGTTTCGTAAGAATCCCCTGTTATGAGCCAGTCGTCGAGGTAAGGGTAAACTGGGATGGACAACCTGCGCAGGTGGGCTGCTGCCACTGCCAGTACCTTCGTGAATACCCTTGGTGCTGATGCTATGCCGAAGGGTAGCACTCTGAACTGATAGTGTTTGCCCTCTATCATAAACCTGAGGTATCTTCTGTGCGCTGGCAACATTAAAATATGAAAGTATGCATCTTTCATGTCCAATGTTGTCATGTAATCTCCCTGTGATAGCAGTGAGATCACTTCCTGTAAGGTCACCATACGAAACTCTGGGGTTTGATAAACTTGTTCGCTGGGCGCAGATCTAATACAGGGCGCATGGTTAGATCCTTTTTGGGTACAAGGAAGTACACTGAATAAATACCTTCCGTTATCTGAGATAGAGGCACGACCTCTATGGCTCCTTTTTCCAGCAGTAGTTGTACTTCTTGAAGAAGGATGGCAAGGTGTTCCGGTGTCATACGTCGTCCCCTCGGGGGTCTGTATGTTGGGGAACTGTTGAATTCGATGCAGTATCCGTGGGCTACGGTGGAAAGTACCGAGCGGTCTGACGTTATTCCCTCCCATGATGGAAGAAAGGATGTTATCCGGCCCCCGACCGGTGTTGCATGGGAGGGGACGCGAATCTTCGCGTCACTTGGTGTTGTTGGGGGCTTGGGAGCCTCTGGGGGTGGACCCCCGCCCTCTCCCTTTGCCCCTGCGCTGTCCTCTTTGGCTGTACTGCTCACTATTGGTCTGGTAACTGGTGGCAGGGTACTGTTTCTGCTGATTCTGCTGTTGGCGTTGGCCACGAAAAAAGCGTTTGTTGCCATAGCCGCGTCTGGTAGTGGGCTTAGAGATCTGGTCAAGAGTCTTGATAGTATCGAACTCTTTTTTAGCCATTTCCAGAGCCTCATCCACCGCCTTCCCGAAGAGGTTTGAGTCTTCAACAGGTTTATTTATTAAAGACGCCTGTGTCTCCGGTTTGAACCCTGAGTTGCGCAGCCATACATGGCGTTTTAGGAGTATTCCCTGAACCAGGGAACGTCCCGCTGTCTCAGCAGCATCCAGAGAGTTCTTTACAATATTCTGGTTGACCTGGGTTCCTTCGCCAATAGTTGAAAGCAGGCGTGTACGTAATGGTTCCGGCGCTTCTTCGGCGTCCTTGCGCAGTTTGGCCCACTGCGTGTCCGCGTAGCTAGCTAACAAAGAATTGTTGTTTGCAATTCTTGCCGAAAAGGCAGCCGAGGATGTGACTCTTTTAGCAAGGGCATATAACCTCTTGCCCTCCTTGTCAGGTGGTGCCTCACTGGTGGACAGCGGCACCCCTGCCCTCTTCCTTGTATTAGTTACTACAAGGGAATCCGGAATGGAATGTCCCTTGATGTACAGCGGGTCTGAGGGTGAAGGAGTGAAAAGTTTTTCAATCCTTGGATTGACTCCTCTGATTAGTGCGGGTGTGGATAGCGAAGGGATGATTGTTCTCTTCACTGAAGCGAGGAGGGGAATGGTCTGGCTGACCGGGGGTTTCTCCTTAATTACTCTTTCCACAAAGTCTATTTCAGGAGAGATCTCCCCAGTGTCCATTTCGAAATGTGCTGCTGCTCTGCGCAACAGGGCATTGACTGTGGGCTGATCGTCAATGGGAGACGTGTTTCTAACAGGTGAATTGTCAGGAGCTGAAAACGGCTCGACCTCTCCCATAACGTCGAGGAAAGTGTCCCGTCGCCTTCTGAAAAGCCTTCCGGTGTACTGGGGGTCCCCCCGACTAAAGGGGGTAGTCCCAGTCTTTCTTTAGGCTTTTTCGGCATGTCTTTCGACCTTTGCGTAGCGCTAGACGTCTTCTTCGGAGTACGCTTCTGGGCGTCGGCCACAACGATCCTCGCCAAGCTCTCTGTGACTCGTTTGTCAGCAGAGGGCTGTGGTTTCGACATTACGGGTGTCGAACGTTCTACGGCGGCGTGCGCTCTCTGCTGGTGCGCGCCGGCCGATGGTTTGGGGCGGCGCCCTTGTTTGCCGAAAGCCCAGTCGCTGGTCGCGGCTGCGGTTGCGAGAGGGGCTTCGAACCCGAACGGTCCGAGGAGGCCGCCGGTGTAACCTGCATCTCCTTGGGCGCTGATGCCTTCTTCGTCTTCGACGATGAAGAGCTATGGGTTGTGTGTTTATGTGTTGTATCATGTGCGTCAGTGTCGCCGGGGTGTTCATCCCCATAAGCAGGGCGTGAGCCGAGGCCGTCGGGGCCGGGGACAGACGACGAAGAGCGCGAGCGCTCTTTAGAGGGGTGTACGACTTCCGTAGCGGAGGTCGTGTTATCACGTTCCTCGTCACTGTCGGTGGTAGCAGCGGCGGGTGAAGACCCGGCCTTCGACATAGCGTAGGCCGCCCACCTCTTGACCCTATGGTCTTTTAGAGTCTTTGGCTTTAGAAGCCGACAAGCCGAGCAACCCTCCTCTACGTGATCGAGGGGCAAGCAGCGGTTACACCGTGAATGCTTGTCCTTCCAAGTAAACTCGCCCTTACAAAGTGGGCAAAACCTAAAGGGTGTCCTCTCCATAGCCGAGGCAATAAACCGTGATAACTACCCCAAGGGAAAGGAAGGGGAAAAGGAAAGGCATTCTCAGAAAAAGAATCAGAGATGTCCCACGACCCCACTCTCCCTACTGTATTTGGCCTGCGAGGCCAGGCCACGTGTTCGGCAACGCCGAAGGATCTCCTCCGCTCGTCCCCTCCGTCGAAGATCTTGCTCGGCGGAGACAGCTTCACAACTGCGTCGAGGGAGGGATCGATATATTAAATCTTTAAACAGGAAAAAACGACCAAAGGTCGAGGAGATGTAATCTGCAATGTCTCTCGAGGAGCTCCGCGTAAAGGCGACCAGTAGCTGGGCGGAAAAAACAATCTGAGGGACCTCGACGCGTGAGGGATTGTGGGTACAACACACGTCACTATAGGGATAGTATTTCAGACACGCCTTGTCGATGTCCCTTTTCGACTACGAAAAACAAAATGCAATACTCCGCAGTGACCACTGGATGTCGGACCTATGCACAGCATGTGATTCTAAGCAGATTAACAAGCATCAGAAATGAGGTTACACATGACATGGCAGCACCAGAGCCTCTCAGGGTGCACCATGTATATAAAGCATATGAGGGAATCGAGATTGAGGGTGAGAAAAAAGGGGAGGACCACCTCATCATTATTAGGGAATGAGGAAACCAACCTAGTAAGAAAAGTTGGATGGGTTTTTGAGTGAGGGCCACCAAAATGGTAACCTACCAGGAAAGAAACTTCAGGTCAGTAGAAGACAATGGCTCAAAGGGTTTAGGCACCAGGGCAGCTCGGATGAAGTTAAGGTACCATACAGATTGAGGTCTTTTAACCTGGGTATAAAGTCTTGTGAGTCCATCTAAATGCTTACGAACAACTGGGTTTCAGGAAGAAAAAAATGCCTCCTGTGTGATGCATTACATCCAGCTTGCAGCTATATAGGAGTAGAAGGGGTCCACTGAGATACGCCAAGAGGCCAAATAGGATATAAAAGACAGCAAATCGTTGAGTGTGCAAGAGAGAGGAATGATTTGGTTGTCCAGAAACCAGTGACAGAATCTGACTTATATGTTCCTTTACTGGGATCAGACAGTCTTTTTTAGCCGCATGGATAACCTTAATGTTATCCACTGAAATGCCCAGATGCCCTAATGTAAGCTGCTCAGTAACCAAATTGCTAAGTGCAGCAATCGAGGGGCGGGATGTAGAGCTTTGCCCTGTGCTGATGAAGGTGGTCAGAGTCAGTAGGAAAATAACTGGTCCCTCCCCGACGTCTTTCATGAGGTCAGAGAACCAGAAGCGAGCCAGCCTCAGAGGAGCTATAAGGATGATTGCCGAATTCATGGAACTGGAGAACTGCACTACAATCCTGGGAAGTAGCAGTATTAAAGGAAATGCATAGAAAGACAAGACATCCTTCTGCTGAGGCTGCCCCAAGGGGCAAAATGAGGACACATGCAGATTTTGGATGTCGCAAACAGATCCAGCAAGGAGTGACAGCAGCATTGTTAAATGGGATCGAGCAACGAATGCTTTATTTCCTATATGTGACTCGAGGAGTTCTATCTGCTTAGTAGATTGGCTTCTCTGTTGAGGACTCCCGGGAAGATTAATGGCTTTGAGGTAACTGCCCATTCCAAAATCCACATTGCCAGCTGTCACAGAGGGCAGGGATCTGGTCCCTCCTTGCTTTTTCAGGTAGAAAAAAGATTTAGAGCTGTCCGTCTGAGTGAGAACGGACTTCTCTGAGGACTGGCAGAAAAGTCCTATGGGGGTTGAAGATTGCCTGCACCTCTAGAAGACTGATGTGAAGGAACTTCTGATATGTGGACCACACACCATGCACATTTAGATACCTTACGGTCACTGCCCAAACAGAGTGATGACTTTGTGGTTATGCATTCCCCACAAAAGAGTTCTTGAAAAGGTACTCATTGAGTAAGATTGGGACGCTGTCCCTACCATGCCAGACACTGCGATTAGGACAGAGAAATGTGGTTGCGGTCTAAATGCTTCCCTGTGGACAGGTTCCAAGAAGATGTTAGGTGCATCTGCATGCATCTCATTTTCATTTTCAGGCTAGCCAGCGGGATACGCAGCACGCACACTGCCATAATGCATAGGGGCCACCGGAACAACAGACCAAATTGATGATCTGTTAGCTCTGGAAATGCGCCACAGCCAATGATATGTCCCTAAGTCTCTGCTGGGACGGAACAATCTAGGCAGCCTATGAATTTAATAGGAACACTTAAAAGGAGAGCATCTCCATTGCTACTAGCATGGATTTCTCCAACTTGATGGAAAATACGAGGTTGAACAGTGCGTCCACCAGAAGGCGGGCAGAGACAGAAGCTTCAAAGGCAGATGGTGCCCTCACCTGAAGGGCTTTAAGTGGGCTGGGGATAGCCGTGCCTGAGTCCTGGCAGTCTTCCAAAATGTTGATCGAGCCGGGGTGCTGCCAGGGTTCCCTTTGGCTCCTACAACCCCACCAGCAACCAGATGGCGAGGAAAGACATTTTTCTGTATGGTCCCGTGCTGGGGATTTGAAGACGAGACCTGCTGGTGTCAAGCCAGTGTCATATTGCACTGTGCTATTTCAGAGATAAAGCGTATGTCAAGCAGTCTATTGATTGAAACAAAAGAAATCCAGCACCTACAAAATGGAAACATAAACCAAGTTTGTGCAGGACAGGATTTTCGACCTTCCTTTTAACAGTCAAGGCCTCTTTCATTTCTCCACAGACGAGGTGCTTAAAAAGAGGAAAACTCTACACATGCCGGGGCCAAAACCCTTTCAACAGTCCTCTTATTCGAGGCAGAGATCATTTGAGGGATTTCAAGGCTACTAAGATATAAAGTCCAGAAATCCTAATAGATGTCCCAGCACCCACAGAAGGAAGCATGCCTGAACATCATCAAAGGGATTCTTCACCTACCCCTCTTCTTCAGCTGCCCTGGATCTAAGAAGGAACGACTGGGAGCACCAGGTCCATCCTACACCAATTGGCTGCAAACTCCTGCTCCATCTGCATCATTGGCAACTCATTTCTTAATACCTTCTATAGGAGGTTTCACCTCCCTCCTCCCTCCTCCTCTTCCTCCTTCTGCACTTCTAATACAGGTGAGATCTTTTCTCCTCCTCGCGAAGGCAAACAAGATCCTCATGATGAAGGTATTGCAACCCGTTACCCCAGACTAGAGGGATCAATTCAAGACTTCTCTTTGCCCAAAAAGGAACAGACCGGCCTCAGAGCAATTCTAGATCTGTCTTCTTATAATCCTTTTGACCCCAATGAGAAATTGAAGGTGATTATGCCAAAGTGGATTCTGGGAGCTGTGCAGAAGGATGACTGGTGCAGTGTAGTGGACATCAAAGATGCATGCCTTCATGTCTCCATAAGGGAACCAAACCGTAGATTACACAGATTTACCCCTGTCACCACCAATTCTAGTACAAACTCCTCCCTTTCCAGCTTAACACGGCGCTGAGACTCTTCAACAAGCTGATCAATGCAGTAGCTAGCTCCTGCCAGCTTCATGTCGAGGGTGCACCTATATCCTTACCTTGGCGATTGGCTGGTGAGCAATGCTTTAAGTGGGATGAGAAATCAAAAGGGGGGAGCTGTAACGAGGGTGTGGCATAAATTATGGGCATGGGCTAAAGTGTCCCCAGACCAGGACAATAAAAAAATAAATGGCTTCCCTCGCTGTTTATTTTTTTTCTTACCATGCTGGGGATTCGAACCTGAGCTCTGCCGTTGACAAGCCAGTGTCGCACTGTACTGTGCTATTTCATAGGTGCTCAGTTTCATTTGTTTCATTCAATAGACTGCTTGACAAGCTTTAGGTGTCAAGTATCTATTGAAATAAACAAAATAAATCCAGCACTGACGAAATAGCACAAACCTGGTTGGATGTATCATGTGACTCTGTGCACATCATCCCTCAAGGCCAGAGATCTACGTGTTGTGCCTATATGGTTAACAAAAACATCGAATAGGTCAAAGCCAATTATCTTGGTCTCGGACAGCGTTGACTTGAAAGTGTGTTACTTTTCAGACGGAAAAGCCTGGAGATCGTCAAGTTCCTTCAGTAGCTCCTGGTTGGCAGCAGCCAAGACAGCTTCTGCATTGGCCTGTCTGAAAGGAGGAAGCTATTGCTGTAGGGTTCCATGTTGCTGGCATAGCCGGTGAAATAGCAATCCACGATGTAATGGCTGGAACCCAATGTGGTTGCCTGTGTTGTGTGGTCCAGGATGGTGTGGGAGCATAGGAACAGGTCGGTTAAGATGCCATCACTGGGTAGACTGCTAGCCAGATCAAGGTAGGAAGGATCTGTTTGGTGTTTTTGGCAGCAGCGGCACCTGGGGACGTGCTAGCTGCTGATCCCAGATCTGCATTGTACGGAAACATTATCAGCCAAAAGTCTTGTCGGAATTTTGTGCAAGGGCTCCCTAGATAAGCCTCAACACTTCTTGTGTGCCAATTCCATTGCATTTGTCAGTTTGTATTCCTTTATCCAGCCTGCATTGGTGGGCACACAAGGGCCTGTACCTGCCAGCCTGGAGCCCCTAAACGTAGTTCACAGGGGACCCTTGGTACTGGTCCCATAATAGGAGCGATGGAAGTCGCGGGTGGCCCTCTGACAGTTTCCCCCCCGGAAATTCTAGCACCCTCAGAACTATGTCTGGTGATGGGCCCAGCTGAGGCTGGCAGAATGCTTCATGGGCTCGGGACACCCTGGTCGATCTAGGTGCATCCAAAGGACCCCTCTCGGATATGGCAACCACAGAGATGAGGTCACCACACTGGGAAGCCTGAAAAAAGCACACTTACTGAAACTGCAGGTGAATATCTCCAGTGATGTGATTGAACAAAATTATTCACACAACGAGGAGGAGAAGTGTCAAACAGGTCCTTCCTCTGACTTAGTCTGCATCGAAGCAGGGCAAACTGAAAACAGAGAAGAATGCACAGGTGACCCAGTCAGTGTTGCGGCATAGGTACTGCAGGCAAAGACAGTATGTGTCTGATGCAGGGAAGCTCCTGATTCAGGAGGTACAAAATCTAAAACCAGTTGTCACTGGCATTTTATTTATTGGGTATTTATTAAGTGCCCATACAGCAAATGGTTTTCAAGGCGTCACAAGACAGAAAAGGAGGTGAGGTGGAACATGGAAGAAAATAACAAAAATGGTCCTACTAGGCCGTGTGTCATTCGGAACGTGCAAGTGCAGTAAGAAGTGCAGGTGGAGGCGGGAGAGGGCCCCTGAGTGTTGAGAGGCCAGGTGGGCAAAAGCTAGGGAAAGCAGGTAGTGCAGGGAGTGAAAGTCCACATGCTAAGTGCAAGGACAGGGCTGGACCGGGCTCCGTAGGGATGCAGGCCCCATCAGGCCAGGGAAAGGGGGTCCTGGAGGGCAGTGCAGGTAGAGGGTGGGGGGGAGCGGTCAGGGGAGACGGAAGTGTTGGGGTAGGCTGGTTGAGGGAGGCCTGGTGCCCTGTAGGGCTCAGAAGGGATCAGGCAGCCAGTCAAGCAACAGAAGGGGGCATTAGCAGGTGAGGTGAAGGAGGAGAGGGAAGGAATTAGAGAAAAGGAGGGTCTTGAGAAACATCTGGAATTTAAGGAGATCCGGCTCAAGCCTGAGAGAGATAGGGAAGCCATTTCAGAGGGAGGCTCTTATGGAAGAGAGATCTTCCCCCCCACTCTCTGCTTGGAAAAACACCTGATCTGCAGTGAGTTGGAGCTAGAAGACCGAAGAGCTCAATCAGGGAGGTATTTACCGAGAGAGAGTTCGGTGTAGCAGGGTCGCAGTCCCCAGAAAGCTTTGTGGATGATACAGCGGGTCTTTAACTTGATCATTGCAGCAACCCGGAGCCAGTGTATAGATTTTAGGGCTGGAGAGATGCAGCCCATGGGCATCAGGCCAAGGTTAAGTCTTTCAGTCCTATTCTGGATTAGTTGAAGGGGGCAAAGGGAGGATAAAGGCAGATTGAGGGAGAGACTGTTGCAGCAGTCCAGCATAGAGAGGTCCGGAGCTCTCGAGACATTGAGTTTCCGGCGGAAGGTGAGAAAAGGGAGAATGCCTCTGATGAGATGCAGCTGAAAGTGGGCCTTCTTGTCAAGGTCCGAGATTTGAGGAGAGAAGGAAAGAAAGGAGTCGAAGATACCACCAAGATTTTTTGCCTTACAAGAGGGTGGGAGGGAGGGGACCCATGGAGGGAGGCAAGAGAGTAGGAGGGAAGGAGAGAGCTGGGGTCCCGATGAGAAGGATTTCAGTCTTACTGGCATCAAGGCAGAGATCGTTAGCAGCGCATCATTCCTGAATGGCAGCCAAACATGAGGGAAGGAATGAGGGAGTGATGGAGGATGAGGAGGAAGTAAGGAATGAGGGAGGATGAGGAGGCAGTAGAGGGAAGCTTGAAGGAGAGATGCATGTCGTCTGCATTAAACTGCAAGTGGGGAGAGAAGGCAGAGATCAAGTGGGCCAGTGGGCCATGGTAGATGTTGGAGAGGATAGTGCCCTGAGGAACACTGCAGGTGGAGTGTGATGGAGGAGAGAAAAAGGCTAGTTGAACCGGGGAAGGACGGTCAGAGAGGAAGGAGGACAACCAGTCCAGTGCCAGGTTCGTGATGCCAAGGGTATCACAGAGCCCATTTATAAGGGTGCATGATTGACTGTATCAAAGGCAGAGGAGCAATCCAGAAGGAGGAGAATGGGAGAAGAGTTGGAATTGAGATTTGAGAACAAGTCTTCACAGGTGTTCAGGAGAGCAGTTTTCGTGCCTCTGGCTACTCTGAAGCCAGACTGGTGGTCGTAAAAAGAACCAACAGATCCAGTGTGGTGGATCAGTTGAAAGATGACCAGCTTCTCCAAGAGTTTGCCCAGAAACGGGGTAATGGAGATAGGGCAATAGTTAGCCGGGCAGGAGGGGTCATCAGAAGGTTTTTTTAGGACAGGGTGCACAAGGGGTGGCGGGAAGGAGCCAGTGGCAAAGAAGTTATTGCACAAATCAGCCAAAGCTGGCGCAAGGGAGGCAATGTTGTCCTTGATAGTTCTGGAGGAGCAGAGGAGCACCTGTTCGGCGGAGACTTTCATAGAGAGGACTTGATTAGGGACCTCATCCGGTGCTATGGGTGAGAAAGAGGAGAGTTTAAGGGAAGGGGTGAGGGGGCCAAGGGAGGCCTGAGAGCAGGTGAGAGGAGGGAAGGTAGTAGACAAGAGAGAGGACAGAATGTCCTGAGTTTTGGTTGTGAAGTGGGAGGCCAGTGTAGAGGGTCAGGGATGGTAGAGGAGAAGTGAAGCCTGCAGTAGGAATGGCGAGTTCCAAGCAGATTTTGAACAGTTCAGCCGTGTTGTTAGTGGCCCCAGAGATTCAGGCTTGGATATAGGCTGCCTTCTTCAAACAGATGGAGAGTCTTGACTGCCTTTGAAGCAGGCGGCAGGCCAGTCTGTCGGTGGATGTGCTTGAAGCCTGCCACTTCCGCACAGCAACTATGCACTTGCGTTTCAGAGAGGCTAAGTCGGAGTCATACCAGGTGTTGCGCTTCGAGGCAGGATTCATGCCGATCCTCATGACAGGGCCCATAAACTGACTATATGGCGGTGAGGGGATGGGAAATCAGAGCTACACTGAATTAAATGACAAAATGCTTGGGGAAGCTCTGAGCGACTAAAATAATGTGTGCCACACTGAAAGGTAATCAGTCCTACTGAGCGGTAAAATGGACTGACGGGTAAGACCAGTGGGCGGGGTCAATGTGGGCAGTCATAACTATGCACACCCTTGCATGCTTCAAATTTAATGGGGTAAGTCATTTTGTGAGGAGCAAAAAGGCTGCAGTCATGTTCCTTTGGAACCACTCCCATCGGTATGGAGAAAAGGGGATGAGACATTGTAGTAGTATATGTCATTGTTTTAAGCGGATTAAAGGTTTTATGGTGGGAATATCTGAAATAAAATTGAAGCTTGAACTTTAGTGGACCTGGCCAGTGAAGCTATAGCTGGCATACAATGGCATTACTTGGGCATTTGGGGCTGCACTGGGCATGCAATGACAGCACTTTCACTTGTCAGGCTGTATCTTGTATAAGACAGCTCTGTTTGAAATAGGACTGCAGTGCCTGGGTATTTAAGTCTGCATTGTCTATATTTTGGTAAATCATGGGTATGTGAGGCTTTATTTAGCAATTGTGGCTAGCAAGCACGCGTGACAAAATATGACATAAGTTAGTAGTAACCATACATGGACATCACTGCCTCTGCCTATGATAGCCCTGTTAATTAAGACTCGGGTATAGCTTTGCTGCACCCTTCACAAATGAAGTCACACTAGTTAATATAGTGCTGATACCTAAAATAGCCCTTTTTCAGATTTAGTATGTTTTTGTTATTGTATTAATCACACGCATATTTCTCATTACATCAGTGATGTCACTTGCTACGATACCACCAGGTTAAAGGCCCAGTGATGTCCTCAAGCACGTGATGTCACTTCCACAATCCTTTGCTTGTCGGTGAAGTGACAGGCGTGTTCCAATTACGATGGTGTGAATGTATGACTTCTCTATGAATATGGCCAGTCAGCTGCAATGATGAAAGCCCATCATTTTCATATTTTTTTATTATGAAGTGTTTTTCCATACCTGGCAAACCCCCATAAAGTTAGTACTGTTACCTTGGTTATTTCAAGTTTAGGCTATGCGTCTACCTCAGCTTGTCTCAGGATCTAAGCCTACGCCCTGAAAAACTGCAAAAAGTGGGTGTTGTCTCCACCTGGAGATGAGGTGGGTGCAGAGAACACGTTTACCCTGTCTGCTGTTCGCTCCCTGTACTGGTGGTACAGTGGGTCAATTTTAAAGCATGGTGAAACGAGACTTGGTACAGTACAGCAGAGGCACAGCCTACGGAATAAACTCCAGCATATATATGCCTTTCTCCAATGCTGGCACTGAATGAAAGCGAGCGTGTTTAGACCTTACTTAGTGCGAAAGATGTCTTCATATCGCGGATGTAGAGAAACAAAGCATACGATATACACTAGACTCAGGCTGAAAAAGATTAACATCTCCGACCATGCTCCGTCTTGAAACCTTGGAGTCATCTTGGACTCTTCTTTCTACTTCCTCTCTCCCACTCAGGACATTGCCAAGAAGTCCCACATTCAGCTCTTCCTTCTCAAAGGAATTCTACCTTTTCTCACTTCCCCCCCCAGAAGCTCAATGTTACCCGAGCTCTGGTTCTCTCTAGGATTGATGTTTGCAATAGCCTCCTCCTGAATCTACCTTCTTCCACTCTGCAACCCCTCCAGCTAATCCAGAATAGGGCAGCAAGACTTGTCCTTGGCCTCAAGCCCAGGGACCACATCTCTCCTGCCCTTAAAAGTCTTCACTGGCTCCCGGTTGCTTCAAGGATTAAATTCAAATCCCTCTGTATTATCCACAAGCGTGTCTGGGGCCACGGACTACACTATCTGCAAATCTCTCTTACTAAATATTCTCCCTCTGGACCTCTGCGTTCCGCTGGCACCAACTTTGTGTGTAGCACGTTTCGCTAAACAGAGGGCAGGAGGTCGATCGTTTATCTCAGCTGGCTACCTTCTATGGTACAGCCTCCAACTCCCTCTGCTTCTTGAGCAGGATTTTCTTAAATTGCAGAAGCTCCTCAAGACTTTCCTCTTTACCTCCCCCTTCGCCCTTCTCTCCTCTGCTAATTCTCACAGTTGCTTTGATTGGTGTCCAGGGCCCTTATACATCCTTGTTGCCCTGACCTCCCACATTGAACCACCCCCCAGCTTCTGTCTATACTCATCACTTGCCTCGGCACACCCTCCGTCCTGGAGGCTCGCACTTACCATACCTTGAACTTCATCTGTTGCTCACCCACGAGCACGGGCATCCCAGCAGCTACCCCCAATACCCCCTCCCTTCTGCACTTGCACTTTCTGAATACTCTCAAGGCATAGTAGGTCTGTCCTTGTTTTCCCCTCCACTGTATTTAATATGTTTATGTATTTTAATGTGTCTCATTCCATGTCTGTATAAGAGCCTTACAAGCGAACAACAAATAAATAAATAAATGCCATTTTAGAGTTTACATAAGTTTTAAAAAAACATGCCTGTCACCGGCAACGCTTAAAGAAACGTGACACCTGAGAGAGCAAATTAAGTTTGGAAAGTCCACCCAATCCCTCTGAGTCAGAGCGGGACAAACAATGCTAAAAGAAATTAATGCTTACCACGGAAGATGGGATGAAAATAACCATTGTGGCCAAGATGCCATTTGCCTGTAAAAAAAAACAAGTTACAACATAAAATCAGTTACAAATTCAGATTAAGTGCAATAAAAGAATAATTTGTGTATGAAAACAGTAAAATGGCAGGAACAAAAGCAAGCGAGTATGTATCAAACTAAAGTAGATGACACACTAAAATGCATTCAAATGAAAACCGAGTTACCCCATTTAGCAACCTCTAAATTGTCCGCCAACATGCAATGAGGCTACAGGCATGTATGCCCCTCCTATGCATGCTTCCCACGGTTTGACACCCCCCCGCCTTACTGCTCAACCCTCAATTCCAACACTCAATGACCTAAAGGATTTTTCAGACTGGCCACGGAACGTGGTTTGTTGCAGTACTTGCAGGAATATAAGAAAGCAGAGAAGACTTAACTGAAAGATGTCAGCAAAACTATCCAACGCAGACCAAGGGAAACTTTTGTGACAATTGCCTATCTCAACTGTTTACAGCATTTATGCTGCTGCTTGTTTTCAGTGCAAACACATAGAAAAAAAGCATGATGGAACGCTCAAGATGCTTCCATAAAAACGACATCGACTTGTGCTCGATCCTGAGAAGCAAATTAAGCTGTGGTAGTTTTAAAACAATGTCTAACAATCATTCCAGGAGGAATGCCTACTGAAAGAAGTATTATTTTAAAAAGTAGACGATTCATCTGATAAGCCGTGGATGTCCTGGAAGTCGCCCATCTGGTAACATTTGATTTTTTTGAACATTTAAATTACCATTCTAGACCTCTTTCAAATTATAGAATTCGTATTAGTATGCTATGTTATTGGAACTTGTATCGTGCAACACATCAATTTTTCATGGTCTCCAGTTACTTTCTTACCTGGTAACGTTCTTTCGATGGGATGGTCCGACGACGTATTCCATATCTATGACATGTAATCACCACAGCTGTGCTGATTTGGAACATTTTCGGCGTCTGTGTCCTGCGTCAATGACGTCTATACGCTGTCCTCGAGGGCCTCGGTCAAGCCGACGTCACTGGATGTTATAAGTAGGACGCACGACGCCCGTAGCCTCAGTTGTAGTTTTTTCCCAGAACGTGTGGCACCAATCTTCTGCCAGTATGACCACAGAAAGCCTTGTGGAAATGTAAGCTGCAATCGCATAAGAAATTCTGCAGCAGGGCAGGTAGGGAGGGAGCGATATGGAATACGTCGTCTGACCATCCCGTCCAAAGAACGTTACCAGGTAAGAAAGTAACTTGTTCTTCAAGGGGATTGGGTCCTCCGGTGTATTCCATATCTATGACAGATTCACAAAGCAGTACCAACGTTTGGAGGAGGGAAAAGAATTTAGAATATAGAAATTTAGAATGCCCAATTAAATTGCAGAGTGAAGGACCGCCTTGCTAAAGGCCAGATCCTGCCCATGGATAGAATCTAGGGAGTAGTGTCTTACAAAAGTATGGACTGAAGCCCATGTGGCTGCGTTCCAGATTTTACGAATAGGAACACCCCTCTGCAGGGCAGTAAAGGCAGCCATACCCCTAGTAGAATGGGCCCGTAAGCCTACCGGAGGGTCTTTACCTGCCAAGCGGTAACATTCAGAAATTGTCAAGATAATCCATCTAGACAAAGTCTTCTTAGTAACAGCTTGTCCCAAACGCCTTCCAGCATAACCTATGAAGCGCTGATCGTCCACTCTGACCCGGGACATGCGTGAAATGTAGAAACTTAAAGCTCTCCTAGGATCCAACCTATGGAGCCTCTCCTCTTCCTTACCAGGATGCGGAGGACGATAAAATGCCGGAAGAATGACCTTCTGGCTTAAATGAAATTCCGACACCACTTTCGGAAGAAAGGAAGGACGTACCCTAAGGACAACCCTGTCCTTATGAAACACTGTGAAGGGTGGCTTAACAGAAAGTGCCTGCAACTCACTCACTCTGCGAGCGGAAGTAACCGCAACTAAAAATACAGTTTTAAGGGTTAACAGTCTCAAAGGACAAGAATGTGAAGGCTCAAATGGAGCACCCATAAGGAATTTTAGAACAAGGTTCAAATCCCAACCGGGCACCTGGAAAGGTGACGGTGGAAACACATAGTGAGCCCTTTCAGGAACTGAGAAATTAAAGGAATTTTGAAATAAGAACACTCCTCAGACGAGCGCTTAAATATGGACAGCGCCTCCAGGTAACCTTTAATGTTACCCGCTTGCAGGTCCTTGTGGGCTAAAGAAAGCAAAAAAGACAGAACCACAGGAATGTCACATGAAAAAGGATCCACATTCTTAACCCTGCACCAGTCGCAGATCTTTCTCCAACAGCAACGGTACAGGGACTTTGTTGCAGGCCGTCTGGCCGAAAGCAACACCTCCATCACGTCTTCAGGGAGGTCCCAATCCTTATACCTCAACCTTTCAGAAGCCAAGTGTGAAGGTTGAGGGATCTGACCTCTGGATGGAGAACCAGACCCCCCTCCCGTGAGAGCAGATCGTCTTGGTAGGGAAGGCGGCGTGGAGGGCAGATGGACAAGTCGAGAAGGTCCAGGTACCACGTTCTCCGGGCCCATGCCGGAGCAATGAGGATCATCCGGGAAACAAACCTTCGTAACCTCCACAGCACTTGCGGGATGACGGGGACTGGAGGAAACTCGTACAGCAGTGGGAAGGACCACTCCACCACGAACGTGTCCCCTAAGGCTCCTCTTGGAGGAAATTCCCGCAAGCAAAACCTTTCGCACTTCCGGTTGACACTGGAGGTGAAGAGATCCACTTGTGGGGTCCAACAAAGGGCAAAGATCTCCAGGAGAATCTCCTGAGCCAGCTCCCATTCGTGAGAGAGCGCGCTCTGCCTGCTCGCAGCGTCCGCCGTCTCGTTTTCGTCTCCGGCCAGATGAACTGCCGAGATCGAAATTTCCTGCTGGATGGCCCAGAATCAGAGCTGCATCGCCTCCCTGCACAGAGGAAGTGACCCTGCTCACCTTTTTGTTGAGCTAGTGCATGGCCACTGTGTTGTCCGTCAGAATCAGGACATTCTTCCCTCGTACAGTCGGCAGAAAAGCCTTCAGGGCAAGCCTGACGGCCCTCAGCTCCAACAGATTGATATGGAGTCTGGACTCCGCTGGAGACCAACGACAGCTGACTGTCAACTCGTTGGCATGAGCTCCCCATCCCGTGAGGGATGCGTCCGTCACGATCGTCATCTCCGGCCTGGGTAGCCAAAACGGAGCCCCCTTCATCAGATTGCCTTCGACGGCCCACCACAGAAGGTCCTGGGCGACCGAGGGCGGCACCTGAACGGGGTCCGACATCCTGCCGGAGGACTGTGACCACTGCATCTTGAGGGCCCATTGCAGAGATCTCATCTGCAACCTGGCATCTGGCACCAGAAGAATGCAGGATGCCATGAGGCCGAGCAACCTCAAGAACTCGAACGCCGGGTGACTCTGGGCATGTTGAAACTTGTGCACCATCTGCAGAATGTGATGAGCCCTCACCTGGGGAGGGAAACACTGCCCCAGGGACGTGTCGAGCACTGCTCCGATGTACTGGAGCCGCTGAGTTGGCGTCAAGTGGGACTTCTTTAAGTTGAGGGAGAAGCCCAGTTTGTGAAGGGAGTGCCAGGTGAGGGACAGATGATCCATGACTTGCTCGGGAGAGCGCGCCCTGATCAACCAATCGTCCAGGTAGGGGTAGACGTGAATCCCCCCTTTCCTGAGATGCGCTGCCACCACCACCATGAGCTTGTTGAATACCCTCGGGGTGGAGGTCAATCCGAACGGCAGGACCCGAAACTGAAAGTACGAGTCGCCAACCGCGAACCTCAGGTACTTGGATCGGCACATGAAAGTAAGCGTCCTTGAGGTCGAGAGACACCAACCAGCCCTGAAGTTGAAGGGCCTGGAGGACTTGAGAGAGAGTAACCATCTTGAACTTGTCCTTCCTGAAGACCTTGTTCAAACCACGCAAGTCCATGATGGGTCTCAACCCCCGTCTTTCTTCGAAATCAAAAAATAAGGGGAATACCATGCCTTGTTCCTCTCCGCTAGAGGCACCAGTTCTATGGCGCCTTTCTCCAGCAGGGAGATCAATCTTGATCAAAGAGAGATTCCCTGGTGGATTGTCATGAGGCCTCTGCCGGAAAGGAAGACAGTAGCCGTGGGCTATGATCTCCAGAACCCACACATCTGAAGTAATGGCACGCCATTCTACAAGATGCTGCGCCAGCCTTCCCCCAACCGGTGAACCATGGGCCTCATGACTGAGCTGAAGTGGCTGCGGCAGTGCCTGAGGGTTAAGAGGCAACTGCCTGAGCGGCTCTGGCACCTTGAGCACCTCGTTTTCCACCTCTGGCACTCCTACGGTGGCCCCTTTGACTTGCAGCCCCTCTCGATCTACCAAAGGAAGAGTAGTACTAAAAGGAACCTCCCCTCCATTGCTGTCCCCTATGACGAAAAGGCAGAGGTTGGCGAACTGCAGCGCTCAACGACTTCGCTGCAGCTTTGGTGGTCTGCAACCTCTCAAGGCTCTCGTCAGCCTTGCTGCCAAAAAGATGTTCTCCATCAAAGGAATGTTGAGAAGCCAGGCCTGCACATCAGTAGCAAACTCCGACTTCCGCAACCACACAATTCTGCATATTACGGTGCTCGCCGCCATGGACCGGATGACATAATCTGCCACGTCCAGACCCAACTGCATGGATTCACACATGGCATCCTTGCCATCCTGAACAAGAGCAAGCAAGCCATCCCGTTCCTCCCTTTCGGGAATATGTTCAGCCGCCAAAGAGAGAATTCCACAGAGTATGAGTAAAACGTGCTAAGGCACACACGGAGTTGGCTGCCTGTAAAGCCATACCCCCTGAAGAAAACACTTTCTTCGCCCAGCCATCAAATTGTTTGTTGTCCCTATCAGGAGGGATGGTAGGATACGACGCCGGTTTTGTCGGGGCCTTAGCCGCCTGCACCACCAAACTCTCCGGAGTGGGGTGCGTAGTCAAGTAGCTGGGGTCGCTACTGGCAGGACGGTATTTTTTCGGCAAGGACTTGCCCACTGCCGGGAGACTCTCCGGAGCAGCCAAGCCGCAGCCACCCTTCCTTGCAAGGCCATATGGAATGGCAGTACTGGGTCAGTTGTTGGACCTTGGTCCAAGATGTCTGTCAGGTCATCCTGCAGAAAATCTCCTGGTGGCGCAGACCACTCCAAGTATTCCGTGACTCTCGACATGAGGCGGCGGTACGAGGATTCAGCATGCGTACCCGGCTCAGGCCTGCCAAACTCAACCTCCGGGGAGGTGTCCAGACCACTGGCGTCATGCAAAGACTGACGCAGGTCTTCTAACTGGCTATGACCAGATCATAGATCATCAGGAATCTCCTCAGGAACCAAACCATCATCAGACCCTTCATCCACCGCAGAAATATAGTCAAGAGGCTGGAATAAATCCCTGGATGAGGGCACGTGTTTGGACTTGGCCAGAGCCTGCCTCGGGGCGAAATCCTCCTCGAAAGGCGTTGACGGAATCGGCGTCCACGTCGAGTGTGGCGCCGATGGCTCGGGGCGAAATCCTCCTCGAAAGGCGTTGACGGAATCGGCGTCCACGTCGAGTGTGGCGCCGATGGCTCCAACACAGGCCTCAAGGGCGGAGCCCCGAGCGTGTCCTTTGACAGCCTCGGCGCCGATGGCGTCGATGGCTTCCTCGGAGGCGGAGCCTTGAGAGAGTCCTTCAACGGTCTCGGCGCCAAAGGCGTGGACGTCTTCTTCGAAGACCTCCCAGACTCTGACGGTCTCGATTGCGTCGAGGATTGGGACCTGGAGCGGGCATGGCTAGAGCGATCCACCTTGTCCGACCGGGACCTTGAAGGTTCACGGTGATCGCGACAA
Source organism: Ambystoma mexicanum (assembly GCF_040938575.1). NCBI lineage: Eukaryota > Metazoa > Chordata > Amphibia > Caudata > Ambystomatidae > Ambystoma > Ambystoma mexicanum. The sequence goes on along the minus strand of NC_090926.1, from coordinate 916,252,484 downwards.
CCGCTCAAGCCTGAAGGCGTGCGAACAGTGTCTCTAGCACATTCCCTGCCGGCGTCTTTTGACGGCGCGGATGGAACAGAGCCCTGCGACTGAAAAATCGCCATCATCTCCTTACAGAAAGAATCCCATTCGGCAGGAGTGGAATGCTTGGTGGGACAAGCAACCCACCGACGGGAGGAGTCCTCGGACGGGGGAGGCGACCGATGACAGCGCTTCCGTGAGTGCCTCGAAGAGGCAGAGGAATGGCGGGACCCACTCCGGGATCGAGACCCCCTGGACTTACGCAGACAATGCAGAGAGTCGCCCCTTGAATCGTCAGTCGAAAGCCCAGTGGATTTCGACTTCCGGGGCTTGGACACCTTACCGACAGAAAGCTTCTTCTTATGCTCCTGCAAGGCCTTCGAAGTTAACGACTGGCAATCGTCACAATCGTCCGTGGAGTGGTCCTCACCGAGGCACCAGAGGCAGGCGTCGTGCGGGTTCGTCAGCGACATCTTGGAACCGCAGTCCCGACACTTCTTGAAATCTGGCCACGGGGTAGAAGAAGACGAAGACATCATGAAAATCTTCACAAACAAACTGGTTCGAAGAACCGATAGAACAACTCAGAAGAACCGAGGCGCGCCGAGATCTCCGAAGCGAACACATTTGCGCAAAAAACGGAACTGGGGCTACGGGCGTTGTGCGTCCTACTTATAACATGCAGTGACTTTGGCTCGACAGAGACCCTCGAGGACAGCGTGTCAACACAGGACGCAGACTCCGAAGATTTTCCAAAGCAGCACAGCTGTGGTGATTACCTGTCATAGATATGGAATGCGTTGGAGGACCCAATCCCCTCGAAAGGGTGGGTTGGAAAGCTTGGTGGGGATGAGAGGAACAAGCACAAGAGATCAGATGTGCTGTTGGTAGCTTCAGTTTGGAAAAAACTTTCACTGTGTTCTAGTATGATTTTGGTGGATTGGCATTTGTATGTTGTATGCAGGTGTTTTCGGTGTGTGTTGGGTGTTGTCGAGAGATGGGAGAGTGTTAGTAGGTTCGGTGTATTATGTCTGAGGTTTGCGACAGGCTAGTTATGTAATGGGTGGTAATATGCTGCTAAATTATAGTTTTATTAGTAAAAATGCAACACATTGGCTTTCCTCAAAACCCTCCAAGTGCAACACATTGGCTATCATCATATTTCATCTAAGCGTGGTGTGCTTGCTATCCTCCTAGATCTGTTGCGTGCTACCCCTAAGCTAGCTTTACCATCTTTCCAAGTGTAAAGCACGGTCTAACCTACAAGATTCGTCAGGAGCAGTAGAGGACTATCCTTTGAAGTTTATCTAAGCACAATGCACTAAGCACAATGCACAGGCTGACCTTCACAGTTCTTCTGGATGCAATACATTGGTTAACCTGAAAAATTCATCTGAGTGCAATACAATAGTAAAAAAAGGAGCAGAGTGCAAGACAGCATAATGTTAAAAGTCAGTGGTAGTAATATAGGACTGGCAGGATTTTACCAGAGCACAGAAATGGCTGTACTCCTCGCCCATACCACCTTACCTGGTTGTAGCTGTAGGTTGCTCCGTCCGGCGTCCATGAGCGTGCAGGGGCAAACAGGGAATGGGAGCTGCCCTTTGCCTCTGGCCCTTAACCGGCTGCCAGGGCAACTCTGCCCTGGGAGGGCCTGTGAAGAGGGTAATTTCTGGTCATGTGCTGCAAGCACAGACCAATAAGTGCCATAAGGGCAGACAGTGGGAGGTGGGAGAGGCAGGCCCGAGCCAACATGTGTATAGTGTACCTAGAGAAAACAATTTAAATGGGAGTCGATGTGGTATAACCCTAGTAATTCTAGCTACTGTGACTTATATTTTGCATGAATATTATTACTTTTGCTAATCTTTATCATAGCATTCTGTCAGCATTCATTTTATTTTGCATTACTATTTTGCTATTTATTGCTACTATCTGTAGTTTTTAACTAATGGTAACAATTTGAGAACTGAAAAGGACGTAGTAAAAGAAAAACCATAGATGGATGGTAGATGGGTATGGCTATATACTGCGGAATTATCAAAAGTCAAAAAGAAGAAAATGAAACAAGACAGCTCATTTTATAATGAGATTGGCCACTCAATTTGGCCTTGTTTGGGTTTTACCCAACCATACATACCCAGCAACCCAGCTTCCTACGCAAGAATATGTAATTCATACATAAATACATTTACAATATGGACATGTTCCTAAACATTTGTATTCTGATCAACCTACCCAACTTCTGCATACTCAAAGTTTATACATATTTATATCCTTTCAATTCAGCGCAGACAGAGAAATTAAGAATCATTTTCCTGAGAAGCCTAAATGTTAATGGGACTTAAAAAACAAGCTTGAGCAAGCAAGTATTGACCGTCAAAACATGCAAGATGGCTCCATCTAGTATCAAGCTAAGCCACTCTTCAGAAGCAGTCTACCACAGCAGTGGCCATCTGGTATACCTGGTGTAAGCAGTAGAAAAGGACTATAAGCAATCAAGGTGAAGGTGCTCATGCACCCAATGCCTCATCTAACTTGAATTGAGGAGGAAAGAAGATGCCTCTTCTGGCTGGTGGTATAGTGCTGAGGAAACATTAGATGGTGAGACAGTCACAAGAGAAGAAGGCGTAAGCACTGGAAAACAGGTCTAACTATGGTAACACACAAGGCAATTTCATCAAATGAAGGTGTTAATGTTGGTGAAAGTGATGAAAAGGCAAAAGGAAGCCATAATTCACCATCACCCCTTTCAGGAGATGATGTCAATGATCCCAAAAGTGATGGGTGGAAAGTTTTGAACAAATCTGTACCACTGGCGTTGCTCTGGGCAACCTTCCACACCACTGTTTCTTAGCCCGTCTGCGCCATTGCAAAAGGGGTCCAGCCATATGCAAATCAGTCTGGTACTGCCACCAATGGTAGCAGCCCAGCCCGAACTGCTAGGCCAGGTCCCCTCTGCACGCAAACACAAGCAACCCCAGACATGTTTCGGCCTTGTTGGGCCTCCTCAGTGAGGTGCAGCTTGGTTCCCTATGGCGCAGCGAGCAAGGGAGCCACGTCTGGGCATACCCTCTCTCACATAGAAGAACGATGGTCTGGAGGGTTGCCCAGAGCAATGCCAGAGGTTAAGATTTATTCTAAACCTTCCAATCATCACCTCTTTTGTTTTGCTTTTGTCACCCCGAGTGGGACGGGTATGCCCAGACGTGGGTTCCGTGCCTGCTGGGCCTAGAGACCCAAGCCACTCCTCACTCACTGATGATGCCCAACAAGGCTGAAACATGTCTGGGGATGCTTGTGGTCTCGTGCAGAAGGGATGTGACCTAGCAGTTCGGGCTGGACTAACCCTTCGGGGGTGGGAACAAGCCTGATTTGCATATGGTCTTTCCCCTTTTGTAATGGCTTGGCAGGCGAAGAACGATGGTCTGGAGGGTTGCCCAGAGCAATGGCAGAGGTTAAGATTTATTCTAAACCTTCCAACCACCACCTCTTTTGTTTTGCTTTTGTCACCCCGAGTGGGAAGGGGTATGGCCAGACGTGGGTCCTGTGCCTGCTGGGCCTAGAGACCCAAGCTACTCCTCACTGATGATGCCCAACAAGGCTGAAACATGTCTGGGAATGCTTGTGGTCTCGTGCAGAAGGGATGTGACCTAGCAGTTCGGGCTAGACTACCCTTTTAGGGGTGGGACCAAGCCTGATTTGCATATGGTCTTTCCACTTTTGTAATGGCTTGGCAGGCGAAGAACGATGGTCTGGAGGGTTGCCCAGAGCAATGCCAGAGGTTAAGATTTATTCTAAACCTTCCAACCATCACCTCTTTTGTTTTGCTTTTGTCAGTGATGTCAGTGACAAGAATTGAAGACGCGCTCGTAGCCCTGGACATAGGAGTGCAACTAAGCATAAGCACACCACAAAGCAAACATCTGTGGTATACATTAATAAAAATGTTTGCCCAAGAAAAAGAAACTAAGCCACAAATCCGACGGGAAACACAGTAGTAGCAACAGACAGCTGTTGAATAACCTTAGAAACCCAGAATTATTCTATGTGCACTGAATCTGCCATCAGCATCACTGATAGTATTGTTGAGAAGTGGGGGCGATCGTTCCAGTCTCGCCCAAGAAGTTCTGAATGCGGAAAAGGCCCAAGAGTGTGTGTGTGTAGAAGCTCGTGGAGGTTATAGGGTGGAGATGGGTTCTGATAGAAGTTGCACTATGGGTAGGCCATTATGTGACTGGGTGTAGATTTGATTTGAGGTATTTGTAACGCACTCGAAACAGAATAAACAGTATAATGGTGCAGATTACTTTTACAGATTGAAGCGCTATCTTAGAAAGTAGTAGCCATCTTGAAATCGAGGCCTGGTGCCGCACTGCAGTCAGGACAGTAGACCAAGGCACAGAACAGAAAGATACATGTGGGAATGTCGAAGCGGGTTGTAGACTGGGCAGCGGTCGGAAAGGCCAAATCCGCATGGACTCAAACCTCTCATTGTCTCATACTTTTAGCATGTGTAGCCCAGAAAGAATGCCCCCTGCAAGGCCATGAGGTGGCCAAGAGCTCCCTAGGCACAGTTTTCCCACGAGAAGGAGGGCACAAGCCTCTAACCTACCCCAACCAAACCTTAAGATATAGTGTTCAATTGACCCTCTCACAAGAGCTTAGCATTCCAGAGTACCAGCAAACCCAAGATCACAGACCAAAAAACGGTTAGAACACCCATTTCTCTGAAAGAACATTGAATATCCTGGGCCCATGTGATTTGTGCTGCAAGGTGCCAGGGACGGAAAGGAACACATTTAAGCACAAGGTGGACATTTTTGGAATGGCGCGGACGCGCCTGGGATCGAGCTGGGGTTTGTAAGATAGTGTGACCCGGAAAGTATCCTCTGCGCCCATGTCCGCAGTACCAGGTGCACATTAGGCCACAGATGGGGCTTGCTATGATTTGTTTTTCTTAATTGGCAATTAAGGGTTGCATGCCCGATGACGTGCAAGGAAAAACCCCACGTTGAAAAGACGGACAGGACATGCTGGGACCAATGACTTGGCATCCCATATGGAGCAAGCCGCCAATGTATAGGGTCGTACCAACCAGCTGCATGGATCTGTAACCTATATAATAATGTACATCAGCGGTGATGCTTTTCACCTTTAAAAGCAGTCGTCCATGTTGATTTCATCAGAGCGCACCGTGGCAGGAGAGTTTTTTGCTGGTGGGTTTGTCTTTTTGGAAATAAAACTGTTTCCCTTGCAAGAGGTGTGCTGGGCCTTTTTTCCTAGTGGGTGGTATTTTTTGTGGTGTGAGCGTTGAGGAGCTTCTCTAAATTTTTAGTGGCCCTGCCGTGATCCCAGGTTTTCTGCGGAGGCTACCAGGCTGCGTCTCTGGAGGGGATGTGCCCGCCTGCAGTGGCCAGTCTCAAGCACGGAACCCGTATTGGTGTACAGGAGCCCTTTTCACAGAATTCCCATCTGCTTTTTGGAGCAAGGCACCGCTCCTAGAAAGGCACAGGCCATTATTGGCACTGCGTGACTGAGAAGCAAGGGTGAGCATGCAGATGTAATTACACCTCTTGCAAGCCACATCAACGAGGGGTTGACATTAAGAGGAAGGTGGAACAACAAGAATAAAGGTGCATGTCCAAGAAGGGAGAGAGGATGGGGAGGTGTTGTGTGATTGAGTGGAAAGTATGTGTAAAAGACCACATGGTGGTTTTTGTATTTTAGTATTATTGTTATAAGGATACGAGAAGAGAAACAGAAGTGTGGGATCCTTTCTGAGCTAGGAGTGAAGTTGGCACCATATTTTTTATTCTGATAAGAGGATACAAAAAGTAGGGCTCCATATAATTAGAGAGCTTGGATTCCTGTGCCCAATATATATTGGCTGGGGGAATAAGACGAAGTAGTGGTTGTTGTTTTAGTTTATTATTTTAGTTTTTTGCTCAGATATATTAAATATTATGTACTAGGTGGAGGGCGAGGAAGGGCCCGTGGGTATAGTATGCGGCGAGGAGTGCAAGAGTGTGGTTGGGTGTGGAGGTGTGTGTGTATAGCAAGCAACTGGGGAGCGGGAACGGAGGGCTGGTAGTAACACTTATGACCAATTGTGTGTGGTATATAACTTAAGAGGTTCTTGAATATAACGATTATCAGCATCGGGATAATGTCTCCATTGGAGTATATGTACAGTGCCTTGCCGTTGTATAAAGATAAGATAGAGAAGTACCAAAAGCAGTGGGTGGCAGAGACAAGGGGTGGATGTCCAGTCCATGGCCAGAGCAGGGAACGAATGACAGGGGGATATTGGAACACATTTGCATGTTTTTAGCTGCTAACTATAAAGGTAAAAACTTCAGAAAAGGAAATATCTACTAGATTTGTGGAAAATGGTAGAGGATATAGAGGACACTTATGAGTGAAAACTCTGGGGTGACGGTAGCACTGTAGGGGAGGACTGGTCCAAGAAGACCCCCCTCGCCTACGCTTTCTCCCCAGGTGAGGACTATGGGTCCTTTGGGCGTCCCCTCATGCCACCCGGGCCCAGGTGGTGGAGGGTTCACCCACTGGAGACATTGCCCGCACGTATTAATTGCCCACATGTATTAAAATTCAGCTAGGCCCAGAAACCATTTTGTCTAGTAAAGATGGTGTGAGCTCAGCACACTGTAGTGCGGCCCCCACCCTTGGAGGGTTTCAGATTATCCTTGTTGCCGCAGCACCCTGGCAGATCCGCTGCGAGCACGTTCCCACGAACAAGACGGACATGAGCTAGCGTAATACACTAACATTGTAACAGTTCACCTCCCGCAGTGTATCATCGCTCCCAGCATGACCCGGCCAGCAGGCCTGGGCCATGAAAAGAACAGTAAAATAAGACATCAGGTGGCAGACAATCTCCATACATTAATGTTAAAACCACTCACAAAATATGCTTCCTTCCACATAATGCCGTATATTACAAGAACCTGTAAAATGTATAAAATATGAAAAAATATGCTTCCATGATATAAGTAATGGCGAGCCCACCCCATTTCAGTTGAGTGCTAATGATAAAGAAACGCACCAGGAATCTATTTGTTACGAGTGTCACTGGGAAACTTACACCCCATGGGCTCGCGCCATAACTGAACTAATGCTGCTAGAGGACACACGAAAGATGAATGTAACCACACTGAGGGCCCATGTGAAGGATGCACGAGAAGGCTTGTCATGTGTGCATGTCCAGGCCCCATATGTACCACCGCCGCCACGAATAGTGGCGGGTTACTTTCTATGTTCTCCACCAATCCTAATTCTACCTCACTTATTGCATATAAGTAAATGCTGTACTTATTAAAATATAATGTATGAATAAGGCGCTCAGACTGGGTATAATCGAGACACATCCAGCAAAGCTTGAAATGCATGTTTTGTATTGCTTACAATAAGTATTATAGAGTGTTCAAATGTTTGTGATGTTTTTACCTAAATCGGCAACACACGAGGGAGATACCTTTGTGAAATACGTGCAAGGCCATTTCCCCTCCCACCCTGCGAAGGCTGCCAAGGCATGAGAAGCAGAGACCGCGCCGCGCTGCTTTACCTCCCCCAACCAGACTGGAGCCGCTTCAAAGACTTGTAAACCCCCTCTGTAGCACCCAAGGCCGCCACCCGCCACCTGCATTTTTTACAGCGCAGCAGTAAACCTCTGCCTGAACACACGCGCCCCCTCGTAAACCTCGCAACCCACCGGACCATCCTAGACTTATGGCCCTGTGCAATCAGGACACCCAACACTTTGACAACACACAGCGAAACATACATTACAACTTCTAACAAGGCAGTAAGACATGTACCGCCCGTCCCAGGCCCTGAAGCTTAGCCCCTCGACCTATGGCCCAGGTCAACAGGACACTGGTAACCATGTCCTGACGTATTACCTCCAGACCCCTTACAAGGTACATTCCTCCTGTGTTGCATTAACCTGTAGTATAACCTATTGGAAGATTTACTAAAGAAGATAATACTGAAACGAGTGAATGACTGCGGTGTGCATGGCCTAGGGCAAATAAGTCAGGAAAGGACATTCATCTCTGACATTGGCCGCGATGGCACGACAACACCAGCCGGATGAACTCCGCCACCCTGCCAGGCCCAGCCCAACCCACGAGGCTGACCAGTGACGTCTTCCAGCCAAAGCCAACCACATCACAGCAGCACCTATAGTTAGTCGTCGCCACCCAATCCCCTTGAACTTGTGCCCCCTATAGTATGTAGGTTCTTATGATGTTTTTTGTAAATATATACGCCTGTCTTTGCTATTGTCAGACAGAGCGCTCTCGCAGTTTGCAGAGTTCTTTGCATGCCCTATTCTGATTGATAAACTCCCATTTACGCTCACCCGCACTCTGTCTTGGCCTTATTCCCATCTTGGGAGAGTCCTTCATTGTCTCTCATTGCGGGGAGGATCGTGCTGTTTGGGGACGCTTGCCTTCAGTGGTGACCCCGATAGCGTGATATTATTTCTTCCTAAACTCGTTATAACCGTCCCCTTTTGGCACGAGAATCTCCGGTCGAAAAGGGATACGCACGGTGAGCCGGCTCCGGGAGGCTGCCCGCCAACGGCGACCGGTACACTAAGAAGTGCGCACTCATTAGAGAAAGGGTACGGGATCCCGGTTGAAAAATCCCCTTTGAGTACCGCTCGCCGGAGTCGGGGCTGACTGTTGAGCTGACGGCGACACTGCCTGGACGGACCCAGTTTCGGAGACTATCGGTTCAAGACGGGCACGTGAGTACTGAGTGTGAGCGATCGTAAAGAGAGCGGGGAAAGAAGTGTAGGACTGGGAACGAAGAGGGGGTACGAAGATATACTAAATATCATTCTAAAATTTCCTTTCTTTTTCTTTGCATATGGCCATTAGGATTACGAGGTGAATAAGAGATAGAAGTGACGGGAACCTAGCTCCGAAAGGGGGTGGAAGGCGGCGCCGCATAGTGCTATATTGACTAGTGCTGGGAATATATGACGAAGTGAAATATAAGATAAAAGTGTTCAGCAAAAGGGGACACTGAGAATATATTAGTGATCGCTACTACTTCTTTCTTTTCTTTTTCTTTAAGGGTAGGGGGAGAATAAAAACCAAGATTAGCACGAACTTGGGAAGAACGTAAGAGAAAAGGGGGCCTACTAGGAGGGGGAGAGCAGGTTAAAACATATAAACATATGCATATGCGCATTCATCTATCTAAGTAAGACAGACAGGGACAGCAGGCTAGGGAGGAAAGGGAGGGCAGCGTGAATGGTGTACTGAGTGTTACCAAGAGGTGTGTGCACCTCGTATGTGTCAGGGGACAATTTGAGGTTGCGAATGTGTAAAACGGCTATAAATGCATAATTGTCAAATGGTCATGGTAAGTGTGACCGGATGAAACTTTTTTTTTTGAAGGCAACGGTGATACAGTGACGTGAGTGGGTACTTTTTAATTTCCGGGTTGCTATTGTCAAAATAAATGATGTGTTGCTCTTGTATGTGTCCCCCAAAGAAAACAAAGTAGACATTTTGTACAGCCAGTTTTGTATTGTGCAGCCAAGGGAGGGAAAGCCCAACCGAGCATAACATTGAATGTGAAGTAGAACACGAAAAATAATATTGATACTACAATCACATTGGAGTTGCAGAGACACAGAGACACATAAGCACTAGGAGGGCACACAGAAATGGGGGCTGAAACACCCTTATCACATATTTGTAAAAGTCTTCCAGGGTACGCGGAGCGGATTAAGAAATATCACGACCAATGGGTAACTGAGTTGAAGGGAGAGGGGCTACCCCAGATATGGCCAGAGGGAGGGTCATTTGACAAAAGCGTTCTGGATATGGTGATGACATGCATTTTCTTGAAGTACCGAGGGAAGCAGCTGCAGAATAGGAGGGAAATATTAGATCTTTGGCGGTTATTTGAAGAAGTACCACCGCCTAAAGCGCCAGCACCAAATCCTGATCTCCCATCCACTACAGACAATCCACTGATGATACATAAAGATATCAAAGAAGTGCCAAGTGTAGCGCCACCAGTAGAAGTAATAAGCTTATATCCGATATTAAAAAAACCTGTACCTGCAGAAGGATACAGTGATCCAACGTATGTACCTCCCCGACAACTACTACACCCCACCGGCCCACTGCACCCCCACCATATGAAAGTACAAGGGAGCGAGGCCAGGCGAGTACACAAAGGGGGGACATAGAGAAACTCACAGATGATTTACAGTCAAGACTCTCAATAGCAAAAGATGAGCTTTCAAGAATAAAAGACATGTGCGGACAAACAGCACTTAATGCGACTAGATCAGGGCGCACGTCTAGAGCGCCAGGCGAGACAAGAAGAGCTGAAGAGGGGTGGAAGAAAGGTGAGATACTGTTCAGAATTGAGGAAGAACCAACCCGAATAATTGAAATAGAGACACGTGAGGGAGATCCTGACAATGATGAAAGGCCTATGGGGGATAGAGAGGAACTACTATGCGACATAAGGGACGAGTTAGAAGAAAGTGACAGGTTGAGCATGGCTGTGGGAGGGGGGAGCGAAGGAGGGGATGGCACATGTTCAGTGAGAACACTGGACGACGAGTGGTCGGGACGACTAAGGAACAGAGTGGGAAACATGGCATCACTAGAAACATCAGCATCCAAATCGGGTCCAGGTGCTATACAGAAAGGAAAGCTACAGCTTCCATTAATACACAGAGGAGGAGGGAGACCTAACTATATCCCATGGGCACAAATGGACAAAGCTAACTTATTAAAGCTATTGCCCCCGTTATCAGGAGGGGCAAGTAAGGAACAAGTTACTTACCTGTAACTGTTGTTCTCCAGCATGGGTCTGGCATGGATTCACATGCTCATGAATATTCCCCGTCGTCAGGCTGGGAATCCTCGGTAAAGAAAAAACCAGTATCAGTTTCGTTTCTGATCTGTCTTTCGTAGTAATAACCAATCACTGGTCTCTGCGTCATACTGACCACAGCCAATGACTGCCCTCTACCTAAGCACCGCCTCTGGCAGCCATCTTCAGATTTGGAAGCACGTGAAGTGGCAGTATGACCAAGTGAAGAGCCGCAGAGGGGTAGGCGGGAGGGTTCGCATGTGAATCCATGCCAGACCCATGCTGGAGAACAACAGTTACAGGTAAGTAACTTGTTCCTTCTCCAGCATGGGGTCTGGCATGGATTCACATGCTCATGAATAAAGAATACATAGCAGTACACACATGCACAACCACGGGAGGTGGCAAAGGCTCAACATTAAGCATCACATCAACTCAACATTAAGCATCTTACCTCCTCACCAGGCTCACCTCAGGCGAACAGGTTGCGCAGCACTGCTTGGCCGACCCTGGACTCCTCCCTGGAATCCCGGTCGACGCAGTAGAACTTCGTGAAGGTGTGCGTCGACCTCCACGTAGCAGCCCTGCATATATCCAGCAGGGGCACACCAGATAGGAACGCCGTGGTAGCTGCGATCGCTCTGGTGGAATGGGCTCTCGGACGGCCAGGCAGCGGTCGGTTTGCCAACCGGTGACAGCACATGATACAGCCGGAGAGCCATCTGGAGATGGAAGCCTTCGAGAGAGCCTTCCCCTGATTGACAGGTCCAAAGTTCACAAAGAGTTGTGACGTCTTCCGAAAACCCTTCGTGCGGTCCACGTAGAACTTCAGCGCTCTAGCTACATCCAGCGAGTGCAAAGTCCTCTCAGCCGGCGACGAAGGCGACGGGAAAAACACAGGTAACACCAAGGGTTCGTTGAGATGGAAGTCCGACGGTACCTTGGGCATGAAGGAGGGGTGCGTCCTGAGCACTACCCTCGTGTCGTGGAAAGTCAAGTACGGGGCCTTGCAGGAAAGGGCCTGGATCTCTCCCACTCGTCGTGCGGAGGTGATGGCCACAAGAAAAGCTGTTTTCCACGATAGAAACTTCAACGGGGCCGAGTGCAGAGGCTCGAACGGAGGTCCCATGAGCTTGGTCAGCACCACGTTGAGCTCCCACGCCGGGGCCGGAGCCTTCACCGGCGGGAACGATCTGAACAGTCCCTTCATGAACTCTTTCACCAGACGATGAGACCACAAGGACGTCCGGCCCGTGGTTCTGGTGTATCGGGAGATCGCAGCAAGATGAATCTTGATGGACGCGTGTGCCAGACCAGCTTTGGCCAGCGTCAGCAGGTACGGCAGTACTTGGGGAGCCGTAATCCGTAGAGGGTTAATCTTCTGTGCGTGGCACCAGACAGAGAACCTCTTCCATTTGTGTCCGTAGCATTTAAGAGTCGAGGACGCCCTGGCCTTTGCAAGAACCTCTCTGCAATCGGCCGGTATGTCGTATCCTCCAAACTCTAGCGCTGCAGGAGCCAGGCCTGCAAGTTCAGCGACTTCGGGTCGTGGTGGAGGATGGCGCCTCCTTCCCTGGAGAGTAGGTCCGCGTCCGCCGGCAGCTTGATCGGCGGGGACGCTGACAAGTCCAGAAGGTCCGGGAACCATATCTGCCTCGGCCACGCAGGTGCGACGAGGATCATCCTGCACCGTGACCTCTTGAGCTGGTTGACGAGCCGGATTAGCAGAGGCAAGGGAGGGAACGCGTAGAGGAACAGGCCCTCCCAGGGGAACGAGAAAGCATCGCCCATGCTCCTCGTCTGGGGAAACCTGCTGGCGAACCTCCGGCACTTGGTGTTCGTCGCCGTCGCGAACAGGTCGATCTGGGGTGTGCCCCACCGTCGGAAGAGGCGATCCACCAGATCCTGCCGTAGTTCCCACTCGTGGCACGAGCGCAGCTCCCTGCTGAGTGAGTCGGCGATGGTGTTTTTTTATCCCTGCCAGATGAAACGGCACCAGAAAAATCCCTTGGGCGACGGCCCAATGCCACAGGTCCTGCGCCTCCTTGGACAGCGCTGGGGACCTGGTTCCGCCCTGTTTCCTGATGTAAAACATGGTGGTGGTGTTGTCGGTGAAGATCCTCACCACCTTGCCCTTGAGGGACGGAAGGAAGGACCTGAGGGCCCAAAACACTGCACGGAGCTCCAGGACGGTGATATGTAGGGACTTCTCCGTCGGGAGCCAGAGTCCCCTTGCGTGCAGATTTTCGGTGTGCGCTCCCCACCCTTCCAGGGAGGCATCCGTGGTCACAGTCTCCTGGTGGGCTGGGGTCTGGAAGTCCATGCCCGCCGTCAGATGCGCGCGGGTGCCCCACCACCGTATCGCTCGTCGGAAACTCTCGTCGAGCTTGATCCTTTCCTCGAAGCTGCCCGTCGTCTGGATCCAGCGCGCATCCAGGAATTCTTGCAACGGGCGCATCCGGAGCCTGCACATGGGAATGAGGTAGATGCAGGAAGACATCATCCCGAGGAGGGACTTGATGGACCTCACTTTGGCCGCGTCGGCCACCAACATCCGTTGCACCTTGCCCAAGATGGTCCTGGTCCTCTCCTCCGACGGGGAGGCCAGAAGGGACACTGTGTCGAGCCTCGCTCCCAGAAACAGTGCGACTTGCGCGGGCACCAGGTGGGATTTGGCGTAGTTCACGGAGAATCCCAGGTCCGTGAGGAGTTGGACGGTCCTTGCCGTGTGGACCACGGCGAGCTCCCTCGTCTTGGCGCGGATGAGCCAGTCGTCCAGGTAGGGGTAGACGTGGATCCCCTCGCGGCGCAGCTGCGCCGCCACCGGTGCAAGGCACTTGGTGAATACCCTGGGTGCCGACCGTAGTCCGAAGGGAAGGGCTTTGAACTGGTAATGACGCCCTTGGACCACGAATCTGAGGAATTTGCGGTGCCCCTTTAGGATGGGAATGTGGAAGTAGGCATCCTCCAAATCCAACGACGATAGGAAGTCTCCTTCCTCCAGCTGACCCAGGACGTGCTGGAGGGTGACCATCCGGAACTTCTGCGCCTTGATGAACTTGTTCAGACGTCGCAGGTCTAGGATGGGGCGCCATCCTCCCGTCTTCTTCTTCACGAGGAAGTATCTCGAGTAGACTCCGGAGCCCCGAAGCCTCTTTGGGACGAGTTCGATGGCACCCTTTCTGAGCATCGCCTTTACCTCCAGGAGAAGTTGAGGGACGTGAAGTTCTTTCCTGGCCACGGGGGGGACGCGCGGGCACCTTCTTTGAAACTCGAGCGCGTGGCCCCGGGCCAGGGCGTCCAGCACCCAACGGTCGGTGGAGATGGACTCCCACACGCTGACGAAGCCCGCCAGCCGGCCTCCCACCGGGGTGCTTCGGTGGGGGCCCGACCCCACGGCCGGTTCAATCCTGCTTGGACGCGGCCTTGCCGCCTTGACCTCCTTGGCGACGACGGCGGGGTCCGCTGGACTTGCCTCGTCCTCTGTAGGCCTCTTGCGACGACGAGCGGGCCGCTTGACGGTAGGAAGCGAAACCGCCGCCGGAACCTTTGGAGGCGCCCTTGCCTCCGCCGCTCCGAAAGGGCGTCCGTCGTTGCAGGACTCCAAGGGCCCGGGCCGTCTCAGTATCCGCCTTGATGGCCTGAAGGGAATCGTCCACTGTCTTCCCAAACAGGTTGTTCCCGTCGAAGGGCATGTCCAGGACTCTGGTCTGGACGTCCTGCCGGAAGTCCGTAGCTTTGAGCCATCCACGACGTTGAAGGCAAACACCGTTGCCCAGCTGGCGGAACCCAGTGTCGGCGATGTCCGTCGCCACGGTGATGGCGTGGTCCGAGGCCACCTCACCTTCCTGCAGGATCTCAAGGGCCTCCGCCCTCTTGTCGTCCGGCAGAAAATCCAGCAGGGGAGCTATCTTGTACCAGAGCTCCCTGTCGTAGCGGGCCACGATAGCCAAGGCGTTGGCCGCTTTAATCGTCGTCGCTGCCGACTAGATGACTCTACGCCCCATAGTATCCAATTTCTTTCCCTCGCCGTCCGGCGGGGAAGTCGATGTGGAGGCCGCACCCCCCCCCCGCTTTCTTCCTGGCTGCCGCGGAGACGACGGAGTCCGGGGTAGGCTGCGCCCGGAGGCATAGGGGGGCCGTGTCCGGGACCCGGTACTTTTTCTCGTACCGGTCTCTTCTAGCTGGCGTCGTGGAAGGGTTCTTGAGGAGGGAAAGGCCCTCATCCCAAATGTCGTCCAACAGAGGCACTGCGAGGACCGTCTTCCTCTTGGCCTCGCGCCGCTGATAAAGGAAGCCTTCCTTTTTCTTCTCCTCAGGGCAGAGTTGGAAAAGCTCGGACGCCCTGGAGATCATGGAGTGGAAAGATCCGATCTCGTCGGGCGGAGAGGCCCTGGTGGGAGGCGACGACGGAAAATCCTCGTCGTATGCCTCGTCGTCCGTACCCGTCGCTGCCGTGTCAGTCCCCGTATCATCCCCTCGGGTGGACGGGGAGGAGGGCTGGAAGGGGCGCGACGGTTGAAAAGGAGGTGGTGAATGGATCCTTCTTTTCTTGGTAGGGGGAACACCAGAAGGTCCCGGTTCTGGATCCCCCGACGGGAGAGGTTCCTCCGTCGGTAACGGTAGCCTCGTCCTTATCTCGGAGCATAAGGACTGTATGGCCAACAAAATGGCCGCCGAGTTGTCTTGCGGCGCTGGCAGAGGGGAATCCGACGGGCGAGCAGGGGCCCCGTCGGTATCCTCGACGATGTCGTCGTCGTCACCTGCGTCGGGGTCCATTCCGACGGGCTGGCCTTCTTCCACGCCTAGGCCGTGGCTTAAGACCTCGATCAGCTCCTCTTCTGAGGTTGAGGCCGACTCTACGACGACGCCCTGCCCCCCCTTCTTCTTCCCCACGGAGGGTTTCACGGGGGTCCTATCGATGGGCACAAAGGAAGACTCCCTCCGAGGAGGCAGGGAGATTCTGGGCCCTGAGGTCGCCACCACTGGTGCAGCCACCACAGGCTGAGCCAGGGCCGCCGCGACCGTTTCGATAGAGGGCTTGGTCGGATGGATCAAGGCCTTCACCACCTTAGGTGCGCTCACCGCCTTATCCTTGAGGGAGGGGGCACTGCCACGCTCCTCCTCTGCCTTAGAGCTCGACCGGGGCCTCTCCAGGAGCTTCGCCGGGTGCTCGGCCTTCCTCTTACCCGACCCAGAGCGTTGGCTCGTGGTTGATGGTGCCGGGGAGGGTGCGCCCTGCCTGGCGCCCGTAGAGCCCGACCGTTCGGCGCTCCCGGTGCCAGCGGACTTGCGGTGCTTGGCCTTATGTTGGGCCCCCGTCGCCGGGGCGCCCTCAAAGGTCTTAGAAGACCGCTCGGATTTCTTCTTCTTCTCGCCAGACGGGCTCTTACCCTCCAGCCAGTTGGCGAGACGTTGATGGCGGTCCTTCATGGTCCGTTCCGACATGTTGCCGCAAAACGCACAGTCCTTCTCCACGTGCGTCTTGTCCTCATGAAGGCAGTAAAGGCAGAAAGAGTGTTCGTCCTCCTTGAAGACGTTCTGCAGCTGGCATCCAGGGCAGACCCTGAACAGCTTTCCGGGCGTCGAGCTTCCCTTCTCCTGGGCCATCTCCGAGACAGGGCCTGAGAAGCTTCTGGAGTCCTCCGAAGTGTAGCTCGACGAAATCTTCACCCTTGAGGGGCACAGATGAATCCGACACGGGTCCCCGTTGATCGGATGTAGGATCGGTGGAGCTTGAGGCTCTTTTGACCGAAAGAATCGAAGTTTTTTGTAAAAAGCGCGAAAAAATAGCACTAACGCTCGAGAGCAATAGCACGAGGATCCCAACACATGAACGTGCGGTAAAAATCTGAAGATGGCTGCCAGAGGCGGTGCTTAGGTAGAGGGCAGTCATTGGCTGTGGTCAGTATGACGCAGAGACCAGTGATTGGTTATTACTACGAAAGACAGATCAGAAACGAAACTGATACTGGTTTTTTCTTTACCGAGGATTCCCAGCCTGACGACGGGGAATATTCATGAGCATGTGAATCCATGCCAGACCCCATGCTGGAGAAGTGGATATACGCCTTTGAAAAACATACTGCTGGGGTAGCCCTAGCTGTAGGAGATGTGAAAAGTCTGCTCGTATCAGCGGTGGGCGATCAGGCTGAAAGAGTATGGGTTAAAGCCGGTTTCCCAGGAGTTACGTTAGATTGTGACCGCCATGATGGGGCCTCCTTCAACACAGTGCGGGCTAGGGTGTGGGACGCCCTGCGCGAAACATTCCCAGATACGCCGGACTTGCAGTCGGTGATGCAATGTACCATGAATGAGGGGGAGGAGGCTATGGATTACATTTTTCGGGTTCAAGAGATGTGGAGAGCGGAGACGGGCACGCCCTGGTATCAATCGACATCCTTATTCTATTTCATTATAAAAAGAGGGCTCCCCAAGGAAGTGCAGAAAGCCCTCGACAAGATTGCAGGCATTGAAGCGAAGGGATGGCCAGAAATACAAAGCATAATAATACACCATTGTAAAAGAATAAAGGAGAGGGAGAAGGAGGTGGCACAGAAAAGGTTGGCAGACGAGGCAAAGTTAGTACAGACAAAATTGGTGAAGGTCGCAGCAGCAGTAGTAGTTGCACTCCCACACAGCAGGGAGGGAGACGATGAGGAGGAGGGGCCGATAGCAATACAAGGAAGGATGGCAGCTAATTGGGCGGGAGCAGGACAGCGGCAGTGGAATGAGCAAGAGCAAGGTGGAGGTCCGCAGTGGCAAGAGTGGACCCCTCGAGGGGGACGAGGTGGGTACAGGGGCCGAAGAGGAGGCGGAACGGGGTATGGGGGAATGGGAGGAAATGGATGGCAGTGCCCTAGAGGTGCACAAGGAAGTTGCTGGAACTGCGGGCGATGGGGCCACTATTCTAGAGAGTGCAGAAGCAGACCCAATAACGGGTTCCAAGAGGTAGAACAATATGGCCATCCCCACCCGGGAAGCCCATATGGCCTCCCAATGGGGCAACAACAATTAAGAAATCCAAGCCAAGGGAATGCCGGCCAGCAACAGGGACCCCAATATAGAACACAGAACCACCCACAAAACATGCAAAACAACGACAGTATGCAATACACACCAGGCAACCCTTTCGCGACAGCAGCAAACGGGGCCCCCGCACCAGCACCTTACAACGGCATGTCAGTGGTCTCAGGTAACGTATTCAATGAAGGGGGGGCGATGAGACACCCCGCATAGGACAGCCCACAGAGAACACTTGCGTGTCCAGTTCTATCTACCACCCACAGTGCAGCAGAGGAACCATTGGTAGGGGGCGCAGATAGGAGACAGGCAATTTGTATTCATGGTTGATTCGGGAGCAGAGAAATCATGTGTCAGGGAGGGCCGGTTCCCGTTATCTAACAGGAAGTCAGAGACGCAGGGGTTCTCTGGGGCTGTAATTGAAGTTCCTTACACAGAAGTTTTAGATGTAACCGTAGGAGGCAAGACTGTAAAGGCACCCTTACTGTATTATGAACAGTCCCCTATAAATTTGTTGGGAAGGGACCTTATGAGTAAACTTAACATGACCATATCATTCACCAAAGGAGGAATAGTGTGTTCTACACCCGGGATATGCCCCTTGCGCGCAATGTTGGTAGTGCAAGCCTACACAACCACACAGGAAATACGAGGGCTGCCACAAAATGAAGAGATGTTTATTGAAGGGCTAAAGACTTTGGCCCTTATAGTTCCAGAGCTAAAAAGCATGGATTGGTGGATCCCAGCAGAATTCCTCTTCCGCCCCATAGTGTGTCCAAATGCAGCACCAGGATCTGTGGTGTCGTTGGATTTGCACGCTGTGCAGGTATCAACGAAACGGATCGCTGTGATTGGAATGGACAGAGAAGGATGTGAGTGGCGCACCGTGCTGTGTACAAACGCCAACCTCGCCCTACGCGAGGTAACAGATGAGGATCTCTTTCTAGACACAGAAGCAGATGGTGAGATAGTAATGGAAATAGCGATGCCCTGCGACATTTTGATCCAAGCCAGAGAGATCCCCGCCCAATTGATGGCAGTGGTAGGAACACCACCATCATTTTTTGATGACGACATGAGGTTAGTACCAAACAATTTATGGACAACAGGCCCCCATGATGTAGGGCTGTTGCATGGAATACAACCTGTGATAATAAAACTAAAACAAGGAGCTATCTTGCCCCGAGTTAAACAGTATCCATTGTCCCGTGAGGCTGAAGAAGGGATAAAAGAAACGATAAATGCACTACTAGTACAAGGGATAATAGTGCCTTCAAACTCACCATGTAACACATGTATTTATCCAATTAAAAAAGCGAAAGGGGGGTCTTGGAGGATGATACAGGACTTACGCCCCCTCAATGATGTAATACAGAAAGAGTTCCCTCTAGTCCCGAACCCTGCATCAATACTATGCAGTATCCCAAAAGCAGCATCACATTTTACAGTAGTGGACTTGAAAAACGCATTTTTCTCAATACCCCTGGCAGAAGAGAGTAGATATCTTACAGCGTTCACACTGGGGGGAAAAAGATATGAACACTGCAGACTGCCACAGGGATACTGTGAGAGCCCGAGCATATTCAACCGCATATTGCATGAAGACTTGGGAAACCTATCAGTAGAGAGTACGATTATTCAGTACGTAGATGATTTATTGGTGTGTGCACAAGACGAAGCAACATGTAGAAAAGATTCAACAACGCTCCTGACTTTACTGGCCAACAAAGGATACAAGGTAGACAAGGAGAAGCTACAGTATTGCCTGACTGAGGTCCTATACCTGGGACAGCTCATATCAAAGGATGGAAAGAGAATAATTCCCGACAGGGTGGAGGCAATAAGGTCAGTAGGAGAGCCCACAACAGTAAAGGACATGCAGAAATTTTTGGGGATGTGCAATTATTGCCGAGCATGGATACTAGACTATGCAGCATACACCAGGCCCCTCCTACAAGCACTAAAAGAAGCACAACAGGAGAATGGAAAAATAAAATGGTCAGAAGAAATGAGCATATCGTTTCAATCACTGAAAGAGCTAATTTCAAGTGCACCAGCACTAGCAAACCCTGATTATGGACACGAATTTTACCTATTTTCCCATTGCAAAGGCACACTTATGACAGCAGTACTGACACAAAAAACATCCTTAGGACACAAGCCCCTGGCGTACTATAGTGGTACTTTGGATGCCGTGATGCAGGGTCATTTCGCGTGCGAACAATCGCTCGCAGCAGCCGCATTCGCGATTGAGAATAGTGCCACAATAATAATGGGATGCTCTGTGACATTGTTTGTGGAACACTCATTATTTGCAATACTTGAAAGATCGAAAAGCACACTGACCACACAGCGGGCAACAGCATATGAGATCATATTGTCCAGCGCCAACATCCACATAGTGAGATGTAAAACAGTGAACCCCGCCACATTCATTACAGAAGCGTGCACATTAGAAGATATGCAAAATCACGACTGCGCAACCCACACAGGAGAAGGAGGGGAAGACACAGTGGTGTGTGAAAACGCTCTCAGCGAGGGGGAAGTGTACTTTGTGGATGGGTCCGCATCAATTGATATGGACACGGGAGAAAAACACGTTGGCATGGCGGTAGTGAGATTAGAGGAAGGTGAGTTTGAAACATTAGTACAGTACCGCCTCCCGTCGCATTACTCTGCACAGGCAGCAGAACTGATTGCGCTAATAGAAGCACTACATGCAGCAAAAGGATGTGCAGTAACAATATACACAGACTCAGCTTACATGACGACAACAGTACATGGAGGTCTAGCAAGATGGGGCCGTAGGGGATTCAGAAGGGCAGACGGAACACCAGTGCAGCATGCAGAATTGTTAAAAGAATTAATAGAGGCCCTACAAAACCCTACTGCTGTAGCAATAGTGAAGTGCCAGGCCCATACATCCAACACAGACGTTGTGTCTTTAGGGAACGCGGCAGCGGACGCTGCCGCCAAGGAGGCTTCCTATTTTCAGAAATACGACACAGGTGAGTTCATGATCAAGAACACAACAACCGAAGAACTGTCAGAAGGGTACAACATGATGTCCTTATCACAAATACTAGAATTGCAGGAAGGAGCTAGTGCAGAAGAAAAACTAACGTGGACGAAACGGGGATGCAGCCAATCAGGAACAGACCTATTATGGCGGCAAAATAACTCAGGGAAAGTGGTAATGCCACTACAGTTACTAGAAGTAGCATTTCAACAGCTACACTTCCCTGCACACAATACCAAACAACACATCGCAGCAGAAATACAGGAAGAATGGTTCGTGCCCTGTCTCCAGGAGCATGTGTCTAGATTAGCACTGGAATGTACAACATGCCAAATATAAAACTCAGGAATGACATTACGCACACTCCGGGGAACAATTCCAAAACCCATCGGCCCCTTCAGAGAACTACATATAGATTATGCAGACATGGGAGAAAGGTGTAATGGCGCGCGGTACATGATCGTGGTTGTGTGCCCATTTTCAAGGTGGGTGGAAGCAGGACCCTGTGCGCGACCTGATGCCAAAAGCGCCGCCAAGTTCCTAGTAAGGGAAGTGTTCCCGCGCTGGGGAATTTGTGACGTGATTCGCTCAGACAACGGCTCTCACTTTGTAAATGAACTCTTCAAGGAAGTGACCACATTACTGGGTATAAAACATAAATTATGTTCGATTTATCATCCCCAAAGTAATGGCGTAGTGGAAAAGATAAACGGCCTGTTAAAGGGCAGGTTATCAAAACTATGCTTCTCATTGAAGAAAAATTGGATTTACTGTCTACCCCTAGCGCTATTTGAACTCAGAAATCAGCCAAGCAAAGACCACCATTTGTCCCCGCACGAGATCGTGACTGGGAGACGAATGAACACAGCACACTCTCCACTGCGCGAACACTCAGATGCTCACAGAAGCGCCGCAATATTGGGAGATGAGTTCACAGACTATCTAAGAAAATTAACAAGGGCAGCGCGCGCAATATCAAAGCAACTCTCCCCACCCTTCACTAGAGAAGAGGGAAACATAACAGGACCTGTCACGGAACCAGAGCAACAGCTACAGCTGATGCCAGGGGACTCAATTTATGTCAGAAGCTTTGTACGTCGGTGGAATGCACCACAATTCCATGGTCCATACGAGGTAGTATTTTGCACGCCCACAGCAGTGAAGGTAAAGGGCTTGCGGTACTGGGTGCACTTGACCGACATACGAAAAGCATACAGCAATGTACAAGAGGAGATAGATGAGGAGGCACAGACAACAGCTAACGATGCAAATGAGTAAGATGTCTAAAATACCGTCTTGTGTGTGTGTGTGTGTGTGTGTCAGCACTGGACTTCAATGGAATAATGACTGACAAGGATATTACAAAAAAAAAAAAAGATTTTTGTGTGTGCTTTCTTTTTTTTTTATCTTGAAGAGTGGTATGTAATTAATGAAATAATAATATTATAACATGTATATACCCTTGTCTGTGAATACCCCTCCCCCACATCCCCACCCGCTTCCATTCCCCGTCAAAAGTATTGGCACAAATGGTGCCAACAAAACGTTTACATGCATGCACTTAATGCACTTTTATATCTCAAACAGGAGCGTCCATGGCATCTAACGGGCAGCCTGCAACGGATAGAATTAGTAGAATGAGAGATTTAGTATATGAGAGATGTAGATATTCGTATGAGTGTGGATTATCAGTATGCATCACATTGTTTTTTATGATAATGTTTGGCTTGGTTACATATTGGTTTATAGCGTTCATCTCTATCGAGATGTACGAGGGGGGAGGGAGTAACAACACTACTGGATCAATTAACAGTACCACCGGGCCCAATACAACTGCAGGTGTCAATACCAGGGAAGGTGATTTTTTGATATGGGACGGAACTAAACTTTTGTGGGGGTATCATACCACACCATCCAGTGTCGTGACCTCACAAAGAGAAAAGCCACAAGGTGAAATACAGAGCAACACAGTGTCTCCACCAGGGGTATCCACTTACAATGCCCACAGTCTCAATGACCGAAACCCGTCTGCCATTTCATGGTTATATGACACCCCCACCAGCCAGCTTGCCCCCACCCCAGAAAACAATCTGCCAGATAACGTCAGGAAAGAAAATGATAAGCTACTAGCAATGCACAAAATATTATATGATGAATGGGCCAAGGGGGGCGGGAATGAGAAAGGGGGGTCTAGTTTGTCCACTGCCCAGGGGGGTGGGAAGTACATGAGTAACAAGAACAACAGACGAAAGAGAGAAGCAGGGAGGAGAAAGTACGATGAGTACTATGGGCTAGGTCTAGATGAGATGGAAGATCCACGACACCCCCATCAAACAAATAAGTGGTATGCAGACATGAGTGCCACAGCTAAACAGACCACAAACGAGAGCTGTTATGTCTGTTCCCTCATCCCCCATGCATCAGGTACACCCAAAGTGTTGTTACCTAAAGAGTTGCCTATTGTGGATGCCCAATGTCTCCTTCATCTCACGCTGTGCAGGATTAAGAACACCTTCCAGGCACATGATGTGACTTTTCAAATGCTGCAGAACGAGAAAACGTGTTACCCAAAAACGGCAGGAGTGGTATGTTTGAAAGAACCATTTTTTGTAATAGAAGGGACACTTTTTTCTGACAACAAGCGGAAGGATGAAGAAGTACTGTGCAAAGCGGAGGCACTAAGAGGTGTGGCGCCGGATAAATTGCAGTGGATAGAGGAAACATGCACACCAGTATGGAGAGAACACATCTCAAAGCTAACTTGGGTAACTGCCATTGAAAAGCCGTTCAAACTGCAGAGCGAAATGGACTATAAACTGCGCTTTAAAGGAGAAGGGAGAACCCCCATGGGAACAAACAAGAACTGCAACAAGACCCTCACCATCCCAGACCTAAGGAAAGGGACAGCGGCCCTGATGGACACGTACTGGGTGTGCGGCAAACAGGCATACCTACACCTCCCCCAGTCATGGAGTGGCAGCTGCTCAATGGCCACTCTACACTCAGCCCTAATGGTGATACCAGAAAGCCACGTCGATGGGACACAGGAACACATGCAGAGTGTGGCTCAACCAACTGCAGAGACACGAATGTATGTCCTGTCTTCTGGAAGCAAGGGAGAAGTGCTGACCCGTAACAAACGAGCATCAAATTACATATCAAAGGCATCATCAGAACTATTGGCTCAGATCCCAGACAAATATCGATTATTCAGCTCAGCAGAAACATTTTTTGCCTCACTCGTCTCAAGTGTCCAAGCAAGGGCAAACGCAAAATGGCTTCAGATAACACGCTGGGAATTGATTCAGCTGGCAAACGACACTGAAGAAGGATTCAATATCATTAAAGTGGAACTAAGAGCTT
Organism: Ambystoma mexicanum; assembly: GCF_040938575.1. NCBI lineage: Eukaryota > Metazoa > Chordata > Amphibia > Caudata > Ambystomatidae > Ambystoma > Ambystoma mexicanum. The sequence goes on along the minus strand of NC_090926.1, from coordinate 916,228,183 downwards.
TACGACTAATGACCATGCAAAACAGGTATGTCTTGGACCTGTTGACGGCGATGGACGGTGGTGTTTGCCGAAAAATAGGAAGTGCCTGCTGCACTTTCGTACCTTCTGAAGACGCAGAGAATGGCTCCCTATCCCATGTGATCGAAGCAGTCCACAACCTAGGAGAAAAAATGAAAATGGAAGGCGAAGCAGAAGCGAGTACATGGTTCGACAACCTCTTCTCCTGGGTTCCCTCATGGCTTGGAACAACTGTGAAATTTTTAATACCAGCTGTTGTGTTCCTCCTCCTACTTTTTTGCCTGTGCCAGGTGGGTCTTCGAGTTTGTGCTAACGCAGTACCAAATGGTGCAATGATGATGGTGACAATGGGCAACTCACACAGTACAATAAAAACGATGCAAGAAGCACAAGTGCAAACAGGAATAGATAACGCGCCCAAGTACCAACTGGTGCCTATATACCACGATAAAGATATTGTAGACAAGTTGTGGCACACCACCATCAAAGAGCCCCGTATACTAGAATGGTATGAGGAAGTGTGGGTAGATTTGGAAGGAGATGGTGGGTGCATATATCTAATGTGTACCCCAGATGAATATGCACGGAGAGGTGAGAGCTTAAGGGGGGTGTGCAGAGCATGGATGCCCATCAAAGGAACTCCTGCATGGGATGAGGCAGTGATGGACGAAGCAGAATGTAGGAGGATAGAAGATTTAAAGAATTCGTTACTTTAGTAACGAAAGGGGGGAAATGTAGGGGAGGACTGGTCCAAGAAGACCCCCCTCGCCTACGCTTTCTCCCCAGGTGAGGACTATGGGTCCTTTGGGCGTCCCCTCATGCCATCCGGGCCCAGGTGGTGGAGGGTTCACCCACTGGAGACATTGCCCGCACGTATTAATTGCCCACATGTATTAAAATTCAGCTAGGCCCAGAAACCATTTTGTCTAGTAAAGATGGTGTGAGCTCAGCACACGGTAGTGCGGCCCCCACCCTTGGAGGGTTTCAGATTATCCTTGTTGCCGCAGCACCCTGGCAGATCCGCTGCGAGCACGTTCCCACGAACAAGACGGACATGAGCTAGCGTAATACACTAACATTGTAACAGTTCACCTCCCGCAGTGTATCATCGCTCCCAGCATGACCCGGCCAGCAGGCCTGGGCCATGAAAAGAACAGTAAAACAATACATCAGGTGGCAGACAATCTCCATACATTAATGTTAAAACCACTCACAAAATATGCTTCCTTCCACATAATGCCGTATATTACAAGAACCTGTAAAATGTATAAAATATGAAAAAATATGCTTCCATGATATAAGTAATGGCGAGCCCACCCCATTTCAGTTGAGTGCTAATGATAAAGAAACGCACCAGGAATCCATTTGTTACTAGTGTCACTGGGAAACTTACACCCCATGGGCTCGCGCCATAACTGAACTAATGCTGCTAGAGGACACACGAAAGATGAATGTAACCACACTGAGGGCCCATGTGAAGGATGCACGAGAAGGCTTGTCATGTGTGCATGTCCAGGCCCCATATGTACCACCGCCGCCACGAATAGTGGCGGGTTACTTTCTATGTTCTCCACCAATCCTAATTCTACCTCACTTATTGCATATAAGTAAATGCTGTACTTATTAAAATATAATGTATGAATAAGGCGCTCAGACTGGGTATAATCGAGACACATCCAGCAAAGCTTGAAATGCATGTTTTGTATTGCTTACAATAAGTATTATAGAGTGTTCAAATGTTTGTGATGTTTTTACCTAAATCGGCAACACACGAGGGAGATACCTTTGTGAAATACGTGCAAGGCCATTTCCCCTCCCACCCTGCGAAGGCTGCCAAGGCATGAGAAGCAGAGACCGCGCCGCGCTGCTTTACCTCCCCCAACCAGACTGGAGCCGCTTCAAAGACTTGTAAACCCCCTCTGTAGCACCCAAGGCCGCCACCCGCCACCTGCATTTTTTACAGCACAGCAGTAAACCTCTGCCTGAACACACGCGCCCCCTCGTAAACCTCGCAACCCACCGGACCATCCTAGACTTATGGCCCTGTGCAATCAGGACACCCAACACTTTGACAACACACAGCGAAACATACATTACAACTTCTAACAAGGCAGTAAGACATGTACCGCCCGTCCCAGGCCCTGAAGCTTAGCCCCTCGACCTATGGCCCAGGTCAACAGGACACTGGTAACCATGTCCTGACGTATTACCTCCAGACCCCTTACAAGGTACATTCCTCCTGTGTTGCATTAACCTGTAGTATAACCTATTGGAAGATTTACTAAAGAAGATAATACTGAAACGAGTGAATGACTGCGGTGTGCATGGCCTAGGGCAAATAAGTCAGGAAAGGACATTCATCTCTGACATTGGCCGCGATGGCACGACAACACCAGCCGGATGAACTCCGCCACCCTGCCAGGCCCAGCCCAACCCACGAGGCTGACCAGTGACGTCTTCCAGCCAAAGCCAACCACATCACAGCAGCACCTATAGTTAGTCGTCGCCACCCAATCCCCTTGAACTTGTGCCCCCTATAGTATGTAGGTTCTTATGACGTTTTTTGTAAATATATACGCCTGTCTTTGCTATTGTCAGACAGAGCGCTCTCGGAGTTTGCAGAGTTCTTTGCATGCCCTATTCTGATTGATAAACTCCCATTTACGCTCACCCGCACTCTGTCTTGGCCTTATTCCCATCTTGGGAGAGTCCTTCATTGTCTCTCATTGCGGGGAGGATCGTGCTGTTTGGGGACGCTTGCCTTCAGCACGAACCCAAGCGCATCAAAAACAGCACTAGAGGAGTCACAGCAGCCCTCACCCCAAGGAGGCCTTTACCCGCTCACCCCCCCCAGCCACAGGATACACAAGCCCAACATATGTGCCCTTGCCCGCCACAGCGCCACTCCCATATCAAAATACACCTAACGGTACAACACAGCGGGATAAAAAAACACAGAAAGAGTTAGAGGGGGCATTAAAAGCAATGCAAGCAGAGTCGGCACGGTTGAGGGCCCTAAGGGGAGGGGGGAGCAAACCCGGGGTGTGGCTTGGACGAGTGGAGAGTCAGAGACATTTTGTTTGGATTAGATAGCACTGCAATAAAGGATGTGCATATTGAGAATGGGAGAAGTGGCGACCGAGAAGCGAAAAATGCAGGTTATTGGACAGTGAGGTCAGACAGGGACGCACACAGAGTCTTGCGAGAAGGAGAATGGGACACCATGGATGAGTTAGAGGATGAGGAGGAGGCACCAGAAATTTCACCAAAGGTAGAGTACTTGTTTGGTCCACAACTGAGGAACAGGTTTGGGCCGGTAGCCGTAGCTATGAAAAAGGGAAGTGATGGAAGGAAAGCAAAGCAAGGAATAGGCACACAGTTGCTATTGATGCATAAAGGCCCTGGGAGGGCGCAATATGTCCCCTGGGCTCAAATGGATAAACAACCTGCTCAAAGCTCTCCCTTCCCGTTACTGCAGGGGCTGGGACATGGATATATGCGTTTGAGAAACAGACATCTGGGATTCCTTTAGCTGTGGAAGATAAAGAGCCTGCTCATCGCAATAGTGGGAGATCAGGCTGGGGACGTGTGGGTTAAGGCAGGGTATCCAGGAGTTAAAATCTGTTGCTTTCACACATGAACTGCACCACCAAAGTTTTTAGTTTGATTTCGAATTGTAATTTTATGGTTCACAAAAAGATTTATATTTTTAAACACCAGACCCCTTTGTTGACACGTCGACTTCTGTATTTTAAAATACAGAAGCTGACACGCGGAGACTGCAGTTAGGACTCTACAAGTGTGATTCAAACCCGGGATTTCTCAAAGAACAAAAAATTCATTATTTATGGACATCATTAATTGGAGTGATGTGAATATGAGATAAATGCCCTGATTTGAAAAAGGCTCTTGAGGAGCTGAAACACGGGTCATCAACAAAGGGCTCTCCTTCGGGAGATGGTGTTTAAAAATATAAATCTTTTTGTGGTGGTGCCTTTCATGTGTGAAAGCAACAAATCTGTTTCAACCTTGGAGGTGGGGTAGTGGTTCCTCCGAAAATCGTTTTCACACACACGCGTCACCTTTATACCAATCACTAAAGAGGTTGCGAGGCCGAAGAAGTTGACAACCTAAAAACAACCCCCTCACCAATCATATTATCCAGGAGTTAAGCTAGATGATGATACGCACGTTGGGGTACCCTTCAACAAAATCAGAGCGTAGGTGTATGATGCACTGCTGCAGGCATATCCTGACACCCATATACCATGGGGGATGTGTGGAGAGCGGAGATGGGGGACCCGTGGGACAGATCCATTCCTCTTTTCTATTTTGTTATTAAAAGGGGATTGGCCAAAAAAGTGCAGAAGGCACACAAGAAAATAGATAGTGGGTATCGAAGCCAAGGGGAGGGCGCAGATGCAGACTATGATTATAAATCACTAAGCGGATAAAAGAGAAAAGGAAACGGCACAACGACTGCAGGCTAAGGAAGCAAAACTGGTGCAGAAAACAATGCCGAAAATAGCAGTTGAAGGGGCGCTAACGACTATCACTCAAACAGAACCTGCAGAGCAGGTAGCAGCACAGCCGAATTGAAGAATAGCAATGCTTTGGCCAGGTGGATGACAAGGGCGGTGGAACGGTGGACCGCAGCGGCAGTATTCTGAATGGCATCAGGGAGGTCAGCAACGTGGTAGAGGGGAGTTCCAAGGTGGCAGAGGTTGATTTGGAGGGATGGGACAGAGAGGAGGAGAGAGACCAGTTCAGTGTTGGGAATGCGGCAAGTGGGGTCATTTTGCAAGGCAATGTAGTAGTAGTATGGGGGTGGGATACAATCCATAGGCCCCTGCTCACCCAATACAACAACAGCAGCACTTCCCGAGGCTTCAATGGCCACATCAATACCATGCGAAATACACACAGATGCCACCACAAATGCAACCACCAGCCCCATCAGGCACCCTAAACTAGATTGCACCAATGTACCAATCATATGGCACCCCTGTGCCTGGAAGCAATGCGGTCCCAAATGGGACAGTGACGACCTATATTGGTGTGAGCATGTTAGGCCGTAACCCATTCACGTTCTCAGGAACCAACACATATCCTGATTAGGACAGCCCACTGAGAGCTCTTGCGTGCCCGTTCCTGTCAATAACTACCCACCATGATGGGTGCTGAGATAGTTATTACAGTTCATCTTTATGGTGACACAGGTGCAGCACTAAATCATGCATTAGTGAAGGCAATTTCCTATTATCAGGTGAAACTCTCGAGATGCAGGGATTCTCTGGGTCTGTAGCAACGGCTCTATATACAGAAGAGGTAGCTATCAAAATAGGAGGAAAAGTGATGCATGCACCCTTACTATACTCAGAAACCTCCCCAGTAAATTTGTTGGGGCGTGACCTCCTGAGCAAATTGAATATAGCCATTTATTTCACAGATCAAGAAATAGTATGTGCCATGAGGGCGATGGTGACTATACATGCGTTTGAGTGGGAGGGAGGGGGGAAAAAGGTGGTGGTTCGCGGTAGTCCCATCGACCCAGACATGTTTGTGTATGGGATCACAGTTTTGCTCAATGCAGTGCCCCAGACTGGCAAGGCATGCTGGCGTGTACCATCTGATTTTATCTTTAGACCTGTTATGACCCCAGAACTTGTGGCAGGGGCGATTCTATTATTGGACCTGCAAGGGTTGGTGGTGTTGGCAAAAAAGATTGTTGTAGTGGGAACTGATTCAGAAGTTTGTGAGTGGCACACTGTATTGTGTATTGAACCAACTGTGCCACTAAAGGAAGTGACAGATGCAGAATTGTTTGAGGATCGGGTTGATGATGGAGAAATTGTGCGTCCCCTGTGAGATGATGGTACAGTACCGTAAAGTGCAATGTTCATTGATTGTCTTTGCCACCCCACCCTCCTTCACTGAGAAAGATCTAGAGCAGGTCACAGAGAGGTTGTTGACAACCAGTGCCCACAATGTAGGGCTTTTACAGGGAGTAGCACCTATGCGAATAACACTCAAGCCAGGTGCCGAATTACCCTGAGTGAGACAATATCCTCTATCCAAAGAAGCAGAGGAGTTCATATAAGACAATGCTACTGTGCTTCTTAATCAAGGGATCGTTGTTCCTTCCACTTCCCCATGTAACACATCTATACAGCCGATAAGAAAAGGCAAAAGGAGGGCGTTGGAGGATGATCCAGGATTTTGCCCTTTAAATGACATTGTACAAGCAGAATTTCCTGTAGGTCCCAACACTGCGACCATTCTGTGCACAATCCCCAAACAGGTGACACACTTCATCGTGGTGGATTTGCAGAATACCTTCTTTTCCATACCCCTGCATCCAGATTAGCAATGCCTCACTGCATTTACGCATGGCGGAATGTGGTTTGAACACACAAGATTATCACAAGGGTACTGTGAATCACTGAATATCTTTAACAGAATACTGCATGACGATTTGGGAATCATTCAGGTGCCCAGTACTATCATCCAATATGCAGACAATTGGTTGGTGTGCAGTGACAATGAACAACAGTGCAGAAAGGACTGTCACTCTGCTACAGCTGTTAGCATACAAAGGGTACAAAGTAGACAAACGGCCTCATCACAATAAAGCTATTTCTGCCGCATTGAAGGGTCCGCCAAATCACGGGCTTGGTGGATTTACCCCCAGCTCTGAGCTGGGGGCAAATCTGTCGTGACTTTGGCGATTTTCTGCTCTATTACCGCCAGCCGTATTAATAGCGCCGAACATTCCCCATTGGGCCCAATGGGGAATGGGAAATTCCTAAATGGGCCCAATGGGAAATGGAGACTTACCGTTCCACCAAACCTTTGATCCGCTGCCAATAGCGTGGGGGGGGGGGGTTTGGTGGTAGGGCTAATAGGGGGGAGGACCTATTCAGTGACACGTCAGCAAATATTGATCGAGGGACTGGCCTGAGGCATACTGGGGTGGCAGGTGTCGACCTGGTAGACGGGAAGTATGAAATGATTGTGCAAAAAAGGTTAGCCAGGCACTATTTGGCCCAGGCGGCAGAACTCAGCACTGATTGAAACGCTTCTAGCGTACCAAGTGTGTTGCAAACTATCTACTCTGACTCTGCCTATGTCACCACAATGGTGCATTCAGGGCTGGCACAATGTTAGAGGAGTGGGTTTAGAAGGACCGACTAGTCTGCAGTACAACATGCAGCATTGTTAGATCGACTAATAGAGGCACTCTACCAGCTCTCCATGACAGCGGCGGTAAAATGCACCACCCACACAAATGCGAGGTCTCCCTCGGTAATGCTGCTGCGGATACCAAACAAGCAGTGTATTTCCCTGTGCCTGCTGTCCCAGTATATCCAGTGCAAGCGCAAGGACGAGCGCAATTGACTGAATCCTACAACTTGTTACCAATTGCGCAGATCATTGAGTTACAGGGTCGTACACCACAAGAGAAGGATCTGTGGTGAAAAAAAAGCATTTAAGCAATCCCCAACAGACTTATTATGGCAGCAGGAATTGACAGGCAAAGCAGTTATGCTCCATGAGTTGCTGTTGGTCACTTTTAACCAGTTGCACCACCCAACCATTCACGTGTCGAAGCATCATATTGCTGCAGATTTAAATAACTGGCTTGTGCCCAATCTGCAGGAAATGTTGACTAAAATGGTGATTAGCTGTACCACCTGCCAATCATATAGTACTGGCCACACCCTGAGAACTCTTCGTGGTAACCTGCCCCGCCCAACTGGACCAACCCGCAAGTTACACATCAACTATGCAGACATGGGTGAAAGATTTAATGGGTGCCGCTATCTGATTGTAATTGTGTGTGCCTTCTCTTGATGGGTGGGGGCAGGGCCTTGTGCATATTCAGGAAATAACAGCATTATTGGGCATCAAGCATCAATTGTGCACAATTTAACACCCCCCAGGCCAATGGGGTTGTAGAAAGGATAAACAGCCTATTATAGAACAAGTTGTCAAAGCTATACACCACGTTAAAGAAGAACTGGGTGCACTGCTTGCCCCTGGCCTTGTTTAGCATGCGCACACAGCCCTGTAAGGATCACAATTTGTCGCCCCATGAGGTGGTAACAGGTGGGCGAAAGCGCACACCACTTTCTCCTGTCAGAAGAGCTTCAGTTGCTCACAGGGCTGCGTCTGTTCTAGGGGATGAGTTTTATGAATACCTTTCTGCCCGAACAAAAGCAATAAAATGTATTTCTCAACAGATTACACAACCACAGTCTGAAGACCCAATCCGCACTGCATCTACCTCAGTGACGTCACCACCACTCCAGCTCTCACCAAGGGACCAGATCTATGTGAAAAATGTCTGAAGATGGAGTGAGACCAGATACAACAGTTCATTTACTGTTGTCTACGCCACCCCTCTTGCAGTTAAAGTAGGGGAGCTGCAGTATTTGATATATCTTTCGGACGTCCGAAGGGCCCCCCATGCCGCACCCAATGGCAGAGCTTGAATAAATGTTACATGTGCAAGAAATGTTACAGTGATCAATTCAATCACATCTATTGACGTCCATGAGCTGCTGTATATTAAATAAAGTTGCAACATTTCATAGTTACAAATTATTGTTGCTGCTACGCACGAATTGCACTTTTGTTTTTGGTGTTATCTTCACGTTTTTCTCCACCTATCATACGTTAGAAAAACATTACAAATATTAACATGTGATAAAGAAATGCTAGTACTATTGAACTTCCCCTGTCCCACCCCTTTTATATGTTCTACCCATTTAAAACGACATCCTAAATATATCCGTAGTCCGAACATAGGCAGGACAAACAGTCCAGCGACATCATGCACTGTGTCATAGAATACACCTCAGCATTCCAGAGTACCAGCCAGACCAAGACCACTGACCATAAAACTGTTAGAGCACCCATTTCTCAGAAAGATCATAGCAGAATATCCTGGGCCCATGCGATTTGTGCTACCAGGTGCCAGGGAGGGAAAGTAACACATTTAAGCTTGAGGTGGAAAGAGTTGGAATGGCACTGATGCATCTAGGATCGAGCTGCGGTTTATAAGATAGTGTACCTTGAATGTATCCTCTGTGCCCATGTCTGCAGTACTAGGTGCACATTAGGCCACGGAGAGGGCTTGCTATGATTTGTTCTTAATTGGCAATTAAGGGTTAAGCCTGATGACGTGCAAAGAAGAAGATGGACAGGAGACGCTGGGACCAATGACCTGGCATCCCATATGGAGCACGCCGTCTGTGTATAGGTTCGCACCAACCAGTTACATTAATCTGTAACGTATGTAATGTACATCAGCAGTGACACGTTTTACCTTTATAAACTGTTGTTCATGTTGATTTCACCAGAGCGCTCCGGGGCAGCAGTTCTTTGCTGGCACGTTTTTGTCTTTTTATAATTAAAACTTTCCTTGCAAGAGGTGTGCTGGGACTTTTTCCCTAGTGGGTTGCATTTTTTCTGGTGTGAGTGTTAAGGGGCTTTTCTACACTATGAAAAATGCCACATCACTGGCTTGCATTATTTCCACCATAGATAAGAACAATGAATACTTTGTAATCTCTGCACTGCAAAAACTGTCCATCGTGGTAAGCCATGAACACATTATGGCACTGGGTGTCATGAACCGCAGCCTGTGCCCATTCTGGACTTCGTGGTCCCTGACCAATAGAGGACTGAATTCCGTGATCGTTCCAACATGGCCGTTTGGTGCGGAACGCAGCTTGCCAGTCTTTATGCGCTATGTTCAATATTCTACAAAGCAGACACACCCCTGCGGCTCTGCGCGTCTGTCAGAAATCCACGGGAACACTTGACCACGTAGTGTAGCCGTAGATTTCTTTCCAACAATGCTACTGACTGGCCGCCTAATAACAGACAGTCTATAGCATTCCTTGAAAGATGGAAACCCACAAACAGCCAGGAGGATCCCAGAAAGCACCAAGAGGATCGTCCACAAGGTGACGTCAGCAACTCTAAGAAAACACCCGGGTTAAGTAATAGCAGAATGCAATATTTTCGTAGATTACTATGAGTATCAGAACCAACCTCTAATGGTATGATGAAGACAGGAGATGATAGGGCTGAAGAGAGGCTATCCTCCTTATTCTATGACAAAGTAAACAAAAAACAATAATCTAAGTAATGGAAGTACTAAACTGCCGAGAAATATGTGCAATGTGGATTTGTGCCTTACTGTGAGCCCAATGATGACCAGCGTGAAAAAACAGAAGAAAAATGCCCTGACCCAAGTAGCAAACACACAAAGGAGAGTGTCACCTCCGTTTCGTTGCGCAGCCCTAGCACAGATAATTAAGTGCACAGATATGCCTGATCAATGACGTTATTGAGAAACAAAAGTCCAGATTGAACTAAAAAATAGAGTCATCAGCCTGAGTGCTTAGTCTAAAGTGTATGTGAAACAGAACTGCTGACACGTGTTTCGACCCTATACATCAGGTCCTTTTCAAGGCAAAAACGTAAAGTTGCAGTCACGTAGAATATGAGGGAAAGTGTAGCACAGCCGGTAGGCAGTGCTATTAGATGCAATTGCATGTATTGCCCGGTCGGCGGTAGCAATAGAATCAGCGACACGTGTTTCGACCCTACAAATCGGGTCCTTTTCAAGGCAAAAACTGCTCATAATATAAAACACAAAATCACACAGTGTAATATATACATAATGCATCCAAACCAAACATATAGAATTAAAATGGAAGAAAGAAATATATTCCAAAACCAGGTTGAAAGAGGATAGGGGAATGGGACCAGAATCCATATGAAAAAACACAAAGATACATGTTTATGGTGAGTGGTATACACACATGAGATGATGCCATGTTATAAAAATGTAATGTTACCATGGGAAATAGGGCATTCACCATCCAAGGTCCAGCGATGTGTCATCCGATGTTACATGCATGAGGGAAGAACAAAGTATGGGACAGGAAATGAGCTACGTGTACTGCTAATATACATAGTAAAACTAATTGCCGAGTATTTGTCACTAACCATTGGATTATGATTGAGAATCACTTGTTCCACCAACATTAGAGACAAAGGTGTTCTTTCATGGGGCAATGGGCCAACTAGAGGTCATATTCATTTAAATGGCAGAAAGTACAGTCCAAGAAAAAAGAGAGAAATGATGAAGTGTGCAGTGGTCAAATTTAAACTGTCCATCTCCTGTACACCCCTGTGAACTCATGCATGGTGTCAAGATGATTAGATGCCAGGGTGTTTAGGTGCCAGTTGTCTTATGGTGAAGTTAGGAGAATTCATAAGGTGGTAAATTACCGTAAAGTTGCGGTCACGTAGAGTATGAGGGAAAGTGTAGCGCAGCCGGTAGGCAGTGCTATTAGATGCAATTGCATGTATTGCCCGGTTGGCGGTAGCAATATAATCAGCACAGTGCTGTTATGGTAAGCACGATCTGTAAGGAAAAAAAAACCCATGTGAATATATCATAAGTACTGTAAAATCCAGTTAGGTGCAAGGATAGGTAAGATGCAGTTCTAGTAATGAAGGTGGTACCTGAGCATGTTGGATTAAAACATGCTGTAAAGATTTCAGGATTGGTTCGTTAATCGACACAGTTGAGAAGGTAAAACCTGCAGGTTTGCAGAAAAGATAAAATGTAGAATGGCACTTATCTTGCAGTAAGTAGCTACTCAACCTATATGGCATTTCTAGCACTCTACACGTGAATTGGTATGAAATAATACCTGTCAATACTGGGGTTAGATCACCTGTCGAAGCGACGTGTCCCGGCATATATTGCTTTGTGAAAACGCTTGTCTCTTCCGCGTTTGTAGAGGAGAGGACCTGGAATTGTGTCACGTGACTTAATCACGTGCGCGTGTGTAATCTGGTAAATACTAGAATACAATGCGGTTGCTGATATTTCTACCGCGATTGAAAGAAGAACAGTGACTGCGAACCTGAGCATTAGTGAAAAGAGGAACTAAAGTCACATTACGTGCTCCGTACAGTGTCTGATAAAGCTGCAGAGCATTGCGTTCGCTATAATAACTTATGCAATCACATGGCCCTTACCTGTCTAAGATTGCATGTGTGTGCCTGGGATAAAAATCACGATTTGAATAATACTAGAGAAAAGTATAAGATCGGGAATACCAAACTAGCACTCGTGAGAACTCGTTTGTTGGTAATGAGCCAATAGTGTAATAGAACGTGGGGGTTGGACAGGATGGGCAGAAAAAGATGACACTTGCACACAATAAAACTGTTGCACATCTGGGATAGAAATAACGATTTAAATAATACTAGAGAAAAGTATAACATTGGAAATGCCAAACTAGGTCTTATAGGAACTAGTTAGTTAGTAGTGAGCCTATAGTGTAATAGAACGTGGGGGTTGGACAGGATGGACAGAAAAAGATGACACTTGCACACAACAAAACTGTTGCACAATTGTGAAATAGTTATATGGAATAACATAAATAATGCACAATTAAAGCATGACTGAACATTGGTCATGCGAATCAATGATAATTGGGTAAAACGGATTCTAAAAGGAAATTAATGGAATACAGGGTACAAAAAAGTTCAAAAAATATATAAAGATTATGTCTAAGAACAATGGGGTGAAGCAGTGTGCAAATGCAGGATCAAGGTACCAATGCTGAAGTAGCACATTCAAAGGAATACATTCAGTTCTGTGTCTGTATTTAATCCCAAACTGGTACATCGAAGTTTGGCAATGGTCCGTGTCTCGAGCTGGCGTAACAGAAGTTGACGGTCACCACCTCTTGGGTGAGCATGTGCTTGAATTAGTCCAATGAACTTGAGATCATTAACTGAGTCCAATTGGTGATGTTGTTGCCAATGGATGGCAAGTGGTAATTTGGGATCTTGACTTTTCAGATGAGCGAAATGCTCCCGGAGGCGTACTTGCGACTCTCTAATCGTAGAGCCGACATATACCTTATGGCATACACATTGGATAGCATACAGAGTAAATTTAGATCGACAGTTAATGAAATCAGTTATGTGAATTGTGAGATCTTGATGACAACTCAAAAAATTCTGGTTCAAGGTAAATTTACAAAAGTTACATGAGCCACACTTAAAGAAACCCAAAGGTTTGGGTGGAAGCCATGTAAGGGAATGTGTCTGAGTAGACTTAGTCTGTAGGAACGAGGGGCATAGTTTGTTATGCAAAGTTTTATTGCGAGTGAAAATAAATTTGGGAGTCTTGGTAATATGTGAAGCAAGTAGCAAACAGCCGACTGTGCCCGACGAAACGAGGACGCCTTCATAGAGTCACTGGTTCCAATGGGAGAACCTGACGAAACGAAGACGAGCAGAAGCACACCAAGAAGGCAGTCACTAGTCCAAGGTGTACGACTGAGGGAAACGGAAAAGGCTGTTGCTACTCCGGGTGACAAGGCAATTATCTTGAAAGAACGATGTGGTTGACAAGCTGAACAAATCCAGGACACCGGATTCCAGAGCGAAACACCGGAGAAGCTGAAAAGCAGAGGCCAGGACGTGGAGCAGTCAAGGGAGCAGCAGGGAAATCCAAAGGCACGGTCCAAGGTCGGCAATTCCAAAGTTCCAAAATATCCAGGCAACCAAAAGCAGGCAAGGAGCGGGCAGATACAGGTCCAAAAAACGAAGTCGGAGGTCAAAGCAGCAAGAACAGGCAGAAAGTTCAAAGGTTTGAGGCAGGAAACAATGCACACTTCCGCGTAATCAGAAGCGCTGAACCCATGGAAACCGAACAGTAAATAGTGCAAAATCACATGATAGGATAGGCGTCTGAACGTAATGACAAACAGTCACGGATGCCATAGTTTCCACGACAACCGCCAGGAACGGCCATAACGTCCAGCACGCTGAGACCTCTGGGAAATGTAGTGCAAATCATGATTCGGTGTAAACCGGCGAAGGTTCTTATGCATAACGAGTCGCCTTGCAGCCAACTGAGGTCAAGGTGAGATGAGCGTGTGTTTACTCAGTGGTTGTGAGCTACCAGGTAAACTAGCAGAGCCCGTGAAACCTTGTGTGCGTGATTGGAGTCTTGTGGTAGAGGATTCCTAACAGCGTCTCAACGCTACCGCTCGGAGCAGTCTGGCGTGTGTTGCCGAAGTTCGCTCGGAACTTCCTTCCGAGTCCTGTTTACTGATTCCTTGAATCTACTTCCTCTATTTCCTTTCCTCGAACTTACCTTATGTTTCTTCTGGAATGCTCGCTTGCGCTCAAGTCACGGCGTTCCGTGCCTCAGAGCTCGGACTTGGTCTCCTTCCAGGTTCCTGGTCCTGGACATCCTATCGCCTCCTGGAGTAGGACCGCTATCCCCACGCTGGAACCCGACGACCAGCACACGGGTCTCTACAAATCCCAGACCGTGCGAAAGAAATCATCAAAGAAGGTCGCAAGCAAGGAAAGACAGGTGAGAAGGGGAGAGACTTGTGACATTGGGTGACTCATCAAGGGGATTTGTGGGTTCAACCAAATCAAGTGTTTTGACTGGTGCTTATGGTAAAGATAGAATATGATGATGGTGCAGGAGCCGTCAGAACAGATTGCGATGTCAAATAGACATCAAATTTCATAACCCTTTCAACCTCCAAGTGGCGAACAGCTGGTATGCGTGTTCATTCGTTATCATCAATTAGCCCAGCACCCTCACAGCCAGCACACTTTTCAGTCTCTTAAACAAGCCAATAGCAAGACCCTTTTGACCAAGTCTACAAAGTATGCCAGAACCATGTTTTGGTGCATTTTCACAAACAGAAACTGGCAAAATGTTACTGTTCAACACATGCCCTACTCCTTGGTGGACACCAAAAGGACCCCTGGAATTTGTTGAAGATGTTAGTCCAAAAAAATCAGGTACCCAATCGTGCATATGTATCAACAGTTTCAGTCCATGATCGACACAAAACACCTTCAGTGACAATAAGAAAAGCAAAGATGGAATCCGCCATGCACACCATTCATGTGTAAACCGACATGTGGACAAGTGGATGTGCAATTGATTATGCAACACCACTTCCAATTGGGATACTTTTAGGAAATTGTACACTGACCAGGCACCCGCCACTACTTTTTTCAATGTTTGTAATTCACACAGTAGATAAGGTGCACACAACAGCAAGCACCCTAGAAGTATTCAATGGCAAGCTTTTGGGATGTACGACAGCCACATCAGAAAGGCTAAGGGTTGGGTCAGTGGAGACCTTGAGGCTGCCTTCCAGCGCAATGCTAGCACAGGAGGAAATAGAAAGGAGAGCTCTCAGACATTCCACTCACCCCATGCCTTGTGTTTCACGCCACACGTAGCTAGAGAAAATCTACCCTCTTGGTTCCTGAAGATGAGAATCAGTATGTACTCAAAAGCCATAAAAATGTATGAAGGAGTCAAGCACTTGAGTCCCTATTCACAGACTCCACGAGCCACCTATTAACTGATCAGAAGCCAAACATGTTGGTGCTTGTATGTGGTAGATTTGAGGAATGAAGGATGAGAGTGAGTTAAATGGTCAAGATGGTGAGGAACTACAAATATGAGAACAAGCTGAATGGTCGAGATGAGCCTGAAATGAGACAATTCATATACTGCCTTTCATGAGAATGGCAGAGAAGCTTGGTTATAGACAGTAGTTCTGTCTATATGTGTACATGTGTTTGAAATCTTGTTAATAGAATTGGTTTTGGTTGGAGTTACATTTTTCCATTGATTGGAGAGAAGGCTTCCTGCACAGTGTTCAGCAATACTTAATGGACTACAAGAGAGCTCTGATTTTGGTCAGCAGCGTCAGTTATTGCTGTATTATAGTACAAGGCTTTTGCAGATGTTTTAATGGTTATTATTCAAAGGGAAATAAGAGAAAGATTTATTGTGTACCCGTTTTTCTCCGTTTGCCAGACATGTTTCTTGTCCCTGCATTACTGGGTGTACCAGAGGGAGAGTTGCAAGGTGGGCCATGCTTTGATGAAAAGCCAAGATTAGGTTATTGACATCCTTAGATATGTGGTGGATATCTGGGAGCAGCGGATGGACTCCAGGTCTTCTGTTGGGAAGTCCTTGAAGGAGTGACAGGTGATAGATGTGGGATGATGCTGTCCTTGATCGTTAGTAATACAGCAGGTGAGGGGGATTGAGATAACAGCATGATTTCACCAGACTTGCTCCTTAGGGGGAGAGACTTCAAAAACAAGAAGGATCATAGGACCAGGTTAAGCATTTTACCCTTGTGGTAGGTCATGTGCTGTTTAATGTCAAGGATGTTGAAGTTCAGTAGGGAATCTATATTAGGTCTGGTGTCTGCAGAAGCAGAAAGGTTAAACTTGGTAAAAAGTTGTTGATTGAATTGCTGCCCGACACAAACAAAGTATCAGGTCAAGAAAAAGAAACTTAACCCAGTGTCTGGGTGAACAGTACATGTGTTTGTCAAGAGAGACGCTGCAAGTGGCAGTCTACTGCAGGGCTCATGGACATGTCATTTTATGGATTTCTGCAGGGCCACCTGACCCTTCCCACTCTTTCTACATTCTGGCAACTGTACCCTGGCTGGATGAGTATATCGACAACTTGAGATGAAGTGGGACTGAACCAGGGCCCTGTAATGAAAACAGTTATGGGTGGTGATCAGGTCTAAAATATCAGCACAGAGTAAGACCACGGAATGAGCATTTACAACCATTTAGTTGCAGGTCTGGGATGAGGACAATCGGTAGGTGATCGCATGTATCTGTATGAGGTAGAGAGAGCACAAGTCATGGCGAGCATGACTTGATTGTCATTTACAGGTATGCGTAAGCAAAGTGGAGACTGCAGTGAATATGTGACATATGATAAAGACTGAAGAAAAGGGCTGGCCCATTATGGCCGAAACAGCCCCAAACAGGTTTTGGCCATGTCAGATTATTCTGTTTGGATGGACACCCCTTAGCAATCAATACACTGGCAGGTTCACAGAAGTTGGGGAAGGCTAAGCCACATGATGCAAGATTGACCAAAGAGAGTGGGGTAAGGTGTAAGTTCACTCGCAGTAGCAGGAGGCTATTTGGAAGCTGCATTAAGAGGGACCAAGAAAAATGCTAGTAATCCTAAAGCCAGGGTGTCAAGCAGGAACTGGTGAGAGAACTGGGGCGGTTTAGAGCAGGTTGTCCCCCCTCTTAATGTTGGATTCCTAAGCACATGTTGCCAGAGTGATCAATGGTACAGTGACAAGATGTGGGAGTTGTTATGAAAGGGAAAATGGAAAAATGCTGACCTCAGTAATCATTGGTCCAGACACTAGTAGGGCAGCATCAACTGCATGAACAATATCATCCCTGTTTTAGAGACTACTGAAAACTCCCTTTCATCGATCCACATCTGATCCATATACATGTCTAGTACATGAGAATCCAACAAAGCTGGTGCTTCGCTTGACTTAACACGATACAACAACCTTTAATGTAAGCAACGATCAAACATGACAGAACCTGCAGACTTTGACAAGCTTGCTGACTGAAGGGGTATAGTGGGTCGACCTAACCTTCCCCTCTCCAACGAGTTTGCTGAAATACTTTCCCAACAGCCATCTAGGACAAGCTTACAATTAATTATTACACCCACAACACAGGCACAGTCCTTAGCACATTCACCTCCCTCCATTTTCAAGAGTTTTACTGCATTCGGCAATAGGAAGTAGACCCATAAATGACATAAAACAATTCTGAATCCAATACATACCATGTAGGAGGCGTGGAGCTGGGCTGAAGAGCATATAGAAGGCGACTGGAGTGCCGACGGGAGACGGAGAGGAGAACGGAATAGGCCTCGTCCTGAGCGACCACCTGAACATGTACCGCAACAACAGCAGCAGATAGGAATCCCACAACAGGTGGAGGATTAGTAAACATCGCCAAGATCCTGGACGTCCACATCACGACAAATATACCGCAAAATGCTGCATCGCACACTGCAAGAGTGTCGACGTCGGCAACCTCGGCTGGCGGCCACCCACACGGCGGTCCCCCCCCACCGGGCACAAAGTAGACTCGGGGCGCCCATAGCAGAGCTCCACTGCCCTGCCCTGTGTTGCTCTCAGTGACAGCACCTCGCACACCTGTGCTCTGGACTCGGACTGTCACAGGGCAGATTGATGTAATTTACAGTTAAATTGTTTTAAAAGTTAAACAATGGGTCGACAGATGCTTCAGTTGTGGGTGGAGTATGGGGAGGGGGGATTTGGGTTTATTATATGTGTTCAATGTTCAGCATACAGAGGCAAGAGGGGTACGATATGTAGACTAAGCGGGATGGATATGTCGGGTATGCGACCGAGGAGATCCACCTGTGAAAACAAATCCCAGAACAACAATGGCGGCTGAGAACACTCCAAACCAAAGAAAACTCAAACTCCTGGTATGGAATGTGAATGGATTAGGGAATAGCATCAAAAGACGCCTGGTCCTCCAGCATCTAAACAGACCCTCCCCAGATATAGCCATGTTGACCGAAACTCACCTAGCCGGAAACATATGCAAATTCTTCCAAAGATCAAACTACCGCACCGCGGTACATGCTGGTTTCTCTATGGGCGCGAGAGGGGTCCTTATACTAATTCACAAGAAGCTCCCTTTGGCAATTACGAACACACTGCAAGACACAGGAGGCCGATATGTGTACATTCAAGCAAAGCTATGGAATCAAACACTGGCACTCATGGCAGTATACTCCCTGCCAGCTCTCCTTAATGACCTGCTACACGAAATTACCCCCATCGTGGCAACGGGACTTGCAGGCACAATGGTGATTGGGGGTGACTTCAACGAGGTCATGGATTATTCCCTGGACCGTACACATCTGAGGGCCAGGAACCCGGCCACCACGACCAGATTGGCTTCCTTCGCGTCAGCAATGGGCCTATGTGATGCGTGGAGAGCCCTTCATGCTCAGACACGACAGTACTCCTTCCATTCGGGGGCCCATGCCTCGATGTCTAGGATAGATTACTTCTTCCTCCCACATCAATCTATCCACAAACTAAGCAGTGCATCCTTCCTCCCGCGTGGAATCTCCGACCATTCCCCACTCCTGCTTGAATTGGAATCAGCAAGACCACGACCGCCACCCTCATGGCGGTTGAACTCCTATTACCTAGGATTCCCAGAATTTCAGGAGATGATGGAGACAACTACCTCCGATTATTTCGAACTTAATGCAGACTCGGTGGATAATCCCAATACATTGTGGGAGGCGTATAAACCAGTTCTTCGCGGAGAAATTATATCATGGACATCCCATAAAAAAAAGAAGCACACTGAAAAACTCATCGAGGCGGAGAGTGTGGTCGTATCCAAAGAGATGGAACACATAGCCAGTGACACCCCAGAGACGAATAGGGCCCTATTGTTGGCACGGAAAAAGCTGCACAATCTGTCTCTGGACTGTGCGAGGAAAGCACATGCTGCAATGAAGGCACGTGTATATGAGACAGGAGACAAGGCAGGCAAAATGCTTGCGTGGCTCGAAAAGCGAGACGAAGGACAACCTATGGTGAACCATATTAGAACTTTAGACGCAAACTTAGTCCACACTGATGTAGAGATTGCAGAAAGCTTTGCCGAGTTCTATGAAGACCTATACAAACCCCCCACCATTGCCACAGATACTTCTATACTAACCAATATTGCCCTCCCAACACTCATCACTGATCAAATCTCTGCTCTAGACAGAAAAATCACTACTACTGAAATAGCAACTGCCATCGGGCAACTCCAAGCAGGCAAGACCCCTGGCCCGAACGGGTTTCCGGTGGACATCTGGAAAAAACTAAACCATCTGGATATACCGGCTCACCTGCTCAATGTGTTTGAATACTCCCTAAAACATGGCGAGCTCCCAACAGATCTCCGCAAGGCCAGCATCATAGTAATTCCCAAAAAGGATAAGCCCCCAGAAGAATGCACCTCCTATCGGCCCATATCCCTCATTAATAGTGAAGCTAAGATACTAGCTAAAATACTGGCTAATAGATTACAAGTGGTCATTACATCTCTGATCCATCCGGACCAATGTGGCTTCATGCCCCAGAGGTCGACCAGAATGAACATTCGTAGATTGCATCTCGCACTAGAGAGAGCACCGGCCCTACAACAATCACTGGCTCTGTTGGCCATAGACTTTGAAAAAGCATTCGATTCTGTTCATTGGGAGGCACTATGGGCCATAATGCGCAAGATGCAATTCGGGGAACCGTTCATACGATGGGTACAACTCCTGTACAATAACCCACTGGCCGAAGTTAGAGTAAATGGGTGGCCGTCGCGCATCATCCGATTAGGCAAGGGTACCAGACAAGGTTGCCCACTTTCGGCAATGCTATTTGCACTAATAATAGAATCATTAGCAGCCCTCCTGCGAGACACCAACACGTGGGCCGGCTTTAGATGGGGCCCGAATTGGGAAGATAGAGTATCCCTCTATGCAGACGATCTCCTAATATACTTGGGCGACCCAGCGGCCGCCTGCTCTGTGGTCACACAACTCCTAATAGATTATGGAACCTTCAGCGGACTCAAAG
This sequence comes from Ambystoma mexicanum, assembly GCF_040938575.1. NCBI lineage: Eukaryota > Metazoa > Chordata > Amphibia > Caudata > Ambystomatidae > Ambystoma > Ambystoma mexicanum. Next base: position 916,207,604 of record NC_090926.1, on the reverse strand, counting down.
TAAATTGGTCTAAATCCGTGCTGTTCCCAGTTAAAGGGGTAGACTGTATACCGACATCCGACTCCCCATATAAGGTTGAAACCAATCAGTTCCGATACTTGGGTATTTTAATAACCAACGGGCTGGATAGCTACATAAAACAAAACTTACATCCAGTTATCAGAAGATATGAACAAGACGTAGTCCACTGGCAGGCGCTACCACTGACACTGTTAGGAAGGGCGGCACTCTTCAAGATGTTGTCCCTACCCCGCTTCTTATACATTCTCCAGAACGCCCCCCTACATGTTCCCACTGCGGAATTCCGCAGTGGGAACACGTATACTCCTGTGGGGTGGGAAACGCCTGAGAATTGCCCTCTCAACTCTCCAGCGCTCGATATGGGAGGGGGGAATCGGACTCCCGAATATCCAGATCAATTATTGGGCGACTCAGATGGCAACAGTCAATGACATACTACACGGAGACCCGACCATCCCACACATAAGAGCAGAGCTAGCGGCGAGACATGGTATGTCCCCACTTGAAAGCCTCTACTGTAAACAAACCCGCCCGCCCAAATGCACAATTGCAGTACATACAGCCTTGGTATGGAAAGAAGTGCATAAACACTTAGGTTGGGACAACAAAATTACCCCAGTCCAACCCATATGGAACAATGCTAGGCTCCCAAACCTTGTCGATCTCCCGAAATGGCCAAACTGGGCCGCAGCTGATATACAGACAATCCAACAGATAATCGTGAATGACCAACTAATACAGTTCCCTGAGCTCGCTACTGCATATGGCCTCCCAGAGACTGAACAATATCACTATGGGCAATTGCAGCACGCACTAGCTTTGCACAGGACCCAACTTGTGGACATGCCAGAATGCACGCCAATAGAAAGAAATATAGTTGTTGACAGTGTGAGTAACAAAGTTACATCTACCATGTACAATGCCATTTCTTCATTTGCCACAAAGGAACTGCTGAATCTGAAGGTGAAATGGGAAATTGATGTTGGCCCTATATTACCTGAAGACTGGATTGAAATCCTGATGTACCCTAGAGAATGCGCAATGTCAGCACGCATTAGGTTAGTACAACTTAAGATACTCCACAGGATATACTATCCTCGAATAGCTCTGTTCAATTGGGGCAGAACATCAGATCCCAACTGCCTACGGTGCAAACAAACAGAAGGATCCTTCTATCATATCCTCTGGCAATGCGCACACATACAACGATTCTGGCACAAATGCAGCGCGAGACTCTCCAGGGCCATATGCCGCCCGATTCCAATGGAGCCCAAACTCCTTCTATTGGGCATCGATAATACAATAGAATTGTCACGGTTTGAAAAACTACTTGTTTCAACAGCCACAGGAATTGCGAAACGGAACATCGCACAATTGTGGGGCTCAGAAAACACCCCAAAATATGATCATTGGATAACGGACGTGGACTCAGTCATCCTGATGGAACGCCGAGTCTACCAGGCTAGAGGCTGCCCGGGAAAAGCAGATAAAATCTGGGGAAAATGGGAACAGACTATGTAACTTTGCTGTAATGTCGTCAAACTGTATTGTTGTGAAGGTGTATAAGGCCTACACCCGCTAATACCATCCTCTCAGAAGTCTTGAACAGTACCAGGACGCATAAACTGCCAACTATCTTACCGTCCAATGTATTTATACTACTGGTATCTCTGCGATTGCTTATATCTAAATGTATTTATCCGTGCTACTCTGTCACCTGTATGCAAAGTCTTACAATTAAGGTTTGGTATGTTGTTTGTTATATTGCATAAAATATAATAAAATGTGTTATCAATAAATACCATGTACATCATTCATATATAAAACAAATATAACAGGTGACCATGGATTGAGATGGGGAAGCACAAACAGTTCCAGAAAAGTTCCAATGGCAGATCCGAGTATTCCAGAAGTGGGACTGCAAGCTTTCAAGAGGAGCCAAACACAAACCTAGATGGTGCCATGACAAATGCTAGGGGGGAAGCAAGAAACTCCAGCAGTGGCAAATTCCAGCACTGGGAGAAAATTAAAAAGTTGAGGACCCAGATGGGGCATGAAAGAAACCAGGCAAGGGGTCAGCAAAGTCCAAGAGAGATTTGACCAAGGATTTGTAGTTCAATGCAGAGGGCACAAAGGCAGCACCAAATTCCAGTCATATATGACAATTATATCAGGGCACACAATTTGCACTCACCACTAGCCGTTGGCTAATGATGTTTGACTCTTAGCGAGTATGAAATGATGTGCTGCGTGTATGTATATAATTGAGGCGGCAAGTGACTTTTTTGCCCCCGGATTACACATATATAAGATAAATCCAAGTGGTGCGCTCACAGAAGCTAGGGTGGGAACAGGAATAGAACCAGGAAGATGCAGCAGTAGATTTAAGGGAGCAGGCCACAAAGTACAGAAAGAAATGACAAAATCCTGGAAGGACCAGAAATGATGAACAATATCCATGTACCTGGGTTAAAAGTCAGAAGGGGCCACTGAATCCAGATAAACCAAATGAACCATCAAGAAGTTAATGATTTATGGAACTGGAGGAAGCTTTAAATGTTTAGCTTACGTCAAGGCCTAGCATGGAAAAATAACACATTTAGTAAGTGATGAGCCAAGGGAGGACCCACAGACTACGGGACAGACTTCATTGCTCTTGCATCTTGGGCCCCATACCAAAACCTTCCCTCCCAGTCCACACCAACGTCCAATGGTACTCACAGCTGTTAGGAGCTATTTGACAGTCAGGGTATAGGTTTCCAGGCTTATAAATGTATGCTACCTGGAACTCTGTGGATGTTATTGTCCAGACCACCACTGGTAACTGTATCCTCCCTGAGGTGCAGCTGACATTTTCTCCACCATCACGGTTTGTAGGTGTCTAACATGATGGGCCAGGACTTTACAAACGTTTTTAAAAAGTCATAAACGTTTGCAGGATCGCATGAGCAACCAGGCTAAATATACTCCCATCACCAATGGTACAGAGTCAGAGACTTGACCCTGTAAGGGGGGGATATGAACCCATCCCAACCTGAGACAGGAGGCCTATCAGGGTCTTCACCAGAGCCAGTCCTGCCCCAGAGGCAGGGTGTGGAGGTTGGGCCGGCCCCAGTCTCTGCCCCGATATGTGCCTTGTTGCACATGGAAGGTTCCACTTTTAATCACCCAATTCCTGCTGTATACTATTCTGGCCAGAATTCTATTTCTCTTGTTGAAGGACTAGTGTACCAGGAGGCATTGCAGCACATGCAAGTCACTACGCTTTGCAGATTGAACCCGATGGCTTCACAAATGAGACAGAAACACTAGTAATTGTTCCAGCAAACCTCTGCTACATTAAAACAAGACAGGGCCAAGCTGGGATTTCAAAGCTTCTCGCCGCTGTTGCAAGAGACTGGGGGAGGGGGAATAGGCCTCAAACAACAGATGAGCAAACAAAGCAATGTGAGGAGGCGGGAAAGACCAACACAGGAACCCTGGCATATAAAAACCCTGTGAGAGACAGAAGGAGCAAGCAGTGTTCGGATGAAGGCAGGTGGAGTGGAGGTAGACTGAGAGACCAGGCAGAGGAAGGATAGTGAAGAAGAGCATTGAGAAGATTGTGGAAGAGATTGTTGCAGGTGCTGTGTTGGTTGTTAGAGAGAGTGGTACCTGAGTTTAAGAGTGCATTAACAGTTGTTGAAAAGTGTGAGTGGTGCTGGAGAATAAGGGAGGGAGAGCAAGAAGAGTGGCGTCTATGCCGATTCAACATCAATGCAAAGGGAGAAGGAACTAATTAGGACCAACTATTGGTCCCTAAACGATTCGAAAAGGCAGTGATGGGACTATCACATTTAAACCGTACTGGCAGGCATTGAGAATAGAAAGAACTCAAAGAAACATGCTCAGCTAGTTCTACTGGCCAGTAGTGTACGCTCATAATAAACAGTTCTGTCCCATTTGTCAGAACACATTGTTAGGTGACATACCATGAGAAGCTCTGAGGGCTGATACAATCTCATCTCCAAAGCCCAACAAGAGAAGGCCTACAATCCAAAAGCCAAGTTAAAAACATTCCAAGTTGGTGACAAAGTAATTGTTCTTCTGCCTACCTCCTAAAACAAACTGCTGGCTAGATGGCATGAGCCTTATATCATCACCAAGGTCATGTCTAATTTAACTTAAAAGGAGCAACAAAGTTATCCCAGTTAAACCACATTAACTAGTTAAAGGCCTGGCACCAGAAAAGCAACCCCCTTGTGCTGGCACTTTATGACAACAACCGGTAGACTCCCTTGCTAATCAACATCGGTCAAGTGGCACAGCGAGTAGAGCGCTCACTTTGACATCCGTGCAGAGCTTGCTAACGCAGGTTCGAATCCCGGCAGGGCCAAACTCAGCCTTTCATCCTTCCGAGGTCGATAAATGAGCACCACACACATCGTGGGTAATAATAAGCAGCGCTCAAATACCTGAGGGTTTGTAGTGCTATATAAATGCGAAATTATTATCATTATTATTAACAGCATCCACAGTGTAACCATAACTTGGAATCTACAGAGATCCATCCACAAGATCTGGTGAAACCTCTGGATGGATATTTCTCCACGAAACCAGGATAAATTCAGAACATCGTTCATAAAATCCAGACCCTATCTGGAAGAGTGATCCGAATGTAGCATTATCAGGGTTATCGAGAGATCCTACAGTAAATGCCCCCACCCAATCGTGTTAGAGCTGATAACAGATGGGGTTTCTACACAAACTTCCAAAGGCTAAATGATACCTCCAAATTTGACACATATCCCATGTCATGCACAGATGAACTGGTGGAGACCATGGTAGATGCCAAAGTCATATCAACAGTAGATCTAACAAAAGACTAATACCAAGTGCCTTCCTGGTTGCCGCTCTTTTTCCCTACTTAAGGAGCCCTCCAGCCTCTTTTTCTTTGCAGATGGGGAGCAGGTGCAAGTGGATCTAGGTCACCTGGCCTAAACTCTGCCTATTCGGCACCTTCCAGGTTGCTGCTCTTTTTCCCCACTTAGCAAGCCCCGCCAACCTGGTGCCTTCCTGGTTGCCGCTCTTTTTCCCTACTTAAGCAGCCCTCCAGCCTCTTTTCCTTTGCAGATGGGGAGCAGGTGCAAGTGGATCTAGGTCACCTAGCCTAAGCTCCACCCACCTTCTTAGCCCTGCCTCTTCCTTCCTGCTCTTAACTCTCAGATCAAGGTCGTCCGTCGCTCGAAATTAAGGGCTGGCGAAGAAAAGGGCAATTCCTGTTTGGACCTGTTCGGACCAGGAGGACCCAGGGCCCGACCCCCTGCTCAGACAGCAGGTAAGCATGCACCAACACGTGTCTGCTCCCTCTGTCCCCACAGTCCATCCCCAACCCCCTCTGGTCGCCCTTCCTTCTCACACATAGGTGTTGCCTGTTTTGCATGATTCTTCTACTCTGATCCCCCATACCCCCTCCAGCCTACTTCTGCAGGGGTCTGTCCTGATACATTCTGGTTTCACAATCACCGTCCTGTGGTCAATGCTGGATTTGACTTTTATGGACTTCATTTATTCACAGTGTGTCACGCTTTCTCAGTTCTCATGCTGGACTTCCTTTGCATCCTGTACTCATGGTGGCCCTGAATCATGCTGTTCCCATCTTCATCTTGTATCCTGGCTTGCAACATTATGTGTTACTACTGACATCTGCAATTGTATTTGCTCTCCCCTCTTGCTTGCTTACTCTCTGTTCACTCCTCCTCTCCCCTTGCTCCCTTTTCCTATCTCCTCCCCTTACTTTCTTCTATGCACTTACTCTATCAGAATTGTCCCTGGTCCTATGTCACGCCCCGATGTATTTTGAACACACCTCACAAAACACGCTCTCCCCTGAAGACTTGCCAGCAAGGATTGGGACAAGGTCAACGACGCAGAGTTTTGCCATCTCAATACTGGTTTCCATTCAATCGATGGCAGTTGCCATGGAGACGCGCTACGAGCATTCTACAGCGTCTCCGTTGCCGGCAACTAAAAGCTCCTCCTCAACGTGCTCGATCACGTGACGGTTGACGGAGTCATGTGATCACCAGTCAGCGTTTAAAAGGGACGCGCTGACTACCTTCGACGCTTCACAGCTGATCCTGTTGGGCGTACTACGGATTTCGAACTAGTTGTACTACTGGACCTCGGATCGAACTTTGGACTCTGATTTGGCTTTTTCCCTCTCGGTATAGTTGTTTTGGAACTTTGCCTCTACTGGATTTGACCATTTTTCTGTCCCTGGATTGCTATCGGATTATCCCTTGTCATGAACTATGTTCTTGGACCACTCTGATTGATCTACGTTCCTGTCTTCCACGTCAGGTGGTGATTTAATCCATCCCGTCATCCTTGCTGGCTGCTTCTGACACATTTCCTTTATTAAGTCCTGACCAACTTCGCAGGGTAAGCCTTGTTCCAGATTTATTATAGTCACCTGCAAACTTGGGGTTCTTTGTTTTGACCTAATCACGTGTTTTCCTTACAGCGGTCATCAGGGGCACCTTCCGGCATCTACAGGCATTCCTTGTTGCGACTGACGAAGATCACCACCTGTGGCCTCAAAGATCGCTCGGTGCAGTAACTTTCCTATCTGCCCGAGTGGTACTTGGGGACAGAGGTTCCATCGGCTACACGACCAGCAAGTCTTGACATCCTAGTATTATAGCAACCTCATCTGTCTCCTCCCCCTTCCCCTTCCTTGGTTTTTTCCTCCCTCCCCCCTCCAGCACTATCTGAAATGTCATACGGCGTAGTACGATAGACGCTTGTTTTGTTCCTCCCCTCCCTTTTTGCACCCCTCTCCCTCACCTTTTGTTTTCTGCGGCTCTACCAGAAATGTTGTCCGGCCTAGTAAGGTAGTCACCTGTCTGTTTCCATTTTCTTTCAACTCTCGCCCTCCCTTCCTTATCTATGTCTTAGCTCTTGCAAATTCATCAGGCCGAGTGCGATAGTTAATTTCACATCCTTACTGTTCATGGCCTTTAAGAATGTCATTGTATTTTTCCTTGTTCCCTCCCTTGCCTTGAAGCGCTTTGAAACACATTTTGTATAGGCACTATATAAATAAACTATCATATCATATCTTATACCACTAGATGAGGAAGCAAAACCAGTCTTCTCCACGCCGGGCTGACTTTTTTCACAGTCCTCCTCTTCAGTCTACATGGGGCACCAGCTACATTTTAAAGACTGGACTGAATTCTGGCTATCATACTTAGGCTGCAGCATTACTAGGTGATATAGTAATTTATAGCAGGACATGCAATGATAAAATAAAATATCTCAACATCATCTGCAATCGTCTCAGGAAAGCTAATCTCACAGCTAACCCATCTAAATATCACTTGGCCCAGACTCAGTGAAATATCTTGGTTTGCAGGTGGGTAAAGTGTGTTACTACCAGCTCATAACAAGGTTCAAGCCATCAACAGGGTTCCACACCCAAAAACAAGGGGCCTTCCTTTGCCTGAAATAATATAGGCCAAACTCTCTGCATTAGCAGCAACGTTAACACACAAGCTTTCAAAATCCCACCCCAACCCCCAAACCCGTCTGCTGGAACCAATAGGCACAAAAATTATTTGAAAAGCGGAAAGCAGAAAAACTTTGCTAGAGCCCGATATTAGCCATGTCTGATTTTTCCCCAAGAGTTCCTACTGCATACTAACGCATCCCTTGTGGGCAGTTTCATCTCAAGTTCAGAATGGCAAAAAATATATAGTAAAGTGCTCTTCCTATGAGTTTAGCAACTTAACCATAACTACACACAGCCGCTACCGCAGGCCGTGTAGTTATGTAATATTAATATATCTATATATTAATATTACATGGCCCGAGCGGGCCGTGGAGTTATGGTTAAGTTGCTAAACTCATAGGAAGAGCGCTTTTTGGCGGCATATAACTTCGCTCCCCCAGGACGAATCCTCATCAAACTTTGCAAAAAAAAAGTATATAGCAGGCTCTGAATATTTCCGCCAAGTTGGGTGAGGTTTCGTGTGGGGGCAGGGGGGCAAAATTATAGGGGGGATGCCAAAAAAATGTTTTGTTTCCATAAACTGAATGGGGAAAAACTTTGCGCACAGCTACAGCCCGAATGGCTGGATGGATTTTCACCAAATATGCGGCAGGAGCGGGCGCTTGGGTCAGAAAGCATGTTTTTGTGTGTTTGGAGGAAATCGGACCAGTAATTTATTTGCAAAATACTGAAGTGTACGTCCCAAAAAATGTGTGATATCTGGGTCCGCTGTGCGGACCCAATTCCCTGTTCGCTCCGCAGATAGAAGTTCATCGGCCTGCAGTATGCTGTAATGTGGGCGAACATTGGACACGGCTGGTGGTTGACTGGAGGGAAGCGTGCTGTGCGTCAAAGTTTTTGGGAAACGCTGCCATGGTGTATCGGAGGATAGTGTTGTGGTGTGTGTGGCAAAGCTCTAAGCTATTGTGTGCATGGCTGGGCCTCTTGTACGTAGCAGTGTGCACACTAATATTAGTCATGTCTGGTTCAGTTCCGGCGTCCCATTTCCTTGTTCGCTGCGAGGTTAAAGCTTTGATGGCACTGCACTGTGCGGTGAAGGGATGTGTGAGAAGCTTTCCATGACGGGTGTATGTTGTATTGGAGGACAATGCAGCGGTGAAAGGATCTGAAAAACATATGTACAGCATCTGGTGGTGGGACAAAGAGATGGAATGGGTGTGGGAGTGAGAAGAGCTTCACGTGATATATATCATTATACAAGAAGACGGTGGTCTGCCAGCGCTATCCGTGCATGCTCCGCCAATGCGCGGACCAACAGGCAACTATCTTGTGTGGTAATTGTAGGCAGCCTTCGTTATGGCATGCGAGCTACAGCGGCAATATCTTTCTGTCATGAGTGGTGGCAGGCACATTTGCAGAAGTGGAGTGCATTCCACGAGACATGAGAATTTAAACATAGCGTGTACTATGGTGTGCTGTGTGATGTAAGTCCATAGCCCCTTGGATGCATGGTTGCAACCCTAGCACAGAACATTATGCCCACTGGTTGAAAGTAGGTGCCACATTGTTGCTTATTGTGTGCGGTTTGGCTGCAGTGCACAGAATGTTGGTTGCATGTGTGTGATGATTGGTAGAACAACCTACATTTGTCGGTGTATGGGTGGAGATGGTGCAGTGACCAGTCGTGTAGTGTGTCCACTGGGTGTATTAACGGAATAGTGTACATATGGAAGAGGTCCTGGTGCAAACGTTTGTGTGTTTGTGTAGTGTCCATTGCACAGATTGGTAAGTTTTGCAGTGCAGTACGCACCATTGGTTCTATGCACGTATTAGAGTGTTGGGAGCAGGCTCAATGTTGTGAAGATTGGCTTGTTTGGTTGGCATGCTTATAATGCTTTGTGATTGGAAGTGGGTAGCGGTGCCAAATACAGCAATATCTTGCAGCATTATGGTAAGTGGAACACATGTCCTTGCGTCCCTGCTTTATGGTGAGGCGGTTGGGTGGAAGTGCTGGTGCGTATGTTGCCTTTGTGATTCATAGCACATGCGTACCTGGTCGCCTGCATGGCTCTGTTATGTTGTGGTGAGTGTGGCCTAGGCCTAGACTGTTGGGTGCATGGCTGCAGGCCGTAGGCCATGCACCTAACAGCCTAGGCCTTCATCACAGCCTCCACAATATAATTCAGCAATGCAGTTGTTAGTGTGCATGCATTTGGAGTTGGTGAGTAGCACACAATGGTTGTGGAGGACATTGTGCACTTGGTGGAACAGTAGAAGTGAGCTGCTATGCGTACATTACCATATGCTGTACATCACTGCCCTTGTTGTACAATAGGGAGACACATGTCACCATGTGCGTTTGCTATGGTTAGGCCCTTACAAGACCCTTGCTTGAGGAAGTTTTTTTACCACATTGCACCATGAAAGGAAGTCATCATCATCAGAAAGTTGCAATATGGACAATGTACACAGCCACTCACATACCGTTCTGGACAGGCAACGCAATGCAATTGAGCCAAATATGTAAAGATGTGGCCTGGGTGAAAGTTGGCAGGCGCATTTGCAGATGAAGCTTGCATTACACATAACATGAGAAGTAAAACCTGGGTTGTACTAGGGTGTGTAGTGTGTGGCGAGGCCCAGCGGTCAGTGATGGTAGAGCAATGGCAGAAGGGGAGTACAATGGAGAACACATGAAACTTGCAATGTACACTGCAGTACAGTGTGTTGCGTGTGCTAAGCCTGTAGGCCCTTTGATGAATGAGTGGCCACCTTTCACTGCGCAATGTGTGCCGTGGGGTGAAGTAGGTTTTACAGGTTTTTTTTGTTGGATAAAACATAAACTTACCTTTACCTATCTACCACCATATGCCCTGGTCGTAATCACTGTCACATCATCCATATGCATGAACACATATATAAATCACATGAGCATCGTGTGTCCTCACATACTCCTGCTTTTATAGTGCCCAAGGGGTCTTCAGTTTCCTCCCTCCTCCCATTTCCCCATATCTTGTTAGCCTTCATAGGGCAGCCTCTTGCCATGTAAATTCTATGCTCAGTGACAGCACAAACAACCATATCAGTGGCCAATTGAGTCAAGGTTGAGCTTTTCGGGGCGCCCCATTTTAGAGCAATGTTGCGTTCCATCAGACCCACTGCTGTGGATAAGAATAGCCCTTCCCATTTATTAGCAGTGTTTTCATCAGGTATACCAAACAGTGTTTTGGGGTCCATCGCTATAGTACGGGCAAGAATTTGAGACAGTTTGTTGCAGCATTTGCTCCAGAAGGTTTTGATTTGAGCGCATTCCCACAGAATGTGCATGAAGGTGCCCTCTCTAACACGGCATCTTAAGCAATTTGGATTTGCGGCACGTTTCCAGCCATACAGGACAGTTCTGGGGTAGTAGAATCAATGAAGTATTTTAAGTTGGATCAGGCGGAGTCTGGAGGAAATTGCATTAGCACCAGTATCCAGTCTTCTGGTTCTATAATTCCTACGTCTGCTTCCCATTTAGCTTTAAGATTAACCAGTTCTGGAGTAGAAAAGGATGTCATAGTGTTGTATAGGATAGAAGTAAGTTTGGTGGGGATGCATGCAAGGAGTAAGTTACGGTCTAAGGGTGTGCATTCAGACACCACATTGTCTGTTTTAATGTGTTTCCTCAGAGAGTGAGTCAGATGTGTGTAATGGTAGTGCTCCGTATTCGAAAATTCGGAATCTTCCTTGCAAGGTTTCAAACGAGGCTATGCTACCCTCAGCGAGAACATCACCCAATTTCGTGATTCCTGCCTCTGTCCACTTAGGCCACGACCTAAGTTTCCCCAGCTGGGTTAGGTTACTATTGTGCCATAGGGGTTGTACTGTAGTCACCTTGTTTCCCCAACCTATGAAGATATGTGCTTGTTTCCAAATCGTGGTGATATGTGCGGCTGTAGTTTGCGGAAGAGGTTTAGTGAGGGGTTGGTAAAACAAGTGAAGTGGTTCAGTATTATGGACATTGGCCAGTTCTGCCCTAATGTGTGGCAGCTCCCGGTCTCCATGCAGTAGGTATTTGATCAACGCCATTTGGCTCGCCCAGTAGTAGGTTTGCAGGCTTGGCACCCCAATACTTCCCTCCCAGACCGATCTCTGCAGTGTGGTCAGTGCGATACAGGGTTGTCCACCTCCCCATATAAGTTCCCTAAGGAGGCTCTCAACCCGGTCGAATTCAGGATCGGGAATCCTAAGTGGGTCGTTCTGTAAGACATATAGGAACCGTGGTAGCGGCATCATTTTGAAAAGTGCAGCCCTGCACATCAGCGTTAGCGGGAGGAGTTTCCAATGCCGGACATCATTTGCAAGGCGGTCAGTGATTGGCTGGAGGTTATGGACCGCATAGTTTGACAGATTCCCGCAGATCCAAATCCTTAAGTAGCGGAAGCCTTCCTATTCTACTTTATAAGGGCAGTTTTGGGGAATTGCATGTGGTCCAACTTTCACCAGGAAAAAGATTGATTTCCCCCAGTTGACTCTTAGCCCACTGAATTCACTGAAGCATGCTAACATTCGTGTAACTACCAGACAAGTTCGGGTTCGATCCCTCAAGTATATTAAAAAATCATCGGCATATAGAGATAACCTATCCAACCTACCGTCCGGCCATTTGTATCCTGTCCAGGTATTGCTCTGTCGGAGCCTTAATGAGAGTGACTCGATCACCAATGCAAATAGGAGGGGAGACAAAGGGCATCCCTGGCGTGTTCCCCTGCTAAGTGGGAAGGATCCAGAGGGCCACCCGTTCACCCTTACCTCTGCCTGCGGAGCTGTATATAATAACTGCACCCAGCTCAAGAAGACCTCACCAAACCCCATACGCCTCATGGTTTCGCAGAGACTATCCCAAATCAAACGCCTTCTCGAAGTCGATCGCCAGTAAGGCAAGTGGCGTGTCTATAATAGGAGCGCGCTCCATTAACAAATGTAGCCATCGTATATTTATTCGTGTTGATTCATGTGGCATAAAGCCGCACTGGTCAGGGATGACCGGGGATGAGATAACCCGTTGTAATATGTTGGCCAGGAGTTTAGAGAGAATCTTAGCTTCCCCGTTGATCAATGATATAGGTCTATATGAGGCACACATTTCAGGGGGTTTACTCGATTTGGGGATGACCACAATCGTGGCTCTATGTAGATCTAGCGGGAGGGTACCTTGCTCCTTAGCCCGAAGAAACATCTTATAAAGGGGAGCTGCCATTTTTTTCCCCACCTAGTTTTTTCCAGGTTTCAACCGGCAGTCCATTAGGAGCTGGTGTCTTCCCTGACTGCAGCTGCGCAATGGCTTTGGCAGTTTCGGTGAGGTTGCCTTCTAGTTGTGTTTTCTGCTGTTCGGAAAAGCATGGCAGTGTGACATTATCTAAGAAGGAGAGGTCAGTTGGGAAAGTCAGGCTGCGATAAAGAGCGGCGTAGAAGCTTGCGAAGGCCTTCGCCATTTCCCGGTCTGATTGAATCCGTTCATTGTGATCGGTTACAATCTCTCTAACATGCCGCTGTTCCTCATCCCGTCTCTCCAACCATGCCAGCATCTTACTTCCCGGTATTCATAGATCCGGGCCCTCGATTCCCTGTGTGCGTGTTATCTAACATAATATTACGTAGACATTCCCTACCTTTTAAAAGGGAACGATGAGTCTCAGGGCTGTTATCAAGAATGTGTTTGCCCTCCCATTCCTCCATTTCCCTTTCAGCCTCTGTCACTTTATGTAGGTGTTCTTTTTTTTTGTTGGACGTCCAGGAGATTATTTCCCCTCTAAGCACTGCCTTGTTTGCTTCCCAGACAGTGCGCGTTTAGGAGCTTCCAAGGCATGGAGAGTGCCCTCCTTGATCTCCAGACACACATGCTTTCAAAACTGGAACATAGCAAGTCAGGGCTGCTCATGTTATTAGATCTCTCAGCAGCCTTTGACTTGCTAGACAATAAAATTCTGCTCAAACGCATGGCCACGGTTGGAGGACTCTCGATAGAGGCAGTTACATGGCTTTAATCCTTTTTGGAGGGTCGCCTCTCGTGAGTTTACTGGGGTGACAGTGCCTCCGAGGTTGAAACTATCACACGTGGAGTACCACAGGGGGCTTGCCTCTCCCCTCTGTTATTCAACATTTACATCCTACCATTATGTAATGATCTGGAATCTGTGGATATCTTTTTCTGCAATTATGCAGATGATTTCCAACTGGTTTTAAAAATTACTGGGGACTATGGAATAGACCAGTTGTTGTTGGACACAATTTATTTGTTCATAAAAAGATGGATGTCAACAAATTGGCTGTGTCTGAATGCGGCCAAGACAGAGCTTATGCTGTTTGGCCCAAGACTCTCTAGAATTGGTCTTAGTCAGAAGTACTCTAACTTTGTTATTGATGGCAGTCAAATAAAGGTTGTGCCTAAAGCTAAGACTCTAGACACTTACATGGAGGAAAGTCTAGACTGCAATGCCCATGTTGCTGCCATCACAAAAAATACAAACTATTATCTCAAGGTGCTTCGGCAGGTTGCGCCTCTGATTTCGATAGAAAATCGATCCTAACTGGTGAGGGCTGTGATTCTCCCACGTGTGGACTATTGCAACGCCTTACTGGGAGGTGCTAACAGGTCAGATATCCAAGAGCTGCAAAAAATTCAGAACTCCGCCACACGTATCATCTTTCAGATGAAACTGTCTGAACCAACCACTGCAGCTAGGAAAAGACTCCATTGGCTACCTGTGGCAGCTTGTGTTCAATTTCAGCTGCAAACGATTTGCCAAAAATGCATCTTTGGGAATGTTCCGGCGCACCGGAAAAATCGAGTAAGAAACTTGAGATCTGCTGAGAGCTTTTTCCTGAAACAGCACCAGGTTAAACGTGCCTGGGGCGGGCCTTTCACGTTCAGGTGGCAAGAGCCTGGAATGATCTACCACCATGTGTAAGAAAAAATGAAAATCTTCTCGAATTTAGAAAGCAGTTAAAAACAGTGCTATTCAACAAGCACTACTGATTCTTATTAGTTTGAGCCTCATACTCCTGTCTCTCTGCACCTGGACGCCCACGGGCTTTGGCGCGATACAAACAAAGTAACATAACATAACTGGGCAATCAACTGTCACCAAGTTTATTTCAAAGTATTCATTAGTCATGTCTTCGGGAGGGTTAACCTATTGACCCGCATTTCTATCACTAGTGGCGAATGATCCGAGATGCCTTGAGGGAGTAATTCTGCGGTGAGCACCCCGTTTGTGTCCGCAGCCGGACTAATCTAGAGGAGCCATGTGCTCCTGAGTGGAATGAGTAGCGTTTGTCCCTGGGATGGAGTTCCCTCCATACATCACGAAAGCCCAAAGCCGATATGAATGTCACTCATTTTATGGGGTTGTTTGGGTTACGATCTCGGATGTGAGGGCAATCTAAAGTGCACATTATATCGTTGAAGTCCCCTCCTAGGATCCATATATCAGGTTGATGTTTCGCTATCAAAGCGGTTAGTTTGTCTAGTAGTTAATCTCCGAGCCCCGGTGGGGAGTATATGGTAGCGATAGCCAACGTTTGTCTCCAAAGCGTGCCAAGCAATATCACATATCGGCCCCTGGGGTCTTGCTCCACCACAAGCGGTGTGAACGGGGGTGAGTTTGTGTAGTAAAATTAGGGTGCCCCGGGACCCCATAGTGTATCCTGCGTGGAATGCAGAGCAATAATTTGTTCTCCAGAAGAGGGTGCATGCCAAGCCCGCTAGGTGCATTTCGGTGATGAGGACTATGTCGGGGGAGTGCCTATTCAGAAATTGAGTGATAAGAGGTCTCTTGATCCCAGAGCGCATGCCATTCACATTCCAGGTGAGTAGTTTGAGATCAAGGGCGAGCAGTGGGTGTTAGTCGAGTTTGTGCAGGTGCCATTTGGGATATGTGGTACCAGGGTCATAAATTCTGTGCAATGTGAATGTCAGGGTTATGCCCAGTGGATGAATGCATCGGGCATGTCGTGCGAGACCGTGATGGTTCTGAATGATGTGTGGTAGGTGTGTGTATTGGTTTAGCCATGTGGACACATGATAGCACTTGAACAACTTAGAATATTACTTTTCCCTCCCCCACGCTATACTCTGCCCCAACATGAAGTATCTGTCACCCAAACATTGCTGACACCTGGGAAGTACTGCGTCAGTGTTAACTTAGTAACCCCAATTACCCCAATCTTAACTTGGTCAAAAACATACTGCCTCTGGTAGAGGCATAGGGTCCTGGGTGGTGGCTCTGGTGGCTGCCGTTTGTCACAGTGTCATTGGTGGTAATGAAATGCAGGTGAGTTCTCCTGGCCCCTGGGTGGGTGCGTCTTCTTTGTCTGCCTCTGTATCTCCTATACTCATATGCCGTTACGTCTAAACCACTAACTTCAGGCGTCCATTTCTTGGTTCAGGTTATTCTGTTCTGGCGGCAGGGGATGTTGCGCAGAGCGGTTGTGATTTCCCGGGGGGTCGGGGTCTACCCCAGGATTTGGGTTGCTTCGGTCCCAGTTTCCGTGGATGTGGGTTTCTGACATTTCCAGGCCTCCCACGGGTCTGTAAAGTGCACTGCCGTGCCGTTATGTTGAATCTTTAACTGGGCCGAGAAGAGCAGCCTGTATTTGACGTTCATGGAGTGAAGTTTCCTTTTTAGGTGTTCAAAGGATTGCCTAGCTTTCTGCACTTCTCGGGTGTAATGCAGGAATAAGGCAATTCTGGAACCATTGTGTGTAATCAATTCCTTTGCATGAGCCATCTGTAGAATTGCATCTCTGTCCCGGTAATTTAAGAGTTTGGTTATGACAGTTCGTGGGGAAGCACCCGGGATCGGCCTTCCTGCTGGCATCCGATGAGCTCTTTCTATTGAAAAAAAGTTAGAGAAGGATTTTGGTGCAAAGAGGTCCATCAACCATTGTTCCAAAAAGAGTTCCATACTGTGTCCTTCTGCGTTCTCTGGGAGGCCCAGAATACGGATATTGTTACGGCGTGACCTTCCCTTGCCCTCCTCCACTCGTGCCTCCAGGATTTTCAAACACGTTATTGTTTGTATAAGTTGTTGGTGTACACCGTTGAGATCGTCTTCCAACCCCAAGACGCAGTGCTCCACCTCTCCAGTGCGGGAGGATAATTTTTGGAGGTTGTGACGAAGAAAGGACACTTCTGCCGAGATGCCGTCCATCTTTTTCTCCATAGAGGAGCAGGAGTTGGCAATGGCGGCCATCAAGTCTTTCAGTGTGAGGGCCTCGACGGCAGAGGTCGTCGGTGGTTCAGTGTCCAACACTATAGCAGGAGCATTGCTTGCGTATTGGTCCATGGTGCTTTGCATTGACGTTTTCTTCGTTTTATCTTTGCCCATGTAGGTCAAGCGGAGCAAGAGGGCTACGGGTACCAACCACAGCCCGAGTCAGCTGCTTCTGTGCCGAGACGGGCAAGTCTGTTTGTCAGGCTGATAGGATATGTGTCTGCCTCTGGATGAGTGGGGGGGGGTTAAGTGTAGTGTGGCTAGTGACACTCATGGTCCTTATGAGTGGTGGCCAACCACCACCGTTCCTTCGAGCTGGTGCAGTGATCGCGAATATGTGTCTGTAAATGTTGGCAAGTGGTCTGTCGTACAATTCGCAACTTTTTACTCCAGCAGATGGTCCCAACGCTCCAAGGTCCTGGATGCATTGGTGTTTGAATGTAGGCAAAAACCAGCGGTTGACCCCGTCTTGCAGATCGGTCACCGAGTCCCACTGTGCCTCCAGTGTTTGCGGGGGTTGGTGTCTGTTTACCAGGTCCAGACAGGCATTTTCGGGAATGGGAGGCAGTTGGGTGCTTTTTGCCTTTCATGTGCAGTTACTGGTGTGCCAGGGTGCGCTGGGTCGCCTCTATTGCTATGCGAATCCTGTGCGGCGTTTCTTCTGTGCCGCCGACCTGATTAGATTCCTCCCTATGTCTCAAGCAGAGCGGCCAAGGGGAATTGTGTCAGCAGAGGCGATTCCACCGTTATATTGTTGATGGAGCCGGCCTCACAAAGGAGGACAGGCCAAGTAATCTACAGTCCTCGGCTGCGTCGCCGCTCCCCTTCGAGGCACGCAGGGGTGGCTGTGGATTTCACCTGTGGAGTTAGTGTGTTCGGAGCTGGGTGACCACAGGTGCCTTCACTGCCACCCAATTGTCTAAATATATCACCTCCTCCTCAGGGGGTCTGGATCTAGATCTGTAGACTGTGGACAGTGCAGTACAGAGCCAGGCGGGGAAGAGCGCCAGCATAAGGAGGGCTGCTTAAAGTGGTTATCAGGGTACGGCATCAGAGCGCGACACCGGCAGCGCAGATGGGCGTGGGTCGGTCGGCCAAGACACCCCCTTTCCAGAGGTTTCCCCAAGGCCTCCCACAGCAGACTGAGGCCGCCTCTTTGTTCATGCACCACCCCAAGTTCTGGATTCAAAGGCCTGGGCGAGGGGGCTGCCCTTTTATTGGGTGTTCCGGTGTTCCACTCTGGAGGGGTTTGGCCCAGGGGAGCTCGACTAACCTGATTTCATTGCTTCTGCGTCGCTGTGGTCGGTTTCAAACAGAAGCTTGTTGTTTGCCAGGATATTGCTCTTGTCGAACTGCACCTCGGGCTGGGAGGTCTAGCTCTGCTCTTCAGGCCAGTGGAGCACGGAGTAAGTGTTGTCTTTCCAAGTGTAACTACCCGTTGTTGTAGAGTCTCAATCCACATTGTGCATCTCACTCTGTTCATTTAGATCAGTTTTTATTCATCTGCTTACAGTATATATATTCGGGGGGGGGTGTCCAGCTCATGCATCCCCTGCAGTCCAGTCAGCCGTTGTCCTGTAGTCCGAACCACACTGGTTTTAGTGCCAGAGGAGCGTAACTTTGGTCCTTTCCGCTCATGGAGAGCCCCACAGAGGAAGCCCAGGACGAGAGAGAGCGTCCGGGAATTTCTCCCGGTCAAGATTCGGATGTTTGGTCCGTCTGAGGGTCGGACCGCAGCCGTCGCTTTGTTTCCTCTCCTCCTGCACGCATAGGGCTGTGGAGCCCATCGCACCTCACCTCTGGACCTGCTCCGCCTGATGGAGCCCCGCACCATGTCCGCAGTCGTGGGTTGACTAGTCACTGTCGGCCGATTCCAGAGGGGTCGTCACAGTCAGGGCTGTGCAAATCCTACAGCGCCGGCTGTCCTTGTGACACCCGGTCTGGACAGAACCGTTGCTTCACCTCGTCAATGATCGCGCGCCGATGATCGCTCCATTCTGTGAGTGCAGGCGGCCATTTTGACAAGGCGTTTTTACGGCAGGCGGGTACAGCGTTGGTTCAAGATAGCAACGGCGGGAGTTGTTTTGAGGGGTTCCAACTCGCTACAGATGTTCAGCAGGCATTCTATCGATTATAATCCGCCAAACAGGATATATTGTCAGCAGTTCCCAGAGCTCCAAGGACTCACATCCAACAGCTCGCATGTCAGCCACGCCCCCCAGGTTTTACAATGTTGACATCTGTGTGCGGATTCTGATCATTGCATAAAATGTTGCTTTTATGGTTGTGGGGATTCGTTGCAATTCTTACACTGTGTAGTATATGCCTGGACCTGATGGGAGTGACGACTCCTCTAGTGTGTTCTGTGAGAGAAGTGGTGAAGTTGAGGATGCTTAGAAGTGGCTAGGGGTGACCTGCATGTACCTGGTCACTTGTTCACCTGCATAACTCTTATGTTGAGCTAGGTGTGGACAAGGGCTACACTTGGGTGTATGGCAAAAGCCCATAGTCAGTAGGCCTGTCACCGAAGAAGATAGGCCTGCTCCATAGCAAGCCACCATAACGCAGACATGCAGTTTTAGGTATGCATGTCTCCGATGGTGGTGATGTTGAACAAATGGTTGTGCAGGACGTTGTGGACGTGGTTGAACAGCACAAGTGACCCAATATGCGTCCGGTACCATATGGTACCCATTATGCCACAACCTTGGACATTAGGGAGCCACATGGCACTATTTGTTGTTGCCATGAGTTGCCCTTTGCACCACCCATCATATGTTACGTTTGTTGATTATGGTATGTGGGAAATGTTACCTTTCATGAGCCCATTAAGTTGTACTGGGTGTAGGTAAGGCCTAAGTATTGGGTACATGGCCACCCAAAAAAACGTTTCTTTTCTGAGACAGTACGATAGACCCAAGTCCCTATCCTGTTTTACATTTATCCCCCCAACCTACCCTCTTTAACCCCCATTCCCTCTATAGCACAAACATGTAGTGGTTTATGCTGTACTTTCACGCTTCCATGTGCCACATGCAGCCATTTTCTGGATGGGAGCTATGGAAAGGAAACTGTGGAGTGAAAGACACTGTTTATAAGGTTGGTGGGTCAGGTGTCTATTCAAACCGTGTGCCAGAAAGTCTCTTTGCAGAAAGAAGTGCAGAAGGCTATGGTGGAAGTGAGCAATGTAAGGCGCAGGCATCCTGGCTGTATGCATTAACTGTGTGTATTTCTTTGCAGTTAGTAACATGCAAGGTGTGCTGCGTGTGCCCAATATTTTATGAAAAGTGTGCAGTAAGTGGGGTAGTGCAGAAAACAAAAAACAACTTTGCAGTGTACATGGTAAGTGGCAGGCATCCTACTGTTGTGCAAGCATGGTATGTATGATATCATATGTTGTGCGATTGTATGCTACGGCATTCGTAATGCGCCTACACACACGTCTAGCAAAGCACAACGAGGCAAAGGAGGGCAAACAGAGGGGAGACAGAGACAAAGAACCTACTAGGTCAGGTGTGACTTAGATCGCCCAAGTGCATGGGTAGAGGGAGGGGAATGTACAGTACATGGGAAGAAGAACAAAATGACAATAAGTAAAAATACGGGCCAATTGCGCCAAGTGTACGGATAAGTGTACACACAAGGTGGTGAATGCACTGTTAGGCAAACAGGAAACAGTCCTCAAGTGCGGGGTTTGCTAGAAAGCCAGTGTAGGGATTCCCCTTGCAGGGGGAGGTGACATGGATCCGACATCACAGAATTGTCAGGTAAGTAGCGCAGATTTAGTTTACGTCATGCAGTTAGACGGGGAGATGAGCAGAAACAGTAGACGCTAAGAGAAAGACTTTGAGGTGCTTCCGGAACCAGTGATGGTTCCCCTCAAGTGTCAGGGAGGCAGGGAGCCTGTTGCAGAGGGAGCCCCCAGGCAAAAAAGCACATCTACCAGCAACTGTTTTTTTGCAGAAACACGTGACTCTGAGGGAGTTGGAGACGGAAGAGCTTACGCACACAGATATATAGCGAGTTAGATTTGAAGGTATTGTGGGCCCAGGGGCCAGAAGGCCTTCTGCATTATTCAGAGTCTTCTCCTTTTATTCCACGCAGCGTCTGGGAGTTATTGGCAAATTTCAGTGCAGGAGAGATACCATCCAAAATCGCGCACTCCTCTTCTGGATGCGTTCCAGAGGGCAGAGAGTAGGAGGGGGCAGATTTAAAAAGAACCTGTTGTAATTGTGCAGCCTACATAGAAATATAGCTGGGCAGATAATGATCGTTTGGAAAGTTGCTTTCCCTTGATACGATACATTCAATGCTGCTATTGATGCCATTTTATTTTATTATATGACGGAGGTGGGTTGGTGGGGAAAACCTTTTGTAGCATTGTCGGAAGCAAAGCAGGGAGTTCCTGTGTCAATATTACACTGTATGATACGGGTCAATGAGAACATTGCAAGCATATATCACTAACATGCTACTTCATGGTAAGGGGATGGAAAAAAAAACAAGTATGCTTTTAAAGAACATAATGCCCGCTCAGTGGCAGATACCAGGCACTTATAATACAGTAATAGGCATAGTGCAGAAAACGTTTGCGTACCTTAAATTTGTGCTGGTGGGTGCGCAAGTGGATGCACACATTTTGCAATCTATTACTGAAATTTGTACTGGACGTGCTGGTAAGTGACAGTACACTAGCAGGTTGATTTTCTAACGGTACCTATGAAGTGTTGTGCAGCACAGACAGTGTTAGATGGTAAAGTCTTGGATGGCTTTGTTGCAATCGTGTGTGCCCATTTACCCGTACCCAATGAGGTGATGCTGGACAAAAGGTAGTGGAAAGGGAAGGAGGACTGCTCCTGCTTTACTGGGGTGCGGCCCTCGCAGTGCCACAATCTGCGCTTTTTACGTTGCTGTCCAATGCACATGGGACTTTCGGGATTATCCAATCAAGTACTGTGGGTGTGGTTCACAAAAAGGGTCGCTCAAACTGCTGTACAAGATACTCTGCGTAGTGAAGCTGGCTGACAAGGCGAAACCCATTGTGTTGCCTATAGGTGATGCCTTTCTACTAGATCTGCACAAGTATGTCCTTGAAAGAAACTTGATGGAAATTTCGGGTTGGAAGGAGTGGTTGCATTGTGGAACAGTGTCTACGACCGCAGTTTCACCGACATGGATGCACTTTGCAAAGACCTGGCTACTTTCGGTAGAGGCAATGTTATTGTCATCCACTACGGCGGCATGCATATGGGTTACATGTCTAGTTTAGGCTTGTTCCGTCAACTAAAGAGGTTGCTAAAGCTAGTGAAGAGGCTTTTTCCTACTGCCAAGGTGCTGTTCTCATCGATAACACCACAAAGAGTGTGGGCCACTGCTCACGGATGTTCCGAGCCAGACGCAGGAGGTGTCTCATCAACAGAAGCATGAATACTCTTTTGTCCGCTGCTAGGATGTTCTTCTGCAACAATTACCTCATTAGTTGTTGAAATGCTGAATTTTTCCAACCAGATGGCATTTCTTTGGTGTCTATTGGTAATGCTGTTTTGTTTTCCTATCTACAAGATGCTGTGACGAGTTTACTGTAACAATGTCCGCACAAGAAAACACCAAATCAAATAAAAAAAGTGTTCCTCTAAAAGCATCTAAAAAAATTTTAAAAAAACGAACAAGGGTCTTTTAAGAGCCACCCCTTATAATGAACTTCCCCTATCCTGGTTGCACGTTATGCCCCCACACTCGCACGCAGCACAAAAGCCACATCCAGGGATTTTCAGGATGGCGGCGATGGAAATGGGACAACGTTTCTGGGCATGATGTGTACCCAGAGGACTGTTGTACAGAACTAATACTCTTACATGGAGAGCTCTTCTGGTGGAAGCGTGTGGAACTTTTTAACAGTACGCAATGACGGCATGCTGCAAAGAAGAAACTGGAAAGGGAAGAAGGAATGTTTCTGCTTCATTGATACACGGCCCTCGTCGTCCTTGGGGAAATGCATGTGTAGTTACTCCCCTTTGGCGCTAGCTACCCATGCGATTGGGACAATGAGGAATATCAGAGCTGCGGTTGCGTGTGTCACAGCAAGGTCCTCTCATAATTTTGTCCATTACTGTGCGTACTCAGCCAGACTAACATGGTTGCTATTAATTGCAGATGCACTGTAGACATCAGATTTGGTGCACCATTACTTAAAGGGCAAACCTACGTGGCCTGCTACTTTGTTCAGCAAAGTTGCAAACAGATTGCACAGCACCTCTGGGGTGTGACCTTTTGTAGGGTTGCTGTGAACAACTTTCACCTGGAAAGCAGGCCTTCATTGTTCCAAACCATACATACATGTGCAATGAAACATTGTAGTGTGTATGTAAGCGTGTACTTCGGGAAAACAGTCAGTAGTTTGCTCAACCCTGCACTTTGCTGCTGTTCGAGAGTCTGGCTCCTGTCCCTGAATAAGGGGTCAGGCCCAGAGTGGGTGCGGTCGCATGGTGATGTCGCCACTCTTCTCCTTTGGGACGCCTGTCCGCTGAATGCATTTTGGGCAGAATACGTTGTGTGCACGTGCATGGGTATCCTAGGCACACGGTTGCCTTTCCTCTACTGACTAAAAGTGTGCCACACGTGCGCCAACAATTTAGGGAGACTCTGGGTATTTATAGGGTACAGCAGGTGGGATGTTTATCTGCATAGCTACCTATAGGACGTGGCTGGACGCCCGACCTAATTAACTTTCCTTCGCATATGCTGCACAGTGGCGATGTCCGCAGGACACAGAGGAACAGATACGCATCAGTGTATTTGCACTACGCATAAACATCCAGGCCTACACGCATTGATTTGTGGTGGAGAGCATGCTGGCGGCGTACGGATACCTCCATTGTCATTGTGGATAGGCCGGACAGCTGCAGTGTCCTTAGGACACCTACCTTTTTCTTACTTGCAGTGATTGCAACGAGGACTGTGTGCCACTGAGTCAGAACCCCATTTCAGGTAAAAAAAAGATTACTACTCAAATGGTCAGCAGCATTCTCATTATTATTGTTTCCTTATACACATGCATACATCCCATTTGGAAAGGAAGGGGTAGCAGAAGTACTTATTGTGGGGAAATGGGGATTTGCACAATTTGGTTGTGAGGGGAGGAAGAGATTGATGTATTACTGTAACGTCTCCTATGAAATGTTTTTTGAGGGAATAGCGGGCTCCGACATGAGGAAGGAGTACACATGCAGGTGTGCCAGTACTAGGTTATTTTGTCCAAATGATATCCTTGTACGCAACATTTAAAGCGGCACAATTTTTCAGTAATTTCTCCACTTTGACTTCCAGACTGTCCATTTCTCTATACACAGAGTTTCTTTCCTTTCCTATGCCTGTATGCTGTTGTGGAAGGGTTGCCCCTTGTACTGCCTTGCTTTACTTTCCAATATGTTGTCTTACCGAAAAGAAAATGTGTTTGATGTACATGCAGCAATATATATTACATACTGTCCAGTTCACAGCACTACGTGTACCAATGGGGTTAATATAGAAAGTACTTGCGTCATGAGGGCCATTTTCTTCCTGCCACTGTAAGGTGCTTGCCATTGCTGCATTACACCAAGACACGTTATGCTTCTGTACTATTGCATAATGCAGCACCTGTGCAATTATTGTACAAAGTTTAGGGTCCTTACTAAGTTGTACTGCCGGTTAGGTCTTTGCATTTTCCAGTAGTTACTCTGGCAATTCCTTCTTTGTTCCCCTTTAAAGTAGCAGTGCAGTAAGATTGGTGAAGGCAGACGTCCCTTCTGTTGTTGATGCATTCCGTTATGGTGTACTCCCTATACCTTTGTCATGTTTGCTTCATAAGTGCAGAATTTGCAAATCAATTCTATTTTCCATGCCACTTGTTGCACATGGTGGTGTTTGTGGATGTTATTTGCGTTTGGTGATTGGTACCACTATGTAAGAGAGCACCTGCCTTTCTCAGCTGGTTGGACGACACACGATCTCTGCAAACAGACGCACAGTCGGAGACTGCTGTCCGCATTAACATGGTTCCAGCAGTTGCACTATGTTGCACAGTTCTTCTTTACAAACTAAAGGTATCCTGCCATGAAATTCACTGACAAGAAACTTGTTAAAAGAGACATTATGGTTAAGTTGCACTAGCAAAAACTTATAAAATTCAATAGAAAAACGTTGGTGCAGGGACGTTATGGTTACAGGTAAAACCGAAAAACCTCAGAAATTCGCCAGTATGGTAGGCTAATCAACCATAACTCGTGCCACCACTGTGCACTGCTAAGACTAACACCCATAACATCAAAGGTGACATCACAAATGTCATTGATGACATCACTGATGACATCACATGTACATTTGCATTTCATGAAGAGCTTCCACAAGGGATTGTCAATATAATGTTGGCAGGAAACTATCAGAGGTAATTGGGAGAACTCTCATGAGATACATAATTCATTACACTAACTGATTATCTTCATGCCCACAAATGATTGCTGTGTTTCAGACCTGCTTCTTCCCTTGTGTATATGTATCATATGCTGTGACTGAATCCTTAGGAAAGTAGTGTAGGAACATATGACAAGGGTAAGGTCTACAAACATAGTACCTTTTGAAAGTTTACTTCCTGCCTTCAGTGAAGAAAACCACCTGTCCTACATATGTTAGTGGACAAAAAAAAGAGGGAACCAGTCATCAGTGATGTCATCAATGACATTTGTGATGTCGTCTTTGATGTTATGGGTGTTAGTCTTAGAAATGCACAGTGGTGGCGCAAGTTATGGTTGCTTAGCTTACCATAACTGGCGAATTTCTGAGGTTTTTCGGTTTTATCTGTAACCATAACGTCCCTGTAACAATGTTATTCCACTGGATTTTATAGGTTTTTACTAGTGCAACTTAACCATAACTTCCCTTTAACAACGTTTTTTGTCAATATATATATATATATATATACATATATATATATATATATATTTTGCATTTATAAAGTGTGCAAAGCAGCCCAAGGGCATTGTGGCAGTGTTACAAGAAGGCTTACTTAGTTACAATAGCATGACAGCCCGTTTGTGGTTCGTGGCTACATAACTGGCAGGTAGTGGTTAACGAATAGTGTTAGAGAGAGTGAGGGGGCTCTACGGTTCAGTGGATTACAGGTGAACTGGCTGCAGGTAAAAACATTCATGAAACACATGTAAAGAGGGGAGAGACTAAGTGTGAGGTGTGGGATATATTACACGGCCAGCGGTAGCAGGGCTGTAGTTATGGTTAAGTTGCTAAACTCATAGGAAGAGCACTTTTTCAGCGGCATATAATTTTGCTCCCCTTGGAGGAATCCTCACCAGACTTAGCAAAAAAAAAGTATATGGCCGTCTCTGAATTTTATCGCCACGTTGGGTGAGGTTTCGTGCAGGGGGGGGCAAAGTTATAGGGGATCCCAAAAAGTTTTTTTTTCCATAGACTGAAAATAACTTTGCGCACAGCTACAGCCCAAACGGCTGGACGGATTTTCACCAGATTTGCGGCAGGGGCTTCGGTCAGAAGGCGTGCTTTTGTGTGTTTGGTGGAAATCCGTCCATGCGGACCCATTGTCCTGTTCACTCCATGGACCGAAGTCTCATTGGCCTGCGGTAGGCCGTGATGTCAGCGGCTGGTGGTTGGCTGGAGGGAAGCGTGCTGTGTATCAAAGTTTTTGGGAAACGCTGCCGTGGTGTATCGGAGGATATTGGCACGCAGAAAGGCGTTGGAAAACATGGTTTGCAGGATCGGCTGGATGAAAGAGGGCGAAGCGAAGATATTAAGATATTGGCAATGTTTTGTGCTGTAGGCTACAGCGGTTATGTTGACTTAACGCATTTGCGTTGTTTTACGGTGGTTAGTTTGTGGCGAAATGTTCCCATGCTTGTCTGACACGGCGTGTAGTGGTTTGTGGGTAAGGTGTAGCGTTTTTACTGTATGGGCATGGCATGTACAAAGAGCCTAGGGCTTGGGCACCACCCCTGCAATGTAATGCCTCCATGCATGGGAGAGCAGTGAGGCACTTAGCAGTTAGTTATGCGGCCGAGTATCTTAAGTGGCGACGGCGTGGTCGGTGCCTTGAGAATGGGTAGTGGATTGCAGATGATGGAAACAAACTGAGAATGGGTGACATTCGTACAGGGTACGAATTTTTATCATCACATTTTTGGGATATGGACGTTTTATGGCGGTACTCACAGATACTTGATTGGCGGGCAGCAGTAGAGGCAACTATCCTTTTTTGGTGAGTATAGGCAGACTGGCTGTATTGCCTTTGAGTGGATGTGGAAGGAGTAGGCTTTTGGGTACATCTGTGGAGGCTGTAGGCCTCTGCCTATGTACCTAAGAGGCTAAGGCTTGGTCACACCGTTGCTCCAAGGGAGGCCATAACGACATGGAGGGATGGAAGGATTGTTTGGCAGCACACTGTTGCGATATGGACCATTCCTGCAGCTACTGACATACACTGCATTGGTGGTTAGGTGCACAGGGGACTATCATATATTGGTCAGCGTAGGCAGACTGTATAGGGGATGGGAAGTGCATTGTAGATAATATGAGGATATTTGCAGTCGGTGTACTATGTTGTGTCTGCAAAGGACCTACTGCCTTGTGTACATGGCTACGGTCCTTGGAAGTAGGCAACAGAAAGTTGCCTTGAATGGGTTCATTACTGTACCGATATGTACCTGTGGACCTGAGGACAAAAAAGGCAAGTGATCACATGTTTCATGCATGGGTCTATTGCAACGGAGTAGGCTGTTGCTAACAAACCCGCAACGCAGTGTTGCTATGTATGGGAGTACAGTGATATTGGTATGTGGATTGCAGACATATGAACAAAGAGTACTTTCACTTTGCCTTAGGTCATTTGCATAAGTTATTATAAGCATACCTTGTGCCATACAATACACTTGTAAATATGTAAGTGTCCTAAGGTCCGCGCCTTTGCAGAATCACTGTGGAGGACATGGTGCAGGTCGTAAAGGAGCATTGGTGAGATAAGACACCATTTGCGTTAGGAGTGGTGTGGCCATGAACAGACCCTCACTTCAGGGAGTGTAGCAAGAAAGTGGGACATGAAAGGATTGTTTTACTGCGTAACGTTTGCGACATGGCCCATGTACGCAGATACTAACATATAAAGTGTTGTGGGGTAAGTCCGCAGGCGACAACCTTCAGAGGCTATTGAGGATGGGGAGTTTCAGATGATAAGGGGATTTTTGTAATCGGTGTACCATGTTGTGTTGGGAGTGGCAAGCGCCTACTGCCGTGTATGGATGGCTACGGGCCTTTGACGTAACAATGTGGACATTGTTCGGAAGTAGGTTTCAGAATGTTGCCTTCTTTGGGTCAGTTCTTATACTGATATGTAACTCCAGTGTACACAGTTGGAAATATGTATGTCTCCTGTCAGTGCTCACTGTCACAGCATTGTTGTGGAGCCAATTCTGCAGTTGGCACACCAGTAGAAGTGGCGTGAAGTGACTGCACTTGAATATGGTGTACGTCCTTGGACTTGATGCCATTCACGGACTGAGATGCCACAATTAATGTACAGTATGGTTTACCTCTTATAATACCCTGTACTTTGAGAGCGAAGGAAGATAGTGTGACATGATACGAGTTAATTAGACATGTAAAGTATGGATAATGTACAGTCCAACATGCATACATTTGCAGCCGACAACATCATGAACGCTGTTAATTCTAGCCATATACAGCATGGCGGGCCATCTGACTGTTACCTTTGTTTGGGATACTTGTTGAGATGGGCAACGGAAGCGGTTGGAGGTTTTAGTGTGTCCAATTTTAATGTGCGCATCGCTTCCGTTAGCTATGCCTGTGTGCTGCATACACCATCCTAGCAGTCACTGGCGTCAGTGACTTCACTTGTGGACAATCGTTCCTCACGGCGTGCACTCCAGGTATTTATTTTATGTGCGTGCAAAGTGAAACACACTCTGTCATGTGAACATGTGAACACCTAGCTTTGGAAAGGAACAACATAAACAAAAGCAAAAGCGGACATGCGTACACAGAGTATATGGTTCCAGAACACTGCATACTTTAGTAACAATACAGTGAGTAGTTGGAAGTGCTTTATTTTACCACAGAGTGTAAACGACAATGTGCGAGTTGGTGCATTCCCTGCACTTTTATTTCGCAAACAAAATCCAGTGACCAATGGCGTCTGTGCAATTGTGTACTTCTGTTCTCGTCTAGCAAAGTGGGAAAAGGAGTCCGTAGTGGTGCTTAGTGGCCTGGGTGGAACAATATATTTTCTTTTAAAGGTAGAGAAGGTAGCATCTGGTGCCTCTGGGATGCCTTACAGAATAAAGGTTTGCAGGTTGGTTCGTATAGCAGGAACCGCAAGTGGACATAGCGGGCCATATCGGTTGGCCCAGATAATAACGATGGAAAAGAAATTGCTTATGGTAATCTTCCAATGGTTGGTCCACCAGCCGGCTATTGGAATGTGAAAGGTGTGGCACACGCAGTAAGGTGCAAGATCTCTGAGTAGAAAAAGGAATAAGAGTAGACGTAAGTAGTGTTTATTAGTTGCAGCGTACAGGACAAAACTTTGTAGTAATAGCTGGCTGCCTGATGAACCATGAACTGTGTGTTAGTGCGTAGCGTTGTATGTTAACTCACTGCCTAGGTCTCTGGTTTGTAGGTAATACTGTGATTGTACGGCTGCACACAAGAAAATGTCCTGGAACCGTTGGGAATAGATGCTGTTTACATGTGTTTCCTTTTTTACAAAAGTTCACAGAGGCAGCAAGTGTAGTTGGACCCACGGCACAATGTATCTGTGTGTCTGCAAAGAAAGTAATACAACAAGAAACCTAATGGGGGAGAGAGAAAAAAAAAAGAAGAAACCCAATGGGGTTCACCTCGGATTGCTGGAGAATGGAGGAGCTGCTTTGGTAAGAAGTGCGTCAATGAAATGTGAGCTGTAGATGCTTGTGTGCCGGTTGACCACTGTGTGCACCTGTGGGCATTATAACGATCAGTACACTGAGGGTGCGTAGACGTAGTAATTATATGAAAGGGCATACAAAGGGCAGACCAGGGAATGTAGCAGTGTACGAGTGCGCAGAAGCAGTGGTGCTTTAGTGTATGACTTGCGTTCCATGTTTGTCTTGCCTTATATGTCTGCATTTGGAGGGGGTGGGGAAGAATGTCAGCAAAAGAAAGTACAATGACAGTTGCAATTTACTGGGAATGATGGAGACATGGCAGTATAATGGCTTTTTTTACTGCCGTAATAAAGGTCCATGTAATGTACAGAGAGAAAGTGAGAAGGTAGAGTACATTTTTAAATATGCATACTGAGAAGCACGTTATACACATGTGATGTAAAGGTGTACTTACATAATTTCGGCAAATTCCATGCTTCTATTAGGTGGGCATGAAATTTCAGTGTACAGCGTATGGGATCGTTGCAAATTACCTTTGGGGCACATGGACAGAGGAACAGCAATGTAAGTTCTGTATATTGTTTTGCTAGACTTCTATACAATATCTGACTTTGGAGCTAAACATGCTTCCCCTCAAGGCTGTTTTATAATGAGAGTGTGTCCTGTTGAAGGATAGGTATGTTAGGTTTCGATTTCCAGAGATGATGCAGGAAAAAAAAAAGGAATCAACCGGCAACGTGTTTCGATTGTAGCATGTATTTATGAATGTTGGTAGTGTCATTACGGTGAAGGTAGTGCAACTTACAAGTTGATATGATGGTGCCATACAAATGGTGACATGAATTCATAGATGGCAAAATACATAAAATGTGCTTTTACAGTGCATAAGGACCAGTTATATGTGCAGTGTGTTACCAGGCAACGGTGGGTGATGTCAGACTGTGTTCGCTGCTTCAGAAGACGTGGGTGGGTGGTCCATCGTACGCAGTTTGGTGTCATGGTGCATGACCTTGTTTGGGGCTACTGTTCAGTAAAGGAAAGCAGTTAGTGTGAACGTTTGTATAACATTGTGAGGCGGTTATGGGCTTTAAATGGTGTTTCCATTACACAATAAAAAAGGGAAACAGAAATTTAAAAAGTTAAGCAGTAAGGCAGTGGTTGCAATATGGCTGGGAAGCTATGATCTATGCGGCACAGTGAAATATGGGTTGGATACGTTTCTTGGAAATGGTGTACATAACAATGAAAATTACCTAATTGCGTACACAGTGCCAGTGGAAAGCAAGGAGCCAAATGTTGCAGCAGTTATGACAGTTATGTAAGATGTATCGATGCATGCATGAAGTTGTATTGTTGCGATTGTGCAGATTGTTGGGTAGGTTACTGTAGCGTTGTTAATTCAGCGTGTGCACTTATGATAGGCTTAGGTGACCAGTGTATGTAGGAGAACAAGTTACTTTCTTACCTGGTAACGTTCTTTCGATGGGAGGGTCCGACGACGTATTCCATATCTATGACAGACTCCCAAAGCAGTACCAGAGCAAGGAGGAGGGAAAGAATTTAGAATCAAGATTTAGAATAGCCAATCAAATAGCAGAGCAAAGGACCGCCTTGCCAAAGGCCAGATCCTGTGCTCGGATGGAATCGAGGGAATAGTGACGTACAAACGTATGTACTGAAGCCCAGGTGGCTGCATCACAGATGTTGCGAATAGGAACACCCCTCTGCAGGGCAGTAGACGCAGCAATACCCCTGGTATAATGGGCCCGCAAGCCAGCCGGTGGGTCCTTACCCGCCAAGCGGTAGCACTCCGAGATGGCCAAAATAATCCAGCGAGACAAAGTCTGTTTCGTCACAGCTTGCCCCAAACGCTTTCCAGCGTAACCAATAAAGAGTTGATCGTCCACTCTGACCCGGGACATGCATGAAACATAAAAGCTTAAAGCTCTCCTAGGATCAAGCCTATGGAGCCTCTCCTCTTCCTTACCAGGATGTGGAGGAGGAAAGAATGCCGGAAGAACAACCTTCTGGGCCAAATGAAATTCCGTCACTACCTTTGGAAGAAAAGAAGGACGAACTCTAAGGACAACCCTGTCCTTGTGAAATACAGTGAAGGGAGGCTTAACTGAAAGTGCCTGTAACTCACTCACTCTGCGAGCGGAAGTAACCGCAACTAAAAACACAATTTTCAGAGTCAACAGCCTCAAAGGGCAAGAATGTAAAGGCTCAAACGGAGCACCCATAAGAAACTTAAGAACAAGGTTTAAATCCCAACCGGGCACCAGGAAAGGTGACGGAGGGAACACATTAGTGAGCCCTTTCAGAAACTGCGAAATCAAAGGGATTTTAAAGTAAGAACACTCTTCAGACGAGCGCTTAAAGATGGACAGCGCCGCCAGATAACCTTTAACGGTACCCACTTGCAAGCCCCTGTGGGCCAAAGAAAGTAAAAAGGACAGAACCATGGGGATGTCACATGCAAAAGGATCCACATTCTGAACTCTGCACCAGTCGCAGAACTTACGCCAACGGCAACGGTACAGAGACTTTGTTGCTGGCCTTCGGGCCGAAAGCAACACCTCCATCACGTCCTCAGGGAAGTCCCAATCCTTATACCTCAACCTTTCAGAAGCCAAGCGTGAAGGTTGAGGGATCTGACCTCTGGATGGAGAACCTGACCCCCCTCCCGTGAGAGCAGATCGTCTCGGTAGAGAAGACGACGTGGAGGGCAGATGGATAAGTCGAGAAGGTCCGGGTACCACGTCCTCCGAGCCCACGCCGGGGCAATGAGGATCATCCGGGAACCGAACTTCCGTAACCTCCGCAGCACTTGCGGGATGACGGGGACTGGAGGAAACGCGTACAGCAGCGGGAATGACCACTCCACCACGAACGCGTCTCCTAAGGCTACTTTTGGAGGAAATTCCCGCGAGCAAAACTTTTCGCACTTCCGGTTGACACTGGAGGCGAAGAGATCCACTTGAGGGGTCCCCCAAAGGGCGAAGATCTCCAGGAGAATCTCCTGAGCCACCTCCCACTCGTGAGAGATTGCGCTCTGCCTGCTCAGAGCGTCCGCCATCACGTTCTCGACTCCGGCCAGATGAACTGCCGAGATCGAAACTTCCTGCTGGATGGCCCAGAACTCGAGCTGCATCGCCTCCCTGCACAGAGGAAGTGACCCCGCCCCCCCTTTTTTGTTGAGGTAGTGCATGGCCACTGTATTGTCCGTCAGGATCAGGACACACTTTCCTCGCACAGTCGGCAGAAAAGCCTTCAGGGCTAGCCTGATGGCCCTCAGCTCCAAAAGATTGATATGGAGTCTGGACTCCGACGGAGACCAACGACCGCTGACTGTCAGCCCGTTGGCATGAGCTCCCCATCCCGTGAGGGATGCATCCGTCACGATCGTCACCTCCGGCCAGGGAAGCCAAAATGGAGCCCCCCTCATCAAGTTGCCTTCGACGGCCCACCACAGAAGATCCCGGGCGACCGAGGGCGGCACCTGAACCGGGTCCGACATCCTGCCGGAGGACTGCGACCATTGCGTCTTGAGTGCCCACTGCAAAGATCTCATCCGCAGGCGAGCCTCTGGCACCAGAAGAATGCAGGATGCCATGAGGCCGAGCAACCTCAAGAACTCGAACGCAGGGAGCGTCTGGGCATGCTGAAACTTGTGCACCATCTGCTGAATGTGAAGAGCCCTCACCTGGGGAGGAAAACACTGCCCCAGGGAAGTGTCGAGCACTGCTCCGATGTACTGGAGCCGCTGTGTTGGCGTCAAATGGGACTTCTTTAAATTGGAGGGAGAAGCCCAGCCTGTGAAGGGAGCGGCAGGTGACGGACAGATGATCCAGGACATGCTCGGGAGAGCTCCCCCTGATCAACCAATCGTCTAGGTAGGGGTAGACGTGAATCCCCCCTTGCCTGAGATGCGCTGCTACCACCACCATGAGCTTGGTGAAAACCCTCGGGGCAGAGGTCAATCCGAACGGCAGGACCCGAAACTGAAAGTGCGAGTCGCCAACCGCGAACCTGAGGTACTTCTTGTGCTTGGGATGGATCGGCACATGGACGTAAGCATCCTTGAGGTCGAGTGACACCAACCAGTCCTGAAGCTGAAGGGCCTGGAGGACTTGAGAGAGAGTAACCATCTTGAACTTGTCCTTCCTGAGGAGTTTGTTCAAACCGTGCAAGTCCATAATGGGTCTCAATCCCCCGTCTTTCTTCGAAATAAAAAAATAAGGGGAATACCATCCCTTGTTCCTCTCCGCTACAGGCACCTTTCTCCAGCAGGGCTTGAATTTCCTGCGCAAGGAGCGGATCCGGACCCTGCAAAGAGAGGTTCCCCGGTGGATTGTCGCGAGGCCTGTGCCGAAAGGGAAGACAGTAGCCGTGGGTTATGATCTCCAGAACCCACACATCTGAAGTAATGGCTTGCCACTCTACAAGATGCTGCGCCAGCCTTCCCCCAACCGGCGAACCATGGGACATGGCCTCACGACTGAGTGCGAGCGGCTGCGGCGTTACCTGAGGGCAAAGAGGCAACCGCCCGAGCGGCCTTGGCACCACGGGTACCCTGTCGTCCACCTCTGGTACCCCTGCGTTGGCCTCTTTGACTGCCAGCTCCTCTCGCTTTACTGAAGGATGAGTAATAGCGAAAGGAACCACCCCTCCACTGCTGTCCCCTAGGACGAAAAGGCGGAGGTTGGCGAACTGCAGCGCCAAACGACTTCGCTGCAGCTTTTGAGGTCTGCAACCTCTCAAGGCTCTCGTCAGCCTTGCTGCCAAAAAGGTGTTCACCGTCAAAGGGCATGTTGAGGAGCCGGGACTGCACATCAGGAGCAAACCCCGACTTCCGCAACCACGCAAACCTGCGTATCACGGTGCTCGCCGCCATGGACCTACTGACGCATTCAGCTAAATCCAAACCCGACTGAACGGACTCACACATGGCATCCTTACCATCCTGGACCATAGCAAGGAAACCATCCCGTTCGTCCCCTTCGGGAATATGTTCAGCCGCTAACGCAACACAGTTCCACAGAGTGTGCGTGAAACGCGACAAGGCACAAATGGAGTTGGCCGTCTGAAGCGCCATACCACCAGAAGAAAACACTTTCTTCGCCCAGCCATCAAAACGTTTGTCGTCCCTATCAGGAGGGATGGTAGGGTACGACGCCTGCTTCGCCGGGGCCGTGGCCGCCTGCACCACCAAATTCTCCGGAGTGGGGTGCCTGGTCAAGTAGCAGGGGTCGCCACTGGCTGGACGGTATTTTCGCGACAAGGATCTGCCCACCGCCGGGAGACTCTCCGGAGCAGTCCAAGCCGCCGCCACCCTTCTCTGTAAAGCCATATGGAACGGCAGAACCGGGTCAGTTGGGGGACCAACATCAAGGATGTCCGTCAGATCATCCTACACAAACTCCCCTGGGGGAGCAGACCATCCCAAGTACTCCGAAACCCTAGCCATAAGGCGTCGGTACGAGGAATCAGCATGAGAGCCAGGCTCAGGCCTACAAAACTCCACCTCCGGAGAGGTGTCCAGACCACTGGCATCATGCAGTGACTGTCTCAACTCGTCAAACTGACTATGGCCCGAGACAATGTCATCCGGAACCTGACTAGGAACCAGGCCATCAGAATCCTCATCCGCCTCTGAAATATAGTCCAGGCGGCGAAAAGAAGGCACCCTAGAGTGCTTGCTCATAACCAGAGCCTTCCTAGGGGGTCCACCCGTGCCCCGGGGTACCTCCGTCACGAAAGGCGTCGATGGCGTCGAACGAATCGGCGCCAGCGTCGAGAGAACCGGCACCGGCGCCGAGAGGATCGGCGTCGAGGAAATCGGCGTCGACGTCAGATGCAGCGCCTCCAGAATCGGCGGCGTCGACACAGCCCTCGAGGCCGGAGCCCCGAGCGTGTCCCTCGACGACCCGAGCGTCGACGGCCTCGACGACTTCCTCGAAGCCGGAGCCTCGAGAAAGCCTGTCGACGCCCTCGACGCCTCAGACGTCGATGTCTTCCACGAAGACTTCACAGGTGCACACGGTCTCGAACGCGTCGAGGACCGGGACCTGGAACGGGTACGGCGAGAACGAGTCTCCTTGTCCGAACGGGACCTCTCCCGCGACTCGTGCCGACCACTCATGCGAGCGGCGTCTCTCGACCTCACACGACCGACCCCACTCGGGGGCGCGGACGGCTTAGTACCCTGCGACTCAAGAATCGCCAGCATTTTCTTCCCGAAGGAAGCCCATTCCTCCGGCGTAGCACGGCTGGTGGGGTAAGCGACGTGCCGGGCAGAGTCCTCCGAGGAGGACCTGGAAGATGACCGGTGTCGGCGCTTCCGAGAACGCCTCGAAGAGGCAGAGGAGTGGCGAGACCGACTCCTAGAAGGAGACCCACAAGACTTCCGACGATGACGCGGAGAGTCACCCCTCGAATCATCCGTCGAAAGCCCCGCAGACTTCGACTTCCTGGGGTTGGACACCCGACCTACCGACAACTTCTTCTTACGTTCGCGTAAGGCTTTGGACGTGAGCGACTGGCAGTCGATACAGTCATCCGTGTCGTGGGCCTCCCCGAGGCACCAGAGGCAGGCGTCGTGCGAGTCCGTCACCGACATCTTGGACCCACACTCCCCGCACTTCTTGAAGCACGGACGCGGCGTCGAAGACGAAGTAGAAGACATCCTCACACAAAGGATTTGCACAAAACGAACCGGTTCGAAGAACCGAGAAGAACAGAACTCCAAAGAGTCGAGGCGTGAACCGAGAATCACGAAGCAACACGTTCGCGGAAAAAACGGAACTGAGGCTACGGGCGTCGTGCGTCCTACTTATCACATCAGATGACGTCGGACGTCGGAGGAGGCCCTCGACGACGGCGCATCGACGTCATTGACGCAGACGCCGAAAAAAGTTTCCGAAGCAGCACAGCTGTGGTGATTACATGTCATAGATATGGAATACGTCGGAGGACCCAATCCCCTCGAAAACAGGTTATGTATTCTGTGGAAGAAATAGCAGCCAATGTCAACTGTAGTGGCTAAGGGGTAGGTGGCTGTGTTATGTGTGGGGTTAGTGGTACCTGGATAGATGTTTGTATGTATAGTTGTGCAGTGCAGCGGCAATAGTGGGCAGGGTGTACAATGTTTAGTGTATGGCTGGAGGCCCTACAATCTACAGGGTGTAGTGAAGCGTGTAGGGCGTAGGTAGAAGCTGCATAGTGTAATATAGGTGTGTATTGTAAATGGTGGTATTGGTATGTGTATAGCAGAAATAAGTGCACACATTGCACTGTGGATAGTGTAGAGAAGTATAAT
This sequence comes from Ambystoma mexicanum, assembly GCF_040938575.1. Lineage (NCBI taxonomy): Eukaryota > Metazoa > Chordata > Amphibia > Caudata > Ambystomatidae > Ambystoma > Ambystoma mexicanum. Next base: position 916,170,563 of record NC_090926.1, on the reverse strand, counting down.
AGCAATCGTTGCAGACTTACTGTTTGGATTGAGGAAGGCCTGCACTGTGTTTTGTGTATGGAGTGTACAATGTTGTGGTACTGGTTGCTGCATTATCTGTGGGAAAAGAGAACAGAATATGTTAGCGCAGGTATTTCGTTAGTTTGTAGTCCACTACATAGCATACATTTCTTTATTTTGTCGACCCTCATAACTGGTATTTGCTAAGTACTATGCTTTGAACCAGTGTACTGTACAATCAGCGCAGTTACTGTGGTTCTTTGCAAAATCATTGGATCTGTGGGGAAAAAAAATCCATGCTGGATGTAAAAAAAACGTTGTTTCTAATATGGTGCACAATGAATGATAGTGACGTTTGGAGTGGTTACAGCACTTTTTAAGGTGTACTCTTGAAGTAGGAGGAAATGTACTGTGTACGATATCTGGACTATACATGTTGGTAGGATAGGTGGCGTTGTATAGCAGGTGGTGATTTGTAAATGTTTGCCTGCTTCCTTTTTGTACCACTGTTTCTTTATGCGTTTGGTTGCTGCTGGTGGTTTGCATTATGACATTGTTCTGTGCTAGTGCAGAATTCTGATGGTAGTTACGTATCTGTTGGCGTACTGTAACTGCTCATACTTTGGAAGTGTTTGACGCTATGTTTGTAGCACTGTTTTTGTTGAAGGTTGAGTTGGCTAATTGTGATGATACAAATAACATTGTCCTATTCAGGTTGCAGTTAGATACCAGGTGGCGTATTCTGACTGTTTACAGTGTCCCGTTCGTAAAGGGTACGTAGAGAAGCTTGTGCATTCCTGTGGTTACTTGGACATCTGTGTACATTTAGAAGTGGTACTGTCCAATTATGGATTTACGTGGTGATACGTAAAATATGTGTGCGAGTTGTATAACTATTCTCATAGAGAGGTGGTGACTGATTTGCTTAAGTGTTGATTTTACAGTTTATTAGGGATAGTTTTGAACCCTCATACTTAGTACTTTCCCTTCCACGTATCCAGTGGAAAATACTGGTACTGTGCTTTGTGTACACGTACTGTTTGCGTGACTGTACTCCTTGGGTTCATTGGGGATAAAATTGTTCAACACACACTGTAGTGCATTTCGTCAATGCTTCCAGGATGGTACGTTGCTTTAGGTCTATGTGTGGAAGGAAAAACATTTTTTGTCCACTTACGAAGGTACTGGTTGGTGCTGGGGAGTAAGGTATAGTAGATTTGTACATCAATGAGTACATTTTGGCTTCAAGAATATTAAGTAGGCATTTGCAAGATTTGCAGGTAGTCTCTGCTTTGGACTGAGGGAAGTTTCATTGCATTCCCACCATGAATGTGGTGCAGTTTAGTGGCCTCCCTTTGTGGAGTCCCCTGTGTGGCAGATTATGGTTACAGTTGTGAAGGTTTTTTTGCCAAGTGATATCTGTCCGTGTGTGAAGCCAGTGAGTTTGCAGTTGTTTTTGGTACCATTGGGATTATATCTTTAGAGCATTACTATCACATATTGACTATGTGAGTGTATAAGTAGCGTCAAACTATTATCAGAATTGGGCGACATACACAACATGCTATGGTTTGCATTTTCCACCAGTTGCTAAAATGGAATGTAGTCACAGTTAGGTATTGATAAATACACAAAGAATTTGCTAGGGGCCTGCTCCTGAATGACATGGTTACAAAGAGTGCATGTATGTTTCCATAAGTAGGAAATGTGAAAGATTTAATTTAGAAGTATGTTTTATTTCCAGCATTTGTATTCAGTACATTAGAAATTCCTCTAGATCTTCTTGTCGGTTTAAAGTGACTTTCACCATTCCAGAACTGTAGTCCAATTATTGCCTTATTCCTGAAACACTGTAAATGTTGTCAGGATTACTTACTTCATTTCTGTGAAGGACGAGCATTGGCAAACACAACTGGTCTGCACCATTTCAATAAATGCTTTCAACAACTGCTGGTATTTGGAATAGAACATTGATAGACCATTGCAGCGACAAATATTTTGGAATACGCCATGGGAAAACTGAAAACGATAAACACAGACTAACTAAGAGAGAAAACAGAAATAAAGCCATAAAGGTTTTCGCCGTATTCACAAAACCTCTATGAATTTTAGCATCTTTTGTTAAAGCCTAAATTGGCTAAGCACAATAATAAAAAAAAATAGAACATTGATTGTTACATTTGCATAGCAATTAACACCTGTTGTATTGCAAAATTTGAATGGTCCAGGTACTTCTGTGTCTGAGCCCTTTGATGCAAGGGTGCATGGTTTCTTTGCAGAGGCATTTATTTTGTGGGTGGATTTGGGTATGGTTTGTCTCTTTTACTCCTTTTGTATGTGCTTTTGGTAATTGCTGTAGTATATGAGTTTCTTTCAATTTCTTTGATGGTACTGTGGTGAAATCATTTAGTACTTGTAACGCTCACCTGGCTCCCACGGAGGTGCTGGTCTAGTCTGGGTTGCTGTGGCCTCTTCAAGCGTGATGCGCAGAAGTCGGACCACCGATTGAACAGGACACCCAAATCTTGCTTGTCTGGCCCGTAGGAATATCCTTCTGCAGATGAGAAAGGGGATTAACTGTCTGCAGAATAGTGTGCTTGCTCCCCCCTTTCCCCCTTCGTTCTTCTCTGACTTCCTCCAAAACCCCCAGTTTAAGCTCACCTTATGGTTTGGAAGGATGAACTCTCCATCCTGCTTCTGGTGCAGGGGCGCGCGTTCGTCCAGTTACTTCACTGGTTTTCAGAATGGCGCTGGCAAAATCCACTTGACTTTTCTGAGCGATACGCCGTAAGTATGAAGATTCAAAAGTTCAAGTGTGAGCCTCTTTTTATGTTGTCTTCCTAACCTGTGATCTGTCCTTTATTTCAGGTGCAGAACGAAGGCGATGCGTTGAGGGTTTAAATTGCCGATGGTAAAATCAGGTCAGTTAGTGATGAGGGTGACCCCTCTAAATGTCTTTATAATTCCCCAGTAATGTCTTTTGTCCTTTCCCCATAGGGGCCGGGGTGCGGTACCTGCCAACGAAGCGGCGCCGACCCGAACTGTGCAATGGTTCACCAAGAAAAGCCGGTAAGTATTATGGCTGAAAATTCGGCTTTCCTCCTGTGTTCCCTCTGCTCACCTTTTGTCTCTTCTTCTCTCCCCTAGGTGCAGAGATGTGGCGACCGGTGCTGACAGCCGCGATGGAGCCGAGAGATGTCTCGAGGACAGGTGAGACAAGCGCGGCGCTGCAGAGAGAAACGCAATGCTTTTAAATGGAAGTCTTTCTTCAAGAATGCTGGCGTGAAGATTCCAGATGCAGGTAAGAAGTTTGAATAAGTTCTTGGTTTTCACCTTTCTCTTCTCTTCTTTCCTTACAGGTGTTCCAGGTTCGAGGCGGGCGTGGCTGGAGTCCAGGTGCAGGAGCAGACACGGTGAGCGTTCAGCTGCTGGGATGCAGAACAACGCGAAGCACGTGTGGCTGTCGGGCATGGCTTAAATAGCCTTGGAAGAAGTCCTAGGTAAGTATTCTTCCACAGCCCCACCCAAGTAACAAAATAGTCCCTTCAGTAAAATAGTCCCTCTTAAGCCTCATTTGGCTTGGGTCTTCATGTAGCATGGTCTGCATCAGGGGAGTATGCAGCATGGTCTGCATCAGGTAAGTGCACCAAACACTTTCCTTTATGAGCCTGGCGCCTATGGCGCCAGGACTGATGTCCAACATGAGCCTGGCGCCAAAGACGCCAGGACAGAGTCCAAAGAGCCCCTATAAGGGGCCGCTGGGCTTTTACCCGGGGGCATGATGCCTGCTCCCGGGGGTGCTGGGCCTGGCCTGGTGCTCCGCGGGTAGGCATCATGACAGTACTTCTGATGGAATGAGCCTTCTTTTCAAACCTTTTTGTTTTTGAGGAATGGAGTACATTTTTAAATGGGGTGTGTACAGTGCACGTAGTCTATTGTAGTCTATGGTGCAAGGAATTTCTGCACTGATAACAATTGCAACAAAATTAACTATATACGGTCCTTCCAGTGTGCGTAGCCATGACAGTGCTACATAACTCATGCCTTCTTTGAAGACTGTGCTGTCAATATCAATCAATGCTTGATCTAAGGTTAGACCTTGTGATTTATGAATAGTTACTGCATAAGCTAGCGACAGAGAAAATTGTTCTCTGCGTACATACATGTCTTTGAAAGAATTAATCTCACAGTTGTGCGTCCTATATTTTTGACTTCTGAAAGTTTATCAAACTTGATGTTTACAAAGTGAATGCTGTTGTCCCGTGGGTATGTCTGGTAGCCAACAACTGTACCAAGAGCTCCATTAACGAAACCTTGCTCTACGTCAATGTTACGCTTTAGCATAACTCTACAGTTGACACATTCAGTTAACATTTTCTCCAAACCAGCTGTGTTGGATAGAGCTCTCTAAGGCTTGTAGTCGTGCTATGCCTTGTTGGCACATAGGTATTGTCATACCATGTACGTGTATTTTGTCTGTGGCATGAATTTGCACAAGTGGTTGTTTATCTTTTTGCAGCATTGTTGCATTAAATTGTGCACAGCTTGCTAGAGTTGGCATTAAGGCCATGCAGCTGACATTTTTCTGAGCTAATTGTTCCATGACATCAGTAGCACATGTGTTACACCCGTACAGCTCATGGATGTGTCTACTATTGAGGGTAGACTGCTCCTCCTTTGATAGTAGACCAATCCGTATATATTTTTAAATGTTGGCATAGGTGAGGTCTGTAGACTGACGCATGTTTTGAGTTAGTTCTCTGTACTGGAAATGTTGCCAAAGATTTACATTCCCGATGCTTACAAGACTTTTACGGCACTGGTTGTGTCCTAGGTTTTGAAGATAGGCTCACCTTTGACTGGTGTCAATTGAAGGAGATCTCTGAAAACAATGGCATGGTTTCCATCAAAGAGTTCTTCGTAGTCTGTTTTGAGTACCTCTTGCAATCTGAGGTGAATCAAAGCCAACATTAGGTTGGAGATCATGTTCACCTCATCTATTAGGAACATTTTAATTTGTTTCAAAACTCTGCATAGCTCGATAGCAGATTCTGCTGAAAGTTTATAGTACTCTAATTTGTTTTGGTGTTCTACTGGAAGGAGTAGCAATCAATGTAGAGTGACACCGCCTATGTGGTAGGCAGCCAAATCTGTAGGGGCGGTAATTACTACAGAAAGGTTGTTGCTTGTTAATTGTTGGAGGTATTTACTGATAATGTTTTATTAAGAATGTTTACCTGACCCAGCTTCACCACTTACATACAGAAGTACAGGTTTGTAGTTGCCATCGGTGCAGGTTTTACTTTTGTACTGTATACCATGTTCAATGGTTTCACTTACCTCTACAGAAATGGTATGCTGTTCATCGTTTAGTTGGGATTTAAGTACTGCCAACTCTTCTGCAGAGTGCTCATACTGAAGCATAGTGGTGGTTACCTCCGTCATGGCTAATTCTGCCTCATTTGCTCTGACTGGCTATCCAAGTGGTTCTTGGCTGCCTGTTTGCGAAGGTTCACTGCTCTCAGAAGTGTCTACATTTAGTTGTACTTGAAGTTTTTCTTTTTGGCGTTCACTATCCAATATGGTTTTGTACCATGTAAAGGTTTCCTCTGTAATTGTACTTTCAGTGGAATTGAAAGCATCTTCATAGGAGGTGTAGGTGGCTAATAAATCTTTTTGCCATGGTTTCAAAAGTTGCAGTAGAGCCATGTAGTACAGTTCTTTGTGTTGAGGAGTTTTTAAGGACAACTTCATATGATTAATTAGGCTGCATTTAGTAAGTCTCACCAGGCTGCCTTCACAACTTTCCACTCTGTATCTACCCTTTTCCACATTTGGTGTAATGTTTTTGTATGAGAAGTTTTGGGCTACCTGGTACAAGCACAAAGATTCTAAAGTACTACTTCTGTTTGGGTAGTATGTGTCCAATAAGTTGTTCTTCAAAATGTCCTGGCTGTTGGGATCGCTTTTGGCTATTGTTTGTATGTCTTTATACGATTTAAGTACTCTTATTCTGGATGCAGCAGGTCCAAGGCTTAGTCACACATGTTGTCAGATTTCACATATAAGGCTGTTCCGGTTAAGCGGTGAGCGGCTTCCTAGCTGCCACATTTTCTATGGGACAGTATTTTAATGCCAAAGCTGTACAATTTTTGTGCCAGTGTTTTGTCAGAGGGTATGTCATCCCTGGGGTCTTTGAGCTCTGTTTTCTCTGCTTTGGTTAAGTAGGCGATGACATATCGTGCAACAGCAGTGGACTTGTCTGCAATGTACTGTACATCATCATTGGTATTCCATACGAGGGCAATAATTGCATTGTAATCATTGATGTGCTTTGATCCTTCGCTCCTATTCATGCAGTATGTGTTTTTAGGAGATTTTCCTTTCACACTGTGTCGCACCTAAGACATGAAGCTGTTTACTTAAGCTGTTGTTGAAACTGGTCTAGGGAAACGAAAGCAGCATTTGGTATAGTATTTGCCTCTGTTCTTATGTGTCGTTGGAATAGCAAAATGTGTGCTTGTAGGTCACTATGGGTACTTTCCGAAGGGATTTAGCAAGTGACATATTTGTGAATGAACAGCAAAACTGTTTCATCACTTTCCTCACCAAATTTTGGATCATTTCTAATCCACAAAAGCATGTGGATGTGTGGTGCTCCTTAGGCTTGATATTCTTTTCTCCAAAAGAAGTGTTTCACTTCTCCGAGGGAAGTGCTTTATTGCAAATGAAGTGCAGCATGGCAAGGAAGCATTGATGAAAGTAGCATGAAACATTTACTGGATCGAGAGAGCACAGCTCTCCTGGTGTTTTCATGTCTACACCTGTTATTTTTGTTTGCTATGCGTTGGAAAGAGTGTAAGTCTTCCCATGCATATTCAGCACAATTTAAAGTGACAAACCATGTGGGGGGCAAAGGTTGCGTAGCATACACCGTACATCTGCGTGCCGTCGGAACCAGTACTCTTTCGTACCACACGTTTGCCAAGAGATTTGTAGCACTTGACTGTAAAACTTCATCCTTCTCTTGCACCTTTTGAAGTAGTTATGTAGCAGACATGTTTTGGAAATGGGAACCTGTTTTTAATTTGTGGGCAACTCCATAATATAGCGTTGCTAGTTCACTTCAAAGAGCAGGTGGAATATGTACTCCTAGTTCTGTCTAAATCTAGGGTCTTCAGAATACATGTGTAACCAGCGGTATTCTGATGCTGTTATTTGTGTGCTTCTTTCATCATATATTCCACCTTGTCCAGAGGGGAAGAGTAGAGGAAAGGCTTGGCGTCCACACTTTTTTCCCCATATACTGATTGGCGCTCCTTTGGCTTGCCGCATTTGATATGTTTCTAGTGCATCGTCTATGGTGTCTTTGGAATGCAGTGGGTGAATTGTATAGTCTAAAATATTGGAGGCTGCACTAGGGTCTAGACGTTCAAATTGTCCACTTGTTGAGGAGTCCTGAATTATTTCGGTTGTTTCCTTCAGGTTTTCTTGAACATTTATTTCCTTGTAGTATTCATTGTTTTCTTTAAAATAGTGCAACGCCTCTCTAACTTTGGTTAAGTCCACTAGGTGTTGCGAATTATTTTTGTCTTTTGTAGGTACACCATATACCGGGATAATCAAAGATTCGTGTATTGGCCTTTGCACTCGTAGAGTGTCTCCATTTTCTTTCAGATCCAACGGTAAATAGACTACTTCACCATGAATGCCTTTCAGTAATTTGCTTGAAATGGGTGCACTGTTTGTATTATAATGCAAATTAAGCTGCTGCAGTGCGTTTGGTAGTGGAAAAATTATTAGTAATTGCCCGTGAAGGCCTTTGGATATTGTCAAGTTTTGCAGTGCAGTGTGTGCACTGTATGGAGGTGTTGGTAATGTTGTACTTGTTTTCTGCTAGAAGGTACAAAGCTAATTGAAACCATTGGGATTCCTCATTGCCTTCTATTTTCTGTATTATATCTACAGTTTTGGTGCTCTTTTTATAGAAAGTTCTACGACAACACACACATACTTGGTTTGGCATTTCAGCAAAAGTGCTTTTGAACTTTTGTATTTCTTTTCTGTATGTGTGATATAAAAAGTTGATAGCTGCACTGTTATCAGTATTGTTGTCTGAAAATGCTAGAGTGTGTAAGTGCTCTTCAGTTCCACAGTATTTCCTTTGGATGTGCTCAATTTCAACGAGCACTTGTTTGGCTGTACCGTGTACGAGAATATCATTTAAATGTTGAAGTGCTAAAGCTGGAGTTTTTGCGTAGTACAGTTTGTAAACTAGATTCTTCACTGTTGAATGGTGGGTTGCTAACATTTTAATACGGTGGAAGGTGCTTTTGCAAGCTGGTCCAGAAATACAGACTAAGGAATGTCCTTGTATTCCAGTGTAGTTGCACACTGGACAGGAGTCCATAGTTTGTAGTTTTTCCATTTTTCTTTTGTGGTTGCCTTTGACATACTGATTGAGGAATTGCTGCAAATTTATGATTGGCATTGGTGAACATTGCACATTGATGTGCAAGGCCATTTGTAGGTGAGGCGTGTTAGTTTGGTGGATTAGGGAGAGACACCTAAGTTTGATGGGGATATTTCTGAAAGCTGTGTTTCCTGTTCCATTATGGTATTGTATATCTTTTCATACCCTCGTTCACTCCGATGTAAGGCACTTTGGTTAGTTTGTTGTTGTTTGTATGATTCTTTATTGAAGTATAGCTCTGTGTTGGTGGTGTGACTCCACCCACCTGTACAGATGTAGAAAAATGTATCTATGCTCACATTACGTTTGTTTGGAAGTAGAGCTTGCAAGTTACCAATTAATCGCGTTAGTGGTTTCATGCTCTTCAAAATTACTATAAACAATTTCCGCTTCACGCTTATAGCACTGCCTACAAGAGCTTCTAGGATGACTTTTCTGCTGTAGGTTTTGAGGGTTGAGCGCGATTTCTGCCCTCTACTTGTAAGGTTCTGAAGGACTCTGTGGTGGAACATGTTTTGTAAAATTACTTTTTAGAATACTTGCTTGTGATTACATTACCATGTGTACGTGCTCTCTTAGCAGTAGTGTGAATTGCACCGTATTTAGTGGTTTTCTTTACATTCTCACATTTTGCCAGTAACCTACACTGTCTTTACTGGAAGATGCATCCGTTTTCCTTAATGACTGAATTACCTCTTCTCCTTCACCTTTCTGTTCATGTTGAGCTTGCAATGGACGGCTACTTTCTGTGTTTGTAGGTTGCGTGGCTCTCTTTCTGCATTGCTTTCTACGGAATTGCCGTTTGGTAGGCATTGTGTAGTAGGTGTTGCCGAAGAAAGGGAACTGTGGATGTGCAAATTTTCACATGCATATGTGTGCAATGTGCATCAGTGGGTGAATGGGAGGGTAGGCATCTATTTAACTGCAAGTCTGTCGCTATGCAGTGTTGTGTAAGGTTAGGGTGGGGACACTATGTTAGAATGTGGGCACTATTCTAATGGTGGCGACAAAAGAAACACTTAGCACCTGTAGAGGTGTGATCAGTAACAATGAAGTACATACTGTTGGATAGGCACACATCTATATGCTACAGTACAACAATAGTACACTCATTTAGTAAGACATACAAGAGTATGCTGTTATTATACTTACTTTGTTGATTGCAGAGAGCATGTTTATTGTAGGCTGTATTTTGAAGTGCACACCCTAGTGGCTTTCCAGAGACATGTGGGTACTGCTCCTGTATAAGAAAATGGGAAGAAAATATGTTGGCTAATGACATAGTGCTTACATTTGTAAATTACATTCTTCAAAACTATACAGGGATGTCTTGGCAGGAAGACAAAGTGTGTGTGTATAAATGAAAGGTGTACAATATGAAGGGCGCTTGTTAGCATAAGCATGTTTGTTAATGGAGTAGGTGGGCTATTTGGGAGTTCAGTGTATCGCTTGTTATGAAAATTGTGTGAGTATTAGTGTAGGTCTATTTACATGAAAAATGCAGTACTGTGCATTGTGGAAGGATGATACAACAGGTGCGGAAAGATGTACAGGGTGCAAAGCACAATGTTTTTGGGCATCCATTTGCATGCAGTTCTTTACATATGTATGCTTAGTACATGAGTGCAGGCATTGCTTCTGTATTTTACTTTCATTATGCACATTTACGAATGTTACTGTTGTGAATGTGGAGATAACTTTTTATTGCTTAACTTCTGTTATGTATGACGTGCGGGTGGAAACTGTCGTTATGCTTGAAATGTATGCACTTTGCATAGTTTGGTCGGAAAGGCTGCCTAATAATTCTGTGTCCAATTTGTACAAATTTTCTAGGAGGTGCATTAATGGGGGAAAGCATTATAACAATGATGGAACAAAAGAACAGAGTAACCTTTTCTGTATACCAATGGCTGTTGTGGGCAAATGGAACCTTTGGCACCACCTAACACTCTAGGAGCGATTTAATGGTAGGTGATGGGAGACATAACAGTACAAATTTTGAGTATGTTATGGAGATTTCCTCCTAGGTATACTTTTGCTATGCACATAAAACACAGTTGGCACTGTACTGTAGAAAAAAATGGTAATACCTACTGGGTGTGGTGATGGGTAGCAATGCTGATGTTTGTGGCTGCAGAACGCGTAGATCGTTCTACAGTACTTTCTCGTGCAGGTGCTTTTGATTACAGGATATTTCACCTCTGCGTGTTTAACGGCCGTTATGTACTGTTCAATAGTTGTGACAGCATTACATGCACAGTTCTTGGATGTAATTGGTGGATGCGTATGTAATACTTCAACAGTATAAGCGTATTGAACCATCAAGGGTCTCACACCCGAGTATTCCCCTGTTCGATATAGTCACACGTATGGCTCTCAGGTGACTCATTTTTTGTTCATATTTTCAAAAAATGCTGATTCTGTTTTTCTTGCCCTCTTGTCAGAGTTTTCAAGCTGAATATTTTAAAAGGCTGCTTAACAAATTAACTATTTTCAAAATGTTTATTGGGTTTCTCTGGGCAGCACAATTTAAAAAGGTTTGGCCAAAAAAAAAACTGATACTGTGTTTTATTCTAGGAACACAGTTAAATAAAAGACAGATTGCTCGGTATGTACTCCCGTACACTTTGAAACAAGTCTTGGAAGTTTTTTGGACTCTATTCAAGGTGTGGAATTTATCTTCATCCTCTACATTAGTCGGTAAGAGGATCATTATGCAGCCTATCACCAAGTTGCTGATTCACCACTTGTTTGACAGGTCGAAAGACAAAAAAGCCTTCCGGTTTCAGTGGTGTTTACAAATTTGAACCACTTTCATCAGGGCTAAAGGACAAGCACTCGTTGGTGTGCCGTCTTAGAAATTGCTTTGAGGAATATTTGTTTTGCTGTTGACAGGAGACCACACCTGTAGATGGAAAAAAGAGGGGCGGGGGGTGAGAAGAGGGAAAAAAAGAGACACGTGCATTTAATTAAGGGTTGCGTGTCCGGAATATCTGTTTTACAATTTGTAAAGGATAACATTTTCAGCCAACAAGGTCTGTCAACGGTATCTTACCCTCATGTTCTACTCCCCAAAGGATTCGATCCATGTCGACACGAAAGCTGGATACTTGCTTCCTGGGGGGGGTAGGGGATGGGGAGGGCACGGTTATTTAAACATGCTGTAGAACCTGGAGTGAGAAACATTATGTAAGAAACTCACATATGCAGGCCAAGGGGCAGAATAACTACCAACTTGTTTACACATTTCACCATGAGCCGATGGGGCTTGTTGTTACCTTAAGATAAGCGTAACAAGATCCTGCTTCTGAAATATGTTATATTGAGGATTACGTTTCCGAGTGGCAACGGATGACTGGGCAGTTCCTCTTACCTCACGGTTCTGTTCTGGTCGTTCCTGTACCATCAAGCCGTGCTGGATCGGAGGCTTGTTGCAGGAGCCGGCTCGGCTCCATTAACTATCTAAATCAGCATCATTACGTCGACTGCTATGATTCACTGTGAACCAAGAGTACAGTAGACACTGAAAGCAGACTATGCTGCACGAGCAGAAACAAACGCCATATTCAAATATCTGTCTGGATGCTCTGATACCAACTAAAATTTGTACGTAATGGGTGGAAGGAAAAAGCAGTTTTACGCCATAAGATTATTGTGTGGCTAGTGCCAGGAACCAAATGGTGGCAAGCTCAAAGATTTAAAGAGAGTGAAGTAACGAATGAGATGAGTCTGTCTGGTCTCAATCTTTTGGACTATAACAAAGGGTCTCACAAATGCTACAAGACTCTTTCCACCAATAGTTTAAGTGGCCCATCGTGTGTGCAATGGCATACGAAAACCTGATATGGATAATTTATTCAGAAGCACTCATGCAATCCACAAAAGAAGGCAAAGTGGCACATTGTGTGTGCAGTGGTATTCGAATACCAGATCTAGATAGTTAATTCAGAAGCACTCATGCAATCCACAAATCAATGCATATATGACACACAAAGAATGCAAGACATGTACAAATTCATCATATAAGTCAAACAGATTCAGAGACATATTGTACAAGACGCCCAGATTGCTACATAACTGGCTCTTAATGGAGAAAAAGAGCCTTATCCTGAGTCTGGGGCTCATAGCGTTGCCAGAGTTTGCGAGCTCGTGGGTTCTTTCAGACCAGTTGTATCAGACTTCAGATGGAAAATCCATAGTTGTTCCCTTCTGTACAGAAGGTTATGGAGATTGCCTCCCCGCATTGGAATGGCTATCTTTTCGATGATCGTCCACTGGAAATCTGCTGGGCCGTGTTGTTTAGCCACAAAATGTTCCATCAGTGCAGTAGGTTTCTTAATCAGTGCAGTAGGTTTCTTAGTGCGGATGCACGAACAGTGTTCTGCAAGTCTGATTTTCATGGGGCGGGTGGTCATACCCACGTAACGCAACCCACAGAGGATAGATGAGGTTCTTACTGTTAAAGTTGGTCAAAGATTTGAGTCCACGGGTAGTGCCATCCAATGTCGATGGTTGTAGTTCTTGATGTACTGGCACATGCACTGTATGCCCCGCAAGGAGAATGGATTGTTGGTTTTGCATGGTTCCACAAGGTGTTATGGTTGGTGCAACTTGTTTCCTTCTATCAGGGAATCCCGTAGGTTTTTTCCTCTTCTTATGGCAAATCTGGGCTTCTCCAGATTTGTTTCTCTTAGATTAAGGATGGGCTAAAGTTTCAGAACTTCCTTTTTAAATTAGTTTGTCAGGGGCGAGAAGCTAAGGACTGCCGTTATTTTGTCATCTTGTTCCTTTCGTTTTGTATGTTGTTCAAGTGTGGCATCTCTCGGGATGTTTTTTGCTCTTTTTCTTGCCTGTTTGATGATTCGTTTGGGATATCCACGGTCCTGGAATTTGCGGGCTAATTGGCCTGATTGTCTTTCGTAATCCCAAAGGTTCGAGCAGTTTCTACTATATCTGAGAAACTGCCCAAATGGTAAGTTGTTTCTCAGGCTTGTAGGATGATAGCTTGAGAAGGTTACGAGAGAATTTCTATCTGTAGATTTGTTGTACACCAGTATTGTGACTTGGTTATTTCTTATTTCTACTTTGAGAACTAGAACATTTATAGAGGTCCGGCTATATGTCTCTGTGAATGTCAGGAAATTATTTTGATCATTCAGCCATGACATGAAGGAGGCCAGCACAAAACACAAAAAAAAGACTCTGGGGTAAGTTTACCGGCTCTGAGATTCATCCCCATTAAGTAGCTTACATATGTTTCTCAACAACAGGAATCTCAAGCGCCTATGTGTTGTATTCCCTTGAAGTCAGTGACCTTACAAGCTACTAACTTGCAGCAATTTCATGACTACTCAAAATCATTCATTATACCAAAAACATTTTTTTGAAAAAAATAATTCAAATTTATTAAGTCATATAGACAGTATTATACTAAAAAAACATTAACCAATTCTTTAAAACAGGTCTACATCAGGTAGAAATGTGATCCCTAAATTTTTGATGTTATTTCCTAAGATAACAAACACAATCATACTTGTGAAACATTCAAGAGTGTTTAAAAAAACCTCAAAATAGTGGTTGTGTGATCATGAAAAACAACAACTTCAATTCTGCAGTCAGGTGTAACTAAGCGACTCCCTTGTTTCATTGATAAATCGCCAACAGTACTGAATAGACTTATTCTTTGAATCCTATTGGAGTTGCCATTAGCTTCTAGAAAAGCTATTTTGCAAGAAATCACAACACTGTTAATTATACAGAGTTCTAATGCCCGACATGTTTCGTTCTGTCATCATAATTCTGTTATTAGCGAGAACTTCTTCAGGGGAAACTTGACACAGCAGATAAAAAGTGTGGCCCCAAGATTATTATTCCTAAAAGGTTCCACGGCTTCAAGGTCTCCTCAACTTCTAGGGATAACACATACAGTACAGCTATTAGTAACGCTGTCAATAATGTGGCCCAAGTCATGAATTGTAAGTCTTCAAAACGGCTTACCGTCAGAATGTGGCTTAATCCATCATCCTTCGGTTAGGTAGAAGTGTCTTTTAAATCTGCCAAAACACCTCACCGTGTAGAGATTTGTATTTATTGTATTTTGTCTCCTAACAGTCTTCAACGCACACTAATTACTTTTGCTTACCCTGGTCACTTGGGAGCAGGATTTAGTACTAGTAGATTCACTTCACTACTTGTCAGTAATACATCTCATCCATAACTACGTTCCAATTCTGAAAAACCTTAGTATGAAGTAAGATGGCTGCATAACCAAACATTGCTTACATTGGTGGTGGCTTGCTACTATTCAATCTGTGACAACTAACTCCTATTGAACAGTTCTAATTTGCATAAATTACCAGTAACTAACTTGATTGACGTTGAGACCACTGCACTCGCGCTCCATTAGGTTCTTTAAATACCGCCAAAGTCAAATTACGTCTGCATCCGTGTGTGCTCATGTAGCCATTTAGTGATGCTCTAGCCTTCTCAAAATCTTGTTGGCACTCTAAACATAAAAAGGCGATACAAGAACCTGGTTGTGTACCAATTTTTCTTAAGGCTTGCCCGTGCTGTTGAACTCACTATTGTCATTCAGTACAGTGCAGAGGCATATCAATAGTTCTGTGAGATGGTAAAACCATTGTCATGAACTAGGAGACATTCGGATTCCAACCCACGTTGGTTACAGTCGTACTCTATGAGTTGGCAACACACGGTTTATTGAAAAATAGCCCTTACATTTGCACAGATTTTTAATGTCATTTAACACTGTATCGCAAATAGTGGCCATGCGTACTAAGAGACTGGTTGTCTCGAATGGTAATTCTTCTTATAAGTGCAGATACACACTAGTGTTACATTTAGTCACTCGTACCTTACCTGCAGTAAGAATTCTTCTCACTTCTACGGACGTCTGGCGTTCGAGTCGGCAATAGCTGCTAGGCTCAAAATGACTTGTGCTGACTCTGGTTAAACGGCGGCGGAATCCTTGCTATTGAACGTGAAGGCAGCAAGAACGTGCACTTGGATCATGTGACCATTCTGACTAAAGCTTTTTTTGTAAAAATGAACACCCGTGTCACAGCTGCAGTTTCGCTATAATTCACGTCGCTGAGGAGAAATACTGATGTTTACTGTAAGTCCTGTTTAGTAAACATACAATTATCTCTTATTAGCTAGTTAGCAAAACAGGGTGTTTTACTAGTGTTGAAGTTAGTCACAAAATAAAAGATACCCGGGCTCGGGTTTAATTTAATTTCTCATGCTGCTAACTGACATTACAAAACCAGGTTTGATGATAGCATTTACTATACAACAGCTTACCTTTTTTTGTTTTTACAATTCACAAAGCGCTGTATTCAGATGTGTTAAAACTTCACTATTCTGCTCAAATACCTTATTCATTTTTATACAAGATTGTGCCTCTCAACCTGCTCGTTGAGTCCTGTGTTAGCTGTGTCACAGAGAAAAATCAATCATTGTTCTTTCGCATATAAGGTTCTTCTTGTAGATTCTCTTTGTGAAACTGATGGGATATGCATTAACACTGTCCATTTTAGATCTTTGCTCGTATGGTCTGCCATCGTAAAATGATTTCCTAGTGGAGCTAGTAACACTTTCTTCTTAATGCAAATTCTGAAATTCTAATCTTAATTTTACGTGTGGTCATCCTTATATACATTTTCTGACACGGACACCATATAGCATAAACTACACTGCTTGTATTGCAGTTTGTAAATTTACGTTGAACCCAAGGACGTGCTAGCCCTAGGTCTACTTCTGTATTCTTCCTTGTAAGTCCACAGTTAACACAGTGACCACATGGTGAATGCCCTGTAATTCTCGGCATACCACATTGTTCACTTACACTTTTTACAGTTTGGGGCGCTTTAGTAATATCATTTTTAGTTAACAAATCCTTTAAATTGGCACCTCTTGGACTTCAAGATGGCACCTGGTGTGAGAGGACATGCGTGAACTCTCTCCCCGGGCCAGAAACATAAGCATGCCAGTGAGCGATCCGTGATGTAGTAGGCATCGCATGCAGCAATCCAGTACCTCTGGGAGAGCAGGCAGCACTGGGCAGCTTCCCACCGACGTCCCAAGGGAGAAATTCTGTGTTGGAGGCGGCCCAAGTTCCGGAGCTCCGCAGGCCGAGAATGCGGGGACTTGCGTAGCCTACCCCTGGGCGGAGTTGGAGGGAAGCGGCGATAGCGCAGCGGCCGAGGACCAGAAGGCGGCAGTAGAAGGGGCCCTTGGCGGCTGGGAGCAGCTGGTCCTGTTGGGCTTGTGGCAGCCCCCCCCGTGTGACACCCCTGCAGCGGGGCACCGAAGCATCAGCATCGGCTCTGGCCCAGTTCAGGATGGGCACCCGCTGAGCAGTTCCCAGTGCCCATCAGGCAAGTGCGGTCTGGCGGCGCCGGGTCGGGGGGAGATCGGGGTTGGTGAAAGCCGCGCAGCGTGATGTGAGCGCCCCCCCAGCCACGGCATATCGGCAGCATAGAGCCAGGCATCGGGTGAGGCACAGGGCCAACCTTCCCCAAGGACGACTGAAGTGCGGATTCTCAGACGCCCATGCGATGAGCCCGGGGCCCGGGTGAAGCATAATTCAAGGCTCCTTGGGGGCTTCGGGAAGCATCGGGAGCGGATCCCTCCCCCCATAAGGGGCACCGGCAGCGGTGGCACTTGCAAGTTAAAGAGTGCCTTGTGGAGCTGTAGCCCACTCTTTCTACACACCGGACTGACTTAAACACATCTGCAGGAGGGGGGCCTCCAGCAAGATTGCATCGGTGTAGTGGTGTCACCAGCAGTTAAGGGACCCTACTAAGTCATCGGTGTGAGGATTTCCGCTAGCACCTATACAAGCTCCAGAGAGGTGGCCACATCTAAACTAAGCTGGACTCGTAGCAGCAGCAGGGCTTCAATGTCCAAGTCAAGAGCAAAGTCATAGCAGCAGACACCCCCCCCCCCCACAGCAGAGACAGCACAAATGTTTGAAGCAGCTTTGGGGCTCGGAGCCCACGAGCCCACCAAACAGAGAAGTAGCGGGCCCACTCAATAGCACAAGGCAAAAAATGGGGGACGACGCCCTGACTAAACAGGACATGCAATCCTGCTTCAAAGATCTGCAGAATCAATTCCTGATGTCTGTGCAGGAGCAATTCCGCACCTTGAAGGAAGATATGAGACAGTCCCTGCAGGAATTGAGAGAGGATCTAGCCAAGGTCGAGGAGAGAACAGACCCCCCTGGAAAGGACGGTCCAGCAAATGGAATATGAAGCAAAGAAGTTGGATGAGGCTTTAGAGCAGCTGGCGAGAGCGGCGCATAATCGTGAGCTCCAGTGTAAAGATCTTGAGAACAGGTCTTGTCATTCCAACATATGAATAAAAAACCTGCCGCAGTCTATCGTAGATAGCGACCTCCGGATGTTTGTCTCCCAGCTGTTTGCAGAAGTCCTAGGTGAAGATTCTGATCCCCAGATAGGAATAGACAGAATTCACACAGGGTGGGCCCTAAGCGCTTGCCAGAGCCAGGAGCTAGACCCCGAGACATCTTGGTAGCGCTGTCAAACTATTCCCAAAAGGAACAGATAATGAGAAGAGCACGACACTCCGTCCGAGTCACTGTCAACGGTCACAAGGTCCAACTATATCAAGACCTTGCACAAGTGACTCTCTTGAAGAGAAGACAAATGGGCCCGGTAGTTCAACATCTTAATGCCAAACAGATCAAATATAGTGGACCTTCCCATTTGGCCTTCTCTTCATGTGGGAGGGGTCGCAACAAAGAATTGTGACGTGTGAGGAGGGGGAGCAGTTGCTGGGCATATCGCAGGAGCGCGGTGAGGACCCGAGGTGAGCGAGGGAGAACCCACAGGGCCCGAAAATTATAGATGGCTGGAGGACTGCCGAGAAGAAAAACAGGGGAAGGAAGAGGCAATGAGCATACAAGCCTGGCTCTCTTGTGAATCCCAAAGTCTGCACCAGGGACCCTGTGCAGGGAGAAGAAGGGATGAGCTGCAAGAGTGGGGGTAGAGAGAGACTAAAGAAGATAGCCGGATCACAACTACGTAGGCGGCCCGGTAAGAGCAAAACTTGGTCCATAGAGAGGTCAAAAGCAGGGTTTAGGAGCCCTTGCACAATGTACATGATAAATGGTAGGGGCATTGAGCAAGGGGCATTACGCTCCGATGCTGTTAGAAACCAGGCCCCCACTCAGGTGGGAAGGGCAGGAGGGGGTGATGTTAAGGGGGAAGACACTGAGGGTGGCGTATTATTGGGATGGCAGTTCAAGACCCGAAGGACACCAACTGAGAAAAAGGACTCCACATGGATAGAACTAAAGTAAGGGGGATCAAGATCCTGACGCATAACGTGCGGGGTATGAATACACCAATCAAGCGGAAGAAGCTCGAGAGACAAGCCTGGAGAGAGGATGCAAGGATACTAATGTACCAAGAAACGTATGTAAGGAGAAAAGACAAAGCTAAAATTAGAATTAGAGGTGCATCCCAAGTGTACCAGGCAAATGCGGAAGAGGAAAGAGCTGGGATTCTCATAGCCGTTCAGGATAGTCTTGAGGCAAAGGTACAGAACATCCTGGCGGACAAGGAAGGGTGGTTTCTTTTTCCAAACGTCCTAATCGAGGGAACAAGACTCGCCCTAGTGTCAGTTTATGCCCTGAACTCCGGGCAAGACAGTTTTTTGAGGGCAACCCTGGCAGCACTGGAAAACTTTGCGACAGGCGAGATTATTCGGGTGGCGACTTAAATTTGGCATGGAACCCTGTGAAAGATCGGAGCTCTGGGGTAAGACCAGACACGCAATCCCCATCTAGGGCTCTGGAAACGATGATGGATGCGTTGGCATTACACGATGTCTGGCGTTGTAAGAGAGGCGATGCCTAAGGATTTACCCATTACTCCCATGTCCACAATTCGCAATCTAGGATTGATTATGTCTGGGCCTCCACGCCGATATTGGGGAAAATTGAGGACATCAATGTGGGTCCAATCACGCTATCAGACCACGCCCCATTGGTAACATCGCTGACAATCGCCAACAACAAAGGGAAAATGTGGGCTTGGAAATTCCTGAATGCCATACTGCAAGATCAGATATTAGTGGAAACGGTCAGAGAGAAAATAGCTCTGTTCTTCGTGGAGAATGACACAGGCGAGACCACTAAGGCCACAGTATGGGATGCCTTCAAAGCAGTCTTAAGGGGAGAAATCATAGCGGTGAAATCAAATCAAGATAGGCAGCGGTTAAAATTAGAAGAGGACATAGAATCGAAGATTAGAGACACTCAAAAAGAGTTGATGACCCAACCAACAAGGAAACTAAAGACGTCCCTGAAACTTCTACAGAAGCAGCATGCACTATTGCAGAACAGGAAAACTGAAGTGGCGCTTCTCCGGGTGAAACAGAGGTACTACATTAGCGCCAATAGAGCGGACAAATTGCTAGCTAGGCAACTTCAGGATAAAGTGCGGAGGATGGCAGCTGTACAATTAACAGATGAAAATGGGCAAACACACTCGGCTAATGAGAAAACGGGAGAGATAATGGCAGGCTACTGCCAAGTTTTATACAAATCAGAAGGCCCTCAAAAGTTAGTGCAGGAGCGGTTCCTAGAAGACATCCCCATACCTCGAATTTCGGAGGTGGACAGAGACCTCCTGGACAGAGAAATACAAGTAAGAGGTCTCTCAAGCGATAAGAAAGCTGCCAAAAGGGAAGGCGCCGGGCCCAGATGGCTACACGGACTCCTTTTACAAGAAGTTCAGGGATCTCTTGGCTCCCAAACTAGCAGAGCTCTTTAACAGCTTTAGGGAGACAGGAGTGACAACCAAGTCGATGAATGATGCCAAATTTGTAGTATTTCCGAAACCAGGGAAGGATCCGGCTCTTCCAGACCTATGGCTTTGATGAATGTCGATGGGAAGTTGTATGCCAAAATCCTGGCGAATAGACTGTCTGGACTTCTCCCATCGCTGGTGGGTATGGATCAGTTTGGTTTTGTCCCAGGGAGACAGACGGCCAACAACACCCGTAGGGTGTGCCATATCATAAAAAAGGTTGAGCACACTGGGACCCCGACTATCAGTCATAATTGACGCCGAAAAGGCATTCGACAGGGTCACTGCTTTTTTCCACAATGCAGCGTATGGGATTTGGTCATCAATATCGGAGAATGGTTCAGGCTAATTATAAATGTCCCTCGATAAGAGTAGCCTTGAATGGAATACTCTCATCACAGATCTCCTTGTCTAGAGGGACAAAGCAGGGGTGCCCTCTCTCCCCGCTTCTGTACGCCTTGTTTTTAGAGCCCTTGTTAATCGAAATCAGGGAATCCCAATGAGTAAGGGGAGTGATGATGGGACGAGTGGAACACAAGGTGATGGCGTTTGCCGACGGCATGCTCCTAGCCCTGACAACACCGGGAACGTCCCTCCCAGCCCCCCTCCTAGAACTGGATGAGTTTGGAGCGGCCTCGGGCCTGAAGATCAACAGGAGCAAATCGGAAATACTGAATCTGACGGTGGACCCGCAACTCGTGACCAATTTGGCACAACCAACCAGTCTGAAGATAGCACGCCAAGAAGTTGCCTACTTGGGAGTTAAACTGACTTCCTCAATCAAGAAAATGTATGGGGCCAACTATCCCCCATTACTACATTGTCTGAAGCAAGATCGGTCTAAATGGAATCCACTGAACATCTCTTGGTGGGGCAGGCAAGTGGCCACGAAGATGACAGTCCTCCCAAAACTGCTATACTACTTTCAAACGCTCCCAATACAAATCCCAAGAACTTTCTTCGAAGTGCTGAACAAGATGGTGATGGCGTATATCTGGCAAGGCAGGAAACCTCGAGTGGCAATGGAAAACCTCACGACCAGCAGAGAAGATGGAGGGCTGGCGTTCCCGCACTTCAGAAGGTATTATTAGGCGGCGCAATTGAGGATGGTCAAGCAGTGCGTGGATCAGTCCCCTCGAAACCAGTGGGTGTGCCAGGACATTGCAGTGGCGGGAGGTCCCTTGTCCAACTTGATGTGGGATCATAGGAAGTACAGACGCACAAATATGATCATCAGTGAGGTAATGGGAGCAGGCTAGGAGGCTTGGGATGGGGCATTATCTAGGGAGCTCCTAACTTCAATGCCGTCTCCATTCACACCACTGTTTGACAACCCGGAGTTTCCCCCTGGACTGCAAAGTCAGGCTTTCGCTAGCTGGACAGAAGCAGGTTGCATCATCATCAAAGATATGTACATGGGCCAAAGAGTGAGGTCCTTTCAAGAACGTAGGCAGGACATGGGGTGCAAGCTAAATGACTATTATCGATATACGCAGCTCCTTCATTGGCTCCAGCGGCCCGACATCAAAGAGGCGGCCACCAGGCAACTCACAAGTTTTGAAACCTTCATGACAACCGACCCAGGAACACGGAAGCTGATCACAAACCTTTACGCCCACTTGAGTTTGCAGGGCGAGGACGTAGTTTGGCGTTACATGAAGAAGTGGGAAGAGACTCTGGGGGAAACAATAACCAGGGTCCAATGGCGGGACTTGTGAAAAAAGCTCCTGAAATTAGCCCGCTCCATTCAACTAAGGGAAATGTGGCAGAAGGTAATACTGCAATGGCACTATGTACCAACGAAACTACACGCTATGTTTCCCACAGTCAGCAAATTATGCTGGCGCGGATGCCCGGAGAAAGGTAATTGGCACCATACGTGGTGGAGCTGCCCGAAGATTAAATCATTCTGGCAAGACGTAATAGAACAAGTCAACGCTATGAACCGGTGTCAGACAGCCTAATGCCAAGGACATGGCTTTTGGGCATGTGGGACTTGAAGCAAAGGGCTCACTCGAAAAATGAGCAGAGGGGAGTCATGACCATGGTCACTGCAGCTTGGCTGACAATAGCCCAGCATTGGAAAGAACCTCAACCACTGTCCATGCATGACTGGCTTATAAATGTATGGGGGTTTGTGGCAATGGAATGGGCGATATATACATTGCAGGGTGATCACGAGGCATTCTGATCAGACTGGGGTAGTGTTCTCGCATATCTGCAAAGTGACTTTATGATTCAATGGTATCCTCACTATATCAGGATCCTAGACATGTTAGAAAGGAGGGTGGAGGGATGGACCCCCTAATGTGCATAGTTGGAAAATAGTGGGTCACTGCATATGAACTGCCATGGGTCACCTAAAGGGTCTGGGGAGGGCGGGAAGGGGGGGTTGGTTATTCGAGGGAGTTGTTTGTTGTTGAAAATCAATATAGATATGGTTAAAAATAAATTGCTGCCACTTTTGAATGAACATAATGGTGGTTCTAACGGGCATTCTCCATTCTTTAGAATGTCCCAGAGTGCCTTAATCGTCTTGTTAATCTGATTGGACATCGGAGTGAAGGTACTAACAAAGACAATCCCCTTCTTATCTTGTGACTTGTCCTGGTATTCCAATAGTGATTCACGGTTGTTGTGCATCGCTCTTTTAAGAGCTTTTTTTAACTATTAGGATAGTTCCTTGCTTCCAGTTTGGAACTCAATTCATGTGCTTCTGTAAGGAAAATAGTTTTGGTAGAGCTGTTTCACTTCAAGCGCAATAATTGCCCTATCGGAAAGGTTTTCTCTCGTATGGCGAGGGTGGCAACTTCCAAAGGTCAAAAGAGAATTGCGATCAGTAGCCTTATGGAATGGTTTCACTTGGAAGATATTCCGTTCGGTGTCAACCCATATAGAGACGTCCAGAAAATGAATTTCTTTATTACTCTGAGTGTGTGTAAATTTCAGAAATGGATTCTGACTGTTGATCCATAACAAACTCTTGTAACTCGCCTTCTGTGCCATCCCATATTATAATATATCATCAATATAGCGTCGCCAAAAACTCAACATGGAAAAGAAGTGATTCGACGCACTATAGATTTTCTGTAGTTCGAGATTCGACATAAATCTTGGCCGCTAATGCGGCTACTGATGAGCCCATAGCTGTGCCATGGATCTGTTGGTATAACTGGTTATTAAAACTCAAATAGTTTTCAGTTAATGCCATCTCGGCACACCATAAAATGAAACTATTCTGTGTTGTTCCTTCTGTCCTCTTAGAAAGTAATAATTCTTCTAGAACGTGTAATGTTTCAAGTTGTGGTATACAGGTGTACAATTAAACTATATCCAGGCTAACCAGTAGTTGCCTTGCTGGATCGAAAGACATGTCTTCAACCATGTTAATTACTTCAGTTGTATCTTCTATAAAAGAATACATGTTGGATACAAACGGTTTAAGGTATTTATCGGCAAACTTGGAAAGGGGCTCAAGCAGTGACCCAGGACCTGATACTATTGGGCGGCCTGGAGGTTCAACCAACGATTTGTGAATCTTCGGAAGAATGTAAAATTTAGGTACGGTAGGTTTTTCAACCACAAGATATGTTTGTTCTTGTTGACATATCCATCCTCGTGAAGTTGCTTTTTCAACTTTTGTAGTAATCAAACGTGTAAGTCTACTTATCGGATCTTGAGCTATTAGTTTGTAAAAAGCTTTATCTTTCAATTGTCTTTCATATTCTTTAATGTATGCGTCTCGATTAAGCATAACAATGGCTCCTCTGTCTGCTTTACGCAGAATTATGTCTGGAATGTTTGCCAAGCTTTTCACCGCATTCCTTTCTTTGGTACTCATATTTTGAAAAGAGTATCGTGGGATCTGTTGCTCCAGTTGTTTCAGGTCTTTCCATACTCTTTTCGCAAATACCACTGCTTCTGGGGTGTAACTATTTGTTGGTGGATTAAAGGTAGATTTAGCATGTAAACCACTTTTATTATTTTGTTGGTCATATTTTTGGTGTTGGAAAAATTGTTGCAAGTGTATTTTCCGCATCAGTTGTTCTACCTCTATTCTTGTCTTAAATTTATCGTACCTAACAGTAGGTACGAACCCGAAACCTTTATTCAGCACGGTCACTTGTTCTGAACTTGGATTATAAGAAGAGAGGTTAAATAGTAAGGATGTGTGCTGCGAGTCTGTCTTGGAGCATAGTCCCAGTCGTCTATCATCAGGCGTTGTTCTAAAAAAACCTTGTTGGAATTGAGCTGGTGGACTATTAGTAGTAGCTGGATTACCTTAAAAAAAAGTTACCCCTCATCCGAGGGTTACGATTATTCCTTCTTTGGTTACAGCCACAGCCACGATTGCGGTTACCTCTCTGTCCTCTAAGTTGGAGTGGGTTACTAGTATTAGAGCCATCTGAGCTAAAGGAGGTATTACTGAATCTCACTTGCTGTGAACGATTCTGTTGTCCTTGCTGATTTTGTCTGAATGGGTCATACCCTTCTTTAGTGTACTTGAAGGTTTTCTCATGTGAGAACTGGAGAAGATCTTTTTTTCATCCTTCCGATCCGATCTTGCGTACAATAATCCTTAAATTCTGTAATTACTTTCATAATCTCCTGTAGTCGCTTTTTAGAAGTTTCTAAAGGGAAGAGTTTCTTGATTTACTCTTCTATTTTTTCTAGATCTACTGAGATCTTCAATGTCATCTCTCGGCAGTATCAATGATCAGAATGGTCCAATCACGTCTGCATTTATTGGCTATATAGCTCCACTGGACAACAACATTTTTGTTGTCCAAAAACAAGCGCAGTTCGTTTCCGACTACTAGGTCCTGTGATAGGATCCCGGATCTTAAGTATTCGATCATGATCGAGCCGCAACGCTCGGTCCGGATAATCTTTTCTTAAGTTGTTACAATTCGTCCCAATTACTCAAGATTGGCTACGAAAGACCCATCTCCCTCATCTGAGAACAGTGTGGATTGAGGTAAAGTTCAAGAACATATTTGTCATCATAACTTTTTGTACATTCTACTGCCATGATAATGTAGAACAGATCTTGTACTAGAATGACCTGGTATACAAAGACAGGTGAAAGTATCACGCTTAATTAGACACAGGTAACTAACCTCTAAGAAACACTGAGAACTGAGTGGCCGAATTGTGTATAATGATTTTTTAACACGCTAACAGCCTACCAAAAATTTGTCTTAAAGGCATCACCTGCGCAAAACACCACAAAACACAAAAAAAGACTCTGGGGTAAGTTTACCAGCTCTGAGATTCATCCCCATTAAGTAGCTTATGTATGTTTGTCAACAACAGGAATCTCAAGCGCCTATGTGTTGTATTCCCTTGAAGTCAAGCTACTAACTCGCAGCAATTTTATGACTACTCAAAAACATTCATTGGCCCTCATTACGACCCTGGCGGAAATCGAAAAACGATGGCGGAAATGCAATACCGCCATCGAATAGCGCTCGGTGCGACTATGACCCGTCACCGCAAAGTACGAAGCCATTAGCGACACCGTAGTGAACGCCAACGCTAACTGCACCAAGCACGCGCGCGCGCGCCATGCCAAACCGCAAACACCACCATGGTGCAACGGTACGCCAATTCCGACCCTAGCGGACATGTACCTAACGCCATCAGGCATGGCGTAATGTACCATTCCGCCATGGCGAGAAGTACGGCATCGCGAATCAACCGTAAACGGCCCCACTGAGTGCCTGTACACCGCTCCCTGCCCACAAAGTACAACCCCCCGTAGGTGCAATGAAGTCACAATGCAACCATTGAAATGTACAAGTCACCCATGCATGCCAACGAACAAAAGAAACACAAGAGGGGCCAATGGGAGCTGCAGGGCACAGATGGCACGAATACAGAAGCAATCCCAATGGACATGACCACAGTCCCCCACCAAGAAACACACGCAAACACAGGCACCTGTGACCAGCAATATTCCGATAATCACATCATTCCACCAGTCCACCTGGCTGACCGGCATCTGTTACACAAAACCCAATCCCCCGCCCCTGAGCATGACAACATTCAAACTGTCATATAGGCAGCCCCCATCCCTGACCTCACGGGCTCAGTAGGCAAACGCGCCCAGTACAGTACCACGCAACTAAACCCCGAAGCTGGAACCCAATGCAGATCTCCTCACAATACATCGCCCCCCAAATAGGCATATGCCACATCACTTGCAAAGAAAAACGCTACACGGGCCAAATCAGAATAGAAATTTATGCACATCAAAGTCACCAAGCCCATACAGCCATCAGGCCATGAACTTCAAAACACTAATCACCATTGTGGGCTGCATCCGCAAGAAATGACCAGCCACTACTTGTGTGTCGCCCTGTTCCCCCATGGTACACAGAGCCACATTCACGTACGAAAAGGCAACATGGAAGCGCACAGAGCCGCAGGGCCGTCCCAATGGGGAGGCACTAGTCCAGCTGAAAGGCCGAAATGTTGCTCCGAGCCACCAGTACTGCGTAAGGGCATGTGGGCCATTGGCGATCGTCCCATAAGATCGTAATGCTGCTCCACTGATTAACACGAAGCAGCAGGTGTCGGGAGTAAAATCCATCTGCAGGAGTGGCATACAGATGGCAGTGGCAAAAGGGGAGGAGATACCTGTCAACCAAAAGAAAAGAAAAAGAACAGAATGGCCATCAGAACCACATTCGAACAACTCACTTCAATGATCACACGAAATCCACAGCCATATGCATGCTAGCCCACTCAAAAGGATCATCACCACCCCAAAACCACTTGCGACTCATAAACATCTATATCGAGGTGCAAACACCATCACAAACGAGTGTACCTGTGCATGCGTCTGTCAAAACAGAATCCATCAGATGGGAATGTTAACGTGCATGGACACAAGTGTCTGAGTGCGCCTCGAGACAGGGAGGGCTCAACAAGGCCAGATAGACGATGGTCCCACTATGGCAGCCCTGCATCACATAGCGTAGGGGAGGCGGATAGATCCCAAGAAGCCCTGTACATGGCAAACTCTGTATCAAATCACCTGCCCATGCATCCATTCATCATTCCCTCATCCCGGGATCAAAACGCCTGAATAATTACTCACATAACATTAGAAACATCCATTGAGTCTGTGCGTTATGCAGCCTGCAAAATCCACAGTGCCCCAGCCCGTAATTCCAGTGTTGTGAAGTAACATGTATTTGGGAACGGCCGGCCTCATCGCCCACGTAGCTATTGCGCATCCCAAACTATTCATATCAATCATTGCTCCCTCGCCATGGGCCCTGTCTCAAGGACATTGAACAATAGAACGTTATATTTGCAGTCAGACCTGTGGGCATCTCCTCGCCGCTAGCTGGAAACCGAAAGCGCCGCCCTTCGAATTCCTCATTTGCAACACCACGTCGGAAAGGCATCTGTGGCCGTTTGAAATCACTAATTATTCCATCGAGTGCGGCTGTGTGTGAAAATGGCAACTGCCTTCACCCACGAATGGGACGCCCCGCCCGTCGTTGCAACTCGGTACAGTGATGCATGAGGGCCCACCGTTACTCGAGTACTACGTTCCACTGACCCTTCACAAGTCTGTTCGCGACTGCACAGATAGTATGGGAAACAATGGGACCACAGCAGAATGAACATATCAATCCAATCTTACACGGCCATCGGGTACAAATACATGATAGCAATAGCAAGATACCATTCACCGAATTGCAGCGTTGTGCGCGTGACGTGCTCGGCCAAAGGGGAGAGCAGTTTGCACAGGTGGAATGAATCACCACAGGTGGAGGCCATACAGCCTGAAAACACATAAATTGCACAGCCAGTCTCCTCCCACAACCACACCGAAATGCTACCGGCAGGACTCGCGATGTTGGCCCTGGGGGACCTGATAGCACTGCAAGTGCTCCAACTCCAAGAAGAAGACGAACACCAACTACAACCAGCCGCACGGAGGAGACGCAGGAGGAGGAGGAGGCCAAGGCAGGGCCAGCAAGGCCCACCAGCACAGCCACTACCACCACGCAGGCAGCCCGCAATACCACGCCTCCGAGCCCATCCGTTCAACCTCACTGATGAGCAGATCCACACCCTCTACCGTCTGGACCGGGACACCATAGCCGCCATTGTGGACATGACACAGGCTGACCTTGTCAGCATGATAGATAGCCCAACCGCCATCCCACCCCTACTGAAGGTGGTGTCTGTACTCCACTTCCTGGCCACAGGCACCTACCAGCACACAGTCGGACAGTTGCATGGCATTTCTCAGCCACTGTTCTCACGGACACTATTGCAAGTGCTCGATGCCCTCCTGCAGCACGCAGACGACTACATCTCCCTACCACGCTTGGAGCAGGAAATTACAAACACGAAAGTGGGATTCCATGCACTTGCCGGCATACCGGGTTGCATTGGTGCCATCGACTGCACCCATGTTGAATTGGTCGTCCCACATGCCATGGAGGCCCAGTACCGCAACCGAAAACAATTTCATTCCCTGAATGTACAAATGGTGTGTGACTCCAACAGGATCATTACACATTGTTGTGCCCGATTCCCTGGATCAACCCATGATTCTATGGTCTTGAGGAACTCTACAATACCACGCTACATGGAGCGACACGCAGGGAACAGATCCTGGCTACTCGGTGAGTCTCATTACATGCATGATGATGTGGGGTATGTGAATTGCCAATGACCTGGCAGGAAGGGGGGGGGGGTGTGCGTACGTATCAATGGCATTCCACATCATACGTTTCTCGTCCACATACAGGTGATGCTGGATATCCACTGAAGAGATGGCTCCTCACACCAGTCCGGAACCCACGGGACCAGCATGAGGAGGACTACAACCATGCCCACTCACGTACCCGTGTAGTCATAGAACAGGCATTCGGCCTACTGAAGGGCCGTTTCCGCTGCCTCAGCAGGTCTGGCGGGGCACTCCTGTACCGCCATGAGAAGGTTGCAAAGATGGTGATGGCATGTGTCATGCTCCACAACATGTGCGTACGTAGAAATGTGCCCATGCCCCCTGACGCAGAACTGCAAGCACCTGAAGATGGTTATGATGAGGGTGGGGATGTGGCAGCACCTCATGGAGTCTGCGAGGCACCGGAGGCCCGTGACATTCGTCAGCATCTCATTGATGTATGCTTCTAGCACTCACGCCTGGTGGCTGATACATGGACACGGGACTCGTGGCACTGCGTGTGTCTGGGACATGCACAACATGGACTGTACGCCTATGATGGCCTAGTACACAAAGATCAATGTCCACACATCTCATTGGTTGATCGTGCACTTTTAATGGCATATGTGATGTCATGTTGAACACCCTTTCGACCCGCCACCCAAGTGAGCCCAACACACCCCCTCCACCCTCCTACCTCCCCTCCGAACACCAGTGTCCAAAGATGCTCATTGTCAGTGGGCTGTCGCTATTGCATGCCCCCTCTGCGGGTATCAGGGGCACCCCTGCCTGTGGAGCGCAGGTTCCTCCCAGATCTACGTTGGGGGCTGCCCTGGACGGAACTTGCAACGGATGATGTGTCTGCCTGCTCACGTCCATGCATGTCCCTAAGGGTTTGCGAGAGCTCAGTGAGCACACGGCGCACTGCGGCAAGTTCGGCACATACGTCCTTGGCCGTCGCATGCAGTTCCCCCCTGAGGCTCTCGGTGCTACTCTCCATTTGGACTCTCAGGCTCTCGGTGCTACTCTCCATTTGGACTCTCAGGCTCTCGGTGCTACTCTCCATTTGGACTCTCAGGCTCTCGGTGCTACTCTCGATTTGTGCCCTAAGTGTCTCAGTTGATGTTTCTATGTCTGCCTTAGTGCCCCCACATTCATCGGCATGGTCCTTGAGGAGCGTGGCCAGTTGCTGCTGTTGTTCGATCAACTGGTCGAGGGACTGTTGCCTCTGCTGGGCCATGGCCATTTGCGGGGGTGTCACAGAGGGGCTGTTGTCCTCATGTTGCCTTGCCACAGGGCTTGTGGGGGATGGCCAGTCGTCGTCTTGTGGGTGCCCCTGCGTGGTATCCTCATGTTGTACGGGATGGGACAGACAGGGGGATTGGGACAGGTCATGGATGGATCTGACTTC
Organism: Ambystoma mexicanum; assembly: GCF_040938575.1. Classification (NCBI taxonomy): domain Eukaryota; kingdom Metazoa; phylum Chordata; class Amphibia; order Caudata; family Ambystomatidae; genus Ambystoma; species Ambystoma mexicanum. Next base: position 916,140,120 of record NC_090926.1, on the reverse strand, counting down.
GGCATCCCCGTTTTCTGTGTCCGAGCATGCTGCCATCAATGGGGTGTCACCTATGGTGCTGCTGCCACCAGAGGCAGTGCCTTCTGTGGCATCCATTGGGGGAACCTGTGGTGGTGGTGTTGTGGGCATGCTGGCTGCTGGGGTGCCTGTTGATGTTCCCTTCTCTGTGCTGCCACCTGATTTGTGCTGCTGCCGTGTCTTGATGCGTGCAGCTGAGGTGGAGGGTCTCTGGCCGTTGGTCTTGGCCCTCTTTGCAGGTGTGCTGGTAGGGGTGTCCTGTAGCTCGTCGTTTGGATCGGACCCTGTGGTGGAGTAAAGGAGGGCGAGGGTTATTGATGGGTCTGTGGGAATTGGAATGGCATTGTATCACATGCATTGGGGTGGTACCTGAGGGTGATTTGGGTCGGGGCCTTGGAGGTGCTTTGATTTGTGTGTGGAGTGAGGGTGCAGTTGTTTGGCAGCCTGCAGTTAGGGTGTGCCTGCTGCACGTGTAGTGCGTGTATTTGGGGTTTTTAATTATTTATGTATTTATTGTGGGTTTTAACGTGCGCTATCAGGCCGATGTGTGTGGGCGTTCTCCTGGACATGTGTTTCTGTTGCACTATGTGGACGCATGGTACTTCACATGGATGGACTGTGTGGATTTGGCATTGTTTTATCTGGCCCACCTACCTGAATCTTCGGATGTCTGCACTCCTTTCTCCATCCCTCCGACTCCCTCTATGCTCTCCATTCCGATGGTGGAGGCACAGATTTCTTCCCAGGGGGTCAACTTGATGGGTGATTCAGGACCTCCCCCGGTGGCTGTGGCAATGTTGCGGTTGGCAGAGAGTATGCTGCGGACGCGTATCCGCAGGTCGTCCCATCGCTTGCGGCATTGCTGTGGGGTGCGGGGTGCGGTCCCCACCGCACTTACCCGCTGTGCCACCAGAGCCCATATGGCCTTCTTGTTTGCAAGTGCCGTCCTGGTCATTTGCGTGCAGAAGACGACGGCAGCATTCTCCTGGAGGGTCTCTGTTAGCACGGTGAGTTCCTCACGGGAGAAGTGGACCTGCCGCTTGCGGTCGCACGCTTTCTTCACTACTTTTCCCATTTTTCTTGGTTTCGCTAGGGTGGTTGACGGGTTGGGGTGTGTTTCAGGGTAGTGATTTTAGTGGTTGTGTGGTTTTAGTGTATTTATAGGTGTACGCCGGGATGTTTCCCGTTCCGGCCCCATGTTTTAACTTCCGTTTCCGTATATTTCCGGCCACCGTACTTTCCGGTAGGCGCACACTGCGGTGACCGCTAAGTGGGGTGGCGGTATTGCACCTAGGGCGCCATACGGCGGCGGTGTGGGCCGTTTTGGGGTCATTTCCGCCATCGCGGACTTTGCACTTCCGCCATGCCGTGGTGCTCGTGCCCGATGGGTCGGAATGGGCCGCACTTTGCTCCTTCGTGCAATGGCGGAAACGCTATTTACGCTGTGGCGCTCCGGTCAGTCGCTTTCCGCCAGGGTCGTAATGAGGGCCATTATAAGAAAAACAGTTTTTTGAAAAAAATAATTCAAATTTATTAAGTCATATAGACAGTATTATACTAAAAAAAACATTACCCAATTCTTTAAAACAGATCTACATCAGGTAGAAATGTGATCCCTAAATTCTTGATGTTATTTCCTAATATAACAAACACAATCATACATGAAGGAGGACAGATCTTGTTCATTTCCCTGAAAAATCATAAGGACATTGTCAATGTACCTTGACCAATAAAAACCACACTTGCAGAACACTGTTCGTGCATCCACACTAAGAAACTTACTGCACCGATGATGGAACATTTTGTGGCTAAACAACATGGCCGAGCAGATTTCCAATGGACTATCATCGAAAAGTTTGCCATTCCAATGCGGGGAGGCAATCTCCATAACCTTCTGTACAAAAGGGAACAACTATGGATTTTCCGTCTGAAGTCTGATACAGTTGGTCTGAATGAACCTACGGGTTGGCAAACTCTGGCAACGCTATGAGCCCCATGTGGATTGCATGAGTGCTTTTGAATGAATTATCTATATCAGGTTTTCGTATGGCATTGCACACACGATGGGCCACTTAAGACTAAGTGGAAAGGGTCTTGTAGCATTTGTGAGAAAAGATTGTGACCAGGCAGACTCATTTGTTACTCCACTATCTTTACATCTGTGAGCTTGCCACCTTTTGGTTCCTGGCACTAGTCACGCAATAATCTTATGGAGTAGACTGCTTTTTCCTTCCACCTATTACATACTAATTTTAGTTGGTATCAGAGCATCCAGACAGATACTCGAATATGGCATTCTTTTCTTCTTGCGCAGCATAGTCTGTTTTTAGTGTCTCTTGGCGCACCGTGAATCGTAGCAGTTGACGTAATGATGCCGATTTAGAAAGTTAATGGAGCCGAGCCGGCTCCTGCAACTAGGATCGATCCAGCATGGCTTGATGGTACTGGAACAGAACTGCGAGGTAAGAGGAACTGCCCAGTCATCTGTTGCCACTCGGAAACAGACAGTGCTGCTCCGGTATTCACGTAACTCTCAATACAACATATCAGTATCATGTTACGCTTATCTTTTTTTTAAAATACGTTTATTTTAAACCAAGGCAGGACAAATTATCAATGACATTACTTAAAGAACACACCAATGACAGTTCACTTTTAGATCATAGATCAAACCCCCCCCCCCAACCTCCAGCAGCCCTCCCCTAGTTCTCACGTTCCATGGGTACAGCCGAGGCCCCTGCAACTCAGATGGGTTCCCCATCCTTCAGGGCCCATCGTGCATTAAGCGGTTTGAATGTCAAAGCGGGGAAGCGCTGGTCATAATCCAACACCGGGGCCCAGACATTCTGGAAGCGGTGCTGCACTCCCGCCCTTGCCACGGTCACTTCTTCCGCGATCAGGATGTCCCATAGCTTGCCCCACCAGTGGGCTATGCAAGGGCCGTCCGGGGACTTCCAGAAGCGGGCTAGAACAGTTTTACCTGCCAACAGGCATTGCGTTATCAGTTTTGCTCTGTTCCCTGAGCGGGGGTAGGTCCTGGGGGTTGGGACCCCCAGGAGAACTGTTTCGGGCTCCAGGGGGAGTGCGCGCCCGGTAATTTGCTCAATCATCGCCAAGCAACGTTCCCAGAATTGCTGGATCTTTGGACACAACCACCACATGTGAAAAAAGGACCCAGGCTGAGAGCATCCCCTCCAGCAGGCGGCGCTCACTCGTGGGTTCATGTGGTGTAATCTGAGGGGGGCGAAATACAAGTACCAGCGTAACATGAGCTTGTATGCGTATTTTTTATTGGTGATGCACGTTGATGAAGAGTGGGTGCGCGTCCAGATCTCCACCCAGGTCTGGTCGTCAATCGGGTGGCCCAGCTCGGCCTCCCATTGGTCCATGCATCGCGTTCTAGAGATTAGGAAGTCCTCCAGGAAGTGTTTATATAGGGAAGAGATCCTGCCCCGGCCTGCAAGATCCTTAAGCGTCAGTTCCAGGGCGGCGAGCGGGCGCGTGGTAGCCTGGAGGGTCTGGGGATGCGAGCACCAGTGACGAAGCTGGCAGTAGGTGAACCTGTCCTTTTTCTGGAGTCGGAACTCAGCCTTACATTGTTCAAAGGTGCGAGGAGCGTTTTCCCACGTACAGTTGCTCCAGGGTTTCGAGGCAACCATCTATCCAGTTCTGGAAATTACGTGGAAACATCGCTGGCGCGAAGTTTGGGTTGAGGAAGATTGGGGAGAGGGGGCTTTGGCCTCTCGGGATTCCCTTTTGTTTCAGAGCCCAGTCCCAGGAGATTAGGGTGTGCTTGGTGATCAGTAGGAGGTTGCCCCAGTGCTCTCTCCGGGTGCGCTGGACGTGCAGGAGGAATCAGAGGGGGAGTGGGAGTTGCGCCTGCTCCAGTTCTACCCATCTAGGGTGTTCTGAGATTATCTGCCAGGCCCGAACGTGTGCCAGTTGTGCTGCCGCCCTGTAGGCTTGCAGGTCGGTGACCCCCATTCCCTCTAGTCTGGAGCTGCCAGTGAGCGTTTTGTGGGGGATTCTGGCCTTTTTGCCTTTCCATATGAACTTCAGTACTTTCCTCTGCAACTCCTGGAGTGCTGCGTTCGGGATTGCCACTGCAAGGGAGGAACACGTGTAAAAGAAGCTTGGGAGTAGGTTAATCTTGGCAGCCATGATCCAACCCATTAGTGAGATTTCCTGAGTGGCCCAGTGTTTTAGGTCCTCCTCCAGTTCCCGGAACAGTCTGGGGAAGTTGCCCTGGTATGTGTCTCGCGGGACCGCCGTGATGTGGACTCCCAGGTAGGGAATGGATTGTTTCTTCCGAGCGATTGGGCACAGCTTGGACAGTGCTTCTTGTTCTTCCTGCTGGAGGCCGACGCCTAGGGCGACCGTTTTAACGAAGTTAACCAGAAAGCCGGTGACCTTCCCAAAGTTCGATATTTCGCCCAGGGCGTGCTCCGCCGAGACGATGGGTTCTGAGAGCAACAGCAGGCAGTCATCGGCGTATAACACAATTTTGTGTTGGGATGGCCCTACTTGGGGGGCCTCTAATGAGCTAATTCCGTCTAACTCTCTGGGCAAAGGGTTCCATTGTTAGCGCCAATAGAAGGGGTGACAGTGGGCAGCCCTGCCTCGTCCCGCAGGTCATGGGAATCGGGGTAGATAAGGCGCCATTGATCCTCAGGAGGGTTTTGGGAGATGTGTAGTTGGCCATGATCATAGCTCGAATAGATGGGCCGAAGCCAAAGGCTTCCAGGGTAAGATCCATGAATGACCAGTCTACTCTGTCGAAAGCTTTAGCAGCGTCTAGAGCCAAAAGCACAAGGCCCTGGGAGTGCCGGAGGGCTATTTCGACCAGGTTCAGGGTTCGCCCGATGTTGTCCCCCGCCGCTCTGTTCAGAATGAAGCCTGTTTGGTCAGGGTGAATTATGGTAGGGCGAATGTTTGCTAGGCGAATGGCCAGGATAGAGTAGAGGTTAGCGTCTATATTCATCAGAGTGATTGGCCTGTATGAAGCTGGGTCTCTCGGGTCTTTCCCCGGCTTGGGGAGGAGGCTTGTCGTGGATTCCTGCATTGAGGGGGTCACCGTGCCTGTCTCTCTGAATGAGTTGAAGAGCGTCACCATGGTGGGGATTAATTGGAGTTTGAGGATCTTGTAAAATCTTGGGGAGAAGCCGTCCAGGCCCGGGGCCCGTGCTTTAAGAGGCTTGATCGCTTCGTCGACCTCCTTGGCCGTGATTGGGGCCTGTAGGCTCTCTCTCGTTGCGGCGGGCAGCTGAGGCAGGGCCACTCCCCGCAGGTATTCCCTCTGTGCAGCCCGGTCTCGTGGGGGTGCAGTCATTACTTGGGTGATGTGGTCTGTGGCCAGCTGTTGTTTCTCCTGCTCCGAATAGTGCATCCTCCCTTGTGGGTCGCGTAGCCCGGCAATCGTATTGGAACGCCTTGCTTTGGCCAATTTGGCTACGAGGAATTTATTAGCTTTATTGTTCTTGGCGTAATAGAATTGTCGGGTCTTGGCCATGAGTTGTGCAGTATGTTCCGCGTAGTTGGCTTCAAGTTTCTTACTGGCTGTGCGAATAGCACGTTGCGACTTGGGGGACCACCCCTTCCTCTTCTGCGCCTCCTCTGCTATTTGCAGTTCCTCCTGAAGGGCTAGCCGGGTTTGTCGGTGATTCCGGTGGAAAGCCGCCCCTTGTGCTATCAGGGCTCCCCTAATCACGGCTTTCATGGCATCCCAGTAGTTTGCGGGGGAAGTATCTATGACCGCGTTTTCCTCGAGGAAGTTTTTGATAGTGGTTGCGATTCTGTCCCTGACCAGCATGTCGTTAAGGATCGGGTCGTAGAGTGCCCATCTGCGTGCGGGTTGGCTCTGGGGTTTTGGGTTCAGAGTTCCATGGTTATTGGGGCATGGTCTGATAAGATCCTTAGGCCGATGGAGCCATCATTGGTGTATGTGAGGGTCTGGGGCGAGGTTAAGAGGAGGTCGATCCTTGAAAACGATCGGTGTACATGGGAGATAAAGGAGAAATCCATTTCGGTAGGATGGAGCACCCGCCACGCGTCCACCACATCCAAGGTTCTGAACAGTCACAGGAGGCTGAGGGCCAGTGTGAAATCTCCCGCGGCGGGGGGCTGGGATTTGTATTTGGTGGGGTCTGGCACTCTGTTGAAGTGCCCCCCAATCACTGTTTGGCCTTCCGTGAAGCCTGAGAGGGCGACGCCCAGAGAGTCATAAAAGTCAGCCTGACCCGAGTTGGGGGCGTAAACTGAGATGAAGGTGAAGAGATCCCCAAGTAAGAGGCATTTAACTGCCACAAAGCGGCCTTCAAGGCACGAGATAGAGTCTAGGATCTGGGAGTTTAGGTTAAGAACTGATGTGGAAATAGGCGGGAACGGAGGCGCCCAAAGTCTGTCAGGAGAAGGTGGGTTTCTTGGGGCATCGCCACTCCGGCCCCCTCGTCCTGCAACTTCTGTAGGATTGACTTGCCTTTAGAGGGGGAATTCAACCAGTTAACATTTAGCGAAAGGCATTGTAGAGTCTGATGCTCGGGAGCCTGTGACCCCTCTGTGGCTTGTGCCGGCGGGAGGGGGCCAGGGGATCGGGTGTCAATCGCCACCATGGGTGAAGGCTAAGTGCGGGTTGTCCTGCTCTTGGGGTTTTAACAGGGGCCCCCAACGGGTGGCCAATTTTACAACTAGTAGGTAGGCAGCATTGTGTATGCGGCCATCCCCCTGGCCAACAGGGCTGGTTGAGTCATTTGGTTAACTGGGGTTTCCAAGGACATAGAGATGGAGTGAACCTTGGAACGGGGATGGGCCGTGGATGAAGCCCGCCGTGGTAAGGAAGCAAAGATGGCAGCTGAGTCGGGCACAACAAATTGGTGCAACGGAGGGTTGGGCGCTCAGTCCGGGGATGCGACCCTGGTTCCCGTGGTGAGGCCCAGATGGCGTTTATCTCCTTCTGTTGCTTCGGGGAGCTCTCAACCACGAGAACCGTTTAGGCTGCGGGGTTGATGTGAGCTCTGGGTTCCCGGCTGTTTCTGAGCTCGCTGGTGTGGCCTCCTCGGGGGCGGCTGGATGCATGATCTTGCCGACAATCTTCTAGGTGGGTGATCCTTCGTAGGGTGCCGTTATATAAAAATTGTAGGGCTGTTGGAAAGAGCCACCTGTACCGGATCTGCCGCTCTTGGAGGAAGACGGCTAGGGGTCGGAGTGCCTTTCTCCTCTGGAGGGTTAGCAGCGAGAGGTCTTGATAGATCTGGAGAGGCTCGCCCTGAAAGGAGATCTTATCTTGGAAGCGACTAATGGCTGAGATGTCCTCTTTCGTGGAGAAAAGGTGGACCCTGGTGATGACATCTGGAGGGAGGTGCGAGGCAACCCCCGGCACGGGCACAGCCTGTGGGTGTGGTCAAGAAGTAATAGAGATTTGTCCATGTCTGGGAGGAGGGCTTGGAAGAAGTCTCCCCACGTATTCCGCTAGCTTCTTGTTGGGGACCGAGGATGGGATGCCCCTGATTCGAAGATTGTTGCGGCGGGCCCTGTTTTCCAAATCTTCTTGTTTAAACTCCAGGATTTCGCATTTGTCCTGCAGGGCCCTCACTGCTTGCTGAATCTCGCCCAGCGTATATGTCTGGTCTTGGCAGCGGTCTTTGACCTCACCCAGCCTCTGCTCCACTTCAGTTGCTCTGTGGTCGGATTGATCCAGTTTGGTGGAAAGTTCTGTCATGCAGGACCTGAATTCGGCCTTGATGTCTGCCATGAATGCTAGAAGGTCCCTTCTGGTGGCCGGGGGATCGCCGCCCTCCTGGCAAGTCTGCGCCGGGGTGCTAGGAAGGTAAGGTTTCTTCCCCTTGTCTGCGGCCGCAAGCATGATGGCTATGTCCCCGTGTCTGCTAGCTTTTGTTTGTTTAGACATGGGGTCGGATTGTGAGGCGGCAGGTGAAACAGGGAGGCCGCTCTGTGTACCACCGCAGGAGGAGCCGTAGGGAGCTTGGGCGCGCTGGTTCTGGAGATTGCTGGCGTGGGTCTCCCAGGAGTGGGGGGGCAAACTTTGAGTGAGGAGTGAGGGGTGCCCCAAGAGGTAGGAGGTCGGGGGGGTGCTGCCTTGAAGGTGAGGTGTGGGTTTGATCGTGGGTTGTTGGCTTCACCACCGGTTCCCAGGCCCGCACAGTTATCCAATGGCCCGGAGTGCAGTTGGTGCAGGGTAATAACACGGCCCCGCAGTGTTGGGGATGGAGGTCGGGGCGGGGGCCCAGCTGTTCAACTGAAGTGGCCGGCAAGGAGTGGGGGGGGGGGGGGTCAGAGGCGGGAACTTCGCTATTCCGTTTTGGAGGCGAGCGCCAGCTGGAGGAACCACATTGGCCGGGTGGCATTGTGGGCCGGGCGCCCTAGAAGGTTGGAGACCAAGCCGTGTGGACCACCCACGCACTCTGGTGTGAGATCGTGCGGGGAGGTCCAGGGAAGGCTCTGGAGCTGCCCGGGGTGAGGAGGGAAGGCGGCAAGGTTATGCACTGCAGTCTTTACAGGCCAGGCGTGGTCCGGCCCCCCCTATGCTCCCTCAGCTAGCCCCACCTGAGTGTGTCCGTGCCGCCCCCGCTGCAGCTGCCGATGCCTCTCCCGATGTGGGGGAACAGAGTCCCGCGTTGGCCGCGAGCCGAGGCAGGCGGGCAGGCAGCACAAGTTTCATCTGGCCCAAAGGGGCTGTGCAGGTACCGCTGCGTGTTGGCAAGACGGAATCCTCCAGGAGGCCGTCTTAAGCGTGGGTGATGTCAAGGCTACTCCCCCTCAGCTCAGGGTCCGACATCTGGTCGCTTGTTGCCACGGAGCTCCAGGCCCCGACCGCCCAGGGTGGGCAGCACATTCAGCGAGCCCCGTTGGGCCAGAAGGGGGTTACAGGGATCCTTTGCACCATCTCCGGGGACTCCGCTCCCCCGCCAAAGACGCGTCCGCCATCTTGGATTGCGGAGCTGGGTCGAGACTTGCCGCTCCGAGGAGGATTGCTGGGTTCAGAGGAAGCGTTCAGCTCACAAAATTAAGCTGGGGGTGCCCTGGTTGTTCCACTCGCCCTGGGTGTCATCAGGGCCCCGGCTGGAGGTCAGGAAGCCGCATATTTGTGCGGTTATGGCGGGCTTCACACGGGTGGCCTCAAGGGAGCAGCCACATCGCTGGTGTTCCAAGCCACACCCCCATGTTATGCGTATCTTAAGGTAACAACAACTCCCATCGGCTCATGGCCGCAAACCTCCCTCTCCCCTTCCCCGACCCCTCCCTGGATCTAGATATGTCAAAGGCCGACTCTGTAGAGACGACCGTATAATGCAAGCACTAAGAAAAATGTGTAAACAAGCTGGTAGTTATTCTGCCCTTGGCCTGCTTATGTGAGTTTCTTACACAATGTTTCTCACTTCAGGTTCTATGGCATGTATAAAGAGTGCCCACCCGGAAGCAAGTATCCAGGTTTCGTGTCTACATGGACCAAATCCTTTGGGGAGTAGAACATGAGGGTAAGATGACCTTGACAGACCTTGTTGGCTGAAATTTTTATCCTTTACAAATTGTAAAAAGGATAATATGGACATGGAACCCTTAATTAATTGCATGTGTTTCTTTTTTTCCCCCTCTACTCACCCCCCCGCCCCGCTTTGTTCCATCTACAGGTGGGGTCTCCTGTCACCAGCAAAACAAATATGCCTCAAAGCAATTTCTAAGATGGCACACCAACGAGTGCTTGTCCTTTAGCCCTGATGAAAGTGGTTCCAATCCACTGAAACTGGTAGGCTTTTTTTGTCTATCGACCTTTCAAACAAGTGGCGAATCAGCAACTTGGTGATAGGCTGGCTTGTGATCCTCTTACAGACTAATGCAGAGGATGAAGATAAATGTCACGCCTTGAATAGAGGCCAAAAGACTTCCAAGACCTGTTTCAAAGTTTAGGGGAGTACATAGCGAGCAATCTCTGTGTTTTATCCAACTGTGTTCCTAGAGTTAAACACAGTATTTTTGGCGCTTTTTTTGGCCAAAACTTTTTAAATTGTGCTGCCCAGAGAAACCAAATAAAAAAAATTAAAATATTTCATCTGTTAAGCAGCCTTTTAAAATATTCAGCTTGAAGACTCTGACAAGAAAAACAGAATCAGCATTTTTTGAAAATGTAAAAAACGAAACATTGATTCACCTGAGAGCCATATGTCTGACTATACTTTAACAGTATCCAATCAGGGGGTGCTGCTGAAAGAGTATTTGAAAGGGAACAAGGACTGGCCCTGCTTTACTGGGCCGCGGCCCTCGCGGTAGTTGGGGAAATCGCACTTGCTACATGATGTCCTTCGTAATGTGCTTGCCATGGAAATGGGACTACGGTTTAGCGATTCATGTGTATGTCTGCTTTTGTGTTTCATGGTAGGATGTTCCTTTGTGCCCATGACAATGTTCGTGTTTGTAGTGTGACGTTTGTCAGTGGCGGTGACAATTATTTACTCCCTATTGCAATTAGTAATCTGTTGCACTATGTACAATGTACGTTGCAGACACACGTGTAGTAATGTACGGAGGACAAGCCGAGAGCAACCCCTAACAAGGAGCACCCAAAAAGGTGTTTCTTTACACATCCCTTTAGCAAAATTAGAAAAAAAACACTTTGCACAACTTCTACAAAGACGCCCACTTTCTATGACGCTTAAAATGGGTTTGAGCAGCCCTGTAAACAGGGCAATATGTTGGCAAAAGGCACGCCTTTTGGGGGTGCACACGTGCTACATCTGGGTCTTTTGAGGGTGGCTGCAATGGAAATGGGACTGTGCAGTAGTTGGGATTGGTCAATATGAATTTGTGTGTGTGGTGTGTAGCAACATATTGTGCCAGAACGTCTATTTGCCAATAGGAGTGGACATGGCTATGGGGACCGGTGTGCCGTGCAGTAGGCGGACTATATAGCTGTTGGGCGACTCGTGGATACATTGGGTACAAGTTTACACAGAACATTGTGCACTAGCAGCACACCCTTGTTTCCATAATGTTGATGTGCACTGGTACGGAATACATGGGATGCAGTGTTTCTGTGTGGGTCCTCTTTGTGCCAGTTTGGTGACGTTTGCTCATCCAGACATTATTATTGTTCAGGGAGGGAACAGTTTAGGGCATGTTACCGGCATTTCACTGCAGTTTGTAATGAAGGAGACATTTCGGCAACTCATGGAAATGTTTCCAAAATTACACATCATTTTTTCTCGCATTGCCCAGAGACAGATGTGGCTGCATTCTTCATTCTGTGGCCCACAAATGGAGAAAGCGCGGCGCAATGTGAACAAGGCTGTTTGCGCTATTTTGCGCGAGGTTGGCATGTTCTCCTTCCAAAATTAAAACATTACATTTCGTAGTAGGAATATTTTTTAAACATATGGCACACGTACATTGCACATTTCTACCTAAGCTTGCTGTGAGCACGATACAGTACCTGGAAGTTTACGTGAAAAAAAACTGGCAGAACATGGGTGCACGCTTCCAGCTAGTACAACTACATCACACGTTTATTTGCATATGTTCACCAGGGACAGTGTTAACAGGAGTCACATGACGATATACGCATGTGCGCAGTTGTGCCACAGATAAATGGACGCTCCTGCAACTATTTACAGGCAGTTGTGTGCATGCAAACATGTGGCCTCTAGTGGCGTCCTACGGATGCTTTTATTGTGATTACGCATAGGGCACCCAGGTGCGGCGATCGTCCGCCTCCTCCATTTTTCTCACTTGTCATCATCCCCACTGGTGCTTTTCCCTTCACACTTACAATGGCCTTGTTAACCGTAAAAAAGGTACAAATTAACATATCAATCTTTATTAGCACACATTCATAGCGACTATTCAGAAAGGGAAGGGGAACCAGAAACAGATACATATATTGGGATTTTCCCATTTGGACAAGCTGCTGGTGAGGGGAAGAAGGGATTGAGGTCTCATCGAAGCCATATGTTCCTGTGGAAAAGGTGCTGCTTCTGGTGTACTGCTCTGCATTCTGATATGTTCTGTTAAAAGACAACAAATGTGGTTAATTCACATGAAGTATTACATTGTGATTGTGTTCATCTTACAACAGCGTTCCCTACCTATGGGGTTACTATGCTCACTTATTTGGTCATGCAGGAAATTCTCCTCCACCCATTCAAGGGTGCTTCCCCTTACAGTAACTCTTTCCCTTTTCACAGTGCGACGGGTAACAATGGGCCTATCGTCCTCACTCATTTCTTCAGGCGGAAAATTCTCCTCTAGGCAATCTAGGGTTGAAGCCATTGCTGCGCACAAATAGAAAACATCATGCTTTGCTACTACTGTACACTAGCTGACCTGTGCGATTACAATATAAACTTTTGTGTACTTACCACGTTGCTTTGACGTTCTGTTCTCGGTAGTTGCCGTCTGCTCCTCTGCCTCTTCGTTCTTTGATTGTGCAGCAGGTGTATGGTAACACTGATGAAGGCAAAGTCACTTCTCTTGTTGGTGCTTTCCATTATGCTGCATACCCTATGCCTTTGTGCACTTTGTTGCGAAAGTAGAGATTTTGTACAGCTATGACATTTTCCCTTACCATTCACGCACTTGCTGCCGTTTTTATATGTTTTTTGTCTTTGCTGCATGTTACCAATTTTTATGACCACCCCTCCCTTTTTGGGCACGTTGGACTCCACCCGATCTCTGCAAACGGACGCAGTGTTCGCAACCTTTGTGTCCATTACTATAGAGCCACCGGCTTCAGTATGATGTACAGTACATCTTTACAAACTAAGCGTATCCTGTAAAAAACTAATGCAATTCACTAAAAGGCCCATTATTATAGGGACACTATGGTTCACTTGTGCAACCCAAACCGTATCACCTTTCCTGAAAAAAATATAATATCCGAACCTTATGGTTAAAGTGCTCTACTAAAAACCTATGAAATTCACTAACAAAAAACATTGTTAAAGGGACGTTATGGTTAAATTGCGCTACTAAAAACATCTCCCCTTTAACGAAAAAAGTAGCATAAAGCAATGTTATGGTTACAGCGCTCTACTAAAAACCTATCAAATTCACTAACAAAAGAAATTGTTAAAGGGACGTTATGGTTAAGTTGCACTACTAAAAAACCTTTGAAATTCAATGGGAAAACGTTGCTACAGGGACGTTACGGTTACAGGTAAAACCTAAAAACTGCAGAAATTTGCAAGTTATGGTAAGGTACGCAACCATAACTCGCGCTACCACTGTGCACTGCAAGGACTAACACCCATGACATCAAAGATGACACCACAAATGTCATTTGCGGTAGGAGCAGCGGCTTGGTCCCAAAAGCGTGATTTTGTAAATTTGGTGAAAACCCGTCAAGTAGTTTTTTTTAAAACAACCAAAAAGTAGGTCTAAAAAAATTCACGCTACCCCTGGAACGGAGGATGAACGCCACAATATTCCAATTAGCATAACACAAAATGCAAATGGAAATGTTGGAAAATCTTATTGTACTTTAATGAGAAATATAAAGTACATGGAGTCTATATTTTTTTTAGTTCTATTTTTGTGAAAAGTGGTTCCTAAAGGAACATTACTTTTATTGTTTTTGGATGTATTTTATTTTTTGGCAGGAGAGATAAGAACGGAAGGTGGGGAGAGAAACGAGGCAAGACACACCAAACACTAATATGGAGGGGTAGGTGGACAGGGGAAAATGGTGCGTGTGTGTTATTTCTAAGGTAGGGGGCAGTGTTTCTCGCGCTCCTTGATTACAGCAGTGGTGGCTCTCGGGCAGGAAGGATGACATTAGCTGATGCCATTTTAAGAAAAATAGCAGTTTTGCTAAAAGTATGTACTGTGTACTAGATTGTTAATGGATAATGAGTAGGAATAGGTGTTGGAGCTGTGCAATGGACATTTTGAAGTTGAAAGTTCCTAGATCAGTAGAAAATGCAGATCCGAATTGCCAGCGAAGCACAGATCTTATTTTGCAGTCCGGACGGGTTCTCAGACATGTCATCATGCCGCGCCAGCGTATGGTCATGTGGCACTGTCTGGAAGGTCCGCATTGAAGTCAGATGTTTGTAGACGTCTACGGATGCAAAACTAGTTGAAATATTTGCGAACAGTGTATAGAAGTGTTAAAAATGATTCTAGAAGTTAGGAAATGGCAGAGATTTAAAGGTGACACTTTGTAAATTGGACACGAGTATTGCTATATAGGGTAAGTATGAGATTAGTAAGTTGTAGGAAAATAGCATGCAGTGGTAAAAACCCATCAAATTCACTGAAAAAACATTGTTAAAGGGACGTTATGGTTAAGTTGGACTAATAAAAACCTATGAAATTCAATGACAAAACGTGGTTAAAGGGACACTATGGTTAAGTTGCACTAATAAAAACCTATGAAATTCAATGACATTTTTTTGTTAAAGGGACATTATGGTTAAGTTGCACTAATACCGCCATGTTGGAATATCGTAAGTTACATAGATGTATCTTGTTCCAAAGCACATAGCTCCCTCCTGTAGATACTTATTTACACCAATGGGCTGAAATATTTGGCATTGCAATACAGGAATACATCAAAGTGTACAGTGCATTATACATTAAAAAAACTCAACTGGAACAACAAATCAATACAGCAGTGGATTAAATCAAGCAACATCAAGTGTCGACCCTAGTGGGTATGCATTTGTCCTGCTGTATTGTGTAAATGTTGTTACACCGGTGAGGTATCGGTAGTAAGCAATGTCCTAGCGATATAGCATTCAACTGATGTTTTGATCTATAAAGTGCGGTGTGCTATGTGCAAAATAGAGAAATGGCATCTACTGCATGATAGGTGCATTTGGTTTTTGATGTCTCAAATTGTTAATGCCTTGAGTTATAAAGTGTGATGTGTTGAGTGAGGATGGATAACCGGGTTAATACCTCACCCGCTATAATACTCAATGGTAACATTTTTTAAATAATGTATTTGGCCATAAAATACCAAATCTAGTGTGAAAATGAACTAGCAGCATAATACGTCCCAAAGCAGTGTATTATCACCTACATTATCGGAGGTTTCCAGTTATATTTTCAAATACAATATTTTCGAAAGTCAAAATGTCGAAAATATTTATTCGAAAATAATAATGTCGAAATACAAAAAAAAAAAACGCATTTTTTTCGAATTAATGTTTTAATAATGAATTAATAAATATTTTTTAAAATAATTAAAGGTATATCCATGGGGGGTGGGGGGGTTGGGGTAGGGGTTTGGGATGGGGGTTTCCATAATTAATTAATTCATATTTTACTAAACATTTTTTTAAATAATTAAAGGTATATCCATGGGGAGGAGGGGGGGGGGTTGGGATAGGGGTTTGGGATGGGGGGGTTAGGGGGGGACCCCCCCATAAAAAAACGTTAGTATTTGTGACATTTTACATTGTTATTTTAGCATTGGTTTTTTGATTTTTTTTCGACATTTTATTTTCGAATTAATGACTTTTTCTATTATATGTATGTGATTTCGACATTTTTGCATTCGACATTATTTTTTCGACTTTTTGCTGTTCGATTTTTTTTTTTGACTTTTTGACTATAAACCATTATCGGACCATTGTGCAAAAAGCAAATATAAGGTACTCCCATTGGGTTAATCACAGACCACGTCGCTTTGCTGCAGGTAACTAGAAACAAAGATGCTACTGCCAGAATTTTACGATGGTTCCTGGCTCTCCAGCCCTATTTATTTACTGTAGAACACTGGGCTGAGTCTAAACTGACTTTCTCTCAAGGTACTCCCAGGTAACTAGAGAGCCCCAAGGAAGAGGAAGACTCAGAAGATAGGGTAGATGCATGTGACAGGGCCAGAGACTTGATCCTTTCACGGGGGATAGTGTCCCCTCTAAACCTGGGGCAGGAGGCCTATCAGGGGTTTCACCAGAGCCAGTCCTGCCATAATCACTCAATACCTGTTGTAGCCTATTCTGGCCAGAATTCTATTTCTCTCACTGCAGTACTACTTTCACCAGGAGACACTGCAGCAGACAGAAGTTGCTGTGCTCTACATAATGAAACTTCTGGCTTCACAAACAATACGAAAATGGCAGCAGTGGTGCAACACACTATTTCTACATAAAAACAAGACTTGATGCATCTCTGCAATAGTTACACTGACACCGGAAGCAGCATCCAAGAGACTACCTCAAAGGTTATGTGCACAGAAAAAGGGTGGAGATAAGCAGGGATTTTAAAGTTTCTTGCTACTGTTGCCTGACCCCAGGGGAAATAGTGATATTGGCCCCAAGAAACAGGGGAGCAAACAAACCAATAGGAGGGGGAGGGAAAGACCACCACAGGAAGTTAGGGTTATACAAATTCTGCGAGAGACTGATGGAGCGAGCAGTGTTCGAGTGAGGTCAGGTGGAGTAGAGGCACTCACAAAACAAGGGGCACTGAAAATACAGTATACAGGGTGATGCCCTCACAGGCTGGTGTATTAACACAAAAAGGAGGGCAACACACAACTGTGTGTGGTTCTTAGGAATGCAGTAAGGATTCCCTCTACCAGAAGGTCTCAGAAATACAGTGACCAGGGACTTACAGGGTAAGTATTGAAGACAGAAGGATAGATAGAATAACTCACTATCCCTGCCTCGTCCCAAGGGGAAGATTCCCTAGAAAGCGCTGATGGGTCGCTTATCTAAAAGGGACAGGAAAAGAGGATAAAGAGAAATCATTTTTGAAGACAAAATAACAATCCAAGAATTGTTATACTCCTGTCTGTCCCAGGTCACTGGTATCCTAATGGGCGAGTGAGGGTTAAAAAGAGTTAACACCTAAGGCAAAAGAATCAACCTTTTACTTTGGGTACATAATGTTTTAATTACCCATAGACAGGCTGAAGGCAGACCAAAAGACCAGGCGGCGGAAGGATGGTGGAGCAGAACATTGCGAAGATTGTGATGGTGAATGTTGCAGGTGAGGTATTGGTTGTGAGCGAGAGTGGTACCTGAGTGTAAGAGTGCATGAATGGTTGCTAACGTTCTGAGTGGTGTTAGAGAGAGAGAAGACAAATAAGTGAGAGCAAGGGAGAAAGAGGTGAATGGAAGTGGAAGTAGAGTTGAGGTGGGGAGTAGAGAGGAAGAGCAATAGAAGAGAGGAGAGAGTAAAGAGGAGAGGGAAGAGGAATGTGGGGATTAGAGAGCGGGAAGGGTGAATGCAGAGGATAGAAGTGAGAAAAGAGTAAAGAGCAGAGTGGAAATCGAAGATAGGGAGAGTAGAGCAGAGAGAGGGGAGGAGAAGAGAAAGAGCTAAAGAGAAAGCATGAATGGTTGCTAGAAGGTGTGAGTGGTAACGGAGAGAGAAGGTGAATATGTGAGAGCAAGAGGAGTGCCTCTGCTCTCACTAGTGAAAGGGGTGAATGAAAGTAGAAAAAGAGGTGAGGAGGAGGGTGGAGAGGAGACGGGAGGGGAAAGTGGGGATTAGAGAGCAGAGACTGGGAGGAGAGAAAGGGAGGAGAGTAAAGAGTAGAGTGGAAATCAAGGGTGGGAGACCAGAGTGGAGAGAGGGGTGGAGAAACTAGGAGATTGTGTGACTATCAGAGAAACAGAAGGAAGGGGAAGAGAAAGAAAGAGATGGTAGAGTATGGATAGGTGAGAGGGAGTGAGGTGAAGAAGAGACACCAGGAAAATGAAAGCAAGGGTTTGAAAGCCAACTGAAAGGAACTGGGCATTTGGAAATGCACCAGACCATATTGAAATAAAAAAAACTTGGGAGTTGTCAGGCTTGGTTCCCCCTAGAAGAATCCAGGAGTAAAATACAAAAGGCGTAAACCTTCAGGCCATCGCCCATGAAACCATTGTAGATAGGAGATACCGACCTCTAGTTGCCAATCTTGGATATTGTGAGACGTCTGGGCTAGAGAGGTGGGAAGCCCATGGGAGTTGCGAGAGGGGTGGCCTTTAGTGTGCCAGTTTTCAGTTACATACCGTTAAAATTCTGTGACATTGGAGTTCTACAAAATGAAAACCCTTGAACCATCCATTGAAATCTGTATGTTCTTAAGGCCAGAAATCTGGATTTTGCTTTGACCAGTGAAATAGCCAGGTCAAAGCAAAATTAGGAACAGTGAGGTTCCCAATCATGGCACCTACCTTCAAACAGTCAGGAATAAACAAATGAGGATTAAATATAAGTTTGATCATAGGAAAAAGTATATAACATTATGTTCTAAGCACTGTAGTAGTTTGTGTTGTTATCCAATTTCATAGTACTCCGTTTTTGAACCTCAGAATGTTGACGGGGCGAGTAGGAATTTGTTGATCTTGCTAAGTTCCCCAATAAATCTGGCACTGGAAGAAAAGGATACCATTAGGCACAGTCGGCCAAACTGTCCCCACAGCCTTTAACAAGTGTACCTTTGCAGCCAGATGATGAACTGCTGGGGCCAGCCTGGGGTCTAATCCATTTTCTGGTTTAAGACATTATCAACTGATACCTGCTAAGCATTGCTTCTGTATTGAATGCCGAAGTACAGTATGTGGAGCCTGCATTTTTCAAGATCTTTTTTTGGAAGCAAAGTTCAAAGGACATTTAAGGAGGGATTCAACCCCCCCCCCACGCTACAGTATGTGGAGCGCAGATAAGCCCAGGGGGGTGTGGCCTCAAACCACTCCCTCCCCCAGCTAACCACCAAAATGGCAGATGTCAATCAATGAAGTAGCCCCACAGGCACAGGTAATCATGAAGAGGCGACATGGCTTAATACACATATAGAGGCATTAGCTAGTTGATTGATTGAATCTGATTGTAAATGTTTATTTGAATAATAAAATATTCATTAAACACATGCACGTATATATCACAAATAAAACACAATTCATCCGTGCTTATAAACCCCTTTCAAAATACCACAAATTACATGGGATTTGCCGCTTTTGCCCTCATTTGGCGTTGGCCTAAGTATGTAAGGTACACCCCAGTTAGAGGTGTGTTGGCTGTGACAGGTCCATATGGCGGCAACAAGGTCGGTGAAAGGGTGCAAGCTGGTTGAAATCCCACTCGTAGACATTTGGCCAGCCCACCCACTACCTCCCAGGACCCCGTTTGCTATTCTGCGATCCCAAGATTTATGTTATCAGGGCTGTTCTTACCCTTGTGTGGGATTCTACAACACCCTGCCAAAGATGCTCTAAATATGAAGGGGCAGCCTCCAGAAGTCCTCAACCAAAATGAGCATTTATTTAGTAGAGCATCCTTTGGGTCCATCTTATTTGCCACCAATGTGGGTACCCCATGAAGATAAACTATGGCACGTTTGGCCTTTCCTTGATCAAAGGGCTTATGCAAACCCCCAGTCTTACACCCCCAGTCATTTCTTCTGGGGCATTCAGTGCCCAAGGTAGATGGAACCTGAGCCACCGGTGACAGAATCATTAACCTGGTGTTGGAAACCCTACTACTCTCCCTGGTCTTAGAATTGGAATTGCAGGGTCGATAGTTGGAGAGAGGTTCCCCTGGTGCCAAGTTATGGCAGGCAGCAATCCCTTCCATGAGGGTTTTTTCAGTGGGGCATTCCGGGGTGGGATCTTATACCCTTTAGCAGCTGATGTGGTGAGCACATTTTGGCCTCTAGCAATGTTCGTACCAGTTCCCTTATAAGTGCCAGCTCTGCAAGAACTTGATTACATCCACAACTCCTGGGTATGTAGTCCTCTTCTGAAGATCCCTCAATGATCATATTGTTGCCCTGGTTACTGGCATCGCTTGAGGGCTTAGGGGGCTTGGCAAGCCGAGGTGGGGTTAGATAGAGGTAGGAGCTAGCCCCAGAGTTTGTGGATAAAAGAAAGACACTCCACTGACTACTATGGGGGCTTGAAGGAGGTTTCCCTCCTTGAACATTTTGGGTCAGTCTGTCCCCTACAACCAGGAGTGGTGGCGCAGGAGTTGAGAGAGTGTTGAGGGTAAAAGATTCAATGATGGGGGACAACACCGGAACCATGCTGCGGGTCAGGGGGAGACTTAGCTCTGAATTGCAACCAGCTGCAGCGATGGCCTCCTCATTTGCCAGTGTTGTCACCCCAGGGTTCCTTGTGGCAGTTGGCAAATGCTAGATAGACCCATTCAGGGCCAGCG
The DNA here is from genome assembly GCF_040938575.1 of Ambystoma mexicanum. Lineage (NCBI taxonomy): Eukaryota > Metazoa > Chordata > Amphibia > Caudata > Ambystomatidae > Ambystoma > Ambystoma mexicanum. The sequence goes on along the minus strand of NC_090926.1, from coordinate 916,119,999 downwards.
TGGGGACGATTGACTCACAGACCAGGGTGGTGACGTCAGGAGATGAAGGTTTTTCAAGCCCATTGGGCCCTTTACAAGTACTGGCACTACAGGTGGATATTGCAATGATGGGCAGACTTTTGTTGGTGACAATATCTTCCTGAGACTTCATGAGACCTCCGGCACCAGGGAACAAATTGAACAGACCACCCAGGCCTTCCAGATTGCTGTGCAACGCACTCTTGTTGCTCTTGGCTTGAACTCTTGCTGCCCCTCCCAAGGTATCTTGGATCCCTAGGTGCTGCTAGGCCTTTTCTGTGGGCAAGCTGGCAGTCAGCCCTGGAGAGCCAGGCATGGGCATAGGCTTGTTGGCAAATGTCCCAGTTAACCCCAGGGTAGAGTTAGTGGTAGCAGTCAAAGACGGCCCTCCCCACCCCTGTTGTCGCTGTCTCTTCACTACCAAACTCTTGCGCTGGGATTTGTGGAGGAGAAGGTCTTATGTAGTGGTTTGAGGGCAGAAAACAAGCGGGGGCAAAGGGGTGGTGGGGTCAATAGGCAGATCCATAACCAGGTCCAATGAATCTTGTCTCTCAGAAGGTTTTTGTGGGGGCTGGCAACACACCTACATCACAGGCTTCTTCACTGTCCCTCTCCAGAAGTGCTCACCTCAGTGTTCGGTGCCCATCCGATCTGGATTTGTCCTTGAAACCCACGCAGCGCCAAACACCGGGCCTTGCCCCGCTGCGGGCTTCACCGCTGCGGGGCTTGTGGAGCGCAGATAAGCCCAGGGGGGTGTGGCCTCATGGGAAACAGGAACCACAGAGTGCCTCCAGCTAGTTGCAAAAGAACACACATGAACTGCTCACTGACCTAAACGCAGCTAACACGAACAGCCATGAAAATAAAGATAGAAGCCACAGCATTGAAATGAATTGAAGGCCCTGGAAAGGCTCAAAACACTGGGAAAGGCCCGACACACTGATTTCCCTGAGAAATGCAGATAGGGCTGGAAGTGCAGCTATCTTGCCCAGCCTTGCCAAGGATACCAACAGCAATTGTATTGAGTCAACAGAAAAGATAGAACACCTGCAAGAGCATGCTTCACAAATGCAAAAAGAAAACCTCAATTCTACGCCCCCTACACACTTGATCTGAACCTGGGGTAGAAAGCTCATTCTTTCGAGGCAGGCAAAAACTGTTCCCAACAAAATGAAAACAGAAGATGTACAAATGATACAGCATGAAGGTGGAGGCTGGAATGTCCTTACTCAGGGCCACAGGCGTCGGAAGTGGTAACCTTAGTGGGAAGAAGGCGACACTCTGGCCATTCTCCCCACCCCTCATTGTGCTCATCCGCTGGTAATTTTCCCAAGTTGAGAAAGTTCACGCTGGCCTCCTGTGGGTAGTACCAGGCGGAGCTACCCGATATAGCCAGGCCAATTAGATCATCTGTCCCCTATAGGATGTAAATCTGTCTATATCGTTCACCCAATCGCATTTCGTCTAAGGTCCAGGAATATAACTTTTGGTTGTGATGTCATGGAATAAAACCCTGTAGGCAGCCTGTAATGAGTGAAGAGTGTACTGGAAGCTGATGAAATCCATGTGCCTATCCCGGTTTTTGAAAATGCATTAATAAAAGCAGTAATTTGTCAAATTTCTGGACTCCTCCGTTTCCTGGGCATGGGGGATTTCCCTCGAAGCCGACCTCTGGTTGTTCGCTTCACTTCAGATCACGATTCATTTCAGAACAAAAAACGAACTCATCTGAAGATCAGTCAACGACGTTACAAGAGCAACAGAACAATTACAGTCGGTCTTCTGCATCAACAGCATAATATACTGGTCACGCACACAAGACAATGTGAAAGAAGGAGATATGCAGCTCTCAATGCCAATTTAAGGAGTGGAAATGGCAGCAGCTTAGACTAGTTCAAGCAGTGAGTCATAACATCAGCCAGTCTGACACCACAAAAGCACCAACAGTGAATAATAATGCAGTCATGCAAGGTACTTTGGAATGCAGAAGAAATATGAATGAGGTACTTAACATTACCAATTGCTCCTGTGGAGTAGCCAGCATTTTTCAAAACCTCAGCTAACGTGGTTTCATTCAGTGGGAGACCAGCGGACGATGTGACAGCAAAGTTGTGGGTAACCCCGTTACGAATTCCAAGTCTACCGCTGAGCAAAGAGGCACGTGATGGCGAACAGGTGGAGGCAGCAGAATGAAAATCCACAAACCTAGTAAAAGCATGCAGGATTGTCAGTTTCAAATGATTTTCAATTGTACAGAAGCATGACCTGATATACTAAAGATGACTCCATGCTACCTATGCATTGTAAAACACCTATAGCACTGATTTAGGGACACCTTGAAACATATTCCATTCCTTTAAAACGGTGGTAAAAGCAGCTGATGTACTAGTTTCCTTCATAGATTTTAATTAAGGTGTTTCAGCTCTAAAACCATGGCAAACAGTGAAATCATAGCAAGATAGCTGTGTAGCAGATTGAATATCCTTGGCAAAAACTAAAATCCAATGACAAGCAGACAACTCAGTGAAACATCCAAATGTCATAAAGCAATGTGCATCGCTGTGCCTTTGGAGATGTGCAAGTAATGGATTAAACTAGTGATACCCACTTCCAAAAATGCATTAAAACCTTACCTTGACCAGGATCTAAATCCATGACAGGGTTCTCTCTATTTCATTGATTGACCTACAGAGAAAATACATGCTGGCCAGTGTCTGCAAAATCCCTGCCAAACTCAACTGTCTAGCTCTTAATAACCTAGTTTATGAATATTTGCGATCGTATTCTGACTAGGTACAAGTCACTGGAAACTTGGAAAAATAACCCAGCATCAAAGGACACTTGAAGTTTATTTTTGTGCCCTTTGACCTTCCATGAAAAGGCAGATGCCCTTGCTCAGGCACTAGAAACATCTACATACAAACCTGCTCGTTGTGAACTTTAATCTTTGATAAAGCAAGGGAAAATGAAAACATAGTACCTTCTCGAAAGGATGTGAATTATACTTAAAACAATGTTAAAAGACACAGTTCTGGTTGTGTTATCTTTTGCTAGCTGTTATAGAGCAATTTAAAAATTAAAGCAAAGTACGGCACATAGGTATGCTGTCTTGCCAATGAATTATCATCAATTATGCGTCTTTGAAAAAGAGGAAAAGACCATTGATTCTGGTCCTTTCATCCTTACCAGATGCACAGAGACACCTCTGACTGAGTACGAAAATGAGGCCCCTAAGTTAATCAAGGTGAACCTTCCATCTCAACATTGGAGCCCTTTATTTAACATTTATAATCTTTGTCATAGTGTGGTTGCTTTAAGTTTGTCCTATACCATCCCTGTGGGGATCAATACTTGTTAAGCATTGCCCTACAAAGCCTGTCTTTAAAACCCTCTGAAATGTAGAAAGGATGAATCGAGGAAGGCCTTATTCTACCTTGGGCTTTAACAGGTGCCATCATAGAAATCGTACTGAGTGAGTACATGCAAATGGAACTGGATTCATTTTTGAGTGTCACTATGGATAGTTGTACCATTGGCGCTAATGAAAGCATTTGAGTACTCAAATTTGGAATAAATATATCTGATAAGCTCTAAGCGTGGGTATTTAAAACAGTCTGTTCATCTGACGACTATTTATTATGTAGACATCTTTTAAATTCCAAGAAAATCTCTGTAATTTAATCATTTAATTTATATGAAATTTAGTATTTTCTAATGCAGGCTACATTATGACTACATGTAGTAGAATACACATGATGATAAATGATTACTTCTGTTTTGTCTTTTATACCCAAGATGAATACTTGGTATTATGGAAGTAATTTGTAATTCATGTTTTTATTTTAACATGATGTCCTATGTATCGTAACAAAATTAGTAATAGATAATCGATATGTAGTATTATTTGACAGTTTTGTTTTAATAATAGGCTAGAGAGTGCCCACTTTACACAAGATTTGTGTGTGTAATAACTTTTTTGAAGGAGACATTTTGCCTCAGGTTTGTAAAGTAGAATGATATACTCATTGTTTATATTCTGTTATTGAGGTACATTGCAAGACAGATATTCTCTTATATGGTGTTTGGTGGTTAGTATTTGGAAAACTATTATTTATTTAATTTTAATTGTTTTTTTAATATCTTGCTTAATACCAGAGTTCGGTTTCTAAGTGCGGATCCGGGATTGGAACCTCTGTTGCTCTGTGTGGGCTTGCTTCCAAGACCAGCACGTTACCCCTGTGCTATCTTCCATGTATTATGTTTCATTGTGGTTGGTTTTGGTAGGGGTTTTTGGTATCCAATATTTTTTTGTTATGTCAGTTGAAGGTAGATGTGGTGTGTGTGTATAGCAACCGACATCCATTGTATTCTTTTATACAAAGGAAGTGTGTTATTTTGGAGATGTCAAGACCAAGTATGTGCAAAATCTGTTGTCTGGAGTTCATAATGACGATGCTCACACTCAGTACTTTGATTTATGTATTGTTACTGGAGACCTGGTTCCTTGTTACAAGCACTTCTTTTAGAAGCTCAGATTACTTATTTGTTGTCAAATTCAACTTTCAGTGATTCAATAAGTGCTATTATGTTTTTGGAAACATGCAATATAACTCACTGCACTATTTGTCAATCCATGTTTCAGATGTACATTTGTATGTGGTATTCTTGCTTGAATACAATAATTGGAACCAATATCATGTTCAGCTATTCTTGGTACAGTATGCTTTCAGTCATTCAACTTTTTGTGAGCCCCTTCATTCAACACATTTATTCTAAACATTTTTTTGGTTTGCTCAACAGGTTGTAATCCAATACATGAATGATAGATAATGCTTTGCATTATTTAGATTTTGAATTTTCTGCATTCTTCTATAGGGGATATTAGACAAATTCGAGTTGGTGTATAAACGTGATTCAGAGGTCTTTAGGCTCTTCTGTTATTTTTTTCAATGCAGTGTTTTTTAGTTTGTTACAACAATTCTATCTTATGAGTGAACTAAAAATATTCAATAATATTCCACAAATGTACTTGCCAGCATAATGTTGGAGACCATGCTGACCTCATCTATTATGAATACTTACATGGCAAAATAATTTTTGCAAACTATTCCGCAATTTCCGCATGGAGCGGTGTGTACCCTCATTTTCTGTATTCTACAGATAACATGAATAGTCTGTATAGTGTTATACCGCCTATGCTTTACCGAGCAAGGCGTGAAGGTGCTCTCAGTACACAGGCTACTGAATTCCATGTAGATTTACACAGTACCAGATTGGCCACTAATATATAGGAGCATTGGCTTTTGATCGATACACGTACAAGCATTAAAAGTTATGTAAACAAGCGCTTAGAAACCGGCTCATGTATTAAGCGTATTATAAGAACAAAAAAAGAGAAATCAATGTTGTTCATATATCTGTTTAATTTGCTAATCATTTCTTTCAGTATTTTATTATGAGTTTCCAGTACCGTGTCTGCAACAACATCATGCATGGCCACTTGCTCCTTATTTTTTGTTATATGTTCCTCTGAGGGAGACGGTTCATTGTATATGAGAACAATGAATATGAGTTCATTGAATGAGATTTTATAAAACAAAGGTAACACTGTCCAACCAGATACAATACGGCTGCGGTAAGAAAACAGCATACATATTAAAACCAAGAATCCCCCAAACATAGCCCCACCCATACCCACAACATCTAGAAAGATCCTTGCTCCATTTCCTTCCCCCCCTTCACAGTCTATGCCCGGCTAACAATGGGGCGCACTAATGCCGTCTCCAGGATTCCCAACACCCTTAGTCGTGTGGTGCACATATAGTCCTTATTCGTGTTCTTTACAAACTCTAGAAAGCCTACCCACTTCTCATAGAATCGAGTCAATCTATCCCACAGGGCGAACAACACCTTCTCATATATGAGCAGACTGCACATTCTACTCTCTACACTCATGAATTTGGGAGATCCAAGGCGATCACCACGCTGATGCTATGGTGTCCCTTACTACTACAAACATCAGTCTAAGCAGCTCTACAGAACTACCTCCTGCTTGCCGCCCCTTTATATCCACCAAGCCCATTAAGCACACCTCTGGGGTTTGCGGCACTGTCCACAGAGACACCCTCTTTACTGTCTGCAACACCTCCTTCCAATAAGGCTGGAGTTTGGGACAGGACCACCAGATATGCAGGTATATCCTTAAAGCCAGGAATAACATATCAGCTAGGGCAGCTGCTAGTTAAGAAATCACCTTGGGAGAAACTCATAAACAAGAAAGTAAAGAGAAATGCACCTTCTCAGAGGAGGAATTACTCCTGGTAATGTCCAAAATGAAGCCTATATCATGTGCGGAAAACATCCTTCATACGAAGATCATCCTGGAGCATAAAGAACTTTTTGGTGCCCATACTGACCAGGATAGTTAATTCATCCTTCAGTGAGGGATCAGTTCCCAAAGCTATCAAGGAGGTAACGATAACTCCTTTGGTTAAAAAGGCGGGCTTGGACCCGAAAGAACCTAGCAATTTACATCCTATCACCAATTCCAACTTCATCCTGAAGATCTTGGACAAAATTGCAACTAACCAATTGCAAAAACATGCAGAATCCCGGGAGATATTACACAAGCAACAATCAGGCTTTCGGGCAGCCTACAGCACCGAGTCAGCTATGCTCAACTTACAGACCCACATGTTGGAACTGATTGACAACGGCAAATCTGGGATAATTATGCTGCTCGACCTCAGCGAAGCTTTTGACCTAGTTGACCATCAGCTACTGCATTCAGCGCTGGACAAAATAGCCGGTTGCTCTACCACAGTGCTGACATGGCTTACCTCGTTCTTAAAGGACAGGAAAGCTAGAATACACTGGGTGAAAAAATCTCAGAGGCAGCTCCAATCCTGTTTGGAGTTCCTCAAGGAGCTAGCCTATCCCCACTAACTTTTCAATTTATATATGAGAAGTCTTTGCGACCTGCTAGAAAACATCGGTGTATTTTTCACTAATTACGCCGATGACACTCAGTTTATCTTTGAATTGAGTGGAAACCATGGCACCGACAGTGCCAGAATAGCAGAGGTCAACAATGTTATTGACATCTGAATGCAAAACATTGGATGTGTCTAAACAACACAAAGAGAGAACTCTTAATTTTCGGGTCTCGCCAGGCAAGATCCAAACTTTCTCTATTAAGGAAGCCATCATTCCAGTAATGCCCCAAGTAAAAACGCTGGGGATGATGGTGGAAGCGTCTGTTGGCTCTGAAGCACAGGTCAATTACCTGCACAAAAATAAGGCATACTACCTGCGTCTATTAAGACCGATAAGACCCTTCATAAATGAAGAAAATACTGCTATGATTGCGAGGGCAATCATAATGTCACTTTTGGATTATGGAAACGCCTTGCTGCTGGGAGCCACCAAGAGAGAGCTGCAAATGTGTCAAGTAATGCAAAATGACGCAGAAAATTAAAAGCAGAGAACATATATCAGCAGGTAGAAAGTAGCTCCATTGGCTCAGAATAGATGACAGGGTTAGCTTCAAGGCCATGACGATAGTCCACAGATGCCTCTTCGGTGAGGCTCCAAGTTATTTTAAAAAACAATTCTCATTGTATTGTCCCCGAAGATGCTTGAGATCAGCAGACGCAGGTCTCCTTTATATACCCAGTGCTAAGTTGGTGTCAGGACGGGGTAGATCCTTCCCGGTCCAGGTCGCAATTATTTGGAATAAGTTACCAGCCGCACTGAGACAAGAGGGTAACTATCTGAGCTTCAGGAAAGCATTGAAAACTTTCTTATTCCAATAAAATGATACTCGCGGCTTTGCTGGGTTAGCAAGATTCTTTTGAGGTGCCAACAGCAAATTACGCTTTACCAGTTCTGCCACGCCCTGATACCTGCGGGCTTTCAGCACGTTACAAACACATAGACATAGATATATATGCATGCACCTCCACATCTCCAGCAAAGCCCATTTGTCCCCTTAACCATATGTGCTTCCTTGTCTGTGGTGAGATACCATCTAGCGAGTGATTTATAATTTTGTTCGGCACATTGCATACTAACTGTAGTCCTTCTGAACCCCCTCCAGATTTCCATCCACTGTGCATCCTCCAACTCCCTACCTACGTCTCTATGACATGCCCTCAAATAGGAGGGAAGACCTTCATTCAGACTGCTACTCAGACACTTATATAGCTGAGAGATAATAAGCCCTGCCAAACTTCCCTCGGTAAACATAATTTTTTCGACCAGTGTTAGCTGTCTCGTTGCTGCCTCTTTATTTTCGTTCTGTAGAACCCAAAGCCAAAGCTGCATATACCTGTACCATTCTCCCTCGCCTAGTTCAAAGGTTACTGTACAGGAGTCGAACGGCCGAATTTGACTATTCTTAACCATATGTGCAAGGAATTCACAACCCCCTTCCTTACACTCCCAAAACTCATTTCTATAAGTGGGGGTGAACTCGGTATTATAATGAATAGGGATAGCTGGGCCCGGGTAAGTGGTCAACCACATCCTTCTGGTGATTCTGTCCCACACACAGTCTTTTTCATGGATGGTAACTCATACATGCCCAAGGGACTCTGCACCTGCAAAATCCAACGAATGTACTAGAGAGGTCTACCCCTGACCTGTTCCTTGATCCGGTGCCACCCCTTAGGCAGACCCAGATCCAGTCAGTCCACGAATACCCGCAACTGGGTGGCCTGGTATCTCCAGATATGGGGCCATGCCAAACCTCCCCGTTTCCTATCCCGTATGTTGCTGATGCGGACACTCTGGCCCCTCTATTTTCCCATTTGAACACAAATACCTTGCGCTGAAGCTTCTCTACTGTCCACTTCACAAACTCTACTGGCAACACATGAAAAAGGTATAGCAGCCTGGGCAGCACATTCATTTTTATAGTGGCCACCCTACCCAACAGTGATGAGGCCTGCAAATTCCACTTCCACAATGCTGATCGAATCACGTGTAACAACCCCAGTATAATTTGCCTCAAACAGTTCAGAGAATCTCACCGTCCGCTGAATTCCTAAGTAACCAATACTCCATGGAGACCACTTGAATGGAGATACTCTCCTCAGAACCTCAACCCTTTCTGGTGCCATTTTCAGGTTCAGTGCCTCACATTTGTCTATATTGATCTCAAACTCTGACACCGCTTGATAGTCCCTGACAAGCTCTAAGACCCGAGGAAGAGAGGATACTGGCTCTGAGAAAGCCAGCAGAATATCAACTGCAAAGAGAGCGATCTTATTCAATTCCAACTCATATTCGATGCCCTGAATTCCTGGGTTCGGCCTCATCTTCACTGCCAAGGGCTTCACCAACAGGGCAAATAGCAGGGGTGAAAAGGTACAGCCCTACTGTGTCCCTCTTAAAAGTACAAAACTCTCAGAGAGGTGCCTGTTCACCGACGCTTTAGCGTATTGGCCCCCGATATAAGGCAAAGACCCCACTAATTAAGTCCTCTCCAAGCCCAAATCTAGTCATCACCACCCACAGAAAGGACCACTCAACATGGTCAAAAGCCATTTCGGCATCTACGGTCCATAACATTGCCTAGGATTCTTCCTATGTGCTATTTCTATCAGATCGTTTATTCTCTGGGTATTATCCACTGCCTGTTGTCCTACTACAAATCCGGATTGATCAATTCCCACTCCATCTGGCAGAAACAGGTCGAATCGCCCCCCCCCCTAATACCTTTGTCTATATTCAGGACTGTAATTCAGCGATACGAAGAACAGCTCAAAGTGTCCTTCCCCTCTTTGTGAATTAACAACACCCTCGCATCCTCAAAGGAGCCAGATACCTTTCCCTCCTTCCACATCTCATTAAAGAGGGCACAGAGCGGGTCCACCAGTCTCCTTGCAAATTTTGTATAGAATATGAGGATGAAGCCATCAAGCTCGAAGAACTTCCTCCTTTGTGATATTTATTTTTCGCTTGTTGGGCACTTATACAGCAAGTAAATTCTGTTTCAAAGCGCCGACAGGGTAACAGGGAGGGGACATGGGAATGAGATGCATTAAAATACATACACATATTAAATACAGTGGAGGGGGAAAATGAAATGACAAACCTATTATGCCTTGTGAGTATTTAGAACGTAAAAGTGCAAAAGTGGGAGGCCACCAGGGGGCGCACAGGCAATGGCAGCCTGAACACGCCGCTTCCGCCGTAACTGGGCTACGCAGAGGGATTGAGCCCCCCCCCCCGTAGCCCCCCCACGGGACATTCACGGTCCGCGGAACCCGTGAACCTCGGGTGCCCCCCGGGGCGAAAGAGCGGCATCTGGGAACCCCCGAGTGCCCGAGAACGAGCTCTGCGGCCCGAAGGGAGGAGCCCCGGAGAGCCCCAGGCAGCGTCCCAACCATCGTAGGAGGAGGTGGCGCGCGCTGGCGGCCTGGATTCGTGGGAGCGCACGACCCCCTCTCCACCCCGAACACGGAGCGCGCCGGCGGCCCGGCAGAAGACCCGCCGGCAACACCCCTGCAGCACCCGAACAAGGAGCCGTCGCGGAGGGGAAGTCCCCCGTTGAGGAGCCGGACGAGACGCGGGCCGCGACCCGCTTAAGGAAAGGCGGCCTGCCCGCGCTCCCGAATTCGGAGCCGAGGTAGGTGGGGGGAGCCTGCCCCAGCCCCCACGCAACCCTAAAGGACTCCGGGGGACCAGTCGCGGGGCGCATCGGACGGCGCGGAGGGGCGAGTCGGCCCCGCCCCCCCCCCTGTCGAGCCCCCCCCCAAAAATATTAAAAAAAAAAAAAAAAAAAAAAAAGCAAGGAAGACGAGGGGGAAAAACATCCCCAGTCCATTCGGAGGAGAGCACCCTCGAACACATCACTTCCCTGGGTGGTGGCCCCTGGGTTCCTTCCCAGGGCGAGTGCCCGCCTGGGAGCTCTCGCTGGAGGAACCGCACCAGAGAGCCCTCCAACAGACCGCTATTGGACATCATTAACCGCTCCCCCCCACCCTAAGAACTGCTGACCAAAAACAGAGGACACAAGGGGGGGAAGGGGTGTGAGGCCCCCACCGGAGGTCTGGTGGGGCGAGTGCCCGCCCACGAGAGGCCCCCCACAAAGGGCCACACCAGAAGGAAAGAGCGCGCTCCCCGACCGGGCTCTGCCCCCTGCCCCCAGGGGTGCATCAGCAGAGGGGAGCAGTAGGAGGACCGAATGAGTTGGCGCCATACCCTCCAGGAATACCGCTACCAAGTCACCAGCAGGGAGAACAGCGACCCGGGCCGACGGACCGACATGGCCCATTCCGAGACCCCACCCCTGCCCGCCCTTACCATGGAAAAGGGCTTTGCCTCGGTCTTGCAGGAGATTAGGGACATGTGGGCAGACATTGCCCAAAAAATGGAAAACATGGACCGCAGAGTGGACAAAGTCGAGGATAGACTGTCACAACTAGAGTCCAACCAGTCCTCAACAGCGACCCAGGAGCTGGACACGGCTCTGAGACTAACGGCCCTGGAAAAGAGAGATGAGGAGAGGGCAAGACAAATGGACGACTTTGAAAACAGAGAGCGGAGGAACAACCTCAGATTTTTTGGGGTGCCGGAGTCGGAGGGGGAAACGGAAAGAGACTTGACCCGGGTGGTGAGGGACATCATCGCCCTCCTCTTCGCGGATGAGATGACAACCGAACCGACGTTTGATCGGATCCATAGAGCGGGGGGAAGAGCCGGGGGCCCCCGGTCTATTCTGGTCCGCTTCCACTACTACACTGAAAAAGCGAAGGTCCTGGAGGAGGCCAGGAAATCCCGAGAGATAACTTACAACAACGCACAGGTGGCCATTTTCCAGGACCTCTCATCATACACGCTGGCCAAACGTAGGATGTGCCGCCCGCTGACCCAGATGCTGAAAACGAAGGGGGTGCGCTACAGATGGGGGTACCCCTTTTCCCTCACGTTTGAAAACGAAGGCCAACGAGTGAACCTGATTACAGAGGAAGATATAAGGGGAGCCATACAGGAATATGCAACGGACCCGACCCCGCGGAGGGAACCCTCCGGGTTCGCCGCGGATGAAGCCAGTGCGCGCCGATCACGAGGAGAGAGGAGAAAAAAGACAGGCCCACGGAAATTTAAAAAATTGAACCCACCGTCCCCATCGACGGACAGGAATGACACGGAACCCGGCCAGGGTGGAGCGAGCCTGTCGGACCTGGGGGAGGAAGGGTGCTGAGGCATCTCACGGCAGGCGACATCAGCCTCGGGGGATCTGTGTAAAGATCTCACCACGGGGACTCACCATCTGATCCGGCCCGAAGACAGGCTGAACTCCAGGACCAGGGGGTCCGAACTTATATGGATCCTCCCGGAACAGCAAGTATGAGAGTTACATTGAGGGGAGGGGGGGCAAGGGGGGCTCACGGAGGCTCGAATTTGGTTATTCACCCAGCAGGAGGCGGTAGGCTGGTGGTCCGGCCGGTTACCAACAATGGTAGAACTGTCTGGCTGGACGCCGGGGTGGGGGGAGGGGGGTAGGGGGTTTGTTGATGTGGTTACGTTCACAGGGGGGACCAGGGGTCAGTTGGGGAAAGGTTTCAGGACCACCTGGGGGGAGGGGGGGGGAAGGGAAACGGGAGATCAGAGGATAACACGAAAAGAGCCGGACAAGGAAAGTGCCACGAGTCAGCTATCCAGTAGCAGGTTTTTTTTAGACAATGGCTGAAGATCTACCTACCCTGGGCGTGGGCTCCGTAAACGTGAGGGGGCTGAACACCCCCACCAAAAGATCCCTGGTCTGCAGGGAATTCAGGAGGGCTAAACTAGACGTGCTTTTCCTTCAGGAGACGCACTGGGCGAGGGGGAAAGAACCGAGGCTACAGGGGGGGGGGATTGGGGCAGTCCTCAGCGCCTCCCACAAGACCAAGAAAAGGGGGGTGGCCATAGTGCTAGCGAGGGACATTGGATTTGAAGTAGAAGCCTCATTGAAAGACCCGGAGGGGCGGTTCCTGCTGGCGAGGGGCTCCCTGCGGGGCTCCCCTTTAACACTTGCAGTTGTGTACGGCCCCAACGAAGGCCAGGCGCAATTCTGGGAGGGAGTGAAGAACAGATTGAAATTATTCGTACGCGGGTTGATGGTGGTGGGGGGGGACTTTAACATGGTCCTGGACCCGAAAGTTGATAGGAAACGCTTGGAACCCCAACCCACCAGGGCTACAGATGAAATTATGGCCCGCTCCTTCCAACGGATCAACACAGAGCTGGGCCTAGTGGACACCATCCCGACCCCTAGGGCAGAACACCCCTCCTTCACATACTATTCTGCAATCCACACATCATACTCCCGAATAGACTACATCCTGGTAGACGAACCCCTGCGCCCATATGTCTCCGGCTATGAGGTTGACCCGGTCCCCTGGTCCGACAATGACCTGGTCCGTACCACCATTATAGGGGAATGGCAAGGTGGTAGAAAAGGGCGATGGAAGTGCAATGACTCCCTTCTGAAGGACGATGTCCTGGCGCAGGAAGTGCAGGATGCCATTACGGAATACTTCAAGCTGAACGACAATGGCGAGGTGGGTGCGCATGTGCTGTGGGACGCCTTCAAGGCGACCTTACGTGGGGTTCTCATAAGAATGGGGGCACAGAAAAAAAGGGAGAGGGAGGCCCAAGAAAAATCCCTTAGGGAAAAGATCGCACAGCTCCAGCCGGGAGGCCCCCCGGAGGCACCCTTAGCTATGGATCAAATCACAGCCCTAGAAAATTACAAACTACAATTGAAAGATCTCTTGTTGCACAAAACTGAGCGCAACCTCCAGCTAGTGAAACAAAAATATTATGAGAAGGGGGACAGAGCCGATAAAATCCTGGCCTGGAAACTTAGAGAGGTCCAGAGGAGCAGAATGGTGAGGGCAATCAGGAACGAACGGGGCTCACTAGACCACAGCACCCCAGTCATAGGAGCGGCTTTTCGACGCTACTATGAACAACTATATTCGTCAGAATATGCCGGGGAAGACACTCAGATTGAGGAGTTCCTGGACTCCATCCAGATCCCATCCCTGACAGGCGAGATGGCAGAGGGTCTAGAGGGAGGGGTCACAGAGGAGGAGGTGGAGAATGCAATCGGTGGGATGAAGGCGGGAACGTCCCCGGGGGAAGATGGGTTCTCAGTATACTTCTACAAGAGGTTCCGGCCCATTTTGGCCACACACCTGGTGAGGGTATTCAATGCAGAACTGGAGGGGGGCACCCTGCCGGAAACGATGATGAGAGCCATCATAGTGGTATTGCCCAAGGAAGGAAAAGACCCCACTGACTGCTCCTCCTACCGCCCGATCTCCCTCCTAAATACAGATGTCAAGATCCTAGCTAAGGTGATGGGTAAACGGTTGGAGGGGATAATGCCCAAGTTAGTACACGGGGATCAAGTGGGGTTCGTGAAGGGCAGGCAGGGCTCGGATAATATCAGGAAGATCATAGACCTAATCCACTATGCCCAGGAATCAGACCTGGAGGCGAGTTTGCTTTCCTTGGACTCCGAGAAGGCATTCGACAGAGTCGAGTGGAGGTACATGCAACTCCTCCTCCGTCGAATGGGCTTTGGGCCTCACGTTAGGACCTGGGTCTCCGCCCTCTATAGAGCCCCAACAGCGAGAGTGCAGGTGAACGGGGAACTCTCCGACTCATTCCCCCTCACGAGGGGAACACGACAGGGGTGCCCACGCTCTCCGTTAATCTACGTCCTGACGATGGAACCTCTGGCCATAGCAGTCCGGGCCCACCCCGACATCAAAGGGATCAAAAGGGGAGAAGTAGAGTTCAAGCTCTCCCTGTTCGCTGACGACATCCTAGCGTACTTGGTGGAGCCCAGCTCCTCGCTCCCCCCCCTCCTGCGTCTGATGACAGCCTTCGGGCAGTTCTCGGGACTAAAAATAAATGCAGCTAAGTCGAAGCTCCTACCCATGAGGGCCCAGGACCCGTGGTTGAAACCCCTGGACAGGTGTGCGGGGATTGCGGTGGGGAGGGATTCCATCAGGTACTTGGGGGTAACCCTGACTAGAGATCTCTCGAGATTGGCCCCAGAGAACTATGGGCCTATCCTGGCGGGGGTTACGTCTGACCTGAGGAGATGGGATGGTATGATTCTGTCCTGGTATGGGCGCATGTCAGCGATAAAGATGAACGTACTACCGAGATTACTATATTTATTCACTGCGCTCCCAACGGAGGTCCCCGCCCAGTTGCTCCGTGATCTACAAAAAGCAATACGCGAGTTTGTATGGCAAGGGAGGGCCCCGAGAATAGGAAAGGCCACCCTAACACTACCCAGAGAGGAGGGCGGGTTCGGACTACCGGACTTTCTCCTTTACTACCGGGCCGCCCAGCTGCGGGTCTTGCTGGAGCACATGAAGGAGGGGATGGGCACCTACTCATCATACCTGGAGGACATGGACGCCCACCCTCTGAAAGTGCGCGACCTCCTGTGGCTGCCGCGTAGACTCATCCCTAGCAAACTGAAAGCCCACCCAACCATGGGAATACTTTGGACAATCTGGAAAGAGGGACCCACAACCTCATACCTCACGACATGGCCCTCTCCAATGTCTTCGCTTTGGGGCCACCCGCTCAAATTAGGTAGCAGGGGATTCAGGAATGCCCAGTCATGGTCGGACGGGGGTCTAGAATGGGCGGGACAACTGTTCAAAGAGGGCGAGTTCCTCGAATACGAGGCCCTGCGAGATGCACTGGGGCGAGAGTCCCTTTCAATCTTTGAATATCTGCGCCTGAAGGGCATCCTTTGTGACCAAACATGGGGCCAGAACCTACGGAGACAGCTGACCCCCTTCGAAAAGTTTCTGGACACGGCCACATCAAGGAAGGGGGCGGTCTCCAAAATGTACCAAATACTGAACACTGTTAACTTGGAGGGGAGAAGAGGGTTTCGGGGGTTTTGGGACGACCTGGCAGGAGAACCACTCACGGAGGAGGCGTGGTCCAAAGTCTTTAAGATAGCATTTCATGGGAACCTATTTACATCGGACATGGAGCACAACTTCAAGATTCTACAGGGCTGGCATAGGGACCCGTTGAAACTGTCCAAGATGTTTTCGGGAGTGTTCCCCAGATGCCCAAGGGGTTGTGGCCAAGTGGGATCGAGGGGCCTATGTGGTGGTCCTGCCCCAAGGTGCAGGAGTTCTGGGAGAAGGTACGGGGGTGGATGGCCGAGGTCACAGAGGAACTAATCCCACTCAACCCCCTAACAATGTTGCTGGGCCTCCCCCCGGAGGACACTGAACTTGTATAGGTACCCAAGAATGTGGGAGACAATGTTGCGAGCGGGCAGAGTGGCCCTGGCACAAAGGTGGAAGAGCCCAGAGACCCCGTCCAAGGAAGATTGGCTTAAGAAACTAAAAAACATGTTCTTAATGGACAAATTGACGGCCATGGTAAATAACGAATTGGGCTCCTTTCAGGCTAACTGGTATGGGGTCTATGGGGCATGGGGCTGGGACCCCCACTGACAATATGAGTACACTCTGGCAGAATGGCGGGGGTGGGTTTGGAATGCTTTACTCAGGGATGTAGGAGTAGCCCAGGACCCGGGAGACGCCGGATCTCACTCAGCCAATTTGGACGCGAGAGTATAGCATACCTCTGTGGCAACGCACAACGAGCGACGACGACAGCTCCAGCTGTTCGACTTTTGAAGTGACTCTGATCTGGGGGGATGGGAGGAGTTGGGGTGGGGGGAAAGGGGGGAGAGGGAATCTGGGGGTTTAATGACAATGTTAAATAATGATGATTACGACGCTCCCAGCGTTGCCGTTTGTATTTTTCTTCGAAAAACCACCAATAAAACCAAAGTTTAAAAAAAAAAAAAAGTGCAAAAGTGAGGGGGCAGTGGGTGGTTGGTGGTAGATGCTCAGGTGCCCATGCTCGTGGGTTAGCAACAAATGGAGTGCATGATAAGATAAGTGTGAGCCTCCAGGACGGCGGGTGTGCCGAGGCAAGTGCCAAGGATAGACAGAGTGCCCGAGGACGAATAAGGGCCCTGGTACCCAATCAAAGCAACTGACATTAGCAGAGGAGAGAAGGGGGAAGGAGGAGGTAAAGAGGAAAGGCTTGAAGAGCTTACGGAGTTCAGGGTAGCCCTGCTCAAGACGCAGAGGGAGGGGAAGGCTGTTCCATAGAAGGGAGCCAGCTAAGGAAAGCGATCGACCACCTGCCCTCCGTTTAGCAAAACGCTTTACACACAAAGAGTTGGTGCCAGTGAAACGCAGAGGTCTAGGAGGGGAATATTTAGTAACAGAGTTGCAGATAGTGTGGTCCCAGGACCCAGAAAGCCTTGTGGATAATAGAGGGATTTGAATTTAATCCGTGAAGCAACCGGGAGCCAGTGGACAGATGCAGTCCCTGGGATTGAGGCCAAGGATAAGTCTTGCTGCCCTACGCTGGATTAGCTGGAGGGGTCGCAGAGTGGAAGAAGGTAGATTCAAGAGGAGGCTATTGCAATAGTCAAGCCTGGAGAGAACCAGGGCTCGGATAACATTAAGCTTATTAAGCTTATGGGGAAAAGTGAGAAAAGGTAGAATTCATTTGAGAAGGAAGAGCTGATCGTGGGACTTCTTAGCAATGTCCTGAGTGTGAGGGAGGGAGGAGAGAGAGGAGTCAAAGAGCACTCCTAGGTTTCTGGCTTCAGAAGAAGGAGCAGGAGGAGAGCCCAAGGTGGGAGGCCACAGTGAAGGGGAGAAGGTGGGAGCAAGGGGCCCAATGGATAGGATCTCAGTTTTACTGGCATTGTGGCAGAGATGATTGGCAGTGCACCAGGCCTGGAAGGCAGATAGGCGGTCAGGGATGATGGAAGGTGCAAGAGGGTTAGCAAGAAGTTTGAAAAAGAGTTGTGCCTCATCTGCCTAACACTGGAAGTTGTGAGAGGAATAGATGAGGTGTGCCAGCTGTGTAAGGCAGATGTTAAAGAGCCAGGGGGAGAGGATAGATCCATGGGGGACACCCCAGGTGGAGAAGGAAGTAGGAGAGGAGAAGGTTCCCAGGATGACTTGGGAAGAGCGGTCAGATAGGAAAGAGGTCAGCCAGTCCAGTGCCTGTTCAGAGATACCAAGGGTGTTGTGGAGCCTTTGTATGAGGATGGAGTGGTTGGCTGTGTCAAAGGAAGAGGAGAGATCAAGTAGGATGAGGACAGCTGGGGAGTTAGAATCCAGGGATGAAAGCAGTTTTTTACGGGTGTTCAGAAGAGTAGTTTCCGTGTCTCTGGATACTCAGAATCCCAATTGATGGTTGTGTAGACCACCAACAAGTTCAGTGTGAGAGTGTCACGATGCCCACTCCCGGGGAGCCGGAGCGGACATCAAGTCCCCGGGGAAGGTCCCAGCAACCCCTTATAGGGGCCCTTTGGACAGCGTCCTGGCGCCTATGGCACCAGGCTCATAGAAAACGTCAGTCCTGGCGCCATAGGCGCCAGGCTCATTATGAAAGTGTTTGGGTGCACTTACCTGATGCAGACCATGCTGCAGAACCCCGGCTTCCTTGAGGCCGGAAAGGAACTACTTTACCTGTGGGACTCATTTACCACCCGGGCGTGGTCGGGGAAGGATACATACCTGATTGGAGGAAGGACACATTCTAGGAACTTCTTCCAAGACTATTTAAACCACACCCGATCAGCCACACGTGCTTCGCGTTGTTCTGCATCTAGTAGCTGGACGCTCGCCGTGTCTGCTCCTGCATCTTGACTTCTGCCACACCTGCCAGCATCCTGAATCACCTGTAAAGGAAGGGAACAAGAGAACAGAAGAACGAAAAGGCCTCACCTGCTAAATCTGCATCCCAGAGACATTTCGCCGACAATCCTGAAAAGGAAGACATTTATTTTTAAAAGCACATCGCATCGATCGCTGCAGCGCCGCATTCTACTCACCTTTACAGGGCGCCTCCATGTTCAGCAGCGACCATCCGGATTCGCAGTCGTGCCCCCGCGCCTAGGGAGAAAAAGACAAGAACAAAGGTGAGAGAAAGAAGGGAAAAGGGAAGCTAAAACTCCATGTCAAGACTTACCTGTTGGGTCATTCCCTTTTCATTTCGGGTCTGCGCCGCATCCAGGCATTTTCGGACCCCGGCCCCTAAAGGGAAAAAGACATGAGCGTTAATGAGTGAATGAAAAGACATTACCAAAACACTCATTAAAGACTTACCTGATTTCCACAAGGATTTCACCGCTCACCTCGGGTCGGTGCCTGTTCCCCGGCATTCCGTACCCGGGCCCTATGGGGAAAAAGACATTAGCATTAGAACATTAATGCATGGACACAATAGAAAACTTACCTGGAAACCAAGCAAGTTTGGTTCTCACCCATCCGAAAATCCAGTGACGTAACTGGATACCAACGCGCCCCTGCATCAGAAGCAGGATGGAGAGCTCGTCCTTCCAGACCATAAGGTGAGAGGCTACGGGGAAGCACAGAAGGGTTTTGAGGAGGGTGAGAGGGGTAAGTGGGAGGCCGATTGCATTACCCCACAGACAGTTAACCCCCTATTCTCACCTACAGAAGGATACTTCTGCGAGTCAGACAAGCCAGATCTGGGGCCCGGTCCAGTCCGTCTTCTGAACCCTGCGCATCACCTTAGACGAGGCCACAGCAGCGCGAACCAGGCCAGCGCCCCCGTGGGAGTCAGGTGAGCGTTACAGAGAGTTCAGTTGGAATAAGGACAATTTCTCCAGCAGTTTCCCGGGGGAGGGGGCGATGGAAATAGGGCGGTAGTTGGCTGGGCAGGTAGGGCCAGCTGATCGTTTTTTAAGGAGGGGGCATACAATGGAGTGCTTTAGGGAAGAGGGGAAAGACCCAGTGGCAAAGGAGTGGTTGCAGGGATCAGCCAGTGTGGGGGCACGAGAGCAATGCGGGATGAACAAGGGAAAACCTGTGTGGAAGAGACCTTCATGGAGCAGACAACTCTGGTGACTTCTTCAAGTGTGACAAGGGTGAAGCAAGAGTAGGGGGAAGGAGGCGGGTGAGGGGACAGGGGAAGGAAGGGGGTGTGGGATGGGTTGGGAGGGCTAGTAACAAGGCTGTTCAGTGCCAAAGCCACGAGTAGGTTGCGCCTTACCAAAAAGGCCCCAATCCCTTTCTACAAGCGTCTGTAGCATATAACTCCTTATAATATGTGTCAAAGGCCTTCCGCTTGTCCGACTCTGCCCTCACTGTCCCCCTCACTCTGGGCCTACAGCCCCCGGAATATTTGCTTGAGCTTTCTTTGCCTTAAGCTTCCAAGCTAAACGTTTCCCTACCTTGCTCCCATATTTGTGGTGTCATTGCTTAATCCTCATTAAGGAATATTACTCCCGGTTCCCCTTTATAGTGTTAATCCGGAAACACACCGCCTGCAATGCCCAGTGTACCTTACGGGAACCTGTAGCCTGATAGCCCCCCAATTCTTTCAATTGAGTCATCAGCCACACTAGTTCTTTCATAATGCAATTCAGTCCCAACCCCTTCACGATCAGCACCCCCATATAAATGCCTTAAAGTCCTCTCATCTCATTTCATTGCACGCATCACCCTGCACGTTCTCCTGAAAATAGTGCTTTATTTCCTCTTTCAACTCCCCTCATACCACAGGGTCTTGTATGAGTCCTGTGTTTAGCCTCCAGGACCTGCACCAGGTTTCCTGCAAACTGAGAGCCCACACGAGACTGACAGAGGCATGGTACAACAAAGTAAACCTTCCCAACTCTACCTCTTCCATATCCACTATAACCCCCCCACTAACCATAGTATAATCAATACGGGAGTACATTTTTGTGTACATGTGAAATAAATGAAAACGGCTCAATGCCTGGATGTGCATACAGCCAGAAGTCTGTGAGACCAGCCTCAGCCAACCCCCTTTGCAGCGCGCGCCAAGGCAGCGCTATATGGGATATTAAGATCTGTCAAAATCATGTGTCCTTCTGAAAAGGACACAAACTCTCATAGGATCACTGTACAGGACTCATTCTGCCCACAGCTGGGGCTATGCACTGAGGCAATAGATAGCAACCAACCCTCCACAAATACATACCTTGTCCACCTTAGACTTAACCGCACTAAAGGTGACATTTCTCTCAATCATAATGCCCACGCCCTCATTCTTTTTATTAATGGACGCAAAGAATTGGTGCAGGAAATGCTTAGACCTCAACCTCCCAGTACCCCTCCTTAACAAGTGTGTCTCCTGGAGGCATGCAACATCCACCTGCTCCCTCCCTAGATCAGAAAGTAACTTCAATCTCTTCTGAGGAGAATTCAGTCCCCTCACACTATATGTTAGTGCCTTGAATGATCACCCCCAAGTCCAACTAGCTCCTCAAGAATAGCACTGGACCACCACACCTCTGGGAAGCGCCCCCCCCCTCCTTTGCATCCATATACTTATGTTCGCTCCTGGTTTCAAGACTCACAATGGAACTCTTTGTGGATGAACAACATGAACCCCTCCAGCTACAAAACAAAACCCCCAACTAAACTTCTGTTCTCCCTCCACCCTACCAGATAGGCGTATAAGAGAGGTCAAACTGTCCAAGTAGATCAATGCCCTCTCATTTGCCGCCCTAGGGAGCAACCACGCCGCATCATACACCCACATCCATGTGCTATCCCAATTCATGTTGACTGCTATTCCTGTGGCTACGCCTTCGTCTTGCGACCCTCTGTCCTTGGGATTTCCTCCGGACTGCCACTCTTGCCAAAGTCTGCTTCCTGAGTCTACAGAGTGATCCACCCACTGGGTCCTCAGAATCTTGCTTGCTTCTTCTGGGGCTGTGCATCTCGTTTCTCTTCCATTCCAACTAAACACCAGTCCAAAAGGAAATGTCCACCTAGAACGCACCACTTCCTTCTGGAGCTTCTCGGTGATCTGCAGTGTTACCGCTGCTATGTCTTCAAATATCAGGAGTGACTGACCCTGAAAGGATATGGGACCCAAACCCTTAGAAGCCCGCAGGATCTCTTCTTTGGTCTTGTAGGAGTGACATTTCTTGATAATATCCGTTGGCTGATATTTTTCTCCCCTCCTCAGCAGGCCCGCACAATGGACCCTGTCCAACATTATGCACAGCTTTGATACCTCTGGAAATGCAGAGGAAAACACGTATTGTACCCAGTGTCGTAAGTATGATGCTTTCACGTCCACCTTGGCCTGTTTTGCAAATCTTCAATTGTCGATACCAGCGCCGCCAGATTTTGTTTAGCATTTGTGAGCAGGTGTATCACATCCTCCAGAAGAGACTGCACTGATGTTTTCGGTATCCTCCAGCCTACAGTTCAATTGCTTTGTGTCCTTAGTCAGGTCTGCTATGGACCTCAGAAACTCCTCTGTGGCTGACTTTATTTCTGCCTTAAGACACTCCTTCAGTTCACTCTTAGTGAAACACAGGGATGATTTTAGGAGGCGGGGGGCTCACTCTGCTGTATGTCACTGGGGTTCCCTCCCTGTTGTACTCCTTGACTCCATTGTTGCTGGATGTTGTTGAGTCGTGACCACAAGGCGCTCAGCGTCTTACTTCTGAACTGAAGGGGCCCCTCAGGGACCCTCGGATGTGGAAATAAGCCATAGTCACCACACACGAATAGATATGCCAGACATGAGGTTCTGTTACCAAAATCTAGGGTTTATTGCAATACAAATTAGTCCCAGTTGGCCAAGTGGTCCCACGCCCCGTGACATGTGTCTAACATCCCTCGGGGGACGCAAGAGAGTGCGAAACGCACATCAGTTACATATATACAAACAGAGCATCTTACAATCAGTAATGACACATTTGATCTCGCCGCCAATGCATTTCCCTTTGAATTAGAGGCGATGATTGACCAGTGTGACAAATATGATACCTTAGACCACCATATTTAGTAACAGTTTGCAATCTCCAATTTTACAGACACCATTCTTTGTTTGCGAGAACACCGCGTTTCTGTTTTTCATGGGCAAGCTGCGCGTAGGAGACTGGCACATACCAGGCCTCACTATCTCTAAGTTTCGATTCTCGCTCTAGAAGTCAGCCCGCTCTCCGGGGCCTCACTGGGCTCAGAAAGGGGGGCCGTAAAGAAGATCATAATTCAACTCTTTAAATGCTAGTTTCGTACATTGCTATTCTTTCAGGAGACTCGCTGGCATTCGTATACTGATTAAATGCCTTGCTCCCTGTCTTCAAGGATACGTGAGGGAGGGAATCGGGCATTCCTGTCTGGCTCTCCAGTGTAATGTTTCAACATGTTTCTTAGCCTTGGACCATTGAAGCGAAATAATACCTACAGCAAAGCAGTTTTACATGAGGCAAAGTGGCAACGTTAGAGAGAACAGAGAGAGAGAAAACAAAATGGCGATTCTGGTCATCTTAAAATGGCTTCACTCTAGTTAAACTAATAGCTACTTAATAACTAATGACTAATGAATATATATTCTTACACTGTAAATGAGGCGGTTGGTCTTCGGCCAACCAATTATCATTCATTCATTTCCGGACCCTCAAGGGGTGCTTAGTTTTTCTGGACTGACAGAACGATGGTCTGTGTCTCGGCATCCGTCGCCAGTTCCCTCCGAAACTGCCTCTAACTTCTCAACCAGTGCAGTCTACCTGTTCAGGTGCGCAAAAAAGTGCTTAATGAACTCTACCTGCCCCCCAGCACCATAGGACTTAGTGTAGACACTGGTCACCCTTCAACACCAATCCCCTTACTGCCTATTAGTCCAAGCGCCTTGAAACACTTGTGTATAGGTGGGTTATAAATGCTATATTATAGCATATCAAGCATCTGTCCCAATATCCTGGCTCTTATTTTACTTTATTTGCAGTTTATAATTTGTTTGGCTGGCAGCACCTCTTCTCACGTTCCAGCCTCCATCGTGCCGATGTGGAGAGCTCTCTGTCGTACCTCATCCTCCAAGTACCTGCAGTTCTTGGCAATCCCTGCAGCGTCACCCCCCACTGCACACAAGTCTTTCCCCTGTTGGGCCCCAGGGCTGGGTCCGCCAGCCTTCTTGCTCCATTTAAGGGTTCCTGGGGAAAACTGACACTGCGGCACTCCATATTGATATCACGCAAGGGTCCGTTCCGCCAACCACCCTCCAGGGGGAGCATTTCATCGGGCCCCACATGGGTCGCCCTACCATCCCCAAACCAGAGGACCGCTGTAATGATCGGCTCTTCAGGTCCGGGCCGATCCCAGGAGTCCCTCCCCCTAAAATAGGTTTCGGAGAAGCCTTGGTCATTCCCCTGTGCCTCACAGGCCTGGATCAGACGCAGGTGCCGTGGCCTCTCCACACCAGTCTTCTAGGAGCCCGGACAAGCCTTTCCCGGGTGCACCGCAGCCAGCGGCAGTTCTGCATTGGAGCCACACACCTCATCCTCCGGGTGCTCGGCTCCTCCTGCCTCACTTGGGGGACTTGTGGGAATGGAACTCTAATCACCTTAACCCAAAGCAGGTCCACCACTTAAGAAGCAAGTGCATGTTTTTAGGTAAAGCAAGTTTATTATACAATTGGCCGGGAGGGGCTAGATGATTCAATATAGTCAAACTAACCGGAGTCTCCTTGAACCACATCAGTTGCCACATTATATACATTTTTGCAACAGTTAAAACACTCCTCTATATTTTATTACGAATCACCCATCACACGTGATTGGTCAAAACCTATACAAAAGAAATCCAATCTTTCTCCAATTCCCTGTTCTCATTGGTCACAATTATCTTAACTACCATCTTGTACAGCACACCCCCTTTTAGGATTTGTCCGTGGTAGGGCATGACATCACACAGTTACACAATCACATACAGACATAATTAATGACAAGTCCCAACTGACCTGGCATTTCCCAACTCCGGGCGAAATTGCACATAGTTTTAAGAGTACTTCAACAATATGGGAAGAATACATACGTTCCAATTGAACTGGTGATATTCATCTCATCCATCCCGACTTGCTGACTTCCTGAGAACTCAATCTAAATAATTACCAATTCAACACTCATGACCTCCGATCACATCCTGAGAAAACTTTCAATACCCATGAGGTATCGGTCAACTCTGGCCTCAGAAATAGCCTGCTCCCTCTGAACAATGAATAACAAGCTTCCATGCACTTAAAAGTTTGCATATCCTTTCCGCGATATTGCCAAGCCATAAAAAAAACGGGCCTACCTATTGGCTGACCATCTGCTTACTGTCACGGTTACTCATTACCTTTCCTTCAGTCTCCAAACCCTGCAAAACCAGTTTTTCCCCAGTCACTCAGAATTCACCTTGCAAACCCTGACTGCAGAGTTTAACAAATTTATGGAAAGAGCACACTGCTCATAGATTTGTAAACGTCCCATGTATGTATGACAGTGCATGCTACTTCTTCACAGTGGGTTCTTTGTGACAAATCCCCTTCTTCGCATGCGCATTATGAAAGCTACTTGTTGCCCAGTTTATAGGAGCTACGTGACCCACCATAACCAGATTGTATTTATATGTAATTGGTGATTTTGCATTTTTCTTGCTGCGCATGTGCAAATCTTAAAAGTATCAACTTAAACACAAAGTAACTATTAAAGTAACACATATCCCATTCTCAGTATGCTTGAAAATTGCAACGCAGCGCCAACTACGCCACTTCCCCAGTTACAGATATAACGCACGCAATGTGAACCTCTCTTTCTCATTGGGACCTTTCCTGACCACCCCAACATTCCCCCATTTAGTTAATACTTTAACTAATAAACCAAAATTCTTCTTCTTTAGAACCATCTTCTCTGGGAAAAGCCCTACAATCACCTTTCACAATGGTCCCAATATAGGCATACTCCTCTGCTCAACAAACCCAACTCATCCCCCCATCATTTCCGCATTTACCCGCTGCTCCACACAATCATCCCAACTTGGTGGAGGACACAAGACAGCTTCAGTCTGTCTGATATGAAATTAAAATACATGAAATGGTAATGGTTCGAGCTTTGGACTGGGTCACAGCCATCATGGAAGCTGTTTCGGTACCTGGGCAGAACGGCATCGTAAGAGCATTTGGCAAGAACACAAGATAACAAGGAAACAGACAAAAATGGGCATACAAATGTTGATGGCAAGGTCATCCAAGACGGCACCCAAGAAAAAAAAAAAGAGTCTAACCAAGGGTCAAAAGTGGTTCCTGCCTCTTTCTCCAGGACCACCATAGGTTTGTTCAAAGCGGCAATAGTCTGACTCAGGGTCCCATTCTCTGAATCATTAGGAGGCACAAACATGCAGCAAGGGCTCCCCATCTTCTGACAGTGCCCTCCCTCCATATCTGTTAGGAGGTCGAGGATATACCTATTCTGCAAGGCTATGATCCTCGAGGCCCGTAGTTCTTCCTTGATGGCACTGGAAGCTGTTTCGGAGGAATTCACAAACAGCAGGAGTTCATACCGGGTCACCTGGAGCCACTTTGTGTTTGCTGCAGCTTGGACATCAGGTGCCAGGAGGGAAGAAAATAAAGTTTCTATACGGCTAAACAAACAATCCTGTTACGGGTTGTCCATCAAAGCTTTTAAAGATGTCGCTGAACGGTAGTTTGACTGCTTGGTCCGTGACAATAGTCCCTTATTTCCATGATCAGACAGTGTCATTGGGTTGTCCATGTGAGATGATACAGGGGAAGCAAGGGGCACAGGGGTCAAAAGAAGCACAGATGTGGCTTTGATCATCAGGCTGGAAAGGATTAAATGTTTCTCAGGAATAACAAGGACAGGCCCATGTAACGTGATGAAACTGGAGGTAACTGTCCACAAGTCCAAAAAAGGACGGGAAGAACAGCTGTACCTCCAGCCAGATCAGTGATGCGAGGCGTGCGGCTGCAGTTCTCACCCTTAAAACACAGAGAGAATTGGGCATGTGTCTGTATCTGAACAGATTTGTTTGGCTCGTTGAGCCATGTCAGATACTTTAAATATTTCTGCCACACATTTCCACATTCTTGGTTTACACGGGTCACCCCTTCTTATGAGAATACCCTCATCCCTCCAGCTCTGCTAGTTTTCACTGCTTGTTCCCATTGGTTATTGAAGATAATAGCTCCTTTTAAACTCAACTGGAATCTTTACATACGCCGAAAATTATACTGCTCTTTACGATCTGTAGCTGAACATTCTTCGTCAGCAGGTAAAATAGATGTCATAACTGATTGTCCTTGAAACTGCCCTCTCACCCTGCACAAAGCCAGGTGCACTAGATATAGTGTCTCTGCTAGCTCTATTTCATCCGGGATATACACCTTAGGGACACTAGAAACATGGGGGATGATCAAGCCGACGTAGCAAAATCCTACAGATCTCTCTCTCCCAACTCTCCTAAAGCATACATAATCTGCTGCAAAACCATGTGCATCTACTATCAGGTCTAAATTTACATTGTCCTCACTGCCCATGAAATCAGCGTCAACATTCCTTTGTTACCCCAATGATATCTCATCAAATTCTATGATACTAGATACATTTAAACTATTCACATCCATGCTGTTTGCCATCTTTGAACAGGAGGATAAGAGAAACGAGAAAGACATATAATCATTCTACTATCTATATCTATATATCTATATTCACTAACAAAGAATGTTGTTAAAGGGATGTTATGGTTAAGTTGCACTACTAAAAAACTGATGAAATTCATTAGGAAAACATTCCTACAGGGACGTTATGGTTACAGGTAAAACAAAACAAAAAACAGAAATTAGCCAGATATGGTAAGGTACGCAACCATAACTCGCACTACCACTGTGCACTGTAAGGACTAACACCCATGACCTCAAAGATGTGTTAGTCCACAACTATGTCCATGCTTAGGGCATCTTCTGAGTGCTGGTAAGAGCTCCTCTGTCGCCAGTCCTACGGATTGATATGGTAGGCTACCGATTTTCAACTACTGCTCACAACTATGTGGGTTGCTCTGCAAACCTACCAATTTGTCGCTGCACCACGCCTGCCTGTATGAGGCCCAATGGAAAACAAGAAACAGCAACCTCGAGTGTATAGTGGGCGTACTAAATTTCACAATAGTTTGATGAATATGCTGCTGGCCTTTCCATGACCCGTAAAAAAGACACACCGTCTCTGCACTGAACACTTTGCCGGAAAGTGTCAAGGGTTCCCCGGCGGGTCATCGGGTTGGATATAAAATGTAACTGTAGGTGTAACATTTTGTAGTGAGTCTGTGAAATGGCAAAGCTGGTGCGGCTTCGTCAGTAACATAGTAGTGCATGTTAACAAAAGTAAGCAAACAGCAGAATCTTCGGAGAGCAAAGAATAGCACTGGTGGTTAGAACAGTACTGTAGCTGCATGGGTCGCGCTTAATATATATCTTCCTCCTGCACGTACTGAAGCTGTGTTTCTCCTTGTTGTAAGCATTGTTGTATTTCACAATTCATGTATCTCCATGCATGCTAGTCCTATGGCTAATGGCGTACCATGAACTGTCCATACCACATGTGACGAGAACAGCAATGCAAGCATAAGGGACCAGTTGGCAGGGTACTTCCCAGCCAAAAATGCAGTAGGGTAATTTCATGTACAGCATTCTCCACATAGACTGCGGCCTACAACAGAGGCACTCATGTACGGCACTGGAGCGTTAAAAGACCCTTGCACACCATATGCTGCATTAATGACCCTTACCTGCCAAAGAGCACTATAATGAGCATTTACTGTAACCCGGTACTCTACAGAGGGAAGCTACTTTAAAATGCTTGGGAAGAGTCAGTCCGGGAGCATGACAATGAGTGGCGGCTATTTAAGTGAGGGCAACCCAACATTACCCTCTCTGTGCATGTCCCCTACAAAATCCCTGTAGGTGGTGGCCCTTCCGTATCGGCCCTTGCCTTTCGTTCCTTCGGTGGCATGTGTTACATGACCAAAAGAAATAGTAATGAACTGGAAAATGAAATAAGTAAAGAAAGCTCCTTTCAGAGTGCAACAATGTAAGTGGCAATGAAGGGAGGCAGGGCGCAGCGCATAGTATACCCTCCACAGATTGTGTGCTAAATAGAAGGAACCGTGGTACAGTGGAAAACAATGAAGTCGAAATGGGTAGAAATGGGTGGCTATTGAAAGTGATAGTTTTACGTGTTGCAGTGAGTTTTCAACAGCGCAAGTGCGCAACACCTAGCACGCACATTATTCTTATAGTTCCAAAAAGGGCAGATTCCCATTTGGAAATGACGACATGGCACAAGTTGTAAAAGGCACAAATACACTTCTTCACAATGTACCACACTTTCTCCATTTCCAGACAATATATAAAAAAAACGCACCGACACAGGTGTTTGCGTAATGGGATAAAGAATTATGCAGGAGATCGGAAACCGACGCATGACCTGGCCAAGTGCCTCCTTCAGCGCAATTGGCACTGAAAATCGTGTTACATGTTGTGGAACTTTCCCTCCACAGTGAACAACAATAATATTGTTGTGATCGCATGTCACCAAAGTCAATCACTTCATTGTAGGTACTCCATATGCGTACACATCCACATGATACAATCCACAATGAGGTCCCACTGGACTTTCCATTCACTGTGAAGTAATGTGTGTAGAACTCCCCCACAAAGCATATGCTGAGGCTCCTGCAACACACAGCCATAAGCGCACTCTCTGCATTTAGCTCGACAAATATACTGTGTACAACATAGTGTGTGTGCACTCCACACCCAGAAACCTTATTGCCCAATACTGTGTCCTCCACAGGCACAAATGTATGGCAGCCATTTGCAAAAGAGACGTATGTCACATATGCAACCCTGCAACTGTCGCGATGTCCATGGATGTTTCCAAGTGTACGGTAGCAAAGGTGGCCACTTGTCGACATTCTGCAAGGCAATGGTCGAAAGTACGGACAGCGACATCGAACTACAAAGCCTCCACTTCCTCCAAATTGAAATTGCCATTAAAGCCTCTTTGCACGGCATACTGGAGCAGATCTAGCACAAAGGGATCACCCACTATGAAAGTGTGCGTCTCGCCATCTCTGCCAGCCTCACTACACAAAATATGGCCACCTTTCCTGTGATGCATACTCTGACCACCTGATTGGACAATTTCCACAGTCACATTTCCATTGGCCAGCATGGTGAGAAACGCAGATTCTGGCATGTGCACTCTCCATGTAAAACTAGCAGTTCTGTATAACAGTCCCCTGCGTACACATCACACCCAGAAACGTTGTTACGCAATCCCTCAGCCTCCACAGTCCCATTTCCATGGCCACCGGCCTGAAAATCCCGGATGAGACTTTCGTGCTGCGTGCGTGGGGGAAGAAATGTCAACCAGGTCAAGGGCTTTTGTTTGTAAAGTTGGCTCTGAAAAGAGCGGTTGTGGTTTTTTTTGTTATTATCTGCTTCCACACAAAGAGCTCGTTTTCAGTTTCATACAGTTGTGTGTTTTCTTTTCGTCCTCAGAATCTGACAGGAACCTTTTGAGTGCATCTTGGAGATGAGCACACAAAACAGCATTACCAATGGATGACAACGAAATGCCATTTGATTGCAGAACTAATGATGTCATTGTTAGAGAAAAACATGTCACGAGCGGACATAAAATCAGACATACTTCTGTTAATCAGACACTTTCCAGCTTCTGGCTGTGTACAACTGCCAATATGAGTGTTCCATAGTGTTGTTGGTGGTATGGCGGACAAAACCACCTGGGCAGGTCGGAAAAGTCTCTTCACTGCATTCATCAGGCTTTTGAGTCAACGGAGCAAACGTAAACAAGACATGTAACCCAATTGCAACCCACCACAGTGCATGACAACAACATGCACAGTAGCAGAACTGGCCAGTTCTCTGCAAAGTGCATGCATATCGGCTAAATGGAGGTCATCGACAGTGCACCACAATGCGTTAACTGCTTCCAAACCGAAATGGCCATGAAAGTTTCTTTCTTGGGCATACTTGTGCAGCTCTATCGCAAACGCATCACCCAAAGTCAACACAATGCGTTTCTCCATGTCAGCCAGCCTCACTACACAGAGTAATGAATACCAGTATTATCGCCCCTTCCTGTGACCCACAACTTCAGTACCTGATTGGATAATCCCCTACAGTGCCATTTCCATTGGCCAGCATAGTGAAAAGCGCAGAATGTGGCATGTGCCCTTCTCAAAGTATCGTGAGGGACACGCCCTAGTAAAGCACGAACACTCCTCCTTCCCTTTCCACTATCCTCTTCCCACCATGCCCTTATTGGGTATTGTTAAGTAGTCACACACGCATCCACCAATGCCATCCAAGACGTCAGCATCTAACACTGTCAGTTCTCCACAAGACGTCATAAGTACCGTTACAAAATCAGCTTGCAAGTGTGCTGTTATTGGAAAGCACGCCCAGTGTAAAGTTCAGTGAAACATTGCACAAGTTGTGCATGCACATTCATCCACATGAGCACCCATCACCACAAAAGAAAGGTATGAACATTTATAGCAGTGTTATAAGTGCCTCTGCGCATGATATCTGCCTCTTAGCGTCCATTACGTGTTTAAAAGCATACTGGTTTTCCTCTCATCTCCTACCATGAAGTGGCAAATTAATGGTATTTGCTTACGTTTTCATTTACCCATATCATACAGTGTATTAGCGAAACAGGAACTCTCTTCTTTCCTTCCAACAATGCTATGAAATGTGTTCCCCACTAACCTACATAATCGTAAAACGCTGACACAAAAGCCACCACTGAAAGTATCTTACCAACCTCAAGTCAGTTCCCAAAAGGTCAGTGTGTGCACGGCTGTGGTTCTTTGTACGCTGCACTATTGCTGATTATTATTGCCACAGCCTCTTTTCAAATCTGACAGCTTCCACTCTGCGCCCTCGGCAACTCATCATTGGCCTGAACGCCAGGGATCAGATCTCTGCTGGACTAAAATGTCTGCAATAGCTCCCAGTGGCTGTGAAGAATAAAATGAAAGCCCTGTGCATTATGCAGAAGGCCTTCTGGTCCCTGGGACCTCAATACCTTGCACTCTCACTTCCTAAATATCTGCTTGCTCCAGCTCTTCCCTCAACCGCCTCCTACTCTCTCAGGGTCAGTTGCTTCTGCACGCATCCAGTTGGTCCTAAATGTCTTTCTTCTGCTGGGTCCTCCCTCTGGAACAGGCTCTCTGCCTTCCTGGAACTTGAGGAGAACCATTTTAGGGTCTGGAAGCACCCCAAAACCTTTCCATGTGCTTCATCATTTTCCCCTCTTCTCCCCTGCTCACTTCCTGCCTAAAAATGATTGTGCACTGGTTTCCTACCCACCCTGTAATCTGTGCCCCAGGCCACCTTTCTCCCGACGGTTCCACCCATGCACTGGCTTTCTGACAACCCCCACACTTGAGGACTATTTTCTGCAACCTTAACAGTCCAGCCACCACTTGATGTCTACACTTATCCTTCCACTTGCCAGCACCGACCGTAGTTGCCCGTATTGCTATTTTTTTTGTTCCCATGTACTCCACTTTGCCCTCCCCCTTCCCATTCACTTGCGCACTCTCAGTGTCACCTGGCCTTGTAGGATCAATGTCTCTCTGTGGCCTCTGTTCCGCCTCCCTTTCCTCATCGTGCCTACACACACTTGTTTGTAGGCGGCGTACAAATGCCACAGAACACCATATCACATCATATCATATGATACACACACTGCCTTCTTAACAACAGGATGCCTGCCACATACCTTGTAGACTTCACAAAATGGTCTTTCCACTGTAATGCATGTACTACAAATGTCGGAAAAGTAATCCCACAAAAGCAGCGCAGAATGTATGTTAGCAACATTAAGCAAGTGCATGCAGCGCATGCATACAAATAGGATGCCTGCCCCATACCTTGCACACTTTCACCATAGTCTCCTACATTTCTCTGTATAGACCTCCTGCCACAGTGTTTGTGTACACAACACAACCAGCAACCACGTTGCGCATTGTCTTAGCCTCCACAGTTCCGATGCCATAGCTGCCATCCTAAAAAGAGCCGGATATGACACATCTAATACTCAAAGTTCTGCCCATTCCGTGGAGTTACCGTGCTATGAGGGGGTAAAAATAGGGTACAGGATTGTGTCTTTAGTACTGTCTCTAACACTTATTTATTTTACTTTATTTTGTTGTGTTTATGTACGTGCATACATTTATTTTTGTGTTCTTTCTTTTGCTGACTGTTTGCTTCTCCTCCTGACATTTCTCTCGACTTAAGATGAACGCTTCTCTTAGATTTCTACAGGATTCTCTGCAACGCTTTGTGCATAGTGACAAACAAAACACCATTGCCAATGGAGGTAAAAGAAAATTCCATTTCGTTGGAACCACTGGAAATCTTGCTGATTATTAATGCTTTCATAGTCGGTGCAGAACATCCCATCACTGCACATAAAGCCACACATGTTTCTGTTTATTCAACAGCTCCCGACCTCTGGCTGTGGACAAATTACACCGGCATGGTCCCATGCTCCTCTTGGTGTTATCAATGAGAAAATCACCTTGACAGTGGGAAACATCTGCATCACTGCTGTCATCAACTTCTTTATGTGCGCGAGCAAACATGAGCACGACATGTACCCCAAATGTAGTGCTCCAAAATACATGACCACCACATCAACAGTACCGACAGAGGCCACACATGTGCAAAGGAAATCCATGCACCCGAAGCCCCACTCATACACTGTGCCCCAAAAAGCCTGCACTCCTTCCAACTCATAGTCAGTATCAAAGCCTCTTTCCACGGCATACCTTTGCAAATTGCGCACAAAGGTATCACCTACTATCAGCACTCTGCGTCTGTCCATCTCTGCCAACCGATGAAACAAGGATGAACTTGAATAATTTGGGAAATTCACTCATGCAGTCTCCTATTCCCTACCACCGTAGTAGCTTGAAAAAACACTCAATCTGTTGTACCCAAATGTGGTAGATTCCTGGTGTTTTTATGAATTCACATGAGATAAGGTACAAAAACAAACATCACAAAATTTCTAGTGTTGATAATACAGGAAGAAAGAGCACAAAAGCATGAACAATAATTGATCCAATTGCTTATGCATCAAACAAGGAGTGAGTCCTTCACTGTCATTATATGATGGGCAATATCTTACACAAGACAAGTGAACATTTTTAACAAAGATAATACAACAAGTGCCAAATGTTTGTTCCAGACACAGGGACGATACACTGCAGTTAAAAGGTGCGTCTACACCAGGGTGTTTCAGCCGTTTTATAGGGGCTAAATATGCCTCATATCTGACACAGCCTTCTTCAGGACGAGGGACTGTATGAGAGGGATGTTGAGTGCTGTGAACAGGGAAAGGGAAAATATAATCAGGGGAGTGCCTAAGTGGTCATTTTTGGACTATGAACAAATCATTGGCTGTGCCGGTGAAATTGTCAGAAAAAACACAGCTTACCTATGGGATTGAATAGCCACAGGCACTTGAAAGGGGACACAAACTCATCTGTGAATGTCCCAATGGGCTCCTATTGCCAAAAGATGGAGGGGTGACATTTCAATAAGGTCTCCTCAGTACGTGTGTATTTGCAAACAGAATCACACTGTAACTATGTGCAAGCTTGTATGGCCACTGTTTAATTAATAAAGCTTACCTCTTAAATGAGGCTGTGGTCTTTTGAGAATGATCTGTGCTGGCCTCGAAGGGAATGGTGTCCTAAGAGAAGGCATGAAGTTAGTGACCAGATCAGAACATATGGGGCTGTAGTTGGTATAATAAATTAAAGGCATCCCGTATCTGCTAAATACCTCTATTTTCTATGCGTGATGGTCCCAATGTATGGTAAATTTAATGTGGGGACTCCATAAATGTATCCATCGGTGAAAAGCCAGCAGACTAAGGGCTGAGCCCTTATATATGATGATGATGTTGTCTGTATAGCGCTTCCATAGGGAGATGTTCCCTAGGAAAGGATATTCTTCAGTGAATACATTGTTCTTCTCATAGTTGGACATATAAAGATTTGCAATGTCGAGGGCAAAAGTGGCCCCCATACTCACTCCTTTCGTTTGTTTGTAAATCTTATCCTGGAAGAGAAAGACATTTTCTGACATCACCAGTCTTGTACACTCTAGAATGAATTCTGTTGGAGTATTGATGCCATCATATCTAAAAGACACCACCAGTACTATAAATCTACTAGACGATATCAACCTGACCAACAATAGGCTCCTTGCCACGATGGACGTGGAGGCCCTATATACATCAATCCCACAAGCAGAGGGCCTAGAGGCTATAGTAAGATCCACCAGGGGATCGACCAAAATTGCTTTACTAACGATCTCGGTTCCAAAAAAGGCATCTGCCTTCATTTTGAATCCAGATACGGCTCCGGACACCTTTCAAAGATGGCCGCCGGTATAAATACACTCGAGACCTAGCAACAGCGTTAGAAACGCTGTGCTTCCTGGTCTACGAGCGACGAGCCAACTAAGTAACTCAGCATTCCATGCAGAGTGCTTCATCTGCTGCACGCTGCCCACAAACGCATAGAAAATAGAGGTATTTAGCAGATACGGGATGCGTTTAAATTATTATACCAACTACAGCCCCATATGTTCTGATCGGATCACTAACTTCGTGCCTTCTCTTAGGACACCATTCCCTTCGAGGCCAGCACAGATAATTCTCAAAGGACCACAGCCTCATTTAAGAGGTAAGCTTTATTAAGTAAACAGTGGCCATACAAGCTTGCGCACAGTTACAGTGTGATTCTGTTCGCAAACACACACATACTGAGGAGACCTTATTGAAATGTCATCCCTCTATCTTTTGGCAATAGGAGCCCATTGGGACATTCACAGATGAGTTTGTGTCCCCTTTCAAGTGCCTGTGGCTATTCAATCCCATAGGTAAACTGTGTTTTTTCTGATAATTTCACCGGCACAGCCAATGATTTGTTCATAGTCCAATAATGACCACTTAAGCACTCCCCCGATTATATTTTCCCTTTCCCTGTTCACAGCACTCAACGAACATCCCTCTCATACACTCCCTCGTCCTGAAGAAGGCCGTGTCAGATATGAGGCATATTTAGCCCCTATAAGACGGCTGAAACACCCCAGTGTAGACGCACCTTTTAACTGCAGTGTATCGGCACTGTGTCTGGAAGAAACATTTGTCACTTGTTGTATTATCTGTGTAAAAAATGTTCACTTGTCTTGTGTAAGATACTGTCCATCATATGATGACAGCGAAGGACTCACTCCTTGTTTGATGCATAAGCAATTGAATCAATTATTGTTCATGCTTTTGTGCGCTTTCTTCCTGTATGATCAACACTAGAAATTCTGTGATGTTTGTTTTTGTATCTTATCTCATGTGACTTCATAAAAATACCAAGAATCTACCACATTTGGGTACAACAGATTGAGATTTTTTCAAGCTACTACGGTGGTAGGGAATAGGAGAGTGCATGAGTGAATTTCCCGACCTATTCAAGTTTATCCTTGTTTCTTAAATAGTCTTCCTGGGCAGAATACGGTCCCCACCAGGAGCCTGGATTTCTAAACCCATCTCTGCCAACCTCAATGCATCGAAGTTTGGGTAAATGTGTCACCGCCCCTTCCTGTGTACCACATCCTCGACACCTCATTGGACAATCCCCACAGTTCCATTTGCGAAGGTTCTATGCTCAGAAGTGCAGGAGGTGGCGCGTGCGCTTTCCCAGCTACAGCGAGGGCCACGCCTCAGCAAAGCATAAACACTATACTTCTTTCCCTTGGCACTGGCATTTTTCCAACACTTCCTCATTAGCTACTGTTAAATTTGCAAACACACATGCACCAATCACATACTGTACCTCTGCATTGCACACTAATTTCTGTAGACCACTCCATATTTACCGTTAAACATTCTCAGTACATGGTCCCTTTGCTTCCAAAGCCCCTCCACCAGAAACCTCTGCTAAAGGATGCACTATTTCAGCATCCCCAAACAGCCTGAGGCGCATCCAGCACACCTTTGGCCATGCACACAACAGTCCACCCTTGCCCACACACAGCACAACACTATGTATCCATGCATGCGACCATGTGGGCAGCATGCACAAATGTAACATACGTAGGTAGTGGCACTTCACCCCAACTCCCCCACACCATAAAACACCAATTCACGAAAACAGGTTGCAATTAGCAGAATCCACAAACATACCACGGCATCCACCACCTCTACCCACAGCCATTCACAAAGTATTGGGTCACTGCCAACCTAACCACAGCATTTTTACAACATTGGGCCTACTTCAACAAATCTGCACACAGCAGATAGAAGCTGCACTTCAACCACACCCTCTTCCATACTGACAGTATGCAGACACTGCACCCAGTGCCCACACTGCATGACTTTTCACTGCACCATCTCCAACCACAGATAAACTTTACCATGTTGTAACAGTGACCTCACCTGCGAAACTAAACATACATGCATGCCAGCTCTCTTCTGCTGCTCTATGGCATCTGAAATGGGCTCCACAACCCTTCCTTACAGGTCGCCATGCTCTAACTGATGCAAAGTCAAAAATGCATTACTGCCGTGGGTGTCCTCAACTCCTAGGCTCTTGAGATCATGGCTTTCGGCCATGCACCTAATAATGCACCTAATAGTCTAGGCCTTGAACACACCCACGGCAACCTAATGCCACCATGCATGTCACCAACTACGACAATCCACATACACACCACTGATACCAGCACTCCTACCCAACCTGCGCACTGCCATGGACCTATGCAGCAACAAATTGCAACAGTTACCATAATGTAGAAAGAAAACATTCTCTCCTGCACCCCTGTGCACTTCATTCACATACTATGGGCGTACCCACTTTCATTCACAAAGTATTGTGTCACTGCCAACCTACCCACATTCTGTTTGCAACACTGGCCCTACTCCCACCAATCTGCACACACCACACAATGCAAGCACCACCCTCTACCGGATGCAGAGTCAGAGATGCGTTGCTGCGGTGGGTTTGCCGAAGCCCAAGCGCTTGAGAGCATGCCCTACAGCATACGGCCATGCACCCAAGTCTAATCCTTTCACAGACCCACAGCTACTGCATTCACCCATGCATGCCACCATGTGCCCAACTACTGCATTCATCCGCAGAGCACAGCCACCCACGCTCCCAACCAACCTATGTCATGTGCAATTCACTCCCCTTCTGAAATTCACCTGCCACCACTTACCCACGAAAAGAGGTCGCTGCAAACAAGTTGCGGCAGAAGCTAACGGGCCATTACGACAGCTGCCTCCAATCACCACACAAAGTACTTGCCTGTCCAGGTACCTGCAATTTGGTGCAATACGCACGAATACTGCAGGCACTCCTCCGTCTTCTTCCACCTATACACATACGTCACATGAACAACTTCTCACTCCCCCACCCATTCCCTCTCCCTTCTTGCCACCAACACATGGTGTATGGCACATTTTCCACTCCATCCGATACACTGTGGCGACGTTTCCCAAAAAATGTTGACGCACAGCAAGCTTCCCTCCAGCCAACCACCAGCCTCGTCCAAAGTTCTCTGACAGCATGCCGTATCGCAAGCCAATGACACTTCTGTCCGCGGAGCGGGCCCAGATATCACTAATTTTTTGGGACGCGCATTTCAGTCCTTTGCAACAAAAGTACTGATCGGATTTCCACCAAACACACAAAAGCACGCTTTCTGACCCAAGCCCCCACTCCTGCCGCAAATATGGTGAAAATTCGTCCAGCCATTCGGCCAGTAGCCATGCACAGTTTTTCCCATTCAGTGTATGGAAAAACAAAATGTGGGTTTCCCTCACTGCACGAAACCTCAGCCAACTTGATGAAAATATTCAGAGCCAGCCGTATATTTGTTTTGCAAAGTTTGGTGAGGATTTCTCCAGGGGGAGCGAAGTTATAAGCCGCCGAAAAAGTGTTCTTGCTAGGAGTTTAGCAACTTAACCATAACTACACGCTCGCTACCGCGGGACATGTAATATACATATATATATTTTTTATTTATTTATTACATTTGCTAAACGCCCAGACCCTGGGAGATGACAGCGTTGTCACAGATATCTTGTGGTTACTACAATAGAGTTACATTACATCAAGCAAAAACTGGTACAATTCTATATATAAGTGAACATTTGTTTGGGGTGGGATTTGTGGCAAAGCTTTGTTCCTTCTACAATTCCACTACGTTTAAACAATCTGCACCACATTTTTCAGAGTTACCTGTTAGGATCCTCTGGACATTACTGGCTATATGACATTTGGACACCCCACCACGTTCCACGGATTTCAGCACAAGTAAAAATGCGTTTGTGGAATTGTGGTTTGGCGCAGGGTTGATCCTTCTACAATTCCACAATGTTTCACCAATCTGGCCCAAATTTTGCAGTTACGTGTTAGGACCCTCTGGCTATTACTAGCTACAATACATTTGGAAACCCCTCTCCTATCCCCATCTTTCAGCACCGTCACACGTGAGACGGTTGCCTGAAATCATCGAAACATCACTGTGGTCATACAAGGACCAGACCCGGCAAGAGGGACAAAACTCGAGGTCCAGGCCTAGTATGCATGGTTTCCACGATATGTGCACTGCAACAAACTGCACCACACCTGGGTGAGGCGACAGGTGGGGAGAGAGCACCGAATGCAGTATGCAGCAGCACATCAACTCCCGCCTCCCCCCAACATCTGCTCCGGGGTAGATCAGCCAGCCACATGCACCCATTCTCAGTGCAGTTTACTTCAGGGTGCAAAGCACATCAAGGGATAAGCGAATCGGATCAGCGACTACAGGATCAGTGTTATCATGTCTGTCTACAGAGCCCGTTCAGAGAACAGGTACTTCTGTTAGTACATTATAAATGCAGTTTTCTTCTTATTCTTGAAAAGTTGCAAATCCTGGTTTTCATTTGCTCACCCCTTTTCCACTGGAATAAACTGTGAATCCCTAGGGCAGACTTAACTTTGAGTCTGCTCCTGTGCCGGTGGAGGCGTGCCGGTATCCCTTCATACGTCGCGGATATGGACCCATCTCTTTCTACCCTCACCTTCACAGCAGTTGGAGTTGCGGAAATCACTCGGTATGGTCCATAGAAAGCTGCTAATTCTAGTGTTGCATAAAGGAATGAATGAATGAAGATCAGGTCCCTGTGGAGCAATGGCTGCTTGTGCAGATAGATTATTTGCTGCTTTCTCCTGTAGGCTGTTGGTCAGAAGACACAACCTGTGAAATTATACTTCTGACACTTTTGGTGAAGGCCCTAAGGTACTCCCTAAACTCCTCACCCAGGACCTCTGCGCATCTGATGCTTGGCGTTCTGGTGAGGGCGATGTGTGTAACCTATGCCCCGTCACATTCTTGTGAGAGCTAAAATGGTGCTCTTTTCCTGGCTGATTCCTCAAATAAAACAAGTGGCAAACAATATATCGACAAAACCAATATGGAGTTCCCGAAATGGCCCCTTACTGACCTCATGGTGTTTCCAGATTTGAATTCCCTGCAAAACTATGCAGTTTCCCACAAATCAGTTTACCTGTTCCGGAGGTTTGGTATGAACCATTCCTCCTGGAGCTCTGCTGCAATTTGTCTCCGAGAAGGGTGCGCCGGATAAGTAGTTGCTATAATCTTGTTCCTCTTTCGGTGCTTTTACCTGCATTTCTATAAATGTGAAGCAAAGGGACTGCAGTGAACAGAGCTGGCTACTGTACCTGCTGGGACATGGTTTCCATTTTCTGGCGATCTGAAAAGGGCAAATATGCGCTTCTTTCACCGCCCTGTCTGTGGCATTATTTCCAAGTGCTATTGAGTTATACAAACCTGGAGTTGAACATACTACACCTTCCTCCATGAAAGCAATCGACATGTGGAGTCGACTGAGGCGATCTTTGCCCAAGAGATTGACTGGGGTATCTGTACAATACAAAGGATCCATTTTGTGTACCTACCTTAATACGTAGATCTTCAGTGTAAGGAACCAGCAGGGTATCCCCAGAGAATCCCTGTATCCATTGTTTTGCCTGACAAGGCGAACTCCCCTTCCTTGATGCAAGATTGTGTAGCCCCTGTATCAACCATGTATCAAACAGTTCGGTCACCTACCTGCACACCTATCCAGGGTGCATCTTCCGGATCGTTGGTGATGGACAGGAATGGACACATCAAAGAACAGTGTGGGCTGTGTTAATCTTGGTACATATTAGCACCGGGGAGCGAGAAAGGATTCCCTCCAAAAACACTTGCTCCAATGTAATGAGTGACAGTTCCTTGGGGTAAAAGATTTTTATCCCAGGTCTATACCGATGCCGGTGTTGGTATGGTCAGCTGAATCACATAGGTCTGTGCAGCCCCAGTCACTGCATTCTGTTCAATCCATGCCTACTGAGATTTAAGTCCGAGATAAAAATTTTGCTGAGCTCCTACGTGACCAACACTGGATCCCATACAAACCTCCCTAGTCATTTCCCATTGGTCAATTAAAAAGATGGCCCATTCCTCTGAACCTGCCAAATTACCCATTTCCTCGTGAAAATCCTCCTCTACACCTCGGAAACCCTCTCATTTGACTTGGACCGGGAGCATACCAGTCCATCCAACCTTGTGCCATACCCGATTCACTGTCTCTGTTGCCCCAATTGTCCCTGCTGTCCCTTCATAGAGCTGATAATCACTGCTCCTTCCAAACAAGCTTAGCCTCTGCCTTTTGTGCCTGTTCTATACTCTCCTTTTCCTTCTCTTGCCTCCTTTTATGCAAATACATAATACGTGCCTGAATTTCCGGGAAACTCTTGTCCTCCATCCCCACTACTTTAGCTAGATCATGCTGGACTTTTTTAGGAAGTCCCTTCTTTAGCATATGGTGAAAAAAAAATCACCCCATTCTTAGTGACGGTGCTGTTAACTTTAGGTGATCTTTGTGTGCAACTGTGAGACCCCTCCGCTTTTTTTCTTCTCGCTTTGCTTGTTTCACTTTCAAGTTATAAAGGTAGATTAGTGTACAACTACCGTGTAGTCTACGAGTTTGTATATCACTGTGGTGTGTTTTGACATTGATCTTGCATTGACTAGGTTAAACTGAAAACATTTTCCTGAGTTTTGTTTGTCCTTTGAAGGTGGTGTTGGCAATTTAGTCTGGCTTTGGTTCAACTTTCCTTTTGATTCCTTGGGTTTTGCTATGGTGGGTTTTGTGGCAGAATGGCCGGTGCTTCTATTTCTTAGTTGAGTAGTTCCAGAAGGTTGCATTTTGGGTCGGTGTTGTCTTCAGGGTGTCTGTCACTTGTTGATGATTTGGTTAGCCAATACTAGGCTCTATTTTTGTGAATTGGGGGCCATTAAAAATGTGCTACACTTTATGCTGCTCTGCAGCCGCTGGACTGATATGAGGAGATAGTGGCTTCAGGGCCATGTTATTAAAGGGGTAGTTTGTTCAGAAATGTCATTGGCCCAATCAATCAGGCATGTATTTCAGAGCATACATCATTCTTAAATAAAATTCCAATGCAACTTATCAGAGTTTTTCCCTAACACATGACGGTTGGGTACCGCCATCTTGTGCTAATCTTATCTGTTGATCCATCGCTCTAAGTTAAAGTGCCCTCACAGCACTAATTCAGATCACCGCCCCCAAAGCTGACATCACTACACACTCACAATGATATCCACTTATTTTAATGACATTAGTGGCCAGGAACATAAACGCACATCCACAACAGATGCAAAATGATAAAAACGGTTTATTTTGAAGAAAACAGCAGTAGTCAGGAGTGTGACAAGTACTTTTCATTTTGACATAATGCTGTAAAGAAGCAATTAAGTCCACGAAAATATGGGTAACTTTTTCCAATAGAGATTAGAGCTAGCGAACATCACATGGTTCACATTTTTTGTTTAACTGTGAACGGTGATGTTATAATGCTCATTCCGTTCATAGATAGATTAATCCCAGTCTCTGCATCCTTCACAGAAAGTTATCTTCCATCACCGATTTCTGATGAAAGAACATGGCGTCCCATTACAGTGAAGAAATGAGTGGTTTAAATTTCAAATGCAACACTTGCACATCTGCACATTTTCAGAATCTATAGGCTGCCATGTTGCTCCTTGCAAAAGGACAGATTGGTGTCTGGCAATCGCCCCAGATAATGCTTATAACAGATGCGTTGTTGATGATTATTGTCCAATTGCGGTCAGAGAAGCTGTCGACCGGTGAACTGTACCCATGACATGCACACATCGGTATAATATGACAATGTATAAATCGAGAATGCAAAAAATACATTTCAGTATCCAATATATAATTTTTACATTTGTATAGCGATCCGAACCCGTAGGCATCTAGGCACTTTTTGCTCAGGATGGTTGCAACAGTTGCTTCCATCGCAGATACAAACTTTAGTTTCAGTGGTTACATGTTACTGGAGGATACAGACATAGGATGCAGGCTTGGTTACACTGGTTACATTATACAGTTAGGTTACATCAGATTAAAATGTGCCGGAGAGGCACTATTTCGATACAGTTAGGTTTGTACGTATTTTTTACTGCTATGGGGGTTTGGGGAGGCAGGTATATTGGAATATTGGTAGTGCTCCTACCTGTCTAGAGGGGAGAGCCAAGTTTTGAGGTTTTTGAAGAAGGACCAGAGGGAAGGGTCTGATCTCCGAGACAGTGGACTGGAGTTCCATTGTTTTGCAGCAAAGACAGGGAAGCTGGAACCTCTGGCTTTTTGAAGTCTAAATCTTGGGATGACCAGGTGGCAGGAGAAGGCTGCCTGGGTAGGCCTTTTAGAGAGGGTTTTGGATATTTGTCTGGCTAGATAGATTGGTGCACTGTCTGAGAGGCATGTGTGGGTTAGTGATAGAGTTTTAAAGGTGATGTGGTCTCAGACCGGCAGCCAGTGGATATTGCGTCTGGTTGAGGATATATGTTTTTTTGGGATATTGTGGGCAGCGCTCATCTCATTGTTCTGGACTATTTGTAGTTTGACGTTTCGGCGCTTTAGCCTACAACGAGGAATTTGCAGTAATTGAACCTGGACAGAATGAGGGTTCTAGCGAGGAAGAGTCTGCTGGCGTTGATTCGTTTGGCAGTGTAGGCAGTTGCTGTTGCAATAGCAGTGGTTTGTTTTGTTAGAGAAGGAGTCTAGGTATACTCCTGTCATGAACCGGCCCTGGAAGTGCTGGCAGCAATCGAAGTACATGTAGCCTGTTCACTGTTCTATCCCTGTCAACGGTCTAGACTTCCACCAATATGGCCACCTACTCTATATTGGTGGGCGGAGCCTGATGTTCATTGCGTTGTATCCGTTCTTCCTGGAGAGACGCTGAAGAATCTCTGTATTCCTTGGAGTTCCAGCGTTCTATTTGTGTGACTTTGCTTAGCCTTCTTTACTCAGTTTCACCCCAGAGCCTCCTTTGGCTCTTCCTCTTTCCCTGGTTAATCTATTGTTTACACAGTTTCCTTTTTCCACTTGTACGAGATTCTTAACTTCGGCCCCCGCTTGCCTTTAGCCCTTTCCGTTATGTTTCCACTTACTCTTGCCTTTTCCTCCGTTTCAGTTCTGGAACGGGTTCTGACTTTCCATACACACTTTGGTTGTACTTTGCTAGGGATTCCTTTCTGTCAGAATTTCACGGCGCACCCCGCGGCTTTCACGCTCTCGTGCACATGGCATCTGGGCCATGTTACTGATACATTTCCTTCTTTCTCA
The DNA here is from genome assembly GCF_040938575.1 of Ambystoma mexicanum. NCBI lineage: Eukaryota > Metazoa > Chordata > Amphibia > Caudata > Ambystomatidae > Ambystoma > Ambystoma mexicanum. The sequence goes on along the minus strand of NC_090926.1, from coordinate 916,075,274 downwards.
CAGGGTTTTCGCTGGATTGCTACTGATCTGTCTCGTCTGTTTGTCCTATTGGTAACAGTTCTAGTCTCCTCACTTTGTCCTCTCTATTGATTGCACCGAGTGGTATTTTCTGCTATTTATCTGTACTTAGCTTCCTGTCTTTTTCTGGAGCGCTATGTCTTCCACTTCCAAGTGCTTGCTGTATTCTACTACATAGTACCAGTACGTCTGGTAAGGAGGGCATCTCCTAACAGGATACAGTTATTTGCTTTCATTTTGGAAATCATCATTCTCTCAAGGGAGGTTATCTTCCTTTTACAATTGACTTTGGCAAACCTTTGGAACTTGTTACCTCTGCATTTCGAGTAACGCCTATCAAGACCATCAGGAGGAATTACCATCAGGGTTTTTTTACGCGAAGGAGGCTTTTTCCTTGTATTTTTTAGGGGATTGCTCCTCAGAGTCCCCCTGGGCTCAGGTTGCCCTTCAGGCCAAGGTGGCCTCTGAGGGAGCTCGCCCTTACCTTCATCAGAAGGACAAGAAGGTTAAAGAACCTCGGAAGCCACGTAGAAAGAAAGACTCTGGAGCCCAAGAAAGCTCTGTTGAAGACACAGGTGAGGAGGAGGCAAGGGAGGGCTCTCCAGGGCTTGACAGCATATAACGGCAAAACATAACAATGGCCTCGTTGGAGCAGTATCAAGAACTGGTTAATGCAATTCAAGGATTAACTATGGAAGTACAGACACTACGGTCAGAGAACGTAGCACTTCGCCAGCAGGTGGTAACCCGAGATGACAACAGGGGTGACCTTCCGCCCATGCCTCTTCCCAGTGGGAAATATGACGGCGACCCCAAGCTATTAAAGGACTTTTTGGACACATGTGCGCTGTACTTCAAGTTCAGATCAAAGGCTTAGGAATCCAGCCAAGCTAAAGTAGGATTTTTGATTTCCAATCTCGTGGGGAATGCTTTGGCCTGGGCTACTCCACTGGTGACCATTCAGACCCCTCAATGTCTGAGTATTACCAATTTGTGCAGAACTTTAAGTCCCGGTTTGATCAACCAGAGGTAGAGTTCTCCTCCAATGAAGCCCTGTTGGACATTCGGTAGAGTATACAAGACGTACAGTCATAGGTTTCCCATTTCCAGAAGTTGTCAGTCCATGCGGGTTGGCCAGGCTCTGCACAACAGACGTTATTGCGAAGAGGGCTACATGAAGAGATCAAGGAGGAGCTGGCTCGGATTGCTCCAACGTTAGCACTACAGATAGAGCACCGGCTCACTGAAAGACGTCTGTAGAGGAAGAGAGGACGCAGTTTCCCACTGATGTTTTAGTTACTTACCTGTAACTGTATTTCTCCAGCATTGGTATCTTTCATAGATTCACATGCTTGAATATTCCCCGTCGTCAGACTGGGAATCCTCGGTGATAAAATAATTATTAAAAACATTTTTTTAATATACACACATTGCTAATAGAAATGCATGTACATAGTCCATTATGGCCTGTGAGCCATTCTATTGTGTAGTCCCTCCACCTCACGTTGGTCTTTTATGACCCCAACCAATGAGATGGGAGGGCTTAAGCTCCGCCCCAGGTAGCCATCTTCAGATTTTGAACCGTATTAATTACAGTATGAGTGCTGAGTGTAGGAGCAGCCTCTCAGGGGAGGCGCGTGGGCTCATGTGAATCTATGAAAGATACCAATGCTGGAGAAATACAGTTACAAGTAAGTAACAGACTTCTCCAGCATTGGATCTTTCATAGATTCAAATGCTTGAATAAAATACCAAGCAGTTAAAAACATGCCACCATCATATACATATATGCATAATACAGAAAACATATCTGTGATCAAACCTTTACCATGCAGCAACACAACGGTTACATACTCAGGGAAAGGTGGGAAAAGGAGGCTGGTCCTGCCTTATGCAAAGAGGTGGCGGAGCACTGCCTGTCCAACTGCAGTTTGTTGGCATCTTCAGCCAGGCAGTAGTGTTTAGTGAACGTGTGCAGGGTGCTCCATGTGGCGACTCTGCATATGTCCTTCAAGGCCACCCCTGCATGGAACGCTGTTGACGCAGCTCTCCCTCTGGTGGAATGCGCTGAGGGTGGTTTGGGAAGGGGGGGTCGCCTTTCGCTTGATGGCTGTGAGTGATGCAAGAAGAAAGCTAGCGCGCCAGACCTTGTTTGGAAATATGCTGGCCCTTTGTGTGTCCAGAGAAGACGATGAACAGTCTATTTGAAGAACGGAATTCCCTAGTTCTTTGCAAATAAAACTTTAATACTCTTGCTATGTCCAGAGAATTCAATGTTTGATCTGCTTCTGAAGAGTGATTCTGTGAGCGTCATTCCGATACTACCTTCGGAACGAACTTAGGGTGTGGTCTTAAAATGACACGGTCCTTATGGAACAATGTGAAGGGGGGGTTCAGAAGATGAGGCTTGTAACTCACTGATCCTCCTGGCCAAAGTGATGTCTATCAAGAAGGCCGTTTTCCATGACAAGAATTTTATGTCGCACCTGTGGATGGGCTCAAAAGAAGGCACCATGAGGGCTGTTAGCACAGTGTTCAAACTCCAGGTTGGAAAGGGCGTGGGCGTAGGCGGGTATGTATGCAAAAGCCCTTTAAGGAAGACCTTAACGGCCGGAAGGGAGAGTAAGGACTGCGTCTCCGGGGCCGTCGTGTATGCCGCAACGGCTGACAGGTGGACCTTGATCGAAGACCGTGAAAGACCTGCTTTGGCTAAGTATAATAAATAAGGAAGTACTTGCTCCACCAAAGCGGTGAGAGGATCAATAGCATACGTCTCACACCACTTGGAAAAGCGAGTCCACTTCCTAGTGTAGGTGATGCGTGTAGAAGGAGCCCTCGAGGCCCTGATTATATCCCAGCAGTCTGCAGGCAGATTGAGATTCATCAGCTTACGCTGCTCAGGAACCAGGCCTTGAGAGACAGACTCGCTGGATCGTAATGGAGGACCTTGCGGTTCTGTTGCGTCAATAGATACTGATGCGCTTTGAGGCGAATCAGGGGCCATAGGGACAGTTGCTGTAGGGTCGAGTACCAGATCTGCCATGCCCAGTCCGGTGCAATTAGGATCCTAGAACACTTCTGCTCTTTCAGTCTGCGTAGTATCCTGGAAAGGGGGAAAAGGCATATAGGAAGTTCCCCGTCCAATCCACAGAGAACGCGTCTCCTACTGACTGACTCTGTGGGTACCTGGAGGCGAACATTTTGCATTTCTTGTTTGCCCTGTTGGCATAAAGATCGAGATGTGGATGGCCCCATAAGGCGAAGATTCGTTGGGCTTCCTTCTCGCCCAGCTCCCACTCGTGAGAAGACATGTAGTCTTGATTTGGACTCTGATGCAAGGCCCATGCCCATAGTAGTTGAGCTTCTTGAGATAAGATCTGACCTTGTGCCTCCTTACTTGTTTGTGTAGTGCATGGAGGTCGTGTTGTCTGTCTGTACAGTGAGTACCTGCCCCGCTTCTACCGGAAGGAAAGTTTTCAGTGCCCACCGTATGGCCCTGAGTTCCAACACGTTGATGTGGAGTTGGGACTCCTGGGGTGACCAGGAGCCCTTAGTTTGTAGGTCCGTATGGTGAGCGCCCCAGCCCGAAAGAGACGCTTCCGTCCTCAAGAGAAGGGTCGACGTTGGTGCATGAAACGGCATTCCTTGCAAGAGGTTCTGCAGAGCGTTCCACCATCGAAGACTGAAAATGAAGATCACCCACAGTGAATCTGAGGAATTTTCCGTGTGCTGGGCGGATTGGTAAGTGGAGGGATGCGTCCGCCAAGTCTGGAGTGGCCAAGACATTGTGCCTGTCTAGCCAAGGGAGCACTCCTTGCAACGTCATCATCTTGAATTTGATGCGCTTGATATATTTGTTTAGCGCTCTCAGGTCCAAGATGGGTCACCATTGACCTTTTTTCTTTTTGATGAGGAAGAAACGGGAGTAGAAACCCTCCCCCTTAGAGAGTAAGGTACTGTCTCTATTGCTGCTTTGTGCAGAAGTTTCTGGATTTCGGACAGGACTTGCTTCAACATATGCACCTTGTGCGCAGTCGGGGGAAAGGAAGGTGGCTGGTTTAGAAATTCTAATATATGTCCCTTGCGGACCACTTGTAACACCCACTTGTCTGATGTTATTGACTGCCAGCGTTGAAAAAACTGGCTCACCCTTCCCCACCACTGGGGTGTGACATTGGGGGGGGGGGGGGAGTAGCTGGACTGTCAGTTTTGTTTGTTCTGAGACTTTCCTAGAGCGGAGCCCCGCCTCCCTCTCTGGGTGTACTTGTTGGAAGATTGGTAATTGGTGTCCTGGTATGAACTACCTTGCGACCTCTGGCCGTAGGAAGGGCAGTTAAAACCTCTGTACTTCGAGGCTGAACCTCGAAAAGGACGAAACGACCAGCGATCCTTGTCTTTGCCTTTCAAGGAGCTGATTGCACGTGCCGTGTGCGTGTCCATTTTGATTCCTTTGAGGTGGTCATCGATCTTTTTCCCGAAGAGTTCTTGACCATCAAAGGGCATGTCCAATATCTGCGCTTGGACCTCACGCCTAACATTGGTAGCCTTCATCCAGGCCTGTCTTCTCAGCACCGTGCCGAGGGCCATTTGCCCGAAACCTTACTCTGCCACATCGACTGCAACGTCAATCATGTGATCCGAAGCTACTTCCGCATCGGCGACAATCGATCTGGCTTCGTCCACGAGTTCTACAGGTAGCTGTTTGGCCAGCTTGGACATGCAGAGCCAAAGCTTGTGGTCGAATCTCACCGTCATGGCCAGCGCGCTGCCCGCTCTGATGGTAAGCGATGCTGATGCAGATACTTTCCTGCCCATAGCTTCTAGCATGCAACCGCCATTGTCCGGTGAGGCTGATAGAGGTGATGCTGGATTGGTCAACGTTTTCCTAACTGCTACTATGATGACCGAGTCCGGTTTTGTATGACCTCGTAGACAAAGAGGTGCATACTCCGGCACCTTGTATTTTTTCTCTGACCTGGATACTAGAGCCGAAGTGGATAAAGGTGTGGCCAATATCTTGGAACCGGACTCCCAAATGGTGTCGAGGAAAGGAATGGTAGTAACAGTTGTCCTACATTTGTCCCTGTGCTCATAGAGCACCGACTTCTTCTCCTCCGATGTGACCTGCAACTGATACAATTCTGCGGCTTTGCCGATGATAGTATGAAAGGAGACTAGATCATCCGGTGGTGAAGAGCCACCCAGAGAATCTTTCTTTCTGGGCTTTTCGATAATGTAATCGTCCCATTCACTAGTACCTGGCTCTTGCATGATCTCGCCTTCTTCTGGTTCAGAAAATTCTCTGAAAGGATCTTCTTGCCAGTCCGAGACCGAAACAGAGGATGGTACAATTGTTGGATCTCTAGTTGGAGACCTTGTCCTGTGTGACGATGCTGGAGAAGGGACCCTTGTCAGTGAAGCACTGAGTGTCCTGCTCCTAGACCTGCGCGGTGGCTCAGGTGAACGCACCCTTTTCTGTGGCCTACTTCTGGAAGGCGAATGTCTTGGCGTGCTTTGTCGAGGTGAAAAATCTCTCTGCGGGAGGTTAGGTTCCCTCAGCACAGCTGACTTGCTTTTTTAATTTTGACGTCTGTTAAACTCCTCAATGATCTGTTGCATTGATAACATGAGCACAGGATCATAAGGATCAGCAGGCACCTCTGTAGTAGGTTGCCAAGGAGGGATGTGTTCCTTAGGTGTAAGACAATGCTGTTCTTCAACAAACTCAGTGTCTGAAAACTCTTCCTGCAGGATGACGTCAGGTAGCTCTGGCATTTCTCCTAGGGGAGATAATTGTGTTCTCTGTGGTTCAAGACCGTCCACAAACTGAGGCGGTGCTTCCACAGACTCAGGAAGACTGTCTTTCTTCCATCGGTAAAGAAGCTTGCGGTGCGGTCGACAGAGCCGTGGTCGAAGATTTCGTCGACGACGGGTCCGTGGACGAAGATTTCGTGGACGGTAACTTATCTGTCAACGAGTGCTTCGTGGACGAATGTCTAGTGGACGAGTGCTTCATGGACGAATGATGAGCTTAGTCGTGGACGATGCGGTTTGTCACGTGGTGATCGTCGATAAGGGCGTTGCCGACGGCTTGGTGGACGACGGGCCTCTACCTTTACTGCCGCTCGTAGACGGCCTCTCTGGTAGACGGCCTCTCCGGACAACTGACCCCCCCACCCTGATTTTTTGCAAACTGCTCCTTACCTTTGGAGGTCGTTTTTGCCGTGGAATGTGCTATGATGCTTTCCTGATGTGTTATGATGCTTTTCCTATTTGATGCAGATGGCCTGCATGCTGGGAGATCTGCATGGAAGTCTATTTGATGTGCTGTGTTCTATGTGATGTCATAGAACACTGTTGCTGTGCTCTTGTTTATGTTCTATGTTGTGGCAGTTGGAGAAGCTACAAAGGGGAAGGGGGCCTCTACTTTGCTGGGGGTCTTTTTCTTATAAGTTATCTCATTAAATCTCATATTTCTAATCTTAACTGCTTCCCACGTCTTCATAACAATGGCGACGAGGATGGGATGTTAAGCCGAAGGCGTGGGAGAAAGGAGACCCCCAGCAGTGTCATTGTTTGCCCGCTCCGTTTGCCCCGGCGTTGAAGCGGTGCCCTGCGCTGAGAAGAGCGGCGGTCACGGCGGAGTAATGCCCTGCTCCTGCCGACCTCCGCGGGTTGCTCCGCCACTGCCAAGCGTTGAGCGACCAGAAAAGCACCAGCAGTGATACCCTGAATCCCCTGTGCAGCTGCAGCGACGCTTCTGGAAGAGAAGGGGCGGTCATTTCCCCAGCGTGAGCGGCTATCCTTACCTACTTCCCCGGGTTGCTCCGCCTCATCCCGGCGTCGAGCGGCCTGCGGCGAGGAAGTCTTCACTCGCTCCGCCGCGAACTGATCCAGCGTTCGGCAGGCTGCTCTGCTTCCCCACAGCGTCGAGCGGCCGCCGAGTCCTCATCAGAGATGTCAGCGTTGCCTCAAGTAAGTGTTTGTACGCGCTGCGCCTAGTGACTGATCCGCAGTCACGCAAGTGTATCAAGGATCCAATCGGTCTTCGGCTACAACTGTTAGAGAAAAGGGGAGCCGAGCGGCGCTGCTTGCCAATTACCGTAAGCCCTCCCATAAAGGCGCAAGACGAACGGAATAAAGAGGGCCTTGCCAATTACCGTAAGCCCTCCCATAAAGGCGCAAGACGAACGGAATAAAGAGGGCTGTGCGCCCTGCAAGACTTGTTTGCAGGAGGACAGAATCTACACTGCAAGCAACTGTGCAATACATACCGTGGGTGTACACTTCAAGGCGGATGATGACTTTATGTTTGGGTTTGCAATAGGGGAGCGAGATGAACATGAAGACAAGCGCCTGAATCACGGGCAGCATATTAAGGGGGAAATCTGTGGAGAAGCACGGGACACGTTCTGGTGATTAGTATTTTTAGGAATAAAACGTGAACTCCGTCCAAAGCATTTAATTGACTCCTACTGGGTCATACAAGCAGGGAGGAAGATGGCAGCCTTACCAGGCATAGCGGGCCCACCTATATTCATGCCCACTCCAGGAGCAGCAAAGATAGCTTGGCCTCAATGGCGCAAGGGGTTTATGCACTATATGAAGGCTGCCGGAGGAACATCTTATTCCAGTGAGAGAAAGGTGGCATTATTGTTGCACTTCCTAGGATACGAGGGTCAGAGAATTTTTGAAACCCTCCCTCAGCCAACTGGAGATGGTGGTGGTGATGACCTGAATGAATTTGAGTTAGCCCTATTGAAACTCGACAAGCATTTTAATCCCAAGACAAGTACGATCCTGGAGCGATACAATTTTTGCATGCGAGTGCAGACCCAAGGGGAATCTGTTGAAGAGTATGTGACAGCACTCCGGCATCTGGCTTTGACATGTAAGTTTCAAGGAGCATTTGATGAACGCATATGCGATCAATTCATGACCCACTGTCGATCCAACAAAATACGGGAGGAACTTTGGCTTAGAGATGAGCCAAGCTTGGACGAAGTGTTGGATCTAGCCAAGCGGGTAGAACATTCTTTGGCGTGTTTGGCAAAGCTTTCGAAGACCGAGAGTGGAGAGACCAAAGAAAATAAACCAGAGATACTAAATGTGGGTGAAGCGAAAGGCAAAAGAAGAGGAAGAAACAAACAGACAAATCGGAATAACACCGAAGAGAGGAAGAGTCAAGAGCCAACGCAGAAGAATGAGAAGAGACGAGAGACTTTGTTATCGCTGCGCCAGTGCATCTCATTTTGCGTCTTCTGTGATATGTCCGAGACGGAAAACTGTATGTACCAAGTGCAAGAGAAGAGGACATTTTGCGACCTGCTGCAAGAACTTCCAATTCGGCCAGGCAGGGCAAAGAAAGGTCCTCTATGTAAATGAGGAAGAAGACGGAAGATCATCTGACGACGATACAGTGATGCCATTGCAGAATGTCATCCTCAATACTGTAAATGTGGTTGGCAATGGAGGGAGTTCAGATGAGTGTGAACGTCCCTATGCTGTGGTGACAGTGAATGGCCGTAAAGTATCGATGATGGCTGACTCTGGGTCAAAAATCACTCTGCTGTCTAGGGGTGCGTTTGAGACTGAGATGAAAGGGATGGTATCAGCATTGTCGGAACCTGACTCAGGGGCACTTCTCCTACAGAAGAGTGAGGATAATCTTGAACATCCAGTGGCTTACTTCTCCAGAACCCTCACCTCTACTGAGAGAAACTCTTCTGTTCTGGAGAAGGAACTGTTAGCCATCAGACAAGCCTGCGAAGAATGGAGGCATTTGCTCCAGGGAGCTTCACACCAGTTTACTGTTCGCACAGATCACCACAACCTAAAGGTCCTCCAGCAAATGGAGTGCAAGTATTCACGGCATGCCATATGGGCATACAATTTTTCACTCTTTGACTTTGCCATTACTTACATCCCTGGAACCAAGAATGTAGTAGCCGATGCTCTGTCTTGCAGTATTGATGAAGACTCTGGTGGCTTCCTAGGGGGTGAGAAGCTGCTTCCCGACAAGAGGATCCTAGCTATGGTATCTCCGTTCCTCCAATAAGTCAAAAACGAGATTAAGAGCAGCAAAGATGCGTACATCCAACGACTCGACCTGAGACGAGAAGGGGGATTCCTTTTCCATAAACAGACTCTTTATCTGCCCAGCAAATCCTTACAAACTCAGGCTTTAAGGTGGTGCCATGACCTCCCTATGGCGGGCCATAAAGGACAGACAGGTACTCTGGAGCTCGTCTCCAGAAGTTTTTGGTGGCCATCCCTGAATCGAGACTTCAAGTCGTACATGGCATCTTGTCCAACTTATGCCCTTAGCAAGGTTTCCCAATGTAAACCTCTGGGATTACTCCAACAGCCACAATTACCATCTCGACCGTGGCTTCATGTTTCAACCAACTTTATTGTCGACTTACCCCCTCAAGGGATAAGACCACCATAATGGTCACAATTGACTCCTACAGTAAGATGGCACATTTTTCAGTTCTTCCAGGTGTTCCTTCAGCGTCTGAAACTGCCACAGTGTTTAAGGGACTTCGTAAGATTGCATGGATTGACTCAGACTGTAGTGTCTGATCGTGGTACTCAAGTTACTTCGAAATTTTGGACCGCATTATGCGATCGGTTGGGAACCTACCAAGCATTATCTTTAGGGTTTCACCCACATCTTTAGGGTTTCACATTGTTTCACCTAGAACAATACCTCAGAGGATTCTGCAATAAGGAACAGAACAACTGTGTGAATTATATGCCTATGGCAGAATTTGCCTATAATAACTGAAACCACACCGCCATTAAGACAAGTCATTTCATGTGCACCTATGGTTATCATCCCCAACATATACCTTGGGCAGACATCTCTTCCTCAAAGTCCCCTGCTGTGGACAGTCTCATCAGGTCTCCGAAAGGTGCATAAGGATGCTCTAAAGACCCTAGAAGACAGCCGTAAGGAGTATAAGAGGAACGCTGACCTTACGAACCAATCCAGAGTGGAAGCCAGGAGACCTGGTGTGGTTATCCACAAAGTTCTTACCACGAAGGACCCATTTTGGTAAATTCTCTCCCCGGTACATAGGCCCATTTCGGATTCAATCCAAGATCAACCCGGTGGCACTTAGGTTGCACTTACTACACTTACCTTACACTTACACTTACTTAGAAGAGTACACCCAGTGTTTCACACCTCCCTTTTAAAGGAGCATGATGAGGACCCTTTCAGAAGAACATTCACAAGGCACAAGACGGTCGCACCCCTCGAACCAGAAGAATGTGAGGTAGCACGACTGGTGGACTCCAGATATCGGAGAGCGGTTTTGCAGTACTTGGTTCACTGGAAGGGGTACTCCAGTGCCGAGAGAACTTGGGAGCCTAGATCCCATATGCATGCTCCAAGGCTTGTTCAAAGTTTTCACAGATTGTATCCTGGAAAATCGGGGGAGGGGTGGGGGGCAGTGGGGGGGGGGGATGTCCGCATCGGAAGGGGCATACTGTCATGCGCCGGCCCTGGAAGTGCTGGCAGCAATGGAGTACATGTAGCCTAGTCACTGTTCTATCCCGGTCAACGGTCTAGACTTCCACCAATATGGCCGCCGCCTCTATATTGGTGGGCGGAGCCTGCTGTTCATTGCGTTGTATCCATTCTTCCTGGAGACATGCTGCGGAATCTCTGGGTTCCTTGGAGCTCCAGCGTCCTATTTCTGTGACTTTGCTTAGCTTTCTTTACTCATTTCACCCCAGAGCCTCCTTTGGGTCTTCCTCTTTCCCCGGATCTTTTTGCGCCCTGGTTCATCTTTTGTTTACACAGTTTCCTTTTTCCGCGTGTACGTGATTCTTAACTTCGACCCCCACTCGCCTTTAGCCCTTTCCGTTATTTTTCCACTTACTCTTGCCTTTTCCTCCGTTTCAGTTCTGGAACGGGTTCTGACTTTCCTTACACGCTTTGGTTGTACTTTGCTAGGGGTTCCTTTCTGTCAGAATTTCACTGCGCACCTCGAGGCTTTCACTCTTCTGCCCACGGCATCTGGGTCTGGTTACTGATACTTTCCCTTTCTTCGTCACAGTGTTTTCGCTGGATTGCTACTGATCTGTCTCGTCTGTTTGTCCTATTGGTAACAGTTCTAGTCTCCTCACTTTGACCCCTATTGATTGCACCGAGTGGTATTTTCTGCTATTTCTCTGTACGTAGTTTCCTGTCTTTTTCTCGAGTGCTTAGTCTTCCACTTTCAAGCGCTTGCTGTATTCTACTACATATTACCAGTACACCTGGTAAAGGGGGCATCTCCTAACCGGATCCAGTTATTTGCTTTCATCTTGGGAATCATCATTCTCTCAAGGGAGGGAATCTTCCTTCCACAATTGACTTTGGCGAACATGCGTAACTTGTTACCTCTGCATTTTGAGTAACGTCTACCAAGACCATCAGGAAGAATTACCATCAGTGTTTTTTACGCCAAGGAAGCTTTTCTCCTGTATTTTTTTGGGGTTTGCTGCTCGGAATCCACCTGGGCTCAGGTTTTCCTTCAGGCCAAGGTGGCCTACGAGGGAGATCGCCCTTACCTTCATCAGAAGAAGGACAAGAAGGTTACAGAACCTCGGAACCACGTCGAAAGAAAAACTCTAAAGCCCAAGACAGCTCTGATGAAGACACAGGTGAGGAAGAGGCAAGAGAGGGATCTCCAGGGCTTGACAACTCCTAATGTTTTTTCCTCGTTTGCTACCTTGATAATGATGTTGTCAATGACAAAAGAATTGTAAGAGTGAGGTAGATTGAGCTTGGGTTGACTGCCAATGATAAGTTGTTCTGTTTTCTCGTCGTTAAGACAGAGTTTGTGTTGTGCCATCCGGGCTTGGATGGTCAGGTACATTTTATCAAGCAAGTCTGAGTCTGTGTCATGGTCTCCCATGATGGGTAGGAGTATTTGGGTGTCATCCGCGTAGTTGGTATACGTGACACCTAGTTTGTCTAAGACGTCAAAGAGAAGCTTTGAGAACACGTCGTATAGTGTTGGAGAGACACAGTTTATAGTCAATAAGTCGAATTTAAAAAAGTGGAATACCAAAATGTCGAAGGAAAACAAATGCAAATGTTTTTTTTTTATTTCTTTTTTTTTAATGGGGGGGTTCCCCACCAACCCTCTGTTTATTTTTATTAGCTAAAGCCAAAAAAACATACAAATAAAAAAAAACACATTCAGATTTTTTTTCGACATTTTTGGATTCGACTTTTTTCATTCGACATTATGACTAGCCACCAGAGACACAGGACCCCTGTGGCACTCCACAGAAGACGGGCTAGGAGGGCAGTCGCAGATGTGGAGAAGACTCAGTGGATAGAAAGGATTAAATCCAATTTATGGCCTTGGTTGAGAAGTTGGCAGCTAGAGCCAGGTGTTAGCAAAGTATCTTGTGGTTTACCAGGTCAAAGGCTGCAGATAAGTCAAGTAGGAGGAAGATGGCCATGTTGCCTTTGTCTTTGATCTGGTCAATTTGGATATTGAGGTCCAAAAGGGCGGTTTCTGTTCTGTGACCGGGGCGGAAGCCTGATTGGCGTAGACTGAGGAGATTGTGGGTTGCCAGATATTTCTGAATTTGCACATAAGCAACTCTATCAAGTATGTTCAGGAGGAAGGGAACTGTTGTGATGGGGTGGTAGTTGGTCGGGACATTTGGCTCCAGTGTAGGTTTTTTGAGGGGTTATCCAGGCTTCTTTCAAGTCTTCTGGGACTATGGTGGATGAGGAGGAGTTGTTAATCAGGACTGTGATAAATGGAGAGAGCTCGTCAGCGCAGTCTTTGATGAGAGAGGCTGGGTATACATCACCTTAGCATTTTGTAGGCTTCAGTAGTGGTGAGAGGGGCAAGTTTGAATCTGGGAGCAGACAATGACGGTATGTGGTCAATGGTTTGGGTAGCTGTGGAGAGTTTCAATTTTGTAGTATTTACTTTATTTCGGAGGAGGGTAATTTTGCTGCCGAGGGGGTTTTGAATACTTAGGCCCCAAGGTTGGTCTTTGATGCAGCAGTCAGGGGATGGGGCTGGTAATTCTAGTTCACAAAGTATAGAGAAGAGCTCTCTTGTGCCTGATTTGGCATTTTCGATTCTCTTGTTGTAGGAGTTGCTTTTCGATTGGATGGTGGCTTGATTGTACTCTGTGGCTAGAGCGTTGAAGTACAGTTTGTTCTTTTTGAGGTGCGCAAGTCTTTGCGGCTAGTGGTGTACCAGGAGTTTAGGTGGGCTGTAGGTTTGGCTTTACGGTGCCTCGTGGTGCAACATCATTGACTCCTGGTCTTAAGGTAGTGGGCAGTGACCTGTAATAGCTTGGGGAGCATGTTGGCTCGGGTGATGTTTTCGAAAGTTACTTGAGGGTATTGCTTCATAGAGTTGCGATGGGATGTTAGATTGGGTTACCTCACTGATGGTGAATAAAATGACACTGTAATCGGACCACAGGCATGGGTTGTTAGTTAGTATGCTGGTGTGGCAATTGAGGCCTGCTAGCCAGTCCAGTATGCGTCCTTTGTCGTGTGTGTGGTTGGAGATTCGTTGGGTGAAGACTTGAGCTTCGATGGTATTTGCAAGAGTGAGTGCCTGGGGGTCTGAAGGGTCGTTGAGGCCTAGGTTGAAGTCCCCCAAGATGATGATGATTTTTGATAAGGGCTTTGTGTTTGTGGCGAGGAGATGGGCTATGTCTTCCTCGAATGATGTCAGAGGGCCTGGAGGTCTGTAGATTGGGTGGAGTGTAAGGATGGTTGTGGCAGATAAGGAGATTTTCAATGAGATGAGTTCTCCTGATGGGAAGGCTTGAGGTGCAGATTCTCTTAGTCTGGGGTTATTTCTGGAGATGATTGCCACTCCGCCTCCTTTGGATGCCAATCTGACTTTCCTAGCAATAGTGTAGCCTGCCGGAATGGCGAGGGATAGGGCCAGACCTGCTGCAGGGTGCAGCCAGGTTTCTGTGACTGCAACAAAGACTAGGTTGTTAGTGGAGATGAGGTCAGCGATATCCAATGCGTGTGCTATGAGGTATCTGACACTGTAAGGGCACCCTTGATGTGGGGTGATGCATAATTTCCCAGTGTTTGAGGGGTTGATGTTTGTGGGCTCAGATTTTGGTGAGGTTTTGGGTTCAAATATGGGTTCCGTAATTGCGCGGAAGTTGCCTATAGTTGCCTTATGAGGTTTTATTTTGGAGTACGTTGATTCAGATGAGCTCGAATATGTGGTGGGGTGGGGAAGTGAACTGTGACTTTTCCGAGTGTATTGATTACTGGTAGCTGAGGGAGTTTTTAGTTCTAGAGCTTAGTAGTTTGTTTCTCAAGTCAATAGATGGGGTAGTATTTAGTTTTTTTTGTGGATGTGTGGGTATGCGAGAGGCTAGGCGATTGTTCCTCTATTCCCAGGGGCATGAGGTCTTTAGGTGTGCTGAGGTCTTGGATGAAGCAGTTAACTGGTTTGTGGGTATGGTAGTGTACCTTGCTTTTGGTAGGAAGGTGGAAGGCGGGACATCTGGGTTGAGGAGTAACCATGCCATTTGCAGTTGGGTGATGATATTTCATGTTTGGCATTGGGGTTCTGAGGGTTGGTTTTACCGGTCGGAAACACAATTGGTCATGGTGAGTGGTCTATTGACTATGCGTGTTTTGATGGCAGGGGGCTGGTGGGGGCCGATGAGGATTTAGACAGGCTTGTACGGTCGCCTCTGGATTCGAGTGGTGGCGGAGGGCTTGTGGTATATGTAGGGTCTACCTAGATTTGATTTGTGGCTGGGGCATGTAATGTGTGTGAAATAACATTCAAGGTTTCACCTAGGTTTGGGACATGGCTGGGGACTGCGATGCATATAGAATCATATGAGATTACAACAATTGTTTAAGATCACGTATAAAATAAATCACATTCGAAGTTACACCTAGATTTGACTAGTAGCTAGGGTCTGTAGTGCATATAGAATCATATATGGGATTAAAGGAGATAACCAGTAAAGATCGCACATTCCGGGTCACGCCGAGATCTGGTTCGAGGGTAGGGCCTATAGAGCGTGTGGCAACACGCCTAGGCGAGCTAGCCTAGATCAGTGAGGATAGTACGTAGTAGTCTCTATAAACGGCCTACTTATGACTTAGTGTTATGCCATGGTTGGCAATGGGGGTGATCGGAGCCTGCGAGAACTTGGGGTAATGGCTGTAAATTGGGCTGCTGGGGTGACTCCTATAGTAGCAAGACTTACTTTTGGTGATTGTCGAGGGGATGGCCTGTCTGGGACTGTGTGAGCGATCCTGTGGTGTAGCATTGAGGTGGTGAGCTGCGGTCATGGTGTTTTGTGGCTCTTCGAAGCTCTGACAGGCTCAGACAAGAAACCTATTTGTGGGACATTTGTGGGTGGGCTGACTATCGCCTGCTGAATCCGGGTTGGATTAAGTGGGTGTAGGCACCCAATCAGAGGTCAGCATGTACAGCTGGTGCATCGGATGACGGCCATGTTTAGACGGGCAGCATTGGGCTGATCCAAGTGATTACACATTGTTTCCAAAGTGAATAAACAAATTACAACAAGCATTACAATGATGGTTGGCAGGCAAGTTTCAAATGCTGATGATCAGGCGAGCACATTAGGGTTCCGTGCAGGTCAGAGGAAGAATGCAGTGCGGTGCTGATGGTGCTGGAGGGACCATCACAGCTCACCTCATGTGTTTGGAGAGAGCGCACTGCTCCTGCAGTGTGCTCTCTTCGAAGTATTGGGGCTGTTTGGGGGGCCTGGCTCGGACAGGAGCCTTGGTTGTAGTGCCTTTGTGGGTGTGGCCGTCTATCGCCTGCTCACGGATCTGTGTTGTATTAAGTGGGTTTAGGCACCCAATCAGAGGTCAACAACCAATTTAAGTTGCAATTAACACATTCAATGTCTATTATTTGTGTCAAATTGAACATTAATCCGTCACAACGTAAATCATGTAGCATACAGCACACATGCCCTCCTCACTTACATAAATATTATTTCAAACTTTGCTTAGATTGTGTCTTGTGTTTCCATTTTCCCTATGTGACGGATGACCAACCGCTTCAAAAGACAGATCTCAGTATTATACACTTAACAATCCTACGTAAACTTTCAATATAGTGAACGTGACCACTTCTTTGTGGATATTTGACACATTTTGGCCTTCAAATTGTTAGTGCAGTGTGAAGAACACATAATGTGACCCTTCATCCAGCGTTCACAGCAGGTCAGAGGGAGTTTCGTTTTGGGAACACGTGCCACAAAATTGAACAATAGTAATGGCAAGCTGTGTAGTGAATTTCAAGTGTCCCACATATGAAAGTATTTATTTCCATTTCAACTGTATCAATGCGCCTGGTCCCACAACATGAATGTATTCTTTCAAAGATGACCCTAGGCGAGGTGCAGATAGGCTCGGAATTCCCTATACTTCAATAGGGCAATGCCTGAAAACAAAAACAAATGAATAATGAGGGGCAGTATTTTGGTGAAACTGGGGCACTTCATTTCTGAATTAAAAAGAATTTGAATACAAAAGCAGTGTGTTAATATATAGAGATGGCACACATGACTGGGAAGTGAAGGGGGAGTGGAGAGGCGATTTCCCCCCAGGCTGGGTGGAGTGTTGCAGCCAGGGCAACATGTGCAATGAGCAACAATAAGAAAGGAAAATGTACATCACTAAAATTCCAGCATGCCTCGAATGAGTGCAGTTGGAAAGGCTTACTGGCTTCAGTGTATATCTATTATTGCAAACATATTGATTTCTGCAATGATGAATGAGCACCTGGTTGTCCTCCACAGGTGGGCCTTCACAGTAAGATGTAAATGTACAAAGGCCACAGGCGCATGTTCATAGTGCACATTGGTTATTTCAATGTTGGATGACACTGTGGCACATAAACCTTTAGTCTATTGCAATCTGCAGCCACTTAACAGGATTCCTACTTTCCTGCGAGGTTAGATTTAATTTATTTATTGGTTATTTGTAAAGCGTCTATACAAATGGTGTTTCAAGGCGCCACAAGACAAAAAAGAGGGGGTACCAATAACTGTCCTACTAAGCCTTGTATCATTTAGATTATGCAAATGCAGAGGGGAGGTTATTGGGGGGAGCTGTAGCTTGGGGCAGAAGCAAACATTCTAGGGTGGGAGGGAGGTGCAGGGCAGGAGGAGGTATCCAAGTGCAGTGGAGTTAGAGGAGGAGGGAAAGAGGAGGGCCAAAGGGGCTAACGGGAGGCCAGGTGGGCAAGTGCTAAGAGGAAGCAGGGAGTGAGGACCACATACAAAGCGCGAGAACAGGTGTGAACCAGGGGAGGTAGGGATGCACACCCCGCCAGATTTGTCAGGGGAACGGGGCCCTGAAGGGCAAGTGCAGGTTGTGGGCGAGAGGGACAGGAAGATAGGGTGCTGGGGTATACTGGTAGAGGAAAACCTGGTGCCCTGTGGCACACAGAAGGGTCCAGGCAGTCAGTCAATGCGACAGAGGGGGGGGGGAATTAGCATGGAGAATTGCAACTAGATGACCGAAGGTCTCTAAGAGGGAGGTACTTAGGAAAAGAGTTGGCTGTAGTGGGGTCCCTGACCTCAGAAAGCCTTGTGGATGATGCAGAGGATCTTGAACTTGATCCTTGCAGCCACTGGGAGTCAGAGGAGATATTTTTGGGCTTAAGAGATGCAGTCCCTGGGTTTGAGGCCAAGTATAAGTCTTGCAGTCCTATAGTGGATTAGTTGAAGGGAGGGAAGGGAACATTTTGGCAGATTGAGATAGAGGCTGTTGTAGTCCAGCCTGGAGAGGACCATAGCTCTGGAGACATTGGGTTTCTGTATGTCTGCTGCTCTAATGTTCTGCTTAGATTCTTCAACTATTGTGAGTTCGTTACAAACAGGGCTCGAAATTAGGATTGGATAAGCAGGAATTACAAGCAGTGCCTGGAATACAGCAGTAACCGGTCACCAGGAGGTCCCACTGTGGAACAAGGAGCTAGTTTATAGCAAATCTACATTTGATTGGAGTTACATACTTGAAATAATCAGACTGACATTTATTGTTCTAATACAAAACAATTAAATTGATGGTAATAAATACACAAATCAAAGATAAATAGAAATGTTAAGGCATATCTAGTGACATTACTTCACAAACAGTAATTAATTAAAAATGAATTATTTAACAATTACATCTCAAGTGACAGAGAGCTACACATCATTTGAATCTTGAAGTCTTGAAGTCAACTTTTCAACAAGTTAATGTTCAGAGGCATAGACATTTTGAGGAGAACCATCTCCATTTCCGGAAGCACCTCAAAACCTTCCTCTTTGCTTCTGCTTTCTCTCCTCCTCTCCCCTGCTGATTTCCTGGCTGAAACTGCACTGGTTACATGGCCACCCTTTCTGCTCTCTGGCCCAGGCCCCGCCAGTTGCTCACCTGCACTGCCTCCCTGGCAACCTCTGCACCTGGAGACTGTTTCTGTATCCCTACAGCCCCCCTACCTGCACTTACCTTGAATTTGCCACCAGCTGGCCGTTTCATTTATTCTTATTTATCCTACTATCCCATGTACTGCACTTTCCCCTCTCCCTTCCCCCTCACACTTTTCCCTTTCCCCCTTCCCATGCACTTGCGCAATCTGAATGACACCTGGCCTAGTAGGATCGTTATCTGTCTTCCCCTGTTCCTCCTCCCTTGCCTCGTCGCGCCTTGAAACACTTGTTTGTAGGTGCATTATAAATGCCATATCATATATAGACTGTGCCCTGGGAAGAAAATCTGGATCAATTCCATGGTTTTGCATGGCCAGCACATTCAATGTCAGATCTTTCACAAATTCAAAATCCATCGGCTGGAAGATTGGCTTTGCCACCCAGTGTTTGCTTCTGTTGGTAAACTCTGTGTTGTAACGAGGCCTCCTAAAAATTCCTGCAGTTTTTGCTTGCTCCTTTCCAACGTTCTCGTGTGCAAGTACAGTCTTGTTCTGGCCTCCATATGTTCTATGCTAAAATGCAACCTTTGAGATTTGTATTTTAGGCACGTATTAAGGAACACTTCCAAATCTCCAGTGTGGCAGTACTCGCAGAGTCCCCTCATGTCTCTTGAAAGCATTTTGTCATACACTATCTTCTCAAGTGCTTTATGAGGAAGGGAGCCTGGAACCAACCACTTTTTTTTACGCTTCTGCTCCTTGCTCAATGGTCCATGAGCACATTCATTGAAATTATTGTTTTCTTTCCAAGAGTATGTTAGAACAATGGTGCATCAATGAACGCCATTTTTTAAACAGAATATCTACAGACCCATCACAAGTTTTTGCGCTCCACCAAGGATGGTTGCTGATAGACTGTGACCAATTGAAAAAAAATCTTTTGCCTTTTTTCCAGCAGCTGTCATTTTTTACCAAATTGATTTTGCGACGTCATATTGATGATTTAACTGCTCTTGCATGGCCTTGGCTATTGAAAGGTGCCGGTCAGTGGCCATCACGTCTATTTACATTCTTCTGGATTGCAGAAGTTGAATTGATATAATGAAACCATATTTTTCCATGGCAACAGAAGATGTACATTCAGATACTTGCACGACGAATGAACTCACTATTTCTTTGGTTTCTATGTCTTGGAAGTGATACGTGCAGTATTTAGCAGAAAAGCCTGGACTGTCACCCTTGAAGAGGGAAGGTTGAAGTCTACCCCTGCTTCCCCTCCCACCAGCGACACGGCCCGAAAGAACAAAAAGAACCACGATCAATCGTACCGTTTCGGACCGGAATCCCACTGCCACCACCATAGACAAGTTCGCCGAAAGGTACCCACTCAGTCAACCCTACAGCTCAGGAGCAGTGAAAACATTGCCCAAAGTGGAAGAGGAGCCACGACACGTGACAAAAGACACCTCCATTGACCGTCTCGACTAAAGCGCCCAGAAGCCATGCATAACACTGTTAGAGGCATCACGCCATAGCAGCATTAGATATGAAGTACACGTGTTATCGGTAGACACTCACGCACCCAAACACACGAAGAACACATGCGTACAGTTTTATAAGCTAGAGGACGAAACATATACACACTCCTTGCAAATTTATTGTTTTCCATTAGCTTGACCTCAGCAACATAGAAACAGCAAGAGGCAAGCCATCCTGTGTTCAAGCTTGCAGATGCTTGCATGCAAATAAGCACTATGGACCTGACAGAGCCATGAACAACTAATCTATGGATACTTTAGCATAGCACAGTGTAGAAACCATGTTATGGCTTAGAAGTCACAACAGGCCGCAGACCCTTGGCTGGAGCAGAGATGAACAAATTCAGGCTGCACAGAGGAGCGAATGTGTGGGACAGGGCCTGCCGTGAAGGCCACCATTTCAAGTGACATTCCTTTCCCTGAACTACAGTAACACCGGTTACATTAAATACGAACAAATCCTCATAAATCAGAGTAATTCAGAGCTCCAGAGGCCCCAAACATGGTCTCTAGACACGTAACCAGCCGATCTGATGAACCGAAACTAGCAGCTGGGAAAGAAGGACAGTCTCACGAGCCCAGGCAGAAGTTGAAACAAAGTCGTTACAGGAGAAGCCGAGTGTCGCATGATGAGAACAAGTGCTCTCACAGGCATTGGTGGTGCACACATATTACAATGCAGACACTTAGTTTTTATTACCTTGAAAAGGTACAATTTGAGCTGAGAACCGATTTGAGTCCCAGGCCTGGGGGCAACAGCTCTAACCAATCACAGTATGGGACCCTAGGGGTGGGTAGCGAGGGGCAAAAACCAATCATTAGACCCTCACACTGCAACATTGTAGAAGTAGCATTTTTTTGGGATGAACCAGACCAGCCTTCTGACATGGGAGAGACAATAACCTGGCAGCTATAGGGTCCGTCATAGGTGGACTACCACTCATCGCCCAATCCACTCGCTTGATAGGTTTGCTGGAGAGGGGCTAAGGTTGTGACATCATTGTGATCTGGATTTACCTAAAAACTGGCCTGCGAGCCAGAGTTCAGTGAGACGATCCAGGAGCTTGTTCCTTGTTCTGATCCCTGTTGGTTTTGGCTGAAATAAACCACAGTTTGAACTTGCTGTCTGTCTGGGTCTACGTTCCTTTGGGAAGGGAAGGAGTTAAGCCTTTCATGAGTTCGGGGCCGCAAACTCCTAGTAACCCGCCAACCTACCTACGAGTTTATCCTAACACCCTGTCCATCACCAGCAAGCCAGAGCCTTTTGCCAGAGAGAGCATTGTCCATTGACATCTGTTCGAGTGCCCATGCCTGGCTAATAGCAAGGAACAAGAAATCCTTCTGATGTTTGTAGTACTGGGTTTTTGAAAGGAACTTGAGTCCCACAAATTAAGAAGAACTTGAAATTGTACTATACGTTGATCCGCTAAACAAAGCGGACAAACAAAGTACATTTCCAGCAGTCACTTTTCCAAGTATAGGTTGAGCAGACCATGAAAATTACTTATGGTGGTGTACACAGCTACCATTGATCTTCCAGTCGGTGCAGTTGTCTTCACAAGCAAACTTCACCAATGGCTGCCCACAAATCCTCCTATGCAATTTATGATCACACTTAATCGTTTTCATAAACTCTATCAGGCAGCAGTCGAATATAATGTATTTTGGTTCCTTTAATAGTCAATCATCTTGAAGTATACTGGTTTGTGATTCCATGGTGGTGGGTAAATCCTTAACACTAGGACGAGTGAAGTCCACATCATAAGCACAATCGATCAATAGCGAAGATGCTTCGGTTATTTCTGTGTGTCATTTGTCCACATGCATTGGGGAAACAGGGAACAATATTTATTTATTTTTAGTTGTAGAGCGCTACACACGCATAGGCCTCAGAGCGCACACAAGGACAAACAAAGTGGTCAAACATGAAGGAGCACAAAAAAAAGGGTCTAATCCAAGGAATTAAAAAGAGTCGTAATCGCTTTCATGAAAACGGTCAATGAAGGCAACGACTTAATAAGAGGGTTAAGGAATGCCATGCTAGGGGGGCACCGACTTCGAAACAAGTATCTCCAAACTTCTCCAGATGGTAACAAGGTTGGGTTAGGAGATATGAGTAGCTGGAGATCAGTGTCCTCGAAGGCTAAGTTTTCTTAGAAAGCATTTTTTGCATTTTTTTAGAGGGTGTGGTTTGTATGAGCGGTTCTGCAAGGAATTCTGAAACATCTTCTGTGTTGTCCGATTCTTCTGGGTGATGTGTGCTGTAACAATAATCCAGGGTTATTTTTCATGGGTCACTGCTGACATTCAATTCAAATTCGTGTCACTGGACATATGCATCATGACAGTGCATCTTACGAGGGTCATGCTGAGCCTCAAAATGTAGCTGCTCCCAAGTGACAACAGTTTGGCAAGCGAGATCATTAGTTTGTGTAGTTGTCAGAGTCTTTATGCTCCTCTTCTTCCTAGGCCTTTAATTGAAGAGAAAAGAAATGCTTAATTTATAGCACACATACAGAATATATGAATTACAACATGAAAATGTAATAATGAAATAACTGATACACAATTCTTTTTTAAAACCTCTGTTATGTACCCTTTTAAAACAGTCAAATTGGATTTGCTGACCACCAGATCAAGCTAAAAAAAACGAATTTTGAAATTGTATAAACCTTGAAATGTTCTCTTCCACTTTAAGAATCATATAAACAAACATATATAACAAAATGTCACCATTGAAACGATTAGAACATATCATCCTATGTATATCTCTTGTCCATGTGTCTCTTCAATTTCGACAGCTGCAGTAGTACATTCCTTGTACGTAACAAAATCAAAGAACATTGATTAAATTGTGTAACAATTTAAAGTTAAAATCTTTGATCTCACAAAGTACATCTTGAGAAAGATGATTTAATGATTGTCAACCTCTCAATATAAGTTAAACTCTGTAAAAAGATCTGGTTAATCTTCAGACGAAACATTTTAAATTAGTATTGGTCTGAGATCATCCTGCAAAACATATTGATTAGATTGTGGCCCCTTTAATGCAGTGTAATGTTATTTTGTTTCAACTATTCAATTTTTCGCTAAGCAGCTAAAGTTTATAAACAAAAACATACACTACTCATATAGTGAAAGGGTCTATGTCATTCAATGACGAAGTACATTTTTCTGAAGGTTTACTGTCATTGTTGCATGTGTTTCTGCGATAAATACATCAAGATTGATGGAATGTTTTACAATTTGCTGACAGTATTACAAATTATCAAAACAATATATTATCTTAAATGTAAAAAAGATAACTATTAGTAGAAATCAATAAATCATCACTACTCATACCTCTTCCTCCAGACCAGCTACAGTAGAAGAAAAGTATATTGTTGAAGTTCCAGGCTCTGCCTATATAACAGTAATTGTAATAAAGATGTAACATCTAAAAATAATACATGTAAAAGATGAATGATATTGACAAAGAAGAATACAAGCCATTTTGTATCAATATGTTTTAAGTGGAACTTGCACAAATGTATATTTTGGATAGTCACATCTGAAGGAATATTGTAAATAAAATTACTTGAAAAGGTGAGTGAAGTTGCTGTTGACTCCAGAATAGTGGTAGATGTAGCACCACGGTCCTTTAATTGATGTATATATTTATTCTATTGTTCAATAGAAAATGGACCTTAGTATTATAATTTAGACCATAATCAAAAACCATTCAAAATGGTTTGTGTGCAAGTTGTTTGGGCTCACCATTAGGATGTTGGACGTGTCTGGTTTCCTGCATGGTAACGGCCTGTAATTCCATCAGAGCAGTCCATGTAAAGACCGACAGTAATTTTAAAAGAAATTACCTATTTTGGAAAGGCTCCCACTTTAATGAACTATGTGAGTGTCTCTAAAGTAGGGATACACAAAGTAATCTAAAGTTCAAAATTTACAAACCACAGTACATCGTGTAGCGAAGGAAACTTGTAATTAATATGAATGGAAATATTCCCCAAAAACTGAAAACCGTTCATTATGTTACCTGTTTACAGCCTATTTCAATACATTGCTTGGTCCTTTTTTTAGACCTATTGTACAGGCTAATTTAGAAAAAAGGTAAAAATACATTTGAAAATTCAGCGTCCACTACTCACCGGGTCAGCGTGTGCTGAAATTCAGTTGGAACTGCACTGGGAAGTCATTTGCAAAGGAGTCTGGACGGTGCTTTTTAGTGTACTGCGATTGTTCATACATATCTTGTGAGAAGCGCATGCTGCAGACGTGGAACCAATTGCCCATCATGTCATCCAAGATATCCTTTGCTCTACTTTCAATTTCGGACACTGGAAATCCGCAGCGCAAGAGCCATTGTCTTATTAAATTTAAATCCTTTGGAAATACATGCAGGACTGTACTGTGACTTTTAGCATGGTTCTTATTAGTGCAACTCAAAACGATACAAGAAGACATTGTTGGATTGTCCATATGAATCTGTTAAAGAAATATGAATAGATATTAATATTAAAGTATCACAATGAGTAAATCAAACATCCTATTCCTTTGATGATAAAGGAAATGTACTTTATTAAAAAAATGGCACCTAAAGCAACATGGCTTGAAAACATGCACTACGAAAGATTACATTTGGAAAACATATGTGCTAATTACAGAGATAGAAATGCGTAGGATGGTTCATAATGGTGTAGACTTTCTGAATGAAGTGAGAATAGGGTGTACATCAAGTATAAAGCAATAGAAAGTGGCCTACGAGAGAACGTTGACACTACAGAAAACAATAGTAAAAGTTGACTAACCTTTACTTAGAAGAACAGATGAGCTGACTCAGCAAGCAAGGTAAAATGTGGAGAGCTGGCAATATCCATTGTCGAGAAGTGGGTGTGTATGTGACTGTCTAGCGTGTTTGTACACCCACCAGGTCTCTATGACAACGTTTTACCTTCTCAAGCCCGCCAGTGCAGCTCCCATGCAAGCGCATGCCCAATGGTGCAAACTGTCATTGATAGTGAAGGGGGATGAATGTGATATGATATATATGATATGATATTTTATTTGTGGATGAGGCGAGCGCAATAGGCCCGGAACACAGTCAAAAGACACAGTTAACACTGTTAATTTATTATTCATTTCAAGCAGCAATGAATAATAAATGCACCATTGTACAAATGTCCACTACTCTCTCATTACTATCTTTTTCACAGTTCTTCACAGAAAACATATCAGTTGGAGAGAAAAAGGCTGCCCCGGTAATACTACCATAATATGCAGTGCAGGACATTGGTAAACTTCTTTTCTAAGTGAGTTATAACTCCTATGTGTCGTGTTCCAGTTATAGATACAGGTAAGAGGGGAATTAAATGATTAAACAGACACTGAGTTGGGAGTGTACTTCTATATCCTTTATTCTTCTTCTGACTAACTCCTACCTTCCTCCCTGCATCCTTTCTGTCCTGACCATGCCTGGTTCACGGTCATAGAAACAGGTTAGGACACTACATCTCCCGTACATCAATAAATACATACATGTTTACCCCATTTCTTCAATCCAACAGACTGTGTTATGGCCAAATCCTTGACCTCTCACAAAACATTTAAAACATTCATATAATAAAATGGACATTACTTAAGTACATTATAAAATAATTTATAAAAATACAAAAAAGTAGAAAAGTTGATAAAAACCATGCATTAAAAAAAATAAACAATGTATCATACATTGTGAATTCTAAAACGGCAATTAAATTTACCCTAAAATTATACAATACTACCTATTAACCATTAATAATCATTTCATTTTCAGTATATTTGTTTAAAAATAGACAGGTATATATTTAGCTTCAATAATGTGTTACTAATCCCAATTCTTGAAGCATCCTTACTAATTCACAAGTTCAAAATATTTCATTACCCGTATTTAAACGATTCCATAAGTCCTCAGTGCAAATATCATTTCTGAGCAGGAAAAAGCACCCTAAGTATTTTGTTCTTGTTTGATATGATATTATAGGTTATTTATAACGCGCTTAATACCTAGAGACGCGGACCTGGGGATCAAACCAATGGTGCTCTGTGTCGCCTTGCTTCCAAGGCATGCATGTTGTCCATGAGCTATCCTCCCGAGTTCTTTCAACTCAGGACACTCGGCAACAATATGTTTAAGGGTTTGAATGGTTGATGCATTTTTACAGTAAACACAATTTCAAACACTAGAATCATGATCCTTAGAGCATACATATAAAATGTCCCCAGTGGGCAGTCGATTCAAGTGTAAATATTGAGTTCTAGTGTTAGAGCATGGGAATTGATAAAGGTATTTTGGAAGAGAACCCAGGGGTTTATCCAGGTATGAGAAAGTAGAATGTATTTCATAACTACATGCTTTTTATATCGTGTCAATCCAGTCCGTGTTCTTTTTTTTTACCCAATTTGGGTTTTCTATCAGATCAATTTTAGACCTCCCACAATGGTCCAATATGTTGATCGCTTTAGAATACAAGATGTTCAGCAGCTTGGAAGATTTACTATTCAATTCCAATTAAAGGTATTCGAACAGTGAATTCGCAATGGGAAAATACAGCTTACTCAGAGAAACTACTCACCATTAAAACCAAACTTAAAGCGCAGAAATACCCAATTCATATCTTAATGATGCCATGGGGATTGAAGGAGGCAATGAAAAAACTTTCTTCCAACTCATACCCTCAAACCGCTCCCACAGAAGAATAAGTGATAATATAACAATCTCCAACCCATATTTGATCCTAGGAATAACTTTTCCAATATAAGATCTTTAGGGTTTTATAGAGAATGTACAGAATTTACAATAGATTCTCCTCATCTGATTTATCAACTGTACTATTATATTTTCTATCCTCTTAATAATAGGTTCTTTATTTGGAGTGTCCTAAGATGCAAAAGCCGAGATAAAAGACCTCACTTATGACATCTATTTCAATACCGTCAAGGGACCATTTGAATTTACATTTCTTTCAGCCACGATTATTAAAATGTATTATACAGCACTTTTTATAGTTAAGGATTAATTATTCTTTGCATTTATACTCAAGTCCGCTGATAACCGTTACAACGGAGTGGGGTCCAGATGAATATCAAAGCACACATCCATAACAGCATTAACCCTGTAGGCAAACTTGACAGATATGAGATATGAATGGATTAGACGATGAAAAGGAAACGTCAGCATCGATTATGGATGAAGGCAATCCAAAGGGAACCCGAGTCCAACTGAACACTAACTGAACTCGCAAATAAATGTGGAGTGCACTTTGGACCCATCCTTGAATCCCTGTATAATCAATTCATCAACATTTACACCAGGACATAGTAATACCATACCTATTGAAAACCTCTAATGGCCTAAGGAGAGAAATATACGTCCTCTGAAGCTGTACAAAAGTCGAGTAATCACGGAGGACAGAACTTAGTAAGGACGGAAACTTCCCAGAAGAGGTCTCAATTACCTAAAAAAACAAAATCAATGGTTTCATAAGCCCTAAAAGATACAAGAAATTATGGGATGGGGCCAATGGATACAAACAGGTTTTTTGTGAAAACTCCTGATACCCCCGGAATTATTGGAGGGTGTCCTAGATCAAAATAAACAAATAGAGGTTGCAGTTAGAATTTTGGGGAATTTTCCTAACAAAGTGCAAAACATCAAATGGCACTTTGGTCCCTTCCAACATAGGCCCATTGGAACTACCGAGCAGAGCACAACTGAACTGCAAAAAAATGGGGAAAAAGAAACTGAGCCCAAAAGGGGGAGAGAGACCTCTAATGAAATCGAAAGTCGTACTAGTGTAGTTACCTGAACCTAGCACACCGGATGCTGAAATTATATCTGGGAGCTTATCAAATCAACAAAAAACCTTAGATCAAGACACAAATGGGTACCCAAAAGAACCAAGACTAATGAACCCGCTGATACTATTAAAAGAAAAAGCCTTAATTCCTGAGCGACAACATAACGTAGTGACATTTGCAGCTACCAAAAAAATAGTTAATCGAGGTCTGGCAAGCACTGATCATCAGCAACCAACAAAGCGACCACAGGTGGAGGCCGGGAAGAACTTTAGAGGGGTAAATATTACCCAAACCAATTAATCTACAGGAGAACATCAGTCACCTTATTCTCCAACTATAATGCAGGAAAAGGACCAAGACCTGCAAAACCTGCCAACAGAAAAGGAAAACCAGAACAAAAAAACTTGATTTACTAGCTATTATGTCGACTCTGACAATTGCCTTGGCTCCTTTTACCTAGCTTTGTGAGGCAATAAATGATGCAGTGAAAGATCATTCAACAATGCTATTGATGATCCACACCAAATCGAAAATCAAAGTGTGATGATTCATGAATCTCAAAGAGACTTGAACCAGGAAAGAGACCCATTATATAAAGAGGTAACAACGCAAACGATCCTAAAAACACAAATTGGGGAGGATTAGATAAAGATCAAACACAAGAGGGTCCTTCTATTGGACTGGTTGACCTCAAGACCACTGGAACAAAGCCAAATGGACTCAGGAGTTGGAAACGCCCCCAAGACAGGGGCTCTGCACGGGCAAAAAATGGATGCGTGATAAATAATGATCAGGAATTGGAACAAAATGGGAGGATAGGCAACGCGCAGAAAGGGGGGTTGTCGGTTAAAATGAAGAAAATTGCAGAAAGTCAAAGCCCTCTCAATATAAGTGAACTAAGAGAGGCCTGAAGCAACGGGATCTCAAATAAAAAAGGCCCAGAAAACCAGGAACTTAATAACGAAAAACTGAAAAAAACATCTGCTCTAAGAGTAGTGGAGGTGAAAAGTACTGACTTCTCCAGGTTAAATAAAAAGCACAACGATGGCTGTCTGCAAAAGCGCACACTAACCAATGAAAAAATAAGTTCCCAGCTCTTACAACTCCTAAGAAAGCAGAAAAAGATGTGTAAATCCACCTTAGGCAGCCCCAAGAACAACAATCGTAGGAAATCCTTCTCAAGATGAGACTCAAGAGAACAAAACAGATAACGGAATTAACACAAGATCAGTCCTCTTGACGACAACTGAGGTATCACAAAACTCAAGATCCGATTGACCTGTCAACTTATTCAGTTGAACAATTAGAATCAGAGTGGATATCAAATCCTCCCTGTCGATTAGTAAAAACCAACTTCAGGCCGAAACTAAATAAAAAAAAACCTCTGGGGTCTGTGTTAGAAGTTAAATCCTCTCCAATATTTAAAACATTGGCAGAAAAGAGACAGATAGCTGAAGAGAGATGAAATCCTACGTTGTCACTATCCAGTGAAGTTGTGACGAGTAAAAATCAGTCTCTGGAAAAGCAACAGTACACAAAAAGAAGAGTAAGTGAAAGTAAATCAATCTCCAACCAGTATATGATCCTAGGAATAACTTTTCCGATATAAAATCTTAAGTGTTTTATAGACAATTTACAATAGATTCTCCTCGTCTGATTTATCAACTGATCTATTTTATTTTCTATCCTCTTAATAAGTGCCTTATTTGGAGTGTCCGAAGATGCAAAAGCCGAGATAAATGACCTTACTCGTGCAATCTATTTCAATGCCGTCAAGGTACCATTTGAATTTACATTTCTTTCAGCCATGATTATTAAAATGAATTACACAGCACTTTTTATAGTTAATGATTGATTCATCAGGAGTTTTGGCCACTAATAGGGAACAAAAGGGCTTGCATGAAATCCCCCAGAAAGTCGACGCAACCAACTCATAGGATAAGGAAAGAAAATGAAAGCCCTATGGATAAATGTCCACTCAGAAATAGAATGTTCCAAAAGAACATAAATTAACTAATCTCACACAAGAAAAGCACTAGTGAGAGTTCTCTTAACTGGAAAGAATTTTGGACAAGGGGGACGACTGCATATTGAATTGATCAACAGTCATTTCACTACTAAATTGTGCTCCAAATTTGAGATATATTCGCTCCACTGATTTAAGGATTATAGAATTTGAAAGAGAAAGTCGTACTGATAGTGTTTTCCTCCATGTTCCATCCCCTGTGGTCAAAGGCATGCTGCTATAAGCGACCAAAAGTTTTCTGATGCTGGGGTTCAATCAGACAGCAATAAGGCAAGCAAATGATAGACACCCTAATGGAAAAATACAAGAACTAAAAAATGACTTTTCACAAGTGGCAAAGAGTGCCAGAGAGGTTTCAATCCTCGACTCAAGTGCAGAGATTAAAACTAACGCAAAGGGGTAAAAAGACCCCTTGAATATTGGGTGATGTCCTAAAGGCCCAAAAATAAGCCTAAATGTAACCGTTAAGCCAATTCTCCATCATAAGGACTTAAAGCAGTCAGACTCTACTGGAATTAGTCAACATGAGGCCTACGATATGGATAAGTGGGCTTTGATCCCTGATGCCCTGCCCCACCATGGGAGACCATAGCAATGGAAATCAAAGAAACCGCAGATGCCCCACCCGGAGAGTCTTGCAATGTTATCTAGCGGGCAAACTGAGATGAAAAAATGGCCTCATGGAACAGGTGTGGCTTTAAACATTTGGCAGCATTAAACAATGTCAATCTGGGAGAATTCGATCTGATTTGCCTGCAAGAAACCTGGCTGAGAGAAAGTCAAGGTATGGGCGGTTTTGAAAAAGGCAAAAGGACGTCCGACTTCAGGCCTTTTGACCGCAATAAGATCGGGAAGCGGACGAACGATGTTACGACCAATTTTTTAAACCCATTTGCACAGGAACTCTTGCTGTCTTGGAACCACTTCCTGAAGGAACCAATCCAAGTAGAAATTGCACCCTTAGTTGTAATAAATCTATACTGGAACCCACGGGTTGTCACAAATGAGAATTTTGTAAAAATGGTTTCACAGCTTAGGACTCATATACCATCCAGTGCGCAAGTTACATCATATTATGTGGAGACCTGAACTTTAGTCCGGAGCAAAATATACATGGCAAAAAAAATGAGAACCAAATTAGGGGATTCCCTCATGAACTCTTAAGATCTACATAATTTGGTTTCCAAGATGGCGGTGGTTGTGTGAGGTTGCGCTGCCCGGAGCTCCCGCACCGCTTCAATTAAGCAGCACGTAGAAGCCGTTACGAAGCTGCAGGTGCCCTCCCCGCATATCGGCTGGTGTAGAGGAAGCTCCTGGCGGACCAAAAGCCGCACTAGATCTGCTGCGGCCGCCGCTTTTGCACAGCTGCGGCCGCCTCAGCCAGAAGTGGAACATCGATCCCCGGGCTTGGCCGCCCGCGCGGGAAGAGGCGGGCGCGGCGCAGGGGGATGGACGCGGGCCGTGGTGGAATCAGCGGCATCTCAGTCCCCCCGGGGGATCTTCAGTCACAAGCCTTCCAAGCACCGAGACAGCGGGGAGGCCAGACCCACGGTGCAGATGCGGGAGGAAGGCGCCCCCAGTGAGCGTGGGGGAGGGGCCCTCTGATCTGCGGTGCCCAGACTGGAGAGAAGGCCCGGCCTGGTGGCGCCGGGGGGTGCGCGGCATCGGCCTGGTAGCTGGCAGGCCGTTGGCGAGGAATACCTGCAGCAGAGTGGGGCCTGCTGCGCGTTGGGTGCAGCGCCGGGTGAAGCAGGCCCTTGGAGCGGGGGCCGGGAGTGGCCGGGACTGGTGCACTCATCTCTCTGCCGGCGGTGGGGGTCTGACTCCTGGGACGGCTCTCTTTGGGCTGGCCAGCCAAGTAAGTGGAGAGGGGGTGGGGGGGCAGTGGACCTGTTATAGTGAAGGGGGCCCCCCCCGCGCCCCTCCGTCCCCCCACCATAGTTGGGACAGTTGGATCGGTGACGCCCTGAGGCCAGTTAACTCGGGGGGGGGGGGATCCGACGGGGGCTTACTGGATCGGAGCCCTCCCCCCCCATCATTATACTCCAGAAGCCCTGGCCCCCTGGAGCTCATAGAGCAAGAACGAGACCCTGACAGGGGAGCAGTATCAGGCGATACGGGCCGTGTCCCGAAATGCTTTCTCTCGGTTAACCAGTGGGGCGGACGCCTCCGCCCGGAGATATCAGAGGGTAGGGCCCAGTCTCGAGATTGACGCCGAACTCCATTTTGAAGAACAGCGGAGGGCGCTGCCCACCAGGGGCCCCCCAAGCCCAGGCAGCATGTCCAGAAGTAAGTCTAAAGATACCCCAGCTTCATCTAGGATGGCAAAAAAACTTCAGGAGTGGTCGCTGGACCCAAGGAACTCGGTGAACAGAGACCTCAGGAGCCCAAAAACGGGTCCATGTCATCCGCCTCGGTCGCCACCCAGGAACTGAAGGACCTGCCGGTTACTCAAACCTTACTCAGATCCCTTCTTGGAAAAAAAATCACTGAAGCAGGCCAGAAACAGATGGACGCGCTAAGGGAAGATCTGGCAGAGGGCCTACAAGATATTAAAAGGGACCTCAACAAAATGGAAGAGAGGGTGGACATGAATGAGAGGGCCATACAGGACTTGGCAGAAGACTCACGAAAAGCGGACTCCCTCTTGGAAGGCCTGGCGGCAGCAACACACATCCTCGAATTGAGGGCGGAGGACTTGGAGAACAGGTCCAAAAGGTCCAACATATGGGTTAAATCCCTGCCCGAAGCAGTCCAAGACCACGAACTGGCCGAAACAATGAAGTCAATATTTGGTGTCCTCATGAATGCCGACCAGATTGATGACATTGAGGTAGATAGGGTCCACCGAGTGGGATCGGGGCGCCAAGAGCCGGGAGCACGACCAAGGGACGTGCAGGTGGCGTTCCATAACTACACCCAGAAAGAAAGCATCCTGCAAGCAGCCAGGAAGGCAGGCCAGATAACCCATAATGGTTTGGAAATTCAGCTATATCAGGATCTATCTCAATCTACCTTGAATAGGAGACGGCGCATGGCCCTGATCCTGGCTCATCTTAGAGAAAAGCAAGTGTGCTACAGGTGGCTCCATCCTTTTTCTCTTAGCTTTCTGTGGCAGGGGAAGCATCATAAAATTACGACCTGCGACCAAGGACTGGCGTTATTGGGCCTCGAGGACAACGCACCTTTGCCAAGAGCCTCCCCGACTGGGCGGGCAGTACCACGGAAGCCTTGGGAATGGTCAGAAGCGGGCCAAAGAAATCAAGGAGGGAGCATAAGCAACCCTAGCACAGTTCTCTCGCCCAGGCCCAGATTCCGTAACAAGAGGACCATCCCGGGAAGAGAGGTCTACAATGAAATTAAGGCGCATGTTCACTATCTATGTACCAACCGTGGGGAGGGCACACACAGGTTGAATTTTAATGTGCGTATAAAAATATCAGAGGCAACTGCCTACACATCTGCGGGGGACTTCAGAGAGGAGGGAGGGACCCGACATCTTGGAATGGGAAGGGGAGTTCCTGAAAATCCAGAGTGGGGAGTTCTAGGTTTGTTATTGAGTCCAGCTCTCGTAGTGTTGTCACGAGGGGGGCTTGGTGCCAGTAGGATTCGCCTAGACAGGGGGTGGGGGATCCAAGGTCATGGTCGGGAGGGGTCGGGTAGCGACCTGCGAATGGACTGCGCACACCGAGGAGTGCTCGGCGAGGGGAACAGGGGGCACAACTGGGCTAATCAGGCCTCACATAACCTTTCCATATGGCTAACTCGGAGGCACTGAAAGTGCTTTCACTAAATGTGAATGGCCTCAATTACCAGGTTAAGAGGAAGAAGGTGGAGAGATTCCTTGGGCGGGAGCTTCCTCATGTTGTCGCTATGCAGGAGACTCATGTGCATACTAGAGACACCCATAGGATAAGATTTCGGGGATACTCACGAATGTTACAGGCTACACAAACCAGTAAGAAAGGGGGAGTCATAATAGCATTGAGAGATGGGTTGGATATGTCATTCGGGGATATACAGAAGGATAACCAAGGCAGATACTTAGCGGTGACACTTCAGGGAAAGGGGGAGTCCTTCACGTTAGCAACTCTGTACGCACCAAATCAAGCCCAGGACCCCTATATACAAAAGATAGTCACCTGAGTAGGGAAATTTGCAAAGGCGAATATCCTCTTGCTAGGAGACTTTAATTTAGCCTGGAACCCTGCCAAAGACAGGGGTTCCATCTCATGGGGCACACAGGGGGGACCCTCAGGCGACCAGGTGAAGAAAATTGAAAATCTGGCCCTGGTTGATGCCGGGCGTGAACTTTACGGTGATGCTCTGGGATGTACATTCTACTCACATGCCCATAGGTCACACTCACGTATAGACTATGCCTGGATTTTGAAGCCATTGTTGGGAAGAGCCATAGCTCTGGAAGTTGGGGCAATTACTCTGGGAGACCACGCTCCACTGACTCTCACGTTAGCCAGACAAAAGGGGCCCCCAGGCATTTCGAAGTGGAGATACCCAATTTCGCTGTTTAAGCATCCAGACCTGGTAAAGGAGATTGAGGAGGGAATTCTAGACTTCACCCACCACAATGACTGGGAGGATACAACCCCCCAAAATTGGTGGGACGCCCTCAAAGCTATAAGGGGTAGGATCATAGCAACCAAGGCCAGAAGGGAACGGGAGCCGAGATTGGAAGAGTAAAAACTGGAAGCCAGACTTAAGGAGATCATGTCTCGAATGGGTGGGAGGATGTCAGCAGCCACTAAAAGGGAATATAGGGCAGTGAGAGGTCAGTTGGACCTTATACAGACAAGGGCGGCGGAGAGGAACCTCCTAGCTATGCAACAAAGGTTCTACATTAGAGGCAATAAGGCGGACCGTTTGCTGGCCAGAAAGCTAAGGAAGGAGGCTGGAGACAAAACAATCTTGAAAATAAAGGGGCAGACACTGGTCCTCCTTACTAAGAATTCTGACATTGAAGGGAAATTTTGCACATTTTATTCTGACCTATACAGATCAGGTGAGCCTATAAGGGCAGAACAAAGTGAGGTGCAGGCAGATCTCTCAGGAGGATAGAGATTCGCTGGACCTGGAGATCACATCGGACGAGGTTAGGAGGGTGATCAATAATTTATCGCCCAGCAAAGCCCCGGGCCCAGATGGGTTTGTATCCGAATTCTACAAGACACAAAGAAGTCTCGATTCCTATCCTCACCAGATTGTTCAACAGCATAGGGTCAACAGGTGCTCTCCCCAACTCGATGAACGAAGCCAAAGTCATCTTAATACACAAGAAGGGTAAAGAGCCGACCGACTGTGCTTCCTACCGCCCAATAGCTTTGATAAACGTGGATGCAAAAATTCACACCAACTTCCTGGCCAACCGTCTGGAAACGGTTCCACCCAAACTAATACACAGTGACCAGTCAGGTTTTATTAAAGGGAGGCAAACTTCAGATAATGTTAGAAGAATGGCCCACCTGATCGAAAAGGCTCAGAAAAAGAACATCCCGGCCCTTCTCCTGGCAGTCGACGCTGAGAAGGCATTTGACCGGGTTGAATGCGGATTCCTGTTTGCGGCTATGGGCAAAATGGGGTTGGCCCGGCTTTCATCTCACGAGTAAGAGCAAACTACCCCAACCCAGTTATCCGGCTAGCAATAAATGGCCAAATATCAGCCCCGGTTTGGGTGGGAAGGGGCACCAAGCAAGGATGCCCGATGTCACCACTCCTCTACGCCCTTCACTTAGAACCTTTACTGGAGACGGTAAGAGCGGCAGAGGACATAGAGGGGGTACCGTTTGGAGGAGAGGTTCATAAAATAGCGGCCTTCGCCGACGACATGATATTTTCTCTGACCAAGCCGATCACCGCACTGCTGGCGGTGGCGAGCGAGTTAAAAAGGTTCGGCCAAGTTGCAGGCCTAAAAATCAATGCCCACAAATCAGAAGCGCTCCCCGTCACCTTGTCAATAAGTGAGGTCCAGGACCTCAGGAAGGCGTACAATTACAGGTGGGTTGACTCCTCACTAAAGTATTTGGGAATTTCCCTGACAAGGTCCACGGCGGATTTATACAAAGCGAACTTCACCCCACTCCTCCAAAAGGTGAAATTGAAACTGGAGACACCTGGAAATCTCATGGCTGCGGAGAATCAACGCCCTAAAGATGACAAGCCTGCCCCTGCTCCTTTATCATTTCACAGCACTCCCTGTGCGTATCCCGACGTCTTTCTTTAAGTCCCTACAAAGAATAACCAGTCGTTTTGTCTGGAATCGTAAGCGCCCGAGACTAGCGGCTTCCCTCAGGAAAGCTTTGGCCAACAGGGGTGAGATGGGGGAGCCAGACTTTAAGGTTTACTATCTTGCTGCTCAGTTAGAGTCATTAGGGACTGGCAGAGAAATGACAGGGGGAGGGTTTGGAGGCAGATGGATGGAGCGGTGGTGAGGAAGAACTTGAGGGAGTTTTGTGGGTGCCGAAGCAGGACAGGCCTTTACGAATGTACTGTAGTGATATAACATCAAACACAGGAGAGGCATGGGATCAAGCCATTAGTATAGAACACATCACCACTTTCCCTTCTCCGTATACGCCCTTACATGGGAACCCACCATTCACTCCAGCAGTTACCAACCCGCTGACCTTTTTTCCCTGGTTCCAGGGCGTTTGTCGGATGGTACGGGATATGTTGGAGGGGGGCGAGGTGAAGCAATTTGAACAGTGTAAGAATGATTTTGGCATAGGGGAAAAGCAGAGATATTCCTACCACCAGATCAGGCACTGGGTCTCTCAGCAGTCACTTGGGCAGGCGGGATCACGCTCCCTCACCCAGTTTGAAAAGTACTTAGATACTGACTCGGGGGATAAGGGGGTGGTATCGTCCACCTATGAAGTCATTAAAAGGCAGGAAATTCTGCATTCAAGGAAGTATATGATCAAATGGGAGCAGGATGTGGGGGTGTCTATCGAGGAACAGGAATGGGTAAAACTGTGGTCTCAGATCCCGAATCTCGCCAGATCTATTCAAATTCAGGAGATAAAGAAAGAGTGGAGGAGAAGTACTAGAATCGGAGGCAGCTGAGTTCAAACCCGAGGGAGGTCAGAGCTTCAGTGCGGGTTGATTCTCTGCGTTTGAGCGTTCGAGTCACGTGAGGCGTGGCGAGGCAAGGTCCCATTCTCTAACCTGATGAGGACCTAGGATGGTGCATGGCGCCACGCTGGTCTCACAGCTCCGCAGCCGCAGTATACAGAGCCCAGGAGGGACCAGAGGAGGAGCCTAGAGGAGCGGAGGCTGAGCGGACTATGGGTGGAACTTGGGAACACAGGCAGCAACGCAGCAGCAATGCAACGTGGCGACTCCGTAGCTCAGCGCGCACGGTGTCTTGGGGAACCCCCACCGTGTCAAGGTAACGCACGGCTGCTTTCCGTTGCCATTTTGCTGTTTGCTGCTCTTGTTGTTCTTGCCAGTTATCATTTCTGCCAGACGATAACATTACGACACCTGTAGTCCTTAGTCTACAGCCGCTCTTAGGGGAGATAGGGGAGAGGAGAGAGAGGGAGTGAGGGAGTGAGGGGGAGCGGGACTCGCTGCGCTACCAGATAGGAATCCGGACAGGAAAAAAAAGCCTCCGGTAAACTACTGGTAGCCTACTGGTAGCCCACTGCAACGAGGCACGGCACTGCAGGTGGTATCTTGGCCGTCGGTGAAATCTTGGGCCGGGATTTACCCCTAGGTGCTACCACCACAGTCCCTACTAACTCTTCCTGTTGGTTGAAATGGCCACCAGTCCATCTCTGCCAGTCTCCAATACAATGGAGCTCCAGGACAGGTCAGTCTGTGATCTTTATCCTAACATGGACATTACACGTAAAACAGTTTTCTGACAATATCCTGCAACACCCCTCGCAATGGGGGGTGGACTCATCGCTCACCCCTGGGCCACCCACTGGATCGTCCAACAATGAGCTTGGGGTTGGAGCAGTGTACGTGGATGCACTGGTTGCCGGCAGAGAAAAGCCTGTTGAGGAGCCTCAGGGGGAATTAATCTGTGCAGCCCCTTCAATGATGACTGACCTGTCACGCTCACCTGGTCTCCACGGGGGCGTGCTCATGTTCGAAGGCTAATGTCTGCACTGGTGTTGCTCTGCTTAACTGAGGGTGCTAGCTTGCGTCTTCCCTTCGTTCTTGCCTCAGGAGATGTTCGTCTGCAAGTCGAAACAAGATTTTAGCCAATTGAATGGAGCTGGTTTTGGTTTTCCCCTCCTTCCGATTTTCCCTTCTCTTCCTCTGGCTCACCTTGGTTTTTTAATGGGCGAGCTCTCCGTCCTGCACACTCTGGCAGGGACGCGGTTTCACAGTCTTTCCAGGATCTAGTTACTTCACTGATCCGATGGAGATTGCAGAAGTGGAAAGGCCGGAGTAAGCAGATAGTCTATTCCAATAACTCCTTGAAATAGCTGCCTTAAGTCTTTTTGTCCAAGATATTTAATGTTCGTTCTTGTCTTTCAGGTGCGGCTTTAAGCTGCTTTCGGATGATGGATGACTCTCCTGGTAATGATGAGCAGGATTCCAGCTGGTAAGTATAGCGCTGTGCGGGGCGCGCCAATTGTTCGCTGTATTTAGCTTTGCTTGCTGTGTGCGACTAACCTGCTTTGTCTCTTCGGCAGGTGCGCCGCAGTTCCAGGAAGATGATGGAAGAGCCGTTTGACGGGTTGAGTTGCAGCGCAATGCTGGAATGATGAACTGCTCGATGGAGTTTCTAGAGGTGGCCGATTTCAGGTGAGTAACTACCCGAGAGGGTACCTTCAGTTCTGCTCTTCTACAGATGCGGCGGTCCAAGGGTAAGCAGAAGGCGAGAAGGCTGACACGGTGAGCATTACGCTGCAAAAGTGCAGAATAACGCAAAGCGTGTTCAGTTTGCAGGGTGCGGTTTAAATAGCCTTGCAAGTAGTCCCAGGAAAATAGTTCCCCTTAACCATATCCTGTCTCCAGGTAAAGTAGTCCCAAGCCACACCCAGTACTGAATGGCTCAGCCTCTCAGAGCCAAGTATATGGCCCATGTATTTAGCACCTACCATGAGCCTGGCGCCGCTCCAGGTGAGCCTAGCTGGGGCCTGGGAAGTCCCCAAGGAAGCCAAAGTCCGGGATGGGCTCACCAGTTTCAGGGTTTTGGGAGCATGCACCATGACAGCACTAACTCCCCCCCCCCGAAATCCACCCTAATGGCAGACTCACCCATTGGTCCTGGTTTGTTTGGGTGATTACAGTGGAACCTTTTTAATAACCGTGGACATTCTCGCTAGGTTCCCATGATCTATCATGTGGTCCATATCCTTTCCAGTCTATCAAGTAAAATAGTTTTGATTTGGTGATTTTTGAGTCAAGAATTTCTTTAACCTCGAACTCAGGTTCCCCGTTTACTGTGACCGGTTTCGGTGGTTTCACAACTCGTGTTCCAGGTTGCACTGGTTTCAAAAGTGAGACGTGAAACACAGGATGAATTTTCATGTGCGGGGGTAAGTCTTATTTCATAGCCACTGGATTAATAATGGCCTTAATGGTATATGGACCTAAATATCTGGGGTTGAAGGTACGAGGCCCTTTCACTGGTATGTGTTTTGACGCCAACCAGACTTCATTCCCAACCTGATATCTTGGAGCTTCACTTCTATGCACGTCGGCTGATTTCTTGTACCTTTCCTTAGCTTGCTTTAGATGATCCGTTGCTTGTTTGAAGGCTTGGGAGATGGGAGAATGCAAACCTTTCACAGCTGGCATTTCCAGAAGTTGCGGTGGGTCAAGATTGGAAGTTCGTGGGTGTAATCCGTAGATTGTATAGAAGGGACTTTGACCCGTACTGGAATGTAGGTAGTTGTTATAGGCATACTCGGCGATCCATAGAATATCCATCCAGCTGCCTTCAGTTTGATGTAATATGCACCTGAGATATTGCTCCAAGGTCTGGTTTGTCCTCTATGTCTGGCCATCAGTTTGGGGATGGTGACTGGTGGAAAGTCTTATGTCGATTTGAGCTAATTCGGAACATTTCTTCCAGCATTGGAAGATAAACTGGCTGCCACGGTCTGAGATCAGGATGGATGGAAATCCGTGAATTCGGACAATCTGCTCCAGAAATTCTTTAGCCAGAATTGAAGCTGAGGGCAATCCTTTCAGTGGGATGAAATGGGCCATTTTCGAAAACAAATCCACCACTACTAAAATTGTGTTGAACCCGTTACAAGGAGGAAGGTCCGTTATAAAATCAAGAGATAGGGTATGCCAAGGTGTAGGTTGGACGTCTAATGGCTGAAGCAGGCCTGGTGATCTTTTATTCTGGCCCTTGTTTTGAGCGCAAACTCCACAGGGTAGTACCAACTGTTTGATGTCTTTACGCCATGTTGGCCACCAAAAATGCTGTTTGACCTTGGCCTCAGTTTTTGCAATTTCAGGATGGCCTTCTACTAATGAGTCATGGTAATGTGAGACAACCTTTTCTTGAAGTTCTCTGCTGGGTAAATAGAGACGTCCTCGAAAACAGGGTAATTGGTTTGTGACTGAATGGTGAGGTCTTTTGGTTGGCCAATTCATTAGGGTGTTGGAATCCATGAGATGAGAGATTCCCTCTTGAATGTTTTCTAACGTTCGAGACGTAGTAATTCCAAGAATCTTTTCACCAGGAATGATGGGCACTGGGTCGGGATTGGCGTATTCCTCGTCTACTCCAATACGGGACAGTGCATCTGCCTTGCCATTCGACAGCCAGGTTGGTAAGTAATTACAAAGTCAAACTCAGCAAAAAACAATGCC
Organism: Ambystoma mexicanum; assembly: GCF_040938575.1. Lineage (NCBI taxonomy): Eukaryota > Metazoa > Chordata > Amphibia > Caudata > Ambystomatidae > Ambystoma > Ambystoma mexicanum. The sequence continues at coordinate 916,034,628 of NC_090926.1, read as the reverse complement.
CATCGGAGTTGGCGAGATGATTGAGCTTTTGCCACCTTCAGGTACTGTAAATTGCGATGGTCAGCGATTACTGTGATGGTGTGCCTAGCTCCTAAGAGGTAATGCCGCCAGGCTTTGAAAGCCGCCTTGATGGCTAACAGTTCCTTCTCCTTAATAGTATAATTCAACTCGGAAGCCGTAAACGTCCGTGACCAAAAGGCTACTGGGTGCAGTTGACCAGTTTCAGGGTCCCTTTCTGACAGGACCGCTCCCATTGCCAGACTGGAAGCATCCGTTTCGACCACGTACGGTAGATCTGGACGAGGGTGTTTCAGGATCGGGGCTGAGATGAATCTTTGTTCTAGCTCTTGGAAGGCTTTCTCAGCCTCTTCGGACCATTGAAAACGCTTGTTTTTGCGCAGCAGAGTGGTGATGGGATGCACTAGATGCGAAAATCCAGGAATGAAACGATAGAAGTTTGCAAATCCAAGCATACTTTGAACTCCTTTAATCGAGGTTGGCGACGGCCAGTTGAGAATGGCATCAACTTTTTGTGAGACCATGCACACACCATGAGGGGTTAGGACAAATCCAAGGAACTCTACCTCAGTAACATGGAAAAAACATTTATCCAGCTTTGCAAATAGTTTGTGTTGTCGAAGTTTGTCCAAAACTGCCCGGACATGTTTTACGTGTTCTTGCTCTAAACGGGAGTATACCAGAATGTTGTCGATGTATACTACGATGCACACATCAATCATTTCTCGCAAAACATTGTTCATGAAATACTGGAACACCGCTGGGGCGTTGTAAAGGCCAAAATGCATCACCTGATATTCAAATAGCCCGTATTTGGTGTGGAAAGCGGTCTTCCATTCATCCCCTTTTCTGATCCGCACCAAGTGGTAGGCTCCGCGCAGATCTAACTTGGTGTAAATTCGGGCATCTTTAACTTGATCCAATAGGTCAGGAATTAGAGGCAACGGGTAATGGTTTTCAACAGTGACCTGATTCAATGCGCGGTAGTCGATGCAAGTCCTAAGGTCACCTTCCTTATTAGGCACGAAGAATAAGGGTGATGCCGCCGGGGACTTGAATGGGCGAATGAAACCGTTAGCCAGGTACTGGTCTAGATATTTTCTCAAATGCAGGTTCTCGGGTTCTGTGAGTGCATAGATTCGACCGCACGGAATCTGTGCTCCTGGTAAAAGGTCGATCTGGCAGTCAGACAACCTATGAGGAGGCAATGTGTTGGCTTGATCCTTTTGGAATACATCCTGATAGTCTTGATATACCAGCGGAAGAGAGTTGGTTGGTTTCATGATCGTTGTCGCTCCAGTGACCAAAGATCCTTTAGTCGGATAACAAGTTTGAGCACAGTTGACTGAGAAGGTCAGCCTCTTGGCACGCCAGTCTATGCAAGGATTGTGTGATTCTAACCATGGCATTCCCAGATGTATTTGAAATTGTGGAGCCTTGATTATATCAAACATTATGGTTTCCCGATGGCCGTCTTGGCACAAAAGAGTCATCTCTGTCGTAGATTGCGTTACTGGACCTGAAGCAATTTCAGTTCCGTCGACTGTGGTGACTAAGTCTGTTGCTGCCTTTTTGCAAAGGGAAAGGTTCATCCTCGAAGCCAATTCTTGATCCATATAATTTCCGATGGTTCCACTGTCAATGTATGCTCTGACTGCATGCATTCAAGACGGTTGTCGGTGATTTATAAGGACCATAGGCAAAACTAGGTGCGAGGTCTGGGAGTCCTTTTTGCTCGGCAAGCGGACCTCTATGCCTGCTGGGCGGAGAAGTTGTCCGGTTCAGACTCTGTTTCAACCTTACCAGCGACTCCTACGGCCTTTTTAGGTGGCTTCACTGGGCACTCTCGAAGGAAATGGCTGGCCGACCCGCAATACAAAACACAGCTGTTGTCTTCTCCTAGCCCTTTCAGCCTTAGACAACGGCCCTCGCACTCCTCCGATTTGCATGGGTTCTGACACGTCGATGGTCTTGGAGGCGTTTTCCTTTGGGCGTACAAATACTCTAGAATCGATTCTAGCTCGATCTGCCTTACGGTTCTGCAGTCTGTGATCACCACTAAGTCTATGTGCTCAGCACAGTCTCTGGGCGGGTTAACTACTTGAGCTAAAACATCCTTTAACTCCCCTCTCAGACCACGGTAAAATAGCATTGTTCTTTTGTCATCCGGCCAATCAGTTTCCACAACCAGTCTGTTGAATGTTGCAATGTATGTTAGCAGATCCTGGTTGCCTTGACGCAAAGACAAAAGCTCATTGTCTAATGCCTGACCTTGGCAGCGTCGGGCAAACAGCTTCTCCATATCCAATTGGAATCTTTGGAAGTCTTGCAAGATGGGGTCATCCCGACTGACCAGCGGCACCGACCAGTCAGCAGCACTGCCACTGAGATATGAAAGTACAAAAGCCATTTTGGACTGGTTGCTTGGAAAAGACCCTGGCCTGTATAGGAAATGTAGACGGCACTGATTCATAAACACTGCATACCTTTTTGGATCCCCATCGAATCGTTCAGAAGGTGCCAAGGGTACAGCTCCTGGGAGGAGCACCTGAACTGGATTGCTTGATGCGGTGGGTGCCGTTGACCCCACCCCAGGTAGCGGCTCTTTCCCCGCCTGTGTCTAGAGCAACTCTCTGGCGAGATTGTCGGTGCGCTCCTTGGCTACAATCAGTTCTCTTCGTAAGGCATTTGTTTCATGTCTAGCCGAGTGTACCTCGGCCCCGAGTTCCCCCAACAGCTGAGCTAGCTGATCCGTTTCCGAGGTTTCCATGGCGCCCAGGTAGAGAATTTGTGTAAGGCTTTGCGTTATGTCACGCTCACCTGGTCTCCACGGGGGCGTGCTCATGTTCGAAGGATGATGTCTGCACTGGTGCTGCTCTGCTTAACTGAGGGTGCTAGCTCGCGTCTTCCCTTCGTGCTTGCCTCAGGAGATGTTCGTCTGCAAGTCGAAACAAGATTTTAGCCAATTGAATGGAGCTGGTTTTGGTTTTCCCCTCCTTCCGATTTTCCCTTCTCTTCCTCTGGCTCGCCTTGGTTTTTTAATGGGCTGTTAGGGAGAATTCTCTGTTAAGGCTAATTTCCCAAACCTAGTGAGTCCCCCAGCAGCTTTGCTGGATTTTTGGGGTTACATTTTTTCTCCTGCTAAGAGTGACACTCTTTTTCTCCCACTCTTAGGCATGATTTGAGAATATCCTTTAACTAGTTAATGTGTTTTATGGTCTATGGGGTCTTTTACTCCATAGGGCTTCATGTGTTTTTGGTAAGTGGGCTACACAGCACCCTCAGTGCAGTAACACAGGGGTGTCATAGTGACCCCCAAACATAGACTCCATACCTTGGGACTGACTACTGTCTCCCAGGGCATGTAAAGTCACCATTGACTTTACTAGTCAAATTGTGAATAGAACTAGTACAAACCATCATATTGTGGAAGTACTGGTAGGGGTACTTCGATTGCCCCTGGGTCTGTTTTTCGAGGGGGCACTGTCCAGTCCCCCCCTTGTCGAGTTTCTGGCTGGTGGTGAATGTTTCCTATGGGATTTTCCCATTCATTTTAAACGCACCACTTTTTTTGGTGCAATGTTAAAGATACCGTCGGGTTATTTATTTAATATTTATTCCCTGGTTGGGTCTTTTTGCCAGGACTCGGTTTTAACATGGCGTTTGTGTTCGCCTCTGTAAACTCCAACCCAAGTCGAGCACTTTGTTCCACTTTTGGCCGGCTTCTGCACAGAAGCCTCCAAAAGTGGTGCCACTCTGTCTGGGTTTACAGGATGTGTGGGAGGGGGGAATAGGCACCCTGGACTGAGTTGCCTTGGCAACTCAAGTCGCACTCTTGTATGATTGGCCCAGTGGTGAGCCACCCGGCTCACCACTTAGCATGTTTGATTGACAGCTAGGCTGATGAAGGGGGGTTTTGCTACATAAAAGCAAGGCTTTGGGGATTGGAACTTCAGAAGTCGCCACAGGACCTAAAGAATCCGAAGAGGGGAGAAGCTGAGCCATCTACAACGACGACACCACCGGTGGAGCCCTGCTGTACGAAACTCACCACTTTCCCGACGACAGAGAAGACCTTCTTCCAGGAGAGTCTTCTTCCCTTTGAGCTGGTGGGAACATTCAGTTCGCCTTTTTTCGCCTTCCTGGATCGTCTCGTCGTCGAATCGCCCGTGCCAAGCACCCCGGCAGCCAGATAGCCACGCTTCACAACTACTGCGAATAAAAGGGTAGTACCTTTTAACCGGGAAACTGATTGGCTGGTTTCTTCCCTGGCAGTGCAACGATCTCCAGCTTTCCTCCACGTCGAGATCTTCTCTTCCCCTGGACAAAGCACCGACTTGCACCCGCTGCCAGGAACTGCCCCCCCTGGAGCAGTCTCACCATTTCAGGTACTGTGTCCGGCCTGGTCTTACTTGCAACAGACTGCCTAAGGTGTCCCGTAAATCCTTGACTCTCTATCCTGGGGTGACCTCAGACCTGTTAACATTACCTAACTTGATCCAACCTCTTTTTGACTCTCCTGCAAAGACTTTTAGTTCATTTCCACTGTGTGATCTTGGGCACATTATGCCTTGCTCTCTTCAAGAGTGGGCCTGGCCTATGGACTTTTTGCTCTACAGTAGACCCTGCCTTTCTTGACTTGCTGTGGTTCTTTAAAAGTGTTGGTATTGTGTGTTTTTCCTATTTCTGCCCTCTCTCTCCCTTTTTAAATAATTATTGGAGTGCCATCTATGGTTACGCGCTCACCTCTGTTTTGCTAAATAAGTGGTGTATTAACCTAGACTTGTCAAATAATTAGGGAGGTGTATATATTTCTAGTCACTGTGTTTGAACTTGCTTGACATAATAGTGCCAGTTTATTTTTTCAAGTGTGTTTTTAAATAAATCATTATATACTTTTATACCAAAGCTCTGGTCAGTGTTTGCTTGTGCTACTGTATTTTAAGCCCTATTGTGTATACCTACATACTGCCTAACTCTTCTTGAGAGAAGTCTGACTGCTCAGCCACAGCTACCAGGTAAATCTGGGTGGTACAAACTCCTACCAATTGTGTTTACTGCTAACACCTGTAGTCTTAAACCTTTTGCAGTGGTCCCTAAGGGAACTGCATAGGTTTCTGCCTAACATGGGCGAGCTCTCCATCCTGCACACTCTGGCAGGGGCGCGGTTTCACAGTCTTTCCAGGATCTAGTTACTTCACTGATCCGATGGAGATTGCTGAAGTGGAAAGGCCGGAGTAAGCAGGTAAGTCTCTATTCCAATAACTCCTTGAAATAGCTGCCTTAAGTCTTTCTGCCCGAGATATCTAATGTTCGCTCTTGTCTTTCAGGTGCGGCTTTAAGCGGCTTTCAGATGATTGATGACACTCCTGACGATGATGAGTAGGATTCCAGCTGGTAAGTATAGCGCTGTGCGGGGGGCGCTAATTGTTTGCTGTATTTAGCTTTCCTTGCTGTGTGCGACTAACCTGCTTTGTCTGTTCTGTTCGGCAGGTGCGGCCCAGTTCCTGGAAGATGATGGAAGAGCCGCTCGACGGGTTGAGTTGCGGAGCGATGCTATAATGATGAAAAAATGTTCGATGAAGTTTCTAGAGGTGGCCGATTTCAGGTGAGTAACTACCCGAGAGGGTACCTTCAGTTCTGCTCTTCTACAGATGCGGCGGTCCGTGGGTAAGCATAAGGCGAGATCAGGATGTTCTGCAGGTAAGGCCTTCAATGCGTTTCTAGCTCCTGTTCTTCGCTTTTCTCAGGTGCCGATGGAAAGAAGACTCAGGACAGGCATGGCAGAAGAGAAGCAAGAGCTGAGCTGACACGGTGAGCGTTACGCTGCAGAAGTGCAGAATAACGCAAAGCGTGTTCAGTTTGCAGGGTGTGGTTTAAATAGCCTTGCAAGTAGTCCCAGGAAAATAGAACCCCTTAACCGTATCCTGTCTCCAGGTAAAGTAGTCCCAAGCCACACCCTGTACTGAATGGCTCAGCCTCTCAGAGCCAAGTATATGACCCATGTATTTAGCACCTATCATGAGCCTGGCGCCAGGACTGAGTCCAGGTGAGCCTAGCTGGGGCCTGGGAAGTCCCCAAGGAAGCCAAAGTCCGGGATGGGCTCACCAGTTTCGGGGTTTTGGGAGCATGCACCATGACATGACCCAAGTTCGCCATCTATAGAGAGTAATGAGTCAAACTTGTTCAATGGGGACTGGATGGCCAAATTCAGGTCTAACAATCAAGACACTGTTAATCCATTTGTTTTTGGTACCGAAAACCGGATAAATACCTCCAAAGCCCAACATCAAAGGTCTAATCAGGGCTGGAACCCCTTTGGCATAACCCCTGTGGTGGGCCTAAATAATTCAGCTGTTCACAAGGTTAACCAGCCCTACATGGGTAACCATCAGCCAGAATCCTCTGATCTATCTTTTCCTCCCCAACCTTTGGTTCACTCGATAATCGGGGGGAAATGCTTAAGGTCCAGGGGAAAAACGTGGAGTCATTGTCGCATGAGGGGGGTCCTCACTTTCAAGCAGACAGCTACTGTAGTGTGGGTCACGCCCCTAGGTTTCATAAAGGGGTCTTTCCGCAGCAGGCTCCCTTCCCCAGTAAACGCTTTAGAAGGCAACTTTCTCCTTCGGATGAAGACCTTTTGACAGTTCTGGCTACCACCCAGGTGGAGGAAGAGCCCAAAAAGGACCCCCACATAGACTCTAAAATGATTACTGCTTTTGCGCTCGTTATGGCTCCCTTTATGAAATGAATCGAATCCCAAAATGATCAACTTTGTGACCACACGACTACAATCGCTATGCTACACTCCAAAATGATTTTTGTAGAAGGATTTATTTCGGCGCTTCAATCCAATCTGGACAAAAATGCGGACCAGACAGTACAAATCCTGAAGAGCATCATTGAGCCGATTATTAAGGAAAAAGAAAAGAGAAGATCAGAGAGGTTGAGCTCACAATCAATGGGAGTGGGTGGTCCCCTTTCGGGAGTGGTAAATCCGGTAGAAGCATCTACCTTTATGGACGCCATCATTACGAAGGGCCCAGAGGTAAAGCTCTCTTACACAAACTAAATGGACAAATCATCAATAAGCACCGACATCTGCACCTTGGCCGACAGTGGTATGGAGAAGTTGGGCTGTTCTTCAAAAGATGTAAGCACATAAGTGACCGGCGGGGCCATTACCTTGTCTTCAGCCCAAGTTAAGCCATCAGGAGGCTGTGTCCCAAAAAAGAATGTTAAACTATTTGACTTGTTTACAAAACCACGGACTGGCCTAGTTCCATTGGACGCTGAAAAACTAGTAGTAAACAAAAATGGAGCAAGGCACTATGAAAAATCTAAAATCTTGTCAAAAAAACAAACAGGCTGTGTTAATACAAATTCGCCGGAAGGCTTTACTCGTACTATATCTACAAAAAGATTACCATTACCCAGAAACCTTGTGCCTCCTGATAAACCATCAATCTTTGAGAGATCTACAAAGAAACTAGGTGCAGTGTCCACAAAATCCACAAATGCGACGTTGGACGCAGTTGACGAAGACACATGCACTGAGAAGGAGAGTGATAGTGTGAAAATCTCTCTTTTGGACCTATTGGTGTATACTGAAACAAACTATTCATAGGCAGAGGAGGTAGGGTCTGCTTCGACAGAAATTGAAAGCTCTGTGGAGGATGATGACCCGCCCGAATCCGTCAAGGCCAAAGGAATTGAGCGGAAGCAGGATGAAGTCGACCCAACGTCCAAAGACAGTGGGGGGGCAGTCCCCCCGTAAACATCAATCTCCCATCAGTTAACCCGAAATCCTCAGGTGGTAAATCTAGTAAGACATTTTTGTGAAAGTCCAAAGTCCACACTCCGAGGGCAAACTACTTCGGCACAAGACAAGGAGGCCTTCGAAACTATTAGACCATCGGGTTTTAGGACCCTGGAAAGCAAGAGAATCCTATTGGCACTTAAGCTCACCGAAAAAAACAACAGTGCTCAAAAAGAACTTCAAAATGGTCCTAGAAGATCAGTGTCCTGGGTTGATCAAACATTGGTGGAGCCACGCTCTGGAGCTAAAATTCAAATTGAAGAAAAAGGGGCCGAAACCAAGGCCATTAAGGGAAAAAACAGACTACTATTGGAGAGAATCCTCGGCTATGAAGATAATCTCATCATGAATTGTGCAAATGTCATGAGACTCCTCCAGTCAGTCGACTCCCTTGTACAATTAAAACCAAAAGACATAGAACTGAATCAATTCCACAATGAGCTGCGACATGATAGCTTTGTACTGCACCTGGGTGAGCGCTCCATTAAATGTCTACTCCTTAAAGAGGGGTTTAAACTCAACCTCCAGGGCTTCATGCTCAAAGAGTTAGATGAGGATCAATTTCGCCTGTTGGAAGGCCCTATAGTAAGGGATCAATTTCCAGCAAGAACCCACATGTTGAAATCAGGTACTGATTCTAGTCCGGAAGTGGCTGCAGTGCAAAAGGGGAAGGATGTAATACAGGTGGGTGCTCTAGGTGGAATGACGTGTTCCTTTTCAAAAAAATCTGTGTACAACTCCGTGGGAGGCTCAGAGGACTGGAGCTGGCTGGCGGGCTTCTTAGCAGTAAAATCATAATGCCAGCTGGAACCCCCCTGGCGACCACTCAACCAGCTCGTCTAGAGGGATGAAATTTATGAGCTGCATTACAAGGGGGTTGTTGGGAAATCAAGCTCTGGATTTGTCCAAATACGAGCTATTTTGTCTTCAGGAGACATGGTTACGGGACCTTCCACTACCAGATGGATTCGAACTTTTATTCCAGCTCTGAAGGGATCCAAAGGTAGACCCAGCTCAGGCCTTTTACTTGTTATTAAACGGTCATGTGGCCTAACGGTGGTCTCCTCAGTAAACCAAAATCCATGGATCCAATTAACTAAAGTGAAATCATCCACAAGCAAATTGGACAACTCACTGGAATGGAGGCTCCTTATCAGTAACGTCTATTGGGGCCCTTCTGAAAGACATAATGACAACTTTAAGGAAGTTCTCCAAAAAATAATTGACGAAGAAAGAATCCTGTGCCCTAACTTGGAGGTCCTCCTCTGTGGGGACCTCAACATGGAATGTTTCGACAAAAAGGGCTGTAAAATGGAGGTTCTGCCATTGTTCTGTACTAAGAACATAAGGGGAATGGACCTTGAAAAAGAGATCTTGGGAAGAAACATGTTCATGGTAAACTGCAGTCTGAGGGGCGACAAACCGGCCGCCAAGACTTGGAAGCGCGTGAATCAGGCCAGTACGCTGGACTATATTTTTGTCACAGAAGGCTTGATAGGGTAATTAAAATCCCTGCCAGTTGTCCCCTCGATCCTGAGTGATCACAACATTCTTGAACTTGAAAGTGAAGTCTGGGACAGAAACGTCTATACGCCGGATCAACAACTTCCGGATCACTACCTTGAACTGGGTGCAGGAGGAAATAGATTGCGAATTAAGAGAAAAGAGACAGGACCACTACTGGCTCCTTAATGAGTTTAAATTCAGGAGACTATGAATCAAGTACTAACATCATTGAATATACAAAAGTACTTATGGACTTCCGTACAAAGGAGTCAGGAAATGGAAGCCTTACTACCTACAGGCAGGTTTACGACGACCAAATAAAAGCCTGAAACAAGGCTGTTGCAAGGGCAAGGAGGCGCTTTAAAAAATTAAAATCATCATCAGGTGATTTAGTGTTGCTCAAGAAAACCAGAAATAGTTACAAAAACTGGCTCACCCATCACAAATATTCTATACTCCAACAAGACAGCGAGAAGATGTTAAAACTAGTTAAAACTTAAAACATCTCTGGCATCTGGAAACTAATCAACGACATCTGTACCCCTGCAGAATCAAAAAACGTAAATCCAGTGTCAAGCAGGGCCTGGGAGGAACACTTCCAGAAATTATACTCTGAGAGGAGAGACTGTGCCGCACAAAAAAACCCTCACATCGACTGAACCCTGGGACCTAAAATTTGAGAAACAGGATATACTCGATCTTAACAACTCCAACTCTTCCAGGGCGGCAGGGCCCGACTGTCTCACTAATGACATTCTTAAGAGAGACCCGGAGAAATGGGCACTATTTATGACAAACCTGTTTAATGTCATAAAGAGAGAAAAGAGGATTCCTCATTCTTGGACTAGGTCAATAATTGTGCCCATTTCCAAGAGGGGTGATAGGTCTGATCCAGTAAATTATAGACCTATCGCCCTCTTGGACGTGGTGGGAAAGCTATTTGCTGCAATAGTCTTGAGACATCTGAATGAATGGAGTTAGTTGACCCACCATCAAGATCCTTGGCAGTCAGGATTTCACAAAGGCATTGGAACGACCTTGAATGTTTTAATCATTAACACACTAAAATGCATGGTCAAGGAAAGAAAATACAACTCTGTCTACATTGCGTCTATTGACCTTGAACAGGCATTCGACTCGGTTGACCGTAGACTATTGTGGAATAAACTGAGAAAATGGGGCTGCCCAAATGACCTGAGAGAGCCCTTGGAGGCACTGCACAGTGGGACAACTCTCAGAATCAGATTGGATAGAAACGGAACTCTTTAGAACAACATTGTCTCACAAAACGGGCTGAAACAGGGGTGCCGTTTGGCTCCAGCAGTATTTTGCCTATTCATTTCTGACATGCACAAAGTTTTTGATGCTAGAAGAAGTTTTCCACCAAAGATTGCAGGGACTTCGGTGGGCAGGTTGCTGTTTGCAGATGATCTTCTATTGCTAGATCAGACTGCGATAGGTCTCCAGCGACAGCTAAAAGCACTGGAAACTTACACCCAGGACAATGGTTTAAGAATCAATCCCAATCCCAAAAAGTCAAAAATCCTGTTACTATGGACCAATAACAATGTCAAGAAATTTAGGTGGTCCTTGTCTGGGGAAGCCGTTGCTGTGGTTTCGTCTAAACAACAGCATGACGGTCCAGGCGTGGAGAGGCTAAGAAGCAAAGTCAAGTACCTGGCATCGCAAGCGCTCTTGATTAATCAACGCTACTGTTCATTTTTATGTCGACCGCCCATTGATTTCCATGATTTAAAAGTATCACCTATCTTGACTTATGCTGCTCAGGCGAACTTTTTTCTGGCTCCTGAGGTCTGGCGCTTACTGGAAGGATTGTTTTGGAAAAGAGTTTTGAGGCTTCCAACCACTCTACCCATTGAATGCGTGAGGAAAGAACTGGGGTTAACCTACCTCTACACTGCTATGGTTTGGAAATCTCTAACCCTATACAGCAAATGCCTGGTTCCTCCAGAAAGAAGTGGCTTTTTTACCATTAACGAAGCGCTGTCCACTAAACAGGTTCCAGTCCTAAATACTTGGCAGAAAACTTTTAAGTGCATCTTGGACAACATTGCCCAATCAGTAAATCTGTTAGAGGCTAACCCGTCCAAGGTGAAGAAAAAACTCCGACTGGGATTGGATCTCGACCCAGGACAAGCTCAATTCATTCAAGTCCCTGTCCTTGGTTCGGGAAGATCTTTACTGCAGAGGTACAGGGCTTCCCTACTTAGACAGATTCCCTTCTTCCGAAGAAAGGCATCAATTCCTGAGATTCCGCCTGAACCTCTACCCCACAAGAGAAGTTACGGGAAGAAGGACCAAAAACAGGGATGATCGGACCTTGTTATGCCGTTGCAGTAGTCAGGACACTGGAACGTTATACCATCTGATAATGAGTTGTACTTCATTAACACTGCTTAGAGATAAATGGTTGGCAAAACAGTTAGAGAATTTTAAACTTAACCCGCCTCTAGAAAGGTGGTCCATCTTAAGATGGGGAGGAAATGTTTCTCTGACTTTGGCACTGTTGAACTTTGTGAGAAATCTTTTTAACTTTGGACCCTTAGTTCTTCTATGGCCTATGAATTTAATTCTGAACACAGTGGTCCAGTGCCTTCGTTCCCTAATACTGCTTTGTCTGAATAATGACGATTTGTTTATCTTTCTTTTTAAAACATTTTTCTCCCCTTTAGAGTTGGTTCACGTTTCATCTTTTTTCTTTTCTTTATTATCGACTTTTCCTTTTTTTATATGTGTGCATTTAAAGTTTTTTTGGAAATTAATTGATGCAATAAAAAAAAAAAACATTCGGGAGATATGGCTGAAACTGATGATGAGGTGGCACTTAACCCCAACTAGGTTAAACAAGGTGTACCCCAATGTTTCGAGCTTGTGTTGGAGTGAATGTGGCCTAGAGGGCTCCTGGGCTCATGTCTGGTGAAATTGCACCAAAATTGGCTCATTCTGGACACAGGTCCAACATGCCGTCGCACAGCTGCTGGGAATTCATCTAGGCCAAAACAGAGGCCTGGATTTATTCGGCCTGAACGGCTTGCTGTCGACTCTTGCCACTAGAGGGGACCGCAAACTCTACGCAATAATGATATTGGCGGTGGCGCTGGTTCTTGCGCAGAGGTGGAAGTTGAGGGTTCCCCCTCAGGCACACGAGCTGTGGTCACTGGCGGCAGTGGAATGGCTCACCTATTCTATTCAGGGCCAACACATGCATTTCACGTCGGAATGGGCCAGTTTGCTAACCTACCTAAAAGCGGGTGCCCGGCGGGCCTGGTGTCCCAAAGCTATGGAACTACTGGGCATTATAAGCCCTCAGGACAAATCTGACCTGTAAACAATGGGGACAGTTACTTGCAGCTACCATAAGGGGAAGTCGGTTTTGGATCCAGGTTCAAAGACTCACCCTGGCCGTAGACATTATAGTGATAAGTAACATGTGTGCGGTCCATATGTCGATTTTATACTAATAGCGGACCTTTTGGATCTGGAGGGGGGGGGGAGGGTTGGAGGGGGGCAGTTTGGGAGGGTGGGGGTTGTTCATTTTGGTTTTCGTTGCATTTCTGTGCTAGTTTCATTGAAAATGGTTAATAAAAATGTATTGGAAAAAAAGAACTACATAATTTAACCGCTTTGGCCGAAGTTTCTGAAAAATTGACATCTACGTGGGAAAGGAGAACTCAATGTGCAGACATCGATTACATCTACGTGTCGAGAAGCCTTGTTATGTTAATATCAAACACAGTGATTCATACCACCAACAGCAATCACAATTTACTATTCACCACTTGGTTAGCTGCAACCTTTGACGTATTGGCGGTAGCAAGGAGAAGAGAAATGAGAAGACTCAAACAATTAGCTGCAAGGAAAAAATTCCCTGAGGATGTGGAAAAAGCAAAGACAGCTGCAAGGAAATACAGATCCTGGCTCATTAGTTATCGACTGAAACTGTATCAGAACGATTCTGAAAACATGCTGAGAGCTCTTACTGGGAAAAAAATCTAAAGATTTTAAGGAAACCAGATCAAATAAAATCAATCGCCAACAAAATAATGTCTCCGAAAAGACTTGATTAAAGCATTTTTCATCACTATCGAAATATTTCGTCATCACCAGCTCAAAGGATGGGGCCTAGGTATATCCCATGGGATAGGAATAGCAAAGACATCTGCAAGGAACTATAGATCCTGGCTCATCAGTTACCGACAAACTTTATCAGAATGATTCTGAAAACATGCTGAGAGCTCTGGCTTGCTGAGGAAAAAAAAACTAAATATTTTTGGTCTCTAGTTAAGGAAACCAGATCTAATAAGATCGGTCCCCAACAAAATAATGTCTCTGAAAAGACTTGGATAAAGCATTTCTCATCACCATCGAAATATTTCATCATCACCAGCTGAAAGGATGGGGCCTAGGTATATCCCATGGGATATACCCCATGAAATGGAAGCTATTCGACGAGAATTACAGAGCCCAAGTACATCAAGAGGCCCAGGCCGAGACAGGCTCACTATTGCAATCTTAAAGGAAAACCTGGAGGAATGGGCACTTTTCATTCCTAAAAACATCACCAAACGTCACGCAATTCTGAGCTCTTGGAAAACAGCTACTGTCGTTACAATCTTCAAAAAGGGAAAGATGGAAAACGCGAGAAATTACAGACCAATCACACTTGTTGATGTGATCTGGCAAGTCTTTGCTTCCCTACTACTGCAGAGATTCCAGGTGTGGACCCAGAAAGAGGACTGTAAAGAGCCCTTCCAAACCGGGTTCGTCAAAGCGATTGGAACAACGGCAAATATATTACTTCTCAGTATCCCGAAGGGGAGAGTTGCGGAAGGCAAAACGAGAACTTTTAATGCCTTCGTAGACCTTGTTCAGGCATTTGATCAGATTGCCTAGGAAAAACTATGGAAAAAATGACATCATCATGATTGCCCGAGGTCAGTCTTACATCCGATAATAGAAATGAGATCATTCCCAACGACTATAGGAGGAGTGCGATTGATGCATCTATTGTATGCAGATGATTTAATCCTTATAGATCAGATGGTGGTGGGGCTCCCACGCAACTCAAAGCGCTTCAAAAATATATCCAAAAAAACAACTTGGAAATAAATAAGGAAAAAACAAAAATTCTATGCTTCGAGAATGGAAAAACGCAGAAAGACAATCTAAGATAGTACTTAGAGGCCTCAAAGATTGAGCAGGTTAAGAAATTTAAATACCTAGGCGTGACGCTGAGTAATAGCAAGGTGGAGATAGCGGCGCAGATCTCTACGAGCAAAAACAAAAGCTTTGGCAATTCAGGTAAGTGTCATGAGCAGGAAATCCTGTCGTTTCTCCATACTCCCAGTTTTAAACTTTTATACAGGGAAAGTAGTACCATCAGTGACTTACGGAGCAGAGGCAATGCCTGAGATACCATCAATACTCCAACATTAGTAGGTTTATTTTGGAGAAGAGTGTTGGGCCTGCCTATTTCGAAACCCATTGCCACAGTACATAGGGAACTGGGACTGCTGTCACTGCAAGCAGTGATAGATTGGAACAGTTTAGCTCTGTTTACAAAAATTATTCTATCAGAACGCCCGAGAATTTTTTAAATCATAAATAAAGAACTAAAAGGGGGCACCAATAAGCTCCTGAACGAATGGGCTGACAAAAACAGAGCGAAAGTAGTGGAAATTGTTGCTCAGACGTGTAAACCTAGTAAGAGTGAAAACGAAATTGGGTGAGCTTGATTGGATCAGGACACAAGAAATTGTGGCATCCTACCAATTGACAGCAAACCTCCCCTGGGTGAATAAAAAACTAAATCAACCTGCAATTTACCTGATCAAGTTTCCAAGTAGACCATACTGGGAAACCTTTCTAAGAATACAATTAAATCTACTCCCTACAAACAAGCTTTTGGAAAATAGAGGTTCTTTAAGACATAATTATTGCCGTTTTTGCAAGGATTCGAATAAAGTAGGAAATCTGAAACATCGAATATTAGACTGCCATGCCCCTGGAGAGACTAGAAAAAATGTCCTGGAACAGCTCTGGTTGAAACGTAAATCGTTCACAAGAGAGGAATAGTGGTCAGCCTTGTTAAATGGAGAAAAGCTTTCAATAGTGATTGCTGTGGTTGTATTTTTTTTCTTCTTAACTTTATTTACATTTTCGACAATAAAGAAAATATTACATATGTAGAAACAGCAGATGGATCAGGAATATACTGCCAAATACATTTCATTAAAAGCTTCTACAAAAGAAACAATCACATATCCGTCAAAGCCTATGCACATGTAACAACCCCACATGCACATCCACAAAAAACAACTTAGAACAAAACACAAACACACACCCCCACGATATAATTCTCGAGACTAGATACAACCTCCACAGGCCCCATTAACCCAAGCAGCCTTCACCCATAAAGATCCTTGAAGTTCCCCCATTGTTCATCATAGCATGTTTCTTCGTGCAATCTACAGAACATAGTCTTTTCGTAGGCAGAAAGAACTTGTACATCAAAAATCCAGTCCTCTACTAAAGGTTTCTTCCTCGTCTTCCAGACTTTCAATATCTGTTTTGTACCCAAAACAAGACCTTGACGATCCAACTCGATGTTACCCAATTAATTTTATAACCAGTCGTCATTAATTGCAAAATAATCACGGATGGGTTCCTTGGATAATTAATGTCCCAGACCCGATCAATCCTATCAACCACATCACACCAAAAGGTCTCAACTCTCTCGCAGTTCCATAACATATGGATCAGCGTACCCTTCTCCTTCCCACAACCCCAACAACTATCACTATCAATCATACCCAGAGAACACATACGAGATGGAGTACAATAGATTCTACCCAGAATTCTCTGATGAATGTATCTCAGTTGCATATCTATTTTAGCCCTAATCGGGACCTTCCAGACCCTTTCCCATTCAACTGAGGTCAATTCTCTGCCCAGTTCCTCTGTCCATGCAAATCTCAATTTATCCCATGAATCAGCCCACTGTACATCTAACTTTATAAATTTCAAAATATCAGACACCTTACGCATCCCACAGACCAATAGGTTAAGAACCTCAGGCTCCTGCAACATCGGCGCTTCCAACTTTCGAACCCTTTCCGATACCAAATCTGCCAATATATCATATCTCCTTAACTCTCTAGCTTGCAACCCAAACATTTCCACCAGTCTCTCAAATGATACTATCCCATTCTCCCCTCAAACATCTCCAATCTTCAAAACGCCCCTACCTATCCAACCCTTCCAGTTTAATGGTCTATTATTGATTTGGAGACCTGGGTTGAGCCAAAGAGAGGCCCCTTTGTACTACTGAATAAGATATTCCCACATGAAACATCATAACCGTTGGAAAGAAGCAAGGTATAATCTGGAGACAGTCTGAACTTGAACTAAGGACTTGGAATAGGAGGATGTTGAACTCTAATACAAATATTTCATGAATTGTTTTTAAGTGTATAGGAGGATATGAATTGTAGGGAAAAAGTTTTTCTTTTTGTAAAAAAATGGCAAAGCAATTAAATCTAATTAAAAAATAACCGTTACAGGCTAATAGGTGTCATGTCTAGGAGGACCACATCATCTGCTTATGCCAACCATTTTGTACATAATTCTCCAATCTTTGGACTAACCAAGGACACATCTTGCATACTTTCTTGAAGATCGGAAAAATAAAGATTAAAAAGACATGGGGCCAGTATGTAGCCCTGGCGCAACCCCCAGGTAGTGGGTATGGATTCCGTCAAATCACCCTCCACATCCAGTCTGATTTTTATTCTAGTATCTTCATCTTCATGGATAAATTCGAGAATGGATAATAGAGACAGGGCAATTTTCCATTTTCTCAGCTTCTGCCACAGTAAATGTTGATTGACCGTATCAAAGGCCTGTGAGAAGTCAATCACTGATGCATATAATGATGGACTGGAAACCTCTTTAGATGGCGACACCTTATTTCTCAGAACTGAGATGACTAAGCCATTAAGGTAGTTGACATCCCCCTTACAAAGCCTGTCTGGAACTTCTATAAAATACCAATACCCACAAGCCCATGCTTCTAATTGTCCAAGAACAAGAGAATCAAATACTTTACTATCAGAGTCCAAGAGGGATAATGGCCTACAGTTCGTTGGATCCTAACGTTTCCCTACCTTAAAAATCGGTATTATGAATGACTCCTTCCATATTGCAGGCATTGGCCGCTGCTCTAAAATGTTCTTAAATGGCATATAAAATAAATAGGCTCACAATTATTTATTTAGTTTCAATGTTGCATTCGTCAATCCATTTGGCCCTGTGTCCCGAGTAGAAGAGGCTTGGCCAGTGACCCGTTATATATCATCTTTGTAAAATTCCAAGTGCCAGGCCACCTGTTCAAAGAAGTCTTTACAGATTTTCATATCAGCACACATTGTGAGCCAACAGGAATGTCAGTCTGCTTCACTTCCCTACTATCCAGCAACTAAATTTGGGGATTACATGAACTGTTAATTTACATGAATTGTTAATTATGGACCAACAATTGTGCATGTTCTGTTTACATAATGTATTAGCCCCCTTTACAGCTACAAAATCATTATATTACAAAAGACAGTCACAGGGGGCACAGATAGGGTGGTGTTCAAACATAGGTGACATTTTTTGTACCATCATATTTGTGGGTTCGAATCCAATTTTTATATATTCTTGAAATGTCCCCTTTCTCTTTTATGTAACCCTCAATATCCAAGTGGTTACGAGACAGTTGTCTTAGTTGCTGCCGATAGATATTTTTCTTTGCCCACACTTCTTTGTCAAAACTATATTTATGACTACGTCTTACTGGGGGTAGGTGTTTTGGCATTTAATCTCCGACAAATAATTAACATTCTGCCTAGCGCAAACTACTCCGCTCGCTCTCTGATGCATGCTTAACAAATGACTCCATTTTTGTTAGCAAAGTTAACCCACCTTTTTGGTATTTTTTTTTTTATCTGATTTCCTGCAAAAGAAACCATCAAGTTCCTGTGACTGTTGGATATATTTATATACAAATGCATTTTAAATGATGCCCACAACATACTATGATCATTAAAATCGGTGTGCTTCAGGGAGGTACATATGTCAAACATGGATTTAGAGAGGACTATACAGTCAATTATTGAAGATTGTCCAACTCTTTCCAGGTGACATTTGGTGGAAAAACACCCATAACATTGCCATTAGCAAAGTACAATCACCATTCCGAGAACATGGTTCGCCACTTTTTCCCTTTGAGTACATTTAGACTTTTACTCATTAAACCACTACCCAGGCAATGACAATTTAAGTCACAGGCTGGAATTACATGAGACACATTCGTGGATAACCAAATGCCCAACAAATCTGACAAGGCATCCAAAAATGAGTCCAACTCAATCATCGCCGGGTTCCAATACAAGTTCACCAGCAGGACGCTTTGCGTTATACCCACATGGTTAATCTGCATTGCAACCGCTAGAATACCAGGAATATTATCAGAAATTAAATTAGTGAATTTCATTCATGAATTTCTAATTGCTATCAGCACGCCCGCTGATGGCCTTCCACCATTTGACTTAATAGCTGCCTGCTGTACAATTGTAAAACCATCCCTCCAGATTTTAGTGGTGACCCATGTCTTCTGGAAAAAAGTTATATCAGAGTTATCAGAAAAACAAGCTTGTTTTTCGTTTACCATAAAACTATTGAATCCTCTAGTGTTCCATAATAGAAGCAGTTAACTGTCAAAGTCGATTATTTACACCATCACACCATGTCAATTCCTGCTTCAACATACCAAGTAAGTATATCCAATTCACTTGGTTTCCAGTCTGGGTTCTACTACCTAAACGATCCAAGACGGATTCAACCATATCTAAACCATCCCTGTTCATGCCACTACCTAGCCTTTCCTTCTTTAATATGGAGTGCAAGACATTGCTAAAGTTATTTCTATGTGTCATGTTCCAGTCAGATATCGATAACAGTGCAATAAAATGATTACACGGACACCTCTATATCATTTATTTTTCTCTAACTCCTCCCTTCCCCACTGCATTCTTTCTGTCATGGTGCAAGCAGGACAGGACCCTACGCTATGCACTGTACTGTGCTGCAGCTTTTTCCAGATATGCATTGTTGATCATATTTTCGATTGGTGCATACCGCTTGATGTTACTTGTGGAACTCCAATAGGGCCCACATTAATAATTCTCACTCTGGATACACAACACCCATCCATCTATCTATGAGCCCTTCTCAGCTCGTAATAAGAAATGTCCCTATTCTGCCACTGTGACAAATGGTGTTTAATGCAGATAACAGCGGTAATTGTGAATTGTCCAGGGATTGATTTAATATCCAAAATGAAGGTTGTAATCAAAACTCCATCGTCACTCTGGTTAGAGAAAACTAAGGAGAAATAATGGACCCTCACTATGGTGTTATCAAACACAATATAAAATATCTTTTTATTATACAAATCACAATACAAATTTCAGTATGTTAAAAACATTTATACAAAACACACCCAGCAATCACTCTTATTGCATGAATTGTGTTACCATACACATCTATTCGTCGCCAAGATTCACAATTGCAAACACGATTTCTTGGAACTCAAATGAGGAACAGTCAAACACTTCTCAACAAACCTGCAACTACACTGTGCAGGGAGGTAGGGCTATGGTCAACTCCACTCTATTATACCATTCCATGTACAGTCAATTGGCCACTGTAGAAACTCTTTTTAATTGACAGAAGTGCTGGCGACCCGTGACACTTCAGATGTGTTGGCCTACGCCTGTCAACCCTCATCTTGACTTTACAGACTGGGGCATATATGGAAGTTGTTAGCCAGACGGTTTGGTGCCTGCCTCTACAGTAGTGGTTGTATGCTCATGTGAAATTCTGGCCATATCATCTGGTGATGAAAAAAGGGGGTGTCTGGCTACTCCCTATTGTCTCTAGGTATTACAGACTTATATAGCAAATGATCAGGGCGAGCCCGGTAAAACAAAAAGATCCAAAAGGTGATTTAATGATAATTATGAAAAACAGCGCATGTTAAATTAAATACATGTTGGTGATTACCACTGGTAGGTGAACCCAAAACATTCCAAACAACAAACATACAATGAAAACATATAATTGTGGTGACACTTTGTTTCGGCCTTTCAGCCTATTCTGATGGATGGCAGTAAGACAGCCTTCATCAGGACAGAGAATTGCGATCTGGGCTCAGACGAGCTTTCCTGTGATGGTATTCTACAAAGATAAATGAAAAGTGCTAAGTGCAGGTCCGTGTCCGGGGTTTGTGATAAGCTCAGAAAGTAGCTAGAGCAGTGTCCCACAAGGGGAACTTACCATGCATCAATTCCTGAAGCATGTGAATTCAATAGTTGATACGCGCCTAGCTGTGGTGATACTGGCCAACATAGGTAGATTCGGGAGTAGAGTACTAATCTCCTTAGAAAATACATAGAAATGAAGCCCATCCCCACTTTGACTGATGACATCCCCCAGAGCACTACCGGGGGACGGTGCAAAGAACATACCTCATTCATGAGTGGACTCACGTGAACTCTGTGTGATTGAAGGACCACGTTGAGTCTGGTCCTGTAGCGGCCCCAGTGTCCTCCTCTAATAGGGAAACCTAATAAGAGTATGATAGGTGGGTGAATCTGCGTCCCCTCTTCGGAGGACCCCTTGAGGTGCAAATACCAAAAATCAAAATTAACCCGTTTGAGAGTCAATTACATCATCTTGTGTGTTATTAGCTGTCTGTGTCCTCCCACGTGCCCTGTGTCACTGCCTGTCATGGTCTCAACATAGCCATTGAATGGAACAGACTTTTGAATCAATACTCTAGTAGATTCTTCAATAACACAGGATGCTACAACAGGTACATTGAGAGAAGTTGAAAGGGAAAAGGTCTAGTCAGAAGTGGGGCACATTTTTTTAACATATTTTTATTTTATTGAGATTTTAATCCTGTCATAATTGTAACAAACAAGAACCATACCTCCCCATCACCTCCTCCCGGTCCCCCAGAAGGAACACCATAATTATCTCCACTGTGGGTCTGGCATTCGTCCTTTTTTCTCTTAATTAAATAGTATTTTTATTCTATGAGAGCACCATTGCTCCATGTAGTCACCTTGTAAGTAATTCAGGACCATGCCCCATTCTATGCAGAATCTATTGTGAGCACCCTGGATGTTGTACGTGATCCTCTCCATCATGATTTATGTACAAACTCTTTGCAACCATTCTTGTATTGTCGGGGGGGGATCTTCCATTTTTGGGCTATGGCCAACCACGCCGCTATTAGGAGCCCCATAAAGTTCCTCTTCTGTGCCCTGGTCAGAGTCCCCCCCCCCCCCCCCCCAAGGGTCCCATAGCCCACATATCCATATCTCTTTTCCCAGTCCTGGCTGTTTCAGTGAACATTTTTTGCATTTGTACCTTTATTCCCCCCCAGAATTGTTGGATGACAGGACAGTCCCACCAGATTTTCCTCCAAACCCCTACCCCTCCGCATCCCCTCCAGCATACATTTGTGGTCGTTCTGTACATCTTGTGCAGCCTTTCCAGGGTGTAATGCTATTGTATCATGTTCTTAATCCACATTCCCTCGTCTGAATTGCTCTGGTCAGTTTTTTCCTGAGGGTCCCAATAGCCCACACACCCATACCTCTTCTCCCAGTCTGGCTGTTTCAGTGAACCTCTTTTACATTTGTACCTTTATTCCCCCCCAGAATTGTTGGATGACAGGACAGTCCCACCAGATTTGCCTCCAATCCCCTACCCCTCTGCATCTCCTCCAGCATACATTTGTGGTCGTTCTGTACATCTTGTGCAGCCTTTCCGGGGTGTAATGCCATTGTATCATGTTCTTAATCCACATTTCCCTCGTCTGAATTGCTATTGTGAGTTTAGGAATCGGTCTCCATGGGTGTTCCCAATGTTCCCTCGAGTACGTACCCCTGAGTTTTTTCCCACCTCTTCATGTAGTGCCATGTGATCACTTCTGGTTGGGTGTTCCTGAATTTGTATGTGGATGATACAAAATTTTCGGTGCCCGAGTGTATTGTTAGATGGACCTCGAATGGTGCAAGCTCTCTTGTCACTGCCTGTCTTACCTTTGGCATCTGTAGCCAGTGGTGCAGCTGCCCGTATCTGTCTTTGGATGTTAGGCCCATAAGAACCACGCATTCCTCTCAAGCACTAATATCTTGGGCTTGGAACATGTTTCCTATTTTGTGGCATCCCGCCTCTTCCCACTTTTTAAATGTGCCCTTTTCCATGCCTTGTGAGAACTCTGGGTTATTGAACAATGGCATAAAGGGGCCAGGGTGTTTTGTTAGCGTCTCGGTCTGCGCTGCTTTATCCCACACTTGTATGGTCGATTTCATTTCCTCGCTTATACTGAGGTTCGGGTGTCTGTGTTGCTTCCCTCTCCAGAGTATATCGCTGAGTCATGTGGTTACTATCGCCTTATCTTGGGAAGCCCATATTTTCTGTGAGGTTCCCTGGAACCATTCTTTCAGGACCCACAAATGCGCTGCCTCATAATATTTTCTGAAGTGCGGAAGAGCGCAGCCTCCTATCTGTGTGGGTGCTGAGAGAAATGTTACCGCCACCCTGGGGGTCTTCTTTCCCCATATATATGTCTTGATCATTTTTGTCAGGGATTAAAAGAATGAAGCCGGTATTCTAATGGGTAAAGCTGGAACATGTACAAGAGTTTGAGAAGGATTACCAATTTCACTGCCGTGATACGGCCCCACCATGTGGTCGAAAGGGGGTTCCATCTCTCTGTATCCCGTTTGACCTTCTCTAGTTGGCCGGAGACATTTTCCACGTAGAGGTCGCTCATTTTCCCTGTTAGTGTTACTCCTAGATATCTTTCCCCCTTTTCTGCACCCCTCAGCTGTAGGGCAGAGGCTTGCTGTCTGATCGATCCTTTATCTCCTGCCAGAATGATTAGTTCTGATTTTTGTCTGTTGACTTTGAGTCCCGGTAGGGCCCCGAATGTCTTGATCTCCTGCAAAAGAAGTGGGAGAGTCCTCTCCGGGGCTCCCAGCGCTACAAGCAGATCGTCCGCACATGCTGCCACTTTATGCTGCACGCCTGCCATATCTACCTCCATAATGGTCTGTGTTTCCCTTATTTTCGATAGGAGCAGTTCTAAATAAATCGCGTACAGCAATGGGGAGAGTGGACATCCTTGCTTTGTTCCTCTTTTAATCCATACCTTTTCGGATAGTCCCCCATTTACTGCGATCCTGACGCTGGGGGAAACATAGTTGGCCTTTATCATTTTAATGAAGGATTCCCCCATTCCCATTTTGCCCAATATTCGGAAGAGAAGCGACCACTCAATGCAGTCAAACGCCTTCTCCGCGTCGAGGGCTAGAAGTGCTGCTGATTTGTGGGTTATCCCTGTCTTTTCTATCAGGTGTATGATGATTCTTATGTTGTCGTGGGTCTGTCTGGTACGAATCCTGACTGATCTTGGTGTAGTAGTTTTGGGAGTGTCCGGGAGTCTCTCATGGGCAATATTCTAGTATATAATTTAGTGTCCAGATTCATAAGTGCTATCGGGCGATATGAGCTCGGCATATCTGGGTTCTTCCCCTTTTTATGAAAGGCTAGTAATTTAGCTTCATTCATAAACTGTGTGATGTTGCCCGTTTCTTTGAACGCGTTGAATAATTCTGTGAGAACTGGGGATAGGACATTGCTGTATGTCTTGTAGAATATTGCTGTATACCCGTCTGGGCCCGGGGCTTTAATTCTTGGCAATTCTCGAATTGCGTTTTGTACCTCTTCTTTTATTTCCCCATCTAGATGGCGCCGTTCATCTTCTGAGATTTTCTGGAGTGATATGGTGTTTAGATAGCGCTCTAGGTCTTCCTCTATGGGATGCTCTGTGGAGTACAGCTCCTGATAGAATTCATTGAATGTGTCCCCTACATTTTCCGTTAGGGTCCTCGCTTGCCCCTTCCCATCTATCAGCCTTTTAACGGTCTGCCTGTTTTGTTTGTCTTTTAATTGTCTGGCCAGGAGCTTGTCCACTTTATTTGCTTTGAGGTAATACCAATGTTTTAGATGCATAAGGCTTTTTCCCGCCCTCTTAGTGTGCAAGGCCTCTAACTGACCTTGGACATGCCTCAAACCTATTTTCAGCTCGGTTGAGTGTACCTGGACCATTTCTTTCTGTATCTCTGTAAGTTTCTTCTGAAGTTCTACCTCCATTTGGCGGTTCTGTTTCTTTATTTGCTTTTAGCGCTATGATATGTCCCCTGACCACTGCCTTTAGGGCTTCCCAGAGTGTTTCTCTTGTCGTGCCGGGGGTGTTGTTGCAGGAGAGGTAATCTTCTATTTGTTGCCTAACCTTTTCTCCCAGGACCTGGTCCTGAATTATATCTGCTGGGAGTCTCCACCTCCAGAGCCCGGAGTGATGATGTGGGAGCGATAATTCCACCCAGAGGGGAGCATGTTCTGAGAGTGAGAACGTTCTCTTCTCAATGCGTGTGATCCTCCCCAGAAGTCGTGCTGAGGCCCATATGTAGTCGATTCTTGACATGGTGTTGTGAGCATATGAGAAGTGGGTGTATCCCCATTGTTGCCCCTTCAAGCCACGCCAGACATCTTCCAGCGATAGTGTCCTCATTTTTGTACATAGAGCTTTTGGTGGGGATCCCTGTCCATTTGGTTGTGTGCCTGATCAGTCAGTGTCTAGGTGCCATGCTATATTCAGGTTCCCGCCCAGCATCACCTCCACTGTGGCAAAACCTTCCAGCCTATCCAGGGTATCCCTCAAGAACCCATCCTGGCCTGTGTTAGGGGCATATATTGTCCCCAGTGTCAAAGGGTATCCCTCCATTCATATGTTAGCAAATATGTATCTCCCATGTTTGTCCGAGCATGTGCATTCAATGTTGTGTGGAAGCCCATCAGGAAATGTGCCTGTATGATTTGGTTGTACCCTTTCAGTTTAACCTTCGCTTTGTCGGTACTCTTGATATGGGTCGCTTGGAGCATTATCACATCGAATTTCCCTTTTTGAAGATAATGCTTCACTTTCTTTTTACCGGGGAGTTCAATCCTTGGACGTTATATGTGAGGATTTCTAGCCCCATTCCTTCTTGATTTGTACCTTCCCTACTCTCAACCCCTTATTGGAGTTTGTCTGTGTATGTTCTCTTCTGGTTCCCCTTCTTCCCCCATTTGATGCCCCTCCTTTCATCTTAACTACCCCCAACTTGCTCAATCCCCCCCTCCCACTCCCTTAAACTTCCCTGAGGAGAGCCCTGGGACCTATGTTCGCTCGGACGGGAAGCCCACTGCGCCATGCCCTCTATATACTCAGGGATAACTTTGTGGGGAGTCCTAAACCCCACTTGGATTCCTATTCTGGTCCCTGGGGTGTCTCCCCCCCTCTGCATTCACCTGTGAGATGGATTCTTGTTCCAGATGAGTTCTCCGACTGTTCAAAGCATCAGTGGGGCCCATCGGGAACCGGGGCGGCCCTACCCTGTGGATCCTTGGTAGGTCCCTGAGCCGCTTATTTCTTCTTTGTAGATTATCAGGGGCCTCTGCAGATTGTTTTCCACTCACAAGGTGTCTTCCACCTGATGGAACCTTCTTCGCTGCTCCCTGGGTGTCCTTCTTGACCATGTAAGTTCATTACGTGCAGCCCTTCCTCACATGTAGCTATTCTTTGCTGCTTCCCATTCCACATGAGGAGCAGGCCAAATGGAAAGGTCCACCAGTATCTGATTTGTCTGGATATCAGTTCTTTTATTACTGGACCCATCTCTGCATTTCTGTAGGGTCGACTGTGCGAGATCCTGACAGAGGTGAATGTCCATCCCAATATGATCTATAGTTTTGGCTTTGCAAATAATCTGCTCCTTTTGGGGGTACGAGGCCAGCGCCACCAGTACATCTCTGGGGCGTGAGCCAGGTTCGCTCGTTCTTTTCGGGCCGACCCTGTGTATTCTGTCTATTGGGATGTCCGTATCTGCCTCCGTCGCTAGGATATCTCGGAAGACTTGCTCTACTGCTACTTTTAGGTCTTTCTCCTCCAAATTCTTAATCCTTTTATTTGCTCTGTGGTAGCGATTATATAAATCCTCACACTGGAGCTCTAAGTTGTGTGTCAGACGGGCCACATGTTCCAGTGTCTCAGCTCCTTGTTGAGTCTCCTTCCTTCAGATTTTGAAAAAAAAATTCTAGGGTGTCTGTCCTTTCCCCTTTGTCGCCCACTTCTTTTTTTAGTTCCTGTATTGCCTGCTTCATCTCGTTTTTCATGATGTCAAATTGTGAGTGCATTGAGGACATAAACTGTTCCTGGAATTCCCCAAATCAGGACTTCATATTATCCTTTGTGGCCATCTCTGCCAGATTGATGCCTGGTCCCGTTGCTTCTTCCTGATTCTATTGGTTCCTACCTTTGTCTGTTGTTGCTGGATCTGACCCCCACAGCTGCACCAGGTTTTGTTCCGATCATGTTTGGGAGGTCTGCACCGTAGATTGTGACTGTTTGCCTCTGGTTTTTGACATGTAGACTTCTCTGTGTGGTTGCTGGGTGTGGGTCATTCCTTGCATTTTAAAACTCTGCGAGGTGGGCAATCTCGGTTCTTTAGGTCTGTTGATTTTCCAGTAGCGGCACGTATAGCATGTGTGCCGGGGCTCCAAACATCCTACTTAGTGGTTCTACGGTGTCTTTAAATGCCTTATGTTGCTGCCCATCCTGCTTTTGGAGCCTTTTGTTTCGAGGGTGGTGTGGGTCCTTGGCGTTCTTGTCCCTTTGTTATGGCGTATGCACCTTGTGTGGGTTTCATGCCGGTTCCTTGGGTGCCCTCTGACTCTATTGCTCCTTGTTGGGTTTTCTCTGCAGCATGCTTTTCAACCTTAGCCCGCGGGTTTCCCCTGGGGGTGGTTGTGTGTTGGCTGTGTAGCCAGTGTGGGGGTGGGGGGTACGTTATCCTTCGCCTGGTCTTTGAGGGAGTCCCGGAGGTAGCGGAGCGTGTCGCGTGAGGTGAGTGGGTTCCTGTGGGCGGGTGGCCCTCCTTACTGAGATCCGTATGTCTCTCCTCGCCTTGTGCGGTCCGTGCTGTCCAGGTTCTTTTTGATGCAGACTGTCTGTGCCCCTGGTTCACGCCGTGGAGTTGGGGGGGGGGGGGGTCTTCTCCTGGTGCAGCCTGGAGCTCCTCGGAATCGTTCCCACTCCCTCTTGGAGTCCTATTTTTGTGGCCCGTGTTCCGCCAGCCTCACTGCCAGTCCAGGCCGGGTTGCGAGTCTTGCAGGTTCACCTCGGGTTTGGGGGAGTGTTCAAGTAATATATAGCTGCTGGGGAGGTCCTCCTCTCCGCACTGGAGCCGATCTATAATGCCTGGGTATTCCTTCCCTCGAGGTCCTATTCTTGATCGGGTGCCTGAGGTCCATCAGGGGGATTTTGGTATCGCCGTCTCCTCCCGCTTTGTGCCCTATTGAGTGATGAGGGATGTATCAGTATACAGACTTCCCGCCGTCCGTTTACCCTTGCGCGGGTCCACCTCCTTACAGTGCCTCCTCTGCTGGGTTACCCTCGTAGTCGTAGGGGCTTGCAGCAGTGCACTGCCCCCGATTTTCTTTCTCTCTAGGGGGTCCTGTGATGGGTACTGCTCCTTCCGTACATCCCTGGTCCAGGATCACTCTCCTGCACCACGGTCTGTGGCTCGCGCAGTGGGGTGGTGCGTTGTTCCCGCGTCTGGTACATGTCTGATGCACCAGACTTGTGTCTGCGACTTCACTGTCCCGCACCCTGCATCTGTACTCGCTCCGATAGTGGGGAGTTCGGTGTGGAAGTCGCCCATGTTCACTGGGTGGCTCCGTTAGGTTTCCCACTCCGGCGGCGTCTGTCCCCGCACGGGTCTTCACCCTCTCGCCCCTTTGCTTCGTTATTTGTCAGGGATCTGTTCCGCGGCACCAACCTCTCTTCCTCCCACTTGAGTGCCTGCTCTCTCTTTATGCACCCTTTCTGGGTCCGGAGTTATGGAGCCGAGAATCTGCTTTATTGTTACTCTTTATTGTCGCGCGCCTCATCCGCCATCTTGGAATCGGGACATACACATTAACATAGTCATTTGACCTAGATATCGAGAACCCAATGTGTGCGTCTCATTTTTTCTGGGTACATTTCTTCTGGTCCATAGGCATCTGGATGGAGAATGTAACTCAGAGGTACGGACAGACCAAAACGAAAGCTAGATGAACTCTGTACATGTATAAAAAAGAACTAAACGTGAAACGTTTCCATGTGAATGTGACCCAGAATCCTCATTGTTAAATACACCACTCAGCTCTTGCATCGAGAGATAAACCCAGGTGCATTAAAGATAGATTAACTTTGTACAGGTAGACTAAAGAACTGTATGCAAAATGTTTATACGCTAATGTGACCAAGATTCTATATTGTTAAATACATGCTGGTCGATGGGGCCTAATCACATGCATCACCTTGGTACTGCACTGAGAGATCAACGTGCACAGCACCCATTGACAGCCTAATCTGAATAGATCTCCAGTCGGTATATCATTCCCCACTAACATTGTATTCAGTGAGAGTTCTGACAAGCGCAGCAGATACATACTCCATTTTGTATAATTTTTACGAGCATTTATAAGTGCACTTGTTCAGTCATACATTTTCAATATATCCATATATATATTACATTGCCTGCGGTAGCGGTCATGTAGTTATGGTTAAGTTGCTAAATCCATAGGAAGAGCACTTTCTGTGCGGCTAATAACTTCGCTCCCCCTGGACGAATCTTCACCAAAGTATATGGCTCACTCAAAGTTATGGGGGGGGGGGGGTCCCAAAATGTATTTTTTCTCTAAGACATAATGGGAAAAAAACTTTGCTCACGCCCGAAGTCCAACCCGCTGGACGGATTTTCACCAAATTTGCGGTAGGAGCGGCAGCTTCGTCCCGAAAGCATGCTTTTGTTAATTTGGTGTAAATCAGGCCAGTTGTTTTTTTATATGACCAAAATGTAAGGCAAAAAAATGTGCGATATCTATGTCCGGTCCACAGATTCACTTCGCTGTTTGGTCCGCGGAATGGCCTCTGATTGGACCAGAAAAATTTGCGGACTTTTGCATGGTCCACGGACATGGGGCAGACTTTTTTGGGGTCTGCGGACAGCGCGGCGAAAACATTAAAAAAAAGCAGCATTGCACTTGTCAAAACTCCATCTCTGGGGAGGCGGGGGGGATATGGCCATAAGAAGCAAAAAAATGGGTTGTTTCGCCCCTGACAGTCCGTGAACACTCCAGATGTCCTGGGGCAGTCCTGTGGTGTCCGCGGACACTTCATCTGTACCTATTTCTGCATTACAGGGTTGGGGAAAAGCAGTTTTTGGATGGCTTATAACTTTAGCACCACTCAATGAAACTGCATGTAATTTTGCAATTGTATTCTGGACCTAATGCTGAATGGTTTTGCAAAGGTTTGTGGGATTCTGTCAAGAGGGGGCAAAATTAGAGGGGGGTCCCATAATATTGTAACGGCATATAAATGTGGTGTCATTTACTTATCTGCACAGCATTTGGCAAAACGATTTTGGATCTAGGTATAAATGATTTTCTAAAGTTTAGTGGGATTTTCTCAAGAGGAGGCGATATTAGAGAAGGGGGTCTCAACATTTTTAGATGGCTTATATCTTTGTTGCTATTTGACGAATGTGGACAAAGGTTTTGAGAAGGTTTATAGACCCAACCTTCAATGATTGTGTAAAGACTGAATGGATTTTGTCAAGTGGGGGCTAGGTTATATGACTATTGTATGTACATACATTGACACTTTTGAAAAAATAAAACATGGGCGGATTTCAAGCAAACTCGTGAGGAGCATTGGCAAGACCATTAAAGCACGGTTTTGCAAATGTGCCCGTGTTTTATTTTTTGACAAGTGTCATAATGTAGGTACAAAACAGTCATATACTTTTAGTGACTGAGGTATAGCCTGTGGCCGTGGGCAGTAGCCAGACTGTCTGCGTCATGGCATAAGGTCATGACGCAGACAATCTGGGTACTGGCCATGACCGTGAGGGACGTAAAATGGTGTTAAGGTGGACATGTCCACCTGGGACCGGCTGTGTGGTAAAGTTATTCGAAAGTAGGATAGGTTTGAAAGGGAAAAAAAATGTGCTTGTGGTAATATGGTCATAGGGTTCTGCAGGCTGCCATTGAAAGGGAAGAGGGGCTATGTACGCAGCCATGTCTTCTCTTTCCATGGTGGCCATCTTGGAAAAGGATGATCCTTCCTCCCTACTGTAGGAAGAGAAGATCTATTTTTAAGCACCCCAGCTTCACGCTTCGGAACTAGGGTTGCTAATGGCCTTTATCCCCCATTGCAGGGGCTGCAATGGAAGATAATGGTCCAGAATCCTTGTTATTTATTTATAACACGGTAAAGCCCGTAGACATCAGGGCGCACACAGACACACTTCATTTGGGCCGATAACTTGGGCTGCCGGGCTGTTATCCCCTGTTGCGGACGAAAAATTGTGTTAAAGTGGCCATGTCCACCTGGGACTGGATATGTGGTAAAATTATTCGAAAGTAGGATAGGTTTGAAAGGGAAAGAAAATGTGCTCGTGGTAATATGGTCATAGGGATCTGCAGGCTGCCATAGAAAGGGAAGAGGGGCTCTGTATGGAGCAATGCCTTCTCTTTCCATGGTGGCAATCTTGGAAAAGGATTGTCCTTCCTTCCCACCCACAGGTAACCTGCTGTAGGAAGACATTTTTTTAAGACCCTGGGTTCCCGCTTTGTGCATTTCACTTTGGTATCTTAAACCTTTGGTACATTCCCAACAGTGGTAAAGAACTGCCTCACCCATGATTCTCTCTGGGTGCTAGAGGTAGGGACGTCCTCTACCTCATCTTCTTGGTCCTCTTCATTGTCTTTGGAAGTACTGCGCTTTTTCTGTTGTGTAGGTGCTCTAGCTGATGGTGGCTCTTGGGGAGGAGGGAGGGCAATATCTGATGCCATTTTTAAGAGAAATAGCAGTTTTACTAATATTCTTCCAAATATGTACTTTGCACTAGATTGTTAATGGATAACAAGTAAGTATAGGTTTAGGAGCTGTGCTTGAAAACTCCTAGATCAGTCGAAAAATGCAGTTCCAAGCAGTCTTCCAAGCATGACCCAATTCCAAAGTGCGAACGCCTTCGCAGACACGTTATTATGCTGCATGCAAGCACACTGTCACGTGGCACTGTCCGGAAGGTCTGTGATGATATCAAACGTTTGTGGACTTTGACAGATGCAAAAACAGTGGAGAAAGTTGCAAAAAGTGTACAGAAGAGTTAAAAATGATGCTAGAAGGTGGGAAATGGCAGAGTTTTAAGGTGAAACATGGTGAATTGGACAGAAGTGTTGCTATATTGGGGCAAGTATGATATTAGTATGTTGTAGGAAAATAGCATGCACTGGTAAAAACCCATGAAATTCATCAATGACATTTGTGATGTCATCTTTGATGTCCTGGATGTTAGTCTTAGCAGTGCACGGTGGTGGTGCAAGTTATGGTTGCTTAGCTTACCATAACTCTCACATTTCTGAGGTTTTTCAGTTTTACTTGTAACCATAACAACGTTTTTTCATTGAATTTCATAGGTTATCAGTGCAACTTAACCATAACGTCCCTTTAACAACATTTTTTTCACTGAATATATATATATATATATATATATATATATATATCTTGCAGGTGATTCACCGAGAGGGGCCCAATCCACCAGCTTGTACAGGGCCCATTTGATCCCCGAGCGTGTCACTGCAAGTTGGCTCTGCCCTCTCCAAGCAAACCTTGATGGCATAGAGCTATGGCGTTGGGTTGCCATGATGCCCAGTTCATCAAGTGTCCATTATAGCATCCCGTGCGGCCCGGCTACTATGACAACGCTGGCAACACTCACGCGTATTCCCTCCACCTTTGCACTCATCCACAAGTAAGGTTAACTTACAAACTAAGGTAAGGACAAGGGATGAAATGTAATCCAGGGCAGTACCAAGTCCTAGCGTAAAGTCACTGTGGCCACAATGAGTCCTGACATGAGAACGAGATGAGGAATGCACAACCGTAACCCAGAGACGGCACGATTCACAATATAAGCATCTACACGAGAACAGTGCTTAGAATGATAAAATGCACACCCAGCAGCATGCATGGATGGAGTTTCGGGGCATGATAGAAGGCCTCACCTCCAGTCCACACGGCACATGGGGGACACAAACAGACAGCTAATAACATGCGAGATGTAATTAACTCTGGAATGGGTTAATTTTGATTTCTGGTATTTGGATCGCAAGGGGCGAGTGTTGATTCACCCACCTTATCATCCACTCATTATGTTTCCCTTTTGCAGGAGGAAACGGGGACTGCTACAGGACCATACTCAACGTGGCGCTCAACTCACACAGAGTTCACGTGAGTACACTCACAAGTGGGATAAGTTCTCTTCACCGTCTCCCGGGAGGGCTCTAAGGGGGATGTCATCAGTCAGGGTGGAGATGGGCCCCCAGAATCATGGCCTTTCTCCATTTCTGTGCCTTTTCTAAGGAGAACAGTATTCTATTCCCGATTCCACCTGGGTTGGACCGCTATCACTGCAGCTAGGTGTGGATCAACTATTGATTTGACATGCTACAGGAATTGATGCAAGTTCCCCTTGAGCTTATCACAAATAAATCCCGGACACAGACCCGCACTTAGCACTTTTCATTTATCATTTATTTTTGTAGAATAGCATCACAGGAAAGCTAATCTGAGCCAAGATCGCAATTCCTTGTCCTGATGAAGGCCGTCTTACTCACAGCCATCAGAATTGCCAGAAAGGCCGAAACACAGTTGCGTCGACTTCTTATACCGCACAGTGTCCGTTACATACACCGGGCACCAAGTTTATGTTGTTTAAATCAATACTAATACAATTTCCCACTCAACTATAAGGCAATGTACTGATGAGGGTGTTTTGTGCTGTAGCTTTATTGTTGGAGCGATGCATTAAAAGGTTCCAGGCATGTGTGTTGGGCAGTGGTGAATTTAACAATCTTGCCTGACTATGGAGGGGGGAGGTTGCTAGCCATGGTCAATGTAAGCTCCATCCATAAGAACGAACTGCCCGTATTGTTGCAGTTCTGAGCGTAACTCTATAAACGTTCAATATATAACTAATTAATTCTGGTTTTAAGATTAAGAGAAAATGATACCTTGTTGGACTCATTAAACCATAGCGTATAAAGTTAGAAACAAATTGTTTGAACAGAATTTAAGCCATCACACCTTGAGATTGCTTTCAGATGTTAATAATGGCCTGCTAGTCATCCTCCTCCTCAGTAATGGCCTTCAATGGTTGGCTAGGCCACAAGGGCGCTGTCGTTCTTGCAACATTGTGGGACTGCAGGCACAACCGAGAAGCTGGGTCTAAGGAGGTATCAGATTATTAGGGTGCCCTTGTCTAGTAAACCAAGCAGTGGTGGGGAACCTATGGTGGGTAATGCTGTTAAAGAAAGAGGTGTCATGAGATATCCAATAGTTATCTTAGGTGTGCGGGCGTTGAGAAAAGGAGGGTGGACAGTGGGATGCGGACTAAAGTTGTGAAGGAGAAAACAGTCCTAGAAACGCTAGAGGTTATATTTGAGGGTGCTAGGTTGGAAGGAGAGGGTAGCTGAGGTGGAACACACAGTTTATTCCACTTAAGAATCTTCCTAGATAAAACATTGTATATCAAAACGGGTGACAAGACCCTGTGGCCCTAGTGTTTCTCCCTCTCACTTGATCTCTGCAACCAACTCATCATGTTCATTTCATGCAATCTTTCAGGCACATAGTGTTGTGTAGGAGTCACAAATTCAGCTTCCTGATGCACAGTTCATTCAAATTCTTCTGCATGCAGGAGCATGGAGGGTGGAGCGGCCCAGCTGTGTCGAGGAGACCAAAAATACCCTTACTCTTAATTTGAAGGACTCTCTGACTCTATTTCTGATTTTGCTTGCCCTTTCTGAACCTCAGTTTGATCACAGGACTGGTGGGCAGGATGTTCTGTCCACTACTACTTCTCCAACCTGATGGTGTCAACCATGGCAATGCCTGATCCAAGACAACATACATCCTGGTAGAAGTTGTGGATGCTAAAGTAAAAACACATAGACCATGTTATTTTCATAGACATGCTATCACAGTTGACTATGAACATTACTTGGAAATGTAAAGGATTCCAATCGGGCGTCACACACCGGACCAGAACCTTTGCCCTTAGCCTTAGATGTAGCACGCAATAAGAATGCTTTTTCTTTATTTTCTGTGGATTTGAATTGAACCGATACCCGGCCCGTCTCACACCCCCTTTTACAAATACCCCGGGTAACAATGGACCATGAACCAGACCGGTGGGTGGTAACAATATTTATTTATTTTAAATTCAAAGAGAATCACAATTTTTATATTGGGCAGCAATCACCAATGGGGTGATAATTACAAGGAAAACAAACCACTGAAACACACTTGGGTAACCTTCTACAAGAACATATTTAAAGCACAAATGAATAGGAGCACTTTTTCAATTAGGATAGAGAGCATCCGAGTTAAGGTTTCCATAGCAAGGTTCCCTCAAACCCCTGTTAATCAAATTCTATTGGATAGGAAGAAGCAGCAGGGAGTCAGGGATATGAGGCAGAAAACAGAATCAAAATCCAACCTTCCCTCACAAAATAAATAAACCCTTTGCAATGGCCTAAAATGACACTCAGATTTTGACAAATAATTACATGTGTGTTTAATGATATATTTATGTTGTATCACAGTATTAGGGATGTAATATCACTAGCAACTATAAGGTAAAGTATCACAAAAGGCACACAGTTCAAAAGGCAACTTGAAATGAAAACGCAGTGCAGCCAAATTCACACGTTGAAAAGTTGCAATTTTCTCTTTTTCAGTTTTAAATGTCAAAAATGTTTAAGAAAAACGGGTGAAATACACAGAATCGAAATGCAGTTTTTAGGCTGGGTGATAGATGCACATCATAGGGACAATATAGAAGTGAAAGAGTGGCTATAGTTGAAGAAGTGGATGAGATTTTCAAGGTGAGATGAGGTTCAGTTTAGGTCAAATAAAGCAGTTAAAAAAAGAAATTGGTTTTGAAAAGGAAAGGCAAGTTTTACTTGAACTAGATTACTAGACTATACGGTTAAAGAAGACACAGTATATTCCAAGATTGATTCGCAATGTCAACCTTTTCACCCCGCGTTCAACTTTATGTGCGAATTAATTTGATTATTCCAAATGTGACTAATGACTTATGATCTATGCAAGACAGAGATGAGTAGAAAAGTGGCGCTAACGCTTGGAGATCAATGACAAGATACACAGAGAATTCTAACAGTTTTAACAAGGAATCATGGTATGGATAGGATTATTTAAAAAGTGGAACAAAGTCAAGTATCAAGATGGAGTAGGTTATGTGTTGCTATGGGATGGGGAAATGCTCAGAATCTGCCCTTGAGTTTGCGGATTTGGACAGTCAACCGGTTCTGGACGCAACAGCTCTGGTCACAGGATAGCGGCGGATACTGCTGACAGCAAGCAGCTGGGTAAGTCTGGTCACTGGATGGCAAGAGTACAGCGGGCATGCAGGTAGTGAGCAAAAGGCCGGTCTGGTCACATGATGCTCCCCAAGGGTACCACAGCTTTCCCCCTTTGCTATAAGGCATTTTCTGGGGAAGGGGGGGGGGGGTTTCTGGATAATTGGCCCGGCTTGGATAGGGTCAGTTAAGCTTTGGCCTAGCAGTAGAGTCTGGAATCTTGCAAAGGTGGGTCTGGATACGAAGGCGCTGGAAATTCAGAAAAAGAGTCCCCGTCCCTGTGAGCTCCCACCCTTTATATAAAAGCGGGTGACATCACCGGGCTTATTGATGGGCAGAACTGAGCTAGACCTACCCCCAAGAACCGGATAGGTCAGCCAATGTTGGTTGCCTCCTCTAGGGGGGGGACTCAAGTTTATGGGGTTGTGTTTTATGAGGTGCAAAGCCTTCCCATAGTCCTTTTTGCCAAAATTCATTCTCAACATAAATTACACATTTGTACAGTTGTGGCACTTTAACAAATTACATAGGCTGATTACATATTTCACGCAGAGCAATTCTCACGTTTGTAGGACTTTGTTTCGTCCATCTAATAATTTTTCATCATACCCAAAATTCTATAACTTTATACATGTGTACATATTCTCATAAGGCGTGTTAATCTTGAATTTCAAAGTGGCATCATATTCACTTTCCTCAGAATATCCAATTCTCTGCTATCTCAGTTCCTTATATGCCACTAAAGGCTACCAGGTCTTGTTTAAAAGCCACAAAAATTACATTTACGCTGTTAACATTTTACATTCCTGCAAAGTCCTGTTGCAGAGATAAAAGTCTTAAAAGTTTATTAATAAAATAGTCTTTTCAGCCAAATGGGGCTGTCATTTGTTCTTCAACTATGCCCATTTTTTCCAGGCTACCACCAAATGTCAGTCCAGCCCAGGGTGGCCATGGAGATTTCCCAGTTTGATTGAAGGTTTATTGTAACTTCTCCAATTAACATATAGGTGGTCCCAGAATCTATTGTCTCGAGCTGAAGCCCAGACAAAAGTCTGACGAGTGCGTGATATTTCTTTCTCTTGGTCCATTCAAAGTTTTTGACGGCGGCAGTTAACTGTAACGCTCACCTGGTATCCACGGGGACGTCACTCAGCCTGTTCTGACCTCTTACGACCTCAAACCCTTCCCTGGAGGCTATCCGACTGGAGACTGGGCCTTGTTTTCTTGGATTGTGTGCTCTCCGTCCTGCCTTCAGCACAGGGGCGCGTTGATTGATGCAGGCTCGTTGCTGCCTAGTTACTTCACTGGCAAGAGTCCGACAGGTAAGTATAATGAGACTTTTGAACAGTTTTCTAACTTCGTTCCTTTCCTTCCTTAGATGATGGCCGGCGTCCGGGTATGGCGGCGTGCTGCTGAGATGAGTAGCGCTGCAGGTGAGTGAGAGCGTGATGCGCGATGCACCCCTTTCGTATTTGTATTGAACAGAGTTCTTTTTCTGTGTCTTTTAGGTGCTGTGACGTTTTCAGTGTGGATGCCGGTTATGAAAAACATATGCAGTGAGTACGCGCGGTATGTGGCGCCTCTAGATGTTTCCACGCTAATCTGGAGTGTCTTTTCCCTCTTGCAGATGGATGAGAAGTTCCGGAGACAGAGATCCCCCAGAGCGGCTGGGATTCAGGTAAGCGTTTGAAGCTCGTACAGTATTTAAAAATAAGCGAAGATTTGCAGAATGCTTACTAATGCCATTTTCTGTTAGTTTCCGTTTTTCTTAGGAAGCGGCGTGCCGGGATGGGAATGACACCGCCGAAGATGCCCGCAGAACAGAAGGAGCGATGAATGATGTGAATGATGGGCAGAAGCGCTGCAAGGTAAGGCTGTTCCTAACAGTGTTCATGTTCTTGGAGGAGCTGAGCGCAGAAGAAAGATGGAGGCCTACTGGAGACCGATCCGAACACGGTGAGTGTCACGCTGCAGGTGCAGAAAATGCAAAGCATGTTTCTCAGCCTGGGTGTGGTTTAAATAGTCTCTGAGTATCCCAGGTGTCTCTGGGCTGAACCATACTAGACTGCACATGCAGGTCTGGGAACCGAAATATGAGGGGGCATCCATCTTGACCCCATCAATGCACTACAAGTCCAATCCCCAATGTTATGCTATGGGAGTGAGTGAGTTTGGTGCCACAAGCGCCAAGTCTGACTCCAAGTGGGTCTTTGGAGGGATGGGGAGGTCCTTGAGGGCCATGTAGGTGATTCTGGCCTGGCTCCAGCCTGACATCTTGGAGGGCTGGGGACATGAGGGGCAGGAATCATGACAGCATTCCCCCCCACCACCCCTGCAAGGCACCTCTCAAGGTGGCTCTGTCTGGTCCAAAATTTGGTTGGATGGTTTTGATGAAATCGTCTAAGCAAGCGAGGTGCATGGATGTATTCACAGGCTCCCATGTCCTGCCTTGTGGACCATACCCCTTCCAGTCTACTAAATAGTATAGTTTGGATCTGACGTACTCTGAATCTAGGATGTCCTAGACTTCGAATTCTGGCTCCCTGGTGACTACTACTGGCTGCGGTGTGGCGTTGCTACCCGGGTCCCAGGTTGAACAGGTTTAAAGAGAGACACGTGGAACATAGGATGAATCTGCATGTTTGACGGCAAAGCTAGTCTGACCGCCATAGAATTTATCACAGAGGTGACGGTGAATGGACCCAGGTATCTTGGACGGAAAGTTTGGGTTCCTTTAATGGACACGTGTTTAGATGCCAGCCAGACTTTGTCTCCCACTTGGTAGTTGGGGAGCTTTGCTCAGTGTTGATCAGCAGAATTCTTTTGGCGATTCTTAGCTTGAAGTAGGTGTTCAGCTGCCCTTTTAAAGGTTTGAGAAATGTTCATGTGCAAGGTTTTGACTGCTGGCATTTCCAGGGTTGTAGGAATGTCCAACTCAGAAGTACGTGGGTGCCTGCCATACATGGTATAAAAGGGTGTCTGCCCAGTGCTGGTATGTAGGGAATTATTATAAGCATATTCAGCTATCCATAATAGGTCGAACCAGCTTCCTTCAGCTTAGTGTAACATGCAATGCAGATACTGCTCGAGCGTCTGATTTGTCCTCTCAGTTTGACCATCCATTTGGGGATGGTGACTGGTGGATAGCCAGATGTCGATCTGAGCCATAGAGCAGCATTTTATCCAGAAGTTAGATACAAATTGAGTACCTCGGTCTAGACCAAAACTGAAGGAAACCCATGGAGCCGTACGATGCCATCAAGAAATACCTTTGCCAGAGTGGAAGCATTTGGGAGCCCCTTAAGAGGAATAAAATGTGGCATTTTTGAAAATAGGTCCACGACCACAAGAATAGTGTTAAACCCTTGACTGGGTGGTAAGTCAGTAATAAAATCGAGGGGCAAAGTGTGCCAGGGTGCTGGTGGGATTTACAATGGTTGTAATAGCCCAGCCGGTTTCTGCTTGGATGACTTGTTTTGAGCACACACTCCACAAGATAGGATGAATTGGATAATGTCTTTACGCCACGTGGGCCACCAATAATTTCGTTTTACCTTGGCTAGGGTTTTAGCGATTCCGGGGTGGCCCTCGATCAAGGAATCATGACTTGTTCTCGTAGTTCTTGGTTTGGTAAGAATAAACGGTTCCTGAAGTAGGGCAACTGATCTTTTATCATGTAATGTTCTCCTTGTGCACTCCACACTTGTAATTGCTCCGGACTCATCAGGTTTTGGATTTCTTCATGTAATTCTTTCTGAGTTATGGTTGCTGTGATTCCTAGGAGCTCGTCACTCGGGATGATTGCTATTGGGTCAGGGGTCTGATACCCTTGTTCTTCCACCCCCATACGGGAAAGGGCATCGGCCTTCCTGTTTTTCACCCCTGGTCGAAATGTAATCACGTAACCATATTCAGCAAAAAAAAGAGCCCAACGTAGTTGTCGTGAGGATTGGGCCTTCGCTGTTTTTAGGTATTGGAGGTTCCGGTGGTCAGTTATTACGTGATTGTGTGTCTGGCACCCAAGAGGCAGTGCTGCCATGCCTTAAAGGCTGACTTAATGGCCAGGAGTTCTTTGTGAGAGAGTAATTGAGTTCAGGGGGGTGTGAATTTACGCGACCAGAAGGCAACAGTGTGTAACTGGCCCATTTCGGGGTCCTTTTGTGAAAGGACGGCTCCCATAGCCATGCTTGAGGCATCCGTTTCCACCAGGTATGGGACATCAGGGCGAGGGTGGCGTATGATTGGGGCAGATGTGCATCTTGCTTTGAGTTCATGAAAAGCCTCCTCGGCTTCTGTTGTCCACTGGAACTTTTTGTTGCTTTTCCTTAGTAATGACGTGATGGGATGCACGATTTGCGAAAATCCTGGGATGAACCGGCGGTGGAAGTTTGCAAAACCCAGCATACTTTGAACCCCCTTGAATGAATTTGGGGATGGCCAGTTCAGGATAGCATCTACCTTGTGTACATCCATTCGGGCTGAGAATAAAGTAAAGGAATTCCACCTCAGAGACGTGGAATGAGCACTTTTCGAGCTGGTGTTGTGTCATGATGCCTACCTCTAAGGAGCCAGGCCGGGCCCAGCAACCCCAGAGGCAGACATCATTTTCCCCAGGGAAGTCTCAGCGGGCCCAAGTCGGGGCCCTTTGGACTCAGTCCTGGCGCCTTAGGCGCCAGGCTCATAGCGGACCCCAGTCCTGGCGCCTTAGGCACCAGGCTCATAGAAGAGGATATGTGTTTAAGTGCTTGGGTGCACACTTACCTGATGCAGACCTTGCTGCTCTTGAGGCCTGAATGGGACTACTTAACCTGTAGGACTACTTCACCACCCGGGTGTGGTCGGGGAAGGATACATACCTGATTGGTGGAAGGATACATACCAGGAACTTCTTCCAAGGCTATTTAAACCCCACCCGAACAGCCACACATGCTTCGCGTTGTTCTGCACCTAGCAGCTGGACGCTCACCGTGTCAGCTCCTGCATCCTGACTTCAGCCACGCCTGCCAGCACCCTGGAACACCTGCAAGGGGAGAAAGGAAGAGAATAGGAGAAGAAAAGCCCATACCTGCTAAATCTGCATTCCAGAGTCATTTCTCCAACGGCCCTGAAAAGGAAGACATCATTTTAAAGGCATTTCGTTTCGATCGCTGCAGCGCTGCATTTTACTCACCTTTGCAAGGCGCTTCCATCTTCAGAAGCGATCTTCCGGATTCAGCTACGCCCCGGCGCCTAGAAGAAAAAAGACAAGAACAAAGGTGAGAGGGAGAAAAGGAATAAGGAAAGCTCAGTTTCCTTTTAAGTCTTACCTGTTGGATTATTCCCACTGCATTTCGGGTCCTGCCGCTTCCTGGCATCTCCGGACCCCGGCCCCTATGGGGAAAAAAGACAGACATTGAATGAGCGAATGCAAAGACATTACCTGAGCGCTCATCCAGAACTGTTTCACTTCGGGTCGGCGCCATATCTCCGGCACTCCGAACCCCGGCCCCTAAGGGGAAAAAGACATAAGCATTAGCGCTTGCTGCAATTAGACAACAAACATTATTATTAAGCTTGAACTTTTGAACAGAACTTTTACAGCGCCTTACCTGAACAGTCAAGCTTACCTGAACTCCCATCAATCCTCAATCCAGTGAAGTAACTGGGTTTCAACGCGCCCCTGCATCAGAAGCAGGATGGAGAGCTCATCCTTCCAAACCCTAAGGTGAGGCTTCACGGGGAATCGTGGAGGAGGTATCGTGGAGGGTTGGAAGGGAGTGGGAGGCTTGAGCATTGTTCCACAGTTGGTAATACTCCCTTTTCACGCACAGGAGGGTATCCAACGAGCCAGGGAAGCCAGAATAGAGGGGCCCTTCCTGTCCATCTTCAGAGTTCTGCGCCTTCGACGCCGCGCCTCCGTGGGAACCAGGTGAGCGTTACAGAACGCGAAGCCTTACCACAATTTCCCACCTGGGCGCTATGGAGATTTCCGAGACAGATCAGCTGGCCCATCTTTTAGGGGAATTACGGGCAGAAGTGCACTCAGCCCGCCAGGAGACTAATGCTCTCAGAAGGGAACTAATCCTATCCAAGGAAAGAACTGATGATCTGGCCAAAAGGTTATTGCAGGGCCAGGCAGAGCACACTCCTTTACCTGTTTCCGGAGATATTTCTACAACAATGGGTTCGAATAACCCGGTACAAATCAATCTACCTGGACACATGCCTTTGGCCCCGCCGGAACGTTATTCGGGGGATCCCAAGAAATATGCCGTTTTTATGAACCAATGCCGTTTACACTTTTTATGAAGGCCCGGGGCCTTCCCCAACGACCAGACCAAAGTAGCCTTTGTACTATCTTACCTCAGTGGCTGTGCTGCCGATTGGTCTATTCCATTGGTAAATCAGGATGATCCCATTCTCCGGGATTTCCAGGGCTTCCAGGCCAGCATGGAAAGATTGTTCGCTCGACACTCGCAGGGACAGGCCCTTGACAACGAACTGCTATCCTTACGACAAGGTAATCAGGATCTTTTGTCCTATATCGCCACCTTTAATAGACTAGTTGTGGAAACCGGATGGCCTGAAAATAAAAGGATCACATTGTTTCATCGAGGCCTGCGCGGAGAGCTTAAAGATGTTATAGCTCAGATAGTAGATCCACCCCAGGCCTGCGCAGACTACATAGACTTAGTGGTTCAACTTGATCACAGACTTCAAAATAGAAAAGCAGATCGGCTCAAGTATGAAACCAGAGTACCTATCAAGACCCACGTTAACTCCAAGAGTACTGACGTTTCCGAACCTATGCAAATTGGCAGTGTTAAAGGACCATTAACGCAGAAGGAACGAGAGAGAAGGCGACAAATGCAACTTTGTCTGTATTGCGTAACTTCCGGTCACTTTCTTCAAAGTTGTCCAGTTAAACCACCCAAGAAGGTGGTTGGAGCCACTGATAACGAGTTATTGACACCTGATTCGGGAAACGACCTAGCCCAACAAGCGTAGGGGTCCGCTTGCCGAGCTTGAAAACAAACTCTTTGACCTCGCATTTTGTCATGCCAATGGTGCTTGTGAACCCAAAACAGCCTCAGCAGTTGCATGCTATAAAAGCATACATAGACAGTGGAGCTATTGGAAATTACATAGACCGGGAATTGGCTTCCAGGATTAAGCTTCCTCTCTGCCCGAAAGTAGCCCAAGATGTAATTACTACAGTTGATGGAACCGAAATA
Source organism: Ambystoma mexicanum (assembly GCF_040938575.1). Classification (NCBI taxonomy): domain Eukaryota; kingdom Metazoa; phylum Chordata; class Amphibia; order Caudata; family Ambystomatidae; genus Ambystoma; species Ambystoma mexicanum. The sequence goes on along the minus strand of NC_090926.1, from coordinate 915,991,386 downwards.
GCCTCAGGGCCTGTAACGCATTCCACAGTTGAAATCACTCTGGTGGGTCAGGACGGACATCGGGAAGCAATCGTGTTTGATGTGATCAAGGCCCCACAATTTCAAGTCCTTCTTGGAATCCCTTGGTTAGAAACACATAATCCGAGAATAGACTGGCGAGCAAAGAAGATAACTTTTCCTGATTGTGAACCAACCTGTTACCCAAGGAATCCAGCTATGGGTCTAGCCTCTGTAACTTCCACCCCTGTACAGCTACCATCTGAATACCAAGAATTCCAAGACGTTTTTCAGAAAGAGCAGGCTAACACCTTACCTCCCCATCGATCTTACGATTGCCAAATCGACTTGGTACCCAATGCACAACTACCTTGTAGTAGGATTTATGCTCTTACTGAACCTGAGAACCTGCATTTGGGCCAGTATTTGGATCAATACCTGGCCAATGGTTTCATTCGCCCATCAAAGTCACCAGTCTCTTCCGCTTTGTTCTTTGTACCTAAAAAGGAAGGAGACCTTAGGGCCTGTATTGACTACCGCGCCCTAAATCAGATAACGGTTAAGAATCGTTACCCTTTGCCCCCGATACCTGAGCTTATCGACCAAGTAAAAGATGCTCGTGTGTACACCAAGCTAGATCTCCGAGGAGCTTACCACCTGGTACGTATAAAAGAGGGCGACGAGTGGAAGACTGCATTCCGCACCAAATTTGGGCTCTTCGAATATCAAGTAATGCCCTTCGGTTTGTGCAACGCACCTGCTGCCTTTCAGTACTTCATGAATGATGTTCTTCGGGAACTTATCGATGTTTGTGTCATCGTTTATATTGACGACATCCTGGTGTATTCCTCCTCAGAATCTGATCACAGAAACCATGTTAGGGCAGTTCTTGAGAAATTGCGCCAGCACAAATTATTTGCCAAGCTCGAAAAATGCGTTTTTCATACCACAGAAGTGGAGTTTCTCGGATTCATCCTGACACCTCAAGGAATCCGAATGGACTCGCGGAAAGTGGACGCCATTCTCAAATGGCCATCTCCTAGCTCTGTGAAGGGAGTGCAAAGCATGCTTGGCTTTGCCAATTTCTATCGAAGGTTCATCCCGGAATTTTCTCGAACTGTTCAACCCATCACAGCTCTCCTAAAGAAAAACAAACGCTTTGAATGGACTCTTGAGGCTGAACAAGCCTTTCAGGACCTGAAAACCAAATTCACCTCTGCACCTGTATTGAAGCACCCGCGCCCAGATCTCCCTTACTTCGTGGAAACCGATGCATCCAGTTCGGCCATGGGAGCTGTCCTGTCGCAAAGAGACCCAGAAACTAACCAACTACACCCTGTAGCCTTTTGGTCCAGAAAATTCTCTCCACCTGAACTCAATTATGCAATTACCGACAAAGAACTACTGGCTATTAAATCAGCTTTCAAGGCTTGGCGTCACTATCTTCTCGGTGCAAGACACACCATCACCGTAATTACGGACCACAGAAATTTGCAGTATTTAAAGACGGCCAAAGCTCAATCTTCGCGACAACTCCGATGGGCTTTATTCTTTGCGGAATTTGATTTTGTAATTACCTATCGCCCTGGCTGCAAGAATGGTAAGGCAGATGCCTTATCCCGGATACGCATGGAAGAACCCAATTCGAGTTTAGAACCTGTGCCAATCATACCGGAACAACGAATTCTGGGCTTGACTTCATTGCAAACCATTGAGGACATCCAAGCTCAAGTAAAACAGCTTTTTGACTCTTCTGCCTTACTGGAATGGAGTCAAAAGGGTCCTCACTACACCGTTAAGGATGATTTACCCTACTTCCAAGAGCGGTTATTTCTGCCAAGTAAAGAATTGCAGGAACTTGTCATTACCCGTCATCATGAATCATTAATGGAAGGACACCCCGGTATCGCGAAAACAGAAGAAAAGATCAAACGCCACTTCTGGTGGCCTTCTTGGAGAAAAGACATAAAGTCATTTGTGTTGTCTTGCGGAATCTGAGCCCAAAATAAGAGTCAAAAGAAAAGGCCAGCCGGCCTACTTCAACCTTTGGACATTCCACCAGCACCTTGGCACACCTTGTCAATGGACTTTATAACTGACCTGCCTCCTTGTGGTGGTTACAACACGATTCTCGTAACAGTGGATCTATTCTCCAAAATGGCCCATTTTATCCCTTTAAAAGGATTGCCGTCAGCTTCCACCTTGGCCAAGGAATTTATGGAAAATATAGTGCGGTTACATGGTTTCCCTTCCATATTAGTCTCAGACCGTGGAAGTCAATTTATCTCCCACTTTTGGAAGAAATGTTGCCAACTAGCACAAATAGACGTGCGGTTATCCACCAGCCACCACACCCCCAGACCGACGGACAAACCGAGAGAACCAATCAGACTCTCGAGCAATATCTGCGGTGCATGTTACACCAATCCGAGTTGAATTGGAAGGACATCCTTTGGATTGCAGAATATGCATACAACAATTCAGTGCATTCTGGAACCGGACAGACTCCTTTTTATACCCTGTATGGTCACCATCCTCGGACCTCTGACCTAGATCCACCTCTGACCCTGGAGATGCCTGCAGTAAATCACCTACATTCCACAATAACCCAAGCCTTCAAAGAAGCTACAACCCACTTACAGCAAGCCAAGAAAAAGTATAAAGAAAACGCTGATTTGCACCGAAGTAAAACTCCTCCTTACCAAGTAGGAGATCAGGTATGGCTAGCAACTAAACATCTACCCCTCAAGGGTCAGCGAACTTTTAATCCCAGATTCATTGGGCCTTACCCCATCAAAGCTATTATCAACCCAGTGGCCTTTAAACTCGATTTACCATCCAACATGCGGATTCATCCCGTTTTTCACGCATCTCTTCTAAAACCAGTACAACCTGGAACCAGACTGTCTGAGCCCCCAGGCGCTGTCCAAATTGATGGAGAATTAGAATTCGAAGTGAAAGACATTTTAGATTCCAAGATAGTTAAGTCGAAACTCTTCTATCTTGTTGATTGGAAAGGATATGGACCTCAGGAAAGATCTTGGGAACCCAGTAACTATGTTCACGCACCACGATTAATTCAAAGATTCCATCGAAGATTCCCGCACAAACCAAAACCCCCGGAGGAAAAGACCTTGAGGGGGGGTACTGTCATGATGCCTACCTCTAAGGAGCCAGGCCGGGCCCAGCAACCCCAGAGGCAGACATCATTTTCCCCAGGGAAGTCTCAGCGGGCCCAAGTCGGGGCCCTTTGGACTCAGTCCTGGCGCCTTAGGCGCCAGGCTCATAGCGGACCCCAGTCCTGGCGCCTTAGGCACCAGGCTCATAGAAGAGGATATGTGTTTAAGTGCTTGGGTGCACACTTACCTGATGCAGACCTTGCTGCTTCATCCAGGCCCTCTTGAGGCCTGAATGGGACTACTTAACCTGTAGGACTACTTCACCACCCGGGTGTGGTCGGGGAAGGATACATACCTGATTGGTGGAAGGATACATACCAGGAACTTCTTCCAAGGCTATTTAAACCCCACCCGAACAGCCACACATGCTTCGCGTTGTTCTGCACCTAGCAGCTGGACGCTCACCGTGTCAGCTCCTGCATCCTGACTTCAGCCACGCCTGCCAGCACCCTGGAACAGCTGCAAGGGGAGAAAGGAAGAGAATAGGAGAAGAAAAGCCCATACCTGCTAAATCTGCATTCCGGAGTCATTTCTCCAACGGCCCTGAAAAGGAAGACATCATTTTAAAGGCATTTCGTTTCGATCGCTGCAGCGCTGCATTTTACTCACCTTTGCAAGGCGCTTCCATCTTCAGCAGCGATCTTCCGGATTCAGCTACGCCCCGGCGCCTAGAGGAAAAAAGACAAGAACAAAGGTGAGAGGGAGAAAAGGAATAAGGAAAGCTCAGTTTCCTTTTAAGTCTTACCTGTTGGATTATTCCCACTGCATTTCGGGTCCTGCCGCTTCCTGGCATCTCCGGACCCCGGCCCCTATGGGGAAAAAAGACAAAGACATTGAATGAGCGAATGCAAAGACATTACCTGAGCGCTCATCCAGAACTGTTTCACTTCGGGTCGGCGCCATATCTCCGGCACTCCGAACCCCGGCCCCTAAGGGGAAAAAGACATAAGCATTAGCGCTTGCTGCAATTAGACAACAAACATTATTATTAAGCTTGAACCTTTGAACAGAACTTTTACAGCGCCTTACCTGAACAGTCAAGCTTACCTGAACTCCCATCAATCCTCAATCCAGTGAAGTAACTGGGTTTCAACGCGCCCCTGCATCAGAAGCAGGATGGAGAGCTCATCCTTCCAAACCCTAAGGTGAGGCTTCACGGGGAATCGTGGAGGAGGTATCGTGGAGGGTTGGAAGGGAGTGGGAGGCTTGAGCATTGTTCCACAGTTGGTAATACTCCCTTTTCACGCACAGGAGGGTATCCAACGAGCTAGGGAAGCCAGAATAGAGGGGCCCTTCCTGTCCATCTTCAGAGTTCTGCGCCTTCAACGCCGCGCCTCCGTGGGAACCAGGTGAGCGTTACATGTTGACAGAGTTTCTCCAATACGGATCGGACGTGTTTAACGTGGTCCTGCTTTGATGCGGAATATACAATGATATCGTCGGTGTACACTAGAGCACAGACATCAATCACCATAGGACATCGTTCATGAAGTATTGAAATGCAGCAGGCGCGTTGCAAAGGCCAAAGGGCATTACTTGATATTCGTACAAGCCGTTTTTGGTGCGAAAAGCGGTTGTCCATTAGTCCCCCTGTTTTACGCTAACAAGGTGATATGCCCCCCTCAGGTCTAGTTTTGTGTAGATTTGGGCATCTTTGACTTGATCAAGCAATTCAGGGATCAGTGGCAGGGGGTAGCGGTTTTTTACGGTAATCTGGCTCAGTGCGCGATAGTCGATGCACGTTCTCAAGTCCACCCTCCTTTTTCGGTACGAAGAATAGAGGACTGGCTGCTGGAGACTTCGAGGGATGGATGATCCCGTTGGCCAGGTATTGGTCAAGATAGGCCTTCAGGTGCTGGTTTTCTGGTTCCGTGAGTGCGTAACTTCGCACACAAGGGATTTGTGCACCGGGTATCAGGTCAATTTGGCAATCGTATGGTCTATGCGGTGGCAGGGTATTAAACTGTTCTTTCTGAAAGACATCTTGTAAGTCCTGGTATTCACTTGGTAGGGTGCTGATTGCCACAGTCGCAAGCGTGGAGGTTCTGGTGTCTATTGGTTGTTTCTCTTGGCAATAACATGTGTGGGCGCAAGTCTCGGGAAAGGCCAATTCTTTTGCTCACCAATCGATTCGAGGATTGTGACCTACCAACCATGGCATTTCCAAAATCAACCGGAACTGTGGTGCCTTAATGAGGTTGAAAACGATAGATTCTTGGTGTCCATCCTGGCACAGAAGGGTTAAAGCTGCAGTGCATTGATAGTGGACCTAACGGAAGTCCCATCTTTGCCGCAAGATCCTGGTCGATGTAATTCCCAACGGCTCCACTGTCTATGTCTTCTTTTTCTATCTCTTTTAGGTGCCGCAACGTTTTCAGCGTGGATGCCATTTATGAAGAACAAATGCAGGGAGTAAGCGCGGTATGCAGCGCTTATAGATGTTTCCACACTAGCCTGGAGTGTCTTTTCCCTCTTGCAGAAGGATGAGAAGTTCCGGAGACAGAGTTCCCCCAGAGCGGCTGGGATTCAGGTTAGCGTTTGAAGCTCGTACAGTATTTAAAAATAAGCGAAGATTTGCAGAATGCTTACTAATGCCTTTTTTCTGTTCTTTTCCCTTTTCCTTAGGAAGCGGCGTGCCGGGATGGGAATGGCACCGCCGACGATGCCCACAGAACAGAAGGAGCGATGAATGATGGGCAGAAGCGCTGCAAGGTAAGGTTGTTCCTAACAGTGTTCTTGCAGGAGCTGAGCGCAGAAGAAACATGCAGGCCTACTGGGGACCGTTCCGAACACGGTGAGTGTCACGCTGCAGGTACAGAAAACGCAAAGCATGTTTCTCAGCCTGGGCGTGGCTTAAATAGTCTCTGGGTATCCCAGGTGTCTCTGGGCTGAACCACACCCAAAAGACTAGACTGCACATGCAGTTCTGGGAACCGAAATATGTGGGGACATCCATCTTGTCCCCATCAATGCACTACAAGTCCAATCCCCAATGTTATCCTATGGGAGTGAGTGAGTCTGGTGCCACAAGCGCCAAGTCTGACTCCAAGTGGGTCTTTGGAGGGATGGAGAGGCCCTTGAGGGCCATGTAGGTGATCATGGCCTGGCTCCAGCCTGACATCTTGGAGGGTTGGGGACATTAGGGGCAGGAATCATGACAATAAGAGGTAGGTGTCCCTTGTGGCTTCTCTTGGGGGTAGGGCACTGCTGTGTCAGCACCCAAATGTCCCTTGGGCCATGGCAGAAACCTGTTTGGGCTCATTTCCCAGTACAGCCAAAAACATTTATTTCTTTATTTTATTGTGAATCAGCAGCAAGCCTGTTGAAATAAAACTTCCCATATATATTTCCCAGCCAAATCCCCTTTACATTTCGAGGTCGTGACAGGGCCTTCTTTCAACATTACACTTTTAAAACAGGCATTTTTCCTTATTTGCAAAAGCGCATTTTAACACATGGTGAAGTCTGCTGGACTGACCCTTTCAAAAGGTTTTCCCTTCCTTCTGACTTCCCAACATTGTTTTTCAGCCCTAATCGGTTTCACTTATACAGCAATCTGTTTAAGACATAGGTCCACTGAAATTGACATATGCCCTTAGAGGTAGGGTTTCTTTTGAAGCAGTGATTGTTGACATTTTGTAGCCGAAAAGTCAAGCGTTTTCCCATGCGGTTTAAAGTAAAATTTCTGTTTATTTCCCAGACTTGGTCTGACACAGCCTGCCATTCAGGAATAAGGCTCTCTTCTGCTGGAGCACAATCTGAATATGGATGGGCATGGCAGGGCCTCACTGATAAAAGCAGAGTAATGTAGAACAGATGAAGAGCATCAAAGCAGCATTATTTTAAATGTAAAATATTTCACTTTTTCAAGGGGAAATGTTGCGCTAGCAGCAAAGCAGTGCTGCCTTTCCATTTCCTTCTTGGGTGCATGTAAGAAATACACTGGAAGGCTTTTTCAGTGTGCCCCCTTGTTCCATCCTGCCCAAGAGCTGCTTGGCAAAACAGTGCAGCTATCCTTTTGTAGCTGCAAAACGCAGTTTTGTTGTGAGGGATTGGTGCTCAAAGGAGCCAGCTCAGCCATGTTGCTGTTAACTGCTGAAGTGCCGCTTGGTTATGGATGGGAATGTTGGTGAGTAGGTCAATGCATCCCACAGACCCACAGAAAGTTCATAAAATGTTGCTTAGTAAGACGTAATGAGTCAAAGCAAATGACACCCTCATAAATGTGAGTACAACATATTGGAATGTACTCCCATTTTAAACCGCTTTAATACCAAATGAAAATGTACTTGTTCACGACAGGTGAAGAAGCAGGAAAGAGGCACACTATATAGTACACACCGCACACTAAGAAGAGGCCTTTGTTTTCCTTAAAAAAAAATGTCTTGGCTTTCAAGAGGACATTCTCCCGCTTCTATCAGATTTTCCTTTTCACCATAGATATGAACTCCAACTCCAGTTTATCAATGAACTTGAGCTGTTTGCGCGGCTTGGTCCACCGAATGTGAGCCTCTTAGTCTCCATTTCAAGACATTTGTTGTTAACTGATCATGTCTTGGCAAATACTGTGTTCAGATTTGAACCTGCAGTAATGGTGGCACTTGGAATCTACCCCACGATTTTAAGAACTGCAAGAATCAATGTCATGCCAGTAAATATTCTACAATGCAAATTCCTTACGTTTTTCTTTTTGAAACGCCACCATGCTATGGGAGAGATTCAGCTTGATGATGGTGATGCTCTACAGGGAAGGTATAACTTTTTACTCAGGTTGCAATACAACACAAAACTTCCTGAATAGTGTACAGTACCTCTACTGTGAGGACGGGATAGGGGAGTTCAAGATGAGCAGGGATTTTGGAGAAGCTGCCATTAAGAAATATTTACACACGATGCTCATCAAGCAATGGCTTTACTGGTTCAGAGAGAATATATGGATAAAAACCCCAGAGGGCAGATATTCCTATACAGGGTATAGTAAAAACAGGTTATACACAAAGAATTATTACTATTATTACTGTTAATTATGCACATAGAGGCGGCCATGCACAAAAGCAAAGGCAAAGACCGTCATCTAGAGGGAGCTGCACTTCAGTCAGTCCATGGTGTGTGCACTGGTTGCAGGATGGATTAAACCTGGGACTGGGGACATTTAATTTCCTTGTCAAGCCTTAGCCAGTCACCCAAAACGAACAAAACCACTCCGGACTGTGCCTCAGGTTTAAAATGCCTACCTACAGCATTCACTGTAATGAAGACCTTATTTTAGAACTCATTACATTCTTGAACTACAGTGGAGCAGTGTAGAAGATATTTCTAATATACATTTTTATTTGTTTGCAGTGATGATGTACTATGGGTGCTCTCAGGTTTTGTTGGCCAATTGTCTATCAAAAAATGATTACTCAAGAAGGAAATAGATGTATATTTTCTCTGCTTATATTACAGAATAATTATTCAAATTCATCAAATTAGGGGGGGCGCTGTTGTGCTGGGATCAGAATAGCTGCATGAAGAGCGAGCTCCGTCTGGATGGCCATATCCTTGGACATTTCTACGGCTATAAGGTGCGATCAGCTGTGCAACTTTAGAGGATTATTCATTATTCCCTCCTACATACTCTGTCCAACTCCGGAGCCATAACTCATCTCCTGGCTGGAGTTATCGTGGAACAATCCTGACCAAGAGCGAGCTGACCCCGGCCCCCCCCTCCACCCCCTCGCCTCCAGCGCGAGCGGCCTGCTTCACTGGCTGACACTGCGGCTGCCGGGCCTGTGGTGGGGTAGGGGCCTGCTGCCTAGCTGGGCCCTGCTCCTCCGATCTTCTCTGGTGTAATCCTGCTGCCGCCTACACAGAGGACTTCCTCGATACTCTCCCTACTGCCTCTCATACGTTGGTCCTGTTCTCCCTCCTGGACCCATCGTTCGCCACCATCCCAGCGACCCGGATGAAGAAGCAGCGGTTGAACTTGAATGCCCTACCCCCTTCTCTGGCTCCCACTGTTCCACCCACGCCGGTTGGGGTGTGCTACGGGCAGCCTGCTATCTCGAGGACCGCTACCCCGACCCTACTCTGCCAAAATGGGGCGGCGAAGGCACGCGCCGCCCTTAACCAGGTGACTGCACCGGTGTTCGCAAGGGAACGGCGAGTCCCTGCTTCCATAGAACTCTTACTGCCGCATGCATATGCTCCCATACTTCAACCGTATGCTGCCATGTGCCCTGCTCATTGATTGCAAATTAGCCTGATTTCGGTCTCGCTGGGCCCCGACTGCACGCTCTTCATGCTGCAGATGCTTCCGGCCCCCTAACTTACTCTGCCAACGGCTTACTGCGTACTTTCCCCATTAACTGGTCCTGAACACAGCATGCTCCACAGCCCACGCCTCTCCTTATCACACAGCACTTGACCTGCTACTGTTGCTGTAGCCCCTCACCAGCGCTGACCTCACTCCTCATATGCATGTGAGGACACGGCCATTCTGTGGCAGCTGGACACTACATCTAGATGGCATCACCTACCACGCTTCACTCGTAAATACGCTCTTTATGTGTCTACTGTCCTTGTGGCTGGGCTGAATCTACTTATTAGTGAATGGTGGCCAGATTGATGCAACCTCATCACTGATTCCTGTTGCAGCGGAACTGCAACCCCGACATCCTGTTAGCAGCAGCACTGGATTGATCCCACATACATACTTCCACTGTATCTAATAGTCAAAGTCCCATTCTACACTGCTTGGCATATATCTGCCCTTGACCTCACCTACCTACTTCACTGCTGGTTACTGGATTGAAACACCCTGCATGTGCCGTCGCCCGCACGAGCACACTATCAAGTGTTTATATTACCGGAACCATACACGGTCTCTAGGCCATTAAAATTGGCGACCTCATACTTGCTATTGACCCTTGGGAGTAACTGTTCGCGCCACCTTCTGGTGCCTCTTTTGTTGGATCCTGGTTGGACTATACATTACTCGATGCCTGCCCTCCGTGCCTCTAGGTTCTGGTCGAGCTGCTCATTCATTGTTCGCAGTCCTTATTAATATACTACATCAAGAGCGGCTGCCGCATTCAGGAGCTTTCGTGTGCTCACCGGCCGCTCCTGCCCACTCACTCAGACTGTCTGCGGGCTGGTTCTCTCTCCCTGCCCTACGGTACGCCCCACTTCATCTCCTACCACCTAGTCTTGCAGCGGAACCCCTACATCAGACCATGTCTAAAGGTGCAGGGAAAAAACAGAGCTCCATCAATATACTTATTAAAAGACCTAAGTTACCTGACGATATACCAGAGCCGGGACGCACCACTTTTACGCCTTCAGACTCTGCAGAGTCACAAAAAATAATGGAATTTATGCACGAGGGGTTCACCGTACTACATTCGAAACTGGATTATATGAATGGCACCATATCATCAATTAAGGCACATATGGAGAAGACAGATAATCGTATTGCTGTATTTGAGACAAGGGTGGGCGCCACAGAAGACGACTTGGGCTCCCTGTTGGGCAGAAACCTATGCAGTTGCCTTAGGGACCACTGCAAAAGATTTAGGACTACAGGTGGTTGGCAGTAAACCCAATTGGTAGCAGTCTGTACCACCCAGATGTACCTGGTAGCTGTGGCTGAGCAGTCAGACTTCTCTCAAGATGAGTTAGGCAGTATATAGAGTATACCCAATAGGTACAGAGATACAGTAGCACAAGCAAACACTGACCAGAGCTTTGGTGTAAAAGTACATAATTATTTAAAGACACACTTGTAAATTACACTAGCACGAAAGGAGGTAAGTAATTTCAACACACAGTCACTATTATATATATATATATATACAACCCTAATTACTTATTAGACAAGTCTTAGTGAGAAACACCACTTATTTTCAGACAGAGGTGAGCGCTTAACTTAAGATGGCACTCTAATAAGTCATTTAAAAAGGGAGGGGAAAAAGGCAGTTATGAAAGCACACAAATCTCAATACTTTTCAAAGAACCACAGTGAGGCAGGTTAGGCAAAGTCTACTGGAGAGCAAGGAAGTTCAAATTCCAGGCCCACTCTTAGAGAGAGCAAGCGAAATGTGTCCAGGATCACACAGTGGGGTTATGCCCAAAGAGTCTTTGTCTATAGTTCACAAAAGCTTGAGATCAAGTCAGGAAAAGTTAGTTAACAGGCCCCAGGCTAACCCAGGTTAGAAAGTCGAGGATTTACTGTCACCCCGAACGATCTGTCACAAGGGAATCCAGGCGGGACACAGTACCTGAAAGTGGGAAGAACGCTGTTGCGGCTTCTCCCTCCTCAAATTCTTTAGGTCCTGTGGCGACTTTTGAAGTTCCAGTCCCCAAAGCCCTGCTTTTATGCAGAAAATCCCCATTCATTCAGCCTAGCTGTCACTCAAACATGCTAAGTGGTCAGCCGGGCGGCTCACCACTTGGGCCAATCAGACAAGAGTGTGACTTGAGTTGCCGAGGCAACTCAGTCCAGGGTGCCTAAACCCCCTCCCACTCCCCCTGTGGTACCCAGACAGAGTGGCACCACTTTTGGAGGCTTCTGTGGAGAAGCCCACCAAAAAGTGGAACAAAGGGCTCGACTTGGGTTGGAATCACAGAAGCGAACACAAACGCCATTTTGGAACCAAGTTCCGGCAAAAAATACCAACCGGTGAATTTATATTAATTTAATAAACCGGTGGTATGTTCGAGGCTATTTTAAAAAGTGGTAGCCTCGAACAATGAGAAAATCCCATAGGAATATATTTGCGGTCGAATATAAAAAGTAGTATCCACTGCCACCAGCCAAACCTCGGTCGGGGGGGACTGGACAGTGCCCCCTCGAACAACAGACCCCGGGGCAATCGAATTACCCCGACCAGTACGTCCAAAATATGATGGTTTGTACTGGTTCTGTTCACAATTTGAGACTAGTAAAGCCAATGGTGACTTTACATGCCCTGGGAGACAGTAGTCAGTCCCAGGGTATGGAGTCTATGTTTGTGGGCCGCTACGACACCCCTCTTTTTGGGATCCTCCAGGATCCACTTGTATCCCGATTTCTTGGTGGCCGTACAGCAGGAACGCAAAACCTTCCTGGCAGCTAAGAAGAGACTGCGCGATTTGGGAGTCAAATACTCTATGCTGTACCCTGCCAAACTGAGGTTTGAGCACTCCAATCAGGTTTTCTTCTTTACGATTCCGGAAGAGGCCTCCAAGTTCATTGATTAGCATTTCCCTGGTTGATAAAACCCACCCATTCTCCTCTGTTCAAGTTACGTAATTGTTAAGGAACATTGGCTGGGTCCAGTCGATTCCTGTTCCCCGCTGATGCTAGACCCATCATTGCAGGCATATACATTTTCTTGAAGATTATTTAGGTGGTTTTTGTCTTTATGTCATGATGGGCTACCTCTCTCACACATTTTTTCTTGCTCTAAGTGCCATATCTATCCTTAATCGGCCCCCAGCTCAGAGTATTGCCGCCAGGCCAGCTTGCAGGCCCCCAGGCGTTGATGCCACTTTTTTTGGTTTGGTTGGTAGGGTATGGGATTGTCATTCCTCTGATTGGGGGAGGGATATGGGAGGGGATGGGAGTGATGTTAAAAAATGCTCGACTTGCAGGGACGAGGTAGAGTATAACATTGTGCTAAACAGATTCATGATGGGCGGTGTCATTATTATAAGGCCCGGGGCCGGGACCCCTGGTCACCATTGTGTTATGCTTCAATGATCATACCAAACATCCATCCAAATGGCTGATTACGATTTGATATGTACGAGTTGGAATGTACGGGGCTTAGGCAACTATAAGAAAATGAGGAACATCCAGCTTTATGCTGAACGACATGGCACTAAAGTACTTTTCCTTCAGTAAACGCACGCACAAGCTGATCGATGTGTGAGGTTCGCTGGAGGATGGGGACCCCAAAAGTACTATACTGATTATTATACCCAGAATCGAGGAGTCATGACTCTGATCCACAAGAGTGTCAACTTTCATTGCAAGTCTTCTAATGTGGACCCCCAAGGCAAATATATACTGCTCCATGGTACCCTACAAAATAAGGAAGTTGTGCTGCTAAACATATACAAACCCAATGTTGATGACCTGAGTTTTATTTGCATCTGGCCTCTCCTGGTGGCCTTCCCTCTGGTGCCAATCCTTTGGCGGGGCGATTTTAACACAATACTTGATGTGAGCCTTGACAGGCCAGGCTCTCGACCCCGCCAACTCTCCAAAGAAGTCCAAACTATCCTTGGCGTTCTTCCCCAGCTAGTGATCTCTGATGTATGAAGACTAATGTACCCTGATTCTCGTACTTATTCTTTTTACTCCTAGGTGCATGAGTTACACTTGAGGCTTATATCGGATATAGTGATCAGAAATGTTTCTCATTTGTCAATTCTCCCCAGGACTCTCTCCGATCACGCCCCGGTGACCATTTTGTTAAACTGGGGTCCGGATTATAACAAAACCCAGCAACGGAGAATGAAACCACAGTCTTTACTTGACACAGCCTTTAAATTTGAACTAGAAAATGCCATAGTTGACTATTTTGAATTAAATACGGGTTCTGTCCCCTCACAAGCCACCCTGTGGGAATCGTTCAAGGCCTACATTAGAGGCACCGCTATTTCCAAAGAAAGCGGGATCCTTAAAGTGATTCGGAGAGATATCCTTAAGAGCGAATCAGCACTTTTCACCCTTGAGTCCCAATACGCTCTGCAGCCCTCCCCTGAAACTTTGGCGGCCATAGGTACCGAACTGGATACGTTTTGCACACATGCAGAGCGTGAGAGGAAATTCCTCGACAATCCCCACCTTGCTCGAAAATATGGAGAGGGAGAGCAGCCTGGCCGGGTTTTAGCCAGACTTGTTCGCCAGGAGACTGGCTCTCCGCAAATCCCCGCTGTGAAGAGACCCGACGGCACCCTAGCTACACTGCCACAAGATATTAACTCTGTATTCCGCACTTTTTCTATGAATCTCTCTATTTGAATAATGATAATGTCACTACTGCCGAGATCGATTAATTTTTATTCAATCTCCCCCTCTCGTGCCTCTCCGCAGAAACCAGCAGTAGACTGGAGGTACCGATTACGACTGAGGAGATTTTGGAGGCTATTCATTCACTAGCTTCGGGTAAAGCCCCGGGCCCAGACGCCCTTCTGATCAAATTTTATAGACAATACAAATCTCGTTTAATCCCCCAGTTTGTGTTGCTATGGGACGAGTCCTGCGAGGTTGGTAGGCTGCCCCCCTTTCTCTGCGAGGCCATAATATTGGTACTACTTAAACCCAGTGAAACCCCTATCGACTGCAGATCGTACCGTCCCCTTTCCCTTATTAATTGTAACGTTAAGTTTCATGCTAAATTACTAGCCCTGCGATTTGCCCCATACATGACGCACATTATCCACCCAGACCAAGCGGGGTTTGTTCCTGGGCGATCTACCTCCTTGAATCTGAGACGCCTATTTAATATCATTAGTAGAATTGACCTGAATATCCAGGCTTTGGCAGCCACACTCGACATGCAAAAAGCATCTGACTGTGTCCTGGTTTCTCTGGCGAGTCCTTAGAAAATGTAATTTTAGGCCCCGGCTTCGCTCCTGGGTTGGGCTACTATATGCACACCCGGTAGCCAGGATCCGCACCGAAGACAGATGCCCCCCCCCTCTTTCGAATTGCCAGAGGTACGAGGCAGGGCTGCCCCTGCTCTCCCTTCATCTTTGCTATAGCCATGGAACTGTTCGCTGACCTGTTGCATCAAGCCCATGTGCATAGGGGGTTGCGAACCACAGGCCAATCAGATATTGTCTCTTTATCTTTATATGCAGACGATGCCTTACTCTATATTTGTACCCCAGCTGTTAACCTTGCACCAATACTTGAGGATGTTATCCACTTTGGGCACATTTCTGGTCTCAAGGTGAAGTACACCAAATCCACCCTTTTCCCTCTAACTGAGATTACACCCCCCCCTGATTATCTTGGGGTAGAGGTGGCATGCCACTCTGCTATGCTACTTGAGAAGCATTACCATAAATACCTGACGGCTCTTGCTGAGAAGACTTCTGGCTGGGCGAGACTCCCAGTCTCCCTGGCGGGCAGGATTGGTATTCTGAAGATGATTGTACTTCCTCAACTACTTTACCGGTTCATTTACCTACCTCTATGGCCTGGTGATGGTTTTAAGAAATGCTCACCTGCACTATTAACGCATTTTTGTGGCATTCTGGTGCAGTCCGACTCAAACTTGGGACATTGACTACTCCCATGGAGGAAGGCAGGTTTGTAGCTCCCAATTTCCGCAAATACTGGATGGTTGTCCAAGCCCAATTTGGCTCGCACTGGTTAGACACTTCCAACCCCCCCTACACGTCAGACTCGAACGCCTGGTGGTCAGGGGCCGTGATATTCGTTCACTGATCCTTGCACCCCTAAAACCTGGACAGGATTCACATGATCCCGTCTCCAGTACGTCCCTAGCTCTCTCCAAGATCTGGAAGCTATCCAACTTGCCCTATCCATTCCATGGCAACTTGCCTCTCTGGAATTTACTTCCAGGGGGACCATGCATCCCTTTGCCCACTGTGCGTCGCTGGGCTGACGCAGGTTACAAGTCTATCGGGGACGTCTTCGACGAGGGGAACTTCCTGGAGTGGCCAGATCTTCCACGGACCCTACGACAGAAACCGTCTGCTTGGTTCCAACACTCTGGCCTCCGGAGACTCCTTAAGCTCAGATATCCTGACTTCCCTGCATTACCCTCCCCCCCCCAATGACCCGGTACTGGCGGAGACATGTTACCCCAACACCTTCAGGGGGAAAGTCTCCATATTATATGCCTTGGTACAGACTAAATCCATCCCTCAATTTGATAAACTTAACCATTCATGGGCAAACGATCTGGGGGTGGAAATGACTGACCAATGCTGGAGTCGGTTGTGTGCACGTACCTGTAGTGTGTCTTTCAACTCCTGTTTTAAACGTATCCAATTCAAAGTTCTACACAGATACCATTACACTCCAATTAGATTGCACTGCATGTCACAAGACCATTCCCCCAGGTGTCCTAGATGCGGGTGCGATAATGCCACATATATACACATGATTTGGTCGTGTCCCCACCTGGTTCACCTTTGGGAAGACATTTGTGTTACTACGTCTGCTGTGCTCGACCACACTATAACCCTATCCCCGTTGCAATGTCTATTCCACGACTTTCTTGGTCTAGGCGAGACTCCAAAAAACTAGCCGGTCTCTGCATGCTCCTACCTGTTCGCTGCATTTTACTTTGCTGGCTCCGTCCCGGAATGTCTACACACGCACAATGGCTCAGGTCTGTAACACGGACCTCTGAGAGGCCTTGTTCAATCAACAGCCACTGCAATCCAAGCCCCGGAACATATGGACGTTGTTCCGCTCCTACATGGTCTTTATATCTACAGACTCTGCTGATGTATCCCCCACACCCTCCTCTCCCACTACTACCTCCGTATGATTTGCTGTTATTGGTCATGGTTTCGTGCGTGCGATTGATGCTCCATGATTACTACTGTCATGCATGTATACCAAGACTGTACTCTAACTGTATTCATTGTAGATGTAACTGTCTGGTACTGTATGCTGCTCGCCTCTTGTCTGTTCTGTCAAGCTAATAAATAAAAGTTTTAAAAAAATTAATCAAATTAATCACAAAGAGGAAAATTAATAATGCAAGACCATTGTTGAGGATGACCAAACCCATAGTGTCACAAGCTGCTAATTTCCCAGGTGAGAGTTCTAACCTTTGTCCACCAACACTCACAATGACACATGCCTGAGTCCACTTGAGCATACTTTCAGCACAAGGCGCCGGCTTGCATTGTGACCCGAGCGTGTATGTGCAGGCCCTGTTGAATTACAAGCAGTCTCCTCTAATAACAAGGATACACCTACTGGCCAAAAGATAGACAGTGGCATGTACAGCTTCACTGGATGGGCATTTGAGATATTTTGAGGCCAAAATACTATGCCAAAATGTTGCTCGCAAGTACATTAACCAATGAAATTGTGACCAGAGAAGCTGGCGTCTAATTAAACCCAATGCAAACTGTTCGACAGGATAAAGGTCTTGGAGGATAAGTGGCAACAGTCCTCAACAGCTTCTGCTGTCGACCTGATCAAGAAGACATACTAGGTTCTTGACAACACACCAGGCTGATGTTGTAAGAAGAAATCAAGATTGCCTCAGGATATCAAAGGGCTAGCACAATTTTCCCTGGAGGACTTTACGATCAACAGCTATCACCAATCAAAAGCAATCACATTGGGTAGGTGTATGTCTATCAGTGGCTTTTCTGATGCCCAAGCCCACACTCTACTCTTTACTTCTCCAACTGAGAACAACAAAAGCCAGGGAAGAAGGTTCATTTTGAAGCACTAATGATGGCAGAAGGGGACCCCAGTGTTTTGCTAGTAGGTATCACACCGCCTTCCTCACTCGTGTCCCAAGAAAAATAGCAATTCTATAAAAGCTAGCATGGTGGGAACAAATTATGATAGTCCAATGGCTGGTGAATATTCATTCTTCTGTGGAGTACAAGTAAATGAACAGCCAACCAGACACTGCAGGGGAGTGAGTGTCTAAAATTCTTGGTAGGCTCTTCTGTAGGACTACAATCTGTTGAAGGTGTGGTAGCATTTCTGGCTGTTCTGGCTGTTCATATCATGTATGCATGGTGATCTACATTTGTACCCAATCACAAAGGTCCAGTAATGAATAGAAACTGGAGTGATGTCAGACCACTGCGTTGAAATTAATAGGAAAGGACTTCCTGAAATTAATACAGACACTACTTTCTCAGCAAATCTCAGACACGTGGTGGTCTGAAGTCCACGCTGACACACACTCTCTATTTTGGAAGAAGACTCACAGTTTTTCAGCACAAAATGAATTTGTCTTTTAGCCCACAATTACAATTTACATCATTCTAGGAGGGAGTTTGTGAGAGATTAGGTTTGGTGTTGAGCTGCACCATTCCAATGGTTGCATCTCTCTTAGTAATGGGTGATGTGTCATTATTAGAGGATGTTGACTTTAGAAAGAAAATTTGGTTCCTCAGGGCCTGTATGATTGCGAAAAAGATGATTCTTACGGCTTGGAAATCGTCCAGCTCTTTTTGCATCGATGAGTGGGTGGATGAGTTGCTTACGATCTCCACCTATGAAAAGGCAATTTGCAAATTGAAAGGCGAAACTGAAAAGTTTATGGACATGGAACAAGTTACTTACCTGTAACTGTTGTTCTCCAGCATGGGTCTGGCATGGATTCACATGCTCATGAATATTCCCCGTCGTCAGGCTGGGAATCCTCGGTAAAGAAAAAAAAACCAGTATCAGTTTCGTTTCTGATCTGTCTTTCGTAGTAATAACCAATCACTGGTCTCTGCGTCATACTGACCACAGCCAATGACTGCCCTCTACCTAAGCCCCGCCTCTGGCAGCCATCTTCAGATTTGGAAGCACGTGAAGTGGCAGTATGACCAAGTGAAGAGCCGCAGAGGGGTAGGCGGGAGGGTTCGCATGTGAATCCATGCCAGACCCATGCTGGAGAACAACAGTTACAGGTAAGTAACTTGTTCCTTCTCCAGCATGGGGTCTGGCATGGATTCACATGCTCATGAATAAAGAATACATAGCAGTACACACATGCACAACCACGGGAGGTGGCAAAGGCTCAACATTAAGCATTACATCAAACTCAACATTAAGCATCTTACCTCCTCACCAGGCTCACCTCAGGCGAACAGGTTGCGCAGCACTGCTTGGCCGACCCTGGACTCCTCCCTGGAATCCCGATCGACGCAGTAGAATTTCGTGAAGGTGTGCGTCGACCTCCACGTAGCAGCCCTGCATATGTCCAGCAGGGGCACACCAGAAAGGAACGCCGTGGTAGCTGCGATCGCTCTGGTGGAATGGGCTCTCGGACGGCCAGGCAGCGGTCGGTTTGCCAACCGGTGACAGTACATGATACAGCCGGAGAGCCATCTGGAAATGGAAGCCTTCGAGAGAGCCTTCCCCTGATTGACAAGTCCAAAGTTCACAAAGAGTTGTGACGTCTTCCGAAAACACTTTGTGCGGTCCACGTAGAACTTCAGCGCTCTAGCCACTTCCAGCGAGTGCAAAGTCCTCTCAGCCGGCGACGAAGGCGACGGGAAGAACACAGGCAACACCAAGGGTTCGTTGAGATGGAAGTCCGACGGTACCTTGGGCATGAAGGAGGGGTGCGTCCTGAGCACTACCCTTGTGTCGTGAAAAGTCAAGTACGGGGCCTTGCAGGAAAGGGCCTGGATCTCTCCCACTCGTCGTGCGGAGGTGATGGCCACAAGAAACGCTGTTTTCCACGACAGAAATTTCAACGGAGCCGAGTGCAGAGGCTCGAACGGAGGTCCCATGAGCTTGGTCAGCACCACGTTGAGCTCCCACGCCGGGGCCGGAGCCTTCACCGGCGGGAACGATCTGAACAGTCCCTTCATGAACTCTTTCACCAGACGATGAGACCACAAGGACGTCCGCCCCGTGGTTCTGGTGTATCGGGAGATCGCAGCAAGATGAATCTTGATGGACGCGTGTGCCAGTCCAGCTTTGGCCAGCGTCAGCAGGTACGGCAGTACTTGGGGAGCCGTAATCCGTAGAGGGTTAATCTTCTGTGCGTGGCACCAGACAGAGAACCTCTTCCATTTGTGTCCGTAGCATTTAAGAGTCGAGGACGCCCTGGCCTTTGCAAGAACCTCTCTGCAGTCGGCCGGTATGTCGTATCCTCCAAACTCTAGCGCTGCAGGAGCCAGGCCTGCAAGTTCAGCGATTTCGGGTCGTGGCGGAGGATGGCGCCTCCTTCCCTGGAGAGTATATCCGCGTCCACCGGCAGCTTGATCGGCGGGGACGCTGACAAGTCCAGAAGGTCCGGGAACCATATCTGCCTCGGCCACGCAGGTGCGACGAGGATCATCCTGCACCGTGACCTCTTGAGCTGGTTGACGAGCCGGATTAGCAGTGGCAAAGGAGGGAACGCGTAGAGGAACAGGCCCTCCCAGGGGAACGAGAAAGCATCGCCCATGCTCCTCGCCTGGGGAAACCTGCTGGCGAACCTCCGGCACTTGGAGTTCGTCGCCGTCGCAAACAGGTCGATCTGGGGTGTGCCCCACCGTTGGAAGAGGCGATCCACTAGATCCTGCAGTAGCTCCCACTCGTGGCACGAGCGCAGCTCCCTGCTGAGTGAGTCGGCGATGGTGTTTTTTATCCCTGCCAGATGAAACGGCACCAGAAATATCCTTTGGGCGACGGCCCAATGCCACAGGTCCTGCGCCTCCTTGGACAGTGCTGGGGACCTGGTTCCGCCCTGTTTCCTGATGTAAAACATGGTGGTGGTGTTGTCGGTGAAGATCCTCACCACCTTGCCCTTGAGGGACGGAAGGAAGGACCTGAGGGCCCAAAACACTGCACGGAGCTCCAGGACGTTGATATGTAGGGATTTCTCCGTCGGGAGCCAAAGGCCTCTTGCGTGTAGATTTTCGGTGTGCGCTCCCCACCTTTCCAGGGAGGCATCCGTGGTCACTGTCTCCTGGTGGGCTGGGGTCTGGAAGTCCATGCCCGCCGTCAGATGCGCGCGGGTGCCCCACCACCGGATCGCTCGTCGGAAACTCTCGTCGAGTGTGATCCTTTCCTCGAAGCTGCCCGTCGTTTGGATCCAGCGCGCGTCCAGGAACTACTGCAACGGGCGCATCCGGAGCCTGCACATGGGAATGAGGTAGATGCAGGAAGACATCATTCCGAGGAGGGACTTGATGGACCTCACCTAGGCCGCGTCGGCCACCAACATCCGCTGCACCTTGCCCAGGATGGTCCTGGTCCTCTCCTCCGACGGGGAGGCCAAAAGGGACACTGTGTTGAGCCTCGCTCCCAGAAACAGAGCGTCTTGCGCGGGTACCAGGTGGGATTTGGCGTAGTTCACGGAGAATCCCAGGTCCGTGAGGAGTTGGACGGTCCTTGCCGTGTGAACCACGGCGAGCTCCCTCGTCCTGGCTCGGATGAGCCAGTCGTCCAGGTAGGGGTAGACGTGGACCCCCTCGCGGTGCAGCTGCGCCGCCACCGGTGCAAGGCACCTGGTGAATACCCTGGGTGCCGACCGTAGTCCGAAGGGGAGGGCTTTGAACTGGTAATGACGCCCTTGGACCACAAACCTGAGGAATTTTCGGTGCCCCTTTAGGATGGGAATATGGAAGGAGGCATCCTCCAAATCCAACGACGACAGGAAGTCTCCTTCCTCCAGCTGACCCAGGACGTGCTGGAGGGTGACCATCCGGAACTTCTGCGCCTTGATGAACTTGTTCAGACGTCGCAGGTCCAGGATGGGGCGCCATCCCCCGTCTTCTTCTTCACGAGGAAGTATCTCGAGTAAACTCCGGAGCCCCGAAGCCTCTTTGGGACGAGTTCGATGGCGCCCTTCCTGAGCATCGCCTTTACCTCCAGGAGAAGTTGAGGGGCGTGAAGTTCTTTCCTGGCCACGGGGGGGACGCGCGGACACCTTCTTTGAAACTCGAGCGCGTGGCCCCGGGCCAAGGCGTCCAGCACCCAACGGTCGGTGGAGATGGACTCCCACACGCTGACGAAGCTCGCCAGCCGGCCTCCCACCGGGGTGCTTTGGTGGGGGCCCGACCCCACGGCCGGTTCAATCCTGCTTCGACGAGGCTTTGCCGCCTTGACCTCCTTGGCGACGACGGCGGGGTCCGCTAGACTTGCCTCGTCCTCTGTAGGCCTCCTGAGACGATGAGCGGGCCGCTTGACGGTAGGTGGAGAAACCGCCGCCTGAACCTTTGGAGGCGCCCTTGCCTCCGCTGCTCCGAAAGGGCGTCCGTCGTTGTTGTAGAACTCCAAGGGCCCGGGCCGTCTCAGTGTCCGCTTTAATGGCCTGAAGGGAATCGTCCACTGTTTTCCCAAACAGGTTGTTCCCATCGAAGGGCATGTCCAGGACTCTGGTCTGAACGTCTTGACGGAAGTCCGTAGCCTTGAGCCATCCACGCCGCCTAAGGCAAACGCCGTTGCCCAACTGGCGGAACCCAGTGTCGGCGATGTCCGTCGCAACGGTAATGGCGTGGTCCGAAGCCACCTCACCTTCCACCTTCCTGCAGGATCTCCAGGGCCTCTGCCCTCTTGTCGTCCGGCAGGAAGTCCAGCAGGGGAGCCAGTTTGTACCAGAGCTCCCTGTCGTAGCGGGCCACGATAGCCAAGGCGTTGGCCGCTTTAATCGTCGTCGCTGCAGACGAGATGACTCTGCGTCCCATAGCATCCAATTTCTTTCCCTCGCCGTCCGGTGGGGAAGTCGATGTGGAGGCCGCACCCCCCCCGCTTTCTTCCTGGCCGCCGCGGAGACGACGGAGTCCGGGGTAGGCTGCGCCCGGAGGCACAGGGGGGCCGTGTCCGGGACCCGGTACTTCTTCTCGTACCGGTCTCTTCTAGCTGGCGTCGTGGAAGGGTTCTTGAGGAGGGTGAGGCCCTCATCCCAAATGTCGTCCAATAGAGGCACTGCGAGGACAGTCTTCCTCTTGGCCTCGCGCCGTTGATAAAGGAATCCTTCCTTTTTCTTCTCCTCAGGGCAGAGTTGGAAAAGCTCGGATGCCCTGGCGATCATGGAGTGGAACGATCCAATCTCGTCGGGCGGAGAAGCCCTGGTGGGAGGTGACGACGGCAGATCCTCGTCGTATACCTCGTCGTCCGTACCCGTCGCTGCCGTGTCAATCCCTGTATCATCCCCTCGGGTGGACGGGGAGGAGGGCTGGACGGGGCGCGACGGCTGAAAAGGAGGTGGAGGGTGGATCCTTCTTTTCTTGGTAGGGGGAACACCAGAAGGTCCCGGTTCTGGGTCCCCCGACGGGAGAGGTTCCTCCGTCGGCAACGGTAGTCTCGTCCTTATCTCTGAGCATAAGGACTGTATAGCCAACAAAATGGCCGCCGAGTTGTCTTGCGGCGCTGGCAGAGGGGAATCCGACGGGCGATCAGGGGCCCCGTCGGTACCCTCGACGATGTCGTCGTCACCTGCGTCGGGATCCATCCCGACGGGCCGGTCTTCTTCCACGCCGAGGCCGTGGCTTAAGACCTCGACCAGCTCCTCCTCCGAGGTTGAAGCCGAATCTACGACGACGCCCTGCCCCCCCTTTTTCTTCCCCACGGGGGATTTCACAGGGGTCCTATCGATGGGCACAAAAGAGGACTCCCTCCGAGGTGGCAGGGAGACTCTGAGCCCCGAAGTCGCCACCACTGGTGTAGCCTCCACAGGCTGAGCCAGGGCCGCCGCGACAGTTTCGATAGAGGGCTTGGCCGGATGGATTAAGGCCTTCACCACCTTAGGTGCGCTCACCGCCTTATCCTTGAGGGGGGGGACACTGCCTCGCTCCCCCTCCGCCTTCGAGCTCGACCGGGGCCTCTCCAGGAGCTTCGCCGGGTGCTCGGCCTTCCTCTTACCCGACCCAGAGCGTTGGCTCGTGGTTGATGGTACCGGGGAGGGTGCGCCCTGCCTGGCGCCCGTAGAGCCCGACCGTTCGGCGCTCCCGGTGCAAGCGGACCCGCGGTGCTTGGCCTTATGTTGGACCCCCGTCGCCGGGGCGTCCTCAAAGGTCTTAGAAGACCGCTCGGATTTCTTCCTCTTCTTCTCGCCGGACGGGCTCTTCCCTTCTAGCCAGTTGGCGAGACGTTGATGGCGGTCCTTCATGGTCCGCTCCGACATGTTGCCGCAAAACGCACAGTCCTTCTCCACGTGCGTCTTGTCCTCATGTAGGCAGTAAAGACAAAAAGAGTGTTCGTCCTCCTTGAAGACGTTCTGCAGCTGGCATCCAGGGCAGACCCTGAACAGCTTTCCGGGCGTCAAGCTTCCCTTCTCCTGGGCCATGACCGGGCCTGAGAAACTTCTGGAGACCTCCAAAAGCATAGCTCGACGAAATCTTCACCCTTGAGGGGCGCAGACGAATCCAACACGGGTCCCCGTTGATCGGATGGAGAGTCGGTGGAGCTTGAGGCTCTTTTGACCGAAAAAACGAAGTTTTTGAGAAAAACGTGAAAAAAAATTAGCACTAACGCTCGAGAGCAATAGCACGAGGATCCCAACACATGAACGTGCGGTAAAAATCTGAAGATGGCTGCCAGAGGCGGGGCTTAGGTAGAGGGCAGTCATTGGCTGTGGTCAGTATGACGCAGAGACCAGTGATTGGTTATTACTACGAAAGACAGATCAGAAACGAAACTGATACTGGTTTTTTCTTTACCGAGGATTCCCAGCCTGACGACGGGGAATATTCATGAGCATGTGAATCCATGCCAGACCCCATGCTGGAGAACACCAAAGCCCCAAGATCCACGGACAGGTGGCAAGACTTTTACCTGATTTCAAATTGGCAATCAAGTCATTTCAAGACTATGTGGCGCTCGAAAAACCAGGCGGTGAACCAAGTTACCCGCTTAAGGTTGCAGACCAACAAGAGAGACTTTAAGAAATATTAACATGACATATCCAAAACCCAATACTAAATCTTTTTAGGGAAACAGTCATGCAGACACCTATACAAGTCTCAAACCAGAACAATGGTAGCTGCTACAAGGAGCAAACTGGGCGACCCATGTGACAGGAGGACAGAGAGAGAACAGACAAGGAGAATCCACTTAAGATGGAGGGCTAACCTTGGCAGGCTACACTGAAAGGCACAACTGCAAGAGTCGCAAGGCTTTAGAGGGCTGAGAGACACCGAGAGTGTGGAGAGGACTGAGAGAATTCCGAAAGATAACCGAGGGACCTGGAGGTCCACAGATGTGCAAGACCAAACCTTGCCTGCAAGCGTGCCCATCCAGACACTAAGACAATCTGGATGGAAGAGCAAGCAGTGTCCTATATCCCTAGGTGCACATGGGGCAACTCACTATATTCCTGAGGCAGTGACAAAGCAAGCATGGTAGTATACCCACGAGATTGGCAGCTCAGCCATAGGTGCAGGGTGAACATGCAAAATATCACTGGAAGTGAGATCGGCACTATATCCCTGTGAAATTACAAATAGGGAGTTGAGCACTATATCCGTGTGAATGTGTCCTGTGGAGAGCCAACAACTGTGTTTGGTACTATAATCTGGAAAGTGTGCTCTGAAGTACCAAGAAGTTTGTTGGGCACTATACTCCAGAGACTGTTATATGAGGTGTCGACAAGTGTAGTAATTTATATCCCTGAAACTACAACCCTAGAACAAGGAAGGAACATTTGTCAGACAAGCAGAGGGAAAACAGCTACCCCTGTAGGCAGGAAACCTCTTAGCCACTGTAGTTTATCCCTTTAGTGCCATAGCTGCTTAGATTGTTCTTTCAGTTGTAGAGAAACCCCCTAAGACATATTGGCTTTTTTTAACTGTACCTTGCATCATGTGTTCTTTTGATTATCCACAATCCTGAAGCCTTTCACCTAATGTGGTATCACCACAACAGAAGTATGAATCAGTTTATCTCCTGCCTTTTCAGGATTAGCTTCCCTTGAGAGTTACTGAGACCAGGGAACAACCATTATACCAGTCTCATGAATCAACTCTGGGAGGCACGAGGACCCACATAGATGCAAGGTGGTAATGGTAAAAAGCAGGAGGCATTTAAACATGCCACATGTTTTTATTATTATAGGCCCACTGACATTACCTCATGCAAAGCGCTATAGGACTATGGACTGCGGCAATTACTGCCATATTAATAAATACTGTACTTCCAATGTTTACCAGCACCCAAGAGGTAGAGGTAGCAATTTTACAAACGCCTCTTTATTTGTATTCTTTTTTCATTACTGAAGGGAAATGCAATCGCTTCTCTTCAAGGTAGCAAAACAGTTTGCCAAAAACGAGACAACAATAGGGAGTGAACAAGTAGGCTTCTCTGAAGCTCACATTCCCTCCACACCATCTTTGCAATTTTAATTCTGTAATGCATAAATGGGTCACAATTGGCCCTTTTGGGTAATCAACAAATGTATACAGTATCAGCATTATCAGCAATTCTACTCAATGGATTTCCACAAAAATGAGTGTGGCAATAGAAGTAATAAAAAATAACGCACGTATATTTTCAGAATATTTCATGTATCAATTCTGGAAATCAACATCCGTTACCGCCAACATGGTGTCTTTTTAGTTTTAGCTATTAACTGGTGCTGTAGTCGCTAACTGTAAGCCAAAACAATAAGCATAGGACGATCAGATCAGTGAAAGCTGGCGGACACGCAGCTAGTAGGTGTAGTTTGACTTTTTATGATCTGATCGTCCACCGACAGGAGGCTAATGCCAATGGCCATTTGCAACCACGACCTGCCACTCCCACCAAAAGCACCTCACCTGTTTACACTGCCCTTAACCTCTGAACGAGCTCTGTGATTTTAAGGGGATGCAGTGGTATTTCTAAGCAGCCTTCTGAAATGTAACGGCTTAATTGCAGCTGTAAATCAGCTCATGGTGCAATAAAAATGTATTAACCAATTATACCTACAGTCAATTGATTCAAAAGCTATGTTTATCCTTGCATCCATCCCATGGGCTGAATTCCTGTTAAAAACTATCATTGGCAAGACAGTAGTGGTGGCAGATTTGGCACGTGTATAGGTGTTACATAGGCATTTGACAAGCACCGCTATAATATGCCCAGGCACTAACACCATTTGCCAGCTGTTTCCATCCAGGTCTAGGTAGTATCGTATGGCAGTGCCGAGGAAATATCTAACCCCATTTCTAAACAAAAGACAAAACTGGTGGCTTTGTCAATGCTTACTTTAAAAGGAGGCAGATTTCCAGAAAGTTCACATGCATTAACTGCAATTACCACACACTGTATTTCGATTCGGAAATCCACCAAGCAGAAAATGAGGGCCTAGGAATCCATCCCATGAGAACCCCACGATATTGTAGAGAAAGATTGAAGGGCTTTGACATATATGAGGAAATTAAAACAAAGGCGTCACGAAATTGAGTTGTTTTCACAAACAGGCATAGCTAGAAGTATGCGTTTAACTATTAAGGGGGTAATTGTTAGAATTCAGCGCACAAGTGGTGTACGCGGCTGGCACACAGTGTGCGCGTGCAGTAGTCTGCGCCAGCCCCGTGCGCCAAAATCAATTTCTACACAGCTTATTCATGGATTTCAACATCCATAACCAGCCGTGGCGCAGAGTAGCGCAGCGACCCTGCAGCAGCACCAGTTACGCCCCCAAACCCACCCCGTGCGCCATGAACAGCAAACGTCTGTAAATCTCCCCGCTCACACCTCCGAATACACGTACCCCGCTGTGTGGGGAAAGTTTCACACGCGGTTGGCCCTGTGCGAGCGGGGTATGTATTTCTGGGGTGCGCGGGAAGTTTCACACACGATCGGCCCTGTGAGAGCGGGGTACGTGCATTTCGGGGTGCGCGGGAAGTTTCACACGCGACTGGCCCTGTGCTTGCGGGGTACGTGCATTTCGGAGGTGTGCGGGAAGTTTCACACGCAATTTCACTGTCTGAGCGGGGTATGTGTATCCAGTGGGGTGCGCGGGGTGTTACACACGTGAATTGCCAGTGTGGGTCCTCCCAGGTGTGCCCTGGACCCCCTCAGCAGCCCGTGCAGGCAGCTCACACCACAGCGGACTATCCTGCACCCTGGTCATGTCCCGCAGGCAGCCCATCCACCATCGGCATGCCCCCCAGCCAGCCCACATGTCACCTTGCACTAGTGATCACCGACTCATGTCCCTCAGCACCCCCACCCACCCAGCATTGAGGGACTCCTGCCAGCAGGCCCTGACTCATGTCCCTCCCAACACGTCATAAAGAAGCACAACCATGGGCCTCATGTGCACCAAAATCCCACAGCATGCCACCCCATTCTTGAGAGGCAATCAAGTCCCCAATCCACCCCACACTGAAATGGCTATTGCATGACACAAAACAAAAGTGAACTAAGTACATCAAAACATGTCCCTCACACACACACACTGGGTGCAAGTGATTGTCTAAATCCACTTTTTCACATGCAGTAACCCAATGAGCGAATACCACACATGGAAGTAAAAAACAAAAATGTATTATTAACAAAATGAATGAAATGAAAGCATAAAACATATTTCAAATGATGAAATGAAATGTATGTCCGAAAGATAATAAAAAAACATATGAAGAACCAATCCAAAGTGATGAAAAAAAAAAAACATGTGTCCAATCTCACGGTCCACCAAATGAAATCCAAAGGAAACGTAAATTGAAAAATCCATTGATCCATGGTGATTAATAAAATGAAATCCTCACATGATCCACTGTACAACTATGTATACCGAGTTCATCCAGGGTCCATGAGCCCAACGAAAGGGAATAGTTTCTTACCTGTAACTCAATTTCTCCAGCATTGGTATCTTTCATGGATTCACATGCTTAGAATATTCCCCGTCGTCAGACTGGGACCCCTCGGTACACATATATAGCCTTTTCCAATAGGAAAACAACTTCCGACACTTTTGTGTCCTATCTACGTCCTTTTAGGACCCGCCTACGCATGCTCCGTAGGCCGTCCCCGTATAAGAGGCCCGCCCCCGCGGTTCCCCCTCAGATTTCGGCCCCTCCAAAGTAGGAAGGGTTAAATTTATCAATTAAATACATTACATTCCGGGGAGGTTGGCGGGCGCATGTGAATCCATGAAAGATACCAATGCTGGAGAAATGGAGTTACAGGTAAGAAACTATTCCCTTCTCCAGCATTGGATCTTTCATGGATTCACATGCTTAGAATAGATTGTACAGCAGTAACACTTGAGACGGCGGTGAGAATGTAATGTAATATACCCTCAACATACTACACAATGCATATGTACAGTAGGAATAAGTTACTGCATATAACCTTACCACCTAAAATAAACTGTCATTAAAAAGGTAGACAACAGATTCTCCACAGCGTGGAGCTTACCTTACTGAAACAGATGGCGCAGGACAGCTCTTCCCATCTGCACCTCGTCCGCATGCTGCCTGGCAAGGCAGTAGTGGCGGGTAAACGTGTGGGGCACTGACCATGCCACAGCTTGGCATATGTCCGTCAACGGAATTCCTGCCCATAAAGCTGTTGAGGAGGACATCGATCTTGTAGAATGGGCTCTAGGATGTCCTTGCAGTGGCCTTCTGGCCTCAGAGTGACAAAACGCAATCGTCGATGAGACCCATCGAGCCAATCCTTGTTTAGAGATTGCTTTTCCTCTCGTCGAAGGACCACATGCGACAAACAGTTGTCTAGTAGACCTGAATTCCTGTGTACGATGTAGGTAAAATTTCAGAGCCCACTTAACGTCCAGGGTATGAAGAGCTTTTTCTGCTGCCGATGATGGTGTGGCGAAGAAAGTAGGGAGAACAATGGACGAGTGTTTGTGATACACTGTCGGAACCTTTGGGACGAACATAGGATTAGTTGCCAGGACTACTTTGCCCTTAAAGAATCTTAGGTATGGCGGGTCTACGACCAGCGCTTGCAGTTCCGAGATTCTTCTAGCTGATGTGATAGCATTCAAGAATGCCAACTTCCACGAAATGAATTTTATGTCGGACGTGGCCATAGGCTCAAAAGGCGGTTTCATTAAGCCTGCCAACACTGTGTTGAGACTCCAAGTCGGGGGGAAACTTTTTTCCGGGGGAAAAGCTCGAAATAAACCCCTCATGAAGTGTTTTACAAGTCTGTCGCTAAATAGAGGAGACTGCCTTTTCCTTGTGAACCTCGAGATGGCCGCCAGGTGCACCTTTATCGATGTGAAGGATAATCCCCTCTCCGCCAAGAGGAGCAGGTAAGGTAGAACTTGTTCCGGCGTCACCGACAACGGTTATAGGCCCTGTTGTCCCCTACACCATTCACAGAACCTCCGCCACTTATAGGAGTAGGATTTGTTTGTAGAAGGGGCTCTAGCCGCCTGCAGAATTTTTTGACAATCCTCCGAAACGTCTAAAGCATCGAACTCCGAAAAGTCAGGAGCCAGGCTGTAAGGTTGAGACTGTCCGGGTCATGATGCCACACCGTGCCTTTGTCCCGGGATAGTAGGTTCGCGGCTTTCGGAAACCCTATGGGATGTTCCAGCGACAGGTGAAGCAGGTCGGAGAACCATGGTTGCCTTGGCCAGTATGGTGTCACTAGAATTACTCGGCAATTGTATCTGCGTATCCACTGTATTGGTGGAGGCAATATATACAATCCATATGTCCGTCCCCCTCGTAAATTTTTTTCAAGCCGCACGTTGCGCATGGGCGGAACAGCGCTTTTCCTGACACGGAGGACATTTTCTGTACTCAAATTCCAGTAATGCAACCTTGTACAAAATAGTAAGACAACGCGAGGAGATCCCACTACTTTGGAGACGGTTGAAATCTGAAGGGGAACCGCGGGGGCGGGCCTCTTATACGGGGACGGCCTACGGAGCATGCGTAGGTGGGTCCTAAAAGGACGTAAATAGGACACAAAAGTGTCAGAAGTTTTCCTATTGGAAAAGGCTATATATGTGTACAGAGGGGTCCCAGTCTGACGACGGGGAATATTCTAAGCATGTGAATCCATGAAAGATCCAATGCTGGAGAAGAAATGAAACCTATCCAAAAAGCTACCTAAGAAAAGAACTATATACAAAAGTGTGGGGCATAGTCCAATCACCCCAAAATAAAGCAAAACGAAAAGGAAACCTAACACTAAAAACTATTTCCAACGGCGGCAGGACAGTCCGACGGCTCACTTTCCGATGTCCCGGGCAAGGGCATCATCGAACTCCTGCTCAATGTCCTGGAGGCGGTACTCTTCCATGGCCCTGAGGGTTCGCAGGGACAATGCCATGTTGGATTCCAACTCCCTGCGAATAGCCTTGAGGCACTCGGCCTGCCTCAGTGCCCTCTGCATGGAGTTCTCCGCCCTGACCATTGTGAGCCGTGCCTCTTCTGCCCGCCGCCGCTCCGCAACTATGGCATGGCCCAACCGCTGCCACACAGAAGACACTTCCAATCCTGGGTCCTCCTGCCCTGTGGCCGATGCCTGCCCCTCCGATGTTGATTGCCCCGAGCCATCATCGCTCCCACCTTGTTGCTGCTGCTGCTGCTGTGCCTGTGTTAGGCAGAAACCTGTGCAGTTCCCTTTGGGAACGCTGCAAAAGATTTAGGACTACAGGTGTTCGCAGTAAACCCACTTGGTAGCAGTCTGTACCACCCAGATTTACCTGGTAGCTGTGGCTGAGCAGTCAGACTTCCATCAAGAAGAGTTAGGCAGTATGCAAAGTATACACAATAGGCACTCAGACACAATAATACAAACACTGACCAGAGCTTTGGTATCAAAGTATATAATTTATTTAAAAACACACGGTTTGAAACACTCCAGCACTCTTATTGTAAAACACTCTAAACACAGTTACTATTATAATATATACAACCCTTATTCCTTATCAGATAATCAGATAAGTCTTAGTTAACACCACTTATTTCCATACAGAGGTGAGCGCTTAACTATAGATGGAACTCCAATAAGTTTATGAAGGAGGGAGGGAAAAAGACAGAATATGTGAAGATACACCACTCTAAGATTTAGGAACACTTTTACCAAGGCAGAAGAGCAAAAGTCACTTGTGAGCCAAAGTCCATATGCTGGGCCCACTCTTAGAGAGAGCAGAGCACAAATGCGTCCAAGATCACACAGTTACACTAGGCTTAGAAAGTCTTGCAGAGAGTTCGAAAAGAGTTTAGAGGCTCAGAAAAGTTTAGCCAGGGTGTCCCAGGCTAACCCAGGTTCGAAAGCCGGGGGCCAAATCTACCCCGTACAGTCGGTGGCAAGGGAAGCCAGGCGGGACACGGAACCTTAAGTGGGAAGGATCCTCCAGCGGTGGCAGTCGTTCCTGGCAGCGGGTGCAAGTCTCGTCGTCGTTCAGGGGGAAGAGAAGATCTTGACTTGGAGGAAAGATGAAGGTCGTTGCACTGCCAGAGAAGAAACCAGCCGCAGAGTTTTCCGGTTAAAGGTATTACCCTTTATTTCGCGGTCGTGGTAAAATGTGGTATTCCGGTTGCCGGGGTGCTTGGCACAGGCAAGGAGGCCACGAGATGCGTCGGGAAGGCGAAAAGACGGTGAAACTGGTTATCCCCACCAGTCAAAGGAAGAAGACTCTCCGGCGGGAGATCTCCTCTGTCGTTGGGAAAAGTGGTGAGACGGTCCAGCAGGGCTCCACCGGTGGTGTCGTCGTGGCAGGTCGGCTCAGCTTCTCCCTCGTCGGATTCTTAGGTCCTGTGGCGACTTCTGAAGTTCCAGTCCCCAAAGCCCTGCTTTTATGCAGAAAACCCCCATTCACTCAGCCTAGCTGTCACTCAAACATGCTAAGCGGTGAGCCGGCCGGCTCACCACTTCGGGCCAATCAGGACGGAGTGCGACTTGAGTTGCCTAGGCAACTCAGTCCAGGGTGCCTAAATCCCCCTCCACCCCTCCTAAGTACCCCAGACAGAGTGGCACCACTTTGGAGGGTTTCTGTGGAGAAGCCCGCCAAAAAGTGGAACAAATGGCTCGACTTGGGTTGGAGTCACAGAAGAGAACACAAACGCCATTTTAGAACCGAGTTTTGGCAAAAAATACCAACCAGACAATTAATATTAATTAAATAAACCGGCGGTATGTTCGAGGCTATCGTAATTAAATAAATAAAGATAGTAGCCTCGAACAATGGGAAAATCCCATAGAGAAATATTCGCGGTTGAATATAAAAAGTTGTATCCACTGCCACCAGCCAAAACTTGATCAGGGAGGACGGAGACGTGCCCCCTCGACTAACAGAACCCGGGGCAATCGAATTGTCCCAGCCAGTACGTCCACAATATGTTGGTTTGTACTGGTTCTGTTCAGAATTCAAGACTAGTAAAGTCAATGGTGACTTTACATGCCCTCGGAGACAGTAGTCAGTCCCAGGGTATGGAGTCTATACTGGGGAGTCACTATGACACCCCTGTGTTACTGCACTGAGGGTGCTGTGTAACACATCACAAAAACACATGAAGCCCTATGGAGTACAGGACACCATAGCCCATTCAACACATCTAGAGTCAAAGAAACACACTCAAATCATGCCCAAGAATGAGGGTAAAAGAGTCTCACTCTTGGCAGGAGAAAAAAATAAACCCCAAAAAATCCAGCAAAGCTGCTGGGGGACTCACTAGGTTAGGAAATTCAGCCTAAACAGAGAATTCTCCCTAACAGCCTGTGCCCTGGCTCTTGCTGCCTGCACGTCCTCCTCCGGCTGGGGTGCAGTTGTCGTGGTGGCCACCCCTGCTGGACTGTGGCAGGGATGTGTCCTCCACCAGCCTGGCCGCTGGGTCAGAGGCAGCTCCACAGGGTACCCAGGTGATACATGGGTGGGAAGATGGCATGGAGGACGACTGGCGTATAGGGGGTTCAGGTGAGAATGGAGTCGGAATAAGGTCCAGCATACGGAGGAATCCAGCCCTGGTGACCCTTCCCAGTAGGTCAACGCAGTCACCGAGGCATCCGAGATGACATGCAGTGTCTTCACGAAAACACTGCAGGTCACCTCGCATGGCCAGTTGATGCAACGCCATCTCAGCCAGGACAGGCTCAACCCGGTCCCAGATTGCCACGTCCGCAGGGAGAGGAAAGCAAGTTGTGCGCTCATCCCCTCCCTGAAAACGGGTCTGGATGTAGGCATCCCTGTTGGTGCAGGATGATGCAGTAACAGGATCGGGAACAGGATTACACACAGGCACCTCCGCGGCAGCCTGTGCTGCCTCCTGTCCCTGCCCCTGCATTGCAACACTAGCACCAGTGGAATCCCCACCTCCAGACCCCGTGTGTGTCCCTACCACGGCCTCCTCCTCCAGCAAACCCCCCACCAACCTGGATGACTCCATGCCATCTTCCTCCGTCGGACCCTGTGGGGTCTCAGCTGCCGCTTCTGCTGCCGAGGAGTCCACCTCCGACCTCTGCCTCTTGGACATACCCTCGGCAGCTGTGGCCTGGGACACGACACCAGACTCTCCACTCCCCAACGAGATGACAACTTGGGAGCGGAGCCGGGCCTTGCGTCTCCGGCTGGTGGTGCGATCCCTGCCGCTTTGCTCCACAGCACCCTCTCCGCCCTCTTCATCAGTTGATGCTGCAGACAGGGAGAGATAGAACTCAGGCATCAGGGCACTGTACAATGGACTGATACACACATGACAGTTGCACATGAGTGGCAGTGTAAAACTACAGACATGGCATCACACTCCCCAACACACATGTCATTTCAACTCGCACACATGAGCAAATCAACAGGAATCTTGCACCAGGCAGCACCGTCCATACACAAACAGCACGAGCAGCCGAAGGTGAGCCTGACGTCACATGAAACATGGGGAGTGCATAACACATGCCACAAGACTTACATGCATGTGTAAATCTCCACCAACTGTCGCAGTGATGAGATCACCATCCATGTCACATCTCCCATTCAGCCTTCTACATGTCAGTGTCACATGCATCCATGTTGCATCACAGTTGCACGCTTGACAAATACACCCACATGTGCATAGTGCAGATACATGCAGCATGCACCAGCATCCATGTGTGACACCACAACCATGCCACAGTACATACTCATAATTCATTACATGTGTGCACCCACTCATACATTTGCACACCATGCTTACCAACACATACACCATCGATGTGTCTCACACTTGATAGGAATCACATGTGGCAGGTTCACGTCCCTGTACATACGCAGCCATACATGTCCCTACAAAGACATATGTGCAACCTGCACACTTCTGGCACACAACACCCACAGCGTCCGATCAGTATGCATGTACGCTTACCGCTCGACTCCAGACGGTCTGCCCCTCAAGGATCTGGACGTGGAGCGCTGGGCGTATGCCTTCCAGGACCCTCATCTGGTTGTCGGTCAAGTGGACCCGGCACCCCTTGGCATCCGCTGCCTTCAAGAGGCGCCGGGCCTTGTTGAGGGTCCTGGGCCTGAAGTCCTCCCAACGCTTCCGGACATGTTTGAGCTCGCGGACTGCCACCCCCTCCTCGAGGATGGCAGTCACGATGTCCATCCAGATCCTCTTCCGTCCTTCATTGTCGGCGCGCAAACTTCCAAAGAGGGCATCATACTGCCCCAGGACTTGCTCCACCAGGACACCAACTTCACTGGCACTGAAGCCGATGGCTTCTGCCTCTATGCCTGGGGGTTGCCAGTGGTGCCAGATGGTGTAGTGTCCGACATGGCAACTCCAGAGGCAGGTGTGGGTGGGCAACTGGGTCCTGGGGCTGGGCTGTGGAGCGATGGTATCCCACTCGGGAGTCTTCAGTTCCAGCAGGGGTGGTCACAGCAACTGCATCCCTGGCTGACGTGCAGGCATCAAAACAGCAGGGCACGTGGGCAGCAGGCAGCAGCAGATGGCAGGTGGGAGCGTGCTCGAGGCTCTGGGGGGCAGGAATATGGCCTTCTGGGCAGGAGCGTGGTCTTCCGTGTGTTTTCGCGTGGCCAGCTTGATACAGAGTTATTTTGCATGTGAAAAAAGTGCACATCAGCGTGAAATCCGAGGAAAGGCCCTTAGAGCGTAAGTGACGTTACGCGCACAGGCATTCCCCACAACACGGGTGCATAGTGAGACAGCACGTGAGATAACTGCATGTCACCGTGCTATTGGAGGAAAGGGCCTTAGCGTGTAAGTGACGTTGCACGTGGGGGCTGGCTTAAAAGGTACGATTATGATGCTATTTTCTTGTATGTGCTTTTTGTGGAGAGCGAGCGGGTGATTCTTGTACTTCTCGTCGGTTCACACGCGATTACTTCACAATGTTTCCAGTTCGTACTCCCCGTTTCCTCAGACTGCATTCTTTTCTTCTTTTGGCGGTGGTGTTGCCAACGCGCGTCTTTTTCACATTCTTTTTCAAGGCAGACGGTGAGTCGCGTACGTATTTTCCAACTGTGGTTGCCACCGTGTGTCGCGTACCCCTTCAGAGCTCATTGTAGGCTGTGTGTAACACGCGTATGCTTATTTTTATGTTTATGGGTGCCACAGCATAGTGTGGGTTAATTTTTCCACGCACGTGGTCTACCAGGGGTTGCGTGCACGTGTACTTTTGTTTTAGGGGTGCCTGTGCGCTGCGTGACCCGTCATCTTCCCCCAGGGGTCACAGACAGCCTTGCTAGAGCACTAGGGTACGAATTCCTTCTAGTACCCTACCCATTTCACCCCAGTTGCCCAGGACAATTGTTTACTGCAACTCCCATACGCACAACATCATCAGTGCCATGGTTGGGAGGCGACCAAGCAGTAAGGGAGGCAAAGGTGGCCGATCTCAAAGAGGTGGGCGTGGTGGTCGCGGTAGGGGACGTGGCCAGGATTTGCAGGGTGCCCCTAGAGCCCAGTGTGTGGAACACCAATCTGGGCCACCTATGCCCCCCCCCCCAATGGTTGTGGGAAACGTATGTGACATCATCCCAGCTCAGCCCTTGTTGGACCGGCCCATTTTGTCAACTGAACCGGCACAGGATGACTCCCAGGCTGACTTCCAAGTCACCAAGTCTAAGCCACGTGTGGCGGTGAAAGTTGCTGTCACCAGGCCACGTGGATCTGGGGCAGCAATGTCATCTGCTGCCCTAAGTAGCCAGGGTGGGGAGGCTGCAGGGGCAGCTGCAGCTCAATCCACCCCAGCTCCGAGTCTCCCAGCCGGGACAGTGTCGGTCCAGGTCCATCACACCGACGTTGGCCCTGCCACCATCACCCTGCAGCCAATGCCTGCACCAAGACCTTTGGTCATTGTGCCTTTACAGGCTTCAAGTACCCAGTCCACCTGCGCTTCTGCCCCTACTGACCAGAGCGGCGTAAGCCACTCATGATCCGCACCACCTTCCAAGAAAAAGAAGGGTGCTCTTGCACTACAGGCTGAGACCCCGGACACGGCTAAACACTCCGGCATGTCAAGGAAGCCTAGCTTCAATGACGCCGAACTTGTTGCACTTGTGGCCTATGTGTTGGGACATAGCCGCAAAATGGTGGTGACTGCAGGCTGCAAGACTATGCCTGCTCAACGTAGGGCCCACTGGCAGACCATCGCGGACTGCATTAGTGCCCTTGGATTTGTGAGGTGCAGAGCTGATTGCTACAAGTGGTGGAATGACCTGAAACGCCGAGCAAAGAACAAGCTGGCTTCCAATCATGCCTCTACTCTGGTGACTGGCGGTGGGTCTCCACCAGAGGATGACCAACTCACTGAACATGAGTCTGTTGCTGGAACCTTTGTCACAGAGGAAAAGATCCAAGGCGTGGGAGACCTACCAGATTATGAAGCATTGTCCGGTGAGTGCCCATGCATGTGTGTGTAATCCATGTGTATGTTGCTTCGGTGATGTGTTATGATTGAGTGCCAGGTGAGGGTGTGTACTCATGAGTGGTATGGGCCACCCATGTGCTTCCTCCAAACCATTCACCGGCCTTGCATTTGGGTATGACAGTATCCCTTCTGACCACAGTGGCCAATTAGCACTATATTACTGCAGTTGCCCTTGAAATGTCATCTTGCAACAACATTGTTCGGAATTTTCAGTGTTCATTCAGCCTGATTGTTTCAATCCTCCCATTTTTGCAACACATTTTCTGCCCTAATGCCACATATGTGACATGCTTCCGTCATAGATTACACCCCACAATGTCCCACATTTATTACCATGTTATGGGAATGATTTGACCATTCAGGCTGATTGAGTAAGTGCCTGCTCACATTAATTTCTGTGGCCTGTTTGAATGTGGAACAAGATTGCTGTTTCCGGTCATGTTGAAGTGACCAACCATTGATGTATCCATCTGCCTGCCATCACTGTATAATTGTACAATGGATGTGTTGCAGTGTGTGGCACAAGCGTATTTTGTCACACTATTTTGCATTTTTCATCTCATCATGTCCATCTCACATGGATGGGTGACAGTACTCATTCACTAACATATGGCTGTACTTGTCAAATGTACCATGGCTATGCTACATGCCATCTGTGTGTTGGCATGTGTCATGTATGTGTATTGGACATGCCACTCACTGGCTAATGTGTGATGCCAGTGCTATCCAACATGCATCAAATGTGTTGCTTTTCCATCTTGGAGTCCTCAGTGTCTGCTTTTAGCCTCCCCTTCAAACTCATTGACAGTGCATGCATGCCAGGGTTATAGTCATGTGGGACATGTGTAATTCATGTACTGGATCTCTGGCTTGTCAGGCCTATGTGTGTGCTATGGTGCTCATGCCTGTTTTTTGCAGGTGATGAGGCATTTGATGCTGTTGAGGTGGAGGAGATGGTGCAGACCCAGGAGGAATCTCAGCCATAACCAGGCACCAGTGGAGGACTTGGGGTGGTGGTGGGTGAAAACCCAATCCTCCTGCAGACCATACTGTCCACGGGTGTCTCTGGGTGCACCTCGCCAGACCTCTATAATTCAGGTGCTGAATTGGACATTGAGACATATGTGGCGTTGCAGGTGAGTGTTACTGGGAGGGATGCTGTTCTGTCCAACCCACCTGCACCAGGGGGAGACCCCTCTATGGGGATGTCAGTGTTGGTAACTCTGCCTTTGGTGGTTACGGATGCAGGGTCACGCTCCACGACATCTGATCCTGTTCCTGGGCCAAGCGATCAGAGGGGGAATGCAGTCCTGCAGCCTCAGGCAGTGCCAGCACAGCAAAGTGCAGATCGCCTTGCCCCAAACAGGTGTGGTGCCCGCCGATGCAGTGGCCGTACGCCACCAGGCAATACTGTATGGGAAAACTCCATGTACAGTATAGCAGCACAACAGGGAGCATCGGTTGAAATGATGGCTCCGGCAATGGATAGGGTGGCCACTTCCATTCTCCCCCCTGAAAGGCAGATGGAGCAACAACAGCAGGCAACAGACTCCATTTGCCAATCACACAGGGAAGATATGTTGGCGTCCAACAGGGACCGACGGGCGGCACTGGAGACTCTGCGCAAAGCCATATCTGTAGAGTCACAGGGCCACAGGGAAGCCCTGAGGTTAGAACTCCATTTCCTCAGGGAGACTCTGGGTGAACTTGAGGCTTCCCGACATTGTAGGTCAGAACTGCAGCTGTAGCAGCTCACACGTTCACTCTCAGCAGAGCTCTAGGCAACCCGTGTGGAGATCCGGGCATCACGCAAGGCCATGCGGGTAGAAATGCAGGCTACCCAGGAGCTGCTGCATGGGGATCTCCGCACCATCATCCTCCAGAACGAAACCTTCCACGCCTGCATGCTTGCTGCCATGGAGGACCATACCAGGGCTTTGCGTGGGCTGCCTCCCATAGCACAGCCACCTCCTGATGTAGCAGCAGAGGGTGAAGAGAGCGACAGCAGTTTTCCCACAATAGAGTAGCCATGCAGGCCAAGAGCCCAAGCAGGTATTTTTTTTTCGCAACAGTCACGGTGTTGGTGTGCACCCTGTCCTTGAACCTCCTGGGTGGCGTCCACAAATGTCCATTTTTGATTTTTTTTAAAAAAAAATGTATTACAGTGTGTTGCCATGTGTGGCTCTCGTGGGCATTCACTGTGTATTCCAGCTCGGCACATGGAGGCTTGTCCTGTCTTTGGGTTAGATGCTTGGGTTCCTGACCCACACACCCCTCCTGCTTCCCCTTTCCATGGGCTTGCAAAGGGTGTGACCAAGTGACAGTAACTTACACAGTGGGCAGTCTGTAGTCAAAACTGTGTGTACATCCCTAGTGAGGATTGTTGTTGGATTGAACACTGCATGGTGTATTGATATGTGCTTGTGCATCCATGACTTTCTCCTTATTCACATGTGCCTTCTTCATGTCTTCACAAGGCCGTCTCCTTTACAGATGCAGTTCATGTTGTATGCAGTACACCGACACATTTCCCTGGCAGCAACACTCTGCAGTTGGAAGGGGTCGATATGCTGCCTTAGACAGGTTGTGAGACTTGCACTACTTTGATTTTGTACTGTCGTATTCTGACACTGTTTCATCCTGTGTTGCTGTTCTGTGTTGCTGGTAAGTATTTGTTCATTTGTGCTGTTTCTTATTGATTACTGGGAGCATATTGTCTGTGGCATGTTTACATTTGGAACATTGCACTTTGTGACACTTGTCTCATGTGTTGTGCATTCATTTTGTTGCCTTCACATTGCATGACATGCCATGGTGTGTTGGGTAGCTGAGATGGGGAGAGGTTGGGTGACATGGCACTATTTTCATGTTGTATTTTTCAAGGGGGTAGTCATTCATGCAGCATGAATGTGTTTTTTTTGTCACACAGCATTGGTTGTCTTTAAGTAGGTAGGGATGCACGCAATGTAACACTTCCAGGTGACCAATCTCGGGCTAGTATGGTTGTGACAAATGACTGTCCCTTATGTCATCATCATTGATTGTCAGCTGGTATGTGCCAGGGCTGTGTGCACTCCACAGGGGTAGGATTTTAGGTGAAGTAATTAGCACGTGCCCTTTCACCTCCCATGCGCAGCAGCATGCATGTGGTTGGGGATGTGGGGGCACCACCATGTCCACCGGCAGGCCCCGGCGGGTTGCAACTTTGTGCACGAGACATGCTGCCACTATGATCCTGCACACTACTGGGGGCGCGTATAGCAGCTGCCCACCAGAGCGGTCAAGGGAGCAAAAGCATGACTTGAGCACTCCGAATGTGCGCTCCACTATGCCCCAGGTTGCGATATTGGCTGTGTTGTATCTTACCTCAGGTGGTGTGGTGGGGTTCCGAATTGGCGTCATGTGGGTGCTCAGAGGGTAGGCACTGTCCCCTGGGGGATGTGATGATGGGTATCATTAGTGGGGTTGTGACATTACTCAGTATCTGACATGCATGCATGTGCAGAGGCATTTATACTCACCAAGCAGCCATGTATCGCCATGCCGCCCAGCTTCTAGGTCCCGGTTTAGGCGTGACATTCGGAAAATGAAACTATCATGGGTGGACCCTGGATAGTTGGCATATACAGAGGTGATGATTCCCTTGGCATCACATACTACCTGCACGTTGATGGAATGCCAGTGCTTGCGGTTTCTATAGATGTGCTCAGTTGCCCTGGGTGGACGTAGAGCCACATGGGTGCAATCAATGGCACCAAGCACTTTGGGGAAGTGTGCCACCCCGTAAAAGTCCTGGACAGCAGCCTGGCTTTCTGCAGGTGTTCTGGGCATGTATATGTGCCTGCGGACTGAGGAGCGTGCAGTCATGATGGCCAACACCTGGTGTAGGCAGCGTAACTGCGTGGCCTGTGACACGCCCCCAACTATGGCACTTGTCTGCTGAAATAAACCAGTGGCCAAGAAGTGCAGTACATTGAGCACCTTTTCCAAGGGGCTCAGTGCTTGGGAGCACAGGGTGGGTGATGTGAGGTCATCCTCCCACTCACTCACCAGGTCGAGTATTGTGTGGTGTAAACCTGTACCTCCCATACACCTGGTCATCAGGCATCCCAAAAAGGCTGGTCCTGGGTGTAAAAATGTGGGGCCGGACTATCCTCCTCCTCCTCCTCCTGCGGTGTCCCACGACCACTGCTGCGAGGAACGGTATATTCATCGTAGCGTCTGAGCTTGTTTGTTGTTTGCGCGCAATTTTATGCTGAGCGAGGCCACGTACGCCTGCTTCCTGCTGGCATACGTGTTTCCGGATTAGCGCGTCTTTTTTGGTGCACGCGTTTCCCCTGTTCGATTCCACGAATACATGCTGTAGGCGCGCGTGTGGGCGTTGCGAGCATTTACCTCCTGTACTTCCCCGTAACGCCCACATTTTCAGGCGTTGCTCC
The DNA here is from genome assembly GCF_040938575.1 of Ambystoma mexicanum. NCBI lineage: Eukaryota > Metazoa > Chordata > Amphibia > Caudata > Ambystomatidae > Ambystoma > Ambystoma mexicanum. The sequence continues at coordinate 915,949,363 of NC_090926.1, read as the reverse complement.
CCAACCCACGTGTTATGCCCCGTGTTCCGCCCACTTTTGTTGTGTGCGCTGCACTATGTGCGCTTTCGCTGTGCACGTAGCGCACGCCGCTTGATGACGTGTGCGCCCGTGTGCACCACCCACGATTTTAGCACACATCCCAGGATTTACACGCGCACGGACTTCCATGAATCGATGTGTGCGGCTTTGGCACACTTGCACTGCGATTTTCCCGCTTGCGCTGCGATTTTCCACACACATTAATTCCATGAATCGGCCTGTAAGTCTTTCCTTTCAGGACGACCCATGTAAAGGGGATACAGTGTTTTATTTTAGTCCCAGTCGGAAGCTCAAGGCATACCAAGCCTCACCCAATCCTTCAAGCTAAATTCTGGAGCTTCTGTGTGATGCTCTCGTGCTACACTGCCTCTTATCAATCAAGAGAGTCCAGAGTTTTCAGCATGAAATGTCTCCATTTAGTTTTCCACTGGTCGGTGTTCTGGGCCAATGACCACCTCTAATTTTAAAGGATGTGGTACTATTCGCTGCCAACACCACTCACTTTCTCCGGCTCAATCGATTGCTGTGTGCTTTTTCCTGAAGTCCCCTGGACTATACCCTCTCCTTTTTCCTGCATCCTCTGGTGCCTCCTTTATACCTCGTTACCTGCTCATTTCACCTTCATACCTCGACACCTGCTCGTTCCTCCAGACACTGGGATCAAAAACTTCTCTTTTAAGACTGAGGCTTTAACCTCACCCAAGCCCCTCTCTGGGCCTACAGTAATGTTTTCCTTCTCACTCTTAGTGTTCCGCCCTCCCCCCACTGAAACATCTTCCACCCCTTCGTGTTTTCCACTTCCAGCTTCTTCACAACTTCTTCCACCTTCTCCTCAATACTTCATCACTCCTCCCCTCCCCTATTCATGGCATTTCACCTTGCCCAGTTTCTCGTTCCCTCCTCTACACCACTCCCAGTTATCTCTCCACTATGTAACTTGCACAAACCTCAACCTGCTCCCTTCTTCTCCACCCTTTCTCTAATAATCAACTCCTCCTTGACTCCTCTACTCGCCACTGCTTCCTTCTCCAAAGTACTTTGCTCTCTAAATTGCCCCCAAAACTCTCCTGCTCTGAAGTGGTGACTTCCGAATTGTTTAATTGGAGGAGCACACATATTTGCCACAAATATGCATGAGCGGCCGAGCTTAGCGAGGGAACCCAAACCAACCAAAGGGGACTAGGGGGTGTTCTCCCTCCGAGAATTTTTTTGGAATGATGGGTTAAAATGGTGCATTATGCAGCACAAATTCTGTGAGAAACTGGGTAAAAATCCTGAAAGTTTGCAATCAGTGTTGTAGGCTAACGCATGAAGAAATACAATAGATGCAAGTCACCAATAGTGCACAGGAGCATTTTCATGATGCCTTACCCCTCAACATATGCCAGTATAAAAAACATTTTTGCGCTGGCTGTGCCCATACATTCCCATGCTGGCTGCACCTATACATGCCATTATTCCCATTTAAGAACATATTCATGTTAGCTTTGTGCATAATGCCAGTAATGATAGTAGAAGAAATGATGGCTAGCGCCAAGATACTGTGATAAACCTGAAGCTGTCTCACTTGCTACTCCCCGGGGATCTGTCATCCAGGTGGCCAGGACACAGCCATCGCTATTGGATCCAGTTCCTGGGGGTGGACCAGTGTGGGAGGATCACCTGGATGGGGGATCTTCGGGGAGTAGATTTGGGACACAAAGAGTGAGAGGCGGTACCCCCTTCTATATGCTTTTTCCCCATCCTACTCCATAGGATATTTAGAAACTATCACCTTACCCCCTTTTCCTACACAAACACTTTCTCACACCGCAAAAGACAACGGACTAACATCAGATCTCTTTACCTGACATGTCCCAACTCCAGGGTCTGGCAGAATCAGGCAATTGCCAATAACTACACACACACGACACCATTTCATGAAAGCAGAACTGCAAAATAATATTTCATGCTGCCTTTACAAGTACATTAAACTTTAAGGAGGAGAAAGGCGATGGAAACTGAAAGGACGACGAGGAGGGAGTTCCCCTTTTCAACCCAGACCCGCAAAGCCTTTGATAAAAGAACAGTAAGACCTGGAATCACAGCTGGGGATTGGTGTGATCGATATCAATGATACACAGGGCCCTCCTGCACTGATAGCCAGGGCGGGGAAAAGAGCTTGCCGCTGTGCTACCGTCCTTGAGTCCAGCCGAAGAGAAGCCAACGAGCACAGCTGGTGAGTCAGAAGAAACCGATAGTGGACTAGACTGTGTTAAGCACAAGGTTGCAGTGGCAACATTTTGCACAAAGAGAAGATAATTGACAAAGGTCTTTTTGTAAACAAACGAGGTATCAGGGTCAGAGTGGTCCTGCGCCACGTGGGCGCTCATTCGAAAGACTAACAAATGCCCCCTCCTAAAAGACACTGATATGTTGAACTGAGAAAACTACAAGAACCAAGAGGCACTAGAGGAGGCCGGTGTGAGATGTCAAAGTGGTTATAATAAGGTAAAGTCAAAAACCCTTGTACAGTCGAAAGTCTGACACATTGTGAAATGAACTGTGTTACTAAGGGAAACGCTGTGCAAATTGTTATAACATGAAACCTGCGCTTGCCATACAATCACAGAAGGACCCAGTGAGACTTGTCTGCCCTTCGGACATCTCTATGTGAATTGGCAAGTGTTTTGGGAAGCAGCTGAAGGAAGGTCTGAGCCATGATGAGGGGGACCTAAGTAAAGGGGAGAAGGTAGCCCAGATTATTGTTTAAAAAGACATTGAGACTCCTGAATATTACAAGATGATGATGAATTGAAAAGCTAAGTGAACTGCATTGTGGTGACAAACGTGTACCCGACTGAGGGATATCCACAGCGAGTTGTTAGTCTGAGCCCGATTGAGGGAGGCTGATGTTGTGAAAGGGATTGGAGCCCAGACAAGGGGGATACTCGGGTGAAGAGTAATCGCCCGATATGAAGATTGATAGAAGGAACATTTTGCTGTTTATGATGTAAGTGATTTCAATCCAGCATACCAACTAAGTCAATGCCTAGTATGGGATGCCCAATGGAAACCCTTATTTATATATTTTTATGTCAAAAGTTCTTTCAATCTGGATGATGAACCCTTATATAACGCCCCTCTCTTTGAATCTCCCTGACCTCACTGAGCCAAGAAGTAGGTTTGTTTTTCAAATTAAAAGGTTTATTTGAAGAATTGAACAATATATATATACATATATATATCACACTTTTATGAATAGAATAATATCCGAATAGCACACTTATGAATATGAACAGTGATCAGTAAGGGTAATATTACAATATCAACAATCCCTTTAATCACTTAGGAGTAGGAATAGGAAGGATAAGGTAGCTGAGAATAGTTGATATAGATTCAAGGAAACGCAATAATAGGAAAGAATGCAGCACAGAAATAAAACTTGACATGATTTCCACAAAAGACAATATGATCACTCTTTCCCCTGTGACTACTCACCCCCACCCTCTCCCCCTACTATGCAACCTGAAGAGATGGAAATGAGGGAACACAGGTTTCAGGAATACTATCAATAATGCAGTTCAATCCCAGTTCCCCCAGCAAGCTTCGAGAAAACAGGTATGATTTTAAAACAGGCAAAAATACTTTTGAATGTGATTGTAATGAAAGGGAAAATATGCTAAAATGATTTTAATTCACTAAAGGAGATTCAGCACTAGTGAGAATTACTTTGGATTGACACAGGTCAACACTAGTAATGATTCATGAATGATTATCAGATTAAAAACGAATTTCAGCAGTTGAAAACAAGAAACAGCTATTTTGACGTGTTGAAATTGAGCTAAATTGCAATTCGCGGCAATTTTTCTGCATGCGGGAAACGCGATTACAGCAGAACTATAAGGAATTGGAATGTCAGTTAAATTTCGGTTCTAGGAAGTGCGGTTCAAAAGTTAGAGGTTTTTGTAAAGGTAGATTTTTCAGAAACAAAGTCAAGATTCAAAATGACAGATTGCGCTTTACAGATTAGGAATCAATATGGACTTATACTAAGGTCTATGAAACTACAAGATACCCAACGGGACAACCACCAGAAAAAGGCCAGCTTCCGCTCTGATTGTTGTGCATCAAGACACTTGAAAAAAATATCAGCGCATAGATGATTATCGCTACAATTTATCAAAAATGATGTGGAGGAGAATTCAGGATGGACACAAGATTCTATAATGCAGTTATGGATGGTTAAAATGGTTGGAATAGGATTACTTAACTAAGAGATTGGTTATGTACAGTTCTAGACTGGATACTCACTCCTATGGCTTTGGAATGGAGTGGGCCCCGTCAAAGATCTGGTCAAGGGTTTGGCTGGGATTCCCTCTCAACACCGGACAGGTCTCAGGCCCTGGGTTCTGCTCTCAGCATGGCACTCTGGTCTGGATCTGACGGGTTCTGGGTTACAGCTGCTCTGCGGGTCTGGATCTTGGTTCTAGCACAGGGTTCTTAGCTAGAACAGCAAAACAGCACAGCCCGGCAGTTGAATGCGAGAGCCCCTTTGAAGTTTAGGGGTTAGAATCAGGCTGCTAGATTCTGCAGGCCTGCTGAGAAACGTTCAGCTTTTGGGTTAGGCCTGTCTGCTTCAAAGTTCTAGAGTTGGGTTCTAGATCTATGTCTGGAGCTCTGTCTGGATCTTCTTGCAGGGTGCTATGCCAAGAAATCACTTGAGTAGTGGAAAAGTGTGTGTCTGTCTGTCCTCAGCAGTCCCTATTTATGTATTTCCAAAGTGGGTGGAGAGGCTGATTCTACAATGCCCAACCCTCTAAGGATCTGATAGGTTAGAGGATTCCCTGTCCCCTGATTGGTGTAAGGATCAGCGTGTCATCCTGTGTCATCTTTATGTACAGTATATCTTATTTTTCATAAAACACATTTACAATATACACAACTTGTTAATATTACATAAATTACATGACAGATTGCCTGAGGTACATTTCTGTTCAACTCTCATCTTCCTAAGAGCTTTGGTTCAGAAATGACAATTTTTTGCGCTTTTGGTGGGTTTCTCAATATTATTTCTGCACCAATTTTTAGACATGCATGCACATCCCATCTGGGCACATTTCTGTAATGTTTTTATGTTCATAGCATAAACACAGTAGCTACCCAATGAATAATTCCCGAGTTTGGTCTCAGAACATCGCACAGAGTCCAGCTTAATCTTCAACTGTGAGCAAATTTTTCATTTTAACAATCTCAAAGTTTCCCATTTTTGTCAGTTCAGTGTAATTTGTTATAAGCATTTTTCCAAAACACATATTTGCTGTGCTGTCTGAATCCACATAATGGTTTGTCTCCGCCACCAAGGTCTGGGCTGACTCAGAGGTCACATATCTCTCCTTCCTGCTAGCAGTTTGTCGTCAGTCACACACAAATTAGCATTTTCTCTTTAGCCCAAGGACTCCATTGTCTTTACTCCGAGCAACAGGCAAGGGTGCCGCTCCCAGTTCCTTTTGACACCAGCCTGTCAATCTCTTAGCCAAGGGCAGGGGGAAGTCTCCTTTGTCCAGGGAGAAGGCGTGGAATTTGTTTGAACACAGTGTGGGAAACTTTTAACTCTGAAACCCAAAGTCTGCAAATTGTCTTTTCTTATAATATAACTCACATTTTTAACACATACATTAAACAATTTCTTGCTTCAAGCATTTTCAGAATATGGTTTTAAATTGTATCCACCTCGTAGGCTTCTGATAGCAAGTCTTTCTTTGGCATAGTTTGGACTCAATGTACAACTTTAGACAAAATGGTTATAAAAACGCCGGCTTCTGGTAGAGGTGAGTAACGGTATTACACCCATTTTTGACAGGTTTATTCCAGCAAGCAATCCTCAAAAGTATACTTTGTTCATTATAATATATATATACACATATATATATATATATATATACACTTCTGTGGACCTTATATTTATGTAGATTCTTGCAGGAGAATGATGTTGACCACCCAACAAGGAGGTTGGATCTTTTTGGGTGGTTCGTGAGCCATGATTCTTGCAAATTTGACACCAAATAAAAACGGATTTTTGAAACCAGCTCTGTTTCTTTTGCAATGATTTTGCTCTGTGAGCAGCCAAATGATGGGTTTTGGCAGTGGTCTCCTGTGCTACCACTGACCTAGGCAAAAGCAGATGGTGGCCTATTTTTCAGGTTTTCACTGCGCACTTTCTGGTGATTTCTGGCGAGCAGCATGCTTTCCGGCGGCCATTATGATGTTTCTGCTGCCAGCAATGCACAGTGATGTTGCAGGGCTTGGATTAGTGGGTTAAGACATCCCACAATGATACATAAGGCCCTCTGAAGTAAGAGACATTACATAACAGAGACTTGGCCAAAGAAGACCCTGATATCAAGGAAATGTTACTGTGAGCTCAGGCCTGAGAAGCCCAGAAGAGCGCAGTGCTCGAGAGTCCCGTCTTTTCCCTTGGTTAAAAACTTGGGCCGGGAGATCCTGGCCATAACATCCTGGCTTATCATTTTTGGAACACTTCTTTCTTTTCTTGTGAACATTATCCCACACTCTTTTGTAGCATAGCGGTAGGATTGGCAATAGTTTATTTTTTAGTATATGCCCTTTTATTCAACGAGACTCCGCTAAGACTATTATTTGACGGCCGTAGCTTGCTCCCATCTTAGATCTAGCTTTAGTTTTAACATTTTATCTCACCCATTTTTACAGTTTATTAAACACCCTTGAACTGTGATCACTTGTGTCTGTCTTGCTTTTATACCATGCCTCCGTTACAATACCCATGGATTGCAGTGCGCTCTATAAGTAGGCAATAACATAACAAAGTGTCCCAGCTGGCTCTGCCAATATATGACAGTACCTGCACACAAGAACACACTTCTGTTGGCTTTGCCATTAAAAATGGCATGTCACAATAAGAAAAATGTCCCGTACAGAATAACACTTATGTTTTTTTTTCTTCAAAGAGTCCCAGTAAAAATGCCACAGTAGGAAATGGTTAAACTGGCTGCACCAAAATGCCAGTCTAGCCAAGCAATAATACTCACCATGCGTGCTTTATCATAGGTTTTTTGAGATAAAGCAAGCGGACCTGACCAGTTCAGTGTCACAAAGGCACTAGACCAAAAATCCAAGGAGGATCCCGGGAAACAATTACACTTATATGGTGTTAACTGATCTGAGAGTGCAGGAAGATGGACGGAAAACAAGGTACCCAGAGGACAGGTCTGAAACTATATTGAACAGCCATTTTGAGTACATGGGACTCAAAATGGCATTATGCGGTAAAAAGAGAAAGCACACAGGAGTGCTCTAAAAGATGTAAAACATGATATATTGCCACCAGCCTGTGCTAAGCAAAACAAAAAAGCACAAAGTATGTCGCAAAACAAAATTGCAAAGGGTATTTAAAGTACCTCTGCAGCACTCCACTGTAAGGTGGGTTGTGCTAGGTTAAAAAAAAACAGAAATCATGACTGAGGCAAACAATCCCCCTGCACACCATGGTCCCTAAATTAAAGATGTTGAGCAGATAAGTAAAGTGAAAAAGGGTTTACATATCGTAAATGTCAGGCAGTGGGGCTTCCACTGAAATCCATGATGTGCAAGTTCAAACAGAAAAATCTTCCCCAAGCAAAATAAAAATAAAAGCCTGGGATTCCAAGATGAAGCCACTGACGACAATGCAGAGGTTGTTCCCGCAGCGAATGGAGGGAATGAGTGACATCAGCTAATCAATGGACATCCCCACATTCACAATGTCTTGTCTTGCCGGTGCTCGAAAGCCCGGTGAGCCTTGAGAGCGACTCACCCACCATTTAAGTGCACACCACGCACCAAATCAAATCCTATCTGCAGGAAAGAGACAAGAGCTCAAGTCTTGCATCACTATGGGGGACCAACGAGATCTGCCCAGAGACATGGTGCAAATCTGAGGGGGAGCCAGGCACAAGCTTAACGGTGAGTGAAGCAAGCAACACCCTGGTCAGCCTCATATCATCTGTGGAGTGCCTCCCCCCCCTCATAGCCCTGTATGCTCCGGTCCCCCAGAAGTCCCAGTGAAGGCATCATTAAGTAAGACACAGACAACAGATTCAATTTTAAAAAATGTCTTATATGTCAGGATGGAGTAAGGCCTAACTTGCCCTATACTAAGGTGTGATTTCCCTGCCTAAAGAAACTAAGGATAGTCTGTGTCAGTAAATTCCACTCAAAAGTATGTGTCCAAAACCTATACTTGCCCTCACAACTAAAGATATACAATGTGCAAGGATGTCAGCAACAAAAGAAACAGTGTTCCCGATAAGGTTCTGAGCTTCTTCCAGCTCTTGGCTTACTTACCAGCTTTCCATTCCTCAAGTTCAAAACAGTTCCAAAAAGGCCTCAGGTTTCCCTTTCCCAAGAGGTAAACACAGTTCACAAAGTCTCAGGCTTGCCTTCCCCAAGATGTCAGCTCTTTCAAAAACAGTTCAACTTAGTAACCATCCAGGCTTTTCAATAGTTCACAGATTGCTTTCTTTGTCATTCACTTCAGCAACCTGTTATAAAAAAACAAAGCTTTGTTATCTTTGCTTTCCTTGGCTCATTTCAAGCAGGGGTCACTCGATCTGGGCTCAGTTGTCAGACCACACAGTCCACTCATTACAGGCCATGCAACCGATAGCCCTTGGCACTTTGCTTCCTTGCCAACACAGGTTTTCTCTCTCAACATTAATTTCTGATTCTCCTTGGCAGTCTCTTGGCTTTGCCACAACATGTTTTCCACACAACATACTCTGTGGTGTTCACCCTTTTCCACCACATTGCTTTTACAATATTCATAAGTTCACATCACTTGCTTTCATCACTTGTTCTGTATGTTCATATGCTCATATCTTTTCTTTAGTTCGGGATTAAATATTACTGGTTGCACTCTTAAAAGTATCACTAACACTTTGCAGCTTGTTCGTTATTCATAAACCCTCAATTTGGTTTCCAAAACCAACGGTCATAGTTTTCAGTTCGTTCAGCATTAATATATGCCTGCTCGTAGCTTCTGGAGGGCCCCAGTCCAGTGTTCCCAACTCTGCACTCACCGTTATGCGGCCGCTCCTCCGGGGGTCTTCTTTCTCCTCTCCGGCTTCCTTTCGCTCACCTTGTGCTTCTTGGGAGCCTGGCAAGGAGCGCTCACCATCTTCGAACCTTGCTGCTTGTTGCGCGTAGCTCTACTCTTCCTACACGGAAGCTATCGGCGGCCTGCAGTGCTAGGGAGCCTTCAGTGTCCTCCAGCCCCGGCTGTGGACACAAGGCAGGGAGTATTGCAGGTGCCTCAACCCTCTCATGGCACGCTCAGGCCCCGGCATCTTTCACTCTTTTGCTCCACAAGTCATTCTTCCCGCCGGCGACTCTTCCCTTCTCTGTGGCGGTCTCTCCTTATATGCACCTGGGGGCCTGTTAAATGGTTGCAGGTGCAAGTCCAGTTACCTGACCATAGTTAAGCTCTTCCTCGTCTCAGTACCAAAGTGGTGTGAATGAATGGAAGTGTGCATAACTCCCAGTCCCCTCCACATCGTCACAGTTTTAAAGTAAAATGGTTGTAGGCCATTGTGTGCAAGAAAGAGGTAATGACTGGCGATAACCTACAAAGGCAGGAGGAGGGTAGAGTTAACTCTGACATGGGAAAGTGGAATACCATGTCTCACCCGAAGGCATCCTCTCCCCCACTCCCCAAGGTCCCTCCACCTAGGTGATCCTCTCTCACATATCCACCCCCCAAGGTCGGGTTCTAGGAGTGATGGCCTTTCCCTGGCCACCTGAGAGGAGGATCCAGGGTGAGTAGAAGTGAGGATGGCCTCAGGTTCCTCACATTCCCTCAGGGATTATATAAACCTTCCTCCAGCTGGGGCCCAAGGGTTTGGGAGGTGAATAAAGACCTGCCCTGACGGACACTTTGGGAGGGAGAGAGGCCCAGGCCAGTTGATTGAGGAACCAGATAGGGTGACCTCACATTGCCATCATATGCTCTCTCCTGACAATGGTACAGAAAATGTCAAGTGCATTTCACGTATCCAGCGATTGCAGTACGGGGAGGAATGGAATCTATCTTCTGGACCTTGCGAGCAGCTTCTGCCACGTCTTCTGATGCCAGGGGGAAAGGGCAAGGATCCAGTCTTGTGCCTGAAATGTCAGGGCCTTCCAAGTGGACATCAACACTGCTAGTACAAGGGGAACGAATCATCCACCAGCGATACAACAGCAACCGAAGAGCAGGCATTGCCTACTCAGACAGCTTCTCACTCACCAGCGAAGACCTCCAGAAGTGTAGGACTGCTTTCCAGGAAATCATCTTCACATTATTCCAGGAGCAGTTCCAGTCTCTCAAGACCGACTTGCAACAAGCTACAGAGGAGATAAAACAAGATGTGGTCCAGCTCGAAGAGCAAACAAAACAAAATGGCACTCCAAGAATTGACAGTAGAGGCCCAGAATAATGACAAGCTCCTTGAACATCTGGCCAGGATCATTTCAATGTCTTGAGAATCACTCACTGCGCTCAAATATTTGAATCAGGAACCAGACCGAGGATATAGTCGACAGCAAGCTAAAAGCCACAATTCAGAACCTCCTTCGAGACCTTTTGGTGGATGTTTGCCCAGATACCATCTGGATGAACAGACTCCACAGAGTTGGTCCGTGAAGGAAAGATCTCCACGCTAGGCTGATAGATGTTTTGGACGTCCTCTCATCCTACCCACAGACAGAACCCATCCTCAGTGGCCAGAAGCTGTGGAGCCCCTCGAATAAAGGCTTGGAGGTACAGTTGTTCAAGGACATTGCCCTGTCCACCCTTCAAAAAAGGAGGGAAATCGGCCCCATGCTCAGAGAGCTTAACAAGAAAAAGATAAGATATTGCTAGGCATTCCCTTTTGGCCTCCTATTTACCGGGGGGTGGGGGCGGGAGGGAGGGAGGATCTCAGCAGCCTATAACTACAACAAAGGACGGTATGAACCTGTTATAACTTGAGGACGAACCTGTGAATGACGTTGCTTCACCAACAAAGCGGCCCACTTTGAGCAGAAAACCGTGGAAGTGGTCCTGGTTCCCAACAGGTCCCGGGAGATGGGAAGGAAATCTACTTCAACCCAACTCCTCATAGGATGCAACTAGCCGTCCTTCCCAGAAATGGTCGACTGTAGGGGTAGTCCCATCTTTCCAGACCAGGACTTTGAGGTTGGTGGGTCTTCAAGCACTTCTCAAAGACTAATCAGACAGCATCATCATTAAAGGATCAGCCTCATGAGGCAGTAGCTCCATGTGCAAACTGGCCGCGCTGCGACTGGAGCAGAGGTCTGGGAAACTCACTACTTGGTGTCGGCCAAAGAGCCTTAGTGCGCTCTCGCAGGTATAAGGGCTATATAGGTCAGTATTCAGGTTCTAGGCACTCTGAACCCTCGGGTGCTTTGACCATGGCCCCTATGTTCATTTCTTTTTGTTTATTGTTCACATTTCAATTGACTTTAGTGAATTTAATCATTCGGCACAAACATTCAATTAATGCAAGTGCTAAATATACCTTAGTTGGAGTTGCATGTGAAAGACCTTGCCGTTAGAGGTAAAATTAATATGTTTTTGAATATTACATGAGCGCAGTGATGTGAGAAAAGAGATGGAATAGTGACCTATGTAAGGGTTGAGTAGTTTTAAATACTTTTTATGATTATGGAAATACTTGTCGAATAGAGCGTACATGTGTATGATTAAACTGTCGGAAATCACTGGGGTCCTGCCCATTGTGATTAACACTCAACCTACAGAAGGCGTAGAGTAATGAGTATGGTATGAAATCCATAGTGAGAATGATGGTGCTGAATTTGCCGTAGGAGTAAGGCATTCAGGAGTAATGTTAATACATGGTGATTACAAGAATACCTAATGTTTTGTTGAAATCTTGATTTTCATGTAATACAGCAGTGTGGTTTGAACCTGGGAATATGTATAAGTGATTACGCTAACAGTTGTATGAGTCACTGTCATGCTCTATAACAGTTTGTGGCAACCTCTAATTAGGCATATGAGTATCTAGCTTTATTTATGGGCTTGTTATGCCACAGTAATCCTTATGGGGAAACCAGTAACATTATTTATAGTAAATGCACAATTCTTGCTTCCAAGGGAAGATCGAATTACTTTGGTTGTAAGCTACGTTACGTTAAATTATTAAAGTAGATCTCATTGACTGAATTACTGCAAAAGGTGTGATGATGGCAAATTATGTTGGCAGGAAATACATTGGGGAAGTAGTAAAACAAGAATACAATTTTGTGACATTCCAAATGCTATGGTTAACAGTAAACTTGTTTAAAAGCAACGAGATCAGCGACAAACTTATTATATGGAAATTATGGTGTTAACGTCGGCCGTTGACATGGCTAACTAGCACAATGTATGTGTATGCTCCACACTAGTGAGAATGGAGATAGTATACTAATAGTGTGTTGATTGACTGACCAGAAAAATCAATGGTTTGGATTTCTTAATCTGATTTATTGAATTACCAGAGCGTGAAAAAGCAATGTAACATCAAGCCAATCGGAACACGGTCCACGTGTGAAAATGTGTTGGCTTACACTTTTGATTGCGGACTATTAAGGATGAGGTGTTAGCATGTCTAAGGGTGCGCATTAGTAGTTTTATGGTTTGTGAAGTGTGGGCCATGTTTGACTCAGTTTTCAAAAGCACTATCGACTTTTGGCTTGCAGTGTCGCGATTCATGTAATTATGCAAGGTGGTGAAAACTAATTCAGATAACAATATGTTTGAAAAATTATTTGTGTTTAAATGCTTAACATCTGCTCAATAATGTCGTTTTGTAAAAGCACTATTGGGATGATAATTTATCCCTTCTGTTTTTTCTTTGCCTTTTTTTGGCTTTGTCCCGTTTTCTCCTTTTCTCATCCAATTGCTTTGATATTCCTTATGGGCATATAATAATTTCATTAAAAATAATGTGTATATTGGTGCAACTGTATGTGGAATTTACGGCAATTGACTATGTGGTGTTATTATTCATCATTTTGTATTTGTAATCTACTTTATTGGTAACCAATTTACAACTCACATTGTTGGTTGACAATTGTGTATCATGCATTGTTGGAAACACATTTGTGATACAGCCACGAGGAAAGCCGAAAAGTGGCTGAAACACGTGTTGGCTGTTTTAGATCCTGAATAATAGATGAATATTGTTAAGATGGATTTCTGAACTCTGACCTGGAGGGGCAGGGGTTCAGAAGGCCAACCTAGTTTCTTGGAACAGGGTAACATCTGGACAAGCCAGACCAATCAGGGTAGCTATGGCAGGCGGTCAAGACTAGGTCTCAAGAGGGTTGAGGGTGACTGAAAGACCTCAATGCGCACACAAAGCAAGGACACTTACAAATTACTCCAGACAGGTGTTATATTAAAAATATAGACACATTTATTACAAGGCCTTTGTAATATAGACCATAGCAAACAATCACAATAATACTGAAGTAAACCAACACATCACAATCAACACGCTATATATACAAGACCAGAGGGGTCTAACTGATTAAGAAGCACGAAATATGTAGACCACCTAGATGGGGAGGAAAACAGGCAGTGCAAGTAATCTTTAGACCCAGTTCCACATCAGAATACACCTAACTAAGAGGCAGTCCAAGCCCTACGAAGAGAGGAGCCTTATGCTCAATAGTACATGCACGCGCTTGTGCCACTGGACAAAATAGGGTCTCTTCAAGGGTCGCTAGCAGCTCAGGAAGGTGGATAAGGTCGATGAAGAACAAGTCCCCACTATTGAAGCAGGACCTCCACTTGCGGGCAGAGACAGGTTGAGAGTGCGGGATGGAGTCGCTATTTTGCAATAGCGGTGGAAAGGAAAGGGGCTCTCAGGGGCCACTTCCTGTGTAAAAATGGGCTCCTGCGCTAGGGGCCACCAGTGGGGGTATGGACTACTCACCGGTCCCCGACGCAGGCAGACTCCGACTTCACCAGTACGGTCCACTTCGCTGGCAGGTTTGAATGCGACAATCAGGACGTCTCGGCACTGTGTAGTTTCCGCGGTAGCAGGCTTCAGGGTCAAGGGGGCTCACAAGTGCAGCGAACTTGCACAGGTTGTTGCCACAGCAGGGCAACACAGTAACCGCGTTTACTCCGGTCCGGGCGCCCTCGTCTCACTTCAGACCTGGGAATGCCAAGTGTACGAAATTCGATGTGAGGGTGCCGGGAACACAGAGCAAGCAGTATACCAAGTTTCGAGGGCTTACTCGAAACGGCGGCGGTGACAGAGCAAATGTCCTGCGTAAGCTGGTCAGCCCACTGGCTGGCCCAGGGACACTTCCGAAGAGGCTTACTTGCAGGGTTTGATGAAGGTGCCGAGAATAGTTAGTCCCACTATTCCAATGGGGCGAAGCGCTTTCGCAGACCTTCTATGACTATCAGATGCAGAGGGGTCTCGCAGGACGACAGCGGGTTCAGGGTGCCAAACCTTCCAGCGGGTCACCAGCGGTTCCTCGACTCGGCTTCTTGTTGCAGGATACTTGGCTCCTTATCCTTTGTTCGTGTGAATTTAGGAGATCGACATGGTAGTGGTGTTTTGAGCCTCCTCTTATCCAAAGTTCCCTTCGCGCCAACACGGAGAGGACCCAATGGAAGATCTGCTCACAAACACTCACTCCATACGTGGACCAATCACGGACCGCGGTGGTCCCAGGCATTCAGGACACTCCAGACTCTCTGGCACCCAGGATATGTATTGGGAACAGACATCCCAGCCCACATCCTGGAGGCACACACAAGGCATGCAGAAGCCTGCGAAAGCTTTGGGGTTTCGCGGGAAAGTGCATTACCAAATAAGGACTGACCCGGGTCGGCTCGACCTGGGGAATGTGAAGGGGCAAGATGGCCAAAGGACAGGACAAAGAACCTTGTGGCATGGCCATTTTGGAGCCAGGCCACCTATTTGTGCCAAACGTGGGTAACATGGAAAGAAAGGGTTCAAAACATAAGATAAACTATAGCTGCCACCAGTCCTGTCCGTGACACATCTGCACAGTTCATAAAAAGTCCAGCGAGAGTTTCTAGGGCCTTTGGAATGACTGGAGACCCAAGGGTGAGGTAAAGTAAGTTACATTGCACTCTTGTTGCATGTTGCACAGAAGCTGCAACATGAGGAAAGGACTAAGGGAAACGAAGTCTCCCAGTACTGACTGTCTTAAGGGCATGTCAGTTTCCCCATAAAAAGTGAGCGAAAGCCCTGAGGAGTGCGGCTGAGGGCTGCGCTTCTCTGGCAAAGGTTAGATCAGGGTGTAGAACAGCAGCAAAAAGTTTGGGGGTTGACACATGAGGGAAAATTACATTCGAATATGAAATCTTTCCTAACAAATATAAAGATTTTCTTGTTGAAAAGCATAAAAGTATTGGAGTGACTTTTACTATTGATCCAAGCACCTTTAGGAGAGGTGCAGGTAGCCCGTTTTTTATTTATTTAAATGTATTAAGTGTTCAATGTTATGTATATATTTTTGGGATAGAGGGAGAGGGATGGATTAGGGCAGAAGTCCAGGAAACTTTACATGACGTTCTCTTCCCACACATACACCCACAGCTTTTACACCCCTGTCCACGGTACCTATAGCGAGGGGTACCTTGCTGTTCTTGACGGATCAAAAATATACTTCCTATTAAAACACAATTCCTAATATTAAAACAGACCATTCGTTTAAATTCCCCTACGTAGAGGAAGAAAGTTGATCGCTTCCTCCAGGGCAGAGGTGCAGACATACTGGCGTTACAAGAAACACATTGGTAGGACAGACCAAGCTAAACTTTACTTTACTGTATGCTTATAAAGTGCCAAAGCCTTCAGGCATCCAGTGAGGCTTAGAAGCTTTCTCCAAGGAACATCCGGACCAAGACCAGCAGAGTCCTCATGTCCTTTAGGAGTGGACTCACTTTATGGATTCTGGAGATCAGGTAGGACAAATAAGGGCGATAGTTATTTGTAAACATAATTCAGGAAACATCTCGACTTACCCTGGCAACAATTTACACCCCCAACACAGTCCAAGACGGCTTTCTTCGTTCTGCACCATCCATGCTGAGCAACTTCATGACAGAGGATATTATTTTAAGGGGGGATTTTAATTTGGCCTGGTCCCCAACTTTGGACAGAAGTAATGGTGGGGCCTCTTAGGGACAGTGCGTCTTCCAAGACTCTATGACTCATGATAGAAAGGCTAACCCCATGAGGGATGCTTGGAGGGAGGATCACAGCCAGAAGAGAGGGTTAACATTTTACTTCAATGTCCATAGGACGTATTTGAGAACCGATTATATATCTATAGGTACTCCTCTGCTTGGAAGATTGGGGAATGTGGGAATTGGATCGGTTCTCCATATCTTACCATGCTGCAGTGGTAGCAAAGCCAGGTCTCCCGTCTGTAAGGAATGGGGCATGATAGTGGAATTTTCCTGCGGAGCTCACTAAGAACTCATATTCACTAAAATAGAGAAGGCAATAAAGTAGTATTTTATAAACTAATCAACGTCTCATTTCTCAGAAAGGATGACCTGGGACACTTTTAAGTTGGTCATGAGAGGAGAACTGATCACTCTAAAAGCCACAGGAACGAACAACTAGGGATACCTGCCTGCCTTAATGTTGGAGGAGCAGGAGCCCCTCGACTGCTGGAGCAGTCCCCTTACCACCAGGAGGACCTGGGCATCACCCGGATGCAAGGTAGGGGGCCACGGGCACTAAGCCCAATAATCCGGAGCCGATCCTGCACCAATAGTGCACTTTGACACGGTTCCATGCCACACGCCTGTTTTTTCCGACGTCTGCAACCGGATCTCCGGCCCCGCATCGGAGTGCAGTTCTGGCTTGATTCTGCTGTTTTATTTGCATCTCATCCCGAGCCACCATTGTTCGCCACGAGGCCCCTGCCATTTCAAGATGGCCGCATGTTCTTCGTCTCTGTTTTCGAGTTAGCCTTGGACTTGGCTAAGAACAGCCCCCTCGCCTGATTGGTCGCCCTCTGCCTTAATCTGCCAATCCGGCGCCGGCAGGCTACAAGCCGGCCCACCCCTAAGGCACACACCATAAGGCTCCCTGTCCTGAGCCGGACAGAGCCCAGGGCTATATTCCATGCCGGACCGCTTCCAGGATCCATTCTCCAGCCCTCGCTTCGAGAGTATGACTTGGTAAGTCACTTTGGGCATGAAACCATCACTTCCACTGACTACATACTATGAGCGACCCGTTTTGTATCATCTCTGGCTGCACGTACAATCTCTCGTACATGCACCTCTTGTAACGGGTGATCGCCAGCTATCTTTACTTCCTGGTTTGCCCTGACCGTGCCTCGCTACACGCATCGAGCCACTGACACTCTTGTGCGCATTCCGATCCCCGACATATAATCCCGGCACTGAGCTTCATCTTCCCCGCTTCTTCACACTGTGTTCCTTGTTATCCGACGGTAGCCGTTTGCCATGTAACCTTGTTCCCTCTCTTAGCGTTTAGCCTGTTATCTAGCCTTAGGCTGATGCCCGTGTTCAGGCTATGCAGACCTGGTGTGAATCTAGGACGCCTTGCCTTTGCTGCTCACTGTGTTACATCTACCATTGCATTTACCTGGCCGCACTCTGCATGGCCCAGCCTCTTGTTCTAACAATCTGACCTCAGCCGGTACATTCTGCACTGCATTACCTGATGCGCTTGATATCTGAATCTAGCTAAACTATATATTGCACCGCATTCCCCGATGTGCTTGATATTTGAATCTAGCTGCGCCGTATTTTGCACTGCTTTCCCTGATGTGCTTGATATGTGAATTTAGCTGCGCTGTATTCTGCACTCTTTTAACTTGATAGGCCGACATATGCTAACATTTCATTGTGCTGCCCAGGTCACTATATGACTGATGTTATTTAGTCAAATCTAGGCACTTGTATTCATTGTGCCGCTCTGGTCACTGATACCACAGTCCTATCCAATGAGACCTAATCTTGACCCCATGTGAACAATTTCCAAGGTATTTTACCCAGGTACCTAGTACTACCATCATGCACGTCAGCATGCTCCTTCTCCTATACTACATTCTAGCCCTACCGGCTGCCCCAGTCACTCAGTTACCTACTGCAACAACCTTCCCCCTTTGGGCTAAACCTGTTCAGCTACCTAATAGTCTGGCCTGCCCCCACCTACACCAATAGGCATTGCCCACTATGACTCCTATAATGAGCCCTGCAGCAACCAACGTAGGTTTACACTACCCAAGTAACCATTTTAACCAATACCTCAATGACCCAGCTTTGTGGCTGGAACACTTCGCCAGGAAACCCACACCTAACCAACCGTGCCTCCTCTTTCTCAGAAACAAGAGATTAGGCACTAGACTCCACTTACGACACTCCGGCAACAACGCTACCAAGCAAACCTCACATACACCACCTGGCTCACCCTCACCCCCCGCTACATGCAAATCCACTACCCCAGGGGTTAAACTGCCTGTGTTTAAGGGCGCCCTTATCAATGCTAGATCTCTCCCAGCTCGCGCTTTAGACATTGCTGACCTCATCACCACATCTGACCTCGACTTCATCGCTATATCTGAAACTTGGCTACATGCCGCATCTGGCCCCTCACTATCCTTGGCCTTACCACCTGACTACGGCATCACGCGATGTGACCGCACCACTGCCCAATCCAGAGGCGGTGGCGTGGCCTTTATCCATAAAAACTCCCTCGATCTAAGAGTGGTATCTGACATCAAACTTGAATCAGCTGAGTCGCTGTCAGTCAAACTATCACTTACGCCTAACCAAACGGCCACCCTCCACCTCATCTATAGGCCCTCAGGTCCAGCAACGACCTTTGTCGGTGAAATATCCACCCTCCTCCTTCACAAAACTAAAACTAATTCACAAACAATCATCCTAGGCGACCTTAACTTAGGTCTTGGTGACCCAAAAGATCCTGTGGCACTACATCTGGAGAATGTTCTAACTGACCTCGGCCTCACCGTGTACATCCAAGAACCAACCCATATCAAAGGCAGGACACTTGACTGGTTAGCCGGCTCTAACTGCAATATCAAGGTTCTTGACAATACCCCTTGCTTATGGTCCGACCATCACATCATAACTTTCAATATTGAAGCAACTCCGCGAGCCTTGACTCCCTAATAGGAGTAAAAAGGACATAACTAAGGAGAAACTCCTCCCACTGTTACTCCCACCCCTCAATCCGGCCACCAATACCTGCTCTGATCCCACCTCCTAGCAGACATTTACAACCAAACTATGCTTACGGCTATGGACTCTATAGCTTCCATCAAACTGAGGAAGGCCAAACCACGAGCACATCTTAATTCATGGTTTACCCCACAGTTAAGAATACTCAGCAAAGTTAAACGCTCTGCTGAAAATTGTTGGAAAAGCCACCCTTCTGACGAGCATAAAGACGGCTTCCTTCCTGCCTCACTCACCTACAAAAATGCTATTACTGCAAAAAAAGAGTCTCTTAATAACCGTATTCTGCAAGCTGATTCGAAATTCGAATACCAAGGAACTCCTCAGAATCTTAAAAGAGCTTGAAAGTCCAACATCCCCCCCAGACACCTGCACGAAAGACAGTAAATGGTGCGCCAACATTCAAGCAGCCTTACTCAATAAAATCTCCACACTACAATCTAAAATCAAAAATAAGCAGGATAGTCTGAAGCTCGACAACTGCTCACTCTCCCCTGATAGGGCCCCCCGCTAGCCACTGCCAACTCCAAACCATTTGCTAACACCAAAACATTTGCCTTCTCACCGCTCACCATTACTGAGGTAGAGAATATCATCCTGAGAATTAAACCATCCAACTGCCAAGGTGACCCTTGCCCAGCTCCTATCATTAAGGACTCTGCACATGATTTGGGCCCATTCATCACAGCCTTCATCAACTCCTCCTTTAAAACAGGTACTGTCCCGGACAACCTGAAGGACGCTTGGGTGATCCAAGACACTTTGCACTAAAGAAAAATAATATTGCCCAACTTAAGGTGGTAATCTTGGAGATTGTAAAGAAAGCTCAAAAAGGTGGGAACCATATCAAGCGCATGAATCAGAGGGAAATCTTCTGGATTGAAAAATGGAACAGCCTAACACCGCATGGGATGAACGAAGACTATAGTTTAGCTCCATTTCTATAGATTGTTATAAGCTCTTTAATAGGGATACAAACAAATAACCTCCAATAAAACATTAAGGGAGTTGACCCCCCCCCATGAATCATCTGAGGTGTACAAAATATCTAACACAAGGGCTTGGATTGAATGTTTTGCTTCTGTAAAACGTGTTTATCATGTACCCAGAAAAATGCAATGTTAACAAAAATATAGAATGTGAGCATGTTCTTTTTAAAATAATAAACAGCTGGATACCCAATGCCATTCCCTCCAGGGGACCTTTATACATGAGAACCTGTGTAGGGAGAGGATACCACGACATCAAATGCCCGAGTCCATTCACTTTAGGGGATCTCAATACATGAGAATCCGGGTAGGGGGAAGATACCATGACGCTAAGTGCCTAAATTTTACTAATTTTAGGTGACAACATAAGTTCCATACACCGACTTCCCGAAATGGAGATGTGAATATATCACAATAATCAGAAGATGATTCACCCACATCAATAGATTGTACTTACCTGCATAATCAGGAAGTCATCTACATCACACGTTGACATTGTAATCATAGTGACATCATGTTCTACGTGATGATGTCACAGCATAAATAACATCCATTTTGAACGTCAATTACGAAGAACAGCGAGGAAGGCAGTACCAACTCCTGGAGCTTTGTTTTTTCCATACTAAGGTAAGATTGATACACTAAGTAATCTGACCAGCTCTAAGCACTTTGCCCAATTATTGGAATACACTTGGCAGATAAGAATATAGAGCCCACGAAGGAACAGGGACCCAGAGCTTCCACAGCAGTAGGGCTGTATAACTAACACTATTCAGCAATGTAGGTCGCTAAGTAGATTAGTACTAACTATAATCAAAAAACGCACCATAACCCTCAGGTGACGTTATCTTAACCACCTATTAAAACACATGCACATGTGTTTTTCAGATACAACTTGGATTCTTATCCGACCTAGAAACCTCTACACCACAGAACTTTCCCGGCAGCCTCACAGTCACATTTTCCAACTTATGAAGTGGCAATACATGATAAGAAACCACAGGTAAATTTAAATGCACGCTATGTATGACATCGGCTATTCTATTCCCTCTACTGTGCATAAACCCTATTCTATAATTCAGGACGAATTCCCCTATTTTAATTTAGCCTTTTCTCAATTTTTTAGGTTGTATTTTAATTGTGAATCTATACAACCCCTTGTTGACATTGAAAAGACCTCTAATCTTTAGGAAGATCAAATTAAAACATCGGACATCCAGGTGATTATTACTATTTTTACGATGATCAAAAACAACAAGACAGAAACTGATTATAACATAAGATTTGAATATCGTATTATATATTGTAGGTGAAAAAGAAAAAGAAAGTAAAGAGGGCAAACAACTCTTGAAGGGGACAAAACCAACCCCGAAACGCGTAGAGTAATATGTTAACACTTTCGATGTAAAATATTTGGCATAAGGCAATTCTCCACAGAATTGAGGAAAGTGTGATAAACATATTGTGTGCCCACGAAGATTATTGCGCCAAAATTAAGTGTGACTTAAAAATATGTATGTACATGCTGTAAAAGCAATGTTAGAATCGCATTAACAGAAATGCTGGATATCTAATGAATTCAAATGCTAAATTTGTTGCCTATGACTTATAGAGTAATTAAATTGATGGTCATCATTTTGACATAATCAGTGTCTTAAGCCGTTTTTTCTCAAAAGTCCATTATTAATATTGACAAAATTATTGATTGTTTTTACAATTTATCGGGTGTGCAGGGGACAGGAGGGCTCCACAAAAGTGTGGACATCTGTTGGTTCTACATAGGTTAACACAACCCAGTGTCAAGGTTGTTATTCTCCCTGGCCCCCCATTAATCTCTTACCTACTCCTGAAATAACTGAACACATAGGTGTGCGCTAGGCCATACGTATACTGGACTCACGTGAGGACAATCAGTCAAGCGCCCACCTAAGGGCCTATCAGGGGGACTGTGGGCTAATTGGATCTGTTGCAAACCACGCAAGCCGAGAAAGTGCTATTGTATACCAAACATCAGTATTAAATCTAAGCCAATAGAGCCAACACATTATTAGCCAGAGCACTTCGGTACCAAAGCTGCCCCAAAATAATCACAGTTCTACACAATGGCAATAAGATTATGAACACAGATAATATAATTAGCTAATTTATCAAGAGTTATAAGAACCCATATACCTCCGAAAATCAGAAATCTTGGCTAACTGAATAGATCCATTGTTCCCGTCCTTGATTCAACCTTACTAATTGGGCTAGGTAGGAAACTGCCAAACCTTGGCCAACATTAGGAGGGTAGTCCACTTTACGGAAAACGCAGGGATTACAAATATTCCGTTGGTTCGCAGACGCAGAAAAGGCATTCGATCGTGTGGAGTGGTCCTTTCTGTTTGTGATACTCTGCGCTATGGGTTTCGGGAATCTATTCCTCCAAATGCTGAATGCAAATTACAACGCCCCCTCCATCTGCCTAGCTATCAATGAATCCCTCTCAAGTAAAATCACTTGAGGTACTATGCAGGGGTGTCCCCAAACCCCCCTCCTTTTTGCAATCTTCCAGGAACCGTTCTTACATCGACTAAGCTCAAGTGAGGAGGCAAAAGGCATTCCATTAGGGGGAGAAGAGCTTAAGGTCTCCGCTTTCGCCGATGACCTTCTCCTGTCTGACGACTCCCAAAAGCGGTTCAAAAGGAACTAAACAGTTAGGTTAGTTACAGGCTTAAAGGTCAACACAGACACATCTGAAATACTCAACTTAACACTAAAGGAACATTAGCGACAAGGTGTCCAGAGGACGTAGCCTTTTACATGGGCCAAAGAGGGCATTAAACACCTGGGAGTTACACTCACTTCTTTACTAGAGAAACTGTATGGAGCTAACTTTCCTGACCTTTTACACACAATTAAGTGAGATCTCCTTATATGGGGACCTCTCTTCAACTCATGGTTGGCCAGGATAGTCACTTCAAGATTCACTAAGAAACCTCTTCATCTTTTTAATATGCCACTATGCAATTGATTCAACACTTCCTTAAATAAAGGCAAAGTCACAGACGGCTGGTAACAAGTTGTGGTCTGTCCATTGAACAAATCTAATCTTAATCCAACTAAACCCAGTAATTACCGTCCTACACCACAGCTGCCATTCTTAGCTAAGCAGTGTTATAAAATTGCGATACAACAGTTACAGGCCTTTGTGAAGTCTCATGAACTAGTTGATCCAGCTCAATTGGTCCTTCACCCTACTGGGAACACCAAACTGATCAACATCAGCATGCTGGCCCAGCTCAGAGGTGAGGTGGATGGTTGAGAAGCGGTTGCCTTGGGACTTTTCAATCTTTCAGCAGTGTTAAACACAGTTGAGCTCCTCCTTTCACAACTTAATTTTATGAGCTGTAGAGGCAATGTTCTTTCTTGGATAAAGTACTTCCTCTCAGGTTGATCGGAATCTGAAGTTAGGTTCATACTACTATGTATATGTTGGCCCGTTGGCTGATTTCATCATGAGAAGTGGTGCAAATGACTAAGGCACCACTTTTGAAAGCGGGGAGTAAACGCAACATGTCTTGCTCTCTGTGCTAAGGTAAGCTAATGCTTTACATCGCACCTTCATCGTCTGCTTTTTCTTTGCTTTCAACACAAAATCTTTTTGGCTTGAGTTTGGTAACAGTATATATTTAGGTCTTCTATTCTTTCTTGCAATGAAATCACTAAGAATACAAAACGCAGCTTGCAGGTTTCTTTGGCTTGCCTCATTGGCTTAATTGAGACATCAAATGCTATTTAAATATCTATGACTGGTTCATACAGCCTTATTTGGAGACCATCCCTCTGCACTAGCTGACAAAATTTAACACTATTGTCCAAAGGGAATATTACGACCCCAAATGAGTGAAGTTTGTTTGTACCTCCATTTCACAAAAGTTATCAGGGCAGCTCCTTTTCAGTTATAAGTCCCACAGTGTTGAATTGTCTGGCTAAACAACAGACGAGCAAGGTTTTCTCTGTTTTAGGGCAAAATTGAAAAATAAAATCACATTTAATTTGTCTTAATCTGCCCCTTTCACCTTTCAGTCCTGGTTCCCTGATCTGTAATCACTGTTCAATAGCATCAAGATGCCCCAGGGCAAATGTTTGTGCTTTATAAAACTCAAACATATGTGAGTGAGGTAAGTAAGTGAGAAAGAATGTTAAAAGTGAATGAGGAAAGAAAAAAGAATGCTAGAGAGAACAAGAGGAGGTTAGGGAAGGGGGAAATGTAGACAGGGGAGCATTCAGTGAAACAGGAAGAGACAGACAGACAGGGGAGATTTGCAACTGGAGATAGGGGAGAAATGTGCACAGTGTATGCAGAAGGCTGCAAGAGCAAGTAGCAACCAGATATAAAGAGGAGCATTTGAAAGATTACATCCATGACATTTTAAACAATCAATTCCAATTGGATCATAAAAATCCCTTTACTCAATTAACCACAGTCAGTCTCAAAGTTCAAATGTTTGAAGTGTGAACTGTGCTCCATATATGTAGTTTGTGACATGGGCATACATAAATATGGACTATAAATTGGTTTAATGAACTGGACATGGTACCCAAATTAATGTTTTGCTTTTCATGTATGGCAATAATGTAAGCCTGATTTTTTTAAACAATGGCCATAAGTACTTAATTTGCTCACATGGAAAGGTCAGCATGCAGTCGCATGCCTCATGAGTTTACATGGGGCCTAACAGTCAGAGTTGCTAGAGCCAGAGAATGCTCGTCCTAGAGTTCACAACTCTGGGGTGTGGTAATCAGCATAGGGATCAGCAACCTTGTCCTACGTTTATTTATATCATTTGTACAGCACGCTAAGACCGGGGGCATCAAGGCCCCGGTGCAGGGTACATACATACATTTGCTTAGATAGTAAACAATGCTTGTAGTGGATACATAAACTTGTAACATTGTTATAGATAGTGGCCGTTTGGCGATGAGGTGGTTGGGTAACAGAACACATTGGTGGCTAGGCTCAGAGAGTTTATGTGTGCCCTCTAAGTTGCAAGCCTGAGGTAAAGAGCCACGTTTTCAAGTGCTTGCGGAAGTGTTCAACGGTGGACTTGAACGTTGGTTCAAGACCTACCTCACCAATGGACAGCAATTTGTTCAGATGTCCTCTAGATCGCCAATGCTACCCCTCACCTGTGCAGTCCTGCAGGGTCCCATCCTCTCCCGAGATCTACAATCTATACTTGGAGCCGCTGGGAGTCCTCCTAGCTACACACAACATGCACCAATACGCAGAAGACACACAGCTATACCTCAAGATTGACTCCATCAAGGACATCCATAGGCTCTAAACCTGCATCTTGCTGATCCAGTCTTGGATGTCCAGTGAATACTTAGAGATCAACCACTCCAAGAACAAATTCCTACTCCTCACCAACAACATTGAACATACAGAACTGGCTATCAATGATTAACTCTGAGGGCTTCGCACGTGAGCTCACATCCTCCGCCAATTCCTCAGGTTCCGAATCGACAAACACCTCTCCTTCAAGACATGCATAGCTAAGAAAACTCAGACGGCTTGTTATCAGCTCTCCCTCCTGTGAAAAGTCAAGCCCTTTCTCCCTCCGGACAGCTTAAGATCCACTGTTCAAGCACTGGTCCTATCCCATCTGGATGAAGGCAATGCACTCCTCGAACGCCTCCCATTGTTCTCCCTTTTGACCCTGAGAAGTGTCCTACATGTGGCTGCATGCCTCATCAAAGGTCTACGCAGATAAGACCACATCACGCCGGCCCTCATCGATTTTCACTGGCTCCAACTGCATGCACAAATCACCTTCAATTCTTGCTGCATCATCTATAAGGCAGTCACCCTCAAGTAACCCAGCTACCTTGCAGAGAAACTCAGCATATCTGGCGGATAGCACAACACCAGAAGCCAGGACAAGTGCAGATTTGAAATCCGCTGGTGCAAAAAGGAAAGGACGAGAAAACAAGCCTTCTCTGCCTATGCCCCAAGACTATGCAACCTCCCCCCTGTCAGCATTAGGCTCGCCCCCACACTCCTATTATTCAGAAAAGAAATCAAGACCCACCTATTCAAGGAATTTCTCTGCCTCAACACCTAGGCAATCACAACCCCCTCCCTTGCGCCATCTGACTCGCTAGACACGGCCCGCCCTTCTCCTCCCCGACACAGCTGTACCCCTCTGTATCCCACTGCTGCTGTATATCTGTTCTGTAATTACCTCTGAAAATCTCTCCATTATGAATCTGTACTGTTGCATACCTCTGTAAAGCGCTCCATTATGTATCTTTTACCAAATGTGCCCCAAGAAAACTGTCATTGGATATGCCTGTGTTTTTAACACAATGGTATATCATTCTATCTTTTATTTTGACGCCCAAAGGCAGCTTGTTGATCTATCCTGTTTTTGCAAGATGCAAATTGTTATTTTGCATGCTTCTTTGTTTAACATTGACAGAGCAATAGAGTGAACCCCACTATTTTGCTTTTGTATTGAATGTTCTAGTTTGTTAAACTTTTTCACTCAAGGAACATGTGTCTTATAAAGTCAGAAGAAGATGAAAGAGAAAAAGAAAAAAAAAAAAGGGGAAAGGAAATGAACCCAAGAAGTCGGGGGGATCTTGGTGCTAAGCATGCATCCTTCGATAAACAGTTTGTTTTCAGAGTCTGGCATTACTTCATATCATTTATTGTGATTCAATGTTCAGTAGTTCCCAGAATCGTATGATCATAATTGTTAATGTCTTGACTTTTCCACTCAGAATTAGTGCCCATCTTTCAGTTGCGTCTAATGAGAGTGATGGAGACAACCATCTTGCGCTGAGCCCGTTTCTTTGTTCTTGGAGTGCGATACACTATGATCAGATGATATAATGTTTCTGGTTACCTGGGGTCTTCACAGAATCGGCAAAATGATAGTTCTTTGGGTATTTTCTCTATGTTTCGTAAGTGCTGCCGTGTTGGCTAGAGATTGAGCCATAGCCTCAGAAAGGTGTCTCTAATCTTGCGATATGGAATTTGGCGCAGGTATGCTGGAAGTTGGTGATAAGATCTGAGATCAGTATTGTGAGTCAGTGACAGTTTGTAGTTGGCGTTTATTGCAATAATTCTCAACCAATCATTTCTTTGCAACTTGATTTTCGCTTTTTGAGGTCGATTTACTAGCATCTCTAGTTGGTGTTACAGTGCAGTTTCCAGTGTTCTAGGACTGTCACTTTGGTTGCTTGAGATCGAGGTCGGAGTATATCTATTGAAGTTATTTTAGCTTGCACGTGGAGCTTTCTATACAGTGTCAGCGCATTCCAGTTCTTATTGCTTCCAATGAGAGTAGTCCTAGTTCATGACGGATTCTCAGAGCGGGAAATGCTGCAGGCAAGGACTAGGATTTTTCTCCATATCAATCCTAGCGTTATCCACATGTCGTTGGGAGCCTTGAACATTGTTTCTGCTCAATAGCTTAATATTGCCATAATTTTCTGAGTGTAAAACGTGACAACAGGTCGCAGGGAGTAAGCCCCATATTTCTTGTGGATTATCTTACCTTGGGGCGCCAGACAGCAAGCCTTCTTTTTTTATGTTTTCTATCCATGGAGCTTCCGTTTCAGATTGATTGATCTTCATACCTAGATATTTGAATTCTGTTACGGCTTCAAGTTTGGTTCCATCTAGGTAAATCGACTGGACGTGAATCCTTCCCTTTTGAGTAAGACTCATCGTTTTTGTTTTTTGGTCGATTGACCTTTGAAGTCCAATTTTTGTTTGATCGAGACAAACCAGATCGTCAGCAAATAGGCTGTGAGCAACCTTGGACTGGTTAAGAATAGGTGGATTCCCCAGGATCATAGCTTGATGTTCTGGTAGGTCCGAAGTGTAAAAATTGAAGAGGGTCGTCGCTAACAGGCTTGTAGATGTTCTCCGGGCAATTCCATGCTTTTAGTTTTTTTCCAGAGTTTACCTCTGTTTATGGCATCAAAGACGAGCTCTAGGTCAAAGAAAACTGTTTGTGCTTGGGCTGCTTCCAGCTTAAGAAGATTTAATATGAGTAGATTAATGCTGGTCCCAGTGTTTTTGACAAAGTCGGTTTATCTCAGATCTAGTCGCCCCACGTCATTTGACCATTTTACAAGGTCATGAAGGATCAGTGAGGCATACACTCTGCCTAGTGGGTACATTAGTTTTACATTAGGAACACTTGAACACCATCCAAAATTCAGTAAATGGACAATTTGACAGCCAATTTATAAAACACATATCTTTAACAAAACTTCTTTATTTGGAAAACCAAATACATTAACATATGGAACATAACCTAAAAGATGCAGTAAATATTTTAAAAAGCATCAAGTTTAACAACTTTAATATAACATTAACAGATGACGGCTGCCATTTTGGAAGTAAAAACGGCTGACAAATCCACCTGACAGTAGAAATTGAGCCAAAGAGTGCAAAAGGAGGTGTGGCTGGAAGGAAAATGGGTGGGAAAGGAAGGAAATTCCCATACATTTCATTTAGCAATGGGTGGACACAGCCAAACTACCATGTATCCATCCTCATATGCCAACCACATTGAAAAGCATTACAACAAACCTGCATCCAAAGCACCTGTTTCAAGCTCTCATGTTAAAGCTCTTATTTTAATGACAATAGTTTTGGCTTTATAGGTAGTGCTTTCAGCGCCACATAATAGCCAAAACTAAAAATGGCAAACGGAGAGAGGGGAGGGGCTTGCTGCCTGGGGGTACCATTTGTAGGAAAGGCGAGATGAAGTGTTCAAAGCTGCTTTAGAGGAAGTAAAGGATAGGATCACTAATCTTTACTTAAGGGGCAGGCATTAGGTCACTCAAAGGAACAATGACATTTTCACCAGTAGCAGGGGACCTTAGCCCACATGGTAGCTTTAGGGGAGCTTTTGGAAACCGAGGAGGCAGGAACTGAAGATGCAGAATAGATTTACAACAGCAAGCTCTATTTTCTGCCGAAAACAGAACATCCTACCACCAACTAGTAACAAATCTGTACTGCAAAAAGTTAAAGGGTAGCATGTACTGTAGCCAAACAGCAGACTCAAGAACGATGCATTGTCTGATGAGGGTACGAAAATATGGGAGTGCTTACGAATTGTGAGAAATACGAAAAGGAGCGAAGAAAAAAAGGAAGTAGACTCTTGCACAAGACGGGATGAACTAAGCGTGAATGATTTTATTCAGCATAAAATCGGTGCTCACATTAAGAGCGGGTATTTCTGCGAATAGGAGGGGAGCATTCGATTCTTAGGCTTTGCCTGTGACGCTGGTCACATTGTAGGAACCTGCTAGCATGTCCCATGACACTACATTTCTGAATGCCAAGTCTCTCGTGTGAGGATTATGACCAGCCAACGCCTGAATATTCTAGGATTGGACGTTTTTACACAAATAGCCAGAGGACGCTGAATTGCAAAATACTAAATATGTTTTCCTAGATTTTTTTCAAACAATAAAGGACACAAACTGGTCCATCAGACAAAGAGTGCACTTTTTGTCTGTTCACCTGTAGGACGAAATTGCCTTAACTTTATGAACAGGCCATATACATATTTTGGCTCTATGTATTTTGTCCCCACTCCACCCCGACCGTAAATTTTGTTTTTTTTACCTACAATTCTGAAAAGGAGAACTATCAGTGGTGAGACTTCAGTAAGAATGCATGAAAAATCATTGGAGAAACTGCTTTACAAGCAAAGTGTAAAATATCATAACCGTAATAATGTTTCCACAGCATTCTTCATGCATTATTGAGAGAGAGAGAGAGAGAGGCAGTACATATGAGGGATCTTCTCTCCCACGCTCCGTCATATGATTCAATCCTATGCAATGTTTTGCTTTGCAACAGCGTGCCATGCTGCATTATGGCTTTCAATGTTTGAAACATTCTGTTGGGCCCCTGATTTTAGGTCAAGTTTGCAACTTTTTTTGTTGCAAACAGCTCTTATCCTCGTACCCTCTTCCAGACACCCACGTGCCTTTACATGAGCACACAGCACCGGCCTCTAGTCACTCAAGGACTGAAATATAGCAAGTTCCCACGCACATCCTACACACTGACATCACACCAAATACTAACCATGTATACGCCCATGCAGGTCGAAAAGTGGTCTCAGAAGGCCTTGCAGCCTCAAGTAACCAGTCCTTCTGGGAACATCACCCCAAAACACACATCAACGTGCGTTGACACTTATGGGTAACAGTTTCGACGATCTAACTGCCATCACTACTTCAGCACCCCTCCCGCTATCCCACTAACTCCAAAACCACCTCACTGCTGCTCTTTCAGGACTCAAAGGCCAAGAAAGAATGCAAATGTCAATCTATAAGACCCAACAACAGAACATTCATGTGCTGCTAGAATCCGTCCTTGCAAAATAAAACGATCCGAACACTTTTCAAAAATGATTTTAAAACATTATAAATGGGTACAAATTAAAAGTTACAAACTACTGTCCAGGCATAATAAGTGACGCTCTTCTGCAATTATGCATATGCACAAAGCACACCATTTCTTACTCGGCAAGAGCTCATTATCACTAGAAAATGGCAAGTGGAGTGCACATTTTGAGTCCTGACATTATACTATTTTCAGAACAGCATCTTTGGAATTTTGATTCTGCTTCTAATAAGGTCAGGTGGCTTGTTTGCGTATAAATCTGGAAAGCATATCTATACTAAAAAAACACAGATAGATAACTTTCTCTTCAGCAGTTTTGCTTTGCTGGGATCATCGATAAGCCTTGAGAGAAACCAAAGAATAGGATTTTCTTGTGACTGCCCACAACCATGAGGGCACCTAAGGACCACCAGGAACCGTGGATTCTCAGACACAAACTGCATCTGTTCCTGATAATTTGTGCTGCATGAAGCTTTTATAATTTGCTCAGCTTCCATCTGGCACGTAACGTTCATAAAGCGTTACATGCTATTTGCTGCACCCACGGGCCTTGTGACTGCCCAGATACTGCTTTTTCTACGAATGTATGGCCATTCCAAAATGGCCACCCCACGCGCACTGGAGTGCTCCCTAACCTGCTGACCAGGCTGCTGCGGCTGCCGCATCCCCATTGGCCAGCACAAAGCTTTACCAGGCCAATCCCAAGCCGGCAGGTTCAGCCGGCCCTAGCCCCAAAGGCCCATACCTAAGGCCCTTTTGGCACCCCTGTTAGCGCACTGGAGCGCAAAGGCAAGTACCTTTCAGAATTTTCGCCCTACAAATATTGCTCGGTCATCTTTGCCTGTGCCCCACCTCTTCTAGGGACAACAAGGTACTGCTCACCCCCACCACCTTAAACAAATAACACTAGCATCTTTCACATAACACCCTTGTGCCTACCTTCTTGCCGCTCGCAAAGACATTCAAAGAAATTTGCTATGCTCGCCACCTACTGTAACCATTGGCTAATACCGACTGTGAAGTTTCTTACTGCCCACGCAACTGCTCTGTCAGTCTATGTGTAGTCACTACCTAAGGATTCACCTGTCCCATGCTGATATTAGACCTAATAATGCCATTTCATACTCTGCCTGGCCATAACCTATATACAAGTCATTACCCAATGCCGCGCTTGTCCCTTCTCCTAAATAAATCTTAGCAACCCTGGTATCCATGCTGATGATCTATATGACCCATAGCCATATGCAACCATCCGGACATACTGCCATTATTTACCTAGCCCATATGTGCCTTGCCATTGATTGCCGCATCTAGCTATATGTGTCTTGCCATTGATTGCCGCATTTAGCCCATATGTGTCTTGCCATTGATTGCCGCATTTAGCTCATATGTGTCTTGCCACTGATTGTCGCATTTAGCCCATATGTGCCTTGCCATTGATTGCCGCATTTAGCCCACAGGTGCCCTGCCATCTGATAGTTGCATTTAGCACACATGTGAAGTCGAGCTCCATGTTAATATGCGACTTACTACGCCTCTCCTAACCTAAAGTGACCCACGCTCTAGTATTGCCCAAGTATATACTTCCCTAATAGTGATACACCATGAGCATCATAACACTTTGCCCTTGGACTATCACTTGCCTACTGCTCTTAACCTGCCTAACATCCGATATCAGCCACCACCTCACTACTAAGAATCCCCAACACAACCTATCCTGTATAGCCACCTCCTTCTGCACCACCATGGGGCAAGCCATCCTCATCAGTGGACCCAGGACTGGATCTACTAGCGTACCTCTAAGCAGACCATGTAACCCACCCTCCAGAAACTCTAGACTTCGAGCAAGACTCACGAGACTACATGAGCCTTTAACTAGATCCATCCCGGTCACCAACAAAAGAACCACTATTCAACAAGCTAGCACTGCTAATAGTAAAACTAAGACACCTCTAAACTCCTCTACCAAAACTAAACAAACTAAAATCACTACTGCAGCCCTTCTGCTCAAAGGCGGACTAATAAATGCCAGATACCTAACGGCGCATGCCACCGACATTTGTGAACTTATACTGTCTAATAACCTGGACTTCCTCGCCATCACAGAGACCTGGCTACATGAGGCAGCTGGACCTCTATTATCTCTAGCAATCCCAGATGGCTACACCATTCTGAGACAAGATAGAAATAACATGCAAGGTGGTGGCATTGCCATCATTGCCAAAATCAGCCTAAACATGAGAACTATCTCCATTCCAGACTCAAACTCTTGCGAAGTGTGCGCTATCAAACTCCCACTTCACAACTCCCAAACCCTATCTACCTTATTTATAGCCCCCCCCCCCGGTGCTGTGGGACATTCGAAGATGATATCATCTACCAATCTCAAAACCTCCACACAACTACTCATTCTTGGAGACTAATCTAGGCTATAATGACCTATCAGACAAACATGCATTTAATGTGGCTAATACCCTCACTGAATTAGAACTAACCCAAAAAATTGTGGAACCTATCCATAATAGTGGGAGAACTCTCGATTGGTTAGCAGACTACAACTGCTCTGCCTCAATCACCTCCATCTCCCCCACAGTTATGGACGGACCACTACTTGGTAACCTATGATTTATCCACCACTAGTCCACTCCCACCTGCAGTCAATATGGCCCCCTCATGCCCTACCAGGTACAAAAAAAGTATCACTAAGGATAAAGTAATTCCTGCTATTCTACCCATCCTAAACCAACTCGAACATCTAGACCCAGAGATGCTTGTTGAAGAATATAACAAAATTATACAAACTACTCTTGACAATATAGCCCCTCAAACTCCACGCAAACCTAAAACCCACCTTAATAAATGGTTTACCCCTGAACTGAAAGATCTCTGTCAACTTAAAAGAAGTTGCGAATCCACTTGGAGACTTACCCCATCAGAAGACCATAAAAACAAACTCATAGAAATCTCCTCACAATAAAAGAATGAATTATCCTGGCCAAACGCAACTCATATAATAAGCGCATCTCTACGGCCAACGCAAGTATGAGGGAGCCTGTTTTCCATCCTAAAGGAATTAGAGTCGCCTACTCCCATTCCAGACATATGTACAAAAGACAAAGCCTGGTGCACAGAGATTCAACAAGCACTGGCCAACAAAATTACCATGCTCCAAAAGAAAATAGCGGCTAATAAAGCAACACTTAACCACCAAAATCCATCGACAACCCACCTTCTATAGAGCAAAACATAACTACCCAATTCAGATTTTTAAAAACATCTATCCGGGAGGTGGAGAAAGTCATCCTCTCTCTTAAGCCTTCCGACTGCCAAGGCGACTTGTGCCCTGCACAACTTATAAAAGATGCCGCTAGAGAACTTTCCCCGTTCATAGCTAAACTCGTAAATGCCTCATTCACCTCAGGCATTGTGCCCTCCAACCTGAAACAATCATGGGTATTGCCGTTGCTAAAACAACAATCCCTAGACCCACTCATCCCTACTAACTACCGCCCCATTACGACAGTCCCCTTCTTGTTAAAAATGTTTGACAAAATTGCATATACCCAAATCCAAAAAGTCCTAGAATAGCACAAGCTCCTAGGAGCAAGGCAGTCTGGCTTCCGTCCACAACATGGGACCGAGACTGCCCTCATCGATTTGAAAGCTCAAATTGGCAAGCTAAGAGACAAAGGTCAAACAGCCCTCCTCTTACTCTTGGATCTCTCGGCCGCATTCGGCCTTGTAGATCACAAAGTCCTCTGTAACCACATAAACTCCGTTGCACGCTTCTCTAAAGAAGCCATAATATGGGTTGTATCCTTGCTCAGCGAAAGGACCATGAGGGTGTTCTCCGCCTCAGATGCCGCAGACCCGATCCCCATTTTGTTTGGCATTCCCTAGGGCTCCTGTGTATCTCCGACACTATACAACATATTTACTAAGGCCCTTATTGAGGATTTGGACCGTCTTGGCATCACCTACACTAACCATGCAGATGATACCAAATTCTCCTCCCACTTTCAGGGGATCACAATAAGGATTTGGCCTTGGTAAATAGGGTGCATCTCATCATCCAGACATGGATGGCAACTCATGGTCTATACCTGAATGATGACAAAACAGAGTTAATCATTCTGGGCACATTCTAATCTCAAAAAACTAGGCCAGGATAACTCTGCCTTTGAGATTGACGGGAATACTATTAAGGTAGCCAAGGCAGTGAAGATGCTAGGCTTCCACCTAGAGGTCACCCTCTCCTTCAACAAACAGGTGAATGCACTGGCTTCAGCCACAGCTTACACATGTAAGCTCATCAGGGTAGGTAAACACTTTATCTCAAACAACAATTGCATGATTCTAGCTAGAGCTCTCATTCTATCCAGTCTCGATTACTGCAATGCCTTATATATTGGGGCCAACAAATACATCCTACAGAGAATACAAATTCTACAAAATAATGCCTTGAAAGCAGCTCTCTGTATCTCTACACGATCACATATTTCTAAGATAAGGCGTAACAACAACTGGCTGTCGACCCAAGACAAAAATACTACTGAAAGTTGCCTCCCTCACACATAAAGCCCTGAACAAAGCGGCTCCTCCCTATCTAACTGATAGATTTGTAGAAAGAAGATCCTCCAGACCTTCAAGAATCTCCAATGCCAACACACTTATCATTCCAAGATTCAAATTGACCAAGGCCGTAGGTGCCAGCTTCCTCGTCCGGGCAGCCCAAGTATGGAACTCACTGCCCCGCACTATACGTGAGGAGAAATCCTACCTTATATTCAGATCCAATTACATCAACCATCTGAAGCTATCGATCAACTAGCCAGTGCCCCCTTCCCCCACTACCCCACTGATATATTATCTGTAACCTGTATAATATCCTGTATATAATTTACTGCATTACTGCTACGACCTGTATATATTATTAGCATCATGTGTAATTATGTAACTATGTAACCTAAGCTTTGCATATCCTGTACTGCTGCACCCTCTTACCCTCGGGTCTGGTGCGCATTATAAGTGAATAAAACAAACAAACCTTTTGCAGTACAAGGAACACTCTCAGAAGGGCGACTTATTAGATTCATATACCTGATAATATTCATACTTATTCATAGCACCAACAGCTCTGATCGTTTTTGCTCCTGATTTACTTATATTTCTATTGGAGCTAAGGGCAGCACAGCCTTAGTTTTATTTTCGATGACTTCAAACAGGAACAGACTAATTGTGATGTGGACCCTTCATGCTTGATGGAATGGTATGGGCATATGCTGGATGTGGACCCTATGTTTGCTTGGGTCTGAGTATTAGAGCCTCATTACGAGTTCGGTGATGCAAAAGAAATGGTGGTTATTCTTTTACTGCCACTGTACCACTGCATTAACTCACCACCGAACTCTGAGTGTGGAGGCAAAGTGGAGGATTCACTTCCAGCAAAAAGTCTGTGGAAGATCTGCCACTTTTCCGGCAATCATCGGCAGATTTACTGTGCAGAATAAGTGCTTGTGATAAATCTGCACCTCATGGAAGCTGATCAGTGATTATATGTGGATCCCTAGGAAAGGAACCATTTACAGAGATTCTTCACACGGGATTCTATGAATGTTATGTCAATTCATGTTTGTTCTCACCCATGCAGTACACCAGACAGAACAGACATGCACATGCTTTTATTTTCATCTGCCCTGGTCACTGGGAGATGTGTCCCACCACACCCCTAACCTGTAAGGATATTTGGCATGTTACAGCACAGAGTACAGCACTACTGCACAGGTAGCAAACAGCACAGAGTACAGCACTACTGCACAAGTAGCACATTTTTTTTTTGCAGCACCACCACAAGGGTGCGGTGCATTGCTATATGGGTCACCAGATTAACAAGGAAAGACAGGCTATTCAGTCAAAAACGATTTTAAATATAAAATGCAAATCCAGTTCCTCATTGTAAAAGCACACATTTTTACATTAAAAATGCATACTCTGCCTATATTGCTAGAGACACATTTGAAAATTAACAGCTAACCTATTAACCATTAACCTGACTAATAAAACCTTATTTAACATAACCCACTAATAAAATGTGTTCTCCACTGCAGAATTAGGCATACTCTGAAAGCCATTTAAATGTGTGTGCAGATTTTTTTTTCTTCTCTGCCTGCTTCTCCGTGTTTTTGTGCACAGTAACTGCAGGAAGAAGGAAGTCAGATTTGCAACAATTGCAAATGTATAAGCAAAGCTAT
The DNA here is from genome assembly GCF_040938575.1 of Ambystoma mexicanum. Lineage (NCBI taxonomy): Eukaryota > Metazoa > Chordata > Amphibia > Caudata > Ambystomatidae > Ambystoma > Ambystoma mexicanum. The sequence goes on along the minus strand of NC_090926.1, from coordinate 915,912,376 downwards.
TGTTGAGAGTAGGAGGATGAGAGATGATGGATTTCATTGGGACACGTCATACAGAGGGCTGAGATGAAAGTTTTAGTGGGCAGTATCGGGGAAAAAGACAGGCAGACATTTTTCTGCACTACTGGGGAGAAGACCTGGCTGTGGGACTCCTGACTGAATGCAGATTCCTGCGTCCTGCTGCAGTCGAGATTGGGGAGAGCTGAAAGAAGGACCTTTCCACTGGCTGAGGCATTCCTATCTGCAAAAGTTGAGAATTCCAGGCAATGACCCCGGTTTGAGAAGGCAAGCGTTCCTTTTTGCTGGAGTTAATCCAAGGGAGCCACATTCACAAAGAGAACAGCCAAAAAGAACAACTAAAAAGATAAGGTAATGACAAGTGTGGGAGCTGAGTGTGTACGGTAATATGCAGTCAGTGTAGGATTCCTGTGCATGCCTTAATCAAATGCTAATGTTGCAATTTGAGTTCTGTTCTCCGCCACTCTCTTTGCAGTGTGTCATAGACAATGCTTTTACTGTACCATTTTATTTTATTTCTGTAAAGAGTGAGATTGTGTTTAAATGCAACTTTTATAATACAGAAAAATATTTGAAAACAGACGGGTGGTGTATTTACTATTTACCATTACAATGCCGATGATGTGGGGAGATTTTTAAACAGTGCAATGGTCATTTTAAGACAGATGTGTGCATGTCAGAATCAGTATGAATAATTGTGAGTGACTGTAGCATAGCTTGTTGGAGGTACATGAGCCAACGGGAAGAGAGACTCTCTGAACATAGCTCCCTACCGTATATAAGGTAGTGGAAATTACCACAAGACTACCATATATAGCTCTCTGTCGTAAATAAGTCAATGAGTTCGCCCATGGTGGCACACCAACACTATCACTGGAAAATGTGGTATTCCTAAAATGTAGGTCTGAGGTCTCTCTAGTGATCACACGAAAAATCTAAGCAAAGATAAGGGATTCTGGACATTGGGGCCACAAATAAAACAAGGGAATTATGCTCACCAAAATACCACCAACCACGTATACCAAATATGCAGGTCTGGGTGCTGAAATAATGCATGTCCATTGTATTATTGTTGCACATGGCCAAATCTGAATACAAAGAGTGATTATTGCTAAGTTATTTTTCGGCGGTAATAAAATACCGTCAGGCCCCAAATCTCCACAAAATACTCTACATATTTATGGTGCGTTGCAGGCCGGGAAAGTGATCATAGAGTACCTACTGGGCGTGGCAAGTGTGTCTCACACTGCCATTTGCACATTAAAGGGAACCCATTTTATAATAGCAGTGTGCCACTAAAAACGAATTTCAGAATGTCACAAAGGGAAACCACATTCTCAGATCTAGTGCAATATTTAGAGGCAAAGTTATTTGCACATGGGAATTGGTCTTCGAATAGCATGTTAGAATGGAGTAACCGCATTCAGGGTGAGGTGCAGAAAGAAAAACTAGACAATATTTTTGCAGAAGGCAGCATAATTCAGGTCTGCCTTACAAGATTATTGAATGCAGCCGATAAAAGTGCAGAGAAAGATTGTTTAATACGGCTATGCGGCAAAATATGGTTTATTTTAAACAAGTCCCTGCGAATGCAAGAGAATGATACTCAGCTAATTAACAGGTTAAAGACTGAATTAGAGGGGACAAGTAAAAATCAGGAAATGTTGAGAGCAGAATTGGATGTATGCCAAAAAGACATGCAATTAAAATGCAGAGACTTTGATACTCAGTTATCCAAAAGCAAGAAACAATTTGAAGATAGTGAGCAAGAATTGGCACACTTAAAAGCCTTAGTGGATCAAATTAGGCAGGATAAAGATGAGGTTGTTTCAGAAATGCAGATTTTACAAAAAGAACATTGCGAAAAAGAAGGTGATCTCCAGAGTGCAGAACAAGAAATGATTAAAATGATTCAAGAAAGAGACAAGAGAAATAAAGAGTTCAATGAATGCCAAATGCAAATGTGCGATATGCAGGAGGTGATTAATAAAATGAGTGATGAAAATAATTATTTGCAGGATGAAGCCAACAGACTCCTTAAAAAGTGTAAGGACTTAGAACAGCAAATGTGCATTCCCAGGTCCCAGGAGAGGCGGCAGGGCACCACATTCAATGGAGTGGAGGTGAATTCTAGCTATGCCCAAAGAGCTAGTGCTACAGTGGCTGGGCCGGTGACTGAACTTGGTTGCAGCGCCCTTGGGGGATTCAATACTCCCATTGGGGGCAGCCACCAATCTCATACACCTGAAAACAGGATTGAGTCACAAAATAGTGCAATTCCATGCATTGCAACAAGTAGCCCCATAAAAATAATGAAATCCATTAAAGCCCTGATCAAACCATTTAAAAAGGGAGGTGAATGCTGCATTGAGGATCACTTAGAAGCGGTACATGACATTTTTAAAGCACTCCAGATACCTAAGGAACAGTACAGACAATATTTTCATTTAACTTTAGATGCCCCGACGGCCAGCATCATAAGGGGATTAAATGAACAGCAGAATATGACATGGCTGGAGTTTGAAAAAGAAATTAGGCGTCATTTTTCTCCTTTTCAGTCATTGCAGGAGGCAAAGAAAGTCGCGTACACAATTACTGCTGGACCTAATACATCCCCTCGCCAATTTTTACAAGACTTAAAAAGAGCATTCTCTCGCTTTGATGTATCTTTTGACTCAAATTCCAATGAGTTTAAAACCGCATACTTCTATGGGCTACAGAAAGACATCATATCCCAATTGGTCCGTGAATTTGACCGTGACAAGTCCCTTGAATGGATTGTACATCAAAGCACAAAGCTATATGAGGTACTCTATTGTCAGGGTAGAGAAAGTGATAAAATGAAAGATACCAGGCCTAAATCTAAAGAACCCTCAGCCACAGTAATGGAAATCAGGTCAGCCAAAATGTCCCTTGAGTCTGCTCAAAGCCAAGGTAAAAATAATGTGACACCTGAACAAAGGGGTAATCAACAAAGATCGCCATTTCCTGTACCAATGTTCCAAACACATGATCCTAGTAATAGAGAGAGCTACATCAGCCCTAGATATTTAGGGGATAGACCCCGGGTAGGATATCGGCCTGATATGGCAGGTATGAACAATAACCAGAGACAAAATCAAGATCAAAGAAATGATGGTCCCTACCAGTCATTGGGGACACAGAGCAGATTTGATCCCAGCACCATGATATATGGTAATCAGGATAGGCCCCGATATGTGGATCGATTTACTGATAATGGAAATCAACATAGGGGCCAGTACCCACAATCTGAGAGACAGGACATGAGGCAAAACGTGAACTACAATCCACGCCAGTACAATGATTCCCCACCAGGGGACTATAATCAAAGGATGGGTGCAACCCGCTCCCCTCCACAAATGAATCAAGAGTTCAGAAACCATCCCAACCGACATCAATCACCTGAGAGGTATCAGAATAGATCCAATCAGGGGGAAAACAACCAATATCGACCTAGGCCACAGAAAGAGGATCCTAGAGAGATGTAAAGGTTCCAGTGCCTTGAGGCCCAAGTGAAAATGTTAGCTGAGCAAATAGGAAAGCTCTATACAGCGCAAAAACAACCTTCCAAAGAGGGGGCTGATGGCCATAGCAATGACCGGGGGGCTTCCGAAAAGTGACTAAGTACTCATGATAACTGCAGTGCCAAAATGACAGATTGCTCTGATATAATTTTGCATAACGACTCTGAGATGCCTAATGGATTAAAAATGAAAGTACCAGTAAATGAAATTGTGATAGAAAGTGCAAATACTTCTAAAAAAGAGGTACGGTTTAACTTAGAGCTAAATAAAACAGTAAAGATTTGCACAAATGAAAAAGAAACATTAGGAACTCCAAAAGAACAAAGGGACAGATTTAAGAAAAATGACTCATGCATGGGGAATACCAGTGAACAGGGAGTAAGTGGGGATGCCATAGCTCCTTCCCTGGGCAAGCAAAACCATGACCAAACACAGACAGAAAAAGGAAATACTCACAAGGAGGGTACAAGTCAATCACCTGAAGAATTCTTTGAGCCACATATTTTTGAAGAGGCTGAAAGGGCTGGTATTACACTAAATGATCACAAATGCACAGAATTAAAAAATGACAAATTGCTGAATGATGTTGTTACACATGTTCAGTTGGAAGGTTGTAATGTGGTCTCTGATGTTACACAGATGGATGGGCGAACAGTGGCCACACTCCAAAAAACCTCTGAACATGGAGAAATGAATAAAATATCTCGCACAGAAATGGGTAAAAAGGAGGGAAAAATGTCTTTTCATTTACCAATGTGCTTAGCCAAAAGTCAAAAAGACCTGAGAAAGGTGAGCCCTGAAATCAGTAAGAATTCACATTTCTTATGTGTATTAGAGGAAGTTGAGGACAGATATTATGCACCCATCACTGTAGAAGAAAAATGCCACACCTTCGCTATGATTGACACTGGCGCACAGGCCACAATTATGTCCAAGGAGCTGGTAAAGAGTATCAATGAAGGGAGGCCTCCACAGAGTCAGATCACAGTGAAGGCAAATCAAGGCCCAGTGCATAACTTTAATGGGGAGGAGGTGCCCATCATAGGTGTAACTGAGGTTGACATAAAAATAGGAAAGCACAGAATGAAACAAGAGGTATTGATCACATCTATTTGTGAAATTCCATTTCTGATGGGGACAGATTGCCTGAAAAGATTGTCTCCTCTCATAGATGGGGTGAATGGAGTGCTGTGGTCCTTAACCAAAAAACCATTGAGGCCTAAGAAACTAAAATCACAAAACAGCAATATAAATGAATGTCACACCGTTGCCAAAACAAATGATGCTGTGGAGGTATATCTCCAGAATAGCTGCATACCTAGTGTCACTGTTATATTAATGTGTCAAGACAAAATGCAGAGCGACAATGAAAAACTACCTGTACAAATATACTTGGACCCAAGGAAAGATTGGCAGACTGCCATAGATGAGCACACATTACGTTTCTATTTATAAGAGAAAACATGCAAACAGAATATTGCTCCTAAAACAGATTCAGAAAAACACATTACCACTCTGGCAGAAATACACATGGAAGATGAGCAACCATGGGTTCATGTTGGTATAAATGATTATCTTAAAACAATAAAAGCCACTTTAGCACTTGAACATGAAAGGAGTTTCATTAATGAGAAATTGTTGCAAAAAATTATGGAGAGGGAAGAAATCCCAAAATTTAGGATTAAAAACCAATATGTTTCTGGGTTGGACAGTCCAGACTTTGAAAACCGAATTGCAGGCAGATGCATGCTTAAAATTAGCATTGGGCAGAAAACAATTTACCATAATGTATGGATAGTGAGTGGAGCACAAAATGAATTTTACATGGGCAATGACATCATGCACAGAATGTGTATGGTGTTAGATTTCCTTAATCAAAAAATATGGTCACGCCTAGGTGGTCCGGCACCTGAATTTGAAGACAAAAGAAGGGCTTATCATTGTGCACAACTGGTTCCTTATGCAGTCGAATTACAAATGAGGAAAAATACTATTATTCCTGCATTTACAAAACAGTTTGCAATAACACTGAAATGCAAAAATGGGCAGCAGATGAAAGGCTCTGATGCATTTGTATGCCTGAATGAATCCATAAAACAGCAAGGCCTGGATTATGAATACATTCCATTGGTAGACATTGGTGAGGGATCTGTAAAAATCATGGTAAATAATAAAGGTTGTCAGGATATTCATTTAGAGGAAAACTCCCCATTAGGAATGGCCATACAAAAATCACATTATACGGCAGATTTAAATAACATGGTGATTGGGAATATTCCTGAAAAATATGTAGATGACAAGGGCGAGTTGCCAGAACACCTGGACTCTCAGCCCAATGGAATATTTAAAATTCATTCTGTGTATCCTTATGATTCAAATGAGACAGTGTGCTGCCATCAAGAGGATTGCATAATATTTAATTTAAATGAAAATGAAACAGGAAATCAGCCCATTGAAGTGGAAGCTGATATGCCAAAATATTTAAAAGTGGCAGCTCTACAAAAAGACACAGCCACACAGTTAGAGGAAAGCGCTGAGATTCCTTTACCAGAAGAGTTTCCAGAATTTTCCAGAATGGTAGAAGAGCAGATCTCATTAGCGGATGCTTGTGACAGCGATAAGGATAGAGACGACCTGAGGGAAATATTTATGGAGTTTAAGGATGTATTTGCAAAAGATGCTTATGATTGTGGTTTAACTGATTTACATGTGGCCACACTACCAGAAGGTTGTAGCAGGAATCCAGTGTTTGTACGCCAGTATAGACTACCGCTGGCATGTTTAGAATCATTGGCAGAGATTATTAAAAATTTGGAATCACGGGGAATAATCAGGCCCATTCATAGCACATCCAATACGCCTATTTTAGGTGTGTTAAAGCCAAATGGTCAATGGCGGCTGTGTGCAGACTTAAGAGAGTTAAATAAAAGAGTACCAGTATCTAGATGGCCACTACCATTCATTGATCAGGGCCTAGCTCAGATACATGGTTCAAATGTATTTACCACGTTAGATCTCACATCTGGATATTGGTGTGTGCCATTGGCAGAGGAGATACAACACTTATTTTCCTTTACATTTGACAGGACTCAATATGCCTGGCTTAGAGCTCCGTTCGGGTACATCAATAGTGGGAGTGAATTTGGCATATTTTTGAGAAAGGCCATGCCGGATGCAGCGGAAAGAGGAACAATAGTTTATGTGGATGATGTACTGATAAAAAATGAAAGCCTGAAAAGCCATTTTGATGAAATAAGACATGTACTTGGCCAATTGCAGAAAGCAGGCGCCAAAGTATCTTTGCAAAAAGCACAATGGTGCAAGAAAAAAGTGAACTTTCTAGGGCATGAAGTGACTGAACGTGGGCTAAATCCACAAAGGAAGAAAATAGAGGCCATACAAAGATTAAAAGATCCTAAAGATGTGAAAGGAGTAAAAAGTTTATTAGGGATGACAGGCTATAACAGAAAGTTCATTGAGAATTATGCAGAAATCACTCAACCATTGACTAAACTGCTTAAACTAAATACTCCCTGGAGATGGGAAAGAGAGCAGTCTGATGCAGTGGCTAGATTGAAGGAATGTCTTGCAAAGGCACCATGTTTAGCATACCCCATAAAGGACAGGGATTTCTTTATAGAAATAGGTTTTTCTGAACATTGTATGTCAGCAGTATTATCACAAAAACACGATTTGAATCACAAAACCATTGCATATGCAAGTAAGGCATTCTCCCAAGTTGAAATGAAATTTAATGAATGTGAAAAGGCCCTATTAACCACTGTGTGGGCGCTACAACATTTCCGCCCCATTGTTCAGGGAGAAAAGGTGATTATTGAAACAAATCATCAACCTTTGCAATTTTTAGAGAGTAAAAGAATTAGATCAGGCAATCTAGCGCAATCCAGAATCACTTCATGGACGCTGGCATTACAAGGTTTTCCCGTAGAAGTGAGATATGGACAAAATAAAAAGAGCCCAATTGCTCAAGGGTTAGCTGACTTACATGACTGTGCAGCTGAACAAATACCAAATGAAATGGAAGTGGAAACTAGTTTGCAGGAATTTGAACAATCATCACACAAAGCTTTTGATGAAAAAACATGCAAGGATTTGCCAACTGTATATGTGGATGGTTGTGCTTTTCACATTGAAAATGACAGTAATAAACAGTTAGTGGCAGGAATAGGAAATGTCTGGTTGAAATGTGAAGGCGTCCCCAGTATAGGGATGAGGATTGGAGATAGGAGCAGTCAGGTGGCGGAATTGGCAGCCATTTATAAAGCAATTGCTACTGCAGTTGATAAAAAGTTCAGTGAAGTTGTCCTGGTGACTGATTCTGACTATGCACGGAATAGCTTTGTGGAGTATTTGCCTGGATGGAAAGCAAGAGGCATGGTTACATACAACAAAAAGCCACTTAAACATGGAAAAATGATACAAGCCATAGACAAATTGGTGTCAGAAAATAATTTAACAATATACTGGAGAAAAATTTGTGGGCATTTAAAAAACACCAGGAGAGGATAAGGAGGGAAATGATAAGGCAGACCATCTGGCTAAGATTGGGGCTGTGATGGGAGAATTGCTACATATTGATTATTTAATGGGTGAAATACAAATTGATGCAGTGACACGTTCTAAAGCACCAAAGGAGGTAGATCAACCGGTGGTGCAGTGGAGTCATGACACGCCAGACCAAGATTTGATTGAGGCACAAAAGAATGATCAAATTTTGGGAATCTATTATAATCATTTGATAGATCCTGAACAAAATCCTTTAACAGAAAATGATTGTATGGGAAAAGAAGAGTTGAGGGTGTTATTAAAGAACAAAACACGAATCAGATTACAAGATGGGCTCATGATTAGAGAGTCCATAACAGGGCAAATACAGTGGGTAGTACCCCTTTCATTCAGAGGACTAATGCTACACCATGCACATGATGCCATAACTGCAGGCCATAGAGGTTCACAAAAAACATTAGAAATACTAAAAGATTATGCTTACTGGCCACATATGTCCCAAGATGTGGAATTATATACTAGAGGATGTCTAGTATGCGCCCAATTTAAACCTGCTTCACCAATGCATAGAGCACCATTGATGAAAAGAGGCCTAACTCTCCCATGGTCAGATTTGCAAATAGACTATGTAGGTCCTTTAAAAAGGTCGAGCAGGGGACACCGTTATATTTTGAGTGTGGTATGTTTGATGTCAAAGTGGATTGAGTGCATTCCTGCACCAGATTGTAGTGCGCAAACAGCAGCCACATTGCTGGTGAACCATGTGTTCTCAAGGTTTGGGTTGCCACAAAGAATTGAGTCAGACAGAGGAAGTCATTTCACAAGTACTCTAATGAGTAAAGTATGGCAAATACTAGGTGTGAAAAGGAAACTACATATCGCATATCGGGCGGCGTCTTCAGGTACAGTTGAAAGAAGCAATAGGTCTGTTGTGGATATTTTAAAGAAATTTGTGGCAGAAGCAGGTTCCAGCTGGGATTTGCGTTTACCATTGGTTTTGATGGCAATCAGGTCGACTCCTGCCAAAGCAACAGGTGTTAGCCCCCATGAGGTCTTAACAGGTAGGAAAATGGTGTTACCACAACACCTACTATACAGAACACATGAGCAAACCCTTGTGAGTGCATCCACAGTTCATGAATATATTGATGAACTGAGGAGACATTTGCAACATGCATTTGCTTTTGTGCAGAGAAATCTGGAAAGAGCTGCTGACAGTGCAAAGTCATATTATGATAAAAAGACATCAGCAAAGGAATACAGTGTAGGGGATCAGGTGTACAAGTTTCATTTTGGAAAAAGTAAACAGAAAAATTCTAAATTTCTAGCAGCCTGGCAGGGGCCATTTCGGATTATAGATAAGGTCTCTCCTGTAGTGTATAAAATTTTGAAAAATGAAGGTGAAACAGCAATAGAGCAGTTTGTCCATGTAAATCAAATCAAACCATGCCATCCCAGACATGAGATCAGGCGGCTTGAGCATGTAGAAACAGATAAAATCCCTTGAACACAAAAAGAGAAAATAAATGGGTACAATCAGGAGGCAGTGACAAAGAAGTTAAAAAGTTGATTGTTATGATGGCACATAAACACTGTAGTATATGTAAAATATAATATAAAATAAATATAAATAAATAAATAAATGCACATGTAATGGAAGCTCATGGTTGGTGTGCAGAGAGAAAGTGTGTTAAATATTGAATATCTGCTTGTTTTCTTTTAACTTGTATTTAATTTCAGAAAAAAAAAAATGAAATATTTTTACCAAGCATGTTTTATTTTTGGCAAAAGGATGAAGTTAGTATTGTGCTATATACTTAATCTGTTTATTTTCTATATTGATTTAGACAATTAACATTATTTGGTCGGAGGTTCCGGGATCAGAGGCCACGGTAGACGATGGAGTCCTGGAGTCCCCTGGATGAAGACCAAAAGATGCCTGCCTCCAGGTGGAGGTGAAGACAAAATAACCGGAATGCCAAAAGAGATGACTACTGTGGATTCAAGATTGCCAAGATGAAAGAATACTCGAATGAACCGAATAACATCGCTGGTCGGGACATACCAAAAGAGACAAAACAGAAGTTCCGGCATATGAAGTTCCACGTATTTATTATTTTAATTATTTATTTTAATTTGTTATATTAATTATTTGTTTTAGTTAGTTGTTTTATTTCGTTGTTTTTAATTGACTTGGAAAATTTAAACTTAAAGTAATGCCACTTCCACTGAGAAGGCAAATGTGGAACATTTTATGAACTGATGGACTCAGATGAAATGTTGATTGCAAATTTTTCATTGATGCACATGAATATTCATTTTGTTGGATTGCTATATTGTAAAAAAAAAAAAAAGAAAGAACAAGTTGTTTTTAGGAATTGGCTTGGATTATAGCCAAGTTCTAAAAACAAAAGGAGGGTATATGTAAGGATATTTGGCATGTTACAGCACAGAGTACAGCACTACTGCACAGGTAGCAAACAGCACAGAGTACAGCACTACTGCACAAGTAGCACATTTTTTTTTTGCAGCACCACCACAAGGGTGCGGTGCATTTCTATATGGGTCACCAGATTAACAAGGAAAGACAGGCTATTCAGTCAAAAACGATTTTAAATATAAAATGCAAATCCAGTTCCTCATTGTAAAAGCACACATTTTTACATTAAAAATGTATACTCTGCCTATATTGCTAGAGACACATTTGAAAATTAACAGCTAACCTATTAACCATTAACCTGACTAATAAAACCTTATTTAACATAACCCACTAATAAAATGTGTTCTCCACTGCAGAATTAGGCATACTCTGAAAGCCATTTAAATGTGTGTGCAGATTTTTTTTTCTTCTCTGCCTGCTTCTCCGTGTTTTTGTGCACAGTAACTGCAGGAAGAAGGAAGTCAGATTTGCAACAATTGCAAATGTATAAGCGAAGCTATTGTTGAGAGTAGGAGGATGAGAGATGATGGATTTCATTGGGACACGTCATACAGAGGGCTGAGATGAACTAGTTACTCTTACCTTGTAACGTTCTTTCGATGGGATGTTCCTCCGACGTATTCCTTATCTTAGATATATAAATCCTTCAGCTTTGCTGGCCTCGGAAAATTTTTTCGCCAGAGGGCGCTGCGCGTCGATGATCGCCGAGTCGATGACCCTCGACGGCCTCCGTGCCGACGTCGACGTCATCCTGCCTATAAAGGCCGCGCGCAGCGTCCGTTGCTCAGTTCCGTTTTGTAGTCCCCAGTAATGTTTTTGGATTAGACTAATCACCTTGAAGGAGCATAGGCTGCAAACCCACAGGAAGTCATACTGCGGGGATGGATGGGAGGGTCGATAAGGAATACGTCGGAGGAACATCCCATCGAAAGAACGTTACAAGGTAAGAGTAACTAGTTCTTCGAAGGGATTGTGTCCTCCGACGTATTCCTTATCTTAGATAGACTCCCATAGCAGTGGTATTGTGACTGGAGGCGGGAGTAATAAAAGTTATGTTACCCTTCCAGAATGGACAGAGTGTAACACAGCCTTGCCGAATCTAGTTTCTTGACTAGAGGAGGAATCCAGGCTATAGAATTTGGTAAATGTATGTGCGGACGACCATGTGGCAGCCGCACATATATCTCGAATTGGCACCCCTCTTTGAAGGGCTGAGGATGTTGCGATACCCCTGGTAGAATGAGCCCTTAGATTTTGAGGAGGCTCCTTTCCTGCCAATTTGTAGCATTCCAGAATGGCTAAAATAATCCATCTGGAGATGGTTTGTTTTGTTATTGGAAGGCCCAACTTATGTCCTGCATAACCTACAAAGAGTTGGTCTGCTTGTCTGATCTTAGCCAATCTGCTGATATAGAAGCTCAAGGCTCGCTTAGGGTCCAGCCTGTGCAGTCTCTCTTCCTCCTTCCCCGGATGAGGAGGAGGGTAGAAAGAAGGTAATATAATCTTCTGAGTGATGTGAAACTCCGAGACTACCTTCGGGAGGAAGTTAGGCTTCACCTGAAGAACAACTTTGTCCTTGTAAAAGATTGTATGTGGAGGTTTACACGATAAGGCTTGCAACTCGCTAACCCTTCTAGCAGATGTCAATGCTATTAGCAAAACAGTTTTGAGGGTGAGAAGCTTCAATGAACAAGAGTGTAGTGGTTCAAAAGGGGCACCCTTTAGGAAGTTTAAAATTAGGTTTAAATCCCATAAGGGAACTTGAAAAGGTTTCGGGGGATAAACATTAGTTAATCCTTTTAGGTATTGTATTACCAATGGAATTTTGAAGTATGAAGGCTCCTCTGCAGTGCGCTTAAAGATTGATAGCGCTGCGAGATAGCCCTTAATTGTGCCAACCTGTAGGCCTGAATTAGCCAGGTAAAGTAAGAATGACAACACCATAGGTGTACCACAAGAAAAGGGTTCAATATTCTTTTCTCTGCACCAGCTGCAAAATTTGTTCCAACGGCAGCGGTATAGAGTTTTAGTTGCCGGCCTTCTGGCCGAAAGCAACACCTCCATAACATCATCCGGAAGGTCCCAATCCTTGTACCTCAACCTTTCAGACACCAAGCGTGAAGGTTGAGGGTCTTGATGGCTGGATGGAGAACCTGACCTTCCTTCTGCGAGAGAAGATCCTCTCTGTATGGCAGTCGAATTGGAGGGCAGATGGACATGTCTAGAAGGTCCGGGTACCACGTTCTCCTGGCCCAATCCGGGGCAATTAGGATCATGGTCTTCCGAAACCTTCTCAACCTCCTGATCATTTGAGGAATGACAGGGACCGGAGGGAACGCGTACAGAAGTGGGAACTCCCAGTCCACTACGAACGCATCTCCTAGAGCTCCTCTCGGGGGAAATTCCCTTGAGCAAAATCTGTCGCACTTCCTGTTGATACTGGTGGCGAACAGATCCACTTGAGGGGTTCCCCAAAGGGCGAAGATCTCTTGAAGGACTTCCTGAGCTATCTCCCACTCGTGAGAGACTGTGCTCTGCCTGCTCAGAGCGTCCGCTGTCAAGTTCTTCTCTCCGGCTAGGTGAATTGCCGATAGAGAGATTCCTTCCTGAATTGCCCAAAACCAGAGCTGCATCGCCTCTCTGCACAGTGGTAGTGAGCCTACGCCTCCTCTTTTGTTGAGGTAGTGCATGGCCACTGTATTGTCCGTCATTATTAGGACGTTTCTTCCCCGTACAGACGGCAGAAAAGCCTTCAGCGCTAGTCTGATGGCTCTCAGCTCCAACAGGTTGATATGTAGTCTGGACTCCGATGGAGACCAACGACCGCTGATGGTCAAGTCGTTGGCGTGAGCTCCCCACCCCGTGAGTGAGGCATCCGTGACTACTGTTATCTCCGGCCATGGTTGCCAAAACATTTCTCCTTTCAGGATGTTCTCCCGACAGGCCCACCACTGAAGGTCTCGGGCTACTTTGACCGGGATCCGAAGGAGATCTGTCATCCTTCCTGAGAATTGTGACCACTGAGTTCTCAGTGCCCACTGGAGGGATCTCATTCTCAGGCGAGCCTCCGGCACGAGGAATATGCAGGATGCCATGAGGCCTAGCAACCTCAGAAAGTCGTAGGCTGGGAGATATTGGGCATTCTGAAATCTGATGACCATCTGCAGAATATCTCGAGCCCTCACCTCTGGTGGCAAGGCTTTTCCCAGGGAAGTGTCCAGGACTGCTCCAATGAATTGGAGTCTCTGTGATGGTATCATCTGTGACTTCTTTAAATTGAGGGAGAAGCCCAGCTTGTGAAGGAAGTGGCAAACATAATCTAGTTGTCTCTGAGCCTGTTCCGAAGATACAGCTCTGATCAACCAATCGTCTAGGTAAGGGTAGACATGAATCCCTTCCCTCCTTAGACTTGCAGCCACAACCGACATTAGCTTGGTAAAGACCCTCGGGGCGGAGGTTAGCCCAAATGGCAGAACTCGAAATTGATAATGAGAGCTGCCAATTGCGAACCTCAGGTATCTCCTGTGCCTGGGATGGATCGGCACATGGAAATAAGCGTCCTGGAGGTCTAGAGATACCAACCAGTCCTGAAGCTGGAGGGCCTGAAGGATCTGAGAGAGAGTCACCATCTTGAACTTGTCCTTTCGGAGGAATTTGTTCAATTCCCGTAAGTCTAAGATGGGTCTCAGTCCTCCGTCCTTCTTCGGTATTATGAAGTAGGGGGAGTACCAACCCTTGTTCCTTTCCGCTACAGGTACCAGTTCTATGGCACCTTTCTCTAGCAGGTCTAAAACCTCCTGCAAGAGGAGCGGATCTGGAAGCTTCAAAGGGTTGTTCCCCGGTGGATGACTCTGAGGGATATGTAGGAAGGGCAGGCAGTAACCTTGGGCTACTGTCTCCAGAGCCCAAGCATCTGACGTAATAGCCTGCCATTCCGTCAGATGGTGAGTTAACCTGCCCCCTACTGGTGTTCTGTGAGGGGAGACCTCAGAGTGGTTTTGAAGCGGCTGATGCAGTTGCCGAAGGTAAAGTGGCTCCTGCTCCTGCGGGTGCGGCTTTCTTTCCCCTACCCCGTCCACCACGGGTAAATCTTCCTTGGCCTCTTTGAGCCGGTCGTCCCCTGCCCCTTCCATATGAGGAATAGTAACGAAAGGACCGTCCTCTCCACGATGATCCCGAAGGACGAAAGGTATTCTGACGGATAGCAGCTCCCAATGACTTGGCTGCTGCCTTGGACGTTTGCAGTTTCTCCAAACTGTCATCCGCCTTCTTTCCAAAGAGGGTAGAACCGTCAAAGGGCATATTCAAAAGCCTGGTCTGCACGTCAGAGGCAAAACCAGACTTCCTCAACCACGCATGCCTGCGGATTGTGGTACTTGCCGCCATGGCCCTGCTGATACTGTCAGCAGAATCTAGGCCAGTTTGTAGGGTCTCGCACATCGCATCTTTACCATCCCTGATGATGTTTAAAAATGCGTCCCTTTCCTCTCCTTCTTGGAGGCAGTCAGCCGCTGATGAAGCGCACTCCCAAAGGGTGTGGCTGAACCTAGCGAGCGTACAGGTCGCGTTAATAGACTTTAACGCCATGCTACAGGCAGAAAAAACCTTCTTAGCCATGGCATCATATTTTTTGTCATCCCTATCCTGCGGAGCAGTGGGGTATGCAGATGTGCTGCCTGATGAGGTTGCAGCCTGTACAACCAAGCTCTCAGGAGTAGGGTGTTTTGACAAATATTCAGGGTCAGAACTAGCCACCCTGTATTTTGTTGACAGTTTTTTATTTACTGCCGGGATAATTTCTGGCGTTTCCCAGTTTGTCAAAATCCTTCTCTGTAGAGCAGAGTGAAATGGAACCACAGGATCCTCCTGTGGGCCCTTGTCCAGTATGTCAGTGAGATCATCCTGCTGAAAGGCAGGAGAAGGTGCAGACCAACCCATAAATTCTATGATTCTAGACATCAGAGCTCTATATGGAGTCTCCGCATGTTCTCCTGGGTCTGGTTTGATAAATTCTGCTTCAGGAGAAGTGTCCAAGCCACTAGCTTCCTGAAGTGCATCCTGAAGATTTTTTAATCTTCCTTCCTCAGAGGCGAAAGTCTCTGGCTCTGGTGATGTGGTCCTCTGTAAATCAATATCTTGGTCTGAATCCTCCCTTTCCTCAAAAATCGAGGTTAAAGGGGGATACATTGGTTTTTGGAATGGTATAAACCCCATTTCCAATGCAGAAGGAGCCATCATCACAGGCCTTGAAAACGTCGATGTCGTCGACACCGACGTGAAAGTACTCGAAGGCGCCGTGAAAAGCGTCGAGAAATGTGTACTAGGCCTCGAAGAACTCGAAAGGATCGGAGTCTTGCTCGAGAACGACGTCGACGTTCTCGGCGTCGAGTCGGAGGTCTTTTGTCTAACCGTTGGCTGTGGAGTAGCCGTGGTTCTTTCCTTCACCGGCGTCGATATCGGCGTCGACGTCGGCGTCGACTCGATCGACTGATGCGCCGATGAATCCTTCGACAACGGCGTCGATGGCGCCGACCTCTGTTTCGAAGGAGTTTTCGACGATGGCGTCGATGATGCTTTATCTCCCGATGGCTCGAGGCGCTTTCGGGTTGACTTTTCCGCCGGGTACTGCGACTCGCGGCGTTTAGATTTTTTGGGTTTTTTACCCGGGGTATCACCCTCAGCTGTCTTCGAGGGGGACGAGGCCGCTTTCTCGAAGACGCTTAGCATCTTTTTCCTGAATTCCTCCCACTCAGCTTGCGAGCTGCGTTTTGTGGGGCAATGAACTCTCTCAGGAGAACTCGACGAAGATGACGAAGGGGATCTCCTACGTCTCTTCTTCGAGTGTCTCGATGTCGACGAGTGGTGGGAGCCACTTCGTGATCTAGATCGAGAGTGTTTTTTATGGTGAGGAGACGAACGTCTCGACTCTACCGAAGAAGCTTTCGAGGAAGTTAAAGTTGACCTACCTCTCTCGAGCTTCCCCCTACGCTCCTTCAAGGCTTTCGCCGTCATGGAAAGGCATTCCTCACACTCCGAACTCTGGTGCGTGATTCCCAGACACCACAAACAGACCCTGTGAGGGTCCGTCAACGACATTTTCTTCCCGCAGTCTCGGCACTTTTTGAAACCGGACCGAGGGGTCGTCGGGTCGGAGGAGGATGCCATCGATATCGAGGTAAATAGTAGTTATTATATACGTTATCTTGACGAGAACTGAGCAACGGTGTTCCGAGGCACAACGAAGCGCGGAAAAACGGAACTGAGCAACGGACGCTGCGCGCGGCCTTTATAGGCAGGATGACGTCGACGTCGGCACGGAGGCCGTCGAGGGTCATCGACTCGGCGATCATCGACGCGCAGCGCCCTCTGGCGAAAAAATTTTCCGAGGCCAGCAAAGCTGAAGGATTTATATATCTAAGATAAGGAATACGTCGGAGGACACAATCCCTTCGAAGAAAGTTTTAGTGGGCAGTATCGGGGAAAAAGACAGGCAGACATTTTTCTGCACTACTGGGGAGAAGACCTGGCTGTGGGACTCCTGACTGAATGCAGATTCCTGCGTCCTGCTGCAGTCGAGATTGGGGAGAGCTGAAAGAAGGACCTTTCCACTGGCTGAGGCATTCCTATCTGCAAAAGTTGAGAATTCTAGGCAATGACGCCGGTTTGAGAAGGCAAGCGTTCCTTTTTGCTGGAGTTAATCCAAGGGAGCCACATTCACAAAGAGAACAGCCAAAGAGAACAACTAAAAAGATAAGGTAATGAGAAGTGTGGGAGCTGAGTGTGTACGGTAATATGCAGTCAGTGTAGGATTCCTGTGCATGCCTTAATCAAATGCTAATGTTGCAATTTGAGTTCTGTTCTCCGCCACTCTCTTTGCAGTGTGTCATAGACAATGCTTTTACTGTACCATTTTATTTATTTCTGTAAAGAGTGAGATTGTGTTTAAATGCAACTTTTATAATACAGAAAAATATTTGAAAACAGACGGGTGGTGTATTTACTATTTACCATTACAATGCCGATGATGTGGGGAGATTTTTAAACAGTGCAATGGTCATTTTAAGACAGATGTGTGCATGTCAGAATCAGTATGAATAATTGTGAGTGACTGTAGCATAGCTTGTTGGAGGTACATGAGCCAACGGGAAGAGAGACTCTCTGAACATAGCTCCCTACCGTATATAAGGTAGTGGAAATTACCACAAGACTACCATATATAGCTCTCTGTCGTAAATAAGTCAGTGAGTTCGCCCATGGTGGCACACCAACACTATCACTGGAAAATGTGGTATTCCTAAAATGTAGGTCTGAGGTCTCTCTAGTGATCACACGAAAAATCTAAGCAAAGATAAGGGATTCTGGACATTGGGGCCACAAATAAAACAAGGGAATTATGCTCACCAAAATACCACCAACCACGTATACCAAATATGCAGGTCTGGGTGCTGAAATAATGCATGTCCATTGTATTATTGTTGCACATGGCCAAATCTGAATACAAAGAGTGATTATTGCTAAGTTATTTTTCGGCGGTAATAAAATACCGTCAGGCCCCAAATCTCCACAAAATACCCTACAAACCCCTACCTGTGAAAAACATTTGAGATGAGGTATGGCCTAACATTGTTTTACAGAGTACAGACCATGCCAGTGCTCAGGGCCGTCACAAGGGGGCTGGGGGTATGGGATGGCAAACTGCCTCGGGCCGCGCGCTCGGGGGGACGGGGGGACTTGCACGTGCGGCGGGCTTTGCATTTTATTGAACATCACATCGATCTCCAGTCCCAGTGACTGACAATTGTTTATTTTTCTCTTTCACACAGAACCTCTGGGCTGGCTGGTGGCCAGCCCGTAAAACAGTCGGAGTGAGTGCACTGTGACTAGTGCCCATCAGGGCTGAGAAATTGAATCTCAGCCCTTGCAAAGTTGCAAGTTGTTGCTTTTGCCCCGCCCACGCCGCCAGCAACCAGGATGGCGTTGGCGGCGGTTCGGAAGGATGAACTGTATGTATCAGACTGCTATGCAGGGGTGGAGGAGTTGGACTGACTGGGGCCGGGGGGCAGCATAAATCAACAAAGCAAGGTAACACTCATTGTTACCTTGCTTTGATTTGCAGCATGCATGCATGATGTATGCATCATAAATTATGATGCATGCATCAGGCAGCATGTATGTGCAAACCAATCATGCAAATTGCAAACAACAAGAGGGCGAGGGTCCGGGGGCAACGGACGGTCTGGTGCTCAGGCCCGGCTTCCGCTCTGTCAGCTCCAAAGAGACAAGACAACAAGTGTTTCTTTGCAATTGCAAAGACTGTCGACGAGATACGATTCACACCTGGCCTCCTGGGCAGGGCAGTCTGCTGGAGCCAGGCTGCCTGCAGGGGAAGCGGCATGCACATGAAAGTTGCTAGCAACTAATGGCCAAATTGAAATGCTGCGCCCGCCCCTATATTATGCCCTCTGACCCTTCTGCCCTGACACAGACTAGTAGCTGGCAAAAGGTGCTGCCTGTGCATAGAGGACTGGGGCTGGGCTGCAGTCAGAGAGCCTCTCAGCCACGCACAGAGGAGGACCAGTGCTACTGCCAGGACTCAGGAGTCCTGTCCAGGACAGACCACCACACCAGGGCCCGTGGCCGCCGGGAGAGCCAGTCAAGGACAACAACTTGGTCCAGCATCCAGGAGCAGGACGACAGGTCAGGAGTGGACCAGGTCGAGGAGGAGGCCAGGCCGGGCCCCGGGGAGTCCAGGAGACTATCAAGGACCACAGTGAAGCAGCCAGAGGGCTGCCTGCCAGTGCGCTACCCCAGCCAGCCCAGGAGGGCATAGAGAGCGGCACTCAGGTAGCCACACCACCATACCCTGACCCAGGCCGGCGTAGGCGAGGCGAGGCCTGGTGATAGCAGCCAGTGACACACACTTGGAGGTAAGAAGTTGGGAAAAAATGTCTGCCTGATCATGTAACGCATGTGGTGTGTGTGTCTGTGTGAATGCGTGCGTGTGTGTCTAAGTTTGTGTATTGCAATGGTACTCCTTGCATGTGGCCTCTGAAGGTGTCTCCCTTCTCAGACATGTGCTCCTTCCATTCATGACACCACCACAAACATTCGGTTTATCCAGACCCCGTCCCGTCCCCTACAGGTATTTTTTTGAAAATAAGTCCCAATGTTTTCACCCTACATCTCATCTCTTTCCCACCTCGATACCACACGTTTCTCAGCAGGAGGAATTTCTGTATTTATTTTGGACAATGCGAGCGGATATAATATATTAGTCCATATTTTTTATCAGTGTAACTTCCTTAGTTGCAGCATGCCTCTATAATTCGAATGGATGGATTCAGACCCTTATCCTAAACACACAGGTGGCTCTCTGACACCAAATGTTGGTATTTTGCATGATGGAGCGAAACTGTGCAGTGCAAAATGTGGCGAACACACGTCTATGCCACTTTTTGGGGTACACATTTGAATTTTGCTGTGCAAATGAAATGAGTAAACGCTGCCTGCATTTACAATTACAAAAAATAAACGCTGCCTTCCCATGCGCACATGGCAGACGGCGTTCAATTGTAATTGTAAACGCTGTCTGCCATGCAAGCATGGTAGGCAGCTTTTACAATAGATCTATATGGACTCTGCCTGCTTTAAGCTTCAAGCTGTTTTGCTGTTCTCTATTCAGCGTTTAAGAGTGAGCGCCATATAAATCAAATGAATTGAAATGTAAATGGGATTTCTGTACACGTTTTTCAACTGAGGCACTTCCTGTAATCTATTTAGCTACAAAACCATTATATTAAAAAAAAGACAGTCACAAGGGGAAATATATGGAATAATTTCACACCTGTCGATGACTGCGGTCAGTGGACCACCCCTGTCAAAATTGCATACACACACGGCGTAAACGCATCATTTTTTAGATTGTAATCCTTACGTGGTATAACATGACGGTTAAGGTGTGGAAGCAAGATAAAACGGTTTCATCATGTCTACGAGCGTAAAAGTGTCATGTTGTTCAGGTTTTGTGAGGCCATAGCAAAACAAAGCAGCAAAGTGATGCTCTCAGGGTGCGAGTGAAGCACGCCACACAACACGCTCCGGGAAACACTGCTACCCACCACTGAAGCCACAGGGTAACCAACCCTCAAATAACTAGACAAATATTTTCTTTACCAAAAAATGAATGCTGCTCGTCTTCCTCTTGGCTGCTGTCCCACACTGCTGCCTCTTTTTCCCCATGTGACCTCATGACCACTACAACACCCGAGGACTATCATCTGCCTTCACCTGTCAATACTGTCTCCCAACTCCTTCGCCCAAAAGCTTGATATCGGCTGCACCGGTGATTGTTCCACTTTTTATGTCCGCCGCTCCCACTCTAGCTGCTTTCCTACCTCTCACCCTGCCCACTTGCCCACCTTATCCCAGCTCCTTCAAACAAGAATTCTAGTGTGAAAACGAAAAATACTTGGATGATGTTGACGTTTTATTATTTTCAAATTAAACACTCAACGAATGAACTATGCTCTGTATATGGAACTCTCCCATGCCTGAGGCATTTCCTGGTTAGAAGTGTGTGCACAAAGTATTGGAAAAGAATGAGTGTTTTTTGAAGGGGCGTGGTTGGCTTTATTTACTGATGCTCATAAAAAGCCAACTTCTACATATTTGAGTCCTTTGCCCTGCCCGTGTGCTGTTTGTTAAACGCAATTAGGGTGTCCCATAAGAAAGCAAACAAACAAGACACCATTAGTTTGCAAGCAGGCCCGCCTGCCGGCTAGACCTTCCCGATTGCCTCCAGGGTGGGTGGGGGCAGGCAGGGGCATTACTGTTGCTCAGCTCAACCTCAGTACCCAACATGCCAGGCCTGCCTGAAGGGAACACCTCCCCAAGGCCGGTGACGTCTAGAGGTGCCATTTCATTTTGGCTTTCCGTGTCATTTGGTGATTTGGAGCTCGCTTTTAGCCACTTTGTCTCGGCTGGAGGAGGAGGAGACTTCTCCAAGTGAATCACCTTTCCAACTATGGTGGGCACTTTTCTCTCGCCTTCTGTAGCGGCGGCAGGCTGGTAGCACTTCTCTGTCACCTGTCACCCGAGTGTGCAGCTTGTCTTTTCTTCTGTTGCTGCTGTCCCCTTAACACCAGCGCACTGAGAGGCAAGAGGGCCTATGCAGACTTCATCTCCCCCCGGATGGGGGAAAAACAGACAGCACAAGGCCTGGCAGCTTAGATATTTATTGTTTTGTATGATATAATATTTTATTTGTATCGTGCTCGTACACAGGTGTTTCAGAGCACGACTAGGCAAGGGAGGGGACACAAGGAGAACACAAAACATTATCTAAATAGGTATGAGAGTTGCCAGGTAGAGGGAGAAACAGTGAAAATAGCAGATGTGACAGTACATGGTATGCAAGGGGATGCTGTACGATACTGTTTGGCAACAGCAATGAGTCATCCTGTGCTCACAGTAGTGTTGCAAAACACAGACCTATTTACTGGCCCTCGCAGGTCTCATTCACATCACTTAGACCGCAATTAGAGCAAGTTTAACAACACACAAATCACAGCGTCCTTATAATTACAAATTTGTTCTCAAAACACGTTTGAAAATAAGCAACAGAGTGGAGAGCGGGAAAGGGCAAGAAATGTAGGCATTTTGTGGACATCCACACCCACTTTATTTAAATAATAACAGCATGATATATTAACATAAGCTCTGAAGTGAAGCACAGAGCTGCCGATAAGAGACTGTGTGATTAAATGATCTGCCCAGGATCAAACACTTTGGTTAAATGGTGAAACCGGGATGGGGGCAATTTAAGCAACTGGGCACATCTTCACAGGTTTAGTTGATATACATATTTATTTCTAATAAGTGCTTGAAGATAATGCATTCACTACTTTCAACAGTGCAAATGCTTTGCTGTGACTCGTGCATCTCGTCTATGACAATGCTCTATATTTATGGCTCCCCTTTTCAAGTATCTCCCAAATGCAAGCCTTTTCACAACTCACCTGCTAGACTTATTGCAGACCTGAATAAACATTGCTGCATTACCCAAATTTATACTAAATTACACTGGATTGAACAGGTTTTCTCTGTCTTTTGAAGCAATGTTTGTAATGGAGGCAGTGAGGCACTGGGGGGAAGCATAGGGTTTGGGTGGCCTGCCATACACATTGCTATGGCACACGTGGAGACTGTGCAGTGGCTGCCTATGTAGGATTTTTAAAAGCATTGTGTAACAGACAATTGGAGGAGGAGCATTGAAGAAGGGTAACACGGTACACCTATCTCCCAGACAGGGCCGTCACAAGGGTAGGACTGGGGCAAATAATTGTCTTGGGCACCAATGAAAAAGTGGCCATAGTCGCAAATGGCTGTTCATTGCTTTTATGACAGACTGACTAGTACCCAAGGGGGAGTTTTCTGATGAAATAGGATGCAAATTGTGCAATGTAAACAATATTTATCCAGCCACAATGGTCAGAACTACTAGCCGCATAAGTAACTCATCAAACTGGCCCAGCCCAGAGAGGTGCAGTGCAGTGCTCTCTTCGCACTGAGTTTTTATTACTACTCAATATCTAAAAGTAATGCTACTTTTTCAGCATACCTGTACTTTCCAAGTACAAATGTCGGCTGGGCTAATTACCCTTTCATCTTTCTGAGGTTGATCAATGATGTACCATTCAATAGTACCTACTTTTACTCTTTCAGTGCTTAGAAATTGTTTCATAAATGTTGCTTAGCCAATACATCAACGTCCCTTGGACAAAAGATGTACTTTCTCTAAGGATGGATGAATATGTTTCTTTTAAAGATCTATTTCCATTTGCCTTTTATGCAGAATTATTTGCCTGGGAGGACATGGGTCGTACACGTGATATCGGAAGAAAGCATGAAAGTGGTTCTGTGAAAAGACAAAGAAAATTTCAACATGAAAAGGCCCTAACAGAAGGAAGAAGGACTCTACTTGAATTTGGTATCACAAAGACTGCAAAGAAGGCACCTATCTCCCAAGCAGAGGAGCAGATACCAGAAGCTGTTCAATCACATGAGGAAGAGAGGATCCACCAGGACAGCGTAAAAGAACCTGTAGTTGAAGATCAGGAACCTACATGTTCAGCTAATCAGCTTGCATTGGCCCAATTATCAGAATTGCAACCTCATCCTCAATTACAACTTGACAGTGGTACAGAAGAATGTCTTAACATAGCGGTTCCTGCTGTACAATTAAGACAAACAGCCACAAACATTTCTTCTGATCCAGGAACACAGAGAGAGATTCTTACACAAGGTGAAATTGACTTTCTCATTAAAGAAGGACCATCAGTAATTAAGGCTAGTGGGCTCCCAAGAGATGGTGATAATAGAAAGTTTCCTAAAACTTTACTCTCCAGTGTTCTCCCCAATGGCGAACAATGTTTTCGAAACTATCTGTGCTGGGGCGAGAGGAAAAAAGCTTTATTTTGTTTTCCATGTCGCTTGTTTTCTAACGAACATCCTGCACAAAGATCACGCTTATGTCTTCCAGATGGATACATGGTTCGCAGATTTGGTGCTTATAAAAAATTACATAAAAAAATAGAACTACCTGAGCAAGGCAAACCTCATTTGTTTGCATTTCTACAGTGGCAAAATAGACGGCGCAGTTTAAAGGGAAAAGGCAGTGACGCTGCTATGCAAACAGCAGTGGTTAATCAGGTCCAGAAATGGAAAGGATTGCTGGAACGTTACCTTGATGTGACTCTTTTTGGCGTGCAAGAACCTGTCATTTAGAGGCAGTAGTTCTTTAATTGGTAGTCCGCAAAATGGAAACTTTCTTGGTCTTCTGGAACTTTTAGGAAAGTATGACAATTTATTAGGAAACCATTTTAAAAAAATCAGGAGTCTCAGGAAGCTGGAGAAAAGACAGTACATTATCTTTCAGGCACTTCTCAAAATTAATTTTGATCACTGTGCAGTGAACAAGTCAGCAGTGAAATTATGAAGAGAGTAGCAAAAGCAAAGTATTATGCATTGATCTGTTATGCTACTCCAGACATAAGCCATATGGAGCAAACAACCATAATTATGAGATACACAGAATTTGACATGCCCTCAAAAAGTTGGACAATTGAAGAAAGATTCATTGAGTTTCTGGAGAATGAAATGAAGAACCGGGTTGAGATTGCCTCATTCTTGTGCTCTGTTTTAGAGAAACACAAAGTTAGTCTTGCAGACTGTAGAGCACAGGGGTATGACAATGGGTCAAACATGACTGGAATTTACAAAAGCGTTCAGGCTGAAATTCTTCGTAAAAACAAATGTGCAATCTTCTCTCCTTGTGCAGCGCATTGTCTCAACCTCTGGAGTCCATGCTGCCGAAATATGTTCTGAATGTGACACACATTTTGGAAGCATACAAAAGTTATGTACACTTTTCAGCTGTAGTCCAGCAAGATGGAAAATTGTTAATGAAGAAATGAAGATTACCTTCAAGTCACAGTCTCAAACGAGGTGGAGTGAAAGACTTGATGCTGTAAAACCAGTCGCCAAACACTTGCCATCTGTTATTAAAGCACTTGAGAGAGTTCAGGCACAAATCAATTTAACACAAGATGCAAAGGCTGAAGCAAAATCGCTGCAGCTTTACTTTTCTTCATTTCCTTCAATCTTGATGTCCTGCATATGGTTTAAAATTCTTCTTTCTATAGATCATGTGAACAGAGTGTTACAGCAAAAGCAGCTCTCCCTTTCCAAGTCAGTGCAGCTAGATAAGCAACGTGTGTCTGATCTTAGAAACTTTCGTGATTCATGGCCAAAAATACTGCATGAAGCAACATTAATTGCAACAAATTTAAACATCCCAGCAGAATTTCCAGCTCGACGGATAAAGAAACGGAAAACAATGTGTGATGAAACACCAGAAGAGCCATTACCGCCTGGGGACAGACTTGAAACTTGAAGAAACAACTTTCCGCAGAAATGTGTTCTACAGAGTGGTTGATAATTTGGTTGAAGAAATGAGCAAGCGCTCAAAGTCAGCAGAACAGATTTATAACACATTTTGTGTATTGTGGAACTTTGACCAAATGGATCCAGAATCTATTCACAGCAAAGCCACCAATTTGCTACAATTTTATAAAGAGGATTTTTCTGGACAGCTCATCGATCAACTTAACCATCTGTGCAGTGTAGGGAAAACACTTCTGAACCTCAAAGATTGTACAGAACCTGATACTCTACATTTATTGAACACAATATACAAGGAAAATGTGTAAAATGTATTTCCACAGGTGTGCATAGGTCTTCGGATTTTTCTAACAATCCCAGTTAGTGTTGCTACAGGGGAACGTTCCTTTAGCAAACTGTCATTAATCAAGAACTACCTACGGCCAGCAATGGGCCAAGAGAGATTAAATAGCCTATCTATTTTGTCAATTGAAAATGCACTGGCTCCCAAAATGGACTATAAAAGAATTATTTCTTCATTTGCAGAGAAGAATGGCAGAAAGTGGAACTTGCAGTGAAAGCTGGGTGGCATGTGTTCATATATTCAATTTTTGACATATATATATATATATATATATATAGAGTTGTAACACAAGTTACTTCAGAAAGTCCCTTTTAAAAATAAAATGCATGCAAATCTATATTTAATGTGTATGATACAAAACCAAGTCTGGGATACACCTTTCTTCACCTTAGAAACATGGCTTTGCTTTAGTTAATTTGCAGTCATAAGACTAAACCATATTCAAGTTCTTCCATAAATAATCTCAGGTAGAGATTTCTCACTTCACTTATTTACGGTTCCACTGGCCAAGTGCAAAAATGAAGGGGCCTCACCAAATGTTTTGCCCCGGGCCTCATCTCACCCTGTGACAGCCCTGCCAGTGCTGATTTGGCACATGATCTCCTTGGTGAGACAACATAATCAAGACAACGGTTCTGCCATCAGCAGAATAATATTGAATTGCTGGTCTGTAGGAGTCTGCCAGCTTTGTCACTCCAAGCAGTGAGGACTGCAGAGTCCAGAATGGCGGTCTTTATTAAGTTTTAAGTCTGTGCACTAGGGATGTACCAGGAGTTTATTTGCCCGCAGGGTGGTGTTTGTGAGAAAATGAACAAGGTTTGAAGGCCCAGAAGACCCAATACAGCCTGAGAAGGGGATCAATAAAGGAATTAACATGCGTGGCTCATACTACCATTTGACACATATGAGTATATAGGCATGATTAACGTAAATCTGCCCAGAACATTGCGGGGAAATTGTCTGTGGGCACTCACAAGCAGGCTTGGAATACAGCGTGCTGAATAATCTGCTAGATATTCAAACCAACCTGCATGCAATACAAACCCGACTAGCTCACAGATTGTCCAATAACACATTTCTGTTTCAACCAGCCCAACAGATAAGGGGTATATCAGCCACTTTTACTCCCTAAAAATAGGCAATCTCTCCCAAAAAATAAAAACAGGGGGTAAAAATACTTCCAACAAAAAATAGGAAACAGACACGTGGAAGCTTGTGTGCCTGCTTTCACCCACACAGCTCCCTGGATATGTTAGACCAGTCACGTGCATAGTACCACAGGAAGAAATTACTTATTTTACGAATTGGAAGAAGTAAACATGTATCTTTTAATGTGTATGACTAACCAAGTGCAAAGGAATTATTTCCAAACATTTCTGTTTTTCAGTAAAAACATTTTTGCTCAGTTATAAAATACTCCCACTGTGAACTGGACTTACGTTTTTACTCCTTAAAAAATAATTTCACTGCCAACTTAAAACAATGGGGAGTAAAACAATCCCACTTCAAAATCCTCTTATCTGGAGCACTGCTTTCCACATTGCAAGGGTTATAATAACTCAAATGTAGTAATTTCCTTGACCTTTTTTACGAATGGAATTACTGAATGGTTGTATCTGCAACGTGCAGGTTCTACACAGAGCTATGCAGATGGCATATAACCTACGAAGAAAGACCATCTATACATTCCTCCCGTTTACATTAAAGATATGCATAGAACACAACCACATTTATTACTTACTTACCGCATCCCTTCCAACGCCATTTTATCGAGGTTGGGGGTGGCATTCATGTCGGCCCAGTTTGCACCAAGATCACCCCATCCTATGTCGTCTGCTAAAATTATCACAAAATTTGGCTTCTGTAACATGCTTATCTGGCCTTCGAAGCATCCGTTTGTAAAGTGATAGAGGAAAGCAATTGAAATTGCAACCAGAATCACAGCCAGCAACGACAATCCCGCCATCCTTCGTGTAAAAGTTAACCTTTTGCAAGCAAGTAAAAGTACATTCCAGTTTTTAGTATTTGTTCAGCTATTTCAATGTGTAGAGTGCCATCAAATGATGATGCTTTTCTGTGAGTTCAAAAACAAAAGCGATTGTATGCTTCATGAAGTAGGCTTCAAATCCCAGGGGTGGCAAACCACTTAAGAACGAAACTTGAATCTGTGGAAAAGAGGAGACAGTTAAAGCATTAGTCACCTGTAGGCAATTATTTCTAATTAAATCCCAAACGATATTAAAACGTAAATGTGCCACTCGTAAAATTTACTTTTGTCGTCTTAGCACTGCAAAAATACCGGTTTAGATATTGTACTTTTTGTTGCTACCATTATTTATTGCTTACCTTACTGTTTTTCTTTAAAAGCACAACGGTGTATATAGTCATTACAAAATTATACAAGGAGCATCATACAGTATCCAACATATAACATACTAAATATCTACTAATAAACTTCTATCAAGAAAGTTGCAAATAATCCATATAAATTACTACATAGAGTTCATTGTCCCCTCATTTTGCCATGGTGGGTTTCTAGTCTGAAAACAAATATAGAATTGCCTCCACTACCATCACTCTTGTCGTAAAAAAGGTGCCTTAAGGAGTGATCCCACAAGAAAGGCGTCCTAATAGCATCGATTAAAAAACCTGATTAACCACTTTAATGGTCAAAGCATGCATCAAGCAAAGTCTCAAACCATATTGTATGCAGGTGAGACTTTGGTGGCTCATGGATCTTGAGGTTCTCGATTTTCTGAAAGGTTTCTTTAGACAGACTTTAAATGTCATCATATTGGGCGTTTCATATATATTTCACCCCATAAAATGTTCTTGTATATTTATGAGTTTTAAAAAACCCTCATAGGTCATCTACTAGGGTTAGGCGTGTCAGCCCATGGTGCAGTAAAATTCAGTTCTTGGTATCCACATTAAAAACATAGTTCACTGTAGATTTATAAAGCGATAAAAGCTGCTGAGGAAATCTGAGAAAATGTGTACATGTAATGACTTTCATTGAGATTTAGTTGCTCAAGTCTACAAGAAATAATAAGTTACTCACATTAGTGACTACTGTATTCGGTATATAGTCTCAATGCACAGGGGACTATATCCCCAGCAAGCATGAATGAAAGAAGACAGTGAATAGGAATACAACATAGACTTCACTATTTGAAGGGACGACAAACTTCCATGAACCTTTACAAACTGCAATTGACATCTGGATTTTTACATGATTCTCACTCTAACCCACGTGAAGTTCTAACCGTATTGGGTTGAGGCTTTGGAGAACATTTTAGTTCAGAACAAATATTATATTCAGAACAAGAACAAAAAGACAACAAAAGCCCAAAAGAATGACCATGCTTTGCCTTTCAACCTAGATAAAACAAACAGTGTAATCCCAAAGGCCATCAAAAAAAGGAAACGAGCCAAATCAGGTTAACATGAGGCAGGCGGGGACTGCCATGTATAAACCCCCAAATAAGGTGTGGCTCAACATACTGTAGCAGAAGGCAAGACTGACCCGGGTGGGCTCAAGGGCCAGAGGGTAAGCTTAGATCATATCAGGGATCAGCAAGTCACGCAGATGCTGCCAGGTCCACACCACCAGAGCAGGCAAGCCAAAAAAGGCCTCATTGGAGAGGCAGAAGTGACCTAGTCTGGCAGCATGCCTATATGCATACTGACGATTACAAATGGAGTTTAGAACAATATGAAATGTCAAACCAGAACCAGGGATCATTGGAGAAAAGAAACTGCGAATAAGGGGTGGGATGTTCTGATTCTGAACATGGAAGAAGCTCATGGACAACTACTGTACTCTTCAACAAAGACGTAGAAATAAATAAAAAGGAGCGTGTCTTTCTCCGAGATTTGAACATACCAGTGTGTCATATCGACCGCCATACAGAATGTCCGCTATTCGACAGACTGGATCCATGGGCCTTAAGGAAATTGCGCTCTAACCCACACACCCCCTCCTCATCAACTGTGCTGTGCCTGTCCCACTGAACTGTTCTGACCACGTCACCATTCTACTGTTAATCACCCAATCGACCAAAGTCCACAACGGTCAGGCTAAATGACCCCTCACTCAGCACCCTTTATTCAAAACGTTCGCAGACAATGAGCTAGAAGAACAGTTTGTAGACTTCCACGCCACAGGGAATACCTCTGTTCTCGTAGAATTATTCAACAACTCTACTATACAACTGGAGGCCACTCATCCCCCCGATAAACCAGCCATGCTATGACCAAACCATCCCCAAACCATCTGCCTCTTGGAACACCCACAAGCCTGCCTCCAACAAACGCTCAATCATAGACTTGGAGAAACAGTGGCATGAAAACATAACCATGGGGATCTCACAAAGTGCAAATCTATCTGGGCCAAATATAGAATTCTGCTTAATGAGGCCAAATCTGCTTACTACTCCACCACCATTGCAGCAGCCTCGGAATGTAACAAAGTCCTCTTTAGGGTAGTCAACTATTGTACCAAACCCTCACCCGACCCAAGGTGCCAGCAACTCAGGAAAAATACTACGGAATCAAAAACATTTTCTTTGAAAAAATTTGACAAAATCTAACTGATCACTGAATCAGCCAACCAGAGTCAGACCCCACACCCCGCCCTCCCTTCTGCCCCCACTACCCAGCATTCACACTGCCCTTCTGGACAGTATTCTCTACTCTCTCACCTCCCTAAATACTTGCCTCCATCAAACCTACACCCTACTCTGACAATATCACACTCCTCAGCATCATTAATGCCTCCCTCAACGGGGTTCATTTTGGTGTTCCCCATAAATTGGGGCTGGAGACCAGTTACGGTTGCACGTCTGCATTCACATGTCCCCGCCGCCAACATTTTCTCGTTTGAATGGTAGAGTGTAAAAGAGGAGAGTAAAAAGGCAGCCTACCCGCTTGTAGGCGGCCCTTTTCCCTTGCCGTACAAATGAAGTAAACGTTGCCTGCCTTGTGCGCATGACAGATGGCGTTTTCAATGGATCCCTGTGCCTTCATTTTGCGTGTAAAAAGCCGGCAGACTCCATAGGAGTCCACAGCATTTCCACCAGCATGAAAATCTAAGCTGGAGCAAATGATGTATTTGTATGGCAGAGAGGAAGGGGCGTTGGAATAGTAAGTTCTGATCCGGCCCATCTCGTCGACATACAATTAAAATAGGGTGCGGCATGAATGAAAGGTGTAAAAGCCTTACGTAAGGCTTTTACACCTTTCATTTACATCATTCCCCACTCCAATATGTTCTCCACTGAAGGGTCATTCCCGGACACCTTCAAGAGTGATCTCAAATGACCTGTTTTGATAAAAAACAACCCTAGACCCAAATGATCTGGCAAACTACCAGCTCATTACGCACCTTTTGTTGATCTGCAATATCCTAGAATAAGTAGTCATCCACAGCTACTCACCAAAATTGAACTATGCCTCATACATGGCTATCGGTCAGGGCTCCATACCAAGTATAATCGAGTCAGCCTCCAACCAGGTGGTAGACGATGCCCTTCAAATCATGAGTAAGGGCAGCTCATGCCTCCTTGACCTCTCGGCTGCATTTGACACCGTCGACCACCGCATCCTCCTCACTGACAGGATGGGATTCACTGGCAATGTCCTGAATTGGTTTACCTCCTACCTCTCGGACAGACCCCAGGCCAACCAGATGAACATGTTGTACTCTGACTCCCAGTCTCCTGTGGAGTCCTGCACAGCTCCATCCTCTCACTAATGCTCTTTAACCTTTACATGGAGAATCTGGGCACCCCTCAAAGATCTTGATATAGTCACCCACCAATACATGGACGATACTCAGTCATACACAAGAATAAAAAGCCCACAGAACATCAGTCATCTACGCGTTTACCTAGCCATAATCCAGTCCTGGATGTCCACCGACTACCTCAAAGTTAAACACTCCCAAGACCAATTTAATGAGCATCGATCCTCCCCAGTCCCCTCCACTACACAACTCCTCCAACAATGGCCCAATGATATGCACCTGGAAGCAATTGATCTGCAACCCTTTGATTCAACAACATCAATAAACTTCACCATAGACAGCAGCCTGTCCTTTCAAAAACACAGTCAAGAAAACTCGAACAGACTAACTCCAAATCTCCACCTTTCACAAAATCAAACCCTTCACCCTGTCACAGGACTTCCGGTCCATAGTGCACGCTCTTGCAATCTTGCACATTGATGGGGGAAAACGCTCTCATGATGGGGCTTCTAGCTGCTCGCTTGGCTCCACTAAAAGCAGCCCACCACACTGCAGCATGCCTTATTACGGCTGCATGGAAATGTAACCTAATCACCACCATCTAACGCAATCTAGACTGGCTCCCTCTCCAGGCCTGGACACTGTTCAATACTGCATGTATGATCTACAAAGCAGTCAATAGAAGCACACCTGCATACATGGTAGCTAAGCTCCACATATCTGGTGGCAAACTATCCTCTTACTATAAAGCGACAAACCGGCTTGAACCACAACTCCCAGCAAAGAGAAGACCTGAAAACAATACTTTTCTCGCCACAAGCCCACTCTCTGGAACACAATCCTGTTACCAGCACAGAATGCACCACTCCCCCCCCCAATTCTCAAATCCCACAAAGCTTGCAAAATGTTTTTTTTTTCAATAATACCTGACCAAGGACTAATCTCGATGGGCACACAGACCGAGGTTAGGGTGCAATTCACAATTCTTAACTGTTAAAAATGCCCGCCCAAACACTGGCTACTGTTAGAATTGATTTCTGAACTCTGGCTTGTTGGACAGATATTAAGGAGGCCACCTTTGTCAGATAAACAGGGGAACAGATCTGGGAAGATAGCCAGATCAATTCATGGTAGCCTGGAGAGCAGTCAAGGCTAAGTCTCAGGAGGGGTGAGAGTGATCAGGGGTCTCAAATGAACAAACACAGTGCAACACCAAGGATTACAATTAAGAAAGTCATATACTAGAAAATAAAAAGTTACTCTCTTACCTGGTAACGTTCTTTCGATGGGATGGTCCGACGACATATTCAATATCTATGACAGTAGTAATCACCACAGCTGTGCTGCTTCGGAAAATCTTTCGGCGTCCTGCGTCGATACGCCGCCCTCGAGGACCTCCTCCGACGGCCGACGTCATTGGATGTTATAAGTAGGACGCACGACGCACGACGCCCGTAGCCTCAGTTGTAGTTTTTTCCCAGAACGTGTGGCACCAGTCTTCTGCCAGTCTGACCACACAAAGCCTTGCGGAAACGTAAGCTGCAATCGCACAAGAAATTCTTTCGCGGGGAAGGCAGGGAGGGAGCGATATGGAATACGTCGTCGGACCATCCCATCGAAAGAACGTTACCAGGTAAGAGAGTAACTTGTTCTTCGAGGGGATTGGGTCCTCTGACGTATTCCATATCTATGACAGACTCCCAAAGCAGTACCAACGTAAGGAGGTGGGAATTTTTTTTTAGAAGAATTCAGAATGCCCAATCAAATTGCAGAGTAACAGACCACCTTGCCAAAGGCCAGATCCTGCCCACGGATAGAATCGAGTAGTGCTGTAAAAAAGTATGGACCGAAGCTCAGGTGGCTGCATCACAGATGTTACGGATAGGAACACCCCTCTGCAGGGCAGTAGAGGCAGCCATAGCCCTGGTAGAATGGGCCCGCAAGCCTACAGGAGGGTCCTTTCCCGCCAAGCGGTAACATTCAGAAATTGCCAAGATAATCCAGCCTTCCAGCGTAACCAATAAAGAGTTGATCATCCACTCTGACCCGGGACATGCGTGAAATATAAAAGCTCAAAGCTCTCCTAGGTTCCAGCCTATGGAGCCTCTCCTCTTCCTTACCAGGATGCGGAGGAGGATAAAAACGCCGGAAGAATAACCTTCTGGCCTAAATGAAATTCCGACACTACCTTCGGAAGAAAGGAAGGACAAACTCTAAGGACAACCCTGTCCTTATGAAACACTGTGAAGGGTGGCTTAACTGAAAGTGCCTGTAACTCGCTCACTCTCCGAGCGGAAGTGACCGCAACCAAAAATACAGTTTTAAGAGTTAACAGTCTCAAAGGGCAGCAATGTAAAGGCTCAAACGGAGCACCTATTAGAAACTTGAGAACAAGGTTCAAATCCCAACCGGGCACCTGGAAAGGTGACGGAGGGAACACATTAGTGAAACCTTTCAGAAACTGAGAAATTAAAGGAATTTCAAAATAAGAACACTCTTCAGACGAGCGCTTAAATATGGACAGCGCCGCCAGGTAACCTTTAACGGTACCCCCTTGCAGGCCCCTGTGGGCCAAAGAAAGCAAAAAAGACAGAACCACAGGAATGTCACATGAAAAAGGATCCACATTCTTAACCCTACACCAGTCACAGAACTTTCTCCAACGGCACAGGGACTTTGTTGCCAGCCGTCTGGCCGAAAGCAACACCTCCATCACGTCTTCAGGGAGGTCCCAATCCTTATACCTCAACCTTTCAGAAGCCAAGCGTGAAGGTTGAGGGATCCGACCTCTGGATGGAGAACCTGACCCCCCCCTCCCGTGAGAGCAGATCGTCTCGGTAGGGAAGACAACGTGGAGGGCAGATGGACAAGTCGAGAAGGTCTGCGTCTCCTAAGGCGCCTCTGGGAGGAAATTCCGGCGAGCAGAACCTTTCGCAGTTCCGGTTGACACTGGAGGCGGAGAGATCCACTTGAGGGGTCCCCCACAGGGCGAAGATCTCCAGGAGAATCTCCTGAGCCAACTCCCACGCTTGAGAGATTGCGCGCTGCCTGCTCAGAGCATCCGCCGTCTCGTTTTCTTCTCCGGCCAGATGAACTGCCGAGATCGAACCAGAGCTGCATCGCCTACCTGCACAGAGGAAGTGACCCTGACCCCGCCCTTTTTGTTGAGGTAGTGCATGGCCACTGTGTTGTCCGTCAGAATCCGGACATTCTTTCCTCGCACAGTCGGCAGAAAAGCCTTCAGTGCAAGCCTGGTGGCCCTCAGCTCCAACAGATTGATATGCGTCTGTCACGATCGTCACCTCCGGCCAGGGAAGCCAAAATGGAGTCCCCTTCATCAGATTGCCTTCGACGGCCCACCACAGAAGGTCCTGGGTGACCGAGGGCGGCACCTGAACGGGGTCTGACATCCTGCCGGAGGACTGAGACCACTGGAGCTTGAGTGCCCATTGCAAAGATCTCATCCGCAACCTAGCCTCTGGCACCAGAAGAATGCAGGAAGCCATGAGGCCGAGCAATCTCAAGAACTCGAACGCAGGTAGACTCTGGGCATGTTGGAACTTGTGCACCATCTGCTGAATGTGATGAGCCCTCACCTGGGGAGGA
Organism: Ambystoma mexicanum; assembly: GCF_040938575.1. NCBI lineage: Eukaryota > Metazoa > Chordata > Amphibia > Caudata > Ambystomatidae > Ambystoma > Ambystoma mexicanum. Next base: position 915,877,193 of record NC_090926.1, on the reverse strand, counting down.
AAACACTGCCCCAGGGACGTGTTGAGCACTGCTCCGATGTACTGGAGCCTCTGAGTTGGCGCCAAGTGAGACTTCTTTAAGTTAAGGGAGAAGCCCAGTTTGTGGAGGGAGTGGCAGGTGACGGACAGATGATCCAGGACTTGCTCTGGAGAGCGCGCCCTGATCAACCAATCGTCCAGGTAGGGATAGACGTGAATCCCCCCTTTCCTGAGATGCCCTGCCACCACCACCATGAGCTTGGTGAAGAGCCTCGGGGCGGAGGTCAATCCAAATGGCAGGACGCAAACCTGAAAATGCGAGTCGCCAACCGCGAACCTCAGGTACTTCTTGTGCTTCGGATAGATCGGCACATTAAAATAAGTGTCCTTGAGGTCTAGAGACACCCACCAGTCCTGAAGTTGAAGGGCCTGGAGGACTTGAACTTGTCCTTCCGAAGGAGCTTGTTCAAACCGCGCAAGTCCATGATGGGTCACAATCCTCAGTCTTTCTTGGAAATCAAAAAATAAGGGGAATACCATCCCTTGTTCCTCTCCGCTACAGGCACCAGTTCTATGGCGCCTTTCTCCAGCAGGGCTTGAATTTCCTGCACAAGGAGCGGATCCGGACTCTTCAAAGAGAGATTCCCCGGTGGATTGTCGCGAGGACTCTGCCGAAAGGGAAGACAGTAGCTGTGGGTTATGATCTCCAGAAGCCACACATCTAAAGTAATGGCACGTGATACAAGATGCTGTGCCAGCCTTCCCCCAACCGGCGAACCATGGGACATGGCCTCATGACTGAGCTGAAGCGGCTGCGGCGTTGCCTGAGGGAAAAGAGGAAACTGCCCGAGCGGCCTTGGCACCTCGAGTACCTTGTTTTCCACCTCTGGCACTCCTACGTTGGCCCCTTTGACTAGCAGCTCCTTTCGCTCTACCAAAGGATGAGTAATAACGAAAGGAACCTCCCCTCCATTGCTGTCCCCTAGGACGAAAAGGCGGAGGTTGGCGAACTGCAGCGCCCAACGACTTTGCTGCAGCTTTTGAGGTCTGCAAGCTCTCAAGGCTCTCTTCAGCCTTGCTGCTAAAAAGATGGACACCATCAAAGGGCATGTTGAGGAGCCGGGCCTGCACATCAGGAGCAAACCCCGACTTCCGCAACCACGCAAAAACCTGCGTATTATGGTGCTCGCCGCCATGGACCAGCTGACGCAATCTGCCATGTCCAAACCCGACTGAACGGCCTCACACATGGCATCCTTGCCATCCTGGACCATAGCAAGAAAACCATCCTGTTCGTCCCCTTCGGGAATATGTTCAGCCGCTAAGGAAACAGTTCCACAGAGTGTGCGTGAAACATGACAAAACACTTACGGAGTTGGCAGCCTGAAGAGCCGTACTCCCTGAATAAAACACTTTCTTCGCCCCAACCATCAAAACGCTTGTCATCCCTATCAGGAGGGATGGTAGGATACGACGGCTGCTTTGCTGGGGCCGTAGCCGCCTGCACCACCAAACTCTCTGGAGTGGGGTGCTTGGTCATGTAGCAGGGGTCGCTACTGGCTGGGCAGTATTTTCGCGGCAAAGACTTGCCCACTGCGGGAGACTCTCCGGAGCAGTCCAAGCCGCTGCTACCCTCCTCTGTAGAGCCATATGGAACGGCAGTACCGGGTCAGTTGGTGGACCTTGGTCGATGACATCCGTGAGGTCATCCTGAAGAAAATCCCCTGGGGGAGCAGACCACCCCAAGTACTCGGTGACCCTAGACATAAGGCGCCGGTACGAAGAGTCGGCATGGGTGCCAGGCTCAGGCCTACTCCGGAGAGGTGTCCAGACCACTGGCGTCGTGCAGTGACTGACGCAGGTCCTCAATCTGACTATGTCCCGAGAGAATCTCATCTGGCACCGTATCAGGAACCATGCCATCATCAGAGCCCTCATCCAACTCCGAAATGTAATCAAGATGGTTTAAAGTGGGCACAGAATGGGGAACAAAGCCATGCTTGGCCTTGGCCAGAGCCTTTCTAGGGGGTTCCACCGTACCCCGGGGTAGCGCCATCGAAACAGCCTCGAAAGGCGTTGAGTGACTCGGCGTCGAACGCAGCGCCGATAGCATCGACAGCGTCAACACACGTCTCGAGGGCATAGCCCAGAGCGTGTCCTTCGACAGCCTGGGCGCCGATGGTGTCGACTACTTCCTCGGAGGCGGAGCCTCGAGAGAGTCCCTCGACGACCTCGGCGCCACAGGCGTCGATGTCTTCTTCGAAGACATCACAGGTACACACAGTCTCGAGCGCATCGAGGACCGGGACCTAGGAACGGGCATGACTAGAACGATTCCCCTTGTCCGAGCGGGACCTTTCCTGTGAATCGTGCTGACCACCCGAGCCTGAAGGCGTACGAGCGGTTTCTCTAGTACGGCCACGCCTGACCCCACTCGGAGGCGCGGACGGACCGGTGCCCTGCGATTCAAGAATCGCCAGCATTTTCTTACCGAAGGAAGCCCATTCCTCCGGAGTCGCATGCTTGGTGGGATAAGCGACCCGCCGACGGACGGAGTCCTCGGACGAGGAATGCGACCAATGACGCTGCTTCCGGGAGTGCCTCGAAGAGGCAGAGGAGTGGCGGGACTCACTCCGGGACTGAGACCCCCTAGACTTCTGACGACAATGCAGAGTGTTGCCCCTTGAATCGTCCGTCGAAAGCCCAGTGGACCTCGACTTCTGGGGCTTGGACACCTTACCGACCGACAGTTTCTTCTTGCGCTCCCACAAAGCTTTGGACGTAAGCGACTGGCAGTCGACACAATCATCTGTGTCATGGGCCTCCCCGAGGCACCAGAGGCAGGCGTCGTGCGAGTCCGTCACCGACATCTTGGACCCGCAGTCCCCACACTTCTTGAAGCCCAGACGCGGGGTGAAAGAAGAGGAACACATCTCGAAAACTTTTCACAAACAAACAGGTTCGAAGAACCGAAAGAATATAAACTCCAAAGAGTCGAGGCGCGCCGAGATCTCCGAAGTGAACATGTTCGTGACAAAAAAACGGAACTGAGGCTACGGCATTGTGCATCCTACTTACAACATCTAGTGCCGTCGGAGAAGGTCCTCGAGGGCAGCGTATCGACGGAGGATGCAGACACCGAATGATTTTCCCAAGCAGCACAGCTGTGGTGATTACTGTCATAGATATGGAATACGTCGGAGGACCCAATCCCCTCGAAAATACTATTTTAGGCCCAACAACACAAATTAATTATGAAATACACTAGCAAAATACTGCACAGGCAACACACCATGTAACATATACAATCACTGGAGTCAGTGCAAGAACGTTAGTAACTCCACTAATACCAGTAAAGGAAAAGGGTTACTACTTCTATAGCATAGACAACCTTCAGAGATGGCAACCCCAATCCAGCCTTAAGATGAATGGAATCTTGTGCTCAATATTCGATGCGTCTGTAAAAATGCTTGGTCATGCGTAAAGTTCAAAGCACGACTTCAGATGCAGGAAAAGTTAGAGAAATAATTCTGAAGGGTTGAAACAGGTTCCAGAAATTAGGAGAGGATATGCTATGGTGAACAAAACTGTTCCTGACTTTGAGGGCTTTAGGAAGCTGATACTACCCAAGCCAAGGGGAAGACCAAAATAGCGTTCAGCCATAAATGCATTTGGATGTACAAAGGGTCACCAAAAGTGACTTCACTATTCACTGTCCTGAGATCGGATTTGGCCCAGGGTTGGCAGGTCTGGGGTGATCGTCAGAGGTTCGATTTCAAGCCCTTGGATCACTTCTCTGATGCTCAGGCATTGCGAGTGCTGACACAGGTCTGGTATGGGACAGGAGCTGCTACTCTCTATTCGGTTAAAGAATCAAGAAAACGAGGATGCAGCAGGCTCAGGGCACTGGAAGGAATGTGGGAAAACTGCCTTCAGTGAGTCACTGTCGCACAGTGACCCAGGGGCACCCAACTCTTACGGTATTACACACCCTCCTATCACACGTCACAAAGGTGCTGGAACAGCAAAATTCAGTAGAAAGGTGCTTTGCAGGATAAGCTAGGAAACGGTGACACTCCTGCACGGTGCCCAAGGTGTTGACTGGTCAGTTCACTGGAATGGCCCAGGGACACTTCTGAGGAGGCTTACTTGCAGGGTTACCTAGGAGGCATTGAGAGTGATCAGACCCACCACTTCAGAGGTTCGAACCACCTTCACAGATCTTCTGAGATCAAGCACAAATTAGGGCTTGTCCGCACAACAACATGATTTAGGAGCCAGCCCTCTTCAGTGTCCCTTTGGACGTCCTTTGTTTTGCTTGTCTCTTCAGGCTTCTTGGTTCCTTTTACAGACTCATTCAAATGTATTGCTGATCTGCTGGAAGGTTCACAGGACCCCTTTGTCATATCCAAAGTTAAGCGAGTGCTTGCACCTGGCGCACCAATGAGAAGATCTGCCCCATGCATGTACACCAGCAGCGGTCCAGTAGGGTGGATTGCAACCAGACAGTCCAAGTGCACTTCCTGGTTGCCTACACACGTGATGCACAAGGACCCGTGAAAGAAGCAATGTTGGCGGGCAACTGCATGCCCAAATAAGGAAGTCTCACATCTGGAAAGGTAAGGCGAAGACTGGAGGACAAAATGGCCAAAGGGACAAAGAATCTCGTGGCACGGCCATATTGGACACTAGCTACAGTCTTGGGCCAAACGCCACATACAATAAACGTGTTATGGCATGGTAAAAGGTTGCACAAATATAAGCTACTGCTGCCACCTGTCTAGCCTAAGCCACTTTGTACAACCACCACAAATTCATCAGTGGGTGTCTAGGGCCGAAAAACACAATGGCCTAATTGTGCGATATTGTAAGGTACATTGTTGCTACTTGGTGGTAACGTTTTATCACTGCGCAAAGTCGTTAGACCAAGAGAAACAAAGTTCTCAGCACTGATAGCCTGAAGGATGTGTCGGTTTCCCCATAACAATGAGCAAAGGCCAAAGCAGGGAAGCGGAAAGGTGTCTCTGTACTGCGTAAAAGTCAGGTCACATTCGAAAAGATGAAGCAAAATGTTTGGGGGGTCCATAGAAATGGAGGGAAAGTTGCAATAAGAGAAATCTTCCTTAGCAGCTATTCATAATCTCTACAGTGCTCTGCCGTGCTTTAAACCAAATAAAAATGAACACATTCATACCAACAGTCAACACCTGCTGAAGACTGGGATAACTGAAGAAACATCCAATAGCTTTCTGTATGTTCACGCAAAAGACCCACCCCCCTTGATGACTTAATATCTGAAGTCAGTCAGAAATGATTTTGAACTTATTAAAACGATTTTAATAATATTTACAAATATGATGGGTTGCCTTCTAAAGGCATTCAGTAAAATATAAAGATCACCAAATCTCTGGAGCCAGCCAGAAATCTTTGAATTTATTAGAACGATTTTAAAACCAATGTTTACAAACATGCTGGATTTCCCCCTTTGGACACTACATAGAAACCAGAGACCCAGGAAACAACTGAAAATGACACAATTGAGTAAAATTCTCAATCTAGAAATCTAACAACGACTCCCATGTTGCTAAATTACAGGCACTGTAACTAGACGACCAATCCCTACTTTATACATACAATAATACATTAAATTTACTTAGCGCCGACATCCTTCTCCCCAATCATCCTCCCTCTTTACTCGGCACTGGGTATGATGGTTCAATCTGAAAGTCTATCCTGATGATAATGATCCAGTGGCAGCCCATAATGGGCGATGGTGTTTTGACTCTCCTGTCGTTATGGAGGAGCCAAGCAAATAGCAAGGCAAGCAAGCACAGTGAAAATACTAAGTGGTCCATCAGCTTCAGCAAGCAGCGGAGGACACGCTCGTCGGCTGGCTTTCTACTTTAAGGAAACGTGGATTCTCGTGTACAGTACCCAATCTACACATGCCCAATGAGTCATGCAAGGCTAGAGGCTTTGTGCGTCACCAGCTTTGCATGACCCAATGGGTATGCAGGTTGGGGTACTGAAGGGCCAAATGTGTAAAGGGGCCTTCCCGGGTTTCAAGATGTCCTGGGGTGGAAAGATGGTGGCGCTTAGGCGGACCTTACTGGTAGCATGAGTAGCAGCGTCTGGGGTCTGTTATTGGAGCAGCTAATAAAACAAATTCTGTATGCGTGTATGTATACACGCAGGAGTTTGTGTCAGTGTAAATGCATGTGTGAATGTGTGCTCAGTGTGCTTGTGAAAGAGTGGCGGGTTTATGTTATTTGTTTGTGCATTTCATTGAGACAGCAGTGTGTATATTGCATGAGTGCGCGAGTAAAATTGTACAATTGTGTGCATCTCAACCAAGGACTGGACCTCTGATTAGGGTGTTGTGGGCCTAAACCAGTGCAGCCAGAGTGGACATATTTTCTTACATTGGGATGCCATTTTACTGGAAAGTCATATCTAGGCAAAGTCAACATGATGAGTTTTCTTACATGCGGTACGGCGGTATACTGGGTTAGGTAGCATGTCCAGGCATTATACCGACCTACATCGCTGGAGCTAGTATGCACATATTTTCTTGCAGTGGCACGGCATTTTTCTGGAATTACGAGCAAAGCCAACAGGAGTGCATTTAAGTGGGGATGCTGGCCGATATGTGTACAGATAAAATGGCCGATGCTGTTTCATGGGGATGCAGACGTATATTGGCACATCATTATGAAAATGCAACATGTTACTCAACAAAACCAATTGTAAACTGTGTGGCTTTTTACCGAAATATGTCACAGAAACAGTGCTGTAAAAATGCACAATTTAAACCATTTTTTTTAAGCAACCGGGGTGGAGAAAACCCCTGCGAACCCCGCTTGTTTGGTTGGACCTCCCTCCCTATGGAAATGTCTAAAACCCTGCTATTAAAAAAAACATTATCCGCGACGCCACCAATCCATAGTTTTATGGCAGACATTAGATCACTGTGTTCCAAGTACGATGAAAAGCAACATGAATGGTGCATGACAAAGCAGCATCACCCAAGTCACAAATGACTTCTGCTTTAAAATATTAAAACATTGTATTCTTGCCATTATTAAAGTTAGTGTATTTTACCCCAACAGCCCCCACAAGAGTGGCATGAAAAGGTCATGGTTCAATGTGCAGTAGGCAAGTGTAGCTGACAACGATGATACCAAAGAATAGCTTTTTCCTTACTACAGCAAAAAATAGGCCTGAAAATGTTGGTATTGATCAAAGGAAACAAATGTATATAAATCAATAACCTAACTATCTCACTCTGGAAGTTTTGAGGGCCTCATTAATACCTTGGCCGTGCAGTGAAAAAAAGTCAGTGGGCGGGGGATTGCCACTGCTTTTACTGCACTGCCAGATGTAGAGTTTCAGCACTGAAGCGTGGTAAAATCTGCCTGTTCTGTGGGGAAGACATTTCCTCTACACAAAATCATAACCCTGTGCAGTAATATTGCATGTTCCCCCATTGTAGTTCTGTGGGACTCCAAAATGGGGAATTACTGAAGGGTCGGTCGGCAGGACTGAATCATACAGACCCTTCAAGTTACCACATAGTTACGGGCATGTGGTAATGGTAGTACTGCTAAACCCTTAATAAGGCCCGAGATTATTGGTTCTTGTGGTTTTGTTAAACCATTTTAAGATTCATTTTTTCTGGATGAACTCAGAAATAAAAACATATCGATGTAGAATGGTATAGAAGTCTGCCAATGAACCCAACAAAAATGACCACATTTCAGATACTAAAATATGAATGCTCACTAAATTCATCTTTGTGCACAACAAGTTCTTTTCTATGGTCAAACAAGAGAACAGCTATGAGGCTATGCATGGTACAATATACAACCATTCTTACAGCCGAACTAGGGTATTTCAAATACCAACGGCACAAACCATATTATGTTCATATAAATGTTCTCAACATCTGGGCAGGTCAAAAGAGACTCAGAGGATGAGTGATTTCAGCACATACCATCTATTCACAACTCCCAAATACTCATCCAAAGTCACACTATCTACACACGTAATTGCTGATAAAGCAGTATAGGTACATATGAACAGTCCTTTATAAGTCACACATGGACAGACACAATGAGGCCATCCGATAATGAGCAATAAGAAATAGAAAAATATGTTCCTCCTTAACTAAAGAACTTATGCAAGGTCACTCTGCTAGATGAGCATAAAGAGAAGGAACAGTTTACTTAAATACCCACGAAGAATCTACTGTGATACAAGGGGAGTACAAAGAACTAGGACCTTTGGTCATTACATTAAACATAGCATTAGGAGCTTCCCTTGGCTTTTCCCGTAAAAATGTGTGATCCTTGAAGGAAAGCATCTCACAAATCCTTGCACCCAATATTCTTTTTGGTTTGCTGTACATGCAAACACCTGTACTCTTAAATTCTGCATCCCAAAACCGTTTTTATCCTCTATTTTAAAACGTTATGTTTTACATTTGTGTTTATATAATGCTGCAAACTTTTGTTTTCTTCTTTTTTTAATGATTATAGATCATGGTTAGGTTTGGCTGGCGTGAGAGTTGCTCATTCGCTGCCAGACTAATGAAGATAAATAGAGGGGCCCTATTGTCTCTCAGGCATGACCAGTGCATCCCTCTGAAAGGCCTGTTAAATGAGCGGCCATTCTGTAAGGGCCAGTGGAGCCGATTATACTGGTGACAGCTTTGCTAAATATTGCTTTAAAGGGCCCGTCTAGTTTCCCTGCTGCATGTATTTTCCTCCTTTGTGGTGCATATCATTGTGTTTGCTTCTAAGGGAGTCTTCATTCCTATGTTCGCACACAGCACAATACCACTGGACACAGCAAAAAGAGTTCTGTGTCTATTAGTGTTTATCTAGCTCTGTAGAAAATAGCTTCACATATATTTGGGCCATCAGAAATAATTACTAGGTGAATACAGCCTATATAAAATAATTCATTATGTTAACCTTCAGAAAGGGCATTTGCTATCTGGCACTTATTCAAAATAACCTAGACGTATATGAAAGTTATCTTTACACACAAAACATGGATAGACATATAAGAAAGACTGGTGGCCACAGCGTGGTCAGAAGTTTTTTTCTTCTATATTTTATGATATGGTCACCCTTGTTTGAGGACGATAGATGCACAAACGGAACAACCATGTGTGGTATTCTGGTGCTCAGTATTAATGATTGTTCACCCACCTTAACTGATGCTCTTGGAATCTGTAGGAATAAAGATGTTCATTTAGCACATAACTTTTTTCTTAAAGGAGTACGGAGACAACCGTTTGTAAATTGAAGGTTGAGGTGGGCACGGGAGCTCTGTTAACGTCCAGTGCACTCCGCTCGGACTGCAGCTTTCCATACCTCATGCTCTGCACTTGCGTGCCCCACTCTTCTCTCGTCCCCTGCGTCGATCGTGAAGTACGCGACAGCTAAGAGTGGAGTACATCGTGGCATTTTCGAATGCTACAAAAATGCTGTGAATTAATGCAAAATGTGTCTGGCTGGGTGTTATTACGTTCATGGCTATGAGTAATTTCAAATTGCACACTGTAACCCCTTCCCTTCGCCCAGATGACCTGAAAAATATGGGCGTATGCGACGAAAAAATTACTTCTGTCCTGCAGATATAAAAGGGTGAGCAGTTACCAAAGAGCATACTCCGTCCTCAAACTGCTACAGACCAAGAGTGATCCCAATCATAAAAGAAAAACAGGCACAGTTAAGAGATATACCAACTGTGCATTTTGAGGTAACGCGGGCAGAGGGAAGGAAATACTCTTAAGAGGGACGTGGTTCAGTAGCAAGGCAAACAACAATAGCACAACAGTCCAAAGTAAAGGGAATGTCTAATAAAGGTTCTATAAAAATAGATCTACTTTAATGAAAAACACCATCTGCAAAAATAACTAAGGAGCCCTGGTTAATCACAAACATCAATGCCAGAAGATCCCTGGCGTACAGGATCTGATGTTCGCCACTGTGGGGATGCATTGACCCACTAGCTCTGCCCTGCGACATCACTGTGCTGGTGGCACCAGAACCAACAAAATGGCCGCAAAAAGCCCTATGCGTGCTAAACCCATGAAAATTGGGCGGTGAAACCAGAAAGATGGCTGCCAATCTACTTTGCCTGTGTCAGGGGTGGAACAGGAGACCACACTGCTAAAGCCTGTCATTGGGCTGCCCACAGTGCGAAAATGGAAACTACATGAAAGGCAGTGCTTCATTGCAAGGAAACCCAGAAGTGATCTGAAATCCGTTTTTCCTTGGTTGCTGAAATTACAAAATAATGATTCCAAGCATCAGAAAAGATCCAACATCCTTGCTGGGGTTACCCGTCACCTTATTTAAAGAATCCACATATGCACACAATGTCAGGAAAAGCAGATTCCATCACAAGAATATCCACATTAAAAAGTGTGCTTGTCTGTAAAAATCTGTCAGAATATGGGCGCAGTACCGTCAGCCGCCTGTATGAAAGCTGTCAGTTAATTACATTGGAAGCTTAACTTGTGCAGTTAAAATCACATGGTTGAAATTAAGTGACGTGCTATCAAAAAAAATATATGTTGCAACTATTTAATCTCTATGTTTAAAAGACTGGAATTAGAGATTTGTTGGCCTGTTTTGAAAATGTAAGTTTATTGTCAAAGAAAAATTTAAACAAAGTGGATTTTTAAAGTCAACCACTGATGCCAGTCACAGAACTTCAAAGCAAATTCCACAGCGTGCCCCAAACAAAAGGCACCTTCCTCCTGCTCTCTGCCCCAGGAACTCCCAGTCAGGTGTTAATGAAGAGGGGAGGGGATTTTGCTCTGCTGCTCTGGGGAGAGAAAAGAATCCCTTGATTGAAAAGATATGCAGATGCAACTGCCACCAGAAACCCCTGCTAGAGGACAGAGGCGGTGATTGCTCTTGACCCACCAAAACTTTGGGGGCGGGGACAGACAGTTATGTGTATTCTTAAAGCACAAGAAAGTATATTTTTGAAAAGGACTGAGAGGACTGGGCAAAATTGTAAACATTTGTAAAATACAGTATTGTTAATATGAAAATTCTGGTCACATTTTAAAACTACTCAGAACTCTGTGCTATGTTCAAGGACATGACTACATAATTTGTGGTTTTGTAGCAATTGTGGTGATGCCAGAAACATGAAACTTCACATGATCATGCCCAGATATCATGTGCACATATGTGTAAATTTGTGGACAAATCTGACATTGGGTACCGGACCAAAAGTGTGAGAAATTGCCAAATCTAGACCGAAGCTCTAACCGTGACGGGGCACAGAATAATACTTGCTCCAACACATCTGATATAAATATGTTATTGGTATTTAAAATTGTAAATATGTCTTGTATAAAAAATAGATTTAATGTGCAGAAACAGAGGGGAGGTTCTCCTTGGATCATAAAATACACCGTCATCATGACACTGTTTTCTTCTCAAATCAGGGGAGAGGAACTACCATAACCAATAGAATATCTAGGGGGTGTGCCTAGTAGAAGTCAGCATACCCACCCTTTTAGAAAATACATAGAGATAGCCTAGGACCTGGAGGGACATACACATTCACCCACCATCCGTTTGCTGGCGGAGCACTTTGCAAGAGAAATCCATATTCCAGACTCCAGAACTTTGAAAGCAGAAAGGCCCATTTCCAAAGTTGAACCCTTCTCAGCTTGGCCTTTTAAAATCCTGAAACCAGATTTTACCCCAGATCTTTAAGGGGAACAAAAGAAAATAAAAGAACAGCCTGGCTGAGCTGTGCTGCTTTCTTGCGAAGAATTCTTGCCAGAATCCAGAGATCCAAACCAGTAGAGCAGACCTGTGACCAGATAGCTGCGAACCAGAACCAACCCGTCAGATCCAGTTCAATCCCACCATGCAGTGTCCAGAGTGCCTTACTGATCGCAGAACCAGTGTGCCTTGAGTCCAGTCCGGTGTGCTAGCAGAATTCCAGTCCAGAATGTATCCCTGACCAGATCTCGGACGTGTCCATTCCAAACAGTGGTAGTGAATATACATAGCATAGGATTGTCCCTAGCAAATATCTTATCCATAAGTAATCCTATCCAAACCCATTCTATTATATCCAGAACTGCATTGTAGAAAATCTTTTGTCTTACCTGAATCTTTCTCTCATCCCTATAGTCCTTTGGTAATAGTCGTGTTAAAATCATCTTTGCGCTAATATATTTGCTGAAGAAAGGCAAGCGTTTTGGCGGGCAAAACCCATCCAAAGGCGTCGCTGGGCTGGTGGCTGTGCTGTCGTGTAGTTTGTGGCTTCACAGTCTCCCTAGTATAAGAAACCTAGTTTGTAATTTTAAAAAGCGCAACTTGTTTTACAAATTTTGAATGTCTCTGAAAAAAAAAAAACCTCTACAAAAACCTTCATAACTTCTTCACCGTGTATGCTAGAAACAAAATGTAAGTGTTTACTTGAAGCTAACAGCCTCAGCTTTCCAACAAATCCAACTCCTTATAATTTGTCCGCAATTGCGCTTACCGCGTGCGAAAAAGTGTGCCACAAATTTTTCATTTGGCTCAAATCTATCACGTGTGAAACAGCTGTATATTTCATCTAATCTCAGAATTGAGTTTTCAACCTGCTAGTTACTCAATCATTGCTAGTGTTTGTCTGATTCCATACAAAGCGGCTCCCACTAGTATTGAATCCATGTTAGTGAATTAAATCCATTTTCAGTGTTTTCACCGTTCCATTCAAAGCCACATTCAAAACCATTTTGACAAGTTGCCATCATTCCTGTTTTTCTCAGTGTTTGTTGGGGGGAAATTGGGATTGATACTATATTTTGTTGAATCCTGTATTCCTGAAACCTGTTTTCTCGCCTTCCATCTCTTTATATTGTATATTGGGGGGAGGAGGGATTGAGTAGCCTGCAGGGGGAAAGAATAATCACATTGCATTTTGATTGAACCCACACAAGTGTTATTCTGTGCTCCACTATTTTTCCTATCATACTCCTTCTGATTAAAGAGATTTATTGTGACATCACCCCATTGGTGATCATCGTATAATCATTAAAATAGTGTGAGATATATATATTGTGCAAATCCATAAATAAATATTTTAACTTTGCAAAACAGCCTGCTTCCTGGTTTAGTGTGACCGGGGGGGATTCAAAGAGAGGGGCGTGATAGGGTACATCATTCAGAAATAAAAGAACTTACAGACATAAATAAATAATGAAGGGTTCCAGCTGTGCATCACACGCCAGGCATTGACTTAGGTGGAGTGCCGGGTTGAAATCACTTACAAGATTGGGGGCTTGTCACAAGATTTCTGAAGTAGACCTAGCACACTGTATTAGACTGTCACAAGTGGTAACTAACAGGGTATATAAACCTTGTTGGGCTGCCACGCTGTGTTACACTGTGAAAAGCACCCCTCAATAGGAACGCTCTAAGGAATTGGTCTGTTTTGCAAAAATAAAATAAACTCCTGTAAGTCAGGAAGGAAATTTATATTTCCAGAATGGTGACCTTGGTAGAGATCAATATGGCTAAAGAACACCTAATGCATACATTATTTGTAAATGGTGAATGGACAGAGCAGGATCAGAATGTGTGGTTGCAGGCAATCACAGAACAGACCACTGCAACAGTAGTAGACATATGGCAAGATCAGGGTCCATTACTTGTGGCCCTGAGAGTACTGTATATGGTCCCTAAGGCAAAGGAAGAGCAAAGCAAGATTGCCAAAATAGCAGCATATTTGTACCTCCATATTGGAGCAATACAGGACAAATATGCCAAGGGCCAAGATCTGACAAACCAGCAACTGCAGGCATTAGAAAAAGCCCAAACTGATCTGGACTCTACAGCAGAGTCTACAGAGGAGCCAGGAAGGAATCAGAAAATGAAAGTAGGCAGTACCTAACCAAAATAAAAGAAGACATGGGTATCCTGCAGCAGGAGAAGGTAGAGCAGGATACCAAAATGCTGGCTTTGCAGAAGGAGTACCAAGAGAGTTTGGACTCTCTACTACAGAGCCAGAAAAAGCTGGAACAGCAAAGAAATTTCAACAGGGCATGCACGGAGCAGGTAGTCTCCCTGACGAACCGCCTAGGCCAAGAAAAAGAAGAGAATAATAAACTAATTCTCAAAGACCTGGACACCCAGGCAGAATTTGATGAAGAGCGCCAGAAAGCTGGTGCGCTCAAAAGACAGAGGGACGACCTGGCTGCATAGAGGCAGTCTCTTTTTCAGGAAAGGGACACCTTAGGCCAGGAAGTCTGTTATTTAAAAGAGAAGATAAAAGAAAATCACCTTGCCCTTCAGGGACTGGGTGACCTCCGAAAAGACCATGAAAAATTGTTAGAGCACACCAGGAGGGTGGAAGATGCCCTAACAAGGAAGGACCAGGCCAGTATGAACAGGACTCGGGAGGTAACTCTCCAACAGCAAAAACTGGCCCAGTACTCCAAAATTGACACAGGAAGCGCAGAAAGACAATGAGGCTCTCTGTGAGAAAAATGACAGGCTCCACAGAAGGGTAGCTAAGCAAGAGCAGTTGATAGAAACTAGTAAGGCCTTCATAGAGGAACAGAAAGCTCAGGTTCTTGCATGGCAACAGGGAGCAGGGGCTGAGAGAGATGAGGTCCGCTGGGAAAGGTAAACACCTGAGCATAACCTCAGGAACCCTAGTACCAGAGGCCTTCATCTCTTCCAATTCCTGGACTCTGCCACCCCCATGTCCACCGGCGCACATGAGCCAAGGGCCACGGGGATGGCGCTCATAGATCAGCACCTCCCAGGAATGGATGGGCCAGCATCTGGATATGGGTTCCCAAGTACTGTAGAATTTAGTGGGGAACTCCATGAGAATAGGCCCACTAAGGGCATCCTGAAAACATCTGCCCAGCTAGGACAGTGGGGGGAAGGTACTCATCAAATCCTGGGAGCAAGGAGGAATCAGAAGACTCCTCTGAGCGCCCCAGGACACAGGAAACTAGGCCCCCTCATTCTGCCAGGCTCGCAGAATCCAGGAGAGCCTAGAAGACCAGACTGGCACCACTGATAGCAGTGCCTCTGAGTCAGAGGAGGAGTGGACCAGGGTCACCTGAACCAAAAAGGCCAATAGGGTAAAAAGGGCCTTGCTCAAGGATCCTATGAAGCAAATCAAAGCGATAAGGACCGTCATCACGCCCTATCATAAGAACACGAAGTATTCAGTTTGGGAGCACGTAGAGTTCTTTGAACAGATGATGGAAACTTTCCATTTGAAGGACAGCAAAAGCTGTATTCAATATGTGAAATGGACCTTCTCTCCAGAGTACTCCAGCTTCTTTGCGGGGCTGAAGGACCAGAATCATTCTAGATGGTCCACCTATAGGGCGGCCATCTTGAAGCATTTTTCTGTGCACAGAAATCCTCAGGAGGCTCGCAAGGCAGCCTACAACTTGCAATGGGGGGGAAGATCGGGCCCCATAAGAATTTGTTCAGGAATTAAAGCATGCCTTTGCGCAGACCACCAGAAGGTTGCGCACTGACAGCAAAGAGTTTGTGAATAATTTTTTCCACGCTCTCCCCAAGTACATCATGACCCAGCTAGTGAGAGATTTTCACGAGAAGTGATCACTAGACTGGGTCATTGAACAGGCCACATGAATTTATGAGGTGCAAAAGCCCATAGAAAACAAAAATAATGTAAAAATCCCCAAACCAACCAACACCCCTGCTGCTGATAAGGTGGCAGAGGTGAAGGTTGCCCCCATTTTAGATTTAGAGATGGGGGCCTAAAAACCTGCCTGCACAGAATTAGAATAATCCCAAGCCCAGAAGGCCCTCTGGCCAGTCACAAACAGGGAGCCAGGGAGGCAATCCCACAAATGGGAACCCTAACTCTCCTGACTACATCAGCCCCCGCTACAAGGGGAACAGACACATCCTGGGTCATGTGTGGACTCCTCCAGCCCAAGGGGAGAGGGGATCCAACCAAACATCAGCTAACCCAGGAAACTTCCCTCCGCACTTCCCCCAGGAGGGCAGTAATTCCCCAAATACTGGACAGAACTTCTTCCCCAGGTACCCGCAAAACTTTCAACCCCAAAACAATCCATCCTTCTTTCCCCAATTTCCTGAGCCCAGACAACCCAATCCGGGAGAGGGGAGGCCAAGGGAGGAGGGATACCCACATTTTCAAAACCCATGGTATTTTGGGAGAAGGGATAGCTACCCTTCCTGGGATCAGCCCAGGGGAGAAATGAGAACCCTGTATCAGCCTGAGCAGGTGTCACAACTGGAGCGCCAGATCCAAAACATGGCACAGGATCTGGGTCGCATGCTGAGGGCCTCAGATGAGCATGGCGGCGCAGAATGCCTCAAACCCCGGACTTGGTGCTCCAGAGCAATGACGGGAGAAGAACCCCGACAACCCACCAGTTCCCAGGGAGGAGGCACAAGGAGAAGGGGGGTGTAAAGCCTTGGAGGAAGCTTCCTTCCCCACTTGTAAAAAGCCCCTGGAAACCCAGGAACTGGAACCAAAATCTCCTGCCCCTCTAAGTCTGCCACCCAAGGAGCAAAGAGGGGATAGGAGAAATTAAGAGCCCAAACAGACCCATTTTGAGGAGGAGGTATAAGTCTTCCAGTTTGAAGGAGACGGGTCCTCAGAGGATTCTGGGAAAAGGATCTTCTCCTTCAGAAATGGGGGAACTCCTCCCAAAGAAAAATGGGTCCCAAAGGATTCAAATCCAGACTGGGTAGATGTCGGGACTGAGCTAGCGCCGCCCATCATCCAACCCCAGAATCAACAGCATGAACATCCCCTGGTTCAAACCCATCCTGGTGACTGCCTCCAAAAAGGGGGGTGCAGCCCAGAACCAGGGGAACCCAAAACTTCACCCCTATCTAGCCGTCACCTTTTCTTTTCAGATTCCCAAGACTCCCAACAGAATTCTGCCCAAATCTCTTCTCTATCATTGTCCAAAACCAAGAAACTAACCCACTGGTTGTCCAAAAATGTACATTATCTGTGCCCCCTTGAGGAGAAGGAGGGACGATTCTATGCCCCGGTCCAGATACAGGGGCAGTGTACAATATTGGCACTGGTGGACACTGGATCCCAAGCTACCCTTCTGTCAAAAAGGGCCTTTGATAAACTGAATTCAGGAAAGGGGTAGAATTACCAAATTCCTCTCACTGGACAACTTTAGAACTTCAACGGGAAGGAAATTCCCGTTGAGGGGACTGCGGATTTGGATATTAAAATTGGGCGACACAAGGTGAAGCACCCTGTCATAGTTGTGACTCCAGAGGGCACCCCTTGTTTACTAGAGAATGACATCCTGAGAACATTGTCCCCCTAATAGATTGTGTAAACAAGGTCCTCTGGACCCAGACTAGCAGACCAATCAAACTGAAACAGAGTGTCAACCATGTTAGTTTAAATGGCACATGCCACATGGTTGAACAAAAATCTGACCAAATAGAATTTCACTTCCAAAATAACCAAATCCCAGACGTGAAAGTAATAGCAGTAGGACAACAAACTGGTGATGGGGGGGTCCCCTCTATTTCTGAAAATCAACCTTCCTTCCAGTCTAAGGTGGCACTCCACACTGGAAGGAAACACTCTGAAATTCTTTACAAATTCACATTCAGAAATTCCCACTCCTATAGTACAGAAAGATGAGAAATCAGCTCCAAGCCTGGCTGACATTCAGAAAATTGGAGAGCAGTTGTAAATCCCTATTCAGTTAAATGAAGGGCTGTTCCCGCCCGAGTGTGTGTGAACAAGGTTAAGAGCTTCATCAACGAAGCCATGTTCCGCAAACTCCCAAAAGATCCAGCGATTCCCACATTTAAACTGATAAGACAAATGGGAAATGGACCTGGAAACATCCAATTCCAAACATCTCCTGCCATGCAGGTGTATGCTCAAAATCTCCATAGGCAACAAGAGGATGGTCCATAATTGTTGGGTTGTGCGAGACGTCACTGCCGCCTTTTACTTAGGCAATGACATTCTCAATCGCTTTGCCATTAGTTTGGACCTAGTAAACTTCAAAGCTTGGTCCCGATTAGCAGATAATCCCATTGGCTTTGATGACCCAGAGAAAGCATTTAGATCAGCTCAACTGCTGCCTTATGCAGTTGAAATTCAGATTTGAGAGGAAGTCCCCATCCCAGAAAGGACCCGACAATTCTCCCTGGAAGTGAAAGTTAAGAGGACAGAAATTGAAAAACCCTCACGCCTATGTTCATCTGAATGCTTATTTCCAACAGCAAGGGTTGGGGCTGAACCGAACACCAATAGTCAACATAGAACATGACACCATTCCAATAGAGGTGGATAACAGCGACTTAAAGAGTATCACTCAGGGGGCGTAGCCTGGAGCTCCAACGACTCGGATGCCCCTTTAAGAGCCCGCCGTGACGGGCCCGCTGGGCGAGAATATCAGATGCTTTGACGGTGAGTTAAACCCCCAAAGTCCACCTGGGGGCGTCCAAACCCCTGCTGCTCACTGTGGCCCTTACCCCGGAGCGATACAAGACTGGGAAGCTGGCCCCCGGAGCTCCGAAAGCAGCAGCCCCTCCGCCGCCTGCATCCAAAATGCCGGGCGGGGGTCGACAGCCTGGTGTCTGGGGAGTGCAGGCTTCTGCGATTGCCTGAACAGCGCTGGGGGCAGAAGGGACCGTGCGGCAGCAGACCGGGCTTGGGGGGGCCCCCACCAGCCCCCACACGCGAGCTTACCAGCGCTGCACCTGCGTGATGCACTCCGGTCCCAATGCGGCACCCGCACTCGTTCCTGTGCCTGCCGGCGGCCACCCCCCCGCTCCTAGTGGATCCTTAGGAGCGTGTGCTGGTGCGGGCCCCGCGGGCATGTGACAGCACTTGAGGGAGGGAATCCATCCGTCTTTGGCGGCCTCCCTTTATGCCTGGAGGCTAACCATCTGGTGTGTGCAGCGCAGAGTGCCAGAACGGACACAGAGCCTTCACAGCTGGCTACGCGCTGGGAGGACTGGACCTCCTGAATCAGTCACCCCGGAGCTCCCAGAGGGGGCCCCTCACTGTGATCAGTGTGCCCCCTGATACCATCCCGGAACCCCTCTGCTCCAGAATAGGGGGGGGGCTGCAGCTGGCTCAAGGGACCCTCCTTTGCTGGCTAGGAGGATTCACCCCACGGGGGGGCCCGCTCCCCCGCCGGGAATCGTACCCCGCAATCAAGCTCTGGTCTTGGTTAGACCTGCCGGGATACCCCTGCTGAGGGACTTCAGAAGCAGCCCTGCCCCCTGTTAGGCAGCTCTTCCCCTCCAGGGGTGCCCCAGCCCACCCAGCCTCCCCCACTTCCTCTGCATAACGGTGGGGCCCTCAACACACAGACTTCCTCGTCCCATCGAGGACTAGCCGCAGGGGGCACCAGCGCCCTCCACGCACAAAGCGAAGCTAGCAGGATCAAGGTGCCCATAGTTTCCCCCCTAGAGCAAACCTCAGACGGCCCTTCCCGGTCACCCAAGCTGAACATTGAGGATCATTGGTACCCCCCCGGCTCTTCCCACTCTGCGGCCCATTCCTCCTGGGGTGCCCCGGCCCACTCTGCACCCCTCTCATCATCACATCATAACAGCAGGAGTCTGCACTCCAGGGCAGGGGACCGCAACCCACGGAACCCGAGAAACTGCCAAATACCAGCGGCAGTTCCGCACTGCCAGCTTCAGCACTCTCCACCCACGCGTTGGAGGGCCCACGAGTCCACCTACGGAACCAGATCTGTAAAGATGATGAAGCAATTGAAGGCGGGCAAGAACTCAGACATCGTAGCCATGTTCTTGATGAAGTACAAAGGGAAGAAGCCCGACCCTCTGAAAACCACCCCACCAAAAGCCCAAGAAGACTGGGGCTCCCTAGCTACCCAAGGGGACATACTGGCTTTCATGGCCGACATTAAATCTGAAATCCGATCCTGCATGACAGAGCTTACCACCAAGCTAGAACATACGGATCAAAGGGTGAACAAGATGGAACAAAGGCTGGGGGAGATCGACGACCGCTCTCAGGACCAGGCAGTCGTGCTGGGGGAAATCCAAAACTCCATACGATCCCTAGAGGACAAGTATGAAATCCTTGAGTTCAAGCAAGAGGATTTGGAAAACAGAGCTTGGCGTAACAACCTCCAAATCCGTGGGGTACCATCCTCTGTGCCAGACAAAGACCTGGCCGAATACGTGGGGCACTTCTTCCAAGCTTTGCTCCCGCACCTAGATAAACCGCAACTCCTTTTGGACCGCACCTACAGATTGCGCCCACGACGAGGGGTGGACTCGGATCTCCCTACCAGAGGTGATAACAAGGGTGCACTTCTTTAGCACAAAGGAGGCAATCTCAGCTACCAGCTGCACCCGAGACAAACTTTCCTTTCAGGGGACACTGCTTCAAATATACCAGAACCTCTCCCTACTCACCCCTCCAGAAGAGGAGGGCCCTCCGGCCCCTGGCGCTCTTCCGGCAGGAGCGGCAGATTCGGTACAGATGGCTGTTCCCAACCGCCCTACAATTTTCATACAACGGTACCCTACGCAGAATCAGCCTCCTTGAAGATGCCAGCAAGATCATGCGACCCTCCGCACCTGCGGAGGACACGTCTCCAGGATCGGAGGAGTCTGCAGGCTCGGAATCGGAGGATCTTCCGAGGCCCGGCCGCTCCTTGTGGTCCAAAGTCCCGCGAAATAGCAGGAGAAAGTAGAGCACAGAGAGACCCTGCTGGAGAGATGCCCCCTCCCCGGGGCTGTCCTCCATACATCGTTGCGGGGATGCCTCGCCGCCTTTGACACAGCCAGAGATGATCACGTTCAACGCAGCGGACCCCACCCATGGTCCATGCCCAGTTCCAAGGTGCATTCCACCTTCTGAGTCCTTGGAACTCCATAACTCTTGTATTTCCTCAATTGGCCCTGTTGGCCAGGGGTATGGCCACACTTACAAAATTGGCCCCTCCATCAGTTAAAGTTACGCTCCCCCGTTGGCGGCATGTGTTAAAACCCCAAGAGCAAGGTGACTTAGGGCTGGCACTCCATCGGGATGCTGGCTGAGCAACACCCCCCAGACCCTAACCCCCCGGACATGACAGCAGGGGCTGATCAAGCACAGGGACACCAGACCCTAAAGTGCCTTAGCTGAACGTTAACGGATTGAACTCTCCCGCTAAGCGGAAACCGATCCTGAAAAAACTCCAGGACGAGGACGCAGCAGTAGCTCTGATACAGGAGACCCATTTACTACCGGAAGACTGGGTGGTTCCCACTACAATTCGTTACTTCAGGGAACTCCAAGAAAAGCGGCATGGCAATTCTTTTTAGAAAGGGCCTGAACCCCCCCAAATCCTGGACACCAAATCATGCCCGGAAGGCCAATTCATGTCCGTCAAGTGTTAACTGCTGGGAGATATCTACTGTTTTGTCTCGATATACGCCCCCAACACCGGGCAATCGGCTTTCTACGGCGCGGTGGGCGCCACCTTATCTCACTTTATAGAAGGCCAAACCATAATCGAGGGAGACTTTAACAGAGTGCCAGACCCCACGAGGGACAGATCACACCCCCCTACTCCCGGAGACTTCACACAAGCACTCAGCTTGCTACGTCTGTTTAGAACACTTAAAGTGGTAGACGCATGGCGGATCCTCCATCCCTCTGAAAAAGATTACTCCTTCGACTCCTATGTCCATCGGACCTTCTCAAGGATAGACCTTCTCCTGACCTCTGCTCAGGTGCTCACCTACACCACAGAGGTATCCATTGGCCCCCGGATTCTGTCAGACCACGCCCCAGTAACCAAGGAAATTCCAGCACATATCCCATAGCCCAATTCCCCCCCACCCCCCAGATGGGCACTATATGACCCAATGCTTAATGAAATGCTGCTCAGGGACACAATCGCAAAAGCGATCATAATCTTTCTTAAGGAGAACCCGGTGGAAGACACCTCCCCCGCAAACACCTGGGACAACCTTTAGGCGGTTATCGGGGGCGAATTAATCGCACAAGGGTGGCATTTCATCACAACAGACGCCAGGCCCGCCTAGCTTTGGAGGAGGAACTTAAAATAGCGGAAGAGACTCATAAGGAGAAAGGCTGGTCCCCCAGGACACAGCGAGCCATCCGCATCGCCAGGAAAAAAATAGAGGCTCATTACGCCGAGCATACAGCCCACCTTATGGCCAAAGTCAAACAATCTTACTACGCCAAGAACAACAAGGCTAACAGGTTGTTGGTAGCCAAACTGGCCAAGGCAAAACGTACCAGTATCATCGTCGGCCTCCGAGACGCACAAGGGACATTACAATATGCGGAACCTGAACAACTACACGTAGTTGTTTCTCAGAGGACTTCCTGACTACAAGGACCCGGGCTATGGCTCAGTGGGAGGCGGACTTGGAAGGCCCATTGGATGATCAAACCTGGATGGACATCTGGTCACGAACTCACGCTGCATCTACCTGCGTCACCAATAGAGAATGCGTGTACAAAATTCTACTGCGCTGGTACTATTCTCCGCTCAGGCTCCATCACATGAACCGTTCCGTTTACTGGAGAGGATGTGGCCGACCGGGCTCTTCCACATGTGGTGGACAAGCCCGAAGGTCCAACAGTTTTGGAAACAATGCCTTGCGGTCATCGAACATATCAACTGGACCCCACTCCCTCTCGAACCTGGACCTGTTCTCCTGGGGACCCCGATCCCAGGGACATACCCACGCTCGGGAAACAAAGCTAAACTATTAACCCAATGTCTCCTGGCGGGGAAAATAGTGACTGCCCGCTTCTGGAAGGCCCCGTAGGGCCCCTTGATGATCCAATGGTGGGGGGAAACTATGGGACACCCGGATTGCCGAAAAGGTGACAGCGGCAAAAGCCGGAATCCTCCACCGCTTTCAGAACATTTGGGCCCCTGTGCTGGAATATGACCAGAGATTCCCTGCACTGACCTTTAAGCCCACTAATGCCCAGCGAGTCCTGGGGGACCGCGACGCCACCTGAAAGGAGAAAGACAAAACAAGATAGAGAGATCGAAGCACAGGCATTTGGGAAACACACCTGTGCTGTGGGCGGTGGGGATGTGGGGGGGGGGCATTGAGGGGATGAAATAAGAGTCATGCTATGTGTTGCATTTGCTGTAAAGTTGTTACCTTGCCTTGGTTTAAAATAAACATATTACATTTTTTTTTTTAAAGTATCACTCTAGCCGCAGGCACCATTATTGGAATGGCGATGACCGACATTTTTCCATAGGTTTAGGTAATGAACTGTTAGGACCAATCCCCAAGGACTGTTTTGATAGTGATAGTGATGACAACACAAGACCAGACAGGATCTTTACCCGGCATGGGGGGAATTTCCTGGTGTACACTTCCCTCCCTTATGGTAAGGAGGATGTGACCTGTGACATCAGGAGGGATGATGTGATTTTCCAGGTCCGCGAGGACTGCCTTCCCCACCTGAAGCCACCCGTCTAAATCAGCACTTTGACCAGGGGCTTCTCCACACAGCTGGCGGAGGCCGCTGATATAGCAAAACCGGAAGTCTTTCCAGGCTTCATGCAGATGGTTGAAGAGAGAGTCAACCTAGCTGATGCCTATGAGACTCCGGAGCAAAGGCAAAAATTGAAACAAGTTTTCTTGGATTTTCAAGATCTCTTTGCGGTGGACTCATATGACTGTGGTCGCACCGACATCCACACAACAATTCCCACGGACCCTGGCATGACTCCAGTGTTTGTGAAGCAATATTGCTTGCCTCTCGCATCAATGGAGTCCCTTACTGAAATAATTAAGAACCTTGAGTCCGGTGGGATAATCCGTCCAGTCCACAGCACCTTCAATAATCCGGTGCTGGGGATTTTAAGCCAAACGGGCAGTGGAGACCTTAGGGAGCTCAACAAACGGGTCCATATTTCCCGATGGCCTCTTCCCTACATAGACCAAGGGCTGGCCCAGATCCAGGGGTCACAGGTATTCACTGCAATAGACCTGACCAATGGGCACTGGACTGTACCTGTCAGTGGGGAGGACCAATACAAGCTGGCCTTTACCTTCGGGGGGGCAGCAGTACACAGGGACCCGGACTCCCTTCGGATACATCAACTCCGGCAACTAATTTAACTTTTTTCTACATAAGGCCAATCCCGATCTGGGCGAAAGGGGTAACCTGGCCTATGTAGATGTTCTCATCAAAAGCTCAACTGTGGAGGAACACATAGCGGAGATCCGTTATGTTCTGACACAGTTGAGGGCTGCAGCAGCAAAACTCTCCTTTCAGAAGGCACAGTGGTGTAGAACCTGTGTAAATTTCTTGGGGCATGAGATTACTCTTCAGGGTCTCTGTCCTCAGGAAAAGAAAGTGGAAGCACTCCAGAAATTAAAAGACCCCACAACTCTGCGGGAACTAAAAGCCTCCTTGGACTAACTAATTACAGTAGAAAGCTCATTGAGGACTACGCAGAGATCACAAGACACCTGATTCATCCTTTGAAGTGGGGGGGGGTCAAGTGGGAGTGGGGTCCAGAACAATCCGAGGCAGTAAGACAACTCAAAAGAAGCCTCTCACAAGTGCCTTGCCTAGCTTACCCTGTCAAAAACAAGGAGTTCTTCTTGGAGACAGGGTTCTCAAATACATGCTTGACTGCAGTATTATACCAAAAGCATGACAAGGTCAAAGTAATCTCCTATGCGAGTAAAACTTTATCCTCTGTGGAGGAAAAATTCAACGATTGTGAGAAGGCACTCCTGGCCACGGTGTGGGCATTGAAGAATTACCACCCGTTTATCCAGGGGGAACACATCATAGTGGAGACTCCACACCAGCCTCTGCAATATCTCCAAAGTGACTGAATCCGGGCCGGAAATGAGAGTAATTCCCGAATTACTTCCTGGATTCCGTCAATGCAAGGCTTTCCTGTAGAGGTCAGATATGGCCAAAACAA
Organism: Ambystoma mexicanum; assembly: GCF_040938575.1. NCBI lineage: Eukaryota > Metazoa > Chordata > Amphibia > Caudata > Ambystomatidae > Ambystoma > Ambystoma mexicanum. The sequence continues at coordinate 915,852,248 of NC_090926.1, read as the reverse complement.
GAAGAGTCCCTTCACGCAAGGTCTGGCTAACTTGCATGATTGTGCCAGAGAAAACTGTTTCAAGGACGAAAGTCTAAAAATCCAGGACAACATGGAGGCATACCTTAATTCCCCACACAAAGTCTTTGAAGAAGACGAGTGTGAGGGAATGCCCACTGTCTATGTGGATGGATGCTCCTACCATGTTGACAACAACGGGAAAAAGAACTTGTGGCTGGCGTAGGGAATGCCTGGGTGTATGCAGGATTTCGGTGTAGACGGATTGCATATGAGAGTAACCGGTGAGTGATCGAAAAGGTTTTAGGCAGGATGTGGCATTGTTCCCAGCAGAGGGGGCCGCTGGCGGACACCATTAGGTAGTCCAATCTGGAGTTAGAGTTGTGGACTGTTGAATGGAACGTATACTCTCGCTGGTCCCAGTTGTTGTGTCTCCAGGTATCTATTAGGTTGTAGGCTCTGCATATTTCTTGTATTTGAAGGCTGGCCTTGGTGATCTGTAGTGTCGTGGTACGTGACCTGTCTTTCGCGGGGGTAGAGGACGGTGTTGAGGTCGCCTCCCCAGATGATCATTGCTGCGGTTTGCGCTCAGAGGTGTGGCAGTACCCAGTCGAAGTTGTTCGCCCCATCGACGTTGGGGCCATAGGAATTAACGAAGATGATTTCTTTGCCGGCTATGATCCCTCTCACTAGCAGTGCTCTACTTTCGGTGTCCTGCTTAGTGTCTATCATTCGAAAGCCGGTTCGGTGGTTAATCAAGATCGCCACTCCTCTAGCGTATGACGAGAAAGAGGAGAAGTACCTGTGGCACCCCCTGTTTCTGGCCCACTGGTATTCCTTTTCAGGTATAAGGTGAGTTTCTTGAATCAAGGCAATGTCCACTTCATGCCTCTAAGTATTGGAGGATCTTTGTTTTAGAGGGGAAGTTGCCTCCTCTAATGTTCCATGTGGCTAACTTACTTGAATTGTTCGTCTGGTATGGGTGAGTGAGCTGGTGTTGTATTTGTCGCGCAGGGGCACCTAGCATTGTAGGAGGTGTGTTTTGCTGATCTCTGGGGAGTTCAGTGGTGTCCCACAAAGGCGGTCTTGTTTGGTGTGGCGGTGGGGGGGGGGGTGGCGGGCTGGGGTGGGACAAAGGCACTTTCCCAATCCCGGTCTCTGGGTTCCTTCCTTACACGGGCAACCCCCAACTGGCCCGTTTGCTTATGCCCTTGGAAACTGAACTGCAACAGTGCGTGTCCGTCTCCTGCTTTCCCACCCATAAACTGTGAACTAGTTTGAGAACTTTTGCTGTGCAACGGGTACCGGGGGCTTCCCAAGCTGGACGGCCTAGGGGTTGTTTAGCTCCCTTGTATATTCGGTTTGGTTGTCAAGTTTCCTATATGCGAGTGTCGAGACGTCGATCCCATGCTGGTTAGGGTGGGTTTCTATGTGCTCTCTCCCGTTGCGTGTGTGCTTGGTTGGGGTTCGGCCCGGGGCATCCGACTCTATCCAGAAAAGTGTTGGCTTCTTCCGCTGTCTGGAAGAAATGGACTTTGCCTTCGTGTTGGATTCTGAGTCGCGCCGGGAAGAGCATGGAATAAGTGATTTGATTGTCCTTGAGCCTTTGCCTGACGGAGGTGAAGGATCTCCGTTGTTCCTGGACTGCCGGGGAGAAATCTGGGTAGAAATGTATTTTGTCTCCATCGTGGTGTAGCTCGCCCTTTTCCCTGGCTAAACGGAGGATGTTGTCGCGATCCTTGTAATTTAGCATTCTAGCGATTATTGGAAGACGGGATCCTGTGTGCCCTTTCTACTACAAACATGTGAGAGGGATTCACGGCCAAAGAGGGTGGTGCATAGCTCCTCGACAAAGTCCTCCATTTTCTGATGCATCTGTTCCCTCACCCCGATGATCATAACGTTATTCTTTCTGGAGCGACCCTCCAAATCTTCGCACTTGGCTTTGGCTGCTTTCATTTGGCCTTCTAGTCGGTTAACTTTGGCTGTCAGGATCGTGGTGCCGTCATCTAGATTTGAGACGCGTTGTTCCACCTCATTAAGGCGTTCTGTGTGGGTATCCATTCTGTGTTGTAGGAGATCCATCTTTGATGAGACCGTCCATTTTGTTATTGAGGCTCCCTATGCCGACCTTAAGGTCCAGTAAAAGGCTCTTAATATCTGTGGAGGAGGTATTCTCGTCTATCTGGAGGGTGCTACTTGTCATAGGTTCTGAGTCCTCTTGGAGCCTGGGGGTTTTGAGGAGTGCGCCGGATTCAAAGGTTAGTTTCCTTTGCGATCTGTCGGTTTTCCCCATTGGGCTGGGGGTCGTGGGTTTTGCCTTGTGGAGAATGCTGCGGATGGGTAGTCGCTTCGCTGCCTGGGGGCTCCTAGAAGCGAGGTTTAGTTGCACTATGCTGGAGTGCTTCGAGGGGTGATTGCATTTGCAATGGCAGGCGCGGTGATCCTGGCGATTGGCTCTAGAGCAAGTTGCTCTTTTGCAGGTCTTCAGGGGATGCTAGGCGGGTGAGGGGGTTGGGCGAGCTCTCTGTGGTGGCTGAGTGCAGGGAGCCGCTCTAGGTATTCAGCGCAACAGTTAGTGGGTAGCGTGTGCCTTTCGTAGGGGGGGGGGAGACAGTTCCAGCGTGGCAGGCACGACCAGGTAAAATGTTCCAGTAGACAGGAGTCGCTGAATGGGCGGGGGAGAGGGGGAGTCAACTGGGGGTTGGCGGCCACCACTGATGGGGAGAGTGTACTAATGCCGAGGATATAAGAGGTTAAGGCTGGACTTCATCAGCGCGCTCTGCATCCCAAGAGTCGTATTTGGTTTGATTTGAATTATAGTATTTTTGGCCATGTCAGGCTCCCGCCAGTTGGGTGCGTGTCCCCCCAATGCACTACGTACCTGGTGAGCGTGCCGCTGGGCTCCTTTTCTCGGCTCCATTTCGTCACTCCTGCCTCTCTTCAGGTCTCGGCCAGGGATGAGGTTGAGAGCAGGCGAGGCGCCGTTCCCATCCCCTGGGTTGCTGCTGCAGGTCTGGCGCCGCGGTCTCACGCCCCGTGTTGGAGGTGTCAGGCGTAGGGAGGGAGAGACAGGAGACGGCGCGGGCCCGCTCCCCTGTCAGTGGCCGCCCCACGTAGGTGGTCCAGCGACCGCACAGCCTTCCCCATGGCCTTTCAGAGCTCAGGTGCTCGTACAGGCCCTGGCCGCAGGCGTCCCGATGGGTGGGTTGATGTCCCCGGCGGGGAGGGGGTCAAGGCCCCCTCTGATCAGCGGCCGAAGTCTGCCAGTGCTTGTGCAGTTCTTGTCACTGGGAGATGCCGTTTGGGGCAGACGACTCCCTCCTGCCCGGGGTCAGTCGCCGCTTGGTTTGGCCCAGCGGGCTTAGTTACTGCACACGGGTGCGGGTGCCTGAGGGGCTGCCTTTCAAGTCTCTGCAAGTCCGTTTTTCTCCCAGATTTCACTGTATGGTGGAGCAGAGTCTGGCAGAGGCGGTATGTCGATTGTCCAGGTAGGGATGAACCGATTTTAGGATGATTGTAGCGGATTTATAATAGGCCGTGCGGGAGCTCACTAAGAGGTGGCCATTTTGGTTGGCACTCTAGCGCCCTCTATAATGCCTGGGTGTATGATGCCCCAGAACCCTCCGCTGGGTACAAAATCGGTCCCCGAAGTAGTCAAGTGGCAGAGTTGATGGCTGTGCATCAAGCCATCCTCACTGCTGTCCAACACCAACTCCACGAACTGGTCATAATCACAGATTCGGATTATGTATGGAACAGGTTTGTGGAGCACTTGGTTAACTGGAAAACCAGAGGCATGATATGTGCTAATAATAAAGTGTTAGGCAGAATCCTGTGCAGTGCCCTTAGGGACCACTACACACAATTAAGACTACAGGTGGCAATACAGGTTTTACCTTTGGTACAAGCCTGTACTACTATGTAAGAGTGGTAGCAGTGGCGGAGCAGCCAGGCTTATCTCAAGAGTATATGAGCAGTAGCGGAGATTACACAAAGGGACCACAATTACTGTGACTCAAGCAAACACTGACTCAAGGTTTCAGGTAGAAAAATATAAGTACATTTATGTTTAAACCATTCATTATAAACACAACATTTCTATTAAACTTCAATAAAAACCACACTTTAAATGTACTACAACTAACCAATTCACTTTGTACAGAAAGTCTCAAGGTCAGTACCCTGTGTTTGAATGAACCGGTGTTATGAACAAAACATGTTACCGCGAATACGATTGCGATCACTTTTTGACAGTTCGGTCTACTAAACAAACGTGTATCCGTGACATGAAATGCTACCGGGGCAAAAACACACTTAGCACCTGAGATACCCAGAGGGAGTTGGAGACAAAAATCACAGGCAATATTTTGGTTAGGCAGGCAGAATCAAGAAACACTCAGAGACAGGAGGTCAAAAGTCAAAGGGCCAGGGTCGAAAGACACCGGGGCCAGTTGCCGAAGATCACACGGTCAGACAGTTAACGATTCAACATAGCCAAAAGTACTTCGATATTGTCAATGTTCGGAAGCAAAAGTTATAAGAAGGAGGGAATGCAAGAGCAAGCCTTGGAAATGAAGAAAAAGGGATTCACCCAGTTTCCTCAACAGAACACAGTACCTTGTTCCAGTGGTGCAGCTAGTGCCTTGGCAGTTGTTCCTGTGGTTTCCCGCAGACCCACGATTCCTGTCATGATGCCCGCTCCCGGGGAGCCGGTTCAAGCCCTGCTTCCCCGAAAGCGGACATCCAATCCCCAAGGAAGGACCCAGCAATCCCATATAGGGGCCCGTTGGACAGTGTCCTGGCGCCTATGGCGCCAGGCTCATTATGGAAGTGCTTGGGTGCACTTACCTGATGCAGACCATGCTGCAGGATCCCGGCCTCCTTGAGGCCTGAAAGGAACTACTTTACCTGTGGGACTAATTTACCATCTGGGCGTGGTCGGGGAAGGATACATACCTATAACTTCTTCCAAGGCTATTTAAACCCCACCCGAACAGCCACACGTGCTTCGCGTTGTTCTGCATCTAGCAGCTGGACGCTCAGCATGTCTGCTCCTGCATCCTGACTTCTGCCACGCCTGCCAGCATCCTGGATCACCTGCAAAGGAAGAGAAGAAGAGAACAGAAGAAGGAAAAGTCCTTACCTGCTAAATCCGCATCCCGGAGACATCTCGCCGACAATCCTGAAAAGGAAGACTTACTTAAAAGCTCATCGCGTCGAACGCTGCAGCGCTGCATTCCACTCACCTTTACAGGGAGCCTCCATGTTCAGCAGCGATCATCCGGATTCGCAGTCACGCCCCAGCGCCTAGGGAGAAAAAGACCAGAACAAAAGGTGAGAGAGAGAAGGGAATAAGGAAAGCTAAATCTCCATGTTAAGACTTACCTGTTGATTCATTCCCTCTTCATTTCGGGTCCGCGCCGCATCCTGGCATTTCCGGACCCAGGCCCCTAAGGGGAAAAAGAGACATCAGCGTTAATGAGCGAATGAAAAGACATTACCAAAAAATGCTCATTAAAGACTTACCTGATTTCTACAAGGATTTCACCTCTCATCTCGGGTCGGTGCCTGTTCCCCGGCATTCCGTACCCCGGCCCCTATGGGGAAAAAGACACTAACATTAGTACATTAATGCATGGACACAAGCGGAACCTCTTATCAAAAAACTTACCTGGAAGCCAAGCAAGTTTGGTTCTCACCAATCTGAAAATCCAGTGAAGTAACTGGATACCAATGCGTCCCTGCATCAGAAGCAGGATGGAGAGCTCGTCCTTCCAGACCCTAAGGTGAGACGCTACGAGGAATCACAGAAGGGTTTCGAGGAGGGTGAGAGGGGAAAGTGGGAGGCTGATTGCATTACCCCGCAGACAGTTAAACCCCTATTTTCGCCTACAGAAGGATACTTCTGCGAGCCAGACAAGCCAGATTTGGGGGCCCGGTCCAGTCCGTCTTCCGAACCCTGCGCATCACCTTAGAAGAGGTCACAGCAGCGCGAACCAGTCCAGTGCCTCCGTGGGAGTCAGGTGAGCGTCACATTCCTGGAGCTTCGTTGTGAAGGAGGACATCTGAAGGGGGTCTGCACCACACAGGGATGAAGCCGGTAGCAGCGATAAGGAATGAAAGGTGCGCTCCTTAAAAACAGGAGAGGCTCTTCTGGTGGCTATCCGGACCACTACAGCAGTGTGCAGCGATTTCGACCACGGAAGAGGATCCTCTGGCTGTAGAAGATGAGCTGGTTATCCCCACCAAGCTCAAGGGAAGACAACTCCTGACTGGATCTTCTCTGAGTCGTTGAAGGGCAGATAGCTCAGGACTGCAGCAGGGCTTCACCGGGACGGGGTAGTTGCAGCAGCCGTCGTTCTCTCCACTTCTCTTTGGTTCCTTGTAGTTCCAGTGGCGACTCTCTGACTTCTAGCCCAAGAGACCTGCCTTTTATGCGAAAAACCCCCATTCACACAGCCTGGCTGTCAATCACCCAGCAGAGGGGTTGTCCAGCCCGGACAACTACCCTGGCCAATCATGACAAAGTGCGACTTGGGTTTCCTAGGATACCCTGTGCAGGGGGTGACTACACCCCTCCCTCACATTCAGCCCACCTAGACACCCAGGCGCCTTGAGGAGGGCTTCTGGGTAGAAGCCTGCCAAAAGACAGTGAACAAAGAAGGCAAACCTAGTTTGCCGTGCAAAGTAAAACACAAGAAGGACTTTAACAAAAAGAAATGGCGAATAAACCCAACTGAAGCCAAGAAAAAGATGATTTGGTCAAGCGGGTTTATGTTCAAGGCTAATATAATAGTCATTAATATAATCGCGGTAGAAATGTTAGGGTAGATACCACTGCCACCAGCCAAGTCTAAATGTTAAAAAAGCAAAACAATGCTCTAGGAGGTACAGATACAAAGGGATACGAGTTAACCCTTTCCAGTACTCCATGGAAGATGGGGTGTACTGGATCTGTGGTAGATTGACTAAGTAAAGTTAATGGTAACTTTACCCTTTTCTGGGGGACAGTAGTCGCCTCAGAAATGGAGTCGAGGGAAGTCTCAAAGACAACCCTGTGCCACGGTACTGAAGGTGCAGTGTGACACGCAAAAAGAAGGGGGCTACTGAAGTGGTGTACTTCAGAGTCCACAATCACAAAAACAGGTAGAAACACATAGCAAAACCCAGGTAAGAGTGGGGGAAAAACTCTCACTCTTACCAAGTGTAAAAAAGTAAACTCCAGAAGTCCAGCAAAGCTGCTGGGGGACTCACTAGGTGAGGGAAATTAGCCATAAATGAGAATTCTTCCTAACATAAACCATGGAAAATTAATTCAAAATATTGATGATCTGGTCACTTCGAATGGGATGACCATCTACTGGAAAAAGATCAGGGGACATTCTAAAGTAGAGGGACCAGACAAAACTGGAAATGACCTAGCTGATCAGCTGGTCAAAACCGAAGCCACCCCCAGGGGATCTACTTGAGATCGAGACCCTATTGGGGGAAATCCAGATCACTGCTATCACTAGGTCCCAGACAAATGCTCATAATGAACGCTCAACTGCACAATGGAGTAAGGAGACCCCAGATGCTGATTTGATTACGGCTCAAAAAGGGGATCCAATAATTGGTAAGTTTTATCAACACATTGAGGACCCTGAGAACTTTCCCCTGACGGATACCGATTACATTGGGAAAGGGGACCTCAGAGTGTTGATGAAATGTCCAAAAATGTTCAGAATCCAAGACGGTTTGTTGGTGAGCAGATCCCTAGCTTGCCATGATCAGTAGGTGGTCCCTACCTCATTCCGAAGCCTGATGCTAAGTCACGCCCACGATGCGGCCACAGCCAATCATAGGGGGTTTCATACAACACTTGAAATCTTAAGAGAGGTTGTATACTGGCCACACATGGGGCAGGACCTCGACCAATACTTGAAGGGGTGTCTTGTGTGTCCACAATTTCAGCCAACATCCCTCAGACATCATGCGCCTCTCCAAAAGAGGGGGATGACACTGCCATGGTCAGATTTACAAGTCGATTTTATGGGGCCCGTGATTCGCCCCTCTAGGGGGAACAAGTACATGTTGACCGTGACATGCTTGTTTACTAAATGGATGGAAAATTCTCCCGGCCCCAAATTGCAAGGCAGAAACAGAACTGCCCTGACGATCAACCACATCTTCTCGCGTTTTGGACTACCCCAAAGGATCGAGTCAGACCGAGGTAGCCACTTCACTAGCCAAGTAATGACAAAGATGTGGGATATACTTGGGGTAAAAAGGAAATTACACATTGCCTACCGGAAGCCTCTAGTGGTGCAGTAGAGATACAACAAGACAATTGTGAGCATATTAAAGTTTGTGGCAGATTCTGGGCCAAGTTGGGATATTCGATTACCTCTTGTCCTGATGGCCATCAGATCTACCTCTTCATCTGCAACTAAAATGTCACTGTCTGAGCTGATGACTGGACGCAGGATGGTGCTTTCCAAGCATCTGCTCTGCAGAACCCAAGAGCAGGCTTTGATAAATGCCTCCACAACTCATAAGTATGTTGAAAATCTGAGAAAACACCTTCAACATGCTTATTCATTTTGCCTATGCTAAGCAAAATCTAGAAAGATCTGCAGACAGCATAAAGACCCACTATGACTTAAAGACTACTAGAAAAGAATACCACGTAGGAGACCGGGTCTACTTATACAATTTCCAAAGGAACCAGGCCAAACAGCGCACATTTTTGCCTTGCTGGAGGGGTCCTTTTGAAATTGTAGACAAAATCTCACCAGTCGCCTACAAAATCTGCATTCCCAAAGGCAGTTTGGCAGAGGGGGAAGATAAGTGGGTCCATATCAACCAACTGAAGTGTTGCCATCCTAGGCGCACACTGCAACAACTAGAGGATTCCTCTGGGACCCCAGAGGGGCTCACTCCAGCTCCCAAGAATTCCAACTATAAAAATATTCCATCTATATAATCAATAAATTTCCAATAGAAAAAAAATGGTCCTGATTTGTCCAAATGTATGCATCTGCCCCTCGACATAAATAGTGGTGGGGAATGTCTACAAATATGTTTTTGCTTTGTCATCCTAGAATTGGAAACCATGGAAACTAAAACCAAGGAGGACCACCCAGGGACCGGAAGGAAAGATCCAAGGGGCCAGGGGTATTGCTCCATACTCTCAGCAAAGAGAACCGGTCGATCCAACACTGATGGGAGAAGATGATGAATTTTGACATTTGGACCAGAAAGAAAAGAAACTGATCATCCCAATCTCGCGACTTCCCTTGACGGACGGTCAAAAGCCAAATCGCGAGGGGGGGCTTGTGGGATGCATTGACCCACTAGCTCTGCCCTGTGACATCACTGTGTGCTGTTGGCACCAGAACCAACAAAATGGCCGCAAAAAGCCCTATGCGCGTTAAACCCATGAAAATTGCACGGTGAAACCAGAAAGATGGCTGCCAATCTACTTTGCCTGAGTCAGGGGTGGAACAGGAGACCACACTGCTAAAACCTGTCATTGGGCTGCCCACAGTGTGAAAATGGAAACTACATGAAAGGCAGTGCTTCATTGCAAGGAAACCCAGAAGTGCTCTGAAATACGTTTTTCCTTGGTTGCTGAAATTACAAAATAATGATTCCAAGCATCAGAAAAGATCCAACATTCTTGCTGGGTGTCACCCATCACCTTATTTAAAGAATCCACGTAAGCACACAAAGTCAGGAAAAGCAGATTCCATCACAAGAATATCCACATTAAAAAGTGTTTGTCCGTAAAAATCTGTCAGAATATGGGCGCAGTACCGTCAGCCGCCTGTATGAAAGCGGTCAGTTAATTACATTCGAAGCTTAACTTGTGCAGTTAAAATCACATGGTTGAAATTAAGTGACTTGCTATCAAAAACAATATAGGTTGCAACTATTTAATCTCTATGTTTAAAAGACTCGAATTAGAGATTTGTTGGCCTGTTTTGAAAATGTAAGTTTATTTCCATCAAAGAAAAATTTAAACAAAGTGGATTTTTAAAGTCAACCACTGATGCCAGTCACAGAACTTCAAAGCAAATTCCACAGCGTGCCCCAAACAAAAGGCACCTTCCTCCTGCTCTCTGCCCCAGGAACTCCCAGTCAGGTGTTAATGAAGAGGGGAGGGGATTTTGCTCTGCTGCTCTGGGGAGAGAAAAGAATCCCTTGATTGAAAAGATATGCAGATGCAACTGCCACCAGAAACCCCTGCTAGAGGACAGAGGCGGTGATTGCTCTTGACCCACCAAAACGTTGGGGTCGGGGACAGACAGTTATGTGTATTCTTAAAGCACAAGAAAATATATTTTTGAAAAGGACTGACAGAGGACTGGGCAAAATTGTTAACATTTGTAAAATACAGTATTGTTAATATGAAAATTCTGGTCACGTTTTAAAACTACTCAGAACTCTGTGCTATGTTCAGGGACATGACTACAGAATTTGTGGTTTTGTAGCAATTGTGGTGATGCCAGAAACATGAAACTTCACATGATTATGCCCAGATATCATGCGCACATATGTGTAAAAATGTGGACAAATCTGACATTGGGGACCGGACCAAAAGTGCGAAGAATTGCCAAATCTAGACCCAAGCTCTCACCGTGACGGGGCTCGGATGAATACTTGCTCCAACAAATATCTGATATAAATATGCTATTGGTATTAAGTTTGTAAAATTGTAAATGTGTGTCATGATTCCTGCCCCTCATGTCCCCAGCCCTCCAAGATGTCAGGCTGGAGCCAGGCCACGATCACCAACATAGCCCTCAAGGGCCTCTCTCTTTCCTCCACAGACCCACTTGGAGTCAGACTTGGCGCTTGTGGCACCAGACTCACTCCCATAGGATAACATTGGGGATTGGACTTAAAGTGCATTGATGGGGACAAGATGGATGCCCCCACATATTTCGGTTCCCAGAACTGCATGTGCGGTCTAGTCTTTTGGGTGTGGTTCAGCCCAGAGACACCTGGGATATCCAGAGACTATTTAAGCCACACCAAGGCTGAGAAACATGCTTTGCGTTTTCTGCACCTGCAGCGTGACACTCACCGCGTTCGGATCGGTCTCCAGTAGGCCTGCATCTTTCTTCTGCGCTCAGCTCCTGCAAGAACAAGAGCACCGTTAGGAACAGCCTTACCTTGCAGCGCTTCTGCCCATCATTTATCGCTCCTTCTGTTCTGCGGGCATCTTCAACGGTGTCATTCCCATCCTGACACGCCACTACCTAAGGAAAAGGGAAAATAACAGAAAAAAAGCTATTAGTAAGCATTCAGCAAATCTTCGCTTATTTTTAAATACTGTACGAGCTTCAAACGCTTACCTGAATCCCAGCCGCTCTGGGGGAACTCTGTCACTGGAACTTCTCATCCATCTACATGAGGGAAAAGACACTCCAGGTTAGCATGGAAACATCTAGAGGCGCCGCATACCGTGCTTACCCACCGCATTTGTTCTTCATAACCGGCATCCATGCTGAAAACGTCGCAGCACCTAAAAGACACAGAAAAAGAACTCAGTTCAATACAAATACGAAAGAGGTGCATCGCGCTCTCACTCACCTTCAGCGCTACTCATCTCAGCAGCACGCCGCCATCCCCGGACGCCAGCCATCATCTAAGGAAGAAAAGGAACGAAGTTAGAGAACTGTTCAATAGACTTATTATACTTACATGCTGGACTCTTGCCAGTGAAGTAACTAGGCAGCAACGAGCCTGCATCAATCAACGTGCCCCTGCGCTGAAAGCAGGACGGAGAACACACTATCCAAGAAAACAAGGTGAGCTGTAGATCAAAGGGAAGGGTTGGACCCCGGGGAAGAAGGGGTTCAAGCACACAGAGACAATAGGGAGTTAAACTCTACCAATCCTGTGTTTCAGGCCCAGTCTCCAGTCGAATAGCCTCCAGGGAAGGGTTTGAGGTCGTGAGAGGTCAGAACAGGCTGAGTGACGTCCCCGTGGATACCAGGTGAGCGTTACAATATGTCTTGTATGAAAAATAGACTTCACGTGCAGAAACAGAGGGGAGGTTCTCCTTGGATCATAAAATACAGCGTCATCATGACTGTTTTCTTCTCAAATTAGGGGAGAGGAAATACCCTAACCAATAGAATATCTAGGGGATGTGCCCAGTAGAAATCAGCATACCCACCCTTTTAGAAAATACATAAATAGAGATAGCTTAGGACCTAGAGGGACATATACATTCACCCACCATCTGATTGCTGGCAGAGCACTTCGCAAGAGAAATCCATATTCCAGACTCCAGAACTTTGAAAGCAGAAAGGCCCATTTCCAAAGCTGAAACCTTCTCAGATTGGCCTTTTAAAATTCTGAAACCAGATTTTACCCCGGATCTTTAAGGGGAACAAAAGAAAAGAAAAAAAAGAACAGCCTGGCTGAGCTGTGCTGCTTTCTTGCTAAGAATTCTTGCCAGAATCCAGAGATCCAAACCAGTAGAGCAGAGCTGTGACCAGATAGCTGTGAACCAGAACCAACCCGTCTGATCCAGTCCAATCCCGCCGTGCATTGTCCAGAGTGCCTTGCTGATTGCAGAACCAGAGCGCCTTGAGTCCAGTCCGGTGTGCTAGCAGAATTCCAGTCCAGAAAGTATCCCATACCAGATCTCTGACGGGTCCATTCCAAACAGTGGTAGTGAGTATCCATAGCATAGGATTGTCCCTAGCAAATATCTTATGCATAAGTAATCCTATCCAAACCCATTCAATTATATCCAGAACTGCATTGTAGAAAATCTTTTGTCTTACCTGAATCTTTCCCTCATCCCTATAGTCCTTTGGTAATAGTAGTGTTAAAATCATCTTTGCGCTAATATATTTGTTGAAGAAAGGCAAGCGTCTCGGCGGGCAAAAACCATCCAAAGGCGTTGCTGGGCTGGTGGCTGTTCTGTCGTGTAGTTTGTGGCTTCATAGTCTCCCTAGTATAAGAAACCTTGTTTGTAATTTTGAAAAGCGCAACTTGTTTTACAAATTTTGAATCTCTCTGAAAAAAACCGACCTCTACAAAAACCTTCATAACTTCTTCACCGTGTATGCTAGCTTTCCAACAAACCCAAAACCGCATCTCGACTCCTTATAGTTTTTCCACAATCGCGCGCGGAAATGTTTGACGCAAATGTTTTGTTTGGTTCAAATCTATCACGTGTGAAACAGCTGTATATTGCATCCAACCTCAGAATTAAGTTTTCAACCTGCTAGATACTCAATAATCATTGCTAGTGTTTGTCTGATCCCATAGAAAGCGGCTCCCACTAGTATTGAATCCATTTTAGTGAATTAAATCCATTTTCAGTGTTTTCACCGTTCCATTCAAAGCTACATTCAAAACCATTTTGACAAGTTGCAATCATTCCTGTTTTTCTCTGTGTTTGCTGGGGGGAAATTGGGATTGATACTGTATTTTGTTGAATCCTGTATTCCTGAAACCTGTTTTCTCTCCTTCCATCTCTTTACAAGGTATATTGGGGGGATTGAGTAATCACATTGCATTTTGATTGAACCCACACAAAAGTATTATGTGCTGCATTATTTTTCCTACCATACTCCTTCTGAGATTTATTGTGACATCACCCCATTGGTGATCATTGTATAACCATTAAAATAGTGCGAGATATATATATTGTGCAAATCCATAAATATATATTTTAACTTTGCAAAACAGCCTGCTTCCTGGTTCAGTGTGACCGGGGGGGGGAATTCAAAGAGAGGGGCATGATATAAGAGTACATCATTCAGAAATAAAAGAACTTAGAGACATAAATAAATAGGGTTCCCGCTGTGCATCACTCGCTAGGCACCGACTTAGGTGGAGTGCCGAGTTGAAATCACTTACACCACATGGAACACATGTGGCTTTAAACATCTTATACAGGGTCTCCACCTGCCGCTAAACTCTGTCGACATATGCCTACAAGAGCTATGGATCCTAGACACTCCCTTCATAGAAAGATTTGCAACATATCACAATAAAGCACTGAAGGGGTTGAAAGGAAAACCATCGGCTGGGTTGAGCATCTTCGTGAGAAACTCAATCAACCTAGAAGTACTGGAAACCATATACCCAAACCCATTCATACACATTCTAATCATAAATATTGCAGCTGGCGCAAAGACAAATCGCCATAAACATTTTTTAGCCTATACCGGAATCCAGGCAACTCCATCTGCTCCAATTTCGTGCACACTGTCACAAACCAGATTGACGAAATTCATGAAAGATACCAGGAATCTTGTTATATTCTTTGTGGAGCTCTAAATATAGACTGCCTAGCACACAAGGATGAAATAAAACAGTCAGTCCCATTGGGAAATTCTAAAAATAAGACCTGACTAAATATTTGGCTAAAGGCAATGGCCCCGAAACAACTACACATGCTAAATGGCAGCATACATGTAGACATTCCAGGTGCCAAAACCTGGCAAAATGGGGTAACTGAAGCAACCTTTGATATTTTTTGCGTCTCAACCAATCTGCTAGACCAGATAACATCACTGAAAGCAACGACAACCTTGGCAAGCAACCATGACCCAATCAGTCTTACCTGTGCCATACAAAACAAAGCTTGGCAAAAATTTGGCCACATCAGATTGAAGCAGGTCAAGCTCTTACACGGATCCGGTTGGATCCCAGACATCCAAAACAGCTACCTGAGAAACTTTGTATCTGGACTGAAAAGCAGAAAACAAGCACAAACTACATACAGGTACTAGCTGATCTTAAAATGCCCAGGAGAAAAAGCACGAAGGGTCATCTCTTCGCAAAACACAGCACTGATGAACTACTGCTTGAACAAAAGCAAATTATGCGTAAGGATGTGAAAGATCTTCGGCTCGCCCCATTGATAGTGAGAAGTGTCCTAATTAAGAGAAGGAAGCAAATGTACAGAAAATGGGTTAAAGCCCACAAATACAAAATGTTCCAAAATGACTTGGAGAAAATGATGCAGGCACTGGGAAGAAGAACCTAAATATTTGGCAATCTCTGAATGGGACAAATCTCCATACATCCAATCCTTTATTGAATGTCATCCACGAACAGACATGGACTCAACACTTTACAACTTTATACAACACCCAAGTTGAGAAACTGTGCATACAAATTTCACTGACCACTCGTTCCTCATGGAACCTTGATTTTGACGCTAAAGAAATCCTAGCCATCATAAAAAAGCTGAGCACATCCAGAGCTCCGGGCTGACCAACGCTATTCTAAAAACAGCGCCTGACGAATGAGCCTTATTCACTCACAAGCTATTACAAAGAATTGTCTTACAGGGTTCCGTACCAAACTCCTGAAAAAACGTATTATACCTATATTTAAAACAGAGACTGTACAAACCCCATCAACTACAGGCCCATAGCATTGTTAGACGTCCTATGCAAGATCTTTGCGTCAGTGCTTCTAAACCGCCCAACAGGAAGGGATAATAGAATTGGAGAACTGAACAATAGACAACCCGGCTTTGTTAAAGGCATGGGGTGTAGTTTGAACCTATTCCTGCTGAATTTGTTGAAACTGAAAACCCTGCGAGAGGACACTAATATCTACACGGCATGCATCGATCTTGAAAGCGTCTTCGATAGCATCGATAGATAATTAGTGCAAATGCAAAGTAAGCTCCATGGTATGATTATCTAGTCAGAAAGGTCACCCAATAATCAGCTCAAGCTAAACTTATAGGGCACAAATAGGGGAAATGTTCACTCATCCCAATTGTACGCTTCTATAATCAAAAAGCTGTCCCCACTCTCACATACGGTGCAGAGGCATGCCTTAGCCTTCCTTGGGACATAGTGAACCGACTGGAAGGAAATTTCTGGTGCTCGGTACTATAACTGCCAAACGCAGTCCCAGTAGCAGTTATCCGTCATGAAGTTGGCCCCCTCTCTTTGTATGCAAGAGTTAAATGGAACACGCTACAACTCTTCAATAAAATCAATCCTTCTTGCCACAATTCTCTATTTTAACATCTAAATTTGGAAGCTATACGGATTGGCCATTAGAGATCTGATCTCAAACATGCCTTCAGATTCTGTCCGATCTCGGTACTACAAAAGAGACCATGGCCAATAACCCATGCTACGTAAAGAAAATGGTGTCGACTCAGGACTGGCAAGAGACGGAAATTAAAAGAGGCCTCTTGAAGATACACACAGACACAAAGTTCTTGTTAGGCGCCTATAGTCACACTCCAGCCTATCTGACAAGGTCCCCAAGTGTTAAACATCGACAATTGTTCATGAGATTCCGGTTGAACATTCTTCACAATAATGGCAATCTTCACAGATATGGCCTAAGCCCACATTCAAAATGCAGACTCTGCGATTCGAAGGAGTCGCCGCTTAAACACTTGATGTTGTTTTGCCCGAAATTGCAGAGCTTAAGAACCTTGTACTTATGCAATCATCTAGTGGCACTGTCTAGACACTGAAACCTGGTGGGAAGCCCTGTATGCAGGGGAGAGATCTAGTTGGTCATATGCATCGACTACATTTTTGGAAACTGTTTTAGAGAAATTACATGTCTAAATGTACTAGGACTATATCATGCTATGATGTAAAATGGTTAAAGTTTATGAAAACTGTAAACCAACAAATAAAAATGTTTTTAAAAAAATTACTAAATAGACAAACATTACACAAAACTGAACCCTGAGGAAAGAACACAGAAAAGCAAAGATAGCCCAATGCAGCAGTCAGGGATGTAAGGCAAGTGAAAACTACAAAGTTTATCAAAACGGTATGTTCTGGTGCATAAAGGGATTAAAAGGTGACTTAACTGTTCTTTAGGGCCCATTGGTGCAGCACCAAAATGCCAGTTTAGCCAGTAATAACACTCATCATGCTTAATTTATTTAATAGTTTTTTTTTTATAACGTGCCCAATACCGTACCTGAGCTTGGTTTTCAAGCACAGATCCGGGATTCGAACCTCTGTTTCTCTGAATGGTCTTGCTTCCAAGACCAGCGCGTCGCCCCTATGCTATCCTCTGTCCTGCTTGCTTTATCATAGATGCCCAGTACATAATTCCATGCCAGAGGAAGAAAACATAACCAGTGATCAACAATGCAGTGCAGTCTGGTCTAGTCACATAACACTTATGCAAACATGATAAGTGTTGTTACGCAACTAGACTGGACTGCATTGCTAAAGCCAGTCTGGATACACAGTACGTCTCTGGAGAACAAGTTACTTAGCAAACTGGTAACGTTCTTTCAATGGGATGTTCCTCCGACATATTCCACATCTATGACATGTAATGTCCACAGCTGTGCACTTCGGAAAATTTTCAGCAGAGGGTGCCTTGCGTTGATTGCGTCGAGCCAATGTCCCTCAAGGGCCTCAGTCGAGGGTCGACGTCACTGGATGTTATATATAGGACACACGGCACCCATTGCCTCAGTTTAGTTTTTTACCCCCAGAACGTGTGACACCAGTCTCCTGCCAGTGTAACTGCCTACAGCCTTGCGGAAATGGAAGCTGTAATCACAGAGGAAATTCTCCAGAGGGGCAGTCTGGGAGGGCGATGTGGAATACGTTGGAGAAACATCCCATCGAAAGAGCGTTACCAGTTTGGTAAGCAACTTGTTCTTCGAAGGGATTGTGTCCTTCAAGGTATTCCACATTATGACAGACTCCCAAAGCAGTACCACATTATGGAGGAGGGAAAGAATTTAGCCTGTGAAATTTAGATGAAATTTAGAGTACCCAATCAAATGGCTGAATAAAGGACTGCCTTAGCAAAGGCCAAATCCTGCCCAGTGTTGGAGTCCAGGGAATAGTGTTTAACAAACGTATGGACAGAGGCCCATGTGGCCCATCCGTGAAAGATAAAAGCTCAAAGCTCTCCTAGGATCCAACCTATGGAGCCTCTCCTCTTCCTTACCAGGATGCGGAGGGGGATAAAAAGCCGGAAGAATCACCTTCTGGCTCAAATGAAATTCAGACACAACCTTCGGAAGAAAAGAAGGTCACACCCGCAGGACAACCCTGTCCTTATGAAAAACAGTAAAGGTTGGCTTTGCAGAGAGTGCCTGCAATTCACTCACTGTGCGTGCAGAAGTAACCGCAACTAAAAACACAGTTTTAAAAGACAACAGTCTCAACGGACCAGAGTGTAAGTGCTCAAACGGAGCTCCCATCAGAAACTTTAAAATCAAATTCAAATCCCAACCCGGCCCCTGGAAAGGGGACGGTGGAAACACATTAGACAGTCCTTTCAGAAACTGTAAAATCAAAGGAATCTTAAAGTAAGAACACTCTTCAGAGGAGCACTTAAATATGGACAGCGCCGCCAGGTAACCCTTAATGGTACCCACTTGAAGGCCCTTGTGGGCTAAAGAAAGCAGAAAAGACAACACTATAGGAATGGAACATTGGAACGGATTCACATTCTGACCCCTGCACCAGTCGCAGAACTTCTGCCAACGGTACAGGGATTTTGTTGCGGGCCGCCTGGCCGAAAGTATCATCATCCAGGAGGTCCCAATCCTTGTATCTCAACCTTTCAGATACCAAGCATGAAGGTTGAGAGACCTGACCTCTGGATGGAGAACCTGACCCCCCTCCCGTGAGAGCAGATTGTCTCGGTAGGGAAGACGGTGTGGAGGGCAGATGTACATGTCAAGAAGGTCTGGGTACCACGCTCTCCTGGCCCAATCCAGAGCAATAAGGATCCTTCAGGAACCGAACCTCCGCAACACCTGAGCAATGACGGGGACTGGAGGAAATGTGTACAGCAGCAGGAAGGACCACTCGTATAGGAGGATAGGTCCGTGGGACCCCCTCCCCGACATGTCCCACCTGCGTGAGGCTCGTGGCTCGTCAGAAGCCCACCGTGCACCTGTGCGCTGGTGACAGGGGGGCTGCTGATCGACACACAGGGCCAATCGGATTGTATTATAACACAACGCGGATACCATTTTAAAAAGCCCCAAGACTCCATTTTAGATAGAAACAACCAAACCCCAATGAACCAGTATGCTTACAAAAGCTGCAGCTTGGCCCTCGCTCACTGCGCACAGGGAGCCATGCACTCCCCCGGCGCCTCCACCCCTTGGCAGATCCGCTGAAGGCCCGTTCTCACAAGCAACCAGACACGAGCAAATAGCAGAACAAACACTGTATCATTTACCTTCCGCAGTACATCTCTGTCCCCGAAGTGACCTGACTCATGGTTCAAGTCTGGAAAATAAGAACCATCCCAATAGAACAGGCCTCGACCCAGCATCTAACCCCAAACATTTAAAATATATGGCATCAATGCCCTCCCTGCATGAACCCCTGCCCATGTTCCCCAAATACCTAATGATGTACAGAGTGTGTATACAATTATACCACGGGTGTTGAGAAAAGGGGCAAATGCTCATAGCACTGATAAAGCAAGAATGACCCCAGCCCAAGTAAGATACCATGTGCCTTAACGACTCAATCAACAGGCTTGATACAGCCCACCTAGTGCTAACTAACAAATGCTGCTAATGTACAAAGGAAGGTGAAAAAGCATCACTGAGAATACTTGTTTATTATACAGTGGGACACGCTTAAATGTTATGAAGACTGTAAATATACAATCACAACTGAACGTATTGCTCTCACGCTGAGTACACAATCAAACCTAGTGCTACCTCATGTATCATCCATCTGCTACCAGACGTAATTACTGAAATGTATTTAACCGATGTTATGTGATATATGTGACCCTGCAAAGATGCTCAGTCGTATATGAAATAGTACATGAATGTATAGACATTAGAAATGTATAATCACTCTATTACTACTAACTTTATTAACCGTCTCCTCATTTTGTATAGTGTGCAGCTGAGGCACAGAGAATTGCGCATAAACACAAGGCCATCTCCCCCTCCTCCCGCCAAGTTCCACCTGGGCTAGCTGGTGCTCGGGTAGCACAGCCTCACCTCCCCTCATTCCGTTGGACCCGCTTCAAGTATTCACCTCCCCATACCCGAGGCCGCCACGGTCGGCCAAATTAATTATTTACAACCTGGTCCTAAACCCCACCGCCTCAAGGGGCCAGAGGCACGCCCTCACTGATCCAGTAATACTCCAGTTTACCCCAAGTTAATGGGCCTTGGAGATAGGTATTCAACCCTGGACTAACATATCATAAACCAATTCTTCACTACATCTAACAAGAACGGAATGGCAGGGTAGCTCACCTCGTGCCCTCAAACCAAGCACCCACGTTTATGACACCAGGTCAACAGTAACAGTGCACTGATGTATTGGTGAAGCTCCACATTGCATGTTTCTCCGGTCTCCTATTATTTCCTAGAGTAACAGTGGAGGATTTACAGGACAACTGGAATCTTATAGCGGATAAGTGTTTGTGTGTGTGGCCACAAGGGCAGAATGTTAGTACAGCCATCTATCAACGACACTGACCGCGCCTGGCCTGGCAGCCCTACCCCGATGAGCCCAGCTGACCCATCCATCCCACGTTGGCACCACGCGGGGTCGTCCACCAATCCTGGAGCGGCTCATCACAACCTCACCTATAGTTAAACGCCGCGCAATCCCTGTGACTATGTGCCCCCTATAGTATGTAGGACTTGTGACGTGGTTTTGTAATAAATAAGACTGTCTTTGCTATTGTCAAACAAAGCGCTCTAGGAGCTTGCAGAGTCCTTTGCATGCCCTATTTTTGACTGAGAAAAAACCCTTTAAATTCTCCCGCACTTGGTCTTGGACTCATTCCCTCCTGGGGTGTGTCCCTTATTGCCTCTCGTTGTGGGGAGGGTAATGCTTTTTGGGGACGCTTGCTTTCACCACTCCACTACGAACGCGTCCCCCAAGGCTCCTCTTGGGGGAAATTCCAGTGAGCAGAATCTCTCGCACTTCCGGTTGACACTGGTGGCGAAGAGATCCACTTGTGGGGTTCCCCAAAGGACAAAGATCTCCAACAGGACTTCCTGACCCAACTCCCACTCATGCGAGAGTGTGCTCTGCCTGCTTAGAGAGTCAGCCGCCGCGTTTTCGTCACCGGCAGATGAACTGCCAAGATCTAGATTTCCTGGTGGATGGCCCAGAACCAGAGCTGCATCGCCTCCCTGAACAACGGGAGTGTCCCTGCCCCCCACTTTCTGTTGAGGTAATGCATGACCACTGTGTTGTCCATCATAATCAGGGCAGTCTTCCCCCGCACAGATGGCAGAAAAGTCTTCAGGGCCAGCCTGATGGCTCATCTCTAACAGACTAATGTGGAGTCTGGACTCCGACGGAGACCAACGGCTGCTGGCTGTCAACTTGTTGGCATGAGCGCCCCATCCTGTGACGGATGCATCTGTCACGATCATCACCTCCGGCCATGGTTGCCGAAACGGTGCCCCCTTCATCAGATTTCCTTCGTCGACCCACCATAGAAGATCCTGGGTGACCGAGCGCGGAATCTGAACGGGATCCCACATCTTGCCGGAGAACTGCAACCACTGCATCTTGAGAGCCCACTGCAGGGATCTCATCCGCAGTCTGGCCTCTGGCACCAGATAAATGCTGGACGCCATGAGGCCGAGCAACCTTAAGAATTCGAAACCCGGGAGACTGGAAGTGTGACGGTTAGGTGATCCAGGGCTTGCTTGGGTGAACGCGCCCTGATCAGCCAATAGTCCAGGTAGGGGTAAGCGTGAATCCCCCCTCTCCTGAGGTACGCTGTCACAACCACCATCAGCTTGTTGAAGACCCTCGGGGCGGAGGTCAATCCGAATCGCAGGACCCGAAACTGAGAGTGCGAGTTGAGAGCCTCGAACCTCAGGTACTTCCTGTGCTTGGGATGAATCGCACAGGAAAGTAAGCATCCGTGAGGTCCAGAGACACCAACCAATCCTGAAGTTGAAGGACCTGAAGGACTTGAGAAAGAGTGACCATCTTGAAATTGTCCTTCCTCAGAAGTTTGTTTAACCCACGCAAGTCCATGATGGGTCTCAATCCCCCGTCTTTCTTGGGGATCAAAAAATAAGGGGAATACCACCCCTTGTTCCTCTCCGCTACAGGCACCAGTTCTATGGCGCCTTTCTCCAGCAGGGGTAGGATTTACTGTGCAAGGAGCGGATCCAGACTCTTCAAAGAGAGCTTCCCCAGTGGATTGTCGTGAGGCCGCTGTCACGATCCATGCCCCTGACTCCCTCAGGTATAATAGCCCCCTGGCAGCAGTGGGGCTAAAGCCCTTCACACCGGCCCCAAAGGCCTTAAAACTCCATCAGAAACATACATGGAGTAATCCTGGCGCCTTTGGCACCAGGCTCATTATCAGGAATAAAGCAATACCAGTTTTATACCAATGGAGGCCTATTACACAGCTCAGTTCTTTAGAACCAAGCCATGCGGTCTAGTGTTTTGGGTGTGGCTGGGCCTGGAACTACTTGGCCTGGAAATACTTTACCTAGGCTGTTTAGACCACACCCAAACAGCAGAACACGCTTTGCGTTATTCTGCACTCCTGCAGCTTAACGCTCACCGTGTCCAGCTCCTGCTCATCTGCTTCTCCGGTGGCCCGATCCTGAAGCCCATCTCCGGAGTTCGCCGCAACCTACAAACGTAAAGAAACAAGGACAGCATTAATAACAATTCTTACCTTGGCAAGCAGCGAGTCCTGGCAGCACCCTGCACTTCTCTTACCTCGCCCATCTCCGGGTTTCACTGCAAACTGCAAGGGAGAAGGAACAAGGTCAGTATTAACAAAGCACTTACCTGGGCAAGCAGCGCTTCAATCGCTCATCACTCCGGAACATCCCCGCAACCTGTACAAACAAGAGAAGAGAACACATGTTAGCAATTAACACCAAACAGCGCAGCACTCCGTGCATCAATAACTCACTGTGGTCTTCGCCATCGGCGCGGCAACTCCAAGATTGCAAACATCCCTGTGAAAATAAAAAGAGACATTGTTAGGGAACAGCGTAGTGGATCAAGATGCCGAGAAGACAGAAAACGGAGGGAAAGAGACAGAATAAAGACGGAAAATACATTATAACTCACCTGGAAGACAGCAAGCAGAGTCAGAGTCACAGTCGGTCTGGACCCGACATAAGGGCACACGAACCAGTGAAAGAACTAGGTCCACGGAAAGCCCGCACCAACCACGCGCCCCTGCACAGAGACGCAGGACGGAGAGTTCAATGCACAAAAACCTAAGGTGTGCAATAACCCCAAGGAAGGGGATTTGGACCAGAGGGAGGTGGTAGTCCACCCATCACAGAACCAGTATCTTAACCCTCCACTCTCCTGTTATAGGCGCTACCCAACGTCTGGCACATAACCAAGCAGAGAGGGGTCCAGGATAGCGCTTAGACCTCCATCCAGTATCATGCGGCACCCCCATGGATACCAGGTGAGCGTAACAGCCGCTGAAGGAAGGGAAGGCAGTAGCCGTGGGCTTTGATATCCAGAACCCAAACAACTGAAGTAATGGCACACCATTCTCCAAGATGCTGCGCAAGTCTGCCCCTGTTAGGCAGAATCCTGTGCAGTGCCCTTAGGGACCACTACACACAATTAAGACTACAAGTGGCAATACAAGTTCACCTTTGGCACAAGCTTGTACTACACTGTTAAAGTGGTAGCAGTAGCAGAGCAGCCAGACTTATCTCAAGAGCAAATGGGCAGTAGTAGAGATTACAAAAAGGGACCACAATTACTGTGACTCAAGCAAACACGGACTCAAGGTTTTTGGTTAAAAAGTAAAAGTACATTTATTTTCGACCATCTGTTTGCAAAACACTTCACCTCTATTAAATTAAAACCACACGAAAAATACACTACACCCAACAAATTCACTTTGGATGGAACAACTCAAGGTAAGTACCTTATGATTTTTCGGACCGGTGTTGTGAAACAAAAGACATTACCGGGAAGACATACGCGATCCCTTTTTGACAGTAATGACAGTTCGGTCTTACTAAAGATGCGCATATCCACAGGAAGAAATGTTACCGGGGTAAAACCACACTTAGCACCCGAGTTACCAAAAGAGAGTTGGGGGCAAAAATCATCAGCAATACTTTTGTCAAGGCAGACAGAATCAAAGAACACTTTCTAACCCAATTATAATGGATATTGTCAAAAGAGGAAGCAAAAGTTATAAGAAGGAGAGAAGACAACGACGAGCCTTGGATGAGGAGACAAGGGGTTCACCCTAGTTTCTCGAAGTCGGACACAGTACCTTATTCTTTGATGAAGCTGGTGCCACGGCAGTTGTTCCTGGTAGTTCCCTGCAGACTCACAGTTCCTGGCTCTTCAGTCATGGGGGCAAGAAGCAGGACGTCTGGAGTGAGCTGCACTACCCAGGGATGAGGCCAGCAGCAGCGACGGTGAATAAAAGGTGCGCAGCGATTTCGACCACGAAGAGGATCCTCTGGCTCTAGAAGATGAGCTTGTTGATCCCACCAGGCTCAAGGGAAGAAGACTCTGGACTGGATCTTCTCTGGTCGTCGGGGCTTCACCGGGATTTGGTAGTTGCAGCAGCCGTCTTCTTCTCCGCTTCTCTTCGGTTCCTTGTAGTTCCAGTGGCGACTGACTTCCAGCCCAAGAGTCCTGCCTTTTATGCGAAAATCCCCCATTCACACAGCCTGGCTGTCAATCACGCAGCAGGGGGGTTGTCCGGCCCAGACAACCACCCCAGCTAATCATGGCAAAGTGCGACTTGGGTTTCCTAGGATACACTGTGCAAGGGGTGACTACACCCCTCCCTCACATTCAGCCCACGTAGACACCCAGGCGCCAAGAGGAGGGCTTCTCTGCAGAAGCCCTCCAAAAGACAGTGAACAAAGAAGGCAAACCTGGTTTGCTGCGCAAAGTAAAACACAAGAAGGACTAACAAAAAGAAATGGCGAATAAAGAGTATTTGGTCAAGAGGGTTTATGTTCGAGGCCAATATAATAGCCTGGAACAATACCACGTTTATATAGTATAATTGCAGTAGAAAAGTTAGAGTAGGTACCACTGCCACCAGCCAAGTCTAAATGTTAAAAGTGCGAAACAAAGCTACGAGTGGCACAGACAACAAAGGATAGTAATTAACTTTCCAGTACTCCTTGTAAGATGTTGTGCACTGGGTCTGTAGTTTTAAAGTGACTATGTAAAGTTAATGGCAACCCTGTGTTACTGCACGGAAGGTGCTGTGTAACACACAAAACTGGGGCTCGTGGAGTGGTGTGCTCCAGAGCCCAAGATCACACAAACAGGAGAAATACACATGGCAAAACACTGGTCAGAGTGGGCAAAAGGCTCACACTCTTACCAAGTGGAAGAAATAAACTCCAGAAATCCAACAAAGCTGCTGGGGGACTCACTAGGTGAGGGAAATTAGCCATAGAATGAGAATTCTCCCTAACAGCCCTCAACCGGTGAACCATGGGACATGGCCTCATGACTGAGCTGGAGCGGCAGTGGCAGTGCCTGAGAGCAAAGAGGCAACTGCCCGAGCGGCTTTGGCACCCAGAGTACCTTTACGGTGGCCCTTTTGACTGCCAGCTCCTCTCGATCTACCAAAAGAGGAGTAGAAACTAAAGGAACCTCCCCTCCATTGCTGTCCCCTAGGACGAAAGGCGGAGGTTGACATACTGCAGCGCTCAAAGACTTCGCTGCAGTTTTGGAGGTCTGCAACCTCTCAAGGCTCTCGTCAGCCTTGCTGCCAAATACATGAACGCCATCAAAGGGCATGTTCAGAAGATGGGCTTGCACATCAGGAGCAAACCCCGACTTCCTCAACCATGCAAACCTGCGTAGGACGGTGCTCGTAGCCATGGACCGGCTGACACTGTCTGCTGTGTCCAAACCCGACTGAAGGGATTCACACATAGCATCCTTGCCGTCACGCACAAGGGTTAGGAAGCCATCCTTTTCCTCCCCCTTGGGAATATGCTCAACTGCTAAGGAAGCACAGTTCCACAGTATGTGTGTAAATCTTGCCAAGGCACATGTGGATTTGACAGCTTTCAGTGCCATGCTCCCTGAAGAAAAGACCTTCTGAGCCCATCCGTCGAAGCACTTGTCGTCCCTATCCAGAGGGATGGTAGGGTACGCCTGCTGCCTTGAGGTGGCCGTAGCCACCTGAACCACCAAACTCTCAGGAGTGGGGTGAGTAGACAAATAGCTGGGGTCGCTAAGAGATGGCCGTTTTTTTTTTGACAAATTCTTATTGACCGCCGGAAGTGAATACGGGCCTACCAAGCCGATGACCAGGCTTTTTTGCAATGTAAGATGGAGGGGCAATACCGGGTCAGAGGGGGACCTTGGTCCATGATGTCAATAAGGGCATCCTCAATAAAATCCTCAGGAGGCCAGGACCATTCCAGGTATTCGGAGACCCTAGACATGAGCTGCCTGTAGGAAGAGTCTGCATGAGCCCCCGGTTCAGGCCTACCAAACTCAACCCCCAGAGAAGTATCCAGATACTGGCATCATGTAGGGACTGCCGCAACTCCTGCAAAGGATTGTCAACCAACAATCCCAGAGCCTCCTCCTGAGAGACAGGATCTTCAACGTCTGACCTTACCTCCTCTTCAAAAATGTCAAGCAAAGGTCATGAAAACCCAGCCACACTGACATAAGAGGGCCTGGGCCCCAATACCGACCTCCCAGACGTAGAGGAAGCCCTATGAAACCCCTCAGACACATTACGCCCAAAAAGCGCTGAGGGCGCTGAAGGCATCGAAAACATTGATGTCACAGGCGTGGGGTGATAGGATGGAAAAGCATCGTCTGAGTCCGACTGGGCCGGCGCCAAACAAGTCGATGCCAGCGTCGGTACCTCCACAGGCTGCACCGGTCTCGCAGGGGACGAGGACTGAGACCTGGACGCACGTCTCTTTTGACTACTCTTGTTCGCATGGGACCTCGAGGGCCCCCGATGCGAGTCCCGGCGCGAGCCCAAAGGCGCGCAAGCCGCGGATCAAGAGCGTTCTCTGCTGGCTTTGTGACTGAAAAATCGCCAACATTTGTTCTTTAAAAGCCGCCCACTCCTCCAGAGTCGAGGACTTCGTGGGGCAGGCTACCTTACGCACGGCGCCATCCTCCGAAGAGGATGGGGAAGGCGACCGGTGCCAGTGCTTCCTTGAGTGCCGTGAGGACGAGGAGGGGCGGGAACCACTCCGGGAACGAGAACCTTCGAGCTTCCTCCCGACGCGGTGAGTTGCCCCTCAAGTCGTCGGTGGAAACCCTAGACTTTGATACAGATTTACGGGACTTCGAGGGCTTACCTGCCCGGAGCTTCCCCTTCCTTTCACGCAAGGCCTTGGCTGTTAGAGACTGGCAACTGGAGCAGTCATCGGTGTCGTGCGACTCACCGAGGCACCATAAGCAAATACGGTGCGGGTCGGTCAACGACATCTTGGACTTGAAGTCCTGGCAAGTCTTAAACACGGACCTTAGAGTCGGAAGGGTCAAAGAAATAGACATCATAGGAGACGGATGAATCCACGAGGCGCGCCGAGTATCACAAACCTATACACGTTCGCTGTCAGAAAAAACAGAACTGAGGCAACTGGCGCCATGCGTCCTATATATAACATCGGGTGACGTCGACCCTGGATGATTACATGTTTGCTTTAACATTGATGCTGTTAGGCAGAAACCTGTGCGGTTCCCTTAGGGAACACTGCAAAAGATTTAGGACTACAGGTGTTAGCCATAAACCCACTTGGTAGCAGTCTGTACCATCCAGATTTACCTGGTAGCTGTGGCTGAGCAGTCAGACTTCCCTCAAGAAGAGTTAGGCAGTATGCAGAGTATACACAATAGGCACTCAGACACAATACAAGCAAACACTGACCAGAGCTTTGGTATCAAAGTATATAATTATTTATTTAAAAACACACTGTTTGAAACACTCCAGCACTCTTATTGTAAAATACTCTAAACACAGTTATCATTATAATATATACAACCCTTATTCCTTATCAGATAAGTCTTAGTTAACACCACTTATTTTCATACAGAGGTGAGCGCTTAACTATAGATGGCACTCCAATAAGTTTATGAAAAAGGGAGGGAAAAAGACAGAATATGGAAAGGTACACCACTCTAAGATTTAGGAACACTAGTAGCAAGGCAGAAGAGCAAAAGTCACTTGTGAGCCAAAGTCCATAGGCTGGGCCCACTCTTAGAGAGAGCAGAGCACAAAGGCGCCCACGATCACACAGTTACACTAGGCTTTGAAAGTCTTGCAGAGAGTTCGAAAAAGAGTTTAGAAAGGCTTAGAAAAGTTTAGCCAGGGTGTCCCAGGCTAACCCAGGTTCGAAAGCCTGGGGCTAAATCTACCCCGTACAGTCGGTGGCAAGGGAAGCCATGCGGGACATGGTACCTTAAGTGGGAAGGATCCTCCAGCGGTGGCAGTTGTTCCTGGCAGTGGGTGCAAGTCTCGTCGTCGTCCAGGGGAAGAGAAGATCTCGACTTGGAGGAAAGATGAAGGTCGTTGCACTGCCAGGGAAGAAACCAGCCGCAGAGTTTTCCGGTTAAAGGTATTACCCTTTAATTCGCGGTCGTGGTAAAACGTGGTATCCCGGTTGCCGGGGTGCTTGGCACAGGCAAGGCGGCCACGAGATACGTCGGGAAGGCGAAAAGACGGTGAAACTGGTCATCCCCACCAGTCAAAGGAAGAAGACTCTTTGGGAAAAATGGTGAGACGGTCCAGCAGGGCTCCACCGGTGGTGTCGTTGTGGCAGGTCGGCTCAGCTTCTCCCTCGTCGGATTCTTAGGTCCTGTGGCGACTTTTGAAGTTCCAGTCCCCAAAGCCCTGCTTTTATGCAGAAAACCCCCATTCACTCAGCCTATCTGTCACTCAAACATGCTAAGTGGTTGGGCCAATCAGGACGGAGTGCGACTTGAGTTGCCTAGGCAACTCAGTCCAGGGTGCCTAAATCCCCCTCCACCGCTCCTAAGTACCCCAGACAGAGTGGCACCACTTTGGAGGGCTTCTGTGGAGAAGCCCGCCAAAAAGTGGAACAAAGGGCTCGACTTGGGTTGGACTCTCAGAAGAGAACACAAATGCCATTTTATAACCGAGTTTTGGCAAAAAATACCAACCGGAGAATTAATATTAATTAAATAAACCGGCGGTATGTTCGAGGCTATCGTAATTAAATAAATAAAGATAGTAGCCTCGAACAATGGGAAAATCCCATAGAGAAATATTCGCGGTTGAATATAAAAAGTAGTATCCACTGCCATCAGCCAAAACTCGATCAGGGGGGACGGAGACGTGCCCCCTCGACTAACAGACCCTGGGGCAATTGAATTGCCCCAGCCAGTACGTCCACAATATGATGGTTTGTACTGGTTCTGTTCAGAATTTAAGACTAGTAAAGTCAATCGTGACTTTACATGCCCTGGGAGACAGTAGTCAGTCCCAGGGTATGGAGTCTATACTGGGGGGTCACTATGACACCCCTGTGTTACTGCACTGAGGGTGCTGAGTGACACACATCACAAAAACACATGAAGCCCTATGGGGTAAAAGACCCCATAGCCCATTAAACACATCTAGAGTCAAAGAAACACACTCAAATCATGCCCAAGAGTGAGGGTAAAAGAGTCTCACTCTTGGCAGGAGAGAAAAATAAACCCCAAAAATCCAGCAAAGCTGCTGGGGGACTCACTAGGTTAGGAAATTCAACCTAAACAGAGAATTCTCTCTAACAGATGGCCAGTAAAAAATGCAAACCCTCCCTGGATCCCCAAATCAGAGGCTCACTGTGATTTGAGGGTGCAGAGAAAGGGGGTACCCCCAAACACAATGCCTGTTCACCAGCACAGATTCATCCACATCCCTTGGTCTCTGATCAGATTCATCCCGAAATCAAAGGCTTGCTCATCAACACGTTGATTGCTAGTCAGTGTGGTATTGAGCAGGCATTTCATTTAGAGGCATCGCCTTTCCCTAAACCTCCAAATAAGAGGCTGGCGAGCGAGCTTCCGATCGGGGGCCTGGGGTGCAATTTTCTCACACATTCCATCATAAGCATTCACCCGCTCACTCTCACACGCACCGATACAACATACACTCTCATTCATTCACGCAACACATACAATCATTCATCACATAAGCAGCCATTCACACATGCACATTTCTGTTTCCTACGTGCAGTCCCGGTCCAGAATCTATTCTTCAATGTCCAAAGACTGGTCTCTGGTTCTGAGACACATGAACTGGAAGCAGGGAGCCATTTCCATTTTGCTGCAAATACGTGCAGGACCCAGGATGCCCCTTGGAGTATTCCCCAGCAGCTCTGAATGTGCAGGGTAGTGCATGAGCGCCCCTCACACTTTGAGAGTTGCAGTAGTCCCAAACTTTCAACCCCAATGGGCCCCAATGAGCCACGCAAGGCTGGGGAATCAAAATTCCCAAACCTTCCACGGGCCATTGGACATAAGCACCAGGGTATTAACTGTCAATGGGTAACCATGTTTCTCTCTAAAAATTCAAGCCAGCCCAGCTTAGTATTTTTACTGGGCTGGCTTGGCGACTCATCCAAAACGGGTGGGTTAAGCCCCCGTTGCCCATTATGGACAAACCACCTCGATTGAGATGTATGATCCAACAAATAGTTGAGTAGTTATTGCGGCAGAGCCAAGGATGCTGTTGGATGCCTTAAATCCATTCTCCTTTTTCTGTTCATAACATAAAACATCTACTTATCGAATGCTTCAACAACTCACCTATTTGTCAAAAAGTGGTTGTCAATGCAAACCCCAGATTTTCAAGTGGGTGCAGTTTTTATGACCTTGCGGGTGGGGCTAGCTGTTTACCTGACG
This sequence comes from Ambystoma mexicanum, assembly GCF_040938575.1. Taxonomy (NCBI): domain Eukaryota; kingdom Metazoa; phylum Chordata; class Amphibia; order Caudata; family Ambystomatidae; genus Ambystoma; species Ambystoma mexicanum. Next base: position 915,821,445 of record NC_090926.1, on the reverse strand, counting down.
AGCGCTAGGTAGCTGGATAGATGCCGAAAATAACAGGGCATTGACCAGACAGAGCTCAGTCAGAAACACAGAGGTAAAGTAAGCCTCTCTATTCCCCTCATTGAAGCAGACACTTCACAGAAGATGGTGAGCTGGGCAGCACAACTTCACGCATTAACCCTTCATGAGCTTTGGCTCGGTGAGCTTTGGTAACAACTGCCACCTGCAGGTATTTTCACCATCAGCAGGATAAAGACTACTTCTTCGGGAGACTCCCATTATCTGACTTTAAGCTTCCCATAACTCCACCCACTCATTAGCCCAACCACAGCCCTGATAGTCCCTGCTTGTTATCCTCTCCACAATACGCCATATCTGCGAGAGAGTACCTTTTCCATGACCTTCCCTGTGCGGTCCTTCCTCAAGGAGCCTTCTCTGCTTTATTTGAGTTACCCATTCAGCAGAGCCAACTTAAACTACTCCACCAGAGCAGCTCTCTGCCACACATAATCTTCCCCAGACCATCATCTAACATGAGCTACACGAGAGGGTGCTAGATGGGTGACCATGATTCCCCATTGATGCCACATTGCTCTGAATAAATCCTGTTCAATCGCTGCTTCCCTGATGAGGCAACAGTTTGACTTGAAGAAAAAAGACTGGGGGGTGAGAGCACTGGCTCTGAAGCCGAAAAAACATCACTGTGAGCCCCCCCCAGCCCGAAATCCTGTGGGAGCGCTCGTACAAGACAACACATACGGCCATAAAATTGTGCAAGGAGCCCCGGTGAGGAAAGGCAACACCGCCGCTATGGAACCGCTGCTGTGCTTGACTCCAAACATCTACCCAGGTACGGCGGAGTGGACTCATCGGTGGCACCGCCGCGGGGACGGGGCGACCAGAGTCCCTCCAGCTCCAGCGGGTGTGCAGAGGGCCGTGGGTGTGCGGGAGCCGAGGCCCGAGACAACGTTGCCAGGAGAGGAGTGGGCCCATCCGGAGAGGGGGAGGCGACCCCTGAGGACTCAGAGCCCGTGAAACACACTGTCTGCAGGAGGGGTGCCGGGGGACGTGACGATCGGAGCCCCCAGGGGGAGCGCTTGGGTGGAGGCAGCGGTTGGCTCCTACTGCGCCTCGTCTTCCTTGTTGAGCTGTGGATAAAAACAGTACCGATCGGGCGCTCCTCGCTCCCTGCTCACAAGTGACTATCAGGCGGGGACCCGCGGCCACAAGACAGCTGAAGCAACCTCCAGACGTGGGAGTGGCGAGGACAGTGAGGAGACGGGTCCATTGACTGGGGAGGCGATTGGCTGGGGAGGCGGCCAGCTCGGGGGCGCTCAAGCAACCTTACACAGCCTGCAATTAGCAAATACATTGCCGGCCGTGGTACACCCCCGGCCCAGCGTGATCACGCCGCACAGGGCGCAGCACTTGGAGCGGGGTAATCTCTATGCTCAGAGTCACCAGCTACTTACCCCATAAAGGCTCCGGAGGGTGCTCGCCCCGGCCCCATAACGGTTGGGGACAGGTGGAGTTCAGGCCATTAGCGTCGGTACACACCCGTTCCCTCCCCATGGGGTTCCATGAGGAAAGTTCTGACAAGAAGCACCTTACGGTAATGTCATTTCACCAGCAGAGACTCAGTTGCAAACAGACACAAGCAGGTCCGGGAACTGTTGGAGGTGGGTGAAGATCAAACTAGTTCCGCCTGTCCACGCTCATCCCATCCTTGTGGAGCACCATAAGGACAGCTCTAACAAGAAACACTCTTCTGTAACAATTTTCCAGCGGAGACCCAGCTGACAAACAGGCACACAGCTTCCCTACCAGGAGAGGAGACACTCGCTGTAAACTCCACGGAGCCCATGATGTGGCTCCCTGCGTACTGGCCCTACTGGGCGCCCGTCACTCTGAATATCCGACTATCCAGTGACTCCAAGGAAGATACGTATGCCCGGCTCGGCCTTCGACACCTCACACAGGTCCATCTCGCAATCAAACGCCGCCTGCAGCATGGGAAAGGTAGATAAATCCCAGCGTAAATTAACCTTTGAACCTGGGGCAGTTGCCAAAGCGCCCGGTCCTACCAGCAGACCGGGATCACCATCACATGAGGAGACCCTCAGGAACGGACAAGTGGACACCCCTACCCAGTTACTGGATATTGAGGAGATCCTTCTCGATTTGAGAGAAGGGATCGGTCGTCTAGACTGCAAGATGGACACAGTAACATTTTAAGTGGATCAACTCCAGCACCATCTTGATAAGCATGCAGACAGACTTGATACGGTTGAACAAAGGGTCTCGGACGTGGATGATGCCATAACATCACTAACAGCCAGGGTATAGACCCTGGAAAGCCAAATAAAAGCAATAATGGCAAAGAATGAAGATTTGGAGGGGCGCTCCATAAGAAGCAATATACGGCTGGTTGGGATAAGCGAACAACGAACGCAGCCGAGAGTGGAGGATTACGTCGAAAAATTATGCATAGAAATATTTGGCGCAGACGCACTGTCCAAAACATTTATCGTGGAAAGAGCGCACAGGATCCCAACCACTCGGCCGGTTTCCGGGGGTACCCCCCCACCCCCGTCATAGCCAAGTTTCTCAATTATAGAGATCGGGATACCATTCTAGGACTGGCCAGAGAGAAGGGAAATCTTTAGTTTGAGGGAGATAGTATTCAAATTTACCCTGACTTCTCACCAGCTGTCCAAGCGCAGCAGAGGTCCTTCGCGGGAGTAAAACGGCGCCTCCAAGACAACCAGATATCGTACTCAATGCGGTTTCCTGCAAAATTACGGATCCAGCATGGCGGAAAAGTACAATTCTTTGAGTCTCCTAAAGAGGCGAGCGCCTTCCTAGACCGAGCAGGCTGCCGGCCCCTCAATAAATGCAACCTAAAGCCACCACACAAAGGGGCTGGGCGGGGCGGATCCCACCATGAGGCAACACCCGGTCAGTCACAAGGGAATGACAATGACTTCATGTCCTCATCAGGGAATCACACTCATGATGTATTAATGGAGCAATACAACCTGGGAGGCTACTACCGCCCCTGGCGCAGCAATGTTACCAGTTTCATTGTTTGTGAGGGGTACGTTCTTCGGGCCAGTTTGGGGTTGCCCGTGCAGGGGGGGTGGGGAAGGGGGGAAAATCAGACAACACAAGGGACATACGCTTCTGGCTCCTCCACCTATTACCGTCCTGCTGCCCGAGCCATCTCACCTCATTGCCTTCGGGAGCCAACCAGGAGGCATGGGGATTTGCCGTCACTCCACCTCAATATTATGGGCGGTATCCGCATCCACCATTCCCAAACGCTCAATTGACGGCAACCTACGAATACTAAATTCAAGGTGGTGACCTGGAACATTAGAGGGGGCAACCTCTCTGGAAAGGTCAGGAAAATCCTCCAGTACCTCAGAGGACAAAGCCCATGTGGCTCTGCTGCAGGAAACACATTTGCTCCCTGAATCAGAGTCCAGTGGGCACGAGAGTGGGGCTGCCATAGGTATTTCGCATCGTTTTCATTGTACACCAGGGGAGTTGCTATCCTCATTAATAGGAAAATCAACTTCAGTCTGATAAAATCGGAAAAAGATGAGGAGGGCAGGTCACTTCTGGTGAGAGGAATCCTGGCAGGGAAAGAGGTGATTTTTGTGAACTCTTATGCCCCCAATGTAGATGGGGCCAACAACTTTAACTGGGTACTGTCTCGACTAGAGGGCTCAAGCTCCGCCACAATCATCTGGGGGGGAGGGGGGGTGATATGAACACGGCAATGGATCCGCAGAAGGATAAGTCTCGCAGCACCTCCACCAGCCCATCCAAAACAAGCCTGCAGATTCAGGAAATTTGACAAGCATACGAGCTGATTGACGCATGGCGGCACTCTAACTGGAATGCAAGGGAGTATACTTTTCACTCGGCTGTTCACGACACCAGTTCGAGGATTGATTACCTCCTGGTGTCGTCAAGGAGCCCGTTCCGATGGGGCCTATATCAAATTCTCCCTAGGACTTTCTCTGACCACTCTATGGTGACCCTGGAATGCAAGCTCCCCACTACGAGACCCTGCACACCTCATTGGAGGTTCAAACCGGGCTCCTTGTTGGATCAGGTATTCGCTGCTGAACTACGGGAGGAAATCAAGACCTTTCCGATGACCAACCTGGACTCCATCCCCTCGGCAGGAATGCTCTGGGAAACTCTGAAATGCTTTATAAGTGGTGTATACATAGCAAAGGAGAGTGGGATTTTCAAATTGATCAGACGTGAACTAACCACGAGTGAGACCAGACTGAAAGACCTAGAACTCAAAGGCGCTGACGCCGATAACCCAAATATCCAGGCAGAACTTGAAGACCTCCTCAATTTTCACAAAATAGCGGAGGGGGAGATGAAGTTCTTGTGCCGCAGGCACCAAATCCGCCAGTACTGCAAGGGCCAGAAATCTGAAGCCCCGTTGGCGCGACTGGTAGCCACCGACAGAAAGCCAACCCAAGTTGGGAGGGTGCGGAACGCGCAGGGGAAACTGGTGCACACAGAGAATGAGATCGTCAGTGCATTCCACTCTTTCTACCAAGAACTGTACAGCACTAGACACACCATTATTCCTGAATCCCTACAAGACTACCTGAATGACACCGAACTCTGATGGGTGGAAGGGGACCTCCGAGAACCTCTTAATCAACCTATTTCCTTAGATGAGATTCTGCAAGCCATCAAAAGTCTACCTAGCACTTAAGCCCCGTGCCCAGACGGCCTGACCGGCGAATTTTATAAATCATACGCTGACATAGTTGCTGCACTCCTCTTGCATGTCTATGAAGAGGCGCTAGAGAGCGGCATCCTGCTGCCAACCCTCCGCGAGGCCAACGTCATCTTATTGCATAAACCAGGTAAACCGCGCGAGGAGTGCTCCTCATACAGGCCCATTTCCTTAATTTGGATAATAAAATACTAGCAAAAATCCTAACGGCCAGATTACTCCCCCTTATGCCGGCCCTGGTACTAGGAGACCAGGCCGTCTTGGTGCCCGGGCATAACACCACATTCAGCATCAAATGTATATTTGGTGTCGTAGAGGCACTTGACCCTGCTCAGCAAGCGATTGTTTTGCTACTCGACGCGGAGAAGGCATTCGACTCCGTTGAGTGGCCCTATTGCTTCGTGGTCCTAAAACAAATGGGTCTAGGGAATTTTTGTTAATCAAACTAGTCTCTCTCCTTTACAATCAGCCACAATCATCCATCATACTCAGTGATTCAAAATCCGCACCCATAGTTTTACAGAGAGGAACCAGACAGGGCTGCCTGCTCTCCGCCTTAATAATGGAACCCTTGGCGGCGGGACTCCGTTCCCAGCAGCTTCATGGGGGTCTTACCCTGGGACAACAAACCAATTATTTCCCATTATGCGGACAATGTCGTCCTCTTTATAAGAGACCCGAACACCAACCTAAACCCCATCATGCGCAAAGTCATCAAATTCGGCAATGTGTCAGGCCTGAAGATTAACCAGGCAAAGTCAGTCATATTTCCACTAACACCAGGCACCCTAAAATACGCAGACGATTATGGTTTTGCATGGGAAGATGCCCATGTTAGTTATCTAGGAATCATAATGTCCCGCAGCCCCCAAGATGTCTTTAAAGATAATTACGAGAAAAGGATGAGATCCCTTCAAGCACAAATAGACAGGTGGAAGACTCTCCCGCTGACATTAAGGGGCAGAGCCTCGTTGGTCAAGATGGTGGTTCTCCCCCAAACTGCTTTATCTATTCGCTAACATACCGTTATTATTATCACAAACCTTTCTGAGGAGAATTAGGAGTCTGATTCTCGAGCTGATACGGGCAGGTAGGCCAGCAAGGGTGGCATACACAACTCTCATTCTTCTGACACGACAGGGCGGCTTAGCGCTCCCAAATATAGAAAGATACTACTGGGTGGCCCAGGCTCAGTTCCTGAGCCACTAGTATGCGGCTCACTTTGTCAGACCACACGTGCAAGTGGAGCGAGCCCTAGAATCTCCCAGCCTCCTTAGAGCAATCATCCTAGGACACCTGCCAGTTCCCCCTACCACAATGAACGTGGTTCTTACCACGTATGCAGTCTGGAAAAAACTGGCACAGAAATATGGCGTTTACACCAGATTTTTCCCCCGTTGCCGCTTAAGTTTATACCCGGAATACCGCTGACAGCGGAGAGAGTTTTTCATCAATGGGCAGACAAACTAGAGCTGTGAACCATGGGTGACCTTTTCATTAATAATCTCTTTATAAAGCCCCAAGCGGCCGGGGAAAGGGGGAGCGAGTCATCCCTCTACACATTTGTGTACTTTAGGCTACGATAAACCCTAAAGGCAGTCTTCCCGACCTTTCCGCAACAACCTCCCACCTGGCAGTTGTTGCATGATACAATCCAAGCCCAGAGTGAAGGCAAACTTATTTCAAGGTTATACAAATCCCTATTGGCGGACACAGTGCCCAAAAATACTCGAGCAAAGGAAAGATGGGGAAAAATTGTTACATACTAGTCTATCAGATGAAGACTGGGCGTACATTCTCCGACAAACACAAAAAATAGCTTTAAACTCCTGCTTCAACTAAAATACACTTTCCATTTCCTTCATCAGACTTACTACACTCCAGCAAAAAAATGTAAACAACGGCCCAACTCCGAACCCCCTGCGAGAGATGCGGCGCACCGGCCGCTGACTTCCTTCACCTGGCATGGGATTGTCCCGCGGTGGCACGTTTTTGGACACAGGTCATAAAAACAAAAGCATCAATCATCAGGGAGGACCTAACCCCCGTCCCCTCTGTGGCCCTGCTTGGGTTGATGAGATATCTCTCCTCAGGAGTGAGAAAGCTTGCGACACATTACTAATACTGGCACGCAGGAGGGTGGTTTGGCATGGGGGAGGGGACCCGCTCCCACCCTGGCGAATTGGCTGAAAGACATTACGTACTGCCATGATGTTGAAACATAATTTATCAGGACACTGCCTCAGCATGCAAGACCCCCCTATATCTGGGGACCATATATCCTTTATCTTCTTTCCTTATCTGACAATTATACCTCCCCATCCAAGTCTCGGGAGTCCCCATGAGCGTTCACACCAATCGTTTTAACCACAGACGATCTCCACGGAGTGGACACACGTGACGGCACCATATCCTTTTGATGTAGTGGTTGCGGGGGGGAGGGGGTTGGCGGGCGATGGGGGGTCTTGGGGGCGAAATTGTTGTTACACCCACTTGGAAGTTGTTTTGTTGGTAAAAATCGAAAATAAAGTTTCAAAAAAATAACATGAGCTACACAATCTCAGTGCCGGAAGGACCTACAACTAGATATTTTGTGTAATGCACATGTTATAAAAGCAGTGATCATGTGTGCTTGCATCTTCTCAGAAGTTGACAGAGTGTGACATCCTAAAACCTGCTGCATATGTCTCATTGACTGGCATCCTGTTGTATTTCAAGTCTAATAGGGAATTTCTGTTATTTCTGTTATTTCTTCATTTCCAGTGTTTACGTGATATTGAACAAAACAACATATAGAATTCAAGAATAAGTAGGTATCTACAGCTTTAAAAAAAAACTGAGTGGGAGAATAGTGTATAACATCTATGTAGGATAAACATAGCAACCAATTAAAAGCAGGTGTATGAGTAAGACCACTTTTTAATCAATAAATATGAAAAAACTAAAAGGTGGTTACCACAATTAAAAACACACAATTATATATACACACAATCACAAAGACAAAATGAATCAATGATCAAACAAACGACAAATGTAAAGTGCAATAGTGATTCCTATTTAAGAAAGTATAGACTATGTATTGAAAAAGATGTTCTATAAACAAATTACCAATCACAAGGCGCTCCAACTCCAAAAATAATACGTAATGCCCAAGAGTTTATACTTTAGCCATTGTAATATTGTAATGACTGTTGTTCTGCAAGTTTCAGTTCCTAATACTTATAACTAGTAGAACCTTTGTCAGGAGCTGGAAAATATTGGTCGCTCTTAATTGGAGTGAGTCTAGATGACTTAACTCTTCCATGTTCGTAAATTCAAGGCTTGTCAAACCTCAGAATGTTGCGCTGTGGTAAACCAGCAAAAGACACAAGGGTAGCCATTAGTGCTACTAGTCTGATAACGAAAAGGTTGAAATAACCCTCTCTCAATAGCCTAGATGTAGATAAAGTAATAATCAAATCTACCTGTGGGTATTTGTGGTGGAGTTCCTCACTAAAGGACACAGGAAAACACAACAATCCTTTTGATGGATTTGTATCTGTGAATATACCAGTGGTTATGTTAAAGTACTCGGAAACAGTTTCATGGATCTCAATGCAGTAGAACAACAAGTTACTCTCTTACCTGGTAAAGTTCTTTCGATGGGATGGTCCGACGACATATTCCATATCTATGACAGGTAATGTCCACAGCTGTGCATCTTCGGAAAATTGTCTGCGTCCTGCGTCGATGTGCCGTCCCCAAGGACCTCCTCTGACGGCCAACATCACCCGATGTGATAAGTAGGACGCACAACGCCCGTAGCCTCAGTTGTAGTTTTTTCCCCAGAACGTGCGACACCAGTTTTCTGCCAGTCAGACACACAAGGCCTTGCGGACGCAAGCTGCAATCGCATAAGAAATTCTGCAGCGGGGAAGATAGGGAGGGAGCACTATGGAATACGTCGTCGGACCATCCCATCGAAAGAACGTTACCAGGTAAGAGAGTAACTTGTTCTTCGAGGGGATTGGGTCCTCCGACGTATTCCATATCTATGACAGACTCCAAACGCAGTACCAAGCAAGGAGGTGGGAAAAGAATTTAGAACACAAATTTAGCATGCCCAATCAAATTGCGGAATAAAGGACTGCCTTGCCAAAGGCCAGATCCTGCCCTCAGATGGAGTCGAGGGAGTAGTGACGTACAAAAGTATGTACCGAAGCCCAGGTGGCTGCATCACAGATGTGTCGAATAGGAATACCCCTCTGCAGGGCAGTAGACGCAGCCACTCCCCTGGTAGAATGGGCCCGCAAGCCAGCCGGAGGGTCCTTACCCGCCAAGCGGTAACACTCGGAGATAGCTAAAATAATCCAACGAGACAAAGTCGGTTTCGTCACCGCTTGTCCCAAACGCTTTCCAGCGTAACCAGGGACATGTGCGAAATATAAAAGCTCAAAGCTCTCCTAGGATCAAGCCTATGGAGCCTTTCCTTTTCCTTACCAGGATGTGGAGGAGGATAGAACGCTGGAAGAACAACCTTCTGGCCCAAACGAAATTCCGAAACCACCTTCGGAAGAAAGGAAGGACGAACTCGAAGGACATCCCTGTCCTTTGAAACACAGTGAAGGGTGGCTTAACTGAAAGTGCCTGTAACTCACTCACTCTGCGAGCGGAAGTAACCGCAACCAAATACACAGTTTTCAGAATTAACAGTCTCAAAGGGCAAGAATGCAAAGGCTCAAACGGAGCACCCATAAGAAACTTAAGAACAAGGTTCAAATCCCAAATGGGCACCAGAAAAGGTGACGGAGGGAACACATTAGTGAGCACTTTCAAAAACTGAGAAATTAAAGGAATCTTAAAATAGGAACATTCTTCAGACGAGCGCTTAAAAATGGACTGCGCCGCCAGGTAACCTTTAATGGTCCCCACTTGCAAGCCCCTGTGGGCCAAGGAAAGCAAAAAAGACAGAACCATGGGAATGTCACACTCAATAGGATCCACATTCTTAACTCTGCACCAGTCGCAGAACTTACGCCAACGGTACAGAGACTTTGTTGCCGGCCGCCTGGCCGAGAGCAACACCTCCAACATGTCTTCAGGGAGGTCCCAATCCTTATACCTCAACCTTTCAGAAGCCAAGCGTGAAGGTTCAGGGATCTGACCTCTGGATGGAGAACCTGACCCCCCTTCCCGTGAGAGCAGATCGTCTTGGTAGGGAAGATGACGTGGAGGGCAGATAGACAAGTCGAGAAGGTCCGAGTACCACGTCCTCCGGGCCCACGCCGGAGCCATGAGGATCATCCGGGAACCGAACCGCCGTAACCTCCGCAGTACTTGCGGGATGACAGGGACTGGAGGAAACGCATACAGCTGTGGGAATGACCACTCCACCACGAACGCGTCTCCTAAAGCTCCTTTTGGAGGAAATTCCCACGAGCAGAACCTTTCGCACTTCCAGTTGACGCTGGAGGCAAAGAGATCCACTTGAGGGGTCCCCCAAAGGGCAAAGATCTCCAGGAGAATCTCCTGAGCCATCTCCCACTCGTGAGAGATCGTGCTCTGCCTGCTCAGAGCGTCCGCCGTCTCATTGTCGTCTCAGGCCAGATGAACAGCCGAGATCGAAACTTCCTGCTGGAAGGCCCAGAACTCGAGCTGCATCGCCTCCCTGCACAGAGGAAGTGACCCTGCCCCCCCTTTTTGTTGAGGTAGTGCATGGCCACTGTGTTGTCCGTTAGAATCAGGACACTCTTTCCTCGTACAGTCGGCAGAAAAGCCTTCAGGGCTAGCCTGACGACCCTCAGCTCCAACAAAATGATATGGAGTCTGGACTCCGACGGAGACCAACGACCGCTGACTGTCAACTCGTTGGCATGAGCCACCCATCCCGTGAGGGATGCGTCCGTCACGATCGTCACCTCCGGCCAGGGCAGCCAAAATGGGGCCCCCCTTCATCAGATTGCCTTCGACGGCCCACCACAAAGGTCCTGGGAGACCGAGGGCGGGACCTGAACAGGGTCCGACATCCTGCCGGAGGACTGAGACCACTGGAGCTTGAGTGCCCATTGCAAAGATCTCATCCGCAACCTGGCCTCTGGCACCAGAAGAATGTAGGATGTCATGAGGCCGAGCAGTCTCAAGAACTTGGACGCTGGGAGAGTCTGGGCAAGTTGAAACTTGTGCACCATCTGCTGAATGTGAATAGCCCTGACCTGGGGAGGAAAACACAGCCCCAGGGATGTGTCGAGCACTGCTCCGATGTACTGGAGCCGCTGTGTTGGCATCAAATGGGACTTCTCCCTCAATTCAAAGAAGCCCAGCCTGTGAAGGGAGTGGCAGGTGACGGACAGATGATCCAGGACTTGCTCGGGAGAGCTCCCCCTGATCAACCAATCGTCCAGATAGGGGTAGACGTGAACCCCCCCCTTTCCTGAGATGCGCTGCCACCACCACCATGAGCTTGGTGAAAACCCTCGGGGCGGAGGTCAATCCGAACGGCAGGACCCGAAACTGAAAGTGCGAGTCGCCAACCGCGAACCTCAGGTACTTCTTGTGCTTGGGATGGATCGGCACATGGAAGTAAGCGTCCTTTAGGTCGAGAGACACCGACCAGTCCTGAAGTTTAAGGGCCTGGAGGACTTGAGAGAGAGTAACCATCTTGAACTTGTCCTTCCTGAGGAGTTTGTTCAAACCGCGCAAGTCCATGATGGGTCTCAATCCCCCCGTCTTTCTTCGAAATCAAAAAATAAGGGGAATACCATCCCTTGTTCCTCTCCGCTACAGGCACCAGTTCTATGGCGCCTTTCTCCAGCAGGGCTTGAATTTCCTGCGCAAGGAGCGGATCCAGACTCTTCAAAGAGAGGTTCCCAGGTGGATTGTCGCAAGGCCTCTGCCGAGGGTTATGATCTCCAGAATCCACACATCTGAAGTAATGGCACGCCACTCTACAAGACGCTGCGCCAGCCTTCCCCCAACCGGTGAACCATGGGACCTGGCCTCATGACTGAGTGGTAGCGGCTGCGGCGTTGCCTGAGGGCAAAGAGGCAACTACCCGAGCGGCCTTGGCACCTCGAGTACCCTGTTTACCACCTCTGGCACTCTTACGGTGGCCTCTTTGACCGACAGCTCCTCTCGCTTTACTGAAGGAGTAATAGCGAAAGGAACCACCCCTCCATTGTTGTCCCGTAGGACGAAAAGGCAGAGGTTGTCGAACTGCAGCGCCCAACGACTTTGCTGCAGCCTTGGAGGTCTGCAACCTCTCAAGGCTCTCGTCAGCCTTGCTGCCAAAAAGATGTTCACCATCAAAGGGCATGTTGAGGAGCCGGGACTGCACATCAGGAGCGAACCCAGACTTCCGCAACCACGCAAACCTGTGTATTACGGTGCTCGCTGCCATGGACCGGCTGACACAATCTGCCATGTCCAAACCCGACTGAACAGCCTCACACATGGCATCCTTGCCATCCTGAACCATAGCAAGGAAACCATCCCGTTCGTCCCCTTCGGGAATATGTTCAGCCGTTAATGCAACACAGTTCCACAGAGTGTGTGTGAAACGAGACAAGGCACATACGGAGTTGGCCGCCTGAAGTGCCATACCCCTGAAGAAAACACTTTCTTCGCCCAGCCGTCAAAACATTTGTCGTCCCTATCCGGAGGGATGGTAGGATACAACGCCTCCTTTGCCGGGGAAGTAGCCGCCTGCACCACTAAACTCTCCAGAGTGGGGTGCCTGGACAAGTAGCAGGGGTCGCTACTGGCTGGACGGTATTTTCGCGACAAAGACTTGCCCACTGCCGGGAGACTCTCCGGAGCAGTCCAAGGCGCCACCCTTCTCTGCAGAGCCATATGAAACGGCAGTACCGGGTCAGTGGGGGAACCAAGATCAAGGATGTCCGTGAGATCATCCTGAACAAACTCCCCTGGGGGAGCCGACAATCCCAAGTACTCGGTGACCCAAGACATAAGGCGCTGGTACGAAGAATCGGCATGAGTACCAGGCTCCGGCCTACAAAACTCCACCTTCGGAGAGGTGTCCAGTCCACTGGCATCATGCAGTGACTGCCTCAGGTCATCAAATTGGCTATGGCCCGAGAGAAGCTCATCAGGCACCGTAACCGGAACCAAGCCCTCATCAGAGCCCTCATCACCCTCTGAAATGTACTCCAGGCGGTGAGAGGAAGACACCTGGGGACCAAAGCCATGCCTGACCTTAGCCAGAGCTTTTCTAGGGGCTACCCCGTGCCACGGGGCCCCTCCGACACCACCGCCTCGAAAGGCGTTGAGAGAATCGGCGTCGACGTCAGCTGCAGCGCCTCCAGCACCGGCGGCGTCGACACAGGCCTCGAAGCCAGGGCTCCGAGCGTGTCCTTCGATGACCTAGGCGCCGACATCATGGACAACCCCCTCGAAAGCGGAGCCTCAAGAGAGGTCGATGACCTCGGCGCCACAGGCGTCGACGTCTTCCTCGAAGACGGCACAGGATCACGCAGTCTCGAGCGCATCGAGGACCGGGACCTGGAACGGGCATGGCGAGAATGGATACCCTTGTCCGAGTGGGACCTCTCCCGAGAACCGTGCCGACCACCCGAGCCCGAAGGCGTGCAAGCGGTGTCTCTCAACCGATCACGACCGACCGCACTCGGAGGCGCGGACGGACCGGTGCCCTGCAATTCAAGAATCGCCAACATCTTTCCGAAGGAAGCCCATTCCTCCAGTGTCGCTTGCATGGTGGGATAAGCGACCCGCCGACGGGAATGCCTCGAAAGGGCAGAGGAGTGGCGAGTCCGACTCCTGGAAGGAGACCCACTGGACCTCCGACGATGACGCAGAGAGTCGCCTCTTAATTCATCCGTCGAAAGCCCTGCAGACCTCGACCTCCAGGGCTTAGACACCCTACCTACTGACAACTACTTCTTGCGCTCCCGCAAGGCCTTGGCCGTGAGCGACTGGCAGTCGACACAGTCGTCCTTGTCATTGGCCTCCCCGAGGCACCAGAGGCAGGCGTCGTGCAAGTCCGTTACCGACATCTTGGACCCACAGTCCCTGCATTTCTTGAAGCCCGGACGCGGGGTTGAAGGCGAGGTAGACATCGTCACAAACAGGTTTTCACAAAAACCGAACAGGTTCAAAGAACCCAGAAGAATACAACAAACTCCAAAGAGTCTAGGCGTACCGAGATTCACAAAGCGAACACGTTCTTGGAAAAAACGGAACTGAGGCTACGAGCGTCGTGCGTCCTACTTATCACATCAGGTGACCTCGGCCGTCAGAGGAGGTCCTCGGGGACGGCGCATCGACGTCATCGAGGCAGGAGCCGAAAATTTTCCGAAGCAGCACAGCTGTGGACATTACCTGTCACATATGGAATACGTCGGAGGACCCAATCCCCTCGAACATATATTGTGATATTGAGCACATAGCTTCGAATTCCCACACTTGTCCTCATTCTTTCATAAAGATGTGCTTGTGTTTAACTTGGGTAAACTGATAAATGCAGCTTTCCACAAAAGGGGTTCAAGTGAGTCTTGTGGCTGCGATATGTTTATAGAATACATTATTACACAAATTGCTGGTCTTTGGATTTTGTCCTCCGAGGACACTGTAGGAAAGAGGGAGGGTTTACAGGGAGGAGCTGGAGAAGGGAAAGGAAGTGACGAAGGGAAGGAACGGGGTTGTTGAAGGGGTGCGAATAAAGAGAAGAATGCATCCTACCTTGACTACTGCCCTCTGTCCCTTGTGTGTATCGCCTGGCGGGACTTAAAGGCCACAACATCTTGGCGACGAGTTGAACAGACAACCTAATGCCCCTGAAAGGCTGAAGTCACAACAGAGTTTTCCATCATGCTCCACACCACCTCCAGTGCCTCAATTTCATCCAGGCACACATCCGGTCGCACAGGGACACCCCATCACCGCACCCATCCACTTCCTCCTGCTTTTTCCACTACTGATGCCAGCATGTCGCACCATCTCCAGTGCCATCTCCATACATGAGCCGGTGGCTTGTAAGCACGCAACAGCTCTGAACCTACGGCTCCTTGTTAGCCTTCCAACCAGATGCAAGCCACCTCTGGTATCTGTGCCCGTTCACACGATACTGGCAGGGGTCCAGCACATTCACCGAACAAGGAGCGACCTCCCCAACATTTTCCACGCCCTCTTCCGGCCTGGAGGCCTCTTACACCAGGTGCATGGGTATCCTAAGAGACTCAAGACACAGTGGCCCTAGAGCTACTGCTCCACAACAAAGAAATAACTCCACCATGAGGAAAATAACACCCAACTCCACCATGAAGTAAAAGGGGAGGCAAACACAGAATCCACACGGACACCAACAGAAGTGACAGGCATTTGGAAAAAAAGGGAAACAAAAAGAAAGCATAACCGAGTCCCACTGAAACCAGCACACAACACTCCGGGTACCATACAGGAAAGTGGAGCACACCCCGAAGGTACCCCGGTAGAGCCAGATTATCATTCCTCTGGAAGCCATACACAAGTTCGAACTGGCTCCCACATCGAAACGTAGTTCGAGGTGGACTGAGTCGATAGAAGATTGAGGACTTCATTAATGCCGTAGTAGACAAAAATGCAGCTGATATGGCACATATATTCATGAAACCAGTGATAAGAGAGGCAAGGTCTGTGGTGAAAATATTCCAACCTGAAAAGTATCAGATCCATCGCTGATTGCTGCCCTCAACTACAAGTTTGTGGCGCAACACAACAGAGATTATGAAAGGTTCATATTTACCCAGTGGCCCCAGAGACCCCAGGAAACTATGGGTGAATACGTCCTCGGACTACAGAAACAAGTGAGCCACTGCCAATTTGACACATTTTCTGACAAAGAAGCGATCAGACTCAGGATCATAGAAGGCTTCATGTCCTCCACCTTTCAGAAGCACTTAGAAAGCCTCTCACGCTTGCAGAAATCCTTGTCTTAGCTCAAGCATATGAGTGCGTAGATTCGCAAGCTGCAGTCAAGGAAGCACCCAAGACGACTGTGGCAGTAATATCCACCAAACAGCCGAAAAAGTACAGTTCACAACCTGCTAAGAGATTCCCATCAGGCCCGAGAAATAGCACGAAGCCGCATCAATCTGAAAACAGACTGACACGCACATGATGCCAGTGTGGATTCCCATTTCCACACAGAGGACTGGGTCCAACGACAACACAAACATGTGGACGAATGGGGCACTACCAAACAGTATCCAGGTGATCCTCCCTAGCTTGTCCGCCCCTAGGGGCAGGATCCAAATGTGGTGGCCTTTCCCTGGCAACATGCACAGAGGATCCCAGGGGGGTAGATGTGAGAACACCCCTAGGTTTCGCACATACCCTCTTCCAATGCGGGTTGAACTGTTCAAATTCAAAAGGAAATCGACAGAGCAAACCTTTATTCTCTGGATTTCCAATGTTGAATGATTTTGGATACGGTCCAGGGAATCCTGCATACCCCTTTGACTAGTTTCTTTTAGCTGAGGTATATGGGTTTCTTTAACCTCCAACCCCTTCTTTAGTTCTGGGGAACTGTATTTTTATCGTAGAAGTTTTTGTTTTCAGCAGCATTAGATTTTATTTGTGCTATTCATGAAACCCATTTATAAAACTGTGGTTACTCTGTCCCTAAGATTAATGAAATTGGTAAATTAGGCACTATTATTACCATAAGATGCAGCTCTACCCAGAATGGAAATGGGTATTCCAACCTGTGGATAGGTTTCGACATGCCCATGTACAGTGTCCATTTTCTCTTCGTTCTTCCTTTCCCATTTCAACTGAAGAAAATCTGCCCTTAAGGCACATTTCTGACTACCACTATCTAGTTGAGCCCATAAAATTCTACCTTATAGGACAGCCGGGAATTCCATTATTTTTAAAAAAAATTTATTTATTCTTGGTTTAACTGTTCTTTGAAGTTTTTACAAGTTTCATGTCATCTTTGGTTATCTGTCTTTTTTTCTTTTCTTTTATGAGGAGCCTCGTTATTTATAGTCCTGTTTTATTCTTGTTCACGTAAGTGCTCGATTAGTTTGTCAAGATGTAGGCTATTGAAGAATTTTACCGCTGCAATGAACCTTTTTGTCGATTTACCAGACATCAAGTGGTCCCACCAGTATTGTTCTTCTAAGATCAATGCGTTTTTAAACAGGTGGCCCATGTGGGTTTCTCTGTTTTGTGTTGTTCCCTTGCATGTTAACAGTAAGTGCCTTATGGTTTCCAGGTTTTCCTCAGTCTGGCAGAAGCAACATTTGTTGGTTGGTGATCTTCCTCGAATAGCAAGTATCTCATTTGTTTTCAAGAGATGTAGGCGGATTCTTAAGAAAGTTGATCGTGTTCTTTTGTTCAGAAATTTTTTCAGGTAGTCAATTGTCTCGTTGACTTTTTGTGAGTTCGGTGGCAGGTGTTGAGTGAGTTTATTTTTTGCTGCCTCCTCCAAGGTTTGAATTCAGTCCCAGATTTTTAATCTCGATTTGGTTTTGTTTGGGTTTTCTTCTAATTCACTTTCCGTACTTCCTATTTATAAGAGCAGGTTGTTATTTTTTTTTTGCCCATGCTGTCAGTGTCTTGTTTCTTTTGTTTTCCATTTCCTCTCCGATTAGTTCGAAAGTTTTGAAGTTAGAGATTTTGATTTTTTCGGTACAGCATCAAGCTGTTAAGCAAGACTGTTGCTTTCATGGAGACCGGCGTGAGTTCTCTTCTTATTATTTTCTGTTCAGGTTCTATTGTACTCCACTGTATAGGAGATGAATTACCTGATGATCACATTTTCTTCTCTTTAGATGGTTTAACTGAGGGTGAAATAGTAATGTCAGCTGTATACAATGGACAACATCATTGTTTATAAGAATCAAGACTGGGGTTCATTATTGGTGGATAATTCTTCTCTTGTCCTCTTTACCTTAAGAATTCACCTTTTTGTTTTATTGTGCTGGTAATCAAGGGAAGATATATAGGTAGTGATTTTTTTGAAGTGGAAACGGGGCTAGGTGACAACTCACCAAGTCTATCAAGATGTTTTTAGATATCTTCTCCTGAAGATTTTCTGCTATTATTTCATGAAATAAATAATTCTCTTAGGGCGTCATACCTTAAAATACCTACCAATTGGCCTAGCTTCATTTCTATGGGATTGTCTGAAGAATTCAAAAAGATAAGCTTCACTTCAGCTCCTCCGGAAAGAACAAAGGAGCTCTTTAATTATCTGCCTTATTTTTAAGTCCTGTACCCCCTCTTTGTGGTTTTAGATGAGCAGAGTCATCAGGGTTCCTAAGAGATTGCCAAAGTTTTTGCATTTCCTCCTCAGCTTCCTCTTCTTGGAGTATGGGAAGCATAGCTCTCTCTAATACCCCTTGGGCTATCGTATGGCCTTGATAAAGGTAATATGGATTTTTCCTGTGATTTAATAGTAGTATCTTCACCTCCCGTTGGTGGTTGGGGTCTATAACTCCTGATAATACATTGATCCTAACTTTCCATGCCAACCCCAATTTGGGTGCTATCCTGATATGTTTCTGGAGACGGGATCAATATCAAATGTGTGGAGAACAGTTTCCTTTCACCTGGAGGAATCAGTTTGTCCCTACTACTACAACTGGCTAATCCAATTGAACCCTTTGTGGCCACTGAGGGATTTGACGCTCAGGCACTCAGTTTTTCATACCTTAGGGTTCTCCAACTTGTATAATTTGAACCACATCCCACTCTGACACCATTTGTGAAGTTGGCACCATGGAAAGAGACACAGAAATCAGATGCAAAGTTGAACAATCTTTTATTAAAGAAAATGTCAGGATGCAGTAAGGCCTAACTTTCCCTATTCTAAGGTGAGATTTCCCTACCTAAATAAACCAAGGAACGTCAATGTCAGTAAGTTCAAAGTAAAAGTCAGCCCGTGTCTAAATCCTATACTTGCCTCCACAACTAATACAAAACAATGTGTAGGGACAGAAACCATAACTTAAATAGTGTTCTAAACAAAGTTCCTAGCTACTTCCAGCTCTAGCTTATTTGTCAGCTTTCTCACTGAAATGTCAATACATTCACCACAAAGTTCAGTTGCTCCTTCTTTGAGTATTACATTAAATACAGTTCTATAAAAGTTAGGATGCCCTTCCCCATGCACAACACAGTTCCAAGATAACAGTTCCACAAAGCTTTGGGATCCTTTCCCTAAGCTAATGTCAAAAGTAAGTATCTTGAAGCTTTAGTCTAAGCTGAACTTGCTCCCTTACCAAAGTTGGTTTCCTGCTTTCCCTTCAGCAAGCTTTCTTATTGACATAAATAAGTTTTCTGGTCTTGGCGCAGTTTGAGACCACACTATCCACCCACTACCGGTCACGCAACCAGGAACATCCAGGTTTATTTCAAAGTTCAAGATTTTATTCAACAAACAGTGCAGCTTCACAACTTTACCACCATGTGTTTCTTTCCTTCAGCTCAACATCTCTTTCCTTCTGTATTCCAAAAAAAGGCCAGATTACTTATTTCACTCAAGACAGTATGCAATAATGGTGGCTTTTATTCAGTTCATTCAGTCCGGTATTCACCATAAATTCCTCTCACTTATTTCATTCAATTAAAATATTCATAAGAAGCAAAGTAGTTGGTTTCATGCCATACGTAAAGTTACTTTCACTAGTTTCATTCAATTCGATATTCAATATAAGTAATGCTGTTTTTCTTATTCAATGTGTTTTACTTCTGCTTCATTCAGTATGGTCTCATTCGAGCGCCCTGAGTATTTTAAGTGTCCCAGCCACTTACCCAATATCGGAGGCTCCTTTCTGCTTTTGTCTTCCGAGGGACATCCAAATAGCCGGGTGCTCCACCTCGGGCTTGCCACCCGTTATGCAGGGCTCTGCCTTTGCCTTCCTGCTGCGCCTGCTGCTCGCTTACTCAGTTTTGGGACCTTCAGTCAACGTTCACCCTCCAGTGGGATTCCCAGGGCTACTTGTTGCGTACTGGCGGCTCAGCTTCTCTTTCCGCACTGCTTCCCTCTGGTCCTTCTGCTCTCTAGGTTTCCCCAGTGTCTCAGACAGCTGCTGATGAACCCACCTTTTAGGCGCTTGTGCCGGTCTAACAGGTTGCAGGTGCGAGTCAAGGGTTTGCATTTCTTGATCAGAATTAAACAAATCCATGGGACATGCCTAACCTTCAGGTCTCTTCTTTGTCCCAGTATGTGAATAGGCAATGGAGGTAATCTTCACAGCTCCTAGTTGTTTCTTCCTCGTCTCTGTATTGTTAAACACATTAAGGGGGGAGTGAAGTGAACATTTTTATAATGACTCAAAGGTCGGGAAAAGATCAAGTTGACTATTGTGAGGATGAGGGGAATACTGAGATTTATTCCCATGTATTTCATCCCTATTTTCTGGCGTGATATAGATTCCTACCATTTTTAGAAATCATGAAACCAGATGAACAGGATCCCATAACCTTCTCAGGTATAGGGCTATCTTCCGGAAAGGAAGATATGGAACACTGTGTCTCACTTATGGGCATCCCACTTCCAATTTCAGAGGACCCTCCATCCAGGTGATCCTCCCTTGCCCGTCTGTCCCCAGGGGCAGGATCCAAAAGCTCTCACCTTTCCCTGGCCCGCTGCATTGGGGATACTAGGAGAGTAGATGTGAGAACACAACTAGGTTTCTCACAGGGGACAAAATGTCAGAATTAGTGATGTCTATAGAACATTCTTTTACTAACAAAAGAGCTTGAAATGTGGCAGGCCCCCCCTGGCTCCAAACAAAGTCCTTATTTGTATGGCAGTCGATCAATCCCCAATTGTTAAACTTTCTATCCTGGCTGTGGTGCAGGACTTAGCACTTCAACGTGAAATGGAACTCTGGTCTGGAGTTGAATAGGGAGTACCTTGTGGTGTAGTCCAGATGGCTAATTGTGTGTACATAGATTTTGCTTAATGTGAGGGGTCAGTAATGAGAGTTGTCAATTGTTCGATGATTTATCAAAATATGCCATTTTATTCTCAAAAGAAATATTTTCAAAAATGCCTCCCTATCCCTACACTGCTGAGGATTTCCCTGCCTAACCAAAGATAAGGGGAAATACTCTAACAAAGGATGCCTGGACCTTACATTAAGCAACAAATACACAAAGAAAATATATGGCAATACAGCATAACTGGAACAACATTCACAGTTTCTGAATAACCATCTAGTGTCCTGTGTAAATCCATTCTTCAGGATTCAGGGTCAATTCTGGCAAGTTTTAACAAATGAAAGAAATGTCTCAAATCAGTTCTTGGGGTTTCAAAGTCAAAGTAACAGTCTGTTAACCAATTTCCTACGATAGCAAATCTCTTCTCCTTGGTGAAATTTCCACTTCCACCAAATGGCACGAATGGTAACCCCGGCTTCTATGTTTTGTCACCTCTTCAAAAAGACTTGCCACAGTTCAAAAGAGATGCAATATCCACAGCTATCAGTGATATACAGTTCTTGGTTAACAGTTAGTATTTTCTTAATTACAGTTTTAGACTTCACAATGGTATATTTGTCAGGATGACTTCCTAATGCTGCTGCTTCCACTTCAACAACTTCATTTCTTTTTTTTTTCTCATGCTGTGAATTTTGTTTATTGTATAATGGTTAAAACATGTTCAACCAGAACAATCTAATACAAAATAAATCATAAAAATGTCATAAACCAGCAATTAAAATACATTTGTTAAACAATTGCATACATACACTAAATGAATAAACATATAGAAAAAAGAACGAGAACACACAATCCTTTGATATGCAAATAAATATAACAAATGGAAAATAAAACTACATTTTCGAGTCATATACTAAAAACATTTCCTAATCAGTTTATATAAATCTGGAAATTCCCCCAGATTTATATTAAGATTCTAAATGAAAGGACCCTGGGAGTTGTTTCACCAGCAAGATACTTCAGCCAAATTTGGTCTGTGTTTAGGATACAGGACAAATAGTCCCATACACTTCTAAAACAAATAACGTGTGGGACCCTTGACGATCAGGACAGTAGATTATCAAATGCTTCAATGTCTCAGAGGTCACTTTCATACCAAATCTACATGCACTGTGCTCCTTAATGATGATCTATGAAGCAATATTTCCTAAATTAAGTACAAGTTCCCCCTAAACCGCATACATTCTTGCGTAACAGTGGAACTTGGAGACAACTGGAGGTCGGGTGCTAGGACACCCACATTTCTGTGTTCCTGTACTTAGTGGTGCAAGGACTTAAACCTGGAATTGCTCTATTATGCAACACCAGTCACTCTTCTACAGTCACTTTTTCATTCTTTTTATAAAAAAACTTTATTTATACATTTTATATTTTACATTGACAATAAAATATAATACAATAACACAATGCTCAGAGAATACTTATACAATTACATCATATTAGCTTAATCAATAAAGAACACTTAAGGAAATTAAAATGGGAAAAAAGTGTTAAACCTCTCTTAGACTATAAGAAATAACTAAGCATAGAGATCATTAAATGCTCCCCCAAGTCCTTTCATATTTGTCAAGTTGCTCCTTTGCTTTAAAGGACACCCTCTCTCTCCTGGATAGAAGGGACAAACCTTGCAACCAATCCTCAGTATTCGAAGAAGCGTCACTTTTTCAAAATATTTGAATTTGCCTTTTAGCTAAAAGAAGGGCTCTATATAACCAGAAGATTTTGCTGTTGGACAGCCCAATACTTAATGGAATCAAACCCAACACACCAAGGAGCGGCTCTCTAGCTATAGGTAGGCCCAAGATTAGTTCCATTCTCTGGAAAACACCATACCAAAATATCTGTATTGTTCCACATAACCACAACATGTGAAGCGTGCTGCCTACCTCTCTATTACAGTTCCAACAAGTGTCTACAACAGTCAACTTGGAAGATTTCATCTTCCATGGTGACCAGTATAGATAATGATTAATTCTTTGTTGTATATACCTCAAATCCAAATCCACCTTATATTTAACAGGACCTGCACACACACTATTCCATTCAATATCTGACAATGAATTATACAAATCAGAATTCCAATTTGCCCTACCACATTGTGAAGCCACCTAGGATGCAGGAGGTGTAAGTGTATACAAGGTAGATGCAGACAAAGATACAAACTTAGAAAGAAGCAAAATCGCCGGCGGAGCATGCACTATAGCATTCAATGGTGAAAATAATACACCGAAAAGCTCCCACACGGCATTATAACAACAAATCTCAGTTGCTTTCAGCTTATATCTAAAGCCTAGAAACTCAAAGTCAAGCATATTTTGACCGTCATAGACCTGCCCATTTCTCCAAATTCCTGCACTTTGGCATGAGACCCACAATATAACCTTATTATTCTGTTTCACAGCCTGGTTTTTCCGTAGACATGAATCTTCACGCAATAAACATTTTTAGCCTCGAATCTCATTACCTTTATGCCATTCCTTCACAACATGCTTTATAAAATGGTGGAGTTGCATCAATCAGTAATCTTTGCTCCATGAACAAAAGCATATCTAGTGGTGTGGGAGAGATGGATTCCTTTTCAATACTAGTCCAGCCCATGCCATTAATGTCTACATTCGCCAACCAATGATGCAATGCACACAAAGTAAAAGCCGAGTGATAGCGCTTTTTGTCAGGAAAACCAAACCCACCCAGATGTACTGGTTTATGAGGAATATCTTTCGGAAATTCACGCCCCGTTTCCTTCACCCCACATAAACTTGCTCATAGAATTGTTAATACTTAATAACACACTATTTGAAAGTGTCAGGGGGAACATGCTAAAAACAAAGAAATTTCGGAAGAAGTGATATTTTAACTACACTAACTTTACCCCATAGAGTCAGTTTCAACTTCTCTAATTTGCGACAGAGCTTATCTATTTCTGTAATCTTCAAGCGAATATTGTATGCAAGTTAAGTCTCAATATAACTGTTTACATGAATTTCCAAATATTTAAGACCAGAATCAGCCCACATCTCCCGACCAACATCAAACCACCCCCTATGACATGCCACGGAAATCAAATAAATCACAGTTTTGGTACCATTAACTTTATAATTAGAGAATCTACCAAATTCCTGCAATGTCAGTAGAAGCTCAGGGTAAGACCGCTCAGGGTTTGAGATCAGGACTAGGATATCATCTGCATATAAAATGACTTTCGATACATATTCTCCAAAAGGAATACCCATTATATTAGGGTTGTTTCTAAGCATAATGGCAAGGGGCTGAATAAACAAATCAAACAATAGCGGGGACAAAGGGCAACCCAGCCTAGTACCTTCCAGAATTTGGAAACAATCATAACGACTACCACTGACAGTTACAATCGCAATTGCACCTACATATAGGATTCTAAAAAGTCTAATGAAAAGCAGTCCACAATTAACTTTAAGCAGAACCTGATGTACAAAAAAACAACTTACCCTATGAAATGCTTTCTCTGCATCTATACTAATTGCCGCGTATGCATCAGCTGAATGTCTCTTGAGATAAATAACATCAAGCAGTTTGCGTAAGTTATCACTACTATTCCTTCCACTCACAAAACCGGTTTGGTTTATGTGAACAAGCTTTGGAAGCAAGCCATTTAATCTTCTTGCAAAAATATTAACATCCACATTCATGATATAGGCGATAGTTCCCACATAACAATGTTTTTTTTCCTGGTTTTGGTATGACCGTTATTAATGCTGTCTGCATTGATTCAGCATTTCTGCATACAACTTTACATGAGAAGGCGATAAACTCTGACTAACGGCCTTATAAAATTCTATAGGAAAGCCATCAAGGCCAGGACATTTACCATTCGCCAAAGTATTGATGGAATCTTGAACTTCCTCTATTGTTAATGTCGCATCCAGGCCTAATCTTTCTTGCTCAGTAAGCCCCGGCATATCTATTCCATTTAGAAAACCATGAACTTCCGTTTCAGAGACTATTTCATCATCCTTATACAAAGAGGCATAATACTGCTTGAATTCCTCACAAATTTCTACATTCTTTCTCTTCATCATTCCTCTTTCATCCATAATAAAAAAACACCTTTTTATTATTCTCTCTCTGCCGTATGCGGCTTGCTAATAAAGCCCCAGCTGTTTCACCCCTCTCCCAGAAAGCTTGCCAAGAGTAGAATATTTGTGTTTCTGCCTTATGGTGGGGCCAGCACTCCAAGGCACGTTTTGCTCGAGTCATGGCTAACATGTTCTCTTCACTGGGACAGCCACAATAACGCACCTCATACTCTTTATAAAGATCCATTAACCATAGCCTTTTCCCGTTTACTTTTACGATAGGGCGCAAAGCTTATAATTTGAACTCGCAGTGTTGCCTTCAATGCATCCTAAACCATTGATGTAGAGTTCACTGATCGCCAATTATCCTGCAAAAACAGTGATATTTCTGTTTCTAAATCCTTCACAAATTCACAGTCTAAAAGCAACTGCGTATTCAAAGGCCATTGCCTTCTGGGCCCCAAACCACAAACATCCTCTTCCAATGTCATAACTGGCCCATGATCCAACATTACAACCTCTCCAATTGAAGCATTACAAATGTACCCAAACAAACTCCTACTAACAAGGAAAAAAATCAATTTGCAAAGACGTACCATGTGCCAATGAATGAAAAGTATATTTTCTACTTTGTTCATTATAATCCTGCCAAATATCATGCAAATCCCACTTATCTAGCAATCTTATAAGTCATTTGCTTGCTTTTGACCCAGCATAGGCGTTAGACTGAGTAGTCTTATCTTTAACCATTTTAATTGTGGTACTGAAGTCCCCTCCAACTACAATATCGGTACAATCCAATTTAACTAAATTTAAAATAATACACCCTGATTCACATTGGGCGCATAAATGTTCAAAATTATCATGTAATTTTAGAGCTACATACCTCCCTTCTGGATCAATACATACAGTATCAGTTCTATATCTATACCCTTCTTGAAGAGAATGGACACAAAACGAGAGTTACTTGCAAAATAGCTTGAAAACTCCTTTACATACAAACCATTTAAAATATACCCTACTTGATCTCCACTCAAATGGGCCTCTTGCAGAAATACAATATCCGGCTTGCGCCTACTTATCATTGATAATACTTCCCTTCACTTAATAGGATTATTGACACCCTGGACATTCCAGCTCATAAAAGTTATATTTACTGGCATAATCTCAGACGAATCAGATTTGTATAGTCAGATAAACTGCACCCTTTGACAGTCCCTTTCAACACAGAGCACATGTTCCCTTTTATACTCTGTACTTCCCTTTTATACTCTGTACTTCCACCCTTCTCCTATCCCTTTCCTTCTCCCCCCACCCCCATTTTTGACAGATAGCGCCATTCTAAGGCGTTGCATCTAAAGATCTCTACATAAAAGCAATATACTAGGAAATTACATGAAAAAGGACATATCAAAACGAAACCAGAAACAAATAAAATGACAATTAGAAAATAAACAAAACAAAAAGGTTACAGGAAAGAGCACATGAAACTAAATATAGAATAGTATTAACCAAATTAGGCTTATTTATTAGCTCAGTATGAAACTTAACTAGAACTAACAACCTACGCAGCAATAAGCCAGCAACTATACCACAACCAAATATGAATAGCAGTCCCAAATAACAAATTGAGACCTAATAAGCCTATCCTTTATATTTTATATATTTCCAAGTGAAAGAAAGCCTTATAACATGACACACCCTATGTGCATTCAACATTACATCTTTTTAAAGACCATAGTTCAAAGCAATGCAAGTAATCGTATCCACTCACCTTCCCATGCTTCACGTGGCACCATGTGCATATCCACAAACATACTCTAACTATCTATTACCCCCTGTCCAAATCCAATCACCACACTAGGCAATTAATTTTTCCCTTCCTCCAAGCAATAGCCATCTCAAATTGCACGAATACCTTGCTTTCTAAACTCTTTGAATTACTCTCCCTACACAGAACTAAAAGCCACCATAACCATTCAAACAATATTTAATTCCCGAGAAACACATATTATGCATTCTTTTGGCTGGCAACTCTTAGCTCACATAACACAATAGTAACATCTCCCACTAATCAACAACATGCTCATATTATGGGTCACATAGCACAAAGCTTTTGACACAGTATTATAACGCATTAACATTAGTAATGTGGAAATATAGTATCTCCTATTGCACAAGAGTGCATTGAAACAACGCCTCTAAAGAACTGCCTAAGCAATATAAACCCACAGACATAGCATAACATAGTATATATTCATCTGTCTAAAATATCCACCATAGTGTATAGATTCTTTACCAATCCAAAGCCACAATTAGGCTAATGAATCATAATGCATTTAAGGGCCTTCTAGCAACACCAAATGAGAGCAAGTATTACAGCTAAAGGCGGTATAGAGCAATGAAAAGGCAACACAACCACTGTAGCTGAAAAGAGCATTGGGGAAAAAGGCCATAAAAGAGACTGACACCACAACACCCCCACAACCACCCATAAATCCTGCAGTTTGCTACATAAATCATCTCTAACAACCACTGCTTATAAAACAGACATAACTTAAAGAGAGGGTAAGTCATTGCTCCCATTTTCATATTTTTGCTATGCTTTATTCATCCTGCACAATCTACCATAGCATTTTATCATGCAATCTGACATCCTGCGATTAAGTATTATATCCCTTTATACACTTTTGTTACTAAAGTGCACCTTCAAAGCTTAAAAAAAGGAGATTCAAATGCTAAGGTGTCAGAGTTCCACTTCCACATGACTCCTTCCTCCAACAAAGATGAGCATATTCAGTGTTCGCTCACAACAGCACAGCAGTACAATTTGCCACCAGGATAACTATTTTAATTGCTGAAAACTGAAGAGCTGAATATTGTCCATGCCCCTTATTGTGCAGTACAGTATGCATATGGTGCTTGGTGCTTCATGAAAATCATTTACCATCCTATGTCCACTCGAGATCCCAAGGCTACTAACAAGGTACTTGCTAAAAGATCAATGGTGGTTCTCTTGAGTAGCCTTATTTGATTCCCGGAAGTGCGATTTTATACATTTTGCACAGACTCATGGTGGCAATTTATTCCATAAACTGACCCCTTTGTAATGAAATACGACATTCCTCGAGAAATACTAGCCTTTAAATTACATAATGACATGCTTTTGCCACCAGGTTGACTGGATTTAATAACTGAATTGAAGAGTTGAATGCCAAACCGCCCATTATACTGCACAGCATGCATGCAGCATTTTGTGTCTGAAGAAACTTCCCAAAGAGAAAATAAAGGAGTAGACCTGCGCTCAAGTCCCTGATCCTTTAGGTATAGTATAAAGATATCCAAAAGTGGATCAGTAGAATGTGATGACACTGAGTTAAATTTTTGTACACATCAAATTTTATTCGGTAACCTTATTACCAGAAAAGTTCATCTTAATATCATAAAAATCAGTATAAAACACTTAATATATATCGTCATTCACAACCACATACCAGACTCATTCAACATTCAGATATAAAAAACAACCAAAGTATTTGGTACATCAAAAAACATTCGGAATATTATTCCACAAAATCTCTTTGTTATTACAATAAACAGTGACCCAGTCCCTAGTATCAGATGTCGTTCTGTATCGAATGCTAAATTTGCCCAGATATCTTCTCACAACAAAAACGTCGACACGTGTTTCGGTCAGAGACCTTCTTCAGAGGGTCCTCTGCCCTATTCTCAGTGCATATGGGCACGTGTTACATCTAAAAATGATAAAAACATGGTGTCATCCCAATTTCTTAATATAGGTGACTCATAGTGTCACAATGTGCAAGAATTGATCAACACAAAAGATCCCTACTCACTCCCTGATTCCAACTTCAGGGAAGATGAACGGGACAGCGGAAATAAATCCTCCACTTGTAACAGTATATATGCTGTACCTGTGGAGCCAACAGAAACACACCTCAGTGTTCTTGACAACAACTACGTAACAACTTGCAGTAAAAACTACCACTACATTATGCTTAGAGTGCATGCCCATATATATACATAATATATAGTAAAGATTATAACACTTACAAGCACCAATGGTGCAGCTTGGCGATCCCCTGCGAAACGCGATCCACCAAAGCTCTCGGACCCGTGGCCAAATCTTCCTAATGGCACTTAATTGATCAGCCAGCCGCGAGGCTATAAACAAAGCACATGATAGTGGTGCCTTAAAAACAAACCCTTAGAAACGGGGGGGTGAAAAACATATATATATATATACATATATAGAGTGTAGGATGCAACCCCTGGCCACTACACTCCTACGCTACCCCTGTAACCATATGTGTGCATAAATTCACATTTAAAATGAAGAAATGTGAGACGGTATAAACATATCCAACTGCTAAGAAAAGTAACAGTTTTGATTGTTAAATTGTCTACAATGTGGCGTGCCGCATGCCGTATATGGGAAAGTTCTCATAAAGACAAAGGGAGTCAATGGAAAACCACTGAGTGCCGTGTGGAATTCCTGATAGTGCAGCGTAGTTCGTCCCCTCAACTCTGTGGACTGTACTAAGAAAATATCTGGCAGGACCTCGAACGTATCTATTGGTCGCGCTCACCCGGGACAAAACGCTTACCTCGTCTAGAAAAATGCAGCCTCCTTCGTTCGGGAAACTGTACAGCAGAAGCCGTGTACTATGTCTCGGCATCGGCAACGCATCCATGCGGACTAGACATAGTCGAATGACTGTCTATTTAGTAGATACCAAAGACACTAAAGACGGACCAAAGATTAATGTCAGTCCCATTCGTCAGTGCCGCGGTATTCAAAGGACTGAATGGCACAACAAACCCCCGGACATCGCTAATGTGATATAGCATGTGCCGGGGCCGGTCCTCAGATGAAATACTTATTCCCAGAGGAATGCAATTCCATATATATTGTAGCGTGTAAAAAAGTTTAAAAATCACGTCACAGTGCGACCTGTTGCATCAATGAGGGCCGCGCCCCACCTTGGTACATGGAGTTTTTTTTTAAAAAAAGGAAGAAGACCGTGAAACCGATACTTCCCTCAATCTCATGTGTTAATAACCACATAAGATAGTGTTCTCGGTGGTGGACCCATCCTAAATTTAGAGGCAACGATTTAAAGGCATACAAACCTAGAAAGACGAGTGAATAGAGAACCACATAATAAGAACCTGAGATAAAGGCATATTTAACTTCACTCCCTGATTTAAGGGACTGGGTCCAGAGGCCGAAATGACCATGCAGACGGACACAGCACTTCACTTAATACAGAACCGAGGAGTACATAACCGAGGAGTACATATAATAGCAGTTACTAAGGATCCTTTAACCAGAACACACTCTAATACACTCCACAGTATTATGTAGATATTAAAAACACTACATTACTTCATTAGCAACAAACATGATTTTAGTAAGATACATATAGTGGCAGTTGTTGAGAATTTTTTCGAACTCACTCAACTGCCCTCTACAGTCCTCTATAAGTGTAGGCATTGAGACAGCACTGCGTTACCTCGTTAACAACAAACATAGGTCTCCTAATAACAATCGCATATTCAAATGTATGTTCAATGTGAATGGATATTGTCTCACTCCCCATGTTACCCATACCTCAATTCGCGGAGTTGATGCGGACATGACATAATGAATAAAACATTATAGAATATGCCACAAATATGCCACCACTCTCTGTGTGTTATTAGTGACCAAACATATTAAATTGGAGCTCAATTCCTTATAACTAGGTTATTCCACTCCACTGAAACATTCAGCCCCTTGCGGACTGTGTTAAGAGTGTGAATCTATTTTTGCTCAATACGGTGTAATGTTGTCCCAATATCGCCTCCTCTCATATTGCTTTTAATTTGTTGCAGTACGAACCACCTCATATCTGTATCTTTATGCTGCATCTTAGTGAAATGTTCTACTAGCGGCTTATCCGCCACTTTGTTTCGTATACAGCTCCTGTGTTCCGATATCCGCTGTCTCACTTGACGTGTAGTCTTACCCACATATAAGAGTTGATATGGACAGCTGATAATATAGACGACATTTTTGGTCAGGAAATTGGTATGGCAATTCATCTGCCAAGTTCTCTGACCATATTGGAAGTCTCGTTTAGTTTCAGTGAGGGGGAATGCGACACATTTACCACATTTAAAATGTCCGACAATGGGTGGCAGTCCCCATTGATCATTAATAGTGGGTTCTCTTCCTAGCTCTCTATATGTATGAACCAATCTTTGTCTTAGATTTTGGTTGCGTTTAAACGCAAACATGGGTTTCTTCATTAATGATCCGGGTTGTTTGACCAAATTCCAGTGTTTATTGATAATTCTTTTTACATCCCCACTAACTGGATTAAATGTTGTTACACATACAAGACGTTCATCCTTGTGTCTTTCTTGTGTGGTTAGACAGATCTCACGGTCAGTATTCTCTTTTCATATGGTCTTTAACCAACCTTTTTGGATATCCCCTATTTTCCAGTCTCACCTTAAGTTGTTCTGCATGGAGCTTAAACTCGTCCTTCTCGGAACAATTTCTTTTAATACGTAGGAACTGACCATATGGTAAGTTCTGCTGTAAGCAGGCTGGATGAAAACTGCTAAAATGTAGTAGGGAGTTATTATCAGTAGGTTTTTTTAAAAGAGTAGTTGTTAATTGGTTCCCCGTCTTTTTAATCACAAGGTCAAGAAAACTGACCAGACGGTGGCTATATTCAATCGTGAATTTTATGTTCATATCACATCGATTTAACCATTCATGGAACTGCGTGAGAGATGCGATATATCCCCTCCAAATGAGAAAAACATCGATATAGCAATGCCAAAGTTTCAGATGTGCTTTGAGAGTGGGGTGGGTCATAAGCAGGTTCTGTTGTCCCAGTAAAAATGTATCTTCATAATCAGCCTTATAGAGATTGGCAAAATCAGGGGCAAAAGTAGCCCCCATGCTGACCCCTTTCTCCTGTTTATAGAGTTGTTTTTTAAACAAAAAGAAGTTGTCAGTCATTGCTAGCCTAATACACTCTTGGACAAATTCAGTGGGGGGCAAATGGGGTCTCGTTCTTTTGTTCAAATACTGTCCCAGCACATGTAAACACTCCATCTGTGGAATTGCCGTATACAGCGACTCGACATCCATAGTAACAAGGATGTCTTCTTCATCGATTTCAATATCATTGATAATGTTAATCATATGGGTCGAGTCTTTCACATATGATGGCATCTCCTGCACAAACGGTTTGCAAAAAAACTCTGCGTAGATCGATAGTGGTTCTATCAATGAATCGATGGCCGACACAATGGGTCTGCCCGGGGGCTTGGTGGAACTTTTATGGATTTTCGGGAGTATGTACAAGGCCGCCTTTCGTTTTATTCAGAAAATGACCTTCGTCACTAATCCATTTTTCATTCATTGCATGGTCAGTCAAACTCTTCATTTCATATTGTAATCGTGTTGTTGGATCCCTCTCGAGTTTTTTATAGGATTTCCTATCATCCAACAGTCGCATACATTCCGCTTCATACATGGCTGTATCTAGTACAACAATGCCACCCCCCTTATCAACTGGTTTTATAGTGATGGATTCTTCATTGCACAGTCTAGTAAGACTAAGCCTTTCTTCTTTGGTCAAATTATCAGGCTTATGATTCTTGGACTTGATGACCTCGAGCACTTCACGGGTGGCAACATTCTCAAAGGCTATGATTTCCGGTGTGCAGGTGTGGGTAGGGTGGAATAAAGCTCTATTTTATTTTGAGCCAACTAATGTTGGGTACTTTGTCCGTAAGGGATCCTTTTTCAAAAGGGTGGGCCGGGAGATCGATCTCGAACAAGTGTTTCAATCTTATATTCCTAAAGAACCTTTGTAGTTCTAGTTCCATATTGAAAGCGTCCGCTCTCATAGTGGGAACATAGGAAAGCCCTTTCGATAAAAGATCTACATCTGATTGTCCAAGATGTTACTGAGATAGGTTAAAAATGGGCATCTGGTTAGCAGTATCTCGGGTCATTGATTGGAATACCACTGTCTGGTTTTCATTCCTTGCCCCTGTCCAAACTGGGGTTGTCGCTGTCTGGGCCTGCCTCGCTGTCCCCCTCTGAAAAAAAAAAACTGTTGTTGGTTCTGCCCCCTGTACTAGTACTAGGTTGTAAATAGGGAGTAGGGTCTGATCCACTAGAGGATCCTGAAGTGTTGGAGAAATTGGAGTAGCGGTTATTTCTGCGATAATTTTAACCCCCAATAGTGGGATCAGTGAAGAAACCCTTTCTTAAATACGGGTAGGTTCTTTCTTCATTATAGTTTGTAATATCAGTTTTCAATTTGTTGATTTTTCTTTCTAGGATCAAGTCTTTAACTTTTTTAATTTCTTCTAGTCCTTCAAGTTGTTTCTTTGCATCTTTAACCGTAGTGCTTTCAAGTAAAGCCTTCTCCAGAATCTCCAACTCCTCGCGCCTGAAACACCTGTGTATAGGCGTGTTACAAATACCATATCATATCATATCATATCATCCTGATTTTTAGTTTCTTCTTGGGCTGTACAGTTTCCCGAACGAAGGAGGCTGCATTTTTCTAGACGAGGTAAGCGTTTTGTCCCGGGTGAGCGCGACCAATAGATACGTTTGAGGTCCTGCCAGATATTATCTTAGTACAGTCCACAGAGTTGAGGGGACGAACTACGCTGCACTATCAGGAAAACCACACGGCACTCAGTGGTTTTCCATTGGTCTCCATTTGTCTTTATGAGAACTTTCCCATATACGGCATGCGGCACGCCACATTGTAGACGATTTAACAATCAAAACTGTTACTTTTCTTAGCAGTTGGATATGTTTATACGTCTCACATTTTTCATTTTAAATGTGAATTTATGCACACATATGTTTACAGGGGTAGCATAGGAGTGTAGTGGCCAGGGGTTCCCTCCTACACTCTATATATGTATATATATGTTTTTCACCCCGTTTCAAAGGGTTTGTTTTTAAGACACCACTATCATGTGCTTTGTTTATAGCCTCGCGGCTGGCCGATCGATTAAGTGCCATTAGGAAGATTTGGCCACGGGTCCGAGAGCTTTGGTGGATCGCTTTTCGCAGAGGAGCGCCAAGCTGCACCATTGGTGCTTGCAAGTGTTATAATCTTTACTATATATTATGTATATATATAGGCATGCACTCTAAGCATAATGTAGTGGTAGTTTTTACTGAAAGTTGTTACGTAGTTGTTGTCAAGAACACTGAGGTGTGTTTCTGTTGGCTCCACATGTACAAATATATACTGTTACAAGTGGAGGATTTATTTCCGCGGTCTCATTCATCTTCCCTGAAGTTGGAATCAGGGAGTGAGTAGGGATCTTTTCTGTTGATCAATTCTTGCACATTGTGACACTATGAGTCACCTATATTAAGAAATTGGGATGACACCATGTTTTTATCATTTTTAGATGTAACACGGGCCCATATAAGCTGAGAATAGGGCAGAGGACCCTCTCTAAGCCCTATGTCCTGAAGAAGGTCTCTGACCGAAACACGTGTCGACGTTTTTGTTGTGAGAAGATATCTGGCCAAATTTGGCATTAGATTTAGAACGACACCTGATACTAGGGACTGGGTCACTGTTTATTGTAATAAGAAAGAGATTTTGTGGAATAATATTCCGAATGTTTTTTGATGTACCAAATACTTTGGTTGTTTTTTATATCTGAATGTTGAATGAGTCTGGTATGTGGTTGTGAATGACGATATGTATTAAGTGTTTTTTACTGATTCTTATGATATTAAGATGAACTTTTCTGGTAATAAGGTTACCGAATAAAATTTGATATGTACTAAAATTTAACTCGGTGTCATCCCATTCTACTGATCCACATTTGAATATCTTTGAAGAAACTGCCCACCATCCTTTCTTACTCAAGACCCTTAGTTCTCAGTAAGTCTCATGCTGAAGATTTCGGTGGTGTTACGCTCACCTGACTCCCACGGAGGCGCTGGCCTGGTTCGCGCTGCTGTGACCTCTTATAAGGTGATGCGCAGGGTTCGGAAGACGGACTGGACCGGGCCCCCAAATCTGGCTTGTCTGGCTCACAGAAGTATCCTTCTGTGGGCAAAAATAGGGGATTAACTGTCTGCGGGGTAATGCAATCGGCCTCCCACTTTCCCCTCTCACCCTCCTCGAAACCCTTCTGTGATTTCTCGTAGCGTCTCACCTTAGGGTCTGGAAGGACGCGCTCTCCATCCTGCTTCTGATGCAGGGGCGCGTTGGTATCCAGTTACTTCACTGGATTTTCGGATTGGTGAGAACCAAACTTGCTTGGCTTCCAGGTAAGTTTTTTGATAAGAGGTTCCCCTTGTGTCCATGCATTAATGTACTAATGCCAGTGTCTTTTTCCCCATAGGGGCCGGGGTACGGAATGCCGGGGAACAGGCACCGACCCGAGATCAGAGGTGAAATCCTTGTAGAAATCAGGTAAGTCTTTAATGAGCGTTTTTTGGTAATGTCTTTTCAATCGCTCATTAACGCTGATGTCTCTTTTTCCCCTTAGGGGCCGGGGTCCGGAAATGCCAGAATGCGGCGCGGACCCGAAATGAAGAGGGAATGAATCAACAGGTAAGTCTTAACATGGAGATTTAGCTTTCCTTATTCCCTTCTCTCTTTCACCTTTTGTTCTGGTCTTTTTCTCCCTAGGCACTGGGGCGTGACTGCGAATCCGGATGATCGCTGCTGAACATGGAGGCGCCCTGTAAAGGTGAGTGGAATGCGGCGCTGCAGCGATCGACGCGATGAGCTTTTAAATTAAAGTCTTCCTTTTCAGGATTGTCGGCGAGATGTCTCCGGGATGCGGATTTAGCAGGTAAGGACTTTTCCTTCTTCTGTTCTCTTCTTCTCTCCCTTTGCAGGTGATCCAGGATGCTGGCAGGCGTGGCAGAAGTCAGGATGCAGGAGCAGACACGGTGAGCGTCCAGCTGCTAGATGCAGAACAACGCGAAGTACGTGTGGCTGTTCGGTTGGGTTTTAAATAGCCTTGGAAGAAGTTCCAGGTATGTATCCTTCCTCCAATCAGGTATGTATGCTTCCCCGACCACGCCCGGATGGTAAATTAGTCCCACAGGTAAAGTAGTTCCTTTCAGGCCTCAAGGAGGCCGGGATCCTGCAGCATGGTCTGCATCAGGTAAGTGCACCCAAGCACTCCCATAATGAGCCTGGCGCCTATGGCGCCAGGACTGATGTCTTTTATGAGCCTGGCGCCATAGGCGCCAGGACACTGTCCAAAGGGCCCCTATATGGGGTTGCTGGGTCCTTCCTTGGGGACTGGATGTCCGCTTTCGGGGGCGCAGGGTTTGAACCGGCTCCCCGGGAGCGGGCATCATGACAGGTGGTTCCTCCATAAAGCCCCATTTGAATGCTGGAGGAGCACATTATTTGGTTATCTTATTGTCCTGGTGTGGCAACTTTACATATTTGTTCTAGGTCTTATCCATGTCGCTTAAAATGAAAGCTTCTAAACAACATAGGCTTGAGCTGAGCTATTACCCTTCTCTTCACTGCAGCCCATCTCCTTGATTTTTCCACTCTTGCATCCCTCTTTAAGGAATATATTCGACTATTAGTAACTTATGAAAATTATACTGCACACGCTATGAAGTAACTGGAGGACAAACACGGAAGCGTCAAAATCTGGACATATGATGTTTAAAGCCTTTGCCTTATCTACAGACATCCCAGTTAGAATGGTCAGAAAGCGTTGCTGCATACTCCCAGCTACCTTAAAAGCATGTCACTAGTGATTGGACATGTATTCAATGCTTCCGTTCAGGCTTCCGAGCCTGGCTTCCTGACACTCAAGCTGGCATTTCAAGTTTTTCCCAGTCCCGCCGCCATGAACGCTGCAGAGCAAACCAAGAACGTGTCCTCCTACATGCGTGTTTCATTAACAGCAGGCACACCAATCCGCACCAGCAAATCGATGAAGCCCCACATAGCCCTTGGGGTTACGCAGACCAGCTGTACCGGGTCTTCCATGTTTCGCACACATAAATCAGTTCACTTGCAAGCCCAGCACTGTATTCTGTGTGTGCCCCTGGCTTCCCATTACTAGCACGTTTAAACTTCACATACGTGGGAGGAGGCAGCATAGTGAGTCAACAAAGAGGAACAAATAACACGACACGTTGCACAAGCTTACTTCAGATGGTAGAACGTTGACATCTCCAGCAGTACGCGGAAAAATAAATGCAGCGCGCTCTTCACCAAACAATCGGAGCGCTAACAACGTTGTCCTCCGGGCATACGAGTGAGAGGAATAAAGCTGTGTTGATTTCTCTTCTCTTCCTGTTATGTGTACTAAAGGAAAGGACCCTCAAAACGTCACACTCTTCGCGGACATATTCAAACATGTCGTTTTCCAACTGCATATTTGTAGTTAAAAAATAAACACTAACATTAAACCTTATCTTATTTATAATTAATTAAAAATTTTAAGCAGAAAATTACTTTAGACACAAGTTAATACATTCCTTCTCAATATTTTTTCCTGCTGGTGTTTGACAGCCTCTCCTCAGTAAGGCTCAAGTCTTTTAGAAAGGACATTGCTTTTAGGTGATCTGAAAATGAATGTACCAACCATCCATATTGAGTCTTAGAACAGCTGGATAAACCATATAATAGGATTGTTTTTTATCTCTTGCAAGTCTTTCAGCCTCGGCAAACAACTTTCTTTGTGCCACTATTTCTTTGCTGAAATCATTAAATACCACAATAGTGCACTTATCACCCCATTTGAGCACACCTAATTCCCTTGATCTTTTCAATAGCATTTCCTTTACAGGATACCTTAAAAACCACACTAGAAAGGCACAAGGGTTTGACCAGTACCAGGCTTTGGGGCAAGTGTCCGGTGTGCACGCTCAATTTCCAAAACTTTCCCTGAAGGTAGATCCAACAGCTTTGGCAGTACTTTCTGCAAGAAATCCACAGGTCGATCATTTTCCACTCCCTCTGGAAAACCAGTAATCCTCAAATTAGATCTTCTGCAATAATGTTCTTGTTCAGAGATCCTTTTGTTCGCTATTTCCAAAAGTCCTGTTAGGGTTGATATTCTTTACTCCAAGGCCAGCAATCTATCTTCAGATCCAGAGACCCTGGTTTTCAGCTCCTCAGTGCGCTTCTTTACCATGGATTGATCTTTTTTCATTTCCAATACGGTCGGCTTAATCTTCCCAATAGATAGCATAACTCCATCCATGATTTCACTTAGATAAGTCTTCAACAGACTGGCATTCAGGTCTGGTTCCAATCAGGCTCTTTTCATTTCCATCTCTAACTCTCCTTGATGGATGTCAGTCTCCATTTAGAGTGTCAGCAGGTCCCTCTTCATCTTCACTCCCAATTCTTGATCTCCTGAAGGGGGGAGCATCTACCATTTCAACAGGATCTGTTTAAGTGGAATGGAATGCTTTAGTGACCAGGAAATGATGACACAGGTCATCATGAGGGCGTGCTTTAAGAATAGTGTAGTTAGTCCCACCTGACAGACACACACAAGAATGTGCAGGACAACAAGGGATATCTACCCCCTGTAATGCCCATACTCTGGGATGTGTGAAGATAGACTGATGGTGTTGTCTGAAGGGAGACGAGTCTTTATACTATGGGAATTTGTTGGATTGAAAAAAATGTAGTTCATTTTTACAAATGCAGGGGTGAATATTTAACCATTGTGCAATACAGGTATATAATAGCGCAGCAGATATGCACATGGGCAATGTGATATGTAATCCATGGTCCCCTATGGAGAATTGTAGTCCTCTTTTTATGCCTACAAACACGGCCGTATGGCACAATTGAATGAGGGTATATAATATCCACATTGAGCAGGGTTGGTAAATCAATAAACCAGTTCTGCCTTATCATGGATCTATACATGCTTAGATCCAATATATGGGTCATGTACCAATATAGAATGAATGGCCCTCTACGGAGGAGTAATCTACACTAACATCAGTAGCTATGAGCCCGATTCCCAAGTAGTCCTATGTTTACGATCATGTATGTATAACAATGCCTAGAAAGGAGGACAGGACGCTGGAATATACCGACTTACGCGATTCATAGAGACGCTGGATGTCTCCGGGCTGAAACCACAGATTTAGTCTGGTAAGTTACTTTACATATTTTTGCCTTTACTCGCACTCGGATTGGCATGCATTGTATGCACGGGTAAGGATTCTTTTGTATATGCGTGACCGCATAAAAGAAACGGAGGAAGCAGGACACCTGCGGACCGCACTCGATCAGGGTGAGTGATCTAAAGAGACAAATTTGGCCCCCGGCCAAGCTCTTTATGCATGCCCAATAAATATTTATAGGATGAATGACAATAGGCACAATATCCCGTAACGGACGCTACAGGAGAGGGGAAACCGAGGGTACCATCCCCTACTTGAATATAAAGAGTGAGATATGTAAAACAGCCAGCCAGTTTAAGGGTGGAGATATGTGAGGAAAAGCACACAGAGGATTTATCTGGGGTATTCTTTATTCACAGTAATATCTCGGAAATCCCATATAGATGAAGAAGCAGATTCCAGGATGTCAGCCATGTTATTAAAACTTGAATAATCGTTGGCCCCGAGAGGGTAAGTGCTGGACAGACCCACTTAATACAGTATGTAAGAGTTTGATTATGAGGATTGCTGGTACCTCAATGTGGACATAGTATTCTAGACCCATACATATATCGTTCCACTTTTAGGTATGAACAAGAGAGAACATATCTGTTGCCTAAAAAATGGGAATACATTGTTCTACAGCAAAATTGTGAGAGGTTGCGCAAATTGCTACCCGATACATAATTGAAGGTACTTTTACCACGATACATGTCTAGTATGAGACCAGATGATGTAGTAGAAATGATTTAGCAGCATTTTTATGCACAAACTAAACGGGCTACTGTTAGTTTGAATTCTACAGGATCAGATTTAAGATGAACAAGTTACTTCTTACCTTGTAACGTTCTTTCGATGGGATGTTCCTCCGACATATTCCTTATCTTAGATATCTCTTTCCAGCTTTGTTGGCCTCAGAACATTTTTTCTCTAGAGGGCGCTGCGCGTCGACGTCCGCCGAGTCGATGTCCCTCGACAGCCGCCGTATCGACGTCATCCTGCCTGTAAAGGCCGCGCGCAGCGTCCGTTGCTCAGTTCCGTTTTGTAGCCCACAATAATTCTTTCTGGACTAGACTAATCACCCTGAAGGAGCGTAAGCTGCAACAACAAGGGAAGTAGTACTGCGGGGATGGATGGGAGGGTCGATAAGGAATACGTCGGAGGAACATCCCATCGAAAGAACGTTACAAGGTAAGAAGTAACTTGTTCTTCGAAGGGATTGTGTCCTCTGACGTATTCCTTATCTTAGATAGGCTCCCATAGCAGTATTCTGTTATTGGAGGTGGGAGTACTGACTTCATGCTTCTTTTTATTGATGAATAGAGTGCAATACTGCCCTTCCAAACGTAGTCTCTTGACTGGAGGAGGAATCCAAGTTGTAAAACCGTGTAAAGATATGGACGGACGACCATGTGGCAGCCGCACATATGTCTCTAACCGGCACTCCTCTTTTGAGGACCGATGAAGCTGCGATACCTCTGGTCGAATGAGCCCTAAGGTTTTGAGGGGGCTCTTTTCCTGCCAGTTTATAACATTCCAAAATGGCTAAAATGATCCATCTGGAAATTGTCTTAGTTATCGGTAACCCCAGCTTGTGACCTGCATAGCCTACAAACAGCTGGTCTGCTTGTCTTATCCTAGCCAGTCTACTGATGTAAAAACGTAAAGCCCTTCTTGGGTCCAGCCTGTGTAACCTCTCTTCCTCTTTCCCCGGATGAGGAGGAGGATAGAAAGATGGAAGGGTAATCTTCTGAGTGATATGGAATTCAGAAACCACCTTTGGGAGGAAATTAGGCTTCACTTGCAGAACAACTTTGTCTTTGTGAAAGATTGTATGAGGGGGTTTACAAGAAAGAGCTTGTAACTCGCTCACCCTTCTAGCAGATGTAAGTGCTATTAATAAAACAGTTTTAAGGTTAAGAAATCTTAACGAACAAGAATGGAGTGGTTCGAAAGGTGTGCCCATCAGGAAAGTTAGGACTAAGTTTAAATCCCATAGGGGAACCTGGAATGGTCTTGGGGGATAAACGTTAGTTAACCCCTTTAGAAACTGTATTACCAAAGGTAACTTGAAATAGGATGGTTCTTCCGCAGTGTGCTTAAAGATGGATAGCGCTGCGAGATAGCCCTTGATGGTGCCAACTTGAAGGCCTGAATTCGCTAAATAGAGTAGGAAGGACAAAACCATTGGTGTACCACATGAAAAGGGGTCGATATTCTTTTCTCTACACCAGCTGTCAAATCTGTTCCAACGGCAGCGGTATAAAGACTTTGTTGCTGGCCTCCTTGCCGAAAGCAACACCTCCATAACATCATCAGGGAGGTCCCAATCCTTGTACCTCAGCCTTTCAGAAGCCAAGCGTGAAGGTTGAGGGTTTTGATGTCTGGATGGAGAACCTGATCTCCCTTCTGTGAGAGTAGATTCTATCTGAGTGGAAGTCGAAATGGAGGGCAGATAGACAAGTCTAGAAGGTCCGGGTACCACGTTCTCCTGGCCCAATCCGGGGCAATTAGGATCATGGTTTTCCGGAATCTTCTCAACCTCCTGATCATTTGAGGAATGACAGGGACCGGTGGGAACGCGTACAGAAGTGGAAACTCCCAGTCCACTATGAACGCGTCTCCCAGAGATCCTCTCGGGGGAAATTCCCTTGAACAGAACAGATCGCACTTCCTGTTGACACTGGTGGCGAACAGATCCACCTGAGGGGTTCCCCAAAGGGCGAAGATCTCTTGAAGGACTTCCTGAGCTAGTTCCCACTCGTGGGAGACTGTGCTCTGCCTGCTCAGAGTGTCCGCTGTCAAGTTCTTCTCTCCGGCTAGGTGAACTGCCGATAGAGAGATTCCTTCTTGGATTGCCCAAAACCAGAGCTGCATCGCCTCTCTGCACAGAGGTAGTGATCCTATGCCTCCTCTTTTGTTG
Source organism: Ambystoma mexicanum (assembly GCF_040938575.1). Taxonomy (NCBI): domain Eukaryota; kingdom Metazoa; phylum Chordata; class Amphibia; order Caudata; family Ambystomatidae; genus Ambystoma; species Ambystoma mexicanum. The sequence goes on along the minus strand of NC_090926.1, from coordinate 915,779,572 downwards.
AGGTAATGCATGGCCACTGTGTATTCCGTCATTATCAGGACATTCTTTCCTTGTACAGATGGCAGGAACGCCTTTAGCGCAAGTCTGATGGCTCTCAGCTCTAACAGGTTGATATGTAGTCTGGACCCCGATGGAGACCAACGACCGCTTATGGTCAAGTCGTTGGAGTGAGGCATCCACGACTACTGTTATCTCCGGCCAGGGTTGCCAAAACTGTTCTCCTTTCAGAATGTTCTCATGACAGGCCCACCATTGAAGGTCTCGAGCCACCCTGTCGGAAACCTGAAGAAGATCTGTCATTCTTCCTGAGAATTGTGACCACTGAGTTCTCAGTGCCCACTGGAGGGATCTCATTCTCAGGCGAGCCTCTGGCACTAGGAAAATGCAGAATGCCATGAGGCCTAGCAACCTCAAAAAGTCGAAGGCTGGGAGACATTGTGCATTTTGGAACTTGGTAACCATCTGTAGAATATCGTGAGCCCTCACCTCTGGTGGCGAGGCTTTTCCCAGGGAAGTGTCCAGGATCGCTCCGATGAACTGGAGTCTCTGCGATGGTATCATTTGTGACTTCTTTAAATTGAGAGAGAAGCCCAGTCTGTGAAGGGAGTGGCAAACGTGATTTAGCTGGATCTGAGCTTGTTCCGAAGATACAGCCCTGATCAACCAATCGTCCAGGTAGGGGTAGACGTGAATCCCTTCCCTCCTTAGACTTGCAGCCACTACCGACATTAACTTGGTGAAGACCCTCGGGGCGGAGGTCAGCCCAAATGGCAGCACTCGAAATTGATAATGAGAGTTGCCAATTGCGAACCTCAGGTATTTCCTGTGTTTGAGATGGATAGGCACATGGAAATAAGCGTCCTGAAGGTCCAGAGATACCAACCAGTCCTGGAACTGAAGGGCCTGAAGGATCTGAGAAAGAGTTGCCATCTTGAATTTGTCTTTCCTGAGGAATTTGTTCAATTCTCGCAAGTCCAAGATGGGTCTCAGTCCTCCGTCTTTCTTTGGAATGAGAAAGTAAGGGGAGTACCAGCCCTTGTTCCTCTCCGCTACAGGTACCGGTTCTATGGCACCTTTCTCTAGCAGGTCTAAAATTTCCTGCAAGAGGAGCGGATCTGGAGCTTTTGGAGAGCTGATCCCCGGTGGATGACTCTGAGGTATGCGTAGGAGAGGCAGGCAGTAACCTTGGGCAACTGTTTCCAATGCCCAAGCATCTGACGTGATAGCCTGCCATTCCGCCAGATGTTGAGTTAACCTGCCTCCTACAGGTGTCTTGTGAGGGAAGTCCTCAGAGTGATTTTGGGGCGGCTGATGCAGATGCCGATGGTAAAGAGGCACCTGCTGTTGCTGCGGCTTTTGAATATCTACCCCGTCCACCTCGGGTAGTTCTTCTTTGTCCCCTTTGAGCCGGTCGTCCTCTACCTCTTCCGAATGCGGAGTAGAAGCGAAAGGACTTGCCTCTCGCAGAGGATCCTGTGGAACGAAAAGGTGTCTGACGGATTGCAGCGCCTAGGGATTTTGCTGCTGCCTTTGATGTTTGCAGTTTTTCTAAACTGTCATCCGCCTTTTTCCCAAACAAAGAAGAGCCATCGAATGGCATGTTCAAGAGCCTGGCTTGCACATCTGGGGCAAAACCAGACTTTCTCAACCAGGCAAATCTCCTGGTTGTTGTACTTGCCGCCATTGCTCTGCTGATACTGTCAGCCGAATCAATGCCCGTCTGGAGGGATTCGCACATAGCGTTCTTTACCATCCTGTATGATATTTAGGAACGCCTCCCTTTCTTCTCCCTCCGGGATGCAGTCAGCCGCTGTAGAAGCACACTCCCAAAGTGTTTGGCTGAATCTAGCAAGGGTGCAAGTAGCATTAATAGATTTTAACGCCATGCTACATGCCGAAAAAAACTTTCTTTGCCATAGCATCATATTTTTTATCGTCCCTGTCCTGTGGGACAGTAGGGTAAGCAGTCTTGACATCAGTAGAAGATGCTGCCTGTACCACCAGACTTTCTGGGGATGGATGTTTGGACAAAAACTCCGGATCTGCAGAAGATACCCTGTATTTAGCCGACTGTTTTTTATTTACTGCCGGGATGACATCTGGGGTTTCCCAGTTCGTCATGATTTTCCTTTGAAGAGCTTTATGAAAAGGCACTACAGGATCCTCCTGTGGACCTTTATCAAGAATATCCGTGAGGTCATCTTGTTGGAAAGCCTGTGAAGGTGTTGACCACCCCATAAATTCTGTGATCCTGGCCATTAAGGCTCTATAGGGGGTTTCAGCATGTTCCCCCGGGTCTGGCCCAGCGAACTCCACCTCAGGGGAAGTGTCTAACCCACTTGCCTCATGTAAGGAATCATGTAGTTCCTTTAACCTGTGTTCCTCTGAGGATAACTCCTCCTGAACTGGGGTTGCAGATCCCTGCAACTCAAATGTCTCTTCTTGGTCAGATAGTTCTCCCTCTTCCATAATTGAGGACATAGTTCTCAATTGGTCTGAACTCACAAAGGGTGTGAAACCCATCTCTAAGGCCGAGGGTGCCAAACTTGTTGTAATCGGCCTCGAAAACGTCGATGTCGTTGACGCCGAAGGCTTCGAACGTGGGGTCGAAAACAAAGGCGGAGGCCTCGAGGTCCTCGATAGAATTGGGATTCTGCTCGAGGATGTCGACAATCGACGCCATCGTCATCGAAGTCCTGGGGATAGCCACTGGATGCGCCGCAACCGTGACTTTCCTTAGCGTTGACGCCAGTGTCGAAGATGGCGTCGAGTCGACAGACCCGTGTGTCGAAGGTCCGTTCGACAACGGCGTTGAAGACACCGACCTCGGCGTCGACGGAACCTTCGTCGACGGCACCTTCGAAGAAGGGTCCAAGGTCATAGCTTTACTCGAGGGTTTGTGACGTGCTCAAGCAGCTTCCTTCGCCGGGTACTGCAACTCGCGGCGTTTTAGACCTTCGGGTCTTTCGACCAGAGCATCGCTCTCGGCAGTCTTCGAGGGGGTCGAGGCCGCTTTCTCGAAGACGCTCATCATATTTTTGCGGAATTCCTCCCATTCAGCCCGGGAACTATGTTTCGTGGGGCAAGGGATTCTCTTAGGAGAAACAGAGGAAGAGGAGGACGAAGAAGGGGATCTTCGACGTCTCCTCTTCGAGTGCTTCGATCTCGAGGAGTGAAGGGACCTGCTTCAAGACCTGGAGCGCGAATTGTGACGAGGATACGAATGTCTCGACTTCGTCGAGGAAGAAGAAGCTTTTGAAGTCTTACCTTTTTCCAGCTTCCCCCTACGCTCCTTCAGGGCCTTAGCTGTCATGGACATACAGTCCTCGCACTCCGAACAATGGTGTTCAGCTCCCAAACACCACAGACAAACTCTGTGAGGGTCAGTCAGCGACATCTTTTTCCCACAGTCTCGGCATTTTTTAAAGCCGGACCGAGGGGTCGTCGGTTCCAACAAGGAAGCCATCGAGTATGGATCGAATATCTTGAGGAAATTGGATAAATTCACAACGAAAACTGAGCAACGATATTCCGAGGCACTGAGTAAGCGTGGAAATACGGAACTGAGCAACGGACGCTGCGTGCTGCCTTTATAGGCAGGATGACGTCGACGTCGATACGGCGGCTGTCGAGGGACATCGACTCGGCAGACGTCGTCGCACAGCGCCCTCTAGAGAAAAATTTTTCCGAGGCCAGCAAAGCTGGAAAGAGAGATCTAAGAAAAGTAATACGTCGGAGGACACAATCCCTTCGAAATTACAGTTTGTCCACAGGGAAGGATCTATTCCGTTTCACCTTTCTGCATCTCCAAAGTGTATATATATATGGAGGTGAGTAAAGGTGCAAGCAACTAAATCTAGAGTAGCCATTGACACAATTATAGTGTTATTGGAAGAAATGAGAATGACAGTACATTGACAGATTTTAATGATTTTATTATATGTTTTTGTGTAGATGGCATGGCTCACTCCGGTCCATTTAAGGAAAGACTCAAAAAGATTTTTGCTTCATGACCTGAGGAATGTCTGAAAAACAGAAGGGTTACAGTGTTAGTACTCAAATGTATGACCGAAACACGTGTCGACAAAAATAAGTGCTCAAAATTGTAATGAACAGCTAGTGAAAATTGTATCAAGAATAGGGTCTGAATACTCTGTGAAACTATGTTTGGAATATGGTGCAACAAAAAGGTGTAGTTACACAGCAAAGTAGAGAGCCAGTGTTATGGTTGGTGTAAAAGCATAAGTATGAATGAGTGACGGAGAAAGTTGGAGTGTGAGTATGAATTTGTATTTGTATTTGTATTTGATTTTATGATATTTGGATGTATTGCATATATTAGAGATTGGCAAATTATATACACATTTATATACATTTTTGTACGTGACGGAGCGCGTGGTCTACTAACGCTCCTTTCCTTCTCCTGCAACCTTCGTTTTCATCTTTGGAGCTCGGCTCAGTGCCCATGCTGCTCCTGAACCCTCAGGGCGAGGTAGGTGCAATTGTCCTGCACCCCGGCATCATCTTGAGAATTTTTGGCCCATTTTTAGCAAAAAAGAAATTTTGCAATTCTGAAATGTATTTAGTTTCAAATGTGCCGTAATTATAGCGCTGTATGAATGCGCTCTGGATAGCTTTTTCTTAATTCCACTTGCTGTCCTGCACCTGACTGAGCGCTGCATTGCCTATCCTGCCTGCATAGGTTTGCAACATGCAGTTCTTTCATCATGGCTGTCTGGGCCGTCTCTACTAGGGAGCCACTTGGATTTTGGGGCACCTGTCTCCATCCTGCTCCCCAATTGGTGGGGAGTTTGCATTTCTGGACCAACGAGGGACCGGCAGGCTTTTAGCTGGCCCAGCCATTACAAGGCCCACTTCTAAGGCCCTGTCTGCTTACCGGGACGCATGATGCAGTGACTACACCAGCCAGACCCTTTCCAGGGACTGCCAGCTCTCTCGGCTATGTGATCGGACTACCAAGATACTCCTACTTCCCTCTCCTAGTGTTCAGCTCCCACCTCCTCCAGTTCACCCTTTCCCTTCCCTGCCTGATCCTTCACCCTCTGCGTGTTCCAACCCTGCTCCCCGATTCGCTCTTCAATGCTCTCACTCCAAAACTCACCATCATTTCACTTACCTTTGTTTCCTTAGCCTATGTCATTGAATGCCAAATATGGATGTGTTTTTGTAAGTAAATTTGGGTGCGTTTTCCTTCTCATTTTGGACCTCAACTGTAACCTGCTAGCCCAGTGACTGTTTCCCTACCTTTGTACTTGCATACTTCTCCCACTGCCCCCTCTCTACCTGACCATGGCGCTACCTGTCTCTCCTATCTAATCAAACTGCTACACCATCAACTATCCTTCCCTTCTCACTAAGTCTGGTAAGAAGACATTTAAAAAGGATATCTTGACCTCCAACCCAGGACTCCCCATTGCTGATACCTATTCCAGCGCTTCTGCCAGACAAACCCTCACCGACATCCTCTGTCGTTGCTTCACCAGATCTTTGGACCCCTCATTTGATCTCTGTGTTCTGTCCTGTCCCTTCCGCTCCCATTAATGGTGGCACATGCTAGGAAGTGCGTATGGATTCCTTTGACTCCTCAGAGTCATCATTATTGTCTACCTAAATGGCACGGTCATGGTGCAAGGCCTCAGGCCAATCTCCTCTTTGATAGGCGGTTCTCCTGCCTCATCAACTTCCTCTCTTCTCCAGCAGTCCCCTACGTTGGCTACCTTACCCTTTTTTCCTTCCTCCTCTGCCCCATTTTATACTCCCTCCACACCTCCTCAGGGCATACCTCTGACGTGTACCCCTCCCCAGTAGGTTTTTAAGGCTGGCAGCCTTCATCTTGCCACCCTCAATCCTCACTCCGCTGTCAAACACTTCTCTGACATCTGCCACCTCCTTGAAGAACTTGACCTTGATGTCCTCGGTCTTACCGATACATGGTTCACGGCCAGCTCTGTCACAAGCTTTGACACTCTCCTCCCTGACGGCTGGGGCTCTGCCCCAGATCCACCCGGCCTGGAGGGGGTGTAGCCCTGATCTTCCCCGAGTGGATTCCTGCCGCTATCATCCCCACTCATGCTTACTCCTCATTCGAATGCCTTGTCTGTAGACTCTGTATCTCTCCTAGCCACTCCCTCACTGTTGCTACTCTCTACTGGCCCCCTGGTCAAATCACCTCTTTTCTCTCTAAAGGGGCAGACCTCACCTCTGCCCTCCTGGCCTCTACCTCTCAACTCCTCCTCCTTGGTGACCTTAACATCCATCTTGATTCTCCCTGTACCTCAGTGGCGCTCTTTAGCGACCTCTGCAATTCACGCTCAATTTCTATCCTCCCTCCGGCCCAACTCATTCTGCCGGCCACTCGATGTCTTGATCTCCTCTGGCCTCCCCTTATCTACTCCACTCACCACGCCTCTTTCCTGGAGCGATCACTGCCTTCTCTCCTCTAATGATTCCATCACCTCCCCTCAAGCCAAGCCTACCCCAAGACTGCCACCCACCTTCTCGGACATCCGGCCTATAAAGTGTGCGTCAGTCGAGGCTTTCGCTTTCACCTTCTCACCCCCTCCACCATTCCAGGTTGACTCACACCCTGACACAGCCCTGTCTCTCCTCTATGCCTCTATTTCGGATACGCTCGATGCTTATGAGGATCCGTTTGAAGCCCAAAGTCAAGTGCAATTTTTGGTATGACTCTGACCTAGCTACACTTCAACGTAAGTATAGGGCGGCCGAGAGGAAATGCAGGGCCTCTTGCTCATCCTCTGACAAACTGGCCTGCTTCATACTCCAACGGCAATACCGTCTCTCTGTACGCACCTGCCATGATTCCTGCCCCTCATGTCCCCAGCCCTCCAAGATATCAGGCTGGAGCCAGGCCACAATCACCTACATGGCCCTCAAGGGCCTCTCCATCCCTTCAAAGACCCCCTTGGAGTCAGACTTGTCGCTTGCGGCACCAGACTCACTCACTCCCATAGGATAACATTGGGGATTGAACTTGTAGTGCATTGATGGGGACAAGATGGATGCCCCCACATATTTCGGTTTCCCAGAACTGCATCTGCAGTCTAGTCTTTTGGGTGTGGTTCAGCCCAGAGACACCTGGGATACCCAGAAACTATTTAAGCCATGCCCAGGCTGAGAAACATGCTTTGTGTCTTCTGAACCTGCAGCGTGACACTCACCGTGTTCGGATCGGTCTCCAGTAGGCCTGCATCTTTCTTCTGCGCTCAGCTCCTGCAAGAACAAGAACACCGTTAGGAACAGCCTTACCTTGCGGCGCTTCTGCCCATCAATCATCGCTTCTTCTGTTCTGCGGGCATCTTCGGCGGTGTCATTCCCATCCCGGCACGTCGCTTCCTAAGGCAAAGGGAAAAGAACAGAAAAAAGGCATTAGTAAGCATTCAGCAAATCTTTGCTTATTTCTAAAGACTGTACGAGCTTCAAACGTTTACCTGAATCCCAGCCGCTCTGGGGGAACTCTGTCTCTGGAACTTCTCATCCATCAGCAAGAGGGAAAAGACACTCCAGGTTAGCGTGGAAACATCTAGAGGCACCGCATACCGCGCTTACTCACTGCATTTCTTCTTCATAAGCGCCATCCACGCTGAAAACGTCACCGCACCTAAAAGAACAGAAAAATAACTCAGTTCAATACAAATATGAAAGGGTCGCATCGCGCTCTCACTCACCTTCAGCGCTACTCATCTCAGCAGCATGCCACCATCCCCGGACGCTGGCCATCATCTAAGGAAGGAAAGGAACGAAGTTAGAGAACTGTTCAAAAGACTCATTATACTTACCTGTCGAACTCTTGCCAGTGAAGTAACTAGGCAGCAACGAGCCCGCATCAATCAACGCACGCTGAAAGCAGGACGGAGAGCACACTTTCCAAGAAAACAAGGTGAACTGTGGATCAAAGGGAAGGGTTGGACCCCGGGGAAGAAGGGGTTCAAGCACACAGAGACAATAGGGAGTTAAACTCTACCAATCCTGTGTTTCAGGCCCAGTCTCCAGTCGAGTAGACTCCAGGGAAGGGTTTGAGGTCGTAAGAGGTCAGAACAGGCTGAGTGACGTTCCCATGGATACCAGGTGAGCGTTACAGCACCAAGAAGCAAGTCCATATTCAAGCCCTTGTCTGCGGCATCTAACAACTCGGACTAACTCTTTAAAATCTGCAAGGAGCTGGCCAACCCTGCTACAGTATCCACCCCTCCTCTCACCTCTCAGGCTCTTTGCAATGACCTTGCCTCACACTCTCCAAAACCTAGAACATCTTGAACACACTCTCCTCCTCTCCCCTCTCCTTTCTCTGCTTGCTGACCCACCCTCAGCTACCCCTCCACCCTCTTTCTCTGCCTTTCCTCTTTTCTCCCCTGATGAGGTTGCTAGACAAGTCCGATCTATGAAAGCCTCATCAAGACCGGTCCATCCCTGTTCCTCCAAACCCATTAAGGACCACATTGATACCCTTGCTCCGGCCCTTGACGATTTCTGCAACTTCTCCTTTGCCTCTGATCTTTCCCCTCCTCTCTGAAGCACTCCCTTGTGCATCCTCTTCTCAAAAAACCCACAGCTGTTCCCTCTTGTCCAGCTATCGCCCCATCTCCATCACTCCCTTTTTGGCAAGCTCCTGGAAAAGCTTGCCATCTCTCAGTTTAACCTTCATTCTGACTCGGTTGGCTCTCTCCATAATCACCAATCTGGCTTCAGAGCTGCCAGAAGTACGCAAACTGCTCTCCTGAACATCCGTGAAGACCTACTCTCCAACCTTGACTCAAACATTCCGTCTGTCCTCATCCTTCTTGATCTCTCCTCTGCTTTTGACACGGTCAACATACCACTCTGCTCAATCGTCTGCGCAACAACTTGGGTATCACTGATCAGGCTCTGGCCTGGCTGACCTCTTCTCTCTGATCGACCCTCCCAGGTACAGCTTGGATCCTTCCTATCCTCCATCTCCCTCTCTACCTTTGGTGTTCCACAGGGGTCTAACCTCTCGCCCTGGCTTTTCAACCAATAACTGGCAACTCTCGCCTACCGCATTTCCACTTTCTGCTCAAATTTCCAGTGCTATGCAGATGATACTCAACTAATTTTCAGGCTTCCCCTAGCCACCTCCTCTCCTTCCCTCATCTCTGACTGCCTAATCGCCATTCAAAAATGGTGCGACGCCAATGATCTTTGTTTAAATGCCAAAAAGACAGATCCTCCTCATCGGTACACCCCTTCCATCCTTTCCCCTCACTCTTTGGCCTGCCTCCCTTGGCCCTCCTCCTGCCCCTACCTGCGAAGCTAAGAACCATGGGACATTTTTGACTCCACACTTTCCTTCTCCGCACACATCTCTGATGTCTCTAAAAAGTCAAACTTCTTACTGCACCTCCTTAAAGGTACTCTTCCGTTCCTCTCTTTCCCTCAGAAGCTCCTTGTCTCCCAAGCTCTGATTCTCTCTAGGCTGGACTACTCTAACAGCCTCTTTCTACATCTACCTGCCTCCACTCTCCGCCCTTTACAACTAATCCTGAACAGGGCTGCAACACTTGTCCTTGGCCTTAAGCCCTGGGATCGTATCTCTCCAGCTCTAAAATCCCTTCATTGGCTCCCTGTGGTTGCAAGGATTAAATTTAAAACCCTTTGCATTGTCCATAAGGCTTTCTGGGGCCTGGGTCTAAATTACCTTCCACTATCCCTCCGTAAATACCTCCCTTCTAGAGCCCTTTGCTCCGCTACCTCTAACTCTCTCAGGGTCAGTCGTTTTTCAAAGAAACAAGCTGGTGATAGATCTCTGTCTTCGGCGGGGGCCTCCCTCTGGAACTGCCTCCCTGCCACCTTCAAACTTTAGGAGAACCATCTACGGCTTCCGGAAGCTCAAGACCTCCCTCTTCGCTTCTGCCATTGCCCTCTTCTCCCCTGCTTTCTCTATCGACACTGCTGCACCTGGCCACCCTCTGCCCTTGGGGCCAAGGTTACCTGCTCGCCCTGCCAACCTCCTGCACTTTCCCCTGGCCATCCCTTGCACTAGGGCCTGTATCTGTACCCATACAGGCCCCCCCACTCTTTTTCTGCACTTCGATACTCCCCATCTGACTAAACTTGCACTCGGCCACTCACAGGCTGCACTACTACTGCTTTGGATCACCTTATTTATTTACTTATTTATCTTGTCCTCCCCTATGTTCTGCACTTTCCAATTTCTCCCCCTCCCATGCACTTTCCCCCTTTACCCTTCCTCATGCTCTTGCGCATTCTCAATGCCACTGGGCATAGTAAGATTGTTGTTTTTGTTTTTCTCCCCTGTTCCCCTCCCTTTGCCTGGTAGCGCTCTGAAACACCTGTGTACAAGCCCTATTTCACCAGTTCCTTTTGACTGGGGTGGCAATTGTGCTGACTTGAACTCTAGCTTGTATGGTTCAAAGCCTTGCTCTCATTTTATCTGCAATTGGGTTTTCAGGTTTGCAAAACTGTCCTCTGTATCAGCTTCATAAGAAACCTGCTGCTTTTTGATGATGATGATCTCCTGCGAGAGGCTGTCTGTGTGTCAAAGTCCTATAGTCATAGTTAAACGCACCTGCAAATACAGTATCTAAACAGGAACATTACTATCAATAGTCTATCTCTTTTGTATGGGATTTTCTTTCACTGAATCATGGTAAACACTTCATCATTGAACCAATTTCATATGTGGAGTTTCAGCGGACAGATGGCTTCCAATTAATTGGGATGGGGGATGTTATATGGGTTATGTGCTACCTGCAATTAGGCACTTTATCTCTTGTGGAAGATGGCAATTTAGTACAGTAGAATCAGGCTGGAAGACAGCTGCTGAAGGCATGGGTTATCTGGTTCCAGGAGTAGTTATTAAACATACTTGCGACAAGATTCTTAAATTATCACGGTTAGAAAAAAATGGCAAATGTCACCACAGATTCGCTTTGCATAACTACCCATGAAAAAGCTGCCTTACGAACAATGGCGCTGCAGAACAATATGGCTATAGACAACATTGTGGCCTCAAAAGAGGCTAATAAAAAGAGGCGATGGCTTGAAGGTTTCAAATAAATCTTAACTCCTGGCATTGCTCTGGGCAACCCTCCGGACTATCGTTCTTCACCTGCCAAGCCATTACAAAAAAGGGGAGAGGACATATGCAAATCGGGCTGGGTCCCACCCCAAGATGGGTAGTCCAGACCAAACTGCTTGGTCACATCCCTTCTGCACGGAACCACAAGCATCCCAAGACATGTTTCAGCCTTGTTGGGCCTCATCAATAAGGAGTAACTTAGGTCTCTAGACCCAGCAGGCATGGGACCCACTTCTGGGCATACCCGTCCCACTCGGGGTGACAAAGCAAAAGAGGTGATGGCTGGAAAGTGTCAAATAAATCTTAACCTCTGGCATTGCTCTGGGCAACCCTCCAGACCATCGTTCTGCACCCTTGTTGGATCTGAATTTTGTACATGTATCCTAAATTATGCAGGCAACCTTACTGACATTACTCAAAATGGGAAATCGGTGGCTATACCACGGGAGAAATATCAAGTTGCAAGCTACATGCCGTCCATAGAGTTACTTGCCACCTCAATTCTATGCATAGAGAGAGAGCACACAATGTGTTACTCGCCAAGAGGCAATGTATCACTAGCCAAAGGCTATTGCAAACTTTGTGCCCTGTACACTACATACAGAATACACTCACATGGGTGGTCCCTTTGGTCGTAGATCACTGACCCAACTGTGTCCTTAGGAACCACAATAATCCATGCAATTTAATTTGTGATTGCTATCTTTTTGGGAATATACTCATTTTATCTACTAATAAGATATGCATTTAGTTGTCTGAGAAAGCACAATGTGAAAGCTCTGAAGGACCAAGAAAAGTTGATGACTATGAAAGCAACTTAAAACATAATGGGCCTCATTACGAGGTAGGTGGTAAGGGATTACCGCACCGGTAAGGACACCGGTGCCGGTAATCCCTTACCACCCTATTCCGAGGTCCCTTAGCAGGTGCCTTCCTTAACGCCTGGTTTTACCAGGCGTTATGGATGGGACCCGTTAAGGGACTTCAGAGCTAATAACGGTACCGCAATTTGCGGTACCGTTATAGCTCCATCCCCATTTCCATTGAGCCCTATGGGGGGGTCGAATGGGAATGGGGAATGGTTCCCGGAATGGGGACTTACCGGCTCCTCCAAGGTTGGAATGACCCAGTAAATCGCTATTTCCTGAACCCGGACCCGGAATGCGGTAAGGGCACCATGGCTACATCCTAGCTCGTAATGAGGCCCAATGACTACTTGAAGCATATTATTCAAGTGCGTGGGGCTAGTGGCCGACAGCTCAAGGGAAGGCTCTGTCAGGGAAACATGCAAACGTATACAAACGTATGCTTGAAATATGATGGGGAAAGTAATTGGAAGTGAATTTAGTTTAAGTGTAACAAGTATGTTTATTTGAAGACAAGGGCTCAATAATTAGTATTATGCTCAGTGCATCTGAAGAAGGATTCAATTTTGAAAGTGTATGCTGCCAGACAAAACGGAAAAACTGTAGCTTGGCAATTAACCATGTTATTTATTCATATGTTCATAGATTGCTGCAATAACAATATTATTAAGAAACAAGCTTACACAGCGAAATATATAGGAAGGCACACTGATAATGTTACTTCAAACAAAACTTGCTAGAATAGCATGAATGCTTAATTGTATTCAATAAGCACATCTGTTATGGGTAATCTCATGCAGAATCGAAGCCGGGCCTTGAGTGCTTAACTTTTCTTGCTTCCACAGACCCAGACGGTTAAATATTTGGGGAAGACTGAAATCCTCTATAGCGATGTCATGAAATTTTCGACTTGTTTGAGGCCGATGTAATGGAAAGTTTACAGCTGGTAATGGATTTTGGGGTAGGATGTAACAGTCTGGAAATGCAGAAGGGGACCACATATTCTTCTCATCTGTGTTCACCCTGTAGTGCTGCAATAAAAGAGTTAATGAACCAAACTAATCCGAAATCAAGTCATGCATCCCTTTTCCATGACAGTCATTATGGACGAGCAGCAATGCATGTTTGAAAGTAGGTGGTGGTATTAACCAGTCAGCCAGTTACGAACAAACCTTGATGTCCTGGCATCAGAGGAAAATTAGGATTGTGCCAGGCACTTCGCGAGGCAGAGAGAGAGTTGCCGGACTGTGATTATGTTAATGTAACTTGTACCTCGCACAACTGCCATTTTTCATGGTCCTCAGGCAGAACATGTATATTTTTTTTATGCATTTGTTGGTGTCTCGAAAGACTAGGGTTGGTCGCCACCTGTCCTTTTTTCTAATATAAGAGCATTGGATGACATGTTTCCGCAGCATGTGCTGGATTTCCAAGCATATCACCAACTGAGTCTGGCAATGGAGTCTCGGAGGCGTTTAGCAGAACAAATTTGACTTCCAGAGCATGTCCCTTGTAAACAATTTAAAGCAGCCACTAATCTACAATGTACCCATCTTTGTATATGGCTGTTATTCTATATTTTGGCCCCGAGTCATCCCCTGTTAGTACTTGCGCCTCGTGTCATCTGCACCACTCCTTTTGCATTGCCCATTGTCACCATCATCATTGCACCATTAGGTACTGCGTTTGTGCAACAGCTAAGTCCTAGTTGGCACACAGAAAAAATTAAAAGAAGAAAAACAATGGCAGGTGTCGGCAGCTTGACGGTCATTCCCAGCCACAAGGGGACCCATGAAAACATTTTTTCGAACCAAGTGCTTGGCTGTACCCCAACCTTTCATCCGCTTGGCAAGGTTATGCACGGCTGCTACTACATGGGACAGAGTTCCATTGTCCGCGTCTGCGGAAGGTACGAAAGTGCAACATGCGCTCCTGATTTTTCAGCAAACACCTCCATCCATGGCTGTCAACAAGTGTAGGACATACCTGTTCTGCATTGTCATCAACCGTAGGGCCCTTAGCTCCACCTTGATCACATTGAATCCTTCTTCTGTGTCATTTGGCAGTTGGATCAGCTATCAACGAGTGATTTGGAGCCATTTTGCATTCACCCGCGCTTGGATGCTCGGAATGAGGGTCGTACAAAATGTCTCAGCAGAAATGAACAGTCGGAATTGATCTGGAATCTGCGCCAACAGTTCTGAAGATGCCTTGGAGATGTAGTTTGAGGACCTCTTTTCGTGAGAATGTGTTCGGCATGCTTTCTTCGGATATGGTGACCCCTTTGACGACTCTATTCAACTCCTTCGCTGTCACTGGAACAACTACCCCTTTGATGCAAGAGTCGATCACAGTCCTCGCATTAAAACCAGGAAAGGACCCGAGAGATATCACGGCATATAGGCCAATCTCACTGTTAAATCTAGACGCCAACATATATTCAAAAATCCTAGCCAACCGATTGGCGAAGGTACTCCCAGACATTATCGACCCAGACCAGACCGGTTTTATAATGAACAGATCTGCCCCAGACAACATATGCAGAGTCCTGAACATGGTTGAAATAGCGCAGCGAGACTCACGAAAATTGGCAGTGCTGGCTCTGGATGAGACTAAGGCCTTCGATAAAGTAGACCGGTCTTTCCTCCGACTCACTCTAGAGTCCTTTCACTTTGGCCCCGCATTTCAGAAATACATCCTGGCGAATTATTAATCCCCAAAAACTATGCTCCGAGTCAACGGCTTCCTGTCTAATTCGATCCCCCTATCCTGTGGGACCAGACAGGGATGTCCCATATACCCCCTGCTCTTCGCCTTAATTATGGAACCCCTGGCCCAACGAATCCGCCTTAACCCCAGAATTAAAGGCCTCCAAGTAGGCCCCACCCAACATAAAATACCGTTGTACGCGGATGATGTGATGCTAACCATAACAGACACCGCCCAATCGATAAGGTCCTCCCTGGCAGAGATTCACTCCTTTGGCAAAGCATCAGGGTTTGCTATAAACTTCACAAAATCTTCCGCCCTACCGGTGAGACTGAATTCGGAGGATAAAATATCCTTCGGGGCCCTCTGCTCGATCCGACTGTCGGAAGAGGCGATACCTTACCTGGGAGTCCAGATCACAGCCCGCCCGGAAGACACCTATCGAGTGAACGTTCAACCGTTATTTAAGTCCTTGGAAGACCTCGAACGGTGGCGCTCACAGGAGATCTCACTTCTGGGGCGTATAACGGCGTGTAAAATGAACCTCCTCCCTCAAATCCTTTATGCTTGCTCAGCCCTTCCTATTATGATCCCCAGGCCCCCACTTCAATGTCTCCATCTCCAGATAAAAATGCTGCATTTTATCTGGAAGGGTAAAAAGCCAAGAATTCCACTGAAAACGATGCTGACCAGTCCGAATCTAGGAGGCCTGGGAGTCCTGGAACTCCAGAAATATCAGATAGCGGCGCAATTAGCCCACACGCAAGCCTGGATCATTAGTTCGAATCGACCAAGATGGACAGAGATGGAACAATCCCGCTTACCCCTCCCCATCTCCGCTTCCTCTTACATCTACCTCCCGCCTCAAGGAGAACATGGCCAGCCACCCTATCCTCCACCAAGCACACCCTGAAAGCCTGGGAATGGACACGTAAACATAGGGGCATCCCGAGGGACCTGGGCCCATCAACCCCAGTCTTCCATAACCCGACGTTTTCACCAGGGGCCCACCCCGCAAATTTTAACAACTGGATCACTGGGGGTCTCAGCTCCCTGGGCCAGCTCTTTGAAGGGAATCGCCCTCTCACCTTTGAACAATGTAAGAGAGCCTTCAGTTTAAGGGAAACAGACAGATTCTCATATGCTCAGCTACGACACTGGTGCTCCCATCCATCAATTTGCCAGGCAGCTACTCGAGAGTTGGACCCCATAGAGCTGACACTCGCAGACCCCCCACTCCAAGGTCGAATCTCGACGATATACAAGTTATTGCAGACAAACTCTCTCATTACCAGAGCGACCTACATGACACAATGGGAAACGGACCTAGATCATGCAATAGAGGACCAGACGTGGATAGACATTTGGTCTCGCACCCGCTCCTCTTCATACTGCATCACTAATCGAGAGTGTGCCCATAAACTACTCCTAAAATGGTACTATCCACCACTCCGACTACACCACATTAACCAATCCTTAGACCCCCAATGTTGGCGCCAATGTGGCCTCCCGGGATCATTCATACATATGTGGTGGTCATGCTCAGTGGTTGCAAAATTCTGGTCCCAATGCACGCTGGCGATCGCGGACATAAAGATCACGTTGCCTCTGGAGCCAGAATCAATCTTACTAGGAGCCCCGATCCCAGGCTTATACCCAAGATCTGGCAGAACGGCAGCCCTCCTGACTCAGTTAATATTAGCTGCCAAGATCACAGTAGCATGGACATGGAAATCTCCGGAAGGCCCTCTGATGATTTTGTGGTGGCTAAAACTGTGGGACATTTTTATTGCGGAGAAAATCACTGCAGCAAGTAGGGGCCTACTTCGTCGCTTCATGAACATTTGGTCACCACTGATAGACTATGATGAGAGCTACCCGGCTCTAACATTCAAGCCGCGGGGGATAGCAAACGCCCTATCGGCCAAGCGCACAGACTTGGTGCAGCAAGCCGAGGAGCGAGAATGGGGGGAAGCCGAGGAGCGAGAATGGGGGGAAGACAGAGTTAAGAGGAGGGTGGAGAGATGGCTGAAAGAAAAGGGACTAATGGGCTTGATAAATTGCTAAGAATGGCTTGTTATAATGTACATTCTCCTGTGTATCGAACAAAAATAAACACGTTTAAAAAAAAAAAAAAAAAGGGTGCATGAATCTTGACTTTCATTTGATAGTAAGCCCGAGGTTTAACTTGTGAGTGCTATGTATTTTGCACGTGTGACGTGTTTACCTCCTCGCATACGATTGGATTCCTGCGAGTGCAAGAACTCTTCAACTGGTGCGCAGTGAGTTACTGTTGCATGTGCGCGTCAAAGAAACTGCCACGTGAATTCTTCAGCGCATGTGCGTGACAAAAATTGCTACGCGTGTTCCTCAATGTGCGTACTCTTCAGCGCATGTATTCTTCAGCGCGTGTGTACATCGAATATTTTCTGCGTGTGTTCTTCTGCACATGTCTTCAGCATGTGTGTTCTTCAGCACACGTGTTCTTCAGCCCGTGTGTTTTTTAGCGCTTGTGCGCAGTAAACGTTTCTACGTGTTTTTGGTCAAGTGTGCGCGTGTTCTATAAATCCACGTACTTTCTAAGGCACGCGTGTGCAGAACTGTTATTTGCCTGTTTTCTTTCGTGGTTGTGCACGTCTTCAAGAAACAACATACTCTATTATCGCGTGTACTTGTTTTAAAACTCAAATGAAAAGAATGAAGAACAGCATTCATTAAAGCCCATCATTACTGGACCTATATACAGTTTAAAAGGCAAAGGTCAAGGCTCATATGGTTGCTTAATACAAAGGAGTTGCTGTCTATTTCAAGAGACTCGAGAAAAGAGGTAGAAAGATATTTTCTGCAATTCCTTCTCTAAGATACTTTAGGAGAAGAACCAGGTATGATTCTTTACATTTTAGTTAAGGATATAGAGTCTTTAAACTTAAATATTAAGTAATATGAGGATTTGTGTTTATGTATTCACGGCAGGTTCAGCATCAACTAGTCTTGACGTCGCCAACCTTGTGTTTTTTTATGTTATCCACTTTCCCCTTTTCCCTTTGGGGTGTAGTTAACAGCGCAGAGTTTAATCTGGTTCTGAGAATTACATTTCAGGCGGATAGTCGGGGGAGGGGGGTTCAGCAGTTTCCCGGACACAGGAATTCTCTCAGCCTGACACTCGTATGGCTCAGTTGTGTCATACTCTGCTGTATCATGTTCAAGTAATACAGTTGTGTCAGGTAAATCATTTAACCAGTGAAGTTCAGAGGGGTCTGGGTCATTCATTGCAAGTATATTGAACTCAGAGTGATCATATGGGGCAGTGGAGGACATTGTTATACTAGTGCCAACTGTACTTTTTACATGATGTATTTCATTTCTTTTCCTCCCGTGTTCCCGAATCAGTTTCACCCCATCCCAGAACAAATGGGTCCCATGCCTGTTCCATTTCCCCCCTCATTTATATCAATTGATATAAATGCAACTGTCCAATACACTACCAATCCGAACAACATGGAAAAGAAAATTACTGCACACACAAACAGGCTGCATTCATAACTATATTTTCTAAGGTTAAAATTTACATTTACATCATTTCTATCTACTCTAACATTGTTGATGTCAGACGGGGGGGCTCCGTTGCCATGGTTGTTTCTGTATAATGATACATAAAGCATATTAATCATATATATATATATACACTTAAAACATTTTCCATAAACAATATCTATCTCATTATCTTTGTTCAATTTCAATATCTTTTACATTCATTTTATATTTTTGCCCCATTACAAATAGAGAGATAAAGATAGAGAGCGAGAGAGATAGTTATATTGTCTGTCAACATTTTTTTTACTATCACCATTTGCATCATTATTTTCTCTCTTAAACTGCATCATGCATTTCTTTTCTTAGACGTTTTTCTTAAGTCTGTGTCACATCTTCTGTCCTATCTGTTTCTACATCTGGTGTCACACTGTCATAAGCTTTTCCCACGTCGGACGAATGTATCCAGTACCTCAGCTCCTTTACCTTTACAGCGGTCGGTATACAATACACCACATCGTATGGGCCATGAAATCTTGGGAGTATTCCACCGACGTACGGAACTCCTCACATATACCATCTCCTCTGGCTCAAGCTCACTGGTAGCGCTATCAATGGCTGGTGTTACAGTGTCATTTGCTCCCTCATGTGTGAATGGTGGCGCGAGCTGTTTTCCAATCATACGCGCTGCTTTTGTTACCTTTGTCAAATACTTATGAAATTCCTCCCCCAGTATTGTTGCACTGCTGTGTGCATCACACGGTCTATGCAGTGGGGAGTGTGATGTGTGCATGCGTTTTACTGTCACTATCACATGGGGGGACAAATGGTGGTCCTTACTGGGCTAATTTCTTAAAGGCATGTTCGAGCCGGAGGAGCCTGAGAAACTTGGAAAGAAAAACCGCAGCGTTTTCCAACACAATAACATTGTATTTATGTTTGCGGTCGCTTCAAAAGCGACTGCGAACATAAATACAACGTTTTTAAAGCTGCGGTTTTATTTCTAAGTTTTCCGGGCTCCTCCAGCCCGGAAAACTTAGAAAAAAAACCGCAGCTAGTGCTTATTTATTTTTTTAAATAAATAGCACTTACCGAGATTCAGCTGCAGCTTTCCTGCTCTGGTGTCCGGTCCCCGTCCTCCGCGTACAGCACTAATGAAGGGAAAGCCACCCAGCGGTAGCTTTTCTTTACTACAGCTGGCTGGCTTTTCCTTCATTAGTGCCGCAAAAGCAAAAGCCAGCACAGGACGGCATCCATTTCACAAAATGGATGCGCCCATGTGCTTGCGTTTGCGAATTTTGAGCTTGAATAGCTCAAAATTTTACATAGGAAGTTTTAAAAAAGAGAATGCTAGTATTTTTTTTAAGTTGCCTATCTATTTTTTAAATAAAATTTTTTACTAGACCATGCCTTTAACTCGAACAGGGCCAGGGGTAAACAATACACCCAGTTTATTTTCATTGTGTAGCATAGTTTTGAGAGTCTGCTTTTAAGGAGTCCGTTTATCTTCTCAACAACACCATTTGATTGCGGGTGAAAATCGTGCACAATGTGTGTTATTCCTAACATTGCTGTCACTTCTTTGAATAGATCATTGACAAAGTGCGTCCCGTTGTCTGAGCGTACGCGTCGCATATTCCCCAGCGAGCAAACACTTCCCACACCAAAAATGTTGCCGCGCACTTTGCATCTGGGTGGGCACAAGGGCCTGCTTCCACCCACCTTGAAAAAGGACACACTACCACTATCATGTATCGGGACCCATTGCATCTTTCACCCATGTCAGCATAGTCTATGTGTAGTTCTCTAAATGGTCCGTCCTATTGGCTTGGGTAATGTTCCTCGTTATGTTCTCAGTGTGATCCCTGAGTTGTATATTTGGCATGTTGTACATTCCATTGCCAACTTGGATATTTTTTCTTGTAATCCCGGAACAAACCAATCTTCCTAAATCTCTCCTGCTATATGTTGCTTTGCATTGTGGGCCAGGAAATGCAATTGTTGGAAAGCTATTTCTAGTAGATTTTGAGGCATCACTACTTAACCTGTGTTATTTTGCCGCCAGAGAAGATCTGTTGATGACTGGCTACACCCTCTTTTTCCCCACAATTCCTTTTCCTCGGCTGGTGCTCCTTGCTGTAACTCCAATATTTGTGATATCGGCATGGAGTTGTATCCCTCCCTTTTCTCTTCTCCTACATGTTTCTGTAGGATGAACCCACCTGTAACATCTTTCACTAAATATAACGCTTCTTTTGCAGCAGCATCCGCTGCTGCGTTCCCTAAAGAGATGACATCAGTATTGTTTGTATGAGCCTGGCATTTCACCAATGCCACAACCGTTGGTTCCTTTAGTGCTTCAATTAACTCTGCCAATAATTCAGCGTGCTTCACTGTACTGTTGTGGTCATGTATGCCGACTCAGTGTATACTGTCACTGCACATCCCTTGGCAGTGTGTAATGCTTCAGCTAGTGCTACTAGTTCGGCCGCTTGTGCTGCGAAATGGGAGGGCAACCTCTTCTGTACTATTACTTCGTACTCACCTTCTTCTAGGCGTACTACAGCTATCCCCACGTTTTTTTCTCCCGTTTTACGATTAATTGAAGCCAAGTCCTCTATGAAGTAAACATCTCCTTCAGTCAATGCATCCTCCCTGGCTGTGGGCGTACCATCATCTTCTCCTCTGTATGTAGCACAATCGTGTGTTTCCATATCTTCTACTGTGCAAGCTTCTGTGATGAAAGTGGCTGGGTTTACTGTCTTACATCTCACTATGTGTATGTCTGCACCTGAGAGTATAATCTCATATGCCGTGGCTATATGCTCCTGTCCATTTCCTGCCCAGTTTGCTGTCATTCTCGCATGTATTGCTATTGACTGACCCTTCCTCCTCCTTGGATGCTGGGAATGAGGGACGCAAAAAATGTCTCAGCGGAATTGAACAGTCGGAATCGATCTGGAATCTGCGCCAACAGTTCGGAAGATGCCTTGGAGATGTAGTTTGAGGACCTCTTTTTTCGTGAGACTGTGTTCCGCATCCTTTCTTCGGATATGGCATACGTGGGAGCTTCTTTTGTTGGCTGCACGGGTTCTCGATTATTGGCAGGCGACAGTTGTTTTTCCCCTTGGATATGGCTGTCGGGTATCACCATCAGGGCGGAATGGCCAGTGTAAATGAGAATGGGTGAACGAGCTAAGTGGCAAGTATAAGAGTGAATGAAAGTGAGTGAATAAGGGTAAAGGAGTTTGGGATTTAAACAGTAAAAGAAAAAGCATAGCAAAGGAGAGAAAAAGAAGAGTACTGTAACAATTAGGACTAAGGAGGGATAATGTCAATTTATGGGAAGGATGCACCCCTTGATTTTATGTGCACAAAACTACCACAATATTGTGATAAAGTAGGAAAGAATAACTTCCAGTGGGCAGGGGACACAGTGGGGATGTTACCAGGAATGGCCCGGTAAGGTAACATTCAACAAGAATATAATAGACAGTATGTATTCATATTTATTGCCTGCCTATAAAAGAGCAAAACTTAAAAAGAGGCAAGATATTCTGGGGCTCTGGAAATTGTACATCTTAGCTGCATTGACATTTGCCCTTGTGGCCACACATACTTGTTAGGCAGAATCCTGTGCAGTGCCCTTAGGGACCACTACACACAATTAAGACTACAGGTGCAATACAAGTTTTACCTTTGGTACAAGCCCGTACTACTAAGTTATAGTGGTAGCAGTAGCAGAGCAGCCATGCTTATCTCAAGAGTATATGAGCAGTAGCAGAGATTACACAAAGGGACCACAATTACTGTGACTCAAGCAAACACTGACTCAAGGTTTCAGGTAAAAAATATAAGTACATTTATTTTTAAACTATCAGTTATAAACACACCTCTATTAAACTGTAAACAAAAGCACACATTAAATATACTATAACTAACCAATTCACTTTGTGCAGTAAGTCTCAAGGTAAGTACCCTGTGTTTGAGTGAACCAGTGTCGTGAACAAAACACGTTACCGCGGATACAGTCGCGATCACTTTTTGACAGTTCGGTCTACTAACTAAACGCGTATCCGTGACATGAAATGCTACCGGGGCAAAAACACACTTAGCACCTGAGATACCCAGAGGGAGTTGGAGGCAAAAATCACAGGCAATATTTAGGTTAGGTAGACCGTATCGAGAAACACTCAAACAGGAGTTCAACAGTCAAAGGGTCGGAGCCAGGTTTAGATGACACCGGAGGCCTGTGCCGAAGATCACACCGTTAGACAGTTCACGATTCCGTATAGCCCAGGAGTACTTGAATATTGTCAATGTTTGGAAGAAAAAGTTATAAGAAGGAGGGAAGACGAGGACGAGCCTTGGAGATGAAGAAAAGGGGTTCACCCAGTTTCCTCGAGTAGAACACAGTACCTTATTTCCACGATGCAGCTGGAGCCCTGGCAGTTGTTCCTGTTGGTTTCCTGCAGACCCACGATTCCTGGAGCTTCGTTGTGAAGGAGGACGTCTGAAGGGGGTCTGCACCACACAGCGATGAAGCCGGTAGCAGCGACAACGAAAAGGTGTGCTCCTTAAAAACAGGAGAGGCTCAGCAGGTGGCTATCCGGACCACTACAGCAGTGTGCAGCAATTTCGACCACGGCGGAGATCTCTGGCTGAAGATGATGAGCTGGTTATCCCCACCAGGTTCAAGGGAAGACGACTCCGGACTGGATCTCCTCTTAGTCGTTGAAGGGTAGATAGCTCAGGACTGCAGCAGGGCTTCACCGGGATGGGGTAGTTGCAGCAGCCGTCGTTCTCTCCACTTCTCTTCGGTTCCTTGTAGTTCCAGAGGCGACCGACTTCTAGCCCAAGACACCTGCCTTTTATGCACAAAACCCCCATTCACACAGCCTGGCTGTCAATCACGCAGCAGGGGGTTGTCCAGCCGGGACAACCACCTCAGCCAATCATGGCAAAGTGCGACTTGGGTTTCCTAGGATACCCTGTGCAGGGGGTGACTACACCCCTCCCTCACATTCAGCCCACCTAAACACCCAATCGCCTTGAGGAGGGCTTCTCTGCGGAAGCCCGCCAAAAAGACGGTGAACAAAGAAGACAAACCTAGTTTGCAGTGCAAAGTAAAACACAAGGACTTTAACAAAAAGAAATAACCCAACCGGAGCCAAAAGAAAGACGATTTGGTCAAGCGGGTTTACGTTCGAGGCTAATATAATAGCCAAGAACAGTACCACGTTTATCTAATATAATCGCGGTAGAAAAGTTAGGGTAGATAGATAAAAGAGCAAAACAATGCTCAGGGAGGTACAGACAGAAAAGGGGTACCAATTATCCCTTTCCAATACTCCATGAAAGATGGGGTGTACTGGGTCTGTGGTAAAAATGACTATGTAAAGTAAATGGCAACTTTACCTTTCTCTGGGGGACAGTAGTCAGCCCCGGCGAAATGGAGTCAGAGGGAAGTCTAAAAGACAACCCTGGGTTACTACACTAAAGGTGCTGTGTAACCCGCACAAGAACAGGGGCACCTGGAGTGGTGTGCTCCAGTGCCCAAGATCACACAATGAGTAAAACACATAGGCCAAAACACATAAGAGTAGAAAAAGATGTACACTCTTACCAGGTGGAAAAAATAAACTCCAGAAATCCAGCAAAGCTGCTAGGGGACTCACTAGGTGAGGGAAATTAGCCCTAGAAGGAGAATTTTCCCTAACAATACTCATTCAGTGTTCATCATAATTCATAATGCCCTGTAAATCCTACAAGTTGTTAATATAACATCACAAGAAAAATAGCACATGACTCTGGGTGCTCTTATCTCATCATCATAAAAACACTATGCAATAAAGGGGCTGGTTCATGGGTTCAGGAACTCTATCAGGGGGTACATGTTAGGGATGCCTCTATCATTCTACTTTGTTAGATCTAGTGGAGGACAATTTTATAGTATGTTAGTACAAGAGTAAAAATATACTGCCACCATGGTCAGTCAAGGTTGGGGTGAGCCTGGATGTTATCTGGTCAAAGGGCACATGGCTGGTACATGAAACGGTGGTGGGATGAGAGGCTAGTTGCCTACATTTCTTTTAACTAAGGTCTTGGGGTGTGAACCAAGTTTTATGGTGTTGTGTGTCTAGTGGTTTAGGGGAGAGCGGATGCCTGGTGCAGGCTTTGTGGAGGGGTGGAGAGGTTACAGCATCACATTGTGAATGAGAATAAGGGCCTTTAGCAGTCAGCCTGGCCTGAGGTGGGGGCTGCGTGTGCAGCGCTGCAGGAGAAGAGAGAGAAAGAGAGAGAAATAGAGATGCTGCTTCTAGCTCGTTTACTTTACAGGGTTACATACATGTCATTTAGAATGTGGGGTAGGAGTAAGCCAGTGTAGTTATAGGTACATTGTACAATATGCCAGTTTATGAACATTGTATTGTATAGGTTACACGTTTGCGTTTATCATGAGTACCATGTTACAAAGTAAATTCTATCTATAACAGTTTTGTAACTTTTCTGTCTTACATTATATGCATTGGGACCAGTATGCAGATTTATCATTTTTGTGAACACACGTATATTTGAAAAGCCAGTGAACATTTGGAATGTGTGCCTTGTATTGCATCAAAAGTGTAAATCAACATATCATGCAGGAAAAGACAAGATCCGTTCAATATGGGGCTATGGGCATATGACCAATAGCTTATGTGCATTGAACATAGGTGAGTATCTTCTTGTTTCGTTTTCTGGATTTTAGCCCCTTAATTCACATTTACATGAGAGGATTTATAACCTTCACAGAGGGATTAGCAGTATGGGTGAACCAGGGTGGCACACAGGTGTAGACTCCATATCGGCTACTTCAAAAGGAGAACAAAGTTGGGGGGTTATCCACAGTGTATGTCATAAATGTGGGGTCTGCAAGGGGACGAGGCATGTTTGTGGAGATTAATTGTTTTCGTTAAACCCAATGGAGTCTGCGATCAGCTTTTTAGTCACTGTGTGCATGCATATGGGTCGTCCCACAGCCATCCCGCATCCCTGGCCACAGGAGCATGGGCGGCTGGTGGACCAATCATAATCTGCACGTGGGGTTATAATGGAGGGGAGGGGGTCTCAAAGGACCTTGCCTCCCATACACCTTCCATCAATTTAGGTAACAGAACAACCTCCTCCCAACCCTAGTGCAAAACATCAGGCTGCATCTTTTCCGTTCACTTTTGGCACTGGTGGCCTGCACAGAATTCTGATACCTGGAGTCATTGGAGAAGCTCTGGTGGTGTACTAAGTGATACGTGTAGACGTTCCTGAAATTGTGCACCTCGGGCGTGAGTCAAATGGTAGCTCCTTGCAGCAAGACTAACGGGATCTTTTCAAGCCTATGAATCACCTTCTAGACATATCTGGACTGGATCTTTTCAAGCCTATGAATCACCTTCTAGACATATCTGGACTGTGACGCAACTGAGTTAGGATAATGAAATCTAGTGTTGTGACAGCGACAATGTCACGCCCCGATGTATTTTGAACACACCTCACAAAACACACTCTCCCCTGAAGACTTGCCAGCAAGGATTGGGACAAGGTCAACGACGCAGAGTTTTGCCATCTCAACACTGGTTTCCATTCAATCGATGGCAGTTGCCATGGAGACGCGCTACGAGCATTCTACAGCGTCTCCGTTGCCGGCAACTAAAAGCTCCTCCTCAACGTGCTCGATCACGTGACGGTTGACGGAGTCATGTGATCACCAGTCAGCGTTTAAAAGGGACGCGCTGACTACCTTCGACGCTTCACAGCTGATCCTGTTGGGCGCACTACGGATTTCGAACTAGTTGTACTACTGGACCTCGGATAGAACTTTGGACTCTGATTTGGCTTTTTCCCTCTCGGTATAGTTGTTTTGGAACTTTGCCTCTACTGGATTTGACCATTTTTCTGTCCCTGGATTGCTATCGGATTATCCCTTGTCATGAACTATGTTCTTGGACCACTCTGATTGATCTACGTTCCTGTCTTCCACGTCAGGTGGTGATTTAATCCATCCCGTCATCCTTGCTGGCTGCTTCTGACACATTTCCTTTATTAAGTCCTGACCAACTTCGCAGGGTAAGCCTTGTTCCAGATTTATTATAGTCACCTGCAAACTTGGGGTTCTTTGTTTTGACCTAATCACGTGTTTTCCTTACAGCGGTCATCAGGGGCACCTTCCGGCATCTACAGGCATTCCTTGTTGCGACTGACGAAGATCACCACCTGTGGCCTCAAAGATCGCTCGGGCAGTAACTTTCCTATCTGCCCGAGTGGTACTTGGGGACAGAGGTTCCATCGGCTACACGACCAGCAAGTCTTGACAGACTGTGAAGCCATTTTTTTGGTCGTTCAGACGATGGAACCTACTGCCGGGGACCCTGTGGCTGCTTTAATGCAAGCTGTTGCATCCCTTAGAACCGAAGTAGCGGCTGCTACTACCGCGATACATCATCGTTTAGACAATATCCAAAGTACCCGCAACCCTCTACCGGCAGATGCTGAATTCGGGGATTTGGCAACACCCCCACCAGTTCCCACTATACCTGCTACCCCACCTACTCCTGTGGTGTTACCTACACAGTTTCCATTGGCACCTCCAGAGAAATTTCAGGGTGATCCTAGAAAATATCGCACTTTCATTAATCAGTGCAAACTTCATTTTCTTTGCCGACCACTAGTGTTCCATGATTCCACTACAAAGGCAGCCTTTTTGTTATCCCATTTGACCGGGGTTGCAGCTACCTGGGCTAATCCTTTTCTTGAGAATAACCATCCAGCCCTTTATGATTTTGATCTTTTGGTAAGTGAATTGGCCAAAGTTTTTGACACCAGGTACAAAGCCCAGTCTCGGGATCTGGAGCTCTTGGAATTATCTCAGGGCAGACAAACCTTAATAGAATACATCACACGCTTTAATCAATTATCAGCTGAGACTTCATGGCCCGAAAATAAGAAAGCTGTAGTATTTTACAAAGGTTTGTGTAACACTATGAAGGACGCCCTTTCTGTAATACCTTCCCTTCCTGATGCATATCCTGAACTAGTAGATTTAGTTCTTCAAGTAGACGCTCGAAAGACAGAACGTCGGGCGGAATCTGGCTTCTCAGGCAAATCCTTACCTTCTCCACCGGATAGTACAAGTGAACCCATGCAAATAGGTGGTCTACGAAGTCCCATCACTCAGACCGAAAGGGAGCGTCGGAGAACCGACAATGCATGCTTCTACTGTGGATTCAGTGGTCATTTTGTCAAAGAATGCCCAAGACGCCCAAAAAACAAATCCTCGGGTTTTCAGAAAGCTCGTCCTTGAATATGGGGGACAAGACGAGCTTGATTCATAACCCCAGAGTTCCTACTTTTGGCCCAATAAGACCAGTGGTCGTTCAGGCAGTTCTTCAGCCTGATAGGGATTGTTCACACACAGTACATATAGTAATTGATTCAGGGGCCACTGGTTGTTTTATTGATATACCTTTGGCCAAAACATTGAACCTTCCTTTAATAACCAAGGCACATCCCGAACCAGTTCAAACAGTGGACGGTTCCTCTCTCGCTTCTGGTCCAATTAAACAACAAACTGCCCAGATGAACGTAGTAATTCAGGGAAACCATAAAGAACAATTGTCTTTTGATTTGATATCCCCACCACAGTTTGGAATAATCCTAGGTCTTCCCTGGTTGAAAAAACATAATCCCCTCATAGACTGGGGTACAGGACAAGTTTCGTTTGAATCGGATATTTGCCAACATTTTTGTCTATCGGAAGGTGAAGCAAACAATCCTGCAAGAGCACTTGGGGCCCTACATTTAGCTCCTGATGAGGAGAACGGTACATTTGAAACAGCTCATACAGTGGGCGCCACATTGTCAGGGGTACCCCCAGAATATCATGACTTTCATTCGGTATTTGATAAAACATCAGCGGAGATACTGCCTCCTCACAGACTGTATGTTTGTTCTATTGAACTAGTCGATGGGGCATCGCTCCCCAAGGGACGCATATATTCATTATCACCATCTGAAGAAACGTCCCTTAAAGAATATATACATCATGCACTACAGTTAGGACATATCAGGCCTTCCTCATCACCCGTTGCCAGTCCCATTTTCTTTGTTCCTAAAAAAGAAGGCGATCTCCGTCCCTGTATAGACTATAGACGCCTGAATGCAATCACCATTAAGAATCGTTATCCTATTCCACTCATCTCTACCTTGTTGGACAAGTTAACCAAGGCCTCCATCTATACCAAGTTGGACCTCAGGGGAGCATATAATTTGGTTCGTATGCGACCAGGAGATGAGTGGAAGACTGCATTCTGTTCTCGCCAAGGACTATATGAATACTTGGTGATGCCTTTTGGCCTTTGTAATGCCCCAGCCATTTTCCAACGACTGGTAAATGATATATTCAGTGATATTCTGGATGTTTATGTCGTAGCGTATTTGGACGACATATTGATATTCTCTCAAACGTTAGCTGAACATGTCATTCATGTTAGAGAAGTACTCACAAGACTTAAGAAGAATTCCCTTTACGCTAAACCCGAGAAATGTCTGTTTCATACAGCCGAAGTCGAGTTTCTGGGTTTTCATATTTCACCGGGGGGATTAACAATGAATCAATCCAAAGTTCGAGCCATCACAAATTGGCCAGTACCTGTTAATCTGAAACAACTGCAATCTTTCCTAGGGTTCGCAAACTTTTATCGAAGATTCATTGCGAATTTTTCCTCCATGGTCGCACCATTAACTGCACTGACCAGTCCGTCAGTACCGTTTCTCTGGACTGATGCACATCAAACAGCTTTTGACTCCCTTAAAACCTCGTTCACCACGGCCCCAGTTCTGCAGCACCCAGACCCAGAGCTTCCGTATATAGTAGAAGCAGATGCTTCTTCCTTTGCTTTAGGGGCCGTTCTATCCCAGCCTTGTCCTACTACCGGAGCATTACACCCGGTGGCCTATCATTCCAGGAAATTCACACCTACTGAAATTCATTATACGGTCACTGAAAAGGAACTATTGGCCATTAGAGACGCATTGTTGGTATGGAGACACCATCTTTTGGGAGCAAGACATCAGACTATCGTCTACACAGACCATAAAAATTTACAAGATCTAGCATCCCTGAAATGTGTCAATAGTAGGCAAGTTCGTTGGCACCTCTTTTTCTCTGCATACGATTTCATCGTCAAACACAGACCTGGTTTGTCTCATGGTAAAGCTGATGCTTTGTCCCGTTCACCTGGGGGGATACCTCTCCCTTCATATCCTGATACTCTGCTAGGGAAAGGCCATATTGTTTGTACCTGTACTCCATCTCCTCCTATGTTAAAGGTCATACGCCAATGGGTTATACAACATCCTCAAGTATTGGATGATTGGGATACCGTTATGCAGGATGGATTGCCTTTCGTTCAAGGAAAATTGTTTCTCCCTACCAGTGACTCTCGTAACCAAGCCTTAGAATGGTCACATAATGCTCCAATCAATGGTCATCCAGGTCAGCGACGTACTCTAGACTTGTTGAAACGCTGGTGTTGGTGGCCATCGATGCGACGAGATGTGGAGACATACGTCAACACCTGTTCTATATGTGCACAATGCAAGACCCGGAAAGGTCGTCCATTAGGGTTGTTACATCCTTTGCCCATACCCCCGAAACCATGGCATACAGTATCCATGGACCTGATAACTGATCTACCGCGAGTACGAGGCTATGACACAATTTGGGTGGTTGTTGATTCATATACAAAAATGGCCCGTTTCCTACCATGTAAAGGCATTCCTACTGCTCCCTCATTAGCCCGTATGTTTTTTGAATCAGTTTTTTGTCTGTTCGGGTTACCGAATGTCATTGTATCAGACAGGGGATCCCAATTCACCTCACGCTTCTGGTTGGCCCTTACCAAACTGCTAGGTATAGATGCTCGTTTTTCATCGGCATATCATCCCGAAAGCGATGGGCAAACTGAGAGAGTTAACCAGGTCCTGGAGCAGTTTTTGAGGTGTCTAACTTTGCAATTCCAGAACACCTGGTTAGACTCTCTTCACTTTGCAGAATTTGCCTACAACAACGCCCTGCATTCGGCCACTGGTTTTTCTCCGTTTTTTTCACTCTATGGCCAACATCCTCGTACTTTGCCCTTTCCTGACTTGAATCCTGTCAATGTCCCTGTATCAAGTATCAGTACCCCTGCGGCAAATGATTGTGTCAGAGATCTCGCATCCGTTCATGCACAAACCCTTGTCCATCTCCAAGAGGCCCAGGCGTCTATGAGTGCTGCCGCTAACAAAAAAAGAAAAGAGGCCCCGTCATATAAACCAGGCGAACGGGTTTGGTTGTCTACACGGCATCTCCACATACCGGGGTGTCGTAAACTGCTGCCTCGTTTCGTCGGCCCGTATAAAGTTTCTAAAGTTCTGAACCCGGTGGTCTATAGACTAGCCGTCCCCACTTCTTGGAAGTTACACCCCGTTTTTCACACTTCTCTCCTTAAACCTTGTACTGTTGATACACGCATTTCTTCTACCCCTGGCCCTGTTACTGTGGTTTCTCAGGAGGATTATGAAGTGAGCTCTATTCTGGGATCCCGGATAGTCAGGGGAAAGTTACAGTATTTGGTAGACTGGTTGGGTTACGGTCCTGAGGAGAGGTCCTGGGTCCCGTCCTCTGATGTCCATGCCCCGTTATTGGTGTCTAGGTTCCATCGGGAAAACCCTTCCAGCCCACGGGGTCGTGGGCCTTTGAGGGGGGGCTCTGTCACGCCCCGATGTATTTTGAACACACCTCACAAAACACACTCTCCCCTGAAGACTTGCCAGCAAGGATTGGGACAAGGTCAACGACGCAGGGTTTTGCCATCTCAACACTGGTTTCCATTCAATCGATGGCAGTTGCCATGGAGACGCGCTACGAGCATTCTACAGCGTCTCCGTTGCCGGCAACTAAAAGCTCCTCCTCAACGTGCTCGATCACGTGACGGTTGACGGAGTCATGTGATCACCAGTCAGCGTTTAAAAGGGACGCGCTGACTACCTTCGACGCTTCACAGCTGATCCTGTTGGGCGCACTACGGATTTCGAACTAGTTGTACTACTGGACCTCGGATCGAACTTTGGACTCTGATTTGGCTTTTCCCCTCTCGGTATAGTTGTTTTGGAACTTTGCCTCTACTGGATTTGACCATTTTTCTGTCCCTGGATTGCTATCGGATTATCCCTTGTCATGAACTATGTTCTTGGACCACTCTGATTGATCTACGTTCCTGTCTTCCACGTCAGGTGGTGATTTAATCCATCCCGTCATCCTTGCTGGCTGCTTCTGACACATTTCCTTTATTAAGTCCTGACCAACTTCGCAGGGTAAGCCTTGTTCCAGATTTATTATAGTCACCTGCAAACTTGGGGTTCTTTGTTTTGACCTAATCACGTGTTTTCCTTACAGCGGTCATCAGGGGCACCTTCCGGCATCTACAGGCATTCCTTGTTGCGACTGACGAAGATCACCACCTGTGGCCTCAAAGATCGCTCGGTGCAGTAACTTTCCTATCTGCCCGAGTGGTACTTGGGGACAGAGGTTCCATCGGCTACACGACCAGCAAGTCTTGACAGACAATGAAGGGAATCATCAATGCGTGCCAAAAACAGGCCTTGCAGTCCACTGGTTTGAGAAGGGGACAACTGTGCTATCCAGGACACCCAGAAATAGTACTTTGTATTAGTAACCCTCAACAGATTCTTGATGTTGGTTGATGGAATTGAAAGAGGTATGCTGAAAAGGTATATCAGCTTTGAGAGAGAGAGAGAAAGACACCATTTTGAATAGATGGATTCTTCTATTCCGCGAGACCGAAATGGCAATCCAAATAGGACTATCCTCTTCAACAGACTTCTAGAGCCCCCTAACATTTATTCACTATTGATAGCAGTGACCTCTGAAGCTTAATGCTCCACTAGATCTGGGTTCAGTTATCCTTTCCAGTAAACTGCTTGCCAGAAGATGATGGTCATAACCCAGAGCGAAGCCCTGTCCTTCTCCAGTTCATTTTGTTATCCGATGTGTTATCAAAATGCCATGATGTCTATGATGCAGAGTTTTTCCCTTGGGCTGGCAAGTGTGGCCAGGATGTCATCCACATAAAATTATCATTTACTATTCAGCTAGTCCATGGCTATGCCAGTAATCAATGGGTCTTCCTTGACTTAATATTCTAGGGGCTCCAGTGTGATGGCAGAAAGCAGGAACGAAAGGTGACAGCACTGTCTCATTCCTCTCTTGAGGATGAAGGCCACTCCAATAATTTTCCATGTGCAGACTCACGCTTCTTGGGCTTTGTACAGTGCTCGTATCCAACTGAGAACTGTCCTGTTGAAGCAAATTCTAACAGTGTACAGAACAATGATGGCCGGCCATCAGACCCTGAAAACATTTATTTTAGTGTCTATGTTCTATTATGGCCTCTGGGTGATGGAGCCAACCTGTTCCAAGTGAACTATCACTTTAATGGGTGGCGTGTCTAAATGGCCACGTGAAAGGACGTGCCCTGGAGGAACTCCCGTTGATCCGACAGATCCTGGAGAAAATTGAAGCTTTTGCAAAACGATGCATGCCGGCAACAGATCCACGGATGCATGAACAGCTGGTGCTTACACCGAGAGCCAAGAGGGAACGGAAAACAGCGTGACAAGGAAGCTACAGCAACCCGAAAAAAGCAGGGTGCCCGAGACCTAAAGGCCATCAAGATGGCCGGCGGAGGATAAAGGGCCATAAACTGACCGCGGTGTCGCTGCCGCAACATCAGCTGGCGAGACTGAGATTGAAGCCGCTGCGACATTGTGTCACTAGTGAAGCTTGCCGGTGCGCAGACCTAGGTACCCGGAACGAGGGGTCCTGGACAACGTGCCGCAGATGTAATATTAGCTGGATCGGCGAAGACCGAGCCCTCTCCGACACAGGACCACCACAGAAGCCAGCCCAGACCGAGAGACGGGCACCGAGACCCGTGATGAGCAAATGATATGGCGAGAGACCACACCATCATCGATCGCCGAACACCGGGTGGCATCGGAGCGAAAATGCCCCCGGCGGCGCTGCCGCCACTGAGGACGAGACGGCAGGATAGCGGGCGCTGTGCGCCTTGGGCTTCGCGGCTAAATCCAGGGCCACCTAGCGGAGCAGAGGCCCTGCAGTGTTGGGGTCCGGGGGGACTGGAAGGCAGCGACCTGGATCACCAGCGATTAGGGCCAGCACCTGATGTTGCTGCACAGCCGCGAGGGGACCCGCGAGAGCGGGACCCGGTGGATGCCGGAGCTGGCTGGGCAGCGACCCAGGAGCAGAGTAAAGAGGTCGGAATCGGAGAAACCTCAGAACACCGGAGAACCCGACAGATGACCGGAGCACCCCGGGGGTGGCACCCAGGGGGAATCCCGTGCGACACTCGCCAGGGGCACGGGAATGAATGCCCGGCCCTAAAATGAGGGGGAGGACACAAGCACCCAACACTGGGCAGCACCCGCAGCTACTGAGCGAAAGCCTAGACGGTGCACAAGTCAAAGTGAGAAAACCGGAGTGCCCAGACCTGGACCAGAGTGGGGATGTACAGGACTCTGGGACACCTAACAGGGGCCAGGGCCCACACTGATCTCCATAGAAAGGAGAGAAACCAGCGAACCGTCTGAGCGAGGCCCCGGGGTTGTTGGACCCTGTTGCCCATGGAACTGGGCAGACCAGCATAATACGCCCCAGGGCATACGCCGCACACGAGAAGAGCACACAGAAGGAGGCCTGTGCTGGCACGGGGCCCGGTGGCGCACTAAAGACATCACTGTTGCCCGGGGAGTCGTGGGATCCTACCTGAGCCCAGAGCAGACGCGCGGCAGCCGGCGGAAGCACCAGACCACCGACGCCAGAGAGCCGCAGTGCAAGCATTGGCCTGAGAACCAAGCCAAACTTGGAACGTGGGAGGACACAGCCCATTCCAGGAGTCTAACAGCCAGTCGGCAAATATTTCCAACGCGGTCGAAGAGAGCCCCAACACTGGGCACCGTCCAACACTGCAGGCCTCGAGACGGGAGACCACTGTGCTGGCCCACACCTAGCTGATAAAGCAAGATGTCCAACAAGACCGTAAGACAGAAGGGAAAGCAACCTACGCTGGATGACTATGCCTAGAAATCACCGGGAGCAGAAGGAGCCAGGAGCAAAGATAATACTGCTGCCGGGAACGCGGAGGCACTGGGCACGATACCAGGAGGTGCTTGCTGCAATTGCAGACCTGAAAGTCGCCTTGGAGACTAAATTGGGACTAGCCATGAACGAACTGAAAGTGGCATTGGATCTGAAAGGCGGGGCGGTTCAAGAGTAGGTGAACCTACTTAGACAGGATGTCAGGACCCTGGCGGAGTGCACTGGGGACTTAGAAAAAGAGATGGCCCCGAGCACAGCAGAATGCGCAGCCCACAAATCGGAACTACATGCCCTTGTGCAGCGAGAGGGCAATCTAGAGAGTAGGGCAGAGGAGGCAGAAGGAAGCGTCTGACGGAATAATATCCGCATCATAGGACTGCCAGAGGGGACTGAGGGGCCCAACCCAACAGAATATGTTGAAACCATGTTACTGCAGGAAATAACGGGAGGGGCGCTGACCCAAGGGTTGGCTGTTGAAAGGGCGCAGAGGGCCCTGATGAGGAAGCTGCCGCCGGGGACCCCTCCCAGGCCACTGATTGGGAAGATTTTGAATTACCGGGATCGAGAAAAAATACTTGAATTCTTCCGGAAGGGCGGAACAATTGAAAAAGGGGCGGCGAGGATAACAGCGTACCCCGACTACACCTTGCAAGTGCAGCGCAGCAGAATGAACTTTAGGGCGGTGAAAAGAAGGATGCGTGAAACAGGCCTCAAGTATATGCTGCTTTACCCGGCCAAACTGAAGGTGTTCCACAAGAACAGGACTCTGTTTTTTGAAACTCCAGAGGACGCCATGGGGTGGCTGGACACGCAGAGCTGCCACCAAGAATCGGGAATCCAGACGGGTGCTGAAGAAGATAAGTAATAAGTGGCTGTGGCACCCAGGGTGACATAGCACAAGACACTGGGACTGGAATATAGTATCGGTAGAGGTTTACTGGGATTTTGCTGCTCGAGACATACATGCATGTAGGATCCGCCTGAGCTGAACAACCTTAATTACACAAGCGGGAGCTCCAGGGAGCCCACCCTTGCACCCCCATAGCGTCAAGCTTAGTTAGGTCACCAGTAGTCCGGTGACACCCTGCTGGGTTCTTGTCCTCAGGGATACCGAGGAGAGACCAAACGCGGGTGGGCCTAAGATCCAGGGATGGAGCTGGGCATTTGTTGGGGCTGGGTGGGGAGGGGGGAGGGAAAGTGCGGTATGCAGTGGGTTATAGTTGGGGAAGGGATGGTTGTGGGGGAAGTGAGCCAAATGTTGTGTCATCGGGTGCAAACTGGGAAACGGAGTGGAGGCAGGACATCAAGTTAATGGCGTCGGGTAATCTTAGAGTGGTGACCTGGAATGTGCGGGGCCTCAATAGTTACCTAAAATGTAACAAAGTATTGATGTACCTGAGGAGGATGAGGATCGATATAGCCTTATTACAAGAAACCCACCTCACCAAAGAGAAATTGGAGGTGGTTAAGAGGAAATGGAAGGGGAGTGTCACGGGCGCCACATACTCATCATACGCAAGGGGGGGGGTCGCCATATGGGTGGCACCACATGTGCCGTTTCAGCTGCTCCGGTCGACGATAGACCCGGAAAGCAGAATGGTGGTGGTGGAGGGGCTCTTGGAAAACCGAGAAGTGAACATAATAAACCTATATGCCCCCAACCAAGACACAGCGGCTTACTTTAGGTCACTGTACAGTAAAATCAGCCCCCTGTTAGGTGGGGCTGTACTGTGGGGAGGTGATTTTAATTGTACCCTATAGCCCAGGGTAGATAGGTTGGATGGTAAGCCGAAAAAAACCCACTCCCGCAGCCAAAGCGTTGTGGGCACTGCCGACAGACTTTAAACTGGAGGACGTATGGAGGCGGCTGCATCCGATGGATAGGCAATATTCACATTAAGCAGCGCCGCATGACATGCATGCCTGGCTGGACTCTGTTTGCTGCCGCCGAGATAGCGGGCGAAATGGTGGGAGCAGAATATAAAGCCAGAGTGCTTTCAGACCATTCCCCTTTGGTCCTGGAGTGCCGATACCATCTCCCTAGGGCACGTATCCCGACATGGAGGCTCAGAGCGGATGCCCTTCAGGACTCGGGATTCCGAGAGGACCTAAGGGAGGCCATCACGGAATACTTCGACATTAATACTGGCAGCGTGCAATCAGTGGGAACGGTATGGGAGGCATTCAAGATGGTGGTGCGAGGGGCAGCTATATCAAAATCCAGGGGGCTCCAAGGGGGTGTAGAACGGGAATTGCAGGACACGGAAAGGAAGCTAGAGGAATGGACGCGCAAAGGGGGGGGACCACCCGGGAAGTTGGTGCTAAGATAAGAGAGCTGCAATACGACAGCGGTGAGCTTTGGGATAGGCTATGTAAGCTGAATTACAGGAAATGCGTAGAAAGGCAGCATGCGGGTGGAGACAAGACGGGCAGGCTGCTGGCCTGGCTGTATAAAAATGAGACACCCCGAACATTGATTAGAGAAGTCAGGAGGGAAGAGGGTCAGACCTGAGATACACAGGAGGGGGTGAATGAAGAGTTCTTCAGATATTATAAATGCTTATATGATGATGCGGGCGGAGATATGGGCCAAGAAACTCGGGAAACACTAGAAGACATAGGTCTGCCCACTTTAGATGATTCAGAACGAGCAGACTTAGATGCCCCGATCACTGCAGAGGAACTTGAGGCAGTGATCCAACACCTGCCCACGTGTAAAGTGCCTGGGTCGGACGGATTACCCAGTGAATTCTATAAAGCCTATAAGCAGGAGCTGCTCCAGCCGCTGCTGGCTATGTTTAATGAGGCCTATGAAAGGGGAAGGTTGCCAGAATCTCTACGGGAAGCGGTGATTATCCCGCTGTTGAAACCTGGTAACCCGGACGCGGACTGTGGGTCCTACAGGCCCCTGTCGATGCTCAACCAAGATAACAAAATACTCACAGCGGTGCTCGCCAACAGGCTCAAGCGAGTGATTGGCAAACTGATACACCCAGACCAAACAGGCTACGTCCCCAGCAGAAACATCACCGACAACCACAGAAGGCTACATCATATTATTGACCAAACAGAGAAAGACCGAGGCGAGCTGGCCATTGTGTCGTTGAACGCAGTCAAGGCCTTCGATTCAGTGCGGTGGCCGTGGCTGATAGCGACCCTGAAAGGTTACGGGATGGGGCCAGGGTACATAAGATGGGTCAAGATTTTTTACAGCGACTCGATCGCAAGGGTTAAAACTGGCGCCATAATCTCAGATAAATGGAGACTCGGCAGGGGGACCAGGCAGGGATGCCCATGGTCGCCCATGTTATATATTCTCGTGCTGGAACCACTGGCAATCTGCCTTAGGCAACAATACAGGGAGGTGGGAATTCGTACGACAGGAGGCTCACACTTGATATCCTTGTATGCCGATGACGTGCTCCTCTATCTGCGCTTCCCGGAGGAAAATTTGCAATATGTCCTGGAGGTAGTGGAGCGCTATACTACCCTCTCGGGCATAAAAGTGACTCTAGGGAAGTCCAGCATGTTCCCTTTGGGGAGACACAGAGGCATTCCACTGGAGAAATTGCCTATTTTGCAGATATCCTGGCAGACCGAGACGTTTTGATACCTAGGCATAAATGTGTTTCACAGGATAGAGGCAGAGCATAAACATAACATTGAAAAAGCAGTCGAAGGAATCAAAAACAGCATGGTGTTTTGGTCTAGACTGCCCCTAGCCATGATGGGAAGAGCAGCTTTGCTCAAGATGGTTGTGCTGTCCAGGCTGCTGCACTTCTTTGTAAATGTCCCGTACTTGATCCCTAAACGATTTTTTGTCAGACTTCATAGCATGTGCAGGGGCTTCATATGGCACAATGCCAGGAACAGGGTGGCCCTTTGGAAATTAGAAAACTCATGTGACAGGGGGGGGGTATAAACCTGCCGAATTTTTAACTATATTATCTGGCGGGACAGTTGCTATATGTGGCTAGGTGGTTGTCCGAATATGAATCGGCGGAGGCCAGGCTTCTGCAGGGTGGCACTGCCCCCTACTTCCTTAGAGAGACGGCATGGCTGCCCAAAACGAAAGTGTCGGGGATGGGGAGACTGCTGGTGCTGGGCTGGGAGGTCTGGCGCAGGGCATGGCGAACCGTAGGTGACCCGGACCCGCTTTCTCAACAGGTCCCGTTAGTGGTGTTATGTGGGGGTGACTCCCAATTGATTAAAGGGGTCCGCAGATACTGGGAACCGGTTGGCCTGGCCACCCTGGGTGACCTATGGCAGGAGGGGGAGGCGTTGGGATTCCAGAGACTGATGGAGGAGACCGGGGTGCATAAAGGCCAACATATTACTTACTCCAGAATTATGAAGCGGGTGAGGGAAAGTTGGCCTGAAACAGTACTTGCAGAACAACTCGAGACCACCATAGAAATGACGTACGATGTCTCGGAGGGCAGGCACGAAATATCCAGGATATACGAGTTACTGAGCACAAAGGTAGGAAAGGAGTTGCTTCAATTAAGGCAGGACTGGGAGGAGGAGGTGGGAGAACCCATGACAGATGGACAATGGGAAAGGGCACAAAGGTACCACAAGAAGGTATCCCGGAATGCGAGACTCCAGCAGATCCAGCTATATGTCACCCACAGGGCATATTTGACCCCCGGCAGGATAGCTAGGTTCGGAGGCTCAGCAGTACAGAAATGTCCCAGGTGCAGGGAGGAGGGGGCTGGGTTACTGCACATGTTCTGGGCTTGTCCAGAAGTTAAAAGATTCTGGGTAGAACTGAAAACTAGATTGGCTAGCAGCGGGGTGAAGCTTGACGTTGGATCTGCTTGGGCATGCATGCTTGGGAGCTTTCCCAGACCATGTAACCTAAAACATATTAGCAAGATGAAGGACCTGGCTTATGTCCTGGCCAAGCGCAGAATCGCTATGTGTTGGAAAGCGGCCCACAGGCCTAGACTGGAGATGTGGTGGGCAGACCTCTTGAAATGGGCAGAGGCGGAGACTGCTGCATGGTACGAAGCAGTAACTAGAGGTGAGGAGGAGGAGGTGGGTCCCCTGATAGCCTGGAGGCAAATGGTGACTTTGATGGTGAAACTCAACCAGGCCGACCACATTGTAGATGACTCGCAGGAGATGATGAGAATAGAGACACCTGAGGCGGCTCATGCGGATGACACGGACACAAAGGCTCAAGTTAATAGGGAGGGAGAGGGGAGGACAGAAGTGAGCGTTGTATAATGTAGCGTTTTAACACTGATCACAAATGTCCGAACTGGTTGTAATGTTTGGTGTGTTTGTTGAAAAATAAAAAAATATTTCAAAAAAATGCGTCTTTGGGTGCAGTCAGCAATCATTTTGGTCAGACTATTTAAGTCCAGATACAAGAAGGAAACCAACCGATACCATCCATATTCTGACATGTCCATGGTCCCTTTGGAGATGACAATCATGGTTGCTTCTTACATTGAGGTAAGTATCTTGCACTTTTCGTAAAGACATAGTAGAGATTCATTAGATCAGGTGTAAGGATGTTCGAGGGATCTCTCATACAATTCAGACCTATAGACATCATGCCCAGCAGCGAAGCTTTTCTTAAGGCCTCCAATTGCATTTGTCACTCTTCATTCTTGAAATTGGGGAGGATAGTCTGACGTACGTTTCTGAGATAGCTTAAATTGATGCATGCACTTGAAAAAGCCATCTTACTGGAAGACCCTATCGGTAATTCAGTTAAACACAGCGTCTTGTAAAAGGCCCTTCACTCAATTTTGGATTGATCTGCGGTTAGCTCACCCTTTGCAGTTCCGATTGCTGCTATGTACCTCACCAACTGCTTCTTCCTGATCAGGTAAGCTAGCAACTTGCTTGCTTTGTTCCACCACTGACAAAACGTACATTCTAGAGCTCTGAGTCTTTGCTGGCTGTGAGCCTTTGCCGGCTTCTTCCCGTATTTCTGCACGAGGAACTTGAACATTTTATTTGTAATTTTATTATTTAAAGCGCTGACTTAGCTCAAGAGCAGAGGACCACTGTACAGAGTGTGGGTAGCCGGCATTTGGGCTGGCATCTTTTAACAGTAGCACAGTACAGCAAGGTCTGTGAATCAGTATGTGTGTCTATTGGAATTAGTCCTTGGTCAGGTGTTGTTGAAAGAGACATGGTTTGAGAGATTGCAAAATTGGAGAATTGTGCAGGCATTCAGAGTTGACACCGGGTTCGAGTTCCAGAGGGTGGGAGCAGGACAAGAGAAGGATTGTGTAGTGATCTACTTTTGTGCGGTGGCCGTGGCAGTGTTGTCGTCAGGATTAGTGACATCACAGCTGGAATTATGGGGAGTGTGAGGGTTCGTGGTGTTCTGAGGGGATGGTTGGTCCGGCAGTTGGAGTTAAACGTGGTAAAAATCTGCTTGTTTAAGGGTCTGGGGGTTACCAGTACTCTGTTCCCTGTTACATGTCTTCTAATTTTGTGAGTGTCATCCAATCCTGCGTGTGCTGGTGAACTAACTAGCATAAAATCTACACTTAAAAGTACCGTACCTGGCGGTTGTCATCTGTGCGACCCCACAACATTTTGGCAGCAAGTTGGCGTTGTCTCTTGGAGACTGCTGGTGGGGTGAGCAGAGGAACACAACAGGCACCGCCCTCACTCCCCGAAGTGGATTCCCACATTCCCCCACAACTAGAAGGCTGAACCTGGTAAACACAGACCCGGGGCTCACCGGAGGGTGTCAGTGGTGAGGAGGTCCTCTGTCTCTGTGTTAGGCGGAGGACACAGGAAGTCCGCGTTTGGCCTGAACAGGAGTGTAGGAAGAGCGGACTGCATGATGAAGGCAGTGTGCAAGTGCCTCGGAGGTGCAGGCTCACCGGGAGGCTAGCGAGTTGGTCTCATGTATTCTGAGGAAGGAGGTGGCCAATACCCAGCTTTGCCTTGGTGGTGATGGCTGGGCTTTCCCGGCTGGATATTGGTGCTGGGGTCGAGGGCCAGACATCTCTGGTGTCCACGCTGAGGTGGTGTGGGCAGGCAAGCCTTATGCGCAAGTGGTGAGGGCAAGAGAACAATGTGCACAAGTGGTGAGGATAGGAGAACTTTGCGCGCCGGAGGTCCTTCTCCCTACGATGTTCGGGCAGAAGTGATGACATCACTACCAGACATCAATAAGCGTTCATTCGCCAGTCACAGATGGCAGTGATTTGCGTGCGGTCGTCCTATGGTGTCCGGGGATCTGAAGAATACAGTTACAGCTTACGCGACTGGCATGAGTATTGACTCTGCCATGTGCCCAGGTTGCTGATGCAGACGGGCCCCAGGAAGGAGTGTGGAGTGTGTCTCCAGGAATATTGGTTTTCACCTGTAGTGTGTGAGAGGTGTTGGCGCGTTGCTGCCAGGATAAAGCATCTGGACTTTGACCTCTGCTTGTGGCTGAAGGTCCCTGCCAGGTCTGATTGTGGCTAGGGTTAGGGGGTACTGTTTGTCATGGGCCTTTATTTTTGTTGTTTTTCTTTGTCCTGTTGTGTCTGTGTGTTCGTTGTGTCCACGGGGGTGGGGGCTCAGGTTTAGTGTTCCCTGAGATGTTGCGGTCTGTTTCTGTTTAGGGTTTGAGACCATTGTGGCGTGTTTACTTTGTCTAATGTGGCCCCCGTTAGGGATGGGGATTTGCTTATTGGTGAAGTCTATAGTGAAATGTAACAGTTGGGGTTCCGGTGCATGGAATTGACTGTGGGCATGTTCTGTAAGGAAATGTAATGTCACTTTCTCTTACAGGTGTTTTTGGACTTGTTGGGTGGACTTTGGACACGGGGTGATGGCGTTTCTCACTAAAATGTCTGCAGGACTAGAGAAGGGTTTTGGTTTGTTTTCCCCTGCTCTTAACTTTTGGACGAACATGAGGGTGCATGGGTGCTCATTTTTAGTACATGTTGGTACATCATTCAGTATGTATGTGGGATCTTGCGGTTGCATCTTGATCATATCTTCTGAATCTTCTTCATATGTTGTGTCGTTATTCCAACTATGTTTTCCTTCCAGGTTTCCTCAGCTTAGTATGGGTGGGTAGGGTAGGTGTTTCAACACATTTTTGGTCGGGTTGCCGATGGTTCTCATCAGTGGTTCTTGGGATAATGTGGCCGGGTGGTGTGGAGGTTAATGGTTCTAGCACATTGGTGTGCCAAATTCCAGATGGTTCAGGGGTATATCCGTTTGTGTCTTTGTTTTGGCATTTGGGTCTTGGGGTTGGTTTTCCCTTACACGTTCCATTTTGTCAATGGGCTCGTGGCTTCGATGAAAGTATCGCGTCCGGTGCCTGGTGGTTCCAGCTTTTGGGGTGTGTTTCTGGTTTTGCACTGGGTTTTCATGTCAGACAGGGGTATTTTTATCTACCCTATTTGGCATGTCTGTTCTGCAGTAATGTCTTTTCACCTTTAGGTTCTGTTTTGAAGGTTACTGGTTGTTTTATTGGATGAGTCGCCCATAGGTTATGTTAGTTTGTGTCGTTTTGGTCACATGTGAGCAAGTTTGCATTTGGATGTGGCAGGTCTAGGTCTTTGGGAGTGGCAGTCTGAGGTGGAAGGTTGGTGGTTATGGTTGGTTTTGGGCTGTTGGTTTGCTGTTGGTTGTGCTCAGACGTGGCAGGTCTATGTCCTTGGGAGTGGAGGTCCCGGGCGGAGGGAGTTGTTTCC
This sequence comes from Ambystoma mexicanum, assembly GCF_040938575.1. NCBI lineage: Eukaryota > Metazoa > Chordata > Amphibia > Caudata > Ambystomatidae > Ambystoma > Ambystoma mexicanum. The sequence continues at coordinate 915,736,480 of NC_090926.1, read as the reverse complement.
TATAGTGTTCCTGTTGGGTTGTAGTGGCAGTTGGGTTGTAGTGGCAGTTTTCAGCACCCTTTTTGTCACTTCAGTGGGTTCAATTTATCTTCACTAATTTCTTGTCGGTAGGAAAAGTTGTGAGTTAATCAGTCTGGGTTCAGGTTTCAGGGTTTATTGTGGGGGCAGCTCACTTCAGCGCTACTCTATTCTTGCAAGCATTTCTACTATCTTTTTGGTAAAGGCACAGCTTTTGCGTGGGGGATGTATTGCTTCTCATGCCTTTGCTTTATTTATATATTTATTGGACATTTGTATGGAGCCTATACAGTAGTGTTTCCAGACGCCACAAGACAAGAAAGGGGGTTGGGGGGACAAAGAGACGGTTATATTGGCCTTGTGACCATTCTACCATGCAAGTGCATGACATGGTGATAAGTGCAACGGTGAAGAGGGTAGAGGGGGAAGGGCAAGAAACAGGGAATCCCGATGGGTGCGGGGGGGGGGGGCAAGTGCTCTTAGGCCAATGCGGCTAGTGCCAGGGGGAAAGAGGAGGGGGAAGTACAGAGGACAGGAGGACTGGGTTGGGATAGTCTGGAAAAGGGAGCCCAAGTGTAAGTGCTGACAACGGATGCTGGTCGAGACTGGTAGTAGGGTGGTCTGGTCCCTGTATGACTTAAGGGACCAGGCCCCAGTCACAGCATCAGGTGGAGAGTTTAGCACGTGAGGGGGAGAAGGACGGAAGAGGAGAAAAGGAAAGTCTTGAGAAGTTTCCAGAACTTCAGAAGATCCGGCTCAAGTCTGAGGGGGAGAGGGAGCCTGTTCCAGAGGGAGGTGCCAGCCGAGGAGAGGGATCGACTAGCCACTCTCAGCTTGGAGAAACCTTTGACATGCAGATAGTTGAAACAAGCAGACTGAAGGATTCTGGCTGGGTGGTATTTCTGGAGCGAAATACGGGACTTAGAGAGGTCCCAGGCCGCCATACAGCCTTGTGAATGATGCTAAGTGTTTTGAATTTGATCCTTGCAGTCACTGGGAGCCAGTGGAGAGATCTTGGGGCTGTAAAGAAGCAGTACCTGGGCTTGAGGCAAAGGAGAAGTCTTGCAGTCCTAGTCTGGATTAGTTGGAGGGAGTGAAGGGAGGAAAGAGGACGGTTGAGGAAGAGGTTGTTGCAGTAGTCAAGCCTAGTGATAACCAGGTCTCCGGAGACACCGAGCTTCTGGGGGGAAGGTAGAATGCCCCTTAGGCAATAAAGCTGAAAATGTGACTTCTTGGCAAGGTCTGTAATGTGTGGAGAGAAGGAGAGAGAGGAGTCAAAGATGATCCCAAGGTTTTTTGCCTCACAAGTGGGGGAGATGAGACAGGGAATCTGGCAGAGGATGAGGGGGAAACTGAGAGCAGGTGTCCCAATGAGAAGGATCTCTTTTTTGCTGGCATTGAGGCAGAGATCATTGGCAGAGCACCAATGCCTGTATTGCAGTCAGACAATCAGGTATAAGGCAGAAAGAGGAGGAAGGGTAAGGCAGCCGGAAAGAGCTGTGTGTTGTCTGCGTAACACTGGCAGTGAGGAGAGTAGGTGGACATCAGGCGGGCCAGAGGGGCCATGTAGATGTTGAAGAGCCATGGTGATAGGATAGAACCCTGAGTGACTTGTGAGAAACCTGAGGGTATTCTCCCAAGTAGTCCTCAGGAATCCTTTAGTCAGGTGGCCAGGGAAGGGCTGCCGCTCTCAGATCCCAACCCTACGGGTGGACGGGTGAGGATCTCTTGGGTAGGGGAATGCCCCAGGTGAGATGCTATATTGAGAAAGGGACGAGGAAGACAAGCTTCTTAAAGATTTTATAGGTTGCACCACCTCAACCTCCCTTCCAGCTAAATAATCTCCCTTCTCCGAAACCACTGATCCCTATGCATCGCATCTGGTAAACCCATCAAAAATCACAACTCCCAGAATCCTTGCTATCCTATCGGATATTCCCAATAATTCTTCTTCACATCCCACTGATAATTAATTCCCGAACATCCAGTCTACCTTGACAAACCATTACCGTTTTCATAATCCCTTTTTTTCAGTTCACGATCCCGGCTATCCCCGTTTGCTTCATAATCCCTACCAATCCCGTCTCTCTAATTATCACTTTCCGAACTCCCAGTCGAATGTGACCAACAACTACAGTTCCCACAAACCCTCTTACTCATTTCACAAATCCTGCAAAAACCACCCTTCCAAGATCACCACAAATCCCTCTAGCACGAGGGTTATAATCCCATACGTTTCCAGGCAGCATCAGTTCCAGGCAGAGCAGAGCTGTCCACGTCGTTGTGCTACAGGAAGTAGCTTTTCATACAGACCATACCGCGGAGCGGTGTAGCGGAGCTGCGTGGCTGAGGTGTGTGGCAGTTCCAGGCAGAGCAGAGCTGTCCACGTCGTTGTGCTACAGGAAGTAGCTTTTCATACACACCATACCGCGGAGCGGTGTAGCGGAGCTGCGTGGCTGAGGTGTGTGGCAGTCTGCCGCAGTCCGCTGCAAACGCGCAGTAAACGCACTCCAATGGAACCGGAGGTGCGTCCAACAAACGCCGACACGGAGGGGAGGAGAAGGCAAAAAACTACGACGGCGACCATCGCACCCATTGAGCCGGGCGGTGCAACACGCAGGAGAAGGAAGTCGGCCTCCATACTGAAAGGACTGGGGGGGGGTGCATTCCATCAGGGGATACCTTACCCCCTGTGCTAATCAGACTCTGCTTGGCGCCAAAACTGCGACATTACAATCGCAGGGGGAGAGGGGAGAGAAGGACACTTGCATCCCACTCATCCCATCTGAGTCACTGGATGCGGTAAATACTGCAAATTTAAATCTACCAGCCCAACGCGATCAGACCCACCTCTCAGAAACTTGCCAGCCCAATGACCTGCAGCCCGCAAATGCGCGGGACCAGGGAAGGGGAGGGCAACAGGTAACAGGGCAAAGGCACGCAGAACTATCACAAGGACTGAGACAGGAACAGGGACAGGAGCCGGGGGTTGAACGAGCTGACATTTTTCCACACACAGACTCAAACCTAAAAGATGTCCCGTACCCCAGAATGGGAGGAGCAATGTCAACCAATTCACCAACTGTATTAGACAAGACTTTGGGTCCAACTAACACTATGCGTATCCAAGCAATGTTCCATGAGGACGAACAAAGAACTAATAACAACCTCAAGCTGGGGGATAACGCTAGTGTTACTATCTGCGACTCCATCGAGATAGAAATCGAACAAAAAGGACTGCCAAATGCATATAACGCAGAGATGATTTCAGAATCAGACAAAGAGAACGTTGAGAGCAATATCTCATCGGACGAGGACTCGGAGGGCTCCAACAAAGAAACTGACGCGGAACAGGAAAAATTACTAGGAGGAATGGCGAAAACTAAAGAAAGACCTAAAATGAATACCACTTCAAACCCAGGGCTCCAAAATCAAAAAAAAAGGGGAGACGAGGAATCAGCTAAATTGATCCAACAGGGGCTACGGACACCAAGGAAAGAGCTCAAAAAACCAGGACGACGGCCACGAGGACGTTATAATACACCTTCGTCCCAGCTACTAAAAGTTTTTCTTACTCAGCAACCGAAAAGAAAACCGAGTATAGAGACCGAGATCTCGGATGCAGAAATGCTTGAAATCGCGGCTGATTCTCAGCCTGCCCATAAACAAAGAAGAACGGATCTAGATATAAGGCCGACAGACAAAAACGAGCTTGTGGAACAATCTCAACCTCACAGGGCTCAGTCAGTAAGAAAAACACCCGGCCCAGACCCTGATAACCTAACTGAAACAATCACCCCGAAGAACCAAACAAGGACTACCGGTGTCCTAAACATAATCAATTTGGACAGTATCCGATCTACAAGTCCTCCAAGGAAAAGACCCGCGCCCACCGAAGAGACAACAATCCATGAAGAAGGACAGGATGAGGAGGTCAGGGAAGTGAAATCTCCAAATAATTCAATGGATGTAACACTGTTAGATCCCCAAAATAAAGAAGACAGATGGCCCGGGACTAAGCCCAACTTAACAAAGATCCAAGAAAAGGACCATCCAAACGTCAAACAAGGGCGGCAGGGTGTCGATAGCAAAACCTATGAGAATGAGAGGGCGACTTTTAGAAAAGGGGGAACCCCAGATAGACCGCTGGGGGCGATTGGATTAAGTCCCGCACTGGAACTTCGAACATCGCCAAAAAGACCGGAAAAATTGCTTACCCCCCCAAAAAAGAGACGCCTTAGTGAAATTGCAGCCTCACTACAAAAAGACTCGCCCAATAAGAAGCCGGATATGATTGCTATTATGTCAGCCATGACCGTAGTTCTAGCACCTTTCTGCAAACTATACGAAGCAATCAAGGAAAATGTACAAAACAATACAGCAATCTTATCGAATGCGATGGACAAACTTACCCTCATAGAGACTCGCCTCTCGCCAATAAATCAAAAAACTCCTAACCTGGATAACACCTTTGACTCCAAACGCAACACGATACCATCATTAAGCGACCCCACATGTACACTGTTCACAAAAAAGGGATCAAACCCAGGGATTTCACAAGAAGTTGAGAACCAAAAAACACAGTGGGAAAAAAAAATTGAAGCCCTGGAAAGAAAGATCGAAAAGCTTGAAATGCTAAATAAACACCTTGAGACTCCACTATTGAATACTGCTACTGTGTGGGGTGAAAGGGGAGATCTTCATAAAAATCACGAACCCATCACGTTGCTCTTAAACTCAAAACAACAGAAACAAGGGCCCAATGGGGCTAAGCCAACAAAACCACAGTTACCAGAAAAAGAGCGGAGAAACATGAAATCTAACTCACAAAAGCAAACTCTGACTTCAATGGAAATGACCACCGTATTGCCGATAAAGAGCCCTACGAAACTACAACAAGAGATTAAAATCCGAGAATCCACAAGAGGCTCCCCAAGATCACCGAACACAATGGAAGAGTTCCTACAATGTGCAGAGGCAATGAACATCTCAATCTATTTTGATGATGGTTCAAATATAATATCGGATTCACCTATAAAAGAGGCCCAAATAAAGAAACTAACAAGCAAGGCTGATACCACTTCCCGGAACGCGAAAGCGTCGGATGGGGGTCCCAACAAAAGGGAGACTAGAGCATCCTCCGAGAACCTGGACCAAAGAGCAAATGAACCAATGACATATAGTCAGGCGCTCAGATTAAGAACCAGCCCACGGACAACGAGAAAGAGAAAAGAGGAGACGCAGAGAACTCCAAATCGACAAACCGATTATGAAGAAATCAATGTCCGGGAAAACACCTCAACTAAACCAAATAAGACTATTCGAGTCTTTAAACTGGAACAAATTCGACCAGAGAGATACTCACTCATCTTAAATAGATCGTCAATACTACAAATCATAAAGAAAGTTAAAACGTTGAAAAGAATTACTTCGGACGATCTGATATTAGTGGAACCCTATCACAGGGAAAAAAAAGCAAAAGCTTTCATTCACCTAAAAGCAGAGACCGTTGCTTATATCAACGAATCAGCATATCAAGAGCTGCACCAAATGGGGTTTCACTTGTGGGAAATAAAAAGTAGCACATACAGCCGAGACATCAAGGAGGACAAGACACAAACACACAACAGCCAGTATCCCTTCAGATCCCGATTTGACAATCGAAACTGGGCTCAGAAAACTCCCCGCTCGCAAAACGTTCGAGCACATCTTGACCACCGAAGATTTCTAGATAGAGATCGAAGAGACCAATCGCCAATCAAAGAAAGAACAAGGACTCACCCAACAGGTTATAAGAACATACAAGAAAAAACGGGACACTCCAGACAACCAGAAAAAAGGTTAAAAGAACAAGAAACTCCTACCCCTCCGCGAAGTAACTACAACAAGAAAGCCTCGGGGGAAGACACACACACCCGTCAATCCTCCACAGAAAAAGGAGAGTCAGAATCGCAAAGAAGGGGACCATGGAACTGGATCTCATCAAGATGGACAAAAAAACAAGCAAAATAGCAATCATTGAGGGTGGGGGTCCGTGCAAACAACTCCAAAGATACAACACTCGACCACCCCACAGCGACCTCTTTTTCTCTTGCCTCTTGGAACACGAGAGGCCATATGCATTTGACAATGGTAGGAGACGTCAATCTAAATCAATTCGACATAATATGTTTACAAGAAACGTGGCTCTCAATACTACCAAGTCTGGATGGGTACTCGGTCGCAATCTCTCCGGCAGTAAAAGGCCTATTCGGCCGGCCGTCATCAGGATTGTTAACTGCCATAAAATCTAGCTCGGGCCTAACAGAACCCAAAATCTGGAAACAATCCTACGAAACACTGGTAACGCTGACTTCCCACTCCCACAGAAAGGCTAAGATGGAAAATGTTTTCCAAAAGACTGTAGCAATACTCAACTGCTACTGGAATCCACAAAGAATGTCCATCAAAACTTTCTGCGACAATATGACTATGGTGATCTATCATCTATATGCAGAATTTGAAAAAATTGAAATCATAGTCTGTGGTGACTTTAATGCCAAATGCATTCAAGTAACGAAGGATCAAGCTTGCTCTAAATCGCAGCGACAGTGGGAAGACGCCGCCTCTAAAAGAGGAAAGGCATGGAACAAGGTCATGACATCGCGACACATTCAAAATGTGGCGACGCTTTTCCCTTCCCAAAATAATATTCTAACATGGGAACGCAGGAGCTCCAAAGCAACATTAGACCACATTTTTGTATCGTCTGGCCTTATCCAAGATTTAAAAAGCTTTCAAGTCCAGAAAACGGTGAATAGTGACCACAACTTATTGAGAGCGGATTGGGACATTCCCCACATTAAACCTAAAACATATGACTGGGAGACAGAAATAAACAGACAACAAACGCGACTCAGACTGACTGAACGCGATATTGACAAAATTAAAAGTTCTTGGGACCAAAGCCTCAACAAAATCGGCAATAAAGACACTGAGGAAAGACCTAATTACTTGCCGCTATTACTTCCCTTTCACAAGAAAAACGCAAATGGAACTAAGAAGATAACAAATAATATGCACACCTATAATAAAGAGCTGGTACAAAAAAGACAGATTGTCCGCAGATTACTAAGATGTGCGAAGAAAACAAACAATACAGAAGACTGGACTAGTTGGCAACTGGAAGCAAAAAAGTATAAAACCTGGCTTAAACAGAACAGGGCCAGTCGCTACCAAAACGATGCCGAACAGATGATGTCTGCACTACAATCAAAAAAATCTAGTCAACTCTGGTCATTGATAAAAGACAACAACTGTGCCAAGAGTTTGACTTTTACAAATGTAGTCCCAGAGGAAACCTGGATTCAATACTATACGACCCAATTCAAAAGCCCCCCAGAAAACTCGAATGGGGTTACCCTACTCCCAGACACTGTTTGGGTCGACTTATCAAATCCGGAAGACATCGAAACGGCCATCGGAAAACTAAAAACCTCCAGAGCCCCAGGTCCCGATGGCCTGACCAATGTAGACTTAAAGATCTCCCCCCCTAAATGGGCCGCGGTAATCAGCGACATCTTTGACATCTGTGGCCGAACGAAGAAGATCCCAGAATCCTGGCAAAGAACCGTCATCGTTCCAATTTATAAAAAAGGACCAAGGCAGGACCCGGCCAGCTACAGACCCATAGCGTTGCTAGATATCCTGAGTAAATTATATGCCACTCGCCTTTTGGCCCATTTTCGGATCTGGGAGAAAAACAGCGAGGCCAATGACCACTTCCAAACGGGCTTTCAGAAACATGGTGCCACGACCATCAACCTTTTCACTTTGAACATCTTGAAAGCCAAAGTGAAAGAAGGAGCACCCAAAGTCTACCTGGCTTTCGTGGACCTCTCGAAAGCCTTTGACAAGATCGACAGAGCCAGGCTATGGGCAAAGCTGCAAAGCTGGAAATGCCCGATGAAAATATTAGAGCCCATTATGGCACTTAACACGGATATAAAGATGAGAGTAAGACTCAATCAACAGGGGGATCTGTCAGAAGAAATACCTGTGAACAGAGGAGTGAAGCAGGGCTGCCCGTTCGCGCCAGCGCTTTTTATCGCCTTTTTAGGCGACTATCAGCACTCTGAAACAAAGATCCGAGCATTCCCTCCAAAAGTTGGGAAAGTCAAGATCCCTCGTCTACTGTACGCGGACGATATTACCATCATTGATCAAACCAAAGTGGGTCTCCAACGCAAACTATCTAACCTGCAAAACTACATGGCGGACAATTTGCTAGAAACAAACAAATCCAAAACAAAAATCTTGGTATTGGAGAAACTGAAGGCAAAGGGAACTTCTAAGCCCAATATTTACCTTGACAATGAACACATCGAAGTGGTCACCAACTTTAAATACCTGGGGACACAACTGGACACTTCCAAAACAGACCTTAGTTTTCAAACTCAACTGTGGGCAAAAGTAAAATGCCTAACGGCTCAAATAAGGGTGATCGACCGTAAGTTCGGAAAGTTCTCCCTGTTACCAGCCATCCTGTTCTATAAAACGAAAGTAGTCCCATCTCTGACATATGGAGCAGAAGCTTCGCTGTATCTTCCTCCGCAAATCTGGAACAAATTGGAAGGATATGTGTGGAAAACGTTGCTGGGTCTCCCCAAGTCTACTGCAATAGCTGCCATCAGAAGGGAACTAGGACTGGTTTCTCTAACATCCTTGGTAAACCAAAGTGCGATGCGCTTATATAGTAAAATCATCTCTGCGGATACTTTACCGATTCTGAACATTATTCACGCAGAAATTTCAACTGGCAATTGTCTCGCACTAAAAAACTGGGTCAACAGGAGACTAGAAGATCTTGAAATGATCAAATGTTCCCAGACGGAGCTAAAGGAAAACCCAGATCGTATCAAAACTAAAATGGAAGACATGGATTGGATTACCACAATAGAGCAGGCATCTAACAACAAACTATTGAGTCATCTACCACCCTCTTTTAACAAGCTGAAAAAACCCCTAAGTTACTGTGCTAAATTTCCGGAAAAAAAAACGTGATTATGAGAGCCCGCTTTAACCTGCTACCAACCAGAGAGATATTGGCCCTCAGAAATCAGGGTTCTGTAACACACTGTCGTCTCTGTAAAAGCCCAAACACAACTGAAACACTAAAACATCTGATAATGGATTGCATCGCCATTAATGACATAAGAAATGTCTATCTACTCCCTTTGTCTGAGAGATTGTGGTTTTTGCAGAAAAACGACATATGGAATAGACTAATCTCCGGGGAGAGTACCAAATGGTCTCAGGCACTATCTAAACTGATCGATTTAGTCTTTGCAAAAATCATGCAGACTAATGCCAATGAGTCCGGTGAAACCACCTCCGCATTGGCCTGAACAATGGCGGAATGCTTACCTTTTCTTCTTTTCCTCTCTCTTCTCTTCTTTTCTTCTGCTGATCCCTGAAGAGTTTCGCCCTGGTCGGATCTGTTACTGTTTTCGTTGACAAAACTCAGTTTTAACTGTGTAAAGTTCAATAAAAAAAAAAAAAAAAAAAAAAATAATAATCCCATACAACACTTCTTCCTCTCTATATCCGGTAGGATACCCTGACCCACTCTTCCGACCCAAACTCTTTTCAGCATCACGGAAAATAACGGACTAACATTCAAGCAGTTCACCTGACATGTCCCAATGCAAGGGTCAGGCAAAGTTAGGCAATTGACCAGAATCTCACACACACACACACACCTAGTGCCCCTTTCCTTTCCCCACAGGGATAAAAGGTGGAGCACAAGAGCAAAGTACAAGCAAGGCAGATGGCACAACAAGATGGCTATACAGGCACAGCAGTGCAAGAGGAGGAGAAAGGCGGCAAATATCAAGAGGCTGACGAGAAGAGATGCAACCTTGTCCTTTCCGATCCAAACCTCAGCGGAAGGAATCGAAAGACCGCAGACAGTAGCTCAAGTGTGTTGCAGCCAATGTCAACGGTACATAGAGCGTGCGTACGCTGATAAGCATGACTGAGGGAAGACGCCTGCTACCGTGGTACTGGCCTTGACTCCAGACATTCTAAAAAGCCAAGCATTTCATCACAGCCAGTGATTCAAGGGGAGAACCGATCAGATCCGACTGTCAAAGGAAAGCCACAAAGTAGCAATTTAAGGGAAGTTCAAAGAACTGTTAAAAAAGGGAAGACCAGTTGCAGAAGGATCCGGCACCATGTGGGTGCTTACTCGAGAGACTCTGGTCAATCTTGTGTTTGTTGAAACTGCTGATACCAGAAGGCCTTGGGAAGGCCATGAAGGAACGGTTGAGGTGGTCATACAGGGGTCTAGCCAAAGCCTCTTTGCAGTCGAAAGTCTTTGACCGGCAACCCAGTAAAATCTACGGGAGAATAATCCGGATCAGTGAGAAATAAGACAGAACTGTATGTGTGACAAGAGTGAACCCGATGGAGGGAAGTCAACAGTTCATTGTTTAAAAGACAATACGATTTGTGAATGGAAACAAGGATACTAAATCGAAGCAAACCGTCGAGAAGGGGTCTGAGCCCAGCAGAGGGGGAGCCCAGGATGAAAAGTCACCACCCAAAGACTGGTGAATGTAAAAGGAGAAAATGAGTGAACAAGAGCCATAGTGAACCCAGCAGAAGGGTGGCTGAGAATCTAGAGGGTTCTGAGCTCGTAGAGGGGGACCCAAGTGGTGAGCCATTTCCACCCCAACTACGGCATGAAAGGAACTTTTTTGGTTTGTAATTTTCCGACCCTCGAAAGCAAGAGACTTAAGTGAAAATAGACTTGACTATCGAGGCTCCTGATGGCTAAGAACGGAATTGCCATTTCTTGCTGGGAAAGCTCAAGAGAGTGCTCTGCTCAGAGGTTCCACCTTGTCCCGTGCTCAAAACGTGGAGACGGTAAACCCTGGTTACTGCAGCCTGACTTCTCATTTAAGAACACTTCTTTCTTTCTTATGAACCCTATCCCACACTCTTTTTGTATGTAGTTGTAAGGTTTGGCAATAGTTTTTTTTTATATATAGGCCTTTTTGATTTGACAAGACGCCACAAGGACTGCCTTATTTTTCAATGTGTAATTGTTTATTAATTTATAGTGCGTGCCGGGCCCGTGGGTATGTGGGCGCAGATCAGGATACATGGTTACATATGACAGTAAAAATAAATATGAAATACAGAATATATACAGTGTGCAGTTAAAGTACAGTTAAAGCAGGCAAATGTGTCTTTGAAGAACATATATATACTAGATACATTACTAAAAGACTTTCATATTTGGGTGAATTCGGGAGATGGAAGTACCAGAAAACATAATATGGGTCAGCAGTCTATGGAATGCAGTCACTTCTTGGCATTAGATTTGAGACAATGGAAAGGGGCATATGGCTCTTAATGAGTCAGGGATAGAGTTCCATAGTTCCACGGCCTGCACTGGAAAGCTAGCAACTCTTTTTTTTAGCTTGAATTTAGGTATTCTGAGGTTGTTGGCTTGTGCTTTTCTGATGGAGCGTGTTAAGGTGTGCTTGGAGAATCTGCTCGTGAGGTAGATGGGAGCCATGTGGGACAGGCATTTATGAGTGAGGTTGAGTGATTTAAGCTTGATTCGGTCTGTAATGGAGAGCCAGTTGGGGGTCACGTCTTACATGAGATGTGTTGGTATTTGGGTATGCCTAGGGCCGCTCTTAAGGGATTGTTCTGGATTGTTTTTAATTTAGTGGTGCTACGTTTGGTGGTGCCTAAGTATAAGACATTACAGTAGTCTACTTTGGCGAGGATTAAGGCTCTTGCAACTGATGCAGTTTGTCGTGGACTTGCCCCATCTTAGATTAAGGTTTAGATTTATTTCTAGCCTGCAAATTCAGTTTAATAAACACCCTTGAACTGTGATCACTTGTGTCTGTCTTTACTATTGCCACCATTGTCTCGGGAGGATAGCTCAGCGGCAACCTGCTCGTCTTGCAAGCAAGATGACATGGAGCAACACAGATTCGATCCCCTGGTCCGCGCTTAGAAACCTCTGGGTAATAAGCACGTTATAAATAACCAATCATATCATGAGTTCCTTACAGAAGCCACAGGTAGAAAGTGAGGTGGAGGAGAGAAAAGGACCCATTTGAACTTTTTGAACTTGGGAGGGTCGGTTAGAGAGGAAAGAGGTAAGCCGCCCCAGTACCATGTTTGTGATGCCTAGGCTATCAAAGAGACACTTTATGAGGATGGAGTGGTTGACAGTGTCAAATAAAGAGGAGAGATTGAGAAGAATCAGAACAGAAGGAGAGAGAGTCCAGATTAGAGAGTAGGTCTACTCGGGTATTCAGGAGAGCAGTTTCAGTGCCTCTGGCTGCCCTGAAACCGGACTGGTGGTCATGGAGATAGTCCGCCATTTTGGTGTGGAGGGTCAGTTGGCGGATGCCCAGCTTCTCCATGAGTTTGCCCAAGAAAGTGGTGGTAGAGACAGGTCGATAGTTAGCCAGGCAAGAGGGGTCAGCAGGCGTCTTTTTTTAGGAGAGGTTGCTCAAGGGAGTGCTTGAGGGGTTGAGGGAAGGAGCCTGTGGCAAAAGAGTGGTTGCAGAATTCAGCCAAGGCAGGGGTGAGAGTGTCAATGTTGTCATTGATGGTTCTGGAGAAGCATGGTACCACCCGTTTAGAGAAGGCTTTCATGGAGCGGCCCACGCTAGAGATCTCATCTGGTGCAATGACAAAGAGGGAGGAGAGAATGTGGGGAGGGGTAAGCGAGGTCTGAGGAGGGAGCAGATGACAGTGAGAACAGGACGTCAAGAGTTTTAGGGGAAATGTGGGAGGACAGTGCAGAGCATAAGGCCTGGGAGGTAGGAGGAGAAAAGGAGACTGCGGTAGCATTGGTGAGTTCCTTGCAGATTTGAAAGAGTTAAGCCGTGTTTGTGGCTCCACAGATGCAAGCTTGGACATGGGCTCTTTTCTTGGAGCAAATGGAAATACAGTATTACCTTTGGAGTAGGCAGCAGGCCAGTTTGTCACGGGATGAGCTAGATGTCTGCCGCTTTACACTTTAGTTTCAAGGCGGCTAAGTCAGAGTCACACCAAGAGTTGCATTTGGGGGCGGGGTTCACGCAGATCCTCATGACAGGGGCAGGGCGTTAGTGATAGAGAGATGGAGGTTAGTTAGGACAGAGTCAGGAGAAGAGTCCAAAGAAGGGGATAGGGGAGGGATAAAGGAGGAAGCAAAGGCAGCAACAGACACAAACTTCATCAACCGAATGACGGAGAATGAGACTGGCAGTGTTGGGGAAGCAGACTGGGGACAGGGGAGGTCAAGGAAGGAAGAGAGGAGAAAGTGGTCGGACCAGGAGAGAGGGGTAGTAAAGAGGGTCGGAAAGAGGGATGTCTGTCGAGATTATGGCAAGGGTGTGCCCTGCAGAGTGGGTTGGGCCAGAGGGGAGGATAGTGAGGGAGAGTGTTGCAGAGGTCACGGAAGAGAGCAGTGGCCACATCAGGGGAGTTGAGATGGATGTTGAAATCCAAAAGGGAGATGAGTTTGGGGGAGGAGGCAAGAAGAGAGGAGGTGGGAGGAAGAACGGGGCGGGGGGATCTGTAGATGTTAGCGAGAGTCACAGAGAAGGAAGGGGAGAGCAACAGCCTGCAGACTAGGCTTTCAAAGGAAGAGTAGGCTTGAGTGGGCATGATTGATGCAGGAACCCACTCGGGGAAGATCAGAGCCACCCCACGACAAGCCCTTGAGCGTCTGGGGTTAGGTATGATTTTGTAGCCATCAGGAAGAAGGGTGGCAAAAGCAGTGATGGAGCTGGCCTTGAACCGTGTCTCAGTGAGGGCGAGGATGTCAAGGTCTTTAAGGAGGCGACAGATGACCGAGGAGTGTTTAATGGCAGAGCAAGAATAACCAGGTCACTCACTGTAGTGACCACCTTACGCCTAGTCCATAGTCCCCTTTCCTCCATACTTATGGGACATTCCTCCGTCCTGTGGGACGGGACTGGAGCACTTGGTAAAATCATCAAAATTTTCCAAACATTTAGTCCTTCCTCGCTTTCTATGTGGGGTACTGCACGTGGCCGTAACCCTGCCCATCTTAGCTCCGCCCCGCGCATCGCCCTCAGTCCTTTTCTATCGCCAGGTCAGAGACCTTTAAGCAACAACAGAGGAACCTTACTAGAGGCGACGGCGGGGGGCGTATGGAGGAAAGGGGACTATGGACTAGGAGTAAGGTGGTCACTACGGTGAGTAACCTGGTTATACTCCTATGCCCTGTCGCCTTTCCTCCATACTTATGGGAGATTCCCAAGCATTCCTTACAGGAACTACGGGTGGATGGAAAACCCCTTACTGAAACAGGTTCTTCAGCACAGCCTGGCCAAACTGAGCATCAGATCTGGAGCTCAGGTCAAGACAATAATGTTTACAAAAAGCCGATGGGGAGGCTCATGTAGCCGCTTTTGCGATGGTCTCCCAGGGGACATACTTCTGAAAGGCAAGTGCAGCTGCCTTGCCCCGCACCAGTTGTGCATGGCTACCTTTAGGAGGCTGCAACCCTTGGACAGTGTAAGACTGCGTAATGCAAGCAGCAATCCTTCTGGAGATAGTCGCCTTAGAGGCCTGCCTACCTTGTGGATTACCAAAGGTCACCAATAGTTGAGAAGAGCTCCTAAATTCCGATGTTCTGTCTATATAGAACTTAAGAGTCCTAACATCCAAACAATGCAGAACTCTTTCCGCTTCTGAAGCAGGGTTCGGAAAGTCCGGCAGGGAGATTGACTGATTCAGATGGAAGTCAGAGACCACCTTTGACAGGAAAGAAGGATTTGTCCGTAGGACCACCTTATCCTTGTGGAAAACCAAGAAGGGATGCTCCACCGACAAAGCTTGGAGCTCACTCTCACGCCTTGCTGAAATAACGGCAACCAAAAAAGACACCTTCCACGAAAGGTGCTTAAGGTCCACCGTGGCCATTGGTTCGAACGGTTTATGGCACAACGCCGTAAGGGTCACATTCAGATCCCACGTCGGGTGGGGTTTTCGAACCGGGGGATAAAGGCGTGTCAAACCCGCAAAATGTCTCCTTATCACTGGATTAGACAGAATAAGAGCATTGGTCTGTGGATAGGTAGGCGGCTACCACCGAACGATAAGTTCGGCAAGACAGAACGTGAATGCCCGACTCTGCTAGGTGGGATACGAAGGACAGCACAGTGTCAATCGTAGCCTCCCTTGGGTCCAGCTGCTTGTCTAAGGACCAATGACAGAACCTAAGCCATTTGCTTCTATACTGAGACCTCGTCGAGGGCTTCCTGGCTGCCTGGATAATGCGCATGTTATCAGCAGACAGGTTGAGATGTTCTAAGGACCTGAACTAAGGCACCATGCCCCCAAGCTGAAAGATTGTGGGGATGGGTGCCACAGCTGTTGATCCCACTGGTGAAGCAGATCGGGACTCATCGGTAACCAGATCGGTGCACACACCGACAGGTGTTGAAGTGCTGAGAACCAGAACCTGTGGCCACCACGGGGCTATGAGCAGAAGCAAACAGTTCACTGTGTTTTTCAGCTTGCAAATCATCCGATTAATCAGAGGCAGGAAAGCATAGCCCCTCTTGTTGTGCCAAGGAATCTGGAGAGCGGATGCTCCCAGAGAGGATGCCCACTGAGAGGAGGCTCCCAGGCCATTTCTGGAGGCATACAGAGGAAGTTTCTTGTTTGCCACTGTTGCGAAGAGATCCACCTCCGGAGTGCCCCAACGCAGGAAAATCCATGAGAGGATCTCCGCCTTCAGTTCCCATTCGTAGCTGACCATTGTTCGCTGACTGAGGGCATCTGCCGTAAAGTTCAGCTGGCCCAGGATGTGTACTGCTACCAACAAGACACCATGACGAACCGCCCACTCCCAAATCTGGATGGACAGGTCCACAAGAGGGGGAGACTTGGTGCCCCCTTGCTTGTTGATGTAATACATTGACACCACATTGGCCGTGCGGATACAGACCACTTTTTTGGCTATGACCGGTCTGAACGCCTAGAGCGCTAGGAAAATCGCCAGAAGCTCCAGATGATTTATGTGAAGGAACTTGTCCTGAGGCGACCAAAGGTCTGAGACCTGAAGATCATCCAACGTCGCACCCCACCCCAGAAGGGAGGAGTCTGTTGTGACCGTTACCATCGGGGCTGGGTCCTGAAAACCCACACCCACCGACAGGTTGCAGAGAGACGACCACCACTCCAGGTCCGCTCTCATGGAAGCCGGAATCAATATCAACTTGGAGTGCGGATCCACAGCCCGACGCCAAGAACTCTGAAAAGTCATCTGAGTCCACCTGATCTTGAGACGAACGAGAGGTAGAGCTAAAACACATGAGGCCATGAGGCCCAGAAGCCTCTGGAACCACCAGGCTGACATGCTCTCCGACTGCACAAACATCTGATACGTGGCCAACAGATCTGCCATTCTGTCCCCCATCAGGTAAACTCTGCAGTCGATCATGTTCCAGCGAAAACCCAGGAAAATCAAGTCCTGAGACACGGTCATGGAAGATTTCCGCCAGTTCACCGACAGCCCGAGATGGAACAGGAGCTGGAGGAGAGACTTTAGATTGCACGCGGCTTTGAGCGGAAAGGGCTGCGTAAGAGCCAATCGTCTAAATACGGATACACATGGATACCCTGCAGACGAAGATAAGCTGGAATCACCAACATCATCTTCGTAAAGACATGCGGTGCCGAGCTGAGCAAAAAAGGAAGCACTCTGAACTGGAAATGCTCCTCTCCCACAGAGAAACAGAGGTATCTCTGGTGTGGATATCAAATCAGTATATGCATGTACGCATCTTGAAGGTCCACCATGCTGAGCCAATTGCCCATCTGCAAAGAGGACTTTATCTGGCCAGGCGTGATCATCTTGAATTTCTCTTGGGGTAGGAAAAGATTGAACTGGGAAAGGTCTAAGATGGTGCGCAGCCCAGCCTGGTTGGGTTTGGCCACTGTAAACAGCCGGGAGTAGAAGCACTCCCCTTGCTCCCCTAGGGGAACGGGTTCCACTGCTATGAGGTCCAGCAACCTCTGAATCTCGGCTTTGAGGGAGGGCGACCCTGACTGCTGGAAAGGAGTATTGATGGGTGGGGTAGGGGGTAAGGGTAAGCAAAGACCACCCAAGCCACTGACAAGACCCACCGGTCGTCAGTGATGGTCTGCCATGCGTCCCAATGAGACGCAATGCGTCCACCCACTGTGGTCTCGTGCGAGCGTGGAGAAACCTCATTTGGCAGGTTTTTCGGTGGTGTTACCACCTGAACCTGAGGAGGAGGCTGAGGAGCGGGAGAAAAACCGAGTCCATTCCGGTGGGAATTTCCCAAAGGGGTGTCCGCTCTGCAGGATTTTCGATCTAGAAACGCCCTGAAACCAGAGGAGGGGCGGGCTTGTGATAACGGTCTCTACGTCCTAAAAGGCATTTTCACCAGGACGGACAAGGACTTGGCGGTCTGGGTGCTATCCTTTGTTTTGGTCAGCTCCACATCCGTTTAGGAATGAAAAAGCTCCCTGCCGTCAAACGGCAGGTCCAAAACCCTGCCCTGCACCTCTTTGGAGAACTTGGTGGCGTGTAGCAAAGCCTACCGAGAGGTATCAACTCCGAGCATAAGGCCCCGGGCCAAAGTGTTAACGTGATGAACCACGGCCTCCAGTAGATCCTGGGCCAGGACCCTGGCATCCGAAAGTCCCGCCTTAAAGTCCTCCAGTTTCTCGACAGGAATGAGCTCCTCGAACTCCGACAGACCTTTCCACATCTTCATATTCGACCACGCTAACACCAGTTCTGCGTTAGCCTGCTGTAGCTGCAGGGCCGAGTTAGCAAAAATCTTTCTCCCAAGAGAGTCGAGGAGCTTGTCCTCTCTCCCCAGGACCTGAGTAGACGTCGTAGAAGAGGATGCTACAGGCCTGGACTGCAAGGTGGCCGCAGCCACCACCGTGGAAGAGGGGAGCGGACATGATGCTAGGGCCACCCTCTTTGGAAGAATGCAGCCTTTAAAACGCGTCAATTTTCTTATTGACGAACAGTCCAGAGTGTGGCTTCTCCCAGACTCTACGGACCTCGGTCAAAAGGTCCTTCTGCAAGAATAGAGCGGTACGCTCCGAAGGAGACAAGGTGAACACCCCCGAAAGCAAACCCTCCTGCGGAGCGGGTGCCTCAGGTACTGGGACAGCAAACAGACATGTCCAGTACCCGGTCATGAAAGGCTCTAATAGAGCAGGGCTGGTCTTCGCTGTCCTGATTGCCCGGCGCGTCATCCGACAGTTCAGGGTCTTGCTGAATCACATCGGGCGCCACAACAACCTTGTCCACTGGGGACAACGGCGGCAAGGGCAGAACGGTAGGGGGAGGCCCCATAGGCAAAGGAGGAGCCGGTGGAACCACTGGAGGCGCAGGTGGAACTGCCAGCGCAGGCGGGCATATCTCCCTAAACAGACCCTTGAAATATTCTCTCATGGGGTCAGAACGCATAAGTACTTGAAACTTGCCGAAAAAGGCATCCTCCGGCGATGGCTTTGGGGCGGCCGGAGGAGGCCTCTCATGAGGAGGATAATTCCAGGGATGCAGGGGAGAGGGTTGCCAAGAAGGCCCATCCCCAGAAGTGTCCACAAAAATCAAGGGTCCTGAACCCGCAGGCAGCGAGACATTGTGCGGAAGGGGCATCCGGGCGTTCCAGTCAAACTGGATGAAACGGATGTGCACAAGGAAACCGATGTTCACCTATGGAACCAATCCCTACACCGGAGGCCGATGGCGTAGTGGTAAAGGATGTATCCAAAATAGCCGCCGTGGTCTTGGCGGGAACGGTCGCCATTTTGTCGGCACCTGAGGAGAACTGTGACACGTGTAGAAGTGAGGCAGGGGTCCCCACAGGTGGGTCAGGGGTCTTCATTTTAGCCTTTACACAAGGAACCTCGGCTGAGCCAGTACTGTGCGGCCTGGGATGTTTCTGCGACATGCCAATAGCCAAACTAGCCTTCTCAGGAAGGACTTTGGCACTGCCGGTAAAGGAGGAATTATGGTTCAAAACCTCACTCCTTGCCCCCTCAACAGTTCTGGAGTCACTGCAAGAGCGGGAACGGTGAGGAACACCTTTCACCGACAAGGCCTTAACAGGCCTCTCAAACTGTTGTTCACCTTAGCCTCTAAATGAGGGGGCTCGGACCCAAGCCCGGTAGAAGCCTCTTCACGGCGGGCCTCGAACGTCTGTTCGGTATCAATCAACCCAGCCAAGGCCTCGGGGCGCACCCCAGTACTTTTGAGGGAAGCTCCAATTAAGGAGGCCTCGGAGCGAGCTCTGGTACCCCATGACTCGGTTGAACTAGGTCTACAAACAGCCCCCACAGGAGGGGCCTCGGTTTGTACTCCGGTGTCCACAGGCCCCTTACGGAGACCCTCAGAGAAAACTCTGGTACACTTTTTAGGCACAGAGGACAGCTCAGGGCAAGCCCCGGTAACCGAGCTGTTGACGCTCCTCCCAGACCGGGAAGACCCCAGGAAGGGGTCGCCCGGCCGGGTGGGCCCTAAAAGGTAAGGAACTTACTGGGCGTTTCTTCTTTTCGTTGATGAAAGATTGAAAATGTGTAGGAGGAGCTCTCCGAAACACTTCCTCCCACCGCTCTAACCGACATTGAAGTGCCCGGACCGAAAGGGAATCGCAATAAAAACACGAGTCCCAACGGTGATTGAGACCCAAACACTCTAAACACAGAGGATGGGGATCTGCCCTAGCGAAACGTCGCTGACCGGAAGAACAATTCGAAAAGTCCAGCTGAAAAGGCATAATAGACCGACTATCATGCAGACGCTAGCGAGACCCAGAGAGGAGGAAAAAGGGAAGAAAACTTCCACAGATGCTAAGTGCATCCAGTCTCGAACGAGCGGAGAAAAGGACTGATGGGTGATGCGGAGATAAGAAGGGCAGGGTTACGGCCGTGTGCAGTACCCCGCATAGAAAGAGAGGAAGGACTAAAGTTTTTGCTAAATTTTGATGCTTTTACAAAGTGCTCCACAGGACAGAGGAATGTCCCATAAGTATGGAGGAAAGGGGACGGGACGTAGGAGTATTGAGGGTTGCCAAGTGAAGCTGGTGGGCCCCTTTACAAGATTTGCGAGGAAGGTTACATGGGTGCAGTTGAACCCTTTGGGGGAGGGCATGAGGATGGAGGGGTGGAAGGCACGGGTTGAAGAGGGAAGGAAGACACCTGTCCAGAAGGAGAAGGTTGGGCCATGAGAGTGCCATTGTGATAGACATTAATGGTGTATTTGGAATATGAGAAGTGAGCCAAGAGCACTTCCCATCTAGTGCCACCAGTAATGGGTGAGGAGGAGAAAGGGGAGAGGACAGAGGCCATATGAGGGGTCCAAAGGTTAGCTGAAAGATCAGCAAAGAGGATGTCAGTGATAGTTTGTATTGAGGAAGCATTGATGTAGGTGTCTGTGATTGGTGGTACTCGGCCTCCTTTGGATGTTGCTGTCTTTTGGTTTTCATCGCTTGTGGTTTCCCTGGCCGTTTCTCCTATTTTGTTGGCCACTTTTTAGGAGAGCGTGTGGGATTTGTGTGTTCTCGAAACTAAGGGATTTGAGGTGCAGGTCACTTTTCTTATTTATTTTTTATTTTTTTTGTTTTTAGTGCGTATGCACCTTTACACATTTTTTACAGAATCAAATAAAGCAAAAAAGAAAAACATCATACCTATTTTAAAACACTTCTATTCACATACAAAGCGATAAACCATCAATTTCTAAAAAAAAGTATGAACAACCTTTTTTAATTCACTAGGCTATAAAGAAATAAACATAACCAATCACCATTGAAACAAACAAAATAAGCGATTTGACTAGAAGTCTAGTGATGACACACATAGGGCCTTCCCAAGTATACCCTCTTCAACTCAAATGTGCGATAATTCTGTTTCATTATAATTTGAAAAGATAGTCAGGTAAATATTAGTTTGGGGTACGGTTCATTCCCTCAAGACATCTAATTCAGCTTCAATATTACGAACAAAGCGCACAGTCGCTAGAATAATGGCATTACTCCTGCCAACATACATCCAATCCAAATGAAATTTCTGGCTAAAACTGTGTTTCCATTCTTCAAATCTTTTAACATATGCAGTCTGATTTTCTCAAAATGTGGACAGAAGAGAAAAAGATGTTTTGTAGTTTCATTGGCATCTATACAAAATCGACATGTCATGTCGCAACTTAGATTTTCATTATTAAACCAATGTTGAATCTCTGTATGCAAGAAATCAAAGTGGAATCTCATGTAGGTGTTAGGGGATTTATTACAGGGAAATAAGGTCAAATATGCGAGACAGGGATTTTGAGCATGCCTGAATTTTGCATATTCCCAAAAGGAGGCATAAGAGGAAATTAGATCTGAGCTAGCGGCCCAATCATTTGAGCAATGTCTTTTTTTAGCAAGACCCCATCTGCCATTTGAGGTCCTCAGGATGCATATTAATCTTTTCTAGTAATTTAAGCATACGTTGTTTCAATTGTAAAATAGAGACAGGCTGGGCATTAACAAGCATTGTCGAAAAATCTTCAGAGGGAATTCAAGGGCGGAAAAAGCATTTTCGTAAAGTTAGTAAGCAGTCTCCAATTGAATCGAGAGGCCAAAGAGTTAAGCCCAAGTTCATGCCCCACAATCGCATTTGGCAAATAATTAGGTAACCCAAGCTTGGATTTCCAGATTTTGCTTTGGAGCTTGTTCAAATAACTATCAATTTCTGCAAGGCATAGATCTAATCCATAAAGGGTGACTGCTTCTACTTTCTTACAATGGAATTCAATCAATTGTACTAAAGAAAATGTACAGTATTTAATCTAAATAAGCTTAATTTGTCTCATTAAAGGAAAAACTTTTTCAGTAAGGGAAGATTAACTTTTCACTTATGAAATGGCAATCGACAAGTTGAAGCCCAAATATGTCAAGTTTTGTACAAGATTTATTTCATTTAGATTAATCATCCATTTAAATGTACGCAACTTTTTGCGATTCGAAAAGATTATTATGTTTGATTTTGAAAGGTTAACAGAGAGATTATTTAGATTACAATACATAAGAAACACTCCAGCTTATTTTGCAGACCCGACTCTGTACGATCAAAAAGCAGTACACCGTCTGCGTAAGCTAGCCATGAAAATTGGGAGGGACCTAGACGAACCGCAAAAGATTTTGCTGGGTCCCAGATGCGATCGATGTCAGCGAGATATAGATTGAACAGAATCGCTGCAAGGTTACATCCTTGCTTTACACCGATCGCACTGGCAATTACATCTGTGAGCAGACCGTCATGATTTGTCCAAACCTTTATGTTGGTGTTATGATGTAGAAGAGCAATAAGTGCCACTAGATATGGGGGGAATTTATATTCAAACATTTTACGCCAAAGCACACCTCTTATCACGCTGTCAAAGGCTGATGTAAGATCTAATGAAGCTACAGGGCCATTGACAGAGAAATGAGATGATGAAATGAAGGGAGCTAAAATACTTGCATTCAACTGTGTCCCCATTGCTTTACGGAACCCCACTTGAGCTTTACACAGTATAGAATTTGTTGTAATGAAGGCTTCTACTTCATTGAGAATAGGGCAAATATTTTCGCTACAACAACCATTAGCGCTATTGGACGAAAATTGTTAGGGTAGTTAATTGGACCCTTTTTATGTAGTGGAATAATAATAGAAGTTAACCACGACACAGGAATGGTTTTAGATCTAAAAATAGAATCAAACAATTCTAGAACATTTTTTGCCCAAAGCCTTGGATCGTCCTTAATTACACAGGGCGGAAGACCATCTGGGTATGCGCATTTTGAGGATTTAAGTTTGTGAATTGCATGAACAATGTCTGAATACGACCAAGGGCAGGAGTCAGGAATATAATGACGTACAGAGAACGCATCAAAAGGAAATAAAGGAAGGGGGAAGGGAATATTTATTCTTGAAAAAAGTTGTCCAAGATAAGCCATCAATGGAGGAGTCAAAGGCAAGATACACAAATTAAGAACCATTTTTTGATCGACTTCTAACAATATCTGAAAACGCATTTTTCCCCCCTCTGTTTTATAGCGCAAAAGAACTCGTTTTTTAGCACGAATGTATGCGTCTAAATCTATTCCCTTTTTGGTTTTCTTTAGCATTCGAAGCTCATAATGTTTCCTTTGTTTTATAAGAGCTATAGAAGCAGAGAAAGTCGAGGTAGACCTAGAACCAGGCAGGTGGGCTCTATTAGAAGACGCAATCGTACCAAGGTGAGATTTTATCATCTTTAGATTGAATTGCATTGCATTATCTTTTTCAAATGAGGAATATGACCGTTAGTAGGGACCTGTAGGTCACGATTCACTAAAAAAGTTAGTCTTCTGCAAGTCGCTGCGTTCCAATTAATGGAAAGCATAACGCGATCCACTTGTACAAGAGCCAGAGCAGGAGCTAAATCGACTCTTTATGGACTGTTCTCAAACATGAAGAAATTAGTAGACGGTCACCAAACCGAGGGTTAAGAGTATCGATAGGCGAAAGAAGCCCAGAAAGATTCATTGAAGCTGCAATATAGTCAATAGTAGAAGAGAAAAACCCTCTCTGCCAAGTATGGAGGGTTCAAGGGGAATTAGGAAGAACCAAGTGAATGTCCCATCCTTTCAAAAAATGAGTCCATGTACACCCATTGAAAATCAAAACCTTGAAATGAGCCGACTGCAAGATTTTAGGAGCAAGCAGAGACTATGGATAAAGTGCTGCGTTAAAATCTCCACTAGTGATTATTTCAGCATGTGGACTATGGATATGAGCCTCAAGTAGGGCGCTGTTCAATGCTTGACTAGCCTGATTATAGGGCGATGTTCAATGCTGGACTAGCCTGATTAACAGTTGATAAAGCAGGATTCCAGTAAAGGGAAATGAGGAACACATTTCTACAATACTGCATAACATGTCCCAATTCTATCATGAAAAATAAATTGGACGCATAAGTGTGTTTGACTGTGAATTTCATATTGTTATTTATTAAAATTGCCAAACCCCCTGCTGGTCTACCAGCTTTCTTCTGAACTGTGGGATTCGTGAAGGAAGTAAAACCGTCAAATTGCACATCCATCAAACACATGGTTTCTTGAATAAGCAAGACAGAAAGAGCAACTTGCAAGGCAGATGTGAACATCCATTTGAAAAGATTTTTGATCCTGCAGCAGTTCTAGGAAATAATATGGAAATTGTTCGATTATGAAGGAGCTACAGGAGGAACGTTTGCTACTGCTGCCTTTATTAATGGTTCGAGCAGAGTTAGACCATTTAGAGCCGTAGTGAACGATGCAAGTTGCTCCATCATGAAGTTGTTATGGGCCCCTTTAAACGATGCATCATCATGCCTACCCTGTGGGGCAGCTATGATTAAGGGTTGAAACTCCAAAAAAGTCATTGCTTCCTCAAGAGATGCAAATGCCTGCATTTCCAACCCCAAAAGAGCTAACTCAGTTTTAAAATGCCAAAGCAATGTTGCCATTATAGGGGATTGGGCTTTACATATAATTCGATTGTTGCTATGATTGGGAAGCCTAATCCATTCAACATCATGGGTAACAAGGCTACGCAAATATGGAATTTTGTATAAAGCATTCATTAAGAACGATCGATTTATACGTGCCGTACCATTAATATTCGAATCGCTGGTCCAGCCAATGGTAGTTTTCATCTCATTAGGGATTTCAAAAAAGGAAGTGAGCATTGTATTGGCCATTACCAGAGGAAATTGAGAAGGTTACATTTCTCCTGAGAGAATCCCAATTTTAGCACTACTCACATCTTGGGAGGCAACTGCATGAGGCCACTCCCGCAGCACATGCCCAGGCAAGTGATCTTTATAACTCTGTTTGATTACCTGTTCCATTGTGTTTTGAGAAGATGCAATGGTAGGTATAGTGGAAGCAAATTGAGGCACAGCAGATCTTCCCAAACTACGAACTATAACCTGAGTGTGTGAAGGACTTATCACAGCAGGGCTCACCTGTTCCATTGATGTTTGAGATGAAACAACGATGGGTACAGTCGCAGAAAATGACGATGCAGTGGATTCTGCTAAGTTATGAACTATAACATGAGGTTGTGATGGACCTATCACAGAGGGGATCAGATTAGCACTTCGTGAGTCTACAGTTTGTGTAACTGTCAAGGTTTTTTTATTGGCCAATACAGGAAAATATGTATTCATATCAGCCTGCACTAGGTTGAGTTGATTTTCACTATCGGGGTTGGCAGCAGTAGACTACTGCATGTGTGCAAGACCTGGCCCAAGCGATAGTCTATCAGGATATGGTTGAGCTAGAGCAAAAAAAACATTATTCGACGATGTAAGCAATACAAGTTTTTCATTTGAAGACCTTTTTTGCTTTCATCATTCAGTTGGCTAAGATTTAAAACGTGTTCTTCATGTGCACAGTTGCTGCTTCTTTCTCTATTTAGCTTCTGCTTTTTTACTTTTGCAGTGGATTGTCCTAAAGGTTTGTTCTTAGAAACCTTATCAGACAACATATTACTGCCTTTCACACAATTACGTCTTTTTACTTCCTTTTGATGGATTTCTTTTGCTTTTCGTGACATATGATAGAAATTGGCTGAAGATTCTTCCTTCTCAATACAATTGACATTTGTAGAGTCGACAGCCTGCTCCTGATCTAAAATGTCAGTAATAGCAGAGGGGCTTTCAGGAAAATCTTCATAGGGAACAATTTCAGGTGTTATAAGGGGCTCTGTACAGAGAGATTGTGGTACAATCTTTGCATTGTATAAGATTTGTTTGTTCAACCTGCAAAAGCCTCTCATGCTGTAGTTTTGCTAGAGCTATGAAATTTATTGGCGAGGACGGGGGAACCTTACATGCCAATGTGTTGGATCTGAGAACCACATTAGCAAAATTCGTAGGTTTCCCGTTGACGTAAATAAGGTCATCTGAAGTTTGAGTACCAATAGTCACTGAAACAACCTGAGGGCCTTGTTTCGCTAAATCCTTCTGTACGAGCAGAACAGATCTTTCTGGACATGCTTGATGAAATGTATGACATGCTTCTTGGGCAAGAATGAAGCTTTCCAATTTTGAGAGTTTTTCAGTATTGAGCAAAATGATTTATTTCATATCCTTTAATACGGTACGAGTGTATTCATGTCCTCTATCCAACAGATTGAGTATTTGCGTCAAAACTGGAACATTTTGAATCTTTTGTTCCAGTAAATGTTGGTAATCCTCTTCTGGTGGGCCAGAGGACACAGGGGAATGCGTCAAATTTAATACGGAGAGGCGTCATTGCCAAAGCCTTTCTCATAGAAATCGTGCTCATGAGGGGCCAAGTGTGTAATATCATAGGCTGTAGCTAGAACCCTAGCAGTAGAACTTGCCGACATCCGAGGTGGAAACGACACACAAGGTGGAACAGTGATCTTAGAAGGTGAACCTCTGCTAGAGTGTGCTGAAGATACGGCTTTATGAAAGTGTACCTGCTCACGAAAATTGCCTGAGGTGGACACAGGGGTAGAAGGAACAAGCGATAGGTGTATCTGTCTATCCAAATCTGCCATTACAACAGGTGCAAGCATCAAAATATCCGATATTGGAGCAAAGGTGTCTTCTTGTGGTACATTTTCGAGAACACTTAACAGATTTTGAAGTGTACCCCAGGTAATGTCACATGTGCAGCATCTGCATTTGCATCTTTCAGGGTGAACTGCGAGTTTGAATTAGGCAGTTTCTGCTCCTTCTGTGTCTCTGATTTAGGAAGAACAGCATTCTGAAATGACACTGACAGTAGCGAACGTTTGCCACTTAATGACATCTTACTGCTGTGATCTGTGTGGCCTAAGCCTCTATTAATCGTTTCTTTGATAGGTATTTCTTGAAGTCGTTTCCCACTTCTAAGCGTGGTTTCCATCACAGATACACTCGATAAATAATTCAAGATGGTATTTAAATTCTTAAAGTCACACCACTTCATATAATAGAACAAAGCACTGAATACAATGCCAGCATATTACCATTTCCTCTGTAGATCAGCATAAAGTCTCTCAAACCGTCAAGCTCATTCTACCTCGACTGCCTAGATAGACAGTTGTAACACACTGTTAATTACGTAAATATCAAAAGCCACACAAAATGCTCTTTTGCAGCAGCGCTTAATCAACACGTCATCAGGTACAGGCTGCCCACGCACAACTCGGGGCTCAATCTAACGCAATGAGAATGTCACCATCAACAATGCACCAAGTCAGCTAAATTACACGTGGTTAGATATTATAACTAAACCCTGTTTTAAAAAAAATATTTTAAAGTTCACTGACATACCTTGCATCTATCCAGCTCCCTCACCTACTCGCCGAACAGCGAAACAGCCCCTTTTAATGGCATTTCGGGTGCGCGTGCGGGATGCGTGCACAACACTGTTAATAAGGAAGTGATGATCTGCTGGGGGGGGGGGGCGTGAGGGGTGGGGCTGTAAATGAGAAAAAGAACGTTAGGGAATGCTAGAGAAGTTAAATGCACTCGTACTGAGTGGCAACCAGCCCGGGGTAAACCTGCGGTCTAGTGAGAGAAGTGTCCCAAATATAAGGTTCATTTACTTCTCAAGTTGAAAAAAGAATGTCCGTGTAGCGGCAGCAGGCGGGCTTCCGCTTGTCGATGGCATCCTTAGTTGAATGTATCCGGCAGCACAGTAAAAGACAACTGCAGCATGAATCCGACCAGAGGCATCAGCCAAACAGCCATTTTTGATGGCACTTCGGATGCAGGTCACTTCTTGCGTTTCAGTTGTGTTTGGTTGTCATTGTAAGAGGGAGAGATGTAGTGATCTGATTTTGTGTGGTGGCCCTGGTAGTGTTGTTGGTGTCAGGGTTAGTGATATCAGAGCTAGAATGTTTGGGAGTATGAGGGTTTGTGGTGTTCTGAGGGGACAGTTGGAGTTGAGCGTGGTGGAGATCTGCTGGTTTAAGGGTGCGGGGGCTACCAGTGCTCTGTTCCCCATTGCTACATTCATTTTCTGGTGGCTGTTATCTGTACGACCCCAAAACAGATTGTGTGTCCTCTCTTTGCAGACGAGTTGTGATTCAAGCCGGCTGGTGGATTTGCTGCATGAGGAATATGTGCCACCAGATATGTGGAGCTTAGCCACCAGGTACGCTGGTGTGCTACTCAGGACTGCTTTGTAGATGATGCATGCAGTCTTGAACAGTATCCTGGCTTGCAGTGCAAGTCAATGTAGTTCACGTGGGAGGGGGGTAATTTGGTCTGATTTTACATGCTCCCATAATGAGACATACTGCAGCGTGCTACGCTGCTTTTACGGGAGCCAAGCCAGCAGCTGGGAGCCCTGTTAGGAGAGCATTTCCCCCATTGATGTGCAAGACCGCAAGGGCCTGCACTACAGTCCGGACGTCCTGCGTCAGGCTGAAGGGTTTGATTTTTCAAAGGGTAGAGATTCTGAGCCAGGCTATTTGGGCCTTCTTGGCTATGTGTTTCTGGAAGGACAGACTGCTGTCAATGGTGAAGCCTAAGGATTTTGCAGAGTCAGAGTTGTGGGTCAAATCCTTCTAGGTGCATAACATTGAGCCACTGTTGGACAAGTTGTTCTTTAGTGGGCGGACCGATGAGGACAAATTCAGTCTTGGATGGGTTTAAGTTTTAGGTAGGCAGTCGACATCCAGGAATGAATGATGGCTAGGTAATCACAGAGACAAATGAAGTCCTGAACGCTATTTACTTGCAGGTACAACTAAACATTGTCTGCGCATTGGTGGGTGGCTATATTGATGGAAGACATTAGGGCCCTAGAGCGTCTCTAATATCTACCTATTTCTATCTTAGAGAAATCCACTCTCACCATTCTTCAAAAAACTGCCTTTGTGGCAAACAGAAGAGTTTGCAGCTACACCTCCCCTGCCTTATTCTGCTGGATACAGTCTACCAGCGTTTGTATCAGTTTTCCTGTCTCATGTTCAATATAAAAAAGGAAGGTGTATCTCCGGCCTTTTAGAGGTCACCCCACCCCTTGAGCTTCAGACGAGCCATGATCAAAGATTGCTGAAGATATTCAGTGAGTGCACTATGACAATAAAGATGCTATCTAAATGGTACTTTGACAATGTGTCCCAGCCGTTTAACGCCCATTGCCAAGTGAAATGTATAGGAATTTCCTCCCATTCCCACCCATTTTCCTTCCAGCCACATCTCCTTTTGCACTCTTTGGCTGAATTTCTACTGTGTGTTGGATTTATCAGCCATGATTACTTCCAAAATGGTGGGCGCCATCTGGTAATGTTATTTTAAAGTTGTTTGACTTTTTGAGGCTTTAAACTATATTTACTGCAGCTTTCAAGTTTTGTACCGTATTTTGTATTTAAAATAAACAAGGTACTGTACCAATTACATTTTGGTTTAAAATGGGTCTGAAAAGGCCCATTTACTGATTTGGGAGGGTTGGTCTAGTGCCTTCATATGTAAGCAGTAGCTGATTGGCTGTCCAGTTTGTCAGTGATGTCACTATTATGTGATTGGCTCTCGAGAAATTGCTTTTTTTCCACACAAATCCATTTTGTTTCACTGAATCCTGGTTTGCAGCCCGAGCAGGGGTCTCGGGCTCTAGGGTTGTAGTGAGCCAGTCAACCCAATCTTGCAGTGACTTTACAATCAGGGCCGGCATGTATTGTTTGTTTCTGTACTTAGCCCAGGATACAAACGTGTCTGTAAACTTGTTTTCAAGAATGCGTATCAGTCCGAGGTAGTCACCCTAATGCAGCTCTCTACGGCAGCATGCAATCCCACTGCCATACATGCATTCCCTGTATTATCCTGCCGTGCTGCGAGGACTGGCACTCAAAAAAAGGGGAAGACACAGGTTGCCAGGTGTAGGCCGGCATTCTGAGGGAACGGAGATGGAGTGTGGCAGGAGGAGGCAGGAATTTGGAGCAAGGGGAGCGATTTCAGAAGGGGGGAAGGAGGTTTGTTCCCCCCCCCCGCGGCCAGGACTCAGCAGAGCCATGGCTAGGCGGTATGCTGCAAAGCCTGCACTTCAACATCAAAGAAATACACATCTGTGTTTAATGTCACGACACTCTGTGTGTGCGTGTTGACAAAGTATGGTTTCCCTCTGTAAATTAGCCTTGCGCTGCTGAAGGTTAGGAGAGCACAGCTTTTTTTTTCGTCGAAATGCTGTACAGTTCAAAAACATTTCGAAGCGGCCAGGAATGTGTTTGTCTATTTAAAAATAAACACCCGACATCCAGTTGCTCCTGTGCTGCAAGCCAATGATTGAGTGACCTGCTATTTCGGCCCGATATTACATTCCACTGGCACGTCTCTTGTTTAATTCAAGCTTTTAGGGCGACTGGGTATTTTATATGGGTACATGAACATGTGAAATTGTAATGATAGCTGTCAACTCATGCTATGTTTGGGACTGGGCATGGGCATTGTAGTATGGCGGATACCGTTGGAGGAGCACACAGACACGGAGGGACGAAAAACTGGTACATATATAAGGGGAAATGAATGCTGCCTCTGCTTCTAATCTTCCAACCGTTATTTTATTGTCTGTTGCATTCCCTCGTCGAATCTTCCCTTCAACATTCCCATTCTACACAATACTACACCTCCTTCTTCCTTCACATGAAAGCTCCTTTGCAGCTCTGCTACTCAGCAAAGTCCATCAAGTGCCTTGGTCTTCGATACCTCCATCCTGAACCTTGATGTGGTTGCTGATGTCACTGCTTAAGTATCTAAATCTTCTGACAAGGAAAAACTACTACTCTCTCCATCCAAATTCCCAACCGTCCTCCCTTCACCATTCTCTGTCATAATCATAACTCTTTCATTGTTCCACATTCTAGCACCCTTTTTTCTCACAGCTTGTTTGAACACCTCCACTACTTCAATCGATTTGGACCACTGACACCCATTGTCCCTCAGGACCACCGGTAACCTGATCCTAACCCAACATCCAACCTGTGGGGTTTTTGCTTTCTTGAAATGTCTATTATCCTGCATAGTCTTATTGCTCAATTTCCTTTTCCTGACATTGGCTTCCACCCCATCTAACTCCACACTCATACCAGTCAACTCACTCATCCACCCCAAAAATAGTTTGGTGCTGGCCTTCCTCCCCCTGCTAAGCTCAAAAGGGTACACCCCAGTTGTGCTTTGCGGTGTGGACCTATGAGCCATGTCTCTTCACAACTTCCTTCCAATCTCTGCATCAAACCATGCCCACCTGATTTCTTCGTTTATCATTCTATTGTACCTCTCCACAATGCCATTGGTCTGGGGCTGATACATGGGGCTGGTTTTATGTGCAATGGATCTTCCCTTAAGGTACTCTTCCATTTCCCTTGATTTAAATTGTGATCCATTATCAGTCAGAAAATCAATCACTCTTTTGGGGTCATCATCAACTCTGCCCATCTCGTTAACACATCAATAACAACAATGCAAATGTCTGACAGCCCTCACTCCACTCAGGCCCCAGTAAATCAATAGCTATTTTTTTCCATGGTCTTTCCGGTATGTCCGTCAAGACCATCGGATACTTCTCACCGAATACACACTTTATCACAGTTGGTACAAAGGATACAGTTTCTGACGCTTCTTTCAATCTGTACGTCACATTCTGGCCACAATGGGTGTTTCTTCTTATGCGTTTAGTTTTCACAATTCCTTGATGACCTTCATGTCCAAGCTGTATTACCTTTTCCCCGATTCCTCAGGTGGTATCAACTTGTCTCCTCTTATCAAATAGCCATCCCGAGTACATAGTTCCTCTCTGACATTCCACAACCCATCTACTCCAGCATCTCGCATCCTTTTTTCTGACAAGTTTTCTTCCTCTATACCTTTGACCACCAGAATAATTTTATCTTTAGTCATCGCTTCATACCACTCTTCTTTTGATATTGAGGATTCATATATTTCACAAATCATTTCCTGTTCCTCTTCATCATCATCATCATTGCATTCTTCATTGTTCGTCATTCTTGAAAGGCAGTCCACTGCATGGTTTCTCACACCTGGGATTTAGGTTATTGAAAATTGAAATTCTTGTAGCTTAGATACCCATCTTCTTATCCTGCCTGATATTTTGTCGAGACCCTTAGTTGGGAATACTTCAACTAGTGGTTTGTGAACTGTATGTAGATCAAATCTGATTCCCCACACAAAGCTTGTCTGCAGCCCACCTAATGGCAAGGGCTTCCTTTACTATTGTTGCATGCCTTTTCTGCTCCTTTCAGGAGACGAGACCCAAATGCTACTACATACTCTTTCCCTTCATGAATCTGCGTCCAAACAGCTAACACCATAGTAATAGAATACATGTTCTAGAGTTGAACACTATGGTTTATTTTATATGCCTTACTACTCAAATTAAGTCATTTTGAACCTTTAACCTTGCACACTTTATTATGATCCGCTAAATGAATACACACTGCCAGTCCCCTAATTGCTCTGGCTCAGTAGACATGAGATTACAATCACGCGCGTCTACTTCGAAAGGGTTGGTCACCATGGAGACATCCCCGCCCCCTGGCTTGCGCCCGAGGGTGGGGCGCGAGGCGTACGTGCTCCAGTCTGGACCACGACGCCTCGCACCGTCTCCATGGTGACCTTTAAAACGAAAGGTAAACTAACGCTAGCGCGTTGTAAGCGGCTCACTCTGCGGTCACGTTTTGTGCACAACAGAAGCTTAGTAAGTACAGGAGTAATAGTTAGATTTCACAGGCTTTATCTACGGAAAGACTTGAGGATGATAGTGTTTTTGTTAAACTTTTTTGTAGATCGTGTTGTATCCTCGCACAACACCACGATTTCAGCGTTCGGCATGACTAAGGTATGACACGCACGCATAGTTGTAAGAGAGAATATGCACACTATCTCCAGTTAACTAATTGGTATTCCGTTTTGCTTTTTTTTTATCTCTACAAATGGACGTGATTCGCGGATTGGTATGTGATTTTTTGTAATAACCCTTAAACAATGGTTGTTGTATGTATATATACTATTAACAATGTAATAAGTCATGTTTTATTAATTGTTTGTTGCTATGATACCGCCCTGATGAAGGATTAATTCCGAAATGCATTGGCACTAGAGTATTATGGGCAATTTGAGATGCAAACTCATTGTGTGATTTACATAAACAAATTTTGGCGGCAAACATCACAGGAATGTGAATAAAACAATTCCTGTTAAAATATTTCTTTTAAAAATATTTCTTTGAAATTCATTACTTTTATATCATAAACTGGATACCTAATCTCTAATATATTAAATATTGGCAACCTATTTGGGGCTAACTGAGATGCGCCTTTCTTAACGAAGTGGTCCCACTTTGTTTCTTGGAAGTTTTTTGTTGGATTAGGTCCTAGTGCCACAGGACTGTTTTTGAATCGGCAGCTCCAGGCAAGAACATTATGATCAACTCACTGTATAGTGAATTCAGTATATTTTTTTAATATAAGCAACTATTATAATATGTGGTGCCCTCCTCACCCTCTTTTTCTAGCATAAATTAAAATATCATCTTGAAAAAAGATGACTCCTTCCTCTCCATCAAAGATCCGATAAATTATCTTTTGGAATACTTAGGCCGCAGATATTAAAACAAACTGCATTCTGCGGTATTGGACCAGGCCCTCGGGTCCGATGAACGCAGTTAAATGTCTTGACTCATTATGGAGTTCCACTTGGTGATAGGCAGCAGTAAGATCAAGTGTTGAAAATATTCTTGCAGAGCCCATCGTCGCAATCAATTCTTGGATATTTGGCAAAGGGTGTCTTTCAGGAATCACACACTTATTTAACTCTCTTAAGTCAATGCACACCCTTAACTTTCCTGAGCTTTTTCTCAACACAACTAACGAGGACACCCATTCCGATGCATCAATTCTTTCTACTATTCCTTGTTCTTCAAGTTTACAGAGTTCCATCTTCACCTCATCTCTCATCGATATTGGAACACGCTGCAATATCCGTGCCATTGGTTTGCACCCCTGTTTCAGTACAATGCGATGTGTGAATCCTTTCACACAGCCAATTTAATCTCTAAATATTTCAGTTTGAATTTTTCCTTTGTTAGTTTCAGGTGTTTCAATCAAGAACACTTATTCTGCTACATTTGGGTCTAGACACACTGGGCCTCATCACGAGTTGGGCTGTATTCCCAGCTGTAATACCGCCGACTGTGATAGCCCTAGCACCGACCGGTCCGGATGTATTATCGCCGGATCACGAGTTGGGTGTTAACGGTAAATCCCCATTCCCAATTGGGTCCATTGGATTCAATGGGGTATTTTCAGCGCTAATTATGCGGGCTAATACAGCCGGCGGTAATACAGCCGAAAACAGGGGATTTTCACCTCCAGAGAAAGGCTGGAGGTAAAACAGCCCATTTAGCGCCCAACTCGTGATAGGGCCAGCCCTTAAATGCGGCTGCAATAGCGTTACCACCGCATTTAAGGGCTACAGCCCAACTCGTGATGAGGCCCACTAAGTCCTTTCTTTGAGACATATATGCGTCCTTCAGCCCACCTGTCTTTGAATCCTAGTGTTGCCTTAAACCATCCAATTAAGTCCATTTTTGAGCCACCATAAACCCTTGGCTTAATGTCAACTTCATGTAAATAATCTGGTCCAAATTTTCTCCACACTACTACTGGAATAAGTTTATACTTGGCTCCTGAATCTACCATCATAATGATCCTGTTTCCATTCACTGTTATGGTGGTCTTTGGGCTGTCAAACTCTTCATCTTCACCTCCTATTGCCGACACACATTCTTCCCCTTCATCACTCTAATTTCCAATCCAATTCATGTTAGTCCCTTTGTTTCTGCAGTATCTCGCTAGATTACCTTTCCCATTACAATTCCTGCAAATTATCCTCGGAGCAGGGCAGTCTGTGCTATTGGGCCATCACATCTGTAGCATGTTCTAATTGTGGTCTGTCCTCTTCTCTGTTGACCACTTCGCCCACGTCAGAATTCAGAGCCATGAATTGACCCCTCATTGTTTACCTGGCATCGCTGTTCTCCCAGTTGTATCTGGTAGATCTGGATTCTCTCATGTCACTGTTACTTCGTCTCATAATCTGATGAATTACTTCTTCGCTGGGTTACTGCATGTATTGATCGACGAGGCAGTTTTGACTAACTTCTTTTACTCTGCTCTCTAAAGTCTCTTTTACTCTCCTCTCTACAGTCTTCACACATTTCTCAATGTGTTCAACTTCTTTGGCCATCCGTAGCACCATATCTAAAGGCGGGTCATCCTCGGTCCACAATCTCTCACGTACTGTGCTACTATTGCATTCCAACATAAATTAATCTCTCAATCTCTCTTCTACTTGTTGATCAAATTTGTATGTCTTGGCCAGCTTCCTTAGAGCCGTGATGTATTGTTCCACACTTTCTCCTTCCTCCTCTTATCAGCTTCTCAAACTTGTATCCTTCTAAAATGGTACTTGGTTTCTTCTCATAGTGTTTGTTCATTTTTAGTATAGATTTTTCATATTCATTCATAGCCCCACACTCTGCAACCATCAAATCAAGTAGGTCTTCAAATTTCTCTTGGCCTGCTAGCCCTAAACAATGTAAAAATAATGTTTTTTTTTCTCTCCATACTGTCATTTGTGCCAGAGACCACATTGCCATAGTGCTCGAAAGTATTTAGCCATCTTTTCCATGGCAATGCAAGTTCACCAACTTCAGGCAAAAAGATTGCAGGTGGAGGGACACTGTGCATGGACATGTCTCCTGCACCACTGCAATTTACCGTTATGGTGTGTACACGGTGGCAGAGGTTTACTTATATCGAATATTGTATGTATAATAAAAACACTTTTTTTTTTACACTCATTTACTTGAGTGTTAAACACTTCTTGGTATTTATTTATTTCACTAGTGTTCACTATTTGGCTGCACCTTATTTGCTCTGCATTTTCTTTTAACAATAAAACAAAAAAAGACTGTTCAAACATGGCCACCATGGAATGAGAAGGTGTGGCTCCGTACAGAGCCCTTCTTCCATTTCCATGTCAGCCAAACCAAAGCAGAGTGGAAGGGGGAATTTCTTTTAAAAAGGGATCGGAGTGTGGATGGATGATAGCAGGCGGGGGAAACTAACCATCAGGCAGCTTGGAAAGCAGGCTAGTTTGGCAGATTCAGCCTGCGTTTTCAGCCTCTGATTGGCTGCCTCCCCTTCCAACGGAGCTAATAGTGGTAAGAGTCAGAAGAGAGCCTTTGTAGGTGTTAGGAGAGTGGGATACAGATCTTCACACC
Source organism: Ambystoma mexicanum (assembly GCF_040938575.1). Taxonomy (NCBI): domain Eukaryota; kingdom Metazoa; phylum Chordata; class Amphibia; order Caudata; family Ambystomatidae; genus Ambystoma; species Ambystoma mexicanum. The sequence continues at coordinate 915,700,124 of NC_090926.1, read as the reverse complement.
AGCAGTGTTGGTAGCGGCACCGGTCATGGTTGAATAAGTGGGGAAGGAGCAGGGAAGATAATGATCATTAAAGGTGGCAAACAGCGTAAAGAACAAGTTACTTTCTTACCGGGTAACGTTATTTTGATGGGATGGTCTGACGACGTATTCCACATTTATGCCAGGTAATCACCACAGCTGTGCTGCTTTGGAAATTTGTATTTTTTTTCCCCAGCGTCGGCGTCCTGCGTCGATGTTGATACGCTGTCCTCGAGGGCCTCCGTCGAGCCGACGTCACCGGATGTTATAAGTAGGACGCATGACACCCGTAGCCTCAGTTGTAGTTTTTTCCCAGAACGTGTGGCACAAATCTTCTGCAAGAATGACTACAGAAAGCCTTGCGGAAATGGAAGCTGCAATCGCAGAAGAAATTCTGTACAGGGGCAGGTTGGGAGGGTTCGATGTGGAATAAGTCGTCAGAACATCCCATCGAAAGAACATTACCAGGTAACTTGTTCTTCTAAGGGATTGGTTCCTCCGACATATTCCACATCTAAGACAGACTCCCAAAGCAATACCAACATAAGGAGGTGGGAAAAGAATTTTGAATTTTTGAATGCCCAATTAAATTGCAGAATAGAGGACCGCCTTGCCAAAGGCCAAATCTTGCCCATGGATAGAATCCAAGGAGTAGTGTTTGACAAAAGTATGGCCAGAGGCCCATGTGGCTGCTTCACAAATGTTACGAATGGGAACACCCCTCTGCAGGGCAGTAGAGGCAGCCACAACTCTAGTAGAATGGGCCCGTAGGCCTACCTGAGGGTCTTTACCCACCAAGCGGTAACATTCAGAAATTGTCAAGATAATCCATCTAGACAGCCTGTGTAGTAACAGCTTGTCCCAAACGCCTTCCAGCGTATCCTATAAAGAGCTGATCGTCCACTCTGACCCAGGACATGCGTGAGATGGAGAAACTTAAAGCTCTCCTAGGATCCAACCTATGGAGCGGAGCCTCTCCTCTTCCTTACCAGGATGCGGAGGAGGATAGAACGCCGGAAGAATAACCTTCTGGCTTATATGAAATTCCGACACAACTTTCGGAAGAAAAGAAGGACGAACCCTAAGGACATCCCTGTCCTTAAGGAACACTGAAGGGTGGCTTAACGGAAAGCGCCGGCAACTAACTCACTCTGCGAGCGGAAGTGACCGCAACTAAAGATACAGTTTTCAAGGTCAACAGTCTCAAAGGACAAGAATGTAAAGGCTCAAACGGAGCTCCCATTAGGAATTTTAGAACTAGGTTTGAATCTCAACCTGGCACCTGGAAAGGTGAAGGTGGGAACACATTAGTGAGCCCTTTCAGAAACAGAGAAATCAAAGGAATTTTAAAATAAGAACACTCCTCAGATGAGCGCTTAAATATGGGCAGCGCCGCCAGGTAACCTTTAATGGTACCCACTTGCAGGCCCTTGTGGGCTAACGAAAGCAAAAAAGACAGAACCACAGGAATGGCACTTGAAAAAGGATCCACATTCTTAACCCTGCACCAGTCGCAGAACATTCTCCAATGAAAACGGTACAGGGACTTCGTTGCAGGCCTTCTGGCCGAAAGCAACACTTCCATCACGTCTTCAGGAAGGTCCCAATCCTTATACCTCAACCTTTCAGAAGCCAAGCATGAAGGTTGAGGGACTTGACCTCTGGATGGAGAACCTGACCACTCCCTCCTTTGAGAGCAGATCGTCTCGGTAGGGAAGACGGCGTGGAGGGCAGATGGACATGTCGAGAAGGTCCAGGTACCACGTTCTCCTGGCCCATGCCGGAGCAATGAGGATCATTCGGGAACCGAGCCTCCGTAACCTCCGCAGCACTTGTGGAATGACGGGGACTGGAGGAAACGCGTATAGCAGTGGCAAGGACCACTCCACTACGAACACGTCCCCCAAGGCTCCTCTTGGAGGAAATTCCCGCAAGCAGAATCTTTTGCACTGCCGACACTGGTGGTGAAGAGATCCACTTGTGGGGTCCCCCAAAGGGCGAAGATCTCCAGGAGAATCTCCTGAGCCAGCTCCCACTCGCGACAGACCGGGCTCTGCCTGATCAGAGTGTCCGCCGTCGCGTTTTCATCTCCGGCCAGATGAACTGCTGAGATCGAAATTTCCTGCTGGATGGCCCAGAACCAGAGATGCATCGCCTCTCTGCACAGAGGGAGAGACCCTGCCCCCACCCTTTTTGTTGAGGTAGTGCATGGCCACTGTATTGTCCGTCAGAATCAGGACATTCTACCCCCGCACAGACGGCAGAAAAGCCTTCATGGCTAGCCTGACGGCCCTCAGCTCCAACTGATTGATATGGAGTCTGGACACGGACGGAGATCAACGACCATTGACTGTCAACTCGTTGGCATGAGCTTCCCATCCCTTGAGGGAAGCGTCCGTCACGATCGTCACCTCTGACCAGGGTAGCCAAAATGGAGCCCCCTTCATCCGACGGCTCACCACAGAAGATCCTGGGCGAACGAGGGCAGCACCTGAACTGGATCCGACATCCTGCCGGAGGACTGTGACCACTGTATCTTGAGAGCCCACTGCAGAGATCTCATCCGCAGCCTGGCCTCTGGCACTAGGAGAATGCAGGATGCCATGAGGCCAAGCAACCTCAAGAACTCGAACGCCGGGAGACTCTGGGCATGTTGAAACTTGTTCACCATCTGCAGAATGTGATGAGCCCTCACCTGGGGAGGGAAACACAGCTCCAGGGATTTGTCGAGTACTGCTCCGATGTACTGGAGCCGCTGGTAGGTGTCAAGTGGGACTTCTTTAAGTTGAGGGAGAATCCCAGCTTGTGAAGGGAGTGGCAGGTGACGGATAGATGGTCCAGGACTTGCTTGGGAGAGCGCGCCCTGATCAACCAATCGTCCAGGTAGGGGTAGACGTGAATCCCCCCTTTCCTGAGATACCCTGCCAAAACCACCATGAGGTTGGTGAAGACTCTCGGGCGAAGGTCAATCCAAAAGGCAGGACCCAAAACTGAAAGTGTGAGTTGCCAACCGCGAACCTTAGGTACTTCCTGTGCTTAGGAGGAATCGGCACATTAAAGTAAGCGTCCTTGAGGTCGAGAGACACCAGCCAGTCCTGAAGTTGAAGGGCCTGGAGGACTTGAGAGAGAGTAACCATCTTGAACTTGTCCTGCCTGAGGAGCTTGTTCAAATCACGCAAGTCCATGATGGGTCTCAATCCCCTGTCTTTTTTCGGGATAAAAAAACATGGGGAATACCATCCCTTGTTCCTCTCCGCTCCAGGCACCAGTTCTATGGCACCTTTCTCTAGCAGGGATTCGATTTCCTGCGCAAGGAGCGATCCGGACTCTTCATAGACAGATTCCCTGGTGGATTGTTGTGAGGCCTCTGCCGGGAAGGAAGACAGTAGCCGTGGGCTATGATCTCCAGAACACACACATCTGAAGTAATGGCACGCCATTCTACAAGATGCTGCGCCAGCCTTCCCTCAACCGGCGAACCATGGGACATGGGTTCATGACTGAGCTGAAGCGGCTGCGGCAGTGCCTGAGAGCAAAGAGGCAACTGCCCGAGCGGCTTTGGCACCTCGAGTACCTTGTTTTCCACCTCTGTTACTCCTACTTTGGCCCCTTTGACTGGCCGCTCCCCTCGATCTACCAAAAGACAAATAGTATCAAAAGGAACCTCCTCTCCATTGCTGTCCCCTATGTTAGACAGAAACTGTGCAGTTCCCTCTGGGACCACTGCAAAAGATTTAGGACTACAGGTGTTTGGCAGTAAACCCACTTGGTAGCAGTCTGTACCACACAGATTCACTTGGTAGCTGTGGCTGAGCAGTCAGACTTCCCTTAAGGAGAGTTAGGCAGTATACAGAGTATTCACAATAGGTCAAGAGCACACAATAGAACAAGTAAACACTGACCAGGGCTTGGTGTAAGAGAGATATAATTATTTCTTTAAAACCACATCTAGAAAACCACACAGGCACTAATAGTAAACAATTCAAAAACACGGTCACTAAAAGATATACACTCCCTTAAAAGAATATTAGACAAGTCTTAGGTAAAGCCCCACTTATTTTCAGACAGCGGTGAGCGCTTAACGTAGATGGCACTCTAATAGTTCGTTTTAAAAACGGAGAGAAAAGCAGAGAACAAATTGAAACAGATCCCAACACTTTTACAAGAACATAACAAGAGAGGAAGGCAAAGTAAAACCGTGAATTCAGAGTCAGTAGGCTCAATCCGCTTTAAGGGAATCAAAACGAAATATGTCCAAGGTCACACGGTTGCAGTGCACAAAAGTCTTGTAATGGTTCAAAAAGGAGTTGGATCAGAGAAATGGACCAGTTAGAGGGTCAAGGCGGCCAGCCCAGTCCAGAAGGTTAAGGAGTTATTACCTTGTTGCAATCTTTAGAAAGGGAGGCCTGGCGGCCACGGTACCTTAAAGTGGTGAGAACGCTCCAGTGGGGGCAGTTGTTCCTGGCAGCGGGTGCAAGTCGGTGCTTCGTCCGGGGGAAGAGAGGGTCTCGTCGTGGAGGAAGACAGGAATTCGATGCACTGACAGGGAAGAAACCAGCCGCGGAGTTTCTCAGGTACAAGGAACGGTCCGGTGATTCGCGGTTCAGTGGTGAGTGGCTATCCGGCCGCCGAGGTGCTTGGCACGGGCAGTTCGACCACAAACCGGGCTGGGGTGCGAAGAAAGAAAGGTAAACTGGTTGTGCCCACCAGTCAGGGGAAGAAGCCTCTTCAGCCGGGAGATCTTCTCTGTCGTCGGGAAGTGGTGAGTTGGTTCTGCAGGGCCCCACCGGTGGTGTCGTCGTGGTAGGTCGGCTCAGCTTCTCCCTCGTCGGATTCTCAGGTCCTGTGGCGACCTCGGGAGTTCCAGTCCCCAAAGCCCTGCTTTTATGCAGAAAACCCCCATTCACTCAGCCTAGCTGTCACTCAAACATGCTAAGTGGTGAGCCGGCCAGCTCACCACTTGGGCCAATCACACAAGAGTGTGACCTGAGTTACTCGGTCCAGGGTGCCTAAACCCCCACCCACACCCCCTGTGGTACCCAGACAAGGTGGCACCACTTTTGGAGGCTTCTGTGGAGAAGCCCGCCAAAAATGTGGAACAAAGGGCTCGACTTGGGCTGGAGTCACAGAAGAGAACACAAACGCCATTTTAGAATCGAGTCTTGGCAAAAAATACGAACCGGAGAATATTAATTAAATAAACCGGTGGTATGTTCAAGGCTATGAGAATTAAATAATTAAAGTTGGTAGCCTCGAACAATGGGAAAATCCCATAGGAAAATATTTTCAGTCGAATATAAAAAGTAGTTTCCACTGCCACCCGCCAAAACTCGAACAGGGGGGACGGAGACGTGCCCCCTCGACTAACAGACCCCGGGGCAATCGAATTGTACGTCCACAATATGATGGTTTGTACTGGTTTCTGTTAATAATTTGGGACTATAAAAGCCAATGGTGACTTTACATGCCCTGGGAGACAGTAGTCAGTCCCAGGGTATGGAGTCTATGGTGGGGGGTCACTATGACACCCCTGTGTTACTGCACGGAGGGTGCACGGAGGGAGTAAAGGACCCCATAGCCCATAAAACACATTACCAGTCAAAGGAATACCATTAATCATGTCCAAGAGTGGGAGGAAAAGAGTCTCACTCTTGGCAGGAGGAAAAATACAAACTCCAGAAATCCAGCAAAGCTGCTGGGGGACTCACTAGGTTAGGATATTCAGCCTAAAGAGAGAATTCTCCCGAACACCCTAGGACAAAAAGGCAGAGGTTGGCGGACTGCAGCGCTCAATGACTTTGCTGCAGCTTTGGAGGCCTGCAACCTCTCAAGGCTCTCATCAGCCTTGCTGCCAAAAAGATGTACACCATCAAAGGGCATGTTGAGAAGCCAGGTTTGAACATCAGGAGCAAACCATGACTTCTGCAACCACGCAAATCTGCGCATCACGGTGCTCGCTGCCAAGAACCAGCTGACATAGTCTGCCATGTCCAGACCCGTCTAAAAGGATTCACAAATGGCATCCTTGCCATCCTGAACGAGGGCAAGAAAACCATCCCGTTCCTCCCCTTCGGGAATATGTTCAGCCGCCAAAGACACACAATTCCACAGAGTGTGAGCGAAATGTGCTAAGGCACACACAGAGTTGGCTGCCTGTAAAGCCATACCCACTAAAGAAAACACTTTCTTCGCCCAGCCATCAAAACATTTATCATCCCTATCAGGAGGGATGGTAGGGTACGACACCTGCTTTGCCGGGGCTGTAGCCGCCTGCACCACCAAACTCTCTGGAGTGGGGTGCGTCGTCAAGTAGCAGGGGTTGCTACTGGCTGGACGGTATTTTTTTTGGCAATGACTTGCTCACTGCTGGGAGACTCTCCGGAGCAGTCCAAGCCACCGCCAACCTTCTCTGTAAAGCCATATGAAATGGCAGCACCGGGTCAATGGGTAGACCTTGGTCAAGGATATCTGTCAGGTCATCCTGCAGAAAATCCACTGGCGGCGCAGACCACCCCAAGTACTCCGTCACCCTCAACATGAGACACCAGTATGAAGACTCGGCGTGCGTGCCAGGCTCAGGCCTACCAAACTCAACCTCTGGAGAGGTGTCCAGACCACTGGCGTCGTGCAAAGACTGACGCAGTTCTTCCAACTGGCTATGACCAGACAAGAGTTCGTCGTCAGGAACCTCATTAGGAACCAAACCATCAGACCCTTCATCCACCTCAGAGATGTAATCCAGAGGCTGGAATAAATCCCTAGATGAAGGCACAGAAAAAAGTTCAAATTCAGGGCCTTCCTCGGAGTATCCACCGATGCACGGGGTACCTTCGGCAAAGCCTCCACAAAAGGCGTTGAGGGCTTTGACGGAATCTGCATCGACATTGAGCGTGGCGCTGATGGGTTCGACACAGGCCTCGAGGGCGGTGCCTCGAGCGTGTCCTTCGATGGCCTTGGCGCCGATGGCGTCGACTTCCTAGGAGGTGGAGCCTCGAGAGAGTCCTTCGACGGACATGGCGCCGATGTCTTCTTAGAAGACCTCACAGGTTCCGACGGTCTCGAGGGTGTCTAGGACCGGGTCCTGGAGCGGAAATGGCTAGCGCGATCCACCTTGTCCGATCGGGACCTTGAAGGCTCCCGATGATCGCGCTGACTGCCCGAGCCTGAAGGCGTGCGAACGGTGGCCCTAGCATGTTCCTTACCAGCTTCTTTCGAAGGCGCGGACGGAACGGAGCCCTGCGATTGGAAAATCGCCAACATCTCCGTATGAAATGCATCCCATTCCGCAGAAGAAGAATGATTGTTGGGACAAGCAACCCGCGAAAGGCAGAAGAATGACGGGACCCACTCCGGAACCGACACCCCCTGGACTTACGCCGACGTCTCGGGAGAGTCGTCGGTCGAAAGCCCCGCGGATTTTGACTTTCGGGGTTTGGAATGCCTACCTACAGTCAGCTTCTTCTTCCGCTCCCGCAAGGCCTTCGACGTTAACGACTGGCAATCATCACAGTCATCGGTGGCGTGGTCCTCGCCGAGGCACCAGAGGCAGACGTTTTGCGGGTCAGTAAGTGACATCAGTCCCGACACTTCTTGAATCCCGACCACGGGGTAGAAGAAGACGAAGACATGATATCTTTTTCACAAAACACCAAGTTCGAAGAACCGATAGAAGTAACAGAAGAACCGAGGCGCGCCGAGATCTCCGAAGCGAACACGTTCGCGTAAAAAACAGAACTGAGGCTACGGGCGTCGTTCATCCTACTTATACCATCCAGTGAGGTCGGCTCGCCGGAGGCCCTCAAGGACAGCGTATTGACGTCATCAATGCAGGAGCCAAAAAAAATAATATTTTCCAAAGCAGCACAGCTGTGGTGATTACCTGTCATAGATGTGGAATACGTCGGAGGAACCAACCCCTTCAAAGTTGAATTTGGCAACTCGTGAGTTCAACAAAGTGAGCAAGCCCAGGGGAGAGACCTTGGAGGGAGACTTAACGATAGAGAGACTTTGTGGGACTATGAGCTTGGAGGCATATTATTTTTTTAATTTTTTTTATTTTTTAATCAATCGCTTATTCCATTCATGTTCCATGTAAGGAATCACAGAGGGCTTGAGGAAATGAGTAATCATTTGCAGAATGTTGGTGTGTAGTATGCAAGCCCCTCAGTGTGTGATCTTTTGTTTTGCTGTTCATCTCATTGCCATGTAGGTTTGCTTGATTGTCTGGGTTTTATAAACATGTCAAGGATATCCCTAGCCGTGTCTTAAATCGGCACTTCTTTCTACCGAATTTGATCCGTTTAATTTCTTTTTTTAAAAAATTTTTTTAGGGAATGGGTCATTTCAACAGAAGAAGTGGATTTGTGATTCTTGTTGCCTGTCATGAAGTCTGACATTCCTCTTTGTCACCATGCAGGGATGGCGTGCTACAGCCCAGGAACGCCAGCTTAACATGGCTACCTAGCTAGAGCTGGAGCTCCCTGACTGTGTTATATGCTTTGGGCTCCATAAAACCACATGCATTATCAAGCCAATGACCGGACCCGAGAGACATAGCCACCCTAAAGAGCAAGACATACCTATATTGACTGGGCCCTACCTGTGTCCATATGTAGATTTGAAAAAACGACCAGACCTGTGGCCTAGAAAGGCTCTGAGAATGGTGGCAACCTCTCTAAATCCAGCATCGTGTGCTGCTATAGCCAGTGAGAATGAAAATCTATGAACGACAATACCAGCAAAAGAATGTAGCATGACAGAGGAAAGCCAAAAGAACAACATTGCAGGATTTCAGTACAGTGCCCGCATGGGAACCTCAAAACCTGTACACCGAAGACCGGGTCCAACTCTCTGCTACGGGGCGGAGAACACAAGGGCACAGAAGAATCGAGCAGTGTGGGCATTGAAAGAAGTACTGCACTCACGGGCCTTGGGAGGGGGTGATGGTAAATTGGTTTTATTCTTTCCCACCTCGCAGATCTCAAACTGTCCACAAAGATCGTTTTGCAGATACCTCCCCCTTGCCAGTGCAATGTGGGGTGTCTTTAGGGGGTCCACCTGCCTCCCATTTTGTGTAATCTCTACATGGAGCAACTGGGGGCCTTCTAGCCGATTTTAGTCACTATTCACCAACATGCTGACGCCAAACTATCTCAACTAATCATCTCAAGGGGATGTCTTCAGCCTCAAGGGCCGTTTAGAATGAGTCTAGTATGTCGACTGCAAATAATATATTTAATTCTTCCAAGGCAGAGTTTCATTTATGCTCTTAAAGTACACACAGTGAGAGGATAGTGTCTTGGCTATTTTAAACATGGATGGCATTTCACCACAGTTAGTTCCACATGCCTGTTTCTCTAGACTACTGGGTGGATAGTAAGTGGTCTATGATTGTTCATTGAGCTAAAATGAACCAGACTGAACTTTATGAAATCCCCCTGCTATGCTGCATCGCAACATTTAGTCTCCCCAACCTTTTTCAATCTGGTGTGCTGGCTTTACTCCTCTCGCATATTGAAGGCGGCCGTGTGCTCCATTAAGTGATTCCAAAATGTGTTTTAAGTCCTTCAAATTCGGCATTTCATAATGCTGCCCATTTGGCATCTCTCAGAATTAGCTACCATTTGTGAAATGCATTCACTTTTAAATAAAGTGTTGACTTTAAGGCAACACAGCTTCAGCAACCCGACTATCTTGCTGCTAAATGAGTGCATTCTAGCAGCACTCGTGAGACTCGGAACAAAATTCTGCTACGAGGAAGGCATCCATGTCTAAACGAGCCATTTCCTGCACCATTCGTTCTATTAGGAATGCTCTGTCTGCTTATCTGCGGCTTGCATCATCCCTCCCCATTTTTGTCAAGAACTGAAAATATTTCCTTTTCCTAAACCAGATTGTTGCTAAATGTTTTTAGAATGTTGACAGCGCTTGTTTACGTTATAATTCTTATCTAAAACTTGCATTTTCTAACTGCATTCTTTTGTATCGTTTGCATTTCTTTTTGACTTTGTATTAGCTTGTTAGTTTTGGCTAGTAGATGGCGCTTATAAGCTAAAACTATTGCATTAGAGTACAGTTAGAGAGAAATAAGGAGGGACACAGAGTTTGTAGGTATTGTTTGATTATTTACCCACCCACTGCTCCTACCTCCGCAAAACACATCCTCCTGTGATCTCTTTGAGCTAGCTTTATCAAGCCTTCCCATAAAACGCTGTGCACAAATTGCCTGCCAGTGTGTTTTCAAAGCAGTCTTCTGAGAGTTAATGGCTTAATTGGTGTTGTAAATGAGCTAATGGTGTAATAAAAATGTGTTAACCAAGTCTGCCTTCAGCCACTATTTATAAGCACTTTTCATTTATTTATTGGGCATTTCTATGGCACCTATACACAAGTGTTTCCAGGAGCCACAAGACAAGAAGGGGGCCGGGGAGACATGGGAACTACAAAAGTAGAACATAACTGTTATATTGGCCTTGTGACAATCCTACCGTGCAAGTGCATGACAAGGTGGTAAGTGAAGCGGGAGGGGGTAGTGGGAGAAGTGCAGGGCTGGGGGGCCAAGTGCTAGGTGGGCTAATGTGGCAAGCGCAAGGGGAAGAGAGGTGACGGGAGGAGGGCAGTGGACAGGGATGACCAGGTTGGGCTAGTCTGGCTAAAGGAGCCCAAAGGCAAGAGCTGGCAAGGGATGCTGGGGAGCTGGTCTGGTCCCTGTATGACTCTGAGGGACCAGGCCCCAGTCACAATGACAGAGGGAGAGTTTGCACAGGAGGGGGAGAAGGAAGGAAGAGGAGAAAAGGCAAGTCATGAGAAGTTTCCGGAACTTAAGAAGGTCCGGATCAAGTCTGACGGGGCAGGGAGGCCGTTCCAGTTGGAAGAACCAGCCGAGGAAAGTGATCTACATTCCACTCTCTGCTTAGAAAAATGTTTGACCGGCAGACTGTTGGAGCCAGAGGACCGAAGGACTCTGGCCGGGAGGTATTTCGGGAGGGAGAGCTGGATCTAGAGAGGTCTCAGGCCCCAGATAGCCTTGTGAATGATGCAAAGAGTCTTGAATTTGATCCTTGCGGTCACTGGGAGCCAGTGGAGAGATTTTAGGGCTGAAGAGATGCGGTCACTGGGCTTGCAGCCCTATTCCAGATTAGTTGACAAGGGCAGAAAGAGGCAGATTGAGGTAGAGGCTGTTGCAGTCTAGCCTAGAGAGAACCAGGGCTCTGGAGACATTGAGTTTTTGGGGGAAGGTGAGGAAAGGTAGAATGCTCCTGAGGAAGTGTAGCTGAAAGTAGGACTTCTTGGCAAGGTCCGCGATGTTTGGAGAGCGAGGAGTCAAAGATGATCCCAAGGTTTTTTGGCTCACAGGTGGGTGAGGGGACCCAAGGAGTCAGGCCAGAGAATGGGGAGGAAACAGGGAGCAGGCGTCTCCATGAGAAGGATCTCTGTCTTACTGGCATTCAGGCAGAGATAATTGACAGACCACCAAGAAAGATCGAGGAGGATCATAACAGAGGGAGTGTTACAGTCCAGATTGCAGAGTAGGTCCTCAAGGGTGTTCAGGAGAGCAGTTTCCGTGCCTCGGGATACCCTGAAATCGGGCTGGTGGTTATGGAGGCAGCCAGCCACTTCAGTGTAGAGGGTCAATTGGGGGATGACCAGCTTCTCCATGAGTTTGCCCAAGAAACGGTCAGACAATGGGTTTTTTTAGGAGAGGGTGCACAAGAGAGTGCTCAACGGGTTGTGGGAAGGAGCCAGTGGCAAGTGAGAGGTTGAAAAAGTCAGCGAAGGCTGAGGCGAGAGAGGCGAGGTTGTCCTGGATGGTTCTGGAGGAGCACCTGTTTGGAGGAGATTTTCATAGAACGGACAACTCTAGAGCCCTCATCTGGCGCAATGGGAGGGAAGGAGGAGAGTATGGGGGGGGGGGAGTGGGCCAAGGAAGGAGAGAGAAGGGGTAGTGATATAGGGGGTACAGATGACTATGACAGAGGACAGGATGTCCAGAGTTTTGGAGGAGAAATGGCCACAGCCACAGCAGAGGGCCTGGCCACAGCAGAGGGCCTGGGAGGGAGGAGGAGGAGGAGAGGAGACTGTGGAAGGATTGACAAGTTTCTTTCACATTTTAAAGAGTTCAGTCGTGTTATTGGCAGCTCTAAAGATGTGGGCTTGGGCATGAGCCCTCTTCTTGGAGCAGATGGCTAGACATTCTTGCCTTTGGAGCAGGCGTCAGGCCAGTTTGTCAGAGGAGGAACTAGATGCCTGCCACTTCTGATCTGCAGCTTTGTACTTGCGTTTCAAAGCTGCCAAGTCGGAGTCATACCAAGAGTTGCATTTGGAGGTAGGCTTCATGCGGATCCTCATGACGGGGGCAAGGATGTCCAGAGTGTTAAGAGATCGAGAGATGGAGTTTAGCTAGAATAGAGTCAGAGGGAGAGTCAAAAGACAGGTGAGGAGGAGGGATAAAGGAAGAGGCAAATTAAACAACAGACACATGCTTCATCGGTCTAATAACTGAGAAGAACAGGTTACTTACCCCTGGTACCGTTCTTTCGACTGGATGTTCCTCCCACGTATACCTCATCTTCGATATTCAATATCCAGCTTCAGCTGCTTCGGAATTTATTTCAGCAGAGGGTGCCGTGCGTCGATGCAGTCGACTCGATATCCCTCGAGGGCCTCCATCTCGAGGATGATGTCATTGAAGGTATATAATATATATCACATGCAGCGCACGTTGGTTTTAGTTCCGTTTTACTTACAGTAGAAATACCTCCATAACCACGGGAATGACCGTACTCAACTATGAAAGCGCAAAAGCTGTAATAGCATGGGAAATTCTACTGTGGGGTAGGTTGGGAAGGCGATGAGGAATACGTGGGAGGAACATCCAGTCGAAAGAATGTTACCAGGGATAAGTAACTATCTTCGAATAGATTGTGTCCTCCCACATATTCCTCATCTTTGATAGTCTCCCAACGCAGTATTAGAATTAGTGGAGGGAGCAAGAATTTTGTTTTTTAAATGGTTTTCATGAACCGAATGAAGGACTGCTTTTCCAAAGCTCCTAATCTGGCCAAGGGAAGACTAAAGGAAGTAATGTTTTGTGAACGTGTGAATAGTAGACCACGTTGCTGCCTCACAAATACTTTTTATTGGTACACCCACCCCTTTGCAGGGCTGTAGAGGTAGCCATACCCCTGGTGGAATGGGCCCTTAACCCTTCAGGAGGATCCTTGCCAGCCAGTCTAACATTCTGAAATGGCCAGAATTATCCACCTGGATAACATCTGTTTCAAAACAGCTTGACCCAGTTTGTAGCCGGTATAGCTAATGAAAAGCTGATCATCAATGCAAAGTTTTGACAGCCTAGATATGACATGCATTACTCACCGTACTAGCATTTCTGATGATTGTATCTGCTTAGATTCACATGCTGTGCATATGGTCCGACATCCAGTGGTAACCACAGAGTATTTCATCTTGTCTTTCAGGGACCGAAAGGGGACGTCGGCATAAGCGTGTCTGTAACACTATCACTATTGTGACATGTAGTGTACTCAAAATCCCTCACACGCCGAGGTACCGCCGATTGTATTTTTTCTGCCATAAGGGAGCCCTGGACTATTGTGAATGAGCATATCAAGAGAGATAGTAGTAAGATGTCTATGTTTCTTCGACCCCGAGCGTGGAGGTAGGGAGGGCGCATGTGAATCTAAGCAGATACAATCATCAGAAATGCTATTACGGTGAGTAATGCATGTCTTCTGATGCTTCTTAATCTGCTTAGAATCACATGCTGTGCATAGACTAGCGAGCAGTACCCACAGTAGGAGGTGGGTTATGAGAAGGAACAGTAGACAAAAGATTTCTTAATACTGCTTGTCCCATCTGAGAATCAGATCTAGAATAATAATAATAATTTCGCATTTATATAGCGCTATGAACCCTCAGGTATCTGAGCGCTGCTTATTATTACCCACGGTGTGTGGTGCTCATTTATCGACCTCGGAAGGATGAAAGGCTGAGTTTGGCCCTGCCGGGATTCGAACCTGCGTCGGCAGGCTCTGCACTGATGTCAAAGTGAGCGCTCTACTCGCTGTGCCACTTGACCGGCTGGCAATATCTATGAATGTCTAGGCAATATTGTTTTGAAAAGGTGTGTACAGAACTCCAGGTTGCCGCTTTGCAAATGGACTCTAGGAGAAAATTTTCAAGGAATGCTATGGAAGCCCAGTGCCCCGAGTAGTGTGTTCTAGGCTTGAAGGGCAGTTCTCTCTTAGCAAGAGAGAAACACAGTGTGATGCATTTGACAATCCACCTCGAGAGCTGATTTAGAGATGGGATTCTCCTACCAGCTGCCACTGAAACGAAAAACTGGTTTGTCTTCCTCAGTGGTTTCGTTTTTTTTCCAGGTAAAACATGACTGCCCTACGCACATCTAGTGTGTGTAAGCTTCTTTCGGCTATGCTAGTGGTATTCTGGAAGAAAGTGGGGAGTTCGATCGATTGGTTCACATGGAACTTCAAGATTAATTTAGGCACAAATCTGGGATGAGTGCGCAGAACCACCTTATCCCTGTGGACTAAAACAAAAGGGTCTAGAACAGAAATGGCCTGTAGTTCGCTAACCCTTCTAATAGAAGTGATAGCCAGTAGAAAGGCTGTCTTGTAAGTAAGGTCATTTAGATTTCCTTTATGCATTGGCTCAAAGGGAGATCCCATGAGTCTGGTTAAAACCACATTAAGATCCCATCCGGGAGCTGGGTGAGAAATGGGGGGATGGATTCTCTTAACCCCTTCCATAAAAGCCTTAATAACTGAGTCTAACAAATGTGTTAGGTACAGTACAATGTGTGTGGGTGAGCAATCGATGGGATTGACGCCCTTGGTATTACACCAGATGACAAATCGTTTCCATTTACTGGAATAGCAATAGCGCTTCCCCGAGTATGTCAATGCATCTCTGATGGAGCTGAAGGTGTCCAAACTCTATGGCTTCAAGAACCAGGCTGCAAAATTCAGTGTTTTGGGACACAGGTGTACGGTCGTCCCGCAGTATTGAGACAACTTGTTGTACGTGCAGGGTAGTTTCATTGGGGGTGGGGGTGACATTTCCATTAGATGAGCGAACCAGGGTTGGCGGGCCGACTATCATGGTGACTGGTTCCTGGTGCATCTTGTGCACTATCTTGTTGAGAAGGGGAGTCAGGGGAAAAGCGTAGACAAATTTCCCTGACCATGCTATCCAGAGTTCTTTCCCTTCAGCGCGGTTCTGGGGATACCTGGAGACGTAGTCTTGGTATTGGGTGTTCTCCTGAGTAGCGAACAGATCTATCTCTGGGAAGCCCCATTCTGCGAAGACGTTGAAGACGATGCCTTCGTGTAGATGCCATTCGTATTCTAAAGGCAGTGGGAACTCTCTGCTGAGCATGTACACCAGAAAATTGAGTTCCCCTGGAACGTGTTGGGACCACAGGAACATCTTGTGTTGGAGAGCCCACATCCAAATGTTTTGGGACAGCTTGGATAGCCCTAGGGAGTGAGCTCCCTTGTTTGTTTAGGTAGTACATGTCTGTGGTGGTGTGTGTCAGGACCAGAATTGTTTTCCCCTGTAACTGAGTCTGAAAGGGATTTCAATGCTTTGAATACTGCCAATAGTTCCGACAGATTCATGTGGCTTGTGGGGACCACACGCTGTGCACCGTCTGCTGAAGCAGGTGAGCCCTCCACCCCGTGAGAGATGCGTTGGTCGTGAGAGTGCCTTCTACTGTGGGGGTGGTGAAACATTTCCCTTTCAATAGGTTTTCCCTTGACCACCACTGCAGAGAGCACGAGGGCTGGCGAGACAACTACCAGATCTTCCCATTGTCAGCTGGCCTGACACCACTGGCTGTTGATCCACACTTGCATGGGACGCATGCGCAGCCGTGTGTGGGGAACTAGGTAAATGCATGACGCCATCATACCTAGCAAGTGCATAGCCTTGCGCACCATCACTTCCCGACTGGCTACATATTGAGGGATCTGAGAAAGCATGTTCTGAACCCTCTCGTTGGAGGGGAAGACAAAACCCTCCTTTGTCTGAATCAGAGCCCCTAGGAATTGTTTGGCTTGAGTGCGGTCTAAGCTGGATTTTTTCTCGTTGATGGAGAATCCTAGACTGAATAGGTGATCTATTGTCTTCTCTGTATTTCTTAGGCATGCCTCGTAAGAGTCCCCTGTTATGAGCCAGTCGTTGAGGTAAGGGTACACGGGGACGGATAGTCTGCGCAGGTGTGCTACTGCCAGGACTTTCGTAAACACCCTTGGCGCCGAGGCAATGTCGAAGGGGAGTACCTTGAACTGAAATGCTTGTCCTCTATCATGAACCTTAGGTATTTTCTGTGCGCCGGCAACACTGAAATATGAAAGTATGCATCTTTCATGTCCAATGTTGCCATGTAATCCCACTGTTTCAAAAGTGTAATTACTTCCTGCAGAGTTACCATACAAAACCTCTGAGGTTTGGCAAATGTGTTCGCTGGGCACAAGTCTAGTACAGGGCGCATGGTGGGGTCCTTTTTGGGTACAAGGAAGTATGTTAGGCAGAAACCTGTGCAGTTCCCTTGGGGACCACTGCAAAAGATTTAGGACTACAGGTGTTGGCAGTAAACCCACTTGGTAGCAGTCTGTACCACCCAGATTTACCTGGTAGCTGTGGCTGAGCAGTCAGACTTCCCTCAAGAAGAGTTAGGCAGTATGCAAAGTATACACAATAGGCACTCGGATACAACAGCACAAGCAAACACTGACCAGAGCTTTGGTATCAAGGTATATAATTATTTAAAAACACACTTATTGAAACACTCCAGCACTATTATTGTAAATCACTCTAAACACAATTACTATTATTATATACACTCCTTATTCCTTATCAGACAAGTCTTAGTTAACACCACTTATTTCCAGACAGAGGTGAGCGCTGAACTATAGATGGCACTCCAATAAGTTAACGAAAAAGGGAGGGAAAAAGGCAGAATGTAGGAAAATACACCACACTAATACTTAGGAACTCTTAAACAAGGCAGGAAAGTCAAAAGTTACTTGTGAGCCAAAGTCCATAGGCCGGGGCACTCTTGGAGAGAGCAGGGCACAAATACACCCAAGATCACACAATGACAACAGGCTTAAAAAGTCTTGCAGGGAGTTCAGAAAGGTTTTAGTTAGGCTCAGAAAAGTTTAGCCAGGGTGTCCCAGGCTAACCCAGGGTCGAAAGCCGGGGGCTAAAACTACCCCGTACAGTTGGTTGCAAGGGAAGCCAGGCGGAACACGGTACCTTATGTGGAAAGGATCCTCCAGCGGGGGCAGTTGTTCCTGGCAGCGGGTGCAAGTCGCAGCGTCGTCCAGCGGAAGAGAAGATCTCGACGTGGAGGAAAGATGAAGGTCGTTGCACTGCCAGGGAAGAAACCAGCCGCAGAGTTTTCCGGTTAAAGGTACTACCCTTTGATTCGCGGTAGTGGTAAAATGTGGTATCCAGGTTGCCGGGGTGCTTGGCACAGGCAAGGCAGCCACGAGATGCTCCAGGAAGCGAAAAAGGAAGCAGACTGGTTATCCCCACCAGTCGAAGGAAGAAGACTCTCCGGGCTGGAGATCTCCTCTGTCGTTGGGAAAAGTGGTGAGACGGTTCAGCAGGGCTCCACCGGTGGTGTCGTCGTAGCAGGTCGGCTCAGCTTCTCCCTCGTCGGATTCTTAGGTCCTGTGGCGACTTCTGAAGTTCCAGTCCCCAAAGCCCTGCTTTTATGCAGAAAACCCCCATTCACTCAGCCTAGCTGTCAAACATGCTAAGTGGTGAGCCGGCCGGCTCACCACTTGGGCCAATCAGGACGGAGTGCGACTTGAGTTGCCTAGGCAACTCAGTCCAGGGTGCCTAAATCCCCCTCCACTCCTCCTAAGTACCCCAGACAGAGGGGCACCACTTTGGAGGGCTTCTGTGGAGAAGCCCGCCAAAAAGTGGAACAAAGGGCTCAACTTGGGTTGGAGTCACAGAAGCGAACATAAATGCCATTTTAGAACCGAGTTTTGGCAAAAAATACCAACCGGAGAATTAATTTTAAATAAATAAACCGGTGGTATGTTCGAGGCTATAGGAATTAAATAATTAAAGTTGGTAGCCTCGAACAATGGGAAAA
Source organism: Ambystoma mexicanum (assembly GCF_040938575.1). Lineage (NCBI taxonomy): Eukaryota > Metazoa > Chordata > Amphibia > Caudata > Ambystomatidae > Ambystoma > Ambystoma mexicanum. The sequence continues at coordinate 915,681,952 of NC_090926.1, read as the reverse complement.
TCCCATTGGGATATATTCGCGGTCGAATATAAAAAGTAGTATCCACTGCCACCAGCCAAAACTCGATCAGGGGGGACGGAGACGTGCCCCCTCGACTAACAGACCCCGGGGCAATCAAATTGCCCCGGCCAGTACGTCCACAATATGATGGTTTGTACTGGTTCTGTTCAGAATTTGAGACTAGTAAAGTCAATGGTGACTTTACATGCCCTGGGAGACAGTAGTCGGTCCCAGGGTATGGAGTCTATACTGGGGGGTCACTGACACCCCTGTGTTACTGCACTGAGGATGCTGTGTAACACACATCACAAAAACACATGAAGCCCTATGGAGTAAAAGACCCCATAGCCCATTAAACACATCTAGAATCAAAGAGATACACTCAAATCATGTCCAAGATGGCAGGAGAAAAAGGTAAACCCCAAAAATCCAGCAAAGCTGCTGGGGGACTCACTAGGTTAGGAAATTCAGCCTAAACAGAGAATTCTCCCTAACACAGTACACTGAATAAATACCCTTGTTTACCCGAAGAATAGGGACGGCTTCTATGGCGTCCTTTTCCAGAAGTGCTTCCACCTCTTGTTTCAGGATTCTCAGATGGTCAGGCGTCTTATCTTGGGAGGTCTAAACTGTGGAGGTGGGGCGAATTCCATGCAGTACCCGTGGGCGACCATTTTTAGAACCCACTGATCTGATGTAATCCCCCCCCATGCCAAAAGGAAAGATGTTAAGCGCCCCCCCGATCGGGGTGACCTAGGAGGGGACTTGGATCCGTAGGTCATTTCTGACCAGAGGCTGCGGTACCCCTGGAGTTGGGGCCTCTTCCCTTCCCGCGATGCTGACCCTTAGTTGGATAGTTGTCTCAAAAGGACCGGCGGGAACCGCTTCCCCCTCTGGGGGGAGGGGTTTTGTGTGATCTGTTGCAGGGACTAGAGTCTCATGCTCTTTTTTGGCAGTCTCCAAAGCATTGTCGATTGCCTTACCGAAGAGATCCGACTCTTCAATAGGTTTGCTTATAAGAGCCGCTTGGGTTTCCGGCTTGAAGGCCAAGTTTCGGAGCCACGCGTGCCGTTTAAGCAGAGTGCCCTGCACCAGGGATCTTCCTGCCGTTTCCGCAGTATCCAGCGTGTTTTTTAAAACATTCTGATTGACTTGCTTGCCCTCAGCCACAATGGCAATTCGTTTGGATCTTGTGGGTTCAGGCACCTCCTGGAGACCTTCCTGTACAAGGTTCCATTGCGCATCAGCGTAACTGGCAAGCATAGTGGTGTTATTTGGTATGCCTGTGGTAAAGGCAGCTGCCGTGGTAACATGTTTACCCAAGGTATATAACCTTTTTGACTTATCGGGAGGTGCTTCTTCCGTAGCAAAGGGTACTCCCGCCCATTTCCGGGTAGTGGTGACCACTAGGGAATCGGGGGTGGCGTGGCCTTTAATATATTGAGGATCCGTAGGCGATGGCTGAAATAATTTCTCCACCCTTGGATTGACTGTCCTGGTCTGGGCTGGTGTGACAAGAGAAGGAGCCAATCTCCTCTTAATAGAATTATGGAGAGGGATGGCTCGACTGGAAGGGGGGTTTTCTTTAAGAGTGTCCTCCACAAAATCTTGTTCAGGTATGGCCTCTTGGGTGGCGATCTGGAAGTGATCGGCTGCCTTCCTTAAGATTGCGTTAAAGGCCATCTGATAGTCTAATGGTGATGCCTGGCGAGCCGGGTGGAAGGAGGGGAGTCCACACACAACATCTGTGTCCTGATTGTGAGTAGGGAATGTCCATGGCTCCGTATCAACCTGACGAGTGTCCTCCCAGTTGTCCATGGCATCTGCCTGGTCATCTGTAGTATAGTCTTGTAGGAAGGTATTTTCTTCTTCCCCATCATAGATAGCTTGATAAGTGTCCATTTGAATTTCCTCCTCAGAATGGGTAGAAATAAAATGGTCCTGAGGAGATTCTAAATTTCCAGGAAATCTTAAGGTTGACATAGAAAGAGGATCCTCACAAGGTCTCTTGGATGTGGGGTGCTCTGAAAGGGATATATTCCTTTCCAGGAGGTCCATGCACCCTTCAAATTTTTCCCTGGTCCATTTAGATGAACCAGACGGTGCAAAAGGTGGAAAATCTTCATTTCCTTGCCTTTGGCCCGAAATTTATTAGCAATAGTGCTAGACAAAAGCTCCTGACTATCCTCGTAGTCTTCGCGAGCACTGGGGTGCTGTGGCACGTCTTCGACGTGACCACTGCATGCTCTTTTCGTTTCAACGATTCCTTAGGCATCAGGCCCACTGCCGGAGTGATCCTTGCGTTACTTTCGGTGATGTCTGCTAAATCAGGGCGTGCCATAGGCCTAGCGGTAGAAGTAGGCCGAGAGGTAGAAGGAGGCCTAGCGGTAGGTTTATCGCCTACCGATTGACTGGAAGGCCTAACGGTAGATTTCTGCCCTAATGGGGGCCTTACGGGGCATCGGATAATCCTGCTTTGCCAGCCACATGTGATTTTGGAGGTTGCACGCTTAATTTTTGAAGGCCCAATCGCAAGACGCTGCTGCGGATATGGGGAAGGCTGCTGATCTGTAAGATCAGAGGAACCCATCGACATTTTCGGTGGTCCTGTTGGCGCTTTCACCCGTTTCGACAAAACCGTAGATATTAGGGGAGGGGTGTGCACTTAGTGTGGGTCTTCTGTCCGCCCCTGTCGCAGGGTGTTGTCCCCGTAGCGTGACTTGCATCAGGCCTGGAGGGGTCGGGGACGGGCGTGGCGGCCCTAGGAGGGTCAGCCGTAAGGTCAACGGCATCTGGTACGGATGCTTGGTCATCACTGGTGCCCCTGTGACTTTCGGCGGGTGCGGCCTTGGGGAAAAAGATCCAGCCTGCAACATACCGTAGGTGGCCCACTGCTTAACGCGGTGCTCCTTAAGAGTTTTGGGTTGAATGAGTCTACAAGCCGCAAACTGCGCTTCGTCGTGGTCCAGGGGAAGACAATTATTGCTCTTATCATGCTCGTCTTTCCACGAGTATCTGACCCTGCAAAAGGGGCAAAACCTAAATGGTGTCCTTTCCATAGAGAAAGTTAATAAGAAGGATGAGCAGACATAGAGGGTAAAGAGGGGGGAAAGAGGAGAGACATAGCGAAAGATATGACCACCCTGACCCCACTCTCCCTACACGTGGATGACCGTCGCCGGATCTTTGGCCTCGAGGTCCACCGCCGTTGAAAGTTCCTGCAGTCTTTGTCGTGGTATCGTGGAGCACCTTCGAAGTGACATAAAGGGAATAAAACGACAAAGTCGGTAAAACAAGGATAAACAATGTCTCTTATGAAGCGCTCCGCAATGGGCGATCAGTTATCTGGACGGAAAAAAACAATCTGAGGGACCTCGGCACGTGAGGGATTTTGGGTACACTACATATCTCGATAGGGATAGTGTTACAGACACGCCTATGCCGACGTCCCCTTTTGGTCCCCGAAAGACAAGATGCAATACTCCAGAGTTACCAATGAATGTTGGACCATATGCACAGCATGTGATTCTAAGCAGATTAACAAGCATCAGAAATAAAAGCTCAGAGCTCTGCGAGGGTCCAACCTATGTAACCTCTCCTCCTCCATGCCAGAATGAGGCGGGGGATAGAAAGAAGGTAAAACTATTTTCTGCCCTACGTGGAAATGGGAAATGATTATGGGCAAGAATGAAGGTTTAACCCTTAGAACAACCCTATCCTTATGGAAGATAGTAAAGGGTGACTTGGATGAAAGTGCCTGCAATTCACTCACTCTACGGGCTGAAGTTAGCGCTACCAAGAGAATGGTTTTAAAGGTAAATAACCTTAATGGACAGGAGTACAAAGGTTCAAAGGGTGCACACATTAGACATTTTAGTACCCAATTAATGCACCAAATTGGAACTTGAAAGGGAGATTGGGGTGGGGGGGAACACATTGGTGTGACCCTTTAGAAATTGTGTGACCAGTGGAATACTAAAATATGAAAATTCTTCTGACAAGTGATTAAAAATGCATAGCACCGCTAGATAGGCCTTAATAGTTCTAACCTGGAGCCCCAGATTGGCTAAAGATAGTAAAAAGGTTAACACCTCGGGTGTTTTCCACAAAAAAAGGTCTATATTCTCTGCACCAGTTGCAGAATTTGTTCCAGCGGCAAAGGTACAAAGACTTTGTTGCTGGTCTTCTGGCCAAAAGCAAAATCTCCATTACGTCATCCGGGAGGTCCCAGTCCTTATATCTCACCCTCTCAGAAACCATGCGTGAAGGCTGAGTGTCTTGACCTCCGGTTTGAGAACCCGACCCTCCTCTCGCAAGAGAAGGTCCTTGTTACGCTCACCTGGTCTCTGTGACACCGCTTGTGCGTGGATATGAGAGAACGTGAGGATGCTACTCTGCGACTGTTATTTCTCTCAAACCCTTCTTACCAAAGGTGTGGTGAGCATGCGCCGACCCATACAGGCTCACCTGTTGATTAACGATGATCTCTCCGTCCTGCTACTCTCTGCAGGGGCGCTTCTTGATGGGACCGAGTTCCTTTACTGGCCCCTCGTAAGTGGTAGCCCAGTCCAGCTGCGACTATGCCACTTCTTATGTTAAGTGTCTTTCAGTTCTATTGTCTCTTCTCGCTGTTGAAATGTGTTGTATTGTTAATGCCTCTCTTCTGATTTCTTCTTATAGGTGGAATTGCGGCCCAGCAGCGGCCTTGGATTGCGAGGCGAAGCCGGATGGAAGAGGAGAGGTTCCGCAATGGTCCACAAGTGGTGGTTTAAGGTTAAGCGCGAGGTTAGATGGCGGTGCGGCCTTAAACTGAATGTCTTTAATGTCTAACCTTTTCTTTCGTATCTCTTGCAGGTGCCGTCTTCGTGAATGAGGATCGCGTCGCGCTGCGGTGTCAAGGTCAAGATTTCGGCTTTTCCGGAGGGGCTGAAGTAGGAATGTTGGATGCCAGTTTCGACGAGAAGCACGTGCAGGCGAGAACAAGTTGGTAAGTATGAAGCTGCAGTCCAAGAGGTGAGACTGCAATCAGGCAGTGATGAGCGTTACGCTGCATGCAAGTGCAGAATGACGCAAAGCGTTCACACGAAGGTTGGGTGGGTTTATATAGTCGAGTTCCCAGCCACCCCCACTAGCTCTGGCTTACTGGCCACACCCTGCCACTCCTAGATGATGCTGCACGTGCACCCAGTTCCCCAGCAGCCTTGCCCAAACCGGATGCACATGAAAGTTCCTGTGTTCATGAATAAAGCACTCCTGCACCAAATACACGTGTCTGTTTACATGTGTTCATTAGGCTGGCACCAAAGGTGCCAGGACTGAGTGCAGCTGGGCCCCCTGCCCTCGATTGTCCCAAAGGGACGAATAAGAGCTGTGTTACTCCTTGCTCCCATCCCCTGATGGTGCGGGGTCTGTGTTCTTGGGCCAGTGGCCATGACAGCCCTCTCTTAATGGAAGACGTATTGGAAGGCAGATGGACATGTCCAGAAGGTCTGGGTACCACATCCTCCTGGCCCAATCCGGGGCAACTAGGATCATGTGTTTCCTGAACTTTCTCAACCTCCTAATCATGTGAGGAATGACGGGGACTGGAGGAAACGAGTACAGGAGTGGAAACTCCCAGTCCACCACAAACACATCTCCTAGAGCTCCTCTTGGGGGATCTTCTCTGGAGCAATACAGTTTGCGCTTCCAGTTGACACGGGTCACGATCAGAAACACTTGAGGGGTTCCCCAAAGGGTGAAGATCTCTTGAAGGACTTCCTGAGCTAGTTCCCACTCGTGGGAGACTGTGCTCTGCCTGCTCAGTGCGTCCGCTGCTGTGTTCTCTTCTCCGGCAAGGTGAACTGCCGATAGGGAGATTCCTTCTTGAACTGCCCAGTACCAGAGCTGCATTGCCTCTCTGCAGAGTGACCCTACACCACCTCTCTTGTTGAGGTACTACATGGCCACGGTGTTGTCCGTCATTATTAGGAGATTCTTTACCTGCACAGAGGGCAGAAAGGCCTTCAGCGGTAGTCTGATGGCCCTCAGCTCCAAAAGATTGATATGTAGTTGGACTCAGATGAAGACCAACGACCGCTGTCAGATCATTGGTGTGGGCTCCCCTCCCAGTGAGTGAGGTATCCATTGCTACTGTTATCTCCGGCCACGGTTGCCAAAAGGGTTCTCCCTTTAGAATGTTGTCCTCGCAGGCCCACCACAGAAGATCCTGTGCGAATCTGCTTGGAACCTGAAGTAGGTCCAACATCGTTCCGGTGAATTGGGACCAACGAGTTCTGAGGGTCCACTGAAGGGATTCTGATTCTCAGGCGAGCCTCTAGCACCAGAACAATGAAGGATGCTTGAGGGCTAGCAACCTCCACAAAATAAAAAAAAAATAAAAAATAAAAAAAAAGAAGGCCGGGAGACTGGGCATTCTGAAATTTGGAGACCATCTGTAGAATGTCTTGAGCCCTCACTTTTGGTGGCAAGCTCGTTCCAAAAGGCTGTATCCAGCACAGCCCCGATAAACTGGCGCTTTTGAGAAGGTGTCATATGGGACTTCTGGCAATTTAGGGAGAAGCTCAGTCTGTGAAGAGAGTGGCAGGTGACATTGAGATGATCCAGGACTTGTTCGGCAGAACGCGCCCTGATCAGCCAATCATCCAGATAGGGGCAGATGCGAATGCCCCCTCTCCCAAGACTCGCTGAGACCACCACCATCAGTTTGGTGAAGACCCTCAGGGCGGAGGTCAGACCGAATGGCGGAACTCCAAACTGCTCATGAGAACCACCAACAGCGAACCTCAGGTATTTCCCGTGCTGGAGATGGATTGGAACATGAAAATAAGCATCCTGAAGTCCAATGCCATCATCCAATCCAGAAGTTGGAGGGTCTGACGAATTTCAGAAACAATGACCATCTTGAACTTGTAGGAAATATGGAGAATACCATCCCGTGTCCCTTTCCGTTACAGGCCCCCGGCTCGATAGCACCTTTCTCTAGTAGGGCAAAAATGTCCTGCACAAGGAGCGGATCTCGAATCCTCAAAGAGTGGCTCTCCGGTGGATTGCTCCGAGGTCTCTGAATTAAAGGAAGACAGTACCCGTCGGCTATGGTTTCCAATGCCGAAGCATCCAAAGTAATGTCTTCGCCATTCTTCTAGATGCTGCGACAGTCTGACCCCCACTGGTGAACTGTGACTCAAGATCTCAGAGAGGTTTTCAGGCGGCTGATGCAGAGGCAGAAGACAAAGATGCCCCTGCTTGAGCTGGCTTTGCACCTCTCCCTCATCCACCACAAGCGAACTTTCTTTAGCCTCTTTGACCAGCCATTCCTCTCTCTCTTCCAACTGAGGAGTAGTAGCGAAAAGATCTACCCCTCCAAGACTGTCCACTAGGGTGAAAAGGCTTCCTAACAGCGACACCTAAAGATTTGGCTGCGCCTTAGAGGTCTGCAACTTCTCAAGGCTCTTGTCAGCCTTGTTGCCAAAAAGGTGAGACCTGTCAAAAGGCATGTTGAGGAGTCTGTATTGCACATCCTGTGCAAAACCCAACTTTCCCAACCACGCAAATCTGCGTATAACGGAGCTAGTAGCCATGGCTCTGCTGATGCTTTCAGACCTGACTGGAGAGACTCACACATGGCTTCTGTGCCGTCTCTAATTATGGCCAAGAATCCATCTTTCTTCCCCCTTAAAGAATGTGCTCTGCTGCCATGGAAATGCAGTCCCATAGAGTGAATGAACATTTTGCAAGGGCACATGTTGCTACATCCAAGGTCCAGTCCGCTCCATCCAGGGTCCAGTCAGCTCTGCACGGCCTGCGGTATCCCCAGGTTAAGGAACGGTGCTTACATCGGGCTTCTCCATTCTGCCAACGCTGGAGGTTGCCAGAAAAACGGCGGTGGTTGCCCAAAAGTCACGTGACTCAGCAGCTGACTGCGAAGCGGTTCTCCAAGCCAACTGCCTCTCAAGCCACACCTCCTTCATGATAAAAGAACCCAGAACCCTTGCAGTAGTGCTTCTAATTAGCGTTACTTGCTTTGTTTCGCAACTTGTTTGCTGCATTGCCTTTCATTGTGTTTACGACCTCAGACTCCAAACCGACCTGCCTTCGTCTCTCCCTCTGGTTTAGTCCTCATCCGCTGTTGCCGACTCGGAACGCCAAACCAACCTTCTACTTCCTGCCACCCTCAGATACCGTGGTTTTCGATTGCTGGCATTTTGGAGCTTGTAGATTCCGTTACACGCTCTTCCATTGAGCTGCTCCATTTCATTCACCGCTTGTCAATCAAACACAGAGCCTTATTTACGATTCAGCGGACCCGACGGAATACCTGCTGTATGTTTCTGTTTGTCAACCGCTCCATTCATCGAGGACTTTGCTGCATAACCCCGCTCCAGTTACCCGGTAAGCCAATAGTGTGTAGTGGTGGCTTCCTCTGCTTTTGGGAACCGGACACCGTTTGCCTTTGCCCTCTGAAGTGTGCACTATGGACATTAATTTTGGTACACTGCATGTGTATACCCTGAACGTGGAACTCTACCCATGCATTCTTCGAACGCTTTGCTGCCCAAATGCACCACCCCGAATCTAGTTGCGACCCTCGTTCCGCACGAGGAGATATCCCATACTAATCTTCTGGTTTGTTGTTTTTTTCCGGTTGTTGTCTCATCATTTAAGGGTTTCTTTTTACGTTGGAAGTTAAGACATACTACACTGCTACTTTATCACCCTAGCCCTCAATTATAGAATAGAGCTAACAGTTTCCTGTCCTTTTTCTAGGCTCATCCCTTAGTGTACTGACCAACATCTTCCAGGTAGCTATTCTGCCAGTAGTCCTGTACTTGCGCCTTGTTGTTATTTTGTAGTAATTGTTTGCATTTTCCTTGCAGCCCGGTGTAGTGGTGTGGGTGTTCCCTGCTCTTTTGGAAAATCTACCACCCTGTCTGTATTCTATGCACAGCAGGAAGGTCTATTGCCAAGAAGAGTTTCCTCAGTTAGAGGAGGACCGGTCTGGGTCACCCCTCAAGGGGTGTCTTCACAGCAGCGGCCAAGTATTGAGTCTTGAGCAGCTTACTCATTTAGATGTTCTGATCAACGCCCCGGCCTGCCGGCACAGTGGTGGGTAACATGTGGAGTTGGCTGATTTGAGCGCCAAACTCCCTGCAGAAAATACCTTCCTTGCCCATCCATCGACTCTTTTGTCGTCCGTATCTGGAGGGATGGTAGGGTAAGCTGTTTGCTTAGAGGTTGCGGTAGCTGCCTGTACCACCAGACTCTCTGGAGTGGGGTGTTTAGACAGGTAGTTTGGGTCACTACTGGAAGGGTAATATTGTTTGGCCACAGCCGGATTGGTTTCTGGCATCTCCCAATATATCATTTGGTGTGCCAAATTGGAGACCAAAGGGTGAATCATTGTCTGAGGGTTAATTTTCTTCATATATTGAGGTGAGGGAATTCAAATATTCTTTCCTTGGTAAAGGAACATAAGTTTTATCAGGCTTCAAAGGTTTGTCAAAAAGTGGATTTGACGCTCGAGAAGCCGTCCAAACTTTTTTCAATGGTGCCATAGTTTTAGAAGGGGCGTTCAACGTCGACGGTACAGCTAGCGTCGAGGGCGCAGCCGCGGTTGATGGTGATGGCGCTGCTGGCATTGGTGGCGCCGCTGGCATTGGTGTCGAAGTTGACGCAGAGGGCTTGGCTAGGGTCCAATCCTGGAGCTGGAGTTTTTTATATAAATAAGAACAAGAAAAGATTTTGTGATTACAGGCACTAAAATTGAGTTAAGAACAAAGAACAAGTTACTTCTTACCTTGTAACGTTCTTTTGACGGGATGTTCCTCCGACGTATTCCTCATCTTAGATATATCCTTCCAGCTCTGCTGGCCTCGGAAAAATTTTTCTCTAGAGGGCGCTGCGCGTCGACGTCCCTCGAGTCGATGTCCTTCGACAGCCGCCGTATCGACGCTCGACGTCATCCTGCCTATAAAGGCCGCGCGCAGCGTCCGTTGCTCAGTTCTGTTTTGTAGCCCACAGTATTACTGTCTGGACTAGACTAATCACCCTGAAGGAGCGTAAGCTGCAACAACAAGGGAAGTAGAACTGCGGGGATGGATGGGAGGGTCGATGAGGAATACGTCGGAGGAACATCCCGTCGAAAGAACGTTACAAGGTAAGAAGTAACTTGTTCTTCGAAGGGATTGTGTCCTCCGACGTATTCCTCATCTTAGATAGGCTCCCATAGCAGTATTCTATATTCGGAGGAGGGAGTACTGACTTCACGCTGTCTTCTATTGATGAATAGAATGCAGTACAGCCCTTCCAAACCTAGTCTCTTGACTAGAGGAGGAATCCAGATTGTAAAAACGTGTAAAGGTATGGACAGACGACCATGTAGCGGCCGCACATATGTCCTTAACCGGCACGCCTCTTTTGAGGGCCGATGAAGCTGCAATACCTCTGGTCGAATGAGCCCTAAGGTTTTGAGGGGGCTCTTTCCCTGCCAGTTTATAACATTCCAGAATGGCTAGAATGATCCATCTGGAAATGGTCTGCTTAGTTATTGGTAACCCCAGCTTGTGACCTGCGTAACCTACAAACAGCTGGTCTGCCTGTCTTATCCTGGCTAGTCTACTAATGTAAAAACTTAAAACCCTCTTAGGGTCTAGTCTGTGTAACCTCTCTTCCTCTTTCCCCGGGTGAGGAGGAGGATAGAAAGATGGTAGGGTAATCTTCTGAGAGATATGGAATTCAGAAACTACCTTTGGGAGGAAATTAGGCTTCACTTGCAGGACAACTTTGTCTTTGTGAAAGATTGTATGAGGGGGTTTACAAGAAAGAGCTTGTAATTCGCTCACCCTTCTAGCAGATGTAAGTGCTATTAATAAAACAGTTTTAAGGGTAAGGAATCTTAACGAACAAGAATGGAGAGGTTCGAAAGGTGTACCCATCAGGAAAGTTAGTACTAAGTTTAAATCCCATAGGGGAACTTGGAATGGTCTTGGGGGATAAACATTGGTTAACCCCTTTAGAAACTGTATTACCAAGGGTAATTTGAAATAGGATGGTTCTTCCGCAGTACGCTTAAAGATAGATAGCGCTGCGAGATAGCCCTTAATGGTGCCAACTTGAAGGCCTGAATTTGCCAAATATAGTAGGAAGGACAAAACCATTGGTGTACCACATGAAAATGGGTCGATATTCTGTTCTCTACACCAGCTGCAAAATCTGTTCCAACGGCAGCAGTATAAAGACTTTGTTGCTGGCCTCCTTGCCGAAAGCAACACCTCCATAACATCATCTGGGAGGTCCCAATCCTTGTACCTCAGCCGTTCAGAAGCCAAGCGTGAAGGTTGAGGGTTTTGATGTCTGGATGGAGAACCTGACCTCCCTTCTGTGAGAGTAGGTTCTCTCTGAGAGGAAGTCGAATTGGAGGGCAGATGGACAAGTCTAGAAGGTCCGGATACCACGTTCTCCTGGCCCAATCCGGGGCAATTAGGATCATGGTTCGCCGGAATCTTCTCAACCTCCTGATCATTTGAGGAATGACAGGGACCGGTGGGAACGCGTACAGAAGCGGAAACTCCCAGTCCACTATGAACGCGTCTCCCAGAGCTCCTCTCGGAGGAAATTCCCTTGAGCAGAACAGGTCGCATTTCCTGTTTAGGCTGGTGGCGAACAGATCTACCTGAGGGATTCCCCAAAGGGCGAAGATCTCTTGAAGGACTTCCTGAGCTAGCTCCCACTCGTGGGAGACTGTGTTATGCCTGCTCAGAGCGTCCGCTGTCAAGTTCTTCTCTCCGGCTAGGTGAACTGCCGAAAGAGAGATTCCTTCTTGGATTGCCCAAAACCAGAGCTGCATCGCCTCTCTGCACAGGGGTAGTGATCCTACGCCTCCTCTTTTGTTGAGGTAATGCATGGCCACCGTGTTGTCCGTCATTATCAGGACGTTCTTCCCTTGTACAGCTGGCAGGAAAGCCTTCAACGCAAGTCTGATGGCTCTCAGCTCTAACAGGTTGATGTGTAGTCTGGACTCCGATGGAGACCAACGACCGCTGATGGTCAAGTCGTTGGCGTGGGCTCCCCACCCCGTGAGTGAGGCATCCGTGACTACTGTTATCGCTGGCCAGGGTTGCCAAAACTGTTCTCCTTTCAGAATGTTCTCCTGACAGGCCCACCACTGAAGGTCTCGAGCCACCCTGCCGGGAACCTGAAGAAGATCTGTCATTCTCCCTGAGAATTGTGACCACTGAGTCCTCAGTGCCCACTGGAGGGATCTCATTCTCAGGCGAGCCTCTGGCACAAGGAAAATGCAGGATGCCATGAGGCCTAGCAACCTCAAAAAGTCGAAGGCTGGGAGACGTTGGGCATGTTGGAACTTGGTAACCATCTGTAGAATATCTTGAGCCCTCACCTCTGGTGCCGAGGCTTTTCCCAGGGAAGTATCCAGGATCGCTCCTATGAACTGGAGTCTCTGCGATGGTATCATTTGAGACTTCTTTAAATTGAGGGAGAAGCCCAGTTTGTGAAGGGAGTAGCGCACGTGATTTAGCTGGATCTGAGCTTGCTCCGGAGAAACAGCCCTGATCAGCCAATCGTCCAGGTAGGGGTAGATGTGAATCCCTTCCCTCCTTAGACTTGCAGCCACTACCGACATTAACTTGGTGAAGACCCTCGGGGCGGAGGTCAGCCCAAATGGCAGTACTCGAAATTGATAGTGAGAGTTGCCAATTGCGAACCTCAGGTATTTCCTGTGTTTGAGATGGATAGGCACATGGAAATAAGCGTCCTGAAGGTCCAGAGATACCAACCAGTCCTGAAACTGAAGGGCCTGGAGGATCTGAGAAAGAGTGACCATCTTCAATTTGTCTTTCCTGAGGAATTTGTTCAATTCTCGCAAGTCCAAGATGGGTCTCAGTCCTCCGTCTTTCTTCGGAATGAGAAAGTAAGGTGAGTACCAGCCCTTGTTCCTCTCCGCTACAGGTACCGGTTCTATGGCACCTTTCTCTAGCAGGTCAAAAATTTCCTGCAAGAGGAGCGGATCTGGAGCTTTCTGAGAGCTGATCCCCGGTGGATGACTCTGAGGTATACGTAGGAAAGGCAGGCAGTAACCTTGGGCGACTGTTTCCAATGCCCAAGCATCTGACGTGATAGCCTGCCATACCGTCAGATGTTGAGTCAACCTGCCTCCTACAGGTGTCCTGTGAGGGGAGTCCTCAGAGTGGTCTTGGGGCGGCTGATGCAGATGCCGATGGTAAAGAGGCACCTGCTGTTGCTGCGGCTTTAGAATATCTACCCTGTCCACCTCGGGTAGTTCTTCTTTGACCCCTTTGAGCCGGTCGTCCTCTACCTCTTCCGAATGCGGAGTAGAAGCGAAAGGACTTGCCCCTCGCAGAGGTTCCTGTGGGACGAAAAGGAGTCTGACGGATTGCAGCTCCTAGGGATTTTGCTGCTGCTTTTGAAGTTTGCAGTTTCTCTAAACTGTCATCCGCCTTTTTCCCGAACAAAGAAGAGCCATCGAATGGCATGTTCAAGAGCCTGGCTTGCACATCTGGGGCAAAACCCGACTTTCTCAACCAAGCGAACCTCCTGGTTGATGTACTTGCCGCCATTGCTCTGCTGATACTGTCAGCCGAATCAATGCCCATCTGGAGGGATTCGCACATAGCGTCTTTACCGTCCTGTATAATATTCAGGAACGCATCCCTTTCTTCTCCCTCCGGGATGCAGTCAGCCGCTGTAGAAGCACACTCCCAAAGTGTACGGCTGAACCTAGCAAGGGTGCACGTAGCATTAACCGACTTTAACGCCATGCTACATGCTGAAAAGACTTTCTTTGCCATAGCATCATATTTTTTATCGTCCCTGTCCTGTGGGACTGTAGGATAAGACGTCTTGACATCGGTAGAGGATGCTGCTTGTACCACCAGACTTTCTGGGGATGGATGTTTAGACAAAAACTCTGGGTCTGTGGAAGATACCCTGTACTTTGCAGACAGTTTTTTATTTACTGCTGGTATTACATCTGGGGTTTCCCAGTTTGTCATGATCTTTCTCTGAAGAGCTTTATGAAAGGGCACCACCGGATCCTCTTGTCAAGAATATCCGTGAGGTCATCTTGTTGGAAAGAATGTGAAGGTGCAGACCACACCATGAACTCTGTAATCCTAGCCATTAAGGCTCTGTAGGGGGTTTCAGCATGCTCCCCCGGTTCTGGCTTAGCAAAATCCACCTCAGGAGAAGTGTCTAACCCACTTGCTTCATGTAAAGAATCATGAAGATCCTTTAATCTGCGCTCTTCAGAGGAAAATTCCTCTCTAACTGGGGTTACAGGTCCCTGTAACTCAAATGTGTCTTGTTCAGACAAATCACCCTCTTCTAAAATTGAGGATATAGTTCTCAATTGTTCTGAACTCATAAAGGGAGTAAATCCCATTTCCAAGGCAGAGGGTGCCGAACTTGTCATTATTGGCCTCGAAAACGTCGATGTCGTCGACGCCGACGTCGAAGGCTTCGAGCGTGGCGTCGAAAACAGAGGTGGAGGCCTCGAGGACCTCGACAGAATTGGAATTCTACTCGACAATATCGACGCAATCGACGTCGAGGGCCTGGGGATCGTCACTGGATGTGTTGTCACCGTGACTTTTCTCGGCGTCGACGCCGGTGTCGAGGCCGGCGTCGAGTCGACAGACCCGTGTGTCGAAGGTCCCCTCGACAACGGCGTCGAAGACATCGACCTCGACGTCGACGGAACCTTCGAGGAAGGTTTGGAGGTCATAGTCCTACTCGAGGGTTCGAGACGCGCTCGAGAGGTTTCTTTCGCCGGGTACTGCGACTCGCAGCGTTTTTGACCTTCGGGTCTTTCGACCAGAGCATCGCTCTCGGCAGTCTTCAAGGCCGCTTTCTCGAAGACGCTCATCATATTTTTTCTGAATTCCTCCCATTCAGCCCGGGAACTATGTTTCGTGGGGCAAGGGATTCTTTTTGGCGAAACAGAGGAAGAGGAAGACGGAGAAGGGGATCTTCGACGTCTCCTCTTCGAGTGCTTCGATCTCGAGGAGTGATGAGACCCACTCCGAGACCTGGAGCGCGAATGGTGACGAGGAGACTAATGTCTCGACTTCGTCGACGAAGAAGAAGCTTTAAAAGTCTTACCTTTCTCCAGCTTCCCCCTACGCTCCTTCAGGGCCTTAGCTGTCATGGACATACAGTCCTCGCACTCCGAACAATGGTGTTCAGCTCCCAAACACCGCAGACAATTTCTGTGAGGATCGGTCAACGACATCTTTTTCCCACAATCTCGACATTTTTTGAAGCCGGATCGAGGAGTTGTCGGTTCCGACGAGGAAGCCATCGAGTACGGATCGAATAACTCGAGGTAAATAGGAATATCTGACAAAGAACTGAGCAACGGTATTCCGAGGCACCGAGTAGCGCGGAAAAACGGAACTGAGCAACGGACGCTGCGCGCGGCCTTTATAGGCAGGATGACGTCGAGCGTCGATACGGCGGCTGTCGAAGGACATCGACTCGAGGGACGTCGACGCGCAGCACCCTCTAGAGAAAAAACTTTCCGAGGCCAGCAGAGCTGGAAGGATATATCTAAGATGAGGAATACGTCGGAGGACACAATCCCTTCGAAATATGTTTTTCTGTTCAAAATCATAAAGAAATGGAGGTTTGGACATTAAGAAGTTCATGTTTTACTAACTTCTGGGTGAGAACTTGGTATTGAAAATTGAAAATCAGTTGATATGCAGGAGTAGAGGAAGTCTGATTCCTTCTGTTTTATGTATGGACAGGTAGCCAAGGTTGCTACTGGATGGCCTGTATTTTTTTGTCTGATTTTTTTTTACTGCAGCGCTGGACCCTGGAGCCTTCCAGTTTGCTGCAACCCTTTTTGTAAGTGCCACATGGAATGGTAATATAGGA
Organism: Ambystoma mexicanum; assembly: GCF_040938575.1. Classification (NCBI taxonomy): domain Eukaryota; kingdom Metazoa; phylum Chordata; class Amphibia; order Caudata; family Ambystomatidae; genus Ambystoma; species Ambystoma mexicanum. The sequence continues at coordinate 915,666,037 of NC_090926.1, read as the reverse complement.
TCATATTGAGGAACTTTGTCTAATATGTCAGTCATGTCAGCTTGTTAAAATTCGGGAGCTGGTCTACTCCATCCCAGAAATTCCACCACTCTGGACATTAGACTTCTGTATGATGAATCTGCATGATGAGCCAGGTCAGGTTTCCCAAAATCTAGTTCTGGGGAGGTGTCTAACCAACTAGCTGTCTGTAGGGTGTCATGTTGTCTCTTCAGAAATGAAGCATTCAGGTATATTGGTGTTTTTTTTAATACTATGAGTTTCCAATTGGAGACCACATGGAGGGGTATCAGATTTCACAGCCCTCACATATAGACATTAAGGATCTAAAAAAAAGAAATCCTTTTTAGGTAAAGGTTTAAAAACCTTTTGCTGGATTTTTTGTGGTAAAGTCGTTGAGGAATGTACAGTCAGGGTAGATATTTTTTGTATCTGCATCAATGGTGTCGACGTCAGTGCCATCGATGGGGTCAACAGCTTGACTTTGGTCTTGCGATTCAAGTGACTTGACCCTCGACTCAACTGTTTCTTTGACGATTTCTCATCTCGTTGAATACTCTAAGATTCTCGAGTAGTCTTAGGCGTATGACCCCAGGCTCCAGGGCACACAGGATTTTGCCTTGTCTTCATACTTGCAATCGACTGCAGCATGGCCACTTTTCTTATGCTTCGAGGAGGATGGGGCCTGATCCTCAAATTTGGCAAATTTTCTTCCTAAAGAGTTCCCACTCCTCTTTGGAGTAGGATTTAGTCGGGCAGACTACGCTCCTTTCATTTAAGGAAGATGATGAGGAAGAAGGTGATCTATGCCTTGTCTTCGATTTTTTCGGTGACAAGGAGTGTCTGCTCCACGAGGGGGGCCGTTTTTAATCCTTTTTTGTGAGGAATCTCGACTCGTGGGATAATCCAAATTAAGATGGAGTGGACGGGGATTTGGGGCAATCCTACCCACCAAGGGTTTAGCTTTGCGCTCTTTTAAGGCATTACCTGTCATCGACTGACAGGATCGACAGTCGTCCGTTAATTACTCGACGCCCAGGCACAAGATGCATATCTTATGCGGGTCCATGATGGACATCTTGGTGCTGCATTTTAGGCACTTTTTGAAGCCAGTCTTCGGAGTATTCAAAGCCATTTTCGATACGTGCTATAATTCTCAAACCAATCGCATTTGCTGAAAAAATGGAACTGAAGCCAATGTGTGCTGCACATGGAATATGTACTCGACAATGACGTCAGCTGAGATGGAAGCCCTCAAGGGACATCGAGTTGACAGTCTAGACGTACAGTGCCCTCTGCCGAGAGCACATTTAAAGCTGGAAACAAAGATATCATAAGATGAAGAATACATGGGAGGACACAAACCATTTAAAAGGCCACTTCTATGCTTTAGATGTGGAAATATACATATGACTAACTGCTCCAAAGGCTCAGTGATCAAGACACTGACTTGTTGGGTGACCAAGCTCACTCAGAGCCAATCAACAAGATGATCGTCAACCCAAGACCACAAGATGGAAAAATAAATAAAAATAAATATTAAGAGCAAGAATGTTACGAGATGTGTTGAAGTTTAGTTTCTAAACAATTATAATTCAGAAGTGGTCATACTCACTAGTTGGTCAGTGTACAAGGTTTTGATGATATTCTCTCAAAGCTTTATGTACCCGAAAGAAGGTGTGTTAATGTCATTGTCCCCTGCTGCAGAAAATAAATCAAAACAAGGATCAGTATGAGAGCTCCAAAAATCCAGCTGCTTCCATTCCTTACATAGTTTGGGTAAATGTATTTCAAGGAGATTTCATGTCATCATCCTGCCATTCCCTAACCCTGCCCCAACCTTTCTCGTTCATTTAATATGTTCCTGTTGTCCATATGGATGGAGCATATACATACACATTTTGTGCAGCATATAACTAATAAATTAATCAGTTACTGACCTGCAACCACAGTTCTCCAGCATTGGTATCTTTCACAGGGAAAAAGACTAATGGGGAAGATTTACACCAGCCATAGAATTTTAGTCTAATGTTCATGCGCAAACTGGTGAGGAATGTTTCTAGCGAGCACAGAAAGAAAACTTCCTGATAGGGAGGGTGAAAAGTAGGACTTTCCTTGAGTTAAAGTATGGTTTAGAACAAAGAAGCTCCAACTCAATATGGTAGAGGACAATGAGGTGAGCGCAAGTTAAGGAAGTAATCTCAACACTGTTAGAGGTCTCAGTCCTGGCAACAGGGCAATCAAACAAACATGTGTCACGCAGGATCCCTAAAAGAAAAATGCCATAGCAGCAAAATAAACTTTGGATCAGTACGAATCAAATTCGAAGAGTGAATGTGGAATGAACAGTTAGAGTCTGACAGGGAAAGAACAAATAAAAGGACCCCAAGCAACAACTGGCGTCAGAGGACGAACACGAGAACAGGATGTAGCACAGAAGAATCGGAAGAATACGGAGAGGATCAACAGACTGTCGGAACAAAATGGGCAATGCAGGGATGCACTGTACTAACACAGGACAAACCGCACACAGCAGCAAAACAAGCACTGGCAATGCCAATAGTTTTGGGGTTTACTGTTCTTAGTATTTTGCATTTATAGGCACCAGTGTGCAAGTAGGCGAATGCAAAGTTTGAAATGAGGCAGTGATAAGGGGTGCAGGTGTGCACTAGAAAGAGAAGGGTAATCAATTGCATTGGTAAAACATTAAACCTGGTGCAAATGCTGGTTAAAATTGAGCTGTGCTGCTGTAAGCAAGGTGCCTTTAATATGAGCTCAGGAAACAAATGTGTTAAAATTCCCGATAATATCTGTGCATGTTGTTATGCCCACAACAAAGATGTGCGGTAGTCCAACCCAGATATTATTCTGCACGCATTTGTTTACAGTTTGCATAGGAAGGGATAGGAAGGGTTGAACTTGCCTACATCGGTGGGGTTTCTTTACACCACCTGTGGAGGGTGCATTTTTTTCTGTCCGTCTTTGTTGCCAACTGGCCACCAATTTGTATCAAAACCAAAAAGGAACAGTTGCAATACAGTGCTGCCAAAAATGTTCAAGCCTTCAACACACACACCACTCAGTCAAGGTGTCACTGCACGGGGCTCCTTTCCCATTGCCATACGTGAGCCCACAGTCTAGTATGGCAAAACGTGAGATTCTGCATTGCCCCGATTTATGAACATGAAATAGGGTATGTAAAGACTGGTAGGGGGTGTCTGTACTTCCGCTCTCTACATGGTAGAGGAGAGGCACAGAAGACCCCAGCCAAGATTCTCTATTATGGTAGCAATGGACGAGCAATCAAGGCCTAGCTTCTCAGGAGGTGATGCGGGCTGGTTCTTAAGTACAGTGTAGTCCCCGAACCCCCACAAAGGAATGTCCACACACTATTACTGAAAACAGAGTCTTTATATAATTAATATTCAAAGTTATGTACATGGTCACAATAACGCACTTTGTACTCGGAAGTCAATAATGATAAATATATACAATTCTAAAGTGGTACCACTAATGTTATCCAATCTCATTAAAGTGCATCAACTGTACGGTTAAAATGTCACACAGATTAATAACGAGGAAACCAGCAATAGAGATAGGCAGGAACGTAAGATGGTTGAAACAATAGGCAGAATGCTGGCCCCGTTACCTAGACACAGTTCTGTGTGGAGATCCCCCCCCCCACCTGGGCAACCTGTAAAATAAGATATTGCACAAGCCCAGTCCATATGTTCAATAGTCTCACTTCTTCCTATTAAGGTTTTACCACCCCAATGTACCTGGTGGAGTAGAGTTGTCCGACGATGCGTCGACCGATCCTTCTCGAGTGCCTCCCTTTCAGGCGGGAGCCACGGATCGTCGAGAGGTGTCGGGGAACTTGGCGTTCGGTGTCGGGGAATCGACGGCCCTTCTTGAGTGCCCTCCCTTTAAGGCAGGAGTCACGGGTCGTCGAACGTCCGGCGGTGAACAGGGTGAACTACGGCAGGGAAGTGGCAGCTTCGTTCCTAGCGGTGCTCGTCGACGACAGAGCGTTGGCGTCCTGCAAGGAAGAGGCATGCGGGGCACCTCGGTGACGATAGTTCTGGACCGCAAAGAGATGATGAACTGTGGCCCAGCAAGGGCGTCGAGTCGTCGGCGTCTCTGTGGTCCTTAGGTGGCGGGAAACCCACCGGTGGATGCTCCTCGGCCCGTCGACGGTCGGGCCTTCTCCAGCGGGAGACAAGCGGGTGGCGATGCAGGCAAGAGCGTCCGATGATCAATTGAAGTTCTTAGGCAAACGGGAGCACGGCGCTACGGTCGGGGACGGCGGTCGTCGACGGTGGCGGGCAACAGTCGGGGTGCTTCTCCTTGGAGTTCCGCAGCAGTCCCCGTATCGGGTCGGCAGCCTGTCAAAGGTCTGTCTACCAGGGAGCATTGGCAAAGATCAGCTGTGCACGATGGTCCCTCGTAGCTCGGGAAGAGGGCGCCTTATCAGGTCCTCTCTGGGTCAGTCTTTGGAGGCACAACAGCTTTCGGATTGTGAAGGAGAGCAACAGCAATTCTTCTCGTCCAGCAGGGCTTCAAGGTCAAGTGTCAGTTACTCGTCGTAGTGGACTTCAGCTTCTGAACACGATTCCTAGCAGTGAGAGGTCCCCAGATATACTGTTGATCTCCCATTCATTCCGCTGGGTCACACTCAAGCATCCAATCACGACTACAGTCATTCATGCAGGCAGGCAGCCAATCAGACACACAAGGTATTCAGGCTATTCACTTCCCTCCAGACACTCACAACAGGTTATGTGTATTGGGACAAGTACCGAGCCATTCAACACTCCAAGCTGCATTCATACCGGTTTCGGGCAGGGTTGTCTCAGTCATTGTGTCAACCACCAGATACTAGCCACCCACAACACAGAATGCATATTCGTCACACACTCTATTCACCCAGGTCCCACCCACAGGAGGTATCCACAACATACATCACCGGGAAGGCTCCAGCTAGTCTGGCCGGGCCTTCACTACAACACCATATATGGCACTTCCATCCAACAGTAGTCAGGGGGAAGGGACAGAGTCAGGGCTTCCCAGGACTTTGGGAAAACAAGGTAATGGGTAATAGAAAGCAAGAGGCTACAGGGGCCATCTTGTTTTCCATCAGGAATCAACTGATCCCAATGGCAGGGCCGAGGTATCCCAAAACTGAGGATACTCCGCGCACCTGTCGATTTCAGCATGGAGCTGCCACCAGCCCATACCCTGCTCTGTGGGACACCTATAGGTGCCCGAAAACACACACTAGGGGCACAGGGCTGCACCCCCACCCATGGGTGCCATAAGGGTATCCCACAGGTCCGTTCACCAAACCAAAAGAGAGCTGCACCGCCAGGAGTCCCACATGAACTCCTGCGCGGAAAACACGACATAACACATGATAAAAAGCAGTAAAGGACAAGGATACGGAGGCCCTGTCCCTCCGATTGCATTTCCAGCATCACAGGGTACGGTATATTACGTACAAACATTACTTTGCACTGCCCTTTACTACAAAGGCTATGTCCACTGTAAAAAAGATAAATGGATAACTTAACATTCATGGAAACGTTGCTATCAAAGCAGAGCTGAAGTGCACTTTTACCCATCCAAATGTGCAATGGCGTCAGGTGAGGTTTATCATGATCAAAGCCTAAATAGGTCCACTCAGAAACCATCTTGTGGATTTGGTAAATAACACTGCCCAGTGTAGTTTTCATATGGACAAAGTCCACATTACGAACACGTCGAAGACGCTCCAGATCAGGGCGCTGGTCGTAAATGGGTTTGAAAAGGCAGTTTCAGGTGCAGCGTGTAAGTGGTGAATAGTACCTACACTACACCCTGTCGCACTAACATCTGTGAGAAACCTAAGGGTATTCTCCCAGGCCAGCCTCGAGACTCCCTTATTCAAGTGGCCAACAAAACACCAACTCTAGGATAGAGAGGGGGGGGGGGAAATCACCTGGATGGATAAACCTGGGATTGGGCTTGGCAAAATAGCCTGGGAGGGACGCAGTATTATACCGGGGAGAAAGGTGAGGAGGGTGAAGTCCATGAAGCCTTTGTAGGCTGATCCAAATGTCAACCCCTTCCTCCCAATAAATCCCCCTCTTCCAAAGAAAACAAATTACCCCCCCTATGGTAAACCCTTTAAGAACCCAAACCCCATTGCTGTGGGAAACTACATTTCCCAGGATCCCTGTATTTCCGTTACATACCCAAACACTCCCAGTCATCCTCCTTCCCGGCCATTAAGTCCTTTAACTATCACGCAAGCCAATCTAATTAAGGATTTGTAGCCCCCAGCAGCTAAACCCCAAAGGAAAACGCGAGCACTAAAACCTCAGGTTCAGACAATAGATGTACATTAGAATCACAGTCAGGCAACAGGCCAATATGATTAACAGAACACGTAGTGATCAACAGCAGGTTGCAAGGGAAACATCAACCCAAGGCGTGTCAAAGCACAAGGGTCACCAGAAATGTTAGATATATAAAAGTAAGTAACGTTAGAGCAGGAAAACAGCCAATCAGTAGGAAGCTTCACATGTTGAATATGGCTGGCAGTCAAAACAGTAAAATTACAAAACATTATTGGACACATCAGTACAAACAGACATAGATCGAGTACACAAACGATGTTCAAAGTCAGTGCACCGTCGGTCATTAATCGAGTCCGATTGCTGACATTTGCCAATGCATTTAGGATCACAAGTCATTAAGTAAACATCAGCAGGAGATATATCGTAGGTGACAATACGGGTCATATTATTCCATTTGCGGTCAGAGTCGGCACAAAACCTGCAGTACTCAGATAGAAAAAGATCCTCTGATAACCGAATCTTCCACAAGAGAATAATTATGGAGTAGTCCAAAACCATGCCGCAATACAGGGGGCGGCGTTGGTACGGCAACAAGGTACGTTGAAATTAAATTTGCAGCATCATCAACATCAGCCAAGCAGAAGTGCGAGATGTTCAAAACAAGACGGGCCAAGAAGACCCATACATTCTTAGGCTGCCCGACAAAACATCATGCCCATGTCCACGACGTTTCCTCAAGGAGTCACGATGCAACGCAGTTGAACCGCGAACAGGTAATGTGGGACCATCAAAGCTGTTAGTCATCATCCATATAATGGGACTCAGTAGCACGATGGAGACATTCGCCACCTTTTCTAGCATGTTCCTGGACCATCCTGAATGGACTTACACAAATCCACAAACATCACACACAGGATCTAAGGGAAAAACATTCTGAAAAAACCCAAGATATCAGTGAAATACATCACTCACATAAATAACATTTGTCAGCGGAACCATGACGCAATTTCTTCTTTCCTGGGTCGATTATTAGAACAGTTTGATCTTCCCCTGCTGCAATCACATCTGCTAGAACCTGCGGACCACTATGTTTCTCAACCCAACCTTTCGATCCGGGAACCATTCTGTCTGATGAGCCAAAAACCGTTATTCCCACGTGTAGTTACTACAGTGGGTGGCTCTGCTTTCTTCACCATAGATAATTTCGCAGAAATGATAATTAGCTGCGCCACTCTATCACCCTTATGGATGGGCACCATTTTTTCTCCAGTATTGAAGAGGATCACCTTTATTTAACCCTTAGTAGTCTGCATCAACAATTCCTCACAGTATCTGGATTCCTTTAAATGCCAACCCAGATCTAGGGGCAATCAATCCCATATGTTCAGAGGGAACGTGTATTCCAATCCCTGTATCAATAACATTGATTGCTCTCAGTTCAAGTTTAATCTCCTCCCTCGCATGCAAACCCGCTCCTACAGACTCTGGTGTTGCTCGATAAGGACCTAGAGTTCCAGCTGAGATTTCCCAGTACATCAATGTTTCAAATGCTCTATTCAGTTTCATTTGTAAGGCTGGCGTTAACATACGCATCAATGGGGTCTCACCATTGGCTATTGGTCTGTTATTCAACACTTGTACTGTGTCTGGGATGCGTTCACGCCATCCTTTTAGGTTACCATCAACAGTCTTTCGTAATTGCTCTTTCAACAAACCATTCTCTCAATCAATGCCGAAGCCTTGCGGTGATAGGGGATGTGAACATTCCATTCAATACCCTTTCCCTGACAATAGTCCTGAATCAATTTTCTGTCATAGTCTGTGCTGTGAGTGATTATGGCTGTGAGTGAGGTGTTGGTTGAAGAGAGGGACATATGTCATAGTCTGTGATGTGATTGATTATGGCTATGAGTGTTGTGATAGTGGTAATGTCACTAACATTCTAGGTGGAGTGTTGGTGTGGTGATGTCACTGGGACTCTGGTGGAATGTTGATGTAGGTTTGGTGGGCAGGGTTCTACTGGTGGCAGTTGGACCTAAGCTGCTGGGCTAGATGGATGTCCCAGTGCTTTCTCTACTTACTAACTGAAAGAATAAACCTACATGTAATCTACATACCTTCTGGTCCTTGTCTTATGGAGAAGGAGTCTTAGATTATATCACTATCATTTTCCTTTAAAATGTGACCCATTGTCACTCTGAATCTGTAAGGGAATTCCATACTACACTGCCACTTGATCTAACAATTTAATTCAATTGCGTGGCTCTCTTACATGGTAGAACCATCAAATATCCTGAATAGGTGTCCACAATTGTGCACGCATACTGACATCTGCTGCTAATTGGGATAGGACCGATTAATCGATTTGCCAGATTTTACCAGGTAAAGTACCTAGTTTTTAGTGTACCACGGATGACATGTGGAATGGATCTTTGTTTCGGATGCTGACACACTGGACATTGCAAAATTACTGTTTTCACTGTTTCTTAAGGGATGCTAATTCCTCCATCTTGTGTCCACCTGATAGTAGCGTTTTCTCCAAGATGCCCACTTAGCAATGCCTTCCAGATCATTGTCCTCGGACCTCGCATCTATAGCTGAAATGTTGGCATGTTCATCTGCAACAGAATTGAAGCAACGTTCTAATGACTCTGTCACGCAGTGTACATCTAGATGGTACACAATCACTGTACTAGGCATCAACTTGTGGGCGATATCTTGCTACAGTTCTTTTGTATGAATCTTCTGCTATATATATATATATATATATATATATCTATATATATATATATATATATATATATATATAGATATATATATATATATGTAGAGAGAGAGATATATAGATATATCTATATCTCTATATCTATCATCTCTATATCTATCTATATCTTTTTTTTTTTGCAATCTGAATGACACCTGGCCTAGTAAGATGGTTGTATGTTCTCCCTTTGTTCCCCTCCCTTGCCTTGTCGCGCCTGGAAACACTTATGTATAGGCGCGTTATAAATGCCATATCATATATATTACATGGCCGCGGTAGCAGACATGTAGTTATGGTTAAGTTGCTAAACAAATACGAACAGCACTTTTTGGGCAGCTTATAACTTTGCTCCCCCAGGACGAATCCTCATCAAACTTTGCAAAAAAAGTATATGGCCCACTCTGAATTTCACCAAATTTGCAGCAGGAGTGGCAGCTTGGTCCCGAAATTGTGCTTTTGTAAATTTGGTGGAAATCCATCCAGTAGTTTTTTTTAAAACAATCAAAAAGTAGGTCCAAAGACATTAGTGATATCTCGCTCCCCTCCACAGACACACTTCCCTGTTCGCTCTGGGGACAGAACTCTGATTGGATGGTGAAAAGCGTGAAGTGAGTCAGATTTTTGGAACCCCCACCATCTTGGATTCGCGGACAGCGGCCGGTGTCCACAGACATCGCGGTAAAAACAAAGAAACGCAACATTGCAATTGTCAAACTTATCAAATAATATCTCGGGAGGTGAGGGGTGATGAGGATGGGATGGGATATGGCTGCAAGAACAGTCCGGATGGTCGGGAACACTCCTGTTAAGTTCACGGACACCTATGAATTACAGGGTTGGTGAAAAGCAGTTCTTGGATGGCTTATAACTTTGACGCCACTTAATTAAGCTGCATAAAATTGTGCACTTATATTCTTGACCTACTTCCGAATGAGTCTGCAAAGTTTGTTGGGATTCTGTCAAGATGGGGCGAAATTAGAGGTGGGGGCCCAAAATAATGTAAAGGCTTATAAATTAGGTGTCATTTGATGAATCTACACAAAGGTGTGCAAAAGCATAGATCTAGACATACATGTTTTTGGAATATTTGGTGGGATTTTCTCAAGAGGGTGCAAAATTAGAAGGGGTGTCCCAAAATACTGTAAAGGCTTATAAATGTGGTGCAATTTGACAAATCTACACAAAAGTGTGTAAAAAGATTTTAGATCTAGATATAAATATTTTCATAAAGTCTGAATGGATTTTGTCAAGTGGGGGCTAGGTAATATGACTATAGTATGTGCATACATTTGACACTTTTGAAAAAATAAAACATGGGTGGATTTCCAGTAAACTTGTGCAAGGAGCATTGGCAAGAATCTGAAAGCATGGTTTTGCAAACGTGCCCGTGTTTTATTTTTGAACTAGTGTCATAATGTAGGTACAAAAAATAGTGATATACCTTTTTGGTGACTGAGGTATAGCCGGTAGCCATGGGCAGTGGCCAGATTGTCTGGGTCATGGAATAAGGTCATGATCCGGACAATCTGGCTACTGGCCATGACCACGAGGGACAACACATTGAGTTAAAGTGGCCATGTCCACCTCGGACCGGCTTTGTGTTAAAGTTGTTCGAAATTGGGATAGGTTTGAAAGGGAAGAAAAATGTGTTCGTAGTAATAGGGTTTTCTCTTCGCCTTCTGCAGACTGCCATGGAAAGAGGAGAGGGGCCCTGTATGGAACCCCACCTTCCCTTTCCATGGGGGCCATCTTGGAGAAGTATTTTCCTTCCTACACCGGGACGTAAAAGGCGTCCCGGTGTAGGATGGAGAAGTATTTTCCTTCCTACACCGGGACGTAAAAGGCGTCCCGGTGTAGGAAGAAGAACAAGTTACTTACCAACTGTAACGTTCTTACGATTGGATGTTTCTCCCACGTATTCCTCATCTTTGATAAATCCACTTCCAGCTTGCTGGCCTCGGAAAAATGTTTCCCAGTAGAGGGCGTTGCGCATCGACGTCCCTCGAGTCGGTGTCCCTCGAAGACCTCCGTATCGGCGCCATCATCATAGGTATATATAGTCTTGCGCAGCGTCCGTTGCTCAGTTCTGGTTTGAGGTGCTGTGTTTGTCCAGTATGAGATGGTTATTACCCTTGAAAGAGCGTAGGCTGCAACTACAAGGGAAGTTTTACTGCGGGGTAGGATGGGAGGGGCGATAAGGAATACGTGGGAGGAACATCCAGTCAAAAGAACGTTACAGTTGGTAAGTAACTTGTTCTTCAAATGGATTGTGTCCTCCCACGTATTCCTCATCTTTGACAGACTCCCAAAGCAATAATGTGTACAGCAGGCAGTAGTAAAATTTTGTCGCTTTCTAAGAATGCACAGAGTGCAACACAGCTTTCCCAAATTTAGTCTCTTGGTTAGTGGAGGAATCTAGACAGTAGAATTCGGTGAAAGTATGTGCGGACGAACATGTGGCAGCCGCACAGGTGTCTTTAATTGGAACTCCTCTTTGGAGAGCTGAGGCTGCGATACCCCTGGTTGAATGAGTCCTGAGGTGTTGAGAGGATCTTTTCCTGCCAGTTTATAGCACTCTATGATAGTATTATCCATCTTGAGATGGTCGGTTTCGTGATAGGTAAACCTAGTTTATGTCCTGCATAACCCACAAACAACTGATCTGCTTGCCTAATCCTTGGAAGTCTGTTAATGTAAAAACTCAAGGCACGCCCTGGATCCAGCCTGTGCAATCTCTTCCTCTTTCCCCGGGTGAGGAGGAAGGTAAAATGAAGGCTTGTGTGATATGAAATTCTGAAGCAACCATTGGGCGGAAGTTCGGCTTCACTTGAAGAACTACTTTATCCTTGTGAAAGATGGTATGTGGAGGTTTGCAAGATAACGCTTGTAGTTCGTTCACTCTTCTGGCAGAAGTTAAAGCTACTAGGAAGACTGTTTTTAGAGTGAGAAACCTTAAATGGACAGGAATGAAGAGGTTCAAATGGAGTGCCCATTAGAAATTTTAAGACTAGATTTAAATCCCACAGGGGAACCTGAAAAAGAGTTGGGAGAAAGCCATTAGTCAACCCTTTCAGAAACTGAATGACTAAAGGCAGCTTGAAATATGAGGGTTCTTCAGCCGTGTGTTTAAAGATTGAGAACGTGGCGAGGTAACCCTTGATTGTGCCAACTTGAAGTCCTGAATTTGCCAAATATAGTAGGAAAGATAACACCACTGGTGTACTACATGAAAAAGGGCCAATATCCTTATCTCTACACCAGCTGCAGAATTTGTTCCAACAGCAGTGGTATAAAGATGTAGTTGCTGGCCTTCTGGCCAAAAGCAACACCTCCATTACATCATCCGGGAGGTCCCAATCTTTATATCTCAACCTTTCAGAAACCAAGGTTGAGAGTCCTGATATCCGTATGGAAAACCTGACCTTCCTCTTGCGAGAAAAAAAATACTCTCTTTGTGGAAGAAGAATCGGAGGACAGATGGACATGTCTAGCAGATCTGTGTACCACGTTCTCCAGGCCCAATCCGGCGCAATTAGAATCATGGGTTTCCGGAATCTCCCGAGCCTCGTTATTAAGTGAGGAATGACAGGGACTGGAGGAAACACGTACAGAAGTGGAAACCCCCAGTACACCACAAACGCATCTCCTAGAGGTCCTTTCGGGGGAAATTTCCTTGAGCAGTATCGGTCACATTTCCTGTTCGCAACGAGTGTCAGATCTACCTGAGGGGTTCCCCAAAGGGTGAAGATCTCTTGAAGGACTTCCTGAGCTAGTTCCCACTCCTGGGAGACTGGGCTGCCTGCTCAGAGCGTCCGCTGCCATGTTCTTCTCTCCAGCTAAGTGAACTGCCGATAGAGATTGCTTGCCAGAACCAGAGTTGCATTGCCTCTCTGCATTTTTTCCCTGTACTAATGGCAGAAAAGCTTTCAGTACTAGTCTGATTGCTCTCATTTCTAACAGGTTGATGCGTAGTCTGGACTCCGATGGTGACCAACGACCACTGATGGTTAAGTCGTTGGTATGGGCTCCCCGCCCCGTGAGGCGTCCGTGACTACGGTTATCTCCGGCCATAGTTGCCAAAACAGTTCTCCTTCCAAGATGTTCTCCCGAACAGGCCCACCACTGAAGGTCTCGTGCTACTCTGTTTGGGATGTATAGGAGATCTAACATCCTTCCTTAGAATTGAGACCACTGTGTCCTTACCGCCCACTGGAGAGATCTCATACTCAGGCGAGCCTCTGGCACTAGAAAAATGCAGGATGCCATGAGGCCAAATTAATAATTTAAAAGAAAAAAAATAAATAAATAAACAAAATAAAATCGAAGGCTGGTAGACACTGGCCATTTTGAAGTCTGGTAACCATCTGTAGAATATCTTGAGCCCTCACCTCTGGTGGCGAGGCTTTTCCCAGGGATATGTCCAGTGACTTCTTTAAGTTGAGGGAGAAGCACAGCTTGTGGAGGAAGTGGCGAACATAATGTAGATGGATTTGAGCTTGTTCTGGGGACACTGCTCTGATCAACCAGTCATCCAGGTAGGGGTAGACATGAATCCCTCCCCTCCTTAGACTTGCTGCCACGAACGCCATTAACTTGGTGAAGACCCTCAGGTGGAGGTCAGTCCAAATGGCAGAAGTCAAAATTGAAAGTGAAAGCTGCCATGCGTTAGGCAGAAACCTGTGCAGTTCCCTCTGGGACCACTGCAAAAGATTTAGGACTACAGGTGTTTGGCAGTAAACCCACTTGGTAGCAGTCTGTACCACACAGATTCACTTGGTAGCTGTGGCTGAGCAGTCAGACTTCCCTCAAGAAGAGTTAGGAAGTATACAGAGTATTCACAATGGGTCAAGAGCACACAATAGACTGACCAGGGCTTGGTGTAAAAGAGATATAATTATTTATTTAAAACCACATCTAGAAAAACACACAGGCACTAGTAGTAAGCAATTCAAAAACACGGTCACTAAAAGACATACACTCCCTTAAAAGAATATTAGACAAGACTTCGGTAAAGCCCCACTTATTTTCAGACAGCGGTGAGCGCTTAACGTAGATGGCACTCTAATAGTTCGTTTTAAAAAGGGAGAGAAAAGCAGAGAACAAATTGAAACAGATCCCAACACTTTTACAAGAACATAACAAGAGAGGAAGGCAAAGTAAAACTGTGAATTCAGAGTCAGTAGGCCGGATCCGCTTTAAGAGGATCAAAACGAAAAGTGGCCAAGGTCAAACGGTTGCAGTGCACAAAAGTATTGTAATGGTTCAAAAAGGAGTTGGATCAGAGAAAGGGACCAGTTAGAGGGTCAAGGCGGCCAGCCCAGTCCAGAAGGTTACGGAGTTATTATTACCTTGTTGCAATCTTTAGAAAGGGAGGCCTGGCGGACACGGTACCTTAAAGTGGTGAGAACGCTCCAGCGGAGGCAGTTGTTCCTGGCAGCGGGTGCAAGTCGGTGCTTCGTCCGGGGGAAGAGAGGGTCTCGTCGTGGAGGAAGAGAGGAGTCTGTTGCACTGCCAGGGAAGAAACCAGCCACAGAGTTTCTCAGGTACAAGGAGCGGTCCGGTGATTCGCGGTTCAGTGGTGAGTGGCTATCCGGCCGCCGGGGTGCTTGGCACGGGCAGTTCGACCACAAACCGGGCTGGGGTGCGAAGAAAGAAAGGTAAACTGGTTGTGCCCACCAGTCAGGGGAAGAAGCCTCTCCAGCTGGGAGATCTTGTCGTCGGGAAGTAGTGAGTCGGTTCTGCAGGGCTCCACCGGTGGTGTCGTGGTAGGTCGGCTCAGCTTCTCCCTCGTCGGATTCTCAGGTCCTGTGGCGACTTCTGACGTTCCAGTCCCCAAAGCTTTTATGCAGAAAACCCCCATTCACTCAGCCTAGCTGTCACTCAAACATGCTAAGTGGTGAGCCGGCCGACTCACCACTTGGGCCAATCACACAAGAGTGCAACCCGAGTTACCGAGGTAACTTGGTCCAGGGTGCCTAAACCCCCTCCCACACCCTCTGTGGTACCCAGACAGGGTGGCACCACTTTTGGAGGCTTCTGTGGAGAAGCCCGCCAAAAAAGTGGAACAAAGGGCTCGACTTGGGTTGGAGTCAAAGAAGAGAACACAAACGCCATTTTAGAATCGAGTCTTGGCAAAAAATACCAACCAGAGAATTAATATTAATTAAATAAACTGCCGGTATGTTCGAGGCTATGAGAATTAAATATTTAAAGTTGGTAGCCTCAAACAATGGGAAAATCCCATAGGAAAATATTTGCGGTCGAATATGAAAAGTTTCCACTGCCACCAGCCAAACCTCGAACAGGGGGGACGGAGACGTGCCCCCTCGACTAACAGACCCCTGGGCAATCGAATTACCCCGACCAGTACATCCACAATATGATGGTTTGTACTGGTTTCTATTAATAATTTGGGACTAGTAAAGCCAATGGTGACTTTACATGCCCTGGGAGACAGTAGTCAGTCCCAGGGTATGGCGTCTATGGTGGGGGGTCACTATGACACTCCTGTGTTACTGCACGGAGGGTGCTGTTTAACACACATAATAAAAACACATGAGACCCTATGGAGTAAAGGACCTCATAGCCCATTAAACACATTACCAGTCAAAGGAATACCATTAATCATGTCCAAGAGTGGAAGGAAAAGAGTCTCACTCTTGGCAGGAGGAAAGAAACAAACTCCAGAAATCCAGCAAAGCTGCTGGGGGACTCACTAGGTTAGGAAATTCAGCCTAAAGAGAGAATTCTCCCTAACACCATGGCAAACCTCAGGTACTTTCTGTGCTTGAGATCGATAGGCACATGAAAGTAAGCATCCTGAAGGTCCAGAGATATGATTATGATTTGTTATTTATAATGTGCTTAATACCCAGAGGTTTCTAAGAGCTTACCGGGGGAATCGAACCTGTGTTGCTCCGTGTCGTCTTGTTTCCAAGGCGAGCACGTTGCCGCTGAGCTATCCTTCCGGTTCTGAGACCAACCAATGCTAAAGCTAGAGGGCCTGAAGGATCTGAGAAAGGGTTACCTTTCTACATGTCCTTCCTGAGGAATTTGTTCAATTCTCATAAGTCCAAGATGGATCTAAATCCTCTGTACTTTTTTGTTATTAGGAAGTAAGGGGATTACCAACCCTTGTTCCTCTCCGCTACAGGTACCGGTTCTATGGCACCTCTCTCTAGCAGGTCTAAAATCTCCTGCATAAGGAGCGGATCTCGAAACTTCAAAGAGTTGCACCCCGGTGGATGACATGAGGAGTGTGTAGGAAAGGCAGGCAGTAACCCTGCGCAATTGTTTCCAATGCCCAGGCATCTGACGTAATAGCCTGTCATTCTGTCAGATGTTGAGTTAACCTGCCTCCTACTAGTGTTTTGTGAGGAGAGACCTCAGAGGGATTTTGGAGCGGCTGACGCAGATGCTGAGGGTAAGGCAGCACCTGCTGATGCAGACTTGGTACCTTTCACCCGTCCACCGCGGGTAAATCGTCTCTGACCCCTTTGAGCTGGCTGCCCTCTGCCTTTTCCGAATGCGGAGTAAAAATGAAAGGGCTTTCCCCTCCAGGACATACCTGAGGGGCAGTTTAGAGTTTGACGAATTGCAGCCCCAAGGGATTTGGCTTCTGCTTTGGAGGTTTGCAATTTCTCCAAACTGTCATCAGCTTTCTTGACAAATAGAGATGTGCCATCAAAGGGCATATTTAGAAGTCTGGCTTGTACATCAGGAGCAAAACCAGACTTCTGCAACCACGGAAATCTGAGGATTGTGGTACTGGCTGTCATGGCTCTGCAGAGTCGAGACCTGTTTGGAGGGACTCGCCCATCACATCCTTCCCATCGTTGATGATATTCAAGAATGCGTCTCTTTCTTCCCCTTCTGAGAGACGGTCAGCCGCTGATGAAGCAAACCTCCAAAGAGTTTGGCTGAATCTCGCTAGCGTGCAAGTGGCGTTACCTGACTAAAGTGCCATGCTGCATGCCGAGAAGATCTTTTTGGTCATGGCGTCAGATTTCTTGTCGTCCCTATCTTGTGGTATTGTGGGGTACGCCGATTTACTGCTTGACGAAGTCGCAGCCTCTACTACAAAGCCCTCTGGGGTCGGATGCTTAATTAAGTACAGAGGATCTGAGGCCGACATTTTGTACTTTGCCGAGATCTTTTTGTTTAATGCAGGGATAACCTCCAGTGTTTCCCAATTTGCAGTTATCTTTCTTTGTAATGCTGCATGGAAAGTAACTATAGGGTCTTCTTGAGGTCCTTTATCTAAGATGTCTGTTAAGTCATCTTGTTGGAAAGAGGGTACAGGTGCGGACCACCCCACAAATTCGATAATTCTCACCATAAGAGCTCTTTAAGTCATGTCTGCATGCTCCCCAGGTTCTGGTCTGCCGAAGTCAGCTTCTGGAGAGGTATTGATGCCACTGGCATCCTGTAAAGACTCCTGAAGATCCTTTAATCTGACTTCTTCTGATATTAGCTCCTCTGGACTAGGAATTCTTGTACTTTCTAAGCCAAATGGCCTTTCATTATCAGAGTCTTCCCCTTCCTCATAAATGGAGGACAAAGCTCTGAAGTAATCAGAGCGTAGGTAAGGGGTAAAACCCATTTCAAGTGATGAGGAAGACAAATTGGTCGACACTGCTTGAGATAGGGTTATAGTTGTCGATGAAGATGTCATAGGTCTCGACAAACTTACAAGCAGCGTCGATATACTCAAGTATGGCCTCGAAGGACCCTTCGACGCCCAGACTGCCGATGGTGCAGTCGGGGCATGAGGCTTCGATGGTCTCTCCTTCATTGGGGTCGACAACTTTGTATTATGTGTCGAAGGCGCCTTCGACGACGGCGTTCATGACGCCGTCTTGTTCGAAGGGCCCTTGTCTCTACTCAAGGGTTCATGACGCTCTTGAGGATTTTTATTTGCCGAGGTCGACGACTCACAGCGTTTCTCATTTTCAGCTCTTTCACCCGGGGAATCACCACCAGGCATCTCCGAGGGCGACAGGGCCACGTTCTCGAAGGCCGTAGCATTTTTTTGAGAAATTCCTCCCACTTAGCTGAAGAGCTGTGTTTAGTGGGGCAGGTGACCCTTTCTGGTGGGTTGGAAGATTAAGAGGAAGGTGATCTATGACGCCTCTTCTTACTATGTCTTGATCTGGTCAAAACCACTACGAGATCTTGAGTGGGAATGTTTTCTCCGATGGCGAGGAGACTAATGTCTCGACTCGGCCGAGGACAATTTCAAAGGGGTAGAAGATTTAACGGTCTTACCTTTTTCCAGCTTCCTCCTAGGAAGGCTTTTCCCATCATGGACATACATTCCTCACACTCGGAACACTGGTGCTCTGAGCCCAGGTACTACAGGCAAATTCTGTGGGGATCGGTTAACGACATCTTTTTTCCACAATCCTGGCATTTCTTGAAACCGGATCGTGGCGTCGAAGCCGACGAAGATGCCATCATAGATTCTAAGAATTGTTTTTTAGCACCCCGGGGTTCCTGCTTTGGGAACCTAGGGTGGTAGTGGCCTATATCCCTCATTACAGGGGCTGGAATGGGGGGGATAATGGTCCGGAGACCTTGTTATACACGCTTGCTTCGCTTGGGCTGATAACTTAGGCTGCTGCGCCGGTATCCACTGTTCCAGTCCCTGGAACGGGGATGAACGCCACAATATTCCCATTAGCATAACACAAAATGCAAATGAAAATGTTAGAAAATCTTATTGAGTCGATGTACTTTACTGAGAAATGTAAAGTAGATGGAGTCTGTACGTTTTTTTTTAGTTCTATCTTTTAACTGTGAATGGTGGTTCCTAAAGGAACATTTCTTTTGCCGTTTTCGGATGCATTGTTTTTTGGGCAGGAGAGCTTAGAACGAAAGGTGGGGGCAGGGGGGGGATGAGAGAAGAGGCACCAAACACGAATATGAAGGGACAGGTGGACAGGGGAAAATATTGCCTGTGTGTTATTTCTAAGGTAGTGGGCAGTGTTTCTCATGCCCCTTGATTACAGCTTCAAAAGCACTTTGAAAGTGCTTCCCTCTGCAGAATGTTTTGTTGTAGTAAGTACAGAGGACTGTTGTCTTCGGAAAAAAAAAGGATCAAGAGCCTCTTTTGTTGCTTGCAAGGTAGCTGGTGGGATTTTGTGTCCCACAGAAGTAGGCTGCGTGGTTACAGTATTGGTTGAGGAAGAGGAGGTGGAGGAAGACAGCCTCCTACTTGCTAAGAAAGGAACAACCTTTCTGAGAGCATTGCAGTCATTGGATTTGGTGTGGCAGCACCTAGAGGTGGTCCCATAGGATTACTCTCCGGGGAGTCTGCGACTGAATACAAAGTTGCACTCAGTGCATTTTACTTTGCTAGCTTTAGTCTTTGGTACATTCCCAACAGTGGTAAAGAACTACCACACCCATGATTCTCTCTGGCTGTTAGAGCTAGGCACTTCCTCTACCGCATCTTCTTGGTCCTCTTCATTGTCTAGGAAGTACTGCGCTTTTTTGTTTTGAAGGTCCTCCAACTGGTGGTGGTGGCTCTTGGGGAGCAGGGATGGCATTAGCTAATGCCATTTTTAAGTTAAATAACAGTTTTGCTAAATTTTTTCCAAGTATGTACTGTGTACTAGATTGATAATGGATAATGAGTAGGAATAGGTGTAGGAGCTGTGCAAGGGAAATTCTGAAGTTGAAAGTTCCTAGATCAGTAGAATATGCAGTTCCGAACTGTCCGCGAAGCACATATCTTATCGCGAAGTGCAGACGGGTTCTCGGACACGTCATCATGCCGCGCGCAAGCATATGGTCATGTGGCACTGTCCGGAAGGTCCGCAATGAAGTCAGATGTTCATAGACGTCTACAGATACAAAATCAGTTGAAATAGTTGCATAAAGTGTACAGAAGAGTTAGGAATTATGCTAGAAGGTGGAAAATGGCAGAGTTCTAAGGTGACACTTTGTAAATTGGATACAAATATTGTTATATTGGGTAAGTAAGATATTAGTAAGTTGTAGGAAAATAGCATGCACTAGTAAAAATCCATAAAATTCAATGAACACACTTTGTTAAAAGGGATGTTATATGGTTAAGTTGCACTAATAAAAACCCATGAAATTCAATAACACACTTTGTTAAAAGGGACGTTATGGTTAAGTTGCACTAATGAAAACCTATGAAATTCAATGAACACACTTTGTTAAAAGGGACGTTATATGGTTAAGTTGCACTAATAAAAACCCATGAAATTCAATGAAAAAATGTTGTTAAAAGGGACGTTGTGGTTACAAGTTAAACCAAAAAACCCCAGAAATTCACCAGTTATGGTAAGCTAAGCAACCATAACTCGCACCACCACCGTGCACTGCTAAGACTAACACCCAGGACATCAAAGATGACATCACAAATGTCATTGATGACATCACATGTGAAATTAATTTTGATGAAAAGTTCCTACAAGGGGTTGTGTTTATATTGTTGGTAACAAGATGTCAGGGGTGATCAGGAGAGCTAGTATGAACTACTTAATCTATTAAAGAATGTACTCATCTAAAATCATTATATTGGAGTGTTGTTGTTAATACAGAAACCTAATCATATATAAACATAGGTAATGACTGCAGCATGCACCATAGAAGTACAACATTTATTATCTAGTAATTTCGGATAGTACAATAATGAATGCTACGTTATTGGAGCTTTGAGTAATGTTAAACATGTAATAACAAGCTTACAATTCAAGACTTACAACACTTGTGCTAGTACAAACAATACATCTGAAGAACCACAATGCATACTAATCAGAGGCACATACAGGGAAACTAAAGTAAGGAAGAAAGAAACAGCATCATCAGAAAATGTTAATAACATTAAACTTTATATTCACTATGCAACCATAACTCGCGCCACCACTGTGCACTGCTAAGACTAACACCCATGACATCAAAGAGGACTTCACAAATGTCATTGATGACATCACATGTCTGGCTCCCACTTATTTTGTTCACTGACATATCTAGGCCAGGTGGTTTTATCCCTGACCGTCAGAAAACAAAAAGGTAAAAGGTACTCTATTTCTAGACCTTACCCTTCTCATATGTTCTTACACTACTTTCCTTAGGGGTCAGGCACATTATAGGATACATAAACATAGGGGAAGAAGCAAGAGTGAAACAGCAATCATTTCTGAGCAGGACGATAATCAGCTAGGTTATGAACACATTCTGGTAATACTGCTGCTTTTTTGCTTGCTTGTTCTATAGACGCGCATATTTGTAATTGTTGTTGTGCCTTTATGTTTTCTGTGTAGTAGTAAAATTATGCATGAAGTGAGGCATTGGTAGCTACTTATTACATGTTCACAGTACGCAAAACTGTGAAATGAATGTATTCATAATTTTACCATCCAACATGGCAAGATTTTCAATATAAACATGGCAAGATTTTCAATATTGGACCTCTATGGTAAGTTTAGACATGACAAGGGTCATGTACTAGAAAGAACGGTGGAATGCAATGGTGCGTACATCAATGCATTGCTTAATGAATTTTGTATGTCTTGATAGTTCACCCAATGAAATGTGATAGTTTTGTGGCAACGTTATAATGTCAATCCCTTGGTGAGGCTGTTAATGAACACTAAATGCACATGTGATGTCATCAATGACATTTGTGATGTCATGGGTATTAGTCTTAGCAGCGCTCAGAGGTGGAGCGAGTTATGGTAGCATAGTGTAACTTGCGCATTTCTGTTTTTTTTTTGTTTTGTTTTACTTGTAAGCATAATAATATGGACAGGTTGTCGTTACTGCAAAGTAACTAGAACGTCCATTTAGCAAAGTTTTTGCACTGAATTTGGTAGATTTTTCTTAGGGTAACTGAACCACAACGTCCCCTTAACAAGATTTTTTCACTGAATTGGACAGGTTTTTAGTAGGCCACCTTAACTAACATTCCTTCATTGTAGTTTTTTCAGTAAAGGCGATTGTTTTTTAGTAGCGCAACTTAACCAGAACGTCCCTTTAACAACGTTTTTTTCACTGAATTTCATAGGTTTTTACCACAATAGTCTTAGTATGTATGGATGTACTGTACAGCATATTTAACCTGCTAGCTCCATGTTAATGGCCACAGTGGTCGTGGACTATGCGTCTGTTCGCGAACATCGGGTGGCATCCAACGTGCTGAGAAGAACAAGTTACTTACCAACTGGTAACGTTCTTTCGACTGGATGTTCCTCCAACGTATTCCACATCTTTGACATGTAATTCCACAGCGGTGCTACTTCGGACATTTTTCGGCAGAGGGTGTCCTGCGTCGACGGTGTCGGGTCTCCATCGAGGGTGACGTCACCCGATGTTCTAAATAGAACACAAGCCGCCAGAAGCCCCAGTTTATGTTTTTCCTCCATAACGTGTGACCTGCTCATACACAATGCCTGCTTGACTGCACATAGCCTTGAGGGAACGTAAGCTGCAATAGCATAGGACGTTCTCCAGAGGGGCAGGCCGGGAGGGCGATGTGGACTACACGTTGGAGGAACATCCAGCCGAAAGAACGTTACCAGTTGGTAAGTAACTTGTTCATCGAAAGGATTGTGTCCTCCAACGTATTCCACATCTTTGACAGACTCCCAAAGCAGTACCAGAAAATGGAGGAGGGAGAACAATTTAGAATACCCAATCAGATGGCAGAATAAAGGACCGCTTTACCAAAGGCCATATCTTCACCATGGAGCGTATCCAGGGAGTAATGTTTGACAAAGGTGTGGATAGAAGCCCATGTAGCTGTGTCACAAATATTCCTAATAGGAACTCCCCGCTGCAGGCCAGTGGAAGTAGCCACGCCCCTAAGGGGAGTGCGCCCGCAAACCCTCAGGAGGGTCTTTGCCCGCCAATCTGTAACATTCAGTAATGGTGAGGATATTTCAACTGGACATGGTCTGTTTGGTTAACAGCCTGGCCCAATCGGTGTCCAGCGTACCCCCACAAAGAGTTGATCGTCCACTCTGACCCTAGACATCCTAGAAATATAAAAGCTCAGAGCTCTCTTGGGTCCAACATATGGAGTCGCTCCTCTTTCTTACCAGGATGAGGAGGAGGATAGAAAGCAGGAAGTAACACTTTCTGGCTTAGATGAAACTCAGACACTATCTTAGGTAGAAAGGATGGATGTACCCTCAGTACAACCCGATCCTTGTGGAACACAGTAAAGGGTGGATTAGATGAAAATGCCTGCAATTCACTCACTCTGCGAGCGGATGTAACCGCAACCAAAAAAGCCATCTTGAAAGACAGTCTCAAAGGACAAGAGTGCAAAGGTTCAAACGGAGCACCCATCAGGAATTTCAAGACCAAATTCAAACCCCATACCGGCACCTGAAACGGGGACGGTGTGAACACATTAGTGAGCCCTTTAAGAAATTGGGAAATCAAAGGAATCTTAAAATAAGAACATGCTTCAGACGAGTGCTTGAAGATAGACAGCGCCGCCAGGTAAACTTGTGGGCCAAAGAAAGCAAGAAAGACAGAACCATGGGAATGGAACACTGAAAAGGATCGACATTATGTCCTCTGCACCAGTCGCAAAACTTACGCCAACGGCACAGGGATTTGGTTGCCGGTCGCCTGGCCGAAAGCAATACCTCCATCACGTCATCCGGGAGGTCCCAATCCTTATATCTCAACCTTTCAGAAACCAAGCGTGAAGGTTGAGAGTCTTGACCTCTGGATGGAGAACGCCTCCCAACACCGGCCAAGTTTGCCAAAACGGCTCCCCCTTCATCAGATTCCCTTCGCTGGCCCACCACAGAATATCCCGTGAGACCGTGAGTGGAACCTGAACGAGATCCGACATCTTGCCTGAGAATTGGGACTACTGCATCTTGAGGACCCATTGCAGGGATCTCATCCGCAGTGTGGCCTTTGGCACCAGAAAAATGTAGGGTGTCATGAGGCCGAGCAAACTTAAGAATACGAAAGCTGGAAGACTGGGCATGTTGAAATGTGTTGACCATCTGTACAATGTGATGTGCCCTCACCTTGGAAGGCGAACACTTTCCCAAGGACGTGTCCAACACAGCCATGATGTACTGGGGCTGTTGAGAAGGTGTCAGATGTGACTTCTTGAAATTGAGGGAGAAGCCCAGCTTGTGAAGGGAGTGGCAGGTGAGACTAAAATGATCCAGAGCTTGCTCGGGAGAATGTGCTCTAATCAGCCAGTCATCCAGGTAGGGATAGACGTGAATCCCCCCCCTCGCCTGAGATACGCTGCCACCACCACCATTAGCTTGTTGAAGACCCTCGAGGCGGAGGTCAATCCGAATGGCAGGACCCGAAACTTAAAGTGCGAGCGCCAGCTATGAACCTCAGGTACTTTCTGTGCTTTGGATGAATCAGCACACGAAAGTAAGCATCCTGTCAGTCCAGAGACACCAACCAATCTTTAAATCGAAGGGCCTGAAGGACCTGAGAAAGAGTAACCATCTTGAACTTGTCCTTCCGGAGGAACTTGTTCAACCAACACAGGTCTAAGATGAGACTCAGTCCCCAGTCTTTCTTTGAAATAAAAAAATATGGGGAATACCATCCCTTGTTCATCTACAGGCACTAGTTCTATAGCGCCTTTTTCCAGCAGGGTTAAGATTTCCAGCACAAGGAGTGGATTCGGAAGCTTCAAAGGACTCCCCGGTGGATTGTGGCGAGGCCGCTTCAGAAAGGGCAGGCAGAAGCTGTGGGCTATTGTCTCCAGAACACACGCATCCGAAGTAATAGCTCGCCATGCTTCGAGATGCTGAGACAGTCTGCCCTCAACTGGCGAACAATGGAACATGGCCTCATGGTTGTTTTGGAGTGGCTGTTGCAGCACCTGAAGGCAAAGAGGCTGCTGCTTGAGCGGCTTTGGCACCTCTATTTCCCCGACCACCACGGGTACTTCTTCGTTGAACCCTTTGATTGCTCGCTCCTCGCGTCCTAACAAAAGAGGAGTAGTAACAAAAGGAACTTCCCCTCCACTGTTATCCCCTAGGACTAAAAGGCAGAGTTTGACACACTGCTGCACTCAAAGATTTAGCCACAGCTTTGGATGTCAGCAACCTCTTAGCCTTGCTGCCAAACAACTGAGAGCCATCAAAGGGCATGTTTAGAAGACGGGCCTGTACATGTGTAGCAAAACCAGACTTCCGCAACCGCGCAAACCTGCGTATAACGGTGCTATCAGCCATGGACCGGCTAACACTGTCGGCCGTGTCCAACCGAGACTGATGGGATTCACACATGTCATCCTTGCCATCCTGCACGAGAGCAAGGAACCCATCCCTTTCTTCCGCCTGGGGAATATGCTCAGCCGCTAGAGAGACGCATTTCCAAAGATTGTGTGAAATTCTTGCCAAGGCACAAGTGGAGTTGGCGGACTTCAGAGCCATACTGCCCGCAGAACACACCTGGGAGTGGGGTGAGTGGATAGGTAGCTGGGGTCACTACTGGAAGGGAGGTATATTTTAGTTAACGACTTGTTAACTGCTAGAAGAGACTCCGGGGTCTGCCAAGCAGCCGCCACCCTTTTTTCCAAAGTCAAATGAAAAGGCAGCACTGGATCAGTGGACAGATCTTGATCTAAAATATCAGTCAACTCATCCTGAACAAATGCATCCGGAGGACTAGACCAACCAAGATACTCGGTAACCCTAGCCATCAGTCTCCTATAAGAGGACTCAGCATGAGCCCCAGGCTCAGGCCTGCCAAACTCCACATCAGGATTCTAAGTCGCTGGCATCATGTAGTGATTGACTTGAGTCTTCCAACTGACTGTCCCTGGAAAAGATAGGAGCCACATCAGGCTCAACAGGGTCAAATTCCAACTCTGACCTCTCCTCATCCTCATAGATATCATCCAGAAGAAGAAAGAACTCCTGCCTAGGGACAGAGGTGGGTCTGGATTCCTTAACAGGCTTCAGAGACTTGGATTTAGCCTTCCTTGGAGGATCCACAGTACCAGGGACCGCCATCGTCAAATTCCGGCCAAAAGGCCCCGAAGGCATCGAGGGCGCCGACGTCGACAACGGTGCCAAAGGCTGGTGTGAAGGCAAAGCATAGACCTCCGTATCCGACGGAAACAGCGCTGACGGAGTTGATGCTGACCTCGAGCCTTTACCATATTTCTGCGGTTTCCCTGGGACGAAGACCGAGACCTGCATCTCGCACATCTCTGGCAATCAACCTGAACCTTGTCTGAACGGGACCTCGACGGTTCCCGATGAGTATCGCGCCGATGACCCGGGCTCGAAGGCGTGCGAGCATCGGACCGAGACCATTCCCTGCCGGCTTCTTCTGAAGGCACGGACGGAACTTTGCCCTGGGATTGAAAAATCACCAGTATCTTCTCCCTGAAGGCCTCCCATTCCTCTGGAGTCAAGGACTTAGTGGGACAAGCCACTTTCCTTGAAGCACCATCATCCGACGAGGACGGAGAAGGCGACCGGTGACGCCGCTTCCGGGAGTTCCTAGACAAGGGCTAGTGGTGGGACCCACTCCGGGACTCCTTCCGACGTGGAGAGTCAACCCTCGAATCGTCGATGGACATCCCTTTCGCAGATTTTCAGGACTTACTGGGTTTAGTACCCCGACCTACCTGTTACTTCCCCTTACGCTCCCGCAAGGCCTTAGCAGTCAGCGACTGGCATTTCAAACAGTCGTCAGTGTCATGACTCTCACCCAGACACCACAAACAAATGCGGTGCCGAGCCGTAATCGTCATCTCAGACTTTCAGTCCCGGCACGTCTTAAAGCCAGACCGCGGAGTCGGAGTGGTAAATGAAGAAGACATATTCTCGAAGAATACACGAGGCGCGCCGAGGTCTCAAAGCAAACACATTTGTGGAAAAAACGGAACCGAGGCTACGGGCGCCGTGCGTCCTATTTATAACATCCGGTCACTTCACCCTCAACGGAGGCCTTCAAGGGACATCGATCCGACGCCATCGACGCAGGACGCCCTCTGCAACAACAATTACAATATATTGCTTCATGTATATGGCTGAAATCTAATGACCAGTAAATGATAACTCCTGCTCAGTGAGTCCTAACTGCTCAGCATGTGGCTAGGACCCACTGTTACGGTACTCTATGCCCATATGAAGTGTATCCTCCCTTGCTTGCTTCTCCCGACCTGCCACCTTTGTGGGAACCACAACTGCCCTACTCACTGCCTGTATACTTATTTTTATCTATGCCCACCGGGCTTTATCTATAAACACCCTAACTTTGTATATATTGCTTCAGTAAAATGTCTATCATTTGTATATACCCTTCTTGTACCCTACGCCCGTAAACAGGCACCCACTGTATATACCCTCTTGTAATTAATGTCTTGTATGTAAATTGTATACCTTCTCTGTTGTAACTAAGCCTTGCATATACTTGTAACTGCTTCGCCCTGTTACCCCCCGGGTATGATGCGCATTACAAATAATAAACAAAAATAAATTTGTTTTTTTTTTTCACAGAACATACAGCGAATGAAAGGAATACAGCACATATGGCACCTCTTCCACAACAACATAGGGGCACAGGAACAGAAGAAAAAGCCGCAAATAGGAAACTAGACAGGCTGGACGCCAACATGGAGGAATTGGTGAACAATTTTGCTGCCTTAAATTATTTCATACAAAGACATATTATTGCGAGAATAAAATTCTACTGCTCGACCTGCACGTATACCCCTTCCCCATTTTCCAGTCCGCCATCCCCGCAAGTTCTGTGTCATGAGAAATGTTTCGATGAGACATCAATCGTTCCTTCCCTCAGGACCAACTTGTACATATCCCCAATTCCCCTGTGTATGTATCAGTTTCTGCTACCCCTTCCCTTTCCTAATGGTGTCTATGAATAACCAGGTTACTCACCGTAGTGACCACCTTACTCCTAGTCTATAGTCCCCCTTTCCTCCATACTTATGGGACATTCCTCCGTCCTGTGGGATGGGACCGGAGCACTTTGTAAAAGCATTAAAAAAAAAGTGCTACATTGTTAGTCCTTCCTCCCTTTCTACGCGGGGTACTGCACGCGGCCATAACCCCGCCCATCTCGGCTCTGCCCCGCGCATCGCCCATCAGTCCTTTTCTAGCGCCAGGTCAGAGACCTTTAAGCAATAACAGGAACCTTATTGGAGGGGACGGCGGGCAGGCGTATGGAGGAAAGGGGCTATGGACTAGGAGTAAGGTGGTCACTACGGTGAGTAACCTGGTTATACTCCTACATCCCGTACCCTTTCCTCCACACTTATGGGAGATTCCCAAGCACTCCTCAGAGGAACTACGGGTGGATGGAAAACCCCTTACTGAAAAAGGTTCTTCAGCACAGCCTGGCCAAACTGAGCATCAGATCTGGAGCTCAGGTCTAGACAATAATGTTTACAAAAAGCCGATGGGGAGGCCCAAGTAGCCGCCTTAGGAGTAAGGTGGTCACTACGGTGAGTAACCTGGTTATACTCCTACATCCCGTACCCTTTCCTCCACACTTATGGGAGATTCCCAAGCACTCCTCAGAGGAACTACGGGTGGATGGAAAACCCCTTACTGAAAAAGGTTCTTCAGCACACCCTGGCCAAACTGAGCATCAGATCTGGAGCTCAGGTCTAGACAATAATGTTTACAAAAAGCCGATGGGGAGGCCCAAGTAGCCGCCTTTGCAATGGTCTCCCAGGGGACATATTTCTGAAAGGCAACTGCGGCTGCCATGCCCCGCACCAGGTGTGCATGAATACCTTTACGAGGCTGCAATCCTTGTACAGTGTAAGACTCCGTAATACAGGCAGCGATCCATCTGGAGATAGTCGCCTTAGAGGCCTGCTTACCTTGTGGATTACCAAAGGTCACCAACAGTTGAGAAGTACTCCTAAATTCGGATATTCTGTCCAGATAGAACTTAACAGCCCTTCTAACATCCAAACAATGCAGAACCCTTTCCGCTTCTGAAGCAGGGTTCGGAAAAAAGACCGTCAGGGAGATTGACTGGTTCAGATGGAAATCAGACCACCTTCGGCAGGAAAGGAGGGTTTGTCCGTAGGACCACCTTATCCTTCTGAAAAACCAAGAAGGGATGCTCCACCGACAAAGCCTGGAGCTCACTCACACGCCTTGCTGAAGTTACAGCAACCAAAAAAGACACCTTCCACGACAGGTGCTTGAGGTCCACCGTGGCCATTGGTTTGAAGGGTTTATGGCACAACGCCATAAGGACCACGTTCAGATCCCACGCCGGGTGCGGTTTACGAACCGGGGGATAAAGGCGTGTCAAACCTGGATTAGACAGAGTATGAGCATTGGTCCGTAGATAGGTAGGCGGATACCGCTGAAAGATAAGTTCTGCATGTCAGAACGTGAATGCCCGACTCTGCTAGGTGGGATACGAAGGACAGCACAGTGTCAATCGTAGCCGCCCTGGGGTCCAGTTGTTTGTCTAAGCACCAATGACAGAACCTAAGCCATTTGCTTCTATACTGAGACCTAACCAAGGGTTTCCTGGCTGCTTCAATAATGCGCATGTTGTCCGCAGACAGGTTTAGATGTTCTAAAGACCTGAACTCAGGTACCATGCCGCCAAGCTGAACGATTGTGGGGAGGGGTACCACAGCTGTTGATCCCCCTGGTGAAGAAGATCGGGAGTCACTGGCAGCCTGCTCGGTGCACACACCGACGGGTGTTGAAGTTCTGAGAACCAGAGCCTGGCCGGCCACCACAGGGCTATGAGCAGAAGAGAACAGTTCACCGTGTTCTTCAGCTTGCAAATAGTCCGATGAATCGGAGGCAGAGGCGGGAAAGCATAGGCCCTCATGTTGTGACAAGGAATCTCGAGCGCATCCCCCAGTGAGGAGGCTCCCAGACCATTTCTGGAGGCAAACAAAGAAAGTTTCTTGTTTGCTGCTGTTGCGATGAGGTCCACCTCCGGAGTGCCCCAACACAGGAAAATCCATGAGAGGATCTCTGCCTTCAGTTCCCACTCATAGCTGACCATCGTCGGCCGACTGAGGTCATCTACCGTGATATTCAGCTGGCCCAGAATGTTTACTTCTACTAGCCAGACATCATGACGAACCGCCCACTCCCAAATCTAGGTGGAGAGGTCCAAGAGTGCGGGAGACTTGGTGACCCCCTTGCTTGTTGATGTAATACATTGACACCACATTGTCTGTGCGGATACGGACCACCTTGTTGGCAATGATCGGTCTGAACGCCTTGAGTGCTAGGAAAATTGCCAGACGCTCCAGATGATTTATGTGGAGGAACTTGTCCTGAGGCGATCAAAGGTCTGAGACCTGAAGAAGATCCAATGTCGCACACCACCCCAGAAGGGAGGAGTTTGTCGTGACCGTTACCATCGGGGATGGGTCCTGAAAACCCGCACCCACCGACAGGTTGCTGAGAGACAACCACCACTCCAGGTCCGCTCTCATGGAAGCCGGAATCAATATCAACTTGGAGTCCGGATCCACAGCCTGACGCCAAAAACTCCGAAGAGCCATCTGAGTCTGTCTCATCTTAAGACGAGTGAGAGGTAGAGCCAAAACACACGAGGCCATGAGGCCCAGAAGCCTCTGGAACCAACAGACCGACATGCTCTCCGACTGCGCAAACATCTAACACGTGGCCAACAGATCCGCCATTCTGTCCCCGGTCAGGTAAACTCTGCAGTCAATTGTATTCCAGCGAACACCCAGGAAAATCAAGTCCTGAGAGACCGTCATGGAAGATTTCCGCCAGTTCACCGACGCCCGAGATGGAACAGGAGCTGGAGGAGAGACTGAAGATTGCACGCGGCTTTCAACAGGCAAGGACTGCGTAAGAGCCAGTCGTCCAAATACAGATACACATGGATACCCTGCAGACGGAGATAGCCCGCGATCACCAACATCATCTTCGTAAAGACATGCAGCGCCGAGCTGAGGCCAAAAGGAAGCACTCGAAACTGGAAGTGCTCCTCTTCCACAGAGAAACAGAGATATCTCCTGTGTGGATTCCAGATCAGGATATGCATGTACGCATCCTGAAGGTCCACCACGCTGAGCCAATCGCCCATCTGCAAAAAGGACCGTATCTGGCCGGGCGTGATCATCTTGAATTGCTCTTGGGGTAGGAAAAGATTGAACTGGGAAAGGTCTAGGATGGTGCGCAGGCCAGCCTGGTTGGGTTTGGGCACCGTAAACAGTCGGGAGTATAAGCCCTCCCCTCGCTCCCCTAGGAGAACAGTTTCCACAGCTCTGAGGTCCAGCAGTTTCTGAACCTCGGCTTTTAGGGGGCGACCCCATCTGCTGGAAAGGTGGGTTGAAGGGTGGGGTAAGGCAGGCACAGGTGGAGCCAGAGGCGCAGGCAGGCATATCTCCCTAAAAAGACCCTTGAAATACTCCCTCATGAGGTCGGTATGCACGAGTACCTGAAACTTGCCGGAAAAAAAGCGTCCTCCGGAGAAAGCTTTGGAGCTGTCTGAGAAGGCCTCTCATGAGGGGGATAATTCCAAGGACGTAGAGGGGAAGATTGCCAATACAGGCCCATCCCCGGAGGTGCCTACATAAATCAAGGGTGCTGAACCCTCAGGCAGCTAGATGTGCGGAAGGGGCATCCGAGCGTTCCAGTCGTAAACTGGACGAACGAGTGAGCACAAGGAACCTTATGTTCACCTACAGAACCGCTCCCCACACCTCAGGCCGATGGCGTAGTTGTAAGAGAAGCGCCCAAAATGTCTGCCGTGGTCGTGGCAGGAACGGCTGCCATTTTGCCATCACCTGAGGGGAACTGCGGCAGGTGTGGTAGTGAGGCAGGGGTCCCCACCGGTGGATCAGGGGTCCTCATTTTAGCCTTTACACAAGGAACCTCGGCAGAGCGGTACTATGTGGCCTGGAATGTTTCTGTGACATACCAATAGCCAAACTAGCCTTCACAGGAAGGACCTTGGCACTGCCGGTAAAGGAGGAACTTCGGTTCGAACACTCACTCCTTGCCCCTCCACAGTTCTGGCGTCACCACAAGAGCGGGAACGGTGAGAAACACCTTTCACCGATAAGGCCTTCTCAGGCCTCTCAGAACTGTTGGTTTCCTTAGCATCTGTATGAAGGACCTCAGACCGGTAGCAGCCTTTCCACAGCGGGCCTCGAACATACGTTCGGTATCACCAAGCCCAGCCGAGGCCTCGGGGCGCATCCTGGTACTTTTGAGGGAAGCCATTAAGGAGGCCTCGGAGCAAGCTCCGGTACCCCACGACTCAGTAGAACTAGGTCTACCAGCAGCCCCCACAGGAGGGGCCTCGGAGTGGACTCCGTTACCCACAGGGCCCTTATGGAGACCCCCAGAGAAAACTGGTACACTTTTTAGGCTCAGAAGGCACCTCGGGGCAAGCCCTGGTGAAAGAGCAGTCGACGCTCCTCCCGGACCGGGAAGACCCCGGGAAGGCATCTCCCGGCCAGGGTGCTCTAAAAAGTAAAGTACTCACCAGGCGTTTCTTCTTTTCATCGATGAAGGATTGAAAATGTACGCTGGACACCTCCTCCTACCGCTCTAACCGACGTTGAAGTGCCCAGACCGAAAGGGAATCACAATAGAAACAGGAGTCCCAACGGTGATCGGGACCCAAACACTCTTAACAAATAGGATGGGGATCAGCCCTCGCAAAGTGTCGCTGACACAACGAACAATTTGGAAAGTCTAGTTTAAACGACAGACAGACTAGTACGCAATCGCTAGCGAGAGCCAGAGAGGAGAAAAAAGGAAGTACCGAACAAGCGGAGAAAAGGACTGATGGGCGATGCGTGGAGAAAAGGACTGATGGCGGATGCGCGGGGCGGAGCCGAGATGGGCGGGGTTATGGCCGCGTGCTGTACCCTGTGTAGAAAGAGAGGAAGGACTAAACAGTTAGCACATTTTTTTTGATGCTTTTACAAAGTGCTCCGGTCCCGTCCCACAGGACGGAGGAATGTCCCAAAAGTATGGAGGAAAGGGGACGGGACGTAAAAGTATGTGTGGAAACAAAGGTTTGAATGTAAATTGTTACAGAGTGTACATGTGGTTTTTATTTTGTTTTTAAAGTCCCGTTATTACTTTACAGGGCACAGTACTGGTGGAGATGACCGCAAGTAACAAAATGGAGTTGTCCTACGGACGCTGCACCTGTCCGGCCTATCCGCAATGACAATGAAGGCTTCCATAGGATGCCACTACGGGCTGCATGTCTGCATCTTGTGAACCACCTGTAATTAGGTGTGGGTGCGCACATTTGTCCGTTGCACAACTATGCGCATGCGTAACTTTTCCTCTGTGTCCTGGTACCACCACTCCTGTGCAACATATCCAAATAAACATGTAACGTACGTTTAGTAGTTCAAGGCGGCCACCCATGTGCTGCGGGTAGCTATGCACCTCAGCATCCCACCTGCTGTACGCTACAAACACCCAGCGTGGTCCAAAATGTTCAGAGCATGTGTGTAGCACTGTGAATTAGTCTGGGGATCCCAATGGTATCCATAGGACAGCTATGCAAAAGCGCACAAAGTATTACGCCCAATACGCATCCTGCGGACAGCCATCTCTACAGACATTTGCAAGGTCAACATGGGACCGCACCCACGCTGTGCTTGGGCCCTTATTTGCCGGACACGATCTTACCCCTGCACATTAGAAAAGTACTGTTTTTTGCAAAATATGGAGTAACTATGAAAGTGCACCCGTACAGAGGTCCTACACTCTGCCCTTGTACATCTAATTTTTTTGGGGAAAGATTTAGTACCGCTGTCGGGTTTCAAGTACTGCACAGCAGCCCTATAAAAGGCCACACCCCAGAGGTCAAGTTCTCTGCATTCTGTGTTTGGTTTTTGGAGCAGATCAGCGGTGCACATTGCTTCATGCTCAAATTATTTTGTGAGCAATTCAACTCTGCTATATTACCTTTGCAACTACGAGCAGCCATGGCTGCTCCCATTGCCTTTAACTCAGCAGCACCGACACGCTCATCCTCACCACCACCACCACCACCACCACCACCTCCTTCCGAAGGGCCTGGACAAGGGAACAGGCAGGGTAATGTAGATACAGACCAAGAGCAGAACGAGGATAAAGTAGAGAAATTCCCCTTTGCCCACAGCCAGCATGAGTCATGGTTGTGCAAACTATTTACCACCGTAGGAGATGTGTCCAAATCTTGTGCAAACCAGGTGAGATGCACTGAATACAAGACATTACTCAGTCACAGAAAACCTGGCTTTTATAGCTACGGCACCACCTCCATGCGACAGCACCTAAAAGCGAACTACAAGGCAACTGTTTGGAGGGTTGCCCCTTCCAACAAGGTAGTAGGTTAATTTCCTCTACAACATTCTCTGCATCTGCTCCTGCCACCACTAGGGACACTCCAGTGGGGCAGCGGATCCTTATACCAGGCCTGCAGGCCATACGCAACGTAGCAGACCCGTACCTTTCAAAGGTCACTTTATTGTGCATGTACTGTGACGCAGTGCTGTGCAGGGGATAGCAACTTCAAAGTGCTTTTGAGGATTCGGTCCGGGAGCATGAGAAGGAGTGCCCCCTACCTAAGTAACGACCACCCAACATCTTCCTGTCTCCACTTGCCCTTTCCTATCCCTGTGGTTGGTGCCCGTTCCCTAACCTCCCTTCCCTTTCCTTTTGTATTGTGTGTTGGAAGAACAGGATAATTGCAAAAACTATGAAAAGGGGAAAAGAAAAAAAGGCTATTTTCAGAGCCACCTTTCACAGTTCAAAAATAGAATGCCAAAGAAACGATGCATGACACTGCGCACACTATAAACTCTGCGGGCAGCTTGACAAAAAATACAAAGCGTGGCTCTGCCAAAGATTGCACGCATTGGTGGCTCTTAAAAGAGCCTTTTTGTGCTGTTTGTGGGTGGAAGGTTTAAAATGTTGAACACCTACTGGTAAAATGTTTGGTGTACTTCTAAAAAGCTCTGCACTGCATTTTGGATGTTACGCAGAAATAGCTGGTTGTCAGCATCAGTAAGATGGACTCCATCTGATCGAAAAATGTTGGTACTACGAAACAATGATTTTGTTGTGGAATGAGAACATGCCAACGTTGCGCAAAAAGGTGCAAACAGCCTTGTTCACATTATACCTTGCTTTCTCCATTTGTGGGCCAAATGCGGAAGAACGCAACCACACCTGTCTCTGGGTAATGCAAGAAAAAATGACTGGCGACTTTGGAAACATTTCCATGACTTGCCTGTGTCGCCTTCATCGAAAACTGCAGTGAGATGCCGGTGACTTGTCCTAAACTATTCCCACCACAATGAATAATAATAATGTCTGGAAGATTCTGCTTCACCAAGCTGGCACAAAGAGGAGTCACATACAGCCACTGCATCCCACGGACTCCGTATCAGTGGACATCAACATTATGGAACCCAAGGTGTGCAGCCACTTCACATTGCGTACACTTGTACCCAATGTATCCAAGAGTCGCCCAAAAGCCATACACTCTGCCTACTGCACGGCACAGCCATAACCATATCCATGCGCTCTCCTATTTGCAAAAATACTTTCTGGCACAATCTGACCTTGCACGCCGCAAACCTTATTGACCAATACGCACACCTGCGCAGTCCCATTTCCATGTCAATCTACCGTGAATAGACCTGCATATGGCACGTGCGCACCTGCAAATGCTGCGGTGTCGACGGACATATTCTCCTTTGAGCGCAGGGGCGGGAACACATGTGAAGCTGGGTGGAGGATCCCCTCTTTATTGGTAGCTGTGAAAAGTTTTTTTGTAAAAGTGCTTCAAAACAAAAACAAAAAAAGAGTTTTTTCTATTTGTTTCTATTCTCCTCCTAACATTGTTACTCAAGCTTCTCCAAAATAGCTTGTAGATTCAGGAACACAACAGCATTTTCAATGGGAGACAAAAAGAAAGGAGCTCCACCAAAAAAACTCATTAAAAGCACGAAAGGTTCTCATGGGCACAAAGGAACGTCCCTGTGTCGAACTGAAAAGCAGACATGCCACTGTTCACAAGACACCTTTCCTGCTCTACCTCGGAAGAAAGTATGTGTAACGCTCACCTGGTATCCACGGGGACGTCACTCAGCCTGTTCTGACCTCTTACGACCTCGAACCCTTCCCTGGAGTCTACTCGACTGGAGACTGGGCCTGAAACACAGGATTGGTAGAGTTTAACTCCCTATTGTCTTGTGAGCTTGAACCCCTTCTTCCCCAGGGTCCAACCCTTCCCTTTGATCCACAGCTCACCTTGTTTTCTTGGAAAGTGTGCTCTCCGTCCTGCTTTCAGCACAGGGACGCGTTGATTGATGCAGGCTTGTTGCTGCCT
Organism: Ambystoma mexicanum; assembly: GCF_040938575.1. Lineage (NCBI taxonomy): Eukaryota > Metazoa > Chordata > Amphibia > Caudata > Ambystomatidae > Ambystoma > Ambystoma mexicanum. The sequence continues at coordinate 915,629,611 of NC_090926.1, read as the reverse complement.
AGTTACTTAACTGGCAAGAGTCCGACAGGTAAGTATAATGAGTCTTTTGAACAGTTCTCTAACTTTGTTCCTTACCTTAGATGATGGCCGGTGTCCGGGGATGACGACGTGCTGCTGAGATGAGTAGCGCTGAAGGTGAGTGAGAGCGCGATGCGCTATGCAACCCTTTCGTATTTGTATTGAACAGAGTTATTTTTCTGTCTTTTAGGTGCCGCAACGTTTTCAGAGTGGATGCCGGTTATGGAGAAGAAATGCGGCGAGTAAGCGCGGTATGCGGCGCCTCTAGATGTTTCCACGCTAACCTGGAGTGTCTTTTCCCTCTTGCAGATGGATGAGAAGTTCCGGAGACAGTGTTCCCCCAGAGCGGCTGGGATTCAGGTAAGCGTTTCAAGCTCGTACAGTCTTTAAAAATAAGCGAAGATTTTCTGAATGCTTACTAATGCCTTTTTCTGTTCTTTTCCTTAGGAAGTGGCGTGCCGGGATAGGAATGACACCGCCGAAAATGCCCGCAGAACAGAAGAAGCGATGAATGATGGGCAGAAGCGCTGCAAGGTAAGGCTGTTCCTAACTGTGTTCTTGCAGGAGCTGAGTGCAGAAGAAAGATGCAGGCCTACTGGAGACCGATCCGAACACGGCGAGTGTCACGCTGCAGGTGCAGAAAACACAAAGCATGTTTCTCAGCCTGGGCGTGGCTTAAATAGTATCTGGGTATCCCAGGTGTCTCTGGGCTGAACCACACCCAAAAGACTAGACTGCACATGCAGTTATGGGGACTGAAATGTGTGGGGGCATCCATCTTGTCCCCATCAATGCACTACAAGTCCAATCCCCAATGTTATGCTATGGGAGTGAGTGAGTCTGGTGCCACAAGCGCCAAGTCTAACTCCAAGAGGGTCTTTGGAGGGATAGAGAGGCCCTTCAGGGCCATGTAGGTGATAGTGGCCTGGCTCCAATCTGACATCTTGGGGGGCTGGGGACATGAGGGGCAGGAATCATGACAGTACATCCGGATTGTTTCACACTGGTTTTGGTGGCATGCATGAGAAAACCAATGTTGCAGTGGGGAAAGGGGCGCATCACTGCTTTCAGCACCTCCTTACAGTTCACCGAGCAAACTTGCAGCAGTGCGAAAGCCACATGCAGTGCTCCACAATCCAGAACTACTATGACTATGTCAATAGTATTCAAAGTGGCCACATCTCTGCACTCTGCAAGCACTGCTTGCAAACTGGGTAGAGCCACACTACGCCACAAAGCGTGCACTCCTTCCATACCAAAATGTTCATCAATGCCGCTACCCAGGGCATATGTATACAGGTCACCCACAAATGCATCACCGACGATGAGCAATTTCACTCTATGCTATGATCACAGGAAAGCGCAATGAAAAAAAATGTTACCATCCCTTCCTGTTACTGACACCCTCAACAACTGAATGGATGATCTGCAGTCCCATTTCCATACCAAGCATAGTAAGGAGGACAGCATGTAGCACGTACCATTCGCCAACTACTGCGAGGGCCGCGGCCCAGTAAAGGCAGTCCTTCTTTCCTTTCAAGTACTCTTTTTCCAGCACTCCCTCATTGGGTACTGTAAAGCAATCACACACAAGACCTTGGCATCTAACAGTATCATCTCTGTTCAAGACTACATATTAATCGTTAAACAATCAGAGTGCAAGTGTCCTGTGAATGAGGAGCACCTTCACGGCAAAGTACTGCAATGCTATCTACGATTTCTGTATCCACATCGCCACCCATCACCACAACCTGAAGTTACCAATAGTTTTTATGCAATACATTTGAAACTATGTTATAAGTGTCACGCAACAAAGTACTTGACACTAAACCTCCATAACTTACGGAAAAAGCATACTGTCATTTCTCCCATCACCAACCATCAAATGCCACCTACACTGCTATGCGCTAGTAAAGTTGTCATTTACTCATATCTGCCATTGTAAAATGCAAACGGTTACTCTCCTCTTTCTTTCTTTCATTCATTTGTACGACCTTCTCCCCCATTAACACACCTACCAAACTCATAATAATCTCACAGAAAAGGATCTGCGAATATACCCTACCAAGTTAAGGCAAGTGCATTCATTGCATGCATAACAGCCTGCCTGCCACTAACCTAGCACACGTCACAGATTGCAATATTACTTAAAAAAACAAAAAAATGTAGGTCTGCTTGGAGAACAGTACCATGCATAAATGTGCATAAAGAAATAAAACAACTGAAACAATTGCTGCACTCATGTAGCAAGCATATATATGCAGAAAAGTAAAAGTAATTTGACACACAAAAACATTTGCAATCGGTACATCTTCCCGAACCTTTTTCTCATCCATCTACAATGAGAAGTAATCCATTTGCAAACTACACCAATACTGTTACGCTCACCTGGTTCCCACGGGGGCGTCGACCGGAACTGGGCCGCTTTTATTTCCACCAGCGTGACGTGTAGCGCCGAGATGACTGACTGGACTGGCCCGCTCAGCCTAGTTTGTCTGGCATGCAAGAATATTCTTCTGCAAAGGAGAAGAGGAATTAACCACCCGTGGAATTGAGTGTCAACCCACCTTCCCCACTCCCGTTGTCTTCCCACTGATCACTCTTGATGTCCCCTCCTTAGTCTCACTTGATGGTTTGGAAGGATAAGCTCTCTATCCTGCGTACCGCAGGGGTGCGTTGATGACCAGTTACTTCACTGGCGTAGAGGAATTGGTGAGTTCCAGTATTGACTCTAAAGTCCAATTGTTCATAAGAGTTCAAATGTCTGCTCTTCACTCTGACCGATTCCTTGCAAGTTGCCGATTTATCCACTCGAAGATTTCCAAATGGCACTCGGTAAGATTCAGGTAAGTCTATTGTGTTTTTCCCCTGAGGGGCCGGGGTACGGCGATGAAGCAGAGTTGACTGTGCCGACCCGAGATGAGGTGAGACCCCCGTGGTAAATCAGGTAAGTTTTGAGGGGGTAACTGCTATTGTCCTTGCTTTCTCCCCTTAGGGGCCGGGGTACGGCGATGAAGCAGAGTTGACTGCGCAGACCCAAAATGAGGTGAGTACCTCCCGTGGTAAATCAGGTAAGTCCTTGGGGGTAGCTTGTATGGCCTTAGAGAGTCCCCTTGCTCACCTTGCTGTCTTTGTCTCCTTAGGTGTCGGAGGGCGGCCGCGAGATGGAGAGAGCGTGATGGAATGCTGAAGTACCGCCAAGCAAGTGGGTTCAGCGCGGCGCCGTAGGAATGCGAAGCAATGCTTCAAAGACTTCTGTCTTTCAGTTCCGGGGCGAAATGGATCAGGATTCAGGTAAGGATTAAAGTTAAAACTCCTGTTCTAACCTTTATCCTTTTTGTCTTCTTGTTTCAGGAGTCCCAGGACTGAAGCGGGCATGGCTGAAGACTGGAGCTGCTGAAAACACGGTAAGCGTTACGCTGCAGCAAGCAGAATAACGCAAAGCACGTGTGGCTGTCCGGGCGTGGTTTAAATAGCCTTGGAAGAAGATCCAGGTAAGTATTCTTCCACAGCCCCACCCAAGTAACAAAATAGTCCCTTCAGTAAAATAGTCCCTCCTAAGCCTCATTTGGCTCGAGTCTTCATGCAGCATGGTCTGCCTCAGGTGAGTATGCAGCATGGTCTGCTTCAGGTAAGTTATCAATAATGAGCCTGGCGCCCATGGCGCCAGGACTGTACCCAAACAGCCCCTAACTGGGGCTTTTGAGCATGCTCCAAGTGGCATGATGCCTGCTTCCGGGGCTGCTGGGCCTGGTCTGGTCTTCCGGGGGCAGGCATCATGACAAATAGAGACACTTGTTAAAGAGCATGTCATACAACACACTTACAAATAACCCACTTACCCCCTTTCTAAAACATGCTCATGTTCCTAAGTCCCCATTCGAATAGTAAGACATCGATTTCCACACACACACTACTTCTTAAAATTTCAAAGAATGTATTCTCCAAATGCAATCACTGTGCCATTAACAAACGTATTTTCTTACCATCCTCTTATAAAGTTCCTGTACCCACCTCTATCGTGAAACCACAGGTGTGCAAATTTCTAAATACAACCGAGAATAAACGTACTCTCAACAACCAATAAAGTACAATACCATTGTAGTATTTTACGTCTTCCTAAGAGAGTGCAGTGTTCTTGCATTGTAAGCTGCAGAAGTGTGTCAACCCACCGGTATGTGCTTCATTCTTACTCATGTCACCTCTACAGTTCTGCACTGTATATTGTCATTGTGCCACCATAATACAAACCCCCAGATAGTAATGTGTTGCCAACCGAAGGTTAGAGCCCATTACACAGTGACACTTCCATTTATATGCCTACCCTCATATTCAACCACTCATGCACATTGCCCACATATACATTTCAAACTCTGCACACTCACACTTCCCTTCTTTTCTCCAACAGCTAATACAGAATGCCTATCAAACAGCAACTCTGTAGACAGCAACATAGAAATAGATCAGAGCAACATAAAAGCATAGAAAATAGCCAACCACCCCTAGCAGAATTTGCACAGAAAGTTCAAACAGAATAGCTAAAACAGTCATTAACTAAAAGGGAATCAACTACCAGTAAGGAAACTAATTCCTCTGTCAATATGTAGAAATGAAAAAAAATGCGCTAAAAAGAGTGCATCGCTCGCTACTGCCAATAGAGCACGTACAAATGATAATGTCACCACAAGGAAGCATTCCCAAAAATGTATTTTCCAACAAATGTTCCACCACAGAGTTCTTCAGATGTATTTTCCAACAAATGTTCCACCACAGAGTCCTTCAGAACCGTCTAAGTAGAGGTGAGAAATCACGCTCAACCCTTAAAACTTACAGCAGAAAAGTAATCCTGGAAGCTCTTGTAGACAGTGCAATGGTCCTGAAACGTAAATTGTTTATATTACTTTTAAACAGAATGAAACCATTAACAAAACTAATTGGCAAACTACAGCCAGTACTTCGAAATCAACGCAATGTCAGCATAGATACCTTTGGGCAGGGGCGTGGGAGACACATCAAACCAGGATGGGGGAGGGGACAGGGGACACCTTGGGGACTTTTTTATTTTTTGTGTTTTAGACAAAGAACTTGGCTTTTCACAAAATTTCAAAATTTAACTTAAAATAGCAGTATGTATTAAATTACATATCATCACTGTATACAACAAGAGAAAACAAAAAAAAAGAAAACAGAACACAATTAAGAAAAAGAAAAGCAGTTCAGAGTATAAAATCCTTCAATTTGGCATCTCACTTCAGAAGGCTCAGTTTGCAAAACAATTTTACCACTTCCCATGTCAAAAGGCTGTCATGGCCTGAGCATAGCTGGTCCCAAAAAGATTGGGTGTCCAGCCACCATTCCTGGTCCACAAATTTCACAAACTTTACAAGCCATTGCACAGAAATAAGTAGTGAATACTGAAATGTGGGCTACTTATTTGCTGTGGCGAGCAGCAAAGAAAGGAAGTAGGAATCATTGCACGTAATTTTGTGTGTGCGTGTACCCTGTGTGAATTGTTTGTTCTGGGGGCATGCCTCTGCTTCATCAGTAGCCGAGTAAGCACTCTAAATGCTACACATACAAGATGTTCTTTCAAGTGCAATTTAAAGTGTATGGTTTCCTTCCTATCAGAAAAAAGAAAAGTTATTTCTTACATGGTAACGTTTTCGATGGGATGTTCCGCCGACGTATTCCTTATCTTTGATAGATCACTTCCAGCTTGCTGGCCTCGGAAGCTTTTTACAGTAGAGGGCGCTGCGCGTCGACATCCCTCGAGTCGGTGTCCTTCGACAGCCTCCATATCGGCGCCAACGTCATCATGCGTATAAATGGATTTGCGCAGCGTCCGTTGCTCAGTTCCGTTTTGTAGCTTGGAATTATCTGTTCATGAATTGGCTATTGACCTTGAAGGAGTGTAAGCTGCAACCACAAGGGAAGTTTTACTGAGGGGATGGATGGGAGGGGCGATAAGGAATACGTCGGAGGAACATCCCATCGAAAGACCGTTACCAGGTAAGAAGTAACTTGTTCTTCGAAGGGATTGTGTCCTCCGACGTATTCCTTATCTTTGATAGGCTCCCATAGCAGTGGTGTGTAAACGCAGGTGGGAGTAAAATTGTCATATTCCCTTTTAAGAGTGAACAGAGTGTAACACAGCTTTGCCAAATCTAGTCTCTTGACTAGAGGAGGAATCCAGATTGTAGAATTTAGTAAAGGTATGTGCGGACAACCATGTGGCAGCTGCACATATGTCTCGAATCGGTACCCCTTTCTGGAGGGCCGAAGAGGCTGCGGTACCCCTGGTTGAATGAGCGCTAAGATTTTGAGGAGGCTCTTTCCCTGCCAATTTTTAACATTCTAGAATGGCTAAGATAATCCATCTGGAGATGGTCTGTTTTGTAATTGGCTGTGTAACCTATGAATAGTTGGCCCGATTGTCTGATCCTAGCCAGTCTGCTGATATAAAAACTCAAGACTTGCCTTGGATCCAGCCTATGTAGCCTATCTTCCTCTTTCCCTGGATGGGGAGGAGGATAGAATGAGGGTAAGGTTATTTTCTGAGTGATGTGGAATTCAGAAACCCCCTTTGGGAGGAAATTAGGCTTCACTTGTAGGACACCTTTGTCCTTGTGAAAAATTGTATGAGGAAGTTTACAAGATAGGGCTTGTAATTCTCTCACCCTCCTGGCCAATGTCAAAGCCACAAATAAGACAGTTTTAAGGGTGAGAAATCTTAACGAACAAGAGTGGAGTGGTTCGAAAGGAGTACCCGTCAGGAAATTCAAAACTAAATTTAAGTCCCATAAGGGAACTTTGAACGGTCTCGGGGAAAAGACATTAGTTAACCCCTTCAGAAATCATATTACTAAGGGGCTTGAAGATCAACAGTGCTGCAAGGTAGCCCTTGATTGTACCAACTTGAAGACCTGAATTCGCCAAATAGAGTAGAAAGGATAGCACCATTAGTGTACCACATGAAAAGGGGTCAATATTCTTTTCTCTACACCAGCTGCAGAATTTGTTCCAGCGGCAGCGGTATAACTTTTTTGTTGCTGGCCTTCTGGCTGAAAGCAACACCTACATGATGTCATCTGGGATGTCTCAATCCTTGTATCTCAACCTTTCAGAAACCAAGCGTGAAGGTTGAGGGTTCTGATGTCTGGATGGAGAACCTGACCTCCCTTCTGCGAGAGAAGATCCTCCCTGTGTGGAAGACGAATTGGAGGGCAGATGGACATGTCCAGAAGGTCCGGGTACCACGTTCTCCTGGCCCAGTCTGGGGCAATTAGGATCATAGTCTTCCGGAATCTTCTCAACCTCTTGATCATCTGAGGAATGACAGGGACTGGAGGAAACGCATACAGAAGTGTAAACTCCCAGTCCACTACGAACGCGTCCCCTAGAGCTCCTCTCGGGGGAAATTCCCTTGAACAAAACTGATCGCACTTCCTGTTGATACTGGTGGCGAACAGATCCACTTGAGGGGTTCCCCAAAGGGCGAAGATTTCTTGAAGGACTTCCTGAGCTATCTCCCACTCGTGAGAGACTGTGTTCTGCCTGCTCAGAGTATCCGCTGTCAAGTTCTTCTCTCCGGTAAAGTGAACTGCCGATAGTGAGATTCCTTCTTGGATTGCCAAAAACCAGAGCTGCATCGCCGCTCTGCACAGAGGCAGTGATCCTACGCCTCCTCTTTTGTTGAGGTAGTGCATGGCTACTGTGTTGTCCGTCATTATCAGAACATTTTTCCCCTTGTACAGATGGCAGAAAAGCCTTCAGCGCTAGTCTGATTGCTCTCAGCTCTAACAGGTTGATATGTAGTCTGGACTCTGATGGAGACCAACGACCACTGATGGTCAATTTGTTGGCATGGGCTCCCCACCCGTGAGTGAGGCATCCGTGACTACTATTATCTCCGGCCATGGTTGCCAAAACAGTTCTCCTTTCAAAATGTTCTCCTGACAGGCCCACCACTGAAGGTCTCGAGCCACCTTGTCCGGAACCTGAAGGAGATCTGTCATTCTCCCTGAGAATTGCGACCACTGAGTTCTTAGTACCCACTGGAGAGATCTCATTCACAGGTGAGCCTCTGGCACAAGGAAAATGCAGGATGCCATGAGGCCTAGCAACCTCAAAAAGTCGAAGGCTGGGAAACGTTGGGCATTTTGAAACTAGGTGACCATCTGCAGAATATCTTGAGCCCTCACCTCTGGTGGCGAGGCTTTCCCCGGGGAAGTGTTCAGGACCGCTCGAATGAACTGGAGTCTCTGTGATGGTATCATCTGTGACTTCTTTAAATTGAGGGAGAAGCCCAGTTTGCGAAAGAAGTGCCAGACATAATCTAGTTGGATCTGAGCTTGTTCCGAAGATACTGCTCTGATCAACCAATCGTCTAGGTAGGGGTAGACATGGATCCCTTCCCTCCTTAGACTTGCAGCCACTACCGACATTAGCTTGGTGAAGACCCTCGGGCAGAGGTCATCCCAAATGGAAGTACTCGAAATTGATAGTGAGAGTTGCCAATTGCGGACCTCAGGTATTTCCTGTGTTTGAGATGGATTGGCACATGGAAATAAGCATCCTGAAGGTCCAGAGATACCAGCCAGTCCTGAAGCTAGAGGGCCTGAAGGATCTGACAGAGAGTTACCATCTTGAACTTGTCCTTTCTGAGGGATTTGTTCAATTCTCTCAGTCCTCCGTCCTTCTTCGGTATCAAGAAGTAGGGGAATACCAACCCTTGTTCCTCTCCAGTACAGGTACCGGTTCTATGGCACCTTTCTCTAGCAGGTCTAGAATCTCCTGCAAAAGGAGTGGAAACTTCAAAGAGTTGTTCCCCGGTGGATGACTCTGAGGGGTGCGTAGGAAAGGCAGGCAGTAACCTTGGGCAACTGTCTCCAATGCCCAAGCATCAGACGTAATAGCCTGCCGTTCCGTCAGATGTTGAGTTAACCTGCCCCCTACTGGTGTTTTGTGAGGAGAGTCCTCAGAGCGGTTTAGAAGCGGCTGATGCAGATGCCGAGGGTAAAGAGGCACCTGCTGCGGCTTTCGTACTTTTAACCCGTCCACCTCGGGTGAATTTCTTTTGGCCTCTTTGAACCGGCTGTCCCCTTCCTCTTCCAAATGCGGAATAGAAACGAAAGGACCTACCTCTCCAAGAGGTTCCTGAGGGGCGATAGGGAGTTTGACGTATTGCAGCTCCAAGGGATTTTGCTGCTGCCTTAGATGTTTGTAACTTCTCTAGACTGTCATCACCCTTTTTACCAAATAAAGAAGAGCCGTCAAAGGGCATATTCAAAAGTCTGGCCTGAACATCCGGAGCAAAACCAGACTTTCGTAACCATGCAAACCTGCGAATTGTAGTACTTGCCGCCATGGCCCTACTGATACTGTCAGCAGAATCATGGCCAGTTTGAAGGGATTCACACATTTTGTCTTTACCATCTTTAATGATGTTCAGAAAAGCTTCCCTTTCTTCTCCTTCCGGGAGGCAGTAAGCCGCTGGTGAAGCACACTCCCAAAGTGTATGGCTGAATCTTGCGAGCGTACAAGTAGCATTAACGCATTTAAGTGCCATGCTACATGCAGAAAAGACCTTTTTGACATAGCGTCAAATCTCTTGTCATCCCGGTCTTGTGGAACAGTACGGTATGCAGATCTACTGTTCGATGAAGTTGCTGCTTGAACAACTGGACTCTCTGGAGTTGGATGTTTTGACAAATATTCAGGGTCAGAAGCATGATACCCTATAATTGGCAGATAGTTTCTTGTTAACTGCCGGGATAACCTCAGGAGTTTCCCCAGTTGGACGATATTTTCCTCTGCAATGCAGTATGGAATGGAACCACAGGATCTTCCTGTGGGCCTTTAATCAAGATGTCTGTAAGGTCATCTTGTTGAAAAGTAGGTAAAGGTGTAGATGAACCCATGAATTCTATTATTCTGGCCATTAAAGTTCTATAAGGGGTCTCAGTTCCCCTGGGTCTGATTTGGCAAATTCTGCTTCTGGGGACGTATCCAATCCACTTGCATCATGCAAGGAATCTTGCAAGGAATCTTGCAAGTCCTTCAACCTATTTTCTTCAGAGATAAACTCCTCTGGTACAGGTGTTGCAGTTCTCTGCAACCCAAAAGGTCTTTCCTGATCAGAATCCTCACCTTCTTCATAAATGGAGGATAAGACATTGAAATAATCTGGCCTTGGAAAAGGCTTAAAACCCATTTCTAAAGCATAAGGGGCTAAGCTTGTGGTAACTGGTTGAGAAAACGTCAACGTCATCGACGCAGAAGTCAAAGGCTTCGAAGAAACTGAAAAGGGCGTCGAAAAGTTATGAAGTGACCTCGAAGAACTCGAGAGGATCGGAATCCTACTCAGAGTCGTCGAGGTTATCGACGACATTCGAGGTCATGATGGGAGCCCTCGGTATGACTATTGACTGCGAGGTAGTTACAGTCGTAGGTTTCTCCCTTATCGGCGTCGACATCGGCGTCGAGGACGGCGTCGATTCGACCGATCTATGCGTCGACGGGCCCTTCGATAATGGCGTTGATGATGCAGATTTATGAGTCGAAGGGGCCTTCGACGGAGGCGTTGATGGCGCAGTTTTACTGCTTTTTCTCGAGGGTTCGGAACGCTCTTGAGCAGTTTCTTTCGCCGGATGCAATGACTCTCGGCGTTTCGACTTTTCGGGTCTTTCACCCAGGGTATCACCTTTAGCCGTCTCCGAGGGGGTCGAGGCCGCTTTCTCGAAGATGCTAAGCATCCTTTTTTGGAATTCCTCCCACTTGGCAGGAGAGCTATGTTTTGTGGGGCAGGTGACCCTTTCAGGGGAAACAGAAGACGAAGAAGAGGGAGAGCTTTGACGCCTCTTTTTCGAATGTCTTTTTCGACCTCGAACGAGAATGTTTACCGTGCCGGCGAGGAGACGAATGTCTCGACTCTGCCGAGGAAACTTTCGAAGGAGTTTTAGAAGTTTTAAGAGTCTTACCTCTTTCGAGCTTCCCCTTATGCTGCTTCAAGGCTTTCGCCGTCACGGACATGCAGTCCTCGCATTGTGAACACTGCTGCTCCGATCCCAGGCACCACAAACAGATCCTGTGATCCGTCAACGACATTTTCTTTCCACAATCTTGACACTTTTTGAAGCCGGACCGTGGTGTCGACGTTTCAGATGAGGAAGCCATCGAAGCGAGTAAGAAATACTCGAGGAATAAGTATAATATATTTTGAGTAACGAACTGAGCAACACGATTCCGAGGCCCACGAAGCACGGAAAAACAGAACTGAACAATGGACGCTGGGTGAGTCTATTCATACGCATGATGACGTCGGCGCCGATACGGAGGCTGTTGAAGGACACCGACTCAAGGGACGTCAACGCGCAGCGCCCTCTACTGAAAATAAATTCTGAGGCCAGCAAGCTGGAAGTGATCTATCAAAGATAAGGAATACGTCGGAGGACACACTCTCTTCGAAAGTGGATAAGTTAATGGTTAGCATTAGCTGGGGTGGACTGCGCTACAGAGAACTCTGGAGATTTCCCAGTAGGCCTGTGTACACTGGCCCTCTTTTGTGGGGTAACCCATTTTATTTGCACATTTTCTTATGCGAAAAAGGTTGGCTAACTGAAAATGTGTAATATGGGGTCACTTTGAACATTATTTCCAGGGCCTCTTTTGGTTCCCAGTCCACCCCTGAATTAGTAAACCTCCAGTCTTGTCAAATATTAATAACAAAAAACCTCGACTTGGACATGTTTGCAGAACTGGATGAAAGCACCCCTTTCCTAGTAAAGTGCATTGTTGTAATATTGATGGTCAACATGATGATATATTGATATCGAATTCTCAAGTGCTAATGGTGTGTTTGTTGGCCTTGAATTCCCGTAAGGAATCATTGCAGGCTTCGTCCACTCCCGCACTTTTTAACACCCATTGGCAGGTTTACAATCAAAAACCAAAACGAAATGGAGACATTTAAGGACAGCTTAGAAAACAGACGTTGCTTCTGAGCACCTGGAAACGCTCCCCTACCCCCATAAGACTCTTGGGGTAGATTGCTGTGTAGCCGATGCCACTTGGCATCAGAGGCGGCAAGATCCGGGGTCTTGTTGCCCAGTAAAGCTGCGCTTTCGGTTTCCTTTTCTTACCCGCTTCCTGCAGTGCAAGTTTCATTTATCAGGGCCCAGAGGAGCGCTTTCTGTTTCTCCAGAATTCGAGAACAATGCGGCTATTTTTAAGGCTCAAGAAACGAAAAGGTCGGGAGGGCATAGGTGGGGTGTGGGGCGGCGTGGGAGGGAAAAATAGCTAGAGTGAGAGCGAGAGAAAGCACCTGCACACACCTAAATGCCAGACTGACAGATTCAGGGTCACCCATCACTCTCAAACGGAGCCTGACATGTCTGTGACACCACTGATTGCACGAAGACATTGGGAATTATTACCGCCAAACTTGTAATGAGGCCCATTACATTAATAATTAACAAGCATTGTAAATGCCAAGAGTTTGGGCTTTTGTGTAGACATGGGAATGGTACTTGCCAGACACTGCTATAGTGGTATTAACTGGGTACTGACGGTAGCAGCTCTAAAATGGAGTTCCTTGCTATTCAACAGCTGTGCCTGGCATCTGCCTAATACTTATAGACAAGCCAAAACTGTTGCCTTTGCCAGTGCTCATTTTTAAACAGGATTTTGGTGAAAGACACGCATAGTGGTGCTGTAAAAGTCTGGGAAACATCGGGAATATAAATCTCTGGCAACATTTCCAATACAGAGAACTAACTGAAAGCATGCGTCAATCTGCAGACCTCACCTATGCCAACATTTAAAACAACATATGGATTGGTGCACTATCAAAGGAAGCGCAGTCTACCCTAAATATCAGACGCATCCACTGTAGAGTAATGCTAATGCGTAACCTTGACATAGAGCAAGGTTTAGTTAATGGAGCCCTTGGAACAGTTGTTGGCTTTCCAACATGCCAACAGCATTCAGTTTGTCAATGTCCAGTTTGACAAACTTTCAGAAGTTAAAATAATAGGACGCACAACAGCACGATTCCTTCTTTTCAAAGACATGTATGTACGCAGAGAACAGTTTTCTCTGTCACTAGCTTATGCAGTGACTATTCATAAATCGCATGGTCTAACCTTAGATCAAGCATTAATTGATATTGACAGCACAATCTTTAAATAAGGCACGAGTTACGTAGCATTGCCATGCCTACATACACTTGGAGGACTAGATCTAGTTAATTATGATGCAAGTGCAGTCAGTGCTGACATTCCTTGCATCATAGAGTACAATAGACTATGCGCAGTGTACAAACCCCATCTGAAAATGTACCCTGTTCCTCAACAACGGAAAGGTTCTAAAAGAGCACTCATGCAGTCAGAAGTTCTAAATGATTTGCCAACAGTACCACCAAAGAAATTAAAATCAGCTCATACTGCACCAACTACCAAAAACACACAAATAAGGACTGACAAGGACAACACATACCCAACTCCACACACAAAGAAAAGTACCTCTGTAAAGGAAGCACATGTACATCCATCCAAGTACTCTGACCAGGTAGTTCTGTGTCTCTTCACATTTTCCAATACAACTGGTGTAAATTGCTATGCTAATGTAGCAATAAATGTTCTCTTCCAAATGCCACCAATTGTTGAAAACATGTATTTAAATGGCTCCGACCAGTTGTGTTTACAAATGCTAATCCTTCACAGAAATGTAACAAATAATGCTGACAACACACATTGTCTCAGGAGTAAGGCAGGAATTGGACTATTGTGCTGGAAGGAACAAGTTACTTACCTGTAACTGTTGTTCTCCAGCATGGGTCTGGCATGGATTCACATGCTCATGAATATTCCCCGTCGTCAGGCTGGGAATCCTCGGTAAAGAAAAAACCAGTATCAGTTTCGTTTCTGATCTGTCTTTCGTAGTAATAACCAATCACTGGTCTCTGCGTCATACTGACCACAGCCAATGACTGCCCTCTACCTAAGCACCGCCTCTGGCAGCCATCTTCAGATTTGGAAGCACGTGAAGTGGCAGTATGACCAAGTGAAGAGCCGCAGAGGGGTAGGCGGGAGGGTTCGCATGTGAATCCATGCCAGACCCATGCTGGAGAACAACAGTTACAGGTAAGTAACTTGTTCCTTCTCCAGCATGGGGTCTGGCATGGATTCACATGCTCATGAATAAAGAATACATAGCAGTATACACATGCACAAGCACGGGAGGTGGCAAAGGCTCAACATTAAGCATTACATCAAACTCAACTACATCAAACTCAACATTAAGCATCTTACCTCCTCACCAGGCTCACCTCAGGCGAACAGGTTGCGCAGCACTGCTTGGCCGACCCTGGACTCCTCCCTGGAATCCCGGTCGACGCAGTAGAATTTCGTGAAGGTGTGCGTCGACCTCCACGTAGCAGCCCTGCATATGTCCAGCAGAGGCACACCAGATTGGAACGCCGTGGTTTTTGCGATCACTCTGGTGGAATGGGCTCTCGGACGGCCAGGCAGCGGTCGGTTTGCCAACCGGTGACAGTACATGATACAGCCGGAGAGCCATCTGGAAATGGAAGCCTTCGAGAGAGCCTTCCCCTGATTGACAGGTCCAAAGTTCACAAAGAGTTGTGACGTCTTCCGAAAACACTTCGTGCGGTCTACGTAGAACTTCAGCGCTCTAGCCACATCCAGCGAGTGCAAAGTCCTCTCAGCCGGCGACAAAGGCGACGGGAAGAACACAGGCAACACCAAGGGTTCGTTGAGATGGAAGTCCGACGGTACCTTGGGCATGAAGGAGGGGTGCGTCCTGAGCACTACCCTCGTGTCGTGAAAAGTCAAGTACGGGGCCTTGAAGGAAAGGGCCTGGATCTCTCCCACCCGTCGTGCGGAGGTGATGGCCACAAGAAACGCTGTTTTCCACGACAGAAACTTCAACGGAGCCGAGTGCAGAGGCTCGAACGGAGGTCCCATGAGCTTGGTCAGCACCACGTTGAGCTCCCACGCCGGGCCCGGAGCCTTCACCGGCGGGAACGATCTGAACAGTCCCTTCATGAACTCTTTCACCAGACGATGAGACCACAAGGACGTCCGCCCCGTGGTTCTGGTGTATCGGGAGATCGCAGCAAGATGAATCTTGATGGACGCGTGTGCCAGTCCAGCTTTGGCCAGCGTCAGCAGGTACGGCAGTACTTGGGGAGCCGTAATCCGTAGAGGGTTAATCTTCTGTGCGTGGCACCAGACAGAGAACCTCTTCCATTTGTGTCCGTAGCATTTAAGAGTCGAGGACGCCCTGGCCTTTGCAAGAACCTCTCTGCAGTCGGCCGGTATGTCGTATCCTCCAAACTCTAGCGCTGCAGGAGCCAGGCCTGCAGGTTCAGCGATTTCGGGTCGTGGTGGAGGATGGCGCCTCCTTCCCTGGAGAGTAGATCCGCGTCCACCGGCAGCTTGATTGGCGGGGACGCTGACAAGTCCAGAAGGTCCGGGAACCATATCTGCCTCGGCCACGCAGGTGCGACGAGGATCATCCTGCACCGTGACCTCTTGAGCTGGTTGTCGAGCCGGATTAGCAGCGGCAAAGGAGGGAACGCGTAGAGGAACAGGCCCTCCCAGGGGAACGAGAAAGCATCGCCCATGCTCCTCGTCTGGGGAAACCTGCTGGCGAACCTCAGGCACTTGGAGTTCGTCGCCGTCGCGAACAGGTCGATCTGGGGTGTGCCCCACCGTCGGAAGAGGCGATCCACTAGATCCTGCCGTAGCTCCCACTCGTGGCACGAGCGCAGCTCCCTGCTGAGCGAGTCGGCGATGGTGTTTTTTATCCCTGCCAGATGAAACGGCACCAGAAATATCCTTTGGGCGACGGCCCAATGCCACAGGTCCTGCGCCTCCTTGGACAGTGCTGGGGACCTGGTTCCGCCCTGTTTCCTGATGTAAAACATGGTGGTGGTGTTGTCGGTGAAGATCCTCACCACCTTGCCCTTGAGGGACGGAAGGAAGGACCCGAGGGCCCAAAACACTGCACGGAGCTCCAGGACGTTGATATGTAGGGATTTCTCCGTCGGGAGCCAAAGGCCTCTTGCGTGCAGATTTTCGGTGTGCGCTCCCCACCCTTCCAGGGAGGCATCCGTGGTCACTGTCTCCTGGTGGGCTGGGGTCTGGAAGTCCATGCCCGCCGTCAGATGCGCGCGGGTGCCCCACCACCGGATTGCTCGTCGGAAACTCTCGTCGAGTGTGATCCTTTCCTCGAAGCTGCCCGTCGTTTGGATCCAGCGCGCGTCCAGGAACTCATGCAACGGGCGCATCCGGAGCCTGCACATGGGAATGAGGTAGATGCAGGAAGACATCAATCCGAGGAGGGACTTGATGGACCTCACCTTGGCCGCGTCGGCCACCAACATCCGCTGCACCTTGCCCAGGATGGTCCTGGTCCTCTCCTCCGACGGGGAGGCCAGAAGGGACACTGTGTTGAGCCTCGCTCCCAGAAACAGAGTGTCTTGCGCGGGTACCAGGTGGGATTTGGCGTAGTTCACGGAGAATCCCAAGTCCGTGAGAAGTTGGACGATCCTTGCCGTGTGAACCACGGCGAGCTCCCTCGTCTTGGCTCGGATGAGCCAGTCGTCCAGGTAGGGGTAGACGTGGATCCCTTCGCGGCGCAGCTGCGCCGCCACCGGTGTGAGGCACTTGGTGAACACCCTGGGTGCCGACCGTAGTCCGAAGGGGAGGGCTTTGAACTGGTAATGACGCCCTTGGACCACAAACTTGAGGAATTTTCGGTGCCCCTTTAGGATGGGAATATGGAAGTAGGCATCCTCCAAATCCAACGACGACAGGAAGTCTCCTTCCTCCAGCTGACCCAGGACGTGCTGGAGGGTGACCATCCGGAACTTTTGCGCCTTGATGAACTTGTTCAGTCGTCGCAGGTCCAGGATGGGGCGCCATCCCCCCGTCTTATTCTTCACGAGGAAGTATCTCGAGTAAACTCCGGAGCCCCGAAGCCTCTTTGGGACGAGTTCGATGGCGCCCTTCCTGAGCATCGCCTTTACCTCCAGGAGAAGTTGAGGGACGTGAAGTTCTTTCCTGGCCACGGGGGGGGGCGCGCGTACACCTTCTTTGAAACTCGAGCGCGTGGCCCCGGGCCAAGGCGTCCAGCACCCAACGGTCGGTGGAGATGGACTCCCACACGCTGACGAAGCTCGCCAGCCGGCCTCCCACCGGGGTGCTTCGGTGGGGGCCCGACCCCACGGCCAGTTCAATCCTGCTTCGACGAGGCTTTGCCGCCTTGACCTCCTTGGCGACGACGGCGGGGTCCGCCAGACTTGCCTCGTCCTCTGTAGGCCTCCTGAGACGACGAGCGGGCCGCTTGACGGTAGGTGGAGAAACCGCCGCCGGAATCTTTGGAGGCGCCCTTGCCTCCGCTGCTCCGAAAGGGCGTCCGTCGTCGTTGCAGAACTCCAAGGGCCCGGGCCGTCTCGGTGTCCGCTTTAATGGCCTGAAGGGAATCGTCCACTGTTTTCCCAAACAGGTTGTTCCCATCGAAGGGCATGTCCAGGACTCTGGTCTGAACGTCTTGACGGAAGTCCGTAGCCTTGAGCCATCCACGCCGCCTAAGGCAAACGCCGTTGCCCAACTGGCGGAACCCAGTGTCGGCGATGTCCGTCACAACGGTAATGGCGTGGTCCAAAGCCACCTCACCTTCCTGCAGGATCTCCAGGGCCTCTGCCCTCTTGTCGTCCGGCAAGAAGTCCAGCAGGGGAGCCAGTTTGTACCAGAGCTCCCTGTCGTAGCGGGCCACGATAGCCAAGGCGTTGGCCGCTTTAATCGTCGTCGCTGCAGACGAGATGACTCTGCGTCCCATAGCGTCCAATTTCTTTCCCTCGCCGTCCGGTGGGGAAGTCGATGTGGAGGCCGCACCCCCCCCCGCTTTTTTCCTGGCCGCCGCGGAGACGACGGAGTCTGGGGTAGGCTGCGCCCGGAGGCACAGGGGGGCCGTGTCCGGGACCCGGTACTTTTTCTCGTACCGGTCTCTTCTAGCTAGCGTCGTGGAAGGGTTCTTGAGGAGGGTGAGGCCCTCATCCCAAATGTCGTCCAATAGAGGCACTGCGAGGACCGTCTTCCTCTTGGCCTCGCGCCGCTGATAAAGGAAACCTTCCTTCTTCTTCTCCTCAGGGCAGAGTTGGAAAAGCTCGGATGCCCTGGTGATCATGGAGTGGAACGATCCAATCTCGTCGGGCGGAGAAGCCCTGGTGGGAGGCGACGACGGTACATCCTCGTCGTATACCTCGTCGTCCGTACCCGTCGCTGCCGTGTCAGTCCCCGTATCATCCCCTCGGGTTGACGGACGGCTGAAAAGGAGGCGGAAGGTGGATCCTTCTTTTCTTGGTAGGGGGAACACCAGAAGGTCCCGGTTCTGGGTCCCCCGACGGGAGAGGTTCCGTCGGCAACGGTAGTCTCGTCCTTATCTCTGAGCATAAGGACTGTATAGCCAACAAAATGGCCGCCGAGTTGTCTCGCGGCGCTGGCAGAGGGGAATCCGACGGGCGATCAGGGGCCCCGTCGGTACCCTCGACGATGTCGTCGTCACCTGCGTCGGGATCCATCCCGACGGGCCGGTCTTCTTCCACGCCGAGGCCGTGGCTTAAGACCTCGACCAGCTCCTCCTCAGAGGTTGAGGCCGAATCTACGACGACGCCCTGCCCCCCCTTTTTCTTCCCCACGGGGGATTTCACGGGGGTCCTATCGATGGGCACAAAAGAGGACTCCCTCCGAGGTGGAAGGGAGACTCTGAGCCCCGAGGTCGCCACCACTGGTGTAGCCTCCACAGGCTGAGCCAGGGCCGCCGCGACAGTTTCGATAGAGGGCTTGGCCGGATGGATTAAGGCCTTCACCACCTTAGGTGCGCTCACCGCCTTATCCTTGAGGGGGGGACACTGCCTCGCTCCCCCTCCGCCTTCGAGCTCGACCGGGGCCTCTCCAGGAGCCTCGCCGGGTGCTCGGCCTTCCTCTTACCCGACCCAGAGCGTTGGCTCGTGGTTGATGGTGCCGGGGAGGGTGCGCCCAGCCTGGCGCCCGTAGAGCCCGACCGTTCGGCGCTCCCGGTGCCAGCGGACTCGCGGTGCTTGGCCTTATGTTGGACCCCCGTCGCCGGGGCGTCCTCAAAGGTCTTAGAAGACCGCTCGGATTTCTTCCTCTTCTTCTCGCCGGACGGGCTCTTCCCTTCCAGCCAGTTGGCGAGACGTTGATGGCGGTCCTTCATGGTCCGCTCCGACATGTTGCCGCAAAACGCACAGTCCTTCTTCACGTGCGTCTTGTCCTCATGTAGGCAGTAAAGACAAAAAGAGTGTTCGTCCTCCTTGAAGACGTTCTGCAGCTGGCATCCAGGGCAGACCCTGAACAGCTTTCCGGGCGTCGAGCTTCCCTTCTCCTGGGCCATGACCGGGCCTGAGAAACACTTCTGGAGTCCTCCAAAAGCGTAGCTCGACGAAATCTTCACCCTTGAGGGGCGCAGACGAATCCGACACGGGTCCCCGTTGATCGGATGGAGAGTCGGTGGAGCTTGAGGCTCTTTTGACCGAAAAAACGAAGTTTTTGAGAAAAAACGTGAAAAAAAATAGCACTAACGCTCGAGAGCAATAGCACGAGGATCCCAACACATGAACGTGCGGTAAAAATCTGAAGATGGCTGCCAGAGGCGGTGCTTAGGTAGAGGGCAGTCATTGGCTGTGGTCAGTATGACGCAGAGACCAGTGATTGGTTATTACTACGAAAGACAGATCAGAAACGAAACTGATACTGGTTTTTTCTTTACCGAGGATTCCCAGCCTGACGACGGGGAATATTCATGAGCATGTGAATCCATGCCAGACCCCATGCTGGAGAATGGTGAAATTCACGTTTAACAGACTAGACGATCCACAGGAATTTGTAATGTACTTGCTGCAAATCCTGGAAAGCAAAAACAACCATAAATGACATTTTTCAGATTTCCTACATGTGGAAACATGCATGCACTCTCTGCAACCATGTCATTCAGGAGCAAGTTCTTAACGAGCGCTTTGTATATATATCAAAACCTAACTGAATCTATTCCATTTCAATAACTGGTGCAAAATGCAAACCATAGCATATTGTGTACTTCTTGCAACTCTGATAATCATTCGACGTTTCATATACAATCACATAGTCAATAAGTAATATTAATGCTTTTAAGGTACAAAGCAGATGGAACCAAAAATAACTGCAAACTTACTACCTTCACACACAGACACTTGGCAAGAAAACGTTCACAACAGCAGCCATAATCTACCACACAGCCGACACAACCAGTGCAGGACACTATGCTGCATACATTAGAAAGCAATGGTCATGGTGGGAATGAAATGATACTTCCATTATTCCAAAGCAGAGATTACCTGCAAATCTTGCATATGCCTACTTAATACTCCTAAAGCCAAAATGTACGCACTGATGTTAAACACTGGAATACCCTACTCCCCAACACCCACTAGTACCTACATAATCGCATAAGAAAAGGAATTACCTTCTACACTGTGGAACTAGAACAACTTAGAATACAGTAAATATGCAGCAACTTGATGAATGTCTGTTCAATTATTTCCCTGATGAACCCAATGATTATACGCACAGAAACAATAAGTGCACAAATCTAACACTAATATTGTTTTCTACACGATACGGAAAAGGAAAACTACTAAGTATAAGGGTTCAAAACTATCCTCCATAACCTCAGAAACCACCAAATACACAACTACGTCACCAGCTGTCTAACAATGCCCAAACAAATTCAATTTTAGATACAAGCATCCGTACATAAACACATAGTGGTGCACCACCACTTCAAAATGTGGAAAGATGTCAAACTACCGGCAGGAGTGCATGACCTTCCAAATGTACCCTATATAATGGGACACTGTAAACAGTTAGAATACGCCAACTGGTATCTAACTGCAACCAGAATTCTGCAATATTACTTACAGCAGTGACATAGGCCAACTCAACCTTCACCAACCACTTTGCTACAAACATATCCTCAAACACTTTCAAAGTATGAATAGTTACAGTACGCCAACAGGTACGTAACTGCCCTTACAACTCTGCAGTAGCACAGTGCAATAGCACAATACTTTGAAAACATCAGCAGCAACGAAACGCATAAAGAAACATTGCATGGATGAAGGCGTAACAGGTGCTAAAAGGGGACCAGGAGACCAGGCCGAGAAGCATTGGAGGAAGAGCTTAGCATAGGACAACAAAGAAGACACCACGAGAATGCAGACAATGATATGAGACCATGTGTAGGAGGACATGTACTACTTGCTGAGAATATTGAGCATTAGTACCCAGCGCTCCGTACCTTATTAAGAAGAGTTGTTCACCTACGTGTTCGCAGTCTGCAACAGTCCGTGGCCGCCCGCGGCAGCGGCTTCCCCCAAGCGGTCATAGCATGGCCTACAACAGCCATGAGGAAGAGGGGCACTGGCTCCGAAGCCAGCGCACACGGAGCAAGGACAGCGGGCTAGAACATAGAAGCCCCTTGAAACCTGCCTCGCGTAGGAAAAAAACAGACTCTTACTCCGATAAGAAGGCTTCTCAAGTGAGAGGCCCAGCGCAATTGAAAATTTAGCAAATCTTGCAAGGATCGAGGATTCTACCACCATGACTAACCAGCAAGATGGAAGGTTCTCTGCTGCCCACAAGGCCTCCCACTACCGTGCAGCTGAAAGGGGCAGCAAAGATATCACCCACACCACAGAGAGGAGAGGCACCTCCTACGGAGACAAGGGAAAAACCCTGCACACTACGCAAGCTACTACCTGCACTGCCGCCACCACACAGTCAGCCCTCTGCCCCTGAACGCGACCTTGTTGCAGAGGCTTGTCCAGACGACCAGCGATCAGTGACAACGCCCACAAACCCAGCTGAATCCTGCGCTGTCTCTGACGCTGACACCATTTGCAGGCAAGGGCGCGGTGAGCCAGGAAGACAGGCTCTGATCCAGGAACTCAAGAGACGCAGAGCGTGAGTTCGACTCCTAGAGTGGGAGCCGATGGGGACGGGGACCTTGAACCAGCTCCTACTCCAGAGGTGGGTTTTCCGGGCGCAACAGGCTAAACTACAGGATTAAATGAGGTTAAAAATCTAAATGCAAAAGGAACACAAGCTTCACTTAAAAGTCTCCCATTAGACGGGTGCATCGAAAAAAAAATGGATTAACCCTGACTCTGACATCAGGGATCTGCCCGTTCCAATAGCACCTGCTCAACTACCATTTCTTTCAGCAAGGGAAGCGGTCAGCTCTGCGCGGGATCCAACGGCCCCCTCTAAGCAATCAACAAATCCAAAAATCACGATTGGACGTCACCCAGTAATTGCCAGAGCGGTCCGTCGTGAGTCCACCATATACTCCCCACGATCTGGACGAAATAGATTGGGGAACCGACATTTTCGTATTCTACGATTGAAGATGCGGATTCCGACAACTCTACGGATGAGGATGGGGCATCCCTGAAATGCCAAACACAATCACAAGGCCCACTCAACAACAAGGTGACGGGACGTTTAACACCAAAGGTCAGGATGAAGCCCGCCTAGAATGGGTGACAATCAAAGAAAGGAACCAAATGCTTGAGCAAAGCACCTCATGAATAAAAGAGAGCGAAGTAAAAAGGAAAAAACAATGGCCATTCACCCTCAATGCCGTGAAACACACTCAAGCACACCCTGCAACAAGCATCTTGGGATAAAAAACAAAGAGGTTATCAAAATCAAATCCATCCCAACAGCGCATCACCGGGGCCCTGGACAAATTCTTCCATAAATGCGCCAAACCCACCGTGGATGAGAGAAACAAAATATCCGAAGCAGAGCTACTAGAGGGAACAGAGGACGAAACTGCACTGCCACAAACTACCACTTAGCACACCCAAACCAGCCCAAAAAAGCCAGGGGAACCCAAAACGGAGTGCCCATCCAACACATTCACCCCCAAAAGGTGGCATTTCAGTAAAGCTCCGCCAAACACAAGACTTTTGAAAGGTAACCTTGCAAAAACCACACCACTTACATTGGCTAAACAACCTCTCACTATTTCACTAACGAAAGTGGAAAACTCTGATCCAAAGGAGCTAAGAGGGAAACTGCAAACAGGTCCAATCAACCAGCCTAAAGAAGGAAACCAAGGCCCTGCTCAAGAGTGACAACTACGAGCCATCCAAGTCTAGCTTCACGGTTAAGCTGCCAGGCACAGCAATGATTACTTCCAATTCCAGCTTAGAAGAGGGACCTCCGCAATCTCGCACAGCTCAGAGTATCAGCACCAAGGCTTCCCTAGGAACAACTGCTCAGGACGCACAAAACTCGCCCCTTTTTGCTCAAAGGACATCGAGAAAAAGCAGAAGACTTAGCAAGAACATATGAGAAGTGGTGAGAGAAACTTTGAATAAAAAGATGGACCTCTTCTCAATAATGTCGACCCTAACCATAGCACTGGCGCCCTTCACTAAGCTCTACGAATCACTAAACGATACATTGAAAGGCTACATAACATCAACGCAACGCCAAAGGGCAAAAACCTAGAGACACTCGAAAAGGTGACCCACGAAGCTGCCCAAACTCAAACTGAGGCAAATGATCCCAAAACAGCTAACTTTCCGGATCCTCCATCTACAATCGTGAGTTCATCCAGAAATGATTGCATCCTCTCACAATAAACGTACCCTGGGAACCTTTTTTCAAAAAACTCACCAAAAGCTCCAAATTCACTAAGTCTGGATCAGAAACCATTGAAGACATACAATTGCTTCCTGCTCCAGTGCAAAACAAGAAAACTGTCAAGATCAATCTCAATTCCCACGCAGCAAGACCCAATGGCTGCGCTGTCCGGGGGACGCACGCCGTACTGCAAATCACAAAAGAGCGAGACAACGCAGGGCCTCCCCAGGTACTAAACAAAGACAAGGGCAACAGAGTCCAATACAAATCGGACTCATTACAACCGTCTTCTGGCACACCCAAACCACGAGCCTCAATCTTTGTTCTCTTTTCAATCAGGGAATCAGGAAACTACCACCAACTGTCCACTGCTCTATTCCAGTCGCTGCTGACCCCCCGATGAATACGATCTCGCCAACGGAAAGTGACCTCATGTATATCAGCCAATACTCAATACAGGACTCGGAAAGCAAACTCGTGGACCCCAAAGAAGGCAAAAGAAAAGCACACTCGCCTTTGCAAAACTCACTTTAAGGTGAGCCAGAAAAAAAAAACTCTTAATATAGCATTTCTTACTCTAGATGAAAAAATAAACCTGGTACTGGCAAAGGAGACAAAAATAGAAATCAAACAGACATTATACAATAAGAAACAACCTTCAACCTAGCCCATCAAAACCGGGGCTACTGCATTTGAGGTACTGAAAGTGAAGGACGTAAAAGTGAAAACATCAAGAAAAAATGACAGGTTGTCGACACAGACCTCTAAATCAGAGATCTTGTAAGTGATTTCAACCCGGCACTCCACCCAAGTCAATTCCTAGCATGTGATGCATAGCTGGAACCCTTAATTATATATCTGTGTCTATACGTTTTTATTTCTGAATGATGTACCCTTATATCACGCCCCTCTCTTTGAATCACCCCGGTCTCACTGAACCAGGAAGCAGGCTGTTTTGCAAAGTTAAAATATTTATTTTATGAATTTGAACAATATATATATCACACTATTTAATATTTATACAAGGATCACCATTGGGGTGATGTTACAATCAACAATGTCTTCAATCAGAAGGAGTATGGATGAGAAATATAATGCAGCATAGAATAAAACTTTGTGTGGGTTCAGTCAAATGCAATGTCACTCTTTCCCCCTGCACACTCAATCCCCCCCAATATGCAAGATAAAGAGATGGAAGGAGAGAACACAGGTTTCAGGAAATACAAACTCAACAAATACAGTTTCAATCCCAATTTTCCCCAGCAAGCACAGAGAGAAACAGGAATGATTGCAAACTGGTCAAATGTTTTTGAATGTGGCTTGGAATGACAATTCTATGCTATAGATACTCACGACGACTGTTTGGAATTGAGCCAAACAAAGAATTTGCGGCAAACTTTTCCGCACGTGGGAAACGCAATTGCGGAAAACCTATAAGGAGTTGGAATGCGGTTGTGGGTTTGTTGGAAAGCTGAGGAAGTGATCTTCAATTTGGCACTTAAATTACATTTCTAGCATGTACGGTAGAGGTCGGTTTTTCTCAGAAAGAGTCAACATTTTCAAATGAAAGATGCGCTTTTGTATTACAACCAGGATTTTCTTTTCACTAGAGAGTCTATGAAGCCACAAGCTACACGACAGCATAGCTACCAATCCAGCGACGTCTCCGGATGGTTTCTACCTGCCGAGACCCTTGTCTTTCTTCAGCAACTATATTAGCGCAAAGATGATATTATCACTACCATTACCAAAGGACTATAGGGATGAGAGAAAGATTCAGGAAAACAAGAGATTTTTACAATGATGTTCGGGATATGATTACTTAAGGATAAGATACTGGCTATGGACAATTCTATGCTATAGATACTCACGACGACTGTTTGGAATAGGCCCGTCAGGGGTCTGGTCAAAAGATTTCTGGGCTGGAATTCTGCTAGCTCACCGGACAGGATTCAGCACGGCACTCTGGACACTGCACTGCCTCTGGACTTGATCTGACGGGTTGGTTCTGGGTTGCAGCTATCTGGTTACAGCTCTGCTCTACTGGTTTGGATCTCTAGATTCTAGCAAGAGTTCTTAGCGAGAAAGCAGAAACAGCACTGCCCTTTTTGTTGTGCCCCTTGGAATTCTGGGGTAAAATCAGGTTTGAAGATTTTAAAGGCCAAGCTGAGTAGGGTTCAGCTTTGGAATTGGACCCTTCTGCTTTCAAAATTCTGGAGTCTTGGATATGGGTTTTTCTTGCAAGGTGCTTCGCCAGAAATCAGTTGATGGGTCAATCTGTGTTTGTTTCTAGGTCCTAAGTTCTCTCCATTTATGTATTTCCCTAAGGGGTGGGTAGGTTGAATTATACTAGGCACACCTTCTAGGAATCCCATTGGTTAGGGTCTGTCCGCTCTCCTGATTTGAGAAGGAAATCTGGTGCCATGATTATGCTGTATTTTACAATCCAGGGAGACCCTCCCCTTTGTTTCTGCACAGTAAATCTATTTTTTTTCATATAAGGCATATTCACAATATTACCAACTTGCTAACAATACATATTTACATCACAGATTTAGTAGAGCAAGTATCCGTCCGAGTCCCATCTCAGTGAGAGCTCTAGGTCAGATTTGACAGTTTTTCACGCTTTTGGTTGGGTACTCATCTGTCCACATCTTTTTACATATATGTGCATGACATCTGGGCATAATCCTGTGAAGTTTCATATTTCTAGCATCATCAAAATTGCTACAAAATTACAATTTCGGTAGTCCCGTCTCTGAACATGGCATAGAGTTCAGAATAGTTTAAAGCTTTGAGCAGAATTTTCAGGTTAACCTATATTTTACAGATTTTTACTAATTTTGCACAGTTCTCTGTGAGTCTTTTTCAAAATATTTTCTTGCGGGTCAAGATACACAAATCTGTCTGGTCCCACCCCCATAGTTTTGCTGGGCTAAGAGCAATCCAGGCCTCTCTTCCTGCTGGCAGGGGCTTCTGTTGACACTTGAATTTGCATACCCTTACAGTCCAAGAAGTCTATTGTCTCTCCCCAGAGAAGCAGAGCAAAATCTCCTCCTCCTTTCATTAGCATCTAACAGAGTTCCTGGGCAGAGAGCAAAAGGAAGGCACCATTGTTTGGGGAAAACTGTGGAATGTGCTTTGAAGTCCTCTAGCTGGTATCAGTTCACTTTAAAACACTTTGTTTAAAATGGTCTTTGCTGAAATACTTTACAATTTCAACAAGTATACATACAGATCTCTCATTCCAGTCTTTTTGAAACAGAGACTGAATAGTAGCAACCTATATTGCTTTTGATGGCAAGTCACTTATTTTCCACAATTTGATCTTAATGTACATGTCTTAAACTAACAGTGTAAGTAAATGACAGCTTTGATACAGGCAGGCGGCGGTACTGCGCCCATATTCTGACAGATTTTTCCAGGCAAGCACCTTTTTGAATGTGGATATTCTTGTGATGAAATCTGCTTCTCCTGACATTATGGGCTTATGTGGATTCCTTAAATAAAGCGATGGTTAACTCCCAACAAGGATGTTGATCTTTTCTGGGGTTTGGGAACCATTATTTTACAATTTCAACAGCCAAGGAAAAACGGATTTCAGAGCACTTCTGGGTTTTCCTGGCAATGCAGCACTGCCTTTTCAGGTAGTTCCATTTCACTCTGTGGGCAGTCCAATGACAGGTTTTGGCAGTGTGGTCTCCAGTTCTACCACTGACACAGGCAAAATAGATTGGCAGCCTATTTTTTCGGTTTCCCTGCGCACTCCTCAGAGGCTTTTAGCGCGCATAGGGCTTTTTAGGGGCTATTCTGTTGTTTCTGGTGAAAGCAGCACACAGTGATGTCGCAGGGCAGAGCCTAGTGGGTCAATGCATCCCACAGACTACACAACCCAGGAGAGAAAGCCACCACTATCAGATCTGAAAGACTCCACCAAACGACCAACGTCGGGTGCTCTTATGGATAGGAAAGCGAAAAGAGCTCGACTCTCAAGAGAAACAAGAACAAAGAAGCGTTCTTTCATATTAGAACGCCTTCTCAATGAAGGTGGTCGGATCATTATGAACCGGAAAACAATGACCCTACTGCACTATATCCAGAGTCTGAAGTCATTAGGATCTGATGAGATATTTAAGAATTTGCTCATGAAATCTCCACCGGCACAGTATACCTGCACTTTCAATCCACAACAGTTAAAAACATGCTGAGGAAGGCTAAAAACAAATTGAGACAACTGGGATATGACTGAAGAGAAATTTCCCATTCGGAACCCGACAGACGGAGCGAGAGATCATCCACCCTTGCGAACAGATCAACCTACAGGTATGACTCGACTCACCGTCACCAAACTCCACAAAGCTTGGAGGGAATGAGAGCAATATACTCAAATACCGCCAGACCAAGAAAAGAAAGAACCAGAAGACCTACGGCAACTCAGGCCACCACAGGTCTCATGAACCCGACTCAAGGGGGCGATATCCCATAAAAGAAGACACACGCACCAGACACATGTGGAACAAACAAAATACACCAAAAGAGGAGCAACTTGCCACCAGGATCTCACAAAGGGGACTCCCAACCTCGCAGTCTGGCAAACGCAAACCTTGAGACCTCATTCGACCATGAACGAGTTCCCAAAGGCCCTTTGAAAAACTGGAAAATCACTGTAGACCAAGACAAATCAAGATCAAGACAACTGGAGGTAAATCATACACCAAGTCAAACTATGAAAGGAAAAGAGCAAAAGATATGGGCATGGTTACTGGAAACTCTTGCCAACTTTCATAGATACTTGCCATCAATAGCACCCATGGGCTCGATACTGGATCAAAGACAAACATCGAACAGGCAATCATTAAACAAGGTAGCAACGGAATCTTAGAATACGCGAGGCTTTACGCACCTCCTGGCCACTAGAAATGTGAACCTTGGCTCCATTGATCTGTTGTGCCTTCAGGAGTCATGGTTTACTAAAAAACCCTCAATAGACTGCTACGGGATTGCCTTTTTGCCGGCACTACAGGGCCCACAGGGATGCCCATCGGCAGGCCTCCTCACAGCAATTCGCTCAGGCAGCACCTTCTGCCTGGAAAAGATCCTACTGAAAGACACCTTTGTGCTAGCTACCCTGATCTCGTGGAACCTAAATATATCCACCCAGGATTCAACAACCCACATACTATCTACTACTCAACGTTTAATGGAAGCTCAAGGCTCAAACGGATGAACGTTTTGTGACGAAAATTTAAACACTTATAGATGGAATCACTGTTGATCACAAGAAAGATTACACCATCATATGTGGCGATGTTAACTCAACCCCCACAAAACCTTGACCACCTGAAAGACCCCAGTGAGGGCTCTGTCGAAATGAAGAGGGATGGCACAGGATACTTCTTGCCCAGCCCGGAGAGGGAAACAGTGGTCGTCTTGCATGGACTCAAGAGATCTTCACAACCTGCACCCTTGACAATCATCCAAAACTCTCCACATTCCAACTTGGGAACATGAAGGACGCAAAGCTAACTTGGACCACATCTACACGTCCAGAGACCTTCTGGCAATGGTCTTACTGTTCAAGATCACTAGAACAACTAATAGCAACCACAATTTACTGACAGCGGTGTGTGAAACCCCCAAAAACCCGAACACTGCGACAAGAAAGCTCATGTCAGCAGACGTATCAACAACTAACAAGGGCACACGCCTGAAACTCACCGCTGCCTCCATAAGAGAAATCACAAAAAAAATACCAAAAGGCAAAAAGGCAAAGTTTAACGACACAAGGACTTTTGGTACGGCAAAGATAGACTACTGCCCTTACCTGGTTCCATATCAGTTAACGAGGCGTACCAACAACTCTAACAAGAATCAGAACCACACCAAAAACCAGCTCCTAATTGCCAAAAGAAAAGAAATGCGGACAGAAATAAGAAGAGCCAAAAAAACACCCACAGTGGAAAACAAAGAGGCTGCAAAAAAACCCACAAAAAAAATACAAAAACTGGGTGAAATCGTACAAACACATTCTATACCAAGACTATGCGGAAAAAATGCTGACAGCCCTAGAGGGGAAACTAGCAAAAGCATTTTGGTTGCTTGTAGCCAATATGTGGGAAAGACCCACAAGACGCATTGTGTATCAGCGTAGGGGAGAAACACTGGGTGCACTATTTCTCCAAACTATTTGAATCACCAACAACCCCAACTCCTAATGTGTCAACTGCCTTAGAACATTGGGATGTCGAGCAAGATGAAACATCGATATGCGACAAAATTCCAAAGCTAAACAACTCCAGACTGCGAGGCCCGGATGGGAATTCGAACCTAGACCTAAAAAACAACTTTGAAGTCTGGGCGAGACTCATTGCGGAAATATTCAAGACTTGTGCCACCTCCCACTCTATTCTCACCTCATGGAAAACAGCAAATGTGATCCCCATCTACAAAAAGGGTGACAAAGAGGATCCAAACAACTATCTGCCAATTGCCATTCTGGACATCATCGGCAAACTTTTTGGGTCTTTCCTGTTAGACAACTTCAAACTATGGCCGGCCTCCTCTGGAGCAAATGACCCGTTTCAAACCAGTTTTTACTAAAAACATGGGCACATCGGTGACCATAATGCTCCTCAGTATCCTAAAAGCGAAAGTCAGAGGGAAGCCCCAGAATATTCATGGCCTTTATCGACCTATCTCAGGCTTTCGAAAAAGTAAACCGGGAAAAATTATGGGACAAGCTAAAAAACTGAAACTGCCCAGGCTCGACCCTCGATCCCATCAAAGAGTACTACAGTGGTACATCAATGAGAGTATGCCTCACTGGAGCTGGGCATCTATCTGAAGAAATAGCAACATTCATAAGAGTAAAACAAGGCTGCCCCCTGGCACCAGTGCTATACAACGCTTACATCAGAGATTACCAGCTCGTGGGAAAAAACAATCATAACATTCCTGCCTAGTATAGGAAAAGAAAAAATAAGCAGACTGCTATACGCAGACAATATCATCTTGCTTGAACAAGAATGGAGTGCCATAGTAATACATCATATAAACGGTATCTAGAAACGCCATGCTACAATTGATAAAACGCTACATCACACATAGGGCATACCTCACACCAGCGGCAATTGCAAAATTCAAGGTAGCAGGCAAACAAGAATGTCCCAGATACAGGGAAGATGAGGCAGGGCTGGTACACAGGAGTTTTAAGAGGGGGTGGCGCTAAGGGAGGCCCAAGGGGGTATAGATCTGGATATGCAATCCACAGAGGCATGCATGCTCATCAAATTTAAGGGGAGTGTGAAAAATAAATCTTTGAACAAGTTGAAAGATGTAATGTATATACTGGCCAAGCGTAGCATAGCCATGCGGTGGAAGGAGGTGTGGGATACGAGTGTGGCCAGATGGTGGGAAGACTTGAAAAAATGGCCCCGGCTGAAACTTGAGTATGGGAAAGGGCACTAAGGGAGCAGAAACAAGAAATGGGCATGGACATACAGCAGTGGATTGCGGTGGCTGTGACCCTTTTTAGTCAAGAGGGGGATATAGGAGTGACGCAAAGCAAAGCACTAGAGGTGGACTGTGAAGTAATGGACACAACAAATAGTTGGGATGTTATAAGGAATGTTCGATACGTGATATTGAAATGTGATTCTACATGTAACTGCTGGTGTTGAGTGTCATAAAATAATAAAAATGATTTACAAAAAAATAAAAATATTGGAATAAATGCAATTGGTTATACATGGACGCACAAACAAGGATAGTTACAAAGGGTCTACATCATTGTTAGTGCAGTTGTAGAAGAAAACTTAATCTCTGCCATAACGAGACTACTCAGTCAAAGGCAGGTAGGCAGAGGTATCACACGTACTAACGGGGTCTGGAGCAGAGGGTCCTCCCTCTCAGCAAGACTTCATCAACCAGGGGTTCCAATTCTCTGGCTACCAACAGGATACCCCTCTTCTTATGGGGGACAAATCTCCGCCCTTCCCTGGTTGCAAACCGTCCCCGGGTGAAGGACAGACAACAAGCATGGGAGGCAAAGAGCAGAACATTCCAGACAGTAGTGGAAAGAACTGGTTTGTCTCCCATGTGCTCTTTCCCAGTACCCCTCATCACTGCACCTGCACATCTCCGACTCCCTTCTCAGCTCGTCCTTGAGCGAACAATACAACTATCCTTCAGAGTGAGTTCCTCTGTTAGATAATATAATATTGCAATTGTTGCAGAATTCAGGTCTGCCTTCTAACTGAGCTCACAGAAACAGACTTTCATTGCGGTTTGTAAGTGAAATGTCCAAAATGGCCATGCACCAGCGCCATGTTTTAGCTAATTTTTCGCACACGCATTACACAGCTCCCCTGGCTCCCAGTTGAGCAACGTGTGAGGTTTAAGTCTCTGTTCTTGGTACACAGAGCCTTTTACAAAAAAGGGGCTGAATATCTTCAGGTGAAGTTGTGCCCTTATGTTCCCCCAAGAGCACTGGCTCCCAGTCTTCTTTGACTATCTCAGTTCCTAGGTGTATGCTCTCTCAGGTTGGAGGCCGTGCTTTCTCGGTGGCTGCTGCATGGTTTGGAATTCTCTTCCTCTTCATATGCATGTTATTGAGGCCCATTTTTCTTTCCGGTGGGCCTTGAAAACATTTCTTTTTTAGTTTCTTGTAGGTACTCAGCTTGTGCGTACATTGCTTAGGGTATAGCGCCATGATTCCTTTGGGCGGCCGATGCGTTTTACAAGTGTCGATAACGTAACATAACAGGGCCACACTGCCAATCTTGTGCCTGAACAACCCTGCTCAACTACCCTTCCACAAAAGTCTGCATTTCCTCGGTTTTCCTTTAAAAGGGTGGATTTTTCCTAGTGTTTTCCGATTTAGTTGTTTGCATTTTGATTCAATATTTTGATAAAATCTTGATTGGACATTCTTTTATTTTATTTTGTACAATTGCATTTAAATTTGGGTTGCTACTATACCACCTCACACCCCGCCTGAAAAATTCAGCCTATCGTAAGACCACGTTATCGCAAGAGACGAAGGAGGTATGCCCGTTAGGAAAGATTTCCATTTAATGTGCGATTTTCCCTCCAGGTGTGTACCCCCCCAACTTTTTGCCGATGTTAAACACCATAGTCTTATTTTACCAGCCTTCTGCTGCACTCCTGTGGGCTTTTCTCTCACTTTTTATGGGGAAACTGACATGCCCTTAAGACAGTCAGTACTGGGAGACTGTTTCCCTTACTCCTTTCCAATGTTGCAACTTTTCTGCAACATGTAACAAGTGTACAATGTGCCTTCCAGTACAGTGCACTTGGGTATATTAGTCATTTCCAAAGGCCCTAGATACTCTTGAAGGATATGCCCTGGACAGGGCTGATGACAGCTTATCATTTTGTATATTTTGAACCCTTTCCTGCCAGGTAAACTGCGATTACTGCGTTTGGCACAAACAGGTGGCCTGGCTCCAAAATGGCAATGCCACGAGGTTCTTTGTCCTGTCCTATGGCCATCTTGCCCCTTTCACCTTCCCCAGGTCGAGCCGACCCGGGTCAGTCCATATTTGGGCATGCATTGTCCCACGAAAGGCCAAGCTTTCGCAGGCTTCTGCATCCCTTGTGTGTGAGACTCCAGGATGTGGGCTGGAATGTCTGTTCCCAATACACATCCTGAGTGCCAGAAAGTCTGGAGTGCTGTGAATGCCAGGGACCACAGTGGTCCGTGATTGGTCCACGTTTGATATGCCTGCCTGTATGTGAGTAGATCTCCCATTGGGTCCTCTTCATTTTGGCACAAAGGAGATTCTGGATAAGAGAAAGCCCCAAACATCCATATCATGCCAATCTCCGGAGTTCTCACTGAACGAAGGATAGTATCCAAGTATCCTGAAACTAAGAAGCCGAGTCGAGGAACCGCTGGTGACCCGCTGAAAGGTTTGGCACCCTAAGCCTGTTGTCCCGTGGGGATCCCTCTGTATCTGGTCGTCCTAGAAGGTCTGCGAAGACGCATCGACCCATTGGAATAGTGGGACAACTATTCTCAGAACCTTCATCAAACCCTGCAAGTAAGCCTTCTCGGAAGTGTCCCTGGGCCAACCAGTGGGCTGACCAGCTTACGCAGACTCTTTGCCCTGATACCACCGCCGTATCTAGGAGGCTCTCGAAACTCGGTACATCGCTAGCTCTGTGTTCATGGCACTCTCACACCGAATTTCGCACACTTGGCGTTCCCAGGTTTGGAGTAAAGTAAAGTGAGTGTGCACGAACCGGAGTACACGCGGTTATTGTGTTGCCCAGCCCTGGTGACGAACTTTACAGGTGCGCTGAATTTGTGCCCCTCTTGCCCCTGAAGCCTGCTGCAGTGACACTGGCCTGATCCATCCACCAGGAGCAGAGAAATCGCTGCTGTCCCGCTTGGGAATCATTGCTGCATCTTCGTTGCTGAAAGCCACAGAGCCACCAAATTGCTGCACTTGAACCTGCAACCGAAGTGGGCTCGACTGCCGAAGTTTGATCCGAAGTGCGCCAGGGGTCGGTGAGTAATCACAACCCTAACCGGTGGCCCCTAGCGCCTCCATCCATTTTTACGCACAAGTGGCACCTGAGGGCCCCTCTCCTTTCCACTGCTAGTGTGAACTAGCGAACTATTCCCAACTCTGGGAATCGACTATGCCCTCAAGTGGAGGCCCTCCTCGAATAGTGGGAACCTATTCTTTATCACCTCACCCACCTTCCTGAGCTGCTACAGTCTCTTGAAGAGACCCGTTTTGCCCATCTGCATTACCGCGTGCGCCAGCATTGCATGTACATTTGAGCAATAGGCTCCACTCTTCTTAGGGATTGGACTGCCTCATAGTTAGGAGTGTGTTGGATGCAGAAGGGACTAAAGGCTATTTGCACTGCCCGTTTCCTTCCACTTTTAGGTTGTAGATCCATTTTGTGCATTAACCCTTTGGACACCATTGGTCTTGTATATATGTATTTAGATAGGATTATATTGGCTTATTAGTATTGCTGTGATTTGATGTGTGTGTTGAAACTCAAAGGCCTTCAAATAAATGTATTTATATATTTTTTTATCATCTCTTTATTAAGTTTTTAACATGAACATCAAGAAATAGAAAAACAATAAATCCCCTAGCCCCGAGGGCAATTTTCCTCTTCTGTCCAGGGTCCTCCCGGACGAGTTTGTTGGTCCTACAGTAGGTCCAAATTCTTAAGGCGTTGGGGCACCAGATTATTCTAAAATCGCCCCTCAGGAAGTACAGCGTCTCTCCCCAATCCCCTGCAAATTTCGATAATTCCCCATTCACTGCATAGGTCGCCCACTACAGAGAGACTGTATCCCAAACCCTCTGAAGCCAGTCATGAAAGGTCGGGACCTTGATACGCCTTCATCTCTGAGCAATTAATGTCATAGCTGCAAGTGTCAGTATCACTCTTGCTCTTTCTCTGCTGCGCGGTTCAGTTATTGTCCCGCCGGCCTGCAGTCGCAGCAACACCAACTCCGGAGATCTGCTCCCTTCCTTCCCAAAAGCCTGATCTTGACCCTTCTGAACCTCCTCCCAAAGGGGACAATTTTCGGACACCTCCACCGAATATGTTCGACAGTACCCTCTTGCCCACACCATCTCCAACATTCCTCTGATAGCTCTGGGTACATCTTGTGTAGAACTGCCGGCGTGTAATGCCCCCCATATATTATTTTATGCCAGGCCTCCTGTGTTTGTGATGCCATAGCCAGTTTGGGAGTTCTCCTCCACAAGCTAGACCATTCCTCCATTTCCACTGTCCTCCCTAGAACATGTTTCCACCTTGACATAAAGGGCAAGCGTTTACGGGGGCCAGACTCCTCCAGAACTCTATATAGGTTACCAATAAGGCCCTTAGCCCCATCATTTGCAAGTGGGAATTTCTCAAAGGAGGTGGTCTCTCTAGTAGCAGCTCTTTTATTTGATGGATGCAGCATCCAGTGGCGTATCTGGGCATACCAAAGCCTTTCTCCTTCTCCAACTCCAAAGGTTTCCTTGCACTCTAGGAAGGATAGAATCTCTCCCTTTTGAAACATGTCCCGAAATCTTCTGCAGCCCCCCTCTTCCCACCTCACGAAAGCTCCCTTTTCGGTCCCCAGGGTAAAGTCAGCATTGTTAAAGATCGGCGTGAAAGGGGACGGGAAGGTTGTAATTCCTTTCAACTTTGCCAATTTATCCCAGATGTTAGCCAGTAATGGAGCTTTCATACATGTGTTGCGGTCTAAGGTCTTTCCTCAACCATAATACCTCTCCCAAATTGTATTTAGTCAACGCCTTATCCATTCCAACCCATAATTTCCCTTCTTCCTCCCTCAGCCATTCTCTAATAATCCGCAGCTGTGTTGCTTCATAGTACAACCTGAAGTTTGGAAGGGCTAATCCCCCCCCTCTCTCCTAGACGCTTCTAACAGGCGTCTATTAAGTCTGGCCCGTTTTCCTTCCCATATAAACTCCTTCGTCAGGGATTGATGTCCCTAAAAGATTTCTCCGGAACCTCTTGCCGAAAGCCTGGAAGAGGTAAAGCAGACGTGGCAGCATGACCATTTTAAGTGCATCCATTCGCCCTAGCCAGGATATGGGTAGGGACCGCCATTTCCAAAGGTCCTTTTTGACTCCTTCCAACAGCGGAAGATAGTTCCCCGCGTACCACCCCTTAAATGTGGGAGTGATCTGAACCCCTAGATATTTTATTCCCCCGGTGATCAAACAAATGGGGTCTCAGTTTTTAGCCTAATGCTTATCTCCTTGCCCAAAGATAGGCCCAGAAGCTCTGATTTTCCCATGTTGACACTCAAGCCCAATGCCAAGCTGAATTTCTCGAAAACCCTCTTAGTGGCCTCGATGGAGTGTATCGGATTGACCACCGAGAGCAGCATGTCGTCGGCAAAGGCTGTGATCTTGTGCTGTTTTCCCCCCACAAATGGAATGCCCTGTACTCTGTTCTCGTCCCGTATTCGCTGCAGTAGTGGTTCTAAGTAGATAGGATAGAGCAGCGGGGAAAGGAGGCAGCCTTGTTTTGTACCCCTATTCAATCTAAAGGAGCGTGAGAAAGATCCATTTACCAAGATCCTGGTTTTCGGTTCTCGGTGATTGGCTTTAACCATTGTTAGAAAATCACCTCCCAAACCCTTTTCTTCCATGGAGCGGGATACGACCACTCCACGCGGTCAAAAGCCTTCTCGGCATCCAACGACACAAAGACCGCGTGAGTGTTCATTTTTTTTGTGTTTTTTCTACCAGGTGAGCCACCCGTCTCAAGTTGTCTGCTGTCTGCCTCCCCCGGATGAACCCGGACTGGTCCCAATGAATTAACTCTGGTAGCAGACCTTCCAATCTGTTGGCCAGGATCTTTGTATAGATTTTAGCATCGATGTTTATCAATGTAATCGGCCTATAGGAAGATTGTTCCAATGGATCCTTGTTGGGCTTTAGTATCAGGGTCGTTTTAGCCTCCTCCATTGAAGGAGTGATACGACCGGTGAGTTTAAAGGTATTAAATAAATAGGTTAAATGCGGTGTGTGAAAGCCAGCAAACGTTTTGTAAAATGCCACAGTATAACCATCCGGCCCCGGGGCCTTTCCCGAAGGGAGATTTAATATCACTCGTCTCACCTCATCTTCCGTAATCAAATGGCCCAGAGCTTCTCGGGAGTCTGCACTAATTTTCTGTAAGGTAACTTTCCCCAGAAACTCCTCCTGAGATTGAGGCGTAGGGCGCTGAGATGTATAGTGTTTCTCA
Organism: Ambystoma mexicanum; assembly: GCF_040938575.1. Classification (NCBI taxonomy): domain Eukaryota; kingdom Metazoa; phylum Chordata; class Amphibia; order Caudata; family Ambystomatidae; genus Ambystoma; species Ambystoma mexicanum. Next base: position 915,592,085 of record NC_090926.1, on the reverse strand, counting down.
TAAAAGGCTGCTAAGTGTTCCCAAATCTCCTCATTACCCGTCACCCTTTCTCCCGCCTCCGACCTAAGTGCTCCTATCACATTTTTGCTTCCTCCCCTCTTAGGAGGCGAGCCAAGAGGGCGTCTGACTTATTCGCCTTGGCGTAGAATTTCTGCCGTACTGATAGTAAAGCTGCTTCTGCTTTTTTAGTTCGGAGAATTCGGAGCCCCTATGGGAGGCTCTATTTGGCTTTGCTTCCGCTTTCTGTTGTGCGGTTTCCACTTCACCCTCCGTCTCGCAAGCTCCCCCAATTGCTTATCCCGATTGGTCTTGGCAGCTATGAGCTCGCCCCTGATCGTAGCTTTAAACGCATCCCATATTATGTCCTCAGGTGTTTCGCCCCTTTTATTTTCTTCCATGAATTTTTCAATTTTCCCCTCTAACTCCTCCCTGAGAACCAGGTCTCTCATAAGGGTCGCCGGGTACTTCCATCTCCAAATCCCCCTTCTCCCCTCCCCTAGGTCCAAATGCATAGTGATCATTTTATGATCTGCTATACCTAGGGGGCCTACTGTTACCTCCTTTACTTGTCCCAGAAGGGATGCCGACACCCAAATATAATCTATCCTAGATTGGGTACCATATACACTCAAGAGGAATGTACACAACCTCGTCCCCCCTCAATTCCCGCCATACATCCCTTAGGCCCAACCCCACTATACGGTCCCATAATCCTGCCGAGACCGATCTCTCCTCTCCATACCCGTTGCGTTCTTCCCGATCAATCCCGCATCCCATCCCAGGCTAGATTAAAGTCTCCCATTAAGACCACGGGGCCCTTGGACATGTCCCCTAATGTATCAAGGAGAACCGTCTCAGAAATATTTCCTGACCCGTATTTGGGGCATAAATAACCACGATTGTGCATATGTAATCTGAACACGCACCCTGCACGATAATGTATCTGCCCTACGTGTCCCAAACTATACACTCTTCCCTGAAAGGCACCGAGTTCTTAAACGCTAGGGCTACCCCTGCCGTTTTCGTTTATGGTGAGGCCTGAAAAATGTGGTCAAAGCCCCTAAGCCTCAATCTCTTTTGGTCCTCATGCAATAAATGCGTTTCCTCTAGGCCTAGAATGTCCGGCCCTTCCTTCCTTGTAAACCTCTGTAGTTTTTTCCTACTTAGAGGAGAATTGAGCCCCCCTCACGTTATGGGTTACCCACTTCAATGGACCATTTCTTTTCCCTCACGCCTTAAGAGTATCGCCCACCCCCCCTCCGAACCCAACTCCCCCCACCCTCTCCTAACCAGGGATTCCCCCTTCCCTACATCCCTTCCAGGATCGCCTCTTCTCTAACCAACCCCAAGATGTTTGCTCCCCAACGTTCCCTGCCCTATATCCCGCTTCTGAGCCCACCACCACTTTGGATCAAATCCTTATCTTCAGGAACTCAACCCGTTGGCAGCCACCCCCATTTCGCTCTGCTTTCCTCCTCTCTCAGCCCTATCCGGGGGGGCTCTCAGGGCATGTTTCTTCCTCCTTTTCTCCCCGGCTGTCGACCATTCCCACTCCCTGGGTCTCTGTCCGGGGTCCCCTCCCAGTGATCTTTCCGGCCCTCTCTTTGGTTCATCTAATTCCAGATCCAGTTGCAGGAGATTTGCCCCTTCTTGCAACAAGGTTATTCTCTTTTGTACTCCCTGCCATTCAAAGAGGAGGCCGAAGGGGAAGGTCCATATATATTTAATCCCCTTATCCCTGAGGAATGACAAGATGGGATTCGTATGTCGTCGCTTCACCAAGGTACTACCAGCCAAATCTTGAGAGCTCTATTTTTTGGCCATCATGACTTAGAGGTTCTCTCTGTCTGGCTGCTCTCAAAACTGCCTCCTTCTGTGCATACCTGGCGAAGGCCGCCAATACATCCCTTGGTCTCGCATTCACTCCTTTGTTGATGCGGCCCACTCTGTGGACTCTATCAAGCTCAACAGATTCCAGGGAGGGTTCTCCCAGCAGTCCCGCAGAAATGCTCTGCAACATGCTCTTCAGTTCCTTATCCTGTATTGTTTCCGCCAGCCACTTCACTCGAATGTTAACTCTCCTGGACCTATTCTCCAAGTCCTCCAACCTCAACTCCAAATTCCTTGTCGCAGTATCCAGTCTTTCGATTGCCTCAATATTCTTCGTAGCCTCTTTGCCTACTTACTGCAGGCCCCTTTCTAGGATGTCTGTCCTCTCTCCTAGCTGCCCCACCTTTTGCTTCATGTCTGCTAAGGCCTGGCTGATGTCCGAGCGTAGCAGTTGGATCTGATCCTGAAAGGTCTTAGCTATATTGTTTTGAAGGGTCAGCAACTCCCCATGGAGGTCTTGGCGCATCATCGGAGCCGGCGAAGTGACCTCTACTTGCAGGTCCGGGCTCCGGCCTTTCTCGGGAGCAGTTGTCTGTTCATCATACTCCTCGCCGTGTTGCCAGAGTCGGAGGCTGCCTGGAATCGCTGACTGCAACAGACCGCCCTTAGTCTCCCTACGTTTGGTCTTTAAGGACATTTTCAGATAGAGGGTGGTGGGGCAACGTTCTACTCGCCCTGTAGAGGCTCCCAGCCACCCAGCACTACTGTGGAAGCCTGGTAGCAGCTCCCTCCTCCCGGCCCCTTCCCTCACTGAGAACCCAGTCGTCACCTCACCTCCAATGCTCTCTTTTTATTAAGGGGGGAACCAGATCTCCGTCTACTGTTACTTCCACCTCTCCACAGTCCACCGTCAAGCCCCCTGCACACTGTCCCAACACTCCTCTCTGCTTATGGTAGAGCCTTCCCAAAGTCCTTCCTGTCTGTGGAGGCAGGAATGGTGAACAGGCCCCTCCGTGTGGTGAGGTGGGGGAGAACGCCGCTATAGATTCCCCCTGCGGGGGGTGAGGTGGGGGATAGGTCTCCTTCCCTCCTTTCCTTCTGGCTCAGGTGCCCACTTCAAGGCCTACCCATGGTCATGCCTTCCCAGTCCAGCTCGGGAGCACTGACTGCTCCGTGACTGGTGCGACAGCCAGAGCCTCCTTGCGCCGCAATGGTGGCATATAGCGTTCCTCGCCGTCAGGCACCTAATTTTAATCTGTTTCTTCTCTCTTCCTTAGTCATTCCCGTACACCAGGAAGGGGGGGGATTGCTGGCTCCAAGAAACTCACTGAGGCCCAGCGTAGTGTGCACCCTGCCGCTGCCGGGTTGGGACGGGCATCAAGGGACCCCGCTCTCCCGCCTCCTTTCCTCCCGGGCCCCTGGTACCTTCTCGGGCGTCAATCCTGCTCCGCTCCTGTCGTGAGCACGGTACATCCCCGGCGCCTCTAACGATCTTTCTTTAGGTGGTGTTCCAGGTACCCCTACCCGTGACTGTTGGGCTGGCGCAGGCACAACGGCATCCACTGCCTCGCTGCAATGTCCTTGCCACAACGGCCCTCTCACGTCGACTCCCCAGCTCTGACGCTCTTCCTTATCCTGCTGTCAGGGGGCGGACGTCCTCCGGGCCTCCACAGCCCTGTTGCGGTATCCTCAGCGGTAGCAGACACTACAGCCCATTTGTGCAAGCTCTCCAGCTCTGACGCTCCTCGGAGCGGTCCCCCCTTCCTGTCCCGCTGTTGGGGGCGGACCTCCTCGACGGTGCCGCTCGTCCTCTGGGTCTCTGGGCTGGTCGGGTCTAGCGAGCGGAGCACTGCTGGCGGCCGCCGCTTCTCACACCGCCTCTGTTGCACGGCGCCTGTACAACTCGCCGAATGCAGGGGTTGCTTGGCTGCTCCTGGCTCCTCAAAACGCTCCTGGATGTCTGCTTCACCTGGGGCAAGCAGCTCAGTGTCCCGGGTGGGTAAACAGGGTGGTAGGTCTATTTAACTACCCCTTCGGGCTCTGTAGCGCCGTCGACACAACTATCTTGACACCTGACTGGGAGCGATTTGTAAGTGTCCTTTACTCTGTTTGCTCATTGAGGTCTTTCAGTCACCCTCCCCCATCCTGAGACCTTCTTGACTGCCGCCAAGCTACCTTGATTGGTTTGGCTTGTCCAGAAGGTTACCCTGTTCCAAGAAACTAGGCTGGCCTTCTGAACCTCTGCCCACTAGGTCAGAGTACAGAAATTCATCTTAACAATGCCTGTCGGGCTGTGTTTGTTTAATCTATATGATTGGCATCACTACTGTTCTAGTAGTGGCATGGTGCTGAGTTAGAGGTCTAGTCACTACTCACCCTTGCACTCCTGTAGAGTAGGAACAAGTTACTTACCTGTAACTGTTGTCCAGCATGGGTCTGGCATGGATTCACATGCTCATGAATATTCCCCGTCATCAGGCTGGGAATCCTCGGTAAAGATAAAATCAGTTTCTAAACTGTCTTTCTCCTAATAACCAATCACTGGTCTCTGGGTCATACTGCCCCCAGCCAATGACTGCCCTCTACCTAAGCCCCTCTTCTGGCAGCCATCTTCAGATTTGGTAGCACCAAAAGTGGCAGTAGGACCAAGTGAAGAGCCGCAGAGGGGTAGGCGGGAGGGTTCGCATGTGAATCCATGCCAGACCCATGCTGGAGAACAACAGTTACAGGTAAGTAACATGTTCCTTCTCCAGCATGTGGAATGCTCATGAATACAAGAATACAAAGCAGTACACACACGCACAGCCACGGGAGGTGGCAAGGCTCAACATTAAGCATTTCATCACTCCACATTAAGAATCTCTTACCTCACCAGGCCAACAGGTTGCGCAGCACTGCCTGGCCGACTCTGGACTCCTCCCGGAATCCTGGTCAACGCAGTAGAATCTCGTGAAGGTGTGCATCGACCTCCACGTAGCAGTCCTGCAGATGTCCAGCAGGAGCACACCAGATAGGAACGCCGTGGTAGCAGCAATCACTCTAGTCGAATGGGCTCTCGGTCGGCCGGTCAACGGTCGGTTTGCCAACCGGTGACAGTGCATGATGCAGCCGGAGAGCCATCTGGAAATGGAAGCTTTCGAGAGGGCCTTCCCTTGGTTCACAGGTCCAAAGTTCACAAACAGCTGTGATGTCTTCCGAAAACTCTTTGTGCTGTCCACATAGAACTTCAGCGCTCCAACTACATCCAGCAAGTGCAAAGTCCTCTCGGCCGACGACGAAGGCGATGGGAAGAAAACAGGTAACACCAAGGGCTCGTTGAGGTGGAAGTCCGACGGCACATTGGGCATGAAGGAGGGGTGCATCCTCAGCGCCACCCTCGTCTCGTGGAAAGTCAGGTATGGGGGCTTACAAGAGAGGGCCTGGATCTCTCCCACTCGTCGTGCGGAGGAGATGGCCACAAGAAACGCCGTCTTCCACGACAGGAACTTCAACGGTGCCGAATACAGGGGCTCGAATGGCGGCCCCGTGAGCCTGGTCATCACCACGTTGAGTTCCCACGCCGGGGCCAGAGCCTTCACCGGCGGGAAGGATCGGAAGAGTCCCTTCATGAACTTCTTCACCAGGCGATGGGACCACAGGGATGAGCGCCCCGGAATTCTGGTGTAGCGGGAGATACCCGCCAGATGGATCTTGATGGAGGCATGGACCAGACCCGCCTTGGCCATCGATAGCAAGTTCGGCAGCACTTGAGGGGCTGTAATCCGCAGAGGGTTAATCTTCTGTGCATGGCACCAGACAGAGAACCTCTTCCATTTGTGTCCGTAGCGCTTGAGAGTTGAGGACGCCCCAGCCTTTGCAAGCACCTCCTTGCAGTCAGCCGGGATATCGTACCCTCCAAACTCTAGTGCTGCAGGAGCCAGGCCTGCAAGTTCAGCGACCCCAGGTCGTGGTGGAGGATGGAACCTCCTTCTCTGGAGAGGAGATCTGCGTCCGTCACCAGTTTGACTGGGGGGGGGGACCCTGACATGGCCAGAAGGTCCGGGAACCATATTGGTCTCGGCCACGCCAGTGCGACGAGGATCATCCTGCACTGGGACCGTCCGAGTTGCTTGATGAGTCGCAGCAGCAACGGCAGGAATGCATAGAGGAACAGGCCGCCCCATGGGAATGAGAAGGCATCGCCCATGCTCCCCGGGTGGGGAAACCTGCTGGCGAACCTCCGGCACTTGGGGTTCGTCGCCGTCGTGAATAAGTTGATCTGGAGATTGCCCCATCGTTTGAAATAGCAGATCCACTTGATCCTGCCGCAGTTCCCACTCGTGGCACGAGCGTAGTTCCCTGCTGAGTGAGTCGGCGATGGTGTTCTTTATTCCTGCCAGGTGGAAGGGTACCAGAAACATCCCTTGGGCGATGGCCCAATGCCACAGATCCTGGGCCACCTTGGATAGGGCTGGGGATCTGGTGCCTCCCTGCTTCCGAATGTAGAACATCGTGGTGGTGTTGTCGATGAAAAACCTCACCATCTTGCCCTTGAGGGACGGAAGGAATGACCTGAGGTCCCAGAACAACTCCTTCGGGAGCCAAAGGCCTCTTGCGTGGAGATCTCCGGTGTGGGCTCCCCATCCCTCCAGGGAGGCATCTGTCGTCACCGTCTCCTGGTGTGCTGGGGTCTGGAAGTCCATCCCCGCCGCGAGATTTGCACGGGTGCCCCACCACCGGATCACTTGGCGGAAGGTCTTGTTGAGCGAGATCCTGTCTACAAAGCTGCCCGCTGCTTGCATCCAACGGGCGTCGAGGAACTCTTGCAGTGGACGCATCCGCAGCCTGTACGGGCGCACGAGGTAGATGCACGAAGACATCATGCCGAGCAGGGACTTTATGGACCTCACCCTGGCCACGTCCATGGCCGACAGTCATTGCATCTTGCCCAGGATGGCCTTCGTCGTTTCCTCCGACGGAGAGGCCAATTGCGCCACTGTGTCGAGCCTGGCTCCCAGAAACAGTGCAACTTGTGACAGGACCAAGTCGGATTTCACGTAGTTGATGGAAAATCCCAGATCCATGAGCAGCTGGACGGTCTTCGCTGTGTGTCCGACGGCGGGTTCTCTTGCCCTTGCTCGGATGAGCCAATCGTCCAGGTAGGGGTAGACGTGGATCCCCTGCAGGCACAGCCAAGCCGCTACTGGTGTTAGGCACTTGGTGAATACCGTGGGCGCCGACTTCAATCCGAAGGGGAGGGCCTTGAACTGGTAGTGCCGTCCTCAGATTACGAATCTGAGGAACTTTCGATGTCCTTTTTGAATGGGGTTGTGGAAGTAAGCATCTTCCAAGTCCAGCCACGATTGAAGTCGCCCTCCTCCAGCTGTCCCAGCACATGCTGGAGAGTGACCATCCGAAACTTTTGGGTATTGATGTACTTGTTTAAGCGACGAAGGCCCAGGATGGGTCACCAGCCGCCTGTCTTCTTCCTTACGATGAAGTATCGTGAGTACACACTGAGCCCCAGAGCCTCTTTGGGTCGAGCTTGATGGCTCCTTTCTTCAGCATTGCCCCTCCTTCCAGCAGCAGACGAACTTCACCAGCCGGCTGCCCACCGGGGTGCTCAGGTGGGGGCCTCAACGCTTCGGCCGGTTCAGTCCTGCTTGGTAGTGGCCTTTGCCGCCTTGGCCTCCTTGACGAGATCCTCCTGACTTGTTGCGTCCTCTGTAGGCCTCCTGCGATGAGGAGCGGGTCGCCTGGCGGTATGTCGAGGAGCCGCTGCCGAATCCTTTGGAGGCACCTTGCTTGCCTCTGGAGTTCCGAAAGGGCGGCCATCGTTGTTGCAAAACTCCTAAGGCCCGCGCCGTTTCCGTGTCGGCCTTGATGGCCTGAAGTGACTCGTCCACTGTCTTTCCAAAAGGTTGTTTCCATCGAAAGGCATGTCCAAAACTCTGGTTTGCACGTCCTGGAGGAAAATCGGTTGCCTTGAGCCAAACATGCCGGCGAAGGCAAACACTGTTGCCCATCTGGCAGAAGCCAGTGTCAGCAATGTCCGTGGCCACCGTTATGGCGTGGTCTGATGCCACCTCGCATTCCTGCAGTATCTCCAGAGCCTCAGCTCTCTTGTTGTCTGGGAGGAAGTCCAGCAGAGTAGCGATCTTAAACCACAGCTCGCTGTTGTAGCGGGCCATAATCGCGAGGGCGTTGGCCGCTTTAATCACCGTCGCCGAGATGACCCGTCGTCCCATGGCATCCAATTTTTTCCCTTCGCCGTCCAGCGGGGAGGTCGAAGTTGAAGCCGTCGCCCCCGCCGCTTTCTTCTTGGCCGCTGCCGAGATGACCGAATCCGGTTTGGCTGCGCCCTAAGGCACATGGGGGTGGAATCCGGGACCCGGTACTTCTTCTTGTACCGGTCTCTCTTGGCAGGGGTAGTGGACGGGTTCTTCCACACAGATGTCGTCAAGCAACGGGACAGAGAGGACCGTCTTCCTCTCCTCTTGGCCTCACGCCGTTGATAGAGGAAACCTTCCTTCTTCTGTTCCACCGGGCACAGCTGAAAGAGCTCGGATGCCCTGGTGATCATGGTGTGGAAAGAGCCAATTTCGTCAGGCGCGGAAGCCTGGGGGGGAGGCAAGGGGGGTGATGGAAGGCCCATCCCGTTGTCACCACCGTCATCATCCGTCCCTGTCGTAGCCGTCTCCGTTCCTGTGTCATCCCTCAGATCCGAGGGAAGGAGAGGAGGGCCTTGAGGGACACGTAGGCTGGAAGGGCGGTGGGGGATGAGTTCTCCTCCATTTGCTTGGAGTGCTTCTAGATGGTCCAGGCTCCGCTGGGGGTAAGGGCAACCTTGTCCTTATCTCTGTGCACAAGGCCTGGATAGCCATCAAGATTGCTCCTGAGCTGTCCTGTGGCCCAGGCACTGGCTGCGACGGGTGCAACGGTTGGGGAGTGGAATCCTCTGCCTCCACGGAAACCTTGTCCGCGTCACTGTCGCTTTCTTCGTCCACCTCGTCGGGATCCCTCCCATGGGACTGGACTTCCTCGGCCCTCTTGTCCAGGATCTTCACGGCTTCAGCCAGCTCCTCTTCAGAGGCTGTATCCGTGATGGCCACCGCCCCCCCCTCTTTTTCCACTGGGGTTTTCATGGGGGCCTTATCGATGGGCTGAAAAGAGGATTCCTTCCGTGGTAGCAGGGAAATTCTGGGCCCCGAGGTCACCTCCACCAGGGTAGCCACCACAGGCTTCGCCAGGGCAGCCACGACTCCCTCGATAGAGGCCTTAGCCGGGTGAATCAAAGCCTTGACGACTTTGGACGAGGCCTTCACCTTGAGAGGTGGGGGGGGTCGCCGCCTCGCTCCCCCTCGGCTATCTCCGTCGGGATCGACTGGGGCTTCTCCTGAAGCTTACCCGGGTTCTCTGACTTCCTTTTCCCCAAGCCAGAGCATTGGCTCGTGGTTGATGGTGTCGGTGAAAGTGCGCCCTGCCTGGCAGCCGAGGAGCCCGACCGTTCGATGCTCCTGGTGCCCGCAGACTCGCAGTTCTTTGCCTTTTGTTGGGCCCCTGTCGCCGGGCGCCCTCAAAGGTCATAGAAGATCGCTCAGACCGCTTCTCACCTGCTGCTGGGCTCTTCCCCTCCAGCCAGTTGGTGAGGCGGATCCGCTGATCCTTTATGGTCCGTTCCGACATGTTCTTGCAAAACGCAGTCCTTCCCCCACGTGCGTTTTGTCTTCGTGAAGGCAGTAGAGGCATCTAGAATGCTCGTCCTCCTTGAAGACATTCTGCAATCCACATCCAGGGCAGCTCCTGAACAGCTTGGATCCGGGTGTCGTGCTCCCTTTTTCCTGGGCCAGTCCACGCGGGGAAGGCCTCAAAGAATCTTCTGGAATCCTCCAAGAAGCGGGACTCGGCGAAAACTTTGCCCTTGAGGGGTGTAGAAAAATCCGAAACGGGTCCCCGTTGATCGGAAGTAGAAAAACACAAAACACAGTAAAAGCTCAAGAGCTATAGCACGAGGATTCCCAACACTTGAACGTGCGGTAAAAATCTGAAGATGGCTGCCAGAGGAGGGGCTTAGGTAGAGGGCAGTCATTGGCTGGGGGCAGTATGACCCAGAAACCAGTGATTGGTTATTAGGAGAAAGACAGTTCAGAAACAAAATTGAAACTGATTTTTTCTTCACCGAGGATTCCCAGCCTGACGACGGGGAATATTCATGAGCATGTGAATCCATGCCAGACCCCATGTTGGAGAAGTATATTTGTCACACAAATATTGGTGAACAGAGTAATTTCGGCTCCGAGCACAGTGACAAAGGAGCTGCTGACAGGCCTCATCTGAAATGTTACCTCAGCTTGAGAAGATTTTCCTCTGGGGTCCATTGAGTGTATCTTGGTCCATACAAGACAGATCGTGCCTGGCCGTTGGGCAGTGTGCATATGGGATTGGGTGGTGCACCGTGATGTCTGCCAAGTGAACATTCTTGGTCAGTCAACCTGACTCTTACAAAGTGCCCTGGAGATCACTCTGCACGTTTGAATTGGGTTAGGAACCTCACCAGCTGCAATATCAGGAAATTCGGGGGCAGGTCAGTTAATGTTGGTAGGAAATAAGATACGTTGGGAGGGGGGCCAACTGAATCCTTACAAGGAGTTCAGTTATTCGGAACAAATGATGGTTGTGTTTAGGTAAGTGGAACACCTTCCAAAGACACATACTTTCTGCTCACTGCAAGCGTCAAAACGCATAATATATTCTGGCCAATGGAATAGTTGATGATTAGTACACTTGAATTCTGAGATTTTGATAAACTGGACCACGCTATTGCCACAAAGATTTGCAAATCTTTTCGAGGTATTGCCCCAAGTGGATTATGGATGCAGAGAAGCCCTGGAACGGATGGTCTGCCCTCAGAGTTTTACAAAGCATATGAGCCATCCCTTACACCTCTGCTACATAAAGTATACCAAGAGGCATACGAGAGGGGAGTACTGCCCGAAAGCATGAGGGAAACAATAGTGGTCCCGATCCTCAAGCCAAACAAGCCGGCAGATCTATGTGATTCCTACCGCCCATTGGCAATGTTAAACTATGATGCGAAAATCTTAACTACAATACTAGCCAAGCGACTGTCCAGAATAATAGGGGACATAATACACACCGACCAGAGCGGCTTCATACCAGGCCGAAATACATCAATGAATCTGTGCAGGCTACAACACATCATAGCGCAAACTAATGAAGACGGGAGCTCATATGCACTAATGTCCCTAGATGCCATAAAGGCGTTTGACTCCATCTATTGGGAGTGGCTCAAGGCCGTGCTCAAGGGATTCGGCTTCGGACCCGGGTTTATTAGATGGGTTTAGATACTATACACCAGACCAAGAGCTAGAGTGAAGTCCGGGAAATATGTATCAGAAGCCTGGGACATACAAAGAGGGACCAGACAACGCTGCCCGTTATCCCCAATGCTGTACATATCGGGGCTGGAACCTATAGCGATCTATTTTAGGAAGCAGTTCTTTGACGCTGGTATAAGGCTAGGAGGGGTAGACCACATCATCTCGCTTTACGCAGATGACGTCCTCATATATGTCAGAGATCCACAACTAAATGTGCCCACCATGCTAGAAGTCCTGGATAACTACTCCAAAGTATCCGGTATCCAATTCAGCAAGTCAAAATCCTGCATGTTCCCCCTGGCGGCCCTGAAAAGCGCAGACATAGGGGCACTTCCGATGGTAGGGATTAAATGGCAAACCACCACATTCAGATACTTAGGCATCCAGATAAGGCACATCCCCACACTAATGCATGAACACAACACAAAGGCAGCACTCCCGGCCCTGCGCAGGTCCATGAGCTTTTGGTCACAACTCCCCGTCAATGATGGGGAGGGCCTCAATAGTCAAAATGATTGTATTACCGCGATTCGTATATGGGTTCCAAAACGCACACTATTATATCAAAAAACCCTTTTTCCGACTGCTGGAGTCACTAATAAAGGAGTTCATATGGGGAGAAAACAGGCACAAAATAGCGCTGTCGAAACTAACCCTGCCGTACGCACAGGGCGGCATTCAGCTTCCTAATTTAGAAAAATATTACTTAGCAGCCCAATTTAGCTTTGTATCTAAATGGTTTTCTGACGAACCTACCGATGGAAATCCCCTGCTACAGACCATGAGTCTCCCGCTCCACCTGAAAAAACTGGTCTGGGTACCCTCCAAGCTGCTGGGAAGAGCACCCCACATAGTCAACCTGGGGAGGGACATATGGCGCAGAGCGAGAACACTCACTGCTTGCAGATCTATACATAACAGCCACCGACCTGAACCAAATCAGATCATGGAAAAGGGAGGGGGTGTACGCCTTGGGAGACCTATACGAGGAAGGCACCTTCAGAGAATTTGCCACGCTACAGGACAAATAAGGCATTCACCCAGGTCAGTTCCTCTGGTACCAGAAGGTCCGTGCCGCGGCACGAAGTAAATGGGAAACATGACCGGAAGAACCGGACACTGAATCACTATTAACCTTGCTATACAACATGGGAGAGGGATGCAGACCAATATCCCAAATATACAGACACCTGAGTGATATACCTAACCCCCGAAGCATGGAGATGAAAAGCAAATGGGAAATAGATATAGACAGAGAATTGACAGAGGGGGAGTGGAACAGAGCGCTCATATTTCCCAAAGAGGTGTCAAGAAACCACCGATTTCGGCAAATACAGATGAATGTACTGCATCGAACTTACCTAACTCCGAAACGGATAGCTAAATTTAGCAGACAAACGCAGTCAAACTGTACCTGGTGCACGAGGGAAGAAGCAGATCTAATCCATATGATGTGGGAATGCCCCAAAACGAAGACACTGTGGGAAAAAGTGAAACAGACATGCGAGAAAACAGGCATGACCAAATACAAATGGTCGCCGGAGGAGTGTTTGTTGGGAACCTAGCCCAGATTAGCCAAGTTAAAGCACACAGTCAGACTTATGGACATAGCGTGCATATTGGCCAAACGAACTATAGCCATGTCCTGGAAAAAAAACAGCTGGACCACAATATAAAGCATGGCAAGGAGAGACAGAACGATGGTTGCTGGCCGAGACTAAGGCCTGGAAAGAAAGTGTGGCCAGATCTACAGACGAGTCCAGCAGAGCCCTCGAGGCATGGAAAGAACTCACTAGGCACATGCTTCTCCCCACCGACGACAAGCCACCCTGAGCCAATTCCCGAAACGAACATACCTGCAAGTCAGGCAAGGAACCCAATGGGACCCAAAAGAGACACTATGAACCCCGGGAAAGCACCCCCCACGCCCCATGAGCAACCTGATCGACCTTTTCCATTCTCCCCTCCCCCCTGGTACGAGGGAAGCTGAAACATGCGAAAATATCAAGGAGACAGTTATTGTTGTTTGTTAAAGTTAAAAGTAAAATGTATTGCATTTGAGCACGACTAAGGCACAATGTGGAAGATATGTAACCGCTATTATTGAAAATGCCAATAAACAAATTTTAAAATAAATGGATGCAGAGAAGCAATTACAAATTCTAGAAAAACCAGTTGATGAGGAGAATGACGCATTTCAAGTCATTTACCATAATGCCAACCTGCGCACCATTGATGTGGTAGGTTTAATGAGTGAAATAGTCAAAGAAAAAAATCTTTCACTCCAACCAACTATTTTCAACCATTATTTTCTGTCTTTTAAGCTGGGATCATTATTTGATGTAGAAGCGTCATATTAACAGGAGATGGAATGCAAGTATTTATACCACAAAATGTCCAGTAATACCGGAAAGTAAAATGTTTTAGAGAACAGCAAATATTACATACATTACTCACTGTAATCTTATTTTTAATGCTTGTATCTGCTTAGATTCACATGCTGCGCATATAGCCCGACATCTAGTGGTAATCATGGAGTATTGAAACTTTTTTTTCGGAGATCGAAAAGGGATATTGCCCTGGGCGTGCCTGTAACACAATCCCTATTGTGACATGTAGTGTACCCATGATCCCCCAATGCATAGAGGCCCCCCGGTTGTTTATGTTCTGCCATGAGGGAGCCTAAAGAGAATGCGTGAGTGAGTACAGAAGAAAAGAAAGTGTAAGAAGCCTATGTTCGTTCCACTCCAAGAGGCGAGGAAAGGTGGGTGCATGTGAATCGAAGTAGATACAAGCACTAGAAATACAATTACGGAGTAACGCACGTCTTCTGATGCTTGTGAATCTGCTTAGAATCACATGTTGTGCATAGACTAGCGAGCAGTACCAGGAGATTTTGGCGAGATGTGTGAAGCAACAGTAGCAAACAGATGTCTTAGCACCGTCTGACTCACTTGAGAATCAGTCTTAGAATGTGTGTCTAAGAAGTAATGTTGAATGAAAGTGAATTCCAGGTAGCTGCCTTGCAAAAAGAGTGCAGAGGAATATTTACAATGAAAGCTATAGTAGGCCCTGTGCCTCGCATAGGATATGCTTTAGGCATAAAGGGTACATCTCTCTTAGCCAGACAGCAACACACTTTGATGCATTTAACAATCCATCTACAAATTGCTGACTTAGAGATCGGGTCCCCTTCTCTACCAGCGACAACAGAGAAAGAAGTTTCGTCTCATCAATGTAATACACCACCACTGCTTTCCTAACATCCAGTGTATGGAGGCTTTGTTCAGCTGAGTTAGTGGGATGTTGAAAGAAAGTTTGAAGTTCAATGGACTGGTTTACATGGAACTTGGAAATTAATTTAGCCGCAAAGTTTTGGTTTTGCTCAAAACCACTTTGTCTTTATGAATAGTAACAAATGGGTCTTTAACTGAGAGCACATGCAGTTCACCAACTCTCCTAATAGAAGTACAAGCCACCAGAAAAAGTCTTATAGGCGAAAGCCTTAAGACTATCGGTGTGCATTGGCTCAAAAGGAGGACCCATAAGTTTAGTAAGGACAACATTCAGGTCTAATCAAGGGAGTTGGATTAGAAAAAGGATGAAGTATTTTTACCGTTTCCATGAAAGCCTTGATTACAGGGACTTTCCACCAGGAAACCTTGCTTTGAGAGATGGTGTAAGCAGAAAGGGCAGCAAGGTGGACATCGAGTTAAAAACTAGTCCCGAGTCTCAGTGGTGAGTTAAAGGACTGTGTGTGGGGGTGAACAGTCAATTGGGTTGATGTTAGGAGTGCTGCACCAAATGACAAAGTGCTTCCACTTACTGGAATAACCGTGTTTGGTATTAGGTTTCCGTGCCCCCCTAAGGATGTCCATACACCTTTGAGGCAGCTGGTGATGCCCGAACTCTATGACTTCAGGAGCCATCCAAGTAGAGAGTTTGAGAGCATGGGTGTAGAGTGGTCCCTTGATCTTCGGACAGCATGGTGTAGGGGCAAACCAGCTTCACCGGAGGGCAAAGAGACATTCTCATCAGATGTGAGAACCACAGCTAACAAGCCTACGTTGGTGCCATCAGGATTATTATCATTATTATAATTCTTTATTTGTAATACGCTTAACAAGCATCTACAGAGGTTTATGTATGTAAATATTACAAATGTCTGCAACACATTACACTTCTACATATGCTTCATGGAAGTAACTCATTTCCTTGTACCGGCTTTACGTACCACATACACTGTTCCACGCTCGAACATGAAGATATATGTATGTAATGTTTTACAATGTTTTTGCCACATGCTTTCACCTTATGTATGCTTCATGTAACTAAGTAATTTCCTTGTAACAGTGCCTCGATGCCCCAGGGCTGTTTGCGCGCTTTATACTTTTATCAAAAAAAAAAAAGTGTAATTCATTAATCCCAGAGCTTTCTAAGCATGGACCCAAGGGATCATACCCGTGTTGCTCCGTGTCGTATTGCTTCCAAGGCAAGCGCGTTGCCCCTGAGCTATCCTCCTTAGGTTTTTAGATTTAGTGTAACTTGTTCCTGGTGCATCTTGGGAATTATCCTGTTGAGGAGAGTAACTGGGGTAAAAGGATTGCAAATCTCCCGACTGTGATCTAGAGACCGCTCCCCTTGGAAATCTTTTGGGGATATCTGGAGGTGTAATCTGGGCATTGTGTGTTCTACAGTGTTGCAAGAGGTTGATGTCTGGATGTCCCCTTTCTGCAAAGACGTACAAAATGTGTTTGTGCAAGTGCCACTTGTGTTGTACAGATAGCTGCATGTCTCTGCTGAGCAAGTCTGCCAGATGATTGTGTTCCCCTGGAACGTGTTGTGACAGGAACATCATAATGTGTTTGGGTTTCCATTTCCAAATGCTGTGAGACAGTTTAGACAGCCCTGGAGAGTGAGTGCCCTGCTTGCTCAAGTGATACATGGTCGTGGTGCTGTCTGTAAGTACTAGAACGGTTTTCCCCTCCAGTTGTGTCTGAAAGGTTTTCAGAGCTTTGAATAGAGCAAGTAGCTCCAACAGGTTGATATGTTTGACGATACTGATTGTGACCACATGCCGTGCACTGTCTGGTGTCGAAGGTGAGAACCCCAAGCTGACAGGGATGCATCTGTGCTGGGAGTATATATACAAAAAAGAGTGCCACTATGTAGCAGCAGTGGTCTGACCCAGGAGTGACACACCAGGGGGGTCAAAAATCATCTGTAGATTACAACGAAACAAAGTCCTGGTGTATCAGAGGGTTGGCCCGTGTAAGATATAAATGAATTATAATTGCTTATCTGGTCCAAAACCTGTATAACTAATGTAATTTATACATATTACATGCGGAAGAAGTGGAAGTCATTCCTTCACAAATGAGGCATAAGCATTATGGAAAATGCAAAGTATAAGCTTTATGTTAAAAAAACCAAGAATAGCATACATGGTGAAATCTAACATGTACAAACATAAAAAATCAGTGATATAAATAGTACATACAATTATTTGGTGTAGAAGAATGAGAACACTTAGTGGGGAACATTAACATAAATTTGTTCTTCGTCACTTTTAGGTTACACATAAAATCCTAACAAAAAAATTTTTTTTTTTTTTTTTCTAGAGTTGAAGAGACAATTTTGGTACTGATAAACTGTATTCTTACTAGTTGATCAAAAGGAAAACAAATGCCCCTTATTGTTGTGCAATTATAGTAAAACAAATGAATTAGTTATTTTTGTGTCCCAAAATCAAAAAGGTTATTATATATTGGGATTGGGTCTGCCTACGCATCAGGGGGATGAAGTAAGGAGACTGATTGGCCTAAAAGGAGCTTTGTGAAAAAAATGTTTTCTTTGTCCTTCGGTTGGTGGTTGTCAATGAAGAAAGATCCTAGATGGCACAGTGTTGTGATGGATCTTGTATCCCCTCTGGTTAACAATGCGTTTCGGCGGTACAGACTTCAAAAGAATAATGATCTACGTCTCTGGTGAGAATACTCCACCTTCATCAGGGCAATAGATAGCAGGACCCTGTAATTGTGAAAAAAGGAGGAGAACCAGAAAAAATGAAGAGAAAAGAACCGGATGTAAAAGTATTATGCAAAGTTGTAGGAACAAATGGAGGGTAACAATTTATGCATCACAAATCCGCATGCAAGCTAGAGTATCATGCTAGAATAAGGGCAGAACAAAAGACATTAGTCTTGTCTGCCTTGTGTCTCACGCTACCAAGTCTAAATGTTTATAAAGGTTGGGCGTCCTCAGACAATGCTGATGGACTAACCTCTCTTGAAAACATAACTAGATAATGGTATTGGGTCCCCTACGGTAATGCAGTGCAAGGGTCTCCGTACAGATCTGTCGGTCCGGCGGCCCGCACGGGAGGGAAGGAGAGGAGGAGGGGAGGGGAGAGGAAAAACGAGAGAGAGGAGGAGAGAGAGAGAGGGAGACCGGACATGGCAAAACAGGCACTCACCGTCAGAACTTCGATCAAAAAAGAGTAATTCTGGGTAATTCTGGAAGGTTGTTGTTATGGTAAGGTGTGTCTCTGTAGAACAAATAAGAAAAGGTATTTTATATATATTGAATCCCTACATTTCCCGGGATATAGAAAAAAGGAAAAGCATCAGACCTACTCTAAATTAATAGGTGTAGTCCTGCCCTGGGGGACATGGAAGGTACGTAAAGGATTACCTGCAAGGAAGTCTTGTCAAGGCAATCTGTCGTTAGAAAGGCAGAAGGTCTGGGGGAGCAGAACCCGGAACAACAAATGTCTGCCTGGGAGCACCCCCTCGCGGTACTTCTTGAGTCGGTGGATCCCTTGGCGCGTGACTGTGTTGGAGGGCGAGACCATGAACCATAGGAGGAAATGAGATATCAAAACTTTTTGAATAAATGAGGCCAAAAATAGAAAAAGCATAATAGGGCCCACGTTGTTACCTATGCTGGGTAGACAGGATGTGTCAGGTCTGGTTGTCTTGACATGAAGTTGGAGTTGGCCGAGTCGTCCCTGCACGTCAAGCCTCGTAGGCGCCGGCAGCTCGAATGCTGGCTGTAGGTGGAAAGTAGAGGCTAGGTTGTGGTTGTCTGGGCAACCGGACTGAGCGTCAGGCTTCGACGGGGAGGGGAAATAGCCTCCATGAAGTATGCTAGCCAATGGGAAGACAAGCCTGGTCAAGTGATGAAAGGTGTGTGCACTGTGTCCGACCAATGGTAAGGTCGGAAGTCGGGAGGAGTGTCGTGTGGCTGGGCCGGCGCTGGTTGTGAAAATTGCTTGCAGCCCGGGAAACAAGTGATGGAATGTTTGTTCCAGTAGTCTGCAGGCTCCATGCGCAGCAGAGAAGGATTCTTGGCCCGTGTGTAGAGAACCTGGGCCTGCGGGAGGCGTGAGTAAAAAGGATAGAGAGCCGCTGTGGCTAGAGAACTGTTGTATAGTGGGGTCCGTGCGTACATAGAGGACAAATGTCTGAGCCCGGGAATCCAAGTTTAGGAGTTGAAGGGAATGCGTGACGTGGGCGCATAGGTTAATTCTACTCAGATGAGTATAGCGTCAGAGGGAAAAGGGTTGTAGACTCTGAGTCTGAGAGTCAAAGGAGATGCAAGCAAGGAGGAGTGGGAGTGCATCTCGAAAGGTGATTAGAATGGATACGAAGCTGTGGTTAGGCCTGGGGGGTCTAGTATTGAAAAGTAGACAGGGCAATAGAAATGGAATGTTAAATGTTTAAAAGGGAGATTGTTCATTGAGTCCGTGTTCCAAGGAGTCCAATCTGTAAATCCATCTCTTTTCAAGTTCCAGTAACCTTGTCTGTATGTTCTGACCAGAGTTTATCCGGTCCAGAACCCACCAAAGAATGTCATCGGGTGTGTGGTGGTTGTCCAAAAAATGAGAGACTAGTGGAGATGTGATGTTCTTGCACCGGATTCTCGAGCGATGCTCAGAGATTCGGGTACCCACGCTCCGTGTGGTTTGTCCAACATATCGAAGCCCACAAGGGCATTCGATGCAATATATTGCTTGATTAGTCTTGCAGTTGGTCAGATTATTCAGGACCCATTGTCTGGTGCCAATCATGAATGTTCGTAGTTTTCTGGTGAATTTACATACTGTGCATGACCCACAGGGATAGTGTCCAGTCACTTTACGTAAATTCCAAAGACCTGTTCGTGGTACAGTTTTGGTAAAGGATGAGTGAACCACATACTCCCTGATGTTCTTCGCTCTTTTAAAGGCGAATCTGGGTATGGGTTCATCGACTAATTGTAGTCTAACAATTGGCCAATATTTTCTAATGACTTTTTTAAAATCAAAAGTATTTGGCCCGTGGGTGATTACACATGTAAGTCTTTCATTTTCGGGTATGTTTCGTTCTGGTCTTGGTGTTAAAAGACTGTCCCTATTTGTGAATCTGGCTCTCTTGATGGCAACATTGATCAATCTTTTGGGGTAGCCACGTGAGTGTAACCTCGTGCCGAGTGTTTCGGCATTGGCATAGAAGTCCTCCAAATTGGTGCAGTTCCTTCTAATTCGCAGGAACTGTCCGTATGGAAGATTCTGTTTGATATGAAGCGGGTGATCGCTCTGGTAGTGCAGAAGTGTGTTGCGGTCAGTGGATTTCCTGAAGAGATTACAGGTGAGTTTATCATTGAAACTTGAAATTTCAAGGTCCAAGAAGTGTATTTTAGTCGTGCTATACTCCATAGTAAATTGTATATTGCTGTTGCAGGTATTGAGCCATGTCAAGAACTGTTGGAGTAATATAGCATCCCCTGTCCAGATAAAGATAATGTCGTCAATATATCGGTGCCAGTGGGAGATATTAGCTTCCCATTGGTTGATCCGGTTATAGACGTACTGGTCCTCAAAAGTAGCCATAAATAAAATGGCTAGGCTTGGTGCAAAGGTTGCACCCATTGCCGTGCCTTTTGTCTGAAGGAAAAATTGATTGTCAAAAGTGAGAAAATTCTTATTCAGGGCAAAAGTTAATAATTCAATAATGAACTCTGACGGTACATGGTAGACTCCTAGTTCTGCATTTACCCTAGTTAGATGTTCATATATGCAATCAATGGCTGCGTCTTGGGGTATGGACGTGTATAGAGCCTTAATATCCATAGTCACCAGAAGTTGTTGTGAGCTGGTGAATGGTAAGTTTTCAAAAACCTGGATAGTGTGCATAGTATCTCTCAGGTATGATCTGGTCTTGTTGCTCAGTGGTTTGAGAAAATAGTCGACGAACTGCCCCAGAGGTTCCAAAATGGAACCACACCCTGAAACGATGGGTCTCCCCGGTGGCTTTTGTAAATTTTTGTGAATTTTGGGGAGAGCATAAAGACATGGTATACGGTTAGATGATGTGGTAAGGAACTTGGCTTCTTTTTCAGTTATCCAGTTCCTGTCTTGGGCAAAGGAAGTCATTTCAGAGATTTCAATTTTCATGTCTGCAGACGGGTCCTTCTTAAGTGGACGGTAACTAGTATCATTTAATAGGGTCATGATCATATTGGTATATTGCTCAGTTGTCATGAGAACGATACCGCCACCTTTGTCGGCAGGTTTAATAATCATCTCCCTGTTCTTTGATAGATCTTTTAGGGCTTTTTTCTCACCCTTAGTTAGATTGTGTTGGAGTGTATGTTTTTTCTTTTTCTTCAACTGACTAATGTCTTTCAGGACACATTTCTCGAATGTTAGAAGGTCATCCGGTGTTTGGCTATCTGTAGGTGTGAATGATGACTGAGGATGTAGACCTGTGTCCGGATCTAATTCTTGCTCAATGTGGTCCTGGAAGAAAACCCGGAGTCTTAATTTCCGAAAAAACTGACGGATTTCTATTTCTGTTTTATACCAATCAGTATCATTAGTCGGCACAAAAGAAAGGCCTTTAGCAAGAAGGGAAGTTTGACACGTAGTTAGATGGAAGTTGCCCAGATTGTAAATTGGTAATTGGTTGGTGTCAAGAGTTTGATCTACCGTCGACGCCTTCTCGGTCGTCTCCGTATTCCTTGGTACGGTGTGTTCCAAGGTGGGGGACCCCATCCTCCTCCTTGTCCTCCTCTGCCTAAAAAAGGGAAAGGTGGTGGATATGGGCCCGGATATTGAGGTGGACCAAGGTTATATGGTTGAAAGGGTGGGAAGTTCTGATGTGAGCTTCCACTGGAGGAACCAGAGCTACTAGAGCCCGAAAAGGTGACTCTGCCTCTTCTCCCTCCTGGTGGGGGCTGAGATCCTCCTCCTTGCTTTCTAAGAGAATCAATATACCCTTCCGCCGTATATGGGTAGATAATTTCAATCTTGAAATCTTTGATGTCTTTATTCAATTTATTAGTTTTTTTGGTCAGTGTGTTGACCTTAAACTGTTCAAATTGCTTGTTGATGTTAGCAAGTTGAGCCTCTACTTCAATGAGTAGAGTGTTATTCTTAAATTTCGTTATTTCTGTGTCTAGAGTTCTTTGTAAGTTGGTACTGATCCGTTGAACAGTAGTGATAGTTAACACCATAAGATCGCGACTGCACTTGGTAGCAATCTGACTGAAACTCGTGGTGTATTCCTTGTCTTCTAGGAATAATCTTGGTTCGTTCCGTACCATCAAACCATTCGGTATGATGTTATTTTTCAAATATTCCCTGCTTGCTCAAGTGATACATGGCCGTGGTGCTGTCTGTAAGTACTAGAACGGTTTTCCCCTCCAGTTGTGTCTGAAAGGTTTTCAGAGCTTTGAATAGAGCAAGTAGCTCCAACAGGTTGATATGTTTGTTCGATACTGATTGTGACCACATGCCGTGCACTGTCTGGTGTCGAAGGTGAGAACCCCAAGCTGACAGGGATGCATCTGTGCTGGGAGTGGCTTACACTGAGGGGGTGGTGAAGGATTTGCCCTTTAGAAGGTTGACCTTTGTCCACCACTGCAGGGACAGAATACGGGTTTTCCAGACAACCACTAGATCTTCCTACTGACCGCTTGCCTAACACATTGACTCGAGACCCACTCCTGCATAGACCGCATGCACAAATGGACGTGTGGAACCAGTAAAATGCAGGATGCCATGGCTTTCCGAATGGTTATTTGACTGGTTACATATTGGGGGATCTGGAACAAAATGTTTTGGACCCTCTCGGAGGGGGAAGACAAGCCTGTCTTCTGTTCGAATCAGTGCCCCCAGAAAATGTTTCACTTGGCTGGGGGCCAGGCTATTTCTCGTTGATAGAGAACCCTAGTTGGAACAGAAGATATAGTCTTTTGGGTGTTCTCCAGACACGTTTGATGTATTTCTCCAGTTATGAGCCAGTCCAGATAAGGGTATACCGGCACAGACAGACTGTGCAGGTGAGCTGACACCACTACCAGTACCTTGGTAAAAACCCTTCGGGTTGAGGCAATGCCAAAGCAGAACACTTTGAATTGATAGTGAGTGTTCTCCATCTTGAACCTTATTTTTGAACCTTAGGTATTTCCTGTGTGGTGGAAATATTGAAATATGAGGTATACATCTTTCATATCCAAGGTGGCCATATAATCCATGTGCTTCAGCAAAGGAAACACCTTCTGCAGAGTTGTCATCCAGAACTTTTGAAACTTGACATACTTGTTTGAAGAGTGCAGGTCTAATACAGGGCACATGGTTAGACCCTTTTTGGGTACAAGAAAGTATATTGGATAAATACCCACGTTTACCTGATGTGGGACGAGTTTGATCACTCCCTTTTGCAGCATGGCCTCCGCTGCGTCTTCAAGGATGAGGAGATGGTCTGGAGACAGCCGTCTGTTCTTTCGTGGGTGGTATCGAGGTGTTTGAAGAAACTCGATGCAATAACCGTCGCCTACAGTATTGAACAACCACTGGTCTGAGGTGATCCCCCTACGATGCATGGGTGAACCATGATATCTGACCTCCTCCTGTAGAGGCCTGAGAGGGGACCCAAATCGTAAAATTTGCTGGCAGGGTCAAGGGGGCCTCTGGCTGCTGCATTTCTACCCTTTCCTTTCCCACGCCGAAACCCTTACTGTTGAGGGGTTTGAGAAGCGCTGGATGTTCCTTGGCCAGAACACCAGTGATCTGCTTGGACCATAGGAACTCTGTGCTGTGCGGGAGAAGGATTGCCTACGAAAGGAGTGGAATGCATTAAATACCTCACGTTGCCCATTTGGTCTGCCAGAGATTTGGTTGAGAGATTTTAATGTCTTGTGCGCTTTGTCGTCTGTGACCGAATCATGAAGCAAGAAACACACAGACAACAGATTCACAGTTCAAAATCAAATGGTTTATTAAATCAAATGTCAGGATGGTTGAAGGAGTAACTTGCCCTATGCTAATGTTCATGTTCGTTCCATAAAAGTCTCGAAATTACCTTTCGCAAGTTCAAAATAGTTCCACAAATCCTTGAGGTTTGCTTCCCCAAGTTGAAGGCAACACAGCTCAAGAAAAGGGGTCTTGAGGCTCCATCCTTAAGACAACATTTGCAGTTCAGGGTTCCCTGCCCCAAGACTTCAACGTAGCAACTTGCACTTGTTTCAGTCTCTCAACACAACTCCAGGTCAACTGGACCCTCCCTCCTAGATAGCATCAACAGTTCCCTTACATTGCTCCTTCTTGGGTTGTTTCACAATGTCCCTGGCCTTCACAATTTTGGGGCTACCTGGTCTAGGCACAGTTGTCAGACCACACGGTCCAACCAAAACAGGTCCCGCAACCAGGAACCCTAGGTTTTTCAGCCCACATGTTCTTCTGCATTTGCCCCTGTTTACAGATTCACATTCATTTAGCTTCTTCTTGGCCTCTTGGCTTTATGTGCAGGTTCACACTCTCCTGGCTTCTCCTGGTTAGCCAATTGGCTTTGCCATAAAGTGTTACACACCTCATGCCAGTCTTAGGCCTTACTGCACTGTATCCGTTCATAAAGTTCACTCTGTTGTGGTCTTTATTCCCCATCTTTCAGTCAAGCTCTTGATATGTGCGCTCTTCTTTCGTAGATTACTTTCAGATGGGCACTCTGCCATTTAACTTCCAGCAGGTAATAGCTTTGCTTGCAAAGTTTCATTCAGTTCAGTATTCAATTTAATTCATACTGCACTTCGTTATTTATGCGTAGCCCATAGGAGCACCCCAGTTCGAATGCCATTTCCTTGCTATCACCGGTCCTTGGCGTTCCTCTCCGGCAGCCTCGCTGGCCGGTCACTGCGAGCCCCGCTCATTCTCCTGGTGCTTCCTTCACACGCTGGCAGCTCTGCTCCTCTTCCACAGACGCGGACAGAGTCCTGTCTTCTTTCTTCCTTGTCCACAGCTCCAGCTGCTCTCTCCTGACCATGGAGGCTCCCACTCCTGTGGAAGTCTAACGGGTCAACATGCCCTGGGCTCCACAGGTCCAATGGGACGTCTGCCGGCGTCCCGATTCCTCTCAGGCCCCACCACGGCTGCCTCCTCACACACAGGGTCCCCTGCTGGTCTCTCCCACACAGGCCTCCCTGTTGATTGTCCTCTTGCTGCTCTCTGACTCTCCTCTTATACGCATGCAACCACTTGACAGGTTGCAGGTGTAACTGCTCAATTGGATTTGCCCGACTGTAGTTAGAGGGACATGCCTGACCATCACAGTACTTGCAGGCATCTTCCTCGTTCTTGTACTAGAGTGGTGAAAGGAGTTACTAGTGTTCATTACTTCTAGTCGCCTCTTCCTTGTTCTGGTACTGTCATAGATAAAGTGCAGTAAAATGAGAGATTTTTTACAATAAGGTTAGGTTGGTTTTCAAAAAGGAGAGGGCAATACCATGTCTCGCCTGTGGGTACCCCCACTCCCAATCCCCAAGGACCCTCCACCCAGATGTTCCTCCCTCGCTTCTCCACCCCCAGGGTCAGGATCTACTAGTGATGTCCCTTCTTTGGCTACCTGAAAGGAGGAAGTTGGGGAGAAGGAAGTGAGAACACCCTCCAGTTTCTCACACATCTCAAGTGCGTTGTCCACTGCTTTGCCAAAGAGAGCCCACCACATCACCACCTTCAGCATTGAAGCAGCTTTGCTATCTACGCCTCCTGTTGCCCCAGCTACCCTTACCAGAAACAAAAAGAACATAACCTCAGAAAAGCTACTCCCCCTCATCCTTCCCCACCCTTAATAACGCCACTGACACTTGCTCAGACCCTACTAGCTTAGCCAACGTTTATAACCAGTCAGTGCTTACAGCCATAAATTCTATCGCCCCGCTCAAACTTAGGAGACCTAAACATGCGCACCTCAACTCGTGGTTCACACCTCAGCTTGGAGTGTTGCGCAAAGAGAAACGCAGTGCAGAGTCACGCTGGAAAAGTCACCCTTCTGACACCCACAGGACAATCTCCTCTTAGCCACTTTTAACTACAAAGAAGCTTTACTGCAGGCTAAACAAAGACTCTTACAACAACCACATTGTGTTGGCACAATCAAATACCAAGGAATTATTTAAAATTCTCAAGGAACTTGAGACACCTGCAGCCCCCCCTGACTCCTGCCCTAAAGATAGTAACTGGTGTACGAATATACAGTCAGCACTCTTGGGAAAACGTGCCACCCTCCACACTAAAATTAGAGACAAACAAAAGTCCTTACAGTCTGACCAACCTTTGATCACGCCCACACCTAGCACCCACTAACCCAACTCGACTTTCAAACCATTCACCTTCTCACCTCTCACCATCCTTGAAGTAGAAGAAATCATAAACAACCTTAAACCGTCCAACTGCCAAGGTGACCACTGCCCGGCACCCATCCTCAAGGAAACTTCTTACGACCTTGCCCCTTACATCACAGCCTTTATAAATGCCTCCTTCAAAACGGGTATGGTCCCTGACAACCTCAAGGATGCCTGGGTAATACCACTACTCAAAAAACCATCCCTCGACCCTAACATTCCAACCAACTTTAGACTGATTCCTGCTCAAGATTCTTGATCGAGCAGCTTACCTGCACATCCAAGACTACCTTGAGTCCAACAAACTTCTGGGGCTAAGACAATCAGGCTTCCGCCCTAAACACGTCACCGAAACAGCTCCGGTTGACCTGAAAACTCAGATGAGACACTAAATGACAAGGGGAAGTTGGCGCTATTCCTCCTCCTTGACTTCTCCGCAGCATTCGATCTGGTCAACCACTAAATACTCTGCCAACATCTTAAATCTGCGGCCTACTTCTCTGACTCTAATGCCTGGATCCACTCCTTCCTTAGCAACAGATCTATGCGTGTCTTCTCACCTTCAGCATCGGCAGACCCCTCTCCCATTCAATGTGGCGTCCCTCAAGGATTTTGCATATCGCCCACACTGTACAATGTATTCACCAAGCCTCTGTTTGATGTGCTCGACTATCTGGGTGTCTCCTACACCAACTACGCGGATGACACCCAGATACTCATTCCCATCACTGGTGATTACACAGCCGATACCAAATCCTTGAACGATGTCTACCTGGTCATTCAGGCCTGGATGGCACAACACAAACTCTGCCTTAACGACGATAAGACGGAGCTCTTACTACTAGGATCTACTTATCGTCTCAACAAATTAGAACAAGCCCACAAGTCATTCATCATTGACGGTAACGTCATCAAGGTTTATAAAGATACCAAATCTTTAGGTGTCTACCTGGACTCCACCCTCTCCCTGAACAGACAAACCAGTGCAGTAAGGTCGGTATCGGCCTATACATGTAAACTTATCATGGCCTGCAGACCCTTTCTGGACCCTCATAACTTGGCCAGAACACTCGTCATGTCCAAAATCGACTACTGCAGTGCCCTCTACCTAGGGACCAGTCAGTCCAACCTCAAACTGCCAACTATCCAAAATAATGCCATAAGGGCAGCCCTTAATATCCCCAGACTGTCCCATATCTCCATCACTAGATCTGATTTACGTTGGCTCCCGGTAAAACAAAGAATTGCCTTGAAAACACTAGCCTTGACTAACAAATGCCTGAACAACAATGCCCCACCTTATCTCTCCTCGCGTCAGAACCCATAAGGCTCCTCACGTCAGCTTTGCTTCCTATCTGTAATATAACTCAGCTGTGTATATGTAAATGTGTACCTTGTGTATAACTTGTAAACTTGTAAATTGGTATTCTATGTATATTGTGACTGCAACTTGTATCTAAGATTATGCGGCCGGTTGCCCATGGGCCTGGCTGCGCTTTACAAATAAACTAAACTTCAAACTCAATGGATTGTTTGATGAGGGAGGCCTGCGTCTGGGGTTTAAACCCATTCTGCACACACCCTGCCTGCCCTCTCTGCAAGCGTCAGGTGTGTTTTTCAAGATGTTTTGTGTGACCAGACATCTTCGTGCACAGTTGCAGGTGGCTGCGATTTAGTTGATTCAGGAACATTTTGGAGACCCTCCTGTATCAGGCCCCATTTGATGTGAGTAACTGCCAAGCAGAGTAGTATTGTTTATGATGCAGGTAGTGTAGGCCTCAGGAGATGGAATGCGCTTGCCCAGGGCATAGAGCTTCTTACAGCCTTTATCCGGGGGAGACTGGTCAAGACAGGGGAACGCCTGCACGTTTTCTGGTAGTGGCGACCACCAGGGAGTCCTAGATGGAGTATCCCTGAATATAAAGTGGATCAAAGGGCACAGGATGAAAAATGTTCTCAATGCCCAAATTCACTGCCCGAGTACTGGAGGGCGTAAGCAAGGAGGGGGCAATATGTTTCTAAATGGAGTTAAGAAATGGGATAGCCTGAATGAGTGGAACTTTTTCATTGAGGATTATCTTCCACAAAGTTGCAGTCGGGCACCGCCTCCCGAGTGACCATTTTAAAATGGTCTGCTGCTTTCCGAAGAATATTATTGAAAAGCAGCTGTCATCAATAGGGGAAGCCTCCCTGTGTTGGGAGACAGGAGGGGCGTCCAAAAAGATATTATCAGCCTCAGCCTCATGATCAGAGGTAAAAGGCCAATTCCCCTGGTCATCTGTAGTAAGCCAAGCATCTTGGTCATGATAAATAGGGTCATGGGAGTCATCTTCACGATCCGGAACATAGAAGAAGTCATCACCCTGGTCATAATGATCATCTTGAAAAATGTCTTCAGAGGGAGCAGGCATCCTTAGTCTAGGAAAAGCAGGGTGAGCCACAGGGCATTGGAGCCTGGAAGGGTTTATAGTGAAAAAACCGAATTACAAAATATCGAAAACAAAAATCTCGAATTTTTTTTTAATACGTTTTTATTTCGAAATGGGGGGGTTCCCCCCCAACCCCCCTTTTTTATTTTTTTTTTATTTTACCCTTTTTTTATACTTACCTGAACCCACAAATACATATAAATAAATAAATAAATAAATAAATAGAGATTTTTTTTTCGAGATTTTGGATTCGATATTTTTGTGATTCAATATTTTGTTTTCGGTTTTTTGACCGACCACCGCCTGGAAGACTTGCAGGGACTAGGATCCACCTCAAACAAATGGTACTTTATCAAATTTATCTGAAAACCCAATAAAATCAGATAACTTATACATGCCCTGTTAAAATCTTTCCCTAATCCTGTAAGAAGTGGCTGGGGTGGAAGTGGAAAAGCTAACTTAGCCCAAGCAGGGCCTTTGGTCCCTGTAGGGAATGAGACAGGAAAGGAGGCCTGTGTATAGCCTGAGGGCAAAGCAGAGGGTTTCTGGGGACCAGAAGCATGTGAAACAGCCTTAGAATGCTTTCAATTTTGAGTTTTTCTAAAAGGAACTTCTTTCGGCGCGTCTTTCGATGCATCAGAAACAGCCGTCAAAACTTTAGGGGAGGCACCCTGGGAAACTGAAGACGTGGCACCATACGCCAACTGAGACGGAGGAGGTGCGTCGGGCCATGAACCCTCAGGTTCACCAGGCCCCGCTTAAACAGTCAACGGACATGCGGGTGCCAGAGGCTTTTTCGATGATACCACTGACTAAGCCTGAGGGCTTGTGTGTTTAGCCTCGGAGTGAGAATGTGTGCCCTTGTCGCAGGCAGTGGTTCCCCATAGCAGCGCGTTTGGAATAGCTAGTGAGGCTGGGGACAGGCACGTGGTAGTCAGCCCGACTACACAACAATGCCTTCGGCCTCTGAACTGGAGCTGTGGCTGCTAAAGGAATCCTTCTCCGAGGCAATGACACTGTTGAGAGAATGGAACTTGGCCTGCATGGCATAGGCCGCCCACCGCTTTGTGCGCTTTTCTTAAAGCGGTTTGTGCCTAAAGAGTCGACAGGCTTTGCAATGCTGCTCGTCGTGGTCATGAGGTAAACAGTTGTTCACTCCCGATGAGTGTCCTTCCACTGAAACTTCCAGTTACAGAAAGGGTAGCATTTATATGGCGTTCTTTCCATTGTAAAGTGTACAAGGAACAGCCAAACAGGTGAAGGAAGAGGGGGGAAAAGCAAAAAAAGGCATTCTGAAAAGAGAAATGGTGAGAACAAGAGCCCCACTCTCCCTACTGAAAGGCAAAAACCGAATGCAAAGGCCGGCAGTAGCCGTCGGAAAGTCAAAGATTCACAGGGCAGCAAACAAACAATCGAAGAATCCATCAAATGATGCGTCGAAGACGCATGGAACAGCAATAATTATTGTTAACACGAGGCCCGCATGAAAGCGACCGAAAAGAATGGCAGACTTTGACACATGAGGGATCATGGGCACACTATAAGTCACGATAGGGATAGTGTTGCGGGCACACCCAAGTTGACGTCCATTTTCGATCTTTGAAACAAAATATGTAATACTCTGCGATTAGCACTATGTGTCAGACTGTACGCGCAGCATGTGATTCTAAGCAGATTCACAAGCATCAGAAACAGATATATGTCAATATGATAGATATAGAAGAAGAGATTGCCACCCGGATAACTATTGAAATGTAGATTGTAGTGAGGGTTTAATGAAGCTCAGTCCTTGTTGACCCTCTTCCGATGAAACCTTTTGTTAATGGGTGAG
Organism: Ambystoma mexicanum; assembly: GCF_040938575.1. Taxonomy (NCBI): domain Eukaryota; kingdom Metazoa; phylum Chordata; class Amphibia; order Caudata; family Ambystomatidae; genus Ambystoma; species Ambystoma mexicanum. Next base: position 915,561,954 of record NC_090926.1, on the reverse strand, counting down.
TAACAACTTGACTATGTGTTGAAATTATATTGAATTTATTCTGCTCATTTGATTTCACTATGTTTTTTGTCCATTTCTAGTTTCATTTTCCACTACTGTAACTGTTCTTGACATCACCTTGATTTAAAGAGCAGCAGGTGCATGACTCTACTTACCAAACACATCAAGCCACAATGTCACTAAACGAGATATGATATGACAATTATAACGCACCTATACATAAGTGTTTCAAGGCGCGACGCGGCAAGGGAGGGGAAACAGAGGGAAGACAGACAACGATCCTACTAGGCCAGGTGTCAATCAGATCGTGCAAGTGCATGGGAAAGGGGAGGGGGAAGTGCAGTACATGTAATAAAGAATAATAAACAATAAGTAACGTACGGCCAGCTGGTGGCAAGTGCAAAGGTAGTGCAGACATCAGGTGTTAAGTGCTGGAACTGTAGGGATACAGAAACAGTCCTCAAGTGCGGGGGTTGCCAGGAAGGCAGTGCAGGTGTATGACTGGCCTGGGGGGGGGGAGCCTGGGCCGGAGATCAGGGGGAGGCCAGGTACCCAGTGCAGTTTCAGTATCGGCCAGGAAGTCAGCAGGGGAGTGGAGAAAAAAAAAGCAGAAGCAAATAGAAAGGTTTTGAGGTGCTTCCGAAACCGGAGAAGATTCTTCTCAAGTTTCAGGGAGGCTGTTCCAGAGGGAGGCCCCAGCCGAGTAAAGCGATCTACCTCCAACTTGTTGCTTGGAGAAGCGACTGACCCTGAGGGAGTTGGAGGCAGATGAGCAAAGAGCTCGAGAATGAAGATATTTTGGAAGAGAGAGTTTAAGGTATGAGGCCCCAGAAGGCCTCGTGGACAATGCAGAGGGTTTTGAACTTAATCCTCAGAGCCACGGGGCGCCAGGGCAGAGATTTTAGTCCTGGAGGGATACAATACGAAGATATCCCTGAACTCACCACAAATATACTAAAATATCCCGAGGAAAACATTAATATGTGCGATTCACTCTAAACCAAATTCTTGTTAAAAAAATGTGATGTTATCTTTATGAAAATAACTAGCGCCAGGTATCCCTGAAACAAAATAAATGAAGGTGCAATATAGAGCCAAGGTAGGAAGCAGCCCTACCCGAACTACTAGGCCAGGTCCCCTCTGCACGGAAACACAAGCACCCCCAGACATGTTTCGGCCTTGTTGGGCCTCTCAGTGAGGTGCAGCTTGGTTCCCTATGGCGCAGCGAGCAAGGGACCCACGTCTGGGCATACCCTCTCTCACATAGGGAGACAAACTGAAACCAAAAAAGTGATGGGTGGAAGGTTTAGAATTAATCTGGACCACTGGCTCCAAAACAAATTCTTGTTTAAAAAAATGTGATGTTATCTTTATGAAAATAACTAACGCCAGGTATCCCTGAAACAAAATAAATGAAGGTGCAATATTGAGCCAAGGCGTAATCGATGACCGAGAACTTTACAAACCGTGTTACGATTCAATATAATACAATGTTCAAGCCACTCGTGCAGTTTAACCTATTGCCTCCTTCGTCGCTGCTTGAATCAGCAGTGCTAATGATAGCAGAACCTTAAGAGTAAAGTTACTTCCAGCAGCCTATTCCATCTATGCTTTTATATTCTAAAACACCCTTACAGTAAATATGTAAATACAAGTTCTATTATTTCAACAAACAAAAGTAATGAACGCCAAATCCCTGCATGCAATCAGAACCAGTAAGTCACCCAGTGCGATATACATATATAGTTCTCTAAATATATGATTTTGCTATAAGGTAGAAGTTCCCTGAAAGTGAATGAATAACGAAAAACGCTCCAAGTGGCAAGAAACGTAATTGACATTTAGCTCCTCCCACCCCGGAGTCACGTGGGTGTTTATAGTTCCGTTGTGCCCTCCCGAATTGGTGACGCACGCTCTCTCACGACTCACGTGCTCTTGGGATGCTGCAATAGATAGCCCTGCACCGGCTTGCCTACACACTGACACACACTGCAAACTGGAAGGAACCTGTTCTACCCGGACAGGGAGACGGCGTCCACGCGCGCCTCCGGGGATTGCGCTGAACGTACACGAGATTGCGCTGCACGTTCACGACACAGGGGGAGTGAGACATGCGTTTTGGAGGACAGAAACACGTCACGTGCACGTTGGAGGAAGCGAGACAAGGGCTTCCGGGATGGTGGGGGTCTACATTGTACGAGCATCAAAACATATCAACCCCACCTGCCCCGTCCACATGTGACTGCTTGTCTTTGCCAATCACACACTCGATGGTTTGACCACCTTCATTAAGGACTACGCTGCAGCTGATAGTCAAGTGCTCAGTCACGTCATTAAGGACTACGCTGCAGCTGATAGCCAAGTGCTCAGTCACGAAAATGGTAACAATTGTCAGAAAAGCACTGGCAGCCAAGATGGATCTACAGGTCCCTATGCTTTTCTACGTGTATGTTGTATGCAGGCCCGGCTCAAGATGTGTGGGGGCTCATTTCAACATGATGGTTGCTATTTTTTTTTTTTTTTTTTTTTATTATTTTTATTGGCATAAATGCCTTTAAAAAAGGAGAACAGATATTTGCAATGCAGTCTATTCCCTCTTCTCTCCTCGAATGACCAGGTGGCTCTCGTCTGTTTACACCTTAACAGCGTATGTTTGAAAGTCGCGTTCGATCCTTCGCCAGTTGAGGGCCTCTTTGGTGCCGCCTCACAGTTTTACTTTGTTTTAGGTGTTATGTCAATAGGTTTTTCAGCAGACTCAGGAAACGAATTAGCGCATAGTTCAGGTGTTTCTCCCGGCTATCAAACAGGGCTTGCCACCAGTCGTCCGCACTTGGCGTTTGAAATTTCATTAGATACGGGCCTAATGTCAGTGTTCTCTCCCCATGTAATCTCTGACAGTGGAGTGTCAGATGTTTTAGGGTTTCTTCCTTTTGATTACAGAATCTACATACCGCATTGGGGTCTTCAGTCTTACGTAGTTCTCTAGACCACTCTCTTGTTTTAAATGCGTTTAGTCTAAAGTGAAGAAACAAGGTTCTGCTACCATTGTCTGGGAACAGATCAATATAAGGCTGAAGAGTGTTTAGATTTCTTGCTTCACTCGGCACCTCTTTCATTAAGTTGTTAGCTGATCTTAAGGTCCCAGTCATGATCCAGTCCAGTCGCCAGATCTTGGTTTTTGCAGCGTCCGGATTATCGTGTAGGGTTTTTTGGTCGATGTCATAAAATGCCAAAATTTCCTCACAGCGTTTGTACCACAGCGATAGCAGACAGTTAGGATTTCCTTTACTAGGATTTTGTAATATTTCGAATTGCAAGGCCACTTTCTTCATGGTCATCTTTCTGAAGAGGCTCAGCAGGTTCCAACTAACTCGTGCATTAATTGATATTAAGTTTAACTCGTATCTGATGCACACAGTTGATGTACCCTTCGGTAATTGCAAAACTTTTACCCAGAAGATGTTTTCTAGGGTAGACCAGACATCGGCGGAACATCCGAGAGCATTTTCTGCACCAAAGATCAAAGCCGGCACTACCTTTTGGCAGTAAAAGTTCCTTACTGGTTTCATTGAAAATTTTCCATATTTCTTATGTAATATGCTGGCTTGGCATGCAAATTGCCGGCATTTGGTTTTGGCTACCTGTTCCCATTGACTATCATTCAGGCTTGAGTTAATTTGCATGCCTAGATATCTTGAGTTTGTTGTGTTGTTTAGCCATTCCTTTCCCAAGTGCCATTTAGGTTTTTTGTGCTTTGATGTTTTCAAGTTTTGCATTGTTAGCACCTCGCACTTCTTTTTGTTAATTTGTAAGCCATTTGCACTCGCGTATAGATCTACTGCATCGATCTTTCGTTGTAGCCCTATAGGTGTTACATCTAGCAATATTAGGTCATCGGCGTATAGCATCCAGCTTAATGGGGCTCCGTGTATTTTTGGAGAGAAGGAGCGTACGCTGTCAATGGCTCCTCCAATGTCCGATAAGAATAAGTTAAATATTATAGCAGCCAGTGGGCAACCCTGTTTGACCCCGCGAAAGGTGTATATCGCTTTGGATAGGGTGCCTTTTTGATCTAGGCGGATATTAATGCTTGTGCCAGTGTGGAGCTCTTTGATGGCCGCTATCAGATCTTCCGGGCATTCCCACGACTTCATTTTCTCCCATAGTAGCTCTCTATCTATGCTATCAAAGGCATGTGAGAAGTCTATCAGTGCGAGGTACACCTTGGATCTTGTTCTTATGGCTTCCATTTTGAGAAGGTTGATTAGGAGGAGATTCAAGGCGCAACCTACCCCCTTGACAAAGCCAGTCTGTCGTGAATCCAGGTGATTTGATTCAGCTGCCCATTTCACAAGTTGTTGTTGTAGGAGAGTCGCATACACTTTGCCTAACACATCTAACAGCGCGATGGGTCGATAATTTGTTGGATCAGATCGATTCCCTTTCTTAAAGATTGGGATGATTATTGCACGTTTCCATGAGTCCGGGCTTTTACAATTAGCTGCTATTCTTTTAAACATCGTGTGGCATATCTCAGCCCACAGCTCTGGGTTTTCTTTGATTGTATGGTTTGTTAGACCGTCCGGACCAGGTGCTCTGGAGGAGCTAGCTCTTTTTATTATCTCCTTGATATCATTTTTCTCAAATTCCAACTTCCATTTTTCTCGGATAGGTGATGATGTCACGGCTGCGGTGGTTCTCTTGCTGTATAACTTCGAGAAGTGATGTGTCCATTCAGCTTCAGTAATGGCGTTTGTCAGTACTGCCATTTGGGGGGCTCCTTCGTTGTTGATTATCTTCCAGAAAGCAGAGGAGTTTTTATTTTGCAGTTTTTCCATAATTAGTTCTGCATCATTTTGCATCATGTCCGCTTTATGTGATCGTAGCCAGTTTTTATACTTTTGTTTGCACTCTCTTTTTGCAGTTAAATAACTATTGGCATCAGTTTTCGATAGATGTCTTATTTGCGCTCTTAATTCTCTCTTTCTTTTTCTCAGCTCTAGATCAAATTTGTGTCTTGCGACAAAGCCACGAGCTTTGGATCCTTGATGTTTTTCTTTGAAATCGTCTAAGAGATGGATGTAATCAGTCTCTTTTTGCTCGACTACATATGAGGTTAGTATATTTTTAACCTCTGTTTTTTTTAGTTTCAGTCTGACCCTATTGGATTCAATCATTACCGGGAATTTCCATGTTGTAAGTTTAGCTCCATAAGCTGTGATGCATGACAGAATAACTAAGTCATGATCACTGTTGGTCATAGGATGCACCTCGAGGGAAGTTGCGTATTGATGTATTTTCTCGCTGACGTAAAAGTAATCAAGCGTCGATCGTTGTGTGCCTCTGGACCAGGTTGGTTGAGCTGGAATATCACCTGCTATGTTACCATTCATCAGCAAGAGGTTTCTTAGCTCCATCTCTGTCGCCCATTTACTGGCGAGTTGTAATTTATTGGTGTTTTTTGGATCTAGTTTGTTGTTTGTTGATAAGCAATTCATATTCAAATCTCCACAAATCACTATATCGACGCCAACATCTGCTTCGAGCCAATCGTCTATGACAGTTGTAACTTGATCTATGTATTCGTTGCCGCTTGTAGTCTTGTGATGGTTGCTATGAGTGAAAAGCAGTCTGAGGCTCCCGTGGGGGGGCCGGGCATACATTATGTTGGAGATAAAGATGAGGTTAATAGTCAGCAATTATCACAAGACCGCGACCCAGCAGGGAGCTGAAATACTGAATGGCACGCGAATAGTTATGAATCCTTCTCTGCAAGTAAATAGCTGACGTGCAGGAACAAGTGTTTAAAGGCAACGTGGTAATAACACTTGTCTTTCACAATGGAAGTGATGACCAAACGAGCTCCAGCTAACGCAGGTTGTCAGGCGAGTGCTGCAAAACACACACTGGTCCTGCCTACAGAGTGATACCCGCCATCCATGAGCTGGTTTTAGCTCCTGCTCATCAAATCTCAATTTCGAACCCTGCATGATAATCTTGAATCAGAAGACAAGCATATTAGTTGCAGGTCAACAATAGTATTAAGAGCATGACTAAATACATAAGGACTCAATCATTTTATGGATAGGTGTTCCTGAGGGTTTTAGAAAAAGCAAGTGGTACAGTATCTATAAAGTGGTTATTTTATCTTTCATGCCGTAGCTGGGCATTAGAACTGCCCGCAACCAGTGTTAATAGTCTTCAGCAATGCCAGGACATTTTACGCAGTAAGAGGAATTAGTTTTGAGTCTCGGCCAATAAGGATCCTAGAAATGCAGGTAATTACTGGCAATATAGAGGGCCCTCTTTGCAGGCACTCAGCTAGTGTTGTCACCCCATGTCAGTCAGTCAATACTTTATTCGTAAATGGACATTTCCACCAAAGAATAAAACACAATTCTGCATCATCAATGATACATATTAAAGATGGGTGATTTCGCAAGGGCCCTACGATATAAGAACAAATGCAGTGTGGAGCCAACACATCAGAAGATAACACAAACCTTAAAGCTGTTGAAACGTGTCTCACTCCCCAAACCCTAAGTATTGGGAAGAGAAATGTCTTCCTGACATCAGCATGAGCAGACAAAAAAAGCATGAAAGTCTGACCCCGGTCTCTATTGAGGAGGAGTAGCTGCACAAAAATCCTTACCAAACTGGAGCGCAGCAGAAAATTGCATAGAGTGTTACCAGTGTGGAGCGCTGCAGTTTGTCCACTGTCTCTATTGAGGAGGCGGAGTATCTGCACAAAAACCATTACCAAACGTGGAGCATAGCGGAGAGTTGCAGAGAGTGTTACCAGTGTGGAATGTTGCAGTATGTCCACTAACACTATTGAGGAGTATCATCTGCAAAAAAACCTAACCAAGAGGTGTATCTGCAAAAAAAAACTTTACCAAACGCATAGCGGAGAATTGCAGAGAGTGTTACCACTGTGGAATGCTGCAGTCTGTCCAATGTCTCTACTGAGGAAGAGGAGTATCTGCACAAAAACCCTTACCAAACACGGAGTGTAGCAGAGTGTTGCAGAGAGCGTTAGCAGCGTTTCCTGGGTTCCCAGTCCAGCGGCATGGAGCAGGAGCCGGCTAATGGACCGAGTATGAGAGCCCCCCTGAGGACGAGACGGCAAGCGCAGCAGCAACTTTTATCACAGACTGAGAATCCGATACAACAAAGGAATCAAGAATATCATGGTATGTGTGACACTGAATACCAGTCATTGTACCTCTACCCTGAACTTGGAAGTGGGTATGCCCTTGATGCAGGCGCATTTTAATGGGACAGATTCCATGGGTCATAATAAACATAAGGATGAGTCCACCTACCCAAGATGGCACAAGACTCTGTACCTCATTGGAGTCAAAATTGGTGGGGAGACCTATTGCCCAGATATTCTCGAGGAGAAAAAAAAATAAAAAATTCAATCGGAAGATTCTTTGCGGTTAAATCCCACCTAGGGCATTGGGACAGTAATCATGGGTTGGAAGATTCGATTGCTTAGGAAAGTAGGAGAGCGATCTATGGGCATGGTTTCAAGGCGTCGGACACTGATATGTTAGTGGGCCTCAGCGACAAACACCACTGATGCTGATGTTGGGGAGGGAGCAACTACGCTGAACTTGCCGGATGGGCATACCAGCAAGCCATACATTTATGCTGAAGTATGTTCAACCTCGAACCTAATAAGACCAGAACATTCCATGCGACTTGTCTGGCTCTACCTCCAAGTACAAACCAGATATTAACGCAGGAACTGAACTCCACTTTCCAGAGTATGAGGGGCACTGAGGATATGGAAACGTTGCCTTCTACAAACTTTTAGGCCTGTGTCCCTAACATGGAATTCTCTAAGAGAGCCTAATCTGTTGCTCCGGTGTGCCCAAATACAGCATTAGAGACACCAGAGGTGGAACAAACCTTCCATGCATGCTTAACGGCCCGACTCTCACAGAATATTGGAGACCTATCTTTACAACTAAGTGGACGGAAAACTAATGTCCTGCTGAATGCTGGAAACTGGAGTGAAGAAAGTATGAAGCAGACACAGAACCCTCAGATAAATCCAGAAAAAAGAAGGATGAATGATACTGCCCTGCCCCAAACGGACTCTGGGGATTATATTGATGTGGCCTGTGGAAAGGACACAATAACTGAACGACGAACAAGTGGAGCCTCTGTGATTCACGCAGGGAAGACGAGTGTTTGGAGTAATGTATCATCATTGTCTCCTTCGTCTACTGATGCAAGCTCATCAGAACGGGTGGATGAAGATCTCCAGTGTCATCCAAAAATGGCTCTTCACTCACTAAGAGCCGGCACATCTACAGCCCCAAAGCTGAATGAACACGGAAGCTATCCTTATAGATGCACTTATTAGGTCCCTTCTTCTGATGCACTTGAAATTAATATAGATCAAGGCTTTTATCACCAATGTTAAGGATAGATGGGAGCGAGAGGCAGAAATAACGATTAGAAACCATCTTTTAGGTCTTCTTAAAGAGGTGAAAGGAAAAAAAGGCCCTAGTGGATTTGGCAAAACACCCTCTAAGCAGCAGACCGGAGATGAAGATGGGATGTCCAAATTCGATGCCAATCGGACTACCACCCCTAAAAGAAGTAGATATGTATATGGCTGATTTGCTAAATTTGAACCTTGAAATAACCAACTCCTCTTTAAAAACACCTGTGGGGGCGATCCCGGTTGTAGAAAGATTGAAAGGCACGAACAACCAACCCAAAGCATTCTACAAGGTAGATTGCCTGGGCAAAGCTCTACATCAGAGGATGGTTAATATTGACTGTCAAGACGCAATGAATGATCGCAGTTCAATCCAGGTAGATGCTGGGGGCACCTTACCCCGATCCATCTGCGGGGGATCCCTGCCTTGACCTTCCTGTGCAGCAATCATCCAAGATTGTGTTTTAGGGTCTTGGCTCTAACGTATCCTCCAGGCAGGATCAAAATTACATAATATTCAACACTCAGGATCCCATAACAGGGGGATGTAAAACAAAACAGATAAAAAAAATATGAAATGACTCAAGGACCTTCTTTCAAAACTTAAGATTTGACCTTCCGGAGCCAACTGTGAAACAGATTTTTTAAAAAACGAAAGTTAAATGTAGAAAATGTAACAATATGCGATCCACATGAAGAAGACGACTTCGACGACTCACAATTGAACAGTTTTGAGCAAAACCTTCTGGATCTCACGGTCTATGGTGAGATTAAAGAGCGGGATCAAGGTTCGACGAGGGATTCCTCTTCTTCACCGGGACCCAAGGAAAAGATTAGGCCAGTTGTCATATGCAATCAGATGTCAACTATCACAGGGCCTACTTTTTCTCCACCCCGGTCATTTAAGACATTAGCCTAAAAAAAAAGAGCATTACCTGATAAGATACTCAAAGATGCTATAAAGCAAAAGGTGGGGCTAAAAACCATGGAAGAAAATTGGGTGGAGGGAGCCCAACAAACATCTTTGTTCTATTAATCTACCAAAACCCTGCATGCCAGAGAGTTGAGAGAAGTAAATCAGGCCTTTCACTACTATCCAGCTGTGGAGAGAAAGAAAAGTGACACCATGTCAGTCTGCAAAATCCTTGATACTAGAACATATTCCTAGTATAGAGGATGGATTGATTAATCCTAAATCTAAATAACATTCTGCGCCTATTACGCCATGTCACAAAACTAACCACTATAGACTCTGCTCATATAACAGCGATAGAGTTTTGTGACTAATACAAGCTTAGCTGCACTAAGAGCCCTGGTGTTTGACATTATGGATGCTAAAGATGGAAACGAACTAAAAAAATTAAATTAAAAAATAAAGAACTATGAGGATTAGTCGCCGAAGAGGTTTCCACCTGGGGGGGGGCCTAGAGGGGCCTCTCAACACACCCCGAGTATAGCAGGAATACCACAAAGAGATGCGCCGACATTCTGTACAGACCGACTCACTTAAAGGGACTATTAACACAATGAATGGTGCCAGACAGATGCTCTTTCAAGTACAGAATCTAGAAGGTAAAGATGACCACATTGAATCCTGGGATTGGTTAGCACGAGCTCTGGCGACTAGAGATACAAATTAACGTTCAGCTGAAAGCCTTCATGAAGGGACAATTATTATGTCCTGAACACAAGGGTTTTTTCCCATTTATTTAACAACGATGAATCTGAAGGAATTGCAGCTGATATCTTTTGTATGCAGGAGACGTGGCTGAGGGAAAAGCCTCTGGTTGATGGATATTCTCTATACTTGAATGTGGCAGAGGAGGGGGCGGCCTATTTCGGGCCTATTCGTTTTAGGAAAGAATAGAATAGGGCTAAGAATAAAAGAAAATATGAACCCTAATCCATACATTCAGGCGCTGGTGATTGAGATGATTAAAAATTGATCCGATAAGGGTGATGGTTGCGCCTGCTAAACCTGTACTGGAATCCTGTTGCAAGAGATCGAGTTTGCTGATCAGGTGACCAAAATAATGGATAATTGGGAGTGTTTTCCATGCTAACCTAAAAATTATCGTATGTGGGAACCTGAGTATAGATTGTTTAAAATTCAGAGGTAGGGATATCACTAGAATGCAATTGTGAATAAATGGGAAAGAAAGCAGGGCTTTGTTGCAAACAATGGGAGAGAGACAGATCCACATGCTAAATAGAAACACTCATTGAGATATCCCTGGCGCACCAACTTGACTTTGCGGCACCCAGAGGGCATTTCTTGATTATATATTTTTATCAGCCAACATCTTGCATGCATGCACAACTCTGGGAGGTAATGAAAACAAACTGTCGTGATCATTATATGGTGGAATTAGTCTGGTCATTTGCGTCGAAGAATAAGTATGAATGTTGCCCTAGTAATGTGAAGGTTAAACCAGGGAGAAATATACTAAGGATCTCCCCTACTGAGGTACCTTCCCTTACAGATATTCTGTCGAAATGAATTATTAATTATGTTGAGGAGATAGATTATAGGCCTCTCCTAAGGACTTTGTGGAAAAAAAGAACGGAGCAGGGAAACCCCTCTTTTCCCAACCCCATACGTTTGATAAATACCTGGCTGAACAAAAGAAAATGATGCGATCTGATTTACAAAATATGCAAGACCTGTCGATAGTAATAAGAAAAGAGCAAAGGTGGAAGCGAAAACAAAGATATATGAACTGGGTGGCCTTGCATAAAACTATCATGTTGCAGAATGATGGTGATGTAATGTTGCAGGCAGTTTTCACAAATAATAAAACGAACTTGTGGGATATCCTAAATAACAGACTATCACCACAGAATGCCTTACAGAGTAAAGCAGTAACTGAATAGAGTTGGGTTGCCCACTATGGATCCTTATTTGCTGCACCCAAAGATAATGTGACCCCCCTTTGTTTTAGAACACCTAGATAATTGGCCTATTATCTCCGATAAAGAAGAGATTCTGTAAGTAACTAACAAACTCTCTACTTCCCGTGCTCCTGGCCCCGATGGCCTTACAAATTCAATTCTGAGTCTGCCCCAGAAAATTGGACGGAATTTAGTTTCACCCTTTTTACCTACATCGCTAAAAGGGCCAAGATTCCCCCTTCCTGGAAACTAGCAATTCTAGTCCCCATTTTCAAGAAGGGCGATAGGTCTGACCCAAAGAACTACCGACCGATCGCCCACTTAGATGTGTTGGAGAAGGTATTTTCAGCTCTACTCTTGATAAGATTAAACAGGTGGGTACAGGACTCAAGCAATTTTGACCATCGCCAGAGTCGGTTTGTCAAGGTGGTGGGTTATGTTAACTTAATTCTTATCAATCTACTGAAGATACGATGTCTCAAAAACAAAAGACCATTGTACTTGGCATTTATAGAATTTCAACAGGCCTTTGATAGTGTCGATCGGAACAGATTGTGGCAAAAGATGAAAGATTGGCATTGCCCGCCAGAGTTGATCTCTGCAATTAGTGCACTTTATGAGGGGACCATGGAGCATGTTCGCCTAAACAATCAAGGTCTACTATCTAGGAAAATGGTGTCATCTAGAGGCTTAAAACAGTGATGCGCTTTGGCTCCTACCCTCTTCATCTTATTTATTTCAGATCTTAAAAATTGCTTTAAATGTACCATCTACCTTCCCTCCAAGAATCAATGGTGCCCCAGTGGGGTGGATGGTCTATGCTGATGACCTAGTATTCGTAGTTCAGACCCCCAAAGGCCTTCAGCGTCGTCTTGAAGCCTTAAGGGGGTGCATTGAGCGGAATAGTTTGAGAATCAATGTAGGAAAATTTGAAATTATGGCACTGAGAAAGCTGGGGGGGGAAGGGCGGAGGAAACAAAAAGGTCTTTTTGCTGGAAACTGGGCGATGAAATAGTCAATAAATAACTGGGAATACGGATAAGTGCAAGTAACAATGATGCCCTGTGGGTAGCTGATTTAAAATCTAGAGCAAAAAATCTGATTGTGCAAGGCTTAGCTTTATATAAAAAAAGGGAAATTCTTTCTAATCCCCATCATTAAATTATACAAGCACAAGGTCATACCAACATTAACCTATGGGGCTGAGACCTCTTTGGCCTTACTGTGGAACATTTGGCACAGATTTGAGGGATCATTCTGGAGGCAAATTTTTGGGCTACAAAATTGTGTCCCTGTTGCAGCCATAAGAGCTGCGCTGGGCCTTCTATCAATATATAGAAGGGTGGTGTGGAACTCCCTAAATCTTTATGGGAAAATAATTGTGGAAGACAGAACGGCCCAATCTGAAATTTTCGGTGTTAAATCTGAAATGTCTCAAGATTGGTCTTTGAGATCTTGGTACTCATTATGTAAAAATATCCTACAGAATATCAATTCCTTAGAATGGTCCTTAGGTTCAGGCCTGATCTAGTGAAGTGTAAATCATGGTGCTTGGCTTGGAAAGTGACTTAATTTAGCTCTGATCTGCCCAAGCCTGAGATCGATGATATTTGAACTGAATGCTGATGACTGTTGGGCGCGTTTGTATGAAGGAAACTATTTTGGATTGATTTTTGCTCTGACAAATTTTATGAGGGGGATTCTGTGATGAATTTATGTACAGGACTCTGCACGTTTTTATCAATGTGTTTTATGTATGGATTTTTTTAACTTAACGGATGAATTTTTACATTGTTTGACACTTCTTTTTTTCCCTTTTAGTGGTAAAAGTTTGTAATGAACTGTAGACCAGATTAACATTTAAAAAGTAAATTGTCTACATTGTGCCATGAGCAAATACATTTACGATCATTAGTGTAATCCCTGTGTGTGATGCACAATATCTCTTATGACCGATTGGTTCATTCTAAAACGTAAAATTGCCCTTTTCCTTGGATTTGTGAACCATTGAGCGTAACCTGGCTTATTAACAACAGGTATATTCTTATGGGAAAATTGTGCGCTTTGTTTTTTTATATTCAGTTTATTTCCTGGAATTTGCTTTGAAAGATAGAAAGCTTTCCACCAATAGTCTTCCCTCTTTGTTGCCAACAATGAAGTCTTCCCTAGTGTAACGACTTCCTCATCTCTGGTGTGCTCTGCTTCATTAGTCTCAGGCACTGGGCGAGAACCCGCACGCTCCTTTTCTCCCCCAACCGCACCTCTGTTTACCCATTGTGCCGCATTCAATGCTCTTTCTTTTCTTTTTTAAATTTAAAAATGAATTGGGACTTTGTTACTATTCCCAGCAATCTTACTTTTTCCCCCTCTTTTTTTAACCCTATTTTATTTTTGCCCTACTTCTTGACCTTCGGTGCAAACAAGTGCACATGGGAATATAGTTTCATTACCATGCCCCGATGTCTGGTGCTCACAGCTTTAGTCCCAGCGATTGGGGGGTAGTAATGTGGCTTAATCTTCGTGGAGCCTTGATAACAAGCCCATGCAGTTTTCCCCATTGTAGTTCTATAAACTGGCACAAGCTCTAAATGAAAATGCAAAGCTGGTGTATATATTCCATAAAGATGTCCATCTGTCCCCTTAATGATACAAGTCAGTGACTTTTGGAATTCACAGCTAGATAAACCGGTCTAAAAGACAACGCAAACATCCCACTCAACATTTACTATCTTGCAGATTGTTCCTCATTTCATTTTCACACTTCCATCGTTCACCCTCTTCCTAAACAATTCTTACATTTCCAACCTCATTCCAGCTGGACATCACACTTGCACCTCTACCTGTGCCCTAAGAATCTGCTTTGACACTAAGCTGCTCACCTAAACCACCTTTGATGCCAGCATCTTCATATTAAACATCAGCAATATCCATCCACCGCACTTGATCAAAACCCTGCTATATTCACTGCACACCACCAAACGTTAGTGCTGCGTACGTCTACATTTTGGTCTCCTTTGCAAAATCCTTAGCTTAACCAGCTGCATACACTTCAACCTTCCAACGGTCATCCAAATGTTCTGCTGTATTAAATCATTTCCGTGCCTGCTGGACTTAGAGATCCAAGCTACTCCTCACTGGTGAGTCTGAAACATGTTTGGGAATCCTTGTGGTCTCGTGCAGAAGGGATTGTGATCCAACAGATTCGGGATGGACTGCCCTTTGGGGTGGGACCAAGCCTGATTTGCATATGGTCTTTCCCCTTTTGCAATGGCTTGGCAGGCGAAGAGTGATGGTCTGGAAGGTTGCCCAGAGGAAGGCCAGAGGTTAAGATTAATTCTAAAACTTCCTGCCATCAACTCTTGTCTTATTAACATTCCTCACCAGTGTTTTCAAATATGTTCATGGCTTTACACCCTCTCTCCCATCTGCACACATCTTCCTTGCACCATATTTGCTCGATAGCCCAAAGCAAATAAACACCACCAGCTCCGTATGTATACTGTCCAGCTTCAACCAGTCTCACTCCTGGCACCAATTTCCAGTAATGTATTCCTGAATCACCAACTGCATTAATTGCTGGACATTTTTGTCTTAAGAAGTTCAGTGTTTTTGTCAATTTTTCATTTTTTATTGTATTCACAGAACTGCTTTAGTCGCTCTGGAACATACATACATACATACATATCCGACATGAGCAAACGAACACATACATTGAAACAGGATTGCCAATTTTTAGGCATGATGGTACATTAACAACCAATAAGGATTAGCACAAAGACTGTTTAACCACCTTGCTCCAACCATACACAGATTTAGAAACCGACTTTACTGACTATCATTCGTATTGTAGGAAAGCCGAACGTAAGAGGAAACACATTTAAAATGATGCGTGCATCACTTGGACGATTTATTTAAGTAAATGCTACACTACTGTGCAATACTGCTCTCCAGGTAGTCGTATGCAGATTAAGCTGTGAATGGAGCATATCTCCAGCGTCACGCTTTGCCGGAGGCATTGATGGGAGCCTAATGAGGAATGACAGCCCACTATATATTAATGTAATATTGATGGTAGACTGCCTATAAATCATGTGATTGAAATAATGACTGGCCAACACAGTTTGTATTACATTCTAAATGCGGTCAGTCGCGCTCTGCCCGGCTGCTGCCTACTCCATACATGCCCTATATGGGAAAATCCATAACTACAAGTTCTTAATACAAACAAAAATAAAAGGACTGGCTTAGCATCTCCAGAAGAGAATGCAGCATGTATGCTACTATGCTTCGTTGCAGAGGCTACCTATGGAAGTTGTGCTAGCTCCTGGCTCCCTACTATACATCAATTCATATTTGTGTTACTACAAGCGGGTCTATGGAATCATATTTAGTACATTTCATTAATATAAATATTATTCCATATAATTATGTACATATTGAGCATAGGGTGCTATTAGACGGTAGAGATATGATAGGTTATTTATAATGCACTTAATACCCAGAGGTTTCTAAGCATGGACTCTGGGATCGAACCTGTGATGCTCCGTGTCATCTTGCTTCCAAGGCGAGCTTGTTGCCCCCGAGCCATGGAGACAAGACCTAACAAACCTATGCCACCCTACTTCCAGCAATACATATTTTAGACTATGTAAACTGAATGAAGATGGAGGATCTTTCCGACAGCCCCCGCCCCTCTTTCCCTACCCACAAACACATACCTCTACAAAGTTTTTGCCTGCAACTTTGCTTGCAGAGTGATCAAGACTTCTGCAACTAAGCATGTATCACATATCAAACAGTTCACTGCAGCCAAGTCAGTCCTACATGCTTCAACCAGACTGGGGGCGAGAGCTCCTCAAGGGACAGGAGGCCATAGTACATTAAAAAGTGAAGCGTGCAGGGTATATAGCCAGGGACACACATGGAAGGCACTCGCAAGGCAACAGTGTGCAATGCCAAAGATTGCGACTCCTAAAAGCAATAACCACTGCCAGAGCACCCAACTCTAAATTTATTTTAGAGAGGCATATTTCCCACGCAGTGAATGCAAATGAGGCACGCTGCACTGGTATGCGATCTCCAGTTTAAAGGGGGTTTCTTTTACTTTACTGCATTTGTACCGCACAAAATGGACCCATAGGCATGATGGCACATACATTACAAACAATCACAAAAAATATATAAACCATGAAACATGAACGGAAAGGCAGACTACGTAATATAAAAAGCAGCACAATCGCAAGTAACGGTGAGGAGTCTAAGGCGCTAAAGAATAGGTTATCAAGGAGGGGCCAGTTAATCATGAAATCAAAAGTGACCCGTTCAGCCGGAAACATTAGAGTATAAGTTTACAATTTGAACCTCCCATGGGGAGAAATTTACATGCTCTGAGATAAGAGGGTAAAGTGCTAAACCCACAGCCCACTAGAACACAGTCTCAGCTTTTCTGAGAGCACCAGTCACTCAAATCTATCCTGCGTAGGATCTTTAAGTCAGACATTCTGACCACTTGGGCCCTGTCCTTTGTCGTAACCATGCAAGCACCTTGTTTCGCAGTATTTCTCTCGACTCTTTCCCATCCAATTTGTTCATGTTAGTAATCACAAAGTTCCTTTGGTCCATGACGAAGGTTTTTGTAATCACGTTCTCAATATTGGGCATTTGTGATTTCCTTGTGTGCAGACTGCCAAGAGTCACCTACATGAGTTTGACGTTCGCCACTGCGTTCTGTTTAGCAGAAGATTGTCAGGATTTGTAGCCCGGCAAGTTGGCGACCTCTCGTGGTGGCTCACCCACCAAACAAGGAGCAGGCATGACAGCCTTCATCTGCAAGTGCAAAACTGCAAGGGGGAATTCTGTAGGGTCTATTTGGCAACCTTGATGGGCACCAAAAAGGTCAAGGGAAGTTTGAGAGGATTTTTCTATTCCTTCAGGTTCTGGTTCAGTTTGAGTAAACTTTTGTAAATGTGTCAAAGGTGGAATGGGCGTGATTGGACCCACAGACGCCACCGATCCCTGATCTCTTCCATGTTACAGCAGGCCGCAAGGTCGCGCAGCATTTGTGCCTTAAAGGTTCTCCACGTGACTGATATTTTGGGGTCCGCCAACCCCATATATGTACTTGCTGCAGGGATTACCCCCATCTGCTTCCCTTTTAAAATTTGTAGAGTTAATCAGTCTTGGGCGCCCAACGGGCTATGGTATTCATGGTTATCAGATTTCTTATTCAAAGGATGGATCCCATCTCTCCCTCCGTGATCGTGAAGGTTAGCTACCATTAAATGTGGGAGCTTAGGCATGGGAGAGAGGGAGCAAACAACTTTATTGTCGTGCTTCAGGTCATTCTTGAAATCATTATTGATGAGCAAAAGTTTTGAAAAGGAGAGTTGTTCCTGTTGAGGCTTCTGTCTCCTTTTGGCACTTAGTGCCAAAACTTCTGATAACCTATTGCCACTCCTGTGAGGGGCAATAGTTGGGTGTAGGAGGAGTTCCTCCCTACTCGTGGCATCAGACTGGGTAATGGGTGTTTCCAGCCCCGGGGTAGAGCCTATAATGTCTTCCATGGACATCCATGGACATGTCTATGCCCGTGTTGCTAGAGTATGAGGCATCGTGACTGGCATGATACTTAGAGAAATTAGGAAAGCCCTTAAGGGTAAAGACCAGGACAAGATTTGAACCCCAGAAGAGCACCGTCGTAGAGCTGCTTACCCGCCTGTGCTGCCCGAAACCTGATGGACACTGAGCATATAGCTAGAAAAATGCTCAAACGTGCTCACTCCGGCACAGGTCACATCAGTCAGCCGCCGAACGCCGTCAGGAGGCAAAGTGTGTCTCAGGACTACGGGTCTACGAGGCTGGTGGAGCTGGTGGGCTGAGGTGCTGGAGCGGAGGACTGGATGCTGCAACGAGGTGGAAAGGCTGCCAGACAACCGCAATCGTAGCTGCGGTCCTCCGTTGCCTCGACTGCTTCGCTGCCAAGCTCTCTGCTCCTCCGCAATTCGAGGAAAGGACCCTAAATGAGGTGAGCCACGTCAGGCTGCACCGCCTAGCATGGCCGTCTCCGACACGTCCGCATACTAAAGTAACGCTTTCTTTTGCACAATAACACCTCCAATTTCAAACCATAGAAAAATAGTTTACAAATTCCACATAAAATCTTCATCTGTACTCGATTAAACATCATTTGAATTGTCTTGTTTTATAGTTTCCCTCTTACCCTTGATAAAATTCTTTACATAGAACTCTAGTTTTAAAAAGAGGCAAAAACTACATTTAAAAAAACGAATTGTGGTTTGTATTTGTATTTATTTATTTGTAGCGCGCCGCTTTGCCCTGAGGCATATGGGCGCGTAGTTACAAGAAGGTGGTTACAGGCAAGCATAACTTGATCCCTTAGTGGAACAGTCTTACAAGAAACAATATAGGAAACAATATACAATAAAGCTTATAAAGATACAGGTAGTGAAATAGCAGAGCCGGTTACACATAGTTACTCCAGGAATGTATAAAAGGTACTTGAAGCTAAAGTAGGGTCTGCAGGGGGAGAGAGAGTAAGAGAGCAAGAGTTGGACCGGGGAAAGAGATGCTGGTGTACTATGGGGAGCACCTAAAGTGGGAACGAAGTACGCTCATCAAGCTTGTGAAGCCAAGATTTGGTTTTGGTTTTGAAGGCGTGGAACGTGGGTTCTGATCCGAGTGTGACGGGGGTGGTGTTCCAAAGTTTAGCTGTAAGGACTGGGAAGCTTGATCCCCCCGCAGATTGTAACTTAAATCTAGGAATAGAGAGAGTATTGATATAGGCTGATCTCAGAGGTCTGAGCGCAACATGCTGTGAGAACCGGCTGGTCAGATAAGCTGGTGCCAAGTTGTTCTGGGCCCTGTAACTTAATGCTAATGTTTTAAGCGATATTCGCTGCACGACAGGGAGCCGGTGAAGGTTGTGTCTAATGTCAGAAATGTGAGATCTTCTCGGGATGTTGAGGGCTGCCCTGATGGCATTGTTTTGTGTGACTTGTAGCTTGTCCAGGTTTTTTTGCTAGTTCCTAAGTAAAGGGCGTTGCAGTAGTCTATTTTTGACAAGATTAGTGTTCTAGCTAAAATGATGCAGTTCTCGGTGTTCAGGAAGGGTCTGCAGGCTGTGATGAGTTTGCACGTATAGGCCGAGGCGGCGGCTATGGCATTGGTTTGTCTGGTTAGTGACAAGGTTGCGCCAAGATAAATGCCTAGAGTTTTAGCTACGTTTGACACTTTGATGACGTTACCGTCTATGGTGAATGATTTGTATGCTGTGTCAAGTTTGGCCAGTTTGGAGTGCGTTCCAAGGATGAGTAGCTCCGTTTTCTCATCATTGAGGCAGAGGCCATGATGAGCCATCCACGCCTGGATGATTAGGTAGACATCATTAAGTGCCTTTGCGTCGAGAGCAAAGTCGCATGAGATAGGGATGAGTATCTGGGTGTCATCAGCATAGTTGGTATATGAGACACCCAGATAATCGAATATGTCAGAGGGGCTTAGTAAACACGTTGTATAGTTTGGGGGAGACGCAGGATCCTTGGGGGGACTCCACAGGGGACAGGTGCAGGTTCTGCTGAGGCAAGAGGAGAGAAAACCCTCCTGGTTCTGTTTGCTAAAAAGGAACTGATCCATGACGATGCTGAGTCGGAAAAATGTGCAGCAATTTTGAGATGGTGGCAAAGGATCTTATGGTCGACCAAGTCGAATGCTGCTGACAGATCGAGCAAGAGGAGGAGTGCCAGCTTGCCCTTATCTTTAAGGTCATCAATTTGCGTTTTTAAATCAATCAAGGCAGTCTCTGTGCCATGTCTAGGGCGGAAGCCAGATTGACGAAGACCAAGTAGTTGGTTTGATTCAAGATAGTTCTGTATTTGCAAGTAAGCAGCGCGGTCTAGAATTTTTTAGTAGGTAAGGTACCGTAGTAATAGGCCTGTAATTGGCAGGGTTGCTTGGGTCAAGGGAAGGTTTTTTGATTAGTGGGATACCCCAAGCATCCTTGAGGTTCTCTGGGACAATAGCCAATCTGAAGGAGGCATTTATAAAAGTAGTGATGAATGGTGCAAGGTCATGGGCAGCTTCCTTGATAATAGGTGCAGGACATGTGTCGCCTTGACAATTTGAGGGTTTAAGCTTTTTGATTATATTTTCCACTTCCTCAATGGATAGCGGAGAGAAGCTAAAAGGTTTGGGAGGGCATGTAGGGACTGGGAGGTTAGGCGGTAGTGAGTTCAGGGGAAGATCAGATAGGGTGTTCTTTTTGGCATTAATTTTCACTTGCAATAAGGCAATTTTGCCTTTTGAATATTAAGAGTTCCTTCGTGTTTGATTGGGCCTGCGTGATGAGTTTGTTATAACTGGTGCTACATATTTTCCACTACAAATCATTTTCCACCATTTTACCCATGTGAAGTAAAATTCTCCAAAATAAATAGCTCTCAACAAGGTCAGCTGTGTACAGTACAAAACTAAATGATTTAAAGTAATTTTATGATCCCCTCTTACACTTTCTGCAAGTTAAATCTGTATACGTCTCTGGTTTTCTGGTGGACAGCAATTCCAAGGTTGGGAATAGATTAAAACGCAAATGTAAAATCTGGTTCCTATGAAATTGATTAGGGCATTTCACCAAATACGCAGGCATAGTATCAAAAGCTTTTGTTTCATGTGCAAAATGATAAAATAATCTATACATTTTCGATGATTCTTGGGTATCAATTTAGTCCGTTTTCCATTCACTATGCAAACATTGCATTAGCTTCCTCCACTATACATTTACAATAGAAAGTGAATCTATGTGATCACTGCACTGACGATAATGTCGACCCCAATTGCGGCGCAGCGCAGTGATCAAATAGATCACTTTACCCACCTTCCCCACCCGCATATCCCTACCAGACCGCCCCACTTACCTTCACGGCAGCACACTTCTGTGTGTGCCGCCGACGCACCACTATCCCTGCGGCGTCTGTTCCTCCCACTTGCATGGGTCGGAGCGGACGCTGCAAGTGTTTTTTGTTTTATTTTACTTTCTTGTTCCCCGCTTACCACAATGGGGGTTCCCCTGACTCCCGTTTGCCCCCAAGGAGAGCGGGCGACACCCCAGCAACCCCTGCTCTCCTTGGGGGCAGTAATGAGAGTCCGTATTTTGTGCACCCCCAAAGTCACAGTGACTGCTGGGACGCACAAATGAGGCCGACATTATGGTCCATTACCTAGAAAGGGAACCTCTTCCAACATACCATAGCCTGTTGGGAAAGCAATCCCAGCTTAATATGGATGATTTGGATTGCCATACCTTTGGGGACTGGTAAAACCTTCTTCCAAAATAAACCTAAAACCGGCCAAATTTGATCCGGCAAGCTCAAGGAAACTTCTGCTTCATAATTCAAACCCGCCACCACTTTTGCCTTATAGAAATGCACAACTGGCAGTAGAGAAAAATTACCACAGTGCTTATTCAAAGCACAGGCTTGAGCTGCCAAGTTTCTGCCCTTTAATTTTAACCTGTTTATAGTCAGGTAATTCACACAACTCGAGTTAATACACATACATAATAATTAAAATGTTCCACCCTCTGAATGCCTCCCGTTCTATTTCCATTTTAAGGCCTCTCTCTGCTTTTTC
Organism: Ambystoma mexicanum; assembly: GCF_040938575.1. NCBI lineage: Eukaryota > Metazoa > Chordata > Amphibia > Caudata > Ambystomatidae > Ambystoma > Ambystoma mexicanum. The sequence goes on along the minus strand of NC_090926.1, from coordinate 915,539,960 downwards.
TTCAATGACTGTAATATCATCACTGTTGATTTGGCAACATTTACAAAGAGGCCATTATTCTGAACATATTCATGTAGCCTATCGAGCTAACGCTGGAGGCCAATTGGGTTATGGTCCAGGAAGACCAAATCATAAGCAATAAAGCAACCACCGGAAAGGAAATCCATCTGTCTTAGGGCGGAAAGCTCTCCCCTTCTTTAGTGTGTTCCCGAGATCAGATATGAACAAGTTAAAAAGTGCCAGGCCAATGGACACCCCTGTTTTTGCCTTTTAAAAGAGCAAATCGTTCGGGAAAGTTTTCCCCCTAGGTTAAACCTCACTTTCAATGGCGTTGAATTATACAGCTCTTCAACTATCTCTAATAAATCTTGCGGACAACACCATTTTGACATCTTTATCCACAAAAGTTCACGATTCACACCGTTGGATGCTCAATAAACGCTAGGTAAATGGCTGTCCCTTTTCCAAGCACTCTGACTATGTTTAGAATAAAGACGTTCAGTGTTGTGCCTAATATTTTTATGCGGCCTGTTTGACAATATCAGATCTGTTGCTATCATAAATCCACCTCATAAAGCCCTTTAAAATGATACAGGCGAAAATCTTTCCCAGAATGTCTAAAAGGGCGATAGTTTCTTGGACTCAACCCATCGCCCTTTTAATAAATTGGCACTATAATCAATGCATTTCAGGAGGGAGGCACCTCTAGTTTGTACTACTTGCACAAACAATATACATAGAAATTCGGACCATAATTCAGGATCGCTCTTCAAAATTACATTAGTCCGGCCATCTTGCCATGGCACTTTAGAGTTGCTCGATTTTTTAATCAGGGATACCATCTCCTCTTTTTCGAATGGAATTTTCCAATTGACCTCTGGACTCACCTGGATAGCAACGTTCCCCTTTTCAGGGCTAGTGAACGTTCTTTCAAAATGGCCAATCCAGATACACTCCAGAATAGGGTTTAGCCGAAAGGCCAACTGTGGAGTGGCATCACACTTAATAAGGTGCCATATATCCCCAGCTCTTTTCAGACATGTAGCAGTGAACATTTTCTCTGCATCTTGCTGTAAAAGCCACGATGTATGCATCCGCAGGCCGTTTTAAATTATTTTTGCACTTTCTTCAATGTGTAATCAGCTCTTCCTTAGGAAGAACCTTCATTCTTCAAATATCAGCTTGTAGCTCTTTTTTTGTCTCATGAACTCTATATAAAAAGTGTTTATGCTTATATTGCACTCTAGTGCTTCCAGTTTGCTTTTTGTCAAATTTACACAAAACCGGAATATAGTCAATGACAGTATGTAAGTCCAATTCTCTCTAACACTCAACAGGGTTCTCCTAAAATCACATCGAATCTTCATAATCAGATCCGATCTTACAATTGGGCGATTTCTTCCTTGCAATATTACCACTCTTGTTTTATAAGAATCAGAACCTCCAGATCTCCTCAGTGACCAACCCATTTTTAAGATTGCATGGTCACTCTGTGTAGAGGGAAGGACCTGTAAACTCTCAATATAAAATAACATGCCACCTTAGATAAACATATAATGCAGGGTGGCCGTCAGGTTCCCTCTTACCCAGGTCAAACTCGCTGGAATGTCGCCAGCAATTCTCCCTTTTAACAAATGGAGATCACAGGAGCTCATTAACGCCAGTTATCTCAGGCCTCTTTTGGTAGCCGAGTCCACACCATCTACTGACTTATATAGAACTTCCCTTCTTTTGTCAAAGCATGTAATATTTAAATCCCCACAAATTAGAACTGCTGAGCATTCATGGTTAATTAAGCAATCATCAATCAGTTCAGCCACAGCATTTATAAAAGTGTAATGAGACATTGCTGGAGAGTTCCAATAGACATTAAAGATGGTTAACATCCGCCACTCTGGGTACCTATCTCGTTGACCAAACAGTTTGACTATCTGTATTGTAGGGATTCAAATTAATTTCCTCTATTATTATTAACTTGTTTCTTTCTTTATTGCCATCATCAATCCCGAAACAGGTCTACCCCCTGTGGCCCTGCAGTGCAGGGTTCAACCAAACAGAAAAAAACATCCAGTACAGGCGCAGTACGGAGCCAGGTTTCCTGTAGTCATACAATGTAAATCATCAAAGCTGAAATCATCTTTCCTAAAGAAAAGAGTAAAACCCTGCGTGTTCCAGGAACCCCTCCCCCAACAGTGCCTTTAGACAGATCCTCATTATTTAGTTACTGACACCCAAAGCTTCCGCTAACCAAGCTCCTTTTTCTCCTCATACAGCTGTAAATCAATATTTTCCTTCTATCCACCATAGGCCAAAACCCTGCTACAAAATATGAGGGGCAGTGTCAAGCAGGGCTTGTCTTACCAGGCCCGTCTCTACATGTAGAAAGACCCTATCCAGTTGATACTCCTGTACAAACTCAACACAGTTAATGTCTCTAGAATCTATTGACCTTAGGTTCAGTATATGGTGAATAATTTCAGAACATTTCCTCTATTCATAAATCATCTACAGGCAAACGTTCCAATATTAGCATGCCTCCATCCCCTCTCTCCTTTTTGTATCTTTAACTAAGGAGTTATGGTCATCCCCTATACAATCTTTTGATTGAAATAAGTGAGCACTAGCAGCTTCAAATTTCAAGTAATCTTTCTGCCTTTTTTGTTTTAGCATCATAAACGGGGATATTACCTGTTGGAATTACCCACTGGATGCGTAGAACTGAGTCCTTTTCCAAAGTCTTAAGAATCTGTGGATTAAGGGTCTCCTTCAAGGACTGTACTTTCCAAACCGGCAGAAGGGGTGGTTGCTGAAGAACCTCTTCTGAATCTACAAGGTCTTCCAGGTCCTCAATTTTATAGGTATAATAATAATTTTTGTAAAGATGTGCTCTGTAAAGTGCTTTGGATCAAGGCGCTATATAAACATCAAATTATTATACATTATTATTATGTGGACAGGTTTAAATGACCACCCGTACTTGTCTCCCTCCTCTTCCTGGCTCTGCGTATGACTTGATTTTATTTTCTTAAGCTTCATTAGTATGGGTCCAGTCTTGTGTAAAGCTTTTTTACTGGGCTCCCCTTCTTTAGAACCCCTCACCGGGATTTCCAAGTTGTGCAAAAATATTCTGCAGCCCCTAGCAGGTAGCTTTTGGTTATTAGATTTGGTAGCTCGCGTTATATGACCCGTGCTTCTTCTTACGACCTTGACAGAAGATTGGGCACTCCTCCGGTGTTGGACCTTCAGCCTCTGGCTGATCAAAACTCACCTCTAAATTAGCTTACATAGCCACAACTACTGAAGGCCCTGTGTGGGCACCCTCTTACAAATCCTGAGCTTTACGCACGTTCATTCCATAGATTGCATTGACCGGATTCATTATTGAACTCATCGCCGGATTATCAGGCAATGGACTATCCCTATTCGGCTCAGACGTAGTAAGGCTAGCGGAAGAGGGAGGCTGAGGACTTAACGAGCAATAATTTTCCAGTTTCCAAGCGGTCACAAAACCTTCCATAAAAATAATTTTAGAGTGAAGCATTGCAAGCTATGTAGCATGATCTTCCGATCATCATTAATAGCCTCATAATTTCATAAAAAAGGTGTTAAAGACATTGTTTGTGCCGCCTTATATTTGAGGTATCACACTGAAAGTTTGGCCTATGCTCCCCCCACCTCTTGGATGCATAGACATCTCTGAATCACAGGAATCAGATGATGCCAGTCACGATTGCAGTTCTACTCAGTGGGCTCTATATACAGAATCACGGGCTGGGGGAGCAGACTCAGGGGCACTCTTATGGGCTCTCTCTGTGTCAGGGTTTACAACACAAGGGTTCCATGGTGAGACTTGCTGAGGTAGTAAATTCTGTACTTGGACAACTGTTGTTGGCAATGACGAGCCAGCTGTCCTCTCTGTATACATTTTTGTCAATGCATCGTTCAAAAACGATCAAGAAATGTAAAGTCTATGGATGGCTTTGGTGTAGAAAGCCAGGGATAAGGGGGGTTGTGAAACTGCCTCGGCCTTGATAGCAAAGCGTCTTCCAAAAGCTCAGTATCAATGATTTAGTTTGGGCGAACAGGTTCTCCAGGGCAAAGCCCTTTGGAGAAATATGTCGTTATTTTACTCCCACTCAGCTTAGATTGAGGTTCCACCCCGTCCGTTCGCCACCTGAGGCGATAGGACGTGTTGCTCCCTCTTCCAATAGCTTAATGTCACACATTAAAGGTTCCAAAATAGCAAGCCCCCTAGGAGCTTGCTTGTCTACTATGGCCTGGTTAATCATTTATCTAGGAGCACATAGCTTGATTCATTCTTACTGGGTCGCCTGCTTCAGTTGGAGGATGCACATTTTACTCTGAAAAGTTTATCCAGATTTCATCTAGCAATAGTCACAGCACCAGCACGGCACCGGACTGCACTTAACTCTCACACAAGCTCTCTGTTTTTGTAAAATAGCCCCACCTGCTACTCCAAATCAGTCAGACAAAAAAAAGGTTGCTTCAACAGCCAGCAGCTCCGTAGGAGTGCAGCGTGACTGCGCCCAACTCTCGCACTAGGCGCAAGCGCTACGCAGGGGCGTTCTTGTAAATTAGCCCCACCTGCTATTCCAAATCAGCCAGGCAAAAAAAGTTTGTTTCAACTGCCAGCTTGTTTATATGAAGGACTTGCTGCCACGGTGTTGAGGGTCATATAGTGGCGCAAACGATAGGTTTTACTATTAAACAATTGAATGCTACTCACTGTGTTGGCTGGACTGTTAAAATAACCTGCAGGTTGGACACAGATTCTATGGCAAGACAGGAGGCTCATATTATGCATTTCAATCTTTACTGAGCTCCACAGCAGCAAAGAAAAAAACTTTGTAAAACGAAATTTTTAAAACAAAGTTATAACAATGCAATGGGAACATCCCAGTTCAACATGGTGGGCAGGTCAAGCCCTGTAGGTAGCCAATAGGGAGCGAGCCCATCCCATATAGGTCCATTCCTTTAACAACTCCCCCTCTTTCTTTGCTGCTGACCCACAGCTAAGTCACACCTACAGTTTACTTAGCTACATTGTGGCGTTTTCTGTGGGAATTGCTTGTATTATTTGTGCTTTGTTATCTTGGTTTGCCTTATTACGGCGTTTTGATTTAAAGCGTGTGCTTTTTTCTTGACTTTACTTTGTGTCATTTTTTTCTTCACACGCGAGCGTGGCGTTCCGCATTGGAGCCCGCTCCGCGGCTTGGGGGATTCGCGTAGGCCTGAAGGGCGAGCGTTCCCTCCCACACGCTGTGTCGGTCCTTAGGGACACTTTGTTGCGAACGCTCACCGCGTTCTAGGGCAGGCGCGCGTCCCTGTTCAGGGCCGCGCCGTCGGCTTTGTTGTTGTAGAGCGCGGCAGCCTGAGTCAGAAAGCGTGTATTCTGACAGGCTGCGTGCGTTCACCCTGGGTCTTAGCACACGCGGTTGGTGTGCCAAAGGTTGGCAGTTCGAACCTGCTATCAGCCTGGGGGTTTTTTCTGTCAATTGATATACAGTTTAATATGGAAATTTATGTTGTTAGGATTGTGCCTATAATTGTGTTGACTTTATAATTTTTTCCCTCACGCTGCTCGCGTGCTTTTACTGCTAGTTAGCAGTTTCTGCCTGTGTGAGGCATAGGGGGCCCTCTCCCTGATATTATACCTGAGGTATTGTGGGTTAAGCCTGCTAGGCTTCATTGGTTTATCAGCTTGCCCGGCTGTTGTTGATTTATATTATATATTCATATATATATATTCCGAGTGGAATACTGCCAGGTGCTGTCATGGATAAGGGGGTGCTCCCCTCCTCTGCTGATGCCAGCACGCAAGTACGTACTGCCAAGAAAAGTGACAGGGCTGGAGACATTGTGGGGGATCAATCCTGTCATACCCAGCCTTCAGTGGCTCAAGCTATTCAGTCCTCTTTGGACACGGCTTTATCTGGTTTAAATAACACCTTGGCGTCTGCCTTTGACAGATTAATATCCCGCATTGCGGATTTCCACCCCTCTCAAGAGGTTTCCCCTTCAGTTGCACCCCTGGCCCCTAAAAAGTGTACAGCCAAAACTAAACATCTCCAGGGACAATTCAGTCCCCCCTTGGCCATTTCTCCCATATCTTCCCCTAAAAGAGCTTTAAAGAGAGGGTGGGAAGAGTCTCATCAACCTTTCACTTCCACACCCGGGCCTGCGCTTGCACGTTTTGCACCGGAGGAGTACCCTATTGCGGTGTCATCCTCAGAAAGCTCTGTTGATTCGGATTCGCCCCCTAAGAGGAGGAAAAAAAGTAACTTCGCCGTGCCCTCAGGAAGCGCCCCTGCTTGATGGTAGCGGGGTGCCTTTCTTTGACCCTGCCCTAATTCAACACCCCAGGTCGGCCGAGTGGCAGCCCTCTGAGGAGGTTTCCTCGTTCCTTAAGTTCTGGGTACGGCGCCCCATGCCCAAAGAGGATCGTAATAAGTTGCGGTCAGAGTGTCCCAGACCTATGCTTGCAGACAAGGTGGCTTTAGCGCCAGAAATTGACCAGTCTATGGTGGCTTTTCTGTCCCAGAAAGGGAAGGACCCCAAGAAGGGGGTCGATAAAGCGTGGCGTAGTTGCCAAGACAGGCTGTTGGACATCCTGGGTCCAGTCACGCAGATTTTTGAAATGGCAGAAGAGGCGGCGGCCTCTAATACCCCGGTGGATGTTGAGGCATTAAGGGGTTGGATCCAACGTACGGTATGCCTGCTCGGCAACGCCAATGCCTCCATATGTAGGGAGAGGAGAAAATCTTTGTTGATGAGGTTGGATTCCAAGTTGGCAGACATGGCCGAAAGAGAAGGGGGCCCTTCAGCTCAGGGTAATTTATTTGGAGATTCTTTCCTGAAAGACTTGTCGGCTTATGTTCACACCTTTACAGCGTTGGACAAGGCGCAGGTTAATATTAAAAAGGTTTTTGCCCCAAAGGTTTTTAACAAGGCTGGACGAGGTAGGGCCCGCTCCTCCGGCCGTTTTTCCCAGGGCTCCTCCCGTCCCCGCCAGTTCGCGCCCCGGGGCGCTCACCATACCTCCTCTGCTCGGGGAGCACATACCCACTTCTACCCTCAACAGAACTCCAATGGCAGAGGACGTGCCGGCAGAGGAGCCGGAAGAGCAAGAGGGCATGCAGGTACTTTCTCAGGTGCTAAAAGTTTTTTCCCTCAAAAGTTTAGGGGGCAGACTGGCCAGGTTCCTCCCGCAGTGGGAAGCCCTCACTTCGGATCCTTGGGTGTTACAAACGGTTCAGGGTTATCAAATAGATTTCTATGCCCTACCTTGTCAGTTGTCTTTTCCCCTTCCTCTAGTGTTCGACGAAGTCAAACAATCACTCATAGATTTGGAGGTAAGGGATCTCATCTCCAAGGGGGCGGTGGTCCCGGCTTCTTACAAGGCCTCTCAGTTTCTAAGTTCCATTTTTCTGGTTCCGAAACCAGACCAGGGGTTTCGCCCAGTTATCAACCTGAAAGCCCTCAACTCTTTTGTGGTGTATCACCACTTCAAAATGGAGGGAATTCATTTACTCAGGGATACCCTTCTCCCTGCGGATTGGATGGTCAAGTTGGACCTCAAAGACGCTTACCTGGTTGTTCCCGTCTTTCCCCCGCATCAGGAGTTTCTCCAGTTTCAGTGGGGGGGCGGGTGTGGCAGTTTGCATCCCTTCCATTTGGCCTGTCCTCGGCCCCATGGTGCTTCACCAAGCTCATGAGGCCGGTGATGGCCCTTCTCAGATCCAGGGGGATTCGGATCATAATTTATTTAGACGACATGTTGCTCCTAGCCCAGAATTATCAAACTCTGTGTTCTCAGCTGAAGTTCACGGTGACCCTCTTGCAGGATCTAGGTTTTGTGATAAATGTAAAAAAATCCATATTGAAGCCTACGCAATGTATCCAATTTCTGGGCTTCAATATAGATTCAAAGCTTTGCATCCTTCTCCCAGACACCAGACTATCCAAGATAAAGAAGGAAATTCGGCTGCTCCTCAAGAGAGGGAAGGTCTCCCTCAGGCAGTTAGCCAGAGTGGTGGGAATGCTGTCAGCATCCATTCAGTCTATCTTCCCTGCTCCCTTACATTACAGAGCTCTGCAGCGCTTAAAAACCAAGCATTTGAGCAAATGTCTCTCTTACTCCCAAATGGTGGTATTGACGCCGGAAGCCAGGTTGGAACTCCTGTGGTGGCTCAGGCACATGGAGGCCTGGAATGGCAAGGCAATTTTTGGCCCATCTCCGGATGTCGTACTGGAGTCAGATGCGAGCAGATCAGGTTGGGGAGCCAGATTAGGTCAGGTTTCCACAGGTGGGAAATGGTCGGAGTCAGAGAAACATCTTCATATCAACTGCCTAGAGTTGTTAGCGGGGTCCTTTGCGGTTCGGAGTCTCCTCAAGGATCGGGGGAATTGTTGTGTTCTCCTCCGGATGGACAACATCTCTGCAGTGAGGTACATCAATCATCTGGGGGGTACCAGGTCCAAAGTCTTGGCGGATTTGGCAAGAGAGTTTTGGCATTTTTGCCTCGACAGGGATATTACATTGAAAGCGGAATACCTCCCGGGAGTGAACAACGAAGTGGCAGACTGGAACTCCAGGCACCTGCAAGACAGGAGCGATTGGATGTTGAACAGATCTCTTTTTTCCCGCTTAGCGTCCCTCTGGGGTCCCCTGACCATAGACTTGTTTGCCTCAAGACTGAATTGTCAAGTTCCCAAGTTTTACAGTTGGAGACCAGATCCGTTAGCTCTGGGCACCGACGCGTTCCTCCAGTATTGGTCGGGTCAGTTGGGATATGCCTTTCCTCCCTTTGCCATGATAGCGCGGGTTCTGGTCCAAGCACGCACACAAGCGGCGTCTCTGGTTCTAGTCACCCCCTTTTGGCCCTCTCAGGTTTGGTTTCCGGCTCTGCTAGAGTTAGCGGTAGATATTCCCCGTCTCCTCCCTTTCGATCCCCTATTGCTGGTGGATCCGGAGGGTCACCCTCACGAGTTGGTCCTGCGGGGACACCTTGCCCTTATGGCTTGGAAGATTTCAGCTCTTCCTGGTGCTTCAGAGGACTTTCGCAAGACTCTATGGCGGTTATCAGGGACTCCTGGGCACCCTCTACTAAGGTGGGGTATTCCTCAGCATGGAACAAATGGGTTAGCTGGTGTGTGGCTAGGCACCTCAATCCCGTTTCAGCCCCTCCTGTAGAGGTGGTTAATTTTTTAGTGGAGTTGTATAAGGAAGGAAAAGCCTACAGGACTGTTAATGGTTTTCGTTCAGCTATTTCAGCAGGACACCTTTTGGTGAAAGGGGAACCGGTGGGTAGGCATTTTTTGGTGCGAAGAGCCCTCAAATCTATCCGTATGAAGGTTCCACCACAACCGAAATATTCGGTTCTTTGGGATGTTAATATGGTTTTACAGCTCTTTCGGTCCTGGCCTCCTAATGAAGATCTGTCCCTGGGGCAGTTATTTGCCAAACTTGCTATGTTGCTATGTCTAGTATCTATTGAAAGGGTCTCTGATATCAGAGCTTTGGATGTGGATAATAAGATGTTCACCCCTCAGGGGGTTACTTTCTTTATCTCACGAAGGACTAAATGCATGACTTCCTCGATATCCTATCCTGCTTTTCCTGAAGATTGTAAATTATGTGTGGTTAATTGTCTGAAATGTTTTGAGCTAAAAACTGAAAGTTTTAGACCTCCCAATACCTCTCAGCTGCTGATTTCCTTCCGAAAACCCCATAAGCCGGTCTCCCCTTCTACTTTAGCCAGATGGATCAAATGGGTCATGCGAGAGGCAGGGGTGGACACTTCCTCCTTTGGTCCCCACTCAGTCCGTGGCGCTATGGCCTCTAAAGCAGCCTTTCTGGGGGGTAGCTTGGAACAGATTTTAAAAGCAGCTGACTGGTCCAGGGAGTCAACTTTTAAGACATTTTACCATAAACGTATTGCTCATGTGGCGGTGAATGTAATGCAAGGGCTTTGAACTTGCATAATATGAGCCTCCTGTCTTGCCATAGAATACCTAATCCCCCACACTAGCGTGGGATGGGGGTTTAGATTCTATAAAAGACAAGGAGGTGAGTATTATCCCACCCACCCACCCTTACTGGTGTTGGTTGTTGTTTCAGCTTTCGATTGATGACTTCGACGCCGGAATAAGAATGAGTTTCCGTTCCAAGGTTGATGACGGTTCAGCCCAGCATCTCCAGAGGAGTTTGGTCTTCATTGTACGTGGAGAAGTGGTTCGGCGATCGTGTGCGGAGGATCAGCTTCAGAAAGAGGGGGAGTTGTTAAAGGAATGGACCTATATGGGATGGGCTCGCTCCCTATTGGCTACCTACAGGGCATGACCTGCCCACCATGTTGAACTGGGATGTTCCCATTGCATTGTTATAACTTTATGTGTTTTAAAAATTTCGTTTTACAAAGTTTTTTCCTTTGCTGCTGTGGATCTCAGTAAAGATTGAAATGCATAATACTCGCCTCCTTGTCTTTTATAGAATCTAAACCCCCATCCCACGCTAGTGTGGGGGATTAGGTATTGGAGCGTGAGTAGATCCTCGTTTGTGTTTTGACAGGGCCCTTGCAACAAAATGCACAGCTGCGATTCCTCTCCTCCCTCACCCCCCCTCACAATGTTTTGTTTGCTTCTAAAGCAGTCCTCGCCGTTGGGTCGCTGATAAATGGTGGAGGTGATACTGCTTTCCTAGCTAGTGCTTTCTTAACACCACTCATAATCTATGTGTCAGCATCTCCACTTGGAGTAAAATACGTTATCCGATGTCATATAACATAGTAATATCCAGTGCAAGAAGGCGAGTCCATGACTGGATGAATCAATTAATTTGTGTACAAATTATTAGAATTGTGAATAGACACTTAACATGCCTGCCGCCTCTATAAGGGTGTCTGGCTGCATTACCAGAATGTGTACATGCCATGCTGTGTTCTACACACACCATTGCCTTTGGCTGTGTAGAATGTTGGTTTGCTGAATTCTGCGAAAAACGATTGTGCCTTAAGGTGCAATAGAGTAAAACTCCCACTTCTAAACCTTAAGTGGTGTCGGGGAAAGCTTCCACTCCATGCGAAGTCGAATTTTAGGCCCAAGTCCTGTTCACCAAATATGCTGTGTATGTTAGCACATGCCATTAATTCTACAGGCTTTTAGCGCATTCGTGTAATAGAACAGTGCTATCAGTTTTAAAATCTTAAAACGACATCATTAAGATGTATAGCATCATTTCGAGGCATGACCCACAGGCTATTTATTGCAAAGTGCAACTACTGTAATGAAGGCACTATAAACATGGAACGGAGGGCACATCAATGGGTGATCTGCCTTCAGTATACACACATCTTTTAATACAATAACCATCTACGACTTCGGGAGCCGCCATCCTCTGCCCGAGACTGCATCCAAAAAAAAAATAAAGAAAAGAAAGCAGTCTACGTACACATATCCTCTATGGAGCGGTGGTGCACAAGCTGATGCGCGCTCCCGGTCGTCTCGGGGACGCGCCGGCAGACCGGCTTTAGCCGGTATATATTCCAAGAACCTGACGAAGGTTGGCAGCAGGGACCGGGGGAGGTAGAGAGGAGCAGAGATCGGCCGTGTGTGCGGGCAGAAGGAGGCGAGTCCGGGCACACTCGGTCCTGCCGCCACACGGCCACCTCCCCCGGGTCGCAGAGGGTTAAGAGGAGGAAGCATGGCCCGTCCATGCAGGGCATGAGAAGAGTTCGGTGGTCCGAGTGAGATCTGACCTGGTGCTGCTAGCCACACAGCACACTGCTGGTGAGTACGCTTCCAGTTACTGCATGCTCACTATCACCAAACCGTTTGAAATGTCAAAGACGCTAATTAAAATAGTCAGCAATTCTTAATTAAATGATTAAAATTGTTACAGTACGCGAGAAATTGCCACCTTACAGGACTGCGGCCATGAAATTGTAATTGACGTTTGATCGGGATTCCCTAATGCTAGCACGTTCGTTACTTGTATCCGAGTGTTAGGCAGCAAACAAGTTACAGCGATGCGCCCACTTCCCGAAGGACGCAAGCAGGATCGGACTGGGGCACAAAACTGTGTTGGGCACCAATGGAAAAAGTGGCACACAATTGCAATAGGCACTTCATTCCTTTTACGACAGGCTGTTTGAATACTACCCAGGGGGGACTTTTTTTTGGATAAAATGTAATGCAAATTGTGCAATTTAAAGAATATGTATTCAGCAACAACGGTCAAAACTGCCAGCCGCTCAGTGAAGTAATTCATAAAACTGGCCCACATTGGCTCAAAGAGTGCCACACGTTCTCCTAAAAAAAAGTGCACACATTAGCATTTTGCTGTTGTTTGTTTCGGGCGTTGCCGTATATACGCCCATCCGACCCGGGACACACGTTCGACTGCAAATGAAACTTAATGGTTGTTTTTTCAGCAACACGTGGATTGCAAGCAGTTGTTGTGTAAGCTTTTAAGCTACGTTTAAAGCCTTCCTTTCGGTTTCTACTTTCAAATGCGAGAACATCCGGAATTGGAGAGATACTCACCTGCTGGCTACATATCATACCACAACGCCTTTTTTGTAAAAGGGAGAAAAAAACATTGTAGGGTCTCCATTGCTTTGAGAACTTACACCACGTGACAAAGCAAATGGAACAGAGCGCACGTCTCCCAACTGTAAAGCGCTGCTAGCAACGTGCGCTGCTATTGCAGTCTACATTATAGCATCAACTATGGCACAGAGTGATACTGTGAGAGAGGCGCGTTTGCTGCGATGAAGCACGCTTTGGACTGGCCAACACAAGTGCAGCTAACTAAACTATTTAGCCCCCAATTAATGTTTCGAATAGTTTTTAAATGTAGTGAAGTATTCCCGGTTGGGGGAGGACGGGGTTGCCCCATGCGTGGGAGGAGTCTTTATGGCAGTGCTTTATCGGCTGCCTGTGTGGGTTATCCATCCGCATCAGTTGCATTTCTGTGATCTCGGCATGCTAGTTCCAGAATAGACTAAGTTGGCATGCGAGGCAGCATACACCATCAGTTCAACTAATAAAAGGCTACCAGTATAGATAGTCCGTTTATGGATACACGTTTACAGTACTGTCCAGCTGGCCGTACTGTGCGACCAGTACCTGAGTATAGTAGTCAACAAACAGTACTTTATAGTATCACACTATTCAGCTAGTGGAGCTATCGATACCATGAAACCACAGATGCACAGTATTACAACCAGCGTAGGTATATATTGTCTTGCACACAGTACAGTTGATTACAAAGTACTTCATACCCGTTACTGATGCACAGTACTGTATAGCTAGGACAGTTTTATAGTACTATACCATCATTATTGGCATACAGTGTATCCAGCCACACAGTACAACACAGCAGTAGATGTACATTACCATACACAGTTTTGTAGAATATACCCACTGACTCCTCTGGGAAGGGGTTGTGAGATTTATTTATTGCATTTGTTACACGGGTATCACAGCATAAGTTACATGACACAGGCTGGACTGGTTACAGGGAGAATTACAGTTTTACAGTATATATTAACAGCCACAGGTCAAGGCATAGCATGATTATAGTACAATACAGACAGTGCAGTTCGAGGCATGGCATAGTTATACAGCACAGACAGAGCAGGAAGCCAGGTAAGGCGGGGGGAGTGAGGAGCTCAGTGACCTGGAGGGCAGACTTATGGTTAGAACTAGTTGAAGGGCCAAGTTTTGATGAGGCTCTTGAAGCGCTGATGGGGAGGGAGTTCCATATTTTAGGTGCAGCTACAGGAAAGCTGACACTCCCCCTGCACTGGTGCTCTTGGGACGAAAAGGTGGGTACTGGGGGTATTTTTTTTGAGTGATGGGACAACGTTAGTGATACATTTGTGAGTGGTAATGAGAGTCTTAAATAGGATTCTATCCTTGATGGGTAGCCAATGTACTTCTCTCCTAATGTGGGAAATATGATAATTTCTTTTTAGCCCAAAAGCTGCCCTTAGTGCTTTGTTTTGTAACAAGTGCAACAACTAAAAAGTGCATTTTGTCGAGATTCGTATTTGTGGTTCCTAGTAAAAGGGTATTACAAGTTTTGATAGAATTGGGGCTAGGGTGAGGAAGTTTTGGGTTAAGAAATTGACTGCTGAGTGCAATGAGTTTAGCAGTGTAGGCAGTAGCCGACGCAAGGCTACTGATACGTTTGCTCATCGTGAGGTTGGATGCTATGTGGACGCCTATGGTTTTGACATGTACTGGGATGGGTGTGCCATCGATGGAGTAGTTAGCATGGAGGGTTTTTAATCGGGATGGGGGATCTACTTATGAGGATCTCTGTTTTTTCATCGTTGACAGTTGGTGGCCATTCAAATTTTGAATAATGGCGTGGATCTTATTAATGGTGGCTGAGTCTTGTTCGTAGTCTCCCGTGATGGGGATGAGGATCAGTGTGTCATCTGCAAAGTTAGTGTAGATGACACCCGTGGCATCCAGGGCTGCAAACAGTAGATTTGTGTATGCATTATAGAGGGTGGGAGAGAGCCAAGAACTGTGGGGGATTACTAGGGGGGCTGGGTAGGGTCAGCAGCTTCGGCATCGATGGAGACTCTTGAGGACCGATCCGCTAGATTAGTGTGCAATTCTTTAGACCCTTTCTGCCTTTCAAAAGAAACCTCCCCATAAAATTTTAATCAATTTGGAAGTTCATAAAGCTGTCGCATAATATATGGCCTATTCAACGAAAGCAATGGTCGGCCAAAAACTGATACACAGGCCAAACAGACTTTTTAATAACAGTACAACCTTTTAATCATAAACATGTGCCGGATTTTCAAAAGTAGGTCACCATGACAAGCTGGTAAAATAGCACAATGAAAAAATGCTGTAGCTGAACAGATGTGAATTTTAATCTAGGTAGGATTAGGTCAGCCCTAGAGATTAGAAAGAACCGTTATTTATTGTGATACAAGACTAGCAAAGAGCACTATATAAAACTTGTTACTGCTGGGTGCTCTTCCTTCCTAACCAAAGTTCAATAACGGTCCATGCATGTTTCGAAGGGCATCCCTTGCTATCCATACTAGTGAACCTGCTGTGTCTCCAAGGGTGGGGAAGTAACTTAATTTTCAAGGATTATACCAATACATTCAACCAAGATAAACCTTTATTTTGGAGGGCAAGGAAAGATTCAGTTGAAGTCGATTAATGTTTGCGAAATGTGTGAAAACCATTTACGGGCAATGCCAGTTCTATGGGTGGAATGGTGCCCACTAATGAATGTCTATAATCACCTTTTGGTCCTCTCTACAATACCAAAGGAGAGATAGCTACTTGCAGCAGGGGCGCTTCACAAGGAGACTAGCACCAATATGCCAGGCAATTAATTCCCCTCTGAACAAAAGTACCAACAGCCACCCAGGACATGTCTGCTTTGTTGGGCCTCATTAGTGGGGTACTGCGGAGGTACAGCTTTTCTCTAGAAAGAGATCAATTGCCCATGACTGTTCAGCAAACCCATTCAACTTTCCTGTTTAATTTTGAGGTGTACGTGAACTGGTGTTTGGATCACAACCAAAATGAATAAAACCTTACTATTAAAGTTCTGAGGTTAGTTAAATTAATAAAACGCCTCACGGGCAAACAAGTTCTACCTCAGAACTCGGTGGACAGATGTGCTTTCTTTGTGTGGCGCTGTAATTAGTTTTCCTGGAGATCGGGTCTGGAATTATGTTGTGAAGTGTAGAACAAGACGACCAGATTCATAATGCAGGCATCCACACTTTAACACGTTGTTTTATTCTAAGAAAATTACATGTTTGTTTATTGGCGATTTATAACTTGTCACCAGACCCCCAACACAGTAGTTGCAAAACTCCCCAAAAGGTGGTGGGAGGGAGAGAGAAGCGAACATTTCCTCATTCACAACCTTTGAACACTCCACATCAGTTAGCAAAAGTACCATCAGAGATACGTCAAATAAGAGATGGCAGACCTTAACACCCTGTTGGGCAATACGTGTGGATCTTTAGTTTAAGGTAGTTGGGCTCCACGCTCCAGTAGCCACGGCGGCGTGTTCATAAGCTCCAGTTCCCCTTGTCTGCCAACTTTTGACTGCTTAGAAAGATGCAAATCCTAGTGTTAAGTACTAAATAAAGCGGGGACAATTGGCCTTTGGGCATATGTTGGCCCTCTTTTCTGCATGGTTACACATTCACGGTTTCTCTGAGGATTGCCAATGTCCAGTTCTGATTTCAATGGTCCATTATCACCCTCAGCCACGTGTAGCCTTTAATCCCAAAGGGAGCTATCCAAATAATGTTGTCCATTTCTTGAAAACTGCAATGCATTTGAACCCCTCTGTTCCTAAAGTCTAGGAACTATTTCTAATTATGAAAAGCCACTTTTTTAGTGTATTCAAATCATTTATTTATATACAGAGAGGAACAATGCTCTTGATCACAAAATAACCTACAATAGATACGAATTCAGATTCGACAGGGAAGCAGAGAGCGTCTTACAATATGGCGAGTTCGAGTCACATTCTGACTAGGGTGTGGGGGGAGTAAATGGAACAGTCACAGGGGACAGTACATGTGTATATACATAGATGAAAGACAACCAACATTAGACATTTATAAGTGCAGGTAGGCAGTACGGCTAGCGTGTTACCGATGTGATCGTGACGGGTGAAATGCTAGAGTGGAGGCCGGAAAGTGGAAACAGAGGCAGGTTAGAGGCGATGTGAAACAGAGGCGGCTTTAACAGTTGCCAGGTGGACGAATGGCGAGCGGGCCACTGTGCCCTGCCCCGCCGCTTTCCTTCGCAGTCTCTCCGACAGGCCACAAGGCCCTTTCTGCTGTGACTCCAGCCAGTGGCATCCATTGCCATAAAACAAATGTCAGTGAGGAAGGAACACAAAGGACAAATTCTGCTGCAGCATTCGCTGTGTTCAAAGAACTTGGTGGTTAAGGACATTCATTAGATCATGGGAGTCCCGTGTTCGGATCCCGCCTTCAACACATACCTGTAAAGGGAAGCTAAGGAAATTCCCCCCCACCCTCTTTTGGTATTTAAATAGCATGGAACAGCTTCTAACTGTTTTGTTTGAGATAATCTTAACACATTTTACAGACAGTGGGGCTCTTGCTTTTGCATTGGGAAACATTCTAGCTGTTCTTTTGAAACTGTTGTTCAGGATTTCCACACGCAATCCGTTAACAAAACAGCTTGATTGGGGGAGAATAGTAAATTGAGGCTGCATGGCGCTACATCATTTACTTAAAGCCACAGCAATGGCTATCAGGACGCAGGCGGTGAAAGAATGGTAAAAGAGTGGGGGACAGTAGGATCATTGAGGCACCTCGAGGGGCAAAAAACAGAAGTGTCGCTTCACTTGGTCCCCCAAACAACCAATGTGCCGCGCAAATGCTTAAAGTGTGCTTTACAGTGGCTGCCCAGGCCCTTTTGGCTGGGGTATCCCAAAGTGGCGCACTGACTTATGCAGGGGAGGCATGAAGTACGAGCGCACACACAATGATCATAATTTAGGAAAATGGGGTGGCACCTGGGGTGGCCAATCAGAAAAGTTTCAAACTGAATTGCTGTTATGGGCTCCCAATGTAAATACATTATGGAAATGGGTCAAGCAAAAAGAATGCGAGAGGTTTATTTGGCTCACCCTGAATCAAGGTTTTCACGTATATGCCAAGCGAAGTTTGTTGTGTGCTATATGAATGGACAGTATATTATTATGTAACAAGGTAGTTCAGTGGGTTGAGCACTTGTTTTTGTTGGTTATGTGTGTGAGATATCTGCAGGTCGAAGATTCTAATACTGGCAAGGCCAACTCAGCCTTTCCGTCCTTTTAAGGTCGATAAATCAGGGCCAACTTTAGTTGGGTGAATATTGTACTTGAATATGTTCTATGTATAGTGGTTTGCGAAGCGCTATTTACATAAGCAATAATTATCATTAACTCGAGTTTAGTGACTTGAGAGTGCATAATAAAAGTTGAAAACTGAATTGCTTTTATTAACTCCCAATGTTGGTAGATCAGGCACAAAAAGATTGCATGATTTGCCCAGGATTAAATACTTCGTTTAATTAGCAAAACCATGATTCTGTCCCAGGTGGAGATGTAAGAACTTGACCACATATCGTCCCATGTATACTTCATATCAGTATTTTTAAGGCTTGGTAATCAAAAGGGTAAATGTCTAACAATGCCTTGAAAAGTGCACAAATCATAATAAATTCACCTGACAATGTATATACAGTATAGAAACAGGTCAAGCAAAATAATTTCCTGTGTAAACCAAGAGAATCTTGTGGTGTGCAATATATGGACACTTTATTATTGACGTCTTCTCATTGCATTATATTATGAAGCTCAGCTGGCAATTGTGTTTTTACTTCACTTATTGCCCAATTATGTCTATAAAGGAACTGTTTTTCTTTTTTGAACAGTACTGAATTTATGTGTACTTATTAAATACATATTTCGACATGGTGTTGTACTTTTGTGAAACATTTCCACAGTTGTAATTACAAACATTGGATCTAACTAGTTTTCTTAGAGCAATTTTTCTAGGAAATTGTGTGGTCTTCATAAGCTGTAATTCTCTTTCGCCCTTAGCCTTGAAACATGTTCATTTCCAACATGAGTTTCAGGCTTGATACCATTGATTCCAATATTACCACTGATAGCACAGCCTGCCGAGGAGGCCCAGCTGTTACTGGTTAGTCAGACCCCTAGGCACAGGTAACTATAAAGAAAACTTTATTAAAAAACCTTTTGTCTTTAAGGTTCGCCATTGTGCACTCGTGACCACAATTAACTACGCCCACCCTAAGCTCCACCTCCTTGACCCCACCCACCTAGGGCCCTGTGTCCGGTGCTGCCCAATGGCCCTTTGCCTTCAATCTGCCACTGGGACACATGTAAGCTAGACGGCAGATGAGAGGTAGGTTACGAGGGTAACTCTGAGGAAAGGAGGTAAGGTTCTAGTTTGGTTTTGAACAAATCAGTTAACAAATTATACCAGTTGCGCTGTGTTTCCTATATTTAAGATTCTAAATATAACACTACATCTCAACTTAGTTCTAAATAAGCATTTGAAAATCTCATTCCATTAAAAATGTTCTTTCCACTTGCTCACAAATATTTTACGTTTGTTGCTCGCAGCTGAAGGTTTCTTTATTTATATTGGGCTCCCAACCCCCGGTTAACTGGGCGCATTACAAGGATATGCATCATCTTAGTTACACAAAGGGAAAAGTACAGTGGGGAGGGGAGCATACTTTACATAATTACATGAGCATACAGTAATCAATATTAACAGAATGGGCATAAATATACAATGGGCAATATACAAGTAGGCACATAAAACAAGAGAAAGTAGAGGAAATTAATCATAACAGGGGTATCGACTACCATCCTAGGGAAATGCGTGGATTCAATTCAACGTATTTTATAATGCGGTTTTAATCAAGGCCTCTCTTAGTGATAATAGTTCCAACAAATTGTCATGTGGACTTAACTGTTGATCCAGACCTTAGTTCTAATCCAAGTTTCACCAAATGATAGGACCCTGGCTCAATCCATTTATCCATTGGTGCCTTGGTTCACATAAAGAGAAACCAGCATTGGCAATACCAACAGTTTGGGCTTTTGTATAGACATGGAAAAGGGCACTTGCCAGGCACCTGATGGAAGCAGGTACAAAACGATGCAAGTAGCCGGACCTCATATAGCAGTGCCCGGCAAATACCTAATACACATACACAAGCCAAAACTGTTGGCTTTGCCAATGATTCTTTATAACAAGTCAAGTCTTCAGTGAAGGACGCACATAGTGCTTATAAATCAGGTGGTTGAAGGCAGACCTGGTTAAGGCATTTTTATTACGCTTGTAGTGTGTTTACAAGTCCAATTAAGTCATTAGCTCTCAAAACACCGCTTTGAAAAAAAACACCGGCAGGTACTTCGAGTGCAAAGTTTGATGGTAAGGCTTGATTAACCCGATTTTCAAAGGTCAGTGAATAATATGTCTGTGCACAGCTCTAAAAGTAATCCCATATATTAGATCAGAATTATACTAAGGAAAGTCGCATAACTAATCTGCACTCATTAACTTGATTAAAGCAAGCTCAAAGAGTTTCCATGAGGAGGTGTTTTTGATGGGAACGGCCATAGGGATGTGATATAAAGAATAAAAGACCGGGATCAATGTTGAAGAGGAAAAAAACTCATTTACTTCATCTCAGCCAATCAGAATGTTCAGAGTGCAGTCAATACCTATTGGTATTGACTGCAATCTGAACATCTTGCCTTCAAAAGCAGACATGGAAGCAATGCTGCAATTTCCAAACAAGGTCTCGTTTAACAAGACACTTCCTCTCTAAGAGAACCCTTTTGTTTCACTGAAACATCCTATTTAGAACACCAGTGAGAACGCTAAAACATGGGGAAAATATGTTCACTTTCTTTTTTTTAAAAAAACTTTTTTTTAGCTATCTATAATTTAACAGAGTTTAACAAAAACAACAATACTTGAAGCTTAGGTCATTGAACTATATACAGCACCATCTCTAATCTACAAAATGAACTGGACCTAACCCAATAACAAACCTGCGCACTTATTGGACTTCAACAAACAGTTAGGACGTGACCTTATAGAGAAATGTTAATCTTAAAGGAGGCCAGAGGAACAATTCACAATTAAAACCCACATTTTCCACTGAGCCTATTGTTAAGGCCTGTGTTAATAAAATAGCAAGCATCCATTACACACTTCTAATGCTGGCATCTGTAGTAATTCCAACATTTAATCGTTTGACGTTAGGACGTCTATGATAAACACATATGTCTAATTTTCATAAGAAAGCATTGCAGTTCCAGCAGCCAGACCCTCCTAGGCTAGCAAACCGTCGGTAGGCCCTCTGTTGTATGCGCCTTGCTGTTGGCAGATGCCTCAAACTGCCAAAATGCCTACACGCAATTCAGAAACTAAATCCTCTATTTAACTTAGTTAAAATCTGATCCAACCTAATAATACATATTTCAAAAATGTCAGAGAGAAAAGGCGTAGTCTGCCGAGGCGGAATTCAAACCCTTGGACTGTCGAGTATACGCAGTCACCCATAAGGCACTGAACCTTTGTACTGTGCGTTTACTCAGGTGTATTTACTTAGATTTATGGCACAGATACGTTAGAAAAAGTTATTACTCACTTTGCCTTGTACCTGGCACAGTAAAGCAGTAGCAATAACTACACTTCAAAAGGTGACGTGTGTGGAGGATGGGTGCCATGATCCCTGTTGCGTTAGGCTATTGTCAGAGTGGTGGATGTCAGGATGCTGCTTGTTCAATATTGGGGCTCCTGAGGAGGAGGAGGAGATGCGTTATGCACTGTGACTTCTATTGAGATTTTAGCTAATCTATTAGACTTGTGAATGGTGCTCAGATACTGTTAGGATGATTTGCTATACTCCGACCTGGTGGACTGATGTATAGAAAGCCAACCTACTATAGGGACAGAGCCAATTGTGGGAGCTGTTCCCAAACCAGTTCAGGGTAGGTGGACGAGTGGTCTAGGCTAAGCCTCAAGACGTAGCGAGCTTGCAAGAGGTCCCTGATGAGTACACACAGTGCAAGGTCGGGGATCACACTTAGAAGTGCTCACACCTGATTGTCTAACAAAGTGGTAGACGGTTTCCAGCTGAAATTTCAAGAAAAGTCTATGCCCCGCTTAAAAAGCACCAAAAACAAATATTGCTAAATCTAATTTTTATACCGGCACGGTATACACGTTTCAGGGTACATCCTACTGTTCAGAAATAATCATATGGGAATGGTTTATCTACCGAAGTCTCCATGTTGTACCAATAGATGGACTTCGGATGTATGTGATTAACAATCCAAATAAATATGTAAATAAATTTTACCAATATTTCAGAGTTATTGCCATCTTGTGAAGAAATCGATCTGCAACCAGAAAATCACTAATTGGAATGCTGATGGTGGCAACTCCTTTTGTCATTCAAAGGTTTAGTTAGTTTATCATTTGTATAGCGCAATCTAACCCTGAGCTATCTATAGCGCAACCTAACCCTGAGGTATCTGGGTGCTTTAAACATGGAACATATGTTACAGATACAGTACACAAGATGAATAGTGAAGATATGAAACAGAAGGACATTGTGAAGACCAGGTTACAAAATGGTCATAGCAACAGGCATCGAAATAGTAAAGATATAGTAGTTAAAACAGACAAGCAAATCATAGTCCAGCTACTAGAGATGCAGTTCTGAGAGGTGGAGAGCTAAGATTGCTGGGTGAGAAGCAGGTCCTTCACTTTAGATCTAAAAGAACAAAAGGAAGGCTCAGCTCTGCTGTCTGTGGGGAGAGAGTTCCAACGGTGTCCAGTCAAAGGGTCGAATTCAAAAAGGGCTGAATACAATACATTCGACTCAAAAGGACCGGGGAAAAAAAAAATGATCGAAGTGCATTAGATTTCTTTTTCCTCTGTCCTTTTGATTCGAAACAATTGCATTTCGACCCTTTGTATTCCATCCTTTCACCCTAAACCGTTCCAAAACATTGCTGCTAGCACAGGGAAGCACGGTCCACCAGCTGTTTTTAGGTTGAACTTGGGTATGTTAAGGAGGTGTAGATAAGGAGCTCAGGTAGGTCTGGTGGAGCTATGCCTTGAGAATTTGGGAGTTGGGTATTGGGGTGCTGTCAAGGACAGGCATTTGTGAGTGATGACAAGGGTGCGTAATTTGATTCTATCACGTACTGGTGGCCAGCGTACATCTCGTCTGATGGTAGAAATGTGATTAGCACATGGTAAGTTTAAAGTGCATCAAAGGGCACTGTTCTGGAGGACTTGTAATCTGTTCAGGTTGTGATTGGTGGAACCAAGAAAGAGTGTTGCAGTAATCCAGTTGGAATGCCCTGGCTAGGGTGAGGCAACTGTTAGTGGACAGAAAGGGTTTGCATGCGTTAGTTTATTAGTGTAAACTGTTGTGGAGGCTGTAGAGTTTATTTGCTTTTTGAGTGAGTGGAATCGAGGTAGATGCCAAGTGTTTTTACCTCTTTGGCGACCTTTATGATATTGCTGTTGATGGTGAATGATTGGTAGCGGGGGTCAGGTTTGTTGAGACGGGCTTGGGTGCCGTATCAATAGTTCCGTCTTGTTATCATTTTAGAAGAAGCTATGTGCAGCTATCAGGCCTGTATTTCTAGATAGATTTCATTTAGTTTTACAGTATCTTTCATAGCATCTAGAGAGGGTAATGAGGACCTGGGCGTCGTCCGCGTAGTGCATGTACGTAACACCCAAATCATCAAGACGACCAAAGAGGAGCTTAGTAAAGATATTATAAAGCGTAGGTGAAACATAGGGCCCTTGGGGGACTGCACACTGGATAGGGACTGGGTCAGCCTCTGTCGAGTGTGCAAAGACCCTAGTCGTCCTATTAGAGGATGAACAAAGGGAGTTCTATTGAGATAGTAGGTGATCGTAATGCTGCTCATTTACATTGCCATTGTGGCATAAAACAGTATTGCAAAAATGCCAATATATGCGACTATTTCACAGTATAATTCTTCTCAGGAAAAGAGCAGGTGGGAGAGAGAAGAGGGAGTAGAGTAGACGTGTTTGTAGGGCCTGGAAGAACCCCGAATAGCAATATCCTTTTTACTTTGGGGAAGCCAGCAAAGCCAACTTGGCTACATTATTTCTACGAAGTGTGTGTTTTCGGATTCGTGTAAAGGATACACTAGTTTGGTTGGATTTTTTCATTCCTGTACAGCAGTCATCCATGTTTTGACTGGCCCTTACATGACATTGTCAGTCACAGCAGGATTGGATGAATACTCTGGCCACTCCATAACACTACCTCTACCCCTGACCCCATACGTGGACAAAAGTGCACATCTATATGAAGTAGTCCGGATTGGGCTAATCTCACTCATGTCCCTGCATATTCGGGCTATAATTTACAGCTGTTGTGCTTTTTGGGCTACTTTCACTTTAGAAAATACATCTATAATTACTCTTGCTTGGGAGGTGGAGGAAAGACATGCAGTAAGGGTGTAGGGTTGGGGTGGAATATGCAGATTGGCTGTCTAGCAGCATCAACGCTCCCAGGGCGGACTCCGCTGCCTTGTTATATAAGAAAACACTGATCCATTCATTACCTTGTAGCAAAGCCATTTGAACAATGGACGTCGCAAGCATTCGTTTTGTGGGGCACGCTTCTCAGCAGAGAGATATTTACAGTGGTGTGTGTGAAAAATGAAGCTACACTTATTTCTAAAATGAATATGCTGCATACTCCACTTTGGCTTCAGGTAATGCTTACGGCCCTTTTGTTAAATGCGATGTTTCAATGTGTGCAGTTACCATTCAGGGGGAAAATATTATACCTGTAATGCTGATATGTTACTATGTACTGATGCTAATTGGTCTACGTGCTTTTATGGCAAATGTGGGCTTGTGTTTAGGTCTACTTGGGTTACAAATGGGTTTTAGTTTCTGACAACCCTGTCAGTAAGAGTTCTGTGTACTGTAGTTAACCTCTTAAGTGCCAAGTATGCTCGTCCTTTTTGCATAGACCTACATAATAGCCTGGCACCTTTGGAGGCAATGAATGTAGGTTTGAAGATCTGCGTTATATTTCCACCCAGTAAGTAGACGGGCACTAAGGTGTGCAACAATCCTGCACTTCCTTTCTTTTTATGTGGGCTTTCCCCATGCTCAGCATTTTCCTGGCACCTTTTGCATTTCCCGTTTCCCTGTCCTCTTCCCAAACTCTGTTTTTGCCTACATACTGACAAACAACCTCTGCCCCCAGGCTCCTCCTTGGCATTCCGGCGCACCCCCAAACCACTGCCCCCAACGCTGGTTTCATAAATGTACATATACAATGAAATTGGTGCTCAAGTCCCATCTGTGAGCTGAGTGGCGCCACACAGGCTCCCCTCTATGCCTGCACATGTTTTATTACTTACGTCGCCAGGCCACCTATATCAGGATTCCTGAAACTTGGGGCCTGGGACAAGAGAACAACTGATCACTGCATGGAAGGGTTAGGATGAGTGGAGCAAGTTGTATGCGTTTGCCCGTGTGTGTGCGGTTTACGTTGGGAATGCTGCCATATATTGTGGGCAGTCAACATGAAAACGTTGTAAATCACTCCTTTGTATTGTTGATGACCTGACATTTGTTTTTTGCCATTCTGAACAAATTGTAAATTTTATATGGCTTCAAATTCCACTTTACTCAAAAATGATGTTGTTAAATGCTGCATTTAAATACATTAATTCAACATTTATTGGGGGGCAACAACCAAACCCCCATACATGTGTCCGAATTCGGGGGAAATGTAATGCCCCACCTCTGTCGTTGATCTTGACTATTTCAGATAGCTGGGCCCCCTAATCTCCCACACGTCCTGGGACCAAAAGCTAGTTCTGCCACCAATTGGGTAGGACACAGCCGTTTCAACTGTGTCCCTCTTATGACGGAGGTGCTGGTATAACGAGCAAATGTAGCACATCTGCCTCTCTTGCCACAAATTCAAACTGGAAACAGGATCAGTTGGTTGCTGCTGAAGGACCTTCATGCATCCTGTATTGTCTGGAGTTTTCAATACATTCGTGCTTATGCAGTCCCTCTCGTATCATTTCACGCTGTGTTGTGCATGCTCAAACTTCCTGACTGCTGCACATTAAGCAGTGGTTCCATGTGACATGGCTTTGCAGTGGGCTTCACACTACTGCCCTCACGATCATTCATTCCCCCATCCTTGACTCCTTGATTCGTCCATCCTTACTCATGTATCCATCAGTATAAGCTCATTCAATAATGGATTAATCCACATCACACTTATGCACATATCCATTCATATGTACATACATCCACACATGATTGTATGCCATTAAACGTTCATCCATCCACCTTCAAAATGGAATTTATCCCTCAAGCATCTTAGTACATATTCATTCATCCTCATGAACATTCATTCACACATCATCCCATGCTTATATTCATCATTCACCCCTTGTGTA
This sequence comes from Ambystoma mexicanum, assembly GCF_040938575.1. Lineage (NCBI taxonomy): Eukaryota > Metazoa > Chordata > Amphibia > Caudata > Ambystomatidae > Ambystoma > Ambystoma mexicanum. The sequence continues at coordinate 915,513,871 of NC_090926.1, read as the reverse complement.
CCCTCTCGCCATTCTTTGTCTGCTTTCCCCTGGGCATATTGCCCATCTACTTAATTTTAGGTGCCGGAACTCAGAACATATTTTTACCATAAGAAAGCCAAAACTATTTGCTTTGTCAATGTTTGATTATTTTTATCATCATCTGGTCTCTACCTCCCACGCCCATTTATATCATTGAGCTATGTGAATCTACAGATAACAAATAGCTATGTAGTGCAATCAAATGGCAGTTATCGCCCCCAACATGCCAGTAAGTGATAATGTGCCCAGTTAATCACACAATGTACCAAGTAGTGATTTCATAAGGCCACATACCGGGTAATAATCTGGCACAGCCAACAAATGGCCAGATATTGCTATATGTCCAGTTAGTGGCCCAATGTGCCAGGTTGTGGCGCCTCATTGAAAAGTACTACGGAGCATGAAGGGAGAACCTAAATGGGAGGAGGGTTAGGTAGGAAAAAGCAAAAAGGAAGGTTGCAGAAATAAAAGCACAATTGAAGGGACACCCGGAGTAGGGCGGTCTATGAGGTCCAAGAGCCACCACCATGTACTGCCATCATTTATTTTACTTGGGTTTCTTGTAGCATGCCCATGCAATCGGATGATTGATTAAGAGTGTGGAAACCAGAGAAAAATGGCTGCTGGGAGGATGGTGGTGGGGGCAGAAAAATGACTGGCCATGCCACGATTATCCTAGGGCAAACCACATTGGCCATCTACAAGTATTAAAGACCAAAACCACTTGTTCATAAGAACACTATGAAAATGACTCCCCCCCCCCCCCCCACACTTCACTCCATATAGAGCTCCCACAGGATAGGCTACAAAAGTGAACAAACAAGACTACAAAGCCTGTTTAAAAAAAAAAAACTTGCCACTTCCACGGCAGCACCTCCAGAGCCCTGGGGCTTTCCCTTCCCCCACAATTCCACATCATATTATGCTAAATAGGTTTAATAACTGTCCGTCTGCTCTCTGGGGAACCTCCACGCCCTCACCCTCGTGTATGAAGTATCTGCAGCTGTTGTGTCACATACAACTGCCAGCAACAGCTTGGAGGTGAAGTCATTAAGCCGAAAGTCCTGAGAAAGGACAAAGGCATGCATGCAGTGAGGGTGGAGCTAAAGGGGCAAGCAGAGAAAATGGATGAAGACAGCAGATCGGTGAGGTATATGTGAAAGTAGTGGTTTCAAGGGAGACTTTCTTACCCATCATCCCCAGATGGGCCACTATACTTGTGTACTCACCACCACAGCAGTCCCAAGACCAGATGAGTAGGTCCAGGAAAAAGAGAAATACCATATACTGAGGCAGGCAAGTCGCAGTGGGACAATATATGCTTTTGAAGAAAATGTTTGAAAAAAATCTACAGGGCAGGAGAACGCAATCTGCATGTAGTTTTTATGGCGCTCACAGTAATTTGACTCTATAAAAAGTGGTTCCATTAGTCAAGTTAGAATAAATTTGCAATTAAGGACGTCAGGTGGCACTGATCCAAATGATATACAAAGGCTCAAAGGTTGATTTGCAATATGGGGCTCAGAGTAGAGGCACCAGGGACCTTGAGGCGGTTATGGATTGCCCCTTTATTCGTGGAGTTTCTGTCTCTTTCTCATTTAAATTGATGCTTTTCTTCTCCCCCAACAATATCTGTAAGGTAGACATTTTAATGCCCTACATTATGCAGATAACGACACAATTATTGAACTTATTGCAGGGGCATTTGAAACATTTCTGCTGCAAGACAACACAAATAACCAGTGTTGCGAAGGAAAGGGCAGGTTTGCTAAAACTGCCATGGAATGTCTACTTCAATAATACACCTGTTTGGGCTAAGAAATTGGGTGCTCACCTGATGCCCATATTAAAAAGGAAAGGCCAGCTCTGCATGATGTCAGGAGACTCCACTCCAAAAAAAGGGGATCAGAATTTTTACTGATGTATAGAGTAGATATATAGAGTGAAGGTATCTCCCATGATAATGTTCAGAAGCAAATCTGAAGGGTCGTAACAGGGGCGTGCATTGAAGGTACTCCAACGAATCTATCTGATCTATACTGGTGTTAGTCCAAACAATTAGCACATGCGATCAGAACTGGAACCCCAGTCAGTACTGGTCACCTGGCTGGCTCAATTTTCTAGACTGCTGGCACTACTATCTGCCCCATCAAGACACGAAAATAAATTCCAGTTCTAAGCTTAAAGTTCTCCTGGTATTTTCAAAACTTGAAACCACGGATAGCAGTTTTATCATGAGCTCAAAAAGGGGTGTTGATAGTAGAAGCCAATAAGAGACTGTGAGAAACTGCATCTGTTAATGTACATAACATTTGTTGATTCAGAGGAATATCCAGACATAGTTTTGCACAATCAGCTAAAAAGCAGATTACCCATGTATGGTTGATGTGCTCCACACAGGAGATAAGAAAGGGAGACGAGTTTGGAGAAGAGCAATGCTAGCATGGACTGTTCATGGGGGCTAGTAGGCTGATTGATACTAAACACTTACTGCTTTTTAGAGAACTTTTTTTCAAACGCAGTAGCAATTCTGTGACCCACAGTAAAAGTCGCAGGGTACTTAACAAGTGTCACGGGTGAGCGAGAGATAATTGGCTCCAAATTGCACCATGCATATTTGGTACTATTTCCCGTGGCTTCTTTTCCCCTGTTAGACAAAGTTCTATATAAAAGCGAGATTTCTTTTTACAGTTTGAACATAATTATTATTATGATAATACAATCCATCACTTTGTCTTTACGTTATTTCTCATCTTTTCAGATTCAGGATGACAGCCATGGAAACCGCAAGAACCTGTACCAATGCAAACGTTTATACCAAAGTGCCTGATGGAGGCTGGGGTTGGGTGGTGGCCCTTGCCTTCTTCTTTGTCGAAGTATTCACATATGGCGTCATCAAGTCATTCGGGGTATTCTTCAGTGAACTAATGGTGTACTTTGACGAGAGCAATAGTCGGATTTCCTGGATCATCTCCATATGTGTGTTTGTATTAGCATTTACAGGTGAGTTACACATGTTTTTGTTTTTTAAAAGTATAAAAATGTATTATTGAGTGTTGACAGAACACGTTTCTCTTTTGAAAAGAGTACTCTTATTCTGGCCTCGCTTGAAACAAGTACGCCTCGAGACAAAATTCTGCCTTCCTTGTATCTGAAGTACTGTAATAAATACTTGGAGTAGTACTCCAGTTTTTTGTTGGAGATTTCGTAACGTGTATTTATAGTTTGAACACTCCATGCTTATGAACAAAAGCAACCTAATTCGGCTGCAGATGAACATGCCACTGTTGAACAATAGTTTTCTCTCCACACATTATTAAAGGGAGACTCTCGATGCTACTCCAATAAATAGTAAATCCAGTACTTGAGATCAAAATCATAGCCAGAGCAACTTTAATTTTGTTGCGTCACGTTGGAGTGTGATACAAGTGTCTGCTGCCAAGAAAAGAGTATAACAACGCAGGTACTCTCACCCAGCTTCATTCTTTCGAGACACATCACAGTCTATCTAAACTAATAACTGACAGACTCTGGGGCTAGTGATTGTTCCCAGGCAGGGTGGGATTACACAAGGTTAGCTACACAGCCCATTTCCAGCCCTCCTAGCAATTTTTATTTAGCAGTCCACTGGACGGCTAGACAGAAATGTCTGTACCTGGTGGAGTAGAAGCAAGGAGTCATGCTACTCCTCCCGTTCATTTCCCCTCATCCGTGGGGTGGGAAGCCATCGTAGGAAATTCCTCTTTGGTAATCTTTGTAAACCCACCAAGAGTTTGGACCGACCTACAGCACGGAAACATGTCAAGCTCAGTACCAGTCTTTGCTAGGCCGAATCCTCGAGGTTCTCCGTCTCCTTTATTTGGATTTTCTAGTTCATTAGCCTGAGCAGAGGCTCTAGTCAGGGATGGAGGTAGCATGTTTTATGACCCTCTGGGGGCCAATCAGAAGGCTCAAGATAGTTTCCAGGCTTGCTGTCAGTATGCATGCAGAGTTGTAGGCTCAGCTTCGTCGTTTGTGGCAGGAATCAGATGTTGATCATGATCCTCTGAAAAAGCAGGAGGTGGCAAAGAATGACTTTAAAATGAATTTCCAGTCACATGGTGTGGTTAAAGGACTCACTGGGAGCCAATCGGAAGGCTTCAGCAGGAGGATGCAGGCCTCCTTCTGGCAGAGAAGCACGATTTTGGACTAGGCTCTAGGCATGATGGGATAGGGCATTTATAACGCACCTATACACAAGTGTTTCATGTAGTCCGAACACCAACAACCTGGCAAGACACCAGTGGGCAATCCTAATCATGGAGCACAGCACAGTTGCCCAGAACATGAACAGGGCCTGGTGGAAAAGAGGAAGAAAAGGCATAAAGAAATATCTTGTCCCCGAAGATTTCCAGCCATAGTTCTAGAGATCCCAGGGCTTGCCCATCCAGAAGGCAAAGAGGGTGCATTTGTGATTATGCTGACCACAAACCTTTCAACTGAGGGAAACCCCACTCTGGAAAGATAGTCCTAAGGACCTTCAGATGGAGTTTCCACTCGTTCCTTTTTGAGATTCTGTTGAGGAAGTCTGTGTCCACATTGCATTTCCACAGGAGAAGGAGCGCTTGAAAGTGGATGCTGTGCAAATTAGCACTTTGAGAGCCATCACAAACATACCTCCTAAGCCTGGGGAAGAAGGCTTTCAGAGATATAGACATAGCCAGCAATTTGAGAAGCATGCCATTGTCGCTTGGGAAGGGACCAGCGATTGTGGTGCTAGTATGGAAGAGTCCGTAATTATCATGCATGCAGAAAATAGCCCAAGCATGGGATGCCCACTAGATGGTTGACGGACTGACATCACCAAACTATGTCTGATCTAGATTTATGTTGAAGAGAAATAAGCATCGTCTAGGGCGAAAACGCCAGATTCCAATGGAAACCTCCTAAGTGTCATTTCTGGCCATGTGTGAGAAACTGCTAGCATACAAGAGGCAAAAAGACCCATAAGCCTCTGAAACCACCAGGCAATGGTGACATTGTGACTCAAAAACTATAGGTTTCTTGAATATCCATCTAGTACCATGTATAGGATGGGAAACATCTGGGCCATTTTCCCATTGGTAGCTTATGAAGTTCGGCTCAGGGAAGCAGTCAATGTTGACCTCTGTTGATTCACCAGGAGTTTCCGATCAAAGTGCGTTTCAGGAGGATGATATGTGAATTGGTTGTCAGATTGAATTGCGGCTACACCTATTGTTATCAAATCTCAATGACGGATTGTTTACGAGGAAAAGAGGGCTGCCCCTGATGGGATAAAGCCTACAACCCACGGCCTAAGCTAATTATAACCAATATGAAATGAATTCCCAACCGGTGGCGTTTCTCTGCGTGAATACAATTTGAGTTGTTCAGCTGGTCATTTTCTGTAAACTTTTAGGATGATTCATATCGCATAGATCCACAAGAATAACAAATTATTACATTAACCATGACATAAGTATCCCTTGTGCATGATATTTAGTAAAGTGACTTCCTAGAAATTATTAAATAATTCCAACAATAAACGGCAACAATTGCCCCTTTCGAACGTAAAGTGCAACAATTGCACAAAAACACTTTTTCTATAAAGTACTTCCAATTTCTTGTTTAACAGTTTTGCCCACTTAGGGGCTTTTCAAGGATGAACTAAACTTCCTTGCAGCCGAAACCCCGATTGCATACAGTCATTGTGGTATTAGCAGCACAAAAAGAACAATGAATATATTGATAGAAAATAACGAAAATTGTTTTATTTATCGTCATCAAATTAGTTATAATCACAAATGTTATGCACAGTTAATATTGGACATTAGAGGGAAGGGGAAAACCAGAGACAAAGTGAAAATGAATATTGGTAAACTGAACAGTTCAACTTCACGATGTTACCAAGCACACAGAATGGTGACTTTAGCATAATAATCAGGCTTCTAATGCATGGTTCATACTATTGTATTCCAAATGGAATTAACTCAATGCCCAACTTATATAGAAGTATAATGTGCCCAAAGTTGCCTATAAGTGCCCAGTGCCATGTGTCATAATGTATCTAATAACCCTATACCTTGATATACTGAATTCTTTGTATATGCGAGTCAGTGCTAGCTTCCAAGATGTAGGAAACAGCGTTGTAATCCTTGGTCTCCCAAACGTGTTCTGCAAACCCAAATTATTCAGGAGGGTCCCAGGTGTCTGAGATGTTCTTTGCTGCATGAATCTGCAATTGAAACGGATAGAGGCGAATTCTCCCTCAGGCAGAGGTGGGACAATCGTGCTGAATTTGCTGATCTGGATAAAAAGTAGTCCGTGTAAGAAAGAGGAATGCAATAACTCGGACAGGTCACTCCTAAAACTAAGCTTCCTGTTAGGTCCTCCATGTGAATGGAGATTCTGCTCTCATGCCATTATTTTAACGTTTGCTTGAAGGAGGCCAAGGCTACTTGAAAGTGCTCTTTTGGGGTAGCCTGCTGCTGCTTCTTGCACTACACACTTGAGACTTGTCAGGCTCTACTGCACACCCATCCTAAACGTCTCAGAACCCCCAAAAAGTGAAAGCAAAATGTATGGCACTTTTAGAAGGGCTGAAAAGACTAAGCAGGTCATTGTTTAAGAACGTCTAGGGACTTGGCAATTTGGGTTGTGATCTTCTTGGCTAAACTGTTGATGGTGGATGAAGGAAACTGGTACACCCCTTTCGACACACAAGTTATACTTTGTAGCTGACATTCAGATGGGGCACTGCACATTGGCCACTAGTAATATGCCTTGAGCCACTGTCGGTGTGGCGCATTGCTTACTCAAACTTCCTTAGGCGCTGGTCTCGCTTCTGAAAAGCAAACTTGAATTATTTATCATTTACTGAATGTAGAAACTGTTCAGCAAGTTTCTTCTACGTGTTCTGGTTGGTGGATATTAAGGTGCCACCAGAGTTGGCCTGACGAAAATGTAGGAAGGAAATTTGGCATATTTGTTTTCTCTTTGTTTAGAAGTAATGCTCTCCCAGAGAGAGTGGCCCAGTCATTACTTAAGAACAAGAGGAAAACACTAGGCACACTTGTTACAAAACAAGCAGACCAAGTGTTATGGGGCAATGGTCAGACATGTAATGCCTCTGTCAGAACATTTTCCTGTAAGGGAATACCTGAATGCTTAGCACCCCTAGTGGCCAGGCTGACTGCCTTCGCCTGAGAGAACTGCAGGAACAAGGGGAGGAGATGTGGGGGTCTCCGGAAATTCCAAGATAGCCAGCTATATAGACTTTTTGGGGGAAGGAGCATACTCTCTTCAGAAACGTCCTGGGAGAGATTTCCCAAATCCAGGTAATTGCTGGGCAGTTTTAAGTGGGCAGAAACTGAGGTGTAGGGGGATTAACGGGCAGAGGCGCCATTCAAAGTTGGGGCTGCGGGAACGTTTGGTGAACCATTGTCCCCGATCTTAAAGGAAGCAGAGGAGTGTCCCAGAGTCAGGAGACCATGGGGGCCAGAGAATAGCTTGGGAGAAGGGATGATCAACAGAGAATATGAAGGCGGCTAAGTGAGAACCTCCCTTATCTGGTACTTCAAGTAAGATTGCATGCACTTGGAATGCATGAGGATCTTGAAATTCACTAAGAAACCAAAACACCTATTCTCAAGGCTGCAAGATCTGCTAAGTTGGCAGGGGCTTCATGACCAGAAGGCCAGTCTTTATCTACCAGCAGTCTGGTGGCTGGAAAGCAATGGGTTAGAATACTATAGAGTTAACCAAGCAGGCAGTACGAAGAAGGCTCCTCAACCTTCACTAAAAAGGGGTCTGTGCCCAATGCAGGCTGGGAGGAAAGCAGTGGTCTCTTGTTGCACCAACCCTGATCACGGACATGGTATCTTTAGAAGGCTTGTGCAAATTGGCAGACACAAATTCCCGCTCTTCAGCACAAACGAGCATTTTATATAGGTCAAAGTGTGTGACCTGGCCAGTGTCTGAAGTAGACACTAGCTGGAATCTTAAGACTCCAAACAGGCTCATCACTAGCCCAGAAGGAAACTGGGAGGACCTTAGCAAGAGTGCTGGTAATGTCCAATAGCCATCTGGAGCAAGGCTCCCAGTCCTAGCTGCAACTGGTTTACAAGCTGTGAGTGAGCAACCATTCCCTATATACACTCAAGTGTGCGGATCCTCAGAAGACACCCTTGTATTGCCCTACTAAGGGGGAACTTCGGGGGCACTCCCAGAAACAGCCCCAATAAGGAGATTCTGTGCGATATCCCTGACGGTAAGCCCCAGAGCAGGAAACCTCAGTCAGAGCAGGAACTAATGATGGCAGGGTCACTTCGGACCCTATCATGCTTTTTGAAGTGGACAGCCACGGGTCAGACTGCGGTGGTCACACTAGCATTTTCATCCCCCATTTTATTTTCAGTCATTGCACCAAGACGGGCCTGTTTCAATGAAATGCTCCCCAGCTGCTGGGAGCCCGTCATACATCCGACACTATGCAAGGGGGCTAGACAGCGCATCTTTTCTCTATTGTCCAGCCCCTCCTAAAATGCTCAGATCACCTTTTGAGAATAAGGTGACCTTAGCATTTCAGAAAGTAGTACAAATGAAACTCGCACATTCACTAATCTCCTTTCATTTGCACTACTTTATGAGAATCTGGCCCAGTGCGTCTGCACAGAAAGTGCACTTCCACACAGGCAGCAGTCTCAGCTCTGAACCCTGCCACAAGAGAATTTGCGTAGGAGGATGAAGACCAATGCTCGAGACGAAGTACGGCAGAAAAAATATGTTAATAAATAAAGGGTAACGGGAGAGAGAAGGAAAAAAAAAGACTGTACCAGAGGACTTCTGGTCCTGCTGACCACAGAGAAAAGAACTAAAGTACTGCCAGGCAAGGCCGGCATGAGAAGGGGCATGGGCATCACCGCACATGTGCACAGCAGTGTGTTCAAGCTATGGGAAGACATTTGTGCTGGACAAAAAGGTTTTGGGAACTCCCACAAGTAAGAATAAAAAGGCATCGGAAGTATGCATAATATGGGATTTTGTGACAAACCATGGACCTTGAAATTAAGTTAATCGCATAGTGCCTACTGTACTCCTAGGCCATAGCCCCCCTTCCAACATATTTGTGAGTTCCTACTCACCAGGATTAAACCAAAGTGTTTTTCTGTGCACTGCAAAACCCCCTCAATTTTGATTGGTCTCATATGCATGCATATGGGCTCATATGTGGTTCATTCCTACCGGGTCAATTACCAACTGCCCCAAACGTTATAAAGGAAACTGGACACTACTTTCCCACCGTTGTACAGAAATCTAGTCTACTGACGCTTTGACTTCCCCCATCCTTCCCACCCGATTCTCGACCGGCCGAGAATCTTGCTTCTTCTCCTCCTCCTTCTTCCCAGACTGATAGTGCACCTAATTTCACTCAACCTGGCATAAATAAGAGCTTACTAAAGGTCGCTCTCCTCAATACTCGTTAAACATGTGCAGGATCTGCATGACTACATCCAGAGTTACAATCTCGATATTCTTTGCATCACTGAAACCTGGATTCAAGATACGAGTGGCCCTGCTGTCTCCTTGGCCTCCCTTCCAGGTTACACCTTGTTTAATGCTAACCGCACTGAGGGCCGGGGTGGCGGAGTTGCGGTTATTGCAAAATCTGAGCTAGGTCTGTTTCCAACCACAGCCTCATGTTCAGGCTGTGAAATTCTGCATCTCAAAATGACGCCTTCACCTCGGAACGGTGTCAACATTGTGCTGATCTATTGCCCCCCCCCTTGCCCCATGCCAGACTTTAACAAAAATCTTCCCTCTCCTAAATAACCTTATCAGTCCAAATTCTGCCACTATATTCTTGGGTTACCTGAATCGCTGGAAAGGGGACATCAGCGATAAGGAAGCGAAAGACCTGGAATCCACTTTATTGGAAAACGATCATAAAGTTATCAATTCGGAGCCAACCATGGTTAACCAACATACACTTGATTGGATTTTGACTAGGAAGATCAGATCTCAAGATGTAATTACCACCCCCTGTGTATGGTTTGATCACTGTACTATTAGGTTCACAATGCAACTCCCAGCTCCTCAGACTAGATCTCCTAACATCAAGAAACTAATCACTGGTCGGAACTTTAAATAGGTGCATCCCCTTGACCTTCAGCTTTGCTTAGAATCCAGTATGCTGAACTGTAAAACAAATGTCCACCTTCACTAACATCTTTACCAAAATGCTTGATCCTACGCCCCCCCCCCATCAAATCTAAATTAGAGACAATCAGAGACATCAAAACTGGTTTAGACCTGCATTAAGGGTCTTAAAGAAGAATAAGCGTGCTCTTGAACTCATCTGGACAAAACATCCCTCGGATGCCTCCAGTTTAGAATGGAAACTAGTGTGTACAAATATATAAATCAATAATCCTCGAAACGAAAAGATTTTTTTTTTCAATTGCAAATACAACAATCTTCAAATTCAACGGCAAAGCTCTTTGAAATAGTGAAATCCTTCGAAAAACCCAAAGCCGATGAATCTCCCTTTACACCTACCAATCTTGACTGTAATCGGACGTCAGTCGCCTATAGTGAGAAGTTCCAGTGCGCGGAACAAGATAATACTAGCCCAGGGCCTTTCCACTCCCATTGGCGAGTTAGATCATTCTACAGCGAAAGGCATGACATCTCCCGGCTTCTTCTTCTCTCATATCTCCCTCCTTGATAGGACTCCTATGCTCTCTTCAAAGAATGCAACCTCTTGTCAGTATAATCTCTTGCCTCTGAAACTTATCTTGTATCATAAAGATCTTTTTGCTCCTTATTTTACCCACTTTGTAAATGCCTCGTTTAGAGATTATTAAGTCCCCACGGAAATTAAGAAAGTAACTATTTCACCCATACCAAAAACAAAAAAAATGAACATCAATGCCACGGACCCCAGTAATTTAAGGCCCATTACCAACAGCCAAATCTTTTAGAAAATCATCTTGTGGCGACCTCCCCATTGCAAGCTTTCATAGAAGGTAACCACAAATTTCACAACCGACAGTCTGGCTTCTGCCCCTCTTTCATTCATCAAGGAAACAGCTCTGGTCGACTTACAGTCCCATCTCCTAAAAATCATGGAGAAAGGGAAAGCTGGTATGTTGATTTTATTTGATCTGTAGATCTGTCCAGGGCTTTCGACCATGAGCGCCTCCTTGCGTGCATGCAGAACCAAGCTAACTGCTCCAAAGAGGCGGTTGACTGGGTTCAGTCCTCGTCTAACCCGGAATCAAAAATCCATTGGGGTTTGGCCTCTTCTTCCGTCTCCCCCATTGTCTGCGGTGTCCCCCAGGGCGCTTCCATCTCACCATTACTTTTCAATCTTATGCTTGCTCTTGAAGGAACTGGGTGTATTTGTTACCAACTATGCTGATGACACTCAGCTGGTCATCAAGCTCAGCGGAGACCACATTCAGGACTCCATAACCCCTAATAACATCTACAAGTCCATCGAGGATTGATTATCAGAGAATTGGCTGTGTCTCAATGGCAGCAAAACCGAGCTCCTTATCTTTGGCTCTCCCCAGGCTCGTTCTAAACTCATACCTTCTTAGGACAGCTCTCTCCTTCAAGATAACAAGATTGTGAACCACAAAAAGGTTAAAACCATAGGGGTTTACCTAGAAGACTCCCTTAATTCCGATGTCCAAGTGCACCACCTTCGCCGGAACTGCAACTATTACCTAAAGCTTTTCCGGAGCATCCACCCTTATTTGTGTGAAAAAAAACAGTGACCATAGCACGTGCCACAATTTTAACACGACTAGACTACTGTAATATCCTGCTGGGCGGTGCCTCCAAGTCAAACATCCAGGTCTTTCAAACCATTCAAAATGATGTGGTCCGCGTGGCCTAAACGTCCCTAGGAGATCCCATATCTCTGACCTCAGGAGAGATCTTCATTGGCTCCCGGTACAGGAGCAAATCCATTTTAAAATGAGCACATTGGTGCACCACTGTCTTTATGGTAACGCGCCTGAATATCTAAAAGCCGACCAGAATTCTGCGATCTGCCACTCTGACCCAGCTGCAGGGACCTAGATACACTTGTTCTAGGGGTCTTGGAAGATCTTTCTCAGTCACTGTGTCAGCCTCCTGGAATACCTTACCACCAACCATTAGAGCCATGTCTAGCCAGACGCTTTTTAGGAAAACACTGAAAACACACCTGTTCAGGTAACTCTGTGGAAACATGACAGTTTTGCCCCCCATGATACTTGAGTTTCCTATTTGATCACTGTCCTGTCTTTTTGTAGTTCCCATTGTGTCTGTTGCGCCCTGATGCCTGCGGGCTGTCGGCGCATGATAAATAAATAATATGAGGTGCCAACCTCTCCTCCCCCATCCGTGCCCCAACAGTCCTTTTTCGTTGTCTATGCTGTACCAGACTGATGTCTAGTTTAGCAAACCTAGTGGGAGGGCATATGGAGGAAGGGGCACTTTGGAACAGAGTAAAGTAGTCCCCAGACTACTGATGTTAAATTACATTGACATTTGTACGCTGAAGGGGAGGTGGCCCGACACAGACAATCCAGAAATAATATGCAGAACTACTTGTCTGAACTTGGCATGATCTCAGGAGCTGGAGTCTAAACAGTAATGCCAACAGCAGGTAGCACGTGAAGTCTAATTGGTAGCTCTAACAATGCCCTCACAACAGACTTGCCTCTGGAAGATTACCTTGGCCCAACAGCATGAGCATGCAGAGCCTTACGAGGGTGTAGGCCCCGACATGAGTAACTCTCTATCTAGTGAGAAATGCTATGTTTGGAAGTCACCTGCCTCTAAAGAGGATGAAAAAAGTGTCAGATTACTCAATCTCCTTAGTCCTACTGACAAACGCCTAGATTATGAAGTGTCCTTTCATCCTCCAAGCATATATTAAGAAAGGACTACGGCAAGGAGATACTCTTATTAATGTGGACATCTGAAACCATATTTGGCAGCTAGAAGCAGTGCATACAGAGCACCACCTTATCCTTGTGAAAAGTCAAACTGTTAATCTACGCAAAAAGCCTGCAGTTCATGGACCATGCAAACTGAAATAACTGCCACCAGAAATGCTGCCTTCCAGGCTACTAGGCTCTGGTCCACCAAGTCCATAGGCCCAACACGTTTGGGTCACAGGAGGGATGAGTACTTCTCACTGGTGTAAACAGTCACGTGACACCCTCAAAATATGGACTTCAACACCAAGTGAGATAGGGGAAAGGATCCCCCTTCTACATTCTTGTAAGCTGCCACCAGTGACAAGTTGATATGTTGTGAAATAAGGATTCTAGTGATAAGTCCAAAGATGCCAGATACAAGGTGAACAAAACAATCTGGGTCCAGGCTGAATCACAGAGGATCTATCAGCCTATTGAAGCACCAATGGGAAAAGCCTGTCGATTTGCTCTTATATTAGCCCCCCAAAGAGGGCAGGCGAGCAGCTATGACAATCTCTAAAACATCTTTGGCTGAACTTAGATGCCCCAAGGTCACTTCCTCAGTAAATAGGGTGATAACTGAAAAGATTAAAAAACTGAGATGGATGCCAGATTCTCACACCACGAGGGGAAGTCTGATCCAAGAGGGCTATACAAGGCTCTTGAGGTCCGTAAATGAGAACGTGGCTGGCCACAGAAGTCCACGAAAATCCTTAAGCAAGACCAGACTTCCTGAACTTCCCAAGTGCCTTCTTTTTGAAATAGGTCTTTATTGAAATTCAAATTTACAGCACTTGCAATAATACCATCAGAAGATCAATCTTGTGTCATCAGAATTTCATTTGACATTTTAAGAATCTTAACCCTCCAGTCAACATAAAGACGTGTTAATAAATAAAACCAACATCAAATTAAACAAACCCGATTCCAACCAGTAGCTTAAACAAGATTCCAAGGTTACCCCTCCACTCACCCTTCTCCATTGAACCCCACTTCAGCAGCACCCAGCACCCACAGGTATTCAGCATTGCAGCAAATGTCTCAAGGTTTGAAAGAAACTCTGCTGCCTGTCCTACACAAAGTCAAAAAACGGAGCCCAGGTGCGGGAGAACTATCATCTTCCCTATTAGGTGTGCTGTTAATTTCTCCATTGCAATGATGTCACAGACTTTAACCCACCAGAATGACGCCACAGGTCCCTCTTTGGTTTTCCAGAACCGGGCAAGTGCCTTGTTTATGAGGACAAGGTAGAAAGGCATAAAGGGCCAGCCCCTCCCAAAGAATGGCAAGAACATTGCCTATTGAGTTTCTGTGCTTTTCCAGGTTGGAGCCAGACAGGGGACGTTTTTCTTTGCGTCGCAAACCAGTTCACCAAGGGAGAGCCCCACCTTGCAAAGAGGTCCTGTACCATTTTTCTTTTTTATGTAAATCTCTTTCTCATGGATTATGACCTCCAGCCTTCTGACGGCATCCGCGTCTAGATTTTACCTACTCGGAAGATAGAGGGCTCAACATGAACGTTATGTTCATAGGGCCACTCCCACAACTCCACTACCACCACAACCAACTGGGGAAATGGTACCACCTGCATGCTCAGGTAAAGCATGGCAGTCGTGTTGTCCATCAAAATATGTACACAACAATTGTTAATCTGTAGTAAGTCTTTCAAGGCACTGGAAATGGCCTGTAGTAACTGCTGATATGAAGCTATCTGCAGATCTTCCAGAGTAGCTACCCAGTCCATATTGATAAGGCTGGCAGAGAGGTGCTTTGAAAACTCCTCTCACATGATTTTGCATCAACTCAGATCTGGGTGTGAAGATGGAGAGTTCTGTAACATTGTCTAATGGGGGTTGTGGGGGGCGGTGGAGGGGAGATATGCTTGAGACCTGGCAAACACTAAGTAAAGCTGGATCCTCTTTATATTGAGCCTAGCGTGCAGCCCAGTCAGGATACTGGAGGTCATGAGCCCAAGCAAAGGCTGGAACCCACAATATGTGGTCACAGAATAGGTCAAAAAGACAGAGCGAGTCATGAGAATGTCTTTTATACTCTCCTCCATCGGCAAATCACTGACACAATGAGTATCCCAAACGTAGACTATGAATATCAGCCTCTGAACCAGAATCAAGGCAGACTTTGCTGGGTTCACTGACCAAAACAAAACAGCAGGTCCAGTAGGATTTGTTTGTTTATTTGTATTGCGCACCAGACCCAAAGTTATCAGGGCACAGGAAATATAAGAAAACATTCATCTTAAGTTACAGAGTCATGTACATTTGGAGATTTGGAGAGAGATTCCACTTCTGATTAACTGTGAGCCAGGACTGGCAAGTCGTTAAGTGTGGATGTCCCAACTGCCCAAGGAAGGCCGCCATAGCATCATTTTGGTGAAAACGCATGGAGTTGCACTGAGCCAGAGGGGAAGAACCCTGTACTGAAATTGGCACTTCCATATTGAGAAGTGTACGTGCAGTTCCCAAATGGGCACATGCAGGTACGCACCCTCCAGATCCAATGCACAGACCAATCTCCCTGATCGAGGGCAGACTAGATCTGCGCCAGTGTGATAATCTTGAACCGTTCCAAATGTAAGAAGGTGTTGAAGGAAGACAGGTTCAGGATGGAGTACGAGCTCACCTGGTTGTTCTTCGGCACTGTAAAAAGCCTGGAAAACTAACCTGTCTCCTTCTGGTGGGGGGGAGGGGCGGAATTCTCCTCCACTGCCTTGATGTCCAGGAGTTTCAGAGCCTCAGAAGCTAGAGATGGCCCTCAACTGTAGCAGGGGAGGGAATGAGGTCAGGGGAGAAGATGGTCTCACTTGGCAACTGAAAGGACTGATCAGTCCTTGCCCTTCATTTCGACAGGAGGAAAGAAATCCTCCCATGAGAGTTGAATGAGGAGGAAAAAGGCAGTCATTGTTATAGTTTAAGTCCGGTAATGGCATAGGTGGAAGGGTCCTGGGAGAACCCTGTGGGTGTGGAACCTTGCTGCTCCCAAGGGGGAGCTATTCACCTGTCTGGCCAGCTGGCCTCTCTAGGAAGCCCATGAACCTCCCAAAGATACATTACCTGCTCTCCAAAGATCTTGTTGGGGAGATGAAGGATTTAGAAGCCGGCTTAGCAAACAATGCCAGAGACGTGCTCATTTGCATACTGGCCTTGATTTTCTGTATTGCCTTGTCTGAGTAATGAAATAGGAGAGTGCCCTCGAAAGGGAGGTCCATAATCTTCTCCAGCCTCCTGTTTGTCAGCCAGCAGAAACATAGAAATAGGCAAGCTTCCACCACAATCTTTGGTTGCTCACAACTACAAAAAACCGAACATTTGGATTGCCTGAGCTGCAAGGCTAAGTTCTGGTACACCCTCCGAACAAAGGCGTTAAAGAGCTTATTCTTCTTCCTCCAAGCAGAGGCTGGCTGTGGGCCTAGATTGACGCATGACCACAGCCACCATGGAAGAGGGTGACTGCAGGTCAGAGGCAAGACATGAAGCCTCCAATGAGTGGCCGATACCTCATGTCATTCTGTCTGCCAAACACTGAGCCTGAATGGGGTTTGATCCAGATCTCAAGGACATTCGCCATGTCTTCATCTGTAAGGGGATGCCTAACTTCTTGCTTGTGCATGCAGGAAATCGCCATTGCCAGCACCCCACTCTCCAGAATGGGGATCTCAAGGAATTCATAGAACAGTATTACTCATTCATATAATGTCCTTATAGCGGAAGGCAGTCCCTCCTCCTAGTCATCCCGCAGGTCTGCTGGGTCGGAGGGATGTGGAGCCAGAGGAGCTTGCACAGATGGGACATTGGAGGCTAAGGGTACTGTGTAGTTAGAGATGGTGGTTCTGGTGCCAGAGCAAACGATATCAGTGGAGAAGTATCCTATGCAGGGGCCTAGTTAACTACGCTCTTGGCAGGCGAAGTGGCCGAAGGGCTCAACAGGAGGCCGCAACATCTCACGTAAAAGGTCATGGTAGTATCTCCCATTGTCGGGATTGCATAAAGAGTCGGAATATTGCCAGAAACCTGTCCTCAGGTGGAGGTTGTTCAGGCTAGACTGAATGGGACCAAGAGAACCGTCAGGCTGGAAACCAGGAGGGCAATGTACTCCCCTATAGTCGGAGCTCAGAAAACACCAGTGGAGAGGACGATGTGAGGGGGCGGCAGGGGTTGGAGGGTTAAGCTCTGGAGCAAGCAACATTCACATTGGGGGGAGGGGTGGACCACTGCACCCACAAGTGTCAAAACCCTGATGCGAAGCAGGTGCCGAGGACAGGCATTTCCTGTGTAACAGGTGACTCGTTTTAGTTTGCTCAATTTCATGATTTTTTAGAAGCATCTACCCTCTTGTGAGCACATTTGGCAGGTTTGTGAGCCTTGTAGGGAAGCTAGTCCATGCCTGTAAACTCATCCATCACAATTCCTTACAGGAGCCAGGCAAGTTGGTCCTTTTATGTTTAGTCCGGTTACAGGGATCCTTGGGCTTCCACTCAGATCTAACCCCAGATTAGGGAACCTTGTGTCACCGCCTGGAGTTGGCTCCAACCGGGAACCTTGGGGTCGCCCCTGGACCCTGAACGGGGAACCTCTGAGAGCCTCTTGTAGGCAAAGGGTCACTGAGACACTTCCTGGCCACAGGCACTCAGAGAAAGGAACCCCTCAGCCGTGTTGTCGTAAATGTGGGGAGGATCACTTACCTTCTATCGCGTCTGCACCACCAGGAATTCTTGAAGGTGCGGCGGAGTAGATCTGGAGTAGATCTCGTCCCAACATTGAAGACGGCGGGTAAGCATGCAATCTGACAAGAAGTTACAACACCAGCAGTCCCACCGGTATTCCAAGCCCAAGCACTCCAGGCTGAGCGCATGGGAATCAGCTTCTGGCAGCACACGCAGGCTGCAAAGGTGGCTTTACCTGGGATAGGTGAGGGAAACCGAAGTGTTGATGGCAGCCGGATGAAGACGAATTAAAAAGTAAATAAGGGGAAAAGGATGAGCGCAAGAAGCACCACACCAAAGCTCTGTCACACATTCCACAACACCATGGGAAAAGGGATTAGTCGGGCGCAGCATTGGGGGCCGGTGAATTAAGGGGTATGGCCGTGTGCCCATATAAGCGATCAATTAAATTGCAGGATTTTGCTGTGCACTGAAAAATGCTTTCATCCAGTCTCCGCTACCGGAAATTCCCTCAACTAAGGAGAGGGGTACGCGCGATAGGAGTAATAATTTATCAAACAACGAGTATCCGAAAAGTATTGTTCCAATTTTGCTATTCACTGAAGGTGTGACTGGACAACATTAATCTGTCTGGCACGCTGAACCAGTGGCCATCACCAAACAGTGAAATGTTTGAATACAATGTGCACAATATTATGAACTATAACCTATATGGACTTGCATATTCAACACATTCCGCAGTAAAATGACATAACAAAACATTGGTGTAATTAAAAAAGTGCAGTTTATTGCTTTCAACGTCCCCTAACCCTGAAGATAATAATCGTACTAGCAATGCAGGCTTTTTTGATAAATAGGACTTATTTTGTTTTTTGCAGCGCCACTGTCAACAGTACTGAGTAATCGTTTTGGTCATCGTCCCGTAGTTATGGCTGGAGGGTTCCTTGTTAGCCTTGGAATGGTTACAGCATCCTTTGCTCGAAACGTTGTTGAAATGTACTTAACAATCGGTCTAATTTCTGGTAAGTTTATAGTTTTAATTCACTGCATGCTCTGTATAACTTCCTATTATTGTAGTAAAGCATTTAAAAATGCCAATAAATGAAAAGACTGCCCCAAAGGACAGAGGACTTCCCCGCCCTCACTCCTTCACAACTGGACTCCCACTCTTATTGCCTCCACGTGTGCCCTGTGGATCACGTTTGCTAAATTTCGAATCTAGCTGTGCCCTGTGGCTGTACTGCGTTTTTGATTTTGGCTTTGCTCAGTGACGGCATTGTGTTTCTCTGTCCTGCTGTTCCCGTGTTGTTCCGCCTCTTCTGCTCCCACCCCCCCCTCGCGCTCTCCCCTAGTGGTCACACCCTCTGCTCTCTCCCCCCTCACCTCCGTCTCTCCTTTCTTCCCTCCTCCACATCACCTATGGCACTCTCTGTTTCTCCCATCTTCTCACTAATTCTGGGAAGAAGTTCAAAAAGGATATCTTGGTGGCTAACCCTGGTCTCCCTATCGCTGACACCTACAGCAGCGCTTCCTTCAGACAGACCCTCACCGGAATCTTCTTTGTCGTTCCTTCACCAGACCTAGGGACACTTCATATGGTCTCTTTGCTCTCTCCTCCCTCTTCCTCTCCCATTAACGGTGGCACCCTATGGGAGGCCCTCCTGGACCCCCTTCCACTCCGCTAAGGTAATCATTAATGTCTACCTGAACGGCACCGTCCTGGTCCACGGGCCTCAGGCCAACCTTCTCTTTGACAGACGCTTCCTGCGCCTCATCAACTTCCTTCCTTCCTTCCTTCCTTCTCCTGCTGTGCCTTCTATCACCTCTCCGGCTTCCTTGCCTCCCACCTCTGCCTCCTGCTTGGCTACCTTGCCCTCTCCTCCTTCCTCTTCTCCCCCTGACCTCCACTCGGGCTCCTTCTACTCCTCCGTAGGGCATACCTCTGAGTCTTTCAAGGTTGGCAACCTTCCCCATGTTGCCACTCTCACCTCTCGCTCGGCTGTCAAACACTCCTTCGACATTCTGCCGCCTCCTGGAAGAACTCGACCTCAATGTCCTCGGTCTCACCGAGACATGTTTCACGGCCAGCTCCGTCACAAGCTTTCACACTCTCCTCCCTGATGGCTATAAGATCCTCTCCGCGCCCAGATCCAACCGTCCCGGCCGGGGGTGTAGCCTTGATCTTCCCGGACTGGATTACTTCCTCTGTGATTCCTATGCAGGCCTACTCCTCCTTCGAATGTCTTGTTTGCTACAAGAGAAAACAAGCAATGCCCAGACTTCGCGTCCAGGTTTCCACCCAACCAGACTCCAAGGGGAACGCCCTATGGATGAGTTGGTCAGGGAAATTTGCCTAAGCTCTCCCCCCCCACTCATGAACAGGGTGGTGAACAAGATTCACAGAGAACAGATGACACTTATCCTAGTTGCTCCCACGTTGGCGAGACAACCCTGGTATCCACATCTGAGCAAACTGGCAATGTGCAATCCCATCAAGGTTCGGTGCCAGACCAATTTGCTATCCGAGGACTGGGGACATTACACCCTCAACCTCACTCACTGAACTTGGCAGCATGGCTCCTGAGGTCAGAGTTTGGACATCTTAATTTACCACAAAGGTGTATGGGTATCCTTAAGGAAGCTCGTAAACCAAACACCAGCCACTGTTATTTCGACAAGTGGAGGAGATTTGTAATTTGGTGCCAGTCAAAACAAATAAACCCGATAGAATATACTCCAACTCACATTCTTCATTATATGCTCCACTTGCTAGACTCCGGATTAGTCTTTAACTCTATAAAGGGTCACCTGGCGGCTCTATCAGCATACACCACCTCTCACAAAGTATCATGGTGGAAGGTTCCTGTCATCAAGGCATTCATGGAGGGAGCAAAGCGACTCCAGCCTCCTATATCAAACACACCACCATGCTGGGACCTCAATGAAGTACTCGTAAAGCTCATGGGGCCCCCCCTTTGAGCCTATGCATAAGTCAAGCCATAAACACCTCACGTTTAAAACTGTTTTCTTGGTGGCTATCATTTCCAGCAGGAGAGTCAGTGAGCTTCAAGCATTGTCAGTGCAAGACCCTTTCTTTGTTATCCACAAAGACAGTTAATTTCAAATTCCACGTAAACCAGTCCATCGAGCTTCCAGCCTTCTTTCAGAACCCAACAAGTTCAGCTGAGAAGAAACTCCATACACTAGATGTAAGGAGGGCGGTCCTTTACTATGTAAACAAGACCAGACGAAAACAGACCAACTGTTTGTCTTCGTAGAGCTCAGTACACACTTTTACTCAGCACTACTGCATTGACACTCACTCCAAAGCAGATACACAGGTGGGACAAGCGGTTCTAAAACATCTATTTGACGCTGGACCTTCTGACAACCCACCACCTTCTCCTAACACGGCTTGCTAATCCCTGCAAAGCATGTGATCTTAGCAGATTCCACAAGACTAAGAAGGGATACATTACTCACCGTAATCGTATTTCTGATGCTTTTATCTACTTAGATTCACAGGCACCCACCCTTCCTCCCCTTGAAATAGAAGGTGCATACATGTTTTTTAGCTTTATCGGATAGAGATCTGTTTTAATAGACCTGTACTCCCGCTTCACTTCATGCGACCTCATGTCAGAAACGAAACAATCTGTGGGACTTCGACGCATGTCTGACATTGGGTACAGTGGACGTCACACTAGGTATTACTGGCACGCCCTGTCGGCGTCCCTTTTTGAGTTTAGAAAACAGCAATTGTAATACTCTGCAGCTTCCACTAGATGTCTGCCTATGCATAGCCTGTGAATCTAAACAGATAAATGCATCAGAAATAAGATTACGGTGAGTAACACACACACACCGGCGTCTCCCACTGTAATAATAGCTGCATTCATTATCCATTGTAATGAGACCGTGGAAGGATGAAGGCTTAAGTTAGCTTGCTCGCATCCTGGGAGGACTAAGTGCAGGCTCGCTCCATGCCAGAGGTTAGCACTAAACATGTGAGCTTATCACTCGCCATATCCATTTAATTGCAAGCTATTACATTGACAATAACAAACCACTAGCATTTATATGCAGCCTTTAAAGATAAAAAGATTGAAAGCTGTGGTTGCTCACTCTGCTCTCCACTGAGAAGTGTGGCAATACGCATACTGGTGCTTACACATTTACCTGAACAATGCCAGAAATATTGTTCCTGTTAATAGTGGAACAGCTCAAGATAGTGTGAGCAAAACAAAATTACTGTATACGAGCACCCAAGATTCAAGGCGAACAATGATTTAGGTAGGTTGTCATGGGCTCTGGTAAAATTAAGCAAATGCCACCTTCCGTTACTCCCCGGGGGGGTGAATACATTACTCCACCTCTCACTCCCCCTCTCACTCCCCATTCTCCTCCCTCACTTCCAACTGAAATCATGCTGCTTACACATTCTCAATCTTCCTACTAGGTCGCCTGTCTTTTCTCCCCTGCCCCTTTACCTTTTCCAGTTTGTTTGGCTCCCACTTACCCCATGTAACTCTTATTGGCATCAAACCCCACCATTCTACTGTCTTTCCTGTTTCCGTTCTCTATCCCTCTCTCGTGCCTCCAACTCCCATTCTATCCTGCTCTTTAATCTCGTTTCAGACTAAATAGGCCATTCCGGTTCCTCATTTTTTGTGGGCCCCTGTTTACCAATGATAGGTAAAACAGCCTTCAAGGCACACTGCTACTGTACGCAGGCATGTAACTAATTGGTGAAGAAACATTGGCAACAATACAGAAAGCTGTGCTTTGCTTCTGTCCACTACTTTTCTAGCAAAAACTGTTTTCTTGAATTCAGGTGCCCATGTTTAAGAAAATGACCATTTGTTGTTGAATGCTGGCAATGTGATTTGATGAGTCTAAATTGTGAATGTTGCCAGGATTGTAAAATTGAACCTTGCTTTGCCTCCACAGGTTTGGGATACTGCCTAAGTTTCCTACCAACTGTCACCATATTGTCGCACTACTTTGATAAAAAACGTTCACTTGTTACTGCAGTTGCCTCCACTGGAGAATGTTTTGCTGTCTTCGCATTT
This sequence comes from Ambystoma mexicanum, assembly GCF_040938575.1. Classification (NCBI taxonomy): domain Eukaryota; kingdom Metazoa; phylum Chordata; class Amphibia; order Caudata; family Ambystomatidae; genus Ambystoma; species Ambystoma mexicanum. The sequence continues at coordinate 915,491,120 of NC_090926.1, read as the reverse complement.
GCACCTGGTAAGTATCTTACATTAACAAATTACATGAAGCGTAAACAATAATAGTGAATGATGCAAGGGTGTATAAGAAGGAAGGTGGCATGTTTGTTGCTATAGAAATTTGTTGATGAAAAAAAAAAGAAAACTCACAATCCCCATCGATAAGAAGAGTTTCTCTGCCGCAAACTAAAACTAAGGGATCTGTCAGATTGTCCGTCCAAATTCAAGTCCACCGTCCTGTGTTACAACCTACTTATATCCCTTACACTACAACTAAGAACTACTATCATCCAACAGTAAATTCTTTCTCCAGGAGAATGACTCCCTTCTACTGGCATACAGGTGGCGTTCCCACAATGTTCTCTTGCAAACAAATGCCGGGGGAATGACTCCTGGCTGGTAGTTCCAGGACTTTGTACAGTCAACTTTCTAGACCAGGAGAATCACTTCTTTCGCCTGGTACTGATCGGCACTCTCCAAAGCCAGGGGGAATGACTCCCTGACTCTCGCGCCTCTTCAGTGCTATTGAATGGATTTGGTTTTCTCACCAGGAGAACGACTCCTTTCTCCTGGTATTTTTATTCCCACTTGGATTGGCACTCTTCCACTGGATGAGCAAAATATTACTTATATCGAGGTCCCAGACTCTTCTCTGGTGGTCAGTGGGCTTATCCCCTCCACTGGTCCGAGAATAATTTCCTCACATGCACCCTTTCCTACTGTTGGGGGACCAGACCCTCGATGGCCCTCCTCTAGGCTCCATGCTTGCACTGGCATGATGCAGAGACCTCTACACTCCACCCACCCCTTCCTCCCATGCCCCTGCCGGTCCGCCCATGCTTCCTGTTACCTTTTGGGACTTACTTACATGGCACCGGTCTCTCCAGATACTGGGGCGGTCTCCATCCTGCTTCCTGAGGCTGTCTGCTTCGTTACTGCTTCAGCGATGGCTCAACGTTTTGTGGCTTCTTGCACCGTTCCAGGACCGCACAGTCCACCTCCTCCTGGAGGTCATGCCACTGCCTTGCCTGCTTGGGCTCGGGTCTTCCGACGCAGAACTCATCACAGACTCACACAGCTACTCACCGGCGTCCTCTTTAGAGCTGTTCTCTGGTTGGGTCGAGTGCAGTCTTTGAAACTCTCAGGTTCTCCTTCCATGCGGATGGAAGGCAAAGACAAACAGTCCTTCACTTTCTATTTTACGGGGCTTACTCCGCCCAGCGTAACCAACACCTGTTTTCAATGGCTCCTTGGTATTCCTCATGCCTCCTGTGAGCCAACTTGCCTAAGTACCAAGAGAGTCAGTAAAATCCTCATGTTTTCTTTGCTCTTCTTCGTCCTAGTACTTTCTATCTTGGTTGTACTCCTGGCACTATAGAAATACATCAGTTTACTTTTGATATAGTGGTTTGAAATGGAGGGGGGGGGGGGCAAGACATGTGGGGGGAGTGTTGTTACACAAAGGTTTGTACCCAAGGTGGCTGTCCTTATCCCCAGAGGGGAGGAAGGGGGGTCCCTCCCCATGAGATACTCCCACATTAAACCACACCTAGGGGGGGCCCATTGGGGAGTGGCCACACCTCCCTAGCCTCATGGGAAAGGGCTCCCCCTTGGGAAGAAGTGACAATACTTAGCGAATCGTCACAGTGAGCACACCAAAATGAAAAATGTTCTCCAATGTATGGGTTAAAAATCGAAAATAAAAAGTCAAATGTTAAGGTGCAAAAAAGTCCCCTTTAGAGCACTTTATGATCAATGAATGCCACCTTTTCTAGTGTGACAACCACTTTTCTCATACGACAAGTTTACAGTAAATGTACCGGGAGTAGAATGTTATTTCAAATAGTTCACATTTTCTTGGTTAACCTGTGAGCTGCTTGTGATGTGTTCCCAGCAGGAATCGTGCACATTTTTCCCGATTTTCTCCATAATTTGTTCCATCACCCGGTAGTCAAAATTACAATCACGGCCTACTTTAGCAAAAACTAGCTGCAGTTTTGAGCCTGCAATGTTCCCGATCTTCTCCATAATTTGTTCCATCACCCGGTAGTCAAAATTACAATCACGGCCTACTTTAGCAAAAACTAGCTGCAGTTTTGAGCCTGCAATGTTATTTCCTAGCATCTTTTTGACCCCCACCTGCAAAATCAAACAATGAGATCTATGTGATATTCAAAACACTGTTTACATTGCATAGCTGTAATGCATTGCAGTTTGTCGAAGTTGATTTCAGATTTTTTTTTTTTTTTTTTAGAAAAACAAATCAGTAAATATACAAGATTTTTTTTTTATTGATTGTTTAGCGACAGACTGATTTTGGTGATCAAGCTTTGATATATGTCCTGTTATGTATTAATTTGCTTTGCCTTTACGGCCAACTTCCATGACTCCATGAAGCCACACTATTGAATCGACTGCCCCTCTCGTGGTCCACTAGTGAAAGAACATGGACAAATGTGATTTAAAGGGAATTACACCGACATATATAATTGAATTTACATTTTCTTTTTACCTTGAAAGTCAATGCTTGTTCAGTCCAAAAGTCACGCAGTCTTCCTCGCGGTTCCAAACACAGAATTAATTTAAGGGTACATCTGAAAATAATAGTAGTCGAATATTTGAAATTGGAACATTGTCCAATGCGTGTATACCTTGAAATAATGCAGGGCATAAAATAAGCAGTGTCGTATAGCAATTTGCTATGCAATAATATAGGTTTACTAATTAATTTGAGACTTGTGTAGCAAAAATTGCTATTTAAGTTACACTGTTCAATGAAAGCACATCTCATCCTGCATTCCTCTCTTGCCCTCAGGCCTCTCTACCCCCGTTTTTGCTCCGTTCACTGCAGTAATCATCTCCTCCACTCTTAAGTGCCAAAGTCCTGTGTGGGAGTGATAGTCATTTCTTTTGTTCAAATAATTGCAAGCCAGAAGTAATCCCGAAGATACTTCATTAAGCCAACTATATCCTGTCTGCAAAAGACCAATATGTTTTAACTTTATATTTTTTAAAAGACAGTCATGCAATTCGATTCCTTACATAAATTCTGAAGTAAGACAGTGCAGTATCTCTATGCTTTACAGTCAAATTTAGGTTAGTATATCTAGATCTCAGTGTAAGTTAGATTTCATTTTATTGGGGAAGATGTATTATTTAGACAAGAGAACACTTTTGAAAATGTACTGATTACACCGCCAAATACTTTTGATGGTAAACCTAGTTCTGTGACCTACTAATTGCATACATCTGTAACTGATGCTCAACCCATGAACGGAACCCATACTCCTGTACAGTCCCTTATCACCCTGATGCTTTATACCACTACCCTGAAAGTGAGATGGCCACAATTTTTCACCTACTTTGCCCAGTTCTATGCCTGCTACGCCATCCACTCTGCTTAGTCTCTTGCTTTCTTTCCTTTTACATAATGATTACACAAAACTAACTACCAACGTAGTGATCAATAGTTCCATTCAGTCTGTACATCTACAGATCTGCTCAATACCATCCACCGTATTTAGCCTCCAGAGCTCACTTTGCACTACGATTGCCTTATATAATGGCAAACAACATGAGAGGTGGCCAAACTGTTTTCAGAGCCTTTTTATCACATCTAGTTGTGTCCATTCATGGAGATAATCTTTTGTAGATGCTCATTTAGGGCATAAAAAGTTTACTCGCCCGCTCGTAGAGTAGAGTAGATTTTTATGAAGGGTGAGTTACCATTTGCAGGGGACGTTTGAAAGTTTTATTTCAAATGTACTTTTGTTTGCAGCATGGCTGACCCATGGGTGGTTTTTGGTGACTTGCACCATTTTCCAGAAAGTGTATGTACATATTTGTTGTCATCTGTTGTCACGGGTCGAGTGCATTTCTCTTAGGTTGAGTAGGCAAACAAGTTACTAGACCTGCGGTCTTGTAGGATTTTAAAGAATTTGCAGGCCTAACTATTTCACTAATGTTTTACTTGAGCGGTGCACAAAAACGTTGTATTTTGCTTGTTTTGTGCCTTGGGTACAATACCTTCTGGTGACATTAAAAATATTAGTATACCAAAGCTAATCAAAGGGATTTGTTTGCTGATAATTAGCAAACTCTGCTAATCAATTTTTGAAAACTAATTTATGCCTTGTAATGGCTTAAAGAAATAACTTGCCAGACTGAATCATTTGATTAGGTTAAGCAGTCGCCTTCGTTGGTTCCATATCAACAGTGGATCCAACATGGCCAGCAACTTGTGTCGACTTTACCTTGATTGCATAGAACATTTCCCAAATTCTTGACTTGCTCAGACAAATCACACAATTGTGATAGATTTTGGTGTGTTTAGGGCACCTAGTGCAAGGATTGGAAAAATAAAAAAACCTGATAAGTTACTACAGGGCTGGTTACTTCGTGGATTACTTTTCTTTCAAAGGATCCCCCCCCCATGCATACCCTCCCTGATCACCTTCACCCTCTATAGCCCTACGCCACTATATCTATTTTATCCCCACATAGAAACCTACCACAAAGTAACTTAACAAGTTGTAAATATTGCTGAAATAATGGTATACAGTTCTAATAATCATGGCCAAAGAGGGGTTCTATCCTGCCACTAAATCTTTCCCATTTTAGTCAGTTGTTAGAGCATGTAGTTCTCTTGTGTGAGGGATGTACTCTTAAATCATATAAAGGAGGCTCTCATAGGACAGCAAGATTAAAAGGAGGAATTGGTAGCTGTAAGTGTGACAATTGGCCTACCCAATTTTTAGGGCTCAGTTGACACTGCGACAAAGGTATGAGTATTCACTCACCAGCCATCAAGCCAACATACAGTTGTATGAGGTTCTGAGCTGTTAGGTATGCCTGCTTCTTGCCTGTATCGGCCAAAAATACAGAGGAAAAAAAACGAATGGAAAAACCCAATTTCCGGCTGTAAAAACGAAATCCCATAATATAGAACGAGGCTAGCAGGGGTGAAGGGAGAAAAGAGGGCCCCTGTGGAGTCACTTCCAACCTATAATTGTGAGAGGGAACTGACGTTGCAGGTAGAAGCCTGACGAGGGGAGGCAAAGACAGGTAAGTGCGGGTATTTGGGGATAATTTTAGGGAGTAAAGGGGTGGTAGGGAGATGGGATTCAAAATGTTCATTATACGAACATTTCAGTTTAATTTTTTACCGCAGCGGTAAAATCCGCCAGTTTCATCACATACATCCGTCTTGCCTTGCTGAAAAGGCTGGCGTTCCTGTTATGTTCGGAGGAAAATTCATAAGTGCAGTCTCAAAGCATGGCAAGCTCCTCTGACAGGGACTGAGATAGGGCCTCAGATTTTAATAACTTAAAGATCTCAAAGCTAATACAAAAAAGCTGGGAGTTGGCCTAATGATTAACAATGTTCATTCCTCTACCCCTCCTATGCTTTGACTTTGCACCACTCGGTTTTGAATTCATTGCAACTGCTTCTCCCGCCGACCCCGGTCACCATCCTGGACTCCTACGTTCCTTCTACTCTGACTGTCTCACGGGTAGTGGGTCAACTAGGAGGCCAAAGATCGTACTCATGTCAAACTTTAACCTCCACAAAATCGCTGCCTTCGCTCAATCGCGAATTCTCGTATTTGACAATGCTCTTAACCCTGTGCACAGTCTTCCCATGGCAATTCAGCGATTCATTTGTTGACATGACTTCGCTGAGCAAAACACTTCAACTGTTCAGTCTGTGTGCACACCGAGGCGTCTCAATAGGAACACGTGCGAGGATGTGAGGATCTCAAGCCGCAAATTGACACCCACAAGAAGGGCGCATTGGTAACTTTAACTGCAATATGGTGCAGAAACGGGCACGAGGTGCAGAAAGAAAAACCAAAAACCAAGCAGGAATACAATATGTAAGTGCTATGCCCATACCAATCCCGACCGTGCAGAACCCAGGGCTGGAGGGCGAAGCCGAGGGTGGGGCTTGCGAAGGTGAGCCCAAGACCCGCATGTGCCAGATGTCACCTGCTTTAACATCTCCACCAGAGAAGACGAGAACTTTTATTTGCATTTTTACTTTGAAGGCGTGATTGTGATTTTAAGGTTAGGGAAATATCTAAGGTGGTTTGTAACTACTTAGGTAATTGGCATCTTTAAGGTGAGGCACACTAAAGCCACCCCTGCTATTTGGGTGTGACCACAGAAGACACTGCCCATGCACCAGTTTACAAGGTTGACAAAGAGTCAGATTTTTGTTCCAAGTCTATCTGTCCACTGCAGAGAAACACAGGAATTTCCAATGCTGTTTTTTATATCCCCTAAATGGATGGATGGTGGAGACTGACACATGCATGAGATGTCTTAATAATGTGAGGACAAATGCTTTTTATTTATATTGATATTTTTCCCCTGAACACGAACTCCCAGAATGCGTGGAGCACTAGACCACCCATCTAGGGCCCAAAATAATGTCCAGTCCTTTGGACACAGTAGAGAGGGTATCAAAGGCATTTTTCTTTAAAGCAGTCAGCAGACATATTCAAAATAGTAGTCCGCATTTTTTTTCTTTCTTCAGAAGCACTTAAACGTCACCTTTCAGACACATTAGGGTTTTTTGGGGAATGAGTACAAAAAGGAGGAAGGTCAGGAAATAGTTCAGTTTCAAGGAATACAAGTGATGCAGCCACACTGCAGCAAGAGGGAGATCGGATGAACAGTCCCATAGGTTCAAGAATGGAGCTGGAAGGTTATTCAGCAGAAGCAGGTGATACATTTTGTTGAATGGCAGAACAGAAGGAGTTGAGGTGTGCCAGGTAAAAAGCGCTTAAGCAGTTAAGTATTCCAGGATAAACTCGGTTAAACCTCAAAGGATAGGTTGCAGCACCCTGTGGGAAAAGCGGGCACCTCAAACCCACTTAACAAGACAAATGTGACATTGGGTATTCCCACATTGTGGATGTGCTACCAACAAAACACTTCGACATCCCGAAATAGAAAAAGTCCTCTTGCAAGCTTCCTTTCCAATAAATATTCTGAAGTAACACTAGAATGAAGGTTTCGGACGTTTAATCTTCATCACATCTTTCTCAAGGCAAAACTCGTTATTTATGGCAGTGTGTAAATGTCTTGGATATATTTTGACGCCCGAAAATTCTTCCCATTCCGAAATTTTTAATTTAAGTCAAACCGAACATTCTCATTCAATGAAAAACGTCCTATATGACCCACAAATTCAATCCCAAATGTATTGTTATTCAAATAATCAGTAAATTGCTGAAAAGTTTCTATGGACCCACTCCAAACCACCAGAATATCATCAATGTATCTTTTCCATAGTACAATGAAGTCTTGAAATATATGCGTACTGTATATGTAATGATGTTCAAAAAAACCCATGAAGAGATTGGCCAGGGAGGGTGCATATTTAGCCCCCATGGCTACTCCTCGAGTGTGTGCATAATATTGACCATTAAATAGAAACTGATTATGTTTGAGCGTAAAAGCCAAAAACTCCTTAATCATGGATATATGGTCAGCATGAGAAGCCAAGTGATTTCTAAAGTAAAAATCAATAGTATCCAGTGCCAAGTGATGCTGGATGGCAGTATAAAGTGATTTCACATCATAAGTTATAAACGAAAAATGGTCTAACCACTTGATGGAGGTTAGAGCCTGAAGAGTATGTGTGGTATCTCGTAGATAAGCAGGCAGTGTGGCAACCAAGCTTTTAATGGCGATATCTATATATTGTGAAAGCCCTTCTGTGGCCCAACCTAAACCACTTAGAATCGGTCTCACTTGGGGTAGCTGAATGTATTCTTTATGAATCTTGGGTAAAAAGTACATAGTCGGCATGACTGGAGCCGTCCGATACAGAAAACATTTTTCGTCATCAGTAATGAGTCCACGTGAGTGCCATTTTTGAATTAGGTCAGACACATTAGCCACCGTTTGCAAAGTAGGATTGCCTGACAAAAGTTGGTAGCAACCAGGAGTAGCAAGATGATCATTCGCCATCTGAAGATAATCATCTCTATTAAGTAGAACAATATTACCGCCTTTATCGGCTTCCTTAATGACTATATCCTGATCCAACATCAATGTAGTTAACGCCTGTTGTTCTACCTTGGAGAGATTATTGTGGTGTCGCAATCTATTCTTGGGGTGATCCATAAGAAAATACAGATCTTGTAAAACAGCCTGGTGAAAGGTATCTATTACACTCTCATCGTGTGAAGGTGGTACAAATTTGGATGGTTTCCCAGGAATATTCCTAGTTCCCCCAGTCCCATCACGATATCAGATATTGAAGATACAACATTATTGTTGTCCTTGTCAGAGGCACCTGACCTTCAGAAAGGTCAGTTAGAACAGGAATTAGGTATACAACAGTTACCACTGCAAATGTTAGAACATAAGAAACCATCCAAATTTGTACCACCTTCACACGATGAGAGTGTAATAGATACCTTTCACCAGGCTGTTTTACAAGATCTGTATTTTCTTATGGATCACCCCAAGAATAGATTGCGACACCACAATAATCTCTCCAAGGTAGAACAACAGGCGTTAACTACATTGATGTTGGATCAGGATATAGTCATTAAGGAAGCCGATAAAGGCGGTAATATTGTTCTACTTAATAGAGATGATTATCTTCAGATGGCGAATGATCATCTTGCTACTCCTGGTTGCTACCAACTTTTGTCAGGCAATCCTACTTTGCAAACGGTGGCTAATGTGTCTGACCTAATTCAAAAATGGCACTCACGTGGACTCATTACTGATGACGAAAAATGTTTTCTGTATCGGACGGCTCCAGTCATGCTGACTATGTACTTTTTACCCAAAATTCATAAAGAATACATTCAGCTACCCCAAGTGAGACCGATTCTAAGTGGTTTAGGTTGGGCCACAGAAGGGCTTTCACAATATATAGATACCGCCATTAAAAGCTTGGTTGCCACACTGCCTGCTTATCTACGAGATACCACACATACTCTTCAGGCTCTAACCTCCATCAAGTGGTTAGACCATTTTTCGTTAATAACTTATGATGTGAAATCACTTTATACTGCCATCCAGCATCACTTGGCACTGGATACTATTGATTTTTCCTTTAGAAATCACTCGGCTTCTCATGCTGACCATATATCCATGATTAAGGAGTTTTTGGCTTTTACGCTCAAACATAATCAGTTTCTATTTAATGGTCAATATTATGCACAAACTCGAGGAGTAGCCATATATTTCAAGACTTCATTGTACTATGGAAAAGATACATTGATGATATTCTGGTGGTTTGGAGTGGGTCCATAGAAACTTTTCAGCAATTTACTGATTATTTGAATAACAATACATTTGGGATTGAATTTGTGGGTCATATAGGACGTTTTTCATTGAATGAGAATGTTCGGTTTGACTTAAATTAAAAATTTCGGAATGGGAAGAATTTTCGGGCGGCAAAATATATCCAAGACATTTACACACTGCCATAAATAACGAGTTTTGCCTTGAGAAAGACCGAGAGAGGTCGAAACACGTGTTGGCACATCACTCTGTTACGTTTCAACACATACTGGATGTGATGAAGATTAAACGTCCGAAACCTTCATTCTAGTGTTACTTCAGAATATTTATTGGAAAGGAAGCTTGCAAGAGGACTTTTTCTATTTCGGGATGTCGAAGTGTTTTGTTGGGAGCGCATCCACAATGTGGGAATACCCAATGTCACATTTTGTTGAATGGAGCTGCTCTCATATTATGTGCCCTCTTGATGAAAATGCAAAGCCCCACAGAACCCTAGCCCATTCCATAAAGGGTAGTGATCGGGTTTATCATCTAATCAACAGGTAGAAATATGTAACAAAAAAAGAAAGAAAGACGCAGAGTCTGGTTGATAAGCTTTAATGTGTTGTTCAGAGCCACAGTCAAGTGATGGGAGGCTTTTTTTTTTTTAACCTTCAACAGAATTAAAGTGAACCTAAATCCTTAGCTTTATTGGGAGAGTATTCAGGAGGGTGGATCTAAGTATATAGATAACTGTGCCCCCAAACTGGATGCATAAGCCAACGGAGGGGGGATTACATTTAGCTTGGATGACCTTGGACATCTAGAGGACTGGCGGATTGAAAGACCTTCCCAAGGAATCCTAAAGTGCAACTAAGAAAGGTCTTAGGGACCAGGTACAGGGTTTATAAGTGTAACTTCATTATCACCCGAAGTCACTACAGATGAATTAAATAATGGATTTGCATAATGCAGCTTTGCAACATAAATCCCCCCACCAAGCCACTTGATTTGATAGAAGGATCCGAAAGGATGTGTTTTAGCTTTTTCTGAAGGTAAGGTGGTTGTCTTTATTGTAGAGATGGTATAGCAGAGCAAGTTCCTTTGTAATTGGCCTAGTTTTGAAAAGGGACTGCATAGTTGTTTTAGCAAGTTCACTTTAGCTAGAGATTTTTTGTTTTAGCGGGAGAGCGTATGGAGCACACAGGAGCGTAATATTGTAGTTTGTTTTATTTGAGGTGGACTTAAGATGATGAAATATTTTTGCGATCATTCTTTACTTAATTCAGACACTAAGGTGGCACTTTGTTGTTGTAATTTGCGTTATATGCACTGTTTTAAAAGTATATGTGTTTGGTTAGGGGAAGATAGTGGCTCATGAAGATCTGGTACCTCACAATTTTATATTTTTTGTCACATGTATATTGGACAATTAATAAGTTGAAAATGTCTTCAACACAACACAATTCTTTGCAACTGAAACATATTTGGTTGGAAAATCAGGAGAACTGAGTAACAAGGGGTTTCATATGTGAAGTACAAGTTAATTTGAGGAGATCTACGAAGGTGTAGTCTGCATGGCATTTAACCTGTGCAGCATCATTTTGGCCTCTTCAGGGTTACAATGTTGTATTTTTGAAAGCCTTTTGTGCACACTGTTGAATGGCTAATAAATGCTACATCACCTTCCCCGTAAAACTGCAGTTTGATTGGCAAGGCATAGAAAGGGATGAACTCCTAACTGCGGGACTGATGGTAGAATCTATTAGTCAGACGTGTTTTCTTGCAACCAAATTGCTAGGTTGGGTGATTACCGTTAAAGGAAGGCACAGGGAGTATGGGTAGTGGAAAAATGTTTCATAAATCAAAGTTACAGAATGTTAAAGCAAAATCATAGCCGAGACTAAGTACGTAGTATGGTGTTGTGGCGGGACGATGTAATTGTCAACTTCAGGTGGACAAGATGGCCCATGCCTGTCATTGGTATCCATGCCTGTCATTGGTATCAACTATTTTCAATATAGCATTAAATACTACTTTCGGGGGTGGAGCAAGACTGCTAACAGGTATGTTCAAGTGCAGCATTTCAGCCCTGCACATCGTTGAAAGCAGTATTTATCACTATAAGCACTTTGAGTCGCCATCTGGGGTTCCAGTAATTTTGTGGATTTGTTTTTAAGTGAACCAGGCTTTGGCCAATTCATGCTTCCCTTAAAAAGAAATTGCACTTATATCCGCAATTGGAAATAACTATTTCTAGGACCTGCAGGTGAACCACGAGATATGCATGTGAGTGGGCAGAGGGGGATGGGGTTGAGGTGTGGCCCTCCAGTAGTGACTTGACCAGGGGCACCGCCTCCAAGTTCAGGGTGATTGCTGGGCAGAGGCGCAACGAGCCAGCATGAAACACAGGCGGCAACTGGCAGATTCCGCTTGCGTTCCCGGCCTTCGGATTGGCCAGCTCTCTCCCGCAAGTGCAATAGATAATGTAATCATAATCGTAGAGCAAAGCAAACTCTGGAGGCGAACTACAGTGTATGGTATTGCATTAGATAAAGGTGTGGAGACTGGATGAAACTATTGATCTCAACACTGCGTAAACATTAGTTAGCTTTGTGTATTAGTCATGTAAGAGGCTAAGCACAGTGGATGATGTTGCTGGCTGAGAACAGGGCAAACTCGGTAGAATATTGTAGTTTGCTGCCTTCTCTCTTTCAAGCTAGCTGGTATAAAGCAACAGGATTATAAGATAGAATGTGAAGGAGTTTGGATCATCAGCTCATGGGTTGAGCACAGATGTAACTAGATTTGCCATCAAAAGCATTTGGCCACGTGAGCATGTACATTTTCAAAGGTGTCCGCTTGTCAATATGATGCATTTTCCCCAACAAAATGAAATAAAGTGGACACTATGAGGTTTAGATACAGCAACCTAAATTTTACTGAAAATCATTAAGACAATTAAGTGTTTTACAGTAGCAAAACTGTCATTATGCATTATGTAAAAACTCACATTTTTATGAATTATATAGCAGGACTAGGACTGCCTTTAAAAAAAAAAAATGGTTAATACATACTGGTATTCGCCAAACAAGAATATTTTATGAAAGTATCATCTTTATTGCAATTATTTGAGAAGTGCTTTCTTGTCTAGGACTCCCATACAGGCCTTTGACGCTTAAGGGTGGAGGAGAGGAGATGATTACTGCTGCACTCTCTCGCTCCATTAGCTCATTTGAAAATGTAGTAAATAGAGAAAAGAGGGTAGAGGGAGCCCTGTGGATAAGAGAAAAATGCAGAGTGGGCTGTGCTTTCATTGAACAGTGCAATTAAATAGCTAGCTAGTATCAATTTAATTAGCAAACCCACATAATTGCATATCAAATTGCTATGCAATGCTGCTTATTTATGCCTTTGAAGTACTGCTAGGAGGAAGATGACTTGTACTACCCTCTTCATATGGATGCGGGCCCCAGACCCGTATTACTCTACGGTTGAGATCTGGCAGACCTGGTTCACTCTCCTGCCAGGTACTGCCATGAAGAAGATGGCTTGTAATATTCTTTTCTTGTGGATGCGAGTCCCAGACCTGTATTTCTCTATATGGCTCGTCAGGCAGACTTGCTTTACTTGCCTGCCAAGTACTGCCATAAGTAAGGTAAGTGACAACTCCTTCATGTATTAGATTGGGGTTTATGTTACCGTCCCAGTTCGGGAAACCCTTCCCTCGGATAGCCCCTCTTTCCCATCTCCACATAGGTGTTTTTATCCATCCCGTTACTTATATAGGGTATTGGGTTACAGCCTCCCGAGCCCCAAGACCCTCTTGCATCCCCTCCAGCTGGGCCATATAACCCTGTACCTTTTGGGATCTTGTCGGCGGCCTCCAGTCTGCTCTGGGGTTTCCGTTCGCCTTGTTCACTTCTGTGCTTGGTTCTCTCTTTGGCAACTCCACAGCTTCAGAAGCTGTTCCCTTCTCGTGCATGCCTCGCACCCTGCAGTCCCCACTTTGTGGCATGTCATTCTGCTGCTTTGCCCGCCTTCGGCTAGGTCCTTTGTTGTTGGACCTTCTAATGACGCCTTTGTCTTCCAGGCAGCGTCTTGGTCTACAGCTCCTTTCCGTTCCCGCACTGACTTGCCGCACTGCTCTCGGCTCCTCTTGGGACATCTGAACTTCTGGTTCCTCCTGGGAGGGCTTGCCAAGTCCTTCGTTCTTTTTTGTTGTAAATGAGCACAGGTGACTGAACTGCTCATCTAAGTTCTTGTTTGTGCTCTTCATTATTCCACACCTCCTCCTCATCTCAGTACATGTATAATAGTTCTCCCTTAGGTAGTCCCTACTCTTCCACATCTCAGTAGTTAAGTCTTCAGATTTACAGAGACACATGGAAGTGTTGGCGTCTACAAAGTAGGGATGTGTGTAAGGTTGTGGCTGGGGGTTGTTATACCACATTCTCCCTAGATAGTCGTCCTTGTCCTCAGAGGGGGAGTCTCTGCACATGAGAGCCTTCCGCTGTTTACCACCCCCAGGAGGACTATCGGGTAGCGGCCTCACAGCCCTGGCCTCATGGGAAGGGGCTCCCCGTCGAAGTGCCAACACGTTGAGAGTATCTTTTTGGAGGGCCTTCTTAAGAGGGATATTTCCCTTTCAGGTGACAGTTTAGTATTTAATTCTCTCTCTCAATAAAGACTGCAGAATGATTGTACCAGGAGAGAGGCTTATACACATTAATTTAATGGTGTCTGCCAAGTGAGTTGGTTCACCAGCTAGGGGATTAAAGCCTAGGCCTTCCATCTTCACAATAATGTTTACCCAGATGCTCAGGTAACATTGAATGTTGGAAACTGCTCACCCAGTTCTCGGCATGTGTGGTTCACAAAAAGGGGTGTTAGCTGAGAAAGTGGTACATTTCTTTATCTCTGGCAGGGAAGTGGTATACAGGCACACCCACAAATAAGTTAATTGGGCTTGAGATCCCCGATTAGTGGAAACATTTTTATTTTTAAATTTTATTTATTGTGCATTTAGTTTATATTCCGTCAAGAACAAACATTTACACATTTTTACAAACCAAATTAAAATGTCACATTTGTCAATCTGAATAGTTAAAATATACATCTTAACTATGAGTAAAGGGGAAATAGAAAATATTCCTATCAAAGCATGAATATCATACAGTGTAATTAACTGTGACTATAATGTGACTATCTAAAGAGTTGCCAGTGTCCAAATACTAAAAGCTGCAGTGTTAACTACAATGGATTCAGCCCCCACTAATGCTGCCCAAAACTGATCTCTGCATATGCTCTCTATAGATCGCACAAAGACCCCATATCCTTTGCTGTACAATGACTCCAAAGCAGGCCATGCTGTCAGTATATGTCTACTGGTCTCCACTTTCCTAGCACAATGCCTGCACATAATCACCTTGTTCAACCACTTATTTCTAAATTCCTTTGTATCCAGTATGTTGAACCTAAATTGCACTGTAAATCTTATAAGAGCAGGATTGGCCCATTTCAGTAGGTAGCTTCTAAGTTTGCCAATTTTGAAGGCCTGATAGGAGTATTCTCTGAATCTTCTAAGTCTGTTCAGTCTGACTATCGCCTTGACCATGTCCTTCTCTGTCATTTTCTTTTTTATTAATGACACACAGTCCAGGCGCTCTCGTATTATGTCCATGGTAAGACCTACTTCAGACAAAAGATGTTCCGTAAAAGTGCGTAGTCTTTGAAAAAGTTATTAGGACTGCTTTTGATCAAATCTTTGCCCAATAGTTGAAGGAGATGATTCGATCCTAGGGCCAGCTTATCCATTTTGAAATATAACATGATCCTTTTGAAAGACCAGCATGATACTAAAGAATGTAAGCCATACTCCAAGTGCATGGCCTCCACTGGAACCCCTCTGTGCATATTCATGATGGAACAGAGGAGTTTGGACTCCAGTTTATGAAGCCAACCAACTTCCCCAATTGACAGATCTCCAAGGCATATAGGATGGCTGGGCATATACTAGTTTTATATATTTGTATGAAACCAAAGAAGGCCGTGATTTCAGCCTGGGATGGCAGATCCATTTTAGAATTTTTTATACCATTATATTTGTTGCCACTATGTAGGTTCGGACGTTTGTGTATCGCGTTTCAGTTCCGAGTCATTCCTTTGCGTGTCATGTTTTATGTCCAATGCCGGCAAGGGCCGCACAAGTTTGATTTTTTAATCAAAATTAGAGGGGTAAGCTCCTCCCTCCAGCAACAGTGTGTCGGCAAGCAAGTAGACAAACTCTAGGAGAGTAGAACATTCGAATTCCGATTAGCAGGAAACACAGATTTTGATATAGAAGCTGACGCGACCACAGCTCTCCCTCAAGGTTTTCCAGAGATGTTTTAAGGGCGAACGAATCAAAGGCGCTCCAGCCCATAGTCTTTGCTCCTTTGAAGCTGTAGAAGGTAAATAAATTGACTCCACCTCCCGCACAGACCTCAAGCTGCGAGTGTATGCGTTACAGCGATTATAGATCCAAGGGGGCCGACGGTTGTCAGCGTTAGGCAAAGTTTGTATGCAGTACCCTTTCGGTGCACTACACACAACTCTGACCACAGGTATAGGAAACCCAACCTTTGTTATAAGCTTGTACTACACAGTTTTGGTAGCGTGTTGAGCAGAAGAGGGGTCAATGTGAGCTGGCGGGGAGTTACACAGAGATTCACAGTGACAAGTATTCAAATAAACTCTTACACACAATGTTTCTTGAATAAACATTTATTAATTTATTCATCAGTCATACCTTGGTATTGAAGAAAAAGTGCAGCAGACGATGTCTGTTCCTGTGCAGCTCTGCAGATCTCACTGTTCCTGGGCCTCAGTCATGGGGACAAGAGGGAGGACTTCTGGGACTCCTGCACTGCAATGGCACGGTCACTGCTCGCAACCGGCAATCTTCAAATCAGTGTTTCAGCTCCTTCCGACTACGCAAAGAGCAACACCACAGTTCCTGGCTGTCGAGATGGACTTTCCTTGCTTCTGGGGTCCCGCACTCTGTTGAGGGAGCTCAGGCTCGGTCAGTCCTGCTTCCTGGGAGTCCGGAGGATCTTCCTTGAGATCTAGGTCAGCTTAAAAGCAACACACACAATCTGGTGCAACTCTCACTGGCTATACTGTTTCCCACAGCAACTCTGGAAATTCAACCAACTCCAAGATTGATGTCCAGGTGGCTTACTTTGGAGTTGATTGGTCACACCAACTCAAGGGGAGAAGTCTTTTTGATTGGATGTTCCTCCCACGTATTGCTCATCTTTTGATATATCCATATGGGCGCTGCTCATCAATGCCCGTCCACTCGATCTCCCTTGAGGGCCTCCGTCTCGATGTTGACATCATCACTGTTATATAGCGCGCACAGGGACCGTTGTCTTCAGTTGCGTTTTTATGCGTATTTCCAATTTTCTCTTGGATGTCCCTTACATCAGACAAGTTACTCACCCTGAAAGAATGTAGACTGCAATAACAAGGAAATTCTACTGCAGGGTAGGCTGGGCGGGGCGATGAGGAATACGTGGGAGGAACATCCAATCGAAAGAAGGTTACCACAGGTAAGTAACTTGTTCTTCGAATGGATTGTGTCCTTGCACGCATTCCTCATCTTTTGATAGACTCCCAAAGCAGTGTTTGCATTTTTGGAGGAGGGAGTAAGAATTTAGGGGTTCCTTAGTGGCTTTTGTGTACAGAATGTAACACTGCCTTCCCGAAACCACCTTCCCAGCCTGAGGTGGAGTTCAGACTATAATGCTTTGTGAATGTGTGGACGGAGGACCATGTAGCCGCCGCACGAATATCCTGAATTGGGACTCCCCTCTGTAAGGCAGTGGAAGTAAATTGACATGGGGGGGTCCTGGGAGTCTCTCTGCCAGACATTAGTCCTGGTTACGAGAGACTTAACCAGAGTCTTTAGCTCACTATCTTTCACAGAGAAGAAATATCCCAAACATATCAGTCTTTGTCCTGCCCTGGGGCAGTCCAGCACCGAAATGCCAGGCAATTCTCCTCTGAACAAGACTACCAACAGCATCCCCAGACACAACACGTGTTTCGGTCTGGTTGGACCTCATCAGTAGGGAGGAGCTGTGCCTCTCTAAGAATAGTGAGCAAGGAGTCCACATCTGGATTCCCCTAGTAACTGTAATGGCTTGGCAGGCGAAGAACGATGGTCTGGAAGGTTGCTCAGAGCAATGCCAGAGGTCAAGATTTATTCTAAACCTTCCAGCCATCAACTCTTTTGTTTTGCTATTGTCACCCCGAGTGGGAAGGGTATGCCCAGACGTGGGTCCCTTGCCTGCTGGGCCTAGAGACCCAAGCTACTCCTCACTGATGACGCCCAACAAGGCTGAAACATGTCTGGGGATGCTTGTGGTCTCGTGCAAAAGGGATGTGACCTAGCAGTTCGGGCTGGACTAACCCTTTGGGGGTGGGACAAATCCTGATTTGCATATGGTTTTTCCCCTTTTGTAATGGCTTGGCAGGCGAAGAACGATGGTCTGGAAGGTTGCTCAAAGCAATGCCAGAGGTCAAGATTTATTCTAAACCTTCCAGCCATCAACTCTTTTGTTTGGCTGAGGAAATAGCCATGCCCCTGGTCGAATGAGCTTTGGGACCCTTAGGGGGAACTTTTCTTGCTAAACTGTATCATTCAGAAATTCCTAAAATGATCCACTTGTAGAAGGTTTGTTTTGTGACTGCCATACCCAACTTGGAGGCCTGTGTAACCAACGAAAAGTTGATCCTCCTGGCTTAACTTGGACATCCTGGATAAGTAGAAGCCAAGTGCACGCATTGGGTCAAGCCTGTGTAATCTCTCCTTCCTTTCCAGGATGAGGTGGAGGATAAAATTGTGGAAATATTATTTTTTGAGTTAAATGAAAATTGGACACAATTTCTGGTAAAAAAGTAGGTTTAACCTTAAGGACTATCCTTAAAGAAGACTGTGTAAGGAGGCTTGCAGGACCAGGCTTGAAGTTCACTCACCCTACGGGCTGATGTAAAAGCAACTAAAAGGATGGTCTTCAGAGTTAGAAATCTTAGTGGACAGGAATGAATAGGCTCGAATGGAGCAAACATGAAAAATTTCAAGACTAAGTTGAGATCCCAAACCGAAACTTGAAATGAGATTGGAGGAAGTACATTTGTCCATTCCTTCAGAAATTGTATAACAAGTGGTATTTTGAAGAAAGATACCTCTTCCGAGGAGCGCTACAAATCAGTTGTGTTGCCAGATACCCTTTAATTGTGCCCACGTGGAGCCCCAGATTAGCTAGGTGTAACAAGAACGATAACATCATAGGTGTGCTGCATGTAAAAGGATCCACATTCTCATCCCTGCACCAGCTGCAGAACTTGTTCCAATGGCAGCAGTATAAGGATTTTGTTGCTGATCGTCTGGCCGAAAAACACATTTCCATTACATCGTCTGGGAGGTCCCAATCCTTACATTTCAACCTCTCAGAAAACAAGCGTGAAGGTTGAGTGTCTTGACCTCTGGATGGAGAACCCTAGCCACCTCTCGCGTGAGAAGGTACTTTCTTTCTGGAAGACGTTTTGGTGGCCAGATGGACATATCCAGAAGGTCTGGGTGCCACTTCCTCCTGGCCTAATCCAGAGCAATTAGGATCATGGATTTCCCTCCTGATCACTTGAGGACTGACGGGGACTGGAGGAAACGCGTTTAGGAGTAGAACTTCCCAGTCCACCACAAACACGTCTCCTAGAGCTCCTCTTGGGGGAGATGCCCTGGAGCAGTACAGCTCTCACATCTGGTTGACACTGGTCGCAATGAGATACACTTGAGGGATTTCCCAAAGGGTAAATAACTCTTGAAGGACTTCCTGAGCTAGGTCCCACTCGTGGGAGACTGTGCTCTGCCTGCTTAGATCGTCTACTGCCTTGTTCTCCTCTCCGGCTAGGTGAACTGCCGATGGGGAGACTCCTTCTTAGCTGCATTGCCTCTCTGCAAAGTGGACACCTCCTCTCGTGTTGAGTGCATGGACACTGTGTTGTCCATCATTATCAGGACATTTTTTCCCTGTACAAAGGGCAGAAAAGCCTTCAGCGCTAGTCTGATTGCCCTCAGCTCTAAAAGGTTAATGTGTAGTTTGGACTCTGATGGAGACCAACGACCGCTGATTGACAGATCGTTGGCATGTGCTCCCCACCCGGCGAGCGAGGCGTCTGTAACTACCATGGTTACCAAAAGGGTTCTCCCTCCAGAATGTTTTCCACTCAGGCCCTCCACAGAATGTCCTGTGTGACTCTGCTTGGAACCTGAAGGTCTGGCATCCTGCCTGAGCATTGGGACCATTGAGTCCCGAGAGTCCATTGGAGAGATCTCATTCGAGCCTCTGGCACCAGGAAAAAGCAGGATTCCATGAGATCGAGCAACCTCAAAAAACCAAAAGCCGGAACACCCTGGGCATTCTGGAATTTGGTGACCATCTGCAGAATGCTTTGAGCCCTCATCTCAGGTGGCGAGGCTTTACACAAGGATGCACCCAAGACTAGCCCAATGAATTGGACCCTTTGAGATGGTATCATGTGGGACTTCTTAGTTGACGGAGAAGCCTAGTATGTGGAGGGAGTGACAGGTTGAGCTGAGTTCCAGGACCTGTTCAGGAGAACGTGCCGTGATCAGCCAATCGTCCGGATAAGGGTAGATGTGAATTCTCCCCAGTCTTCCGAGACTCGCTGCCACCACCACCACCACCACCACCACCACCATCAACTTGGTTAAAACCCATGGAGCAGAGGTCAGTCCAAATGGCAGCACTTGAAAACTAATAATGAGGACCGCCAGCGGCGAACCTCAGGTACTTTCTGTGCTTGCAATGGCACATGAAAGTAAGCATCCTGAAGGTCCAATGATACCATCCAGTGCTGAAGGATCTGAGTAAGGGTAATCATCTAGAACCTGTCCTTTCTGAGGAACTTGTTCAAGTGTCTTAAGTACAAGATGGGTCTCAATCCTCCATCCTTCCTGGGGATTAGAAGTAAGGGGAGTACCAACCTTTGTTCCTCTCCGGTACAGGTACTGGTTCTATAGCACCTTTCTCAAGCAGTGCCAAAATTTCCAGCACAAGGAGCGGATCTGGAATATTTAAAGAGTTGTTCCCCGGTGCATGATCCGGAGGCCTTTTTAGAAAGGGAAGGCAGTAACCCTGGGCTACTGTTTCCAATGCCCATGCATCTGAAGTAATACCCTGATATTCTTGCAGTTGCTGTGAGAGTTTACCTCCCACCGGGGTTTTGTGGACTAAGGCCTCAGAGAGGTTTTGAGGTGGCTGATGTAGCCGGCTGAGGAGAAAGTAGCCTTTGCCTGGGTGGTTTTAGCACCTCTTCCCCATCCACCATGGGGGAATCTTCTCTGACCTCTTTGATTCGATAGTCCTCTACCTCTTCCAACTGAGGAGTAATAGCAAAAGAACCTGCCCCTCCAGGCTGTTAGAGTGGGGCGAGTTTGTGGCTGTCTGATTGCAGCACCAAGGGATTTGGCTGCTGCTTTGGAGGTCTGCAGCTTCTCCAGGCTCCCATCAGCCTTGCTGCCAAATAAATGTGTGCCGTCAAAGGGCATGTTAAGAAGTCTGGATTGCACATCGGAGCAAAACCAGACAATCAACCAGGCAAATCTACACATTCCAGTGCTAGCCGCCATTGCTGACCGTATCAGCATAGCTGAGTCGAAACCAGACTGAAGGGATTTGCACATTGCATCTTTCCCATCCTTACCAATGTTTAGGAAACCGTCTCCTTCCCCTTCGGGGATATGTTCAGCCACCACCGATCTACATTCCTATAGGGTAAATGTGAATTTAGCCAGTGCACATGTGAAATTTGCCAAATTAAGATCCATACTTCTTACAGAGAAGACCTTTTTTTGCCATAGCATCATAGCGTTTGTCATCCCTGTCGGGACCGGGGAGGGGGAATTGTTGGGTATGCATTCTGTTTAGATGTGGAGGCCTGAACTGCCAAACATTCTAGAGTTGGAGGTTTACTTAGGTAACAGGGGTCACTGCTTGAAGCTCTGTATTTGCTTGTTAATTTTGTATTTACTGCTGGGATTCATTCCGGCTTCTCCCAGTTGGCATTAACCCGCCTTTTTAAGGTTACATGAAAAGAAAGAATAGGGTCCACCTGGGGTCCAGTATCTAAAATATCTGAAAGATCATCCTGCTCAAAAAGGGGTGCAGGCCTACTCCATCCCAGTTATTCTATGACTCTAGACATTAGTTGTCTGTACGACCCATCAGCATGGTCTGAGGGATCTGGTCTTCCAAATTCAATTTCGGGAGAAGTATCTACGAGTCTCATGTAGATCTTTTATCCTTGGGTCCTCTGATATCAGAGCCTCTGGAACACCTTGTGTCCTATATTGCAATCCAAAAGGACATGATTCATCAGAAGATGGCTCATTTTCCTCATAAATTAAAGAAGGTGACTTAAAGTCTTTCCTTGGTAGTGGGGTAAAAGATCTCTATTTTTTTTTCAAACTCCTTTGAAGATTTTGTAAGCTGCGTCAATAAAGGCATCGACGTCTTTGACGCTGTGGGTTTGGACAACTGAGGTGTTGAAAATTTCTTGAACAATGATGTGGAGTCTTCGTGTCAATGACGTCAAAGATTTTGCCTTTAAAGGAGTTCCTCGACAGAACCTCTGAAAGTTTGAGGAGTTTACTCCAGGACAGCCGGGTCCAGGGGTGCACAGGTTTTGTCTTTTGCCTTCGCTTTGTTGGGTTTCTCGACATGGGCATGACTCTTGCTCTTCTTCGAGGGGGTCGAGGCCGCATTCTCAAAGAGCTGAAGCATCTTTAGTCTGAATCTCTCCCATTCAGCCGTTGAGGCCGATTTGCAGGAAGACGGCGATCTGCGACACCTTTACTTTGAAGGCCATGAAGACGATGACAAGTGGTGAGACGGACTTCTGGATTGAGATCGGTTAGGTTTCTCCCGACGAGAGTCGCCTCTCGACTCATTGGAGGATCGCTTTTTCAACATAGTCGGTGAGGGGGATTTATGTGACCTTCCTGCAGCTAACTTCCGTCTACGCTCTTTCAGGGCGTTCACAGTCATCGATAGGCAGGATCCACACTCCGATGTCTTATGATCGGATCTCAAGCACCACAGACGCACTCGATCGGGGTCCTTCAGGAACATTTGCAGTCATGGCATTTTTTAAACCCTGATCTTGGGTGTTGATGATGCTGACAAAGATGCCATTATATTTCACAAAATTCGATTGTTTCCTTCCGAAGCACACCGCAATAGCTCTCGCGAGAAAACATAACTGAAGCCAACGGTGGCTGCGTGCACTATAAACCAGTGATGACAGACATTGAGACGACTGCCTTCGACCCGCAGTGCCTCCATCTGGAAAACATTTCCGAAGCAGCTAAAGCTGGATATCGGTAGATCAAAAGAAGAGGAATATGTGGGAGGACACGATCCATTCAAAAAAAGTCTCATTAGAAGAGACCCGTTGAAGTTGAAATCTATGCAGACCTTGAAAAGAAATAATAGTTTTTTTTATAATGCGCTTCATTCTGGACTCCAGTCTCTAAGCACGGGCCGGGATCCTGTGCTGCTCAGTGCAGTCTTGCTGCAGAGCTATCCTCCTGGCCAACCCGGCAGACCGTCCATCTACATTGTACCTCGGGGAACCTAATTCTCAGAGAAATAAATGTTCAGGAAAGGGCAGAAATGTGCAATCTGAGGGTTTAAAGTGATTAGCATTGCTTAATGGTCCTGTAATTAATATTGCTGGAGCTATCCAATATGTGTACCTTAAATGACAAGGTCAGCAGACCTATACGATGTGGACTACCAAGTAACCAGAGTACTGTGGGAGCACCACTGCATCTAGGTTCCATATGGGTAGTTGTGTATAGGATCAATGGCACCACTACTTTTGACAATGTAGAGGAAATCCGCCCACAACACTTTGAAAGATTTAGCAGAAATGTTGTGTCTTACATTGTACCTGGTTCACTGATTATAGTGTGGATGTTGCCAGTCCAGTCTCTCATAGAAATCTATTCATAGTTTATATGTAGTTTACTCAACACTGTAAAGGATGAATGGAGCAAATCAGCTGGCAAAATCTTAGAATGGGCACAAAACATTTAGGAATCGGTAGCGCACCAACTGCCTCTTATAAAGTGTGGACACCTTAAAGCCAGACATATACACACAGAAAAGGAGAACAATCTAAGTATTTGATTTTAATGAATTTAACATTTGCATACAAAGAAGACACTTGCAAAAACAGTCTAAATAGTTTCACCTATCTATGGAAAAAATAGTGGATGCTCGATAGGTACGCCCCCAGAGTAGTCATTTGGCCGAGTTGTATGTACAGATTTCTGCTGTACGTTCACCCTTCACATGAAATTTCTCAGAGGTGGTAAATAAACTGCAAGACATGCACAACTATGCAGTCAGTTCCACCTTAAAGAAATGCAGCCTAAATGCAGGTTTATCCAGGTAAGCGCCTAAACCACCATCCGCCCAGTCAGTACCAATCCAGTTAGACAAGCTACGCTACTGATCGTTGATGTACATGTACATGATCTACATGCAAAGAATTATTCCTCTTTCATCATCTGAAAATCTATATACGGAACCGCAATAGGTTTTAACTCCAAGTATGCAGTGTATCAATGTATACATCTTGAACTATTAAGCAAATCTGATTGTTTACAAATTAATGTATTCATTGTCATTTTTTTATATCCTCCAAGCTATCACTGCTTTGACGGACCACGTCGGTTGGAGACACAGCCTACTTACTGTTGGTGTACTACAGTTAACTATTGTTGTTTGTGGATCGCTGCTAAGACCAATGAAAATCCAAAAAGAGAAAGAAGAAACTCCAAAACAAGAGACTGTGGAATCCTCATATATTCTTGAAAATGAGAAAACACTTACTTCGATTGACTCCATTGACTCTGGAGTGGAAATACCTACCTCACCTCAGAAAGAAAATGAAAACTTGAAATCAGAGACAGACAACCAAGTCCCTCAGGAAAAGGCCCACATGCTCGAAGAAGCACGGGGTTCAGCGGAGAAACTGAAAATTACACTGTTAGACTTCACAATTTTGAAAAATTACAGCTTTATTTGTTATGCACTCTTTGGTCTTTTTGCCACTCTTGCATTTTTTGCCCCTTCTTTGTACATCATCCCACTGAGTATGAGTCTCGGTATTGATAAAGACCATTCTGCCTATACGCTATCTGCCATGGCCATTGCTGAAGTGTTTGGAAGAATTGGCGCTGGATGGATTCTCAACAAGAAACCTATACGCAAGATATATATTGAGCTCATATTCGTCATTTTGCTGTGTGTAGCTCTGATTGCCTTCCCTTTTGCCACAGAATTTCGGGGACTCATGGTGTGCTGCGTATTTTATGGATGCATGTTAGGAACAGTAGCAGGTACCCACATTCCACTGGTAGCAGACGATGACGTTGTGGGCATTGAGAAGATGTCTTCAGCAGTTGGGGTATATGTTTTCATTCAAAGCATAGCTGGATTGGCTGGACCCCCACTTGGTGGTAGGTTTAATTATGAATTGTCCTGAATTTAACACACATTTCATTGTTTGCATTCACTAATTATGTTCTTTTGCTAGATTTTACTTAGATAATTATGAAACACTGGCATATCCTAAAGCTACCAAAGGGGAGAAAGCAGGGAGGTTGTTTAGTTTCCAAAGCACTAATTGTTTGTTCATTTTACTGCAGTTATTGGTACTCAATCTCCCCTTCTTCCGATACTGCAGGAGCTGAAGTGTCTCAGAACTCAAAAAGGCAGCCAGAAGGCAAACGCTATGTAAAATAACAAACCAACCAATTAACACATAATTTTTAACTTTCATATGAGTCAGTAACATGGTGTATTTTACTCACTATTTATTTGTTGTTGAGGGGGAGGAGGTGGTGGCCTTTTCAGAGAGCAAAAGCGATTCCCATTCCCAATGAAAATGTTCCATATTTCTTTGCACCTAATACTTCTTGCAAAGCGAAAGATACAAGTTTGCCTCTGCTTCCTCTTCGGATCAAGCAGTAATAAAATTGGAGCTCCCACCTGTGGTCCTTCCTGCACTGCTCTGCTAGTAACAGTGATCCAAACATAGCCATGGAGCTTTGGAACTGGAGGGCACCCACCCATGTGTCTTATTTATTTTTTTTAAACAAGAAATGAATTTTTACTCCCTACATATATTTGTTGAGATTAATTGCCTGTTTTAGAGCATAAACGTGGCTGATAATCCGTTAGGGCTGGTTACATCTATTCTACCCCTCTCCCTGGCTGTTGAACCAATACCCGGCAATCCTTGCCCACAGCATTGCCGTACTCTGCTACAACTTTCAGTGCTACGTGGATGACAACAAGCTCGTCTTCAGGCTTCCCTCCGCCACCTCCTCTCCTCCTCTCATCTCTGACTGACTGTTATCCAGGAGTGGTTTGACGCCAATGATCTCTGCCTTAACACCAGCAAGACTGAGATTCTTCTCATTTGCACACCTGCACACTCCTTTACTGTCACTCTCTGACCTGTCTCCGTTGGACTGCTCTCACCTGTGAGTCTAAGAACCTTGAGGTCATCTTCGACTCCACACTCTCCTTTTCTCCTCACACCTCTGACGTTTCCAAGAAGTCAAACTACCAACTGCACCTCCTCGGAGGTATTATTCCTTTCCTCTCCTTCCCCCAGAAGCTTACTGCCTCTCAAGCTCTGGTTCTCTCTAGGCTGGACTATTGCAACAGCCTCCTTATAAATCTGCCTGCTTTTACTCTCCGCCCTCTGCAACTCATCCAGAACAGGATTGGGAGACTTGTCCTTGGCCTCAAGCCCTGGGATCAGATCTCTCCAGCCCTGAAATCTCTTATTTGGCTCCCAGTGGCTGTAAGGATTACATTCAAGACCCTTTTTATTATGCACAAGGCTTTCTGGGACCCGGGTCCAAAATACCTTCAACTCTCCCTCCGTAAATAACTTCCCACTCGAGGTCTTCGCTTCTCCAACTCTCCCAGGGTCAGTTTCTTCTCCAAGCTAAGAGTTCGGGGTAGATCTCTTTCCTCGTCTGGGGCCTCCCTCTGGAACAGCCTCTCTGCCACTTGAGGAGAACCAGCTCCGGTTCCGGAAGCACCTCAAGACCTTCCGCTTTGCTTCTAACTTCGCTCTTCCTCTCCCCTGCTTATCGGTCTGCTTTGGTACCCTGCACCAGGTTACTCTGTGACTTGGGGCCCAGGTCCCTGCCGATCCATCCACTCACCCGCACTGCCTCCTGGCAACCCCTGCACCTGGGTCTGTATCTGTAAACCTACAGTCCCCTTACCTGCACTTATCAGACACCCCTTGTATGTGCGTTAAACCCTGCACTTGCCACCCTGCTGGCTGCAATGCCAGTTGTTTTTATCCCTTGCTTAGCACTTTCCACTTCTCCCCTCCCCCCTGTACTTTCCCACTTCCCTCTCCCATGAACTTGCGCAGTCTCATTGTCACTGGGCCTAGTAAGATCGTTGTTTTGTCCTCCCTTTCCCAGTCGCGCTCTGAAACACTTGTGTATGAGCGCTATACAAATAAAATATATTCACCAAACATTCCAACTCAAATGGCTGTTATGCTGTTATCAACCCAGGATTTTAAGAAGGTTGGGTATTTTCCAATTTCCAAGGGTTCTAAGCCTACGTTTGGAGGGTTGCACTTGCTTTGGTGGGTAAATCCAAATGTTACAAAACTGGACTTAAGTTTCAAACTGCCAAGATCTCCTGGTTTAGGTAATCTACTTTGAGCCAGCTCTCCTCCCACAAAAGTGGGCCTGTGTATAAATGACAGCTGTACTTCCATGCTTGGTTGATTTATGGTCATCCCTGTTCATCTGTCCAAAAGGTAGACCTAAATTGAAATGCGAAGGCTAATTCAATCAGCAACTTACAATACAGCTTTTGAGGTTTTTTGAAAAATGCCCACCAAGAGACTAGCAACCTTGTCATCGCACTTGGAAAAATCATTCTGCTTGAACCACCACATTCTGGGTTTGCTGCAGATTGAGTAAGAGGGGGTGAACAATTGGATTGGGAATAGAATCTTGATTGCAATCTTAACTGCAGAGAGTTGTTGCAGTCCATTAATGTGTCATGATAGGAGGGGATCATGGCGTTATTTCACATTCTTTTGTGGAATGAAAAGCTGCAATGTGGGAATGATGGCCCATAGTAGACGCGAATATCAATTTTACCATATTTCAACATTATTAACATACTACCTAAAAAGTATGGTCATCCACTAATATTTGTTTGGGGTTCTGGGGTTTACAAATCAATCAGTCCCAAGCATAATATATGGTTAGGATTGCCAATGTATTATTGTATTTATTGAGCCCGGACCTAGCTTCAAAAAGCAACAGCGCGCTTTACAAAGGTATACAAAAGTACAGATGCTTAGCAGAGCGCTTTTCAGAGGTAACAAGGCAGATATACAGCAAGAGGTAGGATACAGAGGGCCAGAGATGAGGGGTACAGCTGTACAGGCTGGCAGGGAGGAGAGGGGCAGATGGCGTCTAATGAGTTAGTTGGCACAGGGGCGACGCGATGGCCTAGGTGTTGAGGAGGAGAGAGTCCTTGAAGAGGTGGGTCTTGAGTTATTTTCTGAATTGTAGGAGCGTGGGTCAAGTCTGATGGTGACTGGGAGGAGATTCCATAGTCTTGGGGCGTAGGCAGAGAAGGCATGTTTTTTGGTCTTTTCCTTTTAGCAGCAGGAGATTTCAGGTCTGCACGTGTCCTGGCTTCTGGTGGTGTGCTGTTTGCCGGGGATGCCGAGTTTCTCTGCGAGGTAGCTTGGTGACTTGAGGGCGACTGTCTTATAGATAAAGCAGCAAGACTTGAAGGCGATTGGTGCATGGAGGGTAGCCAATGAAGGTTGATGAGGGTCGGGGTGATGTGGTCCTATCTGAGTAGATCCTTGATGAGGTATGCAGCCGTGTGTAGTCTACTTCTCAGGGGCACAAGTGAGGAAAACAGGAGGCCTTTGATGAGGGCATTGCC
Source organism: Ambystoma mexicanum (assembly GCF_040938575.1). Lineage (NCBI taxonomy): Eukaryota > Metazoa > Chordata > Amphibia > Caudata > Ambystomatidae > Ambystoma > Ambystoma mexicanum. The sequence continues at coordinate 915,462,784 of NC_090926.1, read as the reverse complement.
CCCAACCAGGTGGGATAGGACCAGTGCTTGAACGATGGACCATGGACCAAAAGCTGTCCGGAGGGAGGAAGGGATCGATTCTCTGTTGGAGGGAGAGCTGATGCCAAGCTGTTTTTTCTTTTAGCTATGTGTGTCTTGCAGGAGAAGTGTTTGTCGATATGGAACCTGATGGACTTGGTGCAGCAGATGAGCTTGGGTGTGAATGCCCTCAGGGTTCATGGTTGATCGCCATGTCTGAATGGTCTGAATGTCTAGGTGTTCAGTGTTGTTGGTGAGGAGTTGGAATTCAGGCTTGAAGGGGGTTGAGCTTCAAGTATGCACTGGACAACCAAGACTGGATCAGCAAGAGGCAGGTTTTGAGCCTGTAGATGACACTGATGGAGCAGATCTTAAGGTATAGCTAGCTGTGTGTCATTGGTGTATTGGTAGGTGCAGAGTATGGCTTGGAGGGCTTTGAGCAGCTCCATGTACAGATGGAACACTGCGGGACTCCTCAGGTGACGGGTAGCATTGGTGATAGAGAAGCCCATCGGAACAAACTGCTGGTGGTTGGCGAGGTGGGGCTTGAATCAGGGTAAGACAAGTTGCTGCTCCCTATGCACTGATGTAGGGTGTCTGTAGGTGCCTGGTGGTCTGTGTCGAGAGGTCGAGTAGAACCAGGAGGCAGGGGTGGCCATCGTCCAGGATATTGAGGGAGTCTACCACCTGTATGGTAGCAGTCTCCATGCTGCATCTGGGTCTGAACCGGTTTTGTAGGAGATTGTTGAGCTTGATGTGTTGCTGCAGATGTGCGGCTACCGCTTTCTCGATGATCTTACCTAGGAAGGGAAGATGGGGCAATAGTTACCTAGGTTGTCGGGATCCAGAGTGGGTTTCTTTAGTCGAGGAGGATATTTGTCCTGTCTTTAGGGTCATTCGGAAGGAGCCTTGAGTTGAGCTGTTGAATATATCCAGGTAGGGAAGGAGAGCTTCTGCGCGGAGTGTCTTCAGGATGGATGCTGGGAGGATGTTGTCTGTATACGAACTGGCTTTGAGGGCGGCCAGTGTTTCTACCAGGTCCTCTGTAGAGAGATTCTTGAATGTTTTCCAGGGTGTGGAGATTTCATGAGGTGGGTCTGTGGATGAAGAGCTGGTGTCTATGTGCTGGCAAATCTGCCCGATTTTGGCAATTAAGGTGTTGATGGCAGTGGATTTTTCTATTGAGTGTGGTATTGCAGGGCCCGGTAACGAGTTGACTCCGGGCTTGACCGCTTTGGAGAGGACTCTGCTTTTGTTGTCGGCTTCTGCTATGTTGTTCTCATAATTGGAGGCCTTGCCTGTGTTGATTAGTTGTCGGCGGGCTGCGCAGGGTTCCGTGAGGAGCACGAGGTCAGATGCGGTCCTGGAGTGGCATCAGGTTGACACTTGTTTACGTAGGACTCTGGATAAACAAATATGTATCTTCAATATGAAAACGCAGCTCAATGAGAAATGTGCTGTGTTCCAAGATCTTTGAGTGATATCGTAGATTATTCTGCAGTCATTCCCATCAGCCACCCTGCTAAATAAGCTCATCAAATACTACATGAAAGAAACAGTACTGAGATCACAATTTGTGAGCAGTTTTTCAGGAAAATTGATTTCTCAAAGGACAGCAACACTTCATGAATACTGCCAAATAAAAATAAAACCACTCTTTTAGTAGTGTAAGGAAGGCATGGTATCAAACAGTAAGACAGACACAGGTGACCACAGTAAGGGTGTTTATTGAACTTCATTGGGGTTTGAAAAATGCCAATCTAATCCTAAACCTAAAGATGGGAGCAAGCTACAACCATCAAATAATAACCCAGTCCTAGTCGAGTCTGGGAAACAATGTTGTGCACAAAGAAAAGTGCTCAAGAAATGATAGGTCTTGATATTTAAGCTGTTGCCCTCCCTTCTACGCGTTTTCAGCACGGGACAAGGCGGCACACTCGAGCTTAGCACAGTCTCTGGCTTCTTTAGCATGAGGATGCAGTTCAGCTCTCAGTATCAGGGTCATCTATGTCAAAGTCTCTTTGTCATTAAAGTCTTTTACTTCAGAGGGCCTGATGCGACAAATATGCAAAAGTTCCTTTCTCAGGATTCTCATGTACAACTTCTTGGGTGATTCTCGACTCACCTCGGGCCCCCTTCCACTTTATACAATTATTTCACTTGATCTCCCTCTGTCGGGCTCGGACCACATCCATGTACTTTTTCAAACTTTTATCTACCTCATTGAAATCAAAGACTTTCAAATGTGTGCAGGATTTGACTTGACGTTAGTTAAAAATCTTGTGGCGTTACAGGTGAGTGCAGTGCGCCAGACTGACCTTCTTACGGTGAGTCCTTCTGAAGATTCTGACCTTTCTTCCTCCTTCTCTTCGCCCTCCAGTTGTGCCTTCTCTTATTTCCAGCAGGCTGGACTATTGTAATGCTCTCTATCTGGCCCAGCCTTCTGGCCTAATCCATTGACTGCAACTGCTGCAGAACATATCTGCTCGGACAGCCACAGCCACCATTAGCCCAGTGCTACGTTTTTTGCACTGGCTCCCAGTTTAAAAAAATAATAGACTTTAAATCGCTCTGTCTTGTTCACCGGGCATACTACCAAGCTGGTGCTGCTTTCTTATGGGATAAATTCCCTCCTTATATTTGGTCAAGCAGCGATTATCTGGTCGTTGTGCCCCGATTTTGTCTTCTAAGATTGGGTGGTCGCGCCTTTTCGGTGGGCACTAGTAAGTTATGGAATGGTCTCCCTTTAACTTTGAGGGTGACCATGAACCACCTGTACTTCCGTTGCTTGTTAAAAACTCTGCTCTTTCATTAGTCCCATAGAATGATGATGTGCTACTGTGACCATCCTTGTGCCAAGATACCTTCGGGTGTACGTGTGGGTTATAAATCTGAGAAACATAACTTAACGCTTGTCGCAGGACCACTTTGTTTCACATGTATCCGTTCTCTCTCAATTGATCTCCCTCTACCGGGCTTGGACCAACTTTATCTACTTTAATCACTTCTTAGCTGGCTACCTTACAGAGACCTTCGATTGAGCACCCACGTGGTCCCAGACCGCTCTGTCAAAAGGTATTGTAGTTTGCTTTAAATTTCAATCACTCATTCGCAGTTTAACTTCATTCTGGTCTCTTATCACATGTGTTTTATCAATGTTAGTTCCAGCGCTCGCCATACAATACTGCTGCTTGCAACCTTGGCTTCAATACAGGCCGGTATTGTATCGGTCTCCCCAACTCACCGGCTGCGTTTCTTTCACTGAAGCAGCTTTGTTCTTGGAGCCAAGGACAGTACCACAGTGGCTGGAGATTATTCCTGCCTTAATTAGGGACGTGGGAGGGCCCCGGGTACCTCCACACACAATGCAGGAATCTTCAGCCTGGTTTCATGGTCTTACGCTTTCTCTTGAGGTCTCGTGAAAGTAACGGTTCCTCGTTGTAAAGGTCAAGGGAACTTTCCTCCTTGCGACCCCCTTCTGATTCTCAGTCTTTCTCTTCTTGTTAAACTACCATCTTGGAACTGCTGTTTCCTTGTGTGCTTTGCTTCGTTCAGCGTGTTCTCTCGTGCTCTGCCTTTTATCCGTGTGGGAAGTGTAATGGAAGTCAGGTGTGTGTGTGATGATCATTAATTGCCTGACCATTGTATTGGGACATGCCAGGTACACGACTCGGGTGTTCGTCTGTTTTCCCTTAGAGCGGGCTGTCAATGAGAAAGTGTGTGTTGTAAAAAGGGGGGGTGGGTGCTTAAGAGTTCCTAAAAATCCTACCGGGTAGGATGGGGTAAAGGTGTTATAAGGAAGGGGATACCGCGTCTCCCCATCCAGTGTCCCACTCCCACAAGACCCCTAACCCAGGTGATCCTCCCGCACTGGTCCACCACCAGGAACTGGATCCAAATGCGATGGCCGTGTCCTGGCCACCTGGATGACAGATCTCATTGGGGTTTGGGGGGGGACGAGACACCTTCTGGTTCCTCACAGTAGACACCGTTCTAATCTATACAACCCAACAAAAAAAAATAAAGGATCTCTGAAATCAGATCAGCCTCGTGCCACCCGAGGAATGTGCCTGACACTTCGGTATGCATGGAGGAGCTGGTTGCAGGTCCGTTGAGCCACAGCCAGTCTCTACCCCTGCAAGAAGTTTCACTTTGTCCTCACAGACTTAAGTGTAGGGAGCAAGAGAATAATGAAAAAGGCTGTTTTCCCCTTCACGTTCCGTTTTTCAACCATTTAGTTAATTTGGCCCAAAACTTTAAAACTCAAATATTGTTTTTGAACCGTAGTTGTGGTCTTTTTTTCTGTGCTTTGCAAAGGCTTTCAGGATGCCTAGATTTGAAAAAAAAAATGGCATCAATGTTAGATCATTCGTGCATGTCGTCCTTTTTCTCTACAAGGATTTTTAAAGTACAGTCTGGATGCATGTTCCCTCTTTTGTGGCTAGATTGTATATGCCCTTTAAGAATGTAATTGCTTTATCACTAATGGAATGAATATCTTTCTCTTAGGTGTGCTGGTGGATCGAACACAGAACTACGGGTCAGCATTCTACTCCTGTGCTGTTGGTATGGCGCTGGCAGCCATATTTCTGGCCTTAGTAAGGCCTTGCAAGAATGGGCTCTGCAAAAGAAAGCCAAAACAATCCAGTGAAAAAGCAGCTTCTAACGAAAGAGAAGTTTTTCAAGAGGTCCCAGACGACTTTCTTGAAATGGATTTTGGAAAATCTGAAGGCTCAGTAAAAAGCACCAGTGATAGCGTATGAAGAATGCGTCAACCGAACAAGACTTGAACAAAGACAATGCAGTGAATCAAGAATACAAAACAAACCTTAAAATGTACACTAAAAAAAGGGAATGCAAAACCATCAATGTGAAAAGCTGCTATGTACAATTAAAATTCCAGAGAGGACTTCCCCTTTCCTAACCATTATACAGCCAACAATGGGCAACTGTTTCTGAAAAACATACAAGGCATTTGATGTCCCTGCTAGCAATACAAACTACACTGTGTGCTTCCTATGCCTTCCCCTCTAGATACTTGCAGATGGGGAAATTAAACCAAATTATCACCTGCACCATAAGAAATATTTAAACTACCAGGATTTTAAACAAGTTAATGTCCATTTCCCTTCGGCTCTTTGACAAAGTCAGATTCAAGATTTTAGTTTTATGGCCAGTTATTTCTACAAGAGTTGCCTCTCTGTTTTCAGTGTCTTAGTTTTATTTAAAAAACAATATTTATTAAGTTACTCGAAACATCTTACCGACTCCTTCTGTACCAAGACTGTAACAAAGAGGAAAGACATTTTTCGGAAAAATGTTACCTCTGTTGATGAAATCTGATCACTTTCCTTTTGTGCCTCAGCGTTTTGTTTTACGCACTGTACTATCACAAAAATCCAGGTTTTGAGGAATGCATACCACATATATACAAATAAGCATGTGTCTCGCATGTAAACTGGACAGTGTTTTGGGAATATCTATTTTGAAGAGTGACTGTTGATTGTAAGAAACGCTTCATCAAAACAAATAAGATTGGTAATTTTTGGATATTGACATTTTTAGATTTGCATATTTTGGTGAGAATTAAAATGATCAATACTCCCGTTCTGCTCCAGTAATTGGTATATTGTATATGCATACACATCTGAATACAATATCGAAGACTATGGAATCTCAAGTAAGGGCCCTGTATTTGGGATGTACGAGTATCTGCTTAAATGTGTAAGTAGTAGTACTGAAAACAGTTGCCAAGTGATTACTTGCGTTTTAAGTATATTGCAACAAACTTGAATAAAATAAGTATGAAAAGAATAAGTGTTTTCAGTAACTGAATCTTCAACGTGTTTCAATTTATTTTTTATTAACACCAAATAATAATGGAGAAGATGGGTTATGGCAACAATACATGCATGAAAGAAACTGTTTAGCCAATGAGTGCCTTTACTTTTAGATATCCCAAAGAAACAATACTGATGGAGAAATGCAATCAACAAAATAAAAACATAATGTACTCTTTAGATTCAGAGCCTACATAGATTATCTGAATGGTGCTATTGCATGCACACAATCAACACACTATAGTAATCCACTGTATTTCTGTGGCTGGTGGAAAAAGCAATAATAAGTCATTGATCGATCAACAGTGCAAATTGACATTCAATTGATGTATGCACACACTATCTACATAACTGTACCACGGAATAGTTGGACCCCTTAAAAGCGCCAATACACTTTCTGGAAAACAATCTGATCTTTACAAGCTACAGCTCAATGCGAACTACTGTCCCACTATTGCATTCTAGGTAGAATGTAGATGAGTGTGCATAATATTAGGTGATATTGCAGTGTGCCTTTCACCAACTATAAAACGCAACCAATCAATACAGGTCACTGGAAACCTAGCAGTGTTGTCATAATCCCAGACTACACTATATAAAGTAAAACTCAATCTGATTGCGGTGCTCTTCTTTAGATTTGGAGTATTATTTTGCGTTTGTCAGCTCTAGTGAATGGCAACTAGGGCTGTTGAGGTTTCCCCTGCTTTAGTTTCGTACAAATGTACGTGTGTCTCAATTCTGCTACTTTACTTTCACTTACGTTTGGTTTGCAATCAGTTTAACAAGCACAAAGTTAAAATGATAAAAAATGTAAGACCGGAAAGGTTGCTAAATACAATAAGCACAATACAATGTTCTCATATTTAAAATATATTGACTATCATACAGCAAACCATTCTAAAAACCTTTAAAGGCAAAGAAATTAAAGATATAATTTCATATATAACAGTGGCAGTTGGTGAATTTTTTAATTTGAGGGAAGTATGCGTGGAATATGCATGAGTGACAAGTGCAGCGAGAGAGCACGCACCAAAAAAAGAGGGGCTTAGTGTGGTCTTCTCCAACACTCCTTACCACCAAAACATTTTTTTAAATAATGGGTTAAAAAAAAAGAGTGCATTTTACCGCACTTTCTGGTAAAAAAAAGTATAGAACACATTTTCATGCTGGCTGTGCCCATACATGCTACACTAACATATGCCAGTATTACATATAAGGACTCCAGTAAAAAAATACCATACCACACCACAAAAATAAAGTACCAGATTGACTATACCAACATAGGCCAGTGTACAACGTAATTACAGGTATGTGTGCTTTTATTCTGATGGCAAGTACAAAAATGACATGACACAAAAAATAATTACCCTTGCCAAATAAAAACCAACAAATGCCATGCCACAGTAAGAATGAAAATGCACAGGGACACCACCAATATAGGCCAGGTTAGCCATATAGTTTGCTTTAACCTTGATGGAAAATAAAATATGCCATGCCACATCAAGAAAGTATATGCAAACTGGTAGTACCAGTGGGCACATACTTTCTTCATGTGGTATGGCTGTTAGAGTAATCATGAGAGGTGGTGGGCCAGTTTGCCGACGTCTCGCTGCCGCCTCCCATTACTATTCGATACGGCTCCACAATAACAAAATCTGTAGTGGGGACGCACTCCTGCTCAAAAGGTAGGCAGCACAGCCCATCCCCGTGCAAATACAAGCACACGGGTGGAGTGTACTGCCTGCCACTCAGGCGAGGGTCCGCACCCCACCACCCATAGTGGTGTGCCGTCACTGTGGATATATATATAATTAAGAAGTACAAATGATACAACTATTGTTGAATCTAACTTAAGAAGCAAACGTTAGTGAGCTCATGGTCTACAATCAAGTTTATTCTTTTTTGAACCAGCGCTTCGCTCTTTACCGATCTGGATTTCGTTCTTTCCACTCCACTGAAACTGCCCTTCTCCCCGTCACCAATTCTTTGCTTTCAGCTTGTGATGCTAAACTATCATCTATCCTTGTCCTCCTGGATGTCTCTGCTGATTTTGACATGGTCGACCATACAACTTTTTTTCCCCCGTTTCCCCACTTGGGATCTCAGGTATTGTTCATCAATGGTTCTACTCCTACCTTAAAGAAGAAAGCTGCTGTGTTTACAGGGCTGTCAACCTTTCCTCATCTCTTCTTCTCCAATTCCTGTACCCTCTGGGCTCTGTTTTTGGCCCTCTCCTTTTCTCTCTCTACACCTCTCTGCCCTTATTGCTGCTTTCAATCTTTCCATGCCAATGACTACCAGATATTTCCATCTCTTACTCTTTTTTCACTTCGCTTCACATTTTTAATACTGCCCATATTTGTCAGTTCCAAGTTTATAATATCTGCAAAGCTCGCTCATTTCTTTTCTTGAATGTTTCTAAGCTTCTCATTTACTCTGATCTTGGCCTGCCTTGCCAATTGTTTCTCTTGATTGGACTTCCTGTCTCTCAACTTGCCCCTCTTTGCTCAGTTTAACTGAACTGTATGCCTTCTCTTTTTGTTCTCCCCGTCTTCTTTTACCCCCACTTGTCTCCTAATCCACCTTCTATGCATAGAATATGTACGTATCTATAGTCTCACTCCACATTCCTCCCTCTACCAGCCATCTAATTTGCTCCAGCCGCAATCACAATGTTCTCAATACCGTTTCCAACCTTTCTCCCTTCCCTCCTAAGCACTGGAATTCACTGCCTCTGCACATCCAATCATCTCCATCTCTTGCCATTATCCATATTCCTCTCAAATCTCAACTTCTTTCCTCCATCCCCGACTTATAAATTGTTCCCATTCTGATGGTTTTATCAACCCCATACTTTTGTACTGCTACTTTACTTTGTGCAGCGCTTTGGCAAATGCGCTATATATATTGTAATAAAATACAAATAAATGTTCATCACCAAGGTTAGTATGGAAAACGTTCTCCTTCATTCACCTAAATGTAATTTGCCTAAGGAAGGGGTATACAAAATCACATGCACATTTACAAAAGCAGGCTTACAAAAATGACAGGTCTTTTTTTCCCAAACCGTTTCCGCACCAAAGATCGCTTCACCACTGGGAAGGACTGCTGCAAGAAATGGAAGAGCATTCCTTTCATGTTTGGGATAACTGCGCCTACTAAATTAGGGTTTAATCGGCCGATGTTTACAAATAGAACATACATCTGCCAACACCACTCAAGTTATATCCATGGAGAAACCATGCACCAAGAACATAATGAACCTCTCCCATTTCACTTGCTCTTTATAGAGCTCTGCTGGAAACTATAGTTTCAAAATTAGCAGAGTATTACTTCACTACTATAACTCCGCCACCAGAGGTGCTATGAATAGCCCTTTTTAATAGGAAAAGCAGAGTCCCCACATCAGCCAATTCCAACCCTCTACAGTGCGAAGATGCTAATGCAAACCTTGGAACTCGAGTCCCATCATAGCACATTTAATCTCTTTGGTGTCAAACGCTTATGATAAACAACTGCATTTGTAGCCACCAGATTGGTCATTATATTTCATCAGACATTTGGTTGGAACAGACTCAAGGGGCAACTTGCTTAAATCAGATGCCCTTTACTGATGTCTGAAAATCCATACGAGTTGCAAAAGATTCCTTTAAAAAGGCCCACTCTCACCCAAAACGGGTGGCCTGACATGGAGTAAATTGTTTCAGACTAGCTATTTCAAAAAGCTTTTTTTTTTAAAAACCTTATTTATACATTTAATATTTCACATTGGCCACAAAATATAATACAACAACACAATGTTCAAGGAATACATATGCAATTCCATCATTAACTGTATCATACAGAATAATCAAGGATAGATTAAAATGGGAGAAAAAAAAGAAAATTGTTAAACCTCTCCTAGGCTACAATAGACAACTAAGCATAGAGATCATTAAATGCCCCCCAAATCCTCTCATTTTTAAGGAGTTGCTCCTTTGCTTTAATGGATACCCTCTCTCTCCTGGATAGCAGGGACAACCCTTGCAACCAATCCGCAGTAGTCTGAGAAGCATCACTTTTCCAAAATTTAAAAGTTTGCTTTTTAGCTAGGAGAAGGGCTCTATATACCCAGAACATTTTGCTGTTAAACAGCCCAATACTTAATGGAATCAAACCTAGCACACCAAGGAGAGGGTCTCTAGGTATAGATAAGCCCAAAACTAGTTCCATCCTCTGAAAAACACTATCCCAAAATATCTGTATTTTTCCACATAACCACAACATGTGGAGCGTGCTACCCACTTCTCTGTTACAGTTCCAAAATGTGTCTACAGCACTCAACTTGCAAGATTTCATTCTCCATGGTGACCAGTATAGATAGTGATTATTTTCTTTGTTGTGTATACCTCAACAGAACCCGCACACACACGATTCCATTCAATATCTGACAATGAATTATTCAAATCAGAGTCCCAATTTGGCCTACCACATTGTGGGGCCACCCGGGACGGAGAAGGTGTAATTAGCTTATGCAAGGTAGACACAAATAAAAGGTATCGACTTGGAAAGAAGAAAAATCGCCAGCGGTGCATGCACTGCAGCATTCAACAGCGAAAACAATATACCCAAAAGCTCCTGCAAAGCATTATAACGATAAATAACAGTTGCTTTGAACTTATATTTAAAGCATAGAAACTCAAAGTCAACCATATTCTGACCCTCAAAGACCTGCTCAATTCTCCAAATACCTGCATTTTGCCATGCAACCCACGATAAGACCTTATTATTCTGCTTCACGCGCTGGTTTTTCCATAGACATGAATCTTCACACAATAAAAACTTTTCACCCCAGATCTCATTACCTTTATGCCATTCCTTCACAACATGTTTTATTAATCGGTAATCTTTTATCCATGAACAAAAGCATGTCAAGTGGTGTGGGAGAGAGATTCCTTTTCAATTCTAATCCAACCCGCGCTATTAAGCTCTACATTCGCCAACCAGTGATGCAGTGCACGCAAAGTAAAAGCCGAATGATAGCGCCTTATATCAGGAAAGCCAAACCCACCCAGATGAACTGGTTTATGAAGAATATCATTCGGAATTCGCACCCGGTTTCCTTCATCCCACAGAAACCTGCTCATAGACTTATTAATACCCATTAACACACTATTTGAAAGTGGCAGGGGGAGCATGCTGAAAACATACAAGAATTTCGGAAGAAGTGACATTTTAACTACATTAACTTTACCCCATAGAGTCAGTTTGAACTTCTCTAATTTGCAACAAAGCTGATCCATTTCTGTAATCTTCAAGCGAATATTGTGCGCAAGTAAAGTCTCAATATCCCTATTTAGATGAATTCCCAGATATTTAAAACCTGAATCAGCCCATATCTCCCGACCAACATCAAACAACCTCCTTTGACAAGCCACGGAAATTGGATAAATCAAAGTTTTGGTAACATTAACTTTGCAATTAGAAAATCTACCAAATTCCCGCAACGTCAGTAGGAGCTCAGGGTAAAACCGTTCAGGGTTTGAGATCAGGACTAGGAGATCATGTGCATATAAAAGGACTTCGATACATTTTCTCCAAAAGGAATACCCATTATATTAGGATTATTTCTAAGCATAATGGCGAGGGGTTTAATAAATAAATTGAAACAATAGTGGGGACAAAGGGCATCCCTGCCTAGTACCTTTCATAATTTGGAAACAATCAGACCGACTACCATTAACAGTTACAGTCGCTTTAGCACCTCCATATAGGGTTCTGACCAGCCTAATAAAAAACGGACCACAATTGATTTTAAGAAGAACCGGACGTAAAAAAAAAACAACTCACCCGATCAAACGCTTTCTCTGCATCTATACTAATTGCTGCATATGCATCTGCTGAATGTCTCTTGGGATAACTTACGTGAGCTGCTTGATGTTATCACTACTATTCCTTCCACTCACAAAACCTGTTTGGTTTCTATGAACAAGCATTGGGAAGTAAACCATTTAATCTTCTTGCAAATATTTTTGCCAAAATTTTAACATCCACATTCAAGAGTGATATAGGCCGATAGTTCCCGCATAGCGATGGGTTTTTTCCCAGGCTTTGGTATGACCGTTATTAATGCTGTCTGCATCGATTCAGCAATTGCTTCATTAGCTAGCATTTCTGTATTCAACTTTACAAGAAAAGGTGATAAAATCAGACTAAAGGCCTTAAAACTCTATGGGAAAATCATTGAGGCCAGGACATTTACCATTTGCCAAAGTATTGATGGAATCTTGAACTTCCTCTATTTTTGAAGGCGCATCCAGGCCTAATCTTTCTTGCTTGGTAAGCCCCAGTATATCCACTCTACTCAAGAAATCATCAATTTCCATTTCAGAAACTGTTACATTATCCTTATACAATGCGGCATAATATTGCTTAAATACCTCACAAATGTACACATTCTCTCTCTTCTTCATTCCTCTTTCATCCATAATAAAAAGCACCCGTTTATCATTCTCTCTGCCGTATACGGCTTGCTAACAAAGCCCCAGATTTTTCTCCCCTCTCCCAGAAAGCTTGCCTAGAATAGAATATTTGCGTTTCTGCCTTATGGTGGAGCTCACATGTTTTTGCTCGAGTCATGGCTAACATGTTCTCATCACTAGGACAGCCACAATAATGCACCACACATTCTTTATAAACATCCTCTAGTTCAACCACAACCTTTTCCCGTTGACTTTTACGATAAAACGCAAAGCTTATAATTTTACCTCGCAATGTTGCCTTCAATGTATCCCAGACCGTCGTTAAAGAGTTTACTGATCACAAATTATCATGCAAAAACAGCTATGTTTCGGTTTCAAAGTGTCCAGAAGAAAATGTGTATTCAAACGCCATTGCCTTCTAGGCCTCAAACCACAAACCTCTTCCAATGCCATCATTACTGGCGCATGATCCGAAATTACAACCTCCCCAATTGAAGCATTACCAATGTCCCCACACAAACTCCTACTAACAAGGAAAAAAATCAATATGCGGAGACCTACAATGAGCCAATCAATGAAAAGTATATTTTCTACTTTCTTCATTATAATCCCGCCAAATATCATGCAAATCCCACTTGTCTAACAATCTTATAAGACCTTTCCTTGCTTTTGACTCAGCATAGGAGTTAGCCTGAGTAGTCTTATCTTTAACCACATCAATTGTGGTATTGAAATCCCCTCCAACTACAATATCGGTACAATCTAAGTTAGCTAAAACTCCATCCAATTTCTCAAAGAACATATCCTGATTCACATTGGGCACATAGATGTTCAATATTACCATGCATCTATTCTCAATATGTAATTTTAGAGCACATACCTCCCTTCCTGATCAACACATACAGTATGATATGATAGGTATTTATAACACGCTTAATACCCAGAGGTTTCCAAGCGCGGACCCGGGGATCTAACCTGTGTTGTTCCGTGTTGTCTTGCTTCCAAGGCAAGACCGTTGCCGGTGAGATATCCTCCTGAGACTATATTGAATACCCTTCTTGAAGAGAATGGACACACCATGAGAATTACTTGCAAAAAAGCTTGGAAACTCCTTTACATACAAACCAGTCAAAATATACCCCACTTGATATCCTCTTAAATGGGTCTCTTGCAGAAATACAATATCCGGGTTTGCGCCTACTTATCATTGATAATACTTACCGTCGCTTAATAGGATTGACACCCTTAACATTCCAACTCATAAAAGTTATACTTACTGCCATAATCTCAGAAGAATTAAATTTGTAGGGTCAGATGAGCTGCTTCTTTCGATAATCCCCTTCAACACTGAGCATATATTCCCTTTCATACTGCAAGCTCCCATCCTTCTCCTATCCCTTTCCTAACCTACTAGGAAATTACACGAAAAGGGACACATCCTAAAAAGAAACCAAAAGCAAACAAAATGACAACTAAAAAATAAACACAAAACATAAAAAGGTTACAGGAAAGAGCATATAAAACTAAATATTGAACAGTATTAACCGAACTAGACTCATTTATTCGCTCAGTATGAAACCTAAATAGAACTAATGCAGCAATAAGCCAGCAACCATACCACAACCAAACATGAATAGCAGTCCCAAATAGTAAAATATTAAGACCTAATAAGCCTATCCCTTATATTTTATATGATTTCCAATGAAAGAAAACCTTAAAAATATGACACTCTATATGCAATCAACATTACATCCATTTAAAGATCATAGTACCAAGCAATGTAAGTAATCATATTCACTAACCTTCCATTACCACACGCAACACCATGTACATACCCACATACACATTTGAACTATCTAATGCTCCCTGTCCAACCCCAATCCCTACATTAGATTATTTATTTCCCCTTCCTACAAGTAAAATCCATTTTGAAGTGCATTAAAATCTTGCTTTCTAAACTCTTTGAACTACTCCCTTTACACAGAACTGGAAGCCACTATAACCATACAATAAATATTTAATTCCCGAGAAACACACACCATGCATTCTCTTGGCTAGCAACTCTCAGCCCACAAAACCTAATAGCAACATCCCTCACCGATCAACATCTCATTCATATTATATGACATAGCGAAAAGCCTTTGACACTGAGCATATTACCGCTTTAACATTGGTAATATGGAAATAATGCATCTCCTATCCCACAAGTGGGCCTTGAAACAACTCTTCAAAAGGAACTGCCTCAGCAATATAAAACCACAGACATAGTATATATTCATCTGTCTAAAATACCCACTATAATGTAAAGGCCCCTCAAAACTCCACTGCCACAATTAGGCCAATGAATCATAATGCATTTAAGGGCCTTCTAACAAAATCAAACAAGGGCAAGCATCACCTCTAATGGCTGTATAGTATAATAAAACAAAAGGGCATACAACCACATTGAAGTTGAAAAGTGCATCAGGGCAAGAGGCCACAGGAGAAACTGACACAACAAAACACCCCCACAGCCCTATAAACACACTGTACTTTATACAAGTCATCTTAAACAACCACAGCATATAAACCGACATAGCTCAAAGAAAGAGCAATAGTAATTTCTCCCATTTCCATTGTTTCACCAAGCTTCAAATAATATTCATCCTGCACAATCTACCATAACATTATACCATGCAATCTAACATTCTGCACATAAATATCATATCCCTTCATACACTTTTGTTACTAAAGTGCACCTTTAGAGCTAAAGCATAGATGAGATTCAAACGTTAAGGTGTCATGGGGTTCTACATTCCACATGACTCTTCTTCCAACAAAGGTAAGTATTTTCAGTATTTGCTCGCAACAGTACAGCAATATACTTTACTACCACAACAGCTGTATTATAATTGTCGCAGACTGAAGAGCTGA
This sequence comes from Ambystoma mexicanum, assembly GCF_040938575.1. Classification (NCBI taxonomy): domain Eukaryota; kingdom Metazoa; phylum Chordata; class Amphibia; order Caudata; family Ambystomatidae; genus Ambystoma; species Ambystoma mexicanum. The sequence continues at coordinate 915,447,552 of NC_090926.1, read as the reverse complement.
ATGTCATCCATGTCACTTACTGTGCAGTACAGTATGCATATAGCGCCTGGCACTTATCCATGCTACTTAAAATAAAAGCTTCCAAACAACATAGGCTAGCTATAATCCTTCACATGTACATCAGCCCATCTCCTTGATGTATCCACCCCTGCATCCTCTTTAAGGAATATATACGCCTGTTAGTAACATTTAAAAAATAATACTGCTCATAATAGGAAGTTACTGGAGAATAAATAAGGAAGCGTCAAAATCCGGACAGGTGATGTTTAAAACTTTAGCTTTTTCTGTAAATATCTGTCTGATCAGACAGAATGCATTGCTGTATACTCCCATCCACTTCAAAAGTATGTCACTAATAAATGACCATGTATGCAGTGCTTCCATTAAAAAAAGCCTGGTTTCCTGCCACTCAACCTGGCATTTCAAGTCCTTTCCAATCCCATTAATACGATTTAATAAGTCTGTGATTTTCGGTATTTGCTAATAGCAGACATCGGAATGCTGTACACTTGTATAATAATACAAAAACTGGCCCTGGTGCTTTCATCCTGTTGTGCGCTCATCCCTTCAAGTATCACATCCCCACTCCTGGCTCCTTCAACTTCCCTGTCTGCGGCAGGCACACACATGAAAACAGGGGCGGAGAATGCCTATCATGCGTGTCTTCCAAAAGTCAGTAAGGGCACAACTTCAGTGAGCTCCTGGCCCGCTCCACGGCCTCTGCAGCACTTCACCTCAACAATATTTCCCTGACATTACCGTAAGGGTAAGTTAGCAAGTTCTCCTTGTAGAGCGCCCTGTTTGGCATGACCTGTGGACACTTCTGTCAACCGAGCTCGCGGAACCCCTGTGACTTTACTGGCTCGTACAGGAGGAGGGGGTCCCTCGAGCCAAAGCTTCTCCAGAGGTTACACTTTTGTTTCCCAACATCCAGAACGTGGGATTAATGAGCCTGCACGCTCTTACCACAAAGCTGCTTGGTCACCCACCTCTGAGCTGACCACCATAAGATGAATGGCACAGCCGTTGGCTTATGCTAACTTTTACCATCTCTGCTCGGAGCAGGACATTTCATCACGGTCGGTTCGGCGCGGGCCGATTTGGCGCGGCCGGTTCGACGCAGGAGCCGGTTCGGCGTGGCAGCCCGCGCCGAACTGGCTGCACAGAAATAACCTGGGCATTTGTCCATTAGTTAGGCCAGTGTATCACCCATTTCTCATTCTTGCCAGCCCCTTTCCTTTCCCCTATAGTAAGGTGCTGAATGAGACCTTTTCTTTTGGTTTGGCGTAACAAGGCCGCAGATTTATTTTCACATATATACAACCACAGCAAACAGATCTTGAAAATAGTTCCAAAGATGTAGCGACTGCTCCTTGTCCTGCTTCCCCCTTTTTATCCATGTCCATTGCAGGCCCAACTCCCCCAAGACCTTCGAGTCTGAGAACCGCCTGCCCCTGCAGGTATTTGCGGACTGGGGGAGCGCCGTTTGTTGGAGGGAAGCTGAGCCCCAATTGCTACCGCCAGACACCCCCGCCGTTTAGGCTCCCAGGAGGCGCTGTCCAGACTGGGCGAAGCCCCTTCCAGTTTCGCAATGGCTCGTTCGGAGTCTTTCTCTTCTCATTGGTCGCCACAACACCGCCACGCCAAAGGTGGGTTACCGCCCACCGTGGCTCCCCCTTTTCCTATTTTGTGGTTCTGCCAGTTCTGAGTACACCTTGCTGCCCAGTGCAACTCCGTCTATCCTCCTTTGACCAGGGATTTCGCCTTTGCCGGTTGTGCCTGATCTAGGGATACTTCAGTCCACTCCATCTTTCCGTCATACCTTGACCTGCTCTTGCACAAACCGACTCTCGGTTCGACCATCGCTTTGGAGCCAACTGCCTCCCCTTTCTTCCAACCATCCCTTGGTAGCCCCAACTCTCTCAACCCTCTGTGCCTGCTATCCCCCTGCCCCTGCAGTGGTTTCTGGGCTGAGAGAGCGCCATTTGTTTGAAGAAGCGGAGCCCTCGTTGCCACCACCAGAAGCCTCTGCCGTTTTAGGCTCCCAAGGGGCGCTGGCCCGACCCCGTTTCTTGCATAGTCCAACCATCTCCTTTGTAGACACCGCTCTCTCAACCCTCCATGCCTGATACCCACCTGTCCTTACAGGTGTTTTGGGCTGAGAGAGCGCAATTTGCTCGAGGAAGCGGAGCCCTCGTTGCCCCCACCAGACGCCCCTGCCGTTTTTTAGGCTCCCAAGAGGCGCCGGTCCAAATCCGTTCCTTGCACAACCGTCTCCTTTGTAGACACAACTCTCTGAACCCTCCGTGCCTGGTACCACCTTGCCCCTGCAGGTGTTTTTTGGGCTGCGAGAGCGCCATTTGCTCGAGGAAGCGGAGCCCTCGTTGCCACCACCAGCCGCCCCTGCTGTTTCAGGCTCCCAAGGAGCGCTGGCCCGACTCTGTTCCTTGCCTTGTCCAACCATCCCTTTCGTAGACACGACTCTCTCAACCCTCCGTGCCTGATACCCCCTGCCGTTGCAGGTGTTTTTGGGCTGAGAGAACGCCATTTGTTCGAGGAAGCGGAGCCCACGTTGCCACACCAGACACCCCTGCCTGTATTTGAACAGAAAACAATTTGTTATCCACCCAATGCAGACATGCGGCATACTTTGACTTGTAGGCTGTGTCCCAAAAGCATTGCCTTGTGGATAGGTACCTTCCCCCATACATAAATGCCTTTTTCCGCTGAGTGAATAATTAACCACCCTGCCATTACCGGGAAATCTTGGTCGGTGCAATCGCTACCTGTCTGTATGGATCGTCTCTCCCAAGTAATGCCTCCTGGAAAACCCTTTCGAATGGCTCCTGAACCAACCAGCCTATTATCCTTCGACATTCCTCATAACTACTAGGTACTCCCATATCTAAACAATTTCAGGCCATGCTACAGCCTTCTGTCGAATTGCATTCTGGTATTTGTAGTCTCCTTATCCAGAAATGGGGCTTGTTTGTATCCCTACAACCTATACTATTAGCCATAATTTTATTATCCACCAGCAATGTTTCCGCTAATCTTTCAGTAATTGTGCCTCTTAAAAGAATGTTAAGTCCTGTGGCACGCTATCCTGTCCTGAAGACGTAGAAACCCACTTTAAGAAACCATTACTCGTTCCAGATGCATCCTAACCTTTTTCTTGGACGTTGCGTAAAAATCCAGACACGCGATTCCCGCACATTGCTGTGCTGTGGCAAATGTACCAACTATTAAACCTCCCGCGGGAGGGACCAGTGACTCACTACGCACGGCAGTGCCCCCCCCCCCATGCAACAGTACCCGGGGCTGTCCCCCCAAATGCCTTGGACACATGCCCCCCTGCCCCCAGGCAAGGCGATCAGCCCAGGAGATATGCACGCACCCATCTCCCAAACCTAACAGTTTTGGGGTGTATCTAAGCCTAAGGGATACGCCTGGCACCATCCCATGGCCATGCACCCTTCTTGCACCTATACCTGAGAGCGTCAGGTGGTTCCAGAATGTCTGATGATGACAAAGAAGCGACTCTACTGAATTGCCTTGGTACGGAGGGTTTGAGGGTGTTCAGGCACCTTCCTGGCCAGGATGTTTTGGCTGTGTCTTCAGGCGAAGGAGATGGAGAAGGCGGGGAGGCAGTGATTTTGGCATTTGAGACGGCTTCGGAAAAAGAGCTAACATTGTGCTTGAGAGATATCATTTCTTTTCAAGGGCGCAAGGTCCTGGCGAGAACATTGATTCGTATGTGACGGCACTGCGTACTCTCATCTCTACGTGTAAGTTCACGGGCATGGCAGAGGAATATATTCGTGACCAGATCATGATGAAGACTAGTGACTCAAAGGTTAGGGAGAGATTGTGGACAGAGAAAGATCCCCCGTTGGAGAAAGTGATAGAAATAGCTCGCGCACTGGAGGAGTCAAGGAAGAGTGTCAAGGAAGTGACGGAAAAGGCGGAAATTGTACACATGATTCAGCCTCGCAAGAATGAAGAAAATCTGGCCAGGGACAAGGATCAAAGAGTGACGCAGAATAGCAGAGATTTCTGCAAGAAATGTGGTTGGAGGGGTCATGTTGCTGGAGCTAGGGAATGTCCTGCTTCTGCCGTAGTGTGCAGAAAATGCAAGGGAAGAGGACATTTTGCCCGGATGTGTAAGGCTATTCCACAAAAGGAAGTGGTGCGGATGGTGGACTCTGCAGAAGATGATAGTAATGTTACGGTTGTAGGCTATGTTAGTCCCTCCGTTATGGCAGATGTGCTTCCAAAAGAAGGTGCGCTGTTGAGTGTGGGACCGTCGAGAAAAAGTGCGTGGGCCACCCTTATTGTGAATGGAGTTCCCCTCAGTGTGTTAGTTGACACAGGTTCTCCTTACACCATGATTTCGCCTGAGATGTACGAATCCAAGTTCCGCAGGAAGGTGTCAAGTTTGAATCCGTCTGATATTAATCCTTGTGCGTATGGCCGTGTTCCGATTGAAGTATTGGGATATGAGTGGTTTGATATTGAGTTCCATGGCCGGAAAACCAGAGGAAAGCTGTATATAGCTTGTAAGGGTGATCCAGTTATTGGGTGGGATGAGCAGGCTGCCCTGGAGATGGAGGTTCGCCCTGGCAAAGCTGTCCCTGTTTTGTGTGTGAGCAAGGGAAGAGGAGATGGTTCCAGTGAGGGGAGCGCATAGACGGCCGATACACTCCAAGAGAGGTTTCCAGCAGTTTTCTCTTCTGTCCTGGGCAAGTTGCGGGGTTTCTCACACAAGATCGTGCTCAAGAGGAGTGCTGTTCCTGTGGTGCACAGAGTTAGGCGTGTACCCATCATGGCGCGTGAAAGTCTCCAGATAGAACTTAAAAAATTGATGGAAGCTGGGGTAATAGAGGAGGTAGAATCTTCAGAGTGGTTAGCCCCGGTTGTATTGGCACGAAAATCCGATGGTGGTATGAGGATGTGCGTAGATCTAAGAGATTTAAATTCAAGCATCTGGATAGACAGGCATCCCTTACCTAATATACACGAAATGCTTTCACTTGTTGGGGGGGCGTCTTGTTTCTCCACCTTAGATTTGTCCTCTGCTTATCACCAAGTGGATTTACACACCGAATCAAGACCTCTTACTTCGTTCATTACGCCGTTTGGAGCTTTTCGTTTCCGGCGTATGCCATTTGGGTTGGCATCTGCACCCGCTGTTTTCCAGCGAGTGATGCAAAAGTTGTTTTGTGGAGTGGAAGGTGTGGAGTATTTCCAGGACGATATCTTGGTGTGGGGCAGGTCACGTGAGGAACATAATGAGAGGATTCTACGAGTTTTGAGCATTTTGGAGAAGAGTGGCCTGACAGTGAAATTGAGTAAATGTAAGATAGGGGTGGAGAGTGTAACTTATTTAGGTCACACACTGGATGCTGAGGGGATACATCCCAAGGCTGAATTGGTGAAGGCGTTATGCAAGGTATCTCCACCCACCAGTAAAGATCAATTAAGGTCCTTTTTGGGATTGGCTGAATATTATAGTAGGTTTATTCCCACATACTCCGACAAGACAGTGGCCATGAGAGCGTTGCTCAAAAAAGGGGTACGTTTTGAGTGGTCAGAGTTGTGCCAACTTGAATTTGAAGGCTTGAAAGTTCAGGTGGACCAGGCTCCATCGTTAGCTTCCTTTTCTCCATCTAGGAAGACGGTTTTGACAGTGGATGCTAGCGAGTATGGGGTGGGGGCGGTTCTTGAACAGAATTTTGATGGAGCGTATCGCCCCATTGCATTCGCGTCTAGGGTTCTGAGTGAGGCAGAACGTAGGTATGCAGTCATAGAGAGAGAGGCCTTGGCTGCTATCTGGGCATCCAAACATTTTAGAACATTCTTGTGGGGAGTAGAATATACTATACGCACCGATCATAAACCCCTAGTGCATGTATTGACATCTAAGGGTTTGTTCCAGGCATCTTCTAGAGTGATGCGCTGGATGGCAATCATGAGTGAGTATAATTTCAAGGTGGAGTATTTACCTGGCACTAAAAATATGGTTGCAGATGGTCTCTCTCATTTTCCCCACCAAGATGCAAGTGCGGAAAACGAAACGCAGGCTATGACGAGTGATGAATATGTGTTGGTGGCCAAGGTGTGTCCAGCTGTCAATGAGCAGGAATGGGGTAGAGAGTGTGCAATGGACCCCATGTTGAACCGCATCAAGGTTGCTCTAGCTACCGGTGCTGGTATGGATGAATTGGACAAATCATTCGGACAAGTATGGACTGAGCTGTCTGTGGGTCCGTGGGGCGTAGCAAGGGGTACCAGGTTAATACCACCTGAATGTCTCAAAGCCAAGTTGGTGGAGTTAGCACATGAAGGGCACATCGGTAGATCTATGACGAAGAGAAGGCTAAGAGAGGGGTATTGGTGGCCCAAGATGGATGAGGAGGTTGAGAAGGTAGTTAAGGATTGTGTGGCTTGTTCTGTCAGTGATAAGAGTAAAACAACGTCGCCCCAACCCATACAGCCTGTGGAAGTGCCGCCAGAGGTGTGGTCAAAGGTGGCCGTAGACATTATGGGTCCCATGGACACCTTGGGTGGAGGTTTCAGATATTTTGTAGTGTTAGTTGATTATACATCTAGGTGGGTGGAGGCCACGGCTTTGTCCTCTGTCACCACTGAGAAGGTGATTGACTTTTTGTCGGCTGTGTTTGACAGGGAAGGGGTTCCTGCTGGAGTAGTCACCGATAATGGTCCCCAATTTGTGTCAGTTGCCATGCAAGAGTTTTTCTCCAAACTAGGAATTCGTCATCATAGGGTGGCTTTGTACAATCCAGAGGCCAATGGATTAGTTGAGCGGATGAACCGGTTTGTGAAAGGGGCGGTTCAGTTGGCCCTGGCAAACGGTTTGCCGTGGTGCAGTGTAGTGACTGAGGCCCTAAAGGCTTATAGAGTTACCCCTTCATCATTTAATGGCGTGTCTCCGTTTGAATTAATGAGGGGTAGGAAACCAGGATCTAAACTCTGTGTGGCCGCTCTTGGGGGTGGTGTACAAAGTTGCATCAACATGCAGGAAGTTCTTGACAAAGTGCGCATTAAACAATCCCGTTTTTGGGAATCTCAGCTTGCCAAAAAGAAACCCTTGCGTGTGCGAGTAGGTGATCTTGTAGTGGTGAAAAATCCAAGATTTGTTGCAAAGGGTTTATCCAAATATATGAAACCATCTGTTGTGACCAAAGTAGGTCATGGATATGTTAAACTGCAAGATGGTAGCAGATGGAGTTTGAGGAGGGTGGTCCTTGTTAAGGGAAAGCTGGCGGATACGGAGGACCAGTGTTGTGAGGGAGGCGGTGCTACGGTTGGAATTGGTACGTCTGAGCGGGTGGCTTCCCCACAGAGTGATAGGGCTGTGACAGTGCACGGGCAGGATACTTGGGTGGGGGATGCAAGTATGGAGGTGCCTGCCTTGAGCAGTTATGAAGTTGCGCCATTAAATGGAGCACTTGGTGCAAAAGGGGTGGATGAATCTTCTGCATGTGATTCTGATAAAAGCGTTCTTGGCCCGACTGATGTGGAAACAAGGGTTGTGGAGGAAGCAGAAGCTTCCAACAGGGTGAATGATCGCCCTGCCAGAATAAAGAAGATTCCTACAAAGTATAAGGATTATGTTTTAGAATTTGCAGATGACTAATATTGGACTTTAGATAATTAGCAATCGTATGTACATATTCTTACTGCCTATTATTGTTTCTTCCTTACTTCCCATATTCCTTATCTTATGTTATATTAATGAATCGTCAATTGTGAAGTTTACAGGGGGAGATGTGTAGTAGTGGCTCGTGCTTCCGCAAGCCTTTGTAAAAGGTTCTAAACATAGAACGTTGAGGTGTTCCATGCTCGGGGTGGCAGTTGGGGTTTTGAAAGGAAGGAGCGGAGAGGAGATGGTGTTTACGGTGTTCGGGCTTGAATGAATAAAGTATCTTAACCTACCACTGGTTTCACGTTATTACACAGAGCAACCAAGAAAATGTCCTAGCTAGACATTTCCCGAACAGCAGACACCACATTATGCAATACGAAGTCTACACTGCTCTCTGTCCTCAGGATACGCAGATCAGACCAGCTGTACCAGGTCTTTCATGTTCCGCACAAAGAAATCATTACTTGCCTGTCCAGCAATGGACTACACAGCTTTCATTACTAACGCGTTGAAATTTCATAAGTCATTCATAAGAGAAGACAGCATAGCTAATCAATGAAGAAGTACAATAACACCGTTCAGGCCTACTTTTTTTTACAATATGGAATGTTGACATCTCCAGCATAAGGCAGTATCCATTATGAAATATGTATGCAGCGCGCTCTTCACCAATCAATCTGAGCTTCAACAACGTCGTCATCCGGGCACTCAAATAAAAGGAATCGAGCCATGTTGATTTCCCTTCTCTTCCTGTTGTGTGTACTAAAGGAAAGGACCCTCAGAAACGTCCTAGACTCCAGACATTTTCAAACATGTTGTTTTCCAACGGTAAAATGCAGTTAAACACATGCCAACATCTTCCTTTCTCAATATTTCTGCCTGTTGGTGCTTGGCAACTTCTCCTGAGTAGGGCTCAAGTCTCTTAGAAAGGACATTGCTTTTAGGTGATCTGAAAACAATGTACCACACCATCTACATTAACTCTGAGAACAGCTGGGTAAACCATATAATAGGCTAGTTTTTTTTTATCGCTTGCAAGTCTTTTAGCCTCTTCAAAACATTTTCTTTGTGCCACTATTTCTTTGCTGAGGCCATTAAACAACATAATTGTGCACTTATCACCCCATTAAAGCACACATAGTTCCCTTGATCTTTTTAGTAGCATTTCCTTCACAGGACACCTTAAAAAACCTCACCAGAAAGGCACGAGGGGGTTGACTGGTACCAGGCCTTGGAGCAAGTGTACAAACAAGTTATCCTCAAATTCGATCTTCTACAGTCATTTTCATGTTCAGAGATCCTTCTGTTCGCCATTTCCAAACGTCCTGTCAGGGATGATACTCTTCCCTCCAAAGCCAGCAATCTGTCTTCAGATCCTGAAACCCTAGTTTCCAGCTCTTCAGTGCGCTTTTTAACCATGGATTGAACTTTTTTCATTTCCAATACGGTTTGCTTAATCTTCCCAATGGAGAGTACAACTCCATCCATGATTTCAGTTACATAGTCTTCAGCAGACTGGCCTTCAGGTCTGGTTTCAAGCAAACTCTTCATTTCCATCTCTAACTCGCTTTGATGGCTGTGAGTCTCCATTTAGAGTATCAGCAGGTCCCTCTTCATCTTCACTCCCAATTCTGGACCGCCTGAAAGAGGGAGCATCTACCATTTCAACCGGATTTGCCATATTATGTATATATTCTATATCAGCAAGGTTGACTGGGCAGCAGCAAAGCTTTCAAGCTGCCATTGCTCCAACTGCCAGTTCTAAAAAGCTTATTCATTCGCTTTCTTCATGCACATCCAACGTTAAGGTGTAAAGTATTGAGTACACCTACAGTTGAGCTCATCTGTAACATAGGCCTGGAAACATCCACTTTTGCTGGAGTATGCTAATAGAAAAGTCACCCATCCTTTTGAGAACCACACGCAGATCAGTTTATGAATTCCTAGTTTTACTCATGGGTAAGACTGCTTTTTAAAGTACAAGTCAAACATACTCTTGCAAAAAGGTTGATTTGGCCTTAAAATGTGTATGCCAAACCAAGCAGCAGTCCTAGGCCACTATATAAATACCAAGTAGGCAACGGCCAACCCGCCACAACTAGTCAATTTGGCTCATAAATTCGGCCCATCAGTTATATTTAATGCCGTTTGATACGTTATAAAACAAGAGTAGATTCTAGAAAGTTTAAACGTAATAGCCTGATGTGCCAAATACGTCAGTACATTACAGTCGGTTGTAGTAGCACTGTTCTTGAAAAATCCAGTTTGTCAGACGTGTGTTATTTGTTGCCTAATGCTCTCTGTGTGAATGGACTTTGAATTATAGACAATTCATTGAATGATTACACTTTTTTCCATTTGATTTGGCTGAATTACTCAACCTTTCAAAATTACATTTATATCATTACAAAAACATAAAATCGAGACAACAATCAAGATAAATAAAACCTAGTAATAAAAAAAAGAAAAAACACGGAAAAAATGTTTTTTATAATCCATTTCAAACCATCAGTTCAGAATGAAAAAAAAACATTTCCAAATAAAAACAATTTCCAAGTTTCCCTAATTTCTAGACATTTCTCCCAAACCAACTCATCATTATTTAAATCTAGTTCTAATAAAAAATTCATACTGGCATACCCTAATGATCTTGAACGTATATAAAAAATATGATGCCACAGCGTACCTTCATCTGGGTTTCTATATTGTTCAGAAAAAGCCCTGAAATACTTAAATAGCAATAGTTTAAATTTTTTGCATGCCACCAATTCATGTTTGAGTTTCCATTGTGCTATCGCAATATCGACATGGTAGTTTTTGGAGGTGAAAGGGAGTGCCATTTCCCTGTTACCTCTCGTGTTTTCCATAGATTTAGTCTTAAGCGCAGAAGGCCTGCACTATGCCGTTTATCAGGAGATTGTAATATAGTTCCATTGTGCCATAACATTTGAGAGCAAATTGATTTTTTTTTTAAAATACTGTAATTACAACAACTTTCTCTTGTCCAAATCAAGTCTAATTCCCGTAGTTTTTTCTTCGCCAGCTCTGGATTTTATAAGAGAATCTCCCCTGAAATGCAAGCATTGTGCATGGTTTCTTGGGCTTTAGACCTCCAATCAGTCAAACACATCATTATAATTTTTAACATGATTAGATAATATAGTCAACATATTACATTTTTTATCTGCCACTGATATAGCATACATACTTTCCATAAGTAATGAGCGTATAAGGAAATCAGGCCTAGCTCGTGTCTGACCAGCGCAATTGGGACTGAAGATGGTAATTTTAGGATTGTTTTCCAAAAAGAGCCCTCCAATCTACTCCAGTATGATATGGATTTTGGTGTTTTTGATTCTGAACCATATGTTAAAATTGGAACAGTTTTTTGTGTAGAATAAGTCAAAATTGGGGTAACAGAAAATTTGCCAAATTTACTATCAATGATTCGAGCTTGTGATGAGGCTGCGTTTAATTTTGTCTTCAAGCTCATCTCATAGGGCAAATCCCAAGGACGATTGTATAATATATATATATATATATATATATATATATATATATATATATATATATATATATATATATATATATATATATATATATATATGGGATACATTACTCACCGTAATCGTATTTCTGATGCTTGTATCTGCTTAGATTCACATGCTGTGCATAGGCCGACATCTAGTGGAAGCTGCGGAGTATTACAGTTTGTTTTTCGAAAGTCGAAAATGGGCGTCGACACAGGCGTGCCAGTAATACTATCCCTAGTGTGACGTCCACTGTACCCAAGATCCCTCACGCGTCTAGGATCCTCAGATTGTATTTTTTCTGACATGAGGAAGCATGAGGAGTAGCGTGAGTACAGATAATCCAAGCAGATAGACAGAAAGGTAAGACTACAAGCAATCATGCGCCTTCTCTCGGAGGGGAGGAAGGGTGGGTCGCATGTGAATCTAAGCAGATACAAGCATCAGAAATACGATTACGGTGAGTAATGTATCCCTTCTGAGGCTTGTGGAATCTGCTTAGATCACATGCTGTGCATAGATTAGCGAGCAGTACCAGAAGAAGGAGGTGGGATGTGAGAAGGGTCATGAGCAAACAGGTGTCTTAGAACCGCTTGTCCCACTTGTGTATCTGTCTTGGAATGAGTGTCAATGCAGTAATGCTGAGTAAAAGTGTGAATAGAGCTCCAAGTAGCTGCTTTGCAAATGGTGTCGAGGGGAACATTTGCAATGAAAGCCAGAGTGGCACCAATGCCTCTAGTAGAGTGGGCCCTTGGCGTAAAAGGCAGAGTCTTTCCAGAAAGAGAGTAACACAGCTGTATACAGTTGATAATCCACTTCGAGATAGCGCCCTTAGAGACGCGATCCCCCTCTCTGCCTGTAGCTACGGAGACAAACAGTTGATCTGTTTTCCTTAGCGGTCTGGTTTTATTTACATAGTATAGGACCGCCCTACGCACATCTAGGGTGTGTAGTTTCACCTCAGCCGAGCTTTGCGGGTTTTGGAAGAAAGCCGGAAGCTCGATGGACTGGTTTACATGGAACTTGGATATGAATTTAGGTGAGAACCTAGGGTGTGTGCGTAAAACCAGTTTGTCCTTGTGGATAGTAAAGAAAGGATCCTGCACTGACAGAGCCTGAATTTCACTGACCCTTCTTATGGAGGTAATGGCTACTAAGAAGGCCGTTTTATAAGTCAGGTGTTTGAGACTACTTTTATGCATGGGTTCGAATGGGGGTCCCATGAGCTTAGCTAGCACCACGTTGAGGTCCCATCCTGGCGGTGGGTTCGAAATAGGAGGGTGAAGTCTCTTTACTCCTTCCATGAAGGCTTTAACCACTGGTACTTTCCACCACGAGACCTTGTTATGGGATGTGGTGTAAGCCGAGAGGGCTGCCAGGTGTACTTTCAGCGAGTTAAAAACCAACCCTGCATCCAGCAGGTGGAGCATGTATGTCACAACGTTGAAAGGAGTGCAATCAACCGGGTTGATTTGTTTATTCTGGCACCAGATAACGAATCTTTTCCACTTATCAAAGTAACAGTGCCTTGTATTTGGTTTCCTGGACTCCTTTAGAATGTCCATACACCTCTGTGGTAATTTGAGATGTCCAAACTCTATGACTTCAGGAGCCATGCTGCTAGGTTCATAGAGTTGGGTTCCTGATGCACTGTTTGACCCTGTTGCTGGGACAGTAGGTTGTACCAGGCTGGGAGTCTGATGGGCTCGCACACCGCCATCCTGCGTAGGTGTGGAAACCATGGTTGTCTCGCCCACATGGGAGCAACTAGGATGAGCGTCATCGATTCCTTGTTCATTTTGTACACCACCTTCCTGATGAGAGGAGTTGGTGGAAAAGCGTACGCAAACATCCCTGACCAGTTCATCCACAGGGCATTCCCTTGGGAGTCCGGCTGGGGGAACCTGGATGCAAATCCTGGGCATTGTTTGTTTTCGCGTGTTGCGAACAGGTCTATAGTGGGGAAACCCCACTGAGAGAAGAGATCTTCTATTACGTCTCTGTGAAGGACCCATTCGTGTTCTTCTGGGAGGGAGTCTCTGCTTAGAGCATCCGCTAGGGAATTGAGCTCCCCTGGAACATGTTGTGATGACAGGAAGATGTTCCGTCTGAGTGCCCATATCCATATTTTCTGGGCAAGCTTGGACAGATTTGGCGAACGAGTCCCCCCTTGCTTGTTCAGATAGAACATGGCTGTCGTGCTGTCCGTCCTGATCTGCACCGACAAGTTCAGTAGATGGGGCTCGAACGCCTTTAGCGCTCGGAATACTGCCAGAAGCTCTAGCAGATTGATGTGGTTCTTGGCTACTGAGTGAGACCAGAGACCCTGAGCTGTGTGGTGGAGATGGTGAGCTCCCCACCCAGTCAGGCATGCATCTGTAGTCACCACGGCTTGTACTTCGGGATCGTAAAAGGGTTTCCCCTTTGCGAGATTCTCTCTTGTCCACCAGTGTAGGCTCTGTACGAGTGTTGGCGAAACGACCACTAGATCGTCCCACTGACCACTTGCCTGAGACCACTGTTTCGCCAACCATTCCTGCATGGGACGCATGCGCAGACGCGCGAGGGGGACCAGGTAAATGCATGACGCCATCATGCCCAGTAACCGCATAGCTTTGCGTACTGTTATCTGTTGACCTGACTGATAATGCGGAATTTGCCGAAGTATATTCCGAATTCTCTCTTCCGAAGGGAAGGTCAATCCTTTCTGAGTATCTAGGATAGCTCCTAGAAACTGTTTTGAGGTGCTTGGCACCAGACTTGACTTTTTCTCGTTGATAGAGAAGCCTAATTCGTGGAGGAGGTCGATAGTCCTCTGAATGTTTGACCTGCAAATTCCTGGGGTTTCCCCCGTTATGAGCCAGTCGTCCAGATAAGGGTACACCGGGATTGCCTCCCTGCGTAGGTGTGCAGCTGCCACCGCCAGTACCTTGGTGAAAACCCTTGGTGCTGAAGCTATCCCGAAGGGCAGTACCTTGAATTGGTAGTGGCGACTGTCCACCTTGAAGCGCAAGTACTTTCTGTGCGCTGGGAGCATGGAAATATGAAAATAAGCATCTTTCATATCTAAGGTTGCCATGTAATCCCCCTTTTTTAGGAGGGGGATTACCTCTTGTAGCGTGGTCATACGGAATTTTTGGGGCTTGACATACTTGTTGGCAGGCCGTAAGTCCAATACTGGGCGCATTGTCAAATCTTTCTTTGGCACAAGGAAGTAAGTTGAATAGATACCCTTGTTTACCTGGTGTCCTGGGACGAGTTCCATCGCGTCCTTTTCTAGCAGAATGGCGATCTCCTCGAGAAGGATCCTTTGATGCTCTAGGGAGTGCACTCTTTGTCGTGGAGGATGGTTCCGGGGACGCTGCAGTAGTTCTATACAATATCCTGCGGATACTGTTGACAGCACCCATCTGTCTGAGGTGATCCCTTCCCAAGCTTGGGTGAAGGTGGAAATGCGTCCCCCTACTGGGGTTGCGTGACAAGGGACCCTTAACTGAGCGTCACTGTTTTGGTGGAGGCGTGCCACCTCCCTTGTTGGGGCTGCCTCTGCCTCTTCCACGACCTCTCTTGTTACCCCTGCCGTAACTCTGGGTAGACTGCTGGTTGTTATTCCATTGTGTACCCTGTCCCTGGGCATAGTTGCCTTTTTTGTGAATTTTGGCCGCGTGGGCGACGAAAATTACTGTTCCCCCTCTGGTTAGGGGGTTTGTTGGTAAGCTGGCCAAGGGATTTGAGAGTCTCATATTCATCTTTGGCATTTTTAAGTGCGTCTTCGACCGCTTTCCAAAACAATAGGTCGGGTTCCACTGGCTTGTCTATTAAAGAAGCCTGGGTTTCTGTCTTGAATCCCGACTGCCGTAACCACGCATGTCTCTTGATAACAGTACCTTCTGCTATCAATCTCCCTGCGTTGTCAGCGGCGTCGAAAGTTGCTTTTAAAATGCAACCAGACACGGCTCTCCCCTCTGCCGAGATCCGAGCCAGCTGGCCCTTTAACGGTTCTGGAGCAGAGGCAATGAGCGCCGCGACTTCTTCCCATTGATGGCAATTGTAACTAGCCAACAGGGTGGTGGAATTCGCAATCCTTGCTTGGTAGGCGGACGTTGAGGCTACCTTCCTGCCAAACCCGTAAAGTTTTTTGCTCTCCTTGTCGGGAGGAGCTTCTGATGAAGATAAGGGCGTGCCAGCCCTTTTTCTAGTGTTGGTAACCACTAGGGAATCTGGTTTAAGATGTCCCCTTATATACAGAGGGTCAGACTGGGCTGCCCGGAAAATCTTTTCAATTCTGGGGTTGACAGCTCTGGTGAGGTTAGGATTCACCAGGGAAGGATCTATTCTTCGTAGGATGGATTTGAGGATAGGGATGGTCTGAGCGACCGGTCTCCTTTCTCCTACAAACTCCTCCGCAAAGTCCCTTTCCTCCTGTACACCGAGAACCTCGTTAAGGAGGGGCTGGTTATCAACTGGAGAGTCAGTAACTGGGGCTTCGCTTTGTACTGGGGAATCTACTCTGTAAATTTCCTGCTCATTTTCTCCCTCCTCCAGGTCCTCATCCTCTGCATAGTAATCTGTCCCGGTTTGTTCTTCCATAATTTCAAACTCCTGGTCCTCTTCAGGGAAAACTTGTCCCTGGTAACTGGGGAGGGGAGTAGAATATGGAGTGGAGTAAGGCTGAACCTCGAAGGGTTCAGGTCTTTCGAACCGGGGCTTTTTACTTAGCGGGATAGGATCGGAGGAGCCTGAGGGTGTGGCCCCTTGAGGGTTATATGAAAGAAAATGTTCTGGGTTCTTATCATAAAAATCAGCCAAGGAAGACATCCTAGACATAACCCCGTCTATGTCTTCACTGGACCATTCCCTGGAACAGGGTATTACTTTAGTAGGTGATGATTTATGGGACTTTTCAAGGGTAGACTTGTGTTTGCTTGTCTGCCTAGGGTGAGAGGATGGCTTTACAGGAGTGGAAGGCTGTGCTTTCCGCTGTTTCCCCCCCTCCCCGTGCGTGGAAAAATGTTTTCCCTGTCCCTTGGAGGCCCCAGAGACTTTCGACGCCTGGCGCCGAGGGTCTGGAGAAGTATCTGTGTGCTTTCGTGGGGCCTCACTGGTGTTAACCGCTGTCTCGGTATCTTGGAGCTCGGCCTGGGGGTGGAAGTCGTCTTCGTCTCCCGACGATCGAACTTCCGTTAATGTGTGTAGCAAGGCACTCTTGGCAAGAGTGGATGATTGCCTTGCGTCGTGAGGTGATCTTGATCGAGAGCGCCCAGAGGACACCGAGTCGGACCGTTCTTTTTGTGCCTCTTTCCGGGAAGTCGACGTCGTCGAGGTCCGGTTGGTCTTAGTGTGTTTAGTGTGTGTTAGGTGTGTAGCGCTTGCGTCGCCGGGGGTCTTCCCCATAGCCGCCCTGCCGGACGACCTTCCGAGGTCGGGGACCTGCGCTCGCCGGCTGTCTTTCGACGCCGTAATGCCCTCGCCGTCCGAAAGTACGGCGTCGCTGCCATCGCTGAAGGCGCCCTCTGCTGCCATGGCCTCCTGCCTGGCGTGGTGGGCCCAACGCTTTGTCGAACGGTCCTTAAGTGTCTTAGGTTTAAACCTACTACACGCTCTGCAGTTCGCTTCGGGTTGGTCCCTCGGCAAGCAGAGATTGCACGTGGCGTGCCTGTCGACCCAAGGGTATTTGCGATTGCACTTGGGGCAGAATTGAAAAGGGGTACCCTCCATACGCACCTTAAGGCAGCGGGCTGCTAAGTGTAGGAATATATAAAATGTAACTATATATCAAGAGTGAAGAGTATGTACCACCCCCCACTCTCCCTACTTGTAAGGGCCGAGGCCAGCGGCCTACTAGGCCCGGGCCGAGGCCAGCGGCCTTCCGAGGCCCAGATCCGTCGTGCAGCAGTCGACGGTCGATGACTTCTCCAGCCGTCGTCGAGGTTGAGGGTCGACGTTGGGGTGGGGAAGGGAATGAATAAGAATTATAATTATAATAACAGCAAAAGTATGGCTAAGGCCAGGGAACTCCGCAAGATGCTTCCGACCAGTATGGCGGAAAAAAACAATCTGAGGATCCTAGACGCGTGAGGGATCTTGGGTACAGTGGACGTCACACTAGGGATAGTATTACTGGCACGCCTGTGTCGACGCCCATTTTCGACTTTCGAAAAACAAACTGTAATACTCCGCAGCTTCCACTAGATGTCGGCCTATGCACAGCATGTGATCTAAGCAGATTCCACAAGCCTCAGAAATATATATATACACAATCGTCCTTGATTGTATATATATATATATATATATATATATATATATATATATATAAAAATGATGATACAATTTATAATTCTGATTTATCCAAATGCCATACAATTTACAAGTACGTTGCTTCAAATTCCCAAACTGAAAGACTTCAGTTTTTTTGGCATTTATTGCTATCATGTTTTGGTTGGCATATTTTTCCAGGGTTTTAAGCATATTTTTTAGCCCAGTTGGAGTCTTGGATAATAATAGAAGATCATCTGTGTAAAATAACCACTTTACTTCCTGGCCTTCAAGTCTTGGAGAGTCTGTTAGAATCTCTCCAAAACTCTCACCCACATCCAAAATAAAGAAGTTAAACAAAGTCGATGCAAGGATGCATCTCTTCTTAGCCTTATTTGGATCGAGGTACCTGTATGAAATTCCACAATCCATTTGAGTATGTTCCATGGAGAGTTTTGCTTCAATAATTTCAAAAACAGCAATTCTCTTGGTACCCGTCAAAAGCAGTTTTGAAATCAACGAAAGCTACATACAAAGCTCGTTTCTCTTTCTGATGTTTTGCAATAAAATCATTTAAGGCCAACAGATTTATACTGGTCCCAAGACCTGTGATAAACCCTGTTTGATATGGATCTCTCAAATTCTTTTCTGTCAAACAATAATTCAAACAATGAACAAGTCATCCATGTTATGAGGCCTTATATCATTTTAGTTTTTGGTTCCAAATGTACTTTATTATCTCATATTGCCATTCTTTAAACATTTTTCTAAAAGTTAATATTTTGTTTTGCTTTGCGTATAGTATTTTTTCCATCAAGCAAGGGGGGTGGGGTGGGGGGGCAAACCCTACTGGTAGCCTCAAAATCTAAAGCTGTGTATGTTGTTGGCCTTTTAATCACTTAGCTTGCTAAGCCACATCATTCTGGGAAAATGTAAAACCCTCCAAATAGTGTTTTTCCAACACTCCTATTTCTCATTACCAGGGCAAGTTGTTCACAATATGTTAATAGAGGATCCTTGAACAAAACTCCTCCTCCACATAAGGTGTCACAACAAGTTTATGTAAGGTAGGTGGTCTTGTAAAGCGCCTTTCTGTTATTTGTTGAACGCAAAGCATATGCCACTTTAAAGGTGAGAGGCTGCGTGTGGGGGGTGGTTTTTTTTGTTAGTGGAGTAGGGGTAGTAAGAGATGCAAAACAAGCGGCTAGGGATGCAGGATGAAGGCTTCAGAGTGACGCGCTGGGTCTACTCTCTCGTGTTTATCCAGATGCAACAGCCCACCTCTGATAAGTCATACTACCCTTGGGCTCGGAATTAGATGCTGGTGTGCGGGTAGAGCCAAAGAAGTGCGATTCGTCATAACTATTCACGTTGAGGCCGCCATGGGGGCGATTCATCGGTGTAGTGAAAGGGGATTCATGTGTATTTTTTCACGATACTAGACTGAGAATCGCACTGTCCAAATCAAACTCCACGAAAACAGGTGCTCACTGGCTTCCCTTGCTGATTCCTTCTAATTGATTCCAACCACCCGCTGCTCCTCTTCAGACACCCTCCTACTCTCTCGGGCCCTCACGCATCCTTTCTACCAGCAGGGGAGTCTAACCACCTTTGCTTACCCCTGGCTGCCCTCACACCTATCTACATGATTGACCTGTTTTTTTTTTTATTTAAAAAAAAGGAGAGTTGAACACCCGATATTTCTTTGCTTGCACCACTTAAGCCCAGTAACGGGCTAAACCAAGCCCACCCATGCTGCATTAAAAGCCTCTTCCTAAAAAGAGGCCTCTCTAGGTCCCCTCAACACCAGAGGCATAGCCAGGATTGTCCAACAGGTGGGGCCTGAAGCTACTGTAGTTGCGAGACACCCTCCTACTCTCTCGGGCCCTCACGCATCCTTTCTACCAGCAGGGGAGTCTAACCACCTTTGCTTACCCCTGGCTGCCCTCACACCTATCTACATGATTGACCTGTTTTTTTTTTTATTTAAAAAAAAGGAGAGTTGAACACCCGATATTTCTTTGCTTGCACCACTTAAGCCCAGTAACGGGCTAAACCAAGCCCACCCATGCTGCATTAAAAGCCTCTTCCTAAAAAGAGGCCTCTCTAGGTCCCCTCAACACCAGAGGCATAGCCAGGATTGTCTAACAGGTGGGGCCTGAAGCTACTGTAGTTGCGCCCCAGGCATGCGACATTGACATCTGTCAATGCCCACAAAGTGCTGCTGAGTGGGTATTTGCAGATTTTGGGTGGGCCTTGCCCGCTCTGGCCCTACCCAGTCTACACCTCTGCTCAACACAGATGAGAAACCATGTCAGGCCAGATCCACTCGACACAGATGAGAGGCCAGGTCGACCACGTCTGTTGCCCGCATCCATGCTGTGGAGACAGACTGTGGACCTTGGCAGGCTTTGGCTGCCATTCCAACACCTGGAAACGGATGACTTGCGAATCGGCTAACAGTGATTCATCTAAGGAAGGATATGTTTTGAAATGTGGTAGATGTTCTTAGTGGGTACCGGTAAGTAGGTGGGAAGAGTGACCAATGAAGGAGACGTAGAAGCACTGTGTACCATTCCAGTGCAAGATCATTTAGCACCATCCAGAGACTCCACGGATGATTCTCAATTATCGGTCTGTTGCATCTTTGGGGTATAGTATGTTAGATTCCAATTAGGTTGCTTGGAATCAGACCCAAATGAGTAGTGCTGTGTGGACGAGCAGTGTGTACGTTCACCCTAAGTTTATTCAATGTGTTGGGTTGATTCCATTAAGGATGCGTGGAGTCATATTTGAAAACGTTCAGAAATGGAAACTGGAATGGGCACTCCAAAACTGTCTGAATAAAACAAATAATCTATGGTTGATTATGAAACTACCCTTATAAAATATTTTCAAAACTCAGTTTTTTCTGAGAAGAGCCAATGTAAACCATATACGAATTATAAATGATATCCCGAGAACACTTATCTACCACAGTATTTACTTTTAAGAAATTGACAGAAATGAGAATTTACCAACTGCCCCAGTGACTTGATAACAAAACGATATTTACTCAATATTCATCCTATTAAATCCAAGCACTCCTACATTCCCAATAAATTTAAATACATAGAGATAAGTTTAAAACAATATGGTCAAGTCAAAAATATAAACATGGCAATTTTCGAAGCAGAGTAAGCCGTGGTTGATTTAAACCAGGGGTAAAAATGTCAAGCTACTATGCAGCCATAAAAAGTTGCGTGCCACCTTAATTCTACACATACACACAGCACACCATAGCCAACAGTTAATTACCATTAGCCAATTGCTAGTGGAACATGCACATTTTGAGCTCTGTTTAAACTATGAAGATACCCTTGTAAAAGACAGATGGTTATTGGATGGCAACAAGTGTGGATGATGTTACAGCAGCATTAAAAGATGTCAACCTTTTAATTAGATTTTAGCTGCTTAATGGAGGAATGGTGTATCCCAGAGCAGCATCCTCACACCTGCATGAGATTACCTTCTATGCACAAAAATCACCATGAAGCAAAAACTAGATCGACCGACTGACAGTGATTGTGTTCGTTGAGACATCTTCAAAGTGCTCACAGAACATTCCAATTTGCGATGTAAAAGGTTTGCTAATATCTTTCACACGTTTTCGGTCCCTGTGGATGATACAAGCACGAACTTCAAATAAAATGTATTTTACATGTCAATACCTCCAGTCAGGCTGCATTCTCCCAAACATTGCCTTCAGTCCAAACTACATGACAGGGGGCTGATTAACAGGCCGATTCATGGAATCAATGTGCGCCGAAAAAATGACGCACGCGTGCGAAAACGTGCGATTCGCAGTGAAATAGCGAAAATCGCAGTGCAAGTGCGATTATCGCACATCTATTCATGGAAGTCCGTGCACGCGCAAAATGTGGGATGTGTGCTGAAAAAGTGCATGGCGCACGCTGGCGCACGCTGGCGCACAGGTCACCGAACGCTGTGCGATAAGGCCACAGCGAATTCGCACATAACGCGGCGCACATAAAAGTAGGCTTAACACGGGGCGTTACACGCAGAATGGGGAACAACTCGTGAAAATGTGGGCGTCACGGGGGAAGTACAGGAGGCAAGTGCGCAGAAGGCCCACACGCTCGCCTACAACTCGTATTCATGGAATCGAATAGGGAAAAACAGCGCACAGCCAAAGACGCGCATAGGCCCATACATGTCCGCCACACGAAAGCAGGCGGTAGCGTCCCTGCGCAGGAAAAAAATGTGCGCTAAAGTTCTACACGCGCGAGAAGTTCCACATGCGATCAGGCCTGGGGGAGCGTGTGCGTGTATCGCAGAGGTGTGCGAGAAGTCCCACACGCGATCGGGCCTGGGGGAGCATGTGTGTGTATTCCAGAGGTGCGCGAGAAGCTACACACGCAATCGGTCCTGGTGGAGCATGTGCGTGTATTTCAGAGGTGTGCGAGAAGTCCCACACGCGATCGGGCCTGGGGGAGCGTGTGCGTGTATTCCAGAGGTGCACGAGAAGCTACACACACGATCGGGCCTGGGGGAGCGTGTGCGTGTATTTCAGAGGTGCGCAAGAAGTTCCACATGCGATTGGCCTGGGCGTGCGTATTTCAGGGGTGTGCGAGAAGTTCTACACGCGATTGGCCTGGTCGCGTGTATTTCAGAGGTTTGCGAGAAGTACCACACGTGATCGGGCCTGGGGGAGCGTGTGTGTGTATTTCAGAGGTGCGCGAGAAGTTCCACACGCGATTGGCCTGGGCACGTGTATTTCAGGGGTGCGTGAGAAGTCCCACACGCGATTGGCCTGGGCGCGTGTATTACAGGGGTGCGCGAGAAGTCCCACACTCGATTGGCCTGGGCGCGTGTATTCCAGGGGTGCGCGAGAAGTTCCACACGCGATTGGCCTGGGCGCGTGTATTTCAGGGGTGCGCGAGAAGTTCCACACGCGATCGGGCCTGGGGGAGCGTGTGCGTGTATTTCAGGGGTGCGCGAGAAGTTCCACACGCGATCGGGCCTGGGGGAGCGTGTGCGTGTATTTCAGAGGTGCGCAAGAAGTTTCACACGCGATCGGGCCTGGGGGAGCGTGTGCGTGTATTTCAGAGGTGCGCGAGAAGTTTCACACGCGATTGGCCTGGGCGCGTGTATTTCAGGGGTGCGCGAGAAGTTCCACACACGATTGGCCCGTGTACGCGATTCCATTGGACCAAAGGCCCTGACAGCGCAGGCGCGTCTGTGACGTGACACGCGCTGGCGTGTCCCTGTATCCGGGGGAATGTTACAAGACCAAACCCTGCCCGACCGAGTGTCAGCCCGCGTAATTGGAGGATAGTGCCTCGGTGCGTATACGCGGAAGTGACGTTGGACGTGTGGTGCGGTTTAAAAGGTACGTGTAGTACGTCATTTCCTTGTACGTGCTTCCCGTGGAGAGCGAGTGGGTGAAATCTGTACTTCTTGTCGGTTCACACGCGATTTACTTCACAGCGTTTCTAGTTCGTACTCCCAGTTACCTCTGTCAGTATTTTTCTGATTTTCTCTTCGACCTGTTTCCTCAAACAGCGTTGACTTCTCCTTTTGTCCTGTCTCCTCAGACAGTGTACAAATCTTCTTTTGGCGGGGGTGTTGCGTATTTTTCACGCTCTTTTCCCAGGTAGACGGTGAGTCGCGCACGTATTTACCAACTGTGCTAGCCCCATGTGTAGCGTACCCCTTCAGAGGTCATTGTAGGCTGCGTGTGACACGCATACGTTCATTTTTGTGTTTCTGGGTGCCACAGCGTAGTGCAGGTTCCTTTTCCCACGCACGTGGTCTACGAGGGGTCACGTGCACGTCATTTTCCGTTTTAGGGGTGCATGTGCGTTGTGTGACCCGTCATCTTTCCCCAGGGGTTCCATACAGCCTTGCTAGAGCACTTGGGTACGAATTCCATCTAGTACCCTACCCCTTTGACCCCCAATTGCCCAGGACAATTGTCCACTGCAACTCCCATACGCACAACTCCATGAGTGCCATGGCTGGGAGGCGAGCAAGTGGTAAGGGTGGCAAAGGTGGCCGAGCCTCAAGAGGTGGGCGTGGTGGGCGCGGTAGGGGACGTGGCCAGGATTTGCAGACTCCCCCTAGCCCCCCACGTGTGGAGGACCAGTCAGGGACACCCCCCCCATGGTTGAGGGAAACGTGGCTGACACCATCCCTGCTCAGCCCTTGTTGGACCGGCCCGTTGTGGCACCTGACCTAGCACAAGGTGACAAGGTGACTCCCAGGCTGACTTCCAGGTCGCCAAGTCTAGGCCACGGGTGGCGGCGCAAGCCAGTGTCACCAGGCCACGTGGTACAGGGGCAGCCATGTCATCTGCTGCCCCGAGTAGGCGGGGTGGGGAGGCTGCAGGGGCAGCTGCAGCTCCGTGCCCCCAGCTCTGACTCTCCCAGCCAGGACAGTGTTGGTCCCGGTACATCAGACTGAGGTTCCCCCTGCCATCGTCACACTTCAGCTAATGCCTGCAGAAAGTCATGTGGTCAGTGTGCCATCGCACACTACTACTACACAGTCCACCGGTACTCCTGCCTCTAGTGTCCAGAGCGGCGTAGGGCACTCCGGATCCCCACCACCCACAAAAAGAAAGAGGAAGAGTGCTTGTCCAGTACAGGCTGATGACCCCGACACGGCTACACGGTCCGGCACGCCAAGGAAGCCTAGCTTCAATGATGCCGAACTGGATGCACTTGTGCAGTATGTGTCCGAACATGACGCCGAAATGTTGGTCACTTCAGGGTGTAGGATTACACCTGCTCGACGTCAGGCACACTGGCAGTCCATCGCGGACAGCATAAGTGCCCTTGGGTTGTATGAGGCGCACAGCTGTTGAGTGCTACAAGCGCTGGAACGACCTTAAGCGTAGGGCAAAGAAAAAGCTGGCCTTAAGTCATGCCGCAACTCTGGTGACTGGAGGTAGGTCTCCACAAGAGGACATTGAACTCACTCTACATGAGCATGTTGCTGGGACCTACGTCACAGAGGAGCAGATCCAAGGTGTGGGAGAACTGCCAGATTATGAGTGCACATGCAAGTGTGTGTGATCCATGTGTATGTTGTTTGTGGGAGGGGTTCTGGTTGAGTGCCAGGTCAGGGTGTGTGTGCCTGAGTGTTTTGGGCCACCCATGTGCTTCATCCAATGCATTCCGCGCCCCGGGATGTGGGTATTACAGTATCCCTTCTGCCCACAGTAGGCGTTTTGCACTACATCGCGCCAGTTGCCCTTGAAGTGGCAACTTGCTACAACATTGTTCCGTATTTAGCTGTGTTCATTCAGGCCGATAGTAGAAATTCACCTGGTTCTACTGCGCATCACTCTGCCCTATTGTCACATATATGACATGCCTATGATAGATGCCATCTGTGTGATGGCATGTGTCATGTATGTGTATTGGACATGCCACTCACAGGCCGATGTGTGATGGCACTGCTAGCCAGCATGCAGCTGATGTGTTGCTCTCCCATCTTGGTGCCATCAGTGTCTGACATTTTCCTCCCTTTCCAACTCATGGACAGTGCATGCATGGGAGGGTTATAGTCATGTGGGACATGTGTAAATCAAGTACTGGTACTGTAGCTTGTCTGGCCTAATAGCGTGCCATGGTGCTAATGCCCGTTTCCATTTTTTGTCTTTCATGTTTTTGCAGAGGATGACGCACCTGATGCTGTTGAGGGAGAGGAGATGGTGCAGGCCCAGGAGGGATCTGAAGCACGACCAGGCACCAGTGGGGGACATGGTTTGGTGGTGGGGGAGAACCCTCTCTTGCTGCAGGCCATACTGTCCAGGGGTGTCCCTGGCTGCACCTCCCCAGAACTCTTTTCAGGTGTTGATTCGGATGAGACCTATGTGGATTCGCAGGTATGTGTTCATGGAAGGGATACTGTTCTGTCCGACCCACCTGCACCAGGGGTAGAGCCCACTATGGGGATGTCAGTGTTGGTAGGTGCGCCTGTGGTGGTTACCGATGCAGGGCCACACTCCGCAACATCTGATCCTGTTCCTGGGCCAGCAGTTCAGAGAGGAAATGCAGTCCTGCAGCCTCAGGCAGTGCCGACACAGCAAGGCGCAGTTCACCTTGCCCCAGACAGGTGTGGTGCCCGCCAACGCGGTGGCCGTCCGCCACCGGGCAATACCGCATGGGAGCAATCCATTTACGGTATGGCCAACCAACAGGCAGCATCATCAGAAATGATTGCTCAAGCCATGGAGAGAGTGGCCACTTCCATTGTCCCCCCAGAAAGGCAGATGGAGCTACTACAGCAGGCAACAGACTCCATTTGTCAATCAGTCAGGGAGGACAACAGGGACAGACAGGCGGCCCTGGACAATCTGAGAGAATCAATTTCTATAGATGCCCAGGGACAGAGGGAAGCCCTGAGGGGAGAGGTCCGGCACCTCAGGCAGACTCTTGTGGACGTTGAGGCTTCCACTGTCACCAGGACGGAACAGCTGCTGGAGCGCGTCACCCGTACGCTCTCAGCAGAGATGCAGGCAACTCGGGCGGAGGTCCGGGCAACACGTCGGGTGTTGCATGGGGATCTCCGCACCATATGCCTCCAGAACGAGGCCTTCCACACCCGCATGCTTGCTGCCATGGAGGACCAAACTAGGGCTTTGCTTGGGCTGCCTCCCATAGCACCACCACCTCCTGTGGCAGCAGCAGCAGAGGTTGAGGAGAGCGAATCCAGCAGTGAATCTCCCACAATTTAGTAGCTGTGCAGGCCATGAGCCCATGGAGGTGTTTTTTTTTCCCCAACATTCACGCAGGTGGCTGTTGGTCGGCACCCTGTCCTCGGACCTCCTGGGTGGCCTCCCCCGCCCCCCTGGCCCACATATGGCCATTTTTGATTTTTGATTTTTTGTTGCAGTGTGTTGCCTTGTGTGGCTCCCGTGGGCATCCACTGTATTCCGGCTGGGCACATGCAGGCTTGTCCTGAGTTTGGGTTAGATGCTTAGGTTCGTGAGACACACACCCCTCCTGCTTCCCGTTTCCATGGGCTTGCAAAGGGTGTGCCCAAGTGACAGTGACTTACACAGTGACGTTGGACTCCCACGACATGTGTGGGCAGTCTGTAGTCAATGCTGTGTATACATTCCTAGTGCATAGTGTTGTTGTATTGTGCACTGCATGGTGTATTGATGTATGCTTGTGCATCCATGTCTCCCTCCTAATTTGCAGGTTCATTCCTCATGTCTTCACAAGGCCGTCCACTTTGGAGATGGAGCTCATGTTGTGAGCAGTGGACTTCCAGATGTGCGTGGCAACAACAATGTACAGTTGGAGGTGGTGGATGTGCTGGCATTCTCATGTTGTAAGACTACGTATCCTTTGCCTTAGTACTGTCATGTTTATGCTATGTCGATTGTATTGTGGTAAGTATTTGGTCATGTGTGTTGTTTCTACATTTATGTGGGCATATTGTGTGTGGCCAGTTTCCATTAGGGACACTGTACTTTGTGACACGTGTCATGTTTGGGGGATGACTTTGTTTGCTCTCACATGGCATGTCATGCCATGGTGTGTTGGGTGGCGGTGCTGGGGAGGGGTTGGGTGACATGGCACTGTTGTCATGTTGCGTCTTGCAAGGGGGTAATGATTTTAGCAGCATAGAAGTGTGTCTTTTGAACACAGCATTGGTGGTGTTTGTGTAGGTAGGGAAGCACACAATGGAACACTTCCAGATGTACAATCTCAGGCTGGTATGGTTGTGACAGTTGACTGTCCATTGACACATCATAATTGTCAGTTACAATCATCATTGATTGTCAGCTGGTATGTGCCAGGGCTGTGTGCACTCCACAGGGGTGTGATTTTATGTGAAGTAATTAGCCACGAGCTGTGTACGGGCTGCCTCACCCCTGCCCTTTCCCCTCCCATGCGCAGTGGGCATGCATGTGGTTGGGGATGTGGGGGCACCACCATGTCCACGGCCAGGCCCCGGCGTGTTGCAACGTTGTGCAGGACACATGCTGCCACTATGATCCTGCACACTACTGGGGGAGCGTATAACAGCTGCCCGCCAGAACGGTCAAGGGAGCGGAAGCGTGACTTGTGCACTCCGAATGTGCGCTCCACGATGCCCCGGGTTGCAATGTGGGCTGTGTTGTATCTTACCTGGGGTGGCGTGGTGGGGTTCCGAATTGGCGTCATCATGTGGGTGCTGAGAGGGTAGGCACTGTCCCCTGGGGAGGTGGTGATGGGTATCATTAGTGGGGTTGTGACATTACTCAGTATCTGACATGCATGCATGCGCAGTGGCATTTATGCTCACCGAGCAGCCATGTATCGCCATGCCGCCCAGCTTCTATGTCCCGGTTTAGGGTAGACATGCTGTAGATGAAACTGTCGTGGGTGGAGCCTGGATAGTTGGCATATACTGAGGGGATGATTCCCTTGGCATCACATACTACCTGGGCGTTGATGGAATGCCAGTGCTTGCGGTTTCTATAGATGTGCTCAGTTGCCCTGGGGGGACGTAGAGCCACATGGGTGTAATCAATGGCACCTAGCACTTTGGGGAATTGTGCCACAGCCTGCCTTTCTGCAGGTGTTCTGGGCAGGTATATGTGCCTGCGGACTGATGGGCGTGCAGTGATGATGGCCAAGACCTGGTGTAGGCAGCGTGACTGCGTGGCCTGTGACACCCCCCCCACTATAGCACTTATCCGCTGAAATGATCCAGTAGCCAGGAAGTGCAGTACATTGAGGACCTTCTCCAGGGGGCTGAGTGCTTGGGAGCACAGGGTGGTTGATGTGAGGTCATCCTCCCACTCACTGACCAGGTCGAGTATTATGTGAGGTGGAAACCTGTACCTCCCATACACATGGTCATCAGGCGTCCCAAAAAGGCTGGTTCTGGGTGTAAAAATTCTGGCCCGGACTATCCTCCTCCTCCTCCTGCGGTATCCCACGGCCACTGCTGCTAGGAACGGTATGTTCATCCTGGTGTCTGAGCTTGTTTGTTGTTTGCGTGCACTTTTATGCTGTGCGGGTGGACGTACGCCTACTTCCTGCTGGCGTACGTGTTTCCGGATTGGCCACGTTCGATTCCATGAATACGTGTTGTATGAGAGCGTGTAAAACTTCCCGCGCACCCCTGGAATACCAGCACCCAGCCCAATCGCGTGTGGAACTTCTCACGCACCCCTGAAATACACGTACCCCGCTCCCCCAGGCACGATCGCATGTGAAACTTCTCACGCACCTCTGAACTACACGCGCCCAGGCCAATCGCGTGTGGAACTTCTCGCGCACCCCCGAAATACACGCACACGCTCCCCCAGGCCCGATCGCGTGTGGAACTTCTCGCGCACCTCTGAACTACACACGCCCAGGCCAATCGCGTGTGGAACTTCTCGCGCACCCCTGAAATACACGCGCCCAGGCCATTCGCGTGTGGAACTTCTCGCGCACCCCTGAAATACACGCGCCCAGGCCATTCGCGTATTGGACTTCTCGCGCACCCCTGAAATACACGCACACGCTCTCCCAGGCCAATCGCATGTGGAACTTCTCGCGCACCCCTCAAATACACACGCCCTGGCCATTCGCGTGTGGTACTTCTCGCGCACCCCTGAAATACACGCGTCCAGGCCATTCACGTGTGGAACTTCTTGTGCACCCCTGAAATACACGCACCCAGGCCATTCGCATATTGGACTTCTCGCGCACCCCTGATATACACGCACACGCTCCCCCAGGCCAGATCGCCTGTGAAACCTTTCGCGCACGCGTGTACCCGGAATACGCGTTTCCCGCTTTGCGTTTGCTGTTTGCCAGTCCGGTAAACTGGTACAGGGTTGGCGCAGCCCTTTGCGATGGTTTGGCGATCTTGATGGCTTTTCCTTGCGCGAGGGCGTTCTTGGGGGCGTAACTGGCGCTGCTGCAGGGTCGCTGCGCCACTCTGAGCCACGTCTGCTTTTGGAGGCGAGAATCCATGAATACGCTGTGCGCGGAAATTGATTTTATCGCACGCGGCTGGCGCAGACATTCGCACGGGCACGCTGTGCGCCAGCCGCGTGCAACACTTTTGTGAGGAATTACATGAATCGGCCTGTAAGAGTGCAGCAGTAATGATCCCTTTCCAGACTTTTTGTTGATAGTCAAGCAATGCAAATCTTGAAAATGTGGCAGTAGATTCATTGTATATAGCAAACACACAGTTCCTGTGTTTTTTCAGTAAAGTTTGTTTCAACAGTTTTTGCCGTGCGCTAATCTTACTGTATAGAGAAATATTATTCAAATGGCCCAGTACTTAGGAACGTTAAGCGGCAAAGATATTTTACAGCCTATTTCTCTTGATAGAAACAGATGTGACCTGCAGATCATAAAGATCTTTGCAGCACTGATCTTTGATGCTGCGATTTACAGATTACACAGAATTCTGCAACAAGTGTTCAACCTAGGGAGCTTGGTAACTATGAGGGTGAACCTGTGCACTTTAGGTCACATACAGTTCTCTGCCACGTCTGTTCAACGCACTGAGCTGAACATTAATGTACACGGGTCTTTAAATCCAACATGGAAGCAACCGCATGATTTAGTTCCTGTGAACCAAACCATGCGGTTTAGTGTCTTGGGTGTGGCTGGGGCTTGGAACTATTTTACCTGGTACTATTTTACAGGGGCTATATAAACCACACCCAGGCTGCAGAACACGCTTCACGTTATTCTGCAACTAGCAGCGTAACGCTCACCGTGTCCAGCTCCTGGTCTTCAGCATCTTCCTGTAGTCCTGCAAGAACAAGATCAAGATTATTCGGTCTTACCTGCGAATACACCATCCAGCAGTCAGCATCTCAACCGGGCTGCAATCTGTGGAACCGAGAGAAGAAGAAACATCACTCATCTGTGAGTTCTAGCTTAAAGACTACTGGCAAACCGCTACCACAGCTGCTGCTCGAACACCGCGACCTGCAATAACGAGAAAAGGAAAAAAACAATATTAGAGAGCGCGCGCGCTTCCAAAACATCGAATTCCATCAGTCTCACCTGAATTCCATTGTGTTACGCTGCGCTTCCATATGGAGCACCACAGCGAAATCCTGCTAAGGAGACTTATTCAGGTTTGCTTCCAATATACAACAACCGCACAGCACTTTACTTACCTTAACGGTTTCCGCTGTTCAGTTTTTCACCACAGCAGCCTGTAAGAAGAAAACAGGTTAGCTTTAAAAGACAATGGCCCCACGCTTCGCGCTTTCTCTTACCTAAAACCACGCCTCTCCACCCGACACGCCAGCAGCAAAACCTTCGCACCTGAAAAGAAGGTGATAAAGACATTAAAGGAATCCCACCACAAACAGAACAAAGACTTACAATTAACAAACCTACCTGCCAATCAGCAGATTCGGGGTCACAGCAGGCCTGGGCCCAAGGAAGGCGCACTGCACCAATGAAGCAACTCGGGTAGCCCGACAACAAACGTCAAGCGCCCCTCCACAAGAAACGCAGGACGGATAGCTCACCCTACAAATAACTAAGTTGAGAAAGATCCTGTTGGAAGGGCATCGGTCAGAGGGAGGAGGAAGATTCACCCATTAGAGACAGTTATAACAAATCCTCCAGATTCATTATTCAGCACTGGGCAACTACGCATCCTGGGTTCCAGATCTCAGAGCCTTCCAGACACCTCCGGGGATATCAGGTGAGCGTAACACATATGGGACTTCTTGTAATTGAGGGAGAAGCCCAGTCTTTGAAGGGAGTGACAGGTCATACTGCAATGATCCTGGGCTTGTTCGGGTGAACGAGCCCTGATCAGCCAATCATAAAGGTAGGGGTAGCTGTGAATTCCCCCTCTCCCGAAACTTGCTGCCACTATCGCCATTAACTTGGTGAAAACCCTTGGAGCAGAGATCAGCCCGGGAGGCAGAACTCGAAACTGATAAAGAGAACCGCCAACCGCGAACCTCAGGTATTTTCTGTGCTGGAGATGGATTGCCACATGAAAATAAGCATCCTGAAGGTCCAATGATACCAACCAGTCTTGTTGTTGGAGAGCCTGAAATATCTGAGAAAGGGTAACTATCTTGAACTCGTCCTTCCTGAGGAAGGAGTTCAAGTTTCTTAAAACCAAGATGCGTCTCAATCCTCCTTCCTTCTTGGGCTACCGTTTCCAGTGCGCAAGCATCTGAAGTAATGCCCGGCCTTTCATTCAAATGCTGAGAAATGATGCATGCCCCATCCCCACCCACACCACCCTCAAAGGTCTTGTGGGTCAAGGCCTCAGAGTGATTTAGAGGTGGCTGCAGAAGCAGCTGATGGTAAAGTTGCCGCTGCTGGGGCCGATTAGGACCCCTTCCTCGTCCACCATGAGGGAATCTTGTTTGTCCGGCCTGTCCTCTTCCTCTACCAATTGAGGAACAGAAACAAAAAGAACAACCCCTCCAGGAAGATGAACCTGAATAGGGTTATTGAGGTTATCAAATGGAGGCGCTAAGGGATTTAGCAGCTGCCTTGGAGGTCTGCAGCTTCTCCAGACTCTCATCCGTCTTGATGGCGAACAACATCGAGCCGTCAAAGGGCATGTTGAGCAGTTTGGCCTGCACATCCGGTGCAAACCCTGACTTCCTCAACCATGCAAACCTGAGTAGTACGGCGCTAGCAGCCATGGAGCTGCTGATGCTGTTGGCAATATCCAATCCTGACTGGAGACATTCTCCCATTGCCTCCTTTCCATCCTTAACTCTAGGCAGGAAGCCGTCTCTTTCTTTGCCTTCTGGGATGTAATCAGCCGCCATGGCAACACAGTCCCACAGGGACTGCCTGACGTGAAAACCTTTCGTGCCCAGGCATCATCTGGGGGGATACGGGGTAAGCTGAATGCCTGGTTGATGTGGCAGCCTAAACTACCAAGCCCTCAGGGGTGGGGTGCTTGGTCAGGTAAATCTTTATTTTTTTAAAGATTTTATTGGATAAAATTATGTATACAAGGCAAAAGGAAAAAGATAACAAGATATAATGAAGATTAATACAAAGTAAGCCTAGTATACTTCTATCAAATTGTTTGAAACGCATGCTAGAGATTTTTAAATATTGGGGGAAACAAACAATAAACATCGAAACAAGACGCAAACTGGACAGAACACAAACAAGGAGGAATGATGAAAGGGGGTGAAGGGTGGGGTACAAATACATCATGCATTCCTAAACAGGATGTTGATACATGGGTTACTAGTGCAAATTTACACCGATAAAAATTAATCAAATAATTGTCATTTCAACTGAAACTTGTTTTGTGAATCAGGGGTCTTAGCATTACACTTTTCCAAACTGTGAATATTACATAAAGAATTCCACCAAAATGTATAGTGAATTTGGCTTAGGTTTTTCCAATTAGTAGTGATATTCTGGATTGCCACCATTAAACATAAATCAAACAAATATTTAGCATGTTGGTTGATTGGACAATTACATAGCGTGGAGCTGCCTAAGATGAGGAAATCAAAATGAAAATCTATAGTAAAGTGAATAATACATTTGATGGTGTTCCGCACAAAGATCCAAAATGGTTTAACATATTGGCAGTCTATAAACATAGGTTTAAAAGAACCTCGAACATGTAAGTGTTGTAAATAGCGTCACGAGAACGCTGCGTACCTGTTCGTCCGGTTGGTTTGCTTGGTGATGAGGCCAGGCTGTCAGATGATCCGAGGGGACGTGAACGATGGCGCGGGGAACCAGCCCAACACCAGCCCGAATGGAACCGGATTGGAGGTGAACCGGCTCCCAACACCACGGGTTGGCTAACCCCTGATTTGCGTGGCATCAGGACAGTGCAAGCACTGGCAGGGGGAGCCTCTGAGTAGAAGGTTCAAGGTCCACAGGAGGCAGTGTGATCTCGGCGGAAGCTGATGAAGCTCAGGAGACCAGAAGCTGAACAGTACCTCCAGGAGCGAAGACTAGGCAGCAAGAGGAGCAGGCCGGACAACGAGATGAGCACGGGAACCAGAAGGAGCAGTGGGAACTCAGAGCCGGATGGAATCAGGGAGGACTGAGCCGGACAGGCGGGAAAGGAGGACAAGGACCAGAACCAAGGTAGGCCAGCGGGAACTCAGAATCAGGGAGGAAGCAGGAGGAAGAGAGCGAGGCAGAACAGGTAGGAGGGCAGGGTGCCCCAGGCAGAACAAGGGCAGGTGAAGGTAACAGGATAACGGGAAGGCAACACAAGGCAGCGAAGACACGATCCGAACAAACCGTGTTGAGACGCGGTTTGAAAAAGGATCAGGGCTCCTTAAATAGGCCCACCAGCACCTGGGAGGCTTGCAACGCAAGCCGTGCCGTCTCCCAGGCATTGAATACCCCACAACGAGGCTTGAGCCGCATATCTCCCTGAATCGAGCATCCTGCGCACCGCGCATGCGCGGAGAGTGGACGCCCGCGCATGCGCAAAGCAGTGCGCACAGGAGACCCGGAAGCGCCCGAGACCCAGGACAACCCCGGACCCCAAAGCCGAAAGCAGGGATACAATCTCCAAGACGGGGAGCGCCGTGGCGGGTAAGGAGACCCCTGGACAGGCGGCGTGACACTATGCCCCCCCCAGAAAGACCCTGGGCCCCAGGTTTCCAGGGAAAACGAAGAAAGAATTCACGGATAAGCCGGGGAGCGTGCACATTACAGTGCGGCTCCCAGGTGCGATCACAAGCAGGATAACCCTTCCAATCGATTAAGAACTGGAGTACAGCCCGACGAATCCGTGAATCACATATTTCCTGAACCTCAAACTCAGGAACCCCCTGTACCAGAACAGAGGAGGGTCGTGGACCAGAGCGCTTAAAGACATCCTTCACATAGGGCTTCAAAAGGGAGACACGAAGTACAGGGTGTATTCTCCAAGTGAGGGGCAGCACTAATCGAAAAGCCACTGAAGACAAATGTTTGGCAATCCTGAAGGGCCCATAGAACCGGGGTGCCAACTTGGTGGGTAAATTACGAACAGGTAGGTTCTTGGAGGACAACCAGACCAGATCGCCCACCTGGAAATCGGGCTCCATGGTTCGGCCCCTATCAGCCTGCTCCTTCATGCGTTCCCGTGTCTCCGGGCCAGGTCATGCTGTTTCTGAATATCGAAGACCAATTGATCCGCAGACGGAACAGAGCCGGGCACCACAGGTGAGAAGGGAACCAGCTTGGGATGTTGTCCGGCTGAACAAAAAAAAGGACTGATGCCGGTGGCAGCATGGGCCGCATTATTGTAGGAAACTTCCGCCAGATCCAGGTACCTTAGCCAGTTTGACTGAGTGGCATTGGTATAGCAACGTAAGTATTGCTCCAGGGTTTGATTTGTCCTTTCGGTCTGACCATTGGTGTGCGGGTGATAGCCTGAGCTCAAGGCTCTGTGGATACCTAGATGATTACACAACTGATGCCAGAAAGAAGAAAGAAATTGTGAACCACGATCAGAGATGATCTTCTCTGGGAGTCCATGTAATCGATAAATGTTGTGTAGAAATGCCAAAGCCATCTGGAAGGAAGTTGGGATCTTCATGAAAGGAATGAAGTGTGCGTATTAAGTGAAACAATCCACGACCACCATGACACAAGTGTGACCCTCAGAGGGTGGAAGCTCAACAATGAAGTCAGTGGCGATAGTATGCCAAGGGTAGGGTGGTGTTTCAGTAGGCTTAAGTAGCCCCAAAGGCTTTCTTCTGGGCGTCTTCGTCTGAGCACAGATTGGACAACTTTCCACATACGATCTTACTTCTTTGGCCCATCCAGGCCACCAGAATTGTCTGGCGATCAACTCCTGGGTAGCCTTGATACCTCGATGACCAGCTACTTGAGAATCGTGAAAACCATGTAGAATGTCCAAGCGAAGGGCAGTCGTTGGTATGTATAACCGGTTCAGGAAGAACAAAAAACCGTTGCGTTCGCAGATCTGGGGTCTCTTCAGCAGATTGACACGTTCCGGATCCCTCAAGGTCTCTTGAATGATCTTCTGGAGATGCGGAGCTAAGGTCAGTAGAAAGTGTTTGGGAGATATCATAGGCGTGTTCAAACCGACTCCCACTTCTTCCTTTTCCAAGGATCGAGATAAGGCATCAGCCTTCTGGTTCTGGGAGCTAGGAATGTATGTGATATTGAAGTCATAGTGTGAGAAGAAGAAGGCCCATCGGGCTTGGCGAGCAGTGCGACACTGCAATGATCGTAGGAACTGCAAGTTGCGATGGTCAGTACGAACTTCTACAGGGAAACAACCACCAAGTAAGTGATGCCTCCACTCTTCGAACGCCGTCTTGATGGCCAAAAGTTCTTTTTCAATGACTGCGTAGTTCAGCTCACTGGAGGTGAGTTTCAGTGAGTAATAGGCCACAGGGTGTTTGTCGCCGGACGTAGGATGCTTTTGCAGGAGGACCGCGCCAACAGCGAAGTCAGAGGCATCTGCTTCGATGACATATGGCATCTCATCGTTAGGATGACGCAAAACAGGAGCTGTACTAAACGCTGTCTTTAAGCACTCAAAAGCTGTTGATGCCTCTTGATCCCAAAGGAAAGGTATCTTAACACTGGTCAGACGTGTCAATGGGGCCGTGACCTGTGAAAACTGTGGGATAAAACGCCGATAAAAGTTGGCAAACCCCAAAAACCGCTGAAGGGACTTCAAATCATGTGGTTGTTTCCAGTTCTGAATAGCCGTCACTTTGCCCGAATCCATGTGTATACCTGCATTGCTGATTACGTATCCCAGGAACGCCATGCTATTCCGATGAAACAAACACTTTTCGGCTTTGGCGTACAGGTGATTACGTGACAATCGCAGAAGTACTTCACGGACATGCGAGACATGTTCCTTCAGATTGTCCGAGAAGATCAGGATGTCGTCCAGGTAAACCCAGACCGAGATTCCAACCAGGTCGCCAAAGACATTGTCCATAAACCGTTGGAAGACGGCTGGGGCATTACACAACCAGAAGGGCATTACCCTGTATTCGTAGTGCCCAAAGGGTGTCTTAAATGCTGTCTTCCACTCGTCACCCTCTTTGATTCTAACCAGGTGGTAGGCACCCCGGAGATCCAACTTAGTGAAGATATTGGCAGAACGTAAGGACTCTATGATGTTCCGAATCAAAGGTAATGGGTACCTGTCCTTGAGTGTTATGTCATTCATTTGGCGGTAATCGATACAGGGCCGCAGGGTCCCCTCCTTCTTCTTGACAAAGAACAGCGGGAAACCGGCAGAGGGTTTGGAAGGTACGATGTAACCCTTCTTAGAACAATCATCCAGATAATCCCGGAGTACCTGTTTTTCAGACTGAGTTAGAGAGTATAACTTCCCATGAGGAATCACAGCACCAGGAATCAGGTCTATGGAACAGTCAAATGTCCTGTGAGGAGGAAGAGGTATTTCTCCTGGCTCAGAAAACACCGTACAAAAGTCGGCATAAACATTCGGAATCGAGGACAGGGAACATAAAGCAGACGAGTCCCCTCCCGGGACAAACTTCAAAGTGTGGAACTCCCAATTGATTGCAGGATTGTGTCACAAAAGCCAAGGCAGTCCCAAAACCACTGGATACGAAGGTGACTTGATGACGTCGAGGGCTATCCTTTCTTCATGCCCCTTGATCTGTAATAGCATGCCGACTGTATGCAACCGGATGGGACCGGAAGCCAAAGGTGTACCATGGATGACCTCTACCGGTATAGCAGTTCTTCTGGTAAGTAAAGGCATACCAATGTTGATGGCGAATGCCTCATCAAGATAGTTTTCGGAGGCCCTGCAATCTAAAAGACCATGGACATTAACCGTTTTATCAAGCCACTTTAAAGTGATCTCAAGAATCATCAAGACGGCAGGGTGCATTGGGGGCAGTTGTAACCCAGGGCTGGAAAGGTCTGAAAGCAAGAAAGGACCTGTCGTAGCCTTTCCCTTAGACGACAGGTCTTCTAGTTTCCCCCTTTCTTGATAGGACACAGAGGGCAGGTTCCCAGAAAATGACCAGCACCTCCGCAGTACAAACACAGTCGCTGACTTCTCCTGCGCTTCTTCTCCTCTTCCGATAAAGGGCCCCTTATAGCTCCCAGTTGCATTGGTTCCTGGGTAGAATCCGAAGGTGCTGACATCCCAGTAGGTAGAGTTAGTGGTCTGGGGTTTCCCTTCTCAAACCGTCGTCTCTCTCCTTTTCTCTCGGCCAACCTCTGGTCAATTCTCAAAACTTGATCAATAAGTTTCTGTAGATCGTCAGGTTCAGGAATGTGTAACAATTCATCCTTGTATTCCTCTCTTAATCCCCGGCGAAACAAGGTCTTTTGTGTTACCTCTGGCCATAAGGAGTCAGTTGCTAATTGACGGAAACGGCTGATGTAAGAGATGATGTCAGTATTGGCTTGTTGTAGGTCCATCAATTGGTTCTGTGCTGCTGAAGCCAGATTGGGGGATTGAAACACATCCAAGAATGCCTTCTCGAAGGCTACAAAATCATTCAGGATTGGGTTATTGGTAACGACCAAAGGAGTTGCCCAGGCCAGCGCGTTTCCAGACAAGTTGCCCAATATGTATCCGATCTTGGCCTTGTCATTGGTGAAATGAGTTGAACGGAAGAGAAAGTGTATGCGGCAATGATTACAGAATTCACCCACGCGGCGGGGATCTCCATCGAACTTGATGGGAGCAGTGTGAGCCATGGGACCTTCAGGCTGTGGAATGGCATCAACATTCTCTGTCACCATTTGGCGCAAGGTTACATTCTCCTGACGGAGTGCCGCCATCTCAGCATGAAGCGCTTGAAGCTCATTACGTAGACCCGGATCCTCTTCCATCGTAGAGTCCGAGGTTTCAGAAGACAGGCGTCTCAATCTGTTGTAAATGGCGTCAGGAGAACGCTGCGTACCTGTTCGTCCGGTTGGGTTGCTTGGTGATGAGGCCAGGCTGTCAGATGATCCGTGGGGATGTGAACGATGGCGCGGGGAACCAGCCCAACACCAGCCCGAATGGAACCGGATTGGAGGTGAACCGGCTCCCAACGCCACGGGTTGGCTCACCCCTGATTTGCGTGGCGTCCGGACAGTGCAAGCACTGGCAGGGGGAGCCTCTGAGTAGAAGGTTCAAGGTCCACAGTAGGCAGTGTGATCTCGGCGGAAGCTGATGAAGATCAGGAAACCAGAAGCTGAACAGTACCTCCAGGAGCGAAGACTAGGCAGCAAGAGGAGCAGGCCGGACAACAAGATGAGCACGGGAACCAGAAGGAGCAGTGGGAACTCAGAGCCAGATGGAATCAGGGAGGACTGAGCCGGACAGGCGGGAAAGGAGGACAAGGACCAGAACCAAGGTAGGCCAGCGGGAACTCAGAATCAGGGAGTTAGCAGGAGGAAGGGAGCGAGGCAGAACAGGTAGGAGGGCAGGGTGCCCCAGGCAGAACAAGGGCAGGTGAAGGTAGCAGGATAACGGGAAGGCAACACAAGGCAGCGAAGACACGATCCGAACAAACCGTGTTGAGACGCGGTTTGAAAAAGGATCAGGGCTCCTTAAATAGGCCCACCAGCACCTGGGAGGCTTGCAACGCAAGCCGTGCCGTCTCCCAGGCATTGAACACCCCACAACGAGGCTTGAGCCCCATATCTCCCTGAATCGAGCATCCTGCGCACCGGGCATTCGCGGAGAGCGGACGCCCGCGCATGCGCAAAGCAGTGCGCACAGGAGACCCGGAAGCGCCCGAGACCCAGGACAACCCCGGACCTCGAAGCCGAAAGTGGGGATACAATCTCCAAGACGGGGAGCGCCGGCAGTTGTCATTGTGTAATAGACCACATTTGAAAAGGGATACACGGGTGATGAAGGCTCTATGGTGGAAAAGAACAGGGTTTGGATAAGGCTGGCAGAGGTGGTAATTTTAGAAATTCTTTGCAATTGGGGTGGGGTGGCAGCAGAACTCATGGTCCAACATTACGCAATCTTCTCTCCAGTCATTATGAAGACATTCAATCCTCAGGATAGATGCAGAATTAAGTACAATGTTGTAGTAGATAGAGGCTGTCATATTAGAGTTGAGCATATGAAGGAGTCTTAGCGCTTCAGGATTATTAGAATTACACAGCAGTGTTTCTGAGTGTTCTACTATTGCAGCAATAATTATAAGAAATTGCATAGGGGAAGAGCGAGGCACATGAAAATGGACAATAAATTAATCGAAAGTGATGGGGACACCACATTTAAATAGTTGGTTACAAAATCGAATGCCCTTACAGAGCCACGGCATGCAGAAAATTGATTTACCTCTAATTGTAATCAAGGGGTTATGCCAAATGAAAGGGGATATAAAGGAGGATTGCTTAGCTATAGAAGGAAACAAATGTTTTAAGGGACAGGATGGATTTACGGAGACAGGAGTTTTGGGTAAATTTATTTTTCCCTTTAATTATGTAAAGGTCTGTGAGGGGCATTGGGGAAGCCATAGCTCTCTCCAGGCAGACCCAGTTAGGCACCTGAAATGATATATCCTGCACAAACCACCACTGTGTTTGCTTAACAGTAAAGGCTAGATGATTTTTTTTTTTTTTAATCAGGGAAACCTACCCCTCCTTGAGAACATGTTTTTTTGAGCTTACTCAGCGAGATTCTATGTTTCTTTCTCCCCCATACGAATTTTATGAGACAGGGATCTATAGATTTAAAGAAGGAAGGAGAAAGGGGAATAGGCAGCATATAGAGGAGGTAGAGAATTATAAGAGAGATAATCATCTTGATCGATTCTAGTCTACCCCACCAGGAGAACTATAGGGGGGACCAAGAAGATATTAATTTTTTGACTCTGGCTAATGTACTATCAGAGTTATGTTTACGAATACCATTGATGGAGGGAGATATGTGGATTCCAAGATATTTGAATCTCAAGGGACACCATTTCATGCCTAGAGTATGAGTGTGAAGCGGGGTGCAATGCAGGTTAAGTGGAAGAATCTCAGATTTATCAGTGTTAAGTTTGTATCCTGACGCATCTGAAAAGGATAACATTAAGTAGGTGTTGGACTCCCAATTGTTTTTTTTTTAAAGAATACAAGTACATCGTCGGCATAAGCTGCAGTTTTAAAAGGAATTCCCT
The DNA here is from genome assembly GCF_040938575.1 of Ambystoma mexicanum. NCBI lineage: Eukaryota > Metazoa > Chordata > Amphibia > Caudata > Ambystomatidae > Ambystoma > Ambystoma mexicanum. The sequence goes on along the minus strand of NC_090926.1, from coordinate 915,407,021 downwards.
GAATAGAATCATTTTGTCTTATAGCTTCAAGAAAGGGTTCTAAAGCGAGGATAAACAGGATAGGGGATAGAGGACAATCCTGACGTGTTCCTCTGAATAGGGGAAAAAAAATAGGATATTTGTCCATTTACAAAGATTGCAGTCTTGGGGTTGGAATATAGGACTTTAATCATAGAAAGAAAAGGGGGGGCCACAATCATGCACATGAGCGCTTGGAAGTTCGATTCAACTCTATCCAAATCTTTTTCAGCATCTAGAGCTATTGCATCAAAGGGGTCATTTGATTTGTTTAACCGTTTAAGTGCCATGGGTATTTCTCCCCAGTGCCAGGGCCTTTTTTGGTGATTTCGGTATGTGGCCATTCAATGGCTTGTAACTTTTTTGTTACATGAGATATCTCGGCCAAATTTGGCTCTTTTTTTCCCACATGTAGGCGGTCGTAACGCCACCCAGGAATCCCAGGTTGCTGTAGGGGGGTGAGAGAAAATAAGCAAAAAGGGCGAAAATGTTGGGTTTTTTTTTCAAAAAATGCCAATAAAATGATGTACAAAGAAGCCTGTGGTTTTTTCCTTGTAAGAGCTAGGAACAAATGGTTTGCTGTGCTGAGTTCCCCAATTACCTGGCTTTCAAGAACAGGTTGAGTGGAAGTGGAAAGAAATTATTTTGATGTGGTTATCAACCGTTTTGTGAGAGGTAGGCGATTTTGGCCATTTTTGCCAATTGGACATGCATGGACGGAATGGAAGAAAAGGGCAGGAAAGCCCAATTGGAGGACAGAAAGGCATATATTTCTGAAAAGTCGTCAAAATTCCAAGTTTAGGAAGGGGTGATTTGCGTAGGTCAGGCAACAACTAGGTAGGGAAAACTGCCATCGATTGGGGAAAAGCGGGAAAATGACTGAAAAAAAAGGTATGTGTTGGACATGGTTGGCTTGGTACGGCAATGGCTTCTATGAATTTTGAGAAAAGCAATGCTCCGCTACATTCCCCCGACTCTTGCAGTTTGGAGAGCACACATTTTTTGTAGTATTTTACAAAACAAGCAATACCACAAGCCAAACGCTGAGCCATGGTACACAGGAGTTTTACGCTCACGGCCTGACCAGACGCACTTAGCATGTGTAAATCAGGAAAACCAATGTGGTGAGGAACGGCAAGCATACATTTTTTGAAAGAGCACATGAAGATCTTTTCAAGGGTAGGTGACTTGTGCAGGTTACAAAAGTGTATGGTGGCTAAAGCAGCGACTAAATGTAGGTCACATTTGGGAAATGAAAGGGTTGTGAGACAAAGGGCACCAGCAAATGGGTGAAAACGTTATAAAAACCACACAAACAACACTTGGCCTACCGTCCCGCGTTCCCACAGGTGTCCCGATGAAAACGGTACCTCACATTTGTGGGTGCACCTACCTGGCCGCCAAGGGGAAAGCCTAAAACACAAGTAACCCCAAGTCTGTTTTCAGAGCGGAATCTCAGACAGAACCCATTGCATTTTCCAAAAGAGGACACCCCTGGGAATCCACAGAGGTCTGCCTTGCGCAAATTGCCCCAGTTTTTATTAGCTACAATCCCCGACAAAGTGTGATATTTGGTGGGGAAAAAACACAATGTTCACTTTGTCTGGGGTTCTGGGTAATAAATTCTGGGCCGCTTCGCGCAAGTCAGACCTCGGCGCCGATCTGTGACCAGCAATGCCTCATATGTGGTGTCCTTGGAAAGGGGAGACCCTCCCCTTTTTTTTGCCAAATCCCTGGTGGTCTAGTGGGCTCCAGGGCTCCAAATCCCCTCCCCTTTTTGTTTTTTCCCCCTTTTCCCCCCTGGGGGCAGTGATCATCTGCCCCCAGGGTCTCTGCCGCTGTGGCCCCATGCCTTGGGGCCACAGGGGCCGCTTACCTAGTAAGCAGCCCCACCCTCCCCCTGCGTCACAAACGGATCTGTATTGATCCGGTGGCATTGCTGCCCGCGGATCGCGCGCCCTGCGCCCGATCCGCGAGCAGCAATGCCACACAATGGGCATCGTTGTAAAGGGGAGAATCTCCCCTTTCCAACGATACCTGCCTAGATCTCCGGCTTAAAATACAGCCAGAGATCGAGGCGGACAAAGAAGGTCTCTTACCTTCCGTTGTCCCCGCAGCAGCCAAAAATGGCTGCTGCGGGGAATTTACTTTCAGTTTCACGCCGACGTGAGTTACGTCGGCGTGAAACTGAAAGGTAACTGAAGGTAATCCAGCCCCCTGGCAGTGAGGGGGGACCTCCCCCTCACATAGCCCGGGGGTTGGATTACAGTTTTGTGCGATCCCTGCTTTGCAGGGATCGCTCAAAACAAGGTGCCGAAAAGGACAAGCTATCTCGTCCTTGGCACTGCGTGTGCACTGTCAAGGACGAGATACCTCGCCCTTGGCACTTAAAGGGTTAAGGTGTCAATAACATCCAAGATCAGCCTTATATGGGATGAGGAAATTAACTTTTACATAACCTACTTCGTCTTATTTGAGGATTCGGTAGGAAAGGGAGAATTTTATTGCCGAGAATTGATTTTACAGTCCGTATTAATAAGGGAAATTGGACAATAGATTTGGGGGAGTTTTGGATCTTTATAAGGTTTAGGGAATACTATTAGCATAGCTTCTAAGAAAGAACCTTGGCCGTGTTATTTAAAACGAAATGAGAAAAAAAAAGATTACTTATGTTAGGGACTAATAGACCGGAGAAGTGGGCATAGAAATCGATGGGAAAGCCATTCAGTCCTGGGGCTTTGCCTTTTTTGAGGTTTTTAATAGCTAAGTGTATTTCAGGTGTAATAGGATCCTTAAGGGAGGAGAGGTCAATTTGAGGACAGAGTCACAAGGTATATTATATAGGAAGTCCTGATTAGCAGGATTATTATGGGGGGCTTCAGAAGTATATAAATTAGAGTAGGATTCTTTAAAGATTTGCACAATTTCTTTGTCACATATTTTTCTATTTCCCAATTGATCTTTAATCACAACAATTCTAGATTTATCCTTCTCAAGTTTAAGGTAAGAAGCCAAGGTTTTACTAGTTTTATTGGGAAATTGGTATATTTTGGCTTTATATTTAAGCAGATTGGAACACGAGTATTGTGTTATAAGCTTATTATATTGGAATATAAGTTTCATGTCTCTAAGGGTAGCGGATGAGTTAGTGTGGGCAAATTGAGTTTCTAAGGGTTTAAGCCATTTCAGAATGGATTCAGATTCTGCTTTAAGGTTTTTCTTTTTGTTTGATACATAGGAGATAGTATGTCCTCTAAAGGACCGCTTTGTAACAGTCCCAATTATTGGGGATAGACGTATCTTGATCTTTATTCTCAGAGAAAAAATTATTATGATGTTCTGTGATAAACAGAGTAAAAGATGCATCATTTAATAGGCTAGTGTTAAACCTCCATCTGCAAGAGGTGAGAGGTTATAGGGGTAGCAATTTTGATATGCACTGGAGCGTGATCAGATATTGTGATGGATTCTATCTGGGCATCAAAAAGAAGACCAACCACAGAATTAGGGATACAAATGTAATCAAGCTGTGACAGGGAGTTATGGGGTGTAGAGTAAAAGGTAAACTCTGAATCCGTGGGATGTAGGATCCGCCACGCATCACTGAGGCCAGTTTCAGAGATAAAATGTATACATTGTGTATGGGATGTAGTGTTAGTATACCACACATCAGATTTCCTATCCGTAAAAGTATCTATAACTTGATTACAGTCTCCACATACAATCAAATTGAGGGGGTTACTGCGTAATATATGATTTCAAGGTTGTTTCCAGAAGCAGGGATCTGCAGATGTAGGACCATAAACATTTAGAATTGTATAGATCATAGATTCTATTGATATATTAATGATAAGCCATCTTCCCAACTGATCAGATTCCGTAGATATAAATTTACATTTAAGGGATTTGTTAATGAGTGTAGTGACACTATTCTTTTTCCCGTCAGCAGCACTTGAAAAGACCTGGCCCACCCAAAGTCGCTTGGGTTTTGCTGCTTCATCAACAGAAAGGTGTGACTCTTGTATACAGGCTATAGAGGGCTTTAATCTATTGAGGTGTGAGAGCACCTTTTGTCTTTTAATGGGATTATGTAATCCCTTAACATTCAATGATACAACCTGTACCCCAATGCTACATCAATGAAAAGTAACATTTCCACTTAGATGGTACTGTGTCACTATCTTCCAAAAACGATGCCCTGCCTATAAAGCATGTATAATTACTATACACATTATTTTAATGGTTGTTTCCAATGGCCGAATTCCATTTCTGTACACATCTTACAATGGTTCAAGGCATAAATTAGTTTTCAAAAATTGATTAGCAGATTTTGCTAATTAAAATTTATTTGAATAGCAAATTAACTTATTTGATTAGCAATTTTGTACTAATATTAATGTCACCAGAATTAGATGTACCCCAAGATATAGAATTTGGAAGAATGCAGAAATGTTTTCTATGTACCTCTGAAGTTTAACATCAGTGCAATGTCTTTAAAATGTAAAAAGGTTCGCTGCATGAATGGCCAAACAAATAAAGCTCTAAAAACCAAGGCATAAAATAAGCGGTCTCGCATCGCAATTTGCGATACGATACTGCTTTTTTGCTGTGTATTTACACAATCATGTCGCACTAACTGCGAGATGATTTCCACAGCTAAAGCTAATAAAAAAATGGTTGGCTAATAAAAAAAAAGAAATGTGCGTTAAGTCTGCCTCTGTGCACAGCGTGCACTGCAGGTGAGGCAGAAGCACCCGGGATGGGCTAAAAACATTGTATCAATATTAGCCCAGCCCGGATGCGGCGTCATTACGTCGTGAGAGGAGGATCTCAGCCCTCCTCTCACACTCTGGCTTTCGATGAAGAGGTAAGGTGGAGAGGTGATAGGGGAGGTATGGGTGGGGGAGCCGGGCCCTTTTGAGGCAAATCTTTTCGGTGCTGCTGGGCCAGGGTGTAAGTTGCTGACAATAATATTTCTCCCAGCCACTGTCAAACACCCAGCACCCGACGTAATTATGCAGCCTGCTGCTCGTAGAAGAGGCCTTCTACGAGCAGCAGGCTGCGTTATTACTGCAGATGCTGGTGTTAGCAAGTGGCTGAGAATAATATTTCTCCAGCCCGAACGGGTGGGAGAAATATTATTGCCAGCCACTGTCTAACACCCAGCACCCGCTGTAATAACGATGCCTGCTGCCTACGAGCAGCAGGCTGCGTTATTACAGCGGGTGCTGGGTGTTAGACAGTAGCTGGCAATAATATTTCTCCCTCCTGTTCGAGCGGGAGAAATATTATTCTCAGCCACTCCATACTTGCCAACATTATGTGACCAATGTAGGATTATCATTTCTGAAGTTTCAAAAATAATAATTCCCATAACAATGACATCACAGGATAATACAAAACATACATTGTTGGCACCACTGAAGCATACCAAAGTTCAGCTCTTTTTATCCGAGTACCATCATGCCAATGCCATACGGCAACGTCATTTCCAAAGTAATGCAATTAATGAAACATGGTCATGCCACTTTCAACAGTGGCAAGCTAGGCACAGAAAGCCCAGACTAGAGTAAGTTTCCCCGGATAACAGCATTGTAATGCCAATTTGTACATCATTATGTTTATAAAATGGCAATGGCAGCAACTGCTAGTTGGCCACCAGTTCGGAGTACACAACAGCTCTCTTCACTGGCTGTACATGCACAGGCACCGAGCATGCACCAGAAGGGGCCACCAAGATGAAGGGGCAAATTAAGCACATGCCTAGTAGGCAAGCCAGCAGGGCCTAGTATTCTACACGGGGTGCAACCTCTATAGCAGGGGCCTGCAACCTGGGGCTATCCACATGTTTCGGACTACAACTCCAATGATCACTCAGCATTGATAATGCAAGTTAGGATCGATGGGTGTTGCAGTCCAAAACATCTTGAGAGCCAAAGGTTGCAGACCCCTGCTCTATAGCTTCCATTTAAGGCCACTGGTCAGACATGCTCATGTTTTCTCCAGCCCAAGTCTCCTGCTGGCGGAGACTGAGCTTTAGTGACACTTGCACAGGCATAGGTGACGGGCTCGCCAATATTGGAGGACTTGGTGCTGAGAGATGACTTTGCACATTAGTGAGCTTTACACGCTGTGCTGTTGTGAAATTGATAAAGCAGTTGAGAATAAAAATCTACTGTGAACAAGAAGTCTGTGCCACAAGTGAGCCTTAGTACGTTGATGTAACCTAATACACAACCCATCAAACAGCACAATATGGAAAGATGTTCAAATGTTAAAAATGTATAATTCTGAATGGTAACTTAGCACCAAATTCAATGACCTAACTTTACAGAAGGTATAAATTACACAGAGCTGGTAGGCGGCGTTTGCCACTGCTCTGTAGCAGCAGCCCAGGCAGTTACATATTTATTGCAAGTTGAACACTGAATGACATGGTGACTGATACCCCCCTTGGTCTGAGAGGCAGATGCTGTGTGATGGTGTTACACTCTGCCACTTGCCTTCACTGGTGGTTACCTAAGGGTTGTCCCGGCAAGAGTGCAGGACAGAGTCAAGTAGCGCTCAGGTGAGGTCAGTGGATTGGTCTGAGCCCAATCAAAGTAATCACCTACCAGCCCACTGTACAGACTAATGTGTTGCATGCTTTATCCTGGAACTTGCCTTAGAGTCACATTAGTTACTTGCCACTTTAAAAAGCAGTACAATCTGTCACCACTGAAATCTGTAGTCTGGTAGGACTGCTTAAAAAGCAGTAGCCTACTGCCTAAATCTGTAGGGTTGGCAAGTGTGCCACTCTACACCCAGCACCCACAGTAAGCAGCATCAGTCCTGGGTGAAGATGTGTGCTCCCCGGACCCTCCACTGCTGATGGTGGAAACAGTGGGGCACGGTCGGACTGAGGCATACAGTTGTCTCGGGCACCAACGAAAAGGGCTCCAAAGTTGCAAACCAATGGAATTAATTCCTGTGACGCTGTATGAATAACCCAAGGGGGACGTTTTTGATCAAATGTGATGCAAATTGTACAAGAATATTCAGCAACACTGGTCAAAACAATTAGTCACATAATTTAGTCCAGTAACTCATCAAACAGGCCCACATTGGCAAAAAAGATGGCCCACTTTGACCCAGAAAATGGGCCCACACAAGCATTTTGCATTTTTGGTTAAGCCACGGGCCTTTTGCCCTAGAGCCAGTCCGAGCTGCCTGCAGTGGTGCATGGAGGTTAGCTGCCTAATTGATCAGGAGACAGGCAGCCAGAGCCAGTAGGAAGCTTTACACTGGCCATAACCTTAATGTGAGCACTGCAAAGCACTTATAAGCCCCAGAACAAAAATGGTTCACTCTATAGCGGGTGCTGAGGGGCCATGTCGATTCTCGAGGCACCCCCAGAGTGAGTGTGCATTGTTGTGGGTAGGTAATGAGTTGCTTTTTGCTTATCTTGTAGGAATTGGTCTGCAGTGTAGAGGAAGATTAGGCGGAGAGGACCTGTGACTTGATAACAACGGGCATGAGAGGTAAGCAAAGTCTAGCCCAACTTTTTATTCTAAACATAACGGGAGACCATTTAGCATTAAAGCTGTCAAGAGTCCCACAATGTGTAAGTTAGATACCTTAGTTCATCCATGAGATCAAACATGGTTTTGCATTCTGAGATGTGTAGTCTTCGGTTTGGGTGGTGCAAATACTCCAAGGGGGTTGCTTTGGGTGTACCTTGCAAATAAACTAGACCATTGTGGTTCTTGTTTAGTCCAAAACAAATGTGTACCAATTACAGCTTGGAGGTTTGTGGCAGGTAAGTTAAATTGCTGGCAATTCTGGCTTCACTGCTTAACCAAAGCATGTGATCCTAGGCAAATCATTTGACCCACCAAGTGCTGGCAAGAACAGAAATTTGAATGTTCTCCATAGGCAATGTCAGTGGCCTCAGCCCTACAGATAAGGGGTGTATCAGCCCCTTTTACTCCCTTAAAGGCAAATACACCCAACAAAAAATGTGTGCCCCTGCTTTCACCCACACAGTTCCATGTAGATTATGGTTGGACCAGTAGTACCACAGGAAGAAACTAGGGTTATATATGTAACTTGATATCATAAAATAAAAATTGAACATGCACACTATTGAGTCTTTAATTGATGTATTGTTAACAATATGAAGGACACAGCACTGTGCTGCAACACTGACTGCATGACTCAGCCACACATCCTTGAACTGAAAAATGTTTTTAGAGCTTTATTTGTTTGGCCATTCATGCAGCGAAACTTTAAATTTTACAGACATTGCACTGATGTTAAACTTCAGAGGTACATAGAAATAATTTCTGCATTCTTGCAAATTCTATATCTTGGGGTACAACTAATTCTGGTGACATTAATATTAGTACAAAATTGCTAATCAAATAAGGTCATTTTCTATTCAAATAAATTTTAATTAGCAAAATCTGCTAATCAATTTTTGAAAACTAATTTATGCCTTGAAAAACTTTCAGCCGGGCCCTTCTGAGGCAAATCTTTTCGGTGCTGCTGCGCCTGGGTGTAAGTTGCTGACAATAATATTTCTCCCGCCCGTTCGGGCGGGAGAATCATTATTCTCAGCCACTTGCTAACACCCAGCACCCGCCGTAATAACACAGCCTGCTGCTCGTAGAAGGCCTCTTCTTCGGGCAGCAGGCTGCGTTATTACGGCGGGTGCTGATGTTAGCAAGTGACTGAGAATAATATTTCTCCCACCCGAATGGGCGGGAGAAATATTATTCTCAGCCACTGTCAAACACCCAGCACCCGACGTAATAATGCAGCCTGCTGCTCGTAGAAGAGTTCTTCTATGAGCAGCAGGCTGCGTTCTTACGGCGGGTGCTGGGTGTTTGACAGTGGCTGAGAATAAGTTATTACGGCGGGTGCTGATGTTAGCAAGTGACTGAGAATAATATTTCTCCCACCCGAATGGGCGGGAGAAATATTATTCTCAGCCACTGTCAAACACCCAGCACCCGCCGTAAGAACGCAGCCTGCTGCTCGTAGAAGAGGCCTTCTTCCGAGCAGCAGGCTGCGTTCTTACGGCGGGTGTGGGTGTTTGACAGTGGCTGAGAATAATATTTCTCCCACCCATTCGGGTGGGAGAAATATTATTCTCAGTCACTTGCTAACATCAGCACCCACCATAATAACGCAGCCTGCTGCTCGTAGAAGAGGCCTTCTACAAGCAGCAGGCTGCGTTATTACGGCGGGTGCTGGGTGTTAGCAAGTGACTGAGAATAATATTTCTCCCACCCGAATGGGCGGGAGAAATATTATTCTCAGCCACTGTCAAACACCCAGCACCCGACGTAATAATGCAGCCTGCTGCTCGTAGAAGAGTTCTTCTATGAGCAGCAGGCTGCGTTCTTACGGCGGGTGCTGGGTGTTTGACAGTGGCTGAGAATAAGTTATTATGGCGGGTGCTGATGTTAGCAAGTGACTGAGAATAATATTTCTCCCACCCGAATGGGCGGGAGAAATATTATTCTCAGCCACTGTCAAACACCCAGCACCCGCCGTAAGAACGCAGCCTGCTGCTCGTAGAAGAGGCCTTCTTCCGAGCAGCAGGCTGCGTTCTTACGGCGGGTGTGGGTGTTTGACAGTGGCTGAGAATAATATTTCTCCCACCCATTCGGGTGGGAGAAATATTATTCTCAGTCACTTGCTAACATCAGCACCCACCATAATAACGCAGCCTGCTGCTCGTAGAAGAGGCCTTCTACAAGCAGCAGGCTGCGTTATTACGGCGGGTGCTGGGTGTTAGCAAGTGACTGAGAATAATATTTCTCCCACCCGAATGGGCGGGAGAAATATTATTCTCAGCCACTGTCAAACACCCAGCACCCGACGTAATAATGCAGCCTGCTGCTCGTAGAAGAGTTCTTCTATGAGCAGCAGGCTGCGTTCTTACGGCGGGTGCTGGGTGTTTGACAGTGGCTGAGAATAAGTTATTACGGCGGGTGCTGATGTTAGCAAGTGACTGAGAATAATATTTCTCCCACCCGAATGGGCGGGAGAAATATTATTCTCAGCCACTGTCAAACACCCAGCACCCGCCGTAAGAACGCAGCCTGCTGCTCGTAGAAGAGGCCTTCTTCCGAGCAGCAGGCTGCGTTCTTACGGCGGGTGCTGGGTGTTAGCAAGTGGCTGAGAATAATATTTCTCCCGCCTGAACGGGAGAAATATTATTGTCAGCAACTTACACCCAGGCGCAGCAGCACCGAAAAGATTTGCCTCAAAAGGGCCTGGCTCCCCCACCCAAACCTCCCCTAGCACCTCTACACCTTAATTCTTCATCGGAAGCGAGTGTGTGAGAAGAGGGCTGAGATCCTCCTCTCACGACGTAATGACGCCGCATCCGGGCTGGGCTAATAACATTTGTACAATGTTTTTAGCCCAGCCCGGGTGCTTCTGCCTCGCCTGCAGTGCATGCTGTGCACAGAGGCAGACTTAAAGCACAATCTTTTTTTATTAGCTGTAGCTGTGGAAATCATCTCGCAGTTAGTGCGACATGATTGTGTAAATACACATCAAAAAAGCAGTATCGTATCGCAAATTGCGATTCGATACCGCTTATTTTATGCCTTGATGTTACATGCACCCTGGAATCTAGGCACTGGCCACAACCACCACACATTGCACTTAAATTCCCAATTCAAATGCCATCTGCAGACATCAAAGTAGACCGCCAACCCTATTTTTCAACAATGCCAATATAGCCATATTGTCATGACCACTGTGAGGGTGCACAAGTTGTGCCACAAGCAGCCTCCCACCAGAACCCTGAGGGCCTTAAAACCACTGCAAAATGGCTCCTGGAGCCAGTCCTGGCGCCTTTGGCACCAGGCTCATATGTAGGAAGGAAGGGCTGTTCAAACTAGGTCCCATTTATGTACATGGGCCTTTAAATCCAGCATGGAAGCACCCACACAGTCCAGTTCTAAGAACTAAGCCATGCGGTCTAGTGATTTTGGTGTGGCAGGCCTGGAACTACTTTCCCTGGTACAACTTTACCTGGGCTATATAAACCACACCATGACTGCGGAACACGCTTCGTGCTATTCTACAACCCATAGTGTGACGCTCACCGTGTCCAGCTCCTGCTCTTCATCATCTTCCTGTAATCCTGCAAGAACAAGATTATTCTGTCGTACCTGAGAAAACACCATACAACACTCAGCATCTCAACCGGGCTGCAATCTGTGGAAACCGAGAGAAGAAGAAACATCACTCACCTGTGAGTACTAGCTTAAGGACTTCCGGCAAAACCGCTACCACAGCTGCTGTTCGAACACTGCGACCTGTAAAAACGAGAAAGAGAAAATCAATATTAGAACGCGTGCTTCCAAAACACGAATTCCATCAGTCTGACCTGAATTCCGTCGCGCTACGCCACGCTTCCATTCGGAGCACCACAGCAACATCTGCAAAGAAAGAGACATATTCAGGTGCACTTTCAATATTAAACAACCACACAGCGCTGTACTTACCTTAACGGATTCCGGGGGCCTGTTTTTCATTGCGCTCTCATCCACTCGCAGCACCACAGCGGCCTGTGAGGAGAAGAAGAAAACACAGGTTAGCTTTAAAAGACAATAAAGGCGCTACGCTTGGTACTTTCTCTTACCTAGAAAACGTGCCTCTCCATCTGGAACGCCAACATCAAGACCTTTGCACCTGAAAAGAAGGAAATAAAGACATTAACCAATTCCTACCATAAACAGAACAAAGACTTACAATTAACAAACCTACCTGCCTACCAGCAGATTCGGGGTCACAGCAGGTCTGGGCCCCAGGAAGGCGTACTGCACCAGTGAAGCAACCCGGGCAGTTCGCTAACAAACGTCAAGTGCCCCTTCACAAGAAACACAGGACGGATAGCTCACCCTACAAATAACTAAGGTGAGAAAAGAACCCAGTGGGAAGGGAATCGGTCAAAGGGAGGTGGGAGATTCACCCATTAGAGACAGTTATCACAAATCCTCCCTTCTGTAATTGCAGATTCATTATTCAAAACTGGGCAACTACGCATCCAGGGTGCCAGATCTCAGAGCCTTCCAGACGCCCCCGGGGATATCAGGTGAGCGTAACACATATCATCTAGATTCCACTCCCCTACTCTAACAAGCCCTCTTGTAGTCACCAAATAACCCCAAACTTGTTTCTCCAACTGCCCACCCAACACTTACTATTACAATGTTGCTGGCCAGATTCTTGGTTGCATGGCCGTATTATGCTGTGGTGGTTGTGCCACTGCCTAGATTCCCGGGTACATGGTCTACTTTTTAACCTATGCAAACATCCTCAGATCATCTACATTCCACTCACCTACCCTAATTAAGCCAGCCTGCAGTCACCAGATAAGCTGTACACCAAAGGCCCTGTCCGCGGACTGCCTTGCCCTGCACGCTCTTCTTCCACCTAACCAAATAGCACCATATCATCTTTCTTTCACTCTCCCACCCTTCCCAGCCCCTCTTCCCAACACTAAATGACCCAAAACATGTTTCCCAGCCCTGTTTCCCACCGCGATATCCACAGACAGCCGCACTGTCTGCGGATCGAACATGGCGGGTGTTTCGGGAAAATATGATACACATTGCGCTTTTTACCAAACAATCGGCAGGCGTTTAATGTCCGCAGACATCACGCCGCCCTCCAGACCAATAAGAGTCCTGTCCTATTTTTCACACTTTCGGGACCAAGCCGCCTCTCCTGCCACAAATTTGGTGAAAATCCCTCCAGCAGAGCAAAATGAGATGCTCTTAACAATACTAAGGTTCTGTTTGAAGCATATCTTTTTCATTTTTGATAAGGAACACTACAGACAAGTTTGAGGCACAGCCATGGGATCATGCATGGCTCCCACCTATGCTAACCTATACATAGGTTGGTGGGAGCAGATAATGGCTTGGAGTCTGCAATACAATGAATTTGTAGAACATGTCATCTGGTATAGATTCATTGATTTGTTTTTGATTTGGAATGGTCCTCTTGAGAAACATACGAGTTATGTTGCATCTCTAAACAAGAATGAAATTAACTTACAATTAACTATGGTTGCGAGCACTACCACACTTACAATTCTAGACCTTACTTTTGAGGTAGTTGATGACCAACTTACCTCCGACTTATACAGGAAACCTACTAGTTCGAGTTCTGTCCTCCACGCACCGAGCCATCACCTTTAATTAAATCTATACCATATGGAGAATGTTTGAGGGCTTGACGCAATTGTTCTACAGAAAGTTATTTTGTAACAATCTGTCAACATACGTGAAGAATTTGCAACAAGGATATTCCTCTCAAAATATTCAAAGAACTTTTGAGAAAGCCAATTCCAAAAATAGAAATAGAATCTATTGAAAGGGGAAAATAAGAAGAAACATACTGGACCACACGATATAAGGTTTATTACTACGTTCAATTATCACTCATACCAGATTAGATCTATTCTGGAAAAACATTGGGCAGTATTATTGACAGATAGAGATCTCAAACAGGCACTCAAAGATTATCTGTCTATCACCTTCTCCAAAGCACCATCCGTAACTTCTATTTTGACACCCAATCATGTACAAAGCTGTAGTACTCGTGAGGGTTGGCTATCTAATACAAACAGCCCCAATGGTTTTTTTAAATGCAGGAAATGCAAGATATGTGATTTTCTTCCAAAGGAAACCAATATCAAGATGCCAGGTGGCACGACCAGGGTTTTTAAACACAGGATCACTTGTTTGTCTAAATTCATTGTCGATCTCATTTAATGTACATGTGGACTGAGGTATACTGGCTAAACCATAAGTTCTCTAAATTGAGAATACTCCAACACTACTATCGAGCCATCAAAAATACAGATATTAACTATCCTATGGCGATTCATATTTTGGAACACCACAATAAAGATGTCCGCTGTTATGAGCTTTACAGTATTAGCTCACATTCGGAAACATCCACAAGGGGAAAGACAACTGAGGTTAAGACAAACGAAGCCAAGCTCATTATTTGATTTGAGACTTTGGAACCCCAAGGCCTGAATGGAGACAAATAACTGTGTTTCTTAACTAATTCTCATACAAACAGATGATATGTATAATTCAGATGCTCAATTGGTATCATTTTGCTGTTTTTTGGTGTTCTTTTTGATAAAATTGTCTGCCAGCAGAAGTTCTTTGTACTTTACATTGGTTTCGATTTGTAATGGTGGATGATATAGGGTTTATCTGTTTTAAGATGATGAATATTGGATTATGATTGTGGACTATGCTTTGCTATTTATGTAGTTGTACGTATGATCTAGTAATGTATTGCTTTTTTGCACTGTGATTATTGTTTACATTTGTACAGTTTTGCCCTTTTATTTTTGCACTGGCTATTAGGAGCGTACCACACTGGATTTTGGCGTGTTGGATTGATTCAGGTGTGCAATATTATAATATGCAGTTTTTAGTCTATTTGCACAATATGCTACACTCAATATATTCAAGCATATTTCTGCTCTATTTTTGTTTACATCTTGCGCAGATTTGCACTTGCATTTTTGCACTTGTTTTTTTTTTTAGCCCATTTCTATATCAGGTACATTGATCTGTACTTGCCATGTTACCGAGGCAATAGAGAGAATTGACTTCAAGGTGTTTAATTTTCCCATTTGCACTAGAGTATACCTTGGGTTTCTAATAATATCTTTCTTTTCATTTCATCTTAATTTTTCCCCTTTTTCTCCATTTTTTATATTTGTTTTATTACCTTATATTGGAATCTATAGTGCACAAACAACAAGGATATGCTTGTCTCGTAGACTACTGTAATATCTAGACAGTTCCTGTACTTGACATGTGAATGATAAGAGTGCAAGTGCACTAAGATAATTATCAGGATTCTTTTTTCTCCTTTTTCTACAAGATGTGCTAGATGTTATATTTCTTTACCTCCATCTGTAGGTTGATACGTCGAGTGTTTAGATTGATGATTGCATCAAGGGTGGGTCATTTTGATACAATTACCGCGTTGCTATATGACCTTTGGCTCCTATTATACTAATGCATGTAGTGATGCGACGATGGGTTGTGGAATTGACTTGTCTATCCAGCAACCCGATTGTACAGATGAGGTACTTGCTTCTTTTTGCTTTAAACAAATGCACTACTTTGGAATCTGACCAAGGGTTCAACTAAGTTGTTTTATCATTCCTGAATATGAATATAATATTTTATATACAGGTTACTTATGGTAACTGATTGTAAAATAACCGTGTTTTCAAGGGATCAGACACTAGTCTAAGATGGCTGACTTGAATGACCATTGTGATCCTTGGATTTGAAAAGTATCACATGACTATGTTGTGAACAGGATGTCAAGGTTTCCATAACTTTATTTAAACAAGCAAATGGAATGACAGATTGTATAATAGCCTGTGGAAGACTGAGTCATGGGTGTAATGCGTGGCAATTTTCTGTGCTACCCGAAGGTATCATTATGTACCTTGCCATGATTTTAATCAACAGACCTAGAGTTGTTTGGTCATCTTTGATGTCATGGGTGTTAGTCTTAGCAGTGCATGGTGGTGGTGTGAGTTATGGTTCCTTAGCTTACCATAACTGGCGAATTTCTGGGGGGGTTTTGTTTTTACTTGTAACCATAATATCCTTTCAACACACTTTCTCCACTGGGTTGGATAGGTTTTTATTAGTGCAAAGTAACTATAACGTCCCTTTAACAACGTTTTTTCACTGAATTTCATACGTCTTTACCAGGATACCCTTAATTTGTGTCTATGTACCATACAACATACTGAACCCCCTGGCCAAATGCGGATAAGCACAGGGTCTGCAGACTATGTGACTGTCCACGGACGTCGGGTAGCATCCACACTGCCCAAAAGCTAGATGTTTAAAGAGCAACACAAGTGTATTATAAGAAAAGATGAAGTAGGTCTACAAACTCTGTACTTATAAAAGCAGCAGTGCAATTGCATAGTGTGTGCAACATAATGGAATGCACCAAGTAGGAAAATAACCTGTGCTTCATTACATACAAACTGAGAAGCAATTGTCAGCGGGAGAAGTGCAATGTAGTAACAGCAGAACCATACTAGAAAGTGGTAAGTACATTATATGTTTTCCCGTAACTGTGCAGTTTCTTCTGTGTACATGACTAGTAAAAAGTATATATTTTTTTACACCGAAATGGCAGGCATCCTGGAGTGGCTTGAGGAGAATTTCCCTCTTGATGAAATGAGTGAAGATAGTAACTCCAATGGTACTCAGTGCAATTTGAAAAGTAGGAAAATTAATGCACATTGCTTCACATCTAACAGAATTTTTTTTTTTTTTCTTTTAACAGTACATACTGGAAATGAAGGGAATGGGCCGGAAGCACCAGCTGCTACACAAGTTCATGGGCACATACAAACCCAAACCTGACAGTGTGGGCAATGAACTAGTGAGCCTGGGGGCAAAAAAGGACCAATTGTATAACAGTTTTGCAGACTTAAAACTATTAGTTCAAAGGCATACAATGGAAAATATAAAGTACCACTGCCCCACAGGCACCTGCAAGCCTCCCCTCCACCCATCCCACCCAACCATCCCCACGAATTCCCTGTAGGCAAAGACGTTATGATGAGACCTCAATCCCTTCCTCCCCTGTTGACCAGGCTGTACAAAACCCCAATTCCACTGTATATGTTTCCATTTTCGCTACCCCTTCCCTTTCCTAATTGTGTGCATTTGTGTGTATAAATAAAGTTCTATGTGTATACTGTTGCTGTGTGTGTTTTCTTTTACAAAAGCCACGTTATGAGTCCGCAGAGTACGCGACTGTCCGTAATCAAAATGGAGGTGTCCTACAGACACTGCAACTGTACGGATATGTCTGCAAAGTTGTGACATACATCTAATTAGTTCGGGGAGCCCACCGCTGTCCGGCTGACACCTGGGTGCATGTGCATCTCGACCCCTGGGTCCTATGAACACTGTGCCTGTCCGGCATGTCGGCAAAGCAGTGACGTACTTAATTAGTTCGGCAAGCTCACTCTTGTCTGGCGGACACCTGGGGACATGCACATCACACCCCCTGACCCCTACAAACACTGCGTCTGTTCGAACTGTCTGCTGTATGTGTCACACTTTATTAGTTCGGGGAGCCCAACCCTGTCCGTAGGACACCTAGGCACATGCGCACGATGAATCCAACGCAATAGGTGTCGGAAAGCCGTCCCATTCGCTACGTCATCGACCCTCCCAAGTCCAACTGGGGTCCTTCCTCTCCTCTATCCCCAGGGGTCTAACCTCTCTCCCTGGCTGTGCAACCAATACCTGGCTCTTCTTGCCCACAGCATTTCTGCTCTCTGCCCCAACTTTCAGTGCTATGCGGACGACACTCAGCTCATTTTCAGGCTCCCTTCCACCACCTCTTCTCCTTCTCTCATCTCAGACTGCCTGTCCGCTATCCAGTAGTGGTGTGCCACAAAACGATCTCTGCCTCAATGCCAGTAAGACTGAGATTCTCCTCATCGGCACACCTGCTCCCTCCTTTCCTGCCGCTCTCTGGCCGGCCACTGTTGTCCCTCTTCCTTCTCCCACTTGTGAGGCTAAAAACCTTGGGGTCATCTTCGACTCCACTCTCCTTCTCTGCTCACATCTCTGACGTCTCTAAGAAGTCAAACTACCAGCTGCACCTCCTCAGAGGTATTCTTCCTTACCTCTCCTTCCCCCAGAAGCTCACTGTCTCCAGAGCTCTGGTTCTCTCTAGGCTGGATTACTGCAACAGCCTCTTTCTAAATCTGCCTGCTTCTACTCTCTGCCCACTGCAACTCATCCAGAACAGCACTGTGAGATTTGTCCTTGGCCTCAAGCCCAGGGATTGTATCTCTCCAGGACTGAAATCTCTGCACTGGCTCCAAGTGGCTGCGAGGATTAAGTTCAAAACTCTCTGCATTGTCCACAAGGCCTTCTGGGGCCTGGGGCCTCAATACCTCCAACTCTGTCTTCCGAAATATCTTCCTTCTTGAGCTCTTCGGTCATCCGCCTCCAACTCCCTCAGGGTCAGTCACTTCTCCAAGCAACAAGTTGGTGGTAGATCTTTCTTCGGCTGGGGCCTCCCTCTGGAACAGCCTCCCTGAAACTTGAGGAGAACCATCTCCGGTTCCGGAAGCACCTCAATACCTTCCTCTCCTTCTCTCTCCTGCTGAATTATGGACTGAAACTGCACTGGTCACCTGGCTACCCTCCGATCTCAGGCCCAGGTTCACTCCCCACCAGCTGCACACCAGCACTGCCTACCGGGCAATCCCTGCATGTGGGGGCTGTTTCTTCTGTATCCCTACAGTCCCTACCAGCTCCCGACACTAGATGTCTGTACTTACTCCTGCACTTGCCACTAGCTGGCCACACTTTTTCCTCTGTTGTATTTATTTTATTAATGCTTTACTGTTGATCCTATTTATGGCACTGCCCCTCTCTCCCTTCCCTTGCACTTGTCCAATCTCAATGTCACCAGGGTCTAGTAGTCTTTGTATTCCCTCTGTCCCCCCTCCCTTGCCTTGTAGCGCCTTGAAACACTTGTATAATGCCATATCATATATCATATCATGTGACCGCACCCATGCTGAGCGTTGGCCCTTTTTCGCAAACACGGTCCGGGCTGCCTGATACCAAAGAAGTGCTATTTTATTAGCAATCCAAGGTGTTTTACTTCACCCTTGCAGAGGTCCCAGACCATGCCCCTGGCGATCTAGAGACTTTTTGCAACTTTTTGAGCCCAGCTTGGGGTTTGAAGTGTTCGCGGAGTGCGCGACTGTTCATGGAGCGCTCTGCTGAACCCCTATAATAGGCCACCCCCCAGTACTGCTCTTCATTCTGTTTTTGGATTTCCAGAACAGAGCACTGTGACAGATTGCTGCTTGCACCACATTGCTACTTCTTGGTTTCCTGCTTGCTCAACTCTAATTTGCTGAAGGATGGCCTCCACTGCTGCCTCCTCATCATCACCACCACCACCACCGCCTGGACGGCCTGGGGAGGGGCACAGGCGTGGTGATGCAGAGGGGGAACAAGGAGAGGAAGAGGATGAGGTAGTGGAAGTCCCCACTACCAGCTGCCAACGTGAGTCTTGGGTGTGGAGGCTCGTTACCACCGTTGGGGGGGAATGGGCGGTAGCCAAGGCTCATGCGGCCAAGGTTTGCTGCAATGAGTGCCACTCAGTCTCGGCAAACCTGGACTGCACAGCTACAGCACCACCTCCATGCGGCGACACCTGAGGTCGAACCACAAGGCAGCAGTTTGGAGGGTCGTCCCCTTCGAACAGGGTAGTGGGTTGAGTTCCTCTGCAGCATCCTCGGCATCTGCTCCTGTCACCACAAGGGACACTCTTGTGGGGCAGTAGATACCCGACTCAGCCTCACAGGCCATATGCACCACAGGAGGCCCTTACCTTTTCAAGGTCACTGTATTGTTTATGTACTGCGACGTGGTACTCTGCAGGGGTGAGCAATTCCAGAGTGCTTTCGAGGCTGGGATCCGGGAGCACGATGGAAGGTGCCCTCTGCCTCGATGAGGCCCACTCAACATCTTCCTCTCTCCACCTGCCCCTTCGTCCCTGCGGTTGGTGCCCCTTCCCTACCCTTCCTTCCCGGTGTGACACGTTAAGAAATACCCCAAAAAATATAAAAGAAAACACAAAAAAAAACTGCTCTTTTCAGAGCCACCTTTCACAGTTTAAAAATAGAAGTGAATGAAATGGTTTAGGCCCCTGCGCAATCCGCAAAGTCTGAAGACTGCGCGGTAGTCTGCAGACTTTTAAAGAAAAATGTAGGGGGTGGCACCATCAAAAATATTGCATTCCTTTCCAGGAGAAAGTGGTGGCTCTGAAAAGAGCCTTTTGGGGTTTTTATTGTTGCTTTTGCAAGGTTTGAAGTGGCCAACACCTACTGCACAAATGCTTGCAAAAAGGACTGCAAAGCATTTTGGATATTTCGCAAAAAAAGGTGATTGCCAGCATCAGTAAGATGGACGCCATCCGAATTTTATGAATGGTACCTACAAGCATAAATTCGGTTTTACTAGCATTTAATGCCAAGCCATTGAGGCACATCCAATTTTGAATGAGATCATAGATCCTGTTCAAATTTATTTCATCATTACAAAAAGCACCTGTGATAGGAATGATACATTGGGTGTCATCGGCATAGTTTGTAAATCCTATGCCGTTAATGTCCAAAAAATCAAGAAAAGGCGCCGTAAAGATGTTTTAAAAGATAGGAGAAAGACAGACTTCCTGTGGGACAGGAATCCCTGGGTCAGTTCCAGGGCATTAACATTTGCCAAATCACTGCTCACTCTCCACTGACGCTCTCCGAGGAAAGAATTTACCCAAAAGGCAGCTGACTCAGAGAAACCCGCCACCTCCCTCAACCTGGAGTACAGAACCTTATGGTCAACCAGGTCGAAGGCGGCGGATAAATCCAGCAACATCAGCATGCTAGTATTACCTTGGTCCATGTGGCGGAGAAGTCTAGGTTTTAGATACAGTAAAGCAGTCTCTGTTCCATGCTTTTCTCTGAAATCAGATTGGCCCTCATTAGGACTCCGGCGCTAAACCATGGTGCCATTAGCACCATGGTCCATACCGGAGTCCGCCATGGAGAAAGGGGGAATTACCACCCCATTCCAAGGTCGGCGGGGCGGTCATTCCCCCTTTCTCCATGGCCCTTCCCCATTCCCATTTTTGCCCCATAGGGCTCAATGGGAAGGGGGAAGGCGGCAATTACAGTACCGCAAATTGCGGTACCGTAATTGCCATCAAGGTCCCTTTGCGGGTCCCTACTAACGGCTGACCCAGACCAGCTGTTAAGGTCGGGAGCCGCAAAGGGACCTCGTAGTAAGGCGTTAAGGGGTTAACGGCGCCGCAGCCTTTAACGCCGGGGTCGTAACAACCCCCATTGTCTTTTATTCAGAATGTCAGCATCTCTCAAGTGAGCTAGCACCTGGGTATAAGCAACCATGTCAAGAATCTTAAGAAGAAAGGGAGAGTTAGAGATGGGACGATAATTTAAGGGGTCACCAGGGGAGGCATGGCTTTTTTAGTAAAGGCGTGACCCAAGAGTGCTTTATGCATGTTGGAACAGAACAGTCTCTAAAGGAAGCATTAAAAAATCTACAAAGGGTAGAGATCATAGAAGCGGAGCATGCCTTGATGGCAAGTGCAGGACAAATGTCCCCCTTCAAAGATGGACTTAAAAGAGAAGAGCTCATCAGCCTTCCAAGAATTAGTAGGCGGGACGATACCAGTAAGATCATTTTGACCAATGTTTCTTTCGCTTTTAAAATATTCTTATTAATTTTGGACAGCTTAGCTTCCATTGCATCTTGCACCTGGTTGTACCACTTAGCATCTCTAAAAATAGTATCCTGATTGTTGTTATTTTTCGATTCCATTTCTTTAAAGACCTTGAAGAGCTCCTTAGGTTGTGACTGGGTTTTATGTATCCGATCATCCAGGTATACTTTCTTAGCCAAAATAACAGCCTTTTTGTAATTTCTAACATGTGTATTATAGACGTCATCAGCCAGTAACAACTTTTTCCAGGTATAAAGGGCTTTAATTTTGGTGCTTTTCATTTTTTGCAAGTCACTGGAGAACCATGGATTGATTTCTCTAAGTGCTACCTTTTTATTGGACAGGGGAGCTAGAGAGTTGTCTCCCTTACTTAAGGTATCCTGATATATAGTAGTGATATCCTCTGCCGATGACTCATTGGTAATTTTACTATTTATAGCAGTGACCCAAGGATCTAGGGCTTCCGGAGTCTGTTTTTTAAGGTTTCTACAAAGGATGGTAGTAAGAGGCAGGTTTTTATGACAGTTTTCAGCAGTAATCTCAAAGTGGATGAAACAATGGTCCGACCATGGACATGGACTGACATCTAGGCTGGAGGGCGTGATGTTAAGAGCGCCCAACCAGTCAACAGTATGACCCTTGTCATGAGTAGGTATGTCGATAAATTGGAAGAAACACAGATTTGACACGGCCGAATCTAGTGAGTTGGCTTGGGAATCGGTTTTGTCACCCAGCAAGTAATTAAAATCGCCCAAAGGAGGACTTTGGAACAGGGTTTTAAAAAGGTTAAAAGAAGATCGGATATCTGGGTGCTAAAATCCTTCATGGGAACCGGGGGACGATAGGTAAGAATAATATTCACTGTGTTTTCGGAATGCAGTCGTATTTTAGCATGAAGAATATCACATCCATCTATATCAAGTACGTCCATTTTCCAGACATCAAGAGAATCATTAAAGATTAGGGCCACTCCACCCCCCCCCTTCCCTTACTTCCTGTTCTGGCAGAAAATATTATGTCTGAGGATAATTTGTCTGAGGATTGGTCATCCTCGGACAAACTAGCCTGTCGCTTGCTCCAAAGGCAATACAGACTCTCTGTCCTCACTAAGAAGAGAGCCCACATTCAAGCCTGTGTCTCCGCAGCATGTAACAACTCAGCCAAACTCTTTACAATCTGCAAGGAGCTGGCCAACCCTGCTGCAGTCTACCTCCCCTGTCGCCTCCCAGGCCCTTTGCATGGCCCTTGCCTCTCACTTATCTCTAAACCAGAGGATATCCTGTCCACCCTCTCATCCCCTCCCCTCTCCTAACCCCTCCTCCAGCGAACTCTGCTCCTCCTACGACATTGCCCCACCCCCTTTCTTGTCATTTCCTCCTTTCTCCCCTGACAAGGTCTCTAGACAAGTCCGATCTATGAAAGTCTTGCCAAAAAAGGTTCCTCCCTGTTCTTCCAAAACCATCAAGGACAAGATTGACACCCTTGCTTCACCCCTGGCTGATTTCTGCAACCCCTCCTTCGCCTCAGAAACCTTCCCCTCCCCTCTGAAGCACTCTCTTGTGCACCATCTTCTCAAAAAACCGACAGCCGTCCCTTCTTGCCCGGCTAACTATCGCCCAATCTCAATCGCTCCCTTTCTGGGCAAAACTCCAGGAAAAGCTGGCCATCTTGCAGCTTTCCCTTCACTCTTTGTTGGTTGTCTCCATGACCACAAATCTGGCTTTAGAGCTGCCAGAAGCACGGAAACTGCTCTACTGAACATCTGTGAAGATCTGCTCTCCAACCTAGACTCTAAAATCCCCTCTGTCCTCATCCTACTTGATCTCTTCTGCCTTCGACACGGTCAATCATACCCTCCTGCTCAGCCATCTCTGTGACAACCTGGGTATCACCGATCAGGCCCTGACCTGGCTGACCTCTTTCCTCTCTGATCGACCCTCCCAGGTCTCATCTATCTCCCTTTCTACCTCCAATGTTCCCAGGGGTCCAACCTCTCACCCTGGCTCTTCAACCAATGCCTGGCAACTCTCGTCTACCGCATTGCCATTTTCTGCTCCAATTTCCAGTGCTATGCTGAAGACAGGCCACCTCCTCGCCGTCTCTCATCTCTGATGGCCTATGTGCCATTCAGGATTGGTGTGCCGCCAAACATCCCTACCTGAATGCCAGCAAGACAGAGATCCTCCTCATCGGCACACTTTCACCCTCCTTTCCCCTCACTCTCTGGCCAGCCTCCCGTGGCCCTCCTCCTACCCCCACCTGCAAGGCTAAGAACCTCAGTGTCATCTTTGATTCCACACTTTCCTTCTCTGCCCACATATCTGATGTTTCTAAAAAAGTAACATTTCCTACTGCACCTCCTCAGAGGTACTCTGCCTTTCCTTTCCTTCCGCAGAAGCTCACTGTCTCCTGAGCCTTGGTTCTCTCTAGGTTTGACTATTATACCAGCCTTTTTCCAAATCTACCTGTCTACTCTCTGCCCTTTGCAACTCATCCAGAACAGGACTGAGAGACTTGTCCTTGACCTCAAGCCCTGGGATCGTGTCTCTCCAGCCCTGAAATCTCTCCATTAGCTCCCAGAGGATGCAAGGATTAAATTAAAATCCTTTGCATTGTCCACAAGGTTTTCTGGGGACTGGGTGCAAAATACCTTTAGCTGTCCCTCTATAAATACCTCCCCTCTCGAGCTCTTTGCTCCTCTACCTCCTACTCCCTCAGGGTCAGTCGTTTTTTCAAAGAAACTAGCTGGAGCTAGATCTCTGTCTTCGGTTGGGGCCTCGCTCTGGAACAGCCTCTCTGAAACTCGAGGAGAGCCATCTCTGGTCCTGGAAGCACCTCAAGACCTTCCTCTTTGCTTCTGCCTTCTCCCCTCCACTCCCCTGCTGATCACACGATCGAGTGTAATATAAACAGAACCTCCAACTCAACAAATATACATGTGCATTAACCTTTTTAAGACATGTACAAGTATTAGGTGCAGAATGTCTGCACAAAGTTTAGTGCAACTTCACATCATTTCACATTCCGAGGGCCCTCCGTCGCGTTGAAAGTCATTTGCACTCTGCAGCAGCCTCGCTTAGAGCACAAGGCAATGTCTTTCTTGTTACGGGGGTGGGGGGAGGCTGGCCATGGACATCGCAACAGCCCACCTGGTGGTACTATGGGACACCAGTACCACGGAGGCCCTATGCCTCAGAGGATTGTTGGGTGGGGGCTGGCCATGGACATCGCACCAGACCCCCCCCACCCACCGAGGTGCTATGGGACAACAGCACCTATGAGGCTCGTGCCTCTAGGGGTGGCAGACATCAACCTACCAGCTTATGCGGACCCCAGCTACCTTCCTGGCGGGGGGGCCCCCATGGCAACCTGGCCTGCAGGCCCCGATTGTACAGGGTGGGCCTGCAGGCCATAATGAGAGACGGACTCAGTTCATTCCTGTTACGGAGTCTGCAGTCGTTCTGTTCCATGTGCCTGCAGGGCTCCCTTTTATTAGCTTGGGCCATGACATAGTCATAGCCCATCTTAAAAGGGCAATACACTTGGGAGGGATGGATCCCCTTAAAGGGGCAACACACATGGGAGGGCTACTCTGTAACATCCCCCCTTTTTCATAAGGAACAAACAAGTGTGATTACAACATAAAACTGACCCCCCCCCCGTTACAGAACGACATTACTTAAGAGTCGTGGGACCAACTTCAACAGGAGACGCTACTAACACACATATGGTCTCACATTATTTTATACATATCACCTACCGACCCATCACCCTCAGGTGACGGTCACAGGGGCAAGCCCCCGGTGGATGGTTGGCAGTTGGACCGCAAGTTACAAACCATTTAACCTGGGGTACGGACTTGCCACCATTGCATGACGCTCATGGAGAGCCACTGGTACCATATAAAGCACCCCTAACAACTGCGGGAGCACAGCGTCACATCACTGTCCTTTGCTGAGACCACTTTAAGCATGTACATACTATGCAGGTTCACAGCATCAAAACGCATGTTTACGGAGTCCTCTTAAAGCAATGGCAGTAAAGCAATGGCAGGACTGCAGGAGACCAGTTCACCCTCCATCAGCGTCCGTTCAGGAGTCACTTCCCCGGGTGCATGTCCATTGATGGTATAGTTCAAAACTGACAAAGCCGCACCTGGCACGTGCCAGGGGCCACTTCGGCCTAGTCCCTTGACGTTAAGGGCAGTCCGTGCAGGAGTCCCTTCCCAGGGTCCAGGTCCATTGATGATACAGTTCAAAAACAGGCAAAGCCACACCTGGCAAGTGCCAGGGGCCACATCAGCATAGTCCCTTGATGTTAAGGGCAGTGCAGCGAGGAGCAGCTCGCTGGGCGCCCAGGCTGCTACACGGACTGCTTACTGGGTTCGGGGTGACGGGACCTCACTCACCCCATTTTTTCTGTGATGTTCTTCCAGTCTGCAAAGTGCTGCTCTCCAGTGGCAAATGAGGCCACCCAAGCACTCCTGAGGAGCTGCAACTATTACCTTGTCCAGTGTACCGCTTCCTCACTGCAGGCGTCAGGTCCACCTGTGTTTGTTGGTCAGACCTGAGCTGTTGGTTGAACTCAGGGGGCCGGTAGGTATCTCCCCCAAGCCCACGTTGGCCTGGTCCTTCAACGGGATGGCACGCTGGGCGACGTTATTGGCAGGCAGCCAGGGTGTCATCAGTGGCAGGCAGTCAGGGCCACTAGCTCCCTGGTCTTCAGACTTTACAGTAGGGGACATTAGTGGCAGGGTGTCAAGGCCACTTGTAGGGCAGGCAAGGTGTCCTCCACATCAGGGTATCCCGTTTCCTGATGGCAATGCTCCTCCGGGGTGATTACATTCATCCTTGTTGTGCCATGCCTTTCGACTGTTGGTGCGGTGTATGGGTTCTAGCCTGGCTGGCAGTGTGGGACTGGACTAGCATCCCAGGTGCCTGGTGGCAGTCAATCTCTCGGACTACCTGACAGCACATAGCACCTCTTTCCCAGTGCTGGAGGGTCTTCACTTTGTCAAGCCCTGCGCAGGCAGAATCCCATGCTTAATAGTACTGGTGGGATGTGCGATGCACGGAGCGCAGGATGCCCAGGTGCTCATGGCTGTGAACCCTGAGGGTGGAAGGCCATCGTCGGCCATGGTGTGGCCATTGTTTGTGCTGGGTCCATGCCATGCTCCATTAGCACAGGGCTGCCTTTGGTGCGCAGAGTCCTCCTTCTCTGGCACAGAGACATGGTGCTCCTCTGTCCCTGTTGCTGCCATTGGGATCCGGGGTCTGATGGCATCCCTCCGATGCCCATGAGCACATGATATGCCTGTGCTCGATGTTATTAGCACATTATATGCCTGTGCTGATATGGAATCGGATATGGACCAGGGATCACTGTTGGGGCCTCCTCCTTTATTCTCTTTGCACTAGAGTATGTCAAATGATCACTGCCACATGGCCCGGACGTTTCGGAGGGCCAGCCACCTGCTTCATGTGCATTACCCACGGCATGGAGCATGCATGTTTTCTCACCGCCTCGTGGCTTGGGTATCTTCTGGGGTTGTCCTTGATACTGCTCCAGACTGGAGCACATCCTTCTCCATACCGCCACCTAGCCCAGGCTTGTATTCGCTCCGGCATGGAGCATGCACACTACCGCTGCCACAACGCCCGGACTTATCAGAGGGCCGTCATCTTAGACTGCATCAGCTCCAGCAGGGAGCATGCATTATATATACATATGTTTTTCTTCAGCTCCCCTCCCTGAGCAGTCGCACACACTGCCAGCGCCCCGTGGTCTTGCAGATGCTTCTTTCTTCTGCTCCTGACCAGAGCACTTTTACTTCACCACCGGCGCCGGGATCAACGTGGGGCTCCGGTGGCGGCACCACACCAGACAGTGCTGCCGCCCCATGGGAGATCCTCCCCCTGTCACACGCGCGCGACTGGAGCACTTCATTTGCTCGATATCCAGGCCCAGGATCACTGTGAGGGCACGGCAGTTCATGCTACCGCTGCGGTGGATGCCCCAGGGGGCTGCAGGCTGGATTCTCCCCGGGCCGCATGAGCACTCTCCTCGCAGAGGGCTGCGGCCGGGGAGGCCCCACAGCAAAGTGTGCCTCTTCTCGTTGCCGCTCGCCTGGGGGCGGGGCAGCACCACTCAGCACAGCAGCACAGCGGTCCTGTTTCCCCAGGCGGGAGACGACGTTCCTTTCGCAGCTACGGCTGCTTCATGCATTCTCCCCTATGGGCAGGGCGGACGCCCTTTCTTCGCGCCTCTTTGTTTCTTCCGGCTGGGCGTTGTATTATTTCCGCAGCAGTGGCCGCACCATTTTGCTCCCTCCTGCGGCACTGGATGTCTCAGGGGGGGTTTGCAGGCTGGCTCCCGAGCACGGCGGGGGCTGCCACAGCTCTTCTTTCTCCATGGACGGACATCCACCCAACTCTCTCTCCATGCGGGATGCGCCATTCCTGTTGCAGCCTCTCCCTCTTTTCCACATGACACACACTTCTTTTCATTGCGGCGAGATGCCACGGGGTCGTACCTCACCACAGGGTGGCCCGGGCCTACACCATGACACGGGCTTTGAGGCGCAGGCGGATCCTGACTTGCAGTGGGGGTCGGGCGCTCCTCTCCCTCCATTTTCTCACCTTTATACAGGAGTGGGAGGGATAGTGCCCCAAGGGCTCGTCATCTTCTCACCTTTTCATTTGAGATCAAGACTTCCTTGTCGCCAATGTTAGGAGGATTTTTGGGTGGGGGGCTGGCCACGGACATCGCACTAGCCCCCACTGAGGTGCTATGGGAACCAGCACCTATGAGGTTCCCGTGCCTCTTGGGGTGGCAAGCATCGACCTGCCAGCTCATGCGGACCCCAGCTGCCTTCCTGGTAGAGGGGCCCCATGGCAATCTGTTCCACGTGCCTGCAGGGCTCCCTTTTATTAGTCTTGGCCCATCTTAAAAGGGCAATACACTTGGGAGGGCTACGCTGTAACATCACTGTGCATGTTCTCGTTCATTAATCACAGCCTGTAAGGGGACACTTTTTTAATTACAGCATTTTAATACACGATCGAGTGTAATATATACAGAACCTCTAACGCGACAAAAATACCTGTGCATTAACCTTTTTAAGACACGCACAAGTATTGGGTGCAGAAAGTCTGTATACCAAGTTTAGTGCAACTTCACATTCTGATAGCCCTCCATCGCGTTGAAAGTCACTTGCGCTCTGCAGCAGCATCGCTTACAACGCAAGAGAATGTCTTACTGTACATGCTCTGTGCGATTGGAATGTGTAGCGGATTTAAATCATCCTGGTGGCCATGCCAGACAGTTGTTAAATTCCGCAGGGCTGCCAAGTAAACAATACAACGCTCGTTACTTCTTTATATCAATAAAGTAAATCAAAATATACCTTAAAGCAGTCGTATAGAACTTATTGACATCATTACATAAAGTGCATTCCCGACAACGAAAAACATTCAGGGAAAATCTACGTTCATTCATTCAGTCAGTCAGTGGGTGTTATGAGGTTATTCTGCCAGTGTTTACCTGGTGCCCTTCGTAGAAACCCCGACACGCTACATTGCAAATATACCAAGTGAGCCCAGCGGGACAGTCCGTGTTAAGTTTCCACAGCGGGTGAACACGTAAATCACGTGACAAACGTGCCCCGTTTACATTGCGCAGGCGTTGCTCACCGGCCATCAGCCCTGGCCTCCTATGGGAGGGAGAGAGCGCTGGAAGAGGGCGGAGCTTCGATGGGTTGTCTATTTCTGGGCCAAGTGGAAAAGGAAAGGAAACCCTTTTCGGATAGTGAAATACAGGAACGCATAATGTATAGTTGTTTTGTAAAACGTTTGGTGCCGGATTCTTCCGGTTTCTACGCGCTCGGATCGGTGATGGGTTGCATGGTGCCCGGCCCTGTTGTGGTCCTAAATTGAGCGCGTTGCAACTGCGCTTTGTCGATCACAAGCAGTGCTTTCAGTGCGATTCAAAATCGAGGAGGGGGCACTAAAAAGCGAGTCTGGCCTGATTGCAGGTTGTGGCCTAAATGGTGATGGGCATGACCCAACCAACACCCCACGAGACCCTGCAAACATGTACTTTTAAGTCACTCACCATTGACCGACAAGTTATTGATTGCATTCAGTCTTATCTGGGGTTTGATGTTATTTAATCTTGCGTTATTGCACAGTAAATATTACTGTCAATAGTGTTCATAACCAAAAATATCAACCTCAGACAGAGGAATGAGTTGGCCATGCCAGGATTAGGTACTCATTACATATTAACACAGAATGTTGCAGCATGTACTAAACACACCAAGCTATCTTCATAGCCATGGTGTCCCTCACACTGACCAGTATGTATTTCTACTTTGATTATTGTAAAGGATCAACTTCATCAGAGAAAGATGCACAAAATTGGTGAACCAGAGTGAACATAGAATGGCGCATCTGAACATAGTTGTGGTCAACAGCTGGGGCAGACAGCAGTATATCTTTTGAAACTTGTTTGTGCCCCAATGCTAGACAAGGCATAGAGCAGAACACGAGGTCATCAATTTTGCATTTCAATGAAGAGCACCAACAAGGCAATCTTTCGAGATGACTCTGCTTACCTTGACTTATACGAACATTGAACTAGCTGGGGTAAAGGACCACACAGGCTTCTCGTGGGAGACTTGACAAGAAGCCCAGGCAGGGCCATTCTGAACCCGTGCAGTATACTTGAGACTTGATAAGAAGCCCAGGCAGCTCCACTCCGAACTTGCGCATAGGGAACAATAACTCTTGGACCTCTTTTGTGTGACAGTGTTGTATAATAATCAGGTACAATGTGACTTGTAGCAACAAGCTTTCTTTATTATCATCATGCAATAACAGTCATAACTGGTAAATGTGTCCACAGAGTGTCCATAGGCTGCAGGTGTAAAGTACACAGGGTCTGGGGGCCTCATGCTTGCCCTCCAGGCCCTGTGGCAGTCTTTAAGTCCTGCAATAAAGAGGAGCGCCAGGAGCTGACTGCTCCATGACACTGGCGCGCGGCTGGGCGCACTTCACAGCGAGATCTCGCGAGACTCCGGCGAAGCCGCGTCTCGCAATGTCTCTACTGACAGCATGTCACCCAGAAGAGGCCCGGGACAGTGCTGCTGGCATTCCTGCGCCTCTTCTCTGCAGTGCAAGGTAAGAGTGGTATCGGCATCCCAGGTTGCTGCACTGCTGTTAGCTGCCACTGCTGTGACTGAAAGAAATGGCAGCCACAGCGTTGCGCAAACTGCAAATTCCTCTCACTCTCGTGTCGTGAGAGGAAGTTGCAGTTGTGCAATGCTGTGGCTGCCACTTCTGTCAGTCAGTAGTTTTTCGTCATGGGGCGGCGGGATGATGTCCTGCTGCAGTGTTGTGGGGCCCCGGCAGGGCCTTGGCTGAGCCCCACTTTTTGGAGACTGCCAGGGCTCGGTCCAGGCTAGCCCCGGCAAACTTAAAGCCCCGATCATAGGGATATCACTGGAGGCTGGAAACATTCTGCAATTAGTTGTCTGTACAGAGTCGTGGAGTTGGTGCCGAACTGAAGAGTCTGTGGATTATGGAGCAGACAAGTTGTGCAGCAGGCAGGTGTCTTTTTTTGAGGATACGTTCACACTGACTAAAGGGAGAGACAGAATTGACACGTGATTAATTGGGACAGAGTCCTGAATTGACTACAGACATCCCAGCATGGCAAGCAAACCGTTATGCATCTCGTCAGGAACGGTAGATGGCTGCTGTAAGTTCTTTGCACTGTGACCCCTTTTCTCTGAGACTGAACATCTATATGCTTTCCATTGGTTAATTGGATTCATCTTCTACCCCAATTGCGAGGATATTTAGTTTTACAAATAGATGCTAATCATCAGGAGGTGTGAGCCAATTAAAAGCTGAACAGAGCAGTTACGTTTCTGACTTGGTCATGGATGGTGTATTGATAAAAGCAGGAAAGGCGTCTGTTCTACGAAGTTAGTTTTTTGCTGCCTCTTAATGATTTGTTGATATAAACACTACCCTCAGGGGTGAGAGGTTTGACAGTGTTGGTGGAGCACTCATTAAATATCTCTGCTAAGGTTAGCAGAGTGCTGCTGTCTGACCAGAGGAGGATTTAACACCTCAACAATGTAAAGTGTCCGGGAGAACTGCTCCCGTCAAAACACATTTTGGAACATAAGGAACTGTTTGCACCTTTCCTCTATAGATTTGCAAATGCTTCCTTTCGGACTGGTGTTATTCCTCAGTCAATAAAAAATGTAGCAGTTACACCATTGCTAAAAAAAGTGGGACTAGAACCCACCGATATAGCTAACCTAAGACCCATTACCAACACCTTATTTTTCCTTAAGTTTATAGATAAGGTAGCTACTACTCAGTTACAGGCCCATGTACAGACTGCTTGTAACCTACATGCTAAACAGTCAGGGTTCAGAAGTCATCACGGCACGGAGAGTGCCCTCCTGGACCTACAGACACACATGCTCTCTAATCTGGAGCATAGCAAGTCGGGGCTGCTGATGCTGTTAGATCTATCAGCAGCCTTTGACTTCCTAGATCATAAAATACCACTTGATCGGATGCAAACTGTTGGGGGCCTATCTATGAATGCTATCACCTTGCTGAGATCCTTCCTGGAGGGCTGTCAGTTGCAAGTGCATTGGGGTGACAGTGCCTCCAAGTCACAAACCATAACGTGTGGAGTGCCCCAATGGGAGTGTCTTTCCCCCTTGCTGTTGAATATTTACATTTTCCCCCTCTGCAATGACTTAGATCTACTTCAGATATTTTTTTCGTAACTATGCTGATGACTTTCAGTTGGTCCTTGACATAACTGGTGATCATGAGAAAGACCAAGGTATGCTGGACGCGGTGTATCAAATCATAAAAAGCTGGGTGTCTACAAATTGGCTCTGAGTAAATGCAACTAAGACCAAACTTATACTATTTGGCCCTCGGGAGGCACAAATCAAGCTGGGTCAGGAGTATGTTGGTTTCATTATAGCCAAATAAATGAAGTGCAGAAGGTAAAGACACTAGGCACATATATGGATAACAGCCTAGACTATGAAGCCCATGTAGCAGCCATTACCACCAGTACTAATTACTATCTTAAAGTACTCAGGCAAGTAGCACCATTGGTCTCAATTGCAACTAAACTTGTGAGAGCGGTAATCCTCCCACGTGTGGATTATTGCAACACACTTTTAGGTGGTGCAAACAAGGCCGATGTACAACAACTACAGAAAATCCAGAATGCAGCCATACGCATCATCCTTCAGATGAAACGCTTGGAGCCAACTACTGCAGCAAGGAAAAAGCTACATTGGCTCCCAGTAGGAGCTAGAATCCCGTTTAAACTGTTAACAATATGACATAAGTGCATTTTGGTAACGCACCTGCCTACTTGAAAGACAAAGTTAACACCTACCAACCAAAAAGAAATTTGAGATCAGCAGAAGGCTCCTTAATGGTATTGAATCGGTTAAAACGAGCCTGTGGCTTCGGTCGGGCCTTTCAAATTCAAGGAGCCAAGGCATGGAATGCTTTACCCCTACTGCTGCTTAAAACAGAAAACCATCTTGCTTTTCGGAAGCAGCTGAAAACGTATCTTTTTAACTAGTACAAACACCCGTAAGCAGCTCTCCTGTCACCTATCTGTCTCTCGGCGCCTGGCTGCCCACAGGCTTTGGGACGGTACAAGTACAGTAACATAGCATAACAAAGACCACGGGGGCACCCCTGCTTTGCCTTTCTCACCTTAAAGACAAACAGCCTGGGCTGCACCGGGCCTCTGAGATCTTATAATTTTAAGTAGGCCAGCAAGCAGACCATTTATTAAAGGAGGTGATTAGTGTTGTTAACCAGTTACATGAAATGTTACACAAAACATTTGTCTCTAAAGTTCCTTAATTTTGCACTTTTGATAGGCATTAACTCCACCCACTCTAAACTCTGCTTACCCATCCCCCTCTGTCAATACTGCCACCGCTTCTGACTTCAACTTCCTCAATGGGGGAGAGCTGCACCCACAACTTATTAACAGATTAATAGTAAGTACATTGTTTAAACAAGCGTTTGCAATGGCAACAGTTTGGGCTTTTGTGTAGCTATGAGGAAAGTATTTGCCAGGCATTGCCGTAATGATACTAACTGGCGATTAATGATAGCATCCTGAAAATCATGCATGTACCTGGGCATATGAATGCAGTGCCTTGCAAATGCCCATCTAATACCTATACACAAGCTGAAACTCTTGGCTTTCAAAAAAACCTGTAAGGCACGTAACGTGAAAAGTTTTATTTTAATGCTTGATAAAGTTAGCTCAAAGAGCTACCAGGAGAGTGTCTTTGTCTTTTAGGCGGGGAGATGCAGGAAGTGTGCGGAAAGTGGGTGGGAATGGCCATAGGGATTAGCATGGCCATGGATAGTCACTGGGTGAGTAAATAACCAAACAACACCTTCGAACATGTTGTCCCTCCTCATATGCCATCTCTCCGTAGCTGTACTTCAGTGCATTCATTTTGTCTTAGAGTTGATGCTAAAGCGTCATCATATTACAGGCATTCTCACCTGCTTCAGAGTGGGTGTGAATCTTTAAGGAGTCACCTTCACCAAACGTAGTATAATAAGCTTTCTTCCCTGATAACGCTAACTAACATGAAAGAGCACAGCTGGCATCAAAGACTTATATAATGAGGCTTTTGTTCCTTGCCAGCAACATCGTTGTAGTATGATTCTTTGCCCTGTCTGGACCACCCCTTTCATTGAATTGCATGTGTTCCTTAGGCTTTAAGAGAATGGTTGTGCCGAGTTGCTCAGCTACTGCGACTATAACCTGTTTTCCCAGGAGGACCTCCTTGAGTTTAAAAGCTGAGCATCCGGCGAAAGTGGGCGGAAAGTGTTCTGCAGTGTTTGGCGGTACTTCAGTGGCTGTGAAGGAACTCCCGTGCTTGAAACTCAATCATCTGTCTCAGTAAATTCCACCCTGGCCCACCAACCTTAGCTTTAAACACTCCTGTAACCAATCGCGAACACTGTATTCCCCATCCCCCATATGAAAATCTGGACTTAAATGTCAGTAACTGCAGTATTTTTCCTTTGAACCAAATGTCTGTGTCAAGTATCAATTTAACAGACTCTTTCCTCTACTCAAATCTTATTTATTGTAAAAGCCTGTCATTAAGTGTCTTTGCAAGGCTGTGAAGCAACAAGGCAGGTTTTTATTTTTTTTAGTGGACTAACACAGTTACACTGCATCCCTCCCCCACAAACCTGACTCTATGATTGACACTTAACTTAACCCTTACCTGCACCACAAATATTAATAGATAAGCAATGTGCCAAACTTACTCTTTGAAAACCAACATGCCAACATCATTAAATAACAACATACTTTTGAATTGACATCCTTCTGCAGTAGTGACTCAACAAACCTCTCGTTATCGAGCAAGGGGTGTTGCATTTCCTGTCAGTAGAGCAAAGGACATCAGACATTATCTGAAGTAACAACAAAGGTTGCAAAAATAAAACTAAGGCACAAAATCACAATCGATTAGAGCAACCTGTTAGGAGTGAAAAAATTGCAGATATTGTCACCTGCCCAGTTGCCCAATTAATATCATTTGCTGACATATAAGACTCCGCCCTGATGCAGATACCAGTTGGTTCAGAATTATTAGGCAAACACCTATTAAGTCAGCAGCCTCTTTCACACAAGGAGTCAAGAGCAATTGCTGTACCCAAAGAAAGAATTGAGGATCTGAAATTACAGTTCACATATTTTATTCTAATGGGTTTTTATATAGCGCCAACCCAACCTAGTCCTCAGGGCACTCAACATCCCATCTATAGTAACTGTACAAGTACATGCGCCAATGAATAACCTTACTCTATAGTCTCAAGTTCAGGATACAGCAACATTGCCGCAATTAGAGACATATACGACTGACCCAGGAAAAATCCAACATGGAAGCAGATTCAATGAATCAACTCGCAAGTAGTCAATTACTCTATGACCAAGATGACAACATTCGAGTTTTAGCTAAAGTCCCTGAGACTCCATCTGCTCCTTTAACCATTAACCACAACCTATTAGCTTCTCCGATATTAGGAGAAAATTGCTTGGATTCATCTGATCTTTCAATATCTTCGTCCTTCTCATTCCATCATCCTACTCCGAGACATTCCTTCGTACTAGCCAATCCTGCTCCTTCATCCATAAAACTAACATGGCAATGAACACATCTCTTGCCACTCTTCTGGGACTTTATCATTCATCCAATAAGAGAATGTCATCTGAAGCAGATCTTTTAACAATTTTGACCTCAAAAGTGACTAATATGGAAGAAGAATTAACAAAGCTGGTTACAAAAACATTTAGTTTGACATATTCACCTAACCAACCTCTGGAGAAATTACCAACACCACAAAATCAAACAACAGAGACAGTTTTATCCTCGACTCTCGTGGACAATGAACAAGTCGTCCTTCACATCTTTCTCCAGATGTTATACAATCGAATTGTATTACTATTCAATCAAATGAGATGAATAGTAACCAACTACTAGCAATTGAAGCACCTATGGTCCTCCCAAATACATCTCACTCTCTGTTTGATATTTTCAAAAATAAGAAAGTAACGTTAAAATGCTGTTTAAAATGGTGAAAAAGGCTAACAATCACAAACCACCTCGTCAAACTACCCAGGAAGGCTCGAAGGAATATATACGGTCATTGGGAACTGTTTGAAGCCCTCAAAAGAAAGTACTTACAAAACAAACTTTCAATAGGAGGTAAGAAAAGTAATACATCTTTGACCATGCTTCCAACTTGGAGGAAACAACCCTTAATGATTCCATAACTCAACCATTAAATGCCTCAAACACAATTTCAATAACTGACTTGCTAAATTTAACAACACATTCAGTAAGCGAAATAACATTGCTACATCCTCAGATTGTCATGTAACTGTACCTGTAACCTCATATCAACCAGATCTTGTAACCACCTCATTAAGACATTGGAAGAAAGAAGAACTGGCCTAGTTGAAGCATTTAAAAAAACACTGTCCTTGTCACATGACTGTTGGACGGATAGAAGAGAGACCTTAAACATGCAGAGTGTCTCACAGGCACTTTCACTACTGAATGCAAATCACGAGAACTACACACGCTCAAACTATGACCACATGTATGATATCACCTCAAGAGAAACAAGGAAAGGTGGCATAAAAGACACAATGCCAGCATTAAAGTCTATTAACCAGCTATTATTAGAGTGTATTGATAGAAAGCCACAATAACTTGTAAATAGACCTAATGTATTGACGTTATTTTACTTAATTCCGAGTCTAGATTCAATCATCTCTAGTGACATCCAAAAGGTGGAATGTGGAAGTGACAAAGAAATTGATTGAGTCTTTTTACACATTGCTTCCAATTTGGAAAAACAAGTTATTATGGGTGCAAGCTCACATCTTAGCTCTTTAAGATATGTAATCTTTTGTCTTTTCTTGTTGCGGCTTTGTCAGCATCAAGCCGGATTCCGGAGAAGAGTGCAAATACGGAAAATTCTACATGTCTAAAGGCAAGTATGAATACACCTGTGAAGCGCCCAGGGAATGGTGTGGTGGCTCAAGGCGAGACAACTCCGGTGAGTCGCCCAGAGAACCAGAGCCGCTACGCAAGCTCTTCATTGGAGGCTTGATCTTTGAAACAACCAAGAAACAAGTAAAAATAGCAGGCGTCTACAGAGATGCTAACCTCTCCATGACCAAACACATTAACACCATATCCTCCTCCACTGCCTATACTCTGAAACTTATCTCACTCAGCCGACAATTCCTCACTCCCCAAAACTGCCTTACTCTAGCACAAGCACTCATCCTTTCAAAACTAGATTACTGCAACATCCTTCTACTGGGCACCACGACTGCTAATCTTACCAAACTGCAACTTCTCCAGAATAAAGCTTTACGTGCTGCATTTGGCTTAAAAAGAAAGGATCACATCGCCCATATCAGAAAAGAAGTCCACTGGCTTCCGGTCAAAGCGAGAATCCACTTTAAGACCCTGATCTCTTCCCACAAATGTATCATTAATGATACCCCCATCTATTTGAACAACAGAGCAACCCAAAAGTTCTCCTTGTGCTTGCTAAGATCTTGTTCTAGCACATTCCTAAACGTTCCATGCTACAAATGTCAAAGGGTGGGAGGATCTAGCTTCCCAGTAGCTGCATCAACCCTTCGGAACATACTGCCGTCTCACATTAGAAATGAGATTACACACCAGCGTTTCAAGAAAATGATCAAAACCTGGCACATTGATAAATCCGACCAAGATCTTAAATGTCGCTGAACATGTAATTGAATATTTGTATGTAATCAGACTCCTAAGATTGTAACAAGTCAAGATTTTAAGTAACCAACACCGTAATACCCTTGGGTTTGGGTGTGTAACAAATACAATAAATAAATAAATACATCTTTGAACTTACAACTTGGGAAATGCACCAGGTTAGATACCCTGCTATGCCACATGGTATAGAGAGCTGTAATTGTAAAACAAAACGAACAGAGATTCCTCACGTAACATCACCATTGAATTCTAGTTGCCCTCCACATCATGTCCCATTAACCATAACCTGCTCTTGGGACAACCACAAAACCCAGAGACATGTGAGCCCTAGTCATTCTGAAGGTATCCATGATGAAGTTCAAGATTGGACCTGGCTAGCAGGTGCTCTAGTAGTGCCACGATCCAATAATTAGCAAATAAGAGAAAATAAAATGTCATATTTACGAATGGGAAGTTCGAATACTAGAGGACACAAACACCTCTCACAGAATTCCAACAATCCCTTAAAGTCCTTAGAACTCTTTTGTCTTCAAGAAGCATGGCTAATGGCCCCTTCCATCTTTGACGGTCACACAAGTTGCCACTCCCTGGCCACAAAATGGTAAGAAGGGGCAACCGATGGCCGGGTTGTTAAGGACTTGCATAAATGGGTTAGGACTAGAATTATCCCCATGGAAATCTCCAAATGACTTTGCACAATTATCAAAGCTAATGTGACCTATGAACAAATTCAACTCAAAAGGAGTGCTGCATCTAACAAATCTCTACTGGAATCCAATGAAAATAACCACCACCAATTTTCTAACAGATGCCATTTCTCTTCTAAATACATGTACACTCCGGTCCGAGTTGTTAGGCATAATTACTATGGGAGATTTGAACGTTTCATGCTTAGACCCCTCAGACAACAACTCGGCCTCTACAAAAAGCACTTGGTTAGAGCTGATGAACTCTAGAGATCTCCTGATCGTTAACAGTATGTTCCCAGAAGACAGTCCAGCGGCTCAAACATGGTGTACAGGCAAACAAAAAGCTACTCTCAATTATTTTTTTGTATCTAGAGAAATATATTAGAGGATCAAAGACCTAGTGGTTTCTCCTCAAACAAATAGTGACCATCATTTGCTTACTGTCCACTGGTCATTGCCATTAAATTAGCAAAGCACTGATTATTACAGTTCACAGGTGGAAGCTTCTATACAAGGGAAATCGCTTTGTTTTCACTAATTCTTCATTACATTCTGTGTATGAACATCTAAGAGAACATCCATATGACACAAAACTATATCCCACGACATTACAACGATTTATAGCTCAGCAATTTTCCCACAGGCCACGTTTTGAGAAACACAGACACAATTTTGACACAGAAACACAGGCAAGAAAAAGAGAAACAAGGAGAGAAATTAAGAGTAAGTCAAACTCGAGGAATAGAAGGTTCATGCAGGATTAGGCAGTTTAAACAAAAACTGAAAAACTGGATAAAAGGATTTAAAATAATTCAACTTCAAAAAGAAGCTGAACAAATGATAACAGCATTAATATCTAAAAGTAGCACAGACACATGGGCCATCTTGAAGAGGGCTATCAGTTCATATCAAATAGCTTTGCAAGCAAATTTTATATCGGAAAATTGCTGCGTTGCTCATTATGAAACTTGTTCCTATCTCCCATTTTGCCTCAAACTGATAATAAGTCTTTATCAAACTCCAACTGGACATTAAACTTTGACTCTGAAGTACTGATTCCAATCGTACAAAAACAGTTCAATTCACGTGCCCCTTCGGAATTTCCAACAAAATGCTAAAAACTCATAGTAATGAATGGGCTAAGATAATGACCATTTTATTTGATAATATCTTAACAACTGAACACATCCCAAGATCATGGAAAAATCATTTATACTACTCATCTTTAAGAAAGGTATCGACAGGACCCCTCAAATGATTGTCCCATAGCTTTGATTGATGTTATCGGAAAAGTATTTGCAAGATTGATTTTAAAAGACTTGTTTAAATGGATTAAGAATAACTCCATGCATGATCCTTTTCAATCGGGCTTTAGAGCCGGCTTGGGAACTATACCCAACCTAGTCACCTTATCCATAATTAAGGAAACAGCATTGTCTTCTACTCAACCGATTTTTGTGGCTTTTATTGATTGCTGGATGGATGCATTACCCAAATACTAACAATTAACATCAAGAAACCAAACTCTATGATTTTTACACCAGGAGATGCACCATACAGAGAGAACCTGAGAACTAAGGCAGAAACTGCTGCATCACAGGCAATGATAATACACAAGAAATACAGCATTTTGAAATACAGCATTTTCTCCTGTCTACCTGTGATATTGTTTTACAAACAGAAGGCGGTACCAACACTAACTTACAGAGTAAAAGCAAAACTAATTGGCGAGCAATTATACTAGAACAGATTGGAAGGTGTATTTTGGGAAAAAGTCTTAAATGTTCCAAATGGTGTTCCAATTCAGATTCTGAGTTATGAGATGGGGTTGCTTTCACTTCAAGCAATTGTTAAATGGAAAGCATTGTCATTCCTAAGAAAAATCACCACTTGGCCATAGGACTCGATTTTAGCACACAAAGCCACTGAATCTGTAATATCCCTTTTATCCATCCTAGCCAAATAGAAAACTCAATGTTTGAATTGGTTAGATGAAATCGGATCCAACTGGGAGACGTTGTTAAATAGGCCTAATACAGTAAAATTCATAATGTGGAGAACTGATTAGTGCAAGACAATGGAGAAATGTCAGAAATACATGATTTTTGTAAACGTTTGAGCAGAGTTAAAGGCATGGAATGTGCTGCCAAATTATTTGCAATACTTTCCATGCCGACACAGACAGATGAACTTCCTAAGATTCCACCTATGTCCGTGGAAAATGGCCAAAATATTGATAGCTAGAAATGCCAAAATAAATGCATCACACCCTTGTCGTTTTTGTGGTCAGCAAATTGAGTCACTGAAACAATTAATAATGGGCTGCGTTGAATTGAAAGATCCAAGAAATGTATTTTTCAATGTTCTTTTAAATATGTTACTACTACCTCAGAAAACACAATCTTGGCAATGATTTTTAAAGGAGTATCTGTATCTTTAATTTTAGATACGTTGAGATTCTTAACATTCTTTTTAAAAAGAATGTATTTAGTTTAATATACATATAACCGATTGGTTTTGTATATACAATATGAAAGACAATACACAGAGATTAAAACATTAATACCACAAATATAAATATATAAAATACAGAAAGAAAAATATAACATTTATACAATATAATAATAATAATAATTTACATTTATATAGCGCTACGAACCCTCAGGTATCTGAGCACTGCTTATTATTACCCACTGTGTGTGGTGCTCATTTTTCGACCTCGGAAGGATGAAAGGCTGAGTTTGGCCCTGCCGGGATTCGAACCTGCGTTAGCATGCTCTGCACGCTCGCTGTGCCACTTGATATCTAAAAACTAAGATATCTATACAGCCTATTCCCTTGACTCACACTATATATCTCGACATCCATTTAAAACACACCTTCTGATAATTGATGTAAAATATTAATGAACTTCCAATTAAACAGGGTGGTAAAATATATAAAATTCATATCAAGTCCCTCCATATGCAGACTCCAAAATGTTGATAATTTGGCACAATTTACTGCTTATCGGACGATTTTAAATATAATGTTCTGATTCCATTTAGGATTTCACACTCCACTAACAAATGCTTAAGAATTTCCAGTTCTAGTTTGCCACACCGTCGACACCACATCACAGCACACGGAATGCCGAAAATTGTACCCTTTATCTCCCAAGTTTCAAAAATCTTAGGATAAGGATAAGCTTGGATGTAAACTGGGGCTGACTTGCGATTCATGCAATACTGTAGATACATACCACTGTTCCTAAGAGTAGCGAGATTTACAATATTTGCTTCAATACTTCCTTCCTTACACTTCTTTTTCAGCTTTGTTTTAAATTTGTGGCCAAGCATGGTAGCATTAGTGGTAACATATTTATCATTCCATATTTTGTGTGAGGCCATTATTTTACCTAAACAACCTAACTTCAAACAATTATCAACATTTGTAAACGCAGACAGAAAATGTACCCTAATTGTATTGTTGTCTAGAGACAAAATGTTTTCATAACACATCGTTATTCTATAGTTAGCATCTGCAGCGGTACTATTTAATTCAAATTAAAGCAGAATGTACTCTATTGAAACCCGGTGTGGAAGGCGCAGCAGTTTCCAGAGTATCAAGGCCTCATACCTTTGAAGTTGAGGGATATATTTATAACCCCAAATCGCCACACCATAAAGTAGTATTGATATACCTCTAGCTGTATGTAGGAGTAACACTGTCTTAAAAGAGAAGCCCATACTTTCAGTAGTAGTAGATTATTCTATGAAACCTGTCTGATTTGGCGGGATGATCTTATTCACCCGAATCCAGGTGTTAAGTTCAGCTAACAGGACTTGTGCAAAGATTATAGCCAGTATGTCCAGCATGACTAAAAGATGGTAGATGACAGGGTCATTCCATGCCCCCTTCTTATAGACAGGCAAGATGTTTCTCATCTTCCATGTGGCAGGGATAATACCTCTCAGACCGATTTCGTTGAATAGAATAACTAGAACTTGGGACCAGCCCCCTGGTGAGGCTTTTATGAAGTTGTTACATACCCCATCGGGACCCGCTGCTCGAGAATTATTCAAGCGGACAATGATTTTATAGGTAGTTTCACCTTATCTGGAATTATGTCTAAGGATCCCAGAGTGGACTGCATATGATTTTCCCAGTCCGAATCTGTACACAATTAATAGGAAGGTCCCTTTTTTGTACTGCCAGATTTCTGTTGAGTTTTTTTGGGTTGCCAACATTGCTATTTTATTCCATAGATCAACCTCACATGAGTTTTTATATGCACTTAGCCAGATCCGGTACGAGAGCTTAATAGATTTAACATGTTGAGTAGTAAGACTACTTTTAGTTACACCTGAGGCTGGATATAATATGGCTGCTATCTCCGATTGCATGTTTCTTTTGCTACTGCAATGTTTTTATCATAATGAAGTCTTTCATTTGTCACAATATTTGATTGTTCGACCAGTGTTTTATACTTGCGCTTAGAGCTACAGGTCTCAAAAAGTTCCGACATCATACAGGAGAATGCTATGACATACTCATCCTGGGCAGAGGGCCTAGATTCATAAAACTGGATGGTATAGGCTGACAACAATTGTTGGGCAATGATATTGCCCTTCTCCACATTATTTCCATTCCACAGAATGCAATTGTGGTTTTCATTAAGGAAAATATTGCTATTCAGATCATAACTGGCTGGTGGAGTCACAGGAAAAACGGGTTCTGAGATGACAGAAAAGGGAAAGTGGTCACTCTCTTCCCGCTGAACTATTCCCATATCGATAATCAGAGATAACCCCACTGAATTAGCAAAAAAGTAATCAATTGTTGATGCACTTTTACCTGCTGCACGTGTGTATGCCATGTTAGCATCACCCAGGCAATATCCATTTAACATGGTGAAATCATACTCTTCAAGGAGATTTGTCCATAATTTACCCTGGAGCTTAATGTGTAGTTTATTCACTGGGGAGGAGGAAGTATTGTCATGGGGATCGGGATGTTTGATCATTATTTTTGCATTAAAGTCACCCATTAGCTACATGGGACTTGAGTGGGAGTGGCCCTTAATAATTTTCTTTACCAGATTTATATTTATTTTGGTATCTAGACGTTAGGAAGGTCATACATATTTATCACTAGGATCATCAAATTACCTTTTATTAGAAAAGCTGCCTGTATATTAGGAGTGCTATCTTTAAGTCCTACTAATTTCCAAGGATGTTTCGGAGAAAGAAGCAATCCTCCTTTTGGGCGACCACGCAAGCCCTGAGTGGCTGCCTGTTGTAAGGTCAAACGGCCATCAAGTAGAATTTCATTCACAAGCCATGTCTCTTGTAAAGCCACCAGCATAAAACTATCCATATTTGCAGCCAAACCATTCTCAACAAATATGTGGGAGAACCCTTGCGTGTTCCCGGATAACACCAAATATTCAACATCGCGGCTGAGATGAAAAGTGGATTTTAAAGGCAGATAGGAGCCATTGCCAGTATCCTTCTAATGTGGGCTCATTAAGAACACACATCGCTGATGTGTGAGTATCACCCAGATTTGGACTCATAGGGCCTCATTACAACTCAGGCGTTAAGGGTTAACGCCACCGTTAACCCTTAACGCCTGATTCTGATTTTAACGCCAGCTTTTAGCAGGCGTTAAAATCCATGGCGCTAACCTGCCATGGTGCTTATTACGCCGCCGTAATTTACGGCAGCGTAATTAGCGCCTTCCCCACTCCCATTATGCCCTATTGGGCAAAAATGGGAATG
The DNA here is from genome assembly GCF_040938575.1 of Ambystoma mexicanum. Taxonomy (NCBI): domain Eukaryota; kingdom Metazoa; phylum Chordata; class Amphibia; order Caudata; family Ambystomatidae; genus Ambystoma; species Ambystoma mexicanum. The sequence continues at coordinate 915,362,817 of NC_090926.1, read as the reverse complement.
GGGAAGGGAAAATGGGAAATGGGGATTTACCGCCCCACTCACCTTGGAATGGGGCGGTAAATCCGCCATCCACCATGGTGTAAACGGAGTTTACACCATGGTGGTAAAGTTGGTGCACTTAGCACCAAGGTTGTAATGAGGCCCATAGTCTTATTATTACTACTGTTCTGGGTACTAATAACCCTTGGTGGTGCTAAGGGTGTGTTGTCTTGAGCAACCAGAATATTAGAAATATTGTCGACCACTTTTGTTGAGGGAACTACAGCCCAAGGTTCAACTTGAGATAACATAACTACTTTGGAGAGATATCCTAATCTAAAGAGATTGTTGTAAAAGTCCAATACAAAATCGAGGTTAGAGGGTAATGTAAACCATAGGTTAGTGATAAATTCAGTAGTGTTCTCCATCTGATCAACAATCCTTATGTCATCAGATTGAATACCTCTTAATGGGACGATTAGATTAAATATTCGCAATGCTGCAGCACGATTCAAAGGGGTTTGCTATAGTTTACTTGAGACAGATTTCAGTTGTAATGCTTTATGCAATTCACTAGGCTGCTCCAATATATCGCCAATATTTAGGATTGGATTAATTGGTTTAGCTATATTTGGTGTCCACATATCAAGTAAATTATTCTGATTAGGACGAGATAGCGCAAGATTTATTTTCTGTGTTAGTTACATTACCTATCCCACAGCCTTTGTAGTACAATCTGACAGACTCTCTGACATTGATTTGTTCCTAGTATTGACAGATGGCTGAACGCTACACGATGCAGGGTTTGCTTCGCATTTCCCATCAATGCTAGGCACATTTACAGGCATCTTATTGAAACTCATGGGGACAGATTCACTTCCAGTTTTCAAAACTGGTGCTAGGTTCACTTCAATGTAGCGCCGATCTTTTTTAACTTTTCAAAACAATTTATTGTGGACAGGCAATTTCTTGGAATACATAAAATCCTACGACACAACTTTGGTTTTTAATTTATTTCCATTGTTTTGTGAGCCCTTCCCTCCTTTTTTACTATTGATCACCTTGGCTGACTTTACACTAGCACTACTGCCAATGATTTCGGCAGTAACCCAGGGTTCATTTTGATCACAAAGTTACATTTCATTACCAACATCTTTTGCTATTTTGTGTGTGCGATTGATACTTTTCATTAACAGTACAGACTGTACATCAATTTTCTTTTCCAGGCTTTCACATTTTTCCACTAGCATAGTTAATAGTTTGTCTACGGCCCAAAACATGTCATTAGATGACATACTAGACATACTATCCTTTAGACAAGTTGTCCCTCGGCTTACTCATAGGCCAATACAATCCATTCATATCATTCGGAATAACTAATCCCTTGCATCTCGCAGAATCAAGTAACAAAGTTTCCATGGATTTATTAGTATGAGATGCAAGGTCATTACTTTCTGCAAAGAAAACATAGGGTTCTATAGTCATAACACCTGGCATGGGAGCGCCATCTCCCTCATCTCCTATATACTCTACATCTGATAGGTGCATTGCTAAGTCCAAACTTGTAGAAGAATTTAACTCAATTAAGTCATGGATCTTCAAATTGTTATGCACTGTTATCTCATCCTGTGTGTTGGATGTAACTGTATTTAAAACATTCCCTACTTTAGATTGTGTCAAAGGTCGAATAATGACTGCATCAAGCAACTTTGTACCAAGACAATTTAAAGAATTACTAAGCTCGTTGGCGATTTCCAAGGCAGCTGACTTCTCCTCTACGGTGTCAAGTTTGGGGGGTTTTAGGAAAAAATGATGTACGTTTTTTAGATTTCGCCAAAATTAAATTTTTGCATATTATCTTAGGGGTACACATCCGGCGGCCTCTCTGCACTGAAAAAGGGATATTCATCTGTTCCACCTCACCGTTGCTTAAATCACTCATAACACTAAAGGTAACTATTAACACAGATAAGCAAGGTTAACTTCGGCAATTACGTAATGCACTCATCAGGCCATGGGGGCTTTCTGTGAAATAAAAGCACAGCAGCAAGTAAAGAAATAACATTGCTAAAAGTCAAACCCTTAGGGGTACAATACAGTTCTTCTAAACATCAAACACTTGTCATACATAAGAATAGTAGACAACTCTGGTGCCAGTCAAAGTTTCGAAACAATCGTTTCGTATGGCAAAAGTTTCGACACAAAAGTGCCTAAAAAAAAAGTTTCAAATTTGCTTTTTTTTATATTAAAGTTTTATTTTAATTTCGTATTGTAAAAGAAGTGTTTTTGTTTTTTAAAAAACAGAGGTTTGGGGGGATCTCCCCCCATAAAATAAAATCAAAACTTTTATTTCCGGCACTTTTGTGTCGGAACTATTGGCATTCGAAACTTTGACTGTTGAAACTATAACTAGGAACCAACAACCCTAATACTTCGTACAGCACGGGGAATGATCTTTTAAGTTAACAGTCAGTATATCATTTCCGGCCGGCAGTGGTAACAGACCAGAGGGAGCCGACGGTTAATCTGTGCCGGTGACAAAATGATAAATGACTGACTTAAATGTGCCAGGACCCTAGTCAATTTTTTTTTCTGGAGTAAACCAATGAGACCTGGTGCAAGCACAGGGTATAGAAGGTGCCTTCTAATTGACTTGTAACTACAGCAACAGAGGCGTTACTGAACCCGCAAACAGCGGAAAACTGGACGAGCAGGGCAGGTAGGAGACCAGGAAAGTCAAGTGCTGTGGCTACATGCTGAACAGTGAACATTTAACAGCACAGACCTTAGCACAGAACTTCACACAGTGCTTCACAAATGCGCACAGCAGTCAAAATATCAGGGCTGCTGGGAAGTAAGGGGCAGAGCCACACCAAGCTGACCTCCAGTAATTATACAGCTATGGAGGGTCTTACAGCTAACAGCACAGACCTTAGCACAGAACTTTACACAGTGCTTCGCAAATGTGCGCAGCAGTCACATATGAGGGCTGCTAGGTGGTTGTTGCCTCATCGGTCCTGGTGCAATTCCTGAGGTGACTCCCAGGTGATTGTACTAGGTCTGATCTGGGACAGCTCCAAGTCTCAGCTATGCCAACTACTAGATTGCAATCTCTGTTAAACAAAGATATGGACACAGTCTGCTCCTTAGAGGCCGAACTGGTCTCCTCTCCGGAGCCGTTTATTAATCAAACGAATGCAGGGGAGGGTGTAGTTCATTTATCATTGCTTTCACCCTCTTCCACGACGGACCATCAAAGGAGAGGCAAACGTCACTCGGAGGTGCTAGCTTTAAGTGCCAAGAGATATCAGATGCTCCAAAAGGAACAGAGTCTTCTCTCAGAGCTGTTATGTAATAATGTACAGCTAAATAACAATATCAACAATAGTGCTAGAGCCACATCTCCTTCATATTGTGCTTCCCCTGAACTGCCCCATCTTTCTGAATTGCCCCACACATTGGTGTCTTTTAGTGAACAATCACATAAGAAAACACCAGTAAGCTCCTGTTGTGGGACAGATGCCCCTATGGCTCACTCAAATTGGTCCATCTATAAGTACCATTTGTTGCAAGATCTAGGGGCATGCCACAACATGGAAGACCCTATTTCCTGGATGAAGGTAGTTGGGAGGAACGTATCAGAGTCTTTGTTGCCTAAACTACTTACCGATGAGGCCCTCAGGGGAGGAAAGCCTCTCGGCCTTACGAAACTTCACCAAGGAACTCAAACGGATCCCATAGTTGCCACGCACTCGGTACCGCCTGCACAGAAGAAAGTAGTAGACTCCTCCATTAGCCTCAGCCCTGAGGTCCCATTAAAGGGTGCTTCTTCAGTTGCTAGGCCGGTGGCACCATTGATCAATACATCTCATAGGGATTAACGTCTCAAAAAACCTACAATGGAAAAATCATCAACCCACTCTGAGGAGGTTTGTATTGGACTCAAGAAACTTTATAATAACCAACGCAGAGAAATCAACTCATCATGAAACAAGGGAGACCCTAAAGAATAAAATCGTAGCTTGGATTAACATTAAAGTGGCCCCAAATTGTGTTAGATCCTCATATTTCAGGGTCCTTTGAAGAATTCACATTGATGATTGGTGTAGTGTGGACAATACCGACTGTACTGTGGTGGGATGCGGATCAAGTAGCTTACCCATGTTCCTTCACAGACTTTCCAAATTGAACCACTTATCATCGATCTCAAGGATGAATATTGTATTGAACTGATTTCCCAGATGTAGCCATCTGTTACTGGTCGTCCTTATAAACTCTGGACTGTACTTTTCTGGATAATAATAGCGCCTTTTTTATGTTATCTGGTGTTTGTGTTTTTTGTATTGTATGTTTTGTTGCGCCATCATGCCTATGGGTCTATTTTGCGCGGTATAAATATAATAAAGTAAAGTAAGGGGCAGAGTCACTCCTTTCCTTGTAACATTTGAGCACCGTTTCTTATGCGAGTAAATTCTCTGAGGCCAAAAGAATGAACAACGATAAGTAATGTGGCAACAGCAACACCACACCGCCATTTGGAAGAGTTTCTTCAGCCCTCTTTCCCTCTCTGCCGTGGTTATATATATATATATAAAAATTGAAACATGAATTATGAATTGTTAAATATTTCTTTCTTTTATCTTGTATAATCAATTTTCTTTTTTTCCTTTTTCACTACATTTAATTCTTTTTATTTTAAATGTTTCTTATAAAGTGTAAATGTTTTATCATGTAACATAATACACTAACAAAAACATTTTAAAAATAAAAAGACATCAGATTGCCACTGCTCTCCAGCCAGGCTCAGGAGAGACAATATTGTCATGGGGTAGACCTGGTGGGAGCACCCAGAGACTCGAGGAGGGTCTGAAGTGCAGGTGCAGAAAAAAGGAACGATCGAAAATTGTGATTTGGTGAACACAGGTAATTGTGTCAGTGTATTGTTGTGTTTTGTATTGTGTTGTCTGAAACAGGCTGGGGTCCATGTTTGTCTCTGCATTCTGAAAACTGACATCTGAAGTCTGAAATCTGTTGTTATTGTATAAGGATACAGGAGGGAAAGTTCCATGCATATAGAACTGTCTATCTGAATAAGAGAAAGAAAAAGGAAATAGTGGTTGTCCACCGCTGTGAAAAAGCAGGTGGGCGTGTGGGCTCCAATTCACTGTAAGATTGTGAATACGATTTTAGCCCAGGGACGCATGCCAAATTCTTGGCTTCATGCTATCATCACACCAATCTATAAAAAGGGGGCAGAGATAACCCCTCAAATTGTTTCCTGATATCTCTTTTAGATGGGGCAGGAAAGCTTTTTGGCAAGATTGTATTGCATCACCTCCAGGAATGGGTGGATAATAACAATATAATTAACAATTTACAGGCCGGGTTTAGAAAAAACAGATACAATGTATCAGTATCTAATATTTTATATGTTGATTTTAAAGTGTACACTATTGTGGAAAATAAATTCATATGTGGTGTTTTTAGATTTAAAAATGGCTTTTGATTCAATTTGAAGGGTGATTTTGTGGAAGATATTTTTTTGTCCCGCAAGGTTCCCCCTAGCCTAATTTCTATAATTATCCAATTACATTCTGGAAATAATGCCTGTGTTTGTTTTGGTTTGGGCGGCAAGTCTACCCCACAGTTTGCAGTGAACACAGGAGTAAAACAGGGATGTGTCTTGGCCCCACTTCTTTTTGACAAATATATCCAAGAAATCATAAATGCACTTTTAATTGGGTGCCAAGCCACCCTGAAAATGTCCGCTGATAAATATCCAGTATGTTTTTATGCAGACAATGCTGTTTTAATATCAACAGCTCCTAAGGGTCTAGAGAATTCCTTATCCATTTTTGTGGCTAAATGCAAGAAGCTCCAACCAAATCTTACTATTACTAAGACTAAATTATTGGTATTTAACCCCTGCTACCAAAAACGCAAATCAATACACCTGAAAGTTCATGGTATCGCAATTGAGCAAGTTGACCATTTTGCCAACCTTGGGGTAAGATTTCAGGAGCATCATGGCTATGGGCACAAGTGGGTAAAGCAGTGTTTAATCTTGACAAGCTCAGTGGGGCTATTAGGTCTTACTTTGTGCGGCATTGGGAGGGGTGCTGTATCTCCAGACTTAAATCTGTATGATAAACAGGTTTTACCTGCGATTCTTTACGGATCAGAGCTCTAGGGGTTTGTCAATTGCGGTGTACTAAATATTAAGACGAACACATTTTTGAAACATCTGTTCGTACTCCCTATAAGTTCTCCTTCAGCTATCACCCATCCGGAGTTTGGTGTTACTGCGTATAGGTACCAAGGCCATGTTTAGCTTTGCCTTTATCTAGTTAAGAATCTGGCACCAACCAGGACTAAGTAAAAGCATAGCAGCATTAGCCCACTTGTTGTCTTTCAATGGTGGAAAAAGTCTTAATTGGTTCGCACATGTAAAGAATATGCTCAACATCCTGTATGCCTCAGCACTGTGGGAAAACCCCATGGAGTGCAGCAGTGTGGCTCTCAGCAAACTAAAGGAAATCAGAGATGCAAGCCTGGGACTACCTTTTAGCTGATGCTGCAAATTCAAAACTAGGGTTGGACTATCTTGCACGCAATTTGGAGATTTGGCCGAAGCAGTATTTAGATTTAATCCCTGGGACCTTTGAAAGATCATTGTGCATGTGGTTGCAATTGGGCTTTTTCCCGGTTGGATCTTTTACTCGCTCTTGGTGGGAATCAGCCCCAGAGATATGTCTGCTGTGTGGGGGGACTAAAGAAATTGTTTTGCATTTTCGATTGATTTGTTACAAGTCCCTGCGGTTGAGGCATACATATTTGAGACAAATCCTAAATGAAGCCGGCATTCTATCATCCAAAATTGCAATGTCCTTTTGAATCCACTGTCAATTTCCTCACATGATATTTGCAATTGCACAATATAGCCACAGGGCGTGTCTACTTAGGAAAAAGGCTTTGAATCTGTTGTTCTAATTTCCAGAGTTGCAAGCATTGCTCTCCCTGTTTTAGATTTTGAGATTTTGAGATATTTTTATTGCAGACAATCGGCTGCAATCTATCATTTATTTATCATAGAAATGCCACATGTTTGCTCGCTATTTTGCACATTTACTGTAACTTAACAAATTGAATGACTGTTTTACTTCTGTTTTTTAACGTAATGTATTTATACTTTTATGGTCTTTTTATGCCAAATAAAGTTATGTTGATGATGATGGTAAAAGCAGTATGTTAGGCGGAAACCTGTGCAGTTCCCTCTGGGACCACTGCAAAAGATTTAGGACTGCAGGTGTTTGGCAGTAAACCCACTTGGTAGCAGTCTGTACCACACAGATTCACTTGGTAGCTGTGGCTGAGCAGTCAGACTTCCCTCAAGAAGAGTTAGGCAGTATGTGGAGTATACAAAATAGGGCAATTTACACAGTAGAACAAGCAAACACGGAACAGAGCTTTGGTGTAAAGATATATAGTTATTTATTTATAAAAACACATCTATGAAAAACACACTGGCACTAATACGGCAAACAATTTCAAGCACAATTACTATAAGTAAATCAACCCCCCTAACAATAGTTCGACAAGTCTAGGTTCAACGGCACCACTTATTTGCAGACAGAGGTGAATGCTTTAACCTAGATGGCACTCTAGTATTCGTTAGGACGGGAGAGAAAAGGCAGGGTATGAAATCAACTCGGTACCAACACTTTTACGAACAAATGCAAGGCAAGTAAGGCAGGGTCTACTGTAGATCGCAAAGTTCAGGGGCCAGGCCCAATCGGAGAGAGGCAAGGCGATATGTCCCAAAAAGTATCACAGTGGAAATGCACTTCGAGTCTTTGGCGCAAATTGTCACAGAAAGATTGGACCAGTTCAGAACAGAAAGTTAAGAAGGCTTGGAGGCGACCCAATGGAGAGGCGAGGATTAAGACACCTCACGCTAACTGTCACAAGGGAAGCCAGGCGGACACGGTACCTTGTACGTGGAGAGACAGCTCCGGCGGGGGCAGTTGTTCCTGGTGGTGGATGCAAGTCGGGGCTTTGCCAAGAGAAGAGATGCTCTCGTCGTCGAAGGAAAGATGAAGATCGTTGCACCACCAGGGAAGAGACCAGCCGCGGAGTGCTCTGTCACAAGGCACCACCTTTTGGTCGCGGTACGGGTTAGTGGCTATCCGGTTGCCGGGGTGCTCAGCACGGGCAATTCGACCACTACGCCCTGAATCGAAGAAAAAGCAAAGGGGACTGGTTGTTCCCACCAGTCAGGGGAAGAAGACTCTCCAGCCGGGAGATCTCCTCTGTCGTTGGGAAGTGGTGAGTCGGTTCAGCAGGGCTCCACCGGAGGTGTCGTCGTTGCAGGTCGGCTCAGCTTTACCCTCGTCAGATTCTTAGGTCCTGTGGCGACTTCTGAAGATCCAGTCCCAAAAGCCCTGCTTTTATGCAGAAAACCCCCATTCATTCAGCCTAGCTGTCAATCAAAATACGCTAAGTGGTGAGCGGGGTGGCTCACCACTTGGGCCAATCACACCAGAGTGCGACTTGAGTTGGCAAGGCAACTCAGTCCAGGGTGCCGAAACCCCCTCCCACGCCCCCTGTGGTACCCAGCTGTGTGCCACCACTTTGAAGGGCCTCCGTGCAGAAGCCCGCCAAAAGTGGAACAAAGGGCTCAACCTTTGGTTTAGGAGTCACAGAGACGAACACAGACGCCATTTTTAAAAACAGAGTTCTGGCAGAAAATACCAACCGATAGATTTATTTAAGATAAATAAACCAGTGGTATGTTAGAGATTAACGAGAAAAAGTATTAACCTCCAACAATGGGAAGAATCCCATAGAGTTATATTTGATGTCGAATATAACAAGTAGTTTCCACTGCCACCAGCCAAAACTCGACGAGGAGGGACAGGACAGTGCCCCCTCGAATAACAGAGCCAGGGGTAATCGAATTACCCCTACTAGTACGTCCACAATAGGATGGTTTGTACTAGTTCTGTTAGTAAATTTAGGTCTAGTAAAGCCAATGGTGACTCTACATGCCCTGGGAGACAGTAGTTGGTCCCAGGGTATGGAGTCTATGATGGGGATCCTCTAGGAAGCCCTAGTGCTACGGCACGGAAGGTGCGGTGTAACACACATAGAAAAACATATGAAACCCTATGGAGTAAAAGACCCCATAGCCCATAGAACACATTGACATTCAAAGGAATTAACCACATTCATGTCCAAGAGTGGGAGAAAAGAGTCTCACTCTTAGCAGGATGGAAAAAAACAAACTCCAGAAATCCAGCAAAGCTGCTGGGGGACTCACTAGGTTAGGAAATTCAGCCTAAACAGAGAATTCTCCCTAACACAGTACATCCATGCTCCCTACTGACTTAAGAGAACATGTGAAGCCAGGAACCATCTTTCAGCCCATAGGCGACCAAAATTGTGTGCTGCACCAAAAGTATATTTGCCATCTATGTAAATGTTTACCGCAAGTCCTGCACTGTGTTCACATGCTCTGGTAAGGGCAATAATTTCGGCTGATTGGGCTGAATGCTGAGGACTACTATAGGTTTCAATGATTGGTTTTAAGGTTGTAATGGCATATGCTGCTGTAGAGGGGATCTATGTGATCACTGCGCCTCCCGCAACTGCGATGCCGAAAATGCCGACGGCAGTTACGGCGCAGCACAGTGATCATATAGATCACTGTGCCCGCTTCCCCTGGCCTGCATTACCCCTCCCAACCCCCCCACCCCACTTACTTTTAGGGCGGCACACTTCTGCGTGTGCCGCCCACACTCTATGATCTCTGCGGTGTCCGCTCCTCCCACTAACGTAGGTTGGAGCTGACGCTGCAGGGTGCTTTTTTGTTTTTTTTGTCACGTGTCCCCCGCTTTACGAAATGATAAGCGGGGGACACCCCTGCAACCCGACCCCCATTACTGCACCCAGGAAGAGCAGGGGACACCCCTGCCACCCCCGCTCTGCTTGGGCGCAGTAAATGTCACCCTCATTTTGTGCGCCTCCAAAGTCGCAGTGACTGCGGGGGCGCACAAATGAGGGCGACATTTTTGTACAATACCCTGTAGAGGTGCCATCTAATAATATAAAACAAGACCCATCTACATACAAAGTACTGTCTGGCTGTTCAACAGGGGCGTCCACCAGATCCACCCATCTCTTCATCAGTGGTTAGTATACAAGCATGCATTTCAACAAGACCATCAGAAGGGAGGGGTAGCAAGGTGGCTGGATTTTGGGTATTACATGCTGAATGTGTGGTGCCAATAATGTCAATTCATAGCTAGTGAGCCTGGCATTTGTTAAATGTTGGGTCCTGGTTTTACTAATAACACAAAACGGCAAATCCACCTAGCGGAACAAACCTTCCTACCTTATGGGGTACACAATATGTTATTAAGAAAAGGAAAACTGTACATGTAAGTCACATTTAAGGAAACAGGTAATATTGTTCGAACTTTCAATTTCTAAAATACATATTTAATATCAAATTAATTTTATTAAACATTTATGCACACACGAAGACACAATATAATATACAGATAAAATCCATATAGTAGAAAAATAATTCATCTCTTGAAACATAAAACATGTATTAAAAGCAACGGTGCCATTATGCAGCCCTTTTTTTTCTTTTCGAAAAATGGGAGCAAAGTACAAACAGTATGTAATTCTATACTCCTCCTCTAGCCCAAATTGTCCACGTTTCTGTCCTCTAGGCTTGATTCCGCCGGACATTCATCAGGGGCTGTTACAATGTGCACGTGTAATCTACTTGGCTCAATCAATGCATCACACTCCATTCAAAGTTCCTTAAATACATAAACTAAATATTTTTCATTAAAACTGGTCTATAATTGAGCCAACACACTCTAGGATTCACCTAGCATATACATATGGGACATGTCCTCTCCATATCTTACTGGTGCGTCTCAGAAACCTCTTAAGATCACCTTCAACTTCAAATGTTGATCACGCTACCTCCATTACTTAAAGTGCATCAAAGTAAAACACCCACTTGCTATTCTGAAAAATACAAGGGTATCCCCACCGTAGTTATTTAACAACCTTCCTTTTCTTACACCTCAGTTGCTTACATAATTACTCAGTACAATATGGCATCCATCTGTAGGAGCCCATATAGCCATGTTTTATTCAATTCAAGCTATGGTAAGGTCTATCCCTCTGTGTGTAAGGACAATTTAGTATAAGTATAGTTTCTACACCAATTCACATGTAAACATTACATTGATATACCATTATTGGTGAAATACAAATGTCAGGTATCACCAATTATTCCCCAGATTGAAAAAACATCTATTATGTCACATAATGCCATTCCACATAATCATTCAGCCCAGTTAGTTGACATTTAGTTAAACAAATACATGTTTGTTCCAAATTAAGTAGCTTACTATTAACATGCTCTTGTGAAACTCCTTTTATCTTTGAGAATCACCCATTGCAAATCTGTAAAGGAATGACCAAATTCTATATAATGTTTAACGAGGTGTGCTTGTTTGATTCTATTTTTGATTCAGGTTCTGTGCTCTATTAGTCTCGTTTTACATTTCTATTGGTTTTACCAATATAATTTTGTTTGCATGGACAAGTAATGAGATATACCACATTTTCTGAGTTGCAATTAGTATGTTCTGTCACAAATCGAAAGGCTGTTCACAGACAGCATATACTCCCAGCCTTTCAATGTACTTTTCCTTTAAGGAACATTTCCATGATGAGGCACTTGCCTGGCAACGGGTGGTTGCCATGGAGATTATGGCGTCCGCTATGTTCTTGCAAGTTGTGTCGCGTCATGTGATCAGGTTATAAACCACGTCTTATGTGGGACTCCTTGCTTCTGAACAAACTCTTGATTCTTGGTTATGGACTACGTTTTCTTTGGTTACCGGATCTTTTCTACGTTACTGTGTGCTTCTTGCCTGTCCCTATTGGTACCTTTGCTGACTCTTGATTTCTCTGGTTTTTGACCCGGCCTGTCTACGACCTGCTCCCGCGTTGTTCCGGATTGATTTGGCGTCTCGGACTACCTGCCATGTTTTGCTAACTTCCTGCCTTTTTGTACCCTATTTCTCTCCGCCATTCTTACTGCCTTCTCTGTACCTACCTTTTTGACTTCTGCTCCTCTCTCGTGTGGATTCAGTCCTTTTCTCATTTGTCCCTTCTTGCCACCTCGGATATCGATCTAAGGCTTTATACGTGAGCTCGCGTATCGTGGGCATAAGCCCCTCCTTCAGCTGTTTTGGACCTTGCTGAGGACGCGAATGCGCGCTCCATGGGAGTACATTACAACACCTGTTCAGGACTTTCCTGAGGATGCGAACGTGCGATACTTGGGAGTACATCAGCTGTTCAGGACTTACTGAGGACGCAAATGCATGCTCCGTGGGAGTACATCAGCTGCTCAGGAATTGCTGAGGACGCGAACGCACGCTCCGTGGGAGTACATCAGCTGCTCAGGACTTGCTGAGGAACTGACCGTGCGCCACGTGGGAGTTATAACTTGTCAGGTACTCTTCTTGGTTTGCTCTTCTTGGGAGACTTCAGGTTTCTTCCATCTGAATTGACTTCCTCTTGTTCTATGCCATCTTCCCTTGGTAATTCTTGGAATTCCACGGTAAGGCTATTTTTGCATTCGGAGTTCTGTTCTGTAGGAGTTTTTGAGCCAATCTTACCTTTTGTTCTTGTTCATTGTTGCTAGGGTCCTTTTTCCTCACCCGTTCTGAGCCTCCAGAGCTTCTTCTATTAAGAAGACCTACGCTCACTGCACAGGTCTGTATTATTCTCTTATAATCATTGGTTCTATATGCCAACTGTATATTAACTAACCAGTGCATTGTTTCCCTTGCAGCTCAGTGTCTCGTGGGATCCACTCATCCATCTTTCCACCAATAGGTCCCTCTGCATGTCTTTTTTAAGCATTCAGTAGGTCACATTGGTAGGAAGAATTACTAACTTCACTACGTGTCAAGAGCAGTACATAGGAATCTCGGCATACTCTGACATGTTCCTTGATCTCCCATATCTTGGGTAGCCCAATGTCCACTGATTCAATGTTCCTAGTGAATGGGCACATGACACAATTACCACAAGGGTGGTGACCTACAACCGGTTGTAAGACTCCATAGGGTACACTGTTTCACACCTGTCCCGGGAGGATAGCTCAGCGGCAGCGTGCGCGTCTTGGAAGCAAGACGACACGAAGCAACAACGGGTTCGATCCCCGGGTCCGCGCTTAGAAACCTCTGGGTGTTTAAGCGCGTTATAAATACGTAACTAAGACAAAAAAAACAACACAATTACACAACTAAGAAAAACAAACAATTCCTGTAACAGCGCCTCGATGCCTGTGGGCTGTGTGAGCGCTTTATAAATGTTAAATAAAAAAAATAAATAAATAAAAAAAACCTGTCTCCTTTATTATCGTAATGTCATTTCTCATTATTAAGTTTCTGATATTGGTGTTTTTTCTAAATGTCATCATGGGTTTAGGCAATGATTTGGGAAGCAATTTCTTCCAATTATTGTTTATGACATTTTAATTTTGTAGGACAGGTTACTAAAACTACTGACAAACACCAATTTTGCATCTTTCCTTTCTCTGGGCTGTTGTTATAACAACGCCTCTCTGTGGTTGTTATGTTCTCTCTTTGCTGACCATTTAACAAGGTTCATGGGGTAACCCCTGGACATATATTTGTCTGAAAATGTATTGACTTCTATCTCATAGGAGTCTCTTGTGCTGCTATTCTGCTTCAAACATAAAAATTGGCCACATGGGAGATTATCCCTAACATGTGGGGTGTGATGGCTTCCATAATGAAGCAATGCATTTTTGTCTGTGGCTTTGGTAAAAGGTTTCAGCAACAGATTCCCTTGTGCGTGGTATATCGTGATATCTAAATAGTTCACTTCTGTGCAGCTCATAGAGGCTGTTCATTTAAGATGCCTGTTTTGCTTGTTGAGCCAACTTACAAATTCAACTGCCTCTTGTTGTGTCCCAGTCCACAGAGGAAAAATCTCCTTTATAAACCTTAGCCAGCGTGTCAAATGGGCTCTAAGGATATACACTTGTCTCTTCAAACATGTTGACATATAGATTGGCCAAGTTTAGAGTAATTGCTTTCCCCATTTCTGTCCCTTCTGTTTATATATAAAAGTTCCCATTGAATTGGAAAAAATTATTGATGAGAGCTAGCTCGGTGCACCATAAAATAAAAGAATTACTGACGGCGTGATCATCATTTCTTTTTAATAGAGTCTCCTCTATTACTTCCAAAGTAACTGTCAAGTTTGTCGGTTATATCAGCTTCTAAGTTACTAAACACTGTTGTTGTATCCCCTTCCTCCTTACCTGATTCTTAAGTTGAAGACTGCGGTTTCCTGCTCTTCCTTCTGCGACTCAGCTTCTTTTTGGTGAAGAGATATGACGTTCCCCGGGTAGAAGCTACAATGTCACTGTATAATATAGGGCAGACACCGGACCGAGAACGCCGGTGTAAGAGGAAAAAGCTTGTAGCTAAAAAAACCTCTTGTTGAAGCTGGTGGTATGTGGTAGTCCGATGTAGTGACGCGCAATGTAGTTGGAGACTTCCGTTAAGCTGCGCGGTCTAAGAACGACAATCTTTGCAAGTGTGTAGAGTGGAGACTCCATACACGTGTAAACCTCAATCTGGAAGGAGTCCGGATTTTCCAGGAAGAGGAAAAGAGATTTAAGCAGCGAAAGCAGAGATCCTTGAGTCAGCGGAATCCTTAGGACAGCGGAGTCTGTTGAAAGCAGGAGCTGGGAAGGAAAAGGTAAGAGCGGAAAAGAAAGGCAAGCGGACGCCGGAGGAATCGGCAGACAGCAGGAGTACAGAGCCCGCAGACAGGACGCAAGAGAAATAAAAGAGTAACCTGTAAAGGAAAAGAGTGGAGACAAAGAAGAGGAAGCGAAAGAGAGCAAGTCACCGGAGGGTCCTTGCAAGGTACAGAGAAGTAACGTGTAGAAGCAGCGGTAGGCTGAAAGAGGAAAACTAGCATCAGAACCCAAAGCTAGGTAGCGACAGGGTTGCAACGCAAAAGCGAAAGTAAGAGGCGGGGCTAAGTACCCGTGAGTAAGAGGAAAGACAAAACTGCCAAGCGGGGCTACGTGTACAACGCAATGGAACAAGCTAATGGCGGTGAAGCCTCCACCTGTTCCATAAGCACCAGGGAGGCAGGCACGTGACAGTGACCCTCTGAGGGATGTTGGTATATAATGATTGAATATCTAAACATATTAGCACATTCTCGGGAGGATAAAAGGGCTGTCCCTCTACTTTATTGATGCCGTCCTTGGTGTCTTTAACTTAGCCCTTCAATTTGTGAATGAAAGGCCTAAGGTAACAATCCATATATTTAGATAATGATTCAAGGATATAATATATCCCTGAAACAATGGGCCTGCCTGGAGGAATCTCAATGTTTTTTTGATTGTGGGTAATATGTAAAAGACAGGCACTCTCCCGATCTTGGTTTTATTCATCAATATGTCTATTGCAAGAAGGACTGCAAGAGTGACAGGCTGTCCTAACAATATGGCATCTGCTTGTTTCATGGATAATGCTCCAGCAGCAACGCCTCACAAACAATTTGGTAATGCCTTTGTTACTGGATCCAAAGTGGAGGAAAAATATGCACATGGCCTATTTTACCCCCTTGGAGGTTGTGTTAGTGCCGACAATGCACAGCCTTGGGTTTCATGCATGAACAGGGTAAAGGGTTTCGTATAGTCTGGAGTTCCCAAAGCAGGTGAGTTACAAAGGGCTGATTTTAGTGCATTAAAGCTTTCCTGGTGACCAACAGTCCACAGCAAAGGAATATGAGTGTTGTTCGAGAATAGAATGAGGGCATGCATATGTTTCCCTTCCCTCTTTTGGGAAAAGACTGCTGCATTAATGCTCTGGTTTTTAACTCTTTAATTTTTTTCTTCCTTTTCCCCCTTGTCTTTGACATGGTCATTTGCATAATACCTAGCCATAGTCAATATTCGAGCAGCACTTTGGGTTGGCCAGGTGGACTCACATGTCCGAATGTCATTTTTTAAGTGAGGTTACAACTCTTCAACAAAATGGGAACATAACGCCTTTTGCCCCTCTGGGATAGTCCTATCCATCCCACTAAACGATGTAAAAACGTCTTCCTTTCATGCAAAATATCTTTCAAATATCTTTCAACTGACTCCCCTTCTTCCTGCCTTCAAGCAGTCAGCTTATCCCAATTAATTTGCTTGTGGGGAACCACTTGCTGGATACGTGTTATCAGCAGTGCTGGAAGAGCTATTATTTCTTTGGACAATTCCCCAGTCTTCCCACTTTCGCTCGCTGCCAGGGACAGCTCTTCCCACTTTATGACAGGATTTAAACTGTCTTGCATTCTGCATTGGTGCCATATGTCTGCCGGCAGTATACATGAGAACAGATGATCTATATCACCAAGTGTTAACTGACCTGTCTTTAAGACACGGTCAGTCTGGGTATACCACTGCTCAGGAGTTTGCCTGATATCTGGGTAATTTTTTGTAAAAGACAGTAACTCCATTCTGTTCCAGGGTATGTGGACCTGGTGTGTGGGGTTATCAGTATCAAACCCAGGTACCTCTCTCATGGGAAACATTTGAGTTACCATAGACTTCGTTGGCGCATTTATGATCCAAAATAGGAATTTTGACACAACCTTTGGACAGGAGTCTGAATCAAGCTATCACTTCTGCAGTGCTTTCTCTATGTCCTTATAATCACTTGCGAGAGGGTACACTTCATCCTCCTCATTCAAATATTATGTAACAGCATACACCTAGTTAGTTCTAGCACTATTGCGAATATAAGTGTATCTCGTTGCTGGGGGATGTATACTTTGGCTTGTTCTATTCCTTATACCCCATTTTTGATCAATGCTAACACTACCCTTTCTGCTGTTTCCATGTTGTGGGCTGTAATAATGTGGGCATAAGGTGGCGAGGAGAGCGCCTTATCACCAGGTACCCGATAGCGGGTGGGGAGGCCTTTTATTTCAAATATATTTCATTAATGAATGAACACCAAAAAACCAGACTTGATTAATGTTTTTCCACCATTTGTGAGATTCACCGTACATATTTCTCCCCCCCTCCTGCCAACTTTTAATTTTCCCACCTCCCTCAACCCCCCTGCCTACTGCCCCCCCTTACCCCTTTCGTTCTCCCACATTCCCAGGTTAGCAACATTGTTTGTCTCATTGGAGCCTTGTTTCCAAGCTCCTGCAATTATTAATTACACCGCTTGGCTAAAGTCTTTCTTCCATATTCACTCATGGGTTCTGTTTCATCCCTCCAGGTTCTGGGATGGAGCACGCCAGCATTGTTCATTCCCCTTTCCCCTTGTCTCTGGTCTAAATCGCCTCTCTCCTCATCTTTTCTCACTGTTCGTGATCGTTCCACTTAGTTTAGTGTTTCCCCGTGAGGCTTTCTTTGGTTTCTGGGTCCACAGTCCTAGCACCTACATGTGGCCTCTCAGGATTGTACTTCTCGAGGAAGGCTGCCCACTCAATTTCCCTCGATGGGGTTAAGACATGTATTTGTCTAGTCAGTTGTTCCATTCTTTATATGTCCAAGGCTTTCGAGGCCCATTGTCTTTCACTTGGAAGTTCCTCTTATTTCCATCTCAATGCCAGGCAAGCCTCTGGCTGCTAACAGCAGGTAGTGGGGCATGTGTGGAAGTTTCATCCAGTCCCTTTCTATGGTCTCCATTCCAAACAGTACAAGCAAGGGGTCCAGGTGCCTGTCTACCCCCGTTTAGGGCCTTTATCCATCCCAGGATTTCCTTCCAATATTTCTGTACCTTCTCGCGGGCCCACCACGTGTGCCATTAATCTGCTGTTTGCCCACACTTCCTCCAGCAGTGGGGGTCAGCCCCTGGGTACATCTTAGATAATCTTACTGGATCCCACTGCCATCGGTATAAAAGTTTGAGCCTGTGTAACTTATACTAACAGGCCACTGAGGTTCGGTGTGCGTTAATATATAACCCTCTACACTGGTCTACTTCCATTTCCATTCCCATATCCCTCTGCCATCTCTGCATAAATGTTCCATTTTCTCCACCCTTTGTCTCTATTAGGGCCTGATAGAGTTTAGATATTAAACCCCTAATTCCCTTCTCTGTGTTCAGTATTCTTTCCGTACCCATCAATTCCCTTTGCAAGTCTTCTTTCCATTCATCTGACATTAGCACCCCTTTAAGCTGCAAGTATTTGAATACAGAGATTTTACCTATGCCCATGCTCTCTTCAAGCTTCCCCACTTCCATAAATTAATCTTTCTTGAGGACTTGCCCTATTCTCTCCAGCCCTGCCTCAACCCAATCTTGGATTCTCTCATGGTCTGGGATACAATTTCTTATCAGGGGGGGCATATGTGACCCATTTGCATTTTGATCCTCCACAAACTCCAAAGCGGACCCAGGATTTTATGTGTTTTTATCCTTCTCGGAGCTAAATAGGTGGTTTTCAATGCTCACCCATTGTTTCTCCTTGTCTACCCGCAGGTGGGGGACCAGGGCCCTGAATTGGGTTGCTCTGTAGTAGGTACGCATGTCGGGCAAGCCCACTCCACCCTTTTCCTTGGGCTGCACCAGTACACTGTAGGATACTCTTTGTTTCTTCCCTTGCCACAGCAGAAGTCTCACTATCTTTCTTTTCAACTCTGTAAAGTACAGGTCTGGCAGCTCTATTGGCAGTGCCTGATATAAATACAGCACCCTGGGGAGTCGCATCATCTTAATTGCATTTAGTCTCCCTGACCAGGAGATAGTGAGCTTTGACCATGTTTTCAGCTCATCAAAAAGCCTGTGCAGTAGTGGGGGGAAGTTCTTTTCGTATAAATTATCCAGCTTGTTGGGTAATCTCACCCCCAGGTACTTTATGCTGTCATTTTCCACTGGAATCCCTAGTCCTCCCCATTCTTCTCTTTGTTCCCCAGTTGCCCCTTTCAGGGGAAGGAGTACTGACTTATTTACGTTTATTTTGAAACCTGATACCCTACCATACTCTTCCAGTATCTGGAGTACTCACTGGACTGCTGTCATTATCTCAGAGGGATACAATAATATATCATCCGTGTAAATACTTATTTTATGTCTATCTTCCCCCACTCCCATACCTCTTATCTGGTTGTCCTTGTGTATCTTCTCACCCAGGGGCTCCATCGTCAAGGCAAAAAGGTGGGGCGACATGGGCATCCTTGTCTAGTACCTCTGCTGAGACCAAACTCCCTTGACTTTGTCCCATTTACGACCACCCTCGCTGTGGACCTCGAGTAGATTGCCCCAATGGCTCAACACATCCTGTCTCCAACACCTATTTTACGCAGTATAGCAAATAAAAAGCTCCACTCTACTCTATCAAAGACCTGTTGTGCATCCAAGTTCAGTAGTGCATGGCCTCCTGCCTCTTCCTTTACATGTTCCAATAAGTCTAGGGTCTTCCGAATTGCGCCTGGGCCCTGCCTGCCTGCTATAAACCCCATCTGTTCTGGGTGGATAATATGGGGCAGTTTCCATTCAAAGCCTGTTGCTAAAATTTGTGTAAATATTTTCTCATCTACGTTTAGAAGCGAGATGGAATGATATGATGAGCAGTGAGTTGGGTCCCTTCCATCCTTTGGGATTACAGATATTAATGCCCTACTGAACGTCGCCGACACCTCCCCTGTTTCTAAGATGTGATTATACAGCTTCGCCATATTTTGTGAAAGGACCCCAGCGTATCTTTTATAAAACCCTATATTGTATCCATCCTTTCCCAGCACCTTTCCATTCGGGAGGCGCACTATCGCCTCCTGTACCTTGTCAGCTGTTATTGGGCTCTTAAGGTGTTCCACCTCTGGGCTTGTAAGTTTAGTCATTTTCACGTCCCTTAGGTACTCTCCCACCATTGTTTCCTCGCTGGGGGCTTCTGATTTGTAGAGCTTCTCATAATATTCTGCTATTTCTTTTGGTGTGTTACTGCCACCATCCTTCAAGGTGGACACACATCTTTCCGCTCTCTGTACCCGGAGCCTCGCAGCTAATAGCGCATCCGCCTTATACCCTTTTTCATAATATTTCTGTTTAAGGTACCATAACTTCCACAGGGTTTCTCCCATCCCTAGCGCTTTCATCCTCTCCCAGCACCTTTCCATTCGGGAGGCGCACTATCGCCTCCTGTACCTTGTCAGCTGTTATTGGGCTCTTAAGGTGTTCCACCTCTGGGCTTGTAAGTTTAGTCATTTTCACGTCCCTTAGGTACTCTCCCACCATTGTTTCCTCGCTGGGGGCTTCTGATTTGTAGAGCTTCTCATAATATTCTGCTATTTCTTTTGGTGTGTTACTGCCACCATCCTTCAAGGTGGACACACATCTTTCCGCTCTCTGTACCCGGAGCCTCGCAGCTAATAGCGCATCCGCCTTATACCCTTTTTCATAATATTTCTGTTTAAGGTACCATAACTTCCACAGGGTTTCTCCCATCCCTAGCGCTTTCAGTTCCTCCCTCTTCGATAGCAGTTCTTCTCTAATTTCATGTATGTTTCCTTCTGTAGCATGCATCTTTTCCTCCCCCTCCACTATCTCTTTCCTCAACCTTTCTTCCTGCAGGCATCTTTCACTTTTCTACCTCGCACCCTCCCTAATCAAGAGCCCCCTCCAGGTTGCCTTCCCTGCGTCCCAGACCACCTCTGTGCGTACCTCCCCAGTGTCATTTATTTCAAAGTATTCTGTAATTGCTTTACCCAGTTGGCCTGCAAATATAGGGTCTCTCCAGAGCATTTCATTACAGCGCCAGCTACAATCCGGTCTGTGCAGCCCTTTTATTTCTAAGGCCATGTCATGGTCGGTCGACCCCACTGGCCTGATACTGTTTCTCATCGCCCTCGTTCCATGGTCCTTATTTAACAATAGATAATCAACCCTAGTGTACATTCTATGTGGGGCTGAAAAAAAGGTATAGCCTTCCTCTGTCGGGTGCTGCTGTCTCCACACATCCACTAGTCTTTGCGTCTCTATTGCTCGTCCTAGATGTCCCATTCTATCTTCTCCTTTCTCAGGTTCCCCATCCCCCCTTGCCTTTCTATCCCATGTCTCATTTGCCCAGGAATTAAAGGCTCCCCCTATGATGTACAGGTCGGGTTCCAACCCTTGTATCACATTGAGTGCATTCATTATAAATTGTGCTTGCCCCTGGTTGGGCGCATATCCCTCCAATCAATACTCTTACCCCCTTGATGGTACCCTGCAGTATCAGTAACCTTCCCTACAACAAATTGGTTGCTACACTGTTTGTGTAAAACAATCCCGACCCCACCTCCCTTTGCATTCCCAGACACCCAGTGAACCTGTCCTACCACCCTCCCTCTTAGCACCCGCTCTTCTCCTTGCAATAGGCGCGTCTCCTGCAAAAAAAGCACATCCATGGAGGCCTTGCGAAATTCCCTCACGACCAGGGATCCCTTTATTGGGGAATTCAAGCCTTTTACGTTTAGCGTTTAAACCACCAGACCCTTGTTGACTTCACCTTTCCCCATTATGATTACTCCACTTTGTTCTCCTTGTCCTCCTTTGCATTGTTAGCGACTCTTTCCTTTCCTCCTCTTCACTGCCTTTTAAGCTACTTTTTCCTTGACTGATACCATCCTCCCTGGGGCTAAACCCTCTACAAGGAACCCCTATAAACTTTATAACTGTTTGTAACTTTAACTTGTTGTGTTCAAGAAGAATCGTTGAGATGCCTTCTGTCCCACAGAGTGCCACTTTGGATCGAAGATATTTGTCTCCCTCCAGCAATCAATTTTCGTACCTTTGCTTTCCACCTGGTCTCACGGTTATCCCTCCAGCCTTCACACATTGTTCTCTCTGGAATTATTCTCCTTAGGCTGTTCCGGTGTTGAGGGTGCCTTATGGGGCGACGGTCCGTTCAGCCTCATGTATTTTCTGCCCATCTGTCCTCTTTTCCTCCTCTGCGGTCCTGGTGCGGATCTTGGTTTTTCCCTACTTGCAATCGGTCCTTAGGGGCCCCTCTGGTCAACCTCCATGTCTGCAGTGAGGTGACCTAGGGCCTGCACCGCCTCCTCTACCGAGGTTATGCAGTAATCCATCGCCTCTACTTTAAATTGTAGTGAGAATGGGTAGCCCCATCTATAGATGATGCCCTTGTCCTGTAGCCACTTTGTGAGGGGCTTACAGTCTCTGTGCCTGGAGAGCGTGAGGTTGGACAAATCCTGATATATCGTGACCTTGGAGGCTTCAAAGTCCAATTCCTTTTGTTGCTTCGCTCTGTTTAGCACGTCCGTTTGTCCATATAACGCAGGAATTTTGCCACTATGGAGCGAGGGCCACTCCCGTACGGTCTACCTCCTCTGTGCGCTCTTTCAAGTTGCACCGGTTTCCCCATTCTGCTTTGAAGAGATGATGCACTGGGGCCTGTACTCTCTCCTCTACTTGCCTTGGGGACTCTCTTGCTGTCCCCTTCAGGCGCAGTATCCTTATGTTATTCCGTCTCTCTCTATTTTCTAAATAATCAATTTTCAACATCACTTCCTCTTTGCGAATTTCCATTTCTTTTAACCTGGCATCAAGCCTCATCTCCACCATGTTCACATTGAGCTGGTTATGTTCCAGGCCCTCTACCTTACACTCCACTGTTGTCATCCTGCTAGTTATGTCGGTCAGTGAGGCCTACCTCAGTGTATGTCACCTCTGAGGGCATTGATTTCGGGCAGGATATGGCCATGGTCCTCCTTCGTCGAGAAAAGGGACATGTCCATCTCCGTCATCCTTTTTACCTCGGGGGCCTTCCTCGTCCACCCACCATCCTTCACTGATTATGACATCGATCCATCAATTCTTTCCATACTGCCGACCGAGGGGCCTCTTTTGTTTTCTTCTAATTCCTTTCTTTTCTTCCTTCCTTTCTCATATCTGTATATATTTCCTATTCTTCCTGTCTGCTCTGCACAACTGATTTATCCTGCAAATGATGGTATCCCGGGGGTTGCATCATCCACTACACTATTCCCCTTCTCAGTGTTCTCCGCCGCTCTGGCTTTCAATTGGGTTGTCGGTCTCTCTCTACTTGTTACGTAGGAGTATGCTCTCCCCATGCCTTCCGTCTCCCTTTCTGGGCACCTCTGGCCCCTTACCACATGCTCTATTGTCGGAACCCCGCTGCAGGACCCAGGGGAGTATGGAGGGGGGTTCTGTTACCAATTGTTTGTCCTTTGGCAAACTTCTCCTCTCTCACCGGACGCTCCAACCTGTTGCAGGCTCCCTCCTTTAAAAACCTCCTTTTTCTACTGTGTTGCTGGCTGCCTCCTCCCCCCCGGGGGTACTCACATCCTCTGCTATGGCCTATTGTGCCAGCGTAGCCCTTTATTGGTATCACCGATTCCCACGCTGTGTGCACTGTGCTCTGTCTGGTAGCTGTGGTGTCCTTGGGGGTGTTTCTATGCTGTTGTTAGTTGCTGTGGGCCCCTTTGCACTGTGCTCTGTCTAGTTGCTGTGGTGTCCCCAGCAGTGTTTCCCCTCTGTTGTTGGATGTTGGCGCCCCTTCTTTCAGCAGCTGTGCCCGGGCGCTCCAGGGGAGTTATAAAAAGCAGAAATAACTGGTAATTTCAAATGCGGAACATGCAACTTGTACCAGTATTCCGACAATGGCATCTCAAACATCGCAATGCCAAACGTCCGCAATCATAAAATTCAAGACTTCATAAACTGAAAAAGCAAATACATTGTATATGCAATAAAATGCTCCAGATTATATGTGGGGAGCACAATCAGAATGCTGAAAACAAGAATCTCAGAACATATAAGAACCATCATTAACAAGGACCTCAGATTTCCTCTTGGTCTACATTTTCGGACCGAACATTCAGAAACACAAATGGACAAAATCAAATTCTTTGGAATAGAAAAGGTCACTATGTCACCAAGAGGAGGAAATGTGGAAAAAAAGCCTAAGACAAAGGGAAGCATTCTGGATTTGCTCTCTGGACTGCTGCAATACAGGTCTAAACACGGATACGGAACTGGGACATTTCTTATAATCATTGTTTTCAATCACTTTATATTATCATATCTAATAACAATGGGCCATCAGCACAATAATCAACTGTTTTGAAGATGTACATATTTCTTATGTTGTTTTCATATTAATCACATACACATACAACCAATTCTCCATACAATGTTTACATCCACTATTGTTGGTACATAACGCAACAATTGTTTCACTTTTGACCTTTAAATTCAACTATTTTAGCAGTATCCATACTATACCATATTGTTATTCATAACTTTTGGGATTTTGTTAAACATTAACAAAATCACATTCTCTGCACAATCCAAAATGGCATTTCATAACGTTTTTCCCTTCAAAACATCCTTAGGTTATAATAAAAAACATGCTCACTCAATTCTGTCAACAATAGTTTATATTAACAAGTGACTCAAAACACTTACGTTCACATTTTAGAATGTGATATTTTTTGCGTTTAATTTATATCCATATTAGTTTACAAACTACTCAAACATAATGTATCAGTTAACTATTTTGATCAAAAACATATTCTTTTGACCCATCCCAAATGGCTAGTTTCTGAAAGACATTTGTTAACGTTACCGCACACGTTATCACGCTATAGATGCAACATAATGCAGACTATGCCCAATCGACCTTAGAAACAAGCTAAGAGGATGATCATAAACCTATCCTTCTGACCTATTCAAAATGGCGACTTCCTGAACGCCATTGGGAACACTACCGCATATGTGATCACGTCACGCATGCATTATATTGCAGATCATGCCCAACCAACCTTAGAAACAAGGAAATAGGACGATCACTAGATGCACTCAAGTTTCAATCCTAAGACTTTAAAAAGTAAGAAGAACGTTTTACTTCTCGTCATTTTCAATGTACATACATTCTAATATTGTGACTTGTCCTTGGCCTCAAGCCCTGGGATTGTATCTCTCCAGCTCTGAAATCTCTCCACTGGCTCCCAGTGGATGCAAGGGTTAAATTCAAAACCCTCTGCATTGTCCGCAAGGCTTTCTGGGGCCTGGGTGCAAAATACCTTCAGCTATCCTTCCGCAAATACCTCCCCTCTCGAGCTCTTCGCTCCTCTTCCTCCAACTCACTCAGGGTCAGTCGTTTTTCTAAGAAACAAGCTGGGGTAGATATCTGTCTTCAGCTGGGGCCTCCCTCTGGAACAGTTTCCCTGCCACTCTAAAACTTGAGGAGAACCATGTCCGGTTCTGGAAGCACCTCAAGACCTTCCTCTTTTCTTCTGCCTTCGCTCCCCCTCTCCCCTGCTGATCTGTTCTCTCTTGGCACCGTGCACCTGGCCACCCTCTGTCTTTTGGGCCCAGGTACCTTCTCATCCTGCCACCCTCCCGCACTGCCTCCGGGCCACCTCTTGCACTGGGGTCTGTATCTGTACCCATACAGCCCCCCCTTTTTCTTCCTGCACTTATCAGACCTACCCTGTCTGCTGCCTTAAACCTAGCACTTGCAAATTGCTGGCTGCATTACCACTGTTTGTTGCCTTTATTATTTATTTATTGTTATTTATCTGTTTCTCCTCTGCTTCACACGTTCCACCTCTCCCCCCTTCCATGCACTTTTCCCCTCCCCCCTCTCCAATGCCCTTCCGCGTTCTCAATGTCAATGCGAAATTTGGAACATTATTACTTTAGTTAGATTCAATTGAAGGTGACCAGAAATTTCTGCTTTTTATAAATTGTGTCACACTCGGCAGTCTCAGTGTTACTGGTCACCACCAAGCAGCACCCAAATATCTTTATCAAAACTAAACATCATCAACTAAAGACCAATTCACTATCAACTGTTTCTGAAGCTCCAGGGGAGTTATGCGTCACCTCGAGGGGGCCGGCTCTTACCCGTGTCTTGCCGCCGTTTTCTCTGGCTCTCCTGCTCTCCCCACACACTTCCTCATTTTAGTGCAGCTGGGGTGGGTTTGCCAGTGGGGGCAGAGGGGCTGGCCCCACCGTTTGCCTTCTCCGTTGTCACTGCGAGGCTGAGGGGGGGCGCTGGGGAGACCGCCCCGTTGTTTCTATGCAGGATCTCACCCCCTCCCTTCCGGCCCTTCCTGCTCACCCGTGTGCCAATCCCTTGCTTCCTCCTCTCTACGCCTTGCCAGGGGGCCTCCCTTCACTCGTTGAGGTTTCTCCTACCTCCGCCACGGTGCAGCCTCTTTTGAATCACTGTCGCAGCTCCGACTCCTCCTCTCTTCGGGCTACAGTTTTGCACAGCTTCCTCCTCGTTGCGTCCCGCTGTGCCGCTCACAGCTTTATCTCTTCACGGGCACCTCCGTTTCATTTCAGCTTGCGTGGTGCACGCTAATGTCTGCTCACTCTTCCACTGGGGTTCCCAGCAACTTGTTTCACCACTGCTGTTCTCTCAAAAAGCACCTGGAGCATTACACAACCCTTCCACACACTTCTGTCCACTTAGGGATGTAGGCCGTCACTCTTCTCCTTCCTTCAGTAGGCCTCGCCTTTGCAGTCTGTCCCGTTTTCACCCTGCAGTTCACTTTCCTCTTCCTGCTTGCAGTTTTCCATTCTTCGTATGTCGTCCCCTACTTCCACACCTCTCTTCGGTTATGTTTGTGAGGTGGAAACGCTCATCTCTTTTTGCTGGAGCGAGCGGGGACTGTACGCTTAGGTGGACATCTTCCCCGGCACTCCCTAGTGGTCTCTGCTGTGCTGGGGGAGGCGTTTTAACCATTAAATATTCTAACAACGGGTCTGTCTCATTCTCTAAAGTCACTCCTGATTCAGGTGTCGGGGTTGAGGGGCAAGCCTTGGCTACATACACACCCTTAATTCTCATTACATCTTCACGGTCTCACTCTTCCCAATCCTTTTTCATCTCTTTATGATCGTATGCAGGCGCTTTGTCTTTTTTCGGATTGCGGTTTACGTTTTTTAATCTGTGCTTCTCTCATAGATTTTTGTGTAGCTTAATCTTCCCATTGTCTATATATTCCCCATTGCAAGAGTCTAATTGTCTTATCGTCTTTAGCGGCTAATGCTTCTCTTAGGTACCCTGATTTCTCCAGGTCAAAAGATCCTTGCACAGGAAACTGGAACTCAGAGTTGGTGGCAGTGAATTTATGCCATTCTCGCAAGAACACCGCCACCCCCAAGCCCTTTTTAATCATCACTTCCCACCCCAGCTTACCTTCCGAGGGAGTCGGAACATGCTGCTCCAGAGCACTGGAACGAGCCTTACAACATTTCAGCCCACAACACATCATTGTAGTGCATGAACTACCCATGGTTTCAATTTGTGTACACAAGGTGTATTTCTCTATGGTTCATTTAACACAATGCTCCCACGAAAATACAACACTACATGCTCATTTCATGATTCATCCATCCCATGGTTTCAACTTGTGTACACAAAGTGTATTTCTCTATGGCAAACTTAACACAATGCTCCCATAGAAAATATAACATCACACGCTCATTTCATAATTTATCCATAATACATTGTAGCATGCTCATCATCACATCATAAACATACTGCACCCAGAACAGTCCCACCCAATTATGTTGTCTGTGTCTGTGCTGGCTTCCCTCTGTCCAACAAGCAGAGGATCAGCGTGACGAGGAAATCTACCTTCGGGCGAAAGCCGTGGCTGCAGGAAAGTTCTGTCCACCTCTTGCAGTGTGCCCCACATCTTTTTGCCGTCCACTGCTTGTTCCCTGACTGTGGCACACTGTCCAACTGGATCTTATCCAAGATGAGGCACAATCTAGGGGGGGTATTTTGTTGGAAAAAATCCATTCATAATGTCCGCTTGTGGACACACACTAAAATAGCAGCTATTTGCCAGTCAAAGGTTTTGTCATTGGCTGACCTTACCTCCTTGAGCATGGTGTCCTTAGGTGAGAAGAGGAAAGGCCTGTCCTTCCAAGTCACCACTGTGCA
This sequence comes from Ambystoma mexicanum, assembly GCF_040938575.1. NCBI lineage: Eukaryota > Metazoa > Chordata > Amphibia > Caudata > Ambystomatidae > Ambystoma > Ambystoma mexicanum. The sequence goes on along the minus strand of NC_090926.1, from coordinate 915,334,809 downwards.
ACCCAAATGAGTAAATCAGGGGGGTGCTGGGCCACCCAGAGAGCTAGGTCTCAAGGAAAAAAAACCTCTTGTGGAAAAAACCTGAGCGATGTATGCTGTCCTGGTCTTGCTGGCAACTGGTAGTGCAGCGTTGAGGATGCGCGATATGCAGCTGATGAGGGAATCCTCTTGAAGAGTGCTGAGGAGAAGAAATTGCAGTAAGGGTTTACCCCTGAAGCAGCAGACAATCTGCAGGGCTGAATGGCAGTTCAACAATAGCAGTCGGAGGCAAGAAAGGAGGAGGATCAATCAGGGAGAGGGCGAACAGGAAGGGAGCAGAACGTGCAAGGAGAGCGAGAAACACAGGAGCCGACAGAGCGGCGAACCCAGGAACTGGACAAGGGAAGAGAGCGGGCAAGACTGGAGACAGAATATGTGGCCAAGGCCAAGAGAAGAATAGCAACAAACTGAGCATATAGTATCCCACGGGAATGGTTGCAACGCACAGCCTACATGTCCCGGGGCTCTCTTATTTCCAGATTGCGAGCTTCCGACCTTGATGCACATATGGTGACGTCATTGTTGGGCGCCATCTTCGTCTGGGATCCCCTTTTCCAGCGTTTCCATAGGGACACTCGACCAAAGAGACTTCAAGGTCGAAGGCAGCTGGCGGAGTGCATTACAGGTTTATTTATTCAGAATGCGTTTAAAACTGAGAACATAAGGACAGCAAAGGCTTCGTCCATACCTCTGCCTTCTGTCACAAAGTCTTCATATTTATACACTTTGACCAGCAGGATTACATGACACATGGTTACTATAAAACGGAGCACAGTGAACATGATACGAATAAGACATATTCTTAGCACACAGTTGTCAGTCCACCACCTGGTTTGTCGCATCACAGTTTAGAATGTGCATCATCAGGTTCTGACTGGCCTATAGGGCAATTAGTCAATGTCCGAACTTAAAACACAAAATTATAATGTGGGGCAGTTTTTTTTGGTCAAAATGGGCCACATATTTGGACAAGTGGGCTAGTTTTGTAAGTAACTGCTTGTTATGGAATAAATATTCTTTAAAATGCACAATTTGCATCACATTTTATCGAAAACCTCGCTCTTGGGTACTGCTCAAACAGTCTTTCACAAAAAGAATGACTTGCCATTTTTAGCTCTGGGCCACTTTTTCATTGGTGCCAGAGACAGTTCTATGCCCCAGTCAGACCCTGTGCATCGGCAAGCTAGGACGACAGAATTAGCCCACCAAGTGTATTCCTGTTTTTCCTTGCAACACGCTGAAAGAATTGCTTGTTCATGTAAGTAATTGCACCTATACTGGAGCTATATCCACTATGTAGTAACTACAAAAAAGTTAGAGTATTTGGATCTATCCTATAGAGGAGGTCCTGCTCCTTGCCACAATCTTAAAATCATTTTTTTCATATGTATCAGTACAAAAGTTTAGAAGATTAAAAGTATTACACTTCACCGGCACTCTTAAGTGCATGGTCCACCCACCAAGTGAATCACAATTCTTTAATACATCCCATAATTAGACGTATATGAATTCAGTCTCTTCTGACTCATGAATGAGGTTAATTCAATAGTTGCGTATTTTTTAGGCAATGAATACTCTGTTGCGTATTTGCTGGACATGCCATGTTTCGTGTAACAGGCTTTCACCAATCCCCTCCACTCTTCAGGAACTAGATTTGTCATGCAATCATTAGTTTTCTTCTTTTTCAATATGATAAGTCTATAAGAGTTTTTCTTTGGCCTTATAATGACCCTTTACGCAAGAATCCCTTCCTTTGAAAGAGAGAACCAATACAATACAAATTGTAGAATACTATTTCAAATACAAATGGTCCAGCTTATTATTAGCATGTTATCACTTTGTAACTACATATACAGGATTTGCCTGTATCAAGTCTGATTCGGCTTCACGTCTAATGTGGTGAATTTCTTTTTTGGTATGTGCCTGGATTCACTTCCATAACCATACATTTAGTTACCCTCTTCAGTATTTAAAGGATTGCCAGTTTGACTCCCTAGAAACTTCCCTACTCCTGCACTCACCAGTGGGTAGTTTTCCAAGTGCGCATATTTATAAATAAATGTTCATTTGGTCACACTATCGCTTTTGCTGCTCTTCCTGAAATGCCTATGAAACACACATTTTGAAATGTTAGTGTATTGACTTTTCTAAATATGTAACGGTTGTTACAACTCATTGGGCCTCATTACACGGACGGCGGTAAGGGTTTACCGGTACCGGTAAGGGCCTGGTACCGGTAAACCCTTACCGCCTTACTACGAGGTCCCTTTGCGGGTTGGTACTTTAACACCTGCAGGCGTTAAAAACCAACCCGCAAAGGGACCAGGGTGCTAATTACGGTACCGCAATTTGCGGCACTGTAATTAGCGCCTTCCCCATTCCCATAGAGCCTTATGGGGCAAAAATGGGAATGGGGAAGGGCAATGGGGGGAGGGGGAATTACCGCCCCGCCAACCTTGGAATAGGGAGGTAATTCCCCTTTCCTCCAAGGCGGTGCCGGTATTTTACCGGCATGGACCAAGGTGCTAATAGCACCTTGGTCCTCCGCCTACCGTGTAGTGAGGCCCATTGTTATGTTTGCTTACCTGTATCTCAGGTAGATTACGTTTTGTTATTCATTAGCATGATAATGTTCAGCATTCTCCCATTTCTTAAATTGGTTGTAGAGCGGATTCTGGACTGTGTAAACCAAAACAAAGCACAACAGGGAACTCTGTCAATTTGCAGTATTCTTTTTGTGATCACGCTGTAATTATTTTATAGTATTATACATTTTTACCTTGTAGTTTATAAGGGGCTCCCAGCAATTACGTATTCAACGTGGTGCTGTGACACAAAACGCTGTTTGTCTCCCAGGCCCGGATCCTGGCAGGGTGTGTGGGAGTGCTAGCATGCAGGTGAGAGTGGGATCAGACGGTAGATGGTGCAGGTTGAGGGGTTTCCAGCCTCCTGGTATCACTCCCCCTTGGATGTGGCAGGAAAGAGTGGCGGCTGCTCCCCTGCCACGCCCTATACATCATTGTCTGGTACATACTGTTTATAATATGCAATTGTCCACAGTTACTTCCTTTTTGACATGTTTAATTTGCTGTTGAATGTCACAATTTTGATCGATAAATGTGGCCTTATATTTTCCAAAGAAGATGTGTGTATATCTCCTTGGCAGGCCCTGACCCCTGCGCTGCCCATCTATTAAACCATACTGCAAACTGAATCACTTCTAAGGGACTCCTGAATTTGCGAAGAAAACCCACACAGTGAGATTAAATGATTTGCCCAGGATTACACATTTTGGTTAAGTGGTAAAGCCAGAATTTGAAGCTAGCCTGAAATGTAGGGGCTTGACCACATATCTTCCTTGCTCAAGTTGGTACAAATATGTATTGAAATTTGGTTTTAAATACCTAAAAACATTACAATTTTGAGTCTTTGCACACACGTCACTTTTTGTACAGAATTTGGAATGGTACTTATACCTTGCTTACCATAGCTGCTACTCTGTATATAAAAGAAACTTTAAGTGATAGGGATGGAGATTTAGAAACATATTTTCTATTGTTATGAATTGCATACTTTTATACCAATCATTGAAAGCTATGAACATGAAATATTGTTTATTATTGTAAGTTTCTGTGTTCAATTTTTCTCTTCACAATTTTTTCTCAATTTATTTAGTTTCTTTTTCATTCTTTGCTAACTACTGTTGTAAAGGTTGATAATAAACCATAAACAATAAAAGAAAATACTCATTTGTATGCAGATTACTTTTAAAATGCACAAGTCACATGGTAAATGAACCCGACAGTGTGTTCATCATTGTAGAATCTGGTGAAAAGAGTATTGGGAACATTTTGTTTTGAATTCTAAATTGCATACAGGGGAATGCTCCTGTTTGCACTTTTTTGTAAAAGGGCCCCTACAGGCAATTTGAATTGTTTCCACAAAGTACTGGAAAAGTAAATAGCAAACCATAGACAAAAACGCCTTTTCCCTTCACTTTTACACTATGGGCCTCATTCCGAGGTGGGCGGTAAGGGGTGAACGGTGCCGGTAAGGGTGCCGGTGCCGTTAACCCTTTACCGCTGCATTACAAGGTCCTTTAGCGGGTCCCTCTAAGGGCGGCTGGTTTTAACAGGCGCCCTTAGTGGGAGCCGCTAAAGGACCAGCATGCTAACAACCGATCCGTTATTAACGGGCCTGTTGTTAGCATGGTCCCCATTCCCATTGAGCTCTATGGGGGTTCGAATGGGAAGGGGGATGGGTTCCCTGAATGGGGAAATACCGGGTCCTCCAAGGTCGGATTGGCCCGGTATTTCCCCATTCCAGGAACCCGGCCCCGGTTCCGGTATGTGGGCAGCCATGCCGCTAAAAGCAGCATGGCTACCTCTATACTCGTAATGAGGCCCTATGTGTCTGGAAAAGTGTAAATCTCTCCCACAATTTACGATTTGAAATCTGCTTGCTTTTACCAATAAACCTACAATCATAGGTGGTAATTTTCCAAGTCATGTGGAGTGATAAAAGTGGCGGTAAAATGATTTGATTGTAGCTTTATTTTCACCATCCTGATTGGAAGCCTACAAGCTCCAGAATGCTAATTAATGAGAATTCCATACAGTCACAAAGTGAAATGAAATGCATGTTTCACACAGCTTGTTCTGTTGCCCCATCATTTCTAATCACCCAACAATAATCACACTTAAATAGCTTATTAAAAGCATATATAGTTTTTTTGAATACCTTTTCCTATCACTAATCACTTCCTATTTTAAATAATCTGCATCAGAGACATGTTAAAAAGATAAGGCCTCACTGGGAGCAGCCCTGACTGACTTTGAGGGGAGAAAGGCAGAGCAAGGGTGCCCCATGGGCATTTGTCCATTGTCTGACTGTTAAATCCATCTATGATTGCAGTCATATACTTTTCAAACAAGACGCACAATACACATGATGTATTCAGTTTGCATACAAACATTGTTTGTTGCTGCTCCAATAGTATGATGTTATTAAGGCACTACGATTCTGCCCATTTCATAAAAGGTTCTGGCCAGACAAGCTAGGCTTCCACACAAAGATGCATAATATTTAGGTCATAAACCCACTGGTAAGTATGCATGAGAAGATGGTCTGAAGTTGGTCCACACTTGCCATCCTCGCTTTGATATGTGCAGGTAGGTTCTTGTTGGATCAACTCAGTGAGGTGCAGTTTGAGTCCCTAGGCATTACGAACAAGCTTCCCACATCAGGACATATATACTTTCACTTATGAAGATAAACTGAAACCAACACTCATCGGCAAAGCCAACGCTTAGGGCTATTGAATACACATGGGAAAGGCATTTGCCAGGCACTGCCATAAAGGTACTACCTGGCAATAAGGTGGGAACATCTAGAAAATGGTTTGAGTACCTAGACATATTATATAATTGTCTGGCAAAGTCCTGTGTAATACTTATACAAATGTCAAAATGGCTGGCCTTGCAATTGCTTGTTTTAAGATTCCAGTACAAGAAACATATGCAAGGACACCTTGTTGCTTTTAAATCTACTGGCTGAAAGCACACCATGTTAGATTTTTTTCATTACAAAAGGATCTTATTTACAGAGGTAATTAAGTCATTAAACACTAAAGAATGCTTAGATATAACACTATCAGGCCCAATACAGGACAGTTTGATGTTACTTCGTGACAGAGCTAGCTCAAAGAGTACCCAAGAGGGTATGTTTCAGAAGGGAGAGGGCAGGTCATTGGTGGGAATACCATAGGAATTACCATGGCAATGGATGGGTAAATGACCAAACGCGTCCATTGAATGTGTATCCCTCCTAACATCCTTTCTCCATCCTGTCTGTGGTCCAAAGCAATTGTTCTTGCTTCCACATAATAGCCTACTTCAAAGCCTTACATCAAATCACTTTGATTTTACCACACTCTCCCTTCCAGAATTACATTTTTCTTACTACCAACCTCAAGTTTGTCATTTATTATTTGGCATTAATATAGCGCTCTATATATCACTGGTATGACCTCAAAGTGCTGGTAGTTTGAACGTCCTTGGGGGCCATAGTCCAGGTCAGTCAAGAGAGCAAGGTGTCAGAGGGTGCTTGGGAGCACCGATTATGTGCGCAGCTGGTGTGATTGCCTGATGGTAGCTGCATCCTAGCATTCGGTGGGGTGGTATTAGATATCAGTTGAATGTGTGTGTGCAGTCTGGAGGATGGTCACCAAAACTGGGTTCTGGCTGCGTTAGGCCTGTGTAGGACGCTTATGTGTGTAGCTGGGCCGATTTTTGTGGGGTATAGCTGCGTTTTATCAAGATGCTGAGGTGTTCGTGGAGTATTGTTCGTATGTGAGCAGCTAGGCCGAATTGATCGAGGGGTGTAGCTGCGCTCTAATTGTGTGTTGGTGTAGAGTAAAGAGCAAGCATAGTGATAGGAGAGGTGAGTGTCTGGGTGGAGGTTTTGATCTAACAACCTCGCTATTCCGGATTTCGAGTGTGCAATTTGGGATTGCTGCGTTCCGAGTAAGCCTATTAGTGACATAATAGGCACATTTAGTTGTGTCATTGCTCGGGATCTCTTGAACATTTGTAATCAGGTTGCATGGTCCCAGCGGCCTTAGATGGTCTTATTTGTCATGTTGGAGAGAGTCAGGTTTTTAGAGCTTTGCGGAAGGCCATGTAGTCTTTGTTGTGTCAAATATGTGGGGGGGAGTGAGTTCCACAGAGTTGGGGCCAAAGTTGAGAAGGCGGATCCTCTGATCAGGGTCCTCAAGTATTTAATGCAGCAAAATGGATGTATGTTAAAATAACATATGCCAAAAGAGTGTATTACAAAATTACAGAGCCCTTTTGCCCACATTTTGTAATTCGATCTTTTGGGATTTTGCCCGTTTGTCCTCCGCACTGGCTTTAATGTATGCCCATAATACCGAACTGGAGGAGCGGGGGACACCCCTGCAACCCCTGCTCCCCTGTTCGGTATTATGGGCTTTGATCCAATATACTATGCCGAATGCACACTAAACGTGCATTCAGCATTTTAGATTTGATCTTTTCGTCCATTTCTCAGCAGAATATATACTTTGAATGGAATTTCTGAGGGTCCTCAGTCTTTGAATCAATCTTGATCACTGGCATCGCTTCGGTCAGGCTTCCATACTTTTATTTACACATCAGCCTTGGCCTCCCTGCCCCTAATGGCACAAACTGCTTGACCACAAGGTCTAAAAAAGCTTGCAGCATCTTGTGTTCCAGTGAATGTAATTTGTCAGAGTCCCGTTTATGCACCTGGTGTAGAAATCTGTGCCCAAGCATCATCACCTGTCATTTATTGTTTTCTACAGTGAACCATCTTATTAGGCATGATTGGATAAAAACCTACATTAAATTACAGAAATCAACTTAATGGGTTTGAAACAATAGCTGACTTATAAATTAGAGGTTTGAAATGTAAGTAAGATTAAAAGTGCAGTTAAAAAAACAATGCAGGATCTTGCAAGACAGTTGTAGGATGAGTGCTTGAGCAAGTGTGCTACCAAACCTAGAGGTGGAAATGGCCCTCCATATGCCTGGTCATTTCTGCTTTCATGGCTGTGGGGTATAAATCATCCAGGGCAAGCAAACAAATCCTGACCGAGTCGCCTGCAGTGCAGCTCCTCAGAATGCTAATTGCAAAATACCCCCTGCCTGTTTTACCCCCCTAGTCCCCCTCCCATGGCCCGGTGGTAGGTAACTTTTCTATATTTTTTTTATTGCTTATTGTTAAAATATTTTCAACTTTTTGAAGAAAAAAAAAGAATAAAAGGAAGAAAAAGCACCATTACTGACATGGCCTCCTTTCTAGGGGGGCTATGGGTGGGCCTCGGGGGGGCCTGGCCTCCCTGATCCCCCCTGCTGGAGCCGGGACTTTTGTCTCCTATTGCCATGCATAGCTGTATCTGCCTCTATAACGATAGGCAAGGAAAACAGACTATTTTGCATTCTCGTTTATGTTTGTGTTTATCCCGGTCGCCATTAGTAAAGGGGTACCTAAAGTTTGTATTCTCATTAGGCAAGCAGTTTATTACTTTTATTAGCTGCGCTGTTTTCCAAATATTGCGTTCCATGTGGCACTATACCACAAAGCGCCGTTTATCTCCTATTCAATTTGTTTAACTGCACAAAGCTGAGTTTGTATCTGCCGCGATAATGATGTGCATAGAAAACGGACTATTTTGCATTCTCGATTCTGTTTGTGTGTATCCCAGTCGCCATTAGTAAAGGGATACTTAACAATCGTATTCTCATTAGGCAAGCAGTTTATTATTTTGTTAGCTGTGCTGGTTTCCTAATATCGTGTTACATTATTTAACTCTCCTTTGTCTTATGTTACAGTGAAATATTCAGTAAATATTATTGTTATTTTGATTTAGTTTACACTGGAGCCACCTTTATATGTATCCCTCTTATTTACCCCTTAATGCTCAGTTCTTTGTGTAAATCTCCGTTATTCACAGATATTAATGAAATCCCTGTAGTCCAATTTGTTTTTTGTTCAGCATGGACTAATTTCTCAAGTCATGACTCCTAAGCCTTTTGCAGAAAGTATTTTTGGTTAATCTCTTTAAAGTGGATTGTGCTACTGATTACTATAGTTTGCCATTCCACATCCTCATTGAGGCCCTGTGTATGACCTTTGGTCACATATATCCGTTTGTGTTCCTTTCTATGTAGTGTTTTGTCTGTAGAAGATTTATTTTGTCCAGTTACTTGTATTATTGTCCATTTAAAGTTGTTCCAATGATGTCTTTTGTCCATGAAATGCTTCACTATCAGTGCTTTATCTATTTTGATTTTCAAGCAACTGCGGTGCTCACAAATTCTTGTTTTTTATTTTCCGATTGTTTTTTTAAAATACCTTAGACCAAATGGGCATTTGATCTTGTTAATTACGCCCGCTGAGCTACAATTTGTGAATCGTAGCTGTTTCTACGGTCTGGCTAACCCTATGTCTATCTCAATGGGGTTCGAAGTATTCTCACATAATCCGCACTTACTACATGGGTGGTGTCCTATAAAAGGATTACTCACCCATGTGTTTCTGTCAGTGCAAGTTGTCTTTTCATGTTTTGTTAGTGTCTACAATATTGCCTGTTTCTGTATTTCTTTAAGGCAAATATAGGTTTAGATACCCGTCTATCTGTGTTGTGGATTATTTTCCAGTGTTTTGAAATTATGCTCTTTATTTTAAGACTCTGGTTTCTGAATGTCATCAGGCATACCATTGGGATGTCTTCTTTAGATTGTTCTTGTTCTTCCTTATTCTACTGTGAGGGCCCGATTCTCATCATGGCACAGTGAGGGTGCTAAATAGCATGACTCACTGCGCCATTTCTTGATGCCCAGGCACCACTGCTATTCTCATGTGGGCCTGGGCATCTTCGCAAAGCACGACAGTGCTTTCCCTGTAATCTGCCTGTTTCTAACGGAAACAGGCGGATTGCAGAATCTCTGCAGCATTTTCGTTAACTAACGAGGGAATCGTTATTTAACGAAAATGCTGCCGAGATGAAATCAAAAAAGCATGTGCTGTTTGGGTGTGCAGATGGTGACAGGTGGGTCCTGCACTGCATTTATTTATCTTTGTTTGCAGGCAAGTGCATACTGCCATCCATAGTAGAACCATGGATGGCAGTATGCACTCGTCTGCAAACTAAGATGCAGCGCAGGACCCATCTGTCACCATCTGCACACCCAAACAGTTGTGTGCTTCTTGTGGCACTACTCCTGTGCATGTGCTTCTTGTGGCACTCCTTCTGTACGACACCAATTTGGTACCATACTTCGGTGCCAATTTCATGCAGTTCCGAAATTGGAGGAGTGCCACAAGAATACCCATGCAAAAGGAGAGATAACGAAATTGCCGGATGCTAGGTGGGTTTTCAGCCCTTTTTAGCAGCTGGCACCCATATTCCGAAAGTGGCGCAATCAGTCCGACTTCGGAAGATTGCGCCACCTTCAGAATAGGTCGTAATTACGGAAAATGTGTTAGCACTTTTTACGACATTTTTCGGTAATTAACACCAACTTGAGAATCGGGCCCTAAAATGCAGTGAAGGACCCACCAGTCACCATCTGCACACCCAAACAGTTGTGTGCTTCTTGTGGCACTACTCCTGTGCATGTGCTTCTTGTGGCACTCCTCCTGTACGACACCAATTTGGTACCGTACTTCGGCGCCAATTTCAGGCAGTTCCGAAATTGGAGGGGTGCCACAAGAATACCCATGCAAAAGGAGAGATAACGAAATTGCCGGTTGCTAGGTTGGTTTTCAGCCCTTCCTAGCAACAGGCACTCATACTCCGAAAGTGGCGCAATCAGTCCGACTTTGGAAGATTGCGCCACCTTCAGAATAGGTCGTAATTACCAAAAATGTCATTAGCACTTTTAATGACATTTTCGGTAATTAACACCAACTTGAGAATCGGGCCCTGATACTTGAACGCTGCTGCTTCTGAACTTAGCAATGCTAGGAATTCCGATCACTGATCCCCCAGAATCTCCTATAGGTAACCGGATTACTATTGGAAATCTTACCTCAGCCCCTGGAGACTCAGTTCCAAACAGTGCAGCAGTTAGCTAATTCAATCGGCACTGTCTGTGTTCAGCAGAATTGCAGCTGAGTGTCACATCGCTAAAAAGTCCTTTAATCTAATTTGCGACCCAGCGCCTGTTACCCGCCCCCACAGGGTTAACTTTAGGCTCTGCCCACTAAGGGCGAGCACAACATGGTGGGAGGAGGGAGTTGAGGGATTGTGGGTGAAGGCGCGTGTTGGCGCCAGTTCCAGCATGGCAGTGAAATAAAGAGGACGTTCTGAGAACACGCTCCGTGTCCTGTGTACTTCCTTTCTGTGCCCTTGCACAGGGCAACACTGGCGACGAGGACGGTCCTAGTATGCCGGATGCCCTCACTGCTAGTCCTCCTCCTCACGGGCAGTCTGCCTGACGTACAAAGAAACCAAACTCCCGCTGCACGGGCTGTCCGCCCTATCCTCCTCCTTCTATTTTCCTGGTCCGCGGCCCGCTGAGAGCGAGACTAGCCTCCGGCGCATATGCAGGCCGCCCTCCTTCTTTAAGCCGGCGATCCCGCAGAGCGAGCGTGTGGTTCCCGAGCGGCCTGCCCCCTCCTCCTACTCGCAACGGGCAGGCCGCCCATTCTTCCTCCTCCTCCTTCCTCAAGCCAGTGATGCAGCTGAGCACGCGTGCGGTGCCTGAGCAGCCCGCCCCACCTCCTCCTACAAACACCCGCTGCCTGCTGCACACCCGGCGGCGTCAGAGAACTGTCTACCTCCGCTCACGCCTTCGAGCAGCATGCCATCATTCCCCTCAGCCTCCGGGGCACTGAGGCCCAGCTGCCCACGGTTTCCATCCGGAATTGAAAAAAAAGAAAGAAAAAAAAAAAGGGACACAACACTGAACGCGAGGAGCACGAGAAGTCCATGGAACTTTAATCAATGAAGGTGAGAGGCCCGCAGAGAGCTACAAGGTTTGCATGCCCATAACCAATACCACAAGTGGCCACACCTACAGTGTCACCAAGCACTTTTTGATGGCTAGCTTTTTGTCTCTGAGGACATTTCCGGGGGGAGAGGTTTCCCAGCACCCCCACCGGTGCAGGTCCACAAAAGTCAAGCTGCACTGCAAACATGAGTAACCCTGCGTCACCCCAGCAAACGCGCGCAGCCAAGTCCATTCAGTTGAGGATGCCTCCCCATTTTCCACGACGCCACAAGCCACCAAAGGGCCAAGGTGGACCGAATGGATGCAAGACTTCCACCATTTCGTGAGAGGCTCAGGTGATGGGGACTCTCCATACATAAGGGACATTTTTTTGAACTTGGTGGAGGGGGGGGGGGAATTAAAACGATTGTCAAGACAGTCCCTGCAGCCGAACAAAGTGATTTTACAAAACTAATCAGCGCCCTAGACAAGCAACTCATAATCGAGACAAATCGCGACTATGAAAGATAGTTCAACCAGTGCGTCCAAAAACCTTAAGAAACAGTGGATGAGTTCATAACTCGCCTACGAGTGAAGGGAGCACACTGCAAATCTGATAAGTTCTCCCTAGAAGAAGCAATTTGCCTCAGAGTCATAGAAGGCTGTCTATCCCCTGCACTAAAAAAGCAGCTGTTAAAAAAACCACTCACCATCCCTAAAGTCAGTGAACTTGCCCGTATCTTCGAAAGAGTAGACTCGCAAGCCGCGTCCATGACCGCCACCAACAATCCAAAACAAGACTCAACAGGACTCATAGCCGCAATTCAGACACCTCACCAATATGATCGAAGCCCACATCCCTACAGGTCACAACCACCACAAATCCCACAGCAACAGAGACAATGCTACCGACGTGGCATGGCATACCCTCATTCAGGATCCTGCCCAGTGCTGTCACAGAGGTGTTCAAACTGCGGGAGGGAAGGTCATTTTCAATCAGTATGTAGAGAAGGAAAACCGTTCCCCACAATGCCTTCCGAAGCTCTGGTCAGAACGCCATTCCGCCCGACACTTCCACAAGGCGGGGTGCAAAGATATTACCAACAGAACCAACGGAGACACATCAGAGCACTTGACGAATATCAAGAGTACGAGCACGCTCAAGCTCATGAATACGCAGATCGGCAACACCAGTGGACGGATGAATATGACAACCCTCCGGAAGATCATGGCAAAGACACCCAATACTATGAACCACCAGCTACCGCATATTACATACAACATGACCCACAACACCAGGACGAGTACGTCAACCTGATACTTGACAGCGAGGAGGCCAGAGAAGCCCCAAAGATACCGATCAAAATGGAGAACTGCATTTTTCACTTCATGGTAGACTCAGGCGCCACTGTAAACATAATGGGCTATCACACCACTTCTCTCCTAGGGTTAATCAAGATCCACGTGAGAGCAGGAGACAAATTTTACATCTACCACAGTCTGCCAAGAGCTGAAAGAACAAGTCAGAGCACTACGTCATGAACACCCCCAGAACCTTAACTCAAAAATGGACATTGAACAGATATACCCAAAAATATGCTCAGGTTTGGGAAAACTAAAGGGTCCCTCAATTAAATTGCACATTGACCACAACGTGAGGCCGATACCACAACACCCGAGAAGAGTTGGTTTTCACCTTCAAGAAGCAGTATCACGCGAGCTTGAGCAACTGCTTGCAGACGGCAACAGGACCAGCAACAGGACCAACTCCGTGGGTGTCCCCACTTGTCATAGTGCCAAAAGAGGGAGGCAAGTTACGATTATGCGTCGACATAAGGGTAGCCAACACCGCCATTCAGCGCGACAGACATCCAGGCCCGTGCATTGAAGACATGTTTGTACAATTAAACAATGTACACCTGTTCTCCAAACTTGATCTGAGACAGGGCTATCACCAACTGGAATTACACCCAGACTCCAGAACTATCACAACGTTTGTAACCCACGATGGACTTTTTAGATACCGCAGGCTTAACTTTGGCATCTCTTCCGCAGCTGAGATTGTTCAAGAGACTGTACGACAAATCATTAGGCCCATACGAGGAGCGCTAAACTACAGCGACGACATCCTCATCTTTGGCTCATCAAAAGAAGCACATGACACAGCCCTGTTCGCCACATGCGAAGCCATACAAGCCGCTGGCCTCACACTCAACATCGAAAAATGCAGATTCAGTAAGGGCAAGTTGACATTTTTTGGACACATTTTCTCCAGCGAAGGAATGATGCCTGACCCCGATAAAGTGGACACCATCTCCAACCTCAAGGAACCAAAACAAGTGGCCGACGTCCGGTCTTTCCTAGGGATGGCTGGATACTGCTCCAGGTACATACCACACTACACCTCCCTGACAGAACCGCTCAGGAAATTGCTACAGAAGGAATCGATTTTCGCATGGACTCCAGGATGCCGACGTGCTTTCAGTGACATCAAGAAAGCCCTCGCCGAAGCGCATCGCCTCACCTATTTCAACCCGGCCTGGCACATGGAAGTGGTTGTGGATGCCAGCCCAATGGGCCTGGAGCAATCATAGCACAGACCAGTGGAGCCGATGTCAACCCCAGACACGTGGTGGCCTACGCCAGCAGGGCACTGTCCACACCAGAAATGGCCTACTCCCAGGCAGAGAAAGAAAGTCTCGCCGCTGTCTGGGCATGCGAACATTTCCACAATTTCCTGATTGGAAAAAGATTCACCCTAATAACAGATCATCAGGCGTTGTTGTCATTATTCGGCAACCCTCACACCGAGATGCCTCCGCGGATAGAACGATGGGGCATACGGCTACAGAAATATGACTACAATATCATTCATCGACCCGGGGGTGACCTGAACCCTGCCGACTACCTTTCACGACATCCGGCAGGGCCACCAATAACGCAGAGAGGGGATGTCGCATACGTCAACTACATCGCTGAGCACTCCTTACCTCCAGCGCTCTCACTGAACGCAGTCGCTGCAGCATCAGCAGCGGACCCCACTACCGCACTTGCCATTGGCCTGACATCAGCCAATAAATGGAAGGACCACCGACGTGTGATGTTGGCATACCCGGGGGTATGCAGAGAGGAAATCGAGAGATTGGCGAAGGTGCACAGCGAACTAGCCGTGAAAGACCACTACATACTACTCCGGGGTTGCTGCATTGTAATACCAGCTGCCCTAAGAAAAGAAGTGGTCCGAACTGCGCATGAAGGGCACAGAGGTGCTGAAAACACAAAGAAACAACTAAGGTGTCACGTCTGGTTTCCATTCCTAGATGCAGCAGTAGATGAATGGGTAAAAAACTGCTGCGCATGTCACTGCACATCGCCAGCAGAAAGTCTGGCCCCCCTACAACATACTCAAATTCCAGATCACCCATGGGAAAGAATAGCCATAGACTTTTACGGCCCAACGGAATCCGGTGAGTACCTCCTACTACTGATAGACGAACACTCACAGTTTCCCATAGTAAAGAGGGTAGCCACTACAGCATTTCCACAAGTCGCAGAAGTACTGGAAGAAGTCCTCAGCGAATGGGGAATTCCCAGAATAATCAAATCAGACAACGGCCCCCGTTCTGTGGACATGAGTTTGCAGCCTTAGCTGACCACCTAGGTTTCAAACACATGAAGATCACACCCCGACACCCCCAGGCTAAAGGGATGGCTGAATGCTTTATGGCTTCCATAAAGAAGACCATTTAGAGAGCACGAATTGAAGCCAACAACTCGCATCAGGCTTTATGCCGACTTCTGAGAGACTACAGAAACACACCTCATGACGCCACTAATCAGGCACCGGCCAAGCTAATGCTACGTTATGAGGTACACACTCGCATCCCACGAAATCCGGTGGGCACAGGAGGACCCAACGCAGAAATACTGCAGCGAGATGTCGAACATAAGCGAATAGCAAGGCAAGACACTGATACCCGGCGCAAAGCAACACCCAAAGATTTCCACATTGGGGACGAGGTGCTGGTACAACAACCCATGTCTCGCAAGACAGACACTCGCTATGTCCCGAGCCCCATGAAAATTACGGCAGTGAAAGGAACAATGGTGACGGCCCAAGGACAGGACAAGACCATCACAAGAAACTGTCAACAGTTCAAATACTATGTTAAAAGGGAGGATCATGAGTCTCCCACGATACCGAACACTCCAGAGCCTTGGGTTCCCCGAGATGATCTGTGGCATCCACCAGAAGAAGACAGCAGCGGAGCAGATCAAAATGAAGGCGCGCAGAACGACGGCAGGCGTGAGGTCCAACAGGAGAGACCAAGGCGGGCCATCAGGAGGCCAGGGAGACTGGTTGAAGAATGTTAAAGCGACGTTTGGACATTTTGTACGGGGGTGTGTTACCCGCCCCCACAGGGTTAACTTTAGGCTCTGCCCACTAAGGGCGAGCACGACATGGTGGGAGGAGGGAGTTGAGGGATTGTGGGTGAAGGCGCGTGTTGGCGCCAGTTCCAGTATGGCAGTGAAATAAAGAGGACGTCTGAGAACACGCTCCGTGTCCTGCGTACTTCTTTTCTGTGCCCTCGCACATTGCAACATCGCCTACGTTCTTTACATGTCTGCTGCTTGTATTTAAGGACGCTGCACACCTCTGAATGACGTTCTCAAAATTGCATGATGCCTGTTGTTTCGGACCCCGATCCTCAAGAGTATAATACTCCTCTAGATAGTTAGAGTTCCATGTTCTTAACCTTTGTTTCTTTTTATATTTACCATTTATAGAGAAAACCACAGACCATAAGAGGGATCCTGTCTTGCTAGGAACATCTAAATACAGTGGCAAGGCTGCCCAACATTTTGCATCTTCTCTTGTTCTTATATTCTCATATTCTCATATTCTGTATATATATATATATATATATATATATATTTTTTTTGTTTTTGTTTTTGTTAAACCTGTATTATCTGTGTTCCTACTTCAGCTCCAGTCTCGTCATATTCCGGTGGGGGTGGGGTCCCATAGAACTCCTGCCCATGGGGATTTACTAAGCCATGTGGTCCTTTTGAGTTGGGGGGCACAGCGACCAGAGGTTCCTGCGAGAGCTCCATTTTGTCTCTCAGGCCTGCCTGACAAGTCACTTTAGCCATACAGGTTTGATTTATGTCGCTTTGAACCTAGGCACTGCAAAACTCTATTGGTTTGACCTCTGGTCTAATATCCACTGGTTTTGTACTTACCCTTTTTTAAAACTGTATTGGTTTCACTTCTGCGGCTTTGATCATAGCCCCTTCAAAACTGTACTGGTTTGATATCTGCCACTCTTGAATTTTGTCGTTCTGAATGCTTGCTGCTTTGAATTTTGGCTCTTTCCTACTCTGACACGTCAAACCTGCTGCTTTTGAACGTAGCCAATTTAAACTGTAATAGTTTCGCTTCTGCTAATTTGAATTTAACCACTCTAAACAGCACTGGTTTAATCTGTGCTGCTTTTGAACTAAGCCACCTTAAAACTGTATGGTCTGATTTTGCCACCCTTGAAGTTTGTCGTTCTGAAACTCTTGCTGCTTTGTATTTGTCTCTTTTCTACTCTGACACTTG
This sequence comes from Ambystoma mexicanum, assembly GCF_040938575.1. Taxonomy (NCBI): domain Eukaryota; kingdom Metazoa; phylum Chordata; class Amphibia; order Caudata; family Ambystomatidae; genus Ambystoma; species Ambystoma mexicanum. The sequence goes on along the minus strand of NC_090926.1, from coordinate 915,317,685 downwards.
AATGCTGTTGCTTCTGAACTAAGCCACTTTATACTGTAGTGTTAAATCTTCTTCTCATTTGAATTTAGCCACTCAAAACTGAAGTGGCTTGATCTCTGCTGCTTTTGACTTAGCCACCTTAAAACTGTACTGATCCGATGTTGCCACCCTGGAAGTTTGTTCTGAACTCTTGCTGCGTTTAATTTTGCACCTTTTCTACTCTGACACTTGAACGTTGCTGCTTATGATCTTAGCCACTTTAACCATACAGGTTTGATTTCTGCTGCTTTAAACTTATATACTTTAAAACTCTACTTATTTCACCTCAGCTGTTCTGAATTCGGCCACTTGAATAAACGCTATTGGTGTGAGTACTACTGCTTTTGAACTTTGCCACCCTAAAAGTGTTCTGCTTTGATATCTGCTGTTTTGTACTTGGCTCTGCTGTTTTTAATTTAGCCACTTTCAACTGTACTGGTATGAATTCTGCTGCTTTGAACCTAAACACTTTAAGCTTCACTGATCTAATCTCCACTGCTTTTGAATTAGGCCCTGCTGCTTTGAATTTAGCCACTTCAAAACTGTACTGATTTCACTTCTGCTGCTTTGCAAGTAGCCACTCAAATTGTACTGGTTTGATTTCTGCTATTTTGAATGTTACCACTTTTTTTGTTACTTTATTTTGATTGGCTTTCCAAAAATGTACAGATTAGAAATCACTTAACAGTCAACAGAGAATGCTCCAATACAGAAAATGCAATGAACCATGAGAAATAAAGAAATCACCTCCTCTCTCTCCTCCCCCGACCCAGACGCAGTGAACCGTTCCAGGCTCTCTCTTTAAAGCATGGTCTTCCAAGTAATGTGCACATAATGAAACACTGATGCATCAATGTTAGGCAAAGTTTGAATGCAGTACACTCTGGGAACACTACAAACAACTATGACTATGGGTAAAGGCAACCCAACCTTTGGTATAAGCTTCTACTACACATTTTTGGTAGCGTGTTGAGCAGCCAGGCTTATCTCAAGAGGGGAAATGTGAGCTGTAGTGGAGTTACACAAAGATTCACAGTTACAGGTTTTCAAATAATCTCTTACCCTCAAGGTTTCTCGCATAAACAATGAATCATTTATTTATCAGTCAGTTATAAAGCCTTCTCTGAAGGGAGCAATAGAATAGTAACACACAAATATACTTCAATACTGTGCACTCTGAGTTTCTGAATCAGACAAGGCCCTTTGGGATGGCGCACAGACACAACCTACACCCACAGTTGACTTCAGTAACAAGGGTGCTGGGGACATTAATATCTTACTGTTGGCATTCAGAATCCTCTTAAAAAGTAAGTAAAAGGCAAAAGTTATTAGAACACAAGAAATTACAAATAGTCATAAGCAGGGCAAATACTTTCAGATAGCACACAGAAGAGTCACTCAATTCAATAGGCTAAGCCAATGTCAATAGGCCAAAGTCTTTGTATAGGATGCAGCACTTCAGGTAAGTAAATGGAAAAGTCTTTACAAAAGTTCTTAGGAGTCTTTGAGAAAAAGAAGAACCAAATGTAGGGCCACAAGCTGATTAGACTTATGAGTTACAGAAGTTACAAGCACTTCCACAGTAAGAGCTAAGTTCTCTTAGGCTAGTTTTACAGTACCTTAGTAAAGAAGAAAAAGATGCAGCTGAAGACCTCTGTTTCTGTACAGCTCTGCAGATCGCACTGTTCCTGGGCCTCAGTCGTGGGGACAAGAGTGAGGAAGTCGGGGGACTCCTGCATTGTACTGGCACCATCAAAGCTGGCAACCAGCAAACTTTACTTTCAGTGGCTGCTTCGCATTTCAGTTCCTTGCGGTACAGCAATAAGCGCGGTTCATGGCTGTCAAGGTGGACTTTCCTCACATCTGAGGTCCCGCACTCAAGTGAGGGGGGTCAGGCTTGGTCATTCCTGCTTTGTGCGAGTACAGAGGGTCTTCCAAAAGCTTTAGGCCAGCTTACAAGCAACACACACAATCTGGTGTGCAGGAAAAGACATTGGCTTGCCAGCACGAGAAACATGTACCAGAGTGGCGGAGCGGAGGAGACCACTGAGATCAAAGGAGAGATGCCGTGCATGAGCAATAAGTTCTGTGGAGATGCTGGGAACTGTGAGGGAGTTCCTGTGTGTTCAGCAGCTCGCAGAGGCAGCATTCTCCATTCCTGGACCTGAAGGGGAAGCATGAGTTTGACCACAGAGGCGCGAAGGAAGCTGGAAGGACATCTGCACACCACAATGGGAAGCGAGTGAAAGAACCTCACCATTGAAACGGGAACTGAACCGGAGGCACTGGCAAGAACCGGTGAATCAACTGGAAGCCATTGGAGACCCTGGAATGTTCCAGCAACCGCACCAACAACAATTTGAAAGTGATACCATTGCTGAGACCACAAGTCATTTGTTTGAATGCAGAAAAGGCAAAGTACAGAATCATACTCCAATAAGAAGTTTGTCTGAATGCAGACAAGGCAAAGTACAGAATCAAACCCCAATAAGAAGTTTGAATGCAGACAAGTCAAAGTACAGAATAACACCCCAATAAGAAGTGTGTTTGAATACAGAAAAGGCAAAGTACAGATTAAAACCCCAGTGAGCTGCAGATGCACGAGATGCAAGTGTGGGGTAAAGTTTGAGTGAACAATACTGCAAACATTTATACCAAACCAAGAACAACACATACCGTTTTGGTGATACAGAGGAACTGTGAAACACATAAGAAGTCCTGACAGGAGAGTACACCAGTCAATTGGAATTGAATGAGGAATCCTGGCAGGAGAGTACACCAAGAACTTGGATTTGCATAGAGTCCTGGCAAGGCAGTATACCAGTCGAGTTGCAAAGCTACGAGAAATAGTAAAGAAGGACAGTGCTTTCTAAACTGAGGAGAAACGCGTCTTAAAGAACGACTGTAGCAGAAACTGTTGCCTAAACAGGAACCTTGTGATTCAAAGAGAGACACCAAGGTACTTTTGACAATTGCCATCCTACTTAAGAATCCAGGGGAAGGGGAACACCCTCTGCATCCAAGGTCTTCTACCTTGGAGAACATTTATGTTAGAGCTATTCTTATTTTCACTTTTTGCCAATATCAGGTTGAAGACATTTCCTTGCAGCCTTTATTGTTTTTTGTTTATAGTGTGATGGTCAGGATAGGACGTTTTGGACACAAGGACAATTTTTCAGTTATTGACATCCTGACATAGATAGATCCTTAGTATTTTGTTTTTTAGGTAGGGAAACTCCTCTTTAGAATAGCGTCAGAGAGGCATGTTCCCAACCAATTTTTCATTTACTTCCTAAAGGCAAGATCAATTTCAGACTTGGAACAAAACAATATGATTCTGGAAATGTTGAATTTTGTTCTGAACAACAATGTCTTCCTATTCAACAACACAATCTACAAACAACATCAAGGAATTGCGATGGGGGGAAAATGTGCCCCATCGTAAGCAAACCTATATATGGGAAACTTTGAACTCAAACACGCATGGCAACATCCGGCGTTTACCAAAGAATAAAGCATTGTGTTTTGGGGGAGATATATAGATGACTTCTAGTCATCTGGAAAGGAAGTCAAAAATCCTTACATGAATATTGTATATGTAGCTAAACAATAATGAGTATAATCTAAAGTTGACAATGGAAGAGAATGTCAACAGAATCCATTTCCTAGACTTGGAACTATGTATAGAAAACAACAAAATACAATCTACACTCTATATCAAACCAACAACAGGCAATAGCATTTTACATGCAGGAAGCAATCATCTGCAACACATCATCCAAAATATACCATGTGGAGAATTCCTTAGGAATAAAAGAAACTGCACACAGGAAAAGGAACATGTGGATACCACAACCATCACATTTGTACAAAGAGGATACAGTAAACAACAACTAAAGGAAGCTCACAACAAAACCAAATCTCATACAAGGAAAGAATTACTACAGAATAAACCCCAAACAAAGAAAAAAACAACATAAGGAAAGATAAGATTCATAACATCTTACAGCTCGGATCACAGGATCCTAAGAAAAATCCTGAAAAAACATTAGCCTATATTGAGGCTTGATACAGACTTGGCAAAATACACAGACGAGAATCCTTGCATTACATTTCGAAAAGCAAAAAACCTTAAACAAATTCTATGTCCTTCACATTTTGTGATAAAAAAGCAAGCACAAGGGATAAGAAAATTGTGGTCAACTGACAAACTAAAAGGACATTTCAAATGTGGAACTTGCAATTACTGCACTTACTCAGACAATGGACAAAAGGAAATAATGTTGCCTAATGGGAAAAGGTACATGATTGATGACTTCATAAATTGCAACTCAAATTTTGTGGTTTATGCAATAGAATGCATTTGCTCCAAACTCTATGTAGGGAGTACAGTGAGAGCCTTAAAAACCAGATTTTCCGGACATTTAATTCAATAAAAAATAAAGATACCAGATACCCATTAGGACAGCATTTTCAATTAGAACATTCTGATGACAGCCACAATGGATTAAAATATTGTGGGCTGGAAATAGTGACGACCGCGCCAAGAGGTGGAAACAGAGAAAAACTGCTACGTCAACGTGAAGCTATATGGATTTGCAATCTTGACTGTTGTAAGACTGGTTTAAACTGTGATACGGAAATGGGGCATTTAATATAATTCCTAGTGATCTTTTGTGATTATGTATGAATTCTTTTGTGACTGTTAATTTTAACTTTCTTTGCTTTTGTAAAATTGTGAGATTGCTATGTTCTCAAATGAAGCTAATTTGATTGAAACATAATTACTAACATAGCAACACATATTAAATAATAGAAAAGTCTCAACCATATTATACACAATAATTAGAATTCTCCAGACCATAGAAACGGTACATATTGGGCCAGTGTTGTATATATCCCGATCTATAATGGCGACCGGGACGCAATTCCGCGATGGCGTTATTGCGCACTGAATCATCAGCGTAAATGATGCCGTTTAAATTCGGCCATCTTGAAGTCACTCTCAGATTATCGGGTCTGTAAAGACATGTGGTTTTTCAGTTGGAGATAGAAAAATAGGAACAAATCAACAAGGTAAGCGACATCAATCGCACTAAAATTGTCCCACTAATGCAATTAGACTAGAAAGTAACCAGAGATGGTAACACTAAAACACTATTATCCTTTTATCAGCACAGGCTATAAACAGAAATTGGAATGAATGGAAAAACTGCATAATGACGAAATATCTGATGAAACTGTAAAGGAAAAATAAAAATATAAACAAACTGAAGACAAAGTTGGTAAAATAATACGGCAAACATCCGCAAGCAAAGATAGACGTACAAAGTAAGTATAACATTCGAACCAATTGCTATGTTGCAACAACACTGGCCCAACTATATAAAATGTCTTAATTACAAAATAATCTTGTTCCCACAGACAATAAAATCCCTCCTAAAGAACCATCTAACAAGATGGGGAAACACGTGTAGAGGGAAGAAACTTAATGTTGAAACTACTTTGTGAAAGGAAAAGAATCTAAAGTGGAAATCTTTGTTACATATGAATCCAATATGACTTACAACTATAATTTGGTTTTAAACAATTGATAAGTTAAGACAAAATACCATAAAAACGTTTTCTTTGGATGAAAAAGTTGTCTTTGGAGTGCACCAAAGGAGTACTTGTGTATATTATTTTTCTTACATATTGTTTACACTGGAAAGCCGCAGTGTTGCAAGTTCCAGGTGCAGCAAACAAAACTTGGAGTGAAATTTCTAACAAATATAAGGACACTCGCCATAGTTGCAACGGGCTTAAACAAACAAACACCATTTTTCATTTAATAAGTCTTTAGACACAAAATGACAATCATGTGTCTGACTCTCATTGCTGACATTTCTGACTCCTCACAGCTCATAGACAGCCAAATGGATAGCTTTTCATTCAAACATCTCTTTTGCCACAGAGAACAAAGCCTCACTAACGTCAGATGTCTCCTAATCCTCGCTGGGATGGATTTCATGGGAGACCAGAGTAGATCCCTCACCTTTTTAGGGTGTTTTGCCATATCCTCTAGATATGTCCAGGCATTCCCATTTAATCTCTAATATGTTCCAGAAAAACCCTCAACTGGGCTGCCTTGTAATAGAGATGGAAGACCTGGAAGCCCAACCCGCCACACTCCCTTGGAAGGGTGAGAGTCATTTTTGTAATTCTTGGTCTCTTACCCTGCCAAATTAATTTGCTAACCAAGATGTTCAAGTTCTTAAAGTAAGTATTTCGAAAGGATCGATGGGATAGCTGAGAACAAATAAAAAAAACAGAGAATGGGTGTTAGTTTTCACATAGATCATCCTCCCGTACCACGAGAGAAAGAGTGAGTTCCATTTCGCCAAGTCAACTCTGAGGGTTTCCAACAGAGGGTCGAGGTTGATGGCAGTGATTCTTAATAAGTCCCTTGATATACAGATGCCCTGGTACTGGATCGCCTGTAATTCAACCCTCATTTCCCAATTTTTCATCTAGATGCTCCAAAATCGAATTCGGGGCCTATACGGGCATAATGCTAGATTTATGTACATTCATTTTCAGACCCAAAAATTGACCATATCTTTCAATTAATTAGATGAGTTCTGGGAGAGCACGATGAGGGTTTCTGATATAGGCCAATATGTTATCTGTGAAGAGGAATAGTTTGACGTCCAGCCCTCCACATCTTATACCTTTTATGTTTGAATTTCTCCTTATACCTATCGCTAGGTGTTCCATTGTCAGTGCCTACAAAAGTGGGGACAGGGAACAGACTTGTCTTGTTCCCCTGGAGAGATGGAAGACCACCAACAGGCTCCCATTATCTAGTTGGTACCCTGTATAGGATTGCAGTCAACTTCTGGAAAATAGGCCCTATCACCATGCTTTCTATGACTCTACCCATATAATTCCACTCTATTCTATCAAAGCCCTTCTCCGAGTCAAGAGAGACCAGGCAGGTATCCACGTCTTGTTCTTGGGCATGATGAATAAGAGCTATTGTTTTCTGAATGTTATCCGATCCATGACGGCCACTAATGAATTCCATTAATTTCACCAGAATCTTCACATATGAGTTGGGTAGGGAGATCAGTCTGAATGACGTGCAAGATGATAGGTCCCTCCCTTCCTTTGGGAACACTACACTTATGGCTCCCATTGTCGAGTCTGGTAAATCCCCTCCTTTTAGAACTTCATTAAATACCCTCAATAGATAGGGTGCCATAGTGGAGCGGTATAGTTTATAAAAGCAGAATGAGAAACCATTGTCCCCAGGTGTGGTCCCCCTTTCCTATTTATTATCCTGTGCAGTAATAAGGTACTCTAAGGCTATTGACACCTCAGAGGGGATACCAGGGATATTTAAATGGCCAAATAATCGGGTGATATGGGAGTCCTCTCCATCGTATTCAAACTTGTGTATGCTCTTACAAAAAGACTCAAATTCCCTCCCCAGGCTGTCCGTGTCATATAAGGTCTTACAGCCCAACAGGCGAATCGCTGCCATCCTCTTTAATCTATTCTCTTTTCTTAGTTTCCAGGCTCGATTTTCCCTTTTCTCGTGGCATTTCTTATTCAAAAACAGAAGTTTCCTCTCTGTATCTTGAATCAAGAAACATCAGCTGTTTCTTGGCTGATCGTGTGATAATTCTACCTGATAGCCCACCTGGTTGGGCAGTCTCCCAGTCTTTCAATAGGAAGTCATTGCACCTTCACCTTCCCCAATGCAGATCCTGTGCCTAGTTCCCAATTTTCACCAGCACCATGTTATGGTCCGACCACGGGATTGGCACAACTCTCATTTCCTCAACATAAACATATAGACAGGTAGTGACAAAAATTAAGTAAATCCTGGAGAATTAGTCGTAAACCTGAGAGTAAAAGGTTAATGGTGCGTACCACTTAGCTGTAGATACCAAAGAGTCTAAGCCCCTCTTCGACCTCCTCGACACCCAGGGTATCACCTACACAAACTATGCGGATAATACCCAGATCATTCTACCTATCACAGGAGACTATCTCATGGACTCCAAGTCACTGGGAGCAATCTACCACACTATACAGGCCTGGATGGCTACTCACTCACTTTGTCTCAATGATGATAAGATAGAGCTGCTTCTGGTCAGCTCACAATCCCAGCTTAATAAGCTTGATGCAGCCTACAGATCATTTACCATGAACAGCATTTCAACACTGGTCTCTCAGGAAGTCAAAACTCTCTGAGTCTATCTGGATTCCAACTTTTCTCTAATGAGGCAAGTTAATGCTATCTCCTGTTTGACAGCCGACACCATGAAACGTATTATTGCCTGCAGGCTCTTCCTATCTACGGACAGTTGCACCTCCATTGCTAGAGCGCTTATAGGCTCTAGACTTGACAATTGTAACTCACTATTCGCTGGCACTAGTACACAGAACATCAACAAACTACAGATCATTGAAAACAATGCTTAGCGAGCCGCCTGAATATCCCAAAGAAAGATCACATCTCTGCTGCGAGAAAAAAAGCACACTGGCTGCCCATTCCTGAGTGCATAATGTTCAAGACACTGGCCATCACACACAAATGTCTCTCGAACACTGCCCCTAGATACTTATCTCTCAAAATAAACAAAGCGCATTCTACCAGACCCACCCGCTCTACATAAATGTACCGCCCCATCATCCCTAGATTTAAATTGCAACGAGCTAGAGGTCTCAGCTTCCCCATAATTGTGTCTCAGAACTGGAATGCCTTCCCACTAGCATTGAGAGTGGAAAACTCCTATTGGACATTCTGTAAGCACTTAAAAACATGGCTCTCGGTCATGATCTGAAGTAACAGTTCTGTCAACTGTCTAATGCTGATCTATACGTTTTTTCCTCCACTGTAATGCTGCCTGCCTTGTTTCTATGTCTTAAGAAAGCCTGCGAGCTACCATGTAACCATCAAAGTTTTGTAAATTCTGAATTCCTTTCTATTTTCATCACCCATTACTGTAACCAGTGACTTGATGCCCACAGGCTTAGTGCTCTACAAATGGCAAAATAAAATAAATAATTACTTCCTGGTTAATCTCAGCAAATCATCACAATTCCCGTTCCTAACCTGGGGAAGGGACGCATCTTTGGAACTTTTCCTGTCTTTGCCGGAGTCAAGGACTATATTAAAGTTAACCCCCACAATAAAGCAGTTTACTATCCTGACCCTCACATTCGAAAATTAACTCTACCGTGAAAGGGAAATGTCTCTGGACTTGAAAAGTATATAAACGTTCAAAAGAAGAAATGTTTAACACAAAAGTTCCAGGTGGATATAGTTGACAGCTCAAAAGTGTAATTCCCTTCCCCTGGATTTCTCTTCAATTAATAGCAGTTCCTTGAGATTCTTTAAGTCAACAGAATTAGTATTCAATGTAATTTGATTGACAATCTGAATCTTAGTAGATTGCCTGGTGTACTTTCCTGACAGGCTTCTTTCACTCCTGGATATGTTTCACTCACACTGCTTGGTTATATCTTTTTATATTTTTGTCAGGATTTCCTCAGGCTTGCTTTATATGTAGAAACCTCTGATTTGCGAATGCCTGGTATACTCTCCTGCAAGGACTTTATTTATACGCACACCACTTGTTCTGATATATTTATTAGCATAAACATGTGACTTGAAAGGCCTGGTATACTCTCCTGCCAGGGCTTTCTTCACATGCAAAAAACGTGTTCCCATATTCTTGGTTTCATATACGTGTGACTTAAAAAGGCCTGGTATACTCTCCTGCAAGGGCTTTCCTTATATGCAAAACACTTGTTACCATATACCTGGTTTCATATACTTGTAACTTGAAATTCCTGGTATACTCTCCTGCTAGTGCTTTCTTTATATGCAAAACACTTACAAACTTGACAGTCTTTTCTTATATTGTTCTGTTTGTGTAAGACATATGGCACTCTTAGTTCCATCTCATTCATATAATTTACTTCTATTTCCTGGTACCAGTGTCGGAATCCCCGGTTGTCACCTCTTCCCTTGGGCAGACTCACTGGGTTACTGTAGCGGGAATTGGCTCTCCCATGGTGAACCTGCAGCTGTCTGTCGGCGTCCTGCTTTTTGCTTTCAGGCACACCGCTTCGGCAACTTACCGGATTCTGCAGTCTGCCTCCCTTGGCTCCTCTCATGAGCCGGTTGGCTCAACGGACCTCGCTCACACTTGGCAGTCCGTCGGTTAACTCTGATCGGACAGGAGTTCTCTGGGCAGGATTCCCTCATCAGCTGATTTCCTGGTTTAAAGGTCCCGTCTGCCAAAATGCGCTCTGAACAACTAGAGCGCAGTGCATGTTGTTGGCCTGTTGTGATATTCTTTACTCATTTCCTCTTCCTCGTGGCAGTACTTCCAGCATTAGAAAAGGGGAAGTCAGTTTGTGATAACCTATAGGTAGGGTCTGAGGAAGTGCCTTTAGTAGTTTTAGATGGTAAGTTTGGCGATCTATATGTAGAGTTGGAAAAAGGGTCCCCAGTAGTTCTAAATGACAAGTTGGGTTTTAGATAACTCGGTTGAGATGGATGTGAAAAACCCGAAGGTGTCTCCCTGACTAGTCCCCAGGGGTCTGTCATCCAGGTGGCCTGGACACGGCCATCGCTATTGGATCCAGTCCTGGGGGTGGACTAGTGATGGAGGATCACCTGGATGGGGAGTTCCTTGGGAAGTGGGACACCGACGGGTGACACGCAGTATCCCCCTTCTTCCGACAACTTTTCCCCAACATACCATGAAGGATACACAAACCTCAAACACCTCAAATCCGAGAATCCTACTTTTTCTGTTAGTCCCCGATTTCACCCTTCTGATGTTACCCCTAGGACGAAGACTATAATTTTCCATGACAAAACCCCTCCTGCCGACGCAAACACATTCGCATATTACAAAGAACGACAGACTAACTCAAGAATATTTACTTCATATGTCCCAACACCAGGGTCAGGCAAAGTCAGGCAATTGACCAGAACCACACACACCTGACGGCCCTGTCCCTTCCCCACAGGGATAAAAGGTGGAGCACAATACGAGCAAAGCAGACCGCACGACGAGAGAGCTAACTCAGCGCGGCTGTTCAAGAGGAGGAGAAAGACAGCGCATACCGTTATGGGTGACAAGGAGGGAAGCGACCTTGACCATTCCGACCAAGGCCCATTAAACCTCAGAAGAAGAAATCGTAAGACTGTGAACAATAGTCAGCATGGGTTGCAGCAGATGTCAACGTTACACAAGACCCTCCTCTGCTGACAACCAAACCGGGGAGAGACGCTTGTCTCCGAAGTACCAACCTTGACTCCAAACAGAAAGAAAGCCAAGTGGTTCATCACAGCCAGTGAGTCGAGTGGAGAGTCGATAAGAAACTGAACTGTGTTGAACAAAAAATAATCAACCTGTGAAAGGTTAAAAGAACTATTGATGACAAAAGGAGCAAAACCAGCAACAGAGGAGTCCGGCACCATGTGGGTGCTCACTTAGGAAACTCTGGGCGATTACCCCGATTATTGAAACTACCGTAACCATAAGGCTCTGGGAAAGGCGAGAAGAGGGGTCACAGTGGTCATACAGGGGTCTTGTAAAAATCATCTGTACAGTTGAAAGTCTTTGACCGACAGACGGTTGTGAAACTAAGGGAAGTGAATCCCACAAAATAAGAGTTGAATGGAAAAGGTGTGATTGACAAGATTGGCAAGAGTGAACCAAAACGAGGGATGCCGATAAAGAGGGGTGAAGTCTAATTCCCGAAATGCAGTGTGTTGACAAGAGTGAACCCAGCCGAGGGATGTCCACAGTGAACTGTACAAAAAGACATTAAGATTTGCGAAGGTCACCAAATAAGTTTGAAAGCCATAGTGAACCCGATCAAGGGAGGCGAACAGTCGAGTCAGATCCGAGCCCGAAAGAGGAGGATCCAAGGGTGAAAAGCCAACACCCACTGACCTGTGAGTGCAACAAATCAAACCACAAGAGGGAAAGCCTTTTCAATGCATGATATGCCAGAGGGAACCTGACAAAGAGAAGTGATATTCAAGAGAGGTCTGAGCCCGGAAGAGGGGAAAGCCACGGGTGAAGAACTATCACTCTAATACAAAGAATAACTTTTTGTTGAACTTTTGTAATATTTTGAACCCGACAGAGCCTCGAAAGCAGGAGAACATAACTATCAGAGGTTCTGCTATTATTAAAGAACTTTCTAGGGCTCTGCGCTAGGACGAAGGGGATCCATTATTTGAATACATCAGGCCCACGGTGGCAAGAGACTCTTAGATAGATAGAGACTTAACCACCGAAGGTCCTGATTGCTGAAAGCGGATCTTTTAGTTTGTGCTGGGAAAGCTCGAGAGTGTGCTGTGCTCCAAAGTCCTACCTTGTCCCGTGCTGAAAACGCACCCACACTACCCCCAATCTCTCTACCTCCAGCCAGCCACCAGACCCCCACTTACTTGACTCTTACCCACCCACTCTACCCCCACTCTCTCTACCCCCAGTCACTCACCCATCCTACCCCCACTCTCTCTACGCCCACCCACCCTACTCCCACTTAACCTTCCCCCACCCTCTCTACCCACATCCACCCACCCTACCCCCACTCTGTCTACACCCAAACTCACACTCTGTTGACACCCACCAAACCATTTCTACCCCCACCAACCCAACTCCCACTCTCTCTACCCCATCCATCTACCCTACAAACTCTCACAAACCCCATCCACCCAGTCTACCAACTCTCACGACTCCACCCACCCACCCTACCGCCACTCTTTCTACCACCACCCACCCACCTGACCCCTGAACTAATCCCACCCTACCCCCACTCTCTCTGCCAAACCAGCGCTGCGTTGCCATTGAGCTGCATGTGCGCTATATAAATGTGTTATATAAATGTAAAAATAATTTTAAAAAACAATAAACCCCCACTCTCTCTATCCCCACCCACATAACCCCAACTCTCTCTTACCCAACCCACTCTACCCCTACTCTCGCTACACCCACACTACCCTACCCCCACTCTCTCTACCCCCACCCTACCCCAATCTCTCTACCCCTGCCCACCCTACCCCACTCTCTCTACCCCACCCACCCATCCTACCCCCTCTCTCTCTACCCCCCACCACCCTGCCTCCCCACTCTCTATTTCCACCTGCCCACCCTATCCCCACTCTCTCTACCCCCACCCACTCTACACCCACTTTCTCTATTCCCCCACCCCCGTCCCCACTATCTCTACCCCCAACCACAAACTATACCGCCACTTTCTCTACACCCACCCACCCTACACCCCCTCTCTCTACTGAAACATCACCATCCAACCTGCACTCCCTCTACCCCCACACACCCATCCTATCCCACTCTCTCCATCCCCACACACGCACCCAACCCACACTTTCTCTACCCCCACCCACCTGACCCCCACTCTCTCTACTCCCACCCACGCTATGCCCACCGACTCTACCCCCACCCACCCTACTCCCACACTCTCTACAAAACTCCCACTCTCTCTAGCGCCACCCACCATACCCCCACCGACCCTCCCTACCCCCACTCTCTCTACCCCCACCCACCCTACCTCCAGCCTTTCTACCCCCACCCGTCCATCCTAACCCACTCTCTCTAACCCTAAAATCCACCCACCGTACCCAACTATCTCTACTCCCACCGACCCCCCAACCCAACTCTCTCTACTTAAACCCACCCACCTTACCCAACTCTTTCTACCCCCAGCCATCCTACCCAACTTGCTCTAGCCCCACCCACCTTAACACCACTCTCTGTATCCCATCCACCCACCCTACCCCCACTCTCTCTACCTCCACCCACCCACCTTAGTCCCACTCACTCTACCCCCTCTCACCCTATCCCCAGTCTCTCTTCACCACCGCCCAACCCCCACTCTCTCTACCACCATCCATCCACTGCACCCCCACTCTTTCTACCCCCAGTCATCCACCTCACTCCCACTCTCTCTACCCCCACCCACCACACCTCCAATCTCTCTAACTCAGCTATCCACCTCACTCCCACTCTCTCTACCCCCACCCACCCACTCTACCCCAACTCTCTCTAACCCAAGCCACCCACCCTACGCCACTCTTCCTACCCACCCACCCACTCTACCACCACTCTGTATGCCCAAACTACTCGCCCTCCCCCAACTTTCTCTACCCACATCCACCCACCCTACCCCCACTCTGTCTACCCCCACCAACCCACCCTACCCTCTCTATCCCTACCAACCCAACCCCCACTCTCTCTACCCCATCCACCACCCTACGAACTCTCACAAACCCCATCCACCCAGCCTACCAACTCTCATGACCCACACCTACCCACCCTACCCCCACACTCTCTACCCCCATCCACCCTACCCCCACTCTCTCTACTCCCACCTGCCCTCCTTACCCCCACTCTCTCTACACCCACCCTACCCCCACTCACCCATGCACCCTACCCCTGCTCTCTCTACCCTCATCCACCCTACCCCCAATCTCTCTACTCCTACCCACCCATTCTACCCCCAGCCACCCACTCTAACCAACTCTCTCTACAGACACTCACCGACCCTGCCCCCACTCTCTCTATCCCACCCACCTTACCCCCAGTCTCTCTACTCCTACCCGCCCACTCTACCTCTGCTCTCTCTACCACCAGCCTCCTATCCACCCTACCCAACTCTCTCTAACCCCACACACCCAACCCAACTCTCTCTACCACCACCCACCTACCCTACCCAACTATCTCTATCATTACCTACCCACCCTACCCCCACTCTCTCTACCCTCAGCCACACTACCCCCACTCTCTCTACCCTCACCCACCCACCATACCCACAATCTCTCTACCCCCCACACCCACCCAACCCCCATTCTCTCTATCCCCATCCACCTACACTACCGCAACTCTCTCTATCCCATCCACCCACCCTACCCTCACTCTTTCTACCCCCACTCACCCATCCTACCCCCACTCTTTCTACCCCTACCCACCCACCCTAACCCACTCTCTCTACCCCCACCCACCCTAACCCACTCTCTCTACCCCCACCCAGCTTACCCCATTCTATCTACTCCCGCTCACCCTCTCTACCCCCACCCTCCCCCACTTTCTCTTTCCCCCCGTCCCCCATCCCCACCCTCTCTACCGCCACCCACCCTACCCCCACTCTCTCTATCTCCACCCACCCTACCCCACTCTCTCTACCCCCACCCACACACACCACCCCCACTATCTCTACCAAAGCCCACCACCCAACCCACACCCACTCTACCCCCACTCTCTCTACCCCCACCCATCCCCAACTCTCTTGACCCCCACCCACCCACACTACACCCACTCTCTCTACAGCCACCCTACCCCAACTATCTCTACCCCCAACCATCCACCCTACTCCCACCCTATCTATATCCACCCGCCCTACTCCCAATCTCTCTATCACCACCCAACCTCCCTACTCCCACTCTCTCTTCCCCCACCCACTCACCCTACTTCCACTCTCTCTACCTCCATTCAACCATCCTACCACCACTCTCTCTACCCCCACCCACCCTATCCCCACTCTCTCTACTCACACTGCACTCCCTATCCCCACTCTCGCTACAACACCCACCCTCCCTACCCTCACTCTCTCTACACCCACCCTACGCCCACTGTCTCTACCGCTCACCTTACCCCCATTCTCTCTACACCCACCCTACCCTACCCCCACTCACTCATCCACCCTACCTGACTATCTCTACACTCACCCACTCTACCCCCCAATCTCTCTACTCCTACCCACCCACTCTACCCCCACTTAACCCCAGCCACCCACCCTACCCAACACTCTCAGGATCTTCCTCAATATCTGCTTACTTGTCTGGTTATACCGCTCCACCAGCTGGTTGGTCTGTGGATGATAGACAGCTGTTCTTAACTGTTCGATGTGTATGGTTTCACAGACTTGCTTGAGGACTGTAGACATAAAGTTTGTGCCCCTATCTGTCACGATTACTTGGTGTATGCCCATCACAAATTTGTTGTGCATTGGCGCTCCTAAGGGGAAAGACTTCTGGGTTCGGGTGACATAGTTCACAATCACCAACAAATATTTATGGCCCGACTTGTGTGGTCTAGGGGACCCACAATGTCCATTCCTATGCAATGGAAAGGTTCCACTAGCAATGGCATGAGTTGCAAGGGTGCTCTTGGTACATTGGCTTTGTTTTTCTTTTGGCACTCTGCCACCTGATGGCAAAAACAGGTTGCCTGTCCCTGCGCCCCTGGCCAGAAGAACCTCCACACGATTTTGTGTATAGTTTTCTCGGCTCCCAAGTGTCCCTCTCCCACTTGTAGGTGAGCTACCTCCAACACGGTGCCTCAATGTTTAGCGGGTACCAGCAGTTGTCTCATGGTCCCCCATCTGGCTTGATCATGGCACAATAATACAGTCCATTATTTTTTTACAAGTAGGGGCCTTCTCCTTTCTGAGTTCCCTCGTGGCCTCCTGGGCATACCTCAGCGTCGGTTCCAACTCCTGGGCCATCCTGAAAATATCACCTTGCTCCTCTATTTTCCAGTTCACAGCAGCTTGGAGTATAGCCTGCTCATGCCAGTTCCGTTGTAGGCCTCTTTTCTCCGCCCGGCTTTTAGGTATCTTGGTAAGCGGAGGGGAAATCTTGCAGTCGCAAAACAGGGCACTCTCCAGCCACCCTTGTTCGATTTTTTGTATGATGCAGGACATATTCGGAACGTCAAAGCCAATAAGTAGGTGTTCAGGCACCACAGGTAACATTGCCTCTCTCAAGTCTATTTGCTCCCCCACCAACTTAATGTGTATTTCCTTCGAGGGATATCTCTTCACATCCCCTGATAGGAATACCTGGATTGGTCTCACACATGTCACCTACCAGATTGGTGCTGACGGCCGTCTACAGATTTCCCAAGTCTATCATGGCTCGAGTGGGTTGGCCTAGTTTGCATATGCCACTACCTATTATGTCCTATATATCCAATTTAGTTGTAGCGCCCCGCAACAAGCGGTAAACATTCTGTCCTACATTGTATATGTCACTACCTATCATGTCCTATATATGCAATTTAATTGTAGCTCCCCACAACAAGAGGCAAGCTTTCTTTCTTAGATTGTGTATGCCACTACCTATCATGTTCTACATATGCAATTTAGTTGCAGCTCCCCATAACAAGAGGGGAGCGCTCCCATGCTGTATATACCACCACTGATCATGTTTTATGTATGTACGCTAGATGCAGCTCTCCGCAACAAGAGGCACATTTTCCTAGACTGCACACTCTACTTCCTAACATGTCTTATGCCTGCAATTTAGATAGCTTCCCGTCACAAGAGGTGAGTGCTTCCCTAGATTGTTTATGCCACTATCTATCATCTCTCAAGTATGTAATTTAGATGTAGCTAACATAAGGTTAGCTTTCCCTAGACCGTATGTACTGTAATGTTTATTAGACCAGCAACCTGTAAATTGTTTTTGCAAGCACTTATTCTGTAACCAAATTCTTAAGTTAAAGCGCCTAGATGCCTCTGGGCTTTGTGCACTATATAAATATCAAAATAATAATAAATATGAAACCCCTTGGAGAACACCCAGAGGGGACCCAACATAGGAGACCTTGGGAAAAACGCCATCTAATAAACCCCCAAAAGGAGACCTAGAGATCCCTTCTATAGCAAATACAAACCTAGAACCATTTCCTTACCATTCAAAGGGAGAAATAGAGGACGAACAAATGAGAGTAAAGGTGACCAACCCAAATGGGAAGATACAAGAAGAACTCTATATTGATCAGAAGGAGCAAAAACTGGAAAACAATCATGTCACCAACATTTGTTTTAGCACCCTGAATAAGCATACAAGAGGGTCAATATCAATGATATCTCTAGAAGAATTGGAAGCCTCTCAAGCAGAGCAATACTTATTTTGTGGAGAGTGAGGACATGAGGCAGAGATTTGCCCTGAAAGGATAGAAGAGGAGTTGATGTATACTCAGGAGAGAGAGTGGAGGATGGAGGCAGAAAAAGAGAGGAGAGATCTGCAAAAATCGGCCCATGCAAAAACCTTAATCAACCACGACGGGGTTCAGGGCCTAACAAGTAGAAACATTCTTCTACCTGAAGAAAAGACCACTCCAGGTTCTGTGCTGGAATGCTTGGTCCAGCAGTCTGGTTGTTCCACAATGGAATCTCCAAATGAAACACAGCAGTCCAATCAGCATAGGGGAAGAGTATGTAAGAAATCTAAGGGTACTTCCCAGGTAGAGCCCAGGAATACCTTATTCAGGTGGCCAGGACATGGCTATCGCTGTTGGATCCAGTTCTTGGGGGTGTACCAGTGGGGGAGGATCACCTGGGTAGGTGAACCAAAGCCATCACCCAAAGTGTTTTGAGGAGTCAGCGCCCAGGAGAGGGGGATTCAGGGGTGAAGCCATCACCCAAAGTGTTTTGAGGGGTCAGCACCCAGAAAAGGGGGGCCCAGGGTTGAAGCCATCAACCAAAGTGTATGTAGAGCAGAACTTTTGTGTTTGTTTGTTGGATACCTCAGGCCTCGAAGGCAAGAGAAATATTATTGAAAAGAGACTTGACCCTCGAAGAACCTGACAGCTGATACGAAACGGTCGGCTCATGCTGGGAAAGCTCAATTGTGTGCTGCGCTTAGGAAACCTCCCTTGTCCCATGCTGAAAACGTGGGCAAGGGAGAACGCTGGCAATAACATCCTGACTTATTATTTGTGAACACTTTTTTCTTTATTGAAACCCTTTCTTACACTCTTTCTGTAATTAGTTGTAAGGAATTGGCAATATTTTATTTTATTATTATTTTTATTTTGACAGAATGCCACCAGGACTGCCCTATTTTTCATTTGATGGTCGACGATTGTTCCCATCTTAGATTTAGGTTTAGCTTAGGCGGTTTTCCACACTGCATTTACAGTTTAATACACACCCTTGAACTGTGATCACTTATGTCTGTCTTTACTGTTGTCACCACTTCTCTCTGTCTTCCTCCATCCGTCTCTGCTCTTCCCCGTTCTTCCGGAACACCCAGCACATCAGCTGAGGGATATCTGTGTGATACTGCTGGCAGGAGCCACAATACACATCCCCTTCTATTCACAAAGTTTCTTCTTCCAATCGGGCACACATCATCTCTCAGAGTCCCTCTCTACATATACTCTGCAAGGTGCATAGTCCTCTAGTACCATCTCCCGACCTCGAATGGAAGGAACTCCTAGCTGTATTAGTAGGCAGGAAAATTTGCTGTCATAAAATCCCAACATTCTCATCCTTGTACTCTCACCAGCTTTTTCAACTCTCTCATTCCTGCCAGTGGTACTCTCTCTCTCCTCTCTCTCCGCTCTCCTCACAAGAGACACTCTCTCCATGTTCCATGCTCTCCTGTCATCCAATTTGACTACATATTTTAAAACTTGTCTCACCTTGTTAGGCTTGGACTACCTACAACAGCCATCCCTGAGAGTGGGGCCAATTCGATTCTCACCATATGCCCTACAGCAGGGAGAACATCATTCCACCTCATACTAGCACCACCACGTGCTCCTTTGTTCTTTATCTGACTGATTCTGATATTTTCAACAACACCCTCCAATCTGTTGCCCAAGTCAATGGCCTTTCCCATACGAGCTGGTACCAGTTCCGTGTTGGCCTTCCTCCCCTTGCTAAGTTCAAAAGGAGAAACACCCATCGTACAATGAGGAGTGAAGCTGTGGGCAACAATCATATCTCTCACTACCCCCTTCCAGTCTCTGCCATTGGCCCAAGCCCACCTGATAGCTTCCTCCAAGACCTTATTAAAGCGTTCAAACAGTTAATTGGTTTGGGGATGGTAAATGGCGCTCTTCCTATGTTCAATAGAGGTTTTCTGACAATATGCCTCCTTCTCCCTAGATCTGTGACCCATTGTCGGTAACTATGAATTTGGGGTACCCTTCACGTTCACAAATTTCCTCCAAGAATTCAATGACAGATTTCGTTGTCACATTAGGTTTGATCAAAACCTCAACCCATCTGTTGAGTAAATCAATGACTACTAGGCATAAAGATTGTACCCCATTACTCCACACAGGACCTAGAACATCCATTCCTAGTTTATCCCACGGCCGTTCTGGAATATCAGTAATAACCATCGATGTCTAGAACTCACACACACTGTATCACTCCTATTGCATAGGATACAATCATTGAAAATTATGTTGATTTTGTAGATCCCAGGATGGCCACCAGTAGTCACTCCTTATTCTCTGCTTAGTTTTGACAATCCCCTGGTGACCTTTGTGAGCAAGCCTTATGAGACGTTCCCAAACTTTTTCAGATGGAATAATTTGGTCACCACGCATTGCCATCCCTTCTTGGACGCACAAATCGTCTATCACATTCCAGAAGTACGACAAATCCAGTCACTCAAAGACTTTTTTTCTGTGAGGATTGTCCTCCTCCAATACCGGTTTGAGTCTACTTAAAATTGTATTGTACCACTTCTTGGACTTTCTCTTCATGACTACTCTACTACAGTTGTCAACCTCGACGAGCAGTCTGCTGCAAAACATGTTTTTCCTGGCAAATATTTGACCACACAATTGAGACACCCATCTCCTGATGCGAGCTGAAACTTTGTCCAAACCTTTTGAAGTAATTATTTCTACAAGAGGTTTGTGATTAGTGTGGAACTCAAAACTTGTCCCCCAATTAGAATTACTACAGTTTACTGCAGCCCGCTTGATAGCCAGTGCTTCTTTTTTGTTCGTAGCATGTACGTCTTCTCTGCTCCTTTCAGCAATCTCGATGCAAAGGCTATAAGGAATTCCTTCCCATCTTCCTCTTGTGTCACCACTACGCCTAGATCAACATTGCTGGCATCTGTTGTTATAATCGTCTTCCTGCTACTTCTTAAATTCTGCAGTACCGGAGCAAACACTTGCTAACGTCTTCTTAATTAACTTAAATTCTTCCTTGCATGCTCTACTCCAAACAAATACACTCTTTACCTTGATTAGTTCACACATGGTCACAGTATGTTTTGCAAAACCACAAATGAATTTGGAGTAATACTCTGCCATCCCTAAAAAGGGTCAAACTTCTTCACTGTCTCGACATGTTTTCAATGGTTTCTGCCAACTGTTTCTTGGGACGTATACCCTCGGCAGAGATAACATGCCCTAGGTATTCAATCACCTATCTATACATTTCTCATTTTTTGCAATTCAATGTCATGCCTGCAGCATATAGTTTCTTGAACACATTACCTTTTCTTTCATGGTGGAGCTTAAGATCATCTGCATAAGCCAAGATGTCGTCTTGAAGGCATGAAATTCCCTCATCTCCAGTGAACAGCTTGTGCATAACTTTTTGGAAAACTGAGGCTGCCGACACCAGGCCGAATGGCATCCGTTTGTACTGAAACAACCCAACAGGAGTGATGAAGCCTGTTAAACATTTGGACTCGTCATGTCACTTGATGGTAGGCAGAAGTGAGATCCAAGGTCGAAAAGTATTTTGCAGATACGATCTCTTGAATGTTGGGCAATGGGTGCCTCTCTGGAACTACACATTTATTGAGTTCTCTCATGTGTACACAAAACCTGGGCTTCACAATGCTTTTCCTTAAGATGACTAAAGGTGATATCCATTCCGCTGCATCTATGCTCTGTATGATCTCTTGATCCTCTAGTTTCTTCAGTTCTTGTTTCACTTCTTCTCTCATTGACAAATGGATGCTGCGTACTTTCTGTGCAACTGGCATGCAGTTGTCCTTCATTTTTATCTTATGTACAAATCCACGTAAACAACCTATTTTATTTTGGAATAATTCATCTATTACTTTCTCTCCATTGTTAGCAATTTCATTGGCCAGCACCACATCTTCTGCATTGGGATCTAGTTCCACTTTGGTGTGTCCAACCCAATAAGGCAGTTTTGCCTTTCTATGTTATGTAGACCTTCCCTTTGGCTTATCTATCTTTGAATTTTAGAGTGGCCCAGAACAACCCAATTAATTCAATTCTCGCTCCTCCATATGCTCTGGGATTAATGTTAACCTCATTTAGGTAATCACGTGTTAGTGTTTTCCATTCGTTCTGGGGTAGGAGAGTATATTTGGCACCTAAATCGATCATGATGGACGTTAAAAACCATCAACAAGTACTGCAGCTTTTGGACTATTTCTTCTTCATATTCATCCACTACCATCGATATGCATTCATTGCCCTCTTATTCACTTTGGTCACTGCCGACTCAATTGATGGAAGGTCTCCTGCTCCTGCAACACCATGCAAGGTGACCTTTGCGTGCAGGAGTGCAGTGGGGGACTGCCCTGGAAGGGACAGACAGCCCGTTTCAAAACCCAGGCCGCACAGTGAAATTTAATAGTAAAAAAAAAATAATAATAATCACAACTGGGTCCAGGCCAGTGGTACGCCCAGAAAAGGGGGCGTGGCCCACACTGTAACTTGTCCGCCACAAGACAAAGGAAGCGGGGTAGCCGACAACACACGGCCGGGGTAGTGAAAGGGGAAAGACAGCTGACCCCACACAGGGCTGCACGGCAGTGGCCCAGCAACACCAGTCCACAAGGAAAAAAAATAGGGAACATTGAATGGAGGCCACCTAAGGAGCAAAAAGGTGGGGGCATGGCCTATGATCGCCAAACCCACGGGCGCGGATACATGAACGAAGTCCCCCACAACAGAAAAGGGCTGCGGTGGTGCATGGAGAAAGGAAGAGTGTTTTTCCCGCAACAACGTGAGGGGCGGGGGGTTATGGACAACCCGGGCCTACCAGGGTGAAAAGACCAACAGAAGAATAGCGAATGGAGGGTGCCACAGGTCCCAGACAACACCGCAGAGGCCGCAGGTACCCACCCCATCCCATCAAGAGTAAAAGGGGGGCATGTGACGGGCGCCGTCTACCAGCCCCTGAGGCCATCAGCATGCGGGTGCTGTCCATCATCCCATGGGCCCATCCAGATCATACCGCAAGGAATCATCATGAGGGTTGCAGCTCTCGTGAGTGCTTGTGCACCCGCCCAGGCCATAGAGACTCCTGGTTCAGCAGCAGATGAGACACACTGGCCCAGACAACCCGTCAACAGGGCCTCCCTGCCAGCAGCCCCGGAAAAGGAGGGGAAGTGAAAGGAGTGGAGCATCATTCCGCCCCCAGTAACCTCCAATGGTGAGCCTACACCATCCAGGAACAAGGATGAGATGGCCCCAGGTGCGCCGTTGCCGGCCCCTGAATATTGAAATCGTTTGTCTACCACAGGAATCCTGTCACCCGGTGTGCCTACAAGCCACGGACTAGGCCGATGTGGCACCTGGTAACCCCAGGTGCGGCTTTGCCGGCCCTGAACTCTCATCTGGCTGCCAGCATCCAGCCACAAGTGTGTTCCACTGTCCAGAGACCGGGCTGAGGTGGTCCCTGGTACCCTCGGGTGTGGCCTTACCCGTCCGTGAACCCCGAACTGTTCCGAAAATGTTCTCGATGGAAGCTGGAATAGTGACACGCAGACCTGGACAGCCCCGGCCGAAATATTGGGTGACACTGTATCATTGTATTTGGGGGGGGGGTGCGGCGTGCCGGCCATGAGTGATGGTGTTGTATCCGGGGTGCAAGAGCCCCTCACCCAGGTTAATAAAGGGTGTGCCTGGATGTGGAATGTTAATGTATCACCAGTAACTCACCAACCCAGACCGTCACCTGGTGGACAACCTGAGCCCCCAAGAGTGTGAAGACTGGTGGGAGTCATAATTGTAGTGTTATTGTGTGCAGTGTGCTGTAATCTTGCAGTTTTTTTTGTTGTTAGGAAAAAGGAGGAGTGTTGCATGTCACCCCTCCTGGGCAACATGGTACCTCCCAAGGATCTGTGTGTGGTCACATGGTAATAACCATGTGACCAAGCCAATAAAAAGAACAAGCCGTGTCCGGCTCGTCAGTCGATCCTATCCTGACTCCAGTGTCGTTCTTGTGTACACCCCGCTGGTGCAATACTGCGTGCAGTAGGCCCAGGGACGGGGCCCTGCACGAGGTCGGCGCCCCCGCTGGGCAACGCCGTCCTCCTTCAATTGTGCATCCATGTGATCATGGCTGAGGGTGCAACCCCATCCTTGGTGCCCCCAGAGCCGGGGCTGCCGTGAGCTGGGTGTCCCCAGCCACCTGGTCGGCTCTGGTGATCCGGGGCGGTGCCCCCTGCTCCTTTGTTTGCTGCGTAATCGCAGCACTGGTGACCCGTGTCGGGTGATCCCGACACATGTTGAGGCCCGCCCCAGTGACTGGATCTTAGCCTGAAATTGCTTTGTTCATGTTCTTACTCATGACCCTTCTTGCTGATTTTATTAACATCAAGGTGGTAAATGTAATTTGGTAAAGGAGTAAATGGTACACGGGCCGCGTGTTCCCCTTCTGGTTTGGGGAAGTGGGCAGTTTGCTATCTTGAGAGAATAAAAAGTCTGTTCAGAGCCTCGTGGAGAAGGTAGTAGTCAGCGCCTGATGCTTTTTGCTAACTCTCTGTTCTAAATTATTTACATGGCTTTTAGGGGGAAGCAGCCTGGGAGCGATTAGGCAAGGTGAAGCAACTGTGAAGAATGAGTGCTCTCAGTGGCAACATGGCCTCTCGTGACTGCCCCGTATATGAGCTGCTGCAGACTCACTGCACAGTGCCAACGCGGGCAAGGGGTACCTACAAGCAAAAACGGCAGACAGTTATAGAAAATATTTCCATAACTGGAAAGAAAAAGTAGTTGCCATACCTGATCACTGTTTTTGTTTGTTGCCACTCCATACAATACGGCACGGATGAGAGAGCCAAAAAATAACTACTCTCTTCTCTGCCCTGTGCATGGGAGGCAGCACGCTCCCTGCACAGTGACTGCACCCCTCCTATTCACTGAAATCTCCCCGACTAGCACCCAGAGCAGATATGTTTTATTGCCAGTTAACAAACGTAACTTGAAATAAAACATGTCCGCTATAACCGACCGTTGTTTTCTTTTGTTGGCATTCCATACACGAAAACAGCAGACAGTTGTTATGTCCCAGCCCTCGGCGTGCGCGTACGAGGGTTGGAGGAGTGAGTTAGGCCGCACGGCCTGTGGCGCAGCGCCAGCGGGAGCTCAAATAACTCGCACGCACACACGGGTGGATGGTCTGCCCCGGAACTGCCTCCCGAGCGCGGGGGCGGGGCTTTTATTCAGCACGCCCTGCGTCACCGTGTAGCGGGACGCAGGGCGGAACATAACATTCCTCCTTTATTATAAAACAAACAAACATAACACTAACTTGCATCAACTGTGAGTGCAAACATCTGCTCACGCTCTTAACCAATAATTGTCCGGCCATAGGGTCCGTGGTCCAGGCACCTCACACTACCACACATAGTCATTTAGCTTGGCCGGCGGTCTCGTGGCCGCTCTCAGACCGTACCGCCCTTCTCGGGGCCTGCACCCCCCCGGCTCCTGATCTGGCTCACCCTCACTGGTCATGTCCTCGAGGCCGGGGGCCTCCAGCGGTTCCCAGGTTCCATCCGCCGCTCCTGTCTCATCCGGGATGGACCTAGGCTCGTCTTCGCTGGGCTGAGCGTCCTACTCTTCCAGATGGCACTCACTGTCAGTCCACAGGTTGCGAGGCACCGCCTTGAACCATGATGAGTTCCTCGTCACTTGACGGTGTCCTCGGGTCACAGTCACCATGGTTCCGTGCCGATCGCTGACGGTCCATGGCAGTTCCTCGTATCTGGTGTCGAGTTTTGATTTGGTGGGGTTTCGTAGCATGACGACTTGGTCCCCCACTTGGTGATCAGACTGCCTCGCTCTCCTCTTGCTGCTCATGTGGGCATTGGCACTCCTTCTCCTCATTTCCGTGCGTTCTTCATTGACCTCATCCGGGGTCCTGCTTGGATGGTGCGGAATTGAGGATCGGATGACGGTGCCGAACATGAGATCCGCCGGTGGTATGCCGGTTGTGCTGTGGGGGGTAACCCGATAGTTCCTGAGGAATCGGTAGAGGTCGATCTTCCATGGGCTGGCGTTCGCCTTGGATACCCTTAGCACCTTGTTAATGGTTCTCATGAAACGTTCGGCGTCCCCATTGGCCTGGGGCCACCTCGGCATGATGTGGTGATACTTTATATTGAGGTCCTGCAGATAGTTCTTGAATTCCTCCCCGGTGAACGGTGGCCCATTGTCACTTTTGATGGAGGTTGGTAGTCCGTGAGACGCAAACATTTTTTCTATGGCTGGAATGACCACTTCCGCTGCTGTGGATTCGACTATTTCAACCTCCGGATATCGGGAGTGGTCATCAACTGCTACCAAGAGGTGGAGGCCTTCCCATAGCTTGTAGAAGTCAATGCTGATGGCCTCCCACCGAGAGCGGCCGCCGATAGAATTGGTTCTGGTTCTGGCGGGGCTCCTGTTATCTGACAGGCTAGGCACGTGCTGATGAGTGTCTCGACCCGTTCCTCGATCTGGGGAAACCATACCCTGTGCCGTATGCGGGCCTTCGTCCTTGCCAGCCCTTGGTGTCCTTCATGCGCTAGGGCCACTATCCTGTCTTGCATTCTGAGAGGGATTGTGATGCGGTTACCTCTTAGTATCACTCCGCCTTCTGTGATTGACAAGTCTTGCCAGACGGTAAACATGCCGGACAGAAATCCTTTTGCTTCCACTGTTCTGTTGTGTGTGTGTCTCATGAAGGTTTTCCAGTCCCCTGAGATTATGGCATCTTTCACTAGATTGCAGCAGGGATCCTTGTTGGTTTCTGCCTCAATGTCTTCGATGCTCACCGCTTTTGGTCTCATTGCACGAACCACTTGGCAGATATGTTCCTCTGTCTCTTCGGCCACTTGGATCTTGTGTTGGGTTGCCGCTCGCGGGTGCCTCGAAAGGAAGTCCGCAGGGTTCCCACTGCCTGGTTGGTAGATGAGATCAAAGTCGTATTGCTGGAGATGTAGTAGCCATTTGGTGATCCGTGCCGGAGGGTGTGACGACGTTCCCATGAAGATTGGTAGTAGGGGTTTGTGGTCGGTGACTGCTGTGAACCGCCGCCCATACAGGTACAGATGGAAGTGCCTGCACCCCCACAGCACTGCGATGGCCTCTTTCTCAATGTGGGAGTACCTCTGTTCGGTTTGTGTGAGGGTTCTCGAGGCGTATGCTATCTGTCTTTTCTCCCCTTCTCTCGTCACCTGCATCAGGATGGCACCGAGCCCAACGGGGCTTGCATCCACGAATAGTTCTGTGGGCAGCTCGGTGTTGTAATACGCCATCTTGGTGTCGACGGACAGGGACTCTTTAATACTTTCAAACGAGTCTTGGCACTTCTGCCCCCAGTCCCACTTGGCGTTTGCTTTTGTCAGCTCCCGTAGTGGCTCAGATAGGGTGGCCAGGTTTCGAATGAACCTCCCGCAGTAGGTTGCCATCCCTAGGAAACTGCGTACTTCTGTGGGGGTCATCGGTGGGCTTGCCGCCTGGATGTCTGCGACCTTCTGGGGATCAGGCGAGATGCCCGTGCTGCCAAACTTGTAACCAAAGAAGGTGATTTCCGATCTGAGGAACTCGCACTTCTCCTTGTGTATGGTCAGTCCAGCCTCTTGTAGTCTGCCCAGTAGGGTATGAAGCCTCTTGAGGTGCTCCTTCTTGTCGGGGGCGTGAATCAGAATGTCGTCGCTCACGTTGAGGACCCCAGGGGTGCCCCTGATGACCTCCTGGATAGTTTGCTGGAATACTTCAGCCGCCGACGAGATCCCGAAGCTCAGGCGTTTGTATCTCCTTAACCCCAAATGCGTCGAGAATGTTGTAATGTAGCGCGAGTCTCTGTGGAGATTGAGTTGATGATACCCCGCTTTCAAGTCAACTTTCGAGAAAACACAAGACCCTGTGAGGTCCGCCACGATTTTGGCGATCGTTGGGGTGATGTGGCGTTCTCGTTTGATGGCAGTGTTAGGTAGATGCATATAAATGCAAATCCGGACCTTTCCAGGCTGTTTAGGCTTTCGCGTGACGACCATCGGGGAGACCCATGGTGTGGGCCCAGTAACCGCCTCTATAATGCCAGCTTCCTCCAGAGCCTTGAGTTCCTGCTCCACTTGTTCTCTCATGTGGAAAGGTGTCCTCCGATGCCGTACGGCCTTCGGCTGTACTGTTTCGTCAATGTGCAGCCGGATGGTTTTGCCCTTCAAGCAGCCTATTCCATCTTGCAGCTTGGGGTATTGACTTAGCATTTTCTCCACCTCTTCGGCCTCATCAATGTGGCAGATGAATTTGACCACTACCAGATCTTCTGCGGCGTCTCCACTCAGGAGGCTTTCGATTCCTGCCTTTACGACATATACTTTCGACCACAGTCTGTTTTCGCCGTGCTCTAGCGTGGTGCGGAACCTGCCCATGACTGGTAGGGGCTTCCGGCTGCCGTAGGCATACAACAGCGTATCAGTGCTTTTCAGGACTGGTTGAGGCTTCAGAGTCTGAAATATGCTTGTGGGCATCACGTTCACCGAAGCGCCGGTGTCAATGGTCATGAGAATGCGCTGGTCTTGGACAGTGACCATGCACTTGCGCCTTCGGACAGATTTTCTTCGTGTTTCTTGGCCTTGGCTTAATGCGGACACGTGGTATATCTTTCTTCCTTTCTTCTCGTTGTCCTTGCTGGGATCTTGCTGCCCTGTTGAGATATCATCCCCTTCTTCCTCCGTGGAAGAGTTAGCCACTGCGACCCTCCTTGCACTGGCCTGCTTCTTTTTCTTGGTCGTGTTTTTGTCTGACATGTTCTGTGGGGGCTGCGTGGAGGCGCCCGATGATTTGCACACCTTTGCATAATGATCCTTCCTGCCGCAGGCGGCGCAGGTGGTGCCTTGCGCAGGACAGTTGCGGCAGCCATGTCGTGGGCCACCACACCAGCCACACTCTGTGGGTCCAGTAATGCGCGGTTGCCACCTGTTCTGGCCATAGCCCCCACTGTATTCATCCCTCGAGGATTGTTTGTTGGTGATCTGGGCCACCATGGCTGTGTTGAGGACTGGTTGCAGTCTGTGCAGAGTGGCCTCCATGTTGGCCGCTCTGGTGTGGGCTAGTTCCCTTTGTCGTCCTAATTCAAGGATTCGTTGCAGGGGGATGCCTCTCTCGCTGAGAATTAGGCGCCTTAGTTTTTCTGAGTGTACGCCGTTAATGATTTGCCTCCTGATCTCCCTCTCAACATTAGTGAACTCGCAGGACATGGCCAATTTTCTTAACCGAGTGTGGTAGGCATCCAGGGTCTCCTCTGCTGCCTGTATGGTGGTGCAGAAGATGAATGTCTCATCGTCCGGGTTCAGTTGGGGGAGAAAATAAGCTGTGAGGGCATCTTTTGCGTTTTGGTACGCATCTTGGCCATCGGCCACATCCAAGGAGTTGAAAATGCGCAGTACCTCGTCACCCACACTGAGGAGTAGGTGCGCCTTCATCTTCCTGGCCGACGTCACATCTTTGCACTCCATCGCCATATCGAATTTCTGGATCCACAGCTGCCATCTGGGTCCACTCGAAGATGGGTCGGTAAAGGGGTCAAATGGCTGGACCAGTGTCGATGAGCCTCCTTGTGTGCGAGGCTGTGGGGACGTCAGCGATAGGTTTGCCGCAATTCTGGACGGCGTGGTGGGCCCAGGGGTGGACGTGCCGGCCGCCATGTCGACGTGTACCTGTTCAGTGCTGTCGTGATCTCTTCAGGCAACCACTAGCACGGTGAAGTTGGGCCTTCCCTGGAGGTGCCTTGGTGTCCAAACGCTGTATCGAAGATTCAGGTGCTGGTTTTTCCATGTGGTTCCGATGCCACGTCGTGATGGGGCCCCTGGTGTGCGATACCAGATGTGAGATGGCGTCACACCGCCCAGTCATCACTTGTAGGGCGATGGATGATGAGAAGATTGACGGAGAGAACATTTTTTTTTTTTTTTTTTTGGGGGTGGTGTGGGTCACGTGTGCGATCCCCCCCCCCACCGGGTGTCCAAAAATTTTGCCGCGATGGCTGCATGCCATCTAGGCGCCGTGAACGTCGAGCGCGTGTTTGTCCTCGTTCCACCTCGTCGCCATTGTTATGTCCCAGCCCTCGGCGTGCGCGCACGAGGGCTGGAGGAGTAAGTTAGGCCGCACGGCCTGTGGCGCAGCGCCAGCGGGAGCTCAAATAACTCGCACGCACACACGGGTGGATGGTCTGCCCCAGAACTGCCTCCCGAGCGCGGGGGCGGGGCTTTTATTCAGCACGCCCTGCGTCACAGCGTAGCGGGACGCAGGGCGGAACAT
This sequence comes from Ambystoma mexicanum, assembly GCF_040938575.1. Lineage (NCBI taxonomy): Eukaryota > Metazoa > Chordata > Amphibia > Caudata > Ambystomatidae > Ambystoma > Ambystoma mexicanum. The sequence continues at coordinate 915,287,347 of NC_090926.1, read as the reverse complement.
AACAACAGTTATAGCGAATATGTTTAATTTCCAATTACCTACACACACACACAAAACAGTTTGAATACATAACAACAAAAAGTTTAGCAGAGAAACAACCAGCCGTACCTCTCCTAAACAAACAAAAAAAAAAAACAGATTCCACAGCCAATGAAATCATAGTGACATAGTGACATCACTAAAACACTGCACCCGCAATCAGGTACTGCTTACATCAAAAAACACTAAACCAACACCCATAACTAAAAACATGGCCATTTTCGAACAAAACACATATCTGTACTGCTTTTCAATGTAAAATTGGTCTTTTTTGGAACAAAATAACATAATATATAACAAACCACTTATATATGTTTTTGTAAAGCATCAAAATAAGTTTGTACACACATTAACATATAACGGCTGCCGTTTTGAAAGTAAAAATGGCTGCCAAATTCTACACACAATACAAATGCAAGGAAAGAGTGCACCAGGGGTGTGGTTTTGAGTGGGCGGGAATGAGTGGGAAATCACATACACTTCACTTATTAATGGGCGTTAAATGGGTGGCCACATAACCAAACAACACCGTATCGATCCTCATATGTCATCTCCACTGGAAAGCATTACAGACCCTCATCTTCGCTCCACTTTGAATCCTTTTTTAAAGGTGGATATGTGATTTCCTGTGATGTCATCGGGTCTCCCAGAGAGCTACATCCCCTTAAGGGGCCCTCCCTCATATAGTGGCCCCAGGGTCAGGATCAGGTAGCAGCTGCTGATCTCTGGCCACATAAGGGGGGGCTCCCCAGGGAAAGAAGGGATACATCCTTGGATTCATCACACTGCCCTGCAAACTAGCAACTCCAAATCTTAGCACCTTCAGTTTTGCTACTTTTTAATTTAGCCAGTCTCCAACACCATCACCTAATCTCGACCACTTTGAATTAGCCATCTTAAATTCACCACCCTTGAATATAATCCACCTAGAGCTCTGAAGTTAACAACTTTGAGAAGACGCTGCCTAAACCTACCCACACTGAATCTAGGGACCCCTAACTTCAGCCGCTTGTATTTCTGAGAACCCGTGAGTCTCACCGTTCTGAATCTAATTCTTTCAAACCCTGATATATATATATATTTTTTTTTAAAGTTTATTGATTGAAATTTTGTTTTTGATGCATACGCATCTTTACAAAATTATAGCATTATTCGTAAGAATTACATTCAATACACATCATTACCTTTTTACATCTTTACATCTTTACATCTTTGCATTCTTTCCCTTATACTACATTTAAAAAGAGTTCAACGCTCGTACATTGCACTTACGAAAATTCAAAATGAGCCAAATAGACAAAACAACTAACCTACGTTATAATATATAATACATGATTAACACATAATTAACACATAATTAACACATCAAAATAAAAAGTCAAAAAGGACAATTCACTATTTACACTTCGTTACTTGTGACAAAATCAGACAAAAAGGAGAAAAAACAATATATATATATTCTGTAAAACACAAACAAGACTTAAATAGTAAGAGCTGTAATTTCACAATTTTTTTCAGTCTCTGAGATAGCTGATAATGCTGTGACAATGATCTTCACCAGGCGTACTGTCGCCATAATTATAGAGTTCGAAGAGCCCCACATACAACGCGACCAAATTAATTATCTTCCAAAGATTGAATGCGTCAAGCTAAAGGCAGTGATCGTGTTCACTCTTTCAATTTCAAAGAATGGACATAAAAGAAAAAGATGTTTTAAAGTTTCAGATGATTCGGCCTTGTTGCAAAATCTGCAGATGGTATCATGAGTGTTAATGGCAGTATTGTTCCAATATTTCGTTCTCGATTTAGTGTGCAATAGATCTAATCGAAATCGCATATATAAGGCCCGGAGTTCAGCACTGGGGCAAAGCATAAGATAAGGTAATCTTGGCAATTGCTTGTGTCTGAATTTTGCATATTCAGTAAATGAAGCAAAAGAAGCTATTTTAGAACAGGTAACAGCCCAATCATTCCAAAACAGGCGTTTCTGAGCTATGAGAAGTTTAGATGGTAATACTACGGAGGATATGTTAATCCCCTCTAATATAACAATTATACGCTTGTGGAAGGTTCTAATAGATGTTGGATTGGATTCCTTCAACATAATAAAAAGTCCTCATAAATAGAGTTTTCAATTGGAGAACTCATTTTTGTAAAATTCTTTAGGATGCGCCAATTATGGCGCACTGCTAGGGAGTTTAGTCCTAATTCATGGAGTAATATTGCATTGGGCAGATAAGTAGGAAGACCAAGAGTGACTTTCCACAACTTTGCTTGAAGTTTATTTAAGAAGCTAGACATATCTAATAAACATAGGTCTAAGCTATACAGAATAATTGCCTCTATCTTTTTAGAGTAAAATTCAAACAACGGAAGTAAAGAGAATTTACAATATTTACGGAAGATAATTTTCATTTGATTTTGTAGAGGTAAAGCTTTTTCCACCAGTGTTCTTTGCCAGAAGATGGCAGAAGAGTTATTTGCAAGATTATAGCCGAGATAGGTAGTCTGTGTTACAATTTGAATATCAACAGAGTCCAATCGCCATCGGAATTTCCGATTTTTTTTTTTTGAGGAAAGCATGAGGATGTTAGATTTTGAGAAATTTATGGTCAAATTATTTGCTCTACAAAAGTTCTGAAAGGTTTCTAATTTGTTCTGCAAACCTGATTGGGTACTATCGAATAAAAGCACATCGTCGGCATACGCCAGACAAGACAGCTGAAGTTTGCCAAGTCGGACCGAGTAAGATTTGGTAGAGTCCCATATGCCTTCGATGTCTGATAAATATAAGTTAAATAGGACTGCCGCTAGGTTACATCCTTGCTTAACCCCAATTGCTGTAGGAATTGGGTTAGACAAACTGCCTTGCCTCGAAATGCGTACTCTGAAAGATGTCTTATGATGTAACAGCGCAATGAGTGCTACTAAGTATGGTGGAAATTTCAGTTTAAGCATTTTGTCCCAAAGTCTACTGCGGATAGCGCAATCAAAAGCGGAAGATAAATCTAAGGATGCGATGAATATTGGACCATGATGAGGGCGAAGCGCCTCAGCTTTTAGATGTGCAAGAATCGTAGCATTTAGCTGTGTCCCCATATTTTTTCGAAAACCAGTCTGGACTTTATTTAAAATGTGGTTGACAGTAATATGAGTTTCCACCTCCTTCAATAAGAGGAGAGAAAAAATTTTAGACGCTACATCCATAAGGGCAATAGGTCTGAAATTAAGGGGATTATTTAGAGGTCCCTTTTTATGTAACGGGATAATGATTGAACTAACCCAAGAGGGCGGAAGATGTTTTAGGATAAAGATGGATTGAAATATCTTCAGAAGAATATTGGCCCAAAACAAAGGGTCATCCTTAATTATACAGGGAGGTAGGCCATCAGGGCCTGCACATTTTGAGGATTTGAGTTTGGAAATAGCAAACAGAATGTCCTCGCTAGACCATGGGCATAGCATCGGAATATGGATGACTAGGTCCTCGATGTCAACTGGGAGAAAACGAGATGGTAACAGATATTTTTGTTCGTAGAATTTAAACCATGCAGTGCCATCTATTGCAGATTCGAATGGAGGCATAGTATTTTTGTTTGCTGTCCTAAGTAATTGCCAAATATCGCGAATATTGTGCTTACAAATTAGGCGTACCATATTTTGATTACCTATTAAATGAAAAGAGGCTCTGGTTGCTCTTATCTTATTTTTATAGTTACGTAGCAATAGCTTTTTCGCTGTTAGATAACTATTACAGGAATTAGAGCAAAAATTTATTTTCAAAATTCTTAACTCACGGTTTCTTTCTGATTTTAATTTCGCAATTCGACAGGTCAAAATATAAGCCGGGTGTTTGATTTTGGGGTATATCTGCGCCAGTTCTGCAAGGGTAATTAAATGGTTATTGATCATTTGTAAATTCCATGCAAGAATAACCTGGGCAGATTGCGCCCCATAGTCATAGTCAGGCCACCAGTCCCGATTGACTATAAATGTCAATCGGCGGCAAGTAGATGTATTCCAACGAATAGACAAAAATTGTCTATCGCTCTGAACTAGATTCAAAGTCTGTAACTTACCAAATGACTTAATTTCTGCCAATATAACACCCAAAAGGATGGCATGATCACCGTACGATGGAAAAAAGGACGTAATTGGAGAGATGATTCCAGAGAGATATTGAGAAGCTATTATGTAATCAATGGTGGAACATGCCTTTCCCCTGCGCCAAGTTAAAAAAGAATGTGGGTGAAGGGGTTCTAACACTATTAAATCCCACGAGAGGAAGAATTGTGTCCATTTTATCCCATTTACATAAGCTGTTTTGAAATGCTGTGAGGATACATGAGAAGGAGGCATCTTTGTGGATGCAAATAAGTAAGCGTTAAAGTTGCCGCAGATCAACACTTTTGCGGCCGGATGTTTGCAAAAGCTTTCTGTTAATGCTTCGTTTAGGATATAGATGGCTTCTTCAATATCAAACGTAGCGTGATTCCAATAAATAGATATCAATACCACTTTTTTTAGCCCGAGAATGTTAATGTCAATATTTGTCATTAAGAATAATTGAGAGGACAGCGTTGAATTTATTACAAAAGCCAGATCATTGTTGAATAGAATTGAGATACCTCCAACTGGACGACCAGACCCGGGCTGAGTTGCGGTGTTATGAACGGCTGTGAAACCGTCAAGACAAAATTCTTTATAACACATGGTTTCTTGCAAGAATAGAATAGCAGGGAGATATTTTAGGTGTCTATTTGCGAACCAGGTTATAAGATTGTTCAGACCGCAGCAATTCCAGGATTGAATAATGAACTTGTTACATTATGATGTTAGCGTAACGGTAGAGTTCGTGCCCGCTGTTTGAGAGGAGTTTTGCAAAAGCGGCAAGATTCCCAAGAGTCCATTCAAAGCAGATGTAAGGGAAGCCAACTGTCCTAGTATTTTTTCATTCTCCGAAGAAGCTGAAGTGGAATTAATTGCAACTGGACACTTTGTCAAAATTGGTGGAGGCGTAAATTCTAGAAATTATATAGCCTTTTCAAAGGAAGCAAATGCTTGCAATTCAAAGCCCAAAAAGATTAAGTCAGACTTATACTCCCAAATCAACTTCGCAATAATGGGCGAGATTACCTTACAGAGCATACGATTGTTGTTGATTAATGGTAACTTTATCCAATCTATGTCTTGGGAAATTAGGTTAAGCAAGGACGGAATTTTATATAGGGTGTTCATCAAAAAGGAGCGGTTGATAGGGGCCACTCCATTGGTATGCTGGTTACTGGCCCAGCCAATTAAGGTGTGCATTTCCTCGGGAATTTCATTAAAAGATCGTAACTCGTGATTGATTATGATCCATGGAGCAGAAGGGATGCATTCAGAAGTTGACTTTCCAGGAATATCTTTCATTTCTATCGAGGATATTGCAGTCGGGACTTGATTATCTCCAGCAAAGGGGGAGTTGTTCAAAGATGAACCGGATTGCTTTGCTAAATCTACTCCTGAAAAATTAGAGATGTCTAACCTTGTAATTGGAGGAGGCATCTGAGGAGGAGGTATCTGAGGGGCCATATGCTGTGAGGTAGTTATCAGGGGTTCTAGCAATGGTATAACAGACAAGGGTTGATGAATCACAGCAGGAACATTCATAGAAGAAGAGGCACTCGCTTCCGGAGCCTCTTTGTTAATTATGTTGGACCCACCACAACATGATGTTTTTTTATTTTCGCTTCCAATTTGCGAAGTATTCATTGTCACATCAATATTGTTACAATTTTTGGCTGAGCATTGTACTGAGGGAGCTGTGTTGCTACTATTAGAAATAGAGGGATTATTCCTCTTTGATTTGTTTCTGCGTTTCAGGGCTCTCTGATAGGATTTTTTCATCCTGCGAGAAGGATGGTAAATACTAGTCGACATCTCAATTGAATCTGGAGAGGTAGATTTCTCAAGTAGGTTCGTAAACGCAGAAGGACTGTCTGGAGCTGGCTCGGTCGGAATAACAGCCGAAGTTATTGTATGGTTGTTTAACAATTCGGCAGAGAACAGCTCAGATTTAAATAGCAATTGTTCAATTTGAAGAATTCGCTCGTGTTGAAGTTTCGCCACTTCGACTATGTCTATTGATTCTGGACTAGTCGTAGAAGACTCCATTAAGTTATCTTTGGCAGCGGCAGTGGCAAAAGAAGTGGGCATGCCATTTAACAAATAAGTAACTTCAGTCGTTTGAGTGCTTTGCGAGATCAAAGCATGAATTGCAGGAGTAGCTGGCAGGCCCCTCTTTACAAGCTCAGCCGTGCGTTCAGGACACATAATATGAAAGTTGTGACATGATTCTTGGGCTAACATAAATCCTTCAATTTTTGAAAGTTTGATCGAATTAGTTACAATGGAATCTTTTATATCCTTTAGTAACACATGTGTAAATTCGTGGCCCCTGTCAAGTAGATTGAGGATGCGAGTAAGTACAGGAAATGAATGTAATTCCTGCTCTAGTGAATGTGAGGAATTTGCATTCATCGGTATTGGGGACAAAGGAGAGTGGGAAGTGGTCGGGTCAAAAGTCGCCACTTGTGGCAGTTGATTATTCAAAGCGCCAGAACGAGTCGGCTCATCCATCTGAAGATTTCTAAGGGATTGAAATTCAAAAGTGGGAGAATTTCTCATTTTACTCGACGCAAAAACTTCCCTCGAAGGGCTACTAGATGTTGCAGGCTGATTCGAAAAAGCCAAAGACGGGCAAGGCGTCGGATGGAAATGCACTTGTTCTCGTAGTCCACATGAGGATGCAGCTGGAGTGGATGGACCTAGTGAAAGACTAATTCGCCTTTCTAAGGCAGAGAGTATGCCTGGTGCAAGCATAGAGGTGTCAGAGATGGGCATGGGAGTATTACCAGTCACATCCAGAACAACACTACTTTCAATATCTATATCATTAGCGGTTTGGAGACTGAAAGATGTATTTTCTTGTGCTTCTAATAAATAAGTAGACAATTCAATGTCTCTGTGGTGTTCGCGAGCATTATGAGGAGCCAACTGCTCTACAGAGATCGAGAAAGAGGCTGTTTGAATAACAGCAGATAGACCGGGCTGTTGGCTAGTTTTAGATATAACCGGTCCCTCCATTTTTATTTTAGGGAGTGGTTTAATTCCTGATTTTTTAATGGATTTCCTCAGATGCTTCCCGTTCCTTAAAGTAAGCAAGGGGGAATCCATAAAGTTGGGTTTTTGAAAGTACAGCACCTCACATGCTATAATCTCTTACCAATAAGAATTCACAAAAGGATATGTGAAAGGTGTTTTTTTTTTTCCTTTTCCCTCTAAGAGTTACAGGGGAAAAAGAAAGAAAATACCTAGACGTGTGTCTTAAAAACAGTCTAAAACAAAGAAGAAACAAAGCAAAAAGTAAAACAAAGCCAAGTAAGGCTTACCTACACCATAAGAATTGCAGCATAGAACCAGCCCAGTGCCACGCGCCGCGCACCGCGAACAGCAAACAGTCCTTTGTGGTGCTTCGCGGTGCGCAGCGCAGGTGCGCTGGAGGCCAATGAATTTATGGAGATGGAAGGGGCGTTGCACAAACCAGAGGGGGCGTGATTAGCTCCACAACACCTTGAGAAAAAGTGAAAGACAATAATTAGATTTTAATAACTGCTTGCCTCATATTCATTGTCCAGTATATTTTTCAAGTCCAATTACTGTTCAAAGAACCTCACAACCCTAAGGGCGGAGGACTCTAAGGGCGGAGGACGAGGTACGCTGCAAATCACCTGTTTCCTTTTCGGACGCAGGTCAGGCACGACGGTGTAACCTCCAAAGACTTCCTCCTTGTCAGGCGGCAATGCAAATGCCAGGAGAAACGAGGTCGACGAGAGTGCGGGCCACAAGGAAGCCGTGCAAAATCCCAGCGCCGAATCCACGAGCAAGTCCCCCGCACAGCAAACAGTCCTTTGTGGTGCTTACCGGAGCTTCGCGGTAAGGCCCCATCACTTTGGGGCCTTACCAACCTGAACAATGCCACTACTGAGTTTTGTCACTTCAAACCCTTCCGACCTCTGAACCCAGTCATCTTGAATTCCACTGCCTTTAAACTTACACTTTGATTCATATGCCTCTGAATTAGCCACCTTCAAATCAACACGTCCTCTGAATTTACTCACTTTGAATCTACCCACCTTAGTTCCTGTCAAGACTGAATTTTGGTACCTCTCAATTCAGCCCCCTAAATTTGGCTACACTGAACTCCGATTCCCTGACTCCAGACACTGAAAGGTTTCACCACCTCAAACACTGCCATGCCAAACATTACCCATGCTGGATTTTGAGAGTTAATGAAACACAAGACAACCACCAGAGGGAGTCATCCACCCCTAGGAACTTATCTCTCTTCACTGTACATTTCAGCTACTTCCAAATTATGCCACTACAAATCTTTGCAAAATTCCCCACCAAAAGGGTCAGTGGCCTTGAAATAATCCACCACACGGAGAACCTCTCCCCCTGCAAACACAACCTCAAACACTGCAAGTTCAACCACTCCAATGCCTATCACTACGAACCTTTGAGTACTCCTGAGATCAAAAAACAATTCACCAGAGGTGGGCTTTTGCCTCTAGAACCAATGACAATATGAGGCCTTGACAAATGCAGGCCCACCACTATCCTATAACCACAGCAAAGCATCTGCCACTATGTATAGCCTAACAAACACAATTGATTATGTTTAGAAATTGTCCAACACTATGGCATAACTTGATTATAATCAACAGCAACTATCAACATCAGTGAGCCCCCCTCCCCGACTAGGGAGCCTACCACCAAAATAGCTTGACGCACAGCCACAACATCAATAGAGCACTTACCCACAACAGATATGAAACACCCAAAACTACAGATATGCCCTTATACAAGAAGAATAAATTAACAAGAAAGACAAAAGAAACTGCACCCCCGCCGAACAACAGGAACTACCTAGCAGAATTCAAAACACCTCTCAATCACCATGAATCCCCTCTAAATGAACTACATTTCCGGAGAAAGGCAAGACCAAAGACATCATACATGTCCCACTACCTCTCCACCTACAAACCAGCCACACCAGAAAACAATCCACAACAAAGGACCCAGTGAATACTATCACTACTACAGGAGATTCCAATATATTACAACACCCCGCACAGAGAACCCGGCAACAGCTTGAGAAAGGAACCTATAAGAACCAGAGCTAAAGTAGAATCCCCCTGCTCACCTATACCTACATAACCAGAGATTGGAAAAAGGACCACCCTGATAATCAAGCAGCTAACTACAATGACTTGGCACAAAGAAACCCATCGCACAACCCAATGAAACACCTCAACGGAGGGATGGATGTGTAAGGATGAGGCGGACAGCAGCCGGCTTGAAGGAACTTAAATTACCTTTATTCAGGTTCACAAAGAAGAAAAATAAAAATAAAAATGATTGTTCAAAGTTCTTGAATAGAGTTCTTTCTTCTTCTGTGATAAGGATGAACCAAGGAAAGGTGACACCTAGTCTTCATACGCCCAGAGCGTTTCAGGTGCAGTTCTCTCTCTTTCTTCCCCGGTGTACTGCAAGAGAAACAGAAAAACACACACAGTCCTTCATCAGTTTCATCCTTATATAGGGGTTGGGGCTGTGTGGACCAATCAGGGCTGTTCTGGCCTCTTTTTCTATAAATAGGCCCCCAAGCTACGCCCCCTTTCTCTTTGCCCGTGGTTTGCCATTCAGCCTCTCCCGTCAACATAGGAGTTTTGCGTGGTACATCTGTCTGCCTGTCAGATGATGTTATTAACGCTTCTGTAGCGTTGTACTTCCCACTGGCAGGTGAGCTATGATTGGGAAATGCGGACTCGGATATGTGTAACTTAGTGACGGCATCTGTGGGGAAAGCTGCGTGGCGGATGGCTGCAGGGGAAACGGGAATGTGCAAGAGACTGTGACCGCCTGCCTGACTCTTTCTCTGTGTGGAGCCTGCAGTCACATGTGAAGGCTTCTCGTTAGCTGTGTCTTCCTTATATAATGACCCTCTGTGAATGAAGAGTTTGGGACCCGCCGGGTCTTTATTGTTCGTTTCCAGTTCGGCTCCACACGATAAGGGAGCGGGAACCGCCATGCTGTCACTGCCTGTTTCCTCGGCTCCCAGCGCTGCTGGGTTTAGTCCGGGAAAGTGTTGCCGCTGTTCCCTCTCACAGTGGTGATTCCCCCATTTCTCCCCTTCTTCCCGTTCCTCCCTTTCCTCCCGTTCACAACCCCCCCCGAAGAATCGAGCCGTTCGGGTCGATCCATGCTTCTGGAGAGATAATCCGGGACCACCTGGAATGATGCGGGTTTATGTAGAGTCCTGAAGCAAAAAGCCTGTAGAGTAAGGAACCATCTTAGAACACGCTGGTTTGAATCCTTATGTATTGCTAACCACTGTAGTGGCGCATGGTCGGTAAATACAGTAAATGTCCGACCTAAGAGATAATATCTCAGAGTTTCCACAGACCACTTAATAGCCAAACACTCTTTTTCCAGAGTGGAATAAGACTCTTCATGTGGTAGTAGTTTTCGGCTAAGAAACGCCACCGGGTAAAGATCTTCCTCCACTCCCTGGGAGAGAACGGCACCTAACCCAACTCCCGAGGCGTCAGTTTGAAGGAAGAATTCTTTCTTGAAATCGGGGCAACGTAACACCAGGAGTACTGAAATGGCTTCCTTTAGGTGGTTAAAGGCTTTATACGCTTCCTGGTCCATGTGGATGGACTTGGTGTAGGTACTTTTCAAAGCGTCGGTCAATGGTGCCTCTACTGTTGAAAACATGGGAATAAACCTCCTATAGTATCCCACAAAACCCAAAAAGGCCCTGATCTGCTTCCTGTTGTTTGGCATTGGTAACTTCAAAATGGCTTCCACTTTGTCTAGTTGAGGACGTATTTTTCCACCCCCAACTAGATATCCTAGATACCGGGTTTGCTGGGCACCTATGGTTGTTTTTTTCGGGTTGGTTTTTAAGCCCGCTCTGTCCAACTCTTTGATGACATTTTGAAGATGAATAAGAAGTTCTTTCCAACTATTGCTGAATATTATAATGTCATCTAAGTAGGCCGAACAATAGGCACTATGAGTTCTCAGCATCTGGTTCATCAATGACTGGAACGTGGCCGGGGCCCCATGGAGTCCAAAAGGCAAAACTGTAAACTGGTATAGTCCCGATGGTGTGGAGAAAGCAGTTTTGATCTTGTCTTCTTCTATTAAAGGTATCTGCCAATAACCCTTGGTAAGGTCTATAGTCGTGAGATATTGTGCTGCTCCCAGCCTTTCCAACAATTCATCCACACGAGGCATGGGATAGGCTTGGTATGTAGAAATCTCATTTAGTTTTCGATAATCCATACAAAACCGGGTGGAACCATCCGGTTTAGGGACCAGCACTATCGGGGAAGACCAATGACTGGTTGATTTTTCTATTACTCCCAGTTTCAACATCTCTTCAGCTTCTGCCTGTACTGTTGCCCTTTTTGTTTCCGGAAGTCGATATGGTCTAATTCTGACGTATTGGTTTGGTAATGTCTCTATTCGATGTTCTACAAGAGAGGTTCTTCCAGGGTAGGAAGAAAAAACTCCACTTAAAGGGTTAAGGACTTCCATTAATTCTTTCTTCTTCTCTTCCGTTAAGCCAGTACCCCACTGGACGGCTTGTAGAGCGATTGGTTCTGATTCTCTGTTTCGTTCGTCCTTTGATAATGTGTTCATCCCTGTTGGTGCTTTATTAGGCTCCTTCCATGCTTTCAGGAGGTTGACGTGGTAGTTTTTTTGTTTTTCTCTCCTGTCTGGCTGTTCTATTAAGTAATTCACAGGACCAAGCACAGCTACCACTGTATATGGACCTCTCCATTGGGCCAACATTTTATTGTATGATGTGGGTAACAAGACCAGTACTTTATCCCCTTTCTGGAAAGTTCGTACCCGTGCAGATCGATTGTAATATTTTTCCTGATTTGTCTGTGAGAGGCCCAGATTCTCCCTTGCCAACTCCCGTAACTTGGTTAAGTTATCTCGAAGATTAATGACATAGTCCGTAAATTGGGTCTCTTCCTCCTGGTCTTCCCACTCACTTCGAGCTATATCCAGAACTGTTCGAGGTTTGTGTCCGAACAACAGTTCGAATGGGGAGAACCCGGTGGAGGACTGAGGGGTGTCTCTTAAAACCATAAGTACCCATGGTAACACTTGGTCCCAATTAGTGCCTGTAGGCTCAGTCACTTTTTTTAACATCTGTTTAATGGTTTTATTATATCGTTCCACCAGGCCATCTGTCTGTGGGTGATAAATCGTGGTACGTATCTGTCTTATGTTTAACTGTTGGCATACCCTCTGCATCACACCAGATACAAAATTTCTTCCCTGGTCGGTAATTATTTCGGATGGTATACCCACACGGGCGAAAAAAGGTACAAGCAGGTTACAGACTTGTTTTGCGCTTATACCTCTCATGGGGAAGGCTTCAGGGTATCTCATGGCATAGTCCACAATGACTAGGATGTATTGATGTCCATGGCTATTAGGTTCCAATGGTCCAACTATATCCATTCCGATACGGAAAAAGGGTTCTTTTATAAGGGGTAAAGGTTGTAAAGGTGCTTTGGGAGGTATTCGTGGATTGGTTTTCTGGCATACTTTACATTCTTCACAATATCTTGTCACATCCCGATAGACTCCTGGCCAATAGAACCTTTTTATGACTTTTTCTTGAGTTTTGTTACTTGCCAAATGTCCCCCTGTCTTATCATCATGTGCCAATTTCACTATGGTAGGTCTGAAACTCAGGGGCACTAATAATTGTTCAACTTCATGGTTTCCTTTGTCTTTGGTTACCCGGTACAGAAGACCCCTCGATGACTTAAACTAGGGATAAGAGGTACCCTTTTCTGGAGGGACTACGGCCTGGTCCCAAGCAACCCTTAGTGTGGGATCTATGCTTAATTCACTTCGGAAAGTAGGCTTTTTATCATCTGGTAACCAGTCTATGTACCCCGCAAACCTTTTTTCTTCTGCCCATTTTAACTTTTCCCTTCGAACTTCACTCCTACTTTTCCTTGAAGACCGGGATACTACATGATTGAATTCTGTTTGCGAAAAGGGAGCTGTCTTAAGCCATTCTGCATCCTTTACACAGTCCTGAAAGGAAGGAAGGTCTGTCCCTAGCAGTACCGGTGTTGGCAAGTGAGGCATAATGGTGACCTTCATCTTGGACTCGACCCCTTTTACTTCTATGGTAACATCTTTGGACGGGTATGCCTTTGTGTCCCCATGAACACATTTTATAGGTATAGTAGTTTCCAACCCAAGCCCTTCCCCACTTACTTCTGGGCTGACTGCCGTTTGTTCACTCCCGCTGTCGAGTAGGGCGCGTCGGGGAGTACCATCCATACGGACGTCTAGAAAATAAGGGTCTCGACTCCTCCGATACTCTCTTCCTTGGATGAATCCGATTTCCATTGGTTCCGCAGGTTTAGGTTTCTTGGGGCAAAACCTGGCTATATGCCCCCAGTCTCCACAATCGAAACACTGTGGCTGTCGGCTTAAGCTTGGCCCTGGTGTACCCTTGGAGTCCATTCTTGTCCTTTGTTCCCCTACCACCTGAGTTTTTAGGGTGGAGTTTCTTGGAGGCGGGAGGTCATTGGGAGTCACGTGAACTGACCCTCCCTTCTGGAAAGCAGAAGCAATATCAATGGCTTCCGCCAGCGTGGGTGATGTTGTTGAACCCACCGTTGCATTGAAGATGGTAGGGCTTCTGTGAACTGTTCCAACTTTACTTTATCCATTATGTCTTGGATACTGCTACTGGATGGTTTAAGCCATTTTTTCGGTCAGGTCTTGGACACAATAGTATAATTGTCTGGGTTTCAGTTTTGTCTCTCGGAGCCTGATCCGATACGCTTCTTCATCCATGCCCATGCGTTCCAGTATGGTTCTTTTTATTTCAGCGTACGCTGTGTCACCTGTTGGGTTGGCGGGTTGGTAGGCCCCTTGCATAGTTCCAGTCAGCAAGGGGGCTATAAAGTGTCCCCATTTGTCAACGGGCCATTGAGCATTGCTAGCGACTCTTTCAAAGTTGGTGAAGAAATACCATGGATCTTCATCAGGTTGGAATTTCTGTAACACTGCCGTAGGGGCCATGGGGGACCCTCTGCTCATGGCCATGGCATCTGTGACTTTCTTCAGTGCATCTTGACTGGCGGCCTGGAGCTGGAGCGCTTGTTGTATGGTTTGCCGGTCTGTCTGTGCCTGGTGAGTCTGGACCTGGATAATCTGTTGGAGCTGCTGTTGTCCGTCGGCTAGAGTTTTAATAATTCCCTCCGTGGCGTGCTTCAATATCCCACCACTGCCACCAAATTTGTAAGGATGAGGCGGACAGCAGCTGGCTTGAAGGAACTTAAATTGCCTTTATTCATGTTCACAAAGAATAAAAATAAAAATAAAAATGATTGTTCAAAGTTCTTGAATAGAGTTCTTTCTTCTTCTGTGATAAGGATGAACCAAGGAAAGGTGACGCCTAGTCTTCATACGCCCAGAGCCTTTCAGGTGCAGTTCTCTCTCTCTCTTTCCCGGTGTTCTGCAAGAGAAGCAGAAAAACACACACAGTCCTTCATCAGTTTCATCCTTATATAGGGGTTGGGGCTGTGTGGACCAATCAGGGCTGTTCTGGCCTCTTTTTCTATAAATAGGCCCCCAAGCTACGCCACCTTTCTCTTTGCCCGTGGTTTGCCATTCAGCCTCTCCCGTCAACACTGGAGTTTTGTGGGATACCTCTGTCTGCCTGTCAGATGATGTTATTAACGCTTCCGTAGCGTTGTACTTCCCACTGGCAGGTGAGCTATGATTGGGAAATGCGGACTCGGATATGTGTAACTTAGTGACGGCATCTGTGGGGAAAGCCGCGTGGCGCATGGCTGCAGGGGAAACGGGAATGTGCAAGAGACCGTGACTGCCTGCCTGACTCTTTCTCTGTGTGGAGCCTGCGGTCACATGTGAAGGCTTCTCGTTAGCTGTGTCTTCCTCCTTATATTATGACCCTCTGTGAATGAAGAGTTTGGGACCCGCCGGGTCTTTATTGTTCGTTTCCAGTTCGGCTCCACACGATAAGGGAGCAGGAACTGCCATGCTGTCACTGCCTGTTTCCTCGGCTCCCAGCGCTGCTGGGTTTAGTCCGGGAAAGTGTTGCCGCTGTTCCCTCTCACGGTGGTGATTCCCCCATTTCTCCCCTTCTTCCCGTTCCTCCCTTTCCTCCCGTTCACAGGATGATATAACTGCACACCTGGCAACAAAAAGGCCTGCCCAGCAGAGAGCCGAGGAACCGACGAACGCCAAGTCCAACAAAATGGCAGAAATAACACCTAACATAGAAGATGCCAAATCAATCCCATTTTGCTGCAGCCTACTCGACGTACTATCCATGGCAAAGCACAAAACTGAAATTTACAAATATCTTAAACGAAGGTGGCATGGACACTCTCTTCCTCACTGAAACTGTCTCTAAGACAATTACAAAGTAATAGCTCATGAAGCCATACCCGACAATTACAAACTAATACAATCCAACAGAGAAACCGGAAGACGAGGCGGAATTGCTCTAGCACACAAAAATCACATTAACTCCACATCCCTACCCTCAACATACATAGAAGACTGTGAATCACTCATAGTCAAGCTCAATGACCAATTCAACGTATTCTTACTTCTGATCTACAGACCACCCACCTACAACCCTTACATACTGCAGATCTCACTAATGCCATAGCTAACCTTTCTACAAATCACAACAACATGATTGTCCTGTGAGACATGAACATCTGGTTCGAAAGAGAAAATTAAACAACATACTCCCTCACAGCCCTACTGGAAACTCTTGATCTCAAACAAACAGAACACGGACACACTGACAGAGCATTACACACTACATGCAATTACATGCAGGGATGGACGTTCATCTCCTTCCCCACTGGTACCAATCATATGGAGAGGCCATCATATGATCCTTTTCACTGTCAAAATCCTGAGCCACATGATCCCTGAAAAACTGGAGAAGATTTGACCTTGAAATCTTAAAACAACTATTAGAAACTACCAAACCCGACAGTTCTCAACTAAATGAAATGACACCCGACTCAGTGAACCTTCACACCTGCATTACAGACTGTTAGATCGATAAACACCCTTAAAACTCTTCAAACTCACACCAACAAAAATAACAGCAAGATGGTTCAAAGAGGAAGAGACAAAACAACACAAAAACAAACCATAATATAGAAAAATAATAGAGGAAGCATCACATTCTTGCACCAACAACATAGTACCATCTCAAGTCTAAAACAACAGCATCTTGACCCACCTAAGAGCAAAAATACCCCACAACACTCAATCGATTCGGACCCATCAGTTAGGAAATCTTCAACAAACTGTTAAAAGATACCAACATAACCAACATATTATTAAAATAAATCAACATAGCTGGATCTACCAGAGACACATGCCCACCAGATGTCTACAAAAAGCTACTCAACCACAAAACACTAGTCCTCTACATCCGGCTACTAGTGAATTTATCCTAAACCCAGGAATAATACCAAAAAGATTCTAATCGGCGTACATCAAACTCCTTCTAAAAGATGAGAAGGGAAACACAGATGACCCTACTAACTACAGACCCATTTCAAAGCTACCGTACCCAGTGAAAATCCTGGAGAACCCTGTGTAAAAAGAACTACGCAATCGTGTAGGAAGCAACAGAATACTTGACCAATCCCATTTTGGTTTCAGACCCATTAGAGGAATGAAATCAGCACTCCTCTCCATATGGAATGGCCTAAAATTAAATGCAGATAACAGCACCCAATCGGCCCTCATTCTATCAACTGCCTTTGATACGATCAAACACACAACTCTAATGAAGAGACGGGAGGAATCCGGTATTCAAAACTCCACACTATAACGGCTGAAATATTTCTACACCAACCAAACCTAAAGAACCCACCTATCGCCATTTACATGAAACACAAAAAACACCACCTGTGGCGTACTACAAGGATCAAGCCTCTCCCCACTGCTCTTAAACATTTACATGATCCCACTAATGAAACTCATTCAAAACCATGGGCTGACAGCCTACAACTAGTCAGATGCCAGCCAACTCATATTTAAGATAACTACCAACCAAAACCCTGACAACACCTTCAACAAATGCCTCACCAATATAAAAACCTGGATGGTGAACAACAACCTCAAACTAAAACCAAGCAAAACATAAATAATGATCTCCTCATGAGATGACAATCTAGCACAAACATCCCTCCCTGGTCCCTGAGAATGGGAACCAAATTGGAGACGTCAACAGTGATTAGAAAAAATCAGGTATTCCTCGTGTTCAATGATCTCACTTTGGAACCACAAGTCAACACAATAGCAAATCAAATGTTCTACCTCCTGCGATTAATAAGAGGGTTGCTCCCTTACCTCAATTTCCAACACAGAAACCTCACAATATCCTTGGTATTATCAACAATAGACTACACAAACAGTCTCTACCTTGGAATGCCTGAACACCTTTTCAACTACAATGCATCCAAAACACTGCAGCAAGACTACTTCTGAGACTAAATAGAAGGGACCACATCACACTAGTAGTCTACACTGCTGGTGTCTACACTGGCTACCAGTAAAGAAACACATCAACTTCCAGGTCCTCTGCATTGCCCATAAATTACTACACGCACAAGGAGCCAAATTCCTCTATGCAAATATCACCCGATACCAACCGAGAAGAAACTTAAGATTTAGAACTGGCCTCCAAATAGAAAGAAGACACTATGAGAAAAAAACATTCAAAGGAAACGCCTTCTCCTATCTGACTGATAGCTAAACTATGGAATTCGATCCCAAAGAAAATACCAATGACGGAAGACCACTTAATTTGCAGGAAACAACTAAAAACCTGGCTAGTCAACTCACCGGGATAAACATGGAGCAACCCCCACAAGCAGACCACCCAACCTCACACAATTCCTGCCTCTACAAACCACAAGCCCAGACCAAAGAAAACATGGGATAAACACAGAATGAAGAATCAATAACATACCTATCCAACAGCCAGAGATCACCCACAGCCCACTAACCATTACTCTCATCCCTCTTCCACACCCCCACACCTCTTACCTACAACAGATGCCCAGAGAGCTAGTGAAACAACCCACCGAAACATGGAAGCTGCACATCCCTCTCTAACCAAGCTACAAACCCAAAAACCACCGACAATAAACAACGCAAACAGTGGACGCTGACATTCCGGACACAACAAGCCCCTGCACAAAACAAAGCACACCCAGAAAGCTCCCACATACAGATGCCAGTTGCTCCAGGTTCTGCGCCCATCAACAGATGAGAACAACATCCATCCTATCCCTCTCTCCCTCTCTAACCTACCCAACCCACTTTACTCTAAGAGCCACACGAGCCTCTGGAGACCACGAAATGGCAGTGGTGCATGTTATAAATAGACTTAATATAAGATAAAAAATGTGAGAAGTGATGACTAGGTGGCAGCCTTGCAGATGTCAATGAAAGAGGGCCCTCTGGCCTCCACCCGAGAAGCCATCATCACCCTTGTGGAACGCCCTGTGATAATCGGAGGGCACAGAGTGCCATTCAGACTGTAAGTGAGGGAAATTGTACCTCTGAGCAACTGGCTAATGGTGAAGGGAGAAGCTTCCCTCCTTATGCCTGATGCCCTAAAAGTCAAACGCTGTCCGTCTTACAAACATCAGAAGTTCTGGCTACATACATGAGGAGAATCTGCCCTGCATCCAACCTTGCCATGTCTTCTAACTCTGAATTGGACGGATCCCCAGGTTGGGATAGTATCACAATCTGTTGGGAAAAATTAAGACATCATCTTCGGTCTAAAGAACGGATCACACCACAACAAAATGGCCAAAGGGGACACCATAAAAAGGGGGGGGAACAGAGCACTTAACTTCCCCAAACACTTAGCCATGGTAATGGCAAACGGAGAACTCTAAACAATAGTAGAGAACAAGCACACCAATTGCGGAAAACAAATGAATGTGAAACTCTTTCACTTTCAGAGCTATAGAGGCTCTGTAGTAATTTATGAAAATCAACGGTGCAGGGGAGAATAGAATGACTCTGGTACGAAAAGTCAAGTAAATATAGAAGCAATTGAAGTGTCCATAAACTATGGGCACTCCCGTCCCCTGCACACCTGTAGATACTGGCAATTGCATCCAGTCAAAGTTACTTCAAATGTATATGAGTACATTAAATATTTAGGATGTCCTCAAAACAATTCATTAGATACACATGATTCAGCTAGTGGTTTTTCAAGAAAGTGTGTATTATCATAATACACATATTAATTGCATTCCAGTTTACAACATAAAACTGTTTTATACAACACAAAAGTTCAATAAAAAGCTCAACATGTTTCGAGAGCAAATCTCTCTTCTTCAGGAGCACAACAAAGTTTTAAACAGATAGTAAATTAAGTTTTCTTTGTCATCAAGTGCATTACAATTGTTCATCATTCTTCATTATATAATTATCCTTCCACGTGTCGACTTCACTCTGTTATCTTAATCACATATTGCCAATGTGGAATAAGAGTTAAAAAAATTCGATAATAGGGCTGTTATATGAGGTGTCCCCTGTAATCAATACAAATGAGACTGTGTTATTACTCGATTGGGCTTAATGGGCATCTCCACTTATAAATGTAAGGTAATTGCTTCCTTCTGTTACCTGCATTAGTGATGTTTATTTACTCCGTAGATTGAGAAGTTTCATATTCATGATATTGAGGTCATAATATACTTCTGGATGGTAGATAATCCAAGATGAATATAGTACTCTGTAGTACAGATATCTATGTATCAGTAACTTCATATGTCCATACCAGTATAGTACATTGCTATATCACCCAGTTAATGGATGGTTAATAGTTGACCCAATTATACACGGTACTAGAGAATAATATAGAAACCTCACCTCTATATTGCTTTCCAGTGAGGAACAGTAAATATTCTTAGCGTTGTGACTCACCTAGTGTGCATTCTGTCCGATTCCCCGTGGGACCGTAACGGAGTCCTGCAGAATCCCTGTTAGGTCAAACGTGTTGATTACTATAGATCTTTCATACTATTCAAGGACATGACAAACAAACTGTAATCTGGCGCTCACCTCTATATTCTGTTGTCGTAGAGGACAAGGATGCAACCCCTCCTGGCGGTGTGCAGAGTTCTCTAGGTTCTCCTACGATCGTGTTCATAACCTCGTTAACTCGTATCTAGTCGAGCGGATAAAAATGATTGCTTAGAAGCTATATTAACCATATTCTCTCTGTGTAGTTTAACTCTCATAGTTTCACTTACTTCGATGTCGGGTGCAATGCCTCTCGTAACTCGTAAATCTTTCTCGCGGCCGACGCCGTGTCAAGCAAACGCTTGTTGCTAGGTAACCAGGCAATATTAACCATACACAGATACGGCTGTGTGCGGAATGACGTTGGAACGTCTGAATGATAGGAATTGTAGTGTCCTGGCTATGTGGCTAGATGTCCATAGGTTGTGGCTCCTAAATAGAGTCTATTGGAGTGTTATCATATTGTTTACGAATATATCCTATAAATGTGATGCCTTATGAAGAGGAATAGTCATATTAATGTAACTTGGTGAATCCTTGAGTGATCGCAAACCTAATTTTACAGGTGATGAAATCTTCTTACACCTTCCATTAAGAAACATATTCAGGAGTGCTATATCCATTATCCACATTGGTATTCAATCTTCAGAGTGACAACCTCTATATATGCACATAAATATCATAACAATAATAGACACATTGTAACAATTTCATCCTTTTTTGATGTGTAATGTCCCGTTTAGTCTCTCAACATTAGACATACTTACATTATATGTTCCCCATATATTGGTTACATATAATGTCTCAGTAAATTACATTACTCTGTCACTTTACCAAGTTGTTACCATACTCTCAGGTAGCCAACCTTCTGGTACATATCAATAACTTTTCATTAATCACTGTATACAACAGATTCATAAAAATGAATTGAGGCAAAATTCTTCATTCATGCCTCGTGGTTCAAGGGACTCTAATTTATGTATCCAGAACATCTCCTTACGAGACAGTATTTATTAGAGGCTGCCTCCTCCCGGTGGTCTCGTTATTGTTTCTAAAATTACAAATTTCAGCTGCGAGATTGTATGATGTTTGTTCCAGAAGCGTCTGGATACCGGAGATATTTCATTTTTCGTATGTATGTTTGACTTATGTTCTGTGATTCGCTCTTTTACTCTCCTGGAGGTTTGACCTACATAATACTGTACGCAAGGACAAATTAGTGCATAAATTGCCAATCTACTTTCACATGTCGCATAATGATATAATTCAATTTTCTGTCCGGTGTAAGGGTGTCTAATGTTTTTCCCTTTTTGTACGTTGTTGCAATGGCAACAGTTCAAACAGGGAAATGTTACTTTATTCGATTTGGCAAGGAACAACTGTTTAGATTTCTGTGTTCTTTCAGCTTTGACCAGCTAGTCTCTCAGATTTCTACCCCGTTTGTATGCCAATAAGGGCAGAACAGTGCACTCAATTGTTGATCAAGTCTAGTAATTTTCCAGTTTTTAGTCAGAATTCTTCTGATCTGTGCACTTTGTTGAGTGTATTTGGATAGATAAATTAGAGGAAATTCCTCTGTCATTCTTATGTTTTGGTTTCAGTAGATCCAATCTGTTCTTTAATTTGCATTTCTTCACTGCTTCAGTTAGAACTTGATCTGGAAATCCTCTTACGCGGAATTGTTTGATTTGTTCTTCTTCCGTTGCTGTGTATGTCTCCTCTTCTGAGACTATCCGTCTGATTATTAGCAGTTGACTCAATATTAGTTTTTTTTTAGATGTTGTGGATGATGACTAGTGTAATACAGACTGTTGTTGACATCTGTTGGTTTCCGGAAAATCGTGGTATGTAGTTTATTTTGTGGGATGATCTTAACATCTAGGAAGTTGACTTCTGGTGTTCCTATTTCCAGAGTAAATTTAATTTTTGGATTACAGCAGTTGAGATAATTCACAAAGGTCTCAATCTCGGTAGCTGGTCCTTTCCAGATCCCGAAAATATCGTCAATGTATCTTCTCCACATGGCCAGTTTTGCTGACCATGTGGGATGTTTGAAGATGTGGGTAGACTCAAAATAAAACATAAAGGTATTGGCATATGCTGGGGCCATTACTGAGCCCATAAATGTGTAGGAAGTTTGTAAGTAATACTGACCCTGAAATCTAAAGAAATTGTTGTAAAGTATTTCTCTCTCTGAACCTGGCCAATTCGATTGCAAATAAATTATTAGATGGAAAGTATTCTTCTTGCAACAGCAACCATTCTTAGGCTTCCACGCCTTCTTCATGGGGTGTGGATGTATATAGTGATTGTACATCTAGTGTAAATAATGTCCATTGATTTTGTATCCCTTCAATATTGTTGAGTATGTTTAGAAAATGTGTCGTATCTCTGAGGTTGGTTGATGTTGATTGAATGGTTGGTTGTAATAATCAGTCCAGATACCTAGAGAGTGGATCGAAAACACTCTCTGTTGCTGCCACAGTTGGTCTGAATGGAGGACTGCTGAGATTCTTAGGCACTTTCGGAAGCCCATAGAACACAGGTATAATCAGGGTTTTGTTGATTAGGAAGTCTTTAGTCTTGTCAGAAATCCAACCATCCCTTTGTGCATTGTTAATTACACCTTCAATCAATGCCTGTATTTCCTTAGTTGGATCATTTTCTAAGGTTATGTAGGTGTCTTTATCTTGTAGAAAGGATAAACCTCCATTCTTGTACATGGTCACGTCCATGATGACGATGGCCCCGCCTTTGTCTGCTGGTTTGATTTCAATTTCTCTGTCCTCAGCCATATGTCTCAATAGCTCATGTTGTTGTATGCGTAGGTTATGACTTCTTGAGTCAGTAAATTTAATGGACTTCAGATCTTTCCGCATTTTCATTTCAAATAGCTCCAAGGCCGAATTCTTCACATTAGGACTAAAGTTACTTTTATCTTTCATCTCCAATGTATCAAACGTAGTTGACCTTTCTTGTTGTGGTGGAATTGAATCAAAGAACACCTTTTGTTTCATTTTCCTCATCAAGGACAGTCCTAGACTTAAGAGATCCAGTTGTTGTTTGGAAAAAGTTTTGCTCGAAATGTTTACAAGTTTGAACTTTCTTTTTGCTTTGAAGGTTTCTCCCTCCCTCTTCGGACCCTCCATCGTCTAAAAAGGGAGCTATGAGGCTGTCGTCTCTGTTATCTGGTGTGATTCGGGAATTGTTTTCTGCAGTTATAATCCCTGAGACCAATGTTATCACTGATGTCTGATCTCTACCTTCACTGGATGTGTCACTCAATGGCTCTGTACTTTTACTTTCTCTTCTTGGAGGTTTAGATGGTGGGAATTTCTTTCCTGGTTGCTGTTGTGGTTTATTTTGTTGGGAGAATTCCTGCCAGGAATATACTATGTCCCTGGAGTAGTCTAGGGTATCTCTACAAAATGTTCTGATCTTTCTCTGCTCGATGTCGCATATGTACGAGTCTAGTTTTTCATTCGTTAGAGCTAATATGTTTTTCAATTTGTCTGCCAATGTCAGTGATGTTAGTTGTTCTTTCAATTCAGTGATTTCAGAGTCTAGTTTGGATAAGGATGATGCTAATTGCTCAATCGTCAGCAGGATGAGGTCCAATGAGCATTTATTTAAAATGCGTTCCCACTTGGCTACAAAGTCACTATTTTCTCTACATAATGTATGTTTCAAGTACATCCTTACCAACTAAATATACATAATGTGTAGGGATGTCAGCAGCAAAAGAAATAGGGCCTCGTTAAGAGTCCAGTGGTAGCCGTGCCAGAAAAATCAGCAGGCTGCCACTGGACCGGTAATTCCATTCTGCCTCAGTGATTGACGTAATCACCGGGGCATTACAACCCCAGGTGACCCGGTAATTCTGGAGGCAGAGCTCTGTAAAGCCCCATTCCCATGGTGTCCCAGAGGACTCCATGGGGATGGGGAACATGGAAACACTGGTTCCGTCTATGACAGAGCCGGTGTTTCCATGTCTGCCTGCAGGCGGGTGGTGTTACTTCAGCGAGGTCAGACCTGGCGGGAGTGACACCTCCCGCCAGCAGGACTCGGAATCAGCCAGTCCGGAAACAACGGTGGCGGCGGATTTACCGACTCCGTTGTTTCCGGACCGGCTGACTTGTAATGAACCCATAGTGAGCTTCTTCCAGCTCCAGGCATATGCTCAGCTTCCCCTTCCCCAAGTTCAGAACAGTTCAAAAAAGCATCTGGGATCCCATCCTCAAGAGTTCAAACAGTTCAAAAGATATTGGTATTCCCTTCCCTAAGAAGTCAGCTCGTCCAGTTTCTAAATGATAATCATTTCAAATCTCTGGGTTTTCAAAACAATTCCAATTCAGCTCCTTATACATCCAGACTTCACAATAGTTCATATGGGTTTCTTTCTATCTGCCTTTCTCATGCACTTCAGCACAATGAAAGCTTCTTTACATTTGCTTTTCATTGGCTCTTTCCAAGTAGGGGTCACTCGGTCTAGGCACAGTTGTCGGACCACACGGTCCACCCATCACAGGTTACGCAACTGATAACCCTAGGCACTCTGTTATGCTTCTCTATTGATCAGGTTTTTGACAACATAGGTTTTCTCTCTCTGCACCTGTGTCTTTGGCCATCTCCTATTTGAGATTCTCCTTGTCAGTCTCTTGGTTTTGCCACAACATGTATCTCATACAATTCTATCTGTGGTGTTCACCCTTTTTCCACCACCTTGCTTGCACTTGCTTTTACTTTATTCATAAGTGTTGCTTGCATTTGCTTTCGTCTCGTATTGTATTCACATATGCTCATGATATCTTTCAGTAAATTCGGTAGTCAATAATGCTTGTTGCACATCTCAAAAGTATTTTTAACAGTTTGCAGCTCGTTTGTTATTCAAAATCCCTGGGTTTGGATTTTCACAACAATCTCAATCATTTTCAGTTTGTTCAGCACTCAGATATGCTTTATAACACTTTGCAGCTTGTTCGTTATTCAAACCCCCTTGGTTTGAACTTTCACAGCAATTGTAATCATTTTCTGTTCATTTGGCATTCAGATATGTTTGTTTACAGCCCACGGAGCACCTGTTCTGAGTCTTTTCCTTCTTTACACTCGCCGGTATGCGACTGCTCCTCCGGGCGTCTCGGTTCTGCTTCCCTCCTTCTTTCCGCTCTGCCTTTTCCTGGCGGGGAGTCCCAGCGAGCAGCGCTTGCTGTCTGAGAATCTTGCAGCTTGTAGCTCCGCGTTCCCTCAGTGGACGCTACTGAGAGTACCTCTCGCTTCTCGTTTTCTCAGCATTCTGCGGCAATCAGGAGGCTTCGGTGCTCCACAGCTCCTGCTGTGGACACCGGCAGGGAGGACAGCAGACTTCTTGACCCTCTCACGGCTTACAAGGGAAAGGGCGATACCATGTCTCACCCAAAGACATCCTCTCCCCGCTCCCCAAGTTCCTTCTACCCAGGTAATCCTCCCTCGCTTATCCACCCCCAGGATCAGGATCCAAGAGTGATGTGCTTTCCCTGGCCACCTGAGCAGAGGATTCAGCAGGAGTAGAAGTGAGGATGCCCTCAGGTTCTTCAAAGTGTGCATTCCTTCCTTGGGGCTATATTTATTAAGGAAAGAAGACCACTCCTTTTCTCTTGCCGGTCACCGGTAATGTAGTAACCCAGTCAGGTGTTCGATTTCAAATATATCCCTGGCTTTCAGGGCCTACTGTTGTTGGCTTGGAAGTATCACCCTCTTCCATTCCCCCACTAGGTACACACGGTCTGCCAGCAGCAGGAAGTGTACCATATGCAGCAGTTTTCTCCAACTGTCGTCTTGCACTTCCATACCGAACAGCACTAGTAAAGAGTTCAGGCTCCTTTCTACCCCATCTGAACTCTTTATCCAGCCAATAACCTCCTTCCAAAAGCCCTGTACCTCCTTACATGCCCACCACATGTGCCAATACCTTGATTTCTAGCTACACTCTCACCAACACCTAGTGTCCGCCCCGAGAACATCTTTGAGAGACGTGCGGGGTCCCATTGCCATGTGTACAATAATTTGATGCCATGTAACTTATACTGGCATGCTATGGACATTCTATGGGCCTTTGTACACAACATTATCCACTGTTCCTCGTCCAAATCTGTCCCCAGGTCCTTTCCCATCTCCTCTTATGTATTTCTATGTCTCCTCCCAGTGCAGATAGCAAGGTCTGATACAGCTTGGAAGTCAATGCCTTTGTGGATGAATCAGTACTCAACACACTCTCAGTAGTAGCCGTTAGCTGTAACGCTCACCTGGTATCCATGGGGACGTCACTCAGCCTGTTCTGACCTCTTACAACCTCGAACCCTTCCCTGGAGGCTATTCGACTGGAGACTGGGCCTGAACACAGGATTGGTAGAGTTTAACTCCCTATTGTCTCTGTGTGCTTGAACCCCTTGATGCAGGCTCGTTTCTTCCTAGTTACTTCACTGGCAAGAGTCCGACAGGTAAGTATAATGAGTCTTTTGAACAGTTCTCTAACTTCGTTCCTTTCCTTCCTTAGATGATGGCCGGCGTCCGGGGATGGCAGCGTGCTGCTGAGATGAGTAGCGCTGAAGGTGAGTGAGAGCGCGATGCGCGATGCACCCCTTTCGTATTTGCATTGAACTGATTTCTTTTTCGGTGTCTTTTAGGTGCCGCAAAGTTTTCAGCGTGGATGCCGGTTATGAAGAACAAATGCGGTGGGTAAGCATGGTATGCGGCGCCTCTAGATGCTTCCATGCTAAACTGGAGTGTCTTTTCCCTCTTGCAGATTGATGAGAAGTTCCGGAGACAGAGTTCCCCCAGAGCCTCTGGGATTCAGGTAAGCGTTTGAAGCTCGTACAGTATTTAGAAATAAGAGAAGATTTGCAGAATGCTTACTAATGCCTTTTTTCTGTTCTTTTCCCTTTTCCTTAGGAAGCGGCGTGCCGGGATGGGAATGACACCGCCGAAGATGCCCGCAGAACAGAAGGAGCGATGAATGATGGGCAGAAGCTCTGCAGGGTAAGGCTGTTCCTAACAGTGTTCTTGTTCTTGCAGGAGCTGAGCACAGAAGAAAGATGCAGGCCTACTGGAGACCGATCCGAACACGGTGAGTGTCACGCTGCAGGTGCAGAAAACGGAAAGCATGTTTCTCAGCCTGGGTGTGGCTTAAATAGTCTCTGGGTATCCCATGTGTATCTGGGCTGAACCACACCCAAAAGACTAGACCGCACATGCAGTTCTGGGAACCGAAATAGGTGGGGGCATCCATCTTGTCCCCATCAATGCACTACAAGTCCAATCCCCAATGCTATCCTATGGGAGTGAGTGAGTCTGGTGCCACAAGCGCCAAGTGTGACTCCAAGTGGGTCTTTGGAGGGATGGAGAGGCCCTTGAGGGCCATGTAGGTGATCGTGGCCTGGCTCCAGCCTGACATCTTGGAGGGCTGGGGACATGAATGAGGTGCAGGAATCATGACATTAGCTCCCTCTGAAGTGGCTCCCTCCATTTTGCATACATCAGGACCCATTTAAGTTGCAGATATTTGAATACAGACAGCAGTTCTATGCGCAGGCTCTTTTCTAACAACCCTATTTCCTTAAATTCATTACCTTTAACTACTTGCCCAACTCTTTAAACTCAAGCCTCATACCAGTGGTGGGATCTGGGTGGGTCCTGTATGGCATCCCGGGTTCGGGAAGGGGGGCATGTATGGCTCATCAGTGATGGCCATGTCGTAGCCCCTACCATTTTCATTTTTTCTCTTCATATCGACCACAGGGGGTATATAATCCTGTGTCTATAGACTTTACGCTTAATCACCATTGGTGTAACCCATAACCATTGTCCCAATGTTACCAGTTGCAACAAGTAATTCTCCATTTGTACCCATTGTTTCTTCTTGTCAACTCTTAAATGGGGGACTAGTGCCCTAAGCTACGCTGCCCTATAATACGTGTGCATATTGGGTAGTCTGGCAACCTCCTCCCCTTTCTCCTTTAGTTGTGTCAACACCCTGTACGGTACTCTTTGCTTTTGTCCCTGCCATATGAATCTATTAATCCTGTGCTTCGGATCTGCAAAATTAATGTCCGGCATAGCGATTGGCAGTACTTGGTATAAGTACAAGATCCTAGGGAGTTGTGTCATTTTGACTTCATTTAGTATAAAGAGCCACGACAGGGTAAGCGTAGGCCATGCTTCCATGTCTTCAAAGAGTTTGTGCAATGTTGCGGGGTAGTTAGACGCATACAGGTCATCCAGGTTTCCAGTGATAAGTATACCTATTGTGAGAAACATGAGGGCATCCTCACATCTACCCCCTTGGGTACTCTTCTCAGGGGCTAGCGAAAGGCCATTGCTTTTGGATCCTGACCCTGGGGGTGGAGAAGCGAGAGAGGTTCACCTGGCTAGAGGGCCCTTGGAGCTTGGGGATGAGATGTCTTTAGGTGAGACTCGGGATCCAGCATTTCCATTTCAGGAGGAACCCTCTGTCCTGGAGGCAGTTATGGGTTGTTGCTTTTCCAATCCCACTGACCAAGAACACGCCAGGAGATATTGCCAACCTAGAAGCACCAGAAAGAGGGTGAAGAAGAGAGGGGTTAAGGGTATCCCCCTTTCCCTATTAAATACCAACCTAACCCTCCCCTGGCATTTATTGCAAATCATCTCCCCTCATTTTCCCACACTTTACTTATGTCGGGAAGGCATACAATTTGTAAAACCTTTATTGAAAATGTTGGTGTTGGACAAATTCCTATGTTGCGCTATAACTAAGATGGGAGTAGCCTCGACCATCAAACGATAAACAAATCGATCCTAGTGAAATCTGTCAAAGCAAAATGGCCTATGCTAACATAACCTAATGCCTGCCCTATCATACACAAGTGTAAAGAGGAGAAATTGATGCAAAAGGAAAAGTCAGTGTTCAAATGCTAATGTGGCTGAACCAGCTCTCTTCCCCATGTTAGGCCTCATGCAGTAAGGCGTTCCTTGTAGGCAGGATGAAACACTCTGGCTCATTTGCCAACACAGTACACAGTTCAAAACCGTGAATCGAGGCTCGTCTGGCCTTCCATGTTAATGTTTCTTTCTCTGACTTTGAAATTAAAGTTTCAACCAAACCGTTCATAAAGGTCCCCATCTGCCGGGCTCAGACCTTTCACCACACCGTTCTCGTTGGTCCCCCTCTGCCTGGCTAAGATCTAAAATATTCACAAAGGTCACCCTCTGCTGGGCTCAGCCCTTTCACGGTAAAGTTCACAAAGTTGCCAGAGGGCTCCCTTCCCCAAGCTTAGAATACTTCGGCCTCCCTCAATCACGTTTGGACCCCTTTTGGATGTTGAAGTCTTTCGAATGTGCGTGGCTTTCTTACAGACCATGGCAGGACCATTCCGACGCAATGTGCACTTTCACCTTACTTTCACCCTTGCTGTTTATTTTGCCTTTTTGCTTCAAACAATGTACCTTTCACAGAGACTTTTGAATGGGCTACTTCCTGTCACCGGACCACTCTGTTACTTAGTATCGCTGATCTCGCAGCTGTATTTTACTTTAAAGTTCATTCACGGGTCTACTTTTATTCGCGTCTCATCCACACGCATGCAGCATTCAATTGTGATATGATGTTGCTACTACATTCACTTTAACACACACCAGTCTCTCATGTCGCTTGCCAACTCTCTGGCTGTGTGCGCTTCTTTCTTGTTTTGCGGTTTTCCAATTTTTTTGTCAAGGTTAGTACCACAGGTTTGGCCGCGCCTCCCCAACTCTGTTGTTCACACAAGCAATTTTCACTTATGGGATGTGGCCTTCACCATGTGTCTTTCGTGGTCTGTCGGAGGCAACAACATCCAGTAGGGAAGCCTT
Source organism: Ambystoma mexicanum (assembly GCF_040938575.1). Lineage (NCBI taxonomy): Eukaryota > Metazoa > Chordata > Amphibia > Caudata > Ambystomatidae > Ambystoma > Ambystoma mexicanum. The sequence goes on along the minus strand of NC_090926.1, from coordinate 915,257,227 downwards.
GGGGTTTTCTGCTCGCTGCTCTCGTCCCTTCGTCCGTTGCTCTGCTCTAGTAAGTGTACCTTAATCCCAGAGGTTCGTTCTCATGCCCCGCCTTGCTCAGAATGTGTCTTTCAGTGTTGCCTTTTATTCATGTGAGGAGAGCTAACTGGTATCAGGTGTATGGATTTAGGGTAAAGTGCCTGACTTTGCCTGACCTGCTAAACAGGACATGTCCAGTGCAAAGACCCCTCATCTAGGGGGTCATCCCGAACTGGCCCGCCCCCAGGTGTGGGTTGCAAAGGCAATGGCCATGCCCTGGCCACCCGATGGAGGGTTCCCCGGGGACTAGTCGGTAAGACACCCTCTGGTTTCTCACACCTATGACAGTACTGGGCTAAGGAAGAGGTGACTAGGAGTAATGAACACTAGTAACTCCTTTCACCACTCTAGTACTGGGATGAGGAAGATGCCTGCAAAGTAATGTGAAGGTCAGGCATGTCCCTCTCACTCCAGTCAGGCAACTCCAATTGAGAAGTCACACCTGCAACCTGTCAAGTGTTTGCAGGTGTATGAGAGGAGAGGCAGAGAGCAGCAAGAGGACGACTAAAAGGGAGGCCTGTGTGGGCGAGACCAGCAGGGGGCACTGCATGTGAGGAGGCAGCTATGGTGGGACATGAGAGGAAGCCAGGACACCGGCAGAAGTCCCAGAGTACCTGTGGAGCCCAGGGTGAGTTGGGCTTTTAGACTTCCACAGCTGTGGGAGCCTCCGTGGTCAGGAGAGAGCAGCTGGAGCTGCAGACAAGGAAGAAAGAAGAGAGGACGCCATCCGCATATGTGGAAGAGGAGCGGAGCAACCAGCGCTTCCAGGGACTGACCCGGCGTGCAAGCGAGTCTCGCAGGGACGGCCCACCAGCCAGCAAAGCAAAAGGGAAGCAGCAAGGCTGCCAGAGAGGAACGCAGAGGACCGGCGAGTGCAGGGAAAGGTCTCTCGAAGCCGGGGCACACCTAGGGGCTACGTATAAGTAATGAACTGCCATATAAATCAAATAGAATACCAAACTGAATAAAAACAGAGAGTACCCATTTGAAAATATTCTATGAATTAAGAGCCCACGTATGAAAGAGCATGATGGAAAGGTGGGGAATAAAGAGAACCACCACAGAGTGAACTTTATGAATGGATACAGTGTGGCAAGGCCTAAAACTGGCATGAGATGTGTGACACACGTTATGGCAAAGCCAAGATGCAAACCAGGAGAAGCCAGGAGAGTGTGAACCTGGACATAAAGCCAAGTGGCCGACAAGGAAATGCTAAGTGAAAGTGAATCTGTACACAGGGGTAAATGCAGAAGAACCTTTGAGGGCTGAAGAGCATATGGTTCCCGGTTGTGTGACCTGTGAAGGTGGGCCATGTGGTCTGACAACTGCGCCTAGACCAGGGAGCCCTAAAATTGTGAAAGCCAGAAACATTGTGAAACAAAACAAGAAGGAGCAAGGTAAGTGAACTACTAATGCAATCCAGAAGGCGGGCCAAGTTGTCCTGGAATTGTGTTGAACATTGAGAGACTGAAACAAGTACAAGTTGCTACGTGGAAGTCTTGGGGAAGGGAACCCTGAGACTTGATGAACTGCAAATGTTGTCTTGAGTACGAGGCCCCAAGACACTTTTCTTTTTAAGTGTGTTGCCTGGAACTTGGGGAAGGGAACCCTAAGGATTGTGTAGAACTGTATTGCCTTGAACTTGAGGAAAGGAATCTCAAGGATTTGTCGAACCGTTTTGAACTTTGGAAAGGCAATCTCAAGGCTTTTATGGACCTTTCTTGAACTTGGGGAAGGAGAGGTGAAAGGAAGCTAAGAGCTGGAAGAAGCTCAGAAATTGTTTTGATAATCCTTTCTTTGGTTATTGACATCCCTACACATTGTTTACCTTTAGTTGTGAGGGCAAGGATAGGTTTTGGACACAGACAGACTTTTAAGTAGAACTCTTTTACTCAGACTTTCCTTATTTTTGTTCAGGTAGGGAAATTGCAGCTTAGCATAGGGAAGGTATGCCTTCAACCATCCTGACATTTGATTTAATAAACCATGTGATTTTGAACTTTAAATCTGTTATCTGTGTCTTACTTCATGATGCCTTCACACAAGGTACCTTATGTTTCCGCCTCCCAATTGGAATCCAAAATTCACCTATATGATCCACCTGAGCTTGCTCATCTCGACTAAGGGGAAAGAGGATTGATTTGTTGGTATTAACTTTAAATCCTGATAACCGTCCATAGTCACTCAGAATTTGAAGCACGCCCCAGAACGAGCTGGCAGTATTTTTAATATGGAGAAGGGTATTGTCTGCGTATAAACTCAGTTTATATTCTGTATCCCCCAATATTGTGCCTTCTATCTCTTCCTCTTGCCTGATTTTGATGCCTAGCGGCTCTATGGATTTAGCAAACAGGTGGGGGGACAGCGGGAACCCCTGTCTGGTACCTCTCCTAAATGAACTGCCCTGGACTCGAGCAGTGGGCTCTGCGTATATTGCCTCGATAGCTTGCATCATCCTGTCTCCAAAGCCCAATTTACAAAGCACCACAAATAAGAACCTCCACTCCACCCAGTCGAATGCTTTCTCAGCAACAAGACTGAGTACTGCATAATCCCCTTTTTCTTTCTGTACATGTTCCATAAGGTTCAGAGTTTTGTGTATGACATCTGTACCCTGTCACCCATTAATGAAGCCAAACTGATCAGGGTGTATCAAGTGCAGCATCATCCCTTCTAGGCGAGAAGCTATTATTCACACACATATTTTTCCATTTATATTAAGCAATGATATTGGGCGGTAGGAAGGACATAAGGCCGGGTCCCTCTCCTCTTTGGGTATCACTGAGATTAATGTATTGCTAAACGATTTTGGGCGCAGTGCCCATCTCGAGTATATTATTATACAATTTGGTCATATGACACAAGAGAGAGCCTACAAACCTTTTTAAAAAACTGTTGTGTGACAATCCTCTCCTCGGCTTTCCCATTTGGGAGTCTGTTAATAGCCTTCTGCACTTCCTCTGTGGTTATTGGCTCTCAAGGAATTCACCCTCCCTTTCTGAAAGGCCCATCCTATCAATGCTCCTAAGGTATTCTGCTGACTATAGGGAGGTATCCGGACCCTCCTAGTCAAATAAGTTCTCATAGAACTATGCAAAGATTTCTGTGATTTCCTCGGTCCTGTCCTTTGTTTGCCCTCCCATATCACTTCCCGATGGAACCCACCTTTCCACGCTCTGAGCATAACCACCAGCAATGCATCTGCCTTATCCCCTTTCTCATAAATATTTTGCTTCAGTATTTCATTTCTGCTCTCATTTGCGTTCTCTCAAGTTCCTCCTCATCGTACCTTCCTCCCGCATTGTGGGGTTAATTCACAGGGCCCAGACAGAAGTCCCTTTCACATGAACAGCAGGATTTTAAACACTGAAACAAAAACGGCTTTCGTTTTTGGGGGTTTTCAAGTAAAATTGAATAGTCATATGGGAAAGGGGCCTACCTGGCATTACCAAAGGAAACGCAGCATTTTTATTCACGAAACAATTAGGAATCAAACATCCCTTTCACATGGGAAACAGGATTTTTAAACAGTGACACAAAAACGGCTTGTGCAAGTAAAAGCAGTTTGCATGTGAAAATGTATCACAGCTCACAGAAAAATGTAAGCCAAAGACAAACCCTTTTGCTGGCTGTGGGCAGGCTTCACAAGGAAATCTCCCACTGACAGTTTATATTCTACATCCCCCAGCTAATTAACAACTGTAATAAAATGTCCTACTAAAGGTGTCGAAATCCAATGTTCTCCAGACCTGCTGGCTCTGAAGGCACTGACTGCAGGAGAAACTCCCCTTTACTGGAGCATGACTAATATGTGTGAAAATGGAGGCACCAACTTCAAAGAGCAAGCTTCCAACACAAAGAGACTGATAAAAAAAAACCTCTTGGTGCAGGCTGACCCAGTGAAAACAAATGGCCGGAAAGGCAGGAGAAGGGCCTTTTGTCCCACATGCAGATTCACAATTTAAAAGGACTTATCATTTAGGCCTTTTTCTCAGCAACCATAAGGCAGATTGATTTAATCTATGTACCATTTTTAGGTAATTTCCAGGCCCTTGTGTAGATATACAATTCATCCACCTGTGACTCATGGAACTGTAATGGTTATTTAAGATGTGTTTCTGTTACTCACCGGTGAGATGAGTGCGTGGAACCGGGGAGTATCCAAAACCCAGGAAGTTGCTTGAAGAGCTTTGGGTAGAGCCTCTACCCAAGCCTCCTCTCTGTGAGGGAATAAGACCTTCAAAATGATATGACCTCTTGCTGTAATTAACCAGACAAGGGGACTGATCACCCAGAAGGGCGGCGGAGAACGCACCGCCACGAACCAGGCTGTAAGGGAAAGAACAACAAGTAAGTAATACGAAGGTAACACTTGTCCCCTGTAAGCCTTACTAATTGATGGAATACCTGAGCTTTTTCCCCCCGTAGAATGGAAGAACGGCACAAAACCGGGAATCACCTAGGAATATAACAAGACTTAGCACCTAACTGGTTTAAACTATGACACAATTCATGAGGTGGACAGGATCTTACCAGTGGAGAAGGACTGAAGGATTTGATCAGTTCAAAACACAACGACAGGGATAAAATAAGAAAAAGGTAAATGTTGGTAGGATACTAATACCCGGGCGGGACAAGGGTCGCACTGGATTCCGGATGGTGCACAGCTGCAGAGCGTCCTTAAGTGCACAGGAAAAACAAGTTCAATCCAAACGTTCCGTTCGTGAGGCAAAATGTCTTACCACTGGTGAACGAAGAATGAAGGTAACAACCAGTCGGGCTGGCAGTTCCAAGTAAGGTAAGTTGAAGGCAGGCAAGGTCTGGCATGAATGAAGATAACAACCAGTTGGGATGGCAGTTCTAGAGATAGGTAAGTCGAAGGCAGGCAAGGTCTGGCACATTAGCGGACAGGGACTATGGCAAAAGCGTGTAGAAGAGAAGTCCGGGAGAAAACAGGGTTCCGGTACACTTGCAGGCGAAAACAAAGACAAAACTTTTTCTAGCGGGGTCCGTGGAAGCAAAGCAGAGGTTCGTTACACAGGAAGGCAAGTCAACAAGGGAATTCCAATAGCGGGTCCAGTAAACAATCCGAGTCGATTCCGTAAAGAGACAAAAGGGGTTTGGCACTCGAAGAAGGAACTTCTAAATGCCGGGAGTAGCTGTAAACAGAAGCGGCGTCCTGGCTGCATCCACGGACTACATCAGTGAGAGAGGCGGGGCAAGCCAACGCGAGGCTCTACCGCCGAACTACCGCACGGAGCCAGATTTTCTGGGAAGTGTAGTTTTCGAGTTGCTAACTTCCACGGCAGCTGCCATTGTGCATAGAATGGGGCAGCATGATGCCGTATCCTTTTGGGGAGTGCCACGAACCTCCTAACCTTCCTGGTAGCTGCACTGGGAAACCGAAGTGCTAGGGATGCAGGTGGCCGGGTTTTGCACACAGGACGAGGTGAACGTCGACCCATAACAGTTTCTGGCTGATCTGAACATGTTCCAAATGTGAGAGTTTGTGAGCGGGTGGAGAGTAACATTAGGAATATGGGTAATAACTTACATATTCATAACTGTTATGCTTTTTATGGAAACAGCAGAAATATGCCACATGGCCCTGCTACATGGTACGGACCTGGTGTTCAGCTTATCTAATTCCCCATGATTAGCTGAATCAGAAAATTTGTATATTATGTCAGTTGCTTGTAAAATTATGAAGTTGTGATACATAACTTGTTTTTGCCAATAATTTGATAGGAGAACGAGCGAGAAGGGTAACTGTCTAATCCTAGTTGTGAGAATTATTGCAGGGTACTCTTCAAGATTGTAAAATCGGTGGTGTCATCAGTGCTATATAAGGGGGATGGCACTAGCACACAGACACAGGGACAGACAGACAGAGAGACAAGGAAGGCTGCTGCAACTTGCCATCTAACAGCTGTAAAGGAAACACCATAGGAGATTGCTGAGAGTGCAGTAACACATTTACTGCACTGTTATTCCATGTGTTGATATGTGTGCTATGACACTAACATCTTTGTAGGCTCAACCCTCAAAATGCAAAGAACTCAGTAGTGTTTATTTGGTATTCTCTAGGCCACTGTTGGACATCTGTTGGGTATGTGCGAGTGTGGTGGAAGGTGGAGATTATAGAAGAGTTGATAGTCAAGGGGAGTACTCAAATAGGGGTACAAGTAGCTGTGCAGAAGATACAACATTTGGAATCTCCTTTTGGGGTGGAATAGCATGCACCTGCTGGTGAAGTTAATGTAGATATTTGTGTGTGTGCAAGTAGCAATAGTTACAGCCACCTTGCACATCTGGAAAAATGATATACTTCTCAAATGGTCCTTTGGCTATACAGTACATTTGGTGGTAGTGAAAGGAAATGAGAGTGCTAGCTTGTGCGCCAGTTGCAAAATGTGTTTAGCACATAAGTGTGACCAACATTACTATAAGTATGGATGGTAACATTCAAATGCAGAGTAATTAATGTCATGCTAGACAATGTTCACACATGTCCTAAGAAGATGATTTGATTGTGAGTGGTACAGCAAACGAGGAAGTGGCTTGTTTGCTATATGGGGCCCATTGACACACAATAGTATTACGCACGATGCTGATCAGATGTTTGGGTTGAGAACTAAGTAGGGTATGTGGATGCAGGGAAATGAGTTTGCTTTGTAATAGATGGCACATGCACCTTCTGTAGCTTACCTCTAGTTCCCATGAAAATGGTAAACTTATGAAGAAGTCAAATGGGGTAAACAAAAAAGAGTTGTGCACGCTGACTGAAGAAACTTCTATTTTCTCCTTCAGCTATTGATGGTCTGATCACTTACCGGAGGCTGAAAGACACAAAGCGCTCTCGGGGTGAGTGATGGCCTTCAATAACCAGTGGGCGAAACAAATGAGTCAACAATCAGCAGGTGGAATATTTTGTTTATGCAACAGTATATTCTTTCATAGGCATTGCATTTACATTTTAAAAGTATCAGATAACTAAATAACAAATGACACTGTTTCTAAGTACCAGTAAAATCAACCTTATGTTGGGTGTCTGCAAGTACACCAGTAACATTTTTTTTCAACCCTCAACCTAGTTCAGGAACTCTGTTGTGGTTTTCAAAATTCTTGCTATTTACTTTCAATGTTGAAATCTCTGAAATTCACATTTAAGTTTGTTGACAAATCTTCCAAACAGACCTCGTAACATTTCTCATTCTCTCTCTGGCCTGCAGCACTCTGAAGCATCTGCAAGGCTATAGAAATGTCATCCAAACACCCAAAATAAAGTATACACAATAAGGTATTCTCCCTGACTCTGGTTTGCATGTGATTCTTTTAAAAAAGGGAATTATTTAGCATCTGGTACCGGGGCAACCTGAGAGAGCAAGTCTCCAAGGTATTGGGTTTTAACTGCTTTGGAAAGTTTCTTTGGAGCTGCACACTCTGTCCAAAGGTAGGTCCCATCTTTGCAGTGGTCGAGTAAGTGATGTGCAAGAGAAGAAGTTAGAAGATAGCATTCATTCAAGCAGAGAAGAACAACATGTGTGGGAGCCTTAGGGGTTGGGGCTGGGGAGTATAAACCTCTTGAACTGAAGAAACTAGGACCTGCCTTTAAATGTGTGTACAAGAGCAAACAACACCCTCCATTTGTTTTGCAATGAGGTGCACATTTTATGAAACACGTGGTTTAGACAATTACAGTGACCAAGTAAAACACTATCTGTGACATCTGAATATTATATATCTTCTATTTGAAGGCGTGCTGTCTTCCTAAGCATCCACAATTAAAGCAGAAGAAACAACTGCTTGTACCGACCGTCCAAACTCTCTTATGATAGAATTATACAGAACTTCAGGATGCATTCTCTGACAAGGACCCACATTTGAGTACTTTGTTTTATTGGAATGACCTGTGACAAAGACACAAGGATGCCTTTTAAAAATTAAGAAAAATGTCATTTATCTGCATCAAGGCTTATGGTCAATGTTAAAGCCAATATTTGAGTACGCTATTCTGAAACTATATTCTTTTCCTATTTTTTAGAGCCACCATGTATTCTAACATTGTGCCATCGGTAGACACTCTGGATATGGAGTGTGGAACCTGGCAACCATCAGATCCTGATACTATGGATATATGCTTGCCCTTGGTTGCCAGTCGTTGGATTGCATGACCGTCGGACTCTGAGGATGTGGTAAATGTGTCATTGGATGGGAATGTTTTTGTGCTTCACCAAGGGTAATTGGGATGGGTAACCCAATGTCTTATCGGAATGGGTTATTTGCATTTGCACAGGCCAGGCTGAAGGGCCAATGTCAGAAATCAGTGGTTTTTTGATTCGCCAGGGGCCACTGGAATTTGGTGATACTGCAAGTGCTTGAAAATGAGAATCTGCTGTGCTAGATGTCAGTACATGGAGGTATATAGGTGTGGGCCGGATTGCTTAGTGCTACCATGTCCCACGATCTGCAGCCTTCCAAATTCAAATCCCACTGAGCCAAACAACAATGGCCCTCATTACAAGTTTTCCGTTCCGGAATCAACGGTGCCGGTAAGCTTACCGGCACCGTTGTTTCCATACCATCAAACTACGGGTCTGCGGGCAGGTGCCGTACCGCCCACCAGGGTCAGACCTGGCAGGTGGAACGGCACCCACCTGTAGACTTGCACGGAAGCACCGGCACCGTTATTAACGGTGCCGGTGCTTCTGCGATCCCCATTCCCATTGAATCCTAAGGGACTCAAAGGGAATGGGGATTAACATTTACTGGCGCCTGATATCCTGAACGCTGGGGTCGTAATCCCCAGGTGATTTCGGAAAGTCAGGGGGCAGTAAATAATTACGGTTCCGGCGCCTATCTGCCGATTTCACCTGCATGGTTTCTGCCGGACCCGTAATGCGGGCAAATGTCTTTTTCATATTTTTGTTTGGCCGCCAACTACAGACATTGGGAAGCAACATTGACAATTTTTATCTTACGTTTAGCTTTTTCCAATTCATGGAGAACAAAAGAATGTTGAGAGGTAAACTGCATCATGCAAAACAACCTGAATAATTTACATTTTGAAAGTGAAATATGTACAACTTTGTGATTTTGAAATACTTTCGGCAGAAAAATGTAAAATAATTTGTGCAGCAAGTGCAAATTTTGTTTGTTTGGTTGAAATTTAGAAAAATATGGAAATGCCCCAGAAAGTTCCACACAGCATATTCTCAGGATTTCACTCACCCCTAAATCTACCAACATACAGTCTTCCGGTTGTCAGGGTCATGGTGCTATGGTCTACAAATGGAGTTTCCACAACAACTGGTCTTCCTAAAATGTTTCCAAAGATGTGCAGGTGGTTGTAGAGGTGCAGATAAAGAGTTTGTTAGGGACTAGTTGCTTCTTCTTACAAAAGAGGGGATGATGATGATGATGGCCACATTCAGTGTTGAGCTGAGATCTAGTGACCGCTGTGTTCGTTTGTTAATTAGTAAAGGGAATGGCCACGCCTCCCACTGTTTCTCAATCATTGCACCTACTCCACACCTCATAGTAATGTATTGCAAATGTGTTTTCTATGGTGCATCACTAACATTTGCATGCCTTCAACAGTGTGTTCGCCACAGCAGTCTTGTGGTAACAGTCACACCAAAGCGAGTTATGTTTCAATGCTCTCACGGCGCAAACCATACCAATACCTCGGGGGTTGACATGGGTGCCCGATGGTGAAAAATGGTCTCGCAAGGCCTTTACCAAACCATGCGACATCACGGAAAGGCAGACAATGCTTTCGTATGCAGTGCATATCAACACAGCATTTTGTATTCATGGAATCTTTATTTTCAAAACTATTATTTCTCAAAGAAATAACAACAGAAGTATTTGTAGTAACATGTCATTGTACAAAATCGACCACTGCTATTAAATAGCCACCATCAGATATCAGTAACACAGGTTATCAATATGCATTGGTAAAAACAAACAGCTATAATATCTACTGCCGTTGTTAGTGGCCAAGGCGGGTTAAGTCTATTCTAATGAAGACCAATTTTTTTAGTGGCTTTTTTAATTGATTTTTAGCAGTCAGAGGTGGAAGAATTCCTTGGTCTGGTTGTGAGAATGGGTGAGCATGACACCACTGTGCATTATACTCCGAATGAGGGAAGGGAGATGTTTGAGATATGCTTGATGTTAATTCTGCGCAACACCAACCTTGTGTTATCCACAAAACCACAGGATAGGAAAATACTTTTTCGCCCTCACTTTGAGATCTCAGGTGGCAGGGTAGGATGCATTTCACAATTTATTATTAAAATGCTTGCCAATTCTTCAGCTCCCCGTCACTGTTCGAATTGTATGGTACCGACTAAAAGCACCCGGATGAGTAGACAGATCCTGTGTTTGTGGGTGGAGCAGCATCAAGCTCAAGATGTGACCATTCCGAAGGGCTGATATCAAAGGGTGTTCAAAGAAGCCATTGTTTGGTAACATCACACCAAGACATAAGGATGTTTTCAGCAAGTGCCTGTCAAGAATACAGAATTATTTTTATAATCACAATATTGAAAACAAACCATAAATTAACTCTTTGAAAACTTCTAAAACAGCTGCTCAAAGGTGTGATACAATTTGCATCAGCGAAGTTACATCCACAAGCGTACATACATGATGTAACTCTTTTTGCAGTGGGGTGCTGTATAAACCAACAATACATTTATGAAATATATCGCAGGTGGGACACTTAAAATAAGAATGCCTCCTCGCCTCAAACCCGTAAAAAAGCTACACCTCCTTTATACACCAAAAACTGCATTAAATCACATTTTTCCACAAACAATAACTTATATGTTCACATTTCAACCACCTCATTTGACCTGCCTCACAAGTGCCAGTGCAAGGAATATTGGGCCTCATTACGAGTTAGGCGGATATTCAGCTGTAAATCTGCAAAAGAGTTGCCTTAAGGAATTACCATTACCACCACTTGGTCAGGCGGAATTTCCGCCTGATTATAAGTGGCGGTGGCAGTGTAATTCCCCATTTATTTTGGGTCCATTGGACCCATTGGGGCTTTTTTTGCGGAATTACCGTGGCAGAATTACCGCTGCAGTAATTCTGCCGATATTTCGGGGTTGAGTGGGAAGATTTACCTCCAGGAAGATCCTGGTGGTAGATATTCACACTCAACTGAAAACCCAACCTCATAATTTGGCGTAGTGGTAAAAGTTACTGGCAATTTTACCACTTACTGCCTAACTCGTAATGAGGCTGATTATTTCACAAATGAAAAGGCCGAAACAGCACTGACATCAATTTGCATACCGTTCGATACTTTGCTTACTTACACAATGAATATGTTCTCCATTTGTTGTTGACCAGATCTCACAAACTAAGCATATACAAATCTACATAATCTCTTCATGTGAAGGAAAAATTATCAATTGTCAACAGTTTTTTTTCTCAGGTAAAACAGAAACGCTTGGATTTTATTAAATAAATCACACATGCCGGCGTAGCGTTTCCTGAGATCTAGTTAATTGCAGGGTCCAGTAAATGTAATGGGCATTCGCCCACTTGAAGAGGTGACCACCATGCTGGAACCCTGGTCTATATGCATTCAGAGTCAACCAGGAACTGCATTAGGCTGATAACCACTGCCTCTACAGATTGGTTAGTGCATTTCAAATCATAGATTGTTAATAGACTCTTATGTCATGCATACTTCACAGCAGCCCTCTGGTAAAACCGTACAGATGCATGTGCTTGAAGCGCTCGATTTCTTCAAATCATGGTCTCGACTTTTATCTGCTGTGAGATGAAAAACCGAACCTGACTTGTTGGGAGTTGGAACTGTGATTGGGAACCTCTGATTATATATGCCGTATTATCAGGGGCAAAACCCTCCCTCTCTTTTTCATGTCCAAACCTTCACCGTAACATGCTAGAGAGGAGAGAGGTATTTTGGTGGTCAGTGCTGCCGTTCTGTTCATAAGGATTTTTGAAACATTTCAGTCATAATAGCAACTGTCTGCAAATAAGAAAAAATCAACATCAGACACTAGGTTCTCTACTCCATTACATGAAATATATCATAATAATCTACTTCTGAGTATTGGGTGGTTGGTAAATGAAGCCTCACATATGAATAGACACATTTTGTTGGGAAGTAGTTCCCTTCACACACTGCATATTTAGACGTGTATATAGTAGCAGCAGACCCTATACTGCTGAATACAGAGCACGGTGCACTAAGGCCAATCACTAGGTACACTAAAAGAATCCAACTCCTAACCAAGTAGGCTGCACAACCACAACCTGGAAATGCTTTGAAATGCAGTTTAAAATGGTTTGCGTATTTGTACAGTTCATTCTCATTATGCATCCCACACAAGGAGATTTCATGTGTTCAAAAAATGACTACATGCGTACAGCACAAAATAATGGCTCACTTGCGGCATTAACATAACTCATATAGTTATTTGGATAGAACTCAAGTTGTTCTGTCACCGGTACAAAGTTGGAATGTCTTTAATGTATAGCTTAAAATGTGAACAATTAATATGCGAAGTGGGTTTTTGAAAGCCTGGTGCAGTCGGCCAGAGTAAATCAGGATTTAATGCAACCCTCTGTGGGACTCACAAGAAAAGGAGAGGGTGCAGCGTATGTCTCTGTATTTTTATAATAATTCCCTGGTGTCTAAACAAAGAATGAAAAATGAAAAAAACAATGGGCTCATTTCAAATTAATGACCTTGAATGATAGCAACACAAACATTTCAAATTCATGAACTTGTATGATAGCAACACAAACACTGCATTTAAAAGGCATTTTGTAATTTTGTTAAATTCTTCTCAGGCATGCCTGTAAAGAGTCTGACACCTGGTTGTTTTACGCGATTGTTTCTATGCCCTTTTCCAAAATGAATACCACATGAACTGTGTGCTAAAAGGTACATGCTATTTATATTCGCATTCCCACTACCAATGTTTTTCTTGCTCAGTTTTTATTTGTTACACGCTTGCTGGATAAAATAAAGAATGTAACTCACGTAGAATGTCTTCATCGTCTTAGAACGAATATGAAGATTTGGAACACCCTCAGCTCTATGCGGGGCTTTGAACAGTAAACTATGTTGGTATTTCCTCAACAGGGCAAGTTGCTTGTTCATGGTTTTAAAGTATGCAAAGCCGCAGCTAATTCTGCTAGTTCCGATAGCAGCATCTGTTGATTTTTTTCAAAGTAAATAAACGCATTTTTTATGATACATTGAATCAATAGACTTTATGCCGGCTTAACATGCTTTTTCTGTAAATAAAACACACAAAAGTGCCGGGAAGATATGGGTGATTATCTTGGTTTGTAACAGTCCCTGACTACAGACTTCCGGAACCCACGTCTCTCATTTGGGACAAGGACCTTCCCTGAAGAGAACAGACCCCCACATCATGCAATAGTTTGGACACGTTTCTCACTATTTGGGTATGCCTGCTACTGAAAGGGCATCCTCACCCCTACTTATTTAAAATATTTAAGTTATTTATATGTTCACCATAGTTGTAGCCGAACATCAACTCACAGTTTAAGACACATACACTTTGGGGGTCATTACGATCCTGGCGTTAAGGGGTTAACGGCACCGTAAAAGGCTGCGGCGCCGTTAACCCCGTAGCGCCTAATTATGAGGTGCCTTTGCGGGACCCGACCTTTAGAGGTAAGTACGGTACCGCAATTTGCGGTACCGTACTTACCGCCTTCCCCATTCCCATTATGCCCTATGGGGCGAAAATGGGAATGTGGAAGGGCCATGGTGAAATGGGGAAGTACCGCCCCGCCAAACTTGGAATGGGGTAGTACTTCCCCATTTCACCATGGCGGACTCGTCACAATAACGGCACCAACCATGGTGCTAATAGCGCCAATATATATATTTTCGACAGCTTAATGCTGGGACATGTCCACCCCATAACTGCTAAACATAAAGACGCAACTAGGTTTTAAAAAACAACAGATTTTTATTAACCTTTAAATCATCCATTTCGATTCACATTTTAATTTAATATTACTTCACAGGCTGTCAAATGTTGTACATGATCAGTAGGGCTACAGATTCCGTAGTACGCACAATTACATCATAGACAAATTTCCTTCTACCGCATCGATGACCAAACACGTCGACATTCCAGTAGACGTAAATGTTTATTTCCTGCAAATAACATCAAACATCTACAGTCTAAATCTTTGAAGGTCAGTTTGTGGCGGGTGATAAACTTTGCACTATAAAGAATGAGATAAACATTATCCCTTCCCACTCATAAACCTGCTTTTTCAGCGATGCTTCTAACCCTCATCGGACACCTCTGTGTAATCTGCTTCATTTTCAAAAGGGGGTTATTCGCAAATTCTATAGTCCACAATGTTTTAGACACGCATTGCTCAGTCCCTTTCCCAACCCTTAGTTGTGTTAGCAGCTGTATTAGGCGCATCATTTTTATAAGGCATTTAGGACTCAACACGTGACATATTTTACAGAGCGAATTATACGCATAAGATTTTTACAAACAATTGTGAGCATCCTTTTGGGGATCATCAATTTTATGCCCAAAGCACCATCTGTTAAAGTGGTGTTTTAAACATGCACCCGCCACGATGGCTGTAGAGCCCTGAATATCCAAGATATCAATGGAGGTCCCAGCCGAAGCGTCCATATCGTCTTTTATTTTTTTGGGAGAAGATTATATTAATTTCCACCAACAACATATAACTTACACTCCCGACATTTACAGTTACATGTGTATCACAGTATGCATTACATGTTAATCTCTAATGTCATCCCCTCTCCCTCCCCCATAAACGCAAGCACTCCCCCCTGTACCTCTGGTTTCTGTAGCTCAAGCTCAGTCCTCCTCATGATTCTCGAGCAGGTCCTCTTCACTGAGGTCACTTCGGTGCACCCATGCAGCGAGGCTATCATTTGTCTCCATTCCATCAGTGGTGCCACTTCACCCTCCCCTTTGCTAGCCGCCTTGTACCATACCATTGTCTCTGCGTCTGTCCATTTAAGGAGGTCCTCCCAACACCTCTCCACTCTAGATCTATGGGCGGCTTTCCAGCTCATGGCGATTCTCCTCTTGCCCAGGATGTATGCTAGCTCTTTGAGTTTACATACATGTTTCAATTTACGTGGCCTGGTAAATCCCCCTAGCATGGATGCCCATATGGATTCTGTGTCTAATGTAATCCCCTTCTTGGACAGCTTGAGTTTAACTTCCCCCCAAAACTTCCAGACCTCCGGGCATGCCCAGAACATGTGGATCATCCCAGCTTTCTCCTCTCCACACTTAGGGCATTTTTGTACCTCTGTATTTCCGAATTTCACTATCATATGGGGGGTCATTTGTGCTCTGTGAGTGACGTATAGTTGGATTTGTTGTAACCTGACATTTCTAGACACCTTCTTGTGGTATCTCTGGACCCGCTCCCATTGCCCCTCTTGCATGGCTTCTCCTGCCTCCTCCTCCCAGTCCCGCCTTAGTTCGAGCAGTTCTCTTCCCACTCTTGACATAACTAGTTCATATATCCTGGATATTTCATGCCCCCCCTCTGAGATGTCATACATTGTTTCGATAGCCGTATCCGGTAGCTCCGACAGCACAATTTCAGACCATGTTTCTTTCACTTTTTTGACTATTCTGTTATATGTGAAGGGCTGACCTAGCTGTACCCCGGTTCCGTCTACTATTGTTTGGAAATCTATGGCCTCCCATTCCTGCCAGATGTCCCCCAGAGTGGCTAGGCCCACTGGCTCCCAATATTTCTGGATCATTCTCCTGAGTTGGATGTCTTCTCCGCATAGCGCCATGAGTGATGCCTGCGGGGAGCACGGGGGCGGGCCACCCATGGACCGGCACGCTTTGTGCCAGACCTCCCAGCCCAGTGTCAGCAATCTAGTTTTCCCCTCAACTCAGATTTGGGTAGCCATATTAGTTCTCGTAGAAAATAAAGGGTGCTCTCCTCCTTCAGCAGTCTGGATTCTGCCGTCTCGTCTTCCGCCAGCCACCTGGCAACATATTGTAGTTGCGCCGCTAAGTGTTATATCTCGAAGTTTGGTAACTTGATCCCCCCCTATCATATGCATTCTGAAGTTTCCACAGGGCCACTCTGTTTCTTGTGTTATGCCTCAGGAAGCCCCTGCACAGGCTGTGCAGTTTAGTAAAGAAGTGCCTAGGCACCATGTATGGGATGTTTGTAAAGAAATGCAATAGCCTGGGCAGGACCACCATCTTCAGCAGGGCTGCCCTCCCTACCATAGCCAGGGGTAGTTTGGCCCAGAATTCCATGCTATTTTTAACTCCTTCCACGGCTTTCTCTGTGTCATGTGTGTGCTCAGCCGCTGCTGTATGATAGATGTTATTCCCCAGGCATCTTAACATTTCAGTCTGCCAAGCTATCTGCAGAGTGGGCAGTCCCGTCTGAGGAATGCCTTTGTATCTGCCCAAGGGAAACAAGGTAGATTTATTGGGGTTGACCATTATGCCGGAGAAGGCCGCGTAGCGTTCCATCACTTCTAAGATGTATTGCAGGTTCTCCTCCAGGTAACGCAGGTATATAAGCATATCATCTGCATATGGCGACAGAAGGTGCGGTCCCCCTTTGGTGCGCACCCCTATCTCGCCATACTGTTGTCTGAGGTAGATAGCCAGGGGTTCGAGTGCTAGTATATACAGCATTGGTGACCATGGACAGCCCTGCCTCGTACCTCTACTTAATTGCCAACTCTCTGATATGATCTTCCCTGTTCTTACTCTGGCTGTGGGGGAGCTATAAAGCATCTTCACCCACCGCAAATACCCAGGTCCCATCCCGAATCCCTTTAAAGCCGCCATCAACCATGGCCATCGGACCGAGTCAAATGCCTTGACTGCATCCAATGAGATTGCTGCTATTTCGTCTGGGTCCCCCTCAGTCTGCTCTATAATATGATGGAGCCTCCTATGGTTGTCCGATATGTTCCTACCCGGGACGTATCCTGTTTGGTCTGGGTGTAGTAAGGATCTTACTGTCTTGGTTCAGCATGGACAGTGGTCTATACGACCCGCAGATAGCGCTGGGCTTGCCTGGCTTAAGGAGGGGGATGATCATCGCTTCTCTCAGGGACTCTGGGAGTCTTCCAATCTCATATGCCTAATTCAGCATGGCAAGAAGCGGGGGAAGGATCGCTTGTCTGTACGTTTTATAAAACCGCTGGGGAGCCCGTCCATGCCTGGGGCTTTGCACATGGGTAAGTGCGTCACCACTGCCTCTAATTCCTCCAGCGTAACTGGGGCTTCTAAGATCTCTCTGTCCTCTGTGCTTAGTTGGGGCAATCCTATATCTTCTAGGACCTCTTAAGTTTCGCTTCCCATGTCCACCCTCAGCCCCGTCTGCATAGAGGTGTTTGTAAAATTCGAGGAATATCTCATTCACCGTTTCCTGGGTATTGCATACCTGTCCCGCCTCTCCCGCTATCTCCCTAATTGCAGGCCTATGTTCCTCGTTTTTATATAGCCATGCTAACAGCCTCCCTGGTTTGTCTCCACCGGCATGTTGCTGTTCAATGTATTTCTTATAATTCAGGTTACTGAGCCTATCCCACAGTTCTCCGCCCACCAATTGCAGCTGGCACGCCCCTTCCGCTTGTTCCTGCAAGGTCCCCTCTTTCTCCATTATTATTTCCAATCTCTTTTCTATATCCTGCAACTCCCGCTCTATATCTCTTTGGAGCCCTTTTGATTTGGAGATGGCCGCCCCCCTGATCACCACCTTGAAGGCCTCCCATAGGGTCCCTTCCGATTCCACGCTCCCAGTGTTAAGTTCAAAATAGCTAATTATCTCCTCCCGAAGGTCCTCACGGAATGAAGTGTCTTTCAGGGCCTCAGCCCTGAGCCTCCATGTGGGGTCTCTGGCTCTTGGGGGCTGATGCCTCCACTCCAGGATCATGGGGGAGTGGTCCGACAGTATTCTGGCTTTGTATTCTACACCCACCACCTCCCTAGTTATTCCGGGGGTGGTGAACATATAATCCAACCTCGTATATAGATTATGTGGGGCCGTGTAATGTGGGTAATGTCTCGCTGTCGGGTGCTGCTGCCTCCACGTGGCTTCCAGCCCGAAATCCCTCAGGAGGGCCCGCAGGGCTCTCGCTGCACGTGTGGGTTTGTCAAATTTCGTGTCAGATCTATCTAGTTTAGGGTCCAACATACAGTTAAAATCCCCCCCCCCAAATGACCAGCTCACTCACAAGTGGGCTAATCTTCCCATATAGTGTCTTGTAATACGTGACAGTATCCTGATTCGAGGCATATGTATTTATGATGCTTATTTCCCTGTTTTCCAAGAGTCCCCGAAGCGCCGCCATCCTCCCATCTGGCTCCACCACTGTCTGTAGTATCTGAAGAGGAACCTGAGAACCTGAGGTGCAACCCATATTATCACCCCCCTGGCATATGCTGAGTAGGTGGCACCCACAGTAGTGCCCTTCCACTTTTTTTTAATTACCTCCTGTTTCTCCCTCGTGAGGTGAGTCTCTTGCAGCAGGGCTATATCTATTTTTTGCCTCCTCAGATACATCATCACTTTATTTCTCTTCAGATATGTATTGAGCCCCCTGGCGTTCCAGGGTATCATTCTAAGGTCACCCATCCCCTTTCCGGTCTCTCCTCTTTTCCCTCCCTCCCGTGTTCCCCGCTCGAGAATTCTCCTCTTGGATTGCACGCAGAGGCGCGCGGGTACGTGCTCGTTCCCTAACCACTATCACTACAAACTCCCCATCCTCCCCCCTCCCATCCCAACCCCAACAATTGCCCAGCTCCATCCCTGGATCTCAGACGATCCCTCATTTGGTCCCGTCCAGCTACACCGGTACCGGGCTCCCAGCAGGAGGTTATGGCACTACTGGTAACCAAACTAACCTATCTAATGGGGTCTAAGGTCGGGTGCTCTTCTACTCCCTGTCATGCGTCATCATACTCTGCCTTTCCATTATCTAGCATGACTATAATCAAGTCCCATTGATGCATCTTTATACAGCACCTTGCTCACCGAGTCGCTGCGTCATTTCTCCGCACGGCTTCCTTTCTGGTCTTCCCTTCCTTCCGGACAATTTTGCGCATCCAGCCAATCTACGCCTCCTCTGAGGTGTCAAAAAACTGTTACGCTCACACGGCTCCCACAGGGGCGTCGATCGGACCCGGACAGCTGCGGTCTCCACCCACGTGATGCGTAGTGCAGCGATGACTGACTGGATCTGCCCTCCTATTCTTGTCTGCTTAACCCGTAGAAATATTCTCCTGCAAGTGGAGAGATGGATTTAGCCACTTGTGGATTCAAGTGATGGCACCCCCACAGTCCTCCCCAACTAATCACCTCCGAAATGCCCTCACAGCAATCTCACCTTATATTCTTGAAAGATGAGCTCTCCATCCTGCATGGATTTGCAGGGGCGCGTCCATTCCAGTTACTTCACTGGTTTGAAGGCTTGGGAGAGTTCTGGAGAGTATTGACTCTGAGGTTCCTGGTGAGGACCAGTAAGTATTAAGTTCATCGAGTTCAATATGTCCGATGTTCACTCTTGTTCCCCCCTTCCTTTCTTGTCTTGCAGCTGGCTCGTGAAAAGATGCTCTTGTGGCAGCTGGTGGCGCTCAGGTAAGAGTCTGTATTACCCGGCGCTGTCCGGTAAATGTTGCACGAGGAAAACGTGTTGTTTTGTCTCTCTTTACAGATGTGGCACGTGAAAATATGGAGAGTCACAAAAGGATGCCTCCGGTGGAAAATTAGGTAAGTCTATGGTGGTAAGAATTATATTTGTTGGTTCCCTCGGCTCACCTTGTGGTTTTCTTTTGTCTCCTAGGTGCCGAAGTTTGGCGAAGAAATGATGGAGGCAGCGCCGACCCGAAGGATGCTGTGAAGACTGGTGAGTATGGCGCGGCGCTGCAGCTGGAGGTGCGGCGCATGCAGAAATGATGTTCTTTACAGGTCCGGAGACAAGATGGATCCAGAATCAGGTGTGGAATAGAAATACGTTTGTTTTATAAACTTGTCCCTTTCTTTCCTCTTTGTTTTAGGAGCTCCGGATTCGAGGTGGGCGTGGCAGAAGACTGGATGCAGGCTGCAGGCACGGTGAGTGTTACGCTGCTGGATGCAGAATAGCGCGAAGCGTGTGTTTCTGGTCGGGTGTGGTTTAAATAGCTTCAAAAGTAGTCCCAGGTAAGAAGTCCCTAGAACCACACCCGGGTAAAAAATAGTCCCTGTAGAAAAATAGTCCCTTTCAGGCTTCATGTTGGATTGGAGTCATTTGCAGCATGGTCTGCCTGAGGTAAGTAATGACTATGAGCCTGGCGCCTTAGGCGCCAGGACTGATTCCTACTATGAGCCTGGCGCCTAAGGTGCCAGGACTGAACCCAGATAGTCCCTAGCCGGGGTTGCTGAGGTTTTATTAAATGTCTAGATGCCTGCTCCCGGGGCTGATGGGCTTGGTCCGGATGCCTGGGGGTAGGCATCATGACAGCACTCCCCCCCCAAGGCCCCTCCTAAAGTTGTTCTTCCCCTGGGCCCTGGTTTGTCTGGGAAGTTTCGATGGAATCTTTTCACCAACCGAGGTGCATTGACGTGGTCACTAGGTTCCCATGACTTTTCTTGTGGTCCGTAGCCCTTCCAATCGATTAAATAAATACGTTTTGATTTAACCATCTTGGAGTCCAGGATATTTTTTACCTCGAATTCAGGTTCTCCATCTATCAAGATGGGGTCGGGTGGTTTGGTTAATCTTGTTCCTGGTTGGACTGGTTTTAAAAGTGAAACATGAAAGACAGGATGAATGCGCATATTAGAGGGTAATTCCAATTTGACGGCTACCGGGTTCATAATGGCCTTAATAGTGTAAGGTCCCAAATATCTAGGGTTAAAAGTCTGAGTTCCCTTCAGAGGTATATGCTTTGTAGCCAGCCAAACTTGATCCCCAATCTGTTATTGTGGAGTTTCATTTCTATGTTGATCAGCATTTTTCTCTTTTGCTTGTTTCAAATGTTCTGTTGCCTCTTTAAAGGCTTGTGTAATAGTAGAATGCAAATGACTAACTGCAGGCATTTCTAAATGCTGAGGGGAATCTAGTTCTGAGGTTCGAGGGTGATGTCCATATATGGTATAAAAGGGGCTTTGTCCGGTTCCTGAATGTACAGAGTTATTGTATGCATACTCGGAAATCCATAAAATATATTTCCAATTACTTTCGGTCTGGTGTAGCATGCAACATAGGTACTGTTCAAGGGTCTGGTTGGTCCTCTCCATCTGACCATCGGTCTGGGGATGGTGACTGGTTGATAACCTCACGTCGATTTGCGCCAGTTGACAACATTTCTTCCAAACATGTTAAATGAATTGACTACCTCGGTCAGAGACCAATACGGAAGGAAATCCGTGTATTCGAACAATGTTTTCGAGGAACTCCTTGGCCAGAATTGAAGCAGAAGGTAATCCCGTTAGAGGAATAAAGTGGGCCATCTTGGAAAAAAGATCCACAATAACTAGAATGGTGTTAAATCCATTACATGGAGGTAGAGCTGTAATAAATAAGTCTAACGATAAGGTGTGCTATAGTGTAGGTGGAATATCCAAAGGTTGTAAGAGGCCAGCTGGTTTTTTCTTCTGACTTTTGTTTTGGGCGCAAATGCCACAAGACATTACAAATGACTTTACGTCTTTTCGCCAGGTGGGCCACCATAATTGTCTCTTAATTTTAGCTTCAGTTTTTGCGATACCTGGGTGTTCTTCCATCAGGGTGTCATGATAATTGGAGATGACTAGTTCTTGTAGTTCCTTGTGTGGTAGAAATAGTCGCCCTTGATAATAAGGTAGGTCATTGATGACTGAGTAGTCCGGGCCTTTCTTCACCCAGTCCTGCAGGGCTGTTGGATCGAAGAGTTGGTGGATCTTTACTTGAATATCCTCTAGTGTCTGTAGAGTGGTTATGCCAAGAATTCTTTGTTCTGAAATTATAGGCACCAGTTCCGGGTTCGCATATGCTTCTTCCATCCCTATTCGGGATAAGGCATCTGCCTTGCCATTTTTACAACCTGGTCGATAAGTGATCACAAAATCGAACTCGGCAAAGAACAATGCCCATCGAAGTTGACGCGATGATTGGGCCTCGGCTGTTTTTAAATACTGCAAGTTCCGGTGATCGGTGATTACTGTAATGGTATGCCTGGCACCGAGAAGATAATGCCGCCAAGCCTTGAAGGCGGATTAGATGGCTATTAATTCTTTATCCGTAACCGCATAGTTTAACTCGGGTGCCGAGAATTTTCTGGACCAAAATGCTACTGGGTGAAGTTGACCGGTTTCAGGATCCTTCTGGGACAGGACAGCTCCCATGGCTAAACTGGATGCATCAGTTTCAACTATGTATGGACATTTCGGGGCGTGGATGCTTTAAGACAGGTGTACACGTGAATTTCGCTTTCAGCTCTTGGAAGGCCTTTTCAGCTTCTTCGGTCCACAAGAAGCGTTTGTTTTTTCGCAAACGTGCTGTGATAGGGTGTACAACATGTGAGAAATCCGGAATGAATCTGCCTTAGAAATTAGCAAATTCGACCATGCTTTGTACCCCTTTAGCTGAACTGGGT
The DNA here is from genome assembly GCF_040938575.1 of Ambystoma mexicanum. Lineage (NCBI taxonomy): Eukaryota > Metazoa > Chordata > Amphibia > Caudata > Ambystomatidae > Ambystoma > Ambystoma mexicanum. The sequence goes on along the minus strand of NC_090926.1, from coordinate 915,234,503 downwards.
GATGGCCACTTGAGGATTGCGTCCACCTTTCGAGAGTCCATTCGGACTCCTTTTGGAGTGAGGATAAATCCAAGGAATTCAACTTCCATAGCATGAAAAACGCATTTTTCCAATTTTGCATATAACTTGTGCTGGCGTAGTTTCTCAAGGACTGCACGAACGTGCTTCACATGGTCTGATTCTGAAGAGGAGTACACTAGAATATCATCTATGTATACAACAACACAGACGTCAATGAGTTCACGAAGGACATCGTTCATAAAATACTGGAAGGCTGTTGGTGCATTGCACAACCCGAAGGGCATCACCTGGTATTCGAATAACCCGTACTTAGTGCGAAAAGCAGTCTTCCATTCGTCGCCTTTCTTTACACGTACCAGATGATATGCCCCTCGGAGATCTAATTTAGTGTAGATGCAAGCGTCCTTTACTTGGTCTAGTAATTCGGGGATCAGAGGCAATGGGTATCGGTTCTTAACCGTGATCTGATTTAATGCGCGGTAGTCTATGCACATTCTGAGGTCACCTTCCTTTTTTAGGTACAAAGAACAAAGCTGAAGATGCAGGGGACTTGGATGGCCGAATGAAGCCATTAGCAAGGTATTGGTCCAAGTATTGTCGTAGGTGAAGGTTTTCGGGTTCCATAAGGGGAATAGATCCTACTACACGGAGGTTGTGCACCGGGTATGAGATCGATTTGACAATCGTATCATCTGTGAGGTGGTAGGGTGTTCGCCTGTTCCTTTTGGAAAACATCCTGCAATTCTTGATATTCCTGAGGTAACTGCACGACTGGAGAAGCGACTGTGGCCAGGCCTTGGTTCAAGGGTTTTTTTGGGTAACAAGTATGTGCACAATCCGGGAAGGTTATTCTCTTCTCTCGCCAATCAATACAAGGATTATGTGTTTCCAACCAAGGTATCCCCAGTATTATTTGGAACTGCGGCGCTTTGATTAAATCAAACACAATAGTCTCTTGATGCCCATCCTGACCCAATAGTGTCATCTCTGCGGTGGAATGAGTTACAGGCCCTGAGGCAATTTCAGTTCCATCGACTGTGGTGATGACATCCGAAATGGTCTTTTTGCAGAGAGATAGATTCATCCTAGAAGCCAACTCTTGGTCCACATAGTTTCCTATGGCCCCGCTATCAATGGCTGCCTTGGATCTATAAGGACCATTGGTATGATGAAGTACGAGGTCTGAGTATCTTTCTTCAAGCTCGGCAAGCGGACCTCTACGCTTGTCGGGCGTGGTCGCTTCCCGAATCAGGCTCTGTTTGATTTTTATAAGCAACTCTGACTACTTTTTTAGATGTTTTTATAGGGCAATCCTGTAGAAAATGTCCTGTGGCCCCACAGTACAGACACAATTGCATCTGCCGTCTTCTTTCTCTTTCCTTTTGAGTTAAGTGTCCCTTGACCCCCCCGATCTGCATCGGTTCTGATACATCTGTTCCTTTCAGGGTAACATTGGGTTTAACCAATACCCGATTCTCGAACTTAGCTCGATCAGCCTTTCTATTCTGAAGTCGGTGGTCTAACTGGACCAATAAGTCTATATATTCTGCACAATCCTGAGGTGGGTTCACAACTTGGGCCAAAACGTCTTTGAGTTCACCCCGAAGTCCACAATGAAATAATGTAATTCGTTTTACCTCTGGCCATCCGGTTTCCACCACTAACCTATTGAAAGTGACGATATAGGTTAGTAGATCCTGGTTACCTTGTCGTAATGATAAAAGTTTGTTATCCAGGGCCTGTCCCTGCGAATGTCTGGCAAATAGTCTTTCCATGCTCAATTGAAAACCTTGAAAATCCAGAAGAAGAGGGTCATCCTGGTTAACTAATGGAATTGACCAATCTGCTGCGCTGCCACTAAAATATGATAGTACAAAGGCTACTTTGGTTTGGTCGTTCGGAAAAGCTCCAGATCTGCATAAAAAGTGCAAGCGGCATTGGTTCATAAACACGGCGAACATTTTTGGGTCACCAGCAAAACGTTCGGGTGGAGCTAAAGGAATGCTCCCTGGTAGAACCACTTGCACAGGATTGCTTGATGAAACAGGAGTTGGATTCCCCCCGAGTCCAGGTAATGGTGTTTGCCCAGCTTGGTTTTGCAGTAATTGTCTAGCAAGATCATCAGTGCGCTCCTTTGACACAATCAGTTCTCTCCTGAGGGCATTAGTCTCTTGGCGCGCGGAGTGCACTTCTGCCCTAAGTTCCCCTAACAATAGGGCTAGTTGATCGGTTTCTGAGGTTTCCATAACACCCGGGTGGGGATTTGTAGATAGGCTTCGCATTCTGTTACGCTCACCTGGCTCCCACAGGGGCGTCGGTTGGACCCGGACAGCTGCGGTCTCCACCCACGTGATGCCTAGTGCAGCGATGACTGACTGGATCTGCCCTCCTAATCTTGTCTGCTTAACCCATATAAATATTCTCCTGCAAGTGGAGAGATGGATTTAGCCACTTATAGATTCAAGTGATGGCACCCCCACAGTCCTCCCCAACTAATCACCTCCGAAATGCCCTCACAGCAATCTCACCTTATATTCTTCCTACTCTGAGCCTGGCGCCTAAGGCACCAGGACTGAACCCAGATAGCCCCTAGCCGGGGCTGCTGAGGTTTTATTAAATGTCTAGATGCCTGCTGCCGGGGCTGATGGGCTTGGTCCGGATGCCTGGGGGTAGGCATCATGGCAAAAACAAATTTCTGTTCTTGTGAAATATCTTCAGTCTCGCTGGGTATAGCAGCATGTCCCTGTGGCCGGATTCCCGTAGCCTCCTCTTAACTGCACCGAAATTGAGTCTCCTTTGTTATACCTGGAGAGTGTAGTCGGGGTATGCTGTTATTGAGGCGGATGCCCTCTGGATTGTGCCTCCCTTGCAGAAGTATTCCAGTATCTGTTCCCTGTCGCAATAGTTTAAAATTCTAGCAATGATGAGTCTCAGGAGGGCTCCTGGGGGAGGTCTCCTTGTCAGGGCTCTATGTGCCCTCTCCACCGCAAATCCCTGAGACAGTGTGCCCCCTTCGATCTCTTGCAGGAACAGGGATTCAACGTACTCCGTGGGGTTCACCCCTCCTCTCCCTCAGGAAGCCCCACAATGCGTATATTGTTCCTTCGCGCTCTTCCTTCTGCCTCTTCAGCTCTGCTCCCCAGGTTGCCCACCTGCTGTCGCAACGTGTGGATCTCCGAGGTGTGTGAGGCGCAAGCCGCTGTTTAGTTTAGTTTAGTTTCTTTATTTATACCGCGTGCGGGAAACCTGGGGTAACTGGGCGCCGGAGACTTAGATGCAATTACAACATGGCAAGACTTAGATGCAGTTACAACATGTCAGGAATATACAATATACAATAATACAAGACTGTGAAATAACAGCAATAAGTGTGGAAGACCAGGTTATGGAAGACCAGGTTACAGGCTGGTCGACAGGGACATGCGGAGAGGAAGTACATTAGGCAGAGTTTCTGTTGGAAAGCCAAGTTTTAGTTTTGGCTCTAAAAGTCCAAAAGGAGGGTTCTGTTCTGAGGGTTAGCGGCATAGCGTTCCATAGTTTGGCAGCTAGGAACGGGAAGCTGGCGCCGCCGGCTTTTTTTAGGGCAAATTTGGGAACGGAGAGGCAGTGTGAGTATGGCGTTCTGGTTGGTCTAGTTGAGGTGTAGTTGTGGAACTTGTCTGCCAGGTATTTGGGTGCATCATTGGAGCGGCATTTATGGACAATGACGAGGGATCTGAGGGTGATTCTGTCTCGTACTGGAAGCCAGTGAGCATCTTGCCTGATGCTGGAGATGTGGGCGTGTCGTGGCTGTGTTGGCCTCTACTCCTTTCTCCAGTTCTCCTGTGCGGCGGCAATTGCCCTCACGTCTTGTCTGAGGAGGTTCAGGTCTATTTGCACAGCGTCTATTTTGGATTCCAGCACCACCTTCAGTGTGGACATGGCGGCTTCCAGTTTCGATTCCCATGCCGCCTTCAGGTCCGCTATGGCTTCCAGGATCTGCCAGTCGTCCCTCGCCGGTGATGCGTCGAGCTGGGCGCTTCTGTCCTTTCAGGTCAGGCCCATCGCTTCACAACGCCGCTGTGGAAGGTGTCAGGTTGTATTGCTCCCCCTGCCCCCCTTCTCTGTGCCCTAGTTGGTGTCTCTCCCGGTGGTATCACCCGAAGGGGCGACCCTGGAACAGTGCCCTGTGTGGGCTGTATGCGTCCAAGCCTCCCCCTCCTTGTCTGCGGGGGTACACTCCGACCTGTGTAGGCGCAGGTTCTGTATAGCTGGTGGTCTTGCTGGGCAACCAGGGACGCAGCACCACTGGGCTACCCACAGAGCCCAAATTTCTTCTACTTCTGTGGTTTCCTTAGGCAGGTATGGCCTCACGGCTCCGAGATCCAGCAGGGCTCCCCGTGCCGTCCCCTGTGCACCCACAGCCATATTGATAGTGTCTCTTGTATCATCTACCCCGTGGCGGGCCACCAAGGGGTTGCATATTCCTCTGAGGCGTGGAGGGTTGTTCCATCCAATCCGTGTCACTTACTGCTTGCCCCAGCTGATGGAGTGGAGGGGGTGTTCACACTGTGATGCTCGGCCCGCACCAGGGGCCAGGCGATGCCTGCCTCACTTCTCGCAAGGCTCCTCTGGTCCTGCACACCCCGTGAGCAATCGCTACCCCACAAGGGGAGGGGGCTACTCAAGGGCCCTGTGCAACGCCACTGCCGGAGCTCAGGGCCCCGTGCTGTGCTGGCAGTTCCCAGCCCACCCCCAACAGCGTGGGACGCCGGCGCTGCCCTGCGCCCTTCCTCCTCCTTATGGTCTCCAGCGTCTGTCCACACCGGACATGGCAAGGTTCCCAAGTGCTCTGTTCGCTGGCCTGGGGGCCCGTGCAATGGGGTGGCGGTTCTTGGCAATATCGCCTGACCGCACGCCCCCTTTCGGGCTACAAGGGACAGACCGCCTCAGTCCCACCAAACAGAGGCTCCGCCTGACACCGTCACTCCTCTCGTATCAGGGTCATTCTGGGATTAGAAGTGCCCTAGGCGCTGGATCTATGCCGGCCGTGCGCATCTCAGTTTTAGCGCAGTGTTCCTGCCCACGGGTCCGTGGTGTACTGCCACAGGGCGCCTCCGTACTTCACCGCCAGTCTCCACTGCCGAGTCCTTTGTCCACGGGCACAGTGCCATTTTTGGCAGCGCTCCTCGGGTCCGTGCAGAAACTTTCGGCCTCGATTAAATTGTTGTGCAGCATGCGGTTCCCGTTTCGGTTGCGCACATTGTGCGCCGCTCGCCTTCCCCTGCACGATCCTATATTCTGGACCGGTATCTGCCGGATGTAAGACGGATCGTCAGGAGCTCCGGAGTCTACCAGCTTCCTACATGGCCGGCTAGCCACGCCCCACCATATCGTCTTTAATGTTATCGGTCTCCATTAGCGAAACACATTCCTTACACAGGCTATTATCGTGATCCCTCAGGTTTTTAATTTGGTTTGAACAGCAAACACAATAAATAATACAATTTTGCCTCATCACGGGTTGGGCGGAGTGGTAAAAATGCAGCGGTATGTTATTACTACCGCATTTCCGTTCCGCTCCCAATCCCGAGTTTGGGCGGAAAGGTGGGAAATTAACCTCCAGCTTTGAGGTAAATATGGCAACTTTCCACCCATTTTTGGCACATTTACCGCAGTGCAATTTGTGCTGTGGTAAATGCACCAAAATGCCCCATAGAGTCCTACCAACTCTGAATAAAATGGGGATTTACAGTCTTGCCGACACTCGGAATCCAGCACTCATAGCACCAGACCGAATTGCGGTAACGCTATTTGCATTGGGCGGTATCCCGGCAGATTCACCGCTGGGATAGCACCCAACTTGTGATGACTCCCGTTGTCTTTAACTCTATCGGTCTCTATTAGTGAAATACAGTTCTATGTTCATGCAACCCTGGATTTGTTTTCGGGAAGTTTTTTCCTGAAATTTCTTTGCCAAAATACTAATCAAATTTTTTATTTTTTATTTGGGGGCGTTACCCACCCAAATCCCCTTCCCTTTTATTTATTCTCTATCCCCGTACCACTCCTACCCATTATATGCCCTTACCCACCCCCCCATATTTTCCAATGAGTTTTTTCTGCCAAAATGTTTCAGAAAAAAACTCTGCAGAAAGAAAACAGGCAACAAATTAATGTTGTACCTGAAATACAGTCCTTACACAGGCTATTATCATGATCCCATGGGTTTTCAAGTTGGTTTTAACAGCAAACACAGTACATATTGATAGTCTCTGCTACAGCTTGGCTCTCCTCACTACCGCACACGGGCCCCTGTTTTCCTCAAAGACCCATGGGGGGGGCGTCACTCCCTGATGTCATAACTGAATCCTCCTGTACGACCATAGATTCAAAGTCATTGTCTTCAGAGTGCACATCGTCCAAGGATGCTCGCCCTGTCTCTACAAACAGAGGCAGCTCTAGAAACACGTTGTCAACCCAAAACTCCCAGGCTTCGCAGTCTGCCATCAAATCCTGAGCATCTTCCAGGCCATCATAAACCATAAGACAATTCGGGGCATATCTATCGTCGGGATTGCTGGGACCTCTGGGTGTTGTTTTCCCCTCGTCGTAAATATAGCAGTTCATAATTGTCGATTCCTGGGTAGCACGATGGCTAGCCCCTGGGAAGAACGAAGAGCACACATGTTTTCCAGGCCTACCATATAAGCCCCTCCCCCAACAGCATCATAGCATTAAAACCGACCCAGACCTATTTATAGTTTGCCCAATTTATATCAAATTTATACCAAAATGTATATTAAAACTATCAGGGTTCTTATCAAATGTATCTAAAATGTATATCAAAAATGATTGTGGGGTCAATCAAATTGATATAAAAAATTATTGGGGTTCTTATCAAATTTATATAAAATGTATATCAAATTTATATCAAAGAGCAGAGCTAAGGAAAAGAGTCAGGGCTACGACCGGAATTGGGGCAGGTCCATCTGTCAAATTTAACATTGACATAAAAGGCACCCCCTACAACTACTGTCCTTCGCTCCAGATTATGTCTGATTGAATACTTGATTAATGATGGTAACTCTCTATAATGCTCACTATACTCACCAGAGTTAAGTATAATTCTTTAGTATGCTGTTTGCTATAACCTTAATTAAAAAAAATATTGTAAAATAAAAAGCAGAGATGGAGATTCGATTGAGTTAATGGTGCTGCAGTATGGACAGAGTAGCATAGGATAGTGGTTCATGGTTCTTTGCCGCTCGTTATGATAGATGGCCTTAAGCACCAGTGCAGAGGGATGAGAGAGTGGATGAATGAGTCTGAAATGACTCAGTCGTTGGGCACGATGAGTCACAATTCTGTATGTAACCCACAGTTTTCCAGTCTTAGTAAACTGGCTTCCTATGTAGAATACTTGTTTAAACATGTATGTAAAGTGCACCAGACATATGTTCCACCCCTCTGGCGATAAACCCCATGAACTAGAGGCCTCAGGCTAAGCATACTCGCAGTATAATAAGAAACGACACGGGCGACGCCACTGCAGATAAAGCTGGCCCTCTGAGGACACCCCAAGCCCCCTTTGGACCGTCTAACTACCCCCGCTACCCACCCCTAGTATGGAAGGTACGAAATTGTAGGAACAGAACATGGAGACAGTTGTTGTTGTTTACGATAATGTTTAATGTTAAGTTAAAAATGTATTGCAACCATATATGTGCACGGCACTTTTGAATGTTATGTGATTGATATTGCTGAAAATGCCAATAAACAAATTAAAAAAATTAAATAATGTAAAGTGCAGGACAGATAATCAAAGATCAGTGAGATAGCTATTTCTTGTTTTAATTGTGTATGGTTAAAATAAAAACTCTATAAAGAAACTCAGTAGTACCGACACATTATATTTCACATGACCACAATTTGAAAAACATTTTTAAGACAACAACATTTTTTAAAAGACTTCATTAAATTCATCGTAGTCATATATTTAAGTCAGTATAAAAATTCCATGTTACATTTAAAAATAGTTACACATCCAAACTTTCATCAAATAATAAAATTCCGAACTGTAAACAATTACAGAAGGTAGCTACAGCCAGTGGATCAGAGTTTGTTTCACCACTGAGAGTGTCTCCACAAATTTTCCTCTTCAGACCATTTAATCAAAGAAAATATTTTCAAGAGGTAATTCATTCTTAAACAGTTAAGCACTCTGCAATATATTACCAAATGCTTAGTTGCTTCAATACAGTCCTTAACTTTACAGTACTTACAAATTGCATTATCAGCGATGATCAGGCCCCTTCTCAAGTGAACATCCTTTGTGGGCAACAAATTCCAACGAAATCACATATGAATAGAGCGATAATAACGATTTGGAAACAAAATCAAGTAGCATGCAATTAATCCTCTTTTTTATGTTCATAAGCCAGATGCTTTGGTGAGGTATAAGCATGGAAACATTCTATGGGAATTACCCAGTCGGCATCAAACAAAGCCGTCTTTACTTTAATAGGAGTCTTAACCAAGTCCTCGATACCCAAGTTTAGCATATTCAGGATAGTTACACATTTCTCCCTCAGGTGCACAGCCTACATTGCAGACCATACTAAGGGGATATTAGTCATGCACTTATTCAATTCTGATTATAAGGAGTCATCCATTGGAAAGACAATTTTCCTGAACAAAAATAGCAATCTCCATAATACTGTCACCCATAGAGAAGATAAGCCCAACTCAAATCAGATCTCTGCCAATGGAACGCCATTTGGGATGTTTAAAACTCGCCTTCCAAAAAACAGCTTCCAATCGATCGAGCAGTAATAAGATTGCATCATACCATAGTTCAATTCCGTAAACCAGCTTGGGAACCACCTTTTCTTCATAAAAATGAATAGCAAGCTCAATAGAAAAACAACCACATTTTCTATCCATTATTAAAAGCTGATTAGACGGGAATCTTGCCTTCTATGTAAGGGCAAGAGTTATGTTTGATGGTATTGGTTGCGAGGCAATATGAAACCCTAGATACACAACACTCGGGGTACTTTTCATTTTAGTATGTTCAAAAATTCATGAAGTTATGCTGTGTTTTCTGTCCCTAGTCACAGCCAGGATTCTGGTGGTTTAAGCCATATTTATTACAATACCATTGTCCTTGGCATGACATGAAAAGGCAGATAAAGTCTCTCTAGCCCTGTCTTGGTATTGTCCAGAAGCAGAATATGCTATTCATGGAATTTAGTATTTAGTATTTATTTTTTTATAGCGCACCAGGCCACAGGGCAACCGGGCGGGTCACTTAGTTACAGGCATAGAAACAAGACAGTGAGTTATTACATTGGGAGAGAATATACAAAATATTACAAGATATACAAAATATACAGGAGGAATAGAATATATAGGCATTGTATAGGGATAAACAATACACATTAAGCAAATTGTGCAAGTTATAGACGAGATGCAGTATATATACAGATTACAGTAAAAGAAGTACCAGAGGGCTGTTAGCAGAGAATTGTTGCTCATGTGCTAAGGATCACAGTCCAGGTGGGTCTTGAGCAGACAACCAGGTTTTTACTTTTCGCTTGAAGGCCGGGAAGGTAGGTACGGCTCTGAGAGGATCAGGTAGTGAGTTCCAAAGTTTTGAAGTTAGGACAATAAAACTGCGACCACCAGATCTCTGGAGGTTGAAACGTGGAATAGCAAGGCAATTAATTTGAGCACTTCTTAGAGGTCTCGCAGATGTGTGTGGTGTGAATCTGCTGGCTAGGTAGCTAGGGGCTTGGTTGGTGAGGCTTTTGTGAGTGAGTGCAAGTGCTTTAAAAGAGATTCTTTGGGAGACTGAAAGCCATCGAAGACTATGTCTGGTGTCAGAAATATGGAGGTTCCTGGGCAAGTTCAGAGCTGCTCTGATAGCATTGTTCAAATTGATTTGTAACTTTTTAATGTTACATTGGTTGGTGCCCAGGTAGAGGGCATTACAATAGTCAATTTTGGATAGGACCAAGGTACTGGCTAGTGTAGTGCAGTTGGCTGGACATAGGAAGGGACGGAATTCTGTGATAAGCTTGCATGTGTAAGAGGCAGCTGATGATACTGCATTGGTTTGCTTCGCTAGTGAAAGGGTAGAGTCGATGTAGATTCCATGTGTTTTAGTGTCTTTAGCCACTTTAATGGTGTTACAACAATAGTGAAAGATTTAAACAATGCGTCTAGTTTACTGAGACTTTGGTGGGAGCCAAGGATGAGAAGCTCAGTCTTTTTGTCATTTACACACAGTTCTTGTTGGGCCATCCAGGCCTGGATGACTTGATAAATGGCGTTAATGGCGAGAGAGTCGGCTTTGTGGTCGCCTGTGATAGGGATAAGTATCTGGGTGTCATCGGCATAGTTTGTATAAGTGACACCCAGATAATCCAAAATGGCAAAAAGGGGTTTTGTAAATACATTGTAGAGTGTCAGTGACACACATGATCCTTGAGGGACTCCACAAGTGACTGGTGAAGGCTCAGCGGTGGCGGTGGGGGAAAAGACCCTCATGGATCTATTAGCAAGGAGGGAAGTAATCCAGCTGTGGCTTTGTCCGAAAAGTGGGCTGCAATTTTAAGATGGCAGCATAGGATTTGGTGATTTACTAAATCGAAAGCCGCGGAGAGATCTAAGAGAAGTAAGAGAGCCAGTTTACCCTTGTCTTTTAGGTCTTCAATCTGGGTTTTGAGGTCTAAAAGAGCAGTTTCCGTTCCGTATCGTGGAAGGAAGACTGATTGCTTCAGTCCCAGGAGTTTATTAGTTTCCAGATAATCTTGGATCTGTAAGTAAGCAGCATGATCCAGAATTTCTAAGAGGAAAGGGACCGTGGTGATCGGTCTGTAATTAGTGGGTATATTAGCATCCACAGTGGATTTTTTGAGGAGTGGGATAACCCAGGCATTCTCAAGGTTGTCTGGGACAAACCCTGAGCTGAATGAGGAGTTTATGAGTGTGGTGATAAAGGGCGCTAGGTTATGCGAGGCCTCTTTGATAATGGAGGCAGGGCATGAGTCACCTGACAATTTGAAGGTTTAAGGTTATTAATAATGTGTTCAACTTCGATGATGGAAAGGGGGGCAGAGCTGAATGGTTTCACGGATTCAGGTTTGGCGTTAATGTTAACCAGGGGTGTATTATGGTGCAGGCTTTCCTGCAGACTGATTTTTTAATCATTAATTTTAGTTTGGAGGGTGGCGATTTTTACAAGGAGGGCCTTTTGAATGTTCGCACACCAAGTGCTGTCTTTGGGGCAGGTGTCAGGTGGAGTGGCAGGGGATTCAAGTTCCTTTAATATTCTGAATACCTCCTTAGTGTTAGATTGGGCTGTTTCAATACGTTTATTGTATGTCTCTTTTTTAGCCTGGAGTATGGCTTCTTTGTAATTTAGAGTAGCTACGGTAATACAAGGTTTATTAGCTTCCGTTGGATTACTTTTCCAACGAGCTTTGAGGGTCCTTTTTTCCTTGCGTAAGGTTCTGAGCTGTGGCATGAACCATGAATTGAGGTGGGCCCGGGGTTTGGGTTTTCTAAGTTTGGCAGGTGCAATAATACCAAGGGATTTCAGCATTGTCTGATTATAGGTATCTACCAAGACTGTAGGATCAGTGCAGGAGGATGAGAGATCATTAAGAGCAGGGAGGATGAGTGGGAGTAATTTGGCACAGATTATGTTGCGCTTGTTTCTAGTGGTGGTGGCAGGTGCGATATCCATGCTAGTGTGGATGATCCTGGTTGGGATGCTGAAAGTAATTAGGTGGTGGTCTGTCCAGGCACATGGTTGGTTGGATTCGATGATAGTGTTGCAATTTAGGTCAGCTGTCCAATCGAGAATCCTACCCTTAGAATGAGTTGGCGAGGTGACCTGTTGTGTGAAACCAGCGTTGAGTAGCAGGTTGTTTGGATAACAAATTCATGAGGAGAGAGGTATTCTGCGATGTTGTTAAAGTTGTTAAGGATTCCAAAGGGGAGTCACACTCCAGACCAGGACTCTTGATACTGGCAAAGGATGCAGGGCACAATTAAAACACTTTTACTTTATTGGTTACGAATTGAGAAGGCACCCAACCCGTTTCACACCCCCCTTTACAAATACTCCAGGTCACAATGGACCATGAACCAGGCCGGTGTGTAATAACACAATATTTATTTATTTTTAAATTACAATGAAAATCACACAAATTTAATATAAGGTAGCAGTCACCAGTGTGGTGATAATTACACTGTAATTTGTTAGAATACACTTAGTTTGACATTGTTACATAAGATATATAATGCACAATTGAATACAGGCATGTTAACTTTTTTGGAAGGTATTTTCTTATAGCACAACCGTTAATATTTCTCCCTGCACCGCTCCCTCAAACCCCTGTTAACCAAATGTTGTGTGGGTAGAAAGAAAATCACATAGGCAGATTCCATATTTTACACAGATCCTGTCATTCCAACTCCCAAGTTTGTACAATGTTGTTTATTCCTTCTAATAATCTTTTGCAATTCCTAATGGGAACCGTCTCCCCTAAAAATCTACAAATCGGTACACTGAAGCCTATCAATGTGGGACATATTTGCATCTAACTTTCATAACTGTGTCATGTACAATTGTTTCAGAAATGTCATTTTTCTGGCGTTTGCGTCCCCGCCATGCTAGAGAAGTCCACATCGTCTTGTTTTAAAGGCACGAAAATTACATTTAAACTGTTAAAATTTCACATAAAAGTTTTAAGAAGAAAAGTCTTTTGACCCAGGTGGGCCGGCTTTGTCCCCAAAGAGGGGCAGTCTTGAGCCAAATGTCTCTCTCTGGCCCACTTGCCCAGAGGTTGTCATGATGACTTCTTTGATCCTGGCAGTTGCAGAGGAGGAGAGGTGTCACCAGGAACTCACACCTATGTGTCCTGGCACTCCATTGTCTTTTGGTTGCAGAATGCCAATCAGTCTGATGAGATTGTGAAATCCCCCACCTTGGCCCTTTTCATGTGCCCAGGGGGCTGGTCCACTTGGAGGAAGTAATTCTGTTCCCATGAGAGGCAGGGCAACTTTGAAGTGCCTGCCTTGCAAAAACCAGGCTGACAGTAAGTTCTGGAGTCTTCAAACAGCTTTTTAAAAATGATTTGTCTTCTTTTTTCACAAAAGCCAAGTCTTTTTGGGACTAATATCATGCACATTTTAGAGCAACCCCCATTTTCAATCACATTTCTGTGCAACCACAGGGCATCATTTTAACATTTACTTTTAAAAGACATTGGGCCTCATTACAAATCAGGCGGTCCGGAAATAACGGTGGCGGTAAACCCGCCGCCACCGTTGTTTCCGGACTGCCTGATCCCGACTCCTGCATGCGGGAGGTGATGCTCCTGCCAGGTTTGACCTGGCGGGTTTAACACCGCCCGCCTGCAGTTGGACGAGGAAACACCGGCAGCATCACGAGATGCTGCCGGTGTTTCCATGATCCCCATTCCCATTGAGTCCAGTAGGACTCAATGGGAAGGGGGATTAACACTATTCCGCCTCCGTGATTCCCGGGAAACCGGGGTTGTAATGCCCCGGTAATTCCAGGAATCACGGAGGCGGAATGGTAATACGAGTCCGGTGGTAACCAGGTGGTTTTACCGCCTCGTTTACCGCCGGACTCGTAATGAGGCCCATTTTCTTGCTTGGCAAAAGCACCATTTCACACGTGGGTTAATTCTTCTTGGATGTCACTTTTACAGATGCGATGTTTCCTCACATTCATATTCTGAAAATTATTTATAGCCCTAGTCAATTTCTACTACAAAGAAATCTGTCCAACACAAGGGTTCTCTGAAACTGACATCAAACAAAAGTAGAGAGAGAGCTTTTCTGAAGAGCTTGGACAGTGTTAGATTGTTGCAAAGGGAAAACGTTTGCCGTGCGGCTGGAGTGAATTTCTCTGCTATTTTACAGATTTGACTTGACACATCATGCCTTTCGGGGAAGACTGCCCTCCTTTGCTGGTGTATGGCCTGAAGATAGATGGGCATGAATGTGTCTTACTGGAACCACTGTGTCATGTTGAAAAGATGGAAAGGGCATCAGTGCCAAGTTATTTAGTTGGAAGATTTCAGCTGGCAGCATAGCAGCGCTGCACTAGGCCATTTTTGAACTCTTCTTTTTGGTGCACATGAAGAAAAATAACTTGCAGCAATTCTCGGGGTGTTCTATGTTTCATCTCACCTCATATGTGCCTGATAAAGACAGCGACAGCGCAGCATTATTTTGGTGACTGCAGAAGTGCAGTTTGGTGATGTTGGGGAGTTCTGCTTGGCTGGTAAATGTACCTCACAGATTCCCCCCCTGCTTTCCCGAGACTTCTTGTTGAGGGGGAGTAGGGAAAAGTGGGGTTCATCGGGCGGATTACTTCTTCCCCCAGGGAGCGGTACGTCACGATCCTCGCTTCGTCTTTTGTTGGAGTGTGGAGCGTCACCCCTTTCCTTCCTTCCCTTTCCGGGTCCCTAGGGAGGTCCTTATTGGTCTATGAGGGAATGGAATTAGTGATCTAATTGGAGATATATAAAAAAATATATAAAAAACAGGTTTTAGACTCTTGCACTGACAGTTATGCCGGAAGGTTTGAAGAGTGAAACAAAATGTACATTTTAAATTCATGAGGGTACTTGAACAACATCAGCAAACACTTTACTTAACAATACAAAGACAGGAAATGTTTACACCACATTTTCGTGAATGTTTTTCCCAATAACACTGAATAAGATTACTCCATGTTAGATAGATATACCTATGAACCTACCTAGTCCCTTCTGCTTCCTCTTTTTCTTTCTTCACATTATCCAGGTGTCTCCTCTATATGACTTTCCTTGGGCTCCTCTATCAGCTGCAAAGTGTGTCTAGGGTGACAACTCTTTAACTGATTAATGTGGACCCATTTCTCTTCTGACAGCTCTCCTTTGGGGATCCGTATTTTGTAGGTGACAGGTGAAAATGTATCTACAATTTCAAAAGGACCGTGCCAGGAAGGGAGAAATGTCCTCTCCTTAGTCTGGTTCCTTTGAAATTTGTACAAGTAGACCCTGTCTCCTACTTGATATTACTTTTTGGTTGTTTTTAAATCATATTGAGTTTTCATCCCCACTCCTGATTTTTCCAGATTCCACTGAGCGTACGCAAAAGCATGCTGAGGGTGTTTTCTTAGATTCTCAACATATTCATGAGTTTGGAGGCGTTCATCCGTGTCTGCTCTTGTGTTCCATAGAGCAGATGCTAAGGTAGCACCATCCTTCGTCCAGTCTTTCGCTCAAATGGAGACATTTTGGTCGCAGAAGATGGTGTAGATCTGATGGCCATCAGGACAAGCAGTAATTGGATATCCCAACTTGGCCCAGAATCTGCCACAAACCTTTTTAGAATGCTCAGAATGGTTTTATTGAACCTCTCACTCCCCACTAGAAGACCGCCGGTATGCAATGTGAGGTTTCCTTTTTACCTTAAGTATCCCCCACATCTTTGTCATCACTTTGCTGGTGAAGTGACTTCCTCGGTCTGACTCAATCCTTTGGGGTAGGCCGAATCGTGAGAAGATGTGGTTGATCATCAGGGCAGCTGCTGTTTCCACCTTGCAATTTGCGGCCGGAAGACATTCCATCCATTTGGTGAACAAGCATGTTACTGTTAACATGCACTTGTTCCCCCTAGAGGAGTGAATCACGGGCCCGATGAAATCTACTTGTAAATCTGACCAAGGCAGTGTCATCCCCCTCTTCTTGGCTGAAATTGTGCACACAACAGACACCCCTTCCAATAGTGGTCGAGGTCCTGCCCCATGTGTGGCCAGTATCCAACCTTCTGCAAGATTAGAGTAGTATGAAACCCGCGATGACCGGCTGTGGCTGTGTCATCGCCGTGATTTAGCATCAGTCTTCGTAATGAGGTAGGAACCACCCACTGGTCCCATCCAGACACGGATCTCCTTACCAACAAACTGTCTTAGATTCGGAATTTTGGGACGCTCCATCAACACCATGAGGTCCTCCTTCCCAAAGTAATCGGCATACGTCAAAGGAAAGTTCTCAGAGTCCTCAATGTGTTGATAAAAATTTCCCAATAATCGGATCCCCTTTTTGTGCCGTGATTAAATCAGCATCTGGGACAATTCCACTGGGCAACTGAGAGTTCATTGTGAGCATTTGTCTGGGACCTGGTGACAGCAGTGACCTGGATTTCACCTAACAGGGACTCTATCTCAAGGAGATCCCCTGGATGGCTCCAGTTTTGGCAAGCTGATCAGCCCGGTTGTTTCCAGTTTTGTCTGGCCCCTCTAATCTGGAATGACCTTTAATCATTTTCCAATCATCAATATTTTGTATTAGCTTGCCATGTTTAAGTGGTTTGTTATTTGCACACAGCATGCCTCTGGTTTTCCAATTGACCAGGTGCTCCACAAACCCATTCCAGACATAATCTGAATTGGTGATTATGACCAGTTCGTGGAGTTGGTGTTGGAGGGCAGTGAGGATGGCCTGATGAACTGCCATCATCTCTGCCACCTGACTACTGCGGGGACCGATTTTGTACCCAGCGAAGGGTTTCGGGGCACCATTCACCCAGGCATTTCCAACTCCGGTCACCAGTTCCTTTTCCCTGTTGTTATCAACATGGTAGGAGCACCAGTCCACATAAACTGTGGGCATCCCCTCGCACCTGTCTTCTTCAAAGACTTTATGCAGGGAATTCAGGTACGCCTCCATGTTGTCCTGGGTTTTGAGACTTTCGTCCTCGAGACAGTTTTCCCTGGCACAATCATGCAGGTCAGCCAGACCTTTTGCAAGGGAACTCTTCTTCTTTTGGCCATATCTGACCTCCACAGGAAAGCCTTGCATGAACAGAATTCTGGAATTACTCACATTTTCGGCCCGGATTCTGTCGCTTTGGAGGTATTGCAAAGGCTGGTGTGGAGTCTCCACTATGATGTGTTCCCCGTGGATGAACGGGTGGTAATTTTTCAATGGCCACAACACTGCAAGGAGTGCCTTCTCACAATCGTTGAATTTTTCCTCCACAGAGGATAAAGTCTTGCTTGCATAGGCGATGACTTTATTAACCTTGCCATACTTTTGGTATAATACTGCTGTCAAGCATGTATTCGAGAACCCCGTCTCCAAGAAGAACTCTTTGTTTTTGATAGGGTAAGCTAGACAAGGCTTTTGTGAAAGACTTCTTTTGAGTTGTTTTACTGCCTCGGCTTGTTCTGGACCCCACTCCCACTTGACACCCCCTTCAACAGATGGACCAGGGGTCTTGTGACCTCTGCGTAATCCTCAGTGAACTTCCTACTGTAATTAGTCAGTCTCAGGAGGCTTCTTAGCTCACAGAGAGTTGTGGAGTCTTTCAGTTTTAGTAGTGCTTCCACTTTCTTCTCCAGGGGACAGAGACCCTCAGGGGTTATTTCATGTCCCAAGAGGTTGATGGTTGACACGGGTCCTGCACCACTGTGCCTTCTGGAAGGACAGTTTTGCTCCGGCAACCCTCAACTGGGTCAGAACAGAACGAATTTCCGCTATGTGTTCCTCCACATTTGAGCTTTTAATCAAGACATCATCCACATAGGCCACGTTACCCCTTTCACCCAAGTCGGGCATGGCCTTGTGTAGGAAGATGTTGAATTAGTTGCCAGAGTTTATGTATCCAAAGGGAATCCGGGTCCACGTGTACTGCTGCCCCCCGAAGCTAAAGGCCAGCTTGTATTGGTCCTCCCTACTGACGGGCACGGTCCAGTATCCATTTGTCAGGTCAATGGCGGTGTATACCTTTGACCCCTGCATCTGGGCCAGCCCATGGTCAATGTAGGGGTGAGGCCATTGGGACAAGTGGACCCGTTTGTTCAGCTCCATAAGGTCTGCACAAAGTCTTCATTGGCCATTTGGTTTTAAAATCCCCAGCACCGGATTATTAAAAGTGTAGTGGACAGGATGAATTATCCCACAGGGCTCTAGATTTTTGATTATCTCCGTCAGGGACTCCATAGATCCGAGAGGCAAGCGATTCTGCTTCACAAACACAGGAGTCATCCCAGGGTCCGTGGGAATTGTGGTAGTCTGTATCCCGGTGCGATGACAGTCGTACGAGTCCACAGCAAGGATATCTTGGAACTCTAAGAACACCTGTTTCAACTTTTGCTTTTGCTCCTCAGTCTCACAGGCATCAGCGAGGCTGGCCTGCTCTTCAACCATTTGCCTGAAGCCTGGAAAGACTTTGGGTTTCGCGATATCAGTGGCCTCCTCCAGCTGGGTGGAGAGGTCTCTGGTTAAAGTGTTGACCTGGACAGAGGGTTTCAGGTTGGAGAGGCTGTCATTGTCGACCTTGAAGATCACCTCATCCTTCCTGATCTCACAGGTCACCTCTTCCTCCCCGTGAGGGCAGGAAGAGTACACCAAGAAATTCCCCCCTTGCCAGGTGAAGATCCTGTCTGGTGGTATGTCATTGTCACTGTCATTGTCATAGCAGTCATTGGGGATTGGTCCTATCAGTTCATTTCCTAGATCCATGGAAAAATGTCGGTCATCAACCACCATTCCAATAATGGTGCCTGTGCCCAGAGTGATACTCCTAGGTCACTGTTATGCACCAATATTGGAATGGTGTTGTGTTCTACATTAACTAATGGTGTTGGGTCTAACCCCACCCCTGCTGTTGGAGATGGGCATTGAGGTGTACACAGGTGTCAGGATTTGTCAGTTTCTGTCCTCTTTTAATTTTTAAGTCCAGTGGGAATTGTCGTGTCCGTCCTAGGATGCTGTCCTCCTCTCCAATTTGAACTTCAACCACATACGGCAGCAATTGGGCTGACCGAAATGCTTTTTGAGATTCATCAGCCTTGTAATTTATAAGGTCCAAATTAATTGCAAACCGATTGAGAATGTCACTGCCTAAATAGAATGCCGCAGGTACATCTCGCACGACCCAACAATTATGCTCTATGCTTTTGTCAGCTATAGACCTTTTGACCATACACCTGCTAGGCAGGAGATGTTTGGAATTGGGAGTTTCCATGCCCATTTCACACTTATCAATCAATTTAAATGTGGGAATGGTTGGATCTTTTGGGAGTTTTCTAAACATGGCTTCACAGATGGAGCTCTTTCCGTTGTTCAGGCACACTCTGGCGAGAACAGACTCCTTACCCTCATTTAACTGAATAGGGAGGAACAGCTGTTCTTTAGTTTTCTGAATATCAGCTAAACCTTGAGCTGGTTTTTCATCACTTTTGACTATAGAATTTGGATTTTCAGATTGGGAACTGATATAACATTTTAAAGTATTTCCTTCCAGTGTGGAATGCCACTTGAAATGGGAAGGAAGGTTGATTTTCAGGAATGGAGAGGAGTTCCCATCACCAGTCTGTTCTCCTACAGCAAATACTGTAATGTGAGGTGTTTGGTTATTTTAGAAATGAAACTCAATCTGATCAGATTTTTGTTCAACCATATGGCATGTTCCATTCAAACTAACATGGTTGACATTTTGTTTTAATTTTATTGGCCGGTTAGTCTGAGTCCAAAGGACCTTGTTCACACAGTCTATTAGGGGAGACAACCTGCGAAGGATGTCATTCCCTAATAGACAGGGGTTTCCCTCTCGAGTCACGACTATGACCGGGTGTTTCACCTTATGTTGCCCAATTTTAATTTCCAGATCTGCAGTCCCCTCGACAGGAATTTCATTCCTGTTGAAGTTCTGGAGTTGTCCAGGAAGAGGGGTGAGAGGGATCTGGTGTCTCTCCCCCCTTCCTGAATTTAGCTGCTCAATGGCCCTTTTTGACAGAAGAGTGGCTTGGGATCCGGTGTCCACCAGTGCTGAAAATGCACATTGGCCCTGCACTTGGACAGGGGCGTAGAATCTACTGTCTTTCTCCTCCAAAGGGCAAAGGTAATGGGCATTTTGGGCAAGCTGGGTGGTCATTTTCTTTATTTCGGACTCAATACTGTGGTATTTTGGGCAGTTTTCTGTGCCGCAGTCTGGGAATCTGTAACAAAAACATGGCATCCTGAAATATGTGGGATTTTGGAATCCCCTTTTTCCCTTAGCTCTGTGCTGTTGCCCTTTACCTGGTGGCAGTCACCAGAACCAGTTTGTGGAAAGGATCCCTCCATTAATATTTTGTTCTCAGGATGACAATTCTGGGGTTCAGGGATGGGTGATTCTGAATCAGTCCCCACACCCACCCAGTCTTCATTCAGGTCTCTTGGGACCCATTTTTCTTTGGGAGGAATTCCCCCGTCCATGAAGGAGAAGATTTTCTTCCCAGAATCCTCCAAGGATTCTTCCTCCTCAAACTCGAGGACACTGACTTACACCACAAAATGGGTCTTTTTGATTTCTTTATTTCTCCTACCCATCCTCTGTTGCCTGGGTGGCAGATTTTCGGGGGCAAGAGATTTTAGTTCCGGTTCTGTGGTGTCCAGGGGCTTTTCACAAATGAGGACGGAAGCTTCCTCTAGGGCTTTACACCCCCCCTTCCTCTCATGCCTCCTCCTCTGGAACCGGTGGGTTGTCGGGGTTCACTCCCTGTCATTGATCGGGGGTGCCAGACCCTTGGTTTGCAGGGTTCTGAGCCGCCATGTTCATCTGAGGGTTCTGCTGAGCCCTCAACATCCGACTCGGATCCTGAGTGAGGTTCTGGACCTGGCGCTCTAGTCGGGACACCCGCTGCGGCTGGTACGGGGGTGTTTGCTCAAACCTAGGTTGTTCTCGGGAAGGGTAATTGTCCCTTCTCCCGGAGTACCCTGGGTTCTGAGGATTCCCTTGGCAACCCTCCACCCTTGGCCTCCCTTCTCCCCGATTGGGGGTCTGCAGGTTGGGGTTTGAAAGATACAGGGGAAAGAAACTTACCCCAGGATTTGGGGGATTACTGCTCTCCTGAGGGAAGTTAGGAGGGAAGTTTCCTGGGTCAGTACTCACCTGATTGGATCCCCCCCTAGGGTTGGGAGAGTCCATACATACCCCAAGATAGGTCTGTTGCCCTTATATTTGGGACTGATGTAATCAGCAGAGTTAGAGGTCACATTGGTGGGATTACCTACCCAACTACCACCTGCTGCTGATTGATCAGAAGACCTTCTTTGCCTCTGATTTTGCTGGTTTTGGGAAGGTGTGTATTTAAGCCCCCCCATGTCTAGGTATAAAATGGGGGCAACCTTCACCTCCGCCACCTTAGCAGCAGCGGGTTTGTTGGATTATTTTTTTTTGTCTGGTTTTTGTTTTCAGCAGGTTTTTGGACCTCATAGATCTGGGTAGCCTGCTCTACTACCCAGTACAGGGTTGTCATGAAAATCCCTTACCAGCTGGGTCATTAAAAGATTTTAGGAGCGTATGAAAGTAGGTGGTTATGAATTCTCTACTATTCGTGCGCACCCGCCTGGTAGTTTGTGCAAAGGCGCATTTTAGCTCCTGCACAAATTCTCATGGGGCCTGATCCTCTATGCATTGCAGATTGTAGGCTGCTTTACAAGCCTCCTGGGGGTTTCTGTGGGCATAAAAGTGCTTCAAGATGTCCGCCTTATAGGTGGAGCACCTTGAATGGTTCTGGTCGTGCAGCCCCGAAAAGAAGCTGGAGTACTCCGGAGAGAACGTCCATTTGGCATAGTCTATGCAGTTCTGGCTATTTTTGATGTGAAAAGAGTTCATCATTTGTTCATATAGTTCCAGATGCTCCCAGGCAGAATATGTTTCATTTTTGTGATACAGGGCTATAAAATTCCTAATAGCCTTAATCTGCCTAATGGGATCTTTCACCAGAGCTCTATTTTGTTTATAGGCCTTCTTTTGCCACGTTACCTGAGTCTACTTACCCTCTGACTCAGAACTGCTACTGTTTGAGGTACCCTCTTTATCTTCTAGGCGGTTCCTGATTCTTTGAGCTTGTGGTTTGCTCTCAGAATGGTGGGGCCTAGTTTCTTCTCCCCTGTGGTACCTTGGGCTCTCTGGGTCACTCCCCTTGGACTCCCTATTTCGAACAGGAAAGTGGCCTTCTGACTCCTCGCTTCTTCCAGGGTTAGTGGCCGAGCCCCCCCCACTGCACTGTTTGGATGGAAGTTTTTAGAATGCTCTTTTAGGGCCTTATTTCATGCTGTTTTTCTGCAAAGTGAACCAACTAGCTCCTTTGCAAGTGATGCTTCTGTAGGTCTAGCTCCCTGAGTTTCTCCTCATAGGGTCTTCCTGATCACATATTTCGGCTATGACATTTTGGAATCTGTGCAAGGATGCCCGTCCACCAATCTCTGATGGGCAGTAGCATACCTGCTCAATCATGCTAGGCCCATTTAAGTTTTGCGGCCTCATGACTCCCAGTTCTTGTGAACCTGGTGGATATGAAGTCAGCAGTGCCTTGTGCATACAAATTGGTAAATGGGTTTGAGGCCCTTAGTAGAGATGGCATCACACTGTGATCAGGGGTTGCCCTGTCCCTCTCTACTTGCACGGGGTCCCTCAAGTTTGAATTCAGCCTAGCATACTCTTTCTCTAACAGCTCCAGTTTCTCCTTTTCAGCCCCTACTGCCTTCCGGTAGGCAAAGCTATCAGGGATCGGCTTACTTCTATAATCTTTTCTTGAGCTGCTACCTGACTCTGGAGTCCACTGTTCTCCTCACAGAGGGTCTCATTGTCTTTTTGTCTTGCCTGTATGGTCTGGAAATATTGAGACATTTTTGTTGCAGGAGATCCATCTACTGATTTTGCGCATTTTTGGCTTGGGTGTTCTTTTATAGAGCACCTTCGACTCATCTGGTGTGCCCCAATAACTTTTCATATTCTACTTTTAGTTTGTTTAATTACTGGAGGTCTAACTCTCTTTCCTGTTGATCACTTCCTGACATAGGGCATCTTTTTCCTGATGCAGGGCGCCCCTTTGTTCAGCCAGGTCATCCCGCTGTTGTTTGATTGTGCTCAATGTCTGGTGTTCTTGTTTAAATTCTGTCTGGAGGTGGAGTTCTTTACTGATTAATGTACTACTATCCTCTTCCAACTTTTTTTTTGAAAATTGGTTTTATTATTTTTCAAAACTAGGGAATGCAGTTTACATTACAAAAAGTACAGAATAACTCCGCTGCTTTACATCTGCACATACTTAACGACTAACCACAACTTGATCCCTGTCCCCCTCCCCCCACCCAGCAACCCTTGAGGCAACAGCTGATCTAAAGTAAATTTTACCGTCTGGTGACGGAGCCCATAGGCAAAATAATTTTTTTTTTAAAAAAAGTGGCACTTGCATAAGACATTTTGAAATTGACATTAGAGTAGTAGGCAGATCATTGCAGTGACGCTTTAGCTGTATCGTGTTACACACTCAATTTTGTGCAAAGTACTTGGCTCGGAACTCGGACCATTCATTGTCAATGGAAGTGCGATCACCATGAATGGCTGCTGTTAGTTTGTCCATATTGAAGATATTACGGGAGACGTTGATCCACTCAGCTTTAGTTGGTAGACTAGTTCTTTTCCACACAGTTGTGAGGCAGGCCCTCGCAGCAAGCAAGAGCCCATGTGTCATTATGGGCAATTTGATTGTTTGTTCTTCTGTTTCGACCAAACTAAATAGGATCATGAGTGGGTGCTTCTCCCTTTCCTCTCCTTCAAGCTCTTTTATCCAACTGAGCAATTCGTCCCAATATGCCTGGACCGCCCTACATCCCCACCACATATGCCAGTAGTCCACTTTCTGGCCACAGCCCCGCCAACAGAAGGGACTCACATCCTGATACATCCTGGCTAGCCGGAGTGGGTCATACTGCCACCTATACAAATGCTTAATCCCATGCAATTTGTACTGACAAGAGATAGAGGTTTTCGAGGTCCTTCTACAAATCTTGAGCCATGTTTCTGCGGTGAGATGTCTCCCAAGGTCTTTTTCCCATTTGTGTTTCATAATGATGGAGGGGGTTGTGTTGACTCCAACTAGTGCTTCATACATTGCACTGATGAGTCTCTTGGAGCCTATGTATGTGTCTAGAATGTTTTCAAACAGGGTGAGGTCTCTCTGTAGCGCCTCCTTCCAGACCTCCCGGGTCATAACACCTTTTAGTTTTAGGTATTGGAAAACTGATAGCTGACCTATGCCGAGAGCTTCCTCCAGCTCTTGGATAGTGATGAAAGCGTTATTCCTTCGTAATTGGCCTGCCCTTTCCAACCCTACCTCGTACCATGATTCAAAACTGCCTGGATCAGGAATGTCATCCCGAATGCCCGGGGCCCATAGGTGCGCCAGGGGGGAGGGCCATGTTGTGACTCCTTTCATTCCTTTATTTGGTTTCCATATGGTCCATATAGTCCCGAGGATGGGGTGATTTTTAATGCTATTTCGTAATTGGGGCCCAGGTACCCATAGCCATTCCCCCACGATAAAAGGACGGAGATAGTGGTTGTCTAAGCCTATCCATTGAGGGTCTTTTTGCTGTCTGACGTGTGGGATTAGCACTCGCAGTTGTGCAGCCCTATAATACAGCTCTATGTCTGGGAGACCCACCCCACCATCGTCTTTCGGGAGGTGAAGTAAGGCAGCAGGGACCCTGGATTTTTTGTTTTGCCATAGGAAAGTATGTAGGACTTTTTTGGTGGTTACAAAAAAGTCTCTGGGGAGTTGGATGGTGAGCATCTGAAATAGGTATAGTAACTTTGGCAGGATTACCATTTTAATGGTGTTCAGTCGGCCCATCCACGAGATAGTGAACCTTGTCCAGCGTTCAATGTCTTTTTGTATTGTACTCAGTATCGGGGGAATGTTGGCTTCAAATAGGTCACCCAGGTCACGAGTCACATTGATGCCCAAATATCGCAACATAGTGAAACTAACCTCCATCCCTAGGGGTTCGAATCGCTCAATCTCTAAGTCCCTACTTTTGTCTAGCGGGAGGAGGACCAATTTCTCTGTGTTGATTTTCAGGCCTGCCAGTTGGCCGTATTCCCCAATTATTTCCATGGCCGCAGGTATCGAATGCAAGGGGTTCTTTGTATGTAGGAGGATATCGTCAGCATATAGACCTAGTTTGTATTCCTGATCCCCTACTTTAATACCTCCCACCCTTTCGTCAAGTCTAAGCTTCTGTGCCAGCGGTTCAAGAGACAACACAAACAATATAGCAGATAGTGGGCAGCCTTGCCTGGTGCCTCTTTCTAATGGGAACCACCTTGAGTAGCCACCGTTCACCGCTACCGAGGTCTGGGGAGCTGAGTATATTGCCTTAATGGCACAGCGTAGTTTGGGGCCAAGACCTATCCAGACTAGAACCCTTTCCAGGAACTCCCAATCGACTCTGTCGAAGGCCTTTTCGGCATCAAGCGACAGGAGGGTGGGGTCGTCCTTCCTCTCCTGTGCCGCGTTTATCAAGTGTAACGTCTTCCTCATCGTGTCAGCCCCCTGTCTTCCATAACAAAGCCGACCTGATCCGAGTGTATTAATTTTGGTAAGTGCGTTTCTAATCTGGCCGCTATCACTCTCGCATATATCTTAGCATCTATGTTAAGGAGTGATATGGGGCGATATGACCCGCAGTATTTGGGGTCTCTGCCTTTTTTTGGGATGACCGTCAGGAGGCCCTGAGCAAAGGACGGGGGTGCCTGCCCTGTTTCAAAGATGTGGTTGAATAGGGTTACCAGGAAGGGGGTAAGGAACGGAGTGAACTTCTTGTAGAAGCCAGGGGTGAAGCCATCGTCCCCAGGTGCCTTTCCCGACTTAAGACGCTTAATGGCATCAGCCACCTCCTCCCCAGTGACCGGAGTGTCAAGAGCTTCCGCCTCCGGGCGCGTAAGCGCCGGGAGACCTGCCTCTTTGAGATAGGCATCTACACTCCCTGGTGGGGGAGGGGAGTCACAGGTGTATAAATCTTCATAAAAAAAGGCAAATGCCTCCCGTATGCCCTCCGGGGAGGATTCTGTTGTATCCACGAGAGTGCCATCTGTCCTCTCTATCATGTCTACCAATCGTTCTGCCGTTTGCGCATGGAGCCTAGCTGCAAGGAGGGCATCAGCTTTATCCCCTTTTTCGTAGTACTTTTGTTTCAGGTATTGTAAGGTCTGGGTCACCTTGCTAATTTCCAGGGCTTTTAGCTCCTCCCGTAATGCCTTAGCTTCCGCAAGGTGTGCAGCTCTATGTTGAGGAGATGTCTGGGCTAGACTCTCCGCTTCGTCTAATTTCTTTCTGACGTTAGCCTCCAGCAAGGTGCGCTCCCTCTTTTTCCTCGCCCCCTCCATGATTAGGATCCCACGCCAAGTGGCCTTTGCCGCTTCCCATACATTCACTTTCGTGACTTCACCCGTATCATTGGTCGTGAAGAATTGTTTGATCTCATTTTCCAATTCTTCCCTGAAAACCACATCCGACCACAACGTTTCGTTGCACCTCCACTTAGTGTTGCGATGAGCAAGGCCTTCCCAGTCTAGTTCCGCCACAACCATGTCATGGTCAGACCATGCAATGGGATGTATGTCTGCAGTGTGGAGTATTCTCATTAGATCTTCTGAGAGGAACAGATAATCTATTCGTGTGAGCGTGTCATGAGGGATGGATTGAAAGGTAAATCCTTTGTCCATTGGATGTAAGTGACGCCAACTGTCCGAGAGGCCGTACAGGGCAAGTATCGTTTTAATTTCTGCATGTTCCTGATACCGGGGAGGTTGGGAGACATTGTGTGCGGTTTGCCTATCCATGGCACTACTCATCCATGTGTTGAAGTTGCCCCCAAGAATAGTGTGACCTTGCGATTTATTAAACAGCCATTCGGTCATTTTAAGGAGGAATCTTTTTTGGCCTTGGTTGGGTGCATAAATTGCGGCAAGGGTTACGACTGTGTTTTGAATGGATCCTACTATTAACATGTCCCTACCCTCCCTGTAAGTCCAGGAATTTAAGATCTTCATGTGGAGGTTCTTCCGGACCAGGATCCCCACCCCAGCTTTTTTGAGGACACCCGAACTCCAATATGTGTGTCCCACCAGACCACTGGGGATCCCCTTCTCGCTACCCTTCTGATATTTCGTCTCTTGTAAGAACATAATATCAATGTTGGACCTTTTAAATTCCCTCGCTACCAGCAAGCGTTTAGTGGGGGAATTCAAGCCTTTTACATTGAGTGTGCATATGCGTAGCTTGTAATGTCTAGGTGTTGTTGCCATTGCAATGTGTGAGGTAGCCCAATAAGTGTGCCTGCCTCAATGTCTCTGCTCTAAGCGCCTGCCATATGCCTATTCCTACACAAGTAAGTCGGTTCCTATGTGGCCCTATCGGGGCCGCTGAACATCCTTGTTGCTTAGCCTTTAACAGTATTAAGTGTGCCTTTCTCTTCTTCTCATTTTCGTATTCATCCATTCCACCTGACCCTTCGAGTTGCACTAGCCCCCCCTCCCCCGCAAACCATACGGCGTCCGATCCGGCTGGGTTATGGTCACCCAATCGTCTTCGGACCACCAACGGGAACCGCACCTCAAACGATCCCAACCACATAATTATAAAACATAACCATGAGCCCCCAACTCCCCCACCTACATATGTAAACATGTTAACAAACTGAACTGCATTGCAACAGTAAGATCCCGATCACTTGCGCCCGATATTCGGCCCCCGGTAAAATTTTGTAAGGGCCCTTCTACATTTTAATATCGGTTCACACCACCTCCTACGTGCTACCCTTTCTCGGGCCGCACACAAACTTTGGCTTCCTCTACCTTCTTTAAGGTCCACTAAAGTGCATCGAATCACATCGTCTAAGAGTACCTTCACCCCAGGTTGCTTTATGAGTACCTCATCCACATCAAGTGGGGCGGTGTGAGGACAACGATTCCACCCTCCCCCGTTGCTGCCCAGTGGGTGTCCATCCGACGTTCTCAGAGATCTCTAGTTAATCTAATGTCCGGCGTCAGGCGCACCCATGGAAAGGGAAACAAGTAAAAGAACAAAGTGGGTTCAATGTTCGGTGTCCGGGGAGGCGTTCATCCGTCTATATTTCCTGGCGCCCTGCATCTTCTTTCTTCGTGGACCTTTGGTGTGCCATTCCTTTGCCTCCGGCCTGTTTCCGCTCTGTGATGGTTCCTCCTCTTGGGTACCCAGTAGGTCAAATATGCAGCACCTAGTATCCTTTTCTGAGATTAATTTTATGGCATTGCTTTCCCATTCAAAGGAAAGCGAGAAGGGATAACCCCAACGGTATCGGATCCCTTTTTCTTTCAGCATTTTGGTGAGTGTATGGCACTTTCTCCGCATTGCTAGTGTGAGGGAAGATAGGTCTTGATATATGGAGACATGTACCGGGCCCAATGCGACTTGCGGAGTGTTCCTGGCCTTGTCCAAGACCCTGGCCTTGTCTGCATAGTAATGAAATCGGGCAAGCACCGATCGCGGGCCTCCTGGCTTTCCCCCAGCCCTGTGGACACGTTCAATTTTGGGTTCATCAATTGAGTCATCATTGAAAAGCGACTTCATTATGCTATGCAATGTTTTTTTCAGGTCTGACTCAGTCTCGCCTTCGTTCTCCGGAATTCCGAAAATGCGTATGTTATTGCACCGCTCTCTGTTTTCCAAGTCATCGATTTTTAGGCGGAATTCCTCTTCCCTGGCTTCGAGTCCGGCGAGTCGCACGTCTATTTGGGTCTCTAGGGTGTTCAGCGAGGTCTGGTTGTGCTCAACTTCTTCAAGCCGGTCCTCCATCTTGTCCATCCTTTGGGTTATTTTATCGATTTTGCCGCCAATGTCAGCTCTCATACTTCGCATTTCCTTGAGGATATCTGTGACGTCCGCCTTGGTGGAGGCTGCCTCGGGGCCCGGTGATGACATAGTGGCGACTCTGGGTGCACAATAGCTGTGTTGCGAGGGTGAGAACTGGTATGCCGCTAGTCTCTCCTTGGCGTTCATACGTTGGGTTCGGCGGTGTTTGGGCAAGAGATCCCACTAAGGGTACAGCCAGAGAGCGGGAACCAAGGCTTGTCCCTGGCTCCACAGCCACCCTACTGAATATGGCTCAAGGTTGGAGGGTGTCCTCTGGTAGAGGAGTCTGGGCAGTTGAGGAGGGGCAGGGTGCGTGCTGCACCTCGAGTTATTGGGGGGGACCCGTTTAACAGTGTTGAGGTCCAGAGGAGGCGGGCATCTTTATGGACGGTGGCTCTGAGAAGGGCACACGCCCCGCAGCGCACGGGGGCCCACCCCTCAGCGCGGGGGAGCCTTTCCAGTGGGAGGGGTACTCCGTTGTCGGCGTGGTCCTGGGTGTAGGCCCAGGCAAGATGGCGCGGAGGAGATCGCCTGACCAGTAGCTTTGATTTAGATTGAGATTCAGGCCCGGGGGGGGGGCGAAAGACTGGTGGATGTGCAGAGGAGGGGGGCCCAACCCTCTGCAGTGTCCTCACTTCGGGGGCTGGCTGTGGCACTGCGCTTGTCCTTCGGAGCTGCTGGGCCAAAGGCGTAGGCCGCGTTCAGTATATGCGTATGCCGCCTCAGTGGCCTGTGTATCCGGCCTTGATGTGGGGGCCCTCTCGAGGTCGCGTGCCGTCTGTCGCAGGGTCGTGGTGGGGGGCGGTTCCTGTCTGCGCCCCTAACGTTATCCCCGGCCCTGGGCCCTTGAAGAGGAGAGTGCCGCTGCGTGCCCCGAGGGGAGGCCACTTACCCTCTCCACAGCTTCCTTTCGCACGTCGCCCGGAGCTGCTCAGGCCGTCGCGCGGGTAGTGCGGACACACTCGCCTGCCCCAGATGGTCATCCGCTCCGGGGGCGAAGCGGGACAGGCGGAAGGGCCGCGGTCGCCTGGGGTTCGTAGTGAGCCGGGTTCCTCTATGTGGCGCGTTGTCGCGTCCCGCTTTCCGACTGCTGCGTATGCGGCGGGGAGGGGCAGTGCCGTCGGATGGACTTTACTCCGGGATGGGCCCTGGTGGCCAGCAAAAAGCCCTCTTCCAACTTTTTGATCTGATTTTGTAAGATGGTTATTTGTTCTGAGCAGGTTCTATTATATTTTAGATGTTGATTCAGTTTCTGTTAACTCTCTTCCAGAGCGTCTCCTTTTCCTGATAATCCACTTTTAATGCATTTAATTGGGACTCTTGCTCAGAATTATTTTGTTGTTGTCAAGCCAAGTCTTTTTTAGCTGTTTGATGTCATTTTTCAATTCTACCTCAGAATCTTGGCTCTTTTGCAATTTCTCTCCTACTAGTTTTAGTTCAGTCTGGATTTGGGTTAAGAGCTCAGACTGGTTTTGCGTAAGGGTTCTATCTTCTTCATATTTTTCCTCTATAATCCCTCTGTGGAGATATGGGTAGGCTGTGAATTGGTCCATTTTAATCTGTTCCTCTTTAATGCTTGGAGTCATATACAACTCGCTCAAGGCTTCGATGTAACAGGCTACCATCTTGCCACACATCTATGTCCATGGCGCTGACCTGTTGCATTATTTCTCCTAGCCAGACCGCCTCATCTTGCTGTGCCCATTCTCCTCTAACAAATAGTTCATGCAGAAGGTGCTGCCTGGCCATGTTTATATCTAGTGTGGTCATTATGAAGAGTGTTCTTCCTTTATTAAATTATTTATATAAGAATAAACCTGTATTCTGTTGCTTTTTGTCTAGTTCGGGGTTGACTTTACTTTATTTTTACACACAGGCCTGATACTTAGGGTATATATTTTGGGAAGGTGCTTCTACAGTGTAACACAGCTTTCTAACCAAAAAACTATTACTATCTTTATGGTTAGCCTGCTGTGCTAAGCTGTCATGGGTGGAAACACTATCTCAAATCCGGCGAATGAGACCCCACTGTGTTAAGGATTCTAAAGGGGCGTCACACTCCAGACCAGGACTCTTGATACTGGCCAAGAATGCAGCACACAATTAAAACACTTTTTCTTTATTTGTTACGAATTCAGTTGAGAAGGCACCCAACCCGTCTCATAGCCCCCTATACAAATACCCCAGGTCGCAATGGACCATGAACCAGGCCGGTGTGTAATAACACAATATTTATTTATTTTTAAATTCCTATGAAAATCACACAAATTTAATATAGGACAGCAGTCACCAGTGTGGTGATAATTACACTGTAATTGGATAGAATACACTTAGTGTGTCCTAGTTACATAAGCTAAATAATGCACAATTGAATACAGGCAAGATAACATTTTTGGAAGGTATTTTCTGATAGCACTACCGTAAATATTTCCCCCTGCAACGCTCCCTCAAAACCCTGTTAACCGAATTTTGTGTGGGTGTAAAGGAGTAGCAAGGAGTCAGGTATACTAGGCAACAAACAGAATGACAATCAGACCTTCCACCCCTGAATGGGATGCAAAATTGGATTGAAAACGTTTGAAAACTAAGTAAAATAGCACTCGGAATGACTAAATACTTGTTTTACATGTGTGGTTGAATGAGTGAGGTAGAAATTAGTATAGCTGTATCAGAGATTTAAGAACACTAGCAAACTACAAGGCAATGTACTAACAACGGGCATACAGTTCCGAAAATTTACTTGGGAAGGAAAAACACAATGCAGGCAAATCACACGTGGAGAAATTGCATTTGCTTATTTTCACGAGTTTAAAATTACAAAACAGCTTGAAAAATGGGTTAAACAGACAAAATTGGAATGCAGTTTTGATGCTAAGGGACAAAGGCACATCACAGGTATAATATGGAAGTGAAATGGTAACTCTGAAGGGATGACAGTATGAGATTCTTAGGAAGGAAATAAAATCGGATTTTAAAATGAAAGCAGTTGTACAGGGAAAATTGCTTTAAAAGGAAAATGACAAGTGTTATTACAACTATCATTTTGTGGCTAGATTATCAAGAAGAGAAACGCTGCCTGTGAAAAGGGTTAAGCTGCAGTCTTAACCCCCCACATGCCATGTGTCTCATTATGTGGGAATGAATTTGTTTATTCCAAATATGACTAAGGACTTATGCAATGGACTAAAAGGATAGGAAAGAATGGCGCTAACACATGGAGATCAAAAACAGGATGCACAGAGGATTCTGACCATTTTAACAAGTTACTAGGGTATTTATGGGATTACTTATAGGGTGGAACAAAGGGCAAGGTATCAAAATGAGATATGCTATGCTTTGCTATGGGGAAGGGGGTATACTTATAGTAATCACTTGGATTGGGTATTTTGGACAGTCAACCGGGTTTCTGGACAGTGGGACAAGGATCTGGATGCAGCGGGGAAACCAAAGTCAGGTTTCAGTAGATAGTGAGGTGCATCAGCTGGGTAAAGCAGGTAGCGCTGGAGAATCCCAATGAGGATTCAGCCACCTTTCCCCCTTTCTCCCATGTGTATGAGGATATTTGTAAGGCTTGAGTTCTGCAGGGTAGTTCTACCTGGATAGGAGGGTCTGGATCAGCTACCCCTGTCCTGGCAGTGGGATCTGGAATCTTGCAGGGAGAGTATGGACGGTCTAGATCTCTGGATGTGTTGGAGCAGGAAAATCAGAAGAGAGTGTCTGTCCAGAGCTCCCTATGCCTCTCCTTTATATAAGCAGCATGACATCAGAGCATTTTTACTATGTGGGCTGAACTAAACTAGGCCTAACTCTAAATCAGATAGGTCAAGCTATACTGTCGTTATACTGTCGCTATACTGTCGCCTCTTCCCTGGAAGCAGATTAGACTGAAGAGGTGACTCAATTTTATGGTGTGTGCTTTTATGCAAGCCCACGGTTACTTTATGCCAAAATCGGTTATGACACAAAAATGCACCTTTTTACAGTTGTTGCACTTTTGAAAATCACATAGGCAGACTCCATATTTTACACAGATCCTGTCATTCCAACTACCAAGTTTGTCCGATGTTGTTTAGTCCTTCTAATAATCTTTTGCAATTTCTAATGGGAACGGTCTCCCCTAAAAATCTATAAATCGGTACACTGAAGCCTATCTATGTGGGACATATTTGCATCTAACTTTCATAGCCGTGTCATGTACAATTGTTTCAGAAATGTCATTTTTCTGGCGTTTGCGTCCCCCCATGCTAAAGAGGTCCACATCGTCTTGCTTTAAAGGTGCGAAAATTACATTTAAACTATTAAAATTTCACATTACTGCATTTTCAGGTTACAGAAATAAAAGTTTTAAGAAGAAAAGTCTTTTGACCCAGGTGGGCCGGCTTTGTCCCCAAAGAGGGGCAGTCTTACCACCCCCAGGCCAAATGTCTCTCTCTGGCCCACTGGCCCAGAGGTTGTCATGACTACTTTTTTGATCCTGGCAGTTGCAGCTGAGGCGAGGTGTCACCAGGAATTCAAACCTATGTGTTCTGGCAGTCTATTGCCTTTTGGCTACAGAATGCGAAGCAGTCTGATGAGATTGTGTAATCCCCACCTTGGCCCTTTTGATGTGCCCAGGGGGCTGGCCCACTTGGGGGAAGTAATTCTGTTCCCAGGAAAGACAGGTCAACTTTGAAGTGCCTGCCTTGCAGAAACTCATTTGACAGCAAGTTGTGGAGTCTTAAAACAGCTTTTTTTTTATATATATTTTTCTTTTTTTCACAAAAGCCAAGTCTTTTTGGGACTAATATCATGTACATTTTAGAGCAACCCCCATTTTCAATCACATTTCTGTGCAAGCACAGGGCATCATTTTAACATTTACTTTTAAAAGACATTTTCTTGCTTGGCAAAAGCACCATTTCACACATGGGTTAATTCTTCTTGGATGTCACTTTTACAGATGCGATTTTTCCTCACATCCATATTCTGAACATTATTTATAGCCCTAGTCATTTTCTACTACACAGAAATCTGTCCAACACAAGGGTTCTCTGAAATTGACATCAACAAAAGTAGAGAGGTAGCTTTTCTGAAGAGCTTGGACGGTGTTAGATTGTTGCAAAGGGAAAATGTTTGCCGTACAGCTGGAGTGAATTTCTCTGCTATTTTACAGATTTGACTTGACACATCATGTCTTTCAGGGAGGACTGCCCTCCTTTGCTGGCGTATGGCCTGAAGATAGATGGGCATGAATGTGTCTTACTGGAACCACTGTGTCATGTTGAAAAGATGGAAAGGGCATCAGTGCCAAGCCATTTTAACACAGAATATTTTCTTTTCTTTAGTTGGAAGATTTCAGCTGGCAGCATAGCAGCGCTGCACTAGGCTGCTTTTGTACTCTTCTTTTTGGTGCACACGGAGAAAAATAACTTGCAGCAATTCCCGGGGTGTTCTATGTTTCATCTCGCCCCATAAGTGCCTGGTAAAGACAACACAGCCATTATTTTGGTGACTGCAAAAGTGCAGTTTGGTGATGTTGGGGAGTTCTGCTGAGCTGGTAAATGTACCCCACAATGTACAAGTTAAATAGTGTGCAGGGGCCAAAACACATCCTTGCCTCAGCACATAATTAGTTCCAATCCTTCCAGCCATAACTCCTTCCTTGTTTAATCTAACTCTTATACCTGTCTCTTCATGGAAACCCCTTATTAATGACAACAGGCTACTCGGCAGACCCCATGAATTCAATTTTGACCATAGCCTTCTATGGTCCACCATGTCAAAAGTGCGTGTTAGATCATTCGAGGCCACATAGGTGCACCTAGAAGAATCAGCCCATGCATGTTTTTGTATCATCCCAAGAATAAAACCATTCAAATTAGTGGAATTTCCCCACCGGAAACTAGTCTGCAATTTACTTAGCTTCCCCGTAGAACAGGCCCAGTTCTCCAAGTGTTTTAGTAAGAGAGACGCAAGAACCTTGCTATCCGCATCAACTAGAGGTATAGGGCAGTAGCTCTTTGCTTCAGTCCTAGTGCTCTCTCATAAATCAGGACCGCATATGCTGTATGCCAAGATCGGGTAAAACAAGAACATTTAAAAATACTTCTAAAAAGAATTGTTAATGTGATAGCCCAATTTATTGTGTCAGCCTTTAGAGTATTATTTGTAAGGCCATTAGGGCTAGGAGCCCTCGAGTTATTACTCCTTATTATAGTCTCGTAAACATCATCAAAATCGATATTAAGCCTCAAATCTTCATACACAAGTTTATCTGAGGGAGCAATAGAAAAAAAAAATTAGATTCTCATTCGGGGCATATAGTTCTTCGAAGTGTTTAGTCCAAGCATGCTCTGAAACCGCATGCAATTGGGCAATAGCAGTAGGAACATCTTGTGCATTCAACTGGGCCCAGAACGGTGTAAAATCCCTTTTAATGAGTGTGTACAACAAGTATGCACTACATGCTTTGCAGAAATTCCTATATTTTTGTTTAATCTTCTTACACTTATTAATTTTAACTTCTGTACCCATTGTTAGAGAACTCTCTAACCAAGGGCTGGTACATCCATAGAAGGGAACTGATTTCGTGGGTCAGGCTGAGGACTATTTACAGTGGGTGCCAAAACAGCAGTATTTTGTTGAGGCCTATGCCCCTTATCTGCCGCCCAAACACCCGGATCAGGCACATACATATAAAGACTCTTGAACGAGGGGCCCTGGCGTGATTGCCTACTTTCAGCAAATAGTGGAGCAGAGCCCTGGCAGTGACAAAAGCCTGCACTGGGACACCATTTGGGGTTTCAAATATTGCAAAAAATAACGGTTGGCATTGGAACCAATTCACTGTCTGGGACTGGAATACAGAGAAAACTCTGGGTCTGGTGGGAGAAAACGATGGGACCTGGGGTGTGGGGGGCTTGAACTGCACCCTTGATTGGGGCTACTTCCAGAGTGATACCACAGCAGCGTGTGGACAGACTGCTCACCAGAGGGGGAACTGACCTGCACATATGCCGGATAAACATCACTGAGGCAAGGCCAAGCAGACGCATATGGAGGCCTTTGTCAAGAGAGATGCAGCAGAAGAGACAAGTTCACCCTTGACAATTAAGGCGGATGCTGCCACCTCGCAGATGGAGCCATGAAAAGATAATCACATCCTTGTGGCCATAGCATCGCTGAAGACATGTTTCAAACATAAGGTGGATGCCATCATAGTAGTCGTGGGACTGCTGAGGCAGGATGTGTGGTCCTCGGCAGACCGAATAGGGACGAAATGGAAACACACCACTAACGTGTCCGCCGCTCAGGCACAGATGCCCAAGCTGACTACCATGGTGCAGATCCTGGTACATGAAGTCGAAAACTCTGAAGGAAGGGCTAGGAGGAATAACATCAGGGTTCTGGAGCAATCCGAAAGTGAGGAAGGAAGCGACCTAACCACCTACGTCGAAAAAGTACTCCTGCAGGAGGTGGGCCTGGTGTTGTTAACTCAGGGAGTTACAGTAGAAAGGGCACATAGATCATTAGTGGGAGCCCCGCCAAGGCCGTTGATAGTAAGGATAATGAATTACAAAGACAGAGAGCGGATCGTAGCCTTTTTCAGAGATATCGTGGTATCAGGGTATCGTGCTATTGTACGTGCGTTGGCAAAGCTTGCTATTTACCCTGATTACACGATGCTGGTGCAGGAGCGCAGGGCTATGTTTGGTCCCACGAAGGAATATTTACGCAGGGTGAACGTAAGATACATGCTAATTTACCCTACAAAACATAAGGTGCTTCATAATGAAAGATCCCACTTCTTTGAAGATACGGACACAGCACATTCCTGGATGGACGGTCAGGGGATCGCGCAGCTTCCCGAGAGGAGGAACAATGCCCCATGACCAGTGGTTGTGAGGAAGCAGCAGGCATCCATCCCATGACATTTCAGGGCGACGGATGAGAAGCTACATGCAATTGCAGGAGGTTGCCCATGCTGGTTCCGGGACACCTTGGCAGACATTTAGTTTTGGATGCCCATTTTATGGCATCACGCTGCTGTGCGCTTTCCTGGTGGCAGGAGGTGGGAGCGGGAAAGGCAGTAGGGGCTGCGTGCAAGGTATGCTACGGGCTGTTAGTTTCTGGATGGGGGGATGGCCGGGAAGGGCACGCCCCAAGATTGTTGTGCTGTTACCACCATTTGAGAGGTGGAGTTGCTCTGGTCGTACGTTAGGAAATAGTTCAATAGATATGGAAGGGCAAGACATACAGGTTACTGGATGTTCGGTGGGCATTGGCTGTTTGGTAGATGGAATGCGTGATACAGAGGAGTGGCAGTGGTGGATGGGAACTGGCTGGCGCATGGTTTGAGATAGGAGAAAATGGCTTAAGCGTTTGCATTGGGAACGGAGGGAGGTCGGTGGGAACTGGGAAGACCTGGCGCAGGAAGATAAAAGGCTAGCGATCTGAAGATAGTTACATGGAATGTCATGGGCCTCAATCGTTTCGTCAAGATACTCAGGGTACATGCTTATTTGAAATGGAAAGGAATAAACATCGCACTAATGCAAGAGACACACACCGAAACCGCAGACTGACAGAATGTGATTGGCAAGAAATGGCGGAGGGAGACATATGGTTCCCCTTTTTCGTGTTATGTAACGGGTGTCCTGACATGGGTAGCTTTAACACAAACATAGGGCAAAAAACACTGTATGGAAAAATGAGTTATAGCTCATCAGGAAATCCAGAGGCCTGTGTGGACCAGGACCAATGTACTAGCACCCAAAGAGAGGGTACATGTACAAACAAGGCTGTGATGGAAGGACAGAAAGGGATAGAGTGAATATCTAACTATCCCTGCCTAAGTACAAAATCTCCTCTAGGTAACAGTGCTGTGCCGCTTACAAACAGTGGATAGAAAAAGAGATAAACAAACCACTTCTAAGTAAGTGATACATTCAGCCTTGTTGGACCAATGCCACTCTCTTCCACTATGTGTAAGTGGAAAAAGGAAGAGAATTTCTCAATGGTCACTTAGAAGGGTACACCTATGGTCAATTTGAGAGGTATCTAGTGGGGTATCTGTCAGTTTATTAGCCACTAGATTGTCTTTCTGGCCATGGTGGACTCAGGTCTAAAAACGACACAGATACATTGACATACAATGTTCGACATAACAAACGACGAAGAAGACACCAAGTCCCATAGTCCGTCGTGAAAAATGGGTAGTTGGTAAAAAGGAATGCTCAAACTACAAGGTAGGGGTGATTTGTGCCTCTTGTAAGCAGCAACCACTGTCGACCGGTTTCTGTGGCATGTGTACGGGTGAAGCCACTATCATCAGGACAGTCTTCTGCTCACATCAATTGGTACAGTCTGGTATGGGTAATTAAAAGACTGACCATATTGAGGGAGGAAGGGTTCAACATATAGGGATTGTCAATACTTTACCCCCAAGTTGTAAGTGCCGTGCGGCTGGATCACATGGAGAGGGAACCTATGGGAAACAAAAGGAAGTGTATGTAGCCATATTCACCTCAGAGCTAATAACATCAATTCACTTGGCGACGATTCAGTCTTAGACCACTAATACCAACCTGCTGCCCCTGAGTTGAGGCTCTGCAAGACGGTGTCTTCTGAGACTATTTTAACAATAAAATAGGGGAGTATTTTGAAGCAAATGCAGGCAGCGTCACAAAGAATAGCACACTGTGGGATGCTTTCAAGGCAGTTATAAGGGGAGCAGCAACTGGTGGCATGGGGCTCGGAAAGGACTAGACACACTGGAAAACATGGAGGCGGACATTGGGATATTAAAGAGCAGATGGGATGTGCACTTACTAGGTTTGCATAAAAAATGTATCAGGGAATGGAAACGTCTTGGTAACTTTTAGTATGTAATGTACACCAAGATGGCGCAAGCAGAAGGGGATAAGCCTGGCAGATTGCTGGCATGGTTGTGCAGCAGAGAAGAACCCAGGGAAATGATCTGTGCCATACGAAATGGGGTGGGCAACGTTGTCAAAACTCAAGGGGAGATTAACAAAACGTTCTCTGAATATTAGGAAATGCTGCACTCAGAGACACTGCAAGAGAACGAGGGAGAGATTGTGGTGGCTCTATCTGTGATAGAATTGCCCCAACTAGACGAGACGAGGGAGGACATGCTAGATGCCCCTCTCATGGTAAATGAAATCCTGTCAGTGATATGATCCTTGCCGACAGACCCAAGGACTGGACGGCCTACCGGGGGAGTTCTACAAAACCTATGCGGCAATACTTTTGCCAAAACTCCTAGAAGTTTATAAAGAGGCGTGGGAGACAGGCTGGCTCCCTCAGAGCATGAGGGAGTTTATGATTGTGATAATACCTAAACTGGGAAAGCCCCCTCTGGACTGTGGCTAATATCGACCTCTTTCTATGATTAATCAGGACTATAAGATCCTTAGTGCTTTATTAGCGCATAGATGGAAAGGGCTGATTTGTGGGCTGATACATAGCAATCAGACGGGGTATGTTCCGTGTAAGAGCAGGGCTTGGAACCTACGTCTGCTCCATCATGTGATGGACAGCGCCAAACACCCCGGGAAAGACTGCAGAGTACTTCCCTATACATAATCAAAGCGTTTGATTCAGTTAGGTGGCATTGGCTGCACGCAACGTTACAGCAATTTGGAATTGGGAAGGGGTTCTGTAGGTGGGTTGAGTTACAAAATCCTGGGCCAGATTGAGGACGGGAAGACAAATATCGGGGGAATGGAAGCTGCACAGTGGTACGAAGCAGGGTTGCCCGTTAACACCAATGTTATATATCCTGGCTTTAGAGCTGCTGGGAGTGTTTATACTGAGGGACTATGAGGAGGCCGGGATAATGGTGGATGGAATCCGACATCTAGTCTCGATGTACGCGGACGACATGCTTGTTTATGTACACTCGCCGGCAATGAACTTGCCACTTTTTTTGGACATAATAGAGCGGTTCGGAGAGCTCTCCGGTATTCATATAAGTAGGGAAACATTCTGCTTGCAGATCTTGTTGGAGTGCACCAAGACAAGTTGCCTGATTTAGGGTGAGAGGTGGCAGGCAGAGTCCTTTCAGTAACTAGGGGTGAATATTATGCATGATATTCCCATAAATACAACACGCACAGGGTCCTGGATGGCGGCCATCGGTTGATGTCATTTTGGCAACGACTGCCCTTGTCGTTGATGGGTAGTGCTGCCCTCCTCAAGATATGAGGATGCTATATCACTTCGTCAACATTCTGTCATGCGCTAGCCATCCTGGTGCTTGTGGAAGCAATTGGTGTAATTGATATGGCACACCACGTTCCATAGAAACGTGCCGCAGTGGTCTAGTCTTCAGCTGTCATGGCTGCCGCCAGCCACTCGGACATGAGAACCCGGAGCGTTGCAACCCTACCTAGCTCTCCGTCTCTTTTGGGCTCCGACGCTGTTTTCCTGTGTATCTGCACTTCGCTCTCTCGTCTGTCTCTTGCCTCTATACCTTCACCCTTGCTCTCCCTGATAGCAGCTCGCTGAGCACTCTCTCTCTCGTAGCATGGCTGCTTCCCCGTTCCCGCACTTGCTCCTCGGAGCTCTGTTTCTCTCAGCTCTCTGTCCCATCGTGAGCTACCAGCTTCCTCCCTTTGTCTCTCTCTCTCTCTTTTGCATTGGCGGTCTCCCACCTGTAGGTCTTCCTTTCAGCCATTACTGCTCTAACAGGGCTCGTCCTGGGAATTCCCTCTCTGTGGCTCTTGCTGCTTTAGAGGTCACTACTCCATCCAGGCTGTGTCTGAATTACCCTTTCCCACTCCTTTCCTCTGCTTACATCGGATTGAACAGTTCCATTTGTTTGGGTCCTTCCTCTGGACACTGGAGTGTTATTTACCTGTTGTGCTTTGGAACTTTAGCTCCATCTTGCAAGAGGATTGGATTCATCGTTTAAAGTGGTTTTTTTCCGGCCAAAAGGCTTTTACCTCTTATTGGCTTCCTCAGGAAGGGGTCTCTAGCTGGCCTCTTTTCTGAAGGCAGGCATACTGGCTTCTCTTCGAGGGTGACCATACCTCTTCAAGAAAAAAGCAGAACACCCAGCAAAGAAGAGAGGAAGGAATCTTCCAGACAGCTCAGATGAATCAGGTGAGGAAGAGGGGAATTTATCTAAATTAAGTGACGACCAGGAGGAGTTTGACAGATTGCAACGCCTACCAGAAACCACCATGGCTACCGCGGAGCAAGTACAAGAATTACTCGCCGCGGTGCAAGGACTCGCACAAGAGGTGCAATCACTTATGGATGAAAACACAGTTCTACGACAGTTGGCCACAGCTTGAGACCAACATCATGCGGAACTCCCACCAATGGCTTTGGCCTCAGGGAAATATGATGGTTCCCTGAAAAGATTTAAGGTATTTATTGAGGCATGTGTTATCCACTTCACTTTCCGACTGCAAACCTATGCCTCTGATCAAGCCCGGATGGGGTTTCTGATCTCTAACTTAACCGGAAATGCACTGGCGTGGGCTACTCCGTTAGTGGCCAGCCCAAATCCAGTACTACAGGACTATGGTGCCTTCATGAACCTCTTCAAACAGGCCTTTGAGAGGCTGGAAACCTCATATGTCGCCTGTGAAGAGCTGTTGAACGTACAACAAGCGTTGTCAGATCTCTTAACCTACATCACTCAGTTCAAAAGCATAGCTTCAAAAACCGGATGGCCTAAAGCTGCGCAGTACACCATTTTCCAACGAGGGTTGAGAGAAGACCTGAAGGACAAACTTGCCAGGACCCCACGGCCTACCTCGTTTTAGGAGATATTGTCAGTCACATTACAGATCAATTAGCGTCTTTCCAAAAGGAGATCAGAGGGAAAGAAAGGTAGAATCCCGCTAGGGTTCCCCGAACCATCACTACCCCTTTCGTCTTCACCCCGGCCAGTCAAGGATGAACCGATGCAGATAGGAGCTGCTAGAGCACCATTGACTGCAGAGGAACGAAAATGTTGCAGGGAGAATAGTCTCTGCATGTATTGTGGTTTCGCTCAGCATCTTCTCCGGGTTTGTCCAGAAGTACATTCTCACCGGCCGGCAAACGGGTGACCTCAGAACTAAGAGGGACAAGTTTCCAAGGGTTTCTTCCAAGTCCCTATGTCTCTATGACAGTCTCTTCTTCGGCCTCCACAGAAGACACCTGACTAATGGTGGTGGCTATTCAACTTCTGGTCAAACAACAAAAGGTGGCCTCATTGGCACTGATCGATTGCGGTGCTGAAAGTAATTTTATGGACACTCTATAGGCAGAGAAGATGTGCATAGTCCGCATCGAGAAGGATGAGGTCCAAAATGTAGAGGGAGTTGACGGCAAACCTCTCAGCTCTGGTCTAATAACCGAGATCACAGAGGAAATTAATATGACCGTCCTGCAACATCAGGAAAGCATTCAGTTTGACCTCATTCGAGCAGCCCACTTTCCTGTAATCCTTGGCGTCTCATGGCTTCGGAAACATAATCCCGCTCTCGATTGGGCCAAGAACCAGATTGTGTTCAATTCTGTTTTTTGCCGCAAGACGTGCTTATCCCGGGTGAATTATGATACCATGAAGGCAGTGATAACGTCCTGTGCGGAGGCACCAGGAATTCATTGCATACCTATAGAGCTAGGAGAGTTCAGCGAAGTCTTTCTGGATAAAGATCCTCAAGAACTACCACCCCACAGACTGGAAGACTGCGCAATCGATCTCACCCCAGAGGCTCTCATTCCATTTGGTAGAATGTACTTGTTGTCTCTTCCGGAGAAGAAGGCACTTCGAGAATACTTGGATTCAAATCTACTAAGCGGCTTTATACAACCCTATCGTACTCCTGCCGGGGCACCCCTGTTTTTTATACCCAAAAGCGATACCCAAGAACTCAGGCCGTACATAGATTATCAAAGGCTAAACCGAGTTAGCATACGTGACAGATACCTGATGCCCTTGATAAAGGCCATTCTGGAGGCTGTTCAGGGGGCAGTAATATTCTCAAAACGGGACCTTAGACGAGCCTACCACCTCCTGAGGATATGAGCAGAGATGAATGGAAAACCGTGTTCCGGACTCCATTCAGGCATTTTGAATACAAAGTTATTCCGTTTGGTCTGATTAACACCCCTGCCATATTTCAGCGGTTTATGGAGCAGTTGTTTTCAGGTCTGGACAATATGCTGGTGTTCTCCACGTCACCCCAGCTTCACCAGGAACATCTCCACCAGGTCCTCCTACGATTAAGAGAAGTGCTTGTTTAATATATCAGCTGTCCCTTACCTAGGTTTCGTATTATCAGAACATGGCATAGAAATGGACTCAAGAAAGGTGGCTGCCATTCTGGATTGGCCTTCTCTTAGTTGCGTGAAAGACATTCAAAGGTTCCTTGGCCTAACTCATTTCTACAGGAAATTCATTCCTGTGTTTTCTCTGGTAGTGCTTCCCATTGCTGCCCTGCTAAAGAAGTCTGCCACTACCTTCTTATAAACAGACAATGTGAAAGTGGCTTTCCATCAACTCAAGAAGCCGTTCTGCTCGGCCCAGTTCTCCGACAGCCGGATCAAAACCATCAGTTCATTGTAGAAGCTGACGCATCTGCTGCAGCTATTGGAGCTGCTTTGCTACAGGAATTCAAAGGCATTTAACACCCAGTGGCCTATCTTTCTAAAACACTGACTCCAAGCCAAGCCAATTATGCGGTCATCGCGAAAGAGTTACTGGCCATGAAGGCCATGTGAGGAGTGGCGCCACCTGCTCCAAGGAGCCAGTTATCCATTCATACTTCATACGGACCATAAGAATTTAAGGGTCATACAACAAATGGAGTGCATAAACTCTAGAAAGTCCAGATGGGCACATTTTATTGCACAATATGACTTTACCATCACCTATCTACCCGGCTCAAAGAACGTCTTGGCAGATGCCTTGCCCCGCATTCCCGGTCCTGGATTGAGCTCTGAACACCATCCGACCTTCTTTTTCCCTGCAACAAGATTGTTTATCAGGTGTGTACTGTCCTCCAGGCAGTCAAGGAAGCTACCAGTAGGGAAGAAATACTGCCTAGATCCACTCACAAGGACCAAGGCCAGAATAAGAGATTGGTTTTTGTTAACCACCGGCTGTTTCTTCCCAATACGGCGACCTGACGGTATGCTTTGGCATGGTGCCATGACAGTACCCTTGCGGGTCATAGAGGTTGCGCCACTACTGTGGAGTTAATCCAGAGACAGTTTTGGTGGCCCGGTCTCTCATCAGAGGTGAAGGACTACGTTCAATGTTGTCCCACTTCTAACAAAAACAAATACCGCACACAAAGACCTCTAGGACTGCTACAGCAGGATCCGGGCCAACCAAACCCTGGAGTCACCTCTCGACAGATTTCATTGTGGATCTCCCTCTCTCTGAGGGATGCTCATGTATCATGGTCACCATAGACTCGTTTGCCAAGATGGCTCACTTCTCCCCTCTTCCAGGCATACCATCGGCAGCTGGAATGGCCGCTACTTTTGCAAAGGACATATTCTGATTACATGTACTCCTGGAAAAGATCACTTCTGATAGAGGAAGCCAATATACCTCCAGGTTCTGTAAGGCTTTGTGTGAGCGGTTTGGGATCGAGAGGGCGCTGTCATCGGGTTTCCATCCAGAGACTAATGGACAGACCAAACATCTAAATACTTCGCTAGAACAACATCTGCGCTGTTTTACGAATTTTCAGTAGGATAACTGGCACCAGTCCAAAGACTCAAAGTGGGACTTACTTATGGATCAGAGTTACACACTAAAGATGACTATGAAAATGGCGGTTTAACAACTAGACAGAAGAAAATAGCACTAAAGATTTTGACACTGTTACAGTTTAGGAAAGCATGGATAGTTCAGAGATTAGAGTAGAACAAGATAAGCAAGGTATACAATAGTTCTCTAGCGTCCTATTAATACTCAC
Source organism: Ambystoma mexicanum (assembly GCF_040938575.1). Taxonomy (NCBI): domain Eukaryota; kingdom Metazoa; phylum Chordata; class Amphibia; order Caudata; family Ambystomatidae; genus Ambystoma; species Ambystoma mexicanum. Next base: position 915,189,803 of record NC_090926.1, on the reverse strand, counting down.
AATCCACTGGGATTTAAGATTTTTGGACAGTCACGGTTCTGGTGAATGGATTGGGTGTCATGGGCGCTACTCCCGAGGGGCCAGGACTGGCCCAGCGCCCTCGGAAGCAGACCCGTCTTCCACTACTCCGGACCCAGCAGACCCCTACAGGGGCCCTTTGGACCGTGTCCTGGCACCTTTGGCGCCAGGCTCATGAAGGGTTTCAGTCCCGGCGCCTATTGATAAACAGTGTAATAATGCTTGGGTGGACCTACCTGAGGCAGACCATGCTGCATATTTACCCAGAACAATCCAGTCTGGTTGAAGTCCCCAGCCATCAGGGCTGGGAGGAACTATTCCCTCCATTCAGGAACTCTTTTCTTACCTGGGTGGAACCGGTGGAAGAACACACACTGGAAGCACTTCTCTGCTATTTAAACCACGCCCGATGGAAAACACGTGCTTCACGTTATTCTGCAGCAGGACGCTCACCGAGTCGGCTCCTGCATTCCAGGTCCAGAGTCATCTTCAGCTTCCGCGCAGCAACCTGTGGATGAAGAAAGACACCGAACAATACTTACCAGATCCCGGAATCCAGTCGCCAGCAAAACCTGTAAAGAATAAACATAAGGTTAGAAAAGTGCAACTCGCTTGAAGCCGCACCCGCTTACCTGATCCATCCGTGATTGCAACAGAGCTAACCGCGGCCTTCTCTTCGGCAGCTTCTCTGCACCTGAAAGGCAAAGGACATAATTAAAAAGGGGTTCGGGTGAAGGCAGTCGCATTCATCTTAACTTACCAGATTTTGCACGCGCAGAGGCGGCCGCATCAACCGCAGCATCCCGGCACCTGAAAACTAGAAAAAGGACATTATTAGAGGTGCCATTAAAAGCGGCCAACGATCATTATACTTACGTGCATCGGCACGTGCAGTGGCAACGGATATAAAGCCCGCAGCATCCCGGCACCTGAAAACTAGAAAAAGGACATTATTAGAGGTGCCATTAAAAGCGGCCAACGAACATTATACTTACATGCATCGGCACGTGCAGCGGCAACGGAAAACTACGCCCACATCATCCCGAGGCCTGAAACAAAGGAAAAGGGACATTATTTTGGTGCCCATCTTTTAAAGCCTAAAGACTACAGTATACTTACAGGCATCCGCTCGTGCAGTAACGGCGGCATCGCTCTTTGGCATCCCAGCACCAGTGCCACAACTAAGGCCGCAAAAGACTTGAGCCTCAACACTGAACTCATCCAGTGACGTAACTGGAATCCACGCACCCCTGCACCAGACGCAGGATGGAGAGCTCAGCATTTATACACCTAAGGTGAGAGCTCGCCGAGACAAGTAGAAAGCAAGGCTGTGGGAGAAACTGGCGATTGGTGGGAGAAGGAATCCCATCAAACGGTGATTAACACTTTTTCTTCCACCTGCAGAAAACTTACCCTGCAAGTCAGACATTCGATAAGAGGAAGCCCAGTCCTGAGAGTCGTCCGAGGTCTACGCTTCTCAATTGAAGAAACGATAGCAGCCCAGCCGGGATCAGCGCCTCCGTGGGAATCAGGTGAGCGTTACAGAACGCGAAGCCCACCAATAACCTCCTACCCAGGCGCTATGGAAACTTCCGACACAGACCAACTGGCCCAGTTATTAGGGGAATTAAGAGCTGAAGTTCATGCTGCCCGCCAGGAAACGAATGCCCTTAGGAGGGAATTGATAATATCAAAAGAACGAACTGATGATCTCGCCAGACAGTTATTACTGACACAAGCGGGGCAAACCCCGCTACCTAATTCAGGAAGGAGCTATATCCCAGCGGCTTCAGCCAATCCTGTTCAAATCAACCTACCTGGAAATGTGCCATTGGCACCGCCTGAACGCCTCTCTGGTGACCCTAAAAGGTTTGTAGTGTTTATAAATCAATGCCGATTGCACTTTCTTTGTAGACCTGCAGCCTTTCCGACTGACCAGACTAAGGTAGCCTTTGTGCTTTCGTATCTTAGCGGCAGCGCCGCTGATTGGTCGATCCCTCTGGTTACACAGGATGACCCGATCCTTTGTGATTTCCCGACCTTCCAGGCAAATATGGAAAGACTTTTTGCAAGGCATTCCCAGGGGCAGGCCCTGGACAACGAACTCCTTTCCCTACAACAGGGCAATCAAGATCTTTTGGCCTACATTGCATCATTCAATAGGCTAATCGTGGAAACCAGATGGCCTGAGGACAAAAGAATCACGCTTTTTCACAGGGGTTTGCGTGGCGAACTCAAAGACGTCCTTGCCCAGGTAGTGAATCCTCCTCAGGATTGTACATTGATTTGGTGGTCCAATTGGATCACAGACTACAAAACAGAATGGCGGATTGATCCAGCTTTGAAACACGAGTGTTCCCTAAGCCTCAAAGTCACACCAAAGGAGTTGAAGCCGTCAAACCTATGCAAATTGGGGTTGTAAAGGGTCCTCTAACCCAGAAAGAACGCGACAGGAGACGACAAATGCAACTATGTCTCTATTGTGGAAATTCAGGACATTTTCTTCGAGATTGCCCGGTGAAACCACCTAAGAAGACAGTGGGAGCTTCTGATAAGAGTTCTGAAAAGCCTGAGCCAGGAAACGACCTCGCCCGACAAGTGTAGAGGTCCGCTTGCTGAGCGTAAAAACCAGTTCTTTGACCTTGCACTTCATAATGCCAATGGTCCTCGTAAACCCAGAGCAACCGGATCGTTTGCATGCAATTAAGGCATACATTGATAGCGGAGCAGTTGGAAATTATGTGGACCATGAATTGGCTTCCAGGATGAACTTACCTCTTTGTCCAAAGGTGGTTAAAGACGTCATTACCACGGTGGATGGGACGGAAATCGCCTCCGGACCAGTGACCCATACCACTACTGAAGTGACGATACTAGGCCAAGACGGGCATCAAGAGGTAATTGTGTTCGACGTGATCAAGGCTCCTCAATTCCAAGTAATTCTAGGGATTCCTTGGTTGGAGAAACACAATCCTCAGATTGATTGGCGAGCAAAGACGATAAAGTTCCCAGAGTGCACACCAACTTGTTATCCACGACCCAACATTGGCCTAGCGTCAGTAACGTCTGACGGTCCACAATTACCTCTAGAGTATCGAGAGTTCCAAGATGTTTTTCAAAAGGAACAGGCTAACACCTTGCCACCCCAAAGATCATACGATTGTCCGATAGATTTGCTACCTGGTGCAACTCCCCCTTGCAGTAGGACTTACCGAGCCTGAGAACCTTCATCTGCGACAGTATTTAGACCAGTACCTCGCCAATGGCTTTATCCGTCCGTCGAAGTCCCCTGCATCCTCGGCTCTGTTCTTCGTACCAAAAAAGGAAGGTGACCTCAGAACCTGTATAGATTATCGTGCTCTGAACCAGATAACAGTAAAAAACCGGTACCCTTTACCTCTGATCCCGGAACTCCTTGACCAGGTAAAATACGCCTGTATTTATACTAAGCTTGATCTCCGGGGAGCTTATCACTTGGTACGGGTCAAGGAAGGAGATGAATGGAAGACGGCCTTTCGCACTAAGTATGGGCTATTTGAATACCAAGTGATGCCCTTTGGAATATGCAATGCACCGGCCGCCTTCCAATATTTTATGAATGATGTCCTCAGAGAGCTCATTGATGTCTGCGTTGTCGTCTACATAGATGACATTCTTGTGTACTCATCTTCAGAAGCTGACCATCGAAATCATGTTAGGGCGGTCCTTGAAAAACTTCGCCAACATAAACTTTTTGCCAAGCTCGAAAAATGTGTTTTTTATGTCACTGAGGTCGAATTTTTGGGATTTATTCTGACACCCAAAGGAGTCCACATGGACTCGAGAAAAGTAGACGCTATCCTCAAATGGCCGTCTCCTACTTCCGTGAAAGGCATTCAAAGCATGCTAGGCTTTGCCAATTTTTACCGTAGATTTATTCCAGAGTTTTCATGAGTGGTACAACCCATCACCGCCCTCTTAAGAAAAAATAAACACTTTGAATGGTCCGCAGAAGCAGAACAAGCCTTCCAAGAGCTAAAGGCTAAATTCACCTCAGCGCCAATACTGAAACACCCACGCCCGGACCTCACTTACACCGTTGAAACCGACGCCTCCAGCTTAGCAATGGGAGCAGTCCTATCACAAAGAGATCCAGAGACTAACCAACTGCATCCTGTGGCATTCTGGTCTCGGAAGTTCTCGGCGCCTGAGATCAACTACACCATCACAGAAAAGAGCTTCTAGCGATTAAATCAGCCTTTAAGGCATGGCGCCATTATCTCCTCGGGGTCAGACACACCGTCACAGTGATCACCGATCATCGAAATCTGCAGTATCTGAAAACCGCCAAGGCTCAATCCTCCAGACAGCTTCGCTGGGCTCTATTCTTTGCTGAATTTGACTTCGTGATCACTTATCGCCCCGGCAACAAGAACGGCAAAGCGGATGCTCTTTCCCAAATTGGAATGGGAGATAACGTTGCCAATCCAGAACCTGTACCAATAATTCCTGAACAAAGGATCATGGGTCTGATTTCTTCACAATCCATTGAGGATATTGAAGAAAAAACTAAACAACTTGTAACCTCACCAGACTTACTGAACTGGTTACAAAAAGGAAAAGATTTCACCGTAAGCAATGACTTGCCTTATTTCCAAGGACGATTGTTCCTACCACACGCCGATTTACAAAGACAGGTAATCTCCTGCTATTATGATTCATTAATTGAGGGTCACCCTGGCATTGCCAAAACCACAGAAAAGGTGAAGAGACACTTCTGGTGGCCTTCGTGGAGAAAAGACATAAAGGAATTTGTGATGTCCTGCGGTGTGTGCACTCAAAACAAGGGTCAGAAGAAGAGGCCAGCTGGTCTTCTGCAACCATTAGACATCCCACCGTGTCCCTGGCATACCCTTTCCATGGACTTCATCACAGACCTACCCTCCTGTTCCGAGTACAACACCATTCTTGTTATTGTGGACCTGTTTTCTAAAATGGCCCACTTCATTCCGCTAAAAGGCTTACCTTCAGCATCAGTCCTAGCCAAAGTATTTCTTGAAAACATCGTCCGGCTACACAGCTTCTCGTCAGTACTAATCTCAGATAGGGGGAGCCAGTTTATTTCCCACTTTTGGCGTAGCTGTTGTCGATTAGCTCAAATCGATGTAAGACTTTCGACCAGCCATCATCCCCAGACCGACGGGCAAACCGAGAGAACAAACCAGACTCTCGAGCAATATTTACGTTGCATGCTACAACAGGCGGAGAGTAACTGGAAGGACATCCTTTGGATAGCTGAATATGCTTACAACAATTCAGTTCATTCGGGTACCGGGAAGAGTCCCTTCTACATCTTGTATGGGATTCATCCTCGAACCTCCAACCTGGATCCACCTCAAGATCTTGGAACACCCGCCGTGGATCAATTGCACACCGTTATTACCCAGGCTTTTAAGGAAGCGACTGCACATCTACAACAAGCTAAAGAGAGGTACAAAAAAGGAGCAGATCAACACCGAAGCAATGCCCCTCAATACCCGGTTGGGGATCAAGTCTGGCTGTCCACCAAACATTTATCGCTTAAAGGGCCTCGCACCTTCAACCCCAAATACCTGGGACCATATCCAATTACGGCCATAATTAATCCAGTGGCCGTTAAATTAGAATTGCCAACCCATATGAGAATACATCCTGTATTTCACGTATCTCTTTTGAAACCCATGCAACCTGGAACCAGATTGTACAAATCTTCCAGAGCCCATTCAAGTGAATGGGGAGCCCGAATTTGAAGTAAAAGACATTTTGGACTCTAAAATCATCAGATCGAAGCTATTCTACCTAATCGACTGGAAAGGCTACGGACCTCAGGAAAGGTCATGGGAACCCTATGACCACGTCCATGCTCCTCGTCTAGTCCAGAAATTTCACCGAATCTTTCCCGATAAACCAAAACCCCCGGGGAGGACAAGTTTGGGAGGGGCCTTGAGGGGGGTGCTGTCATGGGCGCTACTCCCGAGGGGCCAGGACTGGCCCAGCGCCCTCGGAAGCAGACCCGTCTTTCACTACTCCGGATCCAGCAGACCCCTAAAGGGGCCCTTTGGACCGTGTCCTGGCGCCTTTGGCGCCAGGCTCATGAAGGGTTTCAGTCCCGGCGCCATAGGCGCCGGGCTCATATTGATAAACAGTGTAATAATGCTTGGGTGGACTTACCTGAGGCAGACCATGCTGCATATTTACCCAGAACAATCCAGTCTGGTTGAAGTCCCCAGCCATCGGGGCTGGGAGGAACTATTCCCTCCATTCAGGAACTCTTTTCTTACCTGGGTGGAACCGGTGGAAGAACACACACTGGAAGCACTTCTCTGCTATTTAAACCACGCCCGATGGAAAACACGTGCTTCGCGTTATTCTGCAGCAGCAGCAGGACACTCACCGAGTCGGCTCCTGCATTCCAGGTCCGGAGTCATCTTCAGCTTCCGCGCAGCAACCTGTGGATGAAGAAAGACACAGAACAATACTTACCAGATCCCGAAATCCAGTCACCGGCAAAACCTGCAAAGAATAAACATAAGGTTAGAAAAGTGCAACTCGCTCGCAGCCGCGCCCGCTTACCTGATCCATCCGTGATTTCAACGGAGGTAACCACAGCCTTCTTTTCGGCAGCTTCTCTGCACCTGAAAGGCAAAGGACATAATTAAAAAGGGGTTCAGGTGAAGGCAGTCGCATTCATCTTAACTTACCAGTTTTTGCACGCGCAGAAACGGCCGCATCAACCGCAGCATCCCGGCACCTGAAAACTAGAAAAAGGACATTATTAGAGGTGCCATTAAAAGCGGCCAACGATCATTATACTTACGTGCATCGGCACGTGCAGTGGCAACAGATATAAAGCCCGCAGCATCCCGGCACCTGAAAACTAGAAAAAGGACATTATTAGAGGTGCCATTAAAAGCGGCCAACGAACATTATACTTATGTGCATCGACACGTGCAGCGGCAACGGAAAACTACACCCACAGCATCCCGAGGCCTGAAACAAAGGAAAGGGGACATTATTGAGGTGCCCATCTTTTAAAGCCTAAAGACTACAGTATACTTACAGGCATCCGCTCATGCAGTAACGGCGGCATCGCTCTTCGGCATCCCAGCACCAGTGCCACAACTAAGGCCGCAAAAGACTTGAGCCTCAACACTGAACTCATCCAGTGACGTAACTGGAATCCACGCACCCCTGCACCAGACGCAGGATGGAGAGCTCAGCATTTATAAGCCTAAGGTGAGAGCTCGCCGAGACAAGTAGAAAGCTAGGCTGTGGGAGAAACTGGCGATTGGTGGGAGAAGAAATCCCATCAAACGGTGATTAACCCTTTTTCTTCCACCTGATGAAAACTTACCCTGCAAGTCAGACATTCGATAAGAGGAAGCCCAGTCCTGAGAGTCGTCCGAGCTCTACGCTTCTCAATTGAAGAAACGATAGCAGCCCAGCCGGGATCAGCGCCTCTGTGGGAATCAGGTGAGCGTTACATTGGGGCTATCAAGGAAGGACAGCACATCAGGCGTGGGACTGGATCAGCTAGGCCAGTCACCGGATTTGCACAGGATCTGTCCTTCTTGTTTCTGGGTATTTCAATCAGTGGGATAGCGAGTTCATCAGGCAAGCCTTATGGTAGCAAGCCGGATAGTTTCAGGATGCTAGTTCAGGATGCTTTCCCACACCACAGCGCTCTACCGGGTTATGAGAATAAGTTTGAGGATTGAGGCCTTGCTGAAAATGGTTCAGCTACTGCTTGGCAAGATTCTTGGCATCTGGATCTGGAAAGATGATAAAGGCTGGATGTTGAATGCTGGAACAAAGTGCTTAGCTGGAATTAGGAAAAAGAGTCTGTGAATGTGTCCCTATGTGTTGTCAGCTGTCTCTGTTTATCCTTTCAAATGACATCACAAAAATGGGTGTATGGGCCGACTTAACTAAGCTTGCCCCTGTGAACAGGGATTGGATCAGGACCTCATCTCTGCCTTGCATCTGAGTGATTGGATCAAGGACGGATGATGTCACATTTATGGTTTAGCTTTTACAGTTCTTAGAAACCTCCCCCAGCCACCAATGTCAACATTGAGTTTTGGACTAAATACCTATTTATACATTAGTAACCTCTACAAAAATCACACATAAAAATTCCACATTTTATGTAGTATCTGTTCATCAAAATCCCGCAGCTGAGAGACCTTGTTTCACCTTTCTGCAGAATTTTGTCCATTTCGCCATGAACACATTTTTCAAACTGTCTGTAAATTTCCACAAAGGTGTGTGTTTACCATAGAGATGTGTGTGTAAAGTTTCACAATTCTAGCATTAATACAGTTCACATAAAACCACATATATTGCCATTCCTGTCCAGAATATATTACACAGTTCCACCGCCTCTTGAAACGTACAGCCAAAAATTAGACTAAAAATCTGTCCTTTCTAGATTTTTCACCACTTTGGATAACAAGTTATGAGTCTCTAAAAATTGTTCATTATTTATTCTTAGTAGCAAATGGTCCGCCCTTTTGTCTCTCCCTGGAGCTCAAGCAGCAGCCCCCTCCTTTGGGGAATTCCTTCAAGGAGCAGTTTACGACCCCTTCAAACGTCCGTTTCCTGGCCTGGGGATCTGCCATTGTTCATTCCCTGGCTGTAGACGAAAGTCTGGCCTAACCCAAAATTATCATCTATCAGTGAGTTTCTGCTGAGAGGATTTCCCTCCCCTTGGGAGAAACCTGTTTTCCCACTCCTTCTTAATTTCTTAAAATCCGGCCGAAACCAAACTAGTTGTATCAAATTACATGGATAAGTTACTTTCTTAGCTTTAAACCTGTGGGATCAAAAACAACTGAGATCTGTATTCTTTTCAGCAACAAATCCTTTTATGTTTGTTAATTCGGTAGACTTTTAGTTTAGATCACTTTGAAGTTTCATCAGGAGAGCCCATCTGAGCCCAGTGTGCTGCACACAGATTTTGACAGGAGCTGTCATCCGCAGGCAATCCAGTTTTTCTGAGAAAATGTTTTGCTGTTCACATTTTAGGACCTTGTACATTCACAATGCTTCATTAGATTAACTGAATTTTAGCGCCAAGCAAGATTTTGAATGTTGAGAAGTGTTGTGTACAGTTATTTTGGAGTTTTTAGCAACAAAGTAAATGTCATTTACAGGCGAATTTTGGAGTTTCACTTACAAAGTGCTGCTTGTTTGCTTGTCATGGAGCCCACTAGCACATTTTCTATAGTGTGTGCTCTATTCAACCACACATGCACCATGGGTGGCAGGTTGTGCATCCATCTTTTTGTGTGTTGAAGAACGCAGTTTTGGAGGCTTTTGGTGCGCACAAGAGTTTTGCCGCCATTGTTGCTGTTTCTTGCACCATAACTAGCAGAGTGATGGCGCATAGTATAACAAAGTGGGTCAATACATCCCACAGGTGACGGATCTTGGAGTCTTGTGTCTGCACCTTGGCTTCTGCAGCTGGCTAGGACAATATGGCATAGGGTATGGAGGCTGGTGGGCGGGTATAGAGGCTGGTGGGCGTCACAGATCCATACTCCTCGAACATCCTGTCGATAACGCTTGGCAGGAAGGGGAGGGACCCTGTTTTGCAGATCAGAAGAAATTGGGAAACCCACAGAATAGCTATTATGTTTTGTTATGTTATGTTATTTTGCATTTATATAGCGCCTTATATACCATTGGTATGGTCTGAAGGCGCTGGTAGGTTGAACGCCCTTGGGAACTGAAGTTCAGATCAGTAGAGGGAGTAGGGAGAGTCAAAGGAGCGTGTGAGCATCAGGTATGTGTGTAGCTTGAGCGTGTAATAGCTGCTTCTTAGCGATAGGTGTGGTGATTGAGGGGTCAGGAATATGTGTTCGTTCTGGCAGGATTTATCCAGACCGGATGTGGCTGCGTTAGGCCTGAGGAGTACGCTTGGCTGGGGGTGTGAAACCAGCAGTGTTTACATAGAGTGATGTGGAGTATGTGGCGGTTGTAGGTATGAGAACAGTTATACCGAATGGTGACATAGTATCTCTGTGTTCTAGTTGAGTGGTGGTGTAAAGGAGAGAGTAAGCGTATGGTGGGTTATGTGATCATTAGAACGTGTTCAGCATTCCAACTATCCTTTGTACTTCACAACATCCGTTTCATGCACCCAATCCACTCCATGCACCCAGTCTGTTCCCAACATTCCGGTCCGCTCCACGCACTCATGCATTCCAGTTCGCTCTGCGCGATCTAGTCCATCCCGCGCGCTCCAGACTGCCCCGCGCTCACGAGTCTGGACCACGCAAGCCCAACGTCATCATCCGTTCCACGCAACTCGTCTGCTCTACGTGGCACATCGGTTTGTTCCAGGCACTCCTTTGCTCGTGGTACTGCACTCCTTCGCTCCAGGCACTTCATCCCCTTATGCCCTTACACGCATTACGCATTCATCCCCTCTCCGCACCCACCCGCTCCCCGCACCCACCCGCTCCCCGCACCCACCCGCTCCACGCACTCATCAGCTCTATGCATCTATGCATCCGTTCCCCGTGCTCATCTACTCCCCGTGCTCATCTGCTCCCCATGCTCATCCCCGCCCTGTGCTCATCCCCGCCCCATGCTCATCCCCGCCCGTGCTCTTCTGCTCCCCGCGCTCATCCGCTTTATGTACTCATCACTTTCTGGGCATTTAACAGCAATATCCCGTTCTACATATTCATCTCTACACTCATCCGCTCTACACACTCATCCGCTCTACACACTCATCCGCTCTACACACTCCTTTTCCCAGCGTTCTACACGAGACTTGCTGACAGATGGGACACGTGGTAGACTTTGATAATTTAATGGAAAGTATGGAATACACAGGGGCCAATTTTTGATGTACCAGTCTCTGTTCAAGAATACTTGGGACAGGTGGGTGGATTTTTCAAGGGCCATGGAGGGGGACCAGGTCCTGGAGACTCTGTAGTATGTGGCAAAAGGTGGACACATTGTCTCCAGGCTGCATGAATTGCTGCTGTCTGCATATTGTACACTGATGCTCAAGGTGCGTGGGAAATGGGAGATGAATGTGGGTAGGCTGTTCACAGATGAGGAATGGGACGTGCATTGATACATACTAGACAGGTATCAAGAAACTGCAGATTTAAGCTTATTCAGTTGTACATACTACATAGGGCCTGCCTGACCCACCCACAGGATTTAAAAGTTTAAGAGTGCAGAAGCTAAGAGCTGTCCCAGATGCAACCGTGAAGTTGCAGACTTTTTTCGCATGTTTTGGTCGTGCCCATTCATTGGCAGGTTCTGGCAGAGGGTGGTGGCCAGAGCTGCTTGCGGGGGGATACAGATGCAGACTTGGTCCGCTGATGCCTGCTTGCTAGGTCTATAACCTAGCGGCGGGAAACATAGGAGAGACCTCACCCACATGAAATACCTTATTTGTATACTATTTGTATACTAGCTAAGCGGATGATTGCTATGGCATAGAAGTCACCTGAGGGGCCTAGAATTGAAGCCTGGTCTTTGGTAGGATCCACCGCCTGGCATAGGGCAGCACAAGGCAGGCTGAGTGAAGAGAGCGCGGATGTGGCTGCATGGGATGCTTTGGTGCAGGCAATGTTCACCCCATCAGATGTGTATCCACTGTGAGTCTGGGGCTGTGATAACGCAGAGTGTCATGGACACTGGATGAGAGCTGATATTGCATGGGGGCGGTACATAAGGCAGGGAGGGATTGTTTGAGATAAGGAGACAAGAATGCTGGGCCTTAAAGAACAGACATTTGACAATAGATGTGCTCCTCAACCCTGGAGGTCATGAATATGGCCACTGGGGCTAGAACCTATTGGCTTCTACAATTTGAGCTTGATACCGGAGTCTTACAGCAAAACATTGCCTGGTCACATGCGGCTTGCAGGAGGGGGAGGGGCAATGATACGCTACAAAACCCAGCAGGGAAGGGGTTGGCAGACGAACCAGGTGGGGGAATTGGGAGCTAGAAGTGTGTTGGTTTGGCGGGGGGATGGGATCCGCCCACCTGAATGTAATCGGGTTTGAGGTATGCAGACCTGTGTTTTATTTATCAGAATGCCAATAAAGTGTGTTAAAAGAGAAACAACAAATAACACTGAAAAAGAGTTATGAAAGGAAATGGTGATCAGTCCCTCAGCTCATAGGGTTAAGACACTCTACAGTCACTGAGAGAAAGCAGATAGCTGCAATGTCCAAGAAAAGCAAATATTAGCCACTCCCTCAGGTCAAATGGTTTAGACACCCCACAGGCACTGAGAGAAAGAGACAAATCAGCTCTACAAGAGGCAGAGCTAAGTGTTAGGCCATTGTGGGTGCCTCGGGCCGCCTTGCATACCACACTCACACGCATACACAGAGAGGCTGCAAGGTCCCGGCGGCAACTGCCGTTCGGGACGCGTTTATTACTATCGCACATTGCGTGAGCCCAAATGAGGCTCACGCGTCCGTATACACGTCTCACTTCATAACACGTCTCACTTCATAACATAAATAGCATCTACCTTGTGTACATCCATTCGGATTCCATTCGGGCTGACAATAAAGCCCAGGAATTCCACCTCAGAGATGTGGAATGAGCACGTTTCGAGCTTGGCGGAGAGCTGGTGTTGATGGAGTTTCTCTAATACGTATCGGACGTGTTTAACGTGGTCCTACTTTGATGCAGAATATACTAGGATATCGTCGATGTACACTAGAGCACAGACATCAATCAATTCCCGTAAGACATTGTTCATGAAGTATTGAAATGCAGCAGGTGCGTTGCAAAGGCCAAAGGGCATTACTTGATATTCGTACAAGCCGTATTTAGTGCGAAAAGCGGTTTTCCATTCGTCCCCCTGTTTTACGCGAACAAGGTGATATGCCCCCCTCAGATCTGGTTTTGTGTAGATTTGGGCATCTTTGACTTGATCAAACAATTCAGGGATCAGTGGCAGGGGGTAGCAGGTTTTTACAGTAATCTGGTTCAGTGCGCGATAGTCGATGCACGTTCTCAAGTCCCCCTCCTTTTTCGGTACGAAGAATAGAGGACTGGCTGCTGGAGACTTCGAGGGACGGATGAACCCATTGGCCAGGTATTGGTCAAGATAGGCCTTCAGGTGCTGGTTTTCTGGTTCCGTGAGTGCATAAATTCACCCACAAGAGATTTGAGCGCCGGGTATCAGGTCGATTTGGCAATCGTATGGTCTATGCGGTGGCAGGATATTAGCCTGTTCTTTCTGAAAGACATCTTGAAAGTCCTAGTATTCACTTGGTAGGGTGCCGATTGCCACAGTCGCAAGCATGGAGGTTCTGGTGTCTATTGGTTGTTTCTCTTGGCGATAACATGTGTGGGCGCAAGTCTCGGGAAAGGCCAATTCTTTTGCTCGCCAATCGATTCGAGGATTGTGAGCTACCAACCATGGCATTCCCAAAATCAACCGGAACTGTGGTGCCTTAATGAGGTCGAAAACGATAGATTCTTGGTGTCCATCATGGCACAGAAGGCTTAAAGTTGCAGTGCATTGGGATACTGGACCAGAAGCTATTTCCGTGCCATCGACAGTGGTAACAGTGTCAGTGGTTGATTTAGGGCGTAATGGAAGCCCCATCTTTGCCGCAAGATCCTGGTCGATGTAATTCCCAATGGCTCCACTGTCTATGTACGCTCTTACTGCGTGCATCCGAGATGGTTGTTGGTGATTGATCAAGCCCACAGAGCGCAAAATGGGAGGTCTGTAGTTCACATTCTTCGCTCCACAAGTGGACCCCTACACTTGCCGGGCTGGGGAGTTTTCCGATTCCTTGATGGTATCTTCCTTGTCCGTGGCCCCTACTGTCCTCCTCAGTGGCTTCACAGGGCACTCTTTAAGGAAATGACCTAACTTTCCACAGTACAGACATAACTGCTGCTGTCTCCTTTTATCACTTTCCACTTTAGTCAAGGGGGATCTGACCCCGCCCCCCTGATTTGCATTGGTTCTCCGGAACCTTCCGTTGTTCGGGCAGTATTGTCCTTTGAACGCACATACAAAGGGCGAGGGTCCGGTCTGGTTCGATCTGCTCTTCGGTCCTGCAACCTATGATCCAGTTGAACAACAAGGTCAATGAATTCACTACTTGTGCGAGAACATCCTTGAGCTCCCCCCGCAACTCCCGATGAAATAACATGGTTCTCTTCTCCACTGGCCATTCTGCTTCAACTACGAGTCTATTGAACGTGGCTATGTATGTTAATAGGTCTTGATTCCCTTGGCGTAGGGACAGAAGTTCGTTGTCTAATGCCTGCCCATGAGCATGACGGGCGAACAGCTTTTCCATCTCCTGCTGAAAGCCCCTGAAGTCATGCAGCAAGGATTGTCTTTGGCCACAAAGGGTACAGACCAGTCCGCAGCGCTACCACTCAGGTAGGATAGCACAAAAGCGACCCGTGATTGGTCATTCGGAAAATCCCCTGGCCTACAAAGGAAGTGCAGGCGGCACTGGTTCATGAACGTTGCAAACCTCTTGGGATCCCCCGCAAATCGTTCGGGCGGGCCATGAGAACTGCCCCAGGAAGGGCTATCTGAACAGGATTGGCTGATGGCGCTGGCATCGAGGGCACGCTTCCCGGCAATGGTGCATGCCCTGCTTGTGACTGGAGAAGTTGCCAGCTTAAATCATCAGTGCGTTCTTTGGCTACTATCAGCTCTCTCCTCAGCGTGTTGGTCTCCTGCCTGGCTGCATGTACTTCGAACGTAGCTGCCCCAACATGTGGGCTAACTGGTCGGTTTCTGACGTTTCCATGATGCCCAGGTGGATTTTGATGTGAGGCTTTGTGTTCTGTAACGCTCACCTGGTATCCACGGACACGTCACTCAGCATCAAACCCTTCCCTGGAGGCTATTCGACTGGAGACTGGGCCTGAAACACAGGAATGGTAGAGTTTAACTCCCTATTGTCTCTGTGTGCTTGAACCCCTTCTTCCCCGGGGTCCAACCCTTCCCTTTGATCCAAAGCTCACCTTGTTTTCTTGGATAGTGTGCTCTCCATCGTGCTTTCAGCGCAGGGGCGCGTTGATTGATGCAGGCTTGTTGCTGCCTAGTTACTTCACTGGCAAGAGTCCGACAGGTAAGTATAATGAGTCTTTTAAACAGTTTTCTAACTTTGTTCCTTTCCTTCCTTAGATGATGGCCGGCGTCCGGGGATGGCGGCGTGCTGCTGAGATGAGTAGCGCTGAAGGTGAGTGAGAGTGCGATGCGCGATGCACCCCTTTCGTATTTGTATTGAACTGAGGTATTTTTCTGTGTCTTTTAGGTGCCACGATGTTTTCAGCGTGGATGCCGGTTATGAAGAACAAATGCGGTGAGTAAGCGCGGTATGCGGTGCCTCTAGATGTTTCCACGCTAACCTGGAGTGTCTTTTCCCTCTTGCAGATGGATGAGAAGTTCCGGAGACAGAGTTCCCCCAGAGCGGCTGGGATTCAGGTAAGCGTTTGAAGCTCGTACAGTATTTAAAAAATAAGCGAAGATTTGCAGAATGCTTACTAATGCCTTTTTTCTGTTCTTTTCCCTTTTCCTTAGGAAGCAGCGTGCCAGGATGGGAATGACACAGCCGAAGATGCCCGCAGAACAGAAGGAGCGATGAATGAAGGGCAGAAGCGCCGCAAGGTAAGGCTGTTCCTAACTGTGTTCTTGTTCTTGCAGGAGCTGAGCGCAGAAGAAAGATGCAGGCCTACTGGAGACCGATCCGAACACGGTGAGTGTCACGCTGCAGGTGCAGAAAACACAAAGCATGTTTCTCAGCCTGGGAGTGGCTTAAATAGTCTCTGGGTATCCCAGGTGTCTCTGGGCTGAACCACACCCAAAAGACTAGACTGCACATGCAGTTCTGGGAACCAAAATATGTGGGGGCATCCATCTTGTCCCGATCAATACACTACAAGTCCAATCCCCAATGTTATCCTCTGGGAGTGAATGAGTCTGGTGCCATAAGCGCCAAGTCTGACTCCAAGTGGGTCTTTGGAGGGATGGAGAGGCCCTTGAGGGCCATGTAGGTGATCGTGGCCTGGCTCCAGCCTGACATCTTGGAGGCTGGGGACATGAGGGGCAGGAATCATGACACACTGTTGCACCCGTCCACAATACAGGTGGGTTGCCTTTTCTTTCTCGCTCCTGTAGCTATATTGGAGATGAAGAATATCTCCTCATCCTCTTCTTCTTCTTCAGCCATATTGAGTCTCTGTATATCTTGTTCCACCGTGGCCACATTCCGTGGTCTCCTGAAGTTGCCACTACTCCCCCTCACCAGGGCCCTGTGGGTCGTCACTGGCGCTACTACTCTGCACATCCTGGCGTAGTGGCCCGTATGTTGCACCTGCCACACAGCCTTTACATCGGTGGGCACTCCTCTGCGTGCGGCAGATCATATCCGCAGTATTGACATGCCGCCGGAGTGCCATGTGCAGGGGATACGTCTTGTTGCTTTTGGCTCCACCGAGATTTTGATGGAGTGGATATCCCTAGGGCAAAAGCCTCTTCACTTTTGCCTGGCCGAACTGCCGCGTCCCTCTTCGCCCCTTTCTGCAAGTTCATACACCCTGCCAGTGTCAAGAATGTGAGTTAAAGTCATTCCGGGTTCACGCAGGATCTGCCTCCGCAACCTGCTCGAGCTGCACCCTTGTATTAACTGGTTTCTCACCATCCCTTCTTCATTGTCCCATCTACACGAGCTTGAAAGTTGGCGCAGTCGCGCACAGAATTGGTCCAGCGACTCGTCATCATACTTTTTTTTACTACACATCACGAGCCTGTCATAGTCCACATTCGACAGCGGTATGAAGTGATTCTGAAGAGCAGTCTTGACTGCGGCATATGTGACCACCTGAATGTTCAATGATTCATAGATGCGCAGCACCTGAGTCCCTGCTGAGTATAGCAGCGTCGCATCGTCGTCGTCCTCCCCTGTCGCTCTGAAGAACATATCAAGTTTCTTGATCCAGATGGGCCACTTGGGTCTCAGTTTGGAGGGAGGGCCTGATGTGTTGAATTCTGGCATTGGTGCCAGAGTGCCTTGCTGTCTACGTGACATTTGCGTTGGTGCAGCTGGCTCTCCTTCTTGGTCACTCATCTTCACAGGTCGCACAGTCACCTCATCCACGTGTATGAGGCTTGCAAACCTTTCCCACACAGACAGCACTTCACCACAGTGCAAACTTGCGAGCAGGCGTGGGCCTCTTGTCTTGCATTCAGTGGTCACTGACCGTCACTGCAGCATGCAGCCACCTGTAGCAGCAGCTCCTCCTTGTCTGTTCACCCCCAGCTGGATGATCAATCTTGACTACAATAGTCAGTAATCACAGCTCCCCAACATGGGAAACCATGAAAGTTCCAAGAATTGTTCAACTGCAACCACGTGGACAGTGCACGAGCACCCTTGTGGGCCGCCACTGTCTCACGTAGAATTACAAAATGGCCGACTGTAGGTGCATTGGATTCGAGCTGCGTAATGAGACATAGTGTCACGATTTGCAGGTCTGGGATACCGCGGCTTGCACACTCTCACTACAAGCTTACTCCTCGTAGCCAATGTTAGGCCATTGTGGGTGCCTCGGGCCGCCTTGCGTACCACACTCACACGCACACACAGAGAGACTCGGAGACGTGACTGATGGCTGCAAGGTCCCGGCTGGCAACTTCAGTTCGGGGAGCGTTTATTACTATTGCGCATGCGTGAGCCCAAACGAGGCTTGCGCATGCATATACACGTCTCACTCCGTAACACTAAGTAGGGTCCCTGGCAAAGACTACAATATGAATACACAGGTCACTGTGGATCCGGCTTTTTGCAATCACTGAGATAGCTATTTAGGTAGTGCAGGGGTCTTTGTAGCCTAGAGGTCATAGATCTGTGTCCTAAGAAGTAAATGTGCTATGAAATAGCTTGGGCATTTGGAATTCCATTTCCCTATAGCATGGTTGTCAATTGTGGCTCGCCAGAGGTTGCAGCGGCTACCACTGGCAACCTCCTGGTACACGTGGCACTGATACTCGTGGTGAAATAGGCACTTTCAGTTCAATGTAGGCAGAACACAGCATTCTCTAAGATCTTTCTTTTCATTAAGTACATGGAATGCAGCACTTAAAGGTTATCACTATTCATGTACCGAGCTCTGGGAATCTGGAAAATGTGCGAAACTGGAATGTCATGTTGGGCTTGACCAGTTTTATTCTTTGCATTCTAGTACTTGTTCCGGTACATTATAATGTAGAAAATAAAATAACATACAATGCAAAGGATAGAAAATGACGATGATATAAACTAGTCACAACTGGCGTGGTTCTGACATCTCACGTAGAACCATAAATGTTGATTTCGTGAATGTTTCAAAACAGAAAAATATTTTGAAGAGAGCACAATAACAAATATTCAATCAACATTCTTAAACGTATTTAATATAAAACAGTGGTTTGAGGAAACAGTTGATCTTCCCACACCAGTAGTGAATTCCAAAATGTAAACGATTGTCTCGCCGATATTGGCACACACATTAGTGATAGGATGCAACCTCAGGCCATCCTCCTTCCATGTTCGATAACACGATATCATTAAGTTGGGTACTAATGACACGTATTCTTACAGATCTTAGAACTACTCGATAGGTTGCATTATTTTTAGTAAGATGGAAAGCCTATAACATATGTGAAGTTTGTGGCATCATTATTGGCTGAGGAACCTGGCACGCACAAGCCGCCTGATCCCCCTGACATTGAGGCACATCCTCTGAAGGTAAAATGGGCTCACGATGCAGGTCAAGCTTTACCGCGCTTGGCGTATGATGGATACCTGGGTTCGGGAACCTGTACCTGGCATATGACGTCTTTGTAACTGGCATGTTAGCCTTTCACTGGCATACTATAGCAACGAGGCTGTACAGGCATATGGCGGTAATGCCTTACACTTTGAGGGCTAAGCTGGGTATAAAACTGGCATATCATGGAATATCGAGGCAGTACTCAGTAATTACATCGCTGGTAACAGAATATTCTTTTGTCTACTTTAGAAACCGTTTGATATTTTATTAAATTACAGGTTTTTACATCTAATGGTCAGAGTTTATACAGCAGCACTTCCTGAAATGCATTTGAGATCAGCAATCATGTGATGTCTCTTCCTATGACATCTTTCGCGAGTCATTTCACTTCCACTCCCCCTGACATTTCTGTTCCTTATTCAATAGGCATCACACACGATTAACATTGAGTCAAGTAACACGTGCGCTTGAAAATAAATGGATATGCGTATGAATCATTTCTGTTAGCATATTGTGCTTATGCATTTTTCTTATTCATAGAAAACCTCAATCGTTCTTCCCATAAAATACTATTGCAAATAATCCAGGCTCAAAGATTTTGCAGTGGAAAAAATACAGTCACTTTCTTCCATAGAAAACCTCAATCGTTCTTTCCATAAAATACTATTGCAAATAATCCAGGCTCAAAGATTTTGCAGTGGAAAAAATACAGTCACTTTCTTCCTTTTGCTAGTTATCTATATTGCATCAACTGACTCTCGAACAATATTAAGAGACAAACTGAAGTGAAGAGGGTAGATCATTACTGACTCATGCTTTATCGGCTCCCTTTGAACTATCCGGGTCTGAAGGAAGGGGAGTGTGGAGCATGACTCTTTAGTAGAGGGGAAGGCAATGAAAGCTGCATTAACTTTGAAGTGGGTACTTGGATAGCCAACAGTTCTAATCAAGTTAGAAAGTAATATGAAGTGATATTGCAAATTGCAATGCGATACTGCTAAATTGGCGCCTTGATCAGGATCCCGTGGTCCACGGTGTCAAATGCTGCAAACAAGTTCATTCAAATTAGAGCTGTCAAGCATCAGCAATCTTCCATTAAGCTATCTCTCACAATACTCCAAACAGAGCTGCTTCCATCCCCATCCCAGGACAGAACACAGCCTGGAGGTTCTGCAGTATGTTCTTCTCTTCTGCGAATTCTCATAGCTGATTTGCTCTGGTCTATTGAACTCGCTTCCAGAAATAGGGTAATTGGGATATTGGATGAAAAATTGGCTGGAGTGTTCAGATCCAGATTTTGTTTTTTCCACATTGGTTTCACCACTGCCGTTTTTTAGTGCCTAATGAACAACACCAGACACAAGAGAGGCATTCATAGATTTATAGATTTCAACATTCTTCCATAGTATTGGAAAGAAAAGCTTTTAAGATGTTTGTTTATGTTTATATTTGTTTGTTTATAATGCAACAGAGACGCAGCCATCAGGGCGCAACGTGTATAGCAGACAGGGATGACTCACAATATAAACAAACACTAACGCCTTGAGATGTTTTCTGAAAGTAATACTGTTTTCTTCCATGCGCATTTCAGCGGGGAGCTTATTCCAGGTCAGCCCAGCCTGAAACATCAAAGAGCATCCATTGCCTCTGACTCGTTTGCATCTAAGCTGAGTCAGGCGCATCGAGTCCTTAGACTGAGTAACACTAACATGTTTCCCTAGTATCAGGCACTCTTTCAGGTATTCTGGTGCTTGTCCATGCAAGCATTTGTGCAGAACGGTACTCCTCTCAAAACATATTGTGGCCTCTACTGGCAGCCAGTGCAGCTCCCTCCTATACACAGATACTGGGTCCCTTCTAGTTGTGCCTTTAATAATCTGGATTGCATCGTTTTGAAGTGTCTGGAGCTTTTTGATGCAGTCCTTGTCTGCTCCGGCCAAAAGAGCACTACAATAGTCAAGCCTAGGCATTATAATGACTCGGACAAGTGTAGTACTGTTTGCCAGGGAAACATAATGTTTTACCAATCTAACCAGTCTTAGGTGATATGAGATTTGCTCACGATACTGTTAACGTGGCCTTCTGCTCCAAGAGAAGGCTCCAAAGTGACCCCTATAGTTTTTACCATAGGCGCTGTTTTTATATAATGTCCATCTATGGTGAAGTCTTCATAGGTTGTGGTAAATTTAGCACATGACTGCGTAGAACCAAAAACCAGGTACTCACTTTTAGCTGAGTTAAGACATAGTCCGTTTATTGTCATCCAAATTTGGATTGATTTATAGATTTGTTCAACACTCTCCAGGTCTTTCTCATATTCCCCACTCAGCTCCATAATGAACTGGGTATCATCTGCATGGTTAGAAAATCGCACACCTAAGGAATCAAAAAGATCACATAGGGTGCAGCAGAAAATATTAAACAGCACCGGGGAGAGGCATGCTCCTTGCGGGACAACACAGTTAATCGGCTCCGATCGGGAGCAAGCATTGCCCCAGACTACTCTAGACTTCCTGTCATGAAGAAAGGAATCTATCCAGTCGATCACTCCACTGTAGCAGCCACCATGCTCCGCAAGCTTAGTAAGCAATTTCTCGTGATCCACAAGATCGAATGCTGCTGATAGATCTAATAACATCAGCAGCCCCGATTTCCTCCTATACATAATATCTAGCATTTCTGCCTGCAGGTCCAAGAGCGTGCTTTCTGTGCATGTGAAGGCCTAAATCCTGATTGCCTGGAGTAAAGAAGCTTCTTCTTTTCCACATACTCCTGAAGCTGTGAGGTCGCCAATGTATCTATTATATTTTTAGTAAGAAGGGCATATTTGTTATGGGTCTTAAATTAGTACAGATTTTATAATTTTGACCAGGTTTCTTTAGCAGAGGTGTAACAATTACTTTTTTTTAAAACAAATCTGGAACATGGTTAGTTGCAAATGTTGCATTGGCAAAACGAACCAGAAAAGGGATAAAAATATCCCTATGTTCCAAAACAATTCTTGAAGAGATAATATCCCCTGCACATGAAGTGGAGTGCATTTTCTTGAGAACTTTCTCCAATTCTTCTCTGGAGATCGCTTCAAAGGAGAAAAAAGGAGTATTCATGTACAGTGTTCGTCCAGGTTGTCAGCAATACTGGGCTTCTTTGTACACATTTTATTTGCAAAGGCTCTCTGGACTGCTTTGCAGTCCCCATTCATGGGGTCTACTTTTTTTACTTGGGCCTGTGGCTTCTCCAGGTTCTTAAAAATGGCAAAGAGCTTCTTAGTATCATTATTAGAATTCACGATTTCCATATTAAAATAATCTTGCTTTGTCTTGAAGATTTCCTTATGGTATATTTTCTCTAAGTCTTTCCAACTCTTCTTCTCTCTTGTGTTTGTAGTTTAACCCAATTTCGCTCGGCTTTCCTTTTTTCTTGCTTATGTATTGCCAAGGCTGGTGTATACCACGTTTGTCTATTGCTTCTTTCTCTAACAAACTTAGACTTTAAGGGAGCCACCTTGTCCAGCAGTGCGATAAGGGCCTTCTCATATTTAAACTAGGGAGTCAGGAGAGTCCCTATCAGAGGTAGAGGCCATAAGTGTGGTAATGAAGCATTGTAAATCAGCTGTTTTGATGTTATTACAATTTTGGCTAATGACTTTCTTAATAGCATTTTTCCTTTGCTTAAGGATAGTGCAGAGCTGAAGATTAAAATTTACAAACAGATGATCAGTCCAGACAAATGGTTTGGTATCCAGTGTCACGGCGGGTAAATTCCTAATAGCAACCCAGTCCAAAATGTTACCATGCTTATGCGTGGGTTCATTGTTAAGGACCGTAAATTGGTTGTTCTGTAATAGATATTCTAAGTCTGAGGCATGTGAATCTGAGGCCTTCCCCAAATGTCTATTAAAAACTCCCAAAACAATAGTAGAACTTTTGGGATTATTCAAGGGTGTCAGTATATTGTTAAGGATTCCAGTAGGGCGTCACACACCGGACCAGGACACTTAGTCTTATGCTGGGATGTGGCGCCCAATAGGAATGCTTTTTCTTTAATTTTATTTAATTAAAATTGAGCCGGTACCCGACCCATTTCACACACCCTTTTACAAATACCCCGGGTCACAATGGACCATGAACCAGGCCGGTTGGTGAAAATACAATATTTATTTATTTAAAAATTCATCACACATTTTAATATAGGGCAGCACCCACCAATGGGGTGATAATGACAATGGAAATGGAAGCAATGCACTTTGGTTAACCTTCTAGTAGAACATATCCAAAGCACAATTGAATAGGAGCACTTTTTGAATTAGGATAGATAGCACCCAAGTTAAGATTCCCCCTGCAATGTTCCCTCAACCCACAAATAATCGAATTCTGAGTAGATAGAAAGAAGCAGCAGGTAGTCACAAAATAAGAGGCAAAAACAGATTTTAAACCCTTTGCAAAGGCCTAAAATGAAACTCAGATTTCGACAAATAATTAATTATATGTGTGTTTACATAATAATATACATAGGTTTTATCACAGTATTAGGGGTGTTATCTCACTATCAACCACAAGGTAAGGTATTACTAAAGCATACAGTTTACAACGCAGATGAAATGGAAAACCCAGTGCAGCCGAATTCACACATGTAAAAGTTGCATTTTTTTCTAGTTTGCAGTTTTAAATGTGCAAAAGTTTCTTTCAAAAAACGGGTGAAAAACAAACACTGAATTGGAATGTGTTTTTTTGGCAGGGGGAGAGATGCACAACAAAGGGACAATATAGAAGTGAAAGTAGAGCTATAGCTGGGGAATTGAGAGAGATTTGGAAGGTAGAATGAGGTTTGTTCTTAGGAAAATAGAGCAGTTAAAAAGAGAAAATCGGTTTTAAAAATGAAAGGCAAATTTAACTTAAACTAAATTATTTAGACTATTTTGTTAAAGAAAGCCACGGTACGTTCAAAGATTGATTTGCGACGTCAACCATCTTAGTGTGTGGCCAGTTGGCCAGGGGCTCGCAGAGGCAGTGCCAGAGGGACCAAGGAGATTGCCAAAGGTAGCAGCTAGTACCCCTAGCTACCTCGTTGTGATATCTGTGGCAACATCTCTAAACTAGCGAGCTGGACTTTCACATCTTTTGCCTGGGCATCCTTGTTTGAGTCAAACCCAATGTTAAGGTCACCCAGGGCAGTTAATTATGATAGCAAGGTTAGAAGGTCAAAACTAAATTAAAAACATTGGGCATGGCTGTCGCCGGAGTCGTGTTTTTTTCCGGCGCCTGGCAATGGGGAATTACGGGGGCATTACAGCCCCGGTGGACCCGGTAATTCCCCAAAGCCAGGCGCCAGAATAAATTACTCCCCATTCCCATTGAGTCCTATAGTCCTATAGGTCCTATAGGACTCAATGGGAATGGGGAGGATGGAAGCACCAGTGATTCCATCAAAGTCTACGGGCGGGTGCTGTTCCACCCGCCAGGTAGTCGTGGCGGGCGGGACGGCACCTGCCCGCAGAACTCAGTGTGCCCGTCCGGTAACAACGGCACCGGTAGCTTACCGGCACCGTTGTTACCCGACCGGCATACTCATAATGTGGCCCATTGTCAGTATCTTTTTTATCTGCGCATGTCTGGGAGTCAACAGTTAATACATATATTATCTCAGTTGCTGAAATTGTCCACTGGGCATGAAGAAGCTCGTTTTTTTGTCACTGGTTTCATCACTTATTACCTGATGAATATTCAATGTCTAAATTATAGGTAAACCTCCACTCTGGATGATCTATTTCTTAGCAGGATTTTCCTACCACTTAATTGATAGGCTAAGGTGAAATAGGCCTGGATCCAGGTTCTAGAGACGAGGAATAGATCTGTTTTTACTTCTTGGATTAGATTGTGAATTGGCACCACATTCTTTACTGACTAGTGGGTATTTGCATAAATGCAACGTAGGCCAACATGTCGAACTCTTGAAAAGTTATTGCTCTGAATGTTTGTAAGAGGGAGCAGATTCATTCCACAGACTCCTCTTTGATATATCTTCTCCAGCACCAGCAGTCTTAAAAACCTTTTCAGCTCAAAGGGGTCAGAATGCATCTCTGTGTCTGCTCCGCTCTGCACCGTTGCACCTCCCATGCCTCATGTGATGTTGGGGCCTTTATATATGGAGTCGGCTGTGTCCCATGACCTCAGTTCCTTTACCCCCCAGCCCCACAAATTCAGTAAACTGATTGGAACGTCGCTAGCTTTAACAAAAATACTTGGCCATGCCTCACACCCAAGCCCTGCTCCGATTATGGGAGACACATAGGCCCTCATTACAACCTTGGCGGTGGACCATGGTGCTAAAAGCACCATGGTCCATGCCGCTAAGGTTACGATTCCGCCATGGTGGATGGCGGAATTACCGCCCCATTCCAAGGTGAGTGGGGCGGTAATTCCCCATTCACCATTTGCCCTTCCCCATAGGGCATAATGGGAATGGGGAAGGCGCTAATTACGGCACCGTAAATTACGGTGCCGTAATCAGCTCCAAAGTCCCTTTGCGGGTTGGATTTTTAACGCCTGCTAAAAGCAGGCGTTAAACACCAACCCGCAAAGGGACACTTGTAATCAGGCGTTAAGGGTTAACGACGGCGCCGTTAAACCCTTAACGCCTGAGTTGTAATGAGGGCCATATTGTTGGATTCCCACAAGGTGTGTCTTTATTGCATTGCTGAGGGTCATGACATTGAGCATTCTGGATCCCCTTAATATATACACCCTCATGCCCTCCAGGAGTGTGCCGCTAAACACTTTACATTCTTCCTCAATGAAGGAACTCGTAGTCGAGGCATCACATTTTTCATCAAAGTTTGTCACGTGGACTGCTACTGGAAGTTTTTGGGAAGTCAGAGTCTTGGCCATCCTAGCCTAGAAAAGGGAATGACCCCTTCCTCAAATAATATTAGAGGTTGGGCATCCACCACTTCCCTGGCAGAGGCAACTTATCAAATGCACCTCAGTGGCTCCAGATATGACTCTTCTTTATCCTCCATGAGGAATTGAAACCGTCATTCCCGCTCCAAGGATTCTGATGAAACCTCAGGGGAATTATCACCTCCACAGGTACTGTTCCTCACTGGCACAGTGGGAGGAATTCAGGTTTAAGATACTTGACATCAAGGCTGCTGACTGCTTCTATCTTAGCACTGGCCGTGGAGCTAGGTGTCATGATCACTGCTTCCAAGGAGCCAGGACCAGCCCAACGTCCTTGGAAGCAGGCCCCTAACCCTAATCCTAGGTACCAGCCGGTCCCCACGGGGACCTTTTGGACCTTGTCCTGGCGCCGGTGGCACCAGGCTCATCAGAATCATCGGTCCCGGCACTGGAAGCGCCGGGCTCATAATATGTCTGCAGATGTTTGGGTGGACTTACCTGCAGCAGACACTGCTTACTTACCAGCCACTTAGAAGTCCTCTGTAAACAGGAACTACTTTCTTACTGGGTGGGGCAGCTCCATTCCCTGGATTCATTATGGAGAAAGCTTCTGGAACTGGAACTCTTTTCTTACCTAGGCGGGGCCGTGGAGGAAGACGCCTCATCACTCCAAGGCTATTTAAACCACACCCGATGGATGAAACTTGCTTCGCGTTATTCTGCATCTGCAGCAGAACGCTCACCGAGTCTGTTCCAGCCTTTCTTCCTCAATCTGCAAGAATCATACTCACCATTCCTGTATCCAGTCGACAGCAGCATCTGCAGAGACAAGAAACAGCAGGTTAGCAAGGCAGTCTTAACTCGCAGTGCTTACTCACCTGATCCGTCGGCTGCGGTCATTTCGGCACGCTGTACTTTCGCCTGTGAAGACAAAATCATTG
Source organism: Ambystoma mexicanum (assembly GCF_040938575.1). NCBI lineage: Eukaryota > Metazoa > Chordata > Amphibia > Caudata > Ambystomatidae > Ambystoma > Ambystoma mexicanum. Next base: position 915,163,146 of record NC_090926.1, on the reverse strand, counting down.
TCATTACTTACCGGCACTCCGTGAACTCTGGAATTCTTCACGCTGCATCGCCACGTGCGGAGATAAAAGCATCGTATTTACTTACGGGCCTTCCACGGACTCCGGCGCAGCAAACAAGCTTCTGAAAGACAAAAGAAGAGACATTAGATAGGTATTTACTTACACCCCTCGCGCTCTTCACAATAGAACGCCTGCAAATACTCCGGTGCCTCTTCAGCACGAACTACGCTGCAAGGGAAAGAACAGCTAGAGTGCTTGCATTTACTCACGCATTTCCAGGCGCTTTATTTCATCTTCCTCACGAGTCCTGCAAGCAAAATGGGAGAAAAGCATCATACGAAGTTCTGTTCAATGTTAACGTGCCTTGCACCTAAAGACTCAAAAGACTATAAAGACTAAAAAGGTGTCTGGAAACTCACCGCTCGTGCGATTAACGACGGTAAAGGTCCTCTGAGTCCAAGAGGCCTATGTTTCACCAGTGAAGGAACTGGCAACAGCGCCCTGCATCAAACGCAGATGGAGAGTCCAGCATTCACCTATCTAAGGTGAGCACGTTGACCTGGGGGCCCTACGGAGAAGCTGGGGAGAGAGAGGAAGAGAGACATTAAACAACCCAGACCATTAACCCCTATATTCTTTCATCTGCAGAAACCTCACCCTACGAGTCCGTCACACAGTGCGAAGAGGTTCAACCCCAGAAGCCCATCGAGTCCTGCACATCACCTTTCGAGTCACAGACACCTTCCTGCCACGACCTGCGCCTCCGTGGGAATCAGGTGAGCGTTACAGAACGCGAAGCCCACCGCAAAACTCCTACCCAGGCGCAATGGAAACCTCAGACACTGATCACTTAGCCCAGTTGCTCTGAGACTTAAGAGCAGAAGTACATGCAGCTCGTCATGAAACAAGCTCTCTAAGAAGAGAACTAATACTTTCCAAGGAGCGAACAGAGGACCTCGCTAGGCAATTGCTACAAACGCAGGCCGGACAGACACCTCTGCCCGCTCCAGGAGGAAGCTATCCTTCTGCACCATCTGTAAATCCAGTGCAAATCAATCTACCTGGTAATGTGCCCTTAGCTCCGCCCGAACGTTTTTCTGGTGACCCAAAGAAATATGCAGTGTTCATCAACCAGTGCCGCTTACATTTCTTATGTCGACCAGCTGCATTCCCAACAGATCAGACCAAAGTGGCTTTCGTGCTTTCTTATCTCAGTGGCAGCGCCGCAGATTGGTCGATTCCTTTAGTCACCCAGGATGATCCGGTTCTGCATGATTTCCAGGCCTTCCAGTCCAGTATGGAGAAACTGTTTGCAAGACATGCACAAGGACAGGCCTTGGACCATGAACTTCTTTCATTACGACAGGGTAATCAAGACCTCTTGACCTATATAGCCTCATTCAACAGACTCATAGTGGAAACTCAATGGCCCGAGGACAAGAGAATAACGCTTTTCTACAGAGGCCTGCGTGGAGAGCTCAAGGATGTGTTAGCTCAAGTTGTGAACCCTCCACAAGAATGTTCAGACTATATTGACTTAGTCGTCCAATTGGACCACAGATTACAGAACAGGAAGGCTGATCGTTCCAAATTTGATACCCGAGTGTTTTCTAAACCACAAACTTCTGCTAAGGGAGCTGACACTGTGGAACCCATGCAAATAGGGGGGATGAAAGGTCCTTTAAGCCAAAAGGAGCGGGAAAGAAGAAGACAGCTGCAATTATGCCTCTATTGCGGGAACTCAGGGCACTTTCTTCGAGACTGTCCAGTGAAACCAGCTAAGAAGGCTGTAGGAGCCGCAGACACCAGTGCCACAAGTTCTAAGCAGGGAAACGACCTAGCCCGGCAAGTGTAGAGGTCCTCTTGCCGAGCGTTAAGATCTGTCCCGTGACCTCGCATTTCGTGGTGCCCATGGTCCTCATTAGTCCAGCACGTCCGGATCGTTTGCATGCAATTGAAGCTTACATCGACAGCGGAGCAATCGGCAATTATGTGGACCGTGAAATGGCATCAAGGATGAATCTACCCCTTGTCCCTAAGGCAGTAAAGGATGTCATTACTACGGTGGATGGCACGGAGGTAGCCTCTGGACCAGTAACGCACGCCACCCAAGAAGTGACGCTAGTGAGCCAAGATGGACACCGGGAGAAAATTGTGTTCGATGTGATCAAGGCCCCTCAGTTCCAGATAATTCTGGGAATCCCTTGGTTAGAGAAACACAATCCTCAGATCGACTGGCGAGCAAAGACGGTTCAGTTTCCAGAATGTTTTACCACTTGTTATCCTCGGCCTGAAGTTTCAGTGGCGGCAATTTCTTCTGAGGTTCCTACATTACCTCCCGACTACCAGGAATTCCAAGATGTCTTTCGGAAGGATCAAGCTAACACCTTGCCTCCTCATAGGTCTTACGACTGTCAAATAGACTTAATACCCGGAACAACTCCTCCTTGCAGTAGGATTTATGCCCTCACCGAGCCAGAGAATCTTCACCTCAGACAATATCTGGACCAATACCTAGCTAACGGGTTTATCCGTCCTTCTAAGTCTCCAGCCTCCTCGGCTTTGTTCTTTGTTCCGAAAAAGGAAGGAGACCTTAGGACTTGTATAGATTACCGCGCCCTGAATCAAATCACCGTTAAAAACAGATACCCGTTACCTTTGATCCCTGAACTCCTGGACCAAGTCAAAGAAGCATGTATATATACAAAATTGGATCTCAGAGGAGCCTACCACTTGGTACGAATAAAAGAAGGCGATGAATGGAAGACGGCCTTCCGCACCAAGTATGGGCTATTTGAATATCAAGTGATGCCCTTTGGACTTTGTAACGCTCCTGCCGCTTTCCAGTATTTTATGAACGATGTCCTTAGAGAACTCATAGATGTGTGTGTTGTTGTCTATATTGATGACATCCTTGTCTATTCATCATCTGAAGAGGAACATCAGAGACACGTTAAAAAGGTTCTCGGGAGACTGCGTCAACATAACCTTTTTGCCAAGCTTGAAAAATGCGTTTTCAACGTAACTGAAGTTGAGTTCCTGGGATTCATATTGTCACCTAATGGGGTTCATATGGATTCAAAGAAGGTCGATGCAATCATCAAGTGGCCATCACCAACCTCGGTAAAAGGAGTTCAAAGCATGTTGGGATTCGCTAACTTTTACAGCAGATTCATTCCTGAATTTTCCCGGATAGTCCAGCCCATCACCGCTCTGTTAAAAAAGAACAAACGTTTTGAATGGTCTACTGAAGCAGAACAAGCTTTTCAGGACTTAAAAGCTAAATTCATTTCTGCACCTGTTCTGAAACATCCTCGCCCAGAACTCCCCTACATTGTGGAAACAGATGCTTCTAGTCGTGCTATGGGGGCAGTTTTATCACAAAGAGATCCGGTCACACACCAATTACATCCTGTAGCCTTTTGGTCCCGCAAATTCTCGGCTCCCGAGATCAACTATTCCATTACAGACAAGGAACTTTTAGCTATCAGATCGGCCTTTAAAGCCTGGCGACACTATCTTTTGGGAGCCAGACACACAGTCACTGTAATGACTGATCACCGCAATCTACAATATCTGAAGACGGCCAAAGCTCAGTCTTCCAGACAGCTTCGCTGGGCTCTGTTTCTGGCTGAGTTTGACTTTATAATTACTTATCGACCCGGCAGCAAAAACGGAAAAGCAGATGCCCTCTCTCGGATGGGAGTAGATGAATATTTGACCAATCCAGAACCAATACCCATAATCCCAGAACAAAGGATTTTGGGGTTAGTCCACACTCAATCCTTTGAAGACATCAAGACTGCAGTCAAGTCACTCCTAACTCCGGCCGATTTGCAGGACTGGCAATTAAAGGGAAAAGAATTCTCAGTGGATCAAGACCTGCCATATTTCCAAGGACGATTATACTTGCCATGTGAGAAAATACAAAAACAAGTAATCTCCGGTTATCACGACTCACTGATGGAGGGTCACCCTGGCATTACCAAAACCATGGAAAATATCAAGAGACATTTCTGGTGGCCATCATGGAAGAAGGATATTAGAGACTTTGTAATCTGCTGTGGTGTGTGTGCCCAGAATAAAAGTCAGAAGGAGAAACCAGCCGGCCTTTTACACCCTCTGGATATTCCTCCCTGTCCATGGCATACCCTGTCCATGGATTTCATCACGGACTTACCTCCATGCTCAGGGTATAATACCATTTTAGTAGTCGTGGATCTATTCTCCAAGATGGCTCATTTCATTCCCCTGAAGGGCCTACCTTCGGCTTCGGTATTGGCCCGAGAATTCTTAGAAAACATCATTCGGTTACACGGTTTTCCTTCGGTTTTAATCTCCGATAGGGGAAGTCAATTCATCTCCCACTTTTGGCGAAGTTGCTGTCGTCTAGCCCAAATTGATGTAAGACTTTCAACCAGTCACCATCCCCAAACTGACGGACAAACCGAGAGGACAAATCAGACTCTACAGCAATATCTACGTTGCATGCTCCAACAAACTGAAAACCCTTGGAAGGATATTCTATGGATCACTGAATACGCTTACAACAATTCGACTCATTCTGGAACCGGGAAGACTCCCTTCTTCCTATTATACGGACATCATCCTAGAACCTCTAATTTGGATCCTCCCCAAGAATTCGAAACACCAGCTGTGGATCATTTACACTCTGAGATTACCCGTGCTTTTAAGGAAGCCACTGCTCATCTGCAAAGAGCTAAAGCTCAAGTCAAAAAGGGAGCAGATCGACACCGTAAAGATGCCCCTCACTACGCAGTAGGAGACCAGGTCTGGTTATCCACTAAGCACCTGCCTCTAAAAGGATCCCGCACCTTCAACCCGAGATACCTTGGACCCTACACCATCTCTACCATAATTAATCCGGTGGCGGTCAAATTGGAATTACCTACGCATATGAAAATACATCCAGTATTCCATGTCTCCTTATTAAAACCAGTACAACCAGAAACTCGATTGACTGAACTCCCAGAACCGGTTTTGGTAGACGGAGAACTCGAATTCGAAGTAAAGAACATCCTAGACTCCAAAATCTCCAAATCTAAATTATACTATCTGGTTGATTGGAAAGGATACGGTCCCCAGGAAAGGTCTTGGGAACCCTCAGAATATGTCCACGCACCTCGTCTGGTCAAGAGATTCCATCTGAATCACCCCGACAAGCCAAAACCCCCGGAAAAGACACACTTAGGAGGGGCCTTGAGGGGGGTACTGTCATGATCACTGCTTCCAAGGAGCCAGGACCAGCCCAACGTCCTTGGAAGCATGCCCCTAACCCTAATCCTAGGCACCAGCCGGTCCCCACGGGGACCTTTTGGACCTTGTCCTGGCGCCTGTGGCACCAGGCTCATCAGAATCATCGGTCCTGGCACTGGAAGCGCCGGGCTCATAATATGTGTGCAGATGTTTGGGTGGACTTACCTGCAGCAGACCATGCTGCTTACTTACCAGCCACTTAGAAGTCCTCTGTAAACAGGAACTACTTTCTTACCTGGGTGGGGCAGCTCCATTCCCTGGATTCAGTATGGAGAAAGCTTCTGGAACTGGAACTCTTTTCTTACCTAGGCGGGGCCGTGGAGGAAGACGCCTCATCACTCCAAGGCTATTTAAACCACACCCGATGGATGAAACTTGCTTCGCGTTATTCTGCATCTGCAGCAGAACGCTCACCGAGTCTGTTCCAGCCTTTCTTCCTCAATCTGCAAGAATCATACTCACCATTCCTGTATCCAGTCGACAGCAGCATCTGCAGAGACAAGAAACAGCAGGTTAGCAAGGCAGTCTTAACTCGCAGTGCTTACTCACCTGATCCGTCGGCTGCGGTCATTTCGGCACGCTGTACTTTCGCCTGTGAAGACAAAATCATTGTCATTACTTACCGGCACTCCGTGAACTCTGGAATTCTTCACGCTGCATCGCCACCTGCGGAGATAAAAGCATCGTATTTACTTACGGGCCTTCCGCGGACTCCGGCGCTGCAAACAAGCTTCTGAAAGACAAAAGAAGAGACATTAGACAGGTATTTACTTACGCCCCTCGCGCTCTTCACAATAGAACGCCTGCAAATACTCCGGTGCCTCTTCAGCACGAACTACGCTGCAAGGGAAAGAACAGCTAGAGTGCTTGCATTTACTCACGCATTTCCAGGCGCTTTATTTCATCTTCCTCACGAGTCCTGCAAGCAAAAGGGGAGTAAAGCATCATACGAAGTTCTGTTCAATGTTAACGTGCCTTGCACCTAAAGACTCAAAAGACTATAAAGACTAAAAAGGTGTCTGGAAACTCACCGCTCGTGCGATTAACGACGGTAAAGGTCCTCTGAGTCCAAGAGGCCTATGTTTCACCAGTGAAGGAACTGGCAACAGCGCCCTGCATCAAACGCAGATGGAGAGTCCAGCATTCACCTATCTAAGGTGAGCACGTTGACCTGGGGGCCCTACGGAGAAGCTGGGGAGAGAGAGGAAGAGAGACATTAAACAACCCAGACCATTAACCCCTATATTCTTTCATCTGCAGAAACCTCACCCTACGAGTCCGTCACACAGTGCGAAGAGGTTCAACCCCAGAAGCCCTTCGAGTCCTGCACATCACCTTTCGAGTCACAGACACCTTCCTGCCACGACCTGCGCCTCCGTGGGAATCAGGTGAGCGTTACACTAGGCAGGGACATCATTTGGTAGTCGCTAGGGCTGCTGTCTCAGCTGCGACCGCTGCAGTCTCTGTTGTGACCCCTGGCATGAAAACAATTGATTACAAAAAAGAATTGGAAAAAACCAAAGGAAAAAAAGCTTCATGGCTGCCTCCTGGGCTGCAGACGCCACCAGGACTTGTGCTTTCAAGAGTTCTGTAACTTTTCAGTGGCTGCTTAGCAACCACAAAAACTTTCAGAACTCTTAAAGCACACGTCTGTGCTTTCACCCAGCACTGGAGTAGCGGGGCCCACGCAGCAGTGACTGAGAAGGGGGAACTGGGGTTGGTAGTACGAGGCACCCTCTTGACGGGATTTCTTGAGCAAGTACCATGAGGGCAGCAAACGGGGAATGAGCTTAAAGTATCAGTGATTGACCTTTCTGTGCAGGTAGAGTGAGATACAAGCCCCTGTGTATGTATTTAACAGTTAGGCAGACATTGGGCCACATTACAAGGTTGGAAGAAACCCATAACCCCGTTTCCGCCGCCTGAGATCATAAGTCCCAGTGTCCTAGGATCTCAGGTGCCGGAAATCGCAAGTCCCATGGGACTCTATGGGAGTAGGAAGACGGAAGCACCAGCACTGTTACTAACGGTGCCTGTGCTTCTGTGAAAACTGTGCCTACCGGGGCTGATGCACCTGGCAGGTCAGACCCTACTGGGCACAGAAGTCCCAGCAGGCACAGTTGTAGTCTGCAGGTCCGGAATGGGTGACGGTATGTTGCTACCAGTACCCTTAATTTCCGGACTAGCAAATTGCAATGAGGCCCATTATCTTGTGACTGTTGCTGCTGCTCCTTCCTTGCTGAATTCGGCTCACAACAGCAAGTTTTCAGTAGTGCGTGGACTGACATATCAGTTGGAATGCAACTTGACAGAGTTACTGAATGTTCACGAGTGCCAGCATTGCACACGCAAACGTCACACCAGTGAAAGGGGAAAATGCTCCCAACACATGTTCGCCCATTGCCATGGCCCGAGACGCAGTTTCCACTTTAGCTTAAGTGCACTTGCTTCATTGGGCTCATTCCATATCCGGTGACAACATATAGTGTAATTACAGCATCTTCCAGTTTTTGGGGGGAGGCATCGTTCTACCTGAAAATGACTCTGCCCAGAACGGCGTAATGTGTTATTATCGTCCATTTTGCTGAGGCAGTAAGAGCGTTATTTTTATATACAACCAGTGTAGTGTGTGTATCCTTTTGACAGCCTGTTTCATCAAACATGGGTTCCTTGGCACCCCCAATCTCTGACCCCCTGAATTAACTGAGGTATTCTAATATCTGACGGGGTTCACTTGCGTTTCATAACTTTCACTTGCACGAATACTCCCTTTTCATTCCCTTAGTTAAATGTAAGCTTCAAATAATCTGGCAGGGTGTTGTGTTGGCGTTTCTACTGTCATTTGAATGTTCTGGAGCATTAGAAATTGGGGATGGGTCTTTAAGCGGGTGTTAGGGAGAATTCTCTCTTTAGGCTGAATTTCCTAACCTAGTGAGTCCCCCAGCAGCTTTGCTGGATTTCTGGAGTTTGTTTTTTTCTCCTGCCAAGAGTGAGACTCTTTTTCTCCCACTCTTGGACATGATTTATGGTGTTCCTTTGACTGTTAATGTGTTTTATGGGCTATGGGGTCCTTTACTCCATAGGGTCTCATGTGTTTTTACTATGTGTGTTACACAGCACCCTCCGTGCAGTAACACAGGGGTGTCATAGTGACACCCCACCATAGACTCCATACCCTGGGACTGACTACTGTCTCCCAGGGCATGTAAAGTCACCATTGGCTTTACTAGTCCCAAATTATGGACAGAAACCAGTACAAACCATCATATTGTGGACGTACTGGTCGGGGCAATTCGATTGCCCCGGGGTCTGTTAGTCGAGCGGGCACGTCTCCGTCCCCCCTGATGGAGTTTTGGCTGGTGGCAGTGGATACTACTTTTTTATATTCGACCGCGAATATATCCCTATGGGATTTTCCCATTGTTCGAGGCTACCAACTTTAATTATTTAATTCTCATAGCCTCGAACATACCGCCGGTTTATTTATTTAATATTAATTCGCCGGTTGGTATTCTTTGCCAGGACTCGATTCTAAAATGGCGTTTGTGTTCTCTTCTGTGACTCCAACCCAAGTCGAGCCCTTTGTTCCACTTTTTGGCAGGCTTCTCCACAGAAGCCTCCAAAAGTGGTGCCACTCTGTCTGGGTACCACAGGGGGTGTGGGAGGGGGTTTAGGCACCCTGGACTGAGTTACCTTGGTATCTCAAGTCGCACTCTTGTGTGATTGGCCCAAGTGGTGAGCATGTTTGATTGACAGCTAGGCTGAGTGAATGGGGGTGTGCTGCATAAAAGCAGGGCTTTGGGGACTGGAACTTCAGAAGTCGCCACGGGACCTGAGAATCCGACGAGGGAGAAGCTGAGCCGACCTACCACAACAACACCACCGGTGGAGCCCTGTGGAACCGACTCACCACTTCCCAACGACAGAGAAGATCTCCCGGCTGGAGAGACTTCTTCCCCTGACTGGTGGGCACAACCAGTTTACCTTCTTCTCTTCGCATCCCAGGCCGTCTTGTGGTCGAATTGCCCGTGCCAAGCACCCCGGCAACCGGATAGCCACTTACCACTGGACCACGAATAAAAGGACCTATCCTTTTACCTAAGAACTCCGCAGCTGGTCTCTTCCCTGGCAGTGCAACGGACTCCTGTCTTCCTCCCCGACGAGATCCTCTCTTCCCCCGGACGAAGCACTGACTTGCATCCGCTGCCAGGAACAACTGCCCCCGCTGGAGTATTCTCACCACTTTGAGGTACCGTGTCCGCCAGGCCTCCCTTTCTAAAGATTGCTACAAGGTAATAATAACCCCTTAACCTTCTGGACTAGGCTGGCCGCCTTGACCTTCTAACTGGTCCCTTTCTTTTGGTCCAACTCTTTTTGAACCTTTGCAAGACTCTTGTGCACTTCAACCGTGTGACCTTGGACACATTTCGTTCTGATCCTCTTAAAGTGGATCCGGCCTACTGAACTCCAACTTCACGGTTTTACTTGCCTTCCTCTCTTGTTTTGATTTTATGAAAGTTTTGGGATCTGTTTCATATTATACTCTGCTTTTCTCTCCCTTTTTAAACAAATTATTAGAGTTCCATCTGCGTTAAGCGCTCACCGCTGTCTGAAAATAAGTGGGGCTTTACTTAAGACTTGTCTAATATTCTTCTAAGGGAGTTTATATCTTACAATTAGTGCCTGTGTGTTTTTCTAGATGTGGTTTTAAATAAATAATTATTTCTCTTTTACACCAAGCTCTTGTCAGTGTTTACTTGTTCTACTGTGTTCTTTTGACCTATTGTGAATACTCTGTATACTGCCTAACTCTTCTTGAGGGAAGTCTGACTGCTCAGCCACAGCTACCAAGTGAATCTGTGTGGTACAGACTGCTACCAAGTGGGTTTACTGCCAAACATCTGTAGTCTTAAATCTTTTGCAGTGGTCCCAGAGGGAACTGCACAGGTTTCTGCCTAACAGCGGGGGTCCTGTTAATGTAAGCACAATTATGCAGTGGAACAAGAGGCCGATTTTTTTCATAAAAGGCGGCCCTCCAGACCTGGCCCATTTAGATTTCTGTACGTGGTGCGTCCGTACATACGTCTTCCTTAATCACCCTGCAAACAATTGCAGCCCCCCATATTGGTGTTGGTAAAATGCTTGTATGCAAACGGTTAATTGATTGGAATGTAGCGTCATGTTTTTGTAAGCTTTCACTATATATATTTCTAATTACATTGGTACATCACTATCCCGCTATGGCCTTGACTTTCAAAGGTTACCTCATCTTCGCATGGTCCTTGCGAAAGAGAGGCCAAGGTCTGTAAGCTTCGTGCCAAATGACTGCTGCCCTTACAACAGAGACAGTCAGTGTTGCAATCTGGGCAGTCCCAGTCGATGGCCAGAGCCTGTCTGGGATGTGCAACTCTGACAGCGTCAACAAGATTCGGCAATAGGCGGCCTTGGGAGGGCAGAAGTTGCATGTGTTTTCATCACTGGCCTCGGTTGAGGGGAAGGAACCGAGGGTTGACCTGATCATGGGAGTGAGGCCTTTACCAGGACTATTTCGGCGTTCTGGCAGTGTACTTTAGTCATGTTTTCTTTTATGGCAGATCAAGACACCAATAAATCACTACCTGGTACTGCAGTCACCTATCCACGAATGAGAACGCGAGACCTGCCCCACTGCAGGTTCTTTGCCAGCATAGTTATTGGAAATTCTCCTCTCTCAGGTTATTTTTCCAGTGTTGATTACTTTTTTTGAAAGGCAAATACTCATTTGTCTTGTGCACTTTCTTCTAAAGGGAAAGCTCAATTGAACTAAATTTGTATATTTCTCTTTAAGAAATGTTTACATACTGTGCATATATTAATGAGTGACAGATTTTGATTGTTGCTATGGCGCAGCGATTCCCACACTGAGTGATGCAAAGGAGCTGTACCCATCCCCAGGTAAAAAAAACACATTTTACAGCACATTTTGCAGCAGCAATAGAAAAAAAGCCATATGGTTCAACAACTCGAAGCTATCCAATTGTGACACAATATGCTGTTGAATCAATTGTATATCTAAAAAGAAACATTTATGAGGATATCTACCCATTAATTTAAGGAGTCCTTTAAAAATATATATTGCACTGTAATAATAAGTGTTATGTTAATAAGAAATGTAACCCCCAACACATTGCCAAATCCTGTGGTATTCACACTTAAGTATAAATAGCTGGTAAGAAAGCTCAGTGGGTTAAGTGCTCACTGCCACCATCCAGTGAATAATTAAATGATGCCTGGACAACTGCCTGCTGATAAATAGTAAGAAGTCTCTCACCCCTCTGTATACAATGTCATTGGAGGGAAGAAGACCTGAAGAAAGATTGAATAACTTTATTTTACTGGCGTCTACAATGATGCCCAGAGGTTTGGCATAGCTGACTAGTCTTGACAGGATCCCATCTATTGTTAAGTCTGACCACTATTGTGATGTGGGATATAACTTATATCATATCACAGTGATATCGTAACCATATTTTTCTCAGTGTAATGAGGAACAATGCTATGTGATGCCACTTCCTGTTTTGTCAAGCAGTGAAAGGTTGAGTGCCATCACTTCCCATGATGCTACTAAGGGGTGTGCTCAAATGACATCACTTTCTCAAGGGTCGTGTGATGTCACTTCTGCTACTTCTTGCATTTTGGTGAAATGACGTCCCTGGAGCCAACTATCACCATGCTTGTTAAAATTGGCAAAGATACCTCCTCGACATGCAACAATACACCTGCTGGCTTAGTTCTGGCCCTTCTCTCAGAGACTGCTCTATTCACACAACATTCAGCTCTGTCTTTGGGCATGGAAGCCTTGGCTCTGATTTTCAGTGATCTGTTGACACCGGCCAGCACAGGCGCTTCACTGGATTGTGCTCCAGCTTCTAGGAGTTCTTCTGGAAGATGTGTCAAATATTTGATGAAGAAGTAGACCCTAAACCTTATAGGTCTGAACGCCTGCACTCTGGTGAAGGGTGTAAAGACTGTAGGGGGTGTCTGTACTTCTGCTCTCTATTTGGTAGAGGAGAGGCACAGAAGACCCCAGCCAAGATTCTCTATAAGGTAGCAATGGACGAGCAATCAAGGCCTAGCGTCTCAGGAGGTGATGCGGGCTGGTTCTTAAGTACAGTGTAGTCCCCGAACCCCCACAAAGGAATGTACACACACTGTATTACTGAAAACACAGTCTTTATATAATTAATATTCAAAGGTATGTACACGATCACAATAACGCACTTTGTACTCGGAAGTCAATAATGATAAATATATACAATTCTAAAGTGGTACCACTAATGTTATCGAATCTCATTAAAGTGCATCAACTGTACGGTTAAAATGGCACACAGATTAATAACGAGGAAACCAGCAATAGAGATAGGCAGGAACGTAAGATGGTTGAAACAATAGGCAGAATACTGGCCCCGTTACCTACAGACAGTTCTGTGTGGAGATCCCCCCACCTGGGCAACCTGTAAAATAAAGATATATCGCACAAGCCCAGTCCATATGTTCGATAGTCTCACTTCTTCCTATTAAGGTTTTACCCCCCCAATGTACCTGGTGGAGTAGAGTTCTCCGCCGATGCGTCGACCGATCCTTCTTGAGTGCCTCCCTTTCAGGCGGGAGCCACGGATCATCGAGAGGTGTCGGGGAACTTGGCGTTCGGTGTCGGGGAATCGACGGCCCTTCTTGAGTGCCCTCCCTTTAAGGCGGGAGTCACGGGTCGTCGAATGTCCGACAGTGAACAGGTTGAACTACGGCAGTGAAGTGGCAGCTTCGTTCCTAGCGGTGCTCGTCGACGACAGAGCGTTGGCGTCCTGCAAGGAAGAGGCGCGCGGGGCACCTCGGTGACGATAGTTCTGGACCACAAAGAGATGATGAAGAACTGTGGCCCAGCAAGGGCGTTGAGTCGTTGGCGTCTCTGTGGTCTTTAGGTGGCTGGAAACCCACCAGAGGATGCTCCTCGGTGCGTCGACGGTCGGGCCGTCTCCAGCGGGAGACAAGCTAGTGACGATGCAGACGAGAACGTCCGATGATCAATCGAAGTTCTTAGGCAAACGGGAGCACGGTGGCTCCGGTCGGCGATGGCAGTCGTCGACAGTGGCAGACAACAGTCCGAGTGCTTCTCCTTGGAGTTCCGCAGCAGTCCCCATATCGGGTCGGCAGCCTGTCGAAAGGTCTGTCTACCAGGGAGCGTTGGCAAAGATCAGCTGTGCACGATGGTCCCTCATAGCTCGGGAAGAGGGCGCCTTACCAGGCCCTCTCTGGGTCAGTCCTTGGAAACACAGCAGCTTTCAGATTGCGAGGGAGAGCAACAGCACTCCTTCTCGTCCAGCAGGGCTTCAAGGTCAAGCGTCATTTACTCCAGTTACTCGTCGTAGTGGACTTCAGCTTCTGAACACGATTCCTAGCAGTGAGAGGTCCCCAGATATACTGCTGATCTCCCATTCATTCCGCTGGGTCACACTCAAGCATCCAATCACGACTACAGGACAAGTACCGAGCCATTCAACACTCCAAGCTGCATTCATACCGGTTTCGGGAAGGGCTGTCTCAGTCATTGTGTCAACCACCAGATACTAGACATCCACAACACATAATGCATATTCGTCACACACTCTATTCACCCGGGTCCCACCCACAGGAGGTACCCACAACATACATCACCGGGAAGGCTCCAGCTAGTCTGGCCGGGCCTTCACAACAACACCATATATGGCATTTCCACCCAAAAGCCAATCAGGGGGAAGGGACAGAGTCAGGGCTTCCCAGGACTTTGGGAAAACAAGGTAATGGGTAATAGAAAGCAAGAGGCCACCGGGGCCATCTTCTTTTTCATCAGGAATCAACTGATCCTAATGGCAGGGACGAGGTATCCCAAAATGGAGGATACACCGCGCACCTGTCAAATTCAGCATGGAGCTGCCACCAGCCTATACCCTGCTCTTCGGGCCACCCACAGGTGCCCAAAAACATACACTAGGGGCACAGGGTTGTACCCCCACCCATGGGTGCCATAAGGGTATCCCACGGGTCCGTTCACCAAACCAAAAGAGAGAGAGCTGCACCACCAGGAGTCCCACATGAACTCTTACGCGGAAAACATGACAGAACACACGATAAAAAGCAGTAAAGGACAAGGATACGGAGGCCCTGTGTAACGCTCACCTGATTCCCGTAGAGGCGCCGGTCTTGACTGGGCGTATACCGTATCTTCAAAGGTGATGTGTAACACACGGCTGGCTCTTTGGGCTGGACCTCTGTGCACTGTATGTCTGACTCGAAGGGTAAGATGTCTGCAGATAGAAAATATGGAATTAATGAACTGGGTTATTGAATGTCTCTCTCTTCTTCCCTTTCTCTTCTCCTGTAGAACCCCGAAGGTTAACGCTCTCACCTTAGGTAAGTGAACGCCGTGCTCTCCATCTGCCTCGGGGCAGGGTGCTGTAACCAGTTTCTTCACTGGATAAGGGGAGCAGGCCTCTTGACTTCAGAGGACTGCTGTCCGTCGTTTACTGCACGAACGGTAAGTTTCGAGTAATTCTAATGTCTTTAAAGTCTTTAGTAATGATGTCTCTTGTTTTGCAGGGTTCCGGCGATGGTGGTTGACGGGCTGAAGTGAGTTGAAGATGGAGCCCGTGTGATGAATAGAAGCGCCTGGAAGCACGTAAGTAAGCGCTTCTTGCCTGCTTCACGATGCGCTCTAACTGTCTTTTATTTTGCAGGTACAAGTTCGGAGCGGCTGCAGGGTGCCGGAATACCCACTGGGTTAGATGTGGAAAGGAGTAATGGCACGTGAGTATTAAAGTTCCCCAATGTCTTTAAACGCACCTTGTTTTGTCTTTCAGATGCGGGATGCAGCGCCGAAGGCCTCCGGAGCGTGCGAAGAGTTGGTAAGCTTTTGTCTTTCAGATGCCGGAATGCAGTGTGAAGACCTCCGGAGCGCACGAAGAGTAGGTAAGCCTTTGTCTTTCAGATGTCGGAATGCAGCGCGAGGCGTTGGTGACAGCCGATGGACCAGGTAAGTGAAGAGTTGTCACTGAAGACCGTAATGCTAACCTGTTCTTTCTTGTCTTTATAGGTGTTGCTGAAGACTGGATTCAGGATGGTAAGCCTTTTTCCTTAGGCCCAGGATCAGATGCAGAAGACACGATGACCGTTCTGCTGCAGAGGATGCAGAATAACGCAAATCAAGATTCATCCATCGGGTGTGGTTTAAATAGCCTTCTGTAGTGCTTAGGTGTCTCCTTCCACAGCCACGCCTAGGTAAGAAAAGAGTTCCTGCTTTCCAGAAGAGTTCCAGTGTTCTGAACCTAGGGAGTGGCTCCTGCCCCACCCAACAGGAAAAGTAGTTCCAAACAGAAGAGGATCAGAGGCTCAACTGGCAGGCAAGTAAGCAGCATGGTCTGCTGCAGGTAAGTCCACCCAAGCATTATGAGCCCGGCGCTTCCAGCGCTGGGACTGGGCATATTTATGAGCCTGGTGCCACTGGCGCCAGGACTGGGTCCAAAAGGTCCCAATTGGGACTGGTTGGCACTCGGAACCTGGGTTATGAATCTGCTTCCAAGGGAGTTGGGAAAACCCTGACCTTTTGGAAGCAGAGATCATGACAGTACCCCCCCTCAAGGCCCCTCCCAAACCGGGCTTCTCCGGGGGTTTTGGCTTGTCAGGAAATGTTCGGTGAAATCTTTTGATTAGGCGAGGAGCGTGGACATATTCAGCAGGTTCCCAGGATCTCTCTTGGGGGCCGTAGCCTTTCCAGTCAATTAGGTAAAATAGTTTAGATTTGGAGATCTTGGAGTCCAGAATGCTTTTGACTTCAAACTCGAGTTCTCCATCAACTAGGATAGATTTTGGAGATTTAGTTAGTCGGGTTTGAGGTTGCACGGGTTTTAATAGAGAGACGTGGAAGACCGGATGTATCTTCATGTGCGGGGGCAAGTCCAACTTGACCGCTACTGGGTTTACTATGGTAGTGATGGAATAGGGACCAAGGTATCTTGGGTTGAATGTGCGTGGCCCTTTTAGAGGTAGATATTTGGTGGATAACCAGACTTGATCCCCTACTTGATATCGAGGGGCTTCCTTCCGATGTTGATCTGCTCCTTTCTTGTATTGTTCTTTAGCCCTTTGAAGGTGAGAAACAGCTTCCTTAAAGGCTTGGGTGATTGTAGAATGCAGGTAGTCTACTGCTGGTGTTTCAAGATCTTGGAGGGGATCCAACTCCGAGGTTCGAGGGTGACTGCCGTACAAAAGAAAAAACGGGGTTTTCCCAGTTCCCGAATGGACAGAGTTATTGTAGGCATATTCGGCTATCCAAAGGATGTCTTTCCAAGTTTTTTCAGTTTGTTGCAGCATGCAGCGTAAATACTGTTCCAGAGTTTGATTGGTCCTCTCGGTTTGTCCGTCAGTCTGAGGGTGGTGACTGGTCGATAGTCTTACATCAATTTGAGCCGACCGACAGCAACTTCGCCAAAAATGCGAAATAAATTGACTACCTCGATCCGAAATTAGGACCGAAGGAAAACCGTGCAGTCGGACGATGTTTTCGAGAAATTCTCGGGCCAGAGTTGCTGCTGTTGGCAAGCCTTTGAGCGGAATGAAATGCGCCATCTTGGAGAATAAGTCCACGATTACTAGAATCGTATTGTATCCGGAGCATGGAGGTAGATCGGTGATGAAGTCCATAGAAAGCGTATGCCAAGGGCGAGGTGGGATGTCAATAGGGCGTAAGAGGCCTGCTGGTCTTTCCTTTTGACTCTTGTTTTGGGCGCATACTCCACAGGACATTATAAAGTCTCTGATATCTTTTTTCCAAGACGGCCACCAGAAGTAGCGCTTGATCTTTTCTGAGGTCTTGGCTATACCGGGATGTCCTTCCATTAAAGAATCGTGATAACAAGAGATTACTTTTTTCTGTAAATCTGTGCTGGGTAGGTATAATCGTTCTTGGAAATACAATAAGTTGTCCTTTACTGCAAAGTCCTTTTCCTGCAGATGCCAATTCTGTATGTCTGCTGGAGTTACAAGTTGCCTGGCTTTATCCTTAACTTCCTCTATGGATTGTGTGGCGATTACACACAGAATTCTTTGTTCGGGAATGATTGGTACAGGTTTAGGGTTGATCAAGTGTTCTTCCACTCCCATCCGAGAAAGGGCATCAGCTTTACCGTTTTTGTACCAGGTCGATAGGTAATTATGAAGTCAAACTCGGCAAAGAATAATGCCCAACGGAGTTGTCTAGAGGATTGGGCTTTTGCGGTTTTCAAATATTGCAGGTTTCGGTGATCCGTAATCACAGTAACGGTGTGTCGGGCCCCCAGCAGATAATGCCGCCAAGCCTTAAAGGCAGACTTGATAGCCAGAAGCTCCTTGTCAGTAATCGTGTAATTGATTTCAGGAGGCGAGAATTTGCGGGACCAAAATGCCACGGGATGCAACTGATTGGTTACCGGGGCCTTTTGTGATATAACTGCCCCCATGGCAAGGCTTGAAGCATCAGTTTCCACGATGTAGGGGAGTTCGGGGCGAGGGTGTTTTAAGATTGGTGCAGAGATAAATTTAGTCTTCAAATCCTGGAAAGCTTGTTCCGCCTCGGTAGACCATTCAAAACGTTTGTTTTTCTTTAACAAGGCACTGATGGGCTGGACTATTCGAGAGAATTCGGGGATAAACCTGCGGTAAAAGTTAGCGAAGCCTAACATGCTTTGCACACCTTTTACGGAGGCTGGTGATGGCCATCTGAGAACTGCATCGACCTTCTTTGAATCCATACGCACTCCGCCAGGTGATAATATGAATCCCAAGAATTCAACTTCAGTCACGTTGAAAACACATTTTTCCAACTTAGCGAAAAGTTTGTGTTGACGCAATCTTTCGAGGACCATTTTCACGTGTTTCCGATGTTCAGATTCCGATGAAGAATAAACGAGGATGTCGTCAATGTAAACAACAACACACACATCTATGCGCTCTCTGAGGACATCGTTCATAAAATATTGAAAGGCGGCCGGGGCATTGCAAAGTCCGAAGGGCATGACCTGATATTCAAATAGCCCATACTTGGTGCGGAAGGCCGTCTTCCATTCATCGCCCTCTTTTACTCGTACCAAGTGGTAAGTTCCTCTAAGATCCAGCTTTGTATATATGCATGCTTTTCTGACTTGGTCCAGGAGTTCAGGGATCAAAGGTAACGGATATCTATTCTTAACGGTGATCTGGTTCAGGGAGCGATAATCTATACAAGTTCTAAGGTCTCCTTCCTTTTTTGGAATGAAGAACAAAGCTGAAGAAGCAGGGGACTTGGAAGGACGAATAAACCCATTTGCCAGGTATTGATCCAGGTATTGTCGAAGGTGAAGGTTCTCAGGCTCGGTGAGGGCATAAATTCTACTACAAGGAGGAGCAGATCCAGGTATCAGGTCTATCTGGCAGTCATAAGACCTATGAGGAGGTAGAGAGTTAGCCTGATCCTTCCGGAAAACATCTTGGTATTCTAGGTATTCGGGAGGTAACTGGGGAGTCTCTGAAGAAATTGCTGCCAGTGCAACACCAGGTGGAGGGTGACAAGTAGAGACACATTCTGGAAACTGCACCGTTCTTGCTCGCCAATCGATCAGAGGATTGTGTTTCTCTAACCAAGGTATTCCTAGAATAATCTGAAACTGAGGGGCCTTGATCACATCGAACACGATCTTCTCATGGTGTCCATCTTGACTTACTAGCGTCACTTCTTGAGTGGTATGCGTTACTGGCCCGGAGGCTATCTCCGTACCATCCACCGTAGTAATGACGTCCTTTACAGCCTTGGGACAAAGAGTTAGATTCATCCTCAAAACCATTTCATGATCCACATAATTGCCGATGGCACCGCTGTCGACGTAAGCTTCTATTGCATGTAATCGATCCAGATTATCAGGGCTAATGAGGACCATAGGTATCACGAAATGCGAGGTCACGGAACTGGTTTTCACGCTCGGCAAGAGGACCTCTATTCTTGTCGGGCGAGGTCGTTTCCCTGCTCAGAGTTTGTAACTTTGGTAACTGCAGCTCCTACTGCCTTCTTGGCAGGTTTCACCGGACAGTCTCGAAGAAAATGCCCTGAGTTTCCGCAATAGAGGCATAATTGCAACTGTTTTCTCCTTTCCTGCTCCTTTTGTGTTAGAGGACCTTTCAGACCCCCTATTTGCATGGGTTCCCCGGAGTCTACTCCTTTGGAAGGAGTTAGCGGTTTGGAAAATACTCGAGCATCAAACTTGGAACGATCGGCCTTCCTGTTCTGCAGTCTGTGATCTATTTGAACGACTAAGTCTATATAGTCCGAACAATCTTGTGGGGGATTCACTACTTGGGCTAACACATCTTTGAGCTCTCCACGTAGACCTCTATAAAACAGCATAATCCTTTTGTCCTCAGGCCATTGAGTTTCCACTATCAGTCTGTTGAAAGACGCAATATAAGCCAAAAGGTCTTGATTACCTTGTCGCAACGAAAGAAGCTCATTGTCCAAGGCCTGCCCCTGTGAATGTCTTGCGAACAGTTTTTCCATACTGAGCTGAAAAGCTTGAAAATCATGGAGGACCGGATCATCTTGATTTACTAGAGGGATCGACCAGTCTGCCGCATTGCCACTAAGGTACGAAAGCACGAAAGCTACTTTAGCTTGATCAGTTGGAAAGGCTGCTGGCCGGCATAAGAAATGCAACCGGCACTGATTGATAAATACTGCAAACCTCTTTGGGTCACCAGAAAATCGTTCGGGCGGAGCCAGAGGTACATTCCCAGGTAGGTTGATCTGCACTGGATGCATAGAGGATGTAGAAGGAAGATTTCCCCCAGATGCGGGTAACGGGGTCTGTCCGGCTTGTGACTGTAGCAATTGTCTAGCGAGATCATCTGTTCGCTCCTTGGAAATAATCAGTTCCCTTCTTAGAGCGTTCGTTTCCTGACGGGCTGCATGCACTTCTGCCCTTAGTTCCCCAAGTAACTGGGCTAGTTGGTCGGTATCCGAGGTTTCCATAGCGCCTGGACGGGAGTTTTGTGGTAGGCTTTGCGTTCTGTAACGCTCACCTGATTCCCGTAGAGGCGCCGGTCTTGACTGGGCGTATACCGTATCTTCAAAGGTGATGTGTAACACACGGCTGGCTCTTTGGGCTGGACCTCTGTGCACTGTATGTCTGACTCGAAGGGTAAGATGTCTGCAGACAGAAAATATGGAATTAATGAACTGGGTTATTGAATGTCTCTCTCTTCTTCCCTTTCTCTTCTCCTGTAGAACCCCGAAGGTTAACGCTCTCACCTTAGGCAAGTGAACGCCGTGCTCTCCATCTGCCTCGGGGCAGGGTGCTGTAACCAGTTTCTTCACTGGATAAGGGGAGCAGGCCTCTTGACTTCAGAGGACTGCTGTCCGTCGTTTACTGCACGAACGGTAAGTTTCGAGTAATTCTAATGTCTTTAAAGTCTTTAGTAATGATGTCTCTTGTTTTGCAGAGTTCCGGCGATGGTGGATGACGGGCTGAAGTGAGTTGAAGATGGAGCCCGTGTGATGAATAGAAGCGCCTGGAAGCACGTAAGTAAGCGCTTCTTGCCTGCTTCACGATGTGCTCTAACTGTCTTTTATTTTGCAGGTACAAGTTCGTAGCGGCTGCAGGGTGCCGGAATACCCACTGGGTTAGATGTGGAAAGGAGTAATGGCACGTGAGTATTAAAGTTCCCCAATGTCTTTAAACGCACCTTGTTTTGTCTTTCAGATGCGGGATGCAGCGCCGAAGGCCTCCGGAGCGTGCGAAGAGTTGGTAAGCTTTTGTCTTTCAGATGCCGGAATGCAGTGTGAAGACCTCCGGAGCGCACGAAGAGTAGGTAAGCCTTTGTCTTTCAGATGCCGGAATGCAGCGCGAGGCGTTGGTGACAGCCGATGGACCAGGTAAGTGAAGAGCTGTCACTGAAGACCGTAATGCTAACCTGTTCTTTCTTGTCTTTGTAGGTGTTGCTGAAGACTGGATTCAGGATGGTAAGCCTTTTTCCTTAGGCCCAGGATCAGATGCAGAAGACACGATGAGCGTTCTGCTGCAGAGGATGCAGAATAACGCAAAGCAAGATTCATCCATCGGGTGTGGTTTAAATAGCCTTCTGTAGTGCTTAGGTGTCTCCTTCCACAGCCACGCCTAGGTAAGAAAAGAGTTCCTGCTTTCCAGAAGAGTTCCAGTGTTCTGAACCTAGGGAGTGGCTCCTGCCCCACCCAACAGGAAAAGTAGTTCCAAACAGAAGAGGATCAGAGGCTCAACTGGCAGGCAAGTAAGCAGCATGGTCTGCTGCAGGTAAGTCCACCCAAGCATTATGAGCCCGGCGCTTCCAGCGCTGGGACTGGGCATATTTATGAGCCTGGTGCCACTGGCGCCAGGACTGGGTCCAAAAGGTCCCAATTGGGACTGGTTGGCCCTCGGAACCTGGGTTATGAATCTGCTTCCAAGGGAGTTGGGAAAACCCTGACCTTTTGGAAGCAGAGATCATGACACCCTGTCCCTCCGATGCATTTCCAGCATCATAGTCGCCCCCCCAGACTGAGGTGCAGGGTGCCTAATCTCCTACGGGATAGACACCCTCATCCAGATGGTCAAGATACCTCTGGAAAGGCCATCTGCATTATCGTGACTCTTCCCTGGTCTGTGCTCTATGGTGAAGTCTAGCCCTTGCAGGCTAATGCACCACCGGAGCAGTTTCGGGTTTTCACCCTTCATCTGCATAAGCCACTTCAGGGGCTTATGATCTGTTTGGACCTTGAAGGTAGACCCCGTAAGGTAGGGCCTAAAACGCCTAAAGCTCCAAACTATACTAAAACATTCCTTTTCAACAGTAGCCCACCTAAGTTCTCTACCCTTGAGTTGTCTTCTGATGAATATGATAGGATGTTCTCTCTCTTTGTCATCTAACTGGGACAAGACAGCTCCAATTCTGGTGTCGCAGGCATCCGTCTGGACGATAAAGGTTCGGCTGTAGCCAGGCGCACACAACACAGGTGCCCTACACAGACTTTCTTTCAAGCCATCAAAGGCCCTCTGACAGTCTTCCGTCCAATTAACCTTCCTAGGTTTTTTGGGGGAAGTCAGAGCTGTCAGTGGTGCAGCTATGGTTCCATAGTCCGCCATGAAATTGCGATAATACCCGGTGAGGCCCAAAAAGGCTCTCACCTGGGTTTGAGTAGTGGCAGTCTCCCAGTCCTGTACATCCTGTACCTTACTGGGGAGAGGTTGGATTTGACCCCTCCCACCTCATGACCACGATACGTGACTTTCCCCTGAGCTATCTGGCACTTGGTGGCCTTGATGGTGAGGTTAGCCCTTTTTAAGGCCTGCAACACTCTACCCAGATGTGTCAAGTGCTCTTCCCAAGTGGAACTGTAGAGGGCAATGTCGTCTAAATAAGCCACACAAAAGGCTTCCAGCCCACTGAGAGCATGATTGACCAATCTCTGGAAGGTGGCAGGGGCATTCTTCAACCCAAAAGGCATGACCCTAAACTGCTAGAGTCCCTCTGGTGTTGAGAACACCGTCTTTTCCTTGGCATGGTCCGTCAGAGCTATTTGCCAATAGCCTGAGGTGAGGTCAAAGGTGCTCACAAATTTGGCAGCACCTATGGTGTCCACAAGCTCATCAGCCCTGGGCAATGGGTGCGCGTCAGTTTTGGTGATGCCATTGACTCCTCGGTAGTCCACACAGAACCTCCAATCCTTGGTACCAGCCTGGGAACTTGCCTTGGGGACCAGGACCACTGGACTGGACCAGGGACTGGTTGAGGGTTCAATAACACCCAGATCCAACATCTTGATGACCTCAGCCTGGATGTGGCTCTTAACCGTATCTGACATTCGGTAGCTCCTGCTCTTGACAGGCACGCTGTCACCAGTGTCAATCTCGTGCTTACACCATGGTGTAAGGCCTGGCGTCAGCGAAAACAGAGAGGCATACTGCTGGAGCAAAGTCCTGCAGGCCTTCTGCTGCTCGGTTGTCAAATCTGGAGAGAGCTGCTTTCCCTCCACTGAGCCATCCTGAGGGTTGCTATGCAGCAAGTCTGGAAGGGGCTCACTCTAATCCTCTTCTTGCTCTGAAGCTAGCAAGAGACATGAGACTTCTGCTCGCCTGTGGAAAGGCTTGAGCCGATTAACATGGACTACCTGAGGGGCTACCCCTGGGATTCCCATGTCAACCAGGTAATTGACCTCGCCCATCTTGGAGATTATCCTGAAGGGTCCAGTCCATTTATCTGCCAATGCCCGAGGCTTGGTAGGCTCCATCACGAGGACCTCCTGTTTCGGAGTCCAATCCACTTGCGATGCTTTAAGGTCGTGCCAGTATTTGTTCAATTCCTGGCTGGCCTTGAGATTCGCCGTTGCTTGACCCATCATCTGTGTCATCCTCCGTCTGAGGCCTAACACATAGTCCCCCACTTGGTTGGCGGGACCGGGAGGGGTGGCGTCCAAACCTTCTCTGATCAAGGCGAGGGGCCCCCTCACGGGATGTCCAAAGAGTAACTCAAAGGGGCTGAAACCAACACCCTCTTGAGGTACCTCTCTGTAAGCAAACAACAGGCATGGCAGGAGGAGATCCCATTTCCTCCTTAGGGGCTCTTCCAAAGCACCTAGCATGCCCTTGAGAGTTTTATTAAATCTCTCAACCAGACCATTGGTCTGGGGGTAGTAAGAAGTGGAGAACTTGTAGGTTACCCCGCACTCTTTCCACATGGTTTTCATGTAACTAGACATGAAGTTGGATCCTCGGTCAGAGACAACCTCCTTGGGGAATCCAACACGGGTGAAAATGCCCAGGAGGGCCCGGGCAACCACCTTGGCAGTAACAGTCCGAAGGGGTATAGCCTCAGGGTACCTGGTGGCATGATCTACCAAAACCAGGATGAACCGATGTCCACCTGACGTGGGAGGGTCAAGGGGACCGACTATGTCGATGCTCACCCTCTCAAACGGTGTGCCAACCACTGGCAATGGCTGCAGTGGGGCGATGACACTGCCTCCAGTTTTGCCAGGCAACTGACAAGTTGGGCAGGTCCTGCAGTGGGACTCCACTTCTACTCCCATCCGAGCCCAGTAGAAATGAGCAGAGAGCCTCTGCTTAGTCTTCTTGGTGCCAAGATGACCAGCCCAGGGCACCTCATGCGCCAACTGCAGTAGGAAGGGCCTGTAAACCTGGGGTACCACCAACCTCTTGAGGGCACCAGGTTCAGGCTTAGTGGGCTCACTAACAAGGAGCTCACCCTCCCAATAAATCTGGAATGTCCTGGGCACTTCTCCGTGTGCCTGGGACAGGGCCTGGTCCCTCAGACCCTCGAGAGAGGGACACTCTCTCTGTCCTTTACAGAAGTCTGCCCGGGAGGGTCCCCCTTCAGCTAACAAGCATTGAAGATCGGGATGATCCTCCGGGTTGAGAACCTCTCCCACAGGAGAGTCTTCTGGCTCTTCTCCCACAGGAGTTGAGACAGGGTTTACCACTGGACCCAGCCCGTCCGGAGCATGGATCCCAATGGGTGCTGTGGGAACAGCATTAAGAGAAGGAGCTCCCTCCACAGAGGTGGCCTTCTATCTCTTCCTTCATCGTGCTTTAGGCCGCGCCTTTGGCTCGGGTACCTGACTCACAGCCAGACCCGGTGTCACCTGTGACCTAGTGACCGCAGCAGCAGTCAGGGGAAGACCATCCGCGATCAATCCCACTTCGACTAGATCGTTACCTAACAGAATGTTAGCAGGGACGTTG
The DNA here is from genome assembly GCF_040938575.1 of Ambystoma mexicanum. NCBI lineage: Eukaryota > Metazoa > Chordata > Amphibia > Caudata > Ambystomatidae > Ambystoma > Ambystoma mexicanum. The sequence continues at coordinate 915,138,085 of NC_090926.1, read as the reverse complement.
TCCTGAACCAGGACAGGAAGCTTTGCTGTCTTGTCTCCAATTACGAGTGTGACTCGGGCTACAGGCGATAATTTGGGAGGCCCACCAGCTAACTTGGTGGTTCTCAGAGGAGCATCTACATAGTCCTCTGGCTTGAGCAGGGTCCTGTCCACCACTGTCATGCTTGCCCCAGTGTCTCTCAAACCAGTAGAAGGCTGGCCATTCAGGAGGACACTTCTCAAAAATGTACGGGTGTTTTGTGGGATAGTCGCCAGTACTTCTGCGTACTGGTCCCAGGCCCCAAGGGACACTAAGGAAATCTCTATGGGAGCACCAAAAGTGATCCCGGTAGAGGAGGGGAGGACAGTGGCCTCCACCTCAGACATGGGGTAAGGGTAGGTCAGGCTGACATCCTGTACTCCGAGTGCCTTACCTTTACACTTGGAGTCACCCCTTTTGTGATCCAGAGCCCCACAGTGTCATGATCACTGCTTCCAAGGAGTCAGGATCAGTCCAACGTCCTTGGAAGCAGGCCCCTAACCCTGATCCTAGGCACCAGCCGGTCCCCACAGGGACCTTTTGGACCTTGTCCTGGCGCCGGTGGCACCAGGCTCATCAGAAGCCTTGGTCCCGGCACTGGAAGCGCCGGGCTCATCATAGGTGTGAAGATGCTTGGGTGGACTTACCTGCGGCAGACCATGCTGCTGACTTGCCAGACTCTTAAAAGTCCTCGGTGAACTGGGACTACTTTTCTTACCTGGGTGGGGCAGCTCCACTCCACTGGAACTCTTCTGGAAGCAGGAACTCTTTTCTTGCCTAGGCGGGGCCGTGGAAGGAGACGCCTCATCACTCCAAGGCTATTTAAACCACACCCGATTGATGAAACGTGCTTCGCATTATTCTGCATCTGCAGCAGAACGCTCACCGAGTCTGCTCCAGCTTTTCTTCTTTGGATCCTGAACCTGCAAGAATTATACTCACCATTCCGGTACCCGAGCAACATCAGCACCTGCAAAAGATCCGAAACAACAGGTTAGCAGAACGAACTTTCACACGCAGTGTTTGCTTACCTGATCCCTCGGCAGCGGCCGTGTTTCACGCTGCACCTTCGCCTGCAAAGACAAACAGTATTATTTTACTTACCGGCACGCCGTGCATTCCGGATTCTTCACCCTGCATCTGCACAAAGACAAACAGCATTATTTTACTTACCGGCACGCCGTGCATTCCGGATTCTTCACGCTGCATCTGCACAAAGATAAACAGCATTATTCTACTTACCGGCACGCTGTGCATTTCGGATTCTTCACGCTGCATCTTCACCTGCATAGACAGCAGCAGTGTTACACTCACCGGCACGTGGCGATTTCCGGATTTCTTCTTTCTGCATCGTCGCCTGCAAAGACAAAGAAAGAGACAGTAAGAGCGCTTGCCATACTTACAGACTAAAGGTGTCCAGAAACTTACCGGTCGTGCAGACAACGACGGTACTCATCCTCTGAAGTCAAGAGGCTAACGTTTCACCAGTGAAGGAACTGGCAACGGCACCCTGCACTAGACGCAGATGGAGAGCCCAGCATTCACCTATCTAAGGTGAGCAAGTTGACCTGGGAGGGGGGTTCAACAGACAAGCTGGGAGGAGAGAGATAGGGACATTCGACCACCCAGACCTTTAATCCCCATATTATTTCACCTGCAGAAACCTCACCCTTCGAGTTCGACACACAGTGCGGAGAGGTTCGACCCCAGAAGCCAACCGAATCCTGCACATCACGTTTCATGTTACGGACACCTTCCTGCCAAGACCCGCGCCTCCGTGGGAATCAGGTGAGCGTTACACACAGTCCCAACAGGTGCCGGGAGTGCGGGGTACGGTACTGGAACCAACGGGAGCCTGCTTTGCAGCAGGTGGACCACTACTCTTATTCCCACCCACAGATGACTTATCCCCACTAGATTTTTGGGTCTTAGGAGAGGAGGGTTTAGGTTTATTCGACTGTGACTGCTTTTGGGACTCCTCAGCTTTCTGAGAGGCCCCCTTTTCTTTGTCCTTGTCCTTCCCACTGGAGTCCTTAGGGGACACCCGGTGGGAGACCCACTTGTCAGCCAACCTAGCCAGCTTAAAGGGATCCAAAATGTTCTGGTCAGCAACATACTGACGCAGCTCTTGTGAACAGGCTTCAGAAAAATGCTCAAAAAACAACAGGTGGGACAATTCAACAAAAGTTTTCACCTTGTAACCATCAATCCACCCCATCAAATTCATGTGCGCAGCACTCACCCAGTCAACCCAAGACACATTCTCTCTTTTCTTAAAATCCCTGAACCTTTTAAGGTATTGGGTAGGCGTCTTGCCAAACTTGGCAATCAAAGCAGTTTTCATACACTCATACTGACCCCTTTCTTTCACACTCAGCTTCAGAATACAGTCATATCCAGTTTGAGGCACTCTGCTTAGCAAACACTTAGCCCAACCTCTTTTGTCAACATCATGAATTGCACAAGCCATTTCAAACGCTTCAATCCATTGGAGGATATCAGAACCCTCCGAAAACATACCAACCAAATCCTTCATAAATTTAGTTGCCAGGGACCTGACACTCTCACTGGGTTTCGCTGAAGTCTCCACTCAAGCTTTCTCTAGCTGGATTCTCTGACATTCAGTGTCCTTGTCTTTGAGTTCAAGATCCCTATTCTTGAGTTCAAGATCCCTATTCTTGAGCTCCACTTGTTGAGCCAACTCCTTCTTAAGCTCAGCATCTATTTCCAACTTGCGATATTCAAAGAATAACTCAAGTTCCAAGGAATTGCTGGGTTCGGAACAGAGGCAGCAGGAATAGCGGCATTCCCAGAAACAGATTCAGTAGAAACCCCAGGGGCAGAGTCCTCATCGGTTGCATTCCCCCCCTCATCAAGAGTTTCACCATCGGTCTGGTAGTCCACCAGTGCAGCTATCAGCTCAGCCCTAGACTTATCCACAAAGTCTAACTCCCTGGCTTCACAAGCACTCTGGAGAGCCTCTAAGCTCATCCGAGTCAATTTACCATTCGCAATAGACTCCATTGCTTGTAATGCAGTTATTTTGTACACACCCAAACCTTAATCTAATAAAGTGCAGATATTTTGTAAGTGGCACGGTTATACACTGATTCTTAAAACCATAAGCATCCCACCGCTGCCACCAGTGTAAAGACTGGTAGGGGGTGTCTGTACTTCTGCTCTCTATATGATAGAGGAGAGGCACAGAAGACCCCAGCCAAGATTCTCTATAAGGTAGCAATGGACGAGCAATCAAGGCCTAGATTCTCAGGAGGTGATGCTGGCTGGTTCTTAAGTACAGTGTAGTCCCCGAACCCCCACAAAGGAATGTCCACACACTGAAAACACAGTCTTTATATAATTAATATTCAAAGGTATGTACACGAACACAATAACGCACTTTGTACTCGGAAGTCAATAATGATAAATATATACAATTCTAAAGTGGTACCACTAATGTTATTGAATCTCATTAAAGTGCATCAACTGTACGGTTAAAATGACACACAGATTAATAACGAGGAAACCAGCAATAGAGATAGGCAGGAACGTAAGATGGTTGAAACAATAGGCAGAAAACTGGCCCCGTTACCTAGACACAGTTCTGTGTGGAGATCCCCCCACCTGGGCAACCTGTAAAATAAAGATATATCGCACAAGCCCAGTCCATATGTTCGATAGTCTCACTTCTTCCTATTAAGGTTTTACCCCCCAATGTACCTGGTGGAGTAGAGTTCTCCGACGATGCCTCGACCGATCCTTCTTGAGTGCCTCCCTTTCAGGCGGGAGCCACGGATCGTCGAGAGGTGTCGGGGAACTTGGCGTTCGGTGTCGGTGAATCGAAGGCCCTTCTTGAGTGCCCTCCCTTTAAGGCGGGAGTCACGGGTCATCGAACGTCCGACAGTGAACAGGTTGAACTACGGCAGTGAAGTGGCAGCTTCGTTCCTAGCGATGCTCATCGACGACAGAGCGTTGGCATCCTGCAAGGAAGAGGCGTGCGGGCCACCTCAGTGACGATAGTTCTGGACCGCAAAGAGATGATGTAGAACTGTGGCTCAGCAAGGGCGTCGAGTCGTCAGCGTCTCTGTGGTCTTTAGGTGGCGGGAGACCCACCGGCGGCTGCTCCTCGGCGCGTCGATGGTCGGGCCGTCTCCAGCGGGAGACAAGCTAGTGACGATGCAGACGAGATCGTCCGATGATCAATTGAAGTTCTTAGGCAAACGGGAGCACGGCGGCTCCGGTCGGCGACGGCGGTCGTCAACAGTGGCGGACAACAGTCCGAGTGCTTCTCCTTGGAGTTCCGCAGCAGTCCCCGTATCGGGTCGGCAGCCTGTCGAAGGTCTGTCTACCAGGGAGCGTTGGCAAAGATCAGCTGTGCACGATGTTCCCTCATAGCTCGGGAAGAGGGCGCCTTACCAGGTCCTCTCTGGGTCAGTCCTTGGAAACACAGCAGCTTTCAGATTGCGAGGGAGAGCAACAGCACTCCTTCTCGTCCAGCAGGGCTTCAAGGTCAACCGTCAGTTACTCGTCGTAGTGGACTTCAGCTTCTGAACACGATTCCTAGCAGTGAGAGGTCCCTAGATATACTGTTGATCTCCGATTCATTCCGCTGGGTCACACTCAAGCATCCAATCACGACTACGGGCATTCATGCAGGCAGGCAGCCAATCAGGCACACAAGGTATTCAGGCCATTCACTTCTCTCCAGACACTCACAACAAGTTATGTGTATTGGGACAAGTACCGAGCACTTCAACACTCCAAGCTGCATTCATACCGGTTTCGGGCAGGGCTGTCTCAGTCATTGTGTCATCCACCAGATACTAGACATCCACAACACAGAATGCATATTCATCACACACTCTATTCACCCGGGTCCCACCCACAGGAGGCACCCACAACATACATCACTGGGAAGGCTCCAGCTAGTCTGGCCGGGCCTTCACAACAACACCATATATGGCATTTCCACCCAACAGCCAGACAGGGGGAAGGGACAGAGTCAGGGCTTCCCGGGACTTTGGGAAAACAAGGTAATGGGTAATAGAAAGCAAGAGGCCACCAGGGCCATCTTGTTTTCCATCAGGAATCAACTGATCCCAATGGCAGGGCCGAGGTATCCCAAAATGGAGGATACTCTGCGCACCTGTCAAATTCAGCATGGAGCTGCCACCAGCCCATACCCTGATCTGCGGGCCACCCACAGGTGCCCAAAAACATACACTAGGGGCACAGGGTTGTACCCCTACCCATGGGTGCCATAAGGGTATCCCACGGGTCCGTTCACCAAACCAAAAGAGAGAGAGCTGCACCGCCAGGAATCCCACATGAACACCTGCGCGGAAAACACGACAGAACACATGATAGAAAGCAGTAAAGGACAAGGATACGGAGGCCCTGTCCCTCCGATGCATTTCCAGCATCACAAAGGGCAAGACTTTTCCAAGGAGTTCTATGACCAAGATGTAGATCTGGCTGATTCGGCAGATGCTAGCAGATTGGATACCTCTACCGAGATAGACTTATTGCAAGCTCCAATCTATGACAAGCCTCAAAGCTGGTAGAGTCTCTGTGGCTGGCTACAACCACCAGACCTTTGCACTGACTGATATTTGGGACCTCCTGGAGAGACCCTGATTCCTGTTAACCCTGATATGGCTGTCGCTGGTATGACTCCATGGAATAATCACACTTCGGTTTCCTCAGTGGAAGGTGATCTTGCAACAAAGAAACACAGGCACGCTCCTTCTGACCTAGAGTTTTTGTATCCTCACACCACACCTAAAAGCCTAGTTGTTCAGACCTTCATGGAGGCATCAAAGTCGGCTGCCTTCCCTTCCTCGTCCCTGCACAAGGAGAGCCTCTGGTGGCCAAGCATTAAGACATTTGAAAGCCACTTGTGCTCTAAGTAAACCAACACCTTGTGAGCTGTGATCTCCGAAGTGGCTAATAATCTGCTGGCACAGGAAATGAAGGATGGGTTTGCCTCTAGTAGTGGATGGAAAGGAGAGCACATGTCAGACGCTCCACCCAAATCACAGCAGCCTCAATCTTCATGCTTGGCTGTTGAGACGCTTAGGTACAAGGAGTGGGAGACCAGTCTGGTACTGTTCTGGATGTTCTCCTTTCTGCTTGGAGGACCACCGCTAAGTCCATCAATGCCTGCAGGCGGTATATGTTCTCTTTGGCCAAGCAGGAGCTTCAGAGTTGTAGTGTACACCAGTATCTGGATGTTATTTCTGTACTTAAAAGACCCCTAAGTGGGGCTTGTTTTTTACTATCCTCACCATTATGCAGTTTTTGCAGGACTATCTAACCAGATTTCCCCATGGCAGTTTATTGTCCCTGCGTGGGGTTTGAATGTCGTTCATACATCCCTTGTAGTGCCCCTGTTTGCACCTTTGCATATGTGCGTCTTGAGATTGCTCACTTTGAAGGTGACTTTCATGGTTGCTATCATCTGAGTGAACTTCAGGCTCTATCAGTTGAACCTCCCTACCTTTGTTTTATCCAAAGGGAAGTTTACCCTGAGTGTGAGACCGACTTTCCTTCCTAAGGTAGTGTCAGAGTTTCATCTATCACACAAGATCCATCGTCCTGTTTTTTTCTCTCTGCCTCGCCATTCTAAGATAGAATAGAATAGCAGTTACTCTACCTGGACCCCCAAATGGGATCTCAGTTGTTGTCTCTTGGACGCGAGACATCAGCAAGGATGTCCAATGTCTTGTGAGTTACACTGGTGCCTGTGTAGACAGGGTTCTTACTAAGCAGCCCCTGTGCAGAAAATACCAAAAAGAAGACAAACATAATTGTACATGTCAATGGAATGTGGTAGAATTTTCCCCTGAAGAATTTCCTTGTGAATAGTGTGAAAGTGTGAAAGGAATGAAACATGTCGGGTATGGTATGAATGCAGTATGAAAGTAAGGATGGGTGATATGAATACAAAGTGAAAGTTTTATGGACTGGGATGTACTTCTCTATGAAAGAGGAGAGCAAACAACAGATCCTAATGAAATTACCATCTTTTTAAAATTGTTAAATAATTCAGTACTACAGGATATTGAATGTGCATAGCTAAATTGAGATTTATTAAAAAAATGTTTGTTGTTTATAAATTGCTTGATAAAGCTTGCAAAAATTTCTTACAATTGTAGATGTGAAAAGGTAAACAATGTTATTGATGATATGCTATTAAAAAATAACTATTTTTGATACAAATCGGTGTAGTATATGAGAATTTAATAACTACTAATCATATATATAAAAAGGAATAACCATGAATGGATTTGGGGAAGCAAGTGACCCTGTGAACATAGTGTATTGTTAAACAAAAGTTTTGGTAGAGGACTGTTCACAAGTGGTCGTTGAAAATATTACCTCTGGTCTCTCTAAGTTAGTTGTGAGCCTGCACGGCTGTAGGGCCGTGAGACAAACACATTTATTGTTAATACATCTGTTGGTTGACATCATCCTCGACTTGGTGGGAGCAGGTGACACATGATACAAGTTAAAACATGGCTGCAGAAAAGTGTAAAAGCTATGATGATGAGTACATCACTGAATTACTTAGTAATTCAACATTATTTGGAGGAGAATTGGGTGATACATCAAACCTTACTAGTTGGGATGAATTAACTCAGATTAAAAAGAGATTAATCAGGTCGGAACTACACGGCAGTATAATGTTAGAATATTTGAGAAATAGCATACTACCAATGGGACTCGTAGTAAGAAACGAGCCTAGGATCTTCTTAAAAAATAAGGAGTTTTTACTACAGTGAAGTTACATCGGAAATAAATGCGGCAGGGATTGGGTGATCCTAATAATTGATACTGCCAAACAGACTACAGAAAAAATAGCTATAGACCTAAAAAAATTGGAGGAAGAAATCAAAAAAATTGTCCCTAACGAACAATATAAAAAACGATTGGATGAATTGTTGAGTGAGATGAAGACATTTAAAGAAGATCTAACAAAAGAACGGATCAGGCGTTTAAAAAAAGATATACAACATTTCACCCATGAGAAAGCCTTCCCGTTTGTTCAGGAGAACTACTTCACTAAAGAACAGGAGGAACAAGTACAAAAGCAGGGCAACACCAAAAGACGAGTTAGGTTCAGAGGAACCTCTTATAGCTCCAGTGAAGAGAGCATAGGGGAAGGTAATAACACAGGAAGAAGGGGAGGAGCTCCAAATTACAACACAGGCAGGAGAGGCTTTAGGAGAGGAGGCGGTATGAGAAGGAATAGCAATAGAGGAAACCCGGTCGGACAACATTTTTTAGAGCAGGACCAACAGGAATGGGATCCAGATCAACGAGTAATGACTCGCAGTATGAAGACATTGTGGTAAATGTATCCGATTATGAATTGACCCCAGATGAAACACAGGCTCTGAACAAAGGCCTAGGGTTTGTGACTACCAACATACATAACCGATTTAAATTCCGAGAGGAGTTCTCGGACTTTATGAGAAAGATCCATTTAAAGCAATTTTTCGACGATACAATTGACAATAGTGAACTAGATAGTGGTCTGCACAGGAAATCTGACTTCTGCCCCCCAATACAAACACAAACGGCTGAAGCCAGAGTTTTTGAAAGCAGGGTGATGCAAGAAGTCGCCATGCTGGAAGAAAAAACTAAAAAAGAGAAAACGTTCCATAATCTTACCCGGACAGAGAAAGCCACCCTGAAGACATTGCTATTTAATGATTCTATTATCATCCGAAAAGCGGATAAAGGTGGGGCCACAGTGGTTTTGAATAGGAAAGACTATGTAGGTGAATGTATGAATCAACTAGGTGATAATAACAACTATCAACAATTGGAAGGAAATCCAACACAAAAACTTGAAAGATTGATCCAACAGAAAGTGACAAAAGCGGAAGAAAGAAGATGGATAACAAAAAAAGAGGCGGCTTTCCTAATAGTGGATAAACCAAGGATTCCACAATTTTACATACTTCCAAAAATACATAAATCCCTGACTAGACCACCAGGAAGACCAATAGTGTCCGGGTGCGATTCAATCTTGGAGCCATTATCCAAATTCGTAGACCATTTTATGCAACCGATGGTCAGGGAAATGACTTCTTTTGTGAAAGATACCACGCAGATCATAAAAGAAATTGAAGGCAGACCATTTGATAATACCACTGAAATTTTGATTAGTCTAGATGTTATAGCCCTCTACACGAACATACCACAGAGAGCATCACTTGAAGTGTTGGAAGAAAGACTACTTACGGAAACAATAAACACTAACACCCCAGTGTCCTTCATCATGTGGTGTGCTGAAATGGCACTGACGGAAAGTTACTTTCATTTTAATGGTTTTTTCTATAAACAAATACAGGGCACAGCCATGGGTGCTACTTTGGCCCTGAGCATTGCAAATCTCTATATGGAGGCCTTTGAAAAACACTGCATCTACAGTGATACCAATCCATATAAAAAGAACATATTGTTACGGAAAAGGTATATAGATGACGTGCTGATCATTTGGAGAGGAGAAGAAAATGTCGCAAGTATGTTTTTCGATTGGATTAACTTACAAAACCAACATCTAAAGTTCACAGAGAACTCAAGTAAGGCAGAGATCAATTATCTCGATGTCACCATCAAAGTGGACCCACAGAAGGGAGAACTTTACGTAAAACCTTATATAAAACCTACTGACCGCAATGCCCTGTTACACTATACAAGCTTTCACCCAATCCACACACGCGATAACCTACCTTTTGGCCAGTTTCTACAGCTAAAAAAGAACAGCACTAACAATGCAGACTATAAAGAGGGAGCTCAGAAACTGAGAACCAATTTACATAAAAAGGTTATCCAAAAAAGCTGACAAGAAAGGCCATGAAGAGAGCCGATAACAACAACAGAGAGGCAATTCTCGAACAAAATCCCAGAGACAAAAGTAAAGATAACCTAGTGTTTGTAAATACTTACAGCAATCTCTCGAATAGAATTCAAAAAATTATCCATCGCAATTGCGGTATCCTTGAAAAAGGGAAAGTACTATTACAGAGACCACTGATGGCATTTCGAAGGAGCAGGTCAATAAAAGATCAGATCATGCGAAATGACATTACTAAACAGATTAGACCACAACCAACTCTAACAGAAACATGGGGGATGCGGGCACCAGAGGGACACTATCCATGTGGATCCTGTGTTTGTTGTCAACAAACCAAAAAAATAACGGAAATAGACTTAGGTCTTAAAAGTCCATGGAAACAGAAAGTTCTGACAAACTGCAACTCTTGTTTCGTTGTCTACGTGATTTGGTGCCCCTGTAAAAAGATATACATAGGGAAGACGGAAAGAAAAATCAAAATCCGTATCACAGAACACAAAAGTTGCATAAAAAATAAAGTGCATTCTGCCCCTTTAGTTGGACATTTTATAGAGATGATACACAAACCGGAAGATTTGAGATGGTCAATTGTGTATTTGGTGAGGCCAACGAATGATATAAATCTTGACAGAAGGAAGCTAGCCCAAAAAGAGAAAGAACTGATTTTTCTAACTAAAAGTATAGAATTAGGCCTGAATGAGAAAACAGAATGACAACTCACTCGCTTCCGGACCAAGACACAGGATCAGCTAAGTAGTTCGAGGTATAAATCCCGTGAGGATAGCACAGCGGCAGCGTGCGCGTCTTGGAAGCAAGACGACACAAAGCAACAACAGGTTCGATCCCCGGGTCCGCGCTTAAAAACCTCTGAGTGTTTAAGCGCGTTATAAATACGTAACTAAGACAAAGAAAAAAAAAAACACAATTCCACAACTAAGAAAAACTAACAATTCCTGTAACAGCGCCTCGATGCCTGCGGGCTGTGTGAGCGCTTTATAAATGTAAATAAATAAATAAAATAAAATAAATAAATGAGTAAACAACATGATGTTGATGACCTCGTAAAAATGGCTGAAATTAGTTATTTATAATAATTCCAATATGGATGTGCTAATTTGTCAATATCCAAAAACCACGTGGAAATGGATGGTCTAATTTTTAGACTAAGAATCCAGTAATATCTACATCTTACCATGTGGACAAACAAAACATGAACTAATATACAATCATGAGAAACCTGTGAGGAGACCCCGGCAGACGCGGATGTTTGTTCGCGCGGTTGGCTCGCGTCGCGTGGGTCTGGTTGAGTGGCGGAGTCATCGAGTAGGCCAACAGGGGGCCGAAGGCAGGATATGACAAATCAGGAATAAATAAAAAAGCGAGTAACCGGCGTTGCGTCTTAGAATCACGTGACAAGAAGGTCACATGGCAGGTCAGACACAATAAAAAGTGACGATGGACAACACAAAAGAAAGCCGTTGAAAAACGAAGATAGAAAGAGACGCTACCGGCGGGGCAAACAGTGGACGTTCTAAAGAGGATCCAAATTTTGAGCTCTGGAAAGAGCAGGATTAAAATGAGAATACAACGGTAAGAGTGGGTCAATCAATAGAGCAAGTAGAATTTTACTAAATGACTCGAATGCTTAAAGGATTAAAGTGCTGTGCCCGCTGTGTTTTTCTGTTTTAGAAAAATATATGTGGATGGCCTCCATCATAAGTATTGTTAAAATACTTGACCCGGTCCAGCAAGCAAAAATACGCACTGCGGGAGCCGCCAATCATTACCAAGACCAGTGACCGAATATACAAAATCACTAGGTCAGTATGATAAGTGTTGTAATAGCTCGATCCATGGTGATAGTAACCAAAGATAAAAATGGGTAAATATCAGACGGCTAATAACCAATTTTTCCTTAGTAGGGGCAGATTTAATTGGTCCCTTAGAGGTAGAAGCTGGTGAACATCCCCTTCGAGACATCAGAAAAATCTGGCAAAGTGGACACAGAAGTAGAGGGGCTACACTAAGACGAAAAGAAATAAAAAATGAGTGAAATAAAGGTAATGCATTAAGACAAGTTTTAGACATCTAACAATGCATGATATATGTATAGTAAGTTTCATAACAGTTTATCGGTATTTATGAAGGACAATATAAGATCTACCAAGAATGAATTATTAATGAGAAACTTGTATGGAGCAAGCTATAAGTTTAGGGAGTGCCATATGATTGATTTTATGAAGGACGATATAAGATTTACCAATAATTAACTACTCATGTGAAACCTGCACTTAGCAAGATAGACAGATGATGTGAGAACAGATGTGGAGAAAGAGTTAGTAGAAACAATTACTCCTTTCTGCTGCTACTAGATGCAGCATGTTGTACGTATTAAAAATGTCAACCAGGATATGTTTGAGCATTAATATTCGACTATCCCACACTTGCTTCCCACAGCTATCCGTCTGATGGTTGGACCTTAAGAAAAGAGTAATGGGACCTCATTGACAGTCGATCCCATAGAAAATACCAAAAAGAAGACAAACATAATTGTACATGTCAATGGAATGTGGTAGAATTTTACCCCTAAAGAATTTCCTTGTGAATAGTGTGAAAGTGTGAAAGGAATGAAACATGTTGGGTATGGTATGAATGCAGTATGAAAGTAAGCATGGGTGATATGAATACAAAGTGAAAGTTCTATGGACTGGGATGTACTTCTCTATGAAAGAGGAGAGCAAACAACAGATCCTAATGAAATTACCATCTTTTTAAAATTGTTAAATAATTGAGTACTACAGGATATTGAATGTGCATAGCTAAATTGAGATTTATTGAGAAAATGTTTGTTGTTTATAAATTGCTTGATAAAGCTTGCAATAATTTCTTACAATTGTAGATGTGAAAAGGTAAAAAATGTTATTGATGATATGCTATTAAAAAATAACTATTTTTGATACAAATCGGTGTATTATATGAGAATTTAATAACTACTAATCATATATATAAAAAGGAATAACCATGAATGGATTTGGGGAAGCAAGTGACCCTGTGAACATAGTGTATTGTTAAACAAAAGTTTTGGTAGAGGACTGTTCACAAGTGGTCGTTGAAAATATTACCTCTGGTCTCTCTAAATTAGTTGAGAGTTTCATCTATCACACAAGATCCATCGTCCTGTTTTTTTCTCTCTGCCTCGCCATTCTAAGATAGAATAGAATAGCAGTTACTCTACCTGGACCCCCAAATGGGATCTCAGTTGTTGTCTCTTGGACGCGAGACATCAGCAAGGATGTCCAATGTCTTGTGAGTTACACTGGTGCCTGTGTAGACAGGGTTCTTACTAAGCAGCCCCTGTGCAGAAAATACCAAAAAGAAGACAAACATAATTGTACATGTCAATGGAATGTGGTAGAATTTTACCCCTGAAGAATTTCCTTGTGAATAGTGTGAAAGTGTGAAAGGAATGAAACATGTCGGGTATGGTATGAATGCAGTATGAAAGTAATATGGGTGATATGAATACAAAGTGAAAGTTTTATGGCCTGGGATGTACTTCTCTATGAAAGAGGAGAGCAAACAACAGATCCTAATGAAATTACCATCTTTTTAAAATTGTTAAATAATTCAGTACTACAGGATATTGAATGTGCATAGCTAAATTGAGATTTATTAAAAAAATGTTTGTTGTTTATAAATTGCTTGATAAAGCTTGCAAAAATTTCTTACAATTGTAGATGTGAAAAGGTAAACAATGTTATTGATGATATGCTATTAAAAAATAACTATTTTTGATACAAATCGTTGTAGTATATGAGAATTTAATAACGACTAATCATATATATAAAAAGGAATAACCATGAATGGATTTGGGGAAGCAAGTGACCCTGTGAACATAGTGTATTGTTAAACAAAAATTTTGGTAGAGGACTGTTCACAAGTGGTCGTTGAAAATATTACCTCTGGTCTCTCTAAGTTAGTTGTGAGCCTGCACGGCTGTAGGGCCGTGAGACAAACACATTTATTGTTAATACATCTGTTGGTTGACATCATCCTCGACTTGGTGGGAGCAGGTGACACATGATACAAGTTAAAACATGGCTGCAGAAAAGTGTAAAAGCTATGATGATGAGTACATCACTGAATTACTTAGTAATTCAACATTATTTGGAGGAGAATTGGGTGATACATCAAACCTTACTAGTTGGGATGAATTAACTCAGATTAAAAAGAGATTAATCAGGTCGGAACTACACGGCAGTATAATGTTAGAATATTTGAGAAATAGCATACTACCAATGGGACTCGTAGTAAGAAACGAGCCTAGGATCTTCTTAGAAAATAAGGAGTTTTTACTACAGTGAAGTTACATCGGAAATAAATGCGGCAGGGATTGGGTGATCCTAATAATTGATACCGCCAAACAGACTACAGAAAAAATAGCTATAGACCTAAAAAATTGGAGGAAGAAATCAAAAAAATTGTCCCTATCGAACAATATAAAAAACGATTGGATGAATTGTTGAGTGAGATGAAGACATTTAAAGAAGATCTAACAAAAGAACGGATCAGGCGTTTAAAAAAAGATATACAACATTTCACCCATGAGAAAGCCCTCCCGTTTGTTCAGGAGAACTACTACACTAAAGAACAGGAGGAACAAGTACAAAAGCAGGGCAACACCAAAAGACGAGTTAGGTTCAGAGGAACCTCTTATAGCTCCAGTGAAGAGAGCACAGGGGAAGGTAATAACACAGGAAGAAGGGGAGGAGCTCCAAATTACAACACAGGCAGGAGAGGCTTTAGGAGAGGAGGCGGTATGAGAAGGAATAGCAATAGAGGAAACCCGGTCGGACAACATTTTTTAGAGCAGGACCAACAGGAATGGGATCCAGATCAACGAGTAATGACTCGCAGTATGAAGACATTGTGGTAAATGTATCCGATTATGAATTGACCCCAGATGAAACACAGGCTCTGAACAAAGGCCTAGGGTTTGTGACTACCAACATACATAACCGATTTAAATTCCGAGAGGAGTTCTCGGACTTTATGAGAAAGATCCATTTAAAGCAATTTTTCGACGATACAATTGACAATAGTGAACTAGATAGTGGTCTGCACAGGAAATCTGACTTCTGCCCCCCAATACAAACACAAACGGCTGAAGCCAGAGTTTTTGAAAGCAGGGTGATGCAAGAAGTCGCCATGCTGGAAGAAAAAACTAAAAAAGAGAAAACGTTCCATAATCTTACCCGGACAGAGAAAGCCACCCTGAAGACATTGCTATTTAATGATTCTATTATCATCCGAAAAGCGGATAAAGGTGGGGCCACAGTGGTTTTGAATAGGAAAGACTATGTAGGTGAATGTATGAATCAACTAGGTGATAATAACAACTATCAACAATTGGAAGGAAATCCAACACAAAAACTTGAAAGATTGATCCAACAGAAAGTGACAAAAGCGGAAGAAAGAAGATGGATAACAAAAAAAGAGGCGGCTTTCCTAATAGTGGATAAACCAAGGATTCCACAATTTTACATACTTCCAAAAATACATAAATCCCTGACTAGACCACCAGGAAGACCAATAGTGTCCGGGTGCGATTCAATCTTGGAGCCATTATCCAAATTCGTAGACCATTTTATGCAACCGATGGTCAGGGAAATGACTTCTTTTGTGAAAGATACCACGCAGATCATAAAAGAAATTGAAGGCAGACCATTTGATAATACCACTGAAATTTTGATTAGTCTAGATGTTATAGCCCTCTACACGAACATACCACAGAGAGCATCACTTGAAGTGTTGGAAGAAAGACTACTTACGGAAACAATAAACACTAACACCCCAGTGTCCTTCATCATGTGGTGTGCTGAAATGGCACTGACGGAAAGTTACTTTCATTTTAATGGTTTTTTCTATAAACAAATACAGGGCACAGCCATGGGTGCTACTTTGGCCCTGAGCATTGCAAATCTCTATATGGAGGCCTTTGAAAAACACTGCATCTACAGTGATACCAATCCATATAAAAAGAACATATTGTTACGGAAAAGGTATATAGATGACGTGCTGATCATTTGGAGAGGAGAAGAAAATGTCGCAAGTATGTTTTTCGATTGGATTAACTTACAAAACCAACATCTAAAGTTCACAGAGAACTCAAGTAAGGCAGAGATCAATTATCTCGATGTCACCATCAAAGTGGACCCACAGAAGGGAGAACTTTACGTAAAACCTTATATAAAACCTACTGACCGCAATGCCCTGTTACACTATACAAGCTTTCACCCAATCCACACACGCGATAACCTACCTTTTGGCCAGTTTCTACAGCTAAAAAAGAACAGCACTAACAATGCAGACTATAAAGAGGGAGCTCAGAAACTGAGAACCAATTTACATAAAAAGGTTATCCAAAAAAGCTGACAAGAAAGGCCATGAAGAGAGCCGATAACAACAACAGAGAGGCAATTCTCGAACAAAATCCCAGAGACAAAAGTAAAGATAACCTAGTGTTTGTAAATACTTACAGCAATCTCTCGAATAGAATTCAAAAAATTATCCATCGCAATTGCGGTATCCTTGAAAAAGGGAAAGTACTATTACAGAGACCACTGATGGCATTTCGAAGGAGCAGGTCAATAAAAGATCAGATCATGCGAAATGACATTACTAAACAGATTAGACCACAACCAACTCTAACAGAAACATGGGGGATGCGGGCACCAGAGGGACACTATCCATGTGGATCCTGTGTTTGTTGTCAACAAACCAAAAAAATAACGGAAATAGACTTAGGTCTTAAAAGTCCATGGAAACAGAAAGTTCTGACAAACTGCAACTCTTGTTTCGTTGTCTACGTGATTTGGTGCCCCTGTAAAAAGATATACATAGGGAAGACGGAAAGAAAAATCAAAATCCGTATCACAGAACACAAAAGTTGCATAAAAAATAAAGTGCATTCTGCCCCTTTAGTTGGACATTTTATAGAGATGATACACAAACCGGAAGATTTGAGATGGTCAATTGTGTATTTGGTGAGGCCAACGAATGATATAAATCTTGACAGAAGGAAGCTAGCCCAAAAAGAGAAAGAACTGATTTTTCTAACTAAAAGTATAGAATTAGGCCTGAATGAGAAAACAGAATGACAACTCACTCGCTTCCGGACCAAGACACAGGATCAGCTAAGTAGTTCGAGGTATAAATCCCGTGAGGATAGCACAGCGGCAGCGTGCGCGTCTTGGAAGCAAGACGACACAAAGCAACAACAGGTTCGATCCCCGGGTCCGCGCTTAAAAACCTCTGAGTGTTTAAGCGCGTTATAAATACGTAACTAAGACAAAGAAAAAAAAAAACACAATTCCACAACTAAGAAAAACTAACAATTCCTGTAACAGCGCCTCGATGCCTGCGGGCTGTGTGAGCGCTTTATAAATGTAAATAAATAAATAAAATAAAATAAATAAATGAGTAAACAACATGATGTTGATGACCTCGTAAAAATGGCTGAAATTAGTTATTTATAATAATTCCAATATGGATGTGCTAATTTGTCAATATCCAAAAACCACGTGGAAATGGATGGTCTAATTTTTAGACTAAGAATCCAGTAATATCTACATCTTACCATGTGGACAAACAAAACATGAACTAATATACAATCATGAGAAACCTGTGAGGAGACCCCGGCAGACGCGGATGTTTGTTCGCGCGGTTGGCTCGCGTCGCGTGGGTCTGGTTGAGTGGCGGAGTCATCGAGTAGGCCAACAGGGGGCCGAAGGCAGGATATGACAAATCAGGAATAAATAAAAAAGCGAGTAACCGGCGTTGCGTCTTAGAATCACGTGACAAGAAGGTCACATGGCAGGTCAGACACAATAAAAAGTGACGATGGACAACACAAAAGAAAGCCGTTGAAAAACGAAGATAGAAAGAGACGCTACCGGCGGGGCAAACAGTGGACGTTCTAAAGAGGATCCAAATTTTGAGCTCTGGAAAGAGCAGGATTAAAATGAGAATACAACGGTAAGAGTGGGTCAATCAATAGAGCAAGTAGAATTTTACTAAATGACTCGAATGCTTAAAGGATTAAAGTGCTGTGCCCGCTGTGTTTTTCTGTTTTAGAAAAATATATGTGGATGGCCTCCATCATAAGTATTGTTAAAATACTTGACCCGGTCCAGCAAGCAAAAATACGCACTGCGGGAGCCGCCAATCATTACCAAGACCAGTGACCGAATATACAAAATCACTAGGTCAGTATGATAAGTGTTGTAATAGCTCGATCCATGGTGATAGTAACCAAAGATAAAAATGGGTAAATATCAGACGGCTAATAACCAATTTTTCCTTAGTAGGGGCAGATTTAATTGGTCCCTTAGAGGTAGAAGCTGGTGAACATCCCCTTCGAGACATCAGAAAAATCTGGCAAAGTGGACACAGAAGTAGAGGGGCTACACTAAGACGAAAAGAAATAAAAAATGAGTGAAATAAAGGTAATGCATTAAGACAAGTTTTAGACATCTAACAATGCATGATATATGTATAGTAAGTTTCATAACAGTTTATCGGTATTTATGAAGGACAATATAAGATCTACCAAGAATGAATTATTAATGAGAAACTTGTATGGAGCAAGCTATAAGTTTAGGGAGTGCCATATGATTGATTTTATGAAGGACGATATAAGATTTACCAATAATTAACTACTCATGTGAAACCTGCACTTAGCAAGATAGACAGATGATGTGAGAACAGATGTGGAGAAAGAGTTAGTAGAAACAATTACTCCTTTCTGCTGCTACTAGATGCAGCATGTTGTACGTATTAAAAATGTCAACCAGGATATGTTTGAGCATTAATATTCGACTATCCCACACTTGCTTCCCACAGCTATCCGTCTGATGGTTGGACCTTAAGAAAAGAGTAATGGGACCTCATTGACAGTCGATCCCATAGAAAATACCAAAAAGAAGACAAACATAATTGTACATGTCAATGGAATGTGGTAGAATTTTACCCCTAAAGAATTTCCTTGTGAATAGTGTGAAAGTGTGAAAGGAATGAAACATGTTGGGTATGGTATGAATGCAGTATGAAAGTAAGCATGGGTGATATGAATACAAAGTGAAAGTTCTATGGACTGGGATGTACTTCTCTATGAAAGAGGAGAGCAAACAACAGATCCTAATGAAATTACCATCTTTTTAAAATTGTTAAATAATTGAGTACTACAGGATATTGAATGTGCATAGCTAAATTGAGATTTATTGAGAAAATGTTTGTTGTTTATAAATTGCTTGATAAAGCTTGCAATAATTTCTTACAATTGTAGATGTGAAAAGGTAAAAAATGTTATTGATGATATGCTATTAAAAAATAACTATTTTTGATACAAATCGGTGTATTATATGAGAATTTAATAACTACTAATCATATATATAAAAAGGAATAACCATGAATGGATTTGGGGAAGCAAGTGACCCTGTGAACATAGTGTATTGTTAAACAAAAGTTTTGGTAGAGGACTGTTCACAAGTGGTCGTTGAAAATATTACCTCTGGTCTCTCTAAATTAGTTGAGAGTTTCATCTATCACACAAGATCCATCGTCCTGTTTTTTTCTCTCTGCCTCGCCATTCTAAGATAGAATAGAATAGCAGTTACTCTACCTGGACCCCCAAATGGGATCTCAGTTGTTGTCTCTTGGACGCGAGACATCAGCAAGGATGTCCAATGTCTTGTGAGTTACACTGGTGCCTGTGTAGACAGGGTTCTTACTAAGCAGCCCCTGTGCAGAAAATACCAAAAAGAAGACAAACATAATTGTACATGTCAATGGAATGTGGTAGAATTTTACCCCTGAAGAATTTCCTTGTGAATAGTGTGAAAGTGTGAAAGGAATGAAACATGTCGGGTATGGTATGAATGCAGTATGAAAGTAATATGGGTGATATGAATACAAAGTGAAAGTTTTATGGCCTGGGATGTACTTCTCTATGAAAGAGGAGAGCAAACAACAGATCCTAATGAAATTACCATCTTTTTAAAATTGTTAAATAATTCAGTACTACAGGATATTGAATGTGCATAGCTAAATTGAGATTTATTAAAAAAATGTTTGTTGTTTATAAATTGCTTGATAAAGCTTGCAAAAATTTCTTACAATTGTAGATGTGAAAAGGTAAACAATGTTATTGATGATATGCTATTAAAAAATAACTATTTTTGATACAAATCGTTGTAGTATATGAGAATTTAATAACGACTAATCATATATATAAAAAGGAATAACCATGAATGGATTTGGGGAAGCAAGTGACCCTGTGAACATAGTGTATTGTTAAACAAAAATTTTGGTAGAGGACTGTTCACAAGTGGTCGTTGAAAATATTACCTCTGGTCTCTCTAAGTTAGTTGTGAGCCTGCACGGCTGTAGGGCCGTGAGACAAACACATTTATTGTTAATACATCTGTTGGTTGACATCATCCTCGACTTGGTGGGAGCAGGTGACACATGATACAAGTTAAAACATGGCTGCAGAAAAGTGTAAAAGCTATGATGATGAGTACATCACTGAATTACTTAGTAATTCAACATTATTTGGAGGAGAATTGGGTGATACATCAAACCTTACTAGTTGGGATGAATTAACTCAGATTAAAAAGAGATTAATCAGGTCGGAACTACACGGCAGTATAATGTTAGAATATTTGAGAAATAGCATACTACCAATGGGACTCGTAGTAAGAAACGAGCCTAGGATCTTCTTAGAAAATAAGGAGTTTTTACTACAGTGAAGTTACATCGGAAATAAATGCGGCAGGGATTGGGTGATCCTAATAATTGATACCGCCAAACAGACTACAGAAAAAATAGCTATAGACCTAAAAAATTGGAGGAAGAAATCAAAAAAATTGTCCCTATCGAACAATATAAAAAACGATTGGATGAATTGTTGAGTGAGATGAAGACATTTAAAGAAGATCTAACAAAAGAACGGATCAGGCGTTTAAAAAAAGATATACAACATTTCACCCATGAGAAAGCCCTCCCGTTTGTTCAGGAGAACTACTACACTAAAGAACAGGAGGAACAAGTACAAAAGCAGGGCAACACCAAAAGACGAGTTAGGTTCAGAGGAACCTCTTATAGCTCCAGTGAAGAGAGCACAGGGGAAGGTAATAACACAGGAAGAAGGGGAGGAGCTCCAAATTACAACACAGGCAGGAGAGGCTTTAGGAGAGGAGGCGGTATGAGAAGGAATAGCAATAGAGGAAACCCGGTCGGACAACATTTTTTAGAGCAGGACCAACAGGAATGGGATCCAGATCAACGAGTAATGACTCGCAGTATGAAGACATTGTGGTAAATGTATCCGATTATGAATTGACCCCAGATGAAACACAGGCTCTGAACAAAGGCCTAGGGTTTGTGACTACCAACATACATAACCGATTTAAATTCCGAGAGGAGTTCTCGGACTTTATGAGAAAGATCCATTTAAAGCAATTTTTCGACGATACAATTGACAATAGTGAACTAGATAGTGGTCTGCACAGGAAATCTGACTTCTGCCCCCCAATACAAACACAAACGGCTGAAGCCAGAGTTTTTGAAAGCAGGGTGATGCAAGAAGTCGCCATGCTGGAAGAAAAAACTAAAAAAGAGAAAACGTTCCATAATCTTACCCGGACAGAGAAAGCCACCCTGAAGACATTGCTATTTAATGATTCTATTATCATCCGAAAAGCGGATAAAGGTGGGGCCACAGTGGTTTTGAATAGGAAAGACTATGTAGGTGAATGTATGAATCAACTAGGTGATAATAACAACTATCAACAATTGGAAGGAAATCCAACACAAAAACTTGAAAGATTGATCCAACAGAAAGTGACAAAAGCGGAAGAAAGAAGATGGATAACAAAAAAAGAGGCGGCTTTCCTAATAGTGGATAAACCAAGGATTCCACAATTTTACATACTTCCAAAAATACATAAATCCCTGACTAGACCACCAGGAAGACCAATAGTGTCCGGGTGCGATTCAATCTTGGAGCCATTATCCAAATTCGTAGACCATTTTATGCAACCGATGGTCAGGGAAATGACTTCTTTTGTGAAAGATACCACGCAGATCATAAAAGAAATTGAAGGCAGACCATTTGATAATACCACTGAAATTTTGATTAGTCTAGATGTTATAGCCCTCTACACGAACATACCACAGAGAGCATCACTTGAAGTGTTGGAAGAAAGACTACTTACGGAAACAATAAACACTAACACCCCAGTGTCCTTCATCATGTGGTGTGCTGAAATGGCACTGACGGAAAGTTACTTTCATTTTAATGGTTTTTTCTATAAACAAATACAGGGCACAGCCATGGGTGCTACTTTGGCCCTGAGCATTGCAAATCTCTATATGGAGGCCTTTGAAAAACACTGCATCTACAGTGATACCAATCCATATAAAAAGAACATATTGTTACGGAAAAGGTATATAGATGACGTGCTGATCATTTGGAGAGGAGAAGAAAATGTCGCAAGTATGTTTTTCGATTGGATTAACTTACAAAACCAACATCTAAAGTTCACAGAGAACTCAAGTAAGGCAGAGATCAATTATCTCGATGTCACCATCAAAGTGGACCCACAGAAGGGAGAACTTTACGTAAAACCTTATATAAAACCTACTGACCGCAATGCCCTGTTACACTATACAAGCTTTCACCCAATCCACACACGCGATAACCTACCTTTTGGCCAGTTTCTACAGCTAAAAAAGAACAGCACTAACAATGCAGACTATAAAGAGGGAGCTCAGAAACTGAGAACCAATTTACATAAAAAGGTTATCCAAAAAAGCTGACAAGAAAGGCCATGAAGAGAGCCGATAACAACAACAGAGAGGCAATTCTCGAACAAAATCCCAGAGACAAAAGTAAAGATAACCTAGTGTTTGTAAATACTTACAGCAATCTCTCGAATAGAATTCAAAAAATTATCCATCGCAATTGCGGTATCCTTGAAAAAGGGAAAGTACTATTACAGAGACCACTGATGGCATTTCGAAGGAGCAGGTCAATAAAAGATCAGATCATGCGAAATGACATTACTAAACAGATTAGACCACAACCAACTCTAACAGAAACATGGGGGATGCGGGCACCAGAGGGACACTATCCATGTGGATCCTGTGTTTGTTGTCAACAAACCAAAAAAATAACGGAAATAGACTTAGGTCTTAAAAGTCCATGGAAACAGAAAGTTCTGACAAACTGCAACTCTTGTTTCGTTGTCTACGTGATTTGGTGCCCCTGTAAAAAGATATACATAGGGAAGACGGAAAGAAAAATCAAAATCCGTATCACAGAACACAAAAGTTGCATAAAAAATAAAGTGCATTCTGCCCCTTTAGTTGGACATTTTATAGAGATGATACACAAACCGGAAGATTTGAGATGGTCAATTGTGTATTTGGTGAGGCCAACGAATGATATAAATCTTGACAGAAGGAAGCTAGCCCAAAAAGAGAAAGAACTGATTTTTCTAACTAAAAGTATAGAATTAGGCCTGAATGAGAAAACAGAATGACAACTCACTCGCTTCCGGACCAAGACACAGGATCAGCTAAGTAGTTCGAGGTATAAATCCCGTGAGGATAGCACAGCGGCAGCGTGCGCGTCTTGGAAGCAAGACGACACAAAGCAACAACAGGTTCGATCCCCGGGTCCGCGCTTAAAAACCTCTGAGTGTTTAAGCGCGTTATAAATACGTAACTAAGACAAAGAAAAAAAAAAACACAATTCCACAACTAAGAAAAACTAACAATTCCTGTAACAGCGCCTCGATGCCTGCGGGCTGTGTGAGCGCTTTATAAATGTAAATAAATAAATAAAATAAAATAAATAAATGAGTAAACAACATGATGTTGATGACCTCGTAAAAATGGCTGAAATTAGTTATTTATAATAATTCCAATATGGATGTGCTAATTTGTCAATATCCAAAAACCACGTGGAAATGGATGGTCTAATTTTTAGACTAAGAATCCAGTAATATCTACATCTTACCATGTGGACAAACAAAACATGAACTAATATACAATCATGAGAAACCTGTGAGGAGACCCCGGCAGACGCGGATGTTTGTTCGCGCGGTTGGCTCGCGTCGCGTGGGTCTGGTTGAGTGGCGGAGTCATCGAGTAGGCCAACAGGGGGCCGAAGGCAGGATATGACAAATCAGGAATAAATAAAAAAGCGAGTAACCGGCGTTGCGTCTTAGAATCACGTGACAAGAAGGTCACATGGCAGGTCAGACACAATAAAAAGTGACGATGGACAACACAAAAGAAAGCCGTTGAAAAACGAAGATAGAAAGAGACGCTACCGGCGGGGCAAACAGTGGACGTTCTAAAGAGGATCCAAATTTTGAGCTCTGGAAAGAGCAGGATTAAAATGAGAATACAACGGTAAGAGTGGGTCAATCAATAGAGCAAGTAGAATTTTACTAAATGACTCGAATGCTTAAAGGATTAAAGTGCTGTGCCCGCTGTGTTTTTCTGTTTTAGAAAAATATATGTGGATGGCCTCCATCATAAGTATTGTTAAAATACTTGACCCGGTCCAGCAAGCAAAAATACGCACTGCGGGAGCCGCCAATCATTACCAAGACCAGTGACCGAATATACAAAATCACTAGGTCAGTATGATAAGTGTTGTAATAGCTCGATCCATGGTGATAGTAACCAAAGATAAAAATGGGTAAATATCAGACGGCTAATAACCAATTTTTCCTTAGTAGGGGCAGATTTAATTGGTCCCTTAGAGGTAGAAGCTGGTGAACATCCCCTTCGAGACATCAGAAAAATCTGGCAAAGTGGACACAGAAGTAGAGGGGCTACACTAAGACGAAAAGAAATAAAAAATGAGTGAAATAAAGGTAATGCATTAAGACAAGTTTTAGACATCTAACAATGCATGATATATGTATAGTAAGTTTCATAACAGTTTATCGGTATTTATGAAGGACAATATAAGATCTACCAAGAATGAATTATTAATGAGAAACTTGTATGGAGCAAGCTATAAGTTTAGGGAGTGCCATATGATTGATTTTATGAAGGACGATATAAGATTTACCAATAATTAACTACTCATGTGAAACCTGCACTTAGCAAGATAGACAGATGATGTGAGAACAGATGTGGAGAAAGAGTTAGTAGAAACAATTACTCCTTTCTGCTGCTACTAGATGCAGCATGTTGTACGTATTAAAAATGTCAACCAGGATATGTTTGAGCATTAATATTCGACTATCCCACACTTGCTTCCCACAGCTATCCGTCTGATGGTTGGACCTTAAGAAAAGAGTAATGGGACCTCATTGACAGTCGATCCCATAGAAAATACCAAAAAGAAGACAAACATAATTGTACATGTCAATGGAATGTGGTAGAATTTTACCCCTAAAGAATTTCCTTGTGAATAGTGTGAAAGTGTGAAAGGAATGAAACATGTTGGGTATGGTATGAATGCAGTATGAAAGTAAGCATGGGTGATATGAATACAAAGTGAAAGTTCTATGGACTGGGATGTACTTCTCTATGAAAGAGGAGAGCAAACAACAGATCCTAATGAAATTACCATCTTTTTAAAATTGTTAAATAATTGAGTACTACAGGATATTGAATGTGCATAGCTAAATTGAGATTTATTGAGAAAATGTTTGTTGTTTATAAATTGCTTGATAAAGCTTGCAATAATTTCTTACAATTGTAGATGTGAAAAGGTAAAAAATGTTATTGATGATATGCTATTAAAAAATAACTATTTTTGATACAAATCGGTGTATTATATGAGAATTTAATAACTACTAATCATATATATAAAAAGGAATAACCATGAATGGATTTGGGGAAGCAAGTGACCCTGTGAACATAGTGTATTGTTAAACAAAAGTTTTGGTAGAGGACTGTTCACAAGTGGTCGTTGAAAATATTACCTCTGGTCTCTCTAAATTAGTTGAGAGTTTCATCTATCACACAAGATCCATCGTCCTGTTTTTTTCTCTCTGCCTCGCCATTCTAAGATAGAATAGAATAGCAGTTACTCTACCTGGACCCCCAAATGGGATCTCAGTTGTTGTCTCTTGGACGCGAGACATCAGCAAGGATGTCCAATGTCTTGTGAGTTACACTGGTGCCTGTGTAGACAGGGTTCTTACTAAGCAGCCCCTGTGCAGAAAATACCAAAAAGAAGACAAACATAATTGTACATGTCAATGGAATGTGGTAGAATTTTACCCCTGAAGAATTTCCTTGTGAATAGTGTGAAAGTGTGAAAGGAATGAAACATGTCGGGTATGGTATGAATGCAGTATGAAAGTAATATGGGTGATATGAATACAAAGTGAAAGTTTTATGGCCTGGGATGTACTTCTCTATGAAAGAGGAGAGCAAACAACAGATCCTAATGAAATTACCATCTTTTTAAAATTGTTAAATAATTCAGTACTACAGGATATTGAATGTGCATAGCTAAATTGAGATTTATTAAAAAAATGTTTGTTGTTTATAAATTGCTTGATAAAGCTTGCAAAAATTTCTTACAATTGTAGATGTGAAAAGGTAAACAATGTTATTGATGATATGCTATTAAAAAATAACTATTTTTGATACAAATCGTTGTAGTATATGAGAATTTAATAACGACTAATCATATATATAAAAAGGAATAACCATGAATGGATTTGGGGAAGCAAGTGACCCTGTGAACATAGTGTATTGTTAAACAAAAATTTTGGTAGAGGACTGTTCACAAGTGGTCGTTGAAAATATTACCTCTGGTCTCTCTAAGTTAGTTGTGAGCCTGCACGGCTGTAGGGCCGTGAGACAAACACATTTATTGTTAATACATCTGTTGGTTGACATCATCCTCGACTTGGTGGGAGCAGGTGACACATGATACAAGTTAAAACATGGCTGCAGAAAAGTGTAAAAGCTATGATGATGAGTACATCACTGAATTACTTAGTAATTCAACATTATTTGGAGGAGAATTGGGTGATACATCAAACCTTACTAGTTGGGATGAATTAACTCAGATTAAAAAGAGATTAATCAGGTCGGAACTACACGGCAGTATAATGTTAGAATATTTGAGAAATAGCATACTACCAATGGGACTCGTAGTAAGAAACGAGCCTAGGATCTTCTTAGAAAATAAGGAGTTTTTACTACAGTGAAGTTACATCGGAAATAAATGCGGCAGGGATTGGGTGATCCTAATAATTGATACCGCCAAACAGACTACAGAAAAAATAGCTATAGACCTAAAAAATTGGAGGAAGAAATCAAAAAAATTGTCCCTATCGAACAATATAAAAAACGATTGGATGAATTGTTGAGTGAGATGAAGACATTTAAAGAAGATCTAACAAAAGAACGGATCAGGCATTTAAAAAAAGATATACAACATTTCACCCATGAGAAAGCCCTCCCGTTTGTTCAGGAGAACTACTACACTAAAGAACAGGAGGAACAAGTACAAAAGCAGGGCAACACCAAAAGACGAGTTAGGTTCAGAGGAACCTCTTATAGCTCCAGTGAAGAGAGCACAGGGGAAGGTAATAACACAGGAAGAAGGGGACGAGCTCCAAATTACAACACAGGCAGGAGAGGCTTTAGGAGAGAAGGCGGTATGAGAAGGAATAGCAATAGAGGAAACCCGGTCGGACAACATTTTTTAGAGCAGGACCAACAGGAATGGGATCCAGATCAACGAGTAATGACTCGCAGTATGAAGACATTGTGGTAAATGTATCCGATTATGAATTGACCCCAGATGAAACACAGGCTCTGAACAAAGGCCTAGGGTTTGTGACTACCAACATACATAACCGATTTAAATTCCGAGAGGAGTTCTCGGACTTTATGAGAAAGATCCATTTAAAGCAATTTTTTGACGATACAATTGACAATAGTGAACTAGATAGTGGTCTGCACAGGAAATCTGACTTCTGCCCCCCAATACAAACACAAATGGCTGAAGCCAGAGTTTTTGAAAGCAGGGTGATGCAAGAAGTCGCCATGCTGGAAGAAAAAACTAAAAAAGAGAAAACGTTCCATAATCTTACCCGGACAGAGAAAGCCACCCTGAAGACATTGCTATTTAATGATTCTATTATCATCCGAAAAGCGGATAAAGGTGGGGCCACGGTGGTTTTGAATAGGAAAGACTATGTAGGTGAATGTATGAATCAACTAGGTGATAATAACAACTATCAACAATTGGAAGGAAATCCAACACAAAAACTTGAAAGATTGATCCAACAGAAAGTGACAAAAGCGGAAGAAAGAAGATGGATAACAAAAAAAGAGGCGGCTTTCCTAATAGTGGATAAACCAAGGATTCCACAATTTTACATACTTCCAAAAATACATAAATCCCTGACTAGACCACCAGGAAGACCAATAGTGTCCGGGTGCGATTCAATCTTGGAGCCATTATCCAAATTCGTAGACCATTTTATGCAACCGATGGTCAGGGAAATGACTTCTTTTGTGAAAGATACCACGCAGATCATAAAAGAAATTGAAGGCAGACCATTTGATAATACCACTGAAATTTTGATTAGTCTAGATGTTATAGCCCTCTACACGAACATACCACAGAGAGCATCACTTGAAGTGTTGGAAGAAAGACTACTTACGGAAACAATAAACACTAACACCCCAGTGTCCTTCATCATGTGGTGTGCTGAAATGGCACTGACGGAAAGTTACTTTCATTTTAATGGTTCTTTCTATAAACAAATACAGGGCACAGCCATGGGTGCTACTTTGGCCCTGAGCATTGCAAATCTCTATATGGAGGCCTTTGAAAAACACTGCATCTACAGTGATACCAATCCATATAAAAAGAACATATTGTTACGGAAAAGGTATATAGATGACGTGCTGATCATTTGGAGAGGAGAAGAAAATGTCGCAAGTATGTTTTTCGATTGGATTAACTTACAAAACCAACATCTAAAGTTCACAGAGAACTCAAGTAAGGCAGAGATCAATTATCTCGATGTCACCATCAAAGTGGACCCACAGAAGGGAGAACTTTACGTAAAACCTTATATAAAACCTACTGACCGCAATGCCCTGTTACACTATACAAGCTTTCACCCAATCCACACACGCGATAACCTACCTTTTGGCCAGTTTCTACGGCTAAAAAAGAACAGCACTAACAATGCAGACTATAAAGAGGGAGCTCAGAAACTGAGAACCAATTTACATAAAAAGGTTATCCAAAAAAGCTGACAAGAAAGGCCATGAAGAGAGCCGATAACAACAACAGAGAGGCAATTCTCGAACAAAATCCCAGAGACAAAAGTAAAGATAACCTAGTGTTTGCAAATACTTACAGCAATCTCTCGAATAGAATTCAAAAAATTATCCATCGCAATTGCGGTATCCTTGAAAAAGGGAAAGTACTATTACAGAGACCATTGATGGCATTTCGAAGGAGCAGGTCAATAAAAGATCAGATCATGCGAAATGACATTACTAAACAGATTAGACCACAACCAACTCTAACAGAAACATGGGGGATGCGGGCACCAGAGGGACACTATCCGTGTGGATCCTGTGTTTGTTGTCAACAAACCAAAAAAATAACGGAAATAGACTTAGGTCTTAAAAGTCCATGGAAACAGAAAGTTCTGACAAACTGCAACTCTTGTTTCGTTGTCTACGTGATTTGGTGCCCCTGTAAAAATATATACATAGGGAATACGGAAAGAAAAATCAAAATCCGTATCACAGAACACAAAAGTTGCATAAAAAATAAAGTGCATTCTGCCCCTTTAGTTGGACATTTTATAGAGATGATACACAAACCGGAAGATTTGAGATGGTCAATTGTGTATTTGGTGAGGCCAACGAATGATATAAATCTTGACAGAAGGAAGCTAGCCCAAAAAGAGAAAGAACTGATTTTTCTAACTAAAAGTATAGAATTAGGCCTGAATGAGAAAACAGAATGACAACTCACTCGCTTCTGGACCAAGACACAGGATCAGCTAAGTAGTTCGAGGTATAAATGAGTAAACAACATGATGTTGATGACCTCGTACAAATGGCTGAAATTAGTTATTTATAATAATTCCAATATGGATGTGCTAATTTGTCAATATCCAAAAACCACGTGGAAATGGATGGTCTAATTTTTAGACTAAGAATCCAGTAATATCTACATCTTTCCATGTGGACAAACAAAACATGAACTAATATACAATCATGAGAAACCTGTGAGGAGACCCCGGCAGACGCGGATGTTTGTTCGCGCGGTTGGTTCGCGGGGTCGCGTCGCGTGGGTCTGGTTGAGTGGCGGAGTCATCGAGTAGGCCAACAGGGGGCCGAAGGCAGGATATGACAAATCAGGAATAAATAAAAAAGCGAAGTACCGGCGTTGCGTCTTAGAATCACGTGACAAGAAGGTCACATGGCAGGTCAGACACAATAAAAAGTGACGATGGACAACACAAAAGAAAGCAGTTGAAAAACGAAGATAGAAAGAGATGCTACCGGCGGGGCAAACAGTGGACGTTCTAAAGAGGATCCAAATTTTGAGCTCTGGAAAGAGCAGGATTAAAATGAGAATACAACGGTAAGAGTGGGTCAATCAATAGAGCAAGTAGAATTTTACTAAATGACTCGAATGCTTAAAGGATTAAAGTGCTGTGCCCGCTGTGTTTTTCTGTTTTAGAAAAATATATGTGGATGGCCTCCATCATAAGTATTGTTAAAATACTTGACCCGGTCCAGCAAGCAAAAATACGCACTGCGGGAGCCGCCAATCATTACCAAGACCATTGACCGAATATACAAAATCACTAGGTCAGTATGATAAGTGTTGTAATAGCTCGATCCATGGTGATAGTAATCAAAGATAAAAATGGGTAAATATCAGACGGCTAATAACCAATTTTTCCTTAGTAGGGGCAGATTTAATTGGTCCCTTAGAGGTAGAAGCTGGTGAACATCCCCTTCGAGACATCAGAAAAATCTGGCAAAGTGGACACAGAAGTAGAGGGGCTACACTAAGACGAAAAGAAATAAAAAATGAGTGAAATAAAGGTAATGCATTAAGACAAGTTTTAGACATCTAACAATGCATGATATATGTATAGTAAGTTTCATAACAGTTTATCTGTATTTATGAAGGACAATATAAGATCTAACAAGAATGAATTATTAATGAGAAACTTGTATGGAGCAAGCTATAAGTTTAGGGAGTGCCATATGATTGATTTTATGAAGGACGATATAAGATTTACCAATAATTAACTACTCATGTGAAACCTGCACTTAGCAAGATAGACAGATGATGTGAGAACAGATGTGGAGAAAGAGTTAGTAGAAACAATTACTCCTTTCTGCTGCTACTAGATGCAGCATGTTGTACGTATTAAAAATGTCAACCAGGATATTTTGAGCATTAATATTCGACTATCCCACACTTGCTTCCCACAGCTATCCGTCTGATGGTTGGACCTTAAGAAAAGAGTAATGGGACCTCATTGACAGTCGATCCCATAGAAAATACCAAAAAGAAGACAAACATAATTGTACATGTCAATGGAATGTGGTAGAATTTTACCCCTAAAGAATTTCCTTGTGAATAGTGTGAAAGTGTGAAAGGAATGAAACATGTTGGGTATGGTATGAATGCAGTATGAAAGTAAGCATGGGTGATATGAATACAAAGTGAAAGTTTTATGGACTGGGAGGTACTTCTCTATGAAAGAGGAGAGCAAACAACAGATCCTAATGAAATTACCATCTTTTTAAAATTGTTAAATAATTGAGTACTACAGGATATTGAATGTGCATAGCTAAATTGAGATTTATTGAGAAAATGTTTGTTGTTTATAAATTGCTTGATAAAGCTTGCAATAATTTCTTACAATTGTAGATGTGAAAAGGTAAAAAATGTTATTGATGATATGCTATTAAAAAATAACTATTTTTGATACAAATCGGTGTATTATATGAGAATTTAATAACTACTAATCATATATATAAAAAGGAATAACCATGAATGGATTTGGGGAAGCAAGTGACCCTGTGAACATAGTGTATTGTTAAACAAAAGTTTTGGTAGAGGACTGTTCACAAGTGGTCGTTGAAAATATTACCTCTGGTCTCTCTAAATTAGTTGAGAGTTTCATCTATCACACAAGATCCATCGTCCTGTTTTTTTCTCTCTGCCTCGCCATTCTAAGATAGAATAGAATAGCAGTTACTCTACCTGGACCCCCAAATGGGATCTCAGTTGTTGTCTCTTGGACGCGAGACATCAGCAAGGATGTCCAATGTCTTGTGAGTTACACTGGTGCCTGTGTAGTCAGGGTTCTTACTAAGCAGCCCCTGTGCAGGGCGGTTGCAGTTTCAGAGTGTTATGACATGACCTGGAAGCATGTGCCTGATGACCTCCGGATCCCTCAACAAAGGGCCTGGCAGCTACCTCTGCATTTAGTGTGCCTCTGCCTGACGTCTGTCATGTTGCAATGTGGACTTCTCTGCACACGTTTGTATAATTTTCTGGATTCATTGTCAGTAGAGGATGATTGTTTTGATCGAGCGGTCTTCCAGAGTTTACTGGTAGGGGTGATGTATTTGCTCTTATCCCTCCTCCAGGTTCTGAATTGCTGTGGGAGTCCATCTAAGTTGAGGATTCTGTGGGAGAAGGGAAACCATTAGAACAACAAATTACACAACTCGTTGCAGTCCTCTTTCTGGTCAGTGAGTCCTTTCTCCTACAGATTCTCATTGCGCTCCCAACCTGCCCTTTTGGCGGATAACTCATACACCTCCTGCAGTTCTGCGGTCCATCAGCTGATGAGTTGTAGGGATCAAGACAATATTGGTGCGGCTGACCGCGAACTCACGTCTGGCATCAGGAGAGTGCAATGGTGCTTAGCAGAGCCTAGATAGAGCCACAATGTGCTCCCTAGTGGCTGAAAACGTTTTTGACGAACACTGCCACTGAAGAAGATATATCTAAGATGTTAAATGTGCGGGAGGATGGACTAATCTATCAGAAAAAACATTACAGAGAGGTAAGGAATGTAATTATCCCCCTAAATTTTATCTAATAGTTAAAGAAGTGTGCACTAGGAAATGGTAAAAAAATAATAATACACAAGAGTTTAAAACTATGTCTCATAATCCATAAATATTTATTTTGAGCAGTGTTAGCCATTTGTATGCCCGACTGCTGCTCTGCGAAGCCTAATGGCCTGCCCACTGCTGCCCCCACCATTGTAATCCCCCCTCAGTAATAGACATGAAAGGCACACTACTTCTGCTAGTGTGGGTAAAATATGTCCAGCCCCTATCCCCTGCCGTAGACTAATCATACCCCCTTTTTCCACCAACAGTCTCAGGCTGATCTCCGTATACACATGCACACATGGGAGGGCCTCTACCTCTTCAGTTGACCGTAAACCCTGGATGAAGACATGCGCAGGCCAGCTGCCCTTGTTAACCTAGCCCCTCCCAGGAGGGCTGTATGCCTGATTGTGTGGAAGATGTGCCTTCTATGTGTCATTGTCTGCTGCTTCTGCCCTGGAGTCAGGAGCGAGGTGATCTGTTGGAAACACTTCTCGAAGGGCATGGCCTCTGCCTGCTTACGGGCCTGCTGCTCCAGTGACCATTGTTTTAGCTCCCGGACTCCTGCATCAGGTCCTTGATGTCAGTGGCTAATTAACTAATTGAATGCACCTATTTTCTTAACTACCACCTGCTGATGTCTTATGATGGCCGACATTCTGTTGCATGGCTATAGGTAGCAGGACTAGCCTTATGGTCTGTCCTTTCAGGCTGCTACTGAGATGAGCCAGTACCCCAAATCTACTGTGTCTTCACCCTGATCCTCAGGTGGCCCTGGGGACCCTTGGAGTTCATACAAGTCTTGCTCTCTCAGGGCTCTATGGGGCTCCTATTTACTATACACTACTATGGCATGGAAGTAGTGTAAACAACCACTGGCAAAGCCAATTGTTTTGTCTTTTGCAATTGTTTATTGTATTTTATATATAGAGTTAGAATGCAGGAAATACTTGGGCTCAATTTACACAGTAATTCCAAACATGTTTGCAAGTTAGTAGACTGAGAAGAAATACTTTTCTCCATGATGGTATAGGAAGTCTTGTGTATTACTGGTGTTACATGTCAGAAAACACTAACTTGAAGCCATGTTTCGAACTATTAAGGCAAGCGAAACTCACGAAAATATGGTATTATCACAAAGTGAATTTCACTTAACAATTTCAAAGATGCAAGTTTTCATGAGGCAAACAATTCCCTCCCACCAACCCCTTGTTTCTAAAGAAAATGTCTTTCCACATATAATTCCAATATGTCTTATGTATCATTGGTGACAATAAAGAATGCAGGCCGCCCCTCTCTTCAAATCATTTACTCTACAAAATGTGTCCCCTTTGTCAGTGTTGAATCTTTACTAAAATATTTCATTATAGAGGGAAATCACTATGGCTCACTATTTCGTGTGTATTCATCTATGATGTTTGCACGTTTTCCTATAGCAAAGATGTTGTAGTCTATAATCACTCACTCTTTTTTAGATGAAAATATCTCAAATGTCAACAACAAATTGTGTACCATGTGATACAATGAGCTGTCCTTCATCTTCGTCGTTCAACCCAAATACAATTCACAGGGCATCTAAGCCACGTGGCTCACCCTCCAAGTCAAATACATATGAGAGAACATCTTTCCAATATATTTGCATCCACGGGCAGGCCCGCCGCGTATGACAGTAATGACAGTATGGGCCTGTGTTTCCACCGCTACTCCAGCCATGTGGGCAAGTATTCAGATGCGCCCAGCTAAAGTTTCAGCAGATTATATTGCCACTGATGCAATGGTTTCAATGCATGAAGCTTGTACTGCATGGAAATCGAAGTTCGGGACACTTCCTAACTCTTAGTCCCTCATAAGGCTCTGTCAATAATATGGTGAAATATACTTCCGATATCAGGGCCCTACTCCCTCTCCAAGTCAAGATTCCTCTCTCAAAAGGTGTCAATTGCCTCTTCATATCCTTTTGCCCAATTCTTCTCAGTAAGCACCGCTTTAAGCTGTATATAGGAGAAAGTCGAAAGTGGTCCCATATAAAGCAACGCATGAAGTTGGGTCATTGATCTAAATTCCCTCTTTTCCAGATTTATCCTTTGTTTTCTAGACCTGTTTCGTACCATGTCGGGTATCCTTCGGGTTTCATTTGACTATATCCGAGAGGTGGTGCCCGTATACAGCTTAATGGTGATGGCCATCACAAAAGCCATCTGGTATCTCTTCTCTCCTTCCATAGTTACCAAAGTGTTTTTATCTCTGGGTACTGAAAGATTCTCTTAGGGATCTTTTTTGGGAGACTGATAGCCATTTGCCAAGGGTCACCCGGAACATGACTGCACTCTTTATTTGAACCCACTTTTTGTTCATTTGGGGATTCAAATTATCTATCATTACTGAGTGTTGCAAAGCTTTATAGCAAGTTTTAAACTTGGGGTATCCTACCCCAGCCTGTTCTTTTTGGAGGAATGAGCACACTGTAGGCAACCCATGGTTTTATTCCCTTACATAAGAAATCCAATAGGATCTTCTTTGTTTGAGTAAAAAGGCCTTTAGGAACAAGAATTGGCAAAATCTGGAACAGAAAAACAAATCTAGGAAGGATGTTCATCTTAGTAGCATTAAGTCTGGCAAATCAAGACATTTTCAAGTTCTCCCATCTTAAGATGTCATTTTTAATTGTTTCCAATAGAGTCAGATCATTTTCCACATAAAGATGATCTAATTGCTTAGTTAGTGTGATCCCAGGTTAGCCTATGCTCTTTTCGGTCTTTGTAAAAGTGACTTTTGTCTAAAAATTCGCCAGTGAGGACAGTGTTTTTATCTATTGAAAGTAATATAGTTTTGATAGGTTTACTTTGAATCTTCAATTTCGACCATATGATTTAATTTCGTCCAATACATATGAATTTGTGGTGACTGGGTTTGTTAGATAAATGAAGATATTCTCTGCAAAAAGTGCTAGCTTGTATAGCTTGTATGTCAATTCCTTGAACATCTTCTCTCTCAGCTGTGCTACAAGGGGCAGTGGCTCCATTAATAAAGCGTACAGCAGTGGAGAAAGGGCTAACCCTGACGACTACCTCTCAGCAATGGAATTACGTTCAATTTGACCCCCTTAACCACTATCCTTACTGTAGAATTTCAATATAGTTTATGTAGGCATAATAACAAATTCTTCCCAAATCCAAATTTATCTAGGACCTTTCTTAGGAGCAACCAACCTTCCCTATCAAATGCTTTTTCTGCGTCTAAGGAAAATAGAGCCGAGTCCTTTAGTTTCTGTTCTGGGAGTGGCTACACATTTATAGTTTCATGGAGGTTGTCTGTACCTTGCCTATCCATTACAAAGAATGTTTGATCTAGATGTGCCTGGGATGGAAGACAAAGTTCTAGTCTCAGGCCAGAATCCTGGTAAATATTCAGCTGCTCTTTCACCTTTTTTTGGTATTCCAAGTTGGCGAAGGTTATTTCTCTGCTCTCTATTTTCTGCTTCATCCACCTTTAGGGTGAGATCTTTTTCATTCCATTCAACATCTTTTATACGTGATTCAAATTGTAGCTCCATTAAGTCTGTTGTCAACTGTTTACTTTCTAGTGTTTCTGTGCGATTCTCTTTTCTGTCAATTTTCCTACTCAATTCTGAGGCTGTATCCTGTACATCAGGCCTCAGTGCTTTTATTTATTGTAGGATGTGGACAGTATATATTTTTGTGGTCACTTCTGCTGTTACTACATTGTTGGAAGGTGTGTTTGTGTTTGATTTCATTTGATTTGATATGATATGATAGGTTATTTATAATGTGCTTAATACCTAGAGGTTTCTAAGCTAGGACCCGGGGATCAAAATTGTGGTGCTCCGTGTCATCTTGCTTCCAATGTAAGCACGTTACCAAGAGCTACCTCTGTCCTTTTGTCCTCTAGTTAAGAGGGCTCATTGGGTGTTTGCTGATCTAAGTGCCCACAAACTACTTTTGGGCGGTCCCCCAATGTGGTACATGCACATGCAGACTGCTCAGTGTTCTTTCTTTAGAGGGGCTCAAGTTGCCTCACTGGGATCCTCTCATATGCACCATCACCAAAGGTGTTGCTTTGGGGGTAAAACTGCTCCCAGGGCAAGGAGCAAGAAAGGAGCTCCCAACACCACTCCACCGGGGTCGCTCCGCACATCCTGTGGCCTACTCACCAGGCGCTGCTGGCGTCTCTGTGACCTCTGCTCAAGTGTATACCTCGTGCACAGCTCCCTCACTCCGGACCCCACCTCGGTCAGCAGAGTACTGAGATAGCCCAGTACAGGGCCCCGGGATGATCTCCACCACTCCCCAGACAATGGAGATCTGTTGTGCACTATGTTCAGTGAGGATCTGCAGTCCCAGCCTGCTCGTTTTCCAGAGTGCACCTGTGATGCTGAAAATGTATCGGAGGGACAGGGCCTCCGTATCCTTGTCCTTTACGTTTTTTTATCGTGTGTTCTGTAGTGTTTTCCAAGCAGGAGTTCATGTGGGACTCCTGGCGGTGCAGCTCTCTCCTTTGGTTTTGGTGAACGGATCCATAGAATACCCTTATGGCACCCATGGGTGGGGGTACAACCCTGTGCCCCTAGTGTATGTTTTTGGGCACCTGTGTGTGGCCCACAGAGCAGGGTACGGACTGGTGGCAGCTCCGTGCTGAATTGACTAGTGCCCTGAGTATCCTTCATTTTGGGATGTCCAGGCCCTGTCATTGGAATTAGTAGATTCCTGATGGAGACAAGATGGCCCCCGTGGCCTCTTGCCTTCCATCGCCTGTTACCATCGATCTTCCCAAAGTCCCGGGAAGCCCTGACTCTGTCCCTTCCCCCCTGACTGGCTGTTGGGTGGAAGTTCCATATATGGTAGTGTGGGGAAGTGCCAACCAGACTGGCTGGAGCCTTCCCAACGACGGTATGTTGTGGGAACACCTGTGGGTGGGACTTGGGTGAATGGAGTGTGTGACGAATATGCACTTCTTGTTGTGGATGTCTAGTTTCTAGTATTTGACTGAGACAGCCCTGCCTGAAACTGGTATGAATGCAGTGTGTAGTGTTAAATGGCGTGGTACTTGTCCGAATCCACATTCTGTGTTGTGAGTGTCTGGATGGAGAAGAATGGCCTGAATGCGCCGTACGCCTGATTGGCTGACAGACTGCTGAATGCCCTTCATAGTGATTGGATGCTTGAGTGCGAGCCAGCGGAATGAATGGGAGATCAACAGTATATCTGGGGTCCTCTCACTGCTAGGAATCGTGTTCAGAAGTGTTCAGAGCTGAAGTCCAAACTACGAAGAGTAACTGGAGTGAAACTGATGCTTGACCTTGAAGCCCTGCTGGAAGAGAAGAATTGCTATTGCTCTCCTTCATCAATCTGAAAGCTGCTGTGTCTCCAAGGACTGACCCAGAGAGGACCTGTTCCCGAGCTACGAGGGACCATCGTGCAGCAGCTGATCTTTGCCAAAGCTCCCTGGTAGACAGACCTATGATACGCTGCTGACCGGAGACAGGGACTGCCGCGGAATCCCAAAGAGAAGTGCCCGGGCTGTTGTCCGCCACTGTCGATGACCGCCGTCACTGAACGGAGCCGCCGTGCTCCCATTGCCTAAGAACTTTTGATCCAAGGACGCTCTCGTCTGCATCATCGCCCGTCTGATCCTGCTGGAGAAGGCCAGGCCGGCGACGTGCCGAGAAGCATCCGCCGGTGGGTTTCCCACCACCCAAAGACCACAGAGATGCCGACGACTTGACGCCCTTGCTGGGCCACCGTTCTTCAAACTCTTTGTGGTCCAGAACTGTCGACATTGAGGTGCCCCGCACGCCTCTTCCTTGCAGGAGGTTTACGCTTCCCCGTGGAAGAGCGCCGCTAGGAAAGAAGCTGCCACTTCACTGCCGTAGTTCACTCTGTTCTCCATCGGACGTTCAACGACCCGTGACTCCTGCCTTAAATGCAGGGCACTCAAGAAAAGCCGTCGATTCCCCGACGAGGAACGCTACAACGCCAGGTACTTTGGCCAGGTGGGGGGATCTCCACACAGAACTGTAATAGTAATTGTGGTACCACATAGAACTGTATATTTGCCATTATAGATAACCGAGAACAAAGTGAGTTATCGTGATATTTTACATAACCTTGAATATTAATTATATAAAGACTGTGTTTTAAACGATACAGTGTGCGGACTGTCAAGGAGTTCCCCCCTTCTCACCTGAGTCCGATCTTTGCTGGATTTCTTGGTCGATGCCTTCTTGCGGACGGATCGGGTCTTGAATAAGGCTGCACAAGTCTCTTCCGACTCCAGCGTGCGTTCAAATTTCCGGGATGCAATGATCCAGGAATCCGTGAAATTAAGAAAGTGCACTACACAGTACACGAGTCCAGGAAGTAAGAAAGAAAGGAGAGTGACTAGGAATGGAGTTTGTAGGGACAAAATCAAGGAAACAATATCGCGAGCTACGGAGCACACATCTGGTCGCTACTTCGCAATAGCATTGAGCCGCGCAGAGCTGCGGGGGGCGTGGTCTATTAGTAGAACACGCTATGTCCAACGTGTAGAGCGAGGAAGGTGTTTCAGGCTGGATGGCCATGGTGGGAGTACCAGGGAGTGTAAGCCCTGTTGAGACATAGACCAGGAAGTCCAAAGGGGCGCGTTCTGTAGGCCATGACAGCGGACATTCCTTTGTGGGTGCTTGGCGACTACACTGTACTTCAGAACCAGCCCGCATCACCTCCTGAGAAGCTAGGCCTTGATTGCTCGACCATGCACCAATAATAGAGAATCTTGGCAGGGGTCCTCTGTGCCTCTCCTCTACCATATAGAGAGTGGAAGTCCAGACCCCCCCTCTGGTCCTTCACAGCACCCAACTCATTTGGTCTAGCAGGGGATGAACTTTAGAAGCTCCGCAACCTCTTCAGCTGGGCTTGTTCCGATCCGTAGTGTGCATACTTTGTTAGCAGTGTCTTAGGCTCTTCTGTCTGGAACTTTCTGGGTGAATTAGCCCACTGAGGACTGGGTTTTTAGTTGCCATTTACATGGGTGTCTGCAGAGTTAGGCATTCAGCCCGACATCTTGTCTGCAACCCAGGGCGGTATCCCAGCATGGTTATTTAAAGGGGGAGCTAAGGTGGCAGGATAGGATTGAGCTAAGGTAGAAGGGGTGAGCTAAGGTTTCAGGCAGAAGGCAGGGGTACGCATGCTAGATATGAATGAACTGGGTGGGAT
The DNA here is from genome assembly GCF_040938575.1 of Ambystoma mexicanum. NCBI lineage: Eukaryota > Metazoa > Chordata > Amphibia > Caudata > Ambystomatidae > Ambystoma > Ambystoma mexicanum. Next base: position 915,097,801 of record NC_090926.1, on the reverse strand, counting down.
TAGGTCGAGGTGAGCGAGGGTGGGTGGGTTACTGGGTATAGCCAAGCGTGAGATTGTGTGGGAGGATCTAGTGTGGTTATGGTAGAGTGGGTGTGTAGGAATAAGGTAGGGAAGGTGGTGTTAGAGTGGGGGAAGGAAAGTATCGGGTGAGGTAGAGTGAAGCGACGTGTTAGGTGGGTGAATGTGAGTGCCAGTGGGGTGGGAGGGTGTCTAGGTAGAGGTGAGTAAGGCATGATGGAAGTTTTAGAGTGGTGAGGTAGAGTGCAGTGGGATTAGAAAGTGGTGAGCAAAGGTGAGTGGGGGCTGAGAGGTGTGAGGAATGGTGAGTGGGGATAGGGAGGGGTTAGAAAGGGTGGATGGGGTTGAAAGTCGTGAGGAAGGGTAGGTCGGGTAGGGTGTGTCGAGGAAGGGTAGGCGGGGATAGAGCAGGTAGAGGAAGTGTGGGTGGGAGTAGAGAGGAGTGAGGAATGATGGGTGGAGAAGACTGGGGTACCCAGCTGGACAGAGTTTGGGAGATAAGTGTGCGGGTAGAGTGTGAGTGGAGTGAGGAGAGGGGTGGTAGTTAGAATGGGGTGGAATAGAGTGGGGGTCAGAGTTGGGCAGAGGTAGAGTGGAGTGGTGTACTATGGTGGAATTGTGTGGTGGAGTGGATGTGTGTGGTGGGGTGAAACGGTGGGGGACTGTTGTGGTAAAGTGCTGTGGTGGCAGGGAGTGGTGGCATTGTGTTGATGAGTGGCTGTGTGGCATGGTGGTTTGGAGTGGTGGTGTGATGGTTGAGCATGTGGAGGTGTAAGGGTGGTGTAGTGTTGTGGAGTGAGGGTGTGGTGGCATAGTGTAGTGGTGTTGTGTGGAGTGGGGCTGTGGTGGCATGGCGTGGTGGCATGAAGTCCTGTACAGGTATGATGACGTGAAATGGTGGTGTATAGTGGGGGAGAGAAGATATAGGAGTATAGTGTTGAGTGGTGGGGTGTGGTTGTGTGGAGTGGTCGAGTGGTGGAGGGTGTGAAGCTATAGGTATAGGGTTGAGGTTGGCCGGGGTGGGATGGAGTGGGGTGGTATGCAGTGGTACAGTAGAGGCAGTGTGGAGTGGTGCTATAGAGTGGTGGTGTAAAGTGCTGGTGCAGAGCAGTGGGCTGGTGTAGAGCTGTAGAGTGATAGGATGGTGTGGAGTGCTGTTGGTGTGGTGATGTGTTGTGGTAGTGGTTATGTGTAGTTGTGTGGAGTTGTGGGGTGGAGAAGCAGTGTTGTAGAGTGATGGTATAGGGCAGTGGTATAGAGAGGTGGTGTGGTGATGAGTAGTGGTTGGGGTGGGGAAGCACATGTGTGTGGTGGCCTAGGGCTGTAGAGTTATAGGGGTGTGATATTGTGGAGTGGTGGAGTTGGGTGGAGGGGTGGGGTTGAGTGGGATGGCGTGGTGATTTGATGTGGTGGTGGGGAATGGTGGATGGTGCAGAGTGGCAGTGTGAAGTCGTGGGGTGATGTAAAGTAGTAGTGTGGAGTGGTGGTGTGGAGTGCTAAGGTTGCGTAGAGTTATTGTCTACAATGGTGTAGTGGCAGTGTGGAGTAGTAGTGTGGAGTGGAGATTTGGGGTGTGTGATGATGGTATAGAGGGGTGTGAGCTTGTGGTGTGGAGTTGAAGAGTGCGGGTTTGTGGTTAGTGGTTTGGGGTGTGGAGGTGTAAGAGTGTGGTGCTGTAGGGCAGGGAATGATGTGAAGCTGTGGAATGGGGTTAGTGTGGAGGTGCACGGTAAGGTGGGATGAGAGTTGATAGCTAACAGGAAGACAACTGAATAAGCAGAGCAGGCTGTGGAGCGGTGTGTGGTGTGGTGGGTGAGGTGGGAGCTGACATGGACAAAACAAAAAAATAAACATACATTGGCAAAGCCAACAGTTAGGACTTTTGTGTATAGATGGGATAGGCATTTGGCAGGCACTGATTGGCAAAGACATTTGCCAGGACAAGTACTATCTAGTCATAAGGCTGCAACAGCAGGACAATGTTGTGAGTACCCAAGCATATGGTTACAGTGCCTGACTAATGCCTATCAACAATCCAACACCTCTGGCTTTGCCAATGCTTGTTGTTAACAGGATTTTCAGATGCTGGTTTTTAATAGGACTTTAGATACACGCACTCAAATATTGCTTATAAATTTAGTGGCCAAAGGCACACCTGTTTACAATTTTATTACACTAGTTGTACATTTAGAGCTGCAATTAATCTTACAAGATTGATTTGAAATAACACTCTATCAATTTTATGGAGTGTTTGAAAAAAGCAATAAACAATCCTTTTTACCTGTAATGTGATAGTAGAAAAAGCAATTTAGACAAAAAAGCCCCACATTTAAAAAATCACCTAGAGCTCACTGGAAGTTCACTTCCAGATCGGAACCACACAGTTATGTTCACGGCTGTGCGAATTAACTGAAAAGCTTGTTTTTTTGTTTCATGTGAGTAAATTGTGATTGTCTTATAGGGCAGTGCTATTTTATACATAGCTTTGTCAACACAGGACTGACAACTCGCAAGGATACAACTAACATCCCAGAACACTCACAGGCCCAACACCAAACAAAGTCTGATATTACTGCTTGATAGAGCTTGCTCAGAGAGATCCCAGGGGCTGTATTTTGGGCGAGGAGACTCAGGAAATAGGTTGGAATTACCATAATAACTAGCTTAGCGAAGGCAATGAATGGATAAGTGAATCACCAAACAGCACCCCCAGTTTGTCATTCTCTCCTTACATCACATCTCTCTCCTAAAAAAACGAACACGAGAAAATACAAAAATTCGGCACTGTGGAAAAGAACTTAAAAAAGAAAGTCGAGGTAGGGCGCTGGGGCTTGTAGGGGTATCCCCCTCTCCCCTTACTCGACATTAATAGGATTCAGGTGTTGCAGGGGGGTGGGTGTCACACACATCCCTAAAAAGGGAAGCGGTGACAAAGTTTAAAAAATAAAGAAAAAAAAGCACCCAGCGGCGGAGGTTCCGCCTCTCAGTGCAGAGGAGCACCTGGTAAGTCGGCTGCAGAGGTACTAAGTATGGATGGTAGGGGGTGGAGGGTGGTCGGTGGGGTCATAGAATTCGTGATTTTAGAATTTGACATTTTCGTATATGACATATTTTATTTATATCGCGCCCATACACAAATGTTTCAGTGCACGAGGAGGCACGTGAGGGGTACAACGGAGGACAAAACAACGATCTTACTAGGCTCAGTGACATTGAGAACACGCAAGTGCAGGAGAGAAAGGGGGGGATAATATGAAATAAACACGTACATCCACGCCTTGGAAGCAAGATGAAACTAAGCAACACAGGTTGGATCCCTGGTCCGTGTTTAGAATACCAACTAAGAGGAAAAAAATCAATTATGCAACTAAAAAACAATTACTGAAACAGCGCCTGTGTGAGCGCTTTAAAAAAATGCAAAATAAATAAATATATCGATATTGTAAATACATGCACTATTTAAATGAAGGGGAAATAAAATAAAATTTAAGGTGTTAAAGCATCATATTTTGTTTTTTAATCAAGAAGAGTTTCTGCTATTCAGACTTCAAATATTGTACTTCTCAAATGACACATTTAATTAAAAAAGTTAGCTAAAAGTGTTCAAGGGCCCGTATAGTGAAACCCGTGATTGCAGGGGCCTGCAGTGTGATGATTATGGATTGGCCCTTTCGTGGGGACTGGCTGCGTTTGCCACCTGCCAGCAGCCTCTGCCGCCAAGCCCAACGGAACATGCATATGTGACAACTGACTGTTCATCAGTACTGTCTGCCTTTCAACAAAATCGTCCTGTGTGTTCCATGCACAGGGAACAACAGATTATGGGATGACACAAAAAGCCGACCAAAGGTTGTAGAGACCATTATCAGGTGAAATGGGAGAGAAAGAGGAGAATAAGAGGGAAGGGGGAGGCAGGTCAAGGGAGGCCTCATAGCATAGTGGGAGAGGGAGAAGGGAGTGGTGTAGAGGAGAGTGAGGACAGGATGTTCTGAGCTTTAGTAATGAAGTGAGAGGCCAGTGAAGTGCACAGGGCCAGGGAAGGCAGAGGAGAAGTGGAGACTGCGGAAGGATTGGCGAGTTCCTAGCAGATTTTGAAAAGTTCAGCTGTGTTGTTAGTGGTCCCAGAGATGCAGGCTGGGATAGGCCCTCTTCTTCGAGCAGAAGGGAAGTCTGTATTGCCTTTGGAGCAGGCGGCAGGCCAGTTTGTCAGAGGATGTGCTCGAAGCCTGCCACTTCCGCTCAGCAGCTCTGCACTTGTGTTTCAGAGAGGCTAAGTCTGTGTCATACCAGGTGTTTCTCTTGGAGGCAGGCTTCATGCGGATCCTCCTGACAGGGGCAAGGATGTCCAGAGTGTTGTAGATGGAGAGTTGAAGGTTAGTAAGGGTGGTGTCGGAGTGAGAGTCAGTGACAGGAGTCGGAGGGGGGATGAAAGTGGCTGCAAACGCAGCAGCTAACACTCGCTTCTTAGGTCGAATGACGGAGAAGGAGACTGGCACTGCGGGCGGGATCTTAGCCGGGGACCCACGAGGTCCAGGTGAGAGGACAGGAGAGCATGAACTGACCAGGAGAGCGAAGTATAGGCCCTTCACATGCTTGTTCCATACAACTTCAGTATGGATCTTCAACATTTATTCAGCATGCTTATGGGCACACCAGTCCGATGTATTTGTATTTGTTATTGGGGCCTTATGTAGTGCCTTAATCCAAAGCGCTGTGCATAGCAACAATATAAAAACAGTACAATAATATACAATGAAAAAATGACTTATGAAGCCTGAGATCAACCAGCTGGGTCAGATGAGATGACAACGATTTACGAAACAAGGAGTAAACAGTGATAGAACATAGAGAAATAGGAAGAGTGTTCCAGTGCATGGGAGCAAGGTGAGCGAATGTGCGAAAGCGTGACTGGGCACGGCGGGGGGGCTGGTACTACAAGGCAAAATTGAGAACTAGAGCAAAGAGAATGGGAGGGAGTATTAAATGAGACAAGTGAGGAAAGGGAATCCGGGGGAAAACCTAGAGTGATTTAAAGACAAGGGATGAAAAGTTGAATTTGAATTCAGTATAAAAGGGGAGCCAACCAAGAGCGAGAAGAGCAGAGGAAATAGAATCACGACAAGTCAAGCAGAAAAGTACACAAATAGAGGCATTGAAAACAGATTTTAAGGTTGTCTTGGATTCAAGCGATTTACAAAATCTTTCTGGGGTTTTTGCTCCAGATGACCCCAATACACAGATGCATTACAAAATAGGCAACAGTTGCCACTTTGAAGTCCTGTTTTTTCAACATCTACGATTGCGGACTAGTCACACATCAGAACAACAAATATTGGCGGTAGACATGGACTAGATGATGTTGTGCACTCGTAACATTGCATTAAACGCTCACCAAGCTGCCATATATAGCAGGCGTGCACAGAGATCTGTGTTTTATAAACTCTAGCAGCACTTATTTCAGACATGACATTGCTTTATGTTCTTTCTTTGTGCTTGCAGGAATCGTGAGTAGGAAACAGCCCTGAAATATAATAAACAAGTCCGGAAAATTCAAATAAAAGGAACACATTGAAAAAATTGAGGACAGGCCCACCAACTGGAGGTAGGAGTCTATTCTAATTTAAGGTTTTCTCACAACATGGACTTCAGAGAAAAAATATAATTAATTACATCAGCATTATTCACATGTGTTGTTTCAGATCACGCACCCTAGATGTCAATTTAGGGAGTTTCGCAGCGCGCACTAGCACATAGTCTAGTGTTTGGGCGTCCCACACAGAGGTACATATGAATAAGGTTAGTAATCTGTATTAAGATACAAGTAACTATAGGGCAGCCTCAGCAGCAAATGTAGCAAATAGTAAATACATGTCTGTTTGGTTGTTTTTTATGCAGGGTCTACTTTTAAAACCTGAAGAAGGTGTTGTAACAGAGAAACCGCCGAAACGTCTAGCCAGTGGAGTGGGTATTTCCACACTCTACACACATTTTTACAAGGCTATGTTGAACCCTTCATACAGGACCTTAAGTCATCCCCCACTAGGAATATGATTTAATTGTATGAGCATGTAGGCATTTTAGTTGATGGTTTTCCTTAAACAGAATTAATGACTCTCTTATCACAGAGGGGCTTTATTTTGATACTAATTGTTTGTGTTGATGTTATATGTGATGCTTTATGTTGTATATTTGTTACCATGAAGAATGCAGAATTTATATAAATTACATTTTGCTAAATCAAGAAGAAAGCAAACGAAATAAAATAATATGAATGTAAAAAAAATACACAAGATATATTCATTTTGACTGCCTTCTAGGTTGAATCAGCATTCAGCCCCATTCTCTCTACCCCCATCCCTATACCCACCCTACTCTGACTCCCTCAACCCCACCCCATACCACTGTATCTGCACTACCCCATCCCCACTCAACTACCCACCCTACCTCCACTCTCTCTACCCCACCCTCCCAACTCCCACCCACCCCCACTACCACACTCTCCCTACCCGTCACCCACTCACCCTACCCCCACTCTCTCTACCCCCACCCTACCCTCACTCTCTCTACATCACCCACTCTACCACCACTCTCGTCTACCCCGATACACCCACCCTACCCATACTCTATACCCCCGCCCACCCTGGCCCAAAAATCGCTTCCCCCTAACACCCACCAACCCTACCACCACTCTATATCCACCCACCCTACCACCACTCTCTCTAACCCAACCCACTGAACCTAACTACACTCTCTCTAACCCCACCCACCCTACCCCAAATATCTCCCCCACCCAAGCCCACTCACTCTATCCCCACTCCTCTACCCCCACATACCCAACCTACCCCACTACCTCTAACCCCACCCACCCAACCTACCCTCACTCACCCACCTTACCCCTGCCACCGTACCCCTTCACCAACACAACCCCCTCACCTGCCCTACCCCCACTCTCTCAACCATCACCCACCCTATCCCCACTCACTCTAACCCCAATCCACCCCCTACCCTTCACTTTTTCTACCCCTAATCCCTCTACACCCACTCTCCCTACATACCCACACTCCAATCCCACCCATCCTACCCCCACTCTCTCTACCCCCAGCCACCAACCATTCCCACACTCTCTCTACACCCACCCTTCCCCCACTCTATCCACCACTATCCACCCTGCCCCCAATCTCTACCCCACCATAATCCCACTCTTTCCACTCTCACCTATCCAACACATACTCTCTCTACCCCACTTATTCTACCCCCACCCACCCCTACCAAACAGTCTCTAAAAACCCAACTCTCTCTACCCCACGCACCTTAACCGACTATCTCTACCCCCACACACCCAACTCTTGCTACCCCGAACCACGCAGCCTACCAACTCTCTCTACCTCCACCTGCTCACCCCTCTCTCTCTACTCATCCACCCTACCCCTCGCTATCGCCACCCATCCTACCTCTATTTCTCTACTCAACCCTACCCCCTCTCTTTACTTCCACAACAAACCCTACCCTCTCTCTCTATCCCCAGCCACACCCTTTATTCCCCACCCAACCACACCCTTCCCCCTTTATTCCCTCACCCACCCCCTTACGCACCTCTCCCTAACCCGTCTCATCCTTCCTCTCACACTCTCACTTTATTTCTTACCCTCTCACTCTTTCTGGCTCATATTTCATCTTGCTCATCATCGATGGCACCCTCTCACAATGGCTTCCTCCCTGGCTCTATTCCCCTTCTCATTCTCACCCCAACTTTCAGTGCTATGCGGATGATACCCAGCCCATTTTCAGGCTACCCTCGGCCTCCTCTTCTCCTTCCCTCATCTCTGACTGTCTCTCTGCTATCCAGGAATGGTGTGCCGCCAACGACCTCTGCCTTAATGCCAGTAAGACTGAGATTCTACTCATCGGCACACCCACTTCCTCCTTCCCTGCAGCTCTCTGGCCGGCCTCTCTTGGCCCTCCTCCTGTTCCTACCTGCAAGGCAAAAAACCTCGGGGTCATCTTCGATTCCACACTCTCCTTCTCTCCTCACATTTCTGACGTTTCTAAGAAGTCACACTACCAGCTGCACCTCCTCAGAGGTATCCTTCCTTTCCTCTCCTTCCCCCAGAAGCTCACTGTCTCCAGAGCCCTGGTTCTCTCGAAGCTGGACTACTGTAACAGTCTCTATCTAAATCTGCCTGCCTCTACTCTCCGCCCTCTGCAACTTATCCAGAACAGGACTGCAAGACTTGTCCTTGGCCTCAAGCCCAGGGACCGTATCTCTCCAGGACTGAAAGCACTACACTGGCTCCCTGTGGCTGCGAGGATTAAGTTCAAAACCCTCTGCATTGTCCACAAGGCCTTCTGGGGCCTGGGGCCAAAATACCTTCAACTCTCCCTTCCTAAATATCTTCCTTCTCGAGCACTTTGCTCTTCCGCCTCCAACTCCCTCAGGGTCAGCCGCTTCTCCAAGCAACGAGTTGGGGGAGATCTCTCTCCGCAGCAGGGGCCTCCCTCTGGAACAGCCTTCCTGCCTCCCTGAAACTTGAGGAGAACCATCTCCGGTTCCGGAAGCACCTCAAAACCTTCCTCTTTGCTTCTGCTTTCTCTACCCCTCTCCCCTGCTAAACCACTGATACTGTACTGAATCAGCAACTGGGCCACTCACTAACCTTGGTCCTTGGCCCAGCCACTCTCCCCTGCACTGCCTTCCTTGCTACCCGTGCCCCGCGGGACTGTCTCTGTATCTCTACAGCCCCCCTCCCAGCACTTGTTCTGCACTTATCTTGCACTTGCCACTAGCTGGCCCTCTTTCATTACTATCCCTGTACTGCACTTTCCCCTCTCCCTTCCCCCTTGCACTTTTCCCGTCCCCCCCATGCACTTGCGCGATCTGAATGACACCTGGCCTAGTAGGATCGTTGTCTGTCTCCCCTTGTTCCCCCCTCCCTGCCTCGTCGCGCCTTGAAACACTTGTGTATAGGCGTGTTACAAATGCCATATCATATCATATCATATCATATCATTCTATTGCACACCTGCACACCTTTTCACATCCTCCTCTGAAACTTTGGAGTCTCCTCCTTGCACCCTAGTGCCTAGAAGCAAAATGCAAAGAACAGCAGTAAACGCCAAAACTATTTGCAATGCCAATGCTTGTTTTGTTTTTCTATGTATATATATATATGTATATATATATAACACGTCATTGCTCTGCTTGGCGTTATTGTTGGCCGCTGCGGTGGGGAATGCATGCATCGAACAGAGCAAAAACATGTTGTCGTGGTGTGATAGTAACTTTCCACACGGCTGAAAAGAATCATGAAAAGAGTCTAAGTCGTTAATAAAGCGAGCGGCTTATTAAAGGATTAACATTTTCGAACGCATTACAGGAAACAGAAGGCTGCCTGTTCTTGGCCGCTGTAATTAAAAACCCTTATCCGTTTGGAAAGATAATTCTTATTAAAGGCAGAGGGGTTCGTGGTAAATAGGTTTTTAACTGTTTAAGTCTCAGGTAGCTGTCATAGCTGTCATATCCAACAGTGGTTGTTAAGCGGCCACCATTTGGATTGAGGGAGGGAAGTGAGCCTCTGGTCTGCTTTCCCCAGCTTCAAGACAATTTTGAAGACATTGGACGCAATGGTGCTTTACATTTAAGATGTTTCCAAGGAAATTTGAACAAAACAACGGGTTGGACGGAAAGTTTTTACGAGGACAACATTCCCCTCAGAAGATAGCCAGCTTCATGGCGTACAAGGGAACATGTTCCGGAAGTAGCACATTATATATCTGCCCAACAGAAAGACTAGATGCACAGCAAGCAAGGATGGGTGCCACACACGCTACTACTGTTCGCCCCTACTGCACCCAACAACCAGGGCTTGAAATTGTCTCGGGCGTCAATTAAAAAGGGGCCCACAGTTGCAAATGGCAATTCATTCCTTTTGTGACAGACTGTTTGAAAAGTACTCAAAGGTGGGAGGGGGTTGATAAAATGTGATGAAAATTGTGCATTTTAAAGAATATGTATTCAGCAACACTGGTCAAAACTACTAGCCCCATAGTGAAGTAACTCATCAAACTGGCCCACATTGGCCCAAAAACTGGCCCACTCTAGCATTTTGCCTTTTTGGTTCAGGCATTGCCCTATTATTGACTTGTAGGCCATTCCGAGCCTGCCACCAATGTGCCAATCATAAATTATTTGCCAGTCGATCGTACCGCTGTGTTAAATATTTTGCCAGGAGACTTCGTGCACATAACCATCCATGTGATATTTAATCGCCCTTTCAAATTCTCCTCCCAAGAAATAAAACATCATCATTATGTGCCAGGGGGCTGCCACTGTATGTTGGAGTACGACCAATAAAATGCATCGAAATGCTGTCAATAACATCAGGTGATGCTAACATGTTCCAGTGTGCTGCTAATATTATGATGCTCAATGCGCCAGCTTTCCAGGAGTGATGAGGAAATCCACCCCTGTGAACGCTAATGTGCCATTTACATTAACAAGTGTGACAAAGACATGTGGGAAACTAGTGGAAGATTGGCAGCCTTTGAGGGCCGGAGACTTTCATCCGCTCTGTGAAGCTGACCCCGGTGACATTAGTGAGGTTGAACTGATTTCAAGATGGCGTTTGGTCATTAAATGATCTCAGTACCTGGAGCTACAGGGCAGCCTACTGCCCAAACAGGCTCACCCAGGGAAATTGTAGTCTGTTCAACTCTAAAGCAGTCAAAAGGCCCACTCCAGACTTGCACATACCTGCCACCTATCACCCACTTATACAAAAAAGCAGCAAGTCAGAAGGCAGTGTGGGAGTTTGTTGGAGCGGGGGCAGGGTGAGAGCCGGAGAAGAATGGATGCAGAGGTTACAACAGATGAAGGGAGAAAGAAAGAAGTGCAGGAGGAGGAGCCTATAGCGACAGCGGAACAAAGAAGGAGGAGGAACACAAGGTGGAGTAATGTGTGGAGAGAAAGGAAGGAGTGGGGTGGAGGAACGTATAGTTGGAAGGCAGGAGAGGATGAGAAGGTGAGGTCCCCGAAGAGATAGAGAGAGCAGAGGAGGTGAAATAGAAACATCAAAGGAGACAACAGAGGAAGGAGTAGAAGGGCAATCATCTGGAAGTAGAGAATAAGTGGGTAGAGAGAAGGACCAAGAAAATGAGACTGATAAGGAGGTAGAAAATAAACACCAAAGAGAAGAAGAGGAGGTGGACCATTTAAAAGAAGAGAGAGTATGGTGGTAGAATCAGGCCACTTAATGATTGAGAAAGGGGAGGCGGGCGAAGAATCTAATGTTACAGAGAATAGAAATGAGGTGAGGTCCACATGCATAGCAGAGAAGGTTAAGAATCACAGAGGAGGGGGTGAGGAACAAGTGTGCAAAGGAGAGACAAAGAACATAAGGCATACAAGCACCTGAAGGAGGGTAAATGCAACTTGAAAGAGGAGTGTAAGGGAGCAAGGCTTTGAAAGCGATCTAATGTAGTTAAGCCTCTGAAGACATCAGCCAGGAGGATGCACTTATGGTGGGGGAGAGGGGCCGAACAAAGTCAAAGTCAAGCTAAAAACCTGGTCGTTTCTTGCTTGACAACGTATAGTTGCTGGGTTGTGGTGCCTCGTAGCTGGGTCCACGAAGAGCAGCACAAGAACCTGGTGAAGCTGCACCACCCAAGAAAGACACAGATGTTAGAACAAAGTGTTTGGTTTGCTGTACAATGTCAGAGACTGTCAGTGACTGAGTGAACTAAAGCTAGAGCGGGAAGTACTGAGGACCATGGCCTTGAAGGAGCTAAAGGGTCTGGTTGGGTGTCTGACTGTTTGTTATACGAATTCCCAACACATCACTCTTGGCTCAGTCAAGCCTAATCTTTTTGGTACAACGTCCTTTCATTGTGGGATTTTTTTTGCCGGGTATTTTCCGTGAAGTTTTGCAGTAAAAACTCATCACATTTTTTGGGGGTGGAGGGTTTAGAAAAATATATAAATTGGATGTGAGTGTTCGGGAATATATACAAAATTAAAGGGTATGGGGGTTTGGGGCAGAACCCCCCCAAAAATAAAAAAATAAAACATTCAATGAGTTGTTTCTAAAAATAATCTGCGGTATAAAAACCCAGCGAAAAAACATCCCGTGATGAAATGACATGGAACCATCTTTTTTGTGATAAAAATACAAATAATAAAATATCAAGTTAATTCGAGCCCTCTGTTAAACCCTTGGCTGTTTCAGAAGCCAGTTTAACTTTGTCCATTTCTAAATGCACATAATTACCCAAACTGTTTTTAATCCATCCCTGGAGGTGCACCTGTGGCCAGATAAAGGAGTGACCACCTAACTCTGAACATTTCGTTAGAAAAATATGGAAAACTCCTTATAGTTGTATAATTGATTTTATGTTGTAAAATATTCATTTCATCCATTAACTTAATAATTCAATATGGATTTAAATCAAATTGGAATGGGATTCAATGGCTCATATATGCTTTACACATGCAACATGTTTCCAAAAAACAACATCCCTTCTTCAAGAGCACGATAAAAAAAGCAATCTTTTATTCTTGGCTCTGACATTTTCCAAATACGGATAGTCACATGAAGTGAACAGTTGTTTTGTTTCAATATCATTGTCTTATCTCCACGGCTTGGATATTTTGCACCATATTCTAACACTGTAGTTTGGCTACAGACTTTTAACATTAATTCTAGATTTTCCCACAAATTAGCCATGCCAGTTTCCATATTGCGATGCCATTTCACATTGCCCCATTTCTGCACATATTATCCTGACAGCTTCTTCACTGCCATCAGGAATTTGCCATGCCAGTTTCTTTTTTAATTTGGCTATTAGGTGCCACCTGTGACACCTATAAGCCTAAACTATTGCATTAGAGTACAGATAGGGAGAAATAGCATATGAGGAGGGACACACAGCGTTTAGGTGCTACGTGGTTATTAGCCCACCTGTTGACTGCCCATGGCCATGCTAATCCCTATGGTCATTCCCACACTGTTCCTACCCCTCCCCGCCCATAACACCTCCTCAAGGGAACGCTTAGAGCACGCTTATACAAGCCTTGCCATCAAACATTGCACTAGAAGTGCCTGCCAATCCTTTTTCAAAGCAGTCTTCTCAGTTAATTACTTAATTGGTGTTGTAAACCTGCTATTGGTGTAATACAAATGTCAAAACCAGATTGCCTTCAGCCATTCGATTCATAAGCACTCTGTGTGTCCTTCACTGAAGTCCTGTAAAAACAAGCATTGACAAAGCCAACAGTTTTGGCTTGTGCATACATATTAGACATTTGCCAGGCACTGCTATGAGCGGCCCAGGTACTCACACCATTTTGGACTTGCTACCATCAATGGCCAGTTAATACCACTACGGCTGTGCCTGGCAAGTGTCTTTCCCATGCCTACACAAAACCCAAACTGTTGGCATTGTTAGTGCTTATTTTTATATGTGTTTATTCTTGTCACATCTCTGCATTTCTCCCTCTGGGTGCCACTGTCTGAAACCCTACGGGGTGTTGCCTACCATCTCCAGAGAAGACCCTGAATCATTATTTAAAGTTTCCTTCCATAAATCTGTATTTTAAAAAAAAACATGGACTTCAATTCCCATAATGCACCTGGAAGATACAAGGAAAACCCAGCACCCCAATGCGGAAACTCTTTTGGAATCTACGTTGAATGTACACTGGTTTCACTGTAACTGGAAGCAAACAGACTACTTTCAATGGGCTGCAACATTCAAAATGTCACAGCAATTATTGTGCTTTTGTTTCCATACAAAAACACCTGGTGTTTGCCAGCACTGGATCCTCTCCCAAAGTCAATGCCAGAGATTTCCATTTACCACACCTGTGACTCATTGTGTTCAGTCATGCAGTCATGCATCTCCACCCTGGCTTTCCACCCTGCTAGCACTGCGTATAAGCTGCCACGCCCTCAACCTTTCTCGTTCTTGCATTGCATTCTGAACCTCATGCAGCTAGGATCCATTTGAAATCTCTCTCTGCCTTGCTGAGCTCTCACTTGTACTTTGCCCATGACTCTTCCCTGCTCCTCTGCTGCCTGGCTCCAATTCTTAAAGCCTTGTATTGTAGGCTCTGTCGTGCACCCGCTTCCTGCTGCCAGCGTGTTTGCTTCTTGCCTAGGTGGTGCACAGTGCAGCAATTTACCCATTTCTTGTCCTGATTTCCTGCAGTGCGTGCACTGTGTCCCTGCAGCTTTCAGTCTCTGTTACCTTTGCTGTTTCCTGTCAGTCTCCTCTGCTCCCTACTCTGCCATTTCCTTGCGTTCAGGTGCATTTACTTCCAAGCTTTACCCCAATTAGTCAGTCTCTATTTATCTTGCTTCAGTTTGTAACATTTTCCCTTTTTTCTAGTCCTGTTTTCTAAAGTCTTGGCTTGTGTTCATGTGTTTCCTGTCCAGTTTTCCAGCCTGCTTTTGTTACCTAAATTCAGTTACCAGTACCTTGTCTCTGTTACCTTGTACCAGTACCTTGCCTCTGTTCCATTGCACTAGTTCTGTGCTACAGTGTTCTGCTTTCCTAGTTCCTGCTTTCCTGTTGTGAACTCTTTTTTCCTTTTTTGGGATTTTAGTGTCTGGTAAGTAATGTATGGTGTCCGTACCCGTGCCTCTTTGTATTCCTTTGTACAGAGATTGGCCCCTATAGTTGAGGGGACAATCCCTGCCCTTTCCTTTGTCTTGTTTTACTTGTAGTCTATAGTGTATTTAATGTTGTGTTCCCACAGAAGGCATCCACTGTATGTTTCGGCTGGACACACAGCGGCTTGTCTCGTGTAAGTACACTTTTTTTTTGTGCCAGATACAGAATCCTCTCTTGCTGTCCCTTTTCATGCACTTGCATGGTTTGACGCCTGTAAGAGTAACTTGCACAGAGGCATTGCGCTTCCCTTATTTCTGTGGGACGTCTCAAGCTCAACCCGTGTGTTCACCCCTCGTGGAATTCCTCATCGTTTGTCAAGTGCATGGTTCCCATTTCTTCTTGTTCACCATCTAGGTCTGCCCTTTCTTCCTGTTCTGTTGTTCAGATTTACCTTGTCCATTCTTCCTTGTTGTTTACTCTCTTGCTGTATGCTCTTGCCTGTATATATCAATGTAGCCACCCCAAACCTACCTGAGTGCGCTGTGTATACTGTGACACTTATGCTATGTTATAGTGTTTTATTAAGTGCTCTGATAACACAGTTACCTTACATGAGCTACAGAAGGAGCACTACTAGTTGTCTGACTGGTAAAAAGAGTAGAGTTTCTAGTATTTGTTTTAGAGCCTTCCTGAATGCAAATGCTCCTCTATAGCTATTAGTTCAATCGGGAGAGAGTTCCACAAAATGAGGCTGCTGATCGAAAAGGACTTTTCTCTGCTTCTCCTTGATCTAATTATTAGATAGTAAAAGGAAGAGAAGACTCAGGGTGCTAGGAGCCAGAGGGAGAGTACTTGTTTTGTTTATGTAATGCGAACACCAGGCCTTTCCAGGCCAGGTCTTGAGGGGCCATTCATGAAACCTTGTACTTCACACCCAATTCCACCAGCAACCAATGAAGCTCCTGCAAACCTGGCATAACATCCTTCTGTGGCTTTGCATTCATCATAAGCTGAGCTTCTGCATTTTGGACTACCTGCAGATGGTTGTCCAGATATTTGGGCAGTCCAAGGTAGACACCGATTGGAAACTGAAATGGGACATCACTGGAGTGATTGAAACTAGTCCCATATTTGAGAAACGTAAGTATGGAAATACTTTCTTGATGGTGTTTGAAGTGAAGAAGCTTTTCTTTATGACTGTCCCAAACTTTTGTTCCATGCTACATTTATTGTCTAAAAGGACTCTCTAATTTCTGGATGTTGCAGTTGGATTCATTTTGAGAAGATGCCCTGCACCCATCCATGAATGTCTAGTAAGCAACTAGAGAAAGTATTGGCTTATTTTGGATCTGTCGTTCCTGGTTAAAGATCAGTTGGGTGTTGTAGGCATAGCTGGAAACTGAAAGTCAAAAAAAGTGATGGGGAGAGAGAGACAGGGAGAGGGGGGCAGAAGGGAGGAGAGAAAGAAACAGAGTGAAAAATCACTTCACTTCTGCATGTGTGAGAAGGATATTTCTAGAATAAAAAGGAGGCAGAATAATCTTTTTTGATTGGTACAAGAACACCGTAATTTATATTTATCTTACTGTGTAGCGTGAAAGAATGGGGATTTGGATACCCAGATCTCGTAAAGTGTCATAAAGGGTTCCTCCTAAAGAAGGCAACCCATTATTTTAACAATGAAGAGTTGGCTGGTTGAAATTGGAGAAGGATATCTGTAGGCCATATTCCATATATAACTTATGCAAAATGGAGATATTGTACAGGAGGTATATGAGACTACCAACGATAGCTGCCACAAAGACGGCTTTGGTAATCTCGGTAAAGGAGAATGACCAAGCAATATGGTTCACCTACAATGCATCCCTTTGGCATAATCCTGCAATTCAAATTCAAGATAGAAGTTTTCACTGGCTTCGCTGGATTAATCAGGGTATCCTTGAAAATTGGGGATGTTGTAAGGGAGAGCAGGGCATGGAATTTGAGGAATTGCAAATACAGTTTGGACTACACAGAAATGAATTGAGCAGTTATAAAGTGCTGAAGGCATTGCTGACTGAAAGAAAAAGTATGTTGGATAAGGCACTAGAGTCAAGGCCTGAGATCTGTAACTTTTTTGACAGAACTAAGCATAGTGTGTCCACCTACATGAATATGATGCCCATGAAATCTGTTCATTTAGACTCCCTGACAAAATGGAGGGAAAAATGGTCAGAAGATATTGGTTTGCAGATATCGGAGAAAGTTTCGGATGATCTACTCAAAGTTGGATGCCGGAATGAGACTAATTAGACAGAATGTGGTGGGGCGGTTGTATTGGACCCTGGTCGGAATTTATAAGTTAAAGTTACTTGAAGATGACAAATGGTGGGGGTGTGGAATAGAGAGAGGCTCTATATTGCATCTACTATGGAGTTGCTCACGAGTATGCACTTATTGGAGGGAGATACTGAATAGAATAGATATGATTTTAGGAATTACTTTCCCGAGAACAATTGAACATGTGACTATTGCTGCATGATGGGAGGTGCTCAATTGCATGAGAGTTTGATGGCTGGATTGATAAAGCTTTGATGGTTGGTATAAAATCAATTCTAATAGTCTGGAAATCTAGGAAAAAACCTACTGTGGATGATTGGCTAGTAGAAATGATAATGTTATCTAACTATGAAGAAGTAATGATGGTGAATAAGGAACGTGAATATCTATATCTATTGTCATGGAGTCCAATTAATAACTTATATGAGTGAGTGTTTTCATTTTTTTTTTGTTTTGTTTAGTGTTGTGGTTGTGTGTTTAGGGTTCGGCGACTATCTGTCTACGTATGAATTAGAACATGGTGAAAGATGTGGTTGTCATATTTAGGTCTCTTAAATTGATAAATCAGATTCAATTGTGAAATATCATAACATTTATTTGATGCTTAAGCAAATTTGAGTTTGTACAAGTGAAATTGTTGTAAAGTGTATAGTGGATGTGTATATGAAAATCACAAATAAAGTTTTTTTTTAATGATTGTATCCAATTCAGGACTTTTCCTCAGCAACCATATCTGCTAGACTTTTTAACAGATGCTTTGTCAAACACCATGAACAGATCTAGAAGCACAAGAACACTTGTGCTAATCTAATCTGCTCACATGCACGGATCATCTAAGATAATCATGGCCACGGATTCCATTCTACATAGTGGACAAAACTGTGATTGAATGGCATCTAAAAGTTTACATACCTTTAAAAATGGCTGAAGCAGATGGACTACTACTTTTTCCAATAGTTTTGCAACATAAAGAATAGTTGATATTGGGCACTAATTTGTGAACTACATGGGGTCAACTAATGGCTTTTTTAATGAAGGGCTTACAATTGCATTTTTGAGTTTGAGTTGATTCTATGATACTCCTTATTACTTCACCAATACTGTTATTGAGGGCTACATTTTACATATGTACGGTGGGTATGGGTCCATTGGGGTGATTGACAGTTTACCTTTTTCGACCAGTTTCTTGAATTCCATCTACTTCAAGAGATGGAATAATATGAAATATTGGGTGGTGCAGTCTTGGTTACTGTTAATCACTGTTGGGCTTGTAATTGTTCAAATTGTTCAAACTAGAGTATTCTTTAAGAATATTCTCAATGTATTAAAATTGTCCAATAAACAATACATAACCAATGCTATTTATTGATTTATTGTGAAGAGCAACATAACACAGACATTATTAGGATATCCAGAGCCATCCACCAAGTCCATGCTACTTCAATAAGACTTAAATAGCACAATTTCACCCCTTTCATCCTATGAGGTGTAGGGAAATCACCCATTCCATATCAGGCAAATGTCTATCATGAACTATCTCAAATCTGAGAACTATATGGGCATTCAATTAAGGTGAATGTAAAATTGCATCTATGGAACTGTCCCATTTGGAATGTTAAGGATTCTAATGGGGCGACATACACCAGACCAAGACTCTTGATACTGGCCTAGGCTGCAGCGCACAATTAAAACACTTTTACTTTATTTACTAAGGATTCATACCCCCTGTTACAAATACCCCAGGCCACATGGACCAAGTACCAGGCCAGTGGATGGTAATATAACATTTATTTATTTTGAAATTCAAATGAAATCCCACAAAATGAATATTGGGCAGCAATCACCAGTGGGTGATAATTACAAGGTAGATTGATGCAATGCACTCATATAAGATAAACACTACACACTTGAAAGAAAGCAAAATTCCCTTTTGAATGGATTTTAAATGGTAACACAGTTAATGATTTCCCCTGCAACATTCCTTCAAACCCCTAGTAATCAAACATGGCATGGATGTGGAGGTGTTGCAGGGATTGAGGTTCCCTATGCAGCAATCGGAATTAAACTCCGACCTACCCCTACTGAATAGGAGGCAGAAAACCGGATGTAGCTCCCCGAAAACAGAGTAAAACGGCACGCGGAATTACTAAATGTTTATTTTCCAGGTGTGGTTGAATGGTAAGAGCACAAATTGGGTATAACAGTATCAGGACACTAGCACACTATCAATCAATGTCAATCAATGTCCTACGCAGTTCAGAAATCGACTTGACTTGCATCTTCTTATTTTTTCAGGTTAAAATGTCAAAACGGTTTGAAAAATGAGTAGGAATGCGGTTTTTATGCTAAAGAATAGATACACATAGGTACGTAATGAGCCACGCTTGTTCCTGGACAATAAGGACTTCATTATTCAATGGAGTTATATAGCAAACAAGTGTGGCCGTGATTGGACTATACTCATTATCTATACTGCCCGGGAAATGACCATACAAAATCTCTGGGGACCTTCATAAAATGGAAGAGGAGATTAAAAAATGTGTGCCACTCGAAACCTATAAAAACGGTTGTAAGAGATCATTAAGGAGATTACTGACTTTAAAGAATTCTGTACCCAGAACCGCATAGCAAGAATGAAGAAAGATCTACTACAATTCTCGCATGAAAATGCCTTTCGGTATACGAAAGAGGGCTATCACCCCTTTGCAGGGCAGCAACAAGGGGGACAGAACTAAGCCAAACAAGTTTGTTTTGGCAATACTTCTTTTAGTTCTGGAGGTTCGAGTAACAACAGCTTCTGTTATCATAAAGGTCCTAAAAGCTCACGTAATCGTGGCAGAAACCAAAGAAGAACAGGGAGGAATACAGGGAGGAATACTCGGAATAGGAGGAATTTTTATTCGGGTAATCAAGGAAACACAGGCGGAGGTCCACCCCAACAGCAACAAGGTTATTTAGAGCAGCGCCAATATTTTGACAATTGGGACGAAGCCCTGAGACTGCTTCGCAGCAACAGACCCTATTAGTGAATCTGTCTACCTAGTCCCCGAGTGTGGAAGAAGTGGCATTAATTAAGGGTTTTGGTTTTGTACCAACTGTTCAATATGACAAATTCAGAACGCAACTATTAAACAAAATACATTTGCAAGATATTTTCATCACAATACTTTTGATTATCAGAATAATGAGAGTGGGTTCAGAAATAAATCCACATTCAATACCCCGGCTGGTGGTTACACTCCCGAAGCTGTAGTGCTCACTAAGAGAATTTGGCACAACCTACATCAGTTAGAAACACAAACCCAGAAACGTCCATTTCAAAATTTGAATAATTCTGAAAAAGCAGCAGTTAAAAGTTTAGCCACCTATCTAAGGAAAGTCAATAAAGGCGGTGCCATAGTAATGATGAACCAACAAGACTATATTACAGAATGTCATCGCCAACTGGAGGATAGAGAATTATATCAACCTATTACAGAAGATCCGACAAATAGATTGTCCATACTGATCACCAATAAAGTAGAAAAGGCTCTGTCAAGGAGATGGATTTGTCAACAAGAGAGTGACTAGTGGTAAAAAATCCAACAATACCAAAGTTTTATATCCTCCCCAAAATCTACAAATCATTGGTGAATCCGCCGGGTCACCCGATTGTCTCAAGGAAAGGTGCTTTATTAGAACCATTGTCCAAGTTTGCAGACAGATATCTTAAACCGTTTGTGTGTACAATGTACTCTTTCATACAAGATACTACCAAAATCATCAATATGGTGGAGGATATGCAGTTTGATCCAACCAAGCAACTGTTAGTGAGTCTTGATATTGTGTCTCTCTACACTTGTATACCTCAGCAAGAGACTCTGCAGGTGTTAGAGGAGATTTTACTCACTAATAGAACAGAGGGCAAGACGTCTAACAGTGTCATGGTGCATGCCCCCAGACATTAGGAGCAGACCAGCCTACCCCAGTTTCTGGCACCCATGGGGACCTTTAAGGCCCCAAAAGGTTGCCTTAGGACTTCCTGGGGTCAATGCTGGCGCCACTGGCGCCAGGCTCATGCGATTCCATCTTGTTACAAAGAGCATGGATACACACATAGCCCAGCCTTAAAGAACTGAGCCATACAGTCTAGCTTTGTGTGTGGCTGGAAGGACTACTTTACCTGGGACTACTTGTGCAGGGTGTGGCGGGAGGGACTACTTTACTTGGGGCTACTTGTGCAAGGCTATATAAACTACAACCTAAGGACAGAACACGCTTCGTGTTATTCTACACTCCTGCAGCATAACGCTCACCGTGTCTGCTCAGCTCCAGTTACTCGGTCTTCAGCCACGCCTGTCTTGGGAACCACAAACCATCAGCACCTGTGGAGAAAGGAAATGAAGACAGAACAAGAACTAGAACAGTGTTTGAGTCCTTACCTGAGAAGCAGTCCATCCGAATGGATTTTCCTTCTGCTTCTCTCAGAATCTTTGCATCCGCTGAAAGGAAAACACACGCATAGAGAACCAATACTCACCTGGAGGCTGCGCTCTTCCTGAATTCCACTGAAGCGGTTACGCGATCGCTGCTCCGGGGCCACACCGCACCTGCAGAACAGGAAAGAAAGAACAGCAGATTAGTCGCGCAAAGGAAAAGAACCATTTACTGTACATTTCGAAGCCGCGCTCTCGCGCTAGTACTCACCTGCAGGAATTCTGCTCAGCGTCGTGGGGAGACTGCAATCCTTCATCTGGCACCCTCCTAAAACGCACCTGTCAAGGAAATAAGAACAATAGTGAGAACTTTGGCAACTAAGAACATTTAAGCAAACTATACCAAGAGTCTATTGGCATAGAGACTTACCTACAGAGTCACAGTTACTCAGAACTCTGCTACAGCCTGCAGGATCAATGACGCAACTAAATCCAGAAGAGAGGCTGAACATTACCATGCCCCTGAACTCAGTTGCAGGATGGAGAATCTGCCATTGAAACATCTAAGGCAAATGCTCCCCTGTGAAGAAGTAGTGAGACAAAGAAGACACATGCAGACATGCATCACCCAGCTTCGTGCGACACACGTGCAGACATTTATCGCTCAGACTCGTGCAACGCCCCCGTGGAGACCAGGTGAGCATGACAAACAGCTTTATCTCATGGTGTGCAGAAATGGCACTAACCGAAAATAATTTCAGTTTTAACGGCCAATTATACCATCAGTCCCATGGTACAGCAATGGGTTTGTCTGTGGCCCCCTCAGCATCTAATTTGTATGTTGAAAGTTTTGAACGGCAGGTAATTTATAGCCCCACAAATCCTTATTTTTCTAAATTGGGATTGTGGCGTCGCTATATTGACGATATTTTGATTGTGTGGAATGGTTCAGTCACCCTGTTTAATGAATTTATGGAGTGGATTGTCAAAATCGATACCTTAAGTTCACTTCCACACAGAGTAATTTGACAATCAATGTTCTAGACATCACAATCTGGGTTGTTACTAGTTTAAACATTCTTCAAGTGAAACCATTCCACGAACCAACTGATCACAATTCCTTGTTGGTTTTTGACAGCTGCCATCCACACCATACCAGGAAGAATCTCCCGTTCGGCCAATTTTTGCGTCTTAAGCGAAATAGCTTGACGAAAGAGATTTTTCTGTCTGAGGCAAAGACCCTAAGTTCTAAATTGAATGCCAGACAGTACCCGAAGAAAATAGTTAAATGGGCATTCTAAAGGTCTACGAACAATAACTGTGAAGCTCTTTTAGAATATCGTGACAGAGCTAAGGAGAAGAAAGGTAAAGTCTTTGTCAGTACTTACACTCCCCTAGCCAACCAAGTTATTAAGATTATTAGGAAGAATTGGCATATTCTGACAGGTGGAGAATGTCCACTTGAACCTCCGTTATGTGATTTTAAAAGAGGGCCAAATTTAAAAGATCTCCTCACAAAAAATGATATCTCTAGATGCATTCAACAACAGAGTGTCACTGAGATGTGGGGATTGCCGAAAGTGTCAGGACATGCACCTTGTGGATATTGTGTAAATTGTCATCTAACTAGTAGAACCACACAAGTCGACCTTGGTTTGGAGAAATTATGGACACAGGTGAAGTTTACTAATTGTAATACTAGTAACGTTATCTATGCGATATGGTGTCCATGCAAAAAATTGTATATAGGCATGACTAAATGCAAAATTAAGGTGAGAATCTCAGAGCACAGGAGTTGTATCAAAAATAAGGTTTCCACAGCTCCAATGGTAAATCATTTTTTGATGATGGACCACGGTATGGATGATTTCAGGTGGACAGTGTTGATACACATTTCACCATTTAATGATGGCGAATCAGTGATCAAAAGACTACAGGCGAAAGAACAATGGTTGATTTTTGTGTGTAAATGAGCAGACACAGGGTTGAATGAGGCTGTTGATTGGAGCAACCTGGTATGACAGAATTGGTCTGGAATTTTGGCTAATTACTGTGTTGTCTTAACGCCTGTGGGAATTAGACAGATAATGGTTGGCTTAATGGTATTATTCCCTGAAGAGTAAATATGAATTCCATCTTAAAAGGAGATTATTGAAGGTCCTTTCAGATGTTTTATTAATGAGCCACAAGTACATATGCGCCAGCACGTTTGGGACTCGTACGGACTCGTACGGTCCGGCTATTTTCTAACCATTTGTTTATGATAAGAGAGATTAATACCATTATCTGAGAATATAGCAGTAACACCTCTGCCACCCAATCATATACTAGGCGTGGAGTGTTCTCCCGCGGTTAGTCAATTTTTGGTTGTCAACACCGGGGGGTCACATTCCTTGTCACACTTGGCTTAATCACACCCAGCCGCGCAGAATGGTTGCCTTTAAAAGCAGCCATTCCGCAGACGCCGCAGGATAGGGTAACTGCCGATATGTGACTTTGCCGTAGGCGAAAGTGTAGCATTGTTCGAGACGCTGTTCTAGTAAGTACTAAAAGAATTCTCTGTCAGCCCGTTCTCTTCCCTTCTCCACTTTGTGTATCTTCCCGCAAACTGCGAGTTGCCTGTTATGAGATCGAGGTTTTTTAGACCAATGTGCTGCAAGTAAGAATTTTGTTTGTGTTCTCTGCTTGCTCACTATGGTTTAGGCTTCGCTGGGAAACGAGCGGTTCCATTGCAAAGACGCATCAACTGCGCATCCGCATCTCGCAAGATGTAAGATCTGTAAAATCTGAATAAGGATCGATTTACCATACCAACATCACGTGGGGTTATGGATACGCCCAAGTAAAGGGTAAGTCGAGTTCCCCATCTCATACTAGTGGCTTGGTATGTTGAGAGCAGAGAACTCATTTGTAGTATTAATACTTGCAAAATGAGTCGCACAAGGGGTCGTACAGACCATGCATGCAACGTGACATACCTGTTGTTTTGACAATAGCTTTCCCTACCTCAAAGTGACGAGTAGCAGTGGGAGAGATGATGAGCCGACCCAATTAGACCTAGTCACCTGCACTGTAGTAAGGAGTTGTTGGTTTGTATAGCATCAAAACCTGGACATCACGTTTTTTGTTGACGCACTAAGGGGCGAACCTATTAAAAATATATATTATCTAGATATATCTTCTTAAGAATAAGAAAAAAGATTTTTGTGTATTGAGCTCTGGTGGTACGGCCGTCACTGATTGGTGTGTTTATGTTAACAGATCACTAGTCTACTGTGAAGAATTGTCTACGCATCCGTTGAAGTTGTTAACAAATAAATACTGTCACGGTGAACCAACAGTAGGAGACTGATTGCTCCTTTATGTTTTGGCTTTTTATAATAGCTAGCAGTGTAATTGATGGCTGTTTTTTCATGCTGTTTTCCTCAAGGTTTAAGAAGAACATTACTGTGAAGAGTGTGTGCGAGTGACTGTTGTGTCGATTTTCCCCTGAAGAAGTTCTTACATCTTGTTTATACTGTTGAAAAAGAACAAAACATGTTGGGTGTTTTGTGGTGGTGCATTATATGACAACACCTATCAATAAACTATTGAGTTAAGTAGAACCGTGAGACTGTATGTACAAGTATTCGCCTATTTAGGATACTGGATGTTTTAGGAGAGCTCACTATAAGTGGGGGCTGTCTTATTTCTGTATTCGACAGATGAGTTTGTTATCATATGGGGTCTAATTTTATGTCAGTTAGTACATGGTAGAGTAAACTGTTTTTTGTAGGTTTGTATAAATGCACTTTGTGAGACAGAAAGAAAGAACTTCTTTTTATTATCTAATTGCACTTTTTGAGGTAAAAAGAAAGCATCTCTTTTTATGGCAGAAGTTATTCTGCACTCTGTTTTAAATTGGTGAGAAACTGTTTTATATATTGTAATAGTAAAGGTTTGTAATTAATTGACACAGTGTGGACGGTGAGACTGTTCTAAGTGTGGAAAGTGTTTAAAGGAATGTCCTTGTTTCCCTAGAGGGGCTACAGCATGAAGGTAACGAGATTTTCTAGTTTAGAAGCTGTCGCAAGCCAGTAGTTGGGGACGAATCTCGGGACCGTTAAAATGATCCCCAGTCTCTTTCTATTATTTATTGCTAGGCTGCAGCGCACAATTAAAGCACTTTTACTTTATTTACTAAAGATTCAGATTGAGATGGCACTCAACCCGTCTCACACCCCCTGTTACAAATACCCTGGGCCACAATGTACCAGGCCAGTGGATGGTAATATAATATTTATTTATTTTGAAATTCAAATGAAATCCCACACATTAATATTGGCAGCAATCACCAGTGGAGTGATAATTACAAGGTAGATTGATGGAATGCACTTAGTTAGACTTGTTCATATAAGATAAACACTACACACTTGAAAGAAAGCAAAATTCACTTTTTAATGGATTTTAAATGGTAAAACAGTTAATGATTTCCCCTTCAACATTGCCTCAAACCCCTAGTAATCAAACTTTGCATGGATGGGGAGGTGTAGCAAGGAGTCAGGTTCCCTATGCAGCAATCGGAATTAAAATCCAACCTACCCCTACTGAATCGGAGGCAGAAAACTGGATTAAGCGCTCCGAAAACTGAGTAAAACTGAGGCGTGGTTGAATGGTAAGAGCACAAATTGGGTATAACAGTATCGGGACACTAGCACACTATCAATCAATGTCAATCAATGTCCTACGCAGTTCAGAAATCGACTTGACTTGCATATTCTTATTTTTACTAGTTAAAATGTCAAAACGGTTTGAAAAACAGGTTGAATAGGCAGAGTAGGATTGCGGTATTTATGCTAAAGAATATATACACATCACAGAAATGATAGGCAAGTGAAAGGGTAACTCTAAATGAATGGCAAGCTGAGATTCTTAATAGGAAAGGAAATTCGGTTTGAAAATAAAAACAGTGGACAAGGAAAATCAGTTTGCAGGGAATGACAAGTTTTACTTAAACTAGATTTTAGTGACTATATTGTTAAAGAAAGACATGGTACACTCAAAGGTTAATTTGCAAGGTTAACCTTCACGTTGCGTTCAACTCCATAATGGGAAATAATTAACATATTCAAAATATGACTAAGGATTTAAACAAAGAACGGTAAGGAAGGGAAAAATGACGCTAACACCTAGAAATCAAGGAACAGAATACACAGAGGATTTGGATAATTTAAACAGTTACTAGTGTACTTTCAGGATTACATATAGGGTGGAACAAAGACAAACTATCAAAATGGGGTATGCTATGTTTTGCTATGGGATGGGGTGATACAATAATCACTTGAGTTTGGGGTTATGGGACAGCCAACCGGGTTTCTGGAATCAAAGGATCTGGTCACAGCACATCGGCGGGCTCTCCTAGAGGGGGCAGTTGGTAACCAGGGTCTGGTCTCAATGGATAGCGAGGTGCATCAGTTGGATCAAACAGGTGACAGGGCAGGCAGGCAGAGCTGGATAATCCCAATGAGGGTTCGCCACCTTTCCCCTTTCTCCATGAATTAGTGGGATTTTGTTATGGGGTTTAGTTCTGAAGGGTGGCTCTGCCTGGATAAGAGGGCCTGGATCAACTATCCCTTTCCTGGGAGTGGAGTCTGGAATCTTGCAGGGTGAATATGGAATGTCTGAATCTCTGGATCTGCAGGAGCTGGAATATTCAGAAGAGTGTCCTTTGTCTCTCTGAGTCTCCCCCTTTTATATGGCGAGTGACATCACAGGATTTAGAACCAGTAGAATCCAAGCACACCATATATTTGAAGAAATGTTTGTTGGTAACAGTTCGAATATTTGGAGCTCCTATGGCTCACTGGTGGTAATATAAGTAAAGGGTGCAGGGGAGAAAAATATGACTCTGGTATCAAAAGTCAAAAATAAGTAACTAAGAAGAGTGGGGATGCCATACAATATGAGTCCTCCCGTCCCCTGCACACCTATTAGTACTGGTAATATGTCCAGTCAATATTACTATGATTCATTATTTCTCACAGATACATTGTAAATCACATTCCATAACAAAATTTGTGTAACCATATATGAGGGTATTTTTGGAAAAGGTCATTGAAGAAACAACTCAAAAAACTTTTTTTTATCATCAATGTATTAAACTCATACATGTACTTTGTACCATATAGGTAGCATGTGTTGCATATATAGTTATGCCAAAAGTGTTTCTTCACTTTTAAGTCTTGAGATTTTACAATTTGATAAACTAAGTGTGTCAAACAAAAACAGAAAAGCTCAACGCGTTTCGAGAGAATGTATCTCTCTTCTTCAGGAGCAATAACATTCTTCAAAAGTAAAGTTTTTTCACCAAGTAAATACAGTTCAAATCTTTCCAACTTATTTTAACAGTTTGTAATGTCCCAGCAATCTGAAAATGTTTTTCATGGCCTTAGTGTTTAATGTGCCACCTCTGTTTCGAGTGATGGTTGTTCAATTGGAGTGATAATAATTCCGATGTCATCGAGAGTGACCTGTGTTCAATGTAAATAACGTGGTGTTATTAAACTGCTGTCGAGAAATGAAGTTACTGCATAATATTTAATATTTATTCTACTGTGGCCATTTACCTGTGGTCAAATGATGTTCTTTTCCAATTGTTAAAGTTGAAGTTGGCCGGGGGGTAGAAAATAACCACTTCGTCATATGTGAAGGGATCTGCAATGTAGATAAATGCTATTTAATGTTAATTTCTATCCCTAGTGAGGAGACAACCCTATGTGTCTCTTTTTATACCATAAGAGCCGTTTTGCAGTATCATCTCACCTTCTCTACTTGCACTGTGTATGCGGATGGATTTCAAAGTTCGTCAGGTTGTGTGAAACTGAAGCGGTCTTCCCTCGTGTTCTGTAAACATACAGAATGTTTGCTGTAGTCCCAAGAATAATGTGTGTATATTCAACAGTAATGCAATGTATGAGGGGTCAAATGTGGCTTACCTAATCCTGCGGTTCACAGGGCTCGATTCGAATATTGTAGCCGCGGCTGTCTGTGTCTCGAATTCAGTGTTGCAAAGCGACAGCCATTCGATGCGCGGCTTGTCTATTTATACAACGTGCACAGGTACGGTGCAAAGGTTGATGGGAATTGGAGTCTGAATAGAGATGCGAATGTGTCAAATGGACGTACTCGTGTATCCCGTTAAGGCTTTTGGTAATTGGAGTTGGTACAACACAGAAGTGTTGGGTATAAGCTACTCCATTTTAGAAGGAGATATGTCAGTTGTAAACATACAATATTATGCAGTAATGAGCAATCACTACTGTGTCATCATGGATTGAGTATGTTCACATAGCAACCATCATTCCATATGTGTGAAGAAGGGAACATAGGTTCTTTGGAGATTAACCATTATTTACCCTAGTTGTAGGTGTTTTCATCAATTTGATTATCATCACTCAATTTCAAACAACATTTTGTATATTTTATTTCTTGAAACTAAATATAATTATGCCGTGTGAGCATGGAAAATCATATGACAATTGTTTAAATTCCAGTGTCTGTAATCATGGCACTCTTTACTCAGTGATTTTCTAAATTACCTGAACAATTTCAATCCCAAAATCAAATTCACCCTGGAAATAGGCAAACCAGATGTACATTTTCTGGATGTCAAAGTCATTCCTAAAAATAACCAACTACACACTACCATCTTCAGGAAAATTACAGATGTTAACAACAGCCTATTCTACACGAGTCATCATCCACAACATTTAAAAAACAACCTTCCATTGAGCCAATTACTTAGGATTAAGCAAATTGTGTCGGAGGAAGAAACATACATAAATGCAGAGTCGGAACAAATCAAACGTTTTCAGGAAAGAGGCTTCCCAGAAGAAACTCTACTGTGAGCAAAAACAAAAGTCAGAGAAAACACCAGAACAGAACTATTGCAACCGAGCCAAAAGGCCCAGCAGGATGAATTTCCCCTGATCTATTCTATGCAATTCTCACAACAAAGTTTGACAATTGAAATAATTATGACCAAAAACTGGAAGATCACTAGATTGGACTCACAACTGTGTACACTGTTTCCAAACCAACCACTGATGGCATATGGAAGAGGCCGCAACTTGAGGGATGCATTGGTAAAAACTGAAAAAATAGATAAATCGAATCAATGATTTTTTTCCAAACAGATCAAGGGAACATTCCCATGCTTGAATTGTTACCATTGTAACAATGTTCAAAAAGGCAAATTGATCAGACATCCATATACGGGTCAAAAAATTGCACTTCAGGACTATGCGATGTGCCACAGTAAATGGGCAATCTATGCATTAATTTGCCCATGTGGACAATTCTATGTAGGACAGACCGCAAGGAGGGTCAAAGATAGGATTGCAGAGCATAAATCCAACATCCAAACAAAAAATGTTAAATAAACAGTATCTCGACATTTCATGAACAAACATCATACAATTTCACAGTTAAGATTTGTAAATTTGGAGTTGGCCACCAGACCATCAAGAGGGGGAAATATGCAACAAATCTTAGCACGTAGAGAAATGTTCTGGATTTACAGATTGGAATCCCTTCAACCTCGAGGGATGAATGAGGAGTTTTCTCTCAATGTATTTCTCTAGGGTTACAAAAAAGAGGAGAGATTGCATCAGTTTTCTGATAATATCATTGTTTGTATCGAAGGATTAATAGAGTATTAATCAGAAAACAGTACATTGGAATGGCCAGATTTGTTATAAATATTAAGGCATTTTGAGCATTTTTCACATTTTCAGCATACATCAACATTGGAATCCATATAATGGTTGCACAATTTCCCGTGCCTACACGGCATAATGGTATCTGTTTTCAATCAATGAGACACACATGATTTTGTCTGAAACTAAGTTTTTATGATCTAATGAATGTGAACACAGGGCTTTAGCACCTTAACAAAAAGTATTAAAATATTTTGTAAAATAATTTTGTAAATAATGTGTAAAAATATGGAGTCCAGGGTGACACATGAGAAATCACTGAGTAAAGAGTGCCATGATTGCAGACACTGGGGGTCATTATGAGTTTGGAGGTAAATAATTGTCCTTACCGGTATGGAGCAAATACTGTGTCCGTGTAGGTAAGAGCCCGCTAATAGAGGCCTATTACGACTTCGCGGGCAAGAGCTTTGCGCCATGCCGGTAATGACACTACCGGCATGCTGCTAAAGTCCCGAAAATGGCCCTTAGCGGCATCATGTAAAGCGCAGCTTGTACTACCAGCATGAATCAAGACGGCATCAGCGGTCACTGCTAATAACGGTCACCGTATATAAGCTGAACCGGAAATAGCATCATCACACAGGAACGGGAAACAGCACAGTGGCCATCTTTAAAAACACAATCCACTGCCATCCTCAGCAGCCAGGACCTGTAGTATGTGTGTCAAATTCAATCCACAACAACAATACAATGCCCAAGACAGTGAAAAAGGGCGCCTCCCGCCAGCGCAAGGAGCGCTTTAATGAAGACGAGCTGACCATGCTGGCGGAGACACTGGCTGAGAATGCCGATGTCGGTTTCGCCCAGAGCCTCAAGAGGGAGGCTGTCATCAGAAAGAAGGAGATCTGGGCACCAGTGGCACAAAAAGTCAGTGCGGTTGGCAACACCCCCGCACAACCAAGCACTGCAGGAAGAGGTGGGATGACTTGCGCCTGCGAGTCCGCAACATCCTCTCGGCAAAGAGGAGCCAGGCCATGGCAACTGGCGGAGGAGCAAGCTCTCCCATAAAGCTGTTCCGGTGGGAAGACATATGTGCCAGCCTGATCTGCATGGAGGCCATTGAAGGCGTGGGAGACATAGAGTGTGGCTCCACCTCATTGGCGGAAGGAGGTGAGTCTTCTAAGAAAACACTGTAATGCAGAGTCTGATGATAGTCCACCAATATTCTGTCTAAAGAGGCAAGCCATGGCCCAATACACACACATTCCCAGCCTAGCTGTCGTACGCAGCACAGACACATGCAGATGCCTGCAGCAAGGCAATGCCATACCTTACACAAACCACACTGAGATGTTAATGGCATAAGTCACACTGCATGCAGGCCACAACAAATATGCATGTCACATAGCATACGTCTGCCCCAAAATGAGTGACCCCGACGGATGCCTGCATTACCCACCCATATAGCAAGCAACATGATCATCCAAACTCCACTGCCATTACCCTCGATTGTGTAGATGAGCAATTATACAAATGTATGCATGATGCTTCTCAAACCATCACTCATGCCGTCCCTCTCTTTGACCCCCACAGGCTCAGATCATGACAGTGAGGCCCGGGACTCACCCCCACAGCCGACCACACCCCGGAATAGGTCCCGGGATCAGGGCAACAGGCCTTCCACCTCCAAAGGCCAACACAAGCCTTGCCATGCAACGCAGAGGAAACCACCTCCAGATGCCACGGCACTGGTGCCGCCAAGGGCCGTCGACACAGAACCCACAACTCCAGTCACACTGGCACAGGAGACAGCTGAAGCTGCACTCTCAGCAGAGAACAGTTCTGTCGGGGAGGCGGCAGCTACAGCACCCCTGGCTGAGGACGAGGTGCAGGAACAGGTGTGGGTGCCTGTGGAGGACGACTCCTCCAACCTGCCTCACACACCAAGTCCAGCACCATCCCCCCAGCTCACATCAGTAGACTCCGAACACGGCACCACCCTGGAGCAGTCTGGGGGGGGGAGTACAACCAAGGGGCCATGAGTCCCATAGGGGACCCAATAGAAATTGTGCATGACACCCAAGCACCCTCCACCTCCACAGGTGTACTGGCGGGGGTGCAGCAGCAGGAGGAGCTAACTGCCCTGGTGCGACAATTCGTAACTGACAATGCTCAAGCAAGGCAGGAGTGGCGCAAAAACACTGCCTCTCTGGGCAAGATCATTGCCGATAGCACAAGTAGAACGTGCAAGGAGGTATCAGCCCTGCGGCAGGTCCTCAGCTGCATTGCTGATGCAATGGAGGCTGAGCATCCGGCCCCCCAGATGGAGCAGGCGGCCACCCCATCGTCCTCAAGCTCCACACAGACTAGCCCACTACACAGGTCGGCGCGCACCCTGCGCCGCCCGGAGATGCCGCCACCAGGTGCAGGGAGTGACAGGAAGTAAACTGGCCAGCCTGATGAAGGCAATAGACACTTGTTTGGACATGTGTGGGGTAGTTGTGGGGGGAGGTGGAGGGGGTGAGGGTGTGTGGGGGAGTTGTGGGGGGAGGGGGGAGGGGTGAGGTTGTGTGGGGGAGTTGTGGGGCTAGGGGGAGGGGGTGAGGGTGGTGGAGGGTTAGTGCACTTTCATCTTCATTGGACATTTCAATACACCCGTTGTGGGAAAAGAATTACTTGAGTGGACATTCTTCATTGCGTATGTGTCATTTATTCATATACAGTGCATAGTGTACATGTACTTCCACACCCAGTGCCCTCTGTCCAGCTATCATGTCACCCTCTGCAGCCATGTGTGTCAGAAATATTGTGCAATCACTGACTGATGCACAGCACGTCCCTCCTGTGCATCGGCACCGCGATGATGTGCACCCACATCTTCTTCATCCCCTTCATCATCACATGATGGTTGCAGTTCAATGTCAGGGGGCAGGATACACATGTTGTGCAGCATGGCACATGCCATGATGGTCTTGGCCACCTTCTCATGCCTGTAGAGGAGTGCCCCACCCGAACGGCTAAGGCAGCAAAACCGTGCCTTCAACAGGCCAAAGGTCTGCTCAATGACTACACGGGTACGGGTGTGGGAACAATTGTAGTCCTCCTCGTGCCTCTTCTGTGGGTTTCAGACAGGGGTGAGGAGCCACAACTTCAAGGGATAGCCACTGTCACATGCATGGGAGGCAAAAATAGGTAAATGTCAGTCGATTCATGATGGACCGCTGTACTAGTCACACATGCCTGCAGATTATCGTTGGTCATATGCACATGTCCCTAGTTGTATGCACGCCATTTTTAGGCCCTCAATGTGTCCTGTGCCACAGAATAATGGTGTGGGTTGCATCTTCATGATGATACACTGTGTGCACTGCCGTCTTGTTGCTCATGCATTGTGTACGCATACAGCTGTGTTCGTGTCTAATTTGTGATGTGTTGTGTTCTGTATGGTTTACTGACTGGGAGCGTTGGCAGTAGGCTCTGCAATGTTAGGCATTTAGCGCTGATATTTCCCATGGTGACATGCAGCATTCCTGTGGTTGTGGCGGCCCTGTGACAGACAGTGGATTACCTTGGTGGTTTTGTTCAATGCACTCCCATGGATGCTTGTCCTGTGTGGTGATTTGCTGGAGACAGCAACATAGTGCATATTCGCTGCATGCTTCTGGATGGTGTTACAGAGGGTGAGGTCCGCTGATGAGTGGTGCAGTTGTTGTGGGATGTGAGGTGGTTTACTGTTTGTCATGTTGTGATAGGTGTCGACCTTACTTCATTTCTATGGGATTTGGGTGTCATATTCTGTTTGGGATGCTTTGGGGCACAGTGTTTAGTGATGTGCACATCGTGCTGTCACATCAACATTGACACCATGGTGGTGTGTGCATCTCTTCCCCCCCATTTCAGTGCCATGTGCCTGTCATGCAACTTACCAAGCAGCCAGGCACGTCGTCCAGCATGTCGCTCCATGTAGCGTGGTAGCATGGAGTTCCGCAGGACCATAGAGTCATGGGTTGATCCGGGATATCGGGCACAACCAGGTGTGATGATCTTGCTGGCGCCAGATACCATCTGCACATTGATGGCGTGGTATTGCTTGGGGTTGCGGTACACCACCTCCATGGCATGCAGGACCACCAACTCCACGTGGGTGCAGTCAAGGGCACTTATACAATTTGGCATGCCTGCCAGTGCTTGGAAGCCAACTTTTGTATCAAAAATCTCCTGGGGAGTCCGTGGTAGAGATATGTATTCCCTTGTGTGCTTGAGGAGGGCATCCAGCACTTGGTTCAGAATGTGAGAAAATAAGGGTTGTGATATGCCATGCATGTGCCCCACTGTGTGCTGGTAGGTGCCTGTGGCAATGAAGTGGAGCACCAACACTACATTCAGTTTACGGGGGGTTGGCCGTGCAAATTTCAATGAGGCTGACAATGTCGTTGTGTATCATGTCCGCAATGGTGGTGATGGTGTCCCGGTCCAGGCGGTACAGGGTGTGGATCTGCTCAGGGGTTAGGTTGAATGGACTGGCTCTGATGCAAGGGATTGGGGGCTGCCTGCGTGGTACTGCTGGCTGCTCTGGTGGGCCATGCTGGGCCTGTCTCACCCTCCTTCTCCTCCTGCGTCTTCTCTGTGGTGCCTGCTGTTGCTGCTGTTGTTGTTGCTGGTGTAGCAATGCAAGCATGTCCTCCATCCCCAGTATTGCTACTACTATTGGAATCATCTTGGTGTGGGAAGGGGTGTGGTGTGTGGGTGTGCTCCTTTTGTGCTGGCCCAGACTCCATTGCCTCCACCTGTGCTGATTGTGAGCACCTGTGGCAGCTGGGAACACTGTGCATAGCATTTTATGGTTGGTTCACGATGCCGGTATTACCGGCATGCCGGTATCCCCTATTAGCGCCTTCATGATGCCAGTATTTGCTTGTACGCCTGACTTGTGATTTCCTCCCATTAGCAGCATGCCGGTACTACTGGTATGATGGCCGCGTACCCGCGCCTATGTCGCTATTAGAGGCACCATTATTAACGGTGCCGCTAATAGTGGGGTCTTAGGTCGGAATAGCCCAGAGCGGTATGCGATGCCGGTAATCCTTTACCGGCATTGTTTTTCCATTACCTCCAACCTCGCAATGACCCCCACTGGAATTTAAACAATTGTCAGATGATTTTCCATGCTCACACGGCATAATTATATTTCGTTTCAAGAAATAAGATATACAAGATGTTGTTTGAAATTAAGTGATGATAATCAAATTGATGAAAATACCGGCTACAACTAGGGTAAATAATGGTTAATCTCCAAACAACCTATTTTACCTTCTTCGCGCACATGGAATGATGGTTGCTATGTGAACATACTCAATCCATGATGACACAGTAGTGATTGCTCATCGGACATTACTCACTCATTATTATAAATAATTACTGCATAACATTGTATATTTACAACTGACATATCTCCTTCTAAAATGGAGTAGCTTATACCCAACACTTCTGTGTTGTACCAACTCCAATTACCAGAAGCCTTAACGGGATACACGAGTACGTCCATTTGACACTCTCACGTCTCTATTCAGACTCCAACTCCCATCAACCTTTGCACCGTACGTGCGCACATTGTATAACTAGACAAGCCGCGCATTGTCATGATGCCTACCCCCGGAGCACCAGGCCAGGCCCAGCACCCCCGGAAGCAGGCATCATGCCCTTGGGTAAAAGCCCAGCGGCCCCTTATAGGGGCTCTTTGTACTCAGTCCTGGCGCCTTTGGCTCCAGGCTCATGTTGGACATCAGTCCTGGCGCCATAGGCGCCAGGCTCATAAAGGGAGGTGTTTTGTGCACTTACCTGAGGCAGACCATGCTGCACGCTTCAGGCCTCCCTGAGACCTGAAAGGGACTATTTTTTCATAGGGACTATTTTTTCACTCGGGCGTGGCCGGGAAGGATATATACCTAGTTGGGGAAGGATACATACCTGGGACTTCTTTGGAGGCTATTTAAGCCACGCCCAGACAGCAGCTCATGCTTCGCGTTGTTCTGCTTCCTGCAGCTTAACGCTCACCGTGTCTGCTCCTGGACTCCAGCCACGCCCGCCTCGAACCTGGAAGACCTGCAAGGAAGGAAGAGAAGAGAAAGGTGAAAACCAAGGACTATTTCAAACTTCTTACCTGCATCCGGAATCTTCTCGCCAGCATCCCTGAAGAAAGACTTCCATTTAAAAGCATTGCGTTGCACGCTGCAGCGCCACGCTTCACTCACCTGTCCTCGAGACATCTCCCGGCTCCATCGCGGCTGTCAGCATCGGACGCCACATCTCTGCACCTAGGGGAGAGAGGAAGAAACAAAAGGTGAGCAGAAGGAACACAGAAGGAAAGCCTGATTAACAGCCATAATACTTACCGGCTTTTCTTCCACATTTCGGGTCGGCGCCGCCCTGTTGGCAGGTACCGTACCCTGGCCCCTATGGGGAAAGGACAAGAGACATTTCTGGGGAATGATAAGGACATTTAGAGGGATCGCCCCCATCACTACTCACCTCGGCAGTTTAAACCCTCGACGCATCGCCTTCATTCTGCACCTGAAATAAAGGACAGATCATAGGTTAGAAAGACAACATAAAGGGGGCCTCACTTGAACTTTGAACTTTCATACTTACGGCGCATTACTCAGGAAAGTCAAGTGGATTTTGCCAGCGCCATTCTGAAAACCAGTGAAGTAACTGGACGATCACGCGCCCCTGCACCAGAAGCAGGATGGAGAGTTCATCCTTCCAAACCATAAGGTGAGCTTAAACCGGGGTTTGGAGGAAGTTAGAGAGGAACGAAGGGGGAAGGGGTAAAGGGGGGAGCTAGCACACTATTCTGCAGACTGTTAATCCCCTTTCTCATCTGCAGAAGGATATTCCTACGGGCCAGGCAAGCACGATTTGGAGGTCCTGTCCAATCGGTGTTCCGGGTCCTGCGCATCACGCTAGAAGAGGCCACAGCAATCCAGACTAGACCAGCGCCCCCCTGGGAACCAGGTGAGCGTTACACGCATCGAACGGCTGTGGCCTAGCAACACTGAATTCTAGAGACAGACAGCCACGGCTGCAACATTCGAATCGAGCCCTGTGGAACGCAGGATTCGGTAAGCCACATTTGACCCCTCATACATCGCATTACTGTTGAATATACACACATTATTCTCTGGACTACAGCAAACATTCTGTATGTTTACAGAACACGAGGGAAGACCGCTTCAGTTTCACACAGCCTGACGTACGTTGAAATCCATCCGCATACGCAGTGCAAGCAGAGAAGGTGAGATGTTATTGCAAATCGGCTCTTATGGTATAAAAAGAGACACGTAGGGTTGTCTCCTCACTAGGGATAGATATTAACATTAAATAGCATTTATCTACATTGCAGATCCCTTCACATATGACGAAGTTGTTATTTTCTACCCCACGGCCAACTTCAACAATTGGAACAGAACATCATTTGACCACAGTAGACTAAATATTAAATATTATGCAGTAACTTCATTTCTCAACAACAGTTTAATAACACTATTGAACACAGGTCACTCTCGATGGCATCGGAATTATTATCACTCCAATTGAACAACCATCACTCCTTATGATAAATACTTGAAACAGAGGTGGCACATTAAACACTAAGGCAATGAAAAACATTTTCAGATTGCTGGGACATTACAAACTGTTGAAATAAGTTGGAAAGATTTGAACTGTATTTACTCGGTGAAAAAATGTTACTTTTGAAGAATGATTTTGCTCCTGAAAAAGAGAGATACAGTCTCTCGAAATGCATTGAGCTTTTCTGTTTCTGTTTGACCTACTTAGTTTATCAAATTGTAAAATCTCAAGATTTAAAAGTGAAAAAATTCTTTTGGCAAAACTGTATATATATATATGCAACATATGCTACCTATATGGTACAAAGTACATGTATGAGTTTAATACATTGATGATAAAAAAACAGGTTTTTTGAGTTGTTTCTTTAATGACCTTTTCCAAAAATAGCCTCATATATGGTTACATGAATGATGTTATGTAAGGTGATTTACAATGTATCTGGGAGAAATAATGAATCATAGCAATATTGACTTGAGATATTACCAGTACTAATAGGTGTGCAGGGGACGGGAGGACTCATATTGTATGGGTTCTCCACTCTTCTTAGTGACATCACAGGATTTACCATGGGGGCAGGCCTTTGGCTTGACATGCCTCTAACAAATGGATTGGTCAGGGTTTACTGTTACCGCCTTCCTGTCAACTGGTTGGGCTTCAAGGACATGACATCAGTTTTATGGTGTGAGCTTAACTTGCCCAGGCCCTCCCACAGTAATTTTTGCCAAAAATCAGCTATGGCATAAATTGCACATTTTTACAGATTTGGCATTTTTGAAAATCACATAGGCAAATAACACATTTCATACAGAGCATGATATTCCGACTCCCAAGTCTGTACTTTGTCATTTCGCCCTTCTAGTAATCGCTAGCACTTTTCAGTGGGAAATATTTCACCTAAAATCCCACAATTTTATATATGTGTACCTATTATCACAGAGCATGGTTGCATTCAATTTTGAAGTTGCGCCATGTACACTTTCCCCATGATTTCCATTTTCTGCCGTTTGCGTCCACCACATGCTAGCGACAACTACTTTGTCTTGTTTTAATGATACAAAAATTGCATTTAAACTGTTATACTTCCGCATTGCTACGTTGTCCGGTTGCAGAAATAAACATCTCAAAGTTTATTAAATAAAATAGTCTTTTGCCACAGATGGGCTGGCTTTTGTCTTCCAAATAAGGGCATTTCCTTCCAACCCACAGCCAACTGTCAGCCCTAGTCCTGTGTTGCCATTGAGTTGCCTTTGAAGCTCCCCAGTTTGAGTTAGGGGAGATGCTGCTAAAAAAGTCACACCTATGTGTCCCAAAAATCCATTCTGCCAAGCTAGAGCACAGCCACAGAGTCTGAAGAGGGTGCGAGATCCACCACCATTGTCTATTCATACAACTCGCGGGCTGGTCCACTGTAAGGGATGCAGATCCTGTTCCCAGGAAGCAAATGTCCTTTGAAGCCAGGTCAGGAGAAACCTGTTCTGTGGCTTCAGCACAGTAAATGCAATTTTTCTTTTTTCCTGATCCAGAAAGCAAATCTGTTGGAATTAAATATCCCATATATGTTTACAAACAAACCCCTCCATCACATTTCTAAGCAAGGACAGGGCCGTAATTCAACATTTCACTTTTAAAAAGCATTTTCTTGTTTGTCAAAAGCACATTTTACACGTGGGTTAATTCTGCTGGGATGTCACTTTCAAAAGCAGCTTTTCCTGGTATCTTTATTCTGAGCATTTCCATGGCCATAGTAAATTTCTACTACACAAAAATATGTTCCACACAAGGATCCTTTGAAACTGACATGCTAAGAGAGAGAGGGCTTCTTATGAAGAATTTAGCTGTGATATTTTGTTGCAAATTAAAGCGTTTTTCTTCCTACGGCTTGGAGTGAAGTTCTTTGTTATTTCACAGATCTTGCATGGCACAGCCTGTCATTCAGTGAGAATTGCCCCATTTTGCTGCAGCACCCTGAATATGAATGGACCTAGCTATGTCTCACTGTATCAGAACTGTGTAATATTGAACAGATGAAAAAGGGCATCAGGGCGCAGTCATTTTAAAAGGCAGATTATTTCCTTTTTCAGTGAAAAGCTTTGGGCTGACAGCCTAGCAGCGCTGCTTTTGAATTATTTTCTTTTTGGTGCAAATGAACTTTTCTCTGGAGCCACTGAAGAAAATACTGGCAACAATTCTTGGGGTATTTGGTATTTCATCTTGCCCCATGTGTGGCTGGTAAAACAGCACAGCCATTATTTTGGTGACTGCAAAATGCAGTTTTAATGCAAGGCGATAGTGCTCCACAGCGCCAGCGCAGCCATTCTGCTGGTGACTGCTGAGATGTGGTTTGGTGGTGTAGGGGAGTTTTCTGGCCGGTAGATGTATGCCACAGGAATAAACTGTGAGATCCTCCCCAGATTCCCTCTTTCTAATACTGTTATGTTATGTTACTGATACTTCTTCACCAAAGTCATCTTGGCACTGGAGAGGCAAGGCAGACATCAAGAGCAGAACTACTAGTATAGGGAAGCAAAATCTTATTGGAAAAGAAAAGTCTTAACCGCTTTCCTAAAAGCCAGATGGTTAGAAAGTTTTTTCACAGTCTAGCACCAGCTATAGAAAATGCCCTGCCTCCGATTCTCACGCGATGGTATGAGGGTACGGTAAGTAGGTTAGCAGATACTGAGTGCAGCTGACTGCTGGGAGCATATCGAGAGAATTTAATTTGCAAAAACTCAGCGCTTTGTTCATGTATAGCACGATGCACTATGCATAATGCCTTAAAACTGATGCACTGATGAACAGGGAGCCAGTGTAATGAACGTAGTACCGGAGTAATGTGTGCTCCATACGGAGTACCAGTGGCGACCAGGGCCGCCATATTCTGGAGGCGTTGTAAGCGCTGAATGAGGCCTTTGGGCTGGACCAAATTAAGTGAGTTACAATAGTCCAGCCGTGATAATATCAGAGCTGCTACTACTGGAGATCTGAGAGGAGCAGGAATCAGGGGGAGAGAGCTCTTTAAAACCTTCAACTGGAAGTCTCCTGTTTGACAGACTGCAGCAACTTGATTGGCCATGGACAAAGAAGCCGATAGAATGACACCCAGGTTTTTCACCTTACTCAATGGGGTGGGAAGGACACCCAGGGAAGTAGACCAGAAAGAAGAGACCCAGAGTGAGGGATCAGGGCGGCACCCAACCACTAACACCTCTGCCTTGTCTCCGTTCAGCTTGAACCAATTGATGTTAATCCAAGCACCCACGGCAGACAGACATCCCCACAGGCACGACGATATCTCAGCCTGATCGAGATCTAACTGGATCAGGATCTGAGTGTCGTCGGAGTACGAGTAACACCCGAAGCCGTAGGAGTAGAGGAGACATACAAGTGCCCAAATATAGATGTTAAACAAAATCTGAGACAAAGACGATCCTTGCAGGACTCCACAGTTAAGATGACAGGGGGCAGATAAGAAGGGTGACATGGAGAGGGTCTGTGTCCGATTCCGCCAGGAACGACGTGAACCAGGCTAGTACCTGGCCAGATATGCCTATCTGTGCCAGACGAGACAACAGGATGGGGTGGTCGACCGCGTCGAATGCTGCTGACAGAGCTAGTAAAATCAGAGCGCCCACCCCACCTGAGTCTACAAGCCTGGACATGTGATCCTAGACGGAGACCTGATATCCTTTGAGCGGCCATCCATTTTATCATTATTGACTGTCTAGGAGCCAATGAATACGGCCTGACTCTTTCTATTGCTTAGCAGTTTAACCTATCTCTAGGACCAGTTCCCATATTAGAAACTTTGTGATAAGCGTTGTCTTTTTTTTCAATGCTGTTAACCCAAGCATGCTGAGATGAATGAGTCCAACCAGAGAAATGTTATAACACCTGGAC
The DNA here is from genome assembly GCF_040938575.1 of Ambystoma mexicanum. NCBI lineage: Eukaryota > Metazoa > Chordata > Amphibia > Caudata > Ambystomatidae > Ambystoma > Ambystoma mexicanum. The sequence goes on along the minus strand of NC_090926.1, from coordinate 915,056,220 downwards.
ATCTTCATCCAAAAGGTTTGTAACAATGGACGGAAGCACAATACAACACAATAAAAAGTTAGATCGGGTGCATCCACACTTTGAATGCTTAGTAACATCTTCATGTTCAGTGTTGATTTTCTGTAACACTGCTGGCGATAAATAGTCTAATTTAAAAAGTAATAGCATATTGGCTCTTCTAGGACACATGTTCAATGTCACATCCTGTCCTCTACCATTCAGAATCCTATAAAGGGATTGTAAGTATGCACCTATTTTTCCCTCACATGTAAAACACATGTACAACTGACCAGAGGTTTTTTAAGAGTGCAGACTTTGTATACTCCATTTATACATTTGCCAAGTTATTTATTTATTTATATTATTTATTTGGATTAATAAATCGCCTAGTGGCCCGGAGGCATTGTGGCGCTGTTACAGAATATTCACTTAATGCATGTTATGACAGTTGTTACAGAAGCAATTATCGACATTCAATGGCAGTATTGAAGGGTGTTCCGAGGTTACAGGGGAAAAATGTTGGAGGCAGTGCAGTATGGTAACGGTTTAGTTAAATAGCTTTGTTTTTAGTACTTTTCTGAATGTTGTGAGGGATTCTTCATTTCTTAAACTGAGCTGAAGCGAGTTCCAAGCTTTAGGGGCTAGTACTTCAAAGCTGGTGCCGCCAGCTTTAGCTCTCTTGGATGCTGGGACTGAGAGTAGGTGTGAGTATTGGTCACGTTTTGGTCTGGGCAAGGCATCTGTGTGTGATTGTGAGGGCCTTGAATGTTATGCGTTCTGTGATCGGGAGCCAGTGGGCATCTTTTCTTGCCTGGGAGATGTGCTCTCTCCTGGGTATACTGAGTGCAGCTCTAAGGGTGCTGTTTTGTGCAATTTGCAGTATGTTTATGTTGTTTGCGGAAGTGCCTAGGAGTAGTATGTTACAGTAATCCAACTTTGCGCCAATTGTGGCTCTAGCGATGTTGAGGCAGTTCTTTGGTGATAGGTTGGGTTTAACAGCATTTATAATGTTTGAGGTAAGTGCTGCTGATAAGGATATGGCGCTGACTTGCCTATCCATTGATAAGGTGGATTCTAGGTAGACACCAGAGGTTTTCACTGCAGCAGAGGTTGTAATAACAGTGTTCTCAATGCTGAAGGAGCTGTATTTGTTGTCTAGTTTTTTTAGGGATTCTTTGGGGCCCACCAGTATTATTTCTGTTTTTTCCCTGTTTAGACATAGGCCATTGGCCGCCATCCAAGCCTGGATGCGTGTGTATGTCTCCTGCAGGGTGTTGAGGTTTTGCTCATAGTTACATGTTAGAGGGAGAAGAATTTGTGTGTCATCGGCATAGTTAGTTAAGGCTATGCCGAAATCTTCTAGGTCGCTGAATAGGGGGAGAGTGAATAGATTATAGAGAGTGGGGGGGGTACAGGAACCTTGTGGGACTCCACATCCAATGGGTGATGGAGAGGCCGATGCTTGGTCAGAAAAGACTCTCATAGCTCGACCATCCAGGAAGGAGGTGATCCAAGTGGTGGCTTCTTGGGAGAAGTGAGCTGTGTCAGTGAGATGTTTACACAGGATCTTGTGGTCAACCAAGTCAACGGCCGCCGAGAGATCCAAGAGTAGGAGGAGTGAGGACTTGCCTTTGTCCATGGCTTCAAGTAGTTGGTTCTTAAGGTCAAGTAGGGCTGCCACTGTCCCATGACGAGGGCGGAAGCTAGGTTGCCTTTTTCTGAGAATGTTGTGAGCTTCTAGGTAAGACTGAATCTGTAGATATGGAGCCTTGTCCAGAATCTTCAACAGGAATGGCACGGTGGTAATTGGACGGTAGTTGTTTGGGGAGTCAGGGTCAAGGGTAGGTTTTTTTAATAGAGGCCGAACCCAAGCTTCCTTAAGGGTGAGCGGGATGGTGCTAGTGGCGAAGGAGGCATTGATGAAGGTGGTGACAAATGGGGCAGGGCTGTCGCACAGTCTTTGACTAGGTTGGCTGGGCAAATGTCTCTTTTACATAGCAATGGTTTGGTATGCTTCATGATCAATAGGACTTCAGGAATTGTTACTTCTCTAAATGCGAAGGGTTTGGGTATGTTTTTGCTGTGTGGAGTGTTTCCAGCTAGCGGGTTGACGGAGGGCTTGGATGATGGCGAATTGTCTTTATGCAGTTTGTCGAATTGAGTTTTAATTTTGTTCTGAAGTGTTTTGATTTTGTCTAGCATGGCATGTTGGATGTTGTTACACCATGTTTCGTTTTTCTCGGTAGGTTGTGTGGAGGTGGGGGGATTGTCAGCTCATTGTAGATAGTGAATAGCTCTTTGGACTGGGAGTTAGCTTTCTCAATTCTGGAGATGTATGTGGCAGAGGAGTATTCTGTCCACGGTGAGCAGTTTTTTTGATCTTGCCATAGTGGCTGGCGCAGGTGGGTTTGGGTTCCCTCCTGTTTTTAAGGGTATGAAGAAGTGCAGTAGATGGTGGTCAGTCCATGGGCGAGGGGTGTTAGAGCTGATGTAGCCATGACGTTACAGGCTCCTCTGTAAATGCTAGCCAATGTTTCTGACTGCAGGTAGCCAGCTCAGCTTAAGTAGTATCAACTCCCAATTCTATACAGAGCAAATTGAAGTTCAGGAATCTGTTTTCTTTATACAATTGTCACTATTATTTTATACGTGATTCAGGACCTCGTGCCATTCCCATCAAAACAGCTTGGGGACAGATCTTATTACCTTTCATGGATTTCAACCAACCCCTATGTTTTGGCACTTATGCTTTGGAACAAGAGGATAACATAGATGGTACAATCAGAGCTTAAAGGCATGGTCTAGTAAAAAATTGTATTTAAAAAATAGATAGGCAACATAAAAAAAAAATACTAGCATTCTCTTTTTAAAACTTCCTATGTAAAATTTTGAGCTATTCAAGCTCAAAATTTGCAAAAGCAAGCACATGGGCGCATCCATTTTGTGAAATGGATGCCCTCCTGTGCTGGCTTTTGCTTTTGCGGCACTAATGAAGGAAAGGCCAGCCAGCTGTAGTAAACAAAAGCTACCGCTGGGTGGCTTTCCCTTCATTAGTGCTGTACGCGGAGGACGGGGACCGGAGACCAGAGCAGGAAAGCTGCAGCTGAATCTCGGTAAGTGCTATTTATTTTTTTTTAAAAATAAGCACTAGCTGTGTTTTTTTTTCTAAGTTTTACGGGCTGGAAAGAAAAACCGCAGCGTTTTCCAACACAACCGGAGACCCAAAGTGAAAGCCACAGCAGACAGAAACACAACGCGGTTGTGTTTACATGCAGCATAGTGTTTCTGCCTACAGCTGATTTCCCATTTGGGGCTCTCGGGCTCCCCGTGGGGAGCCCAAGAGTCCCAAATGGGAAATGCTAAATGCTGCATTGTTTCTGCCTAAATCTGCTTTCCCATTTGGGGCTCTTGGGCTCCCCTTGGAGCCCGAGAGCCCCAAATGGGAAAGCAGATTCAGGCAGAAACAATGCGGTTGTTTTCCGCAATGCCGTGTTGTTTCTGCCTAAATCTGCTTTCCCATTTGGGGCTCTCGGGCTCCCCGTGGGGAGCCCGAGAGCCCCAAATGGGAAAGCAGATTCAGGCAGAAACACAACGCGGTTGTGTTGGAAAACGCTGCGGTTTTTCTTTCCGAGTTTCTCAGGCTCCTCCGAGCCGGAGGAGCCTGAGAAACTTGGAAAGAAAATCCGCAGCGTTTTCCAACACAATAACGTTGTATTTATGTTTGCGGTCGCTTCAAAAGCGACCGCAAACATAAATACAACGTTTTTAAAGCTGCGGTTTTATTTCTAAGTTTTCCAGGCTCCTCCAGCCTGGAAAACTTAGAAAAAAAACGCAGCTAGTGCTTATTTTTTAAAAAAAAATAAATAGCACTTACGGAGATTCAGCTGCAGCTTTCCTGCTCTGGTCTCCAGTCCCCGTCCTCCGCATATAGCACTAATGAAGGGAAAGCCACCCAGCGGTAGCTTTTGTTTACTACAGCTCGCTGGCTTTTCCTTCATTAGTGCCGCAAAAGCAAAAGCCAGCACAGGAGGGCATCCATTTCACAAAATGGATGCGCCGATGTGCTTGCTTTTGCGAATTTTGAGCTTGAATAGCTCAAAAATTTACATAGGAAGTTTTAAAAAAGAGAATGCTAGTATTTTTTTTATGTTGCCTATCTATTTTTTAAATAAAAATGTTTACTAGCCCATGCCTTTAAAGTAGCTTAGAGACTAAAACCCTGATTCATGGAATTATTTGCGTATAAAACGCACAGTTGGGCGCCATTCTTCCCGAAAATCCCCATACCTCAAACAGGGATTTTCGGGCAGAAAGGCGTGCAAATGTGCATTTTACGTGCAAATAATTCCATGAATCAGGCTGCATATCCCTGCCACTTGCCTCAAAGCCCGCCGACCTGAATCTCGCAGCCTATCCCCAAATAATCCCAAAGCCTAAAAAGATAGCAAAGGTGGAGACAAGGTTTATTTCCATACAGCTGGTCAGAAATGGGCAGATAAACTGGCACAGTATCCCCATACCAGAAATGTGGCTACTCAGTTCAGAAACCTATGGGCTTTTTTAGGGCTTTACTAAATGAGCCTTATACAGTAAACTCAGCATATGTTTAGTCTGTTACATTAGCAACAGACTTCCTAACAGTATATCCTCTAGCCATGGAGGGCATGGTTTAACAGCACTATTATTCGAGCCCCACCACAATTGCACACAGCCTTCCTACCTGAAAGTGGTCAACACCTTTACCATATCTTTCCATCCTACGTAATAAAGCCTGATCCAGCACCTAGTACCATGTAACTCTCATTCCAGTTATCAGGCAGTGTAACCCGCCTTGAGCAATGATGTTGAGCTGGGAATCTGGGTTTACCAGAGCACTGGACTACGTCCGATAGACCATATGCACAGCCTCATGGGCTTCCATGAGCGTGCCGACCAATCTGCTCCCTCTCGGCACCGCGTTTACCAATATGGCTGTGATTGCTGCATCATCTGATATCATATCTGCTGCTTTGCTCCGTTAACGGCTCATGAGGAAATAAAGTGCCTTCGGCGTCTGCAATGGGAACTATGTACTGTAACTCTGACAACACTAAAAATGCATAGTAGGCTTCAAAATATGGGGTTCTCACCGCCATGATCACAACTTAATCTAAGAGTATCCAAACCCACTCTGGGTGTCTTGTTGTTCTATAAAAGCTATAAAATAGAATTCAGATGCAACCTACTAAGTAGTACAGGCAGTGGGGCACCATGACAGAAACACAACACTCTTGGAAGCATTATCATCTGTGTTAGTGAAATTCTGACCATCAATGACATCAGGAATGAATGCCCAAAAAGCACTGATTTCTCCAGTTTGACCACCATCTTAACATTACTGCTGTACAATTCAACCCAGTCCATAGTAAAGTATATATACAGAAAACAAAAAAAGCTGCTGTGGTGATTGGAAGAGGCAGAAATCCTAATGGGGGCTTGAATAGCTCCAGAAATAGGGTAGCATAAATACTTTTCTCAATGTATCTGTAGGGCTAGAGCCCAAATTCTTTGACATGTGCCAGCATATCCAGGGAGGCGGGTGCCAGCTCACGCATGAACAGAAAATCCTCTGCATATTTTTATTTACTTTATTTAGGTGTTTTGTTCTGAGCTGAAACATGCATAAGTAAGCATGTTTGATAACTCTTACAGAGGGGGATTAAAAGAAGAAGGCCAAAAGGTAGGAGACGGGCAGTTGAGGAGGGAAGTTCCAAGATATGGGAATGCCCCTGTGGGATGCACAGTGCCACGTAAATGCAGTGTGGAAGGGAAAAAGAGAGGGACAGGAAATGAAAGGCCAGACACCCCATATTCAGTGCAGCACAGGGGCTGACATCCTGTGGGACAGAGCTGCTGAGAGGCAGTAATTTCAAGGAGGTGTAGGAGTAACTCATTAACATGAGTCTCCAAGACTACCCTTGGCACTTGGAGAAAGACCTACAATGCCAGGCAGCATATACTTGCTAGAAATTGAGGTCTTGGTGAGTTCTGGTGGAACCCTGCTGATTAATAGGGCATATCCTTCCACAACTGAAGGGTACTTATTATTAGGATATTTATTGAGACCGAACTGAGCTTCGGGAAGCAACAGAGCGCTTTACAATCACTGGGGGGAGAATATAGGGTCTTCATGTCATTGTCAAAGTGAAGGAGGTGTTTCTGCAGTCTGACTTTAGAGGGTAGGATATTTAAAAGAGATATAACATGTCTGTCCAGCAATGCAAATCCATAGAACCTCTTCCTCATCAAACAGGCTTGTATCTCATACCATGTTTGTTTTAAATCTGCATAGTGGGTCTTGTAGGATTATGTAGGGAGACCTAGCAGGGATATTAGGCAGATGTATAGCATAGTATAGCATAGTGCAGGGTGTTAACTTTAACATGAGTAACTGCTAACAATATTAACTACTTTTTAATACTACTGACATTAGTCATTTGATTGGGGCCAGAGTGGGTTTTCTTAAGATATAGGCCTTGTAGCAGGCTTCAGATGCACAGCTGCTTGAAAGGATGGTCATGAGGCAAGGTAAGTGAAATCAAGAAGCCCTTTATTAACAACGAGCACGCCCGAAACGCACTCTCCACCAGCTTTCTCAACGGCCCCCTGATTGCCACCCAACGCCCGGTTCAAACCATCACAAGAGCCACGCGCAACAATCACGGTACCACGAGTCACAGATAACATTCCAGTGAAGACATTGGGCCTCAATACGAGTATGGAGGTAGCCATGGTGCTATTATCAAAACCGGGCTCCATTACCGGGTTCCTTCAATGGGGAATTACCGGGTCATTCCAACATTGGAAGACCCGGTCATTCCTCCTTGAAGGAACCATTCCCATTCCCATTCGAGCCCCCATTGGGCTCAATGGGAATGGGGAGGGCGGTAATAACGGGCACATTACAGATGGCCCATTATTAGCTCCCTCTTCCCCTCACGGGACCCGGAAAGGACGTCTGGTTTTACCAGATGTCTGTTCTGGGTCCCGCAAAGGGAACCTCGTAATCAGCGCTCCCGTAATGAAGGGTGCCGGTCCCGTACCGGCACCCTTCATTACTCGACCCCAAGGGTCATAATGAGGCCCATTCTCTACATATCTCCCTCCCCACAGAAACAAAAATAACTGATCAAAAGATTAACATGAATTAACAGAACTTAGAAGCCTTATTACCATAACGTAAAACAAATTATAAACATTTACAAAAGAGAAACCATGAAACATAAGAATAAACATTAGATAAACTGGATGTTTTAATGTAGTAACCTAAAACAAAATATAACTTACACAAATTGTTTCTTAATATACATAATCACCTAACCATGCTGGTTTTGACCTGACCCTTTGAGCACCCACAACCACCACACCCTTATCTTCTCTTGTAAGATGCCCATCCGACAATAAGGCTCCTTCAGTCAATCTCCCACTCCTCTCAAGGCCAATTCCACTCATACTACTACCTTGTGAGACCTTTTCCTCCACATCAACCGCTCTTGCAATTCTTCCTTTGGACCATACTTCCCCTACTTCCAAAATAATTACACTCTTCCTCACCACACTTATCTTCTTCGGACCAAGAAACCTACTCTGTACACACTTATTTATAGACCTAGGATTCTTGATATAGACCAAATCTCCAACCTTCCAATCTCGATCCTTCACTCTTTCTCTTCTGTCAAACTGCTCTTTATTTATTTCTTGTGCTAAGGCGATAGATCTCATTATTTGATCTCTGTCTACTTGAACAATCTTCACCATACCTAGCCACCCTGGGCAAAGTTTTGTCCCCGGTTCTCTCCCTTTGATGGAGACAAAAGGAGAAACACCCGTGATAGAGTGTGGCGTAGTCACATAATTCCATGTTAACAGGTTTAACACTTCCCTCCATGGTTGTCTCAATCGCATTGACATTTGTAACCCCCCTTTCAAAAACCTGTTAATTCTCTCCACAAGGCCGTTAGTTCTAGGGTGATATAAAGCAGTTCTAGTGTGTTTTATACCATAACTCTTTAAGAATTTCCTCATTGCTTCATATACAAATTGTACCCCATTATCTGACACCAATTCAGTAGGTGCCCCCTCTTTAAGAAAAACTCCTTCAAGAAATAAAATAAAATCTCTGGCTGTGACTTCCCTAACAACCTCCCATTCTATCCATTTAGAATGATAATCCACTAAAACAAACACAAATCTCAAACCCTCACCTAAACCTGCAATGGGACCCATACTATCTACTGCCAATTTCGTCCATGACTGATCTGGAATAGTGTTGGGAATCATTGGAGTTTCTCTAATGACTTTGCTTTTTTCACTTATCTGACATGCCATACACTCTTTAACATGTCTCTCTGCCATTTTATCAATACCTGGCCACCAATAACTTTGTCTTAATTTTCTCTTGATGGCCCCCTCTCCTGGATGCCCCTGATGTGCCAGTTCGACTAGGATGGCCCTAAGTGTTTCCGGAGGGACTACAGAACATCCCCTTCTTAACTTATCTTCACACATATTCAACTCCTCTTTGATTTCCCACCACACATCAAATTTCCTATCCAGCACCTTCTTATCTGACCATCCCCGTATTGTCCACTCCTTGATCAATTTAAGGTCTGCATCTAAATGTTCTTCCTGTAACCACCTTTCTTGTCCTACAGCACACTCCACCTGTGCCACTACTGACTCATCCTCTTCAACATTCTTGGACTCTTCTTCTTTTCCTACTGGTAATCTAGACAAGCAATCAGCTACTACATTTTTTTTCCAGCAAGGTAACTTGTGTCAAAGTTATAAATCTGCAGACCTAACCCCCACCTACTTATTCTGGGAGACCCCAGGGCCCACCTCCCACTTTCAAACAATTGCACCATTGGTTTATGTTCAGACCTAACTATGAACCTCCTTCCCCACCAATAAAATGTACAATGATTGATCGCCCAAAACATTGGTAAGGTCTCACGTTCAATAACTGAGTAATTACACTCTGACTCCCTTAGTACCCTTGAAGCAAACACTATAATTCTTTCTGTGTTCTCCTCATCATATTGTACCAAAGTTGCACCCAAACCTAAGTTACTGGCATCCACAACTAGTACAGTCTTGTCTTTGGGATTACACTTCCCAATCAAAGGTGCTTTGCTCACTGCCTCCTTAATCTTGTCAAAAGCCTCTGCACACTATGGAGTCCACACAAACTTGGAACCTTTTTTCAGCAGTAGTCTTAGAGGTGTGGATATTATTGCAAAATCTTTCACAAATGTGTGATAGTATTCTGCCAACCCTAAAAAGGATCTCATCTGGTCCTTATCAATAGGTATTGGTGCACCCTTTACAGCCTCCACCAAACATCTTTTAGGTTTCACACCTTCCTTGCTAATCATGTGCCCCAAATACTCTCCACACCTATTTTGCATTTATTCCTACGCACTATCAAACCCACCTCATTCAATCTGCTAAAAACCTGCTCCAGAATTCTGTCATGTTCACTCCCTCGAGTCAGCATAGATCAACATATCATCTTGGAACACCACAAAATTCTTTAACCCATCTGTTATGGGTTCCATCACCCTTTGGAACACTGGAACACTGCTGCTGCCGAGACTAGGCCAAACGGCACCCTACACTACTTGAAAGTTCCAAATGTGGTGACAAATGCGGTTAGATGTTGACACTCTTCCTTCAATGGACCTGGTGATACGCTTGAGAGAGATCTATTACCAAGAATATCTTGGAATTGTACAAAGTCGACAGCTTGTCTCCGATAATGGGCAGCGCATGTCTGTCTATTAACATGTTCCTGTTTAGGTCTCTCAGATCTACACAAAGTCTTATCTCCCCATTGGACTTCGCAACCATCACCACTGGAGACAACCACTCTGAACTCTCAATTCTCTCTATGATTCCCTTCTATAAGAGTGTTTCAATTTCCAATTTCACCTTGTCGCTGAGATTATGAGGCACCGGTCTCACCTTGTGTACCTTTGGGATGGCTCCAGCTTTTAGACTTATCTCATGTTCAAATCCATTTAGTTTTCCTAATTCTTCTTTGAACACCATTGGGAATCCTTGTTCACATTTGTCTTTTACCTACACAACTTTAACCGGATCTTCAGCGTTCGCCTGTATTCTGATTCCTAGCTTACGTTGTTCGCCCCATCCTAATAGGGATGAACCCTCTTGTGTAACATATACATCTGACTCACAACTCCTGCCTTTATATTTTATTGATGCATGAAACTTCCCAAGATCTTGAATCTTCACATTACCATAGTCATATGGTTCTATTTTATGCTCCTTTTTATTGTTCCACAATACCTTGTACATATCCTTCAAAAGTCCTGTTCAACATTAAGTAATAAGGGGAACTGTCTACCTTCATTGTGACAACTCTCCCGTTGATGATCAAAAACACATCTATAGGGGCGTTTCCCCTCTGTGAGAGTTCTGATACCTCCAATACATGTTTTCCTTGAGTAACGGGCGGTGCTGTAAAACCTTCCTCTTGCTCTGGCACTCTTCCACCGGACTCCAAGTTCTGCAAATGTCCCGATTCGCGGCAAACTCTTGCGAAGTATCCCCTTTTTTTACACTTCAAACATGAGACATTTCTTGCAGGACAAAATATGCTAGTTCATATGTGACGATTTCTACCACACTTGTAGCATTTAATTTCTTTGTTCATACTCAGTCTCTTTATTCCCTTTATCGCAGCCACTTCACCTTCTTGTTTATCACTCTTCATGGATGTCATATATTTGTGTGTTTGCTCCATGCTTCTCGCTATTTCTACTGCGAGCGGGACATCCTTGGACAACAGTCTTTCCTGAATGTTTGCATTATTTGCATTATTTGTACAACGGACCAACTGGTCACGAATCAGTGAGTTATATTCTCCACCCGCTCTTGATGTTCCTGTGACCTTTGGAAAAATGTGTGCCTCTCAAATGTGGTGTTCTTTTTGGCTTCAAAATGAATTTCCAACTTTTTCTCTGCCACACTATATTGGTCCATGTCTCCTTGACCTTCTAGAGGGGGCTCTGGCAAGCCGTCATAGACACTGCGCCCTCTGTGCCCAAATTATGAAGTAAAATTGCTTCCTTTCTTGCTGGGGCAAACATTTCCCCTCCTATGGTGATTAAATATGTAACAAATAACTTTTTCCACCTATCCCACCTAATAGTTGGTGTCCCGGGTTCTGGTAGGAAAGGTGGAGGTGGAGACATACTTGCTGCAGCCATTTTTTACTTAACCTTGCCTTCAATGTATCACCACTTTCTATATTACCACTTGTGCAGAGTTGACATTATCACTCCAATATGAGGATTCCACCTCTTACTTGGTTCCAGAACCACTCTAATTTTGTATGCTTATGTCCAAAGTTCACTGATCTGGTTCACAGATCGCTTTAGTGCCTGTATAATCCGTTTTATGATCCTTACATTGACTTGCTCTTCAAACAGGTTTGCAGGCACTCTCACTGATCCCGTTTGGGCATGTTTATGTAATGTTCAGGGTTGATTGGGCTTGTTTTCTGAATATTTACTGCCCAAACCCATAGGAAGGCAACTGAGTGCCGCTAATATGCGCTGAGCCTGCTCATTGGCCGTTTGGCCGCTTCACCCGCCGCCCACCCTTTCTGCTCACCTCAGCGGATGGCTGAATCCTCTTTGCTTCCCTGCTTCCCGTATCAGGTTTGAGGCGGGGTGGGGCTGGGCGAGCACTGCTGCTGGGCGCCTCCCCCGTGTCGGCGACTTGGATGCAGGATGACTCTCCTGCAGCGAATCCAGGCACATGGAGCGGCAATAGGGAGGCGGTCTCCTTGGGGTGCTGCGAGAGTTGTGCTCCCTCAGTGGCCGCCGCACAACACATAGTGGTTTTCCTGTGATGGCACAGGGCAGCGCAGCCAGAGGAACAGGACCGCCTCCTCCGCAGCGCGCCGCCAGCGGCCTTGGCCTGGAAGCCGCACCTGCTCTGTTCTTCCTCCTGGCGGCGGGCTGGTTAAGTGCAGCCCATCCTCGTCGCCAGTGAAAGGATGGTCATGAGGCAAGGTAAGTGAAATCAAGAAGCCCTTTATTAACAACGTGCCTGCCCGAAACGCACTCTCCTCCAGCTTCCTCAACGGCCCCCTGATTGCCACGTGACACCCTGCTTCAAACCATCACAAGGGCCACACGCAACAATCACGGTACCACGAGCCACAGATAACATTTCAGTGAAGACATTCTCTACACTGCTTTTATATTATGTTTGTCCTGTTTCTTGCATGTGTTCAGTGAGAATGTAACTCTGATGTCTCTCTGCTGCATATTTCTATTCAGATTTGCTAAATGAATATAAAGTGCCTGAGGGCATAATTGTGAAAGCCTGTGTGCTGGTCTATTATTGTGTGGCTTATTCAGTTTACGACATATTGTGTTGAAGCCTGCTGTATCCAGTGCAAACTTCTTGTGTGCCCAGCGTGGTATAAAGCCTGGTAATTCACTTCCTAAGCATCCCGAAATAAAAGTAGTAGCAACAGAGAAGCGGTTATCAATGAATACCCTGCATTTTAGCAAACAAACATTTTGTACAGTGGGCATATAATAAATCAGTACTGTGCGCAAAATCTGGCCCCATCCTAAACTACTTCAGAAACCCCAGTTTATATAACCTGCATGGAGAATTGAGGACTTTGAGTGTCCAGGATGGCTGTTGCACAGTGTTGGGTTTTAGCTGATTTATGCATTCACTATACAGTTTGGCAAGGCGATTGTCCCTGTTTGACGTTTTCCCCTCTACCATTATTTTGCACTGCCTATTTAATTACAGCCTGATTTAGTAGGGTCTCTAGCATGTCACTGCCCCCCAAAGCAACTGCTGGTTTTTCTGCTGCATCTAATAGATCCTGAATTTGGACTGGATCTGCTCTGACATTACTCCCAAAGCTAGAAAATGATGGACCAGGGGTGGTATGCAGAGAATCTCCTGATATCCCCAACAAAACAGCCTTCGTAAGGAAGAGAACAGTAACACAGGATACCATGATGATTTTGGCCCTTTAAGCGCCCTCCAACAGACACCTGGACTCAGAAAGGATACCAAAACCACCCATATCTAGCACCCCTTTGACTCTGGGGTCAAACAAAGCCCACATTCTATAAAGCACCATTCTGGCTAGACTGTCCCTTTAAGAATGGGAGAATCTAAGCAGCACAGAGCACACTGCATGAAAAATCAGTGTCCTGCACTGCTCCATTGATTGTTTTTACATGATGAAGAACCACAGGCGGCGCTGATAGAGTAATAAGTGATTGCTCCGTGAGCAGAGCAGTCACCAGGGAAGAAATTAAATACACCTACCCTGAACAGCACACCACTCCAGTGACTCCCTGCAAACTGTGGCAATAGCATCTATGAAATCCAAAATGATGATGCAGCTCTTTGAAGACTTGGCCTGCCTACCCAACTAATTAGTGAGCACAGCTAAATCCATTGACTATAGTCAATTCCAGTCCCTTAGATATTTGGCACGACAGGTTTATACCCTCACAGAGGATCTGCCATGGGGAATGTGTTACTTGGTTATATCAGCCAGAGTCAAAGTGAGATAATGTGGGTGTTTGGAGAAGGAGCTATTGGCAAGATATTGGAGACAGTTGGAAACAAGAAGAAGCCTCCAAGGAGTGAAGTGCCTGGAGTGGAGAAGTTTGAGTTTTGAGAGTAGAAGGAGTTTTTTGGGGGGTAGAAGTGGGGAAAATACTTTGGAAGCTAGATGGTGAGGCGATTGACAGGGGGAAAAGGAGGAGAGATATTAACTTTAGAAGAAGGTACAAGGGATATTCAAAAGGAGACATACCAACATTAGAAGGAGGTGGAATAGAACATTAAGAAGGAGATGGAAAGAGGAATTAAGGAGCAGTAGTTTTAAAATTGGAAGGAGGTGAAAGGAAGAGTTAGGGACAAGAGGTGTTCAACAGCAGCTTGAGGTGGAAGAAGCAATTGAGGAATAGGTTCGGGAAACTTAAGAATGAGATGAATAAGGATGAGATTGCTGGAAACCAGGCGGTATTCCTAAAGGAAAGTCAGGCAGAAGGTGGTGTACAAGTAGGTGGCAAAAGGAAGCACAAAAGAAGTGGGTAAACATCAGAAGATGGTGAGAGAAAACAAAGGCAGAGATTTGGCATATTGACCAAGGCGACAAAAGGAGTTAAGGGATGTGGGACGCGATCAGCAGAAAACGAAAGAACTGAAACAAGGAAACAGAGAATCTATGAGTGTTTGAGGAGGTTGGTTAGGCTGAAAGCTTGAGCCAAGTTCATGGTGGGCGGAGTTCTGACAGCATAGTTCAGTGGTGGGCCAAGAACAGCACAGAAATATATCCATGAGGGAAGACTCTCAGACTCCAGAAAATCAGAAAACTTTCTTTGAGCCAGTGTCAAGATGTGCCCCATGGGAAACCCGTGTAGCTGAAGTTCTGTCCTTTCGTCGATCCAGGATAGAGGAAAGCCTGGCATCCAATCTGGTCCACTGAAGTGTGATGAAGGAAGTCAATCCCCTGTCTCTGGACTGAAAGATGAACACACAGCCAGAAACTGGGATTCTTCTCCCAACACCACAGGAAAGGACCACCCATGTATTATTGTGGTGCTAGGCAGTGCAGGGCACTGAACGTGGGACGCCCGAGAAAGAGAAAGAATCCTCCCCCAGCAGGGGAGGTAAACAGATAAAAAGAGAATGTAAAGAGTAAATGGAGAAATAAGTCCAGGCAGGCTAGGAAGTAGGCAGCCAAAGAGGCAGATGGCAGGATGTAAGGAGCCAGGCAGCCAATCAAGAAGGCAGTAAAGCAGGCAGGCTGGCAAGATGTTAGGACCCAGGGCGCAAGGCAAGATAGGCAGCACATCAGGCAGACAGACAGGAAAAGCAGAGGGGCAAGGAAGGGTCCAGGTCCCAGGAACGAGCGTCACTTGCAGAAAAGGTTGTGAAGCGAGGAGCTGCAATCAGAGAGCCATTTTATGTCCGTGCACTAGTGTCAAAAGACGTGTTACCATGGTCAATGGACCACGCCATACACATGTACAGAAGGGAGATGCTGGCCCACCGCGCATGCGTGATCCCGCCAACGTGGCGGGCCCCGGAGGTCGGGACCGTGAAACAGGGAATGCTGCCCAAGCCTCAGAGAAGGAGCATGCCGCAATGATCCCTGAGGGCTGTGAATCCAGAAAAACCCTGCGAGCCCGCCAGAAGGTAAGAGCATGGCCCGATGGTAAAGGGAAACGTGACATCCGGTGAGAAAAATGAGACAGGTCAAGGTTCCTTGACTCAACTTAATGCTCCTCAGTAAGCTATCACAGATTTCACAGACTGTGAAGGCAACAACCCATTGCCTATGTAAGTACTTGTTTCCCCGGGACCCAAACAAGGGATATGTCCAAGAGACCAGCAGTGAGAATATAGGGTGCAGGAAACCCTTAACCCGAAGAGACTGGTAGAAAGGAGAAGAGGGTGCAGCAAACCCTACAGCTCAATAGATTGACACAGAGAGAAACGACAGAGTGGAAAACCCTAAAACCCAAGGTAGTGAGAGAGAAAACAAGCATCAGGGAACCCTCAACTCAGCGACCGAGGCAGAGAATGATAAGGGTGCTGGAGTCTGGTAGTGAAGACTGGGAGAAGGAAGAAGGGTGAGAAATCCCTAACACCCAATCTAAAACAACCAAGAAGGCCTTTTAACGAGAACCAAGAAACGAAAAGAACACCCCTCCTTCTAGCCCAAATTTAGGGACAATTTTGGCCATGTTGGGTCCAAAGTCTTGAGTAACCTGTCCTGAACCTTTTTTCGGATTTTGTCATTTTGCCATCCTGTGCTAAATCCCACAATACAAATGTAACTTATCTGAGATTGTCTTGGTCCGATTTCTGATCCGCCCCATTCATGACAGGTCATGTAAGACTCTTTTACGGTTCATGCTATATAAACGAGGCAGGAAATGTACTAGCTAATACTATATCAAAATTTCCACAAATAATAGCATTTAACAGAAGGAGAGCCATACTGTAGGTGGATATAGACTACAATGCAACTGTTGGAAAAATAAACGCCATGCAGTCTGGTGTAAACGGGGTGGGGACTTACGTAGTGCTTACAGAGCCTAAGTTGTGTTGCCAGTGCCACGTATGCATGAGGGAGACTCACTGAGAAAAGCAGCTTCTGAGCTGTCCCCTAAATTCAGGTTTGATAGTGTCACTCGGACGCGAGTACACAGCTTTACACTTGGGCCTCATTACGCCACTTTTACCATAATGCAACATTCCAAGTTGCAAAATATTGGAGTTGATTCCTCTGGGGGAATTTACCTCCAAACAATGAGAATAAAATCAGTGGACAAGTTAGGGCTGAAGGAATTCGCTTAAAAAAATAGGTTAATTCCACCTGTTTACAAGTTGCAAAATGGCCAAAATACCATTGACAGGTGTTAATTCCCACCAAAAATGGGTGTAGTTACAACCGTCAATAAGGTGGAGGTTAATTAAATCGGGAGATGAAAATGAACTGAAGTGTGCACACAATAGATCCCAAAGGGTACATAAGGGCTTCATCTTCCCCAAAGGCACATCCAAGCACTATGCAGTCCATAGCAGTTGCAGAATCTCCTGCATTTCATTTACCTGCAGAGGCTTGTGCTGCAGCAGCTTGCAAGGATTTCACAAGGCCAAAGGGGGAGGAGACATCTACTTTGTCAGGGAACTGACAGATGACCTGATTATCGCACATTACCTTCTGAAAAGTAAGACCACATCGGACTGACTGACTGACCCTGCTCCAGGATGACATACAAAGTGGAATTTCCATCAAGTGGATGATGCAGAACTTTTACACTGGCAAGAGGGGAGTCAGAGGCACAAAAACAACTGCATATTCAGGCCGCCCTGATTGACAGGAACGACCTACAAAATTCTGAACTAGCAGCACAGCTGGCTAGAGAACGGTCCGTGTTGACGGAAAAAATTACCTATGAAAAAAGGAAAAGTCTGGCGACGATGAAGGATAGGTTGATTGCTCTAGATCAGGACATGTCCAACGCAGATAGGAGCATTGGGAACCCACCTGCCGTTAATCTAACAGATCCTGGTTTGGGTGGAAGGACTGAAACCCCCTCTGGACCGTTAATGGTCTGTAAATAAACTGGCGCCCTATGTACACCGGCAAACTCAGAACAAAGGAACAAAAAGCTATGTGAGAATGAAGATGGGCTGAGAGGCTTGAAGGAAGCTAAGAAACGAAGCATGCGCGAGAACGCTATTTCTTGACCATCAGATATGGATGACTCGAGTTCTGAAAAAAACCCTTCGGACATCAGTTCCTCTTCACCTTCTATGATGAGCTCACATAATTCCCACCGCTATCGGGATCCCCAGAAAAGGGAGTGGAAACCATCAATTGAAGACCTGAGTTACCTCCAAAGGATGCTGATGGCGACCCTTACTTTCTCCTTATCTCCGTTCACTAAATTATATGAATCAATTCATAGCTCTACGCATGATCAGGCTACTTTAATTGCGATGGTGCAGACAAAACTGATGGGCTTGGAAGGCCTTATTGTCAATGTTGAAGCAAGACTAAATAAGGAAGCAGAAGAATCTCTCCAATGGCAAAATCAACTATGCAACATGGCGAGGAGAGAATCCTAGGACAAGGCGCTTTTAATGGATGTCATCTTGGAAGATTATAAAAGGATGGGGTCACAATGGAAAAGGGAACAAGAAAAGACTTTAGTAAAACCAAGTGAGAACTTCCCGAAACCAAAGCCGAATGCTCTACCTAGCCCTAATGATGACCTGGAAGCTGTGGAAGTGGTGACTACTACGAAAACCGCAACCCAAGGCCCAGCGAAGGAGACAAATATGTTCTCAATATGCGAACCAGTAATTAACCAGAAAGTCCTTGCTGGGATCCTTGGAAAGGGGGAAAATGAAGGAAAACTGTAAAAAATGTAACAACTATGAAGAAGCGAAAATCCAATGGCTCAAGGACCTTTTTAAAGAACTTAGGAACACTGCCGCCCCTGGATATGAGACAAAACACAGGAAAACACTTGCACACCAATGTAAAACAAAAATTCAATGAAAAATGAAATATGAGTTAGTTGAAATAATAACAAAGTTCTGGGTGCAGGGGAGAAAGGCTCAGCCTTGGTATCTTGGCTGGATATATACAGAGAACAAAGAGATCCAAATTATGGAAAACTGTGTACCCTGCACACTTTCTAAAAGGCAAAAGCCTAAAGGATATTTTGTAGTGTTACAAAAAGAATTCTATACCAAATGGCAATTCTTATGATAGATTATTCAAAATGGTCAAACTGGAGATTTCAATGATTAACATATAAAAAAATTCAATGACTCCTTTTCGTAAGAAACAATCTTTTCTTCTTATTTGTTTTTGGTTGGCCCAATGCGTTTTGAGTTTGAAACACTCTTCATCAGGGCAGCAAATTGAACAAGGTTCACGTGTCTGCAAAAGAGGAAATTAATTACAATATTTAGATTTGTATACTGTAACAGACATTATATTAAGTGTTTAAATAGCAAAACTTATCTGCGTATTCCAAGAACATTGTTGCATTATAAAGACATCCTGTCAAAATACCAATAGGATCGTAATGATGCCTAGTCATAGATATAAAAGTATATACATGTTGACCAAAAAAGGTGAATATGCAAATTTGCAAAAGAAATGAGTTGATCACTCTAGTAGTGCATATTAGGAAGAGGATTTTGAATGCTAATGGCACTTTTTTGTTTTAGACGAAGAGCCTAACTCAAGAATATGAGGGTATTTCTAACACGAGTATTCCAATTAAGAGATGTAAAATGCGTCAGTGGAAGAATGCATCTATCCAGTGGACTCAACAATATACCTTTGGTAATTCAATGTCTGCAATATAAAAGAACCACATCAACAAGAGATCGTGTTTGACACTGTTTTTAAAAAAAATAGAAAGCTGAAAGTAACCTTAAAGGGAACTCACCCTTCCTCTTGAGGGATGAAGAAAAAGACAGTGAAAAGAGGGATAAACTCCCAATCAGACTTGAATGTGTGGGAGCATAGTGGAGGATCATGTATCCATCATGCTGCTGGGTTTAGCTGTCTCGGATCTCCAAAGCTAAAGAGAGTGAGTGCATAGGATTTAGGAATAGGTTTTGAATAACAATTACAATACACAGAAGTTCAGACCATCTAGAACTTACTTGAATGTAGGATGCTTCACCAATGGGTTTCTAGGTCAGATATCTCAGGAGATGGGGTCAGCAAGCACAGCTTTCTAACCTCACCTCCGTGTATCTGTTTATATATGCTTATGAGGTCCCATGACATCACTTGCGAATGCGCGAGCAACGTTGGATGTAATTGTAGATCATTATCTACATATCTTTGAATAAAAATTACAATACACAGAAGTTCAGACCATCTAGAACTTATTTGAATGTAGGATGCTTCACCAATGGATTTCTAGGTCAGATATCTCAGGAGATGGGGTTTGGAAGCACAGCTTTCTAACCTCACCTCTGTGTATCTGTTTATATATGCTTATGAGGTCCCATGACGTCACTCGCGCATGCGCAAGCGACGTCGGATGTAATTGTAGATCATTATCAAGCAGGGTTGGACTTGGGCATAAAATTCTCTCTGGCACAAACAAAAAAGTGGGCCACAGTTGCAAATGGTAATTCATTCCTTTTGTGATGCTGTTTGAATAATACCTAAGGGGGAGGTTTTTGATCAATTGTGATGCAAATTGAACATTTAAAAAAATATTTATTCAGCAACACTATTAGCCGCATAGTGAAGTAACTCATCAAACTGGCCCACAAAAAAGTGCCCCACTTTGACCCAAAAAACTGGCCCACACAAAAAATGTGCATTTTTGGTTCGGCCATGGGCCTATTGCCCTATAAGCCAGTCCCAGCCTGCCATCAAGAGAGGCCTAGAGATACTCTGAAAGAGGGAGCGAAAAAGAAAAACAAATCTATGGATCTAAGTGGTGAGAAAATGATAGCAAATAGAAAGGATTCCACTGAGGAGGGCGAAACTCTAATGAGAAAGCAGCAGCCTTTTGCCCAAACGGATCTAGTCCCTCTAAAATGTACCATTGAGAATCAAAATTATAGTCAGAGGAGCAGCCCCAACACTCATCCTGGAAACCATCAAGAAGCAGAGATTATTAATTGGGACTGGCTAGCTGATGCACTGGATTATTACAACAGAAATAGATTAGACAATCCATTGATGAATATAAACTTAATAGGATCGTGCCACACAAGAGGATTTCAAATGCTATTTGCCAAAAATGTGATTATGTTGGGCCAATATGATATCTTATGTTTCCAGAAATGTGTTTTAGGATGACACCTTCTTGTGAAGGATATGAATCAACCTTAAACCCAGCCCTCAAAGGCATCCTAGGATGGCCTTATTCTGGACTCCTAACATTGATAAAGGTGGATGCAGGAAAAACAGTAATCAGCCATGAAAATTTGACCCCATACATGCAAATCCTAAAGCTAAGCAGAGGAACCCAGCCAGAGATAACTAAATACCTCTTAGTTAATGTATATTGGTGAGTCAATATGGGTCGAAAGGAGAAATTTGTGAAATAAATAATGAACAAGGTTGATGAAGCAATAATCGAGGGGGAATATCCCTGCATTATTATATGTGGGGATTTGAATATTCGTCTGCTGAATGGTGAAGAGTGGCCTTTAAATGAGGCGCAAATAAATGATATAGCCCGAAGCTGGGTGTCAGAATCAACAGCTAGAGACCTGTTTATGTTAAATGCCCAAACAGAAGGGGATAAACCGGGGGCATGCACATGGGAAAGGGGTCTGCAGAGATCATGTTGGGATTACTGTTTTGTTTCAAGAAACACGATAGCAATGGTGGAAATATTTGAAATCGTGCAGCAATTTCACAGTGATCATGATCTATTGGCCATCTCTGTATGTGATATTAGTCCGATTCATCCTCTGGAGACTGCCGCTGGTCGAGGTTACCTGAGGAAAAAATAGGCTCAGGATAAAATGTCATGAGGTTAAGAACATTGCTCAGCTATATGAACATGCTATAGGGAAAAATCAGATGAAGGTGGATTACCTATGGATTCTTAAAGACTATAGTGAAACTAATAACAAAAGTGGAAATCCAATGGTGCGTCCAAAACACGCTTATGACTACATGCTAGTGATGGCTAGAAGAGAATTGCCAGCTGCTGTAAGGAGACTACGAAGGGAAAAAGGCCCGGATAGAATTGACAAGATTCATGCCCGAAAACAAAAATACTGTAATTGGCTACGAGCATCAAGGGCTCTAAGAATGCGAAAGGATTCAGAAATATTTTTGAAATCTGTTTTCCAAAAAAACACACGAGATCTATGGAACCTCATAAATAATGGAGGATCGTTTAGATTGACCCATATGATGGGTCAAGTAACTGAAGATAGATGGGTGTCCCACTATTCAACTTTGTTTTCTAAACCTCATGATATAAATCATGATGGGGATGTAAGGGGCATCAGGAGCTGGAACTTTAAATTTGAGGAGGAAGATGCAAGATTAATGATAAGCAGACTCAGCTCTTCGGGAACTGCAGGTCCAGACGGCTGTCTAATCAGATCCTTAAGGAGAACATATAGGAATGGGGCGGATTGGTAGTATCTATCTTTAGACAGATAATGCTGAGCAGACACAATCTTTAAGAAGGGTGATCGAGACAAACCAAAAAACTATCGCCTGATCGCCCTCTGAGACTCCTTGGGAAAGCTGTTTGCATCACCTTTGCTGTTGGATCTTAGCACATGGGCAACAGATACTGGTAGACTGGACCCTCGACAAACTGGTTTTGTCAAGGGAGTTTGGACCTCGCTGAATCTATTTCTTATCAACATTCTGATGCAGAGGATGTTGGAGTCCAAATGTTGTGTATATATGTCACAGAATTCCCCCTTTCGCACCTGGGAGCGATCCTTGTATGTGTCTTCTTACGCACGGACCTGGTCTTGTTCAAGCCCGCGCGAGCCTCTTCTGGCTCCAGCGTGCGTTCAGAGCTCCAGGATTCAGACACTCCGGGATCCAGGAACGAAGAGGGTAAGCACACAGCACACAAGTCCGGGAAACAAGGAGGAAGGAGGAGGGTAATTAGGAGGTCCAGGAACAAGGACAACAGTGTAGCGAACTACAGAGCACACGTCTAGTCGCTGCTTGCAGTAGCATTGAGACGCGCGGGGCGCGGCCTATTTTTAAATATGCTACATCTGACGTAAGGACAAGGAAGATGTTGCACGTTAGACGGCCATGTTGGGAGTATCAAGGAGTGCAAGCCCCGTTGTGACAAGGACCATGAGGTCCAAAAGGGGCGTGTTCTGCGGATCATGACAGCATGCCCTCTCTCCGAAGACTCATTCCACCAGGTTTGACCGAGTCTATGAGATGGTATCTTCTGAGCAATCGAGGGGTATTCAGGTTAGAAGCTGGTTCCTAGGTTCTTTTACTTGGAGGATATCCTTTCCATTCAACCAGGTATTAAAGCTGACCCCGTTTATACCTGGAATCGAATATTCGGGACACTTCATATTCCACTTGGTCGTCCACCACCACCGGAGGGGGTCTGCAAGATTTCCGGGAAGATCGGATGTAGGGTTTTAGTAAAGAAGTGTGAAAAACTGGGTGAATCTTCTTCCAGGAGTCGGGTAGCTTGAGTCGGTATGAGACAGGATTTATGATTTCCTTGACGGGAAATGGACCATAGTACCGGGGGGCCAGTTTGTTTGGCTGTAAGTGTTGGGGTAGTAGCTTCGAGGACAACCAGACTTGATCACCAACTGCATATGAAGGCCTTTGTCTGCTTTTAGAATCAGCATTTTGTTTAGTTCGTATTCTGGCCTTCTCTAAGTGTTCCTTGGCTTCCTTGTGATGAGTGTTTCCATCCAGGAGTCAACGGTAGGAACAGGTGTGGGATGAGGAAGAACAGAGGGTAACACTGATGGATGGAATCCTTGACTGCAATAAAAGGGGCTGGTGTTGATTACCGAATGATCGGAATTGTTGTACGCAAACTCAGCCACGGGTATTAGGAGCGACCAGTCGTCCTGAACCTTAGTGGCGAAACAGCGAAGGTATTGTTCCAGGGTCTGGTTTACATGTTCCCTAGCTCCATTGGTTTGTGGATGATAACCTGATGAGAGCGCGTTGGATTCCCAGAATGCGACAGAGATGTTTCCAGAATTGGGAGACGTATTGAGGTCCTCGGTCTGATTTGATCTTGGAAGGAAGTCCATGTAGGCGGAAAATGTGTTCCAGGAAGATTCCAGCTAGCTCTGATGAGGACGGTAGTTTATGCAGGGGTGTAAAGTGAGCCATATGAGTGAACAAGTCAATGGTAACCATGATAGTCGTGTATCCCCTGGAAGGTGGCAATTCCACAATGAAGTCTGTAGCGATGAATTCCCATAGTCTTGTTGGTAGAGTAGGTTGTAGTAGGAGAACTGCTGGTCTCTTGTTATCGTGTTTGTTCTGACTACAAATAGAACAGGCTTGGATGTACAGTTGTATGTTTGTCTTCATTCTAGGCCACCAAAATTGTCTTTGTATAAAACAGAGGTTGATTATCGTTTGTTGTAATTTCTGAGTGGGGATGACTAGAGCATTATCCTTGAACAAGTATCCATCCTTGATTCTTAGATTCCATTGATTCTTCCTTGAAATATCCTTCCAGAGTTCAGAGCATTAGGTTTGTATCCAAATTACTTCGAGGAGACTGACTGCGTGGGCTACAAAAATCGTGTGGGGAAACATCTTGGGATAGGTCCGGTCTTCAATTGTTTCGTAGTCAGGACGTTGGGATAAGGCATCAGCAATTATGTTCTGTGATCCGGGGACATGATGGATGTGGAACTGTTACTGGGCAAAGAAGAAGGCCCAAGGGGCCTGACGACTGTTCCTACACTCCAAGGATTGTAGAGCTTGAAGATTCTGATGGTCCATGCGGACCTGGACTGGATGTCTCGCTCCCAGAATAAGGTGTCGCCATTCGGTGAAGGCTTGACGGATGGCTAACAGTTCCTTTTCCAGGACAGAGTAATGTGTCTCACTGGGAGTCAGAGTTCTTGAAAGATAAGCAATGGGGTGTTCCATCTTGTCCTCGAACTCTTGCTTCAGCACTGCTCCTATGGCGTAGTTCGAGGCATCCGTCTCCACTATGAATGGTCGATTTATGTCGGGTTGTGCTAGGATGGGGGCTTGAGTAAACTCTGTCTATAAACGTTGGAATGCCTTGTCTTGAGGTGTAGACCAGAGAAAGGGAGTGTCTTTCTTCAAGAGTGCAATGATCGGCTGAACAATCTCAGAAAAGGTGGGTATGAACTTCTGGTAGAAATTGGCTAGCCCCAGGAAGGATTGAACTTGTTTGACAGAAGTGGGAGCCGGCCAGGATAATATGGCTTTTACCTTTGACTGATCCATACCAATTCCTTCTGGACTAAAGACAAATCCTAGGTAATGAACAGAGGTCACATTAAACAGGCATTTCTCGGGTTTGGCTAGGAGTCTATGTTCACGTAGCCGTTGTAAGACAGCTTTAACATGTTCTTCATGCCTTAGAAGGTCCTTGGAATAGATCAGGATATCGTCCAGGTAGACGATGACGAAGATGAACAGCATATTGGAGAACACCCTATCCATGAAACGTTGAAAGAGGGCAGGGCCATTAGCAAGTCCAAAGGGAGTTACCAGATATTCGAAGTGTCCAAATGGCGTTCAAAAGGCTGTTTTCCATTTGTCTCCTTCCCTGATACAGATCAGATGATATGCACCCCTGAGATCCAGTTTTGTGAAGATTACAGCTCCTCTCACCGCTTCCAGGATATCCGAGATCAAGGGTAAAGGGTAGCAGTCCTTGAGGGTGCATTGATTTAATCCTCGATAATCGAGGCAAGGTCTAAGTTCCTTGGTGTCCTTCTTGGGAATAAAAAACAGTGAGGCTCCAGCTGGGGATTTCGATGGTCTTATGGTGCCATTGTCAAGGTTGGTATCCAAGTATTCTCGTAGGGCTCTCTTTTCAGGTTCGGGTAGGATGAACATCCTCCCAAAGGGAATCACTGCTGAGGGTTCTGTGTCTATGGCGCAGTCTTCATGTCTGTGAGGGGGTAGAGCCTGGACTATGGTAGTTGAGAACACATCAGCATAACTCCAATAGGCCTTTGGAACCGATAGGATATTTGAAACCATGAGTGGAACTTGCTGATCTATTGATGGTTCTTTGGAAAGTGTCACAGCTGATTCCAGGAATAGACAGTGAGACATACAAAACTCAGATCCAAGAAATAAGGATCCTGCTGCCCAGTTGATATAAGGATTATGCTTCTGTAACCAGGGCATACCCAAGACCATGGGATAATGAGCAGACTTAATGATGTCAAATCTGATCAGCTCTTGGTGATGGTTTATTGAAAGTTGGATCTCTTTAGTCTGCAGGTTTATAGGCCCTGAAGTGAGGGGTCTTCCATCGATCGCTTCCACCGGTTGCATGGTACTTCGTGTCTCGTATGGAATGTGGTGACACGTAAACCAATCTTGATCAATGAATACTCCCATAGCTCCGCAGTCAACAAAGGCCAAAATGGAGTAGGTCTTATTCTTGGATGGCGATAGAAGGGCCTGAACAATCACTAGGCTGTTTTGTCCAGGAGAGTTCAAGGATGGAATAGACGTGGAGCAAACATCTCTCTCCCGAAGCCTTGCTCCATCTAGGATCGGGAGCTAGCATTTCCCGAACACCGAGGAGGGGCTAGAGGGCATTCTCTAACCAGGTGTTTATCCGAGGCACAGTACATGCATAGCCCCGGATTAATCCCTCTCATCCTTTCTTGCAGGGATATGGGTCCACGGAAGGCTCCTATCTGCATAGGTTCTGGTTCAGCAGCTGTCCCTGGATTTGTGTCAGTTTTGGAGGTGAGGTAATCTCGAAGGATGCCTTCGGGGGTGTTACTTTGGATTCCATTTTTTCTGCCTTTCTTTCCTCGATACGAAAATATATTTGCATGTCAAGGTCCAAAAGGGCCTGGAACGAGCTTGGGCGAGCCACTCTGGCCAACTCATCTTTGATCTCCTCATTCAGTCCCCTTCTGAAAAGTGTAAAACTTGCTTCAGGAGACCAGTCAGCTTCCTTGGTCAATTGCTTAAATCGGGTTACATACGTAAGCATATTCTGGGATCCTCGATGAAAGTCTAGCAGGCGCTCCTGAGCACTATAGACCTGCTCAGGGCAGTCAAACATGTTTTTAAGGGCTTGTATGGAACCGTCGTAGTCATCCAGGAGGGCATCAACAGAATTGACTAAGGGCATAGCCCAAGTTAGAGCATTTCCGGAAAGGTGTGAAATTATGAAGCCAAACTTATCCCTAGGGGTTGAAAAGTAGTAGGGCTTAAAAGTAAAGTGAACCAAACAAGAATCAAGGAATCCACAAAGGGTTTTTGCCGACCCATCGTATTTGTCAACAATGCCACCCAGCAATATGCTTTCCTTTGTGGCAGAATCACGGGATAGAACTAATTGTTTGAGAGCAGCGTTTTCCGCCTTTAAATTTTGTACCTCGGTCGTTAGTTCTTGCATGCCACGCATGAGATCCTGAACAGCCGCTTCCATGTCCGCTTCGACTTCGGTCATTTGGCGTCTCAAACTGTCACGGAATTCCCCCTTTCTCACCTGGGAGCAATCCTTGTAGGATTTCTTGGGCGGTGTCTTCTTACTCACGGACCTGGTCTTGTATAAACCCGCGCGAGCCTCTTCTGGCTCCAGCGTGCATTCAGAGCTCCAGGATTCAGACACTCCAGGATCCAGGAACGAAGAGGGTAAGCACACGAGTCCGGGAAACAAGGAGGAAGGAAGAGGGTAATGGTAATGGAATTGGGAGGTCCAGGAACAAAGACAACAGTGTAGCGAACTACGGAGCACACGTCTACTCGCTGCTTGCAGTAGCATTGAGACGCGTGGGCCCGCGGGGGTGCGGCCAATTTGTAAATACGCTACATCTGACGTAAGGACAAGGAAGATGTTGCACGTTAGACGGCCATGTTGGGAGTATCAAGGAGTGCAAGCCCCGTTGTGACAAGGACCATGAGGTCCAAAAGGGGCGTGTTCTGCGGATCATGACAATATATAGCTTTCATGGACCTCGAACAGGCCTTTGATGGGGTAAATAGAGAGTGTCTATGGTCCAAGCTGAAGGATTGGAATTGCCTGAGAGACCTGTTGGAGGCCATGCAAGCTCTTTAGACAAAAACCTGCATTCAGATCAGACCAACTCTCGAGGAAAATGTACACATATTGTGGTTTGAAGCAGGGCCTGGCACCCCTGTTGTTTAGTCTATATATGTCAGATCCTGGTGACTTCCAGAAACTGGTACGAGCAGTTCCACCTAGGTTAAATGCGATTGAGATACCGTGGATATTGTACGCTGACGACTTGGTTTTTATAGACCAAACGCCTGTTGGCCTACAAAGGAGAATTAAGGCCTTTAATAAATACTTGAAAGTTAATGATATGAAGATCAATGTGAAGAAATCGAAGGTCTTAGCCTTGTCATCTGCAAGCAGATAACAAAAATCTGATGTTTGTGTGGAAAGTCAAAGACCTTGAACTGGAGATAGTGGATATCATGACTTGCCTTGGTGTTGTAATTAATAAGAACATAGATGAGAAGGGCCATGACATGTCACTGAGGGAGAAAGTAAAAAAAAAACCTGTCAATACAGGGAGCGGTACTACATAGAAAGTACGGTAACTATTCCCTGATCACCTCATTACATTCTACAACCAGAAAGTTGTCCAGATTTTGACCTATGGTGCGGAAGCAATGTTGAATCTTTCATAGAAAATCTGGGTACTATTGGAGGGCTTCTTTTGGCAAAACATCTTGAGACTACCTCACTCCCTTTCGATGACCACGATACGATATGAGCTGCGGTTACAATCGTTAACCTCTGTAGTATTATCGAATACCTTAGCACTATATATAAAATGTAGGCTGGTGAGCCCAATGGTCCTGTTTGAAATTTTAAAATGGCAAGAATATGGTTAGGATAAGTGTTTGACGCAATGGGAACTAAAAGGTAGAGGCTATCCTGAGAGAGTTGAATATTGAGGTTGAGGAATTGATCACCAATCCAACAAGAGTGAAAAAAAGCTCCATGTGCTAGATTGGATAGTAATCATAGAGGGCAGAGGAACTGACAAAATGAGACCAATTCTGAGTGGGGAGCGGAAGTTTGAATCAACTGCCATTCTACCTACAAATATTTCCGTCGCCACATCATATAGAGATCTGCTGCTTAGTTGTAGCATAAATATTCTGGACACTAGAGAAATCCAATTGGCAAGGAAAACAATTGACCCAGCAAACTCACATTGTAGATATTGTGGGGTGAGGGAGAGGGTAGAAACACTACCCCACTTAATAACAATGTAAATCACTGGTAGAAGTTCAATCAAGGTTTCTGGAGGGACATACTGGGCAAATTTCAACTTTGTCAGCTGAACAATGGTGGGAATGGGTCCTTTTGGGAGAAAGACATAGCCTTGTATTAGCGGCAATGAAGTTAGTGGAATTCATGCTAAATCCCAAAGATCAAGTTAGTGAGATAAGGTGAAGTATCATCCGAGGAAAGGAGTATGTAACCGATCTACTGTATAAGGGAACAAATGTCTATATTTGCAAGTAAAATTAACTAATGTTTATGAAGAATTAATGTTTAGGAGGTTAAAGTGGAATGGAAACACCTCTGTGCGTAGTTGAAGTTGATGATAATGTAAAAGGTTTTTACTTGGTGAAACCAATAAACATTTAAATTAAAAAAAAAATGTCAATTGTGATGTTGACAGGGGGATCATTGTGCTTGACACTAATGAAATTGGGAAGCAGCTCAAAGTGTCTCATGACTGGAAAGGTGTACACATGACAATTGTGGCATGTGTGTCTGGCCTCTTGGGCCAGGTGACATGGACATAGCTTGGTTGGGATGATTTGTCTTTGTTGCTGCTGAGTGGTTTTGCGGACATTTCACTTCTGTTGTGCTCACAGTTTACCTGATTCATATGGTCTACCATCACATGATAGGCCATGTAAAATAGTCCCAGAACCACTGCAAGTACAGCTGATGTGCACGCCCGTTCGCGCTGGTGGTATGCTGTGGCCGTCGTGAATGTCAAATAGATAAGTATTTAGGCCATATTGGAAACAAGATTCAGTATGTTTGACCTATTTGTGGTTAGTTCATGAGTACATTACATTTGGCCAGTGTGTGTTTGTTTGACGCTTAAAATACTCCATTGTGAAGCATATAGTCCACCATACATTAAGACTGCGTGTCTGAGTATGACACAGTGAGACAGCACGTGGACAAGCTGGGACCTTTGACAACTAATTGTGAGGTGCTACAGGGTCCTCCCCATTTGCCATTGTTGTTCAATGTCTACATACCGCCACTAAGAGCCATTTTCCGATCCTTCTAGATGGCATTTCATTCATATACCAATGATATCCAACTTTATGTGATGGTAGAGGGTCCCTCTGATAACTTCGGGGTCTGAGATGTTTGTTTAAGAGCCATACGATATTGGATGACAGTGAATGGTCTACAAATGAATCCATCTAAAATGGAGTTTCATGTTATTAGGCCCCCCTCACCACTTGAAAGACCCCTGTCCCAAGGACACTCTTGGACGTTCCCATTTCTATACAAGCAAAGTAGGAACCTTGGTTTTCTGTCAGATTCCGATCTGTCTCTTTCAGCTCAGATTAATGAAGTAGTTAGGGTATCATTCTACCGGCTACCCCTCCTTAAAAAAAAACTCGTCAATGTGTTCCGGTAGAACTACATGTTTACGTGGTAGGGGCACTTATCAACCTTTACATTAAACTATTCCAACAGCCTTTATGTGTGCATTGCCAACAATTTTCAACAGAAGATGCAAACTACACTATCTTGTGGCCGTACCTTTAATCTTCAAACTTCCTAAGCATGCTAAGGTTTTCAGTTTTCCAGCAAAGGTTTAGATTTAAACTGCTATGCCTTATGTACAAGTGTCTGCATGATCTTACCCCATCCTATCTTTCTGAGAACATTTCCCAATACTCTCTGGTAAGATCTCTTGATTCAGAGGACAAGACTATTGGGGGTGCACCGGTCGTTGTTCCAGTACTGAGGTGACAGGCGATTTTCAGTTGCAGGCCCAAAACTCTGGAATCGACTTCTGCAGGACCTTTGCAAAATTGCTTGTCTTTAAATCTTTAGGAAATACCTCAAAACCTATCTCTTCCAATGAGTCTCTTAAGGGCTTTTTTTCATTCCATCTGCACCCAGATACAGGTTTCCTCTGATGTCCTCTTATGAGGTTTGGGCATTATAAATCTTACCATACATACATACATACATGTTTGTAATGAGTTGAAGGAACAGAAGGGAGATCTGTCCCTGGGGAGCTCCGGTGTGGCCAAGCATCACAGCAAGCAGAGAACAATTGGGTGATGTCATAAAGGCGTTGGAGGGGTTTGACTGACACTTGTTTGAGCCAACAGAGGGAGAGGGGAGAGACGCAGGTTTTTTTCTCTAATATACCAGCTGTTTGGTTTTTTTTTTTTAATATGACCTGGCGACTGAAGATGAAGTACAAAGCTACAAGTGGGCTTATTAGTGAATAACGTTGATATACATATTTCCAGAGTGACGAATTGCGCCTGTTGTGTCTGAGAAGTGCCTGAGAGCTTAGCCCGTTGGCTAAGAAACGTTACATGAGAAAAAAAAAGTCCCGACCTGCTGCGGAGAAGGCAGTTATGTACGGAGCTGGGGAGATCCCGTCTGATACTGACTGAAGCGGTAGGCTCGGTCCCTCCTCCTGCCCCCCACCGTCGTAAGGGAGGAGTTCTCTTTCCGAGAGCCGAGGCACAGGGGCCGGCGGGGAAGACCTGAAATACGCATCGTTACACGTAAGCGATCAGCTGCTGTGGGCCGGCCGCCGAGAAAGCTGACAGGAGAGGCGGAGCCCAGGTCAGGGCCTACAGGCAAGCCTCTGAAGTGGGAGGCGGAGCCAAGTCATCGGCTGAAGCGTGCTGCAGCGAAGGGAGACACGGCTGAACTTCAATGAAAAGCACGCTGTAAGTGAAAATCGGAGAGAGTGAGTGAAAGGATACGTGCGGTCCAGAGGCAGGGCGAAGCAATTCTTCTCAAATAAAAAGAAATACTGTAGAACTCTAAATCACAAGGGACATACGGCGGTCCGAACTGCTTGTATCCAACATATGAGAAATTTGATTGTAGTCTCCTTGGTTATAAATGCAGAACTTTGTACCTGTCGAGGAGAGGGACGGAGTCTACAAGTATAAAGACCAGATCTGCCATAGACTGGAATAAGATTAGAAGTCAATAAGAACAGGAAAACCCTGATAGGGGAGTAAGAGAGACTAATACACTACCATGGGAGCTCTTTTCCCTGAAAGAGGAGTACCATATTAGGGCCCCACTCGTCTGGAAGCAAGACAGAGTGACCGCCTGAGGGGAAAACGAAATTCCTACAGAACTCTGAAACTGCCCAGCTTTCTTTCTCTCCGTGAAAAGTTTTGGTTATAAGCAAAGAAATAAATACTTATGAACTCAATACCGTCTATCTTGTGGTTTGTCCCACCCACTGGGTTTTAACAATGTTGTGATGGACTAGAAAGCTCTTGTGGAATCCTGGATCACATGACACCACATGCACATAACTGGTATGCTACATTGACAGTTACACTTTTCTGGATGACACCTGCCTTGGGTCCTCGTTACTGCTTGGTTGCCTGCCCCAACATTGGCTGATCCTGTTCCTTTAGGCCACCGATGTGGAGGATGCCCAACACATCCTGCCTGGAGATTCAAGGGCTCAACAGCGCCTCCCTCCAATGGATCAACTACTAGCCCTGGTTTTCAGGTGTTTCTACCATTTCTTGAAGCTTCCTGTGTCTTGCAGCATCGTCTCCACAGGCATCACCTTCCCACTAATTTCTGTCCAGATGTAATTATTCCTCTGTATGGTGGTTTTTTTGGTGTTGGGCATGAAACGGTTTATCTGAATGTCCAACTATCTCTTCAGCCAGAACTTGCAGCTCTGCATTTGGGCTTTCTGGTTCACTTAGCCGGTGCCATTCTGAACACCACTTTTGCCTTGAATGGCAGCAGGAAATGGGAGCTTTTCAGTGGTATGAGTTTTTAGGTCTGGCTGGAACAAGTGTGGCTTATTGTTAGAGAGAGCAAATGCAGATAGATACATGAAAGGGTCTCTGGCGTCAGTTAGCTGCTCCCTCATACATAACCAGTACATCTTGATGAAATATATGTTACAGAAGCTGCCATTTTGTAGGAATCAGTGGAGCTCTTTCAGTTGGTGAGAGATTTGCTAAATGTTGCATTGAAGAGCTTGTTTTTCTCCAGTCTGCCAGGCACATTGATTTTGTGCATCATTTGTTTGTTTCTTTGCCACAATATGAATGTTATACAATTATGTTGTCCTTCTTTCATTTCCACTACTCTTCTACGTGAGAGGCCAAGTAAAAAAAAAAAGACTACAGCAAGCCTTTGGTTTGACTGAAACAATATCTCCAGCTGTAAAGTTCTCCAGAACTCTCAGAGTAGTGCTTTCTATAAACATGACTCTCAGTACAATGCATTGCACTGTTGATGTAACATGGAGGCACTTACTGAAAGTGAAAATTATCAACCTACAGATACGGCTGTTCGCGGCTACCCTGTGTTCTTTTTATATTTATTTAATTTGGTGTTAAATTGGTTTGGATTAGTTTGTTTTTATTGTATTCTTTCCTTTTAAGGCTACAGGTGTTTCCCATGCCTAAGGTGGTGACTGGACACCAGTACTCACACTCCTACGTTTCTTTTAGATTTAATTTCTATTATTTTTCCTTCTTGATTTTATAAATGTCAACTTAATTTGTTGTAACCAACTTGCTAGACTGGAGGGTGTCGCATCCTTCAAAGCCCTGGGGTCTTAGGGGTTGTTTTTTTCTCCTGCTAAGAGTGAGACTCTTTCCTTCCCACTCTTAGGCATGATTTGAGGCATGTATGTGCTTATGGGCTATGGGGTCTTTTACTCCATAGGGTATCATCTGTTTTGGTATATGTGTTACACAGCACCCTCAGTGCAGTAACACAGGGGTGTCACAGTGACCCCCAAACATAGACTCCATACCCTGGGACTGACTACTGTCTCACAGGACATGTAAAGTCACCATTGGCTTTGTTAGTCCAAAATTGTGAACAGGACCAGTACAAACCATCATAGTGTGGAAGTACTGGAAGGGGTTAATTAGATTACCCCTGGGTCTGTTTCCAAGGGGGCACTGGCCAGTCCCCCCTTGTCGAGTTTCTGGCTGGTGGCAGTGGTTACCACGCAAAATATTCCACCGGAATATTTCCTATGGGATTTTCCCATTCATTTTAAACGCACCACTTTTTTGGTGCATTGTAAAGATACAGCCGGTTTATTAAATTAATATAAAATCGTCGGTAGGGTCTTTTTGCCAGAACTCTTTTGCAAAATGGCGTACGTGTCCGTCTCGGTAACTCCAACCAAGGTCGGGCCCTTTGTTCCACTTTTTGGCGGGCTTCTCCACAGAAGCCCTCCAACTGGTGCCACTCTGTCTGGGATTCACAGGATGTGTGGGTGGGGGAATCGGCACCCTGGACTGCGTTGCCTTAGCAACCCAAGTCGCACTCTGTCTTGATTGGCACAGTGGTGAGCCGCCCGGCTCACCACTTCGCATGTATGAGTGATAGCTAGGCTGTTTGAATTGGGTTTTTTCTGCATAAAAGCATGGCTTTTGGGACTGGAACTTGAGAAGTCGCCACTGGACCTGAGAAATCCAAAGAGGGGAGAAGTTGAGCCATCTGCAATGACGACACCACCAGTGGAGCTCTGCTGCAACGACCTCACCACTTCCCCGACAACAAGAGAAGATCTTCTGCTGTAAGAATCTTCTCCCCCTGAGCTGGTGGGATCAACCAGTTCGACATTCACCTTCCAGGACGCCCCTTGGTCTAATCACCAGTGCCAAGCACCCGGCGGCCAGATAGCCAAGCTTCAGTCCACTGGGACCGCGAATAAAAGGAGCGCACCTTTTAACCGAACGAACTCCGTGGCTGGTTTCATCCCTGGGCAGTGCAACGACTCCAAGTTTCCTCCTCGACGAGATCTTCTCCTTCCCTGGTCGAAAACTGCCACTGCTGGAACTTCCTCACTTTTAAAAGTACTGTGTTCCACCTGGCCTCCCTTTCCACGGATTGCTAAAGGTGACCCTTAAATTCTTGCCTTTCCAACTGGGTTGTCCCCCAGACCTTCTAACTTTATCTTTTGCATCAAACCAACCTATTTTGAACATTTTTGCAAAGACTTGGGTGCATTTTTAAACTGTGTGATCTTGGGCACATTTCGCCTTGCTCCATTTAAAGTGGCCCTGGCCTATGCACTTTGGCTCTACAGTAGACTCTGCCTTCACTAGCTTGCTCTGGTATTAGAAAAGTGTTGGGAACTGTTTCATTTTCATGACCTGTCTTTTTCTCTCCCTCCAACTTAATTATTGGAGTGCCATCTAAATTAAGCGCTCGCATCTGTTTTTACAAATAGTGGTGTTTTGACCTAGTCTTGTCTAAATAATTATTAAGGGAGGTGTATATACTTTTTCTGATTGTGTTTGAACTTGCTTTGATCTATAGTGCTTAGTGTATTTCCTAAAGTGTGTTTTAAATAAATAATTATATACTTTTGATACCAAGCTCTGGTCAGTGTTCGTTTGCTCCACTGTGTTTTTGGCCCTATTGTGTATGCTCTGTATACTGCCCTACTCATCTTGAGAGAAGTCTGACTGCTCAGCCACAGCTACCAGGTAAATCTGGGTGGTACAGACTGCTAGAAATTGGGTTTACTGCTTACTCCTTTAGTCTTAATCTTTTTGCAGTGTTCCCTAAGGGAACTGCACAGGATTCTGCCTAACAGGGAGCAACTTAGTTCAATGGTCAGGGACCTTCAATGCATTGTCAGATTAGTTTCCAGAGCACTTTGGGATGATGAGACCCTCCC
Source organism: Ambystoma mexicanum (assembly GCF_040938575.1). NCBI lineage: Eukaryota > Metazoa > Chordata > Amphibia > Caudata > Ambystomatidae > Ambystoma > Ambystoma mexicanum. The sequence goes on along the minus strand of NC_090926.1, from coordinate 915,021,030 downwards.
ACCGCACTGCTCCTCAGATATGTAGGACCTGAAGGCTACCCAATAGTCCGTGGGTCTGCCAGTGGGCGGGAGTCACTGGTTGTACTGTGTCTCTCTACGTTCACACAACGACATGGAGCTTACCCAGTGGTGTAGGGAAGGGGACACAGCCGCACCCCAGGCACGGGCCACCAATGACCTAGCGACCACGGAGGCAATGCTCATCAGGTGTCTATCACAGTTAGATTGCAGTTCCACCAATGCCAGCAATCAGGTTTCAGGAGTGAATGGGATTGGATCTTCTATTATCTTTTCCATAACGTCTACAATGGCCCTCCAGAAGGGTTGAATACGAGGACAGAGCCAAGCCACGTGATAGAAATCAGCCAAAGGCTGTTGACATCTTTTACAGTTCGAAGACCTAAGTGGGAATATTTTGTGCAAAGACAAAGGAGAGTAATACAACTGATATAGAAACTTATAATGAATCAGGCGAAATCTGCTATTAATGGAGATTGGTTTGGCCTAACCCAGTATAACACCCCATTGTGTCTCCGTCAGAGATCGTGTTAAATAGCCTTCCCATTTAGTCCTATATTGGGATGAAGAGTGGGACACCAACAATCTAGCCATACTGTACCGTAAGATGAGACCGCCTTTCTAGAGGATGCCGGGCTTGTGACATACTCCAGAATTGGGGAAACAACCAGCGCTAAGGGAAAATCCGGCCTTCTCGACCTTAGCACCTCTTGTGACATACTCCAGAATTGGGGAAACAACTGGCGCTAAGGGAAAATCCAGCCATCTCGACCTTAGCACCTCATGAAGACGGAAGTACAGCAGCATAGTGAGCAGAGACCAGTCACCCCTGGACTTCAGTTCCTCCCAAGTTATGAATTTACCATGCCGTGCTGAATAAATATATGTTCGAATGTGAGGGGGACCCCACAACCCCTATATATGGCTAGCAGTGGAGAATACCACAGACCTAAACCCGTCCATTTCGCCAGTTGATCCCAGGCCCTCAACGTGATCTCCAGCGGTTGGATCTCAGCCTTTGCATGATGCTCCCGGACAGCCCAAAGAAAGCCCCGTAAATCGTTGGTCTGTGCGATGGCCCTCTCGAGATGGGAATGGGGACAGCCATCCGAAGGGGACCACCACCAAGTTGAGTATTGGATCTGAGCGATAAGGTAGTAAAGAAAGAGATTAGGGATCTCTAGCCCTCCCTGAGCATACGTGCAGCACAACGTGGATAAAAATATGCGAGGACGTTTCCCTGCCCATATCAGTTTGGACATAAGAGCGCTTACGCGTTTCCAGAAAGATGTAGGGGGCCATATTGGTACGTTATTAAAGACGTATAGTAATTTTGGTAAGATAACCATTTTAGATAACGAGATGCGAGCTGCCTGAGACAGGGGAAGTCTTATCCAAACTTCTACCTTATGTTCCAAGTGTCACAGGGCCGTGACGTAGTTGTCCTCGAATAGGCTAGCAGGGGAAGTGGACACCCTTACGCCTAGGTAGCGGATACCCTGCGGACACCAAGCAAAAGAAACATCGACATCCTGTGCGGAGACCCCAGGAGTGATTGGAAGAACTTCTGATTTAGACCAGTTTATTTGTAGGCCAAAGATGGCCCCAAATGTGGATATCTCCTCCATCACCGGTGGTAAATTTGACTGAGGGTATTTTAAATATAACAGCATGTCCTCCGCATAGAGGGAGACAATTGATACATGAGAACGGATTGTCACTCCACGGTGAGAGTGGAACTCCCTCAGGACACAGGCCACCGGCTCGATAGCCAGGGCGAACAGGAGGGGGGAGAAGGGACAGCCTTGCCTAGTACCCCGAGTAGGGTAAATAGGAGAGGACTGAATCCCGTTCGTGTATACCTCGGCGTGTGGAGCTGAATACAGAAGCTTGGTCCAATGGAGAATGTGTTACCCACGCCCAAACGCCGGAGGACTTCAAACAGAAAAGGCCACTCCACCGAATCAAACGCATTCTCTGCGTCCAAAGCCACCGCAGTGATAGGGACGTCCGGGTTCACATTATGAATGAATGTAAATAGCCTACGCAAATTATTTTGCGTCGAACGGCCTGGAATAAATCCTGCCTGGTCCGGGAGAATCAGAGCAGGCATACGAGGAAGGAGCCAGTCTGCGAGCAGCTTCGCTAAGATTTTATTGTCCGTGTTTACCAAAGACAAGGGCCAATAAGATGAGCATTTCCTAGAGTCCTTGTTGGGCTTAAGCAGTACCATGATCAGGGCCGTCCTAGTGGATTCCAGCAGCACCCCCGCGGAGGCTGCCTCTTTGAACATGTTACATAAATGTGGGATGAGTAAATCAGGGAAAGCCTTATACAACTCAGTCTTGATCCTGTCCGTACCGGGGGCTTTACCATTCGGGAGCGAACGTATTACTCCACAAAGTTCCTCCACTGTGGGGGGAGCATTAAGAAGCCCCCTGACCTCTGAGTCAAGCCAGCCCAGGGCCACCCTATCAAGATATTGGGCAATGACGTTCTGACCGGCCCCACCACGAGCGGTATAGAGCTCTTCATAGAACTGATGAAATACCCCGTTTATCCCCACCACATCTCTAACAGCTTCCCCTGTGGGGGATTCCACTTCCAATATAGGTTCCAGATGATTCTCCTGCCTTATGGCCCAGGCAAGGGTCCTACTCGGACGATCGCCCTCCCCATATCTCGCCGCCAACACCGGGTCACCCAGGAACCTCTCCTCACTGTCCATTAGCGAGAAAATTTCTCGTTTCTTCGCCGACAAGTTGGCCTGAAGCGTGGGGGTGTCCGACTCCCCCAGAAGAAGCTCCATATTTTAAATATCCTCCTCCACACGGGCGATCACCCGGCGAATGTTCTTCCGGACCCCCCCTTCCTGAGATATACACCATCCCCGTAAGTAGACCTTAAAAGTCTCCCATAAGACACCGGGGCTAGAGACTGAGCCCTCATTCAGCTGAAAAAATTCTGTAATGGCCCGGTGCAGATCTTCCCGAAACGCCCCATCTTCCAAAGCACGAGCTCTGAACCTCCAACAGAGTTCTTTAGGGGGGGAAGAGGGACCCCTAAGCGTCACCAGTACCGGGGAGTGGTCTGACAAGGTGAGAGGGAGAATCACCGTACTTTCGTGAAAGCTCAGAGGACAAAAATATATAGTCAATTCTAGAGGAACTCCTGTGTACGCCTGAATGGAATGTGTATTCACGGGCATTTGGATGATGCCAACGCCAAATATCAACTAGAGAATAGTCTGAAGCTAGGGAATGCCACGTTTGAGCTGCCCCGGTAAGTGGTCTAGGGCCTGATGTTGATCTGTCCAGTGTGGCCGAAAAGGCTAGGTTAAAGTCTCCCACCCAAACCACTTCATACCCCGGAAATGTCCGCAGGTGTTCCGAGCATGACAGGAAAAACCCGGGAAAATCATAATGAGGGCCATACATACTTACAAATATAACAGGCCAGGCCGCAATATCACCAGCCACTAGGATAAATGGACCCTCATCATCCGAAACTTGTTTGTGCAGTTTGAATTCTAAGGTTCGGTGAATGTATATTGCCACCCCCCGGGAATGAGACGAGTAGGAGGAGCCATATCTATGTACACCCCACCCAGACAGGGCAGGGGGATTGTGATCCTTGCCTATGTGAGTCTCCTGTATACACAAGACATTGACATGATGATTCCGAACAAAGTTAGAGATGAGACGTGTCATTTTGGCATTGGTGAAACCCCGAATATTCCATGTAAGTAGAACTATCTCAGAATTAACCGGGGTGTGAAGACCCAATGAAGTGGTCACTGTAGCTGCAAATCAAAAGCAATTGGAAAAACCTGTGACAAGAGGAGAACCCCCAATAAAGGACTGCAGACATTTTGACTACACTGGATGCTAGAACAGGCATATATGGCTCAGAAGGGAAAGGCCACTCACTGTCCCCCTTGAACTGGTGGCCTTCGAAGACAGCCCCCCAACAATTGGAAAACCCACAAAAAACCCTCTCCACCCCACACCCACGCCAGAAACCCCAACCTACCGGCCTGCTAGCCCCATCCCTCACCCCCCTACAAACAAACATACAACGTCACAAAACTTAGGTGCCGCTGGGCATGGGGGGTGCCAGCGGCCACTGTACCTCCTAATAGCAGAGGCTCATTTACCATATTAAATAACCATATTGGAAATAACTCTTTGTGTAACTGGGATGAAGAACAGCACAGTAAGGCCCCACAGTTCACCAAGGGCCCCGCGAGCAGGGCATAAGTACTTAGGGGACGTCCCCAGCAGACAGTAGACTAGGAAGACTGTCAAGAAGTGCACCCCAAGCCGCCACCCGACTCACCGCACAACAGGATGCCAAGCCGACGGGGTCAGGTGGGGAAGGGTGAGCACGCAGGATATTACCTGCGTCGGGCACCGCAGCCGATCGAGTGTGGACGCGGCTCCACCAGAGTAGATGAGGGGCTCCAGAGAAGACGGGACTGCCCGCACCGCTCCACGGATGAGGTGGCCACTTTTCCAGGCACTGAAGGAAAAGCGGCCAGTGCTCGGTCAGCGCGCGGCCAGGTCTCGCGGACCCCAGCGCCACCAGAGGGGCCCGAGCCTCGATCCTCCCAGCAGGAGTCGGCCCGAGAACCAAGGAGACAGCGAGAGGCAAGCCGGCGGGGAGGGGAAGCCAGCCAAAGAAAACAGCCGCGGCGCCTGCAAAGAAACAGCCCCCACGCAGCTTCCACAGGTCTGCGATGGCAGGCGGTGGTAAATCCCCACTCTGAAAGCATTCCGATACCCTGTAACGTCCCTCCTTCAACCCAGCAAATGTCAGGACCGCAGGATGTTCACCGTATTTGCGAGCCTATGCAGGAGGACTTTCAGGCTGCAGCCATCTTGTAGCACGCGCAACAGCGCCCCCCAATCTATACAAGGTTAATGAGGATCTAACCAGGGCAAGCCGAGAATAATTTTAAGTTTACGGATCATATTGAACCGTAACTTCACTAGATACCCATCTTGACACAAAATGGCGAGCCACACATTTCAAGCCACTCAGTTCAAGAGACCACTAGTCTGGAAGATACAATTACATGTTGAGGCCTTCCCTTGGGTTGTGTCACAATATCCTAACTGGCTGCCCTCACAGCCCCATAGCAAAGGGGGTCCACTGATGAAGGCTGTTACTTTCTATTTCGGGGATTCTAGGGTAATTTTCTGGGGCCTCTCAACTTTTTGTTTTTATCCCTGTGTTTTTAGATTTCTTAATCTCTTTTCTCCAAAGTGCCCCTGCCATGATCCCTTTTTATCTATTATAAGCTATATGGTATTGGGTCGCTTCCAAGGTGCCCAGTCCAGGGGGTGCCTAACAGACACCCCATTTCTGCTCTGGAGTGATTGAGTCACTGTAATTTGGTTTTAGGAAATAGGTTGGTGGTGGATGTGCTTTAATTTTGGGTTCACCAACAGTGCAAGCCATTTTACCACATTGGTAGCCCAATACACCTTATTGCTAGCCATTGGAGTATGTTAGGGGCCAGGAATGAGAGGCGGACGCAAAGAAGTAATGTTCTCAACATTATCCATTTTATTGATAGAAAGGGGTTTGGATAAAGGCCTAACTTTCCATATCCTAACCTTTATGTCCCTGTCTATGAAACCAACACTAAAGCAGGATTACCTTATTATTATGATATTTGAGCACTAACCTAGCTTCGAGAAGCAACAGAGTGCTTTACAGAGGTATACACCAATACAGATACATAATGGAGAGCTTTACAGAGGTGTACAACATTACAGCTGCATAACGCAGCGCTTTTCAGTGGTAACGACAGAACAGATATACAGCGGGGGTAGGATATAGGGGTGGACAGTGGAGGGATACAGCTGTACCGTGTGCGTGGAGGTGAGGGGTAGGGAGCGTCTAGCAAGCCAGGTGGTGTGAGGAGCGACGTGAAGGCCTGGATGTTGAGGAGAGACTCCTTGAAGAGATGGGTCTTGAGTTTTTTTCTGAATTTTAGGAGAGTGGATGTGAGTCTGATACCGACAGGGAGGAGGTTCCATAGTCTTGAGGCATAGGCAGAGCAGGGTTATTTTCTGGTCCTTTTTGCAGTGGCGGATTTCATGTCTGCAAGTGTCCTGGCTGGTGGTGGCTCCCTGTCCGCCAGAGATGCAGAGATTCTCCACGAGGTAGCTGGGTGATTTGAGGGCAACTGACTTATAGATGATGCATTGTCGTAAGACACAGTTGAATGGGTCAGTAGAGAAGAAGACTAGACCACCCAACACTTTTATGCACGTGGGACAGACACATTTCCCTGATCAAAAGAATGATCAAACCCCTTCATTGTTTCCAAAATATTTCATTGTACTTATGAAAACAATTAAATGAATACGTCTACTGAGTACAACAATGTTATATTTGTTAAGGCAGAATAAATTACAATAGCTATATCTCCAAGATACATGACTTAGAGTTAAATGCATAGAATCTAAAACATACTTATTCTACTGTCAAGGTTCATCAATACAGGGGTCATAACAAGTGAACAAGTGTGAACAAACAAATACACATGAGTACAGTTAGAGGAAAAATAGTGTTTTTCACTATGACTCAGCAAGTCGAGTTCTACACCACAGTGTTTCGGCCCTTCAGGGGTTCGAATATTAGCCTCTCTTAGCGGGCCTTCATCAGGACTGGTAGACTGTGACGTCTGGGTGTTCTGGGTGTGCGTGTCTGCTCCGAGCTGGAGCACGGTGGCTGTAAAAGCAGACAACTTGATCCGATCTGATGTCATTGCTTCACTGGCTGGACACAGTACAGATCCAATCTGAATGGTTGCATCTGGATTATGGTTATGGTTTTTGCGGGAGCGCCACTTGACACCTGGCCGCTGGATCTTCTTAATTTAGTGGAACCGGCAGCACAGATGGCTGGATAATGCCGGATTTACAAAGTCTCCTCTTTGGATCATGAAATCCTTTATGACTCCGTGGAAGGCGCTCCCTTTGTAGCCTATAGGGACACCATCTTTTATGAATTCACCAGTACAAAACTGCCTGAAATTCTCTGCAGTTTTGGAAAGAGTATCTGCAAAGAGTTCCACTTTCATCCGACCTACCTCCTGGCTGCCTATTGTGACGTCAAAGAATACAACTGGATTATTCGAATTATAGATGATGCAGAAATACTTGAAGATGATTTGTGCGTGCATTGGGAGCCAGTGAAGGTCGATGAGGGCGAGGGTGATGTGGTTGTATCTGCGTAGACCCTTGATGAGGTGTGCAGCCGCGTGTAGGAGACTTCTCAGGGGCACACGGGAGGATGATGGGAGGCCTTCGAGGAGCGCATTGCCCTCATCCAGGTGCTATAGGACCAGTACTCGAATGGTGGAACTAAAGCTGTCCTGAGGGATGAGGGGCTTGATGTTTCGCAGGAGGGAGAGCTGATACCAAGCTGTCTGAGTTTTCTTAGCTATGTGTGTCTTGAAGGAGAGGTGTTTGTGATGTGGAACCCGAGGGACTTGTCGCAGAAGGTGAGCTCATGTGTGAAGCCCTCAGAGTTCATGGTTGATAGTCAGGTCTGTATGTCTGGGTGTTGCATGTTGTTGGTGAGGAGTAGGAATTCGGTCTTAGAGGGGTTGAGCTTCAAGTATGCACTGGACATCCAAGACTGGAGTCGATCTTGAGGTATAGCTGTGTGTTTTCGGTGTATTGGTGGATGTGGATGTTGTGTGTGGCTAGGAGGGCTCCCAGTGGCTTCATGTATAGATTAAGGTATCAACTATTCATATGGCAATGCTGGCATTTTATGTGGAAACGGGAATCATGAAAATGTTGTAAAACGCTGCTTTGTACTATTGGTAAATGGCCTCTACTACTCTTTCATACGTTACGTTAGAGAAACAATTGTAAATTGTATGACTCTTTATCTCCATTTTCCGCAAAGATTGTCCTGTAAAATGCACCATTTTAACACATCATTTGATATATTTTCTAGGGGAGAACCACCCAGAACCCCCATTCACCACTTAGGGCTCTCATCCACATACTCATTTGTGAGAATGTAAATGGCCCTCCGCTTTAAATATACACATGCCAGCAATGACTTTGAATCATTTACATTGCTAGTTGCCCCTCAGGGGCAGCCCGTCCTGTCTCCACCACCGGCATGCTCATAATAATGTTATTGGCTTAGCACAGTGGCAACTGGTATGTTTGAGCGCCAGGAACCAAGCGCTTCTACCCTTGTTCCTATGCTAGATGAAAGATGTAAGTATGTTTTTTTAATCAAACCTTACATCTTTCACCTGTCATGAACGATAGCTGGTAGATGTGGAGGTGATGGAGGGCCGCCACTAGACGTGCCAGAACGCTACACTCACTAACATGAGGCAACATTCTAGTCTTTTGGTAAGATGGCGCCACGAATAGTCAAGTATCAACACAACGTGGTATTCGGAGCATTGCAAACCTTGTGTTCTGTAGGGCAAGACACTGTCCTTCCCCTTGTCCGAGTCCTGCTTCTCTTAGGCTCTTTTCAGTACTTCCCTCATTCCGGTCTTGCCCTGAATACTTTTCTCTTTTTGGTGACCGCCTTCTCCAGTGAATATCCTCCTGGATCATACTCAAGGAACAACAGCAGAACATAATCACCTCTTCTGTTAGGATTTTTTTCTGCCTTCATTGGCTTTTCCCCCTGCTGTGGTCTATCTACTCAGCATCACACTTGTCTTGACTGAACCCTGCTAGTCCGACAACGTGGCCAGAGAGGAATAAACCTTACCTCTTCAAGGATTTAAGGTCGTTCGAAGAAAGAGGGAAGAGAAATTGCCCAAGGAAGAAGTGGAGTTGGAACCTGTCAAAGCATCAGGTGAGAGTTCTGACAAACAGTTTAAGATCCCTGATAGTGAGAGTTTGCAACACCACAGAACATTCACAATGGAGCAACTCCAGGACGCCTTGCACTTACTTGCCACCCGTTGGCTGCACTCTTGTTTCTCCTTTGTTCCACACCTCTCTATCCCCCCCCCCACCCTTGGCACTTCTCTCCTCATCCCTTCCCAGCACTTGTGCGATCTAAGTGTCACAAGGCCTAGTAAGATCATTGTTTTGTCCTCCCTTTTTTGTCTCCCCCTCTTTGTCTTGTCATGAGTAGAAACACTTGTGTACAGGCGCGTTATAAATGCCATATCATATCATATATATCATGCAAGCTGTACAGGGACTATCCATAGAAGTACAACAATTGCCATCTCCTCTTGTTACTGCAACCAGCCTTTGTTCAGGCCATCAAGGATATGTTTCCGAGGCCATAGGTGGCTTACTCGGCATATGAATCACCCTTTGGTATTCATCAAGGATCTTTTGGGGTATTAGCCTATATCTCCAATTTAAGAAGGTAGCAGCATGGCCTGAGACTGCTCAGTACATGATCTTTAGAAGAGGTCTCAATGAAGACATTAAGGAAGAACTGGCACAGGTACCTCGTCTGCGAACCTTTGGGGAATTCGTATCAATGGCTCTCCAGATAGAATTCAGATGTACGGAACAAAGAGACGAGAAGAGAATAGACCATTCAGCTCAACTTCTCAGTCTTTACCTCTGCCACCCCTAGCTGAGACAGCTTCCCAAGAGGAACCGATGTGTCATGATTCAACGTTTCAGCCCTTTCTGTCCATAAGACATTGCTACATTCCTTCCAAGGTACACCCAACATGGCTGACGTTAGTGTGTGACTACCGCTCTAGCGTTTTCAGGAGTTTGCCAGTTCCTTGAAAAGAGACACACCCCCGCTGCGCTTTGCATCTCAATGCTAACTTCCGAACTTCGGCAAGTGTGGTCGTACGTCCCTTATACTCATACTCTTACTTTTCAGGTTCTATTAGCCCCTCCTCTACCCTAAGCCATCTTTCAGCGCTCTCCTTCCTAGGGCCTTTCCGCCCGTAGCGCTTACTCCTTACCTTGTTCTAGTCCTGGTTCCTTCCTGGCTTCCTTCCTTCCGGGACTCCGCATATTATTGTTGTTCCTCCCTGGAATTGAACGCATACTCACCTCGGTCGGACTCGCCTGCACGCTGGCGACGGAGGATACGTGACCGTATCTCTACAAGTCTCGAGCTGCCCAGAAGAAGGAAAAAACCCAGTCCAAGACATCGAAAGACGAACAGGTGAGATTTCAGGCAAAGTGTAACAGTTTGAGACGCCAAGGATTGAATATTGATTCTACCATGGAAGCAGCCGTTCAAGACCTCATGAGAGGTATGCAAGAACTGACTACTGAAGTACACAACTTAATGGCTGAAAATGCAGCATTGAAACAACTCGTGCTCTCTAGGGATTCAGCCTTCCAAGAAAGTGCCATAGTAGGGGGTATTGTGGACAAATATGATGGAACCACCAAGGCATTGTGTTCCTTCCTTGACTCATGTTTAGTGCATTTTACCTTCAAACCTTACTACTTCTCAACACCCAGAGCCAAGGTAGGGTTTATAATCTCCCACCTTTCAGGAAACGCTTTGGCCTGGGCAACACCCTTAGTATGCAGGGGACCCACTCCTGGACAACTATGAAGGATTTGTAGATGCCTTTAAAACTATGTTTGATCGACCTGAACAAGTTTACAGAGCTCAAGAGAAGTTACTGGAGTTTCAACAGGGTTCTCAGGATATGTTGTCATACGTCACCCGTTTCAAACAATTGGCCAAGGAGGGTGACTGGGCTCCAGAAGCCTGTTTCACACTGTTTCGCCATGGATTGAACGACGAAATCAAGGATGAACTCGCCTGGGTAGCCCGTCCAAGCTCGTTCCAGGCTTTACTGGATCTGTCCTTGCAAATTGATTTCCGCATCCAGGAAATGAAGTCTGAAAAGGAAAAGACACGTTCCTTGCCAGCAAAAGCCCCCTTGGATTATACCAGTCGTAAGGAGACGGCTTCTAGTCCCTGGCCGGATCCTGAGCCAATGCAACTTGGCTCCTTACGGGGGCCCATTTCTCCACAAGAAAGGGCTTGTAGAATTGATACAGGACTATGTATGTATTGTGCATCTGAGAAACACCTAGTGAGAAATTGCCCAATAGCTCCTCCCAGGCGTCCGGGAAATGCCAGCTCCCAATCTTGAACGGAGCCCAGCTCCGGGAGAAAGATTTGTGCTCCAAGTATTCTCCAAGCAAACCCAGTCAACCCACAAACAGCCTGGTGATTCTTCAAGTGTCTTTGTCAATCACCAAAAATGAAACTTATCCCGTCCTGGCCCTGGTAGACTGCGGAGCAATGGGCATATTCCTCGACCATTATTGGGCCCTGAAACATCATATTCCCCGGAAGACCAAAGACATCATCCAGGTGGTCGAAGGTATCAATGGAAATCTGTTATCTTCAGGACCCATAACCCAACAAACCACGGAACTGTTACTGATTATAAACAACCACCAAGAGATGCTACACTTCGACATTATAAAGGCTGCTCATTACCCGATGGTGCTAGGCATGCCTTGGCTTCAAAGACACAATCCATATATTAACTGGACTGCAGGTTCCTTGTTCTTAAGATCAGAATATTGTCTTTCACATTGTCTGTTTCAAGGGACACAACCCTCTTCCCTGGAATCCCAGGAGACTAAGAACCCGCCTATTAGTGTGTCTACCGTCACCAAGATACATGAGCCTTACCAACAATTCTCGGATGTATTATCATCAGATATTGTTCAAGCATTACCTCCCCACAGACCTGAAGATGGTACCATGGAAACCGATGACTCTTTAGTCATACCATTTCAAAGGATGTTCATACTTTAGGAACCTGAGAAGAGAGCCCTACGTGAATACTTGGACACTAATTTATCCAACGGCACCATTCGGCCATCGAAATCCCCTGCAGGAGCATCCTTATTCTTTGTGCCAAAGAAAGATAACAAGGAACTTCGATCCTGCCTGGACTACAGTGGACTCAACCAATGCACACGAAAGGACCGTTACCCATTACCACTCATCTCAGACATCCTAGAAGCGGTCCGCAGAGCTGTGATTTTTACTAAACTTGGCTTTCGGGGCGCCTACCATCTGATCTGCATAAGAGAAGGTGATGAGTGGAAAACTGCCTTCAGGACATCCTTCGGGAATTTTGAGTGCTTAGTAATGCCATTCGGGTTATCTAATGCCCCAGCAGTGTTTCAACGGTTCATGGACAGAGTATTCTCAGACATGCTGTTCCTCTTTGTCATCATTTATCTGGACAACATCCTAATGTATTCCAAGAATCTAGCAATACACCAAAAACATGTGTCTTTGGTCCTACAACGTTTACGAGAGAATAATCTACTCGCCAAACCAGAGAAATGTATTTTTCATGTTCCTATTGTTCGTTTCCTGGGATTTATCCTAAGTCCTCAAGGAATTGAAATGGATCCTGCCAAGGTCGACTCAATCCTCTCATGACCCAGGCCCACATCAGTAAAACAAATACAATCCTTCCTGGGTCTTGCCAATTTTTATCGGGAATTAATTCCTACCTTTTCTGCTATTGTACAGCCCAAAGTTGCCTTACTAAAGAAAGACCTTCCTTTCAACTGGACAAAAGACCAAGAAACCGCCTTCCATGAGTTAAAACAAAGATTTACTCAAGGACCCATCCTGGCACAACCTGACATTAACAAACCCTTCCTGGTGGAAGCAGATGCCTCAGATTACACCGTAGGGGCTGTTCTGAAACAAGAATTGGAAGACGAAAGAGAACATCCCATCGCCTATCTATCTCGTACTCTAAATTCCAGTGAAACACATTATTCTGTTTTGGAGAAGGAATTTCTTGCCATCCGACAAGCCTTTACCGAATGGCGTCATCTGCTCTTGGGTGCCAAATATCTGATTCAAGTCCGGACTGATCACCGGAATTTACAAATTCTTCAGTCATTAGAGTGAAGAAACAGTCGTCAGGCATGCTGGGCCTTTTTTTTGGTTCAATATCAGTTCCAGATAAACCATGTTCCAGGAGTGACAAACATTATTGCTGACGCTATGTCCAGATGGCCTGACTATGAACCAGAGGAAACCTGTGCCCTTCCAAAGATGTTTCCCGATTCCGTCTTTATTGCCGAGGCAAATTCCTTATTGGATAATATTTGCTCAGAAACACCTTTTTCGGATCTCTGGAAGGAATACCTTAAGACAAACAGATAGGGACTCTCAGCTAAAGATGGATACCTATTTAAGGATAAGAACCTAGTGATGCCTACACAAGAACTGGGGTTGAAGATAATAAAACTTTGCCATGATACCTTCCATTCAGGACATGAAGGCCTGATATCAGCAACTCTCAGGCTCATTCAGAGGAACTTTTGGTGGCCCAGAATGGCCAATGATATAAAGAACTACATCCAACTTGCACAGTCTGCAGTCAGAATAAGCATGACAATAAGAAACCAGCAGGACTCCTATACCAGCCTGCCTTACCTGACCAACCCTGGGCGACTATTGCTACTGATTTCATCGTAGAGCTACATCCTTACAAGGGCTTTACGACCATAATGGTGACCATCGACCTGTTTTCCCATATGGCCCATTTCACTCACTTGGAAAAGTTAGCTTCAGCAGAAGAAATGGCAGGAATTTTTGTAAACCACATCTTTAGACTTCATGGCCTCCCTTCTAAAATTATTTCTGACCGGGGCCCTCAATACATGTCCCAGTTCTGCAAATACCTGTGTAAACTGTTAGGCATCCAACATGCCTTGTCTTCAGGGTATCATCCTCAGACCAATGGAATTACAGAACAAGTCAACCAAACACTTAAACAATATCTACGATGTTTTGCCTCCAAGGTACAGTATGATTGGTCTGTCTTGATTCCTGTGGCTGAATTTGCTTACAATAACTCTGACCATGCTGCCATTAAGACCAGCCCATTCTTTTGCTCCCAAGGATTTCATCCATCAGTCTTACCTACTATTCTACCTCACTCCACCCCAGTTCCATCGGTTGATTCCTGGATAGAGCATTTGGTCACAGTACACAAAGATGTGAAAGGTCATTTGGAAAGGGCCAGGATGGATGTTAAATGATATGCTGATTCCAAGAGAAGACAGGTCCAAAGTATGCCATCGGTGAAAAGGTCTGGCTTTCCTTCAGACTCTTACCTAGACATCTAAGACCTAATAAGTTGGCTCCATGTTTCTATGGCCCCTTTTTGATAAAAGAAATAATCAACCCTGTAGCCTTCAGGCTTCAATTGCCCCAATCCTGGAAAAGGATTCACCCAGTTTTTCACACATCCCTACTAAAACCTTATTCACAAGACACTATGACCTCTCCTCGACCTACCCCTGTGCTCAACAATGACCAGGTTGAATTCGAAGTTTCCAGGATTTGTGACTCTAGATACAGAAGGGGTCGCCTACAATATTTGGTGGACTGGAAAGGATACCCACCTAGAGAGCGAACATGGGAACCTGTGTCCAATATGAATGCCCCTCGCTTACTACAACGGTTCCACTTGACCCATCCGGGCAAAGCGGGAGGATCGCAGTTTAAGAGGGGGCATGCTGTCATGATTCAACGTTTCAGCCCCTTATGGACTATGTGGTCCATAAGACATTGCCTAACACACAGGGAGTTACTTTGATACACTTTACCTCCAACAACGGGTATAGTATCCTTTCTGTTATCAGATATACTGTAACACACAAAACAGAAAAAGGACAGGAAGCTTCACTTTAGCTGATTTCTTTATTACGCCATCAATGCAGCCCTAACACTCTCCCTAAAAAAGCGGGACACACTATCCTAGCCCTTCATGATGTTCCTCACCCTAGAGAGCGCTGGTGCACCGACTAAGAGCGGGGGGTACATGCGGGCGATTCTCACCCTGTTCCTACATGCGATGAGATGATTTTCACAATATGATTTTTCACAGAAATTGCATTCAACCCAAATTTTCATTCTGCCCCAAACAAGTTAAAAAGTTGCAATCACGGGAAAGCACGTTTCCCGGCTGCACCCTCAAGTCAAACAGACAGTTCACGTGGGACTGAACGTCAGAGATTCAGACAATTTATTTGCCCTCCGTGAGGTGTGTCTGGTTGGCCCGAGTGTAATGTCTAAAACATTTTAGTATTCAGATGTATTCGATGTCATCAGAGTGGCCCACTTCCCATTATCCTAGGATTCCCTTGGCTTTGCAGGCACAATCCTCTGATTGATTGGTCCGATAATACACTGCAATTGACTTCTTCCATGTGTCTGAAACACTGTTTGGAAGGTACCCCTGCTAACCAGGCTGAAGTAGCCCTTATCAAGGAAGATTGTTCATCTCTTGCTATACATTGCATCCCAGCTGCTTTCTGAGAATTCTCTGAGGTTTTTGAAGACAAGGTACCCAAGGAATTACTGTCACATCGCCCAGAAGATTGCGCCATAGACATACAACCAGAAGGCCTGCTTCCTTTTGGGCACATGTACACCTTGTCACTACTGGAGAAGGCTGCTCTCAAAGAATATCTGGATAAAAATCTACAGAAAGGGCTAATACGTCATTCTAAATCTTCTGCGGGGGCCTCGCTCTTTTTTGTTCCCAAGAAAGATACCAAATAGATATGGCCCTGCATAGACTCCAGAGCTCTTAATAAGATAACCATTTGGGACTGGTACCCCATGCCCCTTATTAATGACATTTTGGAGGCGGTACAGTGAGCCATGATATTCACTAAACTTGACCTCTACGGAGTCTACCATCTCCTCTGCATCCATGAAGACAATGAATGGAAGACTACCTTTCGCAGCCCATTTAGCCATTTTGAATACCAAGTAATGTCCTTTGGCCTGGTGAACGCTGCAGCAGTCTTCCAAAGGTTTATGGATAGGATCTTTGCAGATGTTCTCTTTTATTATGTGATTGTCTACTTAGATGACATCTTAATCTGTTCCCAGGATCCTAGACAACATCAGAACCATATTAAGGAACTTCTACTTCGCCTAAGGACACATCATTTATTTGACAAACCTGAAAAGTGCCTTTTTTAGATGAAGTTGGTTCCCTATCTTGGCTTTATTCTTTCAAGTCACTGTCTGGAGATGGACCCAAGAAAGACCTCTACGGTATTACAGTGGCCCTCCCTTACTTCTGTAAAGGAGGTACAACTCTTTCTAGGATTAGCAAATTTGGCCCAATGCTTTATAAGAAAAGGCCCTTCTATTGTCCATCCCATTACCAATCTACTAATGAAGAATACCATATTTGTATGGAATACAGCAGCTCAGGATGCCTTCTAACACTTCAGGCCCAATATCACTTCAACCAGATCAGACATTACCTTTTGTGGTTGAGACTGACGCTTCCATGCACACAATTGTGGGAGTTCTCCAACAAGTAGGATCTGAAAAGATGGCACATCCAGTAGCATATTACTCCAAGACGTTAACACCAAGTGAGATTAATTATTTGTAATTGAGAAGGAGTTGCTTGCCATCCGCCAAGCCTGTATTGGGTGGCAACACCTTTGGTTAGGGGCACTTCATCCCTTAGAAAGAAGGGCAGATCATCGAAATCTTAAGGCTCTGAAAAACACTGAATGTCACAACAGTCGTCAGGCCTGGTGGGAGTATTGTTTTTTACAATATGATTTTGTACTTACTTACCTGCCAGGAAAGCTAAACGTTGTAGCTGACTGTTTATCTCGGATACAAGAACACAACTCTTATGTTCCTACTGAACCAAAAAAGATACGGATAGACAAGTCCTATATATATGAGATAACCTATTTTTTACAAGATGTTCACCAAGCAAGTGCTTCTGTTGAACTCCACAATATGGGGGTGCTTCTTACTGAAAAGGACAGATTATTGATTTACAAAGAGCAGCTCTAAATACCGAACACCAGCTTACAAGAAATGATCCTGTCTTGGCATCACGATTCCACAACAGCGGGTCATCGAGGGATAACACCCACTCATGAAGCTATGCAACAAACCTTTTGGTGGCCTTATCTATATATGTCCAGTCATGCCATGTGTGTTCCCAAAGTAAATACTCAACTTCCTTTAGGATTATTTCAACAAGACATGACACCCAAAGGACCCTGGTTACATGTATCTACCGATTTTATTGCGGATTTACCAGCCTCACTGGGACATACAGCTATCATGGTCAAGCGTTAGGGAGAATTCTCTGTTAAGGCTAATTTCCCAAACCTAGTGAGTCCCCCAGGAGCTTTGCTGGATTTTTGAGGTTTATTTTTTTTCTCCTGCTAAGAGTGAGACTCTTTTTCTCCCACTCTTAGGCATGATTTGAGAATGTCCTTTGACTGTGAATGTGATTTATGGGCTATGGGGTCTTTTACTCCATAGGGCTTCATGTGTTTTTGGTATGTGTGTTACACAGCACCATCAGTGCAGTAACACAGGGGTGTCATAGTGACCCCCAAACATAGACTCCATACCCTGGGACTGACTACTGTCTCCCAGGGCATGTAAAGTCACCATTGGCTTTACTAGTCGCAAATTGTGAACAGAACCAGTACAAACCATCGATTTCTGGTTCTGTTCATTCGATTGCCCCAGGGTCTGTTTTCCAAGGGGGCACTGTCCAGTCCCCCCTTATCGAGTTTCTGGCTGGTGGCAGTGGATACCACGCGAAATATTCCACCGGAATATTTCCTATGTGATTTTCCCATTGATTTTAAACGCACCACTTTTTGGTGCAATGTTAAAGATACCGCCGGGTTATTTATTTAATATTTATTCCCCGGTTGGGTCTTTTTGCCAGGACTCGGTTTTAAAATGGCGTTTGTGTTCGCCTCTGAAACTCTAACCCAAGTCGAGCCCTTTGTTCCACTTTTTGGCGGGCTTCTCCACAGAAGCCCTCCAAATGGTGCCACTCTGTCTGGGGTCTACAGGATGTGTGGGAAGGGTATTAGGCACCCTGGACTGAGTTGCCTTGACAACTCAAGTCGCACTCTTGTGTGATTGGCCCAGTGGTGAGCCGCCGGCTCACCACTTAGCATGTTTGAGTGACAGCTAGGCTGATGAATGGGGGTTTTTCTGCATAAAAAAAGGGCTTGGGGGACTGGAACTTCAGAAGTCGCCACAGGACCTAAAGAATCCGAAGAGGGGAGAAGCTGAGCCATCTAAAATGACGACACCACCGGTGGAGCCCTGCTGTACGAACTCACCACTTCCCTGACGACAGAGGAGATCTTCTTCCAGGAGAGTCTTCTTCCCTTTGAGCTGGTGGGACCAACCAGTTCGCCTTTTTCGCCTTCCTGGATGTCTCGTGGTCGAATCGCCCGTGCCAAGCACCCCAGCGGCCGGATAGCCACGCTTCACCACTACCGCGAATAAAAGGGTTGCACCTTTTAATCGGGAACTCCGCGGCTGGTTTCTTCCCTGGCAGTGCAACGACCTCCAGCTTTCTTCCTCGTTGAGATTATCTCTTCCTCTGGTCGAAGCCATGACTTGCACCTGCTGCCAGGAACAACTGCCACCGCTGGAGCTTTCTCACCATTTCAGGTACTGTGTCCCGCCTGGTAACCCTTGCAACAGATAGTCCAAGGTGTCCCGTAAATCCTTGACTTTCTAACTGGGTTGACCTCAGACCTGCTAACTTTGCCTTTCTGAACTGATCCAACCTCTTTTTGACTTTTCTGCAAAGACTCTGAGTGCATTTCCACTGTGTGATCTTGGGCACATTCCGCCTTGCTCACTCCAAGAGTGGGCCTGGCCTATGAACTTTTTGCTCTACAGTAGACCCTGCCTTTCTTGATTTGCTGTGGTTTCTTAAAAGTTTTGGTACTGTGTTATTTTCCTACTCTGCCTTTTCTCTCTCTTTTTAAACAAATTATTGGAGTGCCATCTACGGTTACGCCCTCACCTCTGTTTTGCTAAATAAGTGGTGTCTTAACCTAGACTTGTCGAATAATTAACTAGAGAGGTGTATATACTTATAGTGACTGTGTTTGAACTTGCTTGATCTATTAGTGCCAGAGTATTCTCATAAGTGTGTTTTTAAATAAATAATTATATACTTTTATACCAAAGCTCTGGTCAGTGTTTGCTTGTTCTACTGTTAGCCCTATTGTGTATACTCTATATACTGCTTAACTCTTCTTTAGAGAAGTCTGTCTGCTCAGCCACAGCTACCAGGTAAATCTGGGTGGTGCAGACTGCTACCAATTGGGTTTACTGCTTACTTCTGTAGTCTTAAACTTTTTGCAGTGGTCCCTAAGGGAACTGCACAGGTTTCTGCCTAACAGTCACCATACATTTTTTTAGCACGATGGCCCATTTTACACCCTCAAAGGAGTTTCGTCCACCCCTCAAATGGCCAACATCTTTTGGAAGTTCTTCCAACTACATGGGCTACTCTTGACTATATTGTCTGATCAAGAACCCCAATATACGTCCACATTCTGGAAGGCCCTTTGTGACCTTCTTGGTATTGACAGGTCTCTCTCCTCTGTTTATCACCCTCAAACTACTCCAGCGACAGAGAGACTCAATCATACCTTACAACAATACCTCTGTTGTTTTTCTTCTGCCAGTCAAGATGATTGGGCTACTCTTCTGCCATCCGCTGAGTTCGCTTACAACAATTCTGCTCACTCTGCGACTAAGATAATCCTTTCTATTGTGCTACAGGAGTTCATCCTCAATCTTTACCCATCACTGTACCATCGCCCACTAATTTACCCACTGTCGACACTCTTTTGGTAATCATTTTGTGTAATAATAGAACTGCCTTTTCCAATCTACAGACTAGAAAAGACAATTACGAAAGAATCGCTGATCAACATCGATGTGTGACTCCTGTTTGGGACATTAGGACAATAGTTTGGTTATCCATTAAATTCCTGCCCAGATGGATCTGTAAGTCTACATTGTCTCCCCGATACAGGAAATTGCTAAAAGCAATCTGGTTGCCTTTAAGTTACGCCTACCTAGGCATTGGAAACATATCCATCTTGGTTTCCATTCTTCCTTATTAAAAGCATACAAACCTGACATTTCATAGAATGAAGAGAAATCCACTGGTACCCATCTCTCTGGAGCCAGAAGCGTATGAAGTATCTAAAACCTGTGATTCTCGTTACTTCCGGGGTTCTCTTCAATACTTCAATCTTTGGAAGGGATATACTGTGGCGGAACGCTCTTGCGAACCCTAAGCCAATGTAAACACACCCTGTTTGGTGCATCGCTTCTATCTACTGCATCCCAGGAAACCCAGACTCCCCAGACGAGAGGGGATATACTGTCATGACCGGTAGCTGGTCAATGTGGCGACGTTGGAGGGCCATCTCTTAGTCTCGTTTCAGTACTTCGCTCATTCTGTTCTTGCCCCGAATACTTTGCTCTTATTGGCAACTGCATTCTCCAGTGAATATCGTCCTCGATCAAAATCAAGGAACATTAGCAGAACATAATCACCTCTTCTGTGTTACGTTTTTTTCTGCCTTTATTGGCTTTCCCCCTTGCTGTGGTCTATCTACTTGGCATCCCACTTGTCTTGACTGAACCTTACCAGTCTGACCAGGTGGCTGTAGAGAGGAATAGACCTTACCTCTATAAAGTAACGTAAGGTGGTTTGAAGCAAAATGGAGGAGAAATCGGCCAAGGAAGAAGTGGAGTCCGAACTTATTGAAACACAGGTGAGAGTTCTGACAAACAGCTTAAGATCCCCGATAGTGAGATCACACAGTGCCCACAAAGGTAATGCTAAAACACCCCCTCACTCATCCCCGCTCATTCAAAACCTTTCCGGTGAATGAGCTAGATGCAAACTTCACAGACTTCCCCACCACAGGGAATATCTACGTCCTCATAGAATTATTCAACAACTCTGCTATGAAACTGGTGGACACTCATGCCCTCCTTAAAACCAACCGCACAAAGACCAAACCTTCCATCCCCTGGTACACCGCAGAGCTCATCACCAACAAATGCTCAATCAGAGACCTAGATAAACTGTGGCGCAAAAACTTTAACCTGGATTCTGATTACTGAGGCCAAAACTGCTTACAACTCCAATGCCATCACAGCAGCTTCTAACAGGAGCAAAGCTCTCTTTGAGGTAGTAAAGTATTGTACCAAACTCATCTGACCCCAAGTTACAAGCAACTGCAATGGTATCAACAACTTTTGTATTGAAAAAAAAGATAAAAACCAACAGATCATTTAATCTACCTGACACACCATTATCCCCCACCCCCATTGCACTCCAGCATGCTGCCCCTCTGGCCCAAATTCTCTCTTCTCTCGCCACCAGACCTCCTAAAAATAAAGACCCCGCTAAAACCTACTTCCGACTCTGATGATATCATCATGGCCACCATCATTAAACAAGCAATAGGCCTGGCACCCAACCCACTCCTCAGCATCACTAATGCATCCCTCCGAGAAGGGTCATTCCCGGAAACCCTTGAGACTGGCCTCATAAGCCTTCTTTTGAAAAAACTGTAGACCCAGACGACTTGGCCAACTACCGCCCATTACAAAGCTCCCGTTTATTGGCAAAGTCTTGGAAAAAGTAGTTGCTACACAACTACCAGGTTCGAACAACTAGACCTCCAGCAATGAATATCAGTCAGGGTTCTTCCCCAAGTGAAGCATGGAGACAGCCACCAACCTAGTGGTGGATGATGCCCACCAAATCATGGATAAGGGCCACTCATACCTCTTGTCCTCCTTGGCCACGCGGCTGCATTCAACAATGTCGACCACTGCATCCTCTACTCCCTCCTCATGGACAGGGTGGGATTCCCTGGCACAGTCCTGAAATGGATGATGTCCTACCTCTTTGGCAGGCAACAGGCCGTCCACATGAACACGTTGCCACCACACAACGTTCAGAATTAGCGGCCAAAGGGATAGACCATTTGGATGCGTTACCTAGCAAGGATGAAAGCACAAATGTCACAAGTGGAGCTGACACTGATTAGTTAAAAACAAATATTTCATGTCTCTCCAGAAACATTTCCAGAAGTCCCACTGGTATAGGCAATAGCCTGAAGGGGGACTTGTTAAAAACCTGATGTATACAGGAACCCTGCATGTAGTTTCAATGATGTGGCTTGGTGGTCGCTATTGGTGGGCCTGGAGGTGCTGGAGCCCAGATTGCATGGCATTGCATTAGACAACCTGGACACTAGTGACAAAGCTGATAGCTACCACATCGTGCCCAAGCACGTTGCTCTAAATATGGCTAGCCTGCATTTCTGAGTTCAACTCCCATAGCACTGTGGCTACTTTACTATGGCTAGCTCTGATGTACAAATGTCGCTGAGAAAGTGCCGCTTGTGGACCATTCCTTCTGTAAGACTTACCTGGCTTTCTTTCAGAGCTGACTGGAATACCACAATTCTATGACAAGACAGGAGGCTCCTATTACGCATACAAAGAAAAAACTTTTACAAACAAAAAAGTTGTAAAGAACAGAACTAAATAGAGTTCAATGCCAATGTAAGGGAGCTCCCCAATCCATCATGGAGGACAGGTCATGCCCTGCAGGGGACCAATGAGCAGGGACCCTTCCTTATATAAGTCCATTACTCTAATCCCAATTCCTCTTCCTTTGCTGCTGATTCCACAGCTAAGTCACTCCTCCTATTTCTTGCCTTAGTGTTGAATATCTGGAGTTTAGAGTGTTTTTCTTAAGGTCATATTGAAAGAGCTTTGGTGATTTATAACACTGTTCTGGAGAAATGGCCATTTCATGTGTGTTTGCATTACTTTACTGAATGTCGCCTTCGCGCTCGAACGCTGTCCTCCAGGTTAGAGTGTTACATTGTAGCGGTGCTCCGTATGCAGCATTCCACTCGTTAATTGTTTCTTGTTTCCTTTTCTGTAAGCGGCGTTCGCACCATGTTTAATATAATTTAGTTGCGTCGCCTGCCTCATTTAACCCAGGCGGCGACGCGTAAAATGCTTTTCCCTCAAGAGAGGGTTTGTTTATTGTTAAGCGGCGGTCTCCCCGGAGCCAGCACGCTCTTCCCCTCAGATTGCTTTGTGACGCGCGCGGTGTGTTCAAGAAATTCAGCTTCTTCCGGCTTGCGTCACAGCTGTAAAGACTGGCCTTGCATTTCAATAATTTCACACGCGTCGCGTGTGTGGTTTTTCTATTTTATACGCTGCTCGCGTATGAAGTCAGGGGCTCACAGGCTATGCCTGCTCTTGGGACCCGGCTGGGAGGCAGTTCGCTAGGACCTTATTTTAGTTGGTGAAGCTCTTTAGTGAGCGCTTCTACAGCATGCAGCTGTCCTCTTTCTTTTTAAGTCGAACGCCTCCATGTTTCTTTGTTTGGGGTTTATTTCTGTTTATTATGTTTAGGGTTTCCTGTTTTAGGGGTTTATTTTTTTTTACTTCCGGGGGTGTTTTTCCAGTGTTTTCAAAAAATTTCAGGATCTGTGTTTATCAGTGTTTTCCCATTTGCCCCTTTCAAAAAATCGCGGACAACTGTTTTTCCAGGTGTAAACACAGAATTTTTTTTTTATTGCTTCATTGCATGCAAATGTAGGGTAATCTCTCAATGTGAGATGTTCTAAACAATTTAATCTTAATCCAGTAATCTGTTGCATTCCTACAAGTCAAAATTATTGTAATAAATCATGCAATACTTCTTCAAGGACTCTTTGCCCATCCGTGCCCTTTCTTTTCTTCCCATAAAGACTTTTATTTGGGAAAAAGACCTTTCGACATTGGCACTGGACACAGGCAGGGCCAAAATATCCAACACACAAGCTGATAAATCTGTCCACTGTTGGCGCTTTCCCAACCAATACTCATGCACGTGAAGATGCAGATTCTCAGGCACAGGCTCTGCCAAATATGCATTAAACTGGCTGCTCACAGTCTCAGTGTCTTTAAAATGGTTAAAAATAAATGCATACTTTTCAGAATTTTGACTAAATTCTTTTTTGCGGAAGGGATCTAGTACTTGGATGGCATACCACAAAGAGGCTTCACTCAGTTCGAATGACATGGTGGCTGATGGGATATTTCGACACAGCATAGCTTTCCATTTTTCATGCAGTGTTGCATAGAATATCCTAAACTTTTCCTCAACAGTCCTTTGTTTGCCAAGTGGCAGACATTCCAACAGTGCACATGTTATAGGCCCAAAGTCACTGAAAGTGTCACCCAGCTTTCTTTCAAATAAGAGTTTGACCTCCACACCAATGACATTGTACACTTGGTAAACATATGTGTTTTCGGATTCCAACCTCTTCATTATATCAACTACAGCGGTCATGTTCTCTTGCAAAAATCTGAGCACACAGTAGACAGTACTTTTCTTCACCTCACTATCAATGTGCGCCCTCAGATCCTCACATTTCTTGCCTGAGGCATCATCACTAAGGAGGAAATCGGTAAAAGGTCGCCACATCAATAGTATGACATTCACTGCCTCTAATACAGAGAACCACCGGCTAAAGGAGACAGTTGGGATGACCTTTTCTTTCATGCCATACAAAGTGCAAAATGATAGGTATTTGCGTTTCAGTTCACGTGCATATCTAAATAGTGCACCAGAATGGACCACAAAGTCAACTACACCTGTAACCAAATCTGAGGACTTTAAAGCTGCTTTTAAAACTCCATCAAGCAAGTGGCAGGGGTCACGCATGGGGAAGGCATGGGGAAGGCCTTGAAATCAGCATTGCCCTTGGACAGATCATCACACAACTTTTTCATATAACTTGCTGAATCACTACAAACACACACTACATCTCTCCAGTCTTTCCCAAACTTGCTGAGGACTTTCTGAAGTAATGCTGCAACTGAAACTGCATTGCAAGTTTCAACCACCTCTAAATCTGCCATGATAGTACGGCGCACCCATCCACTTTCACAGTCAATGGGTGGGGAAATAACCAGGGGGCACCAGAGGCAGTAACAGTCCTACCCCGATCTGCTCCTCTGCCACGGCCTTGGTTTTTTATTTATTTGGACAATGTTTTTCGGGTCAACATTGCGGAAATAAATAATTAATCGGGTCCACGGACCCGAAGAACATTGTCCAAATAAATTTAAAAAACAAGGCCGTGGCTGAGGCCTGTAACTGCCGCTGGGCACCAGTGGCAGTAACCGCCCTCCCCACATCCCGCTCCTCTGCTGGTGGGGGAGCTACTCGGGGGCCAAGGGCATGACTTGCCTCTGGCCACTGCACAGTATATTTATTAATTTGGACAACGTTTGTCGGAACATTGTCCAAATAAATAAATAAACCAGGCCATGGCGAAGGCCTGTAACTTAGGGTGACCAGATTTCCAAAACGAAAACCGGGACAACCAACAACATAAAAGAGGGACTACCAGATTGCAGCCCACCAATGACCACCCCTCCCCCAACACGTCCCCACAACCACCACCCAATCATATTTCCAGCTCTTCTCCTTTTTATAAACTGTACATGATCTCATTTGTGCAGTTTTGTCTCTGAATCTTGGCATGTTACTTCAAAACAAGTGTTTGCTATAACTCAGTCATATTGCATGGCCTGCTGTACAATTATTTCCAAGCCAGTCTCTGTAGCACAGTTAGTAAGTGTTGTGACGTGCACCTGAAAGGTTGGGGGTTCGAGCCAATACTCCAACATTGTGAAAAATAATTATAATAATTTTAATTTCCATAGTCACCCAACCATGCAAACCCCTGACGGTAAAATTAAAAAAAACTCCCGGGTTGCAGGATGGCGGGCGATTTCCCCGGGAAAACCAGGACGTCTGGTCACCCTACTGTAACTGCCTCTGGTGCCCCCTTCAAGGGGGCACCAGAGGCAGTAACAGTCCTGCCCCCGTCCTGCTTCTCGGCCACGGCCGTGTTTATTTATTTATTTGGACAACGTTCTTCGGGTCCGTGGACCTGATTAATTTATTTATTTCTGCAATGATGGTCCCCACCAACATTGCGGAAATAAATAAATTAATCGGGTCCACGGACCCGAAGAACATAGTCCAAATAAATAAAAAAACACGGCCGTGGTGAAGGCCACTGCCTCTGGTGCCCCCTTGTAGGGGGCACCAGAGGCAGTAACAGTTCTGCCCCCGTCCTGCTTCTCGGCCACGGCCGTGTTTATTTATTTATTTGGACAACGTTCTTCGGGTCCGTGGCCCAGATTAATTTATTTATTTCTGCAATGATGGTCCCCACCAACATTGCGGAAATAAATAAATTAATCGGGTCCACGGACCCGAAGAACATAGTCCAAATAAATAAAAAAACACGGCCGTGGCGAAGGCCACTGCCTCTGGTGCCCCCTTGCAGGGGGCAGCAGAGGCAGTAACAGTCCTGCCCCCGTCCTGCTTCTCGGCCACGGCCGTGTTTATTTATTTATTTGGACAACGTTCTTCGGGTCCGTGGACCTGATTAATTTATTTATTTCTGCAATGATGGTCCCCACCAACATTGCGGAAATAAATAAATTAATCGGGTCCACGGACCCGAAGAACATAGTCCAAATAAATAAAAAAACACGGCCGTGGCGAAGGCCACTGCCTCTGGTGCCCCCTTGCAGGGGGCAGCAGAGGCAGTAACAGTCCTGCCCCCGTCCTGCTTCTCGGCCACGGCCGTGTTTATTTATTTATTTGGACAACGTTCTTCGGGTCCGTGGACCTGATTAATTTATTTATTTCTGCAATGATGGTCCCCACCAACATTGCGGAAATAAATAAATTAATCGGGTCCACGGACCCGAAGAACATAGTCCAAATAAATAAAAAAACACGGCCGTGGCGAAGGCCACTGCCTCTGGTGCCCCCTTGCAGGGGGCAGCAGAGGCAGTAACAGTCCTGCCCCTGTCCTGCTTCTCGGCCACGGCCGTGTTTATTTATTTATTTGGACAACGTTCTTCGGGTCCGTGGACCTGATTAATTTATTTATTTCTGCAATGATGGTCCCCACCAACATTGCGGAAATAAATAAATTAATCGGGTCCACGGACCCGAAGAACATAGTCCAAATAAATAAAAAAACACGGCCGTGGCGAAGGCCACTGCCTCTGGTGCCCCCTTGCAGGGGGCAGCAGAGGCAGTAACAGTCCTGCCCCCGTCCTGCTTCTCGGCCACGGCCGTGTTTATTTATTTATTTGGACAAGGTTCTTCGGGTCCGTGGACCTGATTAATTTATATATTTCTGCAATGTTGGTCCCCACCAACATTGCAGAAATAAATAAATTAATCGGGTCCACGGACCCGAAGAACATTGTCCAAATAAATAAAAAAACAAGGCCGTGGCTGAGGCCTGTAACTGCACTGCCCTCCCCACATCCCGCTTCTCTGCTGGTGGGGGAGCTACTCGGGGGCCAAGGGCATGACATGCCTCTGGCCACGGGCGTGTTTATTTATTTATTTGGACAACGTTCTTCGGGTACGTGGACCCGATTAATTAATTTATTTCTGAAATGTTGGTCCCCACCAACATTGCGGAAATAAATAAATTAATCGGGTCCATGGACCCGAAGCACAGTGTCCAAATAAATAAAAAAAACAAGGCTGTGGCTGAGGCCTGTAGCTGCCTCTTGTAGAGGCAGTAACCGCCGTCCCCACGTCCGGCTCCTCTGCTGGTGGGGGAGCTACTTGGGGGCCAAGGGCATGACTTACCTCAGATACTGAAGGCAGGTTGTGGTCAAGCTGCAGGCTGGATCCTCTCACTGGGCAACAGAAAACAAAGATGAAACTGGATTACTGGACACTCTGGCTGCTGTCAGTGCTCTGGGGACAATGGGCATTTTTAAGCCATAGTGTTGCTTGCATGAATGTGAGTCAGAGAGTGTAAAGTGATGCCACTTACACACCTGCAGAGAGGCAAAGCTGCCTACAATGAACGCCTACACCCCACACCCCACTGCCCCACCCCTCCCATTACAATGCTGCCACCAAACCATTCATTGACTAATGGGCCATCATTAGCAGTTTCCTGCCAGCATTGTGATGGGAGGGGCTGGTATTAGCTGCAGGGGGTATAGTATAGAAGTGCCCTTATTGTTGTGCTTATGAAGAAATAAGCACAACAATAAGGGACTAGTTGACAGAGAGAACAAAAAAAACAGTTTGCAAAATGCATTCAATTCACCATTCAGCCACAAGGTGGCAATGGTGCATAATCATTTAAGGCACTAAATCCAAGTCTTTCATAAAGCTGCCATGATAGCTCACTGGCAACGCGTCTGTCTTGAATACAAGACATCACAGCTTCAAATCCCGCTCCCAGCATATGATTTACCGGGGTTGTAATCACCGAAAACCGGACTCCCTAATTATGTTTACTTTTTATATTATGTACATATGAGTTCAGGAAGGCTTCTGTTGCAGCACAAGCGACATAGCTCAATAAGAGGGTTGCATGTTTACCATGCAGAGGGCCCTGGGTTTGATACCCCCATTGGCAGTATACACATATGGATGTGTATATATATTTACTTGTGGATATATATATATATTTATATATATTTAAGAATTGATTTTTTAAAATTTTGTTTGAATTGATATTTCAGCTTATATTAACACTAGTTCCCCTACTGAAGAGCCTCACACGCTGCCAATCTGCTGTTATTTATTTATTCATTTATTTAAACACTGCACAGGGCATAGGGGATTTGCCTTCACTGTAGGGGCCATAGCCTGTTCAGTTTCAGGTAGGTGCTGCTGGTGGCAGATGTCAGCATCTTCCCTGGAAAGGTGCCGCCACCTGCTTGATGGCAAGGTTGCCTGTATTGTTTCTGCGAGGTGCCCCCTCGTATACTGCTGGTTCCACACCCTGCTAGGGTGAGCAGTTGAGGTACACTTGCTCAGTGTATTCCTCCCTTAAGGTTGGCAGCTTTGTTTAGGTGCTGCATATGGCAGATGTCATTGTTTTCTCTGTAAGCATGCCATAACCTGCTCGGTTTCAGGCTTTGCCTGAATTCTACTGCGAGGTTACCCCCTCGTGTACTGCTGGTTGCCACACCCTGCTAGGGTGAGCAGTTGAGACGCACTTGCTCAGTGTATTTTTGCTAAACAATAGGTTTAAGTGATGACTGGAACACATTTGCATTTTCAGAATGGTCAGTAGCATGCATAGCTCAGTAGGTATCAGCTTCTATAAGGGCCGGGGATCCGGACCCCTGTGAGGGCATAACCCCTCATCTTTGGATATTTTATATATTTCATTTTATATATTTTATATTATTTATTAAGTACTTTAAAGAAAAGTGTGTGTGGAGGTTGTGGTAAACAGACCCATGTGGGGGTTGTACCTTCCTCTTTAGCCACTGGTGTTAACCTTCGTCTTTTAGTTGAAATTCTGTCACCCTTTATCTTAGTTAGTTTCAGGACAACTCAGTCCTTTCCTTAGGTTTTGCTTTCCCCGGTATCAATTGCTCCACCCAATACCTGTGCTGATTAAGCTGCAGTATTTTCTCCCAACATGAGGAAGAAAAGATGATGCGTTATGCCTCTATTGAGGTCGGCAGGGCTTGAGGCTCAATTTAGTGTAGGCGTGTTTTCCCTTTCTATTTGTCCCATTGGACATTCATTATTCTATTGGACTATTGGTGGAGACAGGGTCAGCTCGAGGGTAACTGTTCAGTTTTGTTGCATGGCAAGTTGAGCAACCATGTTCTGCTTGGAGGAAGTGTTTGGAAACACTTGATGGTATCAGATAGCCGAGTTGCCAAATAATAACTTTATGGCGCCTACCCCATGGTTTTCCTCCCAAAGCTTGGCCTGTGGTTCAGCTAACCGTCTAACAGTGTGTTGCAATTTCCCCTCTGCTCGAGGAGTTCAAGCAGGCTTCTGTACCCTCAAGAGCATTGCTTAACCACTTTCGTTGTGTATATATATATATATATATATAAATATATATTTTTTCTACAGTTCAGCGAATAGAGTGATGGGTTTCATATCCGTGCTGATCCTACTGATACAGGTTCCTAATTTGGAAAGGTCTAAATCAGTCTTTTGTCCTGCTGAGATCGATATGATATCATATGATATGATAGTTTGATATGATATATGATATGATATGATAGTTTATTTATATAGCGCCTATACACATAGAGGCCGATTCATGGAATAATTAGCGCGGCGCAAGTGGGCAAAAACGTGCGAATCGCAGTGGAATAGCGAAAATCGCAGTGCAATTGCGAAAATCGCACGAAAAGCAGCGCACGTCGATTCATGGAAGGCCGTGCGCGAGAAAACCAGCGGATGTGCGATAAAAAGTGCGCGGCGCACGTTGGCGCACAGGCCATCTAACAGCGTGCGCCAGGTCACTGCGAAAATCGCACAGGCCACAGCGAAAATCGCACATAGCGCGGCGCACGCAACAAAAGTAGGCGGAACACGGGCGTAACACTCGGAATGGGGAACAACTTGCCAAAACGTGGGCGTCACGGGGGAAGTACAGGGCACAAGTGCGCGGAACGCCCACACGCTCGCCTACAACACGTATTCATGGAATAGAATAGGGGAAAAAAGCGCACGCTCAAACCAGCGCACAGGCACAAACACGACCGCCACAAGAAAGCAGGCGGTAGCGTCTCTGCGGCTGTAAGAAATGTGCGCCAAAAGGTGCGCCAACAAATCGCACCTATATACTGCCATGATGAATGTCCCATACTGTGGCCCTCCAGGAAAAATGACGTGCAAAGGGGTACCCACAAACACGGACACCCGCTGACAAAAAATACGTGTGCGTGTATACCGGGGTGCGCGGGAAGTCTAACACGCGATTTCAGCAGGGTACGTGCATCACAGGGGTTCGCGTGAAGTTTCACACGCGAACAGCCTGGGCGCGTGTATTTCAGGGGTGCGCGGGAAGTTCCACACGCGAATAGCCTGGGCGCGTGTATTTCAGGGGTGCGGGGGAAGTTCCACACGCGAACAGCCTGGGCGCGTGTATTTCAGGGGTGCGCGGGAAGTTCCACACGCGAATAGCCTGGGCGCGTGTATTTCAGGGGTGCGCGGGAAGTTCCACACGTGAATAGCCTGGGCGCGTGTATTTCAGGGGTGCGCGGGAAGTTCCACACGCGAATAGCCTGGGCGCGTGTATTTCAGGGGTGCGCGCGCGGGAAGTTCCACACGCGAACAGCCTGGGCGCGTGTATTTCAGGGGTGCGCGGGAAGTTCCACACGCGAACAGCCTGGGCGCGTGTATTTCAGGGGTGCGGGGGAAGTTCCACACGCGAACAGCCTGGGCGCGTGTATTTCAGGGGTGGGCGCGTGTATTTCAGGGGTGCGCGGGAAGTTCCACACGCGAACAGCCTGGGCGCGTGTATTTCAGGGGTGCGTGGGAAGTTCCACACGCGAACAGCCTGGGCGCGTGTATTTCAGGGGTGCGCGGGAAGTTCCACACGCGAACAGCCTGGGCGCGTGTATTTCAGGGGTGCGCGGGAAGTTCCACACGCGAACAGCCTGGGCGCGTGTATTTCAGGGGTGCGGGGGAAGTTCCACACGCGAACAGCCTGGGCGCGTGTATTTCAGGGGTGCGCGGGAAGTTCCACACGCGAACAGCCTGGGCGCGTGTATTCCAGGGGTGCGCGGGAAGTTCCACACGCGAACAGCCTGGGCGCGTGTATATCAGGGGTGCGCGTGAAGTTCCACATGTGATTTGACAGTGTGGGTCCTCCCAGGTGTACCCTGTACACCCTCCACGGCCCCTGCAGGCAGCCCACACCACAGGGGACTACCCTGCATCCCTGGTCATGTCCCGCAGGCAGCCCACCCACCATGGGCATGCCCCCCAGCAAAGGCACATGTCTCCTTGAACTAATGAACACCAACTCATGTCCCCTTGCACCCCCACCCCCCAGCACTGTGGGGCACCTGCCAGCAGGCCCCCACCCATGTCCAACTCATGTCCCCCACCCCCCCACCCCCCAGCACTGTGGGGCACCTGCCAGCAGGCCCCCACCCATGTCCAACTCATGTCCCCCACCCCCCCCACCCCCCAGCACTGTGGGGCACCTGCCAGCAGGCCCCCACCCATGTCCAACTCATGTCTCCCACCACCCCCACCCCCCAGCCACCAGGGTCAGCCTCCACCAGGCCCCCACTCATGTCTCCCACCACCCCCACACCCCAGCAGTGCAGGGTCACCCTCCACCAGGCCCCCACTCATGTCTCCCACCACCCCCAAACCCCAGCCACCAGGGGCACCCTCCACCAGGCCCCCACTCATGTCACCCACCACCCCCACACCCCAGCAGTGCAGGGTCACCCTCCACCAGGCCCCCACTCATGTCACCCACCACCCCCACACCCCAGCAGTGCAGGGTCACCCTCCACCAGGCCCCCACTCATGTCACCCACCACCCCCACACCCCAGCAGTGCAGGGTCACCCTCCACCAGGCCCCCACTCATGTCTACCACCACCCCCACCCCCCAGCCACCAGGGGCACCCTCCACCAGGCCCCCACTCATGTCACCCACCACCCCCACACCCCAGCAGTGCAGGGTCACCCTCCACCAGGCCCCCACTCATGTCACCCACCACCCCCACACCCCAGCAGTGCAGGGTCACCCTCCACCAGGCCCCCACTCATGTCTACCACCACCCCTACCCCCCAGCCACCAGGGGCACCCTCCACCAGGCCCCCACTCATGTCACCCACCACCCCCACACCCCAGCCACCAGGGGCACCCTCCACCAGGCCCCCACTCATGTCACCCACCACCCCCACACCCCAGCAGTGCAGGGTCACCCTCCACCAGGCCCCCACTCATGTCACCCACCACCCCCACACCCCAGCAGTGCAGGGTCACCCTCCACCAGGCCCCCACTCATGTCACCCACCACCCCCACCCCCCAGCAGTGCAGGGTCACCCTCCACCAGGCCCCCACTCATGTCACCCACCACCCCCACCCCCCAGCCACCAGGGGCACCCTCCACCAGGCCCCCACTCATGTCACCCACCACACCCACACCCCAGCAGTGCAGGGTCACCCTCCACCAGGCCCCCACTCATGTCTACCACCACCCCCACCCCCCAGCCACCAGGGGCACCCTCCACCAGGCCCCCACTCATGTCACCCACCACCCCCACACCCCAGCAGTGCAGGGTCACCCTCCACCAGGCCCCCACTCATGTCACCCACCACCCCCACACCCCAGCAGTGCAGGGTCACCCTCCACCAGGCCCCCACTCATGTCACCCACCACCCCCACACCCCAGCAGTGCAGGGTCACCCTCCACCAGGCCCCCACTCATGTCTACCACCACCCCCACCCCCCAGCCACCAGGGGCACCCTCCACCAGGCCCCCATTCATGTCACCCACCACCCCCACACCCCAGCAGTGCAGGGTCACCCTCCACCAGGCCCCCACTCATGTCTACCACCACCCCCACCCCCCAGCCACCAGGGGCACCCTCCACCAGGCCCCCACTCATGTCACCCACCACCCCCACACCCCAGCAGTGCAGGGTCACCCTCCACCAGGCCCCCACTCTTGTCACCCACCACCCCCACCCCCCAGCAGTGCAGGGTCACCCTCCACCAGGCCCCCACTCATGTCACCCACCACCCCCACCCCCCAGCAGTGCAGGGTCACCCTCCACCAGGCCCCCACTCATGTCTCCCACCACCCCCACCCCCCAGCACTGTGGGGCACCTGCCAGCAGGCCCCCACCCATGTCCAACTCATGTCTCCCACCACCCCCACCCCCCAGCACTGTGGGGCACCTGCCAGCAGGCCCCCACCCATGTCCAACTCATGTCCCCCACCCCCCCCACCCCCCAGCACTGTGGGGCACCTGCCAGCAGGCCACCACCCATGTCCAACTCATGTCTCCCACCACCCCCACCCCCCAGCACTGTGGGGCACCTGCCAGCAGGCCCCCACCCATGTCCAACGCATGTCTCCCACCACCCCCACCCCCCAGCACTGTGGGGCACCTGCCAGCAGGCCCCCACCCATGTCCAACTCATGTCCCCCACCACCCCCACCCCCCAGCACTGTGGGGCACCTGCCAGCAGGCCCCCACCCATGTCCAACTCATGTCCCCCACCCCCCCCCCCCCACCCCCCAGCACTGTGGGGCACCTGCCAGCAGGCCCCCACCCATGTCCAACTCATGTCCCCCACCCCCCCCACCCCCCAGCACTGTGGGGCACCTGCCAGCAGGCCCCCACCCATGTCCAACTCATGTCCCCCACCCCCCCCCACCCCCCAGCACTGTGGGGCACCTGCCAGCAGGCCCCCACCCATGTCCAATCCATGCCCCCCTGCACCTGGGTCCCAACATTCCCCAATCATGTCCGTAATGCCCATCCTCCCCTGCCAAAAGGCCCAACCAACTATCACACCCACCCACATATCAAAGGCAATTACATGTTACACCCCCAATTTAAATAATGCAATTTAACACATGTCTTCACACACAATGGCTGCAAGTGAATGACAAAACACCCAACATGACATGCCTGAAAGCAATGAGATGATAAGACACATTGAAGATTAAAAAAATAATATGTATTCAACAGCAAGTACAATGGAAATGAAATAAGAAAAAACACAAAGCAAATCAAACAAAACAAGATGAATGTCCAAGAAAAAATTCAGAAAAATTAAAATAAGCCAATGAAGAAGATCATCCTGGGTCCATGAGCCCTACCAAATTAAACCTAACTGACTACTAACTAAAAAGTGAACTATATACAAAAAAGTGGTGCATTGTCCAATCGCAACCAAAAAAAAATCCAAAAAACAAAGGAAACCTAACCCTAACTATACAACTATATACAAAGGCAGCGGGCTATTCGGACGGCTCACTGGTTGTTGTCATGGGCCAGGGCATCATCGAACTCCTGGTCAATGGCTTGGAGGCGGGCATGTTCCCTGGCCCCGAGGTCCCGCAGGGATAACGCAGTGTCAAGCTCAAACTCCCTGCGAAGACCCTCGAGGCACTCAGCCCGCCTCAGCGCCCTCCGCATGGAGTCCTCCGCCCTGACCATCGTGAGCCATTCCTCCTATGCCCGCTGCCGCTCCGCACCTATCCGCTGGCACAACCTCTCCCACACGGAAGCCACTCCCATTCCAGGGTTCTCCTGCCCTCCGGCCGATGCCTGCACCCCTGATGTTGATGGCCCCGAGCCATGATGCCTCCCACGTTGAGCCTGCTGCTGCCTCCGACGCAACTGCCTGTGCCAGCACGACGGCATCCAGGCTGATGGAAACCACCGACGCCGTCGTGCACGTGCCCTGCCCGATGATGCCGTCACATCCTCCATCTGCTGGGGTCCAGTTGATCTGGTGTCCACTCCTGCTGGATCTCTGACTCCCGACTGTGGCAGGGATGGGATCCCCACCGAGCTGGCTGCATTGGTCGGGGCAGGTCCACAGGGGGCCCTGGTGGCATCTGGGCTGGAAGACGGCAAGGAGAACGACTGGTGGATAGCCTGCACAGAGGAGGAGAGGGCCGCCACATTGGCCAACACATGCAGGAAACCCCCGAACATGGCCGATCCCAATTGGGCCACGTCGGCACGGTGCACTTCGTGATGACGTGCGTGCTCCTCCCGGGAAGCACGCACGGCATCACGAATCACAGCCGTGCGCATCGCGACCCCAATCAGGACCTTCTCCGCACGGCCAGGGGTTCCCACGTCCGCAGGTGGAGGGGAGTCAGGTGACATGGACATCCCCTCTACCTGCGGACAGGCCTGGGACGAGGCATCCCTGCTGGTGCATGGTGGTGCACTCACAGGGTCAGGGACAGCGAAATGCACGGCCCCTCCACGGTGACCTGTGCTGCCTCCTGCCCCTGGCCCTGGACTGCACCACTTGCACCAGCAGGGATGCCCCCACCAGGCCCCATGTGTGCCCCAGTGGCGGCCTCCTCCTCCTCTGTGCAAACCACCAACCTGGATGGCTCCTCACCGTCTCCCACCGTAGCAGGCCCCTGTGGGGGCTCACCCACCCCTTCCGCTGCAGCCGTGGGGGCATCCCCGCCGCCTTGCTCCACAGCGCCGTCTCCGCCCTCTTCTTCACTAGCCGCTGCGTAGAGGGAGACAAAGAACACAAGCATCAGGGCACTGTACAATGGTCCCCTAGACAGGAAGCAATAGCAGATGAGCACCACTGTCAAAGTACACTTCCATCATGTCCCTCCACAACACATGGGTCAGTCCAGGCAAAACACACACAATAACAGGCATGGTGCATGCCATGGACATTTCCATGCATGTCCAATGGACTCTTGAAACATTCAATGATATGTAACTCACATGCATCATGCCTCATGCCCATCACATGCACACACTTCACCTCAGTCACATCCATCTGGCCCCAAACACACCAAACACAGCGGATACAAGGGTAATTTGGCTGCTTTACTGAATCTCTGCATTGTCACACACATGTGTCATGCATCCATGGCATGCACAAGTCACAGACACGCAGGTCAGGCACACAGACATGGCTACCATATATGTACCTGGCATCAGCACCCATCCCTCACCCCCACCCATGTCCAGGTACAGAGACTGGCATGCTCTCATGTTCAAAATCTGAATAGGGCTCCCCATGCGGCATTTCAACACATGCAACAACCATGTGCATCACACATCACTGGTCGCACATGCATTACCATGATGTCCCTGCACACATACATGCATACATGGCCTATGGCACACATACAGGCAAGTATCATAGAACCAGCACACCGCAACATGCCCTGTCTCACACAGTAATGCATGGACACTTACCGCTCAACTCCAGACGGGCCTCCCTCTCAAGGATCTGGGCGTGGAGCGCTGGGCGTACGCGTTCCAGGACCCTCATCTGGATGGAACTCATGCGGCCCCGGCCCCCCTCCACGAGGCGCCGGGCCTTCACAAGGGTCCTGGACCTCAAGTCCTCCCAGCGCTTCTTGATCTTCAGGACGTCGCGGGTTGCCACCCCCTCCGCGTTGATGGCAACCACACAGTCGGCCCAGATCCTCTGCCGTCCTTCCTTGCTGGCGCGGGACGATCCAAAGAGGGCATCATACTGCCCAAGGACATGCTCCACCAGGACACCAACTTCGGTGACAGTGAAGCTGGTGCCCCTCTGCCCCTCTGGCCTGGGGTTGCCACTGGTGCCAGATGTGGAAGTGCCCGACATGGCAACCCCAGAGGCAGGTGTGGGTGGGCAACTGGGTCCTGGGGCTGGGCTGTGGAGCGATGTAATACCAGTCGGGAGTCTTCAGTTCCAGCAGGGGTGGACACAGCAACTGGACCCCTGCAGATGGCTGATGTGCAGGCACCAAATGGCAGGGCACGGTGGCAGCAGGCAGGCAGGCAGGCAGGCAGGCAGCAGCAGATGGCACGTGGGAGGCTGCTCGGGGCACTGGGGGGCAGTAACTCGGCCTTCTGGGCAGGAGCGTGGGCTATCGTGTGTTTTCGCGTGGCCAGCTTGATACGGAGTGATTTGGCATGTGAAAATCCTGCACGTCAGCGTGAAATCCGAGGAAAGGCCCTTAGCGCATAAGCGCGTCAGCACGCATACGCGATTCTATTGGACCAGAGTCCCTCAGCGCGTAAGCGCGTCTGTGACGTGACCCGCACGGGTGTTCCCCACTCAGCACGTGATGACGGGGCACACGTGGAGATACTGCACGTCAGAGTGTCATCGCGTGTAATTGGACAAAAGTGCACGCGATTGGCCTATGTACGTGTATTTAATGGGTGCGCGGCCACTTACACACGCAAGTACGTCAGCGAACCTGTATCACGTGGTGCGTGTGAATTTCCGCACGCTATTGGACTGGGAACTGGATTCCAGGGGTGCGCGGGTCACACGCTGTATCCCGTGGTGCGTGTGAATTTCCACACGCTATTGGACTGGGAACTGGATTCCAGGGGTGCGCGGGTCACACGCTGTATCCCGTGGTGCATGTGAATTTCCACACGCTATTGGACTGGGAACTGGATTCCAGGGGTGCGCGGGTCACACGCTGTATCCCGTGGTGCGTGTGAATTTCCACACGCTATTGGACTGGGAACTGGATTCCAGGGGTGCGCGGGTCACACGCTCGCCTAGAACACGCGCTAAGCATAAATTGCGGACTTTAACAATAACAAGCTCAGACGCCAGGATGAACATACCGTTCCTAGCAGCAGTGGCAGTGGGCTACCAAAGGAGGAGGAGGAGGATAGTCAGGGCCAGAATATTCACACCCAGAACCAGCCTTTTCGGGATGCCTGATGACCAGGTGTATGGGAGGTACAGGTTTCCACCACACATCATACTGGACCTGGTGAGTGAGTGGGAGGATGACCTCACATCACCCACCCTGTGCTCCCAAGCACTCAGCCCCCTGGAGAAGGTCCTCAATGTACTGCACTTCTTAGCCACTGGATCATTTCAGCAGACAAGTGCCATAGTGGGTGGGGTGTCACAGGCCACCCAGTCACGCTGCCTACACCAGGTCTTGAACATCATGACTGCACGCCCATCAGTCCGCAGGCACATATACCTGCCCAGAACACCTGCAGAAAAGCATGCTGCCGCCCTGGATTTTTACGCAGTGGCACGATTCCCCAAAGTGCTAGGTGCCATCGACTGCACCCATGTGGCTCTACGTCCCCCCAGGGCATCTGAGCACATCTATAGGAACCGCAAGCACTGGCATTCCATCAACGTGCAGGTAGCATGTAATGCCAAGGGAATCATCACCTCAGTATATGCCAACTATCCCGGCTCCACCCACGACAGCTTCATTTACCGAATGTCCACCCTAAGCCGGGACCTAGAAGCTGGGCGGCATGGCGATACATGGCTGCTTGGTGAGTATGTATGCCACTGCACATGCATGCATGTTGGATACTGAGCAAGGTCACAACCTCACCAATGATACCAATCCCCACCTCCACAGGGGACAGTGCCTACCCTCTCAGCCCCCACATGATGACGCCAATTCGGAACCCCACCACGCCACCCCAGGTAAGATTTAACACAGCCCACATTACAACCAGGGGCATAGTGGAGCGCACATTCGGAGTGCTAAAGTCACGCTTTCGCTCCCTTGACCGTTCTGGCGGGCAGCTGTTATACGCTCCCCCAGTAGTGTGCAGGATCATAGTGGCAGCATGTGTCCTGCACAACGTTGCAACACGCCGGGGCCTGGCCGTGGACATGGTGGTGGCCCCACATCCCCAACCACATGCACAGCCGCTGCGCATGGGAGGGGAAAGGGCACGGGGGGAGGCAGCCCGTACACAGCTAGTGGCTAATTACTTCACATAGAAATCACACCCCTGTGGAGTGCACACTGCCCTGGCACATTCCATCTGACAATCAATGATGACTCAACCTGACACTGATCCTGAATGTCTAGAGAATGAACCGGGAATTCCATGTCAGCCTGAGATTGTTCACCTGGAAGTGTCACAATGTGTGCATCCCTACCCACACAGACACCACCAATGCAGTTTTGTGAAGTTACACATTGAAGCAGCTAAAATGAATACCCACTTGCAAAATGCAACAAGAGGACAGTGCCATGTCAGCCAACCCAACCCCAGCACTGCCACACGACACACCGTGCCATGTCATGCTAATTGCAGGTAAACAAAGTAATCCCCACAACATGACATCACTCTCACTATGTACAGTGGCACTATTAGAAACCTGCAACACCTGAAATGCTCACAGCAATGCCGGACCAACAACATACTTGAGCACGTAGTACCATTAACATGACATCAAAAATGTTACATATTAGTAGTCTCACCACCTGGAAATGCCTGCACTCCCACCACTACCAACTGTGCAGTGTTGGCGCCATGTAGAGTTGTAGGTGCACTGCTGCCAACATGGTCCCCATCGCCAGACTAGAGGTCCTTGTGTGGACTTGAGGAAGGGACCTGCAA
Organism: Ambystoma mexicanum; assembly: GCF_040938575.1. Classification (NCBI taxonomy): domain Eukaryota; kingdom Metazoa; phylum Chordata; class Amphibia; order Caudata; family Ambystomatidae; genus Ambystoma; species Ambystoma mexicanum. Next base: position 914,981,215 of record NC_090926.1, on the reverse strand, counting down.
ATTGGGAGGTAGACACAGAAGAAGAGTTACACATCAATGCAACATGCAGTGTACAACACAACAGCAATATGCACTATGAATGTATACACAGTATTGACTACAAGACTGGCCACACAGCTCATGGGAGTCCAACGTCACTGTGTAATTCACTGTCACTTGGGCACACCCTTTGCAAGCCCATGGAAACGGGAAGCAGGAGGGGTGTGTGTGACTCAAACCCAAGCATCTGAACCAAATACATTACAAGCCTGCATGTGCCCAGCCACAATGCAGCGTATCCCCACAGGAACCACGGAAGCCAACAGATCGAAGCCAACAGATCGAAGCCAACAGATCGTCCCAAAAAAATTGGGAATAAAAGAAATCAAAATAAAAATAAAAATAAGAAAATCAAAAATGGCCATTGATGGGCCCGGGGGGGTTGGGGAGGCCACCCAGGAGGTCCGAGGACAGGATGCACACCAGAACCCACCTGCGTGGATCCTGGGAAGATAAAACACCTCCATGGGCTCATGGCCCACACGGCTACCCTATTGTGGGAGTATCACTGCTGTCGCTATTATCACCCTGTGCAGCTGCACCCGGAGGTGGTTGCACTATGGGAGGCAGCCCACGCAAGGCCCTAGTCTGCTCCTCCATGGCTGCAAGCATGCGGGTGTGGTAGGTGTGGTTCTGGAGGATGAGTGTGCGGAGGTCCCCATGCAACAACTCACGGGATGCCCGGACCTCCGCCCTCGTTGCCTGCATCTCAGCTGAGAGCGTACGGGTGAGACGCTCCAGCTGCTGTTCTGTCCTTTGGTGTGTTGAAGCCTCAAGCTCAACAAGAGTCGTCCTGAGGTGTAGGAGCTCCTGCCTCAGGGCTTCCCTGTGGCCCTGGGATTCAATGGAGATGGCCTCCTGCAGAGTCGCCAGTGCCGCCCGCCTGTCCCTGTTGGACCCCAACATGTCCTCCCTGTGTGACTGGCAGATGGAGTCGGTTGCCTGCTCTAGTCGCTCCATCAGCCTTTCTGGGGGGACAATGGAAGTGGCCACCCTATCCATGGCCTGAGCCATCATCTCGGATGATGCAGCCTGTTGGGTAGCCATACCGTAAATGGATTGCTCCCATGCGGTATTGCCGGGTGGCGTACGGCCACCACGTCGGCGGGCACCACACCTGTCTGGGGCAAGGCGAACTGCGCCTTGCTGTGCCGGCACTGCCTGAGGCTGCAGGACTGCATTCCCCCTCTGATCTGCTGGCCCAGGAACAGGATCAGATGTCGCGGAGTGTGACCCTGCATCCGTAACCACCGAAGGCGTAGCTGCCAACACTGACATCCCCATGGAGGGTACTGACCCTGGTGCAGGTGGGTGAGACAGAACAGAATCCCTCCCTGGAACACTCACCTGCGACGGCACGTAGGTCTCATCCGAATCAACACCCGAGTACAGCTCGGGGGAGGTGCAGCCAGAGACACCCCTTGAGAGCACGACCTGCAGCACTTGTGGGTTCTCCCCCACCACCACACCACGTCCCTCACTGGTGGTTGGTCGGCCCTGGGACACCTCCTGGGTCTGCACCATCTCCACAACCCCAGCAGTATCAGGTGCGTCTTCCCCTGCAAAGACATGAAAACAAAGTAATGGAAACAGGCATTAGCACCATGGCACACATTGAGGGCTGAGAAGCAAGAGAACCAGTACTTGATTGACACATGTCCCACATGACTAAAACCCTCCCATGCATGCACCCTCACTGCGTATGAAGTGCAGGCAAATGGCACACACTGATGACACCAAGATGGAAGATGAACAAATTTTCTGCATGCTGCCTGGCAGTGGCATCACACATTGGCCTGTGATTGGCAGGTGAAACACACATGCCATCACACAGATGGCATGTACCATTGCTATTGAGTGAAGATGGAGAGGAGGGCAGCACCTATTCATTCAGTCCAGTTCCCGCATGTAATAGCTTTTCTGATTCTAACAGGTCAGATTTTTCACCTGGAGCTGCCAGTCTGAAATGGTCAAATTGCACAGGGACATGTGTGTACAAATGATATCCAGGTAACAAAGTCACTCCACTTTACCATACCCATGTCAGACATGTGACTAGTGGACAGCGACATGCCTAGTGAAAGTGGTGGAATGCAAACAAACTGACTGAATGAACAGTGAAAAATAAGCAAATATGTTGTGTCAAGGTGACACTTCAAGGGCAACTGGCGTGCAGTTGTGCTAGATGTCTACTGTTGGCAGAAGGGATACTGCTATGGCCAAATGCAGCTGCGCAGGAAGTATTGCATGAAGCACATGGCTGACCCATACGACTGAGGCGCACACACTCTCACCTGGCACCCAAACAGAAGCCCTCACACACACACCATGCACATGGATGACACACACATGCATGTGCACTCACCGGACAATGCCTCGTAATCAGCCAGATCTCCCACGCCTTGGATCTGTTCCTCCGTGACGTAGGTCCCAGCGACTGACTCATGTGGAGTGAGTTCCATGTCTACTACTGGAGACCCACCTCCAGTCACTAGAGTTGCGGCATGACTTGAGGCCAGCTTACTCTTTGCCCTGCGCTTTAGGTCATTCCAGCGCTTATAGCAATCATTGGCTGTGCGCCTCACGATTCCAAGGGCACTTACGATGTCCGCAACGGTCTGCCAGTGTGCCTGGCGTTGTGCAGGTGTGGTCTTGGATCCTGCAACAATGACCATCTCGTTGTCATGTCCGGACACATACTCGACAAGTGCATTCAGTTCGTCATCCGTGAAGCTGGGCTTCCTGGACGGGCCGGACTGTGTAGCCGTGTCTGGGGCATCAGCCTGTGCCGGACGAGCACTCTTCCTCTTCCGCTTGGAAGGTGGTGGTGATCCTGAGTGTCCTGCGCCGCTCTGGACACTAGGGGCAGGAGCCCTGGTGGACTCTGTATCAGGAGTGTGGGATTGCACACTCAGCATGGGAGTTGGTGCAGGCATTGGCTCTAGTGTGATGGTGTCAGGGGGAATGTCAGCAGCATGGACTAGGACCGACACTGTCCTGGCTGGGTGTGTGAGGGCTGGGGTGGATGGAGCCGCAGCTGCCCCTGCAGCCACTCCGCCCTGCCTCCTTGGTGCAGCAGATGACCTTGCTGCCCCAGATCCACGTGGCATGATGGCATCAACGTGCACCAGCGCACGTGTCGTAGCCCTGCTGACCTGGAAGTCAGCCATGGAGTCAGCCAGGTCTGGTGCCACAATGGGCTGGTCCAACAAGGGCTGAGCATGGATGGTGTCAGCCACTTCAGCCTCAACGGGAGGGGGGGAGGATGATGGGTGCCCTTGACTGGTCCTCCACACATGGGGGGACAGGCTCACCCTGCAAGTTACGACCACGTCCCCTACCGGATCCACCACGGCCACCACTTGTGGCTCTTCCACCTTTGCCACCCTTACGGAATCCTCGCCTCCCAGCCATGGCACTGATATTAATGTGCGTATGGGAGTGGCTGTAGACAATTGTCCTGGGCAATTGGGGGTCAAAGGGGTTGGGTACCAGATGGTAATTGTACCCTAGTGCTCTAGCACGGCTGATTGTAACCCCTGGGGAAAGATGACGGGTCACGCAACGCACAGGAGGCCCAAAAAAGGGAGATGACGTGCACGCAACCCCTCCTAGACCACGTGTGCAGAAAGAAAAACCTGCACTACGCTGTGGCACCCAGTAACACAAGAATGAACGTATGCGTGTCACACGCAGCCTGGAATGACCTCTGAAGGGGTAGGCTACACACGGGGCAAGCACAGAAGTTGGATACGTGCGTGACTCACCGTCTGCCAGGTAAAAGAGCGTGAAGAATGAGCGCGTTTGGCTGGCTAAACCCCCGCCAAAAGAAGATGTGTACGCTGTCTGAGAAGACAGGACAACAGTAGAAGGGGACACTGTTTGAGGGAACAGGCCCAGGTAAACCAGTAAAAGAGAAAAAAGAGAAAAAGCTGTCAGAGGTAACAGGGAATACGAACTGGAAACGCCGTGAAGTAAATCGCGTGTGAAACGACAAGTAGTACAGAATTCACCCACTCGCTCTCCACGAAAAGCACGTACAAGGAAATGGTGTTCTACATGTACCTTATATACAGGCCCACACGTACAGCGTCACTTACGCGGCGTGTACGTTCACCAATCACACGCTTTGTCACTCCTGCGTGTAGAACCATTTTCACCAATCACACGCTTTGTCACTTCTGCGTGTAGATCCATTTTCACCATTCACACGCTTTGTCACTTCTGCGTGTAGATCCATTTTCACCAATCACACGCTTTGTCACTTCTGCGTGCAGATCCATTTTCACCAATCACACGCTTTGACACTGGGACGTGTCACGCAACAATTTCCTGCACGTGCAGGTGACTATAGGCGCGCATATGCTGTTGACGGGTTTACGCGCTAAGGGCCTTTGCTGACGTGTGGGTTTTCACTCCCTATCAGGCTGTCCACGCGTTCACACACGAGAGACCACGCTCCTGGCCAGGAGGCCAAATTACTGCCCCCCAGAGCCCTGAGCACGCTCCCACCTGCCATCTGCTGCTGCCTGACTGCCTGCTGGCCACGTGCCCCACAGTGCTGGTCGGTGGGGGTGTTGGGAGACATGGGTGGGGGCCTGGTGGAGGGTGCCCCTGCACTGGTGGGGGTGGTGGGAGACATGGGTGGGGGCTTGGTGGAGAGTGCCCCTGGTGGCGGGGGGGTGGGGGTGGTGGGAGACATGGGTGGGGGCCTGGTGGAGGGTGCCCATGCACTGCTGGGGGGTGGGGGTGCAGGGGGACATGAGTGGGGGCCTGGTGGAGGCTGCCCCTGGTGGGGGGAGGGTGGGGGTGGTGGGAGACATGAGTGGGGGCCTGGTGGAGGCTGCCGCTGCACTGCTGGGGGTGCAGGGGGACATGAGCAGGTGTGCAGGGTAGTCCCCTGTTTTGTAGGCTGCCTGCAGGGGCCGTGGAGGGTGTACAGGGAACACCTGTGAGGACCCACCCAGCCTAATCGCGTGTGATGATTCCCACGCACCCCTGTAATACACGTACCCAGCCAAATCGCGTGTGATAATTCCTGCGCACCCCTGTAATACACGTACCTGGCCAAATCGCATCCCTGTAAGACACGTACCCAGCCGAATCGCGTGTTAAACTTCCCGAATACCCCTGTAATACACGTACCCTGGCCAATCGCGTGTTAAACTTCCCGCGTACCCCTGTAATACACGTACCCTGGCTAATCGCGTGTTAAACTTCCCGCGTACCCCTGTAATACACGTACCCTGGCCAATCGCGTGTTAAACTTCCCGAATACCCCTGTAATACACGTACCCTGGCCAATCGCGTGTTAAACTTCCCGCGTACCCCTGTAATACACGTACCCTGGCCAATCGCGTGTTAAACTTCCCGCATACCCCTGTAATACACGTACCCTGGCCAATCGCGTGTTAAACTTCCCGTGTACCCCTGTAATACACGTACCCTGGCTAATCGCGTGTTAAACTTCCCGCGTACCCCTGTAATACACGTACCCTGGCCAATCGCGTGTTAAACTTCCCGCGTACCCCTGTAATACACGTACCCTGGCTAATCGCGTGTTAAACTTCCCGCGTACCCCTGTAATACACGTACCCTGGCCAATCGCGTGTTAAACTTCCCGCGTACCCCTGTAATACACGTACCCTGGCTAATCGCGTGTATAACTTCACGCGTACCCCTGATATGCACGTTACCCGCTTTGCGTTCCTTGTTTGGCAGCCCTGTAAACTGGTCCAGGGTTAGCGCAGCCCTTTGCGATGATTTAGCGATTTTGATGGCTTTTCCTTGCGCGAGGGCGTTCTTGGGGGCGTTACTGGCGCTGCTGCAGGGTCGCTGCGATACTCTGCGCCACGGCTGGTTTGGGAGCATGAAATCCATGAATACGCTGTGCGCGGAAATCGGTTTTAGCGCACGTGCCTGGCGCAGTCAATCGCACGCGGACACTCTGCGCCAGCCGCTTGCGACACTTTTCTGCGAAATTCTATGAATTACCCTGAAAGTGTTTCAAAGCGCTTCAAGGAGGGAGGGGACATAGGAAAATACAGTTCATTCAGTAAAAGTCCTTGAACAATACAGAATGTGAAAAATAACTATCATAATAGGCCTGTCGACATTTCTGATAGTGCAAGTGCATAGAACAAGTAAGGTAAGAGGTAATGGATAGGAAGGAGAACAAAGCAAGCAGTAACATTACTATGTCTGACGACAATTTACGCAGTGCAGGTGGTAACAAGAGGCGGGGTGGGGGGGGGCAAGGGCAAGGAGGGGGAAGGAGAACAAGGCACGCTACTGAGCAAAATGTCGGTGACAAATTTAAAAAGCAGGGGAGGGGGGAGGAGGGAGAAGAACAAGGAGGGGAGGAGGGGAGACAGACAAGCTGCTGTCAAGAGTCACGGAACAGATGACAGGAGTAAGTGCTAGGAGGGGGAGGGCTGAGAGGAGGGAGAGAGAAGGGGGGAGTAGGAAGGTAGTAGAGGATGGAATTGAGGAGGGGGTTACACAGTGACTAAAGGGGGGCCGGGGGGCTCACAGTGACTAACGGGGAGACAGGGGGTCACACAGTGACTAAAGGGGGGGTCATGAGGGCTCACAGTGACTAACGGGGAGACAGGGGGTCACACAGTGACTAGCGGGGGGCACACAATGACTCAGGGGGGGCAGGGGGGCACACAGTGACTAACAGGGGGCAGAGGGGCACACAGTGACTAACGGGGGGCAGGGGAGCACACAATGACTCACGGGGGCAGGGGGGCACACAGTGACTAACGGGGGGGCAGAGGGGCACACAATGACTCACGGGGGGCAGGGGGGCACACAATGACTCATGGGGGGCACACAGTGACTAACGGGGGGTCAGGGGGGCACACAATGACTCACGGGGGCAGGGGGGCACACAGTGAGTAACGGGGGGGCAGGGGGCACACAATGACTCACGGGGGGCAGGAGGGCACACAGTGACTAACGGGGGGGGCAGAGGGGCACACAATGACTCACGGGGGGTAGGGGGGCACACAATGACTCACGGGGGGCAGGAGGGCACACAGTGACTAACGGGGGCAGAGGGGCACACAATGACTCACGGGGGGGCAGGGGGGCTCACAGTGACTAACGGGGGGGCAGGGGGGCAACAATGACTCACGGGGGACAGGGGGGCACACAGTGACTAACGGGGGGCAGTGGGGCACACAATGACTCACGGAGGGGCAGGGGGGCACACAATGACTCACGGGAGGGCAGAGGGGCACACAGTGACTACGATAAGTGAACACTTCACTCCACACACTGTTCGTTGTAGTGATAAGCACCACTCGTATACCTGAGGGTCGTAGTACTATATAAGTGCTGTTTTGTTATGGACAATGTGCTTAATTTTTCCTTCCCCTGATTCCCTTAGTGGCCAGTCAGCCTCACACGAATACAGAGACTCGGACCTCAGGGCTTGAGGGGACAGTGGTCCCAGATTTCTTTCACAACCTTTCATTTACGGGGCATTGATAATTATCCCAGAGTCCTTTCCCCCTCATTCCTCTTCCCGCCATCCCTGGGAGAGATTGCATCATGATATACACCTCTTGGAATAAATCCCGATGGTTTTTGTTTCCTTTTTACAGGAGTTCTGGCTCGTGACCAGTGCAGACTCGCACTGAGCATTTCCCTCCCGTCAGTTACTTTCCTTTGCGCTAATTCCTGGTATTTCAATAAGTTAAGCGGAGCCCATCCACGGTCAGGGGATTGGTCAGAAGTGCAAGAGTGTATTTATTTTCTCTGAAGGGTGTAAAGCGAGGCTTTAATGTGGTCCTCGGGGTAGTCTTCTTCTGGGTTGCAAGGTTTTCCCTTGGATAAGTGGGGGAGGGTTCTCCTCCTTTGGGAAGACTCAATATCCCTTGGTGGGATAGAGGGGTCTGGGAGTGATACTAATCTCCCATCCAAGTTATTACGACCCTCTATCATGATGCGTTCCAGCGTCTCTACATTCACTATCAGAAGGTGTCTTCCAGTGCGATTCCCAGAGGGCTGGGATATATATTTGAGTTAATTACTTGATTCTCCTAGTCACCTGCATGGCAGGTGGACCTTTGGGTTTTCACAAGAGTTTGTTTTTGCAATAACGTGCCAGCTCAGGGTGCTGTGAGCTTCAAGGATCTTCAAATTAGCTGTAATAGAGGTTAGACCTCTTCTGGTGTGCAACTTCAGTTTAACTGTTTAGTGATCAGTTCTTTGCAGTTTAGAGTCTTGCTAAGACTTTGGAATTTAGGAGTCCTCCTTCGGTTAGTTTTTGATCCTCTAGGGGTTTTATCAACCAGGGAGGAGAGAACAAGATTCAAGCACCGGGCATATCTACAAAGGGGTTTACATATCACTATATGGGTAACGATTGGTTGTAAGATACATTTTTTTCTCCTTGCCAAGTTTGGCCTCTTAAGGGTCAGGTTTGTAAATATCTGCCTTTTGTCATGGTAGCAGAGTCCTTCTTCAATAGCTCGGGAGGTCTGAAGGTCTCCGTATAGAAGAGTCCTTCTTCAATAGCTCGGGAGGTCTGAAGGTCTCCGTGTTGGCGGTTTGACAGGTTTAGCTTCTCAGGTGGGGCCCCTCTCTTCCATTTTGCTTCTGCCTCCAGAAGACATCCTTCCTTAGTATACACATATGTCGGAAGACAATTGTGGGATAAGTCTATTGCTTTCTGCTCCGCTCAGTATGGGTCGTCCTATTACAAATTAATAAAATGACTTTTTACTCCCATTTTACCTTTTATGAAGATTTGTCTTCCCACTGTAGTTATGTGACAGGCTCTGTTTCTAATACGATATCTTCATTTAACGGATGGGATGGAGCCTACAAAACTTTCACCCCTATGGGGTACTTTTCTTTATCTCCAGGAGAGATGGGTGCTTATTTTCTTTGGTTTGCTATCTATGTTCCCAAAGAGGGTATGAATTTAAGTGTTTTAATGTTTGATTGGACAACGGGGGCGTTTATTTCTGATGGGGTTTTTTCCTAACCCATTAGTATAGGAAAACTTTGTTCAATGTTTCCCCCTCTTTTAACCATTTGGTTTTGGTGGCATGTAGGGAACGTTGTTTTTTTTCTTGCAGTGGATTTGTCTATGCCTTATAAGACAGTTATTCGGGCAGCCTAGTCTTGGGCAGTTCTCTTGCGGTCATCTGATTGATTTAATGAAAGCATTTAAAACATTTTCTTTCCTATTATTTTATTATATTATTTTATCATATTGTCTCTATTGTATTGATCATGTTGTACTAATGGGATGCAAGGGTTTTGAACTTGCATAATATGAGCCTCCTGTCTTGTCATAGAATGGCTAATCCCCCACTCTAACGTGAGATGGGGGTTTAGATTCTATTAAAAACAAGGAGGCGTTTATTATCCCACCCACCCTGGATATGATATATGACAGTTATGACATGTATGTACACAGGTGGTCCAAGAGAGAACATTTTTTGGTTTGTTGTTCTTCCCATCCACTCACCCTTCTTGCTTGTTGTTCTTAGAGCTACGAGTTGAGGTTCTGATCAGGATTGTGGCTCGCAGTTACAAGTTATGGAGTGCGTGGTATGAGAGCTTCGCTGGGTTTGTCTTCATCGTTTATCATCTGATCTGTGCAGTGGACGTCTGGTTCAAGACAGCTACAGAAAGAGGAATTGGGATTAGAGTAATGGACTTTTATAAGGAAGGGTCCCTGCTCATTGGTCCCCTGCAGGGCATGACCTGTCCTCCATGATGGATTGGGGAGCTCCCTTACATCGACATTGAACTCAATTTAGTTCTGTTCTTTACAACTTTTTTGTTTGTAAAAGTTTTTTCTGTGCTGCTGTGGTTTCAGAGTAAAGATTGTATGCATAATAATCACCTCCTTGTCTTTAATAGAATCTAAACCCCCATCTCACATTAGTGTGGGGGATTAGCCATTCCGCCAGACAATGTTAAAGAGGTCTGTAATTTATACAATACTGTTATTTGAACACTATGAGGATTGAGTTGAGATTTATCTGACAGGGCAACAGGACCAAACTCCTCAGGCATGCTCTGAAATGAGAAAGTGAGCAGAATTAGATTTTCTCTATGGTTGACCCTATTCCTGTGGCTTCCACCCTTGAATACAGTAGTAGCTTTGCTAGTGTAAAGTGTCTGGTGATACGGAGTTCCTGTCGGGATTAACTGTGGCAGGTCTTGAGACATTGATGTGCACATCTGAACATGGTTCGCGATTGTGCAGGACCACCTCAACCCTGTAGTCTTCTATAATGATCAAAGTTCCCATTGCTGGGATCATTGGGTTCATCTTTCAATTTCAAACAATACTTTGAGTTCCAATGAAATTGGTTAACTTGCCCCAATTATGGATAGGCTTGTTGATGTTTTAGCAGCGTTGTTCTTGCGTATACTGCTGATACAGGCTACAAATCAGTCATTCTCTTCCAGATGCTACTCCCAAAAAACACACTTCTCACAACTATCGACAAAATGCTCGGAAATTATTAAGGGCCAGGCGAGTCCGGGGCGCATTCTGTGTGCCTAGCAGAAAACCGATTCTGATGCTTTTCCTCTCCTCTTCATGCCAGCAATAGCGCCAGAGCAGGACTCACAATCACCAAACCGACGCTACTAATCCTTAGGACATCTTGCCTTATTAGGAAGCCTATGTTAAATACAAGTCAAAGTATAGTACCTGTAAAACGAATGTTCAAAGTGCTTACTGGTATATAGCGCTATAGAGAGTGTGTGTGTGGAAAAGCCCACAGTAGTGAGAGACAGGGTGGATCTGTAAACTGGTTCTTGAAAGCGACAATGCTGGACATCATACCAGTTTCTTGCTGATTTGTTATTTGTAATTGTAAAGGAACAATAGAGTCAAAGTGTAATTGGATGCTTTAGGATTCCTACTATGGTTAACTTTATATCCTATCAATGAAATAATGTGATTATGCTAAATGATTAAATGATGTTGTTTACTGGATTATGTCATTAGTGGATGAACTGAATAAAGGATCACGTTATATAATTGGTGCTGTAAAGTAATGATTAACCTTTTAGTATATTTTGCACTTTCTGCTATATCAAAACAGAAAAATATATATTTGTAGTAATCTCAAAAATTCGAATTAGAATATTGGTTTTTCATTTCTACTTTTATATATAATACCCAAATCTATGTTTGTGGTCAAGGTGGATTGTGTTCAAAACAATTAAAAATACAGTTGAGAACAACCTTTTTGTAAATCTATATATAGATTGTGCCACTGGCTCACATCTAGGATGAGTAAACCTCCCTAATTATATTATTAGATGAAATATGACAATATATTACTTGTTGTAGGTTACAGATGGATATACAAGATTTATATACAACAATGAAAGGACATCTTATAGCCGTGAAGATGGATAGCATGAAATATCCGAAACGCGTTGGCATTGAATTTGGGATTTGATTGTTTCATTTCATGTTTTATATTCTCATGATTAAGCTGTACTGTTTGCTAAAGTCCTCAAAAGTTTTTATACCAGCCTTGGAACTCAAAATACTGTTTACATTACAAAAAACATGAATCCCAAGATTGGGTATTTTGTTTAAATTGCATCAATATAAATTTTTCTTAAAAAAAAATGTATTTGGCATTACATGGTTTGCAATTTAGAAAACCTTTCGCCAATACTCATAATGACATCATAAAAAGAAAGACTGATTAAAAAGAAACTGTTAATACAGATGTACCGCTGGAGAAAAAAAAGCAAAATATAAAGGAAAATTTACTACAGAAGTGAAAATCGCAGTGCTGAGACACACTAGCGAACTTAAGGTCATCCTTAGAACGGGAGATTAAAATGTATCGGTTTAACTCTTACTTGCTGTTTCCAGCCTTCCAAGGATTAGTAGCAAGAATTTTGACAAAGCCAGAACACAATGCGTTTTTTCTCCTTCAATTAAAATCTTCCACCACTCGTTAGTGGATCTGGTGCCATATTGTCTAAAGATGCTGTCCATTTCCAGCTCTATTTCAGCTCTTAACTCGGGGCATCTCAATACCAGATGATGAATTGATTCAATTTCTTTTCCTTTTCGGCATAGCCTGCATCTAGGATTGATGGTCGATCCTTTCCTTTCACTTAACAACAAGTTTGACGGGAAGATGTTAAAGCAAAAATTGATGTATTGCAGTCTCAAAAACGGATTCAGAAACATTTATACATATCTTGATAGAACATTCAATATATGGGGCCCAAACCAAAAGTCTTCTTGATGTTTGTAATTGAAGATTGATTTGTGCATCTCAATCCAATCATTAATATATAGCTTTCTTTTTATCTTACCTGTGTAAAGGATCAGTGATTCCTCTGTCTCATTGATGTTCATAAGTATAGTTCGGCAGATGACTTGCCACTTTGATAAGGATTCATCTCTGGGGTCCTGCAAAGCTTGCTTTAGCAGTGCAAAGCCAACATTTGGAGGTTCCTCAATACACCGAGGATAGAGAGACAGTGATTTCCAGAGGGAAACAGCATTGAGCGAAGTTAAGGCAAGCTCTCTTCTCACAATGGCAGTTGGAATACTGCTTGGCAACAGAGTACTGATTTCCCAAAAATTCCTTCTAGTCTTGGCGATATGTCTTCTGGTAGCATAAAAGACGTTTCCGCTCCGTACGTCAGGATTGGAATCACTTTAGTTCGATAAAATAGGAGTAGAGGAATTAATGAATAACGACAGTATCTTTTTGACAGCACCTTTTCTAGTGCTGCCAAGTTCTTAGCTTTTTTTCATAGAGAATCGGATCTAGGAGCCTATATACTCCCAAGTAGGTGAAATCTTTTACGACATTAATTTGTTGCCCTTTTAAGAACCAAGAGTGACTTTGTTTCCTTCCGACACGCTCCACTGCTCCAAAGACCATAATCCTCGATTTTGCAGGGTTTATTGTCAGTTTGTTAGATTCAAGGTCATTTTGAAGGGTGTTGAGCCGGCGCTGTAGCCCTATCGGTGTCTGGTCGATCACAACAATATCATCAGCATAGAGGAGTCTACCAATGGGCATATCTGATATCTTCGGGGGAAAAGAATGTGTCTGAGATAAAGGGTCATCAATGTCTGAGAGAAATAAATTAAAATGTTCCAGTGCCAAAGGGCAGCCTTGTTTGAGTCCTACTTGTGTAGGGATGGCGTCTGTGCAGTGACCTAGTTTATCTACTCTGATCTTGATTGTTGTTTCCTCATGAAGATCTTTGATATTATTCAAGATTATTTCGGTACATTGCCATTTCTCCAGTTTTGACCAAAACATATTTGTTCTGATCACGTCAAAGGCTTTTGAAAGGTCGATGAAAGCCAAATATATTTTGCATCCCTTGTTTCGCATTACTTTGGCTTTCAGCAGATTTATAATAAAGATGTTAAATGCCGGACCAATGCCCTTAACAAAACCGGCTTGCCAGGGATCTAAATGGTTTTTGGCCATTCGCCACCTCAATAGTGCTTGACATAATATTGTCCCGAAGATTTTCCTCGCCACATTGAGTATCGCAATCGTACGGTAGTTGTCCGGGTCTGTCCTTAGGCCATTTTTAAAAATAGGGACAACTACCGTCGATTTGAGTGAGGTACGCTTGAGAATCTTAAATCTCCCCTATATAACTGATGAAGGAAGGTCGCCCAAAGTTTTTTTTTTTTCAATTCGATGTTAGACAAACCAACGGGGCCAGGGCCTCTTGAATTCTTCGATCTCTTAATGATGTTTCAATTGTTGAAATATCGATGTCTAGATGGCAGGTCTTGTGGTTTATTTACATCGTGAGACACTGTTGTGGATGTGTTTACACCAGGATCTTCATCTTCTTCCAGTTCTTGCATTTTGTCAAAATGGTTTTGCCAAGTGGTAGCTGATTTTGCATTGGCTTGGAGTGCCTCTTGCGGAGCCTCCAATTGGTTAATGGTTGTTCATATTGCTGCCACATTTTTTATTTGAATGTTGGCTAGCATTACTTGTGCATCATGATCAATCATGCGTTTTTATGTACCTTCAACCAATTATGGTATTGTTGTTTTAATTTATGTATTTCGCACGAGATGTCCTCCGTATTGGAACGTTTCCATCATGAAAAGTTCTTTTTCCGCGTCCTTTTCTTTGCTGCAATCTGTCATAGCAATAGTGGTTTGTCATTTCCGGCTTCACAAACCCTCCTTTGTGATAAACTACGAAATTCTGGAACATTGGGACATACTTTATCCGTTTCCGTCCTTTCATTCCCTGCATGCCAGTGATTATACCGGCTACATTTTTAGACAATTCCGGCTTATGTGCTCGAATATTCACTCTGTTTCGACCCAGATTTATTTGGAATTTATGTTCATATCTCTGTTGTAGTTCAGTATTGAGTCTGTAGCAGACCAGTTTCAATTGATTGTGGTCACTCTCTCCATAGATTTTAGAAAACCAGATATATTGGATGACACACATATATAATCTAGTATGTGGTCGCTTGTTGTTCCCCTCCATGTAGGTTTACCCGGAAATTATACAGACTAGCATTTTCCTCCAGGCAACACCTCTTTTTTCTTTATTGTTGGCAAGTAGGGGCACTTCATTGATCGGCTCATGGAACTTGTCTAGACAGGTGCAATTTAAGTCCCCCACTAAAATTATTAGTGGATCGTTCCATTTTGTTCATTCTTCGTCAATCAGAGCTGCAATGTCCGCCACCAAATTGCAGTTTCTCTGGTCTACAGGATTCCAATATATATTCACTAAAATTAGGATTCGCGGATTGGAATGTTGATTTTTTGCTAATTTTATTTCTGCCAATTGTATAAATTGGCTAAGCCCGTGCGAGCAAAGTGCGTGTGATTGAAAGAAGCAACTGCTGTTGTGCTGTGACTGCGCCTTCAGAGCAGCACTGGTCTCCAATCAGCTGTATTACCAGCTGTCCTATCAGGAAGGAACTGTGGGAGAAGAAAAGGGCAGTCATGCTGAGAAGCCCCACCCCTTCTGCTCCGGGTCCCGCCTAAGCAGGAAGTGTGCCTCTAAAAGATCGCCCCAAGCACCCTTGCGGCGCTAAGCCTGTGTGAGCAAAGGGCGTGTGATTGAAAGATGCAACTGCTGTTGTGCTGTTTGGCTGCTTTCTGCGGCCTCGGCGGGCATCTAATTTCACGACAGTGGTTAGCTGGAGACGGACCCCCAGCCTTGTCAATTCTACGGCGTGGCAAACTATACAAGGAGCTGCACTACGAAAATGAAGTCTGCAGCAGTGGAAACGCCGACCTCGGGATTAAGAACTCGTCTTCAGGTAAGACAAAGATTCATTTCTGTCCCAGAAGTAGAGGGAAATCTTGAACAAATAACCAAAGTGGTGCAAAAAGACCTGCCAGTGTTAAAACAGTCACATCTACCATTTAACACAAAGAAGCGAAAGAGCCTCTATGTGGGGGCCATAATGACAGCTGAAAAAAACATACTGATACCCCTGGAATCTGAGGTGGAATCAGACACAGTCCCTAAACCCAATGAACCCCAAAGTGCCCTTCCCATCCCAATCCCAGACCCAGTCGAAAGCAGAAACCACCTATCAACGGTTTGGGGAATAACCTAAAGCACTGAGGAACCGATGGTATATGGGACACTGGGAGACCACTGCAATAGCTATCTAGGGGAAAATGGCTTGGTGGAAAGCTCTGACCCTCCTAAAGAGCACGGAAATTGCATGGTACAAACAAGTGAGGAACCATTTGAGTCCTCTGATAGAGCTCAGGACAGTCCGGCAAATGAAATTGTGGCAGAGAATCCAGAGCTACGTGAAAAATCTATAGTGGGCGAAGGAGAATGCTCCAACCATTGCCCTTGACGAGTGCCACAAACCCCTGAGGGGGGGAAATGTGATCAAGGCTGGGGGCAAAAATCAAAAACTGATTGATTTGGACCAGGCCATCCAGACCTGGAGGGGATGGTCCCCTCAATCAAAGAGAAGAGTGGCTCTTTTATGGGAAACGTGATTGAAATCCCTCCAAGGAAGGAGTTAAATTCATTCATTGGTGGCCCCGAATGCGTAAAGGAGCTTGTTAAACAAACCCCAATCCTAACTGCCTCTTCGGAGACCTTATGGGAAAATGCAGGACCCTGGGATCTTGCAGACCTAGGTCATTTGGAAGAAGCCCTGCATGAATCTGCTATCTCAAAAGTAAAAAAATTACATCAAATGGAAGCTGTATGTGCAGAATCCATAAGGAACAATATTTTCATTCCATATATGGGGGACAACCCAAACCAAGGATATAAATCTACCCCACAACTGAAAAACCAACAAAATGAAGAGAGAGTAACGGACGAAAACACTGGCAGGGACAAAGGGAGAGACCATCCAAATCCCATTCAGGAAAGAGATATAGAGGTGACTAAGGATGAGTGGAGTGAAGAGCAAACCTGGTTGCCGGTAGAGACCCAAACCATCTGGGAGCCTAAGTGGAAGCGAAAGCACAAATACGCCTGCAGTAAATCTGAGCAACTCAAGGCTGGCGAATAAAATCATGCAAGATATATCGATCCTGATGGGGAAAATTGAAAGACAGAAAAGGAAAAGCTTCTCCTTTATAAATGAAAACATTGCCGCATTAGACAAAGAGCAAGCTGGAATAGGGTGTTTGGGAGATGAAGAACATGACAAAAGCCAGACCAATCCCTACGAGAAACAAACATCGACTAAAATGACTTAAACATCGGCTGCTGTAGAAGAAAGGTCGATCCAAGAAGGGATGTCCAAAGAGAAAACCTCACGGTTAATTAGTGAGGGCTGCAAAACTGCTAAAGGATACTGCGCACATCTAAAACGTGATCATGGCATCCCTAAACATCACGATTACTCCATTTCTAAAACTTTATGAGGTGACAAAGGACTCTTTACAAGAAGTAGCTTGCGCCAATATACAAATTAAAGAGGCACACCTGGAAATGAAATCCTCACTGAAGATACTAGATATAAGAATGGATAAGGAAGCAGAGCAAATACAACTTTGGCAAAACCGCCTTAGTGATTTAGCGAGAAAAGACGCTAACGATAAATCACTACTGATGGAGGCAGTCTTGGAGGACTGCAAATGGATGAGAAGCCTGCATAAAAATGAAAACATGCCGGACACGTTGGGGGTTAACATAAAGGCTGGAAAGGGTCCAATCAAATTGAAACAGGGAGAAGGTGATCAATTAAAACAAACAGGCCGAAACCCTGACGATGAAATCCTGATCTCTCCACGAAAGCAGGCAGTTAAAAGAGGAGAACCCGTATCCAAACCACTTCTGTCAAACTTTGCAATCTTTGCAGGCGCTACTTCAAATTCACAGGACCCCCAGGGGGGAAATGGGGTGCCCAGAAAAATGAAACGGAAAGTAAATGGCTCCAGATCTTTCCTGAGAAATATAAGAACACCACCAAAAAGAGAAAGCCTGCAATGCGCAAAGAAGCCCAGAAGGGAAATGACACTCAGAGAGCTGGACCCTCCGGAGGAACCCATGGCAAACAAATTTATAAAGAACATTGAAATAGACAAGGAGGAATGGTCTGAGTTGGAGCAAACTGCAGATCTAAGTAATCTCATTGAAATAATGGACAAAAATAGGGAAGATGAGGAATGGGAAAGCATCAGTTTATCTGATTGGCAGGCCATCACAATCGGGAAATTGAGAATCACGGAGTGCAAGTAAAAGACCCAACGACGCGGTAAACCCAAAGAGCCAAATTGACAACGGGGGAATTGAAAAAGGATAAAAAGACAGACCCCCCACCCAAAGATGAGTCCCATTTGTGAAGAACAAAGAGTCACTACCCCGTTTAAAACCCTGGAACAAAAAAGGAAGCAGCAGGATAATGAAGAAAAGAAAGCCCAAAATTCAGCAGGGAAAGCTCCCGCTAAAATCAAAAATCCAAAGAAATGGGGAGGGGAAAAGTTGAAAAAGATCAGAGGGAAGTCTTTCCACCTCGAAGTGTCAGGGAAGCTAGGACACCCAAAGGTTGGTACCTAAAGTTATAAGCAACATCAAAAGGCCCTAAAAGGGTAGTGCTAAACAGGAGTTACGTGATGACACTCTTCAATCAAATTTGAACTTTACGCAAGGTATGAACGGAGGACATAAAAATTGATGAATTTGATGAGCACATAAAAATTGATGAATTTGTAACAGAAAAGCGGATGGATCAGGTTATATTACATCTAAACTCTAACAGGATTAAACAGAAATTGCAGGAGGCCAGCGACATCCTCAAAATAAGGGCTTCCTCTTAGAAACTTTTGAAGAAAAACCCAAGCAAGCCAGTACAAAAGAAACAAACAGGGAAGAAAAAGAAAATAAGGTTGAGAATAACATACATAAAGTGACAAAAGACAGCAAAAAGGAAACTAGTGAAAAATCCAGACCAGTCCTAGTGAGTGAAACTAAAAAGGACCTAAGAGTGAATCCAAAAGTACTATCTACAACCCAAAGGGAAAGATCATCTACAATAGAAAAAGGCGCTGAGCAAATGAAAACCTTGAGGTTCACAGTGGATAACTCAGGAAACATGAGTAAGAGTAAAATCAATTCTAATGAAGGGAAAAAAGACTAACGATTGGACATGGATGGCTAACGCCCTAAATACTAAGAAAAAACAATAGATTGATGAGGAGTCCCAAAGAAATGTCTACTGTGCCTCATGGAACTCCTTAGGCTTTACACATCTGTTCACTGATGATAGTAATTTCTTGGGCAAATATGACCTCATATGTATACAGGAATCTTGGCTGCGAGAAATACCAGTATGTGAGGGGTATGTCTATCATCATCATTCGCGGGTCTGATGATCCTAAAAAAACTAGACAGCCCCCTACAAGTCTTGGAACACCATATACCAAATCCTTTTGAGCAAATATTAAAACTAGCATTTCAACCAGAGGAGAGTGATGGTCCATCCAAGTTGCTATTGATCAAAACCTACTGGAGTGAAAACATGTCTAAAGTTGAAAGCTACCTAAAAGTCATCATGAATGCCATTGATAAGTCAATGATGGTGGATAAGGATCAGCTGATTTTACTCAGTGGCGACTTAAATATTAAACTATTAGACCCAGAGGGTAAAATCAAAGTGGTAGAACAACTGGTAGGTAAAGAATAAAAAATGGATGGAGGAAATACAAATTCGAGGTATGAAGATGTTAAACAGCCAGACGAGAGGTGATTTGATGGGCACCAACACATGGCACTGTGGGAAATCTGGAGCTTGCTTGGACTATTGTTTTGTAGGAGATAATACCCTTGAATGGGTAAACTCCTTTACAATTAAGAAGCAGGAAAACAGTGACCATAGTCTTCTGGAAATAGAACTCTCTTGGAAAATAAGAAAATCACCAATGAGAACTGGAGTGATGGAAACGGAAGTGTCCTGGGGAAGAAATCGATTAAGGATAAAAAAAACAGTCAATAACAAAGCTGGTGGAAAAATACAACAGTGCCATAGGGCATGGTAAAGAGGTGGTGGAATACAGATGGTTGTTGGAAGCTTTTGAGGTCAAGTATGATCCGAATAGAGTTAAAACAATCAAAAGGAAACATGTATATGATGAACACTTAGTGGCTAAAAGGAAACAATACAGAGCTGACCTGGCACGCATAAAAAAGAAAAATGAATTAGAAAAAAATGAACAACTGAGGAAGTGTCGGCAAACATACAAAAATTGACTACGCTCCACACGACATCTGAGAGCACAAGGAGATGCGGAAAAAATGCTAGCCGCAGTGTCAACAAATAATGCAATAAGTACTTGGGATATAATTTACAACAGGGAACTCTGCCAATCTGCAATAGGTGTAAACCAAGTTTCGGAGGAAAATTGGTTCAACCACTACACCACCCTATATGAGGAGAAAAATAAGAAAATGGATATAGAGAAGGATTATGAAGAAAATCCCTGGGCAATTGAATTTGACCAAGATGACATCGTAGGGATGATACAAAAAACAAAGTGCCTCTAGGGCAGCAGGGCCGATGGCATCTCGAACAAGATGCTTAAGGACAGCTGTGAAGAATGGACAGACCTAATTTATGATTTGTTTCAACAAATAAGACGATCTCGACAAATCCCCACCTCTTGGAGAGAGGCATACATCATACCAATCTATAAAAAAAGAGGACAGAGGAAATCTCAGAAATTATAGGCCGTTAGTGTTGCTGGACTCAATAGGTAAACTATTTGCGTCTATTTTGCTAAGAGACCTGAGAAAATGGGCGACACAGGCCAAAATCCTGGATGAGAGGCAAACAGCTTTCATCAGTGGAGTAGGAACATCGTTAAACCTGTTCCTAATTAATCTTATGTAATCAAAGCCCCTGGAAGGGAATAAAGCCATCTTTTTATCCTTTATCAATCTCAAACAGGCATTCGATGGGATAAACTGCGACCGCCTGTGGCTAAAGATGAAAAGATGGGGATGCCCGGTAGACCTTTTAGAAGCCATCCAAGCCCTGTATACCAACACTACGATTCAGGTCCAAACAACAGCAAATGGAGGGGTTACCAGAAAGATCAAAACATTCAGAGAGATAAAACAGGGATGTGCTCTAGCACCCTTCCTCTTTATCATATATATGGCTGACATGAAGATCTTACAAGAACAGACCCGTGCTTTCGCCCCTAAGATCGATGGGATCGAAGTGCCGTGGATGTTGTATGCTGATGGATGCGGTACTCCTTGACCGAATGCCCATCGGTCTTCAGCGACGGATAGAGGCCTTCAATGAGTTCCTAACAGAAAATGATATGAAAATAAACATCAAGAAATCCATGGTAATAATGAAGTCTAGTTGTGGAAAAAGAACGGCAAGGAAATATCTTGTCTGGTCACTAGAGAACTAAACATTAGAGGTGGTTGACACAACACTATATCTTGGTGTGAGGATAAACAAAAACTGCAACGAAGAAGGTCACTCACTATGCACTGATCCGGGAAAAGCTAACGACTTTGACTAACCAGGGGTTAGTTATAAATCGAAGATATGGAAAGTTCTCTTCGACGCCCATTTTAACCTTTTACAAACAAAAGGTAGTAGCCGTAATTACCTATGGTGCAGAGGCTTTGTTAGCCCTGCGCTGGGATGTTTGGAGCTTATGTGAGTCATATTTTTGGCGGAAAATCTTGAAGCTTCCAAACTCGCTGCCTGTGGATCTCATAAGAACTGAATTAAGGCTCCAATCCCTGGCGTCAATGGTACTATGGAAAACGTCATCTCTTTACCGAAAATGTATTCTCGACAAACCACCACAACCCTTCAAAATTCTAATACAGAAAGGGCCACCAAATAGAGATACGATACTCCAACACTGGAAGAACAAATGTAATAATACCTTGGAACACTTGAAATACAATCCTGACAAGGCAAAAAGAACTATCCAGGAAACAGATTGGGAAGAAACTCAAGAGCAGAAACTGGAGAAAAATCTGTGTCATAATAATAATAAAACGAAGATCACCTGGAGATCATTAGACATGTTATGCTAACCTGCCCGGCCCTGGCATCGAAACGTTTGACGGATATGGGGAGTTATACGGCCAAAATTTCTCCAGAGACGGAGGAAGAATACTGGGAGGGACTATTGACAGTGGAAAGGGTGGGCAGAACAATTGATGCTATAAAATTCGCGGAATCCTTGAAATTGGGCTTTGAGCCGGAAGGAGTTGGAAATGAACGGGACTACAGTAAACTCCCATCTAAATGGGCGGAACAAATGGAAAAACATTACATATCAACAATCAAAGGACAATCCCCTAAAGAGACATAAAAAAAATGGAAATGTTAAAGGTTTAACTGTCTAACCAATAAAACATTAAAAAAAGAGAAAAAAAAGAAAAATGGCAGAGTTTGAGTATGCAACAAACTCCATAGTAGATCGTTCTTGACTGCAATTAACAGGCCACTTCTGGCTCTTCCCATCTGATTCCTTATTGCGGGATTTAGAAGAACCCAATACCCTTCTCTCAAGGGAGCTTTGTCTAACCATACCTCCTGGAGGCAGATGAAATCTGCATGCCTCAAATCAGATCCAGACTCAGCAAACAGGTGTGACGAACCTCTAGTATTCCAACTTATTAAAGTCCATTCTAAATTTTCCAATGTTGTTGGGCGCTATTGGTCGTGGAGTTTTTCTGCCAGCAAGCCGGCCATCCACTTCCAATTTGCTTCGTCTCCCTCCAGCAATGGTTTTTGGTTGACATGCTCTCTCTTTTTGCCTTCCTTTGTTAGTATCTCTTGAGCCTTACTCTGACGAAACTTCTCTTTTGGATCTTCTTTGTGTCCTTCCTTCAACAGAAGATCTGTTTTTCGGCTTTGTACCTGTTTCTCCTCCTGCAAATCAAAGCCTAACCGTCTTAAATGGTGTCAGGTTTCCCTTCCCTATTCAGGCTATTTTCCCTTATTCAAGTTTCTTTCCCATTATTTCTCTTTTATTATCCTTTTTAGATTAGCCTTGTGTGGGTGAGAAGTTTTCTATTGTAGTTGGTTTGGCCTTAACTTGCTGATTCAGAATCCTGGTTCTGACCCAAGGCAAAATGGAGTCTCACAGTGACAGCTCTGATTGGTTAGAAAATACTGCTGAACAACAATGAACATTCTAAACTGTCACTCTTTGCCTTTCATCATCGAAACCCCAGCTGAGAGGACGTGTTTAGTGGCTGCTCCTGCTTTAGACTTGGGCCTGGTGGATTTTATCCTTCAGGCGTTAGCAGTTGAGCGGCTACTTTCTTGGGGGTTTCTGGAGAAGCTATCAGTTGTCAGGAATTCGTTTTGAAGACAGGAAACTCTGAAGATCCTTAAGAAATCGTTCTGGAGATAAGTGACTTTGTTTGTGCTGCAGCTCTGTTTATCTTAATGACATTTACTTGAGAAATCGTAAAATGTTACCTTTGAATTTATATTATTGAACTCTGAGTGCGCTTGAACGCTATTTGTAAAAACGCGTACTACGTGTAATCTGAAACTATCGTTGAACCTTTGCGCGTGCGTGAGTATTCAACTGCGCGTGTGTTTTCCAGCGCGTGTGCTTCCTAGCGCGAGAATCTGTTCGTCGAGTGAGAACTCTATAGCGCGTGTGTTTTCCAGCGCGTGTGATTCCTAGCGCGAGAATCGGCTCACCGCACGAGAACTCTATAACGTGTGTGTTTTCTAGCGCGGGTGCTCCTAGCGTGAGTATCGTTCATCGCGTGAGAACTCTAAAGCGTGTGTGTTTCCAGCGCGTGTGCTTCCTGGCACGATAATCTGTTTGCCGCGTGAGAACTCTATAGTGCGTGTGTCTTCAAGCGCGTGTGCTTCAGCGCGAGAACTCAATTGCGCGTGTGGTTTCTTGCGCGTGTCCTTTTTAACGCGTGTACTCGATCGCGTGGGTTATAAGGCGCGTGTGAATAGGCGCGGAAATTCATCAGTGCGGGAATTTATTAGCGCGTGTGTTTTATGCGCGTGTTCTCGTTTGCGCGTGAATTCTACTTGGCGTGTTTTGGCATGCGCGTGTGTTTTCTGCGCGTGGACTTTGCTTACTGTGCGCGTGTTCTTCAACGCAGGAAGTTTTCAACGTGCAATTCATCTGTATTGAAATAATCCGCGTGTGTGTTTAGCACGTGTTTCTTCAAGAATTCACAAACTTTATTGAATTGTAAATAGTTTGAAAACAAAAGAAAAGTTTGAAAGAAAAAAAAAGAATAAATAAAGACAATTTAACTGGACAACTAGTGAATTTTGGAAAAAAGACAAAGAACAAAACTTTCCAGATTTGCCCAAATTAAGAAGTTGCTGTGAATTTCAAGAGTCTCAAGTAAGAGAGATTTTCAGCTTCTTTACAAGCTTCTCTAAGAAATTTCAAGAGAAGAACCAGGTATGATTCTTAATTATTAGTTAAGGATTTAAAGTCTTTCCCATTCCTAAGGTTAAGTAAGTAATAAAAGGAATTGTATCTGCTTTTCTTATATCCTCTGCAGGTTCAGCTTTGGTTAGCCTTGACGCAGTCAGTCTGGTGTTGTTTTGTTATCCACTTCCCCCTTTCCCTTTGGGGTGTAGTTTGCAGAGCTGAATTAAAATCTAGTTCTGGGAATTACATTTCAGGGGGATTGTCGGGGGTTCAGCAGCTTCCGCGGACACAGGACCTCTCAGCCTGACAAATGGTGGGCTTCCTCCAACAAACGTTGTTTAGCTAATTTGGATACAAGGTGTAAGGTTACTTTGTCCGTTCGCTGTTCCTCTGGGAATTCTATTACTACAAACATTTTTTGTTTGTGAGAATCTGATTAAAATCTTTAATTTGTTGGTAATAGGATACAGAAAACACTTTTTGGAAGGACTCTTGTCCAATAGGAGCGCATGTGGGTTACCCGCTGGAAAAAACAGTTTTCTTTATTGTTTAAAAGTAGGTGCCCCCTTAGGCCTGGGGCCAATACCCCTGTGCATCTGAAATATATGTGAAGTTAGTAGTTAAGGACACTGGGAGTTTAAATAAATACATAGACTGAAACTAGGCGCTTGCTCCTCCATCACAGTTTTTGGACATATCAAAAGGCAAACATGTTGTTTTATACGTCCATAATATCTTTCTAATCCCCTTCTTCAACCTGCCTTCTTTTTTTGGTTGTCTGCCCTTGTCTTCTTGTATTCACTTCTGTTGCTATTATCTACCTATCTCCATCTGCTCCCGTCAGTGTCGCTATGGGTAAATTCGCACATTTTGTCCAAAGTGGTCAGAGTACTTGGTTTTACACACACATTCCCATTTCTGGTGTTTGGGGTATGAGAGGGGCCAGTAGTGGTTGGGAAGGGTCATGGAGATTAACATGGACATTGACAGTCAATTGATGTGTAACCAAACAACACCCAGAGGCTCTGTGACCCTACTCACATCCCATATCCCTCCTATCTTTACTCCAATACAATAGTTTTGGTTATAGGTAGCTAAAAGTCAAAACTAAAAATGGATGTATCTCACTGTTTAAGCCTTTGACCACCTTTAGTCGTCATTTTCATACATTGGGCCTCATTAGGTGTTTGGCGGTAATACCGTTACCGGCACTTGATCTGGTGGAATTACTGCCAGATTACAAGTGCCGGTAAGGGAAGTAAATCCCCATTCCATGGAGTCCCATAGGACTCAAAGGGGGGATTTACCTGTATTACTGGTGCTGGTAATACTGGCTATTTTTGCTGCTGGGGTGGCGGATCTACCTCAAGCTCTTGGCTGGAGGTCATTCCAGCCAACCCACCGGGAAAATTTGAACTTTACCGACGCGTTAACCTGCCAGTAAACTGAATTACTGGCACGTTATTACTGCACCGGAAAACTCCTAATGAGGCCCAATAGCTTTGAAGTCCCGTCAGTGAAAGTTAATCAAGCAACATCTTTCGTTATTTGGAAAACACCATGAGCTGAGGCGCGGTATGCAAAAATGAAGCCACAAAATTGATTTATTCTTTTTTCACTCCTTCCTTTTCCTACAAAGAAATACCTATTTTTCTATCCTCAGATCCCTGTGCTCTAAAAGGTTTCACAGCACGAGGCCCTTTTTGTGTTGTATATATTTATTTCAAATGCATAAACGCAGCCCATCAGATGTATCATTTCATTACAGTTATAGAATGAACAACCAGCCACAGCAAACCAGAGTAGAAACCAGTTCAATGGCAACCCAAAATACGAGAAGAAACAAAACAAAGGAAACTAAGTAAATATGAATAAAAAAATACTACTGCAAAAAAAAGAAAAACAGTTATTGGTGGCACACAGAGGGATTGCAGAACTGTGAAACTTTTAAACCTGTTGGATACAATTGAGAACCTCATGAAGCCGCTTCGGAATTCCTCCACTCATTCCATCCACTGTGCAATCTCTTCGTCTGAGAGCAGGCTTTGTGCATCTTCCATACCGGGCCTTTTTTATTTTAAATACATGAAGTGAAAAGACGAAGAAGAAGAACGCCTGAAGGTGAGATGATAGGTTAGTACTAGGTGGGGAACCCCCTGAAAGCAAGTTGCTCATTTCGGCCCAGATGACTTTACTTCAGATGACTTTACTTCAGATGCAGATGCTGTGGGAGAGCAGCAACTCTCCTGCAAGGAGGTGCACATCTATTTACGTGTGCCCCAGAAAAGCCAACACGATTAGCAATTATCACTGGGAGTCAGTTATGAGACCTTCAACCAGGAGCATCTGCCGGTGCTTAGCAGAGTAGGTAAGTGGGCACTAGAAATTTGGAAATAGCCAGAAGAAAATAAGGTTTCCCACAATAGTCTTTCCGTCCGTTACTGCGAGAATAGCAATGTGTGGATCAAAATATGAAGGCCTCTGAGAAGAATTCTTCCCACAATGTAGAATTAAAGGCATTATTTAAGGAATAAATCACCAGTTCCATGCACTGTACTAGGTGGTAACAGTCCAGGCCTAAGTTAAAATATAGGGCCTTTAACAAGGACCCCCAGGCAATTGCCAGTTGGCATAAAATGTCAATGGTTGAATATTGCTATTTGCACACAGGTCTGCTAACCAGGTTGCTGACAACAATTATCTGTCTCAAATACCGTGCCATAGTGAGCACATGACCGGTTGATAGAGGGGAAGAAAACGCTCACCAAAGAGGACCACCATGGAAATGATAGACACAGCTCCAAGCAGAATCCCCCTTTACCTTTCCAAGGATGGCTCTGTAGGGTGCAGTGTCCGGAGAAGGCGATGCAGCGACTGTAGATTTAAATGGGACATGGGTGTTGGCAGAGTGGTGGGGCGAGGGCAGTGGGAGAGCACTAGCAGGGTGGGTGGTCAGCCGAGTCAAGCAGTGGGGCGGATGCAAGCAGTGTAGAGCTTCCCCAGAACCCAGGCATGGAAGGTTAGGTTCAGCCTGGGTTTTCAGCATGTGATTGGCTGCTGCAGCCACCCAGTGTGCTTATTTTTATTTTCGACAAGATGAGCGCATTTCCAACCATGTTGGTATTATATAATATTTCCTGGTGATTTAGATGGAAAACGAAAACAGGACTTTTCTTTTGCATGCTTAGAACAAGCCAGTCTGCATAGTTGCATATAAGATCCCATTATGCCAGGTAGACGTTTAAGTGAACATCAGTATCCGGCGAGGGACAATAAGATTGTTACAGCAATCTGATTGGTCCTTGCCGGGTCATTACCAGGCAGGGAAAGACTGAACGGCAGCAACTGATCCGAATGCAGCGTGTTCTTTTGTTTTCTTCCTCAGGGCGCCTTGGAAAGGGAGAAGGGACGACGTATAGTCCCTTCACCCCGATCCATGGCCGCCATGTTTTTTATTCTTCACATATCTTTTCAATGGTCCGCCATGGAAGGGGAGAAGGGACTACGTGTAGTCCTTTCTCCCCTTCCATGGGAGCCATTTTGTTTGTTCACCTTTTTTCCTTTACCTAGCAATGGTCGCCATGGAAAGGTAGAAGGGACTATGTGTAGCCCCTCCTCCCTGATCCTTGGCGGCCATTTGTCACAACTCGACAAACAAAATGCTATTAGTACCCTGGTACAATGTCCCGGGGTACTAATAGCTATAGAACCCTTGGAGGGGGGCATTACTGGTCTAGTGATGCCCCAGGGGCTATGTTAAAGCCCTTGCTTCTCTCGGTCTTGTAACCACCCCCCTGGGGGCATTACCAGACCAGTAATGCCCCCCTCCTCGGGTTCTATTGCTTCAATCATATATTTGTCTGCTATTTATCTATGGCAGGGGTGTGCAATCTGTATCTGTTCAGATGTTTTAGACTGCGACGCCCGTGAAACCTTACCATTGGCTATACTGTCTATGGCTGAATGGAGTTGTAGCTCACATCACATGGCTAGCCAAATGTTGCAGACCCCTGGTGTATGGGTTTGAGGATGCTGACATGGGGGTCCCCAGATGGAGCTTTAGGATAGTGTTCCCTGCTTGAGATATTCTCAAATACACAACACCACTACATGTCTAATGACAGCACAGTTTTGTGCAAAGCCAGATCTAATGCGTGACAATACTAGCACTGAGGCTTTTGCAGAGCTGTGGAAAACAGTAAGTACCGTTTAAACAATGGTGCCTATTTATCTAGGTTTTAGAACCACATATTTGCCAGGAAATTTAGTTTGACTTTCAGAGTGATAGCAAGTGTGGAATTTCGGAGAAAAACTTTTGTCCTGAAGCTCAAAAAATGCGGGTGCCTGTAATGATAACAATAGGAATTTCAGTGTCATAGGGCTTTCTCATACATTACGTCAATTCCTACCTCTATTTCCAAGAAACCTATTAACTGGCTGTATTTGTCAATTTTTTGACAGCTGCCACCAGTGAAGTAGCTGAATGAAAATAATAAACGGATTTAGCAGTGTGAATTCAGCAGATCCGTTGGTCTGGGAACCATTCCCAAATCAAGTTTTATATGGTATCTAATCGAAAAGTTGCCATCACAGAAGTAAATTAAATGATGATAGCTAATCGCATCCATGTTAAAGCGGGGAATCTTGATTGTTTTTGTATTTAGAACAAACCCTATCCTACTGTATCATTCCCTCTTACATTATTGTATCCTACTGTATTATTCCCTCTTAAATTATTGATACGTTTAATAGTGTGGCTTCCCGGGTCGTTTATTGTAGGTTTTGTAAACAAATGCTTGTGTTCAATATTAAAATATTCATCCCACATAGCGTCATATCTGGAGATTCCTCAATCCTATTGGGGATGAGGTCAGCATCCCAGAATGATGCAACAGCCAGCAGGCTACATTTTTCTAAAAGAACAGGTAATAACAGAGAATACAAAAAAGGGGCAAAAGCACATTCCAAAGAACAAATAACCCATACAGGCCCTCTATGAAGACATTCATCCATGTCATAGACACAAGTACTGTTTAAATGGTTGAAGTAAATAATGGTTTGCGTCTTGTGAGTTGATCGTGTGATGTTGAAGCTTCAATTTTGAAGAGTCAGTTGTGTCCCTTCAGTTTAGATGAAATTCACCACAGACTGATTTATAGTTTACGCCTTTGCACAACAAGACATCAGCAATGGTTAGAAAAAATGTAGATACTCAGCTAATCAATGTAACCAAGTTGCACGTTGTCATGAACCCGCATATGATGGGCAATGTTTCGGCAATAGTTGTGTTAGGGGTTAGGTTTTATCAACCTTCGATCACAAATGTAACTTTACTGGACAACTTTTTAAAGAGTCTCTCCGAAGGCAATGATAATAAAATTAATTTTACGGCATGAATGGGGACCAACCCCAAACAAAAACATATTTATATTACCATAAACCTGCAGTCTATCTCCTGTTTATGTAAACCTCCAACCAACCTATTGAGCCCCCAAACACTTTAATGGAAAAGTAATATTATTACACCGATCGAGATTGATCTCTGCCAGTCAAGGTATCTCTCTCGTCTGGGACATGTCCTGCGGAACGACCTGTGAAAGGAGTCCAATTTCCACTGTGGAATCGCACTCAGTAGTTAGGTCTGTAGCAGAGAAAGACACTTCTGGATCCAGTTGTGATGCTCCTTGAATTCTTCCACCGGTTTTTGTGTACACCCCTGGGCTCCATAACCGGTTTCAGAGTTTGCTTCAGCAACACCTTCATCGATCCAGCGTAGCAAAGCCTACAAAATATATGTGCAGATATGCTATTAGAGATATGGCATTCCAGATCATTGCAGACGCAAATGGCATGCTAACTTATTAGCCACCTTTAATAATTGAAAAAGATAATACTGGAAGTATTTGAGGCAGTTCAAAGTTAATGTATATTTATAATGGCGAAGCAGTACATTCAATATGTCCATTGAGGCAATGTAATCATCATTGTAAACTGTGGCAGACCCATGGAAATGGGGAGTTATATCCGTCCTAGCATATAGGAGAGTTAAAGCATTCTTATCATAAAGGTAGGACCATCATGTCACCCCCCTGTCACCTTGCTCGCTAGACACAGTCCAACCTCTGCTCCCCAGCAGTACAGCTGTACCCCTCCTCTGTGTCCCTCTGTATCCTACCCCTGCTGTATATCCGCTCTGTTGTTACCTCTGAAAAGTGCTCAATTGTGTATCTGTAGTGTTATATACCTCTGTAAAGCGCTCCGTTGCTTCACAAATCTAGGTCTGCGTTCAATAAATACCATAATAATAATAAAAAGGTTGTGACTCTCCATTTATAATGAGGAGTAGTGGCAATGCAATCCTACTGGGCAGACACTGTCCATTTAGTATGGTTGACCTGGACATCCATTTATTACTGCATAGTTGCAGGGCAGTTATAATGAGGAGACTTGGCAGTCCCTTTACAGTGCCATGCCGGTAGAGCAGAGTCATGGGTGGCAGTTCATTTAGAATGGTAATATGTGGCATTTCACTAAGAAATGACAGAATGGCCATTTACAGCAGTCAATTCATAGAGGAGAGTGCTGGCAACATGCATAAATCACATTCAGTCATTGTGACTGTCAGAGCTGTAACAAAAAGGGGACGATGCAAGAATTCCCTAATAGCAGGCCTATGCAGAATTATAACAAAGTTACTCACTGTATGGACTACCTTACTCCTAGTCCATAGTCCCCTTTCCTCCATACTTTTAGGACATTCCGTCCTGTGGGACGGGACCGGAGCACTTTTGTAAAAAAGCATAAAATTGAAAATGTGTCCTCTTTTTACGCGGGGTGCTGCACGCGGCCATAACCCCGCCCTCCTTAGCTCCGCCCGCGCATCGCCCTTCAGTCCTTTTCTATCACCAGGTCTGAGACCATTTAAGCAATAATAGAGGATAATTATTAGAGGGGACGGCGGGCGGGCGTATGGAGGAAAGGTGACTATGGACTAGGAGTAAGGTAGTCACTACAGTGAGCACCTTTGTTATACTCTTACGTCCCGTCCCCTTTCCTCCATACTTTTGGGTGATTACCAAGCACTCCTCACAGGAAATATGGGTGGATGGAACCTTCTTACTGAAAAAGAACAGCCTGGCCGAATTGAGCATCGGCTCTGGAGCCCAGGTCTAAGCAGTAACGCTGGTTTTGTACGATCGGACCGAAAACAAAAGGTCGGACCATAAAAAACGACCGAAAAATGCTACCACCAAAGGTTCGAACACCAAAAGTTCAAACCTTTGGTGGTAGCATTGCAGGTAAGCACCCGCAACAGCACGCTCACTATACTGTGTGGCATAGTTAGCGGGGTGTTGCGGGGGACAACCCCGCAGCACACCCGCAAAAGAAAAAAAATGGGGCTGCAGGGTTGTCCCCCGCACCATCCCGCTCACTATACTTTACAGTATAGTGAGCATGGGTTGCGGGGGAAACCCCTGAAGCCCAGTAATATGTAAGTGTGTTCGCATGAGAAAGGTGCAAACTTTTGGTAGTTCGCACCTTTGTCATGCGAAGATTCCGACCGCAGCAAAATCAGCCGTGGTCGGATCACTTGTAATCAGAAATGCTTACCAAAAGCTGGTGGGAAAGCCTAGGTAGCTGATTTGGCAATGGTTTGATGTGCTTACAGAGCGACTAATAGTTAGAAGGCAACGAGGGGAAAGCATAAGCTTTCATGTTGACCCACAAGTTGCAAAGAGGACCACCTCTAGCATGCCCCATTGTTGGAAAAGTTGGAGATGATATTGCTGTTCATCTCACTCGTAACCGATGCCGACTGATGACTGAATTAATATGTGGTCACATTGAGGTGACCCGGGATGTGTGGAGCCTGGAGCCAAACCATATACTGGATGGCCCAGCCCAAATTTGTATGACAAAATCCACAAGGAGAGGAGAGACTGTGACGCCCTGCTTGTTGATGTAAAACCTCGCTCTAAGGGAGGTATACAAAATGGCCACCATGGCCCGCGGGGGTTGGGCCGCCATTATCACACACCAAGGGCGAACTGCATCACAGGAGCAAGTGAAGCAATAGTCTCCCCAGGGAAGTCAGGGGCCTTACGTGCAATCCTAGCCTTGAAACAAGGAACCTTGGCCGAGCCGATACTGGCAGATCAAGGGTGTTTACTCGATATGTCAGGGGCTTCCCCAGAATTAGCCTCTAGAGGAGGATCCACGGCATAACTGGTATTGGAAGGTCTGTAGTATGCGACAGACTTCTTTTGACCCCTCAACAGAACTGGTATCACCACGGTCGCGCGCGCGGAAATGCTTAGGGATATACCTTACAGCCAGGACCCTCGATGAGGGACTCTCAATTCTGTTGGTGACCGATTTAGCCCCAAACAGGGGTACCTCAGGTTTAACCCTGGTCTTATAGCCACCTCGAGCCAAGACTCGGTACAGCTAGCTCCAGATGGAAAAGCCTCAGGGTGAACCCTATTATCAAAAGCCACAGCAGAACTGGGATCAGCCTTAGCCCCAAATGGGGAACCTTGGAAGAAGATTCGGCATTGGGGGACTGCTGCAGGGCCCCTCAGAGGAGTTTCCCGTGCGTCTCGCTGAGCCGAGACCAAAAGGAGTACCCGAAACTGAAGTGTTCTGCTTCCACGAGAACCGCAGATATTTCATATGCGGGCTCCAGAGAACTGCAGATATTTCATATGCGGGTTCCAGAGAACCGCAGGTATTTCATATGCGAGCTCCAGTCAGAATGTCATTTACGCATCCTGGAAGAACACCACACTGAGCCAATCGCCCATCTGAAGAAATGACTTTATTTGGCAGGGCGTGATGAACTTGAATTTCTCTTGGAAAGATCAAAGATAGTGCGCAAGCCAGCCTGGTTGAGCACTGTGAAAGGACAGCAGTACTAGCCCCTCCCTTGCTCCATGAGGGGAACAGGTTCCCCCGCTCTGAGTTATAGAAGTTTCTGTACCTCTGCTCTGAGGGAGAGCATCCCGATCTGTCGGAAGAGAGGTTTGAAGGTTTGGGTAGTAGGAAAGGGCAAGCGAAAACCTGCCTAAACGATGGACAAACCCCACCAGTCTGGGTGATGGTTTACCATGCCTCCAGATGAGACGAGATTCGTCCCTCCACTTAAGTGTAGTGTGACCGACAAAAAATATAATTTGGTGATTTGTCGGCAGGGAGATTACCTGTCCCTGTGGAGGAGGCTGGTGGCTGAGAGAAAAACAACAACCAACTTTCTGCTGCTGCTTAAGGCCGGGCTACCAACAGGAGTTTCAGATCGTCTTGCACGGTGACCCTGAAAACCCCCTGATCCCAGAGAAGGACTGAGTCTAGGACCCTGACCTCTGTGTCCAAGGGGCCTTAGCTGAAGCTGCCGCCAGGACTGACAAACGGGTCTTTGTTGTCCACACAACATGGAAAACTGCTCAGCCCCAAAAGGAACGCTCCCAGCACCAGTGGTCATGAAAGTTGGTGTAAGGGAGGTATCCAAAATGGCTGCTGTGGACCAAGGAGGTTGGGCCGCCATTTAGTCAACACCTGAAAAGAACTGCGTCATAGGAGAAAATGAGGCAACTGTCCCCTCAGGGGAGTCAGGAGACTTAAGAAACACTTAGCCTTGAAACTAAGATCCTCGGCTGAGCTGGTGCTGGCAGAACTAGGATGTTTAGTGGACATCCTAGGAGCTGACCCAGAAGTAACCTCCAATGGAGGAACCTCAGCAGAGCCGGTACTGGAAGGTCTGTTGCTGATCACCTTCTTTGCTCCCTTGACAGAATCGGTACAACCACAACCCCGAGCGTGGGACGGTTGAGGAATATACCCTACCGACAGGACCCTAAGAGGATCCCTCGACTCCGTCTGTACTGTATTTAGAGGAACCCTGAGTTTTAACCCGGGACATACAGCTCCCTCAAGAGGGGCCTCGAGCCGTGGCTCGGTGTGACAAGCACCAGAAACTGAGACCCGTATCAGTGTGGAAAGCTCCAGAAATGGAGACCTCAGGGTGAACCCCGGTATCCAGAGCCACAGACGAACTAAGCTGAACCTTCGCACCCAAATGGTGAACCTCGGAACCATGTCCGGTTTTGGCAGGTCCTCTGAGGCACCCTCAGAGAATACTCTGGTACGCCTATTAGGCCTTTGAGGCACCTCAGGGGAATCCCTGGTAACAGAGCTACACAAGCCCCTCCCGGTCATGGAATGCTCTCACCGAGTGGGGCTGCTCATCGCCGTCCTCATCCGCTTAAGGCTCATCCCAACGAGGCGGGAACAGAAGACTGGTCTTCCATGCCTACCGCCTCAGGTTTTAAAAGAAAAACCGAATTGGAGCAGCCGGGGCGGAACAGGAGTGAAAAGACGCTTAAAATACATCCTAATAGGGTCAGAGTGCATGAGCATCTGAAACTTTGCCAAAACTTACCTCAGCCAAGGGCTTAGGTGTCGAAGAGGAAGAAACCACTCGTAAGGGACCTACCCCCCGAACACAGGGAGGATGGTTGCCAGGAGGGTCCACCACCAGCCGGGTCCACATAGACCAGTGGAGCAAAGCAGGAGGGAGCGAGACAGTATGAGGCAGCGGAGCCCATGCACGCCGGTCAAAGAAGGGCGGAACGGGTTACAATTGCCGAAAGGAATGCTCCCAGCACCACACATTGCGAACGTAGGTGTAAGGGAGGTATCCAAAATGGCCACCGTATGCCACGCAGGTTGAGCCGCCATTTTGTCGCCACCTGAAGAGAACTGCGTGACATGCGTAGCTGAGTCAATTGCCTCCCCAGGAGAGTCGGGGGACTTAATTAACACTTTAGCCTTACAAGGATCCTCGGCAGAGCCAGTACTGGGTGGTCTCGGATGTTTAGTCGACATCTTCGAACCAGTTTCAAAATTAGCCTCCAACAGAGGAACCTCGGACAAGCTGGTACCAGAGAGAATGCAGTCCGTGACCCCCCTCTTTGCCCCCTCGACAGAACCGGTACCACCATGACCCTGAGCGTGGGACGGTTGAGGACAATACCTCACTGACAAGACCCTCAGAGAAGACCTCTCAGATCTGTCGATATAGACTTTAGCCTCCACAAGAGGAACCTCAGGTTTCAACCTGGTACGTAAAGCTCCCTTTAAAGGAGCCTCGAGTCGGGACTCGGTACAGACTTTAGCCTCCACAAGAGGAACCTCAGGTTTCAACCGGGTACGTAAAGCTCCCTTTAAAGGAGCCTTGAGTCAGGACTCGGTACAGACTTTAGCCTCCACAAGAGGAACCTCAGGTTTCAACCGGGTACGTAAAGCTCCCTTTAAAGGAGCCTTGAGTCAGGACTCGGTACAGACTTTAGCCTCCACAAGAGGAACATCAGGTTTCAACCTGGTTACAGCGGGGAAAGCTCCAGAGACTGAGACCTCAGGGTGAAACCTGGTATCCCAGCACCCAGCCGTACTGGGCTTAACTTTAACACAGTGATGGTGAACCTCGGAACAATGTCTGGTACTGGCCGATCTCCGGTACGCCTGTTAGGCCCTTGGGGAACCTCAGGGGAAAACCTGGTGACAGAGCTACAAGAAAGGCTGTTATGGGGTCAGAGTGCATAAGTCTCTGAAACTTCCCGAAAAAGACATCCTCTGATGAAGAGGCTGCCAGGAAGCGAGACCGAATGTGGTAGTGCCATCCGAGCATGCCAGACATAGGAAGGGTGGAACGGATTCACACTGTTGCGTGAAAAAGGTTGTCCATCGAAAAGAAGATTCCAAGCATCGTCGATAGCGTGGGTTTGAGGAAAGAATCCAAAATGGCCACCATAGACTACACAGGAAGGCCCGCCATTTTGTGAACATCTGAGGAGAACTGTGTCATATGTGTAGATGAGGCAGTTGACTCCACAGATTGGTCAAGGGACTTGACTGAAAATGTTAGCTTTGACACAAGAATCGGCAGAGCCAGTACTATGGGGCCTTCGATGTTTACTGGGCATCATGTGCCTTGAATTAGCCTCCAAAGGAGGAACCTCGACAATGCCGGTAATAGAGGAGTTACGGTCGACGGCCTCTCCCTGTGCCCCCTCAACAGAACCGGTGACTCTGTGAGCGCGGTAAAGTTGAGGAATCCACCTCACAGACAAGACCTTAACAAGCCTCTTAGTTCTGTTGGTACAAACCTTAACCTTGTTAAGAGGAACCTCGGAACAGAATCCGGTCTTAATAGCTCCCCCGAGAGGGGCCTCAAACCGTGGCTCGGTACAGAAAGCCTCAACAGAAGCCTCAGGGCACACCCCGGTGACTGTGTGGAAAGCTCCTGACAAGGAGACCTCTGAGCGAACTCCGGTACCCAACGCCTCAGCACGACTATGCTGGCTATTAGCACTTGATCGTTGAACCTCGGGTCGTGATCCGGTATAGGCAGGCCCCTCGCGGAAACCCTCGGAGAAAACCCCTGGTATGCATATTAGGCCTGTGAGGCACCTCAGAGAAAACCCTGGTAGCAGAGCTTTTGAAGCCCCTCCTGGACCTGGAGGACCCCTGGAAGGAGTCCCCCGGTCGGGGTGCCCTGAAAAGTAAGGAACTTACCGGGCGTCTCTTCTTTCCGATCGATGAAGAGTTGAAAATGCGATGGAGGACCCTTCTGGAAGATCTCCTCCCACCGACGAAGATGATGCTGAAGTGCCCGGACCGAAAGGGAGAAGAAAAACGAGTCCCAACAGTGATCTGGTCCCAGACACTCCAAGCAGAGGGAATGGGGATCCGGCCCTAGCGAGCGACGTTCGCAAGAGGAATAAGTGACAAATCCCAAACGATCCGGCATAGACGGAGGACTATGCGACTGCAGAACCGGAGCAGGAGAGAAGGACAACGGGAAGAAAAAGGTCTCCCCAGTGATGCTAGTGCGTGTAGCGCGAACCGCGCTTTGGAGAAAAGGACTGAAGGGCGATGCGTGGGCCGGAGCTAAGGAGGGTGGGGTTATGACCGCGTGCGGTACCCCACGTAAAAAGAGAAGAAAGACACATTTTCAATTTGAAGCTTTTTTTTACAAAAGTGCTCCGGTCATGTCCCACAGGACGGAATGTCCCAAAAGTAAGGAGGAAAGGGGATGGGAACGATGAGTAAGAGCTTTACATACACTTACATTTCCTCCACTACCTCTGGCCACTTTGCCCTTGTAATCCTTGTGCCACTGAAGCCCTATGTCACAGAGGCAACATACCCTTTTCCTAAAGGCACCAGGCACTGGGTTAATAGCCTATGGGTTAAGAGCTTGCAAATGAATCGGGGCATGGCTGCATTTTGCAGGTTTGGATATGGCTGTGCTAGGCCCCTCATCTCTTCAAGGTTTACAACTTGCATACCATTAAATTAGGTAGGAATGACAGCCAGACTCTGGCTAAAGCACTATAAATACACCTGACATGTTTATTAGAAAAGAATAAGCAACACAAAATGGCAGAGAGATTATGAATACTTCTGCACACTGTAGTGATCTGCCCTACAGGTAAATTGAGGCAGGTGGGACAGAAGCAGTGGAGGTCAGTGTAGTATAAAATGAAAGATTCGACGAAGAAAGAAAACAGGTAACATAGTCCATAATGTACAACCACCAGATACGATATCTACTCCCATTTCCACCGTCACTCTTGGAACCCCCTGTCACACACAGCTGACCACAACCACATTAACACGCTCTCCCATACATTAATTGGCTGGATACCATGTCACATAGAGCGAAAGAACATACACCATACCGAGAAAAGCAGAGAGTACCATCAAAGCTTAGAAGCTCTAAGAATAAGACAAGTTGCTTTTAGGCCATCGTGGTAAGTGACTGAGTGAGCAAAGCACACACCACCACCTTTCCACACCCAGAGATCAGCAATTCCAATTCACCTTGTGTAACACTACTCCAAACTTAAAATAGGGTGAAGTGTGGTCATAGCCTCGATGATCAGTGAGTGAAGCAAGGGACTGCAAACCAAATCAAATACATCTAAACAAATCAGCACTTAAGTTACATTGCAGGACAGCAAGCCCTACCTTGTATCTCTCGGCAATATTAAAACCAATGGCACTCTGCAGTTTGCGCAAACAGATGGGGCAGAGCTCGAGTGGACGGCGATCAGACTCCTCAAGGTGGTTGGAGCCCTGCATCACACACTGCAACCACTGGCAGTGACGGAGCCCAAAGATGTGCCCAATCTCATGGGTCAGCGTCTGAAATACAAAATCAAGACCTTCTGCGTGACTGCGTGACCTTGGACGATGAGGTGAGCGCAACATCTGAAGGATCTAAATTAACTGGTATATGGGTGCTTGAATAATAAGTGGCGCTTTTATCTAAATCATTGGTACTCATATCATCAATCCCAGAAGAATGAATGGCTACGTCTGCCCTACTGGGATTCACATCTGTAGATTACCCAGAGCATAGCAGGTTTTCAAGCAGCTGAGATGCCTCACCAGAAGACAAATGCAGCATTATTGTCCTAGACATTGTTATGGCTCGGATGCTAACATCAGCAGCTATTGGATCTTGAGCTCTGCCTCCAAGAAGATAACTACATTTGAGTTACCAGAATATAATATAAAACTGAAGATGTAAATCTCTTCAAATAAAAAACAATATGATAAAAGAAAGTCACAAAGGAGGCTCCAGTTGGTAAAGGGATAAAAGAAATATTCTTTTGGCAGTGGTGGGTGGGAGTGAGAATAGTGGGCAGGTGGATGCTGTGGAATGACTTTCCACATTTCACTTCACAGCCTCACTGAAGCGGCTTGTGCTTTCGTCTGTTCTCATGAGCAGTGGATGGCTAGGGCTTGTTACAGTTGTATCAATTTCTGAACACAAGTATAGATACCGCTTTTGCTGTCTACCAATCCTATTGGAATATATTTTCCAACAGTTACAATTATTACGCGATGCACTTGTGCAAGATCATTTACGTTTTAACAACTATGTTGTAGAACCTACTCGCCAATACGTGTTTCTCGCTTACCGGGTTTCTTTACTGTGACCCAAACCCTCACTTTTATCAAGGCTTCAATTGTTAGGCTGGGGTGTAACCAGTTTAGAGTTTCCTTATTTGTATTCCTCATTACTATTGGTTAATCTTGTTATGTATATACTCCTATGTACTTCCTATATGAGCTTGTTGATCATCTTGTAATTTGCTTTACTGGAAACCAATCTCTACTATTTCGTGTAATTCCTTCCTTTGATTCACGTTTGTGTGGTTGTGATTCAATGTAAGGTTCTTATTGACTTTTTAAGATGTTATGGGGCAGACGATTAACCTTAATTTGCCTTCAATTGAAATGAAAAAAAAAACACTCAAATTCAGGTGCAACGGTCAGCAAGGCTATTAGAACTTGTTCTCGCCATACCCTCTGCATGGTCACAGGAATGGCATTGCATATATTCATTTGGGAATCATGTTCTACCTTCCCATGGTTTTCAACCATTAGGATGTGCATTTTTGTTACTAGATGCAAACTAGGCCCGTTGTCCGATATACTAGGTGAAGTACCACAGGCTATATCCAAGGGTGCAGTACTACAGGATGTTACTAGAGATCACTGGAAAATGATCTAATGACTCTAATATCTGATGAAGAAGCGTACACTACCACTATCGGTCTTAAGTGCACTATTGGAGTATTCAACATTATTCAAATTAATGCAATTAATTAAAACGTTGAGCTAACTAACATGGAAACCAGGTTCTTGAAAATAATGATTATGGCTCTTTGGGCTGTGTTTTGTGCTGGGTCTCAAAATCAAATCAACATAAATATTCTGTGGTGCTAATGTTTTTCCTTGGCCATTTGTTTCCTCATTTCCTGTGGGAACTGTGGGTACTTGTATGCCATGCGTGAAACTGACAAGAATGAAGCTGCCACCCTATAAGGAATACACAACTGAGCAGCCACCTTATCCTATGCCTAAAAAAAGAACAACCATCTCACAAATGCTCTTTATTCACTGAACTGTATATCAGTCCAACAATTAACCACCTTTAAAGTCCTCTGCATCGCCTGGATCTCGTGTGTTCTTGTGGTGTCAAATACCGCCTCAGAAAATGCAGCAAATGGACCCAGTGGAGGAATCCACAATCGGCTACCCACAAGAACTTTTGACTTTTAGGGTTCTGTCTAAAAAAGGCCAGAGGAAAATGTCTTGCAGTTAAAGGTACTGAACTCTGGAACAATAGTGATTCATCCTCCCTATACCCACCATTCTTACTCCTATTACCCGCATTCCCACCCTTGAACTCTCTCTGACATATTCTGCATATATGTGGTACATTACACAACAATAAATAAATGAATTTCATGGACAATGCAAGGCAGGGCAAGTTATGGTTGCTTGCCAATCATGACTCGCATTTTTTCCAGCGTGTTTGTAGTTTTTTGTATTGCAATCTGACAGTTTCATAGATGTGACCATATCAGGGCGGGGCATAGGGAGGCTCTCAACCTAAAGCACCAAGAAATAATAGTGGGAGACCAGAACCACCGCTTCCAGAATGCAAATGCCTCGAAATCCCACTAGATCTGCAGGGCAAATTCCTTAGCTTACATACTCGACCTAAGAGAAATGCATTCGTCCCATGGTGACAAGAGACAACATATTTACCAGTGGTTTCTGTAAAATGGTGCGCGGCATCATAAGTACACTTCATAATTGTTGCAATGCTGCAACACAAAGGCCAGCCATGCACAGTGAAACTTGTGCTTGCCATGTACTGCAAACAAAATGTATTTGCAGTAAATGACAAACAAATGTTTCAAATATTGCCTTACTTGCCAGCAAGGTCAAGTACCATCCAAATAGTACTCGACTGTCAACAAATCTCCTCGCC
This sequence comes from Ambystoma mexicanum, assembly GCF_040938575.1. NCBI lineage: Eukaryota > Metazoa > Chordata > Amphibia > Caudata > Ambystomatidae > Ambystoma > Ambystoma mexicanum. The sequence continues at coordinate 914,940,464 of NC_090926.1, read as the reverse complement.
AATGCGAGTGGGCAGGTAGATTTTGCGAGCACCGATGTTCTTGAACACAACATGTAAAACTCGGCCCGGAGAAAAGGGAATGGAGTCTTGACCAGAAATGTAATGAATTGGAATGTCCCTTCCCAAAAGGAATGTGGCACGTCACACCCAGCAAACCAACTCAAAAGTGACTGTATGGTAATAGGTGGGTAACAGCAAAATGGCTGAGAAAGTGACTGCACAGGAACAGGAGAGACTCAGAAATCCTCCCCAACTCCAGCTAGAAGCAAAACACACTGAGGCTTGGAGAGAGGCCCAGGAAAAACAAGCAACCTGAGACTGCACAAGTATGGAGACTAAAAAGGGAGCTGGCCAAAAACCTTCTTAAAGACGTGTTGGGGTTATCCCAGCCCCCAGGGGAAAAACGCAACTAGTGATTAGCCAAGGAGAACAGCTGACTTTTTCGGGTGAGTTCAGGAGCAGAGGAGTTGGACCAAGACACCAGCGAGTAGTGTATATCAGGCCGGGAGAATAGCACTGGGGCAAGTTGTTTGTCTCGGCAGCAAGACAGCACAGAGCAACACAGGTTTGAATCCTGGTCCTGCGCTTAGAGACTGGCGCATTATAAAAAAAGAAAATAACAATGAATTATATCAAGTGAAGAAGGAGATGTAGGGGACTATTGGAGTATAGAGAGCTGGGTAAGGTGCTGGGTCTGAGAGGGTGGTACCAATTGAGGGGGTAGCAAAGACTAGAGTCAGGTGTAGTGGTGGAAGTGAGGAGTGTTTGATAAGTGTTGCTGTCTGAGACAGGAGAGAGGAGAGAGTCAGGGCAGCAAGAACAGGGGATGGAGTATGTGGAGAGAGAGGCAGAGATAGAGGGAGAGAGGTAAAACCAGGAAGCAGAGCATAGAGAGACGCAAGAGACCAGTTGGAGGGTGGAGACTGTAGAAGTGAGAGAGACCAGTAAGATCAGTGGAAGGAGAGTGTGGGAAGAGACAGGAGACTGAAGGAGAGGGAGGGATGCATGAGAGGACAAAGGAGAGTGAAGAGAATCTGTGGAGCTAACCATTGAAAGAAAAAACACAGAACAATCAGGCAATCCATCAGGTCCCTGGGGAAGTCATTGAGGGGGAGGATTAGATATGGGTGCAGTGTTTAGACCCTCCTCTCCCTTTAAGATAAGTGATAGAACCAGATAGTAGGGGTCACATGGCAGTATTCTTATCAGTATTCAGGGAATCATTGTGAGTGAGTAGGGAAGCATTGGAGAGGGAGGTGGGAGAACATTTGGAGGTTGATGTAAGCTACAGGGACCACCCACAATATGTGAACCCCTAATTGATTTGCAAAACACCTGCTTTCTTCGAATAAAAAGTGAAAAGGACTCATTGTTGTGAGATTCTTGGAGCCAAGTGTCACAGGTGGTGTCATACTAGGATTATTTAGGCTCTGATGCAGAGGCGGTCCACACGGGGGAAATCAGAGGTAGACACATCCCCTAGGAAATGACAGAGGACCATTTGAAAGCAGGCATGTCCTGGATCGTGGTAGTTATTGAACCCCTTCATAGGGAAGTCTAGGAACTGGGGATGGAATTTCTCAATTAAGGGATTGCATCTGAAGAGTCAGGTGATGCCTGGAGATCAGGTTTGGATGGAACCCCAGAAGAACATGCAGGCATGGGAGAGGATCTGAAATCCAACCTTGTGGAACAGAATAGGGAGGCCTGGGAACACACAAGAGGGTCAGAGAAGACCCAAGCCAGTGGGAGTGGCTTGCAACAAATCCCTGGCAAACCTGCCTACCAGCAGTGGTGAGACCTCAGACTCTGTAATGAGAAAGGGGAAGAGTGAAGGGTCCCATTCGAGCAGCTGAGCAATCCAGATGAGAGCCATCGCCCCAAGGGCACAGAACCTTCCTCGGCAGCCACTGAAAACATACTGAGGGCCTTGGTGTATGGACAATTTACTATGAGCCACCAACACCGGAAGATGCTAATGGCCCTTCGCTGTGCTCTTGAGGAGATACCACAGCAAAAACTGGGGAATGAAAAAGCCCCACCAACTTTGTCAATTCCGAGAGAGTCGCTGAGACATCCAGGTGGCACAGAGGCTGTTGGGTTTGCTACAAAGTGCCACTCCTTACAGGGAAGAGGCTCAACATGCTTTCCAGGCCGTTAACCTTGACGGTAAAACTCCACAAGAGTAAATAAAAAATGGTGTTCCGGAAGGATGGGGCATGACCAAGAACATTATCGACTGTGATTGAGAAATCTTAATCTAAGCCAGGGGTAGACCCCTAGACAACTGTCATTCCGAGACCAGGATCTGATGACAAAAACCTGGGGCTGAACATATTCGAACATATTCGAAGAAGTCAAGAAAATGTTCATACTGGAGCAGGTCAGACTCTTTGCATCCATATCTACAGATGTTGGTGTACCAGCTCCACGAAACACAGTGAAAGAAGCTATTCAAACGCATAATGCCTACCAGCAAGCCATGTCCCAGCGAGATCCCTAGCAAACCAGGAGAGGCAAAATCCCTGCCACAAGTGAAAGAAGGAAGTCCTACAGTTCAGAAATCCATCCCTTTATAAACCACAACTCAGATAAAACTGATTTCCCCACTCACGAGGACCGGTTCAGAACTCTGATAGTTCACCGAATGGAGATGGGAATCCGCCTGTATGTCTGTACGAAGCATGGCCACATTGTTAGGTTCTGCCCAGAGCAATGAAGAGAGGAACCCATGGAGACAGTACTGTTGCAAACCAAGCCTAAAGAGTAGGTCCCTACAGAGGTGGCCCCGGAGTAGGAGAGAAAATTGGGCCGACCAGGATACCTCCCCAAACCGTTTTCTGAAGAGGATGAACCTCCCGAGGCAAAACCATGGGCAGTTTACTCAATGTGAGGAGAAGACATGACATTTCATATGCCGGAGAGCATACAAGCATAAGGTAGCTCCACAACAACCGGACATAGAAAATACAACCTGCTAGGGGAAAAGTGTAGGTCCACCCTTTTCCGAGCTTTCTTTTGTATACAAAAAGGAAAATGGCAGCCAGAAATTATGCAAGTTTGGCATGTGCCTCTTCCCTCTGAGGACTGCCCCCCGGGATCTATCCAGCCCTCTGTCTACAAGGTCATTAAAGTCATCGCCCATGATTGTAATCCCTGCCCCATGCGCTGCCAGCATAGTCTGTATCTCCCCCAAAATATTGGCTTGTAATGGCAGAGGTGCATAGACAATGATAATTAGGACTGATTCTCCCCACAGTTCGCTTATGATCCCCCCATAACGACCCCCTCCATCTCTTGCCACTTTGTTGAGCTGCAAGGGTATGGATTTGTGCACCATTATTGCCACACCCCAAGACCCTCTATGATAGCCTGCATGCTCCACCACATTGTACTGCCCTTTCTCCGCCACCGGCACATCGACCCCATCAGATGGGTTTCCTGTAGTAGGATTAACTCCACTTTCTGATCCCTAATGTAAGGCATCTAAGTTACCTACATTCTGCCCCCATCCCATTTGTTGTGTGACCGACCAGGATCATCAGCCTGGCCATTATATGGAGTCAGTTTGCTAGCGGTCATCCCCCATTCTGCTATGAACATCTAACTTGCCCCTCCAACATTCCCCAGCCTCCCCCAAACCTTCTGTGAACTTCCCCCCATCCCACCCTATACTCTTCCCAAAGCAGAAGCATCTGTTGACCCATGAACTTATTACTGATCCTCTTCTCCACAGCAGAAACTGGGATCTAAGGTGGAGGGCTCTGAGTATTGGTCGCTCTGCTCCTACTCCCACACTTCAGCCACGTTCAGTCATGTTACATTACTGCTTGGAGCCCAGTGAATAGAAAAAGGCTTAGATTACATGTCTGGTCCCCAGGTCAGGTCGCCTTATGGTGCCAGTCAACGACTGTCTGTGGGCCCCATGCTTCCCGTGGTCCTTGCTATGGGTAGACCAGCACGGGTCTTCTTTGGTGCCAGCTGTACCAGTCGGTCCTCTGGCTGGCAGGTGATCATTTCAGCCCAGTCCCAGGCCTCAGAAGGTTTGGTAAAAAAAGCACACTCCCTGTGGGGCACAGACACGCCTGGTGGCCGGGTACATCATTGCGTACTTGAAACCCTTCTCCCTGAGCTTCCTCTTCGCTGTGTTGAAGGATTGTCTTGCATGTTGAACCGCCTTAGTAAAGTCCAGGTACAGAGCCACCCCTGAACCATTGTGCTCCAAGGGCCCCTTCTTTCATGCCACCTGGAGGATGATGCCCCTGTCCTGATAATTAAGCAGTTTGGCCATCAGTTGTCTGGGTAGGGCCCCTGGGCGCTGTTCTCTTCCCGGGACCCGGTGCACCTGCTTCAAGAAAAATCATGACTGGCCCTGGGACCCCCATCCACTCCTGTTACCTTTGCAAAGCTCAGTGCTCGCAAAAGACCATAATCAGTGCTACAAGCCTTAAACATAACCATAACCATAACCACAAATCCCTCCCGCTACCCAACAAACAATACCCACCCTACAATTCTCAATCCTTAGAAGCATCAGTTGCCCCAACAATAGTTTTGCCAACTCTAGGCTCCCACTATTTAACCCACAAACAATAAACTGAAAAATGTCACTCCCTTCTGAGTCCCCATGGCAGTGATTAAAAATTTAAATAATCAATATAGACTGCGTGGTACTTTATCCCCATGATACTCATCCTTCCCCTTAGGTACAGCGCGCCTCCAACTCTCCCTTGTCTTCCTCCAGTTCTTGGGTTATCCTCTGCAACAATTAATCTTCCAGCTAATTTCCTGCTTGAACCTCCCTCTCCCTCCCCATCTGCTGTCACACTTGCCCCAAGATGACCAGTTTCGTCATGGGTACTCTTGGGACCAGAATCATTCTGCCGCAATTTCCTCCCAGCCCAACATCCCCTTGGTGTATAAAAAAACATGTTTTCCCATTAAACATAGTTTTGAGAATGGCTGTGAGGGGAATCAGCCAAAATGACCGATAAAAAATGAGCAAATGGGTGATTTGGGCTAATTTCGGCTGTTCGAAAATTCCGAACGGCCAAACAAAATTTCGACCAGATCCGACATTCAGTGGGCACCCCCAGGCTGCAGGGGTGTCCCCCGCACCCTTGCTCACTATATTGTGAGCGGGGGTTGCGGTGGTGTCCCCCGCAGCTGTCCCGAAAACATGTTTTTTTTTTTTTTAAAGGAAAGGACCCTGCGGCGCTGGTTCCCGATCACGGAAGTGAAAGGAAACAGGTATCGCAGGGCCACAGAGTCAGAAGCAAGGCAAGTAGGGGAGTGGGGGTGTGTTGGGGTGGGGGTGTGTTTAGGGGTGCAGGCCAAGTCAGAAATGTTCAGGGAGAAAAGACTGAAAGTTATTTCGGAAAAATGATCTTCAGTGTTTTCTCCCTCGAACATTTCTATCTTGGTCTTTCAACCCCAATCCCTGTGAGGTGCTTCATAAATGAATTATTTTGTCATCTGAGCTTTTGTTAACAGACTGGTAGGTCTGGCATCGATTTTGAGCTGCTCTTGAAAAGTCAGGGAATAGAAACATCTTGGATACTTCGGCTGTGTTAGCTCAATATTGCCTTGTCTTCTCCAGGAGAGTACCTCTGTCTCTAAAATGAAAGGTATGGGCCAATATAACCACCGGTGGCATTCTATCAATTCCCGCTGGGGGTCAAGAACTTCTCTGCCCATTGCTATGCGTTCTGTCCCTGGACATCACATCTGCCTTACAAGCTATGTAGAACCAGAATTATAATTTAGCCAAAACTCTAATGCTCCCTTAAGCCCCAGGGCAAGACCTCCATGCCCAGCCCACCCTCTGTTTTCCACCCCAGGACTGTAGTAACAACAGGGAAGCAAGACAAAGCTATATGGCCAGCCACCTCCCTTCTCACAGATCGTCTGGAGAACACATCTGTCCCCCACAGCAGGGATCTTTCAGGCTTAAATCTTCTTTAGGAACGACAGGGTAAATCATCACCCACTACGAGCTCTCATTATGCTCTTCAGCCGACCTTGGCCTACAGTGGTTGTCATGTTGAAAGTAGTCTGCCTGCCAGATCTAGCAGCCCTGCTGACCTCTAAATTCTTGGGGCCGCGCTGCCAACAAAGTTTTCTGTCCAAATGGTCACTTCCAATGAGCAGACCCGCTGGTACAGTGTTTCTTTGTATCATTACACAGGATTAATTTCAGAGATTAGCATAGCTGGGTATTTAGCCGCAAGCCCTCACCATCCTACTATTTGGCTGCCATCCATTTAGCATCTGTCTTTCCTTCCTTCCCACCTTTATCAGATCTCTTAAACCTTCAGTAAAGAACTATGTTGACAAAACACAATTGTTTCGGATAATATCTAAATATTCCCTACCTGAGATCAGCATTTCTGACTGTATTTTAAAAATGGACTACAGGATGGCCTGCATCACCTGCGTATGCATCTGGAAAAACAAAATCCTCCTCTCTGGAAAACCTGCTCTCCTGCCAAACCTTCTCAAAGGCTCTAAAGATATCACCCTCTCCCTATCCCCCTCCTTCTAAGTCAAAGTTCTAGGCACCACAATGGAGGATGACCTCTCATTGGGCCCTTTCCCTTTGCACAAGAATTTACCACAATCATCACACCATGGCCCACCCCAGTTTAGACTATGCAAACAGACTGACCAATCTAATTGTCAGACTCCAAAGAGCCAAAAATGCAATGACTCGATTGCTTTTGGATTGGAACAATTGCATTCAGGATACAAAGAACATATCTCGCAGACAACACACAGTTCTAACACACTCTGCTACGTGCCAAGACCCATGTTACCATAAAGCTTTTGACTAACGTGTAAACCTGTACAATTCATTATGAAGTGGTATGAGGTTCCCTATTATTACTATCTCTTGCTGTACACTTCACCTGGTACTATTTAATAACCCCAGAACGTGCTTGATAGTATCACAGGTGATGCACTGCGTGGTTCTAACATGTAAATAGCCCACATTATCTTACCCACCTAATTGGCCATTTATTGTGTTGTCTTTTTTATTTTGAGGTCTGCACACTTATGACCTCAATAATAATACTTGACAATCTGCATTAACTTATTTCCGAATTTTATTTTATACAGTTACTGTCAATTTCTAGTAAGCAACTCTATGATCACATTTTAATTTTCTTCGCAGTTGCTTATTTGATTTTAGGTATACATTTCCTAGCTTTTTTCTTTTTTTACCATAACCACGCAATTTTGACAAATGCTAAATTAGGACCAGGCCTGGATTAATTGCTACTCAATATTTCATGAAAAATCAAACCACCTTTCCTCAACAGCTGAGTACATTGTTTGCACGGCATCTTATACTCAATTGGCATCCATTGGATTCTAAATGTAATACTCCTGGATCTTGGCAGAGGCTGCGCCTATTTAATCACACATAATAGTACATAAACATCTACTGATGTATTCAACATATGCCCATCAAGTTGGCCAAAATCAAAATCATGTGCACTTCTGCTTCTCCTCACTGCATCAACCTAGCTCACTAGCCTTTGCTTTCCAAAAGCTTCATCTAGTTTCTGATGAGGGGGCTCCTCCACTTACAAGATTTAGTCTTATTCCACACGCCATATTGTGATTTACGTGGCTGTGAAAGCTGTGTCTCCCCTTTCTCTTTTCTTCCCTCCACACTCTCCTCACCTGAGTCCTCAGAGTCACCGGTGTTCTGTAGGTTTCGCCGGCTCAGGTAATCCCGTTGTTTTTTAGGTAGCACTTGCCTGTCTCGGTGAGAAGCCACAGTGACCGCTGACTGGACAGCCGTCCTGGGACCCCTTGACCGGGAACAGGCCGGACAAGAAAGGGAAAAACCCACAAGTGGGAAAAAACCCTTAGGAAGTTCTGGTAAAGAGGAGTGGGACGAATCGAACTGGAAGCTGATGCGTGATCCACTGGTTAGAACTCAGGAGGGATATCCAATGCTCCAAAGAATGGTGGAAGGAACCAGGCCACGGATAAGTTGGGAGCGGTGAGAGAAAGAGAAAAGAAAACTGATGGACAGAGAAAAAAGGAAAACTGGAGAGCCGCGAGAGAAAAGAGCGGCAAAGCGAAAGGATAAAAATAGCACGCCCGCCGCCGGAGCGGCGAGTCTAGAAAGAGAAAAAACGAAGAAGAGCCGAAGGATCGGCAAGTACAAAATGCTGCAAAAAGCAAAAAACTGCCGCTGTAATCAAACAGCGAAATAGGTAAGAGGAAAAGAACTCCTATACCAAAAATGAGGAGTGAGCAAGCAAAGGAGACCCGCTGCAAGTCGAGGCTAGCAGAGGGCAACGCTGGAGAGCGCAAAAACACGAGCCGCTGGAGAGAGCGCCAGCAACGGTTGAAACGCAGCGACTGTCGGGCTTGGATGACAGATAAACTGCCGGCAGTGCTGTGATTGGTGGTGGTAGGTACTAGATACAAAGAAAGGACTAAATGGCTCTACCTGCCGGAGAGCCTCCAACGTGGAAGGAGCCGCCATCCGCGGTAGCGGTTGCGGATGACAGTATGACCCCCTCCCCACCTAACCGCCCCAGGCTTCCCCGGATAGCGGCGGTGAAAAGTAGCCAATAACCTTGGTGCATGAACCTGAGAAGCCGGTTCCCATGAGTCCTCCGACTCCGGGTATCCCTTCCAGGACAGAAGGTACTCAAGACGTCCACGATAATACCTGGAATCACGGATCTTAGATACCTCATATTCCTCAGGCTCCGAGGACTTTGCTAGTATAGATCTGGGGATAGTTCTCTGGTGAAGATCGGGATGGTAAGGTTTGAGAAGAGAGGAATGAAAGACCGGGTGAATGCGGTGAAGAGAGGAAGGAAGCCGAAGGCGGAAAGCTACAGGATTCACTTTAGAGAGAATAGTGAAAGGTCCCAGAAAACGAGGAGACAGTTTAGAAGGCCTTGTCCATCTAGGTAGAAACTTGGTGGATAACCACACCTGATCCCCTGGCTTCCAAACAGGACATTCTTTCCGATGTTGATCGGCACTGGATTTCGTCCGTCTTCTGCTAATCTCTAAACTCCGCATAGCAGAGGTTTGGGCCTCCTTGATATTTCCTAATACCTCTTCCACTGTAGGGGAGTTAGTATAACTGGGAACCTCCGGAAATACTGCACGAGGGTGAACCCCGTAAGTGCAGTAGAAAGGAGAGAGTTCTGTCGAGGAATGTCTAGTATTGTTGTATGAGAATTCCGCTGTGGGAAGCAGCGATACCCAGTTGTCCTGATGTTGAGAAATATAACACCTTAAGTATTGTTCCAGTGTTGCATTAAGGCGTTCCGTCTGACCATTGGTCTCTGGGTGAAAACCTGAAGACAGAGCTCTTTCAATGCCCAAACGGTGGCAGAAGGCGGTCCAAAACTTTGAGATATACTGACTTCCCCGATCCGAGATTATCTTATCGGGAAGACCATGTAGCTTGAATATATCTCGAGAGAAAACCTCCGCCATCTTAGCAGCAGTGGGCAGACCAGGAAGGGGAGAAAAATGAGCCAACTTTGAAAAAGCGTCTACTGTGACCATGATGCAGGTACAGGATTCCGAAACAGGCAAATCAACTATGAAATCGGTCGATATAAGACCCCAAGGGCGCGTTGGAAGTTTGACCTGAGTGAGCAGACCCAATGGTTTTCCTAGGCGGTACTTGGCTCTGGCACAAATTGGACAAGTGTTGACATACTCGTATGTCTCCTTTCTAGCATTTGGCCAAAGAAATGTTCTAGAGAGAAGTTCCAAAGTACTCTCAGGTCCTCTATGGCCGGCCGAGCGAGAGTCGTGACTCCACTTTAGAATTCTCGAACGAAGAGGACCCGTGGGGATGTAAAATTTCTGTTTGTAGAATAACCAGTCACCTCTTTGTTGAAAAGGAGAGGTGTTACGTAGGGGTATTTGAAGTCTTTCCTGAGTGAGGGCAGTCTTCACTTCTTTGAGGAAAGAACCAACCAAGGCCAGAATTTGGTTGCGTTTGAACATGGATTCCCTCTTTACTTCCAAGTGTTCCTTGGTAGAGTCTTTGCGGGATAAGGCATCCGCCAGACTGTTCTGGGATCCCGGGATATACGAGACTTGGAATTCAAACTGTGCGAAGTGATGTGCCCACCTGGCCTGTCTGGAATTTGAACATTCCAATTCTTGTAATACCTTGAGGTTCTTGTGATCGGTCCTAATCAGAAAAGGATGTCTGGCTCCTAGCAGGAGATGGCGCCACTCTTCGCAGGCTAGTTTCATGGCCAGAAGTTCTTTCTCCAGTACCGAATAGTTGAGCTGGCTGGGAGAAAGGGTCTTTGACATGTAGGCTACGGGGTGTTCCGCTCCTTGGATAAACTGGAGAAGCACCGCTCCTACAGCTACCGCAGACGCGTCCGTTTCCAGAACAAAAGGTTTTGATTGATCCGGATGCTGGAGAATGGGAGCAGTACAGAACAATCTTTTGAGAAAGTTGAAGCTTTTCTCTGCTTCCTCAGACCAAAAAAAAGGAATAGCCTCCTTCTTGAGTAAGCGCGTAATCGGGTATACTACCTCTGAAAAGTCTGAAATGAATCTGCGGTAGTAGTTGGCTAGTCCTAGGAATCTCTGGACTTCTCGGACTGAAGTAGGAGCTGGCCAATCCAGAATCGCATCCACCTTGGTTTGGTCCATGGCCACCCCTTCCTCTGAAAGAATGAATCCGAGATAGTGAACTGAGGATACTGCAAATTTACACTTCCCGCTCTTGACTAGCAACTGATTTTTCTGAAGGCGAGACAGTACTTGTGTGACATGTTGAACGTGTTCCTCCTGGGTAGGGGAGAAAACCAGAATGTCATCGAGGTAGATGATGACTGAGACTGACAGCAGATCAGAGAATAGCCTGTCCATGAACCTTTGGAATATAGCCGGTGCATTCACTAGGCCGAACGGCATTACTCTGTACTCAAACAAACCGAATGGAGTTCGAAAAGCCGTCTTCCATTCGTCCCCCTCGGTGATGCGAAGCAAATGATACGCATTTCGGAGATCCAATTTTGTAAATATTCGAGCCCCTTGTACTGCCTCAATAATGTCGGTTATGAGTGGCATGGGATACCGGTCACGGATTGTAACCTTATTGAGGCCCCGGTAATCGATACAGGGTCGAAGATCAGTCGAGTCTTTTTTCTTAATGAAGAACAGGGAGGCGCCAGCAGGCGACTTCGAAGGTCTAATAAGACCGTTCTCCAAGTTGGTATCTAGATAGACTCTTAATGCCTTCTTCTCGGCCTGAGAGAGAGAGAACATGCGCCCAAATGGTACCAGTGCATTAGGTTCGAGATCGATTGCACAGTCTTCTGGTCTATGGGGAGGTAGCTGAGCGTGAAGGTTCTCTTGAAATACCCCGAAATATCTTGCACAGAAACTAGGAAGCGCGTGAATACCTATATGATCCTTGGAGAGAACTCTGATAGACTGTTGATCCGCCCTGGTATCGGGAGGAAAACAGTGTACCGAACAGTAAGTAGAGCAAAAGCTTAGTCGATTTTCCGTCCAGTCGATATACGGATTATGCCTGCGCAGCCAGGGAATGCCTAAGATTATGGGGAAATGTGCGGCTCTAATGATGTCGAACTGCAGGTTTTCTGTGTGTTGGTTGATGACCATGGAGAGTTGTTCAGTGGTATGAGTGATTAATCCGGATGACAAAGGTGTACCGTCCACTCCTTCTACCTTCTGACCCACCTTCCGTACTATCCGTGTGAGCCCCATCTTGTCTGCCCACAGAGTGTCCACGAAGTTTCCGGCCGCTCCACAATCCAATAAGGCTAATGTTTCTACCAGTCTTCCATTCAAATTCAAGGTAACAGATAGTACCATCAGTCTGGAATCCTCTTGGGATTCTGACGCTGATACCGAAAGTGTGACATAGGGACGCTGAAAAAGATCTGAATACCCCCGGCTGCCCGTCCCTATTGGCGCCGAGGGTAATCGTTTCCCACCTTCTTCTCCGGTACTTCAGAGCAGTCCTTCAGTACATGTTGATCGGAACCACAATAGGCGCACAACCCATTTTCTCTTCTTCGCCTTCTCTCCGCTGACGATAGAGGTGCTCTGGTAGCTCCGATCTGCATCGGTTCTTCGCTTGGAGTAGAGGTGAATCGTCCAGAAGGAGAGTGTGAAGGAGGGTTCATGAGATTTCCTGGTCCTCTTTGTTTCCTGCGTTCTGTCCTTCTCTCTTGGAGACGGTATTCAATGTGGAGCGCGGCAGCAAGTAAGTCTGGAAATGTGGGAGAGCGTGGAGATCTGGCTAACTCATCTTTGATCTCCTCTCTCAACCCTCTTCGGAATACAGCGTATTGTGCTTGTTCGGACCATCCTGCTCCTGCCGCCAGTGTCTTAAAAGAGGAAATATATGACAGCACATCCAGTGCACCCTGTCGTGCATCCAGCAGGTCCTCACCTGCAGTAAAAGATAGTTCAGGTCGCTCGAAAGTCTGTTTCAATAGGTTCTGGAAACCTGAGCAATCCTGTAGAATAGCATTGCTGCTCGTAACTAGCGGAGTAGCCCAGGCTAAAGCATTCCCTGTCATATTGGAGATCATGAAACCTACTCTGGCTTGATCTGTAGAGAAGGTGTGTGGTCTGAAGGTAAAATATACATTGCAGGCTTCCAGGAATTCCTTCACCCTTTTAGGTGAGCCATCAAATCTTCCTGACGAAAGAGTCATAGGAGGCAATTCCGGAGGATGTGAGGGTTCCCGGACCGCTACCATTTGCTTTAGAAGGGCATTCTCCGACTTTACCCCCTGTAATTCCAGTGACATGGCCTGAAAAGCCTTCCATAATTCTTGGACTTGTTCTTCGGCAGACATCTTGGTCCTAGAAGGCGTTTCAATCTGTGATTTACGTGGCTGTGAAAGCTGTGTCTCCCCTTTCTCTTTTCTTCCCTCCACACTCTCCTCACCTGAGTCCTCAGAGTCACCGGTGTTCTGTAGGTTTCGCCGGCTCAGGTAATCCCGTTGTTTTTTAGGTAGCACTTGCCTGTCTCGGTGAGAAGCCACAGTGACCGCTGACTGGACAGCCGTCCTGGGACCCCTTGACCGGGAACAGGCCGGACAAGAAAGGGAAAAACCCACAAGTGGGAAAAAACCCTTAGGAAGTTCTGGTAAAGAGGAGTGGGACGAATCGAACTGGAAGCTGATGCGTGATCCACTGGTTAGAACTCAGGAGGGATATCCAATGCTCCAAAGAATGGTGGAAGGAACCAGGCCACGGATAAGTTGGGAGCGGTGAGAGAAAGAGAAAAGAAAACTGATGGACAGAGAAAAAAGGAAAACTGGAGAGCCGCGAGAGAAAAGAGCGGCAAAGCGAAAGGATAAAAATAGCACGCCCGCCGCCGGAGCGGCGAGTCTAGAAAGAGAAAAAACGAAGAAGAGCCGAAGGATCGGCAAGTACAAAATGCTGCAAAAAGCAAAAAACTGCCGCTGTAATCAAACAGCGAAATAGGTAAGAGGAAAAGAACTCCTATACCAAAAATGAGGAGTGAGCAAGCAAAGGAGACCCGCTGCAAGTCGAGGCTAGCAGAGGGCAACGCTGGAGAGCGCAAAAACACGAGCCGCTGGAGAGAGCGCCAGCAACGGTTGAAACGCAGCGACTGTCGGGCTTGGATGACAGATAAACTGCCGGCAGTGCTGTGATTGGTGGTGGTAGGTACTAGATACAAAGAAAGGACTAAATGGCTCTACCTGCCGGAGAGCCTCCAACGTGGAAGGAGCCGCCATCCGCGGTAGCGGTTGCGGATGACACATATCCTCGAATACAAAGAATACACAGCGGGATCAAACCTTCTGCGATACATAACACAAGTATACTTATACACTAAGGTCCCTATCCTTTTCCATCTACATGCTTCTCCTAACATGACTTCCTTCACCAAGGATTCAAGCAGATTTGGCCTTTGAATGGGATGGTCCTTTCTATAATATCACTATGCCCACTCTCCTTTTGTGACCCCCTGCATTCACTTATATACATCCATCCCTTGGTCATGGTGCTTCTGTCAGTTGGCTCAACAACTCCCGATGCAGGTTGTTTCATAAGCATCAACTGGTGAAAAGCCTTTATATTTCAAGGGTATGCTCAAGCACGCCTTGAGTCCATTGAACAACCATGCACTGACTTTATCTGGTGGCACTCAGTAATGTACTGGAACACGCCATCTCTCGCAATGCTAAACTATGCGTGTAGGTCTTTGTTGGGGTTGCTTCCTCCAGGTGAGCTTGAGGTGTGTTTGTTTGTTGTAGGAAAGGAGGTGTTAGGGGCTGCTCTTATGCTTGCATGTGTGCTGTACCAGGATTGATATCATCAGAATGTAAGCTGTGAGTGTGGAGTGTGTGGTCAGAATGTTTGGAGTTGAACTGGTTCTTACCCAGGCAGTTACGATATGTGAGCCTGGGTGGTGGGAGCCAGTGGGCTCAATGTCCCTTGTTCCTCTTGATCTCTCAATTACTTGATGACATCTGATCCTGTAACTATGAAGCTAATAAAGTAACCAGTAAGAGTATCTGTCCTGAGTATCCCGAGTGCAGCGCTGCTTTGCAGTTAACATCTTTTGTGGGGGTTGTGTGTATCTGGTGTATCTTGTGTCAGATGTATGTTTTGGAGTAGCATGTGAGTGTTTTGGGTCAATTTAGTGCATGACCAAGGAGTCGGTGGTGTTGTGTGTGTGTGGCCCTGCAAGGTCATATACAAATATACTAGTGGCCGGCTAGTATGGAAACTTGATGGGTGGTGGTTAGTGACTCTGCGGGCCCAGAGGTATCTAGTAGGAGACTAGTACCAGAAGCTTTGCGAAGCTTTGATGTTGTGGTGATTTGTGGCTCTGCGGAGTTCACCGCAACATCAAAGCTCCGGAAGGTGAATTGCAGTGTTTTGGTAGGCATTGGTAGTATTTTGTTGTGCTTGCCCGAGGTGGGCGGTTAGTGCTCAAAAGTGGCAGTTCGAGGTTCCTTGTGGCAGGGGGAACGGAAGGGGATTTGTGGCTCTGCGGAGTACACATGAAGCTTTGTGGAGTTTTAATGCTATTATGGGTTGTGGCTCTGCGCAGCCCAGAGGCATCTAGCAGGGGACTAGTGCCTGAAGCTGTGTGAAGCTTTGTTGTTGTTCTTGGTGACCTTATGGAGTTGTTAGGGTCCAGGTATTTTGTTTGAAATTCTGAAGATGCAGGTGACATTGCATCTTGTGTTTTCGTTTCTGGAACTTTAGGTGACTTCTGGAATTGTGCTGGAGTTTTCTTTGATCAATTTCAGAAGCCTGGCATCTGCAGCTGTGTTCACTTTGGGGTGTTTTGAATTGTTTAGAAGGGCTCATGTGTCTGGCCAACATTTGTAGCTAGGGCTAGTTGTGGTTGTTTTAGTGACAGCTTGTTGCCTTCATGTATTGGTGTGATTGGGTGAGTGATTGGTGACCTGCGGTGTGTGTTTGTTTGCATTTCTGAGTGGATTCAACAGCGGTATGAGTTGAGACCGTGGTTCCTTGTTGACCCGGGTAGATTGATGGGTTGTTAGTAAGTGTCTTGTGTTGTTACGATAGTACCTGGTCTTTTCCCGGCTTTGGGAGTTAGTGCTCGGAAGTGGCAGTCCGAGGTTCCTTTGTGTTGTGGCAGGGGGGAACGGAAGGTGAATTGTGGTGTTTTGGTAGTGTTTTGTTGTGTTTGCCCGAGGTGGGTGGTTAGTGCTTGAAAGCGGCAGTTCGAGGTTCCTTGTGGCAGGGGGAACGGAAGGTGATTTCTGGTGTTTTGATTGGTTAGGAGCATTAGTTGTGGCAGCTAGGTCGGTCGTATGATGTTAGTTACGCCTGTTGGTACAATTCCCCGGGTGCTAGTGGAACATGGTTGAGAGCGAGGAGTGTTCTGATGTTTGAAAGTGTTTGGTAGTGGGTTTGTCTTTATGCAAGAGGAGGAGGTGTTGGGGTTGCTTCCTCCAGGTGAGCTTGAGGTGTGTTTGTTTGTTGTAGGAAAGGAGGTGTTAGGGTTGGATCTTATGCCTGCATGTGTGCTGTGCCAGGATTGATGTCATCATCAGAATGTAGGCTGTGAGCGTGGAGTGTGAGGTTACAATGTTTGGCGTTGAATTGGTTCTAACCCAGGCAGTTACAATATGTGAGCCTGGATGGTGGGAGCCAGTGGGCTCAATGTCCCTTGTTCCTCTTGATCTCTCAATTACTTGATGACATCTGATCCTGTAACTATGAAGCTAATAAAGTAACCACTAAGAGTATCTGTCCTGAGTATCCTGAGTGTCCTTGATGAGTGTACCCTATGACAAAGGTCTGGTCATAACAGGCTTATCTTGCTTTTTCCTGATATGCCCTTCAGATGATCCTCCTACATGACTTCTCATACTTTCACTAACACCCCAACACTCCCCCCCCAATATCCACTGGTCCTTTCCCACCTTTCTGTCACTTTTGTTTTTTCGTATTCTACGTCTTCTTGTTCCTCACTATTCCCTTCCTCCACAGACTAAGGTCTGGTTCACCCCAATCAGGGGTACAACATGCCACCTCTTCGGGGAAAGAGTTGGCCATTAGCATCTCCAGTGGTATTGGGGGCAGTCCAAATGTTCAATAAGATACAATAACAATGTACCTTCAACTACATGTTTTTAAGGGAATTTCAAATGTATTTATTACAAAAACCTGAACCAAACACTCTACTTAATTTTTTTTCAGTTACTTATTTGCATTTGTTAATGTATACTCTAACAACATGTACCCATGCTTTGAGGTCAGTGAGCCTGAGGCATGAACTTCTGCCATGCCCCAGGCACAGTGTATTGTATTGTTTTGTATGGAGGTTTTATAAAGTAAATTCGTCCAGTTGTAGCCATCTGTCTTTGCTTTCTGAAACTTTGGCATAGGCAAGAGATACAGGTCTTGAGATATTTGCAGTCTAGAAGGAGAGTAACGCTGTAATCGGTCTGCTAAACGGTCGTTATGGCAACCATCTACAATCTTGTGAAGTAGGCAAGTACATTTGAATGTAATTCTTAGTTTTACCGGTAGCCTGAGCAAAGCTTGCAGTCTAGGGGAAATACGATCAAATTTCATCTGATCAAGTAAGGGCCTGGACATTGCATTTTGTACACGATGCAGTCTTTTTTGCACAGTGCCCAAGATAGGCACTGTTGCCAATTTCCAATCTAGAAGAGATAAAACACAATAACAATCTGAATTTGAGGGTTAATGAACACATAAGGTAGCACTCTCCTGAGTTGCCTGAGCTGAAAGAAGCAGGATTTGGATACGGAAGAAGCCTGTGGCATGAGAGACAGATCAGAATCAAAGATGATGGCAAGATGTCTAATCTGGGAGGATGGCGATGGGCAATACCCAAATGTCTCAGGCTGCCAAAGATGTTGTTTCAAGGAGAGAACCTGGCATTAACAGTCAACTCCTCCATCTAAGAGGGGTTAATTTTAAGATAGGCAGCATCCTTCCAATTCTTTCTCTCAAGCATAAATTTACATAAATAGCTGAAGTACCTCTTTTTCCAGATAGCTTTACAAAAGTCTGTTTCATCTGCATAGTTCAGTAGAGCATGGCTCTGCATATGATCAGCCAGGGGTACCAAGTAGAAGTTCAATAATAAGGGAGTTAAAGCGAAGACATGAGGGACCCAGCATGCCGGAGGCTTCTTTTGAGAGACAAACAAATCTAATTTGACAGATTGTAACAGATTAGTAAGAAAGGATTCACTCCATTACAAAGACTGACCTCTAATGCCTTGATGGTGTAGGCAGGACAGGAGGATCTGATGATCAACTGAGTCGAACGCGGCAGATAGGTCAAGTAAGATTAAAGCTCTCCCACCCACATCATCCACTTCCTCATTTAAAATGTTGAGAATAGTAGAAGAAACAGTTTGCATATTGTAGTGTGGCGTGAATCCTGCCCGCATGAGTTCAAGTAACAGAGAATTCAGTACAAATGGTTGAAGCTGAACCAAAACAATATGTTTAATTGTCTGGCCAAAAACTGAGTTTGTGAAATAGGGTAAACATTGTTAAACTGTAACATTCAAGGACAGTTTCTTAAGTAGAGAGTGAAAACCTGCTTCTTGCCAGATAATAGGTACTTACTTCAACAGAGGTTAAAGAGGTGTTAAAGATATGAAGTATCTCTTAAGCATAGGAGGGGAGGATAGATTTAGCACCTTTTGGATCAAAAGGTAATTGGTGAACCTGAAGCTGTAGCATTAGCAAGGTTCACAAGAAGTTAATCGAAAAGTAATGGATGGAATGTGTAAAAGTGGCGCATGGATTAACAAAATAGGATATGCCTTATTGGTTGGCTCTGACAGATGCGTAGTGCAAACGGTCAAACTATCTCTAATTAACGTGATTTCCTTTATTAGGAAGTGATTAGAAAGAGAATCTACTAGCTCTTGGGTTACACCAATAGGTGTGGATTTAGATTCCAGATTAAATATTTCATCACAAATATTAAATATTTTTTTGGATACCTTTGATGTGTGACCTAGTTAAAGCGTAAAGTTTCTATGCTTTGCTATTTGAAGCCTTATAAAATCGAAGCTGTTTCATAAAAATCGCTTTCTCTAAAATCATAGTTTACAAGCCATGAGTACATGTGTTAGGGCATAGGGGAACACCTGGTACAGCGCTGAGTTAGTTAATTGTTATGTTGTAACCCTTTTTTGCTTCGGGGGCTGCTGCGTGAGCACACGTTGTGTGACTATGAACAATGTCACACCTCAAATCAGGTAGATAAAGTGAAATCAACCATGTTCACATGCGCAAGCCCCTAATTTTTCGCAATCATGCCATTATATAATACAGTATGAACATAGCACATATTAATGTTCTGATAAACCAATATGTTAGTTTGGTATGACCATTTAAGGATTTGTTGTTTGCAGGGTGCCTCTGAAGCTAAGCCAACTAACACATTGGCTTATCAGAACATTAATATGCAATATGCTCATAC
The DNA here is from genome assembly GCF_040938575.1 of Ambystoma mexicanum. NCBI lineage: Eukaryota > Metazoa > Chordata > Amphibia > Caudata > Ambystomatidae > Ambystoma > Ambystoma mexicanum. The sequence goes on along the minus strand of NC_090926.1, from coordinate 914,921,477 downwards.
GGTCTTATATCTCAATCCCTGAAGGGTATGAAGAGAGGAAACCCCTCTAATTCGCTCTGTTGGCGAAAGAATAAATCTGAAGGGACAACTGTTCAAAACTCTGCCACAGTTTCTTGTCCAAGCTAGTATTTGTGAGATAGTGGCAGGCACCACAACTGCAGGGTAGGGAGCTTATGAGGGAGGGGAAAAGGCTTACCCTAGACCAAATCACACTGATCCACAACAGCCTCGTGCCCTGTAAATCACTGGCATTCTAGATGAATTAAGGTCAGTGGTAGCTGCTGAATATTTTCCGGAAAGGTAGATCTTAACCAAGTTAGTGTGAGCGACTCAGCATAGCACGAGAGCCCCGAGTAATGCAGGGAGATTTGGGGACACGTGAGTTTTACCCCCAGAAAATGTATGAAATGATGGGTTGAAATGGTGCATTTTATAGCAAACTGTTTGAGATAAATGGTTTAAAAAGCCATACAATAAACAAATAGTTCTCAGGCGCAACACATGAAAACATCCAATCGATGCCCGTAAACAGTAACATTTTACATCATTTTATTGAAGACAGCGTCCAAAATATATAGCAGCATTTTAAATCACATGGATGATGTCACACCCAGAATATAAGCCAGCATTCCCACACTAAATCACTTTCATGATGCTGCACTGCAAACTATATGCCAACATGCATACTGTAACTCACAGTGAATCTACTCCCACAATATTTGCCAGCATTGCCACTTTTCAAGTCATTTTCATAATGTGGCACCCACAATGTAAGCCAGCATTGCCACCAATGTGAATCACTTTCGTAATACTGCACCCACGATATATGAGGCACTGCCACTTTCTAATCCTTGAGATGATGATGTTGGAACATCAATATACAACCTTTTGATTCTCACAATTCTGAAATTTGAAGCTCAGAAATCCAGGCATAACATCTACCTGGCATTTATTGATATGAAGCAGGCCTTCGATTGTATAAATAGAGGCCTGCTCTGGAACAAATTAAGAAAATTGAATTGTCCACCAAATATCCTTGATCCAATAATAGCTCTTCATTTGAATACCTCAATCCGGGTATGCCTGAATAGAAGTGGTGAACTGTCCGATTATATCCAAATGGCAAGGGGTTTAAAGCAGGGGTGCCCCCTTGATGCGGAATTGTTCAAATTATTCTTGACGGATTTACCGAATCATCTTGGACCACTGTTTTCCTCCAAAGATCAACCAAGTTCCAGTAAGTTGTATTGCTTACGCGGATGATCTAGTGTCAATTGATAGAACTCAAATTGGTCTCCAACGGTTGCTCAGCTCTTTACATGAGTACCTATCGATCAATGAGCTCACAATTAACACAGAAAAAACAAAAATTGTGGCAATTGGCACTGTTTCAGGTAAAAAGGCCAAGGCGTTCAGGTGGGCCGTAGGTGGCCAGTTCGTTGATACTGTTGACTCTATAAGATACTTGGGTGTGCAGTTCAACAACTCCATCTGTGAACACCAATGGGTGAAAGATCTGAAACTAAAAACCATGAGTCTTGCCTTCCAAGCCGCAAAAATAAACAAAAGCTATGGCAAATTTTCTTTATCCCCGGTCCTGACGTTCGACTTGCAAAAGGTTCCTATTCTAACTTTTGGCGCTGAGGTCAGCTGGAACATCAGCGAGCATATCTGGAACTCTTTAGAAGGGCGTTTTTGGCGCTATGTTCTGCACCTACCTCAATGCGTTTCAATGATATCTTTATGAGATGAATTGTCACTGAACTCTTTGTATAGCCATGTGATCTGGAAATCAATTACATTAATGCGAAAAATGTTTGTTGAAAATCCAATTCCTGCATACTGAATATTCAACAAAACCTATTCTGACAATAATGTTACCTTATTAGGCATGTGGCGTCTCAGAGTACAAGCCTGGGTTGATGCCGCTGGAATCTCTGAGTTTGATCTTTCCACAAGACCACAACAGGCAAAAAACGAAATTTGAATCTTGGGATTGGATCATCAACATCGACAAACAGGGAAAAACTATCTTCAACAAATTGGCCAGGCATTGGTCAAAAAAAGTTAAATCTCCAGTCACATTATTTAATGCATTCTCCATCTTGCTATTACCATGAGCAATTCCTCGACTGAACATCCTGAAATCCAAGGAAATTCTCTGTCAAAGAAAAGATAAACTGGCAAAAGACAATCTATGCCGCTTCTGTTCTGTGGCAGTCGAATCGCTGAAACACTTAGTTATCGAGTGTGAGATGACTAGTGCCTTGCGTTCTGTACATTTGAGTCAATTTGCTCCTTTAGATAATGATATGTTCGCTTGGTGGCTTAAGATTTCATCTGGTGCAAATGTTAAACATGTTGGTGCAATTGTGAACTATCTTGATGCGCTACTGAAATGCCCGCTTTGAGTAATGATCTCAAGCTTCTATTGTGTTTTGGAGGTAATGAACTGGGATAGAATTGACTTTCCGCATGTTATGTATAAACTGGCAGATGTGTTTTTAACTTTGCTTTTGCTCGCTTACTTTCTTCTTTTTTCTGACGTGAAGAGATATTGGTTTTGTAAGAGCCTATTGAGTTATGTTCGTGGAATTGAAACAAAAGTTTTTATGTATGTTAAAACTGTAGATTTTTCAATAAAAAAAAGAAAAAATATATGGAACATTTCCATGTTAATTATTTCATGAAGCTGTACCAAGAATATATAAAGACATGACACTGTAAATCACTTTCCTGTTGCTGAAGCAAACAAAATATTGCCAACATTGTATGTTGCCATAAAAGGCCACTGTTTATCCCTTTCATGATGCAGGGTTGGCCCCTCCTCTCCGCCAAACACATCAAGCCATTGTGCTCGCATACACACACACCCAGAAACATATATATGTATCCATGCAAAGGGGGCGTGGCTTACTAGCCATGGTCTAGGACGTGTTTTCGTGCTGGGCTCCTGTTGATCCGACATTCATCCGAGAAACTACGCTTCAAAAAATGCTGTTCTCGCAGAAAAACTGAAGGGACGGGCATCGGAACATATGTACTGCAAGAAGCCTGAAGAGTAAGTCAATCGTGTCTGCGGATCGGCAGATAATAGACTTCAGAAGTGGCGGCCGTGTGAATAAATTGTTGCCAAGATGGCGGACAATAAAGGGAGCGTAATAGCAGCCCTGCTAAGAAACGACTCCTGCTGAACTACACGGAGCGCGAGGTAGACGGCTGCCAGCAACAATGTATGGCAAATCTTGCTTGGAGCTATAATAACGAGATGGCGCCTGCGGGCCAGGATACATGTAGCGACCGGAGATTGCTGCAACAACAACAGAGGAACGCGGGTGCTAGCACGGCTCCCGGCCCCCCACAGAGGCAGCAGGATTCTGCCGAACCTGCACGGAGCGCGAAGAAGTCGGCTGGCAAAAGTATGCAGTGAACATTGCGTTAACCGCTGCAATGACGAGGCGGCGCTCCCGGGCTTGAAGTAATGTAGCGCCCGTGGATGGTTACAAAGTAACAATAAACGCTGAATGCTGGCACGGCTCCCAGCCGCTCATGAGGGCAGAGCTGAGCACGATGACTTCTGAGATCTGCGGCTTGAGGAGTGGGCAAAGGCAAAAGATATGTGAAAAACACTGACTGAGAACTGTATGTGTTGGTGGGAAGCGTGGCCCTGAGCGCTGTTGCCAGTGAAGGTGCATCTACGCACGGGGCACACGGAACGGTGTTCTGAGGCTGTAACGAACAGTGCAAGATAGCAGATTGAGTTCTCCTGCATGGCGACTTGCATTGCGTGCACGGAGTTGCGTGCTAACTGCATCGGAATACGGCCGAAATTAAGGCCGCTCAGTCTGAAGACAACAATACACCGAAGCGCACTGTGAGCTTGCCCGGTTACATCGCGCACCCGAGAATTAACCCCATCCACGGCTGAGCCATTCAATAGAAGCAAGTTTGAGCTGTATAGTGGCACCGGGACTGTGGAGCAAGGCCACGCGCAACATAGTGCGGAATAAGCACTAGAGGTGAGCTTTGGCCTGTCATTTATAAACTGCTGCAACACTGTCAGCCTTAACAGAGACTGGGACCTGCAAAATGTACATGGAGCCCAAGATGACACGTTGCTAGGAAAAGGTGGAAAAAGCGGAGTGGGAGTACGGGCCCCTGAAATACGCAATTGAAATACTGCTCGTAGGGGAGACGTGGGAGGACACAGCCCATTCCAAGCTTAATTTTGCGGGCCGCCCTGCAGCATGGCCCACTGAGGGCTCCCAGACACTGACCTGTAATACACTGGAATACAGGAGAGCTGATATAAGATACGAAGTGAGACTGCAAGATGTTGGTGAAGGGGCTGAAAGCCAGGAGTAAGCAACCCACGATGGACACCTTTGCAAAGGCGCAGCGGACCCCTCCGACCCAAGTACAAAAAACAGGGGAAGCATCAGGAGATGACGCCCCTGAAGGAGAAAACCAACAAGTCCTAGCGGCCATAACGGACCTAAGCACTAGCTGGGGCATGGCAATGGCAGAACTACGGACAGCTCTGGAGAACAAAATAGATGCCGTAGGAATTGAAGTTACTCTCCTGCGACAGGACGTCAGGGCGCTGGCAGAAGGAACTAGTGGCCTGGAAAGCGCAGTGCTCAAACAACAGGTCGCCAACCTCGAAAATAGGGTGGAGGAAGCAGAAGGACGGGCGAGACGGAACATCATCCGGGTGGTTGGCCTGCCAGAAGGAGAAGAGGGCCAAGACTCCACGGGCTACGTGGAGAACATGATCCTGCAAGAAGTGGGAGCGGACAAACTCTCTCAGGGGTTCATGGTAGAGCGGGCACACCGAGCCCTGATGAGGAAACCAAGGCCGGGAGCTCCTCCGTGGCCGATAATTGCGAAAATCTTGAATTAAAAAGATAGGGAGAAGATCCTGGAGTATTTTCGCAAGGGTGTGACAATAGAAAGAGCTTCCTCACAGCATACCCTGACTATACTATGCTGGTGCAAAGACAGAGATATAGTTACGTTGCGGTCAAGAGAAGATTGCGTGCAGCGGACATTAGGTACATGCTGTTGTACCCAGCGGAGTTGAAAGTTCTGCACAAAGGCAGAGCGTTTTTTTTTGACACCCCGGAGGAAACAGCGTTGTGGTTGGACTTGCAGGGCTGCCCGGCGCAAGATGGGGGACAGGATGGCCAAGAGCATGATAAGTGAAGATATTGTATCATGTACACTGCGCGGATGGGAGGGTGGGAATATACCATAGAGCCTTGATGTACTCAATAGATGAGGTGCAGCCCTTGAACTTTATGACTTTGGTGGAATATAATGTGGTATATATTGGCGCACATAAACATGAGAGCATTAGGCATAGCGACTTTAAACAAATAGGAGCAGCAGCATCGCGGTTACCTACCCCCGAGAATTAGTAATAAGGCAGCCAATAGGGCGGCCTCACCCTGCCGAGCCGCGAGTATGGGTTTCACCAGAAAGGGCTAGATGCGGGGATGCCTGAGATCCAGGGATGGAGCTGGGCAACAGTTGGGGAGGGTGTTGTTGGGGAAGGGAAGGGAGGCGGGATGGCAGAGGGAAGGGGTGTTTGGAGTGTTTGTAGTTGTAGGAAGTTTGAATTGGGGAATGAGCCTAGATAGATTGAGACGGAAGTGGGATCTGGATCGCACCAGTGGGAGGGAAAAGGGACCTCTAATGGGCCATGGGGTTCCTTAAAATAATCACGTGGAATGTCAGAGGACTTAACAGTTATCTAAAGAGGAATAAGGTCATGCTGTACCTGCGCAGACAAAAGATAGACATTACGCTGCTGCAGGAGACACATCTGACACGGGAAAAGATGGAGATGGTTGTGAAGAAATGGAAGGGGGTTGTGGCGGGCTCGACATACTCTGCTTATGCTAGAGGAGTACTCATCTGGGTGGCGCCGCATGTCCCGTTTTAACTAATACAGGAAGTGGTGGGAACAGATGGGAGGATGGTCATATTGAGGGGATTAGGTGAGAATAGGGAGATAAGCGTTGTAAATACGTACGTCCCCAACCAGAACACGGCGGCATATTTCAGAACTCTGTGCACCAACCTTGGGATGTGTTTGGGTAGTGCGGTGATCTGGGGATGGAATTTTAACTCTGTATTAAACCCCAAGGTAGATAGACCAGATGGTAAGATTGATAGACCCACCCCAGCGGCTAGAGCACTGCAGACACTGCTAGACAACTTTGGTCTGGCGGATGTGTGGAGAACGAAATACCCCCAAGAGAGGCACTATTCGCACTACTCCGCCCTGCAGCAGCTACATACAAGGTTAGACTATATCTTTGCAAAGCCGGATGTAATAACACAGATTACTCAGGCAGAATATAAAGCGAGAGTCCTCTCGGACCACTCGCCCCTGGTAATCGGGTGGCAATACTGCCCCCCGAGAGCACAGATTCCGACATGGCGCCTCCGAGCAGAGGCGCTTAAGGACCCTGTTTTTAGGGAGGATATAAGAGTTGAGATTACATACTACTTTGAGACGAATACGGGCAGCGTTGACTCGGCAAGTACATTATGGGAAGCCTTTAATGTAGTGATGCGAGGGGTAGCCATAGCAAAATCAAAAGGCCTAAAAGGTGGGGTATTGGCTGACCTACAAGGAACAGAAAGGGAACTAGAAAAGACATTAAAGGGAGGAAGTGAAGACATGGAGCTGGTGCTTAAATTACAGCAGAAATGCGCGGAACATTGGGAAAGACTGTGCAACCTTAACTACAAAAAGTTTATAGAAAGACAGCATGCGGGAGGGGATAAAACAGGACGGCTTTTGGCATGGTTATACAAAAGAGAGACTCCCAGACCTACGATCAGAACGATCATGAGAGACGATGGTAGTGTAGTGGACACCCAAGTGGGAGTTAATCAGGAGTTTGCAAATTATTATAAGTTGCTATATGGAGATTAAGAGGGAAGTAGCCATGGGGAGATAACGGAAACATTGGAAGACATAGGACTGCCTATGATAAGTGTTGAGGAAAGAAAGGAACTACATGCACCGATTACTCTGGAGGAGTTAGAAGAAGTGGTGAGGCAGCTGCCCACTAGCAAGACCCCGGGGGCGGACGGGCTCCCGAGTGAATTTTATAAAGTATATAGGGAGGAAGTGCTCCCCCCAATGTTAGAAATGTTAAATGAAGCGTTCGAGGTGGGACGATTGCCGGAGTCACTTAGAGAAGCGATCATAATACTGCTTCCCAAACCCAACAAGTCTGGGCATAGCTGTGGCTCTTACAGACCCTTGTCGATGTTGAACCAAGACAGCAAGATATTGACGGCTGTCTTGGCAAACAGATTGCAAAGAGTTATTGGTAAACTTATACACCCTAATCAGACGGGCTATGTCCCGCATAGAAATATAACTCATAATCATAGACGACACCAACGGGTAATTGAATGGGGAAGTGAGAATGAGGGCGAAATGGCGATTGTGTCTCTAGACGCGGTAAAGGCTTTCGATTCGGTGAAGTGGGCGTGGCTGTTGGCGGCCCTGGCGGAGTACGGAATGGGGCCTGGATACATAAGGTGGGCGAAGATGCTGTACAGTGAACCGCTGGCTAGAGATAGAACAGGATCAGTGATATCCGCAAGATGGCAAGTTAGCAGAGGCACCAGACAGGGGTGCCCATGCTCCCCAATGCTTTATATACTAGCCCTGGAGCCCCTAGCAATATACCTTCGACAACAATATGAAACTATAGGTATTGAGGTGGGAGGGGAACGACACCTGATCTCCTTATATGCGGAGGATTTGTTGCTGTACTTGAGGCACCCGGAACAAAATCTCCAGCACATCCTGGAGGTGATGGAGAGATATGCAGGACTGTCCGGGATAGCGGTGAACCCCCAAAAATCTAGTATTTTCCCGCTAGGCAATTATAAGGGAACCCCTGTGAGACGGCTACCGGTGTTACAAATATCATGGGCGGTTAGCACTTTCCAGTACCTTGGGATAGACGTGTACCATACTGTTGAAGAGGAACACAAGCATAATACCGAGGTAGCTATTGTAAAAATCGAGAAGTGTATGAAATTCTGGGTGAAGTTGCCCCTAGCAATGATGGGACGTGGTGCAATTCTGAAGATGGTGGTCCTACCTAGGCTCCTACATTATTTTGGGAATATTCCATACATGATACCTAAGAAGTTTTTTGCTAAACTGAACAGCATATGTAGAGATTTCCTGTGGCATGGTACCCGAAATAGAGTGGTGCTATGGAAGTTGCAGAACTTTTACAAAAGAGAGGGGGATACAATTGCCTAACTATGAGGTTTATTATGTAGCGAGCCAGCTGCAATATATTGCTAAATGGCTCTCGGAAGAAGTGACCCCTGAATCTAGGTTGTTTGGACAGGATTGTGCCCCATTTTATTAAAAAGAGATGTTCTGGCTGCCCAAGACAGAAATGAGAAAGCGCCCCAGGATGATGATGCTTGGGTGGAAAATGTGGCGCCGGGCATGCCGGATGATGGAGAACCCATCCCCATGCTCCCCGCAGATGCCGCTAGCTGCACTGGCAGGGGGAGATAGGCTGTTAAGGATGATATTGAGGAACCATTGGGAATCGGTGGGGTTGGTAACGCTAGGGGATACCTGGCGGGAGGGGACTATTACAGATTTTGAAGTGCTGGGAGAACAAACGGGACTACACACAGGACAGTATATCACATACCATAGAATGGTGCAGAGAATCAGGAAGACGTGGCCCAAAACAGTATTGGAATAAGAACCAGATGCTATTATAGATGCAATATATGATATATCGGAGGGGGGGGCATGAGATCTCTAGAATGTACGAGATGGTAATGTCTACGGTCGGGAAGGATTTATCACAATTGAGACTAGACTGGGAAGCGGAAGTAGGAGCCCCGAAAGAAGGTGGGATGTGGGAGCGTGCCTTGGGGTACCATAAGAAGGTGTCAACAAACGCAAGACTGAAACAGATACAACTGTATATTACGCACAGGGCATTTATGACACCTCTGAGGATATCTAGGTTTGAAAACGCAGGACGACAAGCATGTCCCAAATGTGACGAAGAAAAGGTTGACATTGGACACATGTTTTGGTCATGCCCCGTAATTGAGTGTTTTTGGAGGGAAGTAGCGCAGAAACTAGTGGAAAAGGGGGTTAAGACCATCATAGATACAGCCTGGGCCTGCTTGCTGCGGGGGTTCCCCAGATCGCAGAAACTTAAGCATGCTGGCAAACTGAAAGATCTAGCATATGTGCTCGCAAAAAGAAGTATTGCCATGGGATGGAAGACATGCCACAGGCCACGGGTGGAGGTGTGGTGGAAGGAGTTGCAGAAATGGGCGGAGGCAGAAACCATGGTATGGCAAGAGGCAAGCAATGTAGGGGGAGAGGAGGAGGCGGGAACCCTGATGGCATGGAAATCATTAATAGCGGAATTGTTTGGAACAACGCAAGACCTGACAGAATCCACGGAAAGTGAGACTCCACCACAGGCGGCAAACACAGAATGTGTGGAAAAAATAGGCTCATAAAGGGGGGTGGGGCTGGGGGGAGCAGTGGCCGAAATTAAGCAATGTATAATTGAACTGTTGATATATGCACTGCGTGTTTGGTTGTATTGTTGTTTGATTGAATAAAATCAATAAAACATTTTTTTTTAAAATGTATATATGCAGACTTGTGACAAAACACACAACACACACGCAAGCATGCATATATACACTTTTTTCAAAACATATTTTAACAAGGGGGTAATCTGCAGTTTTAGTCTCGTCTACAGACGGGGCAGAAAACGGCTTTGATGTCATTGAAGTGTGAGCAGCTAGGAATGCGACTTGGGCACAGAGAGGCCATAGTTTTGGCAATAGCCTTTTAAAACAAACAAAAAGGGGGTTGGAAAATGCCTCACTGTCCCTACTCCAAGAGGTATTTTCCCTACCTAAACCAAAACTAAGGGTATGTCCGATGGCAAGATATCCAAACCAAAATGTCAAGTGCCCAAAGTTCTATTCTGGCCCTCACATTCTGAAAATAATTTCTAAGGTGAAAAGGTTAATGTCTTGGCCTTGTAAAGTGTACAAAAATGTACATGTTCAATAAGAAAGAGGAAATTCTAACACAGAAAGTTCCAGATTGGATGACTTTCACAATTCCAGGGTATTGTTCCCTTCCTCAGGTTTTCTTGTTATAGATAACCAAGATTCTAAGGGTAGGAGCCTTCCTTAGACTTTTCTGTTCATCAAAAAAAGTATTTGTGTGTTAAACACTTTGGCTGTTAGTCTTAATTTCAAAGGATACCTGGTGTATTCCCTTGCCAGGTTTCTTCTCATCTTTAATGTAATTTCAACACAGTCTTTGGCTATACCTGATGTATCCCCATATCAGGAATTCCTCATGTGATCTACTTTACACACTTGCCAACTTGACTTTGCCTGGTATACTCTCCTGCCAGGGCTTTCTCATGTGCTTCACTTGACACACTAGCAAACTTGAATCTGCCTGGTATACTCTCCTTCCAGGCTTTCTCATGTACTTCACTTCACACACTTGCAAACTTGACAATATCTTGTGTTCATTCCGTTATTTCTCTTTTGTAAATATCAAGTCTCACTTATTTGCTTTCAGTAGGGTTGCCGAGGTGTCCCGCTGTCCCAGTTTCCTTCTTGTGGACTCACTGGTTCTCTGTGGCATGCTTCCCTTCTCTGGTGGTAAGCCTGCAGCGGCTCTTTGGCAGACCATACCTTCGCCCTGGTATTCACCGACCTCGCTTTGTGGCTTCCACATTCCTCATGGCTCGCGTTTGCTTGCTATGTGCATCTCCGTGTTCGAGCGGCTTGGATGCTGCTCTCCGCTACCTGCGAACGCCACAAAGTCTTCCCTTCTCTTCCTCTTGTGGCATCCTCGCTGCGGTCCGGCTTCTGCAGTCCCTGTGAGCCAGTTTGCACCATGGGCTTCCCAGCAGCACATGGATCCCTCAGTTAGTACAGAGAGGATGACATTCTCACAGACAGTGTCAATCTCCTGTCAGCTGGTTCGGTGTTTTAAATGTCCTGGCACCAATTATGCACTCGCAACCACTAGAGCACAGCTTGTGCTTCTGTTCTGTATTAATCTTCATTGCTCCATTCAGGTCCCTCGTCACAGTACTTTTACATTCATAGAAAGGGATACATGTGATCCTCCCTCATATAGCTTCCCCCAGGGTCAGGATCAGGTAATTGTTGGCGCCCCCTGGCCACATGGGTAGAGGTCACCGCTTGGAAAGCAGTAATGACATCGTCAATTTAATCACAGGAGGTAGCAGAAGGGATACCAGAGTGGGGAATCTAAGTGTGGTTGCCTAGCAACATTCAGGCACCAGAGAACAGTGATGACGCTGCTCCTTCACTCCTAAACACAATTATTTGTGGGGCTGCATTTTGTTTAAAAAAAAATTCTTGCCCAGTGATAAGTGCTGGCCCAGCATGGACACAGAGCAGGGGCCCCAGAGGTGCAGGTGCTGTAGTTACAACCCATGAAAACCACACCCCTTACCTCCTTGAGTCTCATCCTAGTGTCTTCTGTGCTTCAGGCACAATTCCAGGCACAGCTGCAATGCCCATCCTTCAATTGAATCCTGGACTAATTCCCCAGCCAAAAGCACACCAAGAGCTCCTTGCGCAGTCCGCACTCTGGCATCTTAGCAGAGGCTCCACTAAACCGAGTCACAAGTGCAGGTGAACCACTGGACCGAAGGCAAACTCACCATTGAGCATATCCCATGTTTTCTTGGTCCACCGGATAGCGGTCGGTTGTTCTGAGTAATGTTCCCACCCCATGGCAGCACTTTCCAAACCCGGCTCCATGATCTTCAGCGACATCACCCCACCACTGGCATTCGTGCAGTGCACACCAAGTCAGCCTTACGACCTGGGCCTTCCCAGTTTCAACTCCTCACATATGCCCTTTGCAGCAAGACAATGTTTGTGATCCGCCAACGAGCCTTCAGAATGGAAAACTGCAGAGGTCGTTTACATTTACAGGTGGCATCACTACCAATCCTCTATAACGCTAGTAGGCTAAAAAACAGGTATAGGTAGTATTAGAAAAAGACAGTGGGCATGGCACTGGCACTAATTTATAACTAAAGCCAGTGGTGAAATCCCACAAACCAGATGGGGAAAATACCTTACAATTATATAATCTAATCTGTTGAGCCATCCACAGTGGTCAAATTAAAGCTGCCAGAGTATGCATTGCTGCCAGCAGTAGTCTTCCTCACAGAACTAAATACTTTATGAAACAAGCATTGGCAATGGCAATAGTTTGGGCTTTTCTGTAGGAATTCAATGAAAGACGCACAGCCTGGTAAGACATTGTTATTACACCAGTAGCGTATTTACAGCTCTCAGAAGGCTGCTTTGAACAAACACTGGCAGGAACTTTATCACATCCAGTTATGGGGACATACACTGCTCACAAAGTCATCCACAACATGGGCCTTCCTGGTCTCCGATACAACCGCACTTGATCATCTCGATACAACCACACCTGATCATCTCACCGCATCAAGACGGAATACCCTCGATCAGTCCATGCACTCAGTCTAATCAGGTGACAGACCCTTTTCTAATGGCTGGTAGTACATTTGTATACTTGGTAGAATTTGTTTAGCTGCTGGAAATGAAGGAAGACAGATTCCCAATGAAGCTGTAATCTCTTTAGAGCAGTAATACACTGTAAGCTGCATCTCTTGCATACGTTTTGGAAACCACTCTCCATAACACCCAACCACCTCACAAACGCACACCACAATGTGCCTGTAATTTCCAGTAAAGGCGAGTACTCACCTTGCAAGAACGCAGAAGCAGCATCCCTGTGACTGGAGGGGTGTAGTACCCATCAAAGACCGAGTAGTCGCCGCGAACAACCTGCTTTCCATGGACAACTTTACCCTCGTAGTTCTTGCTGTAGAAGTTGCTGTCATATCGTGCAAAGCTGAAGATGCCCACTCCTTGGGAGAGAAAAAACACAATGGTCAGTGGTTGAAGTGACCGGGGATGGTCAGGGCGGTGTTCCACTACTTTGATTTTTTACTGTTGTTCCACTACTTTTTGCAACCATTTTCAACATTCCGGAACTGCTCTTTTCTACACTTTGCAACCCGATGGCAGTTACAGATAAAATGAAATCTGTTTCAACTCAATCGGCTGTCAACCAGCATGTCTGCAACCCTTGAAAAGTGTGTAGCACGGTGCTCCCTTTCTGCCTACTATGTGCCTCGCTGGGGTCACAGTTCCACTACTTTATGTTGGCATAATTCTAACATTGACAATGGTCATTACTTTGCGATAGTTGAAAGTGCAAAAACGTTTAGTGCCTTGGCCCTGACACAACGTTCAATAGTCATGAATGCTACTGCAAAGGGCCCAGTTCCTTCGACTGAGGGGAAGCAGAAGACGCCGCCCAAAGCCACACCAGAGTTCGAAATTGCTGGGCGCTATTTACCCCATGCTTGAGTGCGCAAAGAGCATTGTTTGGTTAACAAACAGCTTACAAGGAGCTACTCGACTCACAGGCCAACGGATGCCATAGAAACGAACAAACTGATGTGCCATCAGCTCGGTGTGTTTGGAAATGTGCCTCAAGGAGCATCAGGGCACATCTGGAAGTGCACATCTGAAACAGCATGGTTACATATTAAAGACAAAAGGTTATACTTTGTCTCTCATATACACATTAGATTTCCAGCACACTGTGTGCTAGCTCCTCATTACCCCATAACTAATGCTCAATGGGTGATGTCGGATAACGAACTGCACCTGCTCTCAAATCTCAATTTCTACACATGCACACAGAAGATACTTTAATTAGCTGGAAAAAGGCGCAACATATCCCACGCTGGGATTTGCTTGGAATGGGAGGGCTTTAATTATAATATTGTGCAACAGGAAGAGGAGCACACTCAACTGTACATGTTGAAGTAATTACATTATGCCCACTTAAATTAAGTATACACAACTCTTTCAGTGGACTGTCCTTATTATGGTCTACTGAAAGAAATGAGGGTCTTCCTGATCTAAATCATGAGAACACCAAAGAGGTTGTCTTACCTATACTTCTAAAGGACACAATATTTCTATTTTTTTTAATAGATATTGTATGATTATTGTAGAAACTTCATAATAGTACATTTCAAAATGTTGTCTTTTGGCCACTTATGAGTATCTTAATACACTGACAGCATTCAGGAATACAAACAATAATAGTGTGCTTTGTGCATGCATCACAGGTGTTAGAAGGGTATTATATCCTTTCTTGCCTGCCTGCCTGCGCATAGACCTCTGGGTGTCTGACTGGCATAGGTCACGCCCTGGAGTGAGGGGAGGACTGGCAACTTTTAGCCCGGGGTAGGGAGGGGGTGGGACAAGTACCATTTTCTTGCCGCCCGAGATGCAGTTTGCCAAGCACACAAAGCAACCCCAATTTCAGGAAAAAATACAAATTCAATACTAACCCACCCCCACCTACACATTCTCAAGTATATTTAGTAGACCATTTTGCCATTGCTTTCCTTTTACGCAAAATCTCTTTCAGTTATGCTTGTGTTTTCTTAGAGACCTGGGCCGCAGGGGACCTGCCTTACATACCAAAAGTAGTCAAATTATTGTACCAGGCTAATATAATTTGCTGAAATGGGGAAGCCCAGGTTTCCTCGTGTCCCAGGTGCAAATTTGAAAGCAGGCTATATCTATTCCCATCTTCAGCTTTTGACCAATGTAAAGAGGTGGTGTGACGAGAGAATTCAGTGAGAGCTGAGTCAGGGGGCCTTGCTTCAATTGAAGAGCCAAAAACACACTGGCACGTCAAGGAATCCTCGCTTGCATCCTGCCTCCCCACCAGTATGCATTATATAAATGGTTAATATTTATTTATGGAGTAACACTATAGATTATAAACCCATATGAGTGAGACTTTCCCTACAGACAGTTCAGGAAAACCAGGCACAGTGATGAAAAAGGACATTTTCTCAGCATCACATAATGTGTCAATTCTGGAAGGCTCTCGCTTCCTGGTTCCACAGTTAGCACATGAGACTTCATTGTCTCAGATTCCATCTTCAATATTGGAATCAATAAAACAGTTGTTATGCAAAGGCTAAGTCGGTACACTGTTAATTAAATCTGGCTTTCCAAATAATCAGTCACATTATAAAGCGACCCGACAAAATATAAATGTATTTTTAATTGAAACACATATTCATAAAGTAAGTATGCATGAACTCGCCAGAAAAAAGAAAGGGGTTCAACCAGTCCCACAATCGCGTGTAGTGACACGCAGGTCAGGCACAGATCTCAGCACCAGCCACTCAAATTTACTGATTTACCTTTACCGACTTGCACATCTTTCTCATTTACCCTATTTTCCTTTTCCCTCACCCTATGTCTTTCCTTTGTAACACATCATTGGTGCCCTTTCACCCCACTTCCTTCAAATGAACCGACTCCTGTTCTGCTTGTGCTCCATTCCTTAACCCTTACCTCAATCCCCTTCCCTTCCCCACACTGCTCAGACACCAATTCCTTGCTCCTCACACCCTTTCTTCCTTGCCCTGGCTCACATGTAGAGAATCTTGATTCGCTGTTCAGCATCTGCCAGGCATGACAAGAAGCTGTGGTTGTGGGTTCTGCACTTGTACAATGCGGCGCAAAACTTGATGCCAATCAAACTTCGCTTTCATTGTACTCCCAAGATGCACATTCCTGTAAAGACGGCTTCATATTTCAGCTCATGGAAGCAGGAGGAACTGTGAGGGGAGTCCACCTGGGATCTGGTGCTGTAGAGGGAGTACGTGTGACCCATCATATTTATTCTGTTATCAAGGAAGATGGAGTGTGTGAGTGTGAGTGTGTGTGTTTGGGGGGAGGTGTATGTGTGTGATACTTGATATGTGCTTGAGTGTATTTGTGACTGGGTAAAGTGTATGTGGAAGGATGTATCTGTGTTCATATGACTATGTATTTACATATGTGAGTATGTTTATACTTGTATGTGTGTTTTGCGTGGGCCTCATAGTATTCCGGACAAGACAAGCAAATAAAAACTTTAGAGGGCCATTCAGAGTTGGGTGGTGACCGTAAAATTCAGAGATATTTGGCAAATACTAACGGTTTTACGAACCCTTTTATACCTCAAAAAAAGTACATTAGTGACACATTGAAGGTGGAAATGCCTTAAAAACACCCTTTTCACATTACCAATGGATAAAGGTGGTATTTCTAAAATACCTCTGGTGGTATTCCATAAATACTCAGGGTGGTAAACTATGAATTGGATGGATTTTCAGAAATGCCACTACAGGAGGTTGTAACTTTCTCCAGAGATATTTCATAATAAAAATATGCCCAACTCCTATAACACCCTAATTTGTAGTCTACTAATAAGTAATACACGAAGGTTCAATTTTTCCATGCATGTTTTCCAACTGTGCCCAAAAGTGTTTACCACAACCAATCCAATAGTCATTTCTATAAGCACCATGTAGTAACACTTTTGGGTGCTATTCGGGATGCTATTAAGATCTTTTTGTAAAGAACTCACCAGTGATTAAGACATTCACCAGAGCATAGGGGAAGTATTCTTCCAGAATGAAACTTGAGGGCAAACACTAATAAAATATGTACCCTTACTCAGCCCTATAGATAAGTGGGGTATCCGCCACGTTTTGTCTCCCTAAATAGGCAAAAACTCCCAAAAAATAAACATAGGGAGTACAAATACTCTTAACTACAAATAGGAAACAGACATGTAGGACCTTGTACTCCTGCTTTCACCCACACAGCTCCATGGAAATGTTTGGACCAGTAGTGCACGTAGTACCACCAGAAGTAACTACTATTATCACTGCCTGATTGGAAGAAGTAAACCTGTATCTTTTAATTTGTATGCATAACTAGGTGCAAAGAAATAATGATTACAAAATCATTTCCGTTTTCCAGGTAAAACATTTTTACTTGCTTATAAAATACTTCTATTGGGACCTGGACTTACATTTTTACTCCCATAAAAACATTTTACCCCCAACTTTAAAAAATGGTGAGGAAAATACTCCCACTTCACAATCTTATCTGGGTCACTGCCCTTACTTCCTTGGCAAGTAAAAAAGAGCAAGGACCCAATGGGAGGGTCGAGCCAGGGGACCCAAATGTCGCCCAAGCCAGGGAAATGACCATGGTAAACAGTTTCAGTGAGCAAAGTGGCTAGTGTTGAGGGGTAAGGACAACAGCAGTGAATTGTTGGACTGGATGGGCGGGTGAGCTGGGCAAGGGAAGCAAGGAGGGTAGAGCCGAGGATGGCAAGGGTGTAAGGACAGCGCCAGTGTATTTTTGGATGGTGCAGGGGAGGGGGCTGTGGATGCAAAGAAGTGATAGCGGCAACGAGTAGAGCGGGGGACAGAGATAGGAGCTATCGTTTTTGAAAGAGATGCTTGAGGGTGCCTGAAAAAGAGGGATAGTGGTGCAAAGGGATGGTGTGGATAGGTACAGCACTGGTGTATTTTTGGATGGGGCTGGAGAAGAGAAAATCATTTGGCATGCTGGTGTGTGAGCGGCTTTGGGAAATGTTGGCTCCGACAGAGGGGAAGAGAGCAGGCCAGAGAAGAAAGTGTTGGGAAGTAAACATGGTTCATATCTACCACCAGGCCACTCTCCCCCATACCATACGCCATACCAGGAGGTGCAGTGCTCCTCCTCTCCTGCCCCAGCCAATCATGTACAGTGTCCTGTACATGCAGCCATTACCTAAGATCACTTTTTTTTTTATCATTCTGGAAAGGCTGGTAGTGGGTTGGGCTTGTGGTGTCGGGCAGGCCCAAATTCTCAACTATTTATGCATCAGAAGAATGCATCCCCCTTCTTGCTCCTCCAAGTCTGCCAGACTGTCCCCCCAGAGCGCCACTCTCGTAATATTGGCACCCCTTCTCCAATTGTACTCATCGGCCTGGCCACCGGCCCTCCTACCGAGACATTTCTGATCATTCCTGGACTGCTGCAAGCTCTATAGGCATGCCTCGCACGTCGCACTTCCTCCTGGCCAATGTTCATGCGCTCCTTAATCCTTCGAATTTCTGAGGGAGTTTCCTCTTTTCTACAGGCTCTACTGGCTCCCTGTGCATAACAAGCACAACCTTGGAAAAGACAAGGTCCTTTCTTCCGACACAGGACAGTTGGATCATTACTCATACATGCAAAAGCTGGTTGTCTGAGGAGTTTCACTACCAGCCAGATTGAGAGACTGTTGATCAAAGGCAGTCTCCACTATCTTACAGGTTCATTTGATTTTCTGACATGATTTCCTTCTCGAACATTCAGGGTGTTAGAGGATTCCTTCTATCGACAGCTGCAGCCTCTGCAAGGAACTGCCAACCCTGTTTTGCTGCCCTACTCATGCAGCTTGTTCATCTGAGAAACGTAAGCAGCACTTTTCTGTTTGTTGCCATTGCTGGTGCTGTTCCGTTGACATTGCATCCCCTTGGCTACCATTTCAACATGGACCCAGTCTTCCGTTCTCATTATTGTAGAGTTGCTTAACTTGTGCCTTGCAGGTTTGCAGTCGCCTGCTTTGGACATCTTTTATATTCAGGCTAATGTTCCAACAATTCTGCGTATGTACATTGTTGCCCTTCACATTGCTACCATTTAAATGAAATGCACGTATATTTGCCAATTCCATTTTTTCACTTACATTCTTTTTTTCAATATTCTGCTAACCTCTTTGTTGTCTGTCTCCGGTTCCACCCGGTGTGCCCATGAGCCCCTCTCTGCCCTACAGATCCACACGGACACCGATGTAGTCAGCTTGGGCTCCCCGGTCGCTCTGCGGCAACCGGGTACGCCCCTTTTATTTTTAAAATAAATCTCTATAGGAGAGTGTTCCATGAAGGGGACACTGTTTATTCGAGGCAAACACCTCATATTAGGACGAGATTTAATGACAAAAATGAATATGACCATTTTGTTTACAGACGATGGTATAGTATGCTCAACACCAGGAATGCATTATTTAAACGTGTGCAAAATGTTCAGGGCATACGCAGGACAAATAGCGCCTAGAGCAATACCATTGGAACCCAAAGTGTTCCATTTTGGAATACGCATTCTGTTAACATAGCTGCCAGGTCTAGTAGGCAGAACCATGAGAATACCAGATGAGTTTCAATTTAGACCACAGATACCTATGGATGAAGAAGAGGGGCACATTTTCCTCTTAGCTATAGAAGCATCTATAGTTCGAGGAAATGTGGCTTTGCTTGATGCAACTGATGATAAGGGTAGACTATGGAGCACAGTAATTGCCATTGAGGAAGGTTGCAGAATGACTGACGTCACTGATGAAGATTTGTTTGGAGATGACAGATCTGACGATTTTCTGATATTTGAAATGTGCATCACTTATTGGGTCAAGGCGATTAAGAGAGAGGTCCCGCAGAGAATGATGCTAGCAAAGAAGCGTCCTGAATATTTTGACGAAGGTATGGCAAAAGTGCCAATTTCATTATGGACCACTAGCCCCTATGACGTTGGTTTATTGAAAGGAGTTGGGGAAGTGAAGATTAAATTGAAACCAGGAGTGATTTTGCCTCGAGCACGGCAATATCCCATGTCTCGAGAGGCAGATGAAGGAATTTTCAAGACAATTTCCGCCATGATGGACCAAGGTATCTTAGTGACGTCAGGGTCACCATGTAATATGTCAGTTTATCTGATTAAAAAATCAAAGGGGGGTCTTGGAGACTAATTCAAGGTTTACGCCTAATAAACAAGATTGTAGAGTTCGAGTTCCCTCTAGTCCCGAACCCGTCCACAATCCTATGTAATATACCTGTTGATGCACGATATTTCACGGTGAGTGACTTGAAAAATGTGTTTTTCTCAATCCCCCCATTGCACAAAGACTCACAAGATTTGACATCATTCACTTTTAGACAAGTGAGATTAAAAAGCAGGAGGCTGCTCCAGGGGTACTGTGAGTCCCCATCAATATTTAATAGTCCTTCGAACGGACTTCAGCAATATTGCTTTAGAAAGCATTGTGCTGCAATACGTAGACAACACTTTTGTTTGCAGCACCTCAGAGGAAGAGTGCAGACTCAATTCTGTTCAGCTAATGATTATACTTGCTGACAAAGGACATAAGGTTGACAAGGAAAAGTTACAATATTGTCAATAAGCAGTGTTGTACAGAGGGCAATTGATTTCATATGAGGGAAAGAAAGTTACTCCTGAAAGAACTGAGGCTATTCTAAAAACAGCTAAGCCACACACGATAAAACAGATGCAGCGTTCTTTAAGAATATGTAATTATGTCAGAGCAGGGGTCTTTGACTACAGCTCGTATACTAGGTCGCTCTTACAAGCCTTAAAGAAAGCACAGGCAGCGCAAGAGAAAATCGTATGGACTGAGGCAATGGAAGAAGGGTTTGACGAATTGAAAAAAGCCATTTGCACAGCTCCAGTTTTAGGGATTCCCAATTATTCAGAGGAATTATTTTTATTCTCGCACACAGATGGTACTTTTATGACAGCAGTACTCACACAGAGAACTACATTGAGATACAAACCCCTTGCATATTACAGTGGAATTTTGGACCCAGTAATGAGAGGTCACTTTCCATGCGAACAAAGTTTGGCAGCCGCCGCATTCGCCATAGAGAAGGCTACAAACATAGTGATGGGATGTTCCATGACGTTATTTGTTGAGCAAGCATTATTTGCAATTTTAGAAAAACCAAAAGGCACGTTGACTACTCAAAGGGCTTCTGCCTATGAGGTAATCATATGGACTCCAGCAATTAAAATAGTCTGATGTAAAATAGTGAATCCAGCTATGTTTATAGCTGAGCCTATTACCGAAGGAGAACCTATACACGATTGTGCGCACTATGAAGAGTTCTGTGATGAGCTCACTAGGGTAAAGGAGAATGCACTCGCAGGAGGAGAGATTGTCTTTATTGACGCTTCTTCAAGAATCAATCAAAATGACAGGCAAAGATATACAGGTGTTGCGGTAGTTAAACATTTGGCAAATGGAGAATTTCGAGTACTTATTAGTACTCTATTGCCATCACATTATTCAGCGCAAGCTGCAGAATTATTGGCGTTGATACTCGCAGTCGAGAATCACGCAGACCAGGAAGTGACAGTGTACAGCAGGATTAGCGCGCTGGAAAAGGAGGGGCTACTTCAGAGCAGACGGCATGCCAGTGCAGCACGCAGCCTTATTGGACAGGCTCATTAAGGCACTACAACTCCCAGTGGGCATAGCAGTCATTAAATGCGCAGCTCACGCGAAATAGACAGATTTTATCTAGCATGGAAATCAAGCAGCAGACGTTGAAGCGAAGCGCATAGCAAATACAGATATAGAGATGATGAATGTTCAAACGATTGATGTGAATGAAAGAATGACTGATGTCAAGTGTGGACGAGGGATATAATCATATTCCTAAAACACAAATAGTGGAGATCCAAGGGGAGGCACTGCAAGAAGAAAAGAACTTTTGCAAGTTAAGAGGGTGTTCTTTAAACCCCTCTAAAGCATTGTGGAGACAAGACAGCACTGGTAAACCAGTAATGTCTATAGCCTTACTAAGGGTAGCGCTAGAACAGCTACACTACCCAGCGCATACAACTAGGGAGAATCTTGCTGTAACCATTGCTGAGGATTGGGTCGTACCAAACCTAATGGAGCATGTCGCATTTTTTATGGTAAATTGTATTATTTGCCAGCAATTTACAACTGGGCATACACTGCGCATAGTGAGGGGGGTCATCCCAAGACCCAAAGGCCCTTTTCAGCACTTGCATATCGACTATGTAGACATGATACAAGTCTGCAATGGATATAGATACCTATTAAAACAAAGGGGGGTCTGGGAATCTCTCTACCAGCACGAACACAGCCCAATGACCTGTTCTTGGGTGAATAACCCCTGGGAGAGACTCTACCAAGTCTTTAGCTTACTGTCCTTTTCACAGAGAAGAAATTTCCCCGCATATCAGCCTTTGTCCTGCCCAGGGGCAGTCCAGCGCCGAAATGCTAGGCAATTCTCCTCTGAACAAGAGTACCATCAGTAACCCCATACACGTGTTTCAGCCTTGTTGGGCATCATCAGTGAGGTGAAACTGTTGCCTCTCTAAGAACAGTGAGCAAGGGGTCCACATCTGGATTGCCCTGTTAACTTAGGGTGAAACCCAAAGTTAATGTATGCAAACAAAGGGGGGTCTGGGAATCTCTCTACCAGCACGAACACAGCCCAATGACCTGTTCTTGGGTGAATAACCCCTGGGAGAGACTCTACCAAGTCTTTAGCTCACTGTCCTTTTCAAAGAGAAGAAATTTCCCCGCATATCAGCCTTTGTCCTGCCCAGGGGCAGTCCAGCGCCGAAATGCTAGGCAATTCTCCTCTGAACAAGAGTACCATCAGTAACCCCATACACGTGTTTCAGCCTTGTTGGGCATCATCAGTGAGGTGAAACTGTTGCCTCTCTAAGAACAGTGATCAAGGGGTCCACGTCTGGATTGCCCTGTTAACTTAGGGTGAAACCCAAAGTTAATGTATGCAAACAAAGGGGGGTCTGGGAATCTCTCTACCAGCACAAACACAGCCCAATGACCTGTTCTTGGGTGAATAACCCCTGGGAGAGACTCTACCAAGTCTTTAGCTCACTGTCCTTTTCACAGAAGAAATTTCCCCGCATATCAGCCTTTGTCCTGCCCAGGGGCAGTCAGCGCCGAAACGGTAGGCAATTCTCCTCTGAAGAACAGAGATTCCCAGACCCCCCTTTGTTTGTATAGATACCTATTAGTTGCAGTATGTCCTTTCTCCAGATGGATAGAGGCAGGTCCATGTACACACCCAGTCTCTACCTGTGCAGCCAAGTTCTTGGTGCGTGAGGTGTTTCCTAGATGGGGGGTGTGTGAAGTAATGAGATCAGATAATGGACCTCACTTTGTTATTACAGTTTTCGAGCAGATCACTTTGTTACTTGGTATAAAGCACACGTTTTCTTCGGCTTATCATCAGCAAGGGAATGGTATCTGTGAAAAGTTCAACGGCCTGTTACAAGAAAGAATAGCTAAGTTGAAGTTTACTTTGAAAAAAGGGTGGTTGCACTGCCAACCACTGGCATTGTATGCATTGGGGA
This sequence comes from Ambystoma mexicanum, assembly GCF_040938575.1. NCBI lineage: Eukaryota > Metazoa > Chordata > Amphibia > Caudata > Ambystomatidae > Ambystoma > Ambystoma mexicanum. Next base: position 914,898,275 of record NC_090926.1, on the reverse strand, counting down.
AACAACCAGGTTCTGATCACCATCTCACGCCGCACAAAATTGTGACTGGCAGATGAATGAGAATCACTATAATGCCTCCATCCCGAGTTAGAAGTGATGCTCAGCCAACGTCAGAAGTGTTAGGTCTTGAATTGCAAAACTACTTGTTATGTTATGTTACTTGAATTTGTAGAGCGCACGGTCGCCCAAAGGCATCATGGTGCTAATGAGGGGGCTGCCTGGCTGAGAAAGACAGTAGGAGGCCAGGGAACTAGAATAAAATGGTCTTCAGAGCTTTCCTAAAAGCCAGATGGTTGGAGATAGATTTGAGTGGCAGTGGGAGGATGTTCCAAAGCTTGGCCGCGGCGATGGAGAAGGCTCTGCCGCCGAGTCTTTCCCGGTTATGCCTAGGCACGACAAGTAGGTTGGTGGCCGAGGAACAGAGATTGACTGTTTAACATCTAGTTTTTCTGTGATTTCAGGACAGTTCCAGAGATGAGGGTGTAAGACAGCACAGAACACAGAAGAAGATGCTTCAACAATCCAAACTTCTGAATTTCTATGTCCAAGAATCTACCCAGAGATGGAATATTGATCCGCAACCACACATGGAAAAAGTGGGACGAGCCCCGCTTTCACAGTCCTTTCATTGTCAAGGACGTCACGCCATCTGCTGTCAAAGTGCAGGGTAGGCGAGCTTGGATCTTCCTGCGGGACACTAAAATCTACGCCAGAGAGACATCTCTGCTTACACCCCACCGCGAAGAAGCTACACACATCAGGTAAGAACCACAGCACGTGCCGACGAGATCCATGACGAGGGAGAAGGACGCATAACCCGACAAGTGGAAAGCTTGAAGAACATTTTAGTTGGACTTTGGCTTAATTTGGACACTGCCTTTTCAGCTATAAATAAAAGGGTAAACGGACACATTCGAACACTGTGTGCATCCTAGTTGCAGAGTAAAGGAAGATCTGCATTCTTGAAAGCCACAGTAGGTTATTGATTTTGGACTAAGGCACTCTTAAGCCTTGATAACAAGAAAAGTGAGAAAGGTCATTGACTTTGGACTAAGGTACACTTGAGCCTTGATAAGAATAAGGATATGCCAAACTTTGATCGTGGACACAGCAATTGGAAAAGGATACAGTACCCAGAGTCCTTCCATACAGAGCTCTTGTTCGTTGTTACTCAGGGTGTTCCCAAGTGATGATCTTTCTAGGCATATACTTATGCATTTTGAGTTGGTATTATGTTTGTATCCGTCACTGGTGGGGAGAACTTGCCGCATTCCAGATTTTCTTGGTAATACTGACAACTAAAAGATTGTTAGAAGATTTCTCATAATCATCACTGAAGAGTTTTTGAAGTTGCCTGACTTCATTAAGGAAAACACAAATGCCCCTATTGCCAGACACAGCACATAGACTGGTCAGTGTGGTGTTCTTTCGTTTAATGGAAGACTACCCGCATCTTGTTGGAAGACACACGGATGTGGTGACATTTCTTAGAGACCCAAGAAATACTACAAATTTGAACGTGATCCTGGAAGGTATCATCATCCAGGTCGCGATCTATTCTGAAAGAAATCACAGAGCTGTGTAGAAATGTTCCTCCGAGGGACAGATTGAGGAAGTGATAAAACCTTAAAACTTTGTTCATGCTGACAGGGAAGCTACAATGTCATCTGGACTGAGCAAATTTGAGGAATCGAATGTGAACTGGTTAATGAAGCAGAATTTATAGAAGCTCACAGAAATCATCTTTTTTCACGAAAAAGGAACATTTGCACCGCGACTGGTGAAGAAATTGGTTCCAGAAAGCAGCTAGTTGATCTAGGACGAATGCTGAAGAAGACAGCAAGTTTCCAGAAGCAATCTAAAAAATGTAGTGTCATTAAAAGTGTTTTTCCTTTTTCCACCCTTAGCATCAAATGATCGAGATGGTTAATCAGAGCAGCAACTTTGTGCTGCCCCAAGAGGACAGACGTTCAAATTGCCCCAGAAGTAGATGCTGTAGGATTACCTACCACTGCATCCTTTACACATGTATTGTATTCATACTCATATTGCTTTCACTGACAGTTAGAACTGCTTTTTATATAGGAGCACATGATGCAAAGATTCCTGTATATGTTTCTGAGCAGAAGGAAAAGGTAAACGTGGCAACTACAAAGCAACCCAATAGTGACTCAATAGTCATTCCTGTCCCTAGAATAAATTGACAGATACCTGAGAGCGAAATGGATGTTATTAGTAATACATCAGATAGCACTTGCTTCAAACACTACTTTTGAACACCAGAGACAGGGTCGGCGGAACAGGCAAAATAAGGGGTTAACAAAAGTTAGGCCCACACAGATAATGCATTCAGACACGTCTGGTACAGTGACAAGAAGCCCAAGCACAAGTCCCACAGAATAATTAAGTGCAGAGATGATAGCAGAATCTATATGGCCGTTCTTTGCCATTGCCAGGAAGAGACAGAGGGATAAAGAAAGATATGCTGAACTTCCTTCTACGCAGATAGTCCGAATGGATGTTTCTGTAATTCGACCAGCCAGAAGAAGCTATACAGATGTATTCAGAGATGTGGTTATAGAAAACTACATGAAGACTTTGAGAATTAAAAGAAGCACCCAAGAAGACAATTATGAACTGAATGATTATCTAGACAGCACAGCACACTTGGAAAACAACATACAGTACCAACACATGAAAGAAGTTGGAAGAAGGATGTCAGATAAAGACTGCTTCGTATGTGCACTCCTGCCATACAGCATGGGGAAGTCATAAATCTTCATAGCAATTGAAATTGATGTCAAGACAGCTCATCACCTTTCGCACATGGAACTTTGCAAAAACCAGAGGCCAGTTTATGGGAAGCGTTGCTTCTCTTAAATGGGCAACTGAAAAGACAGATCCAGATGAAGATGACTACATACAAGATATAAACACAAGAAACAGAGCCCATACGAGAAATCACGTGATCAGATATGTGAAACCAGGAGTGAAAGGAGCTGGCATTAGATGGGAAGTGAACAAAAAAGTTGATGTCAAAGGAAAATCTGCAGAAGAAGCTCGCAGATGGAAGAACAGAGGACAAATGCAAATTTGGGGATCAGGACTGTCACCAGATGGATGGGGAAAAGGAGTGGTGATCTGCAGAGCATGGATGATCGTTGGATACTACAAAGAAACAATTGAAAATGCAAAAATGTTATGCAAGCCATTATGGTCAAGACTTGCTAAACTGCTGACATGGGTCAAAGACAGAGGAGGACCATTGCAGATAGTACTTTAGAAAGTTCTAAGTTTTGCTTCAGGAACAATGTTACAATAAAAATGGGAGAAAATCAGAACAGTGGACGAATATTCAATGCACCAGGAATGGTGCATGGAAAAGCAGTAATCATGGATCATTATTGGGCTTGTGGATCAAAAGCCTACATCAGACTGCCTAAAGATTGGGGAGGAATTTGCACATTGGTGAATGTCCATGTTCCTGCATTGGTGATTCTTAAAGGTGACCTGAACATTGACAGTTTTCCAAAAGCATATGCTCATCTAAGAAAGAGGAGATCTGTAGAACTGGTAACTCACACAAGAGAGAGAACTACTTTTCTGTTAAATCAATAGAAGCCTTTGATGCTATCCTGTATGAACACAGGTTGTTCAGCCAGACCTCATCAGGGTTCACAATGATCTTTATGCCAGGAATCCAGGTATGAGCAAATACTAAGTGGTTACCAATCACCAGAAGGGAATTGCTGCAGACAATTAACACAACTATAAAAGTATTCAATGCAATCCGAGAATAACTGAGAGCTATAAGACTAATGGCTCTCCAGAAGAGATATGTCCTGGACATGATTAAAGCCATGGATGGAGGTGTTTGTGCCAAAATTGGAGAAGCATGTTGCACATTTACACCTTCTCACGATGATGAGAATGGAACTTTGACAGAGGCCATAGACATGCGGACAAAACTCCATGGCCAGATGATAGAAGAAGTAGAAGATATCGCTGATGACAGCTGGATTGGATCACTCTTCTCATGGTTTCCACAATGGATGGCAGATATGTTCAAATTTCTTTGAGCGTTGCTATTATTTGTGTTTCTTGGATTCTGTGTGATCAAGATAATAATCTCACAGTGCAAGAAGACAGCAAAGAAAGCCATAGGGATGAAGATCATGATCGATGTTGCACCAGGATGGAAGCCTAAAGACTTGACTGATGAAGAAATCAGAGACTTTGTGAAGTCTAGTATCCATGCACCCGAGAGAACGAAGTTCCTGTATCCAAAGGACCACAATAAATATGTGGGAAGATGGATCTACTGCAGTCCAAGTGGACAGTGCATGCTCATGACATGGAACAAGGATGAGCATGTGAAGTCAGCTGGATGCCTGAAGGGAGTCATAAAAATATGGGTCCCTAAGAGGCACTCCTTCACACCAGGATGTCTAGGAATAGAAGACGATGTGAGAGTGGTCGATAAATCGCCCAGAGAGGGGAGTGTAGAGGAGGAGCCAAGTACCCCCACTCCACCTGCCTCGTCTACACTACCTGAAAGTATGAACCAAAGTATGTGACGTATTGTCACGGCCCTTACCCCAGACCCCCAATGGCAAATCCACCTGCCAGGTAAGGTCAGGGCTCCATTAAGGCTTTGGAGGCCTTGCATCCACTCCCAAGACTCTCTTGGAGTCAGTCCTGGCACCTCTGGCGCCAGGCTCATATTCATTGTGGAGAACACTTTTGAAGGGGACTACTTTACCTTGGGCCTGCAGTCAACATGGAGGCATTCACATAGCTTAGTTCCCAAGAACTAAGCTATGTAGTATAGTCTTTTGGGTGTGGTGGCCTGGGATTACTTTACCTGGACTACTTTGCTGGGAGGCTATTTAAACCACACCCAAGCAACAGAGCACGCTTCGCGTTACTTTGCAGACTGCAGCGTAACGCTCACTGTGTCCTGTGATACCTGCAAGCCTCATAGCAACGAACATGCAGAGAAGACAAAAGGAACATCATTAATAGAATCTTACCTGCAATCTCCAACCTGTCATCCGCTCGCCGTTCGTTCCAGAGTCTGCTACTGGCGGGCCGCCCTCCAGTGAACAGCATCTTCTGGGCACCGCATACCTACTGGAACGAAGTGACCTGAAAAGGAAAATGAGAAAGACAACATTAGAAAAGACATACTCCGGCATTGTGTAAGCCACAAACATCACTAGAAGCTTACCTGGCTTGTCAGCTCCCAACTGGCATCGTTCCGGAGTTCCACACCCGCTGGAAAAGAACATTGCGACCTGTAAGGAAGAGAGGAGGCACAGGTTAGCAAAGGCAAGACAAAGCAGCGCAGCGCATAGCTCATTACTTACCGCTTTGCAGCGCACATCTTGCGCCATCATTTGCTGGCGGTGCCAGATCGCCACGCCGAACCTCCCGCATGCCTAGGGAGAAAGAAAAGACATTATTAACCACAAAAGAAAGGCAGGCAAGAACAAACAGCGCTATACAAAAACTGCTGCAATAAGACCTACCTTAAAGACACTTGAACGGGCACGCACCAGTGAAGTAACTCGGTCACCACGCCCACTGAAGACTACACACCCCTGCTAAGAAAGCAGGACGGAGAGCACACCTAATACCACAAAAGGGTGAGGAGAAGGCCTAGGGGCTGAACTCATAGGGGTGGTGGGAGGATACCTTACCTGAGTCGGCCAGTCCTGAACCCAGCCCTCCTGTGTTTTTTAGGCTAGACTTCCTTCGAAGACATCATCCGGAATCGGGGAGAAGGTTCGAGCAACCAACCGGGGCTGAATGGTGTCCCCGTGGATACCAGGTGAGCGTAACAGAACGCGAAGCCTTAAATAAAAGACAACAGAAATCGACCAATTAGCTCAATTATTAGTACAATTACGTGCCAAAGTTCATTCAGCCAGGCAAGAGACCAATGCTCTCCGGAGGGACCTAGTAGTAACCAAGAATCGCAACGAAGAGATCAGTAGGCAGTTCCTACAATCACAGGCAGGACAGACTCCTTTGCCCAGAAACAACCCACCGGCAGAAGCACCCACCTTATCATCTGCCCCAGTACAAATTAAACTACCCGGAGCAGTTCCCGTAGCATCACTGGAACGGTTTTCAGGCGACCCAAGGAAGTATGCTGCATTCATGAATCAGTGTCGTCTTCACTTTCTTTGTAGGTCTGGTGCATTCCCCAATGACCAAGCACAGGTAGCTTTTGTTTTGTCATACCTGAGTGGTAGCGTAGCGGACTGGTCGATGCCACTTGTAAGCCTTGATGATCCATTGTTGCATGGCTTTGGGGGTTCCAGAGAGAAATGGAGAAGCTTTTTGCTCGTCATACCCAAGAACAAGCAGTAGACAAAGAACAAGTTACTTACCTGTAACTGTTGTTCTCCAGCATGGGTCTGGCATGGATTCACATGCTCATGAATATTCCCCGTCGTCAGGCTGGGAATCCTCGGTAAAGAAAAATCAGTATCAGTTTCGTTTCTGACCTGTCTTTCGTAGTAGTAACCAATCACTGATCTCTGCGCCATACTGACCATAGCCAATGACTGCCATCTCCCTAAGCCCCGCCTCAGGCAGCCATCTTCAGATTTGGTAGCACATGAAGTGGCAGTATGACCAAGTGAAGAGCCGCAGAGGGGTAGGCGGGAGGGTTCGCATGTGAATCCATGCCAGACCCATGCTGGAGAACAACAGTTACAGGTAAGTAACTTGTTACTTCTCCAGCATGGGGCCTGGCATGGATTCACATGCTCATGAATAAAAGAATACATAGCAGTACACACATGCATAACCACGGGAGGTGGCAACAGGCTCAACATTAAGCAATACAACAACTCAACATTAAGCATCTCTTACCTTCTCACCAGGCTCACCTTAGGCGAACAGGTTGCGCAGCACTGCTTGGCCGACCCTGGACTCCTCCCTGGAATCCCGGTCGACGCAGTAGAATTTCGTGAAGGTGTGCGTCGACCTCCACGTAGCAGCCCTGCAGATGTCCAGCGGGGGCACACCAGATAGGAACGCCGTGGTAACTGCGATCTCTCTGGTGGAATGGGCTCTCGGACGGCCGGGCAGCGGTCGGTTTGCCAACTGATGGCAGTACATGATACAGCCGGAGAGCCATCTGGAAATGGAAGCCTTTGAGAGAGCCTTCCCCTGATTGACAGGCCCAAAGTTCACAAAAAGTTGTGACGTCTTCTGAAAACTCTTCGTGCGGTCCACGTAGAACGATCTGAACAGTCCCTTCATGAATTCTTTCAACAGACGATGCGACCACAAAGACGTCCGTCCCGTGGTTCTGGTGTATCGGGAGATCGCAGCAAGATGGAAGCGTGAGCCAGTCCAGCCTTGGCCAGCGTCAGTGGGTACGGCAGTACTTGAGGAGCCGTAATCCGTAGAGGATTAATCTTCTGTGCGTGGCACCAGACAGAGAACCTCTTCCATTTGTGTCCGTAGCATTTAAGAGTTGAGGATGCCCTGGCCTTTGCAAGAACCTCTCTGCAGTCGGCCGGTATGTCGTAACCTCCAACTCCTGCAGGAGCCAGGCCTGCAAGTTCAGCGACTTCAGATCGTGATGGAGGATGGCGCCTCCTTCCCTGGAGAGAAGATCCGCGTCCACTGGCAGCTTGAATGCCGGGGACGCTGACAAGACCAGAAGGTCCGGGAACCATATCTGCCTCGGCCACGCAGGTGCGACGAGGATCATCCTGCACCGTGACCTCTTGAGCTGGTTGATGAGCCGGATCAGCAACGGCAATGGGGGGAACGCGTATAGGAATAGGCCCTCCCAGGGGAACAAGAAAGCATCGCCCATGCTCCTCGGCTGGGGAAACCTGCTGGCGAACCTCCGGCACTTGGAGTTTGCCGCCATCGCGAACAGATCGATCTGGGGTGTGCCCCACCGTCGGAAGAGGCGGTCCACTAAATCCTGTCGTAGTTCCCACTTGTGGCACGAGCGCAGCTCTCTGCTGAGCGAGTCGGCGATGGTGTTTTTTATTCCTGCCAGATGAAACGGCACCAGAAACATCCCTTGGCCGACGGCCCAATGTCACAGATCCTGCGCCTCCTTGGACAGGGCTGGGGACCTGGTGCCCCCCTGCTTCCTGATGTAGAACATGGTGGTTGTGTTGTCGGTGAAGATCCTCACCACCTTGCCCTTGAGGGACGGAAGAAAGGACCCGAGGGCCCAAAACACTGCACAGAGCTCCAGGACGTTGATATGGAGGGACTTCTCCCTTGGAAGCAAAAGGCCTCTCGCGTGCAGATTTTCGGTGTGCGCTCCCCACCCTTCCAGGGAGGCATCCGTGGTCACTGTCTTCTGGTGGCCCGGGGTCTGGAAGTCCATGCCCGCCGTCAGATGCGCGCGGGTGCCCCACCACCGGATTGCTCGTCGGAAGCTCTCGTCGAGTGTGATCCTGTCCTCGAAGCTGCCCGTCGCCTGGATCCAGCGAGCGTCCAGGAACTCCTGTAACGGGCGCATCCGAAGCCTGCACAGGGGGATGAGATAAATGCAAGAAGACATCATTCCGAGGAGGGATTTGATGGACCTCACGCTGGCCGCGTCCGCAACCAGCATCCGCTGCACCTTGCCCATGATGGCTCTCGTCCTTTCCTCCGACGGAGAGGCCAGAAGCGCCACTGTGTCGAGTTTCGCTCCCAGAAACAGTGCGTCTTGCGCGGGCACCAGATGGGACTTGGCGTAGTTTATGGAGAATCCCAGGTCCGTGAGTAGTTGGACGGTCCTCGCCGTGTGCTCCGCGGCGAGCTCCCTTGTCTTTGCTCGGATGAGCCAGTCGTCCAGGTAGGGGTAGACGTGGATCCCCTCCAGGCGCAGCCGCGCCGCCAGCGGTGTGAGGCACTTGGTGAACACCCTGGGTGCCGACCTCAATCCGAAGGGAAGGGCTCTGATCTGGTAGTGACGCCCTTGGACCACGAACCTGAGAAACCTTCGGTGTCCCTTTAGGATGGGGATATGGAAGTAAGCATCCTCCAAATCCAACGACGACAGGAAATCACCCTCCTCCAGCTGACCCAGGACGTGCTGGAGGGTGACCATCCGGAACTTCTGTGCCTTGATGAATTTGTTCAGTCGTCGTAGGTCCAGGATGGGACGCCATCCCCCTGTCTTCTTCTTCACGAGGAAGTATCTTGAGTAAACTACGGAGCCCCGAAGCCTCTTTGGGACGAGCTCGATGGCGCCTTTCTTGAGCATCGCCTTTACCTTCAAGAGAAGCTGAGGGACATGATGTTCCTTCCTGGCCACGGGGGGGACGCACGGGCAATTCTTTAGAAACTCGAGCGCGTGACCCCGGGCCAGGGCGTCCAGCACCCAACGGTCGGTGGAGATGGACTCCCACACGCTGACGAAGTTCGCCAGCCGGCCTCCCACCGGGATGCTTTGGTGGGGGCCCGACCCCACGGCCGGTTCAGTCCTGCTTCGACGAGGCTTTGCCGCCTTGTCCTCCCTGGCGACGACGGCGGGGTCCACCCGACTTGCCTCGTCCCCTGTAGGCCTCCTGTGACGACGAATGGGCCGCTTGACGGTAGGTGGAATATCCGCCGCCGGAACCTTTGGAGGCACCCTGCTTGCCTCTGATGCTCCGAAAGGGCAGCCGTCGCTGGAGAACACCAAGAGCCCGGGCCGTCTCCGTGTCCATCTTGATGGCTTGTAGGGAATCGTCCACTGTTTTCCCAAACAGGTTGCTCCCGTCGAACGGCATGTCCAAAACTCTGGTCTGCACGTCCTGCCGGAAGTCTGTTGCCTTGAGCCATCCACGCCGTCTAAGGCACACGCCGTTGCCCAACTGGCGAAACCCAGTGTCAGCGATGTCCGTCGCTATCGTAATGGCGTGGTCCGACGCCACTTCTCCTTCCTGCAAGATCTCTAGGGCTTCCGCCCTCTTGTCGTCCGGTAGGAAGTCCAGCAGGGGGGTGACCTTGTACCACAACTCCCTGTCGTAGCGGGCTACGATAGCCAAGGCGTCGGCAGCCTTAATCGTCGTCGCTGCCGATGAGATGACTCTGTGTCCCATCGTGTCCAATTTCTTTCCCTCGCCGTCCGGGGGGAGGTTGACGTAGAGGCCGAAGCCCCCCCCGCTTTCTTCCTGGCCGCCGCGGAGACGACCGAGTCCGGGGTCGGCTGTGCCCGGAGGCACAAGGGGGCCGCGTCCGGGACCCGGTACTTCTTCTCGTACCGATCCCTTCTCGCAGGCGTTGTGGATGGGTTCTTGAGGAGGGCGAGACCCTCATCCCAGATATCGTCCAGTAGAGGTACAGCGAGGACCGTCTTCCTCTTGGTCTCGCGCCGTTGATAAAGGAAACCTTCCTTCTTCTTCTCTTCCGGGCAGAGCTGGAAAAGCTCGGATGCCTTGGCGATCATGGCATGAAACGATCCAATCTCATTGGGCGGGGAAGCCCGGGGAGGAGGTGACGATGGAAGATCCTCGTCGTAAACCTCGTCGTCTGTACCCGTCGCGGCCGTGTCCGTCCCCGTATCATCCCCACGGGTCGTGGACGGGGAGGAGGGCTGAGCAGGGCGCGATGGTTGAAAAGGAGGGGGAGGATGAATCCTTCTTCTCTTAGGAGGAGGGCTCCCAGAAGGGCCTGGCTCCGGGTACCCCGTTGGGAGCGGTTCCTCCGTTGGTGGTAACGGCAATCTCGTCCTTATCTCTGAGCATAAGGACTGTATAGCCCACAAAATGGCCGCCGAGTTGTCCTGCGGCACTGGTTGAGGGGATTCTGACGGGCGGTCAGGAGCCTCGTCGGCACCCTCGACGTTCTCGTCGTCTCCTACGTCGGGGTCCCTCCCGACGGGCTGTTCTTCTTCCGCACCAATGCAATGGCTTAAGACTTCAATCAGCTCCTCTTCAGAGGTTGAGGCCGAATCCACGACGACCTCCTGCCCCCCCTTATTCTTCTCCGTCGGAGGTTTCACAGGGGTCCTGTCGATGGGCTTGAAAGAGGACTCCCTACGCGGTGGCAGGGAGACTCTGGGCCCCGAGGTCGCCTCCACTGGTGTAGCCTCCACAGGCTGAGCCAGGGCCGCCGCGACTGTCTCGATAGAGGCCTTGGCAGGGTGGATCAAGGCGTTCACCACCTTAGGTGCGCTCACCGCCTTCTCCTTGGGGGGAGGGTCACCGCCTCGCTCCCCCTCCGATGGGGCCTTCGAGCTCGACCGGGGTCTCTCCAGGAGCTTCGCCGGGTGCTCAGCCTTCCTCTTACCCGAGCCAGAGCGTTGGCTCGTGGTTGATGGCGCCGGGGAGGATGTGCCCTGCCTGGCAACCGTAGAGCCCGACCGTTCGGCGCTCCCGGTGCCAGCGGACTCGCGGTGCTTGGCCTTCTGTTGGGCCCCCGTCGCCGGGGTGCCCTCAAAGGTCTTAGAAGACCGCTCGGATTTCTTCTTCTTTTTCTCGCCTGACGGGCTCTTCCCTTCCAGCCAGTTGGCGAGACGCAGATGGCGGTCCTTCATGGTCTGCTCCGACATATTGCCGCAAAACGCACAGTCCTTCTCCACGTGCGTCTTGTCCTCATGCAGGCAGTAGCGGCAAAGGGAGTGTTCGTCCTCCTTAAAGACATTCTGAAGCTGGCATCCAGGGCAGACCCTGAACAGCTTTCCGGGCGTCGAGCTTCCCTTCTCCTGGGCCATGTCCGAGATGGGCCTGAGAAACTTCTGGAGTCCTCCAAAAGCGTGGCTCAACGAAATCTTCACCCTTGAGGGGCGTAGAAGAATCTGACATGGGTCCCCGTTGATCGGATAAAGAAACGGTGGAGCTTGAGGCTCTTTTGACCGAAAAAAGAGAATTTTCCTATGAAAAAGCACGAAAACGCACTAAAGCTCGAGAGCAATAGCACGAGGATCCCAACACTTGAACGTGCGGTAAAAATCTGAAGATGGCTGCCAGAGGCGGGGCTTAGGGAGATGGCAGTCATTGGCTGTGGTTAGTATGACGCAGAGATCAGTGATTGGTTACTACTACGAAAGACAGATCAGAAACGAAACTGATACTGATTTTTCTTTACCGAGGATTCCCAGCCTGACGACGGGGAATATTCATGAGATTGTGAATCCATGCCAGACCCATGCTGGAGAACAACAGTTACAGGTAAGTAACTTGTTCCTTGTCTACTGCTTGTTCTTGGGTATGACGAGCAAAAAGCTTCTCCATTTCTCTCTGGAACCCCCAAAGTCATGTAACAATGGATCATCAAGGCTTACAAGTGGCATCGACCAGTCCACTACGCTACCACCCACGCTATTACCGAGGATTCCCAGCCTGACGACGGGGAATATTCATGAGCATGTGAATCCATGCCAGACCCCATGCTGGAGAACAAACTCTTGTCACTCTGACAAGGGAATCAAGACTTATTAATGTACATTGCCACCTTCAATAGATTGGTTGCTGAAGCTAGGTGGCCTGAAAACAAGAGAACCATGTTGTTCCACCGAGGGCTACGAGGTGAATTGAAGAACGTTCGAGCGAAGGTGGTTGAGCCACCCAGAGACTGCAGTGAATTCATTAACTTGGTTGTGCAATTAGGTCACCGATTGCAAGATCGAAAGGCTGATCGGTCTAGGTCAGACACTCGGGCCGTGTATGTTCAGCCAAGGGACAATGCATCATGTGTGCCGGAAAACACAGTAGAACCCATGCAAATCGGAGGAATACGACCCCCGTTAACAAAAACAGAACGAGACAACAGCAACAATGTTTGTACTGTGGAAAACCAGGACGACACTTCCTCATGGACTGCCCAGTGAAACCTCCAATGAGAACAGCCGGGCCACAGAGAAGGACGAGGTTAAGGAGTCGGAAAACTAGCCAGCTCGGCAAACGTAGAGGTCAGTTTGTCGAATGAGAAGAAAGAGCCACTGACCACGCACTTTGCAATACCAATGATCTTAATTAATCACCAATGACCGTCTCGGATGCACACCGTTGAGGCCTACATAGACAGTGGAGCAGTTGGGAACGATATATATCAAGAACTGGCAGCAGAGATGGGGCTTCCCTTATGTTCAAAGCTGACCACGGACAAGGTAACCACCGTGGATGGGACAGAAATCGTTTCCGGACCAGTAACCCAATGTACAGCTGGGGTAACCTTGCTGTGCCAGGATGGACACCAGGAATCCATTTCTTTTGATCTCATCAAGGCACCTCAGTTCCGGCTAATATTAGGGATGCCATGGTTAGTTGCTCACAATCCCCTGATAGACTGGCGTGCATGGAAACTGACCTTCCCCGATGACTGCGCTCCTGCCTGCTATTACCAAGAGGAGAAACCTGACTTCTGTACCCCTACGATTCCCAGAACAACAGCATAAACACTTGGAGTAACTAACACCCTACCAAGTGAATACCAAGTTTTCCAGGATGTGTTCCGAAAAGAACAAGCTAACACACTACCGCCGCACCGGCCCTATGACTGCCAGATTGACCTCATACCTGGCCACAAATTCCCTGCGGCAGAATCTATGCACTCACAGAATCTAGAAAACCTCCATTTGAAATCCTATCTAGACCAGTACCTGGCAAACTGATTTATCCGCACATCTACGTCCCCAGCAGCCAGTCCCTTGTTCTTCGTACCAAAGAAAGAAGGGGACTTGAGGACTGGCATCGACTACCGCGCATTAAACCAGATCACCATGAAGAATCGCTACCCCCTGCCACTTATTCCTGAAATGTTAGACCAAGTCAAAGATGCCCAGATTTATACCAAATTGGACCTTCGAGGAGCGTACCAACTGGTCCGAGTTAAAAAAGGAGATGAATGGAAAACTGCCTTCCGCACCAAATATGGCTTGTATAAATACCAAGTAATGCCCTTTGGGCTATGCAATGCCCCCGCGGCATTCCAATATTTCATGAACGATGTCCCGAGGGAATTAATCGATGTCTTTGCCTTGGTCTACATAGATGACATCTTAGTGTACTCGGCCTCGAAACAAGACCATGTTAAGCACGTCCACTCTGTTCTCACCAAGTTCCGCCAGCATCGATTATATGCGAAACTCGAAAAGTGCTTTTTTCACGTCACCGAAGCAGACTTTCTTGGTTTCATCCTCACTCCGAAAGGCATAAAAATGGACGTACACAAGGTAGATGCCATTCTTAAGTGGCCATCATCAACTTCGCTGAAAGGGATCCAAAGCATGCTGGGCTTTGCAAACTTACCACCGATTTATCCCAGACTTCTCTCAAATTGTACACCCGATCACAGTACTGTTACAAAAAAACAATAAAAAGTTCATTTGGACCGAAGAAGCGGAACGGGCCTTTCAAGAACTCAAAGATTCACTTCCGCCCCGATCCTGCGACACCCTTGTCCAGACCTCCCTTACATTGTGTAAACCGATGCTTCCAGCATGGCTATGGGGGCTGTCTTCTCACTGAGGGACCCTGAAACCGGCCAGTTACACCCTGTGGGCTTCTGGTCGCGAAAGTTTTCACTCCCAGAACTCAATTATGCTATCACCGACAAGGAACTCTTGGCCATTAAATATGCTTTTAAAGCATGGCAACACTATCTCTTAGGAGCCAGACACACCGTTACAGTAATCACAGATCATCGAAACCTGCAATATTTGAAAAAAGCAAAGGCCCAGTCCTCGCGTCAACTGCGGTGGGCCCTTTTCTTCGCCGAGTACGATTATGTAATCACATTTCGACCAGGAGTCCGGAATGGGAAGGCTGACGCCTTGTCTCGCATGGGCATTGACAAAAAGGTGTATACAACTCCTGATCCGATAGCCATCATTCCTGAGAACAAACTCTTAGGCCTCACGACAGCCTTGACACAAACCAAACTCCAAACGAAATTCAACGGTAATGAATTGAATTCCGACACTTTACTTGCATGGCATACTCGTGGAGAACAATATACCATCAAGGACCGATTGCCCTATTTTAGGGAGCGTCTATATGTGCCCAAAGGAGAACTACAACAACAAATAATTTCAGATTACCACGGTTCCCTGATGGAAGGTCATCCTGGAATTGCCAAAACTCTAGCCAAAGTGAAACGGAACTATTGGTGGCCTACTTGGCGTAAATACATCATCCAGTATGTCCAGTCCTGCGGTGTATGTGTACAAAACAAATCACAAAAACAGAAACCAGCTGGTCTCCTTCAACCATTAGACATTCCTCCTGCCCCATGGCACACCCTTTCTCTCGACTTCATTACAGACCTGCCTCCCAGTCAAGGGTTCAACACCATTCTGGTAGTTGTTGACTTATTCCCAAAAATGGCACACTTTATTCCTCCCAAGGGCCTCCCAGATGCATCCAGTTTAGCAAAGGTATTCCTGGAAAGTATTGTTAAACTACATGGCTTCCCATCAGTTCTGGTCTCTGATTGAGGCAGCCAGTTTGTGTCCAACTTTTGGAAAAAATGTTGTTCAATGGCACAAATCGACATCCGATTATCCACCAGTCACCACCCCCAAACGAATGGCCAAACAGAAAGAACCAATCAAACCCTTGAGCAATGCATGCTGCATCAAGTGGAAAGAAATTGGAGGGACTTACTATGGATAGTAGAATATGCTTATAACAATTCGTTGCATTCTAGCACGGGACAAACCCCCTTTTACATCCTTTATGGCAGACACCACCTACTTCCGAATTAGACCTCCCAGCCAACTTGGAAATGCCAGCAGTGAAGACTCTTCATGCAACCATCTCTCAGGCCTTTAAAAAGGGGACAGAACATCCAACCAAAGCCAAAGACAGACAAAAGAAATTCGCTGACCAACACCGAAGAAAGGCTCCCGACTATCGGGTAGGAGACAAGGTTTGGTTAGCGGCAAAGTACGTACCCATTAAGGGAACCCAGCGAGAATATCCATTCACTACATCTGACCAAGGAATTCCATCAGAATTTCCCAACCAAGCCGGGACTGAACAGAAGAACCACCATGAGAGGGGCCTTAGGGGGTGGGGGGAGTGCTGTCACAATCCTTATCCCAGACCCCCACTGGCAAGTCAACCTGCTAGGTAAGGTCAGGGGTTGGGGCTCCATTAAGACCTTGGAGGCCTTGCATCCACTCCCAAGACTCTCTTGGAGTCGGTCCTGGCACCTCTGGCGCCGGGCTCATATTCATTGTGAAGAACATGTTTGAAGGGGACTACTTTACCTTGGGCCTGCAGTCAACATGGAGGCATTAGCATAGGCTTAGTTCCTAACAACTAAGCTATGCGGTATAGTGTTTTGGGTGTGGTGGCCTGGGACTACTTTACCTGAACTACTTTGCTGGGAGGCTATTTAAACCACACCCAAGCTACAGAGCACGCTTTGCGTTAATTTGCAGACTGCAGCGTAACGCTCACCGTGTCCTGTGATACCAGCGAGCCTCATAGCAACAAACCTGCATGTTACGCTCACCTGGTATCCACGGGGACGCCACTCAGCCAGTTGGTCGTTGGTGCCCTTCTCTATGACTCCCTGGTGTAGTTCTCGGTGTCGATGGGATTCCGCCTGGAAATGAAGACTATATTAGGACTGGACGACCAAGGTAAGTTTTCCCCCACCTCCCTTGTGTTTTCAGCCCCTCCGGGTTCTCTTCTCACCTGGCTGTCGGAATTGGTGAGCTCTCCGTCCTGCTCTCTGGGCAGGGGAGCGTTGTCTTTTGTGGGCGCGGGCGGTCCAGTTACTTCACTGACTGTGGCCCTTGTAGTGTCTTTCAGGTAGGTCTTATTGTGATTGATGGCGTTGTTATTCTTGCATGCCTTTTCTCTGTTCTAAAATGTCTCTTTTTATCTCCCTTAGGTGCGCAGAGTAGCCGCTTGGAGAACTGGGTAGGCTGGTTCTCACCGGTAGATGATGGCGCACAATAGCGCTATGATGCGGTAAGGAGGCGCTTTGCGCAGCACAGTGATGTCTTACCTGTGCTTTTCTCTTTTTCATAGGTCATGGTGTGCTCCCAGCGCAGATGGAGTGCCGGAGCTATGCCGGTCGAAAATCAGCCAGGCAGGTAAGTCTCTAAGCGCTTCGTGGTTGTAATGTCTCTTTTACCTCCTTTAATAATGTCTTTCTCCCTTTTTTCAGGTCCTTCGATCCGGGCGGCAAACTCTTCAAACGAAGCTGCCCAGGAGCTGCGAGCAGTGAAGGATGGAGATTACAGGTAAGATTCTGCTGCTAAAGATGTTCTTTGTTTTCGGCAGGTCCGGAATTCGTCAGGTTCGTGAGAAAGCTGGACACGGTGAGCGTCAAGTTAATAGTAGCAAAGTAACACGAAGCATGTTGTCTTGTTCAGGTGTGGTTTAAATAGCCACTGCAAAGTAGTCCAGGTAAAATAGTCCCTAGGCCACCACACCCAAAACACTAGACCGCATAGCTTGGTTCTAAGAATCAAGCTAGTGGATGCCTCCATGTTGGCTGAAAGATCTAAAAAGTAGTTCCAGAAGCAGATGTCTACCTTTGTTTATGAGCCTGGCGCAAAGGTGCCAAGACTGGCCCCGAGAGGGCCTGAAGTGGATGCCAGGCCTTATAAGCGATCCGAGTACTGATTCCACCTGGCCAATGGGCTTGCCAGTGGGGATCAGGGCTAAGGGTCGTGACACTGCAGAGAAGACAAAAGGAACATCATTAATAGAATATTACCTGCAATCTCCATCTTGTCATCCGCTCGCCGTTCGTTCCAGAGTCTGCTACTGGCGGGCCCCCTCCAGTGAACAGCTTCTTCTGGGCACCGCATACATACCGGAACAAAGCGACCTGAAAAGGAAAAGGAGAAAGACAACATTAGAAAAGACATACTTAGGCATTGCGTAAGCCACGAACATCACTAGAAGCTTACCTGGCTTGTCACCTCCCAACCAGCATCGTACAGGAGTTCCACACCCACTGGAAAAGAACATTGCGACCTGTAAGGAAGAGAGGAGGCACAGGTTAGCAAAGGCAAGACAAAGCAGTGCAGCGCATAGTGCATTACTTACTGCTTTGCATTGCACATCTTGCGCCATCATTTGCCGGCGGTGCCAGCTCGCCAGCCGAACCTCTCTCACGCCTAGGGAGAAAGAAAAGACATTATTAAACACAAATGAAAGGCAGGCAAGAACAAACAGCGCTATACAAAAACTGCTGCAATAAGACCTACCTTAAAGACACTTTAACGGGCACACACCAGTGAAGTAACTCGGTCGCCACGCCCACTGAAGACTACGCACCCCTGCTAAGAAAGCAGGATGGAGAGCACACCTAATACCACAACAAGGTGAGAAGAAGGCCTAAGGGCTGAACCCAAAGGGGTGGTGGGAGGATACCTTACCTGAGTCGGCCAGTCCTGAACACAGCCCTCCTGTGTTTTTAAGGCTAGACTTCCTTCGAAGACATCATCTGGAATCGGGGAGAAGGTTCCGGCAACCAACCAGGACTGAGTGGCATCCCCGTGGATACCAGGTGAGCGTAACATGTATACTACACCAATATGAAAGCAAGAAGAAGAGCAACAACTCTGTGCAGTACCCATAAGAATACCTGTACCTAAGAGAATATGGGAAGTAAAGTACCCATTGAGGAAACCATACCTACACCCAAGACAATATGATGGCCATTTGAACGTGATTCCTGATTAAATAAAGAAATGAAATGACCAGGAAGAATGGTGACATCATACGAGACTGAACTGACTCCATATAGAAGATAACAAGACCAGAGAGGCAGGCGATTTATGAAGAACAAAGAAGTACCAAGGCTAAGTGACATCTTGGGATCAAGATGAAGAGACTTATGCCATAAGCATGATGAAGATACTTAGTTAAGTTTAAACGTGTACAGATGCAATGAAACACAAGCAGCAAAGCAATCATGTAGCTAGCCAAATACTTATAGAAAATAGAGCGTGGCAAGCGCCAACATATACATATATACCTCATAGATACATATAGATTGAATAAAGAATGAATGTTCCACTAAGTATATAGCAGTCTTCAGCAACAAGGAAGGCCTCAGGTCAGTGTCACAGTTACAAAATCAAATTGAATTAAAAAGAATATATTTCAGCTAAGCAGTTGGCTGAGCCAAGAGAGCCAAGGTCTTGTCAGAACTAGAATTGGCTGACATTGGATACAAGTAAAGTGAAAGAACAGAAGCTCCTGTTCAAGAAGGTCAAGTGAAAACAAAAAGACGTCAGAGGACTATTGGAGAATAAAATCAAATACACGAAAAGGCTCAAATCGTGGTGTCCAGTCACGTGATGGAAGAAAGTTGGACGCATGAGAAGATCACACCTACGCACAGAAGCCAGACAGTACCCATACTCCTTAAAATATCCAAAAGAACAGTACAAATTCAAGGCCAACTTCAAACACTAATTGACACTGAACCATTGAGGTGATGATGGAGAGTACCTTTAATTGGTGGGAAGCTGGTATCAAGACAAGCTCACCTGCACCTGGTTGTTCGTTCTGCCTGCTGCTCACATAGGTGGGAAGCTATTGACGGGGGTTAGTAGCCAACCAATTGTAGAGGGCCACATAGTTGGGGTCCTATATTTTGTGTAGCCAATGGGACGTCGTACATTTAGTGACGTTCATAATGGCCATTTTGAAGTGAGGGCTTACTTGACCCACCTGATGTTAAGTATCCAATTATTTCTCTCTGTTACTCTATACAGATATTACACCTATGCTAGTTAGTCACTTAGAACCAATCCTGCTTCTAGGTAGGTTTTAGAGGTTTGCCACGTAGGATGACGTTGGTAATGACGCAGGTCAACACGTCAGCTATGACCAATTTAGGGGTTAAGAACCAAGCTTTTTTATGAAATGATTGAGAGTCGAGTATCGAGCGATAGCTGATGTTCGTTGTACTCCCTGTTTTAGTTACATGCATTAAAAAAGACGAACATTTGCCAAGCTATTTGTGTTGTCTGAATTATTGATGTTTGATTAAAATCTGCATCCCCATCCATCTCCAGGGTATTGCTACTCATCTTAAAGGGCTGGAAGTCTCCAGTTCACTCAGTTAATAAAATGTCATGCTACAGTGAAAAATATACAAACCGCTTTGCCAAAACATTAGTCTAGCTTGGTAACACTACTTATCATGCTTGCTTTTTTAAGGATGCCTAGTAATAAATGTCATGCCACTGTAAGCAATGGCAGACATGAACTTGCCTTTGCTCAAAAATACCAGTAAAACATGCAAAGTCAATAAAGGATGTGGCAAAAATGCTCCAGTGATCCCTAGTCTCCCAGGGCCTTACACACACATGCATCCCCTTTCACCCACCGGTCACTCACCCATACATCTCCTCTCGCACTTGCTCACACTGGATTCACCACACAGGCACACACCAAATCCCACCCAGAGCATTGAAACACAGCCTAGCACATGTATGCTCATTCACCCACCAGTCACTCACTCACACCTTCTCACACCTTCTCTTACATGAACTAATTGCATTCTCTACACAGGCACACACCCACCCACTCACCCAGAACATTCAAAAACACACATCACATCACTTCTCATTCACCCACCAGTCAGTCACACCTTTTCTTACAACCACTCATTGCATTCTACACACAGGCACACACCCACCCACCCGGAACATTAAAAAACACACATCACATCACTTCTCATTCACCCAGACTTTCTCTTACATCCACTCATTTTATTTGTTTATTTATAGAGCGCCGCAGCCCGTAGGCATCAGGGCGCATCACAAAAAGACTAGGACAAAAGAATAGAGACAGGACATTTAAGTAATAAAGCAGTCATGAGGAGGGAGGTCTTGTCGTTGCTGACTTATTTGAACAGCAAAGTTTTCAGATTCTTTCGAAACTTTAGATAGTTTTGTTCTAATCTGAGTTCGGCTGGGAGTTCGTTCCATTTGGCAGGGGGGAGGAACACCCGTCCATGTTCATTGGCTTTTTTTGTGTGCCCAGTTTTAACTAGCCCTTGGTTTATGGACCTTAAGATCCGGCCAGGTACATATGGGGTGATTTGCTTTTTAGATATTCAGGGGCAGCGCCGTGTAGGTAGTGGTGGACAAGGGACATTGACTTGAAAGTAATTTGATCTTCAAATGACAGACAGTGAAGGGCCTTTCTTTCCTTTGTAATATGTTCCTTTTTCAATTTTCCAGTGACTGTCCTTACGGCGCTATTTTGGATGACTTGACACTGTTTAATGCATTATCTACTGGCCCCCAGCATCAGTGAGTTCCCATAATCTAACCTGGATAGGATTATGGCTCTAGCAATGGTGGAACTGTTTTGCTGGTGTAGGTGGGGCCCGGTTCGTCTAAGGAGTTTTTGATGGTATTGGCAAGTTTGCTTAAGGTATGTAACATGGGCGTCTGCTCCCAGAGAAGCCTGTAGATCTTTGTCTGAGACCTTAACTGTTGAGCTTTTGATTTTAAATGTTGAGTAAGCTGGATCAAGTTTTGCTCTGGTCTGTGGGGATCCAAAGACCATAAACTCGGTCTTGCCTCCATTGAGGCACATCCAGTTGGTCTTCATCCATGCCTCAATGGAGTTGTAGATGTAGTCGAGCTTATCGTTGTCTGTGGTGTGACAGCCAGTTAGTTCCAAAACTAACTATGTGTCGTCAGCAAAGTTTGTGAAAAATATTCCCATGTTGTTGAGGAGGGTGCAGAGACAACGCATGTAGATGTTAAATCGGAGCAGTGAAAAACTGGCTCCTTAAGGCACACCACAGTCATCAGGCCGAGGGGCCGATGAATGATCGCCCCATTGGATCATGGAACTCCTATTCCCTAGAAATAAAGAGATCCACTCTATGGCTTCCTGGGAGCAATTGCCTGACTTATCTAGGGCCTCTCAGAGTTTCTGGCGATCTAGCAAATCGAATGCTGCCAAGAGCAGTCCGACTTTACTCTTGTCTATTATGCCTAGCATTTTGGTCTGAAGGTCCAACAGGACCGACTCAGTTCCATGTGCTCCTCTAAAACCAACCAGATTGTTGGGTATGTAGTAGGTTGTTTTGGTCGATGTATTTTTGCAATTGGCCTGTAGCAACCTTGTCCATAATTTTGAGCAAGAAGTTGCAGTCCGTGATGGGACAAAGATTAACAGGGTCACGTTCGTCTAAGCCCGGCTTTGTAACTAAGGGGGTCACAGTGACGGTTTTGATAAATGTGGGCACCTTATGGTCTCTGAATGAGGAATTTACCATTTTGCAGAGAAAAGGGGCATACAACTCAGCATTGTCTAGGATCAGCTTGGGGGGTAGAATGATTTCAGAGCAAGAAGTACATCTAGTGGTTGAGAAAGTTTTGATCATTTTGTCTACTGAGATTGGAGTGAAATGAAATTCCGTCTTCTCTGGAAAATCAGGCTCAGATACAGTGGCGAATTGGGGAGGTTTGTCATTATATTCTCTGCACACAGGCACACACCCACCCACCCAGAACATTCAAAAACTCACATCACATACATTCTCATTCACCCACCGGACACTCGCACCTTCTCTTACATCCACTCATTGCATTCTCTACACAGACACATACCCACCCACCCTGAACATTCAAAAACATACATCACTTCTCATTCCCCCACCATTCACATACATACATCTGACACACACTTCACCCATGCAACACACACATTATATTACAGAAAAAAGCACCTCCTTACCTTTTTCTTGTAGCTTCAGCCCGTCCTGCAAGAGCTTCCAGGTTCCTGTATGTGAGCTACAAGGAAGCCGAGGGAGAAAGGGTTGGAGCTGAACATGGCATGTGGCACATGTCACAGTCAGCTCCAACCCCTACTGAACGCCTCCCCGGTAGAGCCTTCACCCTGATGAGTGAGGACTGGGCCGGAGAGCCACAAGACCTGGTGTGGCGGGTCGGAGCAGGACGTATTGGCGTGGTCAGTTCGCTGCAGCCACTTTGGCGCAGCAGACATGTTGGCGTGCCCATTTTGGCACTGGAATGTTTCGCTATCAAGATCTTTTGGCACGGAGGGATGCCGCATGTAAAAAGAACATGTACAGAAAAGTATAAGAAGTTGTTTGGTTGCACTTCCACATGAAGGACAACTGGGGAGGACACTTACTAAAAAAGGCTGAGAGAAACTTTTTGGTGGCTGGCTATGGACAGCGACGTAGAGTGTTGTCAGGGATTATGTGCCTTGTGCTGTCAGTAATAAGAGCCAAGCGG
Organism: Ambystoma mexicanum; assembly: GCF_040938575.1. Taxonomy (NCBI): domain Eukaryota; kingdom Metazoa; phylum Chordata; class Amphibia; order Caudata; family Ambystomatidae; genus Ambystoma; species Ambystoma mexicanum. The sequence continues at coordinate 914,875,108 of NC_090926.1, read as the reverse complement.
TCAGAGAACAGCATGTGCATCCTATTTTTATTCCAGATGAAGTGTGGAGAAAGGTGGCACTTGGGCAGTACAAAGACTGATATGTAGTGGACATTTCTGTTAAAGGATGGTGAGCTAAATTCTTCTGTTAAAGAATCCCAGAACCCCCCTTATTTTTGCATATTACGTAGTTTAGGGTTTTCACCCTAAATTACTAGGGTAATCCAGACGTGGAACCCTTGCTCACTAATCTTAAAGAGGCACAGCTCCACCTCACTGACGAGGCCCAACCAGGCCGAAACACGTGTCTGGGGTTGCTGTTGGTACTCTTGTTCAGAAGAGAATTGCCAGGCATTTTGGTGCTAGACTGCCCTTGGGCAGGGCAGGACAAAGACTGATATGTAGTGGAAATTTCTCTTCTGTGAAAGCATGGTGAGCTAAAGACTCTGGTTGAGACTAATCCGGGATATAGGCCGGTAGTAGAGAAACTCCCAGACCACCCCTTGTTTTTTCATATTAAGCAGTTTAGGGTTTTCACCAGACGTGGAACCCTTGCTCACTGTTCTTAGAGAGGCACAGCTCCACCTCACTGATGAGGCCCAACCAGGCTGAAACTGGGATTGCTGTTAGTACTCTTGTTCAGAAGAGAATTTCCAGGCATTTCGGTGCAGGACCGCCCTTGGGAAGGACAAAGACTGATATGTAGAGGACATTCCTCTTCTGTGAAAGGATGGTGAGCTAAAGACTCTGGTTGAGACACTAACCCGCAATATAGGCGGTAGTAGAGAAACTCCCAGAACCCCCCTTGTTTTTGCAAGGTGGCTTTAGAAATCATGGGTCCTTTGAGGTTCTGGGTGAGAGTGCAAGATATCTGTTGGTTTTAGTATCCAACTCAAGGTGTGGATAGAGGTGAGGCAGGTGGGTTTGGTAACCATGTACGTGGTAATAGATTTTTTGGAAACAGTTATTAATAGAGGAGTACCGCGGAGTATTGTGATGGACAATGGTGTTCAAGTTGTATCACAACCGATGGCGCAGTATTTAAAAAAACAGGAAATAGAGCATCATAAAAATGCTTTGTATAATCCAAGTGCGAATGGACTTGTGGAGCGTGTGAATAGGTTTGTCAAATAAATTATACAACTAGCACTCACAAGTAGGTTAGAGTGGAGGTTTGTGTTGACAGAGGCTTTAAAAGGACATGTACAAACCCCAAATAGTCTCGCAGAGTGTCCAATTTTCCAGATAATGAGAGGAAGGAAGGCAGGAACAAAATTGAGGCCTGTTGGGCTAGGAGGTGGAGTGCAAGCTGAAGTAAATGTAAAGGAAGCGGTGCAAGGAAAAACAATGAAGAGAGACTGAAAGAATGATTGATAAACACAATAGGGAGTCTCAAGTGAAGAGTAGGGATGCAGTGAGAATAAGGAGCCAAGGTTTGTGAGGAAGGGTTTACCCATCCATTTTCCTTCTGCCTTTGGTGGTAGTTGGAGTGGGAGCGGGATATGTGAAACTGAGTGATGGGATGACATGGAGCAAGAGGAGGATCTCTAGTCAAGATTCTTTGGGAACATGGTCGATAGTGGGTGAAGGGGACAGGGACGGTCCCCGGAGAGTGGCAGGAGGGGAGAGGCCAGGCTGTCCGAAGGTACCAGTATGGCTGGAGGGACAGCACCCAAAGGCTTTCAATTGGCTGGTGTATTTGAAGGGAGTGTAGGGACAGAAGGTAAGGCTGGCAGATCTTCAGTTGCGGGGGGCCCTGGGCGGTCAGGGTAAGGTTTTTGAGCAGGGACCGTGGCCAATGAAGTTCAAAGATTAAGTGTGTTCATAGCTAGGTTAATGTTTTGCATTTTATTTTGTTATTCTTTATTCTGTTATTCTTTATCCTGTTATCTGTGTGGACTTATGAAACAAGCAAGTGAAGTGTGTGGTAGAGTCACTACAGTTCATTTAATGCACTGTACTTTGTGTTCCTCGTGCCTCGAGCTATGCAGGGAACAAATGCTTACCTCATTGTTTGTTGATGATTAAGCGTCCTGAGGCTGGTGTTCGAGGGCTGGCAGTTAGTGAGTAGCTAGAAGGCTGGGGTGTAGGTTCCCACCGTTAAACTCCCTTTGCACCCTGGTCAGTCTCCGTTGGTTCCTTGGGGCACCTCCCCCACCAGAGAATACATACCCACGAGCACCTCAGGGCGCCTGAAATATACAAGTATTCTGGCACGGACTTGCAATGTTGCTGGAGAAATTCTGAAATCATCTCAATTCTGTAATATGTTTCTAGATTTTACAGAGCCAAAACTGTACATTCTTAATGTGTAGTATTGTCCTCTAAGTGACCCATCATCCTGATACCAAAGGGAAAGCTGAAAACACTTTAGGGCTTTTGAACTGCACAGGTACAATGGCACTGTCGGAATTCTGAAATTAAGGGCTCATTCTGAATTAGTCTTGTCTGTTAGAAGTCGATAGAAAGTTGCCTCATGCTGTTAGCCCTTTGAGCTCCTAAATTTTACAAGACTTCAGTTGCTGCCAATGTGTCTCTCTGCCAAATTCTGCAATAGAACTTGAATCGAAAATCTATTTTAGTAATAGCTTCCTTCAAACTATGCAAAGGCCACGCTCTGGGGGTGAAGAACCAAGTGCTTCCAGCTGAGCTACTGATCGCACCTGCCTTGATAAACCTTCTGACTCGGGACCTCCGTGTACCTCTGTTCCTGGCTCTGGCCACTTGACTTTTGTGCTCTTGTTCCACTTTTGTTTCTGCTTTCAGTGTAGTTGTCTTTGTGCTTGCGAGTGTGACTCTACCCTCATGCATGGTCTGCTGATGCAGCCTGCGGGTGTGTTTCTTCGCTGCTTGTGTAATCCCTCTGCATCATTCTTGTTTTACAGCGCCCTGGTGTTATCGCTGCACCTTCCATTTTCCATGGCTGGTACTGTGCCCCCCCCCCCTGAATCTCGGATAGTTTGGTTTTCTACTGTGGTGCTTTCCTAATTCTAGGGTTTCATGTTTGAGTGTGTTTCACGTTCCTTGCTGTCCTGACTTGTCCTTCTGCTATACTAAGCATTCCTTTGTACAGTGCTTGTCATGATCAACATTTATAATATCGGACGACAAGCGATGCTGTGCTCTTTTCCCCTGCACGCCTGAAGCCGATCCTGCCATGCATTCCTCTCCTACGCTTTTCTCCTGTCCAGTCCACAGATATTATCAGGTCTTTTACGTAATATTTTATGCATCCTCCTGATGGCCCATAGTATTCCCACTGGACACCCTGGTCCATGCTTGCTGCTTTTGGGTCCTGGGAAAATCGGTGCGTGGCAATAAATGGTGTAACTTGGTTATAGTGATATGTATCACCACCATCAGGGAGAGGCGCCCTGGCTTGCTTAATAATGTTCTCACCAAGAATGCTAATGGCTCCACTATGACCATTAGGCTTTCTGGCTAAGGTAACACACTCTGGATTTCCTTTCCACGTGTACAGGTTATCAGTCTTATCGCTGAGAAATGAGACCTGAGAAGGCAACTTCGCTCTGTGTGAACTCCTGAGGAAAATATACGCACATTGGTGAAATAAATAATTTAACAAACCGTTCATATTGCCTCTGGATTTTTCTCACTGTTAGCTTTTGGTGTAAATATAAATTGTTGACATTGAAACTATTTTTACACATTAATTTGAATGAATTAATAGAAACCATCAAAATGTTCCTTTTTTAAGCAAAGAAGAGAAGATGCAGTGACGGCTGGTTAATTATGGGACAACAGGGCGTAGTCCGACTGATCATTTGACAACGGCAAACCTCATGCAGGAAGCAAAAGAGCAGCTGCAGACACATCTCTGGGATTAATTCAATACAACACATTCCAGCTGTGCATGCATGCATGAGCCACTGTACCATGAGCAAACGGACAGCTGTGCAGCCAAGTGTGTGGAAGCTGTGGTATAGCAGGCCGAGCAATATTGTTTTTGGTTTTAACATAGTCCATAAGGGACTGATATTCTATGCATAACCTCCCATGGGTAAATCTTCACTTCATCTCCCAAATGGCCACAGTGCTTGTATGCCTTCTGTCAATGCATAGTTAGCAGGGGAGCACTGGTCCCATCCACTATGTATGTATGACATGAGCTGCTGGAATCCCTAAAGGGAGCCCCCTCTCCGCCATGGTATACTCATCTCTGTAAGCCTTGCATCTCTCACCCTGTTACTCTATAAATCTGGAAGCCCTGCACAGAACCTGGGGCTTGGACGTCAGAGTTACATACCGTATGCTGCACGAGAGACACATGCCCTGCATCGCAGCCCACTCGAACATCAGGGGCACTGCCGAAATGGTTTTGCAACCTCGCTAGCAGGATCGCCTGGGCATCAGGAAACCTGTAAAACCTCCCGTATGGATTGCAGAGGTATGTCGTGTGATGCAGCCAACGTCTTTGTCATTGCCAGCAGCGCTCACTCCATGAGCACATCTCAGTAATTCCAAACATTGGACACCATGAAATAGCATGCCTCAAGTCTCACGACTCCCAGCAAAGTACATCAAAGGTACTAGCTTGGTCCAATCTCCAAGCCACTCCATAAACCCAGGTGCACCTATTAAGCTCAACAAATACCTGTCCCTTAACAACATGCCAGTACAGGAGCAGAACCTCACAGAGATTCCAATCCAGGGGGAGGAATCTATTAAGCCTAACCAATCCCAGGCCCTACAAAACTGACTGATACAGGTGCAGGCCACCCCACGGGTAGGTGCTGCAGGGCTATATACGCCTAGGCTCTCTGTCGGACAGGGTGGTGCTTGCTTGGAGGAAAGACGTGGGAGTTAATTTGAAGATGGAAGGTGCAAGGATCAGGAGCTGGATCTTAAGAATAACCAAGAGACCCTGAGCTGGACACTTACGATTGCAGGGAAAACCCTGGAGAGTAGAGATGAAGCAGCGATGTGGTCTTTGTTTCAGCGGAGCGGGTGAGAGCAGCCGCCGGTGACTGCAGGCCAGTCTAGCCCTTCCAGGCCCTCTGGGCCCCATGTGAGTGATTTTAGGCATTTACTTTTATAAAATCTGTTACCGCGCTCTGAGCGCGTTGTTGTGCCCGCTCCTCCCTCCCTCTTCAGCCACTTCCTGGTCCTCGTCCCCCTGCCCACCTACACCCCCCTCTGATTGGCTGTCTTGCAAGTCCCTCCTGGACTACACAACGGCTGCTCCCCCCGCTCACTTCTTTGTTTCAGCGGAGCGGGTGAGAGCAGCCGCCGGTGACTGCAGGCCAGCCTAGCCCTTCCAGGCCCTCCAGGCCACATGTGAGTGATGTTAGGCATTTACTTTTATAAAATCTGTTACCGCGGTCCGAGCGCGTTGTTGTGCCCGCTCCACCCTCCCCCTTCAGCCACTTCCTGGTCCTCATCCCCCTGCCCGCCCACACCTCCCCCCTCCCCTTCCTCTCCTCCTTCTCCTTCTGCCTTATAACTGTTGCCCCTGAGCAGCCCCCCTGCCCGGCAGCCCCATCGGCTAAGGGCCCCTTAGGCAAAGGGAGGCTCCTACGGGCGCGGCTCCCATTGTGTCTGCAGGTGTCCGCAGGGGACGCCAGGTGCCATTCCGCTGCTCCTTCTTGTGTGCTCCACCTGCTCCCACCTGCTCCACCTGGTCCACCCCATCCATCCCTGTTCACTTCTTCCCCGGGTGTCTACACCCCATTGTGTTTGCTATCATTGTAAACTAGGGTTTTTCTCCCCTTGCAGGATTTTCAAACTTAGGTGGCCTCTCCACTGGGTACCTGATACGCATTTCTGTGTTCTCTGTGTTCTGAATTGTGGTTAACTGGTGCTTGCCGCTCTCTTCCTGTCCGCTTGCGCTCGTCCTGTCTTCCCCCCACTCCCTCCTATTCCATGGTGCTCTCTATCTCACCTATCTTTTCTAACTGCTTCTCCATTGACTATCCTGCTCTCCTCACTAAATCTGGTAGGAAAAAGTTTAAAAAGGAGATCCTGGTCTCCAACCCAGGCCTCCCTATTGCTGACACCTACACTAGTGCCTCCTCCAAGGAAACCCTCACCGACATCCTCTTTTTCATGCCTTCACCTGACCTATGGACCCTTCATATGGTCTCTGTGCTCTCTACTTTCTCCTCCTCTCCCATTAATGGTGGCACCCGTTGGGATGTCCTCCTGGCCTCCTTCCACTCCTCTAAGGCCATCATTAATGTCTATGCTAATGGAACTGTCTTGGTCCAAGGCCCTCAGGCCACCTCTTTGACAGACGCTTCCCGCGCCTCATCAACTTCCTTTCCTCTCCTGCTGTCCCTCCTCCTCTGTCCTCTGCTTCCTTGCCTCCACCCTCCCTCCCTGCCCCTTCCACTCTCCCTCTTCACCTCTGATCTGTACCCCTCCCCGGAAGTCCTTCAAAGATGGCAACCTTCTCCACATTGCCACTCTTAATTCTCGCTCTGCCGTCAAACATTCCTCCGATATCTGCCGCCTTCTTGAGGAACTGGACTTTGACGTACTCGGTCTCACTGAGGCATGGTTCACGGCCAGCTCTGTCACCAGCTTTGACACACTCTTACCTGACGGTTACAAGATCCTCTCCGTGCCCAGGCCTAAACCGTGCTGGGGGGGGGTGGCCCTTATCTTCCCTGAGTGGATTCCTGCCACTGCTACTCCCACGCAGATCTACTCCTCTTTTGAATGTCTTGTCTGCCGACTCTCTCTCTCTCCTAGCCATTCCCTTACCGTGGCTACTATCTATCAGCCATCTGGTCCAATTTCCTCCTTCCTCTCTGAGTGGGCGGACCTCTCCTCCTCACTCCTGTCCTCAACCACTCAACTCCTCCTTCTTGGAAACTTCAACATCCACCTGGATTCCTCCTGTCCCCCCTCTGGACTCTTTCGCGACCTCTGCGACGCTCTCTCACTCTCTATTCTCCCGTCTGGGCCGACTCATTCTGCAGGGCACACTCTTGATGCTCTGATCTCTGACCTTCCCCTCTTTGTCCCTCTCTCCACTCTTCTCTCTTGGAGTGATCACTTTCTCCTATCCTCCCACCTCACCTTCCCTACCCCACAGGCAAAGCCACCCTCAGCACTGCCACCTTCCTTCTCGGTCATCAGACCCATGAAGCGCGTGTCACTTGAGGCTTTCGCTGCCACCTTCTCGCCCCCTCCTCCCCCTTCAGCTGACTCCCACCCTGACACAGCCCTCCCCACTCTTCACTCTGCTATATCTGATACTCTTGATATCCTTGCCCCTGTCATGAGAATCCGCCTGAAGCCCAAAGCCAAATGTAACTCCTGGTATGACTCGGATCTCGTCATGTCACCCTTAAACGCAAGTGCAGGGTGGTAGAGAGGAAATGGCGTGCTTCATGTTCTTCCTCCGACAAACTGGCCTGTTGTCTGCTCCAAAGGCAATACCAGCTCTCCGTTCTCTCCAAGAAGAGAGCCCTCATCTCTGCGGCATCTAACAATTCGGCCGAACTCTTTAAAATCTGCAAGGATCTGGCCAACCCTGCTGCAGTCTCTACCTCTCCTGTCCCCTCCCAGGCCCTCTGCACAGCACTGGCCTCTCACTTCATTTCTAAAACTCAGGACATCCTGTCCTCACTCTCCTCCTATCACCTCCCCCCCTCTATTCCCTGCTCTTCCTCTGGCCCTTCTACAGCCACTCCTCCTCCCCCCTTCTCTGCCTTTCCCCTTTTTTCTGCTGATGAGGTTTCGAGACAAGTCCGATCTATGAAAGTCTCGTCAAAACAGGTCCACCCCTGTTGCTCCAAAACTATCAAGGACCACATTGACTCCTTGGCTCCTGCCCTTGTTGACTTTTGCAATCACTCCTTCGCCTCTGGAGTCTTCCCATCCCCTCTCAAGCACTCCCTTGTGCACCCCCTTCTTAAGAAACCCTCTTCCGACCCCACCTGCCCAGCTAACTATCGCCCAATCTCTATCACTCCCTTCCTGGGCAAGATCCTGGAGAAACTGGCCATCTTAGCTTAATCTCCATGCTGAAACTGTTGGTAGTCTTCATGACCATCAGTTTGGCTCCAGAGCTGCCAGAAGCATGGAAACTGCTCTCCCGAACATCCGTGAGGACCTGCTCTCGAACCTTGACTCTAACACTCCATGTGCTCTCATTTTGCTTGATCTCTCTTCTGCCTTTGATACTGTCAACCATACCAACCTGCTCAACCATCTCCGTGATAACCTGGGTATCACTGGTCAGGCTCTGGCGTGGCTGACCTCTTTCCTCTCCAATCGACACTCCCAGGTCCAACTGGGGTCCTTCCTCTCCGACATCTTTTTCTCTACCTGTGGTGTCCCCCAGGGATCTAACCTCTCCCCCTGGCTTTTCAACCAGTATCTGGCACTTCTCGCCCACCGCATCGCCGCTCTCTGCCCCAACTTTCAGTGCTATGCGGATGATACCCAGCTCATTTTCAGGCTGCCCTCGGCCACCTCTTCTCCTTCCCTCATCTCTGACTGTCTTTCTGCTATCCAGGACTGGTGTGCCGTCAATTACCTCTGCCTTAATGCCAGTAAGACTGAGATTCTACTCATCGGCACACCCACTCCCTCCTTCCCTGCAGCTCTCTGGCTGGCCTCACTTGGCCCTCTTCCTTCTCCTACCTGCAAGGCAAAAAACCTCGGGGTCATCTTCGACTCCACACTCTCCTTCTCTCCTCACATAGCCGACGTCTCTAAGAAGTCACACTACCAGCTACACCTCCTCAGAGGTATCCTTCCTTTCCTCTCCTTCCCCCAGAAGCTCACCGTCTATAGAGCCCTGGTTCTCTCGAAGCTGGACTACTGTAACAGCCTCTATCTAAATCTGCCTGCCTCTACTCTCCGCCCTTTGCAACTCATCCAGAACAGGACTGCAAGACTTGTCCTTGGCCTCAAGCCCAGGGACCGTATCTCTCCAGGATTGAAATCACTACACTGGCTCCCAGTGACTGCGAGGATCAAGTTCAAAACCCTCTGCATTGTCCACAAGGCCTTCTGGGGCCTTTGGCCAAAATACCTTCAACTCTCTCTTCCTAAATATCTACCTGCTCGAGCTCTTTGTTCATCCGCCTCCAACTCCCTCAGGGTCAGCCGCTTCTCCAAACAACGAGTTGGGGGCAGATCTCTCTCCGCTACAGGGGCCTCCCTCTGGAACAGCCTTCCAGCCCCCCTGAAACTTGAGGAGAACGATCTCCGGTTCCGGAAGCACCTCAAAACTTTCCCCTTTGTCTCCGCCTTCTCTCCGCCTCTCCCCTGCTAAAGTTACTGACACTGCACTGAATCTGCAACTGGGCTACTCACCGTTCTCGGTCCTTGGCCCAGCCACTCTCTCCTGCACTGCCTCCCTGGCAACCCCTGCACCGCGGGACTGTGTCTGTATCCCCACAGCCCCCCTTCCCAGCACTTGACTGCACTTGCCACTAGCTGGCCCTTGTTATTTATCCTGTATGCCATTAACCCTGTACTGCACTTTCCCCTCTCCCTTCCCCCTTGCACTTTCCCTTCCCATCTACCCTTGCACTTGCGAGATCTGAATGACACCTGGCCTAGTAGGATCGTTGTCTGTCTCCCCTTGACCCACCCCCTGCCTCGTCGCGCCTTGAAACACTTGTGTATTGAAACACAAGTATATACACTTGTGTATATTACAAATGCCATATCATATCATATCATAGGCAAGCCAGATTCTAATCAGAGGCATATGGGTTGAGAGTACTGGAATTCCAATGTTGGTAGGCCGTGAACATCAGGAGGTGTTGTGGAGGGGGACGTCAGGAGCTGGTTAGAGGTGATTGACAGTGGTAGAGTATTAACTATCAGAAGGCGAATTTAGGTCACTACCCGGAGCGGTGTAGCAGGAGACTACAGGAGCGAACCAGTGGGAAAGAACAGGAGTGCGAAAATGTTGACTATCGGGAGGAGGAAGGAGAAGATCAGGAAGGTAAAGAGGCTGAATATCAAGCATGTGAGAAAGGAGAACATTAGGAGGTGAGTGATCTGAGTTTTTTGGAGGAGTTCAGCTGGAGATAGAAAAGAACCCAAAGGGGTGAAGAAGGTGTGGAAGACTGGAGACATATAGTGGTTAATGTTTAGAGGGGGGTTTGTAAAAAGGGGCAAAGAAGAAGAGGAGATAGAAAGACAGCACTTGGTGCATGAAAGGTAAAGGAGAAGAACAGGTTACTTACCCCTGGTAACATTTTTTCGACTGGATGTTCCTCCCATGTATTCCTCCCCACGCATTCCTCATCTTTGATATATATTATCCAGCACCAGCTGCTTCGGAAAAAAATAAAATTCGGCAGAAGGCGCTGTGCGTCGATAGCGTTGACTCAATGTCCCTCGAAGGCCTCGGTCTCAAGGAGGATGTCATCGAAGGCATATATAGCATGTGCAGCGCCCATTGGTTTCAGTTCTGTTTTTCCCTGTACAGCAGAAATACCTGTAAAAGCACAGGAATTACTGTACTCAGACTTGAAAAAACGAAAGCTGTAATAGCATTGGAAATTCTACTATGGGGTAGACTGGGAGGGCGATGAGGAATACGTGGGAGAAACATCCAGTCGAAAGAACGTTACCAGGGGTAAGTAACTTGCTCTTCAAATGGATTGTGTCCACCCATGTATTCCTCATCTTTGATATACTCCCAAAGCAGTATTTGATTTGGAGGAGGGAGTAGAATTTGATTTTAATTGTTTTCATGATTCGAGTGCAGGACTGCTTTACCAAAGCTACCATCCTGAGGGAGGGAAGATTCCAGGCAGTAATGCTTTGTGAACGTGTGGATAGTAGACCAGTTTGCCACTTCACAAATATTTATTATTGGGACATCCCTTTGCAGGGCTGTAGAGGTAGCCATGCCCCTGGTGGAATGGGCTCTTAAACCTTCCAGAGGCTCCTTCCCTGCCAACCTGTAACACACTGAAATGGCCAGAATGATCCTTCTGGATAAGGTATTCTTAGAGACAGCCTGACCCAGTTTGTGGCCCGTATAGCCAATGTAATCAATACAGAGTTTTGACAGTCTAGATATATAAAAGCTTAAAGCTCTACGAGGGGCCAATCTATGTAGTCTCTCCTCCTTGCTAGGATGGGGCCAGGGGATAGAAACAAGGCAGAACAATGTTTTTGTTATGCTCACCTGGCTCCCACAGGGGCGTCAGTCAGACCCGGACAGCTGCGGTCTCCACCCACGTGATACGTAGTGCAGCGATGACTGACTGGATCTGCCCTCCTAATCTTGTCTGCTTAACCCGTAGAAATATTCTCCTGCAAGTGAAGAGATGGATTTAGCCACTTGTGGATTCAAGTGATGGCACCCCCACAGTCCTCCCCAACTAATCACCTCCGAAATGCCCTCACAGCAATCTCACCTTATATGCTTGAAAGAGGAGCTCTCCATCCTGCATGGATTTGCAGTGGCGCGTCGATTCCAGTTACTTGACTGGTTTGAAGGCTCGGGAGAGTTCCGGAGAGTATTGACTCTGAGGTTCCTGGTGAGGACCAGTAAGTATTACGTTCATAGAGTTCAATATGTCCGATGTTCACTCTTGTTCCCCCCTTCCTTTCTTGTCTTGCAGCTGGCTCGTGAAAAGATGCTCTTGTGGCAGCTGGTGGCGCTCAGGTAAGAGTCTGTATTACCCGGCGCTGTCCGGTAAATGTTGCATGTGGAAAACCTGTTGTTTTGTCTCTCTTTACAGATGTGGCACGTGAAAATATGGAGAGTCACAAAAGGATGCCTCCGGTGGTAAATCAGGTAAGTCTATGGTGGTAAGAATTATATTTGTTGGTTCCCTCGGCTCACCTTGTGGTTTTCTTTTGTCTCCTAGGTGACGAAGTTCAGCGAAGAAATGATGGAGGCAGCGCCGACCCGAAGGATGCTGTGAGGAATGGTGAGTATGGCGCGGCGCTGCAGCTGGAGGTGCGGTGCATGCAGAAATGATGTTCTTTACAGGTCCAGAGACGAGATGGATCCAGAATCAGGTGTGGAATAGAAATAAGTTCATTTTCTAACGTTGTCCCTTTCTTTCTTCTTTGTTTTAAGAACTCCGGATTCGAGGCGGGCATGGCAGAAGACTGGATGCAGGCTGCAGGTACGGTGAGCTTTACGCTGCTGGATGCAGAATAACACGAAGCATGTGTTGCTGGTCGGGCATGGTTTAAATAGCCTCAAAAGTAGTCCCAGATAAGAAGTCCCTAGAACCACACTGAGTAAAAAATAGTCCCTGTAGAAAAATAGTCCCTTTCAGTCTTCATGTTGGATTGGAGTCATTTGCAGCATGGTCTGCCTGAGGTAAGTAATGACTATGAGCCTGGTGCCTTAGGCGCCAGGACTGATTTCTACTATGAGCCTGGTGCGTAAGGTGCCAGGACTGAACCCAGATAGCCCCTAGCCGGGGCTGCTGAGGTTTTACTAAATGTCTAGATGCCTGCTCCCAGGGCTGATGGGCTGGTCCGGATGCCTGGGGGTAGGCATCATGACAGTTTTGTCCTATGTGGAAACCAGAAATGATTTTGGGTAAAAATGAAGGTTTAAACCTTAGAACAACCCTATCCTTGTGGAAGATAGTAAACGGTGGACAAAAGTGCGTGCAAATCGCTCACTCTATGGGTTGATGTAAAAGCTACCAATAAAATGGTCTTAAAGGTTAACAACATTAAGGTACATGATTGTAAAGGTACAAAGGATGCACACATTAGACATTTTAGAACCAAATTACGATCCCAAATTGGGACCTGGAACAGCGATGGGGGGATCCCATTGGTAAGCCCCTTTAGAAATTGTGTCAGCAGTGAAATTTTGAAGTATGAATTTTCCTCTGACGAGCGCTTAAAGATGGACAGTGCCGCCAAGTAGCCTTTAATAGTACCAATCTGGAGCCCCAGATGAGCCAAAGATAGCAGAAAGGATAAAACATCCAGTGTTTTACACAGAAAAGGATCTACATTCTTTTCTCTGCACCAGTTGCAGAATTTATTCCAATGGCAATGGTACAAAGACTTTGTTGCTGGCCTTCTGGCTGAAAGTAAAATCTCCTTTACTTCATCCGGGAGTTCCCAATACTTGTATCTCAACCTTTCAGACACCAAGCGTGAAGGTTGAGTGTATTGACCTCTGAATTGAGTGCCCAACCCTCCTCTCGCGAGAGAAGCTCCTCTGTTTGTGGAAGATGTATTGGAGGAGAGATGGACATGTCCAGAAGGTCCAGGTACCATGTCCTCCTGGCCCAATCTGGAGCAATTAGGATCATGAGTTTCCTGAACTTTCTCAACCTCCTGATCATGTGAGGAATGACGGAGACTGGAGGAAACGCATCCAGGAGTGGAAATTCCCAGTCCACCATGAATGCGTCTCCTAGAGCATCTCTTGATGGAAATTCCCTGGAGCAGTACAGATCGCACTTACGGTTAGCACTGGTCGCGCACAGATCCACTTGAGGGGTTACCGAAAGGATGAAGATCTCTTCAAGGACTCCCTGAACTAGTTCCCACTTGTGGGAGACTGTGCTCTGCCTGCTCAGAGCATCCGCCGCTGTGTTCTCCTCTCCGGCTAGCTGAACTGCCGACAGGGAGATTCCTTCTTGAACTTCCCAGTACCAGAGCTGCATTGTCACTCTGCACAGTAGTAGTGACCCTACACCTCCTCTCTTGTTGAGGTACTACATGGCCACTGTGTTGTCCATCATTATCAGGACACTCTTTCCCCGTACAGCGAGCTAGTCTGATTGCCCTCAGCTTCAAAAGATTGATCTGTAGTTTGGTCTCAGTTGGAGACCAATGACCGCTGACCGTCAGATCGTTGGTGTGGGCTCCCAACCCCGTGAGTGAGGCGTCCGTCACTACTGTTATCTCAGGCCATGGTTGTCAAAAGGGTTCTCCCTTCAGGATGTTGTCCTCGCAGGCCCACCAAAGAAGATCCTGTGCGACCCTGCTTGGAAACTGAAGTCGGTCCGACATTTCCCTGAGAACTGGGACCTTTGAGTTCTTACAGCCCACTGAAGGGATCTCATTCTCAGGTGCACCTCTGGCACCAGAAAAATGCAGGATGCCATGAGGCCGAGCAATCACAAACAAATCAAAGGCCTGGGAGACACTGAGCACTTTGAAACTTGGTAACCATCTGTAGAATGTCTTGAGCGCTCACCTTAGTTGGCAAGCTCTTTCCCAAGGATGTATCCAGAACAGCTCCGATGAATTGGAGTTTCTGAGAAGGTGTCATATGGGACTTCTTGTAATTGAGGGAGAAGCCAGTCTGTGAAGGGAGTGGCAGGCGACGTTCAGATGATCCAGGATTTGTTCGGAAGAACGTGCACTAATCAGCCAACCGTCCTGATAGGGGTAGACATAAATCCCCCCTCTCCTGAGACTCGCTGCTACCACCGCCATCAGTTTGGTGGAAACCCTCAGGGCAGAGGTAGCCCGAATGGCAGAACTCGAAATTGATAATGAGAAATGGCAACTGCGAACCTCAGGTATTTTCTGTGCTTGAGATGGATTGGCACATGAAAATAAGCATCCTGAAGGTCCAATGATACAAACCAATCCGGGAGTTGGAAGGCCTGAAGGATCTGAGGAAGTGTGACCATCTTGAAATTGTCCTTCCTTTGGAACTTGTTCAAGTATCTCAAGTCCAAGATGGGTCTCAGTTCTGAGGTGCTGAGACAGTCTGCCTCCCACTGGTGAACTGTGACTCAAGACATCAGAGAGGTTTTGAGGCAGTTGATGCAGCGGCAGAGGGTAAAGAAGCCCCTGCTTGAACTGGCTTTGCACCCCTAACCCGTCCACCATGAAGAAATCTTATCCGGCCCCTTTGACTGCCCATTGCTCTCGCCCTTCCAACTGAGGAGTAGTAGCAAAAATATCTACCCCTCCAAACTTGTCCACTAGGTCGAAAAAAGGCTGAAGTTAATTAATAGCGGCGTCTAAAGATTTGGCTGCCGGGTTTGAGGTCTGCAACTTCTCAAGACTCTTGTCAGCCTTGTTGCCGAAAAGGTGAGACCCGTCAAAGGACATGTTTAGAGGTTTGGATTGCGCATCCGGTGCAAAACCTGACTTCCGCAACCATGCAAACCTGCGCATAACGGTGCTGGTGGATTTTCCTGAGGTCTCTGTATAAGTTTCAAAGGCCCAAGCATGCAAAGTAATGTCTCGTCATTCTTCTAGATGCTGAGACAGTCTGCCTCCCACTGGTGAACTGTGACTCAAGACCTCAGAGAGGTTTTGAGGTGGATGATGCAGCGGCAGATGGTAAAGAAGCCTCTGCTTGAACTGGCTTTGCTCCCCTACCCCGTCCAAGACGAGGAAATCTTCTCTGGCCAGCCATTTGACTGGCCATTCCTCTCTCCCTTCCAACAGAGGAGTAGTAGCAAAGAGATCTACCCCTCCAAGCTTGTCCAGTAGGTCGAAAAGGCTGAGTTTGCCTAATAGCGGTGATCTAAAGATTTGGCTGCCGCCTTCGAGGTCCGCAACTTCTCAAGACTCTCGTCAGCCTTGTTGCCAAAAAGGTGAGACCCGTCAAAGGACATGTTGAGAAGTTTGAATTTCACATCTGGTGCAAAATCTGACTTCCATAACCATGCAAACCTGCGCATAACATTGCTGGTAGCCATGGCTCTGCTGATGCTATCAGCAGAATCCAAACCTGACTGAAGAGACTCGCACATGGCTTCTTTGCCGTCTCTAACTATGGCTAAGGACACGTCTCTTTCATCCCCTTCGGGAATGTGCTCTGCCGCCATGGAAATGCAGTTCCATAGAGTGAACGTAAACTTTGTGAGGGCATATGTGGAATTGGTACATTTGAGTACCATAGTCCCTGTGGAAAATACCTTCCTTGCCCATCCATCTACTCGTTTGTCATCCCTATCTCGAGGGATGGTAGGGTAAGCCGCTTGCTTAGATGTTGCAGTAGCTGCCTGCACAACCAGACTCTCTCGAGTGGGTTGTGTTGACAGGTAGTCAGGGTCACTACTGTAAGGGCGGTACTTCTTGGTCAAGTTTTTACTAACAGCCGGATTGGTCTCTTGTGTCTCCCAATTCGTTGCACCCTTTTCTGCAAGAAAAAGAGGAAATGGAGTCAAAAGGCTACCCTGACCCAAGACGGGGAAGGAGGTCACAACATTTGCAGCGAAGCTAGGTAGTGGCTAGCTTATAAAGACAAACACCTTAAAGAAAAACTAGTTTATTTAACACTAACATCATAGACATATTTTCAGAAAACGAGACATATTTTCAAAAGGGTGCTATTGCATAAGTATCTGCTATTTCGTGGGTTAGTAGGCAGAGTGAAAACTTAGTAAATGTATTGCTTGGAATCACAATACGATCGTTTTGTCGACACAAAGACTGGTGTTTCTGGTTCGGTGTATTCGATGGTATGTTGCAGTGGCTGTACTAGGTGGAGCCGCACTGCTTGGATGTACCGAACGGTCTTCAGGACTTATACGTTGTGGTTGGAGCCATGATGGTGAAGTGCGTCCATCATGGTCGGTTAATTATGCGTCTGGGTTGAGGACACCTCCTTTCTCCTCACCTTGCAGGGCTGACTGCTTGTTTGGGCGGTGCGTGTACAAGATGAGTGAAGCTCCTGACATCTGACGTAACCGCAGATGCCTGCCAATTAATTTGGACCTCAACCCAGACGCATAAGGAGTTTAAATCTTTATTGAGCTTTCAGCAAACTGTGTGTGTTATTTTGCACTAAGCTTTAACCATCCCTTAATTAACTTCAGTAAACTAGAATGTGGTGTCTTGTCCTATTAGATCCCTTGTCTGGTATATAATGGTACTGGAATAGCAGGGGGACATTTAGATCACGATTGAGGTAAATTGGCACAACTGTTTCTGGGTCCCAGTGCAGCAATGGTGGGCGGAGGTAAGGAGTATGTGGTTGTTACCGAACTGAGGTATACTAAGACATCTGTTTCTTAGTCATGCTACTGAACCAGCAAAGGAGTCTGTTGGCTATCGCTAAGGGCCATTGTCAGGTCATTGTGTGGGTTTATGTAATGAAATAACAAAGGATGGCGCTTAGGATAGAGATCAGTTGGAAGAGTTCTATTTCGGTCCCAGAACTGAAAGAGCAGGTGCTGCTTCTGCTCAGTATTAGTATGCATTTACATTTTATATTTTTGGCGCAGAAGGTACAGAAAGCCCTGTAGGGTTCAACTCTCAGTGCTAGAGTAACAATGGCCAGTAGTGAGGTGGACCTTTGGGTCATGGTTTTTATTCATTAATGCAATTGTGTTCGACTTTTAGTAGTGGAATATGGGGTGCTGCCTGTCAGCATTTACAGTGTCTGTGTCACAAGTTTCTCCCCTTCTCACCTGTTTCTCCTTACTTGCAACCTTCTTGGAAGTAGCTTCCTTCTTTCTTACTGTCCGGGACTTGTACAGGCCTGGACGTGGGTCTTCGGATTCAAGCGTGAGGTCTGTTGCCTTCCACTAGGAAGCGTTCAGTATCCAGGATGTGGAACCAGGAAGGAGATGACCTGGCTCGGATGGAGCCCAAGCGCCATAGGGCCAAGCACAAGGTTAATCCAGGAATTGAGTCATGAAAAGGGAAGGAAAGGGAACGAAGGAGTACCAGGAAGGAAGGAAACAAGGAATCAAAAAAGGAGCGTGAAGCGAACTTCAATAACGCACACCTAACTACTCCAAGCTGTAGCATTGAGACGCGCGGTGGCGCAGGGGTGTGGTTCTTTTCTAGGAAGGCGAGTGTAGCGTGGAAAGGGCTGGCCGCATCGTTGCGGAACTGTCGGCCATGTTGGTACAATCACGGAGTTCAAACCGCGGTGCATCATGGGCCATGAAGTCTAGAATGGACAAATTCAGCGGTTCATGACAGTATGCCTCCTCCTAAGCCCTGCACCTCCGGGTTTGCACGGGTGGATCCGATGATATCTTTGTATTAAACGGGGGGCATTCATGTTTGAAACAGGTTCCCAGGTGCGCTCACTGGGTGGGTATCCTTTCCATTCAACCAGATACTGGAGTTGACCTTGTCTGTATCTGGAATCACATATCCTGGAGACCTCGAATTCAAGTTCATTATTGATGACTACTGGAGTGGGTCTTGGAGCAGTTAGGTGGTTTGTACAAATGGTTTTAACAAGAAGTGTGGAAGACTGGATGAATTCTTTTCCAAGAATCTGGAAGCTGGAGTCGGTAGGCTACTGGATTCATGATTTCCTTTGTAGAGAAGTGTCCATAATACCTGGGGCCAGTTTTTTTGGTCACAGATGTTGAGGAAGAAGTTTTGAAGACAGCCAAACCTTGTCTCCCACTGCGTAAGAAGGGCTTTGTCTCCTTTTGGTGTCTGCATATCGTTTGACATCTTTTCTGACCTTTTCCAGTCGTTCATTGGTGTCTTTATGTACGTTGACCAATGTTTCGATCCAGGGGTCGACCGCAGGGACTGGGGTTGGATGAGGAAGAACAGATGGTAGAACTGAAGGATGAAATCCTTGGCTACAAAAGAACAGACTGGTTTTGATAGCTGAATGATCTGAATTGTTGTAAGCAAATTCAGCTACAGGAATCAAAAGTGACCAGTCATCCTGGACTTTGGTGGAAAAACAGCAAAGGTACTGCTCTAGGGTCTGGTTGACTCGTTCAGTTGCTCCATTGGTTTGTGGGTGGTATCCAGAGGACAACGCGCGCTGGATCCCCAATATTTGACATAGTTGTTTCCAAAACTGGGATATGTATTGGGGTCCTCTGTCGGAGATGATTTTGGAAGATAGCCAATGAAGCCTACATATGTGTTCCAGGAAAATCTCAGCCAATTCAGATGAGGATGGTAGCTTGAACAAGGGTGTAAAGTGAGCCATATGTGTAAACAGATCGATGGTAACCATTATGGTGGTGTATCCTCTTGATGGGGGTAATTCCACGATAAAATCTGTGGCAATGATTTCCCAAGGTCGTGTTGGCATTGCAGGTTGGTGTAAGAGACCTGCTGGTCTTCGGTTATCATGTTTATTCTGGTTACAGACTGCACAGGATTGGACATAGGTTCTTACGTCGTCTTTCATCCTTGGCCACCAGAACTGTCTCTGTAAAAGATGGAGGGTGGTGGTGATGCCTCGATGTCCTGAATGGAGGGTATCATGGCATAGATTTGTAATCCTATGTCTCAGTTCTTGTGTGGGTATTGCCAGCCGTGTATCCTTGAAAAGATATCCGTCTTTCAGTAGGAGGTTCCTTGGATTATTCCCCTTGTATTCCTTCCAGAGTTCGGAAATAGGTGTTTTTGCACAAATGTTCTCCAGGAGGAAAATAGCTTGAGCTACAAATACAGTGTTGGGAAACATCTTGGGGAAGGTTCATGCTTCGAGGGGCTCGTAATCAGGACGTCTGGACAGGGCACCAGCTATGATGTTATGTGTTCCAGGGAAGTGAAGAATTTGAAATTGGTATTGGGCAAAAAAGAAGGCCCAAAGGGCCTGACGGCTGTTTCCTAGCACTTGTAAATTTCGATGGTCCGTACGAACTTGTACTGGGTGTTTGGCACCCAAAAGGAGATGACAGCAGTCGATGAAGGCTTGTCGGATGGCTAACAACTCCTTCTCCAAGACGGAATAATGTGTCTCACTGGGAGTCAAGGTGCGGGATAAATATGCAATAGGATGTTCCATTTTGTCCTCAAGTTCTTGCTTCAAGACTGCTCCGATGGCATAGTCAGATGCATCAGTCTCTACCAAGAAGGGTCGATCTATATCAGGTTGAACTACGATTGGAGCTTCTGTGAATTCCTGTTTCAGTTGTTGAAAGGCTGTCTCTTGAGTTGAGGACCATTGAAATGGGATGTCCTTCTTTAGAAGTGTTACAATAGGATGTACCATGTCAGAAAACGTGGGTATACATTTTCTGTAGACGTTAGCAAGTCCCAGGAAGGATTGAATCTGTTTCACAGTAGTGGGAGCAGGCCAAGACAGGATGGAATCAACCTTGGAAGGATCCATTCCGATACCTTTGGAACTAAGGACAAATCCAAGATAATGAATGGTTGATACATGGAAAAGGCACTTTTCAGGTTTGGCCAGGAGCTTGTGTTCACGTAGGCATTGTAAAACTGCTTTTACATGTTCTTGATGGGTCTGAGGTTCCTTGGAGTAAATTAGTATATCATCTAGATATACAATGACAAAAAGGAACAGCATGTCATAAAAAACCTGATCCATGAAGGGTTGAAATACTGCGGGAACATTGGCGAGACCGAAGGGCATTACCAGATACTCAAAATGACCAAAGGGAGTTCTGAAGGCTGTTTTCCACTCATCGCCTTCCCTTATGCGAATGAGATGGTAAGCACCCCTGAGATCAAGTTTAGTGAAAATGACAGCTCCCCTCACTGCCTCCAGAATGCCCGAGATAAGTGGTAATGGAAGCGGTGCTTGAGAGTGCATTGGTTGAGGCCACGGTAATCCAGACAAGGTCGAAGTTCCTTGGTGTCTTTTTTAGGGACGAAGAAGAGGGAAGCACCGGCTGGGGACTTGGAAGGTCGAATAGTACCGTTTGTCAAATTGGTATCCAAATATTCTCGGAGGGCTTTCTTTTCTGGTTCAGACAAAATTAACATTCTTCCAAACGGAATCACCGCTGATGGTTCAGTATCAATGGCACAATCCTCAGGTCTGTGAGGTGGGAGAGATTGAACGATGGCTGTTGAAAACACATCTGAGTATGTTTGGTATGCCTGAGGAATTTGGATAATGTTGGAGACAGTTATGGATGGTTGCTTGAGTTCCTGGAAGTCCGCTGAAGGACTGGCAATGTGGAAAGAGATAAACAATGGGATATGCAGTGTTCTGAAACAAGAAACAAGGACCCTGCTTCCCAATTGATGTAGGGATGTGTTTCTGTAACCAAGGCATGCCTAAAACCAAGGGGTAATGAGCAGATTTAATGATGTCAAATTTGAGTATTTCTTGATGGTTTTTTATTGACAGGAGTAAGCCCTTGGTTTGGTGAGTTATGGGTCCAGAAGACAAGAGTCTGCCATCAACGGCTTCAACAGGTTGTACTATCTCTTTGGTTTCTCAAGGAATTTGATGATCAACAACCCAATCATGGTCTATGAAAATGCCCATGGCACCACAGTCCACTGAGGCCAGGATGGGGATTCTCTCTTGGAAGGGGATAAGACGGTTTGTAGAATCACAAGTGTGTTCTGTCCTGGAGATTTCAAGGAAGGAACAGATGAGGAGCAGACATCATTCTCCCGAAGCTGTGCTCCGCTTAGGATCGGGAGCTGGCGTTTCCCGAACGCTGAGGTGGCGCTATAGGACATTCTCTTACAGGGTGTTTATCAGAGGCACAATACATGCACAGTCCTGTATTAATCTAACGGATCCTTTCTTGGGGTGAAATAGGTCCTCGGAAGGCGCCTAGTTGCATAGGTTCTGGATCTGAAGCTTGTGAGGCAGTTGTTTCTTTTGGACAGGGATAGCGTGTGGCTGTCTTTGGAGACGTTGACTTTGATTTCCTTTTCTCTGCCTGGATCCGGAAATCGATCTGTAGGGAGAGGTCCATGAGAGCTTGAAAGGAGCTTGGGCGAGCAACTCCAGCTAATTCATCCTTTATTTCATTATTTAAACCTCTTCGAAAGAGGGTAAAGCTGGCTTCCTGGGACCAATCGGCTTCTTTTGCTAGCTGTTTGAAGCGAGTCACATAAGTGAGCATATCCTGAGTTCCTTCAAGCAGTCTTTCCTGTGCACTATAAACAAGTTCAGGGTGATCAAACATGGCCTTAAGGGCTTCCACAAACCCATCGTAATCATCCAGGAGAGTATCACCCACATTGACTAAAGGAGTTGCCCAGGTTAAGGCATTCCCCGTGAGATGAGATGATATGAATCCAACCTTTGCTCATGGGGTGGAAAAGTAGTACGGTTTGAAGGTGAAATGTACTAAACAAGCATCAAGGAAGGCACGTAGGTTTTTTGATGATCCGTCATATTTGTCCACTAATCCCCCTAACAGGACACTTTCCTTGGCTGCAGAGTCACGAGATAAAAGCAACTGCTTTAATGCCGCATTCTCAGCCTTAAGGTTTTGGACTTCAGTGGTTAATTCTTGCATTCCTCTCATGAGGTCCTGGACTGCGGCTTCCATATCTATCCTTGTATCAGGTTTGAGGCGTCTCAATCTGTCACAAGTTTCTCCCCTTCTCACCCGTTTCTCCTTACTTGTGACCTTCTTGGAAGTTGCGTCCTTCTTTCTTACTTTCTGGGACTTGTACAGGCCTGGACACGGGTCTTTGGATTCCAGCGTGAGGTCTGTTGCCTTCCACTAGGAAGCGTTCAGTATCCAGGACCTGGAACCAGGAAGGAGATGACCCGGCGCGGATGGAGCCGAAGCGCCGTAGGGCCAAGCACAAGGTTAATCCAGGAATTGAGTCACCAAAAGGGAAGGAGAGGGAACGAAGGAGTACCAGGAAAGAAGGAAACAAGGAATCAAAAAAGGAGCGCGAAGCGAACTTCGATAACGCACGTCTAACTACTCCAAGCAGTAGCGTTGAGACGCGCAGGGGCGTGGTTCTTTTCTAGGACGGCGAGCGTAGCATGGGAGGGCTGGCGTGCAGCGTTTCAGAACTGTCGGCCTTGTTGGTAGAATCACAGAGTTCATACCGCAGTGCATCATGGACCATGAAGTCAAGAATGGGCGAATTTGGCGGTTCATGAGAGTCTGTGGGCTCCAGGTTTGGAATAACTAGATTGACAGGACTGGAACTGGTCCGAATTACATTGCCCTGTCAGAGCTTTGTAAATGTCACAATTTACGAATGCTAGGTGATTGAATAGTATAGGCCTGAAACTGAGGTGCACTGGAAGATTTATATAGGAGTCCCAGTGTTGAACTATCAGAGGTTGGTGCTGGTCAGCATTGATGTGTATAGGTGACCCGGTGGGTGAGCCTATGTGCTACACAAACAGGGGCACTGGAGTTCAGTTTCAGTGCACCGAGAGTCCCTACGAAACTCCCAGCACTGGAATAGAAGGGGATATTACAAGACATTATTGTGGGAATTATTTGAGCACTGTGCGTACCCCCGCGCTCGACTAGCAGTAGGTGAAAAAGGTCTTGATTGAGATACATTGGCAGAATTTTGTTTAAAACCCATTAATGCAACATCAAAGGTGAGCGCAGGACTGAGGTGCATTGGTAAAGTTGAATTTTGGTACCCATGCTGGAAGAAATGGGTAGCCTTACAACCAGGCTGCAATGACAAAGCTATAGGTGGTACCTGGCAATGTACAGGACGACAATCTACTATTGAGGTGCACTGGCAGAGCTGCATTTGAGCTCTAGTGCTGGAATATCATTGGGTGCTACTATCAGAAATAAAACACATTTCCAGTGCTATCTAAAGCCACATGTGCTGATTTGTCATTGCACATTAGTCCACCACCAAAACACCTCACTCATTATCCAAAACAATTTGATGTACACATTGACATTCTTTAGTTTAGAATAATGGGATAACACACCTAGGGATTGCCAAATTGCTGCAAGTGTTTGCTGAAAATGGGATGAGACTCACTAGGTTGGGGCAAAAGGCGAGAATGTGAGGAGCTTGAGCAGATGACAGGTTAGTGGGAGAACACTGGGGCAACATAAAAGCACAGAGTTTGTGAACAGCTTTTTGTACATGGACAGAGTGTGTACACAGCAATGGAAATATGGACAGAGAGCGAGGATGTGGGCACATTAATTAGTATGGGGGAGGGGCTTGTAAAACAAATTACCGTAAGCTAATTCTTTGAAGAATTGTACTCTAAAATTAATCATGGAACCCCTTTATTTCTCCAAATGCTCTTTTGCAGCCCATGGCAGCCCTAGCCAAACGGAACTACAAACAAATAAAAACTGAATAAACAAACACTTTTTGCATGGGCTCTTCATGAGGCAAACTGGGTTGGTTGAAATGAGTGATGTCTTCTTCTGTCTAGAGATATCATATCACTGAACACCAGGTCATAGATTGCTTAAAGCTTTTGGCAAGTGTCTTGGCCTATAGTGGGGTTGGCCGCGAACCACCGCTTTTCTCTCAGCTGTTCGTTGTTAGGATATACCATAAGCTGCTCATAACAAACCTCATTCTTCATTGTGTATAAATTGCGTGGCAGTGGTGCATAATGCAGCTGCATAATCTTCAATCAATTTTCCAGCTGAGTGCTGCCTAGCATAGAAATTGTGCCTTTCCAGTACTACATTGGTTTTGAGTAGATAGAGCATTTTGTAAGGGTGTTGAAGGAGGGGACTGACACACAGGTGGCATGGTTGTTGCTAAAGGCTTTAACTCATAAAGAAAATAAAGAGAAAAGCTACCTATCCCTATCTCTAAAAGGAGTTTCCCTGCCTCAACTAAAATACTAAGGTTGTGTAAGAAGGTCCATAAGGTAATAGAACACCGCCCTTGGTTAAAACCTACTTCTATCCCATACACTTAAAACTAAAGATAAAGTCAACCTTCTTGGTCCAGAAGAATATTCCCTCCTTCTGAACTGGGGATCAAGGTTCGCCTCCTGTTGAAAAGAGTTATTTAAGAAAAAATAAAACAAAAGTTCCAATGACTTCCTTGGATTATTTCCTCCAAAAATAGAACGTAAGTATCTAATATTAGCTTTCCAGTTCTAAGTCCCAGGAGGAATGACTCTCTTCCCCTGGTTTTCCACACACTGGGTTTCACAGTTCACTTGGCCAGGGGAATGACTCCCTCCCCCTAACCTTCTTTAGGTGTCACAGCACCAGGGGGAATGTCTCCCTTCCCCTGGTCTTTCTCCGGCTTTTGTATCACACTTCACAATGCCAGTGGGGTCCCTTGACCATTCTCAGGCAACTCACAATGCCGGGGAGGATGACTCTTCTCCTGGCTTTATTCAGACTCTGGTACACAGTTCACACTGCAAGGGGGGGAATGCCTCCCTTCCACTGGCCTTTCCCAGGCTACTCACAATGCCAGCAGGAATGCCTCCCTTCCCCTGGCCTTTCTCAAGTTTTGGTACACAGTTCACACTGCCAAGCAGGAATGCGTCCCTTCCCCTGGCCTTTCTGGTGTGGGTCCCAGACCCGGAGTTGGTTCGCCCTAGGTTTTGGCAGATCTGGTTCACTGCCCTGACAGGTACGGCCACAAAAAAGATGGCTTAGAAGGCAGCTTGAAATTGGGTGCGGCTCCCAGACCAGTATTTCTATTTTCTTGCACCCTTCGGGGGGCGCAACAATCATACCGGCCACTGAGAGCTCTGCAGGGTGTTTACCACCATCCTCTTGTTGTTTGTGGGCTTTTCCGACTTCTCGTTCGGGTCTCTCTCGGTTTCTCCAGGGGCTGCGGCGGCTCTGCAGTGTTCCCCTGTTCACAGGGTGCGCGTCTCCAGCTGCCCGTGCGTACCAGCTCCCTCGGCCGGCTGTTTGCCCGCGGCTTCTCCTCCTATGCTAGTCCATCCACGGGAGAGTCATCAGGGATGCCTGCCTGAGTCCCAGTCTCCGCTCTCATGACTTCTCTGATCCATCTGGCTTCGAATCTCCCGGTTCCTCCAGGGACGGTCTGACTCAGTCTCAAGTCCTTCTTCCTATTTTATGTTCCATTGGCTCTCACCTTGCTCACATGGACTACAACGCTTACTTTGGTTCCCCAGGGCGCTCTTCATTTATCCGCACCTATTCTTCATCCCAGTACTGAACTTGAGGTCTTCCACTAGGTCAATTGGCTTCTCCTTCGTCCCAGTACTTAAGGGATATACAACCCTTGAGGAGTCCACACACTTCCTCCTCCCAGTACCTCCTATACTGACAGTTTGGCATAAACATAGAGGAACACCAGGGGAAGTGTTGTGGGAGGGGGGTTAGAAAGGTGTGTTAGGGTTATGGGGATATCCTGTGGTCCCCAGGTCGTCACGAATCCCATAGGGGGTTTCCTTGCCCATGAGATCCACCCACTGAGTACCACTCCCAGGGGGACAATCAGTTAGCGACTTCACCTCCCTGGCCACATCGGAAGGGGGTCCCCTTAGGGGAGAAGTGACGACATCCAGTGATCCGTCACAGAATGTATGTATGTAAAAAAAGTTTGTGGTTTTTTTGTGCCAACTTTCTTAGGTCCTGCGCCCCAATTTCAGCTTCTAATTTCTAGGTGTCGCACAGGTGTGAGGAAAAGAAGAGGCAAAGACCCCTACCTCTTTTTAGAAAAGGAAATGAATTGTTTCCTCACACAATGAAAAAATGTGCCACACAATTTCATTTGATTGAAACACCAAGTTGTAGTTTTTTAATCATAACACACAAAGTTTTGAATATCATTTAAAGTTGTGGTGCCCTTTTGGATTACATGTGTTTCAGCACAACATGTGCCTTTGTGAAATCAGGGCAAATTCAATAGAAACAAACAGATTCAAGTCAATCAGGTTATTGGTCTAATGTCCTTAAGTGTCGTGCTGAAAAAAGGGGGTTAAATGGAATCAATCCCTCCTGAAAAGTGTGAGCTCTGTCTCCTCGCAGCGGCCAACACGATGAGACAGAGGAGACACAACACATCTCCCCCCTTCACATAAGCACAGGTTGTGGTGCTCGCCCTGGTGATATGAATCGGTGTGAATGGGTTGTGTGGGTGTGAGAGGAGGTGTGTGTTGTGAAGAGTTTCATTGTGTGTGTTGTGCTTATGTGAAGGAGGGAGATGTGTTGTGTATGGCTTGCCTAGGCAAGAAGGAATGTTGTGATGTCACGTGGAGTGTTGATGTCTGAATGTGAGAATGCATGGGTGAGGGTTCTAGGCCAGGCAGTTAGGAAGCCTCCCTGCCTGGGTAATGGAGCCGGTGTCTCCTCCTATTAATGTAACTTAAGAAACTGCATGTAAAGTACCTTGAAGAGCTGGTCTAAGAGTGGTTGGTCTAAACGAATTAATCAATTGGAACATTTAATGTAAATAATTATAGTGTACCTATCTCCTTTTGGACAGTTATTGATCAGAATTGTGATACCTCTTACGAGTGTTGGTCTGGTGTACACATGATAACTAAGCATACCAGTGAATGATCACAGGCGCCGTGTGCCTGTTAAACGTAGCTGTCCTGTTGTCTCACCCGTCCGTGCTTTTGTCACATCTGACTTTGATTTCGTGATGACCTGTGCCGTTGTAACATGGCATTGTGAAGGGTTCATCTGCATGTTGTCAATTGTGTTGAACGATGAATTCGGACACCCAGAGATGCCGAGTATGCGCGTGTGGCCGGGTATTTGTTGCCGGCCCTTGAGTGTGGAGCGAGCCTGGACATGGTTGTCACGTGATTATACGTGAGGCCACATTCCGTGCATATATTCGTAACACTGACGTGCCTAAGGTGCCGATATCCACAGAGTCACCGACGAGGTACACTGAGGACAAGAGCCACTGGTAAGTCAATATACCTGTTGCGGTAGTTTAAGTACCTGGGGACCGACACTGTTTGTTTATTCAAATTCAGACTGGCTTACTAGAGATGACTAGGGCGATACTGCTGCCTGATGCTTAGTGCGGCTCAGACGGGAACGGAAATGTGAAAGGGTTGGAGGTTGAACTTTCTGACCTATGACTTTGTTCCCACTTTGCCTCATATTGTCTACAGAGATCGGGTGCATTGCGTCGAGCATTGCCTGATGGGAACGTGTCCTATTTCTCTTGCTAACGACATGGAATTGACTGATCCACGCTCTATATGATGACCACTACCGATGCGGAGTGTTGTCCGTGACTAGGTGGGTATTTTCATGGCCACCATTCACGGTTCACATTGTCAGTGTGTCAGAGGCAAACTAGCGTCATGCACCTAGAGAATATAGAACTTGGCACTGATTGATGGTTTCTGTGTGCGTCATGTTACTTTCTCTCCTCATTGTTGTCTCGTACGTCTACGGTATTTGGACACCCGGGACCTTCCATTACGAGGGGCCTGACTGCAGCTACGCCAATTCGAAATACAGTAGGCCGTGAGTAACCGGTCCACGGAGACGAGCAACGTGCCTCATTGAATTGGAACTGCTCTTGAGCCGTGAGTCTTTCTGATTCGTGATGCACTGATGTGGGCTCACTTTGACTGTGAACGTGTACACACCCGCGGGTTCAGTCACCTGGTGCCCGTTGATTTGTTATCTACGTTGGTGTGTGTACCATTTAGTCCCACCTCTATAGATCCAGTGAATATGGGTGCAGGTCTGCTGCTATATTGCCACACTCGGGTGATTGGATTTGTAGGCGGATTTCTTCTTTCTTTTTTCTTTTCACAACAGTAGACACTATAAAACGTTTGCATAATGAAATGTGTTCACGATTGAATTATTATGGTCATGGTGGTGTGGTTTAGTCACGCGGTGGTCACAGTGGTGGTGGTGTTATGTAAGGATTGGACCAATTGAGTTGGTCTCCTGGTCACTATACTGATGTAGTAGTAGTGACCTCTTCGGTCAAGAAAGTGATATTGGGGGTTTAAGCACCTCTGTAGTTGTGCACTCCGCCCATTAATAGTGCGGTGGTAGCATGTATCAATCAGTACACTATTGCATTTAGCCTGATTGAGTATGTTTCTGTGCTTTTATTTACAGGCGAGGTCCTGTTGTTGTCCACTGGACTACATTGATAAATATCTCTTTTTGAATACACCGGAAATACTTACCCCTGATGAATTTCTGCACAGTGATTGGAGTACAGAAAGAAACATGTTGGGTTGGGGAATACAACACTGTTTTCTACGTCATTGTTGATCAGATTATATCGCAACAGCAGTATTGATTTATACATCTGGTGGTTGTCGATATGTTAAGATTTCGCCATTCTGAATGATAAGGAAATGTGATTATATTTTAGACATTTGTTTTATATTATTGATATTACTGTTAAAACTTCAATGTATTAAAGTTGTGATGTCAGATTGTTTGATTGTGTATGAATGAAGTATGTCTGAGGTATTCGGGTTTGGGATATGATTATCATGTTGTGCCTAACCAGAGAGGTTATTTATTTACCAATTGAATCTGGATTTATATTTTGTGGTACTTCTGATGAATTTTAGAACTGCATAAATTATTTTTATATTGTGTTTATATATGAATAAAAATGCTAACTATTGTATTGTGTCCTGTGAGTTGAATTGAATCTTTTCTCCTCACACACCTGTGAGATGTGGGCACTTGGTCCTTTATGATGCACGAGTATTAAATGAAGTTTTGATAGCCAGTTGCACACTTGAGCTCTCCAACACAGATTCACTAGTTTTATGGTCTTCGATGTGTAAGTTATTATTGGTTGTGTACAGGCTAGACCATAGTACTGAGATATGCCTGTTATCCCTTGTTACTCCCGTTAGTTGTTGAGCTGGTAATAAACCTTACAAGTATTCCTACCAAGGCTGGAGACCACTACTTTACAGAAACCACATCTCACTATTTCTCAAGATGTTACATTGGCTTCATGTAACTTCTAGGGTTGCATGTCCGCTATTTTCCTTAGGGTATTAAGCCATTTATGGCCTGGATCCGATATGTTTGAAAAGTTATTTTAAATGGGGCACCATCTCTCATCCTTACTGTGCGAGAAATCACAGGATGATGGTCATTCGCTGATTCCAACGAACCAGGAAATGTGGCAAGTGTTTTGCTGTACTGATGTCCTGGCAATAGAGTGCACTGCTAGAGGAGCTCTGTAAACCCTGGTTTAAGATTGAAAGAGGTGCAACGCAGGGGTGTGCCCTGGCAACCGTGCTGTTCACTCCTTATACCAACAACCTAGAAAACATGTTATTGGATGGTCAAGTGGATGTTTTGGCTCGATAAGAATCCCCTATCTGGCATATGCATATGGTGTCACGCTTATTTCCGGAACACCATGTTATCTACAGAAACTCATTACCAGATACGTTTTCTTTATGGCAAGCTTAGACCTAAAAGTTAATGTGGCCAAATCTGTCGTAGTTAATGTCTCATTAAAAAATGTCTCATTAAAAAAAACCTCAAAAAGGTGTTTTATTGATGCTACAGGGCCTGATGAAAAGATCAGAGTGAAAGGCTCTTTCTCTTATTGAGGGTCACTTTACAAAACATCTAAGGGGTGTCACGCACCTGAGCCTTGCAGCCACAAAGATGAAGCAAGGTGCTCTCTGCAAATTCGCCACTGCCAACAGGCATCCACAAATGACAATTATTTTTAGCATTTACGCAGCATGCGTTGCTGCCAGAGAGCTATATGTCCAGGGTTATGGGGTTTTGAAGAACCTTGCCATCTCCAGGAAGTTGCTAACACTATTTTGTCTCAAGATATTAGATCTGCCCACTTGCCTGGTTTTTAATTATATATTGAATTAGGCATTCGACCGATTTCACATTCTTGGATGAGTGCATCCCTCAAGCTGTGGCAAGTAAATGAAAGTGCTAATGAAATTCAGAGTGAAGCTTGCTGCTTCAACACCATAAATCACTGGATGAAATTCAATTTCCCTCAATGGGTTAAAATCCGTTTCACACCTTCCTCAAATACTGTGGTATAAAATGTCAGGGATCCAATGTCCTTCTTATTGTAACCTTCCCCTCTGCCGAGAAACAGATCTTTAAAAGCTCTCAAAAAGATTCACCTTATACTGTACTCTATATAGAAAGTTGCCATCATCCCACTGACATTCTTTCCTGGCTCAGTGATTGCAACTGCATGGATGTTGGATTAACTATTCTGAGGTTAAATTTGAAAAAGTATAATTTGATTCCCTTGTCATGCAAGTATAGAAGAATGGGTTCTTCACTATAAACAGAGAAGAATTGTTCACTAAATAGTTCCATTCTTTGTTTATTTGGACAGCATATGTGGACCCTATGTGGTGAGGCTTTAGAAGCAAAGATTCTCATTCCAATCACACGTCACCAAGAAGCCCTAGGCTGCATGTTACCAGCTTGCACTCCTAAGCAAAGTCAATCCTTTCATCCGGCCGGAGTTTCAGAATAATGTCCCAGCCCTGATCATATCCCACCTGGACCGTGGCAATATTCTACTTGCAGGAGCTCCAGATGCCACATTTGCCCCATATGCTGCTGCAGGTCCCATCACAAGAATAAGTACATTTTACCACTTCATCTTCATCCTCAAGGAGCTGCGCTGGCTACCCTTCCAAGCCTGCATCATGGTAAAGACTGCCTGCATCACCTACTAAGCAGTCGCTACCAAAAGACCACTTGGCCAAGAAACTCACCATCTCAAGAAGCACACAAAATTGAATTCCCAGGTTGAAAACAAAGACATTCTAGAGAGTTTGAAAAAAAAAAATCCCTTTCCTGCTATATCACCAAATTTGTCCTTGGAACATATCACCAACACAGATAAGATTGGCCCCCTCCATCTTGCACATCAGGAAGAAGCTGAAGACCCTACTCTTAAAAGAGCATCTTACCAATAACTGAGCGTTACACTATTTATCCCCCTCTACAGATAGCACTATGTCTATTTGGTCTCTTTCCACATAGATAGCTGTTCTTGGCTGTACTGTGTGTACATTTGCGACTCTTCCTGTCTTCACCAGGGTTCAGAGTGGTTCCAGCATTATTGGTTGTTAGGTCCGGTGTGCCTGGCCAGCGCATCTGGTGTCTTGTGGTTGAAGAGTGCAGGTGCACGAGTTGTGGTGCACGCCCTGGTGATCTGAGTCCGTGTGAATGGGTTCTGTGCGTGTGAGGGGAGGTGTGTGTTGTGATGTGTCCATTGTGTGTGGTGTGCTAATGTAAAAGGGGGAGGTGTGTTGAGTAGCGCTTTGTTATGTGTGTTGTGCTAATGCAAAGGGGGAGATGTGTTGTGTATGGCTTGCCTGGGCAAGAAGGAATGTTGTGATGTCATGTGGAGTGTTGATGCCTGAATGTTGGAATGTATGGGTGGAGGTGTGTTGTGTAGCGCTTTGTTGTGTTTGTTGTCCTAAAGCAAAGGGGGGAGATGTGTTGTATATGGCTTGCCTGGGCAAGTGGGAAGTTTATGTATAATGTATTGGTGGGGTTTTCGATCGCTTAGAAGTTGGTTATGTATTACAGAGAAACAGCCTGAATGTACTGTGGCGGTGACGTTATTACTCAAGAGTATTTTATGAATGTTTCATATCACGATGTCAGGTAAAGGTGGGTTAGCTGCGGACATGAAGGCGGATGGGAGTGTTTGGAAACATGTTAGGCATGTCTTGTGTCTAGCATTAACCCATTTGAGGATTTGCAGCTATCAGGTTGCCAAATGGTGACATGGACTTGTAGCAATTTCTTCAAAAATGTTGGTATGTGCAAATGTTTGGCAAGGATTACGCCTATGTAATCTAATTATAATCTCTTTACGGGTTTGCAGGTTAGAGTTGCATTCCCGCGACATGGACTTGTAGGTTGGAGATTGTGAAAGTAATAGTCAAAACATGTGGTAGAGATGCATGGTTTAGGCAACACAGTAACTGTTTCATGGTTTTGCTCAAAATGTGAAAAATTTAAAATTAGGGTGTTTCATACATGTAAAGTAGTGGCCTCAAGCCTTGGTAGGAATACTAAGGTTTATTACCAGCTCTTCAAGGTACTTTACATGCAGTTTCTTAAGTTACATTAATAGGACAAGACACTGGCTCCATCACCCAGGCAGGGAGGCTTCCTAACGACCTTGCTTAGAACCCTCACCCATGCATTCTCACATTCAGACATCAACACCCCACGTGACATGACAACATTACTTCTTGCCTATGCAAGCCATACACAACACATCTCCCCCTTTACATAAGCACAACACACACAACCAAGTGCTACACAACACATTTGTATAAGCATCTGAATGATAATTATAGCCACTGTGTACTGCAAGGCTTTCAGGCACTGAAGTGTACATTGATTAATTCCTGCAAATAGAGAATTGCAGTAATAGACCTAGAAGATGGCTCCAGCAAACGTTGCACACGAGCTATGTACAACAAAGATCTTAGTCGACTAAGGAGCATAAGATAGTAGTTAGCAGAATTGGTAATACTACTGACCTGCAGATCCAAGGATAGTAACGAGTCAAAACTTCACTGTACAGAGATGGTAAAATCCTACAGAGGGATATGCATCTGAGACCTGTGAGAAACCTGAAGGTGTCTCCCTAGCTAGTCCACGGGGTTCTTTCATCCAGGTGGCCAGGACATGCCATCGCTATTGGATCCACTTCCTGCGGGGGAAAAGTGAGGCAGGATCACCTGGATGGGGTCCTCGGGGAGTGCGAGGGGACACCGACGGGTGAGACGCAGTATCCCGCTTCCTTCAACACCTTTTCTCCATCCTACCATATAGGGCATTCAAAATCACTGCCCCCCCCCCCTTTCTGACACAAACACTTTCGCACAACACACCAGAGAACGGAGTAACACCAGAGCTGTGTAACTGACATGTCCCAATACAGAGGTCAGGCAACTGATCAGAAACACACACACTCACTGGTCCTTTCCCTTCCCCACAGGGATAAGAGGGGGAGCAAGGGAACACAGGACGCGCAAGGCAGACTGCACGATGAGAAGTTATCCAGACCCGACAGTTCAAGAGGAGGAGGAAGGCGGCCAACATCAGGAGGCTGATGAGGAGGGACACAAAATTGCTCTAATCGACAAGACCCTGCAAACCCTCCGCTGAAAGAATCGTATGGGCAAGGATAATAGCCAAAGTGTGCTGCAGCAGATGTGAACGATACACAGAGCGTATTGACGCTGATAAACTGGACTGAGGGAGACTCCTGCTTCCATGGTACCGGCCTTGACTCCAGTTAGGAAGAACGCCCAGCAGTTCATCACAGTCGTGAGTCAAGGTGAGAGCCGATAAAAACCGAGCTGTGGTGAATGAAAGTCACAGAGTGGCAAAGTGAAAAAAGCTTAAAGAACTGTAGCATTGTAAAGGGGAGACCAGCTGCAGAAGGGGACCGGCACCATGTGGGTGCTGCTCTGAGAAACTCTGGTTGATCCCCGTCTGAGTAAAACTACAGATACCAGAAGGCCATAGGAGAGCCGCCAAGATCGGTTGAAGTGGTCATACAGGAGGTCAAGCAAAATCCCTGTACAGTCGAAAGCCTTTGACCTAAGAACTGTGAGAAAGCAAGGGAAGTAAATCCAAAGTCCCAAGAAACAGTGTGTTGACAAGAGTGTACCCGGCCGAGGGATGTCCACTGGAACTGTTTAAAAAGACGATAACATTTGTGAAGGAAGGAAAAGCCATAGTGTACCCGGTGGAGGGAGGCTGAAAGTAAAGAGGGGTCAGCGCCCGGAAGAGGGGGACCCAGGGGTGAAACCACAAAACAAACAACTCATTTTGTTGAAGGAAATTTGTGTTTTGTTATTTGAATACGCCAGGGCCTCGAAGGCAAGAGACTTTCAAGAGAAACAAGACTTGGCCCTCGATGGTCCCAATAGCTGCAAGTGTAACTGTCATCTCGTGCTGGGGAAGCTCGAGTGTGTGCTCTGCTCCAAGATCCCGCCTTACTCCATGCTGAAAACGTGGGCAAGGGAGACCCAAGCTACCGCATCCTGACATATTATTTGTGAACACTTCTTTCTTTTCATGAAAACTATCCCACACCCCTTTTTGTATTAATTGTAAGGTTTGGTAATAGGTTTCTTAGTATAGGCCCTTTTTATTTGACACAACCCCACTAGGACTGCCTTATTTTTCATTTGATGGTTGACGCTTGCTCCCATCTTAGATTTAGGTTTAGAGTAGGGGTTTTTCCAATCTGCATACAGTTTAATGAACACTGTTGAACTGTGATCACTTGTGTTTGTCTTTACTGTTGCCACCTTACAGACCTTAGGGTAAAATGAGTGTGAGCAACCATCAGGATGTCATTTGTTTTCCTGATTCAGTCCTAATCATTTATCCCTCATCCACATCTCCTTGATATATGATATGATAAGATATGGCATTTATAACCCGCCTATATACAAGTGTTTCAAGGCGCGATGAGGCAAAGGAGGGGAAACAGAGTGAAGACAGACAATGATCCTGCTAGGCCAGCTGACATTGAGATTGCACAAGTGCAGATCGTAAGTGTGCGAATTACAGAGGTTACGGTTATTTCAATTGTCTTACAGGCAAAAATTATTTGTATGTCATAAGCATAGTTCTGGAAAACAGCACCCAGGTCGACCAAAAGGCTGTGCAGTGGTTTTATGTAAGCATTGAAGAATAGGGGAACAGCATGCTAAAGTTGTGGCACTGTCATTAGGACTGACAAGCTCCAAAGCTGATTCTGGGCGTTCTGTTGCCCAAAGATTATGCAACCCAATTATAGGTGTTTTTTGACACACACACAACCTCCCTAACACACTGCATCAGTAGAGAGTGGTTGATTGTGTCAAAGGCAGAGGAGAGGGTAAATAGCATTAGTAATAATATGTTGCCTTGATCAAGGAACTGGGAGATATTTTCTTCACATCCAGGTGGGTTACCTGAGTTTCTCTATTCAGATTGCTAAGCCCCAAGCAGCTGGTGTTCCTCCAGGGCTGTTTAATAGAAAAGGCGCATTAATGATGGCTCTAAAGCGTGCACAGACCTCAGGGTCTAAAGTGGGTTTTGCAATATGTGGAGTCACGCATGCTTGTTCTAGTGCAGCAGGTATGGTAGAATGTCTGAATGAAGAATGTATGAGCTGTGTAATATCAGGGCTCAATGAATCCACATATTCATGTAAAATACCAGAACGACGCGGGTTTACAGGGAAATTTCTGGGATTAGAAATTCCTTTTTTTAATAAAACATTTTTTATTGTTTTTATCAAAAGAAATAAGGAAAGAACCGTAGAAACAAAGTAAACAGAACTACAATCGCGTGACACAACAACACCAGGGAGCAGAGCGAAGAAATACAATTGTGAAGCACATCACAGAAGCTCGGGCTAACATATCAATCCCCGAATATCTGACAACTCTACACATCCCTCCAACCCACGCTATCACCCCCACCTCCCATTTGCCCCACACTTTCAAAAATTTTGCAGAACATCCCCTCACATTATACACCCTTCTCTCCAAGGCCATGCATCTGTCCATCTCAGTGAGCCAACAGGTTATCCAGGGGCGATCGGGTGACCCCCACAAGGAGGCAACCACCTTCTTGATTAGACCTAAAGCCACCGCCAGAAAGGTCCTCTCAGGTTTAGTGTCCCCCTCCCACAATATCCCGAGCAGAGCAGATTTCGGGTCTCTGGGGACCTCAACGTTCATTATATTAGATCATTTTCTTATACACTTCCCCCACAACAGCTGTACCTGAGGACAGTCCCATAAGGTGTGGTAGAACATCCCTCTCGATTCTCCAGAATGTAAACAACTGTCACTGTCCACCAATCCCCACCCACATAGATTTAGAAATTATCTTAATACTCCTTTCTTGGGATATCTTAGAATGATTAAGCAAATCAGTTCCCTTAGGCCCAAGAATGTTCCCAAAAATACCCTAATTTGTGTCAGGATAGCTGTTCAACAGGATATTGTCAGTTCTCGGGGTAACTCAAGAGTTGGTGTCTCTAGGGGAGGCTCAACAGTGTTCAAAGCGAGAGTTCT
Organism: Ambystoma mexicanum; assembly: GCF_040938575.1. Classification (NCBI taxonomy): domain Eukaryota; kingdom Metazoa; phylum Chordata; class Amphibia; order Caudata; family Ambystomatidae; genus Ambystoma; species Ambystoma mexicanum. The sequence continues at coordinate 914,838,594 of NC_090926.1, read as the reverse complement.
TCGATATTTGTTATACACGGATCATTGGCTCTCCCGGCGGCTTAAAACAAAAAACAAAGGTGATGAACAGTTGCAGGTTGTTACAAACAGAAAATATAAACTACAAACAAAATGTTTCTCACACTTCCTACACTTCCTTTCAGGGATTCCCTGAACTGCTCCTGTCTGTCTGCACAGTCCCACTCTCTGGTAGTTTGCTTGGCACTGGTCTTCAGTCTCTAGGGACGGTTGAAAGACCTCCACCTCCCATATCTCAAATCTGCACTGTAGCTATATGATTGTTTTGTAGTTGTTGGCATGCTGGATTCGGCCTTAAACAAAGGCCTGTAGCCCTAGGAAGACAAGAGGCCACACTAGGCTGTGTGTGGGATTTCTTCCGATTCTCCCTCTCTCAGGATCCCAGGTCTATGGCTCTCCAACCCAGCCTGCTTATCGTCCTTGCCGTCTCACCCTGAGCTTGTACTTAGGGACCTCTTTCCTAGCATTTTTTCAGCTGTTCTAAATCCTGGCATTACTCTTTTTTTCATTCTGCCATGTGATAGCTCCTCCACCCATCTTACTTACACATCCTATGAGAGTGGATCATGCGATTCCTTCACTCTTCTTCGCTTTGGTTCTTCATTCTCCTATGTCATCTTATCCGGCTTCTACTATTCACTTCTCCATTTTACCATTTCTTCCTCCTCAAATATCTCTTTGTTAGACAAGCCTGTTTTCTACTCTTGCCAATTCATGCTTGGTTCTCCTTGCCACTTCCTCCTTAATTTCCCTTACCACCTCTCCTTTAACTGCTCTCACCACCTTCTCTATCACTTCCGCCTTCTCTATCACTCCTCTCATCTTCTCTGCCTTAATCATTCTCATTCATTCTTCTGGGATTGTTATTGTCCAACTACCGGGGACTGTCTTCCTCTAACCTCTGGGGCATTTCTGTCCCCAGTAACCTGGGTTTCAGTTTTCCCAGCCACCTGGTTCTTTCTATCCTCAACAACCGCAGTCTTTCTCTCAAACAATCTGGGTCTTTCCCTCCCCAACAGGCTGGATATTTCTATCACTGACAAGTTGGGTCCTTCACACGCTACTAATGTCGGTCTTCCTCTCCAACAATGTGGGTCCTTTTTGCACAACAACCTGGGTCTTTCTCGCCCCAACAACCAGGTCCCTCTGGCCTAACTTCCTGGTTCTCGTTTCTGGCCTCCTGCTTATGACAGCCTCCAGGCCCAGCTATCTCTGACTTTCTTTGCCCGCCTGTCTCCTTTTCAAGGTCCTATTGCTCATTTCATCAGCTCTCTCCAAAGGAACTTTTCCCCTGCACTCTCCCACCCTTCTGGCAAAAGCCCTTCCTTTTATAAATCCATGACCCCACATTTCAGCTTGCTTCTCTCTGGCCTAAGGGAACCCTGGCCCAAGGAACTCCTTATGCAGCTGGTATGGTGAGTAGCAAATGGGTCTAAACCCTGGGGATGGCTTGCAGGTCTGACTGAGGTGGGTCTCAATGTTGGTTAGTCCTCCCCATGTGTGATCCTCTCCCTTCTTGCCACGCCCCAGCCCCGTCTTCTGGGAGGATTCCATTAAAATAAACGGCCCTAGGTGAATGGGTGTGGAGATTCTCTGAGACAATTGGTTAAATGCTTCATATGAGCCAGAGCCCCACTCCTTCCACCTATGGTTTCAGATGTTACAGCCAGCTGGACCAAGGAGAGTGGAGACAGCGCTTAACGCCATTACTTCTTTGGTACTGCAACCTACCAATTGTTACCTTAAAGGGATAGGTTCATCAAAGGTGGCCAAGTGATGTGGGACTCAGTATTGGTTAGTCCTCCCTATGTGTGATCCTCTCCCTTCTTGCCACATCCCGGCCCCGTCTTCTGGGAGGATTCCGTTACAATAAACAGCTGTAGGTGAATGGGTGTGGGGATTCACTGAGACAATTGGTTAAATGCTCCATATGAGCCAGGGCCCCACTCCTTCCACCTGTGGTTTCAGATGTGACAGCCGGACCCAGGAGAGAGGAGACAACACTTAACGCCATTACTTCTTTGGTACTGCAACCTACCAATGGTTACCATAAATGGATAGGATCATCAAAGGTGGCCATGTGATGTGCCCATGCCTCAAACAAGTGGCAAGGTGGACATAGCCATGGGATCCTCTCCACCCCGCTTCTGGGCCCAGCATCATGTGGCTTGCGGCAGCATCCAGCTCTCTGAGTGCCCCTATCATCCAAAGTAAGGTTAGGCAGGGGAATTTGTCACACCCATCTTTTTCCCATTCCTGCTGGTTCTAACAAATCCTGGTTGATTTTTTGTATTAGTATTGGTAATGCAGTTAGCACATTCCTTTTCTTTTGGATTTCTAAACGTTTGGTCCTACCTGATTTTTCTTACTTTTTTAAATCATATTGTATTTTGAAGGAATGTAATCCATGTCTAAGTAGAAGCTTGAGCATGACCTCCTAACACAAACAGATCTTTGTGGTAACTTTTCAGAGGTCACGTTGCTTCCTGTGTGACATTAGCACAAACAGATTTGAGATGAGGGGCACATGGTTAAAAGACATTCTATATAATATCAGAGTATTTACCATACATTCCTTAATTTGGCCAAGTAAAGCATTATCAGAAAGGAGAATTACCTTCTCCAAAGACTGATCTCACAGAGCCTCAACAATATCCACAAACTTATGTTGTATGGGACATAATGGTCAGCTACGTGCAGCATGGCCTCCATGGATGCAAGATCATAAATCCATCCTCCTTTGGTTCTCAAAGACTCTGGACATAATCCAATGAATCATCTTCCTCCTCCTCCTCCTCCTCTTTATCCTCCAATTAGTAAGCCTACTAAATCTCATCCTTGTTGGCTAGTCACCTCTAAAGCCCTTTGTTGAAGATAGGGAGATGCAGTTTTCTGATGCAGCTATGATGGGTTTGGAATGGCATGGATGATTTTTTTCAGTCTCAGATGGTGACTTTGCTGGTTTTAGAGATCTGAATGAATAATGTGTAAAACCTAGAGTCCATCGGTCCCAGAAAGTAACCTCATAAATAATTACCCAGGGTCGGACTTGGGAACCTGCCCACACTAGCACTCATTTTCCACAAGCGGCTAGGCATCATCCGCAGTAGAAGGCATAGGATGTTCATCAGGATCAAGAAGATACTATTGGAAAGGTAGGTCCGGATTACCTTTGATATGGGGAACAACAAACATGGGAATCACCAGTGACACTCATGGAGGTTCTAAGTTCTTATTACACATGGTACCATTCCGAACATTCCTTCTGGTGCTTTTAATTTTACAATGCACATCTCTGCACTGTCAGTAGAAAAAACTCTTCTTCCAAGCATCCACACTCATATTAATGGTCCACTGCTGTTTATTATAAGATCTGCAAAGTCCCCTGCCTGATTATAGGCACTTCTAGTGGGGGTGACCCAGGGGCCGGGAACCTCCCCAAGCTAGAGGATGGTGGCCTGGAGGTTTTATGGGCAGGATCCCTTGATCACACCTACTTAGGCTCCCTCCATGGAGTAGGTGACAGTTACAGAGAATGCCACGATGATGTTCACACTTTTTCTTTTGTGCAACTTTAAAGTCAATGGAAATTACAATACGAACAATGAGAGCACTTGTCAAAACAAACACACCATTTTATTTTAAAGGAAACATTATAATCAGACACTAGAGAGAAGCATAAAAAGTATGGATTGCAAAACAAATATCTTTCAACCGTTGCCTGAGTTCATTTGTACAACATGTACATTTCTTAAAAATCATTAACATAATCAGGGTGAGTATTTTCCTGTCCTGTATACTTTGAAAATGTTGGCATCTATATTAATCAGTAGAGAGCAGTAAGAACCGCACTCCGTGGGTGATTTATTAGGGTGTTGATAATTGTGAATGAGAAGGCAGAGATTTGGATGTCCGATCTCTAAGGATACAACGTTGAGCCCTTGAGCCTAAAGATTGCAAAACATGGGAACAACAACTGGAAGATTGCTATCATTACCAAGGAGATATTTCAAGTGCAGGAACAGGCGGGATATCTGTAGGATTATAAAGCGTATGAACTACGTCATTCCAAAATAAAGTAAGCTTAGACCGACTTCAGATTGTACGCAATAAAACTGGGACAGGAGTAAAACATCTTGGGCATTCAACACTTTTCCTGCTGTCAAATTTCGATAACCAGCCCAGCGTATATAAATCCTGTTTAGAATTTTAAACTTACATTAAATAAAAGCCTGTATGGAGGGAGGGATATCTCCTTGGTCAGTAGGTAGCAATGCACAAACAACTCATCCAAGATTTCACCACCCACATCAGATTTCAATTTCTGTTCAGCCAATGAAGGAGTGTATCTTGTATTAGCTTGCATGGAATTAAAAAGAGTAGATACCAGTTTTCTACACCAGCCATGGACTTCAAATTGGGTGGGGATGAGATTCTGGAGGAAAAGGGACATTTTGCTTTGAATGATGCATGCATGCATTGATATTGTGATATCACCACAGGACCAGGCCTAGGCCTGACACTCCTTGGGAGAATCAAACTGCTCATTTGGGAGCATATTTATTTTATTTATTTATTACATTTGTTACATGCCCAGACCCTGGGGTATCACGGCATGGTTACAGACATCTTTAATAGTTGATCTTACAAAGAGGAAGGCTTGCAGAAGGTAACAGAATGCAGGTCATAACGGTTAGGTACAATCAAGATTGCAAATTTGGACAACTGATCATTTTACTAAAACAGGAGAGAGACAGGTATTAGTATTGGTTGAATAACCAGGTTTTCAGCTGCTTTTTGAATCTGGGGAATGATGTCTCTTTTTTTATGCGAATGGGGAGAAAGTCCAAGTGTTTAGGTGCTAGCACACAGAAACTGCTCTCCCCTGCTCTAGTGTTATTGTAGCGAGGAGCCACTAGGAAGTGATTGTCGTTAGAGCATAGTGTTCTGATGCTTTCTTTTTTCTGTACTACATTATTCAGATAGATGGGTGCTTTATTTGTCAGGCATTTGTGTGCAATACATAGAGTTTTGAAGATTATTCTTGCTTCGATAGGTAACCAGTGTGCATTTTTCCTAATCTGCGAGATGTGATCAGACTTTTTTATTCCTAATGCTGCTCTTAGGACTTAATTTTGCATGATTTGCAATTTACTGAGATTAGCCTTTGAACTCCCTAGCAAAAGTACATTGCAGTAGTCCAGTTTAGATAATACCAACGCTCTAGCTAAGGTAAGGCAATTGGTTGGGGTCAGGAATTGGCAGCTTAACGCTATCAGTTTGGATGTGTATGCGGCGGATGATGAGAGGGCACTGATATATTTGATCATCGTGAGGTTGGCGTCTAGGTAGACACCTAAAGTTTTTACTTGCTTGAGTACTGGGATTGGGCATCCGTCTATGTTGAAGGAGGCGTAGTCCGGGTGAACTGCAGCTATTTTGGTTGGTGATCCCACAATGAGAATTTCAGTTTTCTCATCATTGAGACAAAGGCTGTTCAATGCCATCCAGTTTTGTATGATCGTGTATATTGTGTTAATGACCATGGTGTCCTGGTCATAGTTACCTGAGATGGGTATAGGGATCTGGGTGTCATCGGCAAGATTGGTATAGATGACACCCATATCATCAAGGGCAGAGAAGAGGAGCTTAGTGTAAGCATTATAAAGTGTTGGGGAGAGGCATGATCCCTGGGGTACTCTTATCGGTACTGGTATGGGATCAGAAGCTTCCTTGCCTATGGCAACTCTGGAAGTGTGTTCCACCAGGAAGGATTTCACCCACTTTGTGGCATCACTGGAGAAATTAAAATCATTGGCTAGGGATGTACAGAGTTTATCATGGTCCACAAGGTCAAAAGCTGCAGAGAGGTCTAACAGCAGGAGGATGCAGAGTTTGCCTGAATCTCTAATGGTGTCAATCTGGATTTTGAGGTCCAGGAGGGCCGTTTCCGTGCTATGGTTGGGCCTGAAACCTGATTGTCTTGTTCCTAACAGTTGGTTCTGTTCTGTTCAAGGTGTGCTTGAATTAGTGTGTATGCTAGTTTATCAATGGGTTTGAGTAGGAAAGGAACCGTTGTTATTGGTCGGTAATTGGTGGGTACCGTGGGGTCCAAAGATGGTTTTTTGAGGAGTGGGGTAACCCACGCTTTTTTCATGCTGGCTGGGACTATATTAGTGTTGAAGGAAGAGTTGACAAAATTGGTAATGATAGGGCTGAGGGTGCTTGCGCAGTCCTTAACTAGTTTAGCTGGGACACTATCGCCTTTGCAGTTAGATGCTTTGAGTTTAGTGATAGTGTTGAGTACTGTTTCTTGTGAGACTGGGCTGAAGTGGAAAGGAGGCATGGGTTTTTCAAGCAAGGTTGGCGAGGTGTTGGTGGTTACGGAGGTTTTGTCTGCTAGGAGCCGTCTTTTGGTAGTCATTTTGTTTCGTAATAGTGTGATTTTAGCGGATAGCACCGAGTTTTAAAAATCCACCATGGTCCCATCTTTTATGAGCACTTATCCATAGTGGGAGCTATCTCTGAAAAGTTCCTAAAACGCACACCCTACTGTATGGAACTAAAAACTGTTGCAAGATCATTGACCAGGCTCCTACAGTTAATCAGACATGTCGAAGTTACAAGAGTCAACATTTTTACCACTGAGGATACCGATCTAAGATCAGCAGGATGAGCACCAGTCCTCTCAATTTGAACATGCAGTAAATCGGGGCTCTGCAAATACCAATGCAATACAAATTAAACCTGAGCAACTAAAAAAACATCTCAACCTTTGGAGCTGTAATTGCCCCCAAGCAATGTGCTTTAACCATTTCTGCCCATTTCAATCTAGCACAACTCTTGCCCCAGATGACGCTAATAAATGTATTTCGAACTACCTTACAGGCCAGATTTGAACATTAGTGAAGTAACATAATAATTTGGGGAAAATATAATTATAAACAATGATATACGTCCATAAAAAGAGATTTGCAGTGTTGCCCATATCTGAATTATAGAAAACAGTATAAGGAGATAAGTGCTTGAATAACAGGATTATACATAGGTCATGCTGCATATGGGAGATTCCAATACCCAGGTGAAAACTGCAATCAGGTTGCCACCGAAAGCTGCATTACTCCATTGCGGGAGCAGTGGTATTAGTCAGTGGGAAAAGCTCAGACTTACAAGGGTTGATAGACAGCCCTGAGCATGAACCAAACCGAAATTCTGAACATCAACTATTATAGGCTGCAACTTAACAAATGGGTTCCTTACATAGAGAAGGACATCAGCCTGTGAGAAATCCGAGGGCGTTCTCACATTTAACCTGCTAAGACGAAGGGTGATACTGCCAGATTCTGACCCCGGGAGTGAGGCTACAAAGGTGTACTACTGGGATGGACGGTCTTTGAAGAACGGAAGTGGGATACCTGAAGATGAGATCTGGCATCCCCCTTTTGCTAATCACGATCTATCCCCTTCACCTCTACTGTCATAGAATATCATCACATATGTCCTACCCAACCCCAAGATCTTCCCTCAAACACTCACACTCTGAGGAAAGCAAGAGAATGTAAAGACCTTTTTTCTAACTATAACCCAGACTTAGCCTCCTGTCCCTCTAATAGCATGAACTACTGTGAGAACCAATCTTTTCCTTCCCTGTTAACCTCATTTACTGAGGGTACCAGAGGGAAAGAACCAATACCAATCTCCTATCCTAAGAACATCCCTAGACCAGAGATATGGTATTCCCCCTTACTTGACAGTGACCTACCCACCCCTCCCCCCCTCAGCCTTCATAGAATGTATTAAGAAACACAATAGTCTTTTTCCCAAGTTTCACTCAAGTACTGTGACGAAGAAGAAGAAATCAAAAGGAGAACATATTTCCTATGAGAAACATCACAATAGTACTGGGATGAAGAAGATGCAGAAACAGGCACATCAACATCTTCATAGGCCATGTCTAACTAACAAGGCTGGGCAGGGTCAGGAAATTGAAACCAACCATGCCCACCTGCAGCCTATCAAGTCTTCAGGAGAGTATGACATGCATTACTCACCGTAATAGCATTTCTGATGATTGTATCTGTTTAGATTCACATGCTGTGCATATAGTCCGGTCCGACATCCAGTGGTAACCGCAGAGTATTGCATCTTGTCTTTCGGGGACCGAAAGGGGACGTCGGCATAGGCGTGTCCGTATCACTATCCCTATCGTGACGTGTAGTGTACCCAAAATCCCTTACGCGCCGAGGTCCCTCCGATTGTATTTTTTCTGCTGTGAGGGAGCCCAAGGCTATAGTGAGCAAGTACATAAAGAGAAAAAGTAGTAAGACGTCTATGTTCCTTCCACCCCGAGCGGGGAGGTAGGGAGGGCACATATGAATCTAAGCAGATACAATCATCAGAAATTCTATTACGGTTAGAATCACATGCTGTGCATAGACTAGCGAGCAGTACCCGGAGTTGGAGGTGGGTTGTGAGAAGGAACAGTAGAGAAAAGATGTCCTAGTACTGCTTGCCCCACCTGAGAATCAGACCTAGAACGAGTGTCTAGGCAATAGTGTTTTGTAAAGGAGTGTACAGAACTCCAGGTTGCCGCTTTGCAAATGGACTCGAGGGGAACATTTGCAATGAATGCTATGGATGGCAGACTCATTATACTTACCTGTCGGATTCTTGCCAGCGAAGTAACTAGGCAGCAACGAGCCTGCATCAATCAACTCGCCCCTGCGCTGAAGGCAGGACGGAGAGCACACTATCCAAGAAAACAAGGTGAGCTGTGGATCAAAGGGAAGGGTTGGACCCCGGGGAAGAAGGGGTTCAAGCACACAAGAGACAATAGGGAGTTAAACTCTACCAATCCTGTGTTTCAGGCCCAGTCTCCAATCGAATAGCCTCCAGGGAAGGGTTTGAGGTCGTAAGAGGTCAGAACAGGGTGAGTGACGTCCCCGTGGCTACCAGGTGAGCATTACAGATTCTAAGCAGATTAACAAGCATCAGAAAAAGGAATATTAGCAATCAGCAAAGAGAGCGAGTTTGGAGGAGAGCTGAGGAGCCGTGGCTGTCCAGAACCAGCTGGAAGAAACAGGGACACTGAAACACATAGGGTCTGCGTGAAGAAGCATCCGGGAGAAGTGTAGTCCCAGACCCCTGTTTCCAGCAAAGAAGAGCAGTCCAAAGAAGGGAGCCGAGAGGTGTGCTGATCCCATGTTACATTGGTAAAATTGAATGCTTGTTCCCCTGGGCTAGCACAGGAACCCAGCGTCTAAGGGCCAGGTGGGGAACCCTGACCTCCGATAACAAAGACGTTAACCCAAGAACGAAGAAAACACCACCGGTGAGTGAAGCGCAGTGAGAGCACAGTGTGTAATGATATGATATGATATGATATGGCATTTATAACGCACCTATACACAAGTGTTTCAAGGTGCGACGAGGGAAGGGGGGAACAACGGGAGGACAGGCAAAGATCCTACTAGGCCAAGTGTCATTCAGATTGCGCAAGTACTTGGGAAGGGGGGAAAAGGAAAACGTGTGTGGGGGAAGGGAGAGGGGAAAGTGCAGTACATGGGAAAAAGTGGAATAAATAAGAAATGAATAACGGCCAGCTGGTGGCAAGTGCAAGGAAGTGCAGACAAAAGTGCTAGTAGGGGGACTGTAGGGATACAGAACGGTCCCCAGGTGCAGGGGTTGCCAGGGAGGCAGTGCAAGTGGGCAAATTGACAGGGCCTGGGCCAGAGATCAGAAAGGGTGGCCAGGTAACAATGAAGTAAGCAAGAAAGAAAAGGTTGCAGCCCAAATATGTAAGACTGGAGACGCATCAGATGAAAGTGACAAATGGAATTACAAGGATAAAAAGTGGCAGCGTAGCTGCATCTATGATTACATGTTCTCGAATTACTCTGTGTAAAGAAAGGAGGCAATTGCAAAGAGGGGGCTGTGTTTGGAAATGAAAACTGAGCAAAACAGAGATCCTAAAAAGGGGGAGCTGTGTGAGTAATGAAGTGGGAGCAAAATCCCCAAAATTGAAAGGAAAGTGTTGGCAACAAACAAAGTGTATTGGAAAAGCATTGTGGTGGCCACCATGCGGGAGATTAATCCAGGCTGGCCGCAGAGATCCCAGGATAAGCAAAGAGTGTTGGAAAAGCATCGGGTGGCCACCAGTTGGGAGATTGATTCAGGCTGGCCGTAGAGACCTCATAATAAGCATTGGGGTGGCCACCAATTGGGAGATTGATCAAGGTTGGCCGCAGAGACCCCAGTACAAGTAAACGGGTACTCTATTAAGGATAAGGCACCTGGTTGTGCGACCTGTAATGGGTGGACCGTGCGGTTTGACAACTACGCCACAACCAGGAGAGCACAATTGAAAGCAAGAAGCTGCACGATACTGTGAACTAGAGGGCTTGTGTGTTCACTGAAAGGAGACCCAGAGATTCTTAAAGAACCCAACAGGAAAAGGTACAGTGAACTTCGTTTGCCAAGTGAACTTTTTGCCAAGTGAACATTGTGCCAAGTGAACTTTTCTTTGCCAAGTGAAACCTGAGAGACTTGTGGAACTTTATAATCTTGAGTATCTTAAACTTGGGGAAGGGAGCTGGGGAAAGGCTCTAATTTCGCATTGACTTTACTTTGAACACTATTGAGTTGGCCAAATCCCTTTCACCCTATTATTCTGTAGAATTGAGGACAAGCATATGTTTTGACACAGACAGTATTTTGTTTTGGAATGACAGACAGACTTCCCTTTGTTTTCTTTTCGTTAGGGAACATTCCCATTTTAGATTTAGGGCAAGTTAGGCGTTCTACCATCCCAACCGTTGAGAATAAAGGTTTTCAAACTGTGTTTCAGTTGTTTGCGTCGTCCTTTGATACCATGCCAGTCTCACAATCTGCATATAAGGAAGTAACCTCAGGATTACCAATGAGACGTATCACCTATACTGATGCTCTTGGTGAATAGGTATTGCCAGTGGCTCTATGGTCAGGGCAAAAATAAAGGGAAAATAGGACTCCCTTGCCAGGAATATCTAGGCCAGTGGAGATGTAGAGATATGTAGAATATTCTTAATGCACCAATATAATGTGGAACACAACGAAATTGCTTTAAAGTGGTAAAAAGGAAAATTCAGCATCCAGCATAGCAGGCACAGCTTGCACTCCTAGATCAATCTGAGCCATTATACAAAAAATCTGTTTTAGATACTGGCCATGGACCTGTGATGTATAAAACCTGACTGATCAGGGCGTACTAAACGGAACAGTATAGGGAATACTCTTGTGGCGTATCGAAAATGTTGGCATCTACATTAATCAACACCTCTGTGGGTGACTTATTAGGTTTCAGCAATATTGCAATAATAGATTCGTACAGAGAGGAGGGAAGCAAACTAGTTTCTAGTGAGACTTCCCAGACTCAAAGGGCCTCATTACACGGTAGGTGGTAAGGGTTAACGGTCACCGGTAATGGTACCGGTGACCGTTAACCCTTACCGCCTTACTACGAGGTCCCTTAGCGGGTTGGTACTTTAACGCCTGCTTTTAGCAGGCGTTAAAAACCAACCCGCTAAGGGACCTTGGTGCTAATTACGGCACCGCAAATTTGCGGTACCGTAATTAGCACCTTCCCCATTCCCATTATGCCCTATGGGGCAAAAATGGGAATGGGGAAGGGCAATGGTGGAAGGGGGAATTACCGCCCCGCCAACCTTGGAATAGGGCGGTAATTCCCCTTTCCACCAAGGCGGTGCCGGTATTTTACCGGCATGGACCAAGGTGCTAATAGCACCTTGGTCCACCGCCTACCGTGTAATGTGGCTCAAAGTATGTCTGCTGAAAGGATATATTTGAATTCTTTATAAAAATGTCGATACTAACCTATGTGTACTGGGCGATTTACCTGTAGGGGGGTTATCAATAGGTGCATCTAGCTCAAGTGCGTCCTCAATGGCAAGTGAGGGCAGAGGAATATTTACCCAATTGATTTCTATAGCTTCTGCAGCAACTGTACCATGAATACAATATAAAGTGGGGCTTGACAATGATGTGGCCCATGGAGTTACCCCTGGAGGTTCCATCCTGTCCCATGAATTCCAGATCATCGTCCTTGCTCGTAGCTTGTGAGTGCAGAGGCTGAAGTTAGCAGTGTTTATGGGGGGTGAGGGGAAATGGCTCGTGCATGCTACATCTGTGATCTCACCGGATCTTTTGTACCGGAGCCCCCATACAATGGCTGAACATTCCATCGATGTCCACCTTGCCAGTGTGCGACTCCTCCGCAGTTACTGAGGGACGCTCTGGTTAAGTTGATATGCTGGAGGGCTGCACCTGGAACTTTACGCTTCCCTATTGCACTGGACTTTCCCATTGCATTTACCGAAAGCTGTGCTCTTTCGGAAAAAAAAGGAACAAGGAAAAAAACACGAAAATAACTTTTCTTTGGATGTGCCTCCATTATGACTGCAGCGACCCTGCCAATTCCATTTCTGGTACAGGGTCGAGATTGTTTCAGAACACGTGCTTATGGTGAGGAGATTCGTGTTATTGACACAAACAGGTGGACTGGCAGTGGGTCAGGGTGATCCAGCCCTTTCCCTCATAAACAGTTTATGTACTTGTGTAATCTGCGTTTCGCAAGAGCATCAGGCGAGGACCTTGTTTATTTGCAATGTTTGACATCTGCTCATTTTTGGAGCTTTATGGCACTGACGGCAAATTTAGTACATTTTATGACAAATGGATTGTCAACAAGTGGGTGGAGCGGTGGCCTAGAGGTTAAGTTGCATTAACTTGGACTGCATTTGCAAAGGCAAATATTTTCCCAGTGGAAAAGTGCATTGCTGTGTAAGAGAGCAAGGAGCAATGCGTTCCCCTTTTCCCTGCCGGTGCTTTCATAGTCTAATGAATAATCTAGTGTATTGAAAAGTAAAATGTGCTCATTAAAAGAAATGAAAACAACTCGTGTTCTATTATGAAGAAAGTGAAGACAGATTTGATACCTGGTGAAGCTTGGCTAGAAACCTTCAAGATGCTTGGATCAGGGGCCCACCGGCAACACAAACGGATTCTCAAACTTCCAATTCCTACTGCATAAACCTTTCTTCAGACTCACAAATATGTACACACACGCACAGATTAGTAAACCTACGCGTGGCATCCCCTGATCCAGGGAGGCTGCTACCAGCCAGCCGCTCAATCACGTGATGCAGCACTAAATTCTATGGGAACAATTCATGAATTCATCTTTTGTAACGCCCCGCGCCAGTCTGTAAGCGCAGGACAAGGATTCGTACCTGGGTTGCTCGGTGTTGTTTTGCTCCGAAAACAAAGTCATTGCCTCCGAGCTATCCACCCAATCACCCTTGACAACGGAACAGCAATTCCCCAGGAGACATCCTTCCGCTCATACTCTACTACAACGAAGGCTGCTCGTACACCGACTGACAAGGGCTGACCTTCGATTTCTCCCCTCTGCTTTGATATTAGAATGCGCCGTTTAGGGGCTTAGTGCAACTCGGACAATCATGCTCAACAGTCGTTCGACAGGATCGCATGGGGATCTAGCTGCTGTTTAGCTGCGTGGAGTGAAATGGAAAAGGCCTCAAATGTGCCTGCAATACATGTATTTACTGCATGTGGTACGCTTAGGAATCGCGCATGCAGTAAACGCCACTTGGTTCTGAGGTGAAACTGCCTGATTAGGAGGTCAAATACTTCATAAAAAGGGACTCGGACACCTTTTGCCCTTAGCACTTGCCTGCACATAATGGCAAAAATGAGGCGATGCTTTGAGAATGTGAAAAAGTGGGCACCTCTAGTACCAACTCCCCCCCTTTCCCATGGAATGCGGGGAACGGTAAAACAATGACCCTTTGTTGCATTTCAAAATGTTTTGAAGTAGCGAAATGATCCTCTACTGCACACCATTAATTTCCACCCCCAAAAACTGCTGAAAAGAGACATACCGCAAACACTGACTTCTGCACTGATAATAGCTGCCTTGAAAGAAAGACACTTGTGAGTCACACATTCGAATGATGTACACTTTCCAAACCTCACATTTAACAGAATCGGTAAATCCCCAATTACCCTACTACGAATGCAGTAAATAGTACTTTGCAACAAGAAGAGGTAAAGCATTACACATTTTTGATTTTAACAAATGATTATGAACAAAAATGTGACCATCGTGATGAATGGTATATGTTCTGTTAAAAGGAAAGATGGTTCGCTATTTGTAATGTAAAAGAAGCATTCAGTGTGGTATTTCAGTTTCAAACATATAGTTATTCAAACACTGGGCCTCATTACGGGTCCAGCTGTAACTGTGCCAGTGCTACTGGCGGGTTGCCACCGGACCCGTAAAAAATGCATGTTGCCTGACTTCCTGGTGCCACCAGGGGATTCCAAGTCCGGAGGCCGGGAAGTCAGGCACCGGCAATTTTGTTAATCCCCATTCCCATAGAGTCCAACAGGGTCAAACCTGTCGGGCACAGCGGCTTCGGCAGGTAAAACCGTAGTTTGCCGGTCCGGAAACAACCGTTTTAGGGTTAAAACATGCTCTTTCGGCAGACCGAATCACTGAGTGGGTACAAGGTCAGTAAAATGTTCAACACGCTCTGAATTTGTCCACTGTGGTGCGGGCAGGGTTAACTTAATGGTCTGCAAAGAGCCCGAGCACTTGGGTGGTGGCTGGACTCTGTGGCAGTATGGCTCCAGTGTACAAACATTTCTTTGGCTTTCATTTTGGAAACGGCATTTGAAATTCTATAAGAAATACATAGATACCATTTTTGGTATATGGTCCAGGATACTAGAAGGGTTGATTGTATTGTTTGATTACATGAACAGTGTTCAAGGACACATCAGATTTACTATGAACTCTGGTTATCATTCTGCTAAAATGGATTTCTGAACTTTGACCTTGTGGGCAGAGGTTCAGAAGGCCAGCCTAGTTTCTTGGAACAGGGTAACCTTCAGGTCAAGCCAGACCAATCAAGGTAGCATTGGCGAAGGTCAAGACTACGTCTCAGGAGAGGTGATAGTGATCGAAAGCCCACAATGAGCATACACAGCAAACAACACCACAAATGATGCTCAGTCAGGTGTATATATCAGTAATACATATACACTTATTAAAGGCCTTTTAACTCGAACACAAAGTAAATCTAAGCAATATTAACAAAACTAACAGAACACTAACTACAAAACATACATACAGTAACTATTTGCCTAAAGGAATATTACACAAGTAGAACTCCACAACCTGCAACAGGAAGGGGTCATACAGTGTGGATATACTTTAGACAGTCCTTCAACAATTCAACCCTAACTAATAGGCAGTCCAGTCCCTACAAAGTATGGAGCCTTCTGCTCAAAAGTACATTCCGCGCCAGGGCACGCGATCGTGCAGTTAAGTTTAAAATGGGTCTTCTTCAAGGGGCTGTAGTGAGCCAGGAAGGTGGGGGACGTGATGAAGAATAGAGTTCCACTATTCAACGAGGGTCTCCACAAGAGGGCAGAGCGATTAGCAAGACCGGAAACCGGTTGGTAGCACAGGCAACCTTAACAAAGGAGAATGGCCCTCAGGGGACACTTGTGCGTAAATGTCTATGGATGCACCAGGGGCCACTGCTAAGGGTTGCAAGCACTTCCCGACCCTCGATGCACTTTGGACCAAACTTTACCAGTCAAGTCCAGTTCGATTGCAGGTTCGAATCCCGCAGTTGCGTGTCTTTGCAGCTTTCAGGGGCTGCATTCCATGACCTCAGTCCATGGCGGGACAGTGGCGATTTCTCAGCTTCAGGTGAAGGGATCGGGCTAGTTCCACTGCAGCTCGTCTTAGGGCACAGGGGGAACACAGCAGCAAGGCGCCCACAAAGATCGTCAGTACAGCAGGGCGACACAGGAACCATGTATGTTCAGGTTCAGGTGGGCTCTCCTAATTCCAGACCTAGAAATGCTAGGTGTATGAAACTCGGCAGGAGAGGGCCTTATAACACGATCTTACGGTCCTTAAAGGCTCAGGTTGAAAATCAAGACAGCGGCGGCGGTTCCAGGGCAAAGGTCTCATACAAGCTGGTCAGCTCACTTGGGGGTCCAGGAACACTTCCGAAAAGGCTGGCATACAGGTTAAGCAGGAGGTGCCGACAGGGTCGGACTGGAACAAGGAATAGGCCCGGTCACCGAAAAAAAAGTGGCCCACCCCTCGTCTCAAAAAAGTGGCCCACCCCTCGCCTCACGACCCTTGAGCTCTGATGACACCACTGGTCATTTGACCCCACCCCAAAGTGACATCCCGGGAAGCGATGAAACACAACCTTTCACCCCTTGACAAAACAGGAAGTGGCATCAAATAGCATTGTTCTTAAGTACACTAAATTACTGTGAATCCAAGCAGACGTCCAAGGCCAAATGATATGTTATTGTATAGCACTTATGCCTAAGCTCTTTTTTATAGAACAAATATGCATACAATATCACCCAACCTGTGTTGGTACTCATTTATCGACCTAAAAAAGGATGAAAGACTTTTTGAAAAGAAAAAATTTGAACTTTTTTTTTCTTTCTTCTAAAACCGGCCCAGGCATGGCCAGATACCGGCCCCACCCCCCAGGGGCGATTTCAGCCCGCCCACGGGTCGAAAGGCAGAGGGGCCAATCCGACCCTGGGTGCCGAGAGTAGTTAGTCCCACTACTCCAACGGGTCGAAGCGCCCTTGCAGGCCTTCTACAATCGATGAGAAACGGGCTTCAACAGGACAAAAGCGTGGTCAGGATGCCAAACCTTCCATCGGGTCACCAGCGATTCCACAGATCTGCTTCTTCGGTTCAGGATACTTGGCTCCTTTACGAAGTTTGGTCCCAGTAATCCCAGCACACCAGACATCTTGGCACCCAGGATGTATATTGAAACTAGACAGCTCCAGCCCACATCCTGGGCGCATACACACAAGGCATGCAGAAGCATGTGAAAGCTTCCGTTTGAGCGTGGGTCTGCATGACCAAATAAGGCAAGGCCATTTTAGGCACTGGCCAATGTCCTAGGCCAAATGCGGTAAAAATCCTTTGAGGGTGTCTAGGGTCTTAAAAATGAAAAAGGGACCCCAGCGCACTGTACTGGAAGGTACATTGTGCACTGAAACAAAGTCTCCCAGTACTGACAGTCGGAAGGGCATGTCAGTTTCCCCATAACAAAATTAGTAAAAGCCCAGCTGAGTGCAGCAGAAGGCTGGGCTCCACTGGCAAAAATCAGGCTAGGATTGTCAGACAAAAGCAGAAAGTTGGGTGGTTCACAACTGGGGGGAAAATTACCCATAAATGGAAATCTTTCCCAACACATTCCATGCACTTTTAAGATATGATAGTGCATGTTACGGAGAATAAACTGGATTGCTACACTTTTTTTAAGCTCATCGATCAGAACAATGTGTTACATGTTCATTGATCATAGCTTTCCTCAGCTCGTTACAATTACTGGTCTTTCAATAAAAGCAGTTGTTACGAGTTAAAAGAATTGTTTCCAATACTGTTAAATTGGAAAAACAGAACTTAATGCTACTTGATACATTTCTGGAGCGTTCGCATGACGATCAAATACTGGAGTTAGCCCTCACTAAAAATAATATCCTTGATAAAACGGTATTACCCAAATTGGTAGTTTTAAATTGACCGAATGGTATGACTGGCCGAATTCGGCCAGTACCATTTGGTCGTTATGAAATAACCAATTTGGGTAATCACTACCAAACATGGGGAGCCGGGGTTGCGGGGATGTCCCCCGCTCCCCACGTTTGGTAGGCATTGCCTTTGGGGGTAGCGAAGGTGTCTCCCGCTTCCAGAGGTCTGGAGGCGGGGGACCAAAAAAAAGAAAAAAAAAAGAAAAGCGGATCCTGCGGCGTCAGATCCAACCTGCGTAGGAGGGACGGATCTGACACTACAGTGTAAAAACATGCACAGATGGCAAAAAGGTAAGTAGGGGGTATTTGGGGAGCTGTGTGGGGGTTTTTATGTAGCCCCGTTTTGGCAACGGCAAAATTTGCTTTGCGGCCGAACTGACCACTGTAAATTCGGCCGCGAACAATTGTGCCACGGCCAAAACATATACATTCGATAAGACAACATCATTGAAATCTAAAACTGCTCCCTGTGACAACCTATTCACATCAAAGTTTCAAAATTAATAACGTTATTCACAGAAACTGGCAAACTTACATTTGATGATATAGCACAACTATTTTCAGATGCAATGTAAGTAGTATTGTAAGGCATCCTTCTGCCACTATTAGTGGCCTCCCTGCGCTTGGCTCTGTAAGAAAAAGGGGGTCATTAGTTGGCCAGTGGGAGCGGCAGATACGACACCTGTGGCATTGATGGGTGCAATTCGAGGTATCTTGTTCCTGTGTGCCAATCTGCTGGGCAGGGAAATTTGGGATTATGTTATACATAGGAAAGAGCCCAAGATCCGACAGACTACAGTGCGTTTATTGTTGTGGCAACCCAAGGAAGGCGTGGGTAACCCTGGAATTAAGGATGGAGACCGATCCAGCTGGCTGATGAGGGATATGCAAGAAACGACATCAAGACCCCGCCCAATCACCATTTTGGAATCTGGGCCCGTTATGGACCGCAGAGGATGGTCATGGAACTTTCAGTGGGGTAACAACAGACTTTTCTGGACATTTTGAGCGGCTAGCAGTGCAGCAGGGCACATAGGTTTCCACCACTGTGAATTCTGGAATTGAATGAATCGGGCAGAAAGAGGACTCTCGCTGAGGTGCTGAGGTGGGTGTGGCATTGCGGTCGTAGTGGAACTAGAACAGTGCGCCCACCAAGGATTTCATTGGAAGTAGCGCCCAAGAGCCGCAAAGGAAAGACACAAGGTGTGGCTCCTTAGAAGTGAAAGGATTTGGCGAGCTCTGAGGAATAAAAGTGAAGGGGCGAGGGACTTGAACCTGTGGTATCCTACAAAAACAGCAAATCACAGGATTAAGGTGAGCCTTCTGGTAGGACAGCGGAAACGGTAGCAGGGATACGAAGGCAGTGCATACATCTTTTCACGATGTCAATGAACAGGTTGAAGGACACTAAAGAGGGTGCACCTACCCCAAGTGTTGCGAAAAAGCATCAAGATGGTTCACTGCAAAAACCTTGGACTAAGGAAGGGGAAGTGGAACTAGCTGAAGAACAGACCACCCAGGTCCAGGCCGGTATATGGTACAAATGATAACAAGTGTTTCAACAATGTTTTAAGGACTTCAGTGATCAAATGACAGAAACCATACAGTCCCAGCTGAGTTTAATTAGAGCTGAACTGGCTCAATTTCTCTAAGAGGTGAAAGGTGAAATAACAGAATTAGGGAAAAGATTGGACTCTGCAGAAAATGTCATACAGGAACTGGTTGAAGATACCCTCAAGATGGATACCCTGGCTGAACAACTTGCAACAGCCACGCATAATTTGAAGATTTAGACTTGAAGATGTTGAAAATCGATCGAGGAGATCTAACATTAGAATTAAAGGGCTTCCAGAGAGCGTGGCTAATTGCGATCTAAAGGACCCGATACAACATGTTTCTGCTGACCAGCTCAAGCTAGAGGCGGGGGAAGAGGTGGCCTTCGATCACATTCATCAAATAGGTCCAAGAGGAGGGGAATCAGGTGCCAGACCTCAGGATGTTGTTACAGCTATTCAACGGTATGGACAAAAAAAGGCCCTGATGCAGGTGGCTAGAAAGGCTAGCCCTGTTAAAGTGAATTGTGTGGAAATTCTGCTGTATCAAGATCTTGCACAGGCTATGCTGGTAAAAAGGAGATTGATGGGTCCAGTGGTCAAAGCCCTACTGCAGGCTCAAGTAAAATATAAATGGACATTCCCCTTTGGATTGTGGTTCGCGTGGGAGGGATGGCAACATTGTGTCACTACCTACGAGGAAGATCTTAGGATTTTGACATTGGAGAAGGGGAGTGAGCGACAAGGTCCGCCGAAAGAGACATTAAAGAAATACGGGGAATGGAGAAGAGTTTGAGGACCACAGTCGAGAAAGAAGCCTTCATTTGGACCGGAAGGACTATCAACATCATCACCTAAGTAGGAACATTAATAGGTACATGGTTCCTTGGGCTCTGACAGGGGAAATATTGGTGGGCTGCAGGTTGGACAAAGAGGAGTACATGCCCCTGCGGTAGTGGATCATTGTTTTAGGGGCGCCGTGGTTGGTGTGAGATGATTCTGGCACTTAGAATGGGGGAAGGGAGGGTTTGTATGGTTCCTAGAAGACCCACACAAGTTATTACCGGGCGGTTTATGCAATTCAACCCCCATGGTTTGTTGCAGGGGAGGGAAAGAGTTGGGTTGAGTCCGACCGGTAGGGGCTGGGCAGTGTGGCAGGGGGAGTAGGGGCTAGTTTGGTGGGCAGGGGAGACAGCTACCAGGTGGGAACATTTTGTGTCAAATTTGACATGAGGCTTTAAAGGGGGGGTTTCATCTGTTTCTCTTTGAATGTTAGAGGTGTGAATTCACTGGTGAAAAGAAGTAAAGTAGAGGAATGGTTAAGGCAGGGTAAACCGGATATGGTGGCTTTTCAGGAGGCTCATATAGCTATGAAAGATAGCCACAAATGAAGTATTAAGGGCTATCCCCATAAATTACAATCCAACAACAAAGGGAAGACAAGAGAAGTCCTCCTAGCGTTCAAGGGAATGAAGGGACTCCCGATAGTTGCAAATGAAGTTGACAAGGAGGGTAGATATATTTTCCCTCGTATTCAGTTGGGGACTGAGATTTACAATAGTCACACTATACGCCCCTTATGTGAGACAGGATGGATTCCTCCAGGCGGTATTGAGTAAATTAGAAAACTTTGCAATAGGCCAAATTAAAATAGGAGATTTTAATTTAGCATGGGATCTGAAGGTAGATAGAAGTATAACAGAAGATGTCTCTCATAAGGGCTCATTGCAAAAACTCAAGTATGACCCGACTAGCTATGGTTGACTCTTGGAAAGAAATTAGTTGATATATGTTTTATTCCCACGTCCACTAGTGTTTTCCTTGATAGATCATATATGGGTATCAACCACTTTGTTGGGGCGAGTATGTAAAATTAAATTGGGAACAATTAATTTGTCAGATCACACTCCATTATCAATAGAAATCCAAGTGGATTTTCCCTGGTCATGCCTTTTTGTCCTGCAAATCCCCAAATCATTTGTTGTGCGACCTGGTTATTAGCGCCTAGGGACGGGGTAAAATTGGGGAGTTTTTCGCAACCAATAAGACGCCAGGAATGCAGGAACAGACTGTGTGGGATGCCTTTAAGGCGATGATGAGGGGCAAACTAACTGCAATAAAGGTTCAGCGAGAAAGACAACTTATGTTAATGCAAAGGGACTTAGAAGTGCAATTAAAGGGGGTAATGAGCAGAATGGAATGAAATAGGGGTGTGACCTTATGGAGGGAATATAGACAAATTAGGGGACAATTGGATTTGTTACAAACTAAACAGGGGAAGTCTTTATTATTTCTGAAGCAGCGATATTATATAGAGACAATAAGGCAGATTGTATGCTGACGCGGCAAGTGAGAAAGAAGGAGGCGGCAAGGGCCATCCTCCATATTAAAATAGGATCAGATACTTATAGCACCGTAACGGAAGATATAATACAAAGATTTACGGACTATTACACTAAGTTATATGCTTTAGATATACCCGATCAACTAGCGCAAGAAACATACTTGAGGCAATGCCATTTGAATAGTCTTGATCCTGGGCAAAGGGAGGAACTGCAAGGGGAGATTACGATGGAGGAAGTACGTAACACAATTAGGGCTCTTCCTATAAATAAGGCTCCTGGGCCGGATGGTTTCCTGGCACTATTCTACAGAAATTATGTAGATTCACTAGCTCCGAAATTAACTTCCCTTTTTAATTCTTTTATTAAGAGAGGACATCTTACACCATCTATAGAAGAGGCTAAGGTGGTGTTATTTCCTAAGCCTTACAAAGACAAAAACAGAGCGTGGGTCATACCGACCCATTGCGCTCATAAATATTGAATCAACATATTTACGAAAATAATAGCACTACGAATATAAAATTTAACACCGGACCTTATTCACCCTGATCAGTCGAGTTTTGTCAAGGGAAGACAAACGTTGATAATATACAAAGGCTGAGTCATTTGCTTAAGAAAGTAAATAAATCTGGTTTGGCAGCAGGGATATTAGATCTAGATGCAGAAAAAGTGTTTCATCGGGTGGAGTGGCACTTTCTGTTCCATTCTATGGAGGCTATGGGATTTGGCCCTAGATTTGTGCGCTTGGTTCGGGCTAATTATCAGACTTCAGTACTTTGATTGACTATAAATGGGTATATCTCACAAGGAATTAAAGTATCTTGTGGCATGAAACAAGGATGCCCTTTGTCCCCACTCCTGTATGCGATACATTTGGAACTGCATTTAACAAAGATCCGCAATGAGAAGAACATTAAGGGGATACTGTTCCGAGGTATGGAACATAAGGTCATGGCATTTGCCGATTATTTACTTGTCACAGCAACAGACTTGGTTGACTCACTACCGGAACCAACTACAGAACTTAATACATTTGGAGAAGTAGCAGGATTGAAGATCAATAGTCACAAATTATAAATCACGGTTATACAAGGGGGAGCTCCCTCCACGGAAGGGCCTGTAGATTTGGGTCATTATCAGGAGACATTTAAAGGGTTGAAACATCTGGGAGTGAAAATAACAGACTCCATGGCTAATTACCCCATGTTATGTTATTGGATTGAATCAAAAAGTGGTTGGAGGAGCATAATCCATTAATAATCTCATGGATAGATAGGAACAAAGGAATTAAAATGGTTGTCCTCCTGAGGGTATTATATTATTTCTAAGCCTTGGCAATAACTGTACATTCGGCATTTAAAAAAAAAAACTGAATAGGGTTGTGAGGAATGTCATATGGAATTGGAAAAGACCAAGGGTAGCTTAGAAGGTATTGACGGCACCCATCGCAAGAGGAGGAATGGGGTCCTGAATTTCAAAATCTATTATCAAGCGGCTCAACTGTGGATAATACGTGAGTGGTTTGGGGGAATAAAGGGAAAATATGGTTATGGATGGATCAAGCAGTGGCTGGTAGGTCCTTAGGAGAAGTTCTCTGGTGTCCAAAGGTTGACCGGCCCCTTACTATGTACATGAGCAAAATAACGGCATTGATGGGTGGTATATGAGATGAGGTTGTACGGTGGGGGGTGTATAACAACGTTCCCCTCTACATTTCCTCCACTATTTCATAACCCGCAGTTGGTAATTTGGTTAGAGCAGGGTGAGGTTATATGCTGGGAAGAGGTGGGATGCCGGAAGATGGGTGATATGGTGGAGGGCCAAGAGATTAAGACATTTCAACAATGTAAACAGGCATTTGACTTGTCTGAAATGGAAAGGTTTAGACATTCACAAATGAGACATTGGCTATTGACAGGGAGAAATAAACAAGCGGCAGTAAGGAACTTTACCTACTTTGAAAAATATTTAATTACAAACTCGGGGGAACTGCATATTGTCGGAGCACTCTATAAGCTACTTACAGATTCTTTGACTGTACACTGGCATTGGGAGTATAGGAAACAATGGGAAAAAGTCTTAACTGATCCTATGTCGGACGAGCAATGGCAAGAAGTATGGCGGAGGATACCGAGAAGTGCGCGTTCAAATTATGGTACAGTGTCACCTGACGCCCCAGAAGCTACAGTAATTCTACACTAAAATGTCCGGGAAATGTTAGAGGGGTTGTAAGGAAAGTGGGACATGGAGGCACATATGGTGATTCATGCCCGTCCTAAAACCATTCTGGAAATGTATTTAAGTGGCAATGAAAGAAATATCTGGTTCTAGTATACGCAGAGAGTTCGGGTAGACAATGTTGGGATTGGGTGATGTTTTGGAGGTTTTAATATTGAAGTCTCAGAGAAAGGTGTATATGATATTGAGTGTGTCAGCATTAGCTTTGGTAGCTCAGAGATGGAAGCAATCACTGATACCCACCGAACAGGAATGTCTTGCCAAGATTTGGCATTACTTCTCTTTGGAATGGGTAACCTATGTGAATGAAGGAGAACAGGAAAACTTTAAGGAAGATTGGCACATAATGTTGGACTTCCTTAAGAAAGATATTTGTGTGAACTGGCATCCACACAGAACATGATTACTAGACTTATTCTAAAGATGATACCCAGAATACCAAGAATTGATCTAAGGACTAAGCAAGAAGAATGGCAGCTGTCCCGGGGGAGGAGGGAAGGAAAGGAGTGAGTTGCAGGTTGGGGAGGGAGATTTGTGATGCTATAACCATACATGCTAATACATTTTTTTTTAAAGGAGAGATTAGACACGGTTCGTTTAGTGTTGATGTTCTATTGGCTAGGTCTGTGGCGGCCTTCTGTGGAGGGGGTATGTGTGTGTGTGTGGGTAGTGTAAGGTGGTAAGAGATCTTAAAGGGGAGTCGGTTAGTCATGGAAAGGGGGAGTACTTGGCAACCAGTGTTCAACAAAACAAGCTTCTGGCGAAGGTGGCAGACTGGAAACTACACATCATTACAATAAGCTAGATGCTCAGGGTTATGGTAGGTAAAAACCTTTGGTTCAGAGAAAAGGCTACTTAAAGTATGGGGGCCGCAATCACCCATTTCGTCTTCCTTGGCATTCTAGTTAGCACGCTGAGAAACCTCACTCTAGCATGGTCAGGTGCTGTACTTAGATGGCCTACTGGGAATTCTACCTGATAAATGCAGGGCCTCCTTGGGAAGGGCAAGAAAGTGTTTGTCAGATGTTTGCCAGGTAGAATCCCTGCTCGTTTGGGTCTGGGCAGTGGCCAGAAACCATGCTCATTTCTCCTACGGGGCACTGTATGTAAGAAACCGGAGGCGTTTCTCCCATGCTGTTCCTGTGGATCCCTGACTCAGGAGGTCAGGGGAGGGCCATCACTCTTTGACCCCAACCCTCAGGGTGGATAAGTGAGGGAAGATCACCTGGGAAGGGACCCTGGGAGACTGTGGGAGGAACGCCCTTGGGCGAGACACGGTATTCCCCCCGTTCCAGTACATCCCTACCCAACATCCCTCCAATCGTTATAGGGTATTATCCCCCAAAACCCATTTGACTGCAACAATACCTGTACCCCCTTCATCCTGACAAGAACTACAACTCCCACAATTCCTACATCCATTGTGCAGAACCGAAGGCCAAAAATGGGAGGAGCATCTCTGGTGATATGCAATGATTCTATCCCATTGAGAAGACTAGGCAGGGTCAGGTTCCCATCACCAACACGCCACTCCGTTTTTAGAAATTATGTACAGTGCCATTCTATGTCCCCACCCCCCTTTCCTAACAATAACAAGAAGAAGAGGCAACCTAGAGGGATGAAGAGTGCGCAGAAGAAACACACTAAGGCACAGAGGACAGACTCTCCCCGTCTGACAACCCAGACTGTCCTGTTAATGGGGACAGGCAAGGTCAGGCAGGCCCAACCATGACCACACACCTGCAGCACATTAACATCTCACAGCCGTAGTGGCAGACGCGGCACCAGCCCCCTCCCTCCCGGATGATGGCAAGTCCTGGGAGGGTGGCTGGGCCTTGCGTCGCCACCCAGTGAAGGCATCCGCACCGCTTGGCTCCACAGCGCCGTCTCCGCCCTCTTCTTCACTTGACGCTGTGTAGAGGGAGACATAGAACACAAGCATCAGGGTACAGTACAATATTCCCCTAGACAGGAAGCAAGAACACATGAGGGGCAGTGTCTAACGTTACTTCCATCCTGTCCCTCCACAACACATGGGTGAATGCACGCAACACACATGCATAAACAGGCATGGCACCTGCAATCAACATCAGCATCCATGTACAAGGGCCTCTATTAATCAAAATGTTGCCTTCAAACTCACATGCATCATGGCTCACACTGATCCCATGCACACACATCACCGGAGGGTCATGCATCATGCCTTGTATACCACAGACACAGTGGATAGACACAGTGCATACAACGGTGACCGCACTGCATGAGTGCACACATCACGGACATGTGCCATGAATCCATGGCGTATCAAAGTCACAGACACACTTCTCAGACACACACACACGTGCACCATACATGTACATGACAGCAGCACCAATCCCTCACACCCCCAACATGTGCAAGAACAGACACTGGCATGCTTTCATGTGTGCATTTGCCATACAGCTCTCCATGTAGCATCGGAACTCATGCACCAACCATGTGGTTCGCACATTACTGGTCTCACATTCATGACCATGATGTCCCTGCACACACACATCCATACATGGCCCATGTCAGACATACAGGCAAGTATCAGACTACCAGCACACTGCAACATGCCCTGTCTCACGCACCAATGCTTGGCCACTTACCGCTCAACTCCAGACGGGTCTTCCTCCGAAGGATCTGGGCGTGGAGCGCTGGGCATACGTGTTCCAGGACCCTCATCTGGATGTCACTCATGCTGACCCGGCCCTCCTCCACGAGGCGCCAGGCCTTGTGGAGGGTCCTGGACCTGAAGTCCTCCCAGCGCTTCTTGACATGCTTGATGTCGCGGGTTGCCACCCCCTCCGTGTTGATGGCAACCACTACGTTGTCCCAGATCCTCTACTGTCCTTCCTTGTTGGCGCGTGATGTTCCGAAGAGGGTAACATAATGCCCCAGGACATGCTCCAGCAGGACACCAACTTCCTTCACACTGAAGCTGGTAGCCCTCTGCCTCTCTGGCTGGGGGTCGCCAGTGGTCTCAGATGGTGTTTACCCCGACATGGCGACCCCCGAGGCAGGCGTGGGTGGGCAACTGGGTCCTGGGGCTGGGCTGTGGAGCGATGGTATCCCATTCGGGAGTCTTCTGTTCCAGCAGGGGTGGACACATCAACTGGAACCCTGGCTGACGTGCAGGCACCAAATAGCAGGGCACGTGGGCAGCAGGCAGGCAGGCAGCTGCAGGTAGGAGCGTGCTCGGGGCGCTGGGGGGCAGTAATTCGGCCTTCTGGGCAGGAGCGTGGTCTTCCGTGTGTTGTTGCGTGGCCAGCTTGATACGGAGTGATTTGGCACGTGAAATTCTTGCACGTCTGCGTGTAATTCGAGGAAAGGCCCTTAGCGCGTAAGTGCGTCTGTGACGTTATGCGCGCGGGCATTTCCCTCATGACGTGGGCATGATGGTTCAGCGCGCGTGAAAAAACTGCACGTCCACGTGTGAATGCGTGTAATCTGAGGAAAGGGCCTATGCGTAAGTGACGTGACGCACGCAGGCGTTTCCCTCGTGACGTGGGCCTAGTGGCTCGTGAAAAAACTGCACGTCTGCGTGTGAATGCGTGTAATCCAAAGAAAGGGCCTACGCGTATGTGACGTGATGCGCGCGGGCGTTTCTCTCAACACGGGTGCATGTTTATCGTACGCGTCCAAAACCTGCACGACCGAGTGTCAGCGCATATAATTGCGCATATAATTGGAGGAAAGGGCCTTAGCGCCTTCACGCGTAAGTGACGTTGTACGTGTGGGCCACTTTAAAAGGTACGTGTAGGACCCCATTTCCTTGTACGTGCTTTTCGAGGAGAGTGGGTGTATTCTGTACTTCTTGTCGGTTCACACGCGATTACTTCACAGCGTTTCAAGTTCGTACTCCCCGTTACCTCTGACAGCGTTAATTTTTTTTGTTGGGCCTGTTTCCTCAAACAGCATTCACTTCTTCTTTTGTCCCGTCTCCTCAGACAGCGTACAAATCTTCTTTTGGCAGGGGTGTTGCCAACGCGCACACGCGCATCTTTTTCACGTTCTTTTTCCAGGCAGACAGTGAGTCGCGCACGTCTTTACCAACTGTGCTTGCCCCGTGTGTTGCGTACCCCTTCAGAGGTCATTGTAGGCTGCGTGTAACATGCCTACACTTATTTTTGTGTTCCTGGGTGCCACAGCGTAGTGCCGGTGCATTTTTTCACACACGTGGTCTACAAGGGGATGCATGCACGTTATTTTTTGTTTTCGGGGTGCCTGTGCATTGTGTGACCCATCATCTTCCCCCAGGGGTCACAGACTGCCTTGCTAGAGCACTAGGGTACGATTTCCATCTAGTACCCTACCCCTTTCACCCCCAATTGCCCAGGACAATCGTTTACTGCTACTCCCATACGCACAACAACATCAGTGCCATGGTTGGGAGGCGACCAAGCAGTAAGGGAGGCAAAGGTTTCCGACCTCCAAAAGGTGGGCGTGATGAACGCAGTAGGGGACGTGGCCAGGATTTGCAGGGAGCCCCTAGACCCCCATGTGTGGAGGACCAATCAGAGACACCCATGCCCCCACACCCCCCATGGTTGTGGGAAACGTAGCTGACACCATCCCAGCTCAGCCCTTGTTGGACCAGCCCATTATGGCACCTGAACTGGCACAGGATGACTCCCAGGCTGACTTCCAGGTCAGCAAGTCTAAGCCACGTGTGGTGGTGCAAGTGGTGTCACCAGGCCACGTGGATCTGGGGCAGCGATGTCATCTGCTGCCCCAAGTAGGCAGGGTGGGGTGGCTGCACGGTAGCTGCAGCTCTATCCACCCCAGCTCTGAGTCTCACAGCCGGGACAGTGTCGGTCCAGGTCCATCAAACCAACGTTGCCCCTGCCAACATCACACTTCAGCCAATGCCTGCAGCAAGACCTATGGTCATTGTGCATTCGCACACTCCTAGTACCCAGTCCACCGGCACTTCTGCCCCTACTGACAGAGCGGCGTAAGCCACTCAGGCTCCGCTCCACCTTTGAAAAAGAGGAAGAAGGGTGCTCTAGCACTACAGGCTGAGACCCCAGACACGGCTACACACTCCGGCACGTCAAGGAAGCCTAGCTTTAATGACGCTGAACTTGTTGCACTTGTAGCCTATGTGTCGGCACATAGCCGCGAAATGGTGGTGACTGCAGGGTGCAAGACCACACCTGGTCAACGTAGGGCACACTGGCAGACCATCGCGGACCGCATAAGTGCCCTGGGATTTCTGAGGCGCACAGCTGATGATTGCTACAAGTGGTGGAATGACCTGAAATGCAGAGCAAAGAACAAGCTGGCCTCAAATCATGCCGCTACTCTTGTGACTGGCGGTGGGTCTCCACCAGAGGACAACGAACTCACTGAACATGAGTCTGTTGCTGGGACCTTTGTCACAGAGGAACAGATCCAGGGCGTGGGAGACTTACCTGATTACGACACATTGTCCGGTGAGTGCCCATGCATGTGTGTGCAATCCATGTGTATGTTGTTTGGGTGACGGATTCTGATTGAGTGCCAGGTGAGGGTGTGCACTCCTGAGTATTATGGGTCACCCATGTGCTTCCTCCAATACATTCACGTGCCTTTGATTTGGGTATGACAGTATCCCTTCTGCCCACAGTAGCCAATTAGCCCCACAGTACTGCTGTTGCCCTTGAACTATCATCTTGCAACAACATTGTTCTGATTTTTTCTGTGTTCATTCAGGCTGATTGTTTAGATCATCCCATTTTTCAAATGCTTTTTTCATCCCTAATGCCACATATGTGACATGCTTCAGGGCGAGAGAGTATTTAAGCCTGCTGACATTTTTTTTAGGGCCTGTTTGCATGTGGAACATGATAGTTGTTTCCTGTCATGTTGAAGTGACCAACCATTGATGTGTACATCTGCCTACAATCACTGTATTATTGTACACTGGATGTGTTGTAGTGTGTGGCACATGCATATTTTGCAACACTATTCTGCATTAATCTTCTCATCATGTCCATGTGACATGGATGTGTGACGGTACTCATTCACTGACATATCGCTGTAGTTGTCTAATTTACCATGGCTATGCTACATGACATCTGTGTGCTGGCATGTGTCATGTATGTGTATTGGACATGTCACTCACAGGCTGATGTGTGATGCCAGTGCTACACAACATGCTGCAAATGTGTTGCTTTTCCATCTTGGTGTCCTCATTGTCTGCCTTTTTGACTCCCCTTCAAACTCATTGACAGTGCATGCATGCCAGGGTTATAGTCATGTGGGACATGTGTAAACCATGTACAGGATCTCTGTCTTGTCAGGCCTATGTGTGTGCTATGGTGCTCATGCCTGTTTCCATTTCTTGTATTTCATGTTTTTGCAGGTGACGACGCACTTGATGCTGGTGAGGTTCAGGAGATGGTGCAGACCCAGGAGGACTCTCAGCCACGACCAAGCACCAGTGGGGGACGTGGTGTGGTGGCGGGTGAAAACACTTTGGTACTGCAGACCATACTGTCGAGGGGTGTCTTTGGGTGCAGCTCCCTAGACCTCTATTCAGGTGCTGAGTCGGATGATGAGACTTATGTGCTGTTGCAGGTCAGTGCTTCTGGCAGGGATTCTGTTCTTTACAACCCACATAACAGCAGGGGTAGAACCCTCCATGGGGATGTCAGTGTTGGTAGGTCTGCCTTTGGCGGTTACGAATGCAGGGTCACACTCCACAGCATCTGATCCTGTTCCTGGGCCAGCAGATCAGAGGGGGAATGCAGTCCTGCAGCCTCAGGCAGTGCCAGCACAGCAAGGTGCAGATCGCCTTGCCCCAAACAGGTGTGGTGCCCGCCGACGCGGTGGCCGTGTGCCACCAGGCAATACTGTATGGGAAAACTCCATGTACGGTATGGCAAACCAACAGGCAGAATCAGTAGAAATGATGGCTCAGGCAATGGAGAGGGTGGCCACTTCCATTATCCCCCCTGAAAGGCAGATGGAGCAACAACAGCAGGCAACAGATTTCATTTGCCAATCACACAGGGAAGACATGTTGGCGTCCAACAGGGACCGACGGGCGGCACTGGAGACTCTGCGCAAATCCATATCAATAGAGTCACAGGGCCACATGGAAGCCCTGAGGGTAGAACTCCATAACCTCAGGCAGAATCTGCTTGAACTTGAGGCTTCCTGAAATGTTAGGGCAGAACAGCAGCTGGAGCAGCTCACACGATCGCTCTCAGCCGAGCTGCAGACACACATGAGGAGATCCGGGCATCACGCAAGGCCATGCGTGCAGAAGTGCAGGCAACCCGTGAGGTGCTGCATGGGGATCTCCACACTTTAATCCTCCAGAATCAGACCCTCCAGACCCGCATGCTTGCTGCCATGGAGGATCATACCAGGGCTTTGCATGGGCTGCCTCCCATAGTGCCACCACCTCCTGATGCAGCAGCAGAGGGCGAAGAGAGTGACAGCAGTTCTCCCACAATGGCATAGCCGTGCAGGCCATGAGCCCATGGAGGCATTTTGTTTTCGCAACATCCACGCAGGTGGGTGTTGGTGTGCACCCTGTCCTCGAACCTCTTGGGTGGCCTCCCCCCTGGCCCCCACATGGCCATTTTAGATATTTTGTAATTTTTTTTTTTACAGTGTGTTGCCTTGTGTGCCTCCCGTGGGCATCCACTGTATTCCGGCTGGGCACATGCAGGCTTGTCCTGAGTTTGGGTTAGATGCTTGGGTTCGTGACACACACACACCCCTCCTGATTCCCGTTTCCATGGGCTTGGAAAGGGTGTGACCAAGTGACAGTGACTTACACAGTGACATTGGGCTCCCATGAGCTGTGTGGGCAGTCTGTAGTCAATACTGTGTGGACATCCCTAGTGGGTATTGTTGTTGTATTGTACACTGCATGGTGTATTGATATGTGCTTGTGCATCCATGTCTTCCTCCTAATTTGCAGGTTCCTTCCTCATGTCTTCACAAGGCCGTCTCCTTTGCAGATGGAGTTCATGTTGTATGCAGTACACTGACACATTTGCGTGGCAGCAACACTCTACAGTTGGAAGGGGTCGATGTGTTGGCTTATTCCGGTTGTAAGACTACCACTACTTTGACTTAGTACTGTCATGTTTTGCAATGTTTCATGGTGTGTTGCTGTATTGTGTTGGTGGTAAGTATTTGTTCATGTGTGCTGTTTGTTATTGATTACTGGGAACATATTGTCTGTGGGCAGTTTCCATTTGGGACAGTTCACTTTGTGACACTTGTGTCAGGTCTTGTGCATTGCTTTGCTTGCTTTCACATTGCATGACATGCCATGGTGTGTTGGGTGGCGGAGCTGTGGAGGGGTTGGGTGACATGGCGCTGTTTTCATGTTGTATTTTCCAAGGGGGTAATCAATTTAGCAGCATAGATGTATGTCTTATAATGACACACCATTGGTGGTGTTTCCGTAGGTAGGGATGCACACAATGTAACACTTCCAGGTGACCAATCTCAGGCTGGTATAGTTGTGACAGTTGACTGTCCCTTATGTCATCATCATTGATTGTCAGCTGGTATGTGCCAGGGCTGTGTGCACTCCACAGGGGTGTGATTTTAGGTGAAGTAATTAGCCATCAGCTGGCTCTGGGCTGCCTCACCATGTGCCCTTTCCCCTCCCATGCTCAGCGGCCGTGCATGTGGTTGGGGATGTGGGGGAACCACCATGTCCACCGGCAGGCCCCGGCGTGTTGCAACATTGTGCAGAACACATGCTGCCACTATGATCCTGCACACTACTGGGGGAGCGTATAGCAACTGCCCACCAGAGCGGTCAAGGGGGCGAAAGCGTGACTTGAGCACTCCGAATGTGCGCTCCACTATGCCCCGGGTTGCAATATGGGCTGTGTTGTATCTTACCTCGGGTGGTGTGGTGGGGTTCCGAATTGGCGTCATCATGTGGGTGCTCAGAGGGTAGGCACTGTCCCCTGCGGAGGTATCATTAGTGGGGTCCTGACATTACTCAGTATCTGACATGCATGCATGTGCAGTGGCATTTATACTCACCAAGCAGCCATGTATCGCCATGCCGCCCAGCTTCTAGGTCCCGGTTTAGGGTTGACATTCTGTAAATGAAACTGTCATGGGTGGACCCTGGATAGTTGGCATATACTGAGGTGATGATTCCCTTGGCATCACATACTACCTGCACGTTGATGGAATGCCAGTGCTTGCGGTTTCTATAGATTTGCTTTGTTGCCCTGGGGGGGACGTAGAGCCACGTGGGTGTAATCAATGGCACCTAGCACTTTGGGGAATTGTGCCATCCCGAAGAAATCCTGGACGGCAGCCTGCCTTTCTGCAGGTGTTCTGGGCAGGTATGTGCCTGCGGACTGATGGGCGTGCAGTCATGATGGCCAACACCTGGTGTAGGCAGTGTGACTGCGTGGCCAGTGACACCCCCCCCACTATTGCACTTGTCTGCTGAAATGATCCAGTGGCCAAGAAGTGCAGTACATTAAGCACCTTTTCCAGTGGGCTCAGTGCTTGGGAGCACAGGGTGGGTGATGTGAGGTGATCCTCCCACTCACTCACCAGGTCGAGTATTATGCGAGGTGGAAAACTGTACCTTCCATACACCTGGTCATCAGGCATCCCAAAAACGCTGGTTCTGGGTGTAAAAATTCTGGGCCTGACTATCATCCTCCTCCTCCTCCTGCGGTATCCCACGATCACTGCTGCAAGGAACGGTATAGTCATCTTAGGTCTGAGCTTGTTTGTTGTTTGCACGTACTTTTATGCTGCACGGGTCCACGTACGCCTGCTTCCTGCGTCTTTTTTGGCGCACGCATTAGCCCCGTTCGATTCCATGAATACTTGTTGTAGGCGCGCGTGTTCCCCATTCCGAGTGTTACGCCCCGTGTTATGCCTACTTTTGTTGTGTGTGCTGCGCTATGTGCGCGTAGCGCACGCTGTTTGAAGACGTGTGCGCCAGCATGCACCACGCAGGATTTTGGCGCACATCTATGGATTTACACGCGCATTGACTTCCATGAATCGCTGTGCGCGGGTTTCGCTGTGATTTTTGCACTTGTGCTGCGATTCGCATGCTTTCGCACGCTTGCGCAAAAATTTTCAGCGCACATTAATTCCATGAATTGGCCTGTAGATCTCTTAGTCCAGCCAGCAAGTTAGGATATGCTTTATTCAATCTATTAATTTGAAAGAATGGAAGGGTGGTAACTGATGTTAAACATTTTACATTATAGGTTATATATAAGCTGCTGGACATTGTTCAATCATTTAGTTAATATTTAAACAGGAGAAAGGTAATGTATTACCCCACCTTGGGATGATTTAAAGACACATCGGGGCATTGGTGCACAATGAATTGTTAGCTCTCAGAGGTGAGAGCAAGGCAGGAGGCATTTGGGGTAATTTGTAGAGCGCATGGCGGTGTGAGATAGCTTTGCACTAGAATTTGCCTGTCTCAACAAAATGGCATGGGGAATGCCCAAGGGTAACATTAACAAGGTTATACCCCGTTATAACATGAATCACATTGGACATGGTGATGTAATGTGAACTGGGAAATGGGTAGTAAATACTCATGAGGTATTTTATTAGCTGAAGTAAAGATACTACAGTAGTATTATTGTTTTTCTTTCTTTTTAAATCAACGGTTGATAATGACACATCGTCCCCTGAATGCGAACCGTTTCCTGATCCCGCTTGTTATGCAGTATTTATATTGTTGACAACAAACACTGATCACTTTTTGAATAATATTGTTTACATGTGTTCTGTACTTGGATTGTGCTTGGTAAATTATGTTGATTTTCTATTTTGTGTATTTTATGTTGACTATTATTAATCATTGTAATGTTAAAAGATGATACATTGCCCTAAAGAAGACCTGTGTTCTGTAAGGTCGAAACACGTGTTGGCAGGAGCATATTAATCACCAATTGAAATTAAATTTGAACGCGAAGAATCTGTTGAAAACTCTCATTTGCGAAACATTGGAAAGAATAGTGATACCTATTGATAACATTGTATATTAAGGAGAGGATTGATCAATGGTCTATGCACAGTGGTTGAACCAATACCTTGTCTGTGTTATACATTAAAATGTAGCCAACATTACCCTGTCAGCTGCACACATGTAAACTGTCATGTTTGTCTTTGGAAAAAGGATGCGCAAGACCGATGTTACCCATTTAAACTTATTAGCAACTGACCTTGCCAAAGAGAACAGAATGGCAGTGATGTATATAATAAAAACTATTTACGGCTACATGTACCTGTCTCAAAAAAGCATTTGTTCCCACTTATTTTTACTTTACATTATCTACCATGGCAGTCCAGCATTTGTTTACAAAGGCATCTTCGGATTCGTACATGCCTAATCCCCTTTTATAATTGCAACCTATCAGCATCAGCATCATACAACTGTAAGCGCATGAGCAAGCATTTTCTCTTTTGATGACATCAAATTTATTTCAATATGGCAGATTTCCTACATCATTACATGGTCATTACATGGACTTTGTTTGACGTAAGAACAATTTAACACTGACTACTTTAAAATTTAAAAAGTTGTTTGATGTAATTGCGTTTCTGTTACAGTGTGTATGAGGCCTTTTCAAAATACACTTCTCGTGTTTAACAATTAGCAGTTATTTTGCTTTGAATTGTTGAGATCTTATGTATTTTCATATCAAAACAAGAGAATAACAGATAACTTGCAAAATGTGCTCATTTTGGGAAATCGCAAAGCATTGTTTTGACAAAATGATTTTTTAGCATTATGAAATTAACCCTCTGAGTGGTTTCTTCATCTGTGCTTTTTGTGGCTTGCAGTGAGTTTCACCCTAGCATGCAACCTGAAAGGTTCAATAATGTTCTATATATACGATTTACGTGTGCTTTAAAAGATAAAAGTATCAAAGCCAATAGATGTGAATACCAATGAATGCATAGTACACAGGAATGTTCTCAGCATATGGGCTGCCTTGGATTAGGAGCTGTGCAAATCACAGGTATACTTCTCAATTGTATGACAATATGCTAATGTTTAACATTATGAAATAAATTACATATGGATATTTCCTTAAAATGAACTACTTTTGATTGAGGAATGTGCCCAAATAGGATTTGGCACCTACTTATATTCAGATGGCCAGTTATAGCACTTGGAATACATGTGGCTGGATAGTTACATCGATATAATTGCATAACATCTCACACATTCAAATTGAATGCACAGAACACCGATTTACAAAAAATGAGTCATGTTGTGTCATATTGTAAAAAACGACATACATTTAATTATTACATATTTCCAGTTGAGATCACAACTCTGAAGTCTAAAAAATATTGATTTGACAGAAATATATACCACAATGTACCATTAGAATACCTAGAAAATTGATGTTTATTTTAACATGATCACACAAACCCAAACATTTGAGTTAAACTGAAACTTAGTAGGCCGACACTGTTTGTTTTCTCAATTTTGCATTTCTTTACTTTGATTTGTATACCATTGAAATCCTGTGAACTCACTTGGTTAGCTTCAATTGAGCTTGTTTAAAAAGTGGACAGGTTGTTATTTTACTATGGTTGTTTCATTCGGTTGGAAGGTAGGTCTGGGAACTACATCTCCGAGCTCTACCCACATATTTAGGGACTTGCCAGGGGTGCCAGTGCGTCTGAGCCGGTTTGTGTCCGTTTCTGACGGGGCTGATGCGCTGCGCGTTGGGTGATGCTAGTTCCTGCTGGTCCTAGGTAATCTTGTTTCGTATTGGCATCCTCTGACTGAACGTGAATCATGGGTTACAATCCGGAGCTCTTGTTATTCTTACCGGCTAGGTAAGCTGCATGTGAGGTTATTGTAAACAGAATGTAAACATCATAATCCGGTAACAACTAAACCTGTATCTTCCTCACCTGAAACTAATGATAATTTGATGTATTTAGAGCCGAAATCGGATGGAACATTGTCATCATCCATAGGCAATACACTAGGGAATGACATTTCAACACTCATCACTCCCAGTCCAGCTAGAGAGCAGACTAATGTATCGTCCATCACGTCTGCCGTATCTGACACTTGCCTCACTGCCGAAACAGCTAACCCATAGAGTCTTGAACTTGATAGGAATTTTGATATGAATATCTTTCATCTTAAACAAGCTATTTCTGAGCACTCAGAAGCTTCAAATAAGACCTGCCTACTGACTAAGACTCAGAACAACCAAGTAACCTGTGCCTCCCTTTTGAATACAAGGTCTGTGAACTCTCATGCCATAGGTGTCCACGATTACATTATTGAATATGCCATTCACTTACTATGTCTCACTGAAACCTGGCTTCTCACTGAAACCTGGCTTCAAGAGTCCAGCAGTCCAATAATTGATTTACCATTACTAGAAAACTACGAGCTATTTACAAAAAATCGGATGACTGGAAAGGGTTATTGCCAGAACTTCAACTTTCTGTAATCTCTGCAACCTGCTTTGGCTGTGAAATCCTTCACCTCAAACGTAAACCCAATCATACTAGCTGTATTGATATTCTCCTTGTTTACTGCCCCCCTGAAAACATGACAACTTTAATGAGGACCTTACCCAGTTATTACCAACTTTAAATAAACCAGGCAGTGCAACTTTAGTCCATGGAGACTTTAATCACTGATATGTCGCACTGTGAGGAAATTCATCTTGAGCAAAGCTTAAATAACATTGGGCTCACAGTATTAAACAAGGACCCCACACATATTAAGGGCAAACTACTTGACTGGGAGGTTAGCCGTAACCTGGATGTTAGGATTTCTGAAACCAGACTGTGTAAATGTAGGAACTTTAAAAAGATCACAACCACTAACCTTGCTAAGTGGGCCAATTTACTGCTTGGGGACACAATGGATAAGGACTGCCCTGACTCGCTAGTAACATTGTATTAATCACATACGACACAAACGCTTGATCAGCTGGCACCTATCAGACCAATTACTTTGAGACTGGAGGTGGGGGGTGGGTGGGTGGGTTTTGTAAACAGCTGGTTTTCCCTGGCGCTCGAAGAACTAAAAAGGAGAAAAAGACAAGCCGAACACACTTGGCTAAAAACAAACTCTGAGTCTAACAAATCTTTTTTTGTAACTTTATTTGTAAAAGGTTCAAGTACAGATCAGTAGACCGAGTACAAAGTGGTCTAAATAAAAATTATTACACAAACAGTAAATGATACAGTCAATCAAAGAGGCCATTCGTAAACAACCTACCCCCTAATGACTTGCTAGTCGGCGCCTCCCTGGGAGACGAGCTTAATGCCAGGTGATATATTGATGAACCTACTCTCTTAGCATTAACAGCCTTTACCAAGAACTTCAATAGTGGAAAAGTCCGCAGCTCCATGGCAAAGGACCTGACCAGGTCCCTAATGCCTCGCTGATCCTAAGAAATTGAAACGCCAGCCCAAATGCATCAACTAACATGGCCACAACTTGCTCCCAGGAAACAAACTGCCCCTTTCGATAGAAGTCAAACATATTATTCACCCCAAAATGAAACCACTCCCTCTTAATCCTGCCATCACATGTCTGGGCCGAACACTGACTGCCCGACCCCAAGTTCTAGGGTCTAAGGGAGAGATACCTGCATTCTTTGGCACAACCTCCACCCATGCGCAGACAGTGCACGCCACCGGGTCAAAGCGGCACCTATCATTAATCTGGCTGAAAAGCAGGGTGTTCTGCAAGGAATATGGGTAAGCCAACCTCCTCTGAATCTGACATGCAGGAACGGTCGAGAACCCATCATCCAGCATGATGCAAATTAAACCTACATTGCCAGGTAGTACATATTCCAAATCAAGGACACCAAGATCGCCTTGCTTCCATGTCCCAGTAAGCGCTTCCCATTTGATTCTGGGTGCCTTCGGGCTCCACATCAGCTTTTTTTTTTTTTAAACTTTCTTTATTGATTTTCAACAGATTGATAGACCACGAACATATCAGGTACTGCATATACATTACACGTCCATAACTTCCCCCATACCACCCTCCACCCCCACCCCACCCCCCAAGACTCCGATCAACTCCACTGTTCAATATCGAGCCAGTTCAGAGGTCAGGGCTGGCTGATCAACTGAGGGGTCATCCACCGCTCCAAGGTGGAGTAATGGCACGGTCAGCGACACCCAGCGATGTAATTCCTCACTGGAGTCCAGCCTCTGTTCGTGGATAGCGGTTTCCCACGCTCCGGTCTCGGCTGCCAACCACTTAGTGAGGTCGTTCCACCATTGTGCTTCAATCGGGCCTTTGGGGCTCTTCCAACACATGGCTATGCGTCTTTTAGCCGTGATATAAATTAAGTCTTTGAGTCTATTTAGGGGTTTGTTTTTGCGATCACGGCTGCACCTGCCCAGGATGCAGGCCACAGGGCTATGTACGTCCAGTTCAATGTCTGCTTTTGCCACCCTTCCCCGCACCTGCATCCAAAAGGAGCGTATCGCTGGGCAACCCCAGAACATGTGAGTCATTCCCGCCTTCGGCTCATTGCATTTAGGGCATAGCTGGATGGCTGCGCCCTTGAAAGACGATATAGTTTCCGGAGTTAGGTAAGCCCTGTTGGTAATGTATAGTTGGATAAGTTGCAGACGGGCGTTTCTGGAGATTTTCTTGTGATAAAGGGTTACTCCTTCCCATTCCTTGTCGTCAAATTCCCGGCCCAGTTCGTGCTCCCACTTCCCTCTGCTCCTGAGCTCATTCCTGGTCGTGCCTAACATTAAGGCTTCGTAGAGCCGTGAGGTCTCGTGGCCCCCCTCGGCGGTGTTCAACATAGTCTCAATAATCTCGTCCTCCGCTGCAAGAATGGTCGCCACCGGCCATCTGTCTTTCATGGCCTGGATCACTGCTCTGTGGAGCAGAAATTGTCCTGTAGGTAGCTCCGAGGACTCGCTCAGGTCGGAGAATGTTAGGATTACCCGATCCTGAACCAGGTCTCCGAGGGTGGCCACCCCGCAGGGCTCCCACTGTGCTCGCGTTTCCAGTTGCCCCCACGGGCGATGGGTCATGACTGCTGCTATGGGGATCTGTGGGGAGTACGGATCAGGGGAC
Source organism: Ambystoma mexicanum (assembly GCF_040938575.1). Lineage (NCBI taxonomy): Eukaryota > Metazoa > Chordata > Amphibia > Caudata > Ambystomatidae > Ambystoma > Ambystoma mexicanum. The sequence continues at coordinate 914,798,686 of NC_090926.1, read as the reverse complement.
CCCAACGTTCTGCAAGCCCTTCTCCAGAGCCGAGTTCCGAGCTGTACCAGATAAGGGTGCTGCCTTAGGGCGTCCTCCTTGACCCAGAGTAGGTCCCTGAGTAGGAAGCCTGTCAGAGCTGGTTGGAGAAGTCTGGTATCTGTGGTGATCTCATCGGCCATCCATCGCATCACATGTCTTAGCTGGCTTGCAAGGTAGTATAGTTCGAAATTGGGGACTTTCAGACCCCCTCTTTCGTAGGGTCTTTGAAGTGTTTCCAGTGCTACCCTGTGCCTGCCCCCCTGCCAGAGGAACTGCCTGCATAGTTTATTGATGTCTCTAAAGAAGGAAGGGGGGATGTTGAAGGGCACGTTGGTGAAGTTGTGTAATAGGCGTGGAAGTGCTACCATTTTGAGGAGACCTGCTCTCCCGGCCACGGAAAGCGGAAGCTTCCCCCAAAAGTCCATGGAGTTTGCTAGGGCATCTTTAGCTCTGACTGTGTTGAGGATGTGTTCTGTGTGGGGGTTACGGTGTATAGTGATTCCAAGGTATTTGAAGGAGGTCGACTGCCATTGCAGATCTAAGGAGGGCAGGGATCTGAAGTTTTCTCTGTATAGTGCAGCAAGCGGGTAGAGGCAGGACTTGCTTTTGTTAATACGGATTCCTGTGTGAATTTGGAAGCATTCTAGGGTTTCAAGAATGTAGGGCAAGAGGTGTTCGGGGTTGTGTAAGTATAGCAGGGTATCGTCAGCATACATGGAGACCAGATGAGTTATCCCGTCGATCTCAATGCCCCCATCGCCATACTCCTGTCTGAGGTATGCGGCCACGGGTTCACTGGCGATGATATAAAGCATCGGGGAGAGAGGACATCCCTGGCGAGTGCCCCTGTGGAGAGACCACGAGTCAGAGTATGTCTTGTTGGTCCGCACCCTGGCAGATGGGTTGGTGTAAATCAATTTAGTCCAATTTAAGAAAACAGGTCCTATTCCCATTTTTATCATGGTGGCATATAGCCACTCCCAGCGCACAGAATCGAAAGCTTTGGTGGCGTCTAATGACGCGACCGCGTATTTCTGGGGCCTCAGTTCCGTGCTGTATATAACGTGGTGCAATCTCCGCAGGTTCTCGGTTATGGAGCGCCCGGGCACATAGCCCGTTTGGTCCTGGTGGATTAAGTGTGGTATTACCCTACGCAATCTGTTCGCTAGGAGGGAGGTGAGGATTTTACCGTCAACGTTTAACATGGAGAGGGGCCTATAGGAGCCGCAGTCCGTACCTTCCTTGCCAGGCTTGAGAAGGGGGATGATAACGGCTTCCCTCATGGTGTCGGGGAGGGTGCCGCGCTCATAAGCCTCGTTATACACTTGGGTCAGCAGAGGAGCCAGAGTTTCCTCGTAAGTTTTGTAAAACTCACCGGGGAGGCCATCAGTACCAGGGGCTTTTCCAGAGGGGAGGGATCTAATGATTGCTTTTACTTCGTCGGGAGTGATGGGCTCGTCTAGTGTTTCGGCCATCTGTGAGTCTAATTTAGGCAGCTCAATGATGTCTAAGATGTCTTCAATGCTGGTATCAGCCTCGGGCGGGGTCTCGGAGTAAAGATTATGATAGAAATCTGAAAAAACTGAGTTGATTTCAATTTGGGTATGTGCCGTGGTGCCATCCGGCTTAAGAATTTGGCAAATGGGAGCTCGGGGGGTCTCACTTTTATACAACCAAGCCAGGAGTTTCCCGGGTTTGTCTCCTAGGGCGTGGGTTCTTTCAATGTGTTTAGTATAACTCAATTTACCCAGGGATTCCCAGTGTGTTAAACAGGTTTGCTTCAGGTCGGTTATTTTTTGTAGGAGTTCAGGGGTTAAATCAGCCCTGTTTTCCAATTCACCCAGCTCCGCTTCCGAGCGTTCCAGGGAGGATGTGATGGATCTACGGGCCCCTCCTATGGACGCAATCATCTCCCCTCTTATGACTACCTTGTATGCCTCCCATGCAGTGCCCATGTATCTGACGCTATTCAAATTTCGTTCCCAGTACTCCTCGGTGTAGTCGCTTACGTGTTCCCGAAGGGTCGCGTCATGGAGGGCTTCGGCTCTAAGCCTCCAAGTGGGGATCGGGGGTCTAGGCGGGAACACTTCCCAGGTGGCCAGCAGCGGGGAATGGTCAGACAGGACCCTGGGCAGGTAGAGGGCGTCGCTAAACATAGCTTGCTGTTCTTGGCTTACAAACAAGTAGTCCAGCCTCGTGTGGACAGCATGGGGAGGGGAGTAAAAGGAAAAAACTCGCTGATCAGGGTGCAGTTCTCTCCACAAGTCTCGGAGTAACAGCTGGTTAGTCAGTTTGGACAGAATCTTGGCCGGGGGGGATGGGCGGGTATGTTTATCATCAGATCTATCTTTTAGAGGGTCTAGGGTGCAATTGTGGTCACCTCCCCAAATCATGACGCCGTCCCTGTAGGGGCTGAGCCTTGGGTATAGGGAGTGGAAGAAAGCGGTAGCGTCGTGGTTGGGTGCATAGGTGCTAATTAGGCATACCTCTCTGCCTTCGATGGTGCCATACGCTAGTGCCATCCTACCTTCATCATCAGTCTTTGTGCTTATTAGTCTGAAGGGGGTGGTTGGGTCAACCCATATCAAGACTCCCCTTGCATAGGAGGAGTAGGAGGATCCTATCAAGGTTCCTCGCCAAGTTTTGGCCAATGCTTTAAGTTTATCAGCAGAGAGATGGGTTTCCTGAAGCATGGCAATCCCGGCTTTGCACCTTTTCAAGTATGCGTGGACGCGACGTTGTTTCACATAGCTATTCATGCCCCTGACGTTCCACGTGATGATTTTTATCGTGGCAGCCATGGGTAATAGGGGGTATAGCGTCTGTTTGGGGGTGCAGGTAGGGGCCGTGTCAGCGGCAAGAAGCATGTAGGGGATGTCAGTGGTCTAAGCGCTCTTAGATAAGGGTACATAACTGTGAAGCAACTGCCTCTTGTTCCCCCACTCAGTGGCTTGGGTGTCGCCTGGCTTAGGGGCTGAGTGGTCCTCGGGTTATGTATTCTGGACGTCAGTGGTCTAGTGGTTTCCCTTCCCCGGCACCTAACCTTCGTGCCAACTCCCATATTCCCTCCCCCCCGTAACTTTAAACAACTCAAACTAATAACAAGTCGAGCGAGGTATCCCCCGTCATGACTATCCCGTTTCTGCTCCTTTAGACCGTGCATTGGTCGCCTGGTGCCCTACGGGCGGGTATGGGTATACCCAAAAAAAAAAAACAGGAAAAGATTCCGGGGGTGGAAGAGTGTTCGACTCTGGTGCCTCGCTGCTAAGGATCTGTTCAGCTGTGACAAGCTGGCACTTGCGTGGAGGGGACCATGGGGGTCCTCGGGCCCAGCGCCGCCAGCGTGGTGTGGCTCAGCGCGGTCGTCGCCCCTTCGCCTCTATGTCGGGGATCTGTTCCCTATCCATCCAGTCGCGGGCCTCAGACGGAGTGTCGAATAGGTGGGCTTTGTTGTTGCGTATTACTTTCAATCTAGAGGGATAGAGGAGCATGTAGCGCAGTCCGGCGGCCTTCAATCTAGCTTTGGTATGTATGAATTGAGCCCTCTTCAGTTGGACCTGGAAGGTGTAGTCGGGGTAGATGGATATTTTGGCCGAGTCTCTGAGGATCTGGCCGCCCGACCGCGAGTAGGCCAGGATGGTCTCCCGGTCTCTGTAATTAAGAACCTTCGCTATTACTGGTCTGGGTGGGGTGCCAGGAGGGGGTCTTTTGGTGAGGGATCTATGGGCCCTCTCGATCGTAAAGCCTTGGGACAGTTTCTCGGCGCCAATCTCCTGTAGCATAAGGTTCTCCACGAAGTTCGTGGGGTCGGATCCCTCAATGCCCTCCGGCAGGCCCAGGAGGCGGATGTTATTTCGGCGTGCCCTCCCTTCTGCCTCTTCGGCCCTTTCCTCCAAGTTCTTCACTCTTTGCTGCAGTTCGTCAACATCTCTGAGGAGCTCCACTTTGGTTTCTGTATTTTCGCGCACTTGAGCCTCAAGTGTATCAGTCCTGTCGGCTAAGGAGCGGACGTCCTGGCGTAGGAGGCCCAGATCTATGGCCACCGCGTCAATTTTTTGCTCCATGGTGGTCTGGAACAATTTAATGGCCTCGAGGATTTGGGCATTGCTAGGTTCAGTGGCCGTTCCCGGGAGGTCGGGTTGTGCGTCCAAGGTTGTGCCGCTAGAGGTTTCGGAAGCGATGGGGCCCCCAGCAGTGAAGGTATCTATGGTGGTTTGGCGCTGTTTGGACCTGGCTCCTTTGGTGGACATGGCGGAGGGCCTGGCGGATCTTGTCTACGCTAGCGTGGGCCCGGGGCGGATGGAGCCGTTCGGGGTGTTACGCCTCGGGGTTCCAGAGGATATGGTGGGCAAAGGGGGTGGGGGAATGCAGGTCTTCCCCCGGCTCACCTCGTGGGCTCAGCGACGCCCGGGCCTTCCGTTCTTCTCTCCGGCCACCACTCCAGGGGCTCCGCTCTCGGCAGGCTGCGTGCAGCACCCAGGCCGCGCCGCCCTTCGATCTCCGCTCGCGTGTCGAGTCGCGTGTGCCCTCCGCTGGTCAGGTGCAGTATCGGGGCTCCGGGCCCCGCACGGGTTGATGAGGAGGAGCAGGGCGGGTAGGCCGCTCGGGACTCCGTCAGCGGCACTGGAGGCAATGCACGCGGCTGAAGGGCTTCCTCTCTCGGCCGGGCATCCAGGTCAGGCAGGATCGTAGGCACCGTATCCGATCAGCTCAGCTAGCGCGGCGCCGCGGTCCGGGCGCGGCTCTGGTGTAAGGGCTGCCGCGTATCTCAGCGCGAGGGAGCCGCCATTTTGGTTTTGGTGGGCGGCGATTTTCCGTGCGGCAGCTCTTACTTCATAGGGTGCCTCCGGGCTTGGAAAAACAGCCAGCGGGTGCAGGATGGTAGCAGCGTTCGATGAGAAGGAGTGCAGGCTTCAGGGGTTCACATTTAAGTAGGAAAAACAGCTTATGTTGGTCGCATCGGACGGAGCGCACCCAGAGCACGTCCTCTTCACATGGCGGTTAGCCACGCCCCCCCGGGCTCCACATCAGCTTAATCATTAGGGACCTCAGTGTTGTAGAAAAATTGAGCCCCAGGCCACAGCGGGACACTCAGAAATAAATATAATAACGTAGGCAGGTTAACCATTTTTATAATTGCTATCTTCCCCCATGAGTGAAATTAAGAGAGATACCCACCAATCAACCTTACTCCCAAGGGTCTCTAGATAAGCTCCATGATTATCTTTAAATAGCTGTGCTCGACACCCACTCACGTGCATAACCAGATACTTAGGCGAAGTTATGCTCCCAGCGAAACCTCTCAGCTGCCTAAGCTCATTCAGTGGGAACAGGACTGACTTAGCCGAGATAACCTGTAACATCGATACCCCACCGAACTCTATTTCCTGCGAAAGAGGTTGTCAATTCCTCCCCAGGTCCTTGATATACAGGATAATATCATCAGCATAAAGTGAGATCAATTCCCGGGCTCCCCCAAGACAGAGGATGTTATGTCCATGAAATGCCCTCAGGTGCACCGCTAGCAGTCCATCGCTAATGCAAATAAAAGTGGGGACAACGGGCACCTGTCACATCCCTTGACCCAATTCAAATGCTGCTGAGTACCTACTAAATAATACAGGAATACAGGACTCTAATACATGCTAGAAAGTACGATGGTACACTGTTCTTCTCAGGAGCCGCAAACAAATAATCCCAGGTGACCAAGTCAAACGTTTTCTCTATATCCAAAAGCACCCCGATCGCCTGTCCAGAGGGATCAATCGGTGACAACACCCTGAAAAACTTGATTAGATTGATGACCGTAGATCGGCATGGAAACAAAACCAGGCTGGCCCAAATGCACAATAGAGGGAAGGAAGGGAAGTAGTCTATCAGCTAATATTTTTGAGAATATTTTCGTGTCCATATTCATGAGGGATATCGACCTGTAAGAGGCACAATCCAACGTGTCCTTATCAGGCTTCAATAGCAAAGAAATTATTCCCTCCCGCATCGGACCGGGCAAAGATCACGTTTGGAGGCCCTCCTGCCACACCTGAAGCAAGTTGCCAGCCACATTGGGGGAGAACTCCTTAAAACACTCTGAAGTGATCCCATTTGAGCCAGGGGCCTTAGCAATCGGGAGATCTTGTATTGACTTCATGATATCCACAACAGGTATATGCACACCCAACACTTCTACTGCCTGCTTGCTCAACTGCTCCATCGCAGCCTCCTCTAGAAAATGCTGCATAACACCCGGGTCAGTCCTGTCTCTAGCAGCATACAGGTTCTTATAAAAAGCTTGAAATTCTGCCATTATTAGTTCTGAAACCAGATTGCCGTCCATATGCCTAATCGCCGGAATATCCATCCGACCCATGGCACCCCTCACCAATCCAGCTAAGTACCTACCTGGCCTCCCTTCCTCCCCATATCTGCGTGCCACTCGTCGGGTTGCGAGAAAGCGCACCTGCCGGTCTGCTTCCTCTCTACAGAGATCCAGGGCAGAGCAAACTGCTGCAAAGTGCTGCACTTTTGACCGAAATACAGCGCCCTCTTGGGTTCACCTACCAGAGGGTTACAGACAAGGCCACCGATCCCACATTACATGCAAAAAATGACTATAATCTCATGCACCTCACTTTGATACTGCACATCTAATTACGCTTGGCTCTTGAAGCGCCAGTGTGGTCGGACAACCGTTAGGTGCTCCAAGTGAAACTTCCATACTATTGTGGAATGATCAGACAGTGTATGATATGATATGATATATGGCATTTATAACGCGTCTATACACAAGTGTTTCAAGGCGCGACGAGGCAAGGGAAGGGAAAAAAGATGAAAGACAGACAACAATCCTACTAGGCCAGGTGTCATTCAAATTGCGCAAGTGCAAGGGTAGGGAGAAAGGGAAAAGTGTCCTCAGAAGCATAATGCAATTATCAATATTTCAAATCTAAGCCGGTCCTACCAGTATAGTGTCGATGCGGACCCTCATAGCATGCACAAAGCAGTAAAACAGATAGTCTCTCTCATCAGGATGCAATGCTCTCCACAGGTCTACCTCCCCTCCACACCATTCCTGCCGGCACTGTATTCATTTGGCTGCATATTGTGCTGTCAAGCAGCCCCTGTGACCTCCACCAGTCACTCCGCCACCCACACCCAGGGCCCAAGATTCCACTGGGCACCCCGATGCCTGTCACAAGTCACAGCATACCGAACAATGACCTACCACCCCCCATGCCCAGACCACCCACCAGCCATCACCTACCACCACCTATGACAGTGACCTCCTCCACCTCACGCCACTCGATTCCATGCCAAGGCCCATCCCAGCTATTAAGACTCCAGAACACCCACTATCAATACCAACTTCAGTACTCTGATAACAGGTTCCACACATCCATGCACAGACACACCTAGACTATATAGACTCTGATCTAGAACGCATACCACCACCACCAAATTTGTCCCCCCACTCCCAGGAAACACACCGCTCACTACCCATCCACTACCATTGTCCCCCATCAAGACACTGCAAGCCCCACAAACCACCAGTACTGTGATAACTTCTCAACAACCTAACTCCTTTAACTGCACACTTTTCAATATTAGATCTCTAGGTGCGCACGCAGTTGAAAGTCATGACCTGATACATGAACAACACATAGATATCCTAGCCACACAGAATCGTGGCTCCATGACGCCTCCAGTCGATTGCTCTCCATAGCCATCCGCCTAACTACTCAGTATACAGAACTGACAAACTCGGTGCAGCAGGAGGAGGGATCACCCTCATAGCTAAATCAACTCTACAAATCAGAACCTGCCCGCTACCGCCCATCCCGGGGTATGAAATGTCACTCCTGAAGCAGACTACTGACCCTCAGACTACTTTCAACCTGCTCCTAATTTACATAAAACCTACAGTCCCAGTGTCCTGTGAGAAACCAGAAGGTGTCTCACCCGCTAGTCCCCAGGGATCTAGTTGGCCAGGATACGGCCATCGCTTTTGGATCTAGTTCCTGAGGGTGGACCAGTGTGGTTAGATCATCTGGGTGATGGGTCTTCGGGGAGTGGGAGTGGAACACCGGATGGAAAGGCTCTCCCTGTAACACATTTACCCCATCCTATCAGGTAGGATCCCTTTCCCTTCACAAACACTTCCACATGGACAGCCCACTCTGGGAGAAAACAGACTCACACCTGAGCAGTGTACCTTACAGGTCCTGCTACTATGGTCAGGTGAAGTCAGGCAATTACTGACAATCACTCACACCTGACTTCCATTAAACTTTCCCACACGGATAAAAGGAGGAGTATGAGAGCACACTCTGAGCGAGGCAAAGCACACGAAGGAACAGCAGTTTCGAGTCTGCAGCAGAACGAGGGGAGAAAGATGGGAAACGAAGAAGGGTTTGCAAGCAGGGAAATACCCATGACCTTTTTAGCAAGAAACCGTTACTTTCAAGAAACCTTCAAAGCAGAACGCATAAGGCCAGGAAACCAGATTGAAGAAGCCTGCATTGTGTGCCAGAGATACAGAAGGCCCTCCCGCGTAACTGACCAAGGTGGGGAGGAGCAGCAACCGCTGTGCTATCATCCTTGGCTCCAAGAACAAAGAAGCATTAAATAGATCAACACAGCCGGCGAGCTGGGGAGACCGATGAAAGACCAGTCTGTGCTGAAGTCAATGTTGCAAGTGTCAACATTGTATAACAAGCGCTGGAGCGAACATTGTTAAACACATGTGAGGAAAGACATGAGTAAAGCTGAAATGCTGATGAATGTTTGAATTTAAGAAGGAAAGATACAATACTGTTAACAGAGTGGTCCGGCACCGTGAATATGCTTAATTGAAGGTCTCTGTAAGGTATCCCGCCAACAGAAAAAGAAAGCCAAAAGATTGATGAGAATATTGTGTGAACTGAATTGAAGTGGTCCCGCAACGGTTTAAGCAAAAGCCATTGCACATTCAAAGTCTTTGATTTTGAAATCAAGATGATCCGAGCCCGAACGAGGGAGATCCATGGTCCGAGCCGGAAGGAGGAAGACCAATAGTAAAACGGGGTCTAAGCATGAAGGAGGGAGACCCATGACAAATACTGCCTGTGAAGATCCTAACAGAAATGGAACTTTGATATTTGTTTGTTACGACAGGCCCTCTGCAGTAAAAAACTGTTATTGGAAAAGAGACTTTGGCAGAATGCCCTGATATCTATACTTTGAACTGTGACCTTGTGGTAGAGAAGTCAGAGTGTATACAAAGCTCAAAAATGCTGCCTTGACCCATGTGGGGAAGGGAAGACAACTGCTCAACCGTCCTGACATTATTTATGAAAACTTTTCTTTGTTGCATACATTATTGTCCCACACCCTCTTGTATTTAGGAGTAAGGATTGGCAATAGATTTATTAGTATAAGCCCTTTTATTTTGACAGAGACTCAACTAGGACTGGGTTATTATTATTTGATGGACGTAGCTTGCTCCCATCCTTAGATTTAGGTTAGATAGGCATTCAACCAACCCATTGAAGTTCAATAAACACCCTTGAACTGAGATCAATTGGGTCTGTCTTCACTGTTTGATATCATGTCTTCCTTACAGTCCCAAGACCGACATCCCTCTCATCATAACACCCCTAATGAAAACAATTATCAAATGCATCATCCTGGGAGACCTTAACCTAGGCTACAACGATACTCCCAACACTAAAGCATCCGCACTGATCACTGCTCTGAGTGATATGAGTTTCACCCAGTTTATCACTACTCCCACTCATTCTAAAGGACGCACTTTGGATTGGATACTCTCGGCTGACACTAATATCAACATAGCATCCATTGAACCTGTTCCCTAGACTAACCACTTCCTCATCCTCTTCAACCTCTCCTTTACTGAAGCCTCACAAATCCCCTGGAACTTCTGCTGAAGCCTATGCAAATCTGCAACACCCGCAATCTGAAGCATGAGGACCTTAAGCCCTCACTTCTCGCCTCATTCACTACCAACGCCAGCTCACAACTCCTCACTGCACATGACCTTGCTGCTCAATACCAAGCTTGCCTGCTCCAAACCCTCGATCTTCACGCACCAATAAAAACCAAAATCCTCAAACCACATAAACCTAACACGTGGTTTTCAGATGAGGACCCCACTCCGCTATACTTTGCCAGGACCTCTGCAGGCCTGCCTCACCTTCCATGAGTATTGCTGGGGTCGAGGCGCTCCCCGATTGATAGACCCACTGGTCCACGCCTCATATGCTTGCCCCACGAAGGCCTCAGAAAATGTCTTCAGCCAGCTGACGGGACCCTCCCGCCTCACCAAAGTGCAAATGCGAGTGAAGGTATCAGGCTGTCTTCCTCACCAATGCAAGTTATTCTGCCGGCTCAACCTCTGCAGATGCAATGGCTCACCGTGATCCACTGGCCGTTTATGGCTCCACCACCTGCCTGGCCTCTGTCAGGGATTCACTCCTCTGCAGCATATAATGACGCTCATGCCCCCAGGCCTCACAGGCCATGGTTCGCTGTATCCAGGTCCTACACCCAAAGGGGGTTGCCTCAGTCACAGCGGCCCACCGACCACGGCTTTGGTACCCGGCCTCCTCTGTTGCAGCCCGGCTGCAGGCTGCTAACGTTCCTCCACCGGGCACAGGAGCTCCCCGCTGCCGCGCTAAATCTAGGCGAGGGTGCCCAGCAACCTCCAAACTCAGTCAGCATGCACCCGCTGTTATCTGCTCATTCCTTGCAAATTAGAGCCCCCACTGCTGGGCCTTAGCAGACCCCGGCCTCCTCCTCCTGGTCCTCGTCCATGGAGCTCAGTGAGTAGTGGCCATCTTGAGCAACCCCACAGTCCAACAAATCTGTCTGGAAGCTCCATGAGAAATCCTATAAAAGACCTATCCACGAAGCAAAGAAGAACTTCTTTGAAGAACAAATAACCAAAGCTAAAAATAGCTCCAAACAGTTCTTTAATGTTAGAGAAATCTAAAGTCAAACCGCAGACCTTCGTGCCAACAAAAGGAGACTGTGCGTCCATCAGAGCCCCGCTGTGATTGAATCGAGCAGGAAAGATGAGGAGTCACATTTTAGAGGGTTTTTCAAACAATGCCATTTTTAAAAAATGTAAATTATAAATCTAACACCTATGTTGCCCTATTCCAACAGGGATTTACTGCCTTAACAAACTAAGGAAAAACACTCTGATACATTTCTGGACCTCACACTTATACAATAACATAAACAAGAAAGTGTATGGCAATTTCTAAATTAAACACTTGTATCTGAAACACCTTTGAACTGGATGGTCTTAAACTGAGTGAATTCCCCTTCCCAGGTTTTGAGTCAAAGTAAGGATCATCAAAAGATAGTGAGTACATCCAATGCTGAAAAAAAGTCCCAACACAGTCTTGGTAAAGTATATTTGGAATGAATGAAACTTCCAACACTTCACAGTTCAACCCAGAGAAGATCCTTCTACTCCAGGAGATAGTTCAATAAGTTATTCAAACAAAAACGGTACTGCTCCTCTTGCAGTGCCAGGTGGAAAATAAGTTCTTAACTCAGAAAATCTCACAGTGCTTCCTCCTTGGTACCATGAAAGACTCCGGCTTCCTTCGTAAACGCTACAGTGCCTTCTCCTCGGCACCATGAAACACAAGGTTTGCTTCACAGCACTTTCCTCTTGGCACCATGAACCATAAGACCTTTCTCACAGTGCTTTTAACCCAACCACCATGGGATATAAGGTTTTCCTCACAGTGTTTTTCTCTTGGCACCATGAAACAGCACAGCTCCAACTTCTCCTCTCACAGTGCTCTTCTCTTGGGCACTATGAAATATAAAACTCTGTTTACAATGCCCCTCTCCTGGAACCATGAACTGCAACAGCTTCAACTTCCACTGAGGTGATCCACTCCCACTAACTCTGCTTCTATCTGGTCCATTCTCCTGCCAGACCTAACTACTTCAAGTGTATACCACATGCTCTTCTGTGTTTAAATTCAACAACTTCTTCTACTTTAAACTGCTTTTAATATTTCTGTACAATGTTATGATGCAGACACGAATTTCACTAATGCCATTTTAGCTCCGCTGGGCAAGCAATGTCATTGCATCCTTTTTAACACCACCTTCCTTCTAGGGCTACTCTTTAAACAGTCTTGTCTTTTGATCAGCCACCAACCAAATATCTTCCAATTCAACCTTTATTGCTTTTGATAATGTAAGTATCTGACCAATAGCTGGTTCTCCCACACAATAGTCCTTCATGTACAAGCTCTACCTTTAAATATGTTATCTGCCCCTTTTCCTCTGGTATTTATGGTTATTCACAAAGGAACCGTTTTTTCAGTCTCTTTTAGCTGAGGGCAATACGTGTTTACCTCTTGACTTAAGGTAATGCAGGTTCATTCTTCCCAGTTAAATTTGTATAGAGGTCTACTACTTGGATAACAAGATACAATGTTGTCAGATTTTTACCAAGGCTTGGTATTTTATTTTCGAGTCATCTTTATATACACGTGACCACTCTTAATATTGTTAAAGTTGTTTTGGAAATGTATTAGGTTTAAACGTCCTTTTACAGCGTCTTCGCTTCTACGCAAGTGCTACATTTGTTGCACTCCATTTGTCAGACACAAGTGCTACATTTGTTGCACTCGATTTGTCAGACACGCTCAGGTCACCTTTAATCATTTTACCTCCTTCGCGAGTGAAAATCAACTGGTTACAGTTGCCGCCTGCACTGCCTGAAGGCTTCAGAACGTGCAGCAACACTCACCCGCTCCTCTGCCTCTGTCACAGGCTACAGAGCTTCTGTCACAGGCTTTTTCTTGACTGGGCATGCTCCTCTATGTAAGCTGCCTTTGGTTCCACCTCAAAGGCACAGAGTTCGGCTCACCATGACACCCTGGAGCACGCCAGCCTCTAGACACTGTCTGGTGCACGCTTCTCGCTGCGAAACCTCTGCAATTAGGTTTGCCTGTGGGAAAGCATTCAGACTTCACGCTTTCCGTAGCACAACCTCTGCAATCCAGACTTTGGGGGAAAAGGACCAACTCAGAATTGGAAACTGGAATAAGTAGATAGTAAATCCCGGTGTCCCTTCTTTCCTCCCTGTTAGGAGAATTCTCAGAAATGTGCTAATTCCCTTCTAACCTTAGAGACCCCCAGCTCTTTTTGCTAGACTGTAGGACTTTTAATTTTTATCCTGGTGAGAGAGAGAGAGACCTTTTTCCCACTCTCTCAGTAAATTGAACACTGTGTTTATTTTGGTTTTGGAGTCTGACAAACTCCATAGGCATCTTTTTACATTGTAACACACAGCACCTTCAGTGCAGAGGCACAGGGAAGTATTCCAGGTTTCCCAAAGGTTTAAATACCTTCTCTTGGTTAAACTACTGTTTCCAAGAGCAGTACAGTGAAATTGACTTTACATACCTTTTGTAACTTTGTAGACCCAGCACACACTATCTTACATGGAGTGCTGGAGGGGTTACTCAATATCCCTTTTTGTCTAATTTCTCATGTCACATTTTTATGTTACCCTTTCTACAATTATTGGCTGGTGGCAGTGATTTACTTTTTCCTACCATTGTGTGTTTCTACCACAGACTGAAATTGCAGCTGCAGTAAAGCACCCATGGGTGCCCATCTTGTCAAAATGGCCTGGTCTTCTTTTGCCATTTTTTGTTGGAAAGGTCCTTCTTGAGATTTACTCCAACATTTCTGGCAGGGCAGGAAGCGAGGGAGGAGCCCGAAGCTCCCTGTGCTTAGTCTCCTTGGTTACAGGAATGCACTCAAAGGTGATTGGCTGGCTGGGTGTCCTTAGAGGACAGCCACCATACTGTTTGAGTGACAGCTAGGCTGCGTATGAATGGGAAAAAACTGCATAAAAGGCGAGGTCTTTCAGACAGAAGGCAGAGTCGAGTCGACCACTGGATGAAGGAATCCGAAGAAGAACTTGGAAGAGACGCTTGCTGCAACTCCTCAGCCGTTGGTTTGCCCGGTGAAGTCCTGCAGAAGTGCTGAAGCTCCGAATTTTATTTTTTTATTTTTTTATTTTTATTGGTTTGTTCAACCTTTAAAAAAAAGACAAAACATAACAACAGATAACACTGTTACCGTTACCCTTTTCCTTTCCCTCCCTCCTTATAGCTTTAGCAAGTCCATTTTACACGTCAAGTTCAGTAAATCATGCCCTCGTTCGGCCAAACATTTTACTTTTTCTTTAGCCACTTAGGTTATTTCTTGTTCGTCCAACTGGGTTTTTAGCACTTGTAGGAAGTTTATCAGGGCAAACAGTACTGCTCTATTGGATCCTTCAAAGAATACTTTCCACCACTCTTCAATTCTCCTTGTTCGATGGATGTTAATCACTGGGGCAAAGAGAAGTCCTCTTTGATGCTCATGTTCCAGGCATGACATAGTCAGATGTTTTAGCGTTTCTTTGGTATCCTTGTAAAAATGACACATGGGGTTAAATTTTGCATGTTTGGACCAGATACCTATGCGTTCTTTTGTTGGAAATGCGTTTTGTCTAAATCGCATATATAGGGCCCTTGCATGCTAATTTGGCAGGCGCGTTAGATAAGTGTGGCGTTGATCGTATGCTTTTGCCTCACCGGGTACTTCAAGCATCATTTTGGAGTTTGCTCTTAGATCACAAGTCTTGATCCAGTCCAATCTCCAGATCTTTCTCTTAGCCGACTCTGGGTTTTCCGTTAGCATTGTAAGAGTGATATCATACTCTTCCAATAATTCTTGACAAAGACAGTTCCATTTAGAGAGGATGGTGTGCTCTTTATCGGAGTCAGGCGTATGCAGGATGCAGAATTGGGGTACCGGGGCCTTCAGCATTGTTTTACGATACAGACTCAGTAGATTCCATGAGACTCTTGCGTGGATTGAGATAAGGCCTAGTCCACACCGTATATAAACGGTTGAGGTACCCTTTGGTAAGTGTAGCACTCAAGTCCAAAAGATGTTTTCTAGTGAGTTCCATAGGTCACATGAGCAGCCAAATGTATTTTCCCCTCCGTAAATTAGGATGGGGATAACTTTTTGTTGAAAGAACGTGATGATAGGTTTTAATGAAAGTTTTCCAAATTTGTTGTTAATCAGAGAGGCTTGACATGCTAGTTGACGACACTTGCTTTTGGCTGCTTCTGTCCATCGTGCATCGTTTCGTCTCGCACTAATCCTCATGCCCAAGTATGTGGTGTATTTTGCAAGCTGGATTCGCTCCTTAGCAATGTACCAGTTAAACTTCTTCCCCCTTCTACGTGAACCTGATAGTTTCTCCAAGATCAAGATTTCACTTTTTTGTTTGTTGATAAGCAGCCCATTAGATGTTATGTAAGTATCTATAAGGTTCATTTTGCGCTGAAGACCTACCGGGGTCTGATCTATTAGAACAAGGTCGTCAGCGTACACTAGATAGTCAATGGGAGAGCCATGCAAATTAGGGGGGGAACGTATTAGCGCCACAGAATGCGTCCTTTATGTCTGATATAAACAGATTAAATATTGTTGCTGCCAAGGGGCACCCCTGTTTTACGCCCTTGTATGTGTTGATTTTAGATGACAACGTGCCCTTCATATCAAGACAGATCTTAATGGAGGTATCGTGTGACGTTCGCGGATTGCACCCATTAAACTAGGGGGGCAGTTCCACTTGGCTATTTTTTTCTACAACAGCTCTCTGTTAATACTGTCAAACGCTTGAGAGAGATCTATCAATGCCAGGTAGATCTTCGAATTTAGTCTAATTGCTTCTATCTTTAAGATGTTCAAAAGGAGCAAATTTAGGCTGCAACCAACCCCCCTGACAAAGCCCGCTTGTCTGGGGTCGATATGGTGGAATCTTTAGCCCACCTCAAAAGTTTCCGTTGGAGAAGTGTGGCATAAACCTTCCCCAAGACATCAAGAAGCGCAATGGGTCTGTAATCTTTTGGATTGGTTCGGTCCCCCTTTTTGAATATTGGGACCACCACAGCACTTTTCCAAGAGTTGGGGGTGGAGCGGCTTGTGATGATTCGATTAAATAGAGTGACATAAAAGTCTGCCCATAGACCTGGGTTACGTTTGATCGTATGGTTCGTTAAGCCGTCGGGGCCTGGAGCTCTGGATTCTCGCATACTTTTGATTATGAGTAAGATGTCTTCTCTCTCGACGTCCAGGTCCCATTCGGTTGCAGCCGGTGGTTCACAGGCTACAGTTGGTACACCTTTACAGAATAGAGCTGAGTAAAGCTCTACCCAGACTTTTTCAGTAACTTCATTGGCCTGTAGGGAATGTTGGGGTGCCACACTGCTGTTTATCAGTTTCCAGAATTCCAGTTTTCCCCTTCGAATTTTTGATAACATTTTCTCGGAGTCATTTTGCAGCATAATTGCTGCATGTGACTTAAGCCAGTTCTTATAGTTTTGCTTGATCGCCCTTATGTTCTGTTTTGTGATTATGTTGAACGGCCCTTTTATCTTCCTTATTTCTTGTCTCATCAGTCTTTTCTGTTAAAGCTCCAAATTCACCTTGATTAGAGAAGCCCTGCAAAGGGTGACTTCTCCCCTTGGGTTGATGGGACCAATCGACCCCAAGACTAACTCATCGGGAACTCCTATCGGAGCTGGCTGTTCTTCTATTGCTGCTGCAGGAACAGATTGCCAGGGAGAGGAACACCAGAATCGAGTGTATCATTTTTAAGTCAGACCCGAGCTCCAGGAAGATCCTCCGGACTCTCTCGAAGCAGGACTAACCAACCCTGAGCCACCTCAACAGAGTGCTGTACTGCAGAAGCAAGGAAAGCCCACAAGGTATCGAGTACCGCAGTGGTGCTATTCGCAAGAAGCTGAAACCACAAAGTGCTGCTGATCTGAAGTTTGCCCATTGCTGTCGCTGACCTTCGAATCGTAGTGCAGGAGTCTCCGGATGTCCTCCCTCTTGTCCCCGTGACCTAGGCCCAGGAACAACAGGATATGCCATACTACAACAGGAACAGAAGTCAGCTGGAACCAATTTATTCGGACCTAAGGTACTGTCAAATAAGGGGTACTTACCTCTTGTTGTGTAGCATTGCTAGCTCTCAGTTGAGGCTTGTCTTTGTTACCTTTTGCAGAGTTGCTTGCAGTTTTTCCCCATCACAAGCCACACAGCGTGTGGCCCAACCGTGATTTCTTTTTCAAAAACTCTCTATAACATTGCGCAAGACTGTTTACTTAACTTCAAGAAGAACCCCAGCTCCCCTAGACTTTGCTCAATTGACATTGGCTGTCATGGCTCCTTGAAGACTCTTCTAACCTCTGACTTTGTGTTTTGATCTGTCCCTCCAAATAGTCACACATTCTTAACTTGTGTAGCTGGGAAAGAGTTAATCTACATTGCATTAGGGGGTTTAAAAGTGCTTACCTGTTTGAGAAACGTGTTAACCATTGTTTTCTCCCTTAGCCGTTTCCTTTTGACTCCAAACTCAGTATTGCTCTAAATGTACAAGTGATATATCAATGTCCATAGTCTCCTAGTTATTTAAGTCACCTCAGGGTGTAGAAGTGTCTGTGTGCCATCCCAAATGGGTATCTACTGATTTACTGAAACTGAGAGTAACTTTGAAGTATATTTAAGTGTTACATATTTGATCTGTTCTGAAGAAGGCTTATTCAAACTGACTGTTAAATCAATAAATAATTGTTTAATCAAGAAACCTTGAGTGTAAGTGTTATTTGGATACTTGTCACCGTGCAACTCTGTTATAACCCTACAGCACACATTGACCCCTCTTGAGATAAGCCTGGCTGCTCAGTCACTCTACCAACTTGTGTAGTACATGCTTATACCAAAGGTTGGGTTAACTACTGCCAAGAGGACAAGGCTGGTGCAGTCTCCCACAGGGTACTGCATACAATCTGGCCTAACACTCCCACTTCGGTGGATTTCACCAGCAACACGTTTTCCTCTTCCACCTCCTGTCCCAGCAAGTGCTACTACTTCTCCAACGACGACTGCTTCTATTGGCCTGCACCTGAGGGAGCTTTTAAAGCTTCTGAGACTCCCTCAGGTGTAGGCTGTTAAGCCAAATTGCCTGGCCTTCTTGCCTGCACTGCTCTTCAGACATCATCTTCATTCCAGTACTCCTGGGATTATAGGGCTTGGAGTCCCAAGCAACAAAATCATTTCTAAGCAGAGTAATACTATTCTTAACTTTAAAACTATTTTTCTGACATATTTTAAAAGATACTTCATCATGTTTAATCACAGTAGGGAAAGGTAGTTCACTCAATCCACCTTTTACAGATTTCCTTTATCTATACCGTTGGGAGTAAGGGGGATGCTTAATCAGATTAAGTTCAAGTGGTTCCTCCTTAAATGCGATATTTAAAGATGTTAAATCCCATTAAGCCATATTTCCCAACTTAATATGGGGATTATACATATTATAATGACAATAAACCATTGTATGTTTTGGTATATAAGAACGGTTATTCCCTTTTAAAGGAGGATACCGTGTCTCATTCCGCGAGATGCCATCACCTCCCTGGGCCCTGTCTTCTCCCATGTGATCCTCCTGCGTTAAACCACCCTCAGGTTCAGGATCAGGAAGAGTCTGCCTTCCCCTGGCCACCTGGGAGAAGACTTTAGGCAGGGGTACAGTGAGGGATCCAGAGGATTCATCAGAGAAGACAGAAAGTAACTTCTAATGGATCAGGGAGACGGGAGCACAAAGGAAAAGCCGCCCGACTGCTGGAGCAAGCCGTGGAACCGCAGAACAGCACAGAGAGACCCAGAAACTGCCAAATAAAGCCTGTGAGCTCACGAGAGGGAGATGGGACGCAGGGGCACTTGCTGGAGAGAAGACCCCCATTCCATGGCACGAGAAAGTTAGGGAGAACACCCAAACCACTCTCCAGACTAGAGAGACCCTAGGGATGACACCTGCCATGGAAAGCATTAGCCCCCTTACGTCCCCAGTAACAGCATTATCCTCCATTGGGAAACCTGTTTATAATACAGGGGTAGAGCAAGAAAACAAAGCCTACACTTGGTTCACTCCCTCCACACAAGTAGGAGATGAAGAAGAGGACATACCATCCTCTGGATCATCATCTCCTACAAGAGATGGACCAGATCACTCATGGGAAGAATTTAGATTCCCTCTAGGGAATTGTGCTTTAGAACAGGAGAAGCAAGAACCATCTGCCCTATTAACAACCCCTAATGGTTCCAAGAAATTAGAGACACCAATAAAATCCATGGATAGTAAACCAGAAATCAACACTCTCGAAGTCGATGAAGAAGAGATGCGATTCCTTTTTAACTCCATCTCCCACTCTAGGTAAGAAATGTTTCTCTTGTGAGGAATGGGATCATAAGACAAGAGATTGGCCCTCCGATAAAATTAAAGTCCCCATTATCTCCTCATTTAAAGAGCACAGTCAGGGCGAGGAAGTTAAGAAGTTGGTTAACAAACTACCCTACGCTAATATCGTCTATGTCCAACCCCATGAGATAATAGCAGCCTGGGAAGGAAATCCAGAGAACTCGAAATCTAAGAGGAGGAAAAAATAAAAGGAGAAAAGGCCCCAACACCTTTTTGTTTACTAAAAATAAAACACTGTACTGGGTACCGGCCACCCTTCAAGGAAAGGAAATCTGGGCCTAACCAGATAGTGGGAGTAGGGGGTGTGCCAAAATAAATCAGAATTACTTTCCCAAGGGTGGAGACAGACGAGGAAAAGGGAGTCGGGTGTGTCCATGGTCACGTGGTGAAATATCCCAGACCTGAATCACCACCAACATCCTGGGGAAGAAACTATGGATCAAGGTAACGGTAATTCCCAATCTGCTGACCCAATTGATCATAGGTAGCACAGTAGCTCAATTCAATCAGTGGATGGCTAAATTGACAAGACTCGAAATGAGAACGGAAAGACTAGTTAGCGAGGTCTCAATACTAGATGGGGACCTCTCGAGGTCCAGGGCATGTGACGAATGCGAGGCTATTGTCACTGCTTCCATGGAGGGAGCCCCTTTCCGCGAGGCCAGGGTGGTCAGGGCGCTACCCGATAGTCCCACTGGGGGTGGGACTCAGCAGGTGGATCCCATGGGGAGGGAAACCCTTCATGGGACTGGTGACAATTGCCTTGAGAGAATGCAGTATTTTCCCTGTCCCCCACAGTGTGACCCCCATAATTGTACTCCACCAACCCTCCGTTTTCTACACTCACATAGAGCAGGGTAGTCCTTCTTTGCATGGCAAAGTGACTCAAAACCCTATCCCCTTAAACTTGAGAGGTAGTACTGGGACGAGGAAGAGGCCCTGAGTCATGAACAACACTTGGAGGAATGAAGTTACTCATGGTAGTCTTTTGACTGATCTGACTGGTCCAGCTCCCTTCAAAAAGAAAGATGGAAAACAGAAATGAAGACCTACTCTCGGTACGGACTGAGAACTCCGGAAGCTGGATGGAGAGGCACAGAGCAGAGGAGAAGACATCGGCCTGGAGAGCTTGCCGTCCGTGAGAGCCCCACTGTGGTGGAATCAAGCTGGGAAGACAAAAAGTAACTTCCCACCTATCAGGGAAACCGGAGTGCAGAGGAAACACCACCTGACTGCTGGAGTAAGCTGTAGAACCAAAGAGCAGCGCCAGAGACCCAGAAGCCACCAAATAAAGCCGGGGAACTGACAAGGGTGAGATGGGACGCTGTGGCACTTGATGGGAGGTCGGAAGATTGGGAAGGTTGGGTCTGGGACCCATGGCTGATAAAGAGTGGTCACAGGCACCATCTCCCTCAGTGCAGCGCTTATGAGGAACTGTTTCAAAAAAGGGTAGCATGTGCTCCTCTCCAGAGAGAACATGGCATGATAACCTGTTCTGAGATGAGAGTTTGCAGCACACGCTTTTTGCTCACTGTACCTTTCACAGAAGGGAAATATCCATTTGCATTTCAGTCTTTGTCTCGCCCACACTGGCAGTCCAGCACCAAAATGCTATGGCAATTCCTTTCTGAACAAGAGTACCAACAGCAACCCCATACACGTGTTTCAGCCTTGTTGGGCCTCATCAGTGAGGTGAAGCTGTGCCTCTCTGAGCACAGTGAGTCCACGTCTGGTTGCCCCCAGGTAACTTAGGGTGGTGACCAACCCCAAGTTCCTTGCAAATATTTCAAAAAAGGGTAGCAGGCGGTCCTCTCCAGAAAGAACATGGCATGATAACCTGTTCTGAGATGAGAGTTTGCAGCACACGCTTTTTGCTCACTGAACCTTTCACAGATGGGAAATACCCATTTGCATATCAGTCTTTGTCCCACCCACATGGGCAGTCCAGCACCAAAATGCTATGGCAATTCCTCTCTGAACAAGAGTACCAACAGCAACCCCAACTAGTTTATGAGAAACTAGTGAAAGAGAATACCTGACAGGAGAGTGCTGGTCTTTGGAGATTAAAAGGGGAAGCCAAGCCAGAGAAAGGCCAGTGAAATAGAGGCATTCCCCCCTAGCCTTGTGAACTTTTTGAAGTGTGAGGGTCTGGGAGTAAGAGACAGACACAAGGGTGGCATATTGATCGATACAAACATTTATTCAAGATAAAATAAGAGGGGTTCGAGAGAGTCCTATCTGGCACCGTCTTTACGAAGGGTTTCCCTGCCTCAACAAAACAAACTAATGATACCGTCAGTGTCAGGATGTCTAAATTATAGTCCACCGTCCTGTCTCCAAAAACGATCCTATCCCTCACAAACTAAACTTAGGTAAAAGGTGAAATGGAAATTGGCTTTTGACGGCCGACCTGCAGTTTGATATTATAGTTTCAAACTGAAAGTTCAAAATTGGTGTAGAAAAGCAAATATAAGTTCCATAAGGCTGGGGTCGAAACCCTGTTCAACAAAATCTTTTCAGTGTTACACAAAGTAGAGAGTTTTACAGGTTCAAATCCGATATAGGGAAGCACACAAAGGTACCATAAGGATTGGGGTTTGATTGCATCTTTCCAAGGTCTTTTCTGTTTCTCCAAGTTTGTTCTTTCTGAGCAGACACGCCTCCCAAGGCTGTGACAAACTAAAAGAGTTTTTTTCCCGAGCTATGCATACGTTTCATAAGATTTGGGGTTGGATTCCCTTTCCCATAAGCCTTTCTTGTATTCCCCAAGGTTTATTCATTATGGGCAGACCTACACCCCATTGCTGCGACAAGGTAAAATAGCTTGTCTCTTCCTCTCGAGTT
This sequence comes from Ambystoma mexicanum, assembly GCF_040938575.1. NCBI lineage: Eukaryota > Metazoa > Chordata > Amphibia > Caudata > Ambystomatidae > Ambystoma > Ambystoma mexicanum. The sequence goes on along the minus strand of NC_090926.1, from coordinate 914,776,452 downwards.
GTGCATCAATTATTCTTCTCACTTCTTGTTGGTTTGAAACACTTTTCACAAAACCCCTCTTCTTGGCTCTCTCTCTAGCCAAGTAGGGTTTAGCAGGTTCTTCACTTTCCAGTTTTGTCTCTCTTCATTCACTTTCACCCAAAGCCTTGGTTTACTCTCCTGCCAAGGTCTCTGAATGTTCTCAACACCTACAAAGTTTGTATTGCTCTTGAATATAGTTTGGGGAACTCTTCCCCCAGCCAGGTTCCCAGACCCACTTCACGTATTCACTCACAATGTTCTTGCTTTCCATTCTCTCTCTATCCCACAGCCGTGGTTTACTCTCCCACCAGGGTCTGTGAATGTCTGCTTGTAATTTCACTCACAGACCCCCTTCATTGCTTTCTTCTTCTTAGCATCCTGATTCACTGTTCCCCCACCCCACAGTTCTGATTTACTCTCCTGCCAAGGTCTATGAGTATCCTTTATTTCTTCAAAGTTTGTTGAGTCCCAGACCCTCTCCAATAGGACTCTTAGCCCTGGTACTTGTTCTTCCTTCACTCCACTTTGTGCCCCACGTGCTCCCTTAGTCTCCCCAACCTTTAGACTAGCCACCGTTGTGCCTCCACGTCGAGCACTGAACAAAGCTGCTATCCATCTCTCCCCACTCTGCCTTTGAATGACAGCTGACCAATCACGCTGACAAAAAGGCTAGAGCATGTACATTCATTCTTTTTGGCGATCTTCCTTCTTCCTCATCCCAGTACTACAAATGAATACGGTGTAAGTGTCTTTTTCCTCAATGGGTTCCCCTAGAGAGGTATTATAACAGTACATTGTGATATTTGGTGGAGGGTACAGAGAAGGAGTTGGGGTAAAGGTGAGAGAGTTAAAGGGGTACTGTGTTCTCACTATTTGGTCACTGCTCTCTGCGGGCTCCCCTGCCCCCATCAGGCCCTCCCGCTGAGTACAACCCCCAGGGTGATTATTTGGTAGCAGCCTCACCACCCTGGACTCATGGGGGTTGTGGGGGCTTACCCATCTAAATCAGTGACGATACCTTAGGATTCATCACAGAAGCCAGAGGGAGAGAGTTATCCCCCCCTGGCATTAAGGTGTTGTGAGAAACTAGTTAAAGAGAATACCTGACAGGAGGGTAAACCAGGTGTGTGTTTTTGGAGAGAAAAAAGGGGGGCAACGCACGAGAAAGGTCAAGGGAAGAGAGGCATTTCGCCCTAGCCTTGTGAACCTTGTGAAGTCAGAGGGAGAGAGTCATCCCCCTGGTATTAAGGTGTAAACGCCTGAGAAAGGCTAAGGGGGGAGATATGTCCCTTGGCACTGTGAACTGTAAAAGTTGAGAAAGGCCAAGGGAAGAGCCATACCCCTTGGCATTTTGAACTGTAAAGCCTGTGAAATGCCAAGGGAAGAGCCATACCCCATATCACTGTGAACTGTAAAGCCTGAGAAAGGCCAAGGGAAGAGCCATACGCCTTGACATTGTGAACTGTGAAAGGGGAAACCGTGGGGCATTGTGAATGATGTGACATGGGGAAGGAAGTCATTACCACTGGTGTTGGTTGATTTGTGAAAACTGAGATCAGGGGAAGGAAGTCACCCTCATCCCCCTCTCTCCCATGGCGTTGTTAAAGAAGCTTTGAAAGCCAGGACACGGGAGAACCTCTTGGCCTTTGAGAACTTTTTTGTTGAGACATTTGAAACGTTTTATTTGAGTACAGATCTGAAGAATATCTAAGGATTCTACCCAGAGGAAGGGAGCCATTCCTCTGAAGTTCAAGCCCTTTTTTTCCTTTTCTTTTGTTATAAGTGTAAGGGTTGGAAATAGCCGTTAGAACACAGGACGATGGACCATTTTGTTTGATGGACATCCTGACCAGGTCCTTAGTTGTTTTGTTGAGGCAGGGAAAGCCTGCTTAGATTTAGGGAAAGGTAGGAGTTTCTCCAACCCCCTTTTTACTTTCAATAAAAGTTTATAACCATCAATATGCTACCTGTGTGTCGCCTTCTTCGGCACTTCTGCACCCCCACACATGGCATTTCGTTTGTGCCCGGCGTCCTTATATGTTAATTATACTAACAAAAATGTGTCGGGGGGAGAACCCCCAGAACGCTCCTGGTTTGGGCTTCCTCGCTCCGCTCTGTCGCTTGAGCATATTAGGCACGTTCATTTACGCCGCAACAGTATAACAATTCAACAGTCACCACTGAAAGTCACAGTTTAAAGTGGGTAGTAAAGGGTACGATGCTCCCCTACTTTAGAAGAAATCAGTGCTTAATTTGTGGGGGTGGTTGCCAGTGCCCAACACCGGCACTCTTTTTTGGGCACTGGAACTCATGCGGGGCCAGCGCACGTGCAATTGCTTTATTTGTTATTCCACTTCGCTTTGCTTCAATTATAAATCATTGGGATTTGTCATTCTGATCTCGATCTCTCTCGTGCTTGCAGGTTGCAGGACATGGCTTCTGTTACTATGCTGTTGTTACTATGCAGTATTTGATACATTCTGTATCGTAAGACAGAATGTGCAGTTTTCATTTTCTGTTCTTCTGAGCCAGTGAAATTACATGGTGACGTGTTGTTGTTGCCATAAGAGGCAACGCGGAGCCACCTTCATTTCACAAGTTACTGTGAAGTGAAGGTGTCGAGGCGTGGCGTTGTCGGTCCTGACTTGTGAGAGAGAGAGGCTGCACTGCTGCACTGCGTTGTGCGACCTAGTTGCTTCCTGGGGCCCCCTCTGCCTGCTTTTTCATTTGTGCGCGTGCCAGTGTGCGCACCTGCCCCCCCCACCCTGAGGCCCGACAAGAGACCAAGTCCTAGCCAGCAAAGCAGGTAAGTCACTTGTTGTTGCGTGCGGTGCAACCTGAGCCTGTCGCAGTTAAGTGATTAGGCAAGGAAGGCCCAAGTAGAGGCCTGGGCAGTGGCACGGTCCCTTGGTGGTGACCTGACTACCCAGGAGTCAGGACCCCACCAGGGGCCCGTCCACGCCCATTCTTCTGTCTGTGTGACCAGTGTGCTACTGACTGCAGTCAGTGTCAGGCCCAGTCCAATTTCGACCAGGGGCTGCCGCAGACCGAGTCGGATGACTATGCTGTGGGCGGCCGGGCCCGTGGATTGTGCCAAAAAGTATGTTTTTACTATTTTCTTTGAAAACCTGACCTTCTGTGGGGCCGGTGGCCGGGGCTCCGCCTCACAGAAGGTAGGTTTTAAAAGAAATAACTTATTTTGAGTGGCGGCTGTGGCCCATCACTTCGAAAGAGATGGGCCCCAGTCACCCAAATATACGTTTTTTCTTTAAAAATCTTACCTTCCGTGGGGCTGCTGCGCCACGCACCTATTTTTGTCATCATCAGGCTCAGCATGGCTGTGGCGGTGGCGGCCCCACGGAAGGTTGCCTAAGTGATTGAGGCAAGGCAGGGCAAACCCCAGGACCGGGTGGGGCACGGGCAGCAACATGGTCCCACTAGTGTCTGTCACAAAAGGAATGAATTGTCGTTTACAACTTTGGCCACTTTTTCCATTGGTGGCGGGCCCGACTCAAGACAATTGTATGCCCCAGTCCGACCCTGGATAGCATTCATCTAAGCGAAACATGAACTGTGAATTGTTGCCTGGGTGTTTCCGTTCTTCCTTTTAATGTTATCGGCCTCATTAGTTCACAAACGAGCTTCAGCGAGGGGATCCGGAACGGTGCACGTATTGGGCCGAAACCGAACCGGCTGCACTTGAAAAGCCCATGCAAAGACGAACTTCTGAAATGCCATTTCAGGCTTAAAGATACACAAATGGAAACTAGATGGGGCTAAACATGGTGCACATGCCCACTAATCTGTCATCATAAATAAAAGCACCAGTTGAGTATTTGTATATAATTCTCAACCGTCTTTTGCTGTCCTTTTTTTACATAATTCCAGCGCATGTTTTCTAGCCTGATGTGTGGTTTATACACCAGATGTGGCCCCTTAACCTGGGTACAATACGCTCCGAGCATGTGCTGTCAAGAACATGTCAAGAACATGTCAGTGGGAAGGAGATATCTGAATATGCATTCTCCTCTGGCTACTGAATATTGGGTGACAAAACATATTTACTTTTTTAATATGTGTTAAGGTGGAAAGAGGCCCTAAAGCAGAAGTAGCACAGGCCGTTGATTTCACAACAATGTCTTGCAGAAATGACGTTTTCAAAGTTATACCACACCTTGCTCATGCTTGAAGGAAGGGTGAAGAGGGATGCATTTATGAGGTGTGATGACTGATAAGGGCTTGACAGTAAATTGATTACACAAAACACCTGGATGAGGTGACTGAAGAGCGGGCTGAGGGGAGGGTGCTTTTCCTGGAGGTAACCGATTAACAATACTTGGTGTACTTTAACAGACTGTCAGATGGGGCAGAAGGGGTAGAGACAAATACAGTGCAACAGTGACTGAAACAGAATGCTTTTTTATTTATTTGCATTTTTACAGAGCTCACGCAGCCCGGGGGCATTGATGCGCAGTTACAGGAGGAGCATGTCTTAGTTGTGTATACTACTAGCCTGTGCCAGCAGTTGCTGCAGCACCAAACATGTGACATGGAGCAGCAGTAGTGTGATGGACTGGTGGTGGGCCGATCTAGGTAGGTCTAGCACTGAACTGGTGCGGCCGGCGCGCCTGTGCTGAAGGTGGCTCCGCGCCCGCGCTGAAGGTGGCTCCGCACCCGCGCTGTGGGTCGGCACCTGGCATTATGGGGCCAATATTGTTTGGGCACTGGCACTGTTTGCCGTACGCTGCAGTGTTAAATCTTGCCGAGTATTCGCACGTGCTGGATTGCTTTTGTTCACTTGAATAGACTGCTTGGGGCGTAACGCCCATTCCCTGGGCATGTCCTTTAAGAGGAAAGGGGAGGGTGCATAAAGCTGCATGCTGTGGGGGACAGTGGTGGTCATTTAAATGCAGTTTTTTCACTGTGTTTTCTTCAGTCTTGATAGTACTGTTGTAAAACACATCATTGTGGGGCGGAGTAAGGGAAACGCAGGGCTAGGTCTGTGGTATAAATTATTTACTTTTTTACATTTCGACCCCTGATTACGGAGTAATAGGTGCATAACAGGGTTGTCCAATTATTTTGGCTCCGAAATTTGGTAATAACAATTTGAATTGTGATCTTGACATTTGACAGGGCTATTGTCACCATCTACTGTTATGCAGAAGATTTACTACCGTCCGCTCCATCTGGCTATGCATCTTTCCTCGAAATTCAGCCCTGTGCAGTTTTCGCCTTTCATTCATCCCGGAACCATCAGCGCCATCTAGCGTTACCATTAAGGATAACATGAGTCTGTTCACTGAAACGAGTACATAGCTAAACATTATTTTGCTTACTGTTAGTAGAAAAAGCCATTTGGGCAAAGTCACACATGCCACAGCACCATCCAGTAACCATTACTAGAAGTTCACCTCCAGTTGAGAGCCACATGAGAAAGGCATTGAGAGCATTCGAATTAGTCTGTTTCGGGTGCAATTTCTCTTTCAAGCCATTTAACACCAGCGTAACGTTGCTGGCTTCATTCAGGGCACACCTGGTTCATCTTTCTCAGCTGTGTATCCAGCAGTCCAATCAGTGTCATAATACAGGTTGGTGCCTATCAACTATATGGTTTTAGGGGGAAATTATACCAAATATCGTCATCCTTACAGGATAAATCTTGCAGGTGCCGGTTAGAAATATGCTATTCAACACAGAAACGAAACCCAAAATGGTTACACGGTAAGAGAAAGATTAAAGGACACTTATATTCCTCCCAACCTATTGAATGCCCAAGGATCGCTGTGTTCCCACATAAATAAGAACCCATTGGGATCCATGTGTTAAAATCGAGTCAAAAATTGCAGTTCACACAAAAATCACGACAAAAAGGCAGTGGGTTTTGCCGCCGCAATCCATGTAATGGATGCGGGGGACAACGGCCCTGCAGTCCCCGGACCCATTATACCATTTAAGGAGAGTGGGGGACACCCCCGCAACCCACGCACCCCTTAAATGGTATAATGGGATACACCTTTAACGGGTCAAATCATGGCATTTTTTCAGCGATTTTTTGTGCAGACGAAATTTTTGCCGTGATTTTATTACTGCAAACCACCCATACCGAATGAAATCATAGATTCAACTACTACTAGCAATAACTCGCTCACTCCGATAAATGCTTTAAGGTATTCAAACATCAACTGACATACATCCAGGTCAACAATCCAATAACAGCGCAAAACAGCCCCATGAACCTCGTCATACAGCTCTCCCATGGCGCACTTACGATTCAAACAACTTTCCACCATGTATATTCTCTATTCTCTGCCTGACAATGCAGACTACCATTATCCTTTCACAACCCTGTCAGCCCTACACAAGTAGACTCCACTTCCCAGGCACTCACGTTTAACACCCCATTCCTCACCCCTCAACAACAACAAACTTCGGCCAATAAAAACCATAACCCACCACTTGCTGTTTTGCCACATTCTGCCCCCTCAAGCAGGAAGTCACCCATACCACAACTATCTCAAAGTCCCACCAGCCCTACACAGTTAACTTCCATCTCACAGGCAGATCTACACACCCGAGCTCCCTCTGAGGGACACCTCCAGACATACCATTTGGGAACATTCTCTCACTAGGACCTTCCCAGTCTCCGGGTGGGGGGGGGGAGGGGAAGGCAAGTTACAAGAAATATTCAGATTCCTTCTACATCCACCCCACCCATAAAGCCAATCAAGGAATCAGTGCACAGATATCCATCTGGGCTCCCTAACCCAACCCTTACCTTTATGCCACTTCCGATCTGAAGAACCAGGGAGCCAAAGATAAGCGCCAATCAATACCTTTATTGGGCACGCCCACGTGAATCCAATAGCCTCAATCCTTTCGATCTCCCTGTCTGGCTTCTAACTTTCGGGAAACCTCCTTAACTAGCTCCTGTGTTGAGAATCCATTGCAGATGCCTTCACCCACTAAATCTCTCGAACCTCTGCTCCCCGAGTCACTGAGTCCTACACAAATTCCCAGAAACCAACCACAGCATGGCTCCTGCCAACATTCCAATTACTCTCTCGCTGGCCACATCTTGCTACCGATCTACTACAGACCATCTATCGCCCCTCCGCCCCGAACCCCACAAACAGCGGAGGAAAACGTATCTCAACCCACTAGAAATAATCTCATTGAGGCTCTGCATCTGCTTTCTGATACAACTGGCCATGCCAGCTTTACAATCCAGAAGTATTTCAAATATCAGATTGGATCCTACCTCAGTCAATTGCAATAGCCCAGCGCGCAGTGCTAGAAATACTGCTTCTGAAAGAACTTCACCCCAGAGTAAAACCTTTGATTCCACAGATACAAGTCTTATGGAAAACTCCTTTGTTGCTAAGGGATCGACCTGCAAAATTCTAAACCTAGCAAAAAACAAATATGACATGCATGAGGAAAATAAATCAGAACCGTTATTCCCGACAGAAACATGGTTTAAAGAGGATTAACCACACATTATACCCACATCCACACCACTAGGATTCAAGGTTATTCTAAAGCACATGGAAGAAGGAGCAGAGAGAATAGCATTAAAACACAATGTAGCTCTGGCAATCGGTTCCCACCCAGACGTTGTTGCTCCTCTGTGCAAATCCAGGATTGTCTAAATTCTCCCCCGGATTATCCATTTCCTTCCTCTTGATTTACAGACCTCCGGGTTACAACTCAAACTTTGAAGAAAAATGATCCCACCTCTGCATAATTGGGGATTTTAAGATACGGTTTGAAAAAACCCAGAAGGGAGTAGTTTCTTACCTGTATCTCCATTTCTCCAGCGTTGTTATCTTTCATGGATTCACATGCTTAGAATATTCCCCATCGTCAGGCCGGGAACCCTCAGTCATTTTAAAATAGCGTTTTCCCTTGGAAACACTTTAGTGTCCTATCGACGTCCTTTTGGGGCGCTTACGCACCACCCAATAGGATATAGGGTATAAATAGACCCGCCCCGCGGCTTCTCCTCAGATTTTAACCTCCAAAGTAGAAGCACCCACTAGGTTTGCATGCAGGGGAGGCCGGCGGGTGCATGTGAATTCATGAAAGATAGCAATACTGGAGAAATGAAGTTACAGGTAATAAACTACTCCCTTCTCCAGCATTGGATCTTTCATGGATTCACATGCTTAGAATAGATTACATAGCAGTATTCATCATACATGGTGGGGTGTAATGCAAACTAATACATTAGGAACGCAACACATATGACCAGCAATAAACATTAGTCATGGTAGCATTGAACTAAGTACCCGACGCTGTGGGGGCTTAGCTTACTGAAAGAGGCGTTGCAAGACTGCACGTCCCATCTGTACGTCTGCACCATGTTGCTGCTCAAGCCAATATTGGCGAGTAAATGTATGCGGCACCGACCAGGCGGCCGTCTGACAGAGGTCCACCAGCGGAATACCTGACCATAATGCCGCAGACAACGCAGTGGATCTCGTTGAGTGCGCCTTCGGGCACCTCTCCAAAGGCTTCCCCGCCTTAGAATGACAGAAGAAAATAGCCGATGAGACCCAGTACGACAGTGCATGCTTGGAAATTGCTCTTTCCTTTACTAAGGGTCCATAAACCACAAACAGTTGTCTTGAATGCCAGACTTGCTGAGTGCCACTCAGATCAAATTTCAATGCTCTTAACGTCCAGTGTATGCAGCGCCTTTTCTGCCGATGAGGAAGCTGAAGCGAAGAATGATGGCAGCACAATATAAGAGTGTTTATGGAACGTAGTTGGCACCTTTGGAAGTGAGGCGACGAGGATCATCCTGCACCGTGACCTCTTGAGCTGGTTGACGAGCCGGATTAGCAGTGGCAAAGGAGGGAACGCGTAGAGGAACAGGCCCTCCCAGGGGAACGAGAAAGCATCGCCCATGCTCCTCGCCTGGGGAAACCTACTGGCGAACCTCCGGCACTTGGAGTTCGTCGCCGTCGCGAACAGGTCGATCTGGGGTGTGCCCCACCGTCGGAAGAGGCGATCCACTAGATCCTGCCGTAGTTCCCACTCGTGGCACGAGCGCAGCTCCCTGCTGAGTGAGTCGGCGATGGTGTTTTTTATCCCTGCTAGATGAAACGGCACCAGAAACATCCCCTGGGCGACTGCCCAATGCCACAGGTCCTGCGCCTCCTTGGACAGTGCTGGGGACCTGGTTCCGCCCTGTTTTCTGATGTAAAACATGGTGGTGGTGTTGTCGGTGAAGATCCTCACCACCTTGCCCTTGAGGGACGGAAGGAAGGACCTGAGGGCCCAAAACACTGCACGGAGCTCCAGGACGTTGATATGTAAGGATTTCTCCGTCGGGAGCCAAAGGCCCCTTGCGTGCAGATTTTCGGTGTGCGCTCCCCACCCTTCCAGGGAGGCATCCGTGGTCACTGTCTCCTGGTGGGCTGGGGTCTGGAAGTCCATGCCCGCCGTCAGATGCGCGCGGGTGCCCCACCACCGGATCGCTCGTCGGAAACTCTCGTCGAGTGTGATCCTTTCCTCAAAGTTGCCCGTCGTTTGGATCCAGCGCGCGTCCAGGAACTCCTGCAACGGGCACATCCGGAGCCTGCACATGGGAATGAGGTAGATGCAGGAAGACATCATTCCGAGGAGGGACTTGATGGACCTCACCTTGGCCGCGTCGGCCACCAACATCCGCTGCACCTTGCCCAGGATGGTCCTGGTCCTCTCCTCCGACGGGGAGGCCCGAAGTGACACTGTGTTGAGCCTCGCTCCCAGAAACAGAGTGTCTTGCGCGGGTACCAGGTGGGATTTGGCGTAGTTCACGGAGAATCCCAGGTCCGTGAGAAGTTGGACGGTCCTTGCCGTGTGGACCACGGCGAGCTCCCTTGTCTTGGCTCGGATGAGCCAGTCGTCCAGGTAGGGGTAGACGTGGATCCCTTCGCGGCGCAGCTGAGCCACCACCTGTGCGAGGCACTTGGTGAACACCCCGGGTGCCGACCGTAGACCGAAGGGGAGGGCTTTGAACTGGTAATGCCGCCCTTGGACCACAAACCTGAGGAATTTTCGGTGCCCCTTCAAGATGGGAATATGGAAGTAGGCATCCTCCAAATCCAACGACGACAGGAAGTCTCCTTCCTCCAGCTGACCCAGGACGTGCTGGAGGGTGACCATCCGGAACTTTTGCGCCTTGATGAACTTGTTCAGACGTCGCAGGTCCAGGATGGGGCGCCATCCACCCGTCTTCTTCTTCACGAGGAAGTATCTCGAGTAGACTCCGGAGCCCCGAAGCCTCTTTGGGACGAGTTCGATGGCGCCCTTCTTGAGCATCGCCTTCACCTCCCGGAGAAGTTGAGGGACGTGAAGTTCTTTCCTGGCCACGGGGGGGACGCGCGGACACTTTCTTTGAAACTCGAGCGCGTGGCCCCGGGCCAAGGCGTCCAGCACCCAACGGTCGGTGGAGATGGACACCCACACGCTGACGAAGCTCGCCAGCCGGCCTCCCACCGGGGTGCTTCGGTGGGGGCCCGACCCCCCGGCCGGTTCAATCCTGCTTCGACGAGGCTTTAGCGCCTTGACCTTGGCGACGACGGCGGGGTCCGCCAGGCTTGCCTCGTCCTCTGTAGGCCTCCTGAGATGACGAGCGGGCCGCTTGACGGTAGGAGGAGAAACCGCCGCCGGAACCTTTGGAGGCGCCCTTGCCTCCGCTGCTCCGAAAGGGCGTCCGTCGTTGTTGCAGAACTCCAAGGGCCCGGGCCGTCTCGGTGTCCGCTTTAATGGCCTGAAGGGAATCGACCACCGTTTTCCCAAACAGGTTGTTCCCATCGAAGGGCATGTCCAGGACTCTGGTCTGAACGTCTTGACGGAAGTCCGTAGCCTTGAGCCATCCACGCCGCCTAAGGCAAACGCTGTTGCCCAACTGGCGGAACCCAGTGTCGGCGATGTCCGTCGCAACGGTAATGGGTGGTCCGAAGCCACCTCACCTTCCTGCAGGATCTCCAGGGCCTCTGCCCTCTTGTCGTCCGGCAAGAAGTCCAGCAGGGGAGCCAGTTTGTACCAGAGCTCCCTGTCGTATCGGGCCACGATAGCCAAGGCGTTGGCAGCTTTAATCGTCGTCGCTGCAGACGAGATGACTCTGCGTCCCATAGCGTCCAATTTCTTTCCCTCGCCGTCCGGTGGGGAAGTCGATGTGGAGGCCGCACCCCCCCCCGCTTTTTTCCTGGCCGCCGCGGAGACGACGGAGTCCGGGGTAGGCTGTGCCCGGAGGCACAGGGGGGCCGTGTCCGGGACCCGGTACTTTTTCTCGTACCGGTCTCTTCTAGCTGGCGTCATGGACGGGTTCTTGAGGAGGGTGAGGCCCTCATCCCAAATGTCATCCAATAGAGGCACCGCGAGGACCGTCTTCCTCTTGGCCTCGCGCCGCTGATAAAGGAAACCTTCCTTCTTCTTCTCCTCAGGGCAGAGTTGGAAAAGCTCGGATGCCCTGGCGATCATTGAGTGGAACGATCCAATCTCGTCGGGCGGAGAAGCCCTGGTGGGAGGCGACGACGGTACATCCTCGTCGTATACCTCGTCGTCCGTACCCGTCGCTGCCGTGTCAGTCCCCGTATCATCCCCTCGGGTGGACGGGGAGGAGGGCTGGAAGGGGCGCGACGGCTGAAAAGGAGGTGGAGGGTGGATCCTTCTTTTCTTGGTAGGGGGAACACCAGAAGGTCCCGGTTCTGGGTCCCCCGACGGGAGGGGTTCCGTCGGTAACGGTAGTCTCGTCCTTATCTCAGAGCATAAGGACTGTATAGCCAACAAAATGGCCGCCGAGTTGTCTCACGGCGCTGGCAGAGGGGAATCCGACGGGCGATCAGGGGCCCCATCGGTACCCTCGACGATGTCGTCGTCACCTGCGTCGGGATCCATCCCGACGGGCCGGTCTTCTTCCACGCCGAGGCCGTGGCTTAAGACCTCGACCAGCTCCTCCTCCGAGGTTGAGGCCGAATCTACGACGACGCCCTGCCCCCCCTTTTTCTTCCCCACGGGGGATTTCACGGGGGTCCTATCGATGGGCACAAAAGAGGACTCCCTCCGAGGTGGCAGGGAGACTCTGAGCCCCGAGGTCGCCACCACTGGTGTAGCCTCCACAGGCTGAGCCAGGGCCGCCGCGACAGTTTCGATAGAGGGCTTGGCGGGATGGATTAAGGCCTTCACCACCTTAGGTGCGCTCACCGCCTTATCCTTGAGGGGGTGGGGACACTGCCTCGCTCCCCCTCCGCCTTCGAGTTCGACCGGGGCCTCTCCAGGAGCTTCGCCGGGTGCTCGGCCTTCCTCTTACCCGACCCAGAGCATTGGCTCGTGGTTGATGGTGCTGGGGAGGGTGCGCCCTGCCTGGCGCCCGTAGAGCCAGACCGTTCGGCGCTCCCGGTGCCAGCGGACTCGCGGTGCTTGGCCTTATGTTGGACCCCCGTCGCCGGGGCGTCCTCAAAGGTCTTAGAAGACCGCTCGGATTTCTTCCTCTTCTTCTCGCCGGACGGGCTCTTCCCTTCTAGCCAGTTGGCGAGACGTTGATGGCGGTCCTTCATGGTCCGCTCAGACATGTTGCCGCAAAACGCACAGTTCTTCTCCACGTGCGTCTTGTCCTCATGTAGGCAGTAAAGACAAAAAGAGTGTTCGTCCTCCTTGAAGATGTTCTGCAGCTGGCATCCAGGGCAGACCCTGAACAGCTTTCCGGGCGTCGAGCTTCCCTTCTCCTGGGCCATGGCCGGGCCTGAGAAACTTCTGGAGTCCTCCAAAAGCGTAGCTCGACGAAATCTTCACCCTTGAGGGGCGCAGACGAATCCGAAACGGGTCCCCGTTGATCGGATGGAGAGTCGGTGGAGCTTGAGGCTCTTTTGACCGAAAAAACGAAGTTTTTGAGAAAAAACGTGAAAAAATAGCACTAATGCTCGAGAGCAATAGCACGAGGATCCCAACACATGAACGTGCGTTAAAAATCTGAAGATGGCTGCCAGAGGCGGTGCTTAGGTATAGGGCAGCATTGGCTGTGGTCAGTATGACGCAGAGTCCAGTGATTGGTTATTACTACGAAAGACAGATCAGAAACGAAACCGATACTGGTTTTTTCTTTACCGAGGATTCCCAGCCTGACGACGGGGAATATTCATGAGCATGTGAATCCATGCCAGACCCCATGCTGGAGAAGGAACACAGTTAGAGAACTGTTCAAAAGACTCATATTTACCTGTCGGACTCTTGCCAGTGAAGTAATTATGAGCCTGCATCAATCAATGCGCCCCTGCGCTGAAAGCAGGACGGAGAGCACACTATCCAAGAAAACAAGGTGAGCTGTGGATCAAAGGGAAGGGTTGGACTCCGGGGAAGAAGGGGTTCAAGCACACAGAGACAATAGGGAGTTAAACTCTACCAATCCTGTGTTTCAGACCCAGTCTCCAGTCGAATAGCCTCCAGGGAAGGGTTCGAGGTCGTAAGAGGTCAGAACAGGCTGAGTGACGTCCCCGTGGATACCAGGTGAGCGTTACAGTACTCTTCCTGATTATCTGTGACTATGCCATGAGTCACATGACTTATCAACCCAGATTAAGGCAACGATTCAAGTGCAAGCTTGAAACACGTTGTCAGCTTTTGCAAAGAACGTGCTCCCATGGTGACCAAACCACTGTTGTTCTTGCATAAACGCCATCCATCTTTATTCCTGCCAGTTATCGCAAGAGTGAGCAAATCTCAACAGGGACAGGTGCTAATGCGCCCATGGAGCTACAAAAAGGAAGAATATATTAGAAACTAAAACATCAAAATGACTTCAAATATAGAGTATTGACTGGAAGAAAAGACTTCAACGAAATGATCTGCATGTCTTTTTGAATCACTTTAACATTCTAGTGTAGATAACACACATTTCTTTCAGGTAAGGGCAATGATGATAATGCATTCAAATAACTAAAGATAACCCTTAGACAACTAAGTCCAAAATCCATGCCATTAATCTTGGAGATGTAACTGCCCATCTGATATAGCCTAAACTGTTCTCTGGCTGCCAGTTTACCCTCCATATTGTGTGTATCATGGTATTGTATTTTTTCAATCGTCCACCATTTAATATCACCAAGACCATGTCCATCTGCCAAATAATGCTCTACAAGTGGTGCAGTTACAAACCCTGTTCTAATCCGGGAACAATGTTCTATAATCCTGGTTTTATCTGGTCTGGTGGTTTTGCCAATGGACCAGGTAAATTACATAGGAACTTTTACAAGTAGTATGTGTTCTTAATGTCCAGGTCTGTGGTCACTGAATGTTTTGGTTTGGACAGTGTATCTACACATGTTACAATTTCCACAAGTGTAATGACCTACTATAGATACCATCCCCCCACATCTGTGTAATTGAAACAGATTTAGTGACAGTTCTTCTGTCTGCATTAGTCAACATTTGTTTAAAATTGGTCCCTCTTTGAAAGCAAATGAAGGAGGTGACAAAGCTGTATATTCAAGTAGAAGTAAGTGTGTTATAAGTGGTAGCACAAACTAACTGGTCAGTGACTGCATATTCTGTGGGTCGTAAGAGCAATTCACAATCTTCATAACATTCTCTTTTCGCAGACTGTCTCAACAGTATGTTGGCATAACCTCATTTCTTGAGTCTCTATGTAATAATATCAGCTTGTTCCTTATAATCCTCTGTAGTCGAACAATTGTGTCTAGCTCTTAAAAATTGCCCATATGGTCTATTGTTAGGTAGCGCCTGAGGATGAAAGCTACTGTAGGAAAGTATTGTATTTCGATCCGTCTCTCTGCAATACAGACTGACAGCTAATGTTCCTCAACATTCTTTGAATAGGTGTAGAGAGGATATTGAATGCTGGTCAAAACCAAGCGTGAATTTTAGATTGGCATTAAGCCCATTGATCCAGATCATAAAATCCTCTATCTGACCACTCTAGGTATCCCAAATGATCAAGATGCCGTCAATATAATGCTTGAACAATTTCAATGCAGAGAAAAAGGGGTTGGTGGTGGGAAAGATATACCACTGTTTGAATTTGGCCTTATATAAATTGGCGAAGTTGGGTGCAAATGCTGCCGCCATCGCCGTCCTCTTTATATGCATGAAAAACCCATTTATAAATCGTAAAAAGTGTTTGGTCAGGGCTAATTCCAACAATTCAATCAAACATTCACTAGGAACATGATGTGGTCAGTCTCTCTCATCCAAGTAGCTTTTAATTTTGTATAAAACTTCCGCCTGGGGTATATTCGAATATAGGGATTCTATATACAAAGTGATCAGAATTTAAATCAAACTCAATTCCTTCCACCATCCTAATGGCATCCGTAAAGTTAGCTAAATAAGCAGTAGTATTAGAAGCTAAAGGTTTCAGGAAAAAGTCAATGAACTTTCCACTAGGTTCTAAAGGTGAACCACACAAGGATACAATTTGTCTACCTGCTGGGTACACAAGATTTTGTGCACCTTGGGTAGAATATAAAATAATGGTGTACGAATATTGGTCGGGTTAAGAAATTCATATCTCTCCCTCTTTGGGTGATATTAATCAACTCCTGTTTAATGGTTGGCATGGGGTCCCCTCTCAGAGGGTGGTAATGATCAGCATTTTGCAACAAGCTTAGGCATTCCGCATCATAGGTGGAAGTGTCTAAAACAATTATGCCGCCTCCCTTGTGTGTGCTCTTTATGACAATAGAATCATCCTCACGAAGAGCTCAGATTATTTCTTGTTCTGTGCATTTGACATTATACATACGATGATCCCCTCTCGAATCATGATTGTAAAACTTCTGAAAACCTTTCAATATAACTTTCTCGAAGGTCACAATAGCCTTAGAGATCATCTGATTGCTAGGTGTAAAATTCGATCTAGGTCTAAGTGGAGTCATGGCGTCACTAGTAGTTAAAAGTAGAGTGGGTAGATCCGACCCTCAGTGCGCTTCACGTCTTGGCGTATAATGGGGATTGCAGCACAGTCAGAGCCTAGAGGTTCTACTCCTTACCGCAGGAGGTAAATACGAAAAGCAGGTTGGCGCTGGATTGTTGTGCTAGCCTAAATGGTCATGATCAAAGTGTTCATGTGTTTTGTTAGCAAGACAAAGGTTTGTAGAATTGTTTAACTCCAATTATATTCAGTATATTTCAACACAAATAGGTTAGTAGGCTTGGTAGACTGCAATTTAATTCTGTGTGATTCAACAGTTCAGCCCTTCAGCCAACACGTTTTTCGAAAATCTGTCTTTGCCAAGGCTGATCAATGGACATTACATTTAGTAGTTATATAATAAAAAACATAAATAATCAATACATACCAATTTCGGGGTTGTGGGAGGGTGGGGGCAGAGATGGCAACAAATGTACAAAGGGAGTGAAGTTTGTTACAAAAACATAGTCCATCATGATAATGTTATCTGCATGCTTGTTGAGAGTCATATTGACTTCCAAAATTATTAATCATGGATAGATATCAAAGGAGATCACAAATTGATTTATATGCAGTGAGCGAGACTATGGTTTAAGAAGCACCCAAAGAAATCCCACAACTGTGATTACCACCTCTTAATGGTGAAAATTAAATTAAAGATTATGATTGTTGATTGGACAGGATTGTTGCTGTCTCCATTCTTAAGGTGCAATAGTTGTGAGTCTGAGGGTAAAAGCATAAGGCATTGCAATTGATACCGATAATCTTAAAGACTGGGTCGAAACTCACCAATGTTGAGTACTATGAGAATCCTAAAAGAAAATGTGCCAATAAGAACAGATAAGTGCCTGGATATGTTAGTATTGAAGGATTATTATAGAGAATAGGGGCTCAATGAGAACTGACCTTGTTGATATAATTTAAAGGTCTTTTTCAGTGGCAAGTAGCGTTCTCACGGTTGAGGTGGCTCAACATATGGAGCTGGGAGAAAGACTGAAGAATCTTAATAAGAAATTTGTGAACGGGGTTGGATCTCTCCAATGGCGAGCAAGAAGAGCAATAGTTGCACTTACACCTCTGGCTTGTTTGGACAATTAAAATAGAGTAGTCATCTGCCCAGTGGCTGTTTTTCAAATATATATCCCTGTAAATTGGGTTAAAAGAATGATTAGGTGATGGGTGGTCATCTAACAAGGCTGTAAGTTAGTGGTTGCATAATGACCAATTGGCTTAGAAGTGCAGTTATCAGCAAAGGACTGATGTGACGGTAGTCGAATATTGTGAAGAAATATGTATACAGTCCTACAGTAAGGTAGCATGTAAATGGGTTCGTAAGGCAAAGTGAGTTGTCGCGGAATGCGAGCGCATGTGTGCGGCAAAATGTAAATATTTACATTTTTCATTTGCCAGCTGTAGGCACTCGATGCATCATTAGTAGTGTTAGATGTTTCTTTAACAAAATAAATATCTTAATCTGATTTTATGAAACAACTGTCTCAGTTGAATCTTCACCTATATTTTAGATGGATTAATCATGAGGACGAAAGACAAGCCTTAGCTTAACAGTTTCAGATCTAATTCGGTCAGAAATTTGGACAACAAATTAAAAATAGCACAACACTCATTCATCTCCTGTATGCCCTTTTGCGAGTCTCAAAGAACCTCAGAGGTGGCAGAGGGATTTGGTCCTGTTGTGGAGGATGCCATGGTGGGGGAATTCCCCTTGTAGTCATCTTTTTTGTCTAGCTGACTCTGCCTAAAAAAGGTCTCTTATTACCTGTATAAATGCCATGACCTCTATAATATTTGCCATCCACATACATATCTGAGCCTGATGAAAAAGTCACTACTCGTCTCTGTGGTATGCCATATTGGGGCCATCTATACTGCTTTTGGGCGCCCCAATAACTTGGCCAGTATAATCCGCAATTAAATAGGATAAACATTTTCCTTATTGTAATCTTTCTGAGGTTTACCAATTTATTTGCTCCTAGTGACACTGACAAATTCTGTAACCTGCTTTTGTATAAGCTCAAGCTTATCTTTTGCATTTTGAATAGTACTATGTCAGAAACGCCAGCTCTGCAGCCTCTAACGCCACCTCTATCTTTTGACTGGACCTTTGTGCTTTGTTAATAGTAAGTGAAATCCAATCCCTGCTACATTTCATGGAAATTCCTAAGAAAGAACACTTATATTCCTTATGAACGAGACAAATACAGGGTTTGTTATGAACTGGTAACCCTAAGGGGATAATATTCCCGCTTAGATATTCGTAAGCAGATGACTATGCATCTGTGTGCGGAATAATGTCTTTTTCAATTCTAGAAACAAATCACTTGATAACAGGTGCAGCTTCTAAACGTGTGAACTAACTGATATGACTGACATCAGCATTCCATTTGCTTGGTAGAGAAATGGATAAAATAATTTGAAAAATGTTAGCACTGTATAAAACAATTAAATGTGTGGCATGAATGACCCATTTAAAAAAAGACTCAGTATGGACAAAAGGAGAGATAGATACATATATCCTGAACACTACAGGATATAAATAATGGGATAATGGGAAACAATCTACTCTGGTTCCCATTAGATATAATCAAACTTAGCCATACCCTTACTTAACCACATTGCCCTGAACAAAAGGTAGACTTTTGGCCACGGCCTGCATTATCAATCCCTTTGCATTACAATTGGCTTATTTTCTTAAGGGAACAAGTAGCATGTATATCTACATGGGTAAGGAATTCTCATGCACCATCTTTTTACATCTGAGTACGGGGCAATACAAATCCTGCTATGTAACAAATCTATTCCTAATCCTTATTTTTCCAATAGCATTCCCTTTTACCTGCCCAGCTTTAGGACTAAGGTGTTTTCACTTATGGCTTGTTACTCCTAAAGCTATTATCCGGTAATTACCTTTGGTACTTCAAACTTCCTTAGCAACTTATTTTTAGATCAGAAGAAAGACTGCTCATTGCGTTCAGTGTTTGTCCAGGTAATTGGTTGGCTCGGTTAGATCTCAAGGATGCCTACCCAACCATTCCCATTGCTCACAAGCACAGGCAGTTTCTGTGTTGTCAGTGGAAATGACTGTTGTTCTGTTTTCCCTTCTTCCCTGGTTGTCTTCACCACCCAGTGTTTTTAAAAGCTGTTGTGGCCAGGGGTCAGTTTTGGGGGATTGCGAGGCATCTGATTGCTAATTTACATCAACTGTATTCACCTTATGGCTGAGTTACCAGGGCGGCTGATGGAACATCTCCAGCTAGCGATCAACTGTCTAATTTCCCTGGGGTTCCGCAAAATTATAGTGTCAGCCATCTTAGCGGATTCAGTTCCTAGGTTTCATGGTGGATTGCGTATCCGTCATCCTTTGGCTTCTTAGGGACAAGATACACAGAATCAAGAGGTAAATTGGGCGGGCCTCACGGTTCCACCGAGTCTCGATCCAGCAGCTAGCCAGGATTGTGGATCTATTGTCAAACTCCATCCAGGCAATTTTACTGGCACCATTGCATTACAGTGCACAACGGTTGAAAATGTTTAAATGTATTGCGGATGGGCTCCACTTCTTCCAGATGCGCGCAATGAACTGCTTTGGTGGCTCCATGTTGATGCATGCAATGGACGAGCAATTTTCAGTACTTCCCTAGTCTTTTCTTGGAATTCGATGCAATCCTCATCGGGCGGGGCGCAAGCTGCAGTGGCGTTTCCACTGAAGGTTGGTGGTCCAGGTCGGAATCTCTCTGTGGTATATCAATTGTTCAGAGATTCTTGCTGGGTCCTTTGTGATCCAATATTTTGCTAAAGACAGATGTGCTGCTCCGTCTCCCTTCAAATGGAAAATTGTGCAGTGGTTCATGACATCAACAAATTGGAGGGCACATGCCCCAGGAATCTATCAGATCTGGCAAAGAGATTTGTGGAATTTGGTGTACCTCAACAATGGAAAGTATGTGCAGTGTTCATTTCTGGGTCCTCCAACGCACTGGCAGATTGGTGGCCCTGCTACTGGCGAGATCCAGGGGATTGGCAACCGTCTCCTACAGTTTTTGGCATGCCAGTCTTGGATCGATCTTTTTGCTTCATGTCTCAATGCGCAGCTTTCATGATTCTTCAGCTGGAAGTCTGATTCGGAGCACAGGCACAGGGTGCATTTACCCAGCTCTGCGGCAGGGGCACGGTGTACACATTTCTGCCCTCCGCATTAATACCCAGAGTGCTTGTCCACAACCAGACCGAGCCAGACATTTGTGTTGGTGACTCCTTGGTGGCCGTCCCAAGACTCGCACACATTGGCCCTACAGATGATCATTGTGATACCTCAGAGGTCACTGACTTTTCCGCAGCATTCTGCCGGGCCTGCAGAAGACACATCCACTGGTTTTGGAAGCTGTATGGCTGCCTCATATTGCAGGAACGGTGGTCTCCAAAGGGCATTTCTAGCTCAACCACGAGTTCCATTTCCTCCTAATGGGTCCCTAGTATGTTGCAATCCCATAGGTCAGCCTGGTTGGCTTGAGTAGGCTGCCGTGGTGGAAGGTGCATGAATTCCGTCTGGCACCTGAAGTTTCTGTGCTTCATTTCCTTACTCAAATGGGAGCCTCTTCTTATTGGAGGATGTTAATGTTAATGTGAATGTTAAAGGATATTTTTACCGCGCTCTATCACCAACGGAGTGATCCCCTGGAGCTCTGAAAAAGTGAAGGGTGGGGGTGAGTTAGTGGGAATAAGCTGGAAAAGTGCAAGAGACCAGTGATGTGGTGTTGGCGGCCTCAGCCCAGTGAATCCGTTGGCTGGGCTTGGGGTGTTTTACAGTCGGTAGTCGTCGTGTGATGTTGTGCGAGTCTATGTGTGGTTTGTTTTGTTGTTGCAGTGTGGTGAAGTTTGTGCGGATTGTTGTGTTGTAGGCTTCTGGTTGTGTTTGGTTAGTGTTTGAAAGGTCTATGTAGAGGGGTGAAATTGTTAGTGTATTGGTTAATTGGCATTGCTGTCTGGAAGTGAGGTATTACATTTTCGTATTCTCTCCAGGATGAACTGACAGCGTTCAGCTATTTTCACCTATCCTAATCTGGTGGGGGTTTCCAAGTGGGTGAACATCTCTTGATCTGTCGACTCCTTCAGAGGGTGAGGCTAGGCAGTCCCTGAGTTTTTTGTTAGTTGGAAGTGGCCATCTAATGCACAGCTGTAACTGAAACAGCTTTTGGCCGAGCTGCTTACGCTAATGTGCCCCGTGGCTTTAAGAACATTTGTGTATGTACACGCCCTAGAACTTAAAGGTTGAGTATTTACCGCTTCAGGTGTTCGCTTTGTTTGTAGCAACATACCAAAACCGCATCTAGCGCCATCGAGTTGCCAGTTTTTCCTGCCAATCTCAGTTATACTTTGTAAAATGAAAGCGGTTACAGCTGCTGTGACAAACTCTGTGGGGTGCGATTTCTGGCCTTTTGGAACCCCTTTGCACCAGTGCTATCTCCTACCCTAGCTAGGTGGGTGTTGGGCATACAGTATTATGGCAAAGACAGGAGTAGACGCCACATTTTTTGGGGCTCATTTTGGTAGAGGGGCCATGGCGTCGAGAGGCATTTTGATGAGGAGGATATGCTCAGGGCAGCTGGCTGCGCTGATGCTTCTAGCCCCACCTCCCCCACGCACCCAACAATGACTTACACATTTTTGTTTCTTTTAATCTTTTCATAGTCCTGGAAGAACACTCATTCTACTCAACTGTGGGACAGTTGCATCCAAAACTTCCTAGTGTTTCTGAATTGTGCCACGTGGTATTTCTGATCTGTCTACGTCAGTGATGGGTTCGTAACCAAGAAAGAGGGCGAGGATCGGCTCTTGTTCTTCTTCTTGCTGATAGATTTTTATCCATCAGCTGTGATTTTTGGATACCGAGGATTGAGCCTCATTACTCCATCTTCTCGGGTTGAACATGTAGTTGTGGGTTTGCATTCTTCTTGGTGGAGCGGCAAAACCTTGTTAGTTGCAGGCGCTGGCAGGGAGTAGGTACTCCTGAATTGTCAGTAGACATTCACACTATATTCTTGAGTTTTGTTTGTGCTTTCTTATTTATGAATTCAAGTGCAGTATGGCACATGGGGCACAGTGTGCCATGGTGATAACACAGAAAAAACAGCCGACGCGCGTTTCAACCGAAGTCTTTCTCAAGGCTGTGTGTGGTGGTGATTGGTGAGTGGTGGGTGACGTGAGAGTGCACAAGGTGATAGCATGTTACATTATGAGGGTAGTAATTGAGAGAACATAAATACATGCCTGGAGCTGACAGTAGGGCTGAGGAGATGTTCCGGTTAGTTCAAGTCCAAAGATTGTTGTCGGGGCCGTGTTGGCAAGCGTCCCCCAAGGTTGGAAGGACGTCGAGGGGCTGAATGGAAGATGAGAAGCAAGTCCCCATGAGGCGTGGCCAGGAGGCAGGAGGCAGGTTTGTGACCGGCTTGAGGGGTGGGTGGCCCGAGTGCTGATAGGCACTGGAGGTCTCATTGGAGATAGGGTGATGGTGCGGCTGGATGCTCACATGGGGGAGGACTGTGAAGAAGGGGGACCCAGTGGCCAGACATCCCCCTATTCAGTGTCCCCAAAGGATAGAGAGAATGACCCACGGGGGTTAGAGACCCGAGATGGGGAGCGGATTTGCAGCGCAGGGAAGGAAGGTGGCCAAGTCGGTGCTCCGATTGGTGTACACGGACGAGCTGTTAGGCAACCTGTGCAGGCCGCTTGCAAAGGGGGAGAGGTGCCCGAGGTGGGAATGGGCCGGCTCGGTGTGCGTAATGGCCGACCCCGTTGGGTCCGGAGTCGGGAGCCTGTGAGGGGAGTCCTATTGAGGGTGCGTGGAGAGGAGGCCACGGTTGAGGCAGGGATAACGGGCGGGCTGCTGGGACATTGGAGTGGGGAAGAGGCTTACCTGCGGTTCAATTGCCGTCCTGCATACGTTCGTTCCTGACCGGCAATGTTGTCTCCTGGGTGGGTTAAAAGCACCTGCTTCCTGGGTTGGAAGTGAGGCGCGATATGATTGGACGTGGCTCAATGGGCCGGATGAAGTCGTGCGGTTGGCTCATTGGTCGAGAGTGGTGTCACTCAGAGGGCGTCATGAGCAGTCTTGGTGTGGGAGAAGTGTTGTCAGCGGCCCGTGTGGGCTGGGAACGGGGGTGCGAGTGGCCTGTGGTTGGAAGTCCTGATGGAAGGAGGGGTTAATTAAACCAAAGGAAGGCAAGAAGGGAAGAATTGAAACGTGGAAAGGGGGGACCCCAGGGTCAATATATGCTTTGCAAGTGGGATCGGGGGCTGGGGTAAGTTACCCTAACAACAATGGACAACGGATAAATTGTCAACCGTGCATTATTAATTATTGATTTAAATATAGTACGGCACAAGCGGCACAGTGTGCCATGGTGATCGCAGAAAAAGCAGCCCGTGCTGTATGGAGTCTGAGAAGTCTGGAGGACTCACGTGTGAGACCTGATGTGGGTGGGGGCCCGAGTTGGACCCAGGTGATAAGTACTGCCCAGAGGGCGGTAGGCTCCAAGGATGCAGAGGGAAGCCTGGGGGTCAGATTGGAAGGTTGGAAGTTGTTCAGATTGAGGGAAAATTGTGGAGAAGAAGCGAGGGGAGAAGGAGAGAAGGTCTCTCAGAGAAAAACATGGAAATCATGATCACTGTTGAGGCCAGATGTTATAGTTCAGTATTTGCATGTCAGTTTTGCTTCTCTCTGGCGTAGGCAAAGTTCCCTGTCTCCTCCTCTGGCGTCAGCTGGTATAGTTTTCAGTCCCACTAAGGCGATTTCCTCTTTGCATGCCCACTGGTGTTTTTCTTGCCAGTGTAGCGCCAGTGGGTATTTTGCATCTTGTGAGTGCAGTGTGTTCAGGTGTTCGCGGATTCTTGTTCTGAGTTCTCTCTTTGTGCTTCTGATGTATTTGCGATTGCACACACATATTATGGCGTAGATAACGTATTTGGATTTACAGTTAATAAACTGCGTGATGACGTGTATCAATGTGACTAAATTCGATTGTCTTGCTGTTTCTGGCATGTTTACACATTGAGCATGTTCCACATTTGGCTAATCCATGGCTAATTTATTTATGCATCATTACGAGCAGGTGCATGCACTCACAAACGCTGATTTCGACAAATGTGTCCACAAATGGTTTTGATACATAGACGACATATTGATGATCTGGTCTGGAACAGCCAAACAATTAGAGCTCTTTCAAGAGTACCTTAACGACAACAATTTTGGACTTGAACTACCTGGAACATCTAGCAATACATCAATAGATTTTCTGGACATCACCATCATGCCAGTAGTGGCTGAACTAACAACTGTGACATTTAGGAAACCAACAGAAGTGATTCTGTTCTCCACGCCTCAAGCTGTCATAAAAAATCAGTCATCAATAATATTCCCAAGTGTGAATTTGAGAGCCAAACGGAACTGCAGCACCAGAATGCTCCACGCTCACAAAACGCTTCTCAGAGAGAGGTTACCCCGAACATGCCATCAACACAGTCTATGACATGGCCAACAAAAGAGAACGGACAACCTTACTAACACCAAAAAACCCAAGGGAAGGAGTGCCCAAAGACAACACGAAAATCCGGTATATTACCAAATACTGTAGTGAAAATCAGCAAGTACAGAAAATCCTCAAAAGACACTGGCATATCCTAATGATAGATGAGGACATAAGACCATGGCTACCAGACAAACTCTGTCTGACCTACACCAAGGCCAGAACTCTCGAGACAATCTTAAGCTCCTCTTTCATGACAACAACTCCTAGTACTGACACCAATTGGCTTACCAGACCCAAACCTATGGGATTTTACAAATGTGGAACATGCTCAATGTGTAAACATGCCAGAAACAGTAAGACAATCGAATTTAGTCACATTGATACACATGTCATCACGCAGTTTATTAACTGTAAATCCAAATACGTTATCTACGCCATAATATGTGTGTGCAATCGCAAATACATCGGAAGCACCAAAAGAGAACTCAGAACAAGAATCCGCGAACACCTGAACACACTGCACTCTCAAGATGCAAAATACCCACTGGCGCTACACTGGCAAGAAAAACACCAGTGGGCATGCAAAGAGGAAATCGCTTTCGTGGGACTGGAAACTATACCAGCTGATGCCAGAGGAGGAGATAGGGAACTTCGCCTACGCCAGAGAGAAGCAAAACTGATATGCAAATACCGAAATATAACATCTGGCCTCAACAGTGATCATGATTTCCATGTTTTTCTCTGTGAGACCTTCTCTCCTTCTCCCCTCACTCCTTCTCCACAATTTTCCCTCGATCTTAACAACTTCCAACCTTCCAATCTGACCCCCAGGCTTCCCTCTGCATCCTTGGAGCCTACCGCCCTCTGGACAGTACTTATCACCTGGGTCCAACTCGGGCCCCCACCCACATCCGGTCTCACACGTGAGTCCTCCAGACTTCTCAGACTCCATACAGCACGGGCTGATTTTTCTGCGATCACCATGGCACCCTGTGCCCCTTGTGCCATACTATATTTAAATCAATAATTAATAATGCACGGTTGACAATTTATCCGTTGTCCCTCGTTGTTAGGGTAACTTACCCCAGCCCCCGATCCCACTTGCTAAGCATATATTGCCCCTGGGGTCCCCCTTTCCACGTTTCCATTCTTCCCCTTCTTGCCTTCCTTTGGTTTAATTAACCCCTCCTTCACTCAGGACTTCCAACCCCAGGCCACTCCAACCCCCGTTACCAGCCCACACGGGCCGCTGACAACACTTCTCCCACATTACAACTGCTCATGACGCCCTCTGAGTGACAGCACTCTCGACCAATGAGCCAACCGCACGACTTCATCCGGCCCATTGAGCCACGTCCAATCATATCGCGCCTCACTTCCAACCCAGGAAGCAGGTGCTTTTAACCCACCCAGGAGACAACATTGCTGGTCAGGAACGAATGTATGCAGGACGGCAATTGAACCGCAGGTAAGCCTCTTCCCCACTCCAATGTCCCAGCAGCCCCGCCCGTTATCCCTGCCTCAACCATGGCCTCCTCTCCGCGCACCCTCAATAGGACTCCCCTCACAGGCTCCCGACTCCGGACCCAACGGGGTCGGCCATTACGCACACCGAGCCGGCCCATTCCCACCTCGGGCACCTCTCCCCCTTTGCAAGCGGCCTGCACAGGTTGCCTAACAGCTCGTCCGTGTACACCAATCGGAGCACCGACTTGGCCACCTTCCTTCCCTGCGCTGCAAATCCGCTCCCCATCTCGGGTCTCTAACCCCGTGGGTCATTCTCTCTATCCCTTGGGGGCAGTGAATAGGGGGATGTCTAGCCGCTGCCCCCCCTTTTCACAGTCCTCCCCCATGCGAGCATCCAGCCGCACCATCACCCTATCTCCAATGAGACCTCCAGTGCCTATCAGCACCCGGGCCACCCACCCCTCAAGCCGGTCACAACCCTGCCCGCTGCCCCCTGGCCATGCATCATGGGGACTTGCTCCTCATCTTCCATTTAGCCCCTCAACGTCCTTCCAACCTTGGGGGACGCTTGCCAACACGGCCCGACAACAATCTTTGGACTTGAACTAACCGGAACATCTCCTCAGCCCTACTGCCAGCTCCAGGCATTTAAACCCTGCAGAACGCCGGTCCTACTATTGTCACATCCCTAGCACACCCTTGCCTCCCTTCTCTATTCTCCCCAACGATGACCAGCTTAGCAACCGCAATCCATATCATCCTCTTTTTTCAGATGGGCCAGCAAGCCACGAGCCAATTCCCTATCCAGGGTGACTCTTTCTGATGCTCCAACGTGAGCCCCATAACAACCCATTATGTAAGCACCGGTCCCCTGGGCCACCTACTTTCCTTTTCTTCTGTCTAATGCTCCACCCAATGCCAGACTATTCAGGCTCAAATAACTCTCCTTATTCTCTTATCTCTCCCACTTGCTCTTCCCTCCTTGGTACTGTATGACAATATGCATTACTATATGTGTTCTACCTTGTAACAACAAATGTTGCATTATTGTGCTCAACTTGTCACATCCAATCCGCACTAACCACAAACCACCCCAACCACTTTCACCACATTGCAATATTCGCAAATCATGTTCCTTCAATTCCTGCCTTGTCTTTTGCCGTATTGTGGCCGCCAACATTATCGAAATCTCATTTTATTTATGTTCTATCAATTACTACCCTCGTAATGTAACATGCTATCACCTTGTGCGCTCTCACGTCACCCATCACTCACCAATCACCACCACACACAGCCTTGAGAAAGACTTCGGTTGAAACGCGCGTCGGCTGTTTTTTCTGTGTTATCACCATGGCACACTGTGCCCCATGTGCCATACTGCACTTGAATTAATAAATAAGAAAGCACAAACAAAACTCAAGACTATAGTGTGAATATCTACTGACAATTCAGGAGTAACTACTCCCTGCCAGCGCCTGCAACTAACAAGGTTTTGCTGCTCCACCAAGTACTTTCAAAACTCCCGGGATCCTTGGAGTTTGGCTCCCTGACAAAACCATGTGCTAGGCTGCAGGCCAAACACTCACCAAAGACAACTGGGTTGCGCAGGGAACCTGCTCGTCCCGACACCAAACTCCCTACTCTTCCTAACTTGTATTCTTCTTGGTCTGTGTGGTCTTTTTACAGTAGGGCTGGTTTCACAGGGTCTTCGCAGTGATGGGCTGCGGGTAGCGGTCGAAGGGGTTTGCAGTGAGTCTTCTGATCAGAGGGTTCAGGTTCTGATCCAGTCCTTGGCAGAAGTTCTTACTCAGCTTCGCTAGATGTTCGTCCAACATCTCGATGTCCAGGTCTCTGTGAAGGTCTGCTATCCTTGTGAAGATTGGAGATCCAGACAATAGAGGGCGAGGAGTAGCCATTGAGGGTTTATATAGGCTCACACTAATGAGTGGAATGAAGGGGCAGGACATGAGGGGATTATGGGAGCGGTAGTCTCTGTTTTATTTTCCTTGCTGCTGTTTGGATGAATAGATAAAATATCGGAACTATTTCCAAATGTATAAACATGTATTTTCAGTAAAAAAATGTTTTTTTAAAAAGGTCCGATTTCTAGTTTTGGCATGGAATTTTGAGACTTATCTTCCTAAAGTGAACTGAAGCTATGTCCTTCTTGCCTCCGATCTGAAACGTGCAGGGGACAATCCTATCAGAAGGTCTACGAACACATTTCATCCGACAGATCCGCACTGTGTTTCTATTTGGGTCTGCTTTAGATGCGCTATATATAGCTTTTATATATATCTATCCTTTTGCCCCAGCCCTCTCATTCCCTAGCTCTTCCGCCGATTTGCACGGAGACCCTGTCCGCATAGTGATCAGGAGACTGAAGTTCGGTATGTCACACGGGATAATATAAAAGCCACCCAATTCAAAGTAAGGAAACGCATTTATTTGAACGGGCTAGCCATAAGAGCCATTTTTAACACCATCATTCAGAGACCAGGGGATGTTTTTTTGTGTATGGTCTATTGGTGCCATCTAACGGTCAAAAAGAGAGCGCAGCATCATGCAATTGATTTACCAATGCTTCCCGAATGATCTGAGAACTAAAGCGGGCTGAAACCTTACACAAAAATATGATATGATGTGGCATTTATAACGCGCCTATACACAAGTGTTTCAAGGCACAAAAGGCAAGGGAGGGGGAACAGAGGGAAGACAGACAACGGTCTTATTAGGCCAGGTGACATTGAGATCACGCAAGTGCAGGGGAAGGAGAGAAAGGGAAAAGTGCGTGGGGGAAGAGGGAGGGGGCAGTACAGTACATAGGATCAACAGTAATAAATACATAGAATAAATAAGACAATAGGTAAAAAGTGCGGCCAGCTTGTGGCCAGTTGAGACATCAAGTGTTAAGTGCAGGTAATGAGCTGTAGGGATACAGAGACAGCCCCCAAGTGCTGGGGTTGCCTGGGCGGCAGTGCAGGTGTGCAGCTGGCTGGGTAGGCGACCTGGGCCCGGGATCAGAGGGTAGCCAGGTGACCTGTGCAGTTTCAGTCCGGAGTTCAGAAGGGGAGAGGAGAGAAAGCAGAAGCAGAGAGAAGGTCTTGGGGTACTTCCGGAACCAGACATGGTGCTCCTCAAGTTTCAGAGAGGCAGGGAAGCTGTTCCAGAGGGAGGCCCCAGCCAAAGAAAGATCTACCACCAACTCGTTGCTTGGAGAAGCGACTGACTCTGAGTGAGTTGGAGGCGGATGAGCGAAGAGTTTGAGAGGGAAGATATTTAGGAAGAGAGAGTTGACGGTATTGATGCCCCAGGCCCCAGAAGGCCTTGTGGACAAAGCAGAGGGTTTTGATCTTAATCCTCGCAGCCACTGGGAGCAAGTGCAGAGATTTCAGTCCTGGGGAGATACGATCCCTGGGCTTGAGGCCAAGGACAAGTCTTGAAGTCCTGTTCTGGATGAGTTGCAGAGGGCGGAGAGTAGAAGCAGGCAGATTTAAAAAGAGGCTGTTGCAGTAGTCCAGCTTAGAGAGAACCAGAGCTCTGGAGACAGTGAGCTTTTGGGGGAATGAGAGGAAAGGAAGAATACATCTGAGGAGGTGCAGCTGGTAGTGTGACTTGTTAGAGATGCCACAGATGTGAGGAGAGAAGGAAGGTGTGGAGTCGAAGATGACCCCCGAGGTTTTTAGCCTCACAGGTGGGGCAAGGAAGAGGGCCAAGCGAGGCCGGCCAGAGAGCGATTGGAAAGGAGGGAGCAGGTGTGCCGATGAGGAGAATCTCAGTCTTACTAGTGTTAAGGCAGAGATCATTGGCGGCCCACCCCTCCTGGATAGTGGATAGTCATAGATGAGAGAAGGAGAAGAGGTGGTGGAAGGGAGCCTGAAAATGAGCTGAGTGTCATCTGCATAGCACTGAAAGTTGGGGCAGAGAGTGGCAATGCAGTTTGCAAGAAGTGCCAGGTATTGGTTGAACAGCCAGGGAGAGAGGTTAGACCCCTGGGGAACACCACAGGTAGAGATAGAGATAGAGGTGAGGAAAGACCCAAGTTGGACCTGCAAGGGTCGATCGGAGTGGAAGAGGTCAGCCAAGCCAGGGCCTGATCGGGGATACTCATGTCATCACGGAGACGGTTCAGCAGGATGGCATGGTTGACCGTGTCAAAGGCAGAAGAGAGATCAATTAAGATGAGGACACACGGATGTCCAGGAGAGTGGTTTCCGTGCTTCTGGTAGCTCTGAAGCCAGACTGATGGTCATGGAGACAACCAACCAATTCATCGTGAAGATTCACCTGGGAGCTGGACAGCTTTTCCAGGTGTTTGCCCAGGAAAGAAGTGATGGAGACTGGGCGGTAGTTAGCAGAGCAGGAGGGCGGCTGAAGGTTTCTTAAGAAGAGTGTGCACAAGGGAGTGCTTCAGGGGGGAAGGGAAGACTCCAGTGGCGAAGGAGTGGATGCAAAAGACGGCCAAAGCAGGAGCCAGGGTGTCAATGTGGTCCTTGATAGTTTTAGAGGAACGGGGAGAACCTGTTTTGACGAGACTTTCATAGGTCAGACTTGTCTAGAAACCTCATCCGGGGAGACCAGGGGAAAGGCAGAGAAGGAGGAAGGAGAGGTGGGCACAGAAGGGCCAGAGGAAGACCAGGGATAGAGGGAGGAGGAGGAGAGGAAGAGAGGACGAGAGAGAGGACAGGATGTCCTGAGTTTTAGAGGTGAAACGAGAAGCCAGGGCCATGCAGAGGGCATGGGAGGGGACAGGAGACGTAGAGACTGCAGCAAGATTGGCCAGCTCCATGCAGATTTTAAAGAGTTCCGCTGAGTTGTTGGATGCCGAGAGAAGCGGGCTTGGATGAGTGCTTTCTTCTTGTGGCAGACAGAGAGTCGGTATTGCCTTTGGAGCAGGTAGCAGGCCAGTTTGTCAGAGGATGTACAGGAAGCACGCCATTTCCTCTCAGCCAGCCTGCACTTGCGTTTAAGGGTGGCGAGGTCTGATCGTACCAGGCGTACGTCGGAATTTGAGGCTAGAAGGCAGAGGAATTGCGCCGTGAATTCAGGCTGATCAATGCACTCCTACCTCTAGTAATGGAAACAATAAACCGGAGCGTGGCTTCTGATACCAGAACCCCAATGTCCGATAAAGAGATGGGAACAATTTGCGAGGTTGGATATTGGAAGCCATTTAATCCAATTACTGTGAGGTCGCTTTTTTCAGTGGTTGATCTAGAAAGTCAACCGCACCCCCTGGTCACTTCTTCACTCATAATACCCCTTAAGCCCGCCCCTGACTTCAATTTGAAAAAAAAAGTATCTATATGACTAAGAACTTGGGGAAGAAAAAAAAAGTTAGGTTCAATCCCAGCCACAGATGCGCACAAACCCAACCTACAATTGAAGATCATAACCCATATTTTACATGACTATATTTCCTCATATGTAACATGCATGGGAATGTGAGTTGTATGATTATACTGACCAGTTCAAAGGTCGAAAAAGGGGGCGGGGAGAGCCTGTCTCCTACTGATACATGCAGACGTTGTGCCAGATCGTGTTATTGACTGTGCAGTGGGGATTCTTAGGTACCGACCACTTTACCTGCAACATAGGTCTGAAATCCCTGTTTTATACACAAGGGCAAATACAGGGATGTCTTTTCACCAAAATGTCATGGGTAGTAGAAGACATATCACATGACCATTGACCTCTGATGAAATCACAGGAAGTGGTGTCATTTTAGCCCACCCCAAAGTGACATCACAGGAAGCAATATAACACAACCTTTCACCCCTTAACAAAACAGAAAGTCTCAAGACATAGCATTGTTCCTATGTAGACTAAGCATAATATTGTTACAATATCACTGTAATGTGATAAACATTTCATACAAGAATGATCACCATATGTATCGTTAATATCAGTGCATATAGGCCCAGATTACTGTGAATGCAAGCAGACGTCCAAGGCCAAATGATAATGATGTGTTATTATATGTGTGAAATAAAGTGAGATCCTCAAGCACATCAGATGGGTTCCAGCAGAGTTACTTTATTCAGCTTCAATAAGTAACATTAAGATGTCTCAGTGAGTACCACTGGCTCCCATCACCAAGGCAGGGACTCTCCGACTGCCGGAGTCTAGAACCTTAGCTACAAGAATTCCCTCACTCACATTAAATATTCTCTCTTACCTCACCATACATCTACATTCATCCCAAGCTTTATAGAACACATCTCCCGTCCTTCCAGATCTCATCACATCACAGCAAAGCACATCAAAGCAATATCACTTGCGCTTAAGCGCCTTATATAGAACAAATATTCACACAATGACGCCCAACCTGTGTTGGTACTCATTTATCAACCTCAGGTGGATGAAAGGCTGCCTTGGCCTTGCCAGGATTTGAACCTAAAACCTGAAGATCACACAAACACACACATCGTAGAAGCGAGCGCTCAACCCACTGACCACTGAGCTATCTTACCGGCTATATCTATCTTACCGGCTATAGTAAAATGAGCAATAACATGTCTCCCTTCCTTCCAGATCTCATCACATCCCAACGAAGCACATCACAACAATATCACTTACGCTTAAGCGCTTTACATAGAACAAATATTCACACAATAACACCCAACCTGTG
The DNA here is from genome assembly GCF_040938575.1 of Ambystoma mexicanum. Taxonomy (NCBI): domain Eukaryota; kingdom Metazoa; phylum Chordata; class Amphibia; order Caudata; family Ambystomatidae; genus Ambystoma; species Ambystoma mexicanum. Next base: position 914,743,871 of record NC_090926.1, on the reverse strand, counting down.
TTGGTACTCATTTATCAACCTCAGAAGGATGAAAGGCTGACTTGGCCTAGCCGAGATTTGAACATGCAACCTGCAGGTCAGACACACATCGTAGTAGCAAGCGCTCAACCCACAGAGCTATCTAACCGGCTATAGCTATTTTACCGGTTATAGTAAAATGAGCAATTACATGTCTAAATGTTCTTAAAGTCAGAAAGCAAATTACACTCTGTAGTGGATGCCAATAAACTAGTAACTGAGATTTAACAGCAGGCTCGTTCATCTGCAGGTCTGGTGCAAAGTTGGTCACATATCAATCCTGCGTGGATCTACTTTTCAGGCTTCAGAGTTTGGCAAAATACATACCATTGGGAGGGATCATAACTGTCAAGTGACCGAGGACACCGAGATGGAATGGCTTGTAATGGTCATAACAGAGACAACGGCAGAAATAAACATGCTATAACTGCAACTTGCAAAAAGCAAAATACATAGTCTGAAATGGATGCTTATTCTACTCTAAATGTTTTTTGGACGTTTTTGTCTGCATTGTGAATTTGAGGTGTTTAACAACAGACTATATCAGTGACTCACCCCCTGAAGTGTGACTGAACTAAACCCTTAATGAGTCTAGCAGTTATTCGACAGAATTCCGTAAAGACACATTATTTATTATTCCTATTCTTTCTTATTTAGGGTCACTGCTCAAAGTCTTTCACTTGTGGAACCTCCTTTTTTTTTTTTTTAAAGAGGCCTGAACAAGAAAGCCAGCCACTCCAGAAACAAAGAGTCACATGCCGCTCGTCACAGCCCAGGAGTTTCCATTAAAAAAAAAGATTTTACATTTTTTTAGGGGTAGCAAGGCAGACCACAGGTGTAGCAAGGGAAACCTCAGGGGTTGCGACCCTGGTGATGCCCAAATAGCAAATACTGCACTGAAACCGTGCTTCCCTCGTTCACGTTGTGTTGATGGTAACGCGTAGTTGTCATAAAAACACTTATTTATTTATTTTTGCATTTATATCAGCGCTCTAAACCCATAGGCATCAAGGCGCTAGTTACTAAAAAGTCATAATGTCGGACAGGTGTAAGCTTTAATAGGGCAAGTTGCACGTGTGCCGCATTCCCCAAATGGGCATGTATGCTATGCTTCTACAAACCACACAACGATGCTAGCTGTGTGAACACAGCCAGAACGCAGATGGGAGTGGGGGCAAAGAAGGGGAGCTTAAAGGCAGAGTGTGGAGTAGTGGGGTCCAACCTATGGAAGAGGTTAAGGCACAAGGCTGTGACAGTGTAGAGCCTTGTTGATCTGGGGCTGGAGATTGGGGCGACAAAAGCCTACAGAACCTGCACAGTAAATCCATAAAATAAGAAAGAGGACACCCAGGAGCTGTAATCTGGATGTGGTGGGGTTGGTGATCCCACCAATTACACCTGCCTTCAAAAAAGCCCACCAACAATACTAAAAAGGCGTGCTTAGTAGTCACAAGCCTACGCCTCCCAACTCAGAGGCTCAAGCCTTTGGGGGGGGGCTTACCAAGGGACAAAAAGAGATTGCCAACAGCCGTGTACCAGTGACCAGCTCAACTCATGGGAGACTGCCCTTGGCACTGAACTGATGTCCAGATGAGCTGTAAAGAGACACTGTGGTGGCTCAGCCTCTCCATAGCCGAGATCCAGAGCACAGTGAAGCACCTCGTGTTTCATTTTATCACCGGGGAACAGCAATCAGGGCTTTAAGTGGGCCGGGGCCTCCCGGGGCTGAGCCCCGGCAGTCTCCGAAATTTCGTTTTGAGGCGGGGCCCTGCCGGGGCCCAGTAATCTCCCCTGACAGCCCTGGCCACTACACGAAAAGGCATTTTTTTCTACAGCCTGAAGCTCTCGCTCGTGTGCGAGAGCTTCAGGCTACAGAAAAAAATGCCTTTCAGCCATAATGGTAGCGCCGCACCTGCGAGGCATCCCTTTAATCAAGAGATTCCCGTCGGCCGGCGCCACCATTATGGAGAAACGTGAGGCCGCTGGAAGCAGAGGCCTTGCTTTCTAAATACTGGAGCTCCCGAGGATTCGCGGGAGTTTCAGTATTTAGGAAAAAGGCCTCTGATTCCAGTGGCCTCACCCTTTCAGCCTTAATGGTGGTGCTGCCCCTCCCCAGCTGGCGAGGGGCAGCACCACCTTTAAGGCTGAATAGGCAGGCGCTGTCCCCTGCCAGGCAAGCCTACACAAAATAAATGCAGAGATCAGCACCCTCTCCCCCATAGGGGAGAGGGTGCTAATCTCTACAAAAGGCTGCCTGGCAGGGGTGGCAGTAGCCCATTGAGCCGGGGCTCGTCGAGGGGGCGTGGCCTAACGGGCCATCAAGACCCCCGCTGTTAGGCCACGCCCCCTCGATGAGCCCCGGCTCGATTTGTAGTGCCACTTAAGGCACTGAACAGCATCGTCATTTTAAGAAAAACTGTCATTGAGCTTTGTGAACGATCCCGCTGCCTGTTCAGTTCCTCTAACCTTTACATCCTTTTAAGGAGAAGTAAACCCTAGCTTGACTCAACCCTCGTCTCAGTCTCTGATCTCATCCCGCGCGACAGCACATCATGCCGAGGGTGCACATTTAGATGGTGGACAATGTCACTCTTTGTTTTTTCGAGGCTTAGAAAAAAAGTGTGCTGCATTAAATTGCAGCCAGTACTCGAAGACTGGCCATGAGGTTCACTGGTTAGACACTTACCCCCCAAATCACATGGCAGCTTAAACAAACATCGTGTAAAATGCGTCACATTGATATTTTGCTCAAAAGGGAACATTTCCATACTGATTTTTCTGGGTTTAAAAGTTACACACCTCTTATTCTTAGCCAGAAACGTTACAGGAAGATGTTAATGTTAAAGGACATTTGTACTGTTGTGCGAGTCTATGTGTGTTTTTGTTTTGTTGTTGCAATGTAGTGAGGTTTGTGCGGTTTGTTGTGCTGTAGGTTTTGGTTGTGTTTGGTTTGGAGTTTGAGGGGTGTATGCAGAAGGGGAACTTGTTAGTAGGGTTGGTTAGTTTGCGTCTCTATCCTGAATTGAGGCGCTCGGCTTGCGTGGTCACACCTGATGCGGCTCTGTCCTGATCAGGCCAGACTGGCATACAAGGTTCCTTACCCCTCTGGACCCCACCTCTATCATGCTCTCTCATAGCCCCCCTCATCCTCCCTTCATACTCCTGTGGCCAGTGCAACTGCCAATGTCAACATCTTAGGTAGTGAGGTGATTGCCAATATCTCGACAATTCCACAACACTGTGGTACCTGGCGGTAACTAAGGGGCGGGGGGGGAAGTGTTGGTGGAATTGTCTGGGGTAGTTGTCTCTGTGCGTGTCGCCTGTGTTCTAGTCTATCTGGTGTCACCCGTCCAGGTGCCGTGGGAACTTCCCTGTCAGTTCGGGGTTGTCCGTGTCCTTTCTTTATTTTTTCGACTTTAGATTTAGTCTGTGGTGTTGAAGAGCCAGGTTTTTAGTGATTTCCTGAATTTTAGGTTATCTTCAGTGTTTCTTATTTCTTTTGGGATGTTGGTCCAGGTTTTTGCGGCTAAGTGGTAGAAGGAGGTGCCTCCAAGTTTTTTCTTAAGGTATGGTTTGAGATCCAGGTGGATTTCGTTGCTTGATCGGAGGGGTCTCGTTGGTTTGTAGACTGTTATTTTCTTTTGTAGGAATTCTGCTCCTGGTCCGCTGATTGCCCTGTGCGTAATGCACATTCTTTTGAAGGTGATGCAATGTTTTACTGGGAGCCAGTGTAGTGTTTTTAGGGCTGGAGTGATGTGGTCTCTTCTGGATAGTTTGAGTAGTCTTGCTTCTGCATTTTGGATCCGTTGCAGTTTCTTCAGGAGGTATTCTGGTATTCCGAGGTAGAGGCTGTTTGCATAGTCGATTTTTGACATGATTAGGGCGACGATAGTGAGTGTTTTGTGCATGGAGGAGAGGAGAGGAAAGGTAGGATTGAGGATTAAGATGAGAGGCTGGTTTATTTTGTTGGGGATACATTTTCTGAAAGGCAAACACTTATTAGTCCTGTGAGCTTTCCTCGCTTACGAAAAGCCTCTTAAATGAAATGTGCATATTTCACTTTAAGAAAATGTCACTCCCTGTGCAGTCACTCCTTATGATATATGTTAATGAGCCTCCCACTTTTTCTTTTGTTATACTTGTTCCCCCGATTATGCCTCATCTGACCAACTCGAATAAAGTCATCGTAGGAGCTTAACTTTGAGGATGGTCTATGGTAACTTGTTGAACTGTAACACCCATCTACAAACTCCAACTTCTCCAGAATTCAGCGGTAGCCCAAACAAGCACATATTTCAGCTGGCCGGATCTACCTCCACTGTTTTCCACTAAGTGACAGAAAATACAGCCGTCTATCCTCTCAAGAATGCTTTGCTCATCCGGTAAAGTCAGTCTGAACCTCCACCGCATCACCCAAAGAGTCAGAAGATTCCGAACCTGGGGCCCCACCCGCTGAAACAAGTTTTCTATCCATTTAAGGCTAGAAATTAATCGCCCCGCTTCCATTTGCTCTTCAAAAGATTCCTCTTCAGTGAATAGTCTGTGATCCACCCTTGGAATTCCCAGCACAAATATGCGGTTTGCTCAACAGTGCGTGCTTTATAAATTGACTCACCCCATTATGCCCAATTGCAATATTATAGCATATTTGCAGTGTATCCACGTAGCCTACACTATGCCCTTTTCCCATTATGTTCACTTAACGCATCATTGCTAGTTCTTAACTCTGGTCTATGGATCACACAACCAGCTGAGCCTTAATCCTTGATTGCAGCTTTCCATATTCATTGTTTTTAACTTCCTTCTAGCAGCAGGTTTTACATTTTATATTGCTGGTAGCACAAAGCTAGTTTGAGAGTAGTGGAGTGCTTTACAATAAGAGGGTGCTAGCAACGTTCTTGGCATTATATACAGTGACGCAGAACTGTTAGTGGACAGAGGGCCAGATTTGTATTCATCTGGCAGGTATTGTTAATAGACTCATGTTTTTAGTGTTTTGCAGAACTGGAGGATGGTGACACATGTGGCGCAAGAGGTTCCAGAGGTATTGCGATAAGCTGCCAAGTTTGTTGGTATTTCATTCTAGATGACATTCTACATGATGCATGCAGTTTTGAATATGGTTCTGTTGGGTAGGGAGAGCAAGTGAAGGCCACACAGTGTAGGAGAGATGAACAAATTACTTTCCCCTGGTAATGTTCTTTTGACTGGATGTTCCCACCACAAATTCCTCATCTTTGACATACTCTGATATCCTGCTTGCAGCTCGGAAACATTTCTCAGCAGAGGGCGCCGTGCGTCGTCATCGATCTCGTGTCCCTAGAGAGCCTCCGTTCTCCTCGAATATGACGTTGACGATGGTATATATGGCACGCACTGTGCCCGTTGCCTCAGTTCGTGTTTTTCTTCTCTCCAGCACAGCAGTCTTGAAGATGAGAATACTTGAGCATTAACAGAGAGGATGGTGTAAACCATGGAAACCTCTTGACAGATGGGCAGGTTGGGAGGGGTGATGAGGAATATGTGGGAGAAACATCCAGTCAAAAGAACATTACCAGGAGTAAGTCATTTATTCTTTGAATGGATTGTGTCCGTCCACGCATTCCTCATCTTTGATATTATCCCATAGCAGTGTGTTGCAGGAGGTGGGAAAGAAGAGTTTGATTTTGGTTTATGTGGTGTAACACAGCCTTTCCAAATCTGGATTTCTGGCCTAAAGGTGAATCTAAAAAGTAATATTTGGCAAATGGATGCACAGAACAACAGGTGGCAGTACTGCAGATGTTTTGTAGCGGTACCCCTCTCTGGAGGGCTGAAAAAGTGGCTACACCTCTGGTTGAGTGGGCCCTTAGAACTTTGGGAACCCCTTTCCAGGTCAGGTTGCAATATTCGGATATGCATAGTATGATCCACCAAGACCACGTTTGTTTAGTAACCATTTGTCCCATTCTTTGGCCCGCATAGTTGTCCACTCTTAGTAAACCTGTTGCTATAAAAGCTAAATGCTCTTCAAGGGTCAAGTCTGTGTAATCGCTCTTCCTCTTTTGATGGATGAGAAGGAGGGTAGAAAGTGTCAAATGAAATTCAGTCACTGCTATTGGCAGAAAAGAGGGACGAACCCTCAAAACGATCTTGTCCTTATGAAAGACATTGAGCAGTGGTTGAGAAGACAAGGATGAAGTTCGCTCACTCTGCAAGCAGAAGTAATGGCCGTTAAGAATACAGCTTACAAAGACAACATCCTAAGTGGACAAGAATGTAATGGCTCAAATGGAGAACCCATCAGGAAGCTTAAAACTAGGTTGAGATCCCAGATCAGAACAATAAAAAAAAACGGTGGGAAGATGTTGGTGAACCCTTTCAGAAATTGGATGACTATAGGAATCTTGAAGTAGGAACCTTGTTCCGGAGAGCGCTTGAAAATAGCGCAGCCTGATAGCCTTTGGCTGTAGCAACCTGTAGCCTCTAATGGGTTAAATGTAGAAAAGACAAAACCAATGGTGTCTCACAAGTAAATGTATCAACTCCTTTATCTGTACACCAGCTGCAAACTTTGTTCCAACGGCAGCAGTATTCAGATTTTGTTGCCGGCCTTCTGGCCAAAAGCAAAATCTTCATGACATCTTCCGGAAGGTCCTAATCTTTGTACCTCAACCTCTCAGAAACCATGCATGGAGATTGAAGGTCCTGATCTCTGGATGAAGAATGCGACCCCCCCTCTTGAGAGAGAATGTCCTCTCTTTGAATTTGAGGGCAGATCGACATTTCCATATGTTCTGGGTACCACGTCTGTCATGCCGCCGTCTTTTGGTGGTCGCTGGCGGTTATGGAAGGCTTGGCGTTGGCGGCGCCATTAGAATGTTCCGTGTTTTTCTCTTCACTTCCTGGTTTGACGGTCTAGTCTTTTTCTCTCGTTCCTGTATTTAACCACGCCCTCCCCTGGGCTCTGTGCGTTGCAACTTTGTTTCCTGTGCCTTGTTGCCGTGCTACTGTGTTTTCCTTACCTTACTCCTGTTGCCATTCTTCGCGATCTCTATCGCGATATCCTTTCGCTCTACTTCTCTTCTCTCATTCCTTTCTCCCGTTCCTGGTTCTTGGCGGTTTCTCCACTCCGGTCTCTCGCACTGCTCCTTGTTCAGTATCAGTTTCTCCGGATTCTCCATCCTACTGCTGCACCGAGAAGTACTTGCCTTGATTATCCTGTTCCGGTTTATTCCTGCTCAGCATTGGTACCAACTACATCTGTAGAGAGGTTTTTTTAAGCGGCTGCTTTTTTCCCCTCATCTTGGTTTCTGCAGGAAGTGGGCCGGCTGCTTCCCTGTTTATCAGGGGATCAGGGTGGCTTCTTCCCGCGGACGGCCGTACCTCTTCACAAAGAAGAAGAAGCCCCAGACCAAGACCTGCAGACGAAACCCCGTTCAGGAAGACACAGGTGAGGAGAAAGGGGAGGAGGACATTGAGATATCAGATTTGGAGGATAATACGCTGGTTCCCAACACTCGTGACAGTTTGCAACGCCAGAAAGAGATTACAATGTCTATTCCGGAACAGGTCCAAGAGCTGCTGACAGCAATGCAGAATGTGACTTTAGAATTACAGGCTGTGAAAGCCGAAAACGCTGCTCTAAGACAACGAGTCGACCACTTCGAACAGTCCCGGAGTGATCTGCCTCCCATGCCCTTACCCTGCGGTAAATATGACGGTTCACCTACTGGATTTAAAGAATTCATGGAGGCTTGCATAATATATTTCACCTTCAGACCTCAGACATATGCCTCAGATGCAGCCCGCATAGGGTTTCTGATTTCTAACCTTACGGGTAACGCTCTTTCCTGGGCTACTCCGCTTGTGACCGGTGCCAGCCCATTACTACACGATTACGCAGGGTTCACCGCCCAGTTCAAATTGGCCTTTGAAAGGCAAGAGTCAGCGGTACTCGCCAGTGAACAGTTACTGGAGATTCGACAGGGAAGTTCCGATCTTCTGTCCTACATCTCCCGTTTTAAACGGGTGGCTGCAGACGCAGGTTGGCAAGAGAACGCTCAGTACACCATTTTTCGCCGAGGATTGAGGGAAGACCTTAAGGACGAATTAGCAAGGGTAACCAGACCAGCTACTTTAGCCGATTTGTGGTCTACAGTGGTAGACCACAAATCGGCTAAATTTGACCAGCTGGATTTCCATCTCTCAGAACGGCGGTCTGAACGTAGAAGACAGCGTGGATTTCCTGCTACGCCTGATCCTGGGATTACCTCTCCTTCTCCTACCTGTATGTCGAAAGAGGAGCCAATGCAGATTGGGACTACTCGAGGACCACTCACCTCGGAAGAAAGAAGAAGACGCAGGGAGAACAACCTGTGTATGTATTGTGGATCTAACATATCCTTAGAGACTGCCCTAATGTACCACCGAGACGTTCGGGAAACGCCATTCCTCGGAGCTAGTAGGGACGAGTTACCGAGGGGGATTTCCTGGTCCCTTTGTTTCTTTATCAGTCACGCCCATGCTTACAACAGAAGACAACCGTCTCATGGTGGTCGGAGTAGAGTTATCTATCTCTCAGAAATCCTATGAGGTTCTGGCACTACTGGACTGCGGCGCTGCTGGTTGCTTTATGGACTTGGTTTGGGCGGAAAAGGTCGGCATTCGCCGTTTGCAGAAAGAGGAGGACCAGAAGGTGGAAGGCGTAGATGGTAGACCGCTCAGCTCGGGTCTAATTACCCATACCACACCTCCGATGCAGATGAAGATCCTACATCACAACGAAACTATTCAATTCGACCTCATCCGAGCAGCTCATTTTCCAGTAATCCTGGGGGTTTCTTGGCTTCGGAAGCATAACCCGACCATAGACTGGACAAAGAACCAATTGTCATTTACCTCATCTTTTTGTCGTCAGTCATGTTCTTCACAGACCCTGCATACTTCTGTACACATCTTACCAGATATAACCTCCAGCTTAGATGTGTTGAAGGTAAACAGCATCCCTAAAGAATATCTCCGCTACCAGGAGGTTTTTACGGACGATGGTCCGCAGGAGTTACCTCCTCATAGACCAGAGGATTGTCAGATCGTTCTCCAACCCAATGCTGTTGTTCCTTTTGGACGTATGTTTTCCCTTTCCCTCAAGGAAAAGAAGGCTCTCAAGGAATATCTGGATTCTAATTCACATAATGGCCTGATCTGACCTTCATTCTCCCCTGCAGGGGCTTCGCTTTTTTTTGTTCCAAAGAAGGGTTCCAGTGAGCTTCGTCCTTGCATCGATTATAGGGGCCTAAATCAAGTCACCCTTAGGGATAGGTATCCCATGCCACTGATCGGAGACATTCTGGAAGCAGTACAAGGAGCAAAGATCTTTTCTAAAATCGATTTAAGAAGAGCCTACCACCTTTTGCGGATACAATCCGGTGATGAGTGGAAGACTGCTTTTCGCACTCCCTTCGGCCACTACGAATACTGTGTCATGCCTTTTGGCCTAGTCAACGCTCCAGCTATATTTCAAAGATTCATGGATCGCATCTTTTCTGATCTACTTTTTCATTGTGCCGTCGTCTATCTTGACGACATACTGGTCTATTCCAAAGACGCCCAACTCCATTCGGATCACCTCCAACAAGTCCTTCAAAGACTGCAAGACAATCTACTTAAAGCCAATGCTGATAAGTGCATTTTTCAAGCTTCCGAGGTTAACTATCTTGGCTTTATCCTGCCTTCTGAAGGTATCCGCATGGATCCCGCTAAGATCGACGCCATATTGCAATGGCCTACACCCCATTTCATCAAAGACGTCCAAAGATTTCTAGGGCTAGCCAATTTTTATCGCAAATTCATCCAAGGTTTCTCGGATCGAGTTCTTCCCATTACAAAGCTGTTAAAAAAATCTTCAATGCCCTTTATCTGGTCTTCTGAGGCAAACCGAGCTTTCCAACGACTTAAGGAGGAATTCTGCTCTGCCCCGGTACTTCATCAACCAGATCAGAATCTAAGATTCATTGTGGAGACTGATGCCTCCTCTGCGGCGATAGGTGCAGCCCTTCTACAGGAACATGAAGGTTTGGAACATCCGGTTGCCTATATGTCCAAGACACTGAATGACAGCCAGACACACTATTCAGTGATAGAGAAAGAACTCCTGGCCATGAAATCTGCATGCGAAGAGTGGAGACATCTTCTACATGGGGCTAACCATCCCTTTGAAATCAGAACTGACCACAAGAATCTTAAAGTGCTGCAAAAGATGGAATGTGTCAACTCCCGTCAGGCTCGTTGGGCGCATTTTTTCTCCCAATATGATTTCACATTAACCTACTTACCAGGTTCCAAGAACGTACTGGCTGATGCTCTTTCTAGAAGGCCTTATTCGGACATGTCTCAGAAAGAATTTCCCAGTCTCATGCTTCCTGAAGTCAAAGTAATCTGTTCGGTGGAGTCCTTCTTGGAAAGGGTCCGCATGGCCACGCGGTCCACCTCTCCTCTCTCAAAGGATCTATCCCTTAAAGATGGTTTATGTTTCAAGCAACAGCGATTGTTTCTGCCAGACAGATTCACCCGTCAATCGGCTCTAAGGTGGTGCCACGATGATCCAACGGCAGGACACAGAGGTGTTAAAAACACTTTGGAATTGCTTCATCGCAGGTTCTGGTGGACCGGTATGGCCAAAGATGTTTCAACCTACGTCAAGTCATGTCCGGTTTGCTGCCGATCCAAACATTGCACTCAAAAGCCGATTGGTTTTCTCCAACAACAGGACCTTCCCAAGAGACCCTGGAGCTTTATTTCCACGGATTTTATTGTGGATCTGCCACCTTCGGAAGGTTGTTCATGCATCATGGTAACTGTCGACTGCTTCACTAAGATGGCACATTTCACTCCCTTGGCTGGTCTTCCCACTGCCGCTGAGATGGCGGCTGTATTTGCCAGAGAAATATTTCGCTTACATGGTACTCCGGACAAGATTATTTCTGACAGAGGTACGCAGTATACTTCAAGGTTCTGGAAGGAGCTTTGTGAGAGACTGGGAGTGGAACGGGCCTTATCATCTGGTTTTCACCCTCAGACTAATGGGCAGACTGAAAGAACCAATGCCACGCTGGAGCAGTATCTTCGATGCTTCACAAACGCCCAACAAGATAATTGGGTTAGTCTGCTGGTCACCGCGGAATTTGCCTATAACAATGCCGAGCACAGCGCCACTGGTCTCAGTCCTTTCTTTTGTTCCTATGGTTTCCATCCCAGCTTTATTCCTTCTCTCTCCTTCCCTCCTTCTACCACTCCATCTGTGGATGCCTTGCTGACCAGTATCTCGGAGGCTCACAAGTCTGCCACGGAAAGTATGCGGGCGAGCAGTCTTCGGTATAGATCATACTGCAATCTTAAGCGCCAGCCCGTTCCAGCTTGGCGAAGGGGCACCAAGGTCTGGTTGTCTACTAGGTTTCTGCCTCGCTGGCTTCACCCTACTAAACTGTCTCCCCGGTACCTGGGTCCTTTCTCTATACTACACCAGATCAACCCCGTGGCCTTCCGCCTTCAGTTGCCTAAACACATGCACCGTCTCCATCCTGTATTTCATTCCTCTCTCCTGAGGGAATGCAAGGGTGATCCCTACCATCGCCCTTTGCCACAGGACCCGGTTCCCAAGGTGGTTCCTTCCGATGAGTATGAGGTGGCCTCAGTTCGTGACTCCCGCTATCGGCGGGGTCGCTTGGAGTATCTCATCCACTGGAAAGGGTATCCGCACTCGGAGGACTCCTGGGAACCGGTGTCTCATGTTCACGCTCCTGCGTTGATTCAGCGGTTTCACCGCCTGTTCCCGGGGAAGCCGGGGGGGGTGTCCCTTGGGAGGGGGCATACTGTCATGCCGCCGTCTTTTGGTGGTCGCTGGCGGTTATGGAAGGCTTGGCGTTGGCGGCGCCATTAGAATGTTCCGTGTTTTTCTCTTCACTTCCTGGTTTGACGGTCTAGTCTTTTTCTCTCGTTCCTGTATTTAACCACGCCCTCCCCTGGGCTCTGTGCGTTGCAACTTTGTTTCCTGTGCCTTGTTGCCGTGCTACTGTGTTTTCCTTACCTTACTCCTGTTGCCATTCTTCGCGATCTCTATCGCGATATCCTTTCGCTCTACTTCTCTTCTCTCATTCCTTTCTCCCGTTCCTGGTTCTTGGCGGTTTCTCCACTCCGGTCTCTCGCACTGCTCCTTGTTCAGTATCAGTTTCTCCGGATTCTCCAGCCTACTGCTGCACCGAGAAGTACTTGCCTTGATTATCCTGTTCCGGTTTATTCCTGCTCAGCATTGGTACCAACTATATCCGTAGAGAGGTTTTTTTAAGCGGCTGCTTTTTTCCTCTCATCTTGGTTTCTGCGGGAAGGGGGCCGGCTGCTTCCCTGTTTATCAGGGGATCAGGGTGGCTTCTTCCCGCGGACGGCCGTACCTCTTCACAAAGAAGAAGAAGCCCCAGACCAAGACCTGCAGACGAAACCCCGTTCAGGAAGACACAGGTGAGGAGAAAGGGGAGGAGGACATTGAGATATCAGATTTGGAGGATAATACGCTGGTTCCCAACACTCGTGACAACGTCCTCCTGGCCCAGTCCGGGGCAATCAGGGTCATAGATTTCCAAAATATTCTTAGCCTCCTGAGATCATGAGGAATGATGGGGATCGGCAGAAAAGCATACAGAAGTTGAAATTCCCAGTCCACTACGAACGCGTCCCCTATAGCTCCTCTCAGGGGAAATTCCCTGGAGCAGAACTGTTCACACCTCCGGTTGACACTGGTCGTGAACAGATCCACTTGTGGGGTTCCCCAAAGAGTGAAGATCTCTTGAAGTACTTCCTGTGCTTACACCCACTTGTGGGAGACTGTGCTCTGCTTGCTCAGAGCGTCCGCCGCTGTGTTTTCTTCTCTGGCCAGATGAACTGCTGACAGAGATTCCTTCTTGCAGTGCCCAAAACCCAAGCAGCATTCCCTCTCTGCACAGAAGCAGTGACCCCACACCTCATCTCTTGCTGAGGTAATGCATGGCCACTGTGTTGTCTGTCATTATCAAGACACTCTTTTCTCGTACAGAGCCCTCAGCACCAAAAGGTTGATATGCAGTTTGGACTCCGATGGAGACCAGTGTCCGCTGATTGTTAGACAGTTGGTGGGACCTCCCCAACCCGATAGGGAAGCGTCTGTAACCACCGTAATCTCCGGCCATGGTTGCCAAAGGGTTCCCCCTTCAACACATTCTTCTTGACGGACCACCACAGGAGATCCTGTGTGACCCTGTTCGGGATCTGTGCCAGAGCCATCATCCTACCAGAGAACTGTGACCACTGAGTCCCGAGGGCCCAATGAAGAGAGCTCATTCTCAGATGGGCCTCTGGCACCAGAGAAATGCCGGATGCCATGAGACCGAGGAACCTTCGAAAATCAAAGGCCAGAAGATTTGAGGCACTTACCATCTGCACTATGTGGATAGCCCTCACATCGGGTGGTGAAGCTTTTCCTGGGGAATAATCCAGGACTTCTCCAATGAATTGCAGCTTCAGGGAAGGTGTCATGTGGGACTTCTTGAATTTGACGGAGAAGCCCAGCTTGTGGAGAGAATGACAGGTGCTGTTGAGATGTTCCAGAGCCTGTTTGGGTGAACGGGCTCTGATCAGCCAATCATCCAGATAGGGGTAGATGTGAATCCCTCCTCTGTAGATCTGCTGCCACCTTTGTCATCAGCTTGGTGAAAACCCTTGGGGCAGAGGTCAGCCAGACAGGCAGAAAGCGAAACTGATAGTGAGAACTGCCAACAGTGAATCACAGGTATTTCCTGTTCTTGAAATGAATTGGCATATGAAAATAAGCATCCTGAAGATCCAATGACACCATCCAATCCTGGAGCTTAAGGGCCTCGAGGATCTGCGAGAGAGTGACCATCTTGTACTTGTGCTTCCTGAGGAACTTGTTCAAGCATCTCAAGTCCAAGATGGGTTGCAACCCTCCATCCTTTTTCGGGTTCAGAAAATAATGAGAGTACCAGCCTTGATTTCTTTCCACTGCAGGTACCTGTTCGACTGCACCCTTGTCCCACAGTTTCTGAATTTCCTGAAGAAGGAGCGGATCTGGTAATTTCAAGGACTGGTCTCGAGAGGGACAGTCTAGTGGTTTCTTTCGAAAAGGGAGGCAGTAACCATGGGCGACAATTTGTAGTGCCCAAGCATCTGTTGTAGTACTTTGCCATTCTTTCAGATGCTGGTATAATCTGCCTCCCACCAATGTCGAATATTTCAAGTTTTCAAAGTGGTTTTGTTGTACTGGTTGGTGCAGAAGGCATGGCACCCAACGCCATTCTTTCAGATGCTGGTATAATCTGCCTCACACCACTGTTGCATATTTCAAGTTTCAAAGTGGTTTTGTGGCACCAGTTGGTGTAGAAGGCAAGGCAGCAGATGCTGCTGCAGATCCTCTGCCTGGACGCCCTTGACCACCTCGAAGGTAACCTTCTCTGTCCCCTCTCGTTAAATTGACCTCTTCCTCTGCTAACTGAGGAATAGTAATGAAACAAACGATTTCTCCATCCCCGAGCAGAAGATGGAGCTGTTCGACCTTGTTGGAGTTGCCTAATGGCCCAACTCAAAGATTTTGCCGCTGCCTCAGACGGCTGCAACTTTTCAAGACTTTTGTCATCTTAAGATCCAAACAAGTAGGACCCTTCAAACGTCATATACAATAATCTGGATTGTACGTCAGAGAAAACCCTGATTTACAAAGCCAGGCAAATCTTCTAAGCACTCTACCAGCAGCTATAGAACAACTAAAACAATCTGCAGTGTCTAGCCCTGACTGCAATGATTGGCACATAGCATCTTTACCGGATAATGCTCATAAAAACATCCCTTTCCTTACCCTCTGGGATGGGCTCAGGTGCCATGGCTATCACCTCCCACAAAGTGTAGGTGAACTTCGCTGTAGCACAAGTTGCATTTGTTGCTTTCAGTGTCATACTCTCTGCAGAAAACACTTTCTTTCCCATGGCATCAAGCCTTTTATCCTCCCTGTCCAGAGGGATTGTGGGATAGGCTGCTCCCTTAGATGCAGAAGTAACTACTTGCACAACAAGGGTTTGTGGACTTGGATGTTTTGAAAGCTGAGGGTCTGTATATATTTAGGGAAATCGATGTGAACCGCAGGGATGGTATCTGGATTTCTCCAGTTCTCTGCTGTATGGAAGGGAAGGGCTGGGTCCTTAGGAGGTTGCCTGTCCAAAATATCTGTAAGGTCATCTGTTCATATTCAACAGATGATCTACCCCATCCAAGGTATTCAATAACCTTTGCCATTTTCTGACCTATAAGATGCATCAGCATGACCTGAACCTTCAGGAGTGCCTACATCAACCTCTGGAGAGATGTCTAGACCACTGGCATCCTGCAGGGTGTCTCTCATTTTAGATTCATGGGTTATTAGCTCCTCTGGAATACCAAAAGTGCCTTATTCCCTACCAAAACTATAAATAGGGCTTTCTTCCTCCACCTCTTCCTCATGAGAAGAGGCCATTGACTTCAAAAAGTCCCTTTTCCCCTGAGATTTTAAAACCTTTGACGGACTTGAAAAAGGCCACAAGGGCTTCGACCATGACTGTTTCGACTCGACTTCGACGCCTTCCACACTGACAAATGGATTGGAGAAGGAGGATCCCTTCGAGGCGTTGAGGCCATGAGAGGCGTACAAGATGCCTTCGAGGTATTTCAATCCTTTGAATCCTTCAACCTACTGTCCGGGCCCTCAGGCGCAGGGTCAGTGGTTTTCATAGATGACACCCTGTCGACCTTTCGCGCGATCGGGCCGGGAGGCTCCAACGACTTCAAGCGAAGAGGCTGGTTTTGCCGCCTTCTCAAACACCTGTAACATCTGCCAGCGGAACTTTTCCAGTTACGCTTGACTAGCCCACTTTTTAGGAAATCGTACTCGTTTCCCTTCGGGCGAGGAATCCGTAGAGGCCGGCCTGGAGCAATGACTCCTTTTCTTTGATCTCCTCGAAGAGGACTGCCGAGATCTCGAACGCTTCTAACTTTTACTGTGCCTCTTGGCCTGGTGCAGAGATCTCCCTCTTGGGCTCTTTTCTACGGATGAAACATTTGTGGGGGTCACCGAAGACGAACTCAGGGATAGTTTGCCCAAAGCAAGTTTTCCTTTTCTCTCCTTTAACGCTTTTCCAGTCATGAAGACTGGCACGAGCCACAATCTTCAATGATGTGGCCTTCCCCCAGGCACCAGAGACATGCTCGATGAGGATCGGTTATGGACATCTTTGTCGAACACTGAGCACATTTCTTGAAGCCTGTTTTCGGGGTATGAGTAGAAACTTTTTTTGCAACAAACTTGTAACTACGCAGTAAATAACACGGTGAAGCAAGGAACCGTTTCAAGCAGTTGTGCAGAAAAACTGAACTGAAGCGACGAGCGTGGTGAGTGCCATAGATATCAGCGTCAACGTCATACTCGAGAGGACAGAGGCTCTCGAGGGACAAATGTCGACGACCTCAGCTGAGAAACGTTTCTGAGATGCAAGCAGGATATCGGAGTATATCAAGGATGAGGAATACATGGGAGGACACAATCCATTCGAAATGGTTACATTTATGCGCACCTATAATGAGGCAGGCTGTGATTTGGTTGGCTGCCTTGAAGGGGGACCTGTGAGGAACCTGAAGGTGTCTCCCTGACTAGTCCCCGTGGATCTGTCATTCAAGTGGCCAGGACACGGCCATCACTATTGGATCCAGTTCCTTGGGGTGTACCAGTGAGGGAAGATCACCTGGATGAGGGGTCCTCGGGGAGTGGAAGCAGGACACCGACGGGTGAGATGCGGTATCCCCCTTCTTATAACACCTTTTCCCCAGCCTGCCACGTAGGATACTCAGACACTCTACCCCCCCACCGTTTTCTGACACAAACACTTTCTTACATCAAGAAAGACAACAGACTAACACTAGAGCTGTTTAGCTGACATGTTCCAACACAAGGGTCAGGCAATTACCCAGAACCACACACACCTAACCCCCTTTCCCTTCCCCACAGGGATAAAAGGTGGAGCACGAGAACACACTAAGAGCAGGGCATACCGCATGCCGAAACAGCTATCTAAGCACGGCAGTTCAAGAGGAGGAGAAAGGCGTTGAGTACCGAAAGAGCAGCAAGGAGAGAAGCGACCTTGCCCTTTCCGACCCAGACCCGCAAAGCTTCCGTGGAAGAAATCGTAAGACCGTGAACAATAGCCAGCGAGTGTTGCAGCAGATGTCAATTGAACATGCATACACTGATAATGAGAATAGGGAGAGATGCTTGCTACCGTGGCACCGGCCTTGACTCCAGAGACAAGCAAAGCTATGCGGTTCATCACAGCCAGTGAGGTGAGGGCAGAACCGATGAGAAAACTGTCTGTTTTGAACAAAAGTTGCAAATGACAAAGGAAAAAGGAAAGGTCAATCAATTGTTAACATTAATCGAAAACCAGCTGCAGAGGGGTCCGTCACCACATGGGTGCTTATTCAAGAGGCTCTGCTTGACCCCACATTTGTTGAAACTACCGGTATCAGAAGGCCCTAGGAGAGCCAGAAGGAAAAGGTCAAGTTGGTCATACAGGGGTCTAGCAAATCCCCCTGTACAGTCAAAAGTCTTTGACCTTCACATAATTGAAAAGGTAAAGGAGCTGAATCCTGCATAGTGAGAAAAGAAAAGAACTGTGTGATTGGAAAGAGTTGGCAAGAGTGAAGCCGACAGAGGTATGCCAATGGAAAGGGGCGAAGTCTGAAGTCCCAATGAACAGTGTGTTGACAGGAGTGAACCCAACAGGGGGATGTCCACAGTGACTGTTTAAAAAGACATTAAGGATTTTGAATGCCACAGGTGAAACGAGGAAAGCCATAGTGGACCTGACGGAGGGAGGTTGATATTTGAGAGGGGTCTGACCCCAGACCCAGGGGTGGAAAGTCATCACCCAACATACATTTGGAAAGGAACTTTTTGTTTGTTATTTTGAACACATCAGGTCCTCGGAGGAAAGCGACTTTTTGTAGAAAAGAGACTTAAACACTGAAGGTCCTGATAGCTGAAAACAGAACTGTTGTCTCGTGCTGGGAAAGGTAGAGTGTGTGCTGTGTTCAGGAGTTCCGCCTTGTCCCATGCTCACAACGTGGAGAAGGGAGACCCCTGGCTACAAGTTGCACAAGTTGTTGGTTGGCAGGAGGACCGATGAGGATGAATTCAGTTTGACATCTGACATACATGTTTGGATTGTGGGCAGACATTTGCGGAGGCAAAAAATGTCCTGGTGGCCACTGGCCTTAGGGTACAGCTGTGTGTCATCAGCGTATTTTTGGATGACTGTGCTGGGGTCATTTAGGAGAGATCTGAAGGGTTTCATGTTTAGAATGAAAATTAGTGAGGACAGATTCCAGAATGGCTACCGTGCAGTAACAACGTGTACGTGTGAGCTCCGTCCTCAAAGCTACAACACAGATGGAGCCGGACAATGGGCATCGGGGAATCAAGGACATTAAGGCACATTCCGGTGAGGCATTGAACCCGATGCTGCCGGGATCCCTGGGGGAGTGGAGCTGAACTTGAGGCATATAATATCAGGCTTGCCACTGAGTGAGTGGGGAAGACTGTCTCTCGGCCAGTGGGACACAGCCCCTAGAGAGCGGGCCCAGGGAACGGCTCTGCAGACAGGCAAGACGGGGATCCCTAGCTGAAGCGGGACCATCGGAAGATGAAGCCAGGCCAGAAGGTATCGGGGTGGGGCAGAGCCGCGACCCCAGTGCTCCAACGCTGAAGCGAGAAACAAGATGTCAAAGCTTGCAGGAAGCCGAGGTGAGGGACGGCTGGGAGGCACAACGTGCATTACGCAATCCCCCTGCTCCTCCCACTACATAACCGGCCCCATTCTTGCTGGTGGAGACGGGTTCATCAGTGTTTGATGGGCTGCGACAGTGACCGCTACAAGGCTTTTGAGAACCTGATCTCTGTATTGGGGGCCCGTAGGTGGAAGGCAGGGGCTTCCAGGGTGCTGGGTGACCTCCTGGAAATGACGTGACGAGCAGGGCCTTCAGATACGACACGGCTTCCCAGTGGGACTAGGATCTGCAAGTGACCACTACGGGGTAGCCCGGGTACTACCAAGGGGCACAGACTCATCTAAAGGCGGTCTACATGAACGACAACGAGGTCGGCCAATAGTTCGGATCAGAGTAGTCCCCATACATAAGACTGCATCAAAGATCTTGAAGCCGCAATCAGCGAGAGGGTGCTTTTGGTTGTTTTTCTCCCCTGGGGATATAAGAGGTTCTGATCAGGGGCACTCCTTTTGTTTGAAGCAGCATATGCCGGGAAACAAGAAGAAAGCGGCCCCGGCCAGGCAACTTCAAGCTCCAAAGGCTAACACCGTGCAAAAATACTGGACTGGGGGACCCACGCTCACTCCCTTAACACAGACTCATCAACATGCTGTCCAAGTGGGGAAACAGAAAATAGCACAGAGATGGCAAACTCCAAAGAAGATCTAGAGAGGTGCTTTCAAGGTCGATTTACTGCCCCTTTGAATTCCCAGTTCACCAATTTCATGACAGAGATTAAACAAATGATGATGGAGTTTAAGAAAGATCTTACGGTATTGGGGGAATGAACAGACTTGAATGAGAGAGCGATACAAGAACTTATCTAGGATAACAGTCAGTTGAAACCTTGGAACATTTGGCTAGAACCGCACACAACCTTGATACACTCTTAGGACCTGGAGAATAGGTCCCGCAGATCGAAAATAGGATTTATGAGAAGTGATCACAAATATATTTACATATCTACTGGGAGAAGACAGGGATCCGGAGTTACCCTTGGCTAGAGTCCACAGATCAGGCACGAGGAGACAAGAACCAGGGGCACGCCCCAGGGATGTGTTGATTGCGTGTGCAAAATACCCCCAAAAAGAGCAGATCCTCAGAGCAGCCAGGAAGGCGGACCCTATAACATACAATTGGGCAGAAATTCAGCTCTACCAAGATCTTTACCAAATGATTATTCAAAAGCGCAGCGACATGCACATCGTCATAAGGCCCTACAAACCCGCAATACAAAATACAAATGGACCTTCCCCTTCAGTCTGGTTTTCGCAATGAATGGCAAAAAACACAGGATCACCACATCGTAGGAGGGAATCTCCGTGCTCCAGGTAGAAGAGGAGGATCACCTCCGTCAGGCGTCAGGGGGGAAAGATCACGCCCCCCTCAGAGCGATGAGATATTCGGAATGGTCAAGTGGAGAATCGCAGGACCAAGCGCGGAAGGGACTTATTCAAGGAATCGAGGAGCTTTCACCTTAAAGGGTCACCAGCTAAAAACAATGTATAAGGGATCGGAAGCATCTAGAATGGATATGGAGCACGCTATTTTGAATTCCATAGAGAAGTCTAGTTTGGGGTTATACGATACTTCACAGTGGACCCAGGGGGAGCATGGTGTTCCACTACTGAAGGCCAGGGCCGGAGGACACACTAGGTATGGTGGTTCATTCCTGGGGGAGGGGGAAGTTGGAGTACGAAAGGGAAGCTGGGAAAGAAGGAGGGGCGGGAGGGGTTGGGAGGGTCCAGTTGGGGGAGCAAATATATATATACGACCTGGTTTTCAAATGCTTAACGCTTAATATTAATATTGAACACCCCAGTAAAGCGCCGAAGTTAGATGCGTTTCTATCTACTCTTATGTATCTGGAAAATTTCAATCGGGGGGGGGGGGGCTTGTCCTGGGAGATTTTAACAGAGCATGGGGCCCATGGCAGGACATAAGTACCATTACTCAATACACCATCTCCCCCATCTTGAGCACTCAAATATTTTGCCAACTTTCACTGAGTGGCATGTGGCATTCACTTAAGAGAACAGAGAAAGGATATACCCATTATTGAGACACACCCGATTGCATTAACGGATCAT
Organism: Ambystoma mexicanum; assembly: GCF_040938575.1. Lineage (NCBI taxonomy): Eukaryota > Metazoa > Chordata > Amphibia > Caudata > Ambystomatidae > Ambystoma > Ambystoma mexicanum. The sequence goes on along the minus strand of NC_090926.1, from coordinate 914,722,893 downwards.
GCTCTGATTTCGAGAGAACTTGACCTCCCACAAACAAAGCGAGGGATATGGTCCTGGAAGTTCCCCGGTGAACTAATCACTGACCCTGGTGTAAGGGGTAAAATAGAGGGGGAAATTAGAAAATGTTCTCGATACCAACTTCACTGGGGAGGTTGCAGAAGACAGTCTGGGATGCTTTTAAGGGCACTCTAAGGGGGGAATTGATAGCGAAAGGGGCCCTTCGACAAAATCAGAAGCGTGCACTGGATCGGACCTCGAGGGAGAGCTGAAGCAGATCATGGGTAAAATGGTAATGGACGTGGGGATGGCAATTAGAAGGGCTCACAGGAACGTGAAGGGTAAAATAAATTTCATGCAGATGAAAAGGGCCAAGAAAGGTCTATTGTACACGAAACAAAGATACTATGTGCAGGCTAATAAAGATGATCACCTATTAGCCAGACAGCTGAGACAGAAAGCTGCCTCTCAAGTTATTCAGGCATTAAGGACTCCGGGGAAAGTTAACCACAGTAACCCTCCAAATCCCTTTGCAATTCCATGCCTTCTATTCCACGCTCTACCAAACAGATCGCCCAGACACTAAGTTACAAAGAGAATATATGTCGTCAGTTCAATTACCGCAACTGGCAGTGGCAGAAAGAAATAGGTTGGAAGCGGAGATAACGCAAGAACACGTCCTAGGGGTTATTAGGAACCTCCCATTATACAAAGCTCCAGGCCCTGATGGTCACCGATCCATATTTTATAAAACATATCGAAATGCTTTGGCACACTGATCAACTAAGCTATTTTATTTCTTTAGGGATACCAGCTGTATATCCCCCACTATGGAAGAAGCTAAAATGTTGGGAACGGGGCAGCCCTGCGATCCCACCCCCCCAAACCCCCAGCCACTTTAAAGTGAGATGAGGCCCATTCAAGGCACTGTGATAAGCCAGGGGGATGGGGGACAGTGAAAGGGGCGCTTTCCCATCCAGCAGGACCCCATGCTAACATAATCAATTATAGTGTACGCATATGGTGTGGCATCGCTATATTTGTGTAGACATTAATAATCCTAAAGTAGAAGAGAAGGCTTGCGCGGTAAAGGTGGCATTGCATACACTAGTCCCAAATCCACGAGGCAACACAAATCTCCAGTCATGGCCTAGCCTCCGTGAGGACAATTCGCCCCCCATCCGCCATACCTTTTGGTCATTGTTCTTGAAGGTGTTGCGAAGATGTGTCTTTCACCCAAGAGGAATGTGCCTTACAAGGCCACAATCAGAGGCTGGCGCCTGGTGTGCATGTTATCTCACTTTGGCCAAAGCATGACCACGCCCATTCCCGAGTGACCACGAGTTATAGCCCATATAACTGACTGAACCCTAAGATCCCTGAATTCCATGACACCAGGTGCCCTTTGACCAACAACCCCAAAGTAACAAGTCCTGAAATGTTCAAAGAGGATGGATAGGGTATGTCGTTGAAGCAACAATCACATGATTTGTATTGCAAGGTGCTTGGATGGATACATTATCAAAACAAGGTCAGAGACCATGGAGCCGGATGGTGCGGAGGGAGTGAGTGAAATGTGTGTGTGAAAGTTAGAGTGCCCGGGAACCTTCTGTGTGCCTGTCTTACGGTCTGCCAAGGGCACGGTGTGAGTGATAAACAAGCTGTCTAGTAGGACTATAATTAATTTGTTGTCTGACCTTCGACGTGAGAAGATGAGCCCCACAGCACCCACGTGATGGAAGACTGACGGACTGGGACCAATAAACTGCCATCCCATATGGATAAAGGCAGCATCTCCTGTATAGGGTCCATCCAATCAGCCTCTCGGGTTGTCACTATATGTATGGCGTTTCTTATAACAATGTTTTGCTTTCAAGTTTCTGCTTGTACTTCTCTTTGGAAGAATGTTCTTGGCAGCAGAGTTCTTTGCTGTTGCTCTCATCTGCGCATGAGATTAAAATCGTTATCCTTACAAGATAAACTTGGGCCTTTCTTCCCTAGCCGGTTGTTTCTCTCTGGTGTGAGCATTCAGGGGCTTGCTTTCATTTGGTGACCCCAACGTGATCCCAGCACCTCCCATACCTGCGCAGGCATCAGGCTACCGCAGAAGGAGCCGCGCCCACCTACAGCTATCGGCCCCTAAAAACGCATGTTCTGTGTGGTTTAGCAGGAGCCATTTTAACAAAAGTCCTCTCTGCTACTTTGAAATGGGGCACAGCTTCGACAGGAGTGCAAGCTGGTGTTGGAACCCCATGACAGAGGAATTTGGGTGAGCACGCACATGTGAGTAGACTCTTGTAAGCAATAACAAGTAGGGGACGGATGCATGGGGAAGTGTGAAAGGTGCGAGTACGTGGAGAGCAAGATTATTGATGTGACATGGATGAGTTTGGGGTTATTGCTGGTGAACATTTGCATTACTAGCTGATTGGTTCAGCAACGTATTATAAGGTAAGGCAAAGGTAAGTCAGGGATTCCCTCCTCGGAAGGGGAGGGAAGGCGGTACAATGAGGCATAATAATATTTGAAGGAGGTCTATGGAAACTCTGTTAGGGAGAGTTCTCTTATAAGGCTAATTTCCCAAACCTAGTGAGTCCCCCAGCAGCTTTGCTGGATTTTTGGGGTTTGTTTTTTTCTCCTACTAAGAGTGAGACTCTTTTTCTCCAACTCTTAGGCATGATTTGAGGTATGTCTTTGACTCTTTGTGTGTTTATGGGCTATGGGGTTTTCTTTCTGCTCCATAGGGTATCATCTATTTTTATGTGTGTGTTACACAGCACCCTCAGTGCAGTAACACAGGGGTGTCATAGTGACCCCCAAACAGACTCCATACCCTGGGACTGACTACTGTCTCCCAGGGCATGTAAAGTCACAATTGACTTAACTAGTCCTAAATTGTGAACAGAACCAGTACAAACCATCATATTGTGGAAGTACTGGAAGGGGTACATTATATTGCCCCTGGGTCTGTTTTCATGGGGGCACTGTCCAGTCCCCCCTTGTCGAGTTTCTGGCTGGTGGCAGTGGTTACCACGCAAAATATTCCACCAGAATATTCTCTATGGGATTTTCCCATTGATTTCAAACGCACCACTTTTTGGTGTAATGTTAAAGATACCGCCGGTTTATTTATTTAATGTTAAATTCACGGTTGGGTCTTTTTGCCAGAACTCTTTCTAAAATGGTGTTTGTGTCTGTCCCTGTAACTCTGACCAAGCTCGAGCCCTTTGTTCCACTTTTTGGCGCGCTTCTCCACAGAAGCCCTCCAAATGGTGCCACTCTGTCTGGGTTCCACAGGTTGTATGAGGAGGGGAACTGGCACCCTGGACTGTGTTGCCTTAGCAACTGAAGTCGCACTCTATTCTGATTGGCCCAGTGGTGAGCCGCTCGGCTCACCACTTAGCATGTTTGAGTGACAGCTAGGCTGTTGAATGGGGGTTTTTCTGCATAAAAGCAGGGCCTTTGGGACTGGAACTTCAGACGACACCACAGGACCTAAGAATCCGAAGAGGGAAGAAGCTGAGCCATCTGCAACGACGACACCACCGGTGGAGCCCTGCTGCAACGAACTCACCACTTTCCCAACTACAAGAGAAGATCTTCTGCTGGACGAGTCGTCTTCCTCTGAGCTGGTGGGACCAACCAGTTCACCCTTTTCGCCTTCCAAAGACGTCTCTTGGTCGAATCGCCCGTGCAAAGCACCCCGGCGGCTGGATAGCCAAGCCTCACCACTTTGACCGCGAATAAAAGGAACGCACCTTTTATCGACAAACTCTGCGGCTGGTTTCATCCCTGTGCAGTGCAATGACTCCACGTTTCCTCCTCGACGAGATCCTCTCTTCCCCTGGTCGAAACAATGAACTGCAACCACTGCAAGGAACAACTGCCACCGCTGGAGCTTCCTCTCTGTTTAAGGTACTGTGTCCTGCCTGGCCTCCCTTTCTGCGGTTTGCCCAAGGTGACCCTTAAATCCTTGGCTTTCTAACTGGGTTGGTCCCAGACCTTCTAACATTACCTTCTTGAATCACCCCAACCTCTTTTGAACATTCTGCAAAGGCTTTTAGTGCATTTTAAACCGTGTGATCCTGGGCACATTTCGCTTTGCTCCCTTTAAAGTGGGCCTCGCTTATGAACTTTGGCTCTACAGTCTATACTGCCTTTATTATCTTGCTGAGAACTCCTAAAAGTGTTGGGACCTGTTTTATTTCTATGCTCTGTCTTTTTCTCTCCCTTTAACTGAACTATTAGAGTGCCATCAGGTTATGTGCTCACATCTGTGTTAAGAAATCGTGGGGTTTTAACTCTGACTTGTCTGACAGTATCAAGGGAGGTGTGTATACTTTACCTGACTCTGTTTTAACTTGCTTTTAATTTAGAGTGCTAGTATATTGCTTAAAGTGTGTTTTAAATAAAGAATTATATACTTTTTATACAAAGCTCTGGTCAATGTTTGTTTGCTCTAGTGTGTTTTTAGCCCTATTGTGTATACTCTATATACTGCCTTACTCTTCTTGAGAGAAGTCTGACTGCTCAGCCACAGCTACCAGGTAAATTTGGATGGTACAGACTGCTACCAATTGGGTTTACTGCTTACTCCTGTAGTCTTAATCGTTTTGCAGTGTTCCCTAAGGGAACTGCACAGGATTCTGCCCAACAAACTCAAAGTAGCGGTCTCGTATAAGTAGTAGGCCTGGAACAAGTAGCAGTTGTTAGTGTAGCGCGTTGGTTTAGTTTGTGGTAGTAGTGTTTTGTGGGTGAAGAAGCAGGCCCTAGAAGGAGTGGTGATTGTGTGAGTCGCGGTGTGGTATTGCCCGATCTCTTGGAGCGGTGTGTGTGCATATGGAATGGTAAGAGAAGAGAGTGGGGGTTGATTCTCTTGTTTTTTTGTCACAAGCAAGGGTCCATAGAAGGTAGATGTCACTAGTATGGGGGGGAATGATCACCAATAGAGCACATGTATAAGGCCGTGCCACTGTATCGTGACAGGGTGGAAAAGTATCAGAAGCAGCGATCATGGAGATAGGAGGAGGGGATGCCCTGCCCATGGCCAGGGCAGGGCTCGCACAACAAGAGCATTTTGGAACACATGTCCACATTTTTAGTAGCGATATATAAGGGGAAGCAACTACATAACAGAAAAGAGATTCTCAGTCTTTGGCGTATGTTCGAAGGTAAGGAGGATCAAGGGAATGGAGTGGAGGAGCAGAGACAGAGAAGTGAGAAGTGCGGAGAGGGAGAAGGGGAAGGTGGGTCACAGGTAGGAAGTAGGGGACTATATATCTTAACACCATATCCTGCAGAAGGATACACCAATCCAAGTTATGTATCCATTGTGGTAGGGACCACTTCTGCTGCAGTACGGTCCACCACAGTGTCAGTAGTATCACAGGCTACCGCTCCCCCACCCCCGTACACCCATCCGCCCAAAGTACCGCGTCAATGGAGTACAGGTCTAGGGAGTTTGAGGATAGGTTGACAGGATTACTAGCGAAACTGAAAAGGCTAAGAACTTCCGCAGGAACAGAAAGGGACATAAGGGCAGTGAGAGAAGAATCGGGGGAGAGGAAGTCAGGGGAGATATTGCTTAAGATGGATATTGAAGGTACACAATGTGTAGGTGTCGAAAAGGAGAGGAGTCTGGGTGGGTCGATCATCATGGGAGAGGAGAATACTGTGTTGGGAAAGAACGTGGAGGTAGGGGATGCTGGTACGTTTACCGAGGATCCGAGTGAAGAAGAAGGGAAGGGTGAAGAGGCGTTTGAAAATATCCCCCAAGTAGAAGGTATATAGGCAGGAGGCAGGTTGAGGAACAGGGCCGGCCGGATGGCATTAGTAAAGAGAAGAGGAGTTGTGAAGAAGGATGTGGGAAGTAGAGCAAAAATGCAGATGCCCCTCATGCATAAGGGGGAAGGGAGGCCACAGTATGTGTCTTGGTCGCAAATGGATAGCTCACAGCAGGGGCGAGCAAGTGGGTATACGAATTTGAAAAACACAGGGCAGGGGTACTTCTGGCAATAGGGGATCTTAAGAGCTTATTGGTTGCCCTAATTGGGGACCAGGCTGGAGACAGGTGGGTTAAGGCCGGATACCCAGGAGTAACCTCAAGGGACGATGCGCATGATGGGGCATTGTTAAATGGCGTCAGAGCATTTGTATGAGACGCACTACGCATGGCCTTTCCGGACAATCCCCTTTTACAGTCTTTAATGCAGTATACCATGGGTGATGATGAGGACCCAGCTGGATTTACTCAAAAAATGCAGGAGAAGTCGAGAGCTGAGATGGGAGGGCCGTGGTATCAATCAATACCATTCTTCTATTTTATCATAAAGAGGGGTTTCCCGAAGGAGGTCCAGAAGGCATTGGATAAGATTGAGGGTATTGAAGTGGAGGGATGGCCGGAAATACAGAGTATTATAGTGCATCATTGTAAAAGGATTAAGGAGCTGGAGAGGGAAACAGCACAAGTGGAAGTTCAGGTGCCCGTGCCAATGCCAGCACAGGTGGAGGGAACAGAGAATACACAGCAAGTTGTAAGTGCCACTACAGAGGTGCACTACAGAGGTGCTCTGGGCGGAAGGAGCACAAGGACAGTGGGTCGGGGGCAACAGCACCCCGGCCCACAGTGGTTGCAAGGAGGGCTGCAGCGAGGGGGATTTTGAGCAGCAAGAGGGGGAGTATTTGGACCCAGGGGAGGTGGGTTCGGACAGTCTCAATGTTGATATTGTTTAAGGTGGGGGCATTTTGCAAGGGAGTGCAGCAACAAGTCTGTGGTAGGGTATAATTATGGGCTGCAGGGATTAGGGTATCAGCAACAGGGCCAAGGGTACCAGAACCAGGAGTATCCTCGGGGGCAATACCAAACTTATAATCAGCAGCCCCAAACATCAAACACACAAGCGCGATAACCGCCGTAACAACAGCAGGATAATGTTTCCCCAGTAATCAGGGCGTCTGGTGGGGTGGCTGCTCCCTTTGGGGGAGCAGCACTAGGAGGTAGCCCTTTCTCATTCCCGGGAACGAGCACGTATCCCGATTAGGACAGCCCAGAGAGCACTCGAGTGTCTGGTCCTGTTGACGACTATCCACCCTGAAGAGGAACCATTGGTGGGGACAGAGATAGAAAACAAGCAATTCATTTTTATGATGGACTCTGGTGCAACCAAATCATTATCATGGAAGCAAACATTCCACTATCATGGAATTACTTTGACACACAGGGATTCTCTGGGGCTATTTCCAAGGTTCCATCACTGGGGAGCTGGATGTAAAGGTGGGAGGGAAGGTAGCACAGGTGCCTCTACTATATTACGAGAGTTCCTCAGTCAATTTACTGGGTAAGGACCTGCTCAGGAGGTTAAACATGTCTATATCCTTCACAGATCATGGAGTAGTCTGTTCTATGCCTGTGATGTGCGCTGTGAGGGCAATGTTGATAATCCACACAATGGCAAGGGAGGTGGTGGTCAGTAGGATTCCCGTAGACCCAGACATGTTTATTTATGATATCACAGTGCTTGTGAATGCGGTGCCCCAGATTGGCAAGCAATGCTGGCGAGTGCCCACTGATTTTGTTCTTCGTCAAGCTGTTTCACCCGAGGTGGTGGAACGAATGATACCATCGCTGGACCTGCAGGGGTTTGTTAGTGTCGGATAGAAGGATTGTCCTATAAGTAATGGATAGGGATGGGTGTGAGTGGTGCACAGTGCTCTTTGTAGACCCAACAATGCAGCTAAAGAAGGTGATGGATAATGAATTGTTTGAGGATAACGACAAAGAGGGGGAAATAATACTGGAGATTTGCATCCTTTGTGACATAATGATACATTGCCGAAGAGTGTAGTGTCCTTTAATGGCAGTAGTAACTTCATCTCAATTCTTTGAAGAAGATTTGCGGTATGTGCCCCTGCAGTTGTAGACTTCAAATCCATATGATGTAGGGTTGTTGAAAGATGTAACATCTGTGAGCATAACCCTAAAGCCAGGTGCAGTGCTGCAAGACAATATCCATGGTCAAGGGAGGCGGAGGAAGGCATTAGAAAAACAATACAGGCTCTACTTAACCAGGGTATTATTGTGCCATCTACGTCCCCATGCAATACAGCGTTATTTTCGGTTAAACATCAACGGGGGAAATTGGAGAATGATCCAAGACTTGCGCCCCTTGAATGATGTGGTACAGAAAGAACTTCCAGTGGTTCCAAATCCTGCAACATTTCTATGCAGCATCCCTAAGGAGGCTACTTATTTCACTGTGGTGGATTTGAAAAATGCATTTTTCTCGATTCCACTCCATCCAGAGTCGAGGTACCTGATGGCATTTACGCAGGGTCAGATGTATTGTGTTTAGTATTTTATTGTATTTTATATAGGGCTTTTATCCAAAACACTGCATGTTATTAAAACAAGGTATGGTACAAAGTAATGAAAAATAATAAACATCAAACATCAGTTCATCGGTTCTTCAGTTTTTCAGTTCTGGTAGCAAGAAATCAGGGGCAATGAAGGAGATGATTTTTTAGGGAGAGACGAAAGAGAGAGTAAACAGTGATAGAACCGAGAATACGTTGGAGAGCGTTCCATTGTAAAGGAGCAAGAAGCTGAAAAGATCAAAAGCAGGACTGAGCGCATGGATGACGAAGAACATTCAGTCAAAAGAGACAAGACAAACAGAGAGAACAGGAGGGAGTATAAAAATGTAGGAGTACAGCAAGATAGTCAGGTGCGAGCCCATAAAGAGATTTAACGACTAAACTAAGAAATTGAAATTTAAGTTGGGAGAGAAAGGGTAACCAGCCGAGAGAGTGGCAAGTGAGGCAACAGATGACTATCGAACATACTATATTACCAGAAGGGTACTGTGAGAGTCCGAGCATATTTAACAGTTTGAAGTTTATTTTATTTGTAAAGCGCAGCCAGGCCCCTAGGCAACCGGGCGCATATTCTTAGATAAAAGTTACAATATAAAAGTATGCACAAAATACAAATTTACAAATTATAATACAAGTACAATATGAGGTATATACACAAATGAGATATATTACAGGTCGGAAGCATATCTTAAATGAAGGAGCTTCAAAGTTTCTGCGTGAACAGCCAAGATTTGGTATTGTTCTTGAAAGTTAGGAACAAAGGCTGTGCTCTGATGGAGGTAGGCAGTGTATTCCAGAGTTTGGAGGCTAGGACAGGGAAGCTCACACCGCCTGCTTTTTGGAGTTTAAATCTGGGCAGGGTTTGGCTGTGAATTTGGGCTGATCTGGTAGGCCGGGAGGAGGTGTGGAGTGTAAGACGAGATGAGAGGTAGGGTGGGGCATTGTTGTCCAAGAATGTATGAGTCAAGGCTTATTTTTTCAGGGCAATTCTTTGTTTTACCGTTTTACAGGGAGCCAGCGTAGGTCAGATCTGACGTTGGGGATATGAGACCGTCTAGGGATATTGAGAGCTGCCCTTATGGCATTATTTTGGATAGTTTGCAGTTTATTGAGGTTATACTGGCTAGCCCCCAAGCAGAGGGTACTACAGTTATGCTGTTACGCACAGCATTACGATGTCCTAGACAATAAGAGCGCAGATAGTTCCAAGCAGTACCCTACCGACATTAGAGCACCCTGCCCCACCCATCATCACAGCCCCTCCACGATGACCGACCTTACTGTCTCTCAAGCAACCACCCTTATCCCTACCGATCGCAACAATAGACTTGGTGCCAGAATCCACTACAAAACTAGCAAACGCCCAGCTAAACTACCCAACAAAACTAACAAGTACACTATAACCCCCATCAACTCTACCCTCCATACACTAAAAGGAGCTCTTCTAAATGTTAGATCACTAGTCGCCCACTCCATAGAAGTCGCCGACATCATTCTGACTAACAACCTAGACTTCCTTGCTAGGACAGAATGAGGCTGCGGGACCATCCCTTACCCTAGCCATCCCTGACAACTACACTATCCTCAGAGTAGACAGACCTAACGCTCGAGGAGGTGGTGTAGCCCTCATCTTTAAGTCCTCACTTGATATCAGACTAGGCTCCTCTCCTCTACTCAAATCATGTGAACACCTTACAGTTAAACTACAAACCTCCCCGAAGAGTACTATCACTATGCACCTAATCTACAGACCCCCGGGTCCACCTGGCTCATTTGAGGAAGATATCACCTCCCTAGTAGCCGAAAGCTCCAAACCTTCAGCACAAATGATTATACTGGGAGACTTCAATCTCGGGTTTAATGACCCTCTTGACACCCCTGCCACTGCCCTAGCCACGGCATTAGAGGAGCATGGCCTCCTTCAACTCTGCTCCAAACCCACCCACTCGATAGGCAGAATCCTTGACTGGGTAACCGCCCTCAACTGCAACATCACCCTAAAGGACCCTGTACAGCTCATCTGGACGGATCACCACTTCCTCCCCCTTGACATTAATATCAACAACCTAGTGCACAAAAGGCCTATTATTGCTCCGGCCTGCCTAACCAGGAAAAAGAGCAACATCACAGCTGAAGCCTTAATGCCTCTGGTGACCCCCATTCTGAACGCCCTACCAACTACAACTGACTTAAACTCGCTGGTCAACGCCTATAATGACTCCATGGCTAAAGCCATCGACACCATTGCCCCATTAAAAATGCGCAAAGGGAAACCTAAAGCGCACCTGAATACGTGGTACACCCCAGAGCTCAAACTTCTCCGACTACAAAAAAGCAAACTTGAATCACTATGGAAATCGGTGCCTTCAGTAGACAATAGAACCAACCTTACCAATATCTCCACCCTCTACAAAAATGAGATCACACGTGCTAAGAAAGAATCTCTTAATTCCAGGATCTCACAGGCAGGCTCCAGCACAAAAGAGCTCTTTAACATCTTAAAGGAATTAGGAAACCCCACTCCTCCCGAAGATACCTGCACAAAGGATAAACCTTGGTGCAAAGGGATCCAGAATGCCCTTGCCAACAAAATTTCAGGGCTCCAAACTAAAATTGGAAACAAACGGCAACAGCTCACTCATGACCCCACCTCCAGACCCACCCATCCCCCACTCACCGCCACTAGCTCAGGCTTCACCTTCAAAAAGGTTACCATACCTGAAGTACAAAAAATGATAGCATCCTTGAAACCCTCGAACTGCAAGGGGGACAGTTGCCCCGCACAGACTATCAAGGATGCTGCCAGGGATCTCTCCCCCTTCATCACCAAATTAATAAACTTGTCTTTTTCTAACAACATGGTCCCAAGTAATCTGAAACAATCCTGGGTCCTACCCTTGCTAAAAAAACAGACCCTCGACCCAGACATACCCACAAATTATAGACCCATTACCACTGTCCCATTTTTACTAAAGATTCTTGACAGAGTGGCCTATTTACAAATTCAGGATTACCTTGAAACTAACCTATTACTAGGTACTCGCCAATCTAGCTTTCGTCCCCAACATGGGACGGAAACGGCCCTTGTTGATCTCAAGAGCCAGATAGACGAAATCAAAGATAAAGGGAGGGCTGCCATCCTGCTTCTCCTCGACCTCTCCGCTGCCTTTGACCTGGTTGACCACAAAATCTTGTGCAACCACTTATCATCGGCAGCACACTTCTCCCACTCGGCGGTCACATGGATCCAATCCTTCCTGGACAACAGGACCATGCGAGTCTTCTCACCCATAGCAGCAGCCGACCCTATTCCCATTACCTGCGGTGTCCCACAAGGATCTTGTGTTTCACCCACTTTGTATAATATATTTACAAAGCCCCTATTCGATAAACTGGACCATCTGGGTGTCACCTACACCAACTACGCAGATGACACCCAGATACTCCTCACTTTATCAGGCAACTACAACGCGGACGTCAACAGGATCGGTGAAGTCTTTTCCATCATTCAGGCATGGATGGCCACACATGGCCTCTGCCTGAACGATGACAAGACTGAACTGCTCCTTGTCGGCTCACCCAACACTATCCGGAATCTCAGCCCTAGCTACTCTAGCTTCATCATTGACGGCAACACCATTCCCACTGCCAAAAGTGTAAAAACTCTGGGTTTCTATCTCGACACTAACACCAACTTCGCCAAACAAATTAATATGACTGCCTCAGCCACTGCTTACACTGGGAAACTAATCAGAGCCTGCAGACCTTTGATATCCCCCAACAATTGCCTTACGCTAGCCAGAGCACTTATACAATCCAAACTGGATTATTGCAACAGCCTATATGTAGGTGCCAATAAAACGGTTGTCAATAAACTGCAAGTTCTACAAAACAATGCACTCCGTGCCGCCCTTAATATTCCCAGAAGAGAACATATCTCAGCCACAAGAATCTCATGCAAATGGCTCTCCATCCAACAAAAAATAGACCTAAAAACTATCTGCCTCACCTACAAAGCTCTTAACCACCTGGCCCCACCTTATTTAACCGATAAATTCACCTTAAGACAGAATATTAGAACCACCAGATCCTCTAATACACTACAACTGACAGTGCCCAAATACTCCCTAAAAAGAGCCGGTGGATCCAGCTTCCCAGTTCTAGCCTCACAATTATGGAACACTATTCCATTGGACATCAAATCTACCCCTACATTTCAACCTTTCAGAACTAAGATCATCACCTGGTTACTCAACAAATAACTAGCACTGTATGTATGTATGTATCCGCTACGATGTTACTAATTCCATTATAACTGCTTTCATAACTGCTTTTGTAACTATACTTATACTGCACAAATGTACAAATGTTCTTACCTATGCCTGTAACCTGATGCTTAAGCGCCCATATACCTCTGGGTCAGGAGCGCTATACAAATAAATAAACAAACAAACAAACAAACAGTAATCCATTTTGGACATAATGAGTGTTCTTGCAAGGGTAATGCAGTTGTGAGGATTCAGAAAGGTTGTGCAGGCGGTGATGAGTTTGCATGTATAGGGTGATGCCGATCTTACTGCATTTATGTGTCTGTTCAGGGAAAAGGTAGAGTCCAGATAGATGCCTAGAGTTTTAGTGTCTTTAGAGACCTTGATGTCATTACCGTCAATGATGAAAGACTTGTAGGCTTGGTCTAATTTGTTGAGACGTTGAGTTGATCCTAGTAGTAAGAGATCTGTCTTGTCGTCGTTAAGGCATAGTTTGTGTTGCGCCATCCAGGCCTGAATGACTAGGTAGACATCATTCAAGGATTTGGTATCGGCTGTGTAGTCACCAGTGATGGGAATGAGTATATGGGTGTCATCCGCATAGTTGGTGTAGGAGACACCCAGATAGTCGAGCACATCGAAGAGGGGTTTGGTGAATACGTTGTAAAGCGTGGGCGATACACAAGAGCCTTGAGGGACGCCACAGTGAATAGGAGAGGGTTCTGCCGATGCTGTAGGTGAGAAGACCCGCATGGATCTGTTGCTGAGGAAGGAGTGGATCCAGGCATTGGTAGAGTCTGAGAAGTGGGCCGCTGATTTAAGATGTTGGCAAAGTATGTGGTGATTGACCAAAATCGAATGCCGCAGAGAGGTCGAGGAGAAGGAGTAACGCTAACTTCCCGTTGTCCTTTAGTGTCTCCATTTGAGTTTTCAGATCAATCAGGGCTGTTTCAGTGCCATGTTTGGGTCAGAAGCCAGACTGTCTTAGACCCAGAAGATTGTTGGATTCAAGGTAGTCTTAGATCTGTAGGTATGCTGTACGAACTAGGATCTTGAGCAGGAACGGGACCGTAGTGATTGGTCTAAAATTGGTCGGTATGTTAGGGTCAAGGGATGGTTTTTTAAGTAATGGGATCACCCAGGCATCCTTGAGGTTGTCAGGGACTGTACCCGTTTTGAAGGAGGCATTTATGAACGCTGTGATGAAGGAAGATAGGTCATGAGAGGCTTCCTTGATAATAGGTGCCGAGCAAGGGTCACCTTGGCAGTTCGTCGGCTTGAGGTTGTTTATGATTCCTTCTACTTAAAGGGAAGTGAGAGGGGAGAAGGCAAATGGTTTATAGGTCAGGTTGGCTTGGCGGATACTAGGTGTGGGAGCAGTCAGAGGTTGGTCTAACTGTAGAGACTTTTGTTTGTCTCTAATTTTGGTTTGGAAGGTGGCAATTTTGCCCAGGAGTGCTGTCTGTATATTCGTACACCGGTTGCTATCTTTGGTGCAGGAGTCGGGGGTGGGGGGCTGCGGGTGTCTCGAGTTCTTTGAGAATTTTGAATAATTCCTTGGTATTTGATTGTGCTGACACGATGTGGTTATTGTAGGATTCTTTTTTAGCCTGGAGTATAGCTTCTTTGTAGGAGAGTGGCTAAGAAGAGACTGTCCTTGTGGGTGTCCGAAGGGTGGCTTTTCCAACGTGACTCTGCGTTGCGTTTCTCTTTATGTAGCACTCTGAGCTGTGGAGTGAACCACGAGTTGAGGTGCGCATGTTGTTTGGGTCTCCTAAGTTTGAGCTGGGCGATGGAATTTATGGCTGCGAGCACTGTCTTGCTATAGGTGTTGGCTAACATAGTAGGGTCCGAGCAAGAGTCAGTGGCGTTATTAAGGGTAGGAAGGATGAGGGGAGTAGCTTTCCAGCGGTTATGTTCTTTTTATTTCTAGTAAGGGTGGCTGGAGCGATGGGAGGCGTAGGTAGGAGAGCTGCTTCAATGCTGAAGGTGATGATATGGTGATCAGACCAGGCGCACGGGGCGTTCGAGAGCAGGCAGATGTTGAGGTTAGTGTCGCTAAGCCAGTCTAAGGATCGCCCTTTAATGTGGGTGGGTTCTTGTATATGATGTGAGAATCCTAGATCTGTTAGGGTGTTGGCAAAGTCGAGGGCCGGAGAGTCATTGCGGTCTTGGTAACCTAGATTGAGGACTCCGAGGATGATGGTTTGAGAGTTCGTTTTCACTTTGTCAAGTACTAATGCAGTGATGTCATCCACAAAGGATGTTGGGGGACCATAGGGTCTGTATATTAAGTGGATGGTGGCTGTTTGGTTGGCCGATAGTGGATGTTTGACAGAGAGTAGCTCAGCAGATTCTACATTGGAGCTTGGTAGGGTTCTAAGTCCTAGTGAGTTTTTATGGATGAATGCGATTCCGCCGCCTCTAGAGGTGCGATCGCATCTGGTAATGGAGTAATCATGGGGGATAGCCAGAGAGAGTGCTGGGCCAGAGGAAGGGTGCAACCAGGTCTCAGAGATGGCAATGAGGTCAAGCTCCTGAGTCATGATGAGATCAGCAATGTCCAGTGCGTGAGCTGCTAGGGACCTTGCTTTGACCAGAGCGGCCTTGATCAAACCGGCGATGCTTGGTGAAGCAAGTATGTCTGGGGGCACTGAGGAGTGGGTGAGATGAGGGTCTGGGGGGGACAAGCTAGGCGTTTGGGTTTTCAGGTATGCGCTTGGGTACATGGGGTGTCCCTTTCTACCCAAGAGTCTGGAACCTAATCTTATGTTTCTTAGGAGAGTAGAGCAAGGTTGGTTGAGTGTAGGTTTTTTGGTGAAGTGGTCGAGCCATAAGGCAGGGGCATTAAGGTAGATGTTAGGATGTTGAGGCTCAGTGCTCAGGTAAGTGTCTGAAGGTCTGTAGGTAGGGGCCATGGTTCCAGTGCACAGAGTGCCAGGTGAAATTGCGCTGGCTGATGATAAATGGAACGCACAGGTAGATGCCCACAGTAAGAGGGGGACTCTCAGTAAAGAGAGCAACAGCCTTTGGATGGAATTGTGGGTGCGGGGCACAACTAGACTAAGCAATGCAGGCACGAGGAGTTTGAATACAATTGTAGGGCACATAATGCTAAACAGTGCAAGGCACACAGGCTAAATTCAGTTGTAGGTGCAGGCACCTCAGGCTAAACCGTGCAAGGCACACAGGCTTAAATCAATTGTAGGTGTAGGCACATCCGGCTAAACAGTGCAAGGCACACAGGCTAAAATCAATTGTAGGTGCAGGTATTTCAGGCTAAGCAGTGCAAGGCACAAAGGCTAAAATCAATTATAGGTGCAGGCACATTAGGCTAAACAGTGCAGGCAAACAGGCTAAAATTAATTGTAGGTGAAGGCACATCAGGCTAAACAGTGCAAGGCACACAGAGGCTAGAATCAAATGTGGGTGCAGAGCACATAATGCTAAACAGTGCAAGGCACACAGGCTAAATTCAAATTGTAGGTGCAGGGACATCAGGCTAAACAGTGCAAGGCACACAGGCTAAATTCAATTGTAGGTGCAGGCACATCAGGCTAAACAGTGCAAGGCACACAGGCTAAATTCAATTGTGGGTGCAGGCACATCAGGCTAAACAGTGCAAGGCACACAGAGGCTAGAATCAAATTTGGGTGCAGAGCACATAATGCTAGACAGTGCGAGGCGCACAGGCTAAATTCAATTGTAGGTGTAGGCACATCAGGCTAAGCAAAGCAAAGGCACACAAAGGCTCATTTCAATTGTGAGTGCGGGGAGCAACTAGACTCGGCAATGCAGGCACGCAGAGTCTGAATACAATTGTGGGGCACATCATGTGCAAAAGGTGCAAGGCACAACGGGCTAAGCAATGCAGGGCACACAGACGCGGTGGAGGTAATGCTGTGCTGTGCTGGGCAGATGGGTAAGTCATTAAGTCTTTTGGGAATGCGGAAGGTAGGCTAGAATGCAGCAGAAACGGGAAACAGCCGTGGTAATGCACCTGAGAACCGAGATATAAGTGACCAGCGAAGTGCTAAGATCACAAAGTTAATATTGTACCTTGGATTGATGAAGGGTGGTAGGGGTTACCATGCGCAGGAGAGTTGCCAGGCATCGCTGGGTGAGGTAGGCAGGAAGGATCAATGGAGATCACAGTAACCTGCAGCAAAAAAAAAATGGGCATAGGGACGTCGCCAAGCGCCGGTTGCGCTCGGTCAGCTCAGTCAGAGCTTTTGCCTTCTTTCCTCGCCTTACTTCCGGATGCCGGCTTCCACCTGCTGACGAATTGTGTTGCTTTTTAGAGGAAGGGCATTAACCAATCAAATCGCAGCTAGAATCCTGGAGGGGCCAGGCACAAGTGGTGAGGACACAACGATTTTAGGGCGGCGGCCATCTTTAGACATGAAAGCACCTCGTGTGCTCCAATGGTGGATTCTTGGAATAAAGGAGCAAGAGTGCACTCGCTCTGTATAGGAGCGTGCGGGTGAATAAACCAAGTAGATTGCGGTATGAGAGATCCGTACAGGAAATGCAAGTGCTGAGTACAGCGGGGCACGGAGGGGCTTAGGGACAGCTGATCATGAGCCCCAAGCTTACCTCAAATCCTGTGTGGGACGAGGGGTGCTGCTCCTGCAGAGCAACAAGGGTGCTGGGGAGCTCCTGCTCCCGAGGGCATGGAAGATGTATTGTCAGCTCAGTCAGAGCTTTTGCCTTCTTTCCACGCCTTACTAACAGAATACTGCATGCTGATCTTGGAAACATTCAGCTGCCTAATACGATTATCCAGTATGTAGACGATCTGCTAGTATGTAGAGACAGTGAACAGTACTGTCGAAGAGACTCTGTTGTAATTCTACAATTACTGGCCTGCAAGGGGTACAAGGCTGACAAGGCTAAATTACAATATTGCCTGCAGGAAGCAATATATTTGGGGCAGTTCATATCAGTGAATGGGAAGAGGATACTACCCAATAGCATCGGTATGCGCCACCCTCAGACTCGCCTCAGTTAAGGAGATGCAGAATTTTCTGGGCCTGTGTTTAACTACTGCAGGGCCTGGATCCTCGATTACGCAACATACACAAGGCCATTTTTGCAAGCCCTGAGGGAAGCACAGAAAACAAAGGACCACAAGTTATTGTGGATGACAGAAATTATCAGACAATTTTATGATTTAAAAGAAGTCATCAAGTCGGCACCCATACTGGCTACCCAGACTATACACAGGAATTCTATTTGTTTTCACATTCTGATGAACAGCTTATGACAGCACTATGGGCCATAAGCCATTGGCGCATTATAGTGGTACTCTGGATGCAGTGATGCAAGAGCGGTTTGCACATGCAAACAAGCATTAGCAGCCGCTGCCTTTCGTAATGGGGTGTTCAGTGACGATGTATGTGGAACATTCTTGTTTTCTATTTTACAGAGGTCAAAATCCAGCCTGACTACGCAAAGGTCATTGGCATATGAGATTATCATCTCTAAACCCCATATACCTTCTTAACAGATATGCCTACGACAGAGGAGTTGAAGGCACACGACTGTGCCACATACGAGGGGGAGGAGGATGACACTCCCAAAGCAGAGGGTGAGGTACTTTTGTTGATGGGTCATCCACAATTGATCAGGAGGATGGAGAGACGGACAGGGGCAGCCGTGGTATGACTTGAGGGAGGAGAGAACAAGACGGTGGTCATGAAAAGGTTGCCTACACACTATTCTGCACAAGCAACCAAACCTGTGGTTCTCATCGAATCACAGAGTGTCGCAAGGGCGTCAGGTTATGATATATTCAGACTTGGCATATGTTACAACAAGGTTACACGCTGGTCTCTCCCATTGGAAGAGGTGGGGGTTCAGGAGGGCGGATGGCTCCCCAGTGCACCATGCAGTGCTGTTAGAGAGGCTGATAGAAGCACTATCACAGCGATCTGTTACGGCGGTCGTCAAGTGAGCCACCCATACTCATGGGACACACGAAACCCAAGGGGGGACGCAGCTGCGGATGCAGCAGCCAAAATGGCGGCATACCAGCCAAGTGGAACATCCACTGAGTATGCTGTGGCTGCCCCACCGACAGACTATCGTCCAGCACCTTATATTGCATTGCCCATCTCCTAGATTATTGAACTACAAGGAAGAGCGCCTGAGTGGGAAAAGGAGTTGTCGTCATGGAGGGTATGTAAGCAGTCTCCAACTGATCTGTTGCAGAGGCAGGAGAGCTCTGGGAAGACACTTATGCCCGGGGAATTGCTAGCAGTAGCATTTGAACAATTGCACTACCCATCCCATAGTTCAAAACAACACATATTCGCAGACATACAGGACGACTGGTTCACACCAAATATCCAGGACAGTACCACTGATATGCTCGCCCATTGCACCACATGTCCAAGTTTCAGCACAGGAATGACACTACGAAAGCTGCGGGGCACGTTGCCCCACCGTACTGGTCCGTTCCGTGAGTTACATTTATATTACGCCGACATGGGGGAGCGTTGCAATGGATCTAGGTACCTCATTGTGGTGGTCTGTCCCTTCAAAAGCTGGGTGGAAGCAGGGCCAATATGCGCACCCAGATGCTAAGTGTGCTGCAAGGTTTCTAGTGCAGGAATGTTATGCTCACCTGGCTCCCACAGGGGCGTCGATCCGAACTGGACAGCTGCGGTCTCCAACAATGTGACGTGTAGCGCTGAGATGACAGACTGGACTGGCTCACCCAGCTGGTTTGCTTGGCCCATAGGAGTATTCTTCTGTAAATGGAGAAAGGGAATTAACCACCCATGGAGTTGAGAGTTAACCCCCACCTCCCCCTGCTGTTCTCCCCACTGATCGCCTCTAATGTCTCTTCTTAAAGTCTCACCTGATGGTTTGGAAGGATGAGCTCTCCATCCTGCATCGAGCGCAGGGGCACATAGATAACCAGTTGCTTCACTGGTTGAAGGAATTGGTGAGTTTCAGAACATTGTAGTTCGTAAGAGTTCAAATGTCTGACTTTCACTCTTGTCCGATTCCTTGCAGTTTGCAGCTTGACCCCAGCGAAGCGTTCCTCGTGGTAGCTGATGAAGTTCAGGTAAGGATTTGTCTTATCCAACACAGTTCAATAAAATAAGGCCAGAATGTAACTTGTTGCTTTCTCCCTTATTCAGGTGCGGAGAGAAAATATGAAGTTCGGGGAATAATGCCTCCAGCGGTAAAATTAGGTAAGTCTATTGTGGTGATAAGGATTCCACTTGCTTGTCCCTTTGTCACACTTTGTTGTCCTTTTGTTCCCCTTAGGGGCCGGAGTACGGCGAGGATGCTATGGAGACTGCGCCGACCCGTGAAGAGGAATAGTACCCCCGGCGGTAAATCAGGTAAGTCTATGGGGGTAGTTAAAATTGCCTCTGTTTATTCCCTTGGCTCACCTTTGCTGTTCTTGTGTTCCCCTTAGGTGTCGGAGTGCGGCGGGAATGTGTGGAAGGATGCGGTGGTCGTGAGAATGCTGCGAAGGCTGGTAAATTCAGCGCGGCAGCAGGCGAGGCGGCGCGCGTGAAATACTTCTTTCTTCCAGCTCAAAGGCGCGGTGGATCCGGAATTCAGGTAAGGATCGAAGGTATTGCTCTTGTTCTAACCTTTTCTCCTTCTGTTTTCCCCCTTTTTCTAGGAGCTGCAGACTCGAGGCGGGCGTGGCAGAAGACTGGATGCAGGCTTGCAGACACGGTGAGCGTTACACTGCTGGATGCAGAATAACGCGAAGCATGTGCTGCTCTGCGGGCGTGGTTTAAATAGCCTCCAAAGTAGTCCCAGGTAAGTATTCCTCCCCAGCCCCACCCGAGTAAAAAATAGTCCCAAGGAAAAATAGTCCCTTCCAAGCCCCATTTGGCTTGGAGCTCTTGCAGCATGGTCTGCATCAGGTAAGTTTGCAGCATGGTCTGCATCAGGTAAGTTCTACTCTATGAGCCTGATAGGCGCCAGGACTGACTCTCCATATGAGCCTGGCGCCATAGGCGCTATGACCGCACCCAAACAGCCCCTCGCAGGGTTTTTTGGGCTTGCTCAAAATAACTTGATGCCTGCTTCCGTGGTTAGGCATCATGACAAGGAAGTTTTCCTGCTCTGAGGTGTGTGCAAGGTTTTAAGGTCAGATAATGGCACACATTTCTTCAATGCATTATTCCAACATGTTACAGTACTACTTGGTATCAAGCATCGGATGTGTTGGATTTGTCACCCACAGGCCAATGGCATTGTGGAGAGAATAAACGGCCTCCTTAAGAGCAAGTTATCCCAATTGTGCACCACATTAAAGAAACACGGAGTGTAATGTCTGCCCCTGGCCCTTTTTAGTCTACGCACGCAGCCAGGTAAAGACCATCATCTGTTACCTTGCGATGTGGTTACTGGTCAGCACATGCATACCCCCGTATCAGCAGTGAGAAGGGTTTTTGATGAGCATAGGACTGCGGCGGTGTTAGGAGAGGAATTCAGGGCCATTAAGTGTGTTTCCCGACAGAATGCACTTCCCAGGATCGCGACTACAGAGACGCCTGATGCTGCACAGACAACAGGAACAGATTCTGAGCACATAACGACTAGACCAATGATGCCAGGGGATTAAGTCTACGTTCGCAATTTTGTGCATCACTGGAACAATCCTCAGTTTCAAGGACCGTAAGAGGTGGTGTTTTGTACCCCCTTGCGGTTAAAGTCAAGGAGTTGCGCTACTGGGGCTACCTCTCTGACGTTCGTAGGGCACCTCCAGAAAGTACAGTGGTGCATCAGTTGTCTTGAGAACAGGGGTAACAGTACCTGCACCCAAGTACCTTACCGGCCTGTCCAGAGGTGACACAGGCATATTGGCCCATACGAGTGGCTGGCCAAGGTTCAGCTGCTAGCTACATACTTTTCTTTTCTTTGGAGTGCTTTTTCTCTCTTTTCTTTCTTTCTCCCTCTCTCTTTCCTTTCTCTCTTTCCCGTTTCTTCCTTCTTTTGTTTAGGTATATGTTGTGTATGCCTCTCCCTTTTCTGTTGTTTTGTGTGTCTGTGGTTCTATTTCAGGGAAGAAGATGGACGCAGCTAATGTACATAGTTTGTTAAGTAAGGACCCGAAGCGTAGAGCCACAATTGAGAGACTGCGGACATAGTGTATATATATATATATATATATATATATATATATTCACTAACAAAAACATTGTTAAAGGGATGTTATGGTTAAGTTGCACTAGCAAAAACCTATGAAATATGATGGAAAACATTGTTACAGGGACGTTATGGCTACAGGTAAAACTGAAAAACCCACGAAATTCGACAGTTATGGTAAGCTAGCTAAGCAACCATAACTCTTGCCACCAGTGTGCACTGCAAGGGCTAACACCCATGACATCAAAGATGGCATCACAAATCTCATTCATGACATCCCTCATGACATCACATGTGTGGCTCACTCTGTTTTGTTCACTCCCCTAAGTAGGGCAGCTGCTTTTCTAACAGTCATGAACAAACAATTGAAAAGGTTCTATATTTGTGTACGGCAACCTTCTCATATGTTCTTACACAACTTTATTTACTTTCACTCATATTATATGAAACATATAGGGGAAGGGGAAAGCGTAAAACAAGGCACTGGCTTCTGTGCACAAAGATAAGTAGTTATGTTATGAACAGTTTCTGGTAAAACTGCTGCTTTTTAGCTTACTGTAAGGCCCTTGCATATGGTCATGTTTGGATGCATGATGCTGTCTTTATGGTTTCTGTGCAGTAGTGCAAATATGTGGTTATAAATGCAATGGTAGCTACTTCTTACATTTCACAGTACCCAACACTCTAAAATGAAAGTATTAATATTGTCAATATGTAACATACAAAGATTTGGAAGGATACACTTCCATGCGCCATGGTGCAGACAATGGCTACGTTTGCACATGAGTTTCTTCATACACACTGAAAAAGTGTGTAATACTATGGTGTGTATAGCAATGCATTCCTCCATGACAAACTTCTCTCATGATAGTTCTGCCAATATTCTTTTATAGTTTTCTGCCACCATTACAATAACAATCCCTTGAGGAGGCTTTCTATGAAAAGTAAATGCACAGTGTTAGGCAGAATCCTGTGCAGTGCCCTTAGGGACCACTACACCTGATTAAGACCGCAGGTGGCAATACAAGTTTTACCTTTGGTACACGCCTGTACTACTAAGTTATAGTGGTAGCAGTAGCAGAGCAGGCAGGCTTATCTCAAGAGTATATGAGCAGTAGCAGAGATTACACAAAGGGACCACAATTACTTTGACTCAAGCAAACACTGACTCAAGGTTTCAGGTAAAAAATAGAAGTACATTTATTTTTAAACCATCAGTTATAAACACAACACCTCTATTAAACTTTAAACAAAACCACACGTTAAATATACTACAACTAACCAATTCACTTTGTACAGTAAGTCTCAAGGTAAGTACCCTGTGTTTGAATGAACCGGTGTTATGAACAAAACACGATACCGTGGATACGGTTGCGATCACTTTTTGACAATTCGGTCTACTAAATAAACGCGTATCCGTGACATGAAATGCTACCGGGGCAAAAACACACTTAGCACCTGAGATACCCAGAGGGAGTTGGGGGCAAAAATCACAGGCAATATTTAGGTTAGGCAGACAGTAGCGAGAAACACTCAGAAACAGGAGTTCAAAAGTCAAAGGGTCGAGCCACGTTTAGGTGACACCAGAGGCCTGTGCCGAAGATCACACAGTTAGACAGTTCACGATTCGGTGTAGCCAAAAAGTACTTGAATATTGTCAATGTTCGGAAGCAAAAGTTATAAGAAGGAGGGAAGACAAGGACGAGCCTTGAGGATGAAGAAAAGGGATTCACCCAGTTTCCTCGAGTAGAACCTTATTCCCACGATGCAGCTGGTGCCCTGGCAGTTGTTCCTATTGGTTTCCCGCAGACCCACGATTCCTGGAGCTTTGTTGTGAAGGAGGACGTCTGTAGGGGGTCTGCACCACACAGGGATGAAGCCCACAGCAGCGACAACGCAAAAGTGTGCTCCTTAAAAACAGGAGAGGCTCAGCAGGTGGCTAGCCGGACCACTACAGCAGTGTGCAGCGATTTCGACCACGGCGGAGATCTCTAACTGAAGAAAATTAGCTGGTTATCACCACCAGGCTCAAGGGAAGAAGACTCCGGACTGGATCTTCTCTTAGTCATCGAAGGGAAGATAGCTCAGCAGGGCTTCACCGGGACGTTAAATATACTACAACTAACCTCTTCTCTCCACTTCTCTTCAGTTCCTTGTAGTTCCAGAGGCTACTGACTTCTAGCCCAAGAGACCTGCCTTTTATGCGCAAAAACCCCCATTCACACAGCCTGGCTGTCAATCACGCAGCATGGGGGTTGTCCAGCAGGGACAACCACCTCAGCCAATCATAGCAAAATTGCGACTTGGGTTTCCTAGGATACCCTGTGCAGGGGGTTACTACACCCCTTCCCCACATTCAGTCTACCTAGACACCCAGGCGCCAAGAGAAGGGCTTCTGCCAAAAGACGGTGAACAAAGGCGGCGAACCAAGTTTTTCCGCGCAAAGTAAAACACAAGAAGGACTTTAACAAAAAGAAATGGCGAATAAACCCAACCGGAGCCAAAAGAAAGACGATTTGGTCAAGCGGGTTTATGTTTGAGACTAATATAATAGCCAAGAACAGTACCACGTTTATCTAATATAATTGCGGTAGAAAAGTTTGGGTAGATACCACTGCCACCAGCCAAGTCTAAATGTTAAAAGAGCAAATTAATGCTCAGGGAGGTACAGGCAAAGAAAGGGGTACAGATTAGCCCTTTCCAGTACTCCATGTAAGATGGGGTGTACTGGGTCTGTTGTAAAAATGACTATGTACAGTAAATGGCAACTTTACCTTTCTCTGGGGGACAGTAGTCAGCCCCAGAGAAATGGAGTCAGAGGGAAGTCTAAAAGACAACCCTGGGTTACTACACTAAAGGTGCTGTGTAACCCATACAAGAACAGGGGCACTTGGAGTGGTGGGCTCCCGTGCCCAAGATCATACAATGAGTAACAACACATAGGCCAAAACACATGTAAGAGTGGAAAAAGGATGTACACTCTTACCATGTGGAGAAAATAAACTCCAGAAATCCAGCAAAGCTGCTGGGGGACTCTGTAGGTGAGGGAAATTAGCCCTAGAAGGAGAATTCGCCCTAACACATGTGATGTCATGAGTGATGTCATGAATGAGATTTGTGATGTCATCTTTCATGTCACTGGTGTTAGTACTTGCAGTGCACACGGGTGGCATGAGTTATGGTTGCTTAGCTTACCACAACTGTCGAATTTCAAGTGTTTTTTGGTTTTACCTGTAACCCTAACGTCCCTTTAACAATGTTTTTGTTAGTGAATTTCATAGGTTTTTAGTAGGGCACTGTAACCACAACGTTGTTTTAACATACCGTTTTCTGGGGGCGCTGTTGTGCGCAAAGCGAGATGGCTGCTCTTTTGTGAGCTCCACAGCCACTCCAGGCCAACTACAAACATCTCCGTCAATTTATCCCGGGTTTTGCCTGCAATTTCCCTGAAGTAGACACCGAGGCACCTAGAACGTGTCGTCCGATTCTCGTCGGTGGATGTGGCCCAGCTCCGAAGTTACAGCGTGGCAACTGCCGCGAAGACCAGCGAGCACAGTCCGCCATTTCGCCCGCGGCGCGGGAGGAGGAGCTCGGCCGCGGAGGGGACGTTTCTGTGCCATTGCCATCTGCGCCCGGGGACGCACTGCATTGAACTGTTGCGGGCGGTCCGTCTCACGTACAGCGCCCGTAGATCCATCGAGCTCTCCCGCTAGACCGAAGAGGGAAGCGCGGGCCCCCCACCGGCAAGGCGGGTGAACGCGGTGAGACGGCGGTAAGGAGAAGGGTGGGCGCGCACTAGAGGACACGCGGCAGTTCAACTGCATACCGCGGCGGGGGGGAGCCGTGATCCGCTCACCCCCGTCCCGTACTGCCTGGCAGTGTGTTGGGCACATAGCCCGGAGATATGGGCGGCTGGGAGCAGGGGAGGTGCGGACGGCCAGAAAAGGAACTGTAGACTGACACGCTTTCCCATGGTAATAATGTCATTGGCCTACACAAAGCTGGGCCACGTCTGAGGACCACTGCAGCGGCCTTAATACACCAGCACGAGCGGGTGGTCATTACACCTACAGCCACATCACGCCCTGAGCAGTCAAGTGCATTGTCCCCAACTGGGTAAAGTCAACTGAGAGGACTTGGCGCTGGCGACGTGGCTCCGGATTGGGCACCTCCTGCAAGTGCTGCACGGGGAAACGTAAGCCCGCGCAGCGGGGACACACTGGAGCCATCTGGGGTGTCATCTCCAGTGCGGGCAAAAGAGACATCTACAGGGCTGCGGTGGTCCCCCTCTGTGGTTTCGCACAATTAGTTACACTACAGTGGGGGCAGGAGAGTCTACAATAACCTTCCCACGACAATACCCCACTGGCTGCGTTTTCAGGGCAGGTCCCAGGCCGGCAGGCTCCGGTGTCCAACTGTCCGACGTGAATCATACCCAAACCGCATGGAGCTCCACCCATACAAGCCTAAATTGAAATCCTGCAACGTTCGTCTCTCGATAACCTGGGCAGGAATACAGCAAGGCACAACCATAGCTTTTATGGTAACGCTCATGGCGTGAGCCTTACCACTAACCTAAAGTGCAACAGAAAGCGTCTATAGCCTCAAGAAAGTGTAGACTATTGCAAAGCAGCAGTGTCATCTCTGGTCCTGGTGCCGCCTGGAAAGGTGCGAGTAAAGTGGCTCACGAGCACATCTTCCCCATTGTGCCCACCGAATCAAACCAGACGAGCCACGCAATCCTGGCATAACGTACCAATTCACCACGTAGTGGTCAGGCATAATACTGAAACCCGGAACTACTACAGGACGATGCCCAAGGGCATAGGTCCAAAAAAGGGGAAAGGCGCCATACAGAAGTTCGCAACGGCAACGAAGAAAGTAGTCGAGGTCACTATGTCATCTGAACCCAAGCTGCCACCACTATCACCAACAGTGAATGCCGCAATGGATCCGCAAGCAGTGTTTGCAGCTATGCAGCAGGGATTCTCCTCGCTCAATGAGAAATTGGATGGCATAACGGCCAACGTAGCATCCATCAAGACACAACTAGATAAGACCACTAGTCGTATCACTGAGGACCAGGATTGGTGATACTGAAGATGCACTGGAAGCGCTAAAGAATACCGTCACAACGATGGCAAAGGAACTGGGGACAGTCAAAATAAAGTGCGAGGACCTGGAAGCGAGATCTCGATGCAACAATATACGCATATTAGGTTTGCCGGAAGAAGCATTGAGGGGACCCATGGAGCAGGCAATAGAGAAGATACTGCGCAACCTTCTATGGGATCCGGGTTGGTCTCCCATGTTCATAGTGGAGCGGGCGCACAGATGTCTGGCCCCCAAACCCAAACCTGGAGCCTTCCCAAGACTTGTCATAGCGTGCATAATGAACTATAGGGATAGGGATTTGGTACTGAAAACGGCTAGAGAAAAGCAAGAACTAAGGTGGGAGGCCAATACTATAAGTATATTCCCTGATTTCACGCTGGCGGTACAGCAAGAACAACGCTCATTCATCGGGGTCAAGAAACTGCTACGCGAGCGTAACATCCCTTACGCAATGCTATACCCAGCCAGGCTGAGGCTACAACATAAAAATAAAACGTACTCCTTCACCTTCCCGGAAGAAGCCGCAAGCTTAGTCGAAGCCAATATCCCACTACCAACCCAACAATCAACGAATGGGGATGAAGCCTGATACCCGGATATGTTCAGGAGAGCAAGACATGACGGGAAAACAACGACGTGGGGACTGTGATACCCCCTCGTGGGAGCACCTCAAACATCAGCGAGATCAACAGTCAGAAAGAACGAACTTGCTCTCACCATTCAATATGTTTTCGAGTAACGACAAGCAAACCGGCCATAACACCGAAAGCAATAAAAGGTTTGGCCTGGAAGGCGCAGTGGAACCCCCCCCCCCGTTGCGGGTGCACATGCAGGATATGGGAGGGAAGGGGGATGGGTACACTGACATAGTTAAAGTTTGGGTAACTGTGAGGGTGGGGCTGGGATCCAGGGAAAACTTGTTGGGGATCCAGTTTGGTTGGGAGGGTGTTAAAGTTAAAAACACACAGCTGCTTCAAAAAAACACAGATGCGCACATAGAGGGGAGGGAGCAAGTCACACATCACCCGATGAGGTCCCGAGATGATGGCTAAGACAAACAATGGAGTTATCACTATGTTGAGCTGGAATGTTCGTGGGCTGGGATCCCCGATAAAAAGAAGGAAAATTATGGCATATGTTACTAGGCTGGGCCCCAAAATAGTGTTTCTACAGGAGACACACTTACTACAGCAACAAGCTGAAAAGCTGGCTCCTAATTGGGGCAAGCACCGGTATTATACATCTTATTCAACTAGGGCGAGGGGAGTAATAACCCTAATACATAAAACTATTCCCTTCACCTGCCTCACTACGGAATGTGATCCTCAGGGTAGATACGTCGTGGTTCATGGCACGCTTCAAGATAGAGAGGTGCTACTCTTAAACATATATGGCCCAAATAACGATGATCCTGATTTTTACTCCACACTGTTCGGGAAACTAGCTAAGTTCCCCACGGCCCACTTCATCTGCGGGGGTGATATAAACACTATCCTGGACATCCAACTAGATCGAACATCGGACCAACCGAGAACACTTACTAAAGCGGCCCAAAAAATATTAACATATATGGCGGACCTGGGACTCAGACGTGTGGCGCTCGTTAAGGGGTACCAAACGCACCTACACATTCTACTCCTCGGTGCAGGACATGCACTCAAGGTAGCTGTATGGTTACTATCCTGTGAGCCACGGAGCTGGATCTCTGACACACATATCTGCCCGAGAACACACTCTGATCACTCTCCGATCCTGATAACATTGACAATCCCTGAGATCAAGATAAACAGGCCACCGTGGAGGTTCAAACCAGCAGCCCTACAAGACCATGTTTACAAGTTATCTCTAATTCGTCATATTCAAGAATACTTTGAATTTAACGAAGGGTCTGTGTCAGGCGGTATTGTGGCAAGCGTTCAAGGTATACATCAGGGGCACTGCAATGTCAACCGAGTTTGTTGTACTAAGGGACATCCGTGGGGACCTTGCCCGACGGGAAAAAGACATAGCCCAATCACAAAATCACTACGCACTAACACCTTCCACACAACTGGGGCTTGACATTAAGACCAAGATAGATGCATTTAGAGAAGCTGCTGACTGCGAAATTCTCTACTTTGATAGGCCAGCAGCAGCGCGGCGATACGGGGAACAGGAACGCCCGGGTCGGCTATTGGCTAGGATGGTGAGGGGTGATGGGACGGTGACCACAGACCAAGAGGAGATCAAGGACTTATTCTTTGACTTCTACAAACGTCTCTACTCACCACAAAGTACCGCAATGGAACAAGAAATAGATCAATACTTGGCCCAGATACCGACGACACTCCTATCAGATGAAACCAGAGAGGCCCTAGAGAGCCCGATTACCGAAACAGAGATAGCTGAAGCTATAAAGGCGTTGCCTAACGGGAAGGCCCCGGGCACCGATGGCCTTGGGGCAGAGTTCTACAAGGAGTTTGCACAACTCCTGGTCCGCAAATTATTAGCTGTCTGGTCTGAAGCTCTAGAAGTTGTGGAATTACCGGAAACTACCAGAGAAGCGGTCATTACTTTACTGCTCAAACCAGGGAAGCCCCCCGAAGACTGTGGCTCTTACAGGCCGCTGTCATTAATAAACACGGATGCTAAGATCTTCGCGAAGATCCTGGCCGCGCGATTGACACCACTAATGCCATACATGGTGTGATGCCGGAAATGCATCTGAGGGACAGGGCCTCTGAATCCTTGTCCTTTTTCTGTTTTTACCGTGTGTTCTGTCATGTTTTCTGCCCAGGAGTCCATGAGGGACTCCTGGCAGTGCAGCTCTCTTTTGGTTTGGTGAACAGACCCATGGGATACCCTTATGGCACCCATGGGTAGGGGTACAACCCTGTGCCCCTAGTGTATGTTTTTGGGCACCTGTGGGTGGCCCACAGAGCAGGGTATGGGCTGGTGGCAGCTCCATGCTGAATTTGACAGGTGCTCTGGGTGTCCTCCATTTTGGGATACCCAGGCCCTGCCATTGGAATCAGTTGATTCCTGATAGGAAACAAGATGGCCCCTGTGGCCTCTTGCTTTCTATTGCCTGTTATCTTGTTTTTCCCAAAGTCCTGGGAAGCCCTGACTCTGTCCCTTCCCCCTGACTGGCTGTTGGGTGGAAGTTCCATATATGGTGTTGTTGTGAAGGCCCAGCTAGACTGACTGGAGCCTTCCCTTTGACTGTATGTTGTGGGTACCTCCTGTGGGTGGGACCTGGGTGAATGGAGTGTGTGACCAATATACACTCCTTGTTGTGGTTGTCTGGTTTCTGGCATGAGAGACAAAGACTGAGACAGCCCTGCCCGAAACTGGCCTGAATGCAGTGTGTAGTGTTGAATGGCTGGGTACTTGTCCCAATCCACATTCCTTGTTGTGAGTGTCTGAAAGGGAGGAGTGTGGCCTGAATGCACTGTGTGCCTGATTGGCTGACTGACTGCATGAATGCCCTTCTGTGTGATTGGCTGCTGTGTGTGTGCCAGCAGTGTGGATGAGAGACAGAATAGTATATCTGGGGACCTCTCACCACTGGAAATTGTTCAGAAGCATTCAGAAGCTGAGTCTCCACTCAAGAGTAACTGGATTTGCTGATCCTCGACGTCCAGCTGGAAGAAGAAGACTTGCTGTGGCATTTGCTTCGACGGAACTGAAGGTTGTCGAAATTGTCGAGGGCTGACCCGAGAGAGGACCTGGCTAGGCGCCCTCTTCCCGTGCTCCGAGGGACCATCGAGCACCGCTGAATCTTCGCCGAAGCGCCCTGGAAGTCAGACCCTCGAAAGGCTGCCGACCCGAGACGGGACCGCCGAGGAGATCGAAGTGAAGCACCCGGACATCGACGCCGTCGAAGTCCATTGCCGTCGACCAGGGTTCGCAGGTCTGTGTAACCGCTGGAGGCCCGTCGAAGTTGTGTGCCCAGCCGTGGGAACCACTTGACGCCGTGCCGCCGACGATCGGAGCCGTCCGCTCCATTGCCTAAGAACATTCAATCGAAGGACTCTCTCGACCGCATCGTCGACCGCTTATCCTGCCGGAGAAAGTCGAGGACGACCAACGCGCCGAGGAGAAACCTGCCGGTGGGTTTCCCGCCACCCGACGACCCCAAAGACTCGGACGACTCGACGCCCTTGCTGGGCTCCCGTCTCTACAATCTTTGCGGTCCAGAACTATTGTCATCGAGGTGCCCCGCACACCTCCGCCTTGCAGGACGCCGACGCCCCGACGCCGACGAGCACCGCTCGGACGGAGCTGCCGCCTCTTCGACAACGTTCGGCCTCGTTTGTCGACGGACGTTCGACGCCCCGTGCCTCCCGCCTGAAAAGGAAGGCATTCAAGAAGGGCCGTCGATTCCCCGTCGCCGAACAGCGAGTCCCTCGACGCTTGTCGACGCCTTTTCGAGGAACTCGACTCCACCAGGTACATTGGGGGGGTAAAAACATTATAGGAGAGAAATAGACTATTGAACAATATCTGGACTGGGCTGGTGTTATATCTCTTTATTTTGCAGGTTGCCCAGGTGGGGGGATCTCCACACAGAACTGTGTCCAGTAGCAAGGGCCAGTATTCTGCCTATTGTTTCAACCCTCTGTTATCTCTCCTCTCTCTATTGCTGGTTTCCTTCTTATTGATCTGTGTGCCATTTCTACAGTATTGTGAATGCACTTTAATGAGGTCTAATATTAGTGGTACCACTTTAGAATTGTAGATATTTACCATTGCTGATTTTCCTGAGCACAAAGTGCGTTATTGTGATAAGTGTACATAACCCTTGAATATTAATTATATAAAGACTGTGTTTTCAGTAATACAGTGTGTGGACATTCCTTTGTGGGGGCTTGGGGATACACTGTACTTAAGAACCAGCCTGCATCACCTCCTGAGAAGCTAGGCCTTGATTGCTCGCCCATCGCTACCGTATTAGAGAATCTTGGCTGGGGTCCTCTGTGCCTCCCCTCTACCATATAGAGAGTAGAAGTACAGACCCCCCCACCGGTCTTCTTTACAAAGCTGGTGGCAGCGGTGGGATGCTTATGGTTTTAAGACTCAGTGTATAACCGTGCCACTTACAAAATATCCGCACTTTATTAGATTAAGGTTTGGGTGTGTACCAAATAACTGCATTACAGGCAATGGAGCCCATTGCAAATGGTAAATTGACTCGGATGAGCTTAGAGGCTCTCCAGAGTGCTTGTGAAGCCAGGGAGTTGGACTTTGTGGATAAGTCTAGGGCTGAGCTGATAGCTGCCCTGGTGGACTACCAGACTGATGGTGAAACCCTTGATGAAGGGGGGGATGCAACCAGTGAGGACTCTGCCCCTGGGGTTGTCGCTGAATCTGTTTCTGGGAATGCCACCATTCCTGCTGCCTCTGTTCCAAACACCAGCAATTCCATGGAACTTGAGTTATTAAGGATGAAATTGGCCTTTGAATATCGCAAGTTGGAAATAGAAGCTGAGCTTAAGAAAGAGGAGCTGGCACAGCAAGTGGAACTCAAGAATAGGGATCTTGCGCTCAAAGACAAGGACACTGAATGTCAGAGAATCCAGCTAGAGAGAGCTAGAGTGGAGACTTCAGCTAGACCAATTGAGAGTGGCAGGTCCCCAGCCACCAAGTTTATGAAAGATTTGGTTGGTGTGTTTGTGGAGGGTTCAGATATCCTCCAATGGATTGAAGCGTTTGAAATGGCTTGTGCAATTCATGATGTAGATAAAAGAGATTGGGCTAAGTGTTTGTTAAGCAGAGTGCCTCAAACTGGATATGACTGTATTCTGAAGCTGAGTGTGGAAGAAAGGGGTCAGTATGAGTGTATGAAGTCTGCTTTGATTGCCAAGTTTGGCAAGACACCTGCCCAATACCTTAAAAGGTTCAGGGAATTTAAGAAAAGAGAGAATGTGTCTTGGGTTGACTGGGTGAGTACTGCGCACATGAACATGATGGGGTGGATTGATGGATACAAGGTGAAAACTTTTGTTGAGTTGTCCCACCTCTTGTTTTTTGAGCATTTTTCTGAAGCCTGTTCACCAGAGCTGCGTCAGTATGTGGCTGACCAGAACATTTTGGACCCCTTTAAGCTGGCTAGGTTGGCTGACAAGTGGGTCTCCCACCGGGTGTCCCCTAAGGACTCCAGTGGGAAGGACAAGGACAAAGAAAAGGGGGCCTCTCAGAAAGCTGAGGAGTCCCAAAAGCAGTCACAGTCGGGTAAACCAAAACCTTCCTCTCCTAAGACCCAAAAATCTAGTGGGGATAAGTCCTCTGTGGGTGGGAATAAGAGTAGTGGTCCACCTGCTGCAAAGCAGGCTCCCAGTGGTTCCAGTACCGTACCCCGCACTCCTGGCACTTGTTGGGATTGTGGGGCTCTGGATCACAAAAGGGGTGACCCCAAGTGTAAAGGTAAGGCACTTGGAGTACAGGCTGTCAGCCTGACCTACCCTTACCCCGTGTCTGAGGTGGAGGCCACTGTCCTCCCCTCCTCTACAGGAATCACATTTGGTGCTCCAGTAGAGATTTCCTTAGTGTCCCTTGGGGCCTGGGACCAGTACGCAGAAGTACTGGCGACTATCCCACAGAACACCCGTAGATTTTTGAGAAGTGTCCTCTTGAATGGCCAGCCTTCTACTGGTTTGAGAGACACTGGGGCAAGCATGACAGTGGTGGACAGGACCCTGCTCAAGCCAGAGGACTATGAAGGTGCTCCTCTGCAAACCACCAGGTTAGCTGGTGGGCCTCCCAAATTATCGCCTGTAGCCCTAGTCACACTCATGATTGGAGACAAGACAGCAAAGCTTCCTGTCCTGGTTCAGGACAATGTCCCTGCTAACATTCTGTTAGGAAATGATCTAGTAGAGTTGGGGTTGATCTCGGATGGTCTTCCCATGACTGCTGCTGCAGTCACTAGGTCACAGGTGACACCGGGTCTGGCTGTGAGTCAGGTATCCGAGCCAAAGGCGAGGCCTAAGGCAAGAAGAAGGAAGACCAAGAAGGCCACCTCTGTGGAGGGAACACCTTCTCTTCCTGCTGTTCCGACAGCACCCAATGGGATCCATGCTCCGGACGGGCTGGGTCCAGCGGAAAACCCAAACTCAACTCCTGTGGGAGAAGAGACAGAAGACTCTCCTGTGGGAGAGGTTCTCAACCCGGAGGATCATCCCGACCTTCAATGCTTGTTAGCTGAAGGGGGACCCTCCCGGGCAGACTTCTGTAAGGGACAGAGAGAGTGCCACTCTCTCGAGGGCCTGAGGAAACAGGCCCTGTCCCAGGCACAAGGTGAAGTGCCTAGGACATTCAAGATTTATTGGGAGGGTGAGCTCCTTGTTAGTGAGCCCACTAAGCCCGAACCTGGTGCCCGCAAGAGGTTGGTGGTACCCCAGGTTTACAGGCCCTTCCTACTGCAGTTGGCGCATGAGGTGCCCTTGGCTGGTCATCTTGGGACCAAGAAGACTAAGCAGAGGCTCTCTGCCCATTTCTACTGGCCACGGATGGGAGTAGAGGTGGAGTCCCACTGCAGGACCTGCCCAACTTGTCAGTTGTCTGGCAAGACTGGAGGCAGGGTCATTGCCCCACTGCAGCCATTACCAGTGGTTGGCACACCATTTGAGAGGGTGGGCATCGACATCGTCGGTCCCCTTGACCCTCCCACTTCAGGTGGACATCGGTTCATCCTGGTCTTGGTAGATCATGCCACCAGGTACCCTGAGGCAATACCCCTTCGGACTGTTACTGCCAAGGTGGTTGCCAGGGCTCTCCTGGGCATTTTCACCCGTGTTGGATTCCCCAAGGAGGTTGTCTCTGACCGAGGATCCAACTTCATGTCTAGTTACATGAAAACCATGTGGAAAGAGTGCGGGGTAACCTACAAGTTCTCCACCTCTTACCACCCCCAGACCAATGGTCTGGTTGAGAGATTTAACAAAACTCTCAAGGGCATGCTAGGTGCTTTGGAAGAGCCCCTAAGGAGGAAATGGGATCTCCTCCTGCCATGCCTGCTGTTTGCTTACAGAGAGGTACCTCAAGAGGGTGTTGGTTTCAGCCCCTTTGAGTTACTCTTTGGACATCCCGTGAGGGGGCCCCTCGCCTTGATCCGAGAAGGCTTGGAAGCCACCCCTCCAGGTCCCGCCAAGCAAGTGGGGGACTATGTGTTAGGCCTCAGGCGGAGGATGACACAAATGATGGGTCAGGCAACAGCAAATCTCAAGGCCAGCCAGGAATTGAATAAGTACTGGCATGACCTGAAAGCTTCGCAAGTGGATTGGACTCCGGGACAGGAAATCCTTGTGATGGAGCCTAC
The DNA here is from genome assembly GCF_040938575.1 of Ambystoma mexicanum. Classification (NCBI taxonomy): domain Eukaryota; kingdom Metazoa; phylum Chordata; class Amphibia; order Caudata; family Ambystomatidae; genus Ambystoma; species Ambystoma mexicanum. The sequence continues at coordinate 914,687,715 of NC_090926.1, read as the reverse complement.
CAAGCCTAGAGCTTTGGCAGACAAGTGGACTGGACCCTTCAGGATCATCTCCAAGATGGGCGAAGTCAATTATCTGGTGGACATGGGAGCCTCTGGGGTAGCCCCCCAGGTATTCCATGTCAACAGGCTCAAGCCTTTCCACAGGCGAGCAGAGGTCTCATGTCTCTTGCTAGCTTCAGGGCAAGAAGAGGATGAGAGTGAGCCCCTTCCTGATTTGCTGCATAGCAACCCTCAGGATGGCTCAGTGGAGGGAGTACAACTCTCTCCCGATTTGACAACAGAGCAGCAGAGGGCCTGCCGGGCTTTGCTCCAGCAGTATGCCCCTCTGTTTTCACTGACACCGGGCCTTACACCGTGGTGTAAGCACGAAATTGACACTGGTGACAGTGTGCCTGTCAAAAGCAGGAGCTATCGTATGTCAGATACCGTCAAAAACCACATCCAGGCTGAGGTCGCCAAGATGTTGGATCTGGGTGTTATTGAACCCTCCACCAGTCCCTGGTCCAGTCCAGTGGTCCTTGTCCCCAAGGCAAGTTCCCCGGCGGGTACCAAGGATTGGAGGTTCTGTGTGGACTACCGAGGAGTCAATGCCGTCACCAAAACTGACGCGCACCCATTGCCCAGGGCTGATGAGCTCGTGGACACTATAGGTGCTGCCAAATTTGTGAGCACCTTTGACCTTACCTCAGGCTATTGGCAAATAGCTCTGACGGACCATGCCAAGGAAAAGACGGCATTCTCCACACCTGAGGGACTCTACCAGTTTAGGGTCATGCCCTTTGGGTTGAAGAATGCCCCTGCCACCTTCCAGAGATTGGTCAACCATGCGCTCAGTGGGCTGGAAGCCTTTTGTGTGGCTTACTTAGACGACATTGCCGTCTACAGTTCCACCTGGGAAGAGCATTTGACACATCTGGATAAGGTGTTGCAGGCCTTGAAAAGGGCTAACCTCACTATCAAGGCCACCAAGTGCCAGATAGCTCAGGGGAAAGTTACCTATCTTGGTCATGAGGTAGGAGGGGGTCAAATCCAACCTCTCTCCAGTAAAGTACAGGACGTACAGAACTGGGAGACTCCCACTACTCAAACCCAGGTGAGAGCCTTTTTGGGCCTCACTGGGTACTATCGCAATTTCATGGCAGACTATGGAACCATAGCTGCACCCCTGACAGCTCTAACTTCACCCAAACAGCCTAGGAAGGTTAATTGGACTGAAGACTGTCAGAGGGCCTTTGATGGCTTGAAAGAAAGTCTGTGTAGGGCACCTGTGTTGAGTGCGCCTGACTACAGCCGACCCTTTATCGTCCAGACGGATGCCTGCGACACCGGAATTGGAGCTGTCTTGTCCCAGTTAGATGACAAAGGGAGAGAACATCCTATCATATTCATCAGTAGACAACTCAAGGGTAGAGAACTTAGGTGGGCTACTGTTGAAAAGGAATGTTTTAGTATAGTTTGGAGCCTTAGGCGTTTTAGGCCCTACCTTACGGGGTCCACCTTCAAGGTCCAAACAGATCATAAGCCCCTGAAGTGGCTTATGCAGATGAAGGGTGAGAATCCGAAATTGCTCAGGTGGTCGATTAGCCTACAAGGGCTAGACTTCACCATAGAGCACAGACCAGGGAAGAGTCACGATAATGCAGATGGCCTTTCCAGAAGGTATGTTGACCGTCTGGATGAGGGTGTCTATCCCGTGGGAGATTAGGCACCCTCCACCTCAGTCTGGGGGGGGCGACTGTGATGCCGGAAATGCATCTGAGGGACAGGGCCTCTGAATCCTTGTCCTTTTTCTGTTTTTACCGTGTGTTCTGTCATGTTTTCTGCCCAGGAGTCCATGAGGGACTCCTGGCAGTGCAGCTCTCTTTTGGTTTGGTGAACAGACCCATGGGATACCCTTATGGCACCCATGGGTAGGGGTACAACCCTGTGCCCCTAGTGTATGTTTTTGGGCACCTGTGGGTGGCCCACAGAGCAGGGTATGGGCTGGTGGCAGCTCCATGCTGAATTTGACAGGTGCTCTGGGTGTCCTCCATTTTGGGATACCCAGGCCCTGCCATTGGAATCAGTTGATTCCTGATAGGAAACAAGATGGCCCCTGTGGCCTCTTGCTTTCTATTGCCTGTTATCTTGTTTTTCCCAAAGTCCTGGGAAGCCCTGACTCTGTCCCTTCCCCCTGACTGGCTGTTGGGTGGAAGTTCCATATATGGTGTTGTTGTGAAGGCCCAGCTAGACTGACTGGAGCCTTCCCTTTGACTGTATGTTGTGGGTACCTCCTGTGGGTGGGACCTGGGTGAATGGAGTGTGTGACCAATATACACTCCTTGTTGTGGTTGTCTGGTTTCTGGCATGAGAGACAAAGACTGAGACAGCCCTGCCCGAAACTGGCCTGAATGCAGTGTGTAGTGTTGAATGGCTGGGTACTTGTCCCAATCCACATTCCTTGTTGTGAGTGTCTGAAAGGGAGGAGTGTGGCCTGAATGCACTGTGTGCCTGATTGGCTGACTGACTGCATGAATGCCCTTCTGTGTGATTGGCTGCTGTGTGTGTGCCAGCAGTGTGGATGAGAGACAGAATAGTATATCTGGGGACCTCTCACCACTGGAAATTGTTCAGAAGCATTCAGAAGCTGAGTCTCCACTCAAGAGTAACTGGATTTGCTGATCCTCGACGTCCAGCTGGAAGAAGAAGACTTGCTGTGGCATTTGCTTCGACGGAACTGAAGGTTGTCGAAATTGTCGAGGGCTGACCCGAGAGAGGACCTGGCTAGGCGCCCTCTTCCCGTGCTCCGAGGGACCATCGAGCACCGCTGAATCTTCGCCGAAGCGCCCTGGAAGTCAGACCCTCGAAAGGCTGCCGACCCGAGACGGGACCGCCGAGGAGATCGAAGTGAAGCACCCGGACATCGACGCCGTCGAAGTCCATTGCCGTCGACCAGGGTTCGCAGGTCTGTGTAACCGCTGGAGGCCCGTCGAAGTTGTGTGCCCAGCCGTGGGAACCACTTGACGCCGTGCCGCCGACGATCGGAGCCGTCCGCTCCATTGCCTAAGAACATTCAATCGAAGGACTCTCTCGACCGCATCGTCGACCGCTTATCCTGCCGGAGAAAGTCGAGGACGACCAACGCGCCGAGGAGAAACCTGCCGGTGGGTTTCCCGCCACCCGACGACCCCAAAGACTCGGACGACTCGACGCCCTTGCTGGGCTCCCGTCTCTACAATCTTTGCGGTCCAGAACTATTGTCATCGAGGTGCCCCGCACACCTCCGCCTTGCAGGACGCCGACGCCCCGACGCCGACGAGCACCGCTCGGACGGAGCTGCCGCCTCTTCGACAACGTTCGGCCTCGTTTGTCGACGGACGTTCGACGCCCCGTGCCTCCCGCCTGAAAAGGAAGGCATTCAAGAAGGGCCGTCGATTCCCCGTCGCCGAACAGCGAGTCCCTCGACGCTTGTCGACGCCTTTTCGAGGAACTCGACTCCACCAGGTACATTGGGGGGGTAAAAACATTATAGGAGAGAAATAGACTATTGAACAATATCTGGACTGGGCTGGTGTTATATCTCTTTATTTTGCAGGTTGCCCAGGTGGGGGGATCTCCACACAGAACTGTGTCCAGTAGCAAGGGCCAGTATTCTGCCTATTGTTTCAACCCTCTGTTATCTCTCCTCTCTCTATTGCTGGTTTCCTTCTTATTGATCTGTGTGCCATTTCTACAGTATTGTGAATGCACTTTAATGAGGTCTAATATTAGTGGTACCACTTTAGAATTGTAGATATTTACCATTGCTGATTTTCCTGAGCACAAAGTGCGTTATTGTGATAAGTGTACATAACCCTTGAATATTAATTATATAAAGACTGTGTTTTCAGTAATACAGTGTGTGGACATTCCTTTGTGGGGGCTTGGGGATACACTGTACTTAAGAACCAGCCTGCATCACCTCCTGAGAAGCTAGGCCTTGATTGCTCGCCCATCGCTACCGTATTAGAGAATCTTGGCTGGGGTCCTCTGTGCCTCCCCTCTACCATATAGAGAGTAGAAGTACAGACCCCCCCACCGGTCTTCTTTACACATGGTCCATGAGGACCAAGCAGGGTTCATAATGGGAAGATCCACAGCAACGAATATTAGACGCTGCCACAAAATCCTAGCAGCGATACCACCGGATTTACAAGCAGTGGCTGTCTCCTTAGACATGCAAAAGGCCTTTGACACTGTATATTGGCCCTTCCTGTTTAGGGTCCTGCATAATTATGGGTTTGGTCCCAATTTTATTAAATGGGTCAAGGTTCTCTATACGTGCCCCTATGCTAGGATCAGCATAAACGGCGCACTATTGGAACAACTGGAACTATTAAGGGGCTCCCATCAAGGCTGTTCACTGTCTCCTCTTTTATTTGCTCTAGTGATAGAACCCCGTGCAGATCTAATCAGGGCCAGATATAGTAAATGCGGAATACCTCGCGAGGGTAAGGTCGACATCATCACGATGTATGCCGATGACATATTGTTGTACTTAAAAGAACCCAGCCCATACTCTCGGTAGGGTCCTGGCAGTGGTCCAAATATTTGGCAGGTTCTCGGGCCTGAAGTTAAACTCGGCCAAATCAGAAGTCTTCCCCCTTACAGAGGCAACGACAGAACCATCAGTGCTGCATGGCCTTGTATGGAGCCCGGTACACATCACATACTTGGGGGAGCATGTAACTAGGACGGCACAACGATCTCGTGCACTGAACTATAACGCCCTTGCTGAGGCCCTATGTGTGAAAATGTCACGCTGGAAATCTCTTCCGATATCATTGATGGGGAGGCTCGCTCTGATAAAAATGATAATTCTTCCCAAACTCTTCTACTTATTTACCACCTTACCGGTGTGGCCGGGGAGAGCGTTATTTGTAAAAATTGAGAGCGCTTGTAAGGAGCTCGTGTGGGGCGGACATGCTAGATTGAAGTGGAGGGTCCTCACGGACCAATTCCCGCTGGGTGGCCTGGCGGCTCCAGATTTCGAAATATACTATTTGGCAGCCGAGGCGCACTATGCGGCACAATGGGCGACTGATTTCCTTGACCCAAAAGATCCCACAAACGATGGCCCTACACCGTGCTCAGCTACACTACTACATGCCCTGACATCGTCACGCCCCAAACACTATAATACTATTGACCCCACAAGGGTTACATCTACAGCATGGGCAAAGATTGTTGATATACACGGCACAGAAATATTGTATCATCCGAGTAAGCCAATCTGGGGTAACCAGGCCATACTATCCACGATGGACAAAGTGGTGGCGACACTTTGGAGTGCAAGAGGAATAATGCAGTGAGGGCAGTTATTTCGCGATAAACTGTTTGTGACGTGGGAAATCCTAAAAGATACTGTGGGTGATACGCCGAGCCACAAGCTACACTACATGCGAATGAGATCTGCCATAGCTAAAACATGGTCGGAATTTCCAGCTGAACCTATGATAAATCTTGGCTTGGGTTATATGTTCACGGCTGAGAAGGGTAGGATATTAGCATCAACACTGTATAAGACCATTATTCAAAACCGCCCATCAGAGCCACATAAGGCCAAAGACAGGTGGGAGTATGACCTGGGACAAGCCATCACTGACGACCAGTGGTCACGAATATGTGCACTATCCAAATCTTTATCCTGTAACGCCAGATATAAACTGATTCATTACAAAATTGTACATAGACTGCATTATACCCCAGTCAAACTGAAAAGTATATATCCAACCACCGAAGGTCTGTGTCCAAGATGTGGCTCTGAGACAGCTGACACTTATCACATGTTCTGGTCATGCACACATCTGAGAATGTACTGGGAGGAGATATGCAAAGCATTGGATGACATGTCCGAGGAACCTGTTGAATGGTCACCAATGTTATGCCTGTTGGGGGCCACAGGGAAGATGAACCCAATTTGGCGGAAACTACTGAACGTGGGCTTACTACTGGCCAAGAGAGCGATATTATTAAAATGGAAAAGCAAAAACCCCCCCACTAAGAGAGACTGGGATAGAGACATGATATGGGCAAATGATAACGAAGAAATATATATTGACTCATTGCAAGTGGCTACGAGACCTAAAAACATATGGTCCTTATATAAACAATACCTAGCTGATAAGGCAGAAGGAGAGGAACTGTCTTGAAACGTGTGGTTCCCCCCCGCCTTTTCTTTTGTAGAGCTTTACTGTGTTCAATAATGTATAAATGGCAGATTTGACATGTCCATATGGTTGATGTATCTGGGTGGTATAATAAATCACGTTTTTTTTTAAAAAACATACCGTTTTCTGTTTAGAGGATACGTATTTGGTACAGCAACATAACCATAACGTCCCATTAACAAGGGTTTGTTACTGATTCCTTGCCTGCCCTCATAATAAACATGTGTAAAGGGCAAGTTGTCTGGTGTATGTATCCTTCTGCGCTACCCCTTACTTTTCTGAATGGAGTTGGTGTGTCGTACCAAATACAGATCTACATAGTAAATGTTGTTTAGTGTGTCAGGAGGCTCTCTTTTTCTGTTAACAGTGCATGATAAATCTGTACCGCACACTACTGGCCGACATAACTACAGATGAGCAATATGGACGTTTCCTAGGGACACTGCACCTAGTTGTCGTATGTGCAAACACACTGCAGCTATCCATAGGACTCCATTAGTGGCCACATGTCCGCATCTTCCAATGGACTTGTAAGTAGTTGAGGAAGGGCACATGTTTCCGTTCCACACCTAGACCCATTCATAGGTCATCCACTGTATGCTGGTAACACTGCCCCTGTAGCTAGCCCTACGGAGTCATGCAGTAGGCTACTGCATTTTAAGTACTGGTTACGACTTCTTGGGTGGCTCTACAAAACTAACAATGTGTGGCTAAAGTACTCCTAACTGTATAACGGCCACTGGTGAACAAGGAACAGCAACCTGCAGTGTCACGTGGGCGTGGTAAATAACCCATTACATTAATGTATCTGCTATTTCCCTTTCCATGACCCGTTAAACAGATACATTGTGTGCGCACTCAGCAGTGTGACTGAAAGTATCAAGAGGTCGCCTGCCGGTCGTGCACTTGAAGAAAACATGCAACTGCAGGTGGGACAGTTTGTACTAAGTCTGCAAAATGGCAAAGCTGGTGCATCTTCCTCATGCAGTGCAAACAACCTTACTGGTTGAAAAGCGTGTTAACTGCATGGATCGCACACAATAAATGGCATCCTGCTGCACGTAATTAAGCTGTGTTTCCTGTTGTTGTAAACATTCTTGTATTCCACAATGTTTGCATATCTGTCAATGCTACCCCTAACACTAATGGCGTAGCATAAAGTGTTTATACTGCATTCGACAAAAACTGAAATGAAAGCACAGGGGACCAGTGGGCAGGCTACCGCCCTTCCAACAATTATGTATCCTACTTTCATATACAGCACTGCCCACATCTGCCACAGGCAACAAGAGGGGCACTCCTGTAGGGCAGTGGAGCTCTAAAACAACCTTAGGAAGCCATGTGCCGCACTACAGACCCTTACCCGGCAAAGTGCATTGTATTGTGCATGTACTGGAACGCGCTACTGTACAGAGGGAAGGTACTGCAAAGTGCGTGGGTACGGTCCTTACGGGAGCATTACAATGACTGGCGCCTATGTACGTGAGGGCCACCCAATAATTCTGTCTCCTGGCACGTCCCTTATAGTATCAAGGTAGGTGCTGCCCCTTCTGTACCTGACCTTTGCTGTTGTTCCTTCTGTGGCGTGTGTGAGAACAGCATGATAAATGAAAATGAACTGGGAAAGGAACAAAAGGTAAATAAAGAAAGCACCTTTCAGAGACCAACAACGGAATTGCCACTGCACACATGCACGGCTACACGTGTGGCATTGTGGTAAATACTGTTGTGGAATCGGTTAGAAAGGGGGTCGCTGTACAAATAGGTTTGTTTACGTGTTGCAGAGCATTTTCAAGAGAGTCACAGCGCAACACTAACTACAAAAAATATGAATACTTTCAAGAAGGGCACCAATCAATGTAGATGGGGTGTACAAAAATCGGGATTGCTGGCATACTAACATGAAAGTTATAGCTGACGAAAAGTATTCCTGCTGTGAAATGCCATATTCCCAACGGCAAGGTATGTCATTGGCACATGTCAAAGAAAGGCAGAAATACACTTCTTTACAATGTACCGCACTGTCTGCATTCACGGACCAGATAGAAAATAATGCTCCCACATCGATGACTGCATAATGCGGTAAAAACGTATGCAAAAGATCAGAAACAAATGCATGAACTAGGCAAGTGCCTCCTTCATCGCAAACGGCACTGAAACTCATGTAACGCTGTGCAATTTTCCCTGCACAATCAACAATAATATCGACATGATTGCCTGCCGGCAAAGTGTCACACAGACAAACCAAAATCAGCCACTTCATTGTAGCTACTCACTCCATAGCACTACACATTCACATCATAGATTACAAAATGAGTAGCCACTGCACAGTGTTTTCCATTCACTTTCAGTCAATGTATGTCGGAATCGCCTAAAACCTGCACGCTATGCCTCGTGAAACACACAGCCATAGCCGCACCCTCTGCATTTCTATCCACAAACACACCGTGTAGTCTGTAGCACAGTCTGTCCGTACACACCACACCCGCAAACTTTGTTACCCAATCTCCTAGTCTCTGCTGGCCCATTGCTATGAGCGTCATCTGCAAAAGGGGCGTATGTAACACGTGCCGCCCTGCAACTATCATGATATTTGCAGACTTTTCGTGCTCAGCGCGCGCAGGAGTGGGGGAATAACTTTGAACCAGGGGAGCAGACGTCGTTAGGTGTGGTGGCTCTGAAAAGAACCTTTGGGGTCTTTGTTGGTGTTTGTTTTTTTTAAGGTGCTTCCTTCCCTAGAAACTCTCTTTTTGCTGTTTTCATACATAAATGTGTGTTTTCAACGTTAGCTCACATCTTACAATAGGCTCTTCAGTGTAGTGTGTAGATTGCGAAACAACACTTCATTGCCACTGTACGACAAAGACATGCCATTTGTCGTGAAAAGGTGTATGTATCGCGAACCAATCTTCTCATTCTCATAGTAGAACATCCCAGCAGCACTTAAAAAGTCATACACAGCGTTCCACAAGGCGTCCACTCCTTCCAAACCAAAATTGCTGTCAAAGTTTCCTTGCAGGCATAGTTGTGCAGATCTATTACAAAGAAATCACCTACAGTCAACACAATACGTTTCGCCATGTTAGCCACCCTCAGTACGCACAGTATAATGTGCAACTGTTTCACCTCCCTTTCCTGTTAACCACACTCACACTACCCGATTGCCTAATCCCCACACTGCCATGGCAATGTGGTGTAAAGGACAGATTTTGGCAAGTGCGCCTCCCAAAGTAGTGTGTGTGTGCCACCCCCCTGTAAAACTGGAGCAGTCCTTCTTCCCTTTGCACTATCTTCTCTGCGACTCTACTTTATTGGTTTACTAATAAATAGGCACAACCGCATCCACTAATCGCATTAAAGCCCCCATCATCGAACAGTCACTCCTGTACAACACTTGAAATGTCCCGTTACACATTTACAGTACAAATGTCGTGCCATTCCAAAACACATCCACTACAAAGTTCAATTAAAGTATGCACGATTTCTCCATCTGCATACATCCACATAGCCACCCAAGATGTGGCACGTACAATCCTGAAAGTACCACGTAATCCACTACCTTTTCGTGATAGTGAGGTGGGGGGGTTGGGTGGTAAACAATATGAAACTGGGTAGGGGATTCAGTTTTCCAGCGTATATGTATAGTGTTTTTGTTTTTTTTTGTTACGTGCTCGCAAACAATTTTTTTTTCTACTTTCTCTTTATATACGTTTCTGTTTGGCTCTCCTCACATTTTTACAACATTCTGGTCAATGCTTCTTGCCCAGTGTAAAAGAAAACAATCGCCAATGGCGCTCAAATAAATGCCATTTCTACGGAACCACTGCATATTTTGCAACCTCATGATCTCATAGTGGGTGGAGAACATGTTAGCAGTCTGCATAAACTGACACATAATTCCGTTTATAACACACCTTCCAACCTCTGGCTGGGGACAAATTATACCGTCATGGACCCACACTGCTCTTGGTGTTATGCATGAGAAAAAACATGAGACATTATTCAGATGACCTTTGCAGAATGTATTCTAAAGCATATAATTAATCATTTTAGGATCATCAGCCGCATTTTAGAGAGGATTCTCCAGCCCACAGCCATTACTAACGTGGGCAGCAAGTAATACGATAACAGGTAAAAACGCACCATGGGTGTTTTGATTTGTTTATGTATAAATATCCAGCTCATCATTACAGTAGACCAATTATGATGCCAGAAGTAGTAGGGTACTTAGCACAAACATATATATATATATTTTTTTTTTGCACAGATAGAGGGATTCCGTTCGGGTGAACCTGGAAATCTCTAACTCCTATTCAAGTGCACTAACCTTTAAACAAACCAACCTGAATCTGTATTCACCAGCTCAAAATAGGTAAGTGATATCATTCGACATATAGGAGCTTACATACTCTTTTCACTAAGGCTCTCGAAACGCATTACCTATACCCACTTAACTATCACTGTAGGAGATCTCGAGACGAGAACTGCTTATCGATTCACATGACTTACCTTTACTACAAATTCAACATCTTAACATGACCAAGGGGCACCGATGAGAGGTAGGATGAATTTAGCTAATGAGAAGGCATTTGTATATTTAGTAATGTATGATACCTATAACGAGAAGATCACCCTAATATACTTACTTGGGTATTATTTTTGTGTTAACCCGATCTCCTTGAGGAAGTTAAGAATAAGAACAGCACTACTAGCGACTATTGTACTAAACTCATTATTTTGCTCCTCAAGAAGGTAACTTGATTCCCAAAACGCGTTGAGCGAGCACAACTGTATTACTCTATTGTTTATTTTATTTTCTACCTAATACAATATGAATTTAATATTGTAAGATTGTGAACACATGTTTAAGTGAAAATTGTCTTATGATAAAATAGCATGCACCATTAAATAGGATATGGATATTTCCTTCGTAAATTTGGAATTTGTGCTGGTATCAGAATTGAAATCCTTGAACGATAATTGCACTCAATTATAGTTTGACTCTCTAGCATCAGACTGAACTGCTCTTACTTTTGAAAAATTTGAAAAAAACTGAAAATTGAAAAATGAAAATTGACTGATGGAATTTCATGCACATACTATCATTAGAAAAAAGATGTATTTATTGTCTGTCCTTGACAGAAACCAGAGTGTGCAGGGGACGCGAGTGATCCACAGCCCGTGGGCACTCCCTTGTTTTCTCTTACACCACAACCTAGTATCAGGGTTGTGTTTCTCTCCTGTACACCCCACTATCTTTCAACAATAACTCAACACACACATATATACACACCAGTGTGCAGCAGTGTTTTTCTTTCACGTTATGCATGAGAAAACCACCTTGGCAGTAGGAGAACTATGCGGTCAGCAACCTCTACAGGAGATGGATTAATCGTCCACATGACATGTAACCCAAATGTACACTTCCATAGTGCACCACGACACAGTCCACGTTTGTGACGGACGCCACATATCTGCAAAGGCGAACCATCCTGCCGAAACTGCTGTCAACCTGACAGGCCCAGAAAGCGTCCACTCCTTCCAATTCGAAATTACCAGCAACGGTTCTTTGCACGCATCACCTGTGCAGATGGCGCACAAAAGGTGTCACCAATGATAAGCACTGTGCGTCTCTCCATGTCCACCATCCTCATGACACAGTATTGTGAGAAAATGGTACCGCCCAACCTATGAACCACGCCTTAAACTCCTAATTTCCTATTTCCCACAATTCCATTTCCATTCCCACCCTGCTCATAATGGGAGGATGTGCACGTGCGCTTTCCCCATCTACAGTGAGGGCCATGGCCTAGTAAAGCTCTGACAATACTTCTTCCCTTTCCACAGTCACTTTTTGCACCACTCCCCCAATTGGGTGCTGTCATATTTCAAAACACGCATGCACCAATCACATACAAAACCTGTGCATTGCACACTGTAATTTCTATACACCACTCCTTATTTACCGTTAAACACTCAATACAGGTTATGTTTGATTGCAAAGCCCCTCCACCAGAAACGTCTGCTCAAAAATGCACTATTGCAGCATCCACAAACATCCTAACATGCACCCAGCACACCTTTGGTCTATCCACACAACATTGCAACCCTTTCCACACCCAACACAACACTATACATCCAAGCAAGCGACCATGTGGGCACCTAACACTATGCACAAACTCACCCAAACCATAAAACACCCATTCACGAAAACGTGTCACAAACATAGCGAAGCCTGCACCACCCCTACGCACTATCATTCACATGCTATTGTGTCACTGCCGACCTATGCACAGCACCTTCAAAACATTGGGCCTACTTCAATAAATCTGCACACAGCAGAGTAACCAACCACATATAAGCTTTCCTTCAACCATTCCCACTTCCATAGTCACATTACGTACGCATTGTACCCTGTGGCCACACTACACAACTTCTCACTGCACCATCTCCTGCCGCACACCAAATACTGTAGCATGTTCAACTATCACAACAACCATAGAATCCACAATGCACGCTTTCCAACTCACTTGTGCTGCTGTAGCACGTCAACAATGTGCTCCACACGTATTCTCCAAAGATCACCACCCTGTGCCTCTGTAACGCTCACCTGGTATCCACGGGGACGTCACTCAGCCTGTTCTGACCTCTTATGACCTCGAACCCTTCCCTGGAGGCTACTCGACTGGAGACTGGGCCTGAAACACAGGATTGATAGAGTTTAACTCCCTATTGTCTCTGTGTGCTTGAACCCCTTCTTCCCCAGGGTCCAACCCTTCCCTTTGATCCACAGCTCACCTTGTTTTCTTGGATAGTGTGCTCTCCATCCTGCTTTTAGCGCAGGGGCACGTTGATTGATGCGGGCTCGTTGCTGCCTAGTTACTTCACTGACAAGAGTCTGACAGGTAAGTATAATGAGTCTTTTGAACAGTTCTCTAACTTCGTTCCTTTCCTTCCTTAGATGATGGCCAGCGTCCGGGGACTGAAGGTGAGTGAGAGCGTGATGCGCGATGCACCCCTTTCGTATTTGTATTGAACTGAGTTCTTTTTCTGTGTCTTTTAGGTGCCGCAACGTTTTCAGCGTGGATGCCGGTTATGAAGAACAAATGCGGTGAGTAAGTGCGGTATGCAGCGCCTCTAGATGTTTCCACGCTAACCTGGAGTGTCTTTTGCAGATGGATGAGAAGTTCCGGAGACAGAGTTCCCCCAGAGCGGCTGGGATTCAGGTAAGCGTTTGAAGCTCGTACAGTCTTTAAAATAAGCAAAGATTTGCAGAATGCTTACAAATGCCTTTTTTCTGTTCTTTTCCCTTTTCCTTAGGAAGCGGCGTGCCGGGATGGGAATGACACCGCTGAAGATGCCCGCAGAACAGAAGGAGCGATGAATGATGGGCAGAAGTGCCGCAAGGTAAAGCTGTTCCTAACAGTGTTCTTGTAGGAGTTGAGCGCAGAAGAAAGATGCAGGCCTACTGGAGACTGATACGAACACGATAAGTGTCACGCTGCTGGGGCAGAAAACGCAAAGCATGTTTCTCAGCCTGGGCGTGGTTTAAATAGTCTCTGGGTATCCCAGGTGTCTCTGGGTTGAACCACACCCAAAAGACTAGACTGCACATACAGTTCTGGGAACCGAAAAATGTGGGGATCTCCATCTTGTCCCTATAAATGCACTACAAGTCCAATCCCCAATGTTATCCTATGGGAGTGAGTGAGTCTGGTGCCACAAGCACCAAGTCTGACTCCAAGTGGGTCTTTGGAGGGATGGAGAGGCCCTTGAGGGCCATGTAGGTGATCGTGGCCTGGCTCCAGCCTGACATCTTGGAGGGCTGGGGACATGAGGGGCAGGAATCATGACAGCCTCATACACTGTCATACCTGCATTGCTCCAGTGGGTCTGCTCCATGCACATTCCCCCCCACCGTAATTCAACAATTCATGTCAGCATATCACCAACTACCACTATTCACATATGGACCACTGGCACCAGCACTCCTAACCAACCACGACACCGCAATGGACATGCACATCATTACATACAATGGTTACCATAATGTATAAACATTACACTGTCTCTGGCATCCCTACGCCCTTTCATTCACAGACTATAGTCTTACCCACTTCCATTCAGAAAGGATTGTTTCATTGCCAACGTAACCGCATGTTTACAACATTGCCCATACTGCAAGCATTGTGACACAACACACTATGCAAGCACATATAAGCTGCCCTTCAACCATACCCTGTAATATACTGACAGTATACAAGCACTGCACCCAGTCCCCACACAGCGTGTCTTTTCAATGCAGCATCTCCAACCACAGGGAACCACCATTGAGGTATTCAGTAACAAATTGCAACAGTTACCATAATGTACAAACAAAACACTCTCTCCTGCATCCCTGTGCACTTTCAATAACTTACTACGGGCGTACCCACTACCATTCACAAAGTATTGTGCCACTGCCTACATACCCACAATCTGTTTCCAACAGTGGCCTACAATGGCTTAAATGTGCTCCAGACCCATTCCTTACATGTCACCACCCTCTAACTGATGCACTTTGAAAAATGCATTACTGCCGTGTGTCTCCTCAAGGGCTAGGGTCTTGAATGTATGGCCTATAGCCTTCGGCCATGCATCCAATAGTCTAGGCCTTAAACACACTCATAGCAACGTAATGCCACCATGCATGTCTCTATATCAGCAACGGCAACAATCCACATAGACACCACTGCCACCAACACTCCTACCAGACCTGTACACTGCCATGGCACTACGCAGCAACAAATGGCAACAGTTAACATAATGACGATGTGGGTAGCTACCATTTTGCACAAACGTGCCGCACGTAGGTAGCAACTCTTCTCCCCATCTCCCCCAAACCATAAAACACCCAATCACGAACACAGGTCGCACTTACCAGAATGCACAAATATACCACATCCTCCACCACCTCTACCCACAGCCACTCACAAAGTATTGTGTCACTAACCACAACATTTTCACAACATTCAGCCTACTTCAATAATTCTGCACACAGCATAGGCTTTGAACACACCTACAGCAACGTAATGCCACCATTTCGCAGATGGGGAGCAGGTGAAAGTGGATCTAGGTCACCTGGCCTAAGCCCCGCCCACCTGGTGCCTTCCTGCCTGCCGCTCTTTTTCACCACTTAGCAAGCCCCGCCCAACTGGTGCCTTCCTGCTTGCCACTCTTTTTCACCACTTAGCAAGCCACGCCCACCTGGTGCCTTCCTGCTTGCCGCTCTGTTTCCCTACTTAAGGAGCCCTCCAGCTTCTTTTCCTTTGCAGATGGGGAGCAGGTGCAAGTGGATCTAGGTCACCTGGCCTAAGCCCCACCCACCTGGTGCCTTCCTGCTTGCCGCTCTTTTCCACCACTTAGCAAGCCCCTCCCACCTGGTGCCTTTCTGCTTGCCGCTCTTTTCCACCACTTAGCAAGCCCCGCCCACCTGGTGCCTTCCTGCTTGCCGCTCTTTTTCACCACTTAGCAAGCCCCGCCCACCTGGTGCCTTCCTGCCTGCCGTTCTTTTTCACCACTTAGCAAGCCCTGCCCACCTGGTGCCTTCCTGCTTCCCGCTCTTTTTCACCACTTAGCAAGCCACGCCCACCTGGTGCCTTCCTGCTTGCCGCTCTTTTTCACCACTTAGCAAGCCCCGCCCACCTGGTGCCTTCCTTCACCATCACTGTCTTGTGGCCAATGCTGTATTTGACTTTTATGGACTTCATTCATTGACGGTACGTCGCTCTTTCTCAACTCTCATGCTGGACTTCCTTTGCATCTTGTACTCATGGTGGCCCTGAATCATGCTGTTCCCATCTTCATCTTTTATCCTGGCTTGCAACATTGTGTTACTAGTGACTTCTGCAATTGTATTCGCTCTCCACTCTTGCTTCTCCACTCTTTTTGACTGCTTACTCTCTTTTCTCTCCTCCTTTCCCTTCTCCCTTTTCCTATCTCCTCCCCTTACTTTCTTATATGCACTTACTCTATCAGAATTGTCCCTGCACCTAATATGATAGCAACCTCGTCTATTTCCTCCATCCTCCCATTACTGTTTTTTTCCTCCCCACCACCCCTTCAGCACTATCTGAAATGTCGTCAGGCCTAGTATGATAGTCGCTTGTTTTGTTCCTCCCCTCCCTTTCGGCACCCCTCTCCCTCACTTTTTGTTTTTCTCCGGCTCTACCAGAAATGTTGTCAGGTCTAGTACGGTAGTCGCCTGTCTGTTTCCATTTCCTTCCCACTGTCCCCCTCCCTTCCTTATCTATGTCTTAGCTCTTGCACTATCTGAAATGTCGTCAGGCCGAGTACGATAGTTAATTTCACATCTTTACTGTTCATGGCCTGTAAGAATGTGGTTGTATTTTCCCTTGTTCCCTCCCTTGCTTTGAAGAGCTTTGAAACACATTGTGTATAGGCGCTATATAAATAAACGATCATATCAACTACAACCATGCACATACACACCACTGCCACCAGCAGTCCTACCCAACCAGCACACCACCATGTACCTATGCACCAACAAATTGCACCAGTTAACACAATGTAGGAAAAAAACACTCTCTCCTGCACCCTGATACAATTTAATTCACATACTATGGGCGTACCCACTCCCATGCACAAAGTACTGTGTCACGGCCAACCTACCCACATTCAGTTTGCAGCACAAATGCTACTGCAACCAATCTGCACACACCGCATTATGCAAGTACCACCCTTTACCGGATGCAGAGTCAAACATGCCTTCCTGCGGTGTGTATGTTGCAGCGCTATGCTCCTCAGTGCATGCCCTACAGCCTACGGCCATGCACCCAATAGTGTAATCCTTCCACAGACGCACTGCACCCCTAATCACCCATGCATGCCTCCATGTGCCCAACTATCGCATTCCATCTGCAACGCACCACCACCCGCGCTCCCACCCAACCTATATCATGTGAAAATCACTTCCCATCTGCAAATGACCTGCCACAACTCACCACGTAAAGTGTTTGCCGGAAACAGGCCCCGGCAGAAGCTATGGGACTGTTACAACAGCTGCCTCCAATCATCACAGAAAATACTCACCTACATGTGTCACATGAACCACTTCTCACTCTCCCAGCCATTCCCTCCCTTATTGCCACCAACACAATGTGTACGGTTCATTTTCCAGACCCTTCCGCCGCCGCACTGTCCTCCAATAGTCCATGGCGGCTTCCCAAAAAATGTTGACGCACAGCACGCTTCCCTCTAGCCAACCACCGGCCCCGTCCAAACGTCTCTGGCACCACCGTGATCCAATGACACTTCTGTCCGTGGAACGAACAGGGAAATGGGTCAGCCGAGCTGACCCGGGTATCACTAATTTCTTGGGACGTACATTTCAGTATTTAACAAATAAATGACTTGTCAGATTTCCACCAAACACACAAAAGCATGCTTTCTGGCCCAATCACCTGCTCCTGCTGCAAATTTGGTGAAAATGTATCCAGCTGTTAGGGCTGTAGCCGTGCACAAAGTTTTTCCCCATTCAGTCTATGGGAAAAAAATAATTTCTGGGACCCCCCCTATAACTTTGGCACCCCCCGCACGAAACCTTGTCCAACTTGAGCTGGCCATATACTTTTTTGCAAAGTTTGGTGAGGATTCGTCCAGGGGGAGCGAAGTTATCAACCGCCGAAAAAGTGCTCTTCCTATGAGTTTAGCAACTTAACCATAACTACACGGCCGCTACCACGGTCCGTGTAACATATATATATATTATTGTGGGTCAGCAATTGCGGGAGGATTGTGCATGATATTGCCAATACTACTGGGAGTGTATTAGGGGTGTTATAGGGGGAGGTCCTATAAAGGGGGTTATGGGGGAAGTAGGATTGTATATTATCCAAATGGAACAATACATATACATGTTAATAACATTAGTGCAATTGCATATATCAGTACTAATGTGAACACTAATAATAATAATGGAAATGGATTAAATGACTCTGATATGCAGGGTATGTCTGTGATGGAAGCAGAGAACAGGTTGTTTACAGTAAGGAGGGGACTGTCTGCCACTATGGAAAGGTGTAATGGTATTTCTGGTGGTACTACTGAAGTGGGCATTCTTGAGAATGAGTATAGTAGAGTGAAAAGAGAAGGAAGATGAATGTATGACACATATCAAGGGTTGGGCTTTGATGTGATCGAGGATATTCATCACCCCAAATTCTCTAATTCCTGGTACTCTATGAGTGGTGTGGGGAGAAATGCTGTAAATGGGAGCCGTTATATGTGTTCACTGATTCCACATGTGTCAGGGGCCCCCAAGGCGTTACTGCCACAAGCAGTCCCAATTATAGAGGCACAATGCCTTGTTCATCTTGCGCTATGCAGAATAAAAGCAACGTTTCAGGCACACAGTGTGAAATTGCAAATGGTGGGCCCAGATTTAGTAAAATGTTCCCACACTACCATGTCTGGCTGAAGGACTGGTAACATATAGCAAGGAAAGAATAGCACGAGTGGTTGACTTCTGTGCGCAAATCTGAACAGAACATATCACAAAGTTAACATGGATTGCAACGATGGAAAAGCTGGTGCAAGTGCACAATGAAAAGTAGTATAAACTCTGTTTCTGCAGCAAGTGTACCGTCTTTGTCGGCACAAACGGACATTGTAATACAACTCTCTTGATCGCATACATGAAGAAAGGAACAATGGCACTGATGGATTACTACTGAATCTGTGGTCGAAAAGCTTACTTGCACCTCCCAGCTTCATGGAGGGGTTGTTGTTCGCTGGCCACAGTGCTTTCAGCACTAATGGTAATCCCAGAAGGACACATGAAAGGGGGGGGTGCTGCCTGCAGAGGGGCCAACGGGTTTCCTCACGGTGCAACCTGAAGATAAGAGTGTGGTGCCCACGGAGGAGCCCCACATCCGGCAAGGGAAAGGACAGTTCCAGCAACTACAGAGGGTGAAAAGATCGAATTACATTTCTAAAGACTCTTCCACATTGCTTGCTGAAATACCAGAAGAATTCAGACTTTTTAGTTCATCAGAATCATTTTTCGCCTCTTTACTGTTGCCAGGAGTGCAGACTGCAGCCAAGCGAAATGGCTGCAGATTGTGAGGTGGGAACTGGTCCAGCTTGCAAGAAACACAGAGAATGGGTTCAACGTGATCAAGGTTGAGTTACGAGCACTGAGACTTATGACAATGCAAAATAGATAAGTGCCTGATATGTTACCAGCAATGGAGGGTGGGGTTTGCAAACATTTTGGCGATTCCTGTTACACGTTCGTACCTCCAGAAGACGTGGAAAATGCATCATTATCCGATATTATTGTAGCTGTCCATGGTCTGGGTGTTTGTATGAAGAAGGAGGGAGGAATCCAGGACAGTGATTGGTTGACTATGACTTTCAACTGGGCACCATCATGGCTAGGAGCAATCGTGTAAATGTTAATGCCCATCATTGTGTTCATCATGGACATTTCTGCACGTCAGCTGGTTCTTCGATGCTGTGCTACTGTGGCACCTGATAGCGTAAAAATGATGGGGTGTTCAAAAGCACCTTGCGAAACAAAAAGCATTGAAGTTCAAACCGATGTCCCACAAGGTGGTCCAAAGTATGAAATGTGTCCCATCCTGTATGGAGATGAAGGTGATCCTCTATTCCTTTGTACCACACTTTCATTTCCCCACCCCCTGATCCAGAAAATTACACAGAGGTTTGGGTGGACCTGGTGGGGGAGGAGGGTTGTATTTACATGACTTGTTCACCTGAAGTGTATGCGCGTAGGGGAGAAAGCTTGGGATCAGTGTGCAGGGCGTGGGTGCCAGTAAAATGGAATAAGTTGAATAAGTCATATGTGGATGTAGAAACTGGAGAGTGGGAGTGTAGAAACAATAAAGAGTTTGTTACTGTAGAAATAACAAAAGGGGGAATGTTGGAAAGGGGGAAGCCCCATACCCCCCTCTACACACTTTAAAGTGAGACAAGACGCATTTGAGGCACTGTGATGAGCCAGGACAGTGAAAGGGTTGCCTTCCCGTCCAGCAGGACCCCATGCAAACATAATCAATTATAGTGTATTCATATGGTGTGGCCCAAGGTGCAGACCGCATCGCTATCTTTGTGTAGACATTAATAATCATAGGTAGAAGAGAAGGCTAGCGTGGTAAAGTCGGCATTGCATGCACTCGGCCCAAATCCACGAGGCAACAGAAATCTCCAGTCATGCCAGTGCCCCCATGAGGACAGTTTGCACCCCCACTGGCCCCCCCGTGGGTTCATTGTTCTTGAAAGTGTTGCAAAGATGTGTCTTTCACCCAAGAGGAATGTGCCTTACAAGGCCGCGATCTAGATGCCAGCGCCTGGTGTCCATGTTATCTCACTTTGGCCAAAGCATGACCCGGTCCATCGCCCGAGTGACCATGAGTTATGGCCCATATAACTGGCAGAACCCTAAGATCCCCGAATTCCATGACACCAGGTGCCCTTTGACCACCAACCCCAAAGTAACAAGTCCTGAAATGTTGAAAGAAGATGGACATGGTGTGTCATTGAAGCGACAATCATGTGATTTGAATTGCAATGTGCTGGGAGGGATGCATTATGGTTCAAAACAAGGGCGGAGAACTTGGAGCCGGATGGCACGGAGGGAGTGAGTGAAATGTGTGTGTGAAGGTTAGAGTGCCTGGGAACCACCTGTGTGCCCATCTGAAGGTCTGCCAAGGGAACAGTGTGAGTGATAAACAAGCTGTATAGTAGAAGCATAATTAATTTGTTGTCTAACCTTCGACATGATGGAAGACTGAGGACTGGGCTGGAACCAATAAACTGCCATCCCATATGGATAAATGCAGCACCTGTATAGGGTCCATCAAATCAGCCACGCAGCTTGTCACTGTATGTATTGGGTCACTTATGACAATGTTTTGTTTAAAGGTTTCTGCGTGTACCTCTCTTTGACAGAAAGATCTTGGCAGCAGAGTTCTTTGCTGTTGCTCTCATCTGCGCATGAGATTAAACTTGTTATCCTTACAAGATCGACTTGGCCTTTCTTCGCTAGCGGGTTGCATTCTCTCTGTTGTGAGCGTTCAGAGGCTTGCTTTCTAACCCAATAAAGATCTGACTAACTGTGGGTCATATCGCCCTATTGCTTTGATAAACTTAGATGCAAAAATCTTTATGAAAATTTTCGCTAAGATATCCTCCCTTCTCTAGTTCACCCGGACCAGTCGGGGTTCATAAAACACTGACAAACCCACGAAAATATGAGAAGGGCCTGCCATCTGTTGGAAAAAGTTGCCAAAAAAAGATTTTTAGCAGTGTTCTTATCGCTTCCTATAGCTTGACACAGAAAAAGTGTTTGACCGAGTTGAATGGTACTTCCTTTTTCGTACTCTAGAGGCGATGGGGTTTGGCCCACGATTTCTGGACAAACTCCAGCCGGATTATAGAAACCCTAAAGTTACAATCCTTATCAATTCCCAATTGACTTCCTCGATTTCACTACACCGAGGCACTAAACAAGGCTGTCCTTTGTCACTCCTTCTCTATGCTCTCCACCTTGAACCCTTATTAGCCACAATCAGCTATGCAGATTCCATTCATGGGATTCCGTTCGGTGGTGATGCACACAAGGTCATGGCATATGCCGACAATTTGTTGCTTACTGTTATAGACCCGGAGGTTTCACTACCAGCAGCCATGAAAAAGAAGTATTTGGCAAAGTCGCAGGTCTGAAAATAAATACTACGAAATCAGAGATATTAAATGTATCCTTGTCACCTATGGAGCTAGAGAGGGTTAAAACGATTTCCCAATTTACATGGTCTCAAGGAAAAATGTAATTGTTAGAGGTGAATATTACACACACGTTGCGTGATCTGTATAAGGCTAATTTTTGCCCGCTTTTAGATGATATTAAGCGGATCTTGGTTGTTTATTCGCGAACAAAACGACCCAGAGTGTAATTGCTCGGGTCCCCGTTTTGAAAGTTCATTGTAAACCGGAGCCAGAGAATTTTGTGTCCCCTGCACCCTCGAAACACCAAAATACCAAATATGGGGACCGTGGTACACCCCCTAAGCCCCCGCCCCTCATGACACTTATTTATCAGTAACAGCAAAGCAGTAAAGAAAATGCAAAAACAAAGAGATCAGATAAGAGCATACAAAATAGAACAGAAGAATCGATGGGAGATCCAGGTAAGTGAATGAATATTCAAAGGCATACAGGTAAGTGAACAACAGGGCAGAATTTACATGGCGAATTTGGTCAGAAGAGGGATGCGATCAGAAAAATTCGATCAAAACGGCTAATACCAGTATCATGGCTAGGGAGGATTAATCTGGTTAAAATGGTGGTCCGAAGGTTCTATACTTGTTTCAAGCACATCCGGTCTTGTTAGGGAGAATTCTCTGTTTAGGCTGAATTTCCTAACCTAGTGAGTCCCCCCAGCAGCTTTGCTGGATTTTTGGGGTTTATTTATTTCTCCTGCCAAGAGTGAGACTCTTTAACCCTCAGTCTTGGGCATGATTTGAGTGTGTTTCTTTGACTCTAGATGTGTTTAATGGGCTATGGGGTCTTTTACTCCATAGGGCTTCATGTGTTTTTGTGATGTGTGTTACACAGCACCCTCAGTGCAGTAACACAGGGGTGTCATAGTGACCCCCCAGTATAGACTCCATACCCTGGGACTGACTATTGTCTCCCAGGGCATGTAAAGTCACCATTGACTTTACTAGTCTTGAATTCTGAACAGAACCAGTACAAACCATCATATTGTGGACGTACTGGCTGGGGCAATTCGATTGCCCCGGGTTCTGTTAGTCGAGGGGGCACGTCTCCGTCCCCCCTGATCGAGTTTTGGCTGGTGGCAGTGGATACTACTTTTTATATTCAACCGCGAATGTCCCATTGTTCGAGGCTACTATCTTTATTTATTTAATTATGATAGCCTCGAACATACCGCCGGTTTATTTAATTATTATTAATTCTCTGGTTGGTATTTTTTGCTAAAGCTCAGTTCTAAAATGGCGTTTGTGTTCTCTTCTGTGACTCCAACCCAAGTCGAGCCCTTTGTTCCACTTTTTGGCGGGCTTCTCCACAGAAGCCCTCCAAAGTGGTGCTACTCTGTATGGGGTACTTAGGAGGGGTGGAGGGGGATTTAGGCACCCTGGACTGAGTTGCCTAGGCAACTCAAGTCGCACTCCGTCCTGATTGGCCCCAGTGGTGAGCCGGCCGGCCCACCACTTAGCATGTTTGAGTGACAGCTAGGCTGAGTGAATGGGGGTTTTCTGCATAAAAGCAGGGCTTTGGGGACTGGAACTTCAGAAGTCGCCACAGGACCTAAGAATCCGACGAGGGAGAAGCTGAGCCGACCTGCCACGACAACACCACCGGTGGAGCCCTGCTGGACCGTCTCACCACTTTTCCCAACGACAGAGGAGATCTCCCGCCGGAGAGTCTTCTTCCTTTGACTGGTGGGGATAACCAGTTTCACCGTCTTTTCGCCTTCCCGACGCATCTCGTGACCGCCTTACCTGTGCCAAGCACCCCGGCAACCGGAATATCACGTTTTACCACAACCGCAAAATAAAGTGTAATACCTTTAACCGGAATACTCTGCGGCTGGTTTCTTCCCTGGCAGTGCAACAACCTTCATCTTTCCTCCAAGTCGAGATCTTCTCTTCCCCTGGACGAAGCACTGACTTGCTTCCGCTGCCAGGAACCCCGCTGGAGCTTTCTCACCATTTCAGGTACTGTGTCCCGCCTGGTCTCCCTTGCAACAGACTGTTCAAGGTGTCCCGTAAATCCTTGACTCTCTATCCTGGGGTGACCTGGGACCTGTTAACTAACTTTCTCTGAACTGATCCAACTCTTTTTGAACTATCTGCAAAGACTTTTAAAGTATAATTCAACTGCGTGATCTTGGACACATTCCGCCTTGCTCTCTCCAAGAGTGGGCCTGGCCTATGAACTTTCTTGCTCTACAGTAGACTCTGCCTTTCCTGACTTGCTGTGGATCTTTTAAAAGTGTTGGTATTGTGTGCTTTCCTAATTCTGCATTTTCCCTCCCTTTTTAACTAACTTATTGGAGTGCCATCTTAGGTTAAGCGCTCACCTCTGTCTGCATATAAGTGGTGTTTTAACTAAGACTTGTTCAATAAGTAGTCAGGGATGTATATATATTGATAGTGACTGTGTTTGAACTTGCTTGCCATATTAGTGTTAGTGTATTTTACAAGTGTGTTTTTAGATAAATAATTATATACTTTTATACCAAAGCTCTGGTCAGTGTTTGCTTGTGCTACTGAATCTTTGTACCTATTTTGTATACTCTATATAATGTCTAACTCTTCTTGAGAGAAGTCTGACTGCTCAATCACAGCTACCAGGTAAATCTGGGTGGTACAGACTGCTACCAATTGGGTTTACTGCCAACACCTGTAGTCCTAAGCCTTTTGCAGTGGTCCCTAAGGGAACTGCACAGGTTTCTGCCTCAAACACAGTTGTTGGTGTCTCCCAATTTGCAGATACCCTTTTCTGCAATGCAGTGTGGAAAGTTAATATTGGATCTTTCTGGGGACCTTGGTCCAAGATGTCTGTCATATCATCTTGTTCAAAAGAACAAGTAGGCCTGCTCCAGCCTAAAAACGCTATTACCTACTCATTGGTTTTCTATATGAGGAGTCAGAATGTTCAGTTGGATCTGCTTTGCCAATAACTCAGCAGAGGTATCTAACCCAGTGGCTGACTGAAGGTTATCATATAAATCCCTTAATCTGGACTCATCAGAGATTAGCTCTTCTGGAACATTAGGGGTGCTGAATTCTAGCCCAAAAGGTGGTGTGTTATCATCAGAAGGATGTCTTATTTGACAAAGTCTTTTTTAGGTAAAGGTTTGAAAATCTTTTCCTGTACAACCACTGGCTTCGACAATTTTGAAGTAATTGTCGACAATGACCACAAAGTCAGGATCGCTTTAGTCGGCGTCGACTTCAATACCTGTGTCGACTGCTCCGAAGCCAACAGAGTCAGTGAAGACATCGAAATAGTCGATTTCTTGTGTTTCTTCGATGGAACCCTTGATGGGCTAGTTGCCTCACTCGTTGAAGGCCTTGACAATTTCTCGTCGAATTGAGATCTGTCTCGTCAGATTGAGATCTTTCTCGATGCAGCATCAGTTTAAGGCTTGGTCTCGAAGATTTTGTCTTCAACTTCCCTTTGTCGTCTTTTTGCAGATCGACAAGGGCATGCGCTTTCTACTTGTCCTTCAAGGGGGTCGAGTCTGCATTCTCAAAGATTTTAAGCATCTCAGTATGAAGCACATCCCACTTTGCAGGGGAATCCAATTTCGTTAGACACCTGATTACTTCAGCCGAGGAATCACTGGAGGTCGAGGGTGACCTATGACACCGTTTCTTGGCCTTCCTCGAAGAAGACGAAGAAGAATAGTGTGATCGACTTTTCGATCTAGACTGCTTTGATTTCTTACATCGAGGGGAATCCCTCGACTCATCGGTCTTTTTTTAACTCTTCAAAGAAGACTTCAGAGGTAACCTCCCTGCTGCCAATTTACCTTTACGCTCCCTGAGAGCCTTTTCGGTCATCGCCTGACAGGAGCCGCAGTCAGAGGTACGATGCCCAGAACCCAGGCACCAAAGAAATACGCGGTAGGGGTCAGTGATCGACATCTTTGATCCACAGTCTTGGCACTTCTTGAAGCCCGACTTAGGCATTGACGGTGCCGACGAAGAAGACATTTTCATAACGCAAATAACTAGTGATTTCACAGAAGAACCAAAGCATTGTAATTCTCTCGAAGCATTAGCTCGGAAAAACGGAACTGTTGCCAACGGGCGCTGCATGCACTATTTATACTGATGATGAAGTTGACAGTCGTACGGGGCCCACGAGGGACATCGACTCGACGAGACGCCACACAGCGTCCCCTGTCAAAAAACAATTCTGAAGCAGCTGAAGCTGAAGAGATAATTATCATAAGATGAGGAATATGTGGGAGGACACAATCCATTTGAAAAATAAATCATTCTAAATCAAGAATTATGTTTGAAAAAAATGTAAGAAAAGTGCAAAAGTGCCGGGTATTGCTGGTAATCATTTGAACATGGCTAAGGTATAATAGGTGTATGGGTGTTACTTGTGATAATCAACTGCACTGGGCTATTCTGAAAAGAGAACAAGAAACAAAAGCTGGAATTTAATGATTGCTCTTTCTGGCTTTGGTGAACAAAATGAGGGTACACACTCCAACCTTTTACAATTGCTTATAAAGCAAATGTAGTTGCTGTGAGTCTTTTGGAGCCAAAGTATGGCCTCCATTTGGTGTTCCACTGTTGGAGAGGTTATAGGACCAACAGTAGCAGAAAGTGTGATGGTTGGCAAAGAGCAGGCCGATGTAGACCGTGAGAAATTAACAAGGCCTACCCTCTGTTGCAAACCAGGCAAATCATTATGCAATATCTAGTCCATCTTTAGAAAAGTTGCTTTGCTGAGGGGAAAAAAGTTACAAAAAATAGGGCACAAGGTATTATTTGAGGGTAATATGAAGGTTCGGAATTGGTACATTGAAGTTAGTGCAGGTTTATTCAACAATTTGCTGATTAAAATTGAATCCTATTTTTTGTGCAGAGTTTTCAAAAAAGGAAATTATACGAAGGTTACATTGAAATGCATCTGTATATTAGGGGCTAGCTGAAACAGTATCCAAGGTTTATTTCAGACATATTGAAAATACAGTTGTACCTATTCAACTTATCCTGAGTTAAAAGAAGTACGTTCATGAAATCTCTTTTCAATTTGCCCCAAACTGTTTTCAAATTGTGAAACTGTAGATGGCAAAACATTCCCAAAGCTGATCATATTTGTCTTCCATGTAGAGTGGAGTGGGTGGTTGAGACACTATCATTTGCTGATCTCAAGTCAAGATCTAATGGAGGACATGGGATGTTAACGGAGGGTTTTAAAACAAAACAATCTGGATCTCATGTTCATATGTGGCGTAACGTGAACAAAAGGCATAAAAGCCTTGATTAAGGCTTTTTGTGCTACGCCATATTTTCAATAATTTGTATGGCGGCGAGGAGGGGCAGAACACAACTAAGTTTTCCACAGCCTTTATTCCTCTCGCCATGCAAATGCTCCAGCATTTGCACCGGCATGAATTTTCCTGCCGGCACAAATGTTGTTGATCCCTTTTTTCGGTCTTCAAGTGTGTGCTCCGGGTCCCCCAACAGGCCCATAGAGTCGGAGTTTGTTCAGAAGCACTTTAAGACAAGATAGGAGCACCCTTGAGATGGATGGGGTGCAGATTAATACTCCAACACCAAATCAATAATGACAACTCGATGGTTTGGCAAAGGGAGTCCGTTTAACAACAAGTACAAAAAACGGGGAGTTAAGAATATCAGCAGTGGCGCGATCTTCCTTCTCGCTTCAACTCCAATGAACTTCATAAAAATCATAACATTTATACGGAAAACTCGTCATCATTCACGTGTAACGCTTAAAAGTTGGCATGCAATTCTATTGGTTCAGGAATGGTAACTTTAATATAGGTACTATATCTGTATATGGTAACAGAGTGAGGGGATTGGGTAAACACTGTCAGGTGGGCATCTAAACCCTTCCTTCAAAATATCTACTGCAGACATCACTAAAAGTACGACGTCCTATTGGTTCTACTAACTATAGGACCCTAGATTACTTGGTCCATTGTGATTGGGTTGGCACCAACCCCATACATACTTTTCCACCTTGCTTAGCAGCACGCAGAATGGTCGACCAGGTGCGGGGTACCCCTTAGTTTCCCGGCCTTCCTCCAACTATTGTTACAATCAATCATCACTTTAGTAGCTATGTGCCAATTATTTCACTGTGGGTGGCCTCAGACTGAATCTCCTGTCTGGAAAGGTTCTGATATCTTCGCCTGGCCTGCTGCCATGCGTAGGTGTGAAACTCTTGCTTCTTCTTGCTTGACTGGTCACGTGATTCAGACATCGTTAATTTGCCTCTTTTCCACATAATTTGTGTATTTGATTTTCGTTTGACCCACCACCTACCTCATCCTCTTATCTTGACCTTTCAGAAGCAGAATATTCTGTTCTTAGTTTCAATTAATTGTAGCTACTGTTCGTCTCGTCTACTGATACAACCTTGGCTTTCTGGCACAAGGTGCCTCTGCTGAGTTTCGTTTCTGCCGTCTATTCTTGATTTTACTAAATATGAATCTTTCCTCGTGTGGCCTTTAGTAACCTTGGGTTGATTCTGCTTCTTGTGCAAAGTGGAAATACACTTAAATAAAATACTTCTTTTGAGGTAGATTATGTATACTGGCGCTTGCTGCATGATCTTTCTACTAAGCATAGCAAGCTGCACGGTTTTCTTAGCTTTCTTGCGGTTCCAAGCAAATGTACACGTGTAAACTGGTCGAATATCTTTGTCATGCTTACAGCTTAAGCTTCTTACATTTGACATTGTCCTTTCACTTTAGGTTCACGATATCCTTATTCATGGCATTTCCTCTCTTTACGTCATTCTCTGGCTGTCATTTCTTCTATATTGTGAGTCAGTCCGGGTTCTCGTGACATCACCATTCGTCTTCCATTAAGACCTTTTTGGTTTCTTCGGGCACTGTATTTAGGCGATCTTTATTTCGTATCATTTGTCGGTAGGGTTTCCTCAATGGATACCTTACTGTCCATGGTTTCCTTAGTACTGGTACTTCTTTAGGCATTTTTCTTCTGATGGGTACTGGACAGAGCCCCACTGCGGCTCTCTGCTGGTTTATTTGCTCATCAAACATCACATATTTTGGTGTGAACGTTCCTGTTACTTCAAAATGGACGGTTGGAGTGCGGGCTGTATTTGAGACCTCCTCTACACTCCCCCCCTCTTGGCGATTCATCGACCACTTTCACCTCTTTCTTTGGATCCATCTTCTTTGGTTCCTCTGTATTCTCCTTTACTTCATCGCCTGCGTCCATTCTTTCTTCATTTTCTGGGTCTATGCATGATGGTCTGAAGAAATGTCTCTTTGGGGTCCATATCTTTATTATGACTCCATTTAGACTTTCTGCTGTTCTTACGTGTTCTTCTTTGTTCCATGTCATTAGTTGACATTGTCCATTTGGGCTGCAGTAAACCCATCTTTCTACATAATTTCTATGCTTCTTTGGATATAGAAACTTGGTTCCTTCTGGTGCATGAATGCTGGCCTTCACAAAGTCTCTTATTTCTTTGTCAGTCAGGTCTTTGGTCTTCCATCCTGGCTTGACATCAATCATAATCTTCATCTCTATGGCTTTTTTTTCGCGGTTTTCTGGCATTGAGATATTATTATCTTGACAACACAGAATCCTAGCAATATCATCACTAGCAGAGCTCCCAGGAACTTAAATGCATCTGCCATCCATTGTGGAACCCATGAGAATAGTGATCCGAACCAGCTGTCATCATCAACTTTATCAGTTTCATCGATCATCTGATTCTACAGCTTCGTCAGCATACCTAGGGCTTCTGCTAGAGTTCCATTTTCGTCATTGTGAGATGATATAAATGTGCAACATGATTCTCCCATTTTTGCACAAACACCTCCATCCATAGTTGTGATCATGTCAAGTATATATCTGCTATGGAGAGTCATCAGTCGGATTGCCCTTAACTCCTCCTTGATTGCATTGAATCTCTTTATGGTTGTGTTGATGGTCTGCAGTAACTCCCATCTGGTTATCTGCAACCATTTAGTATTTGCTGCAACTTCAAATCTTGGCATGAATATTGCCATGAACACTGATGAGGTGAGGTTGAACAGCCTGTGTTCATATGGGATTGCATGAAATGCTTCTTCTGATTTTGCAGAAAAGTAATTCTCCCTCTTCATTCGAGTCAGCAGTTCCACAGATCTCTTCTTCCTCAGGTGAGCATCTGCTTTTGAGAAACTGTCAATATTCAGGTCACTTTTTGGGATCACCAATGCTGGAACATGGACATTCACTATTGTGCATATACCTCCCCAATTTGTCGGCAGTCGGATGTATGCTTTGGATCCACACGCCCAATAATGGTCCATAATTACTGCAGTTCCATGCAACATTCCTGCATCATCAAAAACTCGTCCACAGTTCTGATTTTCTCCCATCTTTCTTGTGCCATTATTCCTGAAGCAGAATTTTGGGCTCTCCAGTGGCATTATCTGCAAGAGTCCTCCTCTGTCTTCGACCCATGTCAGCAGCTTTGCAAGCGTTAGCCATAATGGCTTGCATCCATTTCGCACTATGTTGATGGCAGGCTTGTAATGACCGAAGACCATCCATGCTCTGCATATCACTACTCCTTTCTCCCATCCGTCTGGTGAAAGCACTATCCCCCAAATCTGCATTTGGCCTCTGTTCTTCCATCTGTGAGCTTCTTCTGGAGTTTTTCCTTGGACATTTAGCTTCTAGCTTGCTTCTCTTCAGATTTCTGCTCCTTTAACTCTAGGCTTCTCGTATCTCATCACAATGTGTTTCGTCTTTCCATTGTTTGTCTTTATGTCCTGGACATAATCGTCTTCATTTGGATCGGTTGCTTCAGTTGCCCATTTCAGTGAGGCATCACTACCCATGAACTGGCCTCTAGTTTTGCACATTGCTACGTGTGAAAGACAGTGTGGTGTCTGGACATCCCTTTCTATAGCTACGAAGATCTTGGACTTTCCCATGCTGTACGGTAGGAGTGCACAAACAAAGCATTCCCCTTCTGAACTCCGTCTTCCAACTTCTTTCATATGCTGGTACCATATGTTGTTTCCCAATTGAGCTGTGCTTTCCAAGTAATCCTCTAGTTTTCTGTCATCTCCGTGCATGCTTCTCTTGATCCTTAAGGTTTTCATGTAGTTTGCTATAACTACATCCCTGAATGCATCTGTATGGCTCTTTCTTGCTGGAGGATTCTCAGGTATCCTGAGCCATGGTGTAGGCCTTCTCATCTGTGCCATTTTAGTAGACAAAAGCCTGGCAGTTCTTTCCTTGTCCTCTTGCATCTTTTTCTTTCTGGTTAGAAATGTCCATATCCACTCTGGCATTGGTCCAGTATATGGCTGTATTGTAGAACTTGTACTTGTCCCTTTCAATGGAACATATGTGTTTGGCAATATTGTCCCTGTGGATTTATTCTCCGACTCCTCTTGTCTCTTCAGGAGCTCAGCCTTTTCCATTTGCCTTTTCACTTCATTTTTAGTGGAACTTCTCATGGTAGGCAGGCTTTTCTTCTCCCATACTTTGGATTGTTGTTTTGCAGTTTCTGACACTATGCCTGATGTGTGTGCATTCAATGTTTGCTTGCGTGTGGTTGTCAGTAACCTTTTTTCATTCATACTCTGCCGACTCTGTATCTGGATTTTCAATTTGCTTGTTACCACAAGTGTGTGTGTATCATTGCTAATCACATCCATCTCGAGTTCATTCATTCCACCATTAGATCTTCCAGGGACTGGAATGACTATGTAAGGTCTGGGTGCCTTTGCGGGCTTCATGCATGCATTATTAGGTAGGTGCACTGGAATCAGAACACGTTGTGCACCAATAAAGAATGCAGTTCTGATCATCAATGACAGTAAAACAATGATGAATATAATACATAAATACATTATGCCTCTGTAGGTCAATCGGCAGCATTCACTTCCAGAAAAGTATGCACGTCTTTCCTTCTGCGGGAGGACGAGATTACTGCTCTGGATCCCCATCTCGATCATCCATCAAATAGATGTTATCCCTGGATTCTGTTTGTGAGTTTCAGGTACTAAACAACTGCCCTGCTTTGTCTTGAATAATGAATTGTCTATTATCTCTGGATACAGTTCTCTTGCTAGGCTATGGGAAGTGTGAAAATCAGGCCATAATTCAGCATGTTTTTTTACTGTGCATGTTCAAAATATATTAGATCCCAATCTACGCCACTGATCTGCTTCATTCCCGAAGACATGCTGTGTCCTTTGTCAAAAATAAAAATAAGAAATGAAATCTCTGGCACTGCTCTCTCGATCTGTCCCTCGGCGGAAAGTTTAAAATCTTCTCAAATAGTTCTGTTGATGGTTAGAAAGTTCCACTTGCATCATAATACCATCCAAGAGCATGCCCAACTCTGTAGAATTAGCTGGGTCTCTGATGAATGTGAGGATGTCAACATCTACAGGTCTCCCCACAAGTTCTGGGAAATCTGTGATTAGGCGAAAGAAAACATTACTTGCCAATTACTTGCCAACCTGCTGTCTTCTGGTGACAGGGACATTTGTCCTGTCATTGCTGCAGTTTGGGACTGTTGGCTCTCACTTACTGTGAACAGTCTCTGCAATTTCGGTGTGCGTGAAGAGCTAATTGTATCACAATACCATTTAGAATTATGCTCAGACGTTCTGTATTTGCTGGATCTCGAAGAAAGGTCAGCACGTCTGTAGTTCTTCCGACAAGATCTGGATAGTCTTCAATTAGGCTAAAGAACAGTACGTTGATAAGCCTATTTGCTTCTTCCTCCGTTTGGGACATTTGGTTTTTCCTCAGTGTATTCAGGAAGTAGGAGGAACTGTTCGGCAATTAGGGTAAGCAGCCTCTTTATAGTCTTTTCATTTTCGGGATCTTGAAGAAAGTCAGTGATGGGTATGATCTTAGCACTAGATACATATTTGTTGATATTGCTACTGTGGGACACCATAAGTAATTCCGAACAAGGTCTCAGTGTGGAAAGAATCTGGTTATTGTATTTTCTTCCAATTTATGTGTCCTCGATCAAGATTTGGCATAGTCTTTCCTACTCAAGGCTTCAGTGTGCCTCAATCTAAAGTTCAAAGTTGACAGACTAGGTTGTGGCTTTATGAACGCAATTTTCTTCTTCACCCTGCAACTAGGATGCACAGAGT
Source organism: Ambystoma mexicanum (assembly GCF_040938575.1). Lineage (NCBI taxonomy): Eukaryota > Metazoa > Chordata > Amphibia > Caudata > Ambystomatidae > Ambystoma > Ambystoma mexicanum. Next base: position 914,654,604 of record NC_090926.1, on the reverse strand, counting down.
GTCCATTTTTATGTCCTTATCCCCTTTTTTGCTCAGAGGAATGTCCAAAATGAAGCCACAATTTTTTCACAAAAGTTTTTTGTCTTTACTTTGCTGCTGCTCATGCGTCCTTCTTCCTCATCATGGATCTCGTCTGCACGTGCTGTGGTTCTTCCCTGTCGTCTGTAGTCTCTTCGCGGTGGGGTGCAGGCAGGGGGCCTTCTCCGATGTATGGCTTGATGTCACCCAAAAAAGATCCAAGCTCTTCTTCCTTGTAGCTTCACTGCAGAGGGAGTGCAGTCTTCCACTGTAAAGGGACAGTTAAATCTTGGCTCGTCCCACCTTTTCCTCGTATGATTCTTTACCAGGACGGTATCTCCAGGGAAGATGGATGGAAGACCTAGTCCTTGAGCTGTGTATGCAGTAGTATCTCCTTCTGTGTTCCGTGCTGCCTTGTACCCTTTTCGTCATCACTGCAGCTGGCCTGAAATTACAGTAAGGCAAGATGTCATGCAATTCAAGTAATTTTGCATTTTAGACCTTAAGATTTCTCCTGTTGACTGGGCATCACATCTAGCTCTGTCCCAGGGTGTCAGTGGAGTGTGCATTCTTCTTCCAGTGGCTATTTCGTGCGGCGTAAGATGATGGTCGGAACCGGGTTGGCTCCTGAGTGCATACAGTGCCAAAGGAAGGCAGTGCAACCATCCCTTCTTTAGAGTAAGCTTCAACTTGGCTATCCTTTCATTTAATAAGCCATTGAGCTTCTCACATAACCCGTTACCTTGCGGATGATATGCCGACGAGAACTTGTGCTTTATACCAAGCAACAAGCTAATCTGCTCAAAAACTTAATTTACAAAGTGAGTCCCGTTATCTGATCTCATGACTTTGCATACCCCCCACCTGGGAAATACCTCTCTCACTAGGAATTTGGCCGCACAGGTAGAGTCTGGGTGTGTACATGGACCTGCTTCTATCCATCTAGAGAATGGACACACCACAACAATTAGATACCTGTACCCATTGCATATTTTAATCATATTGACGTAATCGACATGCAAGTGCTGAAAAGGTCCATTTGGCCTTGGGATGACTGTCAACTGCTGGCAAGTTATACAGTTCACCATAAAAAATGCAACATGCTCCGCTAAGTTCAGTATGAACCAGTCTTCAGTGAGCGTTGCCGCTAGATTCTCTTTTGTCATGTGTGCTGGATAGCATACCTGCTCCAGCGCTATTTTTAACAGAGCTACAGGCATTACTGGTTTACAAGTGCTGTCTTATCCCCATAAGCTTTCGGACGGGTTTAAAGAACAGCTCCGCCACTTGCATAAGTTCTTCTCCTCCTGTGGTGCCTCCCCTTGGAGTTCCAATAACTGTGCTTGTCCCACATTATTATAACTCTAAGGCTCACTCCGTGCAACAATCATTTTCTCATGTGCATTTGTGGCTTCCACATCCATGATCGTCTCGCCCTTCGATGCCATACACTTGGCTTCCGTGTCTGCTGCCTGATTGCCTCGTGAGATCAAATCTGTCCCCTTCGTGTGGGCGGCGCATTTCACGACCGCTATGCCCACTGAGAGCTGTAATGCCTTGATCAACCTGTCCAATAGGGCTGCGTGCTGCACTGGTGTGCCGTCCGCTCAGAGGTAGCCCCTCCTTTTCCAGCACGCTAAGCCTGCGTGCACTGTCGATGTCACATGGGCGGAGTCACTGTACACTGTTACTTCCTGGTCTGCGTGATTCTCAATCGCGTGTATCAACGCTAATAATTCTGCAGCCTGTGCTGAATAATGAGATGTAATCATGCACTGAGAAGCACTCGAAATTCTCTGTTTGCCATGTGTTTCATCACAGCAGCACCTGTATATCTTTGTCCATCGCTTTGATCGATTCTTGAAGAACCGTCAACAAAGACAATTTCTCCTTCTGCCAATGCATTTTCTTTCTCTCTGGGAATCTCATCATAGAATTCTTCATAATTCGCACAGTCATGTATTGGCTCTCCTTCAGTGACTGGCTCGGCTATGAACATAGCTGGGTTCACTATTTTTCATCAGTCTATTTTAATCGAAGGATTTGATATGATCACTTCATAAGCAGAAGATCTGTGAGATGTTAGTGTGCCCTTCGGTTTCTCAAGACTAGCAAATAGCGAGTGTTCGATGTACAACGTCATTGAGCATCCCATTACAATGGTAGTAGCCTTCTCGATGGCGAACGCTGCGGCAGCTAAACTTTGTTCGCAAGGGAAATGGCCTCTGATCACTGGGTCCAAATTTCCACTATAATATGCCATGGGCTTGTACCCCAATATGGTTCTCTGTGTGAGCACTGCTGTCATAACGCTGCCATTCGTGTGTGAAAACAGGTAGAATTCCTCTGCATAACTGGGAATCCCTAAAACTGATGCCATGCAAATGGCTCTTTTGAGTTCAGCAAATCCCTCCTCCATGGTCTCAGACCATTCAATCTTTTCTTTCGTCACTTGAGCCTTCTTTAGGGCCTGAAGCAATGGTTTGGTGTACAAGCTGTGGTCGAAAACCCTTGCTCTGACATAATTGTAAAGGCCTAAGAAGCTCTGCATCTGCTTTACGATGTGTGGCTTGGCTGTGTTCAGTACGGCTTCAGCTCTTTCTGGGGTAACTCTTTTACCCTTGTGTGAGATCAACTGACCTTTGTATAGCACTTGTTGTTGACAATATTGTAACTGCTCTTTGTCAACCTTATATCCTTTTTCAGCCAATATAGTCAATACCCAAACAAAATTGTGTCTGCATTGCTCCTCTTTTGTGCTGCAAATTAAGATGTCATTCACATATTGCAAGACAACACTTTCTAATGCAATATTGCTTAGGTCCATCTGCAGGACTCTGTTTCAGATAGAAGGAGACTCACACTACCCCTGGGGTAGCCTCGTGCTTTTCAGACGCATCTGTCTGAACGTAAATGCATCAGATCTTGTGAGTCTTTGTGCAATGGGATTGAGAAAAATGCATTTTTCAAGTCAATCACCGTGAAATATTTTGCCTCAACAGGTATATTACATAGGATTGTAGCCGGGTTCGGAACAAAGGGAACTGTGTTTCAACAATATCATTTTTCGGCCTCAGATCTTGAATTAGCCTCCAAAGCCCTCCATTTGATTTCTTGATAGGGTAAACTGCAGTTTTGCATGACGACTCTGACGTCACTAAGATGCTCTGCTACATCATAGCTGAAATTGTCTTAAAAATGTCTTCATCTACCTCCCTGGACATGGGGTATTGCCGTGCTTTTGGAAGAATTGCTCCTGGCTTCAGTTTGATTTTCACTTCTCCGACTCCTTTCAATAAGCCTACGTCACAGGGGCCTATGGTCCACACTGAGACAGGCACCTGGGGCCATGTCTTCCTGGAAATATTCAGGGCGGTTCTGTGCCAGCATCATTCTCTGAGGCACTTCTCTTGTTATCATTCTCACCCAAAAGGTGAAGTTTACCTCAACTACTGTTTCTGCCTCATCTGCTTGCTCATTAAACAGATCGTCATCAGTGATGTCAGTCAATCTGTATCCTTCTTCAATGGCGATTACTGTGCACAATTGACGCCTTCATCATCACAACCATCAATCAAAGCCATTTTCCCGCGTATCGCAGCTGTGTGTATCACCAAAGGAAATACTTGTCCCTTTTCCTCGTTCAAAGGTATTCTTGGTCTAAATAGAAATTCATCTGGGGTCCTCATGGTTTTGTCTGCAAGGCCTGGTAGCCCTGCCATCAGCACACGTACTCCATAGGCAAATATTTTGGGCTCTAATGGTATAGCCCTCATAGCTGTGTGTCCTGCGTATGCTCTAATCATTTTGCATACGTTCACATAGTGCATTCCTGGAGTGGTAAATACTATGAATGAGATTGCCATGTTTAACTTTGTCATTAGATCTCGACCCAAAATGTTTACTGGGGTTTGTCGTGAATATAACAAAGGTACATTCATATCACATTCTCCTATAGAGACTGGGAGTGCGTTTGTAAAAGGAACATGAATTGTAGCTCCTGGGAAACTGAGTATTTATAGCATCGTCGGACAAGGAAAATGTACCTTCACGTATACACAAACGTGTTGCACCGTGTCAACAAGGAAGGAATATTCTTTATCCCCTACAACAACATCTACCTTTGGTTCCTGGTGAGGGTCTGGTGTCACTGATAGGATAGAACACATCAGGGTTCCCAGTGAGCTGTCCTAGTCTATATATAATTTTGTCCCACCTTGTGCAAATGGACATCCCCCATCACCAGTGTTACTCCTCATTCCAGGGTTCGCAGCCTGCCCTATACTTACTGTCTGTGACAGTTGCATCGGTGACTGTTGAGACTGTCCCTGTGGAAAATTCATCAAATTCTGGGGTTCCAAGCCTTGCTGTGCTCCTGGCGTTTGCTGTTGCACCGTGTGATTCTGTGCAACTATGTTTCCTCCCAGCTGTAGGAAAACAGATGAATTCACCTTACCTGCGCCTGTTCCTTGGATGTTTTGCATCATGCCTTGACTTCTGCATGTTTGTGTTAGATGCCCTGTCATCCCACACAACCAACATACTGGCGGTGGTCTGATCACTTGCCCATTTGACATATCTTGGTTGCCATTTAGCATATTTTGAAAACCTCCTTGATTACTCTGGAAACCTCCCTGATTACTCTACCATCCTCTCCCTCTGAATACTCTTCCCCTGGGGGAAAACCCAGTATTGCTGTGATTATTCTGTTGTGGATTATTGGCTTGTTGCATGTTTGATCCGTCCATGCTAGTTATCATTGCTCCTTCAAGGGCATATTATGACAATTTCTTCTGCACTAATTTTGCCTCTTCACCCTTTCGTGCAGCTTCCTTTTTACAATTCTTTTCTTGCAGCAGCCAGCTATAGTGTGCGATGGTCAGCTGTATTTCCGACCACGGTTTGGTATCGATTCCTACCAATTTCTTGAGCTGTTTCTGTACCGGCTCTGGCAGCCCTTGGCACAATATATGGTAGAACACGGGTATATATTTCCCCCAAGATTCTCGAGTACTCAACGGGTCTTCCGACAACTTCATTTTGCGTGTCATGATAGCTCCCATGTCGGAAGTATCTGGATACAGCAATCGTAATGCTTTCCATACCGCGGGTCTGCAATTGTCAAATGGAGCTCCGTCATGCGCGGCATTAACTGTGGTCACACCAGGGTAAGCTGCCCATGTCCACACATCGTCTGCTCTATCATCAAGTATGCCGATTAAGAGACCTTTGATATCCCCTATAGCTAACGTGTTCCCTCCTGTCATTTTTTCGAGCTCGTGTATCGATTTTCCAGCTCCCGATGTCAGCGTTGGAAGCTTATTTTTCAGGTTTTCCGGATCCATGTGTGGCCATGGAATATAATGTGGTCTTGCTCCTCCTTTCTCGAGCAACGGAAATTGGGACGCATATTCCTCTCTCTCTTCTCTCATTGTTCTCCTGTCTATTGCAGGGGTAATGTTCCTGCATTGCTGCCTACCTGGCAATGTCTTTAGGCGGCTCACATAGGGTGGTGGAGACATCCCCCTCTGACCGTGAGATACTTTTTCGCGTCGGTCTGAATATGTGGCTGACTCTGATGCTGATGCCCTCGGTGCAGACTCACTAGTGTCTGACCATCATATCCCTCTCCCCCTTGAGAATCGTTTTTCGCATCTCCTCTCTTCCTCCTTTTCTTCATGCTCCTCTCTTTCGGTGTCAGACATTGTCTGCCCCCAACTCGTGCAACTTCTCGCGTCCTCTTTGCTACTACTTATTTCCAACCCATCCAGGGACAGTTCTCTATTCCCACTACTTCGGGAGACATCCTCAGTATCGTAAAGCTGAGTGCTCTCCAGGCGCTCGTCTTCCCCCTCCCCTTGGGGTACTTGTTGTAGCCCCATTTCATCATATATTCTATCGATCATCTCTCCGATGTTTCTGGTGTCGAAGTCATCCTCGATATTAGCCCTAGACGTGCCTGTTACTGAATCGTACTCAGGAAAGAATTCTTCTATATTTTCCCAGTCTACTACTGGCTCAGGTTTTTTAACTTCGCTTTCCAGATATTCGAGATCGCATGCTCTCTGTCTTCGCTTATGTTCTACATCGTCATCAAACTCTCTGAGATTATTCGCTTCTTCTCTGACCTTATCTTCTTCGTCTTTCTTTGCGTCTCTACGTTCATTTGCCCTTCAGATTTCCTCATCCCTTCATCTCTTTATCTTGTTTCCTTATTCTCTCGTCTCTCAATCCTTTTTCTTTCTCTTTCCCTGTACATCATCTAGCTTCTCTTTTTGTTTCGCATCATCCATGCCTTTGCCATCTAGTTTCAATAAAATCTGACCTCCCATCCATTCGTTCTGTGTGAGTGCTATCTCATCAGTTCTATCCTCATTCCCTTTTCATCCTTTGCCTTCCCTCTCTTTGTCGAGAGATGTACTTGCTTGTGTCTGGTCTCTTCTCTCATTCTCGCTTCTCTCCTTGTCCCTCAGGACTTTGGAGGTGATATCTCTATCTTTATATTTGTCTAGATTTTCGTCACCGCTTTGCGTAGGTGACTCACTCATATGCCGGGTTGCTATACCCCGTTGCTGATTTAGGTTCTCTTAGTGGGTATAACCCTTCGTCCTTACTGTCTTCAATTTTAGTTTCAGACGGGGCGGGTGGCGCTGAGGGCATCTCACCCCCCCTCTGTGCATACATTAAGTATCCAAACTACTGGTGGCTCCTCCTCTTTATCCTGTTGGTACATTTTCCACATCTCTAGACTAGCTAGGCGTTTGTCTAACTTTTTGCCCATGTATGTGGCATGCAAATATGTTTGTGTTGCAAGACCGTTTTAGATGAGGATCCACCCTGGGGCCAACGCATAAACATATTGTGGGCGGTTCCTTTAACCCATTCTGCACTGTACTTTTTCAGCTTAGGTGCGTGCTTTGGCAACTGTTTGCACAGATGTACTAATGGTGTCAAATCTTCCATATTTAACTTCGTTCACTTTCACTTTATACAACACTTGTTAATGTCTTTCGTCACTTAAACAATTCCAATATGAGCGAGCACCACTTGTCGCAAGCTCCTAGCCTGTTTTTTCACAACATTTTTTAAATCTCCTTTTTAATCAATAAACATCAATTCATACACTACAATATCTCAGTTACTTAATGCGTACATTTTATGCTATTTCCTTGAAGGAAAAATTTCGACCTATGACGTCACAACAAATAACACATAAAACAGACGTTAACAGACTAGACGAACTCCAGCTGGTAACATATACCTCTGCCTCTAATAGTACCCCGTCATGGAGTTTAAACGTATCCCTTTCACAGCGTCTTTAACCGCCATGTTGACCTATTTTGTTCCTCTTCATTCAGGACTCTGGATACAAGTTTCTTCTAGGCGTTATATTAAAGCGTAGGAATTAGGCGAAACCTCTCTCTTCTCGGGTGTTCCCCCCGGTATCCTCTCTTTTCTCGGGTGTCCTCCCTCCCTGGTATCCTCTTTTGCTACTTTTAATCACCCTTTAAGTCACAATTTCCTTCCAGATGTGTGTGTGTGTATATATATATATATATATATATATATATATATATATATATATATACATACACACACATACTTCGTGCTCTACTTCTGACTATATTTTGTTTTCCCGCCTCCCTCCGTTACCTTTTCCCTTACTTGTTCTAAGGCAAGCACTTTTTGCCAAAGCATTTAGTCTTTTTCACTCACTGTTCGCATGTTTCCTCTCTGGATCCTCGGGATCACTGCCTCCGTCACTGCCTCTCCTGCTGTTCACCCGCTCAGCTGCCCGTAGGAGTGGGAAGGGGTTATGGGGGTAACACGGGTCCCTTCATACCCTTGTCTGCAGATTCTATTTTTAATCTACCACTGTCTAGGGGGAGCTTCATGGTCTACTCAGCTGGATGGCAAAGGACTTGTGATATTACCGAGGACCTAGAGTTACTTTATGTCGACGGTCAATGGGTGTCTTATTCTAATCGATAATCGATAACCATCCTCTGCTACCAAGTGTGCTCCGGGACCCCCAACCGGCCCATAGAGTCGGGGTTTGCCCAGAAGCACTTTAAGACAAGATAGCAGCACCCTTGAGATGGATGGGGGTGCAGATTGATACTCCAACACCAAATCAATAATGACAACTTGACGGTTTGGCAAAGGGAGTACGTTTAATGACAAGTACAAAAAACGGGGAGTTAAGAATATCAGCAGTGGCGCGATCTTCCTTCTCGCTTCAACTCTAATGAACTTCATAAATATCAAAATACGGAAAACTCGACATCATTGACGTGTAACGCTTAAAAGTTGGCATGCAATTCTATTGGTTCAGGAAAGGTAACTTCAATATATGTACTATATCTGTATATGGTAACAGAGTGAGGGGATTGGGTAAACACTGTCAGGTGGGCATCTAAGCCCTTCCTTCAATTTGGCTACTGCAGACGTCACTAAAAGCACAACGTTCTATTGGTTCTACTAACTATAGGACCCTAGATTACTTGGTCCATTGTGATTGGGTTGGCACCAACTCCATACATACTTTTCCACTTTGCTTAGCAGCACACAGAATGGTTGGCCAGGGGCGCGGTGCCCCTTGGTTCCCCAGCCTTCCTCCAACTATTGTTACAATCAATCATCACTTTAGTAGCTATGTGTCAATTATTTCACTGTGGTTGGCCTCGAGACTGCATCTCCTGTCTGGAAAAGTTCTCATATCTTCGCCTGGCCTGCTGCCATGCGCAGGCGTTACACTCTCGCTTCTTCTTGCACGGCTGGTCACATGATTCAGACACCGTGAATTTGCCTCTTTTCCACATCATTTGTGTATTTGATTTTCACCCACCACCTGCCTCGTCCTCTTATCTTGAACTTTCAGAAGCAGGATATTCTGTCCTTAGTTTCAATTAATTGTAGCTACGGTTCACCTATTCTACTGATACAACCTTTTCTGGCACGAGGTGCCTCCGCTGAGTTTCGTTTCTGCTGTCTATTCTTGATTTTGCTAAATATGAATCTTTCCTCGTATGGCCTTTCGTAACCTTGGGTTGATTCTGCTCCTTGTGCAACGTGGAAATACACTTATTAAACATACTTCTTTTGAGGTAGATTATGTATAGTGGCACTTGCCGCACTATCTTTCTAAACATAGCAAGCTGCATGGTTTTCTTATCTTTCTTGCGGTTCCAAGAATATGTACACGTGTAAACTGGTCGAATATCTTTGTCATGCTTACAGCTTAAGCTTCTTACATTTGACATTGTCCTTTCACTTTAGGTTCACGATATCCTTATTCATGACGTTTGTCTCTTTACGTCATTCTCTGGTCATTTCTTCTATATTGTGAGTCAGTCCGGGTTCTCGTGATGTCACCATTCATCTTCCATTAAGACTTCTTTGGTTTCTTCAGGGACTGTATTTAGACGATCTTCATTATTTTCATTTGTTGGTAGGGTTTCCTCAATGGATACCTTATTGTCCATGGTTTCCTTGGTATTGGTACTTCAATATGCATTGTTCTTCTGATGGGTACTGGACAGAGCACCACTGCGGCTATCTGCTGGTTTATTTGCTCATCATACATCACATATTTCGGTGTGAACGTTCCTGGTACTTCAAAATGGACGGTTGGAGTGTGGGCTGTATTTGGGACCTCCTCTACAAGTGTTATGCACCAACATAAAGCAGGCATAAGGGTTCCTTTGTACACACTGTCCGACATGCTGGAATGGCAGACAGCATATCAAATTACAATTAAATGCTGCCCGACATGATGTTCGTATGTCGGACAGCGCTTATTTGCTATTGTGAACTGTGGCAACAATGTTTGAAGAGACTGACCAAGTGTATGGTGCCATAGTGGTTGCTATAGACATATTAAATGAAAAACCAAACCTATCTATCTCTAGCTCTATGGGGATTTCCCTACCTAAACTACAGAAACTCGGTTGCTCGTCAGGACGTATGTGTGAGGCAAAACAAAAAGGCACCCTCCCAGTCACAAAGGCTCCTACTATATCCCTGTCAGTACAACAAAACACCTTAAAGTCCAGATTCTGGTCGTAATCAAGGAAAATGGCTCCCTTATCCTGAATGCAAATCATCCAAACGTCTCTCAGGATGTTCAAAGCAAAAGTTCCATAAAAGTTCTGGGTTCTTGATAATCAAACAGAAAATCAAACTAATCACATACATTTCTTGCGGGGCTAGGAGAATGACTCCCTTCTCCTAGCTGGCTCCTCATTGTCTTCCACATTTGTAACTCCCTTATGAGGATTTCACAATCTCAAAGTTTTGCATAATTCTTGATCTGCTCCCACTGGGACGACAAAGCTGTTCCTGGAGTCCCTCTTGCCTCTCCAGTACCAGACCTTTGTGCAACTGGCCTGAGAACTGTATCACAAAATGATTTTTGGGTTTCTCTATGGTTCACAGTCTGGTAACTTACCAGCCCCCTACCAAACTTTTACGTGTCACCTTTACCTTCTCCCAGGGAACTCTTCACCAGTTTCTCCAGGGGTCGCGGATCCACACTTCTTAATTAAATTACTTCCTTTAGTAGTCATCTGGCCTAGCCTCTCCTCCTCAAGTTATTGTTGACCACCTCAGTGTAGCTGTCAGACCCCTCTATCCCGCTGTGCCAGTTTACGCCTCCTCCACGGTGTCTTGCTCACTCCTGATAATCACCTACACGGTTCTGCTGTAGGCTCCAGTAGGCGGTCTCAGCACCGTTGTCTGACCAAACGGCCCACTCACAACAGGTTATGCTACCACCTCTCAGTCTCTGCAAGTCTATCACACTGGTTCCCAACCGACTCGGACATCCCACTATTTCTCTTCTCAGCTGTGGAGACAAGCCTCACTGCTGTCTCCAGAAGGTCTGCGCCAGCTTTCCAGGCTTTGATTCAGCCTCCTCGGTTCTCCCTCTGGTTGCATCACAGCTTCCAGCTTGACAGAACCGCATGGGCCATTGCCAGAAGGGTCAGATTATGATGAAGAACACAGTCCTTTCTTTGCTGTTCATTTTAAATAGTGGAAAATGCCCCAGCATGGCATCCTTGCAATTGACAACAGCTGCTCTAGCCTTCGTCCTGCTCAAATGTAGCATTTTTGAGTGCTTCTTCGTCTCAGTACTTATGTTATCAGGTGGGTTCCATGTCTCACAATAACACATCGTTTCGGAGGTGATCTTATGTTAAGATTTGGGCATAATTGTCAGCCTACATGGTGGGAATGTACTGGGCCCATACCTCCTAATTGCATCCTTATCCCCAGGAGAGGAGTCCCACCAGCACGTCACCACCCCTGGGGGAAATATTGGTTGGCGGCCTCACCTGCCGAAGCCTCATGGAAAAGGGTTCTCCCCTTGGGAGAAGTGACGCCATCTGAAGGATTGTCACAGAACACTGCTTAACATGCGCAATGGCGCACCAGAGAAGGGCTTAACACGAGAGGTGAGAAAACTCCAGGCATTGCAGCCCTGCAGAGATGCTTGCAGACCCACCAACTTAGAATCTGGGAGAAAACACAATGAAAGACAAATGCAGGGAAAGACCTGAATGAGAGGAAAAGCTCCTGGCTGCATTCTGGAACTTAAAAGATACTGGAGTCATTAATGGGTGCTGAATGTTAATAATCCAAGGTCATTATTCCTAGAATGCTGAACATTCTCAGTAAGCTCGCAGTTGGACATACCAAGTATACTCACAGTATGACATTTCCTGCCCCACCCCTCCCCCTCCCCCCTAAGAGCTCATGGGACTATAGCTCATGTTTCCTTTGAGATCAGGGGAACACTAGGACAGGGGACGATGCAACCTGCTCCAAGTAGACCATGTTGACCTCCCTCCTGCAATAGCTTCAATCATAATCTGTGTGAATTTTGTAAATGTTGACAGTGGTTTATCAACTTGCGTAATACGAATACCTGCTGACTAGACTGAACTATACCACAGCTAGGCATGGGGGTTGATCTTTTTACTGAATTCTTTCAAGCCTACCTGAGTCTTGTGAAACTGTTCCTTTCCCTGAACCCCCACACCACCACCATAGCCATTTACAGAGTATAATGCCTATTAGCTGCACTGCAATGTAAAGTGGTAGATAACTAAGTGGGGTTACCCAACTGTGATGGAGGCATGCTTTACTTACCAATTCTGTGAGGATTTTACGATTTCCCTTGTATAATAAATAGCAGGTTTTTGTAATTAACTGTATAGACCTCTATTCCTCAACAGCTGTTTTTGTTCTCGTTAACTGTACCTTACACCAAGCCTACGCACTACAGATTCTAAGCCTAATTGCTCAGCTATGTTACCATTCAGAGCTTGGTCAAGAACGTAAGTGTAATCAGGCTGCACCTTTAAATTTCGCCTCTAAGAACCCCTCACCAGATCAGGTTCTGAAAAAACTTCTTAACAGCGACCGATACAAAGCTGCAGTTTTACTGACAGAAAGCATTCCTTTCACATTCAGAGTGATTAAAAGGACAGCCTACAGCAACATGGCTGGGGCAGTGAATTTGAACACGGCAGATAGGATAAAGACATGGTCCAGCCACTAAAACCTGGATGGCCATCCCTTCCTGAAGCAGACAGGTACAGACCATCACAGGTGATTGGAAGTGAGTGCAGCCCTAAAAAAACACAAGGAAACAGACTGACAGTATTGGTGTTTAGAGTGGGAGCTAGATACCAGAGAGTGGAGAGAGAGATTTGTTTGGAGAAGATTGGAGGAGAGAGCAAGGGATTGAACAAGATCCAGTAGACTGGAGAAGATGTCCAGAAGGCTGGAAAATGATGCAAGCTGGAGGAGAGATCCGGAGACCGAAAAAAGCAGTCAAGAGAGCTGGAGCAAGAGGTAGGGAAAGGGAGAGTGATGGCCAAATAGAGGGTGGTGCTATTCAGGACAAGGGTGGCACTCGGAGGATCAAAGAAGATGCCTGGATGGGTTAAGATGTGGAATAGATGCAGAAGTATATGACTGAAAGCCAGGAGAATGTTTTTGCTCAGAGGAGGGGAGAATAGGCTCAGAGGAGCAAAGAAGGTGCTAAGGAAGAAAGTAAGGAGAAGAGTGGTGCTTAGAGGAGCAAAGAAGATGCCCAGAGCGAAGAAGAAGGTGGGAGAACAAGGTAAAACCTAGAGAGTTATGACAGTAGTACTCAAAGGGGGGAACTAGGTGAAAGAAAGAAAAAAGATGCATTTGATTATTAGTGACCCTAGGCCCAAAGGCGAGAAGATGATAAGAGAAAGAGGCAGAACTTGGTGAGTAATGAGAATAGTGCTGAAAGTGATGTAAAAACTGAGAGAGTGTAGAGACTATAGGCATGGTGGTTGCGAGATGAACCCTGCCCACATGAGTGGGAAAGGCAATAGAGAGTGAGGAAATGTATTTGAATGGATGAGTGGGCACCGCTAGAATTAGATATGGCGATTGTTCTTCTAGTTGTAGTGTTGTTCCTTGTTAATTGTATGTGGGGTGCAGATCATTGTCAAGTGCCACCGTGCCGGGCATTATACGTTTATGTAGAAGAAAGAGACCAAGGCTTGATAGCCATGGTGTGGGTCGCACACCCTAATACCCATGAGGGGTTAGTTAGTGTAAAAAAACATTGTAATTCATTTGATACTTAAAGTCCTTTAGGTGAAAAAAGAGATTCAATCTTCCAATAATGTGGGAGTCAAACAAATATTTAGTTCAATAAGGTGAACCAAACAATGGTTCCAAATTAGTAGCAAGACCGGGAATAGGCCTATGCATTTCAGACCATAGGTCCTTCGTCATGACCTTATACCCTCGCTTGTCAAAAAATCCTTGTGTTGTACAACATATAAACATCAATCGGTACAAACATCATGTTGCAATAAGGCATAGCATTGCACCATGCCATTGTCACATCCAACGACACATGGTTGTTTTTTCACAATTACATTGTCATAATGTATATACAGGTCGCCAACCAAGCAGCACAAGACACACAATCACATAAAACCTTTATGACAAGAGATAGCAGAAAAGACAATGAGCATTGCTCTTCATCAATATTCATGGTAAAATCTGGAATATATGTAACATCAGTGACTATTCGGCTTTCCCGTTGTGTTTAATTAACAAGATCATTTGCGTTCTCGCATGAATCAGTCCTATTCAGGAATCAAGCTGTTAATGTCGTGTAGCACCCAACCCTAGATCTCTTAATTTAACTTTAGTGAATTCCGGCACTGTGACGCGGTCACCCGTGCCCGTAGAGTATGGTTAATAAAATAATGTAACTGTACTTGCAGTTACCAGTGTGATGGTTATCATCTCGGTGTGATATTAATATAAATATCCGATCTCATGCAAGCCTACAGTGAGCACCTTCTTCTAATACGGGTGAATATCAAACCTGGTGTGTCTTGGTTAAATATGCACAGACCTGTACTTGACAGAGATTCCCGTCAGTCATGCGCTGCTCTGTGCAAAGCGATCTGTGAAGTAACATGAGTATTAGCTTAGATCTACTAAAGACTACATTGCGAGACACTAGTGTCTCTGTGATGGACGTCACTTACCGTTGTGTTCAACAAAAATGGCTTGTCCACACAGTAGTAGCAGCAGAAGCCGAAGCTGTCGTGCCCATTCCTACTTTAGGGGGAGCGTGTTGTCATAGAGACAGTAAAATGAGTGACAAGGTGGCCATGCCGCATGAACGGCGGCGGCCCCCGTGCCCATTCCTACTTTAGGGGGAGCGTGTTGTCATAGAGACAGTAAAATGAGTGACAAGGTGGCCATGCCGCATGAACGGCGGCGGCCACCTTGAGATGGTATACTGCATCTTCATATTCTATGTACATGATGTGGCCTATTGTGGAGTTGTGTATATGATCTAAATCAACGGATGGAAATGATTCTCGTTTGTTCAGGCCTGTACAATGCTGTGTATGTCTAAAACTGTTGCATCCCACAAGTTAGGATATGTACGCAAAGGATGTAGTTGTCGCTACATTTAGTAAAGTACACTTGGAGCTGTCAAATTCATGTAAATCAAAGAGATATTGCAAATTGTCACTGAACGTATATGCTATTGAATAGCAGACACGGTGTGAAATGATTCTCATATGCTCGTCCTGTGCCATGCTGTGTAAGTCTGCCTCTATTTCGTCCCACTCGTTAGAATATGCACTCAAAGTATGTCATTATCGCTTTGTGGTATAGAACAGTCAATACAATTGGTGATATTGATAATTAAGATTAGTTACGGGCGGCAATCCATTTGTGGGTAACAAAATCTGATGCTTCCAGTGTCATGTGCTTGTGTCTGTACTGTCTGGGTATGTCCGATCTTCCTTGGTATCACATGGGAAACATATAGCAACAAGAAAATCAAAACAATTAACAAAGAAAGTGGTAACAAACAGAATAGCTTTTGACTGTAACATATTGGTGCTCCCAAAAGTCATCTATGAATAGTAGGTGTAGTCTTCATATTGCTGTGTTTTTTTCAAAATATGCTTGTTGAGTGCTGAGTTTCATGGATACTTATGCAATTCACAAAGTTGTGCTTGTCATTGGTAATTTCTAGTATATGGGTGCTGACCTGATAGATGGCAGCTCTGCTGGGTCACTGAAGTGAAAACTTTGGATACCTATTACAAAAAACAGTTGAGGTCCCACTGCTCATAAATGCCATTTGGTACCATTGTATTTAGCAGGTTTATCCAGAAGGCTTTGCGTTGCTGCCTCTTTTTCTTCAAATCTTGATCAACCATTTGTGTTTTTGGATCCTCACTCTCCTGTACCTATTGTGTCAGTGTCATACTTGTGATACCATGCCTCCTTTACACCTTCCTGAAACTCCTTTTCTCTAACCATAGACACCTCCTACACCTCAATACTTTCTCTTCTCCTTTTATGTAACAATTTCCTGCTGACTAATTTCAGCTCAGCATCTTCCCCTCTTTGGAAATTCTCTTCTCCCCAACTGTTAGAGATAACATATGTCCCGGGAGGATAGCTCACGGCAACGTGCTTGCCTTGGAAACAAGACGACACAAGGCAACACAGGTTCGATCCTCAGGTCCGCGCTTAGAAACCTATGGGTATTTTAAGTACGTTATAAATACGCAGCTAAGACATATTCCTGTAACAGCGCCTCAGTGCCCACGGGCTGTGTGAGCGCTTTAAAAATGCAAATAAATAACGCCCAACAGACACAAGGGCCAAAACATATGTAGACTATCTTTGAGGCCTGACTCAAGAGCCTCATTTACCTAGAGACCAGACTCTAGGGATATCCAGTTAAAATAGCTTTTTGACTTGTGTGTAACTTTGTTTCCTAATGTCTCTATCTGTAAACAAGAAGTGCCTTTGATGAATAAGGCTTTTGCCTGTTTTTCTGTTCTGTATGAACAATTCAAAAAGACATATATGTTATACAAGAATGCACGTCATGTACTAACCCCACCTGAAAAGAAATGCAACAGTATTTCTTTGGTGTACAGTTTATAACCATAAGAATCTGTTTTTTATCTGTTTGTTTTAAGTATTGCATAACATTTCTTTTGTAATGAATGTGCTTGTTGATATACAGTGGAAAATTATAAATTCACCAAGTATAAATAGTGGTGGCCAAAACAAATCGAGTGGACGTAGGGAGGGGTAACCATTCCATTTCTATTTTTCGTACATGTTTTGCAATCTTCCCGCAATTGTACTGGTCCCCGAAAACAAAAATAGGGAAGTACCCTTTTTTGTTATTTCTCTCCGTGGCATACAACTACTTTATTATCGTTCATGATTTTGTTTTGTATTCTTTAAATTGGTTTCAATACTAATTCATGCATTCAATGGATTCATCAAATTACGATATTTTCATTTGTATTGGTTCTTTTTGTTTCTGGAATGAATACACAGTATCGCAACTATGTATGTTCATGTATACTATCACTAACTTACATGTTTTAGTTGAATTAAATTAGCCCTGGAGAAGAGGAATGTTCGAAACACGTGTAGGCTTATATTTTCGGATAAAAAGTCACAAGTTGTGATACAAACTTTCAGTGTTTTCTATTTTCAGAGGAGTTGTTTAATTTATGTTCAAATCTTTACAATGAAATGTGTTAGTGCATGACTTTCAAACATGTTTGAATACATCAGTGTGCATTTCAATGTTTTTGGGAAGGCGCTGCCAGAAAACATGATCACTTGTGCTTGTTTTGTCTTTTGATTGCGGGACATCAGGAGAGTCCCTAACTTTGAGTTTCACTGCGACATCCCACATAACACTTTTAGTTACTAGCGCATTGTTTTATGCGATTCTGACATCGTTTTTATATGGGTACCCAGAGCAGTTGTCCACCCTCTCACCTTGCACTCTGTACCTAGTTCCCCTTCCATACTTTACCGGGCACTCCAGTATTCAACCTCCTCCTTGGAGCAGGTTATCTTCCTGTCCATGGCCGGACTTGGTTATATTGTCCTTAGCCCTTCCTCTCTCTTCCAGAGTGTTGGTCCATCACGGAAAATTACATAACCTGTGGTAGCTATTTTGCTTTCCCCTCCTTGTTATGCAGAGATCCACATCGCCAGAATTCTCTCACTATCCGTCCGCTTGCTTCACATAAGCCAGTTTAGCACTTAGCACTAGCATATGAAAGATCAAATACATCTTTCATCCATGGACTGTCAAGGTCTCTCACTAGCTCCTCTTTGAATCTCATGAGTCTCAGTGTTCGTTGGCATGATAAACACTACACCGTGGATACACGGTTTCCACAGCCTGCATAATTAATTGTTGGGTTGGCAGCATTCCATGAAGTTGATCACCGCTATAGACGGAGATGACACCTTGCTGTAAGGAAGACAGCATTATTCTCCCCATTCCCTTGTGGATAATTGCTATTTTAAAAAAAGATTTTAGGTCAGGTGGTAGGCTTGTCTAAATCAATCTTTTCCGAGACTTCAGAGAAAAAGATCATAGATTCCTCATTGTCCGCCATTATCTGGCATACACAGGGCATTGACTGAGAAACAGGCTTTCATCTTCGCATGTTCCCATGGTAAGAGTAACTCCCATCCTTCAAGCTCTGCCTCCAATGCGTGTGATCCGGGTTAGGATAACTGTAAGAAATAATATGCAAGTGCCTCTGGCTCCTTCAGCCTGTTTTTCTAGTTTCAGGAAAGGTTTCATAAGGTTTTTTTTAACGATTGTTTTCATGCCACTCTGCCAACATTTTGAGGATAAAACATCAGTCTTGGCCCTCAAGCAATCAACTAGGCTGATTGGAAACATTGATGTAGTAGGACCATGAAAGGTTCTGCAATGGATCATTTTCGAACATTGGTGTGTCTTGATGCTGAACTAGAGAACCCTCTTGAATGGGGTATGCTAAAAGAATGTTGTCTTCAGAGTATTTTATGGGAATTCGAGTCGACTACGTCGCGATGGCCATTTCACAACATTTTTTTAATACATTTTACTATGGGGAAAGTCGTCAGTACACCCCTCCCATGTCCCCCAAACTTCAACTCTCCCAGTATGCTAAAAATCAAGATATATTCCCTAACCACTCCCTCCCTAACTAAATGCTGCACAAAAAGCGACTTAAGAGTCAATCAGCATAAGCGGCAAGTTGCAATGAAGTGGGTCGGCACCATTTAGGACAGGTGATTCCCACCCTGTAATGTAATTAAATAATGTAAGTGCCCTCTGTCACAACCGTGTGGTTCCTTTTTGTTTTAGTATAAAGGTTTAGAGAACTGTAGAATAAGCAGTGCTCAACTCGCAATGGAACACTGGCTGGCACAACTTTTCAAGCACAAGGGATTCTTTATATAAAATCAGGAAGGTGGCCATGAATCACGTCTGCCGCTGGCACGAGACATTCTTCCTCATTCATTTACCGATGAGCAGCTCAAGCTCGTCTGAAAGCCCAGTCACTTCCACATTCACTCATATCTGTCGGAAAATACCATCCAGGCACGGATAATAAACGTTGTTGCGCTCTGGATCTGTGCGTCATCCTCCAAGTGTTGAGTGAATCTGGCTGTCCGCCCAGGTCAAGCCAATGAGGCTACGATTTTCAAGCTTTTACTCCCATATTGGGAGGAATGGTATTCCGCACATTTCAACAATAAAGTTAAATACAATACTTATGCTCATCTTCCATATATTTCTAAATAATAAGGATACTACTTAAATGAACTAGAAGGTTATAGTGCCTTTGATCACGTGCTTTGAAACTTCTGCAGTGGTGATTCAGCACCTTGTGCACGCAGTGCAAGCTAATATAGCATAATGTGTGCCCCAAAAACTGCAAAAATAGTTGTAACTATTACTCAACTCAATTGTACTGGGGAGGATGAGAGGCTGAGTGAACCGACTACGATTTGAACGCTGCACCTGGCCCGACAGATACTACTTTGGGTCTGCTTCTCCCAGCACCCAGCAATTGGAACATCGAGCTCACTAATAACAAATAGTCTCCTAATACCATCTCTTTTCATAGAGCTTGCACCACAACTTACTCCCTCTCTACTGCCTGCCTCCGCATCATCAGAGGGCACACCATCCACTTATGGCACAGTTGCAGATATGCAGTTAACGGGGGCTCACTACCCACGGCTGGCCGATTGGTGGCTTTCCTTACCCATCTACATGATTGCACATTGCTCTATTATACATGGGAGGCCACAGCCTGCTCGGTGGTGAACTGGACGATCCTACTGACAGCAATCACCAACACTGATTGGCCCAGGGCACCCAGTGTAGCTCTGAGGGAGGAGAGGAAGCACAGACCTCATTAAGACCACTTCTTGGAACATTGTGCATGTGACGGTTACTTTCTACCCCAAGTAATCAACTACTTGCTTAATCAAACCTCTGACAGAACTAATCTAGACATCAACCTCGATAGATCGGGATCCAGACCTCATCAACTTTCCAAAGCAGCCAAAACCATCATAGAAACGCAGGCCCAGTTAAAAATATCTGGCATGGCGGCTGATTCACCCAGACTCCCAGACATTCTCCTTCTATTCCTCGGTACACGATTCCCACTCCCACTCACGCATAGACAGATGGCTCATTTTGGATGCATTTGTCAGAACCATCACCCATATGTCCATCCTTCCCAGAACATTCTCTGAACACTCCCCAGTGATGGTCTCCTTGAAGACGACGGCAGATGAGCTGAGAGCTTGCTCATGGCGATTGAAACCGCACTCGCTACTGGATATGGCCTTCGAGACTGAACTGGGAACCAGTATTGATGATTTTTTTCACTTAACACTGGTTCTGTCGAATCACAGGCCACCCTTTGGGAGACGTCCAAAGTCCATATCAGGGGCATCGCAATTTCCAAGGGAGCAGGGATTCTTACGGCAATCCAGAGAGATTGCTGAGACTGAATCCAGACTTACCCTCCTTGAGGCTTGGTATGCTTCCTCCCAGTCACCCACTGTCCTCACCGATATAGGCACGGAATTGAATGCGTTCCGCACTCATGCGGAGCGTGAACAGAAGTTTCTCGATGACTCCCAGTCCGCTCGCAGATATGCGGAGGGTGAACGCCCAGGCCACGTCCTGGCGAGATTGATTCACCACGAGAATGGAACGTCACATATCCCGGCTATCGAGAAAGCTGATGGCACTCTAGCTCTGTCATCACATGATATTAATGCCGAATTTCACTCTTTCTATGAAACTCTTTACTCCAACGTGGACACTGCCGCCAATGCCAACATAGAAACATTCCTAATTAGCCTCCTGCTTTCTATCCTTTCCTCAGAGACCAGAGATGCCTTGGATGCCCCAGTCATACCCAAGGAAATATCCAGGGTAATAGACTTGCTGGCCTCTGGAAAGGCCCCTGGGTCTGACTGGCTTCCCATTGAAATTTATAAACGGTACAAGACCCGCCTGGTCCCCCAATGTTCGACCCTTTGGGTTGAGGCCTGCGTAACGGGCGTGCGCCCTCCCTCCCCCCGAGAGACAATCTCGGTATTACTTAAACCAGGCAAACCTTCAACCCAATGTGGCTCATACCGCCCCCTCTCTCTTATCAATTGCAATGTCAAAATCTATGCTAAGGTGCTGGCCCTGAGATTGGCTCCTTATATGTCATATATTATCCACCAAGACCAGTCGGGTTTTATCCCGAGGTGCTCCACTTCTTGTAATCTGTGCCGTCTATTCAACATACTTTCTCGGGTCAACCCAAGCACGCAAGCAGTCGCAGCTACCCTCAATATGCAGAAAGTCTCCTGGAGGTATCTGTGGCAGGTTCTTGAAAAATGCAACTTTGCCCTCGTTTCAGATCCTGGATTAAACTTCTGTATACCTCTCCCGTTGCCAGGGTCTGCACCGAAGACCTGTGCCCACCCCAATTTCCAATAGCCAGAGGCACAAGGCAGGGATGCCCCTTTTCGCCGCTAGTTGTTGCTCTAGCCATTGAACCTCTGGCCGACAAGATACGCCAACAACATGCACACAGAGGCATAAAATTGTCAGGTCCCCCCCGAGATAATCTCCCTTTACGCTGACAACACCGTCCTCTTCATCCGCTCTCCTGAACGCAACCTGGCCCCAATACCAGAGGATGTCGTATGTTTCGGTGAGCTGTCGGGGCTCCAAGTAAACTGTTCTAAATCTATGTTGTTTCCATTAACCGAAGCCACCACCCCACCTCCCCCCGAACCCTCTGGGATTTGCATGGGCACAATCCGAGATTACCTATCTCGGAGTAGTGGCCACACGTCAGCGGAGCACATTGGGCCTCATCACGACTTCGGCGGTAACCCTTAAATCCGGCGGTAGCGCTATTACCGCCGAATTTAAGGGTCCGCCGAATCAGGGCTTCGGCGGATTTCACCCCAGCTCTGAGCTGGGGGGAAATCCGCAGAAAATTCACGCTATTAATGCCGGCGGGAAATCCGCCGGCGGTATTAGCGCGAAGATTCCCCATTGAGCCCAATGGGGAATGGGGCATTCCCGAATGGGCTCAGTGGGGAATGGGGACTTACATTACCACCGAACTCGTGATCCAACGCTATTAGCGCTGGGGAGTTCGGCGGTAGGGCTAATACCGCCCGCTCTAATAGCATTACCGTTACCGCCCAAGTCGTGATGAGACCCATTGTACGAAGCCAACTTTGGGAAGTACCTTACTACCCTGACCCAAAAGTGCACAGGCTGGGCTAGATCACTGATCTCTCTGGTGGGTAGGATTGCCAATCTCAAGATGGTGGTGCTGCCCCAACTCCTTGTCATGTGCCGCAGTTGTTGGGGTGTATGGCCGCGGTGGAGACTGGGATGCCATTAGCTGCCCTTCACATCCCACCGCGCACCTCTAGCAGCAGTCTAGTTGTTTCCGCGGCATCCGCCGCGGTACGCTTTTTTTCCTGTCCCACCCGGAAGTCTGCGCGTTGCAACCCTTTCGCGTCAGGCTCCGGGTGAGACGCTCTCAGTTTTCTCCGTCCCGTGTTTTCTTCGTTCTGCCTCCGCCTGTCTTCCTTTGCTGTTCTCCTTTTTTTTCCCTCTCATAGGTTGTTTTTGCTGTTATTTCTACGGGTCACCCCGTGTTTACCCGCCTTCAGAACCATACTCCGTTACTTTTCCCTGTTATTATATTTTCTCTCTTTGTTGTCACGGCTGCTCGTCTCTTCTGCTCCTCCTATTATTCTTTGGCAACTACCCAACGTACTGGACCTTCATACATTCTACTGTGGAGAGGGTTTTTTTTATGCCATCTGGCTTTTTCCCCCAATTGGCTTGCTCCGGCAGAGAGGCCCCCACTAGACCTCTTTGTACAAGGTCAGGGTGGCTTCCTTCCGGGGTAGGCCCTATCCTCCGACAAAAAAAAACGCCTTGGTGGAAGAAGAGACTTGAACAACCCAAGGTAACCAACACCACAGGTGAGGAGGAGGTTGGAGGGTTGGAGTTAGAGGAGGAAGAGGGTAATTCGGAGGTTGGCTCTGACATTCCTATACAAATTGCTGAACGTCCCCCTATGGCCAGGTCATGAATTTTTTACAATATTGACTCGAATCATAAATGCCTTACTGTGGCACACTGGCGCGGTACGTCTGAAATTGGAAAAACTAACTATTCGAGGGGTGGCCTCAGCACCCCTAATTTTGAGAGGTACTGCATAGCTGCTCAATCTCACTTTACATCGCACTGGTTCATACCCACTGATCCTCCCCCCCATGTTAAACTTTAACGCCTCGCCATGGATGGTCGAGATGTCAGCTCTTTGGTTCTCTCCACCCATCACATCTAAGTTGAATTCCTAGACCCTGCCAAACTGTGGAGGCAGGCTAGCACCCTGTGCCCCTTTCATGGTGACCTCCCCCTTTGGAATTTCTTTCCGGAATCTCACTGCATAAGAGGTGCAACGTCACGTCGTTGGTCAGATGCAGGTCTTAACACTGTCTGTGATGTTTTCGAACAGGGCATTTTTCTTGAATGGCCTGACCTACCGGAACCCCTGCGAGACATGCCCTCCCACTGGCTGCACTATGCAGGCCTGCGCCGCTCTCTTAAGAATAGGCTACCAGATTTACCTGCAATCCCTTCTGATGACTCGCTATTATCTGAAATTCTGAATACCACGACCTTCAAGGGAAAAGTCTCTAGATTATATACCACCCTCCAGAGTAGGGTAGCCTCACCATTCACCATGCTCAGGGACTCCTGGGGTAGGGATCTAGGTACTGAAATCACAGACCAACGCTGGGACTGCACGTGTGTCCAGACCCATGAAATCTCATTCAATTCACGATTTAAACTTATCCAATTTAAGGTACTCTAGAAGGAGGACTTCAGGGTCTGCAGCCAAATACCCAGTCAGTGGATTCTTTGTTGTGGTGACTGAAAACAAGACCTCGGAATGCACTTTGCAGCAGGGATCGATGAAGGTTCTAGGCAAGGTTTCCCTCACAGCTGAATGCGGTTCTGCGAATTTGGTGCCTTTTCAAGGAGAACAGAAGAAGACAGAAAATCGTGGTTGAATTCTCATCATTACACTTGGCTGAGGGGACTTTTTGGACACGATTCGTGTCTCTGGAGCTCCACCAGGATGCCCACGAAGTGTCAGCGAGATTCGGAATTTGGACTGGTCACCTCAAAATGGCTCGAGGCCCCAGGGTATTGGGGTATTGCAACAACGTAAGGTTGCAGCAATGCGTGGGATGGCTCAAAATACAGGTCTTCTTGAGTTTAGTGGGTCTCACCAGGCTCGGGGTCGTAGTTTACGGAGTCCCAGGTCGATTGGAAGGAAGGGCTACAGCAGGCTACGGTTACACAGCAGGCTCTCCGGTTGCTGGAAATAGTTTCAGCTGCATTTCCTTCATCTTCCTCTTCGGTTTCAGTTCCAGTGGTCGACTTTTCTTCAGCTTCCAGGTTTGCAGTATTTATCAGGAACTACAGCACAACCTCTGCATTCTCTCCCCGCATTTTACAAGAAGGGGCGGTCTGGTTGTCCAATCAGGACATCCAGCCCCCACTGGGATTTGTCCCCATTCAAGCAAGGCATAAGACAAAGGGCTGTGGAGTTTTGGACTCCTCCCACGCTTCCTGCCCTCACAGACAGACTGGAGCCTGGGCGGGGAGTCCAGGGGACTCCCGCCGAAGATAAACATCACACAAAGGAATTTCCCAGCCTGGATGTCAGGGGAAGGAACAAGAAACTAAAAGAAACACTAAAATGGCAAAAAAAGACGACAGGGGGCATTTTGGTAAAATGAGTATCCTTAGGTGCCTGTACTGCAGCTATGAACAGAGCCCGGGATAAAGGTGCAACAAATTAATACATGGTATCACTGCCACCAGCCATTGAAGGTAAGCTTGTCCCTGTAACAGAATTGTTACAGTTTTCATGTGAAAGGGGATACATTGTATCTCCTCAGCACTCCACTTAAGGTGTGGTGTGCTGGCTTCACAGAATAAAATGTAAAAAGGTATCCAAAGATCCCTTCAACCCTTGGGAACTATAGTTCACCCAAGGTTAGCAAAAGAAAGTTAAAGGGTGAGCCCCTAGGGCAACCCAGCAACAACAGGCACTTATTGCCATTAAGTTGTTAAAGAGGATAACTTTAAAAAGACACTATGGAGAGTCAAATAAATGACACCCATAAAAAGAGTTAAGGATTATGTGAATGTGGAAAAAGGTTCCCACTCACTGAGGTATTAAGGACAAAATATCCCACTAGTAAAGCAAAAAGTTCTGGGGTTGACCCAGGTCAGGAAGATTTACCAGTTCTGTGAAAATCTTACCTAACGGCCTCGACGACTGGCTCATCCGGGTCAAGTCGAGGGACATTGCAGTCGATCACATGGAGAGGACCATCCTGCTGCTGACAGATCTGGGCTTCTCGGTGAACTATGCAAAGACCTGCTTGTCTCCATCGCAGGACGCGCTATTCCTCGGGCCAGGCTCGACATGGTATCCTTCCTAGCGGCTCCATCAGAGGAGAGGATAGCAGCCATTTTGGGCAAGGTGCAATGGCTGTTAGCACTAAAGATTGCTACAGTGACGACCATCAAGTCGCTGCTCGGCATGATGTCGTCATGTATCTACCTGATCTGGCTCTTCAGGTTCCGGATGTGACCACTCTAGGAATTCCTGGACTCCCATTGGATCCAGGTGTCTGGAACCTTCAAGGACAGGATTGTGCTCGACGAGGAGTTCGGTCGAGCGATAAGGTGGTGGGGCGTGCACTCAAACATCGCCGGGGCATGGACTTCCAGAGCCTGCCGTACCAGGTGGCGGTCATGACGGATGCTTCCCTGGATGGCTGGGGAGCCCACACCGGACATCTCCACGCTAGAGGCCTGTAGCTGTCGGAGAAGACACTACACATCAATGTCTTGGAACTACGGGCAGTGTTTTGGGCCCTCAAGGGCAAAGTGGTGAGGGTATTCATGGTCAATACCACTGCAAGGTTTTACATCCGGAAGTAGGGGGGCACCAGATCCCCGGCACTCTCCAGAGAGGTGCATGAATTTTAGAACTGGGCCATCGCCCATGTGATGTTTCGCATTCCTTTTCACCTGGCAGGAGTCAAAAACACTGTCGCCGACTGGTTCAGCAGGGACCTGTGCTCCTGTCACGATTGGGAGCTTCGGCAGGATCAAGTGAACAACCTCTTCCTCAGGTGGGGCAGTCTCCAGATCGTTCTGTTTGCAACGGCGCTGAATACCAAGTGCCGAGGTTCGCCAGCAGGTTCCCCTAGTCGGGGAGCATGGGAGACGTGTTCTCCTTCTTTTTGGAAGGCCTGTTCTGTACGCGTTCCCTCTGTTGCCGCTGCTGCTACGAGTCATCAGTCAACTCAAACTGTGCCAGTTCAGGATGATCCGCGTCTCACCAGTGTGGCCGAGGCAAATCTGGTACCCGAAGCTTCTCAGCATGTAGGTGTCCCCTCCAGTCAAGCTAACAGTGGTTGCGGATCTTCTCGCCAGGGAAGGAGGTGCAATCCTGCACCAAAACCCAGGATCGCTGAACCGGATGGCCTGGCTCCTCCAGCATTAGTTTGGTGGTTACGAGCTGCCTGCAGACTGCAGGGAGGTCCTCGCCAAGGCCAGGGCATCGATTGAAGTGTTACGGACACAAATGGAAGTGTTTGGCAACTGCCGGTCGCAGAAGATTAACCTTCTAAGGGGCACGGCCACCCAAGTCCTTGCGTACTTGTTGTCATTGGCTAAGTCGGGGCTGGCTCACGCCTCCATTAAAGTACATCTGGCGGCTATCTCCCGCTACATCAGATCTCCTGGACGGTCTTCTCTTTGGTGACAGTCTAGCCAAGGAGTTCATCAAGGGACTGTTCCGATCGTTCCCTCCCTTGAAGGCACTTGCCCTGGCATGGGAAATCAACGTGGTGCTGACTAGGCTCATGGAGGCCCCTTTCGAGCCTATGCATCAAGCTCTACTAAAGTTCCTGTCTTGGAAGACCGCTTTCCTCGTGGCCATCACCTCTGCCAGGAGAGTAGGTGAGATCCAGGCCCTGTCCTGCAAGCAGCCTTATTTGACTTTCAATGAGACGATGGTGGTGCTGTGGACGTACCCCTCCTTCATGCCCATGGTTCTGTCGGAATTTCATCTCAACAAACCCTTGGTGTTGCCTGTGTTTTTTCCAACACCTTTGTCAATGGCTGAAAGGACTTTGCACTTGCTGGATGTGGCTCGAGCGCTGGAGCTTTGTAGGCCGGGCCGCACAAAGAGTTTCTGGAATACATCTCAGCATTTTGTGAACTTTGGTCCTGTGAACCATGGGAAGGCGTTGTCCAAGGCTTCCATCTGCAGGTGGCTCTACGGCTACTTCACTCATTGTCACCGGTTGGCAAACCGGCCACTGCCTGGCCGTCCGTGAGCCCATTCTACCAGAGTGACCGCTGTGATGACGGCATTCCTGACTGATGTGCACCTGCTAGACATCTGCTTATAGTAATTGCTTCTGTTGAGCCTTGCCACCTCACGTAGTTGTGTATGATGCATTGCTATGTATTCATTATTTCTGAGCATGTGAATCCATGCCAGACCCTATGATGGAGAAGGAACAAGTTACTTACCTTTAACTGTTGTTCTCCATCATGGCGCTGGCATGGATTCACATGTGAACCCTCCCTGGTCCCTTCTGTGGCTCTTCTCGGTCATACTGCCTGTTAGGGAGAATTCTCAAAAATGTGCTAATTCCCTTCACCTCAGAGACCCCCAGCAACTTTGCTGGGTTTTGAGGACTTGATTTTTTTACCTGGAGATAGTGTGAGCTTTTTCCCTTTCTCATGTATTTTGATATGTGGTTTACTCTTGTGTTTTCTTTGGTTATGGAGTTTTAGACTACTCCTTAGGCATCATCTTTTCATTTTTGTCACACAGGACCCTCAGTGCACTGGCACAGGGAAGCCTTTCAGTTACTTTGTATCCCATGTGTCTAGACACTCATGTAGCAGTCAAATGCTGCCCTTGCCTCTCAGAATGACTGGTGGCTGTGGTTTCATAACGAACTACCATGATTTTTCCAGACCGCATGTGCCGGTAGCGCTAAATCAAGGGAGCCATGTTTTTCAAGATGGCGTCTGAGCCCCCTCTGTAAAAGCAGGTCCCGGTCTTCTTTTATTGCCATTTCATTTTGGAAAGGTGCTTCTAGAGTTTGTATCTGTGCGCCAAACCAGGTTTAGTTCCTTTGTTCCTTCGCTTTTGGCAGTCTTCAGGAGTGAAGACCGCCTCTGGCGCCCGAGTGTCTGGGGTGGGCAGAAAGTGAGGGAGGTGCCAGAAACTCCCTGTGCTTAGTCTCCTAGGAGACCCAAATGCACTATGTCGTGATTGGCTGGCTGACTGTCTGGCAATGACAGCCACCCTGCTGGGTGAGTGACAGCTAGGCTGGAATGAATGGGAGAGAACTGAATAAAAGGCGAGTCTCTTGGCTTGGAAGGCAGAGTCGACCACTGGAATGAAAGAACCGAAGACAAGCTTGAAGAGGATGGCTGCTGCAACTCCTAGACCATTGGTTTGCCCGGTGAAGCCCTGATGCAGGTCCGAATCGCCAAGTTCACCTCGACAGAGAAGCCCCTACAAGGACGACTTCTCTCTTTGAGTTGGTGGGACCAATCAACTCGCCCATAAGCCACCTGGACACCTTATCTCAGAGCTGGTTGTATTTTCCGCAGAGTACTGCAGGAAACCGAATAACCAGGGAGAGGGACACCAGTTTGTGTGCTTGACTTACAGCTACCGGAATCGAAGATTTGTCAGTTGCAAGCTTTTTGACCAATCCCAGTGCAGTCCAGGAGTCCCCCGATGTCCTCCCTCTTGTCCCCATGACTGAGGCCCAGGAACAGTGAGATCAGCAGGAACTGCCAGGAACAGAAGTCATCAGCTGCCTCTTTTTCTTCATTTGTAAGGTACTGAAAAAGCAGACTGCGGGCACTTTCCCAACTCACAGGCCTAATCAGCTTGTGACCCAACATATGTTTCTTCTTTCTACAGGCTATTCCTGGGAGCTTTTGCTGAGACCTTTCTGTTTAACTGCCGGGCTGCTTTCTCCTGCCCGGGACTTTGGCCCATTGACTTTGGCCTGGCCTATTGCGTTGAGTTGCCTCTTCTGGTGAACTCTAGATATTTGCACGGACTAGGCAATATTGTGACCTTTCATTTTCTGGTGATCTTTGCCATTTGCTCCTCTTGAAAAGTATTTATGAATTGGTATTGAAGTGTATTTGTGTGTATGAGGTGATTGCCTCCTTCTATTGAATGTTTTGTGATTGGTTAATAGATTAATGAGTATTTTTGACCAATAGACCTTGAGTGTACGAGTTTCGCTGGTATCCTAGGAAACCCAAGTCGCACTTTGCCATGATTGGCTGAGGTGGTTGTCCCGGCTGGACAATCCCCCTGCTGCGTGATTGACAGCTAGGCTGTGTGAATGGGGGTTTTGCGCATAAAAGGCAGGTCTCTTGGGCTAGAAGTCAGAGTAGCCTCTGGAACTACAAGGAACCGAAGAGAAGCGGAGAGAACGACGGCTGCTGCAACTACCCTGTCACGGTGAAGCCCTGCTGCAGTCCTGAGCTATTTTCCCTTCAGCGACTAAGAGTAGATCCAGTCGGGAGTCTTCTTCCCTTGAGCCTGGTGGGGATAACCAGCTCATTTTCTTCAGCCAGAGATCTCCGCCGTGGTCGAAATCGCTGCCCACTGCTGTAGTGGTCCGGATAGCCACCTGCTGTGCCTCTCCTGTTTTTAAGGAGCACACCTTTTTCGTTGTCGCTGCTGCCGGCTTCATCCCTGTGTTGTGCAGACCCCCTTCAGACGTCCTCCTTCACAATGAAGCTCCAGGAATTGTGGGTCTGCGGGAAACCAACAGGAACAACTGCCAGGGCACCAGCTGCATCGTTGAAATAAGGTACTGTACTCTACTCGACGAAACTGGGTGAATCCCTTTTATTCATCCTCAAGGCTCGTCCTCGTCTTCCCTCCTTCTTATAACTTTTGCTTCCGAACATTGACAATATCCAAGTACTTTTGGGCTATGCTGAATCGTGAACTGTCTAACGGTGTGATCTTCGGCACAGGTCTCCGGTGTCACGTAAACCTGGCTCTGACCCTTTTACTTTTGAACTCCTGTTTCTGAGTGATTCTCGATACTGTCTGCCTAACCTATATATTGCCTGTGAATTTTGCCTCCAACTCCCTCTGGGTATCTCAGGTGCCAAGTGTGCTTTTGCCCCGGTAGCATTTCATGTCACGGATACGCGTTTATTGAGTAGACCGAACTGTCAAAAAGTGATTGCAACCGTATCCGCGGTATTGTGTTTTGTTCATTAACACTGGTTCATTCAAACTCAGGGTACTTACCTTGAGGCATACTGTACAAAGTGAATTGGTTAGTTGTAGCATATTTAAACTGTGGTTTTGTTTAAAGTTTAATAGAGGTGTTGGTTTTATAACTGATGGTTTAAAAAAAAAAGTTCTTATATTTTTTACCTGAAACCTTGAGTCAGTGTTTGCTTGAGTCACAGTAATTGTGGTCCCTTTGTGTAATCTCTGCTACTGTTCATATACTCTTGAGATAAGCCTGGCTGCTCTGCTACTGCTACCACTATAACTTAGTAGTACGGGCTTGTACCAAAGGTAAACTTGTATTGCCACCTGTAGTCTTAATTGTGTGTAGTGGTCCCTAAAAGCACTGCAAAGAAGGATTCTGCCTAACAATAGTAACACACAAATATACTTCAATACTGTACACTCAAAGTTTCTGAATCAAACAAGACCCTTTTGGGATGGCCCACAGACACAGCCTACACCCACAGGTGACTGTAGTAACAAGGGTGTTGGGGACATTAATATCTTACTGTTGGCATTCTGAATACTTTTCAAGAGGAGTGGGGGGCGGGGGTTGTTGGAACATGGAGGACTGCAGTTGTTCTAAGACAGTGTAGGTACTTTGGGTTCGCCAGAAGAGTCAATTCGGTTCGGTGGGCTTGGCCAGAGTCTTGGATGGAATGGAGCGGTACTGGTAAGAGGGCGGGGAAGTCTCTGCACAGGTTCTTGGAGGTGGTTTGTGGAAAGAAGAGTCAAATCACAACTCTCAGCATCAGGTAAGTCTCCACACTCCCCCAGGGCACCCAGCCTTGGGCTGATATTTAAAAAGAAAATCCAGAAACAAACACTCTACCTAGCGCTTGCTACCCCAGCAGACCCGGCCCAGCTTCCTTGATTTCCCTGTTCCCTCCACCCACATCCCGGCCACCAACGGCCTGATTGGCCAATGCATCCTGCAACGGGGAACTAGTCCCCCTGAACAAGGCCTCGGCGACCACTCCTCTCAGCCTCAGGTAAGCCTCCACGCTCCCCCAGCTCCCCCCCCTCAGCCTTGGCTGATATTTCTAAAGTTCAGGAACAAAAGCTCTACTGAGCGCTTGTACCCCCAACAGACCCGGCCCAGCTTCCCGATTTCCCCGCTCCCTCCACCCCGTGACCTGATTGGCAAATTCATCCTGCAACAGGGAACTAGTCCCCCTGCACAAGGCCTTGGCTCCCACTCCTCTCATGCTCAGGTAAGCCCCCACGCTCTCCCCCAACCCCACCAGCCTCCCAAGTCCTCCCACCCTTTGTGGTTGGCTCTCCCCAAGCACATCACTGACCACTCCAGGGCAGCCCTCTGCCCGTTGCAGCCCCGCGGCTAAGGACCCGAGACAAAAGACGGCTTCAACTGAGGTGGGCCCAGATCGTGTCAGCAGGTGTCCACAGGGGAAGCCAGTGAAGCCAGCGACCAGCCGTCAACCAGCAGCAACCAAAATGTTAGTGTGGCACGGGTGGGGAGTAGAGCAATTACTTTACTCTATAAAGCCCTACCACTATCATTGACCTACATCTAAACTGTAAATGCTTGCATGTGCCACACTGACAGACCTTTAAATGTTGGCTTTTGCCACACCTGGTTGCAGTCAACATTAGTCTCATTTGGATAGAATTGTGAATGGTAGCATGTGCCTCTCTTGGATAGAATGATGAATGGTAACATCACCTAGAACTGGGAAAACTAACCTGTGTCACATCTAGATAGGTTTGCGATTGTCAGCAATGCTGAACTTAGTTAGATTTGTAAACAGTAGCCAGCACCAGACAAGATTGTGACTGTTAACAATGCCACACTTCCGCTCTTAATTAGAACTGTGAACATTAGCATGTGCCGCACTTCAACGGGACTATTAACTTCGGCCTTCATCACCTCTAGATAGATTTGTGATCGGTAGCATGTGCAACACTTAGAGATGAAATCACGAACATTAGCCTAAGTCACATCTAAATAGAATTGAATTGTCAGCATGTCTGTGAATCTTAGCAATGCCACACTTGGTTAGAATTGTGAACATTAGCCTGCGTCACCTATTGATAGGATTATGAATGTTAGTAATGCCAACTTAGCTAGATCAGTAAACAGTAGCCTGCATCACTTATTGATAGGATTATGAATGTTAGCAATGCCAATTTAGCTAAATTTGTAAACAGTAGCCTCTGTCGCATCTGAATAGGATTGTGAATTTCAGCAATGCTGCACTTAGTTAGAATTGTGAACATTAGCCTGCATCACTTATTCATGATAAAACAATTGCTTTACTAGTGTTGCTTAGCCTTGTATACTTTATCCTCACCACTGTACACCAGTGTTAGGCAGAATCACATGCAGTACCCTTTGGGAACACAACATGCAATTAAGACTACAAGTGTCAGTACAATTTCACCTTTGGTACAAGCCACTGCTACCCCATAACTATGTGGCTTGTACCAACGGTGAAATTGTACTGACACTTGTAGTCTTAATTGCATGTAGTGTTCCCAAAGGGTACTGCATGTGATTCTGCCTAACACCAATTTAGCTAGATCTGTAAACAGAAGCCTGCGTCGCATCTGGTTAGGACTGTAAATGTTAGCAATGCCGCACTTAGTTAGAATTGTGAACAGCAGCCGGCAT
Source organism: Ambystoma mexicanum (assembly GCF_040938575.1). Classification (NCBI taxonomy): domain Eukaryota; kingdom Metazoa; phylum Chordata; class Amphibia; order Caudata; family Ambystomatidae; genus Ambystoma; species Ambystoma mexicanum. The sequence continues at coordinate 914,621,637 of NC_090926.1, read as the reverse complement.
CGCATCTAGATAGAATTGTGAATCTTAGCAATGCTGCACTTGGTTAGAATTGTGAACATTAGCCTGCGCCAGACAGGATTGTGAATGTTAGCAATTCCACACTTGGTTGGAATTGTGAACATTAGCCTCTGTCACTTATTGATAGGATTGTAAATGTTAGCAATGCCGCACCTAGAATATGCCCATCACTTGGGTGCAGCTGTGAACATTAGCCTGAATCGCATCTGGATGGAAATGCAAATGTAAATGTAAACATTCCCCACACGGGCATCACTGTGTACCCTGCTTTCCTATTCCCCATGCTGTTGCTATATATCTGTATCCCCTCCTGTTGCTGTAAGCCCCTGTCTCTATGTGTCTGTGTCGCTCTGTTCCCTGCCATCCTGCTAAATGCCTGGTCTCGGGCGCTTTAAAGATAACCATTATATCACATCACTACACCCACTCTCTCCTATACACCATGAATCAACTAGAACACATCTATACCCCTGATTAATTTGGCCTAGCTATTCATCACCCTAATAAAATGCAGCTAGCCGAGCACATTCCGGCCCTGTTGCTCACATATGCGTCCTTCAGGCCTAACTCAGCCAGAGCCCAGTCTGGGTGTCCGCCCACCAGACTGCACACATCCAACTGATATCTTCAGCACCACAGCTAACGCTAGCAAGCAGCTACCATCCGGCAATTACGTCAGCTGCACACATATCTGGTGCACCCACGCACCCTATGACTCTCTCTCTATTGACCAGAACTACGGTTCCCGAGAGCGTTCAACCTACCAGCACTTTGAGGTCATACCAATGATATATAGAGTGCTACATAAATGCCAAGTAACATAACATAACATAACACCCCGATCAAACTACACCGCATGTTGAAAGACCATCCACTCAAACGCCCTAAAAGCGGATCAGATGATGCAAACTACATACACATGCTATGGCCCTGCCCGCGCCTCTACCTGTTCTGGGAGAGGGTATGCACTACTGTATCCGAAGTATTGGATTGCCCAATTACCTCTTCCCCGCTGCTTTGGATTCGCCCGGGGGCCCCCACACACTCAGTGGCTCTGGGTTGTCACCTGGACCTCCGTTACTGAGGAGCGCTGGGCACTCCTACAACCACCAGTGGCTAGGCCCAGGAATATCTGGACCCCATTCCACTCTTATATATCCTCTTTGACTGCAGACACCAATGACAATGCCAGCGACCGGACCTCTCAGTACTCAGTCCTGTTTAACCTGTATGCTTTGATTATCACTGTGTTGCTTATATCACTGACCATGGTACCCCCAATCACTGCTTTGCTGTTTTGTATAATGTTTATCTAGCATATGCACGCAGAATGTATACCTACTGACCACCTGTATACTGCCCACTTCTCTGTTGCAATGTACAGCTCAATAAATAAAGTAACAAAAAAAATAAATGCGGGGTTTGGTTGCAACCTCTTCTTTAAGATGACCAATGAACTCTAGTTTACGTTCCCAGGCGGGGCATAATGCCTCTTGCCTGGAAGCGAAGCAGAGCCTGGGCGGAAGAGTACAATCGCCGGAAAGGAACCAGCAGCATGGAGAATGTGCAGAGCAGGACCCTGCTGCTGCCGGGCACAGCTGAAATTGCCTGGAGGCAGGACCATGATGCATATGTGGTGGGCAGAGAGCCTGCAATCAAAGCAACAGACCAACAGGGCCGAACTGTAGCACCAGAGCAAAGAAGGAGGAAGCTAGTGAAGATAAAAGGACAGTTCACACACAGAAGGAGCAACCAGTCTTCCCTGATGACGGGCCCTGTGAGCACACAGGTACACGTGCCATAGCGAGTAGAGGGAGGAGGGCGGCTAAGGTCCGCAAGACGACAAGAGAGATCTTAAATGCTTAACATGTGGAATACATTCAAAGGGGAGCAGTGGGTCTATTAGTCCACTGAAAGAAAATCCCAAAAAGGGGGTGAAGGAATCTAAGGCCCAGGACGGGGCTCCTAGAAATCCAAGAGTAAACAAACCGCCCTGAAATGCTAAACCGAGAACATCTATCCCAAGAGGGGTGACTGAAAACCTTAAAGAAGTAGATACAACCCTGGGGGCTATGTCAAGATAAGACCCAGAAGGTGCCTACTAGAAACCTAAGAGTAAGCACACTGCCCCTGAAGAGCTAAACTCAAAGCATACACCCTGGCAGGGGTGACGGAAAACAAGAAAGAAGTAGTAACAACCACAAGGGTTGAACACTTTCCTCAAGATAAGACCCAGGAGGGGCCTACTAGAAACCAAAGAGTAAGCAAACCAGCCGAAAAGGTTACACTCAGACCCGAATGAAGTCAAAACAACCACAGTGTTATATGTGTAAGAAACATTTCTCAAGATAAGGCCCAGCAGAGAGCTACTAGAAAGCAAAGACTAAGCAAACCTCCCCGTGGAGCTGAACCCAAAATCTATTTCCCAGTAGGGGGGACCAAAACCTAAAAGAAGCAGAAATTAGGGTTGGAACTGAACATTCCCCAAGAAGGAAACTTTAACCCAAGATATCTGAGGCAAGTCCGGCTTGCACCCTGCAGTGACACGCTGTGTGTGGAGAACTGTAAGCATTTTTATTAAACAAACTCACTCGAACCCCGAAGGACCACCGACAAGTATAGCCTATCTGATATCTAATCCTCGTGTGAGGATGGACAAAGAACAAGGGGAGGAAAGTTGAAAGAGTTACAAGATCAAGTTGGTCAGTTGAAAGCCGAAATATCAGATTTGAGATACTTGTTGTAGAAGATCCCAGGAGTGTATCAGTTGTGCTTTTGTTACATAAAATGAACTGGTAATTTGTTGGAACTGTACAAGAAAGTTGAAGCCTAGTGGGCTAAGAGGAACATTCTTCTCTTTTGGATTGTGTGGGAAACTTCAGGAACACACTATTGTTGTTTGAACTGTATCCAAAGCTAAGAACCTGAGAGGTCAAGAGAGAGAGAATGTTTCAAGAGACATTTTTGTGTAGGGGGTTACCCCTGACCTCCAGGTCAGCGACGTGACACATGCACACCCACTTTTAGAGCCCACTATAATCGCAGATGGCTGTGTCTCCACTTTATTGCATGCGCTGCCCTAACTATTGATGCAATATTACTCTGCATATATTTTGTATACATGGCATGAGTTGTCTCTCATTTCTTGGATTCACAGCTCACCCAGGCCTGCTTATTCGAACTGAGCCCTCTGTTCGTATCTTGTGCCCAGCAGGGCCCTTCATCACATTGTACGACGAATTTTGCCACGGTACACAGTGTCTCTGGCCCCACAGGTAGTTATTCCTTATTTGCCTTGGTCATCTATTGTTGGTTCGTCCCCTGTTTATTTGCTGTCATTTACTTATTATTATCTTTTCAGCTTATGGACCACCATAGCTCTCGGTAGGACCCATTGTTCCTAGAACAGACAACTTGTTCATCTCTCACACCAGTACTTGGTTGACTGTGTGAGGTTAGTGTCTGGTCATTATATTATTTATTTTTCCTCACACAAGATTTTTTATTTTTCTTGGGTGCTATGTTTGGTATGATTTATTTAGTGGACTCACTTGTTTCCCCTTGTCTTGCCTTTTCGCTGGCCTCCTTTCTACTGGTTTTCTGCATCCTCATTACAGTAGACACCCCTGTGGCTGGGCAGTCATTATTATTCTTTACCTCCGCATCTGGGATGCACATTGATTCCTTCTCTTCTCCCTTGCACCATAATACTTTTCTTCTTTTTCACTATTGGTCGCTAATAGGTGGCATATAGTGGGTACAGCTTTTATTTAATTTTTATTCTCTTGGTTGGTTGTTTTTGGGAGGAGGGACACTACTGCTTAGTTATGTAGTTCTGCTCTTCTCTTGCAGTCTACTGTTCCATACCTCCTGATGAAGACGTTGTGCATTAGACATACTACGTCGAAACCGGTTGAGTTTTTCCTCCAAGGGATGTGATCTACACTACATGGTTACCCCTAGATCTGCCCTTGTGATAGACTGTTTTGCATGTTCTTCTGCTCCTATAAAATCAAAATAACACATATTAAAACTATTAGTTGGGCTGAGATGATTGTGGTCACTCCCCACTATGGAGTAATGTTATCTTGTCTTTTTTAGCTATTGTTCTTTTTAACTATTGTTGTTTGGATGATTGTCACGATGAATGTTGTACGGATTGAATGTTGCACTACGAATGGTTTGGTTGATGGTTGAACTTTAGCCATGTTTTAGATGTACCCCCTTTTGCTGTGATATGAAATAATTTGTTCTTTAAAGTATTATATCATTAATTGATTATTTGCTAAATGTTTGTATCACGATTAAATAAAATTGATACAACCTTTAAGTAATTTAGTTTTGTTCTCTGGACATTTTTTCCGGATTCTTGTGACACTACAATACTCTGGTCCAGAGTATAGAGTCTCCCTGCTCCCTTCTGTTTTTGTAGGGGGTCACACACCAAACAGCAGAAGCCAGGAAAGGGGAAGAAGAACCACTTCTCTAGGCAAGATTTGTCTTTCTGTTATTTAATGGTATGGCCAGTTAGATAAGAATAGGTTTGGACAAAGGACTAGTTGTCTTTGTATAAAATCCTGATGAGCACTGTTTGTTACTTTGTAGAATAGGGAACCTCCACCATAAATATTGACCCTCATTATGAAGTTGCCGGTAGGCCGCCGGTCTGTTTCCGCCACCCGATATTCCGTAAATACTGGGATATTATAGGCGGTGGCGGAACAGTAAGTTCCCATTCCTGCAGAGTCCTATGGTACTCCGCAGGAATGGGAACACTGAAGCTCCGGCACGGTTAGTAACGGTGCCAGTGCTTCAGTGAATGATCTGCCCGTAGGAGCATGAACAACTGGCAGGTCACACCTGCCAGTAGTTCACAGCCCCTGCCTGCAGACTCTGAGTGACCCAATCCGGAAAAGGTGCCGGTAACTTCTTTTACAGGCACTTGTAATGAGGCAAAAACATAGAGGTGATGGCTGCAAGGTTTAGAATGAATCTTAACCTCTGGCATTGCGCTGGGCAGCCCTCCAGACCATAATTATTCACCTGCCAAGCCATTACAGAAGGAGAAAGATCATATGCAAATCAGGCTTGGCCCCACTCCAAAAGGGGCAGTCCAGCTCAAACTGCTAGCTCACATGCCTTTTGCACGGAGACCACAAACATCCACAAACATGTTTCAGCCTTGTTGGGCTTCATCAGTGAAGAGCAGCATGGGCCTCAAGGCCCAGCAGGCACGGGACCCACATCTGGGCATACCCGTTGCGCTCGGGGTGACAAAGCAAAAACGAAGAGGTGATGGATGGAAGGTTTAGAATTAATCTAAATTGACAGTTCTTAGAGAGGCACAGCTCCACCTCACTGACGAGGCCCAACTAGGCCAAAACACATGTCTTGGGTTGCTGTTGCTACTCTTGTACAGCGGAGAATTGCCTGGCATTTCGGTGCTGGACTGCCCTTGGGAAGGACAAAGACAGAAATGTATTGGAAATGTCTCTTCTATGAAAGGCTAGTGAGCTAAAAACTCTGGTTGAGACTCTAACCTGGGATATAGGCAAGTAGAGAGACACTCCAAGACCCCCTTGTTTGTGTACTTGTAATGAGGGACATAGGGCCAGCAGGGGGTGTTCTTTAAGTTGAGTAAAATCAAACCTTGAATCACAATTGTTGAGTTGTTTACCTCCTACCTCTGACCTACCACAGTGCCTATACAATAACACAAAGATGAAAACAAGTGGTTAGCCAGTTTATTTGAATGCAAAGAAAAAAGAAGTGGGGCCTACAAGCAACAAAACAAGACTAACTGAATTGAATTTGTTTTATCAGAAACAGGTGACTTACAAAGGTAACTTTAACCTAAGGAGGCAAGTGCTTAAAACTAAACAGGAGTACTATATAAATATACAAAATGACATTATGCATCAATGGATTAAGTGGTGGGGTCAGGCAGGGAAGATGGGGTAAGAGGACAGACGCTCCCTCTTTAGCAAGTAAGTGAAGTTTAAGCAGAGCATTGAAGCGATCCACAGCTGGGCTTGCTTTGCTTGTGGTAGGCATCATGCTCCAGTGGAGCAGGGCGAGTATGGAGAACGAGCGTAAAGAAGAGGAGGCATAGCGACATCATGGGATAGTGAGGTTGAGTGCAGAGGAGGGGCAGAACGAAAGAGATAGTGAGTAAACAGAGATATGATCAAATAGGTGCTGAGGAGCAAAGCCATTAATAGCCATAAAGTTAACTTAGAGCCATAATTCGAACTCAGGTGGGAATGGCAAACCCACCAAGATAACTAAATAACAATTGCTTGCTAAGAATCCAAGCAAGGAAGGCAACATTGGGAAATCGATGCAGGAAGCCTTATTTAGAGTGTGAGGCTGGAGAGCGTAACAAGAATCTGAGCCAAGACAACTCACTAAGCATCCAAGCTAGGTGGATTCACTGACACTCCAAACTAGTAGGGCTCCCTGAGAAGCCAGAGCCAATGGTGAGCTTCTGGTCATCTTGAGCTGGAGAGTAGCTCAGTACTCTGCACACAGCCCATGACTACACGGCACCATACCAATGAGCGCAGACTGGAAATGTACCCGGGACAGATGGGAAATAAATCAACTGTCATCTGGATGACGAGTTAAAGCCTGCAGGGCAGCTTCTCCCATCAACCACACAAAGGGTTCTGGACTCTTGAAAGAACTCCTAAACTGTGAGTGACTTTGTGGGAACTGCACCATAACTGTGAATGACTGTGTGAAGCATTTAGGGCTATACAATCCTGATTATAAACGGTTATAGTCTAGGGAATTTTCACTCAGGATCGCCATCCTAACAGAGTAGGGATGAAACATTTGAAGAGGGAGAATCAGAACATGCCCCTCGTCCCGGAAGACTGTTCCACAGGAAGAAGAATTTGCGACAGTATGGCTGGCGTTCATACGAACCTGCACCCATTCCCACTGCTTCCATGATGGATTATTATCAGCAGAACCTACAATCCATCAGTAGTGCAAATCTTACCCAGAGTGAACGAGGAGATGCAAGACGGAACTGGAGATGGCTACATGGACAGGCTCGATTAAGCTCCAAGAAACCAAGCCACTGTCGGTAGAGACACCATGATGACTTAGCTATGTCAGAGATGAAGCATACGTGGTATCCGCACACCCTGGACACTCATACATACTCAACTACACGAAGATCACAGGTATACAGCTCTATAGTTAGATACTGTCTGCACGTTTATTATTTTGCCATTAGGCCTGCTACAGCACCACGGAAACGCAAGAAGAAAGAAGAGTTTGTGTCAAGCTTGCAGGCGTTCATATGCAAATAACCCCCATTGTGTGGCAGGCGCACTCAAGGGACCTGACAGACATGATGCACTAACCTATAGACTGTTAGAAGACGTGTATAGTAGAAGCCAGACCATGGCTTAAGACATCTAGCAGGCCGGGATCGGATTAGAATGGGATGCCAAGCCTTACAGAATTATGCACAAGCAGAACTACTGTGGCAGCAGCGAAGCCACCACCAAGGTTGCAATGTTGCAAATGACATTCCTCACTCTGGACCTAAGTAACACCAGCTACAGGAAAGGTGAGCTCTCTGACAAAATACAGAACAATTTGGAGGCCCCGTGCTGACAGGCATGGTCTCTAAGCACGTGATCTGGCCGAGCTGAGGGTCAGCCAAGATTTGGGCCTGAGAAGAGCAACCTGTTCCGCCATTCAGACACTAGCTATAACAAAGTTGTTACAGTCACGTTACAGCACTGCGTTGGGAACCGGAGCGCGCTTATTACAGCTATGGGCTACACACCGTCATGATGCTGACACATAGTTGCACCTTGCTGATACATAATTACACACAGCACTATTCACAGGTGTTCCATGGCTGGGAACAGAATAAATCTCAGGCTCGGGGGCACCTGGCTCATCCAATCATAGCCAAGGACCCTCAGGATGGACAGTGGGGGTGATCGACCAATCATGGGGCTTACTCACTGTAACAACTGTGAAGTAAAAACTTTTTGGGAATGGCTAAATGTACCACCTGACACTGCACGGGCCAATGATATAGCACCACTATACGTTTCCATATGGGACCTACTAGTCAACAGCCTACTCCGAGCTAGAATAGGTTTTTGAGACGGTTCCCGAAGATGACGTTAATTGCGACGTCAGACAACCACAAAACTGGCCTGCGAGCCAGGGTCTGTTGAGAGATGTGTGGACGTTCCTCCATGTATGTGATCCCTGTGGTGCGTTTATTATGATAAACAGCAGTAATTCCTTGCCTCTTGTGTGGACCTGATGTTCTTGATTGGGCAGCAGGAAGGAGTTAAGCCTTCCACAGACTCGCACCTGCAGGCCCCCAGAGTGGCACGGCCGGACCATGGGGGCCTGCCCCTAACAGTTGGAGGTCCCATCGAGATCTGTTGTGGTGCCAGCCCAGCTAGAAGCTGCCTCCTTAGCCGTCGGACCCAAAAGGCTGCAGGACCCTTGCAGGAATTGCGAGACAACTGGACAGCGCAACCGGAGATAGGCCGCCAGGAGCCGCCTTGAGAAATCTATCCACGCCCGCAGTAGGCGAGGTGTCCACGCAGTTTAGAGGGGTGAGACGAGTGGTTAACAGGGAGACAACGGCCGAGCAGCGTCGACGAACACAGAAGAACATAAGTGTGGTCCACATAACAGGCAATGTGTTGTGTAGGTGGGTTTCATGTATGCGGGAGGAGGGAGTTGTAATTCGCGATTAATGTTGGTGCTGGAATTGTTTTGACACGTGCACGGTGGTAGGGACCTGAGCAGCGGTAGAAGTCCCTTTTCTGTGGTTGTTCGAGTATCGTGGCGAAGGGCTCTGATGATGAGCAAGGATTGTGGGTTCAGTAGGCTCGGACTGTGACATCTTGTATATATGTGATATTCCTATGTGTTGGACGCTTTAGTTCGGAACATAGATGACGGATCCCAGTAAGGGCTAGATGGAGCTATCCTAGATTGCTGAAGGTGTTTTGTCTGGTTAAGCCTCCCCGTAGAGAGGTATTTCAACCGTCAGGTTGCACGTCATTTGCAGCAAACACAAGAGATAAAAGAGAATACTTCATCATCTTCAGAGGTGGGAAGACGGCTGGGTAAATATTTTGGGTTTGAGGTGTATTGCGGGGAGTGGGGAAAACGGGCATTTATCGTGTGCACACAATTTCCTCTTCATTGGCTAAAATATTAGTTTGGTGACGTCACCCATAGGTTGATGCATAGGACATTGTGGTGGGAAGGCGAGGAGTTGGTATGGTGAAATTGGGATTGCAGGCCAGGTGAACAAACGGCAGTGCATGGAAGGATCCTGCGCACGGTTGCGGTGGTGTTCTGGACAGCGGCAGTGCTGGTGAAGGCAGGGTTGACTTCCGAGCCCACTGGGTAAGGTGTAGAGCCGCGGAGGCTCGTAGTGAAAAATATTGATAAACAGTGTACTGTAACCTTTTTTTCCAGTGACCGTGGATATCGAAAACCTCGACTATAGGTCAGGTAAAGAGTTGCTATGTATTCATATGGTGGGACGGGGACCATGTATAATGGAGCAGTAATCCCCATACAACATCTTTGCAAGACCCTGCCCCAATACAAGGATAAGATAGTGAAGTACAGTATACAATGATCCAAAGGCACAGAAGGGAAAATAGTGAGGCCGAGGCTGTCCAACGGCAGCTTCTCTAAAGACGTGCTGCAATCACTTTTGACCCATTTACAGAGTACGTACAAAGGGAAAAGGTTAGCTAAACGCATGGAAATATTTGGACTGTGGCGTATGTTCCAAGAGGATGGAGGGATCAGGCCCTTCCGCTCCCCCTCCCGCACCACCAAGTGTAATATCTGATGACGCGGAGGAGGAACAAGGCTTATACCCATTAAGAGAACTAAAAGCAGCAAAGGGTCCCTCAAATCCCACTTATAAACCACCCCCTTATGCCCAAACAGACCAATCAGGAGGAATAGAGCAGGCGGCCGACAACCCTGACCTCGACGAGGAGGGGGTGCGGCGGGCGAAAAAAACGTGTGCAGGTATTAGACCGGAAGAGTGGATAGCTGCACAGATACTACTAAAAGTAAAAGGGGCCACAATGGGGGAAGCAGAAGGTGCAACAAAGGTGATAGAGAATCGAGAGCTGGGCCACAGGTGCAGCGCAAAGGCAGGTAAGTCAGAGGAGGAGGGAAATGAGCAACCTCAAGAGGGTGGAGAAGCCAGACTAGGAAGAGAAGATAAAGCGCAAAGGCGAGAGTCGGCAAGTGAACTGGGGCTGCGGGAGCAAAATCGAAGGGAGTATTTAGGACTATTAGAAAAGGAACAAAAGGATACAGTAGAAAGAGAGGTGAAGAAAGAGAGCGGGGAAGATGGAGAGGAAGAGGTAAGAAATAGAGAAGATGTTAGAGGAAGAAAAAGAGGAGATGGCATTGTGGAGGAAGAAAATATTACTTCAGGAATCACGTAAGTATGAGGAGAAGTGACAAACAATTGAGGATGGAACGGTGGGTAAGGGAACAAGGTAGGAAAGAAGAGGAAGCAGGGGCGTTGGAAAAGTTAAGTGACCAAGTCATAATAGAACTAGGCAGGAAATGGCCAGAAGACAAACAAAAGGAAGAGGAAAGTACAGGTGAGTACAATGGAAGGCCAAGCGGACACCGCGCGGCACACCTTGGATTGCAGGAGGAGGAGGACATATGTAAATTAACAGACATCAATCTTTATGTACCCCACAACCCCAGCCCGGTAACACAGAAGTTGAACTTTTCAACTAGTTTCTGTATCAACATGGATGACGAATCTGATGACGGCGATGACCATATTGACGAAGAGAGGGAGGAACCTAACAAGCTCTACCTCACAAGGACTAATGGAGGCAGCTCTTGGGAGTGTAGGACATATGAACAGAGGGGTACACAGCATAACAGACATAAACAAGATACAGCGCAGGAGGGAGCCCCCCCAGGCACTGTACAGCAGCAGACTCAGGGACCTCCCCGGGCAGTGGAGGGATGGGGAAACAATCACACAATCAAGGGGACATTCCTGTTCCAGAGGGCGAGTGGTAGGGCCTCACAACACTCCACACCAGGCACATGCAATAGAACCTGTAGACGTAGGTGCAGAAATAGAAGCTGAGAGAGGACCCGTTCAGGTAAGGCAGTACAGACAAAGGAACAAGTTACTTACCTGTAACTGTTGTTCTCCAGCATGGGTCTGGCATGGATTCACATGCTCATGAATATTCCCCGTCGTCAGGCTGGGAATCCTCGGTAAAGAAAAAATCAGTATCAGTTTCTTTTCTGATCTGTCTTTCATAGTAGTAACCAATCACTGATCTCTTGGTCATACTGCCCCCAGCCAATGACTGCCCTCTCCCTAAGCCCCGCCTCTGGCAGCCATCCTCAGATTTGGTAGCACGCCAAGTGGCAGTATGACCAAGTGAAGAGCCGCAGAGGGGTAGGTGGGAGGGTTCGCATGTGAATCCATGCCAGACCCATGCTGGAGAACAACAGTTACAGGTAAGAAACTTGTTCCTTCTCCAGCATGGGGTCTGCATGGATTCACATGCTCATGAATAAAAGAATATATAGCAGTATACACATGCACAACTACGGGAGGTGGCAACAGGCTCAACATTAAGCAATACAACAACTCAACATTAAGCATCTCTTACCTCCTCACCAGGCTCACCTTAAGCGAACAGGTTGCGCAGCACTGCCTGGCCGACTCTGGACTCCTCCCTGGAATCCTGGTCGACGCAGTACAATCTCGTGAAGGTGTGCGTCGCCCTACACATAGCAGCCGTGCAGATGTCAAGCAGGGGCACACCAGATAGGAATGCCGTGGTAGCAGCGATCGCTCTGGTAGAATGGGCTCTCGGACGGCCGGGCAACGGTCGGTTTGCCAATCCGTGACAGTGCATGATGCAGCCAGAGAGCCATCTGGAAATGGAAGCCTTCGAGAGGGCCTTCCCTTTGCTCACAGTTCCAAAGTTCACAAACAGCTGTGATGTCATCCGAAAACTCTTCGTACGGTCCATGTAGAACTTCAGCGCTCTAGCTACATCCAGCAAGTGGAAAGTCCTCTCAGTCGGAGACGAAGGTGACGGGAAGAAAACAGGTAACACCAAGGGCTCGTTGAGATGGACGTCCGACGGCACCTTGGGCATGAAGGAGGGGGGCGTCCTCAGCACCACCCTCATATTGTGAAAAGTCAAGTATGGAAGTTTACAGGAGAGGGCCAGGAGCTCTCCCACTCGCTGTGCGGAGGTGATGGCCACAAGAAGCGCCGTCTTCCACGAGAGGAACTTCAACGGTGCTGAATGCAATGGCTTGAATTGCGGCCCCATGAGCCTGGACAGCACCACGTTGAGCTCCCATGCCGGGGCCAGAGCCTTCACTGGCAGGAATGACCGGAACAGTCCCTTCATAAACTCCTTCACCAGGCGATGGGACCAGAGAGATGATCGCCCCGGGGTCCTGGAGTAGCAGGATATCGCTGCTAGATGGATCTTGATGAGGTGAGCCAGCCCCGCCTTGGCCAGCGACAGTAGGTATGGCAGCACCTGAGGGGACGTAATCCGCAGAGGGTTAATCTTCTGTGGACGGCATCAGACAGAGAACCTCTTCCATTTGTGTCCATAACACTTGAGAGTCGAGGGCGACCTGGCCTTTGCAAGCACCTCCTTGCAGTCAGCCAGGATATCATACCCTCCAAACTCTAACGCTGCAGGAGCCAGGCCTGCACGTTCAGCGACACCGGATCGTGGTGGAGGGTGGCGCCTCCTTCTCTGACGAGGAGATCCGTGTCTGTTGGCAGTTTGACTGGGGGGGACGCTGACATGTCGAGAAGGTCCGGGAACCAGATCTACCTCGGCCACGCCGGTGCGACGAGGATCATCCTGCACCGGGACCGTTTGAGTTGGTTGATGAGTCGCAGCAGCAATGGCAACGGCGGGAACGCATACAGGAACAGGCCATCCCAGGGGAACGAGAAGGCATCGCCCGTGCTCCCCGGCTGGGGAACCTCTGGCACTTGGTGTTCACCGCAGTCAAGAACAGGTTGATCTGGGGATTGCTCCATCGTCGGAAGAGAATGTCCACTTGATCCTGCCGCAGATGGCTATGGCCCAATGCCACAGATCCTGGGCCTCCTTGGATAGGGCTGGGATCTGGTGCCTCCCTGCTTCCGGCTGTAAAACATCATCGTGGTGTTGTCGGTGAAGATCCTCACCACCTTGCCCTTGTGGGACGGAACACGGCTTGTAGCTCCAGGACGTTGATGTGAAGTGACCTCTCCTCCGGTAGCCAAAGGCCTCTTGTGTGGTGATCTCCGGAGTGAGCCCCCCATCCCTTCAGGGAGGTGTCCGTCGTCACCGTCTCCTGATGGGCCGGGGTCTGGAAATCCATACCCGCCGTCAGATGCGCGCGGGTGCCCCACCTCTGGATCGCCCATCGAAAGGTCTCGTTGAGTGAGATCTTGTCTTCGAAGTTGCCCATCGCTTGCATCCAACGGGCGTCGAGGAACTCCTGCAGTGGTCGCATCCGTAGTCTGCAAAGGCGCACAAGGTAAATGCAGGAGGACATCATGCCGAGCAGGAACTTGACAGACCTCACCTTGGCCACGTCCATGGTCGACAGCCGTTGCACCTTGCCTAGGATGGCCTTCGTCCTCTCCTCCGACGGAGACGCTAGTCGCGCCACTGTATCGAGCTTGGCTCCCAGGAACAGGGTGGCTTGCGACGGTATTAGGTGGAATTTTGTGAAGTTGATAGAAAATCCTAGATCCATGAGCAGTTGGACGGTCTTCCTTGTGTGTTCGACGGCGAGTTCCCTTGACTCCACCCGGATTAGCCAGTCGTCCAGATAAGGGTAGAGGTGGATCCCCTGTAGGCGCAGCTGCGCCGCCACTGGTACCAGGCACTTGGTGAACACCCTGGGTGCCGACTTTAGTCTGAAGGGAAGGGCCTTGAACTGGTAGTGCCTGTCACAACCACCAGCCCTGCAAAGCTTGCCACTATACATTCCATGGTCCCCACACGCACGTTTGCCCCGCAGCATCCCAATAGCGGTAATCATTCATCTGGGCCCCCTCTTAGAACCAATAAGAAACCAAGGAATAAGCCCAGCTGGACCCAGACTTGGAATGACTGGCGCCAGGTACATTGTGAAACCTGAGGGGGCTACCCAACATGGAGGAGATGCTGCCCAAAACACTGTTGGAGGCTGCAGTCTAGCGTCCTGGGTGTGGCTGCTATATAAGCCACACCCAGGCTCGAATGCATGCTTCGCGTTAACCTGCCAGCAAGGTAGCAGCACGCTCACCGAGGACCGTGATTCATCGCCCTGTGCCTTCAGTCTGGAGAAACATCCATTGTGAGATTCATTCCAGCAAAGAGCCTCCGCTCTGTCCAGCTTCCCTGCCTGCCCAACGTCAGCCCGGCTGCAGCATTTCTCACTTCACCGTCAGCCGCGTTCAGCTGTTCGCGCTCAGCTGTTCACGCTCAGCCCGGATGCAGCATTCCTCATACCATCGTCAGCTGCGGCTCAGCAGTCCGCGCTCGGCCCGGCTACAGCATTCTTTAGTTTCTTCACGCCACGGCGCCTCCGCAGCACGCCGCGATGCCAGCCAGTCAGCCACTCTGCGTTACGGTCCGGCAGCCACATTCCGAGACACATATCTTGAACTCTGCAAACAACAAGGAAAGAGAAGTAAGCCACAGCGTGTGAACGGACATAACGTTAGGAACCTCAAGAAGGACATTAGCACTCAAGAACTGAACAGTGTATACTGTAAATAGGACGGAAACTGAGCGGCTGAGACTTAATCAGCCAAGTTAGCAAACAAGCCAAATTAGTCAGCACTACTCTCTTACGGCACGCCATTTTCCGAGCTACAGCAGGACTGGGCAGGACTTATCAGTGAAGCAGCAACTGGTGGGACAGAACAAGAGCGCCCCTGCTAAAGAAGGAAGCAGGATGGAGAGCTGATTTTCCCAATACGCAAGGTGAGCATACACATACACTGCATATAGAGAGTGGGGGTCACCGAGGGCTTGGCATCAGGGTTGGGTTCCTCCTCCCACTAGGCCTATGTCACTCACCACCACCCGCCTTCTTGTTGTTTCCCTTCAGTTACAGACACGATAAGGAAAGAGAAAGAGAGAGTCGCAAGCTGAGGTTCCAGATACTCCCGCAGAGCCAAGGTGAGCGTGACAGAACGCAAAGCCTCCTTTGAAAGTCTCTGCCCGAGTATCATGGAGACCTCCGATACAGACCAGTTAGCACAGATGTTAGGGGAATTACGGGCAGAGGTCCAGGCCACCCAGCAGGAAACAAACGCCTTGCGTCGTGAATTGGTGGAGAACAGGGACCGCACAGAGGAGCTGGCACGACAAATGTTGCAGAACCAGGCCGGACAGGCGCCCTTACCAGGGAGCCAGCCTTCAGTAGCCCCATGAGCTGCCCCAGTGCAAGTAGTTCTTCCTGGATCGGTCCCGCTTGCTCCACCAGAACGATTCACCGAAGACCCAAATAAATTTGCCGTGTTTATGAATCAGTGCTGGCTGCATTTCCTGTGTCGACCAGGGGCCTTCCCAAATGACCAGTCAAGAGTTGCCTTTGTTTTGTCGTATGTGGGGGGAAATGCAGCAGATTGGTCCATTCTCTTGGTGAATGGGCATGACCCATTGTTACGTAATTTCGCGGGCTTCCAGCGGGAGTTGGAGAAGTTATTTGCCCGACACACTAGGGGTCAAGCCTTGGATAACAAGCTTCTCTCATTGCGACAAGGAAGTCAGGATCTTTTGACGTACATAGCAACGTTTAACAGGCTAGTGGCCGAAACCAATTGGCCTGAGGAGAAGAGGACCACCCTCTTCCATCGGGGGTTACGGGGAGAGCTAAAAGATGTTCTTGCACAAGTTGTTAATCCCCCCGAGGATTGTGGAGAGTTTATTGATCTCGTGTTGAGAATCGACCATAGACTGCAAGATCGGAAAACCGATCGAGCTCGGTCTGACAGTAGGACCGTATTTGTGCGTACCCGAGAACCCCAACCTCGAAAACCAGAGAGTCAACACGAGCCTATGCAAATCGGCGGGATACGGGGCCCGTTGACTAAAGCAGAATGGGAGAAAAGACAGCAACAACAGCTGTGTCTGTATTGCAGCAAGGCAGGGCATTTCTTGCGGGACTGTCCGGTAAAACCACCTAGATGAATTCTGGGGGTGTTAGAGACTGGGGAATCCACACCTGATTCGGAAAACTCCAACGCCCAGTAAATGTAGAGGTCTGTTTGCCGAGCCAAGAGAAGGGTCTAAAGACCTCTCAACTCGTCATCCCAGTGATCTTGGTTAGCCGACAACAGCCCTCCTGCTTACATACCCTCGAGGCGTACATTGATAGTGGGGCAATCGGTAACTACATCGATCAAAGCCTAGCGGGCCGCATTGGTCTTCTTGCCCATCCAAAGACTATACAGGAAAAAGTGACGGCAGTGGACGGTACCCAACTCTCCTCTGGGCCAGTAACCCATCACACGGAAGTCATTACACTCCTTTGCCAGGGTGGCCATAGCGAAGACATCGCCTTTGACCTGATAAATGCTCCCCAGTTTCGCATGATCCTGGGCATTCCATGGTTGGAGGCCAATAACCCGCTAATCGACTGGCGAGCAAGGGGGTTAACCTTCTCTAAGGAGTGTACCCGTTCCTGTTTCAGAATTCCGGAATCACGAGATGCATCAACACAAGAAATCCCTAGGAGCAACGGAGTACTTGGTCTTCTAGGCGCCTTGCCAGCAGCATATGCCGATTACAAAGATGTTTTTCAGAAAGAGCAGGCAAACACACTACCACCGCAACAAGCATATGACTGTCAAATAGACCTTATCCCTAATGCCCAAGTTCCCTGCAGCCGTATTTACGCCTTGACAGAACAAGAAAATACTCACTTGAAGGTATACCTGGAGCAGTATTTAGCAAATGGCTTTATTCAACCCTTCAGGTCTCCTGCAGCCTCGCCTTTATTCTTCGTTCCAAAAAGAGAAGGGGACCTTAGAGCTTGCATTGATTATCACCTACTAAACCAGATAACCATCAAAAATCGGTACCCCTTACCACTCATTCCTGAGCTACTGGATCAGGTAAAAGATGCACAAATCTACACCAAATTAGACTTACGAGGAGCAGATCACCTGGTACGGGTGAAAACTGGGGATGAGTGGAAGACAGCTTTCCGGACAAAATATGGCTTGTATGAGTACCAGGTGATGCCCTTTGGACTCTGCAATGGCCCGGCCGCCTTTTAACATTTTATGAACGACGTGCTGAGGGATCTCCTCAACACTTGCGTCGTGGTTTACATCGATGACATTCTGGTGTATTCTACCACTGAACAGGAACACATCAACCACGTGCGAGCAGTTCTTGACAGGCTCAGAAGTCACAAACTCTATGCAAAACTTGAAGTGTTCTTTCCATGTATCCGAAGTGGAGTTCCCAGGATTCATCCGGACCCCGCAAGGGATCAAAATGGACAACAGAAAGGTGGAAGCAATCCTGAACTGGCCACCCCCCACCTTGATTAAAGGAATTTAGAGCTTCCTAGGCTTTGCAAATTTTTATCGCCGTTTTATACCTGATTTTTCCCGTATTGTTCATCCAATCCCTTCCTTGCTACGAAAGAATAAGCGCTTTGATTGGCCCGCAGAGGCGGAAACTGCTTTCCAAGTCCTAAAGTCAAGGTTCGTCTTGGCCCCAATCTTACGTCACCCACGGCCAGATCTTCCTTACATCGTTGAGACAGATGTCTCTAGTACTGCGATGGGCACAGTCCTTTCCCAAGAGGACCCTGACACCGGTCGATTACATCCTATAGCATTCTGGTCAAGGAAGTTTTCTCCAGCCGAGGTGAATTATGCAATCACCGACAAGAAACTCCTCGCAATCAAAGCAGCCTTCAAAGAATGGAGGCATTACCTCTTAGGGGCCCGACACACGGTCATCGTCATCACTGACCATCGCAATTTGCAGTACCTGAAGACGGCAAAAGCACAATCATCTCGCCAGCTTCGATGGCCATTATTTTTCGCATAGTACGATTACGTAGTCACTTATCGTCCAGGGATGCGCAATGGTAAAGCAGACGCGCTGTCCCAGTTAGGCGAAGAAGACAAGACATACGATAAAATTGAGCCAGTCGCCATAATCCCCGAAAACAAGATCTTGGCAGTCACCACACTCGATTCTTTAGACGATCTGAAGGCCGACATTTTGGATCACATAATAAGGAAGAACTTCAAGCATAGGTCGCCAAGAGCAATCAACACACGCTAAACAACGGGCTGCCATATTTCCAAGACCGTCTACATCTTCCAACGGAAGCTCAACAAAAAAGGTCCTAACCACGTACCACAACACACTACTGGAAGGGCATCCAGGAATTGCCAAGACTATGGCTAAAATACAAAGAACCTATTGGTGGCCCACGTGGCAAATGGATGTCGTGCATTTTGTACTTTCCTGCTGGTTTATGCGCAGAACAAATCCCAGAAGCAGAAACCAGCTGGCCTTTTACGTCCTATGCCTACTCCACCAACAGCATGGCACACTCTGTCACTTGATTTCATCACAGATCTTCCTCCTTGCAAAGGCTATAACACCATAGTAGTGGTTGTGGATCTGTTCTCAAAGATGGCCCATTTCATTCCTCTAAAGGGTTTACCCACAGCGCTTACTACGGCAAAGGTGTTCCTAGAACATATAGTCAGACTACATGGATTCCCCACCGTAGTTATCTCGGACTGCGGTAGCCAGTTCATATCCAGGTTCTGGAAGAAAAGTTGCGCACTAGCCCAAGTTGAAGTACGTCTATCAACCAGTCACCACCCCCAAACCGACGGGAAAATGGAACGCACCAACCAAACACTTGAGCAGTACCTCAGGGGTTTACTCCATCAATCGGAAGGTACCTGGAAGGATGTCTTATGGGTGGCTGAGTACGCATATAACAACTCACAACACTCCACCACTGGACAAAGCCCATTCTATATTCTGTATGGACGACACCCACGAACATCAAAGTTTGACCCACCCGAAGAGCTGGAATTGCCAGCAGTCAAAACTCTGCACACCACCATCAAACAAACTTTTGAAAGGGCCACGGAGATGATGACACAAGCTAAAGAAAGACAGAAAAAGGCTGCAGACCAGGGTCGAAAAGCAGCCCCAGAATATGAAGTTGGAGATGCCGTGTGGTTATCTTCAAAGTACATTTTGTTAAAAGGACCTCGAACTTTCCATCCAAGGTATTTGGGCCCATATATCGTTGAGGCAATCATCAACCCAGTGACAGTTAAACTAACCTTACCAGCCAAAATGCGAATCCACCCAGTATTCCACGTTTCCCTCCTGAAACCGGTGCAACCAAACACACAAATACAAGCACCTCCAACACCTACAATCATTGATGGGGAACTAGAATATGAGGTCAAGAACATACTAGATTCCAAGGTAGTTAAATCTAAATTATACTATCTAGTGGAATGGAAGGGTTATGGTCCACAAGACGCATCCTGGGAACCTAGCGAACATGTACATGCTTCCCGATTGGTTACTAGATTCCATCGCACACATCCAGGGAAACCGGGGCCTGGTATGTCCAATCTGAATGGGGCCTTGTGGGGGAGGAGGGGAGTACTGTCACGACCACCAGTCCTGCAAAGATTGCCACTATTCATTCCATGGTCCCCACACACACGTTTGCCCCACAGCATCCCAATAGGGGTAATCATTCATCTAGGCCCCGTCTTAGAACCAATAAGAAACCAAGGAATAAGCCCAGCTGGACCCAGACTTGGAATGACTGGCGCCAGGTACATTGTGAAACCTGAGGGGGCTACCCAACATGGAGGAGATGCTGCCCAAAACACTGTTGGAGGCTGCAGTCTAGTGTCCTGGGTGTGGCTGCTATATAAGCCACACCTAGGCTCAAATCCATGCTTCGACTTAACCTGCCAGCAAGGTAGCAGCACACTCACCGAGGACCTGTGATTCATCGCCCTGTGCCTTCAGTCTGGAGAAAAATCCATCGTGGGATTCATTCCAGCAAAGAACCTCCACTCTGTCCAGCTTCCCTGCCTGCCCAACGTCAGCCCGGCTGCAGCATTTCTCACTTCACCGTCAGCAGCGTTCAGCTGTTCACGCTCAGCCCGGATGCAGCATTCCTCATACCATCATCAGCCGCGGCTCAGCAGTCCGAGCTTGGCCCGGCTACAGCATTCTTTAGTTTCTTCACGCTGCGGTGCCTCCGCTGAACGCCGCGTTGCCAGCCAGTCAGCCACTCTGCGTTGCGGTCCGGCAGCTACGTTCCGAGACACATATCTGGAAATCTGCAACCAACAAGGAAAGATAAGTAAACCACAACGTGCAAATGGACAGAACGTTAGGAACCTCAAGAAGGACATTAGCACTCAAGAACTGAACAGTGTATACTGTAAATAGGACGGAAACTGAGCGGCTGAGACTTAATCAGCCAAGTCAGCAAACAAGCCAAATTAGTCAGCACTACTCTCTTACGGCACGCCATTTTCCGAGCTACAGCAGGACTGGGCAGAACTTATCAGTGAAGCAGCAACTGGTGGGACAGAACAAGAGCGCCCCTGCTAAAGAAGGAGGCAGGATGGCGAGCTGATTTTCCCAATACGCAAGGTGAGCATACACATACACTGCATATAGAGAGTGGGGGTCACAGAGGGTTGGCATCAGGGTTTGGCTCCTCCTCCCACTAGGCCTATGTCACTCACCACCACCCGCCTTCTTGTTGTTTCCCTTCAGTTACAGACACGATAAGGAAAGAGGAAGAGAGAGTCGCAAGCTGACTCCTGCAGAGCAAAGGTGAGCGTGACAGTGCCGTCCTTGGACTACGAATCGCAGAAACTTTCAATGTTTTTTCAAGATGGGGATGTAAAAAGTAGGCGTCCTCCAAGTCCAGTGACGATAGGAAGTCACCTTCCTCCAGTTGTCCCAGCATGTGCTGGAGGGTAACCATCTGGAACTTCTGGTACCTGATGTACTTGTTTAGACGATGAAGGTCCAGGACGGGTTGCCAACTGCCGGTCTTTTTCCTTACGAGGAAGTACCGCGAGTATACTCCGGAGCCCCAGAGCCTCTTTGGGACGAGTTTGATGGCTCCCTCTTTAATATCGCTCGTACCTCCAGTAGTAGTTGTGGGACGTGGTTTTCCTTTCTGGCCACCGGTGGAATACGAGGACACTTTCTTAGAAATTCCAGTGTGTGCCCGCGGGCCAGAGCATCCAGCACCCAACGGTCGGTTGAGATGGACTCCCACACGCTGACGAAGTTCGCCAGCCGGCCTCCCACCTGTGTGGTCAGGTGGGGGCCTGACCCTACGGCCGGTTCAATCCTGCTTGGCGGCGGCCTTGCCGCCTTGGCGACAACAACGAGATCCTCCTTGCTTGCTGCGTCCCCTGTAGGCCTCCTGCGATGAGGAGCGAGCCGCCTGGCGGTATGTCGAGGAGCTGCTGCCAAATCCCTTGAAGGCACACTGCTTACCTCCAGAGCCCCGAAAGGGCAGCCGTCGTTTCTGAAGAAAGCCTAAGGCACGAGCCGTCTACATATCGACCTTGATGGCTTGCAGGGACTCGTCCACTGCCTTGCCAAACAGGTTGTTCCCGTCGAAGGGCATGTCCAGGACCCTGGTCTGTACGTCCTGACGTAAATCGGTTGCCTTGAGCCAACCGCGTCGGCGAAGGCAAACGCTGTTGCCCCTCGTCATCGAGTAACAGGACTGAGAGGACCGTCTTCCTTTTGGCCTCCAGTCGTTGATAGAGGAAGCCTTCCTTCTTTTCTTCCTCGGGGCAGAGCTGGGAGAGCTCAGTTGCCCTGGCGATCATGGCGTGGAAGGAGCCAATTTCGTCAGGCGGGGAGGCCCGAGCAGGTGGTGATGGAAGGTCCATCCCGTCATCACCACCGTCGTCAACCGTCCCCGTCGTGGCTGTCTCTGTTCCCGTATCGTCCCTCGGCTCAGGAGACGGGGAAGAAAGCTGTGCGGGCCGAGAAGGCTGGAAAGGAGGGGGTCGATAAATTCTCCTCCACTTGCTTGCAGGGCTTTGCGATGGGTCAGGCTCCGCTGGGTTGTCCGTTGGTGGTAAGGGCAACCTTGTCCTTATCTCTGTACACAAGGCCTGGATCGCCATCAAGATCGCCCCTGAGTTGTCTTGTGGCCCAGGGGCCGACTGCAATGGGCGCGACGGTTGGGGAGTGGAATCCTCGGCCCCCACGTGTTCCTCGTCACCACCACCGTTGCTTTCCTGGTCCGCCTCTTCGCGATCCCTCCCGTGGGACCGGACCTCTTCGAACTTCCTGCTCGTGACCTTTACGACTCCAGCCAGTTCTTCTTCAGGGGCTGTATCCGTGTCCGTGATGGGCACCGGGCCCCCCCTCTTTTCGCACCGGGGTTTTCACGGGGGTCTTATCGATGAGCTGGAAAGAATATTCCCTCCGCGGTGGCAGGGAAACTCTAGGCCCCGAGGTCGCCTCCACTGGGGTAGCCACCACAGGCTTCGCCAGGGCCGCCACGACTCCCTCGATAGGGGCCTTAGCCGGGTGAATCAAGGCCTTCACGACCTTGGCGGCGCTTGAGGCCTTCACCTTGAGGGGAGGGTCACTGCCTCGCTCCCCTTCGGCTGTCGTCGTGATCGACTGGGATTTCTCCCGAAGTTTACCCGGGTTCTCCGCTTTCCTCTTCCCCGAGCCAGAGCGTTGGCTCGTGGTTGATGGCGTCGGTGAAATTGCGCCCTGCCTGGCAGCCGAGGAGCCCGTTCGGCGCTCCCGGTGCCCGCTGACTCGCGGTGCTTAGCCTTTTGTTGGGCCCTGTCGCCGGGGCACCCTCAAAGGACTTAAGACTGCTCAGACGACTGGGCTCTTCCCCTCCAGCCAGTTGGTGAGGCGGGCACAACGATCCCTCATCGTCCGCTCGGACATGTTCTTGCAAAACGCACAGTCCTTCTCCAATTGCGTTTTGTCTTCATGAAGGCAGTAGAGACATCGAGAATGTTCATCTTCCTTGAACACATTCTGCAGCCCACATCAAGGGCAGCTCCTGAAGAGCTTGGGTCCGGGCGTCGCGTTTCCTTTTTCCTGGGCATGTCCATGCGGGGTAGGCCTCAAAGATCTTCCGGAAGACTCCGAAAAGTGAACTGAAAATTCCGCCCTTGAGGGGCGTTGAAGAATCGGAAACGGGTCCCCGTTGATCGGAAGTAGAAACGGTGGAGCTTGAGGCTCGATTGACTGAAAAATGAGATGAAATCTCTTTGAAAATTCGCAAAACGCAGTAAAAGCTTGAGAGCTACCGCACGAGGACTCCCAACACTTGAACGCGCAGTAAAAATCTGAAGATGGCTGCCAGAGGAGGGGCTTAGGTAGAGGGCAGTCATTGGCTGGGGGCAGTATGACCCAGAGACCAGTGATTGGTTATGCATCGTGCGTGCATACTTTGCTTTGTTTGTTGTGCATTTCCGCACTCCTTGCATTACCCACTTGGGTAGACATTATTAGAGCAATTGACTTGCCTGTTACCATCATGCCTTCCAAGATGGCCGTTTTTCTGTTTCATTGTGAATGTTGCTTCCATCTTCTGGGCCAGCTCCTGCCTCCCTCTCCCATTGGTTGCCTTGGCCCCCTTTAGCCAATGGCTGCAACCAGGAGGCGGGAGCCGGCCACACTGTCGAAGGCCCACAACAAAGGCCCTGTCTACCGCTGTCCACCGCGGTACGCCGGATCGCCTGCCCCGCCGTGAGTGTCTGTGTGCCCCCCTGCCCCGCCGTGAGTGTCTGTGTGCCCCCCTGCCCGCTGTGAGTGTCTGTGTGCCCCCCCTCCCCCGCCTTGAGTGTCTGTGTGCCCCCCTGCCCCGCCGTGAGTGTCTGTGTGCCCCCCTGCCCCGCCGTGAGTGTCTGTGTGCCCTCCTCCCCCGCCTTGAGTGTCTGTGTGCCCCCCTGCCCCGCCGTGAGTGTCTGTGTGCCCCCCTGCCCCGCCGTGAGTGTCTGTGTGCCCCCCTGCCCCGCGGTGAGTGTCTGTGTGCCCCCCTGCCCCGCGGTGAGTGTCTGTGTGCCCCTCTGCTCCGCCTTGAGTATCTGTGTGCCCCTCTCCCCCGTCTTCGGTGTCTGTGTGCCCCCCTCCCCCGTTTTCGGTGTCTGTGTGCCCCCCTGCCCCGCTGTGAGTGTCTGTGTGCCCCCTGCCCCGCTGTGAGTGTCTGTGTGACCCCTGCCCCGCCGTGAGTGTCTGTGTGCCCCCTGCCCCGCCGTGAGTGTCTGTGTGCCCCCCTGCTCTGCCTTGAGTGTCTGTGTGCCCCCCTGCCCCGCTGTGAGTGTCTGTGTGCCCCCCTGCCCCGCTGTGAGTGTCTGTGTGCCCCCCTCCCCTGGCTTAGGTGTCTGTGTGCCCCCCTGCCCCGCCGTGAATGTCTGTGTGCCCCCCCTGCCCCGCCGTGAGTGTCTGTGTGCCCCCCTGCCCCGCCGTGAGTGTCTGTGTGCCCCCCTGCCCCGCCGTGAGTGTCTGTGTGCCCCCCTGCTTGCTCCCCCCCTTTTTTGCTCTGCGTTTCACCCCCTTCCTGCCTCCTTCCCTTCCACCCCTCCTTCACTTCCATCCTCTTCCACTACCTTCCTACTACCCCCCCATCTTCATTCTCCCTCCTCTCTGACTTCACCCTCCTAGCACTTACTCCTATCATCGGTTCCTTGACTCTTGATAGCAGCTTGTCAGTCTCCCCTCCTCCCCCCCTTGTTTTCCCATTGTATCCCTCCCCTGCTCTTCAAATTTGTCACCGACATTTTGCTTAGTAGCGTGCCTTGTTCTCCTTCCCCCTCCGTCCCCTGCCCCCCCCACCCCGCCTCTTGTTTACCACCTGCACTGCGTAAATTGTCGTCAGACATAG
Source organism: Ambystoma mexicanum (assembly GCF_040938575.1). Lineage (NCBI taxonomy): Eukaryota > Metazoa > Chordata > Amphibia > Caudata > Ambystomatidae > Ambystoma > Ambystoma mexicanum. The sequence continues at coordinate 914,596,656 of NC_090926.1, read as the reverse complement.
TAATGTTACTGCTTGCTTTGTTCTCCTTCCTATCCATTACCTCCTCCCTTACTTGTTCTACGCACTTGCACTATCAGAAATGTCGACAGGCCTATTATGATAGTTATTTTCACATTCTGTATTGCTTCAAGGACTTTGCTGAATGTAACTGTATTTTCCTATGTCCCCTCCCTCCTTGAAGCGCTTTGAAACACATTGTGTATAGGCGCTATATAAATAAACTATCATATCATATCATAGGAGAAAGACAGTTCAGAAACGAAACTGAAACTGATTTTTTCTTTACCAAGGATTCCCAGCCTGACAATGGGGAATATTCATGAGCATGTGAATCCATGCCAGACCCCATGCTGGAGAAGCTATCATATCTTGGTGCAAGGATAACCAGAGCAGGTACAGAAAAACTTGAAAAAATTGGTAGGGATGGAAGCGAAGGCGTAGTCAGAGATACAACTCACCATTGTACATCATTGTAGGTTATGGCAACCAAAGATGAAACAGAAGGCAGAGGAGAGGAAGGCAGATGAAGCTAAGCTAGGCCAGAAGAAACAAAATATCTAAAAATCCAAATACGCACTAGAAGGAGTACTGATAACGAGTCCTAGTCCACAGGCACAAACAGCAACCTCACAACCACAACCTCAGCTCCAACCACAACAGTCATATGGCAACGTACCAACATAAGCGACATCCACGGGAGGAGGGTACATGGGGAGAGGTGAGCGTTTTAGAGGAAGGGGAGGCTTCCAGAAAGGCTTTGGACCATTATCACACCAATACGCAGGAGGATTCTTGGGCTACACACAGCAAACGCAGCAAGGGCCAGGGGGAAGGGGGATACCAATGGCAAGCAAGGGAGCCACCGCAGTGCTGGGCCTGTGGGCAACTAGGGCACATTTCCAGAGCATGCAAAAACAGAGGGGGCCAGTTAGTGTGGGGAGAACAGGGTTATCAGGGTGGACAGAATTACAACTACATCCCAGAAATACAACAACATGGATCGATGCAAAACATGCAGCAGCAGACACAGATACCCCCACAGGCGCAACACCTTCAACCACAACACCACTGCAAACGATGGTGCCTCAAGCGACGACACCATCAAAGCAGCCAGCACAAGGACATGCCCATTCCCCAGAGCCCATGGACACGACAGCAATGGTGCCAATTCAGAAGATGGGAGGGGTCACTATAGTAGGAAACAACCCCTACACAGGGAATGGACTATCCTTATTTCCCCAAAATGACAGCACACAGACAAACTTGTTGTGTCCCATCCTGTCGCCGAGGCCTAATCCTGCGGAGCAACCTCGCATAAGGGTGATGATTTGTGACAAAACCTTTTCCTTTCTTGTTGGCACTAGGGTGACTAGGTCATGCATCCGGGAAGGGGCTTTTGCATTGTCAGGCGATGCCATGAACACACAAGGATTCTCTGGGGCTCGAGAGGTGGTTCCATTTACTGATAACATTTTCTTATCTATTGAGGAGCACGATCTATCACTACCCTTACTTTATTCCAAACATGCACCTGTAAACATACTGGGTCGGGATATAATGAGTAGACTCAACATGACCATCTCTTTCACAGACAAAGGCTGCTACATCAGGAATACACATGCTCACAGTAAGGCAACTTAGTTTTTCAGACCAGAAACACCATCAGATGAATGGCTGTAGACATTGAAGGGATTGTAGTATGACAGGAGTGGATCGCAGTGCATGCAGTAGATGACAAAGGGAGAGCGTGGAGGGCGTGGAGGGCAATAATTGCAGCAGCAGAAAGATGCAGATTGACTCAGGTGACAGATGAGGAGCTCTTTTCGGAAGACAGAGGAGAGACGGAAATGATATTAGAAATTAGTGTGCGCTTTTGGCTACACATCACTTACAGGGAAGTATCACAGAAAATGCGATGGAAGCTCCGCCCCCATTCATGGAGAAAGACCTGGCCAAGATATCCAACGACTTATGGACCACAAGTCCCTATGACGTGGGGTACATAAAAAGCAACGGAGGAGTTAGAATAAAATTGAAACCCGGTGCAGTACTACATAGATTCAAGAAATACCCCCTGACAAAAAAGGCAGATGAGGGCATATACGAGACAAACAACACACACATTGAAAGAGGCATTCTAATGCCATCAGAGTCTCCATGCAACATGGCAGTGAGGTCATGGTGTTTTATTCAAGATCTCTGCTCACTTAATCACATTGTAGAAGCAGAATATCCTGTAGCAGCAAACCCTGCAACGATCCTTTGTGGAATTCCAGCAGAAGACACATACTTTACTCTTATTGATCTCAAAAAAGCGTTTTTCTTAATTCCACTGCACCCAGACTCACAAGATTTGACCAGTGTTATGTACCGCAACCAGAAGTGGAAACACACCTAGTTGCCACAAGGCTACTGTGAGTCACCATCCATTTTCAACAGAGTAATACAGATGGACCTATCCAATGTCCAAACAGACAGCACAATACTAAAATACGTGGATGACATACTGATTTGTAGTGAAACACAGAGAGAGTGTAAGAATGACTCAGTACATGTACTAACGGTATTGGCAGACAAGGGGTACAAAGTAGACAAAGCCAAACTTCAGTACTGCCAAAAGGAAGTATTATACATTGGGCAGATAATATCCAAAAACGGGAATCACATAGCATCAAAAAGAGCACACACAATAGAGCACACACAATACAAAACACTCCCCAGCCTAAAACAGTAAGGGAGCTGCAGCAGTTCCTCTGATTATGTAACTATTGTAGAGTCTGGGTCTTTGACTACAGCTCTTATACAGTCCACTTCAAATGGCCCTCAAAGAAGCGCAGAGAGAGGCAAAGCCACTGGGATGACAAGAGAAATGACTGATGCTTTCAACGAATTGAAAGAAGCAATAAGCACAGCACCAGTGTTAGCGACCCCAGATTACAGAAAAGATTTTTTTCTGTTTTCCCACACCGATGGCCTGTTTATGAAAGCAGTATTGACCCAAAAGATAAGCATGGGCGATAAACCAATCGCAAACTACAGTGCACAGTTGGACCCAGTAATGAATGGACATTTTCCGTGCGAACAACATTTAGTTGCTGCAGCATTCGCAGTAGAAAAGGTTTCATTAATCACCATGGGATGCGCAACAGCACTCTACGTGGAGCATGCCCTCTTTGTGATACTGCATAAACCAAAAAGCACACTAACAACCCAAAGAGCAACATGGTGTGAAATAATATCATCAAGACCAGAATTGAAAATAGTAAGGTGTAAAAATGTTAATCCCGCACAATTTATAGCAGATGTCCAACAACCAGGTGACTGGGCTCATGATTGTACACAAAATATTGTATTCTTCACTGAGACACGCAAAGTAGAGGAGGATGTACTTGAGGGGGAAGAAGTACTGTATATTGACGGGTCCTCAACAATTGACCAAACCGATGGGGTTAGAAGAACTGGAGCAGCAGTAGTAAAGCTGAAGGAGGACTGGACAAGTGAAGTGGTGCACAGTGTCCGTTTACCCCCTCTTTATTCAGCAAAAGCTGCAGAACTAGTAGCATTCATTCTGGCATTATAAAATAGCATAGGGAACAGAGTGACAATATATTCAGATAGTGCTCCTGTTACCTCCACAGTACATTCTGGTCTCGCAAAATGGCTCAGAAGGGCAGATGGGACCCCAGTGCAGCATGCCCTACTCCTAGGGGGATTAATAAATGTTATAACATACTCAGAGAAGGTAGCACTAGTGAAATGCAAGGCGCACACAAATGGAGAAGATCCAATATCAAGAGGGAATGAAGCAGCAGACTACCAGGCAAAACATGCATCATATTTCAGAGAATTTTGGGACTTGAAAGAGGAGCAAAAAGAAAGGGGAGGGGTGAGATAGATGTTATTAAAGGATGGATACACTCACTTACCAGAAACCCAGATAATGAAGTTACGGGCAGCAGCACCAAGAGATGAGAAGGAGCTTTGAGTAAAGAGGATGCTCAATGTCCCCCACTGATGCCCTATGGCGGCAAAACAACACGGCGAGAGTGGTCATGCTACGTGCACTCCTAGAAACAGCATTACAGCAATTGCACTATCATGCACACACTGGGAGAGAAGTCATTGCAGCACGCATTGGAGAATCATGGTTTTGCCCCAATCTAAACAGCCATGTAGCAAACTTTATTAGTAATTTCTTGACGTGCCAACAGTTTACTGCTGGCCACACACAGAGTAATAACAGGAACAGTACCCAGACTCATAGGGCCGTTCTTGCATCTCCACATTGACTATGTGGACATGATCCAGGTATGTCAATGGTACCGTTAGGCGGTCTGTTCCTTCTCTAGGTAGGTAGAGGCTGTGCCATGTTCCCATGCTGACACCCACAGAGCAGCAAAATTCCTAGTCAGAGAAGTATTCCCAAGATGGGGCGTGTGTGAGGTCCTGCGGTCTGACAACAGACCTCACTTCGCCAATGAACTGGTCCACCATATAACTACCCTACTAGGAATAAAACACAAATTCGCATGTGCGTACCACCCACAAGCAAATGGAGTATGCAAGTGCCTCAATGGTCTCCTGAAATAGTGTATTGCAAAAAACTCAGCCCAGCACAAAAAACTAACTGGCTTTATTGCTTGCCTCTTTCCTTATTCAAATTACAAAATAAGCCAGGATCCGACCACCATTTAACAGGTGGTGACAGGACACAGAATGCACCTTCCGTTAGCTCCACCCACAAGAGCTCTGAGGGATTGTCAAAATACTGCAGAAGTACTGGGACAGGAATTGTACAATTACATAACTTCACTTGTTTCCAACATTTCTTTAATTTCTCACCAGATCCAACAGACAAGGGGACTGTCAGAGACCGGCACGCAGAAAGATACCAACAACACAGACACACAGAAAGAAGCACCTCTTCAAGTAGGAGACCGGGTGCTCTTGAGAAATTTTGTCCAGCGCTGGAACGTGCCTCGCTTCATCGGCCCACACATTATAGAGGCCGTATAGGACGGTGAAGCTTCAAGGTAGATCAGTTTGGAATCCCCTCTACGATATAAAGATTTATAAACCATCATCCTAATCCCAACCTACGGCTGCAGATGCCGACAAGACCAACGCTGCACCAGCCAACCAGGAACAAGAAAACCCAAATACATAAATGATGACCCAAAACAAACTGGGCATGTCATGCTCAGACGCTCCCAAGTAATTGAGCCTCCTACAGCCATATTAGTACAGATTGACCACTTGAACACTGCCCCATCGCCACGACACTCAGTAACCCAAGGATTCCCATATCATACCTTCAACTGCCTTCTATAACGTGGAATATACAAGGACATCATATGGTAGCATCATGTTTAAATTTGCCATATCGCACGCACAGTTCCAGTTCGTGCTACCAACTATGGGTAACACTGTCTTAACCTCGCTCTCTTTTCTTGCACATGCAGGGTTCTGTGGATTGTTGATGTACAAGTATTAAAGAGTGTAGGTGTTAGGAAATAACTCTGATGTTGCCTCCCACTGAGCACCCTGAAGCACTCTCCGACCAATTTATCCATGCTATAAGAACACCCACACATTTTAGGCCCCCAATCACCACAAATGTATTACTACGCATTTCTTGAATACCTACTACAAACATACCCCCAACTTGAACAGAGTGCATACACCGTCTTACCCACACTCCGACATACTTCCATAGGGAGAATTTGGGAAGAGAAGTTTGCATGGGCACTTAATGATTATTTAGTACGCAGGGCTTGATTATACTTACAAGTACTAACGATAACGCCTTTTATCATGATTTTCAGGCAAGCAACTTTATCATCTCATTGGCTGGATCTGCAGTGTAAGTGACAATGATGAAATTAATAAAAACAATACTGTTTATTGTGTGGTTACTGCTTTCTACTGGACTATTAGCAACTGTTTTCTAGCAGCTCTTTCTTGCCTTGCATGTCTTCGCCGTATCCCACGCTAACCCCCCGACCAAAGCTGCACGAACCACAGTGTCAGGTGGTACAAGTGATACTGCTGAAAAGGTAAGGAGAGGTAAGCGAAGTGTTGCCACAGACATGAAAGGGGTAGAAACATATCTTACAGACACCGTACACATAACCAACAACATTTGGTACAAGAACATGTTCAAAAAATGGGAGGGACACTACTGATGAGAGCTGTTATGTCTGCTCATTGATCCTCTATGCCATGAGTGCCTACAGAACCTTCGTAGCAACAGAAATACCTGCAGCAACAGTACAAAGGCTTATGTACTTAGCAATGTTTCAAACTCGGGGATAATTCAAAGGGAAGACAGCCACCTTAAGATGGATGTCCAATGCGCCCTTCCCATATGAGGACAGTTATATCACGACTTTCCCATGATGAACAATTACTGGCAACTCGCTGAAAGTCTGTAGTCCATTACAGAGGGACCAGAAAAGGGAGAAACAAAAATGAGAACTCTGAATTACCTACCATGCAAGTGGAGAGCAAGGGAAACAGGAGGAGAACCGGGGTGCTGGGAAAGGCCACAAATATTGAACTATGGACAAGTATATGTAAATGATGGTTGGATAGATGGAGTAGTGGGAAGCAAAGCAATAATACTGGCAAAAGCAGCAGTGAATAAAGAACATGAAGAAAATTACAATTGCCTCAAGGAGTGGGACAAAAGTGCAAGAATAGTGACATGGTTCGACAACAAAGCTGAACCTGTACCAATAATCCAACTAACCACTCCAGCTCTCTGCTTCCAGAACAATGGTGAAGAAGAAGTGGGAGAAAACATCAGGCACAAAAGAATAGAAATGATACCAGAGATGGGGATAGGGACAATTGTCCTAATGGATCACCATTGGGCTTGTGGAACAAAGGCCTATGACAAGTTGCCTCCAAATTGGGGAGCGGGGGGGGGAATATGTTCACTGGTGCATGTGAACATGCCCTCTCTGGTGGTGCCACAGAAAGACATTCAGCTAGACAAATTCCCTAAAATGCAATACAATAAAAGGAAAAGGAGATCACTAACCCCTACTTTCAATAAACCAGGAGTAACAGACGCAAATCGAAGGCTCAGCAGTGTGAAGAGAGAAGGAAACTACTTGTGGGGGATGTTCTGAAACTGCACTAGACGAAGTACTCACCTCCCAGAGACTATTCAGCAGAACACAAATGTCCTTTGCATCTCTATTTCCTGGAGTACAAGCGTATGCCAATGCGAAATGGCTCTCCTCGCAGCCATGGTAGGAGTTGTTTGCAGAAAAATTGGAAGTTCCTGCTGCACGTTCACCCCTGCCAATGATGAAGATAATGGAACACTATCAGATGCAGTAGCCCAGTTAGCCCACAAGCATGCAAAAATGGAAGCCGAAGCAAGGGTGCGGGGAAGGACAAGAGCTTGTTTGCCAACCCTCTGGTTATGGATGCCTATGTGGCTGGCAAATAGCCTAAGGGTGCTGGCTGGAGGACTGATATTGGGAACAGCATTCCTGTTCGGAATAAAAATGTGCATTGCAAACTGTCAGAAGACAGCAGAAGAGGCAGTAGGAATACAACTACTTAAGGAACTAGAAAAAGGAGAGCACATTGATGACATCATCAAGGAAAGAGAGAGGCTGAGATAACAGATAACAGCATTTGACATATTCCCACATGGACTGAAGGTTGAAAACCCCTGCAACCTGAAGAAGTACGTTGGGAAGTGGGTATACAGCAAGCCTGAAGGAGGCTGTGTATACATGTACTGGTCATTCGAAGATCATATCAATTATTACGGACACTTAGCAGGAATAACGAAAGTATGGGGCCTGGCAGATGACGGAGGAGCAAATGGTGGTGTGGTCGACAAGTCGACCAGATGGGGGACTGAAGAGGGAGAATCAGAACATGCCCCTCGTCCCGGAAGACCCTTCAACAGGAAGAAGAATCTGCAACAATATGGCCGGCGTTCATACAAACGTGCACCCATTTCCACTGCTCCCACGATGGATAATTATCACGAGAGATACCCTCCCAGCAGACCCTACCATCCAGCAGTAGTGCAAATCTTACCCAGAGCGAACGAGGAGATGCAAGACGGAGCTGGAGACAGCTACATGGACAGACTAGATTGAGCTCCAAGAAACCAAGCCACTGTCGGTAGAGACACCATGGTGACTTAGCTACGCCAGACATGAAGCACAAGTGCTATCCGCACAACCTGGACACTCAAATACTCAACTACACAAAGAACACAGGTGTACAGCTCTATAGTTAGAGGACAGTGACACATACATACTGTCTGCACGTTTATTAGTTTGCCATTAGGCCTGCTACAGCACCGCAGTAACGCAAGAAGAAAGAAGAGTTTGTGTACATGCTTGCAGATGCTCATATGCATATAACCCACATGGTGTGGCAGGAGCTCTCAAGGGACCTGACAGCCATCATGCACTAACCTATAGACTGTTAGAAGATGTGTATAGTAGAAGCCAGACCATAGCTTAATAAATCTAGCAAGCTGCTAACGTCTTAGAATGAGACCCCAAGCCTCACAGAATTATGCACAAGCAGAACTACTGTGGCAGCAGCAAAGCTACCACCAAGGTCGCAATGTTGCAAATGACATTCCTCACTCTGAACCTAAGTAATACCGGCTACAGGAGAGTTGAGCTCTCCCGACAAAAACAGAACAATTTGGAGGCCCCGGGCTCACAGGCATGGTCTCCAAGTAAGTGATCTGGCAGAGCTGAGGGGTTGCCAAGATTGGGGTCTGAGAAGAGCAACCTGTTCCGCCGTCCAGACAATAGCTGTAACAAAGTTGTTATAGTCATGTTACAGCACTGCGTTGGGAACCAGAGCGCGCCCATTGCCGCTATGTGCTACACACCGTCATGATGCTGACACATGGTTGCACCTTGCTGATAAATAATTACACAAGACACTATTCACAGGTGTTCCACGGCAGGGAAAAGAATTAGTCCCCAGACTCGGTGGTCCTGGCTCATCCAATCATAGCCAAGGACCCTCGGGGTGGACAGTGGGGGTGATTGACCGATCACGGGGCTTACTCACTGTAACAACTTTGAAGTAACTTTTTGGGAATGGCTAAATGTACCACCTGACACTTCACAGACCAATAAAATAGCACCCCTATACGTTTCCCTATGGGACCTACTACTCAACAGCCTATCCCGATTTAGGATAGGTTTTTGAGACGGTTCCCGAGGATGACATTAATTGTGACGTCAGACAACCACAAAACTGGCCCGCGAGCCAAGGTCTGTTGAGAGATGCATGGACGTTCTTCCATGTATGTGATCCCTGTGGTGCATTTATTATAATAAACGGCAGTAAATCCTTGCCTCTTGTGTGGACCTGACGTTCTTGATTGGCCAGCGGGAAGGAGTTCGGCCTTCTACGGACTCGCACCTGCGGGCCCCTAGAGTCGCTCGGCCGGACCAAGGGGGCCTGCCCTTAACACATTCCTCTCACTGCCTTGTGTTTTCCTTGAACCTCTGCACGGTTACATTGAGTCACATGCCTGTTGTGTTCGAGCAACTCACTGTTAACTCCATATTCCTTACCTTAAGCTATGTGTCTGACAACAATATATGAAGGTTTGCATACACCATATCAGTCTTCAGTTTTCTCTGTTGATTCCTGGGTCTGTGACAAATATCAAATTACAAGTGGGCAAAATAAACTCTGCCATCCTCCTACAACACAGACCTGGCTACATGAATATGAAATTACCTGTAACGAGGGGGTGGGGCATGTGAACCCTTCGCAATCTACTTTGCAATGCACTCATACACTAATTCTGTCAAGTTTACAAACATAAGTCCTTTAGACCAACTCATTTATGCACTTAGTTCTTTTAGCTAAGATCTCATTCCTGACATGAGGGAAAAAGGTTTACATTCTGATACAACCACTAAATAACATTGTGGGGCTGGCAGAGGATTTGTCAGTTTTTAAAGTATATGTTGTGAAAAACTTTGCATACCGTTTTTAAACATATGGTTATTAACACGTGTGCATCTCGTACACTTAGTTTTACATTCATTAAAAATTTAGAAATTTCAGGCTCTACTAAGGAAATCAGGGAAGGTGGCACAAGCGAGAAACGCAAGTGCTGAACTTCACACTCAGTTTTTCAGCAAAAGGATTTTTAAACAGAGGGCAAATAGTGATTAGTGTTTTTTTAGGCGAATGTCTCAAGCCCAGGGGCATTTACACCCCTGACGTGTAAACAACTTCATACATGCAGCCAGCTCTGCCGAAAAATGGTTTATCAGCCACTTTTACTCCCTAAAAATAGGCAAATACTCCCTAAAAATAAAAATAGAAAGTAAATTAGATTTGCAACTACATACAGTGTTTAATCATTAAATGACAAAAGTTTTACACCAAAAAACAGGTGAACACCAAAAAAACTATATTTCATTCATCAATAGCGAGCTCTACGCATTTCGCATTTCGGCTAACTAGCCTTCATCAGGAGCAATAAACCTGGTCATGTATACATTCAAATTCTTCTAGTCAGAATCTATGAATGCAAAAAGAACACCATCTGTTCAGTATTATATGTTCAGATTTCCATGTATTTCATTTCATGATATCTATCTCACATGTATTGGGTAATCATTCACCTAGATTTCTGGACACTGAGGTGCAAACGTCCAATTGGACTGGTTTCCTACTCCAAAGGTGTAACTATACTTCTTGTTGTTATATAACAGACAGCTATCCACTGAATTTGAAAGGATAGGCAATGCTTTAGGACCAGAAAACCCATGGTTATGTCGCTGTTCAATATGGGCAATACTCAAAGGTATATCCTACCTTGTTTATTATTCGTGAGTGAAAAAACGTAGTCTATGTAACGGGAAGAACATCCCAAACTCAGTATGCCATTCAGCTTTTTGTCTAAACGTAAAGTGAAAGTAACATTGATTAGGAATCTATCCTAGAGATATCAGATTCTAATCTCGACAGGAAGCTACAAATTATCTATCATTGTGGGAAACTGTATAAATGGTCTCATATGCAAGTCAATCCCAAACAGCTCAATGGTACTATAGGACTCAACCTGATGTACTAAGTACATGGAGGATGGTAATCACTCAATAAAAAAGTCTATGATCTACACATGAGACCACCTTCAAGCAGTCATGTCAAAAAAGGATGAACAGTATTTACCTCGAGGTTTCAACACTTACTGGCACAGAGAGCCAGCTTCCTGCAGGAGTGGGAGCCGGGGTCTCTGTTACAGCTGCCAGATATACTTAGCGGTAAAGCGCGTGATGTCATCACATATAGACGCAGTGATATCATATGTAAACAACACAAATGTTGAGATGCCTCTTCTGACGACTGAATGTGTAACACATCGTGGCTCCCATATGAGTTGGCATAAAAGTATATTGTTGCTTATTTGTCAGGTACCACGCAACCTGTTTTTGACCTGGTTATGTTTGAGTAAGGGTATAAAAAAGAAAAATAATATTTTTGGAAGGCGGCAGATGGACGCCACCTGAAGGGCTAATAAAAAAAACCTCTTCTGATGTGCTAGCCTCTATGACAGGAATAGACCACAAGGTGGGTATTTTGTCAAATTAAATTTTAGTAATGGTAATGTTTATTTATAAAGCGCCTATACACAGGCAAGTATTTCAAAGCGCTCAAAGAAGGTAGGAACATGGGGAAAAACAACAGTCGCTCAGAGCCCCTGACATTCTGAGACGATACTAGTCTGCACAGGCAGAGTAATGCACTTAACAGTTGAGACACAGCAAATAGGCCTGACGACGATTCTGCAGTTTTACCAAGTGTAATTAGGGAGAACAGACAGACGATCTTCAGGCATTGTGCATTGGGATTGTGCAAGTGCACAGATGGTCACATGGAGGGGGAGGTGCAAGTGCACCGAATCGGTGGAGACTGGCGTAAGTGCAGAGAGAGCCACACTCTTGGGTTATTTCTCTGTGCAGTGAGGGAGGGTGGGGTGCAGGGCCCTGAGGCAAGTGCGAGAGAGGACTGTCGGGGGTGCCTGGGACCTTTGCGACTCTGAGGTACACCAGGCGTCCAGTCAGCAAGTTGTAAGGAAGAGGAGAGAGGGAGGGAAAGAGCACAGAGCTATGTTAGCAGGGTAGAAAGAAAGAGAAGGAAGAGGAGAAGAGGGAGGTCTTCAGTAGTTTCAGGAAAATAAGAAGCTCAAGCTCAAGACAGAGGGCGTCAACGAGGCTATTCCAGAGGGAGGCACCTTCTGAGGATAAGGATCATCCTCCAAATCTCTGCTTGAAGAACCGGCTCACTCGCAGAAGGTTGGAGGTAGATGAGCGGAGGGCTCGTGAGGGAAAGTATTTAAGTAGGCAACATTGCAGGTAGGTAGATTCCAGGCCCGAGAAAGCCTTGTAGACAATGCAGAGGGTCTTGAACTTGATCCTTGCAGCCAGGTGGAGCCAGTGAAGCTATTTCAGAAACAGAGAGATGCAGTCCCTGGGCTTGAGGCCAAGGATAAGTCTCACAGTTATGTTCTGGGTGAGCTGCAGAGGGTGCAGTGCAGAAGCAGGGAGGTTGAGGAAGAGGATGTTGCAATAGTCCAGCCTAGAGAGAACCATGGCTCTGGAGAAAGAGAGCCGCTAGGGGAAAGTGAGAAAAGGTAGAGTACCTCTGAGGAGGTGTAGCTAATAGACTATTTAGAGATGTCCGAAATGTGAGAGGAGAAGGAGAGAGTGGAGTTAAAGATGACGCTGAGGTTTTTAGCTGCGCAGTTGGTTGTGGGCAAAGGGCCAAGGGAGGCCGTCAGAGTGAAAGTGGGGAAGCGGGAGCAGGGGTTCCAATGCGAATGATCTCAGTCTTAATGGCATTGAGGCAGAGGGTGTTTGCAGCACACCATGACTGAATAGCGGACAGCCAGTCAGATATGAGCGAGGGGGAGGAGGCAGCTGAGGGTAGCCTGAAAGATGTTGTGTGTCATCTGCGTAACACTCAAAGTTAGGGGTTAAAGTGGCAATCACACGTGCCAAGGCAGCCATATAGATGTTGAAAGACCAAGGGGATAGGTTAGATCCCTGGGGCATGCCACAGGTTGAGAGAGCAATAAGTAATGACCTGTGTCCAAACTTGTAGTGAAACTTAGAAGGAATAAATGTGTACAATTCTCTGAATAGAAGTTCTAAGTGTGGCAGCTTAGTGCTTCCCGGTAACAGGCTTAAATCCAGTTCAATGATGATCTCCCTCCACTGCTCACACTCTACTGGGGCCTCTCTAGTAGGCCCAGTGCTTCGGTCCTTACATCAATCTTTATCAACGCAGCATCAACTGATTTTGTATATTACAGATACCTCTGACATATCAAGAAATTTGTATCCCCCAAGGTGGGTGTTTCATTTAGTGTATAGATGAGATTACATGTGGAGTGTCTGAGTAGAGGTAAGTCAATAGACAATGTGTCATGATTCCTGCCCTTCATGTCCCCAGCCCTCCAAGATGTCAGGCTGGAGCCAGGCCACGATCACCTACATGGCCCTCAACGGCCTCTCCATCCCTCCAAAGACCCACTTGGAGTCAGACTTGGCACTTGTGGCACCAGACTCACTCACTCCCATAGGATAACATTGGGGATTGGACTTGTAGTGCATTGATGGGGACAAGATGGATGCCCCCACATATTTTGGTTCCCAGAACTGCATGTGCAGTCTAGTCTTTTGGGTGTGGTTCAGTTCAGAGACGCCTGGGATACCCAGAGACTATTTAAGCCACGCCCAGGCTGAGAAACATGCTTTGTGTTTTCTGCACCTGCAGCGTGACACTCACCGTGTTCGGATCGGTCTCCAGTAGGCATGCATCTTTCTTCTGCGCTCAGCTCCTGCAAGAACAAGAACACTGCTAGGAACAGCCTTACCTTGCGGCGCTTCTGCCCATCATTCATCGCTCCTTCTGTTCTGCGGGCATCTTCGGCAGTGTCATTCCCATCCCGGCATGCCGCTTCCTAAGGAAAAGGGAAAAAGAACAGAAAAAAGGCATTAGTAAGCATTCAGCAAATCTTCGCTTATTATTAAAGACTGTACGAGCTTCAAACGCTTACCTGAATCCCAGCCGCTCTGGGGGAACTCTGTCTCCGGAACTTCTCATCCATCTGCAAGAGGGAAAAGACACTCCAGGTTAGCGTGGAAACATCCAGAGGCGCCGCATACCGCGCTTACTCGTCGCATTTCTTCTTCATAACCGGCATCCACGCTGAAAACGTTGCGGCACCTAAAAGACACAGAAAAAGAACTCAGTTCAATACAAATACGAAAGGGTCGCATCGCGCGCTCACTCAACTTCATCGCTACTCATCTCAGCAGCACGTCGCGATCCCCGGAAGCCGGCCATCATCTAAGGAAGGAAAGGAACGAAGTTAGAGAACTGTTCAAAAGACTCATTATACTTACCTGTCGGACTCTTGCCAGTGAAGTAACTAGGCAGCAACAAGCCTGCATCAATCAACGCGCCCCTGCGCTGAAAGCAGGACAGAGAGCACACTTTCCAAGAAAACAAGGTGAGCTGTGGATCAAAGGGAAGGGTTGGACCCCGGGGAAGAAGGGGTTCAAGCAGACAGACAATAGGGAGTTAAACTCTACCAATCCTGTGTTTTAGGCCCAGTCTCCAGTCGAGTAGACTCCAGGGAAGGGTTTGAGGTCGTAAGAGGTCAGAACAGGCTGAGTGACGTCCCTGTGGATACCAGATGAGCGTTACACAATGGGGATCTAACTCATATCTCAGAGGAATTCCCCGAGGTAGAATTCTTTATTCATCCCTGTTGGTTGTACTGCGCCCAGCCTGTCTATCCATTGTAGTTCTCTCTGGGTTAGTCTTTTAGCAAAGTCCCCCGCCCCCTCTTTGTGGTTTCCCCACTACTTCAAAAATGATGCATCGTAATTGTGCAACTGTGTGTCTTTTCTCAGTAAAATGCCTAGCAACTGGAGATCTATTACTGTGCATCTGAACGTTACTTTTATGCTCATTCCACCTCTCCTTCGCCCGTCTGATTGCCTGTCTGACGTAGAAGATAGCACATGGGCAACTCAAGCCATAGATCACATTGTTTGTATCGCATGTGGCGAAATCTCTTGAGGGAAATTTCATGCCAGAGCGTGGGTGTCTTACGCTGGTACCCTTCATCACGTTATTACAATTACAGCAGCTTCACCATGGAAAATTCCAGTTCTTGCGTTTATGTATTATCGGTTGTTTAGATGCTTGTCTCCCTGCTTTCACTAGTTGGTCCCAAAAGTTCCTCCCTCTCTTATACACAGTCATAGGTGGTTTTGGAAAGAGTTTATACAAATGTGGATCAAGTTTGATCCATCTCCAATTTTTCTTAAGGAGTCTTGTAACATTTTTTGTATTTAATGTCTATGGGGTTTTTCTCACTCCCATAGGAATCATTTTTATTATTTTTTACGAACTAAACCAGTACAACCCATCTTACTATGGAGTACTGGGAAGGGTTCATAGTTTTTCCCTTATGCTCATTTTCGAGAGGGTACCGTACAGTCCCTCTCTCAAAGGTTTCTGGCTGGTGGCAGTGGTTACTACTGAACATTCGACCGTAAATATTTTCCTATGGGATTATCCCATTGTTCGAGGCTACCACATTTTCTGACAGCCTCTAACATACCACCGGTGTATATTAATATTAACTTTACTCCGGTAGGTTTTATTTGCTAGAACTTTAATATAACTTCTTTCTCGTGTCTTTCTCTAAACTCCTAACCCAAGTCGGGGATCGTTTGTTCGTCCTTTTGGCGGGCTTCTGCCCAGAAAGCCCTTCTTACGGCGCCACTGAGTCTGGGGTGGGTACATTGTGTGGGAGGGGGAGTAGGACCCCTGGAGAGGGTTGCCTCAGCAACCCATGTCGCACTCTATCCTGATAGGCTGGAGGGTCTCCCGCCAAGGTGACCACTCCACTGTGCGAGTGACAGCTAGGTTGTATGAATGGGGATCTTTTTGCATAAAGGCAGGGTCCTGAGGACTGGAAGAGCAAGACGTCGCCACTGGAACTAAGAAGCCAAAGTGGAGTGAAGCCAAAGACATCTACAACGACTGAACCACCGGTGAAGCTCTGATGCAGCGTCTCACCACTTTTCTCCACACGACGAGAGAAGATCTTCATCTGCAAGAGCCTTCTTCCCTTAAGCTGGTGGGGCCAACCAGTTTGCCAATTGCCTTCCCGGACCTGCCTTAGTCGAATCGCCAGTACCCTGTACTCGGAGGCCGGATAGCCAGGCACCAGTCCACCCAGACCGCGATTTAAAGGAGCGTACCTTTTATTCGTCGGGCAGCACCGCGGCTGGTTTCATTCCTGGGTAGTGCAGTAACTTGAACCTTCCTCCACGACGAGAGCCTC
This sequence comes from Ambystoma mexicanum, assembly GCF_040938575.1. Classification (NCBI taxonomy): domain Eukaryota; kingdom Metazoa; phylum Chordata; class Amphibia; order Caudata; family Ambystomatidae; genus Ambystoma; species Ambystoma mexicanum. The sequence goes on along the minus strand of NC_090926.1, from coordinate 914,580,260 downwards.
TCTTCCTCTGCTGGATCCCCCGAACTGCAGGAACTACCAGGAACAACCACCACCGCAGGAGCCACTTCTTCATTTTAAAGGTACATTGTTCCGCAAGGCCGCCCTGTCTGCGTGGTAGAGCTAAAGGTGTTTTAAATCCTTTACCTACCTGTTGAGTTGACCGCCCCTCTCTTTTAACATTGTCTTTCACCTTTTGCATCCACCTTTTTGAATTGTTAACCAAAGACTTGACTGCAGCAACAAGAGCATTTTGCTTCTGGGCACTTGCCCTGTACCACTGACTCTGGCACAGGCCTATTTATTGACTCTGGCTAAATTTGTTAGAACTGCCTTCTCTAGATTGCTTCTCAACTAGAACTGTGTTGGTGCACATACTTCTTCTAACCACCTTTTCCTTCCCACTTTTATAACCTGTGAAGTGCCATTTTGCTCAGTTTTCATTTAAGTATTCTTTATGGGGGGGTGTGGCCAACCGCCATGTGAGAAAGCCGTGCTTCGTCTCGGCTCCGCCGATGCATCCAATATATTGCCATAAATCTGCATCTTAACCGATGAAAACAACAATAGCAACCGACGGTCTGACTCAGAACCGCCTGCTGCCCCTCCGACGGTAATCTGGGACCTGTGCGTGCCCCCAACTAGGAGAAACACTGTGGTGAAGGGTGAACGCGTTAGCCCTAAAATGGCAGCTGCCTGCTGAATACAAGGGAGCCGAGCGCCGCGGTGCAGTACGAGCGAGGGGGCTTGCCCCGGCTGCAGCCGATCGAGGAACTGACAACAGGAGCTGCCCAGCTGACCCCACCGTCTGACGGGCACACTGCACAGCGACCTGCGGCGTAACACTGGTGCCCGCCGCCGAGAGCCTCTCCAACGCGAGACCTGCAGCGCCGTCGGAAGCGGGGATACAGCAAAAGCACACACAGGGAGGCCGGGACCCGCAGACCGGGTGCGCCCAAGAGCGGCACCGTATTAAAAGGTACGGAGAGGAAGAAGGGGGCAGGGGGGACATAAATAACACAGCCCGCCCCCTCGCTAAGTCCCACACACATAAGCATCCTGGCGCGGCTGCGAGACCCTGCAGCACCCTGCTAAGCTGACCAGAAAGGTCCAAGATCAAGCCTCGAGAGAGGATCAAACCCCGTTGTAGGATACAGATTACAGCCACAGTGCTGGCTGCAGGCTCTGCGACACAGATTTGAGCCCCGGACATCAGGGGCCCGCCCAGATTGATATCCCACACTTGAGCCCAACATTCCATGAACGCCGCTCGCGAGAGCGTCATAAAAACCACCGGAACAGGGCCGCTACGCACAACGTGCCACGGAGCACATACACGAACTGAACTGCATGACCACACGCTCTAAGGCAACGTAAAGAGCCGTGACCATTTAAAGCCCAGGCAGACTACAACCCCTAACCAAAATCCAACTATTAAAGAGAGGAAATCGCAGTAGCTCATATGTAGATCACCACAACAGAACAGCCACGCAAGCGGCGGCACGGTGCACATAACCGATTACTAACTGAAGAATCGCTGGCAACCACTGCAACCAGGACGTGGCAGGCTCGCCAGCATGCACAGGGATGTCCGGAAAAGGCGCCAGAAACAAGCACATGCAGACAACAATGGAGACCTTTACAGCTACAGGTGTCACCAAGCCAGACGCCACGACCACAACCTCGGCTGCGGCTGGAGAAGGGCCCCCCGAACCCACAACTACTCAAAGCCATCTTGGCGCTACAAAAAACCATGGAGGGCAAAAGAGATGCCGTGGCCATCGATTTAAATCTGCGAAGACAAGACGTGCACTCCATCGCAGGCAGAACAGAAGAACTAGAGTCTCAGGTAAAGGAAAACACTGAAGGCAAAACCCACCTCTTGGGAGAGGTAGATGCCCTGGCCCAGAAAGTAAAGAACCTTGAAGACAGGGCAGACGAGGCGGAAGGGCGCGTGCACCGGATTAACATCAGAATTATCGGGCTGCCGGAGGGAACAGAAGGAAGTGACCCCGCAAACTTTGTGGAGAACCTGCTGCTGTACCCGGCAAGCGGGCTTGCGATACATGCTGCTGTACCGGGCCAGACTAAAGGTCATGTGGAACAATAGAACATACTTCTTCGATACACCAGCAGAAGTAAACAAATGGATGGACAGGGAGCAGATCCCTGACATAGAAGGAAGGCAACGCAAAACACGAGAAAATGGCACCCCCAGGAAAACCAACTGAAACCATCTGCTGAAACAGCACATGCAGAAACTTTAACTTGCAGATTGTGGCACCATTGAGTGTCTTGGAGCTGACCGAACGTGCACTGCTCGGCAACAGACACTACCGAGGTAGGATTGTCCCGCGCCCCCGAATCTCTTAGGGTAACTAACCCGCCCGTAGGGCACCAAGAGACCGTAGGTCGAATGGAGCGGAAACGGGAAAGTCAGAACGGGGGGAACCCCGCTAGACTAGTTTTGTTAGAGGTTAACGCTAAGTTCACAGTTCAAAGGGAAAGAAACCCGTTGGTTGAAATCCCGATTTATTTGGTTAAAGGGGAAATCCAGGACCACCTTGATCACCACATACTATTAGATCGATCTAGAGTCAGCAGAGGAACATGTCAGAACAGGCCACAGGACCACATGGGGATAGACCAGAGGGCAGTGCCACCATACAGCCCGCCCATATATCCACACACACGCCACACCCATGAATAACATAGTCAAAGTCATGTCCTGGAATGTCAGGGGCCTGAACAGCTACATTAAACAGCACAGAGTCCATACCTTCCTCAAACGCCACAAGATAGGAATCGCCTTATTGCAGGAGACTCACCTGAACGCACAAAAGCTTGCAGCATTAGCTAAAAACTGGAGAGGAACCCTGATAGGCACCACGTACTCCAACTATGCACGTGGAGTGCTAATATGGATCGCCCCCTCCGTCCCCATCACCCTGACACACACTAACATTGACAACGAGGGGAGAATGGCCTTGTTAAGAGGCACCATCGAAGGCAGAGAACTCTGCCTAGTAAATACATATGCCCCCAACCACGATGCGACAGTCTTTTTCCGATCGCTGTACACCCGGCTCAGTCCAAGCAGAGACGGCATGCTAATATGGGGAGGGGATCACAACTGCACCCTAGATCCACGCACGGACAGATCGGACAGCAAGCACACTCGCCCCTCCCCTCCCGCTAAAATATTGAAAGCCCTCTTACAACAATACGCCCTGCAAGATCTTTGGAGGGCTCAGCACCCAGAGGGCAGAGCCTATTCCTTTTACTCACCCCCACACGCAGTACACACTAGAATCGACAGTTTACTGGTGAGCGAGGAACACTTAGATACATTCGGAGACACACAATATCTGGCTAGAGTGCTATCAGATCATTCCCCCATAGTTACCTCATGGACAATAAGGGCACCCAGGCCCCCTATACCCACATGGAGACTCAGAAGCGAAGCACTGTTAGACAAGGCATTTCGAGAGCAGATTAGACAATGTACGACAAACTACTGGCAGACGAACATGGATAGTGTCCAGCACATTAGCACGGCATGGGAAGCATACAAAGTGGTGATCAGAGGGGAAATGATAGCCACCACAGGGGGTGTCCAAAAATCCATCACGGAAAAGTTAGCAAGCACCGAAGAAGAGCTGAAGCAATTAGAATCCATTGCCTCCTCAGACCCAGCCCACATATGCAGAATAGTGGAACTAAAACAGGCTTGCCTACGACACTGAGAAGCCCTAGGAAAGTTCAGCTACGCCAAATATACAGAGAGAAGTCACGCCCTCGGAGATAAACCGGGTAAGCTGCTTGCGTGGCTTTACAAGCGAGAAGCCCCCAGAACACCCATCTGCCTTATCCGCGATGCCAATGGCACTAACACGCACTCACAAGCCGCCATAAACCATGCATTTGCCGAGTATTACCAGGCCCTCTACACTGATACCCCGCCGCCAACAGATACAGAAATAGAGGATGTACTGGACATCATTAGGCTACCACACCTTGAGGAACACGTGGCAGAGCCCCTGGAAGGGCCGGTAACCCCTGAGGAGGTTGCAGTGCTTATTAGAACACTTCCCTCCGGGAAAGCACCGGGACCGGACGGACTCCCGGGCGAGTTCTACAAGACCTACGAGGAAGTACTAGCTCTGTTACTCTCCCGGGTGTTCAATGAGGCATACGATATAGGCCAAATCCCTGATACTATGAGGGATGTGGTCATTATACCACTCTTAAAACCAGACAAAGACAGCACCGAGTGCGGCTCATATAGACCCCTGCCTTACTAAATACAGACAGAAAGATACTAACGGCTATACTGGCTATGAGGATGCGCAATGCCATCCCGACCCTGATTCACCAAGACCAAACGGCATATGTGCCCGGCAGGACCATCACCGAAAATCTACATAGATTGCACCATGTCATTTATAGTACGAAAGACAGGCAGACGGAATGCGCAGTGGCGTCCTTGGACGCCACCAAAGCGTTCGACTCGGTACGCTGGAAATGGCTTCTAGCTACTATGTCCAAGATGGGTATAGGGCCTAGCTACATTAAATGGGTCACACTCGTCTACACTAACACCGAGGCCAGAGTACGCATCAACAACACCTTCTCAGACAAATGGAGTCTAACCCGAGGAACTAGGCAAGGATGCCCCCTGTCACCCATGCTGTACATTATGGCTATAGAGCCAGTGGCAGCATACCTTAGACAAGAATATGGAGACGGGGGCATAGTGGTAGACGGGGTGAATCACCTGATCTCTATGTATGCCGACGACATGCTCCTCTATCTAACAAACCCTGTACACATACTGCCTTACATATTAGAAACCTTAGAACGATTTCACAGATATACGGGGATCCAGATCAATCAGAACAAATCCTGCCTGTACCCCCTAGCTGCTTTAAGCGAGAAAGAGGCCGAAGCTCTCCCAACACTAGCCCTAAAATGGGAACCCTCCTCCTTCAGGTACCTGGGCATTAGGGTGCACAGAGACCCCAAGAGTTCTGGAGCAGGTTGCCGCTCTCGGTGGCAGGCAGAGTGGGACTACTAAAAATGGTGGCATTGCCCAGACTCCTCTACTTCTTCACTAACGTACCATACAACATACCATAACTAATCTTCAATGAATTACATAAGCTGTGCAGGACATTTCTGTGGCAAGATGGAAGGCGCAGAGTCGCCTTGGATACAATGCAGAGACCCTATGACAAAGGAGGCCTCAAGGTTCCTAATTTCGAAATGTACTACCTAGCCGGACAACTGAAGCATGTGATACAATGGATGGCCGACGAGGCCTCAACAGACACCCGCCTGCTGCAGCCAGGAGTCACCCAACTGCTACTAAGGGACCTGCTATGGATTGCGCCAGGAACCACACACCCACACTCGTACCCGATCCTCTTAGGTACCCAGTTATGGAAAAGAGCCTGCAAGGCCGCAAAACTACCAGATCACTACTCCCCAAAGATCCCGATAGCTGCCATCATGACAAACAGGCCAGAAAGCCACAAGATAATAAGAGGCATATGAGAAACAAGTGGGGTTGCCACCCTATGTGACCTGGTGGATGACCAGGGAATCTTAACCTTTACTGAGCTACATGAAGCCTCCGGGATCCACACAGGACAGTTCCTACTACACAACGCGGTGGTGAAAAGACTGGCAGCCCGCTGGCCCACAATGGAGAACTGGGATACCGGACAGGAAAGCATTGAGGGCCTGTTGGGGGCGGCGGAGGGAGGCCACGAGACCTCCAGAATATACGAAGTACTGCTCGACAGCACCACCCATCAAAGCCTTAAGTGTAAGGAAAAGTGGGAGCAGGAATTCGGCTCGCAGCTGGAAGACAAAGAATGGGAGGACATAATGAAATACCACAAGAAGGTATCGAGGAACGCTAGGTTCCAGCTCATTCAATTTTATATCACAAACACAGCATACCTCACACCGGACATCATCTCCAGATTTAGCGGAGCCGAGAATACAGGATGCCCCAAATGCAAAGAACCTCAAGCAGGGAGAACACACATGTTTTGGGGATGCCCCGCCATACAGACCTTCTGGGCACGAGTCTAAGCCAGGGTGGCCGAGGCTGACGTCACCCAGGAGGTACATACGCCAAAAGCATGCATCCTTGGAACCCCAGAAATAAGAAAAATAGACCATTAAATAGGCTAAAAGACCTAATGTACATACTCGCCAAGAGACGTATTGCCATGAACTGGAAGCGCCCTCAGGCCCCGTGCTTGTCGATGTGGTGGGAAGACCTTCGCAAATGGACAAATGCCGAAACGGCTGCCTGTGAGACGGCTCAGAGCCAACAAAGACAGGACACCTCGGATGGCCTGTCTCAATGGGTGGCACTAATAGTTATGTTGTTCAGCCCCAAGGAAGGAGGCTCCTCTGGCAACGACACAAACGACTCACAACGATCACAGAGATGAAACGTGTGGTGTAGAACGCTACGGTGCGGACAGTTGGGAATAGGGGAGGGAGGGAGGGAGTGCGGGAAGGGTATTATTGTATTGTTAAGACTGTAAACAATAAAAATAAATTTGAAAAAAAAAAGTATTCTTTATGCTAAAGTACTGCCTTGCCTAAACCGATTCACAAACTTATGGGAAGTGTTGCTAGGGTTTGTAAGAATATATTTCTGTATAACTTGTGCTTTCCCTCCCTTGTGAGAAATTGCTAGAGTGCCATTTGTGTTTGGTTTTCACTGTGCCGTTTTGCTCTGTTTTCACTCTTGCTCAAACTTGTCTACAATTTAACTAGGGAGTTGTGTATACTTTCTTTGACTGAATATAACCTGCTTAATAACAGTGATAAATGTGTTTAACTAGAAGTGTGTAAAATAAATATATATATTCTTTTAATACAAAGCTTTGGTCAGTGTTTCCTTGTGCCATAGTACTGAAGGCCTATTGTGTAAACCCTGAATACTGCTCATCTCCCTCTTGAGATATGTCTGACTGCTTAGCCACAGCTACCAACTAAATCTGTGTGGTATAGACTGATACCAAAGTGGATTTATTGCTCATAACTGTAGTCTTAATCTTCTGTAGTGCTCCCTAAGGGAACTGCACAGGATTCTGCCTAACACCTGGTACCTGACAAATAAGCAACAATATACTTTTATGCCAAACCATATGGGTGCCACAATGTGTTGCACATTCAGCCGTCACAAGAGGCATCTCGATATCCGAGTTGTTTACATATGACATCACCCTGTCTATACGCGATGACGTTGCACGCTTTACTGCTAAGTATATCAGGCGGCTATCTCCCGCTCTTGCATGTGAAACCTCGAGATGGTCTCATGTGTAGAACATAGACTTTTTACTGAGTGATTGCCATTCTCCATGTACTTCGTAGATCAGGTTGATTCCTATAGTACCATTGAGTTGTTTGGGATTGAGTTGCATATGAGACCATTTATATAGTTTCCCACAAGAGAATCATAATGTGTAGCTTACTGTCGATATTAGAATCCGATATCCCTAGGAAAGAATCCTAATCAATGTTACTTTCACTTAACCTTTAGACAAAGCGCTGAATGGCATACTGAGTTTGGGATGTTCTTCCTGTTACATAGGTTGTGTTTTTCACTCAAGAATAATAATCAAGGTAGGATATATCTTTGAGTAATACCCATGTTCTGGTCCTAAAGCATTGCCTATCTTTTCTGATTCAGTGGAGAACCGTCTGTTAAATAACAACAAGGAGTACAGTTACACCTTTGGAGTCTGAAACCAGTCCAGACATTAGGACCTCAGTGTCCAGAAATCTAGGCATTAAGTGTGATAAGTGTAAGGTTTTGAGGTTGAGAGGAGACTTCCAGCATCGTTGGAGCTGCTGCCTCGTAACTTAATTTGAATTTCTTCTGTCATCTACAGACTTGTGTATGGACAAGCGGAAGCTCTAGCTTCAAGAAGTGGTGAAACGCTGCAAGGAGGACTGCATTTATCAAATTGCATTGCGACTGCTCGCCACTCCCTTTTGGTTCCCAGAAAGCCTCATCACCTCCTGTGCATGCGCAATTAGCGCGCGCATTAAGTGTGATAAGTGTAAGGTTTTGAGGTTGAGAGGAGACTTCCAGCATCGTTGGAACTGCTGCCTCGTAACTTAATTTGAATTTCTTCTGTCATCTACGGACTTGTGTCTGGACAAGAGGAAGCTCTAGCTTCAAGAAGTGACGAAACGCTGCAAGGAGGACTGCATTTTCCAAAGTAATTACTTTGTGTGTCACTATTTACTCGAGTACCTTTTACGAGTACTTTTTCCTGCCGTGAGCTGTGGGCTGTGCGTTGGCTCCTTGCAGTGGGCTGGATTACTGAATGGGCGTGTTTTTACGTCTCCTGATCCTTGTAAATCACACTACTCAAACGGAACGTAACATCAGTGTCTTTTCTTTTTTATTTTTTCCTTCAGTTGCATTGCGACTGCTCGCCCCTCCCTTTTGGTTCCCAGAAAGCCTTATCACCTCCTGTGCATGCGCATTAGCGCACGCATTAAGTGTGATAAGTGTAAGGTCTTGAGGTGTTTGGGTGTGCGGGCGTTCGGTGAATGAGGACATTAGCATTTATCACTGTAAAACTATTTGGTGTTTAAACCTCTGCTTTTGGTTTTAGAAGCTTGTAATTGTGTGCTTGTGTTCGCGCTCAGATTCGCGATAATTGTTTGGCTTCCGCTCTCTGTTGTACCTGCTTAACATATTGGAAGTTATATGCGGTATAACTATGTGTTAAGTCCCTGCTTTTTGTGGTTTTTTTGCAGAGTGCCCTTCTTTACGCCACTGTTTATCAGTAATTAAGTGGCTGCCCTTCGTTTGTAGTTGCTGCATTTGAAATCTACTTCTAAAGGACTGGGTTAGCTGTTACCTATCTGATATAGTTTTCAGTGATCTTAATCTATGCTCATTATGGTCATATACACAGTCTAATAAAAAAAAAAATTTAAAAAAAGAAATCATTATCTAAAATGATGAGACTTACTGCTGGCATACCGGCCCACACGATGTTGTACTATTGCATGAAGTAACACCTGTGAAAATAAAATTAAAACCTGCGGCTTTATTGCCCAGAGTAAAACAGTACCCCTGTCTCGGGAAGCAGAAGAAGGGATAAAAGAGACTATTCATGCGCTGTTAATACAAGGAATAATAGTGCCCTCAAATTCACCATGTAACACTTGTATTTACCTCATCAAGAAAGCAAAGGGCGGGGCTTGGAGGATGATCCAGGACCTATGCCCCCACAATGACATCATACAGAAAGAATTCCCGTTAGTTCTAAATCCTGCATCAATTTTATGTAGCATCCCTAAAGATGCATCGCACTTCACTGTGGTGGACCTGAAGAATGCATTTTTCTCAGTGCCACTAGACGCATAATCCCAATACTTGACAGCTTTCACTTTGGGAGGGAAACAGTACGAACACTGCAGGTTGCCCCAAGGATATTGTGAGAGCCCAAGCATTTTCAACAGAATTCTGCATGAAGATCTAGGAAATATTGTCACTGAGAGCACAATTATTCAGTACGTGGATGACCTGCTCATATGTGGGAAAAATGAAGATGAGTGTAGGAAAGATTCTATTACACTTTTGACATTATTAGCCCACAAAGGTTACAAGGTGGACAAGGAAAAATTACAATATTGTCAGGAAGAGGTGTTGTACCTGGGACAATTGATTTCAAAAGATGGTAAGGGAATCCTACCAGACAGAGCAGCTGCAGAACATGCAGTAAATGAACCAAAAACAGTGAAGAAAATGCCACTATTGCAGGCACTCAAAGAAGCGCAGATGGAAAGCACAAATACAATGGAATGCAGAGATGCGCAAGGCCTTTAAGATATTAAAAGAACTGATCTTAACAGCACCAGTACTTGCAAACCCAGATTATGAGTGCAAGTTCTATTTATTCTCACATTGTGATGGGACACTCATGTGAGCAGTGTTAACCCAAAAATCTGCCATGGGACACAAGCCACTAGAATACTACAGCGGCACCCTAGATGCAGTGATGCAAGGACACTTTGCGTGCGAACAATCACTCGCAGCAGCAGCGTTCACCATAGAGAAAAGTGCAACAACTGTGATGGGGTGTTCAGTGACATTGTTTGTGGAACATTCACTATTTGCAATACTGGAAAGATCCAAAAGTACACTGACCACACAAAGAGCCACAGCATACGAGATTATTCTGTCAAGCACAAACATACACATATTAAAGGTGTAAAACTGTTAATGCTGCTACATTCATTACAGAAGCATGCACAGTGGAAGACATGCAAACACATGACTGCGCTACATACAATGGCGAAGAGGGAGACACACCCACAGTGAGTGAGAATGCCTTGTCTGAAGGAGAAATATATTTTAGAGATGGGTCAGCATCAATACATTCAGAAACTGGAGAAAAACACGTGGGGATAGCAGTTGTGAGAATGGAAAAGGATGGATATGAGGTACTTGTCCAACAGAGACTGCCAGCACACTACTCAGCACAAGCCGCAGAGCTAGTAGCACTCATTGAAGCACTACATGCTGCTAACGGATGGGCAGTGACAATTTATACAGACTCAGCATACATGACTACAACAGTTCATGGGGGATTGTCCAGGTGGGGGAGAAGAGGGTTCCAAAGAGCAGATGGATCACCATTACAACACGCTGAATTGCTAAAGGAATTGATAAAAGCATTAAAAGAGCCTACAGTTGTAGCTATAGTGAAATGCCAGGCCCATTCTAACAACAATGACGTCATCTCTTTAGGGAACGCAGCAGCGGACGCTGCCGCAAAAGAAGCGTCATATTTTACAAAAGGGACAACGGGTGAGTACCTAGTGCAGAAGCATGTGGAACTCTCCAAGATTTCATGGCCCTTATGAAGTGGTGTATTGTACACCCACAGCTGTTAAAGTAAAGAGCCTGAGATATTGGATGCATTTAACAGACTACGAAAAGCATATGACAGTGTAATACAAGACACAGAAGGAGGGGCGGACAATGGGGAAACACAAACTGAATGAAAGCAAAACATGAATTGCATTATGAACATGAGATAATAAAAGGGGAGTGAAATAAGTACAAATATTCTGATGTATATAATAATGATAATGATATGAAGAAATGAAACTGTTCTTTCTCTTTCTCTCTTTCCTATTGTTTCTCTCTATCTCTTTTTCTTTCTTCCTTCTCCATTTTTAAGTAATATTCTTGAATTCAAAATGCACATGTCAGTATATAGTATAAGTAAGATTAAGAAAAAGGAGAAAAGAAAATGGTAAAAATGTATTTCTGTGTCGCTTAACAAATTTTATGTCTCATTGCGTAGGTGAAATTATGGCGCCGGAGGGGGCACCCGCCGCAAACAACGTTAGAATGGAACAAGCTCATGAATATTCCCTGTCGTAAGGCTGGTAATCCTCGGTAAAGATAAAATCAGTTTCAGTTTCGTTTCTGAACTGTCTTTCTACTAGTAACCAATCACTGGTCTCTGGGTCATACTGCCACCAGCCAATGACTGCCCTCTACCTAAGCCCCTCTTTAGGCAGCCATCTTCAGATTTTTACTGCACGTTCAAGTGTTCAGAATCCTCATGTGGCGGTATGAGCAGTGCTAAAAAATGGCACAATAGAGTAGGAGGGAGGGTTTGCATGTGAATCCATGCCAGACCCATGCTGGAGAACAACAGTTACAGGTAAGTAACTTGTTCCTTCTACAGCATGGGGTCTGGCATGGATTCACATGCTCATGAATATAAGAATGCATAGCAGTACACACATGCACAACCACAGGAGGTGGCAAGGCTCAACATTAAGCAATACAACAACAACTCAACATTAAGCATCTCTAACCTCCTCACCAGGCTCACCTTAAGCGAACAGGTTGCGCAGCACTGCCTGGCCGACTCTAGACTCCTCCCTGGAATCCCGGTCGATGCAGTAGTATCTCGTGAAGGTGTGCGTCGACTCCACGTAGCAGCCCTGAAGATGTCGAGCAGGGGCACACCAGACAGGAACGCCGTGGTAGCAGCGATCGCTCTGTTTAAATGGGCTCTCGGACGGCCGTTGCATGATGCAGCCGGAGAGCCATCTGGAAATGGAAGCCTTCCCTTGGTTCACAGGTCCAAAGTTCACAAACAGCTGTGATGTCATCCGAAAACTCTTTGTGCGGTCCACGTAGAACTTTAGCGCTCTAGCCACATCCAGCGAGTGCAAAGTCCTCTCAACCGGCGACGAAGGTGACGGGAAGAAAACAGGTAACACCAAGGGCTCGTTAAGATGGAAGTCCGATGGCACCTTGGGCATGAAGGAGGGGTGCGCCCTCAGCACCACCCTCATATCGTGAAAAGTCAAGTATGGAGGTTTACAGGAGAGGGCCTGGATCTCTCCCACTCGTCGTGCGGAGGTGATGGCCACAAGAAACGCCGTCTTTCAAGACAGGAATTTCAACGGTGCTGAATGCAGAGGCTCGAATGGCGGCCCCATGAGCCTGGACAGCACCATGTTGAGCTCCCACGCCGGGCAGGAGCCTTCACCGGCGGAAATGACCGGAACAGTCACAAACTCCTTCACCAGGCGATGGGACCAGAGAGATGATCGCCCCGGGGTCCTGGAGTAGCGGAAAATTGCAGCTAGATGGATCTTGATGGAGGTATGCGCCAGCCCGGCCATGGCCAGCGATAGTAGGTACGGCAGCACCTGAGGGGCTGTAATCCACAGAGGGATAATCTTCTGTGCACGGCACCAGACAGAGAACCTCTTCCATTTGTGTCCATAACACTTGAGAGTCGAGGGCACCCTGGCCTTTGCAAGCACCCCCTTGCAGTCCACCAGGATATCGTACCCGCCAAACTCTAGCGGTGCAGGAGCCAGGCCTGCAAGTTCAGCAACGCCGGATCATGGTGGAGGATGGCGCCTCCTTCTCTGATGAGAAGATCCGCGTCCGTCGGCAGTTTGACTGGGGGGGGCGCTGACATGTCGGGAACCAGATCTGCCTCGGCCGTCCTGCACCGGGACCATTTGAGTTGGTTGATGAGGCGCAGCAGCAATGGCAATAGAGGGAACGCATACAAGAAGAGGCCGTCCTAGGGGAACGAGAAGGCATCGCCCATGCTCCCCGGCTGGGGAAACCTGCTGGCGAACCTCTGGCACCGTAGTGAACAGGTCGATCTGGGGATTTCCCCATCGTCGGAAGAGGAGGTCCACTTGATCCTGCCACAGTTCCCACTTGTGGCACGAGCGCAGTTCCCTGCTGAGTGTGTCGGCGATGGTGTTTTTTTTATTCCTGCCAGGTGGAAGGGTACCAGAAACATACCTTGGGCGACGGCCCAATGCCACAGATCCTGGGCCTTTTTTTTAATGGGGCTGGGGATCTGGTGCCTCTCTGCTTCCAGATGTAAAACATTGTCGTGGTGTTGTCGGTGAAGATCCTCACCACCTTGCCCTTGAGGGACAGAAGGAACGACCTGAGGGCCCAGCACATGCTGGAGGATGACCATCCGGAACTTCTGGGAACTGATGTACTTGTTTAGACGATGAAGGTCCAGGATGGGTCGAGAACTGCCGGTCTTTTTCCTTACGAGGAAGTACCGCGAGTAAACTCCCAAGACCCGGAGGCTCTTTGGGATGAGTTCGATGGCTCCCTTCTTTAGCATCGCTTGTGCCTCCAGTAGTAGTTGTGGGACGTGGTTTTCCTTTCTGGCCACAGGTGGAATACGGGGACACTTTCTTAGAAATTCCAGTGCATGCCCACGGGCCAGGGCATCCAGCACCCAACGGTCGGTGGAGATGGACGCCCACATGCTGACAAAGTTCGCCAGCCGGCCTCACACCGGGGTGCTCAGGTGGGGGCCCGATGCTGCAGCCGGTTCAATCCTGCTTGGTGGCGGGCTTGCCGCTTTAGCCTCCTTGGCGACGGCGACGAGATCCTCCCTGCTAGCCGCGTCCCCTCTAGGCCTCCTGCGACGAGGAGCGGGCCGCTTGGCGGTATGTCGAGGAGCTGCCGCCGAATCCCTTGGAGGCACCTTGCTTGCCTCCGGAGCCCATCGTTGCTGAAGAACGCCTAAGGCACGAGCCGTCTCTGTGTCGGCCTTGATGGCATGCAGCGACTCGTCCAATGCCTTGCCAAACAGGTTGTTCCCGTCGAATGGCATGTCCAGGACCCTGGTCTGCACGTCTTGATGGAAATCGGTTTCCTTGAGCCAACCGCGCCGGCAAAGGCAAATGCTGTTGCCCATCTGGCGGAAGCCGGTGTTGGCAAAGTCTGTGGCCACTGTTATGGCGTAGTCCGACGCCACCTCGCTCTCTTGTCGTCTAGAAGGAAATCCAGTAGGGGAGCGATCTTAAACCATAGCTCCCTGTCGTAGTGGGCCACAAAAGCGAAGGCGTTGGCCGCTTTCATGGTAGTCACCGCCGACGTGATGACCCGTCGTCCCATGGCATCCAGTTTCTTCCCTTCGCCGTCCGGCGGAGATGTCGAAGTTGACGCCGTCGCTCCCGCCGCTTTCTTCTTGGCCGCCGCGGAGACAACCGAGTCTGGGGTAGGTTGCGCCATAAGGCACATGGGGGCGGAATCCGGAACCCAGTATTTCTTCTCGTACCGGTCTCTCTTGGCAGGGGCCGTGGATGGGTTCTGCAGGAGCAACAGCCCCTTGTCCCGGATGTCGTTGAGTAACGGGACCGAGAGGACCGTCTTCCTTTTGGCCTCTCGTCGTTGATAGAGCAAACCTTCCTTCTTCTCTTCCACGGGGCAGAGCTGAAGAGCTTGGATGCCCTGGCGATCATGGCGTGGAAGGAGCCGATTTTGTCGGGCAAGTAGTCCCGCGCAGGTGGTGATGGAAGGCCCATCACGTCGTCACCACCGTCGTCATCCGTCCCCGTCGTGGCTGTCTCTGTTCCCGTATCATCCGTAGGCTCAGGGGACGGGGAAGAAAGCTGTGCAGGCTGAGAAGGCTGGAAAGAAGGGGGTTGATGAGTTCTCCTCCGCTTGTTTCGAGGGCTTTCCGACGGTCCAGGCTCCGCTGGGCCGTCCGTTGGTGGTAAGGGCAACCTTGTCCTTATCTCCGTACACAAGGACTGGATTGCCACCAAGATCGCCCCTGAGTTGTCTTGTGGCCCATGGACCGGCTGCGACGGGCGCGACGGTTGGGGAGTGGAATCCTCCGCCTCCAAGTGCTCCTCGTCGCCACTGCCGTTGCTTTCCTCGTCCGCCTCTTCGGGATCCTTCCCATGGGACCGGACCTCCCCGAACTTCTTGTTCGGGATCTTCACAACTCCGGCCAGTTCCTCTTCAGAGGCTGTATCTGTGTCCGTGATGGCGACCGGGCCCCCCCCTCTTTTCCCACTGGGGTCTTATCGATGGGCTGAAAAGAGGAGCGCCATGACTCCCTCGATAGAGGACTTAGCCGGGTGAATCAAGGCCTTAACGATCTTGGATGCGCTTGAGGCCTTCACCTTGGGGGGAGGGACACCGCCTTGCTCCCCCTCGGCTGTCGTCGGGATCGACCGGGACTTCTCCCGAAGCTTATCCTGGTTCTCAGCTTTACCCTTCCCCGAGCCAGAGCGTTTGCTCGTGGTTGATGGCGTCAGTGAAATTGCGCCCTGCCTGGCAGCCGAGGAGCCCGACCGTTCGGTGCTCCCGGTGCCCGCGGACTCGCGGTGCTTAGCCTTTTGTTGGGCCCCTGTCGCCAGAGCGCCCTCAAAGGAATTAGAAGACCGCTAAGACTTCTTCTTTTTCTCACCCGCTGTTGGGCTATTCCCCTCCAGCCAGTTGGTGAGGTAGGTATGACGATCCCTCATCGTGCGCTCGGACATGTTCTTGCAAAACGCACAGTCCCTCTCCACGTGCGTTTTGTCTTCGTGAAGGCAGTAGAGACATCGAGAATGTTCATCCTCCTTGAAGACATTTTGGAGTCCACATTTAGGGCAGCTCCTGAAGAGCTTGGGTCCGGGCGTCGCGTTTCCTTTTTCCTGGGCCATGTCCACGCGGGGTAGGCCTCAAGATCTTCCGGAAGCCTCCGTGAAGTGAAACTCGATGAAAATTTCGCCCTTGAGGGGCGTAGAAAAATCAGAAACGGGTCCCCGTTGATCGGAAGTAGAAACATTGAAGCTTGAGGCTCGATTGAGCGAAAAATTCGATGAAATCTCTTTGAAAATTTGCAAAATGCAGTAAAAGCTCGAGAGCTACAGTACGAGGACTCCCGACACTTGAACGTGCAGTAAAAATCTGAAGATGGCTGCCAGGGCAGGGGCTTAGGTAGAGGGCAGTCACTGGCTGTGGGCAGTAGGACCCCAGAGACCAGTGATTGGTTACTAGTAGAAAGACAGTTCAGAAACGAAACTGAAACTGATTTTTTCTTTACCGAGGATTCTCAGCCTGACAACGGGGAATATTTATGAGCATGTGAATCCATGCCAGACCCCATGCTGGAGAAAGATAGGAATGGAAATAGCAATTTTGACTTGCAGAGATATTCATATAAGTGTGGACTGGCTGTATGTGCTATAATTTTTGCTGCAATTATGTTTTGCCTTGTCATATATTGGATGGTTACATTTATATCTATTGATATAAATGAGGGGGGAGGGAATGGAACGAGCATGATAAAACAAGGGACCCACCTTATATGGGTTGGTGTCCGGCTCATATGGAAGCAAGGTACCCATCATGATGACACAAGGCAACCAAATGGCACGAGTTATAAAGAGGTCACCGCGTCCAACTATTCTGAGTACAATGTTTACGAATTAAATGACCCAAACCCGTCTGCATTTTCGTGGCTTTATCACGACACCACCCCCGCACAGCAACACCAACATTTGAGACACCCATAGATTATGGAACATCCACAAGCGTAAAAGAAGGAAACGCAGAAACAGCTAGGAGATTCATGACCTTGTATAATGAATGGGAGGGGGAAGACTCCTCGAATATCACAGAGTGAACACAAGCAGAAAGAGAGTATCGGAAGAAACAGGAGGAAAATGGAGGTTGAGAGGAGGAAATATGATGAATATTCAGGGTTAGGATTAGACACAATAGAAGATCCAAGGCACCCCCACTAGTCCAACAAATGGTATGCAGACATGAGCTCCACTGCCAAACAAACTACAAACGAGAGCTGCTACGTATGCTCTCTAATACCACACACCTCAGGAACCCCCAAGGTGCTCCTGCCACAAGAATGACCTCTTGCAGATGCCCAGTGTCTCCTTCATCTCACCTTATGCAGGATAAAGAACACCTTCCAGGCACACACATTTTCTTTTAAACTTTTGGAAAACGAAAAGACGTGTTACTAGAGAGCCCAAGGAGTGATGTGCCTGAAGGAACCATTCCTAGTGATTAAGGGGACATTGTATGCGGACAACAAATGGAAAGAAGAACAAGTCTTATGTAAAGCAGAAGCGTTACGAAGGTTGGCTGCAGAAAAACTGCAATGGGTTCAGAAAATGTGCGCTCCATTATGGGCCGAACACATCACAAAGCTCATGTGGGTCACAGCACTGGAGAAGCCAATCAAACTACAAAAAGAAATAACTTATGAACTATGCTTCCTTGGCAAAGGGAAAATGCACATGGGCATGAAAAAAAACTGCAACAAAACGCTCATTATCTCGGACATGAAGAAAGGGACAGCGGCCCTCATGGACACTTACTGGGTTTGCGGTAAACAGGCATACTTGCCCCTCCCACAGTCTTGGAGGGCCAGATGTTCTCTGGCAACGCTGCACTCCGCTCTGATGGTGGTTCCGGAGAGTCATATCGAAGGAGGAAGGGGACTGCAAGCTGTCCAAGATTCTGGGGACGAAAAACCAACAGCCGAGACACCAGTGTATGCCCTGTCCGCAGATGACATGCAATGTTCGCTGTCCAGAACCAGATCATCATCAAATTACATATGAGAAGCATTCACCGAACTTTTGGCGCAAATCCCAGACAGGTTCCCGCTGTTTAATTCTGCTGAAACATTCTTCGCCTCCCTCGTTCCCAGCTCCAAGCACAAGCCAATGCAAAATGGCTGCAGATTACCCGCTGGGAGCTGATCGAACTGGCCAACGACACAGAAGAGGGGTTCAACGTAACGTAAAGGTAGAGCTAAGGGCCCTGCGGTTAATGACAATGCAGAACAGGTATGTCCTAGACCTGTTGACGGCTATAGATGGAGGTGTTTACCGAAAAATCGGGAGCGCATGCTGCACTTTTGTACCTTCTGCAGACACAGACAATGGAACACTGTTTCACGTTATCACAACCGTACACAACCTGGGCGAGCGGATGAAGAAAGAACGTGGAGTGGAGCCCAGCTCATGGTTCGACGTCATTTTTTCTTGGGTACCTGCCTGGCTAGGAATGACTGTCAAATTACTGATACCCATCACTGTCTTTTTAATTTTTATTTTTTGTGTGTACCAGTTGGGTCTTCGGTGCTGCGCTAATGCAGTCCCTAATGGTGCAATGATGATGGTGACAATGGGCAACGCTAAAGGAGCGGCACAACTGACACAAGAGGCACAAGTGGAAACAGGTGAAGACCCTGGCCCTAAATATAGAATGGTAGCATTATACTATGATGGGGACATAGTGGATAGATGTAACGCTCACCTGATTCCCGCAAAGGCGCCGGTCTTGACTGGGTGAATGCCGTATCTTCAAAGGTGATGTGTAACACACGGTTGGCTCTTTGGGCTGGACCTCTGTGCACTGTATGTCTGACTCGAAGAGTAAGATGTCTTAGCTAAGTGAACGCCGAGCTCTCCATCTGCCTCGGGGCAGGGTGCCGTAACCAGTTTCTTCACTGGAGAAGGGTGCAGGCCTCTTGACCTCAGAGGACTGCTGTCCGTCGTTAACTGCACGAACGGTAAGTTCTGGGCACTTCAAATGTCTTAAAAGTCTTTTGTAATGATATCTCTTGTTTTGCAGGGTTCCGGCGATGGCGGATGGCGGGCTGATGAGAGTTGAGGATCGAACCCGCGTGAGGAATAGAAGCGCCTGGAAGCACGTAAGTAAGCGCTTGTAGCCTGCTTCACGATGCGCACTAACTGTCCCTTTTATCTTGCAGGTACAAGTTCGGAGCTTTAGAGAAGCTGAAGGGTGCTGAAATACCCACTGGATTCGGCGTGGGAAGGAGTAATGGCACGTGAGTAATAAAGTTGCTCAATGTCTTTAAACGCACCTTCTTTTGTCTTTCAGATGCGGGATGCAGCGCCGAAGGCCTCCGGAGCGTGCGAAGAGCTGGTAAGCTTTTGTCTTTCAGATGCCGGAATGCAGTGCGAAGACCTCCGGAGCATGCGAAGAGTAGGTAAGCCTTTGTCTTTCAGATGCCGGAATGCAGCGCGAGGCGTTGGTGACAGCCGATGGACCAGGTAAGAGATGCGCTGCCACTGAAGACCGTAGTGCTAACCTGTTCTTGCTTTGTCTTTACAGGTGCTGCTGAAGACTGGATTCCAGGATGGTAAGCCTTTGTTCCCTTAGGCCCAGGATCAGAAGCAGAAGACACGATGAGCGTTCTGCTGCAGAGAATGCAGAATAACGCAAAGCAAGATTCATCCATCGGGTGTGGTTTAAATAGCCTCCTGTAGTGCTTAGGTGTCTCCTTCCACAGCCTCGCCTAGGTAAGAAAAGAGTTCCTGCTTTCCAGAAGAGTTCCAGTGTTCTGAACCTAGGGAGTGGCTCCTGCCCCACCCAACAGGAAAAGTAGTCCCAAACAGAAGAGGATCAGGGGCTCAACTGGCAGGTAAATAAGCAGCATGGTCTGCTGCAGGTAAGTCCACCCAAGCATTATGAGCCCGGCGCTTCCAGCGCTGGGACTGGGCATCTTTATGAGCCTGGTGCCACTGGCGCCAGGACAGGGTCCAAAAGGTCCCAATTGGGACTGGCTGGCACTCGGAACCGGGGTTATGGGTCTGCTTCCAAGGGAGTCGGGCAAGTCCTGATCTTTTGGAAGCAGAGATCATGACAGTACCCCCCCTCAAGGCCCCTCCCAAACCCGGCTTCTCCGGGGGTTTGGGCTTGTTAGGAAATGTTCGATGAAATCTTTTGATTAGACGAGGGGCGTGGACATATTCTGCAGGTTCCCAGGATCTTTCTTGGGGACCGTAGCCTTTCCAGTCAATCAGGTAAAATAGTTTAGATTTGGAGATCTTGGAATCCAGGATGCTTTTGACTTCAAACTCGAGTTCTCCATCAACTAGAATAGGTTTTGGAGATTTAGTTAGTCGGGTTAGAGGTTGCACGGGTTTTAATAGAGAGACGTGGAAGACCGGATGTATCTTCATGTGAGGGGGCAAGTCCAACTTGACCGCTACTGGATTTACTATGGTAGTGATGGAATAGGGACCAAGGTATCTTGGGTTGAATGTGCGTGGTCCTTTTAGAGGTAGATATTTGGTGGATAACCAGACTTGATCTCCTACTTGATATTGGGGGGCTTCCTTCCGATGTTGGTCTGCTCCTTTCTTGTATTGTTCTTTAGCCCTTTGAAGGTGAGAAACGGCTTCCTTAAAGGCTTGGGTGATTGTAGAATGCAGGTGGTCTACTGCTGGTGTTCCAAGATCTTGGAGTGGATCCAACTCCGAGGTTCGAGGGTGACTACCGTATAAAAGAAAAAACGGGGTCTTCCCAGTTCCCGAGTGGACAGAGTTATTGTAGGCATATTCGGCTATCCAAAGGATATCTTTCCAAGTTTTTTCAGTTTGTTGTAGCATGCAGCGCAAATACTGTTCCAGAGTTTGATTGGTCCTCTCGGTTTGTCCGTCGGTTTGAGGGTGGTGGCTGGTCGAAAGTCTCACATCAATTTGAGCCGACCGACAGCAACTTCGCCAAAAATGAGAAATAAATTGACTACCTCGATCCGAAATGAGAACTGAAGGAAAACCGTGCAGTCGGACGATGTTTTCGAGAAATTCTCGGGCCAGAGTTGCTGCTGTTGGTAAGCCTTTGAGTGGAATGAAATGCGCCATCTTGGAGAATAGGTCCACGATTACTAGGATCGTATTGTATCCGGAGCATGGAGGTAGATCGGTGATGAAGTCCATAGAAAGCGTATGCCAAGGGCGAGGTGGGATGTCAATAGGGCGTAAGAGGCCTGCTGGTTTTTCCTTTTGACTCTTGTTTTGGGCGCATACTCCACAGGACATTATAAAGTCTCTGATATCTTTTTTCCAAGACGGCCACCAGAAGTAGCGCTTGATCTTTTCCGAGGTCTTGGTCATACCGGGATGTCCTTCCATTAAAGAATTGTGATAACAAGAGATTACCTTTTTCTGTAAATCTGTGCTGGGCAGGTATAACCGTTCTTGGAAATATAATAGGTTGTCCTTCACCGTAAAGTCCTTTCCCTGCAGATGCCAATTCTGTATGTCTGCTGGAGTTACCAGTAGCCTGGCTTTATCCTTAACTTCCTCTATGGATTGTGTGGCGATTACACCTAGAATTCTTTGTTCGGGAATGATAGGTACAGGTTTAGGATTGATCAAATGTTCTTCCACTCCCATCCGAGAAAGGGCATCAGCTTTACCGTTTTTTGTACCAGGTCGATAGGTAATTATGAAGTCAAACTCGGCAAAGAATAGTGCCCAACGGAGTTGCCTAGAGGATTGAGCTTTTGCGGTTTTCAAATATTGCAGGTTTCGGTGATCTGTAATCACAGTAACGGTGTGTCGGGCCCCCAGAAGATAATGCCGCCAAGCCTTAAAGGCGGACTTGATAGCTAGAAGTACCTTATCAGTAATAGTGTAATTGATTTCAGGAGGCGAGAATTTCCGGGACCAAAATGCCACGGGATGCAACTGATTGGTTACTGGGTCCTTTTGTGATAGAACTGCCCCCATGGCAAGGCTCGAAGTATCAGTTTCAACGATGTAGGGGAGTTCTGGGCGAGGATGTTTTAAGATCGGTGCAGTGATAAATCTAGTCTTCAAATTCTGGAAAGCTTGTTCCGGCTCGGTAGACCATTCAAAATGTTTGTTTTTCTTTAACAAGGCGGTGATTGGCTGGACTATTCGAGAGAATTCGGGGCTAAACCTGCGGTAAAAGTTAGCGAAGCCTAACATGCTTTGAACACCTTTTACGGAGGATGGCGATGGCCATTTGAGAATTGCATCGACCTTCTTTGAATCCATACGCACTCCGCTAGGTGATAATATGAATCCCAAGAATTCAACTTCAGTCACGTTGAAAACACATTTTTCCAACTTAGCGAAAAGTTTGTGTTGACGCAATCTCTCGAGGACCATTTTCACGTGTTTCCGATGTTCAGTTTCCGATGAAGAATAAACGAGGATGTCGTCAATGTAAACCACAACACACACATCTATGAGCTCTCTGAGGACATCGTTCATAAAATATTGAAAGGCGGCCGGGGCATTGCAAAGTCCGAAGGGCATGACCTGATATTCAAATAGCCCATACTTGGTGCAGAAGGCCGTCTTCCATTCATCGCCCTCTTTTACTCGTACCAAGTGGTAGGCTCCTCTAAGATCCAGCTTTGTATATATGCATGCTTTTCTGACTTGGTCCAGGAGTTCAGGGATCAAAGGTAACGGATATCTATTCTTAACGGTGATCTGGTTCAGGGCCGATAATCTATACAAGTTCTAAGGTCCCCTTTTTTTGGAACGAAGAACAAAGCTGAGGAAGCAGGGGACTTGGAAGGACAAATAAACCCATTCGCTAGGTATTGATCCAGGTATCGTCGGAGGTGAAGATTCTCAGGCTCGGTGAGGGCATAAATTCTACTACAAGGAGGAGTAGATCCAGGTATCAGGTCTATCTGGCAGTCATAAGACCTATGAGGAGGTAGAGAGTTAGCCTGATCCTTCCGGAAAACATCTTGGAATTCTAGGTATTCAGGAGGTAACTGGGGAGCCTCCGAGGAACTTGCTGCCAGTGCAACACCAGGTCGAGGGTGACAAGTAGAAACACATTCTGGAAACGGAACCGTTCTTGCTCGCCAATCGATCTGAGGATTGTGCTTCTCTAACCAAGGAATTCCTAGAATAATCTGGAACTGAGGGGCCGTGATCACCTCGAACACGATCTTCTCATGGTGTCCATCTTGACTTACTAGCGTCACTTCTTGGGTGGTATGCGTTACTGGTCCGGAGGCTATCTCCGTACCATCCACCGTAGTAATGACGTCCTTTACAGCCTTTGGACAAAGAGTCAGATTCATCCTCAAAACCATTTCATGATCCACATAATTGCCGATGGCACCGCTGTCGACGTAAGCTTCAATCGCATGTAATCGATCCGGATGTTCAGGGCTAATGAGGACCATAGGTATCACGAAATGCGAGGTCACGGAACTGGTTTTAACGCTCGTCAAGAGGACCTCTATTCTTGTCGGGCGAGGTCGTTTCCCTGCTCAGAGTTTGTGACCCTGGTAACTGCAGCTCCTACTGCCTTCTTGGCTGGTTTCACCGGACAGTCTCGAAGAAAATGCCCAGAGTTTCCGCAATAGAGGCATAATTGCAGCTGTTTTCTCCTTTCCCGCTCCTTTTGTGTTAGTGGTCCTTTCAGGCCCCCTATTTGCATGGGTTCCCCGGAGTCTACTCCTTTGGTAGGAGTTGGTGGTTTGGAAAATACTCGAGCATCAAACTTGGAACGATCGGCCTTCCTGTTCTGCAGTCTGTGGTCAATTTGAACGACTAAGTCAATATAGTCCGAACAGTCTTGCGGGGGATTCACTACTTGGGCTAACACATCTTTGAGCTCTCCACGTAGACCTCTATAAAACAGCGTAATCCTTTTGTCCTCAGGCCATCGAGTTTCCACTATCAGTCTGTTGAAAGATGCAATATAAGCCAAAAGGTCTTGATTACCCTGTCGCAATGAAAGGAGCTCATTGTCCAAGGCCTGCCCCTGTGAATGTCTTGCAAACAGTTTTTCCATACTGAGCTGAAAAGCTTGAAAATCATGGAGAACCGGATCATCTTGATTAACTAGAGGGATCGACCAGTCTGCCGCATTGCCACTAAGGTACGAAAGCACGAAAGCTACCTTAGCTTGATCAGTTGGAAAGGCTGCTGGCCTGCATAAGAAGTGCAACCGGCACTGATTAATAAATACTGCAAACCTCTTTGGGTCACCAGAAAATCGTTCGGGCGGAGCCAGAGGTACATTCCCAGGTAGGTTGATCTGCACTGGGTTCGTAGAGGATGTTGAAGGAAGATTTTCCCCTGATGCGGGTAACGGAGTTTGTCCGGCTTGTGACTGTAGCAATTGTCTAGCGAGATCGTCTGTTCGCTCCTTGGAAATAATCAGTTCCCTTCTTAGAGCATTCGTTTCCTGACGGGCTGCATGCACTTCTGCTCTTAGTTCCCCAAGTAACTGGGCTAGCTGGTCGGTATCCAAGGTTTCCATAGCGCCTGGGTGGGAGTTTTGCGGTAGGCTTTGCGTTCTGTAACGCTCACCTGATTCCTGCAGAGGCGCCGGTCTTGACTGGGTGAATGCCGTATCTTCAAAGGTGATGTGTAACACACGGTTGGCTCTTTGGGCTGGCCCTCTGTGCACTGTATGTCTGACTCAAAGAGTAAGATGTCTTAGCTAAGTGAACGCCGAGCTCTCCATCTGCCTCGGGGCAGGGTGCCGTAACCAGTTTCTTCACTGGAGAAGGGTGCAGGCCTCTTGACCTCAGAGGACTGCTGTCCGTCGTTAACTGCACGAACGGTAAGTTCTGGGCACTTCAAATGTCTTAAAAGTCTTTTGTAATGATATCTCTTGTTTTGCAGGGTTTCGGCGATGGCGGATGGCGGGCTGATGAGAGTTGAGGATCGAACCCGCGTGAGGAATAGAAGCGCCTGGAAGCACGTAAGTAAGCGCTTGTAGCCTGCTTCACGATGCGCACTAACTGTCCCATTTATCTTGCAGGTACAAGTTCGGACTTTAGAGAAGCTGAAGGGTGCTGGAATACCCACTGGATTCGGCGTGGGAAGGAGTAATGGCACGTGAGTAATAAAGTCGCCCAATGTCTTTAAACGCACCTTCTTTTGTCTTTCAGATGCGGGATGCAGCGCCGAAGGCCTCCGGAGCATGCGAAGAGCTGGTAAGCTTTTGTCTTTCAGATGCCGGAATGCAGTGCAAAGACCTCCGGAGCATGCGAAGAGTAGGTAAGCCTTTGTCTTTCAGATGCCGGAATGCAGCGCGAGGCGTTGGTGACAGCCGATGGACCAGGTAAGAGATGCGCTGCCACTGAAGACCGTAGTGCTAACCTGTTCTTGCTTTGTCTTTACAGGTGCTGCTGAAGACTGGATTCCAGGATGGTAAGCCTTTGTTCCCTTAGGCCCAGGATCAGAAGCAGAAGACACGATGAGCGTTCTGCTGCAGAGAATGCAGAATAACGCAAAGCAAGATTCATCCATCGGGTGTGGTTTAAATAGCCTCCTGTAGTGCTTAGGTGTCTCCTTCCACAGCCTCGCCTAGGTAAGAAAAGAGTTCCTGCTTTCCAGAAGAGTTCCAGTGTTCTGAACCTAGGGAGTGGCTCCTGCCCCACCCAACAGGAAAAGTAGTCCCAAAAAGAAGAGGATCAGGGGCTCAACTGGCAGGTAAATAAGCAGCATGGTCTGCTGCAGGTAAGTCCACCCAAGCATTATGAGCCCGGCGCTTGCAGCGCTGGGACTGGGCATCTTTAGGAGCCTGGTGCCACTGACGCCAGGACAGGGTCCAAAAGGTCCCAATTGGGACTGGCTGGCACTCGGAACCGGGGTTATGGGTCTGCTTCCAAGGGAGTCGGGCAAGTCCTGATCTTTTGGAAGCAGAGATCATGACAATAGATTATACCACACCACAATTAAGGAGCCCCACACCCTGGAATGGTATAAGGAAGTATGGGTGGACTTGGAAGGAGATGGAGGATGTACATACATGACCTGTACCCCTGATGAGTATGCTAGAGCAGGACAGAGCCTCTGGGAGTATGTAGGACCTGGATGCCAATTAAAGGGACACCTGCCTGGGATGAAGCAGTAGCTGATGAAAAGGAGCGAAGTAGGTTGGGTGAGTTACAATATTCGTTACTTAAGTAATGAAAGGGAGGAATGTATGGGAGGAAAGGTCTTTAGGACCTCCCCTACCCTCCATTTCCCTCCCAATGTGCAGCCTATGACTCACCTGGCAGCCACCTATGCACCGGGGCCCGGGATGCGGGGTGGCTGCGGATCGACACATGGGACTACACGGCTCACCCTGTAGTCAGATCCTGACTCCATTTTGTGTTACTCATAGACTCCATTTTAGAAAAACCAATTTAGGCCTCACTGGGACGTGCAGCCTGCACGGCTGCAGCTCTCCCCACTTGCTGACTTCGCATAGCAAGCCCAGCGCATCACTCACCCTCGTCCCCTTGGTAGCTCCGCTGAAGGTCCGTTCTCACGGGAGACTAGGCGCAAAGAAGCCACATTACAAACATTGTATCTTCCACCTTCCGCAGTGCATCATTGACCTACCCATGACCAGGGCAAAGGCTGGGGTTTGAGAAAAACAACTCTGTCTTCATGATGTATGTCCTGTCCCCTCACCGACCCCTGCATCTATAATATATGTTGTGGGGAACCCATAACCCTGTAACCCATTTTAAAGTGTCAGATAAGAATGCCAAGCCTGTGTGCCACCCCGATTCACCCCTGTAGTTCAGCCATTTGAAAGAACAATACATTTGTCCTCTGGCTGTGAGATTAATTGTATACATTCAAACGAGATGACATACACCCACCCAGAGTGTACATGGACCTATATGATGTATGTTTGAATCTTTTCTCTGTTGGTCAATTACTCTTATTGTGCAACACTCGAAACAATGTATAAAATCAATGTGTATCTAACAATGCTCTTAAGAAATGGTTTACAGTGTATCAACCTGGATGGCTCAGCACCGGACTCTGCACCCCGATGAGCCCAGCTGACCTACACGCCTCATCTCGACGCCAAGTGACGGCTCACCAATCAGCCAGCACCGACATTATAGTTTCTATAATGTACTATCATCTCTGCCCAATCCTCTCTAATCATGTAATCCCTAGCTCCCACGTCATAGGTGATGTGGTTTTGTAATATAATATGAATGTGTTCCAGTTGTGGTCAGACCGCTCTCAGAGCTATGCAGAGTTCTTTGCTTGCCCTATATTGGTTTAGATAAAAGACTTAATTTCACCCGCACTTGGTCTTGGGGAGTGTTAAATGCCATTTTGGGAGATGCACGCTTTCAACGTATTGAAGCTTGTGGAAGGAACCCTGATAAGCTTCAAAAGGAACTGTGTTATATTTCTTTTCATAATGTGTGGAACTTGGACAAGTTGAAGCTTGGGGAAGGGAATACCAAGGAACCAAAGACATTGAAGTATTTGAGACTTGTGAAACGGCGCTGTGGACAAGGTCTTATGAACAGCCCTCTGTGATTAAACTCCTTTTGGGACATTGGCCAAACTACACCTGTTGAGAAGACCACCTGAAACCAACTGTGGTTTCATATTTTCTGTTGAACCACTATTTTTCCTTTTTAAAGATGGCCTAACTCATTTTTGTAAAGTGTGAGGGCAAGCATAGGTTTAGACACAGATTTTTATTCTGGACTATCAGACATCGACGCCCCTTAGAAACATCAGTTAAGGGAACCTTCTCTTTAGAGTTAGGGCTAGTTGAGCCATGCACCAACCCAGTAACTTTAGTGAATAAAGGTTTTGAAGCTAACATCTTTGAGTCTGTGTCTCTCTTGATACCATGCCTGTCTCACATAGCTTAAAAACACTCCTATTGGGAATCAGACTTTCTGTTTTACTCTAAAAAAATAATTTGATTCCCAAATTAAAAAAATAGGGAGTAAAATACTCCCTCTTCAAAATCTTATCTGTAGCACGACATACAGCTATAGGAATGTCAGGGAAAGATTGGGCTAGCATAATTCAGCAAACAGAAACACTGTGCAATGGAATCCAGCCCCTGTGTGGCAGCTGTGGCATGAAATACCTTCCGTCAATGAGGCTTGTCCAAACACAAAATTCCATGACTCTCTTGGATACAGGTCCATCATCGTAATCCCCACAATACAGTAAGCATCTTTGGGTTTCCTCTTCTTTAAGTAGCTTAAAAGTCCACCTGAAAATGAAAAGTAAAACACAATGTGTTAATTACTTGAACAACTGTCGGGCAGAAAGAGTCAAAAAGGGAATTCAAGTAAAATTCTGTTTAAGTAAACTTGATTTAATCTCATTTACAAATTTGTTGCATACTTTGTTTACATAAGTAGAAAGCTTCAAAAAGCACTTTTAGGAATGGGGGCAGTCATTGCTGGGAGAGTGAGGCTTATCAAGGATGGAGCGGAAAAGGAATGTGTTAAGCCTAAAATGTAGTTGTGGCCCAATCAGGTGGCTGCAGGGGTTGGGAAGGTTTCTAAAGCATTGCTTTATGCAGTGATATTAATGCAGAGAAATCCTTAATGTCGCCAAGGCATGGTATTTGCCATGAGAGGCAAACAAAGGATATTGGTTACAGTGTTTGACCAGTCACTGCTAATGCTAAACTCACTCTCATAAAGTGAACTTCCTGCAATGTCTAGACAATTCTGCAAGGAAAGGGTTAGCTACATCTACGAACAAACATGATCATGGAGCAACACCCTAGAGGAAGCAGTAAGCAATATTTCTATTTCTGGAGGTTATTACAGGAAGTATTCAAGATGTCTTTACAAAGAAGATATAAAAGATGGTCAAATATGATACAGGTATGTAACAGGTAGATTGAAGGTAAGTAAAGAAGGAAGGCATGGTAAATAAGATCCAATGAAAAGGAGAGCTAATTACCAGTAAGTAGATAACATCATGAGTAAAACAATTCAGTGTAAAGGGCTTCCAAGCTTAAGAAAATAAGAATGGGTTGAATAAAGAAGGGAAGTGTTACTAAATGTGAAAAAAGAAGAATCAGTGAGTAAATTAGATGCAAGTGTAACCGGGCAACTAACGTGTCCTGGAAAGTGTTTTTAGGTCTGAAGTGGGGTCAAAAGGGTGTGACCGCCCTCAAAGAACCCCTGGTGAATGGGGTGATTTCTTTAATGGTGTGACCTTTTAATTTTGGTGGAGCGAGGGGAGTATGACAACAAGGGGTCAACAATAGGCTGCAGGAATTTCCAAGAAGTAGAGGGCAGTAGTATGTTCATTGTAATGAACAGTGTGCAGCATTAGGGGCTGGCAGGACAGAGAGGGGAGTGAAAGGTTGGAGACAGGAAAAAAAATAAAGTGATGCAAGAATGAAAGAAAAGTAAGTTCCTGTCAAATTACCCTTTTGTTAAGTCCCCATAAGCAGCAATCTCCATGTATGTGTGGAGGGGGTTAAGGCACTGATGGATGCTGCTGTGAGATTCGAGGCACAGCCAGGGGGTGAGGACTGGCACACTTGTTTGCTGAGCCCCCTCTAGTATTTTAAGACATCATTACACATAAGAGGAAATGACTATAAATGTAGTATCTAGAGAAAATGTTAGTGAGCTTGATGAAGAACGATTTGGCAGACCTGTTAAGAGAAAAGAGAGAAAAAATTGGACAAACTATTTGGAAGCTCTTGTACACATTTAATGTGCCTATTCATTGTAAATCTTTTTTGTCTCTAGATAAACTTTCCATTCTCAATTCTTTGGAACTTACCATTATACATTTTGTATGTTTGTTCTTGAATAACATTTTTGTTTTTGCTTTATATTACATTTGTAATCTGTTTATTTGCATTTTATTTAAAAAAAACAATTGTCTTTTTGTAGTGTTTGATACACAACTCGTCTCATGTTCTACACTCTTTGTGTTTTGTAAATAAATTTCCAAAACCAAACTTTAAATATCAGGATAATATATTTTTCCTTAAGCAGGTCTATGTTAACATTCAGGTTCACAATGGGAAAAATTGTGCAAGGATATCCGTCTTTTGGATACCCACACTAGGAACATTAGGATTGGTTTGTTGAAAAACATACTATTGTAGCTTTTTTGGAATTATTGGTATTTGAGTTTCTCTTACAACAGACCATTTTGTGACAGGACTGGGAGGGGCAATGCTAATGCTACGCCTGGAACTAACTCCAAGGACGCAAATAAGACATGCTCGCTGAAATGTTTGACTGAATGGAAAATGGCAAAATGTTCCTGTATGGAGTGGACAGAGGACCTGCCACTCCATCAAAAAGAGCGAGGTGAGTGGTGTCCTGACTCGTCTCTCTTTTTAAATTTCTTTTTAACGGCACTAGTTCCCTCGCACAGAATAACAGCTGTAATCCCTTGGTCCACATAGTTTTTGGTGCTGGAGCGATTACAAATGGGACTGCTTAAAATTCTGTATTCCTTTTTTTGATATCAGGTTATTTCACACAGAATCTTCCCTACCTGGAAATGGTGTATATTGCCCCGATGAAGGCGGTGTAAATGGGAGTGATAAACACCCTGAACTGAAACTCGAGTTGGCCAGCAAATGACCACATTTGTTTTTGTAACTTTTTTTCTTTTTGATTATAGTTTGTGCCTAATGGGTTTCCACGTTTTTATGCCATCACAGGTTTATACAATTGTGGTTTGATAATTTTTTCGCAAGCTCATACTAAACAGGATTTGACACAGTCACTTTTTATTTATTACAAAGAGTATCAAAAAACATTTTTTATGTGCATACTTGTGTTTCATTTGGTTTCACCTTTTCATACACCTGTGCTTTCTTGTTTAGGTATGATTGATGTGTGGGTTATGTTTGGGTAGGGTTGTGTTTACGACAATGGCACTTACCTGTAAAAGTGCATTTTTAGTGTGCTCTGGATTCTTGTTTGCTTTGCATTACATTTACTACAGATATATATACTTATTCATATTACAGTTTTCTACAAATCATTTTCATAATTGCTTCTGACTGTTTAATTTGTACGCACAGGACCTCCTTTCTAGTTTTTAACGCCACCAAACCAGTCAGGGTAGGAAACAGACCACAAACTATTTAAAATGTGCACTGTATTTAAAGTGAGGGAGTTTTCCATAGGGTATATAGCATGAGATCTCTATCGCAATCTTGCAATGATGAGAGGTTATGTTAATACAAATAATTATGCACCTCAACTAAAAAGAACTGAAAAGGGAGTACCCAAAAGGCCCCTCGGGCATCCTATAAGCATGACAGCCCGAAGAGCCACAAATGCAAGATGCCAGTCACTGTTTGGCCAGCCAACAGGAGGGCCAGTGACTTCTACATATTCAAATATATATTCTCTCAGACAACCATTCAAACATTTTTCAGCTGACGTCCTCATGGATACAGGTGCCTCAACACTGGACCTGGTTGACTAATGATAAATATCCAGGTGTGGTGACGTCATTAGAGACACCACAACAAAGTAACGTTGGCCACGAAGCCAACTCGCATCCCTGCACAAAGTTACACGGACACACACGTGCACACACAAAGAACATGCTTACACAGTTCTGTAGTTAGAGGACAGACACAAATGCATACTGTCAGAAGCCTTTGTTTTTCATTAGCAAAACGCATAGACACAAGAAAGCAAGAGATGCAGAGCAAGCTTGCATCCGCTTATTGCAACTAACCATATGGAACTACAGGGTCGTATAAGGAACCTGCAAGAACCAAGTACCACTAACCCATAAGGAAAATAATACAATATAGACATATAGAATTCATAGCATAACTATAGTAAGAGTGCATGAAGCCACAGGCCTCATGCTAAGGGACGAAGGAAAACAGATTATGCAGCACACTGTCCAGGGCTGGTCCTCGCAGCTAAACTCAGAGATGAGTAAAACATTCCTGGCTACAGAGACAGGAAGCCACCTGCAAAATAGCAGAATAAATCCTCACTAATTACAGACAGAAAAGCAAAATGTTGCAGTCTTCACCCACATGATCCGGCCAAGCCGAACAATAGCCATTTACCCGCAGTGGGAAGAGGAGCAGTTCCCAGCAAAGCAGGCAAGAACTGATACAGGTGTTGTTGTACAATGTTGCAACCTGCAAGGAACTCTCTAAGGTGAGGTGCTTAGACCAGTAGCAACAATGGGAACACATGCGGGGTCATCACAAATTTGGCGGTAACCCTTAAATGTGGCGGTAACGCTATTACCGCTGCATTTAAGGTTCTGCCAAATCATGGGTTTGGCAGCATTTACCCGAAGCTCTGAGCTGGGGGTAAATCCACAGGGATTTTCGGCGATATTACCGTGCGGTAATACCGCCGCCGGTAATCCTGCTGAAAATCCCCCATTGGGCCCAATGGGGAATGGGGAATTCCCATTCTGCCAAACCTGTGATCTGGCGCTAATAGCGCTGTGGGGTTTGGCGGTAATGCTATTAGCCCGGCGGTATCCCGGCAGTAAAACCGCTGGGATACTGCCCAAATAGTGATGAGTCCCATCGTCTTTCTCATCACCTTGAGAAGGTACACGGATCGCTGAGAACAGAGCTGGGCCCCAGGCATGAGGAGAGCCCGCTCCAGTCAATCAGGGAACACAAATCCAGGGGTGGATGCCAAAGGCAAGTGCCAATGATAATCCTGCGACCCTGCAACAATGTAATAGCTAGCCTTTGGGAAAGGCTCAGGCATCTAAGGGCCAGTCAGCTAACTTTTTTCGTAGTTGGAGCATTAACATCACATGTAAATACAAACAGTCGCTATAGCGATACACAACCTTCAAGCTTGACTGGACCCCTTAACATTTTTATTTAAAAACAGGAACCCAACTGTTCATATTACCCGCCATTCCGTTACCCTCATTTGCCCTCATTCTTGTTCAAATACAAACTCACCAGACACGGCTTAAAGTTCAAGGCTGGGAATTTTTGGTCAAATTCGAGTACGGCTGTCCACACTGTCTGCAGCAACTTTCCCTCCTTTGCCGCCAAAACTCTCTCGGCCACTAATATGTCCCAGACCTTGACCCACCAGCGCTCCATGTCCGGTCCATCTACCGTTTTCCAGCACCGAGCAATAGTGATCTGAGCTGCCAACAACAGGTGAGTCATTAACTAAGCTCGGACACCCGACTTTGGATATATCCCCTCACATGGGTCTCCCAGCAATATAGTTTTTGGGCACAGCGGAAGGCGGCTACCCGTAATGCCCTGAATCAGTTGTACTATATTTTTCCAGAAGATTCGTATCAGAGGGCATTCCCACCACATATGGAAGCACAAGCCCTGGGCCTCACATTTTCGCCAGCAAGTAGGGGAGATCTGGGCCTGGAAGTTGTGGATCTTTACAGGCAGGTAAGAATAGCTAGAATACCACCAGAATAGCAATTTCAATGCACACTCATTATTTGTCACACATTTAGAAGAGGCGCAGGCTGTAGCCCATATCTCCAGCCAGGCAACATCGTCCAGCTGCGATTTCAAGTCTGTCTCCCAGCGGAACATGTATTCCGGGGCGACGCGACTGGAGGTCTTCTTTTCACAGTCTGTATAGTTTCGAGATCCCTCCCTTTTGTGAGTCTTCCCCCATGCTAAGTTCAAGTGGACTCAGGGATCGTGTGGCCTTCTCTCTTGTTTCGGGGTGCGTAATCCAATGCGGATCTGGGCATATGAGAACATGTCCCTCTCTGTGAGTTTAAATTCTGTTTTACACTCCTTAAAAGTGCGCTGCTGGCCCTCTGCAATTAACTGACCCAGCGTGAGAAGCCCTCCTTCTTTCCAGCTCCTAAACGCTCCTGGTGGGATTCCCGGAGCAAAGTTGGGGTTACCAAAGACCGGGGAGAGTGGACCCATACCCCTAGCAATTTCCTTCCTACTCAGGACCTTATCCCATACCTTCAAAGTGAGTTTCGTCGCTGAGATAAGGCTAGACCACGGTATTACCCAAATTGTTCGAACACAATTGTTCGAATGACCCAATTGATCGAAAGTCAAGGGTCCGAATTGACCTTTGCACAATTGACCGTATATATATATATTTTGCTTGCAGATATGTAACAATTGACCTTCACAATTCAGTCAATTGTGCAAAGGTCAATTGTGATTTGAACAATTGTAGTTCGAACAATTCGTATACATCCCTAGACCACAGCTTACATTTTAAATGTGGAATAATGGGGAAGAAGCGCAGGGGCAAGGGGCTATGCGCCTGCTATATCTCCATCCACCTTGGTGACAGAGGATCCCCCACCTATTTGGACAAATGGGTTAGTTGGGCTGCTTCAGCATCTCTCAAAATATCCGGGACCCCTAAACCGCCCAGTCCTGAAACCCCCATCATCACCCTCTTCGGGATCCTGGATTTTTTCCCCGCCAAATAAAGCCCAACAGTTTACGTTGTAGCTTTTCCAGTAATGGTTTTGGGACCTCCACTGGGAGAGACGGACAACAGTATATAAGGGAGGAGGGGGAGGTTCATCTTTACAGCTGTGATTCAGCCCAACAGCGACATTTCTTGACCCGCCCACCTTTCCAGGTCCTGTTCTAGTGTCTTAACTAGTGGGGGAGAATTGGCCCCATAGAGATCCTTCGGTGCTGCTGTTAAGTGAACCCCTAGGTAGGCTATAGAAGTGGTGTCCGAGCAAATCCGATAGATGGCCTGAATGGCCCTTAACGCCTGTGCAGTGAGACCCACCCCCCAAAGCCACTGATTTCCCAAAATTGATGTTGAATCCCGGTACTTGCCCAAATGCTCAGAGTTCCTGTAACGCTGCCTGTTAGGAGGGGATGATGTTGGTAATGGATAAGAGCACATCATCAGCATATAACGAGATCTTATGAGGTGAGACATGCACCCTCGGGCCCAGTATGGACTCATTTCCCCGTATATGTTGTACCATCGGCTCCACAATAAGAGCGAATAGGAGGGTTGAGAGCGGGCATCGCTGACGTGCCCCGCATGTGAGAGGTACCGGGGGCGAGCGCTCCCGATTCATCTCGACTGAGGTGCTCGGAGCACAGTAAATAGCAGCTATGCTCTTCTGAACTGGGGGGCAAAAGCGAATGCCTCTAGCGTCAGGTGCATAAAAGGACCAATCCACCCTGTCAAATGCCTTTGTAGCGTCCAGGGCAAGAAGAGCCAGTTTCTCGTCGTTCCAAGTAGCCAGTTCTATCAAATTTAATGCCCTTCTGATGTTATCCCCTGTTTTACTACCAAGGACAAAGCCTGTTTGGTCTGGGTTAATCAGTCGCGGGAGGAGAGGAGCTAAGCAATTCGCTAGCACCTTAGAGTAAATGTTAGCATCAATATTCACGAGGGAGGTTCGCCTATACGAGGCACAATCCTTCGGATCCTTCCCGGGCCCTAACGCTAGGATTGTGGAGTTGCATTGAGGGAGTGACACTTCCCGTCTCTCAAAACATATTAAACAGTGACGTCGGGGGAGTCGGAAGCTGAGGACTAAAGAGCTTATAGAATCGAGATGATAAACCATCGGTCCCGGGGCATGGGTTTTCAGAGACTTGATGACGGCCTCAACTTCCTCTTGTTGAATCGGGTCTTCAAGTGCTTCTTTGTCTTCATGTGAAAGTTGGGGCAGGGAAGCCTCTGTGATGTATTGTCTCTGTGCCTCAGTTAATCTGTCTCCACTAGGCATATTCTCCTGTAAGAACTCTTGTACCAGCTAGAGTGTCTTCTGCTCTTCATAATGGATGACTCCCTTGCAGTCTCAGAGGCCAATGATGTGATTCCGCCATCTGGTTTTCGCCAGCTTCGCTTTCAGGTGGAGATTCGCCCTATTACTTTTGGCATAGTAAGTCTGTTTTACCGATAATAGGGTCTGCGCCGTCTCCTCCGCATATAGGGCCTCTAGTTTGTTGTGGGCAATTTGCAAGACCGCACAGGTCCTCTGGGACCATCCCTTTTGTTTTTGCGTCTTCTCCATGGCCTGTATCTTCTGTTCCAATTGCATCCCACGTTGTGGCTGGGGTAGTTAATTCTGTGGGGTTCTCTTGGAAATTGTTCTTAATTGCTTTCGCAACCTCGTCCCTTAGCGCCACATCGTTCAAAATTGGATCATATAGGCGCCATTGTGGTCGAGAGGCAGGAGGGGGATCCATGATCTCATCTGCAACACCACCGAGGCATGATCTGTGAGCACTTTGGAGGCAATGTCTACCATACTCGTAAAGGACAGGGGATGGGGCTAAACCAGGAACAAGTCGATGCGTGAGGACGTGCAGTGAATGTGTGAGAAGAACGTATAATCTCTTTCCCCTGGATGAAGAACCCTCCAAGCGTCCACCACTCCCAGGGTTCTAAACATGTGGAGAATCCTCAGAGCGATTTTGTAGTCCTTGGGTAAGGCGCATGATTTGTATCCTTTTCTGGGTCAGGGACCCCGGTGAAGTCACCACCAATGACAATCTGGCCTTCTAGGAATGGGAGGAGTACGGACTCTAGATCAGACAGAAAGCGTTCCTGCCCCTCATTCGGGGCATAGATCGAGACCAATGAGTGCAGCTGGCCCAGGAGCCTTTCCTTTACTGCTATGAAGCGGCCTCCCAGATCTATGATGGAGTCCAATTCTTCAAATGGGATGCCCCTGGACATTAGGATTGCTGTACCTCCATTTTTGGAACCACCCAAGGCCAGGAACTGCTTTGGGAAATCCATGGTTCGGAGACCGGAGTAGTCCTCTGACAGTAGGTGAGTCTGTTTCAGGAATATCACTGCTCCGTCTAGGTCTTTCAGTCTCTTCAGTATGGATTTATTTTTCACCAGCGAATTGAGGCCCTTAACATTCATTGTGACAAAGTTCATGTACTGGAAAGGAGATTCTAGATTGACCTCTGGTGTTGCTGCGGGGGGTAAGAGAAGGGGGGCAGTCAGATAATCAGTAGTTGCCATTTATTGCATAGATGTTCTTGTGAAAGATCTCAAACTACCTTTTCTTCCAACAGAACTACCAACTTTGAACTAAGCCCAAACCATGGGCTCCAAACTCTTGAGCTGCCCAAAACTGTCGACAGTACCTTCCAGGGATCCTCTGGTGTCATCATCCCTGGAGACAGGCTCCGACCGCACCGCAGCCCTTGTATTCATTCTTGCGTTCCCCGTTTCCCGGTTCCTGTTATGGTTGCATCAGTGGGGGCGTTGGGTGGCAGAAGTTGCAGAGAATGTATTTTTAGATGTCCGCCCCAGATCAGGATAGCGGGGCCTCTTTACTTGAAATTGTGACCCCTCTGGACTTTCGACCCTATAACTTGTTTGGCTTTCAGAGGGAGATCTTCTTTTCCAGTGGGTGATTTGGGAGATGAAATACCCCCCCTGTCTGGCGAGGAGGGATTTAGGATTGTTTCTGCATCCTCCAGACATGAAATGGTGCGGGAGACCCCTTTGTAGGAGAACTGGACGACCGTAGGGAACAGCCAGCAATATTTAACCTTCTGATCCCGCAGGAACAGTGTCAGTGGTCTGAGCACTCTGCGCTTCTGCATTGTTACTGTTGCAAGATCCTGGAAGATCTGCAGGGGAGACCCCTGAAAGGTCAGCTCATCCCTGGTATGACCTATCACCATAATTGCCTCCTTTGTTGTATAGAAGCGGACTCAAGGGATAACATCTGGGGGAATTCCGACTCCAGCCCCTTACGAGTGCGCAGTCTATGGGTGTGATCTAACAGTAGCTGGGGTTTCTCGAGATGTGGCAGCAGAGACTGAAACAGGTCCCCTATGTATTCCGGCAGGTCTTGGTCCAACACCGAGGAAGGCAAACCTCTAATTCGCAGATAGTTTCTTCAGGCCCTGTTTTCTAAATCTTCCTGTTTGTTCTCCAGGAGCTTGCTTCTGTTTGCTAGGGCCTGAAGTTTCTGTCGTACCTCAACTAGTGACGCCGCTT
Organism: Ambystoma mexicanum; assembly: GCF_040938575.1. Classification (NCBI taxonomy): domain Eukaryota; kingdom Metazoa; phylum Chordata; class Amphibia; order Caudata; family Ambystomatidae; genus Ambystoma; species Ambystoma mexicanum. Next base: position 914,542,446 of record NC_090926.1, on the reverse strand, counting down.
GTTCCCGGGACTAGTCCTCCATTTCCCCCAATCTCTGTTCCATTTCCGTCACCCTTTGATCTGTGTGTTCTAATTTTGTGGTGAGCTCCGTCTCGCAGCTGCGGAATTCAGATTTAATGTCCAACATGAATGCCTGGATATATTCTTTAGTAGCAAGATGATCCCCCAGACCCGGCGAGGCGTTGATTGGGGATTTAGAAGTATCTGGCTTTCTCTCCTTTTCCGCTGGCAGCAACATGGTGGAAATGTCCCCACTCTTCAGGGTTTTTGAATGTTTGGACATGGTGACAGGCTCTCGTGGCATAGACGAGGAAATGGGAAGGCTCCTCGGGGGGGATCCGGAGGGGGCAGATGTTTGTGACAAGTGTGCCAATAGTACCTTGTTCCTTGGATCCCAGGGCCTCAAACATTGCGGGCCACTGTGAGGATGACATGTAGGGCTCAGGGAGGGCTCCAGGGGACAAGGGTAAAACAGCAGTATTGTCCGTAAGGGGCTGTGGAGAGCCTCATGGAACGTTGGATAGGTAGCAGAAGACGTAACCCCATCCATATTAACGGCGGGAGAAGTAAAGGAGGAGTTTCAGCAACGTTGGTTGTAACCAGAGTGGCGGCATGTTTCACGGCGGACTACAAATCCCAGCATGCCAGATTACAGTCAGCACCCGACTTTGTTGAAATGGAGAACACATCTGTACCGTAGAAGCATGAACACTGTGCACTTACCTTACATTAGGGGGGTGTTAATTTGTAGCCAGGGGGTCTAAAAACAAGGAGGAAAACACATGTACAAACTGGGAAACACATGGAAAACGTAGAAACGAGAAAGACAGGTGGGAGGGTCCACACCCAGAGCCACAGAGATTGGGAGCACCTGGAATGGGGAGGGGAGGGAACGTAGATTGTAAAACGCGCACTAACCTTTTCATGGTTGTTCTCTTTGTGGCAACCAGGGTGCAGAGAGAGGAGTGGACAGAGGACGTTGCGGGCTTTGAATTGGCATTCTAGCAAAGCGAGCACCGGAACAAGGAGGTGCCCGTACGCCCACCCGACTGATACTACACATTCGAGGAAGCCCAGAACCTGATTTTTGTTAATTGCATTTCTTGAGCCTGGTCGCAGTAAAACCTTGAGAACCAAAAGACGGAGGCCACATCAAAGGACTGGGGGATGGTTTCCTTTCTGTGAACATTCCATATGAGTATCGAACGCTGAACTGTGTCATCCTGAGTGCCGAAGGCGACAAGCACGTCAGGGGAGCCTAAATGCCAAAGACCACGAGAACATTGAACACAAAGACCCTTTGTTCTTTTTTCGGATTGGAGTTACCAAGCGCCTGACAGATATAGTCGACACTTACTCATGTCCCCTCAGCAGAGGAAGAACCCGAACCGCTAAACATTTGTTGTTTCTTTAATTATCTTCTGTTGGAAGTTGCACAATATAAACATACGTATACCTTGTAAGCCTGAATACATTTGGTTCACCTGCATACCGCCTCAGGCTCGCTATTTTACAGTGGTGGCAGCGGTGGGATTGTAAAACGCACCAAACTCTACCGAGATGGAAGGGGTCATCAAAGCCTTAGCTGAATGCCAACAGAAATTACAACAGTTTATCCAGGTGCAAGGGCATCAGGCCCAAGCAGACCACCTAGCACTTCAACAGGCCATCCAGGTACAAAGCGCAGCACAGGACCAAAGACATGAAGCCTTAAGAATCGTGAGGTAAGCAGTGGCGGCAACTAGAACTCAACCAGCTGTACCTCCCACGGTCCTGCAGAAATACCAAGCAGGGGATGATCCCGTTTCTTTTTCCGTTAATTTTGAGAGAATTGCAAGAGCAGCCCAGTGGCCCCAGGAGAGATGGGCATTCTGTTATGCTCACCTGGCTCCCACAGAGGCGTCTATCTGAACTGGACAGCTGCGGTCTCCATCAATGTGATGCGTTGGGCCGAGATGACGGACTGGACTGGCCCACCTAGCTTCGTTTGCTTGGCCCGTAGGAATATTCTTCTGCAAATGGAGAAAGGGAATTAACCACCCGTGGAGTTGAGTGTAAATCCCCCCACCCCCGCTGTTCTCCCCACAGATCACCTTTGATGTCCCCTCTTATAGTCTCACCTGATGGTTTGAAAAGATGAGCTCTCCATCCTGCATTGAGCGCAGGGGCGCGTTGATAACCAGTTGCTTCACTGGCTCAAAGGAATTGGTGAGTTCCAGAACAATATTGACTCCGAAAAGTATGTAGTTTGTAAAAGTTAAAATGCCCGACTTTCACTCTTGTCCGATTCCTTGCAGGTTGCAGTTTGACCCTAGTGAAGAGTTCCTCGTGGCAACCGGTAATATTCTGGTAAGGATTTGTATTTTCCAACACAGTTCGATAAAATAATGTCAATATGTAACCTGTTGCTTTCTCCCTTATTCAGGCGCTGAGAGAAAGTATGAAGTCTCAGGGAATAATACCTCTGGCGGTAAAATCAGGTAAGTCTATTCTGGTGAGGAGGGTTCCCCTTGATAGTCCCTTTGTTTCACCTTACTGTCCTTTTGTTTCCCCTTAGGGGCCGGGGTTCGGCGAAGATGTAGTGGAAGCTGCGCCGACCCGTGAAGAGGAATAGTACCCCCGGTGGTAAAATCAGGTAAGTCTATGGGGGGGTAACTAATATTCCTCTGTGTATTCCCTTGGCTCACTTTGCTGTTCTCGTCTTCTCCTTAGGTGCCGGAATGCGGCAGGAACATGCAGGAGGATGCGGTGGATTGTGAAGATGCTGCGAAGGCCGGTGAGTTCAGCGCGGCGCTGCAGCAGGCGAGGCGACGTGCATAAAATAACTTCTATCTTCCAGCTTGAAGGCGCGATGGATCGGGAATTCAGGTAAGGATCAAAGGTATTGCTCTTGTTCTAACCTTTTCTCCTTCTTTCTCCCTTTTTCTAGGAGCTCCAAACTCGAGGCGGGCGTGACAGAAGACTGGATGCAGACTTGCAGGCACGGTGAGCGTTACACTGCTGGATGCAGAATAACGCAAAGCGTGTGCTGCTCTTCGGGCGTGGTTTAAATAGCCTCCAAAGTAGTCCCAGGTAAGTATTCCTCCACAGCCCCACCCGAGTAAAAAAATAGTCCCTAGGTAAAATAGTCCCTTCCAAGCCTCATTTGGCTTGGAGCTCTTGCAGCATGGTCTGTATCAGGTAAGCTTGCAGCATGGTCTGCATCAGGTAAGTTCTATTCTATGAGCCTGGCGCCTATGGCACCAGGACTGACTCTCCATATGAGCCCGGCACCACAGGCGCCAGGACCGCACCCAAACAGCCCCTAGCAGGGGTTTTTGGGCTTGCTCAAAATAACTTGATGCCTGCTTCCGGGGTTGCTGGACCTAGTCTGGGTCCCCGGGGGTAGGCATCATGACACATCCTTCCTGCCTGCACTGCTAACAGGAGTGATGCAAGGGGCTTATCAAGCAGCTAACCCCATGGCAGACACGCCGTATGGGGAACTTAAAAAAACAATCCTGGAAAGATTAGGAATGGATGAAGAATCCTATAGAATAAAGTTCAGAGAAACCCGGCTGAAACCTGGAGAGAGCCCTAGACAACTGTTCTACCGGATTCAAGACCTTGCAGAGAAATGGCTACAACCAAGCACTGCCACTATAGGTCCGATAAAGGACAAAATTATGTTGGAGCAATTTGTGGAAGCCCATCCCAGTCCGATTCAGAGGTGGGTCAGACAGCACCACCACCTTAACCTACCGGACGTCATAGATGTGGCAACAGCGTACCAGAAAGCTGGCACACCCAGGTCTTTTACGATACCACCAGTAAAACCAACTTCGGAGGCACCCTGAGTAAAATCGGGTCCCTTCAAGATCCCCTCTTCTGAAGCTCGAATCAGATCCGAACCCAGAGTGCCCATGGTAAGCGGCGCTCCAAGACCACAAGCCCCGCATTGTTTTGAGTGTGGAGAAAGGGGCCATATTGCCAGATTTTGTGCAAAGAAACCTAAAACAGAGCCCATGGAAATTGGGGCGATGCAGTCACACATGGTGTGATGCTGGAAATGCATCGAAGGGACAGGGCCTCCGTATCCTTGTTCTTTACTGCCTTTTATCGTGTGTTCTGTCATGTTTTCCACGCAGGAGTTCATATGGGACTCCTGGTGATGCAGCTCTCTTTCTTTTGGTTTGGTGAACAGACCCGTGGGATACCCTTATGGCACCCATGGGTGGGGGTACAACCCTGTGCCCCTAGTGTATGTTTTTGGGCACCTGTGGGTGGCCCGCAGAGCAGGGTATGGGCTGGTAGCAGCTCCATGGTGAATTTGACAGGTGCGCGGAGTATACTGCATTTTGAGGATACCCCGGCCCTGACATTGGGATCGGTTAATTCCTGATGGAAAACAAGATGGCCCCTGTGGCCTCGTGCTTTCTATTACCCATTACCTTGTTTTCCCAAAGTCCTGGGAAGCCCTGACTCGGTCCCTTCCCCCTGACTGACTGTTGGGTGGAAATGCCATATATGGTGTTGCTGTGAAGGCCCAGCCAGACTAGCTGGAGCCTTCCGGTGATGTATGTTGTGGGTACCTCCTGTGGGTGGGACCTGGGTGAATAGAGTGTGTGTGACGAATATGCATTCTGTGTTGTGGGTGTCTAGTATCTGGTGGTTGACACAATGACTGAGACAACCCTGACCGAAACCGGTATGAATGCAGCTTGGAGTGTTGAATGGCTCAGTACTTGCCCCAATACACATAACCTGTTGTGAGAGTCTGGAGAGAAGTGAATGGCATGAATACCCCATGTGCCTGATTGGCTGCCTGCCTGCCTGCCTGAATGCCTGTAGTCGTGATTGGATGCTCGAGTGTGACCCAGCGGAATGAATGGGAGATCAACAGTGTATCTGGGGACCTCTCACTGCTAGGAATCGTGTTCAGAAGCTGAAGTCCACTATGACGAGTAACTGGATTAACTGACGCTCGACCTTGAAGCCCTGCTGGACGAGAAGAATTGCTGTTGCTCTCCTTCACAAATCTGAAAGCTGCTGTGTTTCCAAGGACTGACCCAGACAGGACCTGGTAAGGCGCCCTCTTCCTGAGCTATGAGGGACCATCGTGCACAGCTGATCTTTGCCAACGCTCCCTGGTAGACAGACCTTCGACAGGCTGCCGACCCGATACGGGGACTGCTGCGGAACTCCAAGGGGAAGCACTCGGACTGTTGTCCGCCACTGTCGACGACCGCCGTCGCCGACCGGAGCCGCCGTGCTCCCATTTGCCTAAGAACTTCCATTGATCATCGGACTCTCTTGTCTGCATCGTCACCCGCTTGTCTCCCGCAGGAGAAGGCCCGACCGTCGACGCGCCGAGGAGCATCCACCGGTGGGTTTCCCGCCACCTAAGGACCACAGACGCCGACGACTCGACGCCCTTGCTGGGCCACAGTTCTTCATCTTCTCTTTGATGTCCAGAACTATCGTCACCGAGGTGTCCCGCACGCCTCTTCCTTGCAGGACGCCAACGCTCTGTCGTCGACGAGCACGGCTAGGAACGAAGCTGCTACTTCACCGCCGTAGTTCAACCTGTTCACCGTCGGACGTTCAACGGACCCGTGACTCCTGCCTTAAAGGGAAGGCACTCAAGAAGGGCCGTCGATTCCCTGACACCGAACGCAGAGTTCCCCCGACGCCTCTCGACGATCTGTGGCTCCTGCTTTAAAGGGAGGCACTCAAGAAGGATCGGGCGACGCATCGTCGGATAACTCTACTCCACCAGGTACATTGGGGGGGTAAAACCTTAATAGGAGGAAGTAATACTATCGAACAATATTTGGACTGGGCTTGTACTATATATCTTTATTTACAGGTTGCCCAGGTGTTGGGATCTCTACACAGAGCTGTGCCTAGCCGTAGGGGTCAGCATTCTGCCTATTGTTTCAACCATCTTACGTTCCTGCATATCTCTATTGCTGGTTTCCTCGTTATTAATCTGTGTGACATTTTAACCATACAGTTAATGCACTTTAATGAGATTTGATAACATTAGTGGTACCACTTTAGAATTGTATACATTTATCATTATTGACTTCCGAGTACAAATTGCGTTATTGTGATCGTGTACATACCTTTGAATATTAATTATATAAAGACTGTGTTTTTAGTAATACAGTGTGTGGACATTCCTTTGTGGGGGTTCGGGGACTACACTATACTTAAGAACCAGCCTGCATCACCTCCTGAGAAGCTAGGTCTTGATTGCTCGACCACGTACCAATAATAGAGAATCTTGGCTGGGGTCCTCTGTGCCTCTCCTCTACCATATAGAGAGCGGAAGTACAGACACCCCCTACCAGTCTTTACACATGGTCAGAAGAAAACGACTACTATGTCATAGAGGTGACGGTGAACGGACACGCAGCGCAGGCCATGATGGACAGCGGAAGTCATCAGACTGCTATCCAACCACAAGTGAGCATCACGGTGAAGACAGTTGCAGTTAAATGTGTGCATGGGGATGTAAAGGAGTATGAGACAGGGGACATCACATTGGGTATACAAAGGGAACAGATTACCATAAGGGCAGCAGTAATACCCACACTCCCAGCCCCAGTACTGATAGGCACAGACATACCACTGTTTGAGAAATGGTTACAAGAAACCCCTATTCCGGGATAGGGCTGGAAGGACCTCCCACTAGGAGATACCTCTCAAAAGCTCAGAAAAGAATAGCCAAGGCCGAGGGCCAAAGAGAAGGCCGAAGCATAGCTATAGTGAACTGGAACGTGGAAGTGCATATTCCCTCATTTCGAACAGAAACAGGGTTAGAGCAAGCCCAGGAAACAGCGAATACTCCAGTTACCATCCCCAATTTCAAAGAGAAGCAAGGTCTCCTATACAGGGTAACTATGGGCCCTGACAACCAAGAAAAAGAACAGTTGCTGGTTCCAAAATCATACATGGAGAATCTAATACAGTTGGCCGAGGATCACAACATAGGGGGGGGTGCATTTGGAGGAAAACATGACCATAAAAAGATTGTTACAGAACTACTACTGGCCAGGAATATACGCTAAAGTAACCAGATATTGCCGGAATTGCTCCACATGCCAAAAGACCAGTAATCGCATTGCACCTAGAGCACCCTTACAGAAAATGGCAATAATTCCGGAAACCATGCTAAATAATAGGTATGGATATTGTGGGATGCCTAGATCCTAGCAGTCGTAGTTATGTGTACCTGTTGGTAGTAGTGGATTATGCTACCAGATATCCAGACGCTTTTCCATTAGGAGGGACCTCTGGCAAGCAAGTTTGTGATGTTTTACTTCCCTATTTTGCTAGAGTGGGAATTCCTCAAGAAATTGTTACAGATCAGGGGAGCTACTTTATGTCATTGGTTATGAGGGAAGTCTGCAAAACTCGAGGAATCTCACATTTGAGAACTTCTGTTTATCATCCCCAAACGGATGGTCTGGTAGAAAGATATAATCAGACAAACAAGCAGATGATAAAGCGGGCCCCAAGCCCCACCCGATTGGGGTGGGATGGAGCATTACCATGGGTCTTAATGGTGCTCCATTCCAGGAGCTGCAGGAAAGCCGACATGTGACAGCTGAGCCGCGAGGGAAGCCAGTAGAATGTCTACACCCTCTAATCTGGCAAGCAGGAGAAAGCAGTCCCCCGCAGAATCGCAAACTGAACCGGAGACGCTGAAGAAGGCCGGTGAGCCTACCAAAAGCCAGTGGGCATCCCGGGCATTCCGGCAACCGCGCCAACAGCAGTTTGAATCTAATCCCATTGAGGAATTGTTTGAATGTAGAAATGGCAAAGTACAATCCCCAATGAACTATGAATGCCTAAAGTGCAAATGTGGGGCAAACCTTAGCACAAACCTTAGTCCTGACAGAGGAGTATACCAGGCAAACGAAATCCATACGGTGAAGTCCTGCAGGTGAATATACTAGGCAGTGGGTATTACATAAGGGAACCTAGCAGGAGAGTAACCAGGCAATTTGCAAGCTCCAGAAATACTAAAGAAACACTGGGCTTCATTACAAGTCTGGCGGTCCGGGAATAAGGGTGCCAGTAGCAATTTACTGGCACCCTATCTGGACCGCCATACTAAGAGAATGCCTGCAGTGGCGGTGCTCCGGGCAGGTGACCTGCCAGGAGCACCGGCCCCTGCAGGCATGGTTTTCACAGAAGCACAGGCACTGTTAGCAACAGTGCCATTGCTTCCATGTCCCCATTCCCATGGAGTCCTATGGGACTCAATGGGGACTTACAATTCCCGCCACCTGACATCCCAGGCCGCCAGGACTTGTAATATCCCAGTGGCACCGGGATATCAGGTGGCGGAAACAGTGATACGATGTCGGCGGCAAACCACCAGTTGCACCGGCGGATTACTGCTGACTTCGTAATGATGCCCACTATGTTGGCTGAATCAAGAAAAGATTGGTGTTTGTTTTTTGAACCAAAGAAAGATTGGTATTTGTTTTCTGAACTAAAGAAAGATTGGCATTTGTTTTCTGAACCAAGAAAGGATTGATGTTGATTTTCCAAATCAAGGAGAAAGTTGCATTAAAGAAAAACAGTTACTGTTTAAACGTGAACAAACCTTGTGAAGCAACGCAGGAAACAAAAGAACTGTTGTTTTCACTCTACTAAAGAAAACAGGGGAAGGATCCACCCTCTGGAACCAAGGGCTTCCACCCTGAAGAACATTTTTGTTGGAACTCTTCTTACTTCAGTTGTGAACACTTTTTGCCAGTTTCAAGTTGAAGATATTTTCCTTACAAATTTGTACGTGTCACAGGTAGTATAGTTCAGTGGCAACACGCTCATCTTGGAAGCAAGACGACGCAGAGCAACACAGGTTTTAATCCCGGGTCCGCGCTTAGAAACCTCTTCGGTATTTACTGTGTTATAAATAACCAATTATAATGTTTTGTTTTCGTAGTGTGAGGGTCAGGATAGGACATTTTGGACACAAGGACAGCTTTTCACTTATTTGACATCCTGACACAGACAGATCTTTAGTTTTGGTTTATAGGTAGGTAAACTTCTCTTTAGCGTAGGGTCAGAGAAGCATTTTCCTAACCCTCTTCATTAATAAATATCTTTGACAAAAATATGACAACCTTGTGCCCGGCTCTCATTTCTGACCGCTCAAACTGCGTGGGAGTCTTTTCTTTATGGGTAGCTTAGACTCCAACCTTTTGATAGGTTTGATACATGAGGTAAGTGAGCCTCCAGAGGTGTGGATCTTAAGCACTGAATATGTTAAGTGTTCTGTTTGAGACTGCTTTGCAGGCAAGACATAGTTCTTAATGTTATCCAGGTGTGGAAGCCAGTGAAGATCATGCAGTATAGTAGAGACACAGTAGAATTTGCATGGGCCTGTAATGGCCTCATGTAGGTGGGGTGGACTGCCTTGGGGACCAGGTGTGCAGCTTCAAGTCCAATAAGGAGGGCGTTTCCCCCGTCGATGTGTGAGAACACAAGGGAATGGACAAACATGCGGTAGATATGTAGGGGGCAGAAGGGTTTGATTTTGCAGAGTGTTGAGATGTTAAGCCATGCCGTTTATGTCTTTTTTGGGTGTGTGCTTTTGGAAGAAAGGCTTCTGTTAACAATGAAGCCCAGGGAGTTAGCTGAGTTTGACAGCTGATGGGTGAATCCTAACAGGCACATGTCCAGCTATTGTTGCAGGAATTCTTCTTTGGCTGGTGGACAGATGATAATGAATACACTCATGCTCGGGTTCAGTTTGAGCTAGGCTTTTAGCATCCATTTTTGGATTGTTGTCAGGCATTCCACAGAGGGGAGAATTGTCATGAGGGGCCACTCACCATGAGGTACAACTGAATGTCATCAGTGTACTCCTAGATGGCTGTGTTGGGGTAATTTAGTACAGTTCCATATATACATTGAAAACAATTGGTGAAAGGGATGGAAACTTGGTAGACCTCAGACATAACTGGGAGTCAGTTGGATCTGAATGATCTCATCTGTATTGCCTGCGTCTGGCGGGTAAACGATAGAAAGATAAACGTGCGTGTGTGTGTGTTTGTGTCCACAGATGACTTCATGTTTGCATGTATTTATTGGAGAAGAGACAAAAGCGGGCAAAGAGTTTAATGGGGCCCAATGGTAGGTACTAAAACGGTTCTATCTGTTGTTGGAGGCCATGGTCCTTCGACTTTCCATCATGTCCTCCTCAATATGATCTGCATTTTGACAGCCAACAGTCGCTGATAGTCTCTGGAGATTATAGCGATCCCCACTACGTTCTTGGATGTTCATTAGTCTTTCATGATTATCTCCGGTCTTGTCTTGGTCATCGTAGTGGTCCTCCCAGATGTGAAGTATACCTGGCACCACCACTCCTGGTGCTTTAGGCCATCTTGACTGGGTCAGGCATCAAATATTTTCTTCAGGGTTGGACCCAAGGGTACTGTACCAAAATCACAAGCCTGAACCTTAAGGTGGGTGATGGCGTAGCTAAGAGGTATGGTCTGGAGCCCACACCAGCTGTGTAATGCTGGACGCAAGAGAATGTTTCCATAACACCATACAAGGATACCTTGTAAGACAGGGGAGAATCATATATCCAAGAGCAGTCACTGTTGTCTATGAGGTCTGGGTTCCCCTTGATGCCTAGTGTGTCAATCAAAACACCCATCCTTGTCAGGAAATTAGAAACAGTGCCAGGGCACCCGTGGTCGCAATGGCAAACGTAGTGGTCTTCCATCTGCTTGTGAGTGTCACATTCTCTTACCATCAACAGAGAAATGAATGCGAATCAGACAGCTCTATGTGCATTCATCTGATGAAAGACAATCCAAGATGACAGACCGGGTATTTAATACTGTGATCAATGGGTCAGAACCTGAAGGTCCTGTCCAAGTGAAAACACTTAAGTGTGCACTAGTTTCTTTCCTGAGCAGCAAATCACAGCCCATAAGAGACAAAAACACACACAGGTAAAACCCATGGGGGAAATCTGACCACAAATACTGGCCTGTCAGAGGAGGGGAAGAGACAGTGTAGGTGTTTGGGGGCAGAGGAAGAGAGTGTTCGGGGAAAGTTGGCTAATGCAGCAAGGCAAGCAAAAAGGAGGTTGGAGAAGGAAGAAGCAGTTACATGGGGAGAAGTGAAGAGAGAAGGTGGGGAAAGGAGGAATGGAATACAGGATATGGGGTGGAGAGAGAAGGAAGAAGGGAAACCAGGAGTAAAGGTGGAGATGGGGAACATCAGAGTTTGGGAAGAGGAGGAAAGGTTTAAAGAGGTGAAGACAGGGAACATCAGAGGCTGGAAGGAGGGGCAGTTTTGGAAGAAGGGATGAGTGTGCTGAAGTAAAGATGAGGAATGGAGGTACATCATAGAGGCAGCAGGAGACAGTAAGGAAAATGAGAGGAAGAGGAGGCAGACGATAGTATCTGCCTCCACTGGTCATGGCCTACCGGCTGAGGCCCATAACCTCCTAGCGACCTCAGGATCCACTGCCCTTTAGCCATTTTAAATGCCTCATTAGCCATTATTGATGGCCACAGGGTCCACTTGCTACAGCTGTTCCCATTGTATTCGACTGTCTACATCTGACTGACTGCCCCTGCCTAATAAATGTGATCTGTGCAGATGCAAACGACTGCCCCAGTGTATTTTCCCCTCTTCATATTACCACAATAATCATCCCGGATTATCGGATTATGCCAATTGCCACGTAAAGTAACGTTTGCGGATGCCTGCAGTAATGGGAGAATGCTTGATAATTAATAATTCTTCCCCATCCTCACTGGCACTCACCATTTGTACCCCTGTTATTTTTCTGGTCCCCCAATCCCTTGCATTGTGTTCCCTCCTCACGACACTCTCCCATTACCCCTTTTCAAGCTTCAGGTCGTGTGATGCACTTTCTTTTTCGAGTGCGTCTTGCAACATTACCGCAGTCATTTTGTGAGATTCCAACCAGGATTCCCTGATAACACTCGAAAATGAAAGTCTTTCCTATCCTCACTGGCACTCACCAGGTGTCACCGTCCTCTTTTTTTGGGCCCCCACACGTCCTTCCATTTTCCCTTGCTGATCCTCCCCTGTTACTCCTTCCACTCTTCTGCTCATGTCATGCACTTTCTTTTCCCAGCACGTCTTGCGACTTTATCACAGTAATCTCAGGAGGTTCCCCCGGTATTCCCCTGATAAACCCAACATTTCCTACCCAAACGAGCACCAAAGGCCACCCCAGACTCCACCACTCTACATGTTGTCCTCTTGCCCCCTCCCCACCTCAAGCTTGATGTGAATAAACCCCCTTTCTCCCTGCCAATATCATTCAGAGCACTTTTAATTTCGACCATCCCTGGTATTATTGCAGGAATTGCTCACATCGAGACAAAGAAATGGTGGTTATAGTTTCTGAAAAGCCTCTCAGCACCTCTGCCACAGAGCACCATCAAAGATGTATAAAGGTTTTCGGGATCAGGTGGGGCACCCTGTACTCCGTCGAATATTTTAAGAACTTCTGGCCAGATTTACCCCAAAGCAAAAAAGCACATCTGCGGCGCTTACTGTACAAGTTATTTCTTATTTGATCCAAATCTATCCAGCAGTTTTTGCTACGGGTGTTCAATCAATGCACAAATGAATGGTACTAGATTGAAAACAGCATTTTTTAAAATATCTTTTCACCTTTTTTTACCTATTTTCCCCAAAATGTCCAGTTTGCGGGGGCCCGTCATAGAATTTGTTTTGCCAAATGTTATCCATCACACGAGTTATTAGCAATAGAATTTTGGGAAAAGTCTAGGCACACATGCCCCTTTGTAATTTTTCATCCTTTTTCCCCACTCTGGGTGTGAACATTGGTTCCGCCCTGTCATTAAAACCTTTCATTTGTCTTGCAGCGCTATTTTCTTTCACCTCTTCTGTTTTCTCCTCTGTTCCAGGATGGCTCTTTCTGGCCTCTCTGGAATCCTTACATACATTAAACCCTCTTTCATCCGTACTTATTCTCTTCACCACTTATCACTTCACTGTGGTTTCTCCCTCACCCTCTCTGTACCGTTTTTCCTTCATCTGTATTACTCCATTCCCTTTGCTTCTTATGCTTCCCTCCTCGCCCTCATTGCTCCTCCACCCTCTCTCTCCTCTGTTCCCTCTAGTTATTTCCTCTCTTTTTCTCCCCACTCTACTTCTTCATCGCTCTGGCACATTTCTTTCTCCTCTTCTCTTTCTCGTGTCTTTTCACCACCTCTATTGGTATGTCAATTTCTCCCTGCTTGTTGCTCCGCCATGCTCCCCTTTCCTCCACCTCATCTCTGTTTCTTCCCACTCTCTCTTTCCTCTTAGGCTAGTTTCTTTTTCTACTTCTCTACTCAGATCCTGCATGTGGCTGCACTAACCAGGATCAGCTGTGAACAAAGTCTGTTACAGTCTGCTCATTGGTCACCTGCTTCTGGTCCCGCGCCACTTCCAAAGGAGAGGACCTGCCCCATCTCACATTATGGCTCTGGAGGCAGAGATGTGAAAATCCCAGATCAATCATTGAGACCAACTGACTTCACCCAGGGCTGTGAGTCACCCCTACTCCCAGAGGGCATTCTTGCTTCTTTGTCTCAACTTGGCCTCTGGTGTCTGCCATCAGTGGTCCTGTGTGCCCCACGGCCCGTCTTCAAACGTCATTTGTGTACCTCAACCAGTGTGGGTATTGAACCTGTGTCACAATGACGCTGGGTTGGTTGGTAGCTTCCTTTACCTTAAGGCATTCTATGATGTTGAGACAGTTTCAGACTCAAGATTTGAGATGTTATAGGAACCCGAAATAAGTTCAAACGCTCAATGTTGTAGTAAATATTGGTGATTTTGCACAGTTTAGCCAACACAAGTTTCGACTCAACAAGGGTCTTTTTCACGGCATAGTTGTGGGTGGCGGTAAAGTATGTTTTAAGAATAATGCTCTAGATTAGAGTCTCTGAATGGGGTAGCCTGTCAGGCCAAGGAAGCCTCTGCGTTCAGTTGGGTGGTCTCTGCAATGTCATTGTTACCTCAACCAGCCTGTCAGCCCACAATCCTGCTTTGTGATGCCAATAGAATTTCCGATGCAGGCCACTTGCCGAGCCAGTAATGAGACTTATTGTGAAGAAATTACCCCAAGTTCCCTCCATACCCCAACCTCCAGTTCCTCAGCACATTGTATACTGCGATCCTTAGCCTAAAAGACTCTTTCCTGTCACTCTCTGAAGGTGTTCTACAAAATAGAGGGGACATAACCCTAAGGCCCACACCACTCAAGCAAGGATAAATATTCATGAGGGATATCCTCATACAAATATGGCTTTTTTAACTCCTCCAAATGAACCCTACGAACACACATTCTATGTTATTATTCAAATCAACGATGCTTAAAACAAACCTACACACAAACATTCCTAATTCATTATTGTATTAAACCTAATTTTAAAGCAATGCAAAATTATTTAATATTTTAGAAAAAGTAAATCATTTTGTATGGATGACCGAATCAAAGATTTTGAAGATGAATGAATGCAGGCTTAAGAGAATAATGTTCTGTGAGGGTGGATGCACAGCTATATAGCTGTATCCATAATTGCGATTACACTTGAATGGATGTTGAATAAGCATGTACAGATGGATACATTAGTGTGGGCGGATAACTGAATGAGTTTGAGGATGTGAGTGAGTAATGGAGAAATAACACAACGGGCAGGAAACGGGGCCACATGGGGGAGAGGGCGTGAAAAGTGAGCAGAGCGAGTAAGGAGCTCACAGGTGCAAGGTCTTGGGGTGGGAGCATCCATAGAGAGAACACACTAGGAGACATCAGAGCGCAAAGGGAGGAAATAATGTGGAACTGGGTGAGGAAAGGTGAGCCCACATGGCGGGGAAAGGACCTGGCAGGTCAGGCTCCTTTGGACCAATTAAGTACTATAGGGCAGCAAGCAACAAATGGATAATAACAAGAGAGCAGGCATCGGATAGCGATACAAGATCCATTATGAGAGAGAAAACACGGGGACAGAGTGGCTCACAAAGGGGGGAGAGAGACAGACAACGGGAGGAAGAGTGCCCCAGGGGAAGAGAGCAAGAGATTGCAAGGGGAGTAGAAGCGAGTGTCAACGCAGGGCGAGAGAGAGATTGCACACATGGGTGAGTTCTATAGGGAGCACACAGGGCAGGGAAGAACTGGAGTACGCAGCTGAAGAGAGCCTGTGTGCGTCCAACGAACTCGTCCATGAGTGATTTACAAGTACTGTTCCATGGTCATTTGGGAGGAAAACATATTCCGAAAGCAAATGCTTCTGTAAAATCTACTATATTTTGACAAAGATTATGTTAGAAAGTGCTTTAAAACGGTCATGGTGTCCTTTTTTGTGAATGATCCAAGGTGATAAAACAACCACAAGTCTATAGACAAGTAAGAACAAACCTCACAACCTAAAATCAATACTGTTTTGATGAATTCAAAGGGCAAAACGTTTATTTAAATGCAGTTGATTGTCGAGTGGATTCCAGACCACTGGACGTATTTTAGGTACAGATCACATGAAAGAAATCATCAGCCACTAAATATTTCACAAACCACAAAACCCTTCATATTGAAGGAAACAAGACAAAACCAACACAATCTAGACAAACCCATGCAACCTATGCAGTAAGATAGTAAGCTATGGCAATGCCAATAAATTTGGCGTTTGTGTAAGAATTCTATTGTGATGGTTATGTGTAGTGCGTGAGGGTATTTTCATTGTGTAAGTGGTTGCGTAGCGTGAAGAAGTATTCATTTTGTGACTGTAGGTCGGGTGTGAATGTGTGTCTGCCTTCGTTTTGCATATCCCAAGATGGCCTTCATGAATTAAAATCAAAATGTTGTCTCTGCAAGCACTTTAGAACTATGAGCTAATGTCCCCCAAGTAAAGCACCTTCTTGAGAAGAGAAGGTCGAAGCTCCTCCCCTAAGTCCCTATTGAGCCACCCCATTTTCAAAAACTGCATGACTGTGGCATAGTACCCGCCCTAAACAAAGCTCACTCATTTCTCTGCACACACTTTGACATTTTGAAACTCTCTAGTGCTGGCTTCATCCACAGCACTCTTTTCTCAACCTTGCACATGTTCCAGTTTGAAATCTAGGATTTGAAAACTCGTGGTCCACTTTGAAATCTTGTGTGACACTCCCATCTATATCCCTTCTATTAAATATGGCAATCAAATGTTTATGGACATCCTCACTGTGAATCCCCAACCCAAGATATAGGTCCTAAATGTTCTCATGGGCTTCTGCTCTATTGAAGGATATCTGCATTCCGCCCCTTTTAAAACTCTGAATGCAAAAGCAAATGTTCTTTACGACTGCTCATCCTTTTGCATTTGGATGGCATCAAAATCAGTTTTACTGACATTTGAATGCATTACTATATTTCCTGCTTCCACATAGCTAGAGAGTACAATGGCATGTGCAATCTCTGGCTTTATTATTTAGAATTTTTGGTCCAGTCGTACTGCATACTGGTGCACATGAACGTTCTCATTATCTTTGGCTTGTCTTCAAAGTTTTTCACAAACTTAAAACTGTAAAACTCGACTAATGCATCGAAGGAGGTCAGTTCAACAATATTATTTGGTTCCGGCCAGAAAAGGATGTCCTCGACCAAGTCGTGCTTTCTCTTGACACAAACTGCTGAAAACTCATGTCACAAACAATTCATCTTTTTTTTGTGTGGCATTTCCACTCCTTCAAACTTATTGTTAATCCCATGTTACATATGACTCCCAACACCTTTCTTAAGTGTGTATTATGTGCTTCCAAACAGCTTGCCCACATGAAGACTTCTTGATAATATTTATCATAAGGCATTCTTTTAAATCGTCTCTGCATTAGCTTTTGGAAATCCCTGGTAGATACCAGCCAAACTGCATTGCTTACCTTAGAACATATTTACTAGCGTTATAGGTGCTATTAGCTCCATTGTAGCTGGATGTTGCTTCGCTTGATGGCATGCCAACTTGAGATCTATTGAAGAGAAAATCTTTGCATGTGAGATTTCTGTCACCAACTCGGAGATGTTGAGAAAAGTGAGTCTCCTTGCTACATTCTTATTGCAACCCTGTAGCTCTTTTCACAGTCTTACTCACCCATTATTTTTCCACACAATAACTATTGGGCTAGCCCACTCTGAGGCATCAGTGGGCTCAATTATTTATTCTTTATTCAAATAGTCCAAACTACCTTGACTTACTTCCTTGCGGCAAGCAGCACATTACTGACTTTGACAGCAACTGGGCAACCATTGGCCTTCAATATTATCACACGCTGCCAGTTTAATTGCTGAATACTACCAAATTCCCATTTTATTATGTCCTTTATGGGTAAAGCAGCTGTTTTTCCATCTGTATCTTTTGTCAAGACCTGATCCTTGTGTAGAGGAATCCATTTTTATCCTCAATTTTGCTTGATGCACCCAGTTAAGGAGATTACCTCCTCCTTCAATGGCTTACATCTCTCCTTTCACCTTCTCCTTTGAATTCCAATATGGCACCAAACTCTCCAATAATTATGGGGACTGTTCCCATATGCATTTTCCTGTTTGCAGTCTGCCTGAGGCCGCAACACTGACATTTCTCTCTCCACTTCAGCTGGCCCACCAGAGCAAAATCAGCTCCCCTATCAATCAGCAATTAAGTGGTGATCACATTGAGGTCAATGTGGGCGAATGGTTTCCTCCTCTCACCATTCACTGCACTGAAACTGAGGAATACTTCCATGTCACTTCCTTGTCCTTCTGGTGGCAATGGCATTTCACTAAACTCCTGTAAAGACTTGAAAGGGAACCACTGCAATCATCAACATCTGTCTATATGCCCTTTCTTTCCACACAGGTGATGTTGAAGGGGTAGCATTCCTATCATTCTGAAAATGACCAGTGTTCCCACAGCAAAAGCATCAACACAAATCTGGTCTTTGTCCTCACCCGTTGTCTGTTCTTCCTTGCATCTTTGTGGCAACGAGCTGTAAGGAACTCATGGTGGCAACAATAAAGAGACATGTGATCACAGTTCAACAGTGTTTATTAAACTGTATATGGAAAAACGCCTATTCCAAACATAAATCTAAGATGGGAGCAAGCTTCGACCATCAAACAATAATAAGGCAGTCCTAGTGGTGGCATTTTCAATTAAAAGGGTCTATAGTAAAAAAAACCTGTTTCTAATCCTTACTCTAAATACAAAAAGAAGTGTGAGGTAATGTTCTTAAGAAAGAAGGAAGTATTCACAAATAATAAGTCAGGATGCGGTACTTGGGGTCTCCCTTCCCCATGTTTTCAGCATGGTACAATGTAGGACTAAGCACAGCACACGCTCAAGCTTTCCCAGCATGAGATAACAGTTACGCTTTCAGCAATCAGGGCTTTCGGTGGTTAAGTCTATTTTCTAGCAAAAAGCCTCTTGCAGCTGTGGGCCTGGGGTATTCAAATAATAAACAAAGAGTTCTGTTTCACATATACATTGGGTGATGCTTTTCACCCCTGGATTCCCCTCTTCCGGTCTCTTCCGGGTGCAGATCCCTTGAAAGTTCCTTAATGCTATAAGGACCTCTGATCGTTATGTTCTCTTGTTCTCGAGGGCTTGTCAGGTTGAAAGTATCAAAACAAAAGTATACAAAATGTTCTTCTCTTTATTTGGGTAATAGTTCTTCACCCTGTGGTTTCCCTTCTTGTATTTTGCTTTGTTGCATTCACGGGTCGGTGGGTGATGGCTTCTCACCCTTGGATCCCCCTCTTCTGGGCTCAGATCTGACTGAACGCCTCCCTCAATCGGGTTCACTATGGCTTTCAATGCAGTTTATTTGGTGACCTTGACAAATCTTAATGTCTTTTTGTACAGTTCACTGTGGACATCACTCCGCCGGGTTCCCTCTTGTGAACACACTGTACTTCAGGACTTTAGACTTTACCCCCTCTTTATCGGCATCCCTCGATCTGGTTCACTTTTGCCAATCTTGTCAATCGCTCCTTTTTGATGCAGCTCTTACGATGCAGGATTCACTTCCCTTAGTTTCACAATCATCTGTTTCGACTGTACAGAGGATTTTACAAGACCCCTTTGAACCCCTTCTCGCCTTTCCCAAGGCCTTCTGTTTATGGTAGTTTCAACAATCGGCTAATCGCCGAGAATTTCCTGAGTGAGAACCCACGTGGTGCCGGACTCCTCTGTTGCTGGTTTTCCCCCTCTTAGCATCAATAGCTCTTAACCTTTCACAGTTCAATTAGCCGTTTGCTACTTTTCATTCAACGCATTTAGGTTTCTTATCGACTCTCCCCTCGACTCACTGGCTGTGATGAACCGTTTGGCTTTCTGTTGGAGTCAAGGTTGGTACCGCAGGGACAATCGTCTCCCCCTGGCCTAGTTATCAGCTTCTGGATTGTGGGAACGGTAGTGATTGGTCCAAGAAGAGTGGGTGTTCGGGAAAGAATAACCAGAAGGATGTGGAAAAGAATGTGTTCGGTAGGCTGCAGGAAAACAGGAATTCTGGGTTAGATAATCTTTGTGTGCAACCAGGTTTGAGATCTTAGGGGATTGGTTCTGTATTGAGGGGGCATTGGATCTGTGCAGCAGAGATTTAATTGGAGGAAGAAAAGCAGATGTATTCTAGCCTACAAAGTCCTCAGGGATATCGTCCACCTCTCCTTTTTCCTTTGCATAGTACTGCGTCTCCCCTGGGGAATGCTTCAAGTTCATTCTCTGACAAACTGGCCTGCCGCCTGCTGCAAAGGCAATACCGGCTCTCCGTCCTCACGAAGAATATCCAAGCCTGCGTTTCTGCTGCATCTAACAACTCGGTTGAACTCTTTAAAATCTACAAGGAACTGGCCAATCCTGCCTCAGTCTCTACCTCTCCTGTCCCTTCCCAGGCCCTCTGCACGGCACTGGCTTCTCACCTCATTTCTAAAACTCATGAAATCCTGTCCTCACTCTCCTCCTATCGCCTCCCTACCTCTATTCCCTGCTCTTCCTCTGGCCCTTCTGCAGCCACCCTCCCTCCCTCCTTCTCTGCCTTTCCCCTTTTCTCTGCAGACGAGGTTTCTAGACAAGACTGATCTATGAAAGTCTCGTCGAAACAGGTTCACCCCTGTTCCTCCAAAACTATCAAGGACCACATTGACTCCCTGGGTCCTGCCCTGGATGATTTGTACAATCACTCCTTCGCCACTGGAGTCATCCCCCTGAAGCACCTTCTTCTTAAGAAACCCTCTGCCGACGCCTCCTGCCTGGCTAACTATCGCCCAATCTCCATCACTCCCTTCCTGGGCAAGCTCCTGGAGAAACTGGCCATCTCCCAGCTTACTCTACACACTGAATCTGTTGGTTGTTTTCATGACCATCAGTCTGGCTTCAGAGTTGGCAGAAGCATGGAAACTGCTATCCTGAACATCCATGAAGACCTGCTCTCCAATCTTGACTCCAACACCCCATGCAACCTCATCTTGCTTGATCTCTCTTCTGCCTTTGACATTGTCAACCATGCCATCCTGCTCAACCGTCTCCGTGATACCCTGGGTGTCACTGGTCAGGTCCTGGCGTTGCTGACTTCTTTCCTCTCCGACCGACCCTCCCAGGTCCAACTTGGGTCCTTCCTCTCCGATATCTTTTTCTCTACCTGGGTGTCCCCCAGGGGTCTAACCTCTCTCCCTGGCTGTTCAGCCAATACATGGCACTCCTTGCCCACCGCATCGCTGCTCTTTGCCCCAACTTTCAGTGCTATGCGGATGATACCCAGCTCATTTTCAGGCTACCCTCGGCCTCCTCCTCTCCTTCCCTCATCTCTGACTGTGTGTCTGCCATCCATGAGTGGTGTGCTGCCAATGACCTCTGCCTTAATGCCAGTAAGACTGAGATTCTACTCATCGGCACACCCGCTCCCTCCTTCCCTGCAGTTCTCTGGCCAGCTTCTCTTGGCCCTCTTCCTGCTCCCACCTACAAGGCTAAAAACCTCCGAGTCATCTTCGACTCCACACTCTCCTTCTCTCCTCACATCTCTGACGTCTCTAAGAAGCCAGCTTCACCTCCTCTGAGGTATTCTTCCTTTTCTCTCCTTCCCCCAGAAGCTCACTGTCTCCAGAGCCCTGGTTCTCTCTAGGCTGTTGCTATTGTAACAGCCTGTATCTAAATCTGCCTGCCTCTACTCTCCCCCCTCTGCAACTTATCCAGAAAAGGACTGCGAGGCTTGTCCTTCTCCTCAGGCCCAGGGATCGTATCTCTCCAGGAATTAAATCTCTGCACTGGCTCCCAGTGGCTGCGAGGATTACGTTCAAAACCCTCTGCATTGTCCACAAGGCCTTCTGGGGCCTGAGGCCGCAATACCTTCAACTCTCTCTCCCTAAATATCTTCCTTCTCGAGCTCTTCGCTCATCCGCATCCAACTCCCTCAGGGTCAGTCGCTTTTCCAAGCAACGAGTTGGTGGTAGATCTCTCTCTCCGGCAGGAGCCTCCCTCTGGAACAGCCTTCCCGCCTCCCTGAAACTTGAGGAGAACCATCTCCGGTTCCAGAAGCACCTCAAAACCTTCCTCTTTGCCTTTCTCTCCCCCTCTCCACTGCTGAATTCCTGGCAGAAACGGCACTGGTTACCTGGCCACCCTTCTGATTCACGGGCCCAGTCTCCTCCAGTTGCCCATCTGCATTGCCTGCCTTGCAACCCCTGCACCTGGGGGCTGTTTTCTGTATCCCTACAGTCCCCCTACCAGCACTTATGTCTGCACTTACCTTGCACTTGCCACCAGTGGCCGGTTTTATTTATCTTATTTATTCTACTATCCTATGCACTGCACTTTCCCCTCTCCCTTCGCCCATGCACTTTTCCCTTTCCCCTCCCCAGGCACTTGCGCAATCTGAATGACACCTGGCTGTCATAAATCACCAATGTATCAACTAAAAAGCATACGGTAACCAAAAAAGCATACAATTTTGTTAGGGCTCTTCCGGATCCTATTTTCACACGACTTGATTGTAGGCAGGTCAAATTAGACCTTCCAAATGATACAACTCTCTGACTGGATGAAACAGGCAGAGAGATGGATCACTGGAAAGGGCGTGGGAATTGTGTAGGAAGTATGCCTAGGATAGATAAAGTATCATAAGAAACTGTCCCAATCGAATACTAAGATAACACAGTATTAGTATTAATTCAGACACTGACCTTATGGCAAAACTGAAGTAATCCACAAAAGTTTCTTGAAGAAAACCAGGAGTTGAACAAACGACAAAGGAAGGGAAGATTAGTAAGGGAGACTTATCCCGAACAGCACGAGGCTCTCGCTAGATACCGGGTTGGTGCACCACAGGATAGTGTCCAATGTACTGTGCACAATCACCTTCCAATAGTTCATGAAATACTTCCTTTCCCACGAAGAACAAAAATTAGAATTTCACCTGTTAACTGTCAAAGGTACCAAAGGTTCAAGGTAGTTCAGAAAAACACGTGCAGGATTGCACGCGATGGCATACACGAAGCCAGGCCAGCCGCGCTTGGAGACAGCGTTTCAGCGTGAAGATTTAGCACGCAAACTGGATACACGCAGCTCAGGACAGCCGCGCTTGCAGACAGCGTCTGCGTGGAGATTTGGCACGCGAACAGGATACACGCAGCTCAGGACAGCCGCACTTGCAAGCAGCGTCCGCGTGGAGATTTGACATGCGAACAGGATTCACGCAGCTCAGGACAGCCGCGCTTGCAGACAGCGTCCGCGTGGAGATTTGGCACGCGAACAAGATTCACGCAGCTCAGGACAGCCTCGCTTGCAGACAGCATCCGCGTGGAGATTGGGCACGTGAACAGGATTGACACAGCTCAGGAATTAGCGTGTGGAGGAAAACACGCTCAAAATAGGCCAAAGAAGTTGCTGAAGGGAATGCGAGAACGCAGGTCCGGAGTTCAGCTACAAAACGCCAAAATTGACTTAATCAGAAGCAGCGATCTGAGTTTCCACGCTGTTTATGTACGCACTGCCGTGATACACGTGACAGAAGTCACGTGAAATTTAACGACGTGAAAAATGCAGACGTCGTTTTCCGGGCAATGCATCGAACAACCTCCATTTTGAGTAGAATGGTCTAGTGGTTCTATGGGCGTAACTCATTTTGTATGGAGAGATCGTTCCTGGTCCAGAGATATGTCCAGCAGGCATGACACTGGCCTAGTAAGATCGTTGTTCTGTCTTCCCTTTGTTCCCCCTCCCTTGCCTCGTCGCGCCTTGAAACACTTGTGTGTAGGCGCGTTATAAATGCCATATATCACATCATAATCCTGGGTTCCTCTACCGAGGTAGTCCTCCCCCCCTTTGTCTACCCCTAGGGTTGGACTTTGAGAGAGTCGGTTCTTCCTTGGCCACCTGAATAGGGGATTCCCAAGATCTACTTGGGGGAATACCCTCAGGTTTCTCACAGAGCTTGCCCATGTGAAAATATTGCAGCCATCCTTGCAATTCTTGCTTGTCTGACCCACTATGTTAAGTTCTGCCTGTTATTTGTTTCCAATTCCAATTCCTATATGCAGGACTTGTGATGAATCCAGGAAATGTGTTCCCTCTCCCCAAGAGGGAGCAACCCACTTTGGGACTAGTGAGGTGACCTTGCTTAGCTGAATACCCCCTAGGGGACAGCACAAGCAGGATTTCACTTAGGGCAACTACAGGCAATCTCTAAATAGGGATCTATGTTTTCCTCCCTTGTCCCAAGAGACTAACAACTTTATTGGAAGTTAAGCTTTGTGATAACTGGCAACTGTATACACGACTGGTTGGTGTGGTTTCTGACCCCTTTCAGGCACCGTTCATACCTAAAGAGGGAGATCAGAGAACTGATACAACCCCTTGTTGCAGGGAAAATAAAACTCCACTCGGTTTTGAATTTTTCCAAAACCTTCATAAGACCTCTGCACGCCAAAGCAACATAACTATCTCTATTATCATCCCCAGGGAGAAGTCTGGGTTATTAATAATCAGAGAGTGGACTCAAAACGGGTTCCATCCTCCACAGCATTGACACTCTATCTCAATCAAATACAGAATTCTGCGTAGGAAAAAAGGGACTGCCAACCTTTGCCATAGGAAATTTGCAGTCGGTCGCTTTGCTTGCACTGCAGCCAGTCGGGAAACTGCAGCAAGCACCTTTCATGCATGCCTGGCAGAGAGACAGGAAGGAAGCTATAGCAGCAGGTAAGGAGTCGAACGGGGTGGACGGAAGTCGTTTTTTAATGGGGGAGGGCACAGGAACAGCGAAGAGGGGCACAGGATAAGGGAGGTGGGTGGAGTGGGGATGGAGCGGGCCCTGGTTAGGCATAGTAGAAGATTGGGGGTTGAGGGGATGTGGGAAGGGGCCGATAGGGAGGGAGGCAGACTAGGTGTCCTACGCACAAGACATTGGTCAATGGGGAAGAGAAGGATGAAGGTTGCATGCAGCACCAAAACCGAATGCAGGAAACAGCATCTTGGCAAAAGTGTACTGTGGGCTATTTTCATAGATCCTGCTGTCAATTTTGCCAGCTCATGAATGAAAGAGCTGAGGGAGGTATGTTCATGAGATGTAGTACCACAGTCACCCAGCTCGCTTGTTCTCTTAGATGTAGCCAATCATGAATTAATGATATTTGCTGAACTATTAAATTATTATTATTCGGGTATTTATTGAGCGCAAACCTAGCTTTGGTTGTGATTTCCAGCAAAATAAGAAACAGTATTTGATACCTCCTTCAGTATTACCTAATCTTCAATTAGGGCATCCTTAAGGCACTATGTTGGCTATGAGGGATGATCTAGACAGTCCACACACAAGGACACTAACAGGGAAGTTGTCTTTGAGAACTTGAAGCCCAATCTGAACCTCTGACAGTCAAGGATTCAACACTGCTGGCATTAACATTAAATCAATTCACAAGTGACCATAATAGATTTGTGAAAAGAAAGTATTATCAGTTTCTTCAGGATGCAGAAATTGCCATGTCTCAATCAAACCCAATTCCCATAAGTGCTTTTTCTTTAAATTAACCAGTTGGGAAATTCTCTTCGGAGGATCAAGAACTTATTAACCTTATTAACACAAGACAAACTATCCTGGGAAGGCACTCTACAAAAAAATCCTCTTGTTTCTCATTTGGAGCATAAAGGGAGACCAAATGTCCCAACAGGATATCCCTAACTATCAAAGACCTACCATCTGGATTCACCACATGGTAAAGGTAACTCCTTTGACCACAATAATAGCCATTCATCCTATTTTCGCAACTAAAAGCAAAACAGCAAAAAAGTTATATGGGACAATGTGTGCCATTTTTTGCTGATACTCAACAGATGGACATAAATAAGACATAAATAAGACTCATGAAAAGTCTGACCCCAAAAGTCAGATAATCAGATGCATTGCTTTCACATTTCATCATGACATTCTAACCCTGTACATTCAGAGGTACTATAGAAAAATGCATCCATATCTATTAGGCAGCCATGTGCTCATTTTAGAACATGCTGCTAGTGCAGTATAAAAGGCCAAGAAGCTATTCAACAAGGCCTGTGCACCAATAACCCATGAGCCTGTCATATAAAAACTTTAAAAAGACTAAACTAAGAACCACACTTCACCCCAACCACAGGCCCTTTCAAAACAAAATATAGAATGCTGAGAGCAAAACCAACGTCAAGCCTGCTGGGACAACCCAGTCAGATTCAAACCACCTACTTACTGTCTGAAGAAGCGTCTCATTGTTTAAACGCTCCGCGCTCCAACGGCTGCTACTCCAGCATACCTTGCCCCCTCGGCACTGCGAGCGAGGCTCTTGCCGAGGGCTCTACTGCTTCCTGGAGGAGGCGGACCTGACTGCGGTCATGTGACGGATCACGTGACTTTGAAGGTCCTCTTATTCACGGACTAACCACCCTTGCGGCGTTAAGCCCGGTGGGGACAAGCCCTTTGGCTGTTGTGCGGCTGTTTGGCGGATGGTTATAAGAGAGAATCCCCCACCTAAGGTACTGTTCAAAACCAACGTTATCAATCATTCCAGGTTTCCGAACCAAGCACTGTGGCGAACTCAGGAATCTTCTAGATATCAAAACTATTAACATATTAGGTTGTCATTTCATATTTTTAAGACTACATAGTGTTTTTACTCAAGAAAGAAAGTGTTTTTTATATATTATTCTATGTTCACCCTAAGAACAGGCATGCCATCAGAGATAACTAGAGACTCAATGATTACTCCATCATCTATCATGCCTAATATACTGGACTCAGCGCTGCTCCCTCAAACCCCCATTAACCAAAACCTTCCTACATCACAGGAAAAGACCAAAAGTCGAATTCACACATCAAAAAAAAACATCACTTTAACCCCAATAAATAAAAATTCAAATGACATTCGCAATTTTTATGTAAAAAAAATCACAGGTTTTAATAATCTCTAATTTGACTGATTCTGCTTCTTCTGTACCGATCAGTGCAGATCCTTTACTACCTAATGGTGATGTAAATGTTTTGATCCCTATACAAACTCCCAATCCAAATAATGAGGCACCTGCTCCTCTTTTGAGCTCTTCCGTATCAGATCAAACTCTACTAACTGTACCCCATTCGCCTATTAAAATTATTAAACCTATGCAAATTTTCACCACTGTTTTAGAAGAGTCATCTCTAGACTCTGATGTGATGACAAATGAATGCCAAAAAACATCACAAAATTCACTATTGGAGAATGTTACATTGGCTTCAGTAATTATTGAAGACGTGGGACATGCCTCTAATAACAAGTCTCTTTCAGCCCCCTCACAAAGTCCTCCTGAATGTAGAGACCTTGAAATCTCAAGAGTTTCGATCATGACTGATTATTCACAGGCTTGTTCCATGGATTCAACAAGACAAGATGAGGAGATCTCTTTTCTGCAACCTACCCCTCGTCGCTGTCAAACTTCTAATAAGAAACGACAACCAATTGTATCTTTACCGAATCCTGTCTTATTAGAAGTTACCTTGGGGGCTATTAATACTACTATGGCTACTCTATTCAAGCTTTTTAATTCCTTAGATCAGAAGCTAGCTGTCCAAACCGACAAGATAAATCATATAAGTGACTGGATGAGGGACACCTCACTTAAATGTTCTAAAGAGCTTTCTTTAGTAAATCTGGAGCAAAGAATTGTACAGCTTGAATCCAACTGGTCAGCTTATCAAGGTTCAAATGTACACTAAGGACCATCTATTTTTCAGAGCATATCACACTTAGAGAGTATGATCCAAGATCCTCTAACAATTACGCCTGCCTTACCAATGTTTGCTAAAATTATTCGTCCTATTGAATGTGTTGACGAAAAAGACACAGCAAAACCTAACGAATGTTGGATTAGTATTGATTCTCCTGTGAGAACTGTGGGTCAATCTATACCATGTCAATCACGTGGAGACACCACCCAAAATGCACAAAAGGTAGGAGGATCTTTGTTAAATAATAGAAAAATAAAACTGTTGTCATCCAAAGTTATACAAAGAAATAAAAAAGCTCTATCGGAGTTAAAAAAAATACCTCAGATACTTCTTTCGTCAGATGTCACGAAATGTTTTACTCACAGTGCTGTTGGTTCGCCAGTTATAGGCAATGAGATAACTAATACCGACTCTGTCGATATAACCAGCAATACGCATGTAGATGAAGCTTTGCAAGACATCCCTCCTTCCTCTCAGGTTGTTCCCCCTCACAGTATCCCAACAGAAGTTCTCAAGCCATCCCCCAATTATGATCCTTTGAATGAGCTGGTCCTTCTTTTAACATCCAAACCTGATAACATACAGACAAAACAATCTTGCCCGATTGTACAAACGACACTAGCTGTCCAAAATGATGTCGTTTCGACAGGTGCGGCCAAGGTATCTCTCCCTCTCGCTCCGATAGCAAAAGTGGAAGACCGTTTAACTGATTTAAGAACTGCAGTGGATTCCTATTTACTTAATAGAATATCAGAAGTGCTACCTGAAGCTCCACATGTCTTTGAACATCCCCCTCATATACATAATGTTAATAAAAACTCGCAAAATGAGGCCAGAGTTTTCAAAAACAGATCTGATAATTGCACGAAAATCATGCCTCTTTCTTCTAATAGGCAGCACCTTCAAGATGAACCTAAAGATAGAAACAGGAGTAACATGAATATACACAATGGCAGTAATAAACGCTACATAAATGACGACAGTGCTGCATTTTCAAAGAAACTTAACCAGTATCATACTCTGATCCTGAAATGTCGTGATGGGTCCTTCCCAAAGTATGATTTATGTCGTGCCAGTGTCTTCAACATATTTGGAGATATAGAGGGACTGGAAGCCATTTCCTCATCAGATGTGGACCAAGTTGAGTTTCTTTGTGACAAGAACCTTTCCATCGTTAGGCTTTGGATAAAGTCTGGTATTGTTCGTAATACACTATGGCATGCCAGAATGGAATTGTTTAATCTGGGTTTCTTGTTAGCTCAAGACCCAGCACGCCAGCAATCTGAGGAGACCGATGGTAATAAATCTATTGGTGGCACAAATTTCGAACCCTCATGTGCCTGCAATTATTGCATCAATCACTCGTCATCAGATCCCAATGTGGGACCCAATATCTGTTCATAACCACGAGCAACCATCTCCACCAATACTCTTTCACTTGCTAGTTGGAATACCAGAGGTTACTCTCATTTGCAGTGGAATTTAGATAATGGTTTGAATAGTTATGATATTGTGGCCCTACAAGAAACATGGTTACTAAATCCTCCCATATGGGACGATCATGAGATTAGTTTACTGCCAGCAGCACATGGTGGTAAATGTAGACCCACAGCCGGGTTGTTAGTAGCAGTGAAAGTGAGCAGGGGATTGAAAATCGTCCCCTGGCAAACACCAAATAAATTCATCCAATTGGTTAAGATCCTTTTCAACTCACAGACATATGCACTTATTAATCTTTATAGAAACCCGGTAGGCATCACTGATGATAGCTTTTATGATGCCCTTTCCTGTATTTTCGAACTTATCTCAAATCAAATTAATATCTCTGGAATATTGTTAATGGGTGATTTGAATTTTTCCTGTTTTTATTCGAATAAGAGGAATTGGATTCGAGAAGGTGCAAGATGGAATTCCTTTATGGAAGATCATGGTTTAAAGTTGGTTAATGGTGCAATCACAGGTGATATCCCACCTATGAATACTTGGGAAAGAGGCTCCTCCAAATCTACCATCGACTATATCTTTGTATCAAATTCCATATTTACGAACACTAGCAAATTTGTTATAATCAAACAGACATCCAGTGATCACCACCTCTTATCCTTATACTGGGCTGTGGAAAGTGGTGATCACACGAAAACTACAGTGTACTATAAACATACTTTATCTGTAAACAATGGCAGAAATCGATTCAAATGGTCTGCCAACAAACTACTAGCCTTGAATGATGCTATTTTAAAAAATCAAAGCTCACCCAAGCCTGGTTCTTATATAGATATCTTAAGCACCTTCGCAAATCCTTTTCCTGCTCGTAGTAAACCAGTTAAAAGACATGCTCATGGCTTTGATCTAGCTCTCTGTGAACGAAAGAAAGCCTACAGAAGAGAGATCAGAATTTATCCGAAATTACCATTAATTGATCGAATTAAGGCAGTTAAAAATGCTTCTTCGAGATATCGAAACTGGGTTTGAGCAAGGAGAGCTACTTTGTATCAAATAGATAGTGAATGCTTTCTATCAGCTTGCCGTGGTAAAAATTCAGCCTTAATCTGGGAGCTGCTGAATAAATGTAACATCTCATCCCAAGCCCATGTGCAGCTTAACGGCGTATCTGAATTGATGTGGGTTACACATTTTTCATCCTTATACGATGATCCTATGATGAACCACTATACCCACAATAGTAACGTTGTAAACAGTTGGTCTTTACATTGTACAAAATTTACTATTCAAGCCTTCATCAAAGCCTCTTCATCATCTAGAGCGGCAGGCCTGGATGGGCTGACCAATGTAATGCTCAAACAAAACATAACAGAGTGGGCACTAATCTTGAATAATACTTTTCATCATATATTACAAACTAAAAATATTCCGCAATCATGGCGGTCTTCTGTAATCATTCCAGTCTATGAAAAAGGTGATCGAACTAACCAGAAAAATTATCGTCCAATAACGTTACTAGACGTGCCGGGAAACTTTTTTTGTAGACTGGTGCTAAGAGATTTTAATGCTTGGTCAAATAAAGTAAATCAACGTGACCCAGCACAGACTGGACTCGTGGCAGGGCTGGGCACGGGTGTTAATTTAATTACTTTAAATGCTATAAAACAACAAGCAATTCATAAGAAGCAAGCCAGATATTTTGCGTTTGTAGATCTTCATTCCGCATTTGATTCGGTCTCAAGACCAAAACTTATAGATAAGTTAATCAAAGCGGACTGCCCATCTTCTCTTATTGACATTATTTTTGCCCTCCACTCACAAACCAAGGTTTATGTAAGGCTAAACTCTGAGGGGCTTCTATCAACCCCAATTCCAACGTATAGAGGGCTGAAACAGGGGTGCATTTTAGCGGCTGCCTTATTCAATGTTTTCATTAATGATGTATGTGACATTTTTTACAAAGTAATTGCTGATGCTCCTAAATTGAACATTGTAAAAATCTGTGCATTATGGTATGCAGACGATCTTGTGTTGGTATCAAAAACCTCAAGTGGTTTACACAATCTCCTGTCAGCTCTATGCTCTTATTTCAAAGAAAATG
This sequence comes from Ambystoma mexicanum, assembly GCF_040938575.1. NCBI lineage: Eukaryota > Metazoa > Chordata > Amphibia > Caudata > Ambystomatidae > Ambystoma > Ambystoma mexicanum. The sequence goes on along the minus strand of NC_090926.1, from coordinate 914,511,656 downwards.
AATTAGTAGTAAACACGAGTAAAACACAAATTGTTGCGTATGTTCCTAAAGGCTCACGCAAACACTTAATGAAGTGGCAGATCGAGGGGATCCCCTTAAAGACGGTACCAAATTATGTTTATTTGGGCCTTATCTTTGACGGCAGCCCAACGTTAGACTCACATCTAAATAAAATTAAGCAGAAATTAACCACGGTAATTTGTCAGACACGAGTAATCACTTCTAAATATGGTAAATTTTCCATCAAAGCGGCCATTACTTATTGGGACCAAAATGTTGTAGCAACCATACTTTATGGTCTGGAAACACTAATTGTCCCCTTAGGGTTTCTGAATCTATTAGAAGCCAAGTTTTGGCGTGAATTTTAAATCTACCTCAATGTAATTCCAGGTGTGTTAATAAGATATGAATTGGGATTAATTTCTCTAAGTGCATTATATAACTGGCGTTGATGTGCCTTATTTCGCAAATGTTTATTATCTACATATGGTAACTCTACATTATCCATCATTTCAAGTTACCTGCTCAATTCTACAGAAATGTTTCCGAAATACTGGTCTACGAAAATATTAACAATCATGGTACATGCCGACATTTCACTTAAACTTCTTATTGCTCATCCAGAGCTTGCGAAGAAGAAGGTGTATATGATGGACTGTCATGATGCCTACCTCCAAGGTGCCAGGTCCGACCCAGCAACCCCAGAGGCAGGCATCATTCCCCCTCCAGGGAACTGCCAGCGGGCCCAAGCTGGGGCCCTTTGGACACAGTCCTGGCGCCTTAGGCGCCAGGCTCATGTTGGACCCCTGTCCTGGCGCCTTAGGCGCCAGGCTCATAAAGCTAGACATGTGTTCAAGTGTTTTAATGTGCACTTACCTGATGCAGACCATGCTGCTACATCCAGGCCCTCTTGAGGCCTGAATGGAACTACTTCACCTGTGGGACTACTTTCCACCTGGGTGTGGTCGGGGAAGGATACATACCTGATCGGTGGAAGGATACATACCTGGAACTTCTTCCAAAGCTATGTAAACCACGCCCGATCAGCAACTCACGCTTCGCGTTGTTCTGCTCCTCGCAGCTGGACGCTCACTGTGTCAGCTCCTGCATCTGGACTTCAGCCACGCCTGTCAGCATCCTGGGTCACCTGCAAAGGGAGATAAGAGAGAATTGGAGAGAAAGAAGACCTTACCTGCTAAAGCTGTTTCACGGAGACATCACACCGACAATCCTGAAAGGGAAGACATCATTTTTAAAAGCATTTCGCTTCGATCGCTGCAGCGCTGCATTTCACTCACCTTTCCTGGGCACCTCCATCTTCAGCAGCCACTTCCCAGAGCCTAGAGAGAAAAAGACAAGAACACAAGGTGAGAGAAGGAAGGGAATAGGAAAAGCTCAGTTTCCTTCTAAGACTTACCTGTTGGCTCATTCCCATTTCATTTCAGGTCCTGCCGCTTCCTGGCATTCCGGACCCCGGCCCCTATGTTGAAAAAAGACAAAAACATTGAATGAGCGAACGCAAAGACATTACCCGAACACTCATCCAGAATTTACCTGTCATTTATTGGAACTGCACGTATCACTTCGGGTCGGCGCCATATCTCCGGCATTCCGAACCCCGGCCCCTAAGGGGAAAAATACATAAGCGTTAGCGCTTGCTGCAATAAGACAATGAACATTATTATTAAGCTTGAACTTTTGAACTTGCAACAGAACTCTTACAGCACCTTACCTGAATAGTCAAGCTTATTTTAACTCCCATCAAACCTCAATCCAGTGAAGTAACTGGGTTTCAACGCGCCCCTGCATCAGAAGCAGGATGGAGAACTCATCCTTCCAGACCCTAAGGTGAGACTTCACGGGGAATCGTGGAAGGGTATCGTGGAAGGTTGGAAGGGAGTGGGGGGCTTGAGCATTATTCCGTCAGTAAGTAATACTCCCTTTTCACGCACAGGGGAATATTCCTGCGAGCCAGAGAAGCCAGAGTAGAGGGGCCCTACCTGTCCATCTTCAGAGTCCTGCGCTTCACCATTGAAGAAGCATCAGCACTCGAAGCCAGACCTGCGCCTCCGTGGGAATCAGGTGAGCGTGACAGAACTCGAAGCCTACCCACAATTTCCCACCCGGGCGTATGGAGACTTCCGAGACAGATCAGCTGGCCCAGCTTTTGGGGGAATTACGGGCAAAGTGCACTCAACCCGCCAGGAGACTAACGCTCTCAAAGGAGAACTGATCCTATCCAAGGAAAGAACAGATGACCTGGCCAAAAGGTTATTGCAGGCCCAGGCAGGGCACACTCCTTTACCTAATTCCGGAGGTACTTCCACATCAATGGGTTTGAATAACCCGGTACAAATCAATCTACCTGGACACATGCCTTTGGCCCCGCCTGAACGTTTTGCGGGGGATCCCAAGAAATATGCCGTCTTTATGAACCAATGTCGTTTACACTTTCTATGCAGACCCGGGGCCTTCCCTAACGACCAGACCAAGGTAGCCTTTATACTATCTTACCTCAGTGCCAGTGCTGCCGATTGGTCTATTCCATTGGTAAATCAGGATGATCCCATTCTCCAGAATTTTCAGGGTTTCCAGGCCAGCATGGAAAGATTGTTTGCTCGACACTCTCAAGGACAGGCCCTTGATAACGAACTGCTATCCTTACGACAAGGTAATCAGGATCTTAATAGACTGGATGTGGAAACTGGATGGCCAGAAAACAAAAGGATCACATTGTTTCATCGAGGCCTGCGCGGAGAGCTTAAGGATGTTCTAGCTCAGATAGTAGATCCACCCCAGGTCTGCGCAGACTACATAGACTTGGTGGTTCAACTTGATCACAGACTTCAAAATAGAAAAGCAGATCGGTTCAAGTACGAAACCCGAGTACTGATCAAAACCCACGCCAACTTCAAGAGTACCGACGTATCCGAACCTATGCAAATCGGCAGTGTTAAAGGACCATTAACGCAGAAGGAACGAGAGAGAAGGCGGCAAATGTAACTTTGTCTGTATTGCGGGACTTCCGGTCACTTTCTTCGAAATTGTCCGGTTAAACCACCTAAGAAGGTGGTTGGAGCCACTAATAACGATTTATTGACACCTGATTCGGGAAACGACCTAGCCCGACAAGCGTAGGGGTCCGCTTGCCGAGCTTGAAAACAAACTCTTTGACCTCGCATTTTGTCATGCCAATGGTGCTCGTGGACCCAAAACAGCCTCAGCAGTTGCATGCTAAAAAAGCATACATCGACAGTGGAGCTATTGGAAATTACATAGACCGTGAATTGGCTTCCAGGATTAAGCTCCCTCTCCGCCCGAAAGTAACCCAAGATGTCATTATTACAGTAGATGGAACAGAAATAGCCTCAGGGCCTGTAACGCATTCCACTGTTGAAATGACACTGGTGGGTCAGGATGGACATCGGGAAGCAATCGTGTTTGATGTGATCAAGGCCACACAATTTCAAGTAATTCTTGGAATTCCTTGGTTAGAAACACATAATCCCAGAATTGACTGGCGAGCAAAGAAGATAAGTATTCCTGATTGTGAACCAACTTGTTATCCAAGAAATCCAGTTATGGGTCTAGCCTCAGCAACTTCCACCCCTGTACAGCTACCGTCAGAATACCAAGAATTCCAAGAGGTTTTTCAGAAGGAACAGGCTAACACGTTACCTCCCCATCGGTCTTATGATTGCCAAATCGATCTGGTACCCAATGCTCAACTACCTTGTAGTAGGATTTATGCTCTTACGGAACCTGAGAACCTGCATTTGCGTCAGTATTTAGATCAGTACCTAGCCAATGGTTTTATTCGCCCGTCCAAGTCTCCTGTCTCCTCAGCTCTGTTCTTCGTGCCGAAAAAAGAGGGCGACCTTAGAACGTGTATAGACTATCGCGCCCTAAATCAAATAACTATTAAGAATCGTTATCCTCTGCCCCTGATCCCTGAGCTGATCGACCAGGTGAAAGACGCTTGTGTGTACACCAAGTTAGATCTCCGAGGAGCTTATCACCTGGTGCGTATAAAAGAAGGCGACGAATGGAAGACTGCATTCCGCACCAAATTTGGGCTCTTCGAATATCAGGTGATGCCCTTCGGTTTGTGCAATGCACCTGCCGCCTTTCAGTACTTTATGAATGATGTTCTACGGGAATTTATCGATGTCTGTGTCATTGTTTATATTGACGACATCCTGGTGTACTCTTCTTCAGAATCCGATCACAGAAAACATGTTAGGGCATTTCTTGAGAAATTGCGCCAACACAGACTATTTGCAAAGCTCGAAAAATGCGTTTTTAATACCACAGAAGTTGAGTTTCGCGGATTCATCCTGACACCTCAAGGAGTCCGAATGGACTCGCGAAAGGTGGACGCCATCCTCAAATGGCCATCTCCTAGCTCGGTGAAGGGAGTTCAGAGCATGCTCGGCTTCGCCAATTTCTATCGAAGATTCATCCCGGAATTTTCCCGAACAGTCCAACCCATCACAGCTCTCCTAAAGAAAAACAAACGCTTTGAATGGACTCTTGAGGCCGAACAAGCCTTTCAGGACCTGAAAACCAAATTCACCTCTGCACCAGTATTGAAGCACCCGCACCCAGATCTCCCTTACATTGTGGAAACCGACGCATCCAGTTCGGCCATGGGAGCTGTCCTGTCGCAAAGAGACCCAGAAACTAACCAACTACACACTGTGGCCTTTTGGTCCGGGAAATTTTCTCCTCCTGAAATCAACTACGCAATTACCGACAAAGAGTTACTGGCTATTAAATTTGCTTTCAAGGCTTGGCGTCACTACCTTCTCGGGGCAAGACACACCATCACCGTAATTATGGACCACAGAAATTTACAGTATTTAAAGACGGCCAAAGCTCAATCTTCACGACAACTCCTATGGGCTCTATTCTTTGTGGAATTTGATTTTGTAATTACCTATCGCCCTGGCTGCAAGAATGGTAAAGCGGACGCCTTATCCCGGATTGGCATGGAAGAACCCAATTCGAGTTTAGCACCTGTGCCAATCATACCTGAACAAAGAATCTTAGGCCTAACTTCATTGCAAACTATTGAGGACATCCAAACGCAAGTAAAACAACTTCTAGACTCTTCAGCCTTAATGGAATGGAGTCAAAAGGGTCCTTTTTACACCGTTAAGGATGATTTACCCTACTTCCAGGAGCGGTTGTTTCTGCCAAGTAAAGAATTGCAAGAACTTGTTATTGCCCATCATCATGAATCATTAATGGAAGGACACCCTGGTATCGCTAAAACGGAGGAAAAAATCAAACGCCACTTCTGGTGGCCTTCTTGGAGAAAAGACAAAGTCTTTTGTATTGTCTTGCGGAATTTGCGCCCAAAACAAGGGTCAAAAGAAAAGGCCAGCCGGCCTACTTCAACCCTTGGATATTCCACCGGCACCATGGCACACCTTGTCAATGGACTTTATAACTGACCTGCCTCCTTGTGCTGGTTACAACACTATTCTTGTAATTGTGGATCTATTCTCCAAAATGGCCCACTTTATCCCTTTAAAAGGTTTGCCTTCAGCTTCCACCTTGGCCAAGGAATTTCTGGAGAATATAGTTCGCATACATGGTTTCCCTTCCATATTAGTCTCGGATCGTGGAAGTCAATTTATCTCCCATTTTTGGAAGAAGTGTTGCCAACTAGCACAAATAGATGTGCGGTTATCCACCAGCCACCACCCTCAGACCGACAGACAAACCGAGAGAACCAATCAGACTCTCGAGCAATATCTTCGGTGCATGTTACACCAATCCGAGTTTAATTGGAAAGACATCCTTTGGATCGCAGAATATGCATACAACAATTCGGTGCATTCTGGAACCGGACAAACTCCTTTTTATACTTTGTATGGTCACCATCCTCGGACCTCTGACCTAGATCCACCTCTGACCCTGGAAATGACCGCAGTAAATCATCTGCATTCCACAATAACCCGAGCCTTCAAAGAAGCTGCAACTTATTTACAGCAAGCCAAGAAAAAGTATAAAGAAAACGCTGATTTGTTGATTGAAGTAAAACTCCTCCTTACCAAGTAGGAGACCAGGTATGGCTAGCAACGAAACATTTACCCCTCAAGGGCCCGCGAACCTTCAATCCCAGATTCATAGGACCTTACCCCCTCAAGGCTATAATCAATCCCGTGGCCTTTAAACTGGATTAACCGTCCAACATGCATATTCATCCAGTTTTTCATGCATCACTTTTGAAGCCAGTACAACCAGGGACCCGACTGTCCAAGCCTCCAGACCCAGTTCAAATTGAAGGGGAATTAGAATTCGAAGTTAAAGACATTTTAGACTCCAAGGTGGTAAAGTCAAAACTCTTCTATCTTGTTGATTGGAAGGGATATGGACCTCAGGAGAGATCGTGGGAGCCTAGTAACCATGTTCACGCACCTCGATTAATAAAAAGGTTCCACCGGAGATTTCCGAACAAGCCAAAACCCCCGGAGGGAACAACCTTGGGAGGGGCCTTGAGTGGGGGTACTGTCATGATGCCTACCTCCAGGGAAGTGCCAGCGGGCCCAAGCTGGGGCCCTTTGGACACAGACCTGGCGCCTTAGGCGCCAGGCTCATGTTGGACCCCTGTCCTGGCGCCTGAGGCGCCAGGCTCATAAAGCTAGACATGTGTTCAAGTGTTTTAATGTGCACTTACCTGATGCAGACCATGCTGCTACATCCAGGCCCTCTTGAGGCCTGAATGGAACTACTTTACCTGTGGGACTACTTTCCACCTGGGTGTGGTCGGGGAAGGATACATACCTGAGCGGTGGAAGGATACATACCTGGAACTTCTTCCAAAGCTATTTAAACCACGCCCGATCAGCAACTCACGCTTCGCGTTGTTCTGCTCCTCGCAGCTGGACGCTCACCGTGTCAGCTCCTGCATCTGGACTTCAGCCACGCCTGTCAGCATCCTGGGTCACCTGCAAAGGGAGATAAGAGAAAATTGGAGAGAAAGAAGACCTTACCTGCTAAAGCTGTTTCACAGAGACATCACACCGACGATCCTGAAAGGGAAGACATCATTTTTAAAAGCATTTCGCTTCGATCGCTGCAGCGCTGCATTTCACTCACCTTTGATGGGCACCTCCATCTTCAGCAGCGATCATCCGGATCCGCAGCCACTTCCCAGAGCCTAGAGAGAAAAAGACAAGAACACAAGGTGAGAGAAGGAAGGGAATAGGAAAAGCTCAGTTTCCTTCTAAGACTTACCTGTTGGGTCATTCCCATTTCATTTCGGGTCCTGCCGCTTCCTGGCATTCCGGACCCCGGCCCCTATGGGGAAAAAAGACAAAGACATTGAATAAGCGAACGCAAAGACATTACCCGAACGCTCATACAGAACTTACCTGTCATTTATTGGAACTGCACGTATCACTTCGGGTCGGCGCCATATCTCCGGCATTCCGAACCCCGGCCCCTAAGGGGAAAAAGACTTAAGCGTTAGCGCTTGCTGCAATAAGACAATGAACATTATTATTAAGCTTGAACTTTTGAACTTGTAACAGAACTCTTACAGCACCTTACCTGAATAGTCAAGCTTATTTGAACTCCCATCAAACCTCAATCCAGTGAAGTAACTGGGTTTCAACGCGCCCCTGCATCAGAAGCAGGATGGAGAACTCATCCTTCCAGACCCTAAGGTGAGACTTCACGGGGAATCGTGGAAGGGTATCGTGGAGGGTTGGAAGGGAGTGGGAGGCTTGAGCATTATTCCGTCAGTAGGTAATACTCCCTTTTCACGCACAGGGGAATATTCCTGCGAGCCAGAGAAGCCAGAGTAGAGGGGCCCTACCTGTCCATCTTCAGAGTCCTGCGCTTCACCATTGAAGAAGCATCAGCACTCGAAGCCAGACCTGCGCCTCCGTGGGAATCAGGTGAGCGTGACATGGACTGGATTGACACCAGAACTCAGTGTCTAACCTATAAAGACTTTGATCCTACAATCTTTGGTCCAAAACGTTTTAAAAAACATTGCGTCCTATTTATGCTTAGCACCATCTGCTGCTTTAAGAACTGCCATTCTTCGGTTGAGGTTTAACATCTGGCCCACCCGCGAGATCAAAACAAGAAGGAAACAAATCTCCTCTGACCTTAACTGGTGTCGGTTCTGTAAAAATGTTATGATTGTAGAATATCTTCAACACTTAATATAGGAATGTCCAGCACTTAGTACCTTAAGAAAATTGCACTTTGTTAACCATTTTGCATACTTTGCACAACTTGATCCAAAAAATAGATGGGTCGCCTTGGCTGCCACTGAATGTATGAGTATAAGAATTGCAACGATTAATTTTTTACAGGCCTTGAACCTAGAATGATGATTATTGTACAGTATGTTACGAATTTATATGGTTTTCTTAACTAGATTTTATGCTTATGAATTTTTCTAATCTGTATAAATTGAAAAAGTTGATGTAATTTCAACTATATTCAATAAATAAATAAAATTAAAAAAAAAAACACCTATGCCCGGACCCTTTGGCTGCAAACCCCACTGTAAGGAAGGCATGGTATCAAACACTAAGACAGACACAAGTGATCACAGTTCTAGGGTGTTTATTGGACTTCAATTAGGTTTCAAAAACGCTGATCTAATCCTAAATCTAAAGATGAGAGCAATCTACGACCATCAAATAATAATAACCAAGTCCTAGTCGACAGTTTGGGAGCAAACAGGCAACAAAGTGCCCCAGACTCCAAGAGCATGCAGACCTCAAAGAGGCCGAAAACGCCATCCCGGACGTCAAGGTGAGGCATAAAAGTATCTAATAACAGCTGAGTTTTAAAAAAACAAATCTTGCTGACCAGTTTGAACGTGAAGATCGGAAAACAAAACCTCTTTAAGAGTGGATACACAATCAGAATCAATGAGTTTAATAATCCTATTTTCACCTTCTGTCAGTACAACGATTATCAGCATGGATTCCTAATTTGTGGCAATTGAATAATATCCTATTCCTAAAACCATATGTAAGGAAGGCATGGTATCAAACAATAAGACAGACACAAGCGATCACAGTCGAAGGGAGTTCATTGAACTTCAATAGGGTTTGAAAAACACCTATCTAATCCTAAATCTAAAGATGGGAGCAAGCTAACACCATCAAAAAATAACACAGTCCGAGCCGAGTCTGTCAAAATAAAATGGCCTATACTAATAAACCTATTGCCAATCCTTACTTCTAAATACAAATAGTGTAGGAAACAATATTATGTAAAGGAAAAGTTTTCAAGAAATATGTCAGGATATTCAAGTTGGCTTCCCTTCCCCATGTTTTCAGTGTGGAACAAGGCGGCACACTAGAGCTTAGCACACTTTTATGGCTTCTCTAGCACGACGATGCAGTTCAAAACCTCAAAATCAGGGCCTTCTGTGCCAAAGTCTCTTTGCCATTCAAAGTCTCTTATTTCAAACGGCCTGATGCAACACGACAAACATTACAGTTCCTTTCTTCCCCTACCCTCCTTCGCTTACCAAATAAAAGGCTATGTCATGTCCATCAATGCTTGCTTACACCACTGTGGGAGTCCTAAATCTCCCAAACAACCAATCCCTTCCATGAATGTTAACCTCAATGATGGGAAATTAGAGACTTCATACTTCCCCCACCGAATCCGGTTAGGCGGACGACCAACGCTCTTATTGACTGAATTTTGCACAGAATTTTGCCTATTGCATTTCAACTGACCCTTGGTCTCCATGAATGGCCATGGTTAGACGGTCCATCCGGTACAGGTTCCGGGCTGTAGTTCCCCATTTACTTTTTCTCGGAGGAAGTTTTCTCTTCCAATATGTTGTCAGACATGCCCTAGCAGCAAGGGGCAGACTGTGAATCATCTTCGGAAACCTAGTGAATCCCCCTTCCTGTTCCTGCAGGCCAAGTAATAACAACATCAGTGTTTCCCCCCTAGCAACCCCGCCCTGGTCCTTAATCCAATTTAGGAACTCATCCCAGTAGGATTGGACCACCGTGCATCCCACCACATATGCCAATAGTCGGCTCTCAACCCACATTCATGAAAACACATGGGGCTTGCTCCTTGATACATCCTGGAAAGCCTAACAGGGTCATATTGGCAGTTGTGTAGGAGTTTAATACAGTGTCATTTATACTGGCAAGAAATTGCCATCCGTGAGGCCCCCTGCACATCTTTTGCCATGTTTGCGGAGAGAGTGCCCACCCCAAGTCCCCTTCCCATCTCTGTTTCAGCTTATCTGAGGACTTCTTCGTCTCTACCAATGCACTCTATAATGCGCCGATCAATCCCCTGGTACCAGATCCAGTGTCTAAGATCTTCTCGAAAGGTGTATGTTCCCTCTGCAATTTCCCTTTACAGACCTCCCTCATCATTAGCCCCTTCAATTGTAGCTACAAGCCCAGTCCCAGTGTCTCCTCTAACTCCTGTATCGTAACAAAGTTGCCCTCTCTCCACAAATGTCCCACCCTCTCTAGTCCTGCCTCATACCAGGTCTGGAACCTCTCCAGGGTCAGGATGGCATCCCTGATACCCAGGACCCAAACATGACCGAGCGGGGATGGCCAAGTTGTAACGCCCTCCAATCCCACCCCCTGTCGCCAAATGCTCCAAATGGTGCCCAAAATGGGGTGTCCCCGTATCCGCCAGAGTACTTTCGACCAGGGAACACCTAACCATTCCCCTACCGTCGCAGGGTTCAAATGGTGATTATCAAGGCCCACCCATTGCAGGTCTTCCAGTTGCCTGAGATGTGGAATGAGAACCTTCAGCTGAGTGGCTTTATGGTATGTATGTATGTCTGGGAGTCCCACCGCTCCACTGTCCTCTGAGAGACTCAGTGTTACATTGGAAGCCCTAGGTTGCTTCCCCTGCCATAGGAATCGTGAGAGGGTGCCTCTAGTTCTCATAAATTAGTTGTCAGGCACCTGTATAGGGAGCATCTGAAACAAATATAGAATCATTGGGAGAACTATAATTTTAATTGTGATCAGTCGCAACCATCCAGGAAAAGGTAAGCTTATTCCACCTCTGTAGGTCCTTCTCAACTATGATCATCAAAGGGGGGGGAAGTTTGCCTTGTATAGGCCCTCCAGCTCTCTCGTGACTTCAATTCCCAAATATCGCAGTGTTCCCAGGCTAATCTCCCTGCCCAGAGGTGCAAACCTCCCTATCTCTGTTTTTATCTAATGGAAAAAGGAACGATTTTCCTACGTTTATTTTAAACCCTGACAATCGGCCATATTCTTCAATCACCTCCACCGCAGCCGGGATTGACGTTAGTGGGTTCACAACATGGAGTAATATGTCATCCGTAAATAAGGCCAATTTATATATCTTTCCTCCAACTACCATCCCCTCCACCCGCTGTTCCCTTCTCAGTCTCTGAGCCAACGGTTCTAGTGAAATAACAAAAAGAAGTGGGGATAGCACGCAGGCCTGCCTCGTCCCTCTAACCAGGGAGAACCACCTTGAGTATCCCCCACTGACCGAAACACAGGGCTTTGGGGACGAATAAATCCTTGTAATACCCCAGAGAAGTCCCTCTCCTAGTCCCATCTTTGACATAACCCCATATAGAAAGTCCCATTCTACCCTGTCAAACACCTTCTCCACGTCTACCGATAGAAGAGTGGGATCTCCCTGCATCCTCTGGGCCTCTTTTATCAGGGGCAATGTTTTATTCATGGTATCCGCTCCCTGACGTCCTCCAACAAAACCCATTTGATCAGAGTGCACCAGTTCCGGTAAGTGACACTCAGTCTTGCCGCGATGACCCTGGCAAAGATTTTGGCGTCGATGTTGAGGAGTGAGATTGGGCAGTAGGAAACACAACATCTAGGGTCCCTGCCTTCCTTAGGTATCACCGTAATAAGGGCTTGGGCAAAGGAGTCAGGAGCTTCCCCTTCTCCATAATGTAATTGAAAAGTAGCATCAGGAAAGGGAGCAGGACAGCCAAAAAGGTTTCATAGAAGCCTGAGGTGAAACCGTCCTCCCCAGGTGCCTTCCCCAGCTGGAGGCTCGATTTCCTCCCCTGTAATCGGGGCCTCCAAGGCCTCCGCTTCTCTCTCTCGTAGGGGTGCCTTCCCCTCACTGCAATATAAGGCCTCATAAAGCAAGGCAAACGTTCTTGAATCCCCTCTGCTGTACCCATTCCACTACCATCCTCGCCCTCCATCTCAGTGACCCACCTTTCAGCCCACTGTCTCTGTAGTCGTGCAGCCAGGACGGCGTCAGCTTTATCTCCTTTCTCATACAATTTCTGTTTAAGGAACTGTAAGTTATGGACTATCTTCCCCTCTTCCAACAATTTCATCTCTTCTCTCAAGCCTCTGGCTTCAAGGAGACGGCCTTGCCTATCTGCAGCAGATGACTGAGTCTCTCAAGAGCTCCTATTTTACGCCCTCACTCTTTTTCTAAGAGTGCACATTCCCTTTTCTTACGGGCTCCCTCCCAATCAGGATACCCCTCCACGTAGCTTTAGCTGCCTCCGATACCATGCTCTTTCTCGCCTCCCCCGTGTTGTTAACGGCAAAGAAGTGCCTAATACCATTCTCCATTTTGTCCTTAAAGACCGGGTCCTTCCACAGTGACGCATTACAGCTCCATTTGGAGTTCCGAGGGCACTGTCCCAGCCAGTTGATGTCTGCCGAGACCATATCGTGGTCTGACAACGAAATCGGGTGAATCCCACGGTGCCCCATTACCTCCCACATATCCCTTGACCCGTACATGTAGTCTATTCTCTTAACAGTACCGTGTGGGACGAAATAGAAAGTGATTCCCCTCTCCTGTGGGTGTAAGTGTCTCCAAATGTTCCTCAAACCATAGAGCTCCAGGGCTGTATTAAGCTCCCCTTCTCATCGTCCCTACGATTCCTGATTCCGGATTCCTTTCGGACCTAACCTGTCTATCCAGAGTTACAGCCATCCAGACATTGAAGTCCCCCCACCTAGGTATAATATGCCCATGGGCCTCCCCCATTATCTTCTCTGTAGTTCTTTGCAGGAATTTCTTCTGACCCTGATTGGGGGCATACATTGTTGCAAAGGTAACCCTTATTTTCTGGATAGGTCCCGATATCAGCAGGGCCCTCCCCTCCGTATCCGACCACCTGTTCGTGACCTCCATCGATCCCTTTCCGTACCAGAATTCCAACTCCTGCTTTTCTGGAGATTCCTGGCCCCCAATATTCACCCCCTATGAGACCACACAGAATCTTTGGTTCTCCCCCCCCCCTCTGGTAACTAGTTTCCTGTAGGAATAGGACATCAATCCCTGATCTCTTGAACTCTCTAGAGACCAGTGATATCTTTGTGGGGAGTTTAGCCCCTTAACATTTAACGTTCATACACGGAGACTGTCGCCCTTACCGGATCCCGTTATCGCAGCCATAAGTTAAGCCCTAGGATCACATTGCTTCTCCACGTAGAAAACGAACCCCCCCGAGCTCGAGGACCTCTATTACACTGGTGTACATCAAGCGAGCCATCTCTAACAACCTCTCCCCACTGAGCCCCCTATCCTCTTCTACCCCCCCTCTTCCTTCCCCCTACCATCCGTCTAACCCCACCTGCCACCCCCCCTACATAGCGCTCGGTCCCTCCAAGTTAGCATCACTAGGCGAGTCTGAGCCACTAGCCGGGCCCAAAACCATGGCCCCTGCTCTTTACACCTCACTGTCGGGTGCCCCCACCCCTCTTCCCCTCTAACAGACACCACACAAGCCAAACATAAACAAACTTTTAAACTTTCTTGAACTCTCCTAGACCCCCTAGCCGGGTCTTTCAGCACTTTACAGCCCTCATTGTTCAGACTGTCTTTGCCATCCTTCTCTGTTTCCCCCATAGGGAGCCTCACGACCAAGAAGGTCTCCCGAAGGCGGCTTCCTATCATCTCCTGGAGCAAATTCAGGATGTGTTAGGAGGAGAGGGGTTGAACTTCATACATTTCCTAGAGTCTGGAATTTTTCTCCTTTTCGGCCCCCTTAGCTCGCCATCCTCAGTCTCCTCCAGCCTCTCACTGGGGTCCCGGGGCAGGTCCTTCTTCGCCCGGTAACTCTTGTGGCTCTTTTTTCCGTTGCAAGCCTTTACTTCTGCATGTCAAGTTCCTGAGAAATGGAGAACGGAAATCCCCATCGGTAGGGCACCCATTTTCCATTCAGCCACTTTGTCAGGGGTAAGCACAAGCGCCTCTTGGCAAGGGTGAGGGACGACAGATCTTGGAATATAGTGATCCTTGCCGTGCCCAACATCCCCAGCCCTTTTGCCTTCACCTTGTCTAAGTCTGTCCGGATAATTGTGAAAGCGCACCAATACTGATCTCGGGCCTCCAGATGAGCCCCCAGCTCTATGAACTCTTTCGATCTTTGTTTCATCAATCGAATCATCATCAAAAAGGAGTTTCGTGATTTTGTGGATTATGCACTTAAGATCCCTTTCTGTCTCTCCCTCCTTTTACGGAAACCCGAAAAACCGGAGTTTGTTCCTTCTTTCGTGATTCTCAAAATCACCCATCTTTAGGACCATCTCTGCTTCCCTTTGCTCTATTTCACCCGGCCTGACGTCCATTTGGGTTTCCATGGTGTCCAGAGAGGACTGGTTGTGTTCAACCTGCTGTAGCCTCTCCTCTATCTTATCGAGCCTAACCTTAATCTTGTCCACTTTTCCCCCCGATATCGGCCCTCATGCCCCTGATTTCCTCCAACAGCGAGGTGACGTCCTTCTTTGTTGCCATCGAGTCCTCACCTCCCGCTGCCATCGTCCTTTCCGTCTTGGGGTCAGTGCTTTCCCTCTTGCCCGGATATGCGTAGCCTTCCAGCCAGGCTCTGGGACCCATGCACTGCTGCGCCCAGTTAGAGCCCCTCTCTGACACCTGGTTCCGCAGGGATTCAGTCCACTTCCTGTGGGTGACTACCACAGGACTTCAGCAGTTGCCGGGCGTCTCCAGCCCTGTGATGCTCCTTGGGGGCTTTCAGGGCCCCTCTATGCGCAACCGGCCATGCCAGTGTCCAGAGTAGTGTCCAACACCCGAGGGGCCACCAGCCCACTTACTCAGGGGTTTTACATCTACTGAAATGTGGTCGAGACAGGCGGGCACACGCCCCAGATTGGGGACCACACAGTCCCTGCATGCCTAAGACTCTGCCTTGCCCCTCCGCACGTTTAAGGGGTTTCCTCTCCCCCTCCCTGCTGGCACCTCTCTTCCTCACCTTCAGGGCCTCCTTTGCCCACAGCCACGCGGAAGGCGCCCAGGGTCCCGTGCTCGGCAGCTCCCGGTCAGGCCCCAGCACAGGGGCCCGCATTGGAGGCCCACTTTTCCTCAGGGGGCCGCTGCCCAGCCCTGGGTCCCAATGTAAATTCACTTCATCTGGTGTGGTCCGGGTTCAGGGTGCAACCCCCCCACCCGCTGTCAACAATCCCTCCTCTCTAGTGCAGGGGATGACTCCCCCCGTCTGCAAGGCGGGCACACACCCCTCCGGAGGGGGCCCACACTCTGCAGGCCATTGAACGTTGTTTCTGCTCCTCACCAGTGTCTTCCAGCCCCCTGTTTACTGGGGACCAACAGACCACAGGTCACCTCCCTCACTTCTAGACTCGTGGGGATACCCACGCCCCTGAGCCCCTGCTCGGGCCGAGTCTCGAGCGCTACCGCACACACCCCTCCGGAAGTGGCCCTCACCCCGCAGGCCGAAGAATTCTGCTCCCGCTCCTGCCTGGTATCCTCTAGGGACACAGCACCTCCTAGCCCCCTATTTTCAGGGCCACCATGCACCACAGTTCACTCCCCTCACCCCCTGGGGGGGGGGGTGGGAGACCAAAATCCCTGTGCCCTGTCTAGGGACGGGTCTCCAGCGCTCCACCTCTGCGGCCCCCCAGCTGCACCCGGGCCTTCCAACACGACTGCAGTCACAGGAGGCGGGGCTTCACGTAAATCTGCATCCGTTGAGGGACATCCCCTGTGTCTCGCTGAATCCACAAATACTTATTATCAGCGCGGGGTTGGGCGTGACCCAGGGCCCCAACCCCAGCGATACAATCGGACCTCTCCCAGCTTTTCTTTCCACGCGGAAGGTGCAGATAGCAGCCGACCCGGGCCTCTGTTTCGCTTCGATTCCCCGCTGTGAGGGACGTTGGCGTTTCTGAAGATTCCACGAGCCAATTTCCTCCTGGTTTCGGGTCGTCAAAAGCCCCTCAAGCCTGGCAATATGGAGCCACATCGGGGGGTGCAAGTGGGGCTGTTATGAAAGATTTCCATTTATGTGTAATTTTCCCTCCAGTTGTGAACCCCCCAACTTTTTTGCTGCTGTTTACACCATAGTCTGACTTTGCCAGAGGAGCCCAGTCTTCTGCTGCACTCCTCTGGGCTTTTCACTCACTTTTAATGGGGAAACTGACATGCGCTTAAGACAGTCAGTACTGTACACTTGGGTCTCTTAGTCATTTCCAAAGGCCCTAGATACTCTTGAAGGATTTTTTTAGGAGATGGGCAGATGTGTCACGGACAGGGCTGGTGGCAGCTTATCTTTTCATATAATTGTAACCCTTTCCTGCCAGGTAAACCGTGATTACCGTGTTTGGCACCGTGTTTGGCACAAATAGGTGGCCTGGCTCCAAAATGGCCATGCCACGAGGTTCTTTGTCCTGTCCTTTGGCCATCTTGACCCTTGACCTTCCCCCGGTCGAGCCGACATGGGTCAGTCCTTATTTGGGCATGCAATTTCCCGCGAAACGCCAAGCTTTCACAGGCTTCTGCATGTCTTGTGTGTGTGCCTCCAGGATGTGGGCTGGGGTGTCTGTCCCAAATACACATCCTGGGTGCCTGGGACCACCGTGGTCTGTGATTGGTCCACGTATGGTATACCTGAATGTGAGCCGATCTCCCATTGGATCCTCTTCAGTTTGGCGTGAAAGAGATTCTGGATAAGAGAATCCCCCAAACACCCATACCATGTCGAGTTCTCACTAAATGAAGGATAGAATACAAGAATCCTGAAGCTAAGAAGATGAGTCAAGGAACTGCTGGTGACCCGCTGGAAGGTTTGGCACCCTGAGCCCGCTGTCGTCCCGTGGGACCCCTCTGCATCTGGTCATCCTAGAAGGCTTTGACCCCTTGGAATAGAGGGACCAACTATTCTCCGCACCTTCAACAAAACCTGCAAGTAAGCCTTCTCGGAAGTGTCCCTGGGCCATACAGTGGGCTGACCAGCTTACACGGGACCTTTGCTCTGTCTCTGCCGCCGTTTCTAGGAGACTCTCGAAACTTGGTATACTGCTAGCTCTGTGTTCACGGCACCCTCACACTGAATTTCGTACACTTGGCATTCCCAGGTCTGAAGTGAGATGAGTGTGCCAGAACCGGAGCATACACGGTTACCGTGTCGCCCAGCTGTGTTGACGATCTTTGCAGGTGTGCTGCATTTGTGCCCCTCTTGCCCCTGAAGCCTACTGCAGTGAAACTAGCCTGATCCATCCACCAGCAGCAGAGAAATCGCCACTGTCAGGTTTGGGAATCATCGAAGTATCTTCGTCGCTGAAAGCCGCAGAGCCATAAAATTGCCGCACTTGAACCTGCAACCGAATTGGACTTGACTGCCAAACTTTGGTCCGGAGTGCGCAGGGGGTCGGTGAGTAATCACAACCCTAGCCAGTGGCCCCTAGCGCCTCCATCCATTTTTATGCATGAGTGGCCCCTCAGGGCCCCTCTGCTTTCCACTGCTAGTTCGAACTAGCAAACTATTCCCAACTCTTGGAATCGACTCTGCCCTCAAATGGAGACCCTCCTCGAATAGTGGGACCCTATTCTTTATCGCCTCACCCAACTTTCTGAGCTGCTACAGACTCCTGAAGAGACCCCATTTTGCCTATTGGAACTACCGCCTGCGCTCGCATTGCCTGTACTTTTGAGCATTAGGCTCCCCTCTTCTTAGGGATCGGACTGCCTTTTAGTTAGGAGTGTGTTGGATGCAGAAGGGGCTAAAAGACTATTTGCACTGCCTGTTTCCTTCTCCTTTAGGTTGTGGACCCATTTTGGTGCATTAACCCTTTAGACCCCAGTGGGCTTGTATACATGTATTTAGATTGGATTGTGTTGGCTTAATAAGTATTACTGTGATTTGATGTGTATGTTTGAAACTCAAAGGCCTTGAAATAAATGTATATGTATTTTTAATATATCTACATCCGACTGGGAGTGATTTGTAAGTGTCCTTTACTCTCTGTGCTCCTTGAGGTCTTTCAGTCACCCTCACCCCTCCTGAGACATAGTCTTGACTGCCGCCAAGCTACCTTGATTGGTCTGGCTTGTCCAGAAGGTTACCCTGTTCCAAGAAACTAGGCTGGCCTCCTGAATCTCTGCCCACCAGGTCAGTGTTCAGAAATCCATTTTAACAGGGGCTCACTTATATATAAGGGGTCTGGGTCACGGAGGAGCATAATCACACATCCTTCATCCCTACGCCCCCTGGTGGCTATCGTTTTTGTTCCAAGCTTTCTTTACTTCAAAAATTGAATGCTTTCAATTATGCGTGGGAATTTGCTCAACCCGTCACAGGACCACTTTGATCCCCTTCTGTTTTGCAGTCTTTCTTCTCTCGTTAAACTACCATCTTGGAACTGCTGTTTCCTAATGTGCCTTGCCTCACTCAGAGTGTGCTCTCGTGCTCCGCCTTTTAGCCGTGTGGGGAAGCTTAATGGAAGTCAGGTGTGTCTGATGGTCAGTAATTGCCGGACCTCAATGCCTGGCCATTGTATTGGGAAACGTCAGGTATATGGCTCAGGTGTTTGTCTGTTTTCCCTCATAGCGGGCTGAACGTGTGAAAGCGTTCGTGTTGTAAAGGGTGGGGTAGAGCTCCTAAACATCCTACTTGGTAGGATGGGGTAAAGGTGTTACAGGGAAAGGGATACTGCGTCTCTCCATCTGGTGTCCCAGTCCCACTCCCTGAAGATCCCTCACCCAGGTGCTCCTTCCACACTGGTCCACCCCAGGAACTGGATCCAAAAGCAACCACCTACAGCATAGCTTAGATAAGACATATAAGAGATTGTAATACACACAGTGGTTCCAACATCTAACAATGAAACCACAAGAGTCATCCGAGCAAACTATGTAGTGCCCACTGCAAAGTCAGCCACAGAATAGCATTATTTGCCTCATTAGAGTTGAGCTATGAACCCATCAAGAAGAACTATTGTTTATCCTCCAGTGCAACAATAGCAGCATCAGAACTGGTCACAACCCCTATAATTAATAACACTCCCTTAGTAGAGGTGGTCTTCGAAGAGTTTAATTCTCCTTTCTGTGTGATTTGGCAGGCAAAACTCACAGCGCTGCCTGGTGTGCCCTGCCCCCGCCCCCAGCTGGGGACTTCAATCAAGAAGCTGGCGGCCCCTCCAAATAATCTGATAGTTTTAGATGAAGAAAATGCTCTTCATTCTTCAGAGAGGGAGTGGACCAAGGATGAAACGTCTAATTAAACAAGAGAGCACAGAGGAAGCCCCAACTTTATCTTGTATCGTGACTGTGCAGGAAAAGCCCTCACAGGACAAGGCTGCAGTATTGAGCAATGCAGGTGTGCAGGAGATGCTGCCCGATGATATGTATTGTGCATCGCGACATCCACACTTACAAGCCTTTAATAACCGAGGATCGGACCTTCTGCAGCAAAGCTCTCGCAGGACAAGGCTGCAGTGTTGAGCAATGCATGTGCGTAACAGATGCTGCCTGATGATACGTAGCATGCAACGCTACATCCAAGCTTCCAAGCCTTTAAGTACAGATGATTGTCCTTGCAGGACAATGCCACGGTGTTGAGCGAAGCAGGTATTCGCAACGAACGGTCGGAACTAAGAGCGCGAGTATGCAGCGCAGTCCTCGACCAGTAGATACCGCAAGGTAAGAAATGTTTGGTGCAGGTGGTGCAGCCATTTGTTCTATATTCTTTGACCATTTTTTTTCCGCAGCACTTTTTGCTGAAAAACAGCAAATTTGTATTTCTATTTGGTTGGGGGTCCCCCAAACCCCCTCTCCTACTATTTATCCCTATACACCACCCCACCCTACCCCTTGTAAGCCCTCCCCCACCTCACCCCTCATATTTTTCGATGTTTTTTCAGCAAAAAATGTTCACCAAAAAGTGCCGCGAAAAAAAAGGGGGATGAATGAACTTCATACCCAGCCATTACCGCGTCCTATTAAATACTGCGCTACCTCACGGGCACTTCCCTTTCAATTGCGATTCTTACCTACACTGTCTCCATGCAACCATTAGGCTGTCCCTCTCCCAGGTAGCCATACTCTCTTTTCTGCATCTCTGAATTGTTTCTTTGCATTTCTCTGCACTTTTCCCTCTAGGTGAACGTTTTGGACCCCTTCACTGTCTCTGCATTTCCTCTGCAATTACTGCATTTTCTCCCTATAGTTGATTGTATTGGGCTCTGGATTTGTTTTTGCCTACTCCTGCATTTTTCTCCTCTAGGCAAGTGTTCCAGGGTGTGCTTCACATGGTATGCCGTGTCCGCTAGGCCTTTCTCCTGTTCTCTAGGTCCCCCATTTCTCTGTGTTTCACTACTGTTGTCTGTCAGGCCTTTCTTCCTCCCTAGGGTAATCTGCGCCAGTTCCCACCGCTGTTTCTCATTGTCTGCTGCTGCCTTGTTGTTCTCTACGCTCTGTTTAGCCTGTTGTTTTCCCATTGTCTCCAACCCCCTTCCCTCCTTATCCCTTTCCTGTGCACCCTGTGAGGCTTAGCTCGGTGCAGTGCTCCTTTCACTATGGTGCTCTCTATTTCCCCCACCTTCTCTAACTGTTTTTTCTATCTCCTATCCTATTCCTCTCACTAAGACTGGTATGAAGAAGCTTAAGAAGGAAACCCTGGTCACCAGCCCAGGCCTTCCCATCGCTGACACCTATATCAGTGCTTTCCCCAGAGAGACTCTCACAGACACCTCCGACCTAAAGCTCTCTAGTTCAATTGCCATTTGCCTCTTTCTCTTGCTCCCTTGACATGTCAGCCCCCCATCTTTATGGCACCCTTGCCAGCTACCTCTCTCCTGGCTCCCTTAGACCCTCTGACTCCACCTCTCTGGCTCCCATGCCATCACTACCTCTTTGGCTCCTCTGCCGCTTCCTCCCTTTACCTCTCAGGCTCCTCTGCCACTTCCGATGGGTACCTCTCTTCCCTGTATCTCACCACGGAAGTCTTTCAAAAGTGGCAGCCTGCTCCACATTGCTACCCTCAACTCTCACTCTGCTGTGAAACACTCCTCTGACATCTGCACCTCCTTTTGACACACTCCTCCCTGAGGCCAACAAGATCCTCTCCGAGCCCAGGCCCACCAGGCCCGGAGGCGGAGTGGCCCTGATTGTTCTTGAGTGGATTCCTGCATCCATCATCCCCACTCAAACCTACTACTCCTTTGAAAGCCTTGTCTGCAGGCTCTATCTCTCCTGACTGCTTTCTTGCTTTGGTCACCTTCTGCATGTCACCTGGCCAGGTTACCCTCTTCTTCTCTGAATGGACTGATCTCACTTCTTCTCTCTCTCCTTTCCTCTACCTCCCAGCTTCTCCTCCTGGGGGATCTCAACATCCACCTGGACACTCCAGAATCCTCTGGGCTCTGCCACAACCTATGCAACTCTCTGTCCTTTTCCATTCTACCCTCCTGTCCGACAAACTCTGCCGGGCACACCTTGGATGCGCTCATCTCTTCAGACACACCCTTCTCAAATCCTCCCACTACTCTCACCTGGACTGACCACGCTCTTTTTTCTTCTCACTTGAAGCTTCCTGTCCCCTTGGCAAAGGCCTACCCAGCACTGTCACCTTCCTTCGCAGTCATTCGACCTATGAAGCGAGTGTCAGTGGCCACCTTTGCCTCCACTTTCTCTCCACCTCCTGACACAGCCCTCTTCAACCTTCACTTTTCTATCTCTAGCACTCTTGACATCCTTGCCCCTGTCATGAAAATCTGCACAAAGCCTGCCAAAAAGTGCAACTCTTGGTTCGACTTTGAGCAGGCAAGTGAAATGCAAGTGCAGAGAAGCTGAATGTAAATGGGGTACTTCAGGTGCACTTTGTGACAAAATGGCCAGCCGCCTACTCCAAAGGCAATACAGACTCTCCATCTTCTCTAAAAAGAGGGTCCATATTCAAGCCTGCATCTCTGCAGACTCCAACACAGTCAAACTATTCATCTTAGGTAAACTGAAGCCTTCTACCTGTAAAGGGGACCGTTTCCAGCCATGGCTATTAAAGCCTGTTTCGAGCTTCTGATCAGCTCTGTCACTAGGATCGTGAATGCCTCGTTTAAAGAGGGCAGGGTTCCCATCAGATTGAAGGGATCCTGGATCACCCCCTGTTAAAGAAGCATGACCTCGACCCTAAAATTGCCACAAATTATCGGGCTATTTCCAATTCTACCTTCATTTTGAAGATAATGGATAGGGTAGCATATGAACAACTTCTCTGCCACATAAAAGATCATCCTATTGAATGAATGAAAGTCAGTCAGGCTTTCGGCCAGGATTCAGTACTGAATCAGCACTACTGGAATTAAAGTCCAATATGATGACCAACATTAATAATGGCACACCAATGTTGTTGATGTCCCTGGACTTATTAGCCGCTTTTGATTTAGTGGCTCAACCCCTCCTCTTGGATAGACTGCAGAAGGTAGCTAATTTCAGTGAGCAAGCAAGGGACTGGATGAAGTATTTCTTGGGGATGAGGACCAATGCGGGATTGTTGCAAGCAAGCGGAAGCGGACCCTGTTTCAGTGAATTATGGTGTTCCACAAGGGGCCTCACTTTCCCCGGTTTTATACAACCTCTTTACAGCCCCTTTCTTTCACAAGTTAGAAGAAAAAAAAAAAATCAGCATTTCAAACTATGCAGACGATTCACAGTGCCTTATCTCCCTTACAGGCGACTATGAGAAGGATGCCATAGTAGTGTCAGAAGTATATAATCTTATACATGAGGGGATGGATACGAGTGGGATGGCGTTGAATCATGATAAGACAGAGTTTATGATCACCAACTCTAGACCAAGGCTTGCTAAACTCGCTTCAGAGCATGATTCCTTCCGAATCGCAGATCATGACATTCCGACAAAGGGTAAAATAAACATTTTAGGAGTGAGACAAGATCCGCCCATGTTAACAGTTTGGTAGCAGCATCGGCCTATTATACTAGACTTCTTACGCACATCCGCCCATTCCTATCCCAAAAGGGCTGCAAAATGATAGCTCAAGCTATCATCACCTCAAAATCAATTATTGTGGTTCTCTTCTCATAGGAGTAGGAAAAACAGAACTTACAAAACTCCAAGTGATACAGAACAGCACCATCAGAGTGATCATGGGTTTACGAAAATCTGCTCATGTGTCGGAGGTGAGGACAAAACTGCACTGGCTACCCATTACAGGGAGGATAGAGTTCAGGTTGCTCACTATCACCTATAAGTCTCTCAATGGACTCTTTCCTGCTTATATATCTAACAGACTGATGAAAACAAACCAGTGGTGCGTACCCGTCGTTCAAATGGTGAATAAAATCCGTAAATTCCAAAAACCTCACTGGAAATGGTTAGAAGGGGTGCCTTTTGGGCTGCCGCATCAGAATATTTGAATACTCTGCCTACAGATTTGAGAAACTGTTTGACACTAGATGCCTTTAAGAAAAACTAAAAACTCATAATGGGGACTGATTGAACCTCTGTTAACCTAATTGCTTCACACCGACTGTCATCGGCACCCGTATGCCTCTGGGCCACTTTGGATGCACCTAATAAATAAGTGAATGTGATTTACAAGGAGCTGGCCAATCCTATTGCAGGATCTTCCTCTTCTACACCTACATAGGCCCTCTGCACGGCATCGGCCTCTCATTTCACCACTAAAACCCAGGACATATTGTCTGCGCTCTCCACCTCTTCTCCTCTCTCCGCCCTCTACCTCTCAGGCCCACCTGGGCTGCCCCTCTCCTCGCCTTCTTTTCTCCCTCTCTCCTGTCACACCTGATGATGTTTCCAGACAAGTCTGGTCTATGAAAGTCTCAGCCAAACAGGTGACCCCCTTGCTCCTCCAGAACCATAAAGGACCACATTTGTTCTCTCGCTACAGCCATGGCCAATTTCTGCAATCACTCTCGCCACTGGAGTTTTCCCCTCTGTTCTCAAGCACTTCCTTGTGCACCCACTAATAACAAAGCCTTCTGCCGACCCCTCTCTTCGGGCAAACTATCGCCTAATCTCCATCACTCCTAACTCCAGGAGTAGTTGGCTATCTTCTAGCTAACCCTCCACACCAAAGCAGTTGGTTGCCTCCATGGCCATCAGTCTGGCTTCAGAGCAGCCAGTGGCACGGAAACTGCTCTCCTGAACACCCATGAAGATATGCTCTCCAACCTTGACTCCAGCTCTTCCCCTGTCCTCATTCTACTCGACCTATCCTCTGCTTTTGACATAGTGAACCACAACACCCTGATCACTCATCTCTGCGATACCCTGAGCATCATGGATCAGCCTCTGGCGTTGCTGTCCTCTTCCCTTTTGGACCGACCTTCCCAGGTTCAACTTAGGGCCTTCCTCTCCACCACTTCTCTCTCCAAATGTGGTGTTCTTCAGGGCTCTAGCCTCTTCCCCTGGCTCTTCAATGTCTACCTGGCCTCTTTGGCCCTCCTGATCTCTTCCTTTTCCTCTAACTTTGTGCTATGAGGATGACACACAGCTCTCTTTCAGGCTACCCTCTGACTCCTCCACGCTCATCCCTGACTGTCTATCCGCTATTCAGGCATGGAGTGCCGCCAATGATCTCTGCCTTAATGCCAGTAAGACTGAGATCCTTCATATTGGGACCATTGCCCCCGCTTTTCCCCTCACACTTTGGCTAGCCTCTCTGGGCCTCTGCCCTCACCCTCTTGTGAGACAAAAAACATTGGGGTCATCTTCGACTCCACTCTCTCCTTCTCTCCACAAATCAAGGACCTTGCTAGAAAGGCCCATATCCAGCTGCACCTCCTTAGAGTTATTCTTCCATTTCTCACCTACCCTCAGAGGCTCACTGTCTCCAGAGCCCTGGTTCTCTCTAGGCTGGACTACTGCAACAGCCTCTTTCTCAATCTGCCCAACTCCACTCTTCGCCTTCTACAACTCATCCAGAACAGGACCGCAAGACTTATCCTTGGCCTCAAGCCCACGGACCGCATCTCTCCGGATCCGAGATCCCTCTACTGGCTCCCAGTGGATGCAAGGATCAAGTTTAAGAGCCTTTGCATCGTTCACAAGACGTTCTGGGGCCGGGCCCTCGCTATCTCCAACTCTCTCTTCCCAAGTACAGTCCTACTAGAGTCATCCGCTCGTCTAATTCTAATACTCTGCGGGTGAGTCGCTTCTTCAAGCAGAGATTGGGGATAGATCTCTCTCCTCTGCAGGTGCATCCCTCTGGAATGGCCTGCCTCTCTCCGCCTTCAGCCGGATCCTCTTAAGTTCCGGAAGCTCAAGACCCTCCTCTTCTCCTCTTCTTTCTCTCTTCCTTTACCCTGCTATTCTTCCCTTGCTCCTGCACCAATCTCCTCCTTGCCTATTCGTGTCCTCTGTGTCTTACAGGACACCAGGCCCCCCACTATCCACCCCCCCTGCACTTGCCTGCTGGCCTTCCTGCACTGATGCCTGGCCTCTCTTGCACTACTGGGTTGTGATTCCCTTTGGAGTCCCAGACTTCCATGCACTTAACCCAGGGCCCTGCTGCTCTGGGTGCCCTTCACCCCGTATCCTCTCCTCTGCACTTTGCGTCAGCGCACTTGCATGATCTAAATGATACTAGGCCTAGCAAGGTTGTTTGCCCCCTTCCTTGCCTGGATGAATTACCACCCCATCCCAAGGTTGGCGAGGCGGTAATTCCCCCTTTCTCCATGGCCCTTCCCCATTCCCATTTTTGCCCCATAGGGCATAATGGGAATGGGGAAGGAGCTAATAACGGTACTGCAAATAGCGGTACCGTAATTAGCACCAAGATCCCTTCGCGGGACTCAACTTTAACGGCTGGTCTACACCAGGCGTTAAGGTCGGGTCCCGCAAAGGGACCTCGTAGTAAGGCGGTAAGGGTTAACGGTCACCGGTACCCTTACCGGTTACCGTTAACCCTTACCGCCTTCCGTATAATGAAGCCCATTGTGTACAGGTGCATTATAAATAACATATCAATCAACCAGGATGGTGCCTCACTCAAGGCTTTGCGTTTGACCACAGCGTGAGGACCAAGAACATGCTCACAGGACTTAGGACAAACAGCACCATGGCAGAATAGACAGAAATAAATGTGATTATGAATCTCTCAGATAGAACTCTTGAGTCCATTCGAACAGCAGGTACTAAATAAGGGCTTGTCTTTTTCACCTGTCAATGATATTGACTACGTACAGACACAGATAGATCTTTTTAAATATGTCAGAAAACTGAGACTAAAAAGGTTTTTTCATAACAGCACTGACGGGAAAACAGAAGAGGGGAAAACAAATGTAACTGCCAGTACCTTTACCATGAAGGACATTGATGATACAAGGCTACTTCTCTCAATTGACAAAGACATCAGCCTATCAGGCATGCAGATTATTAGAGATTTAGAGATTGAGCCAGATATATTATCAGATTAAAAGAAATCTAAATTTATTCCAGCAACATCACAGGAGGGCGCCATAGAAACCTTCCACAAGGCAGTCGTAGAAGACCTACACCGAATAATTGACAAAAATCCTACCAGAGGAACATACAGAATGATAGACAACTTAACATCACAAAAAGGAAGGCAATGACAGATCTGGCTCATGATGATACTATACTCATTAAGGAGGCAGACAAGGGTGGGAACACTGCCATTCTCAACCATACAGATTATATCAAAATGGGAATTGCACACCTGGATACACCGGACTGTTATCTCAGGTTCTGAACAAATCCAGTAAAAGAATGTATGGATGACCATAACAGATTAATTCTATACTGTCATGGGCAAGGAATCCTGCTATATGACGACAGAATGTACCTATGGCAAAACAAGCATATAGTACCAACATTCTATTTCAGGGACTACCACAGGTCAGAACGATTGTTAGTGGAATAGGAGGACTGACAGAAAACATGTCAAAATCCATTGACCAATATCTACAGCCTCTCGTAATCAGGCTAGACACGTATGTGAGAGACTTGAAACACATCCTACAGATATTAGAGAGAACACAATGACAGAAAAACTACAAGTTGGCAAGCTTTGATGTTAAGGCCCTATATGCAGCAATAGACAACAATCTTGCTATTAAGGCTTTTGAATTCAGTTCTGCTAAAGTACCAGCAACATACTAGGTGCATATTGAATCCCTAAAGGAATTACTCACCTTTACCCTAAATCACAATGTGTTCACATTCAATGATACCTTTTTCCAACAAACTAAAGGGGTGGCAATGGGGGCTAGCTGCGCTCCCTCTCTGGCTAACCTCCTTATGTCACATTTTGGACAAACACATGCCTTGAATGATAATGGCTGGACCATTCATATCATCAGGTGGCACTGGTACATCGACAATGTTCTCATAACATGAGTTGCCAAGGAAACAGAATTCCAAGACTACACCAGTTATATCAGTAACAACACATTAGGACTGGAATTAGTAGGACAAATCAATTGCCATGAGATTGACTTTCTCGATCTACACATTTACATTAAAGATCTCAAAATACAGACACTAGGATTTCGCAAACCCACAGAAGTGAATTCAACCCTACACTACAGAAGGTGCCACTAAAACATTTGATAGAAAACATCCCAGTAGGAGAAATGATAAGAGCGAAAAGGAACTGCAGTTAGAAAGAAGTCTACGAGTAAGAACTAAACCTAGTGAAAGAAAGATTTTTAACATGAGGATATGCACAAAAGAGCAATGCAATAGCTGAGAAAAAGATTACGACTACGATTAGAGCAGAGCTAACCATAGACAAAAATAAAGAAGAAATACCTAGAAACCACAATAACAATGAAGTCAGATTTATCACACAATACAGTGGGGCGGCACACTAAACCAACATGTCAGGATGTTAGAGTCACAAAGTTAGTTACTAACCCACTGCAATTTGTGATGTAATGAAACAGAATTTGCATATACATTTGAACAATACATATACTGCATGACATGGATAATTTATGAGTTGCATTGATAATAGGGGAATCTTCTGACAAACTCTTTACTATAAGGCCCAGGTTGTTATCCTTACCCAGTGATAAGCAGCACTCAATACCAATCAGTAGGACACAAAAGAAGCAGATACATTGCAAACATAGGGAGGCGCTGGCAAGCACAGCCTAACAACCACTGAATCTCACCAAACTAAAAACCATACTTCACCCCAAACACAGGCCCTATCAAAACAAAATATAGAATGGTGAGAGCATAACCAACGTCAAGCCTGCTGGGACAAACCAGTCAGATTCAAACCTCCTATGACCCGGCCCCACTGGCTGCAAACACTACCTAGAGCATAGTTTGCATAAGGCATATAAGAGATTAAAATACACAGAGTGGGGTGGTAGCAACATCTAACAAACCTTAAGCCATCCAAGCAAACTAGCCCACTGCAAAGTCAGTCACAGAATAACATTATTTGCCTCATTAGTGTTGAGCTATGAACCCATCAAGAAGAACTATTGGTCATCCTCAAGTGCACCAACAGCAGTAGCAACAGAAGAACTGGTCACAACCCCTATAATTACTAACACTCCCTTAGATGAGGTAACAGGGATCCTGGTCTTCCTAGAGTTTAATTCATCTTTCTCTGCGCTTTTTGCCCTGTGAGATTTGCCTTCCTTTGGCAGGCAAAACTCATGCGGTTGCCTGGTGCCTCCCTCCCAACTGCGGACGTTGATCAAGAAGCTGTGGGCCCCTCTTGATAGTTTTAGATGAAGAAAATGCTCTTCATTCTTCAGAGAGGGGGTGGAACAACAATGAAACATCTAAGTAAACAAAAGAGCACATAGAAAGCCCCAACTTTGTCTTGCATCATGACTGCACAACCAGGATGGTTCCTCACTCAAGGCCTTGTATTTGGATAAAGCAGATGGTTGAAGATTTCAGAACAGAGTGCTACTGGTGTCCCTGAATTGAATGATTAGTGAATTCCTGGAAGCCCTCATCATGCTTTCCTTGACTTAATAAAATTGAACTAGGGTGAGAACATCGGGAATTAGTTCCTTCTCCTGCTGGAATGATGAACATACCCATTGGGTCCTGTCAGGAATCTGTTCCGAGTCCTTTGGAGGTGATACGATGCTTCAAAAGAAATCTTGAATTCTGCACATGCTTACCCGAATGTTATTTCGCCTAGGGCGATTTCTTGCATTTTCTTGTCTGGATAACAGAGATTCACTCAAGGCTTGAAGGACGTCAACTCTTTGGGTTAATTCTGGCATTGTACCCCTGTTCACAAGCAGAGCTCTCCACCGCAACACTGCGCTATTGTGCTACCAGTACCTTCTTGTCGAGAGAGGTGACCTAATAGTAAAGTTCAGTAATGTAATGCTTCTTTGAATTTCCTTTTTATTGTCCATCAAGATGTGATGCAGGTCTAATTTGGTCACAGGCAAATCTGTAGTTACATTGTCACCAGATGGCTTATGAACCTGCACGACCACAATCATATCAGAATTCTGGTTTACGTCCTAGGCTGCCATCATGGCCAGAACATCCACACTCTTGCTGTCCTTATTTTGTTTGCCCATTGCCTACAGATGAACAGGTACAAATGCACAGTCCAATCACATGTCCGCTAGAGTACAACTAAAAATCCAGCCACCGTCCACTAATCCAAGCATTACAAACCTCCACCAGGGTATAACCCATGGCCAAGGCATCTTCAGCCACAAGGGATAGGCACTAAGAAAGGAAAGTCAAAGTTGTGGCCCTGGAGCATCATATTATGATATGATATATGATATGATAGGTTATTTATAATGCGCTTAATAACCAGAGGTTTCTAAGCACGGACCCAGGGATCGAACCTGTGTTGCTCCGTGTCGTGTTTTGCAAGGGGAGCACGTTGCAGCTGAGCTATCCTCCCGAAACAAGAATGTTTGTGCGTCAGGGTCTGTCTTCAATGCCCCAGTTCCAAATCAGTAGGCCAATCCCCTCCACAGCAGCTATACCAAATGGTGTGAACCAAAAAAATTCACACAGCGAGACAATACTGTGTTTTGTGAGGTGCGGGCGCATCCATGTGTCTGCACTGACCCAGCCCACGATCATAGCCAGAGCTCCCCATGTCATGCAGGAGAAAGAACCCTTCCTCTATCAATCTTCGAGCCCAGTGGGGACCCGGCAAACCCAGAGATCCAAGGCTACACTACCTGCCAGCAGCCTCCAAGTTGGCAGGGTGCTAAAACGGCTCTCTAGGCCAACTGGACACTCCTCGATACAAGGGCATAAATGGCTCCTGTGGGAAATCTTCACTTTGATGATGGGCTATAAGGATCCACTGCCATGTCTCCACTCTCTCATAGATGCCCCACTGGAGATACCATCTGCACCGGGCCCCGCTTGGGCCACTAAGGAGTAGTGGAGTCAGCCACGCAGTCTGCCATGACAGCTAAGCAGCTGTCCTACTGCCAAAATCCACAGGATCTGTTGGGTCACATCTCTCGCGATTCCAAACCGGAGTACCTGCACATCAGCAGCATGAAGTACCACTCTTCGAATTCACTGCAGGGCCAGATGCCACACCAAGAGCAGAGAGGAAGAGCTGGGTCTGGTGGAGCTGAAAATCGAGCGTTGCATTGATCCTAGTCCAGGCCATGCCCTCAAAAATCACATTTTATTGCGAACCTTCTCAACCCAGTAATGAATTCCTCTGTATCATTGCCTTTTAGTTGCTCCCCAGAAGCAAAATTATATCTGTCCTATAGCTTAGTTCTTTGGGCATGTAGGGTTTTCAAAATTCTTTATGCTATTTTCAAAAGCAATTAATTTAGATGACGGCTCCTTGCTCTGGAAGTTCAGGGTGTCTGTAATTCTTTTCATCATGTACTAGAAATGCTACAGCATGGTATTTTTCCTATCAATGCTGTATGTTGGGCCAAACACAGCTAGCATATACTTTAACAATCCTTCCTTCAAATGCTTCCATTTAACCGTCTTTCCTGGAGTCAGAAGAAATAATATTGGCCCTCGGACATTATCCATGTCCTTGATATCAAGGCATTAGGCGTTGGCGTTCAGGTTGGGATTGGGCTGTGCCCCTATGTATTGATCCTTGCTATAAATGGACCACATGTTGCTCCTGGAGAAGAGGACCTCTAATGCCATGTGTTGTTATTAAGTGGGCCTGCTTTGGAAATGCTGCTGCCTGGCATCTCAGTGCTGTAGTGGACACTGCAGCATTGTTAATGTTCATTGCTGGCAGACGGGCGAGTACAGACTTTATTATACTACCATGTTACATGTCGGTAACATCGCTCGAGTGGCCTTCCCTGCTTAGAGTGACTACATCATCAGTGCAATGCAGGCGCCACTCTGCGCGTTCCCTGGCAGCAGGAGAACATTTCTCACTGCGGCTGTAGCGTGAGTGTCTCACCCTTCCTGCCTTACCTGAAACCTCTGTTTCCCAGACACTTATAGTGGCTGCAATGCTTTTTGTTTCGCTAATGCAGCACCAGTGTTGCTTCACATTATGCAGGCAGGCATGAATCGGTTCTGCCTGAGACTGTGGAAGTAAGCCTCATTGCCAACATACCAAGGTCATCCCACAGAAACGACACAACAGGCGTCTTGCAGAAGTCTTCATTCACATGTTACAGACAAAGACAGCCAGAGGCAGCCACTCACCAGTTGGCTGTCCCACACAGGCTCCCCTTGCTTCATTACAGAACCCTTGGTGTCCCTGTGTTCCACACAGAGGCAGGGCAGTGAAGAGGGAAGACAGGGGCAGGCAGGATGAGTAGGGAGGGTGTTCCACAGAGAGGGGAACTCCAAAAGAGAAAGAAGAACTAGATCCAATATATAACCATTGTATTGAAATGGACATGTGTAGCGTGCGAGTGTATGCTTGCTGTGTAAGAGTATGCAGTGCGCCTTGTTCCTTGATGTCTGCATTGTATAGGTGTATGTGCATTGTGTAGGCATATCTGCATTGTGTGGGTAAATGTGTGGCGTGACATAGTATGTTCAGTGAGAGCATGCGTGTGCATAGATCTTTTACCTTTGGATATGTATTGGATAGAAGAATCCCAGTGATCAGAGTAGTTACACCATTTGCCACTAGCTGCTTCGATGATAATGGCAAGGTAGAACCATCATGTGTCATGTATTTCCATGTGATGTTCTTTTCTATGAGAGTTGGCAAGCTGCAGCATGTCAGTACTCCAAATGACGTGAGTAACTAGGAACATTAGGACAATACTTGGAACATGTGAGTAGCTAGGCATAGGATCACCACATGGAAGATACATGTCCAGGTGCTGCCATCATTTGCCAAGTGCAGCCTCAAAGTCCCCATTAATGCCAACTCTATTCCTGGTATAGATATGATAAATAAGGTATTGACTCACATGTGCTGATATCGTAAATTGGTTGCTCAGTGAGTGAATGATCTGAGAAGAGGGAGTCCAGTTCAAGTTTATATGTTGGGGTGGTTGCAGTCTCCTATTAGGCCAAGAGTGGACTATTATTATATAATTAAACGCCAGTGGGTTCCATGGCCAACCTGCATAATTCTATGAATGATAGTGAAGGGCTGGGCCAGATTGGTTCTTGAGGGCATGGGGCTTGGCTGATTTTAATGTCTTGGGTGTGAGTGGGTGGCAGGCGTGGACTGTTGCCAACGTCCTTGCGTGCTAGTAAGTGGCAGGATTAGACTCCTACTTCCTTTGGTGTTAGTGGGTAACAGGGCTAAACAGTGCAGACTCCTTAGGAAGTAGTAGGGGAAATGCCAAACGGCTGCCACTTCCCTCTGTGTTCGAAGGCTAATGGGGGAACAGGGCCATACTGCTACTAATTCCTTCCTTGGTGGTGGAAGGAAGGCAAGACGTGTCTCAAAACTCAAACTGTACAGAAGTGAAGGGCATGTAAAATTAAACATTAAAGGTTGGCCTCTTCATAATAAGTCACTATAATACTACATACCTTCAAATATCAGGAAAGGAAATGCTCAAATAAAAAAAATGTATAGCCTCTACTTTTCATCTCCCTTCATCTTCTGTCCTTCCTTTTCCTCAGATTGTAGGCCAATGGCTGTATGGTAAAGTGATCTGACTTCGGTGGAAAGGCCAGGAGGGGAAAAGCCGGGCTACCAGAGTACATTTTCCAAGGTCATGAGCTACCTAAATGTGGTGCAGATTGGGAGATGCAAAGCCACCCCCTCCAACGCCCTGGTCATTTCCTGAAGTAACATGGCAACATACCTAAGAGACACTTAAAGTACGTTTCAACCTTGCTCTATTACAAGTACCCATTAGATAGCCATTTTGTACATGTATTAACTTAAACAATACATGTGTCCCCGTGTGTCATGGAATAACTGCTGGGTTACAGTACAGCATTTTCGTCCAACTGGAAGACAGTCGGAAGACAGTAGTGTTCACTACACTAACAATCTATGACAAAGTTCTTAGGCTGGGTCTCTCACAAAATTCTGTACTTTTAAGGTATGATAGAGAATTTGTAAGACTAACTGCACTTTGAATACCACTTCTTTGAGAGCTCATATCACTAGAGATCTGCCTTGAGAAAGAACCAGATGGCACAAAACACATGACAGCAACACAAACTATTAATATCTCAAATTGTACAAAATAAATACTTGAATGAGTAGGAACAGTTAGTTTGGTCCCTTAGTAAAATCTCAAACGCGATCACTGTTACCAAGCAATGCGCCTTTTCTCATTTTGCTTATTACAGAACATATGATGAAATGTCTCTTGTCCGATTATCTGTAAATCCTGTAAATTCTTTACCATCATGCAAATAGAATAATTTCAGTAAAGGTTGTTAAAAAATGAGGTCTACTTCCTTTTTTTGAGGAACAATATTTCTTCCAGCAATATGTTTGCATCATTACACAAATGTACCGTTACAGCCACTTGGTCTGGCGGAAGTACTGCCGGATTACAAGTGGTGGTAGGTGGGGTTAGTCCCCATTTATTGGTGCCCATAGGACTCCATGGGGATTTCGGCGGATTTGGCAGTTGTTTGGCGGTAAGGCAGAGGAATTACCTCCAGCATTCTGCTGTCAGGTTTTTCCACCTCCGTACCTCTAAACTCATAGTTCGGCGTTGTGGTAATGCAGTGGTAACTTTGTTACCACCATTTTTGGCCACACTGCCAAACTCGTAATGAGGCCCACAGAACCCTACATTGTTGGGTCGTCCTTGGATAAAACAGGATGTTCCCCTTTTCATATACTAAATCAGCTATACAGAACTTAAGCCCAATGCTCCTGATTTGATCCTGAGATTAAATGTTGTTCTTTGGTACAAACTCTCAGGCAAGCATTCAATATTATTATTCCTAAAAAATATTTTTTAAATTCTAAAAAGGGACAGACATACACCCAAAAACTGCTTAAATTAAAGAAAGAGAAGAGGAAAGTAGAGAGGTCACAGAGACATAAATTTGCTCCAGCCCTTAAAGTCAACATTCTGATACTATCAATGACAATCTAAGAAATCCATAGTTCAAGCTAAAAACATCGCTCTACAATTGCATAAGGTATGACAACTCACAAAAATAAGTTTGTTCAATTATCAATGAATTGTGTTGCCCCGTTGAGTCTCGAAAAGCAATCTTCCTGACTCAGGAGCTCTGTGATGGAATTTCTGATTTATTTTATTATTATAATGGACAGTAGTATAGCTGTGTTAGCAGTGGGTATCCAGGTAAAGGCAACTTCTCAAATAATGTTTACTGATTTCCAACTTTTGGATCATCCTCAATTTATTCAGAAACTCTTTGCCGATGATAAGCCTTAGGGATCTCTGTCCACCAAACATTAGGAAACATTTGGAGCTGCATTATAAATCACTACACCAACAACGTTTTTACAATACTCTGAGCACTGGGATTCTTCCCACAAGACTGAGACTAGCTGTAGTTCTGCAACTGCTGAAAAAGTCTTTTGTGGATCCTATGGACTTTTCTAACTATTATTCATTTCGTACCTGCCCTTTGTGGTAAAACCTACTGAAAAAGCTGTAGCTTCTAAATTGCAGTTCTTTGGAGAAAGTATGCATATATTGGACCCGGTGCAATCTGTTCTTAGATCTTTAACTGAACAGTACCAGATTGCTTTCTTGCTATTGATGGATAGATGCAGGAAAATCAGTTGAAAAAGAATCCCCCATAAACCGAGATCCACATCCATCCTCTCCTCCATTTGCTCATTCTAATCAACCTCACCATCGGACCTGGCTGCCTTTCTCTGGAAATTAGATCAATATTGCACCCCAATGGACGGATCCCTTTCCTCCAAATCATCAACCACTAGGCCTCTCCTATTTAGCACCTCTATTCAACTGCTCACTCTTTAGAGGATACTTCACTGCCTGCTACAAAGTAGCCACTATTCTCCCTATCCTTTAAGAAAGCTTCTGACGATGCCAAAAGCCCTGCCAAATATTGATCTAAATGCCATCCGCTCCAAAATCCTAGAGCAAGTTGTATTGAACAGTATCACCAGCTACCTCGAAACCAGCATTCTCCCTGATCAGCTCCAATCTGAGTTCTGGAGCCATCGCTCCAGCCCTCACTCAGGTCTCCAACTTCCTTACCTTTTCTCAACACAACAAATATGCCCCATCTTTCTTCTTGACCTATTCATAGCCTTTGACACTTATGAAGAGTCACATGTGGGAGGCTAGGGGATACAACTGGTGTGATTATGATGGCTGGGGATGGCTACCCACTTTGTGATGTAAACCCAAGAGGAGGTATGTGGGGGATTTTCCATCCCCACCCCATCTCTAAGCTTTTCTATAGAACCAGCCCCCCGAATCAGCAAGACTGTCAGAGAAGTCTAAGTGTTCCTCCTCTCTCTCTCTCTACCAAAGATACCAAGTTATCCAACTACATTTGCATGAAGACAGACATCTACACATTTTCAGACGTGCCCAGACTTGGCTTAACCAGACTAGTCAGGCCCCGTCCCAAAGCACATACTCCCATTCAGAGACCAAACTCTCCACCACCCTCATCACCCACAGGAGCTCCAAACACCCTGCATAGGCTAGGTCGCTTATATAGACTCTGCTCCAGAATCCACAACTCCCCCTGCATCCAAGAGTCTAAATACATCTTGCCCATGAATCCCAAAACCCCCCACGTTAGACCCCCCGCACTTTTACTAGCACCCCCACCCCCAACCTACCTTCACCCCGCCCCCTCTCCTAACACCTTTGCCTGTGCATTGATTATTGCATGCTCCATCTACGTTCATGCTTCCACCATCCACAACCTCTAATTAGCTAATAATTTAGACCTACTAGCCATATCCGAAACCTGGTTACACAAAGCATCTTGTCCCCTTCTCTCTCGCCATAGTCATCGGGTACTCCATCCAACGAGTCGACCGTCAAGACGGTTCAGAAGGTGGAGTTGCTCTCATCTACAAATCCACCCGTCCACCCGCCCCCATTAGAGCCTCTCCTCTGCAACACCTACCAGGTTACAAACTCTTACTAGCAAACTTGAATCCTCCACCCAAACCACCATTAATCTACTTCTCCTCTACCGCCAACCATCCCACGCCGGAAATCCAGAAACTGGCATCCCCCTGCTCATCACCCCACTCCTCAAGCCCAACACCAAATTCATTCTCTAAGGAGATTTCAATCTAGGTTACAAAGACCCCACTGACCACAAGGCCCCCGCACTCGCAGCTACCCTTGAAGAGTTGAATTTCAGCCAACTGGTACTCTCGCCTACCCATGAAAAAGGAAGAAAACTTGATTGGATACTCCCTTGCAACACTCCTCTCCAATTATCCTCCATAATCCCCCTTCTTTGGTCAGATCATTCATTGATCCTCTTCACTTTTACCTCCACTACCAAAAACACTCCTAGCATCAGTGAACCCCAACGCATCACTGCTAGACACACCCATGAGATAACAGCCGGGCTCCTGATTCCCTCCATCCTACCCTTCCTTAAATCCGCTCCTATACAATTCTACCCCCAAAGTCATCCTAGCATCTTACAACACCGCACTGCTAATTGCACTTTATGTACACACTCCCTTCAAAACCACCTCCCAAAAAAAAGATACCCCCAAAACTGTTAACCAGTTAGCCTCCCTTCGGAAAAAGAAACGTGCGCTTGAACATCTCTGGAGGAAGAACCCTACCTCCACTAACAAAGCTGCCTTCCACTGTTCAGCTTATACATATAAAACAGCTATCAATGCCACAAAAGCAAACATCTTTAACACCATAATCTCTGATGCAAGCTCAAACACCATAGAGCTTTTCAAAATTCTTAGAGAGCATGAAACCCTGTCCACTCCTGTCGCCCCGGGCAATCTTCCTAAAAACAAAGCATGGTGCACACTCATCCAATCTGCCCATGATACCAAAACACAGAAACTAAGTGACAAAGCCATTCTCAGAAAATCCCTTCTACCACCCTTGCCACCAACTCCCCCAGTCAGCACATCCATGGCTGCAACCTATCCTCCTCAGTTCCAATTATCTGCTGTCTCCTTCCCTGAAGTCCTCACAGTTATCCAACACCTGAAAACTTCCAATTGTGTTGGCGACACATACCATGTTCACATTGTCAAAATGTGCGCAGAACCCTTGGCTCCTACCATAGCCATCTTCATTAACGCATCTTTTAAATCCAACTCAATCCCCACGGCCATTAAAGAAGCGTGGGGGGTGTGGCTACGAGAGCCATGTAGGAGGACGCGTTCCAGCGGAGCTCCCGAGATCCTGAACAGATCCGGGCAAATTAGTGCGGTACGACTGCTTATTGAACACCGACGATATGCATGCCAGCGTGTGAAGGTGCTACCTAAGCACTGTGAACTTTTGGAGGTCATAGTAGCTACGACGGCGAAGATCGGAGAAGAAAAGTCGAGAGACGCTGAGAACAAAGGGCGACTCAAAATGGCCGACATAGGCCCGAGACGGAATTGAAAAAGAGTTGCGGGAAGACCTAACCAGGTCAGCGTGCAGTGCGCCCACTCATCATTCAGCAGACCTGCACATCCTCAGAACCATGTCCAGTAAGGCAGTGCGACCCAAGGCGAAACAGCCCACGCTGGACGACTTCACCAAAACGTCCCCGGGCCCGGACGCCACCAAGAATAAGGATGCACCGGCCGTGGGTGGCACGACGACTTCGAGCTCTAACCAAGAAATCCTGGCAGCGATTGCGGACCTGAGAGCGGCCTGGGAGTCGAAATTAGAA
The DNA here is from genome assembly GCF_040938575.1 of Ambystoma mexicanum. NCBI lineage: Eukaryota > Metazoa > Chordata > Amphibia > Caudata > Ambystomatidae > Ambystoma > Ambystoma mexicanum. Next base: position 914,473,204 of record NC_090926.1, on the reverse strand, counting down.
CTGGCTGTCTCTGAATTAAAAACGGCATTGGACCTCAAAGTTGGGGAGGTCCAGGAGGACGTCAATCTACTGAGACAAGACGTTAGGGTTCTGGCAGAGTGCACAGATTCCGTGGAAAAAGAAGTTGGCCCGAATACGGCGGACTGTGCCGCCCACAAGGCAAAACTGCACGCCCTAATCCAGAGGGTGGGCAACTTGGAAAGTAGAGCGGAGGAGGCGGAAGGACGAGCCCGTCGCAACAATATCCGCATTGTGGGCCTACCGGAGGGGATGGGGGGCCGTGACCCTACTGACTTTGTTGAGACCATGTTGCTGCAGGAGATATCCGGAGGGGCCTTATCCCAAGGCTTCGCAGTGGAAAGAGCACATAGAGCCCTAACGAGGAGGCCGCCTCCCGGAAACCCGCCCAGACCCATCATTGCCAAAATTCTTAACTATCGTGATCGTGAAAGAATATTGGAACATTTTCGAAAAGGAGGCACGATCAAGAGAGGAACAGCAAACATCACGGCGTATCCGGATTATACCCTAGCTGTGCAGCGGAGCCGCATGAACTTTGGGACTGTGAAACGGAGGCTGAGGGAGGCAGGTTATAAATATATGTTGCTTTACCCTGCAAAACTGAAGGTTATACAGGCGCATAAAACTTTATTTTTCGAGACCCCAGAGGACGCCATGGAGTGGCTCGATGCACAGGGGTGCCCTCAAGAATCGGCGGATCGGCCCCAGAAGGACTCAGAAGAGCTGCGGAAGGCGTAAAATGGCGTCGCAAGATGGCGCGACTCATGGACTCTGAGACTTGATTGTAGTCGGTTCGGAACCTTCGGTATGGAAGGTCAGTTGGTTGCACTGTTTGTCACAAACACTGGGATTATTATCGAACGGGAGCCCCATGGAGCGATACTCTTTCCCCACGATTGCTTAGGTTAGGTGGCCATTAGGGCGACCTCACCCTACTGGGCTCCGTGCACTGATCGGTGATTGCGGAACTAGATGTGGGGGTGCCTGAGCTCTGTTGTTGAAGCTGGGCAACAGTTGGGGTGTGTGGTGTTGGGGGGAGGGCGGGTGAGGGAGGGGAAAGGGAGTTGGAGTTTGGTTGTGTGTGTGGTTAGTTTGGGAATGAGCTTATTCGCGGAGTGGCTGCAGTGGGACGCCTTCTGTGTCATGAGAACCGCTGGAGGTTCCTGTAAGTGGGGTGGGAAGACACATAATTGCCATGGGTGACCTCAAGATTGCCACCTGGAACGTCCGTGGTCTCAATAATTACCTGAAAAGAAATAAAGTCATGTTATATCTTAAACGACAGAAGATCGACATTGCCCTGCTACAAGAAACGCACCTGACCCAATATAAACTAGACCTTGTAAAGAAAAAATGGGGTGGCACGGTGGTGGGCTCCCCGTACTCGGCCTATGCCAGAGGTGTGCTGATCTGGGTGGCCCCGCATGTCCCACTCAGAATTGTACGAGAGGAGGTAGACGCGGAGGGTAGGCTGGTAATACTGAGGGCACTGATTGAGAACAGAGGACTGAGTATTATTAATACATATGCCCCCAATCAGAATACTGCTGTATACTTCAGGACTCTATGTACACGCCTGGGCCCGTGCGCAGAGGAACCGATCATCTGGGGGGGGACTTCAACTGTGTTCTTGACCCCAAGATAGATAGGTCCGACAGTAAAGTGGACAGGCCCACCCCAGCGGCTAGGGCTCTACGGGTACTATTAGACGACTTTGGACTAGAAGATGTCTGGAGATTGAAACACCCCACGGCCTTGCAGTACTCTCATTATTCGGCCCCTCAACAGTTGCATACGAGACTAGATTACTTGAATACAGAGCGAGGGTCCTGTCGGACCATTCGCCCTTGGTGATGGCCTGGCAATATGGCCGCCCCAGGGGGCGGATTCCAACATGGCGCCTTCGGGCGGAGGCGCTCAGAGACCCGGTCTTTAGAGAAGATATTAGAGAGACGATTATAAGGTACTTTGAGGAGAACACGGGCAGTGTGGATTCGGCTGGTACACTTTGGGAGGCCTTCAAGGTGGTAGTGAGGGGCGACGATATTTCCAAATCAAAGGGCCTTCAGGGGGGGTTCTAGCCGAGCTGGAGAAAGTGGAGAAAGAATTGGAGCGTGAATGTACCAGAGCGGGGGGGACACAGACCTAGTACTGGAATTACAACAACGATGCTCGGAGCTTTGGGAGCGGCTTTGTGACCTCAACTACAGGAAATACGTGGAGAGGCAGCATGCAGGCGGTGACAAAACTGGTCGCCTACTGGCATGGCTTTATAAGAGGGAAACCCCCAGGGCCCCGATCTTGATGATAGAAAGGGAAAATGGGGAGGAGGCTCACACTCAGGAAGAGGTTAACGCTGCTTTCTTAGATTATTATAAAGCACTGTATGAGGACAAAGGGGAAGACAATCTGGATAAAATCAGGGACACACTGGAAGATATGGAACTGCCTAGGATTAGTGCAGAGGAAAGGGAGGAGTTAGATGGTCCCATTACGCTAGATGAACTGGAAGAGGTGGTGAAACGGCTGCCTACTTGCAAGACCCCGGGCACTGATGGACTCCCGAGTGAGTTCTACAAAACGTATAGCGCAGAGATACTCCCCCCCATGCTGGAGATGTATAACGAATCATTTGAGGGAGGCCGATTGCCGGACACGCTCAGAGAGGCGCTGATCGTGCCGCTACCCAAGCCTAACAAGCCGAGACAACACTGTGGGTCGTACAGACCGCTGTCGATGTTGAACCAAGACAGTAAGATCCTGACAGCGGTCTTGGCGGACAGGCTGCGCAAGGTCATCGGCAGACTGATACACTCGGATCAGACAGGTTATGTCCCTGGCAGGAATACAACCCATAATCATAGGCGGCTCCACCGGGTGACAGAAGAAGGGAACAGAAGAGACGAGGAAATGGCAGTGATCTCCTTAGACGCAGTTAAGGCATTTGATTCGGTAAGGTGGCCGTGGCTGTTTGCGGTCCTGGGGGAATACTGGTTTGGGCCAGGCTATATCAGATGGGCGAGACTGCTGTATAGCCAGCCAACGGCTAGGGTGCGCACGGGATCGGTGATATCCGATAAGTGGCGCCTAGGTAGGGGTACTAGGCAGGGATGTCCTTGGTCCCCGATGTTATACATATTGGCCCTGGAACCCTTAGCGGTATATCTTAGACAGCAATATGACCTGGTGGGCATCGAGGTGGGAGGAGAGAGCCATTTGATATCCTTATATGCCGATGACTTGCTGCTGTACCTAAAATATCCGGAAGAGAACCTCCAATATGTTTTGGAGGTCATGCAGAAGTATGCCGAATTGTCCGGCATAGCGGTTAATCCCGGCAAGTCGAGCATGTTCCCCCTAGGGTACTATTCGAGGGTCCCCACGGAACGCTTACCGGTATTGCCCGTGCCTTGGGCAGCCGAGTCCTTCCGATACCTCGGAATAGATATATATCACACTGTGGTAAACGAACATCTGCACAATACCGCGGTCGCGGTGGATAAAATCCGTGCGTCCATGCGATTTTGGGAAAAGCTGCCGCTGGCGATGATAGGGCGAGGGGCGTTGCTTAAAATGGTTGTCCTGCCTAGACTGCTGCATTTCTTCAACAACATACCATACTTAATACCTAGGAAGTTCTTTACCAAACTCGACAGTATGTGCAGGGACTTCCTATGGCACGGCACTCGCAACCGAGTGGCGCTGTGGAAGCTGCAAAACTTCTACGATAAAGGAGGGATTAAATTACCACATTTTGAGGCCTATTATGTAGCGAGCCAATTGCAATATGTTACACAGTGGCTCTCTGATGAGGAATCTCCCGAGTCCAGGTTGGTTGGGACAGATTGCACCCCGTTTTATTTGAAGGAGATCATCTGGGTCCCTAGACAAGACTTAAACCTTCGCCCTGGCATGCTGTTACTTGGGTGGAAAATGTGGCGTAGAGCATGTCGGCTACTGGAAAGCCTGGATCCGTGTTCACCGCAGGTGCCACTGGTCGCCTTGACTGCGGGGGATGGTCAACTTAGGAAAACGATCAGAATGTACTGGGAATCGGTTGGGTTGGCCACGTTAGGAGATATATGGCAAGAGGGGGCCATCAAGGATTTTGCAGACCTAGAAGAAGAGACTGGGTTACATGGGGGCCAATACGTTACATACCTCAGGTTGGTACGGATTATCCGAAATTCTTGGCCTGAGACGGTGTTAGCGGAGGATCCGGACGCCCTGATTGATACAATATATGATATATCGGAGGGCGGACACGAGATCTCCAGATTATATGAGGTGGTGATGTCCCGGGTGGGAAAGGACTTGATAGACTTGAGACTAGAATGGGAAATGGAGGTGGGGGCTCAGATGACTGATGGGATGTGGGAACGGGCTCTGGGATATCATAAAAAAGTGTCCAGAAATGCTAGATTACAGCAAATCCAACTATATATCACGCACAGAGCGTATATGACCCCCAAGAGGATAGCTAAGTTTGCGAACACGGGCAGGCAGGCATGCCCGAAATGTAACGAGGAGGACGCGGACATGACGCATATGTTCTGGTCCTGCCCAGTAATCGAAGTCTTCTGGGGAGAAGTGTCACAGAAGTTAGCAGACAAAGGGGTCCCGATAAGCATTGACACGACCTGGGCTTGCCTCCTAGGGGGGTTCCCCAGACCGAAGAACACCAGACATCTGGGGAAACTGAGAGACCTAGCGTATATACTCGCTAAGAGAAGGATAGCCATGAACTGGAAGCAATGCTACAAACCTAGGATAGAGATGTGGTGGAGGGATCTGCAAAAGTGGGCGGAAACTTAAACCATGGTCTGGCAAGAGGCATGCAGTAAATGCGGGGAGGAGGATGTGGGCAACCTAGTAGCCTGGAGGTTGCTAGTCACTGGTCTGTTTGGGGTACGAGGAGAACCTACTGCCTCGGAGGAGGAAGTCACCCGGCCACTCCAGGTCGATACAGAACTACCCTGTCGATAAGCTCTTGGGGGGGAGGAGGGGAGTGCAGTGTTGTGTTTTCTTAAGTGTCAATTGTCCTATTGTACATAATGTCACAAGTTTGTTTGTACTGTTTTCACTTAAAACAAAATAAAAATATATTAAAAAAAAAGAAGCGTGGGTCACAGCTCTCCTGAAGAAAACCACTTTAGATCCCACCATCCCCGCTAACTATCGCACTATCACCACAGTACCTTATCTCCTCAAAATCCTGGACCGTACTGCTTACTCGTAACTCCAATCACACCTTGAAAACCACAATCTACTAGGTACCCGCCAATCAGGCTTTAGGTTCAGACACAGTACGGAATCTGCCCTCCTTGACCTTAACATCCAACTTGACTACATTAGGGATAATGACGAGCATGCAATCCTCCTCAAACTTGACCTCTCTGCAGCCTTCGACTTAGAATATTATGAAATCCTCTGCAAACATCTCACCAGAACTGTCCACCTCGCCCCAAAAGCCACCCTATGGATCCAATCCTTCCCATCTGGATGATCCACTAGAGTCTTTGCAGGGCCCGAATCAGCAGACCCCAAACCTGTTTCCTAAGGTGTCCCACAAGGTTCCTGCCTATCCCCCACCCTCTACAACATGTATACCAAACCCCTCTTTGACCACCTAGACAGCCTCAACATACCTTACACCAATTTCGCCGACGATACGTAGGTCCTCCTCAAAATCACAGCAGCCACAAACTAGACTCTACCAACATTAACCACGTCTTCAGTATCATACAGGTCTGGATGGTCACCCATCATCTTTGCCTGAATGACGAAAAATGGTGCTCCTTATTGTGGGCTCCCCACACTGACTCAAACACCTCAATCCTCCCTACTACTCCTTCCGCATCGACCGAAACACCATCCTGGTCTCCACCCATGTCAAAACACTAGGCGTTTACCTGGACGCAGAACTGAATATACAAAAACATATCAAAGCTATTGCTTACTCTGCAGCTTATCCACCAAACTCAAACCTTTCCAGAAGATTCATTACAACCAACAACTGTCTCACCCTAGGCAGAGCCATCATAGGTAGCAAACAGGACTACTGCAATGCCATCCTAACAGGGACCTCAACCAAAAACATCAACACACTCCAACTGCTCCAAAACAAAGCTCTCGGAATAGTCTGGGGCATCTCACAAATCAGATCTCACAAATCAGAGGGGAGGCTCATTGGCTCACCATCAAAGCTTGTACAGAATCCAAACGACTTACTATCACCTGCCTACACAACACTGCCCCCCATCTCACAAACCATATCACCGAGAAACACAACATGCGCAATCTCCGCTCCTCCACCACATCAGCCCTTCACATATATAAATTTGCCAGCAATAGAGCCCGGGGCTCCAGCTTTAGTTTCTGTCCACAATGAACATGATCAACTATCTTGATGAAATGTAATTGTATCCAACTATCTTGTAACGCACTATGTACGCACTATGTACTGCCTTCTTAGCGCTGTGATACCTCCAGGTCTGGGCGCTACAAACAAATACAATGAATAAATAAAGATAGTGCACCTTACCTTTCATCTAAGATCCTGAAGATCTGTGCCATCTCTCTGATCTTGTTTAACATCTACATTCGGCCACTGACCAAGCTCATCCCCTCCCTCTGCCTTTTCTGTAATTTTTATGCCAATGATACTCAGATCATTATGTGTATAGAACTCTCGTGTTTTGGCTGCCGTGAGGGAATGGAGGTGCAACAATTGGCTTAAACTGAATAGGGACAAGACCAGGGTGCTTACGGTGGGGCCCCCCTTCTGCCGCTGCTCTCTGGACTCACCTTTTCTGGTCTTCCTCTCTTGGCCATTTTCCTATTCCTGTATCACTTGTGAAGGATCTGGGGTACAAATCGCTGGCACTCTTTCCCCTGAAAACCAGATTAGTGATGTAAGTCTATGTCAGAAAGACCATTTTCAGCTACAAATTCTGTGTGTGGTTCTCATGTTTATACCTGCCCAATTTAGGGCTCCGTTGGCCGCTTCTCTTGTCCCATCTTCTCTGGATTACTGTAATGCTTTCTTCCTGGCGCAACTTGCGGTGTTTTAGAAATCTGCTGCCAGAGTGGCTACGTCGGCATCTAGATGCTCTCAGACTACTCCGGTACTTTGCCGCCTGCATTGGCTCTGTATGGTTAAGCGCATCCACTTTAAATCTCTCCACCTAGTCCATTGCGCTTTTTTTATTGCACAGGCGCATAATATCTGCAGGCAAAATGTCATCCTAATAGCCCTTCTCGGGCCTTGCGCTCGGCCCAGGCCTTTGTGGTCCCGATTCCTCGTGTTAAACTGTCTCATATTGTCAGTCGAGCATTCTCCATTGCTGCTGCTAAACTCTGGAATTCTCTCTCCTTGACACGCCACACTACGAAGTGCTATCTGTGATTCAGGCGGTCTTTGAATACCTACTTGTTTTAGCTGTCTGTTTCCTTTGGCAGCCTCCTCCCAATTGCTGTTAACGCCAAGATGCCCTTGGGCGGATGTTGCGATTTATACAATTTTATAACACAACAACATGACATAACAAGTGTAATGGTGAACATTCAGCAATTTGGAATAGGACTCAAACCACTTGCAGACCCACCAGTGTGCGCAGCTGCAGACTATATGGTACAGTCAGAGAGACATTGTTTTCTCAAAGACAAATGCTCACGTGTGCTGCTTGCAGGGCAGATCGTGGACTTCATGCTTACAAGCTTGCAGGGTTCTGCAAGTTTCAGCTTGAAGACAGACATTATGTCTTATGATTATTTAGTTAATGGGAAGTGGCAGCCTGTGAACAAAGATTCTGGGTGGGAACTGGAAGACAAATAGTTCCAAACTGAAAAAAAAACAGGTTTTGAGACCTTGGCTAATGGTGCTATGGGGCAGTCCACAAGCCAATAAACAGCAACTGGGGAAATCGGTAGTCAATGCAGGCTGTACCCATTTCACAGACACGTTTGCCTCTACTGCCCGCAATCAGACCATTGTTCGTCCATGGCTCTAGCCCTACTGAGCTATAAAAGGTGATGCCAGCAAGCAACAGATGCGAGAGTTAGGTGTCGGATTATTGAGTTGCAGGTGCAGATTGAAGCATGTCGGTACAATCAGGAAGTGAAGGAGAGGAGAAAGAGTGAGGAGGAGGAAGAGAGTGAGCAGAGAGAATGTTGAGGAGAGGTGAGAGCAGAGAGGATATGGAGAGAGTAGGTCTGAAGAGTTGGACAGGAGAAAGAGAAGATTGGAAGAAGTGGAAAAAAAAGAGAATCAGGAGGTGAAGAGGAGTGGGGAGAAAACCAAAAGGAGTTGTGAGGAGTAGAGAGGTGCTGTCTATATGGGAGGGAAGAAAGAATAAAGGAGAAGGAGGGAAGAAGGAAGAGAACGTGGTGGAGCAATGAGGAGGCAAAAGGGAAGAAAAGAGAGAACAAAGCAAAGGAGGTGAAAAGAATCGGCGGGAGCAGAGAAGTGGAAGAAGGGAAGAGATAGGAGTAGAATATAATCCATAAAGCAATAGATACTCAGGAGAATCGGGCAGTGGTGAAAATGCCTATGGTTACCAACCAATACGTTGGGGGCTTGCTATTAAGAGTTATTATCACAAAGAGGAGGAGTATAACAAATGCTAGGGTCTTAGCATCTCTCCAATTTTCCAGCCCATTCTCTGCCTGAAAACCTAGAGAACCAAGTGCCAGTGCCAGCCAGATAGATACCTGCAATACACAGAAGCCCAAGAAAGAAGTGCCGGGCACTATCAATCCCAGAGATTGTGACTGTTCACCACCAAGGAGGCAGATCCGATTTAGAGAAGTAAGGGGGAAGACTGAGGTCAGGAGACCTAAAGAGAGCCTAACCAAGTTGAGAAACCCCAACACCCACCCCATGGGACCCAAATACCCATATAAACACAGAAAGTGAAGTTTTAACTGGTATTGATTTGTCTGTTGATCCCTCGGCTGTGACACACAGTTGATCCCAGCTCTCCTTTCAACCAGATCTCACCTTGATTTCAAGACACTGTTCTTGAGTCAATTGCTTCTTACTTCTGTGATCCCTTGGAGCATAAAAATCTTGTATCCCACAAGTAGCCAGTAGTAGTCCCCGAAGGTCCTCAGACCATTCTTTGTACCCTCTACACCTCTGCCCTAGGCAAACATCTCTTCCTTTGAATTTTATCACCTCTATGCAGATAAAATGCAAATCAACTTTCTCTTTTATGCCCCTCACTGCAAAGCTCTCCCTGGAAGTCCCTAGCTGTCATTCAACCATCTGCCACTGGATGGCACTTCACTGACCCATGCTCAACTCCATGACGCAGATGATTTACCTCCAAGCCCACATTACCCCACCCCTACTCTACTCATCATTATTTGTTCTCCTTGACCTCATCAGCTTTTTCCTAAAATTCACAACCTTCGGGTCCTATTATTTATTGCCACTAACACATGGGCAATGCTAAATATCAGGAACACCCACCATCCCCTTACCTACCACTCTGCCATAACTCTTATTCCCACGTCTGCAGTCAGGTAGGATGGCTCAGGTGCAATGTGCTTGCCTTGAAAAGATGAGGATGATATGCCATATGAATTTCCTACCCAGTCAAATGCTTAGAAGCTGGAGGAATTCAGCATTCATCACTATATAAATAGCCAATAATCATCAGTCCAATTCACTATTGTTCTAGCTTCCTATTGGGTCTCTGCTATACTAATTTACCCCAATTGACAATATTCACCACTTAGTAGATCTACATTCTCTTGAGACCCCTGCCACCTCGCCTCACCACATCCACTTTGGTTGGAAATTCATGCACACACCAATCAAACTTCAAATGTCTACTTCTAGTTTATAAATGTGTCCAAGGGCTTACCCCCTACATAGTCTCACTTATTGCATGTAACCCACTTCCGAGAAACCCTTCGCAATCATATTGCCCATTACCCATCGTGCACTCCTTCTTGCTTCTGCTCCTTTATCCTCCTTGCCCAGATATGAAGCCGAGCAAGGTTAATATTGGACAAACAGAAGTACTGTTTTATCAAGGAGCGTTAAACAAAGAAGCCAACTGAGAAAATTGTACTCCACAACAGGATCTCTTCATCTGAAAGTTCAACTAATAACATCTCTTGTAGTCAGCCTAAGGTAACGCTGAGTGTTCAGACAAAAGTCTCCTTCAGTGTTCAGACAAATCTCTCAGTGTTTAGTGCTCCAATTTCCAGTGATCCCTTCCCGGGAAATCTTCTTGCTTTTCAATCACTCAAAGTCTTGGGGTACGAATGTAAACACACTTCTTTCTTGGCTTTTCTGCCTGCAGAGGAATAGCCTCATACTCGACTCTTGGCAGAGCCCCGCAATATGGCGATACCCAGACCCCCCTAACCCTCTGAGGATGGCCTCTTGAACTTCACTACAGATCAGGCTAGATTACTTTCTCTGTGTAAAAACTGCAGAGGGGTTTTCTGTACTCCTGCCCTCCATATGGCAGAGTAGAAGCAGAGAGCACCCAGACAAGATTTTCTATAAGGTAGCAATGGACGGGCAATCAAGGCTTAAGCTCTCAGGTGGTGATGCAGGCTGGTTCTTAAGTACAGTGTAGTCCCCAAGCCCCCACAAAGGAATGTACACACACTATTTTAATGATAACCCAGTTCTTTATATAAAATAAGGTTCAAGTTATATACACACACAATAACACACGTTGTGCTCAGGCAATATTACAATGATAAATGTACAATTTCTATGTGGTACCACAATTAGTCTTTGACTCCATTACAATGCACCAAATGCTGACAGTTTCAAATGGCATACAAATCAATAGCAAAAGGTACCAACCATAGACTTGGGAGAAAAACTTTGGTTAAAACAATTGGCAGAATACTGGGTCCCTAGCGCAAGACAGTTCTGTGTGAGGATCCCCCCACCTGGGCAACCTGTAAATAAAGTATATGGACAAGCCCAGTCCATATATTGTTTAGCAGAGTCTTATTTCCTTCTACAAATGTTCTACTACCCCAATGTACCTGGTTTAGCAGAGTTCAACGATGGGTCGGTGACAGATCCTTCTTGAGTGAACTGCCTTTAAGGCAGGAGCCACGGATCGTCGAGATTCCTCAAAGAAAAGGTAAACAATGTTGTCAAGATGGCAGCTTTGGCCTTCGTGGTGCTCGTCGGCGATCGATCGTGGGCATCCTGCAAAGATGAGACGTGCGGTGCACCTTGACGATGATAGTTAGTTTCTGCAAAGAGTCAATGAAGAAAGTAGGCGCAGCAAGGGCGTTGCGTCGTCAGCGTTTGGCATTAGCGATCAGGACTCGACCACGGCTGGCTTTCGGATCTTCGTCAGCGTCTTTGAGGACTTCGGTTGGCCGGAAACCCACCGGCGGATTCTCCTCGGTTCATCAGCGACCTTGACTTTCTCTGGCGGGGCAAATTGGTTGACGGTGAGGAGCAAGGGAGTCCTTCATTCAAATGTCTTAGGCAATGGAGCGTTGCAGCTCCGGTCGACAATGATGGTCGGCGACGGCAATGGACTTCACTGTCCAGGCGCTTCACTTCAGATTCCTCGGCGGTCGCTGTCTCCGGTCAGCAGCCTTTCGAGGACTGACTTCCAGGGATTCTTGGTGAAGGTTAGCCGGTGCACGATATTCCCTCGTAGCTCAGGAAGAAATCTCCTAGCCAGGTCCTCTCTTGGATTAGTTCTTGGAGACAACAGCTTTCGGATTGCGTCGAAGGAAAGCATCAGCAAAGCCTTCTACTTCCAGCTGGGCTTCAATGTTAAGCATCAAGTTTCGACTTTAGCTTCTGAACGATTCTAGTCAGTGAGAGGTCCCCAGATAAAATGTTCTCTCTCCCATTCACACTGCTGAGCTAGGCCCAGGCTGCCAATCGCTCTTCAGGGAATTCAGCAGGCAGGCAGCCAATCAGGCTCACAGTGTATTCAGGCCATTCTTCTCCATACAGACACTCACAACACGGAATGTAGATTGGGACAAGCACCCAGCCATTCAGCACTCCACACTGCATTCATACCAGTTTCAGGCAGGGCTGTCTCATTTATTGTGTTATACACCAGAAAACAGACACCCATAACATGAAAGGTATTTTGGTCACACATTCCAATCAACCAGATCCCACCCCAAGGGTATACCCACAACATACAGTCATTGAGAAGGCTCCAGCCAGTCTAACCTGTACTTCCCCCACAATATCATATATGGAACTTCCACCCTACAGCCAGTCAGGGGAAGGGATAGAGTCAGGGCTTCCCAGGACTTGGGGAAAACAAGGTAACAGGCAATAGAAAGCAAGAGGCCACAGGGGCAATCTTGTCTCCTATCAGGAAACAACTGATTCCAATGGCAGGGCATGGCTATCCCAAAATGAAGGATACTCAGAGCACCTGGCAAATTCAGCATGAAGCTGCCACCAGCCCATACCCTGCCGTGTGGACCACACGCAGTTGCCCAAAAACATACACTAGCCCACCCATTGGTGCCATAAGGGTATCCCAAGTGTCTGTACACCAAACCAAAAAGAGGAAGAGTTGCACTGCCAGGAGTCCTGCATGAACTCCTGTGCAGAAAATAACACAGAACACACATGATAAAGGGACTACAGGACAAAGGCATGGAGGCCCTGTCCCTCCAATGCATTTCCAGCATCACACTCTGTCTTCCTGTTTTGTGTTCTTGGTTCTGGTCCCCAATACTCTGACTTGTCTCCCTCCTTGATGAGTCGCAATGTCTTTCTCCTCAAGAATTCAAAGTTGACCTTCCAGGATTGGGTACAAGTTTCCCGTCTGGCCAAGAGAAGACTTTCAGGAGTAATTTTTAATGGCTTTCCGAATTGGGCTGGGTGATGTTTCCTGGGGAAATGGATTTATGTAGTATAGCTGGCCTCAAGAATTTGGGGGATGTCATTTTCCCTTCCATGTGTTGGTGACCATAAAATCACTTCATCACACACCCTTTGCTGAATCTGTCACCTTACATCAAAAACATTAAAAAGATTGATGCGTTCAAGGCAACCTTTCTAACCTAATCTCCCACACTATGAAGGATACAAATTCCCACATCAAGCACTTTCTCTTCCATTATCTTTACCACATTAGGATTGTAAATATACTGTCATCCCTATATAAGTAATCCTTTTCCACTGTAGTGTCCGTCTTCATCACTGGTAGGAGCCCCTTTAATTTAGCATCACCCGGCTCATGCCAAATGTTCAAATATCTCCAATGTAAGGCAATCACTTGCAGGATTGCCATGTCTACTGTAGGATTATCTGAAAGCGCTTTTCTTTGAAATACCATGTCCTAATAAACACAACTAAATTCCTATCTCCAGGTTCCATATCAGAGGATTTAATACAGAGCTAATGTAACAGCAAGTCACTCGCACAGAGCATTCTATGAATTATATTGAGCATCTTGCAGACTTCTTTTGGTGCACAGTATTTGTTTAGACTGAAAACCGGGCCTTTAGGCTTTGTTGACATTCACTCTGCTGCCTTAAGAGTATGGCGGTGCAGTAAAAATTGGCGGCAAAGTGGTGGCAATTCCTTTACCACAACTCCACTGTATGAGTTATGGCGGTAAAGAAGATGATTTACCTCCATCAAAAAGTTGAAGGTAAATCATCCGCCTTACTGCGAAAAACAAGAAGACTTATGAAAGGGAATTAGCCCACACGGTATATCGGCCAAAAACCCCATGGAGTCATGTGGACTTCAAAAATTGGTATTTACACTGCATTCCATAGTATTGTCACGGGGCATAGTGGCGGTAATAGTAAACAGTTTTGGCAGTTAATCGGCAGATTTGCCAACAAACTTGTAATGGGGCTCCCCGTTTTGACCTTCAGAGCAGATTTCTCCCACCTTCCCTCCTCTGGCAACACTTTGCGCATGGTGTAGGCTCAAGCTGTCCCTCATCAAATTGTAGTCACTCTTCCAATCCGATGTATTTGTTTTTGCTCCTTTCTAGTACGTGCAGTTTTTTTTCTCATTATAAACACAGGATTAAAAATGCTATAAAGCACAGGAATACAAATAAAGCATAGCAAGGCATTAACACCTGACAGGACACAACTACAAATCACCAGAGGCAATGGGGAGAGATGTTCAGGGCCCATTTCTTACGGGACAGAAACCTTGACACAATGCTAGCAGTTCATGCTCTTGTATCTTCCTGAAGGTGTAAATAACAGTGGAGTAACTTTGCTGAAAATGTTGGGGGGGACATGACAACTGAAGGAAATGGGTGGGGTGGAGGATTGGCGGATGGTGGCTCCGAGAGATAACACTAAACTACTACACCACAAGATTCCCTTGCCGATGCTCTGTTATAACTTTCATAGGACTGTTGGTGTATCTTTACAATTCAATTCTAAAGACACACCAGTCTTCTGAAACTAATAACGCCAGAGTGGGTTTTTAGAATTCACTGTATTGATGTACCTCCAACCCAGACCTTCAAGGCCGAGAACTGCATGCCCCCGCAAGAGTTGCTGACTGATAATGATGCCAGTACAAAAGCTCATGACATCCACTGACACAGTAAGAAAGGGCTAGAATGGCTGCCCCAATATGCCCTGTCTAACCAATTAATAAGATATACCATGCTTGCTTTAGCAAGATGCCCAGAATAAAGTAATGTCACAGTAAGGGCTAGAATGGCTGCCCCAAAAAGGACAATCCAGCCATGTAATATTTCACATTTGCCTTCTCGATGCCCATAAACAAATACCATGCCTGCCAAGCGCCTCTCGCGCACACATATACATACACACACACACAAAATTCATACCCATTCACCATGGACGGCATCCGGGCCTTTCAAGCTTTTAAAATGAAAGAGGCATCGGGCCTCAGAGGTGCCCCCCAGCACATGCCCCCATGTTGCCAGTCAGTAGTCTTGCAACACTGCAATATATTAATTTCTCTGTATTTTCGTTCTGGGACCTAAAATATACACTTTGCAGGGCTCGCATTACAAGCTGTGTTTTCTCTTACCACAGTATACACATAAGTGTTCTCACCTCCTTGCCTTCTAACACTGCTTCCTCCACATCAACCACTTGCTGACAAAGAAGGTTTTAGAGCTCTTCAGTGGGTATTTATAGTTTAAGCTCATTGCTGGCAGGCCACCTTGTGATAACTGGCGGCTATTAACCTTATCTTTTTCGCTATTGTAATGTATACACCCCACGGGTGCCTCAGACTGTTTTCACTCTAAGCAGGGGGTCCCCAACCAACATGTTGAAAATGGGCCCCCACACATCTTCAGCCGGACCTGCCATTCACCCAGTGACACATTACATCCACAAATGTCATTCCACTCAGAACATACAAACAATGCATTATTTATCATTCAGACACAAACCTCAACACACATATGCTTGCACACAGTCACTCACACATACATACACCCTTCACCTCCATTAACATGCACTATGTGCACACACAATTAATATGTACATACACAATAACACATGCAAACAGTGTCGCAACGGCCATTGAGCATACCAGGCTTTATCCCCCCATCCCTGAAATTCTGTCCTACGTTGACAGGACCTTGTTGAACTACAAAGCCATGGCAGGACAGGACCTGACAATAAACAGTGCTTGGGGTGTTTACACTTAACAAAGGCCTGGCAATTAGTAATAATTTAACACATTTCATTGCTAGCACCTGAATTTGTATGCATACGTATTTAGACAATTGAAACCATGATGGGTGACTTGGTACTTGCACGTCAATGGAGTGAGCAAAGACAGCTCATTCGCACAGCATTTCAGTGTGTGTTTCTGAACATAGATAGTCAACAGCTTTTAACATTTAATTTAAGTTGACTAGAATAGTGTCATTAGAATATGTTAACAGTTAGATGCACAAGTTTGCCCCACTCCTGGCGACTCCCGCAGTCTCTAAAAAGCCGCATGACGTTTTTCTTTTGCAAATGCAACCAATAATAATTGTGATTTTTTTATCGCTTTTGCCAAAGCACTGAACAGAGAATATATTTATATAAAAGTATCACTCAATCAAAGTTGGTACTCATTTTTCAACCTCAGAAGGATGAAAGGCTAAATTGGATTTAGGATTTGAATTTGTGAACTGCAGATTGCACTCAGGTTATATCAGTGAGTGCTCAATCCGCTGAGCTCTTGTACCAGCTAGCCAGCCGGGACATGTTTTCTTACAGTATCCACAATTGTGTCCACCAAGCACTCCTATTTTAAGAGGTTCAAAAAGTTCTAATTATGTTTCAGTAGCAACAGATTGCTTTTAATAAACATAACGTGCAGGGGAGATAACAGTCAACCCTGGCATATGGGTTGTGAGACAAAAGTAGAATGAAATAAGTTCCTAAATGAAGGAACTCCCGTCCCCTGCACACTTTCACAAGCCCAATAGGTGAGCCAAACAGTTAAGGTTTGCTTATGAGCATACTCTAGGTATGTAGTCTTTTTTGTTCAAACCAACAGATTATGGTCATAGATAGTAAACATCAAAACTTGATTTTGGATAATAATTCTTCTTTAGAAAACAGTTTTTCTTCAAGAGTAGTTTTTATTTTGCAAGGGGCCCAACGTGTTTCGAGAAAAACATCTCTTCTTCAGGGGCATATTCTATTGTTCAGTTAATCACATCTAAATAAAGATTACAG
This sequence comes from Ambystoma mexicanum, assembly GCF_040938575.1. Classification (NCBI taxonomy): domain Eukaryota; kingdom Metazoa; phylum Chordata; class Amphibia; order Caudata; family Ambystomatidae; genus Ambystoma; species Ambystoma mexicanum. The sequence goes on along the minus strand of NC_090926.1, from coordinate 914,456,512 downwards.
AAAAACATAATTACTTATAATGTGGTGGTGTGTCCAAATAATTTACATTTCTTAAAGTAAAGTTAATACCATGTCATTGGTTTCAGAGTTTTAAAGTACCTTAGTGTCTTAAATACATATATTGGATTAATTTCCTAAACAAATAAACAATTAAACCTCAATTGACACCCCTATCTAGCGGGCGTCATGATCATTACTTGTGTCCTTGGATTTAGTCAAAAGTTGAGGGTACTGCATAGCGTTCACTGTTATATTGAACCAAATTAAATGTATACACACTCATTGTTCATTGCTCTAGATTGTACATTGTAGTGAGAGTCCTCATGTTGATGTTTGACATATAACATACGATAACACATCTATGTATAGAGACGGGTTTCATTGTGTTAAAAAAAGTTGGGAGGAGGTTATCACATCGTACCCTTTGTGTAGGTTAGTTAGAACCCAGAAGGTGTTTAAATTAAGGTAAGGGATCATCTGAAAAGCAGGTAGAATAGGCAGTATGTCTTGTGTGTCCGTGGCTGTCAACTCAGCCACTAGTGATCTAAGAGAATCACAAATAATAATTTTAGCGTATGTGGAAGTCTAACTAGTCGCCTAGAGTAAAAAGGGCATAATTAGAGGGTATCCAGGTCTATAATGGATTCATGCTTACCTCTAGAGGATGAGTAAAGTGGAAGAAGATCCTGTAGCTGCCGTATCCTTGTGTGGATATGGCTCACAAAAAACGCCGGCTAAATAGCGGCGCTGCGTTGTGACGTCATTACGTTTTAACGTGACATGACGTCACTCATGTAAACATGGTGACGTCATGCGTGTGTGCGTCAGTGCGAGAGTAGTTGAATAAGTTAATGTTGGATTTCAAAGAGGTAAATGATGAAAGTTACCTAATTGTACATATGGACCCGAGTGCCAATTCTGGTCTTAAGGTAACGTGAGAATTTTTTTTTGTAAAAATTACATTGTAATGTGGTTCCTCTGAAGGTGACGCGATTCATGAAAAAAATAGTGATCCTGAGCAAAACAGTGTGTCCACCCGGTATTGGGGGGAGGGAAATGTGTTTGAGAAGTCTCATAGAGCACTGGGAGTTGAATGAAAATGTGGAATCTTGGATCTTACAGGATGTGTGGGTAGATATGTAGAGTATATTTACTAGTAAAGTTATGGAAGTAGTGTGAGGGAAACTAATGTGCATCTGCCTACTAATGTTTCAGTGTATGTATGTTTAGGGCTTAGACAGACAAAATATCATCATGAAACAGGTACTCTTCATAATGTATGTAGGGGATCTCCAATATTTTAAGAGTATTCGCCCATTAGAATAGTTTAGTAGCCCAATCGTACAACGAGCATAACATTTTTTAGTTCCCAATATAGTTGGTGACCTTTTACTCTTGTTTTCTGTCTCTTAATGATGAGACTTACAGATTACTGTGTCCAAGGTAAAGTCCAATCGTTACATCCTATCACATCAAACATATATTGTGTCTTATCAAATGGAGGAAAAACAATTTTTAGTTTACATACTAAAAGAAAACCATCATTCTTGTTTTTTAGCTTTCAATATTTGGACATAGTAGCAAGGACTGGTTTTGTTTTAGGTACTATATTTATTTTGTCCCAGGTGGGGTATCTAGAGAAATGGTCCCAAGTAAAAGTCTTCGTTTAGACCCAATGGGGTCATAGCATCCAATTTGTGTATCCAATACAACTCTCTTTGGGCCAATCTTTTGGCTATGTCTCCTCCTCTGGGTGCGGTTCGGATGGCTTCAAGAACCACCATTCGGATTTGGGAGGTGTTGTGTACATTTTCTTTGAAGTGTCTTGCAACTGGGGATATGTTTCCTGTTTTTATGTTGGATTTATGCTCAGTCCATCTTTACCGCACCTTGTGTATTGTTTGGATTTATGCTCAGTCCATCTTTACCGCACCTTGTGTATTGTTTTACCAACATAGTATTTCCCACATGGACATTTCAGTGCGTAAATTACATTTTTGCTTTCGCAGGTTGTAAAGTCTTTCAGCATAATTTTCTTACCGCTGTTGGGATGTCTTATATGATCTCCTTTGATAAGATTTGGGCAATGTTGGCAATTGAGACAGGCATAAGTGCCTGTTTTTTGTTTCCCCTGTGTTGTTTGTGTGGATTTTTTCTTTCTTTCTGCCCTGATAAGGCTATCTATGAAATTTGCGCCCCTCTTGTAGGCTAACATCGGTGGATCTGGAAATAATCTCTTCAGGTTTGGATCCGATTTTATGAGATTCCAGTTTTTGTTGATAATTCTTTTCACCCGATAGCTTTGGCTCGAGGCCCCACTTGTTACACAATCCTGGCTATGCACCTGGTGAGTGTGGGTGAAAGATGCATTTCATTGGTCAAAGGAAGGTGTAATATCTATTCAGCCTCCTGGGCTTAGGGTGGGGAACTACAGCGCAATAGGTTCAATCATTAACAGATTTTAAAACTGCCATCCAGCACCCTCAAATGTTTGTGGCTGGCTCTGCCCTTGCCTGCATTCTTCTCTTCCCCTCATTCAAAGCACTGGAGTGTGGTGTACATACTTTGCAAAAGGATATGGTCCCGGCTGTGAACAATCTTGCTATCACACTTGCCAGCTCTGTACAGACTATCGTAGGTGCAAGTGGTTTACACACTGTGTACCAGTGGTTGAAGTGTACGAAAATAAGTAGTGGAACTATATTCCCTGTTGGTCTGCCTCGCTCCCCACAAACCACATCCCTGCGCCCCCTCTCACACGCAACCCAATCCCCTAAATAAACACCCCTGCTATGTACGGGAATGTGCAGTGCAGTGCAAGCTTCAACTTCTTCCTACACTTTTATTTTAAAATGAAATCATTCCAGAACGGATTCTTTTTAAAATAAAAGTATAGGAGTAGTGAAAAAAATAAAAAGTATGGGAGCACCGCTCCCGCCCACTTCGACCTCTTCTGTGTACATTATTCCCAGCGGGAATTATGTGCAATCTACCCCAAGTGTGTACTACGCACAGATGATTCCATCTATGAGCTCAGTACAAACTGTCATGTTCGAGCAGTATTATAAAACACAGGTGTTAGCTTGTGTACACTGTTTATCCAGATGGGTGCAGTGAACTAATCACTACAAGTGTTGGCTCTTGACAAACCAATCCAATGTGCACTGCCACCTGACCTTTGTTCAAATGACCCCAAGTTTGAAATATGTTCACACATTGTCCAAATGTGACACCTCACTTGGGTTATCCGGGACCCGCAGCTCCCCAACACACATACAAACACAATTTAAAAAAGAAAAACAAAACTTGCCTTTGCTCTGCTTTTGAATGTCGGGCTGCATCTTAAGTTAATACCTAGCTAGGTAGCCTCGCACACACGCACCAACAGACAGAAACCATGAAGCTCAATGAGCTTCCTAGTTCCTAATTGTGTCGCACAAGTGCGAAGCCAGAAAGGGACGCTCAGAGGCTCTACCATGCGGAAGTGCTGCAGTGCTGACAGTATGATGACAGCGCTGGTGCAGGGCCCTGCACCACCCAATCCAGCACCCTGGGCCATCCCGGGTGAAGGACTGAACTGTGCAGATCATCCAGCCCTGAACATGCTTCACTGTGGCCACCTGCAACCATCATTTATGTAATGAGACAGCGCCAGCCTGGCTGGGTAACCCAGCCAGGCTCGCGCTGTCAAATTACATAATTGATGATTGCGATGCCCCCAGTCCCCTGCCAAAAGATGGGGGGACAAAAAGCAATGCCACAGTAGTTTGGGGGGGACAAAACCCCCTGTTCTCCCCTATAATTACGCCCATGGTAAATAACCAGTGTCATTCTTAGGCCATTCAGTGTTATGGTTCAGAATTCATAAATCTAAGAAGTATACATGGCTTAATTTGTAAAAAAAAAAATAATAAGTGCTGAGGTTCAAATATTTTTTAACACGGCCATGATACTTCAGGATGGGCAGCTCCCACCGCCCCTTGTTGCCACCACCCACGGCTGCCACCATGTATCGGGTTAAAACTGCAACTCACATTCCCTTATTGTGGTTGATGGATGTACAAATACCAATCAACATACACATAAAATAAACTTGTTGTGTCTTGACATGAGACAAATGTTTAAATGTGTCTTTAAATACAATCATCATTTACATTTTGCTATGATTCTATGGTTGTTTATTATGTGACTGGCAGTTACAATAATAAAGTTGCCAAAACCCCACATCATAATCAAATCGAGTATAAGACAATAAGTGCTGGGGCTCAGAAATAAGTGCCAGGGCAGAGCCCTTGCAAACACCCCCACACATTAAGCACTGGAAGTATGAAAGGCAGAGGCCATCCACTGGGTTTATAGCCCTAATCTGCACGTTGCAAACAGATATTAGCACACCCAACTATTTCCTCTCTTTTCCGTTATTCTGAGAGTGAAATGAAAAACAGGCGTGTGCCTCCTTTCCCAAAATAGCAGAAACATTGAAGCATTGCAACGACCATGAGCATAAATAATACATTGCACTTACAAAGCATTGCATCTTGTCCGAGTCCAAATATTAGGATTTCGATTAGTGATATCATTCGTACTCCTTTAATCCCCCTCGAAAGAAATAAAAGCTAACCCGTGAATTTGTGGCTTCACTCAGATCTGCTCATCGCGTGCCTTAATCCACTGAGCTATTTGCCGCCAACGCGAGAAAAAAAAAAGTTCACTACCTGAGCAGAAAGATAGTACAAATATTGAAAGCAATGTTTCGCCAGCAAAATATTTAATTAGAAGTAGTTATATTAAAACAAAAATCAGTAAAATAGTGTACTGGGTGGGGCAGGTGGCGGGAGTTCGCATTGCAGAGAGGAGAATCTCCATATAAGAACAATTGGTGGGTTGGTAGGGGGCAGGCTTTGTCTATGCTTTGCAACATTTGGTAGCCAATACTGTTTAAGGTAGATAAACATATAAAAGCAGACTCAAAAACAGTACAACATGGCATTTAAAAAAAAAAAAAATCACATCATTTCAGGAGTAAAGCCCCAAGTATTAGCTTTTTTGAATGATTGTTTTTCATTGCACTGCAGTGAGCATGTTGGCCTGTCTGGGGGAAACAATGGAAGGCTTACTCTACCAGTTGTAGGGTGGCCTTCCTGACCTACTGATAACACTCACACAGTCTTTGAAGCCATAAGAGATAAACAACCCTGGGTATTGGATAAGCTATCTCTTGTAGAGTTGCAGGAAGGGCAATTCATAACAACCACCACACACACATATAGATAAATTAAGAAACAAATGACAATGCCAGGAAAGTGGAAAAGGGCAGAGCGAATGTCATCATCCTCCCTCTATGCTCCATTTCCCGACAGGCTATGACAATAGATCTGGCACACAAGGTAGAGCTAAAGCACCACCTATGAGCTACAAACTAAAAATGAAAGGTTTTTGCAGACAGCACGCTTAAAGACTACTTTTGCGTCATTTCCCTTGATTCGCCAACATTAATTACACCAAGCCAACTCCTCCACTGACCTACTGTCCACCTGTACCAAAGCAAAACTATTGTTTGTACTTTTTTCTTCCAAAATACCTGCATGAATCTGGAGATTTTCAGTGTGCTGGTTGACTCGGAAGACACACTCTGTCTCTGATACAGACACGGGTGCCAGAATCTTTACCGTCAGTCCATAGTAAAAGGACTCACAGTAGTCCTTAAGCCATCCAATATAATCCTCAGTTGTGACTTCGGAGTCACCAAAAGAACCTATAAAAACAAAGAAACAATGTAAGAACTTAAGTGTCGCTTCCAGTTTTTTGCAATCCTAGGTACAAGTTGGCAAAAAGACTATGCATAGACCCTTACCCCAAGTCTCCAACTGAAAAACAGGGGACTGCGCTTGATTCACCATTCTGTGATGGTGCTTCATCTGAATACATTACTGGTTAGGCAGAATTTTTGCCCAATAAGGGTAGGAATCCGTAAGAAAAGAAACCATCATCATCAGGTGGTGGCTCTTTTTTAAGGCACCTCAGGCGAACACTATTAACAGCCTTGGGGAAGTGCACGAGTGAGAGGGTACCACAGTCCGTGGCATACTCTGTTAATGGAAGACGATGGTTCTTCACATGCCTCTTGAAGGTGTTATGGATCATGCTAGTTCTTCCCAGGAGAATGAAAGACGGGAATAAGAGGATGGTACAAGGGGTGTGGGAAGGTGAGTCAATCGAAGGTTTGGAGTGCAGCAGAATTTAGTCCGTCACTCGGAATGGAATGTTAGTACTAGACTCTCATACAGACTAGATCAGTGTTCAACCTTGCTACAGCACCTTGGTGATGATAAAGAGAGGTGGCCATGAAGGTATGATGCGAGTGTGACGTTGAGCACTTTATAAAGAGGACGAAGAAGTAGGAGGCAACCAAAACGAAGGACATTTACAGCAATCAAGTTTCTGAACACAAGTGCCTTAGTGAGGGTTCTGGTCATATAGAAAGGAAAGTTAGAGACAGTTTCACAGAGGTTTACTTGGTAGCATACAGAGGTGACTGTGTAGGCAAGGGAGCTGCCTATATAGGAGGTGAAGATTCTGTCAAAGAAGAACGTACAATGGAGGTGAAGTTACCATCATGGATGCCGGAGAGACGCTACAATCATGGGTTTGATAAACATGAATGTTTTGAAAACGAAGCGAACATTATAAATGGAAGATGACTTGATTTATAACTATCCTTAATGATCCCAATAAATTAATAATTTGTAAGGGAAATGTAAATAGAGTAGTATAACTGAGTTACATTGGTGCCTGGTGGACAAAACCATGATCAATTACAGTAATTGTGGTACAAACCTGGGGATGGTGAAAGTACCCTTTTAATTATAAATCTATCTCCCGCTAACGTGCAATATTATGAGCACATTTACGAAATGGAACCTTAAAGTCAATAGTTACCAATTGGTTGCACATAGATAATGCTCCTCTTCGAGGTTAGCATGTTCCTGCAAGGATCTTTGTAAAACTCCTCAAAATCCTGGGTGTGCTCAGAGTGAGAAGGAATCCAGTCGGAATCAGAGTGGATGGTCACGTGCTTGAAAAGAGCACTGTCCTCTCGAAAAGCCTCGCTGAGCAACCTTCTCTCTCCTGGGGTATTCTCCTCGAAGAGCTTAGCAAGCTTCCGGTCCTGCGATATCAAGGCTGTTCTCAGAGCATCCTCAGAATGTCGAATGACCTGCATCTTAAAAAACAACAAGCATTGGCAAAAACAGTAGCTTTGATCTTTATATGGTGTATGTAGACATAAATAGCACACATGATTTCAATAAAACGAAGGTACTGGTTTACTTTTTAGTAACATTTAGAAATGTAAATACATAACAATAGAAAGGGGGAGATGGAAACTGTACCAGTCGAAAGGTCAACAGATGTTTCGAAATCATGAACAAGTTTACAATTACTTGTATTCTTCACAAAGAAATCATTAGGTATTGATCGAGCCCAAAGGAGGGGCTAAGGATTATGACAACTATATATATTTCTCTCTTTGGTCCTCATCATTCTTTACCTTTATTTATTTTGGGGATTTATTAAGTGTGAACCTAGCTTCAAGATGCTGTGGAGTATTGTAAAACAGTGCGTTAATAAGAATACAGGTATGGGTTCACAAGTTATAGCACAAGTATCTTAGAGGAGCAGCACTTAAGGGTGAGCTGCGGAGCGGGGGTATCTAGGGTATGTGAAAAGGTGCTCGTTGAAAGTAGATGCAAGTCTAATGTTGACTGAATGAGGTCCGACAACCAGGCAATAGGGGGCATATATTGAAACTGCCAGTGTCCTGGGTTTTTGTAACATTGTGGGAGCTCTAATCTAGCCAGGTTCTGTCTTCTGGTGGAGTGTTGGCAGCTAGGTAGGATGAAGCATGCAAAGTGGCAGATCTCTTAGTGCAGGACCACCTCTTGAGCATCAGTCACTAACAGTATTGGGAATGTGTGGTGACACATACTTCTTTCATGGCCCTCCCTGAAGTCACTGGATCTTGGGATTGTTTCACCCCGACTCTCCTGCTTGGTACCACCACATGATACCCACTAATTCTTCCGACAGGGATCAAGCATCAGGAAATTGGCAGATGACTAGACCTCAGGTTATTATCATTTTACCCCTCAGGGCACTTTAAAATGTGGGTCTAAAGTTGGGCTAGCCTTTACCCTCTCTCATTCAAGCCATTTCCTGGCCATAGCTTCACCCTTCATCACTACTCTCCGGCTGTAAAGTTCCTTCAAATATCTTCCTGTTTCACCTCACCCTTCCTCCCTGGGCTCCCTTGATGTTCTTTCTCTTCTACCTTGTGTCGAAATTACTACTGTTCCACAGGATTACAGGTATGAGTAGTGGCTAAACTAACTACACAGCCCCACACTACTGCTAAACCAGCAGTGATCCCAACCGTAAAGGAGAAACCAACACAGAGCAGGCATAGGGCAGGCTATGTATTCAGGAGAGGTGTGAGCCGAAAGCAGTAGCAATCCAAACAGCAATAGTACAAGATTCTAAAATAAAACAAATGTCCATCCAAGGTCCTATAACAATATAGACTTTTTTTTAAACTATAGGAATGCAAATAACTAAGACCTCAAGCAGAACTCCACCTTGTAATAAACGACACAAAATGCAAGTTATTGTGTACCAACAACGTGGGTAGATGAGATGGAGTGTTCAGGCACTCAAGTATCACAATGTCAGTGTTCAAGAACATTTCTTGTGAGAAAAAGGCAGAAAAGGTCAAGGAAATGTCATTTATTTCTATTTTTGTAGGATGCCTAAAATCGGTCAAACAAAGGTTGAAAAGGTTTTAAGACGGTTTGAAGAGGTGAAACAGCATTCCAGCTGCTATTGGACTTTTGGTTTGTTTTGAGCCCTGCTCCAGCAGCTTGGCTGGCACACACAGGTGTTCCTTCACTTTCAGTGAGGAACCTGGTTCCAGTGTAATTCAGCAGAGTGGCAGGTCGTGGCCCGCAGCTGTTCACCCCCACTGCTCCCACAGGATTGTTACAGGGCAGAGATCTCCTCTGCCTTGAATGCCTTCTGTCTACACATCTATGGCAGATGACTTTGGATGCATTGCACTCGCAACAGAGGTCCAAAAGTGTCTTCCTGATGTCATCCAGTGATGAATCAAAATTAGGGGTGTCCCTCGTCTATTGAAGCCAAAATGCCACAAGTGATTGGTCAAAGAAGGCCTGTTTTAAGGGGCCTAATTCCTGTTGCTTTAATAAGTGCCCTTTGACGTATGACATCATTCCCAGATGCTTGCAGGAAATGGAGGGGTAAGAAAAGGAAAGGGAACCCTAACAGAAAGCATGATGGTGGGACTCTTCTCTAGGTCTAACCTTCCTCTCTGGCTACTCTAACCCAACCCCTTTCCCATATCTGCTAGCTTCAAATGCATTCTAGTGATCACCACCTTCGTGTGAGGCTGGGTTTGTAATGTCAGTGTCTCTGAAGCACTGCTCCAAGAAGACCACCCGGGTGAGGTTTTGAAAGCCGTGGGGGAACGATGTGGCCCTTCATCCTAGAGAATCAAACGAGGCAGCATCCTGGCCATTGTTTAACAAGGCTGCTGTGGAGCCACTCACTCTAGAGATAAATACACATCAGCCCCCTCACATCTGGGATCTGCTCACAGAGCAGACACTACTGTGTTATCAGATCATTGTGCCTTTCCTAACTGTGTGCCATTACCAGTCACAAGGCCACGAGGCGATTTGGCTTACATATTTAGTGATAACCAATTACATACTGTGACATGAGGCTAGAGAGGTGCGCCCGTGACCTAATATTCCCCGTAGGGGTGGTTTCATGTGAGAGGAACTGATGGGGATGGACTCCCACCACCCCCGATGATAAGGATGACCACCTGGGTGATAGTCGGCACAACACCCCTACCCAAACCTTTCCAAAACCTCTACCACCTTGCCTCACCCTCCTCTAACTAGTACCTCCATGTGTTATTGTAACATTACACCTATTGAGACGAAAAAGATTTGTAACAACATGCAGATTATGCCTGAATTAAGTACTGTCACGAAGATGATGCACGCAGGCATCAAGAGTGCTTCATGGAAAAGAACGAAGGACTTCAAAGAAACCAACTGGTATAAAAAGAGAGAAAGAACTTACTTGGTTGTCAAGCTAGCCCCAGAGCAGCAGCAAAGGAGTAAGCTGTGGAGTGTCGGAGCGGAGAAGAATCGAAGTACAGGAAGTAGCGGAGGCCGGCAGGAAGCAGAAGGTACCAGGCAGGAATCGGCAAGGCAGTGGTACGACTTCCCGGAAGAGGTGGACCGTGCGGTCTGCTCACTGTACCGACACTGCAATGAGCCACAAGACGGGAAGCCGCCGAGAATGGAGAGAGGAAGCAGACGGTTACGGAAAGCGAAACGAAGACCGACTCCAGTTCCGGAAAGAGCCAACACCATACGACAAAGCCCCAGGGACTTTGTCTCCAAGGAAACATTTGTACAATCTTTTCAAAGGAACTTTTATATCCTCTTTTCTTCAAAAGAACTTTCAACACTCAAGAGGTGAAGGGACTCATTCTCCTGGTGTGGGAACTTTACATTTATTAGAACTCTTTGGTTGTAGTGCAAGGGATAGAGATAGGTTCTTGACACAGGACAGTGAACTTTCAGTTGACAGACATTCTGACTTTTCCCTTTAGTTTAGGTTGAGGCAGGGATACCCCTCATAGAGATAGGGTTAGACAGGTTTTTACAAAGCTCAGGAAAAGTTTAAAGCCAAATGATGAAACCGCCTGGTCAGTCTCATTCTCCAACACCCTTAAAATACGTATTGTGAGACAGGCATGGTATCAAGAGAAATGACACAGACAACAAAAATATAGTTTAACCAAACTTTCAGGGTGGTGTAACGCCTAAATAACCCTGTACTATGGTGGAATTTCTCCTCCTGAAGAGATCCAAAGGAAGTCTATGTCAGTAAGTCCAAAAGCAAAGTCTGTGTCAAAACCTATGCTTGTATTCACAACTACAATAAAACTAGTGGGGAAATGCTCTCCACCAAAAAGTCAGTGTTCCAAATCAAATGTTCAACGATTGGAAATGTAAGTTCCTCTAAAGTTCTCTGGTTCAAGTTCAGCACAGTTCCAATGTAACTTTCTTTCAGCTAGGACTGAGCAAGCTCTTAAGTTACCTTCTGTAGATTTGCAAGTATCACAGTTCACATCAGAGGGGTCTCCCTTCCCCAAGTTCAAACACAACAAACTTTCATACACTACACTGTGGTCTTGGGACTCCCTTCCCCAAGACAAAGGTTCTCCATTATTAACTCTCAGGGTTCCCTTCCCACGAGTCACCTCCAGCAGTTGACTTGCTACAAAATATTCATACAACTCATTGGTCTGGGGACTTCTTTCCCCAAGATAAAGGGCCTCATTATGAATCCGGCAGTAGCCGTGTCGGTAAAAATGGGCGGCGCCCGGAAATGGGGACTTACCGGGGCATTACAGCCCTGACGGTCCCAGTAATTCCTCATTGCTGGGCGCTGGGAAAAATTACTCCCCATTCCCATTCGAGTCTCCTTAGACTCAATGGGAATGGGGAGGACGGATGAACTGTGTTCAACAGTGCCGGTGCATCCGTCAAGGTCTGCGAGCGGATGCCGTTCTGCCCGCCAGGTCAGACCTGGCGGGTTGAAAGGCATCCGCTCGCAGAACTCGGAGTATGTCGGTCCGGTAACAACAGTGCCGGTATCTTACCGGCACCTGTGTCACCGAGCCAGCATAATTATAATGAGGCCCAAGGACTTTCTCAACTTTAACTCACAGGGTTCTCTTCCCCAGGAGTCACTCCCAATATTTGACATTCACAAATTCACAGGCCGTCAAATTCACAAGTTCATGAGAGAACACAGGGTTCGCTTGACCCCTGCCTTGGTTAACTTCACCAATGGTTCACAGGGTTCGCTTGACCCCTGCCTTGGTTAACTTCACCAATGGTTCACATCTCTTAGTTGCTTGTCAAATCTTTCGTGGCTTCGGGTCTAGGCGCAGTTGTCAGACCACACAGTCCACCCATTACAGGTCACGTAACCAGCAACCACATATCTTGCTTATGATTGGAGTGTTGATGTTAGCAAAGTTGACCTTAGGAAACTTAATGCTCTAGGTGCAGTTGTCAGACCCCCGGTACACCCCTCACAGGTCACGTAACCATAGGTTTCCCATAGATATTAAATGGTTCACAAGTTCAAGTCTTTCACTTTACTTTAGAGGTGTCTCTTTGGCAATTATGGCATTATACAATTTCTGTTGTGCGGGGTCACGCAGCCACTTTTGTGGTTTGGGCTCAGTAACTCCTGTTGATACATTCTGCAATCAATATGAGCAAGCTGGTAGTGCTGCCGGCTCATCAGGCCCTTTAATTATATTCGATCTTCAAAATATGTAAGCATCAGGCTTTGCGTTAAAGTTCAGCGTTTAAGATTGCAACAGTCCAGCTTTTCGTTACGTTTGGCATTCAAGATTTCAAGCATTCCGCTTTTTGAATTCAAGATTTGCAAGTGTCCAGATTTTCGTTACCTTCAGAATTCAAGATTGCGAGCATCGAGCTCAATAGTGCTTCGTGCTGGGCTGCACCTCTGCTCTTCGTAGCAGTAGATCTATGCCTTCCTATGCCCAGTGAAGCACTGCCCTCCCGGCAGTACTCCCAGGAGCCTTGTTGGCGTTTTGGCACTTAGGCTTCTCGTTCTCCTGCACAGCACTTCTCAGGTTCTCCAGTCCTCCTGCACCTTCTGCAGCATTCGTACTTCTCGGACCTCGCTCTTCCTCCTTTTGCACGCCACCTTTAATATGTTCCCCAACTGTTGATGGATTGCAGGTGGAACGAGTAATTCCTAATTGCCTGACTTTGTGTAAACTCATTGGCATGCCTAATCTTCATGGCTATATGCATCTAAACCTCTCTTCCTCATCACAGTACCACAGTGGTTGTTACAATGGGGAATCTGAATTGCTCCTAGTGGCATATTCTTCTTCCCAAGACTCAGGGGGAATTTACAGGGGGCGATGGAATGAGACCATAAAGGCTAAGGGAGCAGAGGGTAGGTCAATGTCAGGAAAGGGGGGATACCATGTCTCGCCATCAGGTACCGTCTCTCCAATCCCCAAGGACTGTCCACTCTGGTGATCTTCCCTTGCTTGTCCACCCCCAAGGTCGGGATCCAAGAGCGATGGCCCTTCCCATGCCACCTGAACCGCGGATCCCAGGGGAGTAGAAGTGAGAGTGCCTTCAGGTTTCTCACAGTATCAACACTTCACTTTACAGTAGTCGAACAATTGTAGAAATAATTCAACTAGAACCCCAAATATCCACCCCATTATAAAAGAAAAAGAACACACCCCACCTCGCACAGAGAAGCACATGTCAGCCTATCCTTGCTCAAATCTCTTATATTTCAAAAACTGATCTCAAATCAGCTCAGCGCTCTCTCTCTAGTCAGACATGATAGTATGCCAATCTCCTTCCTGTCAGACTCAAAGAAAGGGGACCATGACTTTAGAAACCTTCGGTTAAGTCTTGTAGGGTTGCCGTGATTTCTCCTATTTACATGATATGCCACACCCTTACTAACCAACTTAAGGGTGATGAAGGCTCTTATTTTTCCTATATGACAATATGATCTGTATTGCTGTAATTAGCAGTAAAGCTAGCAGGCTTCCTTATTGCTGACCTTCCCCCAGTGTTTGCTTTGGGTCTGTCCCTAATAATAAACAAACAGGGTCATGTGGAATTTTCCAACCAAGTATTGCCTTATTTATTTATGTATTATTTGTATAGCTCCAAACAAACAAGCCCAGAGGCATCAGGGCACTCACAAACAAAAACAAATACCACTTAATTTTGGTCCTCACTTGCAACCAAAAGTGTTTAAGTTTAGGGCATGAGCCAAAACATACATACCAAAGATCCATGCTACCCACAGTTCCTCCAACACTTAGACTCTCCCTAAGGTATGAAGTGGGAGAGGCGATCAGGCTCAAGGTACCTGCGGTAAGAGGCCCTTTAATTGTGTCCCCACCAAGTGTGAAGCAAGTGATGAGTGCCATGTTTTCCTAAGAATATCCTCCCATTGTTCCTCTTCTAAGTGTCAATTTAATTATTTGTGCCACTGTTCCCAGAATCACCATCTATTCACCCCACCCTCTGAGCAATGAATACAGTGTATGTTTTTTAAATGTACACTTTGAAGATTCTACTTCCTGGTATATCTTTTCCATCTTGGTTATACACCTTGTCACATTAAGATTCACTGTGCGGTTGTAATTTTAATTGTATTTTGTTATTTATAACACTGTTAATACCCAGAGGTTTCTAAGCAGGGACCCGGGGATCGAACCTGTGTTGCTCCATGTCGTCTTGCTTCCAAGGCTAGCGTGTTGGCCCTGAGCCATCCTCCTGAGTAAGCAATGCCTCATTTGCCAATACCTGAACCTTTTGCCTTCCCCAATCTTAAATTCAGATTTACATTCTTTGAAAGAACATAGAGCACCTTAAAAAACATATAAACCACATTAAAACATCCTCCTAGGTTCCACCTCTCATATGCTCACCTCAACATCAGCGTAAAGTCTTCATATATCCTTATTGATGATAGAAAGTGGCATGGATTCCCTCCCTTGTTATTGCACCCCAAGCCACTAAAGTCAATTTCGTTGTGATAGTCACATAAGCGGTACCTCTTGGGTAGCCATGGCCAAGACCATATAGGTTTTCTAGCAATGCTTTGTCTTTAAAACAGCCATTTAATCCTCTTAGACTTAGACAATTCAGGAATAATGCATAGTTGCGCTGGCAAATAATATTTCAAGACGTCTCGACATCCAGAACCCCTTTCAAGATATTTTACTCACTTGTGCTCTCTTTCCTCCCCAGACAAACTGTAGTAATAACTCATGCCATTTTTAAGTTCCATTTTAGGGTTCTCTAGGAATAAAGCATCCTTGGAAGTACTGCTATTCTACCTAGCCAACAACAACTCAACACTGCCCATTTTGCAAGGTCTTGTTTAAGAGACTTGTTATCACTCGGGGGAGTTAGCATTTTAAAGACCAGAGAGTCTCTAAATTAGAGTTATTCCTAGGAAATTGATAGATTTCACCACCATTTAAACTGTGTATATTCCTTAATCTCATAAATCCGTCCCCGCTCATAATCAAGGTTAGGATCTCTAATTTCGCTTCATTTGACTTGAATCCATGTATCTCATTAATCCGTCCCATCTCATAGTCAAAGTTAAGATCTCTGATTTTGTTGCCAAAAACCCTCAATTCCTCGAGAGGTATCGGCAAGGACTCTGGGGTTGTGAAAACAACTTTATTACATCGTCAGTAAATAAAGATCTCTCATGCTGCGATCTGCCTATCATAATTCCTTTGATTGCCATGTTAATCCCCACCTTCCATCATTAAGGCAAAAAGCAGGGAAACAGGGGACAGCCCTGCTATGTGTAATTTCCTTTGATAGTGAACTATTGGCCGAGACTCTTGCCCAAGGAGCTTTACAATTTGCGAGAATCATGCACAACGCATTACAGCCAAAATTATATTTCCTCCAGAAACCCTTAATCCACTCGTGTCAAATGAGTTTTCAGCATCTAATGACAGTAGTACTGAGGGGAATATGGCTCTATGAGCTTTGGCTGCTATCAGTTGTATCCATCTGATATTATCAAATGTGTTGCTCTTTTTTATAAAACCTGAAATACTGGGGTCTATTAGGGATGGCAGATATTGGTCTAGTCTATCCACTATAATGTATTTGAACAGTTTGATATCAAGGTTAAGAAGAAAAATCTGTCCGTACAATTGACACAGTTTTAGATTATTTCCATGCTTGAGAGTTAGAAAGATTCTAGCTTCCCTCATTGGCTCAGGGTTGTCCATTCCATGGGCCTCATCATGAGAGATACCGCCCGGGCTAATAGCGCTCCCGCCAAACCTTCTGGCGCTATTAGCACCGGATCACGGGTTTGGTGGTACCAGTAATTCTGCATTGGCCATTGGAACCAATGGGGGATTCTCAACGCAATTAGAGAGCGCTAATATCGTGGGGCTAATTGCGTCCGAAAATGGGAATTTTCCCAGTGCATTTACCACCAGCTCAGGGCTGGGGGTAAATGCAGCCAAACCCGTGATTTGGCAAACTCTTAAAAGCGGTGGTAATAGCGTTACCGCCGCATTTAAGGGTTACAGCCAAACTCATGATGAGGCTGCATGTCTAATCGAATTAAAATGTTCAGTCAGGACGTTCACAATCCAAGGTGCTTTACTGGTTGGGCTTCCATATTTTCTCTGTGAACCTCTGCCAGTGTTGTGCGATTTAAATCCCTTAAATACAAGTTTTGTTGGCTTTAATACCTTGTTCAGCCTCAAAGTTTCTTGTCAAATCTCTCATACATCCAGATTTGTGATGATCACTGGTATCTTCTTTTCCATTCTCATCTATTATTGACTTAATATATATGTGTTCTTGGAGTCTGTGTACTATTAACCTTCCCGTTTTATTGCCCTGTTCAAAGAAGAATTGTTTCAGATATAACAGCCGTTTCTCAGCTTTATTCATGTGTAACTAAACTAAAGGAGCTGACTCCAAACTGCTGTTACTTCCATTCTGTTTTTTCTGGTCGATTTTGGTTTATGTTTGCTATTGAGTCAGCTCCTCTACTAGCTCCTTTCTTCTGATTTTCCAAATGTAGGTTGCTACCGAAATCAGCACCCCACTGCCAGTGGCCTTTAAATCTTACCAACAAGTGCAGGTGTTATCTCCTGGCCCCCATTCTGACCCAGGTATACCCTTGTGGTGTCTTCTACCATCCATCCTCCACAGACACCGTTTCCTAGGTCTCACATTGATCCCTAGCTTTACCTCTACTGTGCTGTGATCGCTAAAGGAGCATGGAATTATATTACTGCCAAGTACTGACTTTGCCACTACCCCTGATGCAAAGATGTAATGGATCCTCACGTATGTGTTATACACATGTGAGAAGTTTGTATGTAATCGTTTCTGTTCCTATTAACATGCCTCCAAGCATCCACAAGATTATGTGCTCGGAAAGCATCTTTCAATTCTGTTAATGTTGCTCCTGCTCACACCGCTCACTTTTGTTATGAGCGATCTAGGTCTGGGTTAAGGATCAAATTCACATCTGCTGCAATTATTCATGTCCCCTCAGCGAATTCTGAGAGAGCCTTCAGAAAGGACAGAATATATTTATCCTGGTCTGAACTGGGAGCATAAAAGAAAGCAAACGTGTATGCTTGCGATCTAATCTTTACCTTAACCATTTATTTATTTTTACATTTGTATAGCGCACATACAGCCCAAGGGCATCGCAGCGCTGTTACTTGTAGCTAGCTTAGTTACAGGAGAAACATATGCATGTGAGTCATATATACATGTCCGAACTGATGAGTACAATCATTACATACATTATAACATTTCTGTGCATGTGGTGATGGATCATCCATTGGTTGGTATTGGTCAGAGCTTTATGTAAAGAGCAGTGTATTCACGGCTTTGCGGAATGCAAAGAGGGAGACTTCTCCTCGCAGGGGTGGTGGTAGGGCGTTCCATTGCAGAGCTGATAGGTATAGGAAGCTAGCGCCTCTGGCTCAGGCTCTCTTGACTCTAGGGATTGAGCATAGGGTGTTCTGGTCGGTCTTGTGGAGACTGTGTGATATATCTCCCTTGTTGGTCTTTCTTCCGTTTGACCACTTAAAAGTGGGATTTTGTGTGGAATAGAAGTGCAGCATCTGCCTTTTTAGCCCCTACTGAGGAATACGATTGAAGTGGGTAACTTGTATGTATAAACATAGCCTGATCATGGGTCAAAAGACATTTTCCTGCAGTGCAGCCACATGAATGGGCTCTTACAGCAGCTCCCTTCATACTTTTGATCCTTTTGTTTGGAGAGTTAACACGTCTGACATTTAAAGACCTAATTTTGTAATTTATCCCTTGTGTAGAGTCAATCATCGTGACATATACTTTAAAGTAGATCTTTTAACAAGACAAACCCGATGCCCTCTTTCTTACCCTCAAATGCCCTTTTGGCCGTGAAAACCTCACCCTCTTCTGTTACA
Organism: Ambystoma mexicanum; assembly: GCF_040938575.1. Lineage (NCBI taxonomy): Eukaryota > Metazoa > Chordata > Amphibia > Caudata > Ambystomatidae > Ambystoma > Ambystoma mexicanum. Next base: position 914,438,367 of record NC_090926.1, on the reverse strand, counting down.
TGGGGGCCACTATAAAGAAAACTAACCAAACCAACTTTAACCCCCACCCCCTGAGCTCATGTCACTCCCACATTTCACTTCCACTCTCCCGCCGCATTACTACACTCTCTCCATCCCAGAGATGATCTTATCTACATTTATCATCATACAATTGTAGTCTTCCCCGCACCATGTACAACAGAACCTTACAAGTCGATGAGGCGCACCTTTATAACCCTTTCCTCTGTATGTAAAAAGGAGTGCTTCAAAGGCCCCACTGGTTGACATGCTTCTCTTCCACCCCCACTCCTCTGATCTACCATAACAGCAGACCATTCCTCTCTGCATCCGGTGGCCCGGGAGTGGACACCTCCGACTCCTCGGGCAGTGAAATTTCATGCAATTTAGCTCCCTGTGTAGGGTTCGCAATGGTTGAAACTATTCCGTTGAGCCTAAAATTGAGATCAAACGGGTTGGTCCATTTATATCTAATGTCTAACTTGTTTAGGTCCTGGGTAACTGAGGGCCTACTCTGCACGATCTATCCAGTATTAATTATCTTGTCTGATTATGCTTCAACACCTGTTACAAAGGGCCTTCAAGCTGTCCATTACATTGTTCAGCTCTGATCCCTCCTTCAAGTAGCTCACTCGAAGGTTACCTCTTTGTGTTCTGTTCTTAATGTCTTTCAATTTGTATTGAAGGGTCACCACAGAGTGTGGGTGTCCTACTTCCGAAACAAGAAACCAAAGATTCAAACAAGTCCACCTTTTTGACAAGCGATAATATCTCTTTGCTATTTTCTGCTATTACAGCTGACAGTTAAGATCTCAGTGTCGCTATCTCCGATCAGTGTCCTTTATCTTAAACTTTGAACGACATCAGTGTCTGGTGCAAAATTTCGGCCATCAGGGGTGGGCTTTCTGATTGTTTGCTAGCCGGCTGATCTGTCAGTACACCTGCTTTCAGCACCACAGTGGTTTCCTTGGCTTGATCTAAGAATGCCTCCATTCCCGTTTTCACCTCTGTTTTTGGGAGCCAGTCTTCTTGTGCTCAGAATTATAATGGTCTGTGTGTTACTCCCTCTGGTGAGCCAACTCCCCTCCAAGGTTGTTCCTTTGCTAGTGTTTTTACCTATATTCACACACCTACCAGGATGACCGATGGCTCCATGCCTCCAAGTTGGCACAACACCCCCTCTGAAAACTTCCATGTGGGTCCTCCCTTCCTCCTCCTTTTGCCACCACTGACAATATAATGCCTTTCATTAATGCAAATCCCTGAAGAGTTTACACTCACTCTTCACAGCCTTGGTGATAAAGCAAAGACGCCCTCTTCATTTCAATTTAGCTAGATCCCCTTCTAGGTTTCCGCAGGCTGCTCGCTCTAGCCCATATTGCCTCTTCCCTCAGGGCCTCCGTGGTCTCTCTGTGTGAACCTCTAGAACGGCCCGCTCCCCTCGGCAACATGGTCAGACCTCCCTGTTGCTGATGGGGGAGCAGCCCCAAAACCCCCTGACCTCAACAGGGTCTTCTTTTTCTCTCACCTCCATGCCCTTCGGAGGCCCTACCGAGCTGCACAAGACATTTTCTACACTGCAGCCTCCAGTGGGCCTTTTCTAGTAGTCTACTCTGGAGGTCAATGGTTATGCCCGGGCAGCTCTTCCACAAGGGTTAGATTCTCCTTCCACCACCCAGTGGCCTCTGGAAACCTTGGCGGTTCACCTTGGGAATTCACCTCTGATGGGACCTTTTCAGTGCAGCATTTCCAATGAATGAGCTTTGGGCTCACTTTCGCTCTGGGACAGGCTTCCCGACTGGGGTGAGGGGCATAAACCCCCCTTAACATTCCCATAAACAGTTAACTAAGGTGTACCCGGGGCTGGCTCACCGACAGTTAATGCAGGGGGCAGACGCTATCCTTCGGGGAGGAAAGGAGAAATGGAGCACTCTCGGGCTGCATCAGCCTTATCCACCATATTGGCTATGCTCCCATTTCTTATATTTTGACACCAGACCGATTAAGGCATTCAATCTTTTTAAAAATAGCTTTATTAGATTTTGTGCAGTACAGTGGTAAGTGTGGTTACAAACACAGCTTGATCTATAGTCAGTTCTATTAGTATTTTCTCCCATTTAATCATTATCTCTTGCTTAGTTTGGGAACAGCCCAATGTTTTCTGCACAAGTATGAAGTATAATTATGTTCTCGCCCATCCCTCCAAGTCATAAATCCAGTTGTTAAGATTCGATTAATATTACCATGGTTATTATCCTCATTGTCAGTAAATTTGCCAAGTTTACCAACTTCACCAGACCAGTTTCGTGTATTGCTCTGGGATGAAGGCCTAGCAGATACACCTCAGAGGTGTCTGGTACTGCATTGATACCTACATTGGTGAATACCGGTTGGGTAATTTTTCCAGAATTGGACGATTAAAGGGCACTTTAAAAAATGTTTTAATATGTCTGCATTAGGCATTCAGGGCAATGATGTGAAGTGGGAAACATGTAGGACATTCCCTTAGGTGTAACAAAAACCCTATGTAATGGTATATTGAATCACTTTAAATCGTTGGTTTTGAAATACTGGTTTGGGGTATAAAAGTATAATATCCCATTGTGTGATTAAAACATGATTTCTAAATCAGGTGTCCACGTGTTGTGGGCATCTATTTCAGTGTGTGTTAATATTAGTAATAGTATTTTATTTATAAAGCACAACTTTAAAAGGCGCTAAAAACAGCTAATACAGAACACTGCAGAAACATAAAAAAATATTACAGAAATATACAAACTAAGATAAAATGGTATACAGCCATAACATACCCAGAACCAAATTATGACAACAGAGCTTCCAATAAAGTTTAGTGTACATCAAATGTCTGAAGATGCTGCTTAAGTCTAGAGATAAAAGCTTGCAATGTAGTACATTTTCTGATGACAGTTGGAAGATTGTTCCATAGGGTGAAACAACCTAATTCCCAAAAGAATAGTCTTATATTTAGCTACTATCAAAAGGTTATTAGAATTAGACCTTAGAAAGCAGGCTGGAATGGAGGGTGGAGCAAGACAGCAGGGGGCAGCAACATAACCAATCTTCCAAATCTGAGACAAGAATCGCTTTTCAATTTGGGACTCAATAGGAAGCCAGTGCAGTGACCTTCTTGCCTGTGAGACATGAATAAACGTTCCAATACCGCAAACCACCAAACTGTGTGGTTCATCCCGGCCTCAAGTTTTGAGAGTCATTTTTACAAATGCCCAAATAAATGGCTGAACAATATTGAACTCGAGATAGTACTACTGCTTGAACCAGGCTTTTATATGTTCTTGATCAAGCAAACTAGCACATCTACTAATTGTGTAGAGATGAAAACGTCCACTTTTAGCCACCACTTCTACCTGTTTGGCAACAATAGTTGGTTATGAGAAATGGCACACAGAATCCTAGCTAACTCCATGGGCAGGCCATATAAAAGGTTATGAAGTTGTTGAAGTATTGGCTCACACAGTATTGTAGAATAAATATTGTTTATTTAAGATCCATAGATAAGCCCACCGGCTCCATCACAGCAAACAATCCTTCTGCAAGTTTACTCAGATCTGTATCCTTTCTCCTAGGTTCTACATTCCATATTCCATCTTCTGTTACATCACTGCCCCATACATACATATACAGATGTTAACGAATTGACATGTTACTAAGATATTACAGTTGTCTCACTGTATGTAAATAGTTAGGGCCATGCTTGCTATTCATAGAGAGCAGGGTGTTCACTGTGTATGATGTAGTATAGTTCTATGTGGAATGTCACAGTGTAATATAGTTCTGAGCAGGGTGTCATAGCCTGCCCATGGCCAGAGAATGTTTACTCTTAATGTTGCTTCCATTACTGTTTGCACTAGCCAGCCAGGTGTAAGGTTGAGCTAGGGGTCTGTACTTCATAACCTGTAATAAAGGTTATTTTATCTCGCTAGAAACTGCGTGGGACTATTCTTCATTGGCGACGAGGATCTTCTGACAGACCCCCGGTACGGCAGACTAATGCATTAGCAACCTATTTTCTCTGCAGTTACAATCTTGAAGCCGCTGCGCCACCCTGCGTTTGCAGCGGCCAACGTTGGTGCTACAAGGAGTGACTTGCCTTGACAGATTAACCTCCAGACTGAGAAAAGCGACAAGCCGCTCCATCTTATATTCCCTAATTAAGGTGTTTATAGCGGCCAAAATTGGGCAAGTATAGCAACAGTGGCAATGTGTGCATGAGCGAATTGAAAGGCTCAAGTACGTTTGCATTTACTGTGCGAAACGATACTGGGCTGCAAAATCGAAATTTTAAGCATACACTAAACGCATCAGCAAGCAAAACAAATGCTGCAGAAAACAAGGAGAAGGAACTGAATGATCACTTCATTTACAAATACAAAATAAATTAAACAGGTGCAAAGTAGACAGCACTTACCTTTAAGGAGAAATATCAGCAAGCAAAACGTATTGCAAAACGCTAAGTGAAAGAACTGAATAGAAGCTTTACCTACGTATACAGAGCAACTAAACAAGTGCAAAGGAGAACATGGCCATGACAGGTGTGCTGGGTCCTTCACTGTTTATGGCATGCCCAGGAAACCCAAAGGTGAAGTTGCCTCAATGGAAAAAGGGTTTCAACACTACATTAGGGCGGCATGTGGTAACTCATACTCAATGGAAAGAAAGGTAGCACTGCTCATGCATTTTTTACGTTATGAGGGTCAGAGGATATATGACACTCTCCCAGATATAACAGGAGCGGGAGACGGAGATGACATGACAGAGTTGCATATTGCCTTAAAGAAGTTGGATATTCATTTTGAACCTAAAACAAGTACTATTCTTGAAAGATACAATTTTGGGCTGAGGGCTCAAGAACCCAGTGAAAGAATAGAGGAATTTGTAACAGCATTGAGACATCTAGCTTTGTCATGTAAATTCAGAGACTCATTTGATGAACGGAGAAGGGATCAATTTATTATCAACTGCCGTAGTAACAAAATCCGTGAAGAACTATGGTTACGAGATGAACCTTCATTGGATGAGGTACTCAACATAGCAAAAAGAGTAGAACACTCCTTGGCATGTGTTGCGAAGTTGTCAAAAAGGATGGCAATGAATGAAAAATTGAAGTACTCCATGTATTAGAGTCAAAACAGAAGAAAAAGGTGAAGGAAAAATGTATAAAAACAAGAAAAAGCATGAATTCAAAAAGGAAGCATGGAAAGGGGAAAGAAGGGAAGAAAATGAGCGTCTATGTTACAGATGTGCGAGTAATTCAAATTTTGTGGCAGCATTAGCATGTCTTGGGAGGAGGGCAATATGAGCAAAGTGCAAAAGACGTGGGCATTTAAAAAAAAAAAAAACTGTTGTAAAAATTACCAATCTTTCCAAAGAATTGTTTTGGTAATAAATGATGAGGAGAGCATTGGGTATTCAGAGGAAGAGGAAAATCCAAATGTGGAAATGATTATGGTTAATGTGATAAATGATGATGGTGAAATGGAGCGCGAGCATCCATATGCTATTGTGAAACTTAATGGGTGTGAATTTAGGATGATGGCAGATTCGGGATCTAAAATTTCATTCATGTCCAAGAAGGTGTTTGAAAAGGAAATGAAGGAGGATGTTAGAAATTTACTTGAGCCAGACATTAATCCTGGGGGGGATATAACGAGGACCGGATTGAACTTTTTGGATACTTCATCGCAGATTTTGAATTTAAGGGAAGGTATGCCAAAGGAAAGGTTCACCATTTTAATTGATGAGAGGGCGCAAAGGATATTCTTTTGTGTGTCCCCCTTGGATGGAAAGGGGAGTGGAATCAGATTGTGAGATTGGAAAGTTGAGAAAAGATCTTAGGAATAAGAAAGAACAGTTTGATATGAGGGAGAACCGGAGAAGAGGGTATAAAGAACTCAGAGTGGAATGTGGAGATTATGTGAGGATCAGGAAGGCGGTGATCAAGAAGACGGGAGAGCCATTGTATTCAGATCCCGTACGCGTGGTAGCAGTATTGAGGGGTGCTGTGAGGGTGAGTGGAGGACAAGTTTGGAATAAAAATAGAATCACTGTGGTGAGAAGATCGTGAAGTTGTCTCAATGTATGTAAATAGTTATGGCCATGCTTGCTATTCATAGAGAGCAGGGTGTTCATTGTGTATTATGTAGTATAGTTCTATGTGGAATGTCACAGTGTAATATAGTTCTGACCAGGGTGATCATTGTGTATGATGTAGTATAGTTCTATGTGGAATGTCACAGTGTAATATAGTTCCGAGCAGGGTGTCATAGCCTGCCTGTGGCCAGAGAATGTTGCTTCTATGCACTAGCCAGCCAAGTGTAAGGTTGAGCTTGGGGGTCTGTACTTCAGGACCTGTAATAAAGGTTATATTATCTCACTGGAAACTGCATGGACTATTCTTCAGATTCCACGGCCAGGCCAAACAATACAATTTTAGCTTTGCTACCATTTAATTGTAAAACCAATATTTTACATCCAGTGATGCACTATACCTAAACATTCTTCTACGGCATGTCCTTCATTAAAATGGCTGCAGAGATCCACCAATATGTGGCTACCATCGGCACACAGTTGACAAACCAGGCCTCTATCAATTGTGCTAATGGATACATATAAAGATTAAAAAGGTGTGGGGACAATGCTTAGCCCTGTGGCACACCGCAGGCTAATAGATGACTAGTAGAGAGAAGATTATCCATCTGGACCCTCCGTTTTTGATCCTATAGGAAAGAATTCAGCCAAGCTAGGACTGAACCTGAAATATTCATTAGCCCTTCTAAAAGTTGTAAAAGGTCCAGTGCTCCACAGTATCGAAAGCTGCAGAGAGGTCCACAAGGATAAGTGCAGCCGGATTACCTCTATTTCTCAAATACAACAATGTTTGCAGATTATTAACATAATACTTCTGTACTATGTTAGGGACAGAATCCATATTGAATACGAGCTCAGAAATTGCCTTTTTCCAAATAGATAGATCATTGATTGGAAACCTCACCTTCCATTATTTTACTAAAGAAAGTAAGGTTTGAGATCAGTTGGCTCATTTTGCAGGGTGTTATAGAGTGTAGATGTTGATTGGCGTCTCGTGCCACTTTCATCGAGTGTGGTTAGTATGGAACTATGAGAAAGTTCCTACCGCAGGCCATTCCTGTGTCTTGGAGCTAAATTGGCTAGGGTCATGTAGGTGAGGAATTAGCATTGCAGTAGATTGTAAGTGCTACACAATTCTGTAAAAGGTTGTCTTCAAATAATTTGCCCCATTTTGCAAAGCTGTGTGCCGCGTGGTTCCCATATTGAGTGGTTGTTTCTCTGAATCACATTCAATACTTCAGTTATATATGGGTACACCCATCATTACATATATGTACAGCTGATAAGTCCACATTAAGTATTAAAATTTGAGAGCAATCGCAATGTGATGTTGGAACTAAAGTCTGCACCGAGTATTATACTACATGAGACCGCAATATGATGTTGGAACCAATGTAGTAGAATGGCTAACAGGGACCATCTCGAATTAGTAATGTGTACGCTCAGAATAAACCACAATTCCCTGTGTAGATCGATGGTTGAAAAATATATTTAAAAATATCTCAATAACTGGGGGAATCGAAAGTACCACCAGAAATGGTTGTATATTTTCCAGTATTTGGGACACTGGTATACACTAGACAACCATCTAGGGAACTCTGACATATTGAGCATGAGTGAGCCTTGAGATTGACCTAGAATGCTAGACTAGGATAGAATTGATCTTGTATTAATTGATTTTTCACCTATCCACAACTGTATTAAAACATGAATTTCTATAATCACTGGTCTAATACTTTTTGGGTGCCAGACACGCTACAAAATGTGTTTACAAAGTATTCCCCTCATGCAGCCATACACAACGTGAACAGTCCAATTTAGCCACCAGGAAAACAGGGGCTGTGTTATCACTAGTTTCCAAAGTTACGGGTATAAATAGCCCCCCTGCCCACGTGTGCACAAGCAGAGTCAGTTGTTGTGGCGCTAGCGGACAGAGATACTTTTGAAGAGGCAAGAGCCATACCATGCTTGTGATGTACACAAAGCAATGGTACACTGCTGTGCCAGCCGATGGTGCATTCACACCAGGGTGCCCGCAGTAGCATCTTGATTGGACTCTGGCATCATGGCCGGGGCTGCATGCATTGCACCTATGGTACCCATAGAATCTACCACAGTGCTTGCCCGTATTTCTTCGATGGATTTCGGTACAACAGCATTGGGCACATATACTAGAAATTAGTGTGGTCTGTGCTTTAAAAAAACAAAACCATGCCTTATTCATTGAGCATTGTGAGAAACCTGAAGGTTTCTCACACACTACTCCCTGGTGATCTGTCATCCAGGTGGCAACGACACAGCCATCGCTATTGGATCCAGTTCCTGGGATGGACCAGTGCAGGAGGATCACCTGGATGAGGGGCCTTCGGGTAGTGGAAGTTGAGACGCGGTTTACCCTTCCTTATGATACCTTTTCCCCATCATGCCAAGGAGGATATTTAGAAACTCTACCCCCCGCCTTTTCCAACACAAACAATTTTTCACACTGTGAGCGACAACGGACTGAGACGTTTAGCTGACATGTCCCAACACAAGGGTCAGGCAGAGTCAGGCAATTATTGACAACTACAAACACCTGAATGCCCTTTCTCATCCCTATGGGGATAAAAGACAGAGCATGAGAGCACACGGCCGAACACATGAGGAAGCAGCAATTCAAGGACGGCAGTTCAAATGGAGGAGCAAGATGGCAGGACCTGAAAGGACGAAAAGCCAAAATAAGTGGGCACAACTTTATCATAATCACCTTGAGTTAAAAGTAAAAATGATCTCAAAAAAGTTCACTAATTAACAAATTTAGAGAAAAAATCTTATTTGGAGCTGACCGTGAAGAATCTGGAGACACCCTAATAAACGACGAGTTAGTGAGAACAAGATCACCAGCAAAGGAATCTATTACACAGCGAACTGGAACATATCCTTGTCCACATTACACTAATTGTAATTTTTTTATTAAAGGCAATGTTATATATCATCCTCGCACAGGCAAGAAAATCTTTCTGAAAACACACGGTAATTGTGATAGTGCCAACATCATTTATGGAATCAAGTGCCCCTGCGGTAAGTATTACGTGGGGCAATCTACAAGAACAGCCAAAACACGTTGGAATGAGCACCGCTCTTGCATTCGCAATGCAAATATGAATTCTGCAGTGGCTCGCCACTGGGTCAACAATGGTCACAACTTAACACAAATAAGATTCCAGATTCTAGAAGTTTTTACCAGAAATAATACACATGAGGATTTGGGTTTACGACTCAACAGAAGAGAAACATTCTGGATCAATAAACGGGGGAGCCTGACTCACAATGTTCTCAATGAAGAGATCAATTTCCATTGTTTTATTTGAACATAATGATTGGTTTAGCTATCTTTAATGATGTTTACTACAACATGTAAATCACACAGACTACACCATGTCCTGAAAAGAATGTGTTACAATTTATTGTTTTGTCTGTTAAGATACATTGTTAATTAACATACATGCTAGATGTGCCGCATAACTTTGAGTTTTAAGTTCCACCGACACTCTTCCCAGCCTTATGTCTGGGACCCTAGGTGTCGCCTTGGCGACACCACCAGTGTCCTGTGGTGCTCATACATGGATAGATTTGGTTTTTATTTTCCTGCATTTATTTTTCACATCATTGAACATGTACCATACTGTTTTTTGTATTTTATGTATATTATCTTGTAGTTACACATTTGTTTATTATCAGTGTCCGTTATTAGTATTTTCTCTATGTCTATTCTTATATTTCCTTTCTTTTCTTTCTTTTTTATTATTATTATTTTCACATCACACACCACTCTATATGCCAGCCAGCGCTTTCATTGTTCCCAGGCTTTACATTAGAGTCCACATAGATCATTTTCAACCGTGCCGCGTGATTTCTGCACACGACGCGGCAACGTACAGACAAAGGTAGTTCCGATGTCTTGGCAACGCCCTAACAAGGAAGCCTGCGGCTTCGTGTACGCGATTAGCTTTCTGCCATACGCTAACAAGAGGCTGCATCTTCATCTTCTATATGCCAGTAAGTGCTTTCATTGTACTCAGACTTTACATTACAGTTCACATTGATCATTTTCTCCCGCGCCGCGTGATCTCTGCACGCAACGCGGCAACGTACAGACAAAAGTAGTTCAGTTGTCTTGGCAACGTCCTAACAAGGAAGCCTTCGTCATCGTGAACATGCTCAGCTTTCTGCTGAACGCTGACAAGAGGCAGCATCTTCACCGCTCGGTATGTTATGCACAGCATTCCTTTTCCTTTCTAACATAGTTTCAGCCCCCCTGTACTTACCGATCACAGCATCACTCTTTTGTTTACTAGACTTCAGCAAGCCGCCATTTACTGTCAGACCATGGTGGTTGAAAGCAAGAATTATGAATCTTTCACACATTATACTTCAGGAATCTTCCTGATTGCGCAAGGTCATATACCTTCCAGGTAATTCTTGGACATACACTGAATCCCTTTTTTTGACACTGTATTACTTTCATTTCACTAATTTGCTTCTTTCACCATTTTCTTTTCGCCATTTCCTTCTGACAACAATTGAAAAATCTGCAGTTAGTATGTTGTGTTATTTTTACCTTTTTATTCGAAATTGGTATATTAACTCATGTATTTTTGATGTATTCCTTGTATTAAATATTAGACTGGCTCTGATGAAGGAGGCAATCTCCGAAATGCATTGGCAAATCGCGTCTATGTATTTTAAGGATGTATTGACTGCTTCCTCACTGAAGTCATTGGTGACCATTTTTTTGAAAATTCACTTCTTGAGTATAAATTTGTCACAAAGAAACAAGGAACAGACTCATTTGTGATGATTAACAAAACCTAGATACTATATTTTCAAACTTAATAACTAATAATCGAGAGTAAGAGACTTTGAAATTCAACATCCCAATTGGGATCAAATGGAGAGCGACTGTGTGGCTTGGTTTTCTACCCAGCATTCTGCTATGCGAGGACCTGAAAGGATGTCAAGGAGGGAGTTGCCCTTGCCCTTTTTCTGTCATGGGTACTGGACTAGGTGACGTTATCAAGTCGCCCTCATATCCAGTTCATGGTAGGCAGAAGGGAAGACAGCCAGGAGCATTACGGGTGAAAGCATGGAGATCAAAAACAGGGTTAATATCCATGTCAGCCAATGAAACCCCCTGCGGCCATAGAATAACATGAGACTTCCTGTTCCACTAGCATGGACCCCTTTTTGGCCAAACCAGAACTAATGCAACATGCTAGTCTTTGGGCGAGGCTCTCTATAAAAGCCACGCCCAAAGAACAAGACTTGCTTCGTGTGTTCCTCTGTTGCATCGAGCACGCGCTTACCTGATCCCAATCTCCGGAGTCTTCTACGGCCTTTTCCTGCAGTTCCGGTGCCCGGCTGGGCCTTCATCTTCGCTACTACGAGCTCGGCATCTGAAAGAGAAAGAATAGAAGCATTAGTACAGCGCCAGTTTTCTACTCACCATTCCGCTGCTTTTCGGCGGTGTCAGCAGCTTCATCCCTCACTCGCGGACCTTCTGATCTGTCGGAGTCACGGGTTTTCTGATCTTCACCGCATGTTGGAGTTTCTTTTGGCAATCTGCAAAGGAAAAGACACAAGAGAAAGACGGTTAGTCTTCATAGACACTCAGTGAGCAAGATCCGCAAAGACAATACGAACCCGCACTTCTTCCTTGCTAACCCAGTGAAGCAACTGGGAAATCCAAGGACATTTGGACATTATACTCAACAGAATCGCAGCACTAAGGGTCCAGTGAAGTAACTGGCCCTGGAACATTATTCGGGACTTTTGAACGTTTCCAACAAGGGAAGCGGTGGTGCCTTTCTCAGCAGCACCACCACAACAAGCAGTAAGAACAGCTTCAAGTCAGCACGGCAACCATCCTGCCCGCACCATAGCGCCCCTGCAGAGCCAGGACGGAGAGCCCACCTTCCTAAACCAAGAGGTGAGCCCCCCTTTAGACACAGCGCTTGAACCCAAGGGGAGTCGCGAGGGAGGTTCTCTGGGCCTGGGCACTATTTTAAACCCATCATTTTATGTTACAGGTAGAACCCCAGGTGAAGGGAGAAAGAGTTGGTTTCCGGGTGAGGGGAGAGCAGAGCAGAGGTCGAAGGAATCCATCGCTCCTGCAGAGACTCAGGTGAGCGTGACATTTTCAACCAAGACCCGCAAAGCCTCCAACAAAGGAAACATAAAACCGGGAATCGCAGCGGGCGAATGGTGTGACGATGTCAGCGGCACATGGAACCCTCCCACACGGATAGCACGGGCGGCGAGATGCGGTTGCCATTGTGGTACCGTCCTTGACTCCAGAAGAAAAAGAAATGCCAATGACTTCAGCATAGACGGTGAGTCGGAAGAACCCAATAGTGGAGAGGACTGTGTTAGGCTCAAGGTTGCAGTGGCAACATTAAAAAGATTAATAGACAGAGGTATTTTTGTGAACAAACTTGGTACCAGAGACAGAGTGGTCTGGCACCACGTGGGCGCTCATTCGAAGATCTCTAGCTGGTACTCCCATCCTGAACAAACAGAATGTGGAATTACAAACATATTAAAAATATGAGTACCAAGGGTCAAGCAAACTTTGTACAATCGAAAGTCCTTGACACATTGTAGAAGTTTCAACGATTGTGAAATTGGGAACCCGACTGAGGGAGTTGTGAAACAGGAGTTTGCGCCTTGCTGAGGGGAACTCCATGCGAACTGTGATTTTGCGAAGCCCGCACTTGCCATAGGCTAACAGAGTGAGCAAGACGGTTTAAAATTGGCAAGTGCTTTGGAAGGTCTGTGCCCAACTGAGGGAGGCTGACGACTAAGAGAAGGATCAGAGCCCGTCTGAGGGGGATCCGAGGGTGACAGGTAATCACCTGACGTGAACATTAGCAGAAGGAACTTTTGTTTTGTTGTTTTTGGCATATCAGGCCCTCTGAAGCAAGAGACTTTGCATGAGAAGAGACTTGGGCACATAAGGCCCCGATATAGAGAAAGGGAACTGCAAGCTCAGGCCAGAGAAACCTAGGAGTGTGCTGTGCTCAAGAGTCCCGCCTTGACCTGTGCTAAAAACGTGGGGAAGGGAGACCCCGGCCATAGGAGCCTGCCTTATCATTTTATGAACACTTCTTTCTTTTCTTGTGAATATTATCGCACACTACTTTGTAGCATAACAGTAAGGATTGACAATAGTTTTTTTTTAGTTTAGGCCCTTTTTATTTGACTAGAACCTGGTCGTAGCTTGCTCCCATCTTAGATTTAGGTTTAGATTAGGCATTTATCTCACCCATTTTACAGTTTAATAAACACCCTTGAACTGTGATCACTTGTGTCTGTCGTACTTTGATACCATATATCAGGCTGCATTGACCTCTCTGTCCACCTGGAGTTTCCGAATAGGAGTTCACCCTAAAACTTTTCTCCTGATGAATGTTCTATAGTGATTCCAAAAGAACAGAAACACGTCGAGTCCCCTCTGATCTGGATTGTCACAGAGTTAACAAAGACTCTACGATTGTCAATAAGTTAAGAAATGTATACAATCAACGAAATACATTGATACACTCAAAAATGTTATCTGTTGCACAGATCATTCATCGATTGTGACGTTTTCCTTTGAATCTTGTTTAAGACACAATGTTTTTTGTATCACTTAGCCTTCGTGCTAACCTTTGTTCATCTATTTAATCCTGTTGTAATCATTGTTCATACTTTTTTAAAATTCTATTAATTGTGTATGTTAGTGCATCATGATGGTCCACTTTGCTCAATGCTCTCTGTTACTCTGAACTCTATCTTCTACATAACATATTGTCTACCCACCCCGGGCCTAGATAGAGTTTACACTGCTAACCTGTGTTAGTGTAGTGTTAACCGGGATTCCTCCAAGGTCCCTTATACTCACTGTGGCTAATAGTCATAGGAATTCTATAATTGTGGGGAAGCAAGTGCTATTTACGATCTGTCACAAAGTATGTGACTCTATTTAATATGTCGGACGACAGGACTCTTGCTTACAGTGATGATTATGCAGCAGCAGTAATGAAAGCCATATCTATCCTCAATGATGGCGCTCTTGGGGACCTCACTCCACAACTAGATGAATGGAATGAATTAGTTCAAATGAAGAAAAGGTTGATCCGTACAGAGCTACATGGTGCCATAATGCTCGAGTACCTAAAAAACAAATCATTACCACAAGGCTTAACCGTACTCAATGAACCTAGGCTTTTCTTGGATAATGAAAAATTCTGCATACAATGGAGTTATATTGCCATCCGGTGTGGCCGTGACTGGCTCATCCTTATAATTGACACGGCCAAAGAAACTTCTGAAAAGATCGAAATTGATCTAAAAAAAAAAAAAAAGAATAGGAAAAAACTTCCATCACTTGAGAATTACAAAAAAAGAAATTAATGAATTCAAGACTAACTACACACTTGAACGGATTCAAAGAATGAAAAAAGGCTTAGCCCGGTTCACACATGAGAGAGCGTTTCCATATGTTAAAGAAGACTATATTAATAAAACACTCCACCAAAATGCTCCTAACAACAAAAATAATAGACGAGTGCGGTTTCGAAATACATCATATAGCACTAGTAATGATAGTAGCGATCAGAACAAAGTGGGCGAAGGAACATCTACAGGAACAGCTACCGCAATTAAGAAACCCAACACAAGGGGGCGAGGACAACCCCACAGACGTAATGGAAATGGTGGACATAGAGGCAATTTGCTGCCTTTTTTAAATCAGGCACAAGAACGGCAGATCCAAACAGATGCGAAGCGGCAATAGTCAACCTTTCTGATTACAACCTGACTGAACTAGAACAAGTGCTCAATAAAGGACTGGGATTTGTACTGACTCAAGAACATGATACCTTTAATTTTCGAATCGAGTTTAACAGCCTTATGAGAAAGATACACCTGCACAAATTCTTCTCCCAAGAATCTACCACACGCTATGATCAAGGCACCAACTGTACCAGTCTAAAAAATCCTTCCACCTTTTGCCCACCTAGCTGTAGTTTCTCTCCCGAGTCCCAAGTCTTTGAAAAGAAAGTACTCGCAGACATTACCTCCATCAAAGCCAAATCACAAAAACGCTTTCAAAATCTTACCGAAAGTGAGAAAGAGGCAATAACATCTCTAGCCTCCAACTCGACCATCATTATCAAGAAGGCTGACAAAGGTGGCAGAATCGTGATCCTGAACCGCCTAGACTATATCAATGAATGTGAAAGCCAACTTCGCAATACTCACTACTATACCATTCTCAAAGAAGACAACATCTCATCGCTGACAGAATATCCAAAGCCAAAGATCGAGAATGGATTTCAAAACAAGAAGCAGAGTTTTTGACTAATACTAAGCCCAATGTTCCTTCTTTTTACACTCTGCCTAAAATACACAAAACTGTGGTCAAACCTCTGGGAAGCCCTTTAGTAGCCGGTATCAATTTCGTGCTTGAACCACTTTCTAAATTTGCCGACCACTACCTGAAAGGCTATGTCAAAACCATGAGTTCCTACCTGAAAGATTCAACAGATGCGATCAACCAATTTGAAGACTTCGAATACAATCCGGACACATCGATACTACTTGGGCTTGACATTGTGTCCCTTTACACAAATATTCCCCAACAAACCACACTGGACACTATTGAAGAGATTCTCCTGACCAGACAAGATCAAGACCCTGTTCCCACATTTATCCTGTGGTGTGTAGAGCTAGCATTGAAACGGAATGACTTCGAGTTCAACGGCCACTTCTACCAACAGATAGAAGGGGCAGCGATGGGGGCAACCATGGCACCTAGCTTGGCCAACCTATATGTCGAGATATTCGAGAAAACCCACATTTACAATGAGAACAACCCATTTAGCAACAACATCAAAAAATTGACTCGTTACATTGACAACATTTTGGTGATTTGGGAAGGCTCCGTCGAGACTGCTAACAACTTTTTTGGCTTGGCTCAACACTTTGAACCCGCACCTACAATTTACACTTACGGCTAATAAATTAACTACTAACTTCCTTGATCTCACCATTTTCCATCAGGATGGCGTTTTGAAAGTTAAACCATATCACAAGCCTACCGACAAGAACTCTCGGTTGGACTAAAGAAGTCACCACATCAAGCATTTGAGAGACAATTTGACTTTCGGACAATTTTTACATCTGAAACATAATAGCTCTGACAACGCAACTTATGAATTGGAAGCTAAACTACTTACCACCAAGCTCCAACAAAGGGGATACCCTAAACAAAATGGTCAAACATGCTGCTAAACGAGCCTTCAACAACAACGGGGAAGCCCTGTTGGAAGAAAAACCTGCCAAACCACGAGATGACAGAATCATCTGTGTTAACACCTTCACAGATCAAAGCCTAAGAATCAAAAACATCATTAATAAGCACTGGATAATTTTCAGGACATCCAGGAGCCCTTTACCAACTTCCATTTTTGCATACAAGAAAAGTGTGACATAGGGAATAAGGTCAGCAGCAGTAAATTGAAGACAAAAAACCCCACCATACCCAGTCTCACTACGATGTGCGGGATGCCACAACCTACTGGACATTTCTCCTGCGGTTCTTGTGGAGTCTGTAAATTGACAACTAAAACTAAAGAAGTCGACGTTGGTACCAGAAAACCATGGATACAAACGAGCCTAACTAATTGTAACACTCAGTATGTTAACTATTTGATCAAATGCCCATGCGGACAACTTTACGTTGGAAAAACCATCAGAAAAATCAAAACACGCATCATGGAACACAGGAGTTGCTTGAAAAACAGGACTGAAAATGCACCCACGGTGAAACACTTTACCCAAATGAATCATGGTTTTGAAGACTTTACATGGACAATCCTACAGTCCCTCAAAGGAAGCCACACTGTGGCACTGGAAAATAGGTGATTCAGAAAACAGTTATATGACTCAGTCGAGTGGCATAAAATTAAGAACTGAACCGAGATCTGCCCTAAAGATCCACAGTTAGTGCGCCAAAACTGTACCTCTCTGCCTCTCCTGGTTAATCATCTATTCACACCAGGACCCTTTTTTAGTGGCTGTACATGTACATACTTGATGTTTCGGAACAATTGAATGTATATCCAGCATGACGTAACACATTTATTAGTCTGAAATATTTGTCAAATTACATGTCTAGATATTGGATTACCCCATGAGCCTGTATCGCTTTAGTATGAGTTCTCTTTTAATTTGGTCTCTTCCCTCTCATTTTGCTTGAGGTCCCACTAAACGCACACTCCTGTTGACTCCCCATTGAGGGCAGCCTCTTCCCCTGTCATTGGACTAATGATTAAATTATCTACGATGTCTTCCATCTCGCCAGCTTTGCCATTGGATAATTTACCCAGCCGACTGTCGCACACTCTAGTCCCCGCTTTTTCAGTGGGTTTATTTTCCCAGTGGAACTTCAGCACAATTGTGTTTTAGCTTTGCCTTTTTATCATCACCCCTCGTGAGGACAACACATTTACTTGCTTTAGTTTTAGATTCATCCTTGGATTAACTTTTTGTTTGTTATTTCTTAAAAAATGTGCATAGTTATATCAACTTTATAACTGAGAATCTCCCATTATTGAGCTTCATCTAGTGTGTGTACCAGTTATGCGGTTTTAGACCTGTGTCATCGATTACCGAGCATTACGTTACTGTCTATGTATGCTCTATTCCAAGACGGCGCATCTATACGCTGATCTACTGGAGGTCAGACTTCTTTCACCTCTGACATTGGCAAGGTAATTCAAACGCTTTTGCTGTCCAGCGTCCTACGCGATGCTGTTTCAGCGTTCGGGCTGGTGAACACTTGGAGCCCACTTCGAACCTTTACACCAACATCTCACAGGTAATGCCCTGTTTAACATCTCCCCTACTGAGATCGCTAGCGCACTAAACGCTCTTCCCCATTCTTCTTAGTGAGTTTTTTGTTTTTTTGTTTTCAACAACATCTACCGCTGCGGACTCGGAAGCTAGCCACTCACTTGATTTGGGAATTTTTCCCATTTACTGTAGCAGCGCCCCTATGGATACTGAGTCCTAAGGTAATTTTCCTCTGCTCACGGGGGTCTGAACCTGTTTTTTAGTGTTTGTTGATGTCTGACACCCGATTCTAATTTTGGATCGAGCCTCAGTTTGTATTCCTGTGGTTCTTCACCCAGGTAACATGCCCGGACCCAAGGGAATCTTTTCCTTTGAGGCTTCTAGCGCTCCTTTCCGAGCCTTCCAGACCGCCGCCAGACAAGGTACCTCCATTTTCTATACTGTTTCTCACTATAGTAAGCTATTTTGGAGGAACTAATCTTGAGCACACTATATAGCCGGTACAGCCTTTTCACCATTCTGACACTGGACATTTCACATTTCAATCTTGCAGGTGGTGTCCCCTACCTAGCCTGCGACTCAGCTACGGGTCCTCACATGAGGTATTTTGTACAATATGATATAAACCGTTGATACACCGTTCAACCGATCACCACCACCCAAGCTGGCTTACTTCTCCTGCCAATATCCAGGTGAGTGACCAGCTAGTCTCCCTCCTTGACAGATCTTAATAGCCTTGCTTAAGCACTACTGAAAAGCTTAGTTATTGCCTTTCTTTGCAGTTTTGGCAACTCAGGACCGATTAAGAAGTCCCAACTCATTTGCAAAGTGGTGTGCCCCCACAGGAACCTCCAAAGGTATTTTGTAATCCTTTTGATTATGGTTCCTAGTTCTACTAAGCAAACTGCGTAGGAATTTTAGCTATTAATTAGCTTAACCCCATCTTTTTTAACCCTGCAGGCTGCATTGACCTCTCCCTCCACCTGGAGTTTCCGAATAGGATTTCGCCCTAAAACTTTTCTCCTGATGAATGTTCTATAGTGATTCCAAAAGAACAGAAACATGTTGAGTCCCTCTGCTCTGGATTGTCACAGAGTTAACAAAGACTCTACGATTGTGAATAAGTTGAGAAATGTATAGAATGAATGAACAAAATGCATTGAGACACTGAAAATTGTTATCTGTTACACAAATCATTCATTGATTGTGACGTTTTCCTATGAATCTTGTTTTTAAGACACACTGTTTGTATCACTTAGCCTGCGTGCTAATCTTTGTTCATCTATTTAATCCTGTTTTAATCATTGTTTATACTTTATCAAAATTCTATTGATTTTGTATGTTAGTGCATCATGATGGTCCACTTTGCTCAATGCTCCCCGTTACTCTGAACTCTATCTTCTTCATAATATATTAAGTACTTTGATACCATGCATTCCCTACAGCATGCAAAAACAATGATGCTAGTACTTTACCAACTTTGAGAACACGTTTATTATTATTGATATAAAGTGTGCAGCAACTTGGGGGGCGTGGTTGAGCAGCCATGGAGTAGGGCGTGCTTCCTGTGGAGCTCCGGAGGATCCAACAGATGATCTGTACAAACTACCTTTAAAAGTGCGCCACTGGCACCAGAATCAATCACACACGCATGGGAATGGATGCTTCGCTCATTGTATAAGGATCGAGAAAAATCGTAAGCGGGAGTCTGGAAGAATTGCTCGACGAACGACGGCGGCGGCTCAGTCCATTGTCACACAAGATGGCCGACAACAAAAAAAACGAAACCAGGGTACCCGAAGAGGACGAATAGAGGCGGCGGCCATGGGGAAAGAACGACAATGGCGAGGTGAAGGCGGAATACAAAACCTCCGGGGGCCGTAGGTCTTGAGTCGTGAAAGCTTGGGTGCTGGCCCGGACGGCAGGGGCCTGAGGGCAGCAGAGGTGTGAAAATGCAGGCCACACCACGACCGGCACGAGAAGCGCTTGCTCGGCATTGAACTAGCAGCGGTGAGAGGAGGTGGAGGTTGCGACTGCCTGGAGACCACCGCAACAGTCCGTAAAGAGCGGAAATTGCGGCTGGGGAGACACTCGGTCGCTGAATCGTGATAGGGACATCCAACGGTAACCAGAAAATGGCGGCGCGAGGGGCCGTGGGCAAGAATAAGAACAAACAACCCACAATGGACATTTTTGCGAAAGCACAACTGTCTCCTGGGACCACCTCAACCAAAGGCCCGATGGCACAGGCTGAGGGCGTGATAGCGGCTGATAATCGTCAGATTTTGGAAGCCATTACGGAGCTGAAGGAATCTTGGGGGGTTGCGATGATGGACCTACGCACTTCCCTGGAGGCCAAAATTGAAGCAGTGGGCATCGAAGTCTCCCTGCTGAGACAGGATGTCAGGGGACTGGCAGAACGCACAAGCAGCCTGGAGGGCGCGGTGAAATCTAATACGGACACCAGCGCCAACAATACAAAAGAGATCCATGTCCTCAAGCAACAGGTGGCCAACTTGGAGTCTCGAGCAGAAGAAGCAGAAGGGAGAGCGAGGAGAAACAACATTCGTGTGGTGGGTCTGCCGGAAGGCGAGGAGGGCCAGGTCCCGACTGATTATATCGAGAACTTACTCTCACAAGGAATCGGGGCCGGTACACTCTCGCAAGGATTTGTGGTCGAGCGTGCACATAGGGCCCTCATGCGGAAGCCCAGACCGAGGGCCCCTCCACGAGCGATAATTACCAAAATACTGAACTACAAAGACCGGGAAAAAATATTAGAGTATTTTCGGAAAGGTGGAACAATCGAGAGGGCCTCGAGCATTATCACGGCATACCCGGATTACACTATGCTGGTCCAGAGGCAGCGGTACAGCTATGTAACCATCAAAAGGAGGCTGCGGGCGGCTGGGGTAAAATATATGCTGCTGTACCCTGCGAAATTGAAGGTCGTGTATAAGGGCAAAATGCATTTTTTTGACACTCCGGAAGAAGCGACAACGTGGTTGGATCTGCAGGGCTGCCCGGATCAAGACACGGAGGAGACACAAAATGGACATTAAAAGTGACTCAGACACGGTATGCATTTTGCTATGGCGGCGAGCGAACATCCTAGGCGAAGGCTGAGAACGATGGGCCTGGCTGTAGGAGGCTGATATTCGATAACATATTGCGGATTGTGAGAGACTTGATGGACTTGAATATAGTGGCGGTTACATATATTTAAACTGTATAGCAATGTGTAGTTCTTTGATGTGCTACTGGAGCGGCGGGGCGGTAGCACCCTACCCCCCGAATTGTAGTTGTAGTTATAGTAGGTTGGCCACTAGGGCGGCCTCACCCTGCAGAGCTTCGAGTACAGGCGAAAGCCGGAAAGAGCTAGATGCGGCGGTGCCTGAGATCCAGTGATGGAGCTGGGCAACAGTTGGGGGGTGGGGGGGGAGTGTTGGGGAAGGGTTAGGAGGAAGGGTTAGGAGGTGGGGGGGAAAGGGAGTGGGAAGTTCGGTGTGTGTTTTTGGTTAACAGGGTTTTAGAAGGGGATGCAAGCCTATATAGATTGGAATGGAACTCAAGGTCACGCTGCACCTGGGGGGAGGGAATGGGATCATACCAGGCCATGGGGGACCTTAAAATACACATATGGAATGTGCGGGGGCTTAATAGCTATTTAGAAAGGAACAAGGTTATGCTGTATCTAAGCAGGCAGAAAATAGATATTGCATTGCTACAGGAAACGTGAGAAGATGGACACGATTGCAGGAAAGTGGAAGGGAGTGTTGGTGGGCTCTTCGTACTCGGCCTACGCAAGAGGAGTACTTATATGGGTGGCGCCACATGTCCCGTTTCAGCGGTTGCAAGTGGTAGCTGAGACAGACGGGAGGATGGTTATGCTGAGGGGATTGGTGGAGAATAGGGAGATAAGTATTGTTAACATGTACGCCCCGAACCAGAACACGGCAGCGTATATTAGGACACTGAGTGCGAACCTGAGCGTGTGTGTGGGAAGCGCGGTGATCTGGGGAGGGGACTTCAACTGTGTATTGAACCCGAGGGTGGATAGATCGGACGGGAAATTGGATAGACCGGCCCCTGCAGCCAGGGCGCTACAGACACTGCTGGATGACTTTGGGTTGGAAAATGCATGGAGAGTGTGGCACCCTGGGGAAAGGCAATATTCGCATTATTCTGCCCCACAGCAGTTATCAACAAGGCTGGACTATGTCTTCGCATCACCTGAAATGATAGCAGAGATTGCGCACATAGAGTACAGGGCCAGGGTCCTCTCGGACCACTCGTCCCTGATTCTTGCGTGGCAATATTGCCTCCCGAGGGCGAGGGTCCCGACATGGCGCTTGCGAGCGGAGGTGTTGAGAGACCCCTTCTTTAGCGAAGATTTACGGCAGGAGATAATAAATTACTTTGAAACCAATACTGGGAGTGTGGACTCGGCGGGGACACTATGGGAGGCCTTTAAAGTTGTTATGAGGGGGGCGGCCATGGCGAAATCCAAGGGCCTACAGGGTGGGGTTTCAACAGAACTGAGCGAGACGGAAGCGAAACTGGAAGAGGCCTTAAAATCCGGCGACGATACAGCGGAGAAACTAGATTTGATACTTCAGCTGCAGCAAAAATGTGCGGATTGCTGGGAGAAGTTGTGCAACCTTAACTATAAAAGGTACATAGAGAGACAGCATGCGGGAGGTGACAAACCGGGGAGACTTTTGGCGTGGTTATATAAGAGCGAGACCCCCAGAGCCACAATCAGAACTATAGAGAGGGAAGATGGTAGCGTAGAGGACACCCAGGAGGGGGTTAATCAAGCATTTGTGGATTATTATAAAGCGCTATACGGGGAAGACGGGGAAAGTAGCCGGGCAACGATAGAAGAAACGCTTGAGGATATGGGGCTGCCCAAGATAAGTGAGGAGGAAAGAGAGGAATTGGACTCCCCGATTACCCTGGAAGAACTGGGGGAGGTGGTGAGGCAGTTGCCTACTAGCAAGACCCCGGGGACAGACGGGCTCCCAAGCGAATTTTACAAGGTATATATAAAAGAGGTCCTCCCCCCGCTGCTAGAGATGATAAATGAGGCGAACGAGACGGGCCGCCTGCCGGAGTCACTGAGAGAGGCTGTTATAGTACCTCTCCCTAAACCAAATAAACCAGGGCGCAGCTGTGGTTCCTTCAGACCTGTGTCAATGTTGAACCAAGACGGCAAGATATTAACTGCGGTCTTGGCGAATAGACTGAAAAAGGTCATTGGCAAGTTAATACATCCGGATCAAACGGGCTATGTCCCCCATAGAAACATCACCAACAATCATAGGCGACTTCAGAGGATCACTGAGTTTGGCAGCGGAAGTGAGGAGGAAATGGCAATCGTGTCCTTGGATGCGATCAAGGCCTTCGACTCCGTCAAGTGACCGTGGCTGCTGGCGGCCCTGAAACACTATGGGTTAGGGCCTGGCTATGTAAGGTGGGTGGAGATTTTGTATAGGGAACCCCTGGCCAGAGTAAAGACGGGATCTGTGATATCAGAGAGGTGGCAGCTTAGTAGGGGTACTAGACAAGGATGCCCGTGGTCCCCTATGCTCTACATTTTGGCCCTGGAGCCTCTTGCGATCTATTTGAGGCAGAAATATGACACCATAGGCATCAAGGTGAACGGGGAGCGGAATTTGGTCTCCCTATATGCGGACGACATGTTGCTGTATGTGCGGTATCCGGAGGAGAACCTCCAGTACATTTTGGAAGTGCTTGGGAGATACGCTGTGCTATCAGGCATAGCGGTGAACCCCCAGAAGTCTAGCCTGTTCCCGTTGGGGGGGTATACAGGGGTTCCAGCTGAGAGGTTACCGGTCTTACAGGTACCGTGGGCGGTTAGTACTTTTCGGTACCTGGGGATAGATATATATCATACCGTGGGGGAGGAGCATAGGTGTAATCCAGAGGTGGCAATCCAGTAAATTGAGAAATGCATGCAGTTTTGGGCAAAGCTGCCTTTGGCGATGATGGGGCGGGGAGCAATGCTAAAGATGGTGGTCCTGCCAAGGCTACTACATTATTTCAGGAATATTCCGTATCTGATTCCTAAAGGGTTTTTTGCAAAATTGAATAGTATGTGTAGGGACTTTCCGTGGCATGGCACGCGAAACAGAGTGGCGTTATGGCAGCTCCAGAACTTCCATGACAAAGGGGGTATAAAGCTGCCCAATTACGAGGCGTATTATGTGGCGAGCCAGTTGCAATATGTGGCCAAATGGCTATCTGATGAAGAGACCTCCGAATTTAGGCTGTTTGGGCGGGATTGTGCACCCTTTTATTTGAAAGAAGTTATGTGGGCACCCAGGGCGGAGATGGTGGGACGCCCTAAAATGATGCTGCTGGGGTGGGAGGTGTGGCGTAGGGCATGCCAATTGATGGGGAACCCGTCCCCATGCTCGCCGCAGATGCCATTGGTGGTATTGACAGGGGCAGACGCTCAGCTGCGACTGATACTCCGGACCCACTGGGAGGCGGCTGGGGTGGCAATGATGGGGGATATTTGGCAAGGGGGCTCTTGTGTTACCTTTGAGGGGCTGCGGGAGGAGGCCGGGTTGCATAAAGGTCAGTACATCACGTACCACAGAATGGTACAGAGGATTAAGAGAGTGTGGCCCGAAACTGTGTTGGAGGAAGAACTGGACGCCACCATCGACGTTGTATATGATATAGCTGAGGGGGGCCATGAGGTCTCCAGATTGTACGAGATGTTGATGTCTAAACTGGGTAGGAGATCACGCATCTGAGATTGGACTGGGAAACAGAGGTTGGTGCCCAAATGGGAGATGGGATGTGGGAACAGGTGCAAAGGTATCATAAGAAGGTGTCTAGAAACGCGAGACTGAAACAGATACAGCTTTACATAACACACAGGGCTAATATGACTCCTTGGAGGATATCGAGGTTCGAGAATGCAGGTCGGCAAACATGCCCCAAGTGCGACGAAGAGAACGCAGGCATGGTGCATATGTTTTGGTCATGCCCGATCATAGAGAGGTTCTGGAGGGGTGTAAAAGAGAAACTAGAAGGAAGAGGGGTCAGGATAGTAGTGGACACGGTATGGGCCTGCCTGCTGGGGTTCCCAAGACCACGGAAACTCAGGCATGTAAGCAAACTAAGGGACCTGGCTTATGTGCTTGCAAAGAGAAGGATTGCCATGGGATGGAAGTCATGCCATGTGCCGAGGACAGAGGTGTGGTGGAAAGACTTGCAAAAATGGGCAGAAGCCGAAACCATAGCATGGCAAGAGGCGTGCAGCAACGGGGGGGAGGAGGAGAATGAGTCCCTGATGGCCTGGAAATCACTGATAGCCGGACTGTTTGGGTCATTAGATGACCCGACTAAACCTGTTGAGGAGGAGTCCGAACCACAGGGTGTGGAATCTGATGACTCGAGATGAGAGACTCGCAAGGGGGGTGGGGTAGTGGGAGTAGTGGTTAGGAAATTTAAAAAGTGTAATGAAACTGTTGAACATGCACGGTTTGTTTGGTTTTATTGTTTGTTTGTTCAAAATTTAATAAAAACTTTTCCCAAAAAAAAAAAGTGTGCATCAACTTAAGAAAGTGACAGTGTGATCCATTTTCTCACTTACTAAGTGCGACACTATGCCCAGCTACATGACGCTGGACCAAATGATTGATTTATAGACACGTTGACCATCTGTCGCAATTAATGAAATTGCATTAGCGTCTAATCATGTTATTTTTTTGCCTTTCTGGTTTGTTTAACACACAGGTACCCAAGAAATGGAGACCGCTGGCTATGAAATATGCCAACTACTCGCCGGTAAGTCCACTGAATTAATGTAGCATTATGTTACCACAGCCCAATAACTAATAATAAAAGAACACTAGTATATGGCAGTCAGCACATATGTCTAATTCACCCAAACGAGTAATAGCCGGACTGGAGCAATTAAATAGAAACCAGAGAAGATAAGCAAGATGCTTAGGAAAGAACAAGGATAATAAGGTAACCCTTCTTTCATATTTAGTGTACCAAATGGCGCATTTTCCATGGTTTGGAACCCCAGCTTAGACAATATGTATTGTAATTTCTGAAAGAACACAGAAGAGCACAGATAATAATCCTTTGCGACTACCAGCCAGACATGCATGAGGCCAAATGAAAATGCACAGTAGGTGTCCCATTCTGAGGTATAAAAGAAATGTAGAGAATTTTTGCCAAATGATAAATAAAATTTGGATAAGAGCCTTTTTCAACACTAGATTTATGTTTGTATTTGTATCATAGATATTGGAACACAGGAACCCTCATGAGAGCACAATCCTTTGTCTTGATGTCTTGATGTAGGCTGTTGTAATAAGAGCACTATTCAACTGCTCATAAGGCCGAAACATTGTTGGGTCGACAACCTGATAACAAGAGCAGTGTTAATTATAAGTACTGCGCAATCAGCCAAGTGAACGAGGCAGATAGACTTAGATAGTACTAGTGTAGCAACAGGGGCTGTAGCACGTGTTTGAACAACACTTCTTGAATTATAAACTGTCTGCACATGCAATGTACTGTATTTTCATTCCTGTGGAACACTGTTTAATGTATTCATTTGTTTGTATGTTTTAAATAGCACTTGTTTGATACATGAATTGCATTGAATAAAACTACTTGTAGAGAGGAAATAGATAAATTGAGTGGGATCTTAATGTCATGGCCACTGGACAAGGGCCCATGTTTCTACCACCTACAGGGTCCAAATGGACCCAGTCCTGGCGCCTCTGGCACCAGGCTCATGCAAAAGTGTGCTTTGCATACTTTATTCCTAAGGCACGTGCATCCAGACCAGGCATGGCCATAGGAGAATGTTGGGGAGCATGTGCAAGAACCTCTGGGAGTGGCAAGGTGGAGCCACAAAGCGGGGCCAGAAGGGACGGGCTGGGGCCAGCCTATTTAAGGCCAACCCACCCCCATCCTGGCGATTCGCGTTAGTCTGCTTTCTGCAGCATAACGCTTACCGCCGATTGCAGAGTCCTTATCTGTATTCCAGCTTATCACCTCGAAGCACATCATACCCGGCTCCAGCTACACCATCGCTGAAAGCGCATTACCTGGCTTCAGTTACACCATCGCCTGCAGCGCATCGCAACTTACCTGGTTCCTTAGTCATCGGAGTTGGAGTGCATCCTTACATGTTCCGGACCTCCAGCTACGCGGGAGCTTCTTCCATCCATTCTCTTCACGGAGTCTTCCATCCTGCAACCGCGGGCAGGCCTTTGGACAGCCGCTTCCCGCTTGATGACGCCAGGCCATCCCTGCAAGAGAAAAGAACACACAAGGTTAGAGATTGCATTAATAACTTACGCTTGGCCGCGCAACACCTGAGCCTCGTGTTCTACCCTGAATGCCAATTTACCACCTACCTGGGAGCTTTGCCATTCTCTTGGGCTCCATCGGGGATCGCTCTAAACACTGCGACTCCGTGCAGTCATCTCCTATAAGGGAGAGAAAAGACATTGCAAGAATTTACAAACTGTAATCACAACAAAAAAACATTGCAATAATTACGAACTATAATCATGGCAAAAACGGCATTGCATTAGAACACGGACAATAATCATTGTTAAAAGACTTACCTTCCAAGTGGTCGGTTGCAGCCGGTCTGAGCTGCCACATACATGGTTCAGTGAAGCAACTAGGTCCATCCACGGCGCCCCTGCTAATGAGGAGCAGGACGGAGAGCTCATCCTTACAAGAAATCAGGTGAGCGTACATGGCCAAACACTTGCTCATCTCGTTTTGGAACAAAGGATTCGGGGGGGGGGGGGTGGTTGCGATACCATCACACCATTCTCATTGCCTCTCATATTCCCTCAGAGGCAGTACCAGCAACCGGAGCGGTTCACATTGCAGCAGCAGGGGCAGAGAACCGATCCAGGGGCGCCAAGTCCAGGGAGGGCTCCAACCGTGCCCAAACTTCCCCGTAGAGACCAGGTCAGCGTAACATTTAATTATCCAGAATCGCCCTGATCAATTTTGTTTTTGAAATTCAATGTAAAATGATCTTGTGGGATTATCTTGTTACTGGATCTAAAACTATGAACGCTGTGCAAGGGGTGGATAATGTTTTTATAAAAACCTATATAGGCTGTATTATAATAAATACACATTTAAAAAAAGAACTATTCATAACACTGCAAATTGTTTCCAAGAACCGAGATGTGTATCATACATTTGCATTCTATACCTTTAAGCCAGTACAAAATACCACTGTAGAATTATGCTTTCCAAAACAGAGCTGGTCGCCGTACCACTGCAAAGTACTCCTCAAAACAGAGCTCTGCATCATGCCACTGATCAGCACTTGCCAAGAAGTGCTGCGGCATCAAACTACTGCAGAGTGGTTCCTTGAACTGTGCTGTGGATCATACATCCCTCTCAACTCAGTTCTCTCACTCGCTAAGCCCCTCACACGTCCATTCACTTTAATGGGCTCTCACCCACCCAAAATGAAAATGTCTGTTGTCACATCGCCAGGGTACTAAAAACGTTGAGAGGTATGATCATTTCACAGCAGAGTTTCCAAAAACAGAGATGTACATCATCCCGTTTCACAGTTCAATCCACAACAGCGCTATGCATCATACTTCGACAATGGAGCTATGCATCATACTTCGGCAAAGTATTTACCATTCTCTCTCACTACTTCGAATTTTTGTAGAGGAAAGAGTTGTTTGGAGGGTAATATTTGATGCAGAATGGGAGTCCATTATCACTAGCAAACGGCCAGTGGCGAATACACATTTAGCGTCCTTTGGCATGGATCTAGCAAGGAAAAAGAGCCAAGTGCAAAGTCTATTGACTGTATAGTTTCAATTTGTGCATATTTCTACAGAGAGCTTATCCCTGCCAATGTTCCCAGTGCAGTACATCCAGACAACCTCAGTTAGCACTCTGGTTCTTCATTAGATTGTATTTTCCCCTACCCACGTCCAACATCCTGACAGCCCAACACAAGAAGAGCTGAGGCCAGCACGGTGGGTCTATAGGAGTAGTGTATATAGCAAGTACAAGAATTCTTCCTGAAATATGTTAGTGCTAAGACAGACATTACAGTATGGCAACAGTGGGTGTTGACTGTGCAGGTCTAGTATACACGATTACCTCCTCCTTGGTCATAAGGACTAGGCTTCTCAGTTTTGTGACTAATCTTACTTTCAGTTCATGAGAACTCTGAACTACTGTATTAATGAACATGGTAAATACTTTTTGTCTAAATGTAGTAAAAGGTGTAGCCTAAAATGTTATATCCACAATAGCTTACGGATTTTCTTTATTGTACTATGGCTACCTTTGCCATTGCTAGAAATTACGTTTGAGGATGAACTACACCTCTCAGGATGCAGCAGTGTGTACACCGGTGGATGCAGTGGGGCTCAGGGACTGTGCAACATCAAACGTAGTGGTGAGATCCGCGAAGGACTGGTAAAGATGGTAGACTCAGTTCTGGTGTGCTACAAAAGATATTTATTCACATCATAATCATTGCATTAGTAAAGAAGCGTCATGTTCCTAAAATGCAGCCTTTGGTGAGAAGTGGTAACCTTGAATGAGTGCCCTCCTGAATACATACTTTTTAAGTTTGAAACTTTTATATTATTTGATAAAGAGGTAATCATATTGAAAGCCAGCATGAAACAGGGCAATAGTGGGATGGGGACATCCATAACTGGGCTGGGTATTTCTATAAGAAAGTCAAAGGGAGCATGGATTCATTTAAAGGACGGATAAGGTTATAGGGAGTTCAACGTGTGGACAGTAAACATTACTCATAATTCCCTTTGCTGAGGAATGATGCAGCCCCATCTATGGGACACTTTGAAAAACATCCTGCCATAGCCTCAGCCCCAATCTGTCACCAGAGGCTGGTAGCCTTCACATTCATTGTCTCTGGGGTAACAAATCTTGTTCTCGTTTGCAAAAGAACCCTCTGCCCTAGGGTGCTTTGCAATGGCCCATTCTGTAGCTCCTGCACAAGAGAGCTTTCCAATAGGATCGGACAGCTATCCATACCTACTAAAGGGCTGGAAATACATCAAACATAAGAATGCAGTGTTGTGGGACTGCCACCCTTCATTTTTGGGCTGTGGCGGTCTTCGCTGTGGGAGAAGGGTTTGAAGCCATTTGCAGGCACTAGGGCGGACATCAGGGAGAAACAATTAGTCTCCAGACTGTCCCCTCTACCTCATCTGCCAATAGTTTTCCTACAAAAAGAAAATGTGTCTTAATCTATAAAACACTCATGCCCCCTGCACACCAAATACTGGAAAACAGTCAACACTTATAAAATTACTTAGAACACGTTGTTTCAAAATAATCCAGAAAAAATAATTAAGCAGAAACACTTATGACAAGAGTGTAGTACATCAAGTGAAAAATTGCATTTAATAACAAAAATGAAACAAAATCCAACGTACAATGAGAACCAAAATTATACAGGTCAACGCATTTGAGTCATCTTAATGTGACATAAAAGTAATGAGAGACATACATGTATACCAAGTTCGCTCATACCTGAGGGGACAATATCACCAAGTCAGAGCGTTCCCTCATGACATGAAAGAGTACAAGCCGACCAAAAGAACAAAACAAATGAATGCTGATAAAATTCAAGTCTAGAAACCAAGGTTTATGTCAAAGTTATAAAAAAGGGGTCCTTCCCAAAGGCAATCCAGCAATTAAAAATAGGATGTCCAGGGGATCAATATGAAAAGTACTAGCAATGGTCTCCATATAGGATTGTAAAGCCTCCAAAAACACCAACCAAAATGCTGCTGCAATTCTCTACTCCAAATACGTTAAAATAAGTTTATTCTAATTAGCTAGATTGGACAAATCTAGTGTCATACCTTCAAGCGAGAAAAAGAAAATTCTGTTTCACAGGTCAACGGTGCAGCTTTGATGAATCGCCAAGAGGCAGCGTGGAAAGCCGTCCAAAATGGCTGCCTTATTTATATATGCAAATTATCAGTGTACACGAATGAGGCAAGGAGAGGCAAAGTCCTTGGGAGGTACATCATCAATAAACTAAGAAGGCATCAGCCAATAAATAAATCAAGCAAATTACCAACTGTACAAGTAAGAGGGTTCAACTAAAATGTTATGTATATCTATGCAGAGAATAATGAACAATGCTGCTGGACACCAGTCTAAGATGGCCGCCATATTCTGTGATTGTACTTAAATAGGTCAAAACAGAGTAAGGAGCAAGATAACCGTATATTACAAACTAGAATATGAATTAAAAGAAGCCCAACTGGTACACTAGTGAAGCACTACATACCTCATTATAAAAAGCATGATAGAAGATTGTACTGCTACAAGGTAAAATACCTAAACATACATTGGAGATAAAGATAATGGGCCACATTATGAGTCCGCTGGTCCGGACTTAACGCCACCGGTATAACCATACTGGCACCGTTTCCGTGATCAACAAATTACGATCCACGATCCCGGAAATACCACCACCACAAACCGCCACCATGGAGTTAAGGCACCCGTAAAATGCGTCGCCGAGGAAACCCCACAGTTACCGGCAACACCTAACACTGTGCGCCTTCCGAGTACCACGGACATGGAAACACCGCCATGAAAATAGCAGAAAATCCGTGGCCACAGAGGCGGTATGCGCCACCGTGAACATGACGTTAAACAGTCCCTGGTGAGCTGAATCAGGTCATAGGTGCAGAAAATGAGCCCATCTGGACCCAGCAGGCCACTGGGAGTCTACAAAAGAGCCACACCCACACCCAGGCCAACTCCAAACACAACTATGCAGGCAGCAGCTATAGCAGCATTGGGACTGGGGCTATTGAACCTACAGGCAGCACTGCACATGGTGGCAGTAATGGTGCACAGGAGGATGAGGCGGAGGAGGCACAGGCGGCAGTTAGCAAACCCTGCACCCATGCCAAACCCAATTGTGCAGCCGGCACGACCCCGCAGGCAGCCTGCAATAGATACTATGATGAAATACAAGGGTTGTGGATGGTGATCGGGAGGAACCAGCTTCAACATTTGTTTAATTCACCTGGGCCCACTGGTGAGTCGAGACTGGGGAGGCGGATGAAGAAGAGGCACCTACTTCTAGCCATTTTGAATGGGTGATGAGGAGGGGCGTTGGCTGGGTGGAGACAATGAGAAAATTATGACTAACCACAATTGTTGTTGCCTCTCCCTGAATGTGCAGGGGTTGAACTCTCCGATTAAACGAAGGGCATTGATGCAGCGCATGGCCACCTTAGACTCTTCGATCCTGTTTCTTCAGGACACTCACTTGCTCCCGGCTGACGAATTCAGGTGAATAATAAATGATATTCCACGAAATTCTGCGCTTCTGCAGGGAGTAAGAGAGGTTGGGTGGCCATGCTGGTAAGCAAGGGAAATATCATTTGTGAGTCGCAAGGTGCTGAAGGACGTGGGGGGTAGATATGTCTTGGTTCTAGCTAGAGTGCAGGGGAGGACGGTGACACTGGTCTCTTCATATGCACCTAATGTACAGCAGGATGTATTTTTCGAGTCTGTCTCCAAACTCGTGTTTGAACATGCGGAAGGTGAAATAATAATCGGGGGCGATTTTAATGCTGTAGTTAACCCTCTGATGGACAAGTCTCTCCCTCCAATGAGTGTGGATAAAAAGAATTACCTGGCGTTGACTACGCTTTTGCGAGAGCACTCCCTGATAGAGGTATGGAGATTTTGCCATCCAGAGGAGTGAGAATATACATTCTATTCCGCGGTGCATAGGGGATTCTCCAGGTTGGATATGTTCTTAGTATCTGACAAGCTTATAGCACAAACAATCGATGTAGATATATTGCCCAAAGCCTTGTCGGCTCATGCCCCGGTACTACTCACGTTGTCTCCCTTTAGAGACTCTCCAAACCCAACAAGAACCTGGAAGCTGAATGAATTCCTCCTGGAGGATCCCCAGTTCCGCTCATGTATCTCTGAGGCTATTAATCATTATTTTATTGAGAATGAGACGGATGAATTGCCATATACTAAGGTATGGGATGCAGCGAAAGCTATGCTTCGGGGGTCAGATAATTGCTTAGGAGAGGGCAAGGAAACAAATACAGTTCCAACTGGAGATGGAGCTCTGGAAGAGGGAGGAGGCGCATTGATGCAGGCCCACTCAGAGACTGAAGCACGAGGTTAGGATAGCCCAGAGGGCCCTCGAAGCCCATCATATGAGTCGCGCAGCGTACAGCATGATGAGAGTCAAAAAATATTACTATTCTAAAGGTAACAAAGCCAATCGGCTATTGGCAGCTAAGCTGAAAATGCGGGCGAATCGCAATAGGATTGAGGCTTTGGTGGATGGGGAAGGGAGGAGGGTCACCTCAGAGAGAGATAAACTTCGGGTAGTGGAAGAGTATTTTAGGGCTCACTCCACCCCACATCCAACAGACAGGGACATGGCAGATGGGTTTATAAGAGATGTGCGCTTGCCACAGCTGTCTCGGGGAACTCATGAACTCCTAGAGGGCCAATTACGAGGGAGGAGATAGATGCAGTGATACGATCCCTTCCTTTGGGTAAGGCCCCAGGGCCTGACGGGTTCACAAATAAATTCTATAAGGCCTTCAGGGCTGAGCTCTCCCCCTATTTAGAAAGACTCTTCAATGACATCTGGGAAACAGGTTCGGTTTCGGCGACTATGGCGGAGTCTATTACGACGCTGGTTTTGAAACCTGGAAGGACTCCACTGGAATGTGCATCCTATCGACCGATTACTTTGCTAAACACAGATGCGAAAATTCTGAGTAGGATGGTAGTGGGGCGCCTGGGGGAGGTCCTTCCGAAGCTGGTGGAGAAGGATCAAACAGGGTTAACCGTAACCGTTCAACACATGATAATATACGTCGGATGATAGATCTAATAGCTTTGGCCCCTAGACTGCCGGGTAAACTTTCCCTGTTGTCATGAGATGCTCATCGAGCTTTTGATAGTTTGTCGTGGAGTTACTTGCAGCTGGTGCTGGAAGGGTTTGGGTTCGGCCCCAGATTTCTGAGGCTGGTTCTCTCAAATTATCAGTTCCCCTCTACTAAAGTTAAAGTGAACGCGGACCTGACCCCAGTTATTCATTTGTATAGGGGCACCCCATTTATTCGTTTGTATAGGGGCACTAGGCAGGGTTGCCCCCTGTCCCCTTTGGTCTTTGCATTAGCGCTAGAACCCTTGGCACAGCAGGTCAGATTAAGTAGAGATATTATGGGCTTTGAGTTTGCAGGGCAATGCCATAAGATAGCGTTATACGCGGATGACTTGTTGTACTTCCTACGGGATGCGCCTAAGTCCATCCCGCCTTTGATGAACTTATTGTCCCGCTTTGAAAAGATTTCTGGCCTTGGGGTGAATGCGAATAAATTGGTGGGTATGGCGCTAACTGAGCCCCCAGAGGGCCTGGCGGAGTTACAGGCAGCCTTCCCCATTCCCTGGTCCTCCACAAATATACCCTATCTGGAGATTAAACTGACCCCAACCTATGCAGGCCTATTTAAAGCAAACATACCAACTTTATTGAGAGAAGCCAAAGAGTGGCTTTGTCGTTGGGATTCACAGGAAATATCCTGGCTGGGTAGGGTGAGCGCGGTGAAGATGTCTCTTGTTCCGAAGTTGCTGTATGCCTTCTATTCCTAGCCAATACAGATTCCCGAGAGGGATCTTATCGAAATGCAGAAGGAGAAAGGACACTTTGTGTGGGGAAATAAGAAGCCCAGGATCCCTTACAAACTCTTGACGAGAAAGGCAGTACATGGAGGTATAGGTTTGCCTTCGGTTCAGCGATACTATAGAGCGTCACAGGTGGCTCCTATGTTAGCCTGGGGAAGCCCTACCGAAACTCCTAGATGGCAAGAAATAGAGGAGGAAGCTTCCCCCTTCCTGTTGGAGTACCTCCCTTTCCTGCCCAAAGAGGCACAAAGTTATCAGGGGGGACTGTTGACCAAGACATTGGCTACGTTGCAAAGTTGGGACAAGGCAAGGGCGCAAAGAGGGATCTCGCTGGGGCTGGGTCTGCTGTCCCCGGTGACTTAAAACCCAGCGTTTACGCCGGGACTAAACCCTAGTTCATTCCAAGGATGGGAATTGAATGGACCGGTAAGGCTTAGAGATTTATATGTGGATCAGGAACCCTTGACATTTCAGGAATGTAAGGAGAGGTTTGGGCTGTCAGAGGTGGAACGGTTTAGATCTATACAGCTACGATGCTAGTTAACTAACAGGGAAACACGCCAAGCGGCCAATAGGGTGCCTTTTGGTATAGAATTTAGAATACTTGAGGGACAGAGCTCCCGTAGGTTGGCCGCCTTTTATAACCTTCTGGAAAATGCCTCAGAGGGCGAGAAGCTCCCCTATATGATGGCGTGGGAAAGGGAGCTTGGAGTTGAAATCCCAGAGGAATCTTGGTGGCGAATATGGCTCAGAGCCCACAAGACCTCTAGGTGTACACTGGTAAAAGAGAACGCGGTTAAGGTTTGCTTTCGCTGGTACGCCCCCCCCCCCCGACTAGGCTGCATGCAATGAATTTAGATTACCCGGATACGTGCTGGCATGGATGTGGAGAAAAGGGTGATCTGGGGCACATGTGGTGGCATTGCTCGGTTATCCAGGCTTATTGGTTGGAGATCCGTTCGAAGATCAAGGATGTTACTGGCATGCTGCTCCCTTGACCCGCGTATACTAGTCTTGGGTGATGTGCCTGAGGATGGGTCTTTCCCAATGACGGGTTCTAGAGCAGCTCTAACTGCTCAACTACTCATGGCTGCTCGAATCACAAGAGCTCGATTTTGGAAATCGGTGGAAGGGCCACATGTGGCGTACTGGTGGGTGAAGGTGGTGTGGGAATTGATGGGTCTCGAAAAGCTCACTGCCATGCTAGAGGGGAAGCTCTCGAAGTTCAGGCGGATCTGGAACCCTATGTGTCGGATAGAGAGCAGATGTTTTTTCGACCGAACTTGCTGAGACACTTTATGAACTCCTGACAGGCTTGAAATTGCTTACTTTGCACAGAAGGACACTGCTAAGGTTTGCACAGGCTCCAATTTTAATCCTTTTTTTAAAATTCTTTTCCTGTTTTTCCTCTCCCTTACTTCATGTTTACAATTGCATTGTTCCCCAATGAATTGTTGATGAATGAATTTTATTCGTGTTTTAGCTGAAATTGAATTGATGAATTGATACTGTGTTATGTGTTGTTGAGCGTGGAGGGGTTTAGGAGAAGGGGATTGGATTGAATTTCTCCTGATGAATTGATATATGTGCTTATTCCCTTCGTTTGTTATTGTTGAATTAACTGTTTTTGTTTAAAAATCTAATATAATACATTTTTTTTTTTTTTTTAAAAAGAACAGGATTTTCTTTCTTTAAATTGCTCACTTATGCACAGCTATTGCTGGGTAGAACCTGGGTCCGCTTGAAGCAAATCAATTATGTTGCTTATACTCATCTCTGTGTCTGTTGGTCTTATCTTGTTTGCAGTACAGTTACCGGATTTTGGTTTTTACAATTGGCACCCTGTACGTGGATCCATTTGGAGGATGATCCATCGTATTTCGGGGACGGAGTGACCGAGTGTTGAGACCACCGAGTACCAGGGATCCCTGCCAAATCTGAGACGAAGTTTGTTGAAATCAGGCGAGTCTGTTTCGAGTTGGTTGTACAAAAATATTTTGCTAAATATTTTTCCCAGGTGAAACACCATTTTGTGTAAACATTCCTGGGTTCAGTAAAATGCGCACTTGTTGGGCAATGTTGTGCTGTTGTAGAAAACCCACTGGGTTAGAATATGGACAGCATGCACCACCAGAAGGCTCTCCCTCTTCACGATATGTATATCAAATGGGTTAGGAGCAATTGTTTTTAATAGTCTTTGGCCTCGCCAGACCAGATATGTACCTGTTTTACAATGGTCTGATTTTGGTAGTTTTAACTGGCAAGGATACAGCATTTGGAGTCCGTTTTGTTGCATAAAAAGGCTAGGCCAGCTGGTTTTGATGCGGTTAGGAATTGTCGCAAAGAGGCAACCCAGTGCATCAAATGAAGACAGAATCACTTACCTGCAAGGTCTTGGCATCTGTATCATGGATGGCACGGGTGGGCGCCACGGCTCCTGGGATCCTTGCACCACCTACCATCATGAGAGGTACCGGGGAGGCACCAGAGGGGCGCTCCATGAGTCTTTCCTGCTGGATGTTTCCAGGGTCAGGGCGGCTTGTCACTCTTGCAGGGTTTGTCACTTACTTCTGGCAATACTTCCTCTTCCTCACCCGTTTCCCTGAAGCTGGTGATGGATGGCAATGGGGTCGGAGTGTCAGAAGTCAGGGCAGTCCGAAAGAGAGCCAATAGAATGGAGCCAGCGGTTGTGGATGATGCAGCTGGCAAAGGGAGAACCAGTAGGACATATGGGGAACCAGAGGAAGAGTCCTCGTAGAGAAAAGGGAAGGGAGACAGCGGTACGTATGATCACACCGGGCTGCGTAGCTCCACAAGCAGTGGGAGAAAGCACACAACCCAGTAAGAGGGAGCACCGAAGAGCCTGCCGCCTGTTATGCCAGGGAGAGCACCAGGAGGTGGGGAGCTGGCAAGAGGAAGGAGAGCGGCGGAGCCTCAAGACGGAGAAAGGTAGACAGAGCGCGCCACAGGGCTGGCAGCGAGCAGAGAAAACACGAGAACCCCAGAGACAGAAAGTGAGAACAAACAGAGCTCGCTAGACGAGCAGAGAGGAAAACACAGCGTCTTGTTTTTTTTCTCTCTCTCTCTCTCTCTCTCTCTCTCTACCTTTAAGACGAATACATTAAAAGGAAATGGTGTTGTACAGCAGATGTTATGAAAATATATAAGCGCTCCTTCACAGATGACAATGCACTCACTTCCCTCTCCCTCGATTCAGCTTTACTGGTCAACAATAGGATTGAAAAGGCCACCGCTCAAATGCCCATGAGAGAGGTGCCTTCTACACTTGTCCCACAAAGAGAGGAGACAGCTGATGGTGACGTGCCTGCTAGAACAGTTGCAGCACACTATATTGAACAATTTGTATATGTCAGCTTTTCCAGACAAGAACTTAACACGATAAAGCTATCCATCCCAGACATAAGGAAGAACCCCACCGGGTTCTATAAGGAAGTACAGACGGTCTTGGCTTCTTAAGTTTTTACCTTAAAAGATATAATTTATTATTTCCCGTCATTTTACCTTCCGATTTATGGAAGCAAATCAGAAACATAAAATGATAATGGGGCCTGGGGGGGAGGGGCATGGCCAGAACTCATGGCTGCCGACATACAGAGAAAAGCAGGTGAGAAATCTCCAGAGAAAATATAAGCATTACTTAACGCCATCCTTGCTAAACTTAAGACTTTAGTACCAGAGAAAATGATTATATGGGAGAAATTAACAGCCTGCATTCAGGGAA
The DNA here is from genome assembly GCF_040938575.1 of Ambystoma mexicanum. Lineage (NCBI taxonomy): Eukaryota > Metazoa > Chordata > Amphibia > Caudata > Ambystomatidae > Ambystoma > Ambystoma mexicanum. Next base: position 914,399,885 of record NC_090926.1, on the reverse strand, counting down.
CATCTGAAGGGGCAAAAGAGTATTTCAATAGATTTGAGCAGGTATGTGCCGACTACAGCGGACAAGATTTGAGCACTGAATCAGGAAAGATATTGTTGACAAGTGTGTACATGCTCTCTTGCCTGAAATTCAGTCTCAAATCACGGCTTCAGAGAGTGCCTGGCAAACAAAGACACCTTCCAAAATACTGCTGATGGCTCAGTATTATGACAACAGAGTTAACAATGAGAAGGAAAGGATAGACAAGACGAAAGTAGATCTGAAGACAAGGGTGCTGTTATAGCAGGTAGCTAGGGGAGCGTGAGGATATGCCCCAAATAGGGGACAGGTTATGCAACACACTGGCATAGTGAATGAGAACCAGTATGCCTACTGCAAGCAGGAAGGCCACTGGAGGGTGCAATGCCCAATACACCAGCAGAAGGGAAACAATATGTACACGAGACGAGGAAGAGGATGTAGTAATGGCATGCAGGGACCAAAGAGAAGTCAGTTTTCCCAGCCTCCACAGTTCAGCAATAATACAGCAAATACAGACACGCATCACCCGACTAAGCCTGCCAACATTTTCAATAACACTCCCTCATGAAATTATTTTTCTGAAGACTTCAGATCGGATGACATATTCTTTGGTTAGGACAGCGTGAAACAGGTCCTGGCACCTACCCCTATCCCTGTCAATCAAAAAGGACCCTACATTACAATGAAAATTGGGGATAGGCCACACACATTTCTAGTTGATACTAGTGCACACAAGTGCTCTATTGATCACCTATCGATTCCAGATATTCCGCTGTCAGGGCAACAAAATGTTTCTGTAGGGTTCGCTGGCACCCCTGTAATAAGTCCAGTCTCCAAACCAGTACCTATTTCTCTAGGACCATTCACTGATGCATGTCCTTTTCTATTGACAACTAACTGGTGAAAACTTGTTAGGCTTAAATTTACAGAAATAATTATATGCGGTTATTTACTGCTCACCCGATGGTGTATGTTTTGCTACTTCACTGCAGCACACTTCTACATCTCAGTTGTTAGCACTCCCACTACACAGTGTACCCACTCATTTATGGGCCCTTAGCGATAATGACGTGGGAATGCTCGATGTAGAACCAGTATGAATCCAGTTAAATGCAAAATGTCACATTATTGCATGTTAAGATGGATTTCTAAAACTCTGACTTGGTGAGCAGAGGTTTAGGAGGCCACACTCGGTTTAGTGAAACAGGGGAACCTTCTGGACAAGCCAGACCAATCTAGGTAGCTCGGTAGGCAGTCAAGACTAAGTCTCAGGAGGGGTGCGAGTGATCGGAAGCCCAAAATGAGCACACACAGTAACGAACCACAAATTACTCTTAGACAAGTGATTATGAAAAATATCTATACATTTATTGTCAGCCGGTCCAATTGACACAAGCAAACTTCAGTTATATAAAAACTGTTCCCACACAAATACTCTACTAAATAATATCTAAACAATACATTTTCTAATGCAACCAAGGAGTAAAACACAGCCACAACCTGTAAAGAGAAGGGAGAGTTAACACACTGGGAGCATTAGACAATTATTTTGAGTCGTTCCCTGACTTTCGAGTCCAGCCCTAAGAAGTGGGGAGCCTTGTGCTCAACAGTACAGGTGTGCGTAAAAACGCACAACCTCGCAGGCAGAACAAAAAGCGGGTCTTCTTGGGAGAGCTGTAGCAAGTCAGGAAGGGGCTTGAGGCAATGAAGAATTGGTTCCCACTATTCGAGTAGGGTCTGCCCTTGATGGCAGAGCAGTTTTCGAATGGTGAGAATAGCTAGGGAGCGCAGGCTAACCCAGCCAAAAGCAAATATCTTTTTAGGGATATTTGTGCGTAAAATAGATTGGTTGTGCCAGGGGCCACCAGTAAGTGATGAAAGTACTCAACACCCTCGGCACAGTCAGACTAAACTTTGCCTGTTTAGTTGAGGTCGCTAGTAGGTTCGAGTCCTGCAGTTTAGTGGGGGCTCCGGCGTGCAGTGTCTGCAGGATAGAACGATCGACCACAATGGGACAGTTGCCTTTTCTCATCTTCTAAAGGAGATACAAAGAGAATTACGGTGCAGCAGGCTTCAGGCCACAGGAAAACGGGTCAGCAAGACATCTACAGCGACCGTCACCAACAGGTAGTGACATGGGAATCACAGATGGGTGCAGCATGATGCACTCTTCTAATTCGGGACCTATAGGAGGTAGGCCTGTGAAATCTGGCAGAAGAGGGCACAGGACCACCAGCAAGCGATGTCCCAAGTCTCGGGTTTCAACTTGAGACGGTGGCCATTCTGCGGGATACCCCGAGGTAGAGGTTGTTCCCACTACTCCAAAGTCTCAAAGCACCTTGGCAGGCCTTCTTGATCGATGAAGAATACAGGGGTCCGATGGGACAGCAGATGGCAAAGGGTGCCAAAAGCTAGTGCAACTCCAGCTGTTCCACAAGTCTGTTTCTTCATACAGGATACTTGGCTCCTTCTATAGTTTGGGAAGAAGTCGAGTGATCGACCTGCAATGGATGCAGACCCCCTTCTCTTATCCAAGATTAGCTTTACGCCAAAATCGAGGACTTCCAATCAAAGATCTGCTCTCATGCAGGCATCCCAGTCGTGGACCAATCACGGTTCACAGTGGTCCCAGTCATTCAGGCTCTCTAGACATCCTGACACCAGTAGTGTGGATTGGGACCAGACAGTCCCAATCTGCTTCTTGGGCACACACACGTGACATTCAGAAGCCCGCAAAAAACAAACAAACAATCTCTTTCACGGGAGGCTGCATGCCCAAATAAGGAAAACCCAGGTTACTCGACCTGGGTGAAGGCAAGGGACAAAATGGACATGGGACAGAACAAAAGAATTTGTGGCTCAACCATTTTCAGACCTGGCCACAGTCTTGACCCAAAAGCGGTAAACAGGACGTGATTCTGTAAAAAGAAGTAAAACACTTATAAAAAGTAACTGCTATCACCAGTTCGTCCAAGACACACACGTACAATCACCAAAAAATCCTTTGGGAGGGTCTAGGGTCATAAACCAAAAAAAGGACCCCAGTGCATGGTACTGGAAGGTACATTGTGCACTGTTAAAAAGTTACGAAGAAATGGCAACATAGTCGAAGACTAAAGGAAACATAGTTTCCCAGTACTGACAGCCTAAAGGACTTGTCAGTTTCCCCCAAGTGAACAATAGCCCTGGCTAGCACAGAATTTATTTGAAGAAATTCCAATATTGAGGTTGCCTATTTAGGATACGTCCTGCCGAAGTAGAGTAGGCGTCTTGCACCAGAAAGAATACAGGCTATTTTGAACATGGCAGTTCCAAACACATAAACAGGTTAGAACTTTTATCGGGACGACTTCCTATTGCAGGCAATGGATTCCGAATTTCAACCTTTTTATTAAGCCATTGTTAGCACTAACGAAATAATATGTAGTTCTACCTCTACCTTGGTTTTGCAGCTTGTCAAAATGCTTTTGATATGCTCAAAACCGCTTTGTGTTTCGCGCCAGTATTGGGCACACCAAATTACACTAAGGAGTTTGTGTTATTTGTGCATGAAAGAGATGGTTGTGCTTTGGCTTTTTTAACGCAGGAACATGGGGGAAGAATAGGCCGTGCAGCTATTTTTACTCCACGCTGGACCCTGTTGCATGCGCTTTGCCAAAATGTTATTAAAGCTGTGGCTGCTGCCGCTGCATCAGGAAGACAGAGCGAAGGTATGGTTTTGGGTTACTCCTAAACCGTCATGGTGCCTCACTCTGTAGATGTACTATTGACCAGAACGCAAACACAGCATCTCACATCTGTTCGCCTCACTAGATAGGAGGTCATTTTGTTTGCATCTCACATCAAAATTAAACAATGCAACACATTAAACCCAGCTGAACTGTTACCTCCCCTAGAGGAGAAAAGCATTCCTGATACCAATCTTGATTGCATTTTTATCATCGAAAATGAAACAAAAGGAAGAATTGCTTTGACTGACACCCCTCTGCCATCATCAGACTGAGGAATATTTTGTGATGGTTCTTGCTTTAATCTTCCGGACGGCACATCTACTGCGGCCTATGCAAGCACCACACTAGACACAATGATAGAAACTAGGAGGATTCCTTACAACTCCGCCCAAGCAGCAGAAATAATTGCCCTGACTTCAGCTTGTGAGGTATCTGAAGGGTTGAAAGTAAATATTTATACTGACAATCAGTATGCCTTTGGAGTAGCTCACAATTTTCGGAAACTATTTCCCGAAAGAGGATTTCTGACATCCCATGGAACCAAGATTCAGCATGGTCCATTGATAGTGCAGCTTTTATCAGCACTAGCATTACCTGTACAGCTAGCAATAACAAAATGCACAGCCCACCAGAAGAATCACTGACAGTATTGGGAAAGGCAATGCTTTTGCAGACCGAATTGCCAAACAAACAGCCACAGACTTACAGTCTGGAATGGGCATATTGGGTACTGCTAGATGGGTCGCTGAGAGTGGGATGATGGAAGAGGGCATTAGCAGTGTAAAAGAGATTCAGGTCGACGCCACAGCTGAAGAAATCAAACAGTGGGGATCGGGACCAGCCCAAGTAGATGAGGAAGGTTGTTGGCTTGACCATGACAAACAGAGATGGATGTTACCTAATGTATATGTACAAGCTATAGTGACCATGGCCCAGCCCACATAAGCACATTTGTAAACACGTAGACATGGTGTGGAGGGACTCCAACATACCCAAAATAGCAGACCGACTGGTCAAGAATTACATGATCTTTTTACAACATAACATTGGGAAAGGAACACCAGTACATAAGGGCAGCTTTGGTCCACCTTCCATGCCCTTTGAGGTAATAAACTTGGATTTTGATTGAGATGGAAAGGTGTCAGAATGTTCAATACGGTTTGGTGGTAGTTTGTGCATTTAGCAAATGGGTTGAAGCTTTCCCTCTGAAAAATAACACTGCAGTGTCAACAGCAAACGTAATGCTAAAAGACTACTTTCCCCATTTTGGTTTACCAAGTGTAATCTGGTCGGACAATGGTTCCCACTTTGTAGCATCGGTCACCAAGCACGTGTGAGGGATTGCAGATAAGAAAGAAATTTCATTCCGCAAACCATCCCCAATCGGCTGGGTTAGTTGAGAGACACAACTGCAACCTGAAGAACAAGTTAGCTAAGATATGTACACACAGCCAGCTAAAATGGCCTGAAGCCCAACCATTAGCCTTAACATCAATGAGAATGACAGCACAAGCAAAAACAGGTCTGTCCTCATATGATATTGTGATGAGGAGACCTGCTAATGTATGGACTGTACCGAGGCTGAAAAAATTGTCTGAGATTGAGTATTCATTTTTGGTAAACTATTGTAACCAGTTGACTCAAAACTTGTGTTTGATTCACCAGCAGGTGCGAGAAGCGTTGCCTGATCGATACATGGATCCTGGCCACTCTATTCGGTCTGGTGACTACGTTCTGGTGAAAGACTTCCAGAGGAAATCTAGCATGGAACCGCGCTGGAAGGGGCCACTTCAGGTCCTGTTGGCCACCCAGACTGCTGTGCATGTAGAGGGGAAAAGGGAAGAAGAACTAAATACATGCAGCAAATCTGAAATGAGTACCCTTGCCCTGTGACAAATGTGTAAAGGAGGGGGTAGCTGATTCGGAACAGGAATATGTTCCTCAGCACGTACCTTTCAGTGACAGAGAATACACTAACCCAAACTGTAAGCAGCCAGACATTTCACCTTTATCAACCACAGACACATTGTTTGAGGATCACTTTGTGCCCGGGGTGTCCAGATACAATCTTCGAGCATGAAAATAGCCACTTCTTGCAAGTAGGAAAGCGTGGTATTTTTTTTTAGTACTGCACCCACAAGAAACCGACGATATTCCCTCCATACCCTACAAAGACGCCTGGAGGTAGAAAGGAGCAGAGAAAAGAAGACTCCAAGCATGATAGGCCACATGGTCAGGTGCCACCCAGAGGTGAACTTATAAAGCCTTTATCAGTGAGGCTTGTTAACGGACAGTGAAAGACTATGCCTCTGTGAAGAAATTGAGAGTTTTGCCACTGGAATGACCACGTCCAGAGGATTGTGGGCAACAAGAGATAATGTGCTATGTATTGTATTTATAATAATGCATGTAACAAGAAAAACAGTCCGCTAGACCCACCCGTGCTCCCTACATTGGCTCTCTGTCTAAACCTAGATACCAAAGATAAAGAGCAGGCAGCTCAAATTTCCAATCCATAGCTGCTAACTACTGGAACGCCCTTCCAGTAGCCATAGACTGGACCCTGCCCTTCTCTCATTTCATAAAAACCAATTCTAAGGTCATACACCCTTTACTCTATGTGACCTACATAGCCTCAATCTGCAACCTTACTCCGCTTGGCAAATATGCAACCATCACATAAAGTTTGCCTACTCTCTATCCATATTCTTAAAATGTACTGTAGTCCTGTATAAACTGTAACCATATCCTTAAGCTGTATTTTGAGTTCTGTTCCACTTGTAACCAAGCCCTAAGCTTGCTACATTTGTAACCTATTCTTCAAGATTGCAGAACTGTAACCATATTCATAAGCCTGTCGCACCTGTAACCAATCTCTTAAGCATGTACAATCTGTAACCATATTCGTAAGACTGATGCATATGTAACCAATCTCTTAAGTTTGCACTTCATGTAACCACTTTCTTAAGTCATGTGCCCAGTTGCCCGGGGGTTAGGTGCACAATACAAATGTAATAATAAATAAATAAATAGGACCACACTATATGAAATGGGTCAACTTGATCTATACTCAACTTATATCAAGGGCCAGAACTGGCTCCAATTATTCCGATAGGTGGGAACTGCAGAATGGGACGAGACAGGGGTCCCTGCTGTCTCCTATGCTATAAATATTAGCAGCGTAACCCGTGGTGGCATATTTGAGACATGAATATAGTGATGCTGGCATTGAAATAGATGGGGTGCGGCACATAGTGTCCATGTATGCGGATGACCTGGTGCTTTACCTAAATAACCCAGAGGTAAACTTGCCATACGTGTTGGAGGCGCTAGACAACTTTGGTACACTGACGGGGATCCAAATCAAAAAGGGCAAGTCATGTCTATTCCCACTGGTGGGGATGACGACTCTCAGAGATGCAGAGCTGCCGGTTCTGCCCTTGCCATGGAGTAACGACTCCTTCAGATATTTAGGCCTGAACATACATCATTATCTCAAGTGCGAACATGAAATTAAAACAGTGCGGGCAAAGGAAGGCCTGGTTAAGACAATGGAGTTTTGGAGCAAATTACCCTATCGATGGAAGGGAGGGCAGCATCGTTAAAAATGGTGGCACTGACGAGACTAATGTAGTGTTTTGGAAATGTCCCATATTATATCCCACGGAAATTCTTTATGGAGTGTGGAAAGGCTACCTATGGCAGGGGGTAGACACGGAGTTGCACTTCACATATTACAGGGCCTTACTCACAGGGGGGACTGAAGATCCTGAATTTTGAATTGTACTATTTGGCGTGCCAGCTGCAGTATGTAGTGCAATGGATGGCAGATGACCCTATCGAAGCTACTATTCTGCAACAACCAGCGCTGAAAAGACTCTTCCTCAGGGATCTAATCTGGACTTCCCTAAGGGAACATTACAGCCACCCATAATTTAGTGAAATTGGGAATACAGATATGTAGGGAGACCTGCAGAACCATGAACCACTGGCACCCAACTACACGCTACAAATTTAGTAAAAGCACACACACAAAGTTTTAAATCCATTTAAAAAAGTAACATATGCTCTTTGTACCTCTGTAATTTCTACGCTGTCAAGTTACCTTTGACGTTTTCTAGGTCCAGATAGCTTTCCATCAGAACGCGTGGGCTGTACTAACAAAGCTGTTCGAACTTGAAAGATACAAACAAACAGTGAGTGTAGGTCTTATAAATTAAACATTGCAATGTATTCTTACCTTTTAAGAGATCAGCTCTTCCTGAAGCATGCAGTGGCGGAATGTCTCTTCCTCCTCCCCTGTGTGCGAGTAATTTGGGACCCCCAACCTTCACTCCTTGGCTGTCCTACCTATAGCAGGCAATGAGTGTATCAGTCTTGGGCACACCAGGATAAAGTGCATTATCGATTATGACCACAAGCTATAGAAAATGAACACAAGCAAGGTGTGTAGCTATTATTTTTATTACAAAAAAGCGCAGGTTTACCTTTCTTGACACACACAATGTCAATATGTGCCCACATTGATACAATATGCTTATCGGGAAACAAGATGAACGGATATACTAATTAGGCACACAGTGACAACAAATATAGCCCCCCACCCTACTGTATGCATCTGGTCCCCATAAGCCTGAGATGGATCAACCCTGGTGTCCTTTATGTAACAGACCACAAATGGCAACACAATCTATTTATTGTGCTAAATGCAAACTGCCAATGTATCTAAACACAGAAATTGTCAGTGCATCGACACTGGTGCTTAACACAACCAATGCCCATTTTTATAGCCATGCATTGACTGTTAGCTTCAGAGAAGCCTTTGACATGCTGCCTAAAGATTACTTTTCCTGGGTTTCCAGGCTGAGGTTTTTGCTTGGTATTACCTCCATGTCCCTCTTCCAAATCCAAGTACTTACCTTTGAGGCCCCAACTCCTTGACAGGAACCCTTTTCCAATTCTAAATACTTCACCTATTACCCTTGGTTACATTTTAACTGTCCCCAGTCAAGGAACTTGATCTTTTCGCTACGGGGCATTCAGGGTCAACAGTTACTGTCACTGTGTGTACCCTACCTTGCACGTGGGCGAGGGGAGGGGAAAGCAGAAGGCATTCCTCATTGGGCCTCTACTAGGCAGAGGGGGACCAGTTGAAGCTGGATTTACACTGCAGCAGCTGCTGTGCCATAGTGCCGCTGCCGGGAGCATTTTTATTATTATCATAATTTATTATGGTATTTATTGAGCACAGACCTAGCTTTGAGAAGCAACAGAGCGCTTTACAGAGGTACACACCAATACAGATACATAACGGACCACTTTACAGAGGTGTACAACATTACAGATGCATAAGGGAGCGATTTTCAGTGGTAAAAACAGAAAAGATATACAGCAAGGGTTAGGATACAGAGTGGCACAGAGGAGGTGTACAGCTGTACCAGGTGGTAGGGAGCAGAGGGGAGTGGCGGGTGGCGCGAGGGGTGACGTGATGGCCTAGGTGTTGAGGAGGAGAGACTGTTTGAAGAGGCAGGTTTTGTGTTCTTTTCTGAATTGTAGGAGTACATTGGGGAGTCTGATGCCGACGGGGAGGAGATACCACAGTCGTGGGGCGTAAACCGAAAAAGGCTTGCTTTCTGGTCACATTCTTTTTGCAGCAGCGGATTTGAAGTCTGCACATGTCCTGGCTTCTGGTGGTGCATTGTCCGCCGGAGATGCTGAGTTTCTCCGCGAGGGAGCATGGGAACACCTGCACCAGCCCAGGCTGGGAAATCATTGCGTTCCCATTGAGAGGCATCAGGCCATTCTTGGGCCCACCTAGTGTTTTTGATTTTATGTCTTGAGGGAGCAGGTATTCCTTCAACCATTGCAGTGATTATAGTAGGGGCTGAGCCAGCGGCACTGGTCCCATTTGGCCTGTGATTTAGTACGTGCACAGCCGATATAGTGGCTTTGCGGCAGGATGAAGGGGCGGGGCCTGCCACAGGGCTCGCCCAGTAAATGTGAAGTAGGCTGAGCCGGTGGACTGTGTCCTGCTTGGCCCATTTGAGATACCTGTGTGCGGCTCACCACAGTGGTATGTCCAGTACTCCGGAGTGGACCAGGCGGGAATGATTGCCAATATGTCCTCCCAGAAACACATAGCCAAGAAGGCCCAAATAGTGTGGCTCAGAATCTCTTCACTTTGAAAAATCAAACCCTTCCATCTCGACGTAGGACTCCCGGACCGTAGTGCAGGCCCTGGTGGTCTTGCACATCGATGGGGGAAATGCTCTCCTAACAGGGCTCCCAGCTATTCACTTCGCTCCCCTAAAAGCAATCCATCATGCTGTAGCACGTCTTATTACGGGAGCACGGCAATTTGCCCGAATTACCCACATCCTAGGCAAACTACATTAGCATGCCTGATTTACAAGTGTCGGAGTTGTTGGCCTTAATTACAGCTTGGTTTAAGTGTAGGGCTGGACATGGTATTAATGAGCGTCTGTGTGCCTGACATTTTGTAGCTGGACTGAGATATGTCGGTGTGTCCTGCTGCTGCTCTGTGTGTTTCCTGTTGCTTTTGTTTAAAGTTATGGCTCTGGCTGGAACAAAGCATACTTGCAAGTGCAAGCATGTGGAGGTCATCCTGAGGGAGAGTCAGATTCCTCTATGCCCCTACTAGCCCAGAAGAAAAGGAGTCATGGAGAGAAGAGACATGCCTCTGATAGGAAGGAGAGAAAGATTGACCTCAAAGGTTTGCAGGATGTTCACCATCTTTGGTGGAGGTCCGTGAGGATGGCTTCCTCTCCCTTATTACAGTCGCCCTCATCAAGTTCTTCATCTTCCAGTAAGGTGGGATTTTGAGGAGGGAGGAGGATAATCTGAGTGTCAAATATATTGACAAGGACATTCTGGGGAAAGTGCTGGGACAAATCAAATTGAGGATTACATGGGGGTTTCCCTCTTAGGGGGTACATGTGGCAGGAGGTGACCCTAGAGTCAATTTAAAGTTGTCCAAGGTGGGGGTTTCCATTTTTTTCGGACATCAACGACAAGAGTTTGTTGAAATGGCTGGGCTCAGAGCAGATTATCATGCCCCGGTTTATACCAAATAAGTCTCTTTGCAGAGGTGGTAGAGATTGATCCCATTTTGGTCAGCTTGGTGGGTCGTTCCTCTACGGCAGCAGAGGAGGCGGCTGTGTGGGATCCCATGTATAAAAAGCCTGATTCTGCATTCAAGAAGTTCTATGTGGGGGCGCATCTTGCTTTAAGGGCAAATACTTATGCTTTGTATGCTGCCAGCCTGTGTTGCGGAACTTCCAGAGAAAGGATTCTGCAATTACGGTTGAGACTGATTGTGCGCCCATTCTGGAAGACATACAACACCAGGTACAGTTCTTGTCAAGCCTCGCCTTTGTTGGGGTGCTAGTGGCTGCAAGGTCCCTGGGTCCAGCAGGAGACACTTGAATTTGCGTGACTGGTGCTTGGAGGATTCCCAGAAGGAGACAGCATTGAAACTGCCTATATAGGGGCCCACGTTGTTTTGGGGACAAGCTGAAGGAGCTTGTGCTCAACGTTTTTAAGGCAGACAAGCATGCTGATAAACTTAGACGAAATTCCAAGCTGGATTATTCTCATCGGTATGGATTTAGCGGTCTGGCAAGCCAGGGTCTTCCATTCAGTCTTGTCAGAGGAAGGAGGTGCAGCTCCAGGTCTCCAAGTTCCACCTTCCGCATGAAAATCAGAAGTCCGAATGTTCAGTGGGGGTCGGCTGAGGCATTTCTGCACGTATAGAAGAGTTAGTTGTCCGATGTCTGGGCCAATGGGGTGGTAAAATTAGGTACCGAAGAATCTGGCTTTGCAGGAAGGGACCCATAAATTGTTGGACAAGACAGTCACATGGAGGGTATCCAAATCTTTCCTGGGGGAAGGTTTCTATTCCTGTATCTTTCTGGTTCCGAAGGGTCCAAAGAAGTTCCGCTTGGTTGTGGATTTTGAGGAGGCTCAACGGGTTTGTGGCCAGGTTTCTGTTCAAGATGTAGATTCTACAAAAGATCATCCCTATGGTAGAGAGGGTTGACGTCTAGGTGTCTATCGATCGGCAGTATGCTTACTTCCACATTCCAATCTGGCAGGCACATCAGTAGTACTTGTGGTTGGGAGTGGAGAAGCATCATTTTCAGTTCAGAGCACTACAGCTGCCCCATGATCAGCTCCAAGGGTGTTTACCAACGTACCGGCTCCGGTGATGGCCTTGCTACACCTAGAGGGGATACAGATATTTCCTTCCATGGACGATTAATTGGTGGTACAATCAGGCAGTGTCCAATATGGAGGGCTCTCAGGATATGACATTTATTGGGGAGTAGTTCCAGACAGACCTGGGTTGGGTGCTGCTCAGGTTTAATCGTGGATCGTTCTGCAGCAGAGCTGCTGCAATTGTGCAGAATGGAGGTGGTGTCACAGTCAGGATGTTGCTTAGGACTCTGGGTCATATGGTGGTATGTGTGTTTGTGGTGCCATGGGAATCTGATGGCACATCTCCATCAGCATCATGGGAGTTCAAGGTCCCGCTGCCACAGTCTCTGACTGTGAAGGACAGTTTTCCCTGGCGGATGGAAGGGGAATGAAAAGAGAGGGTTTTCACTTACCACAGACGCCAGTGGAGCGGGGTAGGGAGTGACTCTGGGTCTCCTCGCTCACTAGGAGCTGTGGACATGGACAGAGATCTGACTCCTCAAACTGGAAGGAGCGGGAAGCGACTGTAAGAGCCCTGGTGGTCCTTTCTGACAAAGAGCAGTGGTGATCTGTGTAGGTACAGACAGACAATATGACATGGGTTACATACATGAATCATCAGGGGGCTATCAGTCTCTAGCTCTGGGGGATCTAGCCAGAAACCTGGGGATGTGGGCGGAAACTCACTTAGAATCAGTGGCATAGAGGGGCCCTCGCAGCCCCTGTACTGCAGTGATCCCTACCACGTTCCGGGGGGCTGTTGTCAAGTTTCAGGAAGGAATGCATTATTTCTGAAGTCAGAGCATTTCTTTCTGAAGTCAGAGTGCATGCACTCCATCTTTTTCTAAAGTTGGAGTGCAGGTACTATGACTTCAGAAAGAAATGCTCCGGTTGCGGCATAACGAGGACCTACGGATCCAATGCGCATGTCAGTTTGTGTTGGGTCAGCCACCAATAAGCTGATTCCTTGGAGGGGCATGGGTAATGCACTACTGCAGCAATTTTAATGGTCAACTATCCATGAGAAAGCAAGCACGATATGTGTTATTACCTAGCTAATAGTATATCTTTAGAGGAACTCTTTCGGTGGTGTCATCCTGTTGCTGGACCTCAGCGCCCTTGGTTATATTGCTGGTATGACTTTTCAGGGTCGCATGGAAAAGTAACAACGGAGTCCTTGGTTCTTCTCCTCCGTTTTGAAAAATGAAACTCTTTGGGGTGTTACATTAGCTTGTTCCCAAGCGCCCACAGATAACTGAAAAGGATGACAAATGACTCCCTTTACAGTGTTCAGAAACTCCACATCTTGTGGTTTATTATGAGATATTCTGGTGCCCTTTGTGATTACACGTGTTTCGATGACTAAATCATCTTTTTGAAATCAGGGCTATTAGTATTACATAGAAATTTATAATTTTATAATTTACACATGTGAAGCACATACCATGATATTCCTATATTAACAACATATGAGAGAAATTCATTTATCAAGTAAGAACATTCAAGTCAACGAATTTTTTAAATCAAAAATACACAAATTAAGTAAGATGAAATGAAATTAAAGAATGGCCATTTTAGTGAGGGGTGAAGGGTAGGAGTGTTAAGGATGGAAAAAAACAATTAGATGAGAAAAAAGAGAAAATGGTAAGTTAAACCACAAAATACCATAAGGTTAAATTTCACTATACATTTCAATGGTGAATGAACAGGTATTCATGTAAAAGTCCATGCACTTCTTGATTTATATATTTTATTTTTTATTATTTATTTTTTCATATTATTCTTGATTTACTTTTAATTATTATGTTATCAGGTACTACGCACACAGCCTTACCTAGTTGCACTTTTTCCCAATAGTATTCTTAATGTCTTGTGAATAATTTCATGGGTTAAATCCCAGATCCATCTACAAAAAACAAAAGGAATTGTTGTTGGGAAGAATGTTCGTCCTGTTAACTGTCTTTTAGGTTTTGATGATAATCGTATCCTATCTGGTATTGACATGTATATCACCCATGTGTTTACATTAACCGAATTTGTGCTGGCTCACGTTTCTTAATTCTTATAAAGAAAGAGTAGAAATCCTTAAATGGTTGGAAAAGTGTTCTATGAGCATTTTTTCACTTGTTGTTGACTGCCCTTCACGGTAAGCACAGCAAATTGAGAGCGTTAAATTTACAGGTTTCGGTTCTCTTGCGTTTTAAGCACACACTTTAGTAATTGTTCAGAAATGTTCCATGTGTTCCCGCGTGTGCGAAATAAACCAGACCCCTTCGTCTTTCTAGTCCCCCTGTGAGCGGGCTTACCTTTTCTTCACTGCGTCCCGTGCCAAAAAGTCCTTGTGTTTACGGCGTCCCCACCAGACTATTGTATGTTAATCACAAAGGGCACCAGAATATCTCATAATAAACCACAAGATGTGGAGTTTCTGAACACTATAAAGAGAGTCATTTGTCATCCTTTTCAGTTATCTGTGGGCGCTTGGGAACAAGCTAATTTAACACCCCAAAGAGTTATTACCTAGCTAGACTGGCATGTGGGTGAAGCCAGTCTAGCCACTTCTTACTGTGGCATGGTATTTATTATTGGGCATCTATTATAAAGCAAGCATGATATGTTATTACGTGGCTAGGATGGCATTTTAATGCAGCCAGTCTAGTTATTTCTTACTGTGGCATGGCATTTTCTTCGGAGGATCCATGGTAAAGTAAGCATGATAAGAAGTATTACGTGGCTAGGCTGTCATTTTGGTGCAGCCAGTTTGGAAATGTTTTCGTATTGTGGCATGGTATTTTAAAACCAACAGGAGTATGTAATTATGTGGGTATACTGCCATATAAAGGCAGGGCCATCCTGGACATGTTTTCTTAAGGTATCATTACTGGCATTATGCACAAAGCAAAAATGAGTATGTATATGGGAATACTAGCATGTATTGGTGCAGTCATCATAAATATGTATGGGCACAGCTAGCATGACAATGTTTTTATACTTGCATATAGTGTGAGAAAAGGCATCATGAAAATGTGTTAGCAAATTTTTATTATTTAATACTTGTATAGCACAACACACACAAAATACTTCTTTTCACTTTTGGTGAACTTCATCTATTAGATTTTTAGAATTGGAGTTACCCTACCAAAACCAACTCCAAACTGTCTGGCCTTTTAGCCAATTTTTTCACAGAAAGTGTGCTGTATAATGCACCATTTTAACCCATTATACACAAATATTTCTCTGTAGGATCCCTTGCCCCCATCCAAACCCTCTTTGAATGGTTCAGGCTCTTTCGCTATGCTCGGTTGTTTTGGCATATTTGAGGGAAATGTTTGCACCTCTACAATTAAAAAAGTCACCACCCATTACCGGGTGAGTGGCTGGTGGGTGAATGGGTATGAATATATGCATTTAAGGCTTGGGCTCATGCAAGGGGCATTGAAGCATGGCAGTTTTCTCTTGTTATTACATGGAGGAGGGTTTGTGGTGGGGGCTTCATAGCACAATGGGGCAGGCAGACTGAACATTTCCTTCTGTGGCATGGCATTTTTACTCACATAAAGGGCAAGACCAATGCAATATGTTTTCTTACATGGGGAGGGTGTGGGTACTTGTGCAGTCAGAAAGTAAAGGGTTTCTTATTGTAGCATTGCATGTTCTACTGATGTTAAGGGAATGTCAGCATGATGAGTGTTCTTAGATAGTGGGCATTTGTGCAGCCAAACAAGGAAATTGTTCCTTACTGTAGTATTGCTTGTTGTACTGGCTTTGAGGGCAAAGTCAAAATGAAGAGTGCTCCTACATGGTGGTGCAGGAATTTGGCAAATGGTTGTGCAGCAGCAATAACATGTATGCTTCCTGTGGCAGGAGATCATTACTAGCATTAAGGGTAAAGCCAACAAGACATTTGTTGCAAATAGGGATAGTGGCATATTCTGGCAGCCCCAGCATGAACAGGCTTTCTTATGGTCTCATTATTGTGCGTAATATTACGGCCACATGCAGAGTTGGCTGGTTGTCAGGGCTCAAAAGCCATGTACTGCCCTCTAGGTTCTACGTTAGGTGAAAGATTTAAGGTTTGATTAAAACACATACTTACATCTTTCACCCCTGCAGCAGCATGATTATCAAGAGCATTGTGCATGCGTGGTGGCCCAGGCTGGCCTGGACTGTGGAGTGGCCCATGGATTGTTGCCAAGCTTGGGTGTGGCAGCCTCAGCATGGCACGTGGGGGGGGGAAGGGCACACATTGTGTTGCACTGTTGCTTAGAATCCCTGAGAGCTGTGCATATCAGAGGAGTGAAGAAAGGAGACGTGGGCATAAAGATGGTCAATACATCCTGCGCCTATCAGATTATCTATTGTTGTAGTGTCAAACTGTTGCATGTGCACAGAAATGTAGTGACTCTGCCTTATGTCACTGCAAAAACACACCAATGTAAGCTGTGCCTACTCACGCAGTTCCTTTTTTTAGTCCTTTTAGATCCAGTTAGCTTATCAAATTTGTAAGTCTATCCTTAAAATCTGTCAATTATTCAAGCATCAGAAATGGTTTGGTCATGCATAGGTTTATTTTCTTGTGAAGCCGACACGTGTTTCGATCCACATTTCAATCAGAATGCTTTATCAAATAATTAAACCATGTGCATAGATTATACAAGCATGATTATATTGCATGATAAAAACATAGTATATTCCAGAAATGGCATGAAAGTGATCAGTAAATTATTTTCACAGTGTAACAACCAATATACATTCAAATTTGTGAAGTACAGAGTTGGGAAAAAGACACAGAAAAAGACAGAGGGGAGAAAACCGGAGAAATGCTTAGTTTGAGTGTTGATGGGAAAGGTAATGGTATAAATAATGTGATGTTGTGTAGTGTGACAAATCCCCAGATGTCGTCACTGCCTCCATGGAGGAAGCCCCTTCCCCATCAGGTCAAGGAGGTGAGACCACTACCCGATAGTCACCCTGGGAGTGGTACTCAGCGGGTGGATCTCCTGGGGAGGGAAATCCGGAATGTAACGAGGGATGGCACCTTGGGAGAAACGCTGTATAATTCACATACACCCCACCTTCCCTCGCCCTGTTATCCTGCATTGGACATAATAACCCCACACACTTCCATGTAATAGTGTGAAGGCATCAAGCAGAGACAGACAATTAAATAAAGTTTAGGCTAAAAACTTTTATTAAAGAAAAAGAGTGTTGGAAAAAATAGTTAGATCTGAGATTCCTTATACTGGATTCATTCAAGAGTGCTTCACTCAGATAATAGCAGACTTGAACCAACTAAGCTTTTGTGGGTGATCAATAATAGCCGAAATTCAATCCTTGTCTCAATAGAGAACCAATGCAAATCTCGTCTAGCATCCAAAACGTGGTCTCTCCTATTGAGACCCGTTATGACCCTCACCGTGCTATTCTGTATAATTTCAGTCTAGCACAGTCCGTCTTATTTATACCTACAAATAGGCTGCTGCAATAGACCATTTTTTAGCATACCGTAGCTCTAGCCACATTCTCACAATTTGCTCAGGAGATGTGGGGACAAAGTTGTGCTAGCAGCTTAATATAATATGCGGAGGAGGAGACCAAGCTGATCACTTGGGCATGCATATTCCGATTTTGATCTAGATAGATCCCAAGTGTTTTAACTTTAATTTCGTCTCAGTCTCACATCCAGGCACCAGAAGAAGCCTATAATCTGCTCCCAGCTTTATAACTTTATTTTCTGTGCCAACCATCATCAATTCCGTTTTTTCTTTGTTTAGTGCAAGACTATATTCTATCATCCAGGCTTGAACTAATTTGTACACCTTACTGACATTTTTAACATCTTCCTCATGGTTCCCAGACAGTGGGAACAGTACTGTGAGAATGTTATATATAGAGGGTAAGAGAGAAGCCCCTTGGGGTGTCCCATAGTACATTGGTGCCGGCAAGGCATTTGCAACCTCACTACAGACTCTGCAGCGTCTGTTACTGAGAAACAGGCTGACCCAAAGCGCAGCTTATTCTGAGAAAGCAGCCACTTCCTTTAATCTGGTGATTAATAATGGATGGTCCACCAGATCAAAGGCTGCGGACAAGTCTAACAGCATAAACTGTACAGTTTGCCCCTTATCCATGGCTTGCAATAATCTGGATTTCAGGTCCAGCAGCGCCATTTCCATGCCGTGCCCTTGCCTAAAGCCTGACTGCCATTTGTTTAAGATGTTGTTATGTTTATAATTTCCTGTGGAGTACCACAAGGCTCATCCTTGTCCCCTGTGCTGTTTAATCTGAATATCTGTCCCTTGTTCAAATTCTTTGCCAAATTTCACCTTCAGTATCACTCGTATGCAGTCGATACACAGATTTATGTCCGCTTACCGGTCAAGGCAGTTGACCATATTTTGAAATGTGCAGAAAAAGTTTGAATGTGGATGCTCGACAAGAAGCTCTAACTGAACCCCGCTAAAATGGAAAGGATTGTTTTTGGCTCAAAAAATAAACTGGAGACCTTCTACCCTATAGTGCCATGCCAGTCTCTGTTTGGATTGCTTCCAAATATACGGACTCTGTAAAC
This sequence comes from Ambystoma mexicanum, assembly GCF_040938575.1. NCBI lineage: Eukaryota > Metazoa > Chordata > Amphibia > Caudata > Ambystomatidae > Ambystoma > Ambystoma mexicanum. The sequence continues at coordinate 914,381,345 of NC_090926.1, read as the reverse complement.
AAACATAGGTTGTATCTAGCAATCAAATCTGGGGTACAACCTGCGCATTAATCAGATGATTAAATCAGTGTATTTTCAACTGATATTGCTGAAACTCCTTCTCCCAATTATTCCTGAAGAGGATAGATCAGCGGTGGTAGGTACTCTTGTTAATTCCATGCTAGATTACTGCAATGGACTTCTTGTAGGCTGCCCTAACTAACAAGCTGCAGCACCTTGCAGTAGCCCAAAATTCTGCAGTTTGATCTTTTCACTGCCATGGAAGAGATCAGCCTCAGAGTTTTGGAGGACAATTCACTGGCTACCAGTTCACCAGCGGATTCAATTCAAGCTGTTGTGTCTTGTGTTTAATGGTGTCCATGGTCTAGCACAATCACATTTAAATTTAAAGATCAAGACATATACACCCACAAGATCACTGCGGTCGATTAACCAAGATCTCTTGATAGTCCCCTCTTCTAAGTCTGTTCGTTGGGGGGGGTGGTGGGGGCAAATCGACGTTTCTCAGTGGCTGGTCCACAGGCCTGGAACCGTCTGCCGGTCCATCTAGTCTCTGATGATGTTTAAGAACCAACTAAAAACATACCTTTTTGAGTAAACTGCAACTGAGTAGCTGTAACTGTGTTTCATATTTTTTATAAAATCTGCGCGTAGATATGGTTCGCCGATTGGTTCCCTTGGGATATGCGCATTACAAATAAAAATAAAAAAATACGTTGTGATTTTTCAAATATTCCAGAATCTGAATATATGCTACTCCATCTAAAATGTTAAAAAGAAAATGAGTGTTGGGGGATGGCCCGATAATTAGCTGGCGTTAATGGACACTTACCAGGCTTTTTTAACAAAAGGAGTAATCCATGCATTCTTGAGTATATCTGGAACGTGACTTTCCCTAAAGGAGGCATTTACAAATTTGCAAAGAATCCATATCAAAGCCGGTGCACAGGCTTTTATTAACATTACAGGGCACATATCCCCTTTACAACTTGTGGGATTAAGATTGGTAATAATCACTGCGGTTTCGGCTTCAGACATGAACATTCTGTTTTGAGGTATTCTGGGAAACTTCTACCAGTCCTGACATTTTTTTGCTGATCTCGATGATCGGTTTGATCCAGTCGAACCTCCCCAAACCAGTCCAACTTCCCCAACATAGCTTCTTGGATGGAGGTTCACCATCCAGCGTCTTTAATTGGTACGTCCAATTTGCTGGGCCATGGATCTTCCAATTCTTTTAATATTTCTTTCAATGTATATTGAGCTTTGGCAATCCTGGTGTCAAACATCATTTTTTAGCTGATATGACTGCTAATCTGTACTCCTTGGACCTCACATTATAAGCCTCCTTGTCATGAGTTTCCTTAGAATACTTCCATACATTTATGTATTTATTTAATTATAAAGTGCACATACAACCCAGAGGCATTGAGGCGCTGTTGCAATTACAAGTCAGGTACAGGTCAGGGAGGCACACTTAGACAGTATGATATTGGTGGAAAGACAAAGCATAGGTAAGGTTTACATAGGTTACATAGTGACAGTGTTTACATACATAACATACATACTGGTCATACTGAGCATACTGAGGTAAGGTGTGGAGGAATACCAGACTTGATGGTAAGGGTAGGGCTCTTGTTTTGTTTTGCTTTTAACTTTTGCAGGTCTGGCGAAAACCATGCATTACCTTTTTTGGTAGGGACGAGCCTAGTTCTAAGTGGTGCTAGGGCATTACTGGCTTTCTGAATTGTCTGCTGCTAGACACTAATGATGCAATTCAATGACTCTGGTTTATAAACAACATCCACCAGCGGTGAAATCCAAGCTTCCATAGCTTCTGGGTTAGCTGCTTCATATTTCTAGAGATTATCATGTTTTTTTAATTAACTTGGTCTTTACATTTTTTCGCACATACCATCATGAAATTAATGAAGAAGTGATCAGATCAAGGGCAAGGAGATACCTCAACACCAGTAGTTTTGATATTATGCATTGCCACCCAGTCTAATGTGTTCCCTTTAGTATGTGTTGGGATCTTTACAAATTGACAGAATCCTAGATTACTCAAAAGAGCTTCCAAGGTATTAGCTGAATGATCAGTTCCGCTGCCCAACCAGAGATTACAATCTCCCAAAACCATGACCTTGGTGTTGGGTTTAAGAAGGGGTAGCAGTATATTACAGAGTCGTGAGGAGAATTCCAGCATGGGGATAGAGGTCTGTAGACCAGAACCACATTTACTGTAGTTTCTGCGTCAGTCCTAATTTTTATCCGATGCCTTTCGCATCCTTCTATACCGGGAGCATCCACCTCCCAGGCATCCAGCTCTGAATTGATTTTTCTTTTTTTTCTTATTTTTTCTTTTATTATTTGGGGCATTATTGCAGCTCTGAATTGATAAGGATGGCGACCCCCATCTAATCTATCCTGTTGTATCATATCGTAACCAGGGGGAATGCAGAGAAATAGTGGATCCAGCAACATTGTGAAGCATTTTCTGTTAATGCACAAAGATCCACATCCTGATCCACTATATACGAGGCTACATCTATTGCATGCTTCATCAAGGATCTGGTATTCAGTAGAACTATTTGAAAAATTAAATTAGAATCTCTGTTAGTAGTAAGCTCCCCACTAGCAAGTGGGATATCATTTAAAGGCCCTGAACAGACCTTTTGGCTATATTATTGGGCCCCGGAACCAGAATGCCCATACAACACAGAGACATCAAGACACACAAAGAACAGCCCAAGACCACCAGGAAAAAGACGGGAGCACCCAAGAAGAACGTGGATTGAGTCTGACCCCATCACCCCTTACATCACAAGAACAGAAGGACACCCTCAATACCCGTGACATAACGGCGACGAAGATCTCAAACAGCAACCCAAACATCAACCTAAATGACCAATTCAACGAAGAAGAAGACTCCACGGACCTCCACCTAACTGGCACAAACGGAGAAGTAACACCAATCAACAGCCAAGCTTTCAATCTAGCAGACCGCCTCAATGAAGTTGCAGCTTTCGCTGATCCTCATCCACCCCCAATCAATGCCAATAACGATGCACCTCAACTAAGAAACCACAAACCAAAACAAGGAGCAACTAACAAGCAAAGCCACACCAAAAAGATCCACTGCAACCTCATCAATGCAAGGTCAATGTCCAAATATGCCACTGAGATATACGATCTGCTCTGCGACGGAGGGATCGACATCCTGTTTGTAACAGAAACTTGGCTGGACGAAAACTACAAGATCACCCTCAACAACTGCCTGCCTGAATACTTCAAATGGGTCCAAGCAAACAGAAAAACCAAAAGAGGGGGAGGACTGGCAATAATTCACAAGGAACACCTGGATATCAAAGTAGAAGATCCACTAAACATCGATAAATGTGAATCCCTAATCATACGTCTAGCAGCAAGCCCCAAAACAAACTTGAAATTCATTCTAATATATAGACCACCAACCTACGATGCAACCTTCATAGACGCCTTCACAGAAGCAATCACTGTCCTATCCATCAACACAATCACCTGATAGTTCTCGGAGACTTCAACATCTGGTTCGAAGGAGAAACCACGACTATACAATAATCGCTAACCAGCCAACTAGCAGCAATGAACCTACAACAACTAGTCAAAGGAGCCACCCATTCGGTAGGGCATACACGTGACGCAATCTTCGCGAACAAACTACTCCTTACCACGGCACCCCCAATACAAATACCCTGGAGCAACCACCTAATCATCCCCTTTGTAATCAAAATGTCCACCCCAACAAACAGTCAACCGGACAAAACAACGAACACCATGAAAAGAAATTGGAGAACCATCAAAAACTCCAACCTGAGTGAACTCCTGGAGCTAAGCAAACCACACCCAACATTCATGGAAGAAGATGACCAGGACAAAAAAGTAACCCTGCTGCAATCCTGGATTACGACAACTATAGACAACATCACCAAAGAAAAACCCTTCACTTCTTCCCATAAACCGGCAATGGCAAAATGGATCACGCCACTACTTAGCACCATGAAAAGAAAAAACCGAAGACTAGAACATGATTGAAGAAAACAAAACGACGCAGCGAACAAAATGAAATTCCTACAACACAACCGGGCATACAAAAAGGAAACACAAAGAGCAAAGAGGAAACACTGCGACAACCGAATCTTCGAAAGCACCAAACACCCAAAAATAACTCTTCAAAATCATAAACGAAATCAAAAAACCCCCGGGATGTAACAGCACACCAACTCCATCCTGGAAACTTTGCAATGACCTCGCAGACCACTTCAAAAACAAAATCACCAACATCCAACAAACCATACAAAGCAGACCTTCTGATCAGACCACGACCCCTCTACACCCAGGAGGAACACCCTAACAAAACTACAAAGCTTTCCTGAAATATCAGTGGAGACATTCGGCAAACTGGTGAATGAAAGCAATAACTCAGGGTCCCCCGAAGACCCCTGCCCACCAGTGTTAGGGAGAATTCTCTGTTTAGGCTGAATTTCCTAACCTAGTTAGTCCCCCAGCAGCTTTTCTGGATTTCTGGAGTTTGTTTTTTTCTCCTGCCAAGAGTGAGTCTCTTTTCCTCACACTCTTGGACATGATTTGAGGGGTTCCTTTGACTGTTAATGTGTTTTATGGGCTATGGGGTCTTTTACTCCATAGGGTCTCATGTGTTTTTACTATGTGTGTTACACAGCACCCTCAGTGCAGTGACACAGAGGTGTCATAGTGACACCCCACCATAGACTCCATAACCTGGGACTGACTACTGTCTCCCAGGGCATGTAAAGTCACCATTGGCTTTACTAGTCCCAAATTATGAACAGAAACCAGTATAAACCATCTTATTGTGGACGTACTGGTCGGGGCAATTCGATTGCCCCGGGGTCTATTATTCGAGGGGGCACGTCCCCATCACCCCTGATCGAGTTTTGGCTGGTGGCAGTGGATACTACTTTTTATATTCGACCGCAAATATATCGCTATGGGATTTTCCCATTGTTCGAGGCTACCAACTTTAATTATTTAATTCTCATAGCCTCGAACATACTGCCGGTTTATTTATTTAATATTAATTCACGGTTGGTATTTTTTGCCAGAACTCGATTCTAAAATGGCGTTTGTGTTCTCTTCTGTGACTCCAACCCAAGTCGAGCCCTTTGTTCCACTTTTTGGCAGGCTTCTCCACAGAAGCCTCCAAAAGTGGTGCCACTCTGTCTGGGTACCACAGGGGGTGTGGGAGGGGGTTTAGGCACCCTGGACTGAGTTGCCTTGGTAACTCAAGTTGCACTCTTGTGTGATTGGCCCAAGTGGTGAGCCGGCGGCTCACCACTTAGCATGTTTGATTGACAGCTAGGCTGAGTGAATGGGGGTGTGCTGCATAAAAGCAGGGCTTTTGGGACTGGAACTTTAGAAGTCGCCACAAGACCTGAAAATCCGACGAGGGAGAAGCTGAGCCGGCCTGCTACGATGACACCACCGGTGGAGCCCTGCGGAACCGACTCACCACTTCCCAACAACAGAGAAGATCTCCCGGCTGGAGAGTCTTCTTCCCCTGACTGGTGGGCACAACCAGTGTACCTTCTTTTTCTCACATCCCAGGACATCTTGTGGTCGAATTGCCCGTGCCAAGCACCCCGGCAACCAGACAGCCACTTACCACTGGACCACGAATAAAAGGACCGCTCCTTTAACTGAGAACTCCGCGGCTGGTTTCTTCCCTGGCAGTGCACCGGACTCCTGTCTTCCTCCCCGACGAAATCCTCTCTTCCCCCGGACGAAGCACCGACTCGCATCCGCTGCCAGGAACAACTGCCCCCGCTGGAGTATTCTCACCACTTTAAGGTACCGTGTCCGTCAGGCCTCCCTTTCTAAAGATTGCTACAAGGTAATAATAATCCCTTAACCTTCTGGACTGGGCTGGCCGCCTTGACCCTCTAACTGGTCCCTTTCTTTTGGGTCCAACTCTTTCTGAACTGATTGCGAGACTTTTGGGAACTTTGAACCGTGTGACCTTGGACACATTTCGACCAGAGCCTCTTAAAGTGGGTCCGGCCTTGTTAACTTTGATTTTACGGTTTTAACCTGCCTTCTTCTCCTACTGTGTTCTTCCGAAAGTGTTGGGATCCGTTTCTATCTTTGCTCTGCCTTTCTCTCCTTTTTAAATCGATTGATTATAGTGCCATCTTCGTTAAGCGCGCACCGCTGTCTGAAAATAAGTGTTGCTTTACTTAAGACTTGTCTAACTAATCGTTGAAGGGAGTGTATATCTTTTAGTGACCGTGTTTTTGAACTGCTTGATATTAGTGCCAGTGTGTTTTATTAGATGTGGTTTTAAATAAATAATCATATCTCTTTTACACCAAGCTCGGGTCAGTGTTTGCCTGCTCTACTGTGTTCTTTTGACCTATTGTGAATACTCTGTATACTGCCTAACTCTTCTTGAGGGAAGTCTGACTGCTCAGCCACAGCTACCAAGTGGATCTGTGTGGTACAGACTGCTACCAAGTGGGTTTACTGCCAAACACCTGTAGTTTTAAATCTTTTGCAGTGGTCCCAGAGGGAACTGCACAGGTTTCTGCCTAACAACCAGACATATACAAATCGATTCTTAAACAAGGAACGGCCATGGAATTTCACAGGAACGTCCTCAACCATTCCATCGCAACAGGGAAATTGCCACAAGCCTTCAAAACTGCATACATCAGGCCACTACTGAAAGATACAGTAGGAAATGTAGAGGACCTCTCCAACTACAGACCCATCTCCAACATCCCGTATACAGCCAAGCTGCTCGAAACGTACATATACAAAACAACCCAAGAGTTTATAGAAGAGCACGGGCTACTAGACCAGGCACAAGTTGGCTTCAGACCACTGAGAGGAACGGAATCAGCTCTACTCTCTATCTGGGACAATCTAAAAATCAATGCAGACTCGGACAACAGCACTGCCTTGATACTCCTAGACCTATTGGCAGCATTTGACACAGTCAACCATGACACCCTCATAACGAGATTAGAAGCACTTGGAATAACAGACACCACCCTACTATGGATCAAATCTTTCCTAACAAACAGAACGGAAACCGTATGGATGAAACCCTTTAAATCCAGCCCGAGAGAGTCCACCTGTGGAGTACCACAAGGATCACCCTTCTCCCCACTACTATTCAACATCTACCTATATCTACTCATCAGAATCATCAAAAGCCAATGCCTCACCTGCTACAACTACGCTAACGATACACAAATAATCTTCAAAATACAAGATAACCCGGAAATAAACTCAATGCTAGAAAAATGCCTGCACGATGTATTCTTCTGGATGAACTCCAACTCCCTCAAAATCAACCCAGGCAAAACTGAAATAATGATAGTCACAAAAAATGGAGGTGAAAACCAATTCATCCCTTGGCCAAGGGAACTCGGGGCAACCCCAGCACCATCGCCGATTATAAAAAACCTGGGGGTCCTGATGGACAATAATCTCACGCTAGAGCCACAAGTAAACGCTCTCCTCAAGAAATGCTTCTTCCTCCTGCGAACGGCAAAGAGGATCCTACCGTTCCTATCGTTCGCCAACAAAACAACCACCATCATCGCCCTTGTCATGTCCAAAGTAGACTACGCCAATAGCCTATACCTAGGCATGCCTGACCAACTCTTAAAAAAACTACAATGCATTCAAAATGCCGCAGTCAGACTACTCCTGAAACTACCGTGCAGGGAACACACTGCCCAGCGCTGAAAACACTACACTGGCTACCAATAAAACAACTAATAAAATTCAAAACAATGTGCATTACGCACAGAGCAGAACACAACGAAGGCGCTGAGTTCCTAAGAGACAAACTGCGCCTACATCATCCAACAAGAACGCTGAGATCAAGCATGGACATCCGCCTGGAACTGCAGCCCTACAATAAAAGAAAACTTGGAGGATCCTCCTTCTCTCACCAAGCCCCGAAAACCTGGAATGGCCTTCCAAAATACATACGTAACACAAGAAACCACCTATTATTCAGGAAATTACTCAAGACCTGGCTCTTCACATCATAACTAGAAAGACCAGCCACAGGGGCACACACACACAACGAAAACTTCAATGAACATAGAGAGACCCTGATACACACCGATCAATCAATGGGAAAAAGCCAAGGTAAATATCCCACAACATTCTAAACGACCGAATGGGAGACAGCCGCGATACGACCAAAGACCGTAAACATAGCAAGACAAAGACAGAAACACTAGGACAAATCATCAAGAGGACCACGACCTAAATTATAACCATCCGCAACAGCGCTAAGGACAAAACATAGAGAGTAAAAGGGAGCACTGCACCACGAGCCCCAATCCAGTGGTTGAGAAACAGATTGTTTATCACTACACACTGTCCACCACTACACAGCAGAAAGCACAAAGCCCCACCACACAAAAAAACTACAACTAAACAACAGTCCCAAAGATGTTCACCCACGGAAAACAAAGAACCAACGGAAAGACAGACAGGACAGAAGGAAACAAACAACTGAATACACAAGTTCACCAAGACGGATGCACTAGGACGCCACATCAACACCACTCCGACCCTGAACCGTCCAAAGCCTCGACCGACCAGTGTCACACTACATAACCTGAGAATATGTATTACCTACACAGCACAGCACCCGAAGGTTCCGACGCACCTACCAATCGAAACAATACTCACTATGATATAGCTGGATCAGCGTAGCACCAACAAAGCGATTCGGGCCACGAGGAACCAGCAAGAACCCAACCCACAGATATACAACTCTAACGGAAATATAAATATCTGAACCAGGATACAGACCCCACTAACCCAACCCTCAATCCTCTGCATACTTAACCCACACAAAGCTACACAACCATCTCTCTCCCAGCAATCTGCACGCACTTTACCACACCGCAACAACAACACTTAATCATCACCCACAGGACTCGAGGCCTCGGCCGATGCGATACTAGCACCAAAGCCCAGCACTCGGTGTATACCGAGCTGAAGCTGCCAACAGCACACCACTTCTCCCACTCTCCTTCTCCCCTCGTCCCGACTAACCCAACCGCCCTTCTTGTTTACAGATCCGCCAGAGCGCCTGGGGACCAATTCCGTTGGTGACGGTGCGCTAAACAAGTACCTTTAACATAACATATTGACAGTCTTCTAAATAGATGGAATAGGTTCTTTGATCCTGCTGCCCTGAATTTAAAACAACTAGGACCGAATGCACCAGGGACTGCACTAATGAGCCATGTGCCACTTGTGCTAACAAGGAAAAACACTCCCTCGTTTCCACGTTAGCCTCATTCATAGTTGTGTTCATAATAGCCACTAGAAGCACTGCCTCAGCAAGGTAGCATTCCACAATGACGGCTCTGCACGCGGATGCCGTCGCATGAGCTTCAGCGTGAATTTCAGTGCCCACCAAGAGTTTATCTTGCACACATTTTATTATATCCAGAAGATGTATATTACAATAAACAGAACTTACTTTTCAAGAAGACTGCGGGTACCGGGCTTCACAGAGCACCAAGGACCAGCTAACGCAGACGTGCTGGCGCTGATGCACCTGACCTATTAGAAATAGGCACAATGAACTACAAAAACGCAGGGACTAGTCGTTCCCACGCATTTAGACCCAAAAAGGAAAGGTCTGCAGGCAGAACAAGACGTGCAGGGTGAGCAGGTAAGTTTAAAAGTATGAAAGGCAGATTAATTTATGTTTTAAATAAATCAAAGCAATGTCAGACTCAAAGGAGGGAATAACTGTAAGGCATACACAATTACAGTTAAAGTGTGAAAAATAAATACACACTAAACAAACTTTAAAGAAAATCCCACTAGGGGCTAAAACCTCAAGTTTACAAGAATAATGTAAAATATGGCTAAAACACAACGAGAGAGGCAGTAAGATGCAGCAAGGAAAGAGCAGTCAAATTTATACCACCACAGAACAGCTAACACAGACACGCGGGCGCTGACGTGCCTGACCAGTTAGAAATAGGCGCAATGAACTACAAAAACACAGGGACTTGTAGTTCTCACACATTTAGACCTGAAAAAGAAAGTCGGATCTAGAAAAGCAAACTTTAAAAAATCCCATTAAGGGCTAAAATCTCAAGTTTAAAAGAATAATGTAAAATACAGGCTAAAATACAATCAAACAATCAGTTGTCAGACCACACGGTCCACCCATCACAGGTCACACAACCGACACACCTTACTCGCTTCTTCTTTACAGGCACTCTGCTACCTTTACAGCTTCAGAGTGGTGCTGGTCTTATTCCCTTCTCGCATCTTCTGGATGCTTTACTACTTGTGTTGCCACCATTCACTTATTGCCCTTTCAAACTCTTCTCAGGGCTTTTGCGACTGCTTATTCTTTCAAGTTTACCAGTTCCTTATTTCTTTACGGTGCTTGCCAATGCTTGTTCTCTCAGGTGATGCAGTTCCTTTCTATCATGGAATTTCACCAAACTGATTTCCATCCAACTGGTATTCAAACACACTTGCTTTCTTTCCATTCAATATTCAAAAGGTTTCATTTTGTTCAAATGAGTCACATTGATTAAACCAACAACACATTCTCAGTTTACTCTCCTGCTGGAAACTTGTACCCTGTTCACAGGCGTATTCACAAGTTCAAATATTATCATTTCCCTGGCTCTCTCTTGGCTTTGCCATTTTTATCTCTTTTCACAGTTCGATAGTCACACCAAAAACCTTTCCTTCGATTTTCTCAGCAGCTTCCGGTTATCATAATTATCAAAAGTATTTATTTCAGTATGGACAAGCATTCACATAACCCACACGGTCCCACCCTCACTCGCGAGCAATCCGATCTGCAGCAACCACGCGGTCCCCACCCCAGCATCCCAGAGCCATTCAGGCTTCTCAGACTCGCCGGGTACGCTGTCTTCAGGTGCTGTTCTCTGCGGCAGCAGGCTTGCTGAGGCTGTCGCTGCTCCCGGCTCAGCGCACCTCTTCTCCAGGATCTCTGCTGCCTCGGTTGAACAGAGAGGGAGTCTTTCCGACTGCAGGAGGTATGCAGGCCAGCTCTACAACCAGAGACCTTCCGAGTGCTCCCGCCACAATCTGCTTCCAGTGCAATGACTCTGCAGCTGGTAGGCGCTTCGGGCACGAGTCTCCTTCGCTTCACCTCCAGCTTCTCCTTCAAGTGTTCCACAGGCAATCTTATTAGCCTCACGTGAGCAGGCTATTTATACCACCCCTTTGGCCTCAGGTGCAGGGAATCTTTTATTTTATTGATTGGATATTTGTAAGGCGCCTACACCACAAATGGTGTTGCAATCTTCATTTACTACATAACGGTCCTGGTACTCGGAGTCCCTCTTCCACGTCCCAGTACCAGAGTGGTGCCTGTGTGTGTATGAGTCAATAAAGAGAGGATGTATGGCTTTGGTTTGTCTCTTCCTCATCCCAGTACCTGACTGGTGTGTACTGGGAGATTGTTTACTGGAACAACAGGGAAGGGATTGGAATCACCCTACAAAGGCCTGGGGGATATATGACTCTTTATCAAAGGGAAATGGGCGATACTGTGTCTCATCCACGGATATAAACCTTCCAGCCATCACCTCTTTTGTTTTGCTCTCATTCAAGGATGCCTCATCCCCACTCCGCAAGTGTCCTCCACCCAAGTGATCCTCCCTCGCATATCCATCCCCAGTATCAGGATCTGATAGAGATGGCCTTTCCCTGGCCACCTGGGAGGGGGATATATTGGGGAAAGAAGTGAGGATGCCCTCAGATTCCTCACAATAGACAATGTCACTTCCCCATGAAACACTGAGATGCAGAAGAACATTGAGAACAGGTATGACTATAATACTGGTAGAAGGACGAAGTACTGAGTAATGTTGAATACTTCGCAGCACCAGTACAACGCACTAGTCAATTTGTGTCAAGCAAATCGGAACAAGACATAAAAAGGGAAGAAAGACTTGGTGAAGAGAGAGACCCTCCCAGAACGGGAGATTCGGATCCCGGCAGCAGTAGAGCAGATCAGATGCTGACAGTACCAGAAGCGGGACGGTGACAGTACCAGGTGCGGATGCTTACCTACCGGTAGAGGCATATCAAGACATCTGTTGCAGACGAACACCTGAGAGAAACAGGAGCCTGAGTCCCTAGCCAAATGGGAAGCCTGGAGCATGTGGAGAAGCCGACACGTGCAGCTCAGAGGCCAAGAGTCAGTGATGAGCCGTTGCAAACCGTCAAAGCAGCGGAGGGAAGCCGAGAAGGTCCGAAGCATCCACAAACAACCAAAGACAACTGGTAAGCTCTCCAGAGAGGTTGAGGAGACCCAGACGGTTGGTAGGACAGCTAAGAGAAGGGAGGATTACGAAGGAAGTGTGGGACCCGCACCCACAAACCTAATCAAGGTCTCCAACAAGATCTTCATATTCGCAGTACCTGGCAGGATAGTGTACCAAGTTGGCTGTGACCAAGGAAGGAGTAGCAAAGTGAGAAGACCACAATTGAAAATAAAGAAAAGGAGAGTCTGGGATTCCTAACCATATGAAGAGAGAGCCAAAGCAATCTTCATAGTCGCAGTACCTGGCAGGATAGTGTACCAAGTTGGTTGTGACCAACGAAGAAGTAGTAAAGCGAGAAAACCACAATTGTAAGCACAGAAAAGGCGATGCCTGGGACTCACTCACATATGGAGCGAGAGACAAAGCATTCTTCATAGTCACAGTACCAAGTAAGACAATGCACCAGGTTCGCTGTGAAACCAGGGAGAAGGCAAGAGTAAACATGACGTTACCCTTGGAAACGTGGTACAGAACATAATCTTCATAGTCACAGCACCTGAAAGAAACAAAAACCAGGTTGAATGTGAAATATACTGGGAAGAAACTAGGGGAAGGGAAGCATCCTCCCTGGTAATTTGTACATACAATACAAAAGGCAATCAAAGTTGGGAAGAGGCAGGAAAGAAAACGACGGGAAAGGGAAGCAAAAACGCCTGTTGTCGTTTTATGCACATTTTTGAAAAATTAAAAGAACGAAGACCCTTGTTGGACATTCGGAGGGTGCGACGACTTATGGAGTAAGGTGGTCCTTCCTTTTGAAGTTTATTTGTTGCACCATTTTGGAACTTTGTTTTGCGAGTTGGTAAAGGACTTTGAGGCTAAAAAAGATCCCCCTTTTCACATTAGTATGAGTTCTTAGTGTGAGGGCTGGAAATAGGTTTTTGAAACAACGGTAGACTTATTTCTTTGGACTATCCTGACAGATTACTTAGAACATTATTTCAACTCGGGGAAAGCTCTCTTAGTATAGAAACAAGAAGGTATTTCCCCAACCCTCGTTTATTTAATAAAAGTCTCTGCCAGCAATCATGCCACCTGTGTGTCAGTCTCCTCCTTGCACACCCTTACAGTATCCTTACCCAAATGAATTAAAATATCTTTGTTTTTGATTCCCCAATTGTCAAGGGGTTCTAGCGTACTTCTTACAACAGGTGTTCCTGTTGAAGGTATGATCAGTTTGGTTAGAATCAGACCAATTGTGCATTGATTTCTTATTACTAGCATGTAAAAACGTTTTGAGTCATGGGCAACTCACCTCATGGTGTTACTAACTATGATATTCAGGGTAACAATTCCAAAACTAATTTTGGTATTTGGATCAATGCTGCCTTGATCAGATTGCTGTCATTTCAGTGTATCTTCCCGTTATTGCCCTGTGTCGGTTATCTGTAAATGATAGAAAACTCCAATTACTTCTATGAGTTGACGGGGTCCTCCTATGATGATTAGCGCACTGCGGTGTCGTGTTGTTTAGTTGGATACAACGTAAATTGGTACACTAGCTCAGTACATTGATCGACTGCTTGGAAGCCTGCATATTACAGGGTTTCAATTTGTTTGAGCTGAGTCAGGCGTTCATCCTTCGGAAGTTAAAATTAATAACTAAGATTGAACATAGGAATACAATCCGCATTTCAATCACCTAGCAAAAATTGGCTTCTACCCAACGAGGAAGCAGACAAGTCACCCTTATCCTAACCACCAGCTCTTTATTGCTCAGATTACCAGCCAAATTAGGAACGCCTGACTTCCCACACTTCAGAGGCAGAAGAACTGTTTACCTTGTCAAAGGGCTTTCATAGCACGACACAAATAGCACTACCCTCACATTGTTGTGTCCCTATCATTGTACAATAAATAATGCACCCATGACTAGGAGTACACTCAAGGTAGACATGTCTGGACAGTAACTTTTTCCACTGGCACAACTGTGCTAACTACGTATAAAACCTTCTGTCAAAAACTCCTACTGTATGAGGTATTGGCTAAATACCTCAAAATGTCTAGATTACCTACTAGTAATCCTCATTATGCCTAGTCCTATTTTTCCTCAATACAGTACTTACTTTTGAGACCCCGCCTCTTTCTCTGAAACCATTTTCCAATTCTAATTACTGCACCCTTCCCAGGAGGTATAATACCTTTTTCACCCATTACCCATCAGTTAACCACTTGGATCATGGGCCCGACCCTCCCTAGAGGGCGAGAGAAGGCGTCTTGCATAATGGGAGGAAGAGTAGGACTAGGAGTGATGGGGATTACTGGTAAGAAATCTCGACATTACCTCCATGTTCTTCTTCCTCGTCCCAGTACTTTTGAGGAATACCAAACCTAAAGATGATAGGGCATATGAAACACGACCCACAAACTTGTATGCTGCAACACCACCATCACCATCTTTACTGAAGGACTACTGGCCACACTTTCATCAGTGTGTGCTAGCAACCAGAACAGTTGCAGCAAATGCATAAACCTTCTGACTGGTCACATTCAACCAGTAATGTCAAAGAAACCCAGGGTCACAGCGCTGAGACAGCACTTCTGAGAGCACGCTCAGAAATGGCTCACTACAAGGCAGAGCGTCAATCTCCCCAAATCTGCTGGCAGAATGAATTGCCACTAGAAACAGTCTTGAATGTCAATAGTCTCAAATCAATCTCCTCCACCATCTAAAAACAGACATCCTCAAAGACATTTCAGCACCAGCGGAAGATTCTTAGGGTGAGTACCTGAATAATCAACAGGCCTGGAAAGGGCAAAGCTCTTTAACATTCGTTCCACTAGAGCATCAACTTCCGATATGTCCCCTTGACGTGAATGCCTTCACTATCACTGACTGCTCCACCAGGGTAGACACAGCAAGGCCCTTCTCAAATCCAGCAGACAAGAATTCTAGGATGTTCATGGCCTCTACCCCATTGCTCCCACACCAGAAGGCAAAACAATGTCAATGCCCATCTGAGCATAGCAAGTCGTTGGCAAAGATTGGGCTACCTGTGGACTAAAACCTAGCTCCTGCCAGCCCTTCCTCTTAATTTCCATACGGAACCTCTCACCAGGGACAGTCCCTGTTGGACGATGTCAATGGGGATGGGTACCACACTGGAGCCACCACCAGATTCAGTAGCACGGGAAACCACAAACGGCACCACCAGGATCAGCTCCAACTTGCACCCCACATGCAAAGGATGAGTAACTCCCTGAGGGTCTTGTCAACTCTTACAGGAAACATTCAGCATGAAACTTGTTTTCATAAATTTTCAATAGGAAAAGCAAAACTAAAAGCCCCACAATGTAAAGAAAAAAAAAAAAATGATACGGTGAGTATACTTGGAGAACACGAGATATGCTGAACAGAGACCCCGTGCATGTATCTAAACACACCCATCAAATCTAACATGCATAAACTCACATACATTGACTTGATGCTTTTGTGAACACACTCTTGACACTATTCAGTGACACCACTTACTCCAACATGGTCCATGTCCTTAGGGAGATACGCATCCAGTACTTTTTTTTTCTTTGCATTCTATTGACTTGTAGCTAAGCCCAGGGCCTTCAGCTCCTTTAAATGCGAGTCTCCCTAATGACATGGTGAACGTTGGCATGCATGTGACCGTTTATCTATCTGGTCAGTCATAGGGCACAGCACACACGTTTCCCGGTCCCATGCTTAGCTGCCAAGTTGCCTGTGTCATATGTGACACCTTGAGTCAGTCTTGGTTTTCCCCATTAGATACTGAGGCTCGTCGTTTCGGTTTTTTGTATGTATAGTCCTACAAATTCCAGCATGCAATGGAGAAAGCCTGGACTGGCTTGGTGTGTCACACATGCCAACTTGGCGGGTATGCCCATGTGTGATAAAGTTATTCAGGGACGTTTTTTTCTTGGAATTCTGGGGCGTGTCATTTTTTTCTTTTCCATTTTAAATGAAGGACAACTAATTCCAGAATTCCAAGAAAAAAATCGAGTCTGGGTGGCTCCCTCGCGCATGGAATTGGGAAACATGAGAAGACCCAGTGGTAGAATTGATCTTCCTAAACACACCTCAGACATACAGTCCATCATTTGGGAAGACCAAAGGGCGAGTGAGTATAAGGCACGCACGACTTGCATTGGCAGACTGCCCAAGTTTCTCCCTTCCATGCATTGGAAAGCCATGCAGTCCTGTTATTTTCCTGGAATGTCAGGACTTTTAGTTTTGTCTTTTTCATTTTGAATTTAGGAATACAAATCCAGGGCGTGGATGGATTTTTCTCACGCATGGAATGCAGAAATCTGATAGCTCTTCATTGGAGTGATGGTTATTTTAGGTGAGTGTAAACACTATTGATAGACGGCAGCATTAAGATAAAAACTATAAACACATGTTGCAATACACAGTCAATATGAACATGTGCACAGCGCCAAAACGACATTGTAGCTAATTGGTCACATGCCATGTTTGACACCTTCAACCAGTCCTGCATTCTGGGACATGTAGTTTCATTCTTTGTTATAAATGTGGACCTGCACATATGGACTTGCAGTGCACTGATGGATCAAAAGCCTAAATGGCGACGTGTGTCCCTTGCGATGTGAGTTCACGTGGAAGCTGTGTATTACACTTGCCAGGTAGGAGGAAATCAAGCTCACATGCATCTGTCAAAAGTGACAATCTACAATATCAGATAGCCAGTAAAAGTTCGAGTCCTATATAAAAAAAAACGCACTAGCCCACACACAATGTACACTCTGAACACATCCACTTCCTTATCTGTACGCATACGGTGACATAAAACATCTACCTGGCAATACACGGAAATAAACTAGGGCAGCCACTACTTCCTAGTAGAAAAACGGCCATAGCAAGGCGTCATCATCATCACGTGATTCATACGTTATGTTCCAAGTAGCACACGTCCTATACTTCCTACCGCGGGATTTCTAATCACGTGATGGCCGGGGGCTGGATACGATAGATCTCTTGAACTCTCCCAATTGGATGAGAGGAGGATGTATGGCTCTCTCACAGCACAAATCTATCGAGAAGTGATGTTACGTTCCAAGTAGCCTAACTAGCCTTATAACACACTCTACTTTGTGACCGCTGCACGAGCGGGATTGACCACAATTTGCCAAGCAGATCCGGTACATACACGCAGGGGCATGAACTCTGCAATGCTCTTCTTCGCAGTATGTACATCTCTTTCTTTAGTTCTGCGTCCCAGTTTTTACCTCGGCTGTAAGTACTGTGACGAGGAAAAGTAGGAGTAACGAAGGGTACCTGTGTTTTTCCTCGGCAATAGTTACACCAAAAAGCCCCCACCACTCTACCTTACCTTCCCATTGCATAGACTGCCATAGACTTAGCCCATGCATACTTAGAAAGTTGTGTGACCACAACATACATGCCAACAGTCTACATTGCTTTGGAGGGAGATTGTCTCACCGAAATCGGGAGAACCAAATTCTCCCATTGGATTGCATTGGGGTTACCATTATTTTAGGCGGGAGAAACAAAAAAGTAGAAATATTTTCTAATGAAAAATCTGGACCCTCCCGCCTAAATCGGGAGTGTTGGCATGTATGCCACAATCTGGATTTTAACCATGACCGTGTTTGAAATGTTGCCTTGCACTGCATCCTAACATACTAGTCAATGTTAACAAGTGTCACACATGGAGGGAATTGTGGATGCTAGCCTGTGTCCCATCTAGATAGGTTTGTGAATGTCAGCATCTGCCTACTTGGATGGCATTAGGAAGGCTTAGCATACAGCACACTTGATAGAACTCCAATTGAAATGTTAGAAATGTGAATGTTGGCATGCACTGCACTCAGTTAGAGTTCCTAGCTTTGTCTCACATCTAGATGGGATTATGAATATTAGCAAGATGCATACTTGGATGAAACTGTAAATGTTAGCATGTAAAACACAAATGGAATCCCTAACTTTGTCCTGTGTCGCATCTGGACAGAGTCGTGAATGTTGGCATATGCCACACCTAGATGGAACTTGAATGTTGGCATATGCGACACCTGGATGGAGCTTGAATGTTGCCATGTGCCACACTTAGAATTGAGAACATTGGCCTGTGCCGTATCTAGACAGAATTGTGTATGTTAGCATATGCCACACCTAGATGGAACTTGAATGTTAGCATGTGCCACACTTAGAATTGAGAAAATTAGCCTGCACCGTATCTAGACGGAATTGTGTATGTTAGCATATGCCACACCTAGATGGAAGTTGAATGTTAGCATGTGCCACACTTAGAGTTAAGAACATTGGCCTGCACCGTATCTAGACGGAATTGTGAATGTTAGCATATGCCACACCTAGATGGAACTTGAATGTTAGCATGTGCCACACTTAGAATTGAGAACATTAGCCTGCGCCGTATCTAGACAGGATTGTGAATGTTAGCGTGTGCCACACTTAGACAGATTTCCTAACTTCGCCCTGCGTCCCATCTAGATAGTATTGTGAAGGTTAGCGAGTGCCACACATAGACGGAATTGTGAAGCTTACCAAGCACAACACTTAAAAGGAATTGAGAATGTTAGCATGTCCCACACTTAGATAGAATTGTGAACATTAGCCTGTGCAGTATCTAGATAATATTGTGAAGATTAGTGAGTGCCACACTCAGACTGAACTATGTAGGTCAGCAAGTGCTACACTTAGACAGAACTGTGAATGCTTTCATGTTAAATGTCACATAACCCACTAACCAATATAAACTCAAACTCTCTGTATACTTAAAAAAACTCACGCAACCATCTCTCGCACAACAAGCTGCACGCACTTCACCACACTGCAACAACACATAAGCCGCACCAACAGCACACGCGGACTGACACCGATCCAATACTCGCACCAAAGCTCAGCACCCGGTGTCTAACGAGTTGAAGCTACCAACAGTACACCACTCCTCCCACTACCCTACGGCCTCCTCACCTTACTAACCCCTCCCACCTTCTCATTTACAGATCCTCCAGAGCGCCTGGGGACCAATTCCGTTGATGCTGGTGCGCTATATAAGTACCGTTAACATAACATAACAACTTGGTATCACTTGAATTTGCTGGATATCACCACTTGACCAGTGGCGTTTCCAGACATTTGTGACTGGTGTGGCCCAAGTGAGGACCTGACTTTTTGCAGGCGTGGCATGAAGTACACACACACACTCACAACGATCACAGTTTGGGGTAATGGGGTGGCCAATCAGATTCCAGGAGTAGCATGTGCATACACGCCAACATTCCAATACACTTAGGAGGGAGATTTCTTCACAGAAATCAGGAGACATACATTTTTCCATAGGAATCCATTGGGGCTAGAATTATTTTAGGCAGGAGAACGTGAAAAACAGCAATATTTTTCACCGAGAAATTGGGAGTCTCTCACCTAAACTGGGAGGGTTGTCATGTATGCATGTGCCAATCCAGGCCACTCCCTGGACACGCCCTGCACTTGATGTTTCTTGTTGAAATGCACAGATGGGGTCTCAATGAGAGAATTAAGAGGGGTGTGCCTGGGACTATAAACGCAGGTCTGACTGGGTCTTTGTAAAGGGCTGAGGGAGATCTAAATATTTTTTTAAAGATGAGTCTTATTGGGGTAGAGTTGGAAAGGGGGCGGCCTTGGTGTGAGGGTGCTCTGGGAGGCTGAGCGGCATGTTCGGTGCCCTGCATGCACTTGTTCGTAGGGCTGCATTGAGGAGACCTCAGACATGGAGTTGGCAGGCTGGAAGCCATCTGCCGGTATCTATTGTATATTTACACGTGACGCAGCACACAACCGTGTGGGGACCTGCTGTAGTCGCAACATCCCATGCTAAGGTTATAACAAACACCGACAAGCATAACACATTAGAGTCAACTTTAAGCCTACATACATATGCAGGACGACTGCTTTAATTATGCATGGTGGTACTCTTTGGAGCCTTCTAACGCCCAAATCTACTTTGACATTATTTGCAGCAGTCCATTCTTAAAGAGATGGCGTGTGCACCCCTGTGCTGGCAGGAAAAGCTGAGCCCGGGTCCACTGGGTACAACATCTGCTGCGTGGGGTACTGTAGGCAGTGGTGAGTGTTTATTGATGATTTTATTGGGGGTCCTCCCTAAGGCGGGGACAGCTGGCGGCAGCGGACAGGGTCCGCACTGCTTGCTCTTCCCCCTGCCGGGAAGTTATTATAGTAATGTGGCTACAGCTGCACTGCTTCCTTTCCCCCTTGCAGGAGTCATCAATGTTTGTGGGTGGGGCGCCCCGGAGAGGCAGTGGTTCAGGCTGTGTTAAGTGTAGGATTCACCCAGGCGGGAGTCTCTCAAGCAATGGTCCAGGCCACCTGCTCTTTTCCGGGGCAGCAGGTCATCAGCTTGATATGCCAGCGGAGGCCGCACCTCCTCTTCCCCAGACGGGATGCTGCAGGCTGAGGGGGCGCCTTCTATACCCCCATTCGAGAGTATTTTCTGATACGTGCATGCTGGCAGAGGCTGGCCAATCCTTGGCATGCCGGCGAGGCCGGCAGATCATTTCCACGCCGGGGGTGTAGGCAGTCCAGGTGCACGGCAGGGGCCTAGCGGCACAACACATGTCGGAGAGGCCGGCGGTGGGGGGAGTTCACTACCTCCCTCCATGCTCCAGTTCTGAGGCCGGGGCGAGTTTCACTGCATGCTGTGGAGGCCGGCGGTGGGCAGGGGAGGCGTGTGTCCTCTGCTTTGGAATCAGCGGGCTGGATTCCATCCTCATCAACAATTAGGGGATCGGCCTGTCTGGCCCCCATGGTGTGAGGGTGCTTGGGGAGGCAGAGCGGCATGTTCGGTGCATTGCGCACGCTGGTTTGCAGGGCTGCAATGAGGAGACCTCAGACATGGAGTTGGGAGGCAACTGGCGGGCAGGAAGCCATCCGCCAGTGTTTATTGTATATTTGTACGTGACGCAGCATGCACCCTCATGGTTACATGCTGTAGTCCCAACAGGGGGCAGTGCGGGAGGAGTCTTTGTGGGGAATATATACTAGCAGTTATACATTTTAGAATTCAGACTTAACGCGCCCAATAAAACATAATCCGCTCCCTTTATCACAACTCTTTTTTCATGTGATAGGTAATATCTAGCATGTTTAGAAGGTTGGTGTATTATGAAGTGGTTCAGTTTGCTGTGGAAAAACGAGTTCTGCACATATAATGGCAATTCTGTTGGGCACAGAGTGGAATATTATGTGTTCTCTCTTTTTCTTTATTTTGACCGTAACTAGTAAGTCTCATATATTTTACAAAGTTTGTTTACTGTACTACAAATTCCATAATTCCCTAAGTTAGTGTCCATAAAAAGGCAGTGCTCTCCTGTTCACTTCTGCAGTAGCTGTCCTTTTCATCAGTCCTTCCTCTTTTCTTGTTCAGCTGAAGATCCCATGTTATCAATGAATGTCTGGTAGAAGCATTGGGAACACCAGCCACATTAACAATCAAAATGTAGGACTGCTTGTACCGGATACCCTTGGCTGAAATTGCAAACTGTAAAGAACTAGGGTCGGCCCAAAGATACCAAAATTCTAAGCGATGGGATAGTAGTAGATTCTGCGCTTAATACAATCTCAACGTTTTATTGTATACTGATGACATAATTTTGTGGCATTGCACGGAGGCTTCCTATTATGCAAGTTTAAAGCTGGGAGAACACCACAGTCAATGCGTTAGAGGAACAAGTTACTTACCCCATGTAGCGTTCTTTGGACTGGATGTTCCTTCCACGTATTCCTCATCTAATGATATATCTTCCAGCTTAGCTGCTTCAGATCTTTTTTGTGACAGAATTTGTCTTTGACTGAGGGCGCTGTACGTTGATGCAGTAGACTCAATGTCCATTCCTGAGTCTGTCATTGTCGGTGTATATATAGCACGCGCAGCACCCACTGGCTTCAGTTCTGTTTTCACGCCTTCCTCATGCAGAATTACGAGCCTTAGTGACTCCTAGACAGTACTAGATTGTCAAAGAGCGTAAAGTGTAATGCCTGGAAAATCTACAGCAGGGTAGGCTGGGAGCGGCGATAAGGAATACGTGGGAGGAACATCCAATCAAAAGTAACTTGTTCTTCGAATGGATTTTTTCTTCCCACATATTCCTCATCTTATGATTGACTCCCAAAGCAGTGTTTGGTTTTGGAGGAGGGAATCCGAATTTTCAGTTTCAAGATTTGTCATGGATGGAGTATAAGACTGCTTTCCCAAATCATCCTTTCTTGTTAAAGGATGAATCCAGACAGTAATGCTTTGTAAAAGAGTGGATGGTAGACCAAGTGGCTGCGGGACAAATGTCTTTTATCGGCACCCCTCTTTAAATTTGTGGAATGGGCTCTTAGGCTTTGTAGGGAATCTTCCACGGCCAACCTGTTGGAGAGGGTCCCTGGAATGCCCCTCCTAACACCCAGGAACATGACGGCCCAAAACACAAAAAGCAACTCGCTATTCGGACAGTCCACTGGAGGGCCAGTGACATCCACATATGCGGATAGATACCCTCTTAGACAACCATTCAAACCGTATCCCGTGAATGTGTTTTTGAACATCGGTGCCTCAACAATGGTCATGCACCCAAATGCATCCTTTCATTTCCTCAGTCGTTTTGCAACATTGTCTAATGCAGATCTTAATCACACTAGTCCTACTAGTATCAGTTTCCTTAGTAATACTTTAATTCTGCCAGTCATGTTGGCATCCATGACCATATGTATGACAACCAGGTCTAGTCTTTTCCTGTTCCTTGGCTTCCTCCTTCATTTTGGCATGCATTTTTGATAATCTTCTCACTGCTTCTGTCAGTGTGCCATTTTCTCAGTCATTTGCAGGCACGAACGTGCAACATGAACTCCTGATCTTGGCACAAACTCCTTCCATTGCTGTGAGAAGGTCTAGATCATATCTGTTCTGGAGAGCCATCAACCTTTCTGCTCGGAGCTCTTCGTTTATCGCATTGAAGCCATTTACTTTTGAGTTTATTTCCTGCATCAGCTCGCATCTTATCTGCAACCATTTCGCGTTTGTGTGTGTTTGCACAGCTTGAACTACTGACGCGAAAACATTTCTGTCCTACTGAACAGCCGGTGTTCAGGTGGCACATCGTCCAGTGATGCTTCTGATGAGAAATGGTTGTCTCTTTTCACTCTTCTATTGACCTCTTCTTTCTTCCCTTGTCTTACTTCCACTGATCTCTTTCTTTTGTTTTTATCCATTTTAGGGAAGTCGTCCATCTTGATGTCCTTTTGTGGCACCACCAGTGCTGGCATATTGATGTGTACCAACGAGCAAGCTCCTCCCCAGTTGGGTGGCAGCTTCACGTATGCCTTGGATCTGCACACCCAATAATAATCCATTAACACTGCTGTCCCAATCTTCTTTGCAGGATGCTTATCTGTGTGCCTGCACTCTGTGTTTTCTCCAACCTTTACTGCTCAATCGTTCTGGATCACACAATTGTCCACGTTGGTCTAGCTTCATTATCCACACAGGTTAGTAACTTGGTGCTTGCATCCCATTCCTTCAGGCACTTGTCATTTTCTCCTTGTACTGTGTTTACCGGTGCTTGTATTAGGGTGTGTGCCTTGCTACCTACTATTCCCCCCTTCCATCCGTCAGCTGTGTATACTTGACCATACACAAGCATTTATGGTCTTTCCCGACATTCCAGTTCTCATATTCCTTGACCCCACCCTTCGGCATGGTAATTCCTTCATTGCTATTGTTTTTCTCTCTCCTTTCTGTGGGCCGTCAGTTAGGTATTGTATGGCCTGGTCTAATTGCCAGTAATTGTGCATCATGTTAAGAGTCTTTATATAACTGTCTTCATTGGGAAATGTTGCCTTGGATATCCATCTCAATGTTGCTGTTTTCCCTTGGAATCTTCCTTGGGTTGTAACCATAGATGGGTACATATGACATTGGGCTCTTGCTGCTGGTATTTCAGTTGCTATACACTTTCAGGTGGCACGCGTGGCATAGGGCATTAGTGAGCCGACACAGCAGCTCTTACCTACTTTGGTTATGTGCTTGTGCCATATGTTGTTAGATACTCAAGCCGTATGAGTGAGATATAGGTTCACCCCTCCCATGTCTGTATCAGCACCGTGCTTACCTCTCCTTACTGGGCTTGCAGTGCTTCCCTGTCCACCGTACATGGTCGTTCCATCTGCTCAAGCTGGGTTAATGTTAGTAGAGGATACAGCGGTAGCACTAGATACAAGGGATATTCGCCAGAAAATGAAAGCAAAAACAGCACTTGAAAATAAGAACCAAGACAAAATGAGCCCTCATCTAATAACCGTTTCCATGACTTAGGCTGCTTGGATCCTGGTGCAGCTTGAAGATGTCAGTTGCCCGCCTGAAATGTGCAAAATAAGTGTTATTGGGTTAATATTGTATTAGTTCAAGGGCCGCGAATGAAGTAATCTGCCATAGCAAGATGGAATAGCTGTTCCCACACAGCTTTTATTCTAGGCTCTCGTAGTACATGAAGGACTGAGGGATTACCCCTTTCAAGGTGTGGATATACTTGGGCCAGGTATGCTATGAAGACACAGATATACACATTGGGATGACGTCCCCGTGTGGTGTTGGATCTCCTAACAAATTGGACAAATTGACCGTGGAAAGTTTCGGGATGAGGATCACAGGGATTCATGGAACAAATGCAATAAAACAGTTGCACTTTCACAATGAATGTGTACGGAAATAAAGACCAGACCGTGTACCCTCAATCTGGATGTTTAGGAGGTCCTTGCCCTATCTCTCCTATCCGTGAGCGAATAACCATTGGGTGTCCTCTACCGGGCTGTGCTGATGCCAGGTTATTGCTTTGCTCTTCTGTTTGTGGATCGTTGGCCCTGTCAATGTCGGTACTAGGAGATGTCACTGTTTTAGGGCTTTATGTCACCAAGGTGGATCCAAGTGTTCTTCCCAACCAGTTTAACTGCTCACTCATTTATCAATTCCACAATGTGCGGTGCTGTGAACCGCAGGGCATCCCACTTTCTAGAGAAATTGAGTAAAAGTACTTGGTCCACTTGGATACAAAAGTGGCGGTTTAAGTAAGTCCTTGTTGGCTTCCGGGCTGTCTCTCTTCTCTGGCTTGAGGCCTCTCCTGTTGTCTTTGCAGCTGGCGAGAAATAAGAGGCACTAGCAATCAAGGAAGTTGTATAGAAGTACATTTCCTAACCCAATACATCAGAAACACTCTCATCATCTTTAATTGCCCTAGTGGGAGGAGCCATGGGAAGTCTCATGCACTGTCCTGTCACCACTTCACGTGGGATTAAATGGTGGTCGGATCCGTGCTTATTGCGCAGTGCGAACAAGTCTAAGGGAAGGCAATGGAGCCAATTTTTGTTCAGCGTCCTTTTAGTTTTGGCTATAGCTTCCTTGAGCAAGCCGTTGAGAGGCTCACAAAGTCTGTTTGCTTTCGGGTGATAGGCACAGGAGAATTTGTGTGGGATTCCTAACAAGGTTGTGATGTGCTGGAACATCTCATTGGCCTCACTCATGCTCCATCGTGGGAATATCTCCTGGACCAGGATTTTCACCACTCTAGGGGCTGCGGGATGGGAACAAGGACCAGCCACAACCCAGCGGGAAAATGGACATACAACCACTATCTTGTAGCAGTAGCCTTGGCAAACTTGGACCATGTCGATATCGTCGACGTGCAGGTGTTGGTATGGCTCCTCTCACTACCCATAATGTAGGACCTGTAGTATATTATTTACAAACTAGACAATTAGTCATGAATTCAGCCACGTGTTCTCCCAAATTAGGACAGAACCATGTTTCTCCAATATGAGCAGCAAGCACCTCCTTTCCTCTATGGGTTGATAGTGTAATTGTGTTAGTGCAGTGTGCAATAATGAGAATGGCATTACCACCTTCCCTGTATTATTTTGACACCATAGGGCATATGTAGCAGACACTGTACATCCCCTCCTTATCCACAGCTCTTTTTCTTCCCTGGGTAAAGCTCCCTAATCTTGTCACTGGTAATATGTTGTACCCTTCCTTGAGTATCATAGTTCTTGCATAATCTTGCGCATGGGACAATGCCTCCATTTCTAAAAATGGCCCCAAAATAGGTGGTGTGTTTTGCTTCCGCGTCTGCTGCTTCGATACCCCTGGAGATGGGGTCCTCCCCCTTTGTGTGTGCTTGGCAGTTCGCTATTGCTATTTACTCTTGGAGGTCTATTGCTTCTTTCAATCTGCCCAATAGGAGTGTGTGCTGTACCAGTGACCCATCAGCATGCCTGAAGCCCCTCCTCATCCAACGTAGCAGCCCTGAATGCACTGTGGATGTCACAAAGGCTGAATCCAAATAAATTGTCACTTCCTTCTCCCTGCTGTGCTCCAATGCCAATATTAAGGCCACTAATTCTGTTGCTTGTGATGAATAATATGATGGTAGACGTGCACTGCTGTCATGATGCCTGCACCCGGACATCAGGATCAAGTCCATCTGCCCAGGAAACAGGCATCCAAGCACCCACTGGGATTCCCACAATCCCAGTTAGGAGCTATATAGGTGCGGTCCTGGCGCCATAGGCGCCAGGCTCATATTGTTAAACTTACCTCATGCAGACCATGCTGCAAGGAACTTAAGCATAGGCCATCGTGAGGCCTGGAAGGGATTACTTTTCTTTAGGGACTATTTTTTGCTTGGGTGTGGTTTTGGGACTTCACCTGGGACTACTTTGAAAGCTATTTAAACCACGCCCGATGAACAGCACACGCTTCGCGTTATTCTGCCTTCTGCAGCGTAACGCTCACTGTGCCTGCATGCCGAGCATCCTGTCTTCAGCCACGTCCTCCTCGACTCCGGACCAGATCCTAGTAAGAAGGGAAAGAAGAAGGAAAAGTTAGAACAAGAACATTACCTTTTGATCATCAGCAGTTCTCAGAGCTGCCGCACCATCGAATAGAGAGAAAGACTTAAAATTCAAATGCGTCGCATCGCCAGCTGCAGCGCCGCACCATACTCTGTCTTCACAGCATCTCCACGACCCGGCGCAGCCTCCATTGCCTCGTCGCCGAAATCCTGGCATCTGAAAAGACAAAACAATAACAAGGTGAGCCAATTGCCAACAAGGACAATCTTCTTTCACCGCAAGATACTTACTTGAGTTCATCGCCCGAGGCATTCTTCTTCTGCACACCATTTCTTCTTACGCCGCACCTGTAGGGAGACAGAAGGTAGTCAGTTAAATACATTTGGGCCATTATTTTTTGACGGACAGTTTGGGAAATACGGACTCTTACCTAAGCGCTTCTGCTTCCAATGAGGTGATCATCCCTCGGCTCAAGCTGCAAGAAAAAAAGGGAGAAAAGAGGGGCAAGAGTGAATCACAGACATTTTGAAATCTAAAGAACTATATGCTACTTACCTCGGAGTCATCAGTTGTCTGTAACTCGGCCAACTCCTTCAGACCAGTGAAGTAACTGGTTTTCTACGCGCACCTGCCTTCCACGCAGTATGGAGAGCTCATCTTTTCAAACTATAAGGTGAGACCAGTGAAAGGGAATACAGGAGGTGTTCAGTGGGGAACAGAGTGCGTGTATCCTCTCGCCCACGTGTGGCTAATTCCCTTTTTCCTGCCTTTAGGAGATTATTCTTACGGGTCAAGCAGACGAAACTAGGAGGGCCAGTCCAGTCAGCCATCACTGCACTACGAGTCACGCTGGTGGAGTCCGTAGCAGTCCAGTTCTGTTCGACGCCCCCTGTGGGGTCCAGGTGAGCGTAACAGCTTGTCACTATCTCGCTTGTCATGCAGATGTCTCCCCCCTCACAAACCCCTTCTTGGAGGCCTTCTGTATCTCGGTCGCGGCCCCTGCCTAAGAAGCAGACTACATTCCCCTCTGGGCGTCCTGTTGCTCACCTGCAGCACCGGAGGTATGGGAGGGCGCGGCCAGGATTTTGGACGGGAGCTCGCCCGTGGCATCTCCCATGGCGCTTGTATGCACGAGGGGCAGGCCAGCGGGGGCCCGTTGTGACGAGAATCATCAGGAGCTCCAGCCCAGGCAATTGATCACCCGACATGCTGCCGCGGAATACTTCGCGTCCACATCCGCATCCATGACAACGAACAATGCTACTCCGTCACGTGACGCATGGACCGTGATTGCGTGACCGCGTAGCTATGGCATAAAAACGCCGGCTTCCATGCATCAGTGCTTCTCAGCTGTAATCACAGCATTTGCATTCCAAATCTTTGGACCTTTCTGTAAGTTACCTTGACCACAGACCTCGTTTTGTTTTGGATTGCTTTGCTTCTCCCTTCTGGCTACGTTGCATTTCTTACTGACCTCTTGCCTTACGACCACTGACTTTGTTACCCGGATTGCTACTGCCTAGCCCCTCTCTGCTTTGTCTTAGCCTGATCTTGTTTTCCTACGACCACAGACTGTTTCACGGATTGTGCTTTGGATCCCATTGACTTCTGAACCTCCGTATTTGGGAACACATGCCTCATATAGTCTGGGCCTCCGGATTGCTACTATATCTGTTCAGGTGCTGCCGGTGAGCTGATCGGCTCTTCATGACCAACACCCATTTCTGTCCTTCTACCTAAGCTCACCAAGAGAACAGGGACTACATTGAGGATTCCCAGACCATAATACTTTCCACCGCTCTGGCCAGTAGGTGTATTTTGGTGTCCCATGTTGTGGATAGTGAGGCATGCATTAATCAGTTGTTTAACCTGCCCATTTTCCTTACAGCAGCCACTCGGAGGACCTGGTGTTCCTGTTCCTGCCACCTGTGGCCCTAATTTTCGAACAATGAGTATCTTGTATCTCGCTGTTGGTTGCTTAAGGACAGAGGTATTCATACTCCACGCTACTCTCAAGTCCTGACAGACTGAGAAGCCTATATTAGCCAGGAGTATGGATCCCTCCGCCGGGGACCCTGTGGCTGCTCTAGTCCAAGCCATTTCTGTATTGCGATCGGACATGGCGGCCACCACGGCGGCGATCCATCAACGCCTATACACAATTCAGAGTGAACGCCATGCACTACCGGCGGACCCCGAGTTTGGTAATCCACCACCACAACCCAGTGCTTCTCAGGCAAATCCTCCTCCTGTCCCAACACAGGTTTATGTTCCCACTCCATTTCCACTGGCTGCTCCCGACAAGTTTCAGGGAGACCCCCATAAATTCTGTACATTTCTAAACCAGTGCAAACTGCACTTCCTGTGTAGACCACAGGCATTCCCAGACGCTACCACCAAGGCAGCCTTTACATTGTCACATCTGGGTGGTATCACTGCCACCTGGGCCAATCCATTGCTTGAAAACAACAGTCACATTCTGTACGGTTTTGATCTCCTGGTGGCAGAGATGACCAAGGTCTTTGACATTCGGCACAAAATACAGTCCCGGGACCTTGAGCTCCTCAACTTATCACAGGGCAAAACATCACTCCTTGAATATATCACTCGATATAACCAGTTGGCTGTCGAAATGGCTTGGCCCGAGGATAAGAAAGCTGTGGTTTTTTACAAAGGCTTGAATGATGCCATGAAGAATGCTCTTGCTGTGGTCTCATCTTTACCCATCCAATATCATGAACTTGTAGATCCGGCCCTGCAAGTTGATGCCAGGCGCTCTGAATGTAAGGCAGAGACCTGTTTTGCCCCCTGTCAGTCCCTTTCCATGACCGAATCGCCAGGAGAGCACATGCAAATATGCGGGGTTCGTAGCCCGATCACGGCCACGGAAAGAGAGCGAAGGAGGACTGCTAACGCTTGCTTCTATTGCGGCCTTAATGGACACTATGTTAAAGAATGTCCTCGCTGTCCAAAGCTCAAAACACATGGTTTTCCGAAGGCCCATCCCGAGACTCTGGGGCACGGACGGGCCAGGATCCGACCCCCCTCGTCTATGGAGCCACGAAACCCATTGCAATTTAGGCTAGTCTGTTCTTTGCTCCTGACAACAAACATGTGGTTCACCCAGTCATCGATTCTGGGGCTACCGGCAACTACATAGACATCGCTTTAGCCGCCACACTCAATTTACCATTGCTGAACAAGAACCAACCAGAGCCAGTACAAGCGGTAGATGGTACATCCCTCCTCTCGGGTCCCATCAGACAACAAACAGCTCCATTGTCTCTAGTTATCCAAGACACACATACAGAAACTATTACCTTCAACTTAATAACCACACCTCAATACGGACTCATTCTTGGAATACCTTGCTTGCGTACCCATAACCCTGTTATTGACTGGACTTCAGGCCAGTTGTTCTTTGAGTCTGCCCATTGTCAGTCCTTCTGTCTCACACACTCTGTTGATACTGATTCGCTGTCTCAAGTACTAGGAGCCATTGCTCAGCTCACGCTTAACGAGTCACCATCTATTTATGTCGATCTACCCCGGCAGTGGGAACCATCGCAACATGGATTCCAGCAGAGTACCTTGATTTCCAAGAGGTGTTTGATAAGGGATGTGCAGAGGTCCTCCCACCCCACAGACCCTATCATTGCCCAACAGACCTCTTACCCGACACAAACATACCTTCGGGGAGGATATATTCTTTATCTCCTACGGAGGATCTGGCTCTTAAGGAATACATACAAACAGCTTTACCCCTTGGTCACATCAGGCCTTCTGCTTCACCTGCAGCCAGTCCTATCTTCTTTGTCCCGAAACATGAAGGGGATCTTCGTCCTTTTGTCGACTACAGGTGACTGAACGCCATAACGATTAAGGACCGCTATCCCATACCTCTCATTGGTCAATTACTAGACCGATTGACCCATGCTTCTGTGTACACTAAGTTAGATCTTAGGGGTGCTTACAACCATTTCCGGGTACGCAAGGGTGATGAATGGAAGACAGCATTTTGTATCAGGTACGGGTTATATAAATACCTGGTTATGCCGTTCGGCCTATGTAACGCACCTGGCACGTTCCAAAGGTTCATGAACGGCATCTTCAGCAACATCCTGGATGTATTCTTCGTCTACCTAGACGACATATTGATTTTCTCTCCGTCCATGCAAGAACATGTGATTCATGTTCGAGAAGTGCTTAACCTGTCATGAACCATAGAACTTGCCCTTTCTGGACTTCCTGGTCCTTATCGTGACCTTATGTGTATTCCTTGTTACTCCCAACATGGCCGTGCCAAGTGACTTGCCTCGCACCAGCCTTTACGTCGGACACGGCACGTTCTATAAATTGGCCACGCCTCCGCGGCCCCGCGCGTCTCAACGCTATCATTAGGTAGTGACTAGACGTGTGTGTGCTGTTCGGCGAATCCACTATTCCTAGTTTCCTCGTCCCTTCTTCCTTCCTTCCACCTTTCCCCTCTAAATTTTCTCCCGGAATCCTCAACCCTAGCGACCGCTACTTTCTTCCTGGACATCCTGGAACTGTGACCTTCCTGGAACTCTGAACGCGCGCTGGAGTCGGACGAGACTCGAGCGAGCCTATACAAGACCCGATCCGTCCACAAGAGGAATCCTTCCGCGGAACAGAGCAAGAAGCGATCCCAGGTGAGACGGTGGAGGATTTGCGACAGTTTGAGACGCCAATTGACCGACACTGATACTGCTCTGGAGAAAGCAGTCCAGGACCTCATGCGTGGCATGCAAGAACTAACAACTGAAGTGCAGAACTTAAAATCGGAGACTGCTGCGTTAAAGCAACTTGTTTTGTCTTGCGACTCCGCTAACAAGGAGAGTGTGTTACTGGATGGAGTGGTAGACAAATATGATGGCTCGGCAAAGTCCTTACGTGGATTCCTGGATTCCTGCTTGGTGCATTTTACTTTTAAGCCCTAATATTTTTCAACTTCCAGGGCGAAGGTGGGCTTCATAATCTCGCACCTCACAGGGAACGCGTTGACCTAGGCCACTCCCCTATTCAACTCTGGAGATGCCCTCCTGGATGATTATGATGGATTTATTCAGGCACTGAAAACTATGTTCGACCACCCAGAACAGGTTTATAGTGCTCAGGAATGGTTACTTGATTTCCGACAGGGATCCCAGGATATGCTAACGTATGTTACTAGATTCAAACAACTGGCCAAGGAAGCAGATTGGTCCTCAGAAGCAAGTTTCACTCTATTTCGCAGGGGTCTAAATGAGGATATAAAGGATGAATTAGCCAGAGTGGCTCCTCCTAGCTCATTCCAGGCTCTTATGGATCTAGCCATGCAAATAGACTTCCGAATTCAGGAAAGAAAGGCTGAAAGAAGAACGACCAAGATACCCTTCCAAAAGAACTCCCTTGAGACTTCTGTAAAAACCGATCCTGCCCCAACCCCTGACATTGATCCAGAACCCATGCAAATAGGAGCCTTCCGTGGACCTATTTCCCCACAAGAAAGGATGAGAAGGATCCACACAGGCCTGTGCATGTATTGTGCCTCGGATAAACACCTTGTTAGAGAATGTCCTCTAGCCCCTCCACAGCGTTCGGGAAATGCCAGCTCCCGATCCTAGATGTAGCGAGGTGTCGGGAGAGAGATGTTTGCTCCACATCAATTCCATCCTTGAACTCTCCTGGACAACACAATTTGGTGATACTACATGCCTTCCTGTCGCCCTCCAAGAATAAGACCTATCCCATTCTGGCCTTGGTGGACTGCGGAGCTATGGGAATTTTCATTGATCAAGACTGGGTTGTTAGTCATCATATTCCGTACGAGACATGAAGTACCATGCAGCCGGTGGAAGCAATCGACGGAAGACCCCTCTCTTCAGGACCCATAAGCCTGCAGACAAAAGAGATCCAACTTTCCATAAACCATCACCAAGAGCGGATTACATTCGACATCATTAAGTCAGCCCATTACCCCATGGTATTGGGTATGCCCTGGTTACAAAAGCACAATCCGTATATCAATTGGACAGCAGGATCACTATTACTGGGCTCAGAGTTTTGTATGTCTATCCCTGGATCCCTCCTCGACACCTCCTAAAGAACCACTAACAGACCAGGAAACACCACTCATGGTTTCCAATATCATACAAGTCCCAGAGGCCTATCAGGGATATGCTGATGTATTTTCAACTGCTATAGTCCAGGCCTTACCCCCTCACAGACCTGAAGACTGTGCCATAGATACAGATCCCTCAGCAGTGATTCCCTTCGGCAGAATGTTCATTCTTTCTGAACCTGAGAAAAAGGCCCTCCGAGAATACCTAGACACCAATCTTGAAAACAGCATCATAAGACCCTCAAAATCTCCAGCGGGTGCTTCATTGTTCTTCGTTCCCAAGAAGGACACCAAGGAACTCAGACCTTGCCTCGACTATCGTGGCTTAAATCAATACACCTCAAAGATCGGTACCCACTGCCCCTGATCTCGGATATCCAGGAAGCTGTGAGAGGCGCCGTAATATTCACGAAGTTGGATCCCCGGGGTGCCTACCATTTAATCCGTGTCCGGGAAGGAGACGAATGGTAAACAGCCTTTAGAACACCCTTTGGTCACTATCAATATCTAGTCATGCCCTTTGGACTAGCTAATGCTCCCACAGTTTTTCAACGTTTTATGGATAGGGTGTTTTCTGACATGTTATTCCTCTTCGTCATTGTCTATTTGGATGACATATTGATCTTTTCCAAGGATCTACTAAAGCATGAAGAACATGTAAAGGCAGTATTACGACGACTCCGGGAACACAAACTTTTAGCCAAACCCGAAAAATGCTTGTTTCACGTTACTTCTGTTCACTACCTAGGATTCATCCTTATCCCAGAAGGAATTGGTATGGACCCTTCAAAGGTAAAAGCCATACTGGCTTGGCCCGCTCCCACATCTGTGAAACAAGTTCCTTCCTGGGGCTTGCCAACTTCTACCAGAAGTTAATTTCTACCTTTTCCGAGATCGTTCGCCGATCGTTGCTCTCTTGAAGAAAGACACCCCCTTTATCAGGTCTACACCGCAAGATAAAGCATTCCAACGAATGAAGACAGAGTTCACGCAAGCCCCCATCCTGGCCCAACCCGACATAAATCGCCCATTCCTAGTGGAAACGGATGCCTCTAACTACGCCATAGGAGCGGTCTTGAAACAGGTACTTGAGGATTAAACTGGAACACCCCATTGCTTACCTCTCACGAACCCTGACTCCCAGTGAGACACACTATTCCGTTCTGAAAAAAGGAACTGTTAGCCATCCACCAAGCCTTCACTGAATGGCAACATCTACTTCTGGGTGCTAGATATCCAGTTCAGGTCCGCACGGACCATCGGAATCTTCAAATTCTACAGTCGTTGGAGTGCAGGAACAGTCGTCGGGCCCGTTGGGCCTACTTCTTTGCCCAGTACCAATTCCAAATCACTCATGTTCCCGGATCACAAAACATGATTGCTGACGCCTTATCTCGACGTCCTGACTATGTAACCACTGAAGACAAGGCCTATCCTAAGATTTTTCCCCACACGATCTTTGTAGCTCAAGCAGTCAACCTCCTGGAAGAAATCCAAGTGCAAACCCAGTCCTCTGACCTCTGGAAGGATATTTCAAGGAAGAATCCATGGAACCTAAGAGTTAAGGAAGGATATTTATTCAAGGACAATGCACTGGTCATTCCTACACAGAAATTACAACGAAGGATGATAAACCTCTGCCATGATACCCTTCACTCCGGACATCGTGGCATAACTAACACCCTCCGTCTTATACAAAGATAGTTTTGGTGGCCTGGAATGAAGACCGACGTACACCAGTACATCAAAGCTTGTGCTGTCTGCAGTCAAAACAAACATGATAACAAGAGACCGGCGGGTCTTCTACTGCAACCATCGCTGCCAACAAGACCATGGGAATTCATTGCTACAGACTTCATTGTGGAATTACCACCTTCCCGAGGATATATGACCATCATGGTAACCATAGACTTGTTCACTCATATGGCTCATTTTACGCCTCTGTATAAACTACCATCCTCCTCAGAACTTGCTGGAATCTTCCTGGAACACAATTTCCGTCTTCATGGACTTCCTTCCAAGATCATATTGGATCGAGGACCTCAATACGTCTCACAATTCTGGAAACATCTGTGTCGAATTCTAGGGATCCAACGCGCTCTCTCATCAGGTTATCACGTGAACGTGTAAATCAGACTCTAGAACAATATCTTTGTTGTTTTGCCACCAAGGTTCAGGATGACTGGTCTCTCCTTATGCCCTTGGCCGAGTTTGCCTACAACAATTCCGATCACTCAGCAGTCAAGGTCAGCCCTTTCTATTGCAGTCAAGGTTTTCACCCGTCCGTTTTACCTTCTGTTCTTCCACAAACCACACCAGTACCTACTCTCGACTCAGGGATTGAGACTCTCATCAACATACACAAGGAAGCCAAGGAACAATTGGAAAAGGCCCAGACACGCACTAAGCGTTATGCGGACTCCAAAAGAAGACCAGCGCCTTCTTATTCCCTTGATGATCAAGTCTGGTTGTCCTCGAAACTATTACCATGACATCTACGGCCAAACAAATTACCCCCCCCCGGTACAATGGACCATTTTCCATAAAGGAAATCATCAATCCTGTCTCATTCCGGCTCAAGCTACCAGACTCCTGGAAGAGAATACACCCAGTCTTTCACACTTCTCTATTGAAACCCTACATCCGATCCACCCGGAAAACCTGCAGACCCAGTCCTGTGGTTGTGGATAATCAACTGGAATATGAAGTGTCCAGAATATGCGATTCCAGGTATAAACAGGGTCGACTTCAATACCTGGTTGAATGGAAAGGATATCCTCCTAGCGAGAGAACCTGGGAACCAGTTTCTAACCTAAATACCCCTCGATTGCTTAGGAGATTCCATCTCATACACCCGGGCAAACCTGGTGGAACAGGTTTTCGGAGGAGGCATGCTGTTATGAACCATAGAACTTGCCCTTTCTGGACTTCCTGGTCCTTATCGCGACGGGGCTTGTATTCCTTGTTACTCCCAACATGGCCGTGCCAAGTGACTTGCCTCGCACCAGCCTTTACGTCGGACACGGCACGTTCTATAAATTGGCCACGCCCTAGCGGCCCCAGCGGCCCCGCGCCTCTCAACGCTATCATTAGGTAGTGACTTGACGTGTGTGTGCTGTTCGGCAAATCCACTATTCCTAGTTTCCTCGTCCTTTCTTCCTTCCTTCCACCTTTCCCCTCTAAATCTGCTCCCGGAATCCTCAACCCTAGCGACCACTACTTTCTTCCTGGACATCCCGGAACTGCGACCTTCCTGGAACTCTGAACGCGTGCTGGAGTCGGACGAGACTCGAGCGAGCCTATACAAGACCCGATCCGTCCACAAGAGGAATCCTCCCGCGGAACAGAGCAAGAAGCAATCCCAGGTGAGACGGGAGATTTACGACATACCCTGCTCCGTAACCATGCCTGGTGTGCGAAGCTTGAGAAGTGTTTATTTCATGTTGTTCAAGTTGACTTCTTGGGCTTTCATGTAACTCCAGGGGGTTTAGCCATGAACGCCTCTAAGATCCGGGCAGTCTTGGACTGGCTGGTCCCTACCTCGGTAAAGACCCTTCAGTCCTTTCTTGATTTTGCCAATTTTTAAAGGCACTTCATTTCTGGTTTTTCCTCTATCACGGCTCCACTCACCTCTCTCACCAGTCGACAGGTCCCTTACGTCTGGACGTCCGTACACCAGGAGGCATTCGAGACCCTGAAAGCAGCCTTCAGGTCAGCCCCTATCCTGCAACATCCAAATCCAGAAGCACCTTTCATTGTGGAAGCTGATGCTTCCTCATTCGCTATGGGAGCAGTCTTTTCCCAAGCCTGCCCAACCTCGGGCCGATTACACCATGTAGCCTATCATTCACGCAAGTTTACAGCAGCAGAGACGCACTATACGATCACCGAAAAGGAGTTATTGGTGATAAAGGAGGCTTTCCAGGTGTGGAGATATCATCTCCTGGGAGCCGCTCACCAAATCACTGTGTATTCCGACCATCGGAATTTGCAAGATCTGGCATCAATGAAATGTGCCAATAGCAGACAAGTCCGTTGGCACTTTTTCTTCTCTGCCTACGATTTCGTCATCAAGCATAGACCTGGCAGCACGCATGGTTAAGCCGATGCCTTGTCCCGTTCCCCGGGGGGTGGTTCCCTTCCGATATACCCTGACACATTACTTGACAAAAAGCACTTCATCTGTCTAAGTACACCCTCACCCAATATGTTGTCCTCCATCCGCAGCTGGGTGTCCAACTACCGAGAACAATTGGCGGAATGGAACTTGGTGGTACATGACAGTTTACCCTTTTTTCAAGAGAAGCTTTATCTTCCTACTCCAGATATGCATAATCAGGCCTTAGAATGGTACCATGATGTCCCTATCCATGCACACCTAGGACAGAAACGTACTTTGGCTCTACTACAACGCTGGTGTTGGTGGCCCTCGGTATAGAGACGTAAAATCATATGTCAACTCTTGCTCTATATGTGTACAATGCAAAAACAGAAAGGGGCGTCCTCTGGACTAGCTTCAGCCGTTACCCGTACCACCCAGGCCATGGCACACACTCACAATGGACTTTGGTACGGACCTACCTAGCGTTAAAGGGTTTGATACCGTATGGGTAGTGGTTGACTCATTCACTAAAATGGCATGCTTTGTGCCTTGTGCAGGCATTCCCACAGCCCCTCAGTTAGCGGGATTGTTTTTTCAGGAGGTTTTCTTTTTTTTGGGTTTCCTTCTGTTATCGTTTCCGACCGGGGTTCTCAGTTCACATCCAAGTTCTGGTGGGCTTTATCCCGTTTACTCGGAATCGATGCCCGGTTCTCTTCCGCATATCATCCGGAAACCGATAGGAAACTGAACGGATAAATCAGGTTATGGAACAATACTTGCGTTGCCTTTCCCTGCAGAACCAGCACTCCTGGTATCGGCTGCTGCACCTTGCAGAATTCGCTTACAACAATGCCCCTCATTCTTCCACTGGCTTTTCCCCATTCTATGTCCTATATGGCCAACACTCACGCACCCTTCCCTTCCTTTTTCTATCAGTCTCCCAGACCCCTGCCACTTCTGCTTGCATTAGGGACTTGAAGCCCAGGAAGTGATGAGGAGCGCTGCTAACAAAAGGCGCTCCTCAGCCCCGATTATGCAATAAGCGACAAGGTCTGGTTGTCCAACAGACATCTGCATCTGCCTGGTTGTCGTAAGATGCTCCTGAAATTTGTTGGCCCCTACAAAATTACCAAGGTTATAAACTCAGTGTCTTTCCGTCTTTCCCTTCCCACTTCCTGGCGTATTCACCCCGTCTTCCACACTTCCCTACTCAAGCCTTTTCTCGATGCCACGAGACTGGTGGTGCAGGATGGTTCAGAGGAGTACGAGGTCAATTCCATATTGGGTTCTCGTGTCATCAGAGATTGCTTGTTCTACCTGGTTGACTGGTTGGGGTATGGTCCAGAGGAGAGGTCCTGGGAGCCCGCTTCTGCTGTTCATGCTCCCCTCCTTGTCTCACGTTTCCATCAGGACAATCCGTCTAGCCCACAGGATTGTGGGCCCATGTGGGGGGGACCTGTCATGCACACGTCTTCCTCCTCAAAAACCCCTTATTGCAGGCCTTCTGTATCCCGGTCTCGGCCCCTCACTAAGAAGCAGACTACATTCCCCTGCGAGCATCCTATTGCTTACCTGCAGCACTGGAGGTATGGGAGGGCGCGGCCAGGATTTTGGATGGGAGCTCGCCTGTGGCAACTCCCATGGTGCTTGTATGCGCGAGGGGCAGGCCAGCGGGGGCCTGATGCGATGAGACTCATCAGGAGCTCCATCCCAGGCAAACGATCACCTGACATGCCGCCGCGGAATGATTCGCGTCCGCGTCCCCTTCCGCATCCATGACAATGAACAATGCTACTCCATTAAGTGACGCAGGGACCGTGATCACGTGAACGCGTAGCTACGGCATAAAAACGCTGGCTTCCATGCATCAGTGATTCTCAGCTGTAATCACGGCATTTGGCGTTCCGGTTCTTTGGACCTTGCTGTACGTTGCCTTGACCACGGACCTTGTTTTGTTTTGGATTACTTTGCTTCTCCCTCTGGCTATGTTGCATTTCTTATTGACCTTTTGGCTTACAACCACAGACTTTGTTACCCGGATTGCTACTGCCTAGCCCCTCTCTGCTTTGTCTTAGCCTGATCTTGTTTACCTACGACCACAGACTGTTTCACGGATTGTGCTTTTGATCCCATTGACTTCTGGACCTCTATATTTGGGATCACGTGCCTCATATAGTCCGGGTCTCCGGATTGCTACTATATCTATTCATGTTCTGCCGGTGAGCTGACGGGGCTCATGACCAACACCCATTTCTGTCCTTCTACCTAAGCTCACCAAGAGAACAGGGACTACATTCAGGATTCCCAGACCATAATACTTTCCACCGCTCTGGCCAGTCTTCCATCCACCGGTAGGTGTATTTTGGTGTCCCATATTGTGGATAGTGAGGCATGCATTGATCAGTTGTTTAACCTGCCCATTTTCCTTACAGCAGCCACTTGAAGGACCTGGTGTTCTGTTCTTGCCACATGTGGCCCTAATCCTTGAACAGCGAGTATCTTGTATCTCGCTGTTGGTTGCTTAGGGACGGAGGTATTCATACTCCACACTACTCTCAAGTCCTGACACTTGTCCTGTCCTCTCTCAACCTCACACCTGCTGTCCCAGTATGCGGTGCCCTAGTCGTTTGGTCAATGGTTGACAACCCGTCAATGTTAAGTACGCCCCCCCCCAAGTGCGTCGTCGTCCTGTACATTGCGAGTATCACTGAATTCTTCTATGTTTACTGTGCAGTCATGTGCATAGTGCCCCTTCTGTAAGACGTCGGTGACAAGTCTGCATCTCACTATCTTGAGAGCTGGGTTTGATAGTAACACCTCATACCCCGAAGCTCGCTGTGTTGTCAATGTGCTTTTCGGTCTTTCCAGTATTGCAAAGAGACCATGCTCCACATGGAGAGTGGTACTGCATCCCATGGTAATACTCGCTGACTTGTCCACTGCTAATGCGGCTGCTGCCAATGCCTGTTCGCATGGATAGTGTCCTCTCATGACTGGGTCTAATTTCCCACTGTAGTAGGCTAGGGGCTTGTCTCCCATTCTCGTATTCTGTGTCAATACTGCGGTCATAATTGGAGTGTGAGAATAGGAAAAATTACTTTTGATAATCTTGTATCCCTAACACTTGAGCTGTGCTGTGCATATTGCTTCTTTCAGCTTGTCAAATGCCTCAGTCGTTTCTGTTGTCCATTGTAATGTTTTCTCCCCTTTTGTGCATCTTTCAGTGCACTCAATAACAGCCTAGTGTAAGTGCTGTAGTCGAATACCCATGCCTTGCAGTAATTGCAGACTCTTATTTATTTATTGTATTTGTTGGTAGCGCCCAGACCCGGAGGTATCGCAGTGCTAAGAGCTCAGTTGATAGTGGGTTACAAGATGGTTGGAAACAGTAAGGTCATTACATTTTACCATAGATGGATATTCATGTTCATCGTAGTAAGAAAGCTGCACGAGGTACACATGTTTGTTTGTTTATTTATTTGTTATGCGCACCGGACCCTGAGGTAGCAGGGCGCAAGAGACAAGGACGTTTACAGCTTGGTTACAGAAGTTACAAGTTACAGAACACGCAAGTTACAGAGTAGGCAGTTTTTTGGCTCTACCGGTGAGACAAGTACAAGTGCAGATATAGCGCCACCAAACAGTTAAATCAATGGCAAACAAAATAGCAAGTCAGGTATTCTTTCTGAAGTTGTTGAACGTTTGGTCGGATCTAAGTGCAAGAGGTAGGGCGTTCCATAACTGAGCTGCCTTGACTGGGAAGCTGGATCCTCCAATAGTGGTAAATTTAAATCTGGGCACTAGGAGGCAGTTAGGGCTGACTGTCCTTGTAGGTCTGGAGGGATTTTTCCTATTGAAGCGTTCTGAAAGGTAGCTGGGGGCTTTGTTGTTTAAACATTTGTGGATGATGGAGGCAGATTTAAGGTTGATTCTTTCTTGAGTAGAAAGCCATTTGTGTTTACGTCTTATTTCTGAGATATGTGCTCTTCTAGGGATGCTTAAGGCTGCTCTAAGTGCATTATTTTGGAGCACTTGAATTCTATTGATGATTTGTTTGGTTGTCCCTATGTAAAGGGCATTACAGTAATCTAATTTTGATAAGATGAGGGCTCTGGCTAGGATAAGACAACTGTCATCTGATAAGAAATGTTTCCCAGCGCGTATGAATTTACATGTTTAGGTCGTGGATGAGGCCAGTGAGTTCACCTGTTTGGTTAAGGATAGTGTTGCATCAAGGTAGAAACCTAAGGTTTTTACTTCTCTGGCGACCTTGATAGTGTTGCCATCGATCATGAAGGCTGAGTAGTTTTGGTTGAGTTTGGAGATGCGGGCTGCAGTGCCCAGGATGATAAGCTCTGTTTTGTCATCGTTCAAGCATAGGCCATGGTTGGCCATCCATGCTTGAACGATGCTATAGACTCTGTTCACCAGAGCCAGGTCTTCAACATAATCCCCAGTAAGTGGTAGGAGAATCTGGGTATCGTCTGCGTAGTTGGTATAGGTGACACCCAGATTATCGAGATCGTCGAAGAGTGGCTTGGTGAAGATGTTATAGAGTGTTGGCGAGACACAGGATCCCTGTGGCACTCCGCAGGTGATAGGAATCGGGTCTGCTGCCGCTGCGGGGGAGAACGCCCTCATGGTCCTGTCACTAAGGAATGACTGTATCCAGACTATAGCCTCCCCTGAGAAGTGGGCCGCCGAGTCCAAATGATTGCATAGGACTCTGTGGTCCACCAAATCAAAGGCGGCTGAGAGGTCCAGAAGGAGAAGGAGAGCTAGTTTGCCCTTGTCTCTGAGTGAGTCTATTTGGGCCTTTAGGTCAATCAAGGCTGTTTCTGTGCCGTGTTGCGGACGGAAACCGGATTGGCGTGTTCCAAGGAGATGGTTTTTCTCAAGGAAGTTCTGGATTTGGGTGTACGCTACCTTGTCTAAAATTTTTAGTAAGAAAGGCACTGTGGTGATGGGTCTATAATTTGTGGGGATGTTGGGGTCCAAGGTTTGCTTTTTCAGGAGGGGGAGTACCCAAGATTCTTTTAGGTTGCGAGGGATGGTGCCCGTAGTGAAGGAGGCATTAATAAGTTTTGTGATGAAGGGGGCTAGATCTCTAGCCGCGTCTTTTATCAGTTGTGCGGGGCATTGGTCACCTTTGCAATTAGACGGTTTAAGAGTCAGACTGGTCTTTTCTACCTCAAATACTGAGACCTTGGAGAAGCGGAATTGGGTAGATTCTTTAGGTTTGGGTGTGGGGGTTTTGTCCACAGGAGGTTGGGTTGGTAATGAGGCTTTCTTTAGGGCAATTTTAGTTTGGAGGTTGGCCACATTGTTGGTTAGTGCCAGTTGTATGTCAGTACATCAAGTTTTATCTTTGATGGAGTCGTCCTGTGCTGCGATAGGAGTTTCCAGTTCTTTTAGGATGGAGAATAGCTCCTTCATACTGGAGTTGGCTTGGGTGATCCTATTATTATAGGTTTCTTGTTTGGTCAGGATGATATCTTTTTTGTATTGCGAGGAGATGTTTATTAGGTTGGTTTTATTTTCAGCGGTAGGATGCCGGTTCCATGCTGTTTCACATTTTCTCTTCTGTAGTCTTAAGTTTTTTAAATGGGGTGTAAACCAGGAGTTTAGATGCTTTTTTGGTTTACTGTTTCTAAGTTTAAGCAGAGCAACTCTGTCAAGGGCAGTGGACATAGCGTTATTGAATTCCTCCACTAGGATGCCTGGGTCGGTATGGTCAGGTAGAGAATTAAGTTTGGGTACGATGTGAGGCAGAATATTAGCCGCTGTGATATTTTTCTTATTTCTGGTTAAAGTGGGTATGGCGGGGGTGGGTGTGAGAGTTGTGGTTCTTTTAGTGTTGAGGGTAAAGGAGATAAGGTGATGGTCTGACCAT
Organism: Ambystoma mexicanum; assembly: GCF_040938575.1. Taxonomy (NCBI): domain Eukaryota; kingdom Metazoa; phylum Chordata; class Amphibia; order Caudata; family Ambystomatidae; genus Ambystoma; species Ambystoma mexicanum. The sequence continues at coordinate 914,337,980 of NC_090926.1, read as the reverse complement.
ATTTGGGGGGCAATGGCTGTTATAGAGGGGTTACAGTTATGACTGGCAATCCAGTCTAGAGTTCTCCCTTTGGTATGTGTAGGAATATTCACAATCTGCGTGAAGCCTAGTTCTGACAAGGTATTAGCTGTGGCAGTAGCCTGGAGGTCATTGATATCGTTGTACCCTAGATTGAAGTCTCCTAACACTAAGGTTTGAGAGGAATTTTTTAGCTTCTCACAGATAACAGAGGTGATATCTTCGTTGAAGGTATTGGTAGGGCCTGGCGGTCTATAGAGGAGGTAAATATTAAGTGTTTGGGAGTTGGCGGTGGGTAGTTTGATAGAAAGAAGCTCACAGGATTTAAGGTAGGGTGTGGAGGTGATTCTCATAGAGAGGTTGGATTTGGCGATAATTGCTATTCCTCCACCTCGTGCGTCTGGTCTGTCAGCTCTAAGGATGGTATACTTTTCTGGGACTGCTAGAGTGAGTGCAGGACCTGCTGCCTCATGGAGCCATGATTCAGTAATGGCGATGAAATCAAGGTCGTTTTCGCGTATGACATCTGCTATGTCGGTAGCATGAGCGACTAAAGATCTGGCATTGATCAATGCAGCTTTTAATTCTGGTTCTGGCTGCACTGTGAGAGGGAGGTTGGCTATATGTTTATTAATTTTATGGTGGAGTTTGCGCCTGAGAGGGGCGGTAGTTTCCAATGGTGTGAGTAATTTGGGTCGGAGGTGTTCCAGGTGGATATTGTATTTGATGATGGGTTCGAATATTTTGGGTAGTCGAGCCCGGAGTCTAAGGTTCCTCTGTGCTAGGTTGCAAGGTTTGGAAGTAGGTTGTATGTAGGCTCCTGAGCCCTCTATGGACAGAAATGTAGGCATGGTCATATAGACGATAGTAAGTATAGCTATCAGATTGGTGAGTAATGCTTGGTGGACTAGGTTAGGCAGGTAAGAGTACATAGTGTTACTTCTAGTTAAGCTAAGGGGACTAGACTTAAATGCTGTGGTTGGATACTGGGCAGAGTAGGCTAAGTACGGTCATCAAATACTAGGCAGGATGAATGTAGTGATCAAACATTGGGTTAAATGCAGCATCAAATACTGGGCTAAATGCAACAGGCAAATACTGGGCTAAATGCAACAGGCAGATACTGGGCTAAATGCAACAGGCAGATACTGGGCTAAATGCAACAGGCAAATACTGGGCTAAATGCAGCCATCAAATACTGGGTGAAGATGAGGCTAAATACAGTGGTCTGAGTGTTTAGGAATGAATGGAAAACTGTGCTGATAGGGGTGCCTTGGTGCTTTGGGCACGTGTGGTCAACCATGTGGTCAATCAGCGTAGGCATTTGGAAGGAGGCAGAAATGCTAAGGCTAGCAGCCAGAGAGAATGCAATACATATGGAACAGGGCAGCATATGTGGTGCACAATACCGGACGGAAGGACTAAGTTTTAGGTTTAGTAGATGGGTGCAGTAGGTCACCCAAAATTGAAGTTAGCAACATGTACATGCGTATAAATGTATGCGAAGTTGCTCATGCACAATTTGAAGCAGTAAGTGTTACAGTGCAGCTGTACTGCAGGCTTAGCTAGACAGTGGTGGCATTTGCCAACTATGGAGCGTGTTGATGACGCTTACCTATGTTAATGTCAGGTTTTCAGTTCAATGCTCAAACAGTGGGAGATTCGAAGGGCAATGGTCCCAGTCTAGCCTCTAGTCATTCTCTGGACAGGCTCGGGACAGGACCTGCTCCTTTGTGTGTGCTCCTTCGTGGGCTGGTCCGGCGTTCGCCTTCCGGCGAGCGATTGGCTGGGAAGGCAGAGGTGTGAGCCAATCAGTACCAGGCAGGCATCAGAGGGAGATTGGAGAGTCAGGCAGCAGCGTTGCAGAGCCCGGCGGCCATCTTGGGATGGGGGCAGCCTCGTGTAAGGCAATGGAGGCACGAAAAGCTGTGCACAATGCCGGCACTTAGGGCAGTTTCTAGGCGCTAAAAAGTATTTTACAATACTTGCAGTCGCATGCCCAATATTCTGAGGCAGTGATTCGATTTTTTGAAGATTATTGCCGTAACGAGCGCAGGTGTGGCATGGATGTCAGTAATCCTACCTTGCGCTACAGCTGATGTCCCAGCACGAATCCGGAGCGGGATCACTTTGTTGAACAGCAAAGGTTTTACTTTCTTTCAGAAGAGTGGGTAAGCAGGTTCATCTTGGATATGTTGAGGGAAGGCGTTCCAGAGGGTGGGAGCGATGGTAGTAAAGCAGGAGCCCTCAGCTCTCTTTCTGGCAAATCTAGGTTTGAGCAAGGCCGATGTGGTGAGGAGTGGTGATTGCGAGTGTTGTGTTTCTTGGTGTTACTGTTTGTGAGGTGGGGGGGCAGTGTTGTGTAAGCAGCAGTAGGTGAGTTTAAATCCGATACGTGCTTTGATGGGGAGCCAATGTGCCTCCCATCTGATTTGTGAGATGTGATCGGAGCATTTCAGGCCCCTGACTGCTCTAAGTGCATTGTTTTGGAGCAGTTGGAGTTGGTTGAGGTTTCTGGTTGAGATCCCTACTAGGATGGTATTGCAATAGTCCAGTTTGCTACCTATGATAGACCTAGCTAGGATGAGACAGTTGTTTGGGGTAAGGAATTTCCTGGAATGGTTGATGTTTGGTAGAATAAGCCGCAGAGAAAGTGATTGCTTTGACATTTTTTTGCATGTTTAGTTCTGCGTCCAGGTAAGCGCTAACGGCCTGATTCACAGATGTGTTTTATAATGTTTCAATCCCAACGGAAAATGCTATGTGAATCAGACTCTTGGTGTTTTGGCATGGGCAGAGACGGGGATGGCGTTTCCGGCAATACAGACAGAGGAGAAGGCAGGACTGAGGTCTTTTGAGGCGGTCTGGCAGCCCACAATAAGGAGCTCAGTTTTTTCATTTTGTCATTCAGGCAAAGATGATGGGTAGCCATTAATGCCTGTATGATGATGATGGCACAGTTAATGTTGGTAGAATCTAGCTTGTGGTTACTGGTGATTATGAGGAGGACCTGCGTATCATCTGCAAAGTTGGTGTATGGTATGTTGAGGCTGTCTAGGTGGTCGAAGAGGAGCTTGGTATACATGTTGTAGAAGGCGGGGTGAGGCAGGTACCTTGTGGGACACCATGGGGGATGGGTGTGGGGTCAGCTGATTTGGGCCCTCAAAGACCTTAGTGGATTGGCTAGATAGAAAGGATTGGATCCACAAGGTGGCTTTTGCAGCAAGGCTGAAAGTTGTGGTGAGGTGTATGCAGAGGATTTCATGATCTACCAGATCAAAGGCTGCAGAGAGGTCTAGTAGGAGGAGGATTGCAAGCTCGCCATTATCACTAACGTGGTCAAGCTGGATCTTAAGCTCAAGGAGGGCAGATTCAGTACTGTGTCTGGACCTAAAGCCTGATTGACTGGTGCCTAGTCAACTGTGGTTTTGAAGGTATGATTTAAGTTGCAAATAGAGAGTGCAGTCCAGGATTTTGAGGAGCTAGGGTACTGTGGTTATTGGGCGATAGTGGGAATGGTGGGATCTAGGGTTGGTTTTTTCATGAGAGGTGTGACACAAGCTTCTTGGATGGCAGTGGGAATTGAATTGGATTTAAATGATGCGTTAATGAAGCTGGCTATGGTAGGGGCCAAGGGTTCTGTACACAATTGTGACAATGTGAGCTGGGCAGGTGTTGCCAACACAATTGGATGGTTTCAGGTGCTGGATAGTTGTGCAAACTTCAAAGGGGGAGACGGCGGAGAATTGGAGCTGTGGAGGATTGGTCGCAGTCGTGGTGGTGCTGACCGGGGGGGGCGGTCGCAAGGGTGGTATAAGGGATATTTTGAGAATAGCTTTGTCCCATAGCTTCCTTGTTTTGGTGTCAATGGCAGATTGGATGAGCATGCACCATGGTTTGTTTTTATGAAAATTGTCAGATATGGGGGCCCGGGTTTTGAGCTCTAAGAATTTTGAAGAGCTCTTTGGTGTTGGAGCTTGCTTCAGTGATTCTAGTGTTAAAGATGTTGGCTTTGGTGGCAATGGTGGCTGTTTTGTAGGTGGCAGCTGAACACTGGAAGGCTGCTTTGTTGGTGGAGGTAGGGTTTTTCTCCAGAGATGTTCAAGAGCACGTTTCTTTTCTGAAGGGAGGCTAGAATATCAGTGTACCAGTTTTGGTTTTTTTTTTGTGGGAGGTGGTTTTGAGGGGTGCGTTTCATCAAGTGCAGTGAGCAGTGTGGTGTTGTATGATGCTAGGATGACTTCGGCATAGAATTGTCCGGGGCTGATTTGAGGGAGTCTTGGATGGAAGGGGTCAGAAGCCAGAGAATGGAGACCACTGCATCCTGAGAGCCCATTGAAGGGATCTCATACTCTGGCAAGCCTCTGGCACCAGGAAAATGCATGATGCCATTAGCTCGAGCAACCTCAAAAAGTAGGCGGCCGGAAGACGCTGGGCACTGTGGAATTTGCTGACCATCTGCAGAATGTGTTGAGCTCTCACCTCGGGTGACGAGGCTTTTCCCAAGGTTGCATCCAGGACTGCTCCTATGAATTGGAGTCTTTGATATGGTATCATATGTGACTTCTTGTAATTGAGGGAGAAGCCCAGCCTGTGGAGAGAGTGGAAGTTATGCTGAGATGTTCCAGAGCCTGTTCGGGAGAACAAGCCCTGGTCAGCCAATCGTCCAGGTAGGGGTAGACGTGAATCCCCCCTCTCCTGCGACTCACTGCCACCACCGCCATCAACTTGAACACCCTCTGGGGTAAGGTCAGCCCAAATGGCAGAACTCGAAACTGATAATGAGAATAGCCAACTGCGAACCCCAGGTTCTTGCTTGTGATGGATCAGCACAGGAAAGTAAGCGTCCTGAAGGTGCAATGACACTATCCAATCCTGGAGCTAGAGGACCTGAAGGATTTGAGGAAGTGTGACCATTTTGAACTTGTCCTTCCTGAGGAACTTGTTTAAGCATCTCAAGTCCACAATTGGCCTCAATCCTCGTCCTTCTTGGGGATAAGGAAATGGGGAGAGTACCAACCTTTGTTTCTCTCTGTCACAAGTACTGATTCTATAGCACCTTTCTCTAGCCGGCTCAGTTTCCTGCACAAGGCGGATCTGGAACTGAGTGGCTCTCCAGTGGATGCTGACGCAGTAACCTTTGGTTGTTTCTAATGTCCATACATCCGAAGTAATGCCTCACTATTCTTTCAGATGCAGTGAGAGTCTACCTCTCACCGCGGTCTTGTGGGTTAATGCCTCAGAGGTTTTGAGGCGGCTGATGGTAAAGTAGCCGTTGCTTGGGCAAGCTTTGCACCTATCCCTGGTCCACCACAAGGGAATCATCTCTTTGACTAGCCAATCTGCTCGCTCTTCCAACTGAGGAGTAGAAGCGAAAGGACTGACCCCTCCAAGATGATCCACTGGGATGAGAGGATTGTGGCTGTCTGATGGTGGCTCCAAAGGTCTGCAGCTTCTATACATTTTCATCAGGGTGCCGCCAAAGGGAATGTTGAGGAGCCTTCACTGCACGTCCGGTGCAAAACCTGACTTTCTCAACCACGCAAATCTGCGTATTACCGTGCTTGCCGCCATGCCACTTTGAGTCCAATCCTGATTGCAGAGACTCGCACATAGCCTCCTTGCCCTCTCTTACAATGCTCATGAAGCCGTCTCTCGCTCTTCCCCTTCGGGAATATGGTCAGCCGCCTTAGCTACATGGTCCTACAGGGTGAATGTGAATTTTGCTAAAGCTCAAGTGGCATTTGTGGACTTGCGCGCCATCCTTCTGGCAGAAAATACCTTTAATGCCCAAGCGTCCAAATGCTTATCATCCCTATCTGGAGCGACGGTAGGGTATGCAGTCTGTTTCGAAGTTGACATCACTGCCTGACCAACTAGGCTTTCAGGCATTGTGTGTTTTGTCAGGTAGCTAGGGTTGCCACTATATGGCCTGTATTTTATGGTGAGGTTTTTGTTTGCCGCTGGGCTTGACTCGGATCCTCCCAATTTGCCATAACCCTTTTAGTCGTCTTGCTCAAACGGTGGGGCCGAGAAAGTCAATGACTAGTCATAAGGTGCCTATACGAGGCATCAGCATGGTCTGCTGCCAAATTCCATCGTGTCTACCCCACTATCTGATTGAAAATGTTCATATGAATCTCTTATCTTGGATTCTTCTGAATGAGGCTTTGTGGGACGTTATGTGTGCTTAATTCCAATATAAATGTTGAAGTATCGTGATCTGAAGGCTCATAATCCTCATAAGTTGATGATAAAGACTAGTGGTTTGTAAGATTTCTGAATTTCCTTAGGAGGTAAAGGTGTTGATGATTTCGCCAAAGGCGTCGATGATCTTGACACCAACGCTGTCACCGACTTTGATGTCGACGTCCCTGATGACATTTCCGTCAATTTTGTCTTCGACTGAGCCCTCGAAGGGCTTGACCCTCGACTCAAAGTCATCGATTTCTTGTGTCGAAAACTCAAAGGACTCGAGGGGTCTGCGGCTTATATCCCGGGCTCGAGGGCGTGCAGGATGTAGCCTTAGGCCTTTCCTTGTCTGCCTTAGGTGGCTCGACTGGAGCATGGCTTTTTACTTTCTCCTTTGAGGGGGGTCAGAGATTCTTTCTCGAAGATTTTCAACATTTCCTGTCTGAAATGTTCCCACTCTGCTGGAGTAGAGGATTTATTTGGACAGGTTATACTTTCTCCGAGGAAGAATCAGATGAACGCAAAGTGGGAGATTTATAATGCCTTTTCTTCGACCTCGAAGATGATGAGGAATAATGGGACCCGCTCCTGGAGCGTGATCGTTTATTTCTATTATTACCTTTTCCTTCGAGCAGATCATTTTTTCCATGGAGTCATTGAAGGGGATTTAGTAGGTGGCCTACCCACCTCTAGTTTCCCTTTACGCTCTTTCAGAGCCTTACGAGTCATAGACTGACAGGATTCACAGTCCGCTGTCCTATGCTCAATGCCAATGCACCACAGACACACCCGATGGGGGTCTGTGAGGGACTGGTTGGCGCCGAAGTTGTAGTACTTTTTGAACCCTGTCTTCGGGTTGAAGGCAGTGAAGATGAGGCCATTGTACTCGAACACGGTTTTCTCACAGAATAAACTGAAGCGTGTCGTAATTCTTCAAAGCGTTGGCTTCAGGGCACTACGCGTGCTATATATATCAACGATGACGTCGACTCAGGGATGGAAGCCCTCGCGGGACATCGAGTCGACGACAAAGATGCACAGCGCCCTCTGTCGGAAAAAACAAAATCCAATCCAGCTGTAGCTGGAAGATATTGTATCATAGATGCAGGATATGTGAGTGGACACAACCCATTTGAAATAGGTTTACAGTAAAAAGTACTGAACATAGATTCACTGGACCAGTCCTTACACTTGAGGAAGATATCCTCCAGACACGTTGTGGCAAAGAGGCCTTGAAGGCCATGCCCGCTTCCGCCAAATAGAATGTGCACCAAAAACTGAAATAGCCACCCCTGTTTTGGACATTCCCACCAAACCCATCCATCGAGAGTGGGTGGATGAAACTAGTTTGTGCGGTTTAAATAATTAAAGTGCTGTGGGGAGTAATCCCTCCGATGGTTAAAAAAAATGGAGCTGGATGCTTTTAAAGCCCTGATGTTTGAAACTCTTTGAAAGGAAATCAAGTAAGGTAGTGTCACCAATTTGGTTGGTGGAGATTGCATAGATAACCCCTAATTTGTAGGTCAACCCCTAACGAGAGAGCAATAGATTCACACTCAATATGACCGAGTACTGGGATTAGGAGACAATTTAACAGATATGGCCCTCAAAGAACACCAAGGTTTGTTGCCCCTAGGCAGACTGATGATCCTAACATGATCAGCAGAAATACTTTACCTTTATAAAAAAGATCACTGTTCTGTATTAAGGGGCCAGTTCTCCAAGAAAATTCAATAAGTGTTCTAATGAGGATGTAAAGGGATCCAGGTGTCTAAGCAGATACAAGTGTACCAATTGTCTCCAGCCAGAAATGTGTAGCTTTAGTGTACCGGGTTACCATGCTTTTGGAAGAAAAGATGCAGTCAGTTCTGAAATGCCCAGAGGTAGGGAGATCTCAAAGTTTGAGAGTGCGTGACAGAATCAGTGGGTGATGAACGACCCTCCGGACTGGATAGGGGATAAGGGATTTGAGGGAGGAGACTGATTTAGGGGAGCTAATTTCTAGAGAGATCGGGTACCAAGGTTGGGCTGGTCACTTACTAAAACTATTGGGGGGGGGGCATTCTAGAGGAATAGAGGAAAGCCTACAGCAATCCTTCACTCAAAGTCTTGTTGGTATAGCAAACTGGGTCAGGTCTCAAAGTGAAGAAACTGAGGTTCTGAGAGTTTAGCCTGGAGGTGAGCAGATCCAAATTCATGGCCCCAAGTTGGAGGTTCGAACCTTAAACTTGAGGCAAACAAGGTGGCAATCGCTGGTTTTCAGGAACGCCAATCTGCCACAGTGTTGGACAAACGTGGCAGAAATTTGGTGTGACCAAGGATTTTATACAGGAGGCGTAACTTCCCAAAGTGTTTTGCCATGTCTGGAAAAAGCTTTCCTGAAGAACCTCACACCCCTACTTTATTGATATAACAGTCTACATTAATGTTACCCATTCAAAGGATAATGGAACATTGTGATGTATTTAAAGTTTCAAATCATAATGGAGCCTACAAGCACTTCTAAATAATGAATGTGTTGTTTTGACTCCCAAAGCGACCATGGACCGGCTGTGAGATGTTACCACTCTTTGATCCCCACCGTGCCTGGCTGGTCTCAGATCCTAACAGTAGATGAGGTGGGCGAAACACATGTTGATCCCATGCCTTCATGTTAGCAATCCATCATATGATCTCTTATTTTGCGTCAGAGGGTACGGGTAACCAGTCTGCACCTCTGAAAGTGGTCTATGTTTAATCATCTCTGGAGAATCTGAAATATAGAAGACCTAGAAATACTGTTTTTTGGGGGATAACAAGAGGTGCCCCATTACTCTGGCCAGATGTAGCAGGAATATTACTGTAAGGGACTGAACTTTCATTTTTCTTTCTTCTTACATATTTCAAACACTTTATTAATTTCACAATTTAAACAATACATAATTAATACAAGCATTCATGTAATATCAGAAGTGCAATTCCTTTCTGAACAATCAATGAATACACCAACACAACTTAAGAATCCTATAATAAAGGCGTGTGCTATGATGACTGCAATATAGCGCAGTCCCCATTAATACATATTGTCCTCAGACATGATACCCACAGAACACATCAAACGGCAACACGACGACGAAAGGAAAAAGAGAAAAAAGTACACATACCCTCCCCCAACCAGAATTCTTCCAACTAACTTATTTCACACACAAGCGATTAAATGCCTAGCCACCATAGAGACTATTAGACTTCTAAGTAATCATCCTCTTTATTTAGCTTCTGAAACAAAACCTTCTCAAAGTCGGATAACACTTGCACAGCACTCACCCAACTCTCAACTCATATTTTTTATCCTTGTTTTCCACAATTTTAGGACTTGTTTTGCAGCCACTACTAGCACTTTGTCAATCTATTGAAATTTCCTGTCTCGTCAGTCAAATGCATTTCTTGTAAAAGGATGAAGTCTGCCCTTGCTCTCCATATCCTAGCCATCATTTTCCTCTTCTTCCATGGGCAGTTAAGCCCTTTAACGGAACATGCTACAATTGTCAGTTCAGTCATTCGTCCCAAGACAAAAGAAAGTTTCCTATAGCCATATAGCTCTATAAATGTCCCAATAGCAAGCCTTCTTTACACACCTTCCGTGAGCAGCATTACCCAAGTATATATGAGCGCCTCAAAAACCATAATCCTGATCTAAATTAGACCCTTCACGTAATAAATCCCACAGCGAGTAGCACAACCACATTAAGACATAAAACGCGGACAAAAAAACACAAAAAAAAAAACCACATAGAAATATAACAACTATTTAGCAGTGCAGAGCAGCCCAGACTGTTTGAGTAACAAACTCTCCAATGTACAGAATATTTTGGACTACCCCCAGTTTCCAGTGCCCCTAACCAGCATAACCAAATTAAGCATTCTCCCCCATCCTACACCAAACCTCATAACAGTTGTCAATGTCCAGGTTCAATCACCATCCTAATTGTAACTAAAATCCTTCTGGTCCTACTTATATGGCTGAATCTATGTCTTCAAAATAAACCACAAGTTAAAAGAACAATACATTTATCATCCGCATCGTATACTCAAAAGACCAAAAGTTAATTACAATGTTCTTACACTCCTTAGACAGTTGTTGCCCACATCCACTCCCAAATCAGCCAATATATCTATGTATCAAGTGTTTGCTTCTTGCTTTCTCCTTAGCCATTTAAAATGCTAAACATTTGTGCTCTAAGCCCCAGATGATTTTATGAAGCCCACCCCCCACCAAGTAAGGTCACCTATTCACCGGCTTTCTTCAGAATCAGCTCAGAACCGTCTCAGAAACGTCACAATTAAATGTCTTTGAGTCTTTCCAAGCTCAAGTTTTGGACCCAAGGATCCATGGGCCCTCTCCATTTCCAATTTTGGGTGCAGGTTGAGCGGTTTAGTAAGACCTTCTCTGGAAATCCTGCAATACGGATGTTTCTCCTTGTTTCATCATCCATTGAGTTGAAATGGCTTTCCACAGAGATAGCTTTCATTTTCTTGATTGAACGTTTTTTGGGTCTATGAAGATGGTTGGATAAGTCTTCTCATTCAGGAACTAGGGTCTATCGTACATCTGGACGAAATCACAAATGCCACCCTCAGAATCGATGGACATTTCTGGGGTTCTGCAACAATGCCTAAGAAGTGTTGTCTGTAGGTGTTTTCTTACTGAACTCTGAGGGGATACCATGATAAGTATGCCATCCAAATAAAGCAGTAGACGATTCTCTTGACTTGGTTGTGTAGCAACCACTTAACACAAAGGTTTTGTAAACAACCAGGAACCGGTTACATGCCAAAAGGTAGAAAACTGGATAGAACGTGTTTTCTGTAAAAAGAAAAAAAAACGCGTGTGGGGTGGTTTTATGGGTACTAACATCGTAGCATCTTTCAGATCCAGATGCTTGCGCCTAGTCTCCTGGACATAACTATGCCTGCAGATTATACATTATTTGCCATAAAGTAAATAAAAGATTATAACCGGTGGAAACAAGTTGTCCTTTTTCTTCACAATAAGGTTTCTTAAAAAACTGCATGAGGGTGGTGTGTCAGGTTCGAAATTGACGAGAACTATTTAGCTCCTACTTCTATGCCAGGAGAGGCTAGTTAGCTTGAAAGAAACCCTACTAGGAGCTACTTTTGGCTCCCCAGGCCAACTGGTGCCTTACAAGCATAAATATGCAACAATTAATTTGGAGTATTTCAGAATGTAAACAAAAAAGAATTGGGACACACCAGTACACTTTTATTTTTTATTTTTACATTTTGTGTTTTTATTAGTTATATGGTTTATAAAGTTAACCCTTTTTTACATAATTCCATGTCATTCAACGTAATAAGTCCATTAATCTAAAATATGATACAATCATATATACATATATTTTTTTCTCACAATTTTCAATAATCATTACAACCCATCAAAATTCTAAACAAAGAGACTATACAATTCTATTTATGACCCATGTTGGTACAAAAAGATTAAATCTGAACTTGCAACATCTTCTAGTACACGTTTAAACATAATGGAATAAACGTAATGGCAAAAAGTGATTTTCCTCTGTGGAAGTTAAATTTGCGGTGTGCTGTGTCATGACCCTACCACAAGGCCAAGAAATAGTGCTCTCTTCGGTAGGGCCAAGAAGTAAAACGCCCACATGGGCCAGCAAAATGGATGCCTGATTCGGAAGCAGTGTAGCATTTACCCAGAGATCAGTAGTAATGGGTATATTGTAGGCATCTCGCAGGACATCCATGAGCCTATGTAATATCCTGCGAGATTACTAGATCTCACAGGATTACACACAAGAGCCTGTATTAGGCCACTCCAACCAGCACTGTGTGCCAATTATACCTGGAGGCTTAGGTGGAACTGAGGACCCGCCAGAGGATTGCCGCCATCCTCTCTTCTGTCCTGCTGGGTTCCACCAAGTCAGACGTGGAAAGAAAGCAAGAGAATAACAACATGGTTAGCGGTTGTATTGACCCTTTTTTGGTTTTTGGTGCTAAGCAGCATTATTCTTTGTCAACACTGAGCAGCCCCACGCAAACCATATATCTTGGACCCACACAGCTGCACAGAAGTGTGTACTCCTTTCTAAGCTGGCAGACTCCATTGCAGCTCTGGACAGCACCACCCAAGTAGCTGAACCACTGGGAAGCGGTCCAGCAATCCGAGGCTTCCGGCCTCACCCTTTCATCTGATTGGCCCGCTCCCACCTTTCACCAGGTAATGACATCTAGCTGGCAGGCGCAGCCGGCCTTCCTTCAAGGCCTTAGCCTGTCTGTCTGTCCGACTGAGTCCGGTTCGTCCAGCCTCCCTACCGATTGCACCGCCCGCATCTTCTTCCCTGGTCATCACCGCAATAATCACCCTCCATCCACCTGCACTGGAGCCTCCAATAACCAACATTCAGCCCCACATCCAAAACTACTCATTAGGCAAGGTAAGGATACCACTGCCTATACCTATACCTAACAGTCGGTGCAATGTTTGCTTCCCACCCATACGTTCTAACCCGGTCCCACCGCCTACATTTCTACCACCACATTGAGGCCCCCTACCACCCAGTGGCCCCCCACGCTCAGCAATGCGCTCTCTGGCCCAACTTCTTGAGCAGCCTCAACTCCCCATCTTACTCAGCCCCCCACCCTCTTCTTTCCTCCCTATGGATATACTTCACCCCAGAATGATTTCCTCGCCTTTCACAACTCTAACATACAGACACTCCCTAAACCCATCAGCTTCCCCCCCTCCAGTTTACTCTGCCTAGATACAAAGTCTACCACATCAAGGTTCCACCACTTTTCTGGCATCATAAGCACAACCCCTCAACCAATAGCCTTTAGCCTACTCATTGTTGGCGATTCCAGACGCATTAGGCTCTCTTGCCGCACTACCAGACCCCGGTGTCCCCCTCTCCATCCCCTCCTCCACTCCACCCGCATTGCCAACTCCACGCACAAGGACTACCATACGTTCAATATCAGCTGTGCACAACCTCATCACCGACCTACACCTAGACAATCCTTGCTGTAACTGAATCTTGGCTCCTTCGCACCTCAGGCCCTCTCTTTTCTCTTGCCATGCCACCCAACCACTCTATCTTTAAAGTGGATTGCCCCAACGCACCTCGAGACGGCATAGCCCTTACTGCTAAATCCTGCTTAGGCATCAGACAAATCCCTATGCCCTGCCCCCCCTGTACTAGACTACGAAATACTACTCTCCAAACAGACTCTCAACCCCCAAACTACCCGCTACCTCCATCGCCAACCTAAATCACAGAATGCCCCTGAATCCAAGATACCACTCCTGCTCACTCCTCTCCTCAAACTCTGCTAGGTGACTTCAACCTTGGCTTTAATGACCCCACTGACGGCAGAACCGCTGAATAGAAGAACCTCACCCAGCATATTTCCATATCAACTCATGCTACAGGGCAAATCCTTGACTGGATCCTCACCAAGAACACATTGGTAACTATCCCTTCCATCAGTCCACTGCCTTGGTCCGACCACCTGCTCATTGGAATTTTCCTATCCCGCTCCCCCACCATCTCCAAACCTTCCCATCCCCCTTCCACAACCCTACGACGCATTACTGGCAAACCTCCAGAAGAAATACTTGTGCCTGTCCTCCAGAAGCTACACTCCACATATGCGTACAAAAATAACGATCCCAAGGCACTGGCCAACCTCTACAGTCACAGCTTCCATAGCACTATTGACCTACATGCCCCTCTCAAACCAAAAATCCTGAAACCTCACAAATCATCCAAAAAGTGGTTCACAGAAGAGCTTTTCTCGTTTTGTAGTCACAAAAGATCCCATGAACACCTATGGAAGAAACACACTGCTGATAACCTTGAATTCTTTCCAAGCATATCTAGAACGTATAAAACCACTTTTATCAAGTCCAAAGCCAATTCCTATAATACTAATCCTAATCACCAATGCTAGCTCCAATTCTAAAAGAGCACTCATCCATACTCAAAGAACTGGAAGAAAACCATCCCTACCATCTCCCACCTTTGCTCAGACAAAGAGGGGTGTATCGCCATCCAAACTGCCCTAGCCAAAAAGATGGATTCACTAAAGGACAAAATCTCTGTCAGAAAATCTCAACTCACAGCCAAGCTGCCTGCTATGAATTAGTTGACTCCCTCACCTCATCCCAAACCTCCTTAACCAACCCTTTTCAGCTTCTCCCAAGTCTCCCATTCAGACGTACTCAAACCTATCTGTACGCTCAAACCATCCAACTGTAAGGGAAACACCTGCCCAGCCGACATTGTCAAACTTTGTGGCAATACCCTGGCTCCCACCATCACTGACTCAATAAACACCTTCTTTGCCACCAATTCCATCCCCTCCTGCATTAAAGCAGCCTGGGTCACCCCACTCCTTATGAAAAGCCTCTTTCAACTCTTCCATTCCCACAAACCTCCAAGGAAATGTCACCTTTAAATTCTGGGTGATTTCAATCATTGGTTGAATAACTCTGCTGATCGCAAGGCTCTCTCAATTTTACTATCTCTTCAAACTATTGGTTTTTCCCCGTTCGTCCACACCCCCAAACATATCGGGGGTAACATCCTGGACTGGATTCTCTCAAAAAATTATAACCTCAAGATTATATCAGTCGAACAATGTATCTGGAATGACCATTCCTTTCTTCTTTTCGAAATTCCAATTGCATTGTTTCTCACTAAATTAACAAAGTAACTAACCTTTGCAAATCGAGATGAAACTGCAAAAGAATCTGAGTCTTTTGCTTCTAGGGTGCTATCTCTTCTTCCACCTATGGATGAGAGTCTATCTCTCGATGACTTTACTTCTACCTTTAGAACAGTTACCAACATGGCTTTTGATTCATTAGCTTCAGTGAGACATATCAAGAAGAATAAAGCAACTAATTCCAACCCGTGGTTCACCCCAGATGTTCTTCATATCAGAAGTTTGAAACGGAAGGCTGAATGTTATTGGCGTAAGAATCCGTCGGTTGATACAATGACTAAATACAAAGTTGCAGTCAAGAGCTTTAAGGAGGTGTTAAGGATTTCAAAAGCGTGGTACACTCCAGACCAGGACTCTTGCTAGTGCCTGGGGATGCAGCGCACCATCAAAATACTTTTCTTTTATTATGAATTCAATTTGAGAAGGCACCCAACCCGTCTCTCACCCACCTTTACAAACACCCCAAGTCACAATGGACCATGAACCAGGGTGGTGTGTAATAATACAATATTTATTTATTTTTAAATTCCAATGAAAATCACACAAATTTAATATAGGGAGGCAATCACCAGTGTGGTGATAATTACACTGTAAAATGATAGAACACACTTAGTTTGACCTTCTAATATCAGATATATAATGCACACGTGAATACAGGTAAGATTATTTTTGGGAGGTGTTTTCTGATAGCACCACAGTTAGTATTTCCCCCTGCAATGCTCTCTTAAACCCATATTAACCAAATTTTGTGTGGGTAGAAAGGAGTAGCCAGGAGTCAGGGATGCTAGGCAACAAACAGAATACAAATCCGACCTTCCCTTCCCCCCTCTGAATGGGAGGCAAAAGGGGATTGAAAACCTTTGAAAATTGAGCAAAATAGCACATGGAATTGCTAAATACTTATTTTACATGTGCAGTTGAATTAGTGAGGTCGAAATTAGTATAGCAGTATCAGCACTGGTTCAAAATGGCAAAACTAATTGAAAAATGGGTTAAACAGACAAAATTGGAATGCGGTTTTGATGCTATGGGACAAATGCACATCTGTAACGCTCACCTTGTATCCACGGGGACGCCCCTCGACTGGCCGCACCGCTCTCTGGGACACTGTGCCTTCTCTGAAGTTCGTGCTGCCGAGGATCAGTTCTAGAAGACGGGAGGCGAAGGTTAGCTGCTATTCCTCCCCTCGCGACCCACCTCCCGGATTCCCCTTGCGGTTCCCCTGGGATTTCTCTCACCTTGATTTCTATGAAGATGCACTCTCCATCCTGCCGTGCTGGGCAGGGGCGCGTTTTTATTGGCACCGTTCCGCCGAGTTTTTTTTCCCTGGCGTGGGCTGGAGTCCAGACCGGCTGCGACTCCACTTTTCAGGTAAGTCTTTAAGATGAGAGTAATGTCTGTATAGGTTGAAGCACCAAATAATCTTCTCCTCTTTTCTTGCAGATGTTGAAGGCAGAGAGTGGATACTGGAGCAGAGTTCAAGGAGGTGAGGATGGTTGCGCCAAGCGGCGCTGCAAGTGTACTTGCAATTGGCTAATCTATCCTATTGTCTTTCCTACAGGTCATGGAAGAATCCGAGAAGAATGGGCCCACCGGAACCCGAAGCCGATGGACGATGAGCTGATGAGGAAAGCCTTCCCGACGGACTGGTAAGTAGCTTACACAATGTCTTGTTTAAGCTCTCCTTTCCAGAGATGATGCCGGAGGAAGATGATGGAGGTTGGAAGGCTTTGGTTGATGGAGGGTGCCACGGGGCAGGTAAGGATGACGATGGTTCTTGTCTTCTCTCGCCCGTGCAGGCCAGGATGCTGAGCAGGACCCGGTGAACGTCACGCTGCAAGAGCAGAATTACGCGAAGCACAATCCTCTAATCGGACGTGGTTTAAATAGCCAACAGGTATTCCAGGTGCCTTCGGGGCAGCCCCCCCCTGACGCTAGACCGCTAGTTGCAGTTCCCCATTAGTCCTCATGGGGGCAGCCACGCTTCTCCATTGCCCATTGAAACCACATCCTAGCATGCGCCTCCGATGCCAACAGCGCCAGGACTGGCTCCAAGGGATCCGAGGGGGGCCAAATAGGGTCTTTCGGGTCCCGTTACCATACGGTGGGGATAAGGTTGTGACAACATCACAGGTATAATATGAAAGTGGAAGAGTAACTCTGAATGGATGACGGGATGAGATTCTTAACGGGAAAGGTAACTCGGTTTTAAAATGCAAGCAGTTGCACAGGGAAAATCGGTTTGGAAAGGAAATGACAAGTTTTACTGAGACTAGATTTTAGTGGCTAGAAAAGAGGGACGCTGCCAGTGAAAAGGGTAAAGCTGCAGTTTCAACCCCCTCACGCCATGTGCCTCTTTATTGGGGGAATTAATTAATGTATTCAAAATTGTACTAAGGACTTACACAAGGACTGACATGAGTTGGAAAGAATGGTGCTAACACTTGGAGATTACCACAGGTTTTCATTAAAGCTAGGAACATGGAGGATTCTAACAGTTAAGGATTTTTTCTAGGGCAGTTATAGTATTTCTATGAGATTGGACTTAATACAAAGGTAAAAAAGCAAGGGATGCAGTTTGTGTCATGATGCCTACCCCGGGGACCCAGACCAGGTCCAGCAACCCCGGAAGCAGGCATCAAGTTATTTTGAGCAAGCCCAAAAACCCCTGCTAGGGGCTGTTTGGGTGCGGTCCTGGCGCCTATGGCGCCAGGCTCATATGGAGAGTCAGTCCTGGCGCCACTTTCCTGATGCAGACCATGCTGCAAGAAGCTCCAAGCCAAATGAGGCTTGGAAGGGACTATTTTACCTAGGGACTATTTTTTTTTACTCGGGTGGGGCTGGAGAGGAATACTTACCTGGGACTACTTTGGAGGCTATTTAAACCACGCCCGAAGAGCAGCACACGCTTTGCGTTATTCTGCAACCAGCAGCGTAACGTTCACCGTGCCTGCAAGTCTGCATCCAGTCTTCTGCCACGCCCGCCTCGAGTTTGGAGCTCCTAGAAAAAGGAAGAAAGAAGGAGAAAAGGTTAGAACAAGAGCAATACCTTTGATCCTTACCTGAATTCCCGATCCATCGTGCCTTCGAGCTGGAAGAAAGAAGTTATTTTGTGCGCGTCGCCTCGCCTGCTGCCGCGCCGCGCTGAACTCACCGGCCTTCGCAGCATCTTCACATTCCACCACATCCTCATGCATGTTCCCGCCGCATTCCGAAGACAAGAACAGCAAGGTGAGCCAAGGGAATACACAGAGAAATATTAGTTACCCCCCCATATACTTACCTGATTTTACCACCAGGGGTACTATTCCTCTTCACGGGTCGGCGCAGCTTCCACTGCATCTTCGACGAACCCCGGCCCCTAAGAGGAAACAAAAGGACAGCAAGGTGAAACAAAGGGACTATCAAGGGGAACCCTCCTCACCACAATAGACTTACCTGATTTTACCGCCGTAGGTATTATTCCCTCGAGACTTCATACTTTCTCTCAGTGCCTGAATAAGGGAGAAAGCAACAGGTTACATATTGACATTATTTTATCGAACTGTGTTGGAAAATACAAATCCTTACCAGAATATTACCGGTTGCCACGAGGAACTCTTCACTAGGGTCAAGCTGCAACCTGCAAGGAATCGGACAAGAGTGAAAGCCAGGCATTTGAACTCTTACGAACTACATACTTTTCGGAGTCAATATTTTTCTGGAACTCACCAATTCCTTCGAGCCAGTGAAGCAACTGGTTATCAAAGCGCCCCTGCGCTCAATGCAGTATGGAGAGCTCATCTTTTCAAATCATCAGAAGAATATTCCTACGGGCCAAGCAAACAAAGCTAGGTGGGCAAGTCCAGTCCGTCATCTTGGCCCTATGCGTCACATTGGTGGAGACTGCAGCTGTCCAGTTCAGATCGACGCCTCTGTGGGAGCCAGGTGAGCGTAACAGTTTGTGGTTGCTGGGGAAGGGAAATACTCATAACAAGCACTTGAATGGGGTGGCCTGGACAGTAGACTGGGTTTCTGGACAGCGAGGCAAGGTCTGGTCACTGTACACAGCGGCAGGCCCTCCTAGAAGGGGAAAGCTGGGTCTAGTCTGGTCACTGGACAACGAGGTGAATCAGCTGGGCAAGCAGGCAGCGGGGCAAAAGCCGGTCTGGTCACAGGATACTCCCAAAAGGGTACCACAGCTTTTCCCCCTTTCTCCCTGAATTATTGGGATTTTTGTGGGTTTTTTTCTAGATCCGTGGTTCTGCCTGAAAAGGGTCAGTTAGCTCTGGCCTGGCAGTGGAATCTGGAATCTTGCAGGGTGAATGTGGAATGTCTTGATCTCTGGATGTGCGGGAGCTGGAAAAGTCAGAAGAGAGTCCAGAGCTCCCCATGCCTCCCCTTTATATAAGGAGCATGACATCACAGGATTTTACTATGGGGCTGACTCAAGCTAGACACATCTCTTAGAATCGGATAGGTCAGCCTGTGGATGTCGCCTCCTCCCTGGAAGCAGATTGGACTAAAGGAGGTGACACCGTTTTATGGTGGGTGCTTTTTTTCAATGTGCTTGGTTCTATCAAAGATACTTTTGCCAAAATCAGTTATGTAACAAAACACTCATATTTATAAATGTCATCATCAGGACCCTTATACGGGCAGACTACATATCTTACAAGACACATGCTGATCCGAATCCAAAGATGGTACGATGCTGTTTAGTCATTCTGGTAATCTTTCGCCATTTCCATGGAAAATAGTTCACCTAAAATTCGACAATTTTATATATGTATACATATTATCACTGGCCATGTTCTCATTAATTTTCAAAGTTGTACCATGTATGTTTTCCCCGGAAATTCACATTTTCCTGGGGTTTGCGTCTCCAACATGCTAGGAAAACCTACAACGTCTTATTTTAATGGTGCAAACATGACATTTAAATGGTCATAATATCACATTAATATGTCTTTTGGTTACTGAAATAAATGACATAAGCTGCATAGTCTCTGAAATCAAATGGGCTGGCCTTGTGTTACAACTATGGGCATTCCTTTCCAGGCCACAACCAAATGTCAGGCTCTGGTCAGTTTAGCCCAGTGTTGTCATGGATTCACCTTTGAAGCCCTTCAGCTTGAGTTGAGGGAAGGCGTCACCAGGAATTCATACCTGTGTGTCCTGGCAGTCCATTGTTTCATGCTGGAGCAGTGCCGCTTCGTCTGACGAGGGTGCGAGATGCTTCGCCTTGGCCCATTCATAGTTTCCAGGGGGCTGGTCCACTTGGGGGCAGATGGTCCTGTTCCCAGGAAAGGCAGAGCCCTTTGAATCCAGGGCCTGTCAAACTTGTTCTGCTGGCTTCACAGTAATTTTATTTATTTATTTTTCTTTCCTTAACCAGAAAGTACGTCTTTTAGAAAGAAATATGTATGTGTTTCAAGCAAGCCTCCCATCACATTTCTATGCAAGCACAGGGCCTTAGTTTAACATTTCACTTTTTTTAAAAAGAACTTTCTTGTTCATCAAAAGCACCCTTTTACACCTGAGTTAATTCTTCTGGGATGTCACTTTCACAAATGGGCTCTCTCTCGCATCTAGATTCTGAACATTATTAATAGCCCTCGTCAATTTCTACTACACAGGAATCTGTCCAAGGCAAGGTCCATTGAAACTGACATAAGCAAAAAGAGAGAGGGCTGCTTGTGAAGGGTTTCTCTGGGTTATTTTGTTGCAAAAAGTAAAGCGTTTGCCTATGGCCTAGGGTAAAGTTCTCTGCACTTTCATAGTTTTTGCCTGACACAGCATGCCATTCATTGAAGAATGCCCCCATTTGCCGGTGTACACCCTGAATATGGGTGTACATGAATGGGTCTTACTATAACCAAACTGGGTAATTCTGAAAAGATTAAAAGGGCAGTTATTTTAAATGCAGGACATCTTTTTCAGTTTTGAGCTGGCAGCATAGGAGCGCTGCCTTTGAATTATTGTCTTTGCTGCACCTAAAGAAAACACTGGCATCCATTCTCAGGGTGTTCCATGTTCCATCTCGCCCCATATGTGCTTGGTAAAAACAGCGCCGCAATTATTTTGGTGACTGCAAAACACAGTTTTGGTGCAAGGCAATGGTGCTCAACGGAGCCAGCGCAGGCATTCTGCTGGTAACTGCTGAAAATGCACTTTGGTGATGTAGGGGAGTTCTGCTGGGCTGATAGATGTACCCCACAGATGATATTTTTAAAGCCAAACAGAATACCCTGAATGATATACTACTCACAAGGGCGCTGATCCATGTTCATGATGCTCCTGGGAGCCGGAAGCCCAGGTGAACGTTACATGCTGTGTTATCCTCTTCTGGTTCCTGTGATGAATCCTACAGAATTCTCACAGAATCCCAGCCTAAAGTCTCCTCCCAGGTGGCTTGGGAAAGGCAGCCGCTACCTGATCCTAACCCTGAGGGCGGTATTACCTGGGTGGATCCCCCTAGGAGGAGAAGGCCACCAAGGGAATGGGATGACTCTGTCAGGAGAGACACAGTATTTATCTTCTTCGGAGGTTGAGATTTCCATAATACCAGAATAAAAATGGCTTGTTGTCAAAGCAAGGCTTCCCTTCCCAATAATACCCAAATTGTCAGGGGTGAAAACCCTTATGGTCAACAGTGGAATGATATATGTCAGGATCAGAGAATCAATACCACTACTTCTACTAGCTATAATTCCCCCTTAGGTTTGAACTATAAATTCAAGAACCAACCATTAATTCCTTTACAAACCTCTCCTAAAGGAATAGTCTGTAAACCATTTAAACAGAGTGAACTAGATAAGGTTAAAATGACTCTGGACATTAGGGACTTCAAGTCCATAATGCTTTATGTACTGGAACGAGGAAGAGGGGCTCAGAGGTGCAGAACTGTAGTGTGCAGTCTAGTGGGTCTAATGATCCACAACTGAGCGGAAATGTTAAATATTTAAAGTCCCTTCAGGTGCAGGCCATTAGAAGTACACAGTAGCAGCAGTGGGAAAGCAGGAACAGAAAGGAGGAGACATCAGCGCTGCCGCTGCATTTCCAGTGGGACGCGGTGCCGTGAGAGTCATAGAAATTGGGACTTGAAATGAAAAGATCGCGTAGCGGGAAGCAGTGCTGAGACTAGCTCTGTGGTAGTAGAGTAAGGCTCTCCTAACTCTGTGTCCTACTCCGGCGGTTGTCGTTCACCGGAGTATGCGAGTAGCAAGACAGGCTTCCTTTTCAGAAGGCGTGGGCTGCGGGAGTGTGACCGGAGCTATCAGACGCCCAGGACACGACAAGAGAAGTTAAAGCAGCAGCAGATTGAATGGGTATGCAGGAAAAGACCAGTGAGTTGGCCTTTGTTAGGTAATTCCGCGGCACTCCGTAATAGAACACTGACTGAATGTAATTCTTTTGAAAACTGAAAAAAGGAATTAAAGCATTTTTGGCATAACACTTATATTGAGAGAGGCCAAGTGGAGACATATTGTGATCACCATTGCCAAAGTAAAGAGGGGGCAATATGAACCAGATGAATATAATCTACAGGGAGATTACCTAAACGAGAGAATATCAATCAATCGCCTAAGCCAAAGAAAGGCCATTATAAATAAGAGGATACCGTTTCCCTAGTAGCTTACAAAGAGCGAGATTACCTGAAAGCAAAGATGACAACCAGCATTGCATAAGCCAAATAAGGGCAATTATAAATAAAAGGGGATACGACTTCCCTAAAGAGAGAAACCTGAACAAGAGACATTACCAGCAGTTAATTTGTGGTGTAGAAGAAATTCAAAGGTGGCAGGAGAGAAGCCTTCTTTGTGAAATCGTCAAGGGGGAGAGGAACATAACCTGCATTGCCTATGGCAAACAAACCAATGGAGAAGTGTCAATGTGTAATGTACTCTTATGGAAGAAGTTGTGAACCTCAATGGTGTTGTTGAAAGTTAACGACTTTTCCAGGAAGCAGTTTTCTTTGATTAACTTTTCACATTTAGGATATAAGTGTGGAAGATTGGTAATAGTTCTCCATAGAGGTTAGGCAAAGCCAGCTCTTTAACACGTAACTCCCATTTTACCACGCGCCCAATGTGCCCCGTGATGTGAACTGGGACGTTCCCCACTCTGGCGGCTGGTTGTGATAGACATTGTACGATCACCCCTAATAATAATTGTAGCGGGCAATGATCACTCTCATGTCTGTCCACTGCCTCATAGGCTTTTATATTGGCTCACATCTCAGGATTGATTAAAACATAGTCTATGCAGCTTGTACAGCCACTGCTGACATAGTTGGGCTTAGCTGGTTGGTCGCCACGCCCCCTACCATTACAACCCTTTAGATCAGGCGAATGTTCCTGCATATTCGAAGGCATTTTTATTCTGGCTTTTTTGCGGTGCCGCAAATAGATAGGGGTATCCTATACCATATCTTCCTCTTTGAATAACCCTGTTGTAACTTGTAGGGTTTCATATTGAAGATTAAGATCCCCTGCAACATTACGTTTCATCTCTGTCAAATGCATATTCTTCCACGATTCTACTCTTGCTTGAATTTGAGAGAGGATAGTCAATCTATTCCCTATCTGTGGCCTGGTCTTGTCCATCACTACATGTTAGATGGAACTCGTACACATCTCTATTACCAGGGTCTACTATGTGAAAAAGCACCTTTAGTGGGAAAATCATCCATACTAATGTCCCCCACCCCCATGAACCTTTGTGTGCTAGAATATCAAATGTGGCGAACCCCTGTATATATCATGTTTTTAGCCCAGGTCTCTTGTAGTCATATAATCTGGAGGGCCCTGATAAACTCCATCCAATCATTGTGTGGTATGTTTTTATTTACTGACTCAACATCATAATTAAGAGAGAACACCAACCTCCTGCCCTGAAGGTGGAGGCCTGTCAGTCCATAGCATCTAGACCATTATAAACGCCATCAATTGTGGAGGAATTTCTTCCTGCAACTTGGATATGAACCCTTTAGGTTGTGAGGGAATTAGTTGGCTATTGTCTTGGCGTTTTTCATTGGCATCTGAGCCTTTATCAACTGAACAATTTCAAGTGAGTTTCCTCCTACCTCTGGGGTGTCGTCCCAATTGGGTTGAAAGGGGATGAGTTGACTATTTTCTTGCAGTGTCTCAATATGTCACTTAAATTAATAAACATGGTTGAACGAACGCGGGGGAAAGATATTCAGGCAGCAGGGAAGAATAGGTTCTAAGTTCAATTGAAAGTAGGCCTTCTATAAGATACTCCTTTACCAATTATAAGCAGAGTCAGTCAGTAGTGTCATTATCAGGGGTGATATGCATTGACAACTCACTATATATTTCACTATATATTCCCTGATGATTGAGCAGCAGCCCCTTTTTTTACCTTAACCAATGGATTGTGTTGTTCCATAGTGCATCCAATGATTCTCGCTGGCTGCAAGATGTTGGTACGTTCACCATGGTCTTGTAGATAAGACTGCATTTTTCAGCCTCCGATTCCAGGCATACTGTTCCTTCAGCCAATGAAGTTTAAATGCTTTGTTTTTTCATTTTGAGAATAAGCTGTGCTGTGGCTTTCTCTTTAGAGTCATTTCATGCTGAGCCACCTTACGAAGAAGTATGTGGGACTTCAAAAGGTAATGCTTTGTTCCATCTCTGAATTGTATTTTCAATTTGTCCTATATAAGGTATCAAAATCTGCATCTTGTGTGGCTAATATACATTGATTCTATACTTTCATATAAAACTTAACTACATTCTGTGAGGGGTCAGTAATGCGAGGTGGACAACTGCTTTTATCTTTCTCAAAATTAGATATTTAGTATACATTTGCAAATAAAGCCTTTCTTGCCCTACTCTGTCAGGGAATTCCCTACCTAATCTAAAAGCTAAGGGAACAACTTCTAACATAGGTAAACCTACCTTAACTTTAAGCAACCAAAAATTCAAAGAATAATAATAAAACATCATAAAATAATAAACCAGAATTAAACAGGATCTGGATGACATTCACCTGTCCTGGCAGTTTTTCGTAGTCAACTTCAAAAATGTTCAAAGGAAAAGAAAAGTCTTGACCCAGTTCTTGTCAGTTCCTAGTCAGAGCAAAAGTTCATCAAACAAACAAGAATACACTGGAAGCAATGGTTTCGGTTAAAAAGATCCCCTTCCGTTTCCAGCAAAGAAAACAGCACCAATGGTAATCCTGAATGGATCTCTTCTTTCCAGAATTATTTGCCACATTTCAAAGAATAAGTATGGAACTTCTTCATCTACAACTTTACAGTTAATTTGGGCTTCTGCAGATCATTTGTATATTTGTCAGGATGCTTCTCTTTGGGTTGCTGCTTCATTTCCAACAACAACCCTTCTACTATAGTTACCTTAGAAGTGGAAGAACAAGTGGTCTTTTGTGGTGCTCTGCCGTGGTTTTTCAGTTGCCATTGCTTGGAGGTGGAGCAGAAACGCCAGATTCAACAGCAGAAGCTATTTGAACTCATTTGGTGCTCGGAGCGCGCACAGAGAAGTGGGCGGACAAGTGGTCCTTTGTGGTGCTTTGCAGTGTTTTTTTAGTTGCCATTGCTTGGAGATGGAGCAGAAACGCCGGATTCAACAGCAGAAGCTATTTGAACTCATTTGGTGCGCTGAGCGCGCGCAGAGAAGTGGGAGGACAAGTGGTCCTTTGTTGTGCTTTGCAGTGTTTTTTCAGTTGCCATTGCTTGAAGGTGGAGCAGAAATGCCGGGTTCAACAGCAGAAGCTATTTGAACCCATTTGGTGCGCGGAGAAGTTGGAGGACAAGTGGTCCTTTGTGGTCACTTGTGGGCAGGCGAGGGCCAAAGCACATAGCACTTGCTGCTAGCGTTGGTTGCAACACTCATAGACAAAGGATTGTCCCGCTCATGCGTTCCCCTTATGGTGCGATAAGCAAAACATTGAGAGAATTGCTTGATGGGAGACTGCGGAAGGGTTTGTTCTCTTCTTTGATCCCGTTTGTGTGATTGACTATATTCTCTCTCTAACGCGGCACATATAGTGCGGACCTCATCCACCCACCCCCTTCCTTATACTTCAATTTACCCTCCACCCACCCACTTCTCCTCTCCTGATTAACTAAATCATTTGGAACTTTTGGCCCATTTTCCATTGCGCACTATAACGGCTACAGGGAATGAAAATAATGTCTAAATCCAAGACCGCCAAATCAGGTTACAACTTACGAAGAGGGAACGTTGATAGAGCCTTGAAACAGAACTCTAAAAACAATCCTACTGTGGCAGTGGGTGGTGACTCCGATCAGGGGACCATCCCTGCGATGTTCTCAAACGTGATACCAAAAGTGGCCCCCATGACGAAAGGTAAAACCACTGGAGGAGTGGTCCCCTCACCTACCCATAACGTTAGCGAGGCACTGGAGACCTCTAACTATAACGACATTGACAATAACTCTCTCTTGGACCTCTGCCTCTCTATCCACAAGTCAATGGCGGCCACTGCTAGAGCTGCAACTCAAACAAAGAAGGGCACCATAGTAGTAGAGGCGCAGGTCCTGAACGCTGCGCACACTGAACCACATGCAGCTAGTGGGATGACAAGTCCTAAACAGGCCGGAAATTCCACATCAAATATGTCTGGAAATCATTCTATTCATCCCACGCCTGTAGTTCCGAACATGCGATGCCTATCGACTTCCCCAATCTTTATATTGAAACTGAGGAACTCGAACACGTCAATGGCGTGGGGGTTGGAGATGCCGGGAGTCTCAATAACACAGCCATAATTGAACTACAGGCCTCAATGGCATCAATGCAATTTGCACTCAAAATCTTATTAAAGCTCTGTGGGAGGATTCATACCAATACGATTATACAACTCGGGCTGCCAGATTCAAAGGCTGGGCTGGAACATGAGGCAACAGAACCTGTGTACCCTGTTGAGGATTTGGAGCCCTCGCTGGAGCCCTCGGCCTCACCTAATAATGGAAACCCCATAGTATCATCTGAGGGCAGCCGACCATCCCGATGACAAAAAAGCAGCGACGTATGGCCAAATGGGCGGCTTTAAAAAAGGCAGTGGTGGAAATTGCTTCCCCGATCCCACCAGTTGGATCAAAGAAAGCAAAGAAAAGGGGACGCAAAACCAAGAAGCGTTTGGCCAAAGGTTCAGGGACTCTGACCAGTTGGATTCTCCCAGATAAAACCAATCAGTCCGTAAGCACAAGTGGCAATGACTCAGACTCTAACTCCTCGGTATGTACTATTGGCGATACAACTAAATACTCAACGCCCCATAGAAAAATTAAGCCAAGGGCTGAGGATTACAGTGAACAGACTGAATCTGTGGATGTGGAAGACCCTAAAACCAGTAAAATGTGTATAATCCAGAACCTGAACCAAAAGAAAAGGGACAAATAGCTGATGAGAACTGAGGCAATAACCAAAACACCTTAAACCCTAAATGCGTGTCATACATTCAGAGGATTTTTCTTTTGTTGAACCACTGAGGGTATACAACCCTAACGTTTCGGTGCTCCATTGTAGGTTTTTGGCTTCCACATAATTGATCCGTGCACATAAGAAAAGCCTTATGCAGGTTGGGTTGGAGGTGGATGCAGACAAGGAGAAGGAAGATTCCTCCCTACCCAGTGATATTTACCCCCCCGTCCAAAAGTAAATCTGGTAAGGCTGCCTTGCCATCCGGAAAGAATGTGCAGATGAGTGATAATCAGAGTACTTTGAAATGGCTGGCAGATTTACTTCCCATGGTATGGCAGCAGCCATGAGAATGCTCCTTTTTCCCTTGGAGCACGCATGGCCACCAGCATCTTTTAACGACCAAGGGCTCACTATCCCTCATCGACCATCAAAATTTGTCTTTCTTCAGGAGACGTGGCTACTTTTACCTATTGCTGTGGATGGCTTCACGCTTTACCATACACCAGCTGCAAAGGGGTTGCGTGGGCGTCCGTACTGGGGCCTTATTATTGGGATTACCAATATGATCGCCAGTAGAAGGATCACAACTGAATACGATAACTATATTTGTGCTGCCGAGGTGACCATTTTGAAAAAATTAATCTGGGAATTCTTTTTATTAATTAATGTTTACAATCCACCTTGGGCTAAGCACAGAGAGTTGATCCAGGAGGCATTACACGAACTACTGGGCAGATGAAGACTTGACACTGAGAACTATTTTGTTATTCTGGCTGTGGATCTGAATTGCCACATTAAAGGTGGGATAGGCACAGGCAATAAACCACACCGCCCCCCAAAACAATATTAGCCTCTTGGATCACAAAACTTCGGATGTTGAAGGTGATTGCTGGTCTGTATTCTTTAAGTGTTGGGATCTTGAGATCATTAATGGCCGCACTAAGATTTACAGACCGGGCAAGGTTACTTGGAGGAACGAGAGGAGCGGAAGTACCCTTGACTATATATTTACCAGTCCTGAGGTTGCCTCAATTGTAGAAGATATGGGGGTTCTTGAGACTGAGTGGAGTGATCATGACTGTCACGACTCGCTCCCTTCGCTCCCGTTCCCGCCACTTGGGGGCATGTTTTGGGGCTTATTCCTTGCTGGACATTTCCTCCGAACCTAATGCCACAGTGCTGTAATGAATTGGGAGCGCTAAATCCCTATTTTCCAAACTACTTCCCTTCCGGATCCATTCCAGGTTTTTGGCAGCCAGCATGCTTCTTTAACCAAATGACTGTGCTTCCCAGAATGCCTGGCCCACTGCTCCACCTCCACCCTTGCAGGACAAGGTTGGGTGGAGGATAGGCAACACCTGTGGCTGCAGGTGCAGCAGTCAGCACACCAGGGCGTGTGCTCGTTAAACAGCTTTAAAAGCCTCAGTCTCACTTCAGTCCAGCGCTGGTCATCGATTGCAGTGTTCCTGTTTTTGACTAGTCCCTGGTTCCTGGTTCCTTGCCTTTGTACCTACTTCCTAGTTCCTGTTTTTCTTGTTTCCTCCGCCCTGAATTTCGGATTCATGCGCTAATTGATTTCTGCTCCCTTGATTTCCCTTTTTGTCTTCCCCTGTTTGCAGGCAGCAATTCTCAGTGCTTTCCCCTTTTAGCTGCAGCCCAGTTTGTCTGTGTTCTATATTTCTTTGACTCTGTCCTTTGCTGCTGTTACCCATTTGCCTTAGCCTTCCTCTTAGTTTAGTTTCCTGTCTTTTCCTTGGAGGGGTAGGGAAAAGTTTGCATAGGTTATTTCGTTTTTTCCTGCTCCTGATCCTTACTTTCTAGAGGATCCATTCCATGTTTTCCATTGCACTTCTGCATCCATTTCCCATTTGATCATTAGGTGTGGTGTGTGGTGGTAGCTAGCTCCTGTGTGAATGCTTATGTTTTCCCTTCTAAGTTGTAATCCCTATTCCAACTTAGGTATTTAGTTTTCTGCAGCGGATCACGCTCCGCTGCCTTCCAGTCTCCGCCCTTGCCCAGCGGGCTCTCCACATTGTAGCGGATCTCACTCTGCTGCCTTCCAGCCTCCGCCCTTGCCCTGCGGGCTCTCCACATAGCAGCGGATCACGCTCTGCTACCTTCCAGTCTACGCCCTTGCCCTGCCCGGCAGCCTGCCTCACTCCAGCTGCCTTCAGCCCTTGTCCTCTGGACCTCCCTACTTCTCCCATTGCTGTTATAGCCTTTCTGGGTCCCAGATTCACCAACAGGATTCGTGGGCTAGCTGACATTCAAGAGGTGTATCTCGTCCTCGTGAGTACAGTTCTTAAGTTCCCTTATGTAATACCATCAAGAGTGTTAGTACACAGATCCTGTCATTGCTTGCCCTCCACGTGGGTTTAGCGCTGTCAGTACCTGTAACAGCAATTGGGGGTAAGGCGCTTGCCGACTTTCCTCGCGGTCAGGTGCTTACCCCACATCCCTTTTCATATATTGGTTTTGATGTCACACTCTATTTGCACTCCTGGGTTCTAGCATACCTGAGTCGTTGTTCCTGGGTGCACATTTCCCTTGCCATATTCGCTGCCTTTGTACTCGCCTGACTAATCCTGACAGAATGACCAGCCCAAAATTCCCATTGAATATGGCAAGTTTAAGAAAGAAAGGCAGCAAGGCCTCTAACAAGTTTGTACAGAAGGCCTCCCCTACATTTACCTGTGACAATCAAATCACTAGGCCTGACTCCAATGAACTCCTTGTCACGAATGGGCATTTACGTGCTAAGTATTTTTCCCATAGGAAGGCACACCCTACATGGCCTGATCCTAGTTCTATCTTTGGTTTTGATCCCGATTCTATGTCAGCACAAGCCTTGGCCGCAGAAAACAACACACTGTTAGACTTATTATACGAGAGTACCTCGGTTGTTGAACCCCATGATTCCAGTTGTGCTTCACCTCAGATGGAACAGTTTCCTGATACCAACATAAAGAATAGAGGGGTTTCTTGCATAACTTCTGTTTTCTACCCTCAGTCTAACGCATACTCCGTTGCACAGGTACATACTGTAGTCCCTAATGCCAAGAGGTCTAATGTCAATAGTTTGTTTAAGGGAAACACAGACCAAGTTGGTAAGAGGAACTATAAATCACAGAACCTGCAAGCAGTAGAGGACAATGTACAATCGATGCACATCCAGATTGCTAGTGCAGGATCCAGCCCTGATGCCACTATGCTTCCCCCTGTGCCTACTGATAGTGATGTACAGTTAATGCAGGGCATGCTAAGAGCTAAACTTGAGGAGTTAAGACAAAAACTCATTTCTGCACAAGAGGAAAACAAAACCTTACACTCTTTACTGAATACACCTCAGACTTTATCTGTTGATGTGGAGGAAGTGAACACTGTTCAGCCCCTGAGGGTAGAGACTTTGGTAAACCATGATATTTGTCGAGATGTTAGATCTATTGGGAGTGAAGGTCTTTCGTCTAGCACAGCGCTCAATCCGGGCACAGTTTCTAACAATTGTTCTGCTGATTGTCAGGGATTGCAGTTAGCTGAAGAGGTACAAGCCACTCCTTTACCTAAAGTTTCCTGTGTAGCAGTCTGTCATAATTCTGAGCTAGCTCACATACAAGCTTCTGATCTCCAAACACAATACACAAAGGTGGCATACACAGATTCAGTCACTACAGTAGGCTTAGGTCCTGCTCTTGATACAGCTGCTGAGACTGAAGTAGATGTTAAAGCTGATGTGGAAGACGATCTTACCTCTGGGTTCACTCTTCCTTCTGCCAATTCTGATCAATACGAACAGTCAGAGACAGTACAGATTTCATGTTCTGATGAACTCATTCCACAGTATACAGAACCAAAAGACCAGCAGGCGATTCCTGAACTGTTGATTGTTAATCTGCCTCTTTCAGAAGCCAAAACAGAGGAATGGACAATTGACGAAATCCTGATTAACAGAGACTTTACTATGGTGATTCCACTGGTTGATTTTGACTTCCACAAAGAAAGAGACTCTGTGTCACCCACTAAAGAAAAGGACTGCAAGGGTACAGTTCAGTCCTTGGTTACTGGAGCCAAGGAGTCTAATGCCCTAAAGGTGCCCTCCATTCCTGAGACACTAATGTGTCTATCAACTTCTGAGACTTCTGTGTGTCCTCCTACAACCATTGACTCTTCTATGATCCAATCCACAGCCCTGCAGTCATCTTTGGTACACGTGTCTTCAATCAATGAACCGCTGCCATGTCTGCCATTTAATCAAGAGCCTCCACCATGCACGGGGTTAGTCCCAAAGACCCTGACATGTTTGGATTCAGCTACCGAGATGGCTCCAACTCGCATGCCTTCAGCTTCAAAGTTTCCTCTGGCCTGCCTGTCTTCAGCTACAGTGACTCATCCAGAAGATCATCCTTCAGCCAGAGAGCCTCCGGTAGTCCATCATATATGCATGTCTTCAGTTCCAGAGTTTATTGCTTGTTTGCCTTCAGTTCATGATACACCGGTATCCTGCTTAACTTCGCTTCCAACATCAGAGGTATACCTGTCTGCACCATCAGATCCTGCTATATTTTCTACTGCTCCAGACAGTCCTCCTGAATCCCAAACATTTACTGTCGATGAACGTTTAGATTGCCTTTCTTTTGCTTCAGGAGGAGCACCAGAATGCCTGCCTTTTCCACAAGACGATTCTCCCAACTGCTTCACTTTAGCATCAGAGCCTCCTAAAGATGCAGCATCAGAGTTTGAGACTTTTGCCAGCTCCCGCTTCAGAGTCATCAAGCTGGACCAAGTGGTGAGTCAGAACCACTCACCTGGGTGTGCACAGGGGGTGGTGCAGACCGGCGTATTACCTACAGAACTTGTGCAACAGAATTCCGCCAAGAAGCACCAGTTGGGTGCTAGTAGCCAAAGGAAGGGAATGACTGCTGCAGTTCAAGATGTGTCTGTTATTGCTCCTTCTGCGAGTGTGCCTGAAATACCAAGTACTGTGTCTATCACTCCTATCAGTATGCCAAACGTCCCTGCTGTTGTATCCAACGTGCAACAAAGTGGCTACACGACTGTCACCAGGAGTACCAGCCTCGTACAACCCATGGGACTTCCAGGCATCCAAGGCGTAGAATATGTGCAGTCAAACCTTAATCATTTTCAACCACAAGCCTTTTCCCAGATGGATGACAGAAGAAGATCTGAACCTCTACCTCAGCCGCAACCTTCTCTAATGGCTGAACATGAACATTCCCTGAAGCCAGCAACTTCCTCACCTCCCGCATGTCCGCTCTCGGCAGAAAGGCTAACAGAACTTCTACCATCGTCTAAGGCAAGTTGCACCAGCCTGCCTCCCTCCTCAAAGACTTACAAGGGTCCACTCCCAGTGACTGAGCTTCCTGGACCTTCCAACTCTGCTCCAGGTCCTGCAAGTTCTTCATGCCTTTCTTCGAACCATGAGTCTCTTCCTCACCAGAAGTCACCGTTTCCATCAGTATCACCTCCAAAGACAACACACTCCTATCATGGAAGCCCATCTGCCTTTGCCCACAAGCCACCATTTCCATCAGTGCCGCCTCCAAAGAAAAAGCACTCCCATCATGGAAAGAAGAAGTCTCGTACGGGTGGCGGGCACCCGAAGAGGGCCGTAGGAGGGGGTATACTGTCACGACTCGCTCCCTTCGCTCCCGTTCCCGCCACTTGGGGGCATGTTTTGGGGCTTATTCCTTGCTGGACATTTCCTCCGAACCTAATGCCACAGTGCTGTAATGAATTGGGAGCGCTAAATCCCTATTTTCCAAACTACTTCCCTTCCGGATCCATTCCAGGTTTTTGGCAGCCAGCATGCTTCTTTAACCAAATGACTGTGCTTCCCAGAATGCCTGGCCCACTGCTCCACCTCCACCCTTGCAGGACAAGGTTGGGTGGAGGATAGGCAACACCTGTGGCTGCAGGTGCAGCAGTCAGCACACCAGGGCGTGTGCTCGTTAAACAGCTTTAAAAGCCTCAGTCTCACTTCAGTCCAGCGCTGGTCATCGATTGCAGTGTTCCTGTTTTTGACTAGTCCCTGGTTCCTGGTTCCTTGCCTTTGTACCTACTTCCTAGTTCCTGTTTTTCTTGTTTCCTCCGCCCTGAATTTCGGATTCATGCGCTAATTGATTTCTGCTCCCTTGATTTCCCTTTTTGTCTTCCCCTGTTTGCAGGCAGCAATTCTCAGTGCTTTCCCCTTTTAGCTGCAGCCCAGTTTGTCTGTGTTCTATATTTCTTTGACTCTGTCCTTTGCTGCTGTTACCCATTTGCCTTAGCCTTCCTCTTAGTTTAGTTTCCTGTCTTTTCCTTGGAGGGGTAGGGAAAAGTTTGCATAGGTTATTTCGTTTTTTCCTGCTCCTGATCCTTACTTTCTAGAGGATCCATTCCATGTTTTCCATTGCACTTCTGCATCCATTTCCCATTTGATCATTAGGTGTGGTGTGTGGTGGTAGCTAGCTCCTGTGTGAATGCTTATGTTTTCCCTTCTAAGTTGTAATCCCTATTCCAACTTAGGTATTTAGTTTTCTGCAGCGGATCACGCTCCGCTGCCTTCCAGTCTCCGCCCTTGCCCAGCGGGCTCTCCACATTGTAGCGGATCTCACTCTGCTGCCTTCCAGCCTCCGCCCTTGCCCTGCGGGCTCTCCACATAGCAGCGGATCACGCTCTGCTACCTTCCAGTCTACGCCCTTGCCCTGCCCGGCAGCCTGCCTCACTCCAGCTGCCTTCAGCCCTTGTCCTCTGGACCTCCCTACTTCTCCCATTGCTGTTATAGCCTTTCTGGGTCCCAGATTCACCAACAGGATTCGTGGGCTAGCTGACATTCAAGAGGTGTATCTCGTCCTCGTGAGTACAGTTCTTAAGTTCCCTTATGTAATACCATCAAGAGTGTTAGTACACAGATCCTGTCATTGCTTGCCCTCCACGTGGGTTTAGCGCTGTCAGTACCTGTAACAGCAATTGGGGGTAAGGCGCTTGCCGACTTTCCTCGCGGTCAGGTGCTTACCCCACATCCCTTTTCATATATTGGTTTTGATGTCACACTCTATTTGCACTCCTGGGTTCTAGCATACCTGAGTCGTTGTTCCTGGGTGCACATTTCCCTTGCCATATTCGCTGCCTTTGTACTCGCCTGACTAATCCTGACAATGACCTCCTTATAATGAAAGTTGTCACCATCTCTCCTTAGGTGGGGAGCATTAAACTAGGGGACCTCTCCTCCTGCCACACCATAAATCGCATAATATGGTCAGAGAAAAACATTTTGAAAGCAGACAATTCTACCGGTGAATGGGATCTGAACTACACATCTAGATTCAATAATATAACACCAGAGGAAATTGAGAGATGGATATGCACATTCTCAGGGGCACACGCTTCCTGTAGATCCCCGATGACGGTAGGAGAAATCCCAAATGACATCTCTTTTGAGATTAAAAAACGGAGGCTCAGAAGAGACATTCGTAACCTTAAATCTGTGGCCTATTCCATTGCGGTAATTTCCAACAGTATCAGGAAATTAAAAAATAGATACCGTTCCTGGTTAAAAATATACAACAAACAGGAAACTGGAACGATGGTAGCAAACTGTTAAAACATTATGTATTAGAAACACACGCAATATCTGGTCACTTCTGGGGGAAGCGAAGGGGAGTAAAACTTCCCATATGATCAATCCCATAGGTATTGAGGAATGGACTATTTTCCTGGAAAACCGCAATGGTATGGAGCCGAGTAAGGTTAATGTACAAAATAGCATCAAATCCATCACTCCTCCCTTCGCAGTCTCTACAGAGGAGCTCCTACACAGAATTGGAGAGTTGAACTCATCTCGAGCACCGGGCCCTAATGGCCTATCTAATGTGGTCATGAGGAATAATCCCCAAATTCTGGGCAGGTTTGTTGAAAATTCTGTTTGAGAAAATATTGGCAGAGGGTTGTATCCCTACTCCATGGCAAGCTGCCATTCTCATTCCAGTATTTAAAAAAGGGAACAAAACTGAGCTTGGGAACTATCGGTCACTGTCCATGTTGGACTGTACGGGCAAAATGTTTTCTTCCCTGCTCCTGGAGGAATTACAGAAATGGGCTGATGGAGTGGGAATCTTAGACCGCTTTCAGAGTGGTTTTAGAGCGAGCTACTCCACATCCCATAATTTGCTTATTATGGATTCTTTGAGGAATAAGGCTCTCTTACACTCGAGCCCCTGCTATACGCCCTGTATGTAGACTTCAGGGCGGCTTTTGACTCTGTCAACAGAGCCATACTGTGGAGAAAACTGAGAAACCTTGCCTGCCCGGAGCCTCTTTTATACTACCTTGAGCTCCTACAGACCAACATTAAGGTACAGCTCAGATTAGATAATCGTGGGTCTATTACCAACTCTATTCTACAGATGAGAGGTGTAAAGCAGAGGTGTGTAACTGCCCCTACTTTGTACAATTTATTTGAATCTGATGCCCCTGAGTATCTTCGGGGATCAATAACTGCCCGAAATTGGTTCTAGACACTGTACGATATTGGCGTATGCGGATGATCTCGTGATTTTAGATCACACATTTAGTGGGATTCTTAGATCAGCATAGCCACTTTGGCGTTATGCAGACGTCAATGAATTAGCCATCAACCATATTAAAACGGAACTGATTCTATATACGGCGGGCATGGTTGCAAGGTCCTGTATGCTTGTGAGATTCATTGAAATAAACTACACGCATTCCTATAAATATCTAGGCGTCGATTTAGACAGCAAGGGTAACTACATCACCTGTATACAGGTCCGCAAAATAAAGGCGACACAATTTACCGCGTTAATCTATAAATTCACACGAGATCAGAATGGTTTTTTCCATCTGGGCTGCACGTCAATTGTATATACAATGTCTATTACCAATGGTAACGTATGGCCTTGACCCACTGATTAATATGAATCTGAACTGGCTGCAGCTTGTAGAGGGCAAGTTTTGGAGAAGAATTCTTGGCCTCCCACAATGCATTCCAATGGCTGTTATTAGGCTGGAGTTGGGAATAATTTCCCTCAAAGCAACTGTTCACAAAAGAGAGCTGAACTCTATATAAGAATTAAAAACAACCCTACTAACCCTCTCCCAATGGCTGTTGACGAAGACTTGTGCGCCGGCAGACACCACAGCCTAGAAACACAAATGAATATCCTGTTTGAGGAAATAAGCTGGTCCCCGAAGTGGGGACAGGATAATGAATACCAGTTTCAACTTTTGCATAAACGTCTAAATCTTTGGGATTGGCAGAACAATTTTGTACACTTAGAAAACCAGAAAAGTTATACATTTATTTCACATGTTCTGTGCATCTACAAAAAGGCTCAGCCATACTTAAATCTCTGCTCCTCTGAGTCTTTAAGGCGCTTCGTCTTGTTACTACGCATCAACCATTTGCCAACTTTGGAATCTAAAGGCCCAGAAATGGGCCTATTGAAAACAGAAAGGTATTGTAGGATATGTAAATCACGTACGGAGTTAGAAACTGCCCGACATATTCTCACCCAATGCCGAGCGATGAGTAAAAGCTGTGCAAAAACCTTGGGAAGTTTGTCAACAGACTTGAATATATAGGGCAAGTGGAATTTTGGTATCAATGCATTACTACATTTAACCCTAAGTTGCATTTAGCCTTTTTTCATGTCTGGCGTGAAGCAATAATTTGCATGAACCGTTGCACTAGGGTGGGCCCTGCGACCATGTAGTCATTTTGAAGTATAATCCAAAAGTTAGGTTTGAATGTTTAGAACTACAGCAGGTGATTAATTTGTATATATATTTATTTAGCTATTTGCCTGTTTGGTTTTCTCTTCTTACTTTTAATTTTTATCTTTTTATTTTCATCTGCTCTTGCTGATTCTTATCTGTTTTCATGCATATTTTTTTCTTTGTGGAAATCGTTTCTGTCAATTTTAGAGTTGAAAAGAAGTTTTAGGTCTTTGTAACATCTACCTACATGCATTAGGAAATTCCTGTCTTTTTTGCTTTTTCTCATGTCTTTATAGTGATTTGTTTGATTTTTTTATGTGTAAAGTTTTTAATTGTGTATAAAACTGTATCACATTAACAATAAAGAGTTACTTTGAGAATAAGGACTCTTGCCCCACAGTATGCCACTTCTTTGTACCGCTTCACTGTGACATCAACTGACAACTTTATACACCATCTCAGTTCAAGAATTCCTACTTCTACTTTGTACTTCAGAATTATTAGGCAGGTAATGACAAGACAATTCGACCTCTACATGTAGGCATGGCACTCTTCCTTTCTATAAGTCCCAAGAAAAGGGGCAGCCTCTTTGCCTCTTCAGTCTGTCTCACTGCTACCAATATATCCTGCCTCTGCCCCATGACTGTCTTCCTCTCAGCTTCAACAATCTTCAGCGTTACAGACTACTTCCATAATATTCTTTCAGCTAACAATGCCACACTTGTATCACCACGGCTAGCAAAAGCTACTAACCCATTTGTATGGTACTCGACCCTGCTGGCGAGTGTGGGGATGTTTTGAAACCTTTACTTATTTACTGCAACCAACGTTGTTTGCAGTAGCATTTCACCAAATCTCAAGTGTGCTCATTGTGCCCTGCTCCATTTTACAGAAATCACTGATAATGTTTTTCTGCGTCACCATGGGATAAGTGCACTTCTCCTAGGTCGAGTATGTAATCTAAGGCACTCGCCCTGCAGCTATAGTGGGATTTGTACAAATTTGCAAGGCATGAACAGGGATCACTGGTTCCATGTAATAATGTCCCCTGTTCATGCCTTGCAAATTTGTACAAATCCCACTATAGCTATATATATTTTTTGGCTGCCCCTATCCCCATATATATGGTAACCCATATAATATCGCCACAACCTTTTCCCGGCGATATTATGTACGGCGACCATATATATGGGGATAATATTACCTGATACCGGATCACTGGACCGTTAGCAACTTCCCAGATTAGGTGGATGGGTTTAAACAGTACTTCCTTCCCTATGGAAAGGGTTTGCCTCTTGGCTTGGGTAATTCTTGTTCTCCTCATCAGTATAACCACTTCTTGAAATAAAGGACACTTCTGGATGCTACAAGGTTCAGTCTTCAAAGGCAAAACATAATTGGGCACACAAACCACTCTTTAAGATGAATCTTTAACCTGAAAGGGTTACAAATAATTGTATTCCCTTATAATATCACAGAGATCATTTCGTACTTGACTCAGGAAATACAATTGGCCACACGCAACTTTCCTTTCATGCTATATTCACTTGTAACTCTTGTAAGAAGTCAATGTTAGTTTTCGGAAATGGTTTTAGCAAACGTTCCCTTTTCATTTAAGGATATACGACCACTCCGGTAACAGAAAGAATGTTCAACAATGGATGAAATGTTCCTCACTTCTCCCGCAAATACTACGACTTTCACAATGCATGCACATGCTACAGTTTGTTTATTTCTTTCTTACTTTGTTTGTAGCGCGCGCCAGATTGAAAGGAATCAGGGCTTGAGAGGAAGATTACTTTAGGCGTACAGGTAACATGTTGCAAGGTTACACAGTCACATAAATACACATTAGTATGAATACAGCAGATAGTACATATGCATTACAGGTGAGAAGTCACAATAGAAGGTCAGGGTCCAATATGGTTGCTAGTCAGTTGGTTGGTAAGGCTGGACTACATCTCATTTTCTTTGAGCCATTTGATTATGTTTAATCTAAAGTGTAGGTATGATTGATCAGACCTTAAAGTGGGTGGGAGGGAGTTCCACAGTTGGGCAGCTTTGACGGGGAAACTATTCCCTCCGATTGTAGTCATTTTGAAAGGGGAAACTGATGAGCAGTTTGTGTAGGCTGCTCTCGTAGGTCTAGATGTAACTCTTCTATTACATCTCTCGGTCAGGTAGCTCGGTGTCATGATGCCTACCCCCAGGCATCCGGATCGTGTCCATCAGCCCCAGGAGCAGGCATCCAGATACTCATTAAAACCCCAACAGCCTCGGCTGGGGGCTGTTTGGATTCAGTCCTGGCGCCTTAGGCGCCAGGCTCATCATAGAAAACAGTCCTGGCGCCATAGGCGCCAGGCTCATAAACTTTACTTACCTTATGCAGACCATGCTGCAAATGAGTCCAAGCCAACGTGAGGCCTGGATGGGACTATTTTATTACAGGGACTATTTTTCACTTGGATGTGGTTCTGGGGAACTTCTTACCTGGGACTACTTTGCAGGCTATTTAAACCGCGCCCGAACAGCAGCCCATGCTTCGCGTTATTCTGCATCCAGCAGCGTGACGCTCACCGTGTCTGCAAGTCAGCATCCAGTATTCTGCCACGCCCGCCTCGAATCCGGAGCTCCTAGACAAAAGGAAAAGAAAGGAGAAGAGGTTAGATCATGGACATTATTTGATTCCTTACCTGATTCCGGACCCAGCACATCTCTGAGCCTGGAAAGGACATTATTTCAGCACGCGTCGCTTTGCCAGCAGCAGCGCCGCGTTATACTCACCAGTCCACTGCATCTTTCGACTCGCCGCTGCCTCCATCATTTTCTTCGTCGAAATCCAGCACCTGGGGGGAAAACAAAAGGAATAACAAGGTGAGCCGAGAAAACCGACAAAGACAATCTCTTTGCCACCATAGGCTTACCTGCTTTACCACCGGAGGTATTATTCTTTAATTCGCTGCATCTTCCTATGCCGCACCTAAAAAGGGAGAGAAAACAGCAAGTTAAACCCACACAACTTTTACCGGACA
Source organism: Ambystoma mexicanum (assembly GCF_040938575.1). NCBI lineage: Eukaryota > Metazoa > Chordata > Amphibia > Caudata > Ambystomatidae > Ambystoma > Ambystoma mexicanum. Next base: position 914,297,839 of record NC_090926.1, on the reverse strand, counting down.
GTGTTTGGTAATACAGACTCTTACCTGAACGCCATCAGCTGCCTCCAGGCAATATTCTTTTGGACCCAGCTGCAACCTAACGAGGGGATGGAACAAGAGTGAACATCGGACATATTGAACTCTTTGAACTTTATAGACACGAGTAAATGTTCCTCCGGAACTCCTCCAGTACCTTCAACCCAGTGAAGTAACTGGTATCTACGCGCCCCTGCATGCCATGCAGGATGGAGAGCTCATCATTTAAAAACATAAGGTGAGATTACCAAAAGGGGATATCAGAGGTGATTAGTGGGGAAAACGAGAACTGTTGGGGGGCCATCACTAAAGTCCACGGGTGGCTAAATCCCTTTCTCCACTTGCAGGAGAATACTTCTACGAGTCCAGCAGACAAGATTAGGCAGGCCAGTCCAGACTATCATCTCTTCACTACGCATCACGTTGGTGGAGACCGCAGCTGTCCGGGTCTGATCGACGCCCCTGTGGGAACCAGGTGAGCGTAACAGAATGCGAAGCCTATCTACAAATCCCCACCCGGGCGTAATGGAGACCTCAGAAACCGACCAACTAGCCCAATTGTTAGGAGAAACTAATGCCCTCAGGAGAGAACTGATTGTGTCAAAGGAGCGTACTGATGATCTTGCCAGACAACTGCTGCAAAACCAAGCCGGGCAAACACCACTACCTGGACTTGGGGGGAATTCAACCCCCGTTTCATCGAGCAGCCCTGTGCAAGTGGTTCTACCAGGGAGCATTCCTTTAGCTCCACCCTCACGCTTTGCTCGGGACCCAAAAACGTTTGCCGTGTTCATGAACCAATGCCGTTTGCACTTTTTATGCAGACCAGGAGCTTTTCCAAACGACCAAGCCAAAGTATCCTTTGTACTGTCATACCTTAGTGGAAGCGCAGCGGATTGGTCAATTCCATTAGTCAACCAGGATGACCCTCTTCTTTGGGATTTTCAGGGTTTTCAATTGAGCATGGAAAGATTATTCGCCAGACATTCATAGGGACAGGCCCTGGATAACAAACTTCTATCCCTACGACAAGGAAACCAGGTCCTGCTAACTTAAATCGCAACCTTCAATAGGTTGGTGGTGGAAACCAGATGGCCAGAGGTTAAGCGAATTACATTATTTCATCGTGGACTTCGGGATGAACTCAAAGATGTTTTGGCCCAAGTTGGGAACCCACCTCAGGATTGCTCAGAATATATACACTTAGTGGTCCAGCTAGACCACAGACTTCAGAATAGAAAAGCTGATCGAGCTAAGTTCGAGAATCAGGTATTGGTTAAACCCAATGTTACTCCCAAAGGAACAGATGCATCAGAACCAATGCAGATCGGGGGGCTTAAGGGATCCTTAACTCAAAAAGAAAGAGAAAGGAGACGACAGATGCAGTTGTGTCTGTACTGTTCGGCCTCAGGACATTTTCTACGGGACTGCCCTATAAAACCATCCAAGAAAGTAGTCGGAGTTGCTGATAGAAATCAAACAGAGCCTGATTTGGGAAACGACCACGCCCGACAAGCGTAGAGGTCTGCTAGCCGAGCTTAAAGGAGGACACTCAGACCTCGCACCTAATCATACCAATGGTCCTTATTGATCCAAGGTAGCCATCACGTGTGCACGCAGTTAGGGCATACATTGATAGCGGGGCCGTAGGAAACTATGTGGACCACGAATTGGCTTCTAGGATGAATCTACCTCTCTGCAAAAAGACCACTTCGGATGTTATCACCACAGTCGATGGAACTGAAATAGTCTCTGGGCCTGTAACTCATTCCACCACAGAGATGACACTGTTGGGTCAAGGTGGGCATCGAGAGACTATTGTGTTTGACTTAATCAAAGCCCCGCAGTTCTAAATAATAATGGGGATCCCTTGGTTGGAAACCCATAATCCTTGTATTGATTGGCGAGAGAAGAGAGTAACCTTCCCGGAGTGTGCACACACCTGTTTGTGACAAGGTGTGCATGTCTTATTACGACAACTGTTTTACTTTTATGTATAAAAGGGGACCATAAAAGCCCTACTGAATTAGAAATAATGGAGCAGGAAGTAAATCATGTAGGACCTTTCCTCTAAGCCTGTTTTTGGTTTCCTAGGAGACGGGAGCTGAGGAGGTGTGTGTCGTGGAGCCCAACGGTCTCAGCTGGGCTTACTAATGAGGGGCGAAAACGAAACGAGAAAGAAAACAGCTGATCGGCGCAGCCGAGGAGAAATAAAAAAAATGAGTTGTTAGAGGAACGTGAGAGGGAGAGGGAGAGTCGCGATCACAGGAAGACCTGCACGGCGAGGCCCAGCTGATTGAGAGAAAGTCGTTGTTGTGACAGCCGGAACAACGTTACAATACGAAGGCCCGCATGTCGAAGCTCAGCTGAATAGCGGTAAGCCGTAATTGGGGAAAGAAAGAGCAACGCTGCTCTACCAAGCGAAGATCGGCAGGACGAGGCGAATAAAGTTGCTGTTTATTGTTGAAAGGAAAGCGCCGTTGCACTATTCCTTAGTTAAGCTGACATTACTAGTTTTCAGAGAGCGCCGTTGCGCTAAGGTTATTAATTAAAGTGCTATCTTGTCACAAGTTGTTAACGAAATAATAGCATGATAACTATTTGAAAAGCGCCGTTGCGCTATGAACTGGGTACAAAGCGCCAAGACGCACGTTGAGAAGTGCTGAATCCGGACAGAAAGAGTGAAGAGAGTAAAGAAGGGAAAAGGGGAAAAGGAAGAAAACAAGACACAGAGAAATGCTAAAGAGCTCCTGATCAGAGAGTAGTGACTAGAAAGAATAATTTAAGGAAGCAGTGACCTGATAAAGGGAAACCTTAAGTTGAAAGGGTGTGTAAAGGCAATTGAGTTGTATGAACAGTTACAAGGCAAACAACAGAGGAAAAAGGAATAATCCCTCAAGACCAGAAAACCAAGAGCCAGAAAAATGAAAAAAGTCACTTCTATGAGATAGAGAAAAGAAAGGAGAAGAGAGGCAAAGACATAATTAAAGACAAAGAGAAACAAATAAGTCCAAGAAGAGACTTTCAGATAGAACTTACCTTTTAAATTCCTTGCTGGTGAAATAAGACGACTCTCTCCTTAAAGATTGGCGGAACAACGGGGAAGACGTATCCTTTTCCTGTTTTCTTTTTCTGAAAAGAAAAGAATTTGATTAATAAAGAATTGGGCTCTCTTTCAGTCCAAAGAAAACTACTTTTGGTTAAAGTCTCATCTTTCTTACTACTTTATACATCATTTCCACTAGGATCGTCACAGTTGGTGTCAGAAGTGGGATACTGAGAACGCCATGGAGGACCTGATTAAAACTCTAAGTGAGGGTCAGCAACTGTTACAACAAGCCTTACAGATGCAATCACAACAAGCTCAAGCTGACAGGTTGGCCTTCCAACAAGCCTTACAAATACAGCAGGCTCAACTACTCGAAGTCACCAACGCACGGAGCAACCCCCAGGTCCCTACCTCTGTATTGCAGAAGTATTTAGCAGGCGAAGACCCAGGACACTTTTTCGTGAATTTTGAAAGAGTAGCTCGGAATGCACAGTGGCCAGCCGAGAGATGGTGTCATTACATCGCACCATTGATGACCGGTGAAATGCAATGTGCATATCAAGCGGCAAACCCTGCAGGTGATACGAACTATGGGGACATGAAAAAGGTGGTTTTGGAAAGAATGGGACACGATGAGGAAACTTATCGAGTAAAGTTTAGAGAAGTCAAGTTGAAAGGAGACGAAACCCCAAGGCAGATGTTTTACCGAGTAAAGGAGTTAGCAGAAAAATGGTTACAACCAGGAACTTCGACTTCAGCAGAAATGACAGAAAAATTCATTTTGGAACAGTTCACTGAGGCTCTCCCTGGTCCGGTACAGAGGTGGGTCAGACAACATCCCAGGCTGTCATTGCCGGAGGCTGTGGAAGTGGCCTCTGCTTACCAAAAGGCTGGGCAAGGGAAGGTGATGACCTATCCGGCAAGCTATAAACCACCTCTTTTGTTGAACAAGTCCGCTGCTACACCAAGATGGCCACACTCAATGCTGCGAAGACCAGAAGGTGACGGCGTACGCTCCAGACCTACCAGTGAGGGTCCGATGAATTATCGTCAGGCTACACTTACCCCTAGGGGTCCACAATGTTTTGACTGCGGAGATTGGGGACATTTAGCAAGATTCTGTCCGAAAAAACCAAAAGCCGAACCGATGGAGGTGGGGTTACTCGAATCACAAAAAGGAAATGAAGCTACAGAAATGATGAGTGCGCGACCGTCGCAGTATCTGTATACTTGTGACGCAGAGGTTGACGGAAAACACACCACAGCCTTAATCGACTCAGGGAGCCTACAGACAGCGGTAACATCAGAGCTGGTAGGTGAAGATTATTATTCCTCAGAGCAAATTCCGATCCGATGTGTGCATGGGGATGTAAGGGTATACCCATCTAAAGAAATACAAATCAAAGTAGTAGGGGAAACAATGGGGGTGAAGCCGCAGTATTACCACATCTACCAAAACCACTTTTAATTGGTTCCGATATACCAACATTTCCAGAGTTAGTTCATAAGATTGAAAAGAGTTGGTTGGAAACGGCCCCTTTCCATAGTGATGGAATACCTAGTCCAATTCCAAAAATACAAAAAAGCAAAAAGCTCAGACGCTCTCTAAAAAAAGAATGGAGAGTCAAAAATGCTTTACCGGTAGCAGTGGATTGGAAGATCGAGGAAGACGGAGACAGTTTCCGGTCTGCACAAGAGCTAGATCCTTTGCTGCAAAATGCTCGAGAAAGAGCTCTGGAGAAAATAACAGGAGAAGGACCACGATTTATCAAGGAGAATGGATTGTATTATAGATTAAGTAAGGCCCGGACTGGCGAGGACTTAAAACAACTGCTGGTTCCCCATAAATTTTATCAGACTATATTGGAGGTGGCTCACATACAAATTGGTGAAGGCCACCTAGGAACGGAGAAAACAACCAAAAAGATATTGGATAGATTTTACTGGCCTGGAGTCTATCAGCAGGTGGTTCGGTTCTGTCAGGCATGTGAAGAGGGCCAGCGGAAGAACCGAGCCAATGTAAGAAGAGCCCCCCCTTCAACCTATGCCCCTAGTGATGGAACCATTCAGTAGAATCGGAATAGATATGGTTGGACCTTTGGAGCCGACTCGAAGAGGTCACAAATACATCCTGGTAGTGGTCGATTATGCAACTAGATATCCCGAGGCATTTCCGTTGAAAGCCACAAATACGCAACAGATTTGTGACGCCATCATACCTTTTATTGGACGAGTTGGGATACCCAGGGAGATTGTTACTGACCGGGGGTCGAATTTCATGTCCAAGGTATTAGAACAAGTTTGTGAGACCCTAAAAATAGAACACTTGAAGACCGCTGTGTATCACCCACAGACCGATGGGCTGGTAGAACGATATAACAACACAATTAAACAGATGCTGAAGAAAACGACTTCCCCAGGGAATAAAGACTGGGATAGAGTACTTCCATGGATTCTAATGACACTCAGGAATACTCCACAGTCCTCAACCGGGTTCTCACCCTTTGAGTTATTGTTCGGGAGGCCCGTTCGTACTTTGTTAGACCTGTTAAAAGAAGCTTGGGAAGAACAACCAAAATGTGAGATAACGCTGACAGAATATGCTTCCCAACTACAAGAAAGGGTAGAAAAACTACAAAATGTCGCAAGAAATAACCTTCTCCAAGCACAGATAAGACAAGAAAAATACTATAATCAAAATACTCAGTTACGTGTTTTTAAAAAGGGAGACCAAGTACTAGTGCTAGTACCTACCTCTGAGAACAAAATGCTAGCTACTTGGAAAGGTCCTTATGAGATTCAAGAAGTGTTGGGACCGGTAACCTATAAGCTGAAACAGACAGACTGTAAGTTTCCCTATCAAACCTATCATGTCAATTTACTAAAAAAATGGAGATCTCCCATCCCAACAACGGCCATGATATCGGTGAATGAATCTACAGAAGAACAATTTCTGCAAATAAAGGATGAAGTTGGTTCTGAGGACCTAAATGTGAACCCAGATTTGTCCAATGTACAGAAAACAGAATTGTCCAAGGTTATACAAAAGTTTACACATGTGTTCTCTTCCCTACCGGGGAAAACTAATTTAACGAGTCATCACATAGTCACCAAACCAGGAGCCATAGTGAGATAAAGGCCTTATCGAATTCCTGAATCAAAGATCAAAGCTTTCAACCAAGAGGTTCAATAAATGCTAGATCTTGGGATCATTGAACCATCTTACAGTGACTGGTGCTCCCCGGTAGTCCTTGTACCAAAGCCGGATGGGAGTGTAATATTTTGCATGGATTTTCGAAAAGTAAACGACATTTCTAAATTTGATGCGTATCCAATGCCTCGAATAGAAGATCTCCTGAACAATTTGGGGAAGGCAAAGTTTTTGACTACAATTGATTTAACTAAGGGTTACTGGCAAATTCCCCTACTTCCCGCTGATAAGGAAAAGACAGCATTTGCTACACCCACGGGTTTATATCAATTTACTGTGTTACCCTTTGGGTTGCATGGAGCTCCCGCCACCTTTCAACGACTAATGAATCATATCATCAAGGGACATGAACAGTATGTCGGTGCTTACCTTGATGATATCATCATCTATAGCAACACATGGTCAGAACATTTACAACATCTTGCAAGGATTCATAAGACCCTTGAAGCAACCGGATTACACATAAATCCCAAGAAAACTCATGTTGCCATGTTTCATACAAAGTATCTGGGATATTATGTCGGTCAGGGGATCATCAGACCTCAAGAGGAAAAGATCAAGGCTATAAAGCAATTGAAATTTCCAACTACACCGAAACAAGTAAGAGCATTTCTAGGGTTTGTGGGATACTATCGAAGATTTATTCCACACTTTTCAACTCTGGCCAGCCCTCTCACAGATCTATTAAAGAAGAACTCAATGACCAAGGAGACTTGGGAAACTCGGGAGACTTTACAAGCATTTAAGGCCTTAAAGGAGGCCCTCACTGAGCGAGCTGTCTTGCACTGCCCAGATTTTAATGCCCCGTTTTTCCTACATACTGATGCCTCAGGTACCGGACTAGGAGCTGTGCTGTTTCAAGATGAGGGAGAGAAAGAGAGACCCATACTCTTCGTTAGTCGGAAGTTGTTACCTCATGAATTGAGTTACCCAACTATCGAGAAGGAATGTTTAGCCGTAAAGTGGGCTTTTGACGCTCTACGATATTATCTGTTAGGCCGAGAGTTCACTTTAATTACTGATCATGCTCCCTTGGTCTGGCTTGCCCGAAACAAAGACTCGAATCAGAGGATACTTAGATGGTTCCTTTCCCTCCAACCCTTCTCTTTCAGGACAGTTCATAAACCAGGAAAACTCTTAGCTCAAGCTGATTATCTATCCAGGGCTGAAACCCTTCCCGATCGTAAGGGTTTAGTAGAGGGGGTGTGACAAGGTGTGCATGTCTTATTACGACAACTGTTTTACTTTTATGTATAAAAGGGGACCATAAAAGCCCTACTGACATAGAAATAATGGAGCAGGAAGTAAATCATGTAGGACCTTTCCTCTAAGCCTGTTTTTGGTTTCCTAGGAGACGGGAGCTGAGGAGGTGTGTGTCGTGGAGCCCAACGGTCTCAGCTGGGCTTACTAATGAGGGGCAAAAACGAAACGAGAAAAAAGAAAACAGCTGATCGGCGCAGCCGAGGAGAAATAAAAAAAATGAGTCGTTAGAGGAACGTGAGAGGGAGAGGGAGAGTCGCGATCACAGGAAGACCTGCACGGCGAGGCCCAGCTGATTGAGAGAAAGTCGTTGTTGTGACAGCCGGAACAACGTTACAATACGAAGGCCCGCATGTCGAATCTCAGCTGAATAGCGGTAAGCCGTAATTGGGGAAAGAAAGAGCAACGCTGCTCTACCAAGCGAAGATCGGCAGGACGAGGCGAATAAAGTTGCTGTTTATTGTTGAAAGGAAAGCGCCGTTGCACTATTCCTTAGTTAAGCTGACATTACTAGTTTTCAGAGAGCGCCGTTGCGCTAAGGTTATTAATTAAAGTGCTATCTTGTCACAAGTTGTTAACGAAATAATAGCATGATAACTATTTGAAAAGCGCCGTTGCGCTATGAACTGGGTGCAAAGCGCCAAGACGCACGTTGAGAAGTGCTGAATCCGGACAGAAAGAGTGAAGAGAGTAAAGAAGGGAAAAGAGGAAAAGGAAGAAAACAAGACACAGAGAAATGCTAAAGAGCTCCTGTTCAGAGAGTAGTGACTAGAAAGAATAATTTAAGGAAGCAGTGACCTGATAAAGGGAAACCTTAAATTGAAAGGGTGTGTAAAGGCAATTGAGTTGTATGAACAGTTACAAGGCAAACAACAGAGGAAAAAGGAATAATCCCTCAAGATCAGAAAACCAAGAGCCAGAAAAATGAAAAAAGTCACTTCTATGAGATAGAGAAAAGAAAGGAGAAGAGAGGCAAAGACATAATTAAAGACAAAGAGAAACAAATAAGTCCAAGAAGAGACTTTCAGATAGAACTTACCTTTTAAATTCCTTGCTGGTGAAATAAGACGACTCTCTCCTTAAAGATTGGCGGAATAACGGGGAAGACGTATCCTTTTCCTGTTTTCTTTTTCTGAAAAGAAAAGAATTTGATTAATAAAGAATTGGGCTCTCTTTCAGTCCAAAGAAAACTACCTTTGGTTAAAGTCTCATCTTTCTTACTACTTTATACATCATTTCCACTAGGATCGTCACAGGATCCCTTGGTTGGAAACCCATAATCCTTGTATTGATTGGCAAGAGAAGAGAGTAACCTTCCCGGAGTGTGCACACACCTGTTACCCGGAAAAAACCTTGAACAAAAGCCTGGCCACAGTCGCTAATCCAGTCATGCAGTTACCTAAGGAATATCAAGAATTCCAGGATGTTTTCCAAAAAGAACAGGCAAACACCCTACCACCTCATAGATCATACGATTGTCAAATCGACCTCATACCCGGTGCACAACCTCCATGCAGTAGAATCTACACCCTTACGGAACCCGAAAACCGTCACCTACGACAATACTTGGACCAATACCTTGCTAATGGCTTCATTCGTCCATCTAAGTCCCCTGCATCTTCAGCTTTATTCTTCGTGCACAAAAAGGAAGGTGACCTCAGAACATGCATAGACTACCGCGCATTAAACCAGATCACGGTGAAGAACCGATATCCATTGCCTCTGATCCCCGAACTACTAGACCAAGTAAAGGATGCTTGCATCTACACTAAATTAGATCTCAGAGGGGCATATCATCTGGTACGTGTAAAGAAGGGCGACGAATGGAAGACCGCTTTTCGGACCAAGTACAGATTATTCGAATATCAGGTGATGCCCTTCGGGTTGTGCAATGCACCAGCAGCCTTCCAGTGTTTTATGAACGATGTCCTTTGTGAACTCGACGTCTGTGTTGTCGTATACACAGACGATATTCTAGTGTACTCCTCCTCAGAATCAGACCATGTTAAGCACGTTCGTGCAGTCCTTGAGAAACTACGCCAGTACAAGTTATATGCAAAATTGGAAAAATGTGTTTTTCATGCTACAGAAGTTGAATTCCTTGGATTTATCCTGACTCCAAAAGGAGTCCGAATGGACTCTCGAAAGGTGGACGCAATTCTCAAGTGGCCATCACCCAGTTCAGTTAAAGGGGTGCAAACCATGCTTCGGTACGCTAATTTCTACTGCAGATTCATTCCTGACTTCTCATATGTTGTACACCCCATCACAGCACTTTCGCGAAAAAACAAATGCTTCTTGTTGACCGAAGAGGCTGAAAAAGCCTTCCAAGAACTGAAATTGAAATTCACGTCGGCACCTGTCTTAAAGCATCTACGCCCCGAGCTCCCATACATAGTTGAAACCGATGCATCCAGTTTAGCCATGGGGGCTGTCCTGTCCCAGAAGGATCCAGAAACCGGTCAACTTCATCCAGTAGCATTTTGGTCCAGAAAATTCTCGGCCCCCGAATTAAACTATGCGGTTACCGATAAAGAGTTGTTAGCCATCAAATCCGCCTTCAAGGCTTGGCGGCATTATCTTCTCGGTGCAAGGCATACCATTACTGTAATCACCGATCACAGGAACTTGCAGTATTTAAAAACAGCCAAGGCCCAATCATCGTGTCAACTTCGATGGGCCTTATTCCTTGCCGAATTCAATTTCGTGATCACTTATCGACCAGGTTGTAAGAATGGTAATGCAGATGCTTTGTCCCGAATCAGGATGGGAGAAGCATATTCAAACCCGGAACCGGTGCCTATAATTCCTGAACAAAGAATCCTTGGGATAACTACTCTACAGACCTTAGAAAATATGCATTTAAAGATCCAACAACATTTCGATTCAGCAGCCCTGCAGGACTGGGTTAAAAAGGGCCAAGATTATTCAGTTGTCAATGACCTACCTTACTATCAAGGGAATCTATTTCTACCAGACACGAACTACAAGAACAAGTTATCTCCAATTACCATGAAGCTCTGATGGAAGGGCACCCAGGTATTGCAAAAACTAAAGCTAAAATTAAAACACAATTCTGGTGGCCCACCTGGCGAAAAGATGTAAAGTCATTTGTACTGTCTTGTGGCATCTGCGCCCAGAACAAAAGTCAAAAGAAGAAACCAGCTGGTCTTTTACAACCTTTAGATATTCCACCCGCACCATGGCACACTTTGTCTTTAGACTTTATTACAGATCTACCGCCATGTAATGGATTCAACACCATTCTAGTTATTGTGTATCTATTTTCCAAGATGGCCCACTTCATTCCTTTAAAAGGATTACCTTCTGCTTCAATCTTGGCCAAGGAATTTCTCGAAAATATTGTTAGAATACATGGATTTCCTTCCTTATTGATCTCTAACCGAGGTAGTCGGTTTATTTCGCAATTTTGGCAGAAGTGTTGTCAATTGGCACAAATGGACGTAAGGTTATCAACCAGTCACCATCCCCAAACCGATGGTCAGACGGAGAGAACCAACCAGACTCTTGAAAAATACCTACGTCGTATGCTCCACCAAACCGAAAGTAATTGGAAGGACATTTTATGGATTTCTGAATACGCATACAACAACTCTCTACATTCAGGAACCGGACAAAGCCCCTTTTATACCATATATGGACATCATCCTCGAACCTCAGAACTCGATTCGCCCCAGCATTTAGAAATGCTGGCAGTAACTCATCTGCATTCTACTATTACACAAGCCTTTAAAGAGGCAACAAAACATTTGAAACAAGCAAAAGAGAAATACAAGAAAAATGCTGATCAACATAGAAGTGAGACCCCACCATATCGAATCGGAGACCAAGTTTGGCTAGCTACAAGACATATACCTCTGAAAGGAACTCGTACTTTTAATCCTAGATATTTGGGACCTTACACCATTAAAGCCATTATCAACCCGGTGGCCGTCAAATTAGAACTACCCTCTAATATGCGGATTCATCCTGTCTTTCATGTTTCACTTCTAAAACCAGTTCAACCCGGGACAAGATTAACCAAACCACCTGACCCCATCCTAATAGATGGAGAACCTGAATTTGAGGTAAAAAACATCCTGGACTCTAAAATGGTTAAATCAAGACTTTTTTATTTAATCGACTGGAAGGGTTACGGACCACAAGAAAGGTCATGGGAACCTAGTGACCACGTTCATGCTCCTCGATTGGTCAAAAAATTCCATCGGGACTTCCCAGACAAGCCAGGGCCAAGGGGAAGAACAACTTTAGGAGGGGCCTTGGGGAGGAGTGCTGTCATGATACCTACCCCCGGGTATCTGGATCGTGTCCATCAGCCCCAGGACCAGGCATCCAGACACTCATTAAAACCCCAACAGCCCCGGCTGGGGGCTGTTTGGATTCAGTCCTGGCGCCTTAGGCGCCAGGCTCATCATAGAAAACAGTCCTGGCGCCACAGGCGCCAGGCTCATAAACATTACTTACCTTATGCAGACCATGCTGCAAATGAGTCCAAGCCAACGTGAGGCCTGGATGGGACTATTTTATTACAGGGACTATTTTTCACTTGGGTGTGGTTCTGGGGAACTTCTTACCTGGGACTACTTTGCAGGCTATTTAAACCACGCCCGAACAGCAGCCCATGCTTCGCGTTATTCTGCATCCAGCAGCGTGACGCTCACCGTGTCTGGAAGTCAGCATCCAGTCTTCTGCCACGCCCGTCTCGAATCCGGAGCTCCTAGACAAAAGCAAAAGAAAGAAGAAGAGGTTAGATCACGGACATTATTTGATTCCTTACCTGATTCCGGACCCAGCACATCTCCGAGCCTGGATAGGACATTATTTCAGCACGCGTCGCTTCGCCAGCAGCAGCGCCGCATTATATTCACCAGTCCACTGCATCTTTCGACTCGCCGCTGCCTCCATCATTTTCTTCGTCGAAATCCAGCACCTGGGGGGAAAACAAAAGGAATAACAAGGTGAGCCGAGAAAACCGACAAAGACAATCTCTTTGCCACCATAGGCTTACCTGCTTTACCACCGGAGGTATTATTCTTTAATTCACCGCATCTTCCTATGCCGCACCTAAAAAGGGAGAGAAAACAGCAAGTTAAACCCATGCAACTTTTACCGGACAGTGTTTGGTAATACAGACTCTTACCTGAATTCCATCAGCTGCCTCCAGGCAATATTTTTTTGGACCCAGCTGCAACCTAACGAGGGAATGGAACAAGAGTGAACATCGGACATATTGAACTCTTTGAACTTTATAGACACTGGAGTTAATATTCCTCCGGAACTCCTCCTATACCTTCAACCCAGTGAAGTAACTGGTATCTACGCGCCCCTGCATGCCATGCAGGATGGAGAGCTCATCATTTAAAAACATAAGGTGAGATTACCAAATGGGGATATTGGAGGTGATTAGTGGGTAGAACGAGAACTGTTGGGGGGCCATCACTAAAGTCCACGGGTGGCTAAATCCCTTTCTCCACTTGCAGGAGAATACTTCTACGAGTCCAGCAGACAAGATTAGGCGGGCCAGTCCAGGCTATCATCTCTTCACTACGCATCACGTTGGTGGAGACCGCAGCTGTCCGGGTCAGATCAACGCCCCTGTGGGAACCAGGTGAGCGTAACACTCGGTGCTAGGTTGTTGAGGCATTTGAATGTTAGATATTCAGTTTTCAGTTTAATTTTGTCAACTGTGGAGAGCCAATTAGATTGTCTTCTAGTTGTTATATGTTCTCTTTTAGGAATTCCTAGTGCCGCTCTAAGGGCATTATTTTGCAGTATTTGGATTTTCTGAGCAATGTATTTATTAGACCCCAAATAGAGAGCGTTACAATAAACCCGTTTGGATAGCACGAGTGCTCTTGCCAGCGTGGTGCAAATGAGTGTAGAGAGGTAAGGTCTAGCTGATCTGATTAGCTTACAAGTATAGGTTGTGGATGATGCCATAGCATTTACTTGTTTTGCAAGGGTGAGGCTACTGTTGAGGTAAAAACCTAGTTTTATCACCTCCTTGGCTTGATTATGTGGCCATCTATGACAAAGGTTGTGTAGTCTTGGCTGAGTTTTTTAATGTTATGTGTAGTCCCCAGTATGATTTCCGTTTTGTCATCATTCAGGCATAGACAATGTCGTTCCATCCATGCCTGGATGATGAGGTATATCCTGTTCACCAAGGCCAAATCATGTGTGTAATCCCCAGAAAGTGGGATGAGAACCTGGGTGTCATCTGCATAGTTAGTGTAGGTGACCCCTAGAAGGTCCAAATCATCAAACAGGGGCTTAGTAGAAATGTTATACATGGTAGGGGAGACACATGATCCCTGGGGTACACCACACGTAATAGGAGCAGGGTCTGCAGATGCTGAGGTAGAGAAGATCCTCATGGTTCTCTCACTTAGAAATTATTTGATCCATGCTATAGCTTGGGTCGAGAAATGTGCTGCTGATTCTAGATGATTACAGAGCACTTTGTGATCCACCAGGTCAAACGCTGCTGAGAGGTCCAGAAGGAGAAGCGGGGCAGTTTTTCCTTGATCGCTCGTCAACCTGGGCCTTGAGATCAATAAGTGCTGTTTCAGTACCATCTGCTGTGGTCTGAAACCTGATTGCCTAGTGCCTAGGTGTCATGCTGTCCTCTCATTCTGTCCCTTTTTCGCAAACATCTAGGTCAGACAATAGGACAGGCAACACTCACAATACACCAGTTTCCCCAGTCAGGTTTCCACTCCATGTCCCTCACACTGGAAGGTTGTCACGTGAGCGGGTTTACCCCAAGGGCCACACATGCAGACTCAGGGGTTCTCCGTTCCTTCATGGGCGTCTGCCATGGTGTCTGCAAGAAGTAGCTCGCAGACGCCGGCTACAGGACGCTGCTCACAGAAAGTCCAGTCCGCGATCATGGAGACCACGCTCACGTGTCACATCCGCGGGTCACGTGACTCGTCGCGGACAGGTGACGCTGAAACTTCCGCTATTTAAGCGTTGAACTTCCGCATGTCCGCGCTTCACAGCTGTTCTTTGGAGGACTCTGTTCAGCGTTTGGATACCTTGTGTTTTCACGGCTTCTTGACTCTTGGATTGTTTTTTTGGATTTGCTTTTGCCCACGTCTTTGGCTCTCTTTGCTGGATCATCTTGAACTCGGAACGCCTTTTGGACTCTCTTGGATTACCCTGAATTGGACTAGGCATTGGTCTCTTCATTGTTTCACGTTATCAAGTACTTTGGATTTTGGTCTTTTGCTTCATCAAGTTACAGGAGGGTAGTTGGGTTTTACCCAGCTTACAGTTGTTCTCCCTACTGTCATCGGGGAAACCAGCTCACGTGCCCATCCACGGAATTACCAACTATCTTAGGTTCTGGGCTTCCTCACCCATCAGATTAGGTAAGCCTTATTCTTTATTCTGCCTGTTTGCTTGTACTGTGCTCAGTTGATTGCTAATAAAGATTTTCTTTACAGCTGCCTTGGGTTTCAACATTTCCCGTGGATTCGAGCTGCAAGAACTACCCACCTGTGGCCTCAATGATCGCATAGGGAGTAATCTTGTATTCTCTCTCTGTGGTACTTGGGGACGGAGGTTTCAATACTCTTCACGACAATCAAGAAACCTGACACTAGGAGTTGGTGCAGCTCCAGGAATTTTTGAATCTGTAAGTAGGCCACTCTATCTAGAATCTTTAATAGGAATGGCACTGTGGTAATGGGCCTGTAATTTGTGGGCATGGCCGGGTCCAATGATTGCTTCTTAAGAAAGGGGAGGACCCAAGATTCCTTGAGATTGCTCGGTATAGTGCCTGAGGAGAATGAGGAGTTGATAAGTTTAGAGATAAATGGAGATAAGTCTCTAGCAGCGTCCTTTATTATTTGAGCAGGGCAATTATCGCCTCAACAATTTGAGGGTTTAAGTGATAAGATTATTTTTTCGACCTCCAGAATGGAAACTTTGGTGAAATTAAATCTTTGTTCTGGTTTAGTGGTAGTACATGGTTTGTCAGTTTGGGTGGTTGTAGGAGGTATGTTTTAGTTTTTTCTTATAAATTTTAACTTGGAGGGTGGCAATTTTGCCACTAAGGGCCTTCTGAATGTTAGAACACCATATTCTATTCTTAACGCAGTTATCCGGTACTGGGATAGGCTTCTCCAATTCCTTTAGTATTGTAAATACTTAGTTCCTGATTTGGCTTGCTTTATTCAGTTGTCTAAGCTATCTTTTTTAACTCGTTTATTTCAGTTTTGTGTTTTGCAGAGATGTTGAGGGTAGCTTTATTTGCCTCTGATGGTGCTAGCCTCCAAGAGGATTTGCATTTGCGTTTTTCTTTTCTTAGTGATTTTAGGATTGGGGTAAACCAGGCATTTAGGTGTACTCTAGATTTGCTGTTTCTCATTTTTAATTGGGTGATAGTATTCAGAGCATTGGACATGACTGTGTTAAACTCGTTAACTAGGCATGAGGGGTCTAGTGTGTCCAGCAGAAAATTTAGGATAGGTAGAATTAGCGGTAGTAGCCTGTCTGTAGTTATGTATTTTTTATTTCTTGTTAGCCTGGGGGGTGCTAGAGTATTATTTTGGGGTTGGAGGATTTTAGTGTCTGTAGAGCAGGCGATAAGAGCGTGGTCTGTCCATGCTTGTGGATTGATAGATGTGATGATTGTGTTACATTTATGGTCAGCCACCCAGTCAAGTGTTCGGCCTTTATCGTGAGTAGACTGTGTTACTCTTTGGGTAAAGCCGAGCTATGAGAGGACATTAGGTATGTTTGTAGCTTGTATATCTTTGTGATCATTGAAGCCCAGGTTCAGGTCTCCTAATAGTAGGGTTTGTGATGAGTTTTTTAAATTATCTGAGCGGATCGTGGCGATGTCCTCTTCGAAGGAGCCAATGGGTCCTGGTGGCCTGTAGATGAGGTGCATGTTAATAATTTGTGAGTTGGATGTTAGGAGCTTGACAGTTAGGGACTCACAGGAGTTGGTGTGCAGGGGTGTTTCTATTCTTATTGACAAGTTAGTTTTGGCAATGAGAGCTAAGCCTCCTCCACGGGAGTTAGTTCTATCCTCTCTGGAGATAGTGTAGTTAGTAGGCACAGCGAGCATCAGGGCTGGGCCAGCCGCTTGATGTAGCCATGTTTCGGTAATGGCTAAGAAGTCATAGTTACCTATTTGTATTATGTCTGTGATTTCTGAGGCATGGGCTATTAGTGACCTGGCATTAATAAGTGCTCCTTTAAGGGTGGGGCTTGATATGGGTAGCAAGGATAAGGCAGGTTTATTATGTTTGGATAGGCTAGTTCGTGGTTTGTAATGTTTGTCTATTTTGTCCTTCTGATTGGTAGCGGCACTTAGTTTTGTTTTGTAGTATCCTTTTGATGACTTCTGCTATGAGCGCATGCAGTAAGGTACCTGACAGGTGGTTCATATATCTTAGGTAGTCTCGAGCATAGTTTGGAATTCCTACGTGTGAGGTCACATGGAATGCTGGTTGTAATGGGATTAGAAATGGGTGCAGGTCCGAGGGTCTGTTCAGTGCCTAGATGGGTCAGGTTCAGTCTTGTATTGCAGTTTGGACTTTTTGTGGACATGTCTTGAGGAGGTGTGCTCATTGGAGACATTGTCAGTCTAAGGACAGTCAGATAGAGGAGGATAATAAACATAGTAATCTGGGACCATGTGAGTGACCCAAGAAGTGTGCGGCTATGCTAAATAGGTAGAGTCACTGTGCAGATTGGGCTACGCGGAAACTTAAACATTACATATAGTAAACAGTGTCATGGGCCAACTGTGGTTCAGTTAGAGAGTCTCTAAGTTAGCAGGGTATAGTTAGCTGAAAACATTTCTTGATCATAGTACTAAGCAGTGCAAATAATGGCTGACAGTGTTGGAAACTCATATATCTACAGGCAATGGTATTGGTTATCAGCACTAACATTTTGTGTGTAATAAGCATGTTGGCGAACATTCATCTTTCAGTAGGTATGTTATAGATTATAGTTATTGAGCGTAGGTTAACCGTATTAATACACAAGTACGTTAATCACTATTGGGGAGTAGGTGCTCTCCTGGTCAGCGAGATAGGCTAGTAAAAATCACAGTATTAGTTTGACAAATGCAGTGAAAGTGTAATTCAAAGGGGACATGGAGTTGTCTAGGCAAAAAATAGGCAATTTCAAAATAACAGTAGGTAGTTCAGCCAATGCAGTGATAATATTCAGAAATAGGCTGTTCCAGAATAATAGTAAATAGTTCAGCAACTGCAGTGATAGGTAGTGGGTATGTGATGTGGCTTGAGAGGGAGGCTACAATATATGGCAGCAGGGTAGAGCAATGATCAAGTAGAAACAGCGTATAATTGTTTGAACTTCAGTAATAAGCACAAGCAAGACAATGCATGCAGTATTACAAAGCAGTAGGGCAATGCAGTGCTACGTCACGGTTTCTCTTAGTTACAGTTTCCCAGTTTGCCAATACAAGTATACAGGTTGAGGAGCAGTGTTGAGGCAAAGTCACGCGGTGAAGAGGTAATACAGACTCACATACAGTCTTCCGGCATAGATGCAAGGTGCAGTGTTTATGGACGCGAGTAAGATGATAAGCGGCGACCATAGAGTGCCAATGACACAGTACGACGTACTTGGTTGCTCTATAATGGTGGTCTAAAAGGGGTGGCTTTCCTAGCGCTGGGCTGGGCAGGGAGTATTTGTAGGTCGGTGTCGGCGTGCAGAGTGCTTTATAATGCAGTACAGGGATAGCGGGCGTGGTGCAGTGGGGATCAAAGAAGGATACCTGAGAGGTCCATTGGTATGCTGGCTGGGTTGAGTTTCCGGAAGTGTGGAGTAGTCGTGGCAACTCAGAATTCGAAAGTATTAGCAGCCAGAGAGATGAGACTACTGGTGATGCTGTTGGTAAGGTAACGAGACAGCGGTAAGACAGTTGGCTCGGTCGATCGTCGGCGCACCGTCGCGGACAGGCGCAGACAGGCCGTTTTCCTTGGCACTTCGCCAAGGAGCCAGCTTCCACCTACTGGCTTCGGTGTGGGCAGGATATAGCACCAGGCAGCCAATCAGGTGCTGCGGTGCTGACGCTGGAATAAAATCTTGTGTGCTGATGTCGTATCAGGCGCCCATTGACCACACCACATTGTGGCTAATGGTGATTTCTAGTGGCAATAGTGTGAAAGTAGGGTTGCAAGCACTGCAAACGCATCGGGTTTCAAGATGTTCAATTTAAAAGCGAGGCGGCCGCAAAACTCTGATAGTGGCATACGAGCAGCTACTTTTGATGAGACTTCAATTCTCACCCTGTTGGCTGTGGATCAGCTGTGCAACGGTGGTTTGGGTGAAAGGGAGATAAGGCTACTGCCTTCTCTCAGCTGCTGGGGAAAGTGCATTGCTAAGAATCGGTTTCAGAGCAACAAACTACTTTTACTCGCTTTTAAGTATACACAAGTTACTTTAGAGCTGGTTAGTTATCGGCAAGGCTTGCTGAGTGAACCTGAATGCCGAGCTTCACTCACCTGATCCAGGAACACTGCGGTTGCGGGTTGCTTTGCTTTCCCAACTTCTCAAATTTCAGCTACTACTTTGGGCTCACTTGGGACCCACACCCTTTTCCAGCACTGGTGACTCCGGTCCGGCCACATTGATTGGGTTTCTCCTTTACTCCCCCGTCCCTTGGCTGGCCTTCTGCCTCTAGCCTCAGGCTCGAGAACGGCCATGGCTCTGCAATCACAGCAACTCTGCGCACATGAGAAACATTTTATTCTCCGCACATCTTCCTCTGTGCAGCCACTGCTATACAGGTTTGGAATACTGTAAAGGCATTGTGAAGTAAGACACTTAAAACTGACTTAAAGTTCAAAATATAATAATTTATTAAATGAAATGTCAGGATGGTAAAAGGCCTAACTTGCCCTATGCTAAGGAGGGATTTCCTTACCTGAACAAAACTAAGGAAAGTCTGAGTCAAATAATTTAACTGAAACGTCTAGGTCCAAAACCTATCCTTGCCCTCACAACTAAAACTAAACAATGTGTAGGGATGTCAGTAATGACCAAAATAGTGATCAACATAAAGTTCTGAGCTTCATCCAGCTCTTAGCTTCCTATTCAGCTTCCCTTCCGCAAGTTCCAGAAAGTTCACAAAAGTCTTAAGATTACCTTTCCCAAGTCTCAAGCAACACAGTTCAAAGGAAAAGAGGCCTTGAGGCTCCATTCCCAAGACAGCACTTGTGCTCTTTCAGGTCTCAGGATTCCCTTCCCCAAGACTTCAACATAGCACCCTCTGGTTAGCCTCACCAGTCCGCTTACAGTGCTTCTCCTTGGTTTCTTTCACACCTTTTAACTTTCATCATTTAGGGCTCAGTGGTCTAGGAGCCACTCGGTCAGACCACGGTCAGGCTACACGGTCCACCCAACACAGGTCGCGCAACCAGTAAACCCAAGCTCTCCAGCTCACACAAGTTAATCTGTAATTGCTCCTGTGCACAGATTCACATTCATTTGCCAAGTCTCAGCCTCTTAACTTTAGGGGCAGCTTCACCCTTTCCTGGTTTCTCCTAGTTGACCTCTTGGCTTTGGCCCCACGTGTCACACATTTCTTGCCGGGCTTTGCCCTTGTTGCACTGTATCTAGTCATAAAGTTCAATTTGTGGTGGTCTATTTAATACACTCACCTTTTACTACACTTCTTCACACTTGACCTATTTTCTGCATGATGCTTTTCAAGTGAGCACTTTCCTCTTGGCTTCTGTTCAGCATTAGCTTTGCCCGTAAAACATAAAGTTCTGTATTCAATATGCTTACTTTGGCTTAGTTTCCAATTTTCTTTCAGTTTGCTATTCAGTATATATATTTCAGCGTTGTTTTGAGTTTTCACCCAGTTCGGTATTCAATAAGCATGCTTTAAATTTGTTTCAAGGTTTCATTCCGTTGAGCGTTCAATAAGCCTTATACGGCACTGCGTTACTTACACGCAGTGCTCTAGAGGCGGCCCGGCTTTGGTGACTTCCCCGACACTCACTGGTCTTTGGCATCCTCTCTGGCGGCTCAGGGGGCCTTCTTCTTGCTTCATCGGTTGACGGACGGGCCCCTGTGGGCCCCACTTGCTATCCTGATGCTCTGCAGCACACACCGGCGTCTGCGCCTCCTCCATACGGATGCGGACCAAGCCCCTTTCTTCCTGCACACTTACAGGTGCTGCTACACACAGCCCAGCACGGAGGCTCCCACTCCTGTGGCAATCCAACAGCCCACCTAGCCCGGAGCTCCACCGTTTAACTGGGCATCGGCTGGCATCCTGGCTTCCTCTCAGGCCCCACCACGGCTGTCTCCTCAAGACACAGGCCCCCCGCTGGGAGCTTTTACCAGAGGCCTCCCTATTCCTCACCCGGTTGTTTCATTGGCCTCTCTTTATACACCTGCAACCATTCAACAGGTTGCAGGTGTGGGCTCACTATCAGACTTGCCTGACCATAGTTAAAGGGACATGGCTGACTCTCTCAATACTCTGCAGGCATCTTCCTCGTCGCAGTACGAAATTGGTGAAATAAAATTTGAGCGTTCATTACTCTTAGTCGCCTCTTCCTCGTCTCAGTATTGTCAGAAGCGAAATGAGGGGAGCTGTTCTACAGTAGCCTACAAAAGCTGGTTTGGGCTAGGTTGTTCCTCAACAGGGAAAGGGGGATACCATGTCTCACCGGAGGGCACCCCACTTCCAATCTCCAAGGACACTCCACCCAGGTGATTCTCCCTCGCTTCTCCGCCCCCAGGGTCAGGATCTAAAAGCAATGTCCTTTCCCTGCCCACCTGAGAAGATGATCTAGGGGGAGTAGGGTGGAGGCTACCCTTATGTTTCTCACAGTACACAGGACCCTCTAACAATTTGCAGGTGAAATCTGCTGTCTCCACGTTCCGGTATCCCTTCTGTGCTCCCACCCTCTCGTGAATTGCCAGCCTCATGCTTCTTCTTTGCTACTACTTCTCCCAGCCTTCCAACTCCTGCTCCTGCTCCTTCCTTCTCTTCTTTCCTGCTGGAGCCTTTTTGTGCCTTGCAGGTTTGATAATTGGCTTCAGGTGTGGGCCATTAATTTCAATCGCTGGTCTGAATGTAATTGACAGCCTCGTATTGCTCAAGGCAACAGAAATGTGGAATGATTCCAAAAAACAGGACGAAACACAGAGATTCCCCTGCAAAACAAGAAGGCACCAAAAGATTAACAGTGGTTGACAGGTGGGTGGGGCTTAGGTCACGTGACCTAAATCCACTTGCACCTGATCACCAATTGCAAAGGAAAAGAGGCTGGCTGGCTGCTTAAATAGGAGAAAGGGCGGCAAAGCAAAAATGCAGCAAAAGATCAACAGTGAATCACAGGTGGGTACCATATATCAATTAGGTGACTTCAGAGACCTGCTCTCAATAAGTGAAGTTGGCAGTACACCGGAAAAGAGGAAATCCTATCTAGGCATTCTCGTGAATGGTATCATGATTGATCTAGTTGATAGCAGAGCAGCCTATACGCCAGTGAACTACCAGGTATGACAGAACATCCTCCACTCCTGCACGCATGTGGAAACTGACATTGAAGTACATGCCTGCATGGAAATGCCCATTGACATCCTTGGTGAATTTGAAGCCAAGCTAGAATTCAAAGGGCGTAAATCACAAAGTGGTGCAAGAACCAAAAAATTATGGCAACATACTGAGCAGGAGCAATCGAGACATTTACGACTAGCCTCAACCCTCAAGTAAGAAGATTAAGTGCTTGTGGTGGATTTCAAAGAAATAGAACAAACTATTGTGTCACTTGTATAGTGCTTGTAAGTTGAAGTGCTCAAGAAGGAGATTGGATGCATAAAGGGTTTTTTGCATTTTATCAAGTTCAAACGTGACGAAGTACCAATCACAGTCAAAGTGCCATGATTACCATTGGCTCTGCAGAAAGAGGTAATGGTAAGAATGAAACAGTAACACTGAGGTGGGCGCTGAGGAGAGGAGTTTGCTGGGGAAGCTGAAGGGCACCAAACAAGGGAAGCTCCCTGATCCCAGAAGAGATGGTCTGATCCAGTGATGGGGAGAAGAGCCCCATGATCCCCAGTAGAGGTGTGTGCTATAGTGTGAGGGAGAAAGGCCCCTGAGCCAGAAGAGAGGTGTGATCCAGTGAGTGGGAGAAGATTCCTTTAAACCCCAAAAGAGGGCTGGCACCAGCCAGGTTGGAGAAGAGCCCTTTTAGGCCATTAGAGGGATGTGCTCCTTTTGAGGAAGAGGTGAGCTATTGGAAGCCAAAGGAGAGTTGTTCTCCATTGAGGAAGAGGTGAGCCATTGGAAGCCAGAAGAGTGGGAGAAGAGCCCCTGGAAACCAGAAGAGATATCTGAGACTCTTGACCTAAGACGGAGGGGGGTGAAAGGTAGTAAGCGAGATAAGTGACTAAGTTGCAGAGAATGGCTTTTGGGACACTTGGCAAAGAGTGGAAGCCCTAAACCCAGAGAGAGTCAAGAGAGGCCTTGAGGTCCCTAGAAAAAAGGATGGGGATTGAGATTTAGACTGGTATACTTTTCTTGTTACTGGTCTTCATATGTAATCCTGCCACCTTGTCCCCCAAGAACCCTTTTGGTACAGCCACCCTGAAACAATTTCCATGCAATAGTCATATGTTTTACTTTAGCTCAATAAATCCCTTTAACTTTATTCTGGTATCAGTAGATGAGTGCCCCATGTCCCTGTGATATGTGATGTCCTCTTTAGGATCCCAGAACCAGATACAGAGATTGGCTCATGCCCCCAAACAAGTTTTTCTTTCCTTCCTTTAAGGACGAAGATCCGGTTATGTCCACCCACCTTTATTATGCATTCGACTGAAAGCTTAAGTGAAGTTCTCGAGGCCCATCCCTAGATAGGCTGAGACTATAGTATTAGTAGAGAAGACTCAAATTCCTGGATTTATCATTCACTTCCTTACCCCCTCGGGCCCACATCTGAAACAGTAGATTAACCTGAAACAACTAAGCATTCTAAGCATTCCTGTTATTCTGTGCGCCCAGCTACCCAAGGGTTTTCTGGCACCCTATAAATAAACAAGCAAACAAACAAACTGTTAGGACATAAACACTGCTTAAGAATACTGGATACCAGGGATAGGTTTTAGTGGAAATTGACCTGAGCGCAGAGCTGTCTCCCAAATGCTGTGGATACCTCACGCCTTCAAATGCTGCCACTCTTGATAGAAGTTGCAAGTTGTCAACTGTATTGGTGTCTACACACCATCCAAGCAACCTCGCTGTTCTCACTATAAATAGGTTCTCCACCCTACAGAAGATTAAGAAGTCAGATATTTTTTCCCAATTCCACTATGACACAGTCTGGTATACATAGCCTCTCCCAAGAGTTGAAAGAAGAGCAAAGAAGAGAAGAACTGGGAGGAGAAAACTCTTCTGTTCTGAAGGTCTCCACACCAGAAGAGAGCCAGTGTGGTCGCAATGTCCAGTTCAGGGCAGCTCGCCAGAGAAGAGATCCTTGGCAATCCAAACAGTTTGGAAGATTCACCACGATTAGAGGAAGTCATTACCCAGTAAGCCAGGCCAACAGTACCCGGGTGTTCGAAAAGGATATCAGAAGATCCCTGCTAGTGCAACGGTGTCCAGGTGCACTTGAATGAAGAAACACAGGGTCTGGATTTCCCAGTGCGAGATTAAACTTCTTAAGGAAGATAAAGAGGAAGAACCACATATCCCAGAAAACATCAGACCGCCAGAAAAGGAGACATCTAAAGGCGGTTTGACAGAACATTGCCCAAAACCAAAATAGATGGACAGTGTGACAAATCTCAGGATTTCCTTGTGAGGTTAGGGAGGCGATCCCGCCTCACGATCTCCTCTAGGGATTGCGGCAAGATGTAGAGACTTCCCTTAGGGTTTAAGGACTCCCATTCTGATGAGGAACTCCCTGTCCATCTCACTCAGAATTCCCCTAAAACCAAGGCTGTTGACAGAAAATCTGAAGAATCCTCTTACATCTTTTCAGAATACATGTTCCTGTATGCTACTGAGACAGGTAAAAACCTAGGAGTGATGAAGGACTACCTGTTAAGCACTGAGACTCGCAAAGTAGTCGTGAAGAGCAGGACTCAAACTATGAAAGGACATCCAAGACATGCTGGGGAAGACCCAGAACAGCACCATTAAAAGGGGATGAGAGAACGATATAGAAAAAGAAGCCTGGGATTTTGAAACCAGCTGGGAGAGGAACGCAGGTACATCAGAGCAAATACTGCTGCATGAACCGGAGAGCAGCTGCAGGAAGCAGTCACCCGGAAACCCTTGCTTGAGAGACAAGTTGGCGTACAGTGAGGAAGACAACCCGAAGCAAAACAGAGACACGCAATTAGAGAGCGGTGGCACAGCGGGAGAGAAAAGACTCCAAGCCACACAGAAACCACTTACCAGGAGCCACGCCTGAGCAGGCTACCGAGAAAAGAAGAAACAAGAATGCGAACCATCCTGTCAATAGAGAAACCAATACAGAAGGAGGACGTTGACTCAGTGGTGCAGCCCCACCACACAGAAGATAAAGGGAGAGCGGGAGACCTGGGGAAAACAGCACTCCTCATACTGAGGAAAGAGACATTGCTACATCTGAAATATATGAATATAATGATTGGGGAAATCTTTTTAGTCCCAATAAGAGGGCCGGATATCATGAACAGCATTGCTATAATTCATTAATGGAGACAAACGAGTATAACGATTTGCCCACATATCATACTCGTCCCAGTGAGAAATTGACTAGTGAACAAGGGAAGCAGTACTGGGATCAGCATTTCGTCCTGGTCAGAAAGCCATTAAACAAGAGACCGAGATGCATTACTCAGGGAAGCATACTCGTACCACTGAGCATTTCAATAGTCAAGAGACTGAGAATTGTTATTGGACTCATCGTCCTCGTCTCAGTAATAAGATTAAGATTCAAGAATGCGTGAATCATTAATGGGGCCAGCTTACTCGTCACAGTGGGAAGATCGATAATCACAAGAGTCTGTATACTCTTCCCAGTGAGGGGACCCGTATGAAAGTGAAACATTTCTGTAGGCATCACACTCGTCCCAGTGAGAGGACCAATAATAAAGAGAATCATTACTGGCAACATCCTACTCATCCCAGTAATACCCAAAATAACCAAGAGAACAAGAATTATTACTGGACAAAGCCTACTCGTCCCATTGAAATTTTAAACCCTAAGAAGAGTGAGGAGCATTCAGGGACTCAGCCTACTCGTCCCAGTGAATAGAAAAATCATAAAAGCGTAAGACTGGTCGCTGGGTACATCACACAGATCCCAGTGAGGGGACAAGAATGCAGCCCATTATGATAAGTGATAAAAGAGGTGTACAACTTGTGAAACTGGTGTTAGAAAAAAATAAACTGTCAACTACAATTGAGAGGAACAGAGTAAAAGAATATCCAGGTGCAATTTGAGAAGCCAAGGACAAATAAACAAAGGGACGTGGAGAAATCCCCTAAGAGAACTGAATGTACTGGTGGAAGAAATAGCTAAGAGCTATTTGAAGATCCTGTACTGAAAAGTACTTGCTGGAAAGTAATCCCAGGAGAAGGGAGTCATTCTCCTGGTATTTACTTATTTAGGATTAGTGGTAGGGTCAGTGCAGTTTAGCTTTGGACAAAGGACAGACTTTTGATTTGGACTTTACACCTGACGAATACCCTAATTAGTTTTGATTAGAGAGAGTGAGGTCTTTATTTCTTTTAAGTTCAATAACTAATCATAATAATGAAAAAAAAACTGGTCTGTCGCCTCCTTCTGATCTACCACAATAGACAACAGCAGCTTATGACACTGATCACATACCAAATGAATTTCCTGTTCTGATGATGCAGACCAAACCGGATTCTAAAGAACATGCAGAGAGGTAGTGTGCCAATGAAAAACGAGTGTGAAAAGGATCCAATCCCAGAAGACTTAATGAAAATCTATGAACAAGTTGCAGAGTTTGCTCCACAACACATCCAGGATGTTCTTTCCTAATCCTCTGTCAGAAGGAGATAAATTGCCCTCATATGAGGGGGGTGGGCGATTATGAAGACATGCCGCCAACAGAACAGTGTGTCTGTCAAGACAATCAGAAGGTCAGGAAAGTTGAAACCATAACCCTGTCAAAATGATACCAGACCCCAGGAAACCCCACAAAAAAAGAAGAGTCCCAAGAAGAAACAAGTATCTATATTGGCCCTCTGACAGGACCCAAAGTAAATTTCAGGTGCAAGCAAAATGTGAATGGGCAGAACTTAATCGCCAATTTAGAATCAGGAAGTGTTGATCATTGTGTTCACCCTGAAATCCTAACACTGCAAAACCAAATACCAACTTTCTGCATTCATGGTTGGGAATATTACTACACTGGCAAGGTGTTACTGCAGGAGGAGAGAAGATCATGGGAGCTGAAGGCTAGGGTAATCCTAGGGTTATCAGAAGACCTGCCTTGGGAAGAGACTTTCCTGAATTCAAACAGTGGTTTGGGTATGCATTCCACATGAAACTTAGGAGGAGTAGAAGAGCCTGACTAAAAACAAACACATGTTATCTTGGAAAACCCCCTACACAGGTTGAACAGCCTTTTAGTCAACCTACTGGGAAATTAAGGGAAGGTATGCCCCATATATCTAATAAAATGCAGAAGAAATCTTCTAGGAAAAGCAAGCCGGAGCCAGAGAGATATGGTGGGGATATGTTACAAAGTCACAGTGCCGCCCTCGTTTCATGCCTGAGAATAGGACTGACTGGACCCCCAACACACACTCCAATCCGACCAGTTAAGCATCCTAAATGTTATTCAGCACAAGAGGTGGGGGAGGCTCACCCCAAAGACCCTATCAGGTAGTGTCTCTAAATCAGACTCTAGATATTAAGTGGACCATCCCCATTAGAGAAAATCTAGCTGGTAACTACCAGGCTATAAAGAAACAAGATTTGGGACTCAGTCTCCCAGGATGGATCATGTTTAAAGCTACACAACCTGGAGCAGATTCTGGAATGTCTACCAGAGATTCAGAGAAGCACTAGCGTATTCAGAGAAACTCCTCAGAAAAAACAGGTGTGGATTCTTGAAGGGAAAAGCTGATTCAATACAATCCCCCTTCTCCTCCCCACCCCACTCGACAGCAGTGCTTGTAAAGGAGAATGTCTTCCGGTCTCTCCTGCAGCTGCAGCATTTAAAGAGAGATATGCTTACTTCCCCAAAAGAAAAACGATTTTGCACAGGTGGGAAATAACTAGAGGCTTTCCTGTCCCTGATAATAGCCTTTCAAACATTATGAACCCACAAACAGAGGGTGACATCCAGGATGCAGGGGACGAGTAAAACAAAACACCAGGCAGACACTAGCTTCTGCACTGGAAACCAATTGAAATAATTCTAAACGAAGACTTCCTTCACCTAGCCTGGACTAAAAAAAACAATTATCCAATCAATGTGGAAGTTTGCCAATGGGAGAATTATGCAGTTTTTAAAACAGAGGCTAAGAATCACAGACAGTGTCTCTGAGCTGAGTGCTAAGGAGAGGAAGTTCTTGAGGAAGCTGCAGGACACAAGAGAAGGAAGAAAATAGCCCCTTAAAACACAGTAGAAGAGAGTTAATGGCCCTCATTAGGAGTTTGCCAGTAACCCCTCTTACTGTTACTGGGATATTATGGATGCCGACGATAAGTTCCCATTCCATGGAGTCCCATAGAACTCCTTGGAAAGGGAACCACTGAAGCACTGGCACTGTTGCTAACAGTGCTTCAGTGATTTTTTTGATCTGCCGGTAGGGGCCTGAACTACTGGCAGGTCAGGCCTGCTGGTAGTTCACTGCCTCTTCCGGTAGACTCGGAGTAACCCGGTCTGAAAAAAAGGCCACAGCCGGTATTACCGTGGCGTTTTATCGGCATTTGTTCCGGCCCGAATTATTCCTTATAAGGCCCAATGACTTTGATCCCCAGAAAAGGGGACCAGTAATAGAGGCGTAGAGCTCTTGGTCCTGGACGAGGGGAATAAGTAACAGAGAGAAGCAGTGTCCCAAAGCCATCCCCAGTGAAGGAGAGAACTTTTAGGACACTTGGTAAAGGTGGGAATCCCTAAATCCAGTGCGAGGCATAGGCCTTCTGACCCTCAAAAGAAGGGATGAAATACTGATATTAAGGTCTGAGATTAAGACTCTTTTCGTTGCGGCCCATCAGATATAACACTGTTTTCAAGGAGTATGTTTCCCAAGAACCTATGTTATAATTATCCTGAAAGAAAAAATTCCATGCAATAGTCTTATGTTTTTTTTGCTTAATAACACCGTTAATTTTATTGCGGTATCAGTGGTTGTGCGATCTCTCAGCTCTGCGACACAAGACTGAATTAGCATTATCTCTGGGAATCATCCAGTTCTATGCAAAGTTTGTTAAATGTATGTCAGGCAAGACATCTCGGATGAAAAAATTCACCTGAACGAACCTGCAGTTCAATTAGTCCAAGGATTGCAAAAAGATTATTTTAATATAATATTTTTAATGTATTTATAAAGTTTATTATATTGGCTCAACGCTATTTCCCATGTTTGTAGACTTTGTCGTTTTCATTTGTTTGACCTTAACTCGTTTTGAAAAAGAAATTTGAATTTTTTTTTAGTTACATAATTATTGATGAATGCTTGTTGTAGGAGCTTGTAGTACGAGAGAGAGAGAGAGAGAGAGAGAGAGAGAGAGAGAGACTCATAACAAGTGCATGGCTTTAAGTGTATGTGTCGTAAATTTCTGTTGTGTACGAATGTGTGTCGTAAGATTGTATTTGTATTATAGGAGCATGTGTAACTATGCCACTCCGAATATGGGAAATGGCAAGGTTACAGTTCACTTAAGTTCACTCACGAGAAGAGAGCACAATCAATCAATCTTTCTTGGACATTTTCTCAAATCTGCTGAAGCCATCGAGTGAGTGAAACATGCTGCACAACAAACGAACATCATTTAGAAAAGCTCCATCTGATGCAAAGTGAAAATCAATATCAAGAGCTCCTGAAACACAACAACAAAATGCAGCACAACTTGCCGACCAGAGGACAAGAGCAACTTTCTCCAGGGCAAATAAGATGCCAGAGCAAACTGAAGCAAGACCTGCCGACAAGAGCAACATCCTCCACGGCACATGAGAGAGACCCCATTCGATCAGGGGACGGGCAACCCCGGGTACTCCAACTAGTGTAATATATTGTAGTAATGTCAGCTGCTTTACTTTTATGTGTTGTCTGGTAATCAACATGGTTGTTGTTTTGTTTTTTTAAAAATAATTTCCTTGCCTTAGTGTATCCTATACTGTGATGTGATATGATATGGCATTTATAACGCGCCTATACACAAGTGTTTCATATTATACGTGCGTTTAAGATGATGTATTTCCTTGGTTTAGTATATGTTCTAATATGTACGCAGTGGGGGTGAGTGCATATTTTGTGTGGGATCATGATAATGTTGGTTGCATATTGTTGCTTTTAGTTTATGTTCTAATGTGTATGCAGTGGAGGTGAGAGCGTAGGTTGTGTGTGGTTATGGCTGCTGTGTGCATGCTTCGCTCAGTTGCTGTGCATATGGTGTGCATGTAATTTGTACTTTGTTCACCATATTGAATGCATCATATATAGATAGTGGGCCTCATTCCGAGTTCGGCGGTAACCAGCTGGTGCCACCGGCGGGTTGCCGCCGACCTGGTAACACAGAATCGGCCACCTGACTTCCTTGTGCCACCGGAACACTACAAGTCCCGGCAGCGTGGGAAGTCAGGCGGTAGATTCGGTAACTCCCCATTCCCGTGGAGTCCCATGGGAGTGGGGGGACGGAAGCACCAGTATTGTTGCTAATGGTGCCGGTGCAACGGCCCCTGCAGGCAGATTCATAATATGGCGGTCTGGAAACAAGGGTGCTGGTAAGCTTATCGGCACCCTTGTTTCTGGACCGCCACACTTGGAATGAGGCCCATTGTTGCTTAAATTATGTATTTTGTTGATTTAGTGTATGTTGTAATGTTTACACAGTTGGTGGGTGATTATGTTGTCTGCGCTTATGGGTACTATGTGTATGGTTGGCGTTTAGTTTGTACATTGTTCAGGTTTTTTTCTGTCACAAACTTTGTTGTCATTGTTGTTGCGTCATATACAGATAAATCTTACATTGTTAAAAAAAATTGCCCAACGATTTTCCCCAAACTATGTCAGGGCACCAATTCCGGATAAAATCTAGACACCTGTAAAAAAATTGTGAAAATCCTATGTTAAAAGGCTATCAAAATAAACTTTTTTTATAAATTATGAAACTGGTAATGTAAAATTCTGAAATTTTGCATGCACAGGAACAGCCTCGAAATTTTACTGTGCAATATTTTCATATTTTTTCATGCAAGTGCTCGAAAGTTATTGAGAAAAGTAATTTTCTGAAACGCCATAAAGACTTGCTCTTAACCTTAACTATGCCTTGTGCTAGGGTGAAGGCATAATATCTGTCAGAAATGTACACTGCGCTAGAGGCCCGGATTATCTATATAACACACACTCTATGCTTGGTTCAAGCTCTACTATTTGCCTAGGATTGTGTTCAAACTTGAAACTAAGAGTCCAGTCGCAATTCACTGTCGGGTGACTGGTCGGGAGATGGCTTTCGGGGGTTTGTGGCTTTACCCATTCAGTAGGGTTTCACATAGGTCTTTGTAAGAAGTTGACCTGTGTTGGGGACAGGCTGTCACAATGCCATAGCCTTTAAATGTAACCATTTCACCAAAGTTACATAGTGTGTGCCTTGTGTTCAACAAACCTCAGAGTAGCAGGTCAATTGGTTGACACTGCAAACAACCAAACAAATTACATTTCGCATATAGCACCAAATATTGAATAAATATAAAGCCTAACCCTACCAGATACCATGTGACAGATTCCCAAAACTTTCTTGCATGCACATTTCATGACTTGTGGCAAAAAATAGCTACGCGCTATTCGGAAAGGTCATCTGAGTTCAGGTGCCCTTTCTCACTCCTTTTGCTCATTTGCACTAATAAGGAGGCCTTTGTGTGCATAAGCCGCTGCTGTTCCATGTCCTTTGCCATCCCTCAAACAGGGATAGAAATGTTTTTCTTTTTTTTCACAGACATGCTCCCTAGTCTCTCATCTTTTGCCCAGTCTGTGTTAAAGGCAGGAACACAGCACTGTAACCTTTGTTACATATGGCATATATTACATTTTTGTATGTTCCCCTGTTAGGTAAGATTTTAATTTCTATGATAAATCTTCCTCACCTTTTGCTGGACCCTGTCTTTTACTCTTTTACTGGGTGACCTTTTTATGTCCCTCCACAGTGTATGTTTGGATTAATTCCCTATAACTTTTGGGCTGAATGCATTTTTCCTACAGCAGCACACGGCACCGTATGGGCAGTGTTGCTGGGTTGCCCTTTGGGCTTCTTTTTATTATTTTCACTTAATGTACCTTGGGTGGACTACTGTTCCCAAGGGTAGAGATGGATTTCCATCCCCTTTAAATTTTATATTTGAGACCAGCTCATCCCACCTTATGTGGAGTGCTGGGAGTTACATTTGTATTTGTATTTATTGATTTATTAAGCGCTTTACGCCAAAGCGCTTTACAATTGAACAACAAATTACATAAACAAACAATAACAGTAGAAGCAAATACATTATGAATCAGTCGACTAAACAATGAAAAGAGCAATTAACTGAGGGAGTTAGGTTGGGAAGGGGAGTGGTGAAAAATGGTAGGAGGAGGGGTGGGGAGGGTTAGAGGGGGGATAGTTAGGGGAAGAATAGGGAGGAGAGGGGAAGCAGGAGGGGGGAGATGATTCAGGGAGGAGAATGGAGGAGGAGAGATTTAAGGGAAGAGCGGAAGGAGGTGAAGGTGGGGGTAGAGCGGATGGCAAGAGGAAGGGAGTTCCAGATATCCCCTTTCGCACTGACTTCGTAATTGTGTTACTGTGTCTAAGGGAACACCAGGGAAGGAGCCGCAGGGTGCAATGGTCACACAACTGATGAGGGCCCTAGAGGTGCATAGCGACGGAACAGTGAAGCAGAACTCGGTAACACTATTCCCACATTCACCACTGCTGGGGGTCGGTAAGAATGACATGGATGGCTGCCACCTCTTGCATGCAAATGTGGCCTTGTACGGCTGCAATAAACATCATTTACCTTGCGGCGACGCCGAGGCAAACGGCGGGGAGCACCTCTCACCGACAACTTGTGATGTGGTGAGTGGACCACTCCCCGCCATTGAGAAGATGTACCGCAGCTGGGGAAACAGTCCCGACACCAAGGTCTGCCCCTATGCAGTCTGGCAGCAGCGCCTCGGGAGACTGTTGCACGAACTCCACAGAACTCACCCAAGGACACGGGCCGGGACAGCAGTCTTTGAAGGAGGCGGGTCAAAGCCTCAAGAACCAATGAACAGATGGCTAGACAGGGTCCCTTATGATTGGTGGGAATCTGAAGCCGACAGGGTAAACAGAAGCCCACCAATTTTCAATTGCTGTCATTCTTTTTATAGCATGTCAGAGGAGGAAGCGAGGGAAGAAGGGAGTGGTGGGCCTATCCGGACACCACAGGATAGCAGAAACCCAAGAAATACCAACACATACTGTAGCAGAAGGGGCACAACGGTGAAGAAACCACCCAACCTTTTTCGAGAGAATCGCCAGGAATGCGCAATGGATGCCTGAACAATGTGGGCAATATGTGGCACCCCTATTGTCAGAGTGATGTAGGGGGGCATACCAGGCGGTGAACCCCAACGGTAGCATGCAATATGGGGAAATCAAGGCAGCAGTGCTAGATCGCTTAGGCCTATATAATCCAGTTAAGAGACACCAAACTAAGGGCTGGGGAAAGCTCACGGCAGTTGTACTACCGTATCAAGAACTTGGTCGAGAAATGGCTACAGAATCCAACCCCGCTCGACAAAATAATTTTGGAACAATTTATTGAAGCTCTGCCGGGACAGATACAGAGGTGGGTTAGGCAACACCATCGCCCCACCCTAACCGAAGCAATGGATATAGCATCCGCATACCAGAAGGCTGGTTACAACAAACTACCATCAACGGGGGTTACAGGTCGGATAGCGGTACCCATTTCTGACCCTTGCCTGTACAGGGGTGTACCAGACCACGTCTACCAGGTGGAGACAATCCGAGGAAGGCCCCGGGAAGGCAGAAGACTAAAGACCTGGGCAGGAAGAAAAACCCCCTGCTTCCCCTCCGGGATAAAGACAACCCCAGTGCTTCGATTGCAGCGAATGGGACCATATTGCTGATTTTGTCCCAAGAGAAGAGCAGCTGAAAAATATGGACATAGGATACATGAAACCACTTTCTGAAGAAAGCATCTCAAGTCCATATCTCGTGGGTATACGAGTGGACGGCAGGCCATCCCGAGTTTTACTCGACAGCGGCAGCAGGCAGACTGTCATCTCACCAACCGTGAGAACCTCACCAAACTTGTCAAATGCACTGTACCAATCCGATGGGGATATAAAGAGTTATCCAATGATGGAAGTGTTGCTAGAGTTAAATAACAAGGCCACTCCATTAAGGGCTGCCGTCCTATCCTCTCTACCCACCCCGGTGGTTATAGGTACCGACCTACCCCACTTTGAACAGGCATTGAATACCTTGGATGAAAGGAAGAAGGGCCCTTCCGAATCCAGTACCGTAGAATCAGGAACTGGTCCTACTAACCCAAAGCCCCTACAGGGGAGGAAAAGGCGAACCTGTCTAGCCTGGTGTCCGGCTAGTTACATGACCCGTCCCATCGACTGGAAGACCGAAGATTACAAAGACCCCATTAGGGGGTAACCCTAACAGACCCCATGCTTCGGGTAGCCCGAGAAAGAGCAATCCAGGAAAAGGAACCCGATGTATCCAAGGGACCAGGGTTCCTGATTCGTCAGGGGTTAATATACCGAAAGTACAAAGCAGACGATGGAGTAGTTAAGGAACAACTGGTATTACCCAAATCCCATTGGGCCGTAGTAATGCAACTAGCACACAATCACCCCTGTGGCAGCCACATGGCTTCCTTTAAGACACAACAGAACCTCCTCAAGAGGTCTTACTGGCCAGGCATTTATGGTGAATTGGCACAGTTCTGCAAGAGTTGTCCTACCTGTCAGTTGACTAGCGGTGTAATACCGGCAAAAGCCCCATTACAAAGGATGCCCCTCATAGCTGTGCCATTCCAACGAATAGGCATGGATATAGTCAGACCATTGGAACCAGCAAGTAGAGGATACAAATACTTACTGACGATAGTCGACTATGCGACACGATACCCTGAGGCTTTCCCTCTGAGGGGAACGTCAACATGACAATTGTGTGACCAACTCATTCCGTTCTTTGTGAGAGTGGGACTACCCTCAGAAGTCATCAAGGAACAAACTTTACGTCTACTCTCCTACGTCAGGTCTGTGAACGTCTTCAAATCAAACAATTGCGAACCTCAGTTTACCATCCCCAAACAGACAGGCTTGTCGAAAGATATAATAAGACGATCAAGAAAATGCTGAAAAGAGTAACTGGACCGGAAGTCAAGAACTGGGATCGGGTGATACCCCTGATACTAATGGTGTTAAGGGATATGCCCCAATCATCCACAGGCTTTTCTCCCTTCGAACTTTTATTTGGAAGACAACCACAGACGATACTAGACCTAGTGAAGGAGGAATGGGAAGCTTCTGAAAAAGTATCCTTAACAGAGTACACCGAGGAGTTGAAGGAACATCTAACAGCTTTACGTTCCATGGCACAAATGAATCTTAACCAAGCACAGACGACCCAGTAAAAAACCTACAACAATGAAAGCCGAATCAGAACCTTCAAATCCAGAGACCAGGTACTGGTACTGTTACCCACCAGCGCAAATAAGCTATTGGCCAGATGGAGAGGTCCCTACAAGATCATGGATGTTCTCAGCCCAGTGACTTATCGTGTACACCAGCCCGAAGGAGCCACTCCTGATAAGGTTTACCACATCAATCTATTGAAAGCATGGACAGAGCCGCTCCTAGCAGCAACCATGGACACAGGTGAAACAGAGTCTGAACAGACCCTGGACATAGCACAAGATACTTTAGTTAAAGTCAAGTGGGCCAGGACGGCAGCCTTTGAAGGAGGCGGGTCAAAGCCTCAAGAACCAATGAACAGATGGCTAGACAGGGCCCCTTATGATTGGTGGGAATTTGAAGCCAACAGGGTAAACAGAAGCCAGCCAATTTTCAATCGCTGTTCTTTTTACAGCACGTCGGAGGAGGATGCGAGGGAAGAAGGGAGTGGTTGGACACCACGGGATAGAAGAAACCCAAGAAATACCAACGCATACTATAGCAGAAAGGGCACAGCGGTGAAGAAACCGCCCAACCTTTTTCTTTGAGGACATTGCAAATTCCAATTTAATTTGAAGAATAAATATCATTTCAGCAGTATACCTGCCTCCTGAGTCGTAATTCCACACTGTGGCAATCTAACCCTTATGGCTGATGACAGTGAATCTACTTTAATGACTTTTTAGTTAATATTACATGCAAGCTGTCAAACCAGCCGCGGTAATGCACACAATGTCACAATTATGCTTGAATGGTGGCTTCTTTCTTTTTTGCTTGTCCTTTCTTTGGTCTTCCTCTGCCGTCCTACGTGGGGGACGCCTGGTTGAAGTTTTATTTTCGATGGGAACCCTTTGTGTTTCCCGCTGATGCTCCAGAGTATCTGTGAAGGCCGGAAGCAAGGGAGGAGTCTGAAACTCTGCAGCTATTTGTCTTCTGGTATGCCTGAAAGGAACCATTTCCTACGGGGGAGCTGGCTGCCCCAATTTGACAGCCAAGCGCCCCTTTCTGTAAATTGCAGTGAGAGTTGTTGTGTGTGGGTTCCTGTTTAAAAGTCAGATTCTAGAAGCTGAAGACCATTCGACCACTGGAGCTGAATCCGAAGTTGAAGATAAAGAAAATACGTCTGTAATACTGAGTCTGGTGACCACAGAGCCTGCTGTGTAACCAGAGCCTGTTCCGACCCTTCCTTCCAAGTGACCTGAAGTTCCCGAATATGACGGCCCCTACCCAGAGGCTGGTGTGACTCACTAGTCCTGAGAAGACCTGCAAAACGAGCCATCCCTCGACATGCTACAACCTTACTGGGCTGCAAAGCGCCAATACAAGGGCACCTCGAGCCCGAGTGTTGTGCATCGTCTTCTGAAGTCTGATTTGCGCTGAAACTTTGGTGGACTACTGCTGGACCTCCAGAGCCACGATTTGAATCCTCGAATTCCCCTCGCCAGAGTGCAGGACCAAATTAGCGAAGAGAATCCGACCAGGGATATCCGTTCTTCTTCAGGTACCTGTAAAAGGATGCCAAATCCACAGAGCCGCAAGAACCATTGAAGAATTCTTTGTTGGGAGCCTTTTCTGTGAACTGCTGCTGCAAGTTCCCATTCAGTGTCTGCTCTTTCGTCACCACAAGCCAAGTCCTGTGCTGCTGCATTGTGAAGGTGTCCATCCAGAAACTCTTCTTTGCGGAGGTACTGTGTTGGCTTAGGTAATACTTACCTTAAGTATTGTGTCGATCCTATGTGGCTGAGTGGGTGATTTGTTATTTTATGTTATGTTATTTGGCATTTATATAGTGCTCTACATATCATTGGTATGACCTCAAAGCGCTTGCGCGTTGAACACCCTTGGCGAAAGTAGTGCAGGTCAGTCGAGAGAGTAGGGTATTATAGGGTGCTTGGGTGCACTCAATATGTGAGCAGCTAATGCAATTGTCTGATGGTAGCTGCATCCTAACATTTAGGTGTGGTGGTATTGAGAGATCAGTGGAATGTGTGCAGTCTGGTGGTGGTCTCCGAGATTGCATTCTGGCGGCATTAGGCCTGTGTAGGACGCTTATGTGCTCAGCTAGGACGATTTCTTTCTTTATTTTTCGTGGGTATAACTGCGTTCTAGCAGGGTGTTGAGGTTTTCATGGAGTATTGTTTGTATGTGAACAGCTAGGCCAACATTGATTGAGGGGTGTTGCTGCTCTCTATTGTGTGTTAGTGAGTAGAGAGTGAGCATAGTGTTAAGAGTGGTGAATGTCTGGAGTCAATGTTTTATTCTTACAAGCCCACTGTTCTGGATTACATTCACGCGTTCTGTGGTAGCTGCACTCAGAGGGAGATGGCACAGGAGGTAGTTAGGCATGTGTAGTAGACTCAGGAAGTGGCTAGTCAGTAGTCCTATATCTTGCGCCTGCAGGACGCTAAGGTTGTCATCTATGGTAACCATTTCCTGATCCGGTCTTCGTGACTTGTTAGTCACTTTCAGTGGTGTCATTGCACGGTATCTCCGCAAGCATTTGTCCACAGGCTGTAATTACTTTTCAATGTAATGTCATTGAAGTCGTGGTCCATGGTGATGTAGGGTTTCGGCGGCCTTAATGGTCTTAAACAGGTTTACGGAAAGAGCCAGGTTTTTAGAGCTTTCCTGAAGGCCATGGTAGTCTTGGGTGTGTCGAATGTGTGGGGGGAGTGAGTTCCATAGAGTTGGAGCCAAGGTTGAGAAGGCGGAACCTCCAATCCTGACTGGTTTGGAGGTTGGAATCACTAGTAAGAGGGTAGTGCTTGATTTTAGGGTGCGTGATGGGTGGTAGGGTTTAATCTTGTCTTGTAGGTACATTGGGACGGTCTTGTGCACTGCGCGGTGGGTTATGCATAGGGTTTTCAAGGTTCCCCTTCATCCTACCGGGACCCAGTGAAGGGTGCGGAGAGCGAGGGATATGTGTTCTCTGTGTCCCAGGGCAAGAAGCCGCTTGGCAGCAGCATTTTGGGTTCTTTGGACTTTAAATTGGTATGCCAGTGCTCCCAGGTATAAGGATTTAGCATAGTACAGTCTTGACACAACATTCGGGGTGGGTCCTACCAACTACATTTGGCTATTCATACTTTATTCAAGCAAATAATTCTTAATGTTTCAATAG
This sequence comes from Ambystoma mexicanum, assembly GCF_040938575.1. Taxonomy (NCBI): domain Eukaryota; kingdom Metazoa; phylum Chordata; class Amphibia; order Caudata; family Ambystomatidae; genus Ambystoma; species Ambystoma mexicanum. Next base: position 914,259,273 of record NC_090926.1, on the reverse strand, counting down.
ACAAGGAAGGCTCTGTTTCTATAAGAGAAGAACACTCAAACTGGTTCGAGTTCTCACAGCGTCTTATTATTTTGCTGTTAAATCAGTTATTTTCGTATGTTTACTTTTGTCAAAGCTTTTTTTTAAAGTGTTTTTATATTTTCTATATGACTTTTTCTGACTCATTGTCATAGTACAACAATTAGACAATGAGCAGTGCAACAATGAGTGTCAACGAAAAAAAAAACACACCATAACCAATGACAGGTAACTGTGTATATCCTAATTGTACATATCCAGAACGTTATATTGTATACATTAGTGCAAAATCAACAAAGTCAGTGGTCGAAGTGTACTAAAAGAAGTAGTGGAACTATGTTCCCTACTGGTCTGCCCCGCTCCCCACAAACCCCAACCCACCCCCCCTCCACACACAATTCAAACCCCCAAACACACCTGCTATTTATGGGAATGTGCAGTGCAGTGCAAGCTTCAACTTCTTCCTACACTTTTATTTTAAAACCTAACCATTCCAGAATGGTTTCTTTTTAAAATAAAAGTATAGGAACAGCGAAACTTAAAAATAAAAAGTATGGGCGTATGAAGACAATCAGAACTCCGAGGAAATCAGAGCTCTGTTAGTTCTAGCGAGTGCTAGAGATCATACTGTTATTGGAAAGTGATAGATGTCACACTCCTTTCTCAGGATCTCGCTGAGGTCTAGTATGCCAGGCAACAGAAAGGTGACCTAGTTATAGGTCTACGTCAAGAATTGAATCAAAGGCAGATGTTCGTGGTGAGGACTGCTTCAGCACATGAGGTGCGGCGTCCAATGACGTTTTCGGCTCTTTAAGTGAAATAGCCTTCTTCTAGGGCCAGGACAAGGTCTCCCTATAGGAGCGACATATAAATGGACTAGATTAGTGAACATTTCCTCTCCATAAAACTCAAGTGCCACAGTGTGAGAACATGAACAACAAGTGAAGGTTAAAGCCATGGGAGAGGAAACAGTGTTTCACTGACCTTAATCGCATTCCTCTTGAGGAGCTCCGTAAAGAAGCCTTGTGGACTTAAGCAACTAGCCACATTGATGTGACTTCCTATACTAAGAAGGAAACAGGCATTATGCAGTTCTGAGCATCCTGTTACTGTATTTGTGAATTATAAGGAGCAGACCTTGAGAACGACTTTATTGTCGAAACACGTGTCGGCTGACGAAATTTCTCAATAAATGAAGTCAAAGAATACATTTGTGACTGATGCATATGTTACATTCTATATTCTTTAATGGTGTTCACTAACTAACTTAAGGGCAGTGCTTTTGTGCGGGTTGCCATATATTACCAATACAAGAGACATGCCACAGACCTACAGTCAAGGCTCGAAATCAGGGGATATCCCAAAAAGCTCCTCAGAAATATCAAGAAGAGTGCCAGCTACACACCCAGAGAATCCTTACTTCAACCCAAAGCACAAAATACAGAAAAAGAAGATATGATGACGTGTGTTACCATCTTTGGACCTACTTCCACCAAATTGAAAGGACTTATAAAAGAATTCTGGCCACTTATACAACACAGCCTGATGGAAGAACCAATACCCAGAATGGCGTTGAAACAGTCAAAAAAACCTCAAGGATGTACTTAAACATGCCAGAACTAATAAGAAAACCACAAGAACTGAAATATGGCATATGGGGGAGATCCGAGGACATCACCCATGCAGGACCTGTACCGTATGTAGATTGACAAAGAAAACGACATCCTTCATGGTGGAGAGTAAAGAATGGCACCTCAAACATTTTTCAAACTGTAAGACATCTAACGTGATTTATGTTATACAATACCCATGTGGGCTACGCTATGTGGGACAGACCAAGAGACAAATAAATAAGAAGATTGGGGAGTACTGATCCCGCATCCGCTGCAGAACACACACGACCCCACTGGTGTCCCACTACTTGGAGTTTCAGCATGGCCCGGACGATAAGCTGTGGTGGGTGGTAGACAAAGTTCTCAACCAGCGCACCGAACCACAAAGAATCCTGGTGGAACTTTAAATTGAAATCCACCACCAGGGGGCTCAAAAAGGCACAACCCAGTGGCCCCTACACCTAACCCTCAATGTTTCACTTCCCAGGCTGTACAGCTGCACAACCGTTGTCAGGGACAATGTCCTCCAGCTGTCCCAGTTCACCCAGCTGGCTACCATTGCTGTGGCCTTTCCAGCAGCACACGGCCCCACTGGGCAGGACACACAGCGGACCATTCACTGGGCATTGCCCTTGTGTCGAGCCCATTTTTCTACCTCATGCACTGGCCTCATACCCTTGGCTGGCACCCTGCCACTGTGGGCACTCCACACCAGCCATACACAGCCAGTGAACACTTAGCCGCCAGCTGGTTCCTCCGTATTGCCACTTGCAGACACTATGCATAGCCTGCAGGTTGCCTGTGGCAACCGGATGCGCCAGCAAAGACGCGTGCGCTGCCAGCTGAGACAGCGATCTCCTGCATGTGCGCGGTCCTACAAACACAAACAACTCCAAGAGGCGTCCACGTCCTACCTTAGGAGGTTTCCAAGGACGCCACGGGCCTGCTGCACGAAGTTTTCCGATCAGCACGACCAGCCATGCAACTTCGAAAGGCACCACTTAAGGTAGGCACGCCTCCTGCCTCACGCCCCCCTGTCTAACTCTCTGGCTCTTGCAAGCACTAATCAACAATACCACTCTCCAAGGAGCTAGTTTAACATGGCCATTCTCCTTTTCCAGGGAGCCACAGAGGCCGCAAGCAGACTGGCGCACGTACTCCACTTCTACGCCATACTCACCTGGCTTACTACAAGAGAAGGTAACCATTTATCTTCACCCCATGCCAACATGCCAATACAATAAAGCTATATGGACCACAGTGGGCTAGTGCGTTTTTAACACCTCTCCTTCTCTTTTATGTGTGTCCACTTTTTAATAGAACTCTATACTAGAAGTCCATGTGGCAAGCCCCTTTTCGAAGACACATCTCGAAATGACAGTTTGAAATAGCAGCCCCCTCCCATTCAGGGAGCTCCTCAAGCGGAATGTAATTAAGGTCAGTGAAACACTGGCATGTTTTTAGGGGAACACTGTTTCCTCTTCTTGACGTAGACATATAACTAGGTCACCCTTCTGCCTGGCATACTAGACCTCAGCGAGATCTTGAGAAAGGAGTGTGACATCTATCACTTTCCAATAGGAGTATGATATCTAGCACTCGCTAGAGCTAACAGAGCCCTGATTTCCTCAGAGTTCTGATTGTCTTCATTTTTATTTTTTACTTTTCACTTTGTTGATTTTGCACTAATGTATGCAATATAACGTTGACGCCTGAATATGTACAATTAGGATATACAGAGTTGACTGTCATTGGTTGTGGTTGTTGTGTATTTTTGTTGTTGACACTCATTGTTGCACTGCTCATTGTTGTACTATGAAAAATGAGTCAAAATAAGTGATATAGAAAAACACTTTTTTAAAAAGAAAAGCTTTCACAAAATTAAAGAACATAACAAAATAACTGATTTAACAGCAAAAGAATAAAATGCTGTGAGAACTCGAACCAGTTTGAACGTTCTTCTCTTATGGACACAGAGCCTTCCTTGTCTAGTGAAACATGAAGAATTAAATATATTTGCATGAATAAAGTGTGAATAACCAAATGTAGTTCGTAGGACGCCCTCCCCTCTGCTTCAATTCCATTTAGCCCATAAGTCCTGCCACCAATTGGGCTGTCCCTCCCTTTACCAGTTGACTTAACAATGGACATGACGGCAGTGAGTCTGTTGGGATAGGTGAGGTAAGGGAAAATGCGTCTAAGTGGTTTGAAGTGGGAGTGACAGGATTTTGATCCATTATTGATCTGATGGGGAGGGTTAGGTCTGAGTCCATAGTGAAGCCAAGGTTTTTGAATATTTTGGAGGGAGGGCGGGGGGGTGCCAAAGGGAGAGGGGGGGAATGGATTGGTTGCGGGAGAAGGGCAGTATTGCCACACACCATGATTTCAGTTTTATCTGGGTTCAGAAGAAGGTGGTTTCTTGTAATCCATCGTTCAATATCACTGAGGCAAGCTTCAAGGTGGGGACGTGGGTTGGTGCTTGATTTGGGAATTCTTAGGATAATTTGGGTATCTTCGTAGTTGTATTAGGAGAGGTTGTGCACGCAGATGAATCCTGGTAGAGGGGTCAGATAGAGGTTGAAAAGGAGAGCAGAGAGGCATGTGCCTTGGGGTATTCGAGTGTTCACAGCGCAAGCAGTTGAGACAAAAGGGGAGAGGAAAGCGATTTGTTGTCTGTTGCTGAGGAAGGAGGTAATCCATTTGAATGCCGAGCCACAGATTCCTAGGGAGTGGAGGAGGTCAAGGAAGATAGAATGGTTAACGGTGTCAAAGGCTGCTGACGGATCAAGGAGAATTAGCGCTGCGCAACCCTCTGTCTGCTGCAACTTTGAGATTATCCCAGATCGAGATCACAGTGATTTCTGTTCCGTGGCATGGCCTGAAGCGAGATGCGCAGGGTCGAGTAGTTTGTTGGATTCTACGAAGCGGTTCAACTGGGAGTATGCAGCCCAGTCAATGAGTTTTGTGAGAAATCTAATGTGGGAGATTGGCCTGTAATTCTTAGGGTCAAGGGGGTCACGGGATGCTTTTCTTTAGAAGTGGTTGCCAGAGATGAGGGAGCCGTTTAGTATGGACCTTGCATTTTCTCCTGCGCAAGTAGAGGAGAATATTTCTTATCGACGGGAAGCGGGACAGGAGTCAAGGGGGGGATCCGGAAGGTCTGTGTAAGGATCTGGTCTTCTCCTGCAGCCTAATTGAACCTGGAGTGAGTGTTGTGATTGACAATGGAATGTCACTGGTTAGAATGTTTATGTGTCACTGGTGTTCTTGGAGGCAGTTGAGAGATGTAGCCTGAAAGAGAGAGAGGATGCCGGTGCTTGTCTATGAGATCTGGACTTTACCATCTGATGAATAATGACTCTAGAAACTGGATATTATGTTTGGAAACTGATTAAAGAAGTTACTCATCCACACCTTAATGTCAGAGTCATTTTGCTAAAACACAGAACTCCACATTGGCGACGAGGATGCTGGCTGTGCTGGGGGGACAGCTCCGCCCACCAAACCAAGGAAGACCCTCTATCTCAGGTAGGGCGTGCGCTTAATGCTGTAGGCGCAGAAGGGCCCAGCACAAAGGGCACAGGTGCAGAAAGTAAGGAGCTGCGCCAGATCCAGGGGCCAGATGGCCTGTCAGCAGTTAGACAGGTCAAGCACAGAGAAACTCAAGAGACTTTGGCAGGGCTGAGAGCCCAGAGACAGTTCAAAGGGGTTTGGGAACCCAAGCTGTGGCATGGAGGGCTTGGAGCCCAAGGCAGTAGCAATTGAAGAGGCCTGGGGTCTAAGTTACACCTGGATATATGGGAAGCCATGCTGCGCAGCTGGGGGCTTGGAGCCCAGGGCAGCAGCATCAGAAGAGGTTGGGAACCTAAGCTGCACCTAGATATTGGATAAAAAATGTGTGGCTAATGTGCAAAGCGCCTGGAGCAGAGGAGGGTTCTGGGGGCCATTCCAGCGTTAAAGGGGGCTTGGAGCCCATACCTGCACCTACGGGACTAGTAGCCTGTGTCTGCACCTGGTGGGCTTGGAGCCCCTGGCATTGCTGGAGGGGCATAGTGCCCAAGGCAGCACTTGCAGTGCCTGGAAGGGCTGGGAGCCTGAATTAAGTATTAGGAGGGGCCAATGGCCATTACAGCACAAGAAGAGGCTTGGAGCCTGAGCTGTTTTTAGAGGGGGTTTGTTGCCCAGGAATTGCACAAATAGCAGTTGCTGAATTTAAAAGGAACTTGGAGCCATGAGTACTCTTTAGAAAAATCCTGCATAACCATCAAGTGAGCGGTACATTAATTGTGATAATTGATAATGGTTGATGCACTGGAGGCTGAAGTGCACAGGAAATATACAAATGAGGCCTTTCGTTGAATTTATCAGATGTTAAATACCTGAGAAGTGTGCCAGGGCGATGGGGAAGCTGTGCTGTTCATGGATGTGGCGGCGTGTGTGATGTGCTGGATTATATGAGGAGGTGCGCAGTGTATTAGGAGCAGAAGCTGTGACGACGGTTGGAGTGGACAGCTATGTCTTCCCCAATGTTGCTGAGATAATGGTGACGTCATGCGGAGAGCCTGGGGTGTTGGCGATGGGCTATCTGTGATTCTGAACGCAGTGACGGGAGATTCAGTGGTTAGAGTAAAGGTCCTTCTACGTGATCCTACGTGACAATGGAAGTGTTTCCGGAATTTGAGGCTGAGTAGGAAATAGACGGGAGACTCGCGTTGCTGCAATTAGTTGTAATATCCGCGTAACAGGAAATGTACGGAATCCTGAAAGTACAGTAAGTTTAAAATAAAGAATGCAGCGGTTTTACAGCGTGAGCGGCCGATACCTAAATATGGAGTGTAGCAATCAGAGCGAGGCTGGAGCAGGCTGAGTGAGGTCAATGCAAGTCACTTCGAGTGAGAGCTGTAGTATGGGTTGCGGCAAGCTAGTAATCTGTGAAGTGCTCCTTGAAAATACATGGCAGAGGTGATTGACTATTGGATAAAGGAAAAGGAAGATGGACACCGGGGTTTCCAAAGTGCTGGTACTTGCTTGTACAGCAGAAAAAGAGTAGCACAGAATGTACTAATGGTGGGACCAAAGTTTGTGTACTTAGTGTTGATTTTGGAATAATACTTTCTTTCTTTGAAGTGCCAAGTATTTTAGAATGGTTAATGTTTAGAAGTGTTTTAAATAGTGAATGTAAGTTACTATTAGAAACATGGGAGGCCTGTAGAGCAGTGTAACAGGAGAGGTGTGAATGGAGTGTGCACTAAGAGTGCATGTGAGTTGTGGCCTTATATTAGATAAGGACTGGATATGAAGATGGATTGTAGATTGTAGATTGGCAATGAGTATAGCAATGTCATGTAAAGGAAATGAGTATAGCAATGTTAGTTAAAGGATATGATATGTGTTTGCTGTGCTAATAAATTTCTTTTTCAGGTTGGACAATTTTTGAGAAAAGGAAATACTGTATATTTATGCATTCACTATGGAAGAGATTCTCTACACTAATGTTTTCTCCACAGGTGGGACTTTTGTAATGCTGGAAGGTATAGAGACCTTATGTTATGTTGAAGTTATTAGTGCTGATTGTTGGGCAAAGTTTTTTGTGTGGTGATTTTGTTTAGAATCCATACAGTATTTTATGATGATAAGGTAGAGATTTTAGGTTTTATGCAGAGTTATTCCTGTTAGTGTGTGGTGTGCGGAGATTGTGTGTGGGTCTCCCTGAATGAGTTTTTTGAGTGAGGAATATCTTCAACATGGACACAATAGGGGTAATTGAGTCACTGAGTAGTGAAGTAGATACTCGAGTATCAGAGATACTCGGCCTAGTTGGAGGTGGTGTTTGTTGAGGCACATACCGGTTTGCGATTGAAGGGTGTGAGGGAGTTGTCTGTGTGTTCTATTGTGGGATATTGGAGTTAAAATTTGGATGAGAGGTATGGGTGCCTCTATCTTCACTTAGTAGAAAGAGGAAGGGACATTGGTTGTATTGTGTCACACGGCGGTGTGAACGTTCATGGAATATAGGAAGTTGTTAGCAGAATGTCTTAGTTTGGAGAGATGATGTAGTTGCATCAAACCTGTGGGTGTTTGTGTGTGCGTGCTGTATATAGCTGTTATGTTTGAGTAAACTGGTTGTGTTTTTTGATATCTCTAAGGAGGGGAGATATGTAAGGATTGACAATGGAATGTCACTGGTTAGAATGTTTATGTCTGACTGGTTTTCTTGGAGGCAGCTCAGAGATGTAACTTGAGAGAGAGGATGCGGGTGCTTGTCTGAGATCTGGACTTTACCATCTGATGAATAATGACTCTAGAAACTGGATGCTATGCTTGGAAACTGATTAAAGAAGTTAATCATCCACACCTTAATGTCAGAGTCATTTTGCTAAAACACAGAACTCCACAGTCTGCTGCCGGATAGTAGTTCTAGGAACGCTTTTCTCGAGATGGGTTGGAAGGAGTCGAAGGTTGGCATTGCGGTCGTCAGCGCAACGGGATCGGGAGGGTTAGGTGTCGGGCGGGGGGGTGAGGGTGGAGAGTTTGGTGTTAAGGGTTACCGTCTTGTTAAGTGCAATGTTGTATAAATGTAGTGATAGGGAATCTCAGAGCGTTTGCGTGGGAACGGTTTGGGCAGAGGTGCAAGTAGTTTTGATGAATTCAGAGATCTTCTTGTGAAATTCTTTGCAGCTGCTGCCACAGTTCAGAATTGTTTATTGAAATGGGCCTTTTTGGCCTTTCGGATCTCGGATTTGTAATTACGGTGGTGGTGGGTGAACATAGACCTGCTGAGAGCGGTTTTAGGTGCTTGCCATTTGCGTTCAAGGGTTATTTTGACTTTTTAAAATCTTCAGGTGGGGATGTGAAACAATTGGGGGACAGTCCTCTGCGTGAGGCTGCGGGGTGTGACAGGCCGAGAGGAATTAGTGATTCTTTAAGCCAGGAGTCAAGGGATTTGATAGTTAAGGGTCTACCACAGGTCAGGGTCGTTGGGGGACAGAGTAGCAGGGCTTCAGCTAGGTCTGGGAGTACCTTGACTTTGTTCCAGCATTTGTGATCAAAAGTGAGGACAGGGGGAACCATGGGAGAGGGCTGGTGTGTAGATAGAGAAAGGGATAGCAGAGTGGTCTGTCCAGATAAGTGGTTTGGGACTGGATATAAAGACGAGGTCATAGGTGATGAAGATCGAATCAAAGGTGTGACCACCTGAGTGAGTTGGGCCAGTGTTATGTCTGGAGAGGTTGAGTGCCTCAAGACTGTCGACCAGTGGTAGTGTCATGGGATTGTTGGGCATATCGAACCAGATATTGAAATATCCCAATAGTATGAGAGTTGGGTGATTTTACCTGAATGGTAGCTATTGCGTCACAGAGATTGTTGGCGGGCGGTGGTATGTATGCGAAATACATGGTGGGAAGGATCTGGGGTGAGTGGTGCATGTGTAATGTGAGGGTTTGGGGCGAGTTGTTTGTGGTTCGAGTCTGGAGGGCCCTAGCGGTGTAGGTGTGCTGGGTGAGAAGTCGAGAACAAGGGGATGGAGACTGGGAGAGAGGGGAGCGGACGGTCTGATGGTAGGGGTGGGAGAGGATGGGAGGTTGGGCTGATGGAGAAGTGGTGAAGTATGGAGAGTCGAGGGAGAGGGTCGGTCACCCTTTCCATATTTTGTGGGTTTGGCTGCCAGAGTGGTGTGAGAGAGGATAGGAGGGTCAGAAAGAGAAGCGAATGAAGCAACTGTTTTGGAAAAGGCGAGATGTGCTACTTTCAGGGAAGAGAAAGGGTATGAAGGGGAAGTCTGTGGGCAGGGGTTGAGTAGAAGCTGAGGGGGAGAGGGTGGTAGAGGAGGTATAGTGAGAGGGTATCGCAGGTGAAGATGGGGGTGTGACAGGCTGTGTGTGTAGTTTGCGGTCTGGGGTTATCCTCAAGGGATTGCCCTGTCAAGGGGACGCTGGGTTTCCGAGGGAGAGGTGTTGAGGGTGAAGTAGTGTGGGACTGAGGTAGGGGGTGTGGATGGGGAGCGTGTTGGTAGAGGGATGACTATGTTTGAGCGAACAAAAAATAAGTTCCCAATTAGGGATAATCCTGGAGTATACGGAGAACATATCCATTACCAGTCTGGTTACTACTATGGAAGGAAGAACGTCCTTCTACCCATCTCTTAAAGAAAGAGGAACAGGGTAAGCATAACCCCCATTAATCACAAACAATAGGTGAAATACCCTAATTTGGAAGGTCAACAATGAGTGTTAGAGTTGAATTGAGTTCTGGGGTATCTTTTTTGATATCAAACAACCACATTACCATCAGTGAATAACCTTGATTTTGCGATATATTGACATCTACTTATCTTACTATAAGATTACATGACTCCAACATCTGGTTGTTCTTTAATTTAATGATTCTTTAAATTGATGACTTTTGCTGGTCTAAACCTTAAGGATGTCTAAATTAAGTGAAATTCATGTGCCTTATGATTTAAACAGCGGAAATTGTTGTGTTACATTGAGTTTGTAAATCCTCATCTAATTGAGAATATCATTTAATTTGTTTTTTTACTAGATATCATGATACAGCCCCTGAAGAAGAGAACTTATTCTCAAAACGCGTTGGGCAACTTATTTGGAACAATAAATTCTGAATCAATCAAAATATCAAGTTACAAGTTGTGTTTCTTCACACAAAAATGAAAATGCAATTATTACTTGATCTAATGATCAGACTATGTGATGTCTAATCCTATTTTAGAAAATTGAATGTCTAAATAAAGTTTATTTCAAAATATAATGAACATTGAATTACTTAAACCTTAAATATTTGGCTATATAGCCCTAGACAGTGTGCAGGGGATGGGAGTTCCCTAATTGGGAACTTATTTTTTGTTCACACTTTATCCACAACCCATGGGTTGTTATCTTTCTCCCCCGCACCTTGACTTAACATAACAACTACACAAACATAATTTTATACCATTTAAATCAGCTAAGATTCACCTAGGAGTGCCTGGTGTTAACACACTTTTTGGTATGTTTGAGTGATGCAGAGTTCTACAAGAGTGGGTGTGTGGTAGTGCTGGTGTCAGAGGGGGATTTGCATTGGCAGGGAGGGCCAAGGTGGGGTGTATTGGTCTGGGGGAGGAGTTCCTGAGGGAGCACAGAGAAACCACGGTAGTGGTGGGGGACTTGTGATGTTTGGAGCGCCAGAGAGCTCCTCTGGCTTGTGAGTTTGAGATTGCGCAGGGTGTATGGACGGGGACTACGGGGTAATTCTCAATAAATGCCAGGGGGTGGAGGGAGGACGATATGTTCGGGTGGTTTGAGGTGTGTGGGATGAGGGTTTGGGGTGTGCTGTGGATGGCACGCCAGAGCGCTCCTCTGATCTTAGAGTTGGAGGCGGGAAGATGATAGGTGGGTGGATCATGGGGGTCAGAGTTTATCGGTATTCGGAGGCAAGGGTCGTAGGTAATGACCCAATGTGGGGTATAGGGGGGGGTTCATGAAGTTAGGTGCTAGAGCAGAGGTTATACGCCAGGAGGGGTGAGTCATGGGGGATGGGTATTGTGCAGAAGGACCAATGATGATGGACTGGAGAGGCGGTCTTTGTTGATGTGGTATCTCCATCCGAGAGGGAAGGTCAGTCACAGATGTGGGATGGAGTAGTCTAAGAGCAGAGCGATGTAGGGGTCAGAGAGTGGCTACTCGTCCAGAGCACAGGTACGAAAGGTATCTGTGGCGAGGTACCAAGACTAAAATGGTAGGGAGTGTATTGAGTGGTAATGCAATAGTAGTACCTAGAGTTTGAGTCACCTGGCTAGAGGGAGAAAGGGTCTAACACGAGGGGACAACGGTAAATCCAATAACAGTAACTGCAGTAACAGAAGATGTAATAGTAGCAATGTTTGGCGGAACCCCGCGTCCCACGCTCCTGTTCTGTGCGCGAGGGAATGTGTTCCCTGGAGCCTCCTGGTGTCAGTGATTCTCAACTCCGGTCCTGGTGTTCGGAGTCTGGCCCAGTGACCGCCAGTGCAAGCAGCCTGAGGCTTAGTTTATCACTGGATTATCGCCATTAGCTGCCATTAGCTGCCATCCAGCACCCAGTGATTCCCGGCAGCAGCAGCTGCGTTGGAAGTTCGGATTTTTGAGATCATACAGCCGAGGAAACTGCGGGCATATTTTCCTTTGAACCTCGACTGCCATCATTGTTGAAATCTGCGAACGGCGCCATCAAGTAAGCAGATTGTTGAAGTCTGAAGACTGAAATTACTTTGTTGCATCATCTGATTTATGGCTTGCTGCCACAGTCCTAATACTGTTAACATAAAATTCCAAGCACAAATCATACAATCAAGGTAACTGTGGGCATATTTGCCTTTGAGCCTCGCCTGCCCTCTTTTTTGCAGGAAACGGAGCTCGGCAAGCACAAGACTGACTGTCTTATTGAACTCCCCTTAGTAGTTCAAAGCTTATTGATTCCCTTGTGAGTGAGTGCTCTCGATGAGTCCTGTTGTCTGTTCGTTGGTTTGGTGGCACAGGACTGCGCATAGCCAGCGGCATAGACTCTCATTGCACACACTGTGCCTAGATAAGAGCGTTTGTTGAGGCACGCTTGGAAGCCACTATTCTGACCCATGGATAGAGCGACTCCTCCACGTGCTTCCTTTGGTGCAGTCAAGCAGCGCCTGAATGGCGATATACAAATTAACGACCACTATGCCGCTGCATGCAGCAAAATTAACAAAACTTTGCATGACATGTAACTGTGTACCTGTCTAATGTATTTTCTGCTCTGTAATCTAGTGCTGTGATACCGCTGGGTCCTGGGGGCTAACAACAAATGAAATACATACATACCTACTGTGCCCCACACCCTCAAATGAAGCTGCTCTCCCGTTAGAGGCCACAGGTGTATGTGACTTTGTGATTCTTCTTTCTCCAAATTCCCTGAAAAAGGATGGTCTCCCTGGGAGAAATCAAAAACGTTGCACTCAAAGCACACTCAAAGCACAAGCAGCACAGCTACACACCTGGGTCCCTGCTAAGAGAGTTGGATATTTTCCAAACTATGTGAAAATGGGTTCCTATTGGTAAGTACTGGGTCGAGGAAGAGGGACGTAGTGGTAATGAGGGCATTGCTTTTATGCTCACTTGCAATGCTGACACGTATTAGTAGCGTGCGACCATCTTGTAACTATGTCTCACTCTCATTTGTCCCTTGGAAAACCCCTTTCGCCACGGTGCAGTATAATACGCTCTGAACACCACACCACATCCGTGTTCGTGACGTTATTGTGGGCTCTGTTAATTAATGCTATTTTTAGTTCGTTCTGTTTGTCGCTTTGTGTTTTGAATAATTGTTCATGAACACATTATGAATGTATACTACCAACTCAATATCCTGCGCTGCACTTGCAGAGTAGATTACAGCGGGTAGGCACTTTTAGGAATGGACTGTAGGTTTGATGTGTGTCAGAGAAATACAAATTAAAAGGCCTACAATAAAAAAGGAACCGGTTATAGACATTTCCTTCAAGGGATATTATTTAAAGGACAGAGGCTCTTTCAAGGGATATTATTTTAAGGACGGACAGGGTTTCTAAAACCCAAAGGTTAAAATACTTATTAAAGGGATATATCGATGATGTGCAGGATCAGTTGGCACTGTCAGTCAGGCTACAGAGCATAACCACACGCATGAAAATTCTTAACTACGAAAGTCAGTTTAAGTACAATAATCGAGTGGTGCCCCAGCAACTACCACCTCACTCGCCACACTTCTAGCCAATTATAGAAAACGTGAGTTGCTTTCTGTTCTATTTCAATCACTATGATGTGTCCGAATAATGACCCTCATTACGAGTTTGTCGGTAGTTCGGTGGTTTTTCTGCTGAACTACCACCCAAATAAATTACTGTTACCGTCACTTGGTCCCCATTTTCAGAGTCCATAGGACTCCATGGGGTTTTTGCAGAACAACTGCTGGCGGTAGTTCTGTGGTAATTCCACCAAAAATTGGCAGTAGAGTGGCTATGCGCTGGAGGTAAATCCCCCCACCCCACCGCGAATCTCCTAGTTCGGCGGTGCGGGAATGCAGCGGTAACGGAATAACAGCTGCATTGCTGCAAATGATCCCCGTAACCCGACCTCGTAATGAGCCCCATTGTCTTTGTAGCACTGCCCCACATCAGTTCCCCAGAGAACATCCACATTTTAAGTTGTGTAATCCTGAATTAGCTTCACTGCACTGAGCGAATGGTGAGGTCCTCCAAGTTGTATCTTGTTGTGGTGGTTGTTAGGTGTCTCCGGCCCCCCTGCCGGAGATCCCGTGAGCCCCCTCCCTCCACAGATGCACACACGCATGCTGCTTTAGGTTTGGGCTCACCGGTCGCACTGACGCGGCCGGAAATGTCCCGTTCGTTTATACTGCACGCGGCGGAGTGGAACGGCACTCCGCTGCGCGCGCGCGCCCTTTAAGTGGCAGCATCACATTGCTTTGTTTTCGTAACAATGAAACACATGAACAAAGGATTACTACCTACCACACAGAAAGGCACACTGCACCAACATGTCCCTGTAGACCCCTTTAATGACAGCCACCCTGGTTCCCATGTGACCGTCGGCCCCGAGGTATCCATAGCACAATAACAGTTCAACTAGTCCATCACATAGTCAGTGAGATGGGCAGGTTTCCCTCGCCCTGTCCTCAGGGGGTACCTCCTGCCAGTCTCTCGGGTTGGAGTCCCTTCACCCGACCCCTCTTGGGCCGGAGACCCCGATGGGAGAACCGGGCCGCCGCCCTCATCCGGCACCTCCACCATGTCCATGTTGGACGTTGTCTCTGCCCTGGACTCGTCCATTTTTTTTTAAAGAAGCTGGCATTTCGGGGGACAGATGCCATTCCATCCGACGCAGTGACCATCAACCCCTTGACCGCCACCACATCCATGGGCGCCGGCTCATACGTGAGAACGTGCTTCCCTTGTGGGTACCGATTCCTCAGCAACACCTCATTGCAAGGTGCCAGTCTCGGGGGTTTCAGACCCCTTCGAGTATTCTCCAGTTCTGACCGTTCTCTTCTCTCCCTTTCCACCTGCTCATTGTCAATGACGGTGGGCTCACGCTCCCCCACTTCTGGCAGAATGTCTCTCTGGCACTGCTGAAACATCGCCTCCACTGGTGCCACCCCTGTAGATGAGTGTGGGGTGGTCCGTTATCCCTGCAGAAAAATGTACAGCGCCATCTGTAAACATTCATCTTGGCCCTGGGCAATGCAGATCACCTTTGTTAATGTTCTCATCATGCGCTCCGCCTTGCCATTTGGTCTGGTCCACAATGGGGTGACCTTCCGGTGGTGTATCCCGTACCCTCTCATCAGGTCCGCAAATCTCTCGCCCTGAAAGGGTGCGCCATTGTCCGAGCACAGCACCTTGGGCATTCCGTGGGTAGCACAGACTTTTTCCAGTGCCACCACCTTCTCAAATGCCACTGACTCGACAAATTCCACCACTGGGTACCTGGACCACTCATCCACCACAACTAGGAAGTGTGTTCCCCTGGACGTGGATCCGAAGTCTGCATGGACCACCTCCCATGGTCTTGTCCCTCGAGGCATGGTCTCTATGACAGGCTCCTTCAGCGCCGGCGACGCCGCCTGGCACCATACGCATGAGGTCACAAATTCTTCCACCCGCCTTTCCAGCTTCGGAAACTAGACTTTCTGACGAAGGTGGGCCTTTGTCTTCACCACACCCTGGTGTCCTTGGTGTGCTAGCTCGATGATGTGCTGCACCTTTGCCTGCGGCACCACTATGCAGTCTTCTCTGAGTAGTAAGCCAGCCTCTGAGAACGCCAGCTCCTCCCGCACCCTCCACAGTTGTTGCAGGGTGACCTTGGCCTCTTGCATTCTTCGGGCCAGAGAGTCGATCACTGCCCTCCATGCTGCATGGCATTCTTCATGGCATTCTTCATGGCCTGCCGCTGAGGCCCGCTCTAATTCCTCCACAGGCATAGAGTTGGGCATTGCTGCCTCCACAACCAGCCGGACATGTTTGTCTGCTTCCTCGGCACACCAAGACTGCAGGTTTTCTCCTTCACTCGGGATGTCTGGAGAGGTAGTCTGCAGCACTGTTGCTGCCCGGCCGGTACACCAGCGACGGCCGGTACACCAGCGACACTCCGTACTCAAGTAAAGCCAGCATCCAGCGTTCTATCCTCGCTGGTGGTTTGGAGGATGAACCGGCCAGGATGGGCAGTAGGGGCTTGTGGTCCATGACCACCGTCACCGGTCTCCCCAACGCGTACAGTCTGAAATGCCGGCATCCCCATAACACCGCCAGTGCCTCCCGCTTAATCTGTGAGTACCTTTGTTCGGTGTCCGATAATTCTTTGCTGGCGTAGGCTAATCGGCCGGAACCTCCATATTGGCATCCACCTGGGTGAGCACCTCCCCCAGACCAAAAGGGCTTGCGTCAACCACAATCTCCGACTGGAGTGCCGGATCAAAGAAAGCCATAGTGTCCTCGGCTGCGAGAGCCCCCTTCATGTCAACAAACGCAGCTTGTTCCAAGGGACCCCACTGCCAGGTGACTTCTTTCTTTGTGAGGGCCCGCAATGGCTCCGACCAGGAAGGCAGGTTCCTGATGAATCGGCTACAATGTGACCATGCCCAGAAAGCTCTACACTTCAGATACATTTTCGGGTGGCCAGGCTTCCTGGATATACCTCACCTTCCGGGGATCAGGCGACACCCCGCCTTCCTTAAAGACGAATCCGAAAAACTCAATTGCAGTTTTAAGGAACTCGCACTTGTCGTGATGCAGGGTGAGACCCAGGGATTGGAGGCGGTCAAACGTCCTTGCCAGCCTGGTCAGATGCTCCGCCTCGGTCTTGGTGAACACCAAAATATCATCACTGATGTTGAGCACGCTCTCGAGATCAACAAGGGCTCCTCTGATGCAATTTTGGAATACCTCTGCAGCAGATGACACCCCAAAGCTGAGCCTCTTGCACTGGTACAAACCACGGTGGGTGGTAAAGTTGCTAATATACCTGGACTCTGGTTGCCCGCAGATGGAGTTTTCAGAAGAAGCGTGCACCCTGTAGCTCGGTAATGATGTCGTCAATTGTGGGCGTCGGGTGCCGTTCCCGCTTGATCGTTTTATTGGCGAGACGCATGTCCACAAATATTCTGACCAAGTCAGGCTGTTTTGGCTTTCGCGCAATCACAATCGGGGAGACCCATGGAGTAGGGCCCTCCACCTTCTCAATGATGTCAAGTCCGACCAAACTGTCTAATTCCTGATCTACCAGGTCCCGCAGGTGAAAGGGCACCCGCCGATGTTTCAATGCCACAGGCTGGATGGAGTCATCTATGTGCAATCTGACTGGGTCACCCGTCATCCGCCCAATTCCTTCAAACAGACCTGAGTGTTTGTCCAGCAACGTCTGGATATCCTCCACATACACCGAGTATGCAAAGGTGACGATCCCCAGGGCCTCTGCCGCTGCGCTGCTGAGTAGAGTGTTGCTGCTGACCGGTGTAACACAGAATCTCGCTCGAATCCTTGACTCCCCATGCTTCACACTTGCGATGAAGGCACCATTGAGCGGGATTGGTTGCGCCCCACCAAAAGTAAAGGTGCAAGCTTTGGGCTTAGAGAGGCGGGGCGGAGACTCCATGGCATTATTATGTTCTCTTGCCATGACATTGACAGTGGTGCCAGTGTCCACGAGCACTGGAACTGATGACTCGTTGACCTGCACGTGGCATCTGGGTTGTCGCCTGGATTTCGAACGCAGGATGCCCACACTAGACACAAAGAATACGTTTTCTTCTTCGCCGTCCAGACCTGTTCCTTCGTCCCCTTGATCGATCTGGGCCACATTTGGTGGGCGTTGCTGGCGGAAAAACCCAGCCCGGACAGGACCCCTCAGGACAACTAGCGGACTTGGGGCCTTACACATGCGGGCATAATGGTCTGCAGTACCGCAGCGGCCACACAACTTCCACACTGCTGGACACTCTGCCGGGTGCGGGAGGTCATACCCGCACTTCATGCATGAGTTGACTGCCCAGACCCTCTGTCACGCTGACCACCAGCCGGTCGCCTGGACCCTCTGCCCGGCCCACAGCACAGATGCCCTCCACTTTGTTGGGGCATACCCCAGCCCCCATGCAGGATGCCCGTAGCTCTGACACCTCTTGACACCTTCCCAATTCCAAGATGCGAGGGAGGGTGATGCCAGGTTCTCTCAGGATCTGTCGGCGCAGTCTACCGGAAGCACATCCTTGAATCAGCTGGTTCCTAATCATGGTATCGGATTTGTCCCAGGCACAGGGAACTGCTAGCCTGCACAGCCTCCCATAGAATGTGTCCAGCGTCTCGCCTTCTGGCAAGCCAAACTCATGAAAAAACATTCATAATCGGCATTGGCAAGAGTCAGAAAATACTTGTGGAGGGCTTCCTTCACTGCAGCATTGTCCAAACACATTTTCCACCTGTGCCCCAGACTGGAAAGTGCACCTGAAATATCAAATTCAGGCATTGGCTGCAGGGCGCCCGGTGGTCTCATTGCCGGCCTTGGTGGGAGTGCTGGGGGTGGCAGGAGTACAACCGGTGGTGCTTGTTGGCCTGCCACTGGAGGAGGCTGCTGGACCGCAACCTGGTCATTGTTCATGGTAGCGAGCGCACAGGCACCCCAAATGGACTAGATGGGGCCGCAACTCACACCTCCTCACCTTACAGGGTCGACATCACTCCCCTTCAGAAGGCCAAATCACTGGCCGGCTGAAGTTCTTCCCAGACAGTCAAAACAGGAGCACTCCAACATTCACCACGGCGCTGGTGGGTGTTCCAAAGTGTATTGCCCCACAGCAGGCACATTCCCACGGACCACTGATGGACAGATGCAGCTAAAGTTGTCGTCCAGTGGCCCCAAAAATTGAGCTGGGTGGGCCCAGAGAACACAACAAAGAAGTAGCAGGCCTCCCTTGGCTCCACACCCCAAAACTCGACAAAAATGGGCAAAAATAGAGAAAGTTCACACCATAAAGCACATCATGTGCTACTGGCAGCTATCCGCCGCTATGATTTTCAAAAATTGGGCTTGGATGGCTCACTGTTGCTGCAAAATCGAGCTGCGGCCATAGGCCCGGTTTATAAAATGGCTGCCAGCCACGTGGTCTGCATCCTTCTCTGCTGCATTTTGGATGGTGAAATCATTAATAAAATCAAGATTGTCCCCTCCGCTTTCACCGCTGTGCCCAGGGTTGGATCCAGTTATTGTTGCCACTATTAGCTGTCTCCGGCCCCCCACTGGAGATCCCGTGAGCACCCTCCCTCCACAAACGCATACTTGCCAACCCTACCGATTTAGGCGGTAGGATACCGCTTTTTAAGCAGTCCTACCGCCTACCGATTTTTTGACATCAAATACCGATTTTTTTTTGTAAAAAAAAAAAAAAAAAAATTTTTTTTTTTTTACATTTTTTTTTTTGCCCATACCAGCTCGGGGAGTCTTTCAAGGGCTCCCCCGAGCTGGCGTACCGGGAGAATGCCAGGCATGCAGGCTTTTAATGTCAAAGGCACCCACGGCGGTGGGCTAAAAGCGCCCTTCCGCCGCGGGTGCCTTTGGCAAAAGGCGCCATTAGCCCCCCACCACGCCAACTCGGGGAGTCTTTCAAGGACTTCCCCGAGCTGGCGTAGCGGGAGAAGGCGCGGCATGCAGGCTTTTAATGTCAAAGGCACCCACGGCGGTGGGCTAAAAGCGCCCTTCCGCCGCGGGTGCCTTTGGCAAAAGGCGCCATTAGCCCCCCACCACGCCAACTCGGGGAGTCTTTCAAGGACTTCCCCGAGCTGGTGTAGCGGGAGAAGGCGCGGCATGCAGGCTGTTAATGTCAAAGGCACCCACGGCGGTGGGCTAAAAGCGCCCTTCCCCCGCGGGTGCCTTTGGCAAAAGGCGCCATTAGCCCCCCACCACGCCAGCTCGGGGAGTCTTTCAAGGACTTCCCCCGAGCTGGCGTAGCGGGAGAAGGCGCTGCATGCAGGCTTTTAATGTCAAAGGCACCCATGGCGGTGGGCTAAAAGCGCCCCTCCACCGCGGGTGCCTTTTGGTCAAAGGCGCCATTAGCCCCCCACCACGCCAGCTCGGGGGAGTCTTTCAAGGACTTCCCCGAGCTGCCGTAGCGGGAGAAGGCGCAGCATGCAGGCCTTGGATGTAAAAGGCGTCCACTGCGGTGGGCTAAAGGCGCCCCTCCGCCGCGAGTGCCTTTCACAAAAGGCGCCATTAGCCCCCCCACCACGTCAACTCTGGTGAGTCTTTCAAGGGCTCCCCCGAGCTGGCGTGATGGCAGAAGGCGTGGCAGGCGCCTCATTGTCATTGAATGCACCCGCGGCGGCGGGCTCATTCAATGACAATGGGCTGCTGACGCGCCCTATTCCTATCATTACCTCCTCGACTGACTATTTTTGAAACTTTAAGATTCCTACAGATTTTTGGTCACAGAATGTTGGCATGTATGCAAACGCACACACACGCTGCTTTAGGTTCGGGCTCCCCAGTCGCACTGATGCAGCCGGGAACGCCCCGTATATATATACCGCACTTGGCAGAGTGGAATGGCACGCGTGGCGTGCGTGCGCCCTTAAAGGGGCAGCATCACAGTGGTGTCTCCTTTAAGCTCCCCAGTCATAACGTACCCTTAATAAAGGGAGCCTCTTATGGCGGCAGACTCCGTGACCGGCAACTGTGTGTTCGACTGCATGCAAGGTTGTGTGCTCACGGCTGTGTATGTCTGATCTTCACGGTACCCCCAGAACTACCACAAACCGGCAATTGCCTTCATGCTGTGTGCCCACAGCAGCCGTCCAGCAACTCCAGGTGTCCCTGGCAACAGTTCCCACTGGGCTGCGGGCACTACAATTGTACGCTGTATGCCTGCAGCCCAGATCTGGTGGCCTGTGTGACCACAAGGCTGACCTATAACAATGGCAACAAGGGGTTAGGAATCCCCTACAGTGATCTGCAGCTGCGGCTCCATGCTGTGACAGCCCACGCCGCGAGGGCTGTGAAGGTGATGCGATTCGTGTATGGAGCAAAGAAGAAAGAAGGCATTGCCATAGCAGCTGCCCATGCTGGTCGCTGACGCCAGTAATCCCGCACCAGTTGGACCTAGGGCTTCATGCGGTGTCTTCCCTTCACGCTCCATGATCAGTGCTCTTTAAAAAATAAAAAAGTGTCTGCGCGCTCTGTGTCGCAGCAGCTATAGGTAAGGCAGGAGTGTCCATGCACTCCTATGCTCTGTGATGGAGTGGGAAGCCTCTCTGTTCCCTGGCCGTGAGCAGTGATTGATAAAGCTCTCCGGAGCTTAATAATAAAAGAATATACAAGGAGAGAGGCAGAGGTGCCAGCGGTGCGCTCTGTGGCTGCAGCTGGTCGAGTAGGCCACCACTGCGGCCTGGCAGACTACAGCTGATGCCTGGGGGAGAGAAAGGGTGTGTGCTCCATCCTCGGAGCAGCAAAATAAAAAAAATAAGAATGGCTCTGCAGTACGGTCTGGGATCAGAGCTGGAGAAAAAAACCCTGTAAAAGTGCATTTCTTTGCTGGATACTTTGTGATCAGCAGCGCGGTCCCTGCTGCAGCTTGTGGGGCGACTGCTCCTGCCTGAAGGGGAAAAGTGGAGAAGGTGATTTCCTGTGCGCTCTGGGATCTGAGCTGAAGAGGCAGACACTCAGAGCATGCCAGGCAAGGCCATGTCAGTCAATACAGCTACTGGTGAGCCTGGGAGGGTTGCGGCTCGATAGTGGAGTGTTTGTGCGCCCTCGGGTTGGGTGTGGGTTATCTCCAGCAGAAAGGCTGTGCCAGGTGCTCCCCATTCATCAAGCCCCAATAGTGAAGAGCGAGTGAACGGTGTGCCCAAACACACACCACCGGGTCATCACCATTGGAGACGCAGAGGAGTGTGCCCCTGAGGCCGGCAAAGCGCACTGTCAACAGGGAAAACTGGCACCATTACGTGAATTATTGGGGGCCCATCCAGCTTTGGGCCCAGGTGGACTGCATGGGTTGAAAGGCATGAGCTATAATTTGAGGTTGTCGAGGTCAGTGGTCGGACGAAACGGCCAACCATGCAGTACAAAAAAAAGTGGGCAGTGGGCCCATCAGTGCAAAAGTTTAAGATACTTCGGCCTAGAGATCCCTCTTATGTACCTGCCATCGATGTACAAAATGAGTACTTTATGCTCATGAGTAACCTCGATTAGGAGCGTTTCAGGCTGAGGTCATCAAGGCAGAATGAGGGTGAGAGCCTGGATGAATTCCATAGAACTATCATGTGCTTGAGGAAACAATGAGGATGGTGAGATCAGGCAACAGGGCATCTTTGCCTTTAGCTCATCCAAATTGAGAAGGCAGGTCCTCAGAGAGCCCAGCATAACACTGGCAAGGATCTGGGAGATGTGGTGATCTCATGAACTTGTAGAGGAGAGATCGTCTGTTATGGATGTTTCAATGCAGAGGGTGAAGTTGGAGGTCTGTGCGGCAGGGAAGACATAGGTGTTAGGGAGAATTCTCATTTTATGGCTAATTCTACTCACCTATAAGAGTCCCCCAGCAGCTTTGCTGGATTTGAAGGTTTTTTTTTTTATCCTGCTAAGAGTGAGATTTTTTTCCCACTCTTAGACATTTTTGCTATGTGTGTTCTAGGCTATTTTTGTGTTTAATGCCTATGGGGTTTCTCTCACTCTATAGGAACCATCTCTATTCACCTGTGTTATACGGCACCCTCAGTGCAGTGACATAGGGGTGTTGTAGCGACCTCCAAACATAGACTCCATATACTGGGACTGACTACTGTCTCCCAGGGCATGTAAAGTCCCCATTGACTTTACTAGTCAATTTTTGTGAACTAAACCAGTACAACCCATCTTACTATGGAAGTACTGGGAAGGGTTAATAGTTTTTCCCTTATGTTCATTTTCGAGAGTGTACAGTCCCTCTCTCCAAAGTTTCTGGCTGGTGGCAGTGGTTACTACCAAAAATATTCGACCGCAAATATTTTCCTATGGGATTTTCCCATTGTTCAAGGCTACCACTTTATCTGACAGCATCTAACATGCCACTGGTGTATTTTAATATTAACTTTACTCTGGTAGGTTTTATTTGCCAGAACTTCAATATAACTTCTTTCTTGTGTCTTTCTCTAAACTCCTAACCCAGGTCGGGGATCCTTTGTTCGTCCTTTTGGTGGGCTTCTTCCAAGAAGCCCTCCTTTCAGCGCCACTGAGTCTGGGGTGGGTCCATTGTGTGGGAGGGGGAGTAGGACCCCTGGACAGGGTTTCCTTGGCAACCCATGTCGCACTCTATCCTGATAGGCTGGAGGGTCTCCCGCCAAGATGACCACTCCAATGTGTGAGTGACAGCTAGGCTGTATGAATGGGGATCTTTTTGCATAAAAGCAGGGTCCTGAGGACTGGAAGTGCAAGACGTTGCCACTGGAACTAAGAAGCCGAAGAGGATAGAAGCCAAAGACATCTGCAACGACTTAACCACCGGTTAAGCCCTGCTGCAGGTCTCGCCACTTTTCTCCACACGAGGAGAGAAGATCTTCATCTGCAAGAGCCTTCTTCCCTTGAGCTGGTGGGGCCAACCAGTTTGCCAATCACCTTCCCGGACCTGCCTTGGTCAAGTTGCCAGTACCCTGTACTTGGAGACCGGATAGCCAGGCACCCGTCCACCTGGACCGCGATTTAAAGGAGCGTACCTTTTATTCGTCGGGCAGCACCGCGGCTGGTTTCCTCCCTGGGTAGTGCAGTAACTCGAGCCTTCCTCCCCGACAAGAGCCTCTCTTCTTCTGCTGTAACCTCCGAACTGCAGGAACTACCAGGAGCAACCGTCACTGCAGGAGCCTCTTCTTCATTTTAAAGGTACATTGTTCCGCCAGGCCGCCCTTTCTTTGCAGTAGCCCTAAAGGTGTTTTAAATCCTTTACCTATCTGTTGGGTTGGCCACCCCTCTCTCTCAACAACCTTGTCTTTTACCTTCTGCATCCACCTTTTCGAAATCATTAACCAAAGACCTGACGGCAGCGACAAGAACATTTTGCTCCTGGGCCGTTGCCCTGTACCACTGACTCTGGCACAGGCCTATTGGCTACATGTGTTAGAACTGCCTTCTTTAGATTGCTTCTCAATTAGAACTGTGTTGGTGCACCTACCTCTTATAACTACCATTTTCTTCCCCTTTTTTAAAACTTGTGAAATGCCTATTTGCTCAGTTTTCATTTAAGTATTTCCTATACTGATGCACTGTCTTGCTTAAACTGGTCCACAAGCTTATCGGAAGTGTTGCTAGGGTGTGTAAAAAGATATTTCTGTATAACTTGTGCTTCCTTCCCTTGTGAGAAATTGCTAGAGTATCCCTTGTGTGTGGTTTTTAATGTGCCGTTTTGCTCAGTTTTCACTCTGGTTTACTTGGTCTGCAATTTAACTAGGGAGTGTGTATATTTTTCGTTAACTTATTTTAACTTGCTTGATGACTGTGATAGATGTGTTTAACTAGAAGTGTATAAAATAAATATATATCTACTTTTTAATGCAAAGCTTTGGTCAGTGTTTCCTTGTGCCATAGTACTGTAGGCCTATTGTGTAAACCCTGAATACTGCTCATCTCCCCCTTGAGATAAGTCTGACTGCTTAGCCTCAGCTACCAACTAAATCTGTGTGGTACAGACTGATACCAAAGGGGATTTATTGCTCTCACCTGTAGTCCTAATCTTCTGTAGTGCTCCCTAAGGGAAATGCACAGGATTCTGCCTAACAATAGGGAATCAGGGTCTTATGAAAAGGTGAATGGCCCATGAAGGACGTCGGCGCACTGGTACCCCACCCTGCCACCAGTGTGGATGGGGCCTACTGCACGCACACTAGTGTCGGGCCAAAAGACTGGCAGCCCATTTTGATAGGGCCTGTCGAGCCCCATCACCAGCTACTCCCTCAAAGGAGTATATCGGACCAAGAGTGGGAGGACCACAGCCCAGACCATCTATAGCTCAGCTTGAGCTAACAGAGGAAAGAGGGACCATCTGGGAAGAAGACAAGGATGTTTTCTTCCTGTTTAATGCCCGGGAATATGAGCAGGAGTTTCACCATGAGGAGAGTGGAGAAAGACTCAATAGAATGAGCGGGGTGAGACGTTTGACCCAGGGATCTAGGATCACCATTAAATAAAAAGACTGTTGTCCCAGACATAAAAAGGGGTGAACGGACGGGAATGCATCCACAATCGTAGTGTTAGTTCACATGTTCGATGTATACGTTTTTTTTTTTTTTTTGATATTTGATATATTTTTTTTCTCTTTATTGTTTTACAACATATAATACCAACCACAACAATCACCACACACAATCCGGCACTTCGTATTGGGATTCCGCTTATCTGACGCAACTGTCCTGGCGCGCTTCAATGGTCGTCCTAGCGCTGATCTTCGGTCCTCTGCACAGCAGGAGAATTGTCCCCTCAGGGTCTTTTGTTGCCTGGGTTGGGGCTCCGCAAGGGGTCTCTCTCCCTAATGGAGGCGCACTTCCCTCCTTTCTGCCTTCCCTTCAGTTGTCCTCTGCCCCACTGAGTTAATTTGTAGTATTCACTTCCCTCTGTTCGAACAGTTCTTGTAATAGCGAGTTCCATGCAAGCATCATGTTCCCACTCTCACTGTCTCCCCTCTGTAGTGCACTTGTCCACAACGTCGTTTCAGCCAGTGTCCATTTCTTAAAATCAACCCAGCATGCCTCTGTGTTTGGCCCGAATTTGAGTTCGATGCCATTGGTATGCGGCGCTTTGCTAGTATGCATATTAAGTCCTTCAGTTTGGCTATGTGTGTCCACTGTTTGTCCCCTCTTGGAAACAGGCCCAGTAGATATGACTCTGGTGTCCATGCATGCATGTGGACCCCGCCCCCAGATGCTTTCTCTCTGACGGTATCCCAGAACTTCGTTATCAATGGGCAGGTCCAGAACATGTGCAGTATGTCCGCTATTTCTGCTGTGCCCCATGGACAGTTCCGGGTTTCCCTGTTTCCCATGTTGGACATTCTCTTTGGCATAAGATATGCTCTATGCGTGAGGTATAGCTGTGATTGTCAAAATCATGCGTTTCTGGAGACTCTTTTTCGTGTACCAGAGGACTCTGGACAATTCCTGGTCGGTGAAATTCTTCTGGAGTTCTTCTTCCCATTGTTCTCGTGCATTGTTGGTTTTCAGTAGCTGTTCGTAGAGTCTGGAGACTGTGTGTCCTCCTTCTGACACATAATACCACATGTCCAGCGCCCTTTCGGTGTCTGCGCCTTCGAATCATTCCAGCCATTTCTTTTAAATTGTTTGAACCATGCTCTTGTACAGTATAAATTGGCCTTTGTGTATGTCGTGATCTTCCATCAGGGTTTGGAAATCTACACACTGACTGTCTTTCCACAGATCCCCGATCTGAGCTACACCTTTGCTTTCCCAATGTCCTCTATATGTTGCAATGGTCTCGGTTTGGGCGCCGGCCAGACCAGCGAGGGGGATCTGCGTGGAGCAGGGGTCTTGAATCCCTTGGTCTTTCCATGCCTTCTTCCACACGGTTAAGCCCAGTTTGACCATGTTGGGAAGAGTTCCAGTCGAGGCCTTATCTATCCATATTGATTCTCTTAAATAGTACTGTCGCAGTGCAGCTTGAAGAGCATTGAGTCTATAGATGTGTCCTCTCCCAACCATTTGACCACAAATTGTAACTGCCATGCCCAATAATAGCATTCAAAGTCTAGTAACCTAATACCTCCCGATTCATAGTCTTTTTGTAGGGTGTTCAGGGCTATCCTGTTCCTCCCCTCTCCTCACAGGAATTTCCGTGCCATTTTGTGTTTAACTGTTTAAAGAATGTTCCGGGTACAATGTGAGGTATGTTGGTGAAGTAGTATAACATGCGTGGCAGCACTGTCATTTTTAGTAGGGCCGGACTTCCTAACATTCAGAGTGGGAGTGTCTTCCA
Source organism: Ambystoma mexicanum (assembly GCF_040938575.1). NCBI lineage: Eukaryota > Metazoa > Chordata > Amphibia > Caudata > Ambystomatidae > Ambystoma > Ambystoma mexicanum. The sequence continues at coordinate 914,232,641 of NC_090926.1, read as the reverse complement.
GAAATTCATGGCCTTTTCCGTTTTGTCCAGGGCTGCTTGTGTGTTGGCTCTATGTCTCCCTGGTATCATGATGCACATCTATTCCTGAATAGCAGAAAGAGTGTGGTGCTCATGTGAGACCCAGGTCTGGCAGCTGATCTGGGGTGACCCAACGTAGGTCTGCTAGGGGGAACAGAGAAGACTTTTCATTGTTGATAGAGATCCCCGATAATTTACCAAATGCATCTATGACTTCTAGTAGGTCCGGTAGGTGTGCCTGTGGATTCCCAACAAAAAGTAACATGTCGTCTGCATATAGTGAGATTTGGTGTATGACTCATCTATTTTGATCCCAGTGTCCTTGTACTCTGCCCTGAAGAAGGCTGCTAGCGGTTCCAAGGCCAGAATGTATAGCATCAGGGATAGTGGGCATCCCTGCTTTGTACCCCTGTAGATCCTCCAATCCTCCGAGATGTGTCTACCGGTCTTCACTCTTGCCCTGGGGTCTTTATATAACAGATTAATCCAGCGGATGAATCCCACCTTTATCCCAAAGTGGGCGAGCACGCTCCTCATCCAGTTCAAGTTCACAGAATCAAATGCTTTAACCGCGTCCAAGGACGCAACGGCGCATTCTCCCCTCCTCTGGTTCGTTTGATCTATGTGGTGGAGCCAGGGATTTACCGGTTGGGAGGTTGGCTATTACTGCTGCCAGTTCCTCTACCGTGAGGGGGGCCTCAAGTATCTGTGGTTTCTCTTCAGTTAATTTGGGAAGGTTGATCTCAGCCAGGGTGTCTGCTATATCCTCGGCCTCCACCGCTTGGTTCTGGGAGTACAACCTCTCATAAAATTATGAAAATACTTTGATACCCTCCTGGGTCCTTACCTCCTTCCCTGTCTCATCTTTTAATGCATTAATCAGGTCTTTTTTGGTCTCCTGCTTGGTGAGCCAGGCCAAGAGACTGCTAGGCTTATCCTCTTCTGCATGAAGTTTTTGTATATACTTCCCATAATCTAGTCGCCCCAGCTTCTTTAACCTCAATGTTGTGAGTTCCCCCGGGTCCTCCCCAGATATACCCGCCTTACTTTCAACCCGTTCTATCTCCCGTTCTATTTCCCCAAGGTCCAACAGAACACCCTGTTTTCCTGATCGCCACTCCCCTGACCACCACCTTAAAGGCATCCCAGACCGTCGCATTGCAATCTACGCTACCCATATTATGTTAAAAATAGTTATCTATGGTGTCTTGTAGATACTCCTGAAACTCCCGTTCTATTAGTGCCTAAGCCCTCAGCCGCCAAGTCGGTATGGGGGAATTCCTGTATGTGCAGACCCATGTTGCTACTAGTGGAGTGTGGTCCGAAAGTGTTTGTGCTTTGATATGTATGCCCGTGAATTCCCCTAGAGGCTCAGTGCCCGAGAGTAAGTAGTCTATATGTGTGAATATTCTGTGTGGGGCGCTATAATGTGTGTACCCACTCGTTTCTGTGTGTAGCTTCCTCCAGACATCTTTCAACTTCAGCTTATTCAGGATCTTCTGTAGGGCCTTGGCTGGTGGCGCCGGCTTCCTGTGTTTGTTGTCTGACCTGTCCAACAGTGGGTTCAATGTGCAGTTTAAATCTCCTGCCCAGATGACAGTCGCTCCCCTGTACCAGGCCAATCTAAGCGTTATTTTCTTGAACAACTCGGTTGCATCGTGATTTGGAGCATATGTGTTTATTATATATTATTTTCACTTTCGACCTGTTCAGCCAAGCATAACAGGTTCAGTCTCTTGACGTAGGCATTCAGTCCCTGAACGTTCCAGGTTGCTATTGTTACTTCATCCTGCCATGGTGTTTTTTGGAACTTAACATTGTGTCTATATCATTGTGTGAGAGCATGCACCACAAGTGCTACAATAGCAGGTGTCCTCCTCCCCCATACTAAGAGGAGGGAACGCATTTTTAGGAATTGCTACAGCAGGTGGTTTATTTTTATGCACACCATGGCACATATGTATGCATTTGGGTACTCTGATTAACCTCTTTATTTTAGTCTGAGCTCATTGGTCTCTTTCCTCTTTCCTTTGGAGGTTGTATATATCCCGCTCTATTGTTTGTTTGATGCTGATTGCAATGTCAGCTGTGTCTGTCTTTACATGACAGCAATTTTGCACGGACCCCTGTCCATCTGGCTCCTCTGTCCTTCTCAGGCCAATCGGAAATTGGTGACACACGCACAGGCACATAACCTGGGCATTTGTCCATAATTATACCAACATTATTGCTTATTCCATTCGCTACCCTTACCATCCTGTTTTGGAAAAAGGTTCACAAGGAGAAATGTTTTCTTTTGTTGGCATAAAAGGCAGCAGATTTATTTTCACAACATTGCTAACAACTACATGCTTCTCATCACTGCAAACCAAACTTTGTGAAAATAGTTCTCCAGGTGCAGCGACCAGCCGACTGTTCCGTGTCCAAACCTTGCTTCCCCCTTTTCTAACCAAGTTCACTCTAGGCCAAAGCTCCTCCAACTATTCTTGTCTGAAGGCCCCCCCCTCCGGCCCTTGCAGGTGATCCTGGGCTGGAGGAGTGCCATTTAACCGGGGGTAGCCGAGCCCTCATCGATACCTCCAGTGCCCTTGCCACTAGTCCTCAAAGGGGCAGTGATTGCGAGAAGAGCAAAAACCCTTGCTGCTTTCCCACGGCTCGCCAGTAGTCTCTACAGTTCCACTGGTCACTAAAACACTGCCACACCACACTGGTGCTCCCCCGTCCTTGCTCATAACTCCAGCAGCTTTGTGCACAAGTTCCAGTAGAACAGATCCATGCCTGCCCGTAATAAATGCACCCGTCCCTCTCGTAGTATTCTGGTTACTTTAGGTTGAGCAGACATGCATGACCTGAGTGAAATCTCTACCCCTGCAGAACTTGGCCATTGCCCCATTCAACTTTCTCCTTGATTTCTCCACTGCCGAATGACTTTCGTCTCCCCTCCGTTCTTGCCTTGGAATAATCTCGGACCAGATGACCTCTGTATCTCCCAACCGGGAGGTCAAGTCCTGTAAGGTGCTCATTATTTCCCTCATTTATGACCCTCTGCCCAAGCTTGTCAGGCCATTTCCCCCTGATCATAACATCGGGTCTGTGATGCCTGCCTAATAATTTATCCATGTGTCCTTGTAGCTGTGCCCATCCCATCTCGGGCACCCCATGTCACCAGATCCGATACTCACCAGCGGTCAGCCTCTCACTTTCTGTTGTTCATTTAGCCTTAGCCCTTGTCACGAAAGAATGACCCACCACCCAAATGGACAATCTCCTCCTTTGAGCTTCTGTTATTTGGGAGGCGATGAGAATGTGGAATATTAACATTACACCTTGTCCGGCCTTATATACCTCTTAAAACAGCCAGACTTCCAACCCTCTAGTCTCATGCCCAGCTCTACCGCTCAAGTGGCTGCCCCGATTCTAAATGAGTGGATTCCAAAAAAAAGTCTGTCGCTCCCATGTCTTTCAAAGCCATGCCCATCACGCTCTTGAATTGGTACCTGCTCAGGGCCGACCCATCCTTGTGCAAAAATAACGGTGACCTGGCCTCAGCCGGCTGCGTCCCTCGAAGGTGAGCAGCTAGCCCGGCGACTGGACAAACAGTGCTTCCTTGGATGCTATAGAGGGTGATCGCTCTCCCTTTCCCTTTTTGATCCGTCTTAGACCTCCTCAGGTGAATGTGCACTCGATCCCCAGTCCACTCCACATCCTCCAGCCTCAAAAACCCAGAACTCCGGCCCTCCCCATTTTCTGGGACCAACTTGCTCACTCCGAAAGCTCCAAAGAAGGCCAAGGTGAAAGCTGCTGTGAACAGAACCCTCTCTCCATCACTTCCTCAAGTTCTAGGCGGGGTTCCTATTAAACTGTGTAGTTTCAGAATATCTATTGGACGCCTGGGGTCGGGCCTCTTTGCACGATTTGCCCAACCTTTCATAGCCATTGTGATGTAATGCTCTTTAGTGGGGTCGTGGCTCCCCCGCCCCCAGTTTCTGGTAGTGTGCTATAGCTGCCAGGTGATAAGCTACCCAGGATCTGGTTTTCCAGGTCTGCCAACCCCATCCGATGAAGGTACGTATTGGCGTTTCCCCCTTAATGCTCAGTCAAGAACCGCTCCTTGAAAGTCAGGAATCGCTCCCAGCACACTTTGCACCTTCTTCCTGACCTGGTGCCAATGCTGTGACGATCAGTGACCTCCAATTTTCCCACTCATGCCCCACCACTGGCCCTTGAATGGGGTCATCCTCTCATTTACCTCTGGTCTGCTCCCCCAAAATCTTCCCCCACCGTATACGAGAGAGAGGCAGCTGGGCAGCTGTCACGTTCCTCACCCCTGGTAAGTGTCATGATCTAACCTCAGAGTTTAACTTGAGCCGGCTTGGGTTCAACTCCCTGAGCAACCTCAGTACCCTCAAGTTGCTGGACGTCCCCTGATTTATGATTTGCACCACTGGAAGGTTGTCTGAACAAAGAATCACCCTTCTATTGACCAGTGACTCCTCCCATAACCTAAAAGCAACTACAATAGGGAACAATTCCAGCAAAGTGATGTCTTTGGTTAAGCCCACGTGCCATGCCGTAGGCCAAGCCTGTACACACTACTCCTTCCCTAGAATTGCCCCAAATCCATGGGAGCCTGAAGCGTTTGTGAAAAGTCTGTTTTTCGCTACTGGCCCACTGCTCCCGCCAAAGTAGTACACCATTGAAATCATCCAGGAAGCCATCCCACATCTTGAGGTCCTCTTATACTTCTGCACCCAGCCGCACATGCTGGCATGCATGTTGCAGCCCTACAGTCTTTAGCTCAATGATGCTGGCGAACACCTTTCCTGCTGGAATCACCGGCGAAATTATTTTTTCCGCCAATGATTGAAGCTCCCTCATGCTTTTGCCCCTCAACTCCTTGATGGTTTCCTTAAGTTTCTCCACTTTGTCCCTTGGCAGCCTTGAGTTCCCCTCTACTGAATCTATATCGATTCTCAGGAATGTCAACCTTGTGAGTGGACTGTCTTTCCCTTAACCAGGGTAACCCCCATCTCCTGCATCTATGACTTGAACCTGCCCATTAGTGAGCCACATTCGTCTGTACCTTCCCTACCTATGAACAGGAAGTTGTCCAGGTAATGCATTACTACATCACCCCCGGCCCTCTGTTTTAGCGCATACTCCAAAAATGTGCTACCTTTTTCAAAGCATGTACACGAAATTGCGCAACCCATCGGTAAGCATTTGTCATAATAGTACGAGTCCTTGACCGTGAAACTCAGCACATGGTTACTTCCCTTGTTGATTGGCAGTAGCTTGAAGGCGGACTCAATACCCTCAATATCTGCTTCGCCCCATCAGTGCTCCTCTCGCCACAGCCTTCACTAGCTCAACCGCATCATCAAAAGAGGCGTAATTTACCCTACATCTCTCCTCCGCTATGCCATCATTCACTGATAAACATTTGGGGAAGGACAGGTGTTGGATGAGGTGAAAATGCCCTGCTTCTTTCTTGGGAACCACAAAAAAGTTCTTCAAAGGGACACAGGGGGTGAAAGGACCGGCCACACTACCCAGTCTAATCTCCGTAGCAATTTTTTGTTCCACTACCTCCGCCATTTTCAATGCTGACTTTAGATTGTCTGCTTCCCTGTTTCCCATTGTGCCGTTGTCAGGGATTACAAACCCCCACCTGAAGCCTTCCGAAAGAAGCTTTACATCTGCGCTATTGTGGTATGTGTTCAGGAATTAGATCATTTTGGCAAGGAGTATGAGTGTGGGCAGGGGGGGTCTCAATTACTTTTAGCATTCCCTTTTGGTTTTGCACTACTGCTCTTCTTTCCCCCATTGCAAGAATCCATGCTTTGACTCTATGAACATTCGTGCTTGAATTTGCAGATTTTGCCAAAGGGGCAATCGCCTTGCTCAAATTTCCAGCATGTTGCTTGCTCCCCCTGTTGGTAACTGGGTCTACTGTTCCAGAAGGAGCGCCCGTGAAAGGATCCCCTCCTCCTGTCCCCATAAGACCATTTCTCTTTCCTCTAATAAGGCTTCTCTTCTCCCCCTGTACCTTTTCCTCGCTTTCCTTTGCTGGCACCATTAACCTGTCACATCCACATCATGCCATGCCATGCCATGACATAGCCAGCCAATTCTGCATCTTTAACCTAAAGCCCCAGTCATATTTTAACCATGCTTCACCGCCATAGGTCAGCTAAGCGGTGTGGATGTATTGCTCATATGCGAATAGCGCCCCAGCATCCTGAGGGAACTTCTCTATCACAATGGATTCCAGCATTCTGAAACCCGCTAACCAATTGTGAATGCTCTCTTCTTTCTTAACCCTCTCTCTATCCTTCTCTCTTTCTTTTTCTGAGATCAGTTGTAAGTCAAGCCCCACAGGTTCTATGTCGAGCAAGCTAAAAATATCAATGTACTCCTTTTTGCCAAATCCTCTCCTCGTATGCCATAGGGATATGCCACACTAATGCCCTCCTCGCTGACCACACTGGGACAAAGACCGGCATCCCTCTCCTATACTGTGTACCATTACCCAAAACCATACCTTACCCCGACTGCCGGCCGGCGTTGTGGTTGCCTGCTGCAGGTGGCTGACCACCCCTAGAGAAATCTCCCTAGGCAAAGTGCCGGATTGGCCCTAGGTGCCGTGGCCCCCTCCAGACCACGCAGCACCCCTCTCTGAACTTCCCCCTGCTGGTGTACCGCCTCTGCATTCCTTCCCAATTGATTAAATGCATTCACATTCCCACACAACAATTGACCATTCCCACCATTTCCCCATGCTTGCAAGCACTGCCTAACTATACCTTTGACTTGCTCCAAGGATGCAGGTCCCTCTGATGCCACTGCCGACGTGCTGGCCGCATGCCCTTGGGCAACGCGCGCTATACAAATAAAAAAAAGAAATATACAAATGCGTGCTGGGTGCACTGCCGCTACACCTTGGAACCTCTGCAGGCAAAGTCGCCAGATTGGCAACAGGCCCCTGCTTCTTCCCTCTGCCTTTGTCTCCCCCAGCTGCTTTCAGTGTTTTGGCTGCTTCACTCTGCTGCCTATTCACCTTCGCTTTAGCAGTCAATGTCCTTCAGCCTGCTCCTACAGTGCTCCCACCTTGTGTGGACATCATGTACTCTTGCAGTGGCCTTTGTGGCACTCGCACTGCTCTATAGCCCAAGCAGTGGCCCTTATGTCATGTACTGCGTAAGGCTTGATAACAGTTCTTTACTCTACTTCAAGTGTGTTGCACGCACACTGGCCTGTAGTCCCCGCAGTGGCTCTTAAGGCACATGCCCTGCGTATGTTTGATTACAATCCTTTTCTTTGTTTCTAATCTCCTTCCTACCCCGCTGTTGCCTGTAATTAGTTTCACATGAAAAAAACTCGAAATTAACGGCTACCTGCTTGCCGATGTTCAACTTCTTCAGTTTTGTCAATATGGGCAAATCGCTCACTGCCGCGGCCCCACATTGTTAAGTTATAATCCAGTCTTTCACTGCCTTGGCTCGGAATGCCCTTTGGCGGGGGAATTGAGGTTTGCACCGCCCAAGCGGCACGCCTTATCGCGTTGCAGCGGTGCCGTGCTGAATGGGACAAACGGATAGCTGCTCTGGCCCGCCCCCTCCTTTCCCTCACTCACCTTCGCTTCACATCCTCTCGCTCCTATCTGCTGCTGGCAGCTGCCGGAGATGGCACACCCACTGCCTCCCGGAGCGGCTGTTTCTCACGCCCCTTTTCTGCACGCCGGTCCGCATTGATTTAGAAGCGCCAGCCGTCCTCTTCTCTTCATCGCCGCTGTCCCGCTCCCGACGAGCTGATGCAGGTCTACGTGGTGGCCTCATAGCACATGCACCACATACAAGTTAAAACGGCAAACTGTCCTGCTTTAAAAAAAACTGCTCGATACTTCTTATCTTCCGGCGTCTGCTGGCTGCAAACATGATGCTGCCAGTCTCTGCGCTGTATTTATCCGCCCAGGTACGCCACCTCCTTTTGATGTCTTTCGCAGGCTTTACATCTCGTTTGGCGGGCTTCCCGCCCCTTTGTGCCATTCCCGGGCTCACCCTCCGGCTTCCTGGGTTTTAGCCCCAAACTCCTTCCCCTTAACCAGGGGGAACAGAGGAGGATGCTGTCCTGTTATCTGGGCTCCTCCTCGAGGGTTCTACCCCGTCGACACCTCCACACAAGCAAGAACACAGACATTCCAATGCTTGTCCCCTTCACCACATACCTTACTTTATTATTGAGATCACTGTAATGCTCACGTAATTATGATGTTGTTCTATCGTCCTGTCGTAAATCGAAGTGAGATTGCCCCTGCTTGAAGCCATAAGTAAAAGAGAGAAGTAGGAAGCCATAAATGTCATTGGTGATCCAGTGTTTCGCAGTAAGTCCTGGGATGTCTTTGGTACGTCTTGCCAGTGGATAAGGGCCACTCTGTGTGTCCACAGATCATGCAACCAAAATATTGGAGGTGACTTCAGTGGGTAACGACAAAGTTGAGCGAAGGACTTGTGGTCATTGATCATTGTGAAAGTAAGATGCCTTGTTATGGTTCCACAATATGTGTATTTTCGGGGTCTCGAAGGTTTTGGTTTAACAGTAGAGTGAGAGTTAGTTTCAGCCTATTACATAGTACCCTATTGCCCTTAGATGGGGCTCCATAATCTGAAAAAAGGAGGCCCATGCAGAGTGGCTCGAGTGTTGCCTCTGAGAACAAATCGGTGTGGCCAGGATGATGTGTCTAAAGGTGGCTGAGTTGATCACCCGAGATGTCACATACCCTAACTTCAGGCCGGAGCAACCCCACAACACTGATCAGAGCAGCACTCTGCGTACTGCCTAGAGGGCCAATAAGCTAACTGCATGTTAAGCCGCACTGCATTTGAAACTATTGTGGGGTGCCCAATGGAGTGCATCGCTTTCTTGTACATCTACGTAAAATGACAGGAAATAAGATTTCCACTTGTTTCTATATAGACCTGTTTTTTCTGTCAGTTACAAGCCAGTCTTCAAACTGCATGTACTGTCATCGCCAAGTGGAACATTGATCCAAGTAGTCTTGAGCCTCTGGTGGCAAACTTGCATACCAGAGTGAACAGATTTGGACAGGCATTGATGGCACTTAACCCACATCTTATACCATTCATTTCCACTTTGCAGTTCGCTATCATCAATGCTAGCGAGGAATTTGCTTCCTCTGTAGTGAGTGTATATTTTAATTGTGTCTTTCTGCTCTTTTACCAACACTGTGCGGTGTATACATCTGTATAGATGTAAAATAAAATGTACACTCACTCTCGCCTGCCCTATAGCACACTATCCCCTCCCCTACCACTGCTCTTCAAAGCAGTTGTCAGCAATGTGTGACATTACACAACTACAAAATAAAAGACTTTTGTATTGTACTCGCCAAAAGAAGTTCGACATGGTTTTATGGTGTTTTTCCTCAAGATAAGCTTGCATTGTGTAGGGAATTGCCTGTGTGACTCTCGGCTCGCGGTGGTCACGCGCGCTCTCTGTCAGTGTTCGGAGCGAGAGCCGAGTGACCACGGGAGACGGTTGAGAGGCGAAAATACGATTGGTAGTGGAGTAGCTGTTCGGGGCTCCGGGGAGCTCCGTAAAATAAAGGACTCACCAGTTCATGTCCGTGTTGCTTCCAATTCTTTCAATTGGCGACGAGGAAGCACACACGGAGCTCGCCGTGGAGTCTGGTGACGTCTCCCATATGGCCACGAAGGAAAGTGCGCCGCCGTCAGAGGCGTGGAGGTTGGGCCTCTGAAACGGTGTGAGGAGCCGTGTGGAAGGGGGGGGGACTGCAGAGGCTGTCTCGGCGGCACCAGTAAGCGTGGCGCTGCAGGGGGACTAGCTTCAATATTTTCCCAAACAGCGGACCTGAATGAGGGACTTGTTTGTTGAATCCAGTGAAAGGCTACATAATGTTCATTTAGGACTGCAAGATTTGGAAAGCATCAGAGGATTTGAGAGACCACAGAATTAGCCCAAGCCTGTGGAAGAGCATAGGGAACTTGCTTATTGTAATGCATGTTAATTGGGTTGTTGGCGAGAGAGGGCATATATCTGAAATTAACATCAATTAAAACTGGTAACATGAAAGGGTCGGGTGCTATTATTCTAAGCTAATTTAAGTGTAACCTGTCCAGTGTGTTGAACGCCAAACAATATCAAGAACTAGTACTGAGCATGTGTGTTTCCGCCAATCTGGTGTGTAAGAAAGGCATGTTATCAACAGTAAGACAGACACAAGTGACCCCAGTTCAAGGTTGTTTATTGAACTTCAAAAAGGGTATGATAAACATCTATCTAAACCTAAATCTACAGATGGGAGCAATCTACGACCATCACAAAATAACGCAGTCCTAGTAGTATCTTGTCAAAATAAAAGGGCCGTAAATAAAAAAAACATATTACCAATCTTTATCTCTAAATACAAATAGTGTGTTCACAAAAATGATATGTCAGGATGTTCAGGCCTTTGGCCTCCCTTCCCTTCCCCACGTTTTCAGCACATGACAATATGGGTCACTCGAGCGTAGCACAGTCTCTGGCTTCTTTAGCACGTGTATTCTGTTCAATCATTAGTATCAGGACATTCTGTGCCCAAGTCTCTTTGCCTATCAAAGTCTCTACATGCAGAGGGCCTGATACGACAATACAAACCAAAAGATGTTTTCCTCTTACAAGTACTCATTTCAGGTGATTCACGGTTAAACCGGATCCCCCTCATCCGGGCTCAGATCCCTTTAATATAACGATCGTCACTTTGGATCCCCCTCTTCCGGGCTTGGATCCTATTTCACAATTTTCATAGCATATTCTTTCTCGGGTAACTCACGGTTCACCCCGGATCCCCCTCAGCCATGCTAATATCCCCTTCTTAATACAATTAGTCTCCCTCAGCCTGGTTCGGAACAATTTCAGTTAGCATCAACCATCGAAGACTTTCGAATGTGCACAGGGTTTGGCTTGACCCATTGCAGGACCACTTCGATTTCACAATTCCTTTTTACATTTGCCACCTTTCAGTTGGATACCTTCGAATGAGCACCCACGTGACACCGGACCACTCTGTTTACGGTATCAGTCTTCATTTCAAAAGGTCAGTCACTCATCTGCTGTTTAATTATATTTGCGTTGCTTGTCACATACGCTTCACACACTGTTCTCTTCAGTTTTCTCTATACAATGTTGCCCCTTGCAACTTTGGCTTTAACACAGACCGCTGTGATATCAGTCTCCACCAACTCACTGGCTGTGGAACTTTACTGGTACTGCTTTGTTGTAGGAGCCAAGGACAGTACCACAGTGGCAAACGATCCTCCCTGCCTTTGCAATCGACACAGGAGAGCCCTTTGTACCTCGGGCATACAATGCAGGTTTCTTCAGCTGCGATTCCAGGTCTTATGTTTCTTTTTCTCGAAAGCTCATGAAAGTAACTGTCTTTCTCTGTATGGGTCAAGGGCACTTCCCTCCTTGCCACCCTCTTCGATCTTGCCATCTTTCTCCTTGAATTAAACTGCCATCTTGGAACTGCTGCTTCCTCGTGTGCTTTGCTTTGCTCAGTGTCCTTTTGTGCTCTGCCTTTTATCCGTATGGGGAAGTGTGATGGAAGTCAGGTATGTGTAATGATCAGTATTTGCCTGACCATTCTGTTGGGACATCAGTTATACGGCTCGGGTGTTAGTCCACTTTCCCTCACAGTGAGCTGTCCGTGAGAAAGTGTTCATGTTAGAAAAGGGGAGGGGGGGTGGAGTTCCTAAGAGTCCGACCTGATAGGATGGGGAAAAGGTGTTACAGAGAAGGGGACAACACGTCTCGCCGTCCGTTCCCGCTTCCACTCCCTGAAAACCTCTCATCCAGGTGATCCTCCCGCACTGGTACACCACCTGGAACTGGATCCAAAAGCGATGGCTGTGTCCTGCCCACCTGGATGGCAGATCTCCGGGGACTGGCGGGTGAGACACATTCAGGTTTCTCACAAGTAGCTCAGAATGCCGGCACTATCAGGTTGAGTTGCATTTCATCTGGAGGCTTCAAATGTGCTCTGCGCAACATATTTGTTTTATCTTACGTATTCACTGCATGTGTCGCTCCCGGCTTCGTTTCCGCCTCCGGAGCTCCTCCATGACTTCACACCACCAGGCATCCATGATGGAAATAGAGAGGGGGCTCCCTCTCTTGTGGAACTACATTTTTTATTCCCTCAAGCAGCCATGACTTTTTAAAATCTTTGTCGGAAAACTGTTTAAAGTAGGAACAATGTTCAAACATTGAAAAAACTTATCACCTGGATACTCATGCACTTTCCTGATGGAAACAGTGAAAGTATCGTCTCCTTAATGCTGAGTTGCAAAACAAAGTTTATATTTCATCCCCCACGTGACCTTAGTGACAATTAATTGTGAAGAGAGAACTTGTGGGAGCAGGGGCAATCGCATTCTGCCTGGGTTGACAATAAGGATGTGGGTGGTTAGTTATTGTTTCCAAAGATGTTGTGAGCTACATTGACCCACTGAACAGAATTTCGCCAAAACCAAGCTGCATTTGCGCAGAAACAGCAAAATGGTTGTGCTGGCTCCTGTGAGCACCATGGCCTTAAAACTGCGTTTTGCAGCAACAAAAAGATGCCTGCACTGTCTTGCCAAGCATACATTGGGCATGATCGAACAAGGGGACACACTGAGAGAGCGTGCCAGTGTGTTCTTACATATACAGATGGAATAAAGTGAAAAGGCAGCACTGCTTTGCTGAAAGCCCAAATCCCCATTAAAAAGGAAACTTTTTCACCTTTAAAAATAATGCTGCTCTGACGCTATTTTCATCTGTTTTTCATTAAACCACTGTGATTAATAAGGCCTGGCCATGCCCAGTATATCTCGTTGTGCTTCAGCAAAACCAGGCATGATTTCTAAATGACAGGTCCTTTCAAATCAACTCTGAGGAAAATCAACAAAGAGCTTCACTTTTCCCGCACAGGAAAACACGTTCATTTTCTTTACAATGTATCAAGACTCAGTAGTTCAAAGAAACTCCAGCTATCTGAGCCATGTCAATTTCATTACATCTGTGCTTCAAACAAAACTCCTGCATACAAGGAAACAACTATAGTTGCAAGACCATGTGGGAATCCAGAGGGAGATGCAAAATCGAATTTAACAAGAAATGCCAGCTTTTCACCACAAATGTAAAATGGGCTTTGAAAACTCAAGGGGAGAAAGGGCCGTTTTAAAAGTAAACTGTTGAATAAAAGCCTGACATTATCTAGCAATGTGAAGGGGTTTGTTGCTGGGGAAAATACACACATGGGTTATTTTATTCAACTGGCTTGTTTAACTCAGGACCAAAATATAAGAAAGTAAAACTGTTAACCTAAATTGGCTGGATTTTGCAAATTCCAAAAGAAAAATAGGTTCTGCTTGGGGGGGATGCTACCAAACAGGAGGGCCTCTCTTGGCAGATACTAACACCTCAGTGATAATTATTAGGTTGGACAGAATCCAGTCTAGGCTGAACCCACTGACAATGGGATATCCAGGTCAAGGAAGTCCGAAGTGGGGGTAGGGACAATAAACTTTCAATCGAGATGGGAAACCCCACTTTACTCTGGAGGAATTGACAGTTGGTGGCAGCTGAAGAAAGCAAAAAATGGCCCAGTGACAAAGGACTGCCATTTGCTTCCAAAGTCTATTTATGAATAAAAATGTAAAGACTGTTGTCTCTGCAGTAAGACTTGTAAAAATGTTGCAGTTTAAAAGTTTTTTTTTTTAGCTTTCATTTAAGACATGGTAGAATTCACTGACCCTTTGGGAATGGAAATGGCAAATAAACATCGGGGATTACAAGGCAAGTATCCATGATGCCAATGCAAATTTTTATACTTACATCCCTTATGTTAATCGACACATGTGTACAAAGTTTTGGAATTTTAGACCCAAAGCGTTCATACTCAAAATTACCAAAAAGTCTTAGAAGGGCGAAACAATGTCTAACGGATTGAAGAGTTGGAATGCTATGCTCTACACAAAATATGTAACATGTGTATATAATATGCTAAGAGATTTCAAATGTATAAATGTACCGTTTGTGGCAAAATCAGATTTTGGCTAAAATAACTGTGGGAGGTTTTTGAACATTGTAAACTCACACCATAAATCTGCCCTCCTGCTTTGAAATCCAACCAGTTGAGAGCGAGGCGGAGACTAGCACCCCTGACCAATCCCATTAGTTAGAGGTGTGTTTAGCTAAGCCTGCCCAGCCATATACTTGGATGATGTCACTGTGCATTTTAAATAAGAGTCCCTCACAAGACTCCAGACAGTCTTTTGCCCAGCTGTCCTCGGCCATGCGTGCTGCCATTTTGTGACCGGAACCTATTGACGGTACAAAATCCAAAACTAAAAGTGGACTGTAAGTATAATCCCTACCTCATAGAAATCCATAGTCTACTTTGACTTGCATTTGTACTTATCCCACTCTCTAACCCATCCTATCCTTATCCTGGTAACTTGTTAGAAATGTCAGAATTCTCTGTGTTCTTGCCATTGATCTCCAAGCGTTAGCGCCACTTTTCTCTTCATTCCTGTTTTGCATAGATCATAAAGTCATTAGCGATATTTTTGATTAAATAAATAAATGTTCCCTCATGAAAAGGGGTACACTGCGTGAAGGGTTACAACTGCTGCGTAACTTTGATATCCACGGGTGGCGTTACTCTTTTCTTAGCCATGAAATCTAGTTTAAGTAAAATTTGCCTTTCACTTTTAAAAACAGATTTCTCTTTTTCACTGCTTTATTTTCCTAAAAACAAACCTCACTCTACCTTCCAAATCTCTCTCAATTCACCAGCTAGAGACCTATTTTCACCTCTATATTGTACCTGTGATATATATCTATTCCCCAACCCAAAAACCTCACTCCAAATCAGAGTATTTCACCCGTTTTTATTAAAAACCGTTTGGGTGAATTTACACAGAATTCGAAAGGAAATGCAACTTGTACATGTGTCATTTTGCTGCCATCCATTTTAAACTTTCCACTCAGTTTTCATTTGTATGCTCTTGGTAATCTATTGCTGGTGATTGTTAGTGTCTATGCATTGTTGCTTTAGTGAGAAATTGTATTTTACCTTAAGTTTTAAACGCCCATTAATTAATTATTTGTCCATTTCCGAATGTCATTTCATAGCATCGCAAGGGGTTAAAAATCTGCCTCTTTTCCACTCTTATTTGGTGAGGGAAGGTCTGATTTGGATTCCGTTTTCTGCCTCGTATTCCTGAATACCTGCTGTGTCTTTCTATCCATTCAGAATTGATTATTCTTGGGTTGAGGAAACATTACCAGGGGAAATCCTAACTTGGGTGCTATCTTTCTTAAATCAAAAAGTGCTCCTATTCCCTGGTGTTTTGTATATGTTCTACTAGAAGGTTAAACCAAGTGCATTGCTTGCATTCTCATTGTAATTATCACCCCATTGGTGATTGCTGCCCCATATTAAAAATGGTATGATTTCTTTTGAATTTTAAAATAAATAAATATTGCATTTTTACCAACCAGCCTGGTTCATGGTCCGGGGTATTTGAAAAGGGGGTGTGATACGAGTTGTGTACCATCTCAAACTGAATCTGTATAAGGAGAAAAGCATCTCAGTTGTGCGCTACATACTAGGCTGAGACCAAGGGGTGTGTCGCCTGATTGAAATCCTTAACAATGTTGTGTGTCCTGCAGGGTGACAAATAATTACAGTATCTTGTTTTTGTCTGTATTGCTTGTTAAAATCCAATAAACAGCTAAAAAAAAGAATAATTACGTGTAGTTCACTGAAAGGAGTGGGTTGGCCAAGAATTGGCACTGCTGTTTGTGGGTCTCCCCATCTCTGGTTATTGGTAAGCAGATGGATGGCAAGTGCCAATAGAAGATAGCAGTCCAGAAACCTGTGGCCTAATTGCAGTGATATGCCCTGTGCCGCTGGAGTGCTCCATTATGCGTCGCTTGCACTTGTGGAGCATGGGGGCGTCGTAGGTCATGGCATAGAATGCGTGGAAGCGAGGGTTGGAGATGACACTCCCTGAAATTCGAAATGCGGTTCTCCTAAATCCACGGTAAAGGCACTGTGCACACCAGCTAGGTGTCCGAGCAAGCTGGATACCTTATAATAATGAATAAAGTATCAACTAAAAAGCATAGAAGGCTACTATGCATTATTTGAAGAGCTCAAGACTTATATGTATAAATGCACATTTATACAATGGCAACAGGATTGGATAAGCAGTGAGCCAGCATCACACACCCTCCAACCTGCACCCTATGCAAACAAAACCAGCATGCAAGGAGTCACGCCACCACTGACATTTCTCCAAACTCGAGGTGAGCCATCAGACCCTTGGAACCAATGGAAATGCTGATGCCAAACATATCTAGAAACAGTTAATGGGACAGAATTTACACCCGAGATTAAATCCACACTACTAAGAAATGCACTAAGTATGGAAGGCCAAACATTGTTTGCACTAGCCGTGGTATCAAGGAAACCCGATGGGTCAGCTCACGACAACGCGTAAGAAGAGGCAATGACCAGGTTGGAGTCCCGTTTTGGAAGACTCCCCAAAATACTACTAGAACGTCAAAGATTCTACACAAGGCTGCAAACAACCTCAGAATCGTTTGACAACTTTGTAACTGCACTGAAAAAGCTAGTGAGCACGTGCTAACTTATCAGAGACCAACTTATCATGCATTGTTGTGACAAAAAAAACACAAGAAGCCTTGTATGAGATGGAATCCCATTTTTAAAAAGATGATCACCATCTCCAAAACAGTTGAGCAATCACTGCACTGGATTAGAGAAGCAAGTGTCAAAGAAGAGGTGTGTACTTGGAGAAGGCGACTCACAAACCAAGACTGGGAAAGAACACTCCCCGATTGCAGAAGCGTTGCTAGCGGAAGGCTGTGGGGGCTATAGCCTCAGGTCTTTTGGTTATTGTCCTGGATAAAATCTCAGGGGCTACAACCAACAGGCTTATCCTGATATTAGCATAGCCCTGTATCTTTTCCAGACCTATGTACTCAGGGGTCCGCCGATCGCACCACATAAAAATTGTAATGAAAAGCACACACCGGGCAAGAAACAACACTGTTTGTTACAGCTGGGTGAGCACAAACAGAACAGTGGACTGGGACTGATTGATGAGAGCTGACATCTGGGCATACAGCGAACATTGGTTTTATACTATGAATACAATAGTCAAGGAATTAGAAACAGTCGTAGCTCAAACTCTTTATATTTTTTCGTGGTTCCCAAGAAACTCATTGGTTAGATTAAGTCATATTCTTAGAGCTAACGTATGTTAGTAGAACATGATTGGTGCTAAGAGATCAACCGTATCCCAACTCATAGCCTCCCCATGTGGCGCCATTTTCACCTCTCTCAGGAACAGTTTGCAATTAGTAAAATAACATTTGTTCTGACCACCAGAACTTTATTATACTGCCATTGGTCAGCACCATTGCGAAATGAACACAAAACACCCTGCTTCTGTTGGGAAGGGAGACATTCACACAGTACCTGCCAGATTTCAGCCTTCGCAAACCTTGTAGTGGAAACTTCGAAGGCTGGCCACCTCCCAAGGGCGCAAAAACATACTATTTGATCTTCCCAGGAACGTCACTCCGTTCAGCATCCCCTTCCCATAGCCACCTGCCGATAGGCGCTCGCAGCCATGCGAATGAGTCTCTGACTCAAGTTCACTTTCCCACTACCCCCCAGGGTGCCCGCTAGGTTGGCTTGCCGTCCTGTCATTACATCAGCCAGTTTTGTCTTAGCTGCTTCAGTCTGCCTGTGATGCGCAGCTTGAGCTCCGTCCCCTCCTCCCTGGCCCGCGGAGTGTTGATCATATATGCAGAGCGAGATTTCCTGGGCAGGGCCCATCTTGGGGGCATCGCTGCTGAATGTGTTTACATGGGATATGTTTCCCCATCTTGTGCTAATCGTACAAAGGTCCCTTGGGCAGATGGTACACATGATGCATCCCTACCCCCACATTTCCCTTGTGAGGCCTTCCTTCATGGTGTCACTGCAGTTTGTGTACCTGTGTTTTCCCCCCTAGAAGGTACCCCATCCCCCTCGCTTATTTTCGAAGGTGGTAGGTGCACCCCCACTATCTGGCACTGAATTGGCACCTTTAATGCATTCCTCCCTTTGATTGATCTTTCAGTTGACAACATCTTCCCTTCATTACCTCACTCTTGCGCACCCACCCCTGTGTGACTCTGTTCATGCCCCCATCCTCTTCCTGCCCTTTTAGGTATTATTGCAAATACTAGTGTCTTTGTCCCATCAGGTGAGTCCAAAAGGCCTCATAGTTTTCTAAGTATTGTGGCGGTGCTGTAAAAATGATCTCTACATCATCCTCACTCTCATTCACGCTTGGAGACCCCTTGCCTAACGTTTTACCAAGCTCAATTTTATTTGCTGACATTATGTAACACGCTTTTCTCTGGTGGCAGTTGCACCGGCCGATGACCCACCAACCGATGCAGATTGTGAAGAGCATCACAACAAGCACATGGACAGTTATTTTGAACATTGCTGCCAGCCAATTTGGGACCCAAGCAAATATTGAGTCAAGCCAGGTGTTTGATATGATGTCCTGGGTCTCCTTTATCATTCTTTCATGTATTGTTCCTATCTCCTCAACAGCTTCTGTAAGTGTCCCGGTGGCTGTATCGTTAGCTGCATCGTTAGCGGGTATTGCTGTGCAACATGTGCTCCCAGTCTTGTGGCACACGCTGCCTTCTATACCAGTCCATTAGGTCCAATATGTAGCGGTTCAGTAGAGCCATCATAAGCAAAGCTCAGAGATCTTTTTGCACTGTATTTAGTCCTTTTTTTGTGTTCCATTATTCAATTGGAGCAGCTCATAACGTGTTATTTAAATCCATTTTGCGTTTGCACCCCAGGACTACACAAAATGTATAGACATGCAGGTGTATACCAACTCTCATGCATTACATAGTTATTTTTATTATAATGTCAATCTCCGTAGACATAGACCCCATATACTTTTTAATTCACAAAATGTTCTTTATTTTATATCATACAATAATTTCAATGCAAAAACAGTGTATAAAAACTTACTGACGTTCATTAAAAAGTACATAAGTTGAATCTCTAATAACAATTATTAGATTTTGAGTCAAAGAACACACTTCATAACCCATACTTTATCACATACAACCCTCATTATTCATTCACATTCATAATCACTCATGCTGTGCAAAATAAGCATAATTGTGCACTTAATATGAAACAATAAGAAACAAAACAGGGTCTTACAACTTGACCCCAAAGTGCAAAGTGATAATTACACATGAATGCACCCATTCACTACAATACAGGCACATATCAATAATACAGTCTTGATATAAACATTTTTCCCTCACAGTTGTGTTAACTACGGCAACTCTGGCGTCCGATGGAGTTTTAAACAAAAGTACTGTCGACTCGGGTTTCGGCTGGCACACTGGTTATGATTTCTGTACCCAAGCCATCTTCAGAACAAACACAAACCTCAATTAAGGTTGCATTGGTGTGTTTTGCCAATTAACGATTTGGAAGTCTGATCAAGAAAAAAGAGACAAAAGCAAGGATGAGCAGGCAGAAAAGCAAGGAATAACCACAGAGTGGAGAGGGGAGGCATTGGGAAGAGAAGGGAATGGTAAGAGGCAGGATAGAAGGAACTAAAGTGGGTAATTAAGAACCACTGTTGGACCGATGACTGTTATTCATTAATTTAAGGTCCCAAACACTTTGCCAGGTCACACTGCCAATGTGTCAACTCAAGAATTGTTCAAATATAAAAACTATTTTCAAAAATTTAAAGCGAGAAACCATGAAAGCCTTGCATGTGTTTCACATCACTATGGTGTCTTAACGCCCCTCCCCGGGGCCCCCAAGAACTCTCATCTCCTCCCCGTCAATGGCCCTGAAGATTCCTTAAATTCACCCCTAAAACATCAAAGTCAGAGTAATGAGGCTGTCCAACAGGTACCTGACAGTCAAATGGTGCAGAAATGCAATACCTTAAAAACATGTATTTAGCATCCAGCATATGGAAACATTATTTATTGTTAGCTAGGCTAGTTGACTGGGGAACCATTTCCCATATATGGAGGGTTCCCAGGGGATTACTCTCCATATCGACCATTTAGATTTTTTAAAAAAAAATCTTTTTATTGAATTTTAACTTATAATACAAACTTCAAGTGAATTCCCTCTGCCTCCCTCCCTCCCTCCACCCTCCTCCCCCTAGAAATCAGGACGGCTTGACTTTCTATGCTTCTTGAACCTTTGGTTCCGTTTTGAGGATCAAAGAATGTTCAGGATACGGATCTTGTGTGGGCAACATTACAGCATATAGTCACTCTGTAAATTTTGTAGAATGGGGCCCCAATGTATCTGAAATTCTTCTGGGACGCCCTGTACCTTGCTGGTCATCCACTCCCTTACGATAAAGTGCCATAGTTTCCTGAGCCATTGGATATGTGTCGGAGGGTCATGCTGTTTCCTACATTGGGCTATTGTTAGCCATGCAGCTATAATTAGGACCATTATGACCTTCCGCTGCCTCTTGGTGTATGTCTTTTGCTTTGGGTCCCAAATTCCTCCCTGCCGTATTTTTGCTTCCAGAGTACTTGCTCCTTGAACCATTTTTTCCGCTTGAGCTTTGACTTCCGTCCAGAATCCCCCAAGGGCTGGGCATGACCACCACATATGTTTCCAGTGGCCCAATTGATGACAACGCAGCCAACATCGCCCATTTGTGCTCAGATATATCGCATGTATCCTCTCTGGGGTTAGGTGCTACTGCAATAAAACTTTCTGCCACATTTCCCTCAGGTGTATTGAACGTGTCAGTTTCGGTATGCTGCGCCACGCTTCCTTCCAATGGGATCGTTGCATTGGTTCCCCAAGCGTCTTTTCCCAACATCTCATATAGTTCCATTGGATCTCCTCCCCTTGCTCATTCAGATGAATATATAGATTCGATATTAGCTTTCGGGTGCCCGGGTCCGTTGATATGTAGTTTTCAAACTTTGTGAGATCCCTCGTGCCTGCCACCATGTTTTCCGGGGATGACAGCCATTGGGCTTATGTTATGTGCTGATACTTCTCTGTTCTCTTCATCCTCAGTTCCTGGACACAATTATTGTAAGACCGAATTGATTGATTACTAAACATGTCACAGATCTTTGTGCAGCCCACTTGTTTCCAGTTAGCATATGCGTTGGGGTCCATCCCCAGCAGGAAGTCTGGGTTTCCAAACAGCGGGGTGAAGGGAGATGGAAGAGTGGTCAAGTTTCCCCTTTTGACTGCTGCATCCCACGTGTCAAGGGTCACACCAGTGATTTCGCATATTTTGGTATTCCGGTGTCTGTGCTTCATGTCACACCATAGGAGGTTGGACAACGGGGAGCCGCCCACAGCTGCATCCTGCCTTGCACATGTGTGTTGGGGGCAGAGCTTGCCATCCATTCCTTGATTACCCTTAGTTGCGCTGCTTCGTGGTATCTTTTGAAGTGGTGAAATGCAAGCCCTCCTTCATGCTTTTGTGTCGTCATTGTCGTCATCGCCACCCTTGTTTTCTTATGTTGCCATACATATGCGGATTTCATCCTTTTTAGGGCTCTGAAGAAAGATTTGGGGAGTTTTATTGGAAGAGCCTGAAAATAATAGAAGACTTTTGGAAGGACTGTTATCTTTACAGCCGCTATTCTGCCCCACCACAAAGTATTGAGGGGGATTCCATTTTTCCAAAAAACATTTCAGCTGTACGAGCAAGTTTGGAAACTTTGCCGCATAGAGTCATGATATCAACGGGGTTACCTTGATACCAAGGTTGTCCTGTGCCAATTTCATCTCATACACCTGGGCTAATTCTACAGTCTCCACTAGGTCAGCTGTTAAGTTTAGTATCTCAGACTTGTTTTTATTTATTTTGAGGCCTGAGATCGTTCTGAATTCTTCCAGTTCTTGGAACAGCACCGGGAGGGATTGGCCCGGGTCTGTTGGGTCTATTCGACTCTGTCGGATGCTTTTTCAGCATCTAGTGCTACTAATATTGCTTTAAAGTTTGTACGTTCTACCTTTTCAATCAAGTGGCATACCCTCCTTGTGTTATCTACCGTCTGTCTTGTTGGGATGAATCCCGTTTGGTCTGTATCCACTAGGGTTGTTAAGTGTTCGGACAGTCTGTTTGCACAGATTTTGGTAAAGAGTTTTGCATCTAAATTTATCATGGCAATTGGGCGATACGAACTTGGAAGGGCTGGATCTTTTCCCGGCTTGGGGATTAGAACTAACTTTGCCTCGTTTATGGAAGGTGTAATATTACCCTGTGATTTGAGGCTGTTGAATATTGGACTTCCTCCGACAGTTGGGGTAAAATCAGGTCCTTCAGATATGCTTTCTGGGCTTCTCGTTTGGGTCTCCGGAGTGGTATAGATCTTGATAGAACTTCCTCATTATCTCCCCCATTTCTTCATTTGTGGTCTTGTGGTCCCCGGTATGATCCCTCAATGTTAAAATTGTCCTTTTTACGCCCTTCCTCTCGAAGTTGGCGAGCAAGCAGTTTGTCCACCTTGTTGGTTGAAATGTACCTTTGCTTCGTTCTCAACAGTGCCATTTCTACTTTTCTCGTTTGAGTAGCTCCAGCTGTGCCTGGACGTGTTGAAGGGCCCGCTTCGTGGCTCTGCTGCGGCTGTTGACTGCCTCCTTCTGTGCGTTGTGCAATTTTTGCTCTAGATCCTTTTCCCATTGGGCCATTTGTTTGTCTCTTCTCGCTTTCAGTGCTATTAACTCTCCTCTCAGGACCACCTTAAAGGCGTCCAAGATAGTTTCCCTTGGGGTCTCTCCTGCGTCATTCTCGGCAAAGTAGGTGTCTATTTTTCATCAAATATTCTCAACTATTATGTTGTTGTTTAGCAGCTCTGCTGGAAATCTCCAGGACCACATGCTCTGTCCCCGATTCTTGGGAGCCATGGATGTTCTCAGTGGGGCATGATCTGAGAAGGAGATCGGGCCTACGTCCATTTCTTTGATTTTTCCTGACAGACTTGTAGATACCCAGACATAGTCTATTCCCGATTTCATATTGTAAATATGGGAGTAATGTGTGAAGCCCTGCCTCCCCCCGTTCTTTACCCACCATGCATCTTGGAGCGAGAGGGTCTCAAATGCCCTTTTCAGAGCCCCAAACTGAGCTTTTGAGTCATTGTTAGTTTTGGCGCTCCTATCCTGAGTGGGGTCCCATGCCATATTCAGTTCTCCTCCCATTATAATTTCTCCTGTTGCAAATTCCTCCAATGCTTCAAGCATGCTAATTATGAAAGTTTCTTGTCCCACATTTGGGGCGTATATGGATGCCAATGTCATATGTTTCCCTTCTAGTGTCGCGTTCAAGAATATGTATCTTCAATCTTTGTTGGCTTTATGTTCTTGGACTTGCATGTTCAATGTGTCTCTCACGGCGATGAGGACTCCCGCCCTCTTTCCTTCCGCATTAGATTGAAAGATGTTCCTAGCTCCTTTGATCTTGACCCGAGACTTATCTCTTTTTTTATGTGCATCTCTTGATATAATATGATGTCTGCTTTCAACTTCCGTGCCTGCCTTTCCAGTTTGGCTCTTTTCATCAGGGTATTCAAGCCCCTGACGTTCTGAGATAGTATCGTCACTAGAGCCATGTTCATTCTAGCCACACTTGATCCTATTGTTGATTACCTTTAGTCTTCCTCGGTGTGCCTCAAGATGTTCGTAGTCCTGTGTATGTGCCATTGTCCTGTTCCTTCCTCCTCCTCCCCCTTACCCCTCCAGTTTGCCCCCGTGAGGGTGGTGCCGGGTTGCTATATGCCCGGGCACAGATAGCCCAGTGCACCATGACCTTTCTCCTCATATACCCTTCGTGGGGGATCCTAAACCCTACTGTGGATTCCATTCCCGTACTGTACTCTTCACCCCGGCCTGCTAATGGCCGTTCGGGCGGGACGGTCGGCCCGAGCCCCTGGACTCCTCCTTGATTGCTGGATTATTGTATGAGTCAGTTTTTTGGGGGATCTTGATGGCTATGGGTTCTATCTGTTCCTTCTCTCTCTGCCTTTCTTTTGCACTGTCGTCCAGCTGTCTTGTCGGGTGGGACCCCGTGGTTTTCTTTGAGACAGAGAGTGACTGCTCTCAGTCCCACTTGGTATCCCTAGAATTTGTTCACCTTCTTCACAGGAAGTGATCCTATGCTGTGTTCCCTCCCACGTAAACAGGAGGCCAAACGGAAACGTCCACTTGTATCTCACCTGGTTGGATGTAAGGTGCCAGACCACTGGTCCCATCTTTCGTCTCTTCATGGGGGTGGACTGGGCTAAGTCTTGATACAAGTGCACTTCCTGACCATTCTCTCTCGTCGGGGGCTCGTACCTTGCTTTCCGGAGTATCTGCTCATTTTCTGCTGCCTGTCTCTCGCTTTCCTGTTTTAGTTTGCAATAATGCACTATCGCCTGTTTTTTAGGCCAGCCATTGGCTTCAATGCCCACAATCTTATCTAAGGATGCTTGTACTTATCAGTATGTGATAGAACAAGTGTATGCATTCATCCCAGGACCTTCGCGTCTCTTGTGTTCATACGTCTTGCACCCGTTTTATATAGTCTGCTGGGTCTTCATCGCTTTTTCATTTTATGAGCTATTACCATCCTAGGTGTCAGGATACATACTTCTAAGAACCTCCCAATCCTGTGCTTGATAGTTATTAAATGGAGCTCTGCCCATTATTCACCTACCTCCTCCTGGTTTTCTATCCCAGCTACCCTGTATTTCCTTCCCCCTTTTCTACCGCTACACATGCACTCACTACACTCTCACCTAGCTCAGCGTTCACTCTGGCCCTCCCTACAGGCCCAACAAGAGGCTCCACTCGTCACACTGGCCCTCTCCACATGCCCGACCACTCACTCAGTGTTAGAATCCAACAGCCCTCTCCACGGGATCACTGTGCCCTATGTTAGAACAACTAGGCATTGTGCTTTCTCCACACCAGCTGCAGACAACTACAATGTCAACTGCACTATTTTAAATGTTACCTCTTGGTGTTTACTCTTGCACCACAAGTCCACACCATAAGACAACACTAATTACCACACATGTGTCCCTCTATATACCCTGGGAACAGAGAGAAAAAACTCAATGACACAACCCTTAGCCCAATGACGCAACTATACAATCGCTGGTACTACGCATAACTCCTGTCTGATGGGGTTTGCCACACACTAAGCACCTCTCCTGCCCCAATGCAGGCATGCCCACACTTGCGTCCACTCCCTATTGGGTGGCATCCACTAATTGCTTATACTACTAAGGCCAATCACCCTCCCTCCTTGAGGATGCGTCCTAGACACCTTATAAATCTACCCGCCCATGGGCATGCAACCACTATGCAGTGTGTTCTTGCACGATTATACTCGTGTCCTAGAGACCCTTGAGTCCCCTCAGCACCAAGCCTCCAGCACATGTTCACCCATCCCACTGAGCGCAGGCAGCATTCAGGACCAGGCAGACATTCATAAACTCAGCGTCTGCAGGGCCTCCTCAGAGATGCGCGTTGGTTAGGTCTACGGTCGTCGGACCCATGCCACTGGGGAGTGCTGCTTGAATACCCTCAGCTGACCGGGAGGACTGAGAATCTTGCTGGGGCCTCCAAAACTGGACTCAGGGGTCCTCCGATCTTACCATATAAAAATCGTAATCAAAAGGAGCATACACTAGGCAAGAAACACTGCTGTTTATTACAGCTGGGCGAGCACAAATCAAACAGAACAGTGGAATGGAACTGATTGATGGGAGCTGACATCTGGGCATACAGGGAACATTCTCTGTGACCTCCCGAAAATATGCCAAACTTTAACAAGGATATTGTACAACTTCTGAGATCATTGAAAAGACCCGACTTTGGTACGCTGTTCTTGGGAGACCTAATCCCGGTGGCATAACAATGCTACTGTGAAGACGTGGTTTCTCTAGGACAGGGGTCTCCAACCTTTACGTTGGCAGGAGCTACTTGTAGTTAACGGCCAGTAGGCGGGAGCTACTGGCGAGAGCTACTGGGGTGGTGATGTCCATGAGTATGAGAACTTGCACCAAGCTTATTTTGTTCCATTTATTTGCACTTTATATAAAACAAGGAATATCGTGCATTTATCATGTTAACAACTTCAAAAACACCTTTATTGCATTATCTTTATTAGTAGCTGTCTCCTACAAATTGTCAAAAAATATCAGAATGTAGGAAACTAATCGCGACATTCAAAGTGAAGGCTGACACTGCTTGCTATTCACAAGTGCTCAGTAATTTGGTGTGCAGTGCGAAACAGTACAGTATGCAGATGCTGTCAGATGGGATCAAAGATTTGATTTCAGGAAGTTCATCTGAAAATGACATATTTGCAGAGCCAGACAATCATAGTGCAGTTACCCTACTTGCCAAAGTGATTGCACCTAATTCCACACCTGACATGGCAGACATGGCAGACATAAATTGAGGACAGTTTTTAAAACCTTTAACAGGCTGTCGCTTGAGTCGCTGTGTCCTACACAATTGTTCCATTTGCAAAAGTACATTTGATTTTTATCAAATAATAACTTTAAGCAGGCAGCTTCCCTTGGGAACATTATTTTCATAGTTTGTGTGTATTATTGCAAAATGCCTAGCAAAGTTACGCTTTTTTTCCCAAGTCAATTAGACACTGTTGATTAAAGGTGCACATTTACTTTTTATGCTGGACAAAAAAAAATGATGTTTCACTCTGGATGGAAATGGGTATCTTTTGCCTTTTTGTTGGATGGTGGATCCGCATCTGCCTTCAGGATTTCAACAAGGGTAGTATGTGTCTTTTTTGGGGCTGCATGTGCAAAATAAATCTGAGGAGTATTTCAATTAATGTATTCTACTATTAAAACTTTTAAAAATCTGCCTATACCACATTTTGCTTTGCCAAAATTAAATCCTCTTCCAGTTTAGCATATCCACAATTCATGCAGTTTGCTCACATGCTAAGTCAGACAATTCAGCCTAGGAAAAGTAGGCCAAAGCCTACTTTGCTGACTACACTTTAATGTTTTTATGTCAAGACAATTGGCAAGATTGAAAAAATAATGAACATGTGGAAACCATGTGATCAAGTTATACGGAAAATGTGTAAATCACAGGGCTAAAATAACATTCAATTTTATAGCAATGAGTGGTAACCTGCCAAAATCATATAACAACACAAGCAACCAAAATACAAATCATTACATAAAATGGTTGTAGCGAGGGGTGACTAATTCATAATGGGTAGCGACCTGACACCCATCTGCCCTTTATAATACAGAGAACAGATCACAGGATCACCTCCTGTCCATGCAGGTCATTCTGGTGCATGACTAATGGACCATGTCTGGATTGCACGTGCAGCTCCCTCAGACATATGGGAATTTTCCATGTGTTAGAGAATTACTTGTAAATTGGATGGTGTGTTGCTCAATTGTTTAGGAAAAACACTGCTCCTAAATTTCAACCCATTATTGAAAGGCCGAAAGCCCTCGCCAGAATTTGAACATATTCATGCAGGTTCCCCACAGATCTCTGTACATATCCCTATTTGTGTACATATCCAAATGGGATCAATCCTATTTGTTCTCCAATCCCATGGCTCTCCTCAGTGTTCTCTCCCTGTATTCACCATTCTCTTTTGTACAGTGCTCTGTTACTTAGTAACTAGGTTTAAACTGTGTTAATCCTATACATTTCAAAGTACATACAAACAAACCGCTGTTCACTTTTCCCGCCCAATTACTTAATTTGTATTCTTGTTTCTTAATACAAAGGCTAACATGGAACTCTTAAATCATGTTTTTTTAAAGTCCTAGCATTAATGGCACATGTCACTTTACATTCCTGTTTAGTTTTTATAAATGTAGTGGCAAGCACAGTCCCCAAGTAGCTTTCCACATTTACTTAAGTGTAACATTTCTGTTATCAGTTGAATTCCTATATTGGGACATGCATAGAGGTGGGCTCCTCCATATCACAGAAAATTCCATCTTAACCTTGAATACAGTTGGGGTACTACTGACCTTCAGTATCTTCTATAAAAACAAATGCAGAGTTTCACCATAAACATCAACACTTAATGCTAGATGTAGCTCTTGCTAGCTGGGGTAGTGATTGTCTTTTTTTTCTACACACAAGCACACACATCCACACTGTAGCTTTATTGTCCCCATTCTGATTGAAAGCCTACAATTATCAGCATTCAAAGTAATGTTAACCGAAATAAATCTAAAGAAACAAAGTGAGACTGAAACAATCACAGCCTCAGCTTTGATTCACATGGCATGCAGATTTTTGCACCCCTTCCCTTTTTTATCACCCATCATTTGCACTTCTTGGTTACAATGGCCACAACATACAGTTCTTATTTGCTTTTGTTATTGATATGTAAACCTTTGTGACACTGCCCCAAGCCCTTCAAGGCCCGATGCAGCCCCTACTCTCACCGTGCACAAAGCTTTTAACTGTTTGCTTTGCAAGGAGAGAAGATCGAGGCGGCAGGGGAAGAGGCCCCGGGACTTCAGACAGCAAAATAAACTCATAGTGCTCATTTTGATGTCTGATGCAAAGAGCTACTGGGAAGCCCCAAGAGAGATACCAGTAGATCGTGAGGACGATAACTTAACATCATTGACCACTATGTCCACAACAGTGACCACCACCTCTAATAAGGGGAACACACTAGACTGGGTAGGAACACAATAGGCTGGGTAGGCTCCATAAATCTGGACATATGCATTAAAAGTACAAGTCATTGTATTTGGTCAGACCATTTCATCATTGACTTAAACATCCTACTCCAAGACATTGCAGTGAAACAAGCTAATGCCCTCAAGAGTGTCATCAGTCGCAACTATAAAAAGGTACAAACCTCCTGACTTACAGGGGGTCCTCAATGAGATCTGTACTTCTGAACTTGACTCCCCAGATCTGCTGTTATAAACATACAACTCCACCATGACCCCTATTTTAGTCCAGGTAGCCCCATTGAGAAAGAACACAATCGGAGAAAACACTGTGCACAATAAGTGGTTTACACCTGATCTCGCAATCAATTAGGAAGAAAGAAAAGAGACTAGCAGAGGGAAAATAGTTGACAACCCCTTCTGATACACACAAAGAAACATGGGTGAAACTTTAACACTCCTACAAACTAGCCATTTTTGTGACAAAAAAATAACAATTTTAATGAGGAAATCAGTGTGTCAAACAATAACACCAAAACGCTCTTTGAAATACTAAAATTACTTGAAAAACCAAAGAAACAAGTATTACCCTTTTCCCCTAGTTACCAAGTCTGTGGTTAGGTTAAGCATGCCTTTGTTGATAAAATAACCATGGCACGTGACATGATCAACAAAGACCCATTCCGACCAAAGCATAACTATTTAAATTCAATTTCAAATCCATCACAATATCAGATTTGCAAAAAACATTGACCGTAGTGCACCCCACTTCTTGCCCTGGAGACATTATTCCTTCAAAGTTCATCCTGGATAACAAAGGGGTGTTCTCACCTTCTCTCACTAGATTTGTGAACCCTTCATTCCATCATAACCATATCCCAGGCATCATCAAATAAGTCACTGTCACCCCCCCTAGTAAAGAAAGCGGGTCTGGACCCAGAAGACGCAAAGAACCTAAGGCCCATCACCAATTCCAACTTTTTGCTGAAGATTGTAGATAAGATAGCGACCTCGCAACTTCAGGCTTCCCTAGACTCCACATACAAATTACACATTAGGCAGTCAGGTTTCCATTATCGGCACAGTACAGACACCGTTCTGCTTGAATTCCAGACCCATATTTTTGTAATTGGCTATTTATTGCTTAACTTCCATGGGTTTACCCCCTCCCCCCTAGTGCCAAGGCCTTTTTTGGTGATTTCGGTATTCACCATTCAATACCGTCTAACGTTTTCTCCTTCAAACCCTTAAGTCCCAAGGACGAGATACCTCATCCTTGGCACTTAAGGGGCACAGACCCAGGGGTCGAAACTGTGTTGCTCTGCGTCGTCTTGCTTCCAAGTCGAGCGCGTTGTCCCTGAGCTATACTCCCGAGACATGCTTGAGATCATAGACATGGGCAAAGCAGGACTGCTGGTCTTCTTGGCGTTTGATCTCTTAGATCATGAACAACTTCTCAAAACCCTTGCCGACATAGGGAACTGCTCACAAGAAACAGTCAATTGGATTCAATCATTCCTATCCCACCGTAAGTCTACTGTACTCTGGGGCGACGCCACCTCAGAACCTGCTCCCATCCTCGGTGGCATACCCCAGTGGGCTGCCTATCTCCTACATTTTTCAACGTCTAAATCGGACCACTCTGCAATCTTCTCACTGAAAATTGGGTGTTTTTCACCAACTGCACTGGTGATACTCCGCTAATACTTGAGATCAATGGAGTGTATGATACTGTAACAGCCAACATTCTACATGGGCGATTGAACACTTGACGACCACCAATTAGATGCTAATAACTTAGGCAGGTCCTTTCCAGTCATGGCAGCTTGTATTAGGAACTCTTTACCGGTGGAACTACGACAGGAAGCGAACCTGCCCTCCTTACGTAAATCCTTAAAAACCCTGCTTTTCAGATGAAGTGGCTTAATCGGATTCTTACAGTCCTTTTTTCCCTGCTTATCCTGTCATTAGTGTTCATACCATTTAGGTTTTCGGTGCAATATAAATAAATTAAATGAATACATCTGTGGGCCAATACTGTTTTCTGTGCTGGTGCATGACAATTGGTACTACATGCTTCCACCCACTTGAAGGTGTAATCCACCAGTAACCGTGTATATTTATGTCGTGCAGGCATATGATACATGGGACAAATGAAGTCTATTCCCACTTTACGCTAGTAATGTCCGCTCTGTTTAGTGTCCATTGAGTCATAAATCCTCATAGAACATATGATGATTTTATATAATGCAGCCTCCATTAGGTCTCCATTTCATCTCAGCCTTTTAATCAAGAACTGATTGTATTTCAGGGGTATGTGTCATATATGGTCCATGCTAGTAGCGGCCTCATGGGTAGACCGTGGGGGGGAGGGTTTAGTGATCTGTGTAGATATTAATTTGGCTTGGGAGCTGGTAATGATCGCTACAGGGAACCCCAATTTACAGGTTATGGGGGTTTCCACTTCATCGGGCACTATGTTCTTGCTGGCTAACCTATGTAATGGACCTAATGTGGGGGCAGGCATGGTTTCTTGTATTATTGCAAGTTTGCAATTAATGTCCTGTAATGGTAGACTGTTAGGTGATCTCCCAGCGCAACCCACTTTTAAGGGACCCCAGGATAGTCCCATATAGATTACTTTTTTATTACAGCGAGCAATTGGGCTAGGGTTCATGAATTGGTCATAATGGACGAGTGTGATAGTTACCATAGGCCTTTTTCGCTTTCTTGTGAAGTGGAGGAAGGTAGGTCTGGAGGGGGGCTTCTTTATAAGCCTTCTCTTCCTATTGTGGTTGAGGGCCACTCAAAGTCCTTGAAGTGGGAAAACTGGATGGAGACAGGATGGAGAGAGGTTCGAAACTGGAACTGTACGCAGCCATTGGGGCTAATGTGTGTGTTATTGCCTATGGGAGTACCCCGGAAGGGCTGGTGGTTGCAGAATTTGTAAGGATGAGTAACATCCTAAAACCCTTATTAACCGCCCGCGGAGTGCGATCAAGAAGCATTTATCCAGGAATAGTCTGTGGTATGACATGGAGTGCACCCAAGCAAAGAAGGATATAGTGGGTTATGCCAAATCCCCAGGTCTACGTGATAAGTGTGTTCTAAGGGATTTGAGATTGAAATATAAACAGCTTTTAGGTACAAAGCGTCGAGTACACGCTTTAATGTCGTGGGAGGCTCTGACTGCAGCTATGGCAGCCAGGGATATGGTGAACTTTCGAAAATTGGTAACCCCCATAGAGCTCAATGGTGGACGAGACCAGGACTGTGTTATATCAGGGAAAGACTGGGAGGTCCAATTTATTGAAATATACTCTGGTAGGATGGGGGGCATACGGGAGGGAGGGGCGGTCCCAGTGCTTGATCGGTCAGAGCCATTCATGAGTCTGAGGTTGTGGTAGCACTACTGTCCCAGAGACTGGGTAAGGCCCCAGGGCCGAACGTGATCCCAATTGATTTTTTCTGTGATGAGCCAGAAATTTGGATCCTTATGTTCACGCATCTATTTAACGCAGTTATTGGGTCCGATTTGGCTCCCCCTACCTGGTCTAAGGCTACAATTGTTCCAATTTACAAAAAAGCGAGGTAAGGAGCGACCTGAGAATTCTTGCCCGATCTCCTTATTGGACAGTGTTGGCAAGACATTCAGTAAGGTTTTGCAAACCAAACTCCAAAAGTGGGTAGACGAGACAGATGTTATCTCGAATGCTCAGGCGGGGTTTAGGGCAGGTAGAGGGACAGTGGATCATTGTTTTTTGTTGTTCCTGCTCATAGAGAAATGTACTAAACTCCTTCCAATTAAGCTATACGTCATCTTTATTGGTTTAAGGATGGAGTTTGATTTGGTCTTGAGGGGCATATTGTGGCAGGTTTTAGAGAAGAAGAATGTTCTCCAACCCCTACTGGATGTTATTAAGTTTCTTTATGCTAACTCCACTGCAAAAGTCAGGTATGGGACGGGAGGCGAACATACAAATGCCTTTAGTGTTAAAAGAGGGGTTCAACAAGGCTGCACCCTGGTGCCCCATCTCTTTCTTTTATTCAAGAAATTGTTAATGCATTGGAAGTAGGTGCTATGGACGCCCCTAGAATTGGTGTTGTTCAAGAAATTGTTGATGCATTGGAAGTAGGTGCTAGGGACGCCCCTAGAATTGGTGTAAAGTGATGGCCATGCTTATTCTTTGCAGATGATGCTGCAATCTTGCTACAACCCCAAAGGCTCTTGCAGCATCATTGGACATATTTGTGAAGAACTGCAAAACCCTTGGTCTGGCGGTTAATGTTTTAAAATACAAAGGTTATGGTTTTTAGACCGCCTTTTACTAAGTCACATAATTTGTGGGTTTCGGTTAGTGACCAAGTCCTATAACAGGTCAAACTATTTCATTACGTGGGGATAAGGTTTAATGAGGTATCAAGTTGGACATACCAAGTGGTGAAGGCTAGCATTACCCTATCTAAATATGGGGGTGGAATTTCCTTTTTCTTTTGGAGTAGGGGAAGAGGGGCAATATCCCCGGCTATAAAACTGTTTAGGAGCCAGGCCCTGCCTGCCGCAGTGTATGGTGCAGAGGGTTGGGGGTATGCTACCACCAAGGGGCTGTCTGTGAGTGAGAACATGTTTTTTAAGAACTTACTGTTATTACCAAAGAATGCCCTTACCTCCTTGGTTGTTTTGGATCTGCAAGTCTGGCCTGTGGCCGATGAAATATCCTTAAAACCTGCTCTATATTGGCTCTGGTTGTGGGCATCTCGTGATCAGTTGCCTTATAAGGAGGCTTTAGTAGAATTCTTGAAATTAAATGGGGCTGGAAATTTTGGATGGCTACAGAATGTTAGATCCATGTTGTCGAGGTTGAATGCTAGCCAAATAGGGTCTTCCCCAAGGGAGGGTTGTGCACATGCTCTGAAATTACTGGCCAAGGCTTCTTCCAAAGATAAGTTGGAATCTCTAGCTATTGCATTAAAGAATGGGATGGACATCTGCCACATTAATTTGCTGGGAAATTGATTCATTGTTTTTGATATGATCCAGCCCCCATACAAACATTCTAATTTTGTACGGTACAGACTTGGCTTTTAGCCTGTTGCAAGTTATACTCATTCTTGCTCTCACCTTAATTCTGGGGTTTGTCCACTTTGTACCAGAAGTTAACGCTAACTATAGGTTAAATGATGTTCCAAAAATCATGTTTGTTATATCATGAGGCTTTTTTATTCCAAAAATGATACTCCAAAAATTGTTCTTAAATAGTAATTATACAAACACCAGAAGAGCTAGGAAGGGCCCAAGAGGCATCACCACCATCGCAGTGCCCACACTGAAAAAGGGAACCACATTGGTGCATCCATACACAGAGAGAATCCTTAGGCCTAGGCGCCGTGGCCATGTGAAAGCACTTGCTGCCCGATAGGCCCAGAGAAGAACAGAATGCGCGTGACAAGCACACAGTAGGCCTGTGCCTACAACACAGAGGAGCCAACATGACCAGCCCATCCAGGATTAACAATGGCAGCACATTGCGGACAGACAACGTTTTTAGACTGGACAGCCAAGAATCCACACAAACGACCTTCATGAAGCCGTTTGATCCCTACACCACGGGAGCAGCCCACAGATGGGGTATCTGGCTCCAACAATTTCGGCTACACCTACAAGCCAGAGACATTGCAGAAGGTAGGAGAAAACACACCCTCCTACTACTCAACATTGGCGCCGCAGCACTACCTTTTTCAACACCCTTCCGAACAGAGGGACTGCGGACGAATACAGCCTAGCGAAAGCAGCATTAAACAACAAATTCAAGCCCAAACTGAACCCAGATTATCAAAGATTCCATTTTTGCATGACTCGCCAAAGGGAGAAGGAAACAGTTGACGACTTCCATGCCCAACTAAGAGAACTAGCATTCTGATGTGAATTCCCTGATGAGGACTTTGCAGTCCGCCTCCAGATCATTAATGGGCTGTCCGGTTTATAGTGATAAAATCGAAAAATAAAAGGTCGAAAAAAAAGGTCGCATTTTTTTTTATGTCGTTTTTTTTATTCGAAATGGGGGGTGCCCCCCCAACCCCCTCTTTTTTTTTTTTTACCCATTTTTTTTTTAATCTCGGACCCCAAAATAAATATAGAATTTAATAAAAAAAGTGTAATTCGACTTTTTTTTTTGAGATTTTTTTTTCGAGATTTTGACCGACCACCGGGCTGTCTTCCGAGAAGCTACGACGGGCGATATTGTCAGAGAAAAATATCCTGCTAGACCGAACACTGGCAATGGAAAGACTCTGAGACCGCACAGAGGACCAAGTAGCAGTCATGGAGGCTGCAATGCAGCGTCTTCCCTTGGAAAACACAGAAGAAGAAGTAGTAGCAGCAGTCCGGGCAACAACAAGAAGATATGTGCCCGGACAGCATGAGGCCAGGACGCCCACAAGGACGAAACGACATCTGCAAGTGGTGGGGCGGGGATTAACCTGCAGGAAGTGCAAACGGCTGAATCACTTCATGCCGTATGCCTGATCCCCACAACCCCAAAAGACTCGGGATGATAACACACCTCCAATCGGCAACAAAAGGGAAGAGGAAAAGCCAGAGCAGTTGACACTGCCCAGAGATCACCTAGCAGCAGCGAAACGGGATTCCTCTGACGAAGGTGTGTCCCCAGACAGACACAGCTCTTTGACAAGTTCCTTTTAGCCACAGCTAATTTTAAAACAGACTTGTACAGTCCAAGATCCAAAGTTACAACTGTCTTTGATTCTGGAGCAACAACAGATGTTATTTTCTCCAACTTCTTCATGAATGTGAGCTGTGTTTGTGTGCTTCTTGGGCTGGCATCTATGAGTGGCGGTACACATCCAGCCTCTAGTTTCTTTATTGTAAGATGACCAAGTCGGAACTGTAGTGAGTAGTTGTGACTCTCTCACATTCATCAGTCTGGACTACTGCAACGCTACACTGCTTGCTCAGCCTAGGTTTCTCATACACCGTTTACAGGTGGTACAAAACTCTGCAGCTCATCTAGTCATTGGCCTCCCGAAATGTGCCCATGTCTCTCCGGTACTGCGGAGCCTCCACTGGCTACCAGTGGCAGCGGGAATAGAATGTAAGACCCTGTGCCTTCTTCATCGGGCCTATTATGGCTCTGGAGCACTCTTCTCTCCATGGAAAACGTAGTATGGGCCCTCACAGAATCTCTGCTCAGCAGATCAGTTATTTTTGTGTGTCCCTCGCTTTTATAGAGCTACTATTGGGGGAAGAGCTTTTTCGGCCACAGCTCCAACCTTGTGGAATTTGCTTCCCCTGCCCCTGCATGCCATTGTCGATCACTTGGCCTTTTGGAAATTGCTCAAGACCCACCTATTCAACTAGCCTTTTCTGGTTTCTTTATCAACTCCCCGTTTTTCTGCTGCGCTTCTTTCTCCCACTCTCGTCTAGGTAATCTACAGCAGCAAGATACTCTTGGGTCATAGCCACGCTTAAGAGGTTTAGCTAACATAACAGTCTGGATTTCTTCAGTGAATAACAATGTGTATCCAGCAACTCTTCTTCGAAACATTCTTGAAAATCACTCAACAGTAAGACTCTCAACATCATACCAAGTAGGACCTCAACCCTGTTGGAATTTAAATACCCTAGTTCCTCTCTGTATAATCCGTGATTTGACTGCTTACAGGATTCTGTGGTCTATGCCCTTTGGAAATGTTGCAAGACATGACCTCAGACAGGGACTGAGTAATCTTCTACAGTGATCGATGTGATGATGGTCCTGCTATTTCAGTTGTATTTAGGACATCTGACTCCTCCTTCTCCTGATAGACCACCATAACTGTACCGTACAGAGTATCTTCAAGGAAGTCAATCGAGCAGCACAATAGGCAAATCTACCTCTGACCAAATCTGAGGGAACGTAAGATCGTCCACACTCATCCATGAGTTTTATTACCTCTGTGGCTATCTGTTTCTCAAACAGAAGAGCTCTGGTGTAATCTATAGAATCACCCATGCTATGCAGAAATTGAATGATGAATTTGCTGCGGGTAGCTGTGTGCATTGTGAGCCCAACTGCCACTTAAAAGGGCATTTCGCGGGTATGCTGTGTGGTAGAACAGCTTGCATAGGAAGCTTCTCTTGGTGATAGCATTTCATATATAAAAATCTGTGACAATTTATGATCCCTGTTATATACAGTGGTATCCCACTTTTCTGATTTACTTTTCATAGCCAACTGTCCTCGACAGCACAACTTGCAAAAAAGAACAGCTTCCTTTGGAACAACATCTGCCATATTCATAGTACATCTCTCCTTAAAATGGTAGCTGCTTCAAGAAGGGTTCTAATATTTTTCTCAGTATTCCTCAAATTCTTCTGCATGATAGTACAACATCTACTGTTACTTTCTGTGAGACTCGTGATTTGTTTACCCTTTTGGGATTACTAATAATAATGCCAATATATTCAAGCTCTTCTATGAAATCTTTGATTTGTTTTCTTTGTTTGCATCTTTCCTTCTTCTAAACCATTGTTAGCTGCAATTTTCCTGCAAGGCGTTTCAATTTCTCCCATTATTATTATGTTGCCTTAAAGGAGAAAATCACTGATTGAAGATACAAATTCAACATTTGTTGCTTTCGTAAGAGTGAGTTGGTTGCTTTCATGAGACTGTGAATTTGGCTGCATCTTTCAACTTAATGTTGGATTGTGTCTTAAGACATTCACTACATGAGTGTTCTAACATAGCTTGTGATATGTAATTTACCTTGCATGAGGGTCTCCAGTATCTGTACAATCGCGAAGACAAATCTTTTTTTTTTTAAAACACACTTTATTGACATTTCATTATAACAATCCCTCAACTTCCCCCACCCTCCCTAGCTCCCCAATACCAATCCCTCCACAGACATGAACTCCCAAATCAGCCAATACAACCAATTCCCAATCCCACCCCCCGCTTCCCAGTAACTCCGCACAGCAGGTTTCCATGTCTATTGTTCGTTGAGGGCTGGTCCTCTTTACCCTCCGTTCACACCGCCGGACTCCCTCCTCCCTCCTCCCTCCTTTCCCTCTCATATTCCCCTTCCTGTATCCATCACCTCATGGTGGGCGTAAATCATTGTCTTTCGCCAAGTCATTTAACAGTTGGGACCAATGGAGCGTCACCACATCCCGGTCCTCTCCCATCACCCCATTCTGCAGCACTGTTAGCTCTGCTAACCCCCACCTCCTTACATCCTTTCGCCACAAATTGATCAACGGGCCCTGGGGTGATTTCTACGCCATTGCCAATGGTGCTTAGCCAATATGAGCAGAAATCGGCCCATTCTATTCCGTACCTTATTTCGCTTTCCCCCCGGGAGTTTCCCCCACAGGCAGGTCTCCGGGCATCGCTCCAAGGTAGTTCCCAATATCTCATTCAATCCTTTAAGCACCTCGTCCCAATATTCCATTATCACTGCAAAATCCCACAACATATGCCAATACCCTGCCCTTTCCGAGCCACACCGAGGACATTCCCCCGTCCGATCCCCCGTCATCCCCTTAAGTGCCAAAGGGGTGACATATACCCTATACAGGATATTAAATTGGACCAACCGGAAGCGGTAGCATTCCAAATGCCATGATGCTTTTTCATTTTTCAGATCTTCACGTGCTATGTTGCCTAATCTAAGACTTCTGTTTGAGTATTCGTTATTGTTCCACTTGGCTCTCTTCTTAATACACTTTAAAACCTTTTCATAACATTTTTGATTAACCCAGGGAGATTTCTTTCTTTGTGGACATAAGATACTCAATGAAAAGACAGTTATCCATTTTCGTGTTTTGGCTGATGGTGGCCTAGTTGAGGGAGATGGTGGAATTCTGTCCTCGTTCTACCTCCCCATGGCTCCCCATGGCTCCCAGATCCTAAGGCTATGGTGTTATTGGGAAGTATTCTAGGTCTTCAAGCCCTGGACAAAACCATCAACATACAACTGCAGTGGCTGGCAAAACCTGGAGTAGGTCTCATACGATGGTGCCTAGAAGCAGAAAGTTGAGTTGCGGTATATGCAGCCCCCTTCTGATATGGTAAGTCTGGGGCAAACCCCTTGCTTTCATCCTCTGGTAGCTGCTGTGTCACTTTTTATATGAAGGTGGTTGTTTGTCTGCCTCTTCTATATGCCATAGTTGAGCAGGCCAATATTGGTGGCATATAAGCTGCTGCCAACTTTCTGAAGAGCTTGCAGATTTTCAGGAGGAACTTCTTCAAGATAAACACTAGATGCTAAAGTTATTGCTCAGGCTATTCTTGAGTGGTCTGCTCAGTGTCGATGGGAATGTACATTGGTGCTGATATGCAAGATCTGCAGGGTTCTGATCCACTAGTTAGGTACAGGACTTGCACAACATATTATTAGACCTTCCAATTGCTCAACGCAGGAGTTAATGAAAAAGAAAACAAAAATCCACACTTACAGCTAAAACCTTGGCTGTTCCTACTCCTACCACACTGAATCCATCACCAGCCTCAAGATAGGATTCTAGAAAAAGGATCTCAGAAGGTTTCAAAGGGTTCCTTAAGAGGAGACTGATTCCACCTGCAGATGCTGGAGGAGTGATCAGATGGTCAGAGTTCTAATATGATGGGCTTCGAGACAAACTAGCATAGCAACTATCCAGGTGGAAGAATCAATTCAAGGTGGTGTCCTGGTTCACACATCTCCCTGTTGGAGGTAAGATCATGGAGTTTATAGTAGGGTGGTTCCCAGTTTCAGAGAATTCTGGTGTCCAATTGGTAGTCTTAAGGGGGGCTACAAGCAGGCTGACTTTTCCTCCTTTGTCAGGTATATTCTATGTTAAACCAAAGTACAGATGCTCCTGGTCATGAAGGCCCTGGAACCATTTCCCCCACAGGAGCTGGCCGAAGGTTTTTACTCCAGTTTGTACACTATTCCGAAGAACCTGTCACACCCAACAGTACTAGATTGGCTCGCCCTCAATTATTCCCTTTGCCTAGAGAGCTTTAAGATGACCATGCAGGCTCTGATCCTTGCATTTAATGCAGTGGGACTTATGTACTGTGGACTTCAAGGGCCCTTACTTGAGTGTTCCTATGTATCCCTCAGGAGTAAATTCCTCTGCCTGGACGGCCTGCTTCTTTGATTGCTCTGCAGATGAAGCCTCAGTGGCTCTTCAACTATTACTTACAGCTGTTTGACCTGGAGTTAACAATCAGAATAAATCGAAGTTGGTCCCTACTCACACTTCCTTATTGGCTTTCAGCGGTGGGGAAAGGACAGGATTCAACTTAAGCTTCTGGTCCCGCGTTATCCATTGCTGTCGCAAATAGTTACTCTATCTGCAGAAGGGACAGACCCACAGTCAAAGGAGGAGGCATTGCCACAATCGCCAAAACCTCACTCAACACGAGAGAAACTACCACAAGCACCCCTTTCATCACTGGGGAACTCCTCTCAGTAAAAATATCACCACATGCAACTTCCACCCTCAACATCCATCTAGTATATAGACCCCAGGGCCCGCACTGGCATTTGAAAATGACTTTTCCCAAATCCTCTCAACAAACTCTAAACCAAAATCTCAAACCATCATTATGGGCGACTTCAACTTAGGCTTCCGAGGCCCCCC
Source organism: Ambystoma mexicanum (assembly GCF_040938575.1). NCBI lineage: Eukaryota > Metazoa > Chordata > Amphibia > Caudata > Ambystomatidae > Ambystoma > Ambystoma mexicanum. The sequence continues at coordinate 914,192,155 of NC_090926.1, read as the reverse complement.
AGACAAACACGCCTTAACACTAACCAACACCATGACAGCTCTAGGGCTCTCACACAGGATTCACAATCCCACTCATGCTAAAGGCAGAGCGCTAGACTGGTTTGCAGACATCAATTGCAAATCCACTATCACATCCAACACTCCTTGCCCCTGGTCAGACCATCACATAATTACCTTCACCATTGACGCTACGACCATTAAATCTGTCTCCCCCAACTGGCACAAGCGCACCAACCAGAAAAAAAAGAAACAGAACTATTGATAACCTACTACCGCTTCGACAACCCCTCCTATCAACCAACGCCAAGGATAACCGTGACCCCACTACATTGGCCATAAACTACAATGACATCATGCTGGCTGCCATTGACCAACTGACTCCATTGGCAATTCGTAAAGCTAATCAACCTGCTCACCTTAACGGGTGGTTCACACCCTCACTCAGTGACTCTAGGAAAGTAAAAAGAAAGGCTGAATCACTTTGGAAGAAAGATCCGACAGAATCAAATAAACTAGCCTTCCTCAAAACTGCGAGAGCATATAAAACACTAGTCCTCCAAACCAAAAGCGCACTATACAACGACAGAATAACGAATGCTAACTCTAAACCTAAGGAATTATTCACTATACTCAGGGAGCTAGAGACCCCTATTCCCCCAGTGGATAACTGTAACAAAAACGAATATTGGTGTCTGGACATTCAGAACGTTGTGCTAAGCGAAATCACTCAATTTCAGTCCAAAATTTCAGCAAAAAGGATAATGCTAGTATTGCCCACAGCCTCAGCCCATCTCCAACCCACAACAACCAACAAGCATGAAATGCCGCAATTGGAATTCACCAAGGTCACTAACATGGAAGTGCTTCGGATCATCTCCACCTTAAAACCATCCAGATGCCAAGGCAATCCCTATCCTCCCTCAATCATCAAGGACTGAGCTCCCCAACTCGCCCCATTCATCACTAATCTCATCAACGCCTCCTTCGCCAACAACTGTGTCCCCAAGGACCTAAAAAATGCCTGGGTACTACCATTACTAAAAGAAAAACTTGCTTGAACCCAACAAACTATAGACCTATTACTACCGTACCATTTTGCACTAACCATCATTGACAGAGTGGCATGCCTCCAAATCCAGAAATACCTTGAAGAAAACAACATCCTTGGATTTAGGCAATCCAGTTTCTGCCCCAAACAGGGGACCGAAACAGCTCTCCTAGATCTTAAAGTCCAAATGGACGAATTGAAGGACAAAGGAAAAATGGCCCTGCTCCTCCTCCTGGACCTCTCAGCCACCTTCGATCTGGTGGACCACAACATCCTCTGCAGCCATCTGTCCACAGCCAGACATTTCTCACCCAACGCCACACAATGGAATAAATCGTTCCTCTCAGAGAGAACTATGAGGGACTTCTCTCCTCAGGCAGAGGCACCCCCACCCCAGTCCTCTGCAGAGTACCACAAGGTTCATGCGTGGCTCCCACTCTGTACAACCTATTTACAAAGCCACTGTTTGACCGCCTTGATGGCCTGGGCGTCTCATACACCAACTATGCAGATGACACACAGGTCCTCATACCCATCACGGGTGATCACACCACCGATACCATCACTCTCAACGCCATCTACCAAAGCATTCTGGCATAGATGGCACATCACGGTCTTTGCCTCAATGACGAGAAGACAGAGTTTCTCCACATAAGCTCTCAACTCAGACTTGCCAAACTCAGCCCAGCATTTCAGTCCTTTAACATTGATGGTAACTCCATCACTGTCTCTAATCATGTCAAATCTCTAGGTTTCTACGTAGACTCCTCCCTCACGCTAACGAAACAAGTAAATGCTGCTACCTCTGCCACATCCTACACCTGCAAGCTGATTAATTCCTGCAGGCACTTCCTCTCGCCAGACAGCTGCCTTATGCTAGCAAGAGCACTAGTGCTAACCAGGCTGGATTACTGCAATGAGCTATATAACAGCACATCAATGTACAACATCAACAAACTCCTTGTCCTTCAAAACAATGCGATCAGAGCAGCGCTGAACATTCCAGGATCAGCACACATATCAGAAACCAGAATAAAGCTTCACTGGCTGACCATTCAAGAACGAATCAGCTTCAAAACGCTCACTTTTTTAAAAAAAACGTCTTTTTAATATTTTCATCATAATAAACAAAGAAGAAAAAAACAGATCAAAACAGCATCAAACTGAACCCCCCAACCCTTGCCACAGCACCAATGGTCCTTCCCACCCAGTTGTTTCCCTTCCAACCTTTTAACCGTAGATGTCCAACAGCTTCAGTCTTTGAGGGCACCATTGTTCCCTGAATTCCCCTTTCAGATAGGCCAGTGTCTTTCCCCAATCCACAGAGAAGTTCTCCAACTTATTGTTGGCGGCATAAGTTGCCCATTCCATCGAAACTATATCCCTCATTTTCCTTAACCAGTCTTGCTCTGTCGGAATCATAGGGTTCTTCCACCTCTGTGCAATAAGGCCAATGCAGCCAAAGTGAAAATCACTTTTGAAAACCAGGTTGAAAATTATTCAGTTATATCTAGCGGAGTGCTAGAACCAGTCAAAAAACGAAATCCGCTCACATCTCGATTTCTGAAGTTCTATGGCTGGCTATCACCTGGTGGAGCTGTCTAGAGAATATTATGAATAGTGTGGCTTTTTTGATCCCCCTCCATCCTCCTATGAGATAGTCATAACAAGTTTCCTTGGAAGAAGAAGGGGTGCCTACATGGTGAAGGAGTTTTCCCTGTAGTTTTTTTCACCCTTACCTGGCCATACTGTGTGGAGTGGTTCGGGCATATCCCAGTTGCGACCTCCTGGATGTTCACTCCGGACTTCGAGAGTTATTCTGCTGCACCCCATCATGCACTGGATTGAGCCTTCAATGCTGGAACAGTTTGCTGCCATGGTCTACTGCTGTCTGGAAATGGGGGTAAGAGGGAGGGGAGGCCTCAATAACCCACCTGGGATAGAGCTGCCACCCTTTGCTGTCCACCTCGTCTTCCTTGCTGGATTCTTTGCTCCTGGCTTGAAGGCTGCTGTTGTGAAAAGGCGTGTGGTCATTGGTCACCGGATCCTGTAAACTGCACTTAGTGATAAAGCTGGTAAACCCAGGTTGTTTTGCTGTGCTGGAGCAGTTGTCTCCATAACTTCCGCTGTGAGCACTTACCTTTGGGTCTTGGGGTGTGTGATTAATCCGGATACTCATCTTCTGGGGTCCCTCTAGTCCAGGGTCTAGGTTCACACTGGGGGTGTTCCTGCGTTGCTGCCACTCCTATGGGGGCCTGATCCTGCAACCAACCTCTGCATCTCTTGAATAGTGTCTATTCTTGGTCTCCCTTGGATTGTTTGTCACAGGATTGAGGGGTAAAACACTCCTCCATACAAGTGGATGGCACATTGACTTCTAAGGAACTTTCTAATTGTCCCGGAAATCTCCTAAAAGGACTATTAGGATACTTGCCTGTCCCTGGGCATTTTGTATTTACCCACAAGGTTTTAAGTGAGCTTTACATCAATAACTGGAATTTTAAGAATTACCACTCATTTTTAATGTGTTTTTAAAGTCTTGCTCTACCCTTCTCTCATTGTCCTTCTCCTGTGGTAACCACTTTGTAGATATACTAGGTCATATAACCAAGGGTCGGTCTGCCCCATTAACAACCTTTAACAAAGGGGCTGTTTATATTTTCTCAAACAATGTGTAAATGTTGGAAGAATAAACACAATTCATAATTAAATTCAACATTTATCACAACAAGTGGAAATTAAAAAACTTGTGAAACCTAGATGTGCATGACAGGCATGGAAGAAATACTATGCGTCTACAAAAATGGTCCCAGTGTGAGACTCATCTTGCCTGCTCTCTATTGCGAAAGCTTAGTGCGTATAGGAAACCTTGAATAAATACTGGGTGTCTCCAAAAACGGTCCCAGGTTAAGCCTGATCTTGCCTGCTCCAATTAAGCCATATATGGATATCTAGTATGGGAGCGAGCATATTGTCACCATTCTTAAGATAGCTAGCAAATCCCAATGGAAATGAAGAAAGAAAGACGGTCTTCCTTTCTGCAAATGATAACACGTCCCTTTTTGCCATTAATATTTAAGCTGTGTGCCAAAATAATGTGGGCAAGCTACACTGTCTACCGATATATATTGTCTGTCCATTTTGTGTCTCACAGAGGAAACCTGAATGGCCGACTGTGTGTCGACAGAAGTAATGCCTATGTTTCCTAATCTAGCCTTTATACTTCCAGCATCAGAATAATGTATCTATGTATGTTATGATTTATTGAAACCACGTTGTGTTGTTTTGCAATATGGTTTATACTTCTTCCACATATGTGAGGAATTATGTGCTTTTGGGAGTTTTTTAATTTCCACTTGTTGGGATAAATGGTGATTTAAATTATGAATTTTGTTGTTTATTGTTAGGAAAGATTTCGTAATTGTAGGTAATTTTCCTTCCATGTGGCAACCCCTAAACTTTTTGCTGTTGTTTTTCACCTTGTTCTTGACTTTGCCAGAGAAGTGCAGCCTTCTGCCGCACTCCTCTGGGCTTTCGCTCCTTTTCTTACGGGGAAACTGACATGCCCTTAAGACAGTCAGTACCGGGGAACGCTGTTTCCCGTAGTTTCTTCTATCATGTTGCGGCTTTAGTGCAACATGACACAAGAGGGCACTGTAAGCTAAGTTACAGCTCTCTTGGGTCTCTAGCCTTCTACAGGCCCTAGATACTCTTTTAGGATGGTATTTGATCGGTGCAAGTCATTCAGGGACTCGAATGGTGGCAGCGATCGTTTTGTTTATTTTGAGCTCCTTTTGGCGTTCTGAGCACGTTTTTCGCACTGAACCCAAAATGGTGGCCTGGCTCCCAAAATGGCCAGACCACGAGGCTCCTTTGTCTTGTCCACTGACCGTCTTGCTCCCTTCACCTTCCCCAGGTCGAGCGACCCGGGGCCTTCCTTATTTGGGCATGTACTTTCCCGCGAAACGTGGTTGCTTTCGCGGGCTTCTACATGTCGTTTGTGTGCCTCCAGGGTGTGGGCTGGGATGTCTGGTCCCAATACACATCCTGGGTGCCAGAGAGTCTAGGGTGGTGTGAATGCCTGGGACCACCGTGGTCCGTGATTGGTCCACGTATGGTAGGTGTGTTGATGAGCGGATCTCCCATTGGCTCCCCTCCGTTTTGGCGCGAAGGGAACCGTGGATAAGAGGGGGCTGGAAACACCACTACCATGTCGATCTCCTGAGTTCTCACGAACGAAGGAATACAGGAGCCAAGTATCCTGCAACCAAGAGGCTGGACCGAGGAATCGCTGGTGACCCGCTGAAGGAATCCTCCTTTGCACTGCTGTCGTCCTGTGAAACCCTTTCCTCTTTTGATCGAACCAGAAGGCCTGTACTGGTGCTTCGACCTTTGGAATAGCAGGAACAGCTATTCCCGGCGACTTCATCATCTCCTGCCAAGTAAGCCTTCGGAAGTGTCTCTGGGCCATCCAGTTGACTGACCAGCTTACAAGGGAGTCCTGCTCTGTAACCGCCGCCAGGTTGTGTTGTATTTCGAGTCCTTGTCACTCTCCCACGCTTCGTACACTTGGCGTTCCCAAGTCTGAAGGGAGGAGTGTACATTTGGCTCGAATACACACGGCCGCTCCGTTGTCCTGCTGCGGCAACAAACTGTGCTGGTTTCGTCGATTGGGACGTCTTTTTGCTCTACACGACTACGAGGCTTTCCCTGCTCTTCTGAACCTGCCAGCTGCTGAAACTAACGTGGAGAAGCCTGGGTCTGCTTGCTTCGGGGACCGGTGAGTAGTTTAGCTAGGATCTGGTCGCCCTCCTGCAGTATCCCATTGCTTTTCCCTGCTGTGTAAAAACAGCACCCTTTTGGCCGTACTCGCGCTCTGCTTCTGCCCGCTGTGGAGGCTGCGCTTGAGTTGCGGAACCTGTTCTCCTTCTGCTGTGCACTAACCCGAACTGCCTGACTTCCTCCGAAGAGCTTCCCCTTTTGCCCGTTGGCACCGGCGTGGCAGGTACTTTGAGCACAAGGCTCCACTCTTCGCAGGGCTCGGACTTCCATCTAGTTAGGTGCCTCTGAAGGCGAACTGAGTCTAAAGCGTTATCGCACTGCCTGTTTTCCTTTCCTTTCAGGTGGACTACATATTTCGGGCTTTAAATGCTTGCGACTGTGTATTTGTATATATATTGTGTTGATATGGTATGTGTTGGTTTAGTATTGTGATATTGTGATTTTCTCGCTACGGTCATTGTTTTAAAGGCCTTAAAATAAATGTGTATCTATTTTTGATATAACAACTGTTTGGAGTAGTTTGTAAGCGCTCTTGCTTTGTGTGCTCATTGCGGGCTTTCAGTCACCCTCACCCCTCTTGAGACCTAGTCTTGACCGCCGCGATCGCTACCTTGATTGGTCTGGCTTGTCCAGAGGTTACCCTGTTCCAAGTAATTAGGTTGGCCTTCTGAACTTCTGCGCCACCAGGACAGAGTTCAGAAATCCGTCTTAACAAATTGGTGTACAGCGGTGGGATACGACTGAAGGTATCCAGTGTTGCGCTCGAACTAAGGCATTTCAGGTTATTCCAAACAGTACACGTAGTGAATTGTTGTAGTATAACTTTAAAAAGGCCATAGTCCTATCAAACAGTATGGAAACAAATACCTTGTTAACTTTAAATGCTTCCAAATCAGAAACGCTGAAAAAGATGTGTGCGGAGAGTGGTGTTCCCTCTCAAGGCACTAAATTGGAAATGATCCAGAGAATCGTGGCGTGGCAGGAAGCGCAGCTTGACGCTATAACTTCCGAGGACAGTGCAGAAGGTGGTGGGGCTGCTCTCACTGGTAGAACCGACGGTTCTGCCGCTGCACTGATCCATCGCGACCACGAGGACAGGGAGGATGTGATGTCTAATGTTTCCTCTGCCAGTGTTGATGGGGAGGCTATGCTTGAATTCAAGAAGCAAGAGCTGCGGTTTAGGCAGCAGGAGCTTGAATTCAGCATAGCCAAACTAAAAATCGAACAGGCAGAAAAACAAAAAGACAGGGATCACCAGTTGAAACTGGCCAAGCTTCAGGTTGCAAATGGATCCAAGGGTCCTGGACATGGGTCTGGGGCTTCCTCTCATCCACGGTTTCCAAAAGATCTGCTCAGTGTGTATGAAGAAAGGAATGACATTATGGACTGGCTGAATGCGTTTGAGTATGCATGCGAAGTTCAAGAAGTTGACAATGCTGATAAGATTGCGTGGTTGCTCAGTAGACTGCCCCATTCTGGCTGTAGTGCCATTATGGAAATGTCGAAGGCTGAGCGGGCTGATTTCGCAATGTTAAAGCAAACTCTCATTTTAAAGTTTGGGAAGACTCCGGCCCAATATTTAAAGCGTTTTCGAGAGTATAAGAAAAAGGAAGGTGGTACTTGGGTATCTTATGTCGCTGAATCTTTGAAAAACTTAACTGGCTGGGTCGAAGGTTATAAGGTTTCTACCTTCGAAGGCATGATAAATCTTGTCATGCTGGAACACATTTTTGCTTCTTCTTCCCCGGAGCTTAAGCAGCATTTGGCCGATTCGAAGGAGATAGATCCTAAGAAGCTGGCCATTGCAGCAGACTTATGGGTGTCACATTGAGTGTCCCATAAGGACAAAACTCATCCTGGTAAGCAGGAGGAAGGGAAAAAGTCCAAAGATATGGAGGGTGGGGAATCTGCTAAATCTTCTTTCCATAAGGGCCACAAAAAGAAAAACAAGGGTAAGACACAAGAGAACTCACAGGGTAGTGGAGGTCAGCCTCCGAAACAGAACTCTGGTTACAATAAGCCTCCCTACGTAAACAGACCCACTGGGGCTTGTTTTCCTTGTGGAGCAACTGACCACGTGAAGGGGGATCCCCGTTGTAAGGTTAGACCTTTGGGGGTCCACTCCGCTAATCTGGCCTTCTCCTCCTACGAGGAAGAAGAGATTACAGGAGCATCCTTCTCCTCAGACTCATTTCCCAGCGGAATAGAGGCTGAGGTAGTTTTAGTGTCCCTGGGTTCCTGGGAGCCTAAAGTCGCAGAGGCTTATGCTAGGATTCCGGATAATACCAAGCACTACTTTAAAGACAGTGTGCTGATCAATGGAGTGGATACTCCAGCTCTTAGGGATAGTGGGTGCAGTCGCACTGTAGTGGATTCTACCTTGGTAGACTCAGAGGAAGTTGCCAGAGCTACTCTGATGCCCACTAAGTTGGCTGACGGCCCCCTCCGTATGTTTCCCGTGATCCCTGTAAATCTTACTTTAAATGGTACAGCAGTCAGGATTCCAGTGAGCATTCAGAGAAACGTCCCGGGAAAGGTCTTGTTGGGTAATGATCTCAGAGCTTTAGGGCTCGTAGGAGACACTGCCGAAAGACCCTACACACGGTCTCAAGCACGGGCAGCATTGGCCAAGTCCAATACGCCGCCCCAGCCGAAGGGGAAACCCAAGGCGAAAGGAGTCTACAAGTCAAAACGAGGGAAAGAGAATATTCCCCCGAGCTCGCCTACCACTGCGGTGGAGGAAGTTGGTCAATCGCCCGGGCCTGACGAGGAGGTGGCGATGCCTGAAGTATTCGACCCCAACGATCATCCTGAACTAAAAGACTTGTTAGTTGAAGGAGGTCCTGATAGGGACGAATTCAGTAAAGGCCAACGTGAGTGCCCATCTCTGGAAGGCCTTAGGAGACAGGCCTGCTCCCAGCTTGAGGGTGAACCTCCTGGGAAGCATAGGATTTATTGGGAAGGTGGACTCCTGTATAGTGAGCCCACAGAGTCTACAGAAGGAGACCATAGGAGGTTGGTGGTTCCCCCTGCTGTTAGGCCCTTCCTCCTGCAGTTGGCGCATGAAGTTCCCCTTGCTGGTCACCTTGGTATGAAGAGGACCAAGCAAAGGTTATCCATGCACTCCTACTGGCCCAAGATGGGGGTGCAAGTAGAAAGTCACTGCAGGAGTTGTGCCTCCTGCCAGTTGTCTGGTAAGGTTGGCGCGACAATCCAAGCTCCGCTGGTACCGCTCCCAGTTGTGGGGGTACCATTTGAAAGGGTAGGGATCGACATCGTTGGTCCCCTTGACCCGCAAACATCCTCGGGCAATAGGTTTATCCTGGTGCTGGTCGACCATGCAACCAGGTATCCTGAGGCCATCCCATTGAAGACTGTAACTGCCAAGTCAGTTGCAAAAGCGTTACTCGGCATATTTACTAGGGTTGGCTTCCCTAAAGAAGTTGTGTCAGATCGTGGCAGCAACTTTATGTCGAAGTATATGCAGGCTATGTGGAAAGAATGTGGGGTCACCTACAAGTTCTCTTCTGCATACCACCCCCAGACCAATGGTCTGGTGGAACGTTTCAACAGAACGTTAAAGAGCATGATTGGGGCTCTGGAGGAACCCCAGAGAAGAAAATGGGATCTTCTTTTACCATGCTTACTGTTTGCCTACCGAGAGGTACCACAGGAGGGTGTTGGCTTCAGCCCCTTCGAACTTCTGTTCGGTCATCCCGTACGGGGACCCTTAGCCATCGTCAAAGAGGGATGGGAGATGCCCACTCCCCCTGTTACTACCAACGTAGTTGATTATGTGCTAGGGCTCAGAAAACGGATGGTACTTCTGATGGGCTTGGCTAGTGATAAATTGAAGGCAGGGCAAGCGCTGGTGAAACATTGGTACGACCAGAAAGCTTCCCTCATCAACTTTACACCTGGTCAGCAAGTCCTGATCATGAATCCAATAAGGCCTCGAGCTTTACAGGACAAATGGTCAGGCCCCTACACAGTGGTGGAGCCCCTGGGTGAGGTGAACTATTTAGTGGACCTTGGAAGGCCTGGACAGGCTCCAAAAGTGTTTCACGTGAATAGGCTGAAGGCTTTCGTCCCAAGAGTCGAAATCGCAGCACTGCTACTGGCGTCAGACGTTGAGGAAGAGGAGTCTGAACCTCTCCCCGACCTGTTCCAGAGCGGTCCTTCAGATAGCTCCATTGAGGGTGTCCGAGTGGCCCCTCACCTGACTTCTGATCAGCAGGCTGAGGTGAAAAGTTTGCTTAGGCAGTTTTCCCCCCTGTTTTCACAGTCCCCTGGTTTGACACCTTGGTGCAAACATAACATTGACACAGGAGACAGTGTACCTACCAAAAGTAGGGGATACAGGATGTCAGATAAAGTACGGTCTTATATTAAGACCGAGGTCAACAAGATGTTAGATCTTGGGGTGATTGAACCCTCTAGTAGTCCTTGGTCCAGCCCAGTGGTGTTGGTTCCAAAAGCAGGTACTTCTGAATTGAGGTTCTGCGTGGATTACAGGGCTCTGAATGCTGTCACCAAGACAGATGCACACCCCTTGCCTCGAACAGATGAGCTGGTGGATACTTTGGGTGCCTCCAAGTACCTCAGCACGTTTGACCTCACTGCTGGCTATTGGCAAATAGCTTTAGCAGAACATGCCAAGGAGAAGACAGCATTTTCTACTCCAGACGGCCTTTACCAATTCCGGGTAATGCCGTTCGGGTTGAAGAATGCACCTGCCACTTTCCAGAGGCTTGTGAATCATGTGTTGAATGGGTTGGACGAATTCTGCCTTGCATATCTGGACGATATCGCAGTTTTCAGTGCCACCTGGGAAGACCATGTGAAACACCTCGGGATTGTGCTCCAGGCTCTTCAGAAAGCCCACTTGACCATAAAGGCTAGTAAATGCCAGATTGGACAAGGCTCAGTGGTTTACCTTGGACATGAAGTAGGTGGAGGGAGGATACAGCCTCTACCCAGTAAAGTACAAGCAGTACAAGACTGGCCTACCCCCACTACGCAAACCCAAGTGAGAGCCTTCTTAGGACTCACGGGGTATTACCGCAATTTTGTGGCAGACTATGGCACCATAGCTGCTCCTCTGACTGCCCTCACAACTCCGAAGAAACCCAAGAAGGTAACTTGGACCGACGAGTGTGAGAAGGCCTTCAATGGCTTAAAAGACTCCTTGTGCCAGGCCCCTGTCCTCAGGGCCCCTGATTATCAAAGACCTTTTATCGTGCAGACAGACGCCTCTGACACTGGGATAGGAGCTGTACTATCACAAGTAGATGAGAAGGGTAAGGAACACCCTATCGGTTTTATTAGTCGCCAGCTTAAGGACAGAGAGCTCAGATGGTCCACGGTAGAGAGAGAATGTTTCTCTGTTGTGTGGGCCCTAAGGAAGCTGAGGCCCTACCTCTATGGGACCCACTTCACTGTGCAGACTGACCATAAGCCGTTAAAGTGGCTAATGAACATGAAGGGGGAGAATCCAAAGTTGCTTAGGTGGTCCATAAGTCTACAAGGCTTCGACTTCACTATTGAGCATAGGCCAGGTGTCCAACATAGCAATGCTGATGGGTTGTCCAGAATGTTTAACCGACCTGAACAAGAGACTCATCCAGGGGTGGATTAGTTCCCCCTGTCCATAGTCTGGGAGGGGCGAGTGTTAGGAAAGATTTCGTAATTGTAGGTAATTTTCCTTCCATGTGGCAACCCCTAAACTTTTTGCTGTTGTTTTTCACCTTGTTCTTGACTTTGCCAGAGAAGTGCAGCCTTCTGCCGCACTCCTCTGGGCTTTCGCTCCTTTTCTTACGGGGAAACTGACATGCCCTTAAGACAGTCAGTACCGGGGAACGCTGTTTCCCGTAGTTTCTTCTATCATGTTGCGGCTTTAGTGCAACATGACACAAGAGGGCACTGTAAGCTAAGTTACAGCTCTCTTGGGTCTCTAGCCTTCTACAGGCCCTAGATACTCTTTTAGGATGGTATTTGATCGGTGCAAGTCATTCAGGGACTCGAATGGTGGCAGCGATCGTTTTGTTTATTTTGAGCTCCTTTTGGCGTTCTGAGCACGTTTTTCGCACTGAACCCAAAATGGTGGCCTGGCTCCCAAAATGGCCAGACCACGAGGCTCCTTTGTCTTGTCCACTGACCGTCTTGCTCCCTTCACCTTCCCCAGGTCGAGCGACCCGGGGCCTTCCTTATTTGGGCATGTACTTTCCCGCGAAACGTGGTTGCTTTCGCGGGCTTCTACATGTCGTTTGTGTGCCTCCAGGGTGTGGGCTGGGATGTCTGGTCCCAATACACATCCTGGGTGCCAGAGAGTCTAGGGTGGTGTGAATGCCTGGGACCACCGTGGTCCGTGATTGGTCCACGTATGGTAGGTGTGTTGATGAGCGGATCTCCCATTGGCTCCCCTCCGTTTTGGCGCGAAGGGAACCGTGGATAAGAGGGGGCTGGAAACACCACTACCATGTCGATCTCCTGAGTTCTCACGAACGAAGGAATACAGGAGCCAAGTATCCTGCAACCAAGAGGCTGGACCGAGGAATCGCTGGTGACCCGCTGAAGGAATCCTCCTTTGCACTGCTGTCGTCCTGTGAAACCCTTTCCTCTTTTGATCGAACCAGAAGGCCTGTACTGGTGCTTCGACCTTTGGAATAGCAGGAACAGCTATTCCCGGCGACTTCATCATCTCCTGCCAAGTAAGCCTTCGGAAGTGTCTCTGGGCCATCCAGTTGACTGACCAGCTTACAAGGGAGTCCTGCTCTGTAACCGCCGCCAGGTTGTGTTGTATTTCGAGTCCTTGTCACTCTCCCACGCTTCGTACACTTGGCGTTCCCAAGTCTGAAGGGAGGAGTGTACATTTGGCTCGAATACACACGGCCGCTCCGTTGTCCTGCTGCGGCAACAAACTGTGCTGGTTTCGTCGATTGGGACGTCTTTTTGCTCTACACGACTACGAGGCTTTCCCTGCTCTTCTGAACCTGCCAGCTGCTGAAACTAACGTGGAGAAGCCTGGGTCTGCTTGCTTCGGGGACCGGTGAGTAGTTTAGCTAGGATCTGGTCGCCCTCCTGCAGTATCCCATTGCTTTTCCCTGCTGTGTAAAAACAGCACCCTTTTGGCCGTACTCGCGCTCTGCTTCTGCCCGCTGTGGAGGCTGCGCTTGAGTTGCGGAACCTGTTCTCCTTCTGCTGTGCACTAACCCGAACTGCCTGACTTCCTCCGAAGAGCTTCCCCTTTTGCCCGTTGGCACCGGCGTGGCAGGTACTTTGAGCACAAGGCTCCACTCTTCGCAGGGCTCGGACTTCCATCTAGTTAGGTGCCTCTGAAGGCGAACTGAGTCTAAAGCGTTATCGCACTGCCTGTTTTCCTTTCCTTTCAGGTGGACTACATATTTCGGGCTTTAAATGCTTGCGACTGTGTATTTGTATATATATTGTGTTGATATGGTATGTGTTGGTTTAGTATTGTGATATTGTGATTTTCTCGCTACGGTCATTGTTTTAAAGGCCTTAAAATAAATGTGTATCTATTTTTGATATAACAACTGTTTGGAGTAGTTTGTAAGCGCTCTTGCTTTGTGTGCTCATTGCGGGCTTTCAGTCACCCTCACCCCTCTTGAGACCTAGTCTTGACCGCCGCGATCGCTACCTTGATTGGTCTGGCTTGTCCAGAGGTTACCCTGTTCCAAGTAATTAGGTTGGCCTTCTGAACTTCTGCGCCACCAGGACAGAGTTCAGAAATCCGTCTTAACAAATTGGTGTACAGCGGTGGGATACGACTGAAGGTATCCAGTGTTGCGCTCGAACTAAGGCATTTCAGGTTATTCCAAACAGTACACGTAGTGAATTGTTGTAGTATAACTTTAAAAAGGCCATAGTCCTATCAAACAGTATGGAAACAAATACCTTGTTAACTTTAAATGCTTCCAAATCAGAAACGCTGAAAAAGATGTGTGCGGAGAGTGGTGTTCCCTCTCAAGGCACTAAATTGGAAATGATCCAGAGAATCGTGGCGTGGCAGGAAGCGCAGCTTGACGCTATAACTTCCGAGGACAGTGCAGAAGGTGGTGGGGCTGCTCTCACTGGTAGAACCGACGGTTCTGCCGCTGCACTGATCCATCGCGACCACGAGGACAGGGAGGATGTGATGTCTAATGTTTCCTCTGCCAGTGTTGATGGGGAGGCTATGCTTGAATTCAAGAAGCAAGAGCTGCGGTTTAGGCAGCAGGAGCTTGAATTCAGCATAGCCAAACTAAAAATCGAACAGGCAGAAAAACAAAAAGACAGGGATCACCAGTTGAAACTGGCCAAGCTTCAGGTTGCAAATGGATCCAAGGGTCCTGGACATGGGTCTGGGGCTTCCTCTCATCCACGGTTTCCAAAAGATCTGCTCAGTGTGTATGAAGAAAGGAATGACATTATGGACTGGCTGAATGCGTTTGAGTATGCATGCGAAGTTCAAGAAGTTGACAATGCTGATAAGATTGCGTGGTTGCTCAGTAGACTGCCCCATTCTGGCTGTAGTGCCATTATGGAAATGTCGAAGGCTGAGCGGGCTGATTTCGCAATGTTAAAGCAAACTCTCATTTTAAAGTTTGGGAAGACTCCGGCCCAATATTTAAAGCGTTTTCGAGAGTATAAGAAAAAGGAAGGTGGTACTTGGGTATCTTATGTCGCTGAATCTTTGAAAAACTTAACTGGCTGGGTCGAAGGTTATAAGGTTTCTACCTTCGAAGGCATGATAAATCTTGTCATGCTGGAACACATTTTTGCTTCTTCTTCCCCGGAGCTTAAGCAGCATTTGGCCGATTCGAAGGAGATAGATCCTAAGAAGCTGGCCATTGCAGCAGACTTATGGGTGTCACATTGAGTGTCCCATAAGGACAAAACTCATCCTGGTAAGCAGGAGGAAGGGAAAAAGTCCAAAGATATGGAGGGTGGGGAATCTGCTAAATCTTCTTTCCATAAGGGCCACAAAAAGAAAAACAAGGGTAAGACACAAGAGAACTCACAGGGTAGTGGAGGTCAGCCTCCGAAACAGAACTCTGGTTACAATAAGCCTCCCTACGTAAACAGACCCACTGGGGCTTGTTTTCCTTGTGGAGCAACTGACCACGTGAAGGGGGATCCCCGTTGTAAGGTTAGACCTTTGGGGGTCCACTCCGCTAATCTGGCCTTCTCCTCCTACGAGGAAGAAGAGATTACAGGAGCATCCTTCTCCTCAGACTCATTTCCCAGCGGAATAGAGGCTGAGGTAGTTTTAGTGTCCCTGGGTTCCTGGGAGCCTAAAGTCGCAGAGGCTTATGCTAGGATTCCGGATAATACCAAGCACTACTTTAAAGACAGTGTGCTGATCAATGGAGTGGATACTCCAGCTCTTAGGGATAGTGGGTGCAGTCGCACTGTAGTGGATTCTACCTTGGTAGACTCAGAGGAAGTTGCCAGAGCTACTCTGATGCCCACTAAGTTGGCTGACGGCCCCCTCCGTATGTTTCCCGTGATCCCTGTAAATCTTACTTTAAATGGTACAGCAGTCAGGATTCCAGTGAGCATTCAGAGAAACGTCCCGGGAAAGGTCTTGTTGGGTAATGATCTCAGAGCTTTAGGGCTCGTAGGAGACACTGCCGAAAGACCCTACACACGGTCTCAAGCACGGGCAGCATTGGCCAAGTCCAATACGCCGCCCCAGCCGAAGGGGAAACCCAAGGCGAAAGGAGTCTACAAGTCAAAACGAGGGAAAGAGAATATTCCCCCGAGCTCGCCTACCACTGCGGTGGAGGAAGTTGGTCAATCGCCCGGGCCTGACGAGGAGGTGGCGATGCCTGAAGTATTCGACCCCAACGATCATCCTGAACTAAAAGACTTGTTAGTTGAAGGAGGTCCTGATAGGGACGAATTCAGTAAAGGCCAACGTGAGTGCCCATCTCTGGAAGGCCTTAGGAGACAGGCCTGCTCCCAGCTTGAGGGTGAACCTCCTGGGAAGCATAGGATTTATTGGGAAGGTGGACTCCTGTATAGTGAGCCCACAGAGTCTACAGAAGGAGACCATAGGAGGTTGGTGGTTCCCCCTGCTGTTAGGCCCTTCCTCCTGCAGTTGGCGCATGAAGTTCCCCTTGCTGGTCACCTTGGTATGAAGAGGACCAAGCAAAGGTTATCCATGCACTCCTACTGGCCCAAGATGGGGGTGCAAGTAGAAAGTCACTGCAGGAGTTGTGCCTCCTGCCAGTTGTCTGGTAAGGTTGGCGCGACAATCCAAGCTCCGCTGGTACCGCTCCCAGTTGTGGGGGTACCATTTGAAAGGGTAGGGATCGACATCGTTGGTCCCCTTGACCCGCAAACATCCTCGGGCAATAGGTTTATCCTGGTGCTGGTCGACCATGCAACCAGGTATCCTGAGGCCATCCCATTGAAGACTGTAACTGCCAAGTCAGTTGCAAAAGCGTTACTCGGCATATTTACTAGGGTTGGCTTCCCTAAAGAAGTTGTGTCAGATCGTGGCAGCAACTTTATGTCGAAGTATATGCAGGCTATGTGGAAAGAATGTGGGGTCACCTACAAGTTCTCTTCTGCATACCACCCCCAGACCAATGGTCTGGTGGAACGTTTCAACAGAACGTTAAAGAGCATGATTGGGGCTCTGGAGGAACCCCAGAGAAGAAAATGGGATCTTCTTTTACCATGCTTACTGTTTGCCTACCGAGAGGTACCACAGGAGGGTGTTGGCTTCAGCCCCTTCGAACTTCTGTTCGGTCATCCCGTACGGGGACCCTTAGCCATCGTCAAAGAGGGATGGGAGATGCCCACTCCCCCTGTTACTACCAACGTAGTTGATTATGTGCTAGGGCTCAGAAAACGGATGGTACTTCTGATGGGCTTGGCTAGTGATAAATTGAAGGCAGGGCAAGCGCTGGTGAAACATTGGTACGACCAGAAAGCTTCCCTCATCAACTTTACACCTGGTCAGCAAGTCCTGATCATGAATCCAATAAGGCCTCGAGCTTTACAGGACAAATGGTCAGGCCCCTACACAGTGGTGGAGCCCCTGGGTGAGGTGAACTATTTAGTGGACCTTGGAAGGCCTGGACAGGCTCCAAAAGTGTTTCACGTGAATAGGCTGAAGGCTTTCGTCCCAAGAGTCGAAATCGCAGCACTGCTACTGGCGTCAGACGTTGAGGAAGAGGAGTCTGAACCTCTCCCCGACCTGTTCCAGAGCGGTCCTTCAGATAGCTCCATTGAGGGTGTCCGAGTGGCCCCTCACCTGACTTCTGATCAGCAGGCTGAGGTGAAAAGTTTGCTTAGGCAGTTTTCCCCCCTGTTTTCACAGTCCCCTGGTTTGACACCTTGGTGCAAACATAACATTGACACAGGAGACAGTGTACCTACCAAAAGTAGGGGATACAGGATGTCAGATAAAGTACGGTCTTATATTAAGACCGAGGTCAACAAGATGTTAGATCTTGGGGTGATTGAACCCTCTAGTAGTCCTTGGTCCAGCCCAGTGGTGTTGGTTCCAAAAGCAGGTACTTCTGAATTGAGGTTCTGCGTGGATTACAGGGCTCTGAATGCTGTCACCAAGACAGATGCACACCCCTTGCCTCGAACAGATGAGCTGGTGGATACTTTGGGTGCCTCCAAGTACCTCAGCACGTTTGACCTCACTGCTGGCTATTGGCAAATAGCTTTAGCAGAACATGCCAAGGAGAAGACAGCATTTTCTACTCCAGACGGCCTTTACCAATTCCGGGTAATGCCGTTCGGGTTGAAGAATGCACCTGCCACTTTCCAGAGGCTTGTGAATCATGTGTTGAATGGGTTGGACGAATTCTGCCTTGCATATCTGGACGATATCGCAGTTTTCAGTGCCACCTGGGAAGACCATGTGAAACACCTCGGGATTGTGCTCCAGGCTCTTCAGAAAGCCCACTTGACCATAAAGGCTAGTAAATGCCAGATTGGACAAGGCTCAGTGGTTTACCTTGGACATGAAGTAGGTGGAGGGAGGATACAGCCTCTACCCAGTAAAGTACAAGCAGTACAAGACTGGCCTACCCCCACTACGCAAACCCAAGTGAGAGCCTTCTTAGGACTCACGGGGTATTACCGCAATTTTGTGGCAGACTATGGCACCATAGCTGCTCCTCTGACTGCCCTCACAACTCCGAA
Organism: Ambystoma mexicanum; assembly: GCF_040938575.1. Classification (NCBI taxonomy): domain Eukaryota; kingdom Metazoa; phylum Chordata; class Amphibia; order Caudata; family Ambystomatidae; genus Ambystoma; species Ambystoma mexicanum. The sequence goes on along the minus strand of NC_090926.1, from coordinate 914,174,151 downwards.
GAAACCCAAGAAGGTAACTTGGACCGACGAGTGTGAGAAGGCCTTCAATGGCTTAAAAGACTCCTTGTGCCAGGCCCCTGTCCTCAGGGCCCCTGATTATCAAAGACCTTTTATCGTGCAGACAGACGCCTCTGACACTGGGATAGGAGCTGTACTATCACAAGTAGATGAGAAGGGTAAGGAACACCCTATCGGTTTTATTAGTCGCCAGCTTAAGGACAGAGAGCTCAGATGGTCCACGGTAGAGAGAGAATGTTTCTCTGTTGTGTGGGCCCTAAGGAAGCTGAGGCCCTACCTCTATGGGACCCACTTCACTGTGCAGACTGACCATAAGCCGTTAAAGTGGCTAATGAACATGAAGGGGGAGAATCCAAAGTTGCTTAGGTGGTCCATAAGTCTACAAGGCTTCGACTTCACTATTGAGCATAGGCCAGGTGTCCAACATAGCAATGCTGATGGGTTGTCCAGAATGTTTAACCGACCTGAACAAGAGACTCATCCAGGGGTGGATTAGTTCCCCCTGTCCATAGTCTGGGAGGGGCGAGTGTTAGGAAAGATTTCGTAATTGTAGGTAATTTTCCTTCCATGTGGCAACCCCTAAACTTTTTGCTGTTGTTTTTCACCTTGTTCTTGACTTTGCCAGAGAAGTGCAGCCTTCTGCCGCACTCCTCTGGGCTTTCGCTCCTTTTCTTACGGGGAAACTGACATGCCCTTAAGACAGTCAGTACCGGGGAACGCTGTTTCCCGTAGTTTCTTCTATCATGTTGCGGCTTTAGTGCAACATGACACAAGAGGGCACTGTAAGCTAAGTTACAGCTCTCTTGGGTCTCTAGCCTTCTACAGGCCCTAGATACTCTTTTAGGATGGTATTTGATCGGTGCAAGTCATTCAGGGACTCGAATGGTGGCAGCGATCGTTTTGTTTATTTTGAGCTCCTTTTGGCGTTCTGAGCACGTTTTTCGCACTGAACCCAAAATGGTGGCCTGGCTCCCAAAATGGCCAGACCACGAGGCTCCTTTGTCTTGTCCACTGACCGTCTTGCTCCCTTCACCTTCCCCAGGTCGAGCGACCCGGGGCCTTCCTTATTTGGGCATGTACTTTCCCGCGAAACGTGGTTGCTTTCGCGGGCTTCTACATGTCGTTTGTGTGCCTCCAGGGTGTGGGCTGGGATGTCTGGTCCCAATACACATCCTGGGTGCCAGAGAGTCTAGGGTGGTGTGAATGCCTGGGACCACCGTGGTCCGTGATTGGTCCACGTATGGTAGGTGTGTTGATGTGCGGATCTCCCATTGGCTCCCCTCCGTTTTGGCGCGAAGGGAACCGTGGATAAGAGGGGGCTGGAAACACCACTACCATGTCGATCGTCTGAGTTCTCACGAACGAAGGAATACAGGAGCCAAGTATCCTGCAACCAAGAGGCTGGACCGAGGAATCGCTGGTGACCCGCTGAAGGAATCCTCCTTTGCACTGCTGTCGTCCTGTGAAACCCTTTCCTCCTTTGATCGAACCAGAAGGCCTGTACTGGTGCTTCGACCTTTGGAATAGCAGGAACAGCTATTCCCGGCGACTTCATCATCTCCTGCCAAGTAAGCCTTCGGAAGTGTCTCTGGGCCATCCAGTTGACTGACCAGCTTACAAGGGAGTCCTGCTCTGTAACCGCCGCCAGGTTGTGTTGTATTTCGAGTCCTTGTCACTCTCCCACGCTTCGTACACTTGGCGTTCCCAAGTCTGAAGGGAGGAGTGTACATTTGGCTCGAATACACACGGCTGCTCCGTTGTCCTGCTGCGGCAACAAACTGTGCTGGTTTCGTCGATTGGGACGTCTTTTTGCTCTACACGACTACGAGGCGTTTCCTGCTCTTCTGAACCTGCCAGCTGCTGAAACTAACGTGGAGAAGCCTGGGTCTGCTTGCTTCGGGGACCGGTGAGTAGTTTAGCTAGGATCTGGTCGCCCTCCTGCAGTATCCCATTGCTTTTCCCTGCTGTGTAAAAACAGCACCCTTTTGGCCGTACTCGCGCTCTGCTTCTGCCCGCTGTGGAGGCTGCGCTTGAGTTGCGGAACCTGTTCTCCTTCTGCTGTGCACTAACCCGAACTGCCTGACTTCCTCCGAAGAGCTTCCCCTTTTGCCCGTTGGCACCAGCGTGGCAGATACTTTGAGCACAAGGCTCCACTCTTCGCAGGGCTCGGACTTCCATCTAGTTAGGTGCCTCTGAAGGCGAACTGAGTCTAAAGCGTTATCGCACTGTCTGTTTTCCTTTCCTTTCAGGTGGACTACATATTTCGTGCTTTAAACGCTTGCGACTGTGTATTTGTATATATATTGTGTTGATATGGTATGTGTTGGTTTAGTATTGTGATATTGTGATTTTCTCGCTACGGTCATTGTTTTAAAGGCCTTAAAATAAATGTGTATCTATTTTTGATATAACAACTGTTTGGAGTAGTTTGTAAGCGCTCTTGCTTTGTGTGCTCATTGCGGGCTTTCAGTCACCCTCACCCCTCTTGAGACCTAGTCTTGACCGCCGCGATCGCTACCTTGATTGGTCTGGCTTGTCCAGAGGTTACCCTGTTCCAAGTAATTAGGTTGGCCTTCTGAACTTCTGCGCCACCAGGACAGAGTTCAGAAATCCGTCTTAACATTTATTCTTACAACCTTTACACATTGAGGAAATAAGATATACTAGGTCAGCCAGATTTCACTTAGACGACTTGAGGGTAGCCCCCCCCAAACCCCCCACAGTGCCTAGAAGAACCTGCGCGGGTAGCTGGTCTTTTTCAACAGACTATCTGATGACAGTGCAACATCAAAGATAAGCTCCATCGAGGCTCTTAGTACGTTTAAATGCACCACTTTGGTGGACATCCGCTGCAGGCACAGCTAGCCATCCACTCACATAGAATGCCTCTCCGAACTATGACAATATTCGGGCTAGCTGAACATTTCATGTTTTTAAGCCTACTGACATCAGTATACATCGAAGACCTATGACAAATGTGGACATGCTGGACACATAGCGGGTCTCTAGCACCCACCCCATCTCCTGACTCCTCTCAATACCCATCCACATACCTGATCTCATGGGTTGCTTTCTATCGAAGCCTGGCCAATACTGCTAAGCCTTATTTGTCCAAATGCACACACGCATTCCAATCCTACTCTGTGACCTCCGATACTCTGGACTTCGGGAACCTGAGGGCGTTCGCACGACCAGCAGATTGAGACTATAATAATGGTTAAAGACACTATAGATGAATGACAACTACAATACAATACAAGTTCTACTTTTAATGACTTTCGATATCTGGAGATATCTACATTTAAAAAAAATGTATTTTACTGGAAGATGGAATCAAATTTCACGCTTCAATTGCTCTTAAATAATGTTCTTATTTCCTTGCCAATTACCATAACCTGTAACAAAATAGAAGGACAAAATGTTAGAAATCATGAAAACCAAACTGGGAACAAAAACTTAAACCGGTCTTATCTCTACATTTATTTATTTATTACATTTATATAGCGCACATACAGCCCAAGGGCATTGCGGCGCTGTTACTTGTGGATATCTTACTTACAGAGGATAAACGTATGCATGTGAGTTATATATAAATGTCCGACAGAAGATTGCAATCATGTGAAACATACATTATGACATTTTTGAACATGCAGTGATGGATCTTATATTGGTTAGTATTGGTCAGTGCTCTATGTAAAGAGCAGTGTTTTCACGGCTTTGCGGAATGCTAGAAGAGAGGCTACTCCTTGCAAGGGAGGTGGTAGGGCGTTCCATTGCAGAGCTGATAAGTATGGGAAGCTAGCGCCTCCAGCTCGGGCTCTCTTGACTCTGGGGATTGAGAGCATGTTTGCATAGGGTGTTCTGGTCGTTCTTGTGGAAGCTGTAGGCTGAATTATCTCCGAGAGGGTGGGGGACAGTGTGGTGGCTGCACTTACGAGCAAGGGCTTTAAAGAGGACTCTCTCTTTGACTGGGAGCCAGTGCGCCAGTTTCCTGGCAGCTGTGGTATGTTCTTTTTTCGGGATTCCGATGGCTGCATGCAGAGCATTGTTTTGTACTACTTGTAGTTTAGCCATGTTTTTAGTGGATGTACCCAAATAGAGGACATTGCAGTAATCTAATCTAGATCCTGTAATAGCTCTTGCAATGGTAATGCAGTTGTCCTTGGAGAGGAATGGTCTGGCTGCAGTCATGTGTTTGGCATGGTAGGCTGCCAACGAGGCGATGGCGTTATCTTGCCTGGTCATTGTTAGGTTGGAGTCAAGATAGACTCAAGTGTTTTTACTGAGTTGCCCACCTGGATTTTGATGCAGTCGATCATAAAGGGACTGAACTGGGGGTTGAGGTTCTTGAGTGTTTCTTTGGAGCCTACCAGAAGCAGTTAAGTCTTGTCAGAGTTCAGACAGAGTCCTTTCGCTACCATCCAAGCTTGGATGGTGTTGTCAATGTCATTGAGTGCCTTGGAGTCTGTGTCATAGTTTCCTGTCAGTGTGAGGAGGATCTGGGCATCGTCGGTGTAATTAGTGTACGAGATAACCAGTGAGTCTAGAATGAAGAAGAGAGGCTGTGTAAAGATATTATAGAGGGTGGGCGAGATGCAGGATCCTTTTGGGATGCCACATAGGATGATGGTGGGTGATGCTGAAGCCAGGTCAGAGGAGACTTGCAGGGTCCTTCCTTGCAAGAAAGAGGAGATCCATGCGGTGGCGCTAGGTGAGAACCTGGCTGTGGCGGATAGGTGGTGGCATAGGACCTTGTGGTTGACAAGATCAAATGCCGCCGATAGGTCCAGTAGGTGGAAAAGAGCAGGCTTACCTGAATCTCTTGCATCATGCATCTGGTTCTTTAGGTCGAGTAGGGCAGTCTCAGTTCTGTGCTCAGATCGGAAACTGGATTGGCGTAGCCCGAGAAGTTGGTTCTCCTCAATAAATTGTTGGACCTGTAAGTAGGCCGCTTCATCCAATATCTTAAGCAGGAAGGGAACCGTGGTGATGGGTCGTTAGTTGTTAGGTGAGGAGGGGTCAGGGTAGGCTTTTTGATAAGAGTGCAGCTGGGCAGATGTCACCTTTGCAGTTAGATGGCTTGATGGATTTCATAATATTGATCATGTCTTATTCTTTAATTTCCTTGAATTAGAAGGAGTTGGAAGTGACGGGAGGTGATAGTGCCGAGGCAGGGGGGGGGATATTCAGGGTTTGTCTAGTTGTCTGTATTTTGGTTTGGAGGGTGTTGAGCTTGCCTAGCATGGCTGATTGGATTCCGTCATAGCAAGTCTTGTCCTTAGTGAAATTCTGTGGAGTGGGTGTGGGAGTCTCTAGGTCCCTGAAGATAGAGACGATCTCTTTGGTATTAGATTGGGCTTCCTGGATCCTGGTTTCAAAGGAGTTTGCTTTGGCGTGGTTTATAGCTTTTTTGTACTCCTTAGCCTTAAGTTTGAAGTCAAGTTTTGCTTTGTCCATGTGGGTGGTTTGCCATAGGGATAGTGCTACACGTTTCTTGGATCGTAGTACAAGGTCGTCTGTGGTGAACCAAGCATTGCTGTGGCTCGTCGGTTTAGCCTTAAGTGGTTTATGTGGCACGATTGCTTCAACTGCTGCTTTGATGGCTTTGTCGTATGTATGCGCTAGGATCTCTGGGTCAGCTGTGAAGGGGGCCTGAAGGTTGGTTCCGATAGGAATGGGAGTAGTCTTTATTTAGTTAGTTGCCGAGAGCTTCTAGATAGGGTTCATGCCAGAGATCGCCGAGATACGCTTGTTCCTGGCAGTGGGGATTCTAAAGTGAATAACATGGTGGTCAGACCATGGAGTTGGTGAATTGGCTGTGACGGTAATGGGGCAGTTATGCTGTGGTATCCAGTCTAGTGAACGGCCATGAATATGTGTAGGCCCAGTGATGGCGTTGGAGAACCCAAGGGTCTCGCGTGCAGTGTTGAGTGATTTGGCTGCTGGGTCATTAGCGTCATTGAGCCCCAGGTTGAGGTCACTAAGTAGGATGGCTTTGGTTGATTGTTTAAGATAGTCTGAGAGGAGGTGAGTAAGGGCTGTTTGGAAGTCACCTAGGGGACCTGGTGGTCGGTTCACAAGATGCAGGGTGATGGTGCAGTGGTCGGATAGGCTGATTTTTGGCAAAGAGGTAGTCACTGATGTTGTTTGTCTTTATCTGTTTTTCTGATAGAGAGGGATTCTTTAGCTATCAATGCTACTCCTCCACCCATAGTGGAACGGTCCTATCTGATGATGGTGTAGTCTGGTGGTAGAGCTAGGGATAGAGCAGGGCCAGATGCCTTGTGTAGCCATGATTCAGTTATCATGAGGATGTCTAGGTCATGGGTGGGGATGATATTGTAGATATCAAGGGCGTGTGCATTGATGGAGTGGGCATTAATCAGGGCACACCTTAAGTATGAGCTGTCATGGTTGCTCTTAGAAGTAGTACCTTGGGCATCATTGGGCATACATGGGGCAACGTTAGTGGGAGTCACATCATGGGGCATACATGTGGCAGCCGTGGCATCTTTACTCAAAATCCCATCATGGGGCATACATGTAGCAGCCGTGGCATAATTACTCAAAATCACATCATGGAGCATACATGTGGTGGCCGTGGCATCATTATTCAAAGTGATATCATGGTGTAAACATGTGGCAGCATTACTCAGAATCACATCATGGGGCATACATGTGGCAGCCGTGGCATCATTACTCAAAATCACATCATGGAGCATACATGTGGCGGCCGTGGCATCATTATTCAAAGTGATATCATGGTGTAAACATGTGGCAGCCCTACTCAAAATCACATCATGGAGCATACATGTGGCGGCCGTGGCATCATTATTCAAAGTGATATCATGATGTAAACATGTGGCAGCATTATTCAGAATCACATCATGGGGCATGAATGTGGCATTGGTCGGGAGGACAGGTTCTTTTTTGGGATGCCGGCTGTATATTTTGTTCAGGGCGGCCAGTACAGGCGTATAATGGGCTGGTGGGGACATCTTGCAACCAGTGCGCATATTGTGGAATGCAAGGGAGGTTGGGCGGCTTGGATGTCGCAGTGTTGGTGCGTGCTCGGAGGTGCGCTAGCCTACTGAGGTGGGTGGGGTAGTAGGAAAAGCGAGAGGCAGAGATGGGCAGCGGACCGCTAAGTGCGGTTGGCTGCTCACCTTGATTTTGCATGGCTGCAGTCGTCACAGATGTCTTGTGAGTACTCGTAGAGCAGCCCAAAGCGGTGGAGAACACAGGGGGCCTTTTCCACTGGTCCCCTCTACACGGGTCCTTCATAGTAGTGGTCTTGTGCGTGATGAGTATAACTCGGCGCTGTCACAACTGGAGCAAACAGGGGCTAACAAGGCCTTTTCCTTGGCCTTCTCCCGCAGCCGGCTTCCACCTGACGGTGCTGCAGATTGGCTAAAGAGTGAGGTGGTTGCTTGGCAACCAAATGCAGCCTCGCTCTTGTGCCGCATTGCGCCCGCCATTTTGGGACAGAGGGCTCTTGTGTGAGCAAAAGCACGTCGGATGGGGCAATATCCTCGGCAAAAGCAGCTGGTAGGCTTCAATCTCGCCCAATCAACCTAGTCAGGGCCACAGGTGATTATATTTATGCCAGAGCATTTTGGGATCAGCTGCAGAGCATGCATTGGTCGGGGAAGTCCATCAGTGCAGCTCGGGTCAGCTGTGCTGATCAACATTAAGATGGGCTCCTGCCCTCTCGCTGGTCGCTGTAGAATGGAAGAACCTACTCTTCAGCAAGGCCTTTCCTTGGCCTTCTCCCTCAGCCGACTTCTGCCTGCCGGTGCGGCGTATTGGCTAAAGAGTGAAGCGGTTGCTTAGCAACCAAATGCAGCCTTGCTATGTTGCATACACTAATTAGAATGATAGATTATGACTACATTTACTGTGTTGTTACCATGAACAGGAAACTAAGCATAAATAATGAATGCCTTAAACAAAACTGTTTGAAACAGTTCATGTTTAATTCCTCATTCATTCCTTTCAGATTGATATTAAGCCTGTAAATCCAGAAGGCATCACTTGGAGAAGGTTTCTACATAATCTTCCCCACATAGACAATGAACACAGAATGACTCCAGTTTAACTTGTTGCAAAGGCTCTAATGGTGACTGTTTTTCTCCAGATGTCGAATACAAGACCATATTGCCTTTTACAATAGATCCAACATTTTTCATTTTTTCAAATGTTTACTTTTGTAAGTTTCTCTTTTTTCGTGTGTGTGTGTGTGTGTGTGTGTGTGTGTGTCCGTGTGGGTGTCCCTGTGTGTGTGTCCCCAGAGCTATGGATGGCCTATTAGGGGTGTACCAGGCACTGACATCCAAAAAATGCATAATCTTCTTGATGTGGAAAGAGGATTGTCGAGAAACACAGCTCATGCAATAATGTGTGTGTAGCAGCAAAAACAAAAGCCGCTTTACTCTCTTGCAAGACAATCAACAGAGCTACACGTTTACGCTTCTGGAATGATGCCGCAACAACCTGACCCATCCACCTTTATAGGTCACAAACTCGTGTTCGAAACAGAAACCAATCAAGTAACCTGTTAGAAAAGAAATCCACGTCCAGTCCCTAGGAGGTGGTCTCCCTCCTCCACCGAATGATGACTCAGATCGCGAGCTTCCTCATAATGTGAATGCAACTTTTCATAACTTCATACTCATGTCCAGAGACAGTCTTAGTGAGTTCCCATCACGTATCTCATGTGGGGTGTTTTCCACAAAGCGTTTCCATGGTCTGATTGCACAACTCAAATAGGCACTGAAATAAAGTGAACGGTCATAGAGAAAGACAATATGAGCCAAATGAACACTAATTATGAGACAGTCGATGCATATTAGCTGGACGGGAAATGTTAAAAAAAAACTAAATCTAAAGACGAAGTGTTGTACTTATGTTACTAGCCACAAATGATCACATGAGTGGGGTAAAAGCGTCTTAGAAAATCTACTGCCACAGGAGGTAGGAGGCATTCCAAAAGAAAGGCAAATATTCAAAATGTTGATTCAAAAAAACACAAAGTGCTCTTGAAAGGAGTTCTAAAAAAAGTCAAATGTTAAGTCCAAACATAACAGTTCTACAGAGAGGTTTAAGAAAATGAATTCACATTTCTCGTTTTCTTGCCCTAAGTAGGTATGATGGTTTGACAGCTCCTACTAAGCAAAAATACTTATGGAACCACTTGGGTGGCGGCTGTGCCGAGTAGAGGGAGGTGGGAGTGAAGAAGAATGAAGATTACCCCTGCCAAATAGCGCAGCTAGTCTTGGTTCTATTAAAGACAGGGAGGCAAGCATTATGCTTCATCTTCTATTTTATTCCTGTCTCCAGCAGTTTCAACAATAAACCATTTGTTAACATTTAAATGGAGAAAAACATTTTTTTATTAAAAACAAAACTACATTTCCCTTCTGCCCCGGGTCTGCTGTAGTCCTCATGACCTGTCCCTGTGACCCTAGTCCATTCACTTCCTGTGCTCTCCCTCTTCTTGACTGCTCTCTAACTGCAACCCAACTTGAACCAGCTTTCAACAGATCCCAACTTGATAAACGTCTTTTGAACTATCTTGAACTGCAACTGTTCCGCTCTAGAACTGGCGGTCTTGCTCTGCATCTTCTGTGCTTATCGGTTGGTTCAGCTATTCTTTTGATCATCTTCTAAGGGAGGATACAACACATTTTGTTAGGGAGGCGGATACACACCCTATTCTGGGAGAACATTTTTTGTGAGTACATCATTATCCTTTTACATCATCATTTTATATTAACACTCACGTGTATCTAGGGCGGGAAAGTAATGCTCGCCTCCCTGTCTTTAATAGAATCAAGACTACCTGTGCTATTTAGCAGGGGTAATCTTCATTCTATGTCAAGACGGAGGCAAGCATTATGCTTGTTCAAAGCTTGTCATTACTGTCTCTGCCACTGTACAGGCTTGAAGTAGAATGTTCTAAAATTGGTATCGCTTGCCCAGTTGGCTGCTTGTAATATGTCTTGCAATCTCGGGCCATGCGCTTTTGAAGCCATCGCGCCTCTCACAGAATGCGCTCTAAATTTAACCATATTTAAATTTATATTATATAAATTTAACCATATTTATTCCTGCTATCTGCATTACTTCTCTGACCCATCTTGCTATGGTGGCTGTGGGTACTGCTTTATAAGGTTTTCTACACGCTATCAGCAACTGTTGTTCCCATGGGCCCAGTTCTGCTGTCCTCAGCTCATACTCTTTTATGCAGGGTGCTACACACCATTTGGGTGCTCTTGCAAATAGGGGTAGACAATTGTCGCAGAGTCGGTCTTTGTTCTTCTCACTAGGGTGAAAGATACACCCTCTGGCCCGTATGCTCTCCTATTTACGTCTAGAGCTCTGACTTCTGCTACTCTTCTACATGACACTAGGCATAGCAACATTGCTAGCTTCCCGCATAGTTGCTTCAAAGACAGATATTTGTTTGCTGGCCAGCTGACTAGTAGTCTGAGGACTACCGCCACGTCCCATAATGAGTCATATTTTGGCTGTAGTGGTTTTCTGAACTTTATTCCTTTCAGCAGTCTTACTACTGCTTTGTTCTCCCCCACGGGTACACCTTCTATGGGTGTGTGTTCCGCTGATATTGCCGATCTATAGACTCCTATCATTCTATAAGCCTTCCCATCTTGTAGCAGCTCAGCTAAGAAATTTAATATTTCCACTAGAGGTGGGGGGCGCTGTTGCGCACGAGGAAAATGGCCGCTTAGGTTCGGAGCTCCTGCCCCACCGTAATATCCTGTGCTAAATTATCCACTCGGGGCCGTCTGGAAGACCGAAACCCTGCATGAGCGACTGCCTGCATGTTCGACCACGACCAGAGAAAATCCGGACTTGCTGCGGCTTGGGATCGCCGAGATATCCCTGAGTGAAAATTCACTGACCCGCGGCGCTGGGTCCGTCCGACACATAGTACCGGGATGCTGTGTGCTGTGGGCCGCAGGTGGGTGGAGCTTGCGGCGGTGATTCGCACCTAGCTTTGACATACGACTCCTGCCCTCGATACGCTGCCGAACGGAGGCGCCTGATTCCCGCACCGAGTGCCTGGGCTTGACTGGGACCTCCCGGCTGAAGACCGCTGTGGACGCCCACCGCCCCTCCCCACCTCCCGGACGCCGCTGCAGCGAATCTCCTATGGTAAACTGGCTCATCCGTTGGGTGACTGGGCCCGATGGCAGCGCGTCCATGAATGCACTTCAAACCAAGTAAGAGACTGTAAAATACGGGGGAGAGGTGTGCGTTGTGACTGACCGGCCGCGGGTTTATCGCCTACCCATACCGTGCCGCAGTCTAGCGACCGGAGCACTTCTACGCTCTGGGTACAGCAGTGGGCGTATTATGCTGGCACGCACGAGGTCTGAGGGCAGAGAAAACCACAATTAAACTGTATTGTTCGTGGTTGAACGGACATTAATATTCAAGCGACCACGATGCAATGAACATTGGTTATCACGGACAGTGCGACTGTGCTGTGGGGTTCTGACCCCCCGTGGCGTGCACGCACGTTTTTGACTGGCCTGCAGTGATACTGCTTGATGTCACGGAGGACACATCTGAACTTTTAAAATTTGCATCCGGAGGCGGCTACAGAAACATCCAACGGCTGCCACACGGCCTCCTCCTTAGCAGCTGCAACACACAGATAAAATCCCGTGACACTTTGGCATTCGGCGGAGAGGCTAGGGGTCTCGAGAACCATAACTGGGCGCTGCATACGTGAGAGGACACAATTCATCCGGGCCAAATCTGCCCTATAGACCTAGCAGTTGTTGGGGCTGCAGGCATATTCATATACCCGGCCACTTCGTGCCGACCAAGACCATCTTTGGAAACCATAGCCCTAAAACGTCTCCGAAATACAACTAGGATAGACACGCAATCCTGCGCCGACATGGGGGAACCGAACAGAACAAACAAAGCATCCAAAACTCCCGGAAGTAAGAAAAAAGGGCCAATGGACACGTATACCAGTACTCAAAATCAAACCGTGGCAGTGGAGATACATCCAGAGGCCAATCTAACTGGCCAACTTGAAGGGGCAGACCAAGAGGATAAACTGGCCACATTAGTGTAAAATGGGTTCCTGGCAGTAAACACGAAGCTAGATGAAATAGTTGCCACTATAGGCTCCAGGAGGGCCAGAATTGACAAAGAGAGCGCACGTGTCACAGAGACTGAGAACAGGATAACCGTGAATGAAGATACTATTGCCCATCACAGTCGAGACATTACCCATATCAAAGACACAATGAGCAAACTGCAAAGCAAGTGCGAGGATCTCGAATCTAGATCAAGGAGAAATAACATTTGAGTGGTCGGCGTGGCGGAGTGTCATGATGCCTACCCCCGGGCATCAGTACCAAGGCCCTCAGCTCCGGGAGCAGGCTTCCAGACATTTGTTTAAACCTCAGCAGCCCCGGCTAGGGGCTGTCTGGGTTCAGTCCTGGCGCTCATAGACTTTACTTACCTGATGCAGACCATGCTGCAAAAGAGTCCAAGCCTACATGAGGCCTGGATGGGACTATTTCGTTACAGGGACTATTTTTTACTTGGGCGTGGCTCTAGGGTATTTCTTACCTGGAACTACTTTGGAGGCTATTTAAACCACACCCGAACAGCAGCACATGCTTCGCGTTATTCTGCATCCAGCAGCGTGACGCTCACCGTGCCTGCAGCCAGCATCCAGTCTTCTGCCACGCCCGCGTGCTTGCATCCAGTCTTCTGCCACGCCCGCCTCGAATCTGGGAGAAAAACAACACGTTAAAGCATGCAATAGTTACCGGACAGCGTTGGGTAACACAGACTCTTACCTGAACGCCAGCAGCAGCTGCGAGACCTTCTTCTCACGAACTCAGTTGTAACTTAAGGAAGGAAGGGGACAAGAGTGAACATCGGGCACATTGAACTCTTTGAACTTGATACTTACCAATCCCGCCAGGGACTTCAGAGTCAATACTTACCGGAACTCTCCCAACGCCTTCAAACCAGTGAAGTAACTGGTATCCACGCGCCCGTGCAAGACACGCAGGGTGGAGAGCTCATCTTTTACGAACATAAGGTGAGGTTACTAAGGGGATATTGGAAGTGATTAGTGGGGGAGAGCGAGAACAGTTGGGAGGCCATCACTAGTGGTTAATCCCTGTCTCCACTTGCAGGAAAATACTTCTTCGGATCCAGCAGAAAAGACTAGGCGGGCCAGTCCAGACAGTCGTCTCTGCACTACGGATCACGTTGAAGGAGACCGCAGCTATCCGGGTCCAATCGACACCCCTGTGGGGTCCAGGTGAGCGTAACAGAACGCAAAGCCTCTCTACAAATACCCACCCTGGTGTTATGGAAACCTCGGAAACCGACCAACTGGCCCAATTATTGGGGGAATTTATTGGGGAAGTACATGCCGCTCGCCAAGAGACTAATGCCCTCAGGAGAGAACAGATTGTCTCAAAGGAGCGCACGGATGATCTGGCTAGGCAACTACTGCAAAACCAAGCTGGGCAACGCCACTACCTGGATATGGGGGAAACCCAACCCCCGTTTCAGCAAGCAATCCAGTGCAAGTGGTTTTACCAGGAAATATTCTGTTAGCTCCACCCGAACGCTTTGCTGGGGCCCCCAAAAGGTTTGCCGTGTTTATGACCCAATGCCGCTTGCACTTTTTATGCAGACCGGGAGCATTTCCAAGTGACCAAGCCAAAGTAGCCTTTGTATTGTCATATCTTAGTGGCAGCGCAGTGGATTGGTCCATTCCATTAGTCAACCAGGATGATCCTCTTCTCCGGGATTTTCAGGGTTTTCAAAGGAGCATGGAAAAACTATTCTCCAGACACTCACAGGGTCAAGCCCTGGACAACAAACCTTTATCCTTACGACAAGGTAACCAGGATCTGCTAACCTATATTGCAACCTTCAATAGGTTGGTGGTGGAAACCGGGTGGCCGGAGGAAAAACAAATTGCATTTTTTCATCGTGGACTTCGGGAAGAACTCAAAGATGTCTTGGCTCAAGTTGTGAACCCACCTCAGGATTGCACTGAATTTATAGACTTAGTGGTCCAGCTAGACCACCGACTTCAGAACCGAAAGACTGATCGAGCAAAGTTCGAGAACCGGGTATTGGTTAAACCCAACGTTGCCCCCAAAAGAACAGATGCATCTGAACCTATGCAGATCGGGGGGCTTAAAGGACCCTTAACTCAAAAGGAAAGAGAAAGAAGATGACAGATGCAGTTGTGTCTGTACTGTGGAACCTCAGGACATTTTCTACGGGATTGCCCTACAAAACCACCCAAGAACGTGGTAGGAGTTGCTGATAAAAGCCACATAGAGCCTGATTCGGGAAACGACCACGCCCGACAAACGTAGAGGTCCGCTTGCCGAGCTTAAAGGAGAACACTCAGACCTCGCATCTGATCATCCCAATGGTCCTACTTGATCCCAGGTAGCCATCACGTATGCACGCAGTAAGGGTATACATAGATAGCGGGGCCGTAGGAAACTATATGGACCACAAATTGGTGTCACGGATGAATCTACCTCTTTGCAAAAAGACCACTTTGGATGTCATCACCACAGTTGATGGAACTGAGATTGCCTCGGGGCCTGTAACTCATTCCACTACAGAGATGACACTGTTGAGTCAAGATGGGCATCGAGAGACTATTGTGTTTGATCTAATAAAAGCCCCACAGTTCCAGATAATACTGGGGATGCCATGGTTGGAAACACATAATCCTTGTATAGATTGGTAGAGAAGAGAATAACCTTCCCGGATTGTGCACACACCTGTTACCCGGAGAAAACTTTGAACAAAGGCCTGGCTACAGTCGTTAACCCAATCGTGCAGTTACCTCAGGAATACCAAGAATTTCAGGAATTTTTTCAAAAAGAACAGGCCAAAACATTACCTCCTCACAGATCATACTATTGTCAAATCGACCTCCTACCCAGTGCACAACCCCCATGCAGTAGAATCTACGCCCTTACGGAACCTGAAAATCGTCACCTACGGCAATACTTGGACCAATACCTTGCTAATGGCTTTATTCGTCCTTCCAAGTCTCCTGCATCCTTAGCTTTATTCTTCGTGCCAAAAAAGGAAGGTGACCTTAGAACGTGCATAGATTACCGCGCATTAAATCAGATTACGGTAAAAAACCGATACTCATTGCCTTTGATCCCCGAATTACTAGACCAAGTAAAGGATGCTTGTATCTACACTAAGTTAGATCTCCAAGGAGCATATCATCTGGTACGTGTCAAAAAAGGCGACGAATGGAAGACTGCCTTTCGCACCAAGTACGGATTATTCGAATATCAGGTGATGCCCTTCAGGTTGTGCAATGCACCAGCAGCCTTCCAGTATTTTATGAACGATGTCCTTCGTGAACTCATTGACGTCTGTGTCGTCGTATACATAGATGATATTCTAGTGTACTCTTCCTCAGAATCAGACCATGTTAAGCACGTGCGTGCAGTCCTTGAGAAACTATGCCAGCACAAGTTATATGAAAAATTGGAAAAATGTGTTTTTCATGCTACGGAAGTTGAATTTCTTGGATTTATCCTGACTCCAAAAGGAGTCCGAATGGACTCTTGAAAGGTGGACGCAATTCTTAAGTGGCCATCACCCAGTTCAGTCAAAGGGGTATAAAGCATGCTCGGATTTGCTAATTTCTACCACAGATTCATTCCGGACTTCTCCCATGTTGTACACCCCATCACAGCACTTTTGCGAAAAAACAAATGCTTCTTGTGGACCGAAGAGGCTGAAAAGGCCTTCCAAGAGCTGAAAGCGAAATTCACATCAGCACCTGTCTTAAAGCATCCACGCCCTGAGCTTCCATACATAGTAGAAACTGATGCATCCAGTTTAGCCATGGGAGCTGTCCTGTCCCAGAAGGATCCTGAAACCGGTCAACTTCACCCAGTAGCGTTTTGGTCCAGAAAGTTCTCAGCACCTGAGTTAAACTATGCGGTTACCGATAAAGAGCTATTAGCCATCAAATCCGCCTGTAAGGCTTGGCGGCACTATCTTCTTGGTGCCAGGCATACTATTACCGTAATAACCGATCACCGAAACCTGCAGTATTTAAAAACAGCCAAAGCCCAATCATCGCGACAACTTCGATGGGCATTGTTCTTTGCCGAATTCGATTTCGTGATCACTTATCGATCAGGCTGCAAAAATGGCAAAGCAGATGCCTTATCCCGAATAGGGATGGGAGAAGCATATGCAAACCCGGAACCGGTGCCAATAATTCCCGAGCAAAGAATTCTTGGCATAATTACTCTACAGACACTAGAAGATATTAATTCAAAAATCCAACAACTCTTAGATGCAGCAACCCTGCAGGACTGGATAAAGAAAGGCCCGGACTACTCAGTCGTCAATGACCTACCTTACTATCAAGCACGACTATTTCTACCACACAAGGAAATACAAGAACTAGTCATCTCCAATTACCATGACACCCTGATGGAAGGGCACCCAGGTATCGCAAAAACTGAAGCGAAAATTAAGAGACAGTTCTGGTGGCCCCCTTGGCGAAAAGATGTAAAGTCATTTGTGATGTCTTGTGGCATTTGCGCCCAAAACAAAAGCCAGAAGAAAAAACCTGCTGGTCTTTTACAACCTTTGGATATTTCACCTACACCATGGCACACCTTGTCTTTAGACTTTATTACAGATCTACCTCCATGTAATGGATTTAACACCATCCTAGTTATTGTGGATCTTTTTTCCAAGATGGCCCACTTTATTCCTTTAAAGGGGTTACCTTCTGCTTCGATTCTGGCCAAGGAGTTCCTCGAAAACATTGTTCGATTACACGGATTCCCTTCCGTATTGGTTTCTGACCGAGGTAGTCAATTTATCTCGCATTTTTGGAAGAAATGTTGTCAACTGGCACAAATCAACGTGAGGCTATCAACAAGTCACCATCCCCAGACCGATGGTCAGATGGAAAGGACCAACCAGACCCTTGAACAGTACCTACACTGCATGTTACACCAGACCGAAAGCAATTGGAAAGATATTTTATGGATTTCCGAGTGCATACAATAACTCTGTACATTCAGGAACCGGACAAAGCCCTTTTTATACCATATATGGACATCACCCTCGAACCTCAGAACCCGATTCACCTCAGCACTTAGAAATGCCCGCAGTTAGTCATTTGCCCTCTACTATTACACAAGCCTTTAAGGAAGCCACAGAACATTTGAAACAAGCAAAAGAGAAATACAAGAAAAATGCTGATCAACATAGAAGTGAAACTCCATAATACCAGATTGGGGATCAAGTTTGGCTGGCTACAAAACCTATACCTCTGAAGGGAACTCGGACTTTTAATCCTAGATATTTGGGACCTTACACCATTAAGGCCATTATCAACCCGGTGGCCGTCAAATTGGAATTACCCTCTAATATGGGAATTCATCCTGTCCTTCATGTTTCACTTTTAAAACCAGTTCAACCAGGGACAAGATTAACCAAACCACCTGACCCTGTCTTGATAGATGGAGAACCTGAATCCGAGGTGAAAAATATCCTGGACTCCAAGATGATTAAATCAAAACTTTTTTATTTGATCAATTGGAAGGGCTACGGACCACAAGAAAGATCATGGGAGCCTAGCGACCACGTTCATGCACCTCGGTTGGTGAAAAGATTCCATCGGAACTTCCCAGACAAACCGGGGCCAGGGGGAAGAACAACCCTAGGCGCCAGGCTCATAGACTTTACTTACCTGATGCAGACCATGCTGCAAAAGAGTCCAAGCCTACATGAGGCCTGGATGGGACTATTTTGTTACAGGGACTATTTTTTACTCGGGCGTGGCTCTAGGGAACTTCTTACCCTGGAGGCTATTTAAACCACACCCGAACAGCAGCACATGCTTCGCGTTATTCTGCATCCAGCAGCTTGACGCTCACTGTGCCTGCAGCCAGCATCCAGTCTTCTGCCACGCCCGCGTGCCTGCAGCCAGCATCCAGTTTTCTGCCACGCCCGCCTCGCATCCAGAGCTCCTAGAATAAAGAAGAAGAAAAGGACAAGGTTAGAAAACAAACTTATTTCAAATTCCTCACCTAATTCCGGAACCATTTCATCTCCGGAACTGAAAAGTACATCAGTCCTGCACGCGTCGCTTCGCCAGCTCCAGCACGGCGCCATACTCGCCAGTTCTCACAGCATCTTTCGATCTGGCACTGTCTCCATCATTTCTTCGCCGTAATCCGGCACCTAGGGGACACAAGAAATAACAAGGTGAGCCAAGGGAATCAACAAATACAACCTCTTACCACCATAGACTTACCACCGGCGGTATTATTCCATAACTCTCCACATTTTCATATGCCGCATCTGTAAAGAAGGAGAAAAACAACATGTTAACGCATGCAATAGTTACCGGACAGCGTTGGGTAACACAGACTCTTACCTGAACGCCAGCAGCAGCTACGAGACCTTCTTCTCACAAACTCAGTTGCAACATAAGGAAGGAAGGGGACAAGAGTGAACATCGGGCACATTGAACTCTTTGAACCTGATACTTACCAATCCCGCCAGGGACTTCAGAGTCAATACTTACCGGAACTCTCCCAACCCCTTCAAACCAGTGAAGTAACTGGTATCTACGCGCCCCTGCAAGACACGCAGGATGGAGAGCTCATCTTTTACGAACATAAGGTGAGGTTACTAAGGGGATATCGGAGGTGATTAGTGGGGGAGAGCGAGAACAGTTGGGAGGCCATCATTAAAACCCACAGGTGGTTAATCCCTGTCTCCACTTGCAGGAAAATACTTCTTCAGGTCCAGCAGACAAGACTAGGCAGGCCAATCCAGACAGTCATCTCTGCACTACGCATCACGTTGAAGGAGACCGCAGCTGTCCGGGTCCGATCGACACCCCTGTGGGGTCCAGGTGAGCGTAGCACGGAGTCCTTTGGAAAGGGACAAATGGAGAAACAAATGGAAGAGCTGCTCAAATCCTTGATTGGGCTGGAAGCACTCTCAGAACATTTCCTGGTAGAGAGAGCACACCGCACCCTAGCACCGGCACCTAAGCCAGGAGCACCACCACGTACGATAATTGCATGCCTCCTAAACTATAGGGATAGGGACACAATTCTTCGCTTGGCAAGAGAGGCTGGAACACTGCAGTATGAAGGCAATCGCATACACATATATCCAGACTTTTCCGCCTCTGTTCAAGTGAGTAGGCAATCATATGAACCAGTTAAGAAACTCCTGAAAGCACCCCAGATCACGTATTCCCTGATGTTCCCGGCTAAAATGAGGATTCAGCATGCAGGGAGAGCACACTTTTTTGAAAACCCGACTGAAGCCTTGTCCTATATGGAGTCCTCTATACCCCTTCCTCCCAGGGGGGGGCAGACTGGCGCAGAACAACAGACCCCGTCCAACTGATTGAGATATGTGTTCTACGCAGATTTGTCTAAGTTATATGTGGCCTTTGTCGTCTGGTCCGTGTCTGACTAATGCTGCAGACGACCTCATAATTTATGAACAGGTGGGTCGGTGGGGAACCGGGATTGGCGGTCATGTGAGGCAACATGACTACCCCTGGAATGTTCCACTAGTTGAAGTGGGAACATAGTCAAGTTGGGGGTGATGGTGAGGGAGGGGGGCTGGTTAAAGGGTATGGAATAAATTGTTGTTGCACAGACTTATGGTTTGAAACGGGGAGTGGGTCTCATTTTATGAAACCCAGTCCTGGGATGGGAAGGGGAGAAACAGGTTATTGGTTAATGGTTAAACAAGTGGTCTCTGAGATTCTGGCACGATCCATGTTCTACGAGAGGTGCATTTTTGAGGTGTGTAATGTCATCCGTACATTTCCCTGTAAAAGATTGGCTATGAACTGAAGATGAAACTACTTTCGTGGAATGTTAGGGGTCTGAATAATCGGTTTAAAACTAAGAAAGTGGGGAATTACATAGCAAGACATGGTGCCCAGATTATGTTGCAGGAAACACATGCTATGGATACTAATAATTAATGCATATTGCCTAGCTGGGGCAAGTCAAGATTTTACACAAGTTACTCCTCCCAGTCGAGAGGGGTCATTACTCTTATACACCCAGGTTTGGGATTCAAATTGGAAGGTCAAAAAACTGACCCCCTTGGTAGGTATGTTCTTGTATGGGGTGAGGTCACAGGTCAACAAATGCTACTGGTTAACGCGTATGGTCCTAATATCGATGACCCAGCCTTCTATACTAATGTATACCAATTAATCACTTCCATTGATGTGTCTACTGTACTGTGGGGAGGGGATTTCAATGTTGCTCTCAATCCCAGATTGGACAGATCCAGTACGATCACAAGTCACCTAGTAAAGCTGTTCTTACTCTGCATCACATCCTACCTCCACTCTCCCTTGAGGACGCCTGGCGGGTGCTGCACCCAAACAGAAGGGGACACACATACTGGAGAATGCCTGGAGGCTTACTGAGCGACGCTGGGGTTGTAGAAGGGCTACACATTGAAATTCCGGAGTTCCTAAGCAGAAACATAGGCTCGGTCGACAGATACTCCACGGTCTGGGAGCCCTTTAAGGTATGGACTAGGGGAACCCTGCTATCGAAATCAGTGGGTCTCCTAAAAGGGGTCTGAGCTGAACTAACCCAAACTGAACATAAACTGGGGAAGCTGGAGGAGGCTTATACCCGTACACAAGACAAGGCAACACTAGCTGAGATACAGACACATCTCCAAGAATTTGGCAGGCTGGCCGCTAGACCGCTAGAGAAGTTCAATATATGGCGGCCCCGGTCCGCGCCCATAGATATGGTGATGGCAACAAGGCTGGTAGGACACTGTCCAATTTATTAAAACACGATAGACACCCTAACCAGATCACAAGCATACAAACGCCACGTGGGGAGGTCCTTCTGGGGGAGCAGGAAATCAATAGTGAGTTTGCTAAATTCTATCAGCAATTATATAATAACAGAGATACCAAGACAATCACTGAAATTAAAGCATACTTAGAGACACTGGTGATGCTGACACTCACGGAGGAGACCCGGCTGGCAATGGACCAGCCTGTCACGGCTGAGGAAATTGCTGACGCGATTAAAGACTTGGCATCCAATAAGGCTCCAGGATCAGACGGATTAGGAGCGGAATTCTACAAGGAGTTCTGCGAGGAGCTAGTGCCAGTGCTGTTACAGATGTGGGAGGAAGCCCTCCAAAGCGGAACACTACCTCCAACGATGAGAGAGACCATAATAACTGTACTCCCTAAACCCTGTTGCCCACCACAGGACATATCGTCCTACAGGTCTCTCTCTCTTATAAACACGGATGCCAAGATATTTGCAAAAGTGTTGGCCAATAGGCTTCTACCAGCAGTCCCGAAACATGTACACCTCGACCAAAGTGGGTTTATCCCCGCTAGATCCACGGCCCTCAACCTTCGTAGACTTTTTGGTATCATAGCCCAAATAGACCCGGGCAGGAAAGCAGTGGCCATATCCCTAGATGCCGAAAAGGCCTTTGATTCAGTGTCATGGGCTTATTTACTACCGGTACTGAAGGCATTTGGTATCGGCCCTAACTTCATCAGATATGTGAAACTACTATACATGGAACCCGGGGCACCATCTCTGATTTATTCCTATTGGAGAGGGGCACCAGGCAGGGTTGCCCATTCTCACCCATATTGTTTGCATTAACGATAGAGCCGATGGCGATTGCGTTTAGGCTTAGACACTCAGATAGGGGTATAAATCTGAAGGGTTCTACCCAGCTAATCTCCCTATATGCGGATGACACACTTTTGTATGTTCGTGAGCCAGAAAACAATATTGCACCCATTATGGCGGAGATTCAGGAATTTACTGCTCACTCAGGATACTCCGTAAATAAGGCCAAGTCGGAAATATTTCCACTTACACTGGCAACCAAATGCCAAATGCCCCAATTCTCTATGCGGACTCAAATGGTCTGAACAAGGCATTAGATACTTGGGGATACTTGTCTCGAGAGATAAACATACGCTATATACAGATAACCACGAAAATGCACTACAGACCTTAAATACCAAATTGCTGCTATGGGACTGCCTTCCGATATCATTGCATGGAAGAGTTGCGGTTCTTCTTGCCTATATCTCTTTATTAACATCCCCATATGGCCGGGTCGACCCTTCTTCAATAAACTTAGATCAATGGTGACAGCCTTTCTTTGGAATGGAAAAACCCTGAGAATAGGATGGGAAAAAATGATTGAACCATACTCTTCAGGCGGTATAGCGGCACCTGATTTTGAACTATACTACTATACTGCCCAAGCCCAATTCTCGAGATACTGGTCTGATGAAACCGATGGGCCCCCCCACGTGGCGATAGAAGAACTCACCACGCACCCCACGAATATACAGTCTGTGATTTTTGACACACGCTACAGAGACACATGTGAGTTTAACCCGGTGAGCTGTACGGTTGGTGCTTGGAGGGTTATATTTAAAAGATTGGGAGTTGTGTCCCCCTACAACCCAGATGTTCCCCTCTGGAATTACCCTGGCATACCGCCAACGAATGATAGCAGCTTGTGCGAGGCTTGGGATCCCAATGAGGAGATGAAACTGGGTGACATGTTCATTGACGGAAATTTGCGACCCTACAGGAAGTCACTGGGGCGTTTAGCAGGGGTCCACTTAAGGTACTTCAATACTATTGCATAAGATCAGCCTTTCAGAAACACTGAGCACCCTTCCCTGAGGAACCCCCTACTCATCCATGTATACAGCTGGTGACGTCCGGGGACAATCTGGGGATCTCCAGACTATTAAAGTCTAAATGGTTAAAGTTAAATGGAAGAGGAATCTACAGGTCTCCATAGATGATAAAACCTGGGACAGATACTGTTCGCTCACCAAAAGGGTTTCCTTGAACGCTGGCCTATGCCTGATCCAGTTTAAAATTGTAAACAGACTACACTACACTCCAGCCAAAATAGCCAAGTTTGCACCAGATGGGTCCGGAGAGTGTCCGAAATGCAAAGCAAGTCGGGCTGGCGCATTCCACATGTACTGGAGGTGTCCGATAGTGGCCGGATTCTGGAAAGAGGTGGCGGATATGCTAGAAGAAATCACACAAGTTCCCACTGCACTAACCCCGCAGAAATATCTGTTTGGGGACATAGGCAAGTGCTCTGAAAAGGTCAGGAGACTGTTCAACGTTTCATGCGCAGTGGCCAAAAAATGCATTTTACAGCAGTGGAAAGGTACTGGCCCACCCAGAATGAAACATTTCCTTCGGGAACTGACATATGTAAACGAAGCTGAAGAGCGGTTTGTCCACACCCGCCCAGCGGCAAGCAGACCTAAAGATATATGGGGACCCTTCACTTGTGTGACATGATTCCGGATGATGACGAAACTATGTAACCCTTGGCACCTCGATGATATGTATATTATTTGATTCTCCTGTACTGTGAAAACAATGTAATTGTGCTGTGTATATTTGTGGCCACTAATAAAAAGAGTAAAAAAATATATATATATATTTCCACTAGAGGTGCTGAAACGGGATGAATATTTCTCCTTTTGCACCACCTTGACCACCTATTCCAAGCTGCGTCGTAGCTCCTTCTAGTCGATGTTGCCCACGACGGAGCGATGAGGCTAGCAGCCTGTGCCGAAACCCCAGGGAGATTCCAGCGTCTCCTGCTTCTTGCACGCCATCAGCGAGAGTGTCCCTCTCACTCTCAGAGGATGATATGACCCAACTGGGTCCGTGAGTAGGCTGTCCCATGCTGGTAGTATTCTTGGGTAATCTGTCACTAATTCCATTAGTGCTGGAAACCATACTTGCGACTTCCATAATGGCGCTACCACTATCAGTGTCGCTCTCTCTGCGCACTTTGGTTAGCACTCTGTTCATCATAATGAATGGCGGAAAGGCGTAGTGTGTTTCTCCTTTCCAGTCTTGCAGAAAGGCATCTACACCTGCTGCTGTCGGGTCCAGCCTCCAGCTGAAATATCTGCTCTTTTGCGCGTTCAGTCTGGACGCAAACAGATCTGTATGTGCTGGCCTCCAGATCCTTTCTATCTGTCGAAAGATTTCCTTGTCCAGCATCCAGTCGCTGGTGTCTATTAGATATCTGCAGTTCCAGTCCGCTATTACATTTTGCGAGCCTGGAAAATATTCAGCTACAACTGATGTCCCTGATTCCATGCAGAAGTGCCAGAAGTCTTTGGCTAGTTCTGCCAGTAACTTGGACTTCGTCCCTCCTAAGTGATTGATGTACCTGACCGCTGAAATGTTGTCCATCTTCAGCAGGATACAGGAATTCACTTTGTCCTTCGTAAAAGTTTTGTTCGCAAACGATCCTGCTAGTAATTCCAGACAGTTGATATGTAATTTGAGCTCTTATGAGCTCCACTTCCCTCCTGTCCCTAGTTCTCCGCAGCAAGCTCCCCAGCCTGCTCTGCTGGCATCTGATTCTATCACTAGATCGGGCTGGTTGCCAAATATGGCTTTCCCGTTCCAGGCATCCATGTTCTGTAACCACCACTGTAGTTCCATCTTTGACTCTTTGTCTAGAGATACCAGTTGATGGTATTGAAGACCCTGCTGTAGGTGCTTTATTTTGAGTCGTTGAAGGGCCCGATAATGTAAGGGTCCTGGAAATATTTCTTGTATTGATGCTGCTAGCAGCCCCACTATTCTCGCTATCGTCCGCAGAGAAATTAGGGTTTTGCTGAGGCAACTCCTTATCTTTCTTTTTATGTCTCTTATTTTCCTGAGCGGGAGCTCTAGTGTCGTCTTTCTGGTATCTATGATGAAACCTAGAAATTCCATTCTCTTTGCTGGTATCCTCTCCGATTTCTCTTGATTCACTAGGAACCCGAATGAATTCAAGAGGTCTGACACCCAGTTTGTCTGGTATATGAGCGTTTCTTTGCAGTTTGCCATCAGCAAGATGTCATCTAGATATATAACCGTTCTGATCCCTTTCTCTCTCATCGTCGCCACTACTGGCTTCATGAGTTTCGTGAAGGCCCAAGGCGCTGATGCTAGTCCGAATTGCATAGTCGCAAATTGCCACAATTGTCCGCCCCAGTCGAATGCTAAGAAAGGACGGTACTTCTCCTGCACTGGTATCGTGAGGTATGCGTCCTGTAAGTCCACCCTTGTGAGCCAGTTGCCCTGTCTGAGGGTGTCTCTGAGTTCAGGGATTCCTTCCATCTTGAAGTGGTGGTACACCACCCACTTGTTCATTTCCCTCAAGTTTATCACAGGCCTCACTTTGTCTTTCCTGTGAACTAGGAAGATATTGCTTACGAACACGGGGCTTGTCAAGCAAGGTTCTATTGCTCTTTTGTTCGCTAGTCCTCGTAGTTCTGAGTCTAGGATCTCTTTCTCTGCTAACGCTTAATGCAATGGGCGGGGGGGATGGGATTGATAAGGTCTTTCTGTAAATTCTAGCTGCGGGCCTTTGACTGTTTGCAGAACCCAGGCATCGCTGGAAAGCGCGTTCCAGTTCTCCCAAATCCTGGATGTCCCCCCCCCCACTGGTGGATAAACGTGCTGTCTCACCTGTGGGGAAGTTTTGACCTCTTCCCTGTCCTCTGCTTCTTCTTTCTCTTGGTGGAAAAAGGTGTCTTGCTGCCTGTTCTCCCAATAGTGGGCTCTTTTGTTATGAGGCCGTCTTGTGGCTTGGTAGCGACCGGTCGCTCGGCCTCGGTACCGACCGGTCCCACCAAAAACTCTCCCGGGAAATATTTTCTTTATCGATGCTTGGGCCTTTTCCCAAAAGTTTCGCCAAATAGTAGTCCTTGGGCTGCTTCGCCAGCCTCGTATGACGCTAGGTCGCCTAGCTTGGGGTCTATCTTGAGGAGTAATCCTCTTCTGCGCTCTGACAATATGGCGCAATTGGCGTTACCCAGGAGGCAAACTGCTCTCTGGGCCCAGTTGGCGAGCACCTTCGGGTCTACTTCTTCCCCTGTATCTTTCACTCGCTCTGCTAAGTCCATAATCTTCGCTAGCGGCCCTGCCAGGTCTAGCACTTTCTCTTGACAGCTTCGCCAGGATCGATCGATCCCTTTTCTGGGGTCTCTGATGGTCTTCGAGACAAAGGTCAACATTTTCAGATCAAGTTCTGGCACCTCCGCTACTTTTCCTGGGAGTTTGGGCTTATGGCATTCTGCCCTCATTCTCTGACGCACCTCTTTCTCTAGAGCCTTCCGTAGTCTGTTGGTCATGTATTGCGTGACCCTGGGTGATGGTAGCCATTCTGAGGACTTTGGGTTTCGTTTGTCCTCGGGTTGGAACATATCTGATGTCCCTTCTTCCTCTTCGATGTTGTTGAGTTTCCTCAACTTTTTCTTGGGTGGAGGTTGTACTTCCTCCTTGTCCATCTCATCTTGTGAGGATTGTGGAGACCTTCCTGGTTCTTCTTCTGAACCTTGCTCTTCCTCACCCATATTATCTTCCCCCGGGTAGGGGGTATTGAGGCTCGGCACTCCCGACTTCTTAATGAAAGCGTCTCTCAGTTTCTGGAACGCGTTGGTAGCCTCAGGGGCCTTTAGTTCCGCCCGTCTGTTTGGCCTGGGGGGTCAGAAGAGTTCTTCCTCTTCCGGGCCTTACTACACCCCTGAGTGTCCTCTAGAGGGACCTTTGTGGACGTGCTGTTTTCTGGCAAGGTGCTTTTTTCCTTCTTGCTCAGATAAAGTTCTATTGTTTCTAGTCTGTCCTGGAGGGGCCTTACCCCCTGAGCCACTGCCTCTATAAATGTGTCCCCCAGCACTTCTTTGAAGCTGTAGGCTAGGTCCTCTGAATAGGCTGCCTCCTGCTCCTCCTCACTCCATTCGAATTCTGTCATGTTCAGTGCTGTTTTATAGTGCCTTTCAATACCTTTCTTGGTGTAGTAGCACGTCCACTGCTCACTTCTAATGTGTTTGAGGCTGCACCTTAATTTGCAGAGCTGATTTTGCTCTCTGTATCTCTCTGAGCTAGTGTTCTTTTAGCTCTGTGTATTAGCTACTCTTTATTCAGAGAGGGCACTTTCTGTTACAAGATCGTGTCTTCAAGAGTTCTAAAGACCTTTCACTTCGCTCCTAAGGCTCCGTACAACACAAGCGTTAGAATTGACACTCGTACGAATGCCGTGTGTTTGTACGTTGGAGCTCCTCCTTTGCAGGGGTGGGGGCTCTTTGTAATAATGCAGGATCGCAGTCAGGTAAATTGTAACACGTCTTTATTCTCTATTAAGTTACGTCCCACTGATGGTAAGATAAGGACACACGAAGAGACACTGGCAGTCCCACCCGGCAGGCAAACTCCCCAACCGTCAAGTCCCAAACGCCACACACGTCATTCACCACACCAACACTCTCACAATAGAACGCACGTGTACTAGCACGAGATAAGGTAACCCTAGTTACTACACTTCTCCCCCGAAAGTTTCTTTGAAAACAACCTTTAAATGCACAGCACGTGGCCACCATGCTGCACACTCAGCCCAAATGAGAACACAAACCACCACTACACCCCACATAACCACGGGTTAGGAAACTGCAATAAAAACACTCCTTAGTAATTAAAACAAAGCACGTAACCGCCCATAACGTATAAACCACCCAGGTGATACCCAAAAACAACAGCTCATGACCAACACAAAGTACAACCCGAACAGAATGATAACCCCTGACAAACACCAGTTCGATAAAGACCTCCCTCACAGGCCTCAACAGGACCTAAAACCCTCAAGAACACAACAACCAAAGGAACTACCACCAGGCCGCGAGCTGCTCCTCGGGGCTCAGGCCTGCCGCACCTGACAAATTCTAAATCTAACACTAACCAACCTACCCTTCAGTGCGCATTACTCCTTCCACCCTAGGCTGCCCCCGAGGGCCTCCAGCCTGCCATGCTGGAGCACTAACCCAATGGTACATGGACCCACCCGGACATCCACGACCGGCAACAGGCACTCTAAACCCGAGATGGCCAAGGGAAGTATAGAACCCAAACTGGTCCCCCTTAGGAGAACTAACAACAACCACAAACTATTCTGCTAACGCACCATGAACTCCTGCGTGACCCCAGGCCACTGCCGACAGCGCACGCATCCAACTGATGCAACGCTATTCTCACCATGGCCCCAGGCCAATGCCACCAGCACACACATCCCTATGATGCGACATCACTCTCACCATGGCCCCAAGCCACTGCCACCAGCACACGCATCCCAGTGATGCGACATCAATCTCACCATGGCCCCAGGCCACAGCCACCAGCAACCCCGGGCCACAATTGATCACTAAACAGCCTATATAAAACTGCCCTGCACTGAGCACGCCTCACTCAAGGATGGGCCCACCCAGCTACCCACCACATTCCAACCAGGGCACTACCCAGACATCTTATTCACGAAACTCACTCGAACGTACATACACACGTACCTCCAAACTAGAATGCACCTAACCATATCATGCATTCACATGAAATGCATTCTGCAAAAGTCCACAGCAGCACTTAACCACAACACGCATTCAAATGAAGTGCATTCTACAAAAGACCGTAAATGCACTCAATCATATCATGAATTCACATGAAGTGCAATCCCAAAAAGTCCATAATGCCATTCCATGAGAACACGCCCCCCCCTCCCCTGCAAGGAAAAACATGAACTAAACCATTACGTGAACTGGTCCAAAACTCTGTACCCAAGTCCATAGTTATGGAAACCTTCGCCCTCCCCTGCAAAGGAAAATATATTCCAAAACACATTACAGGAAAACATCAAAGGATCTATCCAAAATCCTGGAAAAATCCTGGATTCATTTCCCCCTTGCAATGAATACATTCCGTTAAATATCGACAATTTCACATAGAACAGGGCCACAACACATACACAATCACTCACACCATACAGGCCCAAACAAGCACGAATTACAATAGAGGCCACAACACAACCACTACACAAGCCATCACCACTCATACAGGCCTCAACACAACACAACCCTTTATCCTCCCTCAAAGTGAGTCGGTTCATGCCTACGTAAAATTCAAGTAGGTCTGGATCAAACTCTTCCAAAATGGACAGAAATGAGGAACATCTGTCACAGTATTCCCCATGCCGACGATCTTCCAATCAGCAAGACACACAGGACCAGTCACATTTCTTTTTGGAGAGCACACAGTACTTGCCATGGCCGAACCCCTCTGATGACCTCTTACGTGAAGCCCGATGAAATCCTTCGACTACATTCACGCCGTCACCCGACGGATGATTCCTGCACCGATGCTCTGGGTGCCTGTAAACCTGTAATCTGTGCCTTATGAAATAATTACTCTGAGACTGAAAGTAGGTGTTATTCTGTTTCAGAAACAACTTTTATTAACTTTAGTTTTCTTGTTTATAGGTAAAAGGATACGTCTTCAACTCTTCTGACAACCTTAACAGGAGGCAACTTCAAGCAATGCGGTTGGATAATTCAGGTAAGTCTTTCAGGTTTACTTTCTTCAGTGTTATAGTTCTCCTTACAGTCACTGTTAACTTGAGACTCTCCTTATCTTTTTTCAGCTCCTCTGGTTTTATCTCTTATTCATGTCTTCTTCTCTTTACTGTCTATGTTCTTCAGTTCTTTTCCCTCAGCTCTTGGCCTTTGTTCTAAACTCACATACGTCCTTCCTTGTTTATTTTTTTGTTTTCTTATGCTTTTGTTATTACTTTCTCTTTGGCTCTCTTGTCTTTAGCAGTGTGTACAAATTCTCACTCAAGGTATTAAATACCTTCTTGTCTTCATTTTAAAACACTCCTTCACTCTGCTTTTGTCCGTTTTATGCTTGCATTTCCCTTCTCAGACTTTCATTCGCACTTGCTCCACTATTTGTCGGCACCTACTTTTACTTTCATCTCCTTTTGTCCGCTCTAGGCTACAAATCTCTCTTTTACAAATGTCTCTATTCTACGGAAGTCTGTTTTCCCATGAAACTCTATCCCGCCTAAAATACTACAGTGTTCGTCGTTTTCTGGCCTTTATTACAGTTATTTTCTCCTACCTCCTTCGCCACGAAGGTCTTCCGTCCCTCCAGCCAGCTGCTTACTGCGGATCGGTTTCGTCGAGAGAACTCCGCCCACTCCTTCACTGCCCTCTTCCAGCCGGCGGCTCCTGAGGATCCCCGCCCCTTGCCTCAGCTGTTTTTTCCTTCACTCGGCGACTCCGAGTCAGTTTCACCCCGCGGCTCTCCCGCCGTACGATCTCTGGATCGAAAGTTTGAGTAGCCTCTTCAACTACCTCCGCACCGTTGTAGGAGGCTGTAGTTCACCTCCCTCCTAGTCGGAGTCGTCGGACCTTCGTTCTCTCACCGGCGGCAGCGCCTCGTCACACCTTTAGCAATCACCGACTCCGACACACACCTTCAGTCGGTTCCCTCAAAACCTCAGAAACATAACTTTGTTAAAACACAACGGCGCAACTCTTCACTCAATGTTCATATATGTAATTATTTGAGTTTTCGTTCCGCTTCAGCTGGAGCTTTTCAATACGCCCATTCATAACTGTCATTCTCCAGCTCCCCCTCACCTGTCTCCTAGCAACGACAGAGAAAACAAAGAAAAATTCAGTACTTGAATCCCCGCCCGTGATTGGCTGTTAAAGCTGTCAATACCTCCCTCCAGTTAATAGATGTGGTTAACCCCTTGACGCCCTACTTGTCCTGGTATTGACAGAGCCATCCCTGATTGAGCATCTCTTGCGTGCTTCCCAATGAATCTATCACATACCCCCCTCCTAGGCCCTTACGCTCGGGAAGGGTGGGGTTGCCAGATAAAAAATCGGCTTGTGCCAACAGTTTTCCAGGAAGATGCACTGTCTTAAAGGTGACAGGTTGAAGTGAGAGAAACCATCGGAGAACTCTTGGGTTTGTGTCCTTGTTGCGAGCTAACCACACTAGAGGAGCATGGTTGGTTACCAGAGTGAACTCCCGACCCAAAAGGTAATATCGTAAGGCCTCGACAGGCCACTTTACGGCCAGGCATTCTTTCTCGATTGTAGCGTAATGCATCTCGTGGGGCAGTAATTTCCTACTTATAAAAACAACAGGTCTTTCTGCCTCCCCTTGATTCTGAAACAGTACCGCTCCAAGACCTGTCCCCGATGCATCCGTAAGTTAAAAAAAATGGAGCGGAAAAATCGGGACAATGGAGAATTGCTTTCTCTGAAAGGGCATCCTTTAATTTGTTAAAAACGCTTTCCGTCTCTGGCGTACGCCACTCTTGTTTTGGTGGGGCGAAGACTTTAAAAGTTTGGTCAAAGGTGTTGCCAACGTTGAAAAATGGGGAATGAACCTCCTGTAATAGCCTAATAGTCTAATTTTTCCTCTTGGGGTTTAATGAGGCCTTGTCCAACGAAATAGCCCAAATACTTTGTTGGAAATTAGCCAAAAAGGTCTTTTTGGGATTTACGTGAAGTCCTGAATTCCGTAATAGACGAAGTGTAGCATCCAGATGGGAAAGGTGATCCTCCCAGGTTTGACTAAATACAGTAATATCATCTAGATATGCTCCGATATAATCTTCGTGACCTCGAATAATTGAGTTAATTAGCCTTTGAAACGTTGCAGGTGCCCCATGTAATCCAAAAGGCAAAACCGTAAATTGAAATAAACCATAGGGGGTGGCAAATGCGGTTTTCTCTTTGTCACTAGGATGGAGTGGTATTTGCCAATACCCTTTTGTTAGATCTATGGTTGTTAAAAATCTGGCTTTCCCGGGTTTACCAAGGAAGTCTTCAATCCTAGGCATGGGATAGATGTCGAATTTTGAGATCTCATTCAGCTTTCTGAAATCCAGGCAAAAACGAGTTGTACCATCTGCTTTAGGTACTAACACTATGGGAGAAGACCACTCACTACTGGAGGGTTCTATCACTCCCAATTCTAACATCTCTTGGATCTCATTGTTAATTGACTGTAACTTCGCCTCTGGTATTCTATAAGGCCTGATCCTAACCACTACCCCAGGTCGGGTCTTAATGTGATGGAAGGCTAACATCGTCCTTCCTGATAAACTGGAAAATGTTTCTGGATATTTATCAATTAGTTTTAAGAGTTCCATCTTCTGTTTCTCTGAGAAGTCTTTATTTATATTTACAGCCTGGACTCCTACATCTCCTTTTAGCTGTGGAAACTGTTCCATAGGAATATCCTTAGTGTTAATCATTGCCACAGTTGTTACCGGGTCAGTCCATTTCTTAAGCAAATTCACGTGAAAGGTTTGGGTCGGAATTTTTCAGTTGTTTTGTCTCACTTTATAAGTCAAGGGGCCTAGAACAACTTTGATCACATTTGGCCCGCTCCAAGTAGCCAACATTTTATTTTCGGAGGTTGGTAACAATACCAACACCCTGTCCCCTTTTTGAAATGTCCTCAACTGAGAATTTCGATTGTAATAATACTCTTGCTTAACTTGACTTTTCAATAAATTCTCTCACGCAACTTTCTGCAGGTTTTCTACTCTTTCTTTAAGCTGACATGCATACTCTGTTAAAGAAATCTCCTACCCTGGGTCTTCTTCCCAACTCTCCTTTAAGATGTCGAGTAAAGTTCTCACTGGTCTCCCAAACATCAATTCAAACGGTGCGAACCCCGTTGATGATTGGGGTGTATTGCGGAGTGTGAGTAATATCCATAGTAGAATACGATCCCAACCCCTTTCACCCGGTTCCATTGACTTACGCAACGTTTGCTTTATTGTCTGATTATATCTCTCTACGAGACCATCGGTCTGTGGGTGATAGACAGCCGTTTTCAAATGCTTTATCTTTAAGATGCCGCAAACTTGCTCCATGACTGCCGACATAAAATTGGTGCCACGATCGGTGACGATTTCTTTTGGGATCCCTACTCGACTGATAAAGGATATCAATACGTCACATATGTTTTGAGCGTTGATAGACTTGGGAGGAAAAGCCTCCAGATACCTAGTTGCGTAATCTACGATTACTAGAATGTATTTATGTCCTCTTGATGATGGTTCCAAAGGCCCAATAACATCCAACCCAATTCTACTAAAAGGTTCTAAAATAATTGGCATGGGTTGAAGTGGATCTTTTTTAACATTTGCTCGGTTTTTCTTTTGACACTCAGGACAAGCCTGGCAAAATCAGGTTACTTGAGCATATAGCCCTGGCCAATAAAACCTTCCTAGAATTTTCTGTATGGTTTTATCCGCTCCCAAATGACCTTCACCCAATTGTAAGTGGGCTACTTCCATCACGGCCTGGTAGTACTTGCTAGGGACTAGCAACTGCTTTGTGGTAACTCCAGTTAACTCTTTACTGATACTGTAGTATAGCCCTTTCTCTTTAATGAAGTAGGGTCCTTTCCCGGTTATATCACCCCAAACACTTGACCTAGCATTCGCCAATAATGGATCTAACTCTTGGGCCATGCGAAAGCTATCACCACCTTCATCAATTTTCCAATCTACTACTATTGGAAAAACATTTTTCCCCCCAGTCTTTCTTCAGTCTTCTCACTGTAGCTCTAGTCTTCTTTTCTTTAATTGGGGTTACCGGAATTTCATGATGAGCAAACGGGGCCTCCTGTAACCAATTTTCCTCAACTTTCTTCACTATCCTGGAAAGGTTCGGTACATCTGATCCAATAAGGAGTGGCTCTGGCAATACCAGCATTACAGCGGTCCTAACCTCCATTTGCTCTCCAGCCACCTTAAAGTTAATTCTTTGGTAGGGTACGATCTCATATCCCCATGTATACAACGAATGGGAATCTTTTTGTTCGTAAGCCTCACATCACCTACCAGTTCAGTACTTACTACCGTTTGTAAGCTGCCGGTGTCCACCATGGCCCTCGTTGGTTTCCCATCGACCTCAGCTTCGCAGGTATAAGTGTAGGGTGAAGGTGTAACAATTGCTGGATCTTGGGATTTATCTTCTTTAGGTACCTCTATGTTCCCTACATCCATTGGTTCTATCTTGACTCTTTTAGGGCACATTATTGCCAAGTGGCCCCATTCTCTGCACTCGATGCACTGTATTCCTTTGGGGATCATGCTTGGGGCTCGTATCCCGGCTGGACTCTCACTACTGGGGCGTGTTCTAGTAGGTTCCCATTCTGTCTTCCTGAGCATCGAGTTGGGCCATCTTGGAGGACCCAGGCTTTTGGTGGAGGAGTTACTTAAGCTTGTAGGTGGTCTGACGTTTGCCGAATAATTCATTGAACGACCCTGACACGCTTTTTGATAAGCAGAGGCAATGTTCACCCCCTCCACCAGGCTAGGCTGATGATGTTGACGGACCGAGCATTGCATAGGAAGGGGTAGGGCTTCAATGAACTGCTCCATAACGATTTTCTTGGTCATTTCTTGAACCGTGGTGTTTGTGGTCTGCAACAACTTTTCTCCAAGCTCTTTGACCCTATAAAAAAGTTGTCGGGGCGTCTCTTCCGGTTGTAACTTGACCTCATGGAACTTTAGCGTATAGGCCTCTTCATCATGACCTAAACGTTCCAGGTCCACTCTCTTCATATCCATATAAGACGTCTCTCCCGTTGGATTAGCCGCCTGGTATGCACTCTGCATCTCGCCAGTCATGAGTGGCGCAATATAATGGCACCAGCTTTCATTAGGCATTGCGCATTCCTTGCCACCCTTTCGAAATTTACAATAAAATGGGCGGGATCTTCTCCAGCAGAATATTTTTGAAGTACTGAAGCAGGGACCTGAGAATGTCGGCGTAGGGCAGTAGCCTCTAATAATTGCGCCTGCTGGACTTGTATAGCTTGCTGAAAGGCTTGTCTATCCGCTTGCGCTTGCTGATTTTATTATTGCAAGGCTTGTTGGAGAAGCTGCGTTTTATTCTGTTTCAGAAACAACTTTTATTAACTTTAGTTTTCTTATTTATAGGTAAGAGGATACGTCTTCAACTCTTCTGACAACCTTGACAGGAGGCAACTTCAAGCAATGCGGCTGGATAATTCAGGTAAGTCTTTCAGGTTTACTTTCTTCAGTGTTATAGTTCTCCTTACAGTCACTGTTAACTTGAGACTCTCCTTATCTTTTTTCAGCTCCTCTGGTTTTATCTCTTATTCATGTCTTCTTCTCTTTACTGTCTATGTTCTTCAGTTCTTTTCCCTCAGCTGTTGGCCTTTGTTCTAAACTCACATACGTCCTTCCTTGTTTATTTTTTTGTTTTCTTATGCTTTCGTTATTACTTTCTCTTTGACTCTCTTGTCTTTAGCAGTGTGTACAAATTCTCACTCAAGGTATTAAATACCTTCTTGTCTTCGTTTTAAAACATTCCTTCACTCTGCTTTTGTCCATTTTATGCTTGCATTTCCCTTCTCAGACTTTCATTCGCACTTGCTCCACTATTTGTCGGCACATACTTTTACTTTCATCTCCTTTTGTCCGCTCTAGGCTACAAATGTCTCTTTTCTATGAAAGTCTCTTTTCCCATGAAACTCTATCCCGCCTGCAATACCACAGTGTTCGTCGTTTTCTGGCCTTTATTACAGTTATTTTCTCCTACCTCCTTCGCCACAAAGGTCTTCCGTCCCTCCAGCCAGCTGCTTACTGCGGATCGGTTTCGTCGAGAGAACTCCGCCCACTCCTTCACTGCCCTCTTCCAGCCGGCGGCTCCTGTGGATCCCCGCCCCTCGCCTCAGCTGTTTTTTCCTTCACTCCGCGACTCTGATTCAGTTTCACCCCGCGGCTCTCCCGCCGTACGATCTCTGCATCGAAAGTTTGAGAAGCCTCTTCAACTACCTCCGCACCGTTGTAGGAGGCTGTAGTTCACCTCCCTCCTAGTCAGAGTCGTCGGACCTTCGTTTTCTCACCGGCGGCAGCGCCTCATCACGCTGTTAGCAATCTCTGACTCCCACACACACCTTCAGTCGGTTGCCTCAAAACCTCAGAAACATAACTTTGTAAAAACGCAACGGCACAACTCTTCTCAATTTTCATATATGTCATTATTTCAGTTTTCGTTCCGCTTCAGCCAGAGCTTTTCAATACGCCCATTCATAACTGTCATTCTCCAGCTCCCCCTCACCTGTCTCGTAGCAACGACGGAGAAAACAAAGAAAAAGTCAGTACTTGAATCCCCGCCCGTGATTGGCTGTTAAAGCTGTCAATACCTCCCTCCAGTTAATAGATGTGGTTAACCCCTTGACGCCCTACTTGTCCTGGTATTGACAGACCCATCCCTGATTGAGCATCTCTTGCGTGCTTCCCATTAAATCTATCACAGTGCCCCTTGTCATTGACCTCACAGCAACCATCCACTGACTCCAATGGAGATAATGACCCGCCGCAGTACCTGGAAACTTCCACCGCCTCAGGAGCACCAGCGCCACAGACCCCCTCCATGGAGCACTCATCAGCTGAGCCCTTAATCGTGCCCTCGATCAGCTGGCTTGCCATGATGACAGCAATACATCCAATACGAGCCGAAAAGGAACTGTCAACGGTCGTGCAACACAGCGCAACCTGCTGGCCCTTACACCACAACCAGGAAATCATAAACATACGCAGCACTAGAGCCCCGCGAGTACCTGGGACTCTGTGTTTACACCAGCGCTACAGAACATGGCACTCCAGCTCCGGACCCAGGGGTGCGCTCCCCCGCTACAGACCACCGGAGCACTCTTGGTAGCTGCCCAACGTGCGTTACTCCTCTTCCGGACCCAGGGTGAACTCTTCCCCGCTACGGACTACAGAGCCTCCTGGCAGCTGCCCAACATTTGATACACTTGCTCCGAAGTTAGCTGCCCCACAATGGACTACGGAAGCGCTCCTGTAAATTGCCCAACGTCTGACACTTCTGCACCGGACCCAGGGGTAAGCTCCCCCACTGCAGATCACTGGAGCTCTGCGGGCAGCTCCTCGACACTCGGCCCGAAGCCCCGCTGTACACACAGAGTTCACTCCGGTCATGTAATTCGACGCCGGCACATACAGCTGGTGCCGGCACACTGGAGGTATGCCCGAGCCAAAGGCAGACCAACACTGCCCCTTCTCAATGGCCTGGAGGGCAGTGCCTCCTTCTCATTCGCTGCTCCCTCCACAGCAGCCCCGACCCTCGTCGCCAGTGTAATAATGCAGGATCGCAGTCAGGTAAGTTGTAACGCGTCTTAATTCTCTATTAAGTTACGTCCCACTGATGGTAAGATAAGGACACGCGAAGAGACACTGGCAGTCCCACCCGGCAGGCAAACTCCCCAACCGTCCAGTCCCGAACGCCTCACACGTCATTCACCACACCAACACTTTCACAATAGAACGGACGTGTACTAGCACCAGATAAGGTAACCCTAGTTACTACACTCTTTCTTCCCCCAATGCACTGTGCGCTCTTATCCGAGCTCTCTCCCTCCTTTAGAGGCATGTCCTCTTATTGGGCTCCCTATTGGGCTCCTGTGGAGCCTTCTCTGGGCTTTAGCTCTGCCCCCCTGAGGGTGGGGGCCGCTTGTGAGTGCTCATGTTCATTGCTCCACCCCCCCCGCGGGTGGTGGCTACTTCGCGTGAAACGCGCAAATGTATCTTCGTCGCGCTTTGGTTCTGAGGAGGAGGTTGGAGACCCCTAACGTGTCGGTAGTGCGGCACAGGGTCGCCACCTCCTCCTCACTTCACACGGTATCAAATTATGAGATCATACGATCCGCACTGTCGGTAATGCGGCACCAGTCGCAACTATACAATGTATATTTCCTAATGTGTGGTATTATAGGAGAATTCTAACATTCTCGTAGCCCTACCAGAGCTCCTGCGTGCATAACTAGTGGGCATTAATGTATATTTCTAACATTTAATCTAACATTTATTCTTTATCTGCTCTTCAAATCACCTAAACTACGCAGCTAGGTATAAAAGGTACTTATCTGCTTGGAGAGCAGGAAAGAAGAGGGAGAGCACAGGAAGTGAATGGGCTAGGGTCACAGGGACAGGTCATGAGGACTACAGCAGACACACAGAGTTCACTCCGGTCATGTAATTCGACGCCGGCACACTGGAGGTATGCCCGAGCCAAAAGAAGGGCAGAAGGGAAATGTAGTTTTGTTTAAAAAAAAATAATGTTTTTCTCCATTTAAATGTTAACAAGTGGTTTATTGTTGAAACTGCTGGAGACAGGAATAAAATAGAAGATGAAGCATAATACTCGCCTCCGTTTTGTCATAGAATGTAATGGCAGATGTTACTATACTGCTGTCACGACTGCACAATGTCTGCAATATAGACAGGGATTGCAATCAAGGAGGCATGTGATTGGACATTCTTGAGGCTGACTTTTAACATTGGTTGAGAAAGAAGTTAGATGGATAAACCTTTCAGAAAGACCCAGCAGTGATCTGGATAGCACAAATGAAGCACATTTGTTTTTGAAGACTTGCTTCAGGGCTGTTGTGGCTGCCTCCCAGCCTGAAGGCCCCGGGCTTCCACATTAGCGTGGGCAATGGGCAGAACTCCACATCAAGACCTGACCTGGCCATGGCGGCCTCAGAATCAGCCCTGATCAGCAGTAGCCTCCAGTCACCCCTTGGTCCCTCTAACTTGCTATCCTGTACTTGCACTCTGGCAACTCATTCCTTCCTAAGGCTAGTGGAGCTATCCATCTCCTACTACACAGGCTACAGCATGTGTACAAGCACCTGTCCCAAGAAGGTGCATTTTCTGTGCCACATGACCATACCATGACTCTTTAGCTGATGGCCTGCCAACAATATCTTGCAGCACAGGGCCATGTTGATCAGTCTAGTGAGCAGGCGGTACAGGTGCTGCAGGTTGAACGGGGACTGGGACTGGTGCCACCTCATGTGCCAAAGGCAGGTGTCGGGTGAACTGACTTGGGAGGCCCCACCTCTGAGGGTGGAATCTCGTCAAGGCTCACCAGATGCAGTATGACCCCCTGACCTTAATTGTTCAAGCCTTGCTGTGCGCAAGGTACGTATGGTCGATTTTGAGGTGCCCTTCATAGTACTGTACATAGGTCAGGCACAAACATGTTGCCAAGTGATGAGGGGGGGGGGCATGTGGGACAGCGAGAACAGAGGTAGCTACGCATATCCTCCTGGGTGGATCTGACTGATCACTTGACTCCTGCATGATGTCTTCAACGTCCTCTACTCTGGTGTCCTGCATGGCATTAAGTGTTAGAATGATTCCAGTATGCATGTTGGCAGGTATGTTTTCAACTTTCAGACTAGTAAATAGAGGCAGCTACTTTCTGGTACTGTACACCCCTTCACTATCAGTGCTCATGCAGGACTCTTAGACACTATCTTTTACCCTTTTACAACCACATGACAGATAGGGGGGTACATGAAGGAAATGTATGTTATTAAGCGGTCCATGAGCTCATTTGCATGTGTCCCTTTCTCGTTGATTCAGAGTCTGCGCTAAGAGTTTGCATGCTGTAGGTTTCAAATGAGGAGAATGGAGCAGGCCATACTGCTGATTAGCTTATGAAACAGCATGCTCGTACATCGACACAATAGTCTCCTTTTGATTGAGGCAAATGTGGAGAAAAATATGTTTCCATCGTCGGCACCATTCCAGGAAGGATTCACTGCACAGAGCACGAAATCCGGTGGGGGATCCACACTGTAGGTGGTCTCCTTCCATGCAGACAATAGAAAATCTGGCAAAGAGGATCACAAAGTTGGATGTGGATGCGTCAGTCATGGGGGATTCTCCTGCTAGTTCACAATATGCCTGATCGGGAGACAACTACAGGAAACACATTGAGGAAATTTGCACATTGTCAAATCCAAGAACATGGCGGCTGGCAATAGAATTGAGCACTGTGGTCTCCCACCTGTTTCAAAGCAAGCGCATCAGAAGACTCTGCAGTCCAATGGGATCAGTTCAATCTGTCGGTATCGGAATACGGATCGGCGCAGTTGAGATTCAGTTTGCCAGCATAGAGCAGGACACTTTACAGTGACACGTTGGATTGGAGATTCATTGCTGGGTTATTGCTCCATGTGGGAATGTTTTAATTAATAGGTATTATGCTGGAAAACATGAAGACACAATATTTTCAATGGGTTCTACCCAATATGCTTACACATACAAGTTGGCAGCTGTAGGAGTTTAGGTGTGTGGATCCTAATGGGTACTGACCTTCACATCCTATTTCTACACCTATAAATCCATACATGCAATCACGCCAACCAGAGTCATGGCTTTATCCTCCCATGGCTGCAACCCCAATGATGATGATGATGATGATGATGATGATGATGATGATGATGGTGGTGGTGGCTGGGTGTCTCCTGTGGTGCGGTATACCTTACGATGGTCAGTGGCCAGCCTGCAGATTTGCCTCGTCAGGTCTTACCAGTGCATCATTATATCGTCCAAGCTCAGGTGGCTTCCAGCTACTGGATTAATGTGTGTGAATGGCCTACCGCAGCTTGGCTCCGATGCACAGCATGGTTTGGGACTACTCGGACCCAGAGACTACTTTGTGATTGTCTGTCCTTTCTGAATCTGGCCTAGGATGCCACAGTGATGGTGAGGGTTGTTAGTAAAGGAGCACAGTATGTCTTTACGTCAGGGGTCTCTGATTTGGGGGGTGGTAAGTGGGGAGGGGAATGCACGACTATTGGAGGAAGACATATGCAGATCGGAGACAGGGCCGGTACACAGCAGGAGGAATGGGATGGCATTGAGGGGGGATATGAGAGGGAAGATTAGCAATGTTTTCAGTCTTTTAAATGGCACCAGTTCAAAGGCTTTGGACTGTCACTGCAAGCTCAAAAAGTTGAAGTCCGTGGTTTGGATTGTGGTTGCAGCTTCCAGGCTTTTGTTTTGTTGAACTAGAGGCACACATGTTTACTGCACGGACTACGTGTGTATTGATATTTATAATGCGCTTTATTTATTTATTTAGCATTTTTAAAGCGCTCACACAGCCCGTGGGCATCCAGGCTGCTGTTAAAGGAATAGCTCGGGTTTTTCTTTAGTTGCGTAATTGTTTTTTTTTTTTTGTCTTAGTTGCTTATTTATAACGTGCTTAAACAACCAGAGGGCTCGGACCCGGGGATCGAACCTGTGCTGCTTTGTGTCGTCTTGCTTCCAAGACGCGCGCACGTTCCCACTAAGCTATTCTCCGGGACCGCGTTAAAGGTACAGAAAACAGGTACAGAGATGGATATATAAAGTAATGCCGGAAGAGAGAATCACTACAGTAAATAAATTGATGGAAGGAGCAGAAAGGCGATGAGTTTTCAGACGGTTACAAAAGATGTTTAAATCTGCACTTACCCTTGCACTTGCCACCTGCTGGCCGTTACTTTTACTTATTGTTATTATCTGTTCCCATGTACTGCAATGTCCCTTCCCCCATCCCATGCACTTGTGTGATCTGAATGACACCTGGTCTAGTAGGATCGTTTTCTGTCCTCCCTTTCTTCCCCCTCCCTTGCCTTGAAACGCCTTGAAACACTTGTGTATAGGCGGGTTATAAATGCCATACCCATATCATAAAAAGTAGGAAAACTGAATGGGGAAGCAAAGCGAGTTCCAGTGTTTGGGAGCTAGAAGAGAGAAAGGGCGAAAGCGAGAAGAGACACAGGGAAGGTTGGGATCAGATAGGAGCTGCAGGCATTGAGAGCGAAGGGGATCAGAAGGGGAGCATAAAGTGACAAGAGAAGGATGATACGATGGACCGAGACTATGAATACACATATAGACAATACAGAGGACATGAAAAAGAAGATAAGAGTCAAAAGATATGGAGATAGAACGAAGAGAGGCGGTAGTAGAGGAGCATGTAGGCAAAGAAAAAGAAGACAAGTAGCCAAATGTATAGACCACTCGAAGAGGAGTAAGATGTGAGCCGGGGAGACTGAACAAGAGGGCTGAGTATTAGTCGCTTAATTATTGTATTATGTTCTTTATTCCAATCACAAAAGGCCTAATCACCCAAAAGTGCAATACATGTACTACTATGAGTAATAGTCGAGATAAGAGGAGATTAAATAGATGACAAGACATTTTGTAGCATGGAATGAAAGAAAAGAAGGGGATCAACGAATATTGTAAAGATGGAAATGACAGATACAGGAAGTTTTAGAAAGATGTGTGGAAAAGAAAGGTGACATCAAGATTATGGGTGTATTTACAGAACAAGAGGAGCAGGAAAGGACAGAGCAGGGGGAGCTAAGGACGAGCAATAGAGGAGGCAGGAAAGATGAGGACTTACATTTTGATAGGGTTAAAATAGAGGAAAGGAGAATGCATCCAAGCCTGGGTGGCAGAAAGACGATTTGAAACAGTCAAATGAAGAGCATCGGAGAAACAGGAGAAAGAAAAAAAATCTGTGAATCCTCCGCATGAAGCGGGATGAGAGATTGAAAGAAATGATGAAGGCAGAGGGAGGCATAGTATATTAAGTAATTGAAACGAGTCCAAGTACAGAACCCTAGAGAACACCATAGTAAAGGGGACGAGGGAAAGAAATTTGACAAGTCCATGCATGCCACCCCTCCCGAGTTAGGCAGGAGACTCCCGATTTTACAGTGAAAAATTTTGCTATTTTTCACGTTCTCCCGCCTAAAATAATTATTTTCCCAATGCGTTCCTATGGGAAAATTGTTGTCTCCCGATTTTTATGAAATCTCCCTCCCAGGTGCGTCGGAATGTTGGCATGTATGCAAGTCCAAGAGACGGAATAAATTCTAGTGGAAAGATAGGAGCAAAACTAGTGAAGCACAGAACCAGAGGCCAAAAGAAGAGAGATTTTATTTATGTATTTACTTGTATAGAGGCGGGAACCCTTGGGCATCAGGGCATAAACATAAAAGGACATTTAATAGACAGGACAGGAAATGAATGTGGTGATCTCAAGGATATACTAGATGGTGCTAGTTAACCCAGAGAGAGGAGAATAGGGGGATCTCCCGTGTCAAAGGCCACAGATAAGTCCAGGAGAATAGGTATAGAAGAGAGTTTATTATAACGAGCAGAGTAAAGAATTAGAGACACGAAGAAGAGCTTTTTCTCCATGTGAGGTGGACTTTGTATAATGAG
Organism: Ambystoma mexicanum; assembly: GCF_040938575.1. Classification (NCBI taxonomy): domain Eukaryota; kingdom Metazoa; phylum Chordata; class Amphibia; order Caudata; family Ambystomatidae; genus Ambystoma; species Ambystoma mexicanum. The sequence continues at coordinate 914,131,056 of NC_090926.1, read as the reverse complement.
CCTCAGCGTCTATCAGCGCTCTGCATGTAATTGTCACCTGATGTAGAGACGCAATAGAATCTCCCGGAAATAGTGGGGACACCAGATCCGGAAATGGATTCAGAAACAGAAGTGCAATTTCAAGCAGATCCTCCTCATTTATTGGAATTAGGCTCTACGTGTCCACTTCAGTCAGATTAATGTTGTGGGGAAACCTCTTCTCAAGGTACAGCTCAGGGTACTGTAAAGTGCAGGTAGTGGTGACAAACATACATACTCAGGTAGGTGCTACTTTACCTTGTATACTATTTATACATTTCAACTGCATGTGCTCCGCCCTTTTTAGTTTTGGCTATTAGGTGGCACTGAAAGCACTACCTATAATCGAAACTATTGTCATTAATATAAGGGCTTTAACTTTAGAGCTTGAAATGGGCTTTGGATGCAGGTTTGTTGTAATGCTTTTCAATGCAGGTTGGCATATGAGGATGGATACATGATAGTTTGACTATGTATCCCACCCATTTAACGCCCATTGCTAAGTGAAATGTATAGGAATCTCCACCCATTCCCACCCATTTTCCTTCCAACTACACCTCCTTTTGCACTCTTTGGCTCAATGTCTACTGTGTGGTGGATTTGTCAGCCATTTTTACTTCCAAAATGGCAGCCGCCGTGTTTTAATGTTATAAAAATGTTATTTGAGTTGATTGATGCTCTTAAAAATATTTACAGCATCTTTTAAATTGTTACATATTTTGATGTATTTGGTTTTCAAAATAAAGAATTTTTGTTAAAGATGCGTGTTTTGTAAAATGGCTTTCAAATTCTCCATATACTGATTTGTGGATGGTGTTTCAAGCGTCTCGTGATGTAAACACGACCTGATTGGCTTTGTAGATAATGATGTTGGGAGGATGCCATCGGTCTGCAGTCTGTGTTTCTGTACAGAGGGCAGCCATTTTGTTTCAGCATTTGATTGGCAGAGAGGATAGCAGACCACAGGATGGACGTCTCAGAGGAATGGTGGTGGTGAGCCAATTTGGTGGGGAGGAGAGAAAGGCAGGGAAACATTGCATTTTTTAGATTAAAAATGTTATTTAATGTCGGCAGCCTGTTGGCTTTCCAGATGCGCCGCTGACTTTCACTTAGTTTTATTAACGTTGAAAATATGTCCCGGCAGCAAATTAATGCTGTTATGTTGATCTGCCGCCGGAACCTATTTGCAATGTTAGTTAAACAAAGTGAAAGTCGGTGGCATCAGGAAAGCTGAGTCGCCGACTTTCACTTTTTTTTAACTAAAAGTTTCCACCTGCCACGTACCTCACCTTGACATGGGCCCGACGTGGTCTATCACAAGAGTCTGCAGCTCCACATGGACAGGCACTCCTGTGCCACTCCGGCACTCGTTCGCCATCGCAGCACCCTACCCACACTTAGGAGGATATCGCAGTGTTCTCTGTATCTGCAGTGTATCGTGGGTGGCAGCAGTGTAGCAAGACTGCTGCCACCTTCTCTTAGCTGTGTGCTCGTTTATCCTTGAGGCATGTCCACAGGGGTCACTTCAGCAGGATCATGCTGGAAAATGCTTTTTCAACAACTCTCTTTATCCTGAGTTGTGCATCTATTTCGATAGCTCTTTGTAGGACAGACAGCAGTGAGTGGGGACTGGACCAACGTGCATTAATGTAGGCAGTCCTTTATTAGTGAAAGGCGGCAGGATACATAACTGAGTGGGGAATGGCCCATTGTATAGCTCTTCATAGTGAAAGAGTGCAGGTTACAACGGTGAGTGGGATTGGATCATTGGAATGATACTTGTACTTGACAAGTCTTCGTGTGTCGTGTAAATTAATGATTAGCACATTTATAGGTGGATCAGCTTCCCATTTTTTAGCTAAGCAATCTGCATTTTCTTCAAGGCAACAATTAAAATGAATCAGAAAATATTCAATGGGCCTCATTACGAGTCTGGCGGTAACCGAGGCGGTAAAACCGCCTGGTTACCGCCGGACTCGTATTACCATTCCGCCTCCGTGATTCACGGATTTACCGGGGCATTACAACCCCGGTTTTCCAGGAATCACGGAGGCGGAATGGTGTCAATCCCCATTCCCATTGAGTCCTACGGGACTCAATGGGAATGGGGATCATGGAAACACCGGCAGCATCTCGTAATGCTGTCGGTGTTCCCTTGTCCGCCTGCAGGCGGGCGGTGTTAAACCCACCTCCCGCCTGCAGGAGTCGGGATCAGGCGGTCCGGAAACAACGGTGGCGGCGGGTTTACCGCCACCGGTATTTCCGGACCGCCTGATTTGTAATGAGGACCAATGTTTTTCTTTTACGTTAAGAATCAATATTTAGTGTTGTGTATTAAGAAGTACTAAATTGTCACCTATAGGTCAAAACTATTGCATTGGAGTACAGCTAGGGGCAGATGACATATGAGGAAGGACACAAAGCTTGAAGTGTTGTCTAGTCATTTACCCAGACATAGACTGCCCTACGCCATGCTAATCTCTATGATCATTCCCACCATTTCTGGCCCCTCTCCGCCCAAAACTTATCTTACTGGGATCTCTTTGAGCTAGTTTATCAAGCTATAAAATCAACCTTTGCATTCAGTGTGGGGCCGTATTATTTCAAAGCAGTCTTCTTAGAGTTAATGGCTTCCTTGAAGCTGTAAACGAGCTATTGGTGTAATAAAAAATGTCCTAAACAGGTCTCCCTTTAACCACTCGAATCATAAGCAGTGTATGTGTCCATCACTGAAGGCCTGTAAAAAACGTGTTTTGGTGTGAGACAGGCATTTGATGGACGCTATTATATAGCCAGGTACTCATACCATTTTGCAACTATCATTACTGAATCCAGTTAGTGCCATTACAGTAGTGCCTGGCAAATGCCTTTCCCAGAACTACTCAAAAGCCAAAACTGATGCCATTGCCAATGCTTGTTAACATTTGGTACCTCTTTGTTCATAAAAGTGATGGTCATATTGCTCGTATTTGTACTATTCGTCCTTTAGGCTGTACATTCTTTTTCTAGTTAAATGTGAATTTTCTAGGCTGCCATGATTTCATGTTGTTGTTGTTAAAATGTTAATATGTGCATGTTGCAACCAGCTCCCTTTTGAATGGAAGCTTTACCCGGATTCTGATATGGAAACATTATCTTTTGTAACTTTTAGAAGCCACTGCACTTTCTTTGTGACTGTCATGTCAACGCCTGATTTTTGTGGGCTATTACTCCAGACCCTCCCTTTCGACTGAAGCTTGAGAAAAACCATCACAGCCACAGAACAAGTTTCAATTCCAAATTCGAAAAGAGCACAACAAAATCGTTTATGTTGGAAATTAAACGCACCCATAAAAGTACCATAAATCCACACAAAAGCAGGAACAATCAATTGAAGATGAGAAAAAATGAAAAGTATAATTGTCCTAAAATCCTTTTCCGTTTCTTAGGAGCAGTTACATAATTAGCCATGTATCATAAACTAGGCCTCCTTCACAGAACAAGAACACCAGAAGGTAAGTAGTTTACATTTAGGTTTATTCTCCAGTTATTATGTAGAGAAAGCACTGGGACATCCATCCAGCCCAGCACATTAGGTCCAACTGACACCAGTAGAACCCAGCACTCCAAACATCCATCCACATTCCACCTAGAATGTCAGTGACATCACCACTCATCATACACACATGGCCATAATCGGGCCGAGCACAGATTATGACGCCATGATTCAAGAACGCACATCAACATCGCATGACTCTCTGTTAACTGGCTAACTACCTGCTAGTGAGATACTTTTGCTCACACGGTCATCTTTCCGAGGTTGACAGAACCAGTGCACTTGTGTTTTCATAATAGCACGTGTCATATACACTGTTTCAATCAAAAAGCATCCAGCAGTAAGTACCACTGAAATAAAACATGAACACTAAGAATAACCTTAATAAAGCTGTGCTCGAGGTGGATAATTATCATTATTACCTCATCGACTATTCACTTCAGTGCCGGGTAAAATTAAGCGCGGAATAAGCAAAGTATGCGCGTGCCAATGAAAATGCCCTGTAACATTTTTTAAATCATTATCCCATCACCCATCGCAGCTATGCCAGTAACTTGCTCTTGGTATTAATAATAAAAAACGAGAAGTTATTGCTGCTCGCGACTAAATTTAGAACGGACTTGTCGCCTGTTGTGAAATGTAAGATGGCGCTTTGCCAGCTCAAGCCGTCCGAAAAACCGCCAACTGAACAGGCACAGATGGATTTTGAACCTGGAGCGTTTTGATTGTCATAAAATTGCGGCCTGGCGGGTTCACGATATAGCTCAGCTGGCTAATGGTGTGCGCTTCCAGGTCAGAGGGCGGCTTCTGCTGTGACGAGCGGCCCTGTCATAAAATGCGTTGGAACGTTTGCGCCATCTGTTGTGGTTATGGCTCGGTTGGGTGAGCCACACGCACACCAATAAAAGCTGTTGACTGTGCAATAATGCCTGCACGGCCTGTAACCCTGTTCTTCAGCTTCCTCGATGCCTCCCTGTTAGCTTTTGAGTTTTAAGGTCCAGAAATGCAACTCAAAATCAAATAAAATGTAGATATGCGTTTCTGTACATGGCTCTGACTCAAGCTTTCCCCGCCTAGTGTACAAAATATTTGCCAGTAATGCATATTTGCTTCTCTTTGTAAATCCTTCTGCACAAGTGCAATGCACCAGTGCACAGCGGTGTCACTTTAGCTTCTGTATGCTATATGATAGTTGGGGTAAATAGTCTGTGGAAGATCACAGTCAGCATATTGCCCGAGGTAAATAGATAGGCTAGAACTGGCCTATAGGGCAACTGGGCAACTGAAGTGACAGCCCATGATTCTAGTATGGGCCAGATTTTGTTTGACAGAATGCATCACATTTTATGGCCAGAGTGGGCTAGTTTCATAAGTTACTGCACCAGTTTAAACCAATTTTACTAAAATAAGTTTTCAGATATATTATTAGCAACACATTTGACCAAAAACACACCCTTGTACAGTACTCGAACATACTGTTCTGGATAGTAATACATAATGTGTGATTGTGTTATCGTGGGCCACTTTTTCATTGCTGCTTTGACCGAGTTTATGCCCAAGTCCGACCATGGGTGTCTATTAGGTGCCAGACAACAGCAGTTAGTACTTCATTCATGAGACCCTTCAGTTATCAATGTACAACCTCCCTCGTTAATCTGGTAGGAGGTTTAGATTCTATTAAAGACATTTATGTGAGCAATATGTATCTTCTTAATTTACTCATCCAGCAGCAAAGAAAAATATTACATTTCATTATCAATCATTTACAAGTTTCATGAAAATAAAAACACAGTTAATGAGCTCGAGTCATGAAATCTGGATCACCCAGATGGTGTAAAGAGACTTTCTTATACCCTCCTCTTGTGGAGTGCTTCTAAAGCTATAACTTTCAAAAATAACATCATCATTTTGAGGCCTCTTTCTAGGCAGGAAAGTCCAGAGCCTTTGCCTTTTAAGTCGTTGTAACTTAAAAACAAAGGGTGGGATAATACTCACCTCTGTGTCTTTAGTAGAACCCAAAGTGATGGTTCATATAAGCCTTACTTATCAGTTAATAATTGAAAACAGGTTAATACCCCAGAGAATGTCACAAGTAAAAAGGGTCCCGTCTTTTCTCCAGGAAGATTTGGCACATATACCAAGCACATTATGGACCAGCAGTCCATATGATGTCAGACTGTTGAAAGGAGTGGGGGCAGTCAAAATTAAATTGAAGCAAGGATCTATTTTACATTGAGTAAAACAATACCCCATGTCATAAGGTATGACACCATTTCTGCCCTGGTGCGGCAAGGGATATTAATACAGTCAGAATCCCCATGTAACAGGGCTGTGTACCCAGTGAAGAAAGCGACACGGGTGCATGGCGATTTATCCTGGATCTATGCCCCCTGTACAATATTGTTGATGCATTGGCTCCAGACCCTGCCACCATAATGTGTAACATCCCATCCAAAGCTAAATATTTCCCAGTGATTGACTTAAAGAAGGCTCTCTTTTCAATCCCATATCATGAAGAGTCCGAATATTTGACTGTGTTTACCTATCGCATAATTAAGTTGAAACATACCTGTTGACCCCAGGGTTATTGCGAGTCACCCTCAGTTTTCAACTGAGTGCTACAGATGGGCTTTGGACATGTGAACCTTGACGTTACAGTGATACAATATGTAGATGACATTCTAGTGTGTAGCACGACAGATGAAGAGTGCAGAAGAGACTCAATAAAACTAATGACAATACTGGCAGGAAAAGAGTACAAAGTTGACAAATAGAAGAGGCAATGTTGCCTGGAAGAAGTCCTATAAATAGGTCAGCCAATATCACAAGAAGGAAGGAAAGTGACACCTGAAAGAGCCAAAGCAATAATGAAAACATCCAGGCCAGAGACAGTGAAAGGATTACAGCAATTTCTAGACCTTTGTAATTATTGCAGGCCATGGGTCTTTGACTACAGCATATATGTAATGTATGGCCACTTCTAAAAGGACTCAAAGAGGCATAGGATAAACAGTGACATATATTGGACAGGTGAGATGATAGATTCCTTCGATGAATTGAAGCTACCAATTAGCACAGCTCCCATGTTGGGGATCCCCTACTACAATGAAGAATTATTTTTATTTTCCCATTCAAACAGAGTAGTGATGATAGCTGTGCTTGCACAGAAACTACCATGAGAGAGAATCCACTGGCATTTTACAGTGGCATTTTAGATCCAGTAATGATAGGTCATTGCCCATGCAAACACGCATTGGCAGCAGCAGCCTTTGTGATTGAGAAATCTGCCAGCATGATCATGGGATGAACCAATACGTTATATGTGGAGCGTGCCCTATTTGCCATACTTGAAAAGCCCAAAAGTGCATTGACCACACAGAGAGCCCCCGGTTAGGAAATATTTATATCTAACCCATCACTTAAAATTGTCAGGTGTCGAGGGGTGAATTCAGCTAGATTCATAGCAGAACCAGTGGAAATAGGGGAGGGGTGAATCCAGCTAGATTCATAGCAGAACCAGTGGAACTAGGGGACAACATTCATGATTGCAATAAGTACATTAAGAACTATGGTGAGATATTTTGTAGTGTTTGTTATTATTATTATGGCATTGAGAGAATTGGTCCTTTATAATGTAGCCACACCAGTATACAGAAATGTCACCACTGTGACAAGTGACATTGCAACACATGAATTCCCATAGCAAACAGACAGATGAAAAGAAGTGAGCTCGAAAACTCCAGACATCTGAGTAAATATATTACTGATTCTGCCCATGTTGCTAATAATTGATGGTATCAACACATGAGCAAAGTGGGGAGAAAGATATCTGTTCCCTCATCCCTTATGCCACGAGCGCTTCCAGGACATGTAGCCACAGAGATACCAGAAAATAGTGCACACTGCCTAATGCACCTAGCACTTTGCACAACTAGGGGGCAATTCCAAAGAAAATGGGCTATCTTGCGATGGATGTCAAAAAAGGCGGTCCTTAATGAAGATAGCAACATAAAAACAAAAGCTATGATGGATGATCTTTGGAGAAGAAATAAGGTGATGCAATATATATTAGAAGGTTTGAATAAAAGAGAAGTTAGAGTAACAGACCATATGCTATTACAGTGCATAAATGCTGCAGAGAGAGAAAGACCTGGGTCCTGCAAAAGACCCCAATTACTGATATATGGACTAGTATTTACCTCAGACGGTTGGTTAGAAGGAATAATGGGCTGCAAAGCACTAACACTCCTGACAGTACCAGTAGAGGTGGTGCAGACTGTTTATGATCTATGTCTCAAAGAATGGACTGGATATTCTAATGTACTCACATGAGTAGAGGATGAAGCAGCCCCCTACCCCTAATATCTATACAAAAAATGGCACATTATGTTTTAAGAATACTGGCCCAGTGAAGGTGAGAGAAAGCAAGGGGTGCAAACATACTTTCGAGGTGACAGGCATGAAAATAGCCACTGCTGTTTTAATGGCCCACTATTGTGCCTGTGGTTCAATAGCTTGTATGCAGCTCCATCCAAATTGGGGAGGATTGTGCTCCCTGGTGGTAATAAGTACACCAGCCCTAGAAGTACCTCAAAGTAAAGCGCAGATTGGTGACTTCCCCCAAAAGGATGCACGCTTAAGAAATAAATGGTCTCTCACCCTAAAACGCAGAAAGAGGGAAAATAACTTTTTGGCCAAATCAGTAGAGGCATATCATGATATACCAGATGAGCATCAATTGTTCAGCAAGACGGCAATATTCTTTTCATCAGTATTTATTCCTGGGTTGCAGACATCCACAAATACAAATTAGCAAATAACAAGATGGGAGTTCTTGCAATCCATAAATGCAACCATAAAAGGCTTTAATGCCATAAAAGAGAGCTCAGGGCAATAAGACTTGTGATCCTCCAGAACATGGATGTTCTTGATCTGATAACAGCCATGGAAGGTGGCGTGTGTAAAATAAAAAAGAAATGGGGCCTTCTTGCTGCACACATACACCCGCCCACGATGAGGAAAATGGAACCTTCTCAGAAGCCATAGCCACCAGTAAGGTAGGCATGGTATCAAAGTAAGATGGACACAGACATAAACAAATGTTTTCTGCTAATGTCTTTCGGCTGTAAACGTTTGACTGGGAAAACAGTGCAGCTTGACACAAATCTCTGTCACTTCTCTGGGTTCTATCCTCAAGCATCCTGCACTGCTGAGAGCCGAGTGCTGAGAGAAGCTTCAGCATTTTCAGAGCCATGTACAAGGAAAATTGCGAGGATGTGAGGCAGGATCTTGCAAGCCTGGTAGGGGGCTGGGGCACACCGTCTCCTTCACCTCTGCATCACAGACTATTGCAGGAAGGTGGGGAGCGATAAGTACTGTGCAATTGTTACGCTCACCTGATTCCCACGGGGGCGTCGATCTGGTCTGGCCCGCTGTTGCTTCCACCAGAGTAACACGTAGAGCCGAGATGACAGACTGGACAGACCCACTTAGCTTCATTTGTTGGACTCATACGAATATCTTTCTGCAATGGAGAAAGGGAATTAACCTCCCGTAATCTGAGCGTTAACCCGCCTTCCCACTCCCCTTGTCTGCCCACTGAACACTCCTGAAGTTCCCTCTTAATCTCACCTGAAGATTTGGAAAGATGAGCTCTCCATCCTGCGTCGGGCGCAGGGGCGCGTAGATGACCAGTTACTTCACTGGCGTGGAGGAATCGGTGAGTTCCAGTATTGACTCTAAGTCCAATTGTTAGTAAGAGTTCAAAAGTCTGATCTTCACTCTGCCAGATTTCCCTGCAGGTTGTGGATTTAAACCACCAGAAGAGTTCCAAGTGGCATTTGGTAAGATCCTGGTAGGTCTATTGTGGTTCTCCCCTTTGGGGCCGGGGTACAGCGATGATGCAGAATAAACTGCGCCGACCCGAAATGAGGTGAGTACCCCCCTGTGGTAAATCAGGTAAGTCTTTGGAGGTAGTTTGTATTGCCCTTGCTCACCTATCTGTTCTTGTCTTCCCCAGGTGTTGAAGAATGGCCTGGAGATGCTGGATTCGCGATGGAGTAAAGGAATGCAGCCTCGGTTGGTGAGTTCAGCGCGGTGCTGCAAGGTGCGTGGGAATGCACCTGAGAAGGCTACTCTCTTCCAGATCGACGATGTGCTGGATCAAGGATTCAGGTAAGGGTTTTGTTCTGACCTCTTCTCCTTCTCCTTTTCTTGTTCCAGGTGTTCCAGGGCTGAAGCGGGCGTGGCTGAAGACTGGAGCTGCTGAAGACACGGTGAGCGTTACGCTGCAGCAAGCAGAATAACGCGAAGCACGTGTGGCTGTCTGGGTGTGGCTTAAATAGCCTTGGAAGAAATCTCAGGTAAGTAAGTATTCTTCCACAGCCCCACCCGAGAGGAAAGGAGTCCCTGAGGTAAAGTAGTCCCTTTAAGCCTCATTTGGCTTGTGGCTTCGTGCAGCATGGTCTGCATCAGGTAGGTATGCAGCATGGTCTGCAACAGGTAAGATTTCTGTGATGAGCCTGGCGCCATAGGCGCCAGGACTGTAGCCAAAGTGCCCCTAACTGGGGTTTTTGGGCATGCTTCAAGTGGCATGATGCCTGCTTCTGGGGTTGCTGGGCCTGGTCTGGCTTTCCGGGGGCAGGCATCGTGACAGCACTCCCCCTCAAGGCCCCTCCTAAAGCTGTTCTCCCTCTCGGCCTTGGTTTGTCTGGAAATTCTTGGTGGAACCTTTTCACCAATTGAGGTGCATGCACATGGTCACTAGGCTCCCAAGATCTTTCTTGTGGACCATACCCTTTCCAATCAATAAGATAGAAGAGTTTTGATCTCACCCTTTTAGAGTCCAAAATATTCTTGACTTCGAATTCGGGTTCCCCGTCTATGAGGATAGGTTCAGGTGGGGTGGTTAGTCTAGTTCCTGGTTGCACAGGCTTCAAAAGAGACACGTGAAAAACAGGATGAACACGTATATGACCAGGCAGGTCCAACTTGACGGCCACTGGGTTAATAAAAGCCTTAATAGAATAAGGTCCCAAGGTCCTGGGGTTAAAAGTCCGTGTTCCCTTGAGTGGTAAGTACTTGGTGGCTAACCATACTGGGTCCCCTACTTGGTATTGCGGTGCTTCACTCCTGTGTTGATCAGCATCCTTCTTGTATATTTCCTTAGCCTTTTGTAAATGTGCAGTCGCTTCTTTAAAGGCTTGTGTGATAACAGCGTGGAGATGGTCCACTGCAGCATCTCTAAATGCTGGGGAGAATCTAAGTCTGAGGTTCGAGGATGGTGACCATATATGGTAAAAAAAGGGCTTTGTTTAGTTCCTGAGTGTACAGAATTATTGTATGCATACTCGGCGATCCAAAGAATGTCTTTCCAATCCTCCTCAGATTGATGTAGCATACAACGTAGGTATTGCTCAAGAGTCTGGTTGGTTCTCTCAGTTTGACCGTCAGTCTGGGGATGGTGGCTGGTTGAAAGCCTAACATCAATTTGTGCCAGCTGGCAGCACTTCCTCCAAAAATGTGAAATAAATTGACTTCCCCGGTCTGAAATTAACACGGAAGGAAAACCATGTAGACGGACAACATTTTCAAGGAACTCCTTGGCCAGGATTGAAGCTGAAGGTATTCCTTTTAAAGGAATGAAATGGGCCATTTTAGAAAAAAGATCTACAATAACTAGAATGGTGTTTTAACCTTTGCATGGGGGTAAATCCGTGATAAAGTCTAATGACAAGGTATGCCAAGGCGTAGGTGGTATGTCTAACGGTTGTAATAATCCAGCGGGTTTTTTCTTTTCCCCTTTATTTTGAGCGCAAATTCCACAAGACATGACAAACAACTTGACATCTTTTCGCCAGGTGGGCCACCAAAACTGTTTCTTGATTTTGGCTTCAGTTTTAGCAATGCCAGGATGTCCTTCCATCAAGGTGTCGTGGTAATGAGAAATGACAAGTTTCTGTAGTTCCTCTAGTGGCAAAAATAGCCGGCCTTGGTAATAAGGTAGATTGTTGGTGACAGTATACTCTGGGCCTTTCCTTGCCCAGCCCTATAAGGCATCGTAATCAAAGAGTTGATGGACCTTTTCTTGAATGTCCTCCAGAGAGTGTATGGATGTCAGACCAAGGATCCTCTGTTCAGGAATTATGGGTACAGGTTCTAAAGCTCTTTCTGTTTCTCCCATTCCTATTCGGGACAGGGCGTCAGCTTTTCCATTTTTACAACCTGGTCGGTAGGTTATTACAAAATCAAACTCGGTGAAGAACAATGCCCAACGGAGTTGGCGTGAAGATTGGGCCTTGGCTACTTTTAGGTATTGTAAGTTGCGGTGATGACCGTAATGGTATGCCTGGCGCCCAGCAGATAGTGCCGCCAAGCCTTGAAGGCGGACTTGATGGCCAACAGTTCCTTGTCGGTTATAGCATAATTTAATTCGGGAGCCGAAAACTTTCTTGACCAAAACACCACTGGATGCAGCTGGTTAGTTTCGGGATCCTTTTGGGAGAGCACTGCTCCCATAGCTGAACTGGATGCATCTGTTTCCACTATGTAGGGAAGCTCTGGGCGCGGGTGTCGTAATACAGGAGCGGATGTGAATTTCTTTTTTAACTCTTGGAAGGCGTTCTCTGCTTCTTCTGTCCAAGTAAAGCATTTATTCTTTCGCAATAGTGTTGTAATGGGATGTACAATGTGTGAGAAGTCCGGGATAAACCTGCGGTAGAAATTGGCAAAGCCGAGCATGCTTTGCACTCCTTTGACTGAGCTTGGCGAAGGCCAATTAAGAATTGCGTCCACCTTCCGTGTATCCATCAGGATTCCTTTCGGGGTCAGAATAAATCCAAGAAACTCTACTTCTGTAGTGTGAAAAATGCACTTTTCCAGTTTAGTGTATAACTTATACTGGCGTAACTTTTGTAGGACTGCTCGGACGTGCTTTACATGATCGTATTCTGATAGGGAGTATACTAAGATATCGTCGATGTAAACGACTACACAAACATCGATGAGCTCTCGGAAGACATCGTTCATGAAGAACTGGAAGGCTGCTGGTGCGTTACACAGTCCGAAAGGCATCACCTGGTACTCAAATAATCCGTACTTGGTGCGAAAAGCAGTCTTCCATTCGTCACCCTCTTTGACGCGTACCAGATGATATGCCCCCCGAAGGTCTAGTTTTGTGTATATACAAGCGTTCTTTACCTGGTCTAGTAGTTCAGGGATCAAAGGCAATGGGTACCGATTCTTGATAGTTACCTGATTCAGCGCGCGGTAGTCAATGCATGTTCTAAGGTTGCCTTCCTTTTTTGGCACGAAGAACAAAGCGGAAGATGCAGGGGACTTGGACGGGCGGATGAAGCCATTAGCAAGATACTGGTCTAGGTACTGGCGCAAGTGGAGATTTTCAGGTTCTGTGAGGGCATAGATTCTGCTGCAAGGTGGTTGTGCTCCTGGTATGAGGTCTATTTGACAATCATACGATCTGTGCAGTGGTAAGGTGTTTGCCTGCTCCTTTTGAAAGACATCCTGAAAGTCTTGGTATTCAGCAGGTAATTGTATGGCAGCTGGGATTATTGGGGCCAGTACTGAATTTAGAGTTCTCTTTGGGTAACAGGTGTTAGCACATTCTGGGAAGGTTAGTCTCTTCTCTCGCCAATCAATACAGGGATTGTGTTTTTCCAACCAAGGGATTCCCAGTATTAGTTGAAACTGTGGAGCCTTGATTAAATCAAACACCATAACCTCTCGGTGTCCATCCTGACCCAGCAAAGTCATCTCTGCAGTGGAATGAGTTACGGGCCCAGAGGCAATTTCAGTTCCATCAACAGTGGTGACGACATCGGTAGTGGTCTTTCGGGTGAGAGGTAGATTCATCCTGGAAGCCAATCCGTAGTCTAAATAGTTTCCTATGGCTCCACTATCTACGTACGCCTTTACCGCGTGCATGCGTGATGGCTGCTCTGGATCTATAAGGACCATGGGTATGATGAAATGCGAGGTCAGAGTGTCCTTCTTTAAGCTCAGCAAGCTGACCTCTACGCTTGCCGGGCGTGATCGTTTCCCGAGTCAGGTTTCAAGTGGTTTTCGTCTGCTGCTCCTATAGTTTTCTTGGGTGGTTTTACATGGCAGTTCCGAAGGAAATGACCAGTAGCTCCGCAATATAAACATAATTGCTGTTGCCGTCTTCTTTCCCTTTCCTTCTGGGTTAAGGGTCCTCTAACCCCCCCGATTTGCATGGGTTCTGAGGCATCTACCCCCTTCGAGGGTACGTAGGTTTTAACCAAGACCTTGTTTTCAAACTTGGTTCGATCAGCCTTTCTGGTTTGAAGTCTGTGATCTAACTGGACCACAAAATCTATATATTCAGCACAGTCTAAAGGCGGGTTCACGACTAAAACATCCTTGAGTTCTCCCCGAAGCCCTCGATGGAATAATGTAATTCGCTTGGCTTCAGGCCATTCAGTTTCCACAACTAATCTATTGAAAATTGCAATGTAAGATAAAAGATCCTGATTACCTTGCCGTAAGGATAAAAGTGCGTTATCCAAAGCCTGTCCTTGGGAATGTCGGGCGAACAGTCTTTCCATGCTAGTTCGAAAACCTTGGAAATCTCGAAGAATCGGGTCATCCTGATTTACTAGCGGAATGGACCAGTCTGCTGCACTGCCGCTGAGATATGACAGTACAAAAGCTACCTTGGCTTGATCGTTTGGGAAAGCTCCAGGTCTACATAAAAAGTGTAAGCGACATTGATTCATGAATATAGCAAACCTTTTAGGGTCTCCGGCAAAGCGTTCAGGCGGAGCCAAGGGAAGGGCTCCAGGAAGGTTTATCTGCACACGGTTACTCGGTGGCACCGGAGCTGGGCTGTCCCCGAGTCCAGGTAGAGGTGTTTGTCCAGCCTGGCTTTGTAATAGCTGTCTGGCCAAATCATCAGTTCGTTCTTTTGACACTATCAATTCCCTCCTGAGGGCATTGGTTTCCTGGCGGGCGGAATGCACTTCGGCCCTTAGTTCCCCTAATAATTGGGCCAACTGATCGGTTTCCGAGGTCTCCATGACGCCCAGGTGGGTATTTGTGGGTAGGCTTCGCGTTCTGTTACGCTCACCTGATTCCCACAGGGGCGTCGATCTAGACTGGCCCGCTGTTGCTTCCACCAGAGTGACACGTAGAGCCGAGATGACAGACTGGACAGACCCACTTAGCTTCGTTTGTTGGACTCGTACGAATATCTTTCTGCAATGGAGAAAGGGAATTGTAATCTGAGCGTTAACCCGCCTTCCCACTCTTCTTGTCTGCCCACTGAACACTCCTGAAGTTCCCTCTTAATCTCACCTGAAGATTTGGAAAGATGAGCTCTCCATCCTGCGTCGGGCGCAGGGGCGCGTAGACGACCAGTTACTTCACTGGCGTGGAGGAATCGGTGAGTTCCAGTATTGACTCTAAGTCCAATTGTTCGTAAGAGTTCAAAAGTCTGATCTTCACTCTGCCAGATTCCTTGCAGGTTGTGGATTTAAACCACCAGAAGAGTTCCAAGTGGCAATTGGTAAGATCCTGGTAGGTCTATTGTGGTTCTCCCCTTTGGGGCCGGGGTACAGCGATGATGCAGAATAAACTGCGCCGACCCGAAATGAGGTGAGTACCCCCCTGTGGTAAATCAGGTAAGTCTTTGGAGGTAGTTTGTATTGCCCTTGCTCACCTATCTGTTCTTGTCTTCCCCAGGTGTTGAAGAATGGCCTGGAGATGCTGGATTCGCGATGGAGTAAAGGAATGCAGCCTCGGTTGGTGAGTTCAGCGCGGTGCTGCAAGGTGCGTGGGAATGCACCTGAGAAGGCTACTCTCTTCCAGATCGACGATGTGCTGGATCAAGGATTCAGGTAAGGGTTTTGTTCTGACCTCTTCTCCTTCTCCTTTTCTTGTTCCAGGTGTTCCAGGGCTGAAGCGGGCGTGGCTGAAGACTGGAGCTGCTGAAGACACGGTGAGCGTTATGCTGCAGCAAGCAGAATAACGCGAAGCACGTGTGGCTGTCCGGGTGTGGCTTAAATAGCCTTGGAAGAGGTCCCAGGTAAGTATTCTTCCACAGCCCCACCCGAGAGGAGAGGAGTCCCTGAGGTAAAGTAGTCCCTTTAAGCCTCATTTGGCTTGTGGCTTTGTGCAGCATGGTCTGCATCAGGTAGGTATGCAGCATGGTCTGCAACAGGTAAGATTTCTGTGATGAGCCTGGCGCCCATGGCGCCAGGACTGACTTTATTCTTATGATCCTATCCTGGCGCCATAGGCGCCAGGACTGTAGCCAAAGAGCCCCTAACTGGGGTTTTTGGGCATGCTTCAAGTGGCATGATGCATTCTGCACCTCGCAGCACTACTTAGAGGGGGGTGGTCGTGCCTCTTCTTGCGCTGTACTTGCCAGGTGCCATGTGCATAGCATAGACTTTGGTGCGAGAGTTGCTTTTGAGCTGTCTGCTGTGTCCCCCCCTCCTGCTTTTCCCGGCCTTATCTGTCCTTATCTGAACATTGGTTGGAGTGGTCACCTTGTCAACTACATGGGGGCTATAAGTACCTCAGCGTGCAGGGGGTGGCCTCTCCATCCCTGGCTCATCTGGAGGATGGGATAGTTACAAACACCTGGCCAAATGGCTGACTATTGGGAGGGTAATTCTCGACAATGGTGGTAGATCCACAGAAGCCCTGGTTATTGCATATAGGGATTTACGTTCCTCCGTCCCGGTCGAAGCCTTGCGACTAGAATTGGACCTCCACTCACTTGTGTCCTGCTGAAAAGTGGCAGCATGTAAGCTCTGGGTGGAGAACAAATATAACTGGAGCTCAACCCCCTCCCTGCTATATTCCAAACTGGCCTATTCCAGTTATCGATCTAAAAGCACCTGGTACAGGGAACTGGAGACTATGATGGGTACACACTGCTGAGATATCAACCTATCTTGTGTGACATCCCTATATTCCTAAATGGGTTGAGTGCTAAATCCTGCATACATGATCGGATTACATACCTCAGCACATTTGCGACGATGAGCAAGTATGTGGTGTATTTTCAACAGCGCTGATTCAGGGATTCTCCCCGCAAATATCTTGTTGCGCTCCACCTATCCGCCCTCATCAGATTCATACTGTACCTACGACTTGACATACTCCCAGTTCTGGCCAACACATGGGCATGGAGGGGGATAAAAAAAGATGAGCACCGCTGTCGGCAATGCTCTGTACATATTGAATCAGTGTGATGCGTCCTTATGGGCTGCAAGGTCTGGAATGCTTTCTACTTAAGGGGATATTAAAAATGTATAAGCTATGACTGACCAATTTTGGAGTATGCTTTACTGCTAGGAATTGTACGTTATCTCTGCTTCTGCCTACCATATGTGGTTTCAAATCAAGTAAACATACACATTCTAGAAGTGATCACACATATAGAGAGAACTGATGAATTCATGTGCATTGTGAAATGTGTTAAATGAAACAATTATTTTATTGGATCTTGCTGATGTACTTTTTCTGCATTTCCTGATGTTATTTTATGGATTTTATTTGCGAAAGGACAATGTTTCCTAAATGCACAAAATAAAAAATAAATAAAAAACAGGCAAACACAAGTGATCACAGTTCAATTCACATTCATCCCTCAGTCAGGTTTACATTTGCCACAACAGTATTTTCACGGGTGAGTTTTGCTGTTCACCCTGGATCCCCCTCAGTCGGACTCAGACCAATTTCAGTTCGTAAGCAATCAAAGACTTTCCAATGTGCACAGGATTCAACTTAATGCACTGCAGGGCCACTTCGATTTCACTGTTCAATAATCTTTTACACGCTCTGGGGATGGGGGGGGGGTACCAAACAGAGACCTTCGAGTGAGCACCCACATGGCACTGGGCCACTCTGTGTCTAGTACCGATTTTGGTTTCATAAAGTTCAATCGCACACAAGTTCTTCGTGCAGACAATGTTGCCGCCTGCAAACTTGAGCATAACACAGTGTGGTCTGCTGTCAGTTTCTCCCGACTCACCGGCTGAGCTGAAATTGTTGGCGTTGCTTTGTTGTCAGAGTCAAGGATAGTACCACGGTGGCAATCGCTTCTCTCCGCCTTGGCTATCAATGTGTGCCTTTCACACACACTACACCGTTCGTCAGCTGTAATTCCTGTTCTTATGTTTCTTTTCCTTGAGGCTTCTTGAATGTTGCGATCCTTTCTTGAAAAGGGCAGGGGTAATTCCCTCCTTGTTGCCCTCTCTGGCCGTGCCTCCTTTCTCCTCGGTTTAAACTGCCATCCTGGGATAGCTGCTTCCTCGTGCTTTTGGCCTTGCCTAGAGTGTGCTTTCATGCTCTGCCTTATATTCGTGTGGGGAAGTGTGATGGCAGTCAGTTGTGTGTGGTTATCAGCAATTGCCTTGGCTCTGCCTGACCCTTGTGTTGGGACATGTCAGGTATACGGCTCTGGTGTTAGTCCTTTGTCGCTCACAATGAACTGTCTGTGAGAAAGTGTTTGTGTCGGAAAAGGGGGGGTTGAGTTTCCAGATATCCTACCTGGTAGGATGGTGAAAAGGTTTGATAAGCAAGGGAATACTGCATCTCACCTTTTGGAATCCCACCTCCACTCTCCTAAGGCCCCCAATCCAGCTGATCCTCCCACACAGGTCCACCCCCAAAAATAGCGATAACCGTGTCCTGGCCACATGAATGACAGATCCCCGGGGACTAGCAGGTGAGACACCGTCAAGTTTGTCACATACCCTTCCTCCATGCGATGTAGCTGCATCTGCTTCACAGAGGAACCGGGGAAGGAATCTACATTACCCTAGTCTTTACCTTTTCGGTGTTCCACAGTGAAACAGTAGGGCTGAAGGTCTAAGAGCCATCAGATGACATAAGGGTTGGAGTCTTTTCGTTGGCTAATACAAACCAGCGGAGAAAGGTCCGTGATGAGTGTGAACTTTCTAAGAGGTAGTATCTAAGGTGCCTAATGGCCCACTTGATGGCAAGGACCTCTAATTCCAGCATGAGTAATTATTTTCACGTGAAAAAAGTTTTCGACTCATAAACAAGATGGGATGTACTAATCCATCGCAGACTTCTGATAGGACTGCTCCTAACCCTGTAAGGGAGGCGTCTGTTTGCAATACAAATTCCTTTGCAAAATCTACTACCTTTAGGATTGGGTTATGGAACAGGGTTTGTTTTAAGGTGTTGTAACATATATCGTCCTCGTCAGTCCAATGAAGTTTCTGGGGTTCGGCGTTCTTAAGTTTATCTGTCAGCCTAGCTGTTTTGTCTGAAAAGTTTTGGATAAACCTACGGTAATAACCTATTACCCTAGAAAGGCTCTGAGATCTCTTTTAGTTTTAGGTGCAGGGGTATCTAAAACGGCTTTCACTTTCTCATGTTGAGGTCGTACATTACCATTCCCTACAAAGAAGCCGAGGTATTTCACGGCTGACTTGGCCAGTCTGCATTTGGATGGATTAGCAGTTAGTCCGGCCTCTCTAAGGACTCTCATAATAGTAAAGTGATGGAAAAGGTGGTCCTCCCAGGTTTTACTATAAATGATGATATTGTCAATCTAAGCTCCACAGAAATTGTAGTAGGGTTGCAATATTTTGTCCATGAGGCGTTGGAAAGTGGATAGAGCGCTATGTAACCTAAAGGGGAGGACTTTGAATTGAAATAGTACTAGGGGCGTTGAGAAAGCTGTATTTTCCTTATCAGACCCTTATGCTGGGACCTGCCAGTACCCTTTTGTGAAGTCTACTGCGGATAGAAAAGTTGCAGATCCGAGTGTAACCAATTAGGTCATTGGTTCATGGCATGGGATAGGCATTGAAGTTGGAAATGGCATTAACTTGACAGAAATCTGTGCAAAACCTCCAGGAATGGTCAAGTTTGGTGACCAATACGATAGGGGAGGACCAGGTGCTCGAAGAACGCTCGATAATATTTTCTCTTACCATCTCATTCACTTTCTCAACCACCATCTGTTTACAGGCTTCCGGGACTCTGTACAGTTTTAGATTAACCACTTTTCCCTTAGGTGTTCTAATATAGTGATAGGTGCCTTTTATTCTTCCTGATTTTCTGAGAATACATCGGGAAATGAAGTGACTACATATTTTTGATCTTCTTGTTGTTGAATAGATGGCTCTGGAGGAATTAATTCAAAGTTGTCTCTTTCTTCTGGAAACAAACAGGATAGTATTGTAGCATGGGTGGCTTAACAGGTTCTCCTTCCACTTCTAAGAGATTTACCCGATATAGATGGACCTTCTGTTTCCTGTCCAGTTGGGCTACCTTATAAGTACAGGTTCCCATTCATTCCACTATTTCATATGGCCCATGCCACTTAGAGACAAGCTTGTTTTCCGAGGTGAGCAAGAGGACTAGTACTTTTTGTCCTATGGAAAACGATCTTAAGCTCACCTTCTTGTCGTAAGTAGATTTTTGGTGGATCTAGGCTTTTTCTATATGGGTAGAGACTAGATCTTGAAAAAGTCTCATATGCTCCCGCAATCTGGTAGTGATTTGCGAGACGGGAATGGGTGTGTCTTCTTGTTCTTCCCAGGTTTCCCAGAGCATGACCAGGACACCTCTAGGTTCTCTGCTATGAAGTAGTTTAAAAGGAGAGAATCCAGTAGAGTCCTGAGGGATTTTCCTTACTGCAAATAGTGCTGAGGGGATCATTCAGTTCTAGTCCTTCCCATCCTTATCTACCAACTTTCTTAGGATCAATTTAAGTGTTTTATTGATCTTTCTACCAAACCATCTGTTTGAGGTTGGCACACAGAAGTTCGTAAGGTGGTAATATGGAGTAGCTCTTTGACTTCAGCCATGAGCTTGCTCATAAAATTTGAACCTTGATCTGTCAATATTTCCTTAGGAAAGCCAACCCTGGAAAAATAGGGTAGGAGGTGTTTGAGAATTTGCTGCGTGGTATTATTCCGCATAGGGAATGCCTCGGGGCACCTGGTTGCGTAGTCGACAATCACAAGGACATATTTGTTGCCCAGTCTAGATGTTTCTAGAGGTCCAATGATGTCCATCCCGATTCTTGAAAAGGAACTTCTATGATTGGTAAAGTATTCAGAGGGGCAGGTAATGGGATGTGAGGGATTTTTAATTTAACATATTTCAAAACGTCTGAAAAAAGGTCTTTATATCAGCGTGGATACCTGGCCAGTAAAACCTCTCACTTATATGTGCCTGGGTTTTGGATTGTCCTAAGTGTCCCTGGTTAGATGGGATTGCGCAATCTCTAGTACAACATTTCGGTGGGTTTTGGGGATTACTAAAAGTGTCTTTTCTAAACCTTCTGTAGATGTTTCTTTTCTGTATAGCAACCCCTGATTTAAGTAGAAAAAAGAGCTCCCCTTCTCTACAACTTCTCATTCTGGAATAGCTTTTAAAACAGCTTCAGCGAGAGCTGGATCGTTTCACTGAGTGAAGGCTAGGTCGGGATGGATGGTAGGCTCTTCTCCCGTTTTTTCTTTGATGTTAGGTTTATCAGTTTCCCCAAAGCCTAATGTACCTCTTTCTGTTTTGTCTGTTTCACTTTCTTTTAAATGAGGAAATAAAGCTTTTTCCAGAATTCCTTGAGCAATTTAGTCCCCACGATGTGCTTCGAATGGGATTTCACCATGACTCTTTAAGAGAACCTTTTCGTCTTCACGGACGTTTGGATCGATTACGCCTGCTACAACGTCTATACTAAACTTCCAAGGTAGGCCAGATTTTGGGGCCAACCTTATGTAACACCCCAGAGTGGGTATCAAAACCAAATCTGTAGGAATCATTCCTCCTTTCCCAGGGGGGATAATAGCCTATCTACTGCTACAGATATCAAAGCCTATCAATTGTTTTGTGGCAACAGAGGGGCTGGAAGCTCTATGACTAAGATTCTGAAATTGTACACATCCCACTCCTGATACCATATGTAAGGAAGGCATGGTATCAAAGTAAGACAGATCACAGTTCAAGGGTGTTTATTGAACTTTTATCAGAGGTGTGAAAAATACCCAACCTAAGTCTAAGATGGGAGCAAGCTACAACCATCAAATAATTATAATGCAGTCTAGTCAAATAAAAAGGGCCTAAACTCAAATAAAACTATTGCCGATCCTTACTGGTAAGCTACAAAATAGTGTGGGGATAATGTTCACAAAAAGAAAGAAGTGTTCACAAAATGATAAGTCAGGATGTTTAGGCGTTGGCCTCCCTTCCCCATGTTTTTAGCACGGGACAAGGCGTGTCACTCGAGCACAGGACACTGTTGGGCTTCTTCGGCACAAGGTTACAGTTCCTTTTACCAACATCATTGCCTTTTGTGCCCAAGTCTCTTTCATTCAAAGTCTCTTGCTTCTGTGGGCCTGATGTACCAGAAGCAACAAAGAAAGGTTCCCTTCCAAATATTCAAGTCGGGCGATTAACTCTTCGCCCCGGATCCCTCTCAGCCGGGATCAGGTCCTTCTTTCACAATTAGCCCCCTTCAGTCGAGTTCACACCAACTTTAATTCACAGGTATACCTTAGTCGGGTTCCGATTTGTCACAACAATATTTTGCGGGTAAGTTTTGCTGTTCACCCTGGATCCCCTCTTCCGGTCTCAGATCCCCTTTTAAACAATTAGTCCCCCTCAGCCGGGCTCAGACCAATTTCAGTTCGTAAGTAATCGAAGACTTTTGAATGTGCACAGGATTAAACTTAACCTGCTACAGGACCACTTCATTTTCATCATTCAATAATCTTTTACATGCTCTGGGGGGGTGGGTACCAAACAGAGACCTTCAAGTGAGCACCCACATGGATACGGACCACTCTGTATCTTGTTCTAGTTTCTAGATATCCTACCTGGTAGAATGGGAAAAAGGTGTCATAAGGAAGGGAATACCACGTCTCACCCTTCGGTGTCCCACCCCCACTCCCTGAAGACCCCCATCCAGGTCATCCTCCCGCAGTGGTCCACCCCCAGGAACTGGATCCAATAGCAATGGCAGTGTCCTGGACACCAGGATGATGTATCCTAGGGACTAGCGAGTTTGACACCTTCAGGTTTCTCACACACCTTGACAGAAAAATACACAAAATATAGTGGAGGAGGTGAAGGAGCGTGAAAAAGATGACTGGATCAACTACCTGTATGCTTGGATACCCTCTTGGCTAGCCAATGCATTAAAAATACTAATAGCCACAGGAGTATTCATAAAGTGGCCGTTGTAATGGAAATAGTAATCTTGAATGCTCCTACACATGAGTATACCCAGCCAGATGACCTGCCTTGTGCCCAGTCATTGGAAAGTACCATCGCCCCTCCGGGATCAATGTTTACTTATCTTCAGGACCCTCATAATTACACCGAGCGTTGGGTATATTGAGATTCCAATGGGAAACGCTGATATATGATCTGGAGCGTGGATAAACATGTCAGACATACAGGAACACTGAGGGAGGTGACTAAAGTATGGATACCTAAAAAGCACTTCATGGGGAAAGGCAAGACGGAGGGTGCGGTCGAGGACTCGACAAAAAGGGGGAATTTCGAGAAGTGGATTAACACTTCATAGCTACTGCTCCTCCCCCGGCCCAATATCACACAGGTGAGAAGCGTTACTCACGGTGACAACCGTACTGCCCATATGCCAGGCAGGTACATTAGGAGATTAAACCATTTAAGCTGAAGATGGCACAAGTAACACCAAACAAACATTGTGACATTACATCTGCATGCATTAGAAACAAAGCAAATATGCACTCACCATGAAGAATCTGCACACTAGGTCAAATATGCATTTATACATTAAGAATACTAACGTGGCATCCAAAGACATGAAGAATAATAACATAAGCAATGCTGAATGTAACATGACCAACACACGAATATAGCTCACTAACATAGAAATGCAACAGTAATGAGCAGCCATCTTTTCCAAAATTGAAGCCACAGCATGCTTTTAAGGTAATAAAATGCCTCAAGATATCAAAAGAATTTAAGATGCTTAAATCACAGAGATACAGATATGTGCAGGGCTCAGGCAGTAGCTGGTAATCGGAGCCAAGCTTACTGAGAAATTAGGGTGTGTCTGAACGCTGCAGAAAAGGCACGAAATAATAGGACATAAGAATACTCCCTGTCTAATAAATGTTTTGAAGAGCACAACCAATCATTCTTAGCCAGGGCAAGCAAATCATAAACCTAAGAAGACCCCACAATAAATAACTTAAGTGTCCCCAGTGGTAAAAGGAACCATAACACTCACACTAATATTAGCTAAAATCGAAATAAATGCAGGGTGAAATAATTCCAAACGTGGTCCCATCACACATGACCCATAATTAAAGAACACTGTGTATTCATTAGCAATGAACACAGATAAGAGGCCTACCTCACCCCTTACACGTATTCCCAGACACGAGATGCCGTACAAAGCCAACTACTGAGGAATCACCCTGGCTCATGGCTGAGGAATAAGAGATGGTATCTTTTATAATTGAAAGGAAAGCAGTCCATGGACCACTCTCGCCCTCCTCCTATCTGGCTCATGTCTTGATGACCTGTCAGTTGTCCAAGGTTGGTTGGGAGAAAGCCAAAACATCAAAACCTCCAATGTTAGTCCACCCAGTACGTATTAGGTCAACCAATAGCTGACTGTAGAGATTGTCTTTTTCTGTTATCAGTTTAAGGTGTGCTCTCAGGAAGAGCCATCAGATTGTTGCTACCCAATCAGAAGTTTATCCCTTACAGAATGTATATGTAGCCAATCCCCTTAATACAAAACCTACGGGGACTAGGGATTTGTTAAGAGATTATACTGTGATGTCAGCAGTGACCATTTTTTTTTTAATAACTCTGTTTATTTGAATTTGAACAGCACAACAACAACATGAATATAAACATAGGCATTCATCATAAAAACAAGGCAACATTGTCAGCGGCAAAGGCGACGCAGGGCCGAGGAGACATGATACAATCGCGAGACAAGTAATTGCTGGCAATACTGGTTGCGTCTTGTGTCCTTGAGTTAAGGGGAGGGTGAAGGGGAAGAGCGAGGAGGGGCGGAGGGGGAAAGGGAAATGGGGAGGGATGGGTCTCAGTGAGCATCGAGCCATTTACCCCATATCATTTCAAATTTACGGGGGCAACCCAGCGCATTATAGATTTGGCGTTCCAAGTCTGCACATCTATTTAGTTCATTGCACCAACGGTTCGGGTTTAGTGGGTCTGCAGAGCCCCAGTTTGCAGCAATAAGCCTTTTACCCGCCCCCAGCGCCACCGGCAGAATTTTTTTTCGTACCTTGTCAAGTCCACTTCTCCCCAGATGCCCAGAAGTGTCATTTTGGGGTCTTTAGGAATTGGTGTCGCTAGGACAGTGGAGATCGTATTGATGCAATCCCCCCAGAAAACTTGTAATACTTGACAGTCCCAGATCATGTGGTAGAAGGTGGCCGGCTCTCGCTTGCATCTAATGCATGTCTCATCCTCGGTCCCTCCCCATCTGGCCATGGCTGTGCGAAAGTAGTATGAGCGGTGGAGTATTCTAAGTTGTATTAGTCTGAGCTTGGCTTCTATCCCAATCTCTCGGGGGGACATTAGTGCGTCTATCCAGTCCTCTGGTTCCAGAACACCTAGGTCTCTTTCCCACCTTTCCTTGAGCCTATCTAGTTGTTTAGCCGCAAAGGAGTTGAGGGCCTGGTGGAGGGTGGAGGTGACTTTGGAGAGAATTTGTTGCGGGAGAACATTGGTCTCTATGGGAGAGCAAGGGGGTATAGTTGTTGTGTCTGGGAACTGGGTGCGTATGGCATGAGCTAGTTGTGCGTGTCGAAACCGGTCCATAGGTGCTAAACCAAATTTGTCTTGCATGGCATCAAAGCTTAGGAGGCGACCCTCTTGGATCACGTGCGCTAGTGTGTTTATCCCTTTTGTTCCCCAGTGTTCAAAAGAGCCCATTTTCACTATTTACGGGAGGTATGCATTGTGCCATATGGGTTGGGATAGTGTTGGTTTTGCTTTCCAACCAACCAGTTTGTGTGCATCTCTCCAGGTGTGACAGATATGGCGTGATATTCTTGGTAGCATCGGGAATTGGTTGTTGGTAGCATGCAAGACCTGTAGTGGCGGTATTGAGAGCATGGTTTCCATTTCAATACGGATGCGTGGCAGTGTGGGGTCTGCGTGTAACCAATAATTTATCACCCCTATCTGTGACGCTAGATAATACGTACGTATACAGGGTAGACCAATGCCTCCCTCCCATACCGATCTTTGGAGTGTATTGAGGGCAATTCTGGGTTGTTTCCCTCCCCATATCAGTGTGCGGAGGTTCCTATCAATGAATGTGAAGGTTTCCTGGGGGATGGGAAGCCAGGCATTTTGGAGAATGTATAGGAGTCTGGGGAGTGTAATCATTTTGAACAGCGCTGCCCTGCTCATTAGTGATAGGGGGAGTGATTGCCAGTAGGAGACATCTCTATTAAAGCTCTCTAATACGGGTTGTAGGTTGAGTTGAAGGAATCCATCTAGTGTCGGGCTAAGACGTATGCCCAAATATTTAAATCCCCCGATACAGACATGGTAGGGGCAAGTCTCTGGGATCGCAGACTCGCCTCCCTAGATCGGGAAGTAAATGGTTTTGGCCTCATTCACCTTTAGGCCTGCAAAGGTTTGGTATTCCTTAAGGATAAGGGAAACAGTCGGGCATGAGGTAATCGGGTTGCTAAGGTATATAAGGAGGTCATCTGCGTACAGCGAAAGTCGATCTTCCCCTCCCCCTGGCCAGGCGAATCCGGACCAGTTTTTGTTTGATCTGAGTTCAGTTGCTAGTGGCTCGATGGCGAGGAGGAAGAGAAGCAGAGACGGGGGGCACCCCTGCCTAGTACCTCGGCCCAGAAGGAATGGTCTGGAGGACACGCCGTTCACCCTCACAGTGGCTTCTGGGAATGCATAGAGGAGTTTGACCCACGATATGAAACTTTGCCCGAAGTTCATTCTGGCCATGATTGCCCATAGGGCATCCCACCCCACAGAGTCAAATGCCTTCTCAAAGTCCACCGCCAGGAGGGCCAGTGGCAACGGTATTTCTGCGGCTCTGCTCAGGGCAAGTTGAATTCTACATAGGTTCATGCGAGTGGATTTATTGGGCATGAATCCACATTGATCTGGGTGGATGAGTATCTCAATCACCTTGAGTAGTCTATTAGCTAGTGCTCTGGCGAGGACCTTAGCTTCTCCGTTGATCAGTGAAATGGGACGGTAGGAGGCACATTCCTCTGGGGGTTTTCCGGTTTTATGTATGACAACTATGCACGCCCTGCTGAGGTCTGGGGGGAGTGCGCCTTGGTCTTTACTTCGTAGGAACATGTGGTGCATGTGAGCCGATAGTGTGCCGCCTAGGCATTTCCAGGTCTCTGTTGGGAAGCTGTTGGGGCCCGGAGTTTCCCCGGTTGGAGCTGTGCGAGCGCCTCCTGTATTTCGTTCTCAGTGATTTCGGTGTCTAGGAGATCTGTTTGGTGTTGTGACAGTTTCGGGATCTCAATCCGGTCGAGGTAGCAAGAGGGCTCCAATGTGGGGTGTTCGGTAGGTGGAGTATAGAGTTTCTTATAGTAGGCGGCAAATGTTTCCACTATGTCAGAGTCTTCCGTCAACAACGTTCCCTTCGGCGATCTGATAGCTCGCACCTGTCCTTTGCTTTTTTCCCGTTTCTCTAACAAGGCCAGGGTTGTGTTTACTTTGTCTCCTTTTTCATAGTTTTGGCTCCGGACCAGCCAATGGGCCGTTTGAGCGTTGTCCAGAGCTATGTTGCTGAGGGCTTCCTGTGCTGTAACTGGGGCTTCCTTTGCTTCTTGGGTGTTATATGCTAGGATTTGTCGCTCCCATTCTTGTGCTTGCGCATTTTTCATGGTTATAAGGAGCGGAGAGTGGTCTGAGATTCCTCTTACTCGGAATTCAGCTGATAGAAGCCTATGGGTTGTGTTATGGGGGATGAAAGCATAGTCCATTCTTGAGAGTGATTTATGCATACTGGAGAAGAAGGAGAAGCCGGCCTCGTCGCTGTGGAGTGAGCGCCATGTGTCTATTAGCCCCAATGCTTCGGTGAACGCGGAGAGCGATGTCGGGGCAAGTCGGCTTCCAGCTCTCCTATGGGACCTGTCGACTATGACATCCATCACTTCGTTGAAATCTCCTCCTATGACCCATAGGCTAGCTTCCTCCTCCAGGAGCAAGTTCTGCAGCTCAACCAGTAGTTCCTTTGTGAGCGTGGGGGGGGCGTAGATCGTGGCGAGACCCCATTTCTCACCCCAGATGTCTGCAAGCAGTATCACGTAGCGGCCCCGAGGATCGGTTCTTACTTTTCTGACCTTTAGGGGGACTCGTTTATGGACGAGTATCATTGTACCCCTGGCGCCTTTTGTGAATCCAGCTTGGTCGGTGTGCGGGTAATTGGATCTTTTGGAGAAGCTGCTTTCAGTGCCAATCAGGTGTGTTCCAGTGAGGAGAGCTATGTCTGGTGAGTATCGGTTGAGATACTGGAGCACCAATCTTCGTTTCACACTGGAGCCAAGGCCATTGACATTCCAGGACAATGAGGAGAGCATGTTGGTATTTGCACTATCTGCGTCGGTCTCGTAGTGGGGCATCTGGGAGGATTAATGGTGGTTTTGTGTGTTTTTGAAGAGGGAGACGTCCAGAGTTTGCTGTGTGATTGTATGATTGGTAGCTGGATATCGCAGGTATCATTGGCTCCGCCGGTAGACAGTGTATGATTCCTGCGCCGGTATGCGTAGGTGTCATGCCTTCTCATCCTGTGATTCTGGTTGCTTACACACTTAAAACTCCCCCCACCCTGTACTTCCCCCCCCAACTGGGAGCACCTGTCGCCCAAACATTGAATTTACAATCAGAAAACTTCTTCGGGATGACCCGGACTGGGGTAGTGCCTACACCGCATGATGAGTGGCAGCCGCTAGATTAAAGTTCCCATGGTGTTACACTGTAGGTCGGGTCTCGTAATGCGGATGCCTCATCCATTCTCTGTGGAGCTGTTGGCAAGATGCTGGGTGGTTTCGACATCCAAGCCTGCCGGGGGTAGAGGGGGCAATGGCCGCCCCGGCCTGGGTTTCTGTGCAGGCGGGTCAGGCGGTGTACGTCGTGCACCAGGACCATTGAGAACATATGTTTCGAGCCAATCCCATGCTTCTTTGGGGTTATAGAACAGGTGAGTGGTGCCCTCGTAAATGGACTTTAGGCAGTGCCGGAAAGAACAGAGCATACTTAATTGATAACGACTGTAGTTTCTTCTTAACTGAGTCGAACGACTGGCGGGCCTTTTGAACTTCCTTGGTGTAATCAGGGTAAAACCAAACTCTGTAACCGTTGTATGTGATTGGGCCGGAGGCCCTAGTCATTTGAAGGATAGCGTTGCGGTCTTGATAATTCAGCAGGTGTGCAATTATCATTCTAGGCAGGGCTCCAGGGTAGGTCATCCGGTGGGCACCCTGTGTGCTCTTTCTATGGAGAAGAACTTGGACAGTTTTTATGGGGTGAAGACATGAGCCAGCCAGTCTTCAAGGAAAAGTTCAGCGCTGGGGCCTTCTTCCTTCTCCGGTATCCCAAGAATCCTGAGATTATTGCGTCGCTCCCTCCCTTCACTGTCCTCAGCGCGGTATTCAAGCTGGGTGACTTTTTGGGTGATTGTGGGCAGTTGCTGTTCCAGTCGGTGGACTGTGTCTTCTGTGTCTAACATCCTCTGTTCTGCTTCACCGACTCTAGCCGAGAGGTTGCGTAGATCTTGGCGAATGAGGGACACCTCTGTGGATAGGCCTCCAATTTTGAGTTCCAGAGATGTTCTCGAATCCCCAATCGCTTTTATGAGGTCTGTCAGAGAGATTGGAGGGTCGTGGGGCTCCTCTCTGGCACCTTCCTATTCTGGGGTCTGGGTCTCTCTGTGGGGGGGGGGCCCATAATGTAGAGGTCCATTTTACTTTGGAAGGTTTGTCTTTTGGTCTTTTCCTTTCCCATATCGCTGTCAGTTCACCCGGCATGGTGTGAGGTCCGGATATTTCTCGTTGCCGTCTCAGGGAGGGTTGGTGTTGGAGCTGGGGGGGACCTTGCGTGGCTCAGATTCTATGCCATCAGCAACGAGGGATGCCCACGGTGTGTCTGCACAAGGGCGGTGTCAAAAACAGTAGAGCGTGTTCCTCTTGGGTGTGGATCCCACCTCCAGGGCTGCCTGTCTCATTGGGATGGTGCTATGTGCACTGGGGAGAATTCGTCCTTTCAGTGATGTTGCCTCGTAGGAGCTGTTCCACAGCCAGTCCTCACAGGCTCCAGCCCACAGTGTAGTGAGGGGGGGGCCTAGGGGTCCACCGTGGTCGGAGGGTGGTTATGTTGGTTGGGAGGAGCGGTGCCCCCAGCCACTGCCCCCCCACTGCAGCCTGATTATATGTAGACTCTGTGGAGGGGAGGGAATATGGTCTCCCCCACTAGTGTGGGATAATGCCTATGATTCACTCACAAGCGTAGCACTGTCCAGTACTTATCCCTGCACCCCACAGTTCCATTCAAGGGCACCGTGGGCCCTGCTGCTGGTCCGGTTATGTAGAGAGCCGTGGGAGGGGAGACAAGACAAGCCCCCCACCCCACTCACACGCGTACCTTGCTGTTGTCGGGTCCGTAGCCGGCGTGTCGTTTTCCAACAGGGCAGCGCGGCACCCAAATCCTCTTGTCATGCCGCGACTCGACCCTGGGCGTTGCAGTCTCGCTGATGAGGGGGGCGAGGAGGAGTTCGCAAGGGGGGAGGCTGGCGGTGCGGGCTCGGGCCTCGGCAGGCGTGTAGAATGGTTTCCAGGTCCGTCCGTGGGATGTGAAGGAGTGTTTCCCTTGTGGTCTTCCGCGGCTGCAGAGAGGGGAGGTGCCGCGTCTCAGCTGCACCGCCGGGGTCGAGAGAGGCATGTTTTGTGAATGGCTTCGGATGTTCCGGCCCCTGCACTGTACCTCTGCGCTGTCACAAGGATCAGGCGGGGGGGAGGGACCTCGATTGGTGGTCCGTAGGTGCTGGTAGAGCGTCGCAGGGTCTCGTTTTCTGGCCCACCAGCGTGTCTCCGGCGCGTCTCCTCTCCTAGGAGCCTCGGTGCTCACCGTGTCTCGGAGGGGGAGGGGTGGGCGGCCGCTCCCGCCTGTGCAGCAATGGCCGCGGGCCTCCAGCTGGCGGTCTTCGGGCTGGGTCTGGTGTCCATCCGATCCGGCTCTTCTCCTGGATGCAGCGACAGCCGCTCCAGTGGGTCCGCTTCTGCTTGTGAGTAGCTGGGGTGAGATTGATTCGTGTAAAGGGAATATAATCACAATGAGTCTTGCGGCCACCGGGAGCCGATGTATTTAGCTCCGCATGCGCTGCACGCACATGCGCAGTCCAACAGTGACCATTTCTAAGTATTTAATTAATTGTTTGTATTGAATTAATCGAGAGCTACGAGATTTGTATGCTGCCCATGCTTTATTTGGATGTTAATAAAGTGTTTTACCTTTTTAATTAGTTCATTTCCGTTATTGAGTCCGTTTTGTTTTCTGGCTCCTGATCCTCTGCGTAATTTTGGGGTTTTCCCAGGCCATCTTAACACTCCCACTAATGATAAAGGACTCGGACACCATGTATCTATGAGCTGAATGTGCTCCAGAAACTAGAATATAAGGTTTTACTGTAATAACTGAGTAGCTGCATCATTGAAGGCAGGTTAAAAGAAGACTTTTCTGTTAGTAACATTTAAGGCATTGTAGAGCACACACCATTTCCTTATTTGGAAAGGGGGTTAGTAAGAAAAGTAGGCAGAACTGCACTTGGTGCAACGTGAGATAAGAAACGGAGTCGGCACAGAGTCTTGTGTGTCTTGACTAGAGGAACTGTGCGCTGTGCTTGTCCCCATATTTGCTAGTCTGTTTACTTGCGTACTGCTGGAGGCGGGGCTGCAGTGTTAAATACCCATCAACCCCACGGAGCGGCGCAGAGTCGGCACAGAGTCTTGTGTGTCTTGACTAGAGGAACTGTGCGCTGTGCTTTTCCCCAGATTTGCTAGTCTGTTTACTAGCGTATTGCTGGAGGCGGGGCTGCAGTGTTAAATACTCATCAACCCCGCGGAGCGGCGCGGGGTCGGCACAGAGTCTTGTGTGTCTTGATTAGAGGAACTGTGCGCTGTGCTTTTCCCCAGATTTGCTAGTCTGTTTACTAGCATATTGCTAGAGGCAGGGCTGCAGTGTTAAATACCCATCAACCCCGTGGAGCGGCGCAGAGTCGGCACAGAGTCTTGTGTGTCTTGACTAGAGGAACTGTGCGCTGTGCTTTTCCCCAGATTTGCTAGTCTGTTTACTAGCGTATTGCTGGAGGCAGGGCTGCAGTGTTAAAAACCCATTAACCCTGCGGAGCGGCGTGGCGTCGGCACAGAGTCTTGTGTGTCTTTGGAGTCGCAGGAGCCATGGGAGCTGCTCGCACTGCCTTCTTTACTCTGTGTTGCAGAGAAAAAGTTCTCCTTCTTGATTTCTTTGAACGTAGATGGAACAGAGTGAAGTTGCGGAACTGCCACAGACGCGATTTCGCCTGCGACGTGGAGTCCTGGGTACATGTGCTTCTTTAAAGACTGCGCTAAGAAGAAAATCTACTTCAATCCAAGTAAGCATTAATGCAGCCTCTGTCATTACAGACCCGCACATACCAGACATGCTAATTGTAAATGAGCCGCAAAATTCTAACTATAATGGCCATAATGGCAGCAAAGATGCAGACATATATGTAAATGTTGGGTCTGTGCCCGCGAGTGTTCCAAAAACAGGTTATGAGAATGCTGATGAATGCATCCACGTGCCAGATGGTATCTGTGCTGTGACTGCAAGCTCTCCGTCTAGTGGCAACGATTGCTTTATTATTGAAACAAACAAAACCCTGAACCTGTTTGTGTTACGTCTCCTGAGATTATTATGACAAAAAACAGAAATCATGGCTGCAAATACTATTCTTGCTCAGAATTGCCGTTTGAATGCAGTCCAACTGCAAATAATCCTGTTTTACCTGATGCTATACCACAACTGCGCGTCTTGGCTGCAAAGGTTTCACAGTTGAATAATGAAATAATTTTCAATTCAGGTGCTGCGAGGTGAACAGTGTATTTTTATGTGTCTCGAAAAAAGCAGAAAACTGTCCTTAGGAAAAGTGTTAAAACAAGACGAGGCTCAGAAAATAATTGCGCCAAAAACTGTCTAACTGAATCTATGACAGGAAAAGGTGCCATACAAACGGGAAATGATAAGCAATGGCCACTACTGTGTTGTCTAAACACCAAAGAAGTACTAATCAGTACTAAGTCACTAATACAAGTGATAATGTAGATGAAAGGAGGAACTCAATAAGTGTGGCAGATAAACAGCTAAAAGACTCAACAAAAATTAACCTCGATTTCATTAATCATGAAAAGGATTCACTAACCTAAATTAGTCGTAACACCACTGATCTGTCTGAGTCTAATGACGTATCAAACGATTGCAGACATGGTGATGAAGTTAACCTCTCCGCACAGGAAAGTATACAAAACTCACAGTCCAGTGCGCAAAAGGAAAATAACTGGAAGTAGCCCATCGGGTGAAGTCGCCTGCTCGCAGGCGAGGAGACAAAGGCAGCAATACACGCTGCAATCACCTACAAGATCTACATCGATGGCACATAATCAGTTGTTGGCCGGTAAAGGGCGTGGCGAGACTGTATTATTAACCAACGAAAGACAAAGCAGCCCTTCTAGCACCTCACACTCCTCCTCTTACTCTGATAACTCTTCATTAATTGAATGTCCATTTCACAAAATAAGATGCACAAATTGGAAGAGAAAGACCTCTCACTTGCAAAATAAAGCAAATAAGGTAGACACAATGTCATCAACCCATTACAAGCCGTAATTATGTCTGCTATGAACATAGCTTTGTCTCCTTATTTGAAATTATACGAACAAATGGATGGCAATATTAACGATCTAACACCGTTGACAGCACTGTTAAATTCTAAAGTAATCAACATGGAACACGAAATACAAATAATTAAGGGAAATTAGAGAAATTACAAGACTCAGAATGATAATATCCTAAAACTGATCTTGGATGCAAATCGTAATTCAACTGAAGACAAAAAATTGCTAGCAGAGGTGGCACTTGAAGCCTTGAAGCTCCTTAATAAACCATGTGCAGATGCAACGAAGGAGGGTATGACCAACTGCAGCAATACGGACAGATGTAAGAGCAATGTTGAATTGACTAAAAAAAAAGGAGTTCCGCAAAAGAAGAAAACAAAAAATCAAAAAAGAGGAAAAATAATGACGGGTGTGAGAGCATTCTTAAGAAACCTCAAAACATTGACTGTAAACGTATCAGCAAATGGCTGTGCAAAATCAGACCGACGTGGGCATAGGAAGAGTAAATCAATCTGAAATAGCCACAAAATCTAACAACTCAGAAGAACAAGCCCCTGCGCCCTCCCAAACAGCTCAAGAATTAGAAAAGGGATCTGAAGACACTGACATTGAGAGTTTAACAAATGTATCTACATATGAAGATGCTCAAGAAGACGAACAAACGAGAAGTGAGAGTTTATAAGGACGCATTCCGGCAGAGCCCGTCCTGAGCCAGAATTTGGCAGGCCCAGAAGGGTCAGTAAAAAAAGACTGTGTTCCATTGACAGGGAGTTTCTGCGAAGTGGTTAAGCAACCTGAAGTGGCAGTTATTGACAATGTTGAAGCTTTAGAGGGCTCTTTCCAAACATTGGACGAAAATAGACAAAAAGCTGCGCTAAAGATGATGCATCAGGGTAAGAATCCCTCACCGGTGTATGACTCCATTTGAAACATCTGAAGATGTAGAAAAGATACAAGAATAGGGAAGCTTACTGTGTGAAAAAACAACTCTGAGTTCAAATGTTCCATCTGATACTAACACTCATAAAGGGAAAGTGAGCTTCAACAAAGCTCAAATTCATAATGGAACTCCAAGTGGTAACAAAGGTAAAGTACCTAAAATAAAAGCAAAATACTGCCCAAGTTTGGAAAGAATATTAAATATCCATGATGGCCTAATAATGAACAGAAAGAATGTGCTGAGCTTGTTCCATCACGTCCCAGTGCTCCGGACCATTGAGTCCAGTGATATCCAGGCTGTTGAATTTAAGGAAGATAATGCCCTAGACAAAGTGTATCTATATGTGAACTCAAGATTAGTCTGTGAAACTCTGCTGCAGGGCGCCTCAGCTCTGTTACCTTGCAGATTTGATATAATAGAAGTGGATGTTGCCAACCTGGACAAAGAAGTAAAAGATTTGGTGTTTACTGACAAACCTCTGCAAAACCCACTTCTGAAGAAAAACCACTTAGAAATGCAAACTATTTTGGATGAGAGTTGGAAGTCAGATTATAAACTATTCAATCTGAACTGCAAGGAACATTATGGTATCCAAGAAGTGAAACAAATCAATCAAATTAGAATTACAGTTAAAACCTCTCAGCAGCCTAAGAAAGCAAATGAAAAATGGGTAAGTCAAGTGAACAACAGAGAGTGGGATTGGCTAGCAGCCACCTTGGTAAATCATACCCAAAGTTAATGCCTAAAGAACCCAAAAGGAGAAATGCTCTCTGTGGGCTCTTGGAACCCGAGAGGATTCACGTACTTGTTCAACTCTAACGGGCAGGAAACCTGGCTGGAGACATGTACTATTGTGGAGAATTTCAAAATTGCAATTAATCCAGCTATTAGAAAAAATAAAGGTTGTCCTAGTGCTGGTCTTCTTACACTCATGAAAAAAGCATCTGGTTTTAGATTGCAGGAATATAAGAACATATCTCTGTACATTCAACTGGTGACTATTGCAAGGACTAACGGCATCAAAAACAAATCTTTGCTATTTTGCATCTTAAACCTATACTGGCACTATCGTGAAGCAGGAACACTCTCTTTTGCGGAACAAGTAATCAATTTAATCGATGAACTAATGATTGCTGACAACCGAGCCCACATTATTATATGCAGAGATTTAAACTTAAACTGCATAGAGATGAACAAGAATGATACACTAACTAAACAAAATTTGGCCCAAAAATGGTGTGAGGAGCTAACTCTACGGAACTTTGCTAGATGAAATGGTAATCTTAAGGGAGACATACCAGCAAAAGCTACCTGGCAAAGAAACAATCAAAAGTCTATACTGGATTACATTTTTGTATCGGGAAAATGTATCTCTTTATACCGAGAATGTCCAAGTGTACCGTATGCAAGACAGTGACGATAATTTGGTCATAACTCGCCTCAAGATGACTTGGCAATCCAAAGCACCGATATGGAACCATGACATAATGCCAAACTGCAGTGGAAATAGACTTAAATATAAATCACAGCAGGTGAACATATTGAAAGCTGAATATGAGAAACATATTGAAACCCTGGGAGTAGATTACACTCCTTTGCTAGAACAATATAAAAACTTGGCAAATCGAAACGAGACTCAGAGTTATAAGCACATACATGCTTATAATCCACAAATTAATATGAGAAAGAGGGAAATGCGCAAGGCCCTGCGACAATGTGACAATTTTACCAAATTAGAACAATAAGACATGAAGAAAAAGGTCAAATAAAAGTATAAGAATTGGCTAATAGCACATCAGTGTATGACCTAACAACATGATGCTGAAAAAATAACGAAATACTTAAAAGAGAAGAACTCATCTGATTTTTGGAAAGTGATCAATAATGAATGGAGCGTACAGCAGGCACCGCAAAAAAATATGGTCATAGAAAAAAAATGGATCAAGCACTTCTCAGTGTTGTTCTCAAAAAAAGGCAACACTCCTAATCCTGCATTGCCAGTCCTTCAGCACTGGGATTTCCATTTCAATGAAGATGATATTTTGATAAACATTAAAAAACTATCCAAATCTCGTGCTCCAGGCCCAAATGGCATAACAAATGAGATTCTGAAATCTAATCCTGAAGGATGGGATGAGTTCTGTAAAATCTTATTTGACAAAGTTGCAGCAGAAGGTTCCACACCCGACTCATGGAAGAAGGCAATTGTTGTGCCTATTTTTAAGAAAGGCAACAGATCAAATCCAATGGACTATCGTCCAACTGCCTTACTAGATGTTATAGGAAAAATATATGCGACACAACTCCAGCACAAACTGATTGAATGGCTTGTACTAACTAAACATCTAGATGTTAGACAAAGTGGGTTTGTGAAGGGTGTGGGATGATGTTTAAACCTTTTACTCATCAATATACTGAAAATGGATGCTATTAGGAGAGGTTCAAAAGTGTATCTTGCATTCGTGGACCTGTCTCACACTTTTGATAGCATAGACAGGGAAATGCTTTGGACAAAATTAAAATCCTGGAATTGTCCCAACAGCCTACTATCAGCTGTCAAAGACTTACACACAAACACTGAAATTAGCATACATTTAGACGCAAATGGTACTCTCTCAAAACCCATCCATACCTTTTGTGGTGTCAAACAAGGGTGCCCGCTGGCAGCTATAATATTCAATGCGTTTATCTCTGACATCAGAGAAATCTTTGAAAAAATCCAAAGATTCGGCCCGAAAATATATGACTCTGCCTTGAACTGGATTCTCTAAGCAGACGATCTAGTGCTGATGGATCTTACGCCCATTGGACTCCAACGGAAACTTCATGCTTTGGAACAATATGTTGGTGACAATGGTTTGTACATAAATTCCAGCAAATCAGTTGTTATAACTCTACAAGACCTTACTAAAACTGCACCCAATGCAAAAAGGTTTATATGGAAATTCGAATTATAAGAGGGATGTTTATTGAAGTATGTGGATTAAGTAAAGGGTTGCACAGTGTTGTTTCTCTCACTGTCAGCTCTTCATGGTATTTGTATGTGGTAATATGTAGTAGTAGTAGCTATCATTAAAATTGAGGTTTCTGAAAAGTTGGCAATGCTCAATCCTGTTTTCCCAATGCACAGTTGCCGAGTTAAGGCATTTTTAGGTTAGGCATAATTTGAATGAAGTGAAATATTTTACTGGGAGCAAGTTGGTTCTTTCTGGAACATGGTGGTAGGTAAATGTGGCTCGCTGTGTTTTGAACCAGTTGTAGCCTTTTGATTTGGTCAGTGGGTAGGTTGGTATAAAGGGCATTTGCGTAATCCATCCGAGAGTTGATAAGTGAGCAATGTTCGGGGACAATACTTAGTTTTGTCACCATTGAGCTTTGGTGAGTGTGGTCAAACCTCCAGACAGATTCTGGAATGGATTTTCATTGTCATCACCAGTGAGTTTCATATCGTCCACATAGTTGTGGCATTCAGATTATGTCAGTTTGAGGTTTGATTTGTATATAGCATGCTGTGAGTGCTGTTTGAGAGAATCAAGTCCTCTATCTGTTTCCATTGAAGCGAGGTGAAAGTGGGAGGAATCATTAAAAATCTCCTTCTCGCCACGCAGCAGCTGCAGAGTCTCCTGCATTTTCGCAGTCTGACCAGTCCGGGAGACTCAGGGAGATTGCCTCGGCCTGGCACAACGTCTATATGAAAAAAGGTTGTCTCCTTCGAAGTGCCATGTGGTGTGAAGATGACCTCGAATCTCTTCATCCCGACAGTCCTGTGATCCCGCTTCCCTCTTGGAACGAAGTCTTCAGCGGCAGGTAAGGGCTTAATGTACACACACACTCAGATGCCGCCAGTCCAACTCTCGATAATTCCAGGAGAAAGAGCAACCTTAATGCCTACCCCTCCAATAAACTCTAACGTCCCTGGCCACGGCTCTGGTGAAGGACCCCCCCCTTAACACGACCGCTGAAATAAGGATTATGATTGCGTACTGTCTAAGCACGCTGAAAGCAACTGTTCTATGGAGGCATCTTTGAGAACTGACGATTGCATTCAGCTGGATCCCTCCGAGCCAGCAAAGACGCTGCTAACTGGCCCGCTGCGAGCTAGCTCTCGGTTGGCCCGCACTCATTGATTCCATCTCTACGTGACGCACAATCAAGGCAACAAGAGGCCACCAGTCTGAGGCCTACTCAGCCTCATGCTCTTCCTAGCACTAAGAACTCAATTGTAGAGCCAGTGGACATTGTAAATCTATCTATCGAGATTGGGAGGTAGTCTACATTGAGCATTGTGGTACAAATCCATGCCCAGAGAGATGCTACAGATTTGCACTTCATAACTGACACCGTGCAAGCAGTACTCGGAAGTGACTCAAATAGCACTTCTTCTGATGTACACTTGAATGGAGAGGAAGGACTTTATTCATCAGAGGGCGAGTACTGCTGGAGGGGTGGTGGTATCCCAGTCACGTGAGAAAGATGACAGTCTCGACCCTCGCTTAAACTCTACACACCGATGGCATGCTCTAAAGGAGTTTTCACTGCCGGATTAAATCCTCTAGTCAAGAGAAACAAACCGGCACACATAAGAGCAAGAGTGCATACTTCGCATAATGTCAGACGTTCGTCTATAAAATGGAAGTTTTCCGATGTATCTTCTATCAAGGTCAATGAAAATATATCGCTGAACCTGAGGCTAGTTTTACACACAGAAGGTAGAGCAATGCCTATATCAAAAGCCTGAAGGACATATCGGAAAATAATGCCAAAGGGCACTCTTTTTTTTCTGCAAACTTGACAAATTACTTCTTCAAACAAAGAAAGATGCAACCATATGAACCAGCAATTTAACTCTCTGACGCCGAGATACTAGAAGGTATAACGGATACCACGGCAAACACTCATCGGCAATCATGAGAAAGACAAACCCTGCCCCAGAATTCCAATCGATCTTTCAAAAATACAATGGCATCCAGTGGTGAACCCAAAAACTAGGCTTAGCGGCCTGCCCATGTCCTCACCATAGCCCGGCAACTCCGCTAATTGTCTCTGCTTAGTACAATGGTAACAAATGGAAATAATGGCCATCAGGGGGAGGTACGTGGTCAAGAATTAGTAGCAGAGCCCAACTTGACAAACCATCATCCAGAGACTCTTTAAATCCTTGCCAAAAGTAACCGGTTCATCTGGCCCCTCGGAACGCCAATCGTCACTGACTGGTCCACCTAGTATCTCCAAATGATCACATTCAAATAACAAATCAATGCTGCGGGGCAAGAGCCCCTTTAATAACTTGAGTGGAGCTTGTATAAATTAACCAGCTCTGGTTCTGACGAATCTAACAAGTTCTCTACCTCACTCCACTCTAGCATAGAGGTCTAACAAGTACGGGTTGGACCTGGAAGATGCCCCTGAACTAAGAAGTCTTTGCAACACTTTTGAGAACTAGTCTTATTTTGAAGGGACAGTGAACTCCACCATCAGGCCATTCAATTAAGGACTACGCAAATTGGTACACCGGGGATGCTCCATCGATCGTGTGAGTGCTAAAGTTCAAAGGAAACACTGGATCAACTTCCCAATGTAATGGCGTCACCAATGCAGGAAAGAAGGTCAGGCCGGCCGGTTGACCCTAAAAACAAAGACTCAATGAGGAAATCTGACTTATTATCCATAATGTCATCAGTCACAATAGCTCTGGCTCCTTTCTCCAACTGTACAAGTCCATCAACGAAAATCTGAAAGATCACACCACAATGATCGCTATGATGCATTTTGGAAGGCTACATTACAGCCTTAGAAAACAAATGGCAACCATCAGATTGATCGCACGTCTATAGGGAGAAAACTTGCCAGACAGGCTCGATCGAAACATCTATTAGTGAAATTGACTGAAATGAGTCAATTAACTTGAGCAGTGTCGACCTC
The DNA here is from genome assembly GCF_040938575.1 of Ambystoma mexicanum. Classification (NCBI taxonomy): domain Eukaryota; kingdom Metazoa; phylum Chordata; class Amphibia; order Caudata; family Ambystomatidae; genus Ambystoma; species Ambystoma mexicanum. Next base: position 914,090,708 of record NC_090926.1, on the reverse strand, counting down.
GCCCAGGAGGTAAGGGGGTCACCTGTCCTCCTGGAACAACTAAACCATTCTAACCCCCAGATTGTGCATAGTAAAGTAAAGGATAAAACAGTAAAGACCGAACAAGTCTTCTCTATCACTGGAAACGTAGATCCTCCCAGATGGTAAATGGCTGTTTCCCATACCTGAAACCATCGAAATAATTGGTGAGGGAATGATCTTAACACAGCCTAGCAAAAAGTATCCGTCTTCAAATCAGCAAAAACGGCTCAACAACCACTAAGCGATTTTTGAAGCTGCAAAAAAAAAAAACACTGCTCAAGAGGAAAACAGCGATTTACCCGACGTAAAGATACAGACATCCCAGGAGTCGAGGGATCTTGATGGGGGAGAGAAATCGCCCCAAGGACCCCCAAAACCCGCCCCAAGGAAATTAAACGGGGACAGGCATGCTTCCATCACTAACCTTAGAGGAAACAAAGGATACCGAACCTACAAGGATAATATTGTTGACAACTACTGAGGACATTGATCACTCTCAAGACCTGATGGATCTGTCCCAATATTCCTACGAAGAATCTGAATCGCATCGTCACCAATCTCGGGTAGTGTTGTCGGACGCCTCAAAAGGTTCTTCAACATCTCCAAAAACGAGACTGCAGGCTGTTAATGCCAAATCTCTCACTAGAGAGCCAGTATTTAGGACATTATGGGAGAGGAGTGCAAGAACCCTAAAAGGAAATCAAAGCAGAACGCAAGGGTCTCTAATTCCATGAAAGGGACCCGCGCCAAAGAATCTCGGCCCCACACAGAGGGGTGTGGTGTCGTCGACTCGGGTGAACAATAGACCCCTGCGTGCTCAAAGACCCACCCGCAGTCATCACAGGGCTTTACCATCCACATCACCAAGGTGCAGTAAGAAGAATCAAGAAGAATCAACACAACGCCGCCCAATCGGCACATCAAAAGATACACAAGATTTCACCTGGAAAATCTAAAAGGAGGTCACCCCATTGATCAAGGACTCAAAACTTGAGACGCAGTAACACTAGTGAACGAACATTAAAACTGGAAAGAATACTCGACAAGGGGGGATAACATGATATTAAATAGAAAGTCTATGCTGAAACTATTTTATTGCGTCCCGATTCTGCGGCAGATTATTTCTGAGGACGGAAAAATCATTGAATTTGGGGAAAGCCATAACATATCTGCACATCCATTTGTCAGTGGTTAAAGGGATGCTGGCAGAGGCCACTGACAGCCTGCGAGTTCTAGGCTTTGACCTTATTCCAGTTAGGCCCCCTGTCCCCACACAGTCTGAGTACAGGCAGGACGGTGTGCAGTCAAAAAATCGAAAACATTTAGTCGAAAGTCATAATATCGAAAACAAAAAGGTCCAAAAAAAAGTCGACTGCCCTTTTTTTTCATTATATATTTATTTTGGGATCTGAGAATAAAAAAAAAATGGGTAAAAAAAAGGGGGGAGTGTTGGGGGTGAACCCCCCCCGTTTCGAATAAAAAGCAATTTAAAAAAAAATTCGCAATTTTTGTTTTCGACTTTTTTCTTCTCGATATTATGACTTTAGAAAACATGACATTCGATTATATCACTATAAACCCAGGCAGGACACCCGTCTAATGCATGCTACCAGAGTACTATCACCTGTACAAATCACGAAATGGCGAAAGGACCCAGAGGAAAATGTCTCTTTAAAGACGCAAATGATACCACTGTACCCACTGGGTGTGGGCAGGGTCGTTAGTGGCCAGAGGCCAAATCTCACCGTAACATTTAAACCTAATGGTGCAAAACTACAGGAGCAGGAATCCGGTATTGGATCAGTGTACCAGAAAGATAATCAGGATCTACAGAAATGGGCTTGGATTCCACAAGCACTAGCAAAACACAGCAAGTCGTAGCCAATAAATCAGACCAGGAGGGAAAGAAGAGGGGGAGGAGACCTTGATTCGACCCTCTAACCTCTCCTAGTGACATACATTTTGTTGATTATGACATCTTTTGCCTACAGGAAACCTGGTTGGTGAGGAAACCTAGCCTTGATGGATCTTTTGTGAACACCACCCCTGCAGTTGGAGGTCCTAGTTGTCATCCATCCTCAGGCTTACTGACCACAATTAGATTGGGCAGTGGCCTGATTTTTACAAAAATCCTCTTTTCGTGCCTCTTTTTTCTTGCCGTCTTGGTGAAATGGTCTAGTCCTCCGTCCTTGCCATACAAAGAACTCCAGTTAAACATGGTAGTCATTAACTGCTATTGGATCCCACAGGCAATTTAAAATCTCAAATTCATGGACACAGTTGCGGAAATCCTTGACGATGCCTACATTGATCATAAAGTAAAATACACGATAGTCTGCGGTGACTTGAATGCTACATGTCAAATAAATACAGAGGTGAAGAAGGCTTATAAAACGTTCTCACCACAAGAAGCAAGAGGAAGCCTGTGGTCATCGTTGATGGACTCTCGTGATCTGCATCCTCTAAAGAGGGATGAAGTCCAGCATAAGTCCCTGGTCCCTACCTGGGAAAGAGGTTCCCAGTTTGCTGACTTGGACCACATCTACGTCTCAAGGGAACTCCTCCAGCACATTATAAAGTTAGAGGTAATTAGAACAATAAATAGTGACCACAACCTCCTCATGATGCCATGGTTAACGGCACCTAACCCAGTGGAATCACGGATGAAAGTTGAAGTGGTCACAAATAGTGGCAGAAATCGCCTATGCTTAAGGAGTCGAGACGTGGTAGCATTGACAAGAACCTATACCAATGCATTAAGAGAGTCCAAAGATGCAGATGACAACAAGTCTATTGATTACGCACCTCTTCTGAAATGTTTCATTGTTAAAGAAATGGGGTCAGGATCTGGGACAAACAAGGGGTTACACACACATATGACAAACTCTTAGTTGAAAAACAAAAAGAGATGAGGCGAGCAAAGCGTCGAGCAGCAAACTCAAATTCACAGGAAGATAAGATCCAAGCATCAACCATAGTTCGTGCTTACGAAAATTGGGTTGCTGCCCGCAGACATCACATCTATTACTACAAAAATACTCTGAGCAAATGCTTTGCATAGTATGTGACAGAAAAACGAAAGCGTTTTGGTCATTGATTAAAGCAACTACAGTGGTAAACATCTACTCGCAACAGAACAACGTCAGCGAGGCAATGTGGAAGGAACATTTCTCCACATTATTTAAGGACCTAAACTCGCCCCTGCCGGCTTTTCCACCAAACTCAGCGACAAACTGGACGATCCCCCATGACGTTGAGACCATTTTAGGAAAAATCAACCATAGTTTGTGCTTACAAAAATTGGGTTGCTGCCCGGAGACATCTATTACTACAAAAAGACTACAAGAGCATCAGGTTGGATTAGCCTGTTTCAAACAGGTTTTGTGAAATCCACCGGTACGTCAGCTAACATCATGATGCTGAACATTCTGAAAGGCAAGATCCAAGACAACAGACTGAGGATCTTTGTTGCATTTGTTGACCTAGTTCAAGCATTCAACCAGGTCGACCACAATTTACTATGGAGAAAATTGGCAGAGAGAAATTGCTCAGGAGAAATATTTGAACCTCTGAAGGCCCTCCATTTCAACATCTCTATGAGAATTCGCTTAAACCATACAGGCCTACTGTCAGCTGAGATTCTAACAGCTAGAGGGGTAAAACAGGGTTGTCCCCTTGCGCCTGCCATCTATAACCTCTTCATTTCTGATATTGGGAATTTTGATCCTTCCCGCCGAGTATTGGGGGAGTAAGAGTTTCTCGTCTTCTTTACGCAGACAACCTGATCCCGATTCATCAAACAAAATCGGTCTTCAACAGCAACTGGACAGTCTACAGAGATATATTAGCTTGTACCACTTGGAAATAAATCAATCGTAAACTTAAGTCATGTGCTTTGAAAAAGCGAACACCCGAAGAGAGACACTGAAATGGTTTTTAGGACAGACTGAGATCGAGCAAGTCAAAAAGTTTAAATACTTTGGTGTCATCTTGAACAACAGCGCCATAGAAACACAGATGCAGGAGGCTCTTTTGGAAAAAGCAAAATCCTTGTCCACCCAAGCGAAATTAATGGGCAAGAAATATGGCAGTTTTTCTTTCATTCCTTTGGTTGATTATTACAAGGCCAAGGTAGTGCCAACGTTAACATACAGGGCTGAAGCTATGCCTAATATCCCATGCAAACTGTGGCCTAGGTTGGAAGGATTATTTTAGCGTAAAGCATTACATTTTCCGAATTCTACAACCATACCAACCATACAAAGAGAACTAAGTGTCCATCCGCTATATTCCACAGTGGAGTGGTACAGCCTGGCTCTATTTTCCAAAATCACGTAACCAGTAAGTCCAACCATTTTTCAAATCATAAATCAGGAACTCATGAAGGGGTCCAGTAAAGCACTAACTAAATTGGAGCAACTTTGCTGTTCTGAACTAGATCGCCAGTCAAATCCAACAAGGGTCAAAAGGAAACTCATGGACAGCGATTGGATTAACACACTGGACTTGGCAGCCTCTTGTAAGCTCACTAGTAGCCTACCTCCGAAAACCAAAAAAATAAATCAACTTCGGGGCTACTTGTCAAAGTTCCCCAACAGATTTTACCGTGAAACTTTCCTAAGAATGCGACTGAATTTACTCCCCTCCAACAAGATAGTTGCAATGCGAGGTAAAGTGCAAGGAAATACCTGTAGATTCTGTAATATTGCGGATGAGGTTGAATCTATCAAACACTTCCTTCTCTACTGCCAGAGTTTAAAAAAGGAGAGGGAAAAATACCTGCACCCTTTAGTAAAGAAATTCCAAACTCATGACGAGGATGATCGATGGGCAAATATGATGTACAGGGAAAGGACGGTGTGGGTGATCGCAGTGGTTTCATTTATATGTATCACCTTGTTGGGTGGCACAGAGCCACATGGTAAAATAGAGTGAGATCTACGAACTAAGATAGATTACATTGCTGGCATGAGACAAAGTTATTTATAACACCCTGAGATCTCTCCCTCTCTAGGCAACATGTGTGGTCTTTGCTACTTTCACTTCATTTTTGGCATCTGGAACTGGTGAAACATCAGAAGGGATGCTGTCATACATGGCATAAAGGACTCTTAGAGATTAAGAGAGTAAATGGAAATTGATATATGTAATTTTGTAACCAATTAAATAAAATGTAAACATATTTAGAGCACTGAGGGGCTCTGCGCGGGACAGAGTAACAGGTAGGAATGTCAATCCCAAGTCTGACATTTGTTGGCTTTAATTAGAAATCCTCAAATACATCCTAAAGTACCACCAGACAGACCAGACCATTTTTTATGCCATTGAAGGAGACGAGACTGGTTATGATATCAAATGCTGCTAATAGGGCATGGAATATAAGCAAGGGGAGGGCAGCTTCATCCCTGGTTCTGACCAAAGCAAATTGGGTGCCATATTTGGGTTTGAAGCTAGATTGCAAGGTGGTCAAGGGATAGTTCATGGGTTACGGTGTTGCCTCCCATTTTCTCTACTTAAGCAGCCCTCCAGCCTCTTTTCCTTTGCATTTGGTGAGCAGGTGCAAATGGATCTAGGTCACGTGGGCTAAGCCCTGCCCATCTGTCAATCACTCCTAAACTGTTGGTGCCTTCCTGTTTTGACACCCTTTCTCCCTACTTAAGCATCCCTCCAGCCTCTTTTCCTTTGCAGTTGGTGAGCAGGTGAAAGTGGATCTGAATCATGTGGCCTAAGCCCCACCCACCTTCAGAGCCCCACCCACCTTCTTAGTCCTGCCTCTTCATTCCTGCTCGTAGCTCTTAGAGCAAGGGTGTCCGAAGTGAAGGGCAGACGAAGAAAAGGGCAATTGCGGTTTGGACTTGTTCGGACAGGGAGGACCTAGGCCAGAAACCCAGCTCAGACAGGTAAGCACACGCAGACAAGTGTTTCCTCCCTCCATCCCCACAGGCCACCACCAGGCAATGCCAATGACATCACCCATCCTCTAAGGCATGGACTCGGCAATGCAGCAACCTCACCCACATCAGCCTCAAGTCCATCCGCACACCCTCCCCGTCCACAACATGGATGTTAATGCTCGCCAACATCTGCTCAGCTATAACTCATGCAGCAGACATTGCAGACCTCATTAGTACACAAGACCTTGACACCATCTTCATCACTGAGACCTGGCTGACACCCACCTCCACCCACATCCTAGACGTCCTTGTCCCCAATGGCTACAGTATCCAAAACAGAGACCAGCCGAACAAGACAGGTGGAGGCCTTGCAGTCATGCACAAGACCATGTGGCCCTGCACCAGACTTGACGTCGACAACATTGGCTCCTTCAAACTCCTCTCCTGCCACTTCCTGTTCTCCACGACAATCAGTCACCTTCCATCTGACCTACAGACCACCCTAACCCAACACTGCCTTCATCAGAGACTTCACCAACCTGGTCACCACCATTTCTCTCATGCACGCCAACACATCTTCCTAGGTGACTTCAAACTCCCAGGTAATAAAGCCACGAAACTGATGAAGGAAGCTCTCCTTCTCGACACCCTCAGTCCCACACAGCACACAAAAGACCCAACGCACGAGAAAGGTAACATCCTTGACCTAATCATCACCCTTCCACTACAGCTCTCCTCTCCTGCGTAAACCCGCTACCCAACCCTGCCTTAACACACACCATCGTAAAATCCACTGCCATCAACAACTTCATCAACAAAATCAGCAAGATTCGCCTGCACATAGACACCAGCTTTGCATCCACAGACCCAACTCACTTCCCTCCTTTCAAAATCTCCACCCCCTTGCCATCATTCAAGACACTCTCTATAGAGGACCTAGTACAAACTCTGGCTGCCCTAAGCCACATAAAATACAGACAACATCCTCCCACCATCCATCCTCAAGACCCTCACTGCAGAATCTCTCCTTCCTTACATGGAGATTATCAACCGCTCTGTGCTTTAGCACCTTGAAGCGTCTGTGTGCTAGATGGAATTACCAATAAAATATCTCAGACCAAATAACCGACAGAGTCAAAGAAGATGGTAAAATACTGCTTTAATCTAAAAAAAAGTAAAGCAAGGCGGATTAACACTCATCAGATCGATTCATGCAAGATCACAATGTCTTTTCGACTGTACTGAGTTTATATAATGCTAGATGCATCATCTATGATGCCATCCTACGTGGCAAACTGTAAAGCCTATCGAGGGGTAGGATTGGATTAGGGGAACATGTCTACATATAGATAATACATGTGTTAATCCCTAATTGGCAGCCTCTTTTCTGTGAGACACACCCTGACCTACTTCTATACACGTTGTGTAATATACTTGTCATAGAAGAGAATATGGCAGTGGGAATACTTTGCAACATTGTATGTAAAAGTGCATGGCAGGAGGCGTGGCTAGGCAGCACGCCATGCGGTCATGTCTGCCGTGAGCTCCGTGATAGTGCACCCGGTCCAGTGGTAACCGGCTATGCAAGGCAGCTTGTTCCTTCAGATATGACCCCCGGCGGCGTCCCGGGCTGAGAAGCGGCTTAAAAATTGTGCATTTCAGAACTCAATAAAGTGCCAGTATTTTATATTCAGCATCATAAAACCACGTTCCGGGGGCATGGCTAGGCAGCACGCCATGCGGTCGTGTCTGCCGTGAGCTCCGTGATAGTGCGCCTGGTCCAGTGGTAACCGGCTATGCAAGGCAGCTTGTTCCTTCAGATATGACCCCAGGCGGCGTCCCGGGCCGAGGAGTGGCTTATAAATTGTGCATTTCAGAACTCAATAAAGTGCCAATATTTTATATTGAGCATCATAAAACCACAATCCGGGGGCGTGGCTAGGCAGCACGCAATGCGGTCATGTCTGCCCTGAGCTCCGTGATAGTGCGCCCGGTCCAGTGGTAACCGGCTATGCAAGGAAGCTTGTTCCTTCAGATATGACCCCCGGCGGCGTACCGGGCCGAGGAGCGGCTCCGGCAATCAAAACCGCAGCATGAGAAGCGGCAGAAGTGTAGGTTGCCCCCTCTGACACAGCAGCACCTACACCACGAAGATGGCAGTCCGGGCGCCCGAGAATTGGAGGCCGAGCCCCCTGGCTATGTGAGTGTGACGACCCAATGGTGGAGAAGCCCTCCCCCCAGCTAGCTCCCCAACCCGCCTGACAACCTGGCACCCCGGTGCAGGCCGTGAATTGAAGAGGGGAGGAGGAGACCTGTTCCTGCTTACTGCGGTAGCCCAACTGATGGAGCAGCAGTGGCCGCGCCCGGCATCAGAGGTGAGGAGCGGGAGCAGGCGGGCAACCACGCAGAGCAGCCCGCGGGGGTGGCGATGCCCTGAACACCCCCCCCCCCCTGCTCCCACTGAGCCCATCATCTCCGATCCCGGCTCGAAGGGACGGCGGAGGCGGGACGCGAGTTGGAGCTGTGGCGAGGGAGGAGCGGCTGGGAAGAACTCCGGGTCCGGGAGCAGAGGACCCGGGTCCCTCTCCTTCCCGCTTGCTGACTTTCCTTTGAAGTCCACAAGGTGGTGAGGCAGTCCTGGAGCCCGCCGGCACACATTACTCTGTGCCTCTTCAGCTCCCACCACATATTGGAGATCGGCGTGGGACATGGAGGGAGGAGAGGTGGCCACTTGCAATGCACACAAAAGAGCGGTCATTGATCAGATAACGCTACTCAGACAACAAGAGTCTCTGAAACCCCAGAGCCCACACGCCTACTACAATAACACAGAGAAACACTGGCACACCTGCAAAGGCATATAAGCAGGCCTCCGCCTCTATCACATAGGAATCCGCTGTTACAGTGCACAGTCCCCCCCAGGCCAGCGCCACTCTTCACAGATCAGTCCTGACAGAAGCCTTCCTGCCTGGATCGGGGTTGGCTCCCCACCCCATTAGCAGAGCAGACTCTTCTTACCTTGTCCCCCCCTTGCAGTGCTGGGGCCTTCACCGCCCTGAGTGCCTTCTGGGGATCTCCCTAGGACTCAACACAATGCAGCTACACATGGGCACCTCTGGTCTTCCGGGGGATACAGACAGACCCATTAACAATGCCCAAAGTACAAGGGAAGGGCAAAACAAACAAAATTATGGCATTCTTAGCACCTCAAACATCCGCGGACCTACAAATGCAAGCAGTAAGAGCTGACATCTACTCGCCCCTGCCGCCTCCGGAACCCGCCCTCTCTAAAAGGGAACTCAAGGACATGCTGAGGGAATTCAAACAGGATATTATGCAGGAAATAAAGCTGGAGATAAAAACCTCCAAGGATTCCCTGGCACGGTCGATTGCGGAACTGAATACACATCTGGTGGGCCTGGGAGTCAGAGTTAATTACCTGGAAAACACAACATGCGAACAAGCACATGACTGCGCAGAGCTTACCAAGAGAGTGGAGATCATTGAGGAACACCTTGAGGAAGTATGGGCGGAACAGGCAGACCTGGAAAACTGGTCGAGAAGGAATGTCCATCTACAGAGCGTCTCGTAACAAGTCTCAGACCAAGAACTCCCAGACTACCTAGGAGCATTCTTGTAAGTATTTGCTGGGCCTTTCAGATTCGGACCCGCTGGTCTCGGACAGGACTCATCTACTCCTCCACCCAACAGACGCGTAACCTGCTACCGGACTTTCTATCCCGAGTGCACTTTTTCCATCAAAAGGAAGAAATTATGGCAAAGGTTAGAAGGTCAAATTCCGGGGGACATCCTTTGCATTATTCCAAGACCTCTCGCCCTATCCTTTAGCAAGCCGCAGACATCTGCAAAAGGTCACCGCATGGCTACAGGCTAGGAAGGTCCGTTACCGCTGGGGGTTAGCATGCAAGCTGATCTTCGACCGACACTACATCATTCATTCAGATGAGGAAGCTAAGGACTTAATGATCGAAGCAAATAATGATGCCACCCCTGGAAGCCAGAGAGCCGGATAACTCATACCCAGACCCCACGCCAAAGGACAAAAGGACACACAATGGGTGGCCTTCCTTGGAGACGACTCCACGCTTGGACCCGGAGACCGCGGAGCCCACCTGAAGGATGCATTCGTCCTTGGAGGCTCCACATACCCTTGATAAATGCTATTAGGGAGTAGAATGTCCGCCGGAGCGGGCCCGGGGCACAAGCTGCACACCTTTGAACTAAAAGTTACAGAGGGAGGTTCACTAACTTAGAAACCACATTCAAACCTGCATCCGTAGTGCTGAACTCCTTATTGTCAGAAGCTGAAGGAACGAGATACGACGCCGATCAGCCGCCCTGAACGGATTACGCCCATTACTGTTGACATAATGTTACTGTAGGTTAAGATGGGGGGAACTCTGAAAAACTCTCCTGAAATCTTTATCATTTATTTTGATCCAACCGTATGACGTTTTAATTGCACCATAACACAATGCCTAGCATTGAGCTTTGGAAGGCTTTTTAAAAAAAATATATTTTTATTAAATATTTAACCAAACAATACAAACCAAATATGCAGTGTATACAATAATATATCCATTTTACATTATTCAATCGCGCTCACTGCTTCCCTTTTCCCAACCCCCGTTATGAGCCTACTTCTGCTAATATTCTATTCTGCATCTTGTGATGGGGGGTTCCTATCCGTGAGGTCTGTTGAATCTGGCACAGACCCAAATAATTCTGCTATCAACAGTTTCCAGGGCATCAGGGTCTCCGTCCCCCCCCCAGCATTGCTGGTTTCTTGCCATACCATGGTTTCCGCCTCTGCCCACTTCTGCAGATCCTTCCACCATACCTCCAATCGAGGTTTGTGACATGTCTTCCACCCCATGGCAATTCTCCTCTTCACAAGCGCTTATGCTAGATCCTTTAGTTTGCTTACATGCCTAAGTTTCCTCGGCCTGGGGAAACCCCCCCCAGAAGACAAGCCCACACCGTATCCACCATGATCGTAATACCCTTTTCAGCTAGTTTATGTGCGACCTCCCCCCAGAAGCGCTCAATAATCGGGCATGACCAAAACATATGCACCATGCCCGCATTCTCCTCATCACACTTAGGGCATGCCTGCCGTCCTGCATTTTTCAACTTGGCTATTCTCTGGGGTGTCAGATATGCCCTATGCGTAATATACAATTGCATCTGTTTAAGTCTTGCGTTCCTTGACACCTTTTTGTGATACTCTTGGACCCGTTCCCACATCCCATCCTCCATCAGGGTACCCACTTCCCCCTCCCAGTCTAGTCTCAATTGTACCACCTCCTTTCCTACTTTGGACATCACCATCTCGTATATCCTAGATATCTCGTGCCCCCCCTCTGCTATGTCATATATTACGTCTACAGTAGCGCCTGGTTCTTCCTCAAGCACCAATTCGGACCACGTTCTCTTGAACTTTCGCACCAATCTATGGTACGTAATGTACTGGCCGGTGTGTAGCCCAGTGTCCACCCCCAACTCCCCAAAATCTATTATAGCACCCTCCCGCCAGATGTCCCCCATTGTTACTACTCCCGCCGGCTCCTAATGATTCCTGATTAATATCCTTAGCTGCTCCTCCCCACCCGCCAGTGCAACCAACGGTACCTGAGGGGAGCACGGGCCTGGGTTCCCCATTAGCTGACATGCTCTTCCACCCCAGTAACAGCATCTTGGGGCGCCCATCCATTGCCGCCGGAGGCAACCACATAATCTCTTTCAGGTAAAATGGGACACAATCATGTCTGAACAGCCTGGGATCCGGGGTCACATCCCCTGAAAGCCATTTGGCTACATAGTGTAGCTGACTGGCAACATAGTAAACTTCATAATTAGGCAGTTTTATACCCCCTTTCTCGTAAGTGTTCTGTAGTTTCCAGAGGGCCACTCTCTTCCGTGTCCCATGCCACAGGAAATCTCTACACCTACTAGCCAATCTACCAAAGAACTTTTTGGGGATCATAAACTGGATATTCCCGAAGTAGTGCAGGAGCCTAGGCAAGACCACCATCTTTAACATTGCACTACGTCCCATCATTGCTAAAGGCAGTTTTACCCAGAACCGCATGCAGTTCTCTATTTTGGTAATGGCTACTTCTGTGTTGCGCTTATGCTCTTCCTCCACCGTGTGGTATATATCAATTCCTAGGTAGCGAAATGTACTAGCTGCCCATGGTACTTGCAACACCAGCAATTGTTTCAGGGGGATCCCTTTGTATCCACCCAATGGGAACATGCTGGATTTCTGAGGGTTCACAGCTATTCCGGACATTCCCACATATCTACCCATCACCTCCAAAACATATTGGAGGTTTTCTTCTGGGTATTGGAAATATAGAAGTATATCATCTGCGTATAATATCATCAGGTGTCGTTCCCCCCCCCCACAGGAATTCCTATCTATCATGTCGTACTGTTGCCTTAGGTAGATTGCTAGGGGTTCTAGAGCCAATATGTAGAGCATAGGGGACCACAGACAACCCTGTCTGGTTCCCCTACTCAGCGTCCATCTTTCTGATATCACTGATCCCCTTTTAACCCTGGCCAGCGGCTCACTGTACTACATTCTAGCCCACTGTAGATATCCTGGACCCATCCCGTAGCTAGCTAGGGACGCCAATAACCATGGCCATTTGACCGAGTGGTAGGCTTTTATGGCGTCAAGCGACACAATTGCCAATTCGTCCTCACTTTCGTTTCCGTATTCAATGACTCTGTGAAGCCTTCTAAGATTATTGGATATGTTCCTATTAGGGACATATCCTGTCTGGTCGTGGTGAATCAACTTTCTTATGACTCATCTTAATCTGATTGCCAAAACGGCAGTCAAAATTTTACTGTCTTGATTCAACATCGACAGGGGTCTATAAGAGCTACAGCTATGTCCTGGCTTATTCGGTTTGGGAAGTGGTATTATAATCGCCTCCCTGAGTGACTCCGGCAGTCTGCCTAGCTCATACACTTCATTCAACATGTCTAACAGAGGGGGGGAGCACCTCATCTTTAAATATGTTATAAAACTCACTTGGGAGTCCGTCAGCCCCAGGGTCTTACTAGTTGGCAACTGTCTCACCACCTCCTCTAGCTCCTCTAAGGTAATCGGTGCGTCCATCTCCTCTCTGTCCTCTGCACTGATCTGTGGCAATCCTATGTCTTCTAGCGTTTCTACGATCATTGCGCGTTTATCCTCCCCTTCATCCCCAGATAGCAGCCCATAATAGTCTGCAAACTCCTGATTAATTCCCTCCTGGGTATCCACCACTTTTCCGTCTTCCCTTGTTATTGATCTAAACGGGGGTCTAGGGGTCTCGCTTTTATACAACCATGCCAAAATCCTTCCCGGTTTATCTCCCCCAGCATGCTGCCTCTCTATATATTGTTTATAGTTGAGGTTACGCAACCTTTCCCAGTGCCCTGTGCATTTTTGCTGCAGTTTTAGTATCAGTCACTGTCTGGATTAGTACCATTTTCTCCTCTAAGTGCCCTTTCCAGTTCTCCCTCGGCTTCCTGTAAGTCTGCCAATATCCCTCCCTGCAATCCTCTGGATTTTGCTATAGCCACTCCCCTTATCACAACTTTGAAGGCCTCCCACAGTGTGCCCGCTGAATCCACGCTGAATATTGTATGTAGTTGTTGCGGGGCAGAATAATGGGAGTATTGCTTTTCGTTATGATGACGCACCCTCCATGTGCATTCTAACCCAAAACCCTTCAGCAGCGTCTGTAACGCCTTGGCCGATGGGGCAGGTCTGTCTAGTATCTCATCTGACCTATCCACTCTAGGGTTTAGAACGCAATTAAAGTCTCCCCCCCCCAAATCACTGCACTCCCACACGCATGCTGAGGTTGTGTTTTGGTTCAGGGCATATGTGTTTATAATACTTACTTCCCTATTTTCCACCAATCCCCTCACCACAGCCATCCTCCCGTCTGTTTCCACCAATGTCTGTAACAGCTGAAACGGAACGTGTGGCACCACCCAAATGATCACTCCCCTGGCATAAGCAGAATATGACAAACTCACCATCGTTCCCTTCCATTTCCTCTTGACCATCTCCATCTTATCTCGCGTCAGGTGCGTCTCTTGCAATAGGGCAATATCTACTTTTTTGTCTCCGTAGGTATAGCATAACCTTATTTCTCTTCAAGTAACTGTTGAGCCCCCTGACATTCCAGGTGACTATTTTAAGGTCCCCCATGGTACCTCTGTGTCCCTCTCCCCCACACCCATGCAGTCCAACTCCAGTTGCTTAATTCATCTATGTAAGCTCGTACTCCAACTCAAACACCCTCTAACTATAAACACAACCATCCCTAACGCCCACCCCACCTCCCTACTTTTCCCCAACAACACCCTCCCCAACTGTTGCCCAGCTCCATCCCTGGATCTCGGGCACCCCCGCATCTAGCCCTTTCTGGCAAAAAGCCTGTACTCGCGGCTCATCAGGGTGAAGTCGCCCTAATGGCCGCCTTACTACTAATTTTCGGGGGTAGGTAGCTGCCAACTTGTCGCTCCTGTTTGTTCCAGATTTGCTACGCCTAGTGCTACTATGCTGACTTGCGATTTTTATCCACTATATTCCAGTCCAACAGTGTCATAGAGTCCAAAGGCTATATATTACTAGTCAAGTGTCCCAAAGCGTCATGCTAGGACTCCCCTCCCGCTTATCCCCACAGTGTACATGATACCGCCTCCTCACTCATCGTGCTCCTGGCGATCCTGTTCTTCGCTTCGATCCGGACAGCTCTGCAAGTCCAACCATGACGCTGCTTCCTCCGGGGTATAAAAAAACAGCGCTCTGCCTTCATGCAAAACTTTCAGCTTCGCAGGGTACAAAAGCAAGTACTCAAAGCCTGCTGTGCGCAGCCTTCTCTTGACCGCTACATAGATATACCGCTGCCTTTGCACCAGCATAGTGTAGTCAGGGTATGCCGTGATCTTGGAGGAAGCTCTGTCTATTGTTGCACCCTTACGAAAGTACTCCAGGATCTTCTCTCTGTCTTTATAGTTCAGAATTTTCGCAATTATCGGCCGCGGTGGAGCCCCAGGCCGTGGTTTTCTCATCAGGGTCCGATGTGCCCGCTCCACCGTGAACCCTTGCGAGAGCTTATCTGCTCCTATTTCTTGCAGAATCATGTTCTCCACATAGTCTGTGGGGTCTTGGCCCTCTTCCCCCTCTGGCAGGCCGACCACCCAGATATTGTTCCGTCTCGCCCTTCCTTCCGCTTCCTCCACTCGATTTTCAAGGTTAGCAACTTGTTGTTTTAGTACGTGGACCTCTTTCACATTATTTGTGCTTACATCTGCGTTGGTCTTCACAGCGCTTTCCAGGCCACTGGTCCTTTCTGCTAGCGCTCTGACGTCTTGTCGCAGCAGGGTGACTTCAATTCCTACAGCATCTTTTTTGTTCTCCAGGGCCGTCCATAGATCAGCCATTGCTGTACCCCACTTAGCGCTCAAATCCGTTATGGCTGCTAGGATCTGCTGGTTTTCTCCTCCTGGGGTGTCATCCCCAGAAGCCGCCACCGCACTTTGTGCCGTGGTCGAGGGAGTCCGCTGCACCTTTGCGAAGGTCTCCATTGTAGGTTGTTTGCTTTTGGCCTTCGCCCCTTTCCCGGACATCTTGCAGTCCTTATTCCGCGCCTGGTACCGGTTCTTCAATGTTATTGTGTTTTCACCAGTTCAGTTTCGTGCTAGAGCGTCCTCCTCAGTGTACTGACCTGCCCGGTGGCACATAAAATTGCATTTCGAGTGGGCTGTGTCCGCCCACGTTTCTTCTCAGGCCACAGTAGTCAGTTTTCTAATAGCACGGTGTAGAAGCCAGTGTAGACACTCCACTCACTCCTACTTCAGTATCTTCGCTTCTGATGTCAAGGTGCCAGTTTGCTTAGCTGTCTGTGCCGCCCCGCAGCGATTCAGCATGGATTGTGTATCCTTTTTGCAGGTCCCGGCCGCTTCTAGGGCCCTCAATGTTGCATCAGTCCCTGGGCCCTGGCTGTGAAGGGGCAGCCTTTCAGTGCGCCTCACACGTTTATGTAGCACTATGTTTCTTGTGGCCCTTTTTCCCAGCAGGACCGAGCAGGACAGCGTACCAATCCATGCTTGCTGCGTACTACAACAATGAGGAAATGAATACTGTCAGTCCAAGCGTTATCCTCGCCCTGTGCAACTCGCCGCCAGCACTCTGTTTTTATTCGCTCTGTGCACAAGCTAACATCCACTGTCACATGCACCCGTGGCTCCGCTGCCGTTATTTTCAGACCGCTCGCGGTCGGTGTTCTCCGCAGATCTCACCACTGCCTGCTATCCTTTGTTGTGTAGTTTATGGGAGGCTGGGAGCTGCGCGAACATCAGGCCCCCGCCTATGTGACACGGTCTCCGTTGCTGTTATTTATAGTCCGCTCGTGGTCGGTGTCCCCCATAGATCTCACCGCTGCCTGCTATGAGCGGATGGGAGCTGCGCGAACATCAGGCGCCCGCCTCCATGACACGGGCCCCACTGTTGTTATTTATAGTCCGCTCGTGGTTGGTGTCCCCCGTAGATTCTCACCGCTGCCTGCTGTCCTATGTTGTGAAGTTTATGTACGGCTGGGAGCCGCGCGGACCTCCGACGCCGTCTCCGTGACTCGGCGACTGTTACCTTTTATATTTATTGTTTCGCCCATTCAAGGTCCAAAAGTGTTATCACAATGTTGCTTCATCTAAATGCAAGACTTGGAGGCAGAGCGTTGCGTGTCCCTGGCAGCTAGCTTCCTTCACTGTCCATGCCGTTCAGCTGCATTCCATCTTTCTCGAGGCTGCGAGTACGCTCCCTTTGTTTTCTGCCATTTTGGCGACAATGTATCCGCGCGGCTGCATCTCCAAAGTTATTTTTCCTCTCGAATCCCACGTGTGATGTACATGCTTTTTAGAATAGCTGCAGGGCATACATTCAGAGGTCCATGTCTTCAGTTATAGAGCAAGTGTGTTGTTTTTCAGGCATAATTTCAAGGATCAGTGTCGGATCGGCAGGAGCTGCACACGAAGGCACGTCCTATTCCATGGCTAGTTAGCCACGCCCCCGGAAGGCGCTTTCTTGTTACCGATTCGATATGCCCGGCGACTTGGATGTTTGTTGTTTGTAATTCCATGTCACGTCTTTAGAGTTTATCGGAGAAAAAACAAAATCCGATAAATCAAATCCTTGTATGTGTGCTCGTCGAGAACAAGCGCCAAGTTTTGGTTTTGGAGTTTCTCCATTTGGTCGGTGGGTGGTTGTGACCTGTGATTGCCCGTCTTTCTGCTCGGGTGCCTTTTTCAGGTCTGGGCGTTGTTGACTTGTCTGTGCGGTGTCCTGGCGTGCGGACTATCTTGTGATAATGAGAGTCGACGCATAGGGACGATGAAGAGACCAATGTGAAAGAGGGATTTATCCCATTGTTGCAGGACGGGCCGTGCTCCGGGGCGCGTCATGGATGAGTCGGTGATGCCCTGGTTTGCGGAATGCACTTGATCCGGAGCACGTGTTGTCACAGGGTGCAACCCCTTGTTGATTAAATGGAGAGACTTTCGGCCTGGAGTTTGGCGCTTGTCTTTGATGAGTATACATACAGGGCACAATGCCTAGTAGATTGACTCGCATATGCTGACAGTGTCATTGTTGGCTATTCTTTGGAGACTTCAGAAAACCCTTAGGCCGATCTCTGACATTCCACCTCATGCTCCCCTGTTGGCATAGTTACACAGCACTTGAACCTATGGTCGCAAGAGATTGGAAACCCAGGGCTCAACCCTCTCTTGGAGGGGACAATCATCTCCAAGTCTATACAACTACCTGAACGATCTCAGGATGGTGACCCCTGACGTTAATGTAACGCTCACCTGATTCCCACGGAGGCGCAGGTCTGGCTTCGAGTGCTGATGCTTCTTCAATGGTGAAGCGCAGGACTCTGTAGATGGACAGGAAGGGCCCCTCTACTCTGGCTTCTCTGGCTCGCAGGAATATTCCCCTGTGCGTGAAAAGGGAGTATTACCTACTGACTGAGTTATGCTCAAGCCTCCCACTCTCTTCCAACCCTCCACGATACCCTTCCACGATTCCCCGTGAAGTCTCACCTTAGGGTCAGGAAGGATGAGCTCTCCATCCTGCTTCTGATGCAGGGGCGCGTTGAAACCCAGTTACTTCACTGGATTGAGGATTGATGGGAGTTCAGGTAAGCTTGACTATTCAGGTAAGGCTCTGTAAAAGTTCTGTTGCAAGTTCAAAAGTCCAAGCTTAATAATAATGTTAATTGTCTTTTTCCCCTTAGGGGCCGGGGTTCGGAATGCCGGTGATATGGCGCCGACCCGAAGTGAAACGTGCAGTTCCAGTAAATGACAGGTAAGTTCTGGATGAGCGCTCGGGTAATGTCTTTGCATTCGCTCATTCAATGTCTTTGTCTTTTTTCCCCATAGGGGCCGGGGTCCGGAAAATGCCTGGAAGCGGCAAGACCCGAAATGAAATGGAAATGACCCAACAGGTAAGTCTTAGAAGGAAACTGAGCTTTTCCTATTCCCTTCCTTCTCTCTAGGCTCTGGGAAGTGGCCGTGGATCCGGATGATCGCTGCTGGAGATGGTGGCGTCCAGGATAGGTGAGTGAAATGCAGCGCTGCAGCGATCGTAGCGAAATGCTTTTAAAAATGATGTCTTCCTTTTCAGGATCGTCGGTGTGATGTCTCCGTGGTGCTGATTTAGCAGGTAAGGTCTTTTGTCTCCCTTTGCAGGTGACCCAGGATACTGACAGGTGTGGCTGAGGTCCAGATGCAGGAGCCGACACGGTGAGCGTCCAGCTGCGAGGAGCAGAACAACGCGAAGCGTGAGTTGCTGATCGGGTGTGGTTTAAATAGCTTTGGAAGAAGTTCCAAGTGTGTATCCTTCCACCGATCAGGTATGTATCCTTCCCCAACCACACCCGGGTAGAAAGTAGTCCCACAGGTAAAGTAGTTCCATTCAGGCCTCAAGAGGGCCTGGATGTGGCAGCATGGTCTGCATCAGGTAAGTGCACATTAAAACACTTGAACACATGTCTAGCTTTATGAGCCTGGCGCCTAAGGCGCCAGGACAGAGGTCCAACATGAGCCTGGCGCCTAAGGCGCCAGGACTGCGTCCAAAGGGCCCCAGCTTGGGCCCGCTGGCACTCCCCTGGGGGAAATGATGCCTGCCTCTGGGGTTGCTGGGTCGGACCTGGCTCCTTGGAGGTAGGCATCATGACAGTACCCCCCCCCTCAAGGCCCCTCCCAAGGTTCTTTCCTCCGGGGGTTTTGGCTTGTTCGGAAATCTCCGGTGAAACCTTTGAACTAATCGAGGTGCGTGGACATGGTTACTAGGCTCCCACGATCTCTCCTGAGGTCCATATCCCTTCCAGTCAACAAGATAGAAGAGTTTCGACTTTACCACCTTGGAGTCTAAAATGTCTTTAACTTCGAATTCTAATTCCCCTTCAATTTGAACTGGATCTGGAGGCTTGGACAATCGGGTTCCTGGTTGTACTGGCTTCAAAAGTGATGCATGAAAAACTGGATGAATACGCATGTTGGACGGTAGATCCAGTTTAAACGCCACTGGGTTGATTATAGCCTTGATGGGATAAGGTCCTATGAATCTGGGATTGAAGGTTTGCGGGCCCTTGAGGGGTAAATGTTTAGTTGCTAGCCATACCTGGTCTCCTACTTGGTAAGGAGGAGTTTTACTTCGGTGCAAATCAGCGTTTTCTTTATACTTTTTCTTGGCTTGCTGTAAATGAGTTGCAGCTTCTTTGAAGGCTCGGGTTATTGTGGAATGCAGATGATTTACTGCGGGCATTTCCAGGGTCAGAGGTGGATCTAGGTCAGAGGTCCGAGGATGGTGACCATACAAAGTATAAAAAGGGGTTTGTCCGGTTCCAGAATGCACTAAATTGTTGTATGCATATTCTGCGATCCAAAGGATGTCTTTCCAATTTAACTCGGATTGGTGTAACATGCACCGAAGATATTGCTCGAGAGTCTGATTGGTTCTCTCGGTTTGTCCGTCGGTCTGGGGGTGGTGGCTGGTGGATAACCGCACATCTATCTGTGCTAGTTGGCAACACTTCTTCCAAAAATGAGAGATAAATTGACTTCCACGATCCGAGACTAATATGGAAGGGAAACCATGTATGCGAACTATATTCTCCAGGAATTCCTTGGCCAAGGTGGAAGCTGAAGGCAAACCCTTTAAAGGGATAAAGTGGGCCATTTTGGAGAATAGGTCCACAATTACAAGGATTGTGTTGTAACCAGCACAAGGAGGCAGGTCGGTTATAAAGTCCATTGACAGGGTGTGCCATGGTGCAGGTGGAATATCCAAGGGTTGAAGTAGGCCGGCTGGCCTTTTCTTTTGAGCCTTGTTTTGGGCGCAAATTCCGCAAGACAGAACAAAAGACTTTGTCTTTTCTCCAAGAAGGCCACCAGAGGTGGCGTTTGATTTTTTCCTCCGTTTTAGCGATACCAGGGTGTCCTTCCATTAAAGATTCATGATGATGGGCAATAACAAGTTCTTGCAATTCTTTACTTGGCAGAAACAACCGCTCCTGGAAGTAGGGTAAGTCATCCTTAACGGTGTAATGAGGACCCTTTTGACTCCATTCCAGTAAGGTTGAAGAGTCTAGAAGTTGTTTTACTTGCGTTTGGATGTCCTCAATAGTTTGCAATGAAGTTAAGCCTAAGATTCTTTGCTCAGGTATGATGGGCACGAAGAACAGAGCTGAGGAGACAGGAGACTTGGACGGGCGAATAAAACCATTGGCTAGGTACTGATCTAAATACTGACGCAAATGCAGGTTCTCAGGTTCTGTAAGAGCATAAATCCTACTACAAGGTAGTTGAGCATTGGGTACCAGATCGATTTGGCAATCATAAGACCGATGGGGAGGTAACGTGTTAGCCTGTTCTTTCTGAAAAACGTCTTGGAATTCTTGGTATTCTGACGGTAGCTGTACAGGGGTGGAAGTTGCTGAGGCTAGACCCATAGCTGGATTTCTTGGATAACAAGTTGGTTCACAATCAGGAAAACTTATCTTCTTTGCTCGCCAGTCAATTCTGGGATTATGTGTTTCTAACTAAGGAATTCCAAGAATTACTTGAAATTGTGGGGCCTTGATCACATCAAACACGATTGCTTCCCGATGTCCATCCTGACCCACCAGTGTCACTTCAACCGTGGAATGCGTTACAGGCCCTGAGGCTATTTCGGTTCCATCTACTGTAGTAATGACATCTTGGGTTACTTTCGGGCGGAGAGGAAGCTTAATCCTGGAAGCCAATTCACGGTCTATGTAATTTCCAATAGCTCCACTGTCGATGTATGCTTTTATAGCATGCAACTGCTGAGGCTGTTTTGGGTCCACGAGCACCATTGGCATGACAAAATGCGAGGTCAAAGAGTTAGTTTTCAAGCTCGGCAAGCGGACCCCTACGCTTGTCGGGCTAGGTCGTTTCCCGAATCAGGTGTCAATAATTCGTTATCAGTAGCTCCAACTACCTTCTTTGGTGGTTTAACTGGACAATTTCGAAGAAAGTGACCGGAAGTTCCGCAATACAGACAAAGTTGCATTTGCCGCCTTCTCTCTCGTTCTTTCTGCGTTAATGGTCCTTTAACACCACCGATTTGCATAGGTTCGGATACGTCGGTACTCTTGGAGTTAGCGTGGGTTTTGATCGGTACTCGGGTTTCATACTTGAACCGATCTGCTTTTCTATTTTGAAGTCTGTGATCAAGTTGAACCACCAAGTCTATGTAGTCTGCGCAGACCTGGGGTGGGTTTACTATCTGAGCTAGAACATCCTTAAGCTCTCCGCGCAGGCCTCGATGAAACAATGTGATCCTTTTGTTTTCAGGCCATCCAGTTTCCACAACCAGTCTGTTAAAGGTGGCATTGTAGGGCAGAAGATCCTGATTACCTTGTCGTAAGGATAGCAGTTCGTTATCAAGGGCCTGTCCTTGAGAGTGTCGAGCGAACAATCTTTCCATGCTGGCCTGGAAGTCGTGAAAATTCTGGAGAATGGGATCATCCTGATTTACCAATGGAATAGACCAATCGGCAGCACTGCCACTGAGGTAAGAAAGTATAAAGGCTACCTTGGTCTGGTCGTTAGGGAAGGCTCCGGGTTTGCATAGAAAGTGTAAACGACATTGGTTCATAAAGACGGCATATTTCTTGGGATCCCCCGCAAAACGTTCAGGCGGGGCCAAAGGCATGTGTCCAGGTAGATTAATTTGTACCGGGTTATTCAAACCCATTGATGTGGAAATGTCTCCGGAATTAGGTAAAGGAGTGTGCCCTGCCTGGGCCTGTAATAACCTTTTGGCTAGATCATCTGTTCTTTCCTTGGATAGGATCAGTTCTCTTTTGAGAGCGTTAGTCTCCTGGCGGGCTGAGTGCACCTCTGCCCGTAATTCCCCCAAATGCTGGGCCAGCTGGTCAGTCTCGGAAGTCTCCATAGCGCCCGGGTGGGAAATTGTGGGTAGGCTTCGCATTCTGTAACGCTCACCTGATTCCCACGGAGGCGCAGGTCTGGCTTCGAGTGCTGATGCTTCTTCAATGGTGAAGCGCAGGACTCTGTAGATGGACAGGAAGGGCCCCTCTACTCTGGCTTCTCTGGCTCGCAGGAATATTCCCCTGTGCGTGAAAAGGGAGTATTACCTACTGACTGAGTTATGCTCAAGCCTCCCACTCTCTTCCAACCCTCCACGATACCCTTCCACGATTCCCTGTGAAGTCTCACCTTAGGGTCAGGAAGGATGAGCTCTCCATCCTGCTTCTGATGCAGGGGCGCGTTGAAACCCAGTTACTTCACTGGATTGAGGATTGATGGGAGTTCAGGTAAGCTTGACTATTCAGGTAAGGCTCTGTAAAAGTTCTGTTGCAAGTTCAAAAGTCCAAGCTTAATAATAATGTTCATTGTATTTTTCCCCTTAGGGGCCGGGGTTCGGAATGCCGGAGATATGGCGCCGACCCGAAGTGAAACGTGCAGTTCCAGTAAATGACAGGTAAGTTCTGGATGAGCGATCGGGTAATGTCTTTGCATTCGCTCATTCAATGTCTTTGTCTTTTTTCCCCATAGGGGCCGGGGTCCGGAAAATGCCTGGAAGCGGCAAGACCCGAAATGAAATGGGAATGACCCAACAGGTAAGTCTTAGAAGGAAACTGAGCTTTTCCTATTCCCTTCCTTCTCTCACCTTGTTCTTGTCTTTTTCTCTCTAGGCTCTGGGAAGTGGCCGTGGATCCGGATGATCGCTGTTGAAGATGGTGGCGTCCAGGATAGGTGAGTGCAATGCAGCGCTGCAGCGATCGTAGCGAAATGCTTTTAAAAATGATGTCTTCCTTTTCAGGATCGTCGGTGTGATGTCTCCGTGGTGCTGATTTAGCAGGTAAGGTCTTTTGTCTCCCTTTGCAGGTGACCCAGGATACTGACAGGCGTGGCTGAGGTCCAGATGCAGGAGCCGACACGGTGAGCATCCAGCTGCGAGGAGCAGAACAACGCGAAGCATGAGTTGCTGATCAGGTGTGGTTTAAATAGCTTTGGAAGACGTTCCAAGTGTGTATCCTTACACCGATCAGGTATGTATCCTTCCCCGACCACACCCGGGTGGAAAGTAGTCCCACAGGTAAAGTAGTTCCATTCAGGCCTCAAGAGGGCCTGGATGTGGCAGCATGGTCTGCATCAGGTAAGTGCACATTAAAACACTTGAACACATGTCTAGCTTTATGAGCCTGGCGCCTAAGGCGCCAGGACAGAAGTCCAACATGAGCCTGGCGCCTAAGGCGCCAGGACTGCGTCCAGAGGGCCCCAGCTTCGGCCCGCTGGCACTCCCCTGGGGGAAATGATGCCTGCCTCTGGGGTTGCTGGGTCGGACCTGGCTCCTTGGAGGTAGGCATCATGACAGTTAATTGCCTTACCCTGAATGTTCCGGGTCTAAATTCCACCCTAAAACATAAGGCACTGTTCCATAAAATGGCCACCCTCAACTCCTCGATACTATTTCTTCAAGAGACCCACCTCATGCCCTTAGACGAATTCCGTCTGAACAACAAACTGTACTCCACACAGTGTTGTGCTTCCAGTGGCCTGAAGAAACGGGGTGGGGGGTCGCCATCCTGGTACATAAAGGAAACCCTCTGAAAACGCTGAAAGTCTTGAGGTATGGGGAGGAGGGATATATTTTGTTGGCAGTAATGCTTGTTGGGCGGAATCCGAACGCCCAAGAGGGGATATTCTTTGCCTCATTATCTAAGACACTGGAGCAATATGCAGAGGGGACCTAATTCTGGACGCGGACTTCAACGCAGTGGTTAATCCTCTGGTTGTCAAATCCTTACCCTAACCTCCAACGACATTATTTTTATAGGGCTCACCATTCACTGACGCGAACGCTCACTCCTTGAGACTTGGTGCTTCTCTACCAGGATAAATGCCACTATACTTTCTTCTCGGCTGTACACAAGGGATTCTCTAGACTGGACATGTTTCTAATTTCTGATGCTCTCATCCCACAGACAATTGCTATCGAGAGTCTCCCACCACGCCCCAGTAATGCTCAAGATATCCCCTCCTCGTGCAACCCCTTCGCCCAAGCCACCTTGGCGGCTGAACGAGTGTCTGCTTGAAGACCCCTTCATCCGCTCCCACGTCTCCTAGGCTACAAAGCTTTACTTTAGTGAGAATGACACAATTGAGTTGGGATATGATACAGTGTGGGACGCCGGGAAGGTGGTTCTTCGTGGCCATATTGCAGATCAAGCAGCTGAGCGAGGGAAGGTCAGGAAGCAGTTTCAGGACCAGTTAGAGGGAGAGGTCCAAATAAAAGAGGCGATACACAGGGAAAAAGGATCCCAGTGCTCCCTTCGAGATGTGCGCATAGCACAGAAAGCTTTAGAGGTGCTTCACATGGGGCGAGCGGCGCAAATCTTTATACGAGAGGTAACAAGGCCAACAAGATTTTGGCAACAAAAAGGCAGACGTAACCGTATCGAAGGCTTACGAGATGGGAGGTGTGTGTCCTCGGAGGAAGGTAAACTCTGAATCATGGATGACTTCTTCAGGGAACACACCTCCCCCACCATGCTGACCTGCAAGCTACTCAAGAATGTATACTTAACGCACACCTACCGCAGATTCCCCAGGCACATTGGACCCTTTTGGAAGAGCCCATATCCGATCAAGAAGTCGAACTTGCAATACAGTCCCTCCCCCTCGGAAAGGCTCCGGGTCCCGATGATTTCAGGAATAAATTCTATAAAACCTTTAGCTCGGTTCCGATTCCTCACCTGATTAAACTCTTCAATTCCTATTGGTCCGCAGGGTCCGTCACGCAATCCATGGCAGAATCCGCCACTACACTGACTCTGAAGCCATGTAAAGACCCCACGGAATGTACGTCTTATCGCCCTATTGCATTGCTCAACACAGATGCGAAACTCTTCAGCAAAATAGCACAATGTCTTGTCGATGTCCTCCCGACACTAATAGACAAGGACCAGATGGGCTTTATCCAAAATCGCTCAACACACAACAATATTCGCTGCGCTATCGACCTGGTCGCCCTGGCCCCCCAAATCCCGGGCAAGCTATCACTACTATCCGTAGACGCTCATAGAGCCTTCGATAGCATGTCCTGGGAACATCTGGAACTAGTCCTAAGGGGATTCGGCTTTGGCCCGCGATCCTCTACGTTAATCCTCTCAAACTTCCAAATCCCATCGACCCATGTCAAATTCAACTCGCAATGGTCTCCCCCTATATCTTTGGGTAAAGGGACTAGACAGGGATGCCCGCTACCCCCTGGTATTCACTTTGGCAATGGAGCCCCTAGCCCAGAGGATCGGCCTCCATCCAAATATCCAAGGTTTTGAATAGGGGGGTCCGTGCCATAAAGTTGCGCTACACGCAGACGATGTGTTCTGCTTTTTATATAATGCACTTAGCCCTCTCCCAACCCTAATCGATTTATTAGCCCAATTTACAGCAGCCGCAGCATTTACAGTGAACCCAGCAAAATCTGTGGGCAATGGGCCTGATGGAATCCCCCTCTGCCCTGGCAGCCCTTCAGGGAATATTCCCCTTTCGCTGGCCGGCCACGGAAATCCCCTCTCTGGGAATATGGCTGACCCCTACATACTCTGTGCTATGGAAGGCTAATATCCCCGATTGTTACTCACCACCGAGCTGGCCGGGGTGTTGAGTAGAGGACCTCAAGTCAACTGGATGGAAAGGCAAGACGACAATACCTCAGACCGCCACATGTAAGCCGGGGTTCACCCAGAACCTAGGCCTCCTCAACTTGAGTGAACTCTTCTTTATGATACACCCCTCTGCTGTTTAGTGTTAGACAGACAGAAGAGTTGATCACACAAAAGAGCGGGGAACACGCACACTGCCAAACCAAGGCTGTTAGAAAGAACAAGAAACAGGTTAAGACAAGTGGAGAAAGAACAAATACAGTTTGTTCCCAGATGTTCCCTGTAATACCTTGATCTTGACGAATAGGGCGTATGGAGTTTGAATCTAAGGAAAACCAAGGGTAATGATTAATCCCCTAAATCCTTGGACATAGCAACAGTTGTACAAGCAAAGCGATATAAAGATAACTGTCTTACCACAGAAGGGATGGAATTGAGTTATGAAGGAATGCAATAGTCCAGAAACAACGGAGGGGAGAAAACAACAAACAGGGACGTTAGTACAGGTAAGTCTCCCGGGTGGCACGAGGGTCTTGCTAGTTACAGGTTGGTGCACAAAACCTGCAAAGCGTTCGTGAGTGCACATGATGGAGTCCGGGAAAACTTTGTTGGGAGAGTCCCCTTGTGATGCTCGGAGAGAGATGTATCTTGGTGAGAGTCAAATATGTTGTGTGGCACTGAATGGCAGCGGACGAATATGACTGAAACCAGGAGTACGTGAACCCCCAATCTGGAATAGCTCTAGCTATGAGTTGGTTGGGTTTTGCCTGGCAACTAGGTGTGTAACCCCTGCAAGGACAAGGAGGCAGTAATGCAGCACAGGCAAGGTAGATGCACCACAGCAGGCTTACCGGGTGTTGAGAGCGTGAACTTGTGGGCAAATGGCAAGAAGCGCAAGGCAAGAGGAATCCAATACAACGGCTGAGGTTGACAATGGCTGAGCAAAGGGAGGCAAGACGTGAGACGAAGGAAGTCTGTGTAGCGATCTGAGTTGGCAGCAGACTGTTCCAATGAAGCAAAAGTATTAGCCAATAGAAGGTCTGTAATGCGTAGTCGTAAACAGGAATCACAGCAGGATACAATAATGACAAGAGTAAAGCTACCAATAAAAGCAGTGTCTTACCGCAGAATGCAGATTTTAAACACAGTGCAGGAGGCAGAGCCTGTGAGGCCGAGTCGCAGGTGAGGGCAGCTGTGTCACGTGACGCTGCTTAAGCGTTCACTCCATGGAAACTGGAGCGAATGCTCGACGCCATGGCAACCTCCAACGCTGCCAAACAGGTGCAGCCATGCAACAGGCTGAAAGGAAGACAAGCATACCGGCGCGAGGGTAACGCTGTCCCCTAGGTGTAACACCGATTTCTTGAAAGAAGCCACGAATGGTTTCAACAGTGGGACTCCCAGGAAATTTCATGGCTGAGACACATCAGCGCAGTCAAGATGACTCTCCTTCCGAAGCTTCTATCCCATTCCATTACAGAATCATCACGCCTTACCAGTGATGATTCTGGAATGGGATCTCCTCACTCTACAGAAGGCAGTAGGTCAATTTGTATGGCAGGGCAAAAACCCAGAATCCCCCGCAGAATTCTTACAAGAGGGAAAATCCTGGGTGGCCTGGGGCTCCCCTCGATCCCACAGTACTATCGAGCGGCCCAAGTGGCCACAATGCTGTGTTGGGCAGGAACAATTGAAGCTCCCAAATGGCGAGACATCGAGCAAACCGCAGCCGCCTTCTCCCTGGGTCACCTCCCATTCCTCCCTAGGGAAGCTCGTCGGCAACGAGGCACCATGCTACATACCACCTTAACATTGCTTCAGAGCTGGGATAAAGGATGCGCGCAGAGGGCATTCAAATCTGGCCTGGGCCCACTTTCACCCATTACCCAAAATCCGGCCTTCAGGCTAGATCATTTCTAGAAGAGAAATGTAATCTGCCTGAATCCAAACATTTCAGATACATGCAGCTTGGCCACTGGGAATAGAACTCAAAGTCCTTGAAGGACAACAGACCGATAGACTGGCTACTTGCTACAGGCTCCTGGAAAGCACCTTTTTGGAAGAGAAACTCCCCTATATGGTGGCATGGGAGAGGGAATTGGGTTTGGAGATTTCTGGGGAGTCTTGGCAGAAGATATGGATCAGAACCCAGAAAAGCAACCCCTGCACCACCATTAAGGAGGGAACCCTTAAACTCCATTTCCGTTGGCATCTGTCCCCACAGTGACTACATGCGATGAATCCCGACTACCCTGATACATGCTGGCATAGGTGTGGGGAGCAAGGCGACTTGGCTCATATGTGGTGCCACTGCCCAGTCATACAATCATTCTGTCTGGAGGTACGTTTCAAAATTAAAGAAATCACTGGTGCCTTGCTCCCCATGGACCTACGGGTCCTACTACTGGGTGATGTCCCGGATGACGGATCATTCCCGGTGACAGGTACTAGAGCCGAATTGATTTCTCAATTGCTTACAGCAGCTCGAATTACTCGAGCACGCATTTGGAAAGATGTAAATGGACCACACACGTCCTAATGGTGGGTGAAGGTTTGGGAGTTATTGGGGATGGAGAAGCTCACAGCAACGACAGAGGGAACGTTGCCCAAGCTCCCACACATATGGGGGCCATTTGTGGACTATGTGGCAGACAAAGAGCAGATGTTTTTTCAGCCGCTTCTTCTGAAACACCTTATGAAACCATGACGATTGGCACTGTACCCCCTTTTCCGTTGTTTATATTTTTTCTTCTTTTTTTCCTTCTCTTTTAATCCTTAACTTGCATCTATCGATCAAACAGCTGTGTTAACCAAAACAATTACATGTTTACAAATATGAGATTTCCATGTCATGAGGTTTTTCAATGCATTACTGTATGAAGTGATATGCACCTCATGCTAATTGAGATTTCAATAAAAAAGATATGTTTTAAAAAAAAAGTGCATGGCAGACCTTTCTGATTGGTTGGCAACCCAAATCCACCCTTGGACATTCGCATCGCCAGCAGGGCATGGAGTTACGTCGGCTCTCTCCTTGTTTTCCCAATTAGTCTATCCTCTCTCATCGGTAGGCCTCATGCCAGTGTCTTCTGTTTGAAGGCTGACCTTGCCAGCCTGCACTTTCTCTGTAGACTTCAAGGAGTGTAGGCACACCATTATCTTAGCTTCAGACTTAATGAATAACCCTTGTGTGTGAGCTTTTCGTCACATGTTACAAGTCCATTCATTTGTCCATATCGGCAGTGTATTTAACACCATTTGATTAAATTATGCTGGGTGCAGTTGCTTCTCTTGGCCGTTAGATACTTGCTCACTCTATCTCATATAAATGTCATGCCCTTTTAATTGTCAAATATTTGGCATCCATAAATGTTCTTGTTCCTCCTAATCTTTGGGAAAAATGTCCTTGCACATGGTCTACTCGTTAGACTACCTTTGTGCTTTTCCTCCATCTCTTGGAATAGCATCCTTGGTTCCAAGCCCATTTACTCCTCTATTTTGCAAGGGAAAACAACTTCTTCATCATCTTTCCACTTTAAGATCTGGGGCTTGTATTTTGAGGTAGCTGGATTGATTGACATAAGCTGTCGTCCATCTTCTTCTAATGGTCGTCCTCAACGTTAAATATATATATCTCATACGCAAGCTTCTATGTATTTCTTCTATCTTGCATTTCAGCATATTTACAGTTATTGACCAGTGAGTCACTTCTTTCTGTGTTCGTGAGCACTGCTTCATGGAGTACATGCTTCTCTTAGTGCATCAGTTACATCATCATTCTTAAGTTTTTTCATATTGTTTCAGCATATGTTCTTATATCTTCTTTATGACATTCTTTCGCTGTCGACAGACTTTGTTTTAATGCACATCCATTCTGTTCATGGCTGCATTTCGATAGCTCGGCAAGGAGCATCCTTCTTGCTAACTTTCCTCCACTATGTCAGCTTGTGGATATACTCTGAAAGGTTGTATGAGTGCATATCATCTCTCATATACTCAGTGAGGTACAGGAATATTGCAAAGATTCAGCCATGGGTTCCCCATCATGGCTCTTTGTCTGACATCCCAATATGATGGTAGCAAGGGAGCGGGAACTAGGGAGAAGACGGGTACCTCCTGCTCTACATTCCCCCCTCTAGTTGGGTTCTCGACCAAACTCTTTGCTTCTTCTTCTGCCACTCCTGCTTTCATCATATTTGCTTTTCTTCGGAACCATATCTTTGTCACCCCCCTCAAATTACCAGCATTTTGTATATGTTCATCCAGACTCCAGGTCATGAATCAGCAATCTCCTGTTGGTGAACAGAATATCCATCATCCCACATACTTATTCCGATATTTGGGATAATGATACTTAGTTCCTGGAGGTGCAAGGTACTTTTCTTTATGTGCTCTTGCGTGCTGTCTTGAGTTTTCTCTTTTGTTCCAGCATCATTATCAACCATTATCTTCATTCCATTAGCTTTATTGGCTGTCTTCTTGCATTGCCCCACTATGATAATTATGAGACAGAATCCTAGCAATATGAACACTGGTATTGCTCCAAGCATCTTGAAAGCATTTGCTAGGCAAGTTTGAATCCATGAAAACAGAGATGTAAACCAATAACCATCTTCAATTTCATCTACTTCCATCACCATCTTTGTGTGCAGGTGTGTTGATGTAGTTAGCGCTTCAGTTAAGGTTCCATTTACGGCATCATGAGAAGGTGTGTACGTACAGCAAGAAGGCCCAACCTTGGCGCACACGTCTCCTTCCATTGCTGTAATCAAATCCAGGACATACCGATTCTGAAGAGTCATCAGCCGAATGGCTCTTAATTCTTCTCTAATTGCATTGAATCCTTTTATTGTTGAGTTGTCTGCAACAGCTCCCATCTAGTAATCTGGAGCCATTTATCATTAACTGCAGCATGAAGGGCTGGCAAGAAAATAGATGTCATTATCAATGCCGTCTTGCTGAACAATGTATGCTCCTCTGGGGTATCATATCATAATGTTCTGTTGCTTTTGCAGAGAAATAATTGCTTCTCAGTCAGCGTAATTCGGGTGATCTCCTCTTTCTTAAATAGTCATCCATTCTTGTAAACTCGTCAACATGGAGATCTCTTTGTGGGATCGCCAATGCGGGTACGTGTATTATCACTATGGCCCATATTGTTACGCTCACTTGGTCTCTGCGGAGGCGTTGGGGCACAGTTGCAGCGCTCCCTGAACTTGCATCATCCCCTTCAGGCCTCTTCCTCAATAGAAAAGCTGTGAGCGATGGTACGTGGTGATACTGCTCCTGTGAATTATGGAAGATAAGCTCTCCGTCCTGCTACTTCTGGCAGGGGCGCGTCAAATGGGATCTAGTTCCTTCACTGATCCTTGATAAGGATTAGTCCAGTCCAGCTGCGACTATGCTTCTCCTTATGATTGGTATGTCTTTCTTGAGCTCTTGTGATGCTGTTCGTTCAGATTAATGTCTTTATATGTTGCTCCTATTTATGCCCGCAATAATGTCTCTCTTCTGTTTTCTTCCCTTAGATGGAAATGCAGCATCAATGCAGCTGTGAGACGCAAGACGCGGCCAGATGGAAGATGGATGCAACCGCAATATTCGACAGCAGGTAAGTGATGGTTTGAGGAAAAGCATGAAGTATGGCGAAGCACAACCTTAACCTGGCAGTTTTTTCGATGTCTAATCTTGTCTTCTGTTTTTCCTTGCAGGTGCTGCTGTCGACGATGGAGCGTGTCGTGCTGCAGTGCCAATATGAAGATTTCGGTGTTCCGAAAAGAGTAAAGATGAATACTTGGTTCGCTGAAGAGATATGCAGGTAAGCACAGCTTCCCCCAGTTGGTAAGTATTCTGGCAGGAATCAGGATGTCCAGGAAGCAGAATCTTCAAAGGTAAGCCTGATCTAAGGCTTCGGTGAGTGTTACGCTGCTTGCAAGTGCAGAATAACGCGAAGCGTCTGTCTTGAGGATCGAGGCACCTTATATAGCTGAGATCGTGGGCACGCCCATTAGGGCCGGCTTACCAACCACACCCTGCCACTCCTAGAGAGTGAGCACGTGCAAAGGCAATCCATTAGCAGCCACACCCAAGAATACACTTGGGGCTGCTTAATGGATGAAATGTACAAGGTTAATGCATCCTGCTTAATGGATGGAATGTTCACGGTTAATGCATCTGAAGTGCTATGTCCATAATAAAAGCTTTTTGGTGTTAAATGGATGTTCTTGTTTACTTTTGTTCATGACAGTATCCACCCAGGTCTCCTGTGCATGCGACCCCTGCATGCCTGTGTCCCTGACTTCATGACCATGACACATATTCCTCCCCAGTTCTTGTGCAACCTCATGTAGGCTCTGGATCCAAAGGTCCAATATCGATCCATTAACACTACAGTTTCTCCTTCCATTCCTGGGAGTTCCATTATATATTTCATCCTTTTGAGGTATTCTAGGAACGGGTCCTGCTTCATTCTCGACCCATGCAAGTAACTCTGAGAATTTGGCCCATGATTCCAGACCATTGTCACTCACTACATTCGTTATACTGGCTGATTCCTCCTTCAGTAGATGTGCAGGGCAGGCCAATAACCCTTATTCCCACCCATTACTAGTGAGAACAGGTTCATAAATCATCAGCTGAGGTCTTTTTCATCATCTTGGCTCTCCTGGTTTTTCAATGGTGTCTGAGCAATTCAATATATCCAGCTGGCCAGCCCTTATTTGTTCTCCTATCTGGGATGGATACATGAGTTTCTTGGTTGTCCATCCTAATCCATTTTCCATCTTTCTTTTCTTTTCATAGGTATATTCATTTCGAAATGCTGCTTTTGTTTGACATCGTAACGTCGCCCATCTTCCTTCAAATTGTTCTCTGGTTGTGCATGCTGCTAGATGACTGATTCATTTGGCATCATATGGTGACATTTCTCTTGCAATAAAAGTTCTTGTTATGCTTATGGCATACGGGATCATGGAAGAAAAGTGTTTGTCTGACGCGCTCCTTCCCTCTTCTTTCATGTGCTGGTACCATAGGTTATTCTTTAAGTGTACCGCATTATCAAAATAAGAGTTTATAGGTTCATGATTCTCCCCACTCTCTTATGTCGAAACAAGTGCATTGTTATATTATGAAATTTGGCCATTATATCTTTGGCAAGGACAATAGTAGAGGTTTCGGTATCATTCATTATGCTATCATCTGTTATAACATTTCTAAAGGCAATTACAATAAGGAAGAAAATACAGATTATAATACCTACCGATGGAGATTACCATTAATATCATATGAGAGCTTATTGATTTCTTAGAAGGCAATGAATCTCTAATCTCTTGAAGTTTCTCCATGGTATGAATATGCAAATGTATCACCTCCCTTTTAATCAGTTCTACATCAGAAATGTAAGTATTTTTTGGATGATCACTCATGCGACAATATTTACATTTCTTCAGATCAAAGCTGGATATGTTTCAGAAATGTAAGACACAAGGATAACGAAGAATGTATATACCAACATAACAATGGGTAACTTTCAAAGCTGCAACTGAATTAATCCATAAGTCAACCCTAAACTAAACACTTTCTTTATCCGGGTTCTTGGCCGTTGATCACGTGGTCATACGTTGTCGCTCTTCTCTTGCTTCACTGTGGGTACTTGCTTTGCTGGGGATAGGTGCAGGAGAGGTCAATGTACACCTTTATAGGGCTTGATATCATGTACATGGATCCAAGTCTATCTGCCCTTAAGGTTCGCAGCAGTAGGGCTTACTACTTGACATATTAGCTCCTGGTGCCCTGGGTATAATATTGGAGATTTTAGCGAGTCCTCCAAATTACTAGGCAGATTGTTTGTTTCATTCACTTTTGACCCGTCTGTTGGTTTTTGATTAGTTGCGAAATAAAAGAAATACTTTGAGTCATCGTTTTCAAATAATCATGCATCTCATCGCCTAATGCCTTTGCTACACTGTGGGTATTTGTATTTGCCCTTGTTGGGGGGTGGGGGAGTGAGAGGAGTTCTCATTCGTTGACCAGTCACCAGCTCATGGGGCGTTAATTGGTGATCTGAACCAGGCTGGTTGTATAATGCATGTATTTGCAAGGGGTAGGTAATGCAGCATCCCTTCTCCAATGTTATTTTAAGCATTGCTATTCTCTCTTTCAGAAGACCATTTAATTTCTCACATATCAAGTTGGTTTGCAGATGATAGGCCGAAGCAAACTTATGTAATTGTTTTCAAATAATCATGCATCTCATTGCCTAATGCCTTCAATACACTGTGGGCATCTGTATTTGCCCTTTTTTGGTGGGTGAGAGGAGTTCTCATTTGGTGCCCAGTCACCAGCTCATTGGCCGTTAAATGGTGATCTGAACCAGGCTGGTTGTGTAATACATATAATGCAAGGAGTAGGTAATTCAGCATCCCTTCTCCAATGTTATTTAAAGCATTTCTATGCTCTCTTTCAGAAGACCATTTAGTGCCTTTTAACCGTGTGGGGAAGTCTAATGGAAATCAGGTGTGAGTGATTGTCAGTAATTGCCTGACTTCGCCTGACCATAGTAATTGGACATGTCACGTGCACTACTCGGGCATGGTCTCTTTCTCCCAGAGCGGGATGTCCATGTGAAAGTGTTAGAGAAGGGAAAGGGGAGGGTTAAAGTTCCTACATATCCTATCTGGTAGGATGAGTTAAACCTGTTAAAGGGGTAGGGATGCCGTGTCTCACCATCCAGTATCCCACTCCCCGAAGACCCCTCACCCAGGTGATCCTCTCGCACTGGTCGACCCCCAGGGTCTGGATCCAAAGTCAATGGCCGTGCCCTGGCCACCTGAGAGAGAGATCCCTGGGGACTAGCGGATGAGACACATGTCACGACCCTCATCCCAGATCCCCACTGGCAAGCCCATTGGCCAGGTGGGATCAGGACTTGGGTATCTAATAAGGCTTGGCATCCACTTCCAAAGCCCTCTTGGGGCCAGTCCTGGCACCAGGCTCATACACCGTAAAAGACATGTGTTCAGGGAACTACTTTATTTGAGGCTTTCAGCCAATGTGAAGGCATCCACATAGCTTTGCTCCTAGGAACCAAGCTATGCGGTATAGTGTTTTGAGTGTGGTGGCCTAGGGACTATTTTACCTGGACTACTTTGTTGAGGCTATTTAAGCCACACCCAAACTAGACAACACGCTTTGTGTTACTTTGCAGTCTGCAACGTGACGCTCACTGTGTCCAGCTATACCCACAAGCCTTGGAGAAACAGAACCTGCAAGGAGACAAAAGAACATCGTTAGCAGCAGCATCTTACCTGCAATCTCCATCTTTATCCGCTCGCAGCTCCTGTGAACAGCATCCTTTGGATCCACACGCTTCCCAGACCGAAAGACCTGAAAGAGGAAGGAAACAACAACATTAAAGAAGGCATTAGAGACATTACAAAATTACGAACTGCTGAAAAGGCTTACCTGGCTGAGCCTCTCAGCCGGCATCGCTCCGGAATTCCACACACGCTGGGAGAACACCGTGACCTACGAGAAAAGAAGGAAAACAGCTTAGCAAAGGCAAGACATCACAGCGCTGCGCATATTGCTTACTTACTGCATCATAGTGCTCATTACGCCCCATCATTTACCAGCGAGGCCCAATTCAGCCATTTCGCCACGCTTAAGCTCTGCATATCTAAGGGAGAAAAGAGACATTATTAAACCAAGAAACGCATGCAGGAATAACAACACAATACGAAAAAACAGCAATAAGACCTACCTGAAAGACATCAGACGGGCCGGCGTCAGTGAAGTAACTGGACTGCACACGCCCACGAAAGACAACGCGCCCCTGCCAAGAAGGCAGGATGGAGAGCATGCCTAATTCTACAACAAGGTGAGGAGAGGGCCCAGAGGGGCTGAAGTCATACGGGGTGGTGGGAGGATACTTACCTCGGTCGGCCAGTCTTGAACACAGCCCTCCTGTATTTTCATGCAGAACATCCCCCGCAGGCCACATCTGGGAATCACTGAGAAGGATACCAGCGACCAACCCGGCTGGGTGGCGTCCCCGTGGATACCAGGTGAGAGTAACAGAACGCAAAGCCTACCATATTAATCCACCTGGGGGTCATGGAGACATTGGAAATTGACCAATTGGCCCAATTGTTAGGGGAACTTTGTGCCCGACAAGAGACTAACGTCCTCGGAGAGACCTAGTAGTGACCAAGGAGCGCACTGAGGTGATCAGCAGGCAGTTCTTGCAATCACAGGCAGGACAGACTCCTCTGCCTGGGAGCAATCCAATGATGCAAAATCCCACCTTACCACCCACTACCCCCACTCCGGTACAGATCACGTTACCTGGAACAGTTCCCCTGGCACCACCAGAGAGGTTCTCAGGCGACCCACGGAAGTACGCAGCATTCATGAATCAGTGTCACCTTCACTTTCTTTGTAGGCCTGGAGCATTTCCAAACAACCAAGCTCGGGTAGCTTTTGTTTTGTCATACCTGAGTGGTAGCGCAGCGGATTGGTCGGTGCCATTGGTGACCTATGATGATCCTCTGTTACATGACTTTGGGGGGGTTCCAGAGAGAAATGGAAAAACCTTTTGCTCGCCATACCCAAGAACAAGCAGTAGACAACAAACTCTAATCCCTCCAACAGGGTAATCAGGACTTGTTAACGTACATTGCTACCTTCAATAGACTGGTTGCCGAAGCTAGGTGGCCGGAAAACAAGAGAACCACGTTATTTCATTGAGGTTTACAAGGCAAATTAAAAGACATCCTAGCCCAGGTGGTTGATCCCCCCAGAGACTGTACCGAATTTATAAATTGGGTCGTGCAGCTAGATCACCAGTTGCAGGACGGAAAAGCAGACCGGTCCAAAACGGACCCTCGGTCTGTGTATGTTCGACCAAGGGACAACGCATCTCGTGTGCCAGAAAACGCTGTAGAACCTATGCAGATCGGAGGGATACGACCTCCATTAACAAAACGAGAGCGGGATAGAAGAAGACAACAACTATGTTTGTATTGTGGAAAACCAGGACATTTCCTGAAGGACTGCCCAGTAAAACCCCCAACGAGGATAGTCGGGGCCACAGAAAAGGATGAAGTTAAGGAATCGGAAAACTACCAAGCTCGGCAAACTTAGAGGTCAGTTTGTCGAGTGAGAGGAAAGAGTCGCTGACCTTGCACTTTGCAATACCAGTGATCTTAATTAACCACCAACAGTCGTCAAGGATGCATGCCGTTGAAGCATACATCGACAGCGGGGCAGTTGGAAATTATATTGATCAAGAGCTGGCAGCAGAGATGGGCTTCCCTTATGTTCCAAGCTGACCATGGACAAGGTTACCACCGTGGATGGGACAGAAATCGCTTCCGGACCCGTAACCCAGTGCACAGCCAGGGTAACCTTGCTGTGCCAGGATGGACATCGGGAGTCTATTTCATTCGATCTCATCAAGGCACCTCAGTTCCGGCTAATACTAGGGATGCCATGGTTAGTTGCTCACAGCCCTTTCATAGACTGGCGGGCACGGAAATTAACCTTCCCCAGCGACTGCTCCCCTGCCTGCTATGATCAAGAGCAGAAACCCGACTTCTGTATCTCCATGACTCCCGGAACGACAGCATCAACCCTGGGAGTAACTAATACCTTACCAAGTGAATACTGCGATTTCCAGAATGTATTCCGAAAGGACCAAGCAAACACATTGCTGCTGCACAGGCCCTATGACTGTCAGATGGACCTTGTTCCTGGTGCACAAATCCCTTGCGGCAGAATCTACGCTCTCACAGAACCGGAAAATCTTCATCTGAAATCCTATTTAGACCAGTACCTTGCAAATGGAATTATCCACCCATCAAAGTCCCCGGCAGCCAGTCCTTTGTTCTTCGTACCAAAGAAAGAAGGGGACTTGAGGACCTGTATTGACTACTGCGCATTAAACCAGATCACCGTGAAGAACCGCTACCCCTTGCCACTTATCCCTGAAATGCTAGACCAAGTCAAAGATGCCCAGATTTATACCAAATTGGACCTTCGAGGAGCGTACCACCTGGTCCGAGTCAGAAGCGGAGATGAGTGGAAAACCGCTTTCTGTACCAAATACGGCATGTATGAATATCAAGTCATGCCCTTTGGGTTATGCAACGCTCCCGCAGCGTTTCAATATTTCATGAATGACGTCTTGAGAGAATTGACGTCTGCGCCTTAGTGTTCATAGATGACATGTTAGTGTACTCAGCCTCGAAACAAGATCATATCAGGCACGTTTGTTCAGTCCTTACCAAGCTCCACCAACATTGCTTATATGCAAAGCTTGAAAAATGCTTTCTTCACGTCGCCGAAGTAGAGTTTCTTGGTTTTATCCTGACTCCAGCAGGCATCAGAATGGACGTGCACAAGGAAGACGCCATTTTTAAATGGCCATCACTGACGTCACTGAAAGGGGTACAAAGCATGCTGGGCTTTGCGAACTTCTACCGCCGGTTCATCCCAGACTTCTCTCAGGTTGTGCATCTGATCACAGTACTGTTGCGAAAAAACAATAAAAAGTTTGCTTGGACCGAAGAAGCAGAAAAAGCTTTTCAGGAACTTAAACAAAGGTTTACCTCTGCTCCAATCCTGCGACATCCTCGTCCAGACCTCCCTTATGTCGTGGAAACTGATGCTTCCAGTATGGCAGGGCTGTCCTTTCACAGAGAGACACAGAAACCGGCCAGCTACATCCTGTGGCCTTCTGGTCAAAAAAGGTCTCACCTCCGGAGATTAATTACGCCATCACTGACAAAGAACTCCTGCTATTAAGTCCACATTTAAGGCCTGGCGGCACTACCTTCTGGGGGCCAGACACAGCATTACAGTTATCACAGACTACCGAAACCTGCAATATCTTAAAACAGCCAAGGCCCAATCATCGCGCCAATTGCGGTGGGCCCTTTTCTTTGCTGAATATGATTATGTAATCACGTTTCGACCAGTGGTCATTAATGGAAAGGCTGATGCATTATCTCGTATGGGCATTGATGAAATGGTATATACAACTCCAGACCCTTTACCAATAATATCCTTGAAGACAAACTCTTGGGTATCACGACAGCCTTAACACAAGCAGAACTACGAAATGAGATTCAACGGACAATGAACCCTGATGCTTTCCTTGCATGGCAAACTCAAGGATAACAATATTCCATCAAGGACCACTTACCCTTTTTTAGGGATCGTCTATATGTACCCACAAAGGAATTACAACAACATATTATTTCAGGTTATTATGATTCACTGATCGAAGGGCACCCTGGGATCGCCAAAACCCTAGCTAAGGTGAAACAGAACTTTTGGTGGCCTACCTGGCCTAAGGACAGCATCCAGTATATTCAGTCCTGCGGTGTCTGCGCCCAAAATAAATCACAAAAACCATCTGGTCTCCTACAACCATTGGACATTCCTCCCACTCCATGGCACACTCTCTCTTTACTTCATCACTGACTTACCTCCCAGTCAAGGGTTTAACACCATTCTTGTAGTTGTGGGCTTATTCTCAAAGATGGCACACTCTATTCAGCTCATAGTTCTCCTAGACGCATCCACTTTAGCAAAAGTGTTCCTGGAGGGCATTGTTAAGCTACATGGCTTCCCATCAGTTCTGGTCTCTGATCGAGGCAGCCAGATTGTATCCAACTTCTGGAGAAAGTGTTGTGCAATGGTGCAGATTGGCATCCGGTTATCTACCAGTCACCCTCCCCAAACGGACGGCCAAACTGAGAGGACCTATCAGACTCTCGAGCAATATTTACGGTGCATGCTGCACCATGAACAAAGGAATTGGAAAGACTTACTATGGATAGCCGAATATGCATATAACAATTCCTTGCATTCAAGCACGGGACAAACGCCCTTCTATACCCTTTATGGCAGACACCCACGCACCTCTGAACTAGACCTTCCAGCCAACTTGGAAATGACAGCAGTGAAGACTCTTCATACCACCATCACTCAGGCTTTCAAAAAGGCTAAGGAACATCTCATTCATGCCAAGGGAAAACAAAAGAAATTTGCCGACCAACACCGAAAGAAAGCCCCTGACTATCAAGTAGGAGACAAGATTTGGTTGGCCGCTAGATTTGTACCCATCAAGGGAACCCGGACCTTTCATCCTCGATACTTAGGACCTTATACAATCAAGGCAATTATCAACCCAGCAGCCGTCAAACTGGATTCAACACCTAATCTGCAAATCCATCCGGTATTTCATGTGTCCCTCTTAAAACCAATGCAACCCGGTACATGGATTGGGACACCACCAAAACCTATACTTATTGATGAAGAACCAGAATTCGAAATCAGAGGTATCCTGGATTCCAAATACTCTAGGTCCAAGTTATATTATCTCGTCGATTGGAAGGGATTTGGATCCCAAGATAGATCCTGGGCGCCCAGTCAGAACACTCATGCACCACGTCTCATCAGGAAATTTTATCAGAACTTCCCAACTAAACCTGGGCCGGGCAGAAGGAACACCGTGAGAGGGGCATTCGGGGGCGGGGGTGCTGTCACGACCCTCATCCCAGATCCCCAATGGCAAGCCCATTGGCGAGGTGGGATCAGGACTCGGGTCTCTAATAAGGCCTGGCATCTACTTCCAAAGCCCTCTTGGAGCCAGTCCTGGCGTCTATGGCACCAGGCTCATACACCGTGAAAGACATATGCTCATGGAACTACTTTATTTGAGGCTTTCAGCCAATATGGAGGCATCCGCATAGCTTGACTCCTAGGAACCTAGCTATGCGGTATAGTGTTTTGGGTGTGGTGGCCTAGGGACTATTTTACCTGGACTACTTTGTTGAGGCTATTTAAACCACGCCCGAACTAGATAACACACTTCGCGTTACTTTGCAGTCTGCAACGTGACGTTCACCGTGTCCAGCTATACCCACGAGCCTCGGAGAAACAGAACCTGCAAGGAGACAAAAGGAACATCGTTAGCAGCAGCATTTTACCTGTAATCTCCATCTTTATCCACTTGAAGCTCCTGTGAACAGCTTCCTTTGGATCTGCAAGCTTCCCAGACCGAAAGACCTGAAAGAGGAAGGAAACAACAACATTAAAGAAGGCATTAGAGACATTACAAAATTACAAACTGCTCAAAAGGCTTACCTGGCTGGTCGCCTCTCGGCCGGCATCGCTCCGGAATTCCACACACACTGGGAGAACACCGCAACCTACGAGAAATAAGGAAAACAGGTTAGCAAAGGCAAGACATCACAGCGCTGCTCATAGCAATTACTTACCGCATCATAGCGCTCATTACGCCCATCATTTACCGGCGAGGCCCAACTCAGCCATTTCGCCACGCTGAAGCTCTGCATATCTAAGGGAGAAAAGAGACATTATTAAACCAAGAAAGACATGCAGGAATAACAACACAATACGAAAAAACAGCAATAGGACCTACCTGAAAGACATCAGACGGGCCGGCATCAGTGAAGTAACTGGACCGCACACGCCCACGAAAGACAACGCGCACCTGCCAAGAAGGCAGGATGGAGAGCAAGTCTAATTCTACAACAAGGTGAGGAGAGGGCCCAGAGGGGCTGAAGTCATATGGGGTGGTGGGAGGATACTCACCTCGGTCGGTCAGTCTTGAAAACAGCCCTCCTGTATTTTCAGGCAGAACCTCCCCCGCAGGCCACATCTGGGAACCACTGAGAAGGATACCAGCGACCAACACGGCTAGGTGGCATCCCCGTGGACACCAGGTGAGCGTAACAACACCTTCTGGTTTCTCACAGTACGAACCAGTCTTCTGCTGTTATATCAGCTAGACTCTCTCTCTCTCGAGTCACATGCGTGGGATAGTGGAGCTGCTCCATATGCTATTCTCAACAATGCTAGAGGTATAGCTGGCTTTCCTGTAGTGTCCTGTCTCCAAATTGCTTCAGTGGGGGATAAAGAACACCCCCACTTTTTCCATAGCTCATTTTCTTCTTGTGATGCTTGTCATTGCATCTCAGTTAACTGTTCAATGGATGTCATATTAAATCCTGCTTTAACCAACATGCATTGCCCTGCTGCTTGTTTTAAATCTTCTAACTCATCTACACACGGTTGAATAATATGCAGCACGTTTGGCCTCTAACTCTGCGGCTTCGTTCCCATGAGAGATTAAATCTGTTCTTTTTCAATGCCCTGTGCATTTCACGATGGCTATGGTTCTTGAAAACTGAAGGCTTCAATGAGTTTGTCAATTAGCCCCGCATGTTGCGCTGAAGTGACATCTGGGTGGTGGAAGCCCCTCCTCTTCCAAAGTGACAGGCCTGCGTGTACAGTTGACGCCACGTAGGCGGAGTCAGAGTACACATCACTTCTTCATCCTCAAAACTTCATAGTGCATCAATAAGTGTGGCTAATTCTGCAGCCTGTGCTGAATAGGTTGATGGCAATCTTCTGCTTATCAATACTTCGAATGTGCCCTTTCAGGCGGGTCGCCTTTACTACTGTTGATACCGAATGTCTCACCCCTGTTTTTTTTAATCAATTTTAGATGAACCAACAATGAAAACCACTTCCTAGAGCATTCTCTTTAACATGGGGAATGTCATTATAACACTCGGTATATGTAACCGTCATGCACATCGTCATCTTCTCCCACTGGTTCAGCTATGAACGTTGCTGTATTCACTATGCTACACTTTACAATTTTGATCGA
Source organism: Ambystoma mexicanum (assembly GCF_040938575.1). NCBI lineage: Eukaryota > Metazoa > Chordata > Amphibia > Caudata > Ambystomatidae > Ambystoma > Ambystoma mexicanum. The sequence goes on along the minus strand of NC_090926.1, from coordinate 914,047,827 downwards.
TCGCAGGGTTTGAGATAATTACTTCATACGACGATGCTCTTTGAGTGGTCAATGTATTTTTGGGTTTCTCTAAAATGGCATATAATGCATGCTCTACAAATAGGGTTATGGAACCCCCTATAGTTCTACTTGAAGCTTTGTCTATGGCAAATGCAGCAGCTGCCCAAGATTGTTCACAGAGATTGTGTCCTTTCATAACTGGATCTAAAATACCACTGTAATAAGCTAATGGTTTATGACCATGCACTAATGTCGTTTTCTGTGTAGGAACTGCTTTCATGACTTCTCCATTTGATTGAGAAAATAAATAAGTAGAATTCTTCACTGTCATTTGCAATTCCTAATACAGGAGCTGTGCTAATCACATTTTTTTATTAATTAAATCCTTCAGTCATGTTGTCTGTCCACACTAATTTAGTTTTAGCCACCTGTGCTTCTTTAAGCACTTTTAAAAGTGGTTGAATATATGTACTGTAGTCAAAGACCCAGACCCTGCAGTAATTGAATAGGCCTAGAAATTGCTGCATTTGTCTCACCGTGTTTGGCTGAGCAGTTCTCATGATGACATCTACTCTTTCAGATGTCACTTTTCTTCCTTCATACAAGATTAACTGTCCTATGTATAATACTTCCTCCTGACAATAGTATAATTTTTCTTTTGTCTACTTTGTACCCTTTTTCTGAAAGTATCGTCATAGGTTTGACGAAATCTTCTCTACGTTTTTCTTCTGTCTCACTGCACACCAAAATGTCATCCAGTTATTGAATTATGGTGTTTTGTCCATTTGAAGGACTCTATTAAAAATAGAAGGGGACTCACAGTACCCCTGAGGCAAACAAGTGTGTTTAGGCAAATCGTTCTATATGAAAAGGAAGTCAAATCTTGTAAGTCTTCGTGTAGGGGAATGGAGAAGAATGCATTTTTCATTTCGACAATTATAAAATACCTGGCTGTTGATGGAATATCGCGTTGCAGGGTTTGGAACTAAAGGAAACTTTGACTATATCATTAAAGGGTTCAAGATCTTGTATGAAACTCAACAACCCCCATTTTGTTTTTTTGACAGGGTACAGAGCCGTGTTGCATGGAGAATCTGATGGTACTAGTATGCCTTATTTCATTAGGGTGGATATAGTTTTGAATATCTCCTCAGCCTCTTCTCTGTACATCGGGTACTGCTTTGCACGTGGAAAAATAGCTCCTGGTTCAAGCCTAATTTGTACTGCTTCTACTCCTTTCAATAAGCCCACGTCATATGGACTCGTGGTCCATAAGATACTTGCCACTTTTTCCATGTCTTTCTGAAAGAATGGCGGTTTCATTTTTACCAACACCATTCTCTGTGGTACCTCTATGTTCTCAACTTTAATCGAAGTAGGACTTATAAAAAGTACGAATTCGTCATCTGAATAGTCATCCCTAAATAGTTCACCAGATGCCAAGTCTGTCAGTCCATATCCTTCATTGAGGGCTATCACTGTTATCCATCCCCTTCCCTCTTCGTCTCTTCCATGAAGCATTACCCTTTCTTCTCTTACCACTGCTGCTTCTAATTCCAGAGGAATAATTTGTTCTTCCTCATCCATAGGAATTTCTGGCGTGAACCAAAAATGTATCAGGCGTCCTTATTACTTTACCTGCCAATTTAGGCAACCATGATAAAAAAAACGGTCACTCCGTACAAAAACACTTCATCGTCTAGAGGGACTCCCCTTAAGGCTTTCTTTCCTGCAAACGCTAATATGAATTCCCTCACATTCAAATAATGTATCCCAGGGTTTGAACACACTATGCCTTCGTCAGTAAAGGATATCGTAATGTTAGTTTTGTCAATATTCACAGTGTTTAGCATATAACAATAGCATAGACATGTTGTGTTCCCCTATAGAAATGGGTAATTTGTCTGTAAATGGAACAAAACTTGTTGCCCCAGAAAATCCATGAGCATTGATGGCAATGCTTGACATTGGATATTTTCCATCACAGACACAGGAACAAGTCGCTACAGTGTCTATAAGAAAGGAGAATATCTTGCTGCCTATCATTACCTTCACCCTTGGTTCCTCTGGGGAAGGGGTCTGGTGCTATCCTATTGGGGTATAAATTCATCCCTGTGCCTGTGAAAGGATTCCCTCCCACCAGTCACACTCCCTAATTTGGGTTTGACTGTTTGACTACTCCCGTGTCCATTTGCCACTTTGATGCGCCTGTCTGTTGCATTGGAATGTATTGTGTTTGTTGAGTAGGTGCCTGTTGCATTTGCATAGGTGTTTGCTGTTGCTGCCCCTGTAATGACTGTGTCTGCATTGGTGCTTGTTGGAATTGCTGTGGTTGTGTAGCGCACATGCCTGATTTTGCATGTGTTTTGGACATAATATCCTTGTTAGTCTGCATTATATTGCGCAGCATATGTAGTCCTTTTCTCTAATTCCTTAACACATTTTTTTGCACCGGAAGTCAAACTTGGCAGCATGCATTTTGATTTATCCTTATCCATCTGGGGCCATGCTATATATTGTGGTCAACCCCCTCCTTTCTGTAATAGTGGGAACTGCAAAAACCCTGATCCTTTGTCATACCTACCCACACTTCTTGTCTTCCAGGCAACATTATCACTACCTGCTTGTTTTCCCCCTGGCAATGACCTTAGTCTGCTCCAATAGGGCAGGGACACATCCCACCCTGTACTGTGCGATTGTACTTGTGGTTGTTCAGTATATGGTAAATGGTCCATTGTTTTTCTTATAGGATCTTCTAGATCTAACAATTTTACCCCTTTACCTATACTTGATTCACTTGAAAATCCATATGCACATTCGTCTCGCATCGTCTTATTTTATTTCCTTTCTTTGTCTAACATTATTATGCCCCAACTTGTATGACTATTGTCCTCTTTCGCGTCCTCAAGATCTAACTCACTTAAGGATATAGTTCTATGATTGTCTACTCTGACATTATCCAACCTCCTGTTCCTCTAACGGATGCTCCTTGTTCATCCTCTTGAGTTCTGTTCCCTTTCTTATCCCTCATTTGTCTATATCATCTCCCATCCTTGTTCCTATAGTCTCTGTATCTTCTTCTCTCCATGTTGGCATATCTAATGGTCCTAACCACCCTCCACGGGACGATTGTGACTCTCTCTCTTCTTCGGTTCACTCTTGCATTTCTATGGGTTTCATGCTTTTACGGCATAAATATTCAATCTCATCTTTAAATCCCCTACTTCTGTTAATTTCTCCTTATTTCCCTTCATTTCTCTTACTCTCGCCTTCTTTGTAACCTATGTGCTTTAATCTTTGGACTTCTGTTTCTTCTCATTTCTCTTCTTCTAGCCTCTCCTCTCTTTTTGCTTCATGTTTTCTTCCTTCTTCCCTTTGCTTACATTCCTTGTCCCTTTCTTGTTTGTATAGCCTCTCTTCTTCCCTCTCTTTCGGTTTCTTATCTTGTTCTTCCCTTTCCTCTCTTTCTCGAACTCCACCAATACCTTTATCATCTAGCTTGAGCAATATTTGTCCTCTCATCCATTTGGTCTGTACTATTGTTGTACCCTTCGCTATATATGTTATTCTTCTTTGTTTCTCTGCCTCTTTCTCTCTCTGTTTGTTCTGTCTATCCCTTTTCTCATCACGCTGTTTACTTTCATCACATGTCTGTGTATATTCACATTCTTTACTTTTACTCTCTTCCTCTGTCTCCTCTGTCTCTTCACTAGTATAGGCAGGGGCTTGTTGCTTTCAGTTCTTTTAGAGGGAAAAAATCTCTTCTCTTTAATTTGTATGTCTTGTTTCTCACGAGTGGAAAGAGGAGCTGAAGGCGTTACGTCTTCCACCTTTATGCTGACTAATTAGCCACTCCATATAGACTGGGTCTTCTTTCTCATTCTGGTACATTTTGCAAATTTCTAGTACTGCCAATCTTTTGTCTAGCTTCTTCCCTTTATGCGTGGCATGTAAATATGCCGTCAGATTACGCAATACTGTATTTGACAAAGAGCCTCCTGGAGGCCAGGGCATAAATGTCTTATTGGTCGTGCCTTTAATCCATTCAGAATGGTACTGCATAATCTTGGCTGTATATCTTGGTAGTGTTCTGGATAAGTGTGTGAGAGGTGTTTCTTCCATTACGACAAGCCAATTCAGACTGTCAATACTTACTCGATTTTTTTCTCTTACTTCCAAATTAATTAATTGTATGGTTTCAATATTCTTTAGTAGACACCATCAATTGCCACTCGTATTCCAGGATATCAGAATACTTTCTCTACCTTCGTATATTATATATATTTTTTGAAAGAATAAATCTATTTGACACTTTATTTTTCTAACTTCTTTGTTTAGACTTTCCATGAATTATTTTGATATAGTTCTTTATTTTTTAATATCTTCAAACTGTCTTGTTTACTTCTATTTTGGTTTTGTCTAATTCTAGATTTTTGATAAAAAAAAACTGTAAGGAAAAAATAGGTTTTCATTTATTTATGCCATTGTTTCTTTGTTGTTGTTCGTTTTAAACATGTTATCTTTCATACAGTCATACTATGCCCTTTACATATGTGCACTTTCAATATATATATATATATTCACCTTTACGTACGTCTGTAACGCTCACCTGGTATCCACAGGGACGTCACTCAGCCTGTTCTGAACTCTTACGACCTCGAACCCTTCCCTGGAGTCCACTCGACTGGAGACTGGGCCTGAAACACAGGATTGGTAGAGTTTAACTCCCTATTGTCTCTGTGTGCTTGAACCCCTTCTTCCCCGGGGTCCAACCCTTCCCTTTGATCCACAGCTCACCTTGTTTTCTTGGAAAGTGTGCTCTCCGTCCTGTTTTCAGCGCAGTGGCGCGTTGATTGATGCGGGCTCGTTGCTGCCTAGTTACTTCACTGGCAACAGTCCGACAGGTAAGTATAATGAGTCTTTTCAACAGTTCTCTAACTTCGTTCCTTTCCTTCCTTAGATGATGGCCGGCGTCCGGGTATGGCGACGTGCTGCTGAGATGAGTAGCGCTGAAGGTGAGTGAGAGCGCGATGTGACCCTTTCGTATTTGTATTGAACTGAGTTGTTTTTCTGTGTCTTTTAGGTGCTGCGACGTTTTCAGCGTGGATGCCAGTTATGAAGAAGAAATGCGGTGAGTAAGCGCGGTATGCGGCGCCTCTAGATGTTTCCACACTAACCTGGAGTCTTTTCCCTCTTGCAGATGGATGAGGAGTTCCGGAGACAGAGTTCCCCCAGAGCGGCTGGGATTCAGGTAAGCGTTTGAAGCTTGTACAGTCTTTAAAAATAAGCAAAGATTTGCTGAATGCTTACTAATGACTTTTTTCTGTTCTTTTCCCTTTTCCTTAGGAAGCGGCATGCCGGGATGGGAATGACACCGCCGAAGATGCCCGCAGAACAGAAGGAGCGATGAATGATGGGCAGAAGCGCCGCAAGGTAAGGCTGTTCCTAACGGTGTTCTTGTTCTTGCAGGAGCTGAGCGCAGAAGAAAGATGCAGGCCTACTGGAGACCGATACGAACACGGTGAGTGTCATGCTGCAGGTGCAGAAAACACAAAGCTTGTTTCCCAGCCTGAGCGTGGCTTAAATAGTCTCTTGGTATCCCAGGTGTCTCCGGGCTGAACCACACCCAAAAGACGAGACTGCACATGCAGGGGGCATCCACCTTGTCCCCATCATTGCACTACAAGTCCATTCCCCAATGTTATCCTATGGGAGTGAGTGAGTCTGGTGCTACAAGCGCCAAGTCTGACTCCAAGTGGGTCTTTGGAGGGATGGAGATGCCCTTGAGGGCCATGTAGGTGATTGTGGCCTGGCTCCAGCCTGACATCTTGGAGGGCTGGGGACATGAGGGGCAGGAATCATGACACATCTTTCTCCATTGCCTTAGTGGATGTATTCTCCTCTCTTTTTATTACCCCCTCTAGTAGTTTGATACACGCTCTTCTAATAGGATCTGCCTTTAGGAATCCGTAATGCTCCAATATGGATATATAGCATGTGCCCTTTCCGTCTCTCTTGAGCCCGTGAGTTCGAGGTATTCTTAATGCTTCTTTTTATAATCCCCAAAAATCCAGTTACTCTTTATTTTTCTTTTATTTACAACCTACCACAATTACAAACCCCCACCCCTTATATTTATACCAACTGCGATGGACTACTTACATCTGGCACCCAACTTCAGTCCCCCAGCATCGACTCTCCCACAGTCGACTAGTTCGGCTTTTCGTCCGCTGGGCACCTGTGGGGACTGTAAGGAAAGCATGGTATCAACAGTAAGGTGAAGGTCTTCGAGGAGGTGGCAGATGTCAGAGCAGTGTTTGATAGCAGAGCGAGAGCAGCGATGTGGATCAGGTTGCCACTTTTGAAAGACTTCCAGTGAGGGGTACAGGAGTGGGGTACACCTGACGGAAGCGTCTGTGGGGCCAGAGAGTGGCAGAGACTCAGTAGACAGAGGTGGCATAGGGGCCAGAGAGGGTTGTGCCAAAGCAGAGGAAGAGGATGGAGGTGGCAGAGGAGCCAGAGAGGTGGTTTGAGTAGTAGCAGAAGGGAGGACGTTGATCAAATGCAGGAGATGCCTATCAAGAAGGAGGCGATTGGGTTTAGGGCTCTGGACCATGACTGTACCATTTAAATAGACATTGATTATGGTCTTAGAGGATTGGAAGTAGGGCAAGAGGGCCTCCCACCGGGTGCCACCATTTATGGGAGAGGAGGAGAAAGGAGAGAGAACAGAGACCTTATGAGGGGTCCATAGGTCTGGAGAGGGAACGACAAAGAGGATGTCAGCAAGAGTCTGTCTGGAGGAAGCGCTGGTGTAGGTATCAGTGATAGGAAGGCCTGGGTTGGGGACCAGAATATCCCTCTTCAATGTTTTTCTTCCAGACAAAGTGAGAGGGATAAGAGATAGAGTAGCAGTTTCGTAAGATGGGAGAGATTGAGAGCACCATAGAGGGTGTGAGGAGACAAGAGCGGAGAGCGAGGGAGGAGACGTGTGAAAATATATTCAGTTTAGTGACCTAAAAGATATGCATATTGGCTTAAGCGCTTTCGCATCACACTACAATTCTATTGCTGCAATAATGATGGTCACGTTGCCATTTTGTTTTATCCGCCATCTTGGCTGCATTGTTCAGTTCCTTGCTCATTCTGCGTTTTTTTCTCTGAACGCGGTAGAAGACCGCAGCATGAATTTTCGGACACTTACAAGACAGGAATGCACATTCTGCTGAGCGTGTTGTTTGTCTTACACTATAGAACCTTGAAGTCCTTGCAGAAGCATAGCTAATCTACAAGATAGGTGCCTGCTGTCTCAACCATGTTTTCTCCACTGAACCATTAATTGTAATAATGTGCATCTAAACGTGCTCCTTCAAAGAAACCCTATTCCCAAGCTTTAGAGCAGACTGACCATAGGCTCTCGGAGCAACATAGATAAACTGCACTGAGAATGTTACCTTGCACCAGAGAACACGATAGACTCCCATGCACTAATTTTCCCTGCTCCCAGATAGTAAATTGTCTGTAGGACGACGGGGAAAATGCAAGTATGTTGTCTTGGTAATACCATCTATGTGGAAGGATCATGAACCCTATGCTCCCTATCACATGAGGGGGTTGGGCAAGTGTATTGTATGTGATTCTGAATCGTATATATGTAACTACTTCTGGTGTCTCGGGGCTCTCTCCTGCCTCAGTGTTTGTACGCCTGCATTGTGGGGTGCTGAGACCCAGCCATATGACTGTAATAAATGTTGTTCTTTGACCTTGTGACTGGCTATTTCCATTTCTTTTTAGTAAGCCTCATTTTTGGTCTAGGAGAGTTGGGAGAGGGTTCACACAGATGGGGGCGCACAGGAAGCACAAGCACGTAACACACCACAGGGGAAAGCAGGGCCAGCGTGGATGGAGGACAGAAGGTTTTGGGGGGTAGAGAACACTACGCAAGAACAGTTTCAACCCTCCCAGAAGTGGGAGAGGCATAGTTTTAAACAGCAGCAATGCAAAACGTTTGACTTTCTTAGGGAGATGTGAGGGATGGCTAAACAATACAGTTAACTGAAATGCTTATGGGTGGTGCAGAAAGCGCAATAAGAGTAATTTAAGGGGTGGGTCAGTTTTGGTGGGGTGCAGTGATTGCTGACTCCCCCCCCAACCACACCGCACCTACCTGGTTGCTGCAGCAGGTTGACGGCTGCAGTCATCTTTCTTCCCCAGCAGACACCCTCTGGGGCTGCTTCTGTGGTGAACTGTCCTTAGCCACAGGCAGTCTCCAAAAAGTGAGGCTGAGCCGGAGCCCTGCAGGTGCCCCCCGTCCCACCACGCCACTGCAGGTCATTATCCCGCCACAGCCGCGACAGGAGATGAGCCTGCCATCACATCTGACAAATAATGCATAAATATATAAATAAACCAGGTCTGTTCAATTGTGGGCTCGGTGAGCGAATATGCAGCTCACAGCCCGTAGGTCCACAGAAGGTCAAAGACACTTTGATAACCTGGGGAGGGGGTGCAGGCATGATTCCCACAGGCAACAACGGGACTGTAACTTTGTCTCCTGACCCCTCATGAGGGGTCAAGAGAGGAAGGTACAGTTTGGAGACGCCACAGTGCATTTCCTGCAGGCAGCTGTGACTGATAAAAGTGCCAGCCAGCCACAGCGTCGTGCAAACTGTTTGAACAACGTTGTGGCTGGTTGACAATTATGGAGACAAGGGGTGAAGGAATGAGAGCAGAGGAGTAGAGAAAAGAAAAGATGGGTGCGAGCAGAGAAAAAGGGGAAGAGAAGGAGGAGAGGAGAGTTGAAAGGAGAGGAAATGTAGGGGTGAGACTGATGAATAGGGGTGAAGGATTGAAAGAGGAAAGGAAAGACAGTGGTATGAATGAGAGAAGGATGAAAGGAGGCATGGAAGGAGAGGAAAGACGAGGGTGAGAATGCCAAAGAGGGATGAAGGAATGGAAGAGTAGGAGGAAAGATGGAATAAGAGGAAATAAAGGGGTGAGACTGGTGAAGGATTGAAAAGAGGAAAGGAAAGACACGATGAGAATGGAGCAGAGGAGTGAAGCAATGAGAGCAAGGAAAGAGGAAAGGCAAGAAGAAACGGATGACAGGGAGGCTGGAGAAGAGTTAACTGACAAAACACTCGTAAGACACCTCTTGAAATAAAGTAAAATGACCTAACAGCAGTCTGACCTCATACACGCATACACAGACTCATCGCACAGGCACTCAAGAACTACATGACGGTTTCTTTTTGGTTTTCCTTGAATCTTGATTGTCCCTGCAAACTTGTTAGTATTTTGATAGGCTGAAGTATTTGGTCCCACACATTTCCTCTACAGCCTATCATCTCAAAAAGTGCCACCTGTTCATTCTTCTTCTGATGCGCACAGCATTCATGACACAGAACACCACTGAGACAGGGGGATTGATAGCAAAACATTGAGAGTTGTGTTACACAGCATAGCTATCCTCAGTCATCTAGCCCATGCCGCCACCCCCATGGCTTGCGGCTCCAGTTTACCTCCACTGTGGTCCTTTAATACAGTAAGTGAGGCCCACTTCCAAGGTTCTAAATGGTTGCTCTTGCTGGGCTACCTGAACAACTACTTCAAATACTTTTTTGAGGTGTTTGCAGGTGTATCCGACAAACAATGAACAAATGAATAAACCTGGTTGTGCGCTGAGCAGGAACAGTTCTTGGGTCACAAGGCCTCATCTGCAAACACAAACCGGTTTATTTATTTATGCATTGTGTGCAGGTGCCCAGGCTGATGTATCTATTTAGTTTGCACCAAGCAGACTGTGTTGCAATATATAGGCCAGAGCATTTTTACATGTTCGTCTTTAGGCCACGACCATCAAGTCTTAGACCAAGCCCATCATGCAAACCACGCCCCTAAATGAGGGCCCCCTCAATCTCTTACTCCACTTAAAGCACTGGCCACAGGGGGCTGCAACGGGCAGTGGGGCTGCCCTAGGGTAATGAATTAAGCAGCAGTAGGAACCAATCGTTGGTCAGGGGCAGGCAGGGTGAAGGGGTTGGTGGGCAAGAGAAGGGAAAAACAGGGACATGCAGCCCCTGCCACAGCTCCCAAGACTAATCCACTGGAAAGGGTAAGGCAGCAGGAGAATGGAAGCCTGCACGGGTACACGCACTTACCACTCGAGGAGGCCGCTGGATAGTGAACGTTGTGACACATTATCCATCCACGGTACTCCTACTCACACATGTAAGGAACCCCTCTGACTCCAGCAGATATGGGGCTTAATTCAATAACTAACAAACCTAGAATATATGCTTCTGCAAAAAAAAAAGAAAATATGCCGGCAGTAGCATTATTCATTTTTTTTGACAATATGTCCCATTTGAAAGCTAAACAAAGCTGCCCCATGGTACTCAATAGGACTACAGTACGCGCTCTCTTGAAGGTGAAAAAAATCCACCAGCAATGCCAGGGTATGTTTAATTTATAATCTGCATTTTTGAGGATCTCATGTGATCATTGAATCAGAGCAGGGCAGTTTCTAGTCCATTTTGTGCCGAGGGCAAAACACTAGGAATGCGCCCCCTATATCCCTCCCCCACCCCACCCTACACGCCACTCCCGCCGCCTCCCGCGCACCACTCCCAAACTACACTGTTAAGGAAATCACTGCTAAACAAATGAAATCGGTTTTATTACATCATGATTCAAGAATTTTGCAGTAACTCCTCGGACAAAGCAGAGTACACAAACTGTATATACTACTTTTAAAGTTTTGTGTCAATTTTAGTCTATGTTAAGGGTATTCTCCTTGACTTTGCTGCTGCAAAAGCATTTATTGCTGCTGCATAATCAATGTTTTCAACAAGTTCACTCTCAACTGAAAGTATTGCAAGAGCTGATAGCCTTTCCTCGGCCATTGTGGAGCGCAAGTATGTCTTTATCAGTTTCAATTTACTAAATCTCCTCTCACCACTTGCCATTGTAATTGTTAGTAAGATCCTTATGGCAACCCACACATTTGGAAACAACCATGGTGTTTTTGTATGATGAATGTGCTGCAAAACTTCATGGGGCATAATATAACTCTTCTGAAGCGATGGCTGGATATGTCTCCGTTCCTCAGCCAACTGGGAACCATCTATATCAGATTTTGGTGAAACGAAAGAACTGTAGCTGGCTCATGGGTAGGTACATAGCCACATGTACACGCGTGACCCTGAGAATACTAAGACAGGTTATTCGCAGACATTATATTGCATTTTTGTATGCATTCATCTGCTGCCTGGGAATGCTTAAAGAATGTGAGGATCGTTCTCACTATCAAATTAGACCAGATTTAAAAAGTAAAAAACCTGGACAGTTCAACTAACAAAAGTAGCACTAACTCTTGAAAGTGGCTGTGAAGGCACTACACTTCAGTAGTGTTTGGAGGAGAAGGTGGGTTTTAGTGTTACAGTTCAAAGAAACACATATTATAAATCATTTATCACAAACTAACACTATCTTAAATTGTAAAATGCAGCATTTCTTCTGTGTGAGATTGTGCATTCCTGCCTGCCAGCTAAGAAGACCTACTACAAAAAACCGGGACCACTGCAGTTTTCAATGGGAACATAATCTTGAGGAAGGGGACAGAGCATCAAATACCGGACAGTCCGGGCAAACCCTGGACGTCTGGTCACCCTATATCAAATTCAACAATAGTATAAAACAGCACTTCTATAGAAAATACCAAAAAACATAATGCGATTTTAAGCCATGCAGGGCAATTGGCAGCACCATTCTAAACACGCACGCAGAATAACGAAATGCAAACATCTGTATCCACGCTCGCAATTAAACACCCAACTACAGTGTAGTATAATTCTTTCAATGAAGACAGGAGCCTCTGATCTGGTGACGATGTATTTATTTACTTAACCAGTTTCATGCAGTATGCACCCAACACGTGTGCATTAAAGATAAAGGCCAACGGGCCTAAAGTGGCAGAGAGAATGCTGCAGGGATGGTCTAAGTCCAAGCTGTGTCAAGAGCGGGCCCCGTAGCAGGAGGGCTATGCAGGACGCCGCTTATCGCGTCCTCCCGCTCGTCCCATAATGCGCGAGAAGCGCGCGGGGGCGGAGCTTGATCGGCCGCGAGATCTCGCGAGAGCGCAGGCTCTCGCGATGTCTCTACACATCTCCCCTTTCAACGCTCATCAAATCATTGTAAAACATAGTCATTATATCTCACCGGTCTTCTGTGTTCCCTTCTGGGACGATCAACAGTCCGGGTGAAATTCTCTTGTTGCTCCTGATCGGGATCTTCACCCAATGGTTCCGGTTCAACTTCTGTTTCACCCTTCTCTCTGTCGTCTCCTTCTGGTTCTCTTTCTTCGCCTGCTCCAAAGTCCCTTTCGGTTTCCGCTGGTGGTCTCTCTGGGGTCTTCGCTCTTCCTCGGTTCTTCTGGTATAATGCTACTCTTTCTAGATTCCACGCTCGCCCATCTTCCGTGCGGATGTGGTTTGTCCCTTTGTGAATCACTTTGATGGGTCGGCTAAACCGAGACCCCGTGCTTTGATCCTTCTTTGGTAACTGGATTTTGACCAAGTCTCCCTCTCCGATATCTGACGTCTGCTTGGTTCTTCTTCTTCGATCGCTCCATGATTTCATGCGTGTCTTATCGCTTTCAATTCTCCAGACTACTTCTGCCATGTCCACCACTTCATCCTCTCGTATTTTCGACAACCATGGTGGGATCAGCGTGGATGCTGCACTCCTCCCTCTCAACATTTTGAACGGGGATATTTGGGTGATCCCATTGGGTGTGAGTCTGTGGGCTGCTATGGCTTCCTTGGTGGTTTTGAGTGGGTCTATGCCCGAAGCTGTCGCCAATTGGATGGCGCCTTTTATGAACCTGTTGGCCCTTTCGACAAGCCCATTTGCTTGTGGGTGATATAGGGCCGCTTTCTTTTCTTTTATGTGGTTTCTTTTTAAGAACTCCTCCATGTCTTTCGAGACTAGTTGCACCCCATTGTCGGTGACTACTTCCTTGGGAAGACCTTCCCTCTGAAAGATGTCTGTCAGTACTTCTATAACAGTTGCCGTGGTTATGTTCGGGACGAACGCAGCCTCCACCCACTTGGATAGGTAGTCAACCAGTACTACACCGTACCGGTGTTCAGGTGCCATTGCTTCCAAAGGTCCTATGAAGTCGATGCCGACCTTTGACCACACCGCTTCTGGAATTTCTGTGGGTATTAGGGGTGCTTGGCGAACCTTGAATCTCTTGTCGCTGTTGAGGCATTCATGGCAACGTTCTATCATGGATCGAATTTCCTGGTCCATGGATGGCCACCAGTAGGCTTCTCTCACTCTGCGACGGGTCATGGTGTTTCCCAGGTGGCCCGCGTGTGCTCTACCTAGGATGATTCTTCTCATTCCTGTGGGAGGAATAATCTGGTCTGACTTCATGATTATTCCCTCCGTTTCCGATAGTTCGTCCGACACCTTCCAGTAGGGTCTCATGCCCTCGGGTAACGCCTTTTCACTTGGCCAACCTTCCTTGGTCCATTTGCGGATCATGGCCATGGTGGGGTCTTTTCCATCTTCCTCTTCCCAGTGTCTCTCACTGAGTTCCAGGTACTCTGGCGCTCTCACGTCCATAATCGATGCCACTATGCATTCTCCGTGGAGGAAAGTGGTGGCTTTATCCTTACCCTCCGGCAGTCTCGACATGCAGTCGGCTTGTGAATTTTTCCAGCCTGAAATATGCTGGATCTCAAATGTGTACTCTTGCAGCTTGGCTGCAATGCGTGCCAATCTGGGTGTGGATACTTTTGTGCCTCCCGGGCTAAGCATATGGATCAGGGGCTTATGATCAGTCACCAACTTGAATTTGGTGCCCCATACATATGTCCTGAAATGTTCCACCACCCATGCCCAGGCCAACATTTCTTTTTCAATAGGGGAATAGTTCTGTTCCGCCTCTGATAATGCCTTCGATGCAAAGGCCACTACATGTTCGGTGTCGCCTTTCTTTTGTGTTAGCACTGCTCCCAGTCCATAGGCACTGGCGTCGGTGGTGACAACCGTTTCCCACGCGGGATTAAACGGTTGGAGGCATGGTGCTTCTACGATATGCTGTTTTATCTTCACCATCGCTGTCTTTTGGGGTTCCTGCCACACAAATTCCGAGCCCTTTTTGAGTACTTCTCGAAGGGGTGCCGTGGTTTCGGAAAACTTAGGTATGAACTTCGCATAGTACTCAGCCAGCCGCAGAAATGACCTTACTTCCTCTTTGCTGACTGGTTCCGGTGCTTTAATGATAGCTTGAATGAGATTCTGTTTGGGACTGATCCCTTTGTCTGAAATCTTATATCCTAAGTATTCAACTTCTTTCACTCTGAAGAGACATTTCTCATAGCGTAACCGCACCCCTGCTTCTTGTAGCTTGTTTAAGACCACTCTCAATGTGGCGTCGTGCGTCTGTTCATCCTCCGCATACACGAGGATGTCGTCCTGAAAGTACACGACGTTTTTAACTTTCTTCAGCAAGACGTCCATCATGCGTTGGAACGCCGACGCTGCCGATGACAACCTGAACGGCATTTTGGTGAATTGGTATGTTCCAAAGGGAGTGATGAATGCCGTGAGGGGTTTCGATTCGTCATGTAGCTGTATTTGGTGATATGCGTTCCTCATGTCCAGTTTCGAAAATATCCTGGCTTCTTTCATTAAGAGAATGAGTTCATTTATGCTTGGAAGGGGGTAGTTATCGGTGATGACTTCCAAGTTTAAGCTGCGTAAGTCTATGCATACCCTGAGTTCCTGTGATTGGGGTTTCTTTATGAGCACGACGGGGCTCAGCCATTCTGATGCTTCGATCTCTTCTATGACGCCCTCCATTTTCATCTTTTCCAGCTGACTTCTAAGGGTATCCCTTGCCGTGGCTGGTACTGGCCTCACTCGGTGCTTTACAGGGACAGCATTCCTTTTGAGTATTATCTTGTGGAGAAAACCCCTGATGTGCCCCGGCTCCTCTGAGAAAAGTGTTGGGTAGTCGCTTTTGACCACGTGTCCTCTCGTCACCTTGACTGACAGGACTTGTTATTCAGTGCTGGGATCCAGTGCTGGGATCCAGTCTGATTTTCTGGTTGTGGTTTCCCTTCCTTTGAATTCACCTTTCGCTTTGATGTATCCTAGTAGTTCGACTGACGCCCCTCCAAACACTGTGGGTTTGGGCTTCGTTGTGAGCACTTGTACCTTTTCCTTTCCCACCATGTCCTTGTACGTGCGAAGGGGAAGGATCGTTAGATCGGACCCTGAATCTGCCATGACCCTGGTTTCTATTCCATCAATCTTGATCACGCAGTGGGGCTTCTCTCTCCTCGCTCTTGTGCTGTTAACCATGATGACAGTGGGTCTCCCTTCATCTTCGGAGGATGACTCTTTCTCCGGATTGCGATCTGCATTGAGGCTGGAGACTTTCTTGTTCCTCCACCGACACACGATGGAGAAATGGCCAATGCGTTTGCAAATGGAGCACTCCTTGTCTTTGGCTGGACACTCCCTGTCAAACGCCAGGTGTTTCGTGCTGGTGCACCTGTGACACTTTAGGGGTTCTTTTCTGTTCCCTCTCCCTTCTTTCGTGTCAGCAGCCGGCCTCTCTTTTCTTGCATGGTAACCCACTGCTTGTATTTCTGCCGAACCCTGGGCCCCAGTAAGCTCCTTTCGTCTTCCTGCCGTTTCTTCGACTGCCCTGGCGATCTCAATCGCTTTCTCCAACTGCAGTTCTTTTTCGAC
Organism: Ambystoma mexicanum; assembly: GCF_040938575.1. NCBI lineage: Eukaryota > Metazoa > Chordata > Amphibia > Caudata > Ambystomatidae > Ambystoma > Ambystoma mexicanum. Next base: position 914,032,056 of record NC_090926.1, on the reverse strand, counting down.
AATAAACTTATCTTGGACCTTCCGGCTGTTAGTGTGGACGACCAACATGTCACAAATGAGACTCTCCGCGTTGTTGCCAAAGTTACACAGCGCCGCTAATTCCCTCAGCTTGGTGACTTAATCGTCGACTGGTTCAGATATTTCTTGCTTTCGTGTGTAAAACCGTATTCGGTGGAGCACTGTGTTCTCTTTACTGGGAAACCTTTTTATGAATCTCCTGACAGCCTCCTTGAAAACATTGTCATTGTCGCCAGCCACTGGTATCGGAGTGAGACTCTCGAATATTCTCTGTCCTTCCACTCCCAGGGCATTTAATAGCATGGCCCTGCGCCTCGCCGCTGAAAACCCCGCCCCTCCTAGAGCCTCCACATATGTCGTGAATAGGGTCTGCCATTGTGGCCATGGAATGGCAGGCCTACCTGGAGTTTGGAGAAATGGCGGCGGTGGCGTTGCTCCTTGCATGTTTTTCCGTGGGTTCTGGTGGTGATCCTCGTCGCCAATTTATGTAGTATAATTCTTTCAATGAAGACAGGAGCCTCTGATCTGGATGTCGATGTATTTCTTTACTTAACCAGTTTCATGCAGTATGCACCCAACACGTGTGCATTAAAGATAAAGGCCAACGGGCCTAAAGTGGCAGAGAGAATGCTGCAGGGATGGTCTAAGTCCAACCATTGTCAAGAGCGGGCCCCGTAGCAGGAGGGCTATGCAGGACGCCGCTTATCGCGTCCTCCCGCTCGTCCCGTAATGCGCGCGAAGTGCGCGGGGGCGGAGCTTGATCGGCCGCGAGATCTCGCGAGAGCGCAGGCTCTCGCGATGTCTCTACATACAGTTAACACAGACACAGTCATTGTGCAAATATCCTTCTAGGCACACGTGTAAATACAATCGATCCCCTTTTCAGGATCCATTCCAGAGTCGAGGGGTTTGCAGAATGACGTAAAGATCTTTATTTCGGTGCGGTGTTAGGGGCGAGGTTTGTGTGTGCAGAGTCACACAGAGAGGTTTTATAGAATGGATCCATGTGGCTTGACTCCACACTGAAATACTGTCCAAGCCTCAATGACTGAAACAGTGCAGCCCAAGATGCAGGCGCCGGCGCCAGGCAGAGAATGTGAATGGGGGAATCCGAGGGGTCCAGCAGGAGAGAGGCCACGGCCAAGCTCTAATTACAATTAACTCCCACGCTTTAGATCTTGGCCTCGCTCGCTAGTAAACACTGACTTGTTTAGGGCAGAGGCAAAAACCCTAACTCACTCCTGAAAAAGCAACCAGAACGAAAAATTAATTATGTTTGGTTTGATAGCAGGTCACTGTGGAAGTTAAAATGCCTTGCCTTTCCTTGCCTCACAGCACCCAAATACAGGAAACACAGAAACAGCCATTGTGCAAATATCCTTCTGATTTTAAAAAACATTTTTTATAGATATTGTTTAAAAGAAAACAAAGCATTATAAAACAACATGGCAAACACATACACGGCACGAAATACATCCCAAAGAATGCCGGACACTATGTACACAGTTTAAAAAAACATTGGGCTGTACCTACCTGCTGTCCCCTTAAGGGGAGCGCACGCAGCGGCATGACGATGCATGTAGCCACGTGCATTATAAATAAAGGGGGCGTTCCCGGCCGCGATAGTGCCACCGGGGAGCCTGAGCAGAGCAGACATGTGTGTGTCAGTCTGTGGGTGTTAGGGGCTCACAGGCATCGCTTCTTGGGTCGTACACAGACCCCCAACACCTACTTTCTGAGAAGTTGTGCACACAAACGAGTCAGGGATGCAATGCAGTCTTCTCAGTGCCCTAAGTGGCACTACAAATCGAGCCGGGACTCAGCGAAGGGGCGTGGCCTAACAGCGGGGGCCTTGATGGCCCGTTAGGCCACGCCCCCTTGACGAGCCCGGCTCAATGGGCTACCGGCACCCCAGCCAGGCAGCCTTTTGTAGAGATTAGCACCCTCTCCCCTATGGGGAAGAGGGTGCTGATCTCTGCATTTCTATTCTATAGGCTTGCCTGGCAGAGGACAGAGCCTCGCCTATTCAGCCTTAATGGTGGTGCTGCCCCTTGCTAGCTGGGGAGGGGCAGCGTCACCATCAAGGCTGAAAGGGTGAGGCCACTGGAAGCAGAAGCCTTTTTCCTAAAGACTGAAATTCCTGCGAAACCGCGGGAACTTCAGTATTTAGAAAGCAAGGCCTCTGCTTCCAGCGGCCTCACGTTTTCTCCATAATGGTGGCGCCGGCCCACGTGCATCACTTGATTAAAGGGATGCCTCGTAGGTGCGGCGCCACCATTATGGCTGAAAGGCATTTTTTTCTGAAGCCTGAAGCTCTCGCACACGAGCGAGAGCTTCAGGCTGTAGAAAAAAATGCCTTTTCGTGTAGTGGCTGGGGCTGCCAGGGGAGATTAGTGGGCTCCGGCAGGGCCCCGCCTCAAAACGAAATTTCGGAGCCTGCCGGGGCCCACTTAAAGGCCTGAGTCTTCTTTCTTCGCAGGGTCTGGGAAGCCAGGAATGCACAAAGGAAAGCAGCCGTCTTTATTCCACCATGGTGTTATATTCCTGCAGGATTGCAAAGGCAGGCGGCCACCAGGAAAGGTCAGGAAAGGTGCCCTTTTATGCTCCCACACCAACCCAATGGTGCGAAAGTTCTCAGAGCCTCTGACTTCCGTAATGTTGCGTAGTATGTGACATTACAGTCGGAAGACGCAGCGCCAGCACCTAATAACGCCACTGTGCTGCGGAACTCTCCCAATCGCGCCCCACTTACTGGGAATTTTGCCATACTGGGACCAGGGCAAGTGCGCTCCGGGCAGCTGCCCGCTTCGCCCCGGCCAAGAAACGGGCCTGAATCAGAGGCACGTGTGATGTGCACACACTAATATGTCCGGTGCAAGCACTTACTAACGTGCAGCGGACATCACCTAGCCAAAAGGAGCGAGGTGTCCCAAGCATTTTCTGTATGCACACAGCGTCCACATTTAGATGAATGCTGCCTGCCTTACACACACTGACATTCAAGCAAGTCTAGTCTCCGAGCAACGGAGTTCATACATACGTTGTCCAGTATCCTGGAAAATGGGTGCAGGCATGATACACTTGCCACTGTGCAATGTGGCAGTACGTCTACCAGTTGCATACGCTGTATAACATTGGCTGAGGCCCAAGGTAACGTTTCAAGTAGATATTTGTGGTATGCTCGCTTGCCCGGGTTCCTCAACAAACACCAGGACTTCACACCGTCAGAGCGCAGACTAACGCGGAGAGCTGGCACATCACACACGGGTCCGGCACGAACGGGTAAGCTTAGACTCACACTTATGACCAGTCCGTGCTGAAATGCTTCATACACAGACCCGGTATGTGCACCGCAGGCATCATCTATGAAAGGAGGCAAATATAGTACTGTGTAACCCCAGGGAATAGATATCTTTATTCACCAGGCCGCTGTTTTTCTTCCCTCTTATTTTTCACGTGCAGATACGCGACAGCATTTCAGGATAATGAAATCCTGCAACATATGAAAACCGTGACCTCTCTTTCATAGCATCCGGCTTCCGGCGCATACACCCTGCTGGCAGCGGATCAGCATGGTGAGATTTACCATTATGGTAAGTTCTTTCACTGGATAACCAGTCTAAACACACCACATTGGCTCATTGTTTCTGTATTGAACATATGTATTTACCTCTACTAAAAGAGGCTCGCATTTATTCACAGCCTGCGCCTCTGCACTGACACTGGTCCAGGCCATGAAGACACTGGGCTGCACAGCCGCACTTGCGTAGACCTAAACAAGCAGGTACAGAACCCAAGCAGGTACAGGCAAGAGCAGCGCACTTCCGCCATGCCCAAGTTACGCCTGTCAGAGACATCCTAGTTACCAAAGCGTTTAAACAAAGCTGATATATCCCTGTTACTTTCTGATCCAGGTCCTAAAACCAAGAACACTCCAGGCCCTCCACTTTCAGATGAAACTTCATCTGGTCGAGTTGCAGCGCTCAGAGGTTAGTTCCTCCATCTGCCTCTTCCAAACTGTCCTATCATCATGCTCAAAAAGTATTAAATAATTACAAACAATCTTTCATTTACTATGTTTACATGCAGGGTCCACTCTGAATCATGGGTCCTGAAGAAGGAAACAACTGAATGAATAGAACGTTGCTGAAATGTCTGATTAAAAGACAGTTAGGGCCTCACGTAACTGTGTATTCACTAGAAGGGCACCGTTCAGGCTCATATCAATTTAATTTAGATTTTGAGCTGCTAGAAAAAGAATCCACCCTTTGAGATAATCAACTGTGTTGATCATGTGTATTTGAAAAAAATAATCGTTATGTAACATTTCTGATAATATGTCTGTCTCATGTTATGTGTTGAAATTGTCTCTTTTCCATTTTGTTGTTTGGGAAATCAGTTTAATTTCTTTGTACACAACACCAATAATATGTTTTCTTTGACTATGTGAAAATATTTTTTGTGACTGTTCTCATTGTGTCTCTAGTGTCAGCACACTGGCTAACAAATAAGAATAAAAACACATTTTTCGATACAGAAGCATTGGTTTATATGAGAAAGATGAAGGTGTTATTTTACCTTTGATTTATCCCTAAGAGAAATCACTATTTCCCTACCTTTCAGAATCCATCTGCCAAATATAAGGGATTGTAACATACATATGCAACAAGGTATCGTTATGTTTTTAAATTGTTTGTATATGTGTTTTGAACCCACTCTCGTATGCTGTAAATCAGGAGGAACACATTAAGTCAGCTTGGTTGTGGAGTTCAATTTTGATGAGGAGGGATTCACAGTCTTCTATGTCGGTCGAGGGTAGTGGTGCGGCTCTGATGTGCTATGTATATCATTGTGATTCCACCTCCTTGGGTTTCTCTGTTGGCGTGTATTAATTTGAAGTTGCCCAGTAAGACTTTGTGCACAGTGGATTTGTAGTTGTCAGATAACCAGCTTTGTCTGGAAGAGCGCGTCTCTGCCTCCCTCGCTTAGATGGTCACGGATTTCTGTTTTGCCATGGCTCTAACGTTGAGCAGGCTGCAGTGTAGTTTGTGTAATTTTTCTTATGGGTTGTTTATTCTTATGTCCGTCAGAGTGGTTGTGGTGCAGGTCGGGTTTCCATTGCTGATGGTTCTCTCCTGGTTGTGCTTGTTGGGAGGAGTTGTTCTAGGGTGGTCTATCTCTTCATCGAGTAGCCTGTTTAGATTGATGGCTGGGCTGTTTGATTTTGGTTTGTTTTGGTTGGTGAGTTGTGTTGGTGCCTGTGTTTTGCTTCAGTCTTTGGTGATGCAGGGCGTGTTGAAGGTAATGGATTCAAGTTTGTCCTTGATTCTTGTTTGTGTGTTATCCATGATGTTCTCCAGGTTGGGTTGGCTTGTTTTTTTTTAATGCTGGGTTCGGCATCCCAATCGGGTTTATATTTCGTTTGCTTCTTGCATGTGGGTTTGTTGCGAATTGTCTGTTTTCACTTGCAAAGGTGTTGTATGTGGAGAGGTAGAAATAGATGTAGTCCGTGTTTGCTCTGTTCTTTGTTTGTATCCTTAGCCCGTTTCCATTGTTTTCCCCAGGTTTTTCAGAATTGTGAAATCTTGCGGGTCAGCACCTTCCTGTTCGGTTAATATTTCCTTCTTCCTGTTTACCATTCTAGCTTCTTTTCTTTCTTGTGGAAAGACATTGTTCTTGAGATTGTAAGTTGAATTTCTTGGAGCAGGCGTTCTCTTTGGATTCACTTACTTCCTGGTCCCTGGGATAGATTCTGCTATATATGTAGTTTAATTTGTGGATGAGGTGTATGTTTTGTGTTTAGTTGTCACTTGTATTTGTTAAAGTTGTGGAACCATCGGCGTGAGCCCTTGTGGTTCAGTCGTTTGCTGGTTTTCATTCATGGCTCCATGTGGTTTCGGTATATGATATGGCATTTATAACGCGCCTTTAAACAAGTGTTTCAAAGAGTCACTAGGCAGGGAAGGGGAAACAGAGGGAAGACAGGGACAGCAATCCTACTAGGCCAGGTACCATTGTGATCAATGAGAAGTGCTGGGGAGGGAAGAAGGGCAAAAGTGCAGGAGAAAGGGGAGGGGTCAGTGCAGTACATAGGATAACATTAAAATAAATAAAAGTGTGGCAAGTGCAAGGGAAAGTGCAGACATCAGGTGTGAAGTGCTAGTAGGAGTTGTAGGGATACAGAAACAGTCCCCGAGTGCATGAGCTGCCAGGGAGGCAGTGCAGGTGGGCAACTGACGGTAGGGGACCAGGCCTCGAGATCACAGGGTAGCTGGGTAACCAGTGCAGTTTCAGAATCAGCCAGGTGACCAGCAGGGTAGCAGAGGAGAGAAAGCAGAAGAAAAGAGGAAGGTCATGAGGTGCTTCCGGAACTGGAGATGGTTCTCCTCAAGTTTCAGAGAGGCAGGGAGGCTGTTCCAAAGTGAGGCCCCAGCAGAGGAAAGAGATCTACCACCAACTCGCTGTTTGGAGTAGCGACGAGACCCTGAGGGAGTTGGAGGCGGATGAGCAAAGAGCTCAAGAAGGAAGATATTTAGGAAGAGTGAGTTGAAGGTATTTAGGTCCAAGGCCCCAGAAAGCCTTGTGGATAATGCAGAGGGTTTTGAACTTAATCCTCGCCGCAACCGGGAGCCAGTGCAGATATTTCAGTCCTGGAGATATACTATCCCTGGGCTTGAGGCCAAGGACAAGTCTAGCAGTCCTGTTTTGGATGAGTTGCAGAGGGCGGGAGTAGAGGCAGGCAGATTTAGAAAGAGGCTGTTGTAGTAGTCTAGCCTAGAGAGAACCAGAGGTCTGGAGACAGTGATCTTCTGGGGGAAGGAGAGGAAAGGAAGAATACCTCTGAGGAGGTGCAGCTGGTAGTGTGACTTATTAGGGTGTGTCCTTTGGGGATTGCGGTGGTCCCGGTGTGCGGTGCTGTGGTTGTTGTTGTAGGGCACTGCACAGTTCCATGGCTTGTTGATGGTGGCTTGCATGGTAATGCTCCGGATAACTTTGGGTGGTTGGGTGTTGGGGTTGGTTGTGGGGCAATACACAATTCAGCACGCTTAACTCAGGCTAACTTGGGCAGAAAACCTTTGGGGCTGGCTATGGGGCATAGTTCTGTTCAGTTGCTATTATGTGAGGAGAACACAGGGTTGGCTGTAGGCCAGGATGTTTGGACTGTATGGATACTTATCGGTTCCAGTTGGAGAAAATACCAAGATTGAAAACACTGCAGTAGTGGTCAATATCAAATGTGAGGATTGTGAAATGATTCACACAAAATGTAACCCAATGGAGAATAGCTGTGTAAACATGCTACTTCTTGATCGCCCACTCACTGATACGCCCTCTTTTAATGAGGATTTAGGCTTGCTTCTAAACCATTTGAATAGCCCTAAATGTGTCACGATTGTTAGGGGACCTGAATAGGTGGAGAGGGAATATGGAGGATAAAGAAGCTGTGATACTGGAACAACTGGAGGAGGCAGGAATACAGGCTTTCAGTCAAGAGCCTACCCATGTGAAAGGACATACCCTGGACTGGGTCACAGCCAGGAATATTGATAAAGGGATGGTTAGAACAGCCCCATGTACTTGGTCAGATCACTTTTTGTATGGAGGGTACTATGTAACCAAGAGGAAAGGTTTGCTTAATCCATAATCCTGCCAAGAAAGTAGAGAGCAGAAATGTAAAGAAGATCAAGTCGGAAGACTTAATGGACAGTTTAGGTACAAACACGAAAGCCTCTTTTGATCAAGATTTGACCATAAAATTGGTGGAAGTTTACGTAAGGCACATAAAGTCGCTTTTAACCAGAGTTCCCCTATTAAAACTAAAACTGCCCGCGATAAACCAGAACATAAAAATTGTTTATGACAGACTTGACTATTTTTAAAAGGGCTAAAAGAAAAGAGAAGAGTATCGGCAAATAATAAGACCAGTGAAAATAAGCAGGCCTGGAAGCTTCTGGAGAAAGAATACAAAACAGACATCTATGAAACAAAAAAAAGTTTCTACAGTAATCAAATAGAAAAGGCTGACAATAATACAAGGAAACTTTTCAATATTTGCAAACAGTTAGAAAAACCCAAGTCTCCAGTGAGGGCCTTTTTACAAGATAATGAGGACTGTACGAGGGCTAAACAAGCTTTTCAGGACAAAATATTCTTATCACAAAATAATATTAAAAAGGGCCCAATCAGTGAGGAACCTTGCATTGAGGAAGTTCAGAAATTACATGATGCGCAAGGTGAGGATCTGCAACGCTTCAATTTTAAACCAATGTCGATCTTATATATGGAGACGCTAGAAGGTATGCAAAGCCAAGATTGAATCCAAAGGTCTCCTCTAACTTGAGACCAATCACAAATACCCCATTTCTGCTTACAATCGTAGATAAAATGGCAGATACACAAATACAGGATCACATTAAAATCTCAGAATCTCTGCAAAGGAAGGTAACATGTCATTTCATATACCCATTTGTCTGGCAAAGATTAAAAAAAGAGCTAAGAAAACTAAGTCCTCACATTAGCAAAAATTCACACTTTTTATGTGTACTAGAAGAGGTTGAGGATAGGTACTCTGCTCCAATCACTGTTGAAGAAAAATATAAGGCATTTGCAATGATTGACACAGGTGCCAAAGCAACAATATTGTCAAAAGAACTGGTGAAGTATCAATGAAGGGAGATCCCCACAAAATTATGTAAAGGTGAGGCAAAATGAAGGCACTGTACACAATTTCAACGGGTAACAAAACCTCAGTGAAACCTACCAAAGGTGTCACTGAGGTTGACATAAAGATAGGCAAGCATCGGATGAGACAGGAAGTGTTGATCACATCCATTAATGAAATGCCCTTTCTCATAGGGACGAATGCCTGAAGAGGTTATCGCTCCTCATTGATGGGGTAAATGGAGTATTGTGGCCCTTAGCTAAAAAACCATTGAGACCCAAGAAAATAATGAGCCAAAGCAAAAGTGTAAAAGAATACCACACCATTGCTAAATCGGAAAGTGCAGTGAAAGTATAGCTTTAGAATGGCTGAGTGCCTAGAGTCACTGTCATTCTCATGTGCCAGGATGAAATGCGAGGAGATAAAGAGAAGCAGTCTTTGGAGATTTATTTGGACCCCAAGAAAAACTGGCAAATAGAAATAGATGAAAACATGTTGCGTTTCTATCTAAGTGAAGAAAAACGCAAACCAAATGTCACTCCACAGGTAAATAAAGACCAGCCCATGTCAAGAATCTCAGAAATACACATGGGAGAAGGGCAGCCATGAATCCCCATCCATGTGAATGTGTATCCTAAAATGATTTAAGCCACTTTATCGCTTGAACATGAAAGGAGTTTAATTAATGAAAAGATACTCCAGCAAATAATTGACAGGGAGGAGATCCCAAAAATCAGAATAAAGAATCAATACCTTATTGGCCTAGATGACCCCGAGTTAGGACAAAGGATTGTAGGAAGATGCAGGTTAAGATTACAATTGGCCCTTAGAGTATTCATTGCAATGTGTGGATCATGAGCGGGACACAAAACAAATTTTATCTCGTAAATGACATAGTGCACAGGATGTGTATGGTATTAGACTTTCTAAATACAAAGGTTTGGTCCAGGTTGGGTGGATCCGCACATGAATTTGAAGACAATAGACAGGCTTACCATTGTGCCCAAATGACACCATATGCAATTGAACTGCAGGTGAAAAGGAACATTAACATTCATGCATTCACCAGACAATTTACAGTAGCATTAAAATACAGAAAGGGACAACAGATAAAAGGTTCTGATGCATTTGTATGCCTAAATGAATCCATAAGGCAGCAAGGGTTAAAATGCCAATATACACCACTGGTAGAGATTGGGGCTAGTCGCATTCAAATCCTGGTGGGCAACAAAGGGTGTCAAGACATTAATGTAGAACAGAATTTAGCAATACAAATGGCAATACAAAAATCTTACTTCACTGCCAATTTCAGTAACCCAGTGATTTGGAATATTCCAGAAAGCTATGTGACTGCACAGGGTGAGTTACCAGAATCATTGGAGTCTAAGCCTAAAGGAATCTTTAAAGTTCAGTCTGTGTACCCTTATGAGCCAAGTGAAATAGTGTGCTGTCATCAAGATGATTGTATCCTATTCAAATTAAGTGAATCTAAAAGAGAAAAACAGCATATTGTTAAATGGAGGTCATTATTCCAAAATATTTGAGTATAGCGACCCTCCAAAGAGACCCTGCCACACGATTAGAGGAAAGTACAGAGGTTCTTCCTTTGGAGGACTTCTCAGAGTTTTCTAAAATGGTAGATGAGAAAAATCAAGCTGCAGATGCTTGCACAAGTGAGGAAGAAAAAGACCAATTGAGAAAAATATTTATGGAAGTCAAACAGGTTTTTGCCAAAGATGCCTATGACTGCAAGCTGACCGATTTACATGTTGGCACACTACCAGAAGCAAATGGTAGGGAGCCAGTATTTATGCGACAATATAGATTACCCCTGGCATGTTTAGAATCACCAGCTGCAATAATCAAAAATGTAGAATCTAGAGGAATCATTAGGCCGATTGATAGTACATCAAATACCCCAATATTAGGTGTGCTAAAACCCAATGGCGCTTGTGTACAGATCTATGAGAACTAAACAAAAAGGTATCTGTTTTAAGGTGGCCCCTTCCATTTATTGATCAGGGCCTTGCACAGGTTCACGGGTCGAAAGTGTTTACTACATTACACCTTACAGCTGGATACTGGTGTGTGCCACTAGCTGAAGATATTCCAAATTTGTTTGCATTTAAATACGACAAATCACAATATGCATGATCCCGGACCCCTTTTGGTTATGTCAATAGTAAGTGAATTTTGGATATTCCTGAGCAAGGCACTCCCGGATGCAGCTGAAAGGGGGACAATAGTTTATGTTGATGATGTGCTAATCAAATATGAAGATCTGAAAATCCACTTCAATGAGATTATACATGTGCTCAGTCAGCTACAGAAGACTGGGGAAAAAGTATCTTTACAAAAAGCACATTGTTGAAGAAAAAGTGTAAACTTCCTAGGTCATGAAGTGACAGAGCATGGCTTAAACCCACAAAAGAAAAAGGTGGAAGCGATTAATTAAAGGATCCCACTAATTTGAAAAGTTTAAAGAGTTTGTTAGGAATGACAAGTTACAACAGGAAATGTATTGAGAATTAAGCAGAGATTACACAATTTTAAACGAGATTGCTGAAGCAGGGTGTACCCTGGAAATGGGAAAAGGAACAAAATGAGGCAGTGGCCAGGCTAAAAGAGTGTCTAATTAAAGCACCATGTTTGTCATACCCAATGAAAAATCTGGATTTCTTTGCAGAAATAGGATTGACAGATCAATGTATGTCAGCAGTGTTATATCAAAAACATGATGCGAATAACAAAACCATTGCATATGCTAACAAAGCATTGACACATGTAGAGACCAAATTTAGTGAATGTGAAAAAGCGCTTCTGACCACTGTCTGGACATTATAACATTTCTGCCCCATAATTCAAGGGGAGCGGGGGATTTTTTAAACAAATCATCAGCCTCTGCAATTTTTCCAAAGTAAGAGAATTAGATCAGGGAATTTGGCCCAGTCAAGAATTACTTCCTGGACATTAGCACTTCAGGGATAGCCTGTAGAAGTGAAATATGTATAAAATAAAAAGAGCCCAGTTGCTCAAGGACGAGCAGAGTTGCATGATTGCGCAGCTGTCTGTGCGCCTGATGATACAGAGCTAGAGAAAAGTTTGAATGAATTTGAGTAATCCCCACATATGGCATTCAATGAAGAAACATGTATGGATTGACCAACTGTGTGCGTAGATGGATGTTCATACCATGTAAAATGACACGGAAAAAGAGATTGTAGCAGGAATAGGAAATACATGGTTTAAATGTGACAACATTCCAAGAGTAAGCATGAGGATAGGCCCCAAAAGTAATCTAGTGGCAGAACTGGCTATTCGTGAGGCAATAGCTACAGCAGTAAAAAACAGACTCAAAGAAATAGTTCTAGTAACTGATTCTGATTATGCTTGAAATAGTAGTGTGGAGTATTTACCTGGCTGGAAACGGAAAGGCATGCTCACCTATAACAAGAAGCCGTTTAAACATGGCAAGATGATTCAAGCTATAGACAAACTTGTGTCAGCAAATGACCTGATAATCCATTGGAGAAAAATACGGGGTCATTTGAAAACACCAGGTGAAGATAAGGAAGGAAATGATAAGGCAGATCAACAATTTCTTTTTGGAGTCCATGAAGGTATGCTGCAGTCTTAAATTCTACAGATTTAGGGTTAAAGGCCACATCAAAGGGTAAAAATGCTCTTTTTAAATTTTGAAAGTATTGGCAAGGGCACATATCTGGCTTTGCCATCATAGTATCTGCTGCTTTTTTAGCGTCCTCTATGGACTGGTAAGGTGAGAATCGATGCCTAACCTCTTTCTCAAAGTCCGCCCATGAAAAATTTTCCTGTTCATTGAGACCACAAATGACACTAGCAGATGCTGCGTCTAGGGTTAGGTGAAAGTACTGTCCATATTGTTCCCTAGGTATCTAGAGGGCTTTGAATGTATAGTGAATGGTTTCTAAATGGTCTTCAATGCAACAATTGCCTCCCTTTTTGAATGGTTTCATTAAAGTCTTGATGGATTTCATAATTTTTATAGGACTACATGGTGCATTACGTTGTGTGTCATTTTGTCACTCATTCTTTTTCTCTTGTGGGACAGAATGGGTGTGGATGTTTGCAGGTGATTATAGCCAGGTCTGGCCAAAAGGACAGCTGTTGGTACATTGTTTCCTTGGCCAGAGCCGTGATTGAGTTCCGCTCCATTGAATGTAGAGCCCTGTCGCTTTTCCTGAGACTTGATATTAAATATTTGCTGTTCTAGATTCTTGCACTGTCCATGAAGCTGTTCTGCCTCATGCCAGAGATCAGAATTGTCATCCCTGACCTTATTGATTGCTTGCAATTCATTGATTTGGGTATGGGACTGATTAAGCGTTTTGGCCTTTTTGTCATTTTTTCCCAGTAAATTAAAAATCTCCTGTTTCACAGCATGGAGTTCTTTATCTTTCTCCCTGCCATCATCTATTTCCAAAATAACAACATCTTTATCTTGCCTTATGCCATCTAGAATTGCTTTTAAGTGGGTTAATTATTGCTCACTCTCATTAAATTGTTTGTCTTTCTGAGGCAATTGAATAGCCAGATCGCTACATTTGGCTTGCAATCCAGTGTTTAGCACACTCTGCTTTAATTACGCATCTGAAGTGCTCAAAGTGTGGTGTTGTGGTGTATCTACGAACTCATTATCCCAAAATCCAATATGAGTATAGCCCCGCCCCAACCTCACCGAGCTCCCAGCATCCTTAAAAGCACCAGTGCACGTGCATCTGCGTGTGTATCTGAAGTGCTCAAAGTGTGGTGTTGTGGTGTATGTTTCACCTTTCCTTTCTGCCATGCTGTCTTATTGTTGTTTGTGAGGACGCCAAAGCTGTATGGACAAGAGGAAGTAATTTTCAGCCATGTCTGCGAAACACGGAGTAACTACGGACTCATTATCCCAAAGTAAATATTTGCTGAACATTAAGCTACAACTGCCCACAGAATAGGTGCTGGTCTATTACTGTGGGCTGGTCTAGTTGGGTGGGCTGATACAAAGATTTGTGGGCTGGTCTAGTAACGTGATTGTGAAATGCATAGAGAAGACGTAGCAAGAGCATATTCTCACGCGCACTTTTTTCTCTTTGTTTCACTCAGATCCAATGTGAGCATAGCCCTGCCCCCGACCTCACCGAGCTCCCGGCATCCTTAAAAGCACCAGTGCATGCGCATCTGAAGTGCTCGAAGTGTGGTGTTGTGGTGTTTTGGGGTGAGGGGAGTGTAAAAATTACTGGTGATTTAAGAAGGATTGGCGAGTTTATCCCCTTAACGTACCCCTGTAAACTTGGTGAGAAATCTGAAATCTCTCATTGGTGAATGGCGAGTGGACTGAGGAGTGGCAGGTGCACAGGCACCGCCCTCGTTCAGTCCTCCTTCTTTAATTTTTCGTTGCAAAAAGACTCAGGAGGTAGACACCGCTGATAACGTCATGGATATAGTAAAAGAGACGGATGGCACCGTTGTGAACGGTAAAAGACAGTAATAGCAGCTACTGTTTCGAGTGACCTAAAAGAGTTGAATAGCCCTAATAATGTGCAGCCTAATCAAACAATGGTGGGAAAATTGGTTGACGCTCAATTAGATGCCACTGTTAGTATAACATTGGGCGCAGCACAGCAGGCTAATTCCCCTACGGAAATCCCATCTAGTGGATGCTTACATTTATCGAGTACAGGACTGTCTCAAATGCTAACTGTGATTTTTCCCAGTTTATCCCGTGAACGAGATGGCTGACTTGGACAATGGGGTTCGCTTATCAATCGGATTGCTAACCCCTTTGATTCCAAGAATGAATCATGGGCATGAATTGATCATACAAAGGTCCGAGCTAAAACTGTACTAAATGCCATTAATGTAACCAATGCTAACATAGCTGATTTAAAAAATGAAGCAGGCATTGCCAAATCCAATGATGCTATGCAACAAGTGCCAAATAGAGAAGAGTTGCTTGACAGTCCAACTGCATTGACAAATATAATTGAGCAACAAAATAGTGTGGAACTTTTGGTGTAACCTCCTTCGGCAAACCCAGGCTTTTTATCTAGGTGCCACCGTAAACTACAGCAACACGCAGTAAAACGTGCTGAAAAATAAGAGGCGATCTGCCAATGAAAAATAAAAAAAAATAAAAAAGTAGAACCTCAACATTGTGAATGGGAAATCATCAAACCCAGACTCCCGTATGAACGGGGATGAAGATCTAATAGACATTGATCAACTGTACCTTGTGTCAACTGGACCTCTTGGCGCGTCGGGGCGAAATGGAGAATCCCAGAAATGTGTGGTCAGAAGTTTGAGCCAATGAATAAAACCATTCTATTAGCCGATATCGGGGGAGGGAACATAAAAACTCTATCAAAATACTTACCGAGCGATGGTAGGAAATGTACTATGACTACTACTACAGATGGTACGAGCGTAAATAATTCTAATGCCAACTGTAACACCCACACTGTTACAAACCCTCAAATTCATCTGTACTCAGAAATATGTAGTAAGTCGTTGAACGAATCTAATTGTACGAATGTTCCTAAAAGCGGCTCACCTATTGTTAAGATTGGGGCGGGGAAATGCAAGGAATTAATTCCATCTGAGGAAAGGTATAAGCACGCTTTAAACTCTGAACAAGAAATAAATCTAGAGAAGAGCACGATTGCTCCTGTTAAAGAAGGATGGATTATAAATTGAAACGAAAATAAGGCCAGTAATGATAATAGTAGTAGTTCCACGAAGCTACACAACGGCATCATCACAAGGGTGTTGATGCCGAAAGGGGATGGAAATGATTGTGGCGAACCAGAAAAATCATTAAAAAATGTCATCTTGACGATAGAAACGGTAACAAATTTATTCTACACATTAAGACACCCCCTGAATTTCTGACCACAGGTAAAACGTTGAGTAATCACAATGTGGAATGGACCATGGAACAAGGAATATCGAATCTTTAAAGTTGCTCTCTAAATGTGACAAATCCAACTACTAGTAATCCAAATACTAAAGGGCCTGCTGAAAATCACGTATACGTGAACTATCAAGAGAGCCTGGTAGGAGGTGTCCCAAAACAGGGGATCAATATTATGGGACTGGAGGGTCGAAAAAATATCTTAGGGCAGGTTAGAGTAAACAGGAGATATCTGTTGGATCTAATTGATAGGATTCCAGCCTTAAGAATACTAACCTCCAATGACTTTGATAAGATTGCATTAGCATCACACAGTAACTATAGGATCACGTGCCATCTACTTTCAGACCATGCTTTGAAAACTTATTTGGTCATATAGAAAGGAATTAGCCGACATGGAGTTTGTTCTCCACACATTTAATGATGTAAAAATCGCTGAAGAATTTCTATATCATAACCAAAAGCAACAAACTGAGAATGCAAATGGAGAGATTGGGAATTCTCAAGATGAAAAGTTATGCATTTCCCAACTACAACATTAAGCAAGGTGATGTTGAAACTTAAGGTTCTTTCATGGAATTCATGTGGATACTTAAACATCCCAAAATTGGCTTCTTCTTTTCCATCTAATGAGTCACCTGCTATTATACTCTTTCAAGAAACTATGAAATTAGATACATTAGTGACCCCCGATTATTGCACTTATTGTTCTTTTGCCCGTAAAGGTTTGGAGGGGCGCCCCTCAGGAAGGCTGGCAATTAGTATAAACAATTCCATTGATTGTTATCCTAAGATGGTATAGTCGTCTGTTCATATTTTGGCTGTTTCAATGGACCTAAAGAGAGTGGAGTGTAACCCGCTACTGCTGATTTGTCTCTATTGGAACCCATTAAAATATACTATTGGTGAGGTATTCAATGAAATTGATGGATGCTTAGAATATGTACTCACCCTTAATCTTAATTTTGAAGTAATTGTGGGTGGCTATTCCAACTGCTTATGTAGTGAATACTCTGAAGGTGCGATCAAAAATGATTCCCTTAGATCGAAAAAGATGCGTCAAAGAAGACATAAATGGCGAGCATACTTTTAACGATTGGGAAATTTCATTTGTCCAATATAACTAATCAACATCTGAATATACTTGGAAAAGAGGCACATCCTGTTCCATGATTAATTATTTCTGCATATCTGATTCGCTTTTACCGATGACTGAAAGTGCAGATATGAATGAATTTATGGGAAGTGATCATGCGCCTATACAATTGTCATTATCAATTGAATGTAAAAACCCATGAGGTGAATGATTTTTTGTGTGCATTGGAGACTAAGCGCACTCAAATTTCAACAAGATGGAATCCTACTGTTTGTAGGAAACGTATGGAAAGAGTATCTAATGAGTTAAATGGTAGGGAGGACTTCAATATTCTAGAATTAAAGATCGCAATTTTGGGATAAAATTGTGGTTGGGGCTTTAGCGAATGCGTTATTATATCTCTTAAGCAAACAAAAAGCTTGTAGGATTGATACTTGGCACCCATTTGATCTCGATATCAAATATCTAAAACGAAAGAGAAATAGAGATTTAAGAAAATTAAAGAGAGAAAACAGTGTGACTCAATTTGGGTATCTTAAAAATAGAATTGTACACATTTATAAGAATAAGATCAAAGAATTACATATACTTAATTATCATAATCAAAATTGTGACATGATTAGAGCTCTTTATAAGAATATTAGAAGATATGTGTGTCCACGCTTAAGAACAACCAAGCTACTAGTTGTATCAATTCAAAAAATATTATTCCAGCTGATACATGGAGGGCCTTTTTTGGTTCTAAGTATGAATTACCCGTACGTTTCGCCCATACAAAATTTAACATACCATCTAGTGTTACATCCTTAACATTCAAGTGGATGATTGCAGATATTGAATGGGGCATTAAGAAACTATCCAACTCAAGAGCTGCTGGCCCCGATCACATTCCATTGTGTGTACACAAGGCAGATGCAAAATTTTGGACAAGTATACTCAAAATTAAGTTCAATAAGATTTTGATCACAGGAGCCGTTCTAGAATCTTGGGTGTCTGCTATTCTCATCCCCATCTTCAAAAAAGGAAACCTACTAAGTCCAGCAAACTATAGGCCTATTTTGCTAACTGACGCTGCAGCAAAACATTTTCTATTCTTGTTCTATTTGCATTGGACAAGCAGCTTGAAATTCTTAATGCATGTTCTAAGTCTCAAATCGGCTTTAGAAAAGCCATGAGTACAACTTTGAACGCAACGATCATTGCCCACCTACTTGCAGGCCTGAAATCAAAAGAACTTAGTACTCTTTATAATGCATCAATTAATATGACGGCTGCTTTTGATACAGTGGTACGTGATTTGTTATGGTCAAAGGTGTATAAAATGGGTATACCAGTTTACCTAATTAACTGGATTGCCAAATTCCATCAGAACACATCGTATAGCATAAAAAGGAGGGTGCATTAACTGAACCGGTTAATTCATACGTGGTATTAAAACAGGGATGTAATTATGCTGCAACATTGTTTAACTTATATCTTAGTGCCTTAGATGAGATATGGAGATATAATGAAATATTTCCCACACGTCTCTGCTCCCTAAGATTGAATTGGATAGCGTTTGCAGATGATATTTTGTTTGATGTGACTCCAGCCGGTTTACAAAGAAAATTGCAAATGTTGTCTGAATACGCATTCTAAAACAATTTGAAACCTAAATAATCTAAAACGAATATCATGATTTTTAATGCAGGTAAAATATAGACAGAAAGGTGATTAATCACCCCAAGAAATTCATTTATCTCGGTCATTGGCTGAGTAATTCCTCAACAATTAAAGTATGGGTTGAACACTTGCATTCTAAGGCAAGGCCGCTTTTGAGTCAGATGAAAATCATATTTTCGAAGTATTGTACATTTTCTTTGATTCCGCTATTGGACTTTTTTTCTTTAAAAGTAGAACCTGTTCTAGATATTTGTTTACATAATGTGAAATGTCAAGTTAATTTGTTACAGGGTAACATGTTAAAATCAGCACTTCACCTGTCTGCCTCCATCCCCAATTGCATTATCCGACATGAGTGTGTACTGATATCTCTTGCATGTAGGTGGGAATGGAGAGCTCTAGCAAATTATAGTAAGATTACAAATCCACCAATTAATTCACTCTATTAGGATTTGAATCTTATGATCAAGTAGCTCTAGCTCACTTACGGCATATGGTGTAAGAATGAAAGAAATTCTAGATGAATTAGGTGTAGATCAAATTGATTTACATATGCGCCCTGGCTATGTAAAAAAAAAAACAAAAAAGGTTTTTGAGCGAGACTTGATAGTTACCATTGAAGAACTAGCAAAGCTGAACACTTATAAGGAATACGCGAAGTATTCACCGAAAAGGGAAGATTGTTGTTTACATCTTGCAATCCTTCCCTGCAGTACTGCATGAAGGTACTACGTGAGACTTTAATTGAATCAGCTTCACACTCTCAAAAGGACTAAGTATTGGGGTCAGATAAGAGCTACCACCTTGAGAACGAATTGTCGATTTCCCAATTGTAACAAACCTGAAAAAACTGTGAGCTTTACAATAAATCAAGGTGAAGATAATACAGTAGAAAAGGTGAAGGATCCCAATACTGGAATGAAAGAAAACAAAAAACAGGAAAGCTGTAAAAATATAACTATCGATATGGAAAACTCAAACGATTTAATGGAGCTATCAATATATGAAGATGCAGGTGTAAGCGAAACTAAGAGCTCAGAGGACATCGTAGTCGGTGATCAACCCAAACCGTACGACAACCCTGCTCTGGAGGCCACGCAGGAAGCCAAAGACAAAACAAATGAAACTGTCTATGTCCCGTCCACAAGGGAAGGTCAGGATATAACAGAAGCGCGTGTATGTGTGATGGTGCCAGTAATGAACATCGAAAAAAGCAAGAAGGTAAATGAAAGCAGTCCTGTGTTTCGAACAATGGAGGAGAAACGGAACCAGCTATCTTGTAAAGAGCCGTACATCAGTGACCAGCCCAAGAGAGCTAGTCGATCCATAAGTCCATACATGCACAAGAAAGTTGCAACTCAAACCAGAGATGTCGCCGTTAGCCAATGCGCCTCAAAGAACAATTTCAATGGCCCAGCGTGGATCCCTCCTTCCCAAAGAGCTCAAACTGAGCATGCTTATAAAAAGAACAGTCGGCAGAATGGTAAACAGGAACCGGAACGAAAACCTCTATTTAAATATTGTCTCGGTTTAGAACGGACATTTACAGGAAAAGACGGTTTAACGTTGAACCGTACAAATGTCCTACAACTCTTTCACTACATCCCGGCGCTAAGGACAATTGAATCCGGAGACATTAAATGTGTTGAATTCTTCAAAGAACCGGAAAACGATAAAGTAAACCTCCATCTTGACTCTAGAATAGTATGTGACATCCTCCTAGATGCAACGGCAGCCTTACTCTCGCTAGGATTTGATATCTTTGAAGTCAACAAGAAGGAAGACCGAATCAACAACAGAACAAAAAATTCAAACATAAATATGCCATCCCCGATAAGAGACAAAGTGAAAGTAAATTATGAAGATTTAGACAATGAGAAGATGGCAAGAACGTATACCTTAACCGACAACTCAATAACAAGTGAAACTGTACACAGCGAAGAAGTAGAAATACAAGTAGAGAAAGAACAAATCCAAATCACGTTCACATGTAACAACAACCAAAGAAAGGACAGTAATACAAGATCTTTGCTGCCTGAGAACGATGATGATCTAAAAAACTGGAACTGGATCCCGGTTGCATTGACAAAATCTAATAGAAAAAATTAACGCCAGGCCGTTCCAGCTAAATCAACAATTAGCTGTGGATCATGGAATACACGAGGATACAAACATCTTCTACAACAGGAGTGGATGAAAGGCCTAGACATAATATGTCTCCAGGAAACCTGGATGACCGATCCTCCAATCTCTGACGCATATGATATCTGTCTTAACCCAGCCATTAAAAACGAGAAAGGAAGACCGATGGCTGGATTAATTACACTGGTCAAGAAAGAACTAGGATACAAGATAACTGAAGATATAAATGTAAACGCGTACATACAAGTGATCCACATGTACAAACAAGATAAAGATCAAAGGGCTACAGATTCAATCCATATTATTAACATCTACTGGCAACATAAAACAATGAAACCAACGTGCTTTATTGACATGATAACGCAATTGCTCGACGAAATCAATGAGCAAGTTGATGCGTCTAACATTATACTCTGTGGTGACTTAAACATCAAGTGCATAGAAGATAATACATCAGAGCACATGAGCGAGTCTACCACAGCTAAGCAATGGTGTATAGATATGGAAGCACAAAAGATGCATATGCTGAATGGAAATACGCCTGGGGATATTCCAGCTAACATGACCTGGAGAAGAGACAACCAGAAATCCAGACTTTGCACTGGAGAATAAAGACCATGCAAGTCCACGAAAAGCAAGAAAGCGACCACAACTTGGTGGAAATAACTCTGGCCAATATAACATCAGAATCCCGAGCTTATTGAAAACATGATGTTGTCATTGATTCGTCAAGACTCTGTTTGAAACTTGAGGACTCGGATGTTAAAGACATTACAGCTATGTATAATTCTGAAAAAGATGTACTGGAACATGATCATATTCTCGCACAATTCAAGGTAAAAAATCATGGCCTTAAAAGACCAGGCTTTGTACCAAAACATACATTTGATCTAGAGATTCTTAAACAAAAACGTAAAATGAGATCACAAATATTAGCTATACAAATAACGAATACTACAGAGAAACAAAGCAAAAAAAAACACAGTATGCAAATGTATAAAAACTGGTTAAAGTCCCATAAATCGATCGTGAAGCAACGCGATGCCGAAATGATGTTAGCAAAGCTCGATAAAACAAACACGCGAGACTTCTGGAGAGTCATTAACCAACATGGTACCTCGCAACAAGGAACCATGACAAATGCAGTAAAAGAAAAAGACTGGATAACTCATTATACAAATGTATATTGTAAGAAAGAGAATGCAAAAGAGCCAAAATTTGCACCCGTAACATCGTGGGACTTAACTTTTGAGTATGATGAGATTCTAACAATCATCAAAAATTGAAATCTCTCAAGAGCGCCGGGCCCAGATGGGCTGAGCAATCACATATTAAAACAGAATCCCGATGAATGGGCCAGCTTCTGTCATGTACTCTTCAATAAAATTGCGACCTCACGCTGTACCCCGAAATCCTGGAAAAGTGCTATTGTAGTCCCTATATACAAAAAGGGAGATAGAAGCCATCCGAAGGACTACCGTCCAATAGCATTTCTAGATGTCTTGGGAAAGGTATACGCAACAATGCTAACACGCAAATTAAACCAATGGATCTACACTACAAACCAACTGGACCCAAGGCAGACAGGATTCGTTAAAGGAGTCGGGTGTGCCTTGAACCTGCTAATTGTCAACACTCTAAAAATGGAAACGATAAGATCGGGCAAAAAAATATACATCGCTGTCATAGATTTTGCTCATGCTTTTGATAGTATTCCTCGAGAAAGGGTATGGGCCAAATTACAGGCTTGGAAATGTCCCATAAGTCTTATATTGGCAATACGCGAATTACATACTGAAACTAATATACAGATTAGACTGGACAGAGCTGGTAAATTATCGGATGCCATACCTACCCACTGTGGAGTCAAGCAGGGGTGTCCATTGGCATCCATATTTTTCTATTTATTTCTCTCTGATATAGATGTTACTCTTGATCAGATCCAGTCATTCTCACCAAAAATAAATGGTCAGCAAATAAGCCGTCTTCTCTACGCGGATGATCTAATTTTATTAGATCTTACTCCTATAGGCCTGCAACGAAAACTAAATGCACTAGAGAGATATGTTCAAACTAACAGACTTACCATTAACACGGCAAAGTCTGAAATTCTCGTGCTAGAAATTCTTAGAAGCAAAAGCAAAGGCAGAGTAAGTAAATTCCGCTGGTCATTAGAGAAGACTTTCCTTCAAAGCACACCATCGTCAAGATACTTAGGAATGATCATCAACTCAAGCATTAATGACACACCTTGGGTTGCTAGTGTTAAATCTAAATGCCAACAATTGGCAAATCAAGCATGCATTATCCATAAAAAATATGGACAATACTCACTCCTCCCAGCCTTGGCATTTTACAAACAAAAAGCAGTTCCAGCACTCATATATGGAGCTGAAAGTGCATTTGGGGCCTCATGGGAGCTGTGGAATTCCCTTGAAAACACCTTTTGGACTAAGGTATTACATCTGCCCCAAGGTACTCCGACGGTGTGCATCATATATGAGCTCGGCCTAATATCAATTCACGCCAGAATCTGCTGGAACACGCTAAATCTATACTCGAAAATAACCAACATAAATACTCCTATTCAATTTGAGATCTTAAAATACATTGAAAACTCCAAGGAACTAAATGTGCTAACCTCATGGGTGGAGAGCTGCAAGATGATTTTAAAGAATCTTGATACTGATACCAAAACCTTACACAGTAACCCAAACTTGGTGAAAAAATACCTATGGAGAAGTGACTGGATCGCAACAGAAGAGAAAAGAAGAACGCACAAATTGATGGAAAATGTACCACATGAAAAACAAGCATACAACGAAATCCCAAACTACCTAAAATTATTTCCAGAGACGCGGCGACGTGATTTATACTTTAAATTCAAATTGATCTATTTAAGACACAAGAGCGAAAAAGCTTATGGCAGAAAAATAAAAACATGACAAAGATCTGCAGATTCTGTGGCTATGTGAAGAGACGTTAAAACATCTTACTTTGCTATGCACAGCCCTCACAAGGGAACAAACAAGATGTCTCGGAGACTTGATCAACAAAAGACCCTTCCTAAATGCTGACGACTGGCGGCAAATCTTGTTTGATGAGACAGATAGGAAATTAACTTTTGTCCTTACCTTTTTTATAGATATTGTGGAAATTAAATTAAATAGCTTTGAAAAGGAAACTGCTTAAGCAAATAGCCGGAAAAAACTGCTGAGTAAAACTGCAACAAGCTGTTGAATGAACATTTTTATGTTATGTGTGTGGATTCGATGATGTAATCATATTTTAAAGGTTTGTAATAAACCGCATAAAATAAAAAAAAGAAAAGACTTTAAAACATCTTCTATTGGAGTGTCCGTATTTTAAAATTGTTCGGACAACTCTTTTGATGTGATTTGTTAATATTAAATATGTTGATTTTATGGAGAATTTGTGAGATTGAATGATGCTGGGACAAGGAAAAGCATTAATCTTTGCTGTGGTAGCATTTATAAAGGTGATTGATGACGAATTACTATTATTGTAACCTATTGGTATTGAAGCAATGGCAGTAATTGAATGGATGCGTTTTAGTAGCTACAAGATTTGTTATGTCTGACAAAAATCTTTTTTAACGGTTAGTTTTAATGATTTCAATTTTAAACTCTAAACTGACTTGAAAAGATATGGATTATTTGTATAGCTTTGAAATGAACTTTTGTAAAGGTTCATATTTTGGAACCATATACAAATAAAAATTAAAAATAAATTACACTTTTAACTGTTGCACCTGATCACATTCATTGTCCAAACTGCATTGTAACTTGCCAATAACTTCACTGTCATTCCCTTGCATCTTTATGGATCTGTGTAGCAGGAACCATAGTTTTGCACAGTCTGATGATGCAGTTGTTCTCCTTTGTGCATTCTGATGCCCAGAATAGCCTAAAGGGCCAAAGCATGCACAATGCTTTCTTCATCAAAAATATTTTCAAACGCCTCCGTTCTACCTCTGTGGTAATTCTGTCTTTCCATGTTGTCACATTTTCTGAGGACCAAACTGCATGGGCATAAAGCTTTGCCTTGAGATAATCTGACACCTCAGAAACCTCAGACTAGATATGGGTCATGGAGACACTATTGCCAATGGCACTATAATGTGAGTCAAATGAGAACACAGTACTGCACTACCTCACAGCACTAATTCAATTAATGAGTGCACAATATGGTTATGCTTTACAGTGCAAGGCCACGCCCAGTAATTTCTTAAACGTTTCCCAGCCAACGCACCAAATCTGTTAGATATATTTTGAGGTTATATCTAGTACTTCATGGTATTTTGCTATGGTGGCATTTTTATAGTCCTAGGCAATTTATTGTGGTAAACTTGTGAGGGTATTTTTATAATGGTGAGACTGATTTCAGAATACTGCCTAATAATTATGTCACTAACAACAAACAAATACTGGACTTGATATACTTTGAATAAATGGGTCATGCTCTCCTGTGAGGATTTATTTACAACATCACGATGATGCCCTTTTGTCCGTGTTCCAACAAATGTAAAGCATGCAATTGAAATACAGCACATTCATTCAGTCGTCTAGGTAAAACAATTCACTGCAAATCCATACACACATATCACCTCTGAAAGGCTCAACTCCCACAAGTAATTTACCTTATGTTTGCCACACGCGGTAAAAGGTGAATTACAGCCTGCAGCAAAATCAGTCTGTTAATTCAGACACACAGTAAAATGCTAGCCAAATTCGTTTTTCTCTTTTATGGTTTTGTTAAATTCAGAAAATGTCCAAAGAGTTGTATTCTGCTGTGCTCCTTTACAGAGACTTATATTTAAACATGGATAAAATGCATTTCATTAGAGAGCTCGCACACATTAAATAGCTTTTCTTTGTTTGCTGGCTGGCTAACACAGAGTCTGATGTAACCTTGAATGTCGCTGTCATACAATTGTTGGCAGCTACAATTCCCTTAACAAAGCTTGCTTCAAAATGGGAATCCACGCACAATATAGATTGGGAATTACTTTAAGAAAACAAACCTAGTTCTATCATACCACCCGTAAGCATTTCACATGTATGCTACACACTCTCCTCAATTATTATATATTTACCTAGATCAAGCTGGCGATATTCCAACTCTGCTTAGCAGTAAATATTTCTCTAGCCTTTCTGCCTGCCTCGCAGAGGTTCAACCGAGATAAGGATTCTCGAGATTTCGCAGCTCTGCTAAGTATCGCCACGCAGGAGGGAAACGGCTTCTTTAGACCAGCCCTCTGCTTTCTTCATCAGTCAGTGCCAGAAGAGGATTGTCTCTCTAGCTGTGCCTCAAACTCTTTTCATGAAAACCCCTTGTCAATCACGAGCACCTCCCCTTGTCCAGCTGATCCCACTAAGAATCACACAATTTCTTCTGTGCCTTCCATATTGTGCTAACTGCATTTTTCTCTTGCGCTTCCTGCTCCAACACAAAGCTATGTCTTTAGGAATACATTTCCAAATTTTTCAGCTTACCACACAGCACAGATTCCACCTGCATGTTTGAAGTTCATTTTTCTTTCCCATTTTCAGAGCATTATGCATTTATCAGTCTGCATCCAGCTTATTTCATGAACTAATTTGCACTAAGTGTTAATATGGGATTCAGTTAAATGGGGTTGGGTTAATTAGCATGTTAGATTATGTTAGTATTATATTCAGTGCAGTTCATTGAAATATCATCATAGAGCAAAGTAATCATTTTCTAGCATGTGCTCTGTGCATGGCATCTTTTTATATTAAGCTTGAGACTCATACTCTTGAATCCTTCAGTGAAGCTTCTTACACTTGGCCCTAGGTAAAACTCAAACCCTTGCTAAAATGTGAAATGCGGAGTCAAATGCAGAGCTCATATTCCTACAGCTCAAGCACTGCACAATGCCTCACCGTCCGAGGGGTGAAACGAACAGGGGGAAATGGAAGATAATTTCTGGTTCTAGTAGGAAAGGCGTGGCATGACCTCCCGGTAAAGTTAAGACAGGAGAGAAAACAGCACACTTTCTAGAAACAGTTGAAAACTCTGTTATTTAAATAAGATACCTGCCAATTGTTTAACAGTTATATGCACTGCCCAGTTGACAGAAATGGTGTTTGTGCGGTGCCCTGATGTCCAAGGGCAATGGCGTGCTAAAAACACAAAGTGGGAAAACACCCAAACAGCAGTAGTGGGGTACACCTCGAATTGGAAAACCAGGGTAGTGGACAGTCCCCTAGACTGGAGACACAGCAGTGGTGGGGAACACCTAGATTTGAAACACAGCAATAGTGGGGAAACACCTAGAAATGGAACACCAAAGTAGTGGGGAAAAAGACTAAACCTGAAACATAGTGCTAGTGGGGGGAGCACCCAGAATTGGAACACAGCAGCAGTGGGAGAAATGCCTAGATTTGAAACACAGCAGTAAAAGGGAAATACCAAGAATTGGAACACGAAATAGGAGATTGGTGTGATGCAATAAGTGCTTGGCCAAAAAAGTCCAATATTGTAAAAGTGCTGTTAGCTATTCATTAGCTTGCAAATGCATAGTCCATTCAAGGTTTGGTCTTTGAAAGCCAATTAATAGCCAACAGGACGTTGCATTATTGGACGTATTGCATCACACCAACCTCCTATTCTGTGACTTTGGGTGGAAAAGGATTTTACTACTCTGTGATGGCTATGCAGCCGGCCATACAATACACTATAGGGCTTGAGCGCACCAACCCCACGGTTATACCCTTCTCTCTGCATTTTGTATTTAAGAATTGGAACACAGTAGCAGTGGGGCAACACTAAGAATTGTAACACAGCACGGGGGGATGCCTAGATTTGAAACACAGCAGTATTGGTGAAACACCTAGAGTTGGACCACAGCAGTAGTGGGCAAGAGCAAAATGTATCCCAAATAAATGCGAGATAGGCTGATTGACACAAGTGGACTATATTATAGTAGGTAGTAAGACTGATGGGGCTTCATTGGAATACAATAATGGCTGTACTCCGGGCCTAAACCACACATTATCAGTCGCTGCTGGGCGACTGCGGCAGGCTTCTCAGGCGAACACGGACTGGAGCTGCTTCTTCGGGAGTTGTCCTTTGGCTTGAGGCCCTTAGCGGAGGGCTGCTCTGGGAAGTTGATCTAAATGGATTCTGCTGGCCAATCACAGGAGGTGGGAGGGCTGTGAGGAGGGAGTGGGCTTCCAATTAGGAAGCAGCAGTGGATGGTGCCAGTAAAATGTATACAAATGCACACACAGCACAAACTTATTTCAAATGCCCAACGCAGGTGAGATTTCAAACAAAGGGGTTGGGCAGCAAGATCTCTTGACCTTACAAAACACAAAACCAAGACCGTAGGCACGACCACACACACTGACCCTGCCCCACGGCACCATACTCCAGTCCCCATTGACAAGCATCAGGAACGACATCCATAACTACTGATTTGAACCCTAAGGGAGGGGCATATGGAGGAAAGGAGACTTTGGACTAGGAGTACATTATTCATTACAGTGAGTAACTTGTTCTTACGCCTACTTGCATTACTCGGCAAGAGATGCCGTATGAGGCCAGTACTCTGATAAATGCGATCTGTGCCTATAAATATTCGCAACATGCCAGTTGCATTTCAAAATACAGATAACCATCAGGCGACAGCCACCCATGACCTCTGTCCCGGTAAGACCACTCAGAGGACCTATCACGGGCTACAGCACATCCCCTCTTAGGGTAATTATAATCCTATAGCGCTTTGCCCCGCTCCAACCTGGGTATCTGACCCCAAAGGGACCCCTAACCTTGGCAATCCAACTACCCAAAAAACTAATAGTCACAGACTCAAAGCAATCTTACTCAATACACGCTCTCTAAATAAACATGCTAATAACATTCACAACCTCATTGTTGATAACGATCTGAACTTGTTATTTCTGACTGAGTGACTCTAGTGGCCCATGATAACTCTGGCAGTCCCAGAAGGCTATACCATTTACTGTAAAAACAGAGGGGGGCGGGGACGTTGAAATTATTGCCAGGAACTACCTCTCATTATTCAATGTACCTAGAAACTGCAATGGATGTGAGATTCTGCATTTGAAACTCAGCCCAACACCATGTAGCTGCATTCATTTCATTCTGTTTCAACGTCCTCCAACTACAATGTACACCTTTAATGACAAAAATGTACATCTTCTATCAGACTTTAGAGGCACTAACAGCGCTACCCTATTTTATGGCAACCTAAACCGGTGGTGGAGAGATTCCTCAGACAAAGAGACTACTTTATTAGAAACTAACCTCTCTAACGTTGGTCACCAAGTCCAGAACTCGGACGCTACTATTGATAAAGGCAATATCCTAGACTGGATTGTCACACGAAATATGACCACTCAAATTACTAATACTACTCCCTGTGTTTGATCAAACCATTTTCTGATAGAATTTGTCATTACCCTACAAACACTGCTACTCCTATTACCGAATCCTCGTAAAACTATTGCAAATCGAAATCTGAAGAAAATAACATCTCATGACCTTAGGGAATCTATTACTGATATTATGCTCTCAACCTCGGAGACAGACGCCATGGATTCCCTAATTAAACGGTACAATGAGAAATTATCTCTACTCCTAGACAAACTTGCCACCCTCAAATCTATGGCTGTTCGGGACAATCCCAGTCACCAGAATTGGTTCTCAGCAGAACTTTGCTCCCTAAAAACCAAAAAGAGAAAGGCAAAAAGGTGCTGGCGTAAGCACCCCTCGACTGACAACAAAAATATCTGGAAGTCCCTCGAGACAGCCTATAGGGATGGTATTACAGATCTGTCTGGACCACGCTGGTGCAATGAGGTTCATTTTGCAATGGCAACATCTGTGTGTTTTGACCACTCGTAGAAACTGCAGAATTGGAGGTAAAACATACAGGAAGAGGCTCTCCCACAGGAATCCCCTAGACTCCTCAGCTAAGGATATCAGCTGGCAAACTTCTGACACTTAGCATTGGCAGCCGTTGCAAAGAGGTTGATTTGAAGGCGACCCCCACTCATTGAGACAAGATACTTGCCTCTGCTGAAGCTCCCTTTCGTGGCAGGACTGCAGCTCCCTGCTGCAAATCCGCGACGCTGTCTTGATGTCTGCCAGGTGAAAAGGGACGAGGAACATGTACTGAGCAATGACCCAACCCCACAGATGTTGTGCTTCCAGGAAGAGTGCATCTCGGCCAGTTTTCTGATGTTAAACATGGTGCTGGTGTTTTCCGTGAAGACCAGCACCACCTTTCTCTTGAGTGGAGGATGAAAAGACTTGTGGGCCAAGAAAACTGCGTGCAGTTAGAGTATGTGAATGTGCAACTCCTTTTCCTCCGGGAGCCAAAGGCCTCTGGCGTGAGAATGCCATGTGGGCTCCCCAACTCTCCAGAGGCTAGTCAGTCATGATTGTAGCTTGATACGGAGGGATCTGAAAGGGAGCACCCTGTGAGAGGTGTGGACAAACTGACCACCATTGTAGGGCTTGATGGAATGCCCGATTGCGGACGAGCTTGTCAGTCCATGTGCCAGTTAGTTGTTGCCACCTGACATCCAGAAATTCTAGAAGGGGTGCCATCTGCAGCCTGCAGAAGGGGACCAGAAGGATTCAGGAAGACCTTCCCAGCAGGGACTATATGGACTGGAATGTTGCCACATAAAATGCTGACAGCTGTTGGACCTTTCCTGGGATGGCCTTCACCCTCTTTCGAGGGAGTTGCCAGACAAAAGACTGTGTTGAGTCTGGCACCCAGGAACAGTGCATTCTGCGATGGCACTATAGAGGACTTTGGATAGTTGATTGAGAATCCGAGCAAATTCCGAAGTTGGATATGTCTACGGTGTGTAAGGTTTCCAGCGCGTGGGAGTGAAACCGGATAAGCCAATCTTCCAAGTAAGGGTAAACGGAGATTCCTTTGTGGCGCAAATGTGCTGCCACTGGGGTCAGGCATTTGGTGAATACGCTTGGGGACATTTTTAGGCCAAAAGGCAAGGCCTTGAACTGGTAATGTCACCCGGAGAGAGAAAACGTAGGAACTTCTGGTGTTTGCAATGAATGGGGAGGTGGAAGTAGATCTTTCAGGTAGAGTTTTACCAGGAAACTCTTTTTCTCCAGTTGACGGAGTACGTGCTACAAAATTATCATCCTGAACTTTTGGGATTAGAGGAAGTTGAGGCGCCCCAAATCTAGGATCAGGCGCTACTGCTCAACTTCTTCCACACCAAAAAGTATCTGGAAACCACTCTGGAGCCTCAGAGACCTGTTCTATTTTCCCTTTACCTAGCATGGCTTGAACCTTCTTCAGCAGCTGAGCCACGTGCAGTTCTTGTCTTGTGACAGGAGGAATGTGTGGGCATCTGTCCTGGATTTGCAAAATGTGCCCCTGCTGAAAGACATCAAGCACCCATTTGTCCACGGAGATCTTTCACCACTGATCAACAAAGTTTGAAAGACAGCCTACCACTGGGATGCAGAAGTGGGGGAACCGGTCCTGGGCTAGTTCGGCCTGCTTTGGAAACTGTGTCCTGCATGGAGGGACCACACTGGGAGCCACTGCTCAAGTCCTGGGAGCATCCTCTATGAACCTTTCGGGTGATAGAGCAGGAAGGCTGACGACAGGGGTGGTGAAAGTCTTTGAAGACCTGGAGCTCTATCTCTATGTCAGTCTATGGCCTGAACAGTTTTGCTGACCGCCTTGCCAAACATGTTGTCTCAATCAAAGGGCATGTCAACAATCTTGGTCTGCACATCTGTGCAGAAGTTGGTGGCTCTGAGCCAACCCTGGCGACGGAGGGTCACGCCATTCCCCATCTAGCAAAAGCCGGAATCGGTGATGTCGAGAACGACCGCTGATGGCGTGGTCAGAAGCCACCTCCCCCGCCTGGAACAGGGATAAGGCTTTGCAATTTTTATCACTGGGGAGAAAGTAGAGTATAGGCCCCAACATATACCTAAGGCTTCTCGTTTTATGGTATTTATTTTTCTGCCATTTCCATCTGTATTTAGCCACATTTTTTTTTTGTCATATAAAAAGATAATTTGCAACCAGTATTTTTCTGCATTTATTCTAATTAAAAAATGCATTTATAAAAGCACACGCGCTGCCATGTAGGAAATAAATGTTAGCTCCATTTATTCCATAACAAACGGTTGCTCCTGTGACTGCTGCAGCCTTCAAATATATACTGTCAGCAGTTTAAAGAACTTTAATGCTATTTTTATACATTTGTTACACTTTAGAGAACCAGGCAGAAAGCCCTGTTTTTCCGTTTTTTTCCATTCTTTATAAATAACTACAGACAGAAAGGCTGATTTCCGTTTGTATTTACGTGTAGAAATCATTAAAAACGAAAGCCTTACATATACCATAACTCCCTGTCGTACCTTAACAGGATGGCAAGAGTCGTTGGCGGCCTTGATTGTTGAAGCTGCCGTATTGATG
Source organism: Ambystoma mexicanum (assembly GCF_040938575.1). Taxonomy (NCBI): domain Eukaryota; kingdom Metazoa; phylum Chordata; class Amphibia; order Caudata; family Ambystomatidae; genus Ambystoma; species Ambystoma mexicanum. Next base: position 914,000,057 of record NC_090926.1, on the reverse strand, counting down.
ATGCACTTTCCTGCAGCATCTAGATTCTTACCCTCCTGGTCTGGAGGATCCATGGACAAAGAGGGGTTTGACGACCTCTTTCTAGCAGCACCAAGACTACAGAGTCTGGTGAGGGCTTGGACCCGAGGCACTTCGGGGCCCCGACTCTCGAACCTGGTACTTCTTCTCCAACCTGTTACGCTTAGCAGGAGCGGTATTAAGAGCCTTCATGATCCCTAAGCCGTCCTCCCATATGTAATCCAACAAAGGGACCGATACGATGGTCTTCATGGAGGACTCCCATCATTCAAAAAGGAAACCACCTTTTTTTCTTTTCTTCCAGCATCAGGTTTAATAGCTTGGCAGCCTTTGATATTATAGAGAAGATAACACCATCCGGAGAGAGGACCTGACATGCGCACGCACATCCAGGGCTCCCCATCCGCGGGAACATAGTCATCATACTCATTGGTGTATCAAGGATTGGCCACCACCCGATCAATGTGTAATATCTCACCATAAAACAACAGAATTCTGTTTACCGAACAAACAAAACATTTGGCCTTGATTTCCCCAAGAACAATGCACTTGGAACATTTTCTTTGCCTAACCAAAATGTTATGTTCATAGGTAACAACGGCATCCCCGCAGCAAAATGTACTAAGCTTTGGTTGTCAATTTGTTTATTGTCATTGCATTACGATCAGTTGTGCAAACACCGGATACATTACAATCTATGTCTCTTAGAAGACTACAGAATCAGTAAACCACTTATGATCAACTTTTTCGGTTTAAATATTAGGAACCAATTGTTTTTAAGAATGTTCTTCATGAAGAAAGTAATCTCTTGCTAAATCCAACATTGTTATCCACTCCTATTTTATGACCTATGCTCAGTCTAGATGTGGGTAAACTTGGATTTGAACACGGTCTCCATTCCTTGATTACACTTAATGACAATGATTTTCTTTGTGTATATATGTTGTTCACTTGATTTTCTCTTACAATACATGTAAATAAACACATGTCCCCCTGAATTAAGGGGTTTATAACAGTTGTGATGATTTATTCACAGACAAATCTGTTATTACCTTAAATGTGAGCAAAATTTGAAACATTTGCATCCTGGGAATAGGGTGATTATCTCTAACACCATCGCAGTTCCCTGTAATTAATACAACATTCTATAATTTTTTTTAACCATTTTTATTTTTGATAGAAGCATAGTCAATTACAACATATAATCATTATACTTTGTTAACACAATGCAAAAAATCAAATTTTCATTTAGGGTTAATGTCACCCGATGTGTAAATTGCCTCCAATTCTTAAACTATAAATTATTATTTTACTTTCAACAAATGTCCAAGAGTATAGCTTTTGACGATAAGAGTGAGCGTCATAACTTCATAGTCTGCTGCTATACAACAGAAATTTTCAGTTTTATCGATTCATTCTTAATTTTATTTCCTCACCCCCTACCCAGGTCCTTTATCTTTAGGTTCCAGAGTCTTTTGACCTTTCTGTTAATCCGTCCCCATATGAGGATTCCACTTCTTTTGTGTTCCTGGCTGTCAGGGGGTGTAACCGTTTTGGGAATCTGAGGTTTGAAGAAATAGGCTTCCGTTTTTTTTTCCCCGACAAAGATTTGTGAGGGGGAGCCAGTAGGCTAAAGTCTCTGCAGTGAGGTTCTTGAGTGTATCGCTTAGACAGTTAACTCCCTCCCCCCCTTTACTTTACGCCTTGTTCTTTTTTCTCGCCGTGCTGATTCTTTCTCTCTTTCTTCGCTCTGGGTTGTTAGGTGATCGATATATTTCTGAGGTTGCGTGGTTTATAGAAATGGGCTTCCCTATCTCTGACCCAGTCTCTAAACGGGGACCATATGGATAAGTATCTCTGTTAGGTCTCTGTTCTTATGGCAGTTACCTTCTCCATTGCCATTACTCCCCATATTTTCACCCACCACCATGGTGCCGTTGGGCCCTCTAGCGTTTTCCACCTTTGTGCCAATGTCATTCGTGCCGCCGATAGTAAGTGTGTTATTAGAGTGGATATATGCCCTGATGCCGCATATATACCCTCTGCCTCTGCTCCCAGCAGGATCACTTTAGGTGATAGTGGTAATTCTCTGCCAGTAATGTCTTTGATGTGTCCCAGTATCTCCTTCCAATAGGTAATCGCCATGGGGCATGTCCACCACATGTGGAGCAGGTCTCCTCTCCCTCCACATTGTCTCCAACAGTTTGGGGGATATTCTGAGTTTATTTTGTGTAGTCTGTGGGGGGGACATGTACCATCTGTAGCATAATTTATATGCAGCTTCTTCAATTGCTGTACATTTGAAGGATCTATGAGCTCTCGTCCATATCTGGTCCCACTCTCTTTCCGTTATCGGCTCTCCTATATATTTTTCCCAATTCTCTTTATATCTTAGGTTGTCCGTTGGTTGTGCTCCATCCAGTAGCCTGTAAATTCTAGATATCCCTCTCTCTGGTTTCCCCTCTTGCATTGTTAGTTCTAAACCTGTTAGTGTTCTTGTACCCGCTCTTTTCACTGATGGGTGGGAGATCCAGTGTCGTATTTGCATGTATCTGAACCTTTCATTTTCCCCCAGATCGAATTTCTTTTTGCATTGTAAGAAAGGGATTGGGTTACCGTTTTGGTACATGTCCTGCAGTGTTAGGGTGTCTGCGCCTTTCCACCCTACCAAGAAATTCTTCTTCAAGCCTGGGGTGAAATCGATGTTATGTGCTATTTGGGATAATGGGCCCAACCCTCGTTTGATCTTTTTCATTTGCATGGCTCTGTCCCAGTTACTCAGGACTGTTTTAGTAGCTCCTAGTAGTTTTCCTTCTGTTTCGCGGGCTTTGGGGTTCAGTGCTAGGAGCGCTGTTATCGGGATCTGTGTGGATGCTTGTTCTATGGCTCTCCATCCTTTGGTGTCGGCTGGGTTAGCCCACTGTAGCATGGGGGCCAAGTGCGCTGCCATGATGTATCTGCCCAAGTCGGGAACTCCCAGGAGCGGAAGACGGGTCAGTATACGTCTCTGTATTCTGGGTCTCTTATTTGCCCATATGAATCTAAATACTGCGTTTTGAAGTTCTTTGATCATCTGTGGCGGGATCTCCGCGGGTGTTGAACTGGTCACATATATTAGGTGGGGGAGAAGGGTCATCTTTACCGCTGCTATTCTGGCAAACCACGACAGTTCCTGGTTATCCCATCTCAGTAGGTCCGCTTGTAGTTGTTTCCAAAGAGGGGGGAAGTTTAATTTATATAAGTCCTCAAATTTCTTTGCCAGGTGAACTCCCAGGTATTCTAGAGTGCTTTCCGCCCATCTCAGGGGGAAACTCTGCTTCATGCCGTTTATTGTATTTGCGTCCTCTGTTATGTTTAATGCCTTTGATTTATTGTAGTTGATTGTGAATCCGGATAAGGTGGCAAATTCCTCCAGTGTTTCAACGGCTCTCGGTAGTGTGTTCTTAGTGTCTCCCATATAGAGCATCACATCATCAGCGTATAATGCTATTTTCTGCGGGGTCTCCTTGATTTGCACTCCTTTTATAGCGGGGTCTCCTCTGTACCGCGCTGCTAATGGCTCCATAGCCATTGCAAATATTATTGGGGATAGGAGGCAGCCCTGGCGAGTACCCCTCCGTATCTCCACTTGTTTTGAGTCGCGGGTGTTTATCCGGAATGATGTTGATGGGCGTTGAAAGTTTGCCAGGATCATCCTGCTGAATTGTGTCCCGCATCCGAATTTCTCCAGGATCATACGAAGGTATTCCCAGTCCAAGCTGTCGAAAGCGCGTGAAGCGTCTAGGGCTGCTATTGCAAGTTTCTGATTTGTACGTCTCCCCCATTCAATTACATTTATGGCTCGTCTAACGTTATCTTGGGTGTGGCGTCCCCTAACAAAACCTGCTTGATCTTCGTGGATGATATCTGGGAGGATCAGCGATAGTCTATTCGCTAGTATCTTTGTGTATAGCTTTGCATCTGTGTTTAGAAGTGCTATCGGGCGGTAACTTGAACATTCGGCGGGATCCTTGTTTGGTTTCAGCACAAGGATTGTTGATGATCTTGCCATATCTGGGGAGATCGATCCAGTCTCTCTGATTGTGTTGAAAAGTCGGGTGAGGGGGCCTAGTAGTTGTGTTCGGAATGTTTTGTGGTACGCATTTCCGAAGCCATCTGGGCCTGGGGTCTTGTTCCTTGACAATGAAGAGATAGCTTTGTTGATTTCTTGGGCTGTGAATGGCCTCCACAGGATTTCTGTGTCCTTGTCCGAGATTTGGGGTAGATGGGTAGCCAGTAGATAAGATGTTTGGTCTGTCGCATTTAGGTTTGCTCCCTGTAGTAGTTCTTCATGAAACCGGACCATTATTTCCAGATTCTCTTCCTCTTTTGTGATCATATCCCCTTTTTCGTTTCTTAGGGCGGCTATATAGTTACGGGATTTCTGTTTGTTTAATTTGGCCGCCAGGAATTTGTTTGCCTTGCCTCCGTGGACGTAGTAGGATTGCTTAGTGTTAAGCAACATCTGTGCTACCGCATCCGCAGTGTGACCTTCTATTTGGGCACGAGCCTTCTTTAATTCTCGCCAGGATTTCTGCGTTTGTCGGGACTTGTGGTTTTTCTCTGCCTCTTTTAGGGCTAGTTCCATCCTCCGGGTTAGTAACGCCCGTTCCCTACAGTATATTGCTGCCTGGGCCATGAATTCTCCTCGGATTACAGCTTTCCCCGCATCCCAGACTGTTTTCCAGTCAACCTCGCCGTTGTCTTTCTCTTCAAAATAGTTGTTTATAGTTTCCTCCATGTGTGCCCTAAGCGCTAGATCGCGCAGGATCAGGTCGTTGAGTCTCCACGGCGGGCGTTGTTTGTTTTCCCCTCCGTCTATTTCCAGGCTAACCAGTACTGGGGCGTGGTCCGAAATGTATTGTGTTCCTATTTCCACCTTAGTCACTTGGGGGGATTAGAGTTGCTGAGACCAGGATCATGTCTATTCTGGAGTATCCTCTGTGTACTACAGAATCGTGAGTGTATTCTCTCGTGTCTCCTTGGAAGAAGCGCCAGGTCTCGATTACTTCTAGCTCTCTGAGGAACTTTCCCAACGCCTGTCTGTTTCTCTGGTCGGCTACTGTAGGGGGCAGGGTTTTATCGAGGCTAGGGTCCATTATGCAGTTGAAGTCCCCTCCTATGATCGTTTGCCCTTCGCACCAACTCCCTATTTTCAGTAAGAGATCTGTGATGTATCGGTCTTGTTTGTCGTTAGGGGCGTATATCGCCAGGACCGTGTAGGTCTTCCCTTTGATAGTTCCCTGATTCCCAGGTATCTCCCTTCAGTATCACTAATTGTCTGTTTGCGGAAATTCAGTCCCTTGGCCAGCAGTATTGCGACCCCTTTTGTTTTCGAGCCGCTGGAGGGGAAGTATTGTTGTGGGAATGCCTTGTTACGCATTCTTTTTTCATCCGTTTTCAGGAGGTGGGTCTCTTGCAGGATAGCTACCTTTGCAGGCAACTTCTCAAGCCTGTTGAGAATCGCTCGTCGTTTCCGACATTTAGCGAGACGATCAGTGTCTCTGCCATTTTTGTTCGGGATATGTTTGTTGCTTCTGTCTCTTAGTGTGTTTTGCTTTGGGTTAGTTTGAGGTGGCCCACCTGCCGTGGTCAGGTGCTTCCTCCGTGTCTGCTCCAGTCGCTTCTTTATTTAGTGTCTTCTTCAGGGTGTTTCGTTCGTGATATTTGAACGGGCCTGCCAGTTTCTTTTCTCTATTGTGTCTTCTTTTCTTTTCTGATGACCATTCCCATTGGTTGTTTTGGCTGCTGGGTGTGTTATTTTGTGGGCTAGTTCCGGTTTGGCTTTGTTCTTCCTCAATTTGTAGTAACACCAGGCCTTCCTCGCATGTATTGATCCTTCTTTGTTTCCCTTTCCAGGGGAAGGCTAGTCCAAAGGGGAATGTCCATCTGTATGCGATTTGTTCAGATTGTAGTGCTTTTGTGATTGGTTGCATAAGCTTCCTCTTATGTAGGGTAATCGACGCTAGGTCTTGGTACAGTTGGATTCGCCCTCCATTGATTGTTAGTTCTTTGTGGGTACGTGCGGCTCTCAAGATGTCCTCTTTCAGGCTATAAGAGGTCATGGCGATAAGAACATCTCTAGGTCTCACTCCTGGTTCATTCCTTTTTGGGCCCACTCGATGGATTCTGTCAAATTCGAATCTCTCTGGGTGGGGTGGGAGGGTAGTTCAGGATGCTGCTGAAGCAGTGTTGCATGGTGTCCCGTAGGTCTTTATCCTGGATCGTTTCTGGGAGGCCCTTGACCCGGATATTGGATCTTCGTGAGCGATATTTTCCAAATCTTCGGTTTGGATCTCTAGGTTATTTGTAGCTCTGGCAACTTGGTCTAGCAGGCCATTGTATTGCTTTGCTTCCTCTGTCATATGTGAGAGTCCATTTTCGAGTGTGTCCACTCTGCCTCCAAGTTCGTCTATCTCTTGTCGTACCTCTTTCAAGGACGTCTTCAGCTCTTCTTTCATTTTTTCTAGTTGGTTCTGGAGCGTGTTTGTTATCCTGGATTCCATGCCCCTAAGGTAGTCAAGTAGTTCTTCATTATTTATAGCCATGTCAGAATTGTTAGGCGTCGTTGATTCTCCCTGTTCCTGAGGTTCTTGAGGGGCACTTTGTTGCGTTGTGTTCCAGCAGCTTTCTAGCACGCAGGTTTGGTTTTTCGCTGGTGTTTTGGTTCTTGCGTGGGGAGTTTTCCCTTTAATCCCGGGCATCAGGTTCACTTCTCGTTGAGACTCCGTGTGGGTCTCCTGACACTTGTTTTCGTGGGTCTCCGCTAGGGGATGGCTCCGTCCGAGTCGCGTATGGTTCGCCTTCACATGGGTCGGACCCCTGCCATGGGCCAAGGACAATGTTGATTGCTTTTGGGAGGCAGGCCCTCGTTTAGGTAAAGCTTATTTGCAAGGGTAAGTTGTCTTGTGGCCTTCTACCACCCCAAAGCAGACAGTGTTGGTGGAGGAGCTATGATCCCCTCTCTTGTTGGGACCTCTCGTGGTCCAAACACAATTGTCCCCAGTCTTCAGGGTTAATCACAGGTTTATCTGGAGATGTGTGATCCTGTAGGACAGGGACAGTTTATCTTCGGGCCAGGGGTGTTGGAGGTGCGGCAGTTGTTGGTGCTGTGGGCCAGAATTGCTCCTGTAATCCGCGTGTTCCACCCACGTGCAGGCCTAAATTATAGCCGAGTGCAGGCCCAAGTATGTAAAGTTATAGGCCCCTTGTGATATCAGTTGCTGTTGGGCTGTTCGACCAGTGTTCCTCAACCAACGTCAATAGGTGGGGTTTCAAGTTGTCGACAGTTTTCTGGCCCTCTCCTGGATGGAATGTATCCTCCCACGTATTATGAGAATGTGAGAGAAGATGTCGCTATTCGTGCTGGCTTTCTCCCTGTGGCGCTGGTTCCTACCTTTATAATGTTGGCGGGCCGCGTTCCGCTCCCAGTGCAGCCGCAGCTCGGTGTGCGCCCACTGCGAATTTCCTCCACCTCGTTTGCGGGGCTGTTGGTGGATGTCGCTTCCACGGAACCTCGCCGCACTGCGGGGGGCAGATGGGGGAGTGTGGGAGTCCCCGGGCGCGCTCCCGCGTCGGCCCGAGGTGGCAGTAGGCCCGGATGGTGGTGTGGGCCCGAGCCCCTTGCTGTTCGGATCCCAAAAGGGTGGGGTGTGGGGGGGCAAGGGGCCGAACACTGCTCCGCGCCGGCCCGGATCCCAAAGAGCGGGCCTCACCTGCATTGGAGGCAAATCCGAGGGGCCGTTGCCTCCCGGACCTCTCCCGTTGTCTTTTGCCTGGAAGGGCCCGGGCGCGCTCCCGCGACGGCCCGGACCGGTGACACCGAGTCTTCACAGGGCAGAGAGCGCGAAGGACCACAACATTCTATAATTTAAGAATGGTTGAATTTTTCGGCGGCTACCATCCCCCCAGTTATACATACATATGTACCAGTCGTGACAGTGTCTGTGTCCTTCTGACCTGGTTCCTCCACCACAGGGGTGAACGTCACTGGCATTGGCTGAGGAGTGACAAGGGCCTTATGAGGTGGCGTTGATTAAGCTAGAGGAAGCCTCCAAGTGCTTCTGTCAGAGCAGAAGCAGTGGGGAGTCACTGCTGGATTTCAAACACCAGTGTGTGTAAGATGGTTAGTATGTTCAAGGACATGTTCCTTGGTGCAAGAGCATGTGCAACAGGAGCAGGGCCTGAGCACCTTCAAGTGCTAAATGGCTTGGAAGACCTGCGGGCCAGTGACCCGCGATGATGCATAGGCAGAATGGGGTTCAGTCCCCCTGCACTACTTTCTGATCAGAGTAAAATAGTCTGGAAGGTCTTTTTCAGAGCTGGTGTAGATTGCTGGAGAACATCTGTGGGATCTCAGAGGTGCCAGAGTGAAGAGTGGCGCAGCCTTGGTGGGCCTGGGCAGAAAGTCCAGTGGTGGAGGTGTCTCTCTCACTGAATCAGAGCCCTTAGGGAAAGTGGCTACAACCGGAACCTGTGGAACAGGAAAAGGTGCTGTTGTTGATGGGACAGTCATCAGACCCGCTGATGGAGGGCTAGGTGACAGGGAAACCCTGGGCGTGGTAATCATTGCAATGGTAAAGGTGATAGATGTGGACAAACCCTTTGCTGTTGCAGTCGAAGGAAGAGCAGACTTCATAGACTGAGTCGTGAACAAAGTCCTCATCAATGGTCTTGGTGGACAAAGTAGTCAAAGTGTTGATGACAGTGGAGCTGGTGACAGGTCCTTCAATGACTTGCTCTTCCAGCCACTTTTTCGTGGATCAAGGCAGACTACCTGGCAGTAGGCTTGTCTTCCACAGAGCAGGTGACCGGCCTCCTGAACTAGTTCTTGTAGCCGCCGCGGCCGTCAAAGACGGTGGAGCATGTGGTTTAACCTTTTGGATCGTCACCAAGGAAGCATCCTCAAAGGACCTCAACCTCTTTACTGGAGGGAGCATGCTCTTTGGACCTGCCAGTCCTGGAAGAGGCATGACTACTGGAACAAATGATAGTGGTGTTTAGGAGGTGGTCCTACTCGTTGGACACAGGATAGGAAGCTAATCTGGCCCTCTGTTGAGACACCCGGACCCCACCAGTGGGGAACCGAGGGGTGGGGGGTGGTATCTAGTGGGTAGTCTAACCACAGGCAGTGTTGGATCTCGTGCCTGTCTGGAGGGGAGGGGGATGACTGAGTTCCACTATGTGTCTGTGGTAATCTTGCTAGCGTGAGTGATGTTAAGAAAAAAGTACGAGAGAGGGATTAAATCTCGTGGTCAAAGCGTAAGGGGCTGGTGATGACAAGTGCAAAAAATGGAGGCATCAGGATTTCCTTATGATTTATTCACCCTGGTGACTCAAGAGTTCTTTTGCAGATGGGTGGTTGCCCAAAAATGTACATCAAATGTTATCAAGTTTTTCTAAAAACGCACAGTCCCACTGACTATGGGATGTGCTTTCTGGGTTTTGAGTGTAATTTCGTGTGGTATCCCCTGTTGGTCTTGGGGATATCGTAAAAAGTTGTGGTGGAGCCACAACAGGTCAGGTGGACCGGTTTCGATGGTGTGTTAGTGGTTATCGACCATCTTCTTCAGGACAAGCTCAAACTTCATGTGCTAGTTAATAGTGACTGTCCTCTTAGTAGGGCAGCGGTGGCAGGCTGCTTAGGGATCCTGGAGCGGGAGACACAAAAACATATTGCGAAGAGGTCATGAGTGAACCTCTAATCGCAATGTTGCAACATAGGTGCATCCAGAAAACAGCTTGAGATCCTGTTACAAAGCTAGTAAATGCTGTCTAAAGGGTGCTCACTTACTGGGTTGGAGCAACAGCCACTGCAATGGTGGCTAAAACATAGACAACTAACCCAAGTGTGGGGGTGGGGGAGGGCGAGGGTTAAGAGAGAGGAGAGAAGAGGGATAAGAGTACAACAAACTCGGTGGCAGGGCCTAGGGTAGGCAGGGTTGGGTGCATGATGAGAGGCTATTCATGTGGGGGCGGGGGGGAGTTTAATTAAAAGGGTACTCGGGGAGAACAGAGTGCCATGTTAAATGCAAAAGCCTACCTGGATGGGGTGGCTGCACAGTCCAGGGGGGCCATATGGGGCGAAGATGGACTCTCTGCAACTTCGTGCCTATTGGTGGAAGCAGAGGGGGCAGAGAGATTAGAGGCTGGCTAAGCCTGTGCACTGACACCAACGCTGTATGGATGGAGAGAACCACATACCTGGATTTCTCAGAGCGGACACAACCGCTGCCGCCTGCTCAATACGAACGCTGTTGGCGTTTGTGAGCAGCCGCAGAGGTAGTTAAGTTCCGCGTGTGACGCGGCAGGGGGGCGTGGATGCACCCTGTCATCAGCGCGTGGGCCAATCAGGGGTGGCCATGTCGCGGGTGTGTCACCGGCGCTCGGCCAATCGTAGCGCGGCCCATACGGGTGTGTGGCCGGCGCTCGTCCAATCGCAGAATGCACTGTGGTGGGTGTGTGCTCTGCAGGACAGGAGCCCATGGTGCCGTGAGCAGGGGGGAGAGGGAGGAGCCTCTGGAAGGAGGTGGCGATGCATGCCAAGCGCTGAAGGGCGTGTAGGGGGATATGAAGTCCCTGTTGTTCATGGGCAGCCGGGCGGTAAAGAGGGGGTCAGAGGAGACTGACACGCTGCGGGCTGGGAAAAAAATTTATTAAAATGAAAATAAAGTTGAAATGAAAGAATAGCACATCTTGTGCTGCATGGTTTGTTGAAGTGAAAAAACTGATGATTGAACACAGATCCTGCATCCGAACCAAGAAATGGTCAGCACCCATGGTTCCCCATTTCCTGGCTGAAGGCCATCCAGCTGAGTCTTTCCAATGGACCATCCTGGAGAAAATCAAGCGACTCACGCTAGCAAGATTACCACAGACACATAGTGGAACTCAGTCACCCCCCTCCCCTCCAGACAGGCACAAGATCCATCACCGCCTGTGGTTAGACTACCCACTAGATACCACACCCCACCCCTCGGTTCCCCACCGGTGGGGTCCGGGTGTCTCAACAGAGGGCCAGATTAGCCTAGCCTTGCAAACTGACAAACTTTTTCCCCAGTGAACCGTTCTTTGTGTACCAGTATGTTCCTACGGTTTGGGAAGGCAGTTGCCACCCTGGCTCTTTGAGCCTTAATTGACCCTGTTGTTTTTTCCAGATGCATGATTACGCCAGGAGGCCGAGTCAGAGGCCTTCTCCTCTTCAATCCACGCCACCAACCTCAGATGGTGGTCCTTCCGGGTCTTTATGGAAAAGACTGGCAAATTGGGCATCCGTCCACATTGTGGTCCGGATGAAGACCGTAAATGCACCTGGGGATTCGATCCTCAAAGATATTCTTCGGGACACACATTTCACAGGACCTGAAAAGACTTTTCTTCATGGCATCTGCTGTGGTGTTAGAGCAAGACCCAAGCCTGGGCCTGTGGCACCACGAGCTGGAGATCTGATGCTAAAATAGGATCTTCTCTGGCTACAGGTCCTCGCCGCCGGTAGCCACAATGTGAAGGTAGACAATGAGATGAAGACATTTCTCAAAAATAGGCTAAAAACAGCTAAAAGCAACGATGTCGAGGAGTGAAGCTTGAGGACTCACATCATGAGAAACGTACAGTAAAAATCTGAAGATGGCCACCAGGGGTGGAGCTTAGGAGGAAGTCATTGGCTGGGGCAGTATGACCCAAAGTGACACTGAAAGCCTATAGCGGAGATGAGCAGCTTTTAGCTTAAAGTTTAACTGATTTGAATTTACAGGGTATCCCCAGCTTGACAAGGGGGAATATTCAAGAGCATGTGAATCCCCCATGCTGGAGAATTGCCCATAATTTTCATTCTCACTATAAGTATCCTGACCTTTATACTGTCCTTGTGGTTCTAAGTCTTGGACAGCTACCCCAGTATTTCCCTCAGAATCCCCATGCTGCTGAGCCTCGATGGGCTGCAGCGGGTTAAAGAACTCGAGGTGGGGTCAGTAGAAGCAGAGGTGATTGCAGAACAGGCACTGCCGGTGCAGAAGGCACTGGTGCTTGGCCCGGAGGTTGTTGAAATTCTTGTGGTATAACCTCCGGCATGAGCCCTTTCAATATGCCAGATATGTGAGTTGATTTCATCAATTGGAAACCTCTCAAAGAATCGGTCCTCGGAAGCAAGTGAAGCCTGAGCCGCCGCTGACAGTCTGCCTCTAATGGTGTCCAAGTCAGCGCGGCCTGCCTGGGTGATGTGTAGGGCTCAGAGTACTGATGTATGTTTTTCGTTAGAGGATAGGAAGTATACCAGGGAACGACGCCGCTGGCCAAATCCATCCTTGCCACTGGGTCATTAGTACAGACCAAGTGTATAGCCCACGGGTCTTTCACTGAGCTAAGCTTTCTAGGCCTCTCTGTTTCCCTTTCTGAAGGTGATGAGTCTACTGAGGATAGTGCTTCCACCACTAGGCCAGAAGTGTTTTCCCACATTGCTGCCATTTTGACACTCTCTTTTGAGACTGTCTGTAGTGTTCATTCTACTATGGGTGCATGTGGTGGCTGGGCCCAACGTGACACTCTTCAGAGCAGGTACTCCTCTGGACCCTCAATAGTTTTGCCAGTTCTCCCTTTGGCCCCAGGAGGCTATGTTACAGTAGTCCTGCGCACTGGAGTTCTGTCGGGCAAATGCCCTGTGCTAGAGCTTACAAGCCCCTCAGTACTATGCCCGGGAGGATCCCACAACCCCTTGGTACGCACACCAGTAGCTACACGAGCCTCGGCCTACTAGAGTACAGACTACCCCTCCCAGTAGGGGAGCTCCCTGGAAAGGAGTCCCCTTTCTGTGGTACCTTATAATATAGAGGTTCACTTGCTTTCCCGTTCGATTTCCTTTTGAAAAGATCTCTCTCCACCTCGCTAGCTTGTTCTTCAGTGAACGTGGTGCAAACGCCTCGCAAGTGGCATACTAATCCTACTGGTGTTCCAGGCCCAAGCACTCCAAGCAGAGTGAATGGGCATCTGACACTGACGCAGAAAATGGGGTGCTGCACAACACACCTATTGAACCCAGACAAAGGGAAAGTGAAATTATTTGCAGAGCAAAAGACTCTGATCCCATATGGGGACTCACATGCAGTATGGAGGAAAGGGGACAGGACGTTGGCGTATGGCAGCTACTCCAGTTCCACTAGCCCCTTTAGAACCCTTCCCAATTATTGATATTCCCTTCTCCCGAATAGCAATGGATATAGTAGGACCCCCTAGAACCATCCAAGTTGGGGAAATCAATTTCTTCTAGTCATCATCTATTACGCCACTAGGTATCCTGAAGCTTTTCTGTTGAGAAACACCAGTCAAAACATTGTGAAACACATAATTCCCTTACTTTCCCGGTATAGGTTCCCTAAGGCAATATGGACAGACCAGGGTACCACCTTTATGTCCCACTTGTGTGTGAAGTTAAGGAAATCCTTCTTATAAAGACCCTGAGGATCTGGATGTACCACCCTCAGAACAATGGTCTTATCGAGCATTTTAAACAGATTATTAAAAGAATGGTGCGCAGGCTCATAGACGCTGGAAGGCAAGAACTGGGACACCTTGATACCGTGGGCCGTTCGCCGTAAGTAAGACCACAGCCTCCTTTGGGGTATTCCCCTTTGAAATGCTTTAAGGGAGAGAGCCCCGGGATGTCTCAGACATGCTTAATGAAACATGGGAGGAGAGAGAAGGCAATGCTGCCCATTTCACAGACGGTGCAAAATCTACGGTGGCACATGACACCAGTGAGGGAAATTGTCCAAAAACATCTAGGACAGGCCCAGGAACATCTAAAGGCCATTCCCCACACTTTTACAGTTGGACAATTGGCTCTAGTCTTGTTACCGAAAGCAAAGAATAAAATGTTGTCGCATTGCTTTGGCCCCTATAAGGTTTTGGAGAAAAAGGGACCCTTTGACTGTCCAATTTCTCAGCCAGAGAGGAAAAACAAGACACAACAGTCTCATGTTAATCTCCTGAAGGTGTGGAGGGTGGATCCCAGTGAAGATTCCACTGTGACTATAGCCACGCTGCTCACAGATCTGAGCAAGAAAACACCTTGATCTCCCTAGACCTGTACCCATCTCAAGAGGTAGACATCAGGGATTTGGTAGCTCAATTTACCAATATCTTTGTTGATCAACCAGGGAGAGTTAACAACTTTTTCCATAATATCTGCACTCAAGCGAAAATTGTAAATCTACCGGATTCCCAAATCCCAGAAAAAGATAAAACAGGAGGCAGAGAACATAATTCAAGTGGATATTATAGAACACTCAGAAAACCCCCGGTCTTCCAACCATACTAGTTGTAAAACCTGATCAATCGTGGAGCCTTTATATTGATTTCCGGAAGCTTAATTCAATCTCACACTTGGTTATTACTGGTAGTTTATACCAAACTACTCCACCATAGCTGTCAACCTAACCTATAAACTCAGAAAATGCACAGCCTCAAAAGTTGGTATGGAACCCTAACGACCATAATAGTTTCAATGGGCTAAATAACATCCTATGCAATGAGCCTGCACAAAAGGTGCCATTACTTTAATGGAGAATTCTTGCAGATGGATGCATCCAAAACAGGTCTTGGAGTTGTTATCCCAAGAGTATGGTGGCATAGAACATCTGGTATTATATGCCAGCAGAAATCTTTTTCCAAAACAAAATACCACCATCGAATTGGAAGCCTTGGCCGTCAAATGGGCGGTAACACCTCTCAAGTATTACCTAACTGGAAGAAAGTTTGGTTACTGATCATTCTCCCCTCACGTGGATGAATTTAAGAAAGGATACTAACGCTTAAATTATGAGATGATGCTTAGGCCACCAACCATTCTGCTTCACTGTGGTACATCGAAAGGGGCAAGAACAAGGACATGTAGACTTCCTTAGTCGATTTTTTCCATCAGTGAAAAATTGGAAGCCAGTGAACCAAGGGAAATGGTATGTGCTGAATCGCAGGATTCAGTAACTTCTCCCCAGGAGGGGAGCCTTTCCCTGTGAGGCTAGGGAGGTGAGTTCACTATGCAATACCCTCCCTACTGGTAGACACAAGCAGGACCTCACCGGAGGGACTTCTCTCTTGGGGTCAAGGACTCCCATTCCAATGAGGAACCCCCAAACCAACTAATCTACTAGAGCCCATTAGTAATAACACCTACCAGAACAAAACATAATTTTTTTATTGTCACGTAGAACCCTTGAGTCAACCTGAAAAGATATACTTACGTGGTACTGAGATGAGGAAAACCACTGGAGCAGCACTCAGTGCAAGCAGGGCAGAGAAGGAGGAGTTTGACACTCCGCCGGGGAAGTTCCACAGCAGCGTCAAATCGGA
This sequence comes from Ambystoma mexicanum, assembly GCF_040938575.1. Taxonomy (NCBI): domain Eukaryota; kingdom Metazoa; phylum Chordata; class Amphibia; order Caudata; family Ambystomatidae; genus Ambystoma; species Ambystoma mexicanum. The sequence continues at coordinate 913,984,658 of NC_090926.1, read as the reverse complement.
GATGAGAATTGGAAAGTAAAGCAGCCCGGGAAATCTGAATCAGCTGAGGGTGAAGCTGAAGGAGACAGATGCATAGCTTCAGGTGCTGAGAAGAAGCTGGCATGCAAGGCCAGGCATTTTACCCTCAGGAAAACCTGAAGAGTGCGAAGCTGAAAGACTGACACAACGTCCAATAAGTGAATGAGAGGGATGGTGGCGTGACTTAAGTTGGGTGGACTGGGCAGTCCCTAAACAACGCAGAGACCACTTACAGAAAGGCACAGTGGAGCATACCAAATGTAGAGGAAATGAAGATCCAAGAAGCCAACCTGACAATCACTGAAGAAGCCACAGTGCTAACCGCATGCCCAGTGACGTGATCAGAGACAGAAAGGTAACTGGTAGACTGGAAGACAGAAAAATCACAAATCGACTATTCATACTCATCCCAGTAAGGACCAGGGATGGGAAGTATAGGAGCGGGAATCCTTAGTAGAACAAACTCGTCCCAGTAAGAATCAAGTGGTGGAGAAGAGTGATAATTATTACTGAAACACTCATCTCAGTAAAGAACATAGTAGAAAAGAGAAGGAATTATTACTGGAACACTCATACTTGCCCCAGTGAAGACTAAATGTCGGAAATATTGGAGAGAGAGAGAGAGCCTTAATTGAACAGTTCCGCCTCATGTTTATCTAACAAGAGAACATAAATTGCCCTGAGAAAAAAGGGGGATAGAAACAAATAAAGTAACAAGAGAAGAATAAAACAGGAAGAACCAACATGTAAAAGACACCATTTAGACATTGAACAGCCCAACATCTGAACTACACGACTTGATAACATTATTTACAAAGAACTACCTACAAATACTTTAATAATGTGAACTTGCAGAACAGCAGCTCACAGGAGAAGGGAGTCAGTCTAATGTGCCTTAATTTTTTTGTTTGAGAGTTAAACTTTATTAGCATTTCAAATATACCAACAGCACAACAAACTTTTTAATGTGCCCACTTCCGCCTCCACCCTCCCATACTCTCCCCCTGGCTTGGTCCGATGACATCTTCACCAAACTGGTGCTGACCATAGCCGACCAGGCAACATTCAGAGATCCCGCCAGGTATGTCCTACCGACCCTCCCCCTTCCCTCTTTACCACAACACCCCCCTTATGCAGCTCTCACCCTCTACCCCCGATAGGCTCCCCTTCACCTTGTTGTCCAGCCTCCTGTACATAGTCTCAGGGGCCGCTGGCTGATTGCACATAGATTCCACATTCCGGCTATGCTTTACCCCCAGCTGTCTACCCTGCATCCCTCTTGGGAACCCTTGGTTTAGTTCTCTGGGGCCATGTACCGTATAACCCCCTGGTATCTTCTCCCTCGGCCCTGGAGATCCCCCCATTGTTCAACATCTGTACTTCTCAAAAAACAGTACCCATAGTCCTTTGATGTTATCTCGGGACTCATCAAGTAGATGCGCAAGGAACTCCATATCGTATATGGCTCAGACCTTACGCACCAACTCCTTTTCGGCTGTCATCCTCGTACTCTTCCTCACCTGTGCGATGCAACATCTAGCCGCAACCAACATTACTCTTAACATGTGTCTATGTGCTCATGCCTCCCTTCCTGACCCGCCCAGCATCACCCCAAACAGAAGCATCCACAGGGAGAGTTCCCTAGTAATTCCATCAACCCCCTTGATCCACAACAAAAGCTCCTTCCAGTATGTTTGTACCCTCCTGCAGCCCCACCACATGTGGCCATAGTCCCTTGGTAGCCCCCTCACACTTCAGCCCCGGCCGTATCCCTTACAAATGTTTGCTAAACCCGTTGGTGGGTAATGCCACCTATGCATGACTTTTAAGGACTGGTGTCGGTATTGCAGGGAGGCTGTTGAACCGGTAACCCTGCAGCACATCAATGCCCAAAGAGCATTGTCAATCTGCTTCCCTAAATTCCAACCCAATCTGGCCCTGGCTGTGGATGTATCCCTGGGTTCCTCCAAAATCATCCCCTTAGAGTTGTGCTGTGAGGGCCTCTGAAGCCCAGCCTCAAAAGCAATAGTTTCTCGAAATCAGTCAACCCCCTCTGCAGGTTCTCCCCCCATTGTCCCTCCGATAAGACCCCCTTCAGCTGTAGATAATGGAATATGGACAGCGTGCCAATCTTTAGGCACTACGCTAACCTTTCTATCATGATTGAGGCCTCCTCCTCCCACATTTGACCCGCTATGCTCAACCCTGCCTCATACCACGATTGGAATGCCAGAGGTTCTTCGATCCAGTCACGCAGCGGCAGAGCCCAGATGAAACTTGAGGGGTATGACCATGTAGACGGCCACACTCCCCGTGTTCTCCTCTGCCTCCTGCCAGAGGGACCATACTACTTCCAGGACCGGATGACGCAGCACCCTCGAGATACTGGATTGGGGGACCCACAGCCACTCTCCAATAGGAACATGGGCCAAGATCAAGTTATCCAACGGTACCCACTGTTTCTCAGAGGCCAGGTCCAGGTGCTCAACCAACACCCAGAGCTGTGTTGCTTTATTATAGCTATAGAGATCCGTGAAACCCACCCTGCCCTCCTCCTTTGGCAATATCAGCGTCTTATATGCAATTCTAAGTTTGGCCCCTGCCCAAAAGAATTTCAGCAGGACCCCTTTCACCTCTTCGAGGAACGATTTTGGGACCACCAGAGGGAGCATCTGAAATAGGAACAGGAATTTGGGTAACACCACAATTTTATGCACTTTAGATGAGCCATCCATGAAATCCCTAGCGCGCTCCACCATTCCACGTCCCAGCGCACTGCTAACCATAACAACAGATAGTTCCCCTCATAGAGGTACCTTGCTTGCACGTATACTTGTATACCCAAATAACAAAAGTGCTCTTCCTGCACCTGGAATGGGAGCCCTCTTACATAGTCTCTTTCTGCGCCAGACAGTCCTTGAGCCAGCAGGGCCACTGATTTATCGAGATTCACTTTAACTCCCCGACAGCTTCCCCTATTGCACCACGTTATCCATGAGGTGCGGCACAGATTTTCTCGGTTCTGTGATGTACAGCAGGGCATCAGCCTCCAAGAGGCTGATCTTATACATCTGCTCACCAATCGTCTCCCCTCTAATCCCCTCTGTATCTCCCCGGTCCACGGTTCCATAACCAATGCGTAAAGCAACGGTGAAAGTGGGCATCCCTGTCTTGTGCCTCTTTGTAGCTGGAATGGCTGCAAGACTAACCCAATCACCACTACCCTGGCTGTCGGGTTAGAGTACAGTGCTGCAATCCATTGTCTCCACCTCCCTCACAGACCTATTGTGGGGAGGACTTCCCTCATGAAGGCCCAATTTACCATATCGAACGCCTGCTTGGCGTTGAAAGCCAGCAGTATGGTGCCCTCAATCGCCACTACCGGAGAGTTAAGAATATGCAGTGTTTTCCTCATGTGAGCTCCCTGTCTATGTAGTATAAATCCAGCCTGGTCTGCATGTATCAGACTGGGAACATAGGCCTCCAAATGGGACACCAGCACCCTGGTTAAGATCTTTGCATCCACATTTAGTAGTGAGATGGGCCTGTACGAGGCACAGCTTGTTGGAACCTTGCCAATCTTTGGAATTACTGTGATCAAGGCTCTGAGAAAAGTTGGCGGAATGGACTCCAACCCCGTAAAAGAGTTAAACAGTTTGGCTAGGGGCGCTGCCAGAAGGTCCCGATACTTCTTATAGAAATCTGAGGGACATCCTCCCCTGGGGCCTTCCCGGCCTCTAGCCTGCGAATTGCAAACACCTCTTCCCACATTACCTCTCTTTTTAATATCTCCCTATCCTACAATGCCAGGCTGGGTAGTTATTTCTCCTCTAGATACTCCCGGCTCTCCTCACGCTGCACCTCTGCAGGCGCTGAGAACAGCCCCTGGTAATATTCTGCGAATCAGGTTCGGACCTCCTCCCCTTCACCACCCAGGTGCCATTTGCACCTCGTACCTTATCGACCCTCCTGGTCACCCGGTCACCACTTGCCCTATTTGCCAGGAAGGTGCCCGCTGCATTTCCCTTGCTCGTAGCATTTGTGCCGTGTGTATCTTATCCGTTTAACCACCTCCCCTATGTACATCGACTGTAGCTGCTGCCGCTTGTCCCTCATCTCCCCCAAAAGTGTTACCCTGTCGGCGTCCTTTTGCACCAACTGGGCCCTCAGAACTTTCAGCTCCCCCTGGAGCCTGGCTTCCATTAACCCCCTTTCCTTCAGTGCCCCCCTCAGCGAGGAGTAGTCCCCTGAATGTTGCTTTGGCGGTTTCCCAAACCGTGGCAAGTCTAATTCCCCATTATCATTGGTTGTAAAGTACGCCCCCATCTCATTCCCAAGAAAATCACGAAACACACAGTCCCTTGCCAGTTTATCACTGCACCTCCAGTGCGATTGCCTCCTCCATCTTCCATTTCCCTACCAACAGCTCGTGGTCCGCCATGTTATTACCTCCACTCTGGGTGCCTGTACTCCTCCTCTCCGCTCCCCCGGCACCAGTAACTTATCTATCCTGGTATATGATTGATGGATGGGGGTGGGGTAAGGGGGGAGAAAAACGTGTAGCCTCCCAGCCCCGCATGGTGTTCCCGCCACACATCCGCCCAATGATAATCCCAGAGCAGGTTCCTGAAGTCAACATTTTCTTTGATCCCCGCCCTCTGTCTATCCCCCCTCAATAACCAACAGTCAACCGCTGGATCAACTACTAAGTTGAAGTCCCCCTCCAGGACGGTGATCCCCTCCCCCAGTTCTCCATTATTTCAAATATCCCACGCAGAAACCTCACCTGCCGCGCATTGGGCGCATAAACGGTAGCTAGTGTGTACTGCACCCCCTCATGGAGACCCTTTCCCCCAGAAAACTGTCACCAAATCCCCTCTTACCCAGCGTCACCCCTAAGTAAAACATTTTTGCCATTATGATATCTACCCCTTCCTTCTTACGGTCTTTATGGGAAGCCCAGTACGTGTTCCCAATAGCCCTACCCTTAATTGGGGTTTCCGCCCCCTGTTTATAGTGGGTCTCCTGCAAAAAAAAAAGAACTGTCAAACGCTGCTTATGGAACATATTGCCCTTCAGCGACTGTTTATTTTGGGAGTTCAGCCCCTTAACGTTTAACATGGCTATCCGCAACTCAGCCATACCTCTTTTTCATCTTGCTCACATCATCCCCCTCAGTGTCGCGGGAGTCCTCCCTCTCCCTTTTCTGTAAAGTTGGCTGTATAGAACCCCCCACCACCACTTCCCACCCTTTTTCCAGTACCCTCTCCCATCTCTCCCCCCTTAACACTCCCCTTAAGGTCTATGGACCCACATTTCATATACTGTGGTCTCAGAGACCTAACCACCGGGGGCAGAAACCCCTGCCCTGGTTCTTCTAACTCCTCCCATCTTCGTCCCTAGGCATTAGAGCCTCTACACCCACAACATGGTGTCCCCCCTCCTCTTGCCTCCCCCAGTCAAAATACCTCGATTAACTGCCCCCCTCCTGACATACAAACTAATCCAAAATGAGGCCCATCACTGTAATCGCCCCCCTTGGAGGCTCCTCTCTCCCCCTCGCCAACTCCCAGAAAAGAGAAGAAAAAGAGAAACATGCCCTAATAACCATCAAACTTAGTGGCCCCTCCTCCAACATCAATGTTCCCATCCGTCTAGGCCAGGAATCTCACAGAGCCGGGCCCTCTTCCCTTCAAGTGACTTCACCTCGTGAGGGTGGGGTTTGAGCTTTCGGAACTTCCTGGCGCCCTGGATCCTGCGTTAGCCCCATGTAGTCTCCGGATCCCGTTCTTCGTTGGCCTGGCTAGGACCTCCCTTGTCAAAGGCCCCTCTTCTGTCCGGCTTGTGCCCGTGAACTTCCTATGTGGCCCTTTTAATGGCCTCCATAACCATCTGGTTCCTCTCCCCCTCCCACTCATAGATTAGCGCAAAACGGTATCCCCATCTGTACTTTACCCCTTTCTCTCAGAGCCACCTGGTAAGGGGACCACATTTCTTGCACTGAAAGAGTGTCTGGGTGGAAAAGCCCTGAAATGACCACTCGTGATCCCTCATACTCTATGTCCCCCATGCGTCTGACCTTCTCCAGGACACATCCACCTTGTCCCCGTAGTGATGCATCCTGGCAAGGACTGAGCAGGACCCTTTAACCCCACCACCCGATGCACTCTGTCCAAGGACATTGTCTCTCCTTCCTTGGACCATCCGCATGATCTCTTGTATCTTGCACTGGGGCCCCGCCAGGGATTCCCCCTCCTGGTCTTAGGCCGAAAAAGTGAAGGTTATTCCGCCGCTCTCTATTCTCCATGTCCTCCACCTTGAGCTGGAGCTCCTCCTCCCGCCTTCCCACTTCTTGGAGACTAGCCTCCACCTATGTTTCAAGGATAAAGACGAGATGTGGTTTGCCTCCAGGACCTCCATCTCATCTTCCAGGGTAACCACTTTTGCTAAGAGATCTGCCACTATGGCGCCATTATCCGTTCTTATACCCTGTATTTCCTCCAAGATCGCTTGCAATTCATTCTTGATGGTGCTTATCCCCGCTGTACATGGGTGGGGATCCGAGTCTTACTTTCGCAATCTCTTCTTGCTGGGTGTACTGATACTCTGTGAGCACCTCTTTCCAGCTCAACCCCGTGGTCGATTGTGCACCCACTGTTCCCTGGCCACTTTTCCCTGAGTCACCTTGCTTTTACTTGCCCACACTCCACCGCCGGAGGTTGGGGGGCCTTCGCCAGACTCACCCGACTGCTTATTACCAGTCCAGTGCCACCCTTCTGTCCGGGCCCTGCATCAGCAGGATCCCATGTGCCAACTTCCACTTCACCCTCCACTGTCCTTCAACTCCCTCACCAGGCCACATGTGAGGAGGCAGCACCAGATCCTGCTCTGGTCTAGGCACCCCCACTTGGTCAGAGGGGTCCTCACTCTTCAATCCTCCGCCCGTGGTGCATGGGGTCTCAAGCGCTGGTCAGCCCCAGTGAATTCTTTTCGGGGCTCCCCCTGGTGAGCCCCAGAAGAGGATCCACCCCTATGGCTACATCTTCCTCACTGCGGTGGCACATTGGCAGCAAAGCATAGTGGGGGGGGCCTGTCCAGCCTCCCCCTGCCTGGCACTCACCAGCTGCCTCCTGAGGGCCGGATTCGGTTACCCCTGTTTCGTTGGGCTAGCTCCGCGTCCGCCAGTGTTAGGGAGAATTCTCTTATAAGGCTAATTTCCCAAACCTAGTGAGTCCCCCAGAAGCTTTTCTGGATTTTTGGGGTTTGTTTTTTTTCTCCTGCTAAGAGTGAGCCTCTTTTACTCCCACTCTTAGGCATGATTTGAGGTATGTCTTTGACTTGTTATGTGCTTATGGGCTATGGGGTTCCTTTTTTACTCCATAGGGTATCTGTTTTTCTGTATGTGTGGTACAGAGCACCCTCAGTGCAGTACCACAGGGGTGTCACAGTGACCCCCAAACATAGACTCCATACCCTGGGACTGACTACTGTCTCCCAGGGCATGTAAAGTCACCATTAGCTTTACTAGTCCAAAATTGTGAACAGAACCAGTACAAACCATCATATTGTGGAAGTACTGGTAAGGGGTAATTCGATTGCCCCTGGGTCTGTTTTCGAGGGGGCACTGTCCCGTCCCCCTCGTCGAGTTTCTGGCTGGTGTTTGGACAGACCTTCCCTTTTGAACTTGCTGACAACTGACGTGCACCCAAGATAGTTTTAATTCGGTAGGCAAAACCTGTAGTTTAGTGAAAGTCAGGATTTTTCACTTTTTCCTTTAATAAAGAATACTTAAAAATGCAAGACCAGAGTCCTTGCCCCGCCACACCTCACACCTCCATAGAATGGGAACGCTGCAGTACTCAAGGGGTCGAATTCTGCAACACCTTGTGCGCCCGGCATTTGTAGTGTGGGGAAAAAAGGACGGTCACACTTGGTCCTGAGGTAGGGGTAATCAGATTTCCTTTTAGCCTTACCAAGTGTCCCAGTTGCTTTAGCCCTGATCAGCAGCCTTGCAGCAGAAACCCAGTAGAAGCCTTAGCCCTAGTACTGGGATTAGCTGTCTGAGGAAGTCACAGCAAAGACTGTGCTGGATATAGCCCTCTAAAAGGGAGCCTCAGGTGTTTTAGCCCAGGCTGTGGAACCTCAGCAGGTCCCGTAATAAATATAACCTTACAATGGCGATCTATTTACCGCTGTTTGGACTGGAATCTCAAGGTTGTTCCTGCAAACTATCCTCGGAACAGAAGAGCCTCAGAGTTGTCTCCACTGTCCAGCTTAGTCCTTTGTATGGGGTACCTGGGGGAAAAGCCTGGGTGGAAAAAAGATCAGAAATATATTTTGGCCAATTAAAACTGAATTTCAACAGCCTTTTTTGTTGCAATAACAGTTTTGTAATATTTTGGTTGACAGATATCCACAGTAGTTTCCAACGGCTCAATAATTAGAACTGTAACCCTACCCTCAAAACCAAGATAACTGAAACAAAAGGCACTTTTAAAAACTCTGATCAGTACAAGGTTGCTTCACCACAAAGGGGTTACTGAATCAGATCACTCCGTACAAATGCTTTGGAGGCTGCGCAACAATAATTTCAGGCAGCAAGCAACGCTACATTGAGAAATTAAAAATACTCACGGTAGTGATTAGAGTGCTCATAGCCCTTAGTCCCCTTTCGTCCATCCTTGTGGGCATCCCCCAACGAGGGGATGGTACCGAAAACTTCTGCAGCAAAAAATGTGAACTATCCCTTTAAATTTGGTATAGCATGTGGGTGAGACTCTGGGCGTGGGAATGACCCCTTGGCCCCACCCTCCAGAACCTTACCTCAGTCCCATTTTGACATAGTGGACGCTTGCAAACCTGGCTGTACTGACAATTTTAGCCCCTGGCATACTAGCGGGGGCAGGCGGGTGGGACGTATGGAGGAAAGGGGTGGAGCTGTGACCACATGACTCATACGAAGGTAGCAGGGAAAATCTTCCTCAGAGCTACCTGACCAAGCCCCGCATCCTGCCTGGAACTAGTATCCAAGGAATAGTGTTTACAGAAAGTGGACAGAGTGGCCCACGTAGCCACCTTACTAATGACTTCCCAAGAAGCGTGCCTCTGAAATGCGACCACAGTAGCCTTGGCCCAGACCGCGTGAGCATGGATCCCCGCAGGCACAGTCCTACCCATGACCACAAGCTTCTGAAATGGCCTGGACAATCCAATGAGTGATGGAGCCTTGGATGCCACGCCCCTGAACATGACAAATAGAGATATGACCCGAGCGGCGTGGCATTACCGACTCAGGTAATGCCCCCGCCACGAGGGTCATATTGCTATTAGTACCCCGGGCCGCATTATGCGTGTGACCGGGGCACTAAAAGCATTTTTTTCTGTCCCGAAACGCTGCAGCGTTTCGGGACAGAAAATAAAAAGAAACGACCAAGAAAATGGCTGCCATGGAAAGGGAAAACTGAGTCCGTTTTCCCTTTCCATGGTGGCCATCGGGAGCGGACGTGCTGGGAACACAAGGGATCCCAGCACGTCCGCTCCCGAAAAAGGATCATAAAGAAGGTAAGTGGGATTGGGAGGGGATAAAAAAAAGTAAAAAAAATAAAAATAAAGCGTGCGTGCGTCCCCGGCAAGGGACGAGGGAAGCCTCCAGCCGTGTGGAGGCGCAGAGCCGAGCGTCCACACGGCTGGAAGTTTCCCTCGTCGGGGAAGCAGAAACAAGAAGGTAAGTGGGGGTAAGAGGGAGGATGGAGGAAAGGGAATTTAAAAAAAAAAAGCCTTACCCGAGACCCCAGCGGGCAGGGGGGCGCGAAGTCAGCCTCTCAGCCGCAGGGAGGCTCGGAGCGGGAATGGCCCTGCTTCAAGCCTCCTCATTGGCTGAGGGGCTGCCACGCCCCACCCTGAGGACAAGGCGGCTGGAATCCCGGCCGAGAATCAAAGGATTCTCGGCCGGGTAAGGACCTGGCAAGAGCCAATCAGAATGCGTGTTGCATTCTGCTTGACTCTCGCCGGGTACTAATTCTAGAAAGATCTCGTCCAAGATAGGTAACTATTCTACGCAGATCCAGGGAGTGCAACGCCCTCTCCGCCTCCGATTGTGGATTTGGGAAGAGTACAGGCAAGAATATTTTCTGGGTTAAGTGGAACGGTGAGACCACCTTGGGCAAGATGTTTAGATGAGTGTGCAAAAATACCTTGTTACTGTGGAAAGTAGTGATGAGTTCACATGACAACAGCACCTGCAGCTTGCCGACTACACAAGTGAGAGCCACTAGCAGAAGCACATTGAATGTAACCAACCTGATGTCGACTGTAGCCCTAAGCTGAAATGGTTCACGCTGTAAGTCAGCGAGAACCACATTTAGATCTCTGATGGGATAGGCACAGGTGGGAAGAGTCTGGTCAATACCTGAAGGTGGGCCTTAACCACCAGGTTGGCCTCTGAGAAAGTCTGATCCGGACAGTTTGTGTACGCCCTGATGGCTGCCAAGTAGGTACGCAAGTATCCATCCTCCTCTCTCGCACTTGCTTCAGGGCCCTACAGCCCACCCACCCTGATGTTCCCTAGAGAGTGGCTCTCTGCATTTACTCCAGTCCAAATATTCTGGGTGCACTTGGACCCCCCCCCTTTCCCTGTGACCTCCTGTGCACTTGCACATTCTGAAGGCACTATGCCTGAAAATAGTCTGCCTCTTCTCCCTTGTCCTCACCCCTAAATGCACTTAGTAAAAACTGCAGAATGGCTGTTCAGGCCCATTTGCTGGTTCTCAACTGTAAATTTACTATATGCACTTACTCTGCCTGTGCAGACTAATATCTCAGAATTTCAAGTGCTCTGAACGACTGTTTGTTTTTCCTCATATCCCCACCCTCCTTGAGCGCTTTGAAACACTTGCCTGTGTATGGGCGCTTTATAAATAAACATTACCACCTGGACCCCTGAGTGGGCATGGTGTGCTGAAAAAGACAACATGTCGCCCAGGGAGCCAGAAAGGGGCGTGGGGGGTCAATGCCCTCTCCTTGAGCCCATGACAGAATCTGATCCACTTACTCACGAGTGGATGGGCTCCTGTATAATCTACCAATTATTTTCAGAGAACAGCAAGGGACGAAGCCTCAGCTGATAAGGAGCTAAGCCTAGAGTGCCAGTTCGGCCAGGTCCGGGCGTTCCACCACCCGTGTTGCTGGGTGAGGAAGCCCCTGCTTGGAATCAGAAGATGAATGAGCCCCTGCAACCAGAGTAGGAGGAGGTCTGTGAACCACACCCTCAGTGGCCATAGGGGGGTGATTAGGATAAGGCTGCAGCTCACTGAGGCCTTAAATTATGGCACGCTGGAGCAACAGAGGGGGAGGAAAGGCATAGCATCTGCAGCCGTGCCAGCAAAGCTGGAATGCATCCCCTACGCAAAGAGGGGGCATTTGGAGTTCTGAGGCGATGCAAACAAGTCCAGACTTGTCTCGGGAGGATAGCTCAGGGGCAACGTGCTCGCCTTGGAAGCAAGACAACGCGGAGCACCACAGGTTTGATCCCCAGGTCCGCGCTTAGAAAACTCTGGGAATTAAGCATGTTATAAATAACCTATATCATATCACATCCCCCACATCTGGGAGAGCGGTAACAAGGAGGCGGTGTGTAATTCCCACTCGAAGGTGTTGTACCCCAGGCATCAGAGCTTGTATTCTGCATTGCTGTCCCCTGGGAGACGAACCGCTGAGATCCAGATCACCTCCGACAACGGCCACACCCAGAAGGACACCGCTTCCATGTAAAGGGGAGACCATCAGGTCAAGTAGAACATGGTTGTCAAATTGTCGGTCCTGACCAGAACCAATTTGCCCCCGATGACTGGTAGGAACGCCCCGAGAGCCAGGCCCACCACCCTCATCTCCAAAAGATTGATATGAACGAGAGCCTGGGCCCTGGACCATGAACCATGAATCGAGTAGCCGTCCAGAGGCAATCCCCAGTCCAGGAGGGAGGAGCCCACGGTCACCACCAGAGTGGACTCCTGCTGAGAGAAGGAGGCCCCCACCGTTACATTACCGTTGAGGAGCCACCAGCGAAGATCCGGGGAATGGGCAGCCCGTCCAACTGCGCCCCCGTTTCCTGCTCCCAAGTGGACGCAAGATGGAACTGGAGCGTCTCATCGGTGTGCACAGTGAGCACGCATGAGGCCATGAGACGCAGCAGGTCCTAGAAACACCATGCTGAGGTAGTCGAGATGGAAAGTGGCAAACTGCTCTCCGGAGGACCAGTAGCCTGTCGGCCGTGCGGAAAACCCTCTGAGCGACCATGCCCCCACCTGACTCCGAGAAACACAAGATCCTGAGAGGGGTTTAAATAGGACTTCTGCTGGTTGAAGGAAAACCACAGGTGAAGTACATCCGCTAGCAGGAGTGAAGGGCCCTCTTGGGAGAGCTGGCCCTTACCAGCCAAGCATCCATATAATGGTATAGGTGGTAGCCCTCCAAGCTAATGCGTCCAGCCACCACGCTCATAAGCTTTGTGAACACAGAGGGGGCCGAATAGCGGCAGTCTGTAATTTGTTTACATTTGTTAAGCGCACAAAACCCAAGGGCATCGAGGTGCTGTTACAACCAGGTACTTTTACTTAGTCGGCGGGAAAAATTGAAAAAAAAGGGGAGGCAACCAGGGAGGTAACAGTTACAGTGTCACGAGTGCTAGATAAAGAGCCAGGTTTTCAGGGCTTTTCTGAAGGCCCAATAAGATTGTTCCTTTTAGGTACAGTACGCGTGAGTTCCATTGGCATGCAGCTACAGCAGGGAAGCTGGCGCCTCCACTTTCAGCTAGCTAACATTTTGGCAGGACCAGTGTGTGGATATAGGTGGGTCTGGAGGATTGAACTTTGTGAGAGGTAAGGGGCTGCCAAGTTGGATAGGCATTGGTGAATGATCAAACGTGTTTTAAAGATGATCCTTTCCTTGACAGGTAGCCAGTGAGCATTTCTTCTTGCCTCAGAGATATGCTCTCTTTCGGGAATTTTGAGTGCTGCTCCAATGGCATTGTTTTGGATCACTTGTAGTTTGTGAGTGTTATTTGAGTATGTGCCGGCAAAAAGGGCATTACAGTAATCCAATTTCGCTCCTATGATACCTCTCGCAAAGGTAAGGCAGTTGGTGAGGCAAGGAATGGTCTGGCAGCATTGATAAGATTTGTCATGTAGGCTGATGTCGCAATGACGTTGACTTGCCGAGATAGGGAGAGGGCGAGTTTACCTAGACTCTGCGGGTCTTTACTGATGTGGATACTGGTATAATGAGGTTGTCAATCTTTAGGTTGGCGTATTGGCTGCCAAGGTTTTTTAGGACTGAAGGTGGCCTGATCAGGATCTCAGTCTTTTCATCATTTAAGCACAGGCCATTTCCAGCCATCCAAGTCTGGATAACTGCGTAGATTGAGTCGAGGTAGTGGGAGTCTTCCGAGTATATGCCAGTGAGGGGCAGCAGAATTTGCGTATCATGAGCGTAGTTGGTGTAGGTGATGCCGATGGAGTCCAGGTAGTCGAACAGGGATTTGGTAAATATATTGTAGTGTAGGGGAGATACAGAAGCCTTGGGCAGCACCACAAGACGTGGCTTATTTTGAGAAATACCTTAAGAATGGTGAAGAGCTCCTTCATGCTTGAGTTTGCATTAACAATCCTGATATTGTAGGAGGTGGCCATGGCAATGGCCAATTTGTAGATCCTCATGAGTCTGATGTTTTTTCAAAGATGCTTCTGTGCTGTCGGAGAGCACTTTTACATTGCGTAGAGCCAGTGGGGCAACCATGTCCACAGCTGTCTCCAGTGTCTTAAGTTAGAGTTCAGCTAGATCCACAGGGTTATCAGACCATGGGGGAAGAGGTGGTCAAGGTGTAGGTTGGATAGAAGTGGCGTGATCATGTTTGGGCAAGAAGTTACCATAAAATCAATACATAGGGGGCTTAGGGTTGCCTGCCTGTCAGTTGTTCCGGGGGAGTGGGATGTTGAAGTTAACAATGAAGTGATCAGACCAGGGATATGGTGAGACATCTGTGATGTTGCCTTCACAGTTAAGGTCTACCAACCAATCTAAGATACAGCCCTTGACGTGCGTGGGGGTGTTTATGCAGAGCATAAAGCCTAGCGCTTTTAGTGCTGTAGCTAGATAGGTGGCATTGTGGTCTGACGGGTCGTTTAGGCTCAAGTTCACATCTCCTGGGAGGATTACTTTGGAAGTACGTTTAAGTTGAGCATTGAGATGAATGAGGTCATCTTCTAATGTGTTCGGTGGTCCAGGTGGCCTGTATACTAGATTTAGTAGTATGCAACTAGTGTGGGATGAGATGAGTTTTAGGGAGAGTAGGTCACAGTTGCCATTTAGATTAGAGGGGCATTCTCTAATATTTAGAGTTTCCCTGTATATTAATGTCACCCCACCTCCCCTAGAGTCCTGTCTGTCTGCTCTTAGGATAGTGTACCCCGGGGGAATGTCAAGGGAGTGCACTGGCCCTGAAGCTGGATGTAGTCAGGACTCCATGATGGCTAGGAGGTCTAGGCTGTGGGTTTCAATGAGATTGTGGCTGTCCAGGGCATGGGCCAGTATAACTCTTGCATTGATGAGCGCTCCTTTTAGCTTACAGAGTTGGGTGTTAGTTACTTTCAAGGTTGGTTAGTGAGCTATATCTATAGTGTGTTGTAACTTGGGGGTTGTCTTGTCAGCAGATGTGGTGAGCTCGGAGGGGTCCGGGAAGGGCAGACTGATGTGGTGGGGTGAGTGTGGGTGGTGAGGTGTTTCACAAGGCGGGCTGTGTTCTGGGTTGAGGTATGACTTTACAAGCTAGAGTTTCTGGTGAAGGTGGTCAGGGTATAGGTTATGGACCTTGAGGCAGTTCTGCATTGGAGTCTGCAATTTCTAGTGGAGGGTGGGTGGGACATTTGGCTAAGGTTGGGTGGGGGGCGCTTCCCTACATAGGAGATGGAGAGAGGCTCCCAGGCAATGTGTAAGTTGAGCTCAGGAGCGCTTGGCTGTGTTAGCTTCGGTGAATGACTCAGGGCGAGTAACCACTTATGGTCTGTTGGCTGTTGCTGTAGGGTTAGGAGGTAGCCACTACCTTTTAGTGGGCTAGTGCAGTTCAAGAAAGGGCTCATAGGAGAGTGTTGAGGTGCACAGCTGTGAGCGGAATTCCTCATCGTTAAGTGGCCATGCTGAAGGGCGAGCTGACTTAGCAGAGGGGCGAGGAGGCCGTGTAGCCTGAGGGGTGGTGTTGGAGACCATGTAGCCTGAGGGGAGGTGTTGAGTAGAACAGAAATGCATGGTGGCAATGTACGGCGGATGGCATAATTGGCACAAGACATTGAAGCGGCATTGCCTACACAAGCTGCAGAAAGTGTGTGAAGCCTTAATACACGGCCTTGGATAACGGCCGGCTCTGCCATCCGGCCTTTCATCACCATTCGCAGGGGTGCTGTAGCTGTTGCTTGCTTCTGGGGCGACCATCTTTAGAGGGCTGCTTTCGCCTACGCGGCGGTGCGGGTAATCATACTCCATTATGTTGGGGAGGTTTAGATGAGGATCTCACCCAGGATCTTTGTCGCAGCGACGCTGCAGAAAGTGTTGGAGGTGTTGCAACAATCATAAACTGCAGGAATTTCCAGGGAGGTTGTAAAATGTGGACGTGTAGGTACACATCTTTGAGGACTAAGAAACAAATCCAGTTCCCTTCACAGCGACTCCGCTATGTGAGCAGGAGTGATCATCATGAAGTGTTCGAGGGGTAAAGACAAGTTGAGAAATGACAGGTCCAGGACTACCCTCAGGCCTGCCTGTTTGTTCCTGGGCACAGCAGAAATATTGGAATACCACTCCTAGCCCCTGTTTAGGAGGGGGGGCCGATTTCACCTCCTGCATGTCAAAATGGAGCAGGATCTCCCGCAGTAGCGCAGGCGACCCTTCCTGAAACAGGGGAAGGGGAAAAGACTGAACTCTGAAGTCCACTGAATGAATCCAGGGATTTGTGAGAAAAAACGCTTCCAGTTACTCTCAAAGAGAGCCAGTCAGCACCCCAACATAATTGTGGTCCCTGAGCAAAATGTAATTGCTTTTTGATGTCTGAGGCAGGAGTGGAGGGGCCACATAAAAAGCCCCACAAGGTCCGGCACCACTTCCTGCTATGCTCACAAGATGACCTGCTGGTTGGCGAGTTCTACAGTCATAAAACCCATTGAAGCTGCAGAAGGAGTGCTGCTTGAAGTCAGACCTGCCCGGACTGTGGAAAGGATTTCTGTCCCGGCTTATTTAGGATCACCAAGGAATTTGCTGTCTGGGTAGACATCTTTTTTGTTAATTCATCTGTTGACAAATGAAACAGGTCAGAGCCCTCAAAAGGGAAGTCGAGGATCCTATTTTCACGTCAGAGGAAAACTATGTTGCATGCATCCAGGCGGTCCTCCTCATCTCCCCATCCAAACAGAGCCCCTGCTGGCTGTGTCGATATGGGAGACCGTGGACTCCATTAGATCCTGCGGTAACACGCACGCCTCTGCCAGGCCCGCATTGAAGGAGGCCTGAATCAAGAGGTAAGCATGGAAGAAAATCTCCAATCTCCACCCACAATTTCTGGTTCGCTGCAGCAAGGATGGCATTAGCGTTAGCCTGGCGGAGATTATAAAAATTATTATTCTTTCATAACGTGCTTAATACCAAGTATAGTTAGTATATTGTTACTTTTGTGTTTCTCACGAATATAATTACTGTTGTATATGAATACAAATTAAATAAAGATGTGAGAAAAAAGAAATACCAACAAGTAGTTTCCCAGGACGGGATTGGGATTTAAACCAGTGTTGCGCTGCGTTGTCTTACTTCCAAGACAAACACGTTTCCCCCAAGCTATCCTTCCTCCCCAGTAAAGGCCAACACTGAAATGACATCTCTTGCTGACAGACTCTAATGCCTTGCCCTCCTTAGACAAGCAGTTAGAGCTGGCCCCAGCCACAGAGGAAGACAAATAAGACTAAATATAAAGACACAGCCGCAATGACTGAAGAGTGGGGCTGGGGACGGGACACTAGGAAAACTGGATACCCCTCCAGGAGCCGAAAGTTGCCATCCAGCTTCTTGCTGATTTGAGCATTGGCCCGAGGCTTTTCCCCCAAACCATCCTGGCCAATGATAGAACATATTTTTGCAAAGGAATGCCCGAGAGGCCCATGGCACGCAAGGCCAAGACCTCCACCAGCACCTCTTGGTGGGCCCGTTCAGGTTGAGGCAAACCCAAAACCTCAGCTCGGCCCTGAAGACTCATTAAACGCTTTTACTAATGCGGAAGGCGCCTCTTCCTGTGCGTTGACCCCCTCCACCCCAATGTTTGTATCAGGCGGAAGGTCCTGCTGCAGCAGAGCCAGAGGAAATACCCCCCCCCCCCATGAAACACCTCCCCCAACCCTCCCCACCCCCTTCCGCGCACCGAGAATGTTGTGCCGGAGCAATATGCGTCTGCGTCAAAGGAGGCGATGGTGAAGGTGGACTGGGCACTGGAGGAGGAAGAGAGGGGGGGGCTGAACCAGAGCAGCCACAAGCTGTGGTACTGGAACCCCCAAGAGGAACTTGAGGCCTTGGAGGCAACACCTGGGAATCCACCTCTGATGAGCTCTTTAAGGAGTCCAGACATCTGCTGAGAGCGGACAAGCAAAAGCATGCGCTTGGGGGTGGAGGGAGACGAAAAAAGTCCTGGTAGCCCACTGGTTTGTGTGAGAGAGGAGCACAGCCCTCCGACATGCTGGGCCTTCTGTCTGGCTCAATCTGCTGAGGTGCCAGGGAAGGGTATCTGAATGGTTGGCTGGCATAGATACCCCTGCGGGGATTGTTAGGCAGAATTCTGTGCAGTTCCCTTAGGGAGCACTACAGAAGATTAAGACTACATGTATGAGCAATAAATCCCCTTTGGTATCAGTCTATACCCCAAAGATTTAGTTGGTAGCTGTGACTAAGCAGTCAGACTTATCTCAAGAGGGAGATGAGCAGTATTCAGGGTTTACACTATAGGACTACAGTACAGTGGCACAAGGAAACACTGACCAAAGCTTTGTATTAAAAAGAATATATGTTTTTATTTTACACACTTCTAGTTCAACACATTAATCACAGTTGTTAAAGCAAGTTAAAATCAGTCAGGAAAAGTATACACAACTCCCTAGTTAAATTGTAGACAAGTTTGAGCAAGAGTGAAAACTGAGCAAAACGGCACAGTGACAACCAAACACAAATGGCACTCTAGCAATTTCTCACAAGGGAGTGAAAGACCAAGTTATGCAGTAATATACTCTTAGGCACCCTTGCAACACTTCCCAATAAGTTTGTGAACAAGTTTAGGCAAGGCAATACTTTAGTATGTATGATACTGAGGTGAAAACCGAGAAAAATGGCACCTCACAAGTTTAAAAGGGGGGAAGGAAAAGGTGGTTATAAGAGATACGTGCACCAACACATTTCTAGGAGAGAAGCAATCTAGAGAAGGCAGTTGTAACAAATTCAGCCAGAGTCAATAGGCATGTGCCAGAGTCAGTGGTACAGGGCAAAGAGCCCAGGAGCAAAATGTTCTTGTAGCTGCAGTCACGTCTTTGTTAAACGATTCGAAAAGGTGGTTGCAGAAGGTAAAAGACAGTGTCAGAGGATAGGGGCGGCCAACCCAACAGGTAGGTAAAGGATTTAAAACACCTTTAGCGCTACCAAACGTAAAGGGAGGCCTGGCGGAACAAAGTACCTTAAAATGTAGAAGAGGCTCCTGCGGTGGCGGTTGTTCCTGGCAGTTCCTGCAGTTCGGGGGATCCAGCAGAGGAAGAGGGACTCTCGTCATGGAGGAAGGTTCGAGTTACTGCACTGCCCAGGGATGAAACCAGCTGCGGTGCTGCCAAACGAAATAAAAGGTACGCTCCTTTAAATCGCGGTCCGGGTGGAGTGGTGCCTGATTTTCCGGTCTTCGAGTGCAGGGCACTGGCGATTCGACCAAGGCAGGTCCTGGAAGGCGATTGTCAAACTGGTTGGCCCTACCAGCTCGAGGGAAGAAGGCTCTTGCAGATGAAGATCTTCTCTCATCGTGTGGAGAAAAGTGGTGAGACACTGCAGAAGGGCTTCACCGGTGGTTCAGTTGGTGCATATGTCTTTGGCTTCTCTCCTCTTCGGCTTCTTAGTTTCAGTGGCAACGTCTTGCTCTTCCAGTCCTCAGGACCCTGCTTTTATGCAAAAAGATCCCCTTTCATACAGCCTAGCTGTCACTCACACAGTGGAGTGGCCATCCTGGCGGGAGACCCTCCAGCCTATTGTAACGCTCACCTGATTCCCACGGAGGCGCAGGTCGTGGCAGGAAGGTGTCTGTGACTCGAAAGGTGATGTGCAGGACTCGATGGGCTTCTGGGGTCGAACCTCTTCGCACAGTGTGACGAACTCGTAGGGTGAGGTTTCTGCAGGTGAAAGAATATAGGGGTTAATGGTCTGGGTTGTTTAATGTCTCTCTTCCTCTCTCTCCCAAGCTTCTCCGTAGAGCCCCCAGGTCAACGTGCTCACCTTAGATAGGTGAATGCTGGACTCTCCATCTGCGTCTGATGCAGGGTGCTGTTGCCAATTCTTTCACTGGTGAAACATAGGCCTCTTGGACTCAGAGGACCTTTACCGTCGTTAATTGCACGAGCGGTGAGTTTTCAGACACCTTTTTAGTCTTTATAGTCTTTAGAGTCTTTAGGTGCAAGGCACGTTAACATTGAACAGGACTTCGTATGATGCCTTTCTCCCCTTTTGCTTGCAGGACTCTTGAGGAAGATGAAATAAAGCGCCTGGAAATGCGTGAGTAAATGCAAGCGCTCTAGCTGTTTTTTCCCGTGCAGCGTAGTTCGTGCTGAAGAGGCACTGGAGTATTTGCAGGCGTTCTATTGGGAAGAGCGCGATGGGCGTAAGTAAATACCTGTCTAATGTCTCTTCTTTTGTCTTTCAGAAGCTTGTTTGCAGCGCCGGAGTCCGCGGAAGGCCCGTAAGAAAATACAATGCTTTTATCTCCGCAGGTGGCGATGCAGCGTGAAGAATTCCAGAGTTCACGGAGTGCCGGTAAGTAATGACAATGCTTTTGTCTTCACAGGCGAAAGTACAGCGTGCCGAAATGACCGCAGCCGATGGATCACGTGAGTAAGCACTGCGAGTTAAGACTGCCTTGCTAACCTGCTGTTTCTTGTCTCTGCAGATGCTGCTGTCGACTGGATACAGGAATGGTGAGTATGATTCTTGCAGATTGAGGAAGAAAGGCTGGAACAGACTCGGTGAGCGTTCTGCTGCAGATGCAGAATAACGCGAAGCACGTTTCATCAATCGGGTGTGGTTTAAATAGCCTTGGAGTGATGAGGTGTCTTCCTCCATGGCCCTGCCTAGGTAAGAAAAGAGTTCCAGTTCCAAAAGCTTTCCCCATGCTGAATCCAGGGAATGGAGCTGCCCCACCCAGGTAAGAAAGTAGTTCCTGTTTACAGAGGACTTCTAAGTGGCTGGTAAGTAAGCAGCATGGTCTATTGCAGGTAAGTCCACCCAAACATCTGCACACATATTATGAGCCTGGCGTTTCCAGTGCCGGGACCGATGATTCTGATGAGCCTGGTGCCACCGGCGCCAGGACAAGGTCCAAAAGGTCCCCGTGGGGACTGGCTGGTGCCTAGGATTAGGGTTAGGGGCCTGCTTCCAAGGACGTTGGGCTGGTCCTGGCTCCTTGGAAGCAGTGATCATGACAGTACCCCCCTCAAGGCCCCTCCTAAGCATGTCTTCTCCGGGGGTTTTGGCTTGTCGGGGTGATTCAGATGGAATCTCTTGACCAGACGAGGTGCGTGGACATATTCTGAGGGTTCCCAAGACCTTTTCTGGGGACCGTATCCTTTCCAATCCACCAGATAGTATAATTTAGATTTGGAGATTTTGGAGTCTAGGATGTTCTTTACTTCGAATTCGAGTTCTCCGTCTACCAAAACGGGTTCTGGGAGTTCAGTCAATCGAGTTTCTGGTTGTACTGGTTTTAATAAGGAGACATGGAATACTGGATGTATTTTCATATGCGTAGGTAATTCCAATTTGACCGCCACCGGATTAACTAAGGTAGAGATGGTGTAGGGTCCAAGATATCTCGGGTTGAAGGTGCGGGATCCTTTTAGAGGCAGGTGCTTAGTGGATAACCAGACCTGGTCTCCTACTGCGTAGTGAGGGGCCTCTTTACGGTGTCGATCTGCTCCCTTTTTGACTTGAGCTTTAGCTCTTTGCAGATGGGCAGTGGCTTCCTTAAAAGCACGGGTAATCTCAGAGTGTAAATGATCCACAGCTGGTGTTTCGAATTCTTGGGGAGGATCCAAATTAGAGGTTCTAGGATGATGTCCGTATAATAGGAAGAAGGGAGTCTTCCCGGTCCAAGAATGAGTCGAATTGTTGTAAGCGTATTCAGCGATCCACAGAATATCCTTCCAAGGGTTTTCAGTTTGTTGGAGCATGCAACGCAGATATTGCTCTAGAGTCTGATTTGTCCTCTCGGTTTGTCCGTCAGTTTGGGGATGGTGACTGGTTGAAAGTCTTACATCAATTTGGGCTAGACGACAGCAACTTCGCCAAAAGTGGGAGATGAATTGACTTCCCCTATCGGAGATTAAAACCGAGGGAAAACCGTGTAACCGAATGATGTTTTCTAAGAATTCTCGGGCCAATACCGAAGCCGAAGGTAGGCCCTTCAGGGGAATGAAATGAGCCATCTTGGAGAATAGATCCACGACTACTAAAATGGTATTATACCCTGAGCATGGAGGTAAGTCCGTGATGAAATCCATGGACAGGGTATGCCATGGACAGGGAGGAATATCCAGAGGGTGTAAAAGGCCGGCTGGTTTCTCCTTCTGACTTTTATTCTGGGCACACACACCGCAGGAGATTACAAAGTCTCTAATATCCTTCTTCCATGATGGCCACCAGAAATGTCTCTTGATCTTTTCCATGGTTTTGGTAATGCCAGGGTGACCCTCCATCAGAGAGTCGTGATAACCGGAGATTACTTGTTTTTGTATTTTCTCACATGGCAAGTACAATCGTCCTTGGAAATATGGTAGGTCTTGATCCACTGAGAATTCTTTTCCCTTTAATTGCCAGTCCTGCAAATCGGCCGGAGTTAGGAGTGACTTGACTGCAGTCTTGATGTCTTCAAAGGATTGAGTGCTGACTAACCCCAAAATCCTTTGATCTGGGATTATGGGTATTGGTTCTGGATTGGTCAAATATTCATCTACTCCCATCCGAGAGAGGGCATCTGCTTTTCCGTTTTTACTGCCGGGATTCGATAAGTAATTATAAAGTCAAACTCAGCCAGAAACAGAGCCCAGCGAAGCTGTCTGGAAGACTGAGCTTTGGCCGTCTTCAGATATTGTAGATTGCGGTGATCAGTCATTACGGTGACTGTGTGTCTGGCTCCCAAAAGATAATGTCGCCAGGCTTTAAAGGCCGATCTGATAGCTAAAAGTTCCTTGTCTGTAATGGAATAGTTGATCTCGGGAGCCGAGAATTTGCGGGACCAAAAGGCTACAGGATGTAATTGGTGTGTGACCGGATCTCTTTGTGATAAAACTGCCCCCATAGCAAGACTAGAAGCATCCGTTTCCACGATGTAGGGGAGTTCTGGGCGAGGATGTTTCAGAACAGGTGCAGAAATGAATTTAGCTTTTAAGTCCTGAAAAGCTTGTTCTGCTTCAGTAGACCATTCAAAACGTTTGTTCTTTTTTAACAGAGCGGTGATGGGCTGGACTATCCGGGAAAATTCAGGAATGAATCTGCGGTAAAAGTTAGCGAAGCCCAACATGCTTTGAACTCCTTTTACCGAGGTTGGTGATGGCCACTTGATGATTGCATCGACCTTCTTCGAATCCATATGAACCCCATTAGGTGACAATATGAATCCCAGGAACTCAACTTCAGTTACGTTGAAAACGCATTTTTCAAGCTTGGCAAAAAGGTTATTTTGACGCAGTCTCTCGAGAACCTTTTTAACGTGTCTCTGATGTTCCTCTTCAGAGGATGAATAGACAAGGATGTCATCAATGTAGACAACAACACACACATCTATGAGTTCTCTAAGGACATTGTTCATAAAATACTGGAAAGCGGCAGGAGCGTTACAAAGTCCAAAGGGCATCACTTGATATTCAAATAGCCCATACTTGGTGCGGAAGGCCGTCTTCCATTCATCGCCTTCTTTTATTCGTACCAAGTGGTAGGCTCCTCTGAGATCCAACTTTGTATATATACATGCTTCTTTGACTTGGTCCAGGAGTTCAGGGATCAAAGGTAACGGGTGTCTGTTTTTAACAGTGATTTGATTCAGGGCGCGGTAATCTATACAAGTCCTAAGGTCTCCTTCCTTTTTCGGAACGAAGAACAAAGCCGAGGAAGCTGGAGACTTAGAAGGACGGATAAACCCGTTAGCTAGGTATTGGTCCAGATACTGTCTGAGGTGAAGATTCTCTGGCTCGGTGAGGGCATAAATCCTACTGCAAGGAGGAGTTGTTCCGGGTATCAAGTCTATTTGACAGTCGTAAGACCTATGAGGAGGCAGGGTGTTAGCTTGATCCTTCCGAAAGACATCTTGGAATTCCTGGTAGTCGGGAGGTAATGTAGGAACCTCAGAAGAAATTGCCGCCACTGAAGCTTCAGGCCGGGGATAACAAGTGGTAAAACATTCTGGAAACTGAACCGTCTTTGCTCGCCAGTCGATCTGAGGATTGTGTTTCTCTAACCAAGGGATTCCCAGAATGATCTGGAACTGAGGGGCCTTGATCACATTGAACACAATTTTCTCCCGGTGTCCATCTTGGCTCACTAGCGTCACTTCTTGGGTGGCGTGCGTTACTGGTCCGGAGGCTATCTCCGTGCCATCCACTGTAGTAATGACGTCCTTTACTGCCTTAGGGACAAGGGGTAGATTCAACCTTGATGCCATTTCACGGTCCACATAATTGCCGATTGCTCCGCTGTCGATGTAAGCTTCAATTGCATGCAAACAATCCAGACGTGCTGGACTAATGAGGACCATGGGCACCACGAAATGCGAGGTCACGGGACAGATCTTAACGCTCGGCAAGAGGACCTCTACACTTGCCGGGCTAGGTTGTTTCCCTGCTTTGAACTTGTGGCACTGGTGTCTGCGGCCCCTACAGCCTTCTTAGCTGGTTTCACTGGACAGTCTCGAAGAAAGTGCCCTGAGTTCCCGCAATAGAGGCATAATTGCAGCTGTCTTCTTCTTTCCCGCTCCTTTTGGCTTAAAGGACCTTTCATCCCCCCTATTTGCATGGGTTCCACAGTGTCAGCTCCCTTAGTAGAAGTTTGTGGTTTAGAAAACACTCGGGTATCAAATTTAGAACGATCAGCCTTCCTGTTCTGTAATCTGTGGTCCAATTGGACGACTAAGTCAATATAGTCTGAACATTCTTGTGGAGGGTTCACAACTTGAGCTAACACATCCTTGAGCTCTCCACGCAGGCCTCTGTAGAAAAGCGTTATTCTCTTATCCTCGGGCCATTGAGTTTCCACTATGAGTCTGTTGAATGAGGCTATATAGGTCAAGAGGTCTTGATTACCCTGTCGTAATGAAAGAAGTTCATGGTCCAAGGCCTGCCCTTGTGCATGTCTTGCAAACAGTTTCTCCATACTGGACTGGAAGGCCTGGAAATCATGCAGAACCGGATCATCCTGGGTGACTAAAGGGATCGACCAATCTGCGGCGCTGCCACTGAGATAAGAAAGCACGAAAGCCACTTTGGTCTGATCTGTTGGGAATGCAGCTGGTCGACATAAGAAATGTAAGCGGCACTGGTTGATGATCACTGCATATTTCTTTGGGTCACCAGAAAAACGTTTGGGCGGAGCCAAGGGCACATTACCAGGTAGATTGATTTGCACTGGATTTACAGATGGTGCAGAAGGATAGCTTCCTCCTGGAGCGGGCAGAGGTGTCTGTCCGGCCTGCGTTTGTAGCAATTGCCTAGCGAGGTCCTCTGTTCGCTCCTTGGAAAGTATTAGTTCTCTTCTTAGAGAGCTTGTTTCCTGACGAGCTGCATGTACTTCTGCTCTTAATTCTCCGAGCAACTGGGCTAAGTGATCAGTGTCTGAGGTTTCCATTGCGCCTGGGTAGGAGTTTTGCGGTGGTCTTCGCGTTCTGTAACGCTCACCTGATTCCTACGGAGGCGCAGGTCGTGGCAGGAAGGTGTCTGACTCGAAAGGTGATGTGCAGGACTCGATGGGATTCTGGGGTCGAACCTCTTCGCACGGTGTGACGAACTCGTAGGGTGAGGTTTCTGCAGGTGAAAGAATATAGGGGTTAATGGTCTGGGTTGTTTAATGTCTCTCTTCCTCTCTCTCCCAAGCTTCTCCGTAAAGCCCCCAGGTCAACGTGCTCACCTTAGATAGGTGAATGCTGGACTCTCCATCTGCGTCTGATGCAGGGCGCTGTTGCCAGTTCCTTCACTGGTAAAACATAGGTCTCTTGGACTCAGAGGACCTTTACCGTCGTTAATCGCACGAGCGGTGAGTTTTCAGACACCTTTTTAGTCTTTATAGTCTTTAGAGTCTTTAGGTGCAAGGCACGTTAACATTGAACAGGACTTCGTATGATGCCTTTCTCCCCTTTTGCTTGCAGGACTCTTGAGGAAGATGAAATAAAGCGCCTGGAAATGTGTGAGTAAATGCAAGCGCTCTAGCTGTTTTTTCCCGTGCAGCGTAGTTCGTGCTGAAGAGGCACCGGAGTATTTGCAGGCGTTCTATTGTGAAGAGCGCGATGGGCGTAAGTAAATACCTGTCTAATGTCTCTTCTTTTGTCTTTCAGAAGCTTGTTTGCAGCGCCGGAGTCCGCGGAAGGCCCGTAAGAAAATACGATGCTTTTATCTCGGCAGGTGGCGATGCAGCGTGAAGAATTCCAGAGTTCACGGAGTGCCGGTAAGTAATGACAATGCTTTTGTCTTCACAGACGAAAGTACAGCGTGCCGAAATGACCGCAGCCGATGGATCAGGTGAGTAAGCACTGCGAGTTAAGACTGCCTTGCTAACCTGCTGTTTCTTGTCTCTGCAGATGCTGCTGTCGACTGGATACAGGAATGGTGAGTATGATTCTTGCAGATTGAGGAAGAAAGGCTGGAACAGACTCGGTGAGCGTTCTGCTGCAGATGCAGAATAACGCAAAGCACGTTTCATCAATCGGGTGTGGTTTAAATAGCCTTGGAGTGATGAGGTGTCTTCCTCCACGGCCCCGCCTAGGTAAGAAAAGAGTTCCAGTTCCAAAAGCTTTCCCCATGCTGAATCCAGGGAATGGAGCTGCCCCACCCAGGTAAGAAAGTAGTCCCTGTTTACAGAGGACTTCTACGTGGCTGGTAAGTAAGCAGCATGGTCTGCTCCAGGTAAGTCCACCCAAACATCTGCACACATATTATGAGCCCGGCGCTTCCAGTGCCGGGACCGATGATTCCGATGAGCCTGGTGCCACCGGCGCCAGGACAAGGTCCAAAAGGTCCCCGTGGGGACCGGCTGGTGCCTAGGATTAGGGGCCTGCTTCCAAGGACGTTGGGCTGGTCCTGGCTCCTTGGAAGCAGTGATCATGACACCTATCAGGGCAGAGTGCGACATGGGTTGCTGAGGCAACCCTGTCCAGGGGTCCTACCTCCCCCTCCCACACAATGGATCCACCCCAGACTCAGTGGTGCCGAAAGGAGGGCTTCTTGGCAGAAGCCCGCCAAAAGGACGAACAAAGGATCCCCGACCTGGGTTAGGTTTTTAGAAAGACACGAGAAAGAATTTATATAAAGGTTCTGGCAAATAAAACCTACCGGAGTAAATTTAATATAAAAATAAACCGGTGGTATGTTAGAGGCTGTCAGTAAATGTGGTAGCCTCGAACAATGGGAAAATCCCATAGGGAAATATTTGCAGTCGAATATTTTTGGTAGTAACCACTGCCACCAGCCAGAAACTTTTGAGAGAGGGACTGTACGGTACCCTCTCGAAAATGCACATAAGGGAAAAACTATTAACCCATGCCAGTACCTCCATAGTAAGATGGGTTGCACTGGTTTTGTTCATAAAGATTGACTAGTAAAGTCAATGGGGACTTTACATGCCCTGGGAGACAGTAGTCAGTCCGGAGGGTGCTGTGTAACACATGTGGATAAAGATGGTTCCTATGGGGGTGAGATAAACCACATAGACATTAAACATAAAAAAATAGCCTAGAACACACATAGCAATTGCCTAGCGAGGTCCTCTGTTCGCTCCTTGGAAAGTATTAGTTCTCTTCTTAGAGAGCTTGTTTCCTGACGAGCTGCATGTACTTCTGCTCTTAATTCTCCGAGCAACTGGGCTAAGTGATCAGTGTCTGAGGTTTCCATTGCGCCTGGGTAGGAGTTTTGCGGTGGTCTTCGCGTTCTGTAACGCTCACCTGATTCCTACGGAGGCGCAGGTCGTGGCAGGAAGGTGTCTGACTCGAAAGGTGATGTGCAGGACTCGATGGGATTCTGGGGTCGAACCTCTTCGCACGGTGTGACGAACTCGTAGGGTGAGGTTTCTACAGGTGAAAGAATATAGGGGTTAATGGTCTGGGTTGTTTAATGTCTCTCTTCCTCTCTCTCCCAAGCTTCTCCGTAAAGCCCCCAGGTCAACGTGCTCACCTTAGATAGGTGAATGCTGGACTCTCCATCTGCGTCTGATGCAGGGCGCTGTTGCCAGTTCCTTCACTGGTAAAACATAGGCCTCTTGGACTCAGAGGACCTTTACCGTCGTTAATCGCACGAGCGGTGAGTTTTCAGACACCTTTTTAGTCTTTATAGTCTTTAGAGTCTTTAGGTGCAAGGCACGTTAACATTGAACAGGACTTCGTATGATGCCTTTCTCCCCTTTTGCTTGCAGGACTCTTGAGGAAGATGAAATAAAGCGCCTGGAAATGTGTGAGTAAATGCAAGCGCTCTAGCTGTTTTTTCCCGTGCAGCGTAGTTCGTGCTGAAGAGGCACCGGAGTATTTGCAGGCGTTCTATTGTGAAGAGCGCGATGGGCGTAAGTAAATACCTGTCTAATGTCTCTTCTTTTGTCTTTCAGAAGCTTGTTTGCAGCGCCGGAGTCCGCGGAAGGCCCGTAAGAAAATACGATGCTTTTATCTCGGCAGGTGGCGATGCAGCGTGAAGAATTCCAGAGTTCACGGAGTGCCGGTAAGTAATGACAATGCTTTTGTCTTCACAGACGAAAGTACAGCGTGCCGAAATGACCGCAGCCGATGGATCAGGTGAGTAAGCACTGCGAGTTAAGACTGCCTTGCTAACCTGCTGTTTCTTGTCTCTGCAGATGCTGCTGTCGACTGGATACAGGAATGGTGAGTATGATTCTTGCAGATTGAGGAAGAAAGGCTGGAACAAACTCGGTGAGCGTTCTGCTGCAGATGCAGAATAACGCGAAGCACGTTTCATCAATCGGGTGTGGTTTAAATAGCCTTGGAGTGATGAGGTGTCTTCCTCCACGGCCCCGCCTAGGTAAGAAAAGAGTTCCAGTTCCAAAAGCTTTCCCCATGCTGAATCCAGGGAATGGAGCTGCCCCACCCAGGTAAGAAAGTAGTCCCTGTTTACAGAGGACTTCTACGTGGCTGGTAAGTAAGCAGCATGGTCTGCTCCAGGTAAGTCCACCCAAACATCTGCACACATATTATGAGCCCGGCGCTTCCAGTGCCGGGACCGATGATTCCGATGAGCCTGGTGCCACCGGCGCCAGGACAAGGTCCAAAAGGTCCCCGTGGGGACCGGCTGGTGCCTAGGATTAGGGGCCTGCTTCCAAGGACGTTGGGCTGGTCCTGGCTCCTTGGAAGCAGTGATCATGACACCTATCAGGGCAGAGTGCGACATGGGTTGCTGAGGCAACCCTGTCCAGGGGTCCTACTCCCCCTCCCACACAATGGATCCACCCCAGACTCAGTGGTGCCGAAAGGAGGGCTTCTTGGCAGAAGCCCGCCAAAAGGACGAACAAAGGATCCCCGACCTGGGTTAGGTTTTTAGAAAGACACGAGAAAGAATTTATATAAAGGTTCTGGCAAATAAAACCTACCGGAGTAAATTTAATATAAAAATAAACCGGTGGTATGTTAGAGGCTGTCAGTAAATGTGGTAGCCTCGAACAATGGGAAAATCCCGTAGGGAAATATTTGCAGTCGAATATTTTTGGTAGTAACCACTGCCACCAGCCAGAAACTTTTGAGAGAGGGACTGTACGGTACCCTCTCGAAAATGCACATAAGGGAAAAACTATTAACCCATGCCAGTACCTCCATAGTAAGATGGGTTGCACTGGTTTTGTTCATAAAGATTGACTAGTAAAGTCAATGGGGACTTTACATGCCCTGGGAGACAGTAGTCAGTCCGGAGGGTGCTGTTTAACACATGTGGATAAAGATGGTTCCTATGGGGGTGAGATAAACCACATAGACATTAAACATAAAAAAATAGCCTAGAACACACATAGCAAATATGCCTAAGAGTGGGAAAGAGAGTCACACTCTTAGCAGGAGAAAAAAACAAACCCTTCAAATCCAGCAAAGCTGCGGGGGAACTCTATAGGTAAGGGAAATTAGCCATAGAATGAGAATTCTCCCTAACAGGGATCACCTGCTCGGACCCTGAGGGCAGGAGCCACTTCCCGGAAGGAGGACTAGAACCACCACGAGCTGCCCATTCTGAGGCCGAGGGAGTTGCCGGAGGCCTGTTGTCAGAATCCAAGATGGCGGCTAATCAGGCCAGCTCAGCCACGTGCCTGTCTGCCATTTTGGGTGCCTGCGCCACCACTGTGCTGGGTCCGATATCAATGTGGACTGTTTGAGCCCCAACCCTGAAGCAGAAGTGCTGCACTCGGAGAGGGCTCCAGTATGCCTAGGGCCCTCAGCCAGCAGGTAGTCTATTGATCCCCCTGTGCAATGACATCGGAGTGGGCTCCAGGAGGCTTTTTGCCTCCAGCCGCTGAGCTGGTACTCCTATGGGACAACTCCTCAGACTTGCACCTGGAACCATAGCTCGAAAACTCCTCCCACCCCAGTGTAGAAGACAGCAGAGCTGGAGTGCACTTCGGTGGGTGGCCTGGAAGAGCCCCTGGGATCCTTGGCAAGGAGGCTGGTAGCCTTTACTGGCCTCGGGCCTACCACTGGTGTTAGAGTACAGAGGACCTCTTCCAGCCGGAGACCCTGGGAAGGAGTCTTGTGGCTGGGATGCCTTCGAGAATAAAGGACCTACCTTATCTTGGCACAAGGCCTGGGCCACAAAAATCCTTCATATGACCGGGAGGTGACGTGTAGAATATCGCCCTCCAGCGTTAAAGCCGATTCTTCAACGAACGATGACCGAGAGAACTGCAAGCTGCGAACACATCCCAGCGGTGGTCAGGCCCCAGGCACTCAAAGCAGAGTGCATGGGGGTCAGAAACGACCAATCGCAGGATGTCCATCTCAAAGCATCCTGCTGCCGACATGCACTGGGGAGGCAAGAAATTTGAAAGAGAAAAGAAAGGGGAACATGCGGAACGCCCAAAAGGTTTCTGTGCAAAGCTGCCAGGTCCGACGCCATCCATGCAGCAAAAGAGACAGAGGAGAGGCGGAGGCGGACGGGCGGTTTGCAGGCCTGGGGTCGCTCACCCATACGTTATAGAAAATTGAAATGGGTAGCTCACATTTTCTACTGCCAAAGGTTCCAGTACCGTCCCCATGTTGGGGGATGCCCACAAGGATGGAGGAGAGAGATGGCCACAAATCTAAACGCGATGTGAACTATACCTTTGTGTTAATTTTGCCATTATGCTTAAAAGCCCTCTACATGTCTCAATGCTTCTTTACGAATCTCACATAGACTAGTTCCAGAGGGTAAGCTACCTTCCTACTTCGTGGTAAACATTTGTTAAACAAACTCAAGTAAGGTATTGTCGTGGGTGTCAGTTATTCTTTCCTCATCAATCCCAAAGGTTGGTCTCAAACAAATAGACGAACCACTCAACACCAATTTTTTTATATGTTTATGTGGCCCAGGTTAGTTAATTCAGCAATACCACCCATATATATCATCAATTATATCTGATAACCGACCACCAATCAGTACACAATACATACGTGGATTGTGCCCCTGATGAACGTCTATCAGATTTAAGCCTCAAAAAGACAGAAATTTGAATGAGTTGGGCTATTCACACAATGTTGGGAAGGGGGCAGAGGCATTGTTAGGGAGGCTGAGGGGGCTATAGCGCCAGGTCTTTTGGTTGTAGCCCCGGATAAAAGCTCAGGGGCTACAACCAAAAGGCTAGCTAGCCCAGAGTCCTGACAGTCCCGACATTAGCATATCCCCAGATCTTTTTCAGACCAAGCAACACCCCTAGAAGGGGGGGCGGACAATCATCCTAGCCCCCCCCCCACGAATGATGCATCAAATGCCTGGAAGTGTGCGGTAGGGGTTCAGGGAGGGGTGCGTCACCAGACTATAGTGTGGAGAGGGTAGCGCATGCTTTGGGTTTAGAATACACTGGGAATTAAATGCCATGTTTGATCATAGCAGCCATATTGAAATTAAGGCCTACTAGCGCACTGCAGACCGCAGCCTCAGGCCAAAAACATGGAAATAAGTGTGCATGCAGGAATAGGTTGTATCCTGGGCACCGGTGAGAAAGGCCAGAGCTGCAGAGATTCATAGACCTTTCACATTTTCATGTTGCCAGCATTCATATCCCAGGAGGAAAGTGTCCTGCAAGGCCATGAGGGGGTTGAGAGCTCCCTGCGAAAAGCAATCCTACGAGAAGGAGGGCACAAGCCTCCGACATCCCCCCCATCCCAGATCCAAGTAATAGAGCCCAGATGCTCCTGTCCCAAGACCCCAGCATTCCAAGGTGCCAGTCAGTCCCAGACCACCGACCATAAAACTGTTAGACCCCCCCACCCCCCAACCAATCGATCAGAAAGCAGGGATCTGTTACCTTCACCAGAGGTCACGTGATTTGTGTTGTAAGGTGTCTGGGGCAACAAATCTAAAATAAGGGTGGTACACTTGGATGGGTGCCGACGTTTCTGGAATCGAGCTGGTGTGCGCGAGTTGCCATGACCTCGAAGTATACACTTTGCCCTTCTCTGAAGTAGCAGGTGCACATTAGGTTAGAGAATGTATAATTTCTTCTGCATATATGTTATGATTACTTATAACCCACACATTCGCCCGTGGGCATCTTGGCGCAAGGAAGTCCACAGAACAGTAGAAGCAGCCCTCAATACGGCACAGAAAGTTTGGTTTTTTAACAAACTGCGAAAGAGTAGATGGTTCTCAGTCAGCCTGAGTTGAAGGGGCAGACTTTTCCAGAGTTTACTGGCAGCCACCGAAAAAGCATGGCCACCCATTCACTTAATGTGAAAATTGGGGTTGAAATTTGTCCCAGAAATAATCCACTCCAACTTGATGGTAGGCCGAGGCAGAGGGATTTGAAAGCAATTCTGTTTCACTGGGAGCCAATGCAGACTGTGTGATACCAGGCTGATGTGGGAGCCATACGATGTGTCCGTGGTTATCCGGGCAGCAAGATTTTGGAGCAGATGACTTAGGCCAACTGGTTGGGCCAGATAGCGAACAATGCAGTAGTCCAGCCTTCTGGAAATAAGAGGCAACGACCACCAGCCGGAGAGGGCAGAAAGGGCAAAACCTTCCAGAGAAACCTCGAAGAAAGTGCCGGGTTTGACAGACCGCACTGACTTGCGGAGCCATAGATAGAGTTGGCGTAAAACAGACCCCCAGGTTCTCC
The DNA here is from genome assembly GCF_040938575.1 of Ambystoma mexicanum. Classification (NCBI taxonomy): domain Eukaryota; kingdom Metazoa; phylum Chordata; class Amphibia; order Caudata; family Ambystomatidae; genus Ambystoma; species Ambystoma mexicanum. The sequence goes on along the minus strand of NC_090926.1, from coordinate 913,951,826 downwards.
ACTGGAACCGGGAAGTCGCCTACTGAGGAGGGCCAAGAAAGTCAAGAGACCAAGAACAGGATTGAGAGGAGGCACCCACCCCCAGAACCTCAGTCTTGTCCCCATTCAGCTTCAGCCAGTTGGCACTTATCCAGTCCCCCCAGAGCCAGCAGACACTCTTGCACAGGAGCCACTACCCCTCCTCTGTTGAGAATCAATCGGACCAGTATCTGTGTATCATCAGCATACGAGTAGCAGCTGAAACCGAGGGAGCGGGTTAAGCCAATCAGCGGCTGAATGTAGATGTTAAACATCGGGGACAGGACAGAGCCCTGGGGCACACCATACAAAAGTGAAGAGCAGAGAAAAAACAAACTGATTGGCCCCTACCAGGCAATAAGGAGGTAGACGAGGCAAGGACTGAGCCTGAGGGGCCAATGGTGGCCAGGCAGGCGAGAAGCAGGGGGGGGGAGGGTGGTCCACAGTGTCAAAAGTATCGAGCAAAATCAGGACACCAACACCCCCGCCATCAAGCAGCGGGCCAAATCATCCAGCACAGAGATTAGGAAACTCTTGCTTCCCCTCGTGGGGCGGAAGCCAGGCTAGAAGGGACCACATACAGCAGAGTGCTTGAGAAAGGCAGATAGAAGAGGTGAGAAAAGAGATTCAAGTAATTTCATGAGAAAAGTTAGCAATGAGATAGGACGAAAGTTGGAGAACACAGCAGCATCCAGTGACGGCTACTTCAAGAGGGGCTCACAGTGGCCTGTTTAAGTTTATTTATTTTTTATTTATTTATATTGCACCAGTAACTCGCACGTCTCGGGCGCAGATACATGGACACAGAGGACATTTACATAGCCGAAGAGATGGGACTCAACAAACTATTACAGATACCTGGTCATTTGGGAGAGGGGATTCAGTTGAAGATATGGGTCTTCACTAGTTTACGGAAGCTTAGGTAGTTGGCTTACAGTCTTATATTTGTGGGTAGGTTGTTCTATAGGCCTGCAGCTGAGATGGGGAAGGATTTCTCTGAGTCAGGTTTACGCTTGTGAGTGGCTTCTATGAGCTTCCCTTGATCTGAGGATGTGAGGCTACGGCTGGGTGCATACAGGTGAATTTTTGTTTTTCCGTACCTTGGTGCTTTTCCTGTGGATGCATCTGTGCACCAAAGTCGAGGCTTTAAATTGGACTCTATCTTCAATTTTAAGCCAGTTTAACTCTTTTCTGGCATCACTGATGTGGTAATTTTTTGTTTTTTTCTTTACGATACTCACTGCGTTGTTCCGTACAACCTGATAGCTGTGGAGGCATGTTTTGTTAGACCCTAGCAATAATGTGTTGCAGTAGTCCAGGCGAGATAGAATTGTCCATTGGAATAACTCCAGAGCTACAAGAGAGATTGATAGCCTGGGTCACCAAAAGGTCAATCTCGGGTATAAGAGCCTTTAAAACAAAGAGATGGGATCAGACGGTGTTAGGTAAGATTTCCACAGAGCTGATAAATCTTCCTTTCCTGGTTCAACTCCAGAACTTTTTGCTTTTCTAGGGGGATATTTTTCATTAATACCTCAGTGAGTGGGAACCTTTTTCCACACTCACCTAATCTTTATCTCTTTTTATGGGTGTCATTTTTAAGACTCTCCATAGTGTCTTTTTAAATTTATCATGTCTAACAACTTATTGGAAATAAGTGCCTGTTGTTGCTGGGTTGCCCTAGGGGCTCCCCATTTAACTTTCTTGTGCTAACCTTGAGTGAACTACAGTTCCCAAGGGTAGAAAGCATCTTTGGATCCCTTTTACATTTTATTCTGTGAAACCAGCACACCCCACCTTATGTGGAGTGCTGGGGAGATACAATGTATCCCCTTTCACATAAAAACTGTAACAATTCTGTTACAGTGACAAGCTTAACTTTAATGGCTGGTGGCAGTGATACCTTTTACTAATTTGGTGCACGTTTACGGTGGGCTGTAATCACAGCTGCAGTAAAGGCACCTAAGTGTGCTCATTTTACCAAAATGGTCCCTGTCTTTTTTTTCTGCCATTTTAGTGTTTCTTGTCGCATCCTGCCTGGAACTAGTATCCAAGGAATAGTGTTTACAGAAAGTGGACAGAGTGGCCCACGTAGCCACCTTACTAATGACTTCCCAAGAAGCGTGCCTCTGAAATGCGACCACAGTAGCCTTGGCCCAGACCGCGTGAGCATGGATCCCCGCAGGCACAGTCCTACCCATGACCACAAGCTTCTGAAATGGCCTGGACAATCCAATGGGTGATGGAGCCTTGGATGCCACACCCCTGAACGTGACAAATAGAGATATGACCCGAGCGGCGTGGCATTACCGACTCAGGTAATGCCCCCGCCACGAGGGTCATATTGCTATTAGTACCCCGGGCCGCATTATGCGTGTGACCGGGGCACTAAAAGCATTTTTTTCTGTCCCGAAACGCTGCAGCGTTTCGGGAAAGAAAATAAAAAGAAACGACCAAGAAAATGGCTGCCATGGAAAGGGAAAACTGAGTCCGTTTTCCCTTTCCATGGTGGCCATCGGGAGCGACGTGCTGGGAACACAAGTGATCCCAGCAAGTCCGCTCCCGAAAAAGGATCATAAAGAAGGTAAGTCGGATTGGGAGGGGATAAAAAAAGGAAAAAAAATAAAGCGTACGTGCGTCCCCGGCAAGGGACGAGGGAAGCCTCCAGCCGTGTGGAGGCGCTGAGCCGAGCGTCCACACGGCTGGAAGTTTCCCTCGTCGGGGAAGCAGAAACAAGAAGGTAAGTGGGGGTAAGGGGTAGGATGGAGGAAAAGGAATTTAAAAAAAAAAAGCCTTACCCGAGTCCCCGGCGGGCGGGAGGGCGCGAAGTCAGCCTCTCAGCCGCAGGGAGGCTCGGAGCGGGAATGGCCCCGCTTCAAGTCTCCTCATTGGCTGAGGGGCTGCCACGCCCCCCCCTGAGGACAAGGCGGCTAGAATCCCGGCCGAGAATCAAAGGATTCTCGGCCGGGTACAAATTCTAGAAAGATCTCGTCCATGATAGGTAACTATTCTACGCAGATCCAGGGAGTGCAACAGCCTCTCCGCCTCCGATTGTGGATTTGGGAAGAGCACAGGCAAGAATATTTTCTGGGTTAAGTGAAACGGTGAGACCACCTTGGGCAAGATGTTTAGATGAGTGTGGAAAAATACCTTGTTACTGTGGAAAGTAGTGATGAGTTCACATGACAACAGCACCTGCAGCTTGCCGACTACACAAGTGAGAGCCACTAGCAGAAGCAAATTGAATGTAACCAACCTGATGTCGACTGTAGCCCTAAGCTGAAATGGTTCACGCTGTAAGTCAGCGAGAACCACATTTAGATCTCTGATGGTATGGGCACAGGTGGGAAGAGTCTGGTCAATACCTGAAGGTGGGCCTTAACCACCAGGTTGGCCTCTGAGAAAGTCTGACCCGGACAGTTTGTGTACGCCCTGATGGCTGCCAAGTAGGTACGCAAGTATCCATCCTCCTCTCTCGCACTTGCTTCAGGGCCCTACAGCCCACCCACCCTGATGTTCCCTAGAGAGTGGCTCTCTGCATTTACTCCAGTCCAAATATTCTGGGTGCACTTGGACCCCCCCCCTTTCCCTGTGACCTCCTGTGCACTTGCACATTCCGAAGGCACTATGCCTGAAAATAGTCTGCCTCTTCTCCCTTGTCCTCACCCCTAAATGCACTAAGTAAAAACTGCAGAATGGCTGTTCAGGCCCATTTGCTGGTTCTCAACTGTAAATTTACTATATGCACTTACTCTGCCTGTGCAGACTATTATCTCAGAATTTCAAGTGCTCTGAACGACTGTTTGTTTTTCCTCATATGGGCGCTTTATAAATAAACATTACCACCTGGACCCCTGAGTGGGCATGGTGTGCTGAAAAAGACAACATGTCGCCCAGGGAGCCAGAAAGGGGCGTGGGGGTCAATGCCCTCTCCTTGAGCCCATGACAGAATCTGATCCACTTACTCACGAGTGGATGGGCTCCTGTATAATCTCCCAATTATTTTCAGAGAACAGCAAGGGATGAAGCCTCAGCTGATAAGGAGCTAAGCCTAGAGTGCCAGTTCGGCCAGGTCCGGGCGTTCCACCACCCGTGTTGCTGGGTGAGGAAGCCCCTGCTTGGAATCAGAAGATGAATGGGCCCCTGCAACCAGAGTAGGAGGAGGTCTGTGAACCACACCCTCAGTGGCCATAGGGGGGTGATTAGGATAAGGCTGCAGCTCACTGAGGCCTTAAATTAGGGCACGCTGGAGCAACAGAGGGGGAGGAAAGGCATAGCATCTGCAGCCGTGCCAGCAAAGCTGGAATGCATCCCCCACGCAAAGAGGGGGCATTTGGAGTTCTGAGGCGATGCAAACAAGTCCAGACTTGTCTCGGGAGGATAGCTCAGGGGCAACGTGCTCGCCTTGGAAGCAAGACGACGCGGAGCACCACAGGTTTGATCCCCAGGTCCGCGCTTAGAAAACTCTGGGAATTAAGCATGTTATAAATAACCTATATCATATCACATCCCCCACATCTGGGAGAGCGGTAACAAGGAGGTGGTGTGTAATTCCCACTCGTAGGTGTTGTACCCCAGGCATCAGAGCTTGTATTCTGCATTGCTGTCCCCCGGGAGACGAACCGCTGAGATCCAGATCACCTCCGACAACGGCCACACCCAGAAGGACACCGCTTCCATGTAAAGGGGAGACCATCAGGTCAAGTAGAACATGGTTGTCAAATTGTCGGTCCTGACCAGAACCAACTTGCCCCCGATGACTGGTAGGAAAGCCCCGAGAGCCAGGCCCACCACCCTCATCTCCAAAAGATTGATATGAACGAGAGCCTGGGCCCTGGACCACGAACCATGAATCGAGTAGCCGTCCAGAGGCAATCCCCAGTCCAGGAGGGAGGAGCCCACGGTCACCACCAGAGTGGACTCCTGCTGAGAGAAGGAGGCCCCCACCGTTACATTACCGTTGAGGAGCCACCAGCGAAGATCCGGGGAATGGGCAGCCCGTCCAACTGCGCCCCCGTTTCCTGCTCCCAAGTGGACGCAAGATGGAACTGGAGCGTCTCATTGGTGTGCACAGTGAGCACGCATGAGGCCATGAGACGCAGCAGGTCCTAGAAACACCATGCTGAGGTAGCAGAGATGGACAGAAAGTGGCAAACTGCTCTCCGGAGGACCAGTAGCCTGTCGGCCGTGCGGAAAACCCTCTGAGCGACCATGCCCCCACCTGACTCCGAGAAACACAAGATCCTGAGAGGGGTTTAAATAGGACTTCTGCTGGTTGAAGGAAAACCACAGGTGAAGTACATCCGCTAGCAGGAGTGAAGGGCCCTCTTGGGAGAGCTGGCCCTTACCAACCAAGCATCCATAGAATGGTATAGGTGGTAGCCCTCCAAGCTAATGCGTCCAGCCACCACGCTCATAAGCTTTGTGAACACAGGGGGGGCCCAATAGCGGCAGTCTGTAATTTGTTTACATTTGTTAAGCGCATAAAACCCAAGGGCATCGAGGTGCTGTTACAACCAGGTACTTTTACTTAGTCGGCGGGAAAAATTGAAAAAAAGGGGAGGCAACCAGGGAGGTAACAGTTACAGTGTCACGAGTGCTAGATAAAGAGCCAGGTTTTCAGGGCTTTTCTGAAGGCCCAATAAGATTGTTCCTTTTAGGTACAGTACGCGTGAGTTCCATTGGCATGCAGCTACAGCAGGGAAGCTGGCGCCTCCACTTTCAGCTAGCTAACATTTTGGCAGGGCCAGTGTGTGGACATAGGTGGGTCTGGAGGATTGAACTTTGTGAGAGGTAAGGGGCTGCCAAGTTGGATAGGAATTGGTGAATGATCAAACGTGTTTTAAAGATGATCCTTTCCTTGACAGGTAGCCAGTGAGCATTTCTTCTTGCCTCAGAGATATGCTCTCTTTCGGGAATTTTGAGTGCTGCTCCAATGGCATTGTTCGATCACTTGTAGTTTGTGAATGTTATTTGAGTATGTGCCGGCAAAAAGGGCATTACAGTAATCCAATTTCGCTCCTATGATACCTCTCGCAAAGGTAAGGCAGTTGGTGAGGCAAGGAATGGTCTGGCAGCATTGATAAGATTTGTCATGTAGGCTGATGTCGCAATGACGTTGACTTGCCGAGATAGGGAGAGGGCAGAGTCTACCTAGACTCTGCGGGTCTTTACTGATGTGGATACTGGTATAATGAGGTTGTCAATCTTTAGGTTGGCGTATTGGCTGCCAAGGTTTTTTAGGACTGAAGGTGGCCTGATCAGGATCTCAGTCTTTTCATCTTTTAAGCACAGGCCATTTCCAGCCATCCAAGTCTGGATAACTGCGTAGATTGAGTCGAGGTAGTGGGAGTCTTCCGAGTATATGCCAGTGAGGGGCAGCAGAATTTGCGTATCATGAGCGTAGTTGGTGTAGGTGATGCCAATGGAGTCCAGGTAGTCGAACAGGGATTTGGTAAATATATTGTAGTGTAGGGGAGATACAGAAGCCTTGGGCAGCACCACAAGACGTGGCTTATTTTGAGAAATACCTTAAGAATGGTGAAGAGCTCCTTCATGCTTGAGTTTGCATTAGCAATCCTGATATTGTAGGAGGTGGCCATGGCAATGGCCAATTTGTAGATCCTCATGAGTCTGATGTTTTTTCAAAGATGCTTCTGTGCTGTCGGAGAGCACTTTTACTTTGCATAGAGCCAGTGGGGCAACCATATCCACAGCTGTCTCCAGTGTCTTAAGTTAGAGTTCAGCTAGATCCACAGGGTTATCAGACCATGGGGGAAGAGGTGGTCAAGGTGTAGGTTGGATAGAAGTGGCGTGATCATGTTTGGGCAAGAAGTTACCATAAAATCAATACATAGGGGGCTTAGGGTTGCCTGCCTGTCAGTTGTTCCGGGGGAGTGAGATGTTGAAGTTAACAATGAAGTGATCAGACCAGGGATATGGTGAGACATCTGTGATGTTGCCTTCACAGTTAAGGTCTACCAACCAATCTAAGATACAGCCCTTGACGTGCGTGGGGGTGTTTATGCAGAGCATAAAGCCTAGCGCTTTTAGTGCTGTAGCTAGTTAGGTGGCATTGTGGTCTGACGGGTCGTTTAGGCTCAAGTTCACATCTCCTGGGAGGATTACTTTCGAAGTACGTTTAAGTTGAGCATTGAGATGAATGAGGTCATCTTCGAATGTGTTCGGTGGTCCAGGTGGCCTGTATACTAGATTTAGTAGTATGCAACTAGTGTGGGATGAGATGAGTTTTAGGGAGAGTAGGTCACAGTTGCCATTTAGATTAGAGGGGCATTCTCTAATATTTAGAGTTTCCCTGTATATTAATGTCACCCCACCTCCCCTAGTGTCCTGTCTGTCTGCTCTTAGGATAGTGTACCCCGGGGGAATGTCAAGGGAGTGCACTGGCCCTGAAGCTGGATGTAGTCAGGACTCCATGATGGCTAGGAGGTCTAGGCTGTGGGCTTCAATGAGATTGTGGCTGTCCAGGGCATGGGCCAGTATAACTCTTGCATTGATGAGCGCTCCTTTTAGCTTACAGAGTTGGGTGTTAGTTACTTTCAAGGTTGGTTAGTGAGCTATATCTATAGTGTGTTGTAACTTGGGGGTTGTCTTGTCAGCAGATGTGGTGAGCTCGGAGGGGTCCGGGAAGGGCAGACTGATGTGGTGGGGTGAGTGTGAGTGGTGAGGTGTTTCACAAGGTGGGCTGTGTTCTGGGTTGAGGTATGACTTTACAAGCTAGAGTTTCTGGTGAAGGTGGGCAGGGTATAGGTTATGGACCTTGAGGCAGTTCTGCATTGGAGTCTGCAATTTCTAGTGGAGGGTGGGTGGGACATTTGGCTAAGGTTGGGTGGGGGGCGCTTCCCTACATAGGAGATGGAGAGAGGCTCCCAGGCAATGTGTAAGTTGAGCTCAGGAGCGCTTGGCTGTGTTAGCTTCGGTGAATGACTCAGGGCGAGTAACCACTTATGGTCTGTTGGCTGTTGCTGTAGGGTTAGGAGGTAGCCACTACCTTTTAGTGGGCTAGTGCAGTTCAAGAGAGGGCTCATAGGAGAGTGTTGAGGTGCACAGCTGTGAGCGGAATTCCTCATCGTTAAGTGGCCATGCTGAAGGGCGAGCTGACTCAGCAGAGGGGCGAGGAGGCCGTGTAGCCTGAGGGGTGGTGTTGGAGACCGTGTAGCCTGAGGGGAGGTGTTGGGTAGAACAGAAATGCATGGTGGCAATGTACGGCGGATGGCATAATTGGCACAAGACATTGAAGCGGCATTGCCTACACAAGCTGCAGAAAGTGTGTGAAGCCTTAATACACGGCCTTGGATAACGGCCGGCTCTGCCATCCGGCCTTTCATCACCATTCGCAGGGGTGCTGTAGCTGTTGCTTGCTTCTGGGGCGACCATCTTTAGAGGGCTGCTTTCGCCTACGCGGCGGTGCGGGTAATCATACTCCATTATGTTGGGGAGGTTTAGATGAGGATCTCACCCAGGATCTTTGTTGCAGCGACGCTGCAGAAAGTGTTGGAGGTGTTGCAACAATCATAAACTGCAGGAATTTCCAGGGAGGTTGTAAAATGTGGACGTGTAGGTACACATCTTTGAGGACTAAGAAACAAATCCAGTTCCCTTCACAGCGACTCCGCTATGTGAGCAGGAGTGATCATCATGAAGTGTTCGAGGGGTAAAGACAAGTTGAGAAATGACGGGTCCAGGACTAACCTCAGGCCTGCCTGTTTGTTCCTGGGCACAGCAGAAATATTGGAATACCACTCCTAGCCCGTTTAGGAGGGGGTGGCCGATTTCACCTCCTGCATGTCAAAATGGAGCAGGATCTCCCGAGGTAGCGCAGGCGACCCTTTCTGAAACAGGGGAAGGGGAAAAGACTGAACTCTGAAGTCCACTGAATGAATCCAGGGATTTGTGAAAAAAACGCTTCCAGTTACTCTCAAAGAGAGCCAGTCAGCCCCCCCACAGAATTGTGGTCCCTGAGCAAAATTTAATTGCTTTTTGATGTCTGAGGCAGGAGTGGAGGGGCCACAAAAAAAGCCCCACAAGGTCCGGCACCACTTCCTGCTATGCTCACAAGATGACCTGCTGGTTGGCGAGTTCTACAATCATAAAACCCATTGAAGCTGCAGAAAGAGTGCTGCTTGAAGTCAGACCTGCCCGGACTGTGGAAAGGATTTCTGTCCCGGCTTATTTAGGATCACCAAGGAATTTGCTGTCTGGGTAGACATCTTTTTTGTCAATTCATCTGTTGACAAATGAAACAGGTCAGAGCCCTCAAAAGGGAAGTCGAGGATCCTATTTTCACGTCAGAGGAAAACTATGTTGCATGCATCCAGGCGGTCCTCCTCATCTCCCCATCCAAACAGAGCCCCTGCTGGCCGTGTCGATATGGGAGACCGTGGACTCCATTAGATCCTGCGGTAACACGCACGCCTCTGCCAGGCCCGCATTGAAGGAGGCCTGAATCAAGAGGTAAGCATGGAAGAAAATCTCCAATCTCCACCCACAATTTCTGGTTCGCTGCAGCAAGGATGGCATTAGCGTTAGCCTGGCGGAGATTATAAAAATTATTATTCTTTCATAACGTGCTTAATACCAAGTATAGTTAGTATATTGTTACTTTTGTGTTTCTCACGAATATAATTACTGTTGTATATGAATACAAATGAAATAAAGATGTGAGAAAAAAGAAATACCAACAAGTAGTTTCCCAGGACGGGATTGGGATTTAAACCAGTGTTGCGCTGCGTTGTCTTACTTCCAAGACAAACACGTTTCCCCCAAGCTATCCTTCCTCCCCAGTAAAGGCCAACACTGAAATGACATCTCTTGCTGACAGACTCTAGTGCCTTGCCCTCCTTAGACAAGCAGTTAGAGCTGGCCCCAGCCACAGAGGAAGACAAATAAGACTAAATATAAAGACACAGCCGCAATGACTGAAGAGTGGGGCTGGGGACGGGACACTAGGAAAACTGGATACCCCTCCAGGAGCCGAAAGTTGCCATCCAGCTTCTTGCTGATTTGAGCATTGGCCCGAGGCTTTTCCCCCAAACCATCCTGGCCAATGATAGAACATATTTTTGCAAAGGAATGCCCGAGAGGCCCATGGCACGCAAGGCCAAGACCTCCACTAGCACCTCTTGGTGGGCCCGTTCAGGTTGAGGCAAACCCAAAACCTCAGCTCGGCCCTGAAGACTCATTAAACGCTTTTACTAATGCGGAAGGCGCCTCTTCCTGTGTGTTGACCCCCTCCACCCCAATGTTTGTATCAGGCGGAAGGTCCTGCTGCAGCAGAGCTAGAGGAAATACCCCCCCGCCCCCATGAAACACCTCCCCCAACCCTCCCCACCCCCTTCCGCGCACCGAGAATGTTGTGCCGGAGCAACATGCGTCTGCGTCAAAGGAGGCGATGGTGAAGGTGGACTGGGCACTGGAGGAGGAAGAGAGGGGGGGGCTGAACCAGAGCAGCCACAAGCTGTGGTACTGGAACCCCCAAGAGGAACTTGAGGCCTTGGAGGCAACACCTGGTAATCCACCTCTGATGAGCTCTTTAAGGAGTCCAGACATCTGCTGAGAGCGGACAAGCAAAAGCATGCGCTTGGGGGTGGAGGGAGACGAAAAAAGTCCTGGTAGCCCACTGGTTTGTGTGAGAGAGGAGCACAGCCCTCCGACATGCTGGGCCTTCTGTCTGGCTCAATCTGCTGAGGTGCCTGGGAAGGGTATCTGAATGGTTGGCTGGCATAGATACTCCTGCGGGGATTGTTAGGCAGAATCCTGTGCAGTTCCCTTAGGGAGCACTACAGAAGATTAAGACTACAGGTATGAGCAATAAATCCCCTTTGGTATCAGCCTGTACCCCAAAGATTTAGTTGGTAGCTGTGACTAAGCAGTCAGACTTATCTCAAGAGGGAGATGAGCAGTATTCAGGGTTTACACTATAGGACTACAGTACAGTGGCACAAGGAAACACTGGCCAAAGCTTTGTATTAAAAAGAATATATGTTTTTATTTTACACACTTCTAGTTCAACACATTAATCACAGTTGTTAAAGCAAGTTAAAATCAGTCAGGAAAAGTATACACAACTCCCTAGTTAAATTGTAGACAAGTTTGAGCAAGAGTGAAAACTGAGCAAAACGGCACAGTGACAACCAAACACAAATGGCACTCTAGCAATTTCTCACAAGGGAGTGAAAGACCAAGTTATGCAGGAATATACTCTTAGGCACCCTTGCAACACTTCCCAATAAGTTTGTGAACAAGTTACGCAAGGCAATACTTTAGTATGTATGATACTGAGGTGAAAACCGAGAAAAATGGCACCTCACAAGTTTAAAAGGGGGGAAGGAAAAGGTGGTTATAAGAGATACGTGCACCAACACATTTCTAGGAGAGAAGCAATCTAGAGAAGGCAGTTGTAACAAATTCAGCCAGAGTCAATAGGCATGTGCCAGAGTCAGTGGTACAGGGCAAAGAGCCCAGGAGCAAAATGTTCTTGTAGCTGCAGTCAAGTCTTTGTTAAACGATTCGAAAAGGTGGTTGCAGAAGGTAAAAGACAGTGTCAGAGGATAGGGGCGGCCAACCCAACAGGTAGGTAAAGGATTTAAAACACCTTTAGCGCTACCAAACGTAAAGGGAGGCCTGGCGGAACAAAGTACCTTAAAATGTAGAAGAGGCTCCTGCGGTGGCGGTTGTTCCTGGCAGTTCCTGCAGTTCGGGGGATCCAGCAGAGGAAGAGGGACTCTCGTCATGGAGGAAGGTTCGAGTTACTGCACTGCCCAGGGATGAAACCAGCTGCGGTGCTGCCAAACGAAATAAAAGGTACGCTCCTTTAAATCGCGGTCCGGGTGGACGGGTGCCTGATTTTCCGGTCTTCGAGTGCAGGGCACTGGCGATTCGACTAAGGCAGGTCCTGGAAGGCGATTGTCAAACTGGTTGGCCCTACCAGCTCGAGGGAAGAAGGCTCTTGCAGATGAAGATCTTCTCTCGTCGTGTGGAGAAAAGTGGTGAGACACTGCAGAAGGGCTTCACCGGTGGTTCAGTTGGTGCAGATGTCTTTGGCTTCTCTCCTCTTCGGCTTCTTAGTTCCAGTGGCAACGTCTTGCTCTTCCAGTCCTCAGGACCCTGCTTTTATGCAAAAAGATCCCCTTTCATACAGCCTAGCTGTCACTCACACAGTGGAGTGGCCATCCTGGCGGGAGACCCTCCAGCCTATCAGGGCAGAGTGCGACATGGGTTGCTGAGGCAACCCTGTCCAGGGGTCCTACTCCCCCTCCCACACAATGGATCCACCCCAGACTCAGTGGTGCCGAAAGGAGGGCTTCTTGGCAGAAGCCCGCCAAAAGGAGGAACAAAGGATCCCCGACCTGGGTTAGGTTTTTAGAAAGACACGAGAAAGAATTTATATAAAAGTTCTGGCAAATAAAACCTACCGGAGTAAATTTAATATAAAAATAAACCGGTGGTATGTTAGAGGCTGTCAGTAAATGTGGTAGCCTCGAACAATGGGAAAATCCCATAGGGAAATATTTGCAGTCGAATATTTTTGGTAGTAACCGCTGCCACCAGCCAGAAACTTTTGAGAGAGGGACTGTACGGTACCCTCTCGAAAATGCACATAAGGGAAAAACTATTAACCCATGCCAGTACCTCCATAGTAAGATGGGTTGCACTGGTTTTGTTCATAAAGATTGACTAGTAAAGTCAATGGGGACTTTACATGCCCTGGGAGACAGTAGTCAGTCCCAGGGTATGGAGTCTATGTTTGGGGGTCGCTACGACACCCATGTGTCACTGCACGGAGGGTGCTGTGTAACACATGTGGATAAAGATGGTTCCTATGGGGGTGAGATAAACCACATAGACATTAAACATAAAAAAAATAGCCTAGAACACACATAGCAAATATGCCTAAGAGTGGGAAAGAGAGTCACACTCTTAGCAGGAGAAAAAAACAAACCCTTCAAATCCAGCAAAGCTGCGGGGGAACTCTATAGGTAAGGGAAATTAGCCATAGAATGAGAATTCTCCCTAACAGGGATCACCTGCTCGGACCCTGAGGGCAGGAGCCACTTCCCGGAAGGAGGACTAGAACCACCACGAGCTGCCCATTCTGAGGCCGAGGGAGTTGCCGGAGGCCTGTTGTCAGAATCCAAGATGGCGGCTAATCAGGCCGGCTCAGCCACGTGCCTGTCTGCCATTTTGGGTGCCTGCGCCACCACTGTGCTGGGTCCGATATCAATGTGGACTGTTTGAGCCCCAACCGTGAAGCAGAAGTGCTGCACTCGGAGATGGCTCCAGTATGCCTAGGGCCCTCAGCCAGCAGGTAGTCTATTGATCCCCCTGTGCAACGACATCGGAGTGGGCTCCAGGAGGCTTTTTGCCTCCAGCCGCTGAGCTGGTACTCTTATGGGACAACTCCTCAGACTTGCACCTGGAACCATAGCTCGAAAACCCCTCCCACCCCAGTGTAGAAGACAGCAGAGCTGGAGTGCACCTCGGTGGGTGGCCTGGAAGAGCCCCTGGGATCCTTGGCAAGGAGGCTGGTAGCCTTTACTGGCCTCGGGCCTACCACTGGTGTTAGAGTACAGAGGACCTCTTCCAGCCGGAGACCCTGGGAAGGAGTCTTGTGGCTGGGATGCCTTCGAGAATAAAGGACCTACCTTATCTTGGCACAAGGCCTGGGCCACAAAAATCCTTCATATGACCGGGAGGTGAAGTGTAGAATATCGCCCTCCAGCGTTAAAGCCGATTCTTCAACGAACGATGACCGAGAGAACTGCAAGCTGCGAACACATCCCAGCGGTGGTCAGGCTCCAGGCACTCAAAGCAGAGTGCATGGGGGTCAGAAACGACCAATTGCAGGATGTCCATCTCAAAGCATCCTGCTGCCGACATGCACTGGGGAGGCAAGAAATTTGAAAGAGAAAAGAAAGGGGAACATGCGGAACGCCCAAAAGGTTTCTGTGCAAAGCTGCCAGGTCCGACGCCATCCATGCAGCAAAAGAGACAGAGGAGAGGCGGAGGCGGACGGGCGGTTTGCAGGCCTGGGGTCGCTCACCCATACGTTTTAGAAAATTGAAATGGGTAGCTCACATTTTCTACTGCCAAAGGTTCCAGTACCGTCCCCATGTTGGGGGATGCCCACAAGGATGGAGGAGAGAGATTGCCACAAATCTAAACGCGATGTGAACTACACCTTTGTGTTAATTTTGCCATTATGCTTAAAAGCCCTCTACATGTCTCAATGCTTCTTTACGAATCTCACATAGACTAGTTCCAGAGGGTAAGCTACCTTCCTACTTCGTGGTAAACATTTGTTAAACAAACTCAAGTAAGGTATTGTCGTGGGTGTCGGTTATTCTTTCCTCATCAATCCCAAAGGTTGGTCTCAAACAAATAGACGAACCACTCAACACCAATTTTTTTATATGTTTATGTGGCCCATGTTAGTTAATTCAGCAATACCACCCATATATACATCAATTATATCTGATAACCGTCCACCAATCAGTACACAATACATACGTGGATTGTGACCCTGATTAACGTCTATCAGATTTAAGCCTCAAAAAGACAGAAATTTGAATGAGTTGGGCTATTCACACAATGTTGGGAAGGGGGCAGAGGCATTGTTAGGAAGGCTGAGGGGGCTATAGCGCCAGGTCTTTTGGTTGTAGCCCCGGATAAAAGCTCAGGGGCTACAACCAAAAGGCTAGCTAGCCCAAAGTCCGGACAGTCCCGACATTAGCATAGCCCCAGATCTTTTCCAGACCAAGCAACACCCCTAGAAGGGGGGGCGGACAATCATCCTAGCCCCCCCCCACGAATGATGCATCAAATGCCTGGAAGTGTGCGGTAGGGGTTCAGGGAGGGGTGCGTCACCAGACTATAGTGTGGAGAGGGTAACGCATGCTTTGGGTTTAGAATACACTGGGAATTAAATGCCATGTTTGATCATAGCAGCCATATTGAAATTAAGGCCTACTAGCGCACTGCAGACCGCAGCCTCAGGCCAAAAACATGGAAATAAGTGTGCATGCAGGAATAGGTTGTATCCTGGGCACCGGTGAGAAAGGCCAGAGCTGCAGAGATTCATAGACCTTTCACATTTTCATGTTGCCAGCATTCATATCCCAGGAGGAAAGTGTCCTGCAAGGCCATGAGGGGGTTGAGAGCTCCCTGCGAAAAGCAATCCCACGAGAAGGAGGGCACAAGCCTCCGACATCCCCCCCCATCCCAGATCCAAGTAATAGAGCCCAGATGCTCCCGTCCCAAGACCCCAGCATTCCAAGGTGCCAGTCAGTCCCAGACCACCGACCATAAAACTGTTAGACCCCCCCACCCCCCAACCAATCGATCAGAAAGCAGGGATCTGTTACCTTCACCAGAGGTCACGTGATTTGTGTTGTAAGGTGTCTGGGGCAACAAATCTAAAATAAGGGTGGTACACTTGGATGGGTGCCGACGTTTCTGGAATCGAGCTGGTGTGCGCGAGTTGCCATGACCTCAAAGTATACACTTTGCCCTTCTCTGAAGTAGCAGGAGCACATTAGGTTAGAGAATGTATAATTTCTTCTGCATATATGTTATGATTACTTATAACCCACACATTCGCCCGTGGGCATCTTGGCGCAAGGAAGTCCACAGAACAGTAGAAGCAGCCCTCAATACGGCACAGAAAGTTTGGTTTTTTAACAAACTACAAAAGAGCAGATGGTTCTCAGTCAGCCTGAGTTAAAGGGGCAGACTTTTCCAGAGTTTACTGGCAGCCACCGAAAAAGCATGGCCACCCATTCACTTAATGTGAAAATTGGGGTTGAAATTTGTCCCAGAAAAAATCCACTCCAACTTGATGGTAGGCCGAGGCAGAGGGATTTGAAAGCAATTCTGTTTCACCGGGAGCCAATGCAGACTGTGTGATACCAGGCTGATGTGGGAGCCATACGATGTGTCCGTGGTTATCCGGGCAGCAAGATTTTGGAGCAGATGAATTAGGCCAACTGGTTGGGCCAGATAGCGAACAATGCAGTAGTCCAGCCTTCTGGAAATAAGAGGCAACGACCACCAGCCGGAGAGGGCAGAAAGGGCAAAACCTTCCAGAGAAACCTCGAAGAAAGTGCCGGGTTCGACAGACCGCACTGACTTGCGGAGCCATAGATAGAGTTGGCGTAAAACAGACCCCCAGGTTCTCCACTGGAACCGGGAAGTCGCCTACTGAGGAGGGCCAAGAAAGTCAAGAGACCAAGAACAGGATTGAGAGGAGGCACCCACCCCCAGAACCTCAGTCTTGTCCCCATTCAGCTTCAGCCAGTTGGCACTTATCCAGTCCCCCCACAGCCAGCAGACACTCTTGCAGAGGAGCCATTACCCCTCCTCTGTTGAGATCCAATCGGACCAGTATCTGTGTATCATCAGCATACGAGTAGCAGCTGAAACCGAGGGAGCGGGTTAAGCCAATCAGCGGCTGAATGTAGATGTTAAACATCGGGGACAGGACAGAGCCCTGGGGCACCCCATACAAAAGTGAAGAGCAGAGAAAAAACAAACTGATTGGCCCCTACCAGGCAATAAGGAGGTAGACGAGGCAAGGACTGAGACTGAGGGGCCAATGGTGGCCAGGCAGGCGAGAAGCAGGGGGGGGGGGTCCACAGTGTCAAAAGTATCGAGCAAAATCAGGACACCAACACCCCGCCATCAAGCAGCGGGCCAAATCATCCAGCACAGAGACTAGGAAACTCTTGCTTCCCCTCCTGGGGCGGAAGCCAGGCTAGAAGGGACCACATACAGCAGAGTGCTTGAGAAAGGCAGATAGAAGAGGTGAGATAAGAGATTCAAGTAATTTCATGAGAAAAGTTAGCAATGAGATAGGACGAAAGTTGCAGAACACAGCAGCATCCAGTGACGGCTACTTCAAGAGGGGCTCACAGTGGCCTGTTTAAGTTTATTTATTTTTAATTTATTTATATTGCACCAGTAACTCGCACGTCTCGGGCGCAGATACATGGACACAGAGGACATTTACATAGCCGAAGAGATGGGACTCAACAAACTATTACAGATATCTGGTCATTTGGGAGAGGGGATTCAGTTGAAGATATGGGTCTTCACTAGTTTACGGAAGCTTAGGTAGTTGGTTTACAGTCTTATATTTGTGGGTAGGTTGTTCTATAGGCCTGCAGCTGAGATGGGGAAGGATTTCTCTGAGTCAGGTTTACGCTTGTGAGTGGCTTCTATGAGCTTCCCTTGATCTGAGGATGTGAGGCTACGGCTGAGTGCATACAGGTGAATTTTTGTTTTTAGGTACCTTGGTGCTTTTCCTGTGGATGCATCTGTGCACCAAAGTCAAGGCTTTAAATTGGACTCTATCTTCAATTTTAAGCCAGTTTAACTCTTTTCTGGAATCACTGATGTGGTAATTTTTTGTTTTTTTCTTTACGAGACTCACTGCGTTGTTCTGTACAACCTGATAGCTGTGGAGGCATGGTTTGTTAGACCCTAGCAATAATGTGTTGCAGTCGTCCAGGCGAGATAGAATTGTCCATTGGAATAACTCCAGAGCTACAAGAGAGATTGATAGCCTGGGTCACCAAAAGGTCAATCTCGGGTATAAGAGCCTTTAAAACAAAGAGATGGGATCAGACGGTGTTAGGTAAGATTTCCACAGAGCTGATAAATCTTCCTTTCCTGGTTCAACTCCAGAACTTTTTGCTTTTCTAGGGGGATATTTTTCATTAATACCTCAGTGAGTGGGAACCTTTTTCCACACTCAAATAATCTTGATCTCTTTTTATGGGTGTCATTTTTAAGACTCTCCATAGTGTCTTTTTAAAGTTATCATGTCTAACAACTTATTGGAAATAAGCGCCTGTTGTTGCTGGGTTGCCCTAGGGGCTCCCCATTTAACTTTCTTGTGCTAACCTTGAGTGAACTACAGTTCCCAAGGGTAGAAAGGATCTTTGGATCCCTTTTACATTTTATTCTGTGAAACCAGCACACCCCACCTTATGTGGAGTGCTGGGGAGATACAATGTATCCCCTTTCACATTAAAACTGTAACAATTCTGTTACAGTGACAAGCTTAACTTTAATGGCTGGTGGCAGTGATACCTTTTACTAATTTGGTGCACGTTTACGGTGGGCTGTAATCACAGCTGCAGTAAAGGCACCTAAGTGTGCTCATTTTACCAAAATGGTCCCTGTCTTTTTTTTCTGCCATTTTAGTGTTTCTTGTCGCATCCTGCCTGGAACTAGTATCCAAGGAATAGTGTTTACAGAAAGTGGACAGAGTGGCCCACGTAGCCACCTTACTAATGACTTCCCAAGAAGCGTGCCTCTGAAATGCGACCACAGTAGCCTTGGCCCAGACCGCGTGAGCATGGATCCCCGCAGGCACAGTCCTACCCATGACCACAAGCTTCTGAAATGGCCTGGACAATCCAATGGGTGATGGAGCCTTGGATGCCACACCCCTGAACGTGACAAATAGAGATATGACCCGAGCGGCGTGGCATTACCGACTCAGGTAATGCCCCCGCCACGAGGGTCATATTGCTATTAGTACCCCGGGCCGCATTATGCGTGTGACCGGGGCACTAAAAGCATTTTTTTCTGTCCCGAAACGCTGCAGCGTTTCGGGAAAGAAAATAAAAAGAAACGACCAAGAAAATGGCTGCCATGGAAAGGGAAAACTGAGTCCGTTTTCCCTTTCCAAGGTGGCCATCGGGAGCGGACGTGCTGGGAACACAAGTGATCCCAGCACGTCCGCTCCCGAAAAAGGATCATAAAGAAGGTAAGTGGGATTGGGAGGGGATAAAAAAAGTAAAAAAAATAAAAATAAAGCGTACGTGCGTCCCCGGCAAGGGACGAGGGAAGCCTCCAGCCGTGTGGAGGCGCAGAGCCGAGCGTCCACACGGCTGGAAGCTTCCCTCGTCGGGGAAGCAGAAACAAGAAGGTAAGTGGGGGTAAGGGGTAGGATGGAGGAAAGGGAATTAAAAAAAAAAAGCCTTACCCGAGTCCCCAGCGGGCGCGAAGTCAGCCTCTCAGCCGCAGGGAGGCTCGGAGCGGGAATGGCCCCGCTTCAAGTCTCCTCATTGGCTGAGGGGCTGCCACGCCCCCCCCCTGAGGACAAGGCGGCTGGAATCCCGGCCGAGAATCAAAGGATTCTCGGCCGGGTAAGGACCTGGCAAGAGCCAATCAGAATGCGTGTTGCATTCTGCTTGACTCTCGCCGGGTACTAATTCTAGAAAGATCTTGTCCAAGATAGGTAACTATTCTACGCAGATCCAGGGAGTGCAACACCCTCTCCGCCTCCGATTGTGGATTTGGGAAGAGCACAGGCAAGAATATTTTCTGGGTTAAGTGGAACGGTGAGACCACCTTGGGCAAGATGTTTAGATGAGTGTGCAAAAATACCTTGTTACTGTGGAAAGTAGTGATGAGTTCACATGACAACAGCACCTGCAGCTTGCCGACTACACAAGTGAGAGCCACTAGCAGAAGCACATTGAATGTAACCAACCTGATGTCGACTGTAGCCCTAAGCTGAAATGGTTCACGCTGTAAGTCAGCGAGAACCACATTTAGATCTCTGATGGGATGGGCACAGGTGGGAAGAGTCTGGTCAATACCTGAAGGTGGGCCTTAACCACCAGGTTGGCCTCTGAGAAAGTCTGATCCGGACAGTTTGTGTACGCCCTGATGGCTGCCAAGTAGGTACGCAAGTATCCATCCTCCTCTCTCGCACTTGCTTCAGGGCCCTACAGCCCACCCACCCTGATGTTCCCTAGAGAGTGGCTCTCTGCATTTACTCCAGTCCAAATATTCTGGGTGCACTTGGACCCCCCCCCCCCTTTCCCTGTGACCTCCTGTGCACTTGCACATTCCGAAGGCACTATGCCTGAAAATAGTCTGCCTCTTCTCCCTTGTCCTCACCCCTAAATGCACTTAGTAAAAACTGCAGAATGGCTGTTCAGGCCCATTTGCTGGTTCTCAACTGTAAATTTACTATATGCACTTACTCTGCCTGTGCAGACTATTATCTCAGAATTTCAAGTGCTCTGAACGACTGTTTGTTTTTCCTCATATCCCCACCCTCCTTGAGCGCTTTGAAACACTTGCCTGTGTATGGGCGCTTTATAAATAAACATTACCACCTGGACCCCTGAGTGGGCATGGTGTTCTGAAAAAGACAACATGTCGCCCAGGGAGCCAGAAAGGGGGGTGGGGGTCAATGCCCTCTGCTTGAGCCCATGACAGATTCTGATCCACTTACTCACGAGTGGATGGGCTCCTGTATAATCTCCCAGTTATTTTCAGAGAACAGCAAGGGATGAAGCCTCAGCTGATAAGGAGCTAAGCCTAGAGTGCCAGTTCGGCCAGGTCCGGGCGTTCCACCACCCGTGTTGCTGGGTGAGGAAGCCCCTGCTTGGAATCAGAAGATGAATGGGCCCCTGCAACCAGAGTAGGAGGAGGTCTGTGAACCACACCCTCAGTGGCCATAGGGGGGTGATTAGGATAAGGCTGCAGCTCACTGAGGCCTTAAATTAGGGCACGCTGGAGCAACAGAGGGGGAGGAAAGGCATAGCATCTGCAGCCGTGCCAGCAAAGCTGGAATGCATCCCCCACGCAAAGAGGGGGCATTTGGAGTTCTGAGGCGATGCAAACAAGTCCAGACTTGTCTCGGGAGGATAGCTCAGGGGCAACGTGCTCGCCTTGGAAGCAAGACGACGCGGAGCACCACAGGTTTGATCCCCAGGTCCGCGCTTAGAAAACTCTGGGAATTAAGCATGTTATAAATAATCTATATCATATCACATCCCCCACATCTGGGAGAGCGGTAACAAGGAGGTGGTGTGTAATTCCCACTCGTAGGTGTTGTACCCCAGGCATCAGAGCTTGTATTCTGCATTGCTGTCCCCCGGGAGACGAACCGCTGAGATCCAGATCACCTCCGACAACGGCCACACCCAGAAGGACACCGCTTCCATGTAAAGGGGAGACCATCAGGTCAAGTAGAACATGGTTGTCAAATTGTCGGTCCTGACCAGAACCAATTTGCCCCCGATGACTGGTAGGAAAGCCCCGAGAGCCAGGCCCACCACCCTCATCTCCAAAAGATTGATATGAACGAGAGCCTGGGCCCTGGACCACGAACCATGAATCGAGTAGCCGTCCAGACGCAATCCCCAGTCCAGGAGGGAGGAGCCCACGGTCACCACCAGAGGGGACTCCTGCTGAGAGAAGGAGGCCCCCACCGTTACATTACCGCTGAGGAGCCACCAGCCAAGATCCGGGGAATGGGCAGCCCGTCCAACTGCGCCCCCGTTTCCTGCTCCCAAGTGGACGCAAGATGGAACTGGAGCGTCTCATCGGTGTGCACAGTGAGCACGCATGAGGCCATGAGACGCAGCAGGTCCTAGAAACACCATGCTGAGGTAGTCGAGATGGACAGAAAGTGGCAAACTGCTCTCCGGAGGACCAGTAGCCTGTCGGCCGTGCGGAAAACCCTCTGAGCGACCATGCCCCCACCTGACTCCGAGAAACACAAGATCCTGAGAGGGGTTTAAATAGGACTTCTGCTGGTTGAAGGAAAACCACAGGTGAAGTACATCCGCTAGCAGGAGTGAAGGGCCCTCTTGGGAGAGCTGGCCCTTAGCAGCCAAGCATCCATATAATGGTATAGGTGGTAGCCCTCCAAGCTAATGCGTCCAGCCACCACGCTCATAAGCTTTGTGAACACAGGGGGGGCCGAATAGCGGCAGTCTGTAATTTGTTTACATTTGTTAAGCGCACAAAACCCAAGGGCATCGAGGTGCTGTTACAACCAGGTACTTTTAC
Organism: Ambystoma mexicanum; assembly: GCF_040938575.1. NCBI lineage: Eukaryota > Metazoa > Chordata > Amphibia > Caudata > Ambystomatidae > Ambystoma > Ambystoma mexicanum. The sequence goes on along the minus strand of NC_090926.1, from coordinate 913,929,968 downwards.
TTAGTCGGCGGGAAAAATTGAAAAACAAGGGGAGGCAACCAGGGAGGTAACAGTTACAGTGTCACGAGTGCTAGATAAAGAGCCAGGTTTTCAGGGCTTTTCTGAAGGCCCAATAAGATTGTTCCTTTTAGGTACAGTACGCGTGAGTTCCATTGGCATGCAGCTACAGCAGGGAAGCTGGCGCCTCCACTTTCAGCTAGCTAACATTTTGGCAGGGCCAGTGTGTGGATATAGGTGGGTCTGGAGGATTGAACTTTGTGAGAGGTAAGGGGCTGCCAAGTTGGATAGGAATTGGTGAATGATCAAACGTGTTTTAAAGATGATCCTTTCCTTGACAGGTAGCCAGTGAGCATTTCTTCTTGCCTCAGAAATATGCTCTCTTTCGGGAATTTTGAGTGCTGCTCCAATGGCATTGTTTTGGATCACTTGTAGTTTGTGAATGTTATTTGAGTATGTGCTGGCAAAAAGGGCATTACAGTAATCCAATTTCGCTCCTATGATACCTCTCGCAAAGGTAAGGCAGTTGGTGAGGCAAGGAATGGTCTGGCAGCATTGATAAGATTTGTCATGTAGGCTGATGTCGCAATGACGTTGACTTGCCGAGATAGGGAGAGGGCAGAGTCTACCTAGACTCTGCGGGTCTTTACTGATGTGGATACTGGTATAATGAGGTTGTCAATCTTTAGGTTGGCGTATTGGCTGCCAAGGTTTTTTAGGACTGAAGGTGGCCTGATCAGGATCTCAGTCTTTTCATCATTTAAGCACAGGCCATTTCCAGCCATCCAAGTCTGGATAACTGCGTAGATTGAGTCGAGGTAGTGGGAGTCTTCTGAGTATATGCCAGTGAGGAGCAGCAGAATTTGCGTATCATGAGCGTAGTTGGTGTAGGTGATGCCGATGGAGTCCAGGTAGTCGAACAGGGATTTGGTAAATATATTGTAGTGTAGGGGAGATACAGCACCACAAGACGTGGCTTATTTTGAGAAATACCTTAAGAATGGTGAAGAGCTCCTTCATGCTTGAGTTTGCATTAGCAATCCTGATATTGTAGGAGGTGGCCATGGCAATGGCCAATTTGTAGATCCTCATGAGTCTGATGTTTTTTCAAAGATGCTTCTGTGCTGTCGGAGAGCACTTTTACTTTGCATAGAGCCAGTGGGGCAACCATATCCACAGCTGTCTCCAGTGTCTTAAGTTAGAGTTCAGCTAGATCCACAGGGTTATCAGACCATGGGGGAAGAGGTGGTCAAGGTGTAGGTTGGATAGAAGTGGCGTGATCATGTTTGGGCAAGAAGTTACCATAAAATCAATACATAGGGGGCTAAGGGTTGCCTGCCTGTCAGTTGTTCCGGGGGAGTGGGATGTTGAAGTTAACAATGAAGTGATCAGACCAGGGATATGGTGAGACATATGTGATGTTGCCTTCACAGTTAAGGTCTACCAACCAATCTAAGATACAGCCCTTGACGTGCGTGGGGGTGTTTATGCAGAGCATAAAGCCTAGCGCTTTTAGTGCTGTAGCTAGATAGGTGGCATTGTGGTCTGACGGGTCGTTTAGGCTCAAGTTCACATCTCCTGGGAGGATTACTTTGGAAGTACGTTTAAGTTGAGCAGTGAGATGAATGAGGTCATCTTCGAATGTGTTCGGTGGTCCAGGTGGCCTGTATACTAGATTTAGTAGTATGCAACTAGTGTGGGATGAGATGAGTTTTAGGAAGAGTAGGACACAGTTGCCATTTAGATTAGAGGGGCATTCTCTAATATTTAGAGTTTCCCTGTATATTAATGTCACCCCACCTCCCCTAGTGTCCTGTCTGTCTGCTCTTAGGATAGTGTACCCCAGGGGAATGTCAAGGGAGTGCACTGGCCCTGAAGCTGGATGTAGTTAGGACTCCATGATGGCTAGGAGGTCTAGGCTGTGGGCTTCAATGAGATTGTGGCTGTCCAGGTCATGGGCCAGTATAACTCTTGCATTGATGAGCGCTCCTTTTAGCTTACAGAGTTGGGTGTTAGTTACTTTCAAGGTTGGTTAGTGAGCTATATCTATAGTGTGTTGTAACTTGGGGGTTGTCTTGTCAGCAGATGTGGTGAGCTCGGAGGGGTCCGGAAAGGGCAGACTGATGTGGTGGGGTGAGTGTGGGTGGTGAGGTATTTCACAAGGTGGGCTGTGTTCTGGGTTGAGGTATGACTTTACAAGCTAGAGTTTCTGGTGAAGGTGGGCAGGGTATAGGTTATGGACCTTGAGGCAGTTCTGCATTGGAGTCTGCAATTTCTAGTGGAGGGTGGGTGGTACATTTGGCTAAGGTTGGGTGGGGGGCGCTTCCCTACATAGGAGATGGAGAGAGGCTCCCAGGCAATGTGTAAGTTGAGTTCAGAAGCGCTTGGCTGTGTTAGCTTCGGTGAATGACTCAGGGCGAGTAACCACTTATGGTCTGTTGGCTGTTGCTGTAGGGTTAGGAGGTAGCCACTACCTTTTAGTGGGCTAGTGCAGTTCAAGAGAGGGCTCATAGGAGAGTGTTGAGGTGCACAGCTGTGAGCGGAATTCCTCATCGTTAAGTGGCCATGCTGAAGGGCGAGCTGATTTAGCAGAGGGTCGAGGAGGCCGTGTAGCCTGAGGGGAGGTGTTGGAGACAGTGTAGCCTGAGGGGAGGTGTTGGGTAGAACAGAAATGCATGGTGGCAATGTACGGCGGATGGCATAATTGGCACAAGACATTGAAGCGGCATTGCCTACACAAGCTGCAGAAAGTGTGTGAAGCCTTAATACACGCCCTTGGATAACGGCCGGCTCTGCCATCCGGCCTTTCATCACCATTCACAGGGGTGCTGTAGTGTTGCTTGCTTCTGGGGCGACCATCTTTAGAGGGCTGCTTTCGCCTACGCGGCGGTGCGGGTAATCATACTCCATTATGTTGGGGAGGTTTAGATGAGGATCTCACCCAGGATCTTTGTCGCAACGACGCTGCAGAGTGTTGGGGGTGTTGCAACAATCATAAACTGCAGGAATTTCCAGGGAGGTTGTAAAATGTGGACGTGTAGGTGCACATCTTTGAGGACTAAGAAACAAATCCAGTTCCCTTCACAGCGACTCCGCTATGTGAGCAGGAGTGATCATCATGAAGTGTTCGAGGGGTAAAGACAAGTTGAGAAATGACGGGTCCAGGACTACCCTCAGGCCTGCCTGTTTGTTCCTGGGTACAGCAGAAATATTGGAATACCACTCCTAGCCCCTGTTTAGGAGGGGGGGGGGCGATTTCACCTCCTGCATGTCAAAATGGAGCAGGATCTCCCGCAGTAGCGCAGGCGACCCTTTCTGAAACAGGGGAAGGGGAAAAGACTGAACTCTGAAGTCCACTGAATGAATCCAGGGATTTGTGAAAAAAACACTTCCAGTTACTCTCAAAGAGAGCCAGTCAGCCCCCCACAGAATTGTGGTCCCTGAGCAAAATTTAATTGCTTTTTGATGTCTGAGGCAGGAGTGGAGGGGCCACAAAAAAAGCCCCACAAGGTCCGGCACCACTTCCTGCTATGCTCACAAGATGACCTGCTGGTTGGCGAGTTCTACAGTCATAAAACCCATTGAAGCTGCAGAAAGAGTGCTGCTTGAAGTCAGACCTGCCCGGACTGTGGAAAGGATTTCTGTCCCGGCTTATTTAGGATCACCAAGGAATTTGCTGTCTGGGTAGACATCTTTTTTGTTAATTCATCTGTTGACAAATGAAACAGGTCAGAGCCCTCAAAAGGGAAGTCGAGGATCCTATTTTCACGTCAGAGGAAAACTATGTTGCATGCATCCAGGCGGTCCTCCTCCTCTCCCCATCCAAACAGAGCCCCTGCTGGCCGTGTCGATATGGGAGACCGTGGACTCCATTAGATCCTGCGGTAACACGCACGCCTCTGCCAGGCCCGCATTGAAGGAGGCCTGAATCAAGAGGTAAGCATGGAAGAAAATCTCCAATCTCCACCCACAATTTCTGGTTGGCTGCAGCAAGGATGGCATTAGTGTTAGCCTGGCAGAGATTATAAAAATTATTATTCTTTCATAACGTGCTTAATACCAAGTATAGTTAGTATATTGTTACTTTTGTGTTTCTCACGAATATAATTACTGTTGTATATGAATACAAATTAAATAAAGATGTGAGAAAAAAGAAATACCAACAAGTAGTTTCCCAGGACGGGATTGGGATTTAAACCAGTGTTGCGCTGCGTTGTCTTACTTCCAAGACAAACACGTTTCCCCCAAGCTATCCTTCCTCCCCAGTAAAGGCCAACACTGAAATGACATCTCTTGCTGACAGACTCTAGTGCCTTGCCCTCCTTAGACAAGCAGTTAGAGCTGGCCCCAGCCACAGAGAAAGACAAATAAGACTAAATATAAAGACACAGCCGCAATGACTGAAGAGTGGGGCTGGGGACGGGACACTAGGAAAACTGGATACCCCTCCAGGAGCCGAAAGTTGCCATCCAGCTTCTTGCTGATTTGAGCATTGGCCCGAGGCTTTTCCCCCAAACCATCCTGGCCAATGATAGAACATATTTTTGCAAAGGAATGCCCGAGAGGCCCATGGCACGCAAGGCCAAGACCTCCACCAGCACCTCTTGGTGGGCCCGTTCAGGTTGAGGCAAACCCAAAACCTCAACTCGGCCCTGAAGACTCAAACGCTTTTACTAATGCGGAAGGCGCCTCTTCCTGTGCGTTGACCCCCTCCACCCCAATGTTTGTATCAGGCGGAAGGCCCTGCTGCAGCAGAGCCAGAGGAAATACCCCCATGAAACACCTCCCCCAACCCTCCCCACCCCCTTTCGCGCACCGAGAATGTTGTGCCGGAGCAACATGCTTCTGTGTCAAAGGAGGCGATGGTGAAGGTGGACTGGGCACTGGAGGAGGAAGAGAGGGGGGGGGCTGAACCAGAGCAGCCACAAGCTGTGGTACTGGAACCCCCAAGAGGAACTTGAGGCCTTGGAGGCAACACCTGGGAATCCACCTCTGATGAGCTCTTTAAGGAGTCCAGACATCTGCTGAGAGCGGACAAGCAAAAGCATGCACTTGGGGGTGGAGGGAGACGAAAAAAGTCCTGGTAGCCCACTGGTTTGTGTGAGAGAGGAGCACAGCCCTCCGACATGCTGGGCCTTCTGTCTGGCTCAATCTGCTGAGGTGCCTGGGAAGGGTATCTGAATGGTTGGCTGGCATAGATACCCCTGCGGGGATTGTTAGGCAGAATCCTGTGCAGAATCCTTAGGGAGCACTACAGAAGATTAAGACTACAGGTATGAGCAATAAATCCCCTTTGGTATCAGTCTGTACCCCAAAGATTTAGTTGATAGCTGTGACTAAGCAGTCAGACTTATCTCAAGAGGGAGATGAGCAGTATTCAGGGTTTACACTATAGGACTACAGTACAGTGGCACAAGGAAACACTGACCAAAGCTTTGTATTAAAAAGAATATATGTTTTTATTTTACACACTTCTAGTTCAACACATTAATCACAGTTGTTAAAGCAAGTTAAAATCAGTCAGGAAAAGTATACACAACTCCCTAGTTAAATTGTAGACAAGTTTGAGCAAGAGTGAAAACTGAGCAAAACGGCACAGTGACAACCAAACACAAATGGCACTCTAGCAATTTCTCACAAGGGAGTGAAAGACCAAGTTATGCAGGAATATACTCTTAGGCACCCTTGCAACACTTCCCAATAAGTTTGTGAACAAGTTTAGGCAAGGCAATACTTTAGTATGTATGATACCGAGGTGAAAACTGAGAAAAATGGCACCTCACAAGTTTAAAAGGGGGGAAGGAAAAGGTGGTTATAAGAGATACGTGCACCAACACATTTCTAGGAGAGAAGCAATCTAGAGAAGGCAGTTGTAACAAATTCAGCCAGAGTCAATAGGCATGTGCCAGAGTCAGTGGTACAGGGCAAAGAGCCCAGGAGCAAAATGTTCTTGTAGCTGCAGTCAAGTCTTTGTTAAACGATTCGAAAAGGTGGTTGCAGAAGGTAAAAGACAGTGTCAGAGGATAGGGGCGGCCAACCCAACAGGTAGGTAAAGGATTTAAGACACCTTTAGCGCTACCAAACGTAAAGGGAGGCCTGGCGGAACAAAGTACCTTAAAATGTAGAAGAGGCTCCTGCGGTGGCGGTTGTTCCTGGCAGTTCCTGCAGTTCGGGGGATCCAGCAGAGGAAGAGGGACTCTCGTCATGGAGGAAGGTTCGAGTTACTGCACTGCCCAGGGATGAAACCAGCTGCGGTGCTGCCAAACGAAATAAAAGGTACGCTCCTTTAAATCGCGGTCCGGGTGGACGGGTGCCTGATTTTCCGGTCTTCGAGTGCAGGGCACTGGCGATTCGACCAAGGCAGGTCCTGGAAGGCGATTGTCAAACTGGTTGGCCCTACCAGCTCGAGGGAAGAAGGCTCTTGCAGATGAAGATCTTCTCTCGTCGTGTGGAGAAAAGTGGTGAGACACTGCAGAAGGGCTTCACCGGTGGTTCAGTTGGTGCAGATGTCTTTGGCTTCTCTCCTCTTCGGCTTCTTGGTTCCAGTGGGAACGTCTTGCTCTTCCAGTCCTCAGGACCCTGCTTTTATGCAAAAAGATCCCCTTTCATACAGCCTAGCTTTCACTCACACAGTGGAGTAGCCATCCTGGCGGGAGACCCTCCAGCCTATCAGGGCAGAGTGCGACATGGGTTGCTGAGGCAACCCTGTCCAGGGGTCCTACTCCCCCTCCCACACAATGGATCCACCCCAGACTCAGTGGTGCCGAAAGGAGGGCTTCTTGGCAGAAGCCCGCCAAAAGGACGAACAACGGATCCCCGACATGGGTTAGGTTTTTAGAAAGACACGAGAAAGAATTTATATAAAAGTTCTGGCAAATAAAACCTACCGGAGTAAATTTAATATAAAAATAAACCGGTGGTATGTTAGAGGCTGTCAGTAAATGTGGTAGCCTCGAACAATGGGAAAATCCCATAGGGAAATATTTGCAGTCGAATATTTTTGGTAGTAACCACTGCCACCAGCCAGAAACTTTTGAGAGAGGGACTGTACGGTACCCTCTCGAAAATGCACATAAGGGAAAAACTATTAACTCATGCCAGTACCTCCATAGTAAGATGGGTTGCACTGGTTTTGTTCATAAAGATTGACTAGTAAAGTCAATGGGGACTGTACATGCCCTGGGAGACAGTAGTCAGTCCCAGGGTATGGAGTCTATGTTTGGGGGGTCGCTACGACACCCATGTGTCACTGCACGGAGGGTGCTGTGTAACACATGTGGATAAAGATGGTTCCTATGGGGGTGAGATAAACCACAGACATTAAACATAAAAAAATAGCCTAGAACACACATAGCAAATATGCCTAAGAGTGGGAAAGAGAGTCACACTCTTAACAGGAGAAAAAAACAAACCCTTCAAATCCAGCAAAGCTGCGGGGGAACTCTATAGGTAAGGGAAATTAGCCATAGAATGAGAATTCTCCCTAACAGGGATCACCTGCTCGGACCCTGAGGGCAGGAGCCACTTCCCGGAAGGAGGACTAGAACCACCACGAGCTGCCCATTCTGAGGCCGAGGGGGTTGCCGGAGGCCTGTTGTCAGAATCCAAGATGGCGGCTAATCAGGCCGGCTCAGCCACGTGCCCGTCTGCCATTTTGGGTGCCTGCGCCACCACTGTGCTGGGTCCGATATCAATGTGGACTGTTTGAGCCCCAACCCTGAAGCAGAAGTGCTGCACTCGGAGAGGGCTCCAGTATGCCTAGTGCCCTCAGCCAGCAGGTAGTCTATTGATCCCCCTGTGCAACGACATCAGAGTGGGCTCCAGGAGGCTTTTTGCCTCCAGCCGCTGAGCTGGTACTCCTATGGGACAACTCCTCAGACTTGCACCTGGAACCATAGCTCGAAAACTCCTCCCACCCCAGTGTAGAAGACAGCAGAGCTGGAGTGCACCTCGGTGGGTGGCCTGGAAGAGCCCCTGGGATCCTTGGCAAGGAGGCTGGTAGCCTTTACTGGCCTCGGGCCTACCACTGGTGTTAGAGTACAGAGGACCTCTTCCAGCCGGAGACCCTGGGAAGGAGTCTTGTGGCTGGGATGCCTTCGAGAATAAAGGACCTACCTTATCTTGGCACAAGGCCTGGGCGACAAAAATCCTTCATATGACCGGGAGGTGAAGTGTAGAATATCGCCCTCCAGCGTTAAAGCCGATTCTTCAACGAACGATGACCGAGAGAACTGCAGGCTGCGAACACATCCCAGCGGTGGTCAGGCCCCAGGCACTCAAAGCAGAGTGCATGGGGGTCAGAAACGACCAATCGCAGGATGTCCATCTCAAAGCATCCTGCTGCCGACATGCACTGGGGAGGCAAGAAATTTGAAAGAGAAAAGAAAGGGGAACATGCGGAACGCCCAAAAGGTTTCTGTGCAAAGCTGCCAGGTCCGACGCCATCCATGCAGTAAAAGAGACAGAGGAGAGGCGGAGGCGGACGGGCGGTTTGCAGGCCTGGGGTCGCTCACCCATACGTTATAGAAAATTGAAATGGGTAGCTCACATTTTCTACTGCCAAAGGTTCCAGTACCGTCCCCATGTTGGGGGATGCCCACAAGGATGGAGGAGAGAGATGGCCACAAATCTAAACGCGATGTGAACTATACCTTTGTGTTAATTTTGCCATTATGCTTAAAAGCCCTCTATATGTCTCAATGCTTCTTTACGAATCTCACATAGACTAGTTCCAGAGGGTAAGCTACCTTCCTACTTCGTGGTAAACATTTGTTAAACAAACTCAAGTAAGGTATTGTCGTGGGTGTCAGTTATTCTTTCCTCATCAATCCCAAAGGTTGGTCTCAAACAAATAGACGAACCACTCAACACCAATTTTTTTTATATGTTTATGTGGCCCAGGTTAGTTAATTCAGCAATACCACCCATATATATCATCAATTATATCTGATAACCGACCACCAATCAGTACACAATACATACGTGGATTGTGCCCCTGATGAACGTCTATCAGATTTAAGCCTCAAAAAGACAGAAATTTGAATGAATTGGGCTATTCACACAATGTTGGGAAGGGGGCAGAGGCATTGTTAGGGAGGCTGAGGGGGCTATAGCGCCAGGTCTTTTGGTTGTAGCCCCGGATAAAAGCTCAGGGGCTACAACCAAAAGGCTAGCTAGCCCAGAGTCCTGACAGTCCCGACATTAGCATAGCCCCAGATCTTTTCCAGACCAAGCAACACCCCTAGAAGGGGGGGCGGACAATCATCCTAGACCCCCCCCCCACGAATGATGCATCAAATGCCTGGAAGTGTGCGGTAGGGGTTCAGGGAGGGGTGCGTCACCAGACTATAGTGTGGAGAGGGTAGCGCATGCTTTGGGTTTAGAATACACTGGGAACTAAATGCCATGTTTGATCATAGCAGCCATATTGAAATTTAGGCCTACTAGCGCACTCCAGACCGCAGCCTCAGGCCAAAAACATGGAAATAAGTAGGCATGCAGGAATAGGTTGCATCCTGGGCACCGGTGAGAAAGGCCAGAGCTGCAGAGATTCATAGACCTTTCACATTTTCATGTTGCCAGCATTCATATCCCAGGAGGATAGTGTCCTGCAAGGCCATGAGGGGGTTGAGAGCTCCCTGCGAAAAGCAATCCCACGAGAAGGAGGGCACAAGCCTCCGACATCCCCCCCATCCCAGATCCAAGTAATAGAGCCCAGATGCTCCCATTCCAAGGTGCCAGTCAGTCCCAGACCACCGACCATAAAACTGTTAGACCCCCCCCCCACCCCCCAACCAATCGATCAGAAAGCAGGGATCTGTTACCTTCACCAGAGGTCACGTGATTTGTGTTGTAAGGTGTCTGGGGCAACAAATCTAAAATAAGGGTGGTACACTTGGATGGGTGCCGACGTTTCTGGAATCGAGCTGGTGTGCGCGAGTTGCCATGACCTCGAAGTATACACTTTGCCCTTCTCTGAAGTAGCAGGTGCACATTAGGTTAGAGAATGTATAATTTCTTCTGCATATGTTATGATTACTTATAACCCACACATTCGCCCGTGGGCATCTTGGCGCAAGGAAGTCCACAGAACAGTAGAAGCAGCCCTCAATACGGCACAGAAAGTTTGGTTTTTTAACAAACTGCGAAAGAGCAGATGGTTCTCAGTCAGCCTGAGTTAAAGGGGCAGACTTTTCCAGAGTTTACTGGCAGCCACCGAAAAAGCATGGCCACCCATTCACTTAATGTGAAAATTGGGGTTGAAATTTGTCCCAGAAAAAATCCACTCCAACTTGATGGTAGGCCGAGGCAGAGGGATTTGAAAGCAATTCTGTTTCACCGGGAGCCAATGCAGACTGTGTGATACCAGGCTGATGTGGGAGCCATACGATGTGTCCGTGGTTATCCGGGCAGCAAGATTTTGGAGCAGATGAATTAGGCCAACTGGTTGGGCCAGATAGCGAACAATGCAGTAGTCCAGCCTTCTGGAAATTAGAGGCAACGACCACCAGCCGGAGAGGGCAGAAAGGGCAAAACCTTCCAGAGAAACCTCGAAGAAAGTGCCGGGTTTGACAGACCGCACTGACTTGCGGAGCCATAGATAGAGTTGGCGTAAAACAGACCCCCAGGATCTCCACTGGAACCGGGAAGTCGCCTACTGAGGAGGGCCAAGAAAGTCAAGAGACCAAGAACAGGATTGAGAGGAGGCACCCACCCCCAGAACCTCAGTCTTGTCCCCATTCAGATTCAGCCAGTTGGCACTTATCCAGTCCCCCCACAGCCAGCAGACACTCTTGCAGAGGAGCCATTACCCCTCCTCTGTTGAGAATCAATCGGACCAGTATCTGTGTATCATCAGCATACGAGTAGCAGCTGAAACCGAGGGAGCGGGTTAAGCCAATCAGCGGCTGAATGTAGATGTTAAACATCGGGGACAGGACAGAGCCCTGGGGCACCCCATACAAAAGTGAAGAGCAGAGAAAAAACAGACTGATTGGCCCCTACCAGGCAATAAGGAGGTAGACGAGGCAAGGACTGAGCCTGAGGGGCCAATGGTGGCCAGGCAGGCGAGAAGCAGGGGGGGGGAGGGTGGTCCACAGTGTCAAAAGTATCGAGCAAAATCAGGACACCAACACCCCCGCCATCAAGCAGCGGGCCAAATCATCCAGCACAGAGACTAGGAAACTCTTGCTTCCCCTCCTGGGGCGGAAGCCAGGCTAGAAGGGACCACATACAGCAGAGTGCTTGAGAAAGGCAGATAGAAGAGGTGAGATAAGAGATTCAAGTAATTTCATGAGAAAAGTTAGCAATGAGATAGGACGAAAGTTGGAGAACACAGCAGCATCCAGTGACGGCTACTTCAAGAGGGGCTCACAGTGGCCTGTTTAAGTTTATTTATTTTTTATTTATTTATATTGCACCAGTAACTCGCACGTCTCGGGCGCTGATACATGGACACAGAGGACATTTACATAGCCGAAGAGATGGGACTCAACAAACTATTACAGATACCTGGTCATTTGGGAGAGGGGATTCAGTTGAAGATATGGGTCTTCACTAGTTTACGGAAGCTTAGGTAGTTGGCTTACAGTCTTATATTTGTGGGTAGGTTGTTCTATAGGCCTGCAGCTGAGATGGGGAAGGATTTCTCCGAGTCAGGTTTACGCTTGAGAGTGGCTTCTATGAGCTTCCCTTTATCTGAGGATGTGAGGCTACGGCTGGGTGCATACAGGTGAATTTTTGTTTTTAGGTACCTTGGTGCTTTTCCTGTGGATGCATCTGTGCACCAAAGTCAAGGCTTTCAATTGGACTCTATCTTCAATTCTAAGCCAGTTTAACTCTTTTCTGGCATCACTGATGTGGTAATTTTTTGTTTTTTTCTTTACGAGACTCACTGCGTTGTTCTGTACAACCTGATAGCTGTGGAGGCATGGTTTGTTAGACCCTAGCAATAATGTGTTGCAGTAGTCCAGGCGAGATAGAATTGTCCATTGGAATAACTCCAGAGCTACAAGAGAGATTGATAGCCTGGGTCACCAAAAGGTCAATCTCGGGTATAAGAGCCTTTAAAACAAAGAGATGGGATCAGACGGTGTTAGGTAAGATTTCCACAGAGCTGATAAATCTTCCTTTCCTGGTTCAACTCCAGAACTTTTTGCTTTTCTAGGGGGATATTTTTCATTAATACCTCAGTGAGTGGGAACCTTTTTCCACACTCACCTAATCTTTATCTCTTTTTATGGGTGTCATTTTTAAGACTCTCCATAGTGTCTTTTTAAAGTTATCATGTCTAACAACTTATTGGAAATAAGTGCCTGTTGTTGCTGGGTTTCCCTAGGGGCTCCCCATTTAACTTTCTTGTGCTAACCTTGAGTGAACTACAGTTCCCAAGGGTAGAAAGGATCTTTGGATCCCTTTTACATTTTATTCTGTGAAACCAGCACACCCCACCTTATGTGGAGTGCTGGGGAGATACAATGTATCCCCTTTCACATTAAAACTGTAACAATTCTGTTACAGTGACAAGCTTAACTTTAATGGCTGGTGGCAGTGATACCTTTTACTAATTTGGTGCACGTTTACGGTGGGCTGTAATGTCTTTTTTTTCTGCCATTTTAGTGTTTCTTGTCGTTTCTTGTTCCTTCCCCTGACATCCAGGGTGGGAAATTCCTTTGTTTGAGTTTTGTCTTTGGCGGGAGTCCCCTGGACACCCCGCGCAGGGACCAGTCAGTCTGTAAGCACAGGAAGTGGAGGAGGAGTCCAAAACTTCCCCCTCCTTGGTCTCATGCCTTCCTTCAACTGGGCCAAATCCCAGTGGGGGGCTGGCTGTCCTGATTGGACAGCCAGACGCCCTTTCTTGTAAAATGCGGGGGAGAATTCAGAGGTTGTGTTGTAGTTCCTGATAAATACTGGAAACCTGGAAGCTGAAGTCATGTCGACCACTGGAACAGAAAACCGAAGAGGATGACGAAGGAAAAGCGGCGGGAATGATTTACAGCGACCGGAGAGCCTGCTGTGTAAACGGAGCCTGCTGCAGCCCTTCCTTCCGATCAACCGGGGGTCTCCGAAAACAATGACCCAAACTCAGAGCCTGGTGAGACCCACTAGACTCAAGAAGACTTGCATTTTGAGCCATCCCACGGGTTGCTGCAACCTTGCGTTCTTGCAATACCCGAATACCCTGGGACCTCCAGCCACTGTGCAGTCCACGGTCTTCCCAATTCCAAATCTCGCTGAAACTTCGTGGGCATCCTGTTGTATCTCCAGAGACACGAATCGAGTCCGATAAGTCCCCTCACAAGAGTGCTGGAAATTTGTAATGACGAGAATTCAACCGCGATTTTCTGTCGTCTTCTGTGCTCCTTGAAAAGGCGCCAAACCCGCAGAACTGCATTCACCCACAATAGAAATCTTGCCTAGAGCCTTCTTCATTGATCCCTGCTGCAAAGTCCCTTCTGAGGCTTGTGTTCAGTCTCCAGGACAAGGAATCCACTGACTGGTTATTTGGCTGCAGTCCCTGAAGTTCTCCTGCTGCAATCTCTTCTTCATTGGTGAGGTACTGTGTTGGCTTGGGTATATACTTACCTTAAGCCTGTTGGGATTTCTGTGTAGCTTTGGGGTGTCTTCTGTGATTGGGAGGTCCCTCATCCAGTTCACCCAGTCCCACTGCTTGAATCCTGCTGGGGTGTCTTCTGTGAAGCCCCTGGACCCTCTTCTAACCCTAGAAGTAAAGTACTCACCTGTTTGCCCAGTTTTCCTAAGGAACTCTGACTTTTGCTACTAAAGAACTTATTCTAACACTGCCTTTTGGTCACTAGTCCTAGTGACCCCCCTTCTGCCACTGAGAACACTCATGCTCTAAGGGAAAGACTTTGAAGGGATTGGGACTTCTGCCTAGAAAAGAAATCAAGTGTTTTACTTACTTGTAAAGAGTTGGTGGGTAAATGTAATTCTCAGAGTGAACAGTTACAAAAGTTCTTACTGATCTTGAATGTGTGATGCACTATTCTAAAAAGTATGGTTAACATCTTTCCTTCCTTAGCCACTGTTTTGCCAGTCTAAAAGAAAGTAGATGTGAAGGTATTTTACTCTCCTGTTATTAGGTTGTGCCTCTGTACAAAAGTAATGTGTTGGTTTCACTAGATTATTCCTAAAGGGTAATTGTATGAGTGTCCTCCAGCTGTTGGTATCACCAGGTTAGTCCTGTTAGGATAACTGTATGAGTGTCCCCCAACTGGGTCTTGCTGCTAGCCTGTCCTTAATAAGTCTGCATTAGGTTGTTGCCTACCTAGAATAACTATTCAGTAAAGTGTGACATTGGGTTTTACTTTCCCCTTCACTGTGAAGTTAAAGTATGTGGGTTTTACTTACCTTGTGTTAGCTGTGTGCCATCCAAAACAAGTTACTAGAGTTATTGCTTACCTCAACCTGATTTCCAAAGCATCTGTAATTGTATATTACATGCTTAGATTTTACTCACCTGGTATAACTGTTATGACAAAAGTAGTTATAGGTTTTTACTGCACCTAGAATAAGTGTTTCACTATTCACCAAACGTATATTGTCCAGTTGACTGTTTATGTGATTTGTTCCGAGAGTCACTGTACAACTGGAAAGGTCTACTGTCCTTGTATTACCAAAAGTAATCTAAAAGTAACCATTGGTCTTTTACTCCCAAAGAATAGGCTTGACCTATACTAAATGTGTATAACAAGGTTTTGACTTCCCTAGAACTACTGTTAGGTGTTCCAAATAAGGTCTTTACTTGGTTCTGTGTACTTTTGGATCATCTGTATGACAATTTCATTTGTACTGTATCTACTGCCCTCTCTCCCTCCTAGGATAAGCCTGGCTGCTCTGTCTACGCTACCCCAAACTCAGGTGGTACAGCCTTCTACTAAGAGTGGAGTCTTGTACTGCCTCAGTGGAATGGTTTTGCTAGGCCCTTAATTGGACTTTAGAAAAACTGTCCTAACAGACGGTGCAGCAGATTTTAAGCGGGAAGTTGCGGCCAGAACATAATGAGCAATTAGATGCAGTTTCATGCCTGATAAGACGTGGGAGAAGATGGACAGACGGTGCTCGAACCAATGGTGTGGCATCCCTTATGGAGCAGGTAGCCTATGTATAGGGTCTCACCAACCAGCCACTGATTTGTACACTATGTGACTTACGTCACTGATGAGACAGTGTGCCTTTTTAATGGGCTGCTTGTAATAATTTTGGCTGAACGTTACGTGGCAGCAGATTGCTTTGCTGGCGCATCTCTATTTTCGTGGATGTTTAGTTACTTACCTATAACTGTATCCCTCCAGCATTGGTATCTTTAATAGATTCACATTCTTGAATATTCCCGTCGTCCGATTGGGAATCCTCTTATTAAAATAATATAAAATCTTATTCCTTAGGAAAAAAGCTAGAGCCCTATAGGCCCTGTGTAGCCCTTCACTTGTGGAGTCCCTCCACCTCATTTGCTCCTTTTAGGCCCCAACCAAGGGGGTGACAGGGCTTAGGCTCAACCCAGTCAGCCCTTGACGGCTAGTTTCTGATGACTGACTGGCGAAGGAGCAGCCTCTCCCCAGGGGGAGGAGGGCAGGCGCATGTGAATCTACGAAAGATACCAATGCTGGAGAAATAAGTTCCCGGTAAGTAACTAAGACTTCTCCAGCATTGGATCTTTCATAGATTCACATGCTTGAATAGAATACTTAACTAGCATGTCTGATAGCCGGAAGGTTGCACCTGAATGTGCATGCTCTATAGATTACAAAACAAGACTACCAGAGAAATCTATGCAATGGCATGGTGGGAACAAACAAGAGTCAAAGTTAAGGAACAAAAGGCTGCTCCTACCTAAGTGCTGAAGCACTGCTTGTCCTACCGCCGATTCCCTTCCGCTGTCTTCTTCCAAGCAGTAATGCCAGGCAGATGTGTGGCTGCCAAGCAGATGTTCTTCAGAGACACTCCTGCCTGGAATGCTGTTGAGACCACTCTTTGCTCTGGTGGAGTGCGCTGTGGGTGTGGCTGGCAGAGGGTTATTTCCGACTTTGTGACAATGAGTAAAGCAAATGGAAACCTAACGTGCTAGACTTTGCTTTGATATGCATTGACCCTTGGGTTGTCCGGCCAAAGGAGACAGTCTTAGAGGTCCTGAAATCCTTTGTTCTTTCTAAGTAGAACTTGTGTTCATGCCACACCTAGTGAATGTAGTGTCAAGTTGCGCTTGCATGGTTGCCAAAGAAAGTGGGGAAAACCATTCTTTCCGCTAAAATGGATTCAAATATGACCTTTGGAATGAATTTAGGGTGCGGTTGAAGAACGACCCTCTCCCTGTGAAAGTTGGTGGACAGTGCTTGTAGCTCCCGTGGAATTTTCGCTGCCGAGGAGCCAGCCCCTGAGTGATAAACTGGCTGGGTTGTGGTGAAGCAGTTTGCCCCTGTGCTGTGCGCTTGGAAATGAATTGGCTTCTCCAGTGCTTGTTGAAGGAGTGCAGGGTACCAAATCTGATGTGCCCACATCAGTGCCATCGGTATCATGGTGCAGGGTTGCTCATTCATCCTGCATAGCACCCACATGATGAACGTGTTGGAGGGAACCTGTAAAGGAAATTCTGCTTTAATTTTATGGAGAACATTTCTCGCAGGGAGTGTCCTTCCAGGTATCTGGAAGCGAACTGATCGCATTTCTTGTTTACATGGGTTGCAAACAGGTCTATGGTGGGTTTTCCCCCACCTGAGAAATAGTTTGTCCAGGTTGCGGTTGTTGATTCCCCATTCATGGGATTGGAAGAATTGCCGGCTGAGTTTGTCTGCTAATACATTGACCTTGCTGGCGAGATGTTCTGCCCCCATGTGAATCTTGTGGTGTAGTGCCCAGTTCCAGAGCTGTTGAGCTTCCAGCGAGAGGATGCTGGACTTGGTGCTGCCCCGTTTGTTTGTGTAGAGCACTGATGTGGTGTTGTCCGTCTGCACAGTTACCATTTGCTCAGAAAGTACTGGTAGGAAGAACATTAGCACCCATCGAATGGCCCAGAGTTCCAGCACAATTATGTGCAGACGGGATTCTGTTGCTGACCACACCCCACTGGTTTGTAGATCCCCCAGATGGGCCCTCCAGCCAGAGAGTGATGTGTCCATTCTCAAGAGTAGAGTGGAGTGGACGTTGGTAGCTGGAAAGGTAAACCCTGTAAAAGATTGTAGTGCCTGGCCCACCATTTGAGGCCCTTGTGGAAATTTGGCGTGAGGCAAGGTCCTCGCACGAGCCGCTGTCTAGCTCTTCCTGAAGCAGTCTTATATTCAATCTGCAATTTGGTACAAGCAAAATACAGGAGGACATCATGCTCAGGAGGGCCTTTTATTGTCGGACAGTGGCGCTTGTTCTCCCTTTGAACAATGCAATGAGGTTTTGATTGTTGCCACTCTGTTCGGGCAGGGACGAACCCTGGGAACTAGAGTGTTGAAATCTGCTCCTAGAAAGATTGCCGTTTGTGCGGGTTGAGGTGAAGATTTGTCCTCATTGATCAAAAACCCTAGGTCTTGAAGCAGGGTGGTTCTCCCTACTGCTTCTGACACTGTTCCCAGGGAGCCTCTTTTTACTAGCCAGTCTAGGTATGGAAACACCTGTACTCCGGAACGCCTGAGGTGAGCAGCCACTGGGGCCAGGAATTGCGTAATATCTCCTGGTGCAGTCCGAAAGTACCTTGAACTGGAAGTGTTGATTGGCAACAGTGAACCGAAGGGCTATCGTACAAAAATGTCACTCTCATTTGTGCACCCCCACAGTCACTGCAACTTAGGAGGCACACAAAATGAGGGTGACATTTACTGCACCCAAGCAGAGCGGGGGTGTCCCCCGCTCCTCCTGGGTGCAGTAATGGGTATCGGGGGGGTTGCAGGGTTGCTCCCCGCTTACCATTTTGGAAAGCGGGGGACATGTTAAGTTAAATAAATGTTAAAAAAAAAAAAAAAGCACCCTGTAGCGTCAGCTCCAACCCACGTTATTGGGAGGAGCTGACACTGCAGGGATCCCAGAGTGTGGGCGGCACAGGCAGAAGTGTGCCGCCCTAAAGGTAAGTGTGTTTGTGTTGGGAGAGTGGGAGAGGGCACAGTGATCCATTTGATCACTGCGCACACCGTAACTGCCGTCACATAGATCCAACTGAAGGTACTGTCTGTGGGATGGATGGGGATATGGAAGTAGGCATCCTCCAAGTCTAGCAAGGAAATCACGCTTTTTGAGCCACGGAAGGAAATGTTGAAGGGAGGTAATCTTGATTTTAGACGAGGAACAAACTTGAGGGCCCGTAGATCTAGTATCGGCTGCCACTGACTGTTTTTCCTCCTTACTAGAAAAAAGTGAGTAGAATTCCCCCCCCCCCAACCCCCTCAACCACAGTTGTAGAGGTGGTACCCGCTCTATGGTGGCCTTTAGTAAAAGCTTAGCGGCTTCGGCCCTTAGTTGTTGAAGCCAGAGAATGTTGGTTCTTGGCAATGGTCGAGGTGGTGGTAGTTGAAGCAAGT
This sequence comes from Ambystoma mexicanum, assembly GCF_040938575.1. NCBI lineage: Eukaryota > Metazoa > Chordata > Amphibia > Caudata > Ambystomatidae > Ambystoma > Ambystoma mexicanum. The sequence goes on along the minus strand of NC_090926.1, from coordinate 913,911,453 downwards.
CTATGGTATGTCCTTACCTGAAGCACCCATTTGTCCGATGTTGTGGTGTACCAATGATTGAGGTGCAGTGAAATATCCTCCCACTGGGGTGTGGTGTGGAATGCGTGCTGAGTACGAGTCAATTCATCTTGGCCTGATCCCCTCTTGCCATGTTGGTTCTGGTACCTGGTGGAACTTTGTTGATATCTACTGCCCGATTGGTAGGAGGTTGAAGAGGATTCTTGACCCTGGAAAGACCCGCCATATGACCTGTACTTTCAAGTGGCACCTTGAAAGGAGCAAAAAGAACTGCGGTACTTTTCCTTTAAAGAGCTAATCGCCCTAGCGGTGTCAGCTTTGATGCCCTTTCTTTCCAAATAGGTCTTAACCATCAAAGGGCATGTCTAGGATCTGAGCCTGTACATCTGGCCTGAAACCTGTGGCCTTCCTACTGGCTTGCCGTCTTAAGACTGGCCGTGTGCCATCTTCCTGAAACAGTAGTGAGCGGTGTCCACAGAGGTGTCGATCATGTGGTCTGTGACCACTTTGCTGTCTGCAAGAATGACTTTGGCCTCTTCTTGAAACAACTCTGGGAGGTGTTTTGTGAGACGGGACATACAGAGCCATAATTCTCTATCCACCCTTGCCATCATGGCCATGGCGTTGCTGGCCCGTACCGTCACCTATGCCGCCGCTGAGACCTTCAGCCCCATCGCATATAATTTATATACCTCCTTATCAGGCAGAGATGTAGGGAGAGAGGCTGGGTTTTGCAGTCTTTTCCTCGCCACCACTGTGATAACTGAGTCGAGTTTGGGATGGGATGGGATGGGATCCGAGACACAATGGAGCCAAGTCCGGGGCTTTATACTTTTTCGCCGGTCTAGCCACCAGTGCCTGAGTAGAAAGAGTGGCCAGGATTTTCTCACTGTGTCCCAAATAGTCTCTATTATTGGTATTGTGGTGATGGTGCCGCGTCTTTTGTCTCTGTGCTCATAGAGGAGTGATGCTCTCTCCTCTGTGGCGCCTTGTATTTTGAAGATTTTTGCCAACTTGGCCATGATCGAGTGAAAAGATACGATATCGTCCGGAGGTGAGGACCCCCAGTGAGTCACATTTCTTTTGCTTCTCGATGACAATAGACTCCCAATAGTCTGGGTCTGTAGTGTCCTGAGGCAGATTACCTTCAGGCTCGTTGTCATGTGTGCCAGGGTTGGAAAACTCCCCAAAAGGGTGATGTTTCCCGGCATAGTTTGCAAGGTCATCAGGCCATTCAGAAGCTGTAGCAGTTGAGGGCACATTGTGCGCTCTGATTCTTTGAGGTGAAGACCTTGGAGGAGACGGAGAGCATCTTTTTTTAGGCCTGGGTGACCCGCCATAGTGTAAGCCTTGTCCTTGGTGGCTGCTTACTGATGATCAGCAAGGCGGTGGTGACTGGCGAGGGGTACAATCTCTAGGAGACCCACTTCCAGTGCGGTGCAGCAGTGATGTGCTTCGCGAGGGCCTGCTTACAGGAACTGTCTGGGTGACAAGGAGCCTTGCCCTTTGCCTCCTCTGAAATTCGGCCATAATTCTGTGCATAGACTGCATTAGAGTTGGGTCGAAAGGGTCTGCCATGTCTTGCATTATCAGTTCCAAGTGTGGACAGTTCTCTTTAGGTTGTACTGACAGTTGCTCCTCCCCCTCTGAAAACTCCTCCTGCAAGATGTCAGGCAGTTCATTCATTTCAGTTATAGGGGACAGGGGTAGCACCTTGAAACCCCTCTAGTTGTGTTTTATGGATGCTTAAAACTTCCTCTGGCTGTGCAAAAGGCTTGTCGATGACATCTGGTGGTGGTAAGTCACTGTCGTTTTGTTCTGCTTCTGGGAGTTTTTTGAGAGCTCTTCCGTCAACAAGGACGGGTCCTTCGTCGACTGTTTTGATGTCAACGAGTGCATCGACAACTAGGTCTTCGTTGACGTATGCTTTTCTGTAGCATCCTTCGGGTGCTTCAGTCAACGATTCTTTCGTCGATGATGTGGTTGGTTTGATCAGTCAACGGGACAGTTTTAGCGGACAGCAAGACTAGTTCAGTCGTGGACTGTGTCGCTGTAGCGGCCGTTACACCCATGAAGAAGTGGAGAAACATTCACCTTTGTGTAGTTCTCCTTCCCGCAGACCTTTAGGGGCTCCTTCAGGTTCAGTTGAGGATTTCCCACTCCTCTTGTTCTTGGGTGGCGGAGAGTCTGTCCTGTCCACTGAAGGTCTCCTTTTTGGAGCTTGCTTCTCAGGGAGCCTGGGAGAAGTTGAGGGCACAGTTTTGCTGGATTCCTCGTCAGATGACATCTGTCTGCTCTCCAGGTGAAGTAATAGCCTCCCATGCCTGCCCTCCAGAGTCTTCATGGAAAAAGTCTGACATATTTTGCATGACTGGATGTCATGTGGGTAAAGGCAAGAGATGCAGAGTTTGTGGGGACCTCTGAAGATTACCCTTTTACCACACTTGGAGCTGTCCCTGAAAAGGGAGGTCTTCTCCTTGACAGTCTGTACTGGAGTCTCAGCCATAAGGTGAAAGCAGGCAGCCTAAAAACACATTTTTAAATGGCAAAAGGGCGAAACCTGAGCCCAAAATATTCAGTCAGGACGCTCCAGTGATAGGGAAGCCAAAAAAAATTAAAAAGCTTCAAATATGACAAAAATTACTAGGGTTAGTTTGAAGAAAATACATTTAAGTAGCTGAAGAGGATTCCCCTGTTCAGTAAGTGTGAAAAATCAGAAGATGGATGACTGGGGTGGAGCCTAAGCCCTGCCACCTCATTGGTTGCGGCCTTAAAGGCCCAAATGAGGTGGGGGGAATCCACAAGTGAAGGGCTGCACGGGCCCGATAGAGCTCTAGGGTTGTAGCCCCCCCAGGAAAAAGATTTAATATTATTTTAATTACTGAGGATTCCCAGTGTGACACCCACGACAATACCTTCCTTTAGTTTGTTTATTACATGTTTCCCCATGAAGTAGGAAGGTAGCATACCCAACAGTGGGGCTGGCCAATGTGAGATTCATATGTTTGAGGCCGATTGGTCTCAGTGGCTTGTTTCGATTTCATCCTTTGCTATCCAGGAGTTCTGGATTCAGACCTACTATTTCACAATATTATATAAATTGTAAGAATGGACTACTTATCAGACAAATGTCTCACAGCAAAGAGTATGTATGTTCAGCAGTTCCTCAATTCCATGCCAGTTTTGGGCCTACAGTAATCTAGGCGATGTGGGGAAGAATGATCAATGGGACGATTTAATCCAAGTATTTAAGCGATTGATACGCGCTGAATTCCATGCAGTCATTTTGTTTAAATACTTAAAGAAACCAGCATTGTCACAAGGTTTAATTTTGCGCAATGAACCTAGATTATTTCTCGACAATTGATTTTAAACTCAAATGGCATTACGTAGCCAATAAATGTGGCCAAGATTGGCTGATTCTTATAATAGAAACAGCCCAGGAGACCAATAAAAATATTGAAATAGATCTTAATTACAAGAAATCAAGAAAGTTTGATGTAGAAGCATTCACATCTAAATTAGAATCCATCTAAAAGAGATGCAGGGTTTTAAACTTGAGACCGTTACAGAAAGTGTAAAAAGGATGAAAAAAGACCTGCCCACTTTTAACCATGAAAGTCTTCCCCCAACATAACTAAAGATCACAGATTTGGACACCCCCACCCAACCAGAAATGACAACAAAAAAAACCTGCTCCCCGGACCCTTTTCTGAAGAAATTCCAGTACCTGAGACAAATCCACCAAGAATCCTTGTCTCCTTGCAGAGAATAGGTTGCCCATTCCAGGGCTGCAAAGTTCCAAATTCTACCCACCCATTTGTGCTCCGTGGCAGGGTCCTTAAACTTCAATTTTTTGTGCCACCCTCAAAGCCCCTGCCATTCTTAAGATCATGTATACTTTACGTTCTGCTCTGGTGGTCAATTCTTCCAATGACCCCCCCTAATCCCAGAATAGACATGCCTCTATTGCTCCCTCCCTTCAGACCCAGTACCTGTGCCAGTGCTTCCCATATTAGCCTCCAATACTTTTGGATAAGGGGGCAGTTCCACCAAATAGGATTCCACATCCCCACCATACCGCATTGCCTCCATTGGGCACTGAGGGGTAGAATGTATGCATTTTGTCCTGAGTTAGATGCCAATTGTAGCATAAATGTAATCCATATTTCCTGGATTGGCAAAGATCTCGTTAGCTTATGTACATTGGCCCACAATTGCTTCCATTCTGTTACCTCTATTGCCGGGCCTGATACCCCTTCCCAAAAAGCCATGTATTTCCTTTCCCCCTGTTCCTCTCCCTGTTTGATATGTGAATATATCGCCACCACTAGATGTTTGTCCCTGGGGTCTATCTTTAAGCAATTCTCAAAAGGGGTTAAGCTTTGTGTTGCTGCCTCCCCCAAGGAGGACTGCATTAACCAATGCCTTATTTGATAGTATTGAAATCTCTGCCCTTCTTCCAGCCCAAAGTCTACCTTACATTGGGATAAAGGTTTTATGTCCGACCCCCTCGAACATGTCCCTAATCTTTAGGCAGCCACCTTCCCGTCATGCTCCAAAGCCCTTTCCTCCATTCCATGAAGTAGTGTAGATGACCAAAAATTGGCATAATTGGAGATGGGAATATGGTGATTTGAGACAGCCTTGGGAGCTCATCCCAGGAGTCCCCTACCACTGACAGTATCTTACTTCAGTAGAACAAGTTACTCTCTTACCTGGTAACGTTCTTTCGATGGGATGGTCCGACGACATATTCCATATCTATGACAGTAATCACCACAGCTGTGCTGCTTCGGAAAATCTTTTGGTGTCTGCGTCCTGTGTCGATGACGTCGATACGCTGTCCTCGAGGGCCTCCGTCGAGCCGACGTCACCGGATGTTATAAGTAGGACGCACGATGCCCGTAGCCTCAGTTGTAGTTTGTTCCCAGAACGTGTGGCACCAATCTTCTGCCAGTATGACCACAGAAAGCCTTGCAGAAACGTAAGCTGCAATCGCATAAGAAATTCTGTAGCTGGGCAGGGAGTGATATGGAATACGTCGTCAGACCATCCCATCGAAAGAACGTTACCAGGTAAGAGAGCAACTTGTTCTTAGAGGGGATTGGGTCCTCCGACATATTCCATATCTATGACAGACTCCCAAAGCAGTACCAACATATGGAGGAGGGAAAAAGAATTTAGAATATAGAAATTTAGAATGCCCAATCAAATTGCAGTGTAAAGGACCACCTAGCCAAAGGCCAGATCCTGCCCATGGATAGAATCTAGGGAGTAGTGTCATACGAAAGTATGGACCGAAGCCCAAGTGGCTGCTTCACAGATATTACGAATAGGAACACCCCTCTGCAGAGCAGTCGAGCCAGCCATACCCCTAGTAGAATGGGCCCGTAAGCCTACTGGAGGGTCCATACCCACCAAGCGGTAACATTCAAAAATTGCCAAGATTATCCATCTAGACAAAGTCTGCTTAGTAATAGCTTGTCCCAAACGCTTTCCAGCGTAACCAATAAAGAGCTGATCGTCCACTCTGACCCGGGACATGCGAGAAATGTAGAAGCTTAAAGCCCTCCTAGGATCCAACCTATGGAGCCTCTCCTCTTCCTTATCAGGATGTGGAGGAGGATAAAAGGCCGGAAGAACAACCTTCGGGCTTAAATGAAATTCGGATAACACCTTCGGAAGGAAGGAAGGACAAACTCTAAGGACAACCCTGTAGGGTGGCTTAACTGAAAGTGCCTGCAACTCATTCACTCTGCGAGCGGAAGTGACCGCAACTAAAAAGACAGTTTTAAGAGTTAACAGCCTCAAAGGACAAGAATGTAAAGACTCAAACGGAGCACCCATAAGGAATTTCAGAACAAGGATCAAATCCCAACCAGGCACCCGGAAAGGTGAAGGCGGAAACACATAGTAGCTCCTTTGAGAAACTGAGAAATTAACAGAATTTTGAAATAAGAACACTCCTCAGATGAGCGCTTTAATATAGACAGTGCCACCAGGTAACCTTTAACAGAACCCACTTGCAGGCCCCTGTGGGCCAACAAAAGCTAAAAAGACAGAACAACCGGAATGTCACATGAAAAAGGATCCACATTCTTAAACCTGCACCAGTCGCAGAACTTTCTCCAACGGTACAGGGGCATTGTTGCCGGCCGTCTGGCTGAAAGCAATACCTCCATCATGTCTTCAGGTAGAACCCAATCCTTATACCTCAACCTTTCAGAAGCAAAGCGTGAAGGTTGAGGGATCTGACCTCTGGATGGAGAACCTGGCTGTCATGATTCCTGCCCCTCATGTCCCCATCCCTCCAAGATGTCAGGCTGGAACCAGGCCATGATCACCTACATGGCCCTCAAGGGCCTCTCCATCCCTCCAAAGACCCACTTTGAGTCAGAGTTGGCGCTTGTGGCACCACACTCACTCACTCACTCCCATAGGATAACATTGGGGATTGATGGGGACAAGATGGATGCCCCCACATATTTCGGTTCCCAGAACTGCATGTGTGGTCTAGTCTTTTTGGTGTGGTTCAGCCCAGAGGCACCTGGGATACCCAGAGACTATTTAAGCCACACCCAGGCTGAGAAACATCCTTTGCGTTTTGTGCACCTGCAGCGTGACACTCACTGTGTTCGGATCGGTCTCCAGTAGGCCTGCATCTTTCTTCTGCGCTCAGCTCCTGCAAGAACAAGAACACTGTTAGGAACAGCCTTACATTGCAGCGCTTCTGCCCATCAGTCATCGCTCCTTTTGTTCTGCGGGCATCTTCGGTGGTGTCATTCCCATCCCGGCACGCCGCTTCGTAAGGAAAAATGAAAACAGAAAAAAGGCATTAGTAAGCATTCTGCAAATCTTCGCTTATTTTTAAATACTGTACGAGCTTCAAACGCCTACCTGAATCCCAGCCGCTCTGGGGGAACTCTGTCTCCGGAACTTCTCATCCATCTGCAAGGGGGAAAAGGCACTCCAGGTTAGCATGGAAACATCTAGAGGCGCCGCATACCGCGCTTACCCACCGCATTTGTTCTTCATAACCGGCATCCACGCTGAAAACGTCGAGGCACCTAAAAGACACAGAAAAATAACTCAGTGCAATGCAAATACGAAAGGGGTGCATTGCGCTCTCACTCACCTTCAGCGCTACTCATCTCAGCAGCACGCCACCATCCCCGGACGCCGGGCATCATCTAAGGAAGGAAAGGAACAAAGTTAGAGAACTGTTCAAAAGACTCATTATACTTATCTGTCGGACTCTTGCCAGTGAAGTAACTAGGCAGCAACGAGCCCGCATCAATCAACGTGCCCCTGTGCTGAAGGCAGGACAGAGAGCACACTATCCAAGAAAACAAGGTGAGCTGTGGATCAAAGGGAAGGGTTGGACCCCGGGGAAGAAGGGGTTCAAGCACACAGACAATAGGGAGTTAAACTCTACCAATCCTGTGTTTCAGGCCCAGTCTCCAGTCGAATAGTCTCCAGGGAATGGTTTGAGGTTGTAAGAGGTCAGAACAGGCTGAGTGACGTCCTTGTGGATACCAGGTGAGCGTTACACTGACCCCCCCCTCCCATGAGAGCAGGTTGTCTCGGTAGGGAAGACGACGTGGAGGGCAGATGGACAAGTCGAGAAGGTCCGGGTAACACATCCTCCGAGCCCAAGCCGGAGCAACGAGGATCATCCGGGAACCGAACCTCCGTAACCTCCGCAGCACTTGCTGGATGGCGGGGACTGGAGGAAACGCGTACAGCAGTGGGAAGGACCACTCCACCACAAACGCATCTCCTAAGGCTCCTTTTGGAGGAAATTCCCACGAGCAGAACCTTTCACATTTCCGGTTGACACTAGAGGCGAAGAGATCCACCTGAGGGGTTGCCCAAAGGGCGAAGATCTCCAAGAGAATCTCCTGAGCCAGCTCCCACTCGTGAGGGATTGCGCTCTGCCTGCTCAGAGCGTCCGCCGTCTCGTTTTTGTCTCCGGCCAGATGAACTGCCGAGATCGAAACTTCCTGCTGGATGGCCCAGAACCAGAGCTGCATTGCCTCCCTGCACAGAGGAAGTGACCCCCCCCCCTTTTTGTTGAGGTAGTGCATGGCCACTGTGTTGTCCGTCAGAATCAGGACATTCTTTCCTCGCACAGTCGGCAGAAAAGCCTCCAGGGCAAGCTTGACAGCCCTCAGCTCCAACAGATTGATATGGAGTCTGGACTCCGACGGAGACCAGCGACCGCTGACTGTCAACTCGTTGGCATGAGCTCCCCATCCCGTGAGGGATGCATCCGTCACGATCGTCACCTCCTGCCAGGGTAGCCAAAACGGAGCCCCCTTCATCAGATTGCCTTCGACGGCCCACCACAGAAGGTCCTGGGCGACCGAGGGCAGCATCTGAAAGGGGTCTGACATCCTGCCGGAGGACTGCAACCACTGCATCTTGAGGGCCCATTGCAGAGATCTCATCCGCAACCTGGCCTCCGGCACCAGAAGAATGCAGGATGCCATGAGGCCGAGCTACCTCAAGAACTCGAACGCCGGGAGACTCAGGGCGTGTTGAAACTTGTGCACCATCTGCTGAATGTGATGAGCCCTCACCTGGGGAGGAAAACACTGCCCCAGGGATGTGTCGAGCACTGGTCCGATGTACTGGAGCCGCTAGGTTGGCGTCAAATGGGACTTCTTTAAATTGAGGGAGAAGCCCAGCTTGTGAAGGGAGTGGCAAGTGACGAACAGATGATTCAGGACTTGCTCAGGAGAGCGCGCCCTGATCAACCAATCGTCCAGGTAGGGGTAGACGTGAATCCCCTCTTTCCTGAGATACACTGCCACCACCACCATAAGCTTGGTGAAGACACTCGGGGTGGAGGTCAATCCGAACGGCAGGACCCGAAACTGAAAGTGCGAGTCGCCAACCGCGAACCTCAGGTACTTCTTGTGCTTTGGATGGATCGGCATATGAAAATAAGTGTCTTTGAGGTCGAGAGACACCAACCATTCCTGAAGTTGAAGGGCCTGGAGGACTTGAAAGAGTAACCATCTTGAACTTGTCCTTCCTGAGGAGCTTGTTCAAACCGCGCAAGTCCATGATGGGTCTCAATCCCCCGTCTTTCTTCGAAATCAAAAAATAAGGGGAATACCATCCCTTGTTCCTCTCCGCTACAGGCACCAGTTCTATGGTGCCTTTCTTCAGCAGGGATTGAATTTCCTGCGCAAGGAGCGGATCCGGACTCTTAAAAGAGAGATTCCCTGGTGGATTGTCGTGAGGCCTCTGCCGGAAAGGAAGACAGTAGCCATGGGCTATGATATCCAGAACCCACACATCTGAAATAATGGCACGCCACTCTACAAGATGCTGCGCCAGCTTTCCCCCAACCGGTGAATCATGTGACATGGCCTCATGACTGAGCTGAAGCAGCTGCGGTAGTGTCTGAGGGCAAAGAGGCAACTGCCCAAGCGACTTTGGCACCTCGAGTACCCTGTTTTCCACCTCTGGCACTCCGACAGTGGCCCCTTTGACTTGCAACTCCTCTCGATTTACTAAAGGATGAGTAATATCGAAAGGAACCTTCATTCCATTGCTGTCCCCAAGGACGAAAAGGCAGAGGTTGGCGAACTGAAGCACTCTACGACTTCGCTGCAGCTTTGGAGGTCTGCAACCTCTCAAGGCTCTCGTCAGCCTTGCTGCCAAAAAGATGTTCACCATCAAAGGGCATGTTGAAGAGCCGGGCCTGCACATCAGGAGCAAACCCCGACTTCCGCAACCACACAAACCTGCGTATTACGGTGCTCGCCGCCATGGACCGGCTGACACAATCCGCCATGTCTAGACCCGACTGAACGGACTCACACATAGCATCCTTGCCATCCTGTATGATAGCAAGAAAACCATCCCGTTCCTCCCCTTCGGGAATATGTTCAGCCGCCAATGAAATACAGTTCCACAGAGTGTGCGTGAAACGCGACAAGGCACACACGGAGTTGGCTGACTGTAAAGCCATATCCCCTGAAGAAAACACTTTCTTCGCCCAGCCATCAAAACATTTGTCGTCCCTATCAGGAGGGATGGTAGGGTACGACGCCTGCTTTGCTGGGGCCATGGCCGCCTGCACCACCAAACTCTACGGAGTGGGGTGCGTGGTCAAGTAGGAGGGGTCACTACTGGCTGGACGGTATTTTCACGGCAAAGACTTGCTCACTGGCGGGAGACTCTCCGGAGCAGTCCAAGCCGCAGCCACCCTTCTTTGCAAAGCCATATGGAATGGCAATACCGGGTCAGTTGGAGGACCATGGTCGAGGATGTCCGTCAGGTCATCCTGCAGAAAATCCACAGGTGTCGCAGACCACCCCAAGTAGTCCGTGACCCTCGACATAAGGCCCCTGTACGAGGACTCTGCATGGGTGCCAGGCTCAGGCCGACAGAACTCCACCTCCGGAGAGGTGTCCAGACCACTGGCGTCGTGGAGTGACTGGCGCAGGTCTTTAATCTGGCTGTGACCAGACAAAATCTCATCAGGCACCAAACCTTCCTCAGATCCCTCATCCCCCTCATAAATAAAATCCAGAGGGTGGAAAGAGGGCACAGAAAAAGGGACAAAGACATTCTTAGCCTTGGCCAGAGCCTTTCTGTGGGGTTCCACCGTGCCTAGTGGTACCCCCGACAAAGCAGCCTCGAAAGGTGTTGAGGGCCTCGACGGAATCGGCATTGAGTGAGGCGCCGACAACTTTGACGGCGTCGACACAGGCCTCGAGGGTGGAGCCCCGAGCGTGTCCTTCGACAGCCTGGGCGCCGATGGCATCGATGACTTCCTCGGAGGCGGAGCCTCAAGAGAGAGTCCCTCGACGTCAATGTCTTCCTCGAAGACTTCACAGGCTCACGCGGTCTCGAGGGCATCGAGGACCGGGACCTGGAACAGGCTTGGCTAGAGCAACCATCCTTGTCCGACTGGGACCTCTAAGGCGCCCGGTGGTCGCGACGACCGCTCGAGCCCGAAGGCGGAAGAGCAGTGTCTCTAGCATGGTCACAGCCGGCATCCTTCGACGGCGCGGACGGACCGGAGCCCTGCGATTGAAAAACCACCATCATCTCCTTTCGGAAGGAATCCTATTCCTCAGGAGTGGAATGCTTGTTGGGACAAGCAACCCGCCGACGGGCGGTGTCCTCGGATGAGGACGGGGAAGGTGACCTGTGATGGCGCTTCCGTGAGTGCCTCGAAGAGGCAGAGGAATGGCGAGACCGACTCCCGAACCGAGACCCCTCGGACTCACTACGACGATGCGGAGAGTCGCCCCTCGTATCGTCCATCGAAAGTCCAGTGGATCGCGACTTCCGGGGCTTGGCCACCTTACCCACCGACAGCTTCTTCTTACGCTCCCGCAAGGCCTTCGATGTAAGCGACTGGCAGTCAACAGTCATCTGTATCATGGTCCTCCCTGAGGCACCAGAGGCAAGCTTTGTGCGTTTCCGTCAACAACATCTTGGACCCGCACACCCGACACTTCTTAAAACCCGACTGCGGGGTGGAAGAAGCCGAATGCGACATTCAATACACAAACGAACCGGTTCAAAGAACCGGAAGAACAGGATTCATTAGAACCGAGGCGGGCCGAGATCTCCAAAGGGAACACGTTCGCGGAAAAAATGGAACTGAGGCTACGGCGTCCTGCGTCCTACTTATAACATCCGGTGACTTCAGCTCGACGGAGGCCCTCTAGGACAGCGCATCGTCGTCATCAACGCAGGACGCAGACGGCGAAAGATTTTCCAAAGCAGCACAGCTGTGGTGATTACTGTCATAGATATGCAATACGTCGGAGGACCCAATCCCACCAAACATATTGCTTGGTCCTTTTCCCTTCGGCTTCCATAGTACTTCAAGATTTCCCCGATCCACTGCCTTGTACATTGCCCTCCATATCTTTTCCTGGTCATCCTTCAACCAGTCCCTCATCACCTTTATTTGTGCCGCCATAAAGTATACTTTAAAGTCTGGTTCCCTTGTTCCACCCCTACTTCCGCGCATCATCATTACCATTCTAGATATCCTCAGTCTTTTATTGTTCCAAGCAAAGTTCCCTGTGCATTTTTGAATAGCTTGGAAGAAGGGGACACAAACCTGTATTGCGAGAGTCTTGAAGTAGTACAACAGCTGGGGAAGGATAACCATCTTTAAAACGTTGATTCTACCCATCCAGGTTATCATTAATGGTCCCCAGTTGATCTGTTTTTTTTATTGTTTGTAACACAGGCAAGTAATTGGCCGAATAGAGCTTGTCCACGGTTTTAGTTTGATCCCCAAGTAGGTTTTGGCTTTCTCGACCCATCTATATGGAAGCATACCCTTGAGCCCCTCCTCAGGTTAAGGATTTCCGTTTTGTGGGGATTTACTTTTAGCCCCGCCACTGAACCCCATCATATCTCTCTGCATTGCCTGAAGGGAGCATTCCGGTTCTATCAAGGTCAACAACAGGTCATCTGCAAAGGCGGCGTTCTTGTGGGCACTACCCCCAAATGTTATCCCTACAATCTCTCTGTTCTTATTGCCGCCAGAAGTGACTCCAAGTAAAATGCATAGAGCAAGGGTGAGCGGGGGCATTCCTGCTTAGTTCCCCTTTTGCATCTCCATGGACTCAGACAGTTGGCCATTAATAGCTAGCCTTAGCGATGGGTTCTGGTAGTTGTCCTTGATCCTTATTAGAAACCCATCACCAAAGCCCATTTGCATCATTGCGAGGAACAGGAACCTCCACTCTACCCTATTGAAAGCCTTTTCGGCAGCTAGGGCTACTAAAATGGCTGGATTTTCTTTTCATTCACTTTTCTATAAGGTGGGCTATCCTTGTGCTGTCACTCGTCTGTCTACCCCAGATGAAACCTGACTAGTCTGGACTAATTATACCAGTAAGAATTTGGTCAAGGCGATTCGCCTGGGCCTTTGCATAGATTTTAGTTATGTTAATGTTAAAGGATATTTGTACTGCGCACTTCCGCAGTGGTCCCCTGGCGCTCTGAAAAAGGGAGAGCGAGGGGGTGCATTAGTGGGAATGAGCTGGGAAAGTGCTAGGTAGCAGTGATGTGCTGTTGGCAGCCTCAGCCCAGTGGGTCCGTTGGCTGGGCTTGGGGTGTTATATGGTCGATAGTCGTCGTGTGCGGTTGTGCAAGTCTTTGTGCGGTTTGTTTTGTTGTTGCAGTGCAGTGAAGTGAAGTTTGGGCGGTTTGCTGCGTTTTAGGCTTGCGGTTGTGTTTGGTTAGAGTTTGAGAGGAGTATGCAGAGGGATGACATTGTTAGTGGGTTGGTTAGTTGGCATTGCTGTCCTTGCAATTGTGTCTAGGTGTGATGTCTACTATCATTCACTATTACTTTGGAGTGTGGCGCTTGCTAGTTTCTTAAAAAAAAAATACACCAATATCTGGAACATCATTATGAAAAATGACATTGGCACACAGAAGAATAGAACCCCCAACAAGGAAGCTTGTGGGGATTACAGGTGGTAGGACACTACCCCTGTGGGAAACTGATGTACCCTCAAACTGTTCCCTTAGAGAACACACCAATTGTAACACAGAATGTTGTATATGTGATCCCTTGTCCATGGCCATGTATTACTATTGGGAAGACCAATAGAAAGTGCAAGACAAGAAGGATTGAGCATAGAAGCCGTGTTAAAAACAAAATTGAATTAGCACCACTAGTAAAACATTTTATGGAAAAAGGCCACACCTATACAGATTTTGAATAGACGATCCTAAAAAAATGGTCAAGGGTAAGAGTATGTCAATAAAACATTGTTAAATTTGGAGCAGAAACCTGTCCATTTCTAAAAGCCATATTAGCGGTTTGAATGAAAACATTGAGTGGCACAATGGGACCTAAAAGGTTCCTCCTATGTGTATCATTTGTCATCAGTAGGCTAATGAAAAAGGTCCACACCCTCAAAAGGCAAATCCAGAATGCGCTCCTGCACATCGGATGAAGACTTTGTGGCTTGCATCCACACCATCCTCATCTCTACTTCAAGGCACAGCCCCCTGCTGGCTGTATCAATGTGGGCAACCAAAGTTTCCATGAGGTCCTGCATCATGGCCCGGGCACCCACGATACCAGCTTTAAAGGAGGCTTGCGTGTCCGAAGTGAGGTCAGGCAAAAATTCAGTGAGCTCCTGCCACAGCTTTTGGTTAGCCGCAGCCAAGAGGTCTTTATTGTATCAAATTCTTTCTTCGCGTTCTCCAGCGCATCATCCACTGCTCTCCCAAAGAGGTTGGACTCCTCTGTGGGTTTATTAATAAGGGACGCTTGTGTTTCCGCCTTAAATCCGGAATTGCGAAGCCAGACGTGACGCTTCAGTAAAATTCCTTGTACCAACGTGCGGCCAGCCGTCTCTGCTGCATCGAGGGTATTCTTGACGATGCTTTGATTGACCAGAGAGCCCTCGTTAACTGTAGTCAGTAACCGAGTCCTTAGGGGTTCGGGAGCTTCTTCGATGTCCTGTCTGAGCTCAGCCCATTGAGCATCGGCGTAGCTTGCCAATAGGGTGTTGTTATTGGCGATTCTGGTAGAGAATCGCTGCAGAGGTGGCGATTCTCTTGGCTAGGGCATACAGCTTCTTCCCCTCTTTGTCTGGGGGTGCCTCGCTAGTAGATAGTGGGACTCCTGCCCTTTTCCTGGTGTTGGTCACAACCAGGGAGTCCGGGATTGAGTGACCCTTAATATATAATGGGTCTGATTGAGAGGGAGAGAACAGTTTCTCAATCCTTGGATTGACCCCTCTCACCAATGCCTGAGTGGAAAGAGAAGGTGTAATACGTCCCTTAACTGAGGCGAGGATGGGTATAACCTGGCTAGTGGGGTTTTTTTCTTTGATAATCCTCTCCACAAAAATCGGTGTCTGGGGTGACCTCCCCAGTTTCGATCTCGAAATGTGCTGCTGCTTTCTTCAGCAGTGCATTGAAGGTGGGTTGATCATCGACAGGCGAAGGGTTCCTGACTGGTGTAGTTTCAGTAGACCTGATGACTATACTGCTACTGCCTGTGTCAGTCGACCTAGCCGGTGACTGCCAGAGATTTGGCTCGCCCCCGCCTGTGTCTTCCTGGAATCCTTCCTCACATAGGTTAGTTTCCTCGTGAAAACCTTCCTCTTCTTGTTGGTCCTCAACATAGGTGAACTCATCTTCCTCTTGGAAGAAGGTGTCTTCCTCAGTGGGATTGTAAGAGTCTAAGTCCTCCTGTATGGGGTTATAAAACGTCTGGTATTTAGCCCTTGGACTCTCCAGGGGTGCCTCCCTTGGTCTCTTGGGTGCCCTGTCTTCTGGGATGGACATGAACCTATCTAGTTTGTCCATACAGGTCTGGAACCTTTCAAAGGTCCACTGAGGTCGGCCAGGACAGTCTGGGAAAGAAAAGGGGCTTTCCTTCCTCCTGTAAAAGTCTGGTTCTGTCCCATAACGTCGAAGAAAGAGAGCCTTCGCCTTCTGAGTATCCTTCTTGCTGGCTAGGGCCTTCTGTCGGCGTCGGGAACAGGCCTGATCTGTTTCCCGGCGCTTCGGCGTATCTTTGGCCTTGTGCGCGGTTTTCGGCGTTGCACTCAGCGTACGTCTTTGGCCATCCTTAGATGCTATGCGCGCGAGGCTTTCGGCGATCATACTCTATTCCGAGGGATCGGTCGCCGTCGCGCTATGAAACGTCGAGCCTTTGCTCGTCAAGTCCATGCCCGTCGAGTCCATGTTGGCAGCGTGAGCGCTCTTGCGATGCGCGTCGCCGGAAATTTTGGTGTTAGCGCCCTTATTTTTAGAGTGCCCAGTCGCCTGTCGACCCTTACGGTCGGTGGAAGACGTCAGTGGGCCCGGCGTCCCCGTTGGCGCTATGGCTGCCTTCGTCTTCGACGAATGTGTACCTGGGGGTATGTGCTTTGGTTTTTTTTGTGTGCGTACTTGTCGCCGGGGTGTTCATCCCCATAAGCTGGGCGTGAGCCGGGCTTGTCGGGGCCGGACGAGGAGGAGCGTGAACGCTCCTTTGAGAGGTCTACAGCCTCTGTTACGGGGGGCGTATAGTCACTTGTCCTCGTCACACTCGGCGGCGGCGGCAGCGGGCGAGGAGTCAGGCCTAGACATGGCGTAGGCCGCCCACCTTTTGACCCTGCGGTCTTTTAGAGTTTTGGGCTTTAGTAATTTACAGGCCGCACAGCCGTCCTCCTGGTGATCGAGGGGTAAGCAACGGTTGCACCGTTTGTGCTTATCCTTCCAGGTATATTTACCCTTGCAAAGCGGGAAAAACCTAAATGGCGTCCTCTCTATATATAGCTGAGGGTAATAAGTGTGACTACGACCTCGAAAGAGAGGGAGGGGAAGAGAAAAGCATTCTTAAAGAAAAGAAAGACCACAAAACCCCACTCTCCCTACTGTGTACGGCCGGCGAGGCCAGGCCACGTGTTCGGCAGCGCCGAAGGATCTCCTCCGCTCGTCCTTCCGTCGAAGATCTTGCTCGGCGGAGAAACAGCTCTGCGTCGAGGGAGGGATCTTCGTTATTGATATTAATAACAAACGACCAAAGGTCGAAGAACTATTTGGCAATGTCTCTCGAGAAGCTTCGCATAAAGGCGACCAGTAGCTGGGCGGAAAAAAACAATCTGAGGGACCTCGACGCGTGAGGGATTGTGGGTACAACGCACGTCACTATAGGGATAGTGTTAGACACGCCTTGTCGACGTCCCCTTTTCTACTACGAAAAACAAAATGCAATACTCCGCAGTGACCACTGGATGTCGGACCTATGCACAGCATGTGATTCTAAGCAGATTAAGAAATATATATGACATGGATGTAAAAAAAAAAGCCTTTTCAGGCAAAGAAGTTGGAATTTGTCTAGGCATGGAAAATGGCGTTGACTTGGGTTACCTTTGGGATAGGGCAGATGCTGGATTAGACTGTGCCGAATAACCAGGTTACTCACCGTAGTGACCACCTTACTCCTAGTCCATAGTCCCCTTTCCTCCATACTTATGGGACACTCCTCCGTCCTGTGGGACGGGACCGGAGCGCTTTGTAAAAGCATCCAAACATTTTGAGTCTTTCCTCTTTCTACATGGGGCCCAGCACACGGCCGTAACCCTGCCCATCTCGGCTCTGCCCCGCACATCACCCATCAGTCCCTTTCTATCGGCAGGTCAGAGACCTTTTAGCAATAACAGAGGAACCTTATTAGAGGGGATGGCGGGCGGGCGTATGGAGGAAGGAACAAGTTACTTACCTGCAACTGTTCTCCAGCATGGGTCTGGCATGGATTCACATGCTCATGAATATTCCCCGTCGTCAGGTTGGGAATCCTCGGTAAAGAAAAAAATCTGTTTCAGTTTCATTTCTGAACTGTCTTTCTCCTAATATCCAATCACTGTTCTCTGGGTCATACTGCCCCCAGCCAATAACAGCCCTCTACCTAAGCCCCTGCTCTGGCAGCCACCTTCAAATTTGGTAGCGAGTAAAGTGGCAGTATGACCAAGTGAAGAGCCGCAGAGGGGTAGGAGGGAGGGTTCGCATGTGAATTCATGCCAGACCCATGCTGGAGAACAACAGTTACAGGTAAGTTACTTGTTCCTTCTCCAGCATGGGGTCTGTCATGGATTCACATGCTCATGAATACAAAGCAGTAAAAACATGCACAACCACAGGAGGTGGCAAGGCTCAACATTAAGCATTTCATCACTCAACATTAAGCATCTCTTACCTCCTCACCAGACCCACTTTCAGGCGAACAGGTTGCACAGCACTGCCTGGCCGACTCTGGACTCCTCCTTGGAATCCTAGTCAACGCAGTAGAATCTCGTGAAGGTGTGCATCGACCTCCACGTAGCAGCCCTGCAGATGTCCAGCAGGGGCACACCAGACAAAAAAGCCATGGTAGCAGCGATCGCTCTGGTCCAATGGGCTCTCGGACGGCCGGGCAACGGTCAGTTTGCCAACCAGTGAAAGTGCGCCTTCGAGAGGGCCTTCCCTTGATTCACAGATCCAAAGTTCACAAAAAGCTGTGATGTCATCCGAAAACTGTGCGGTCCACGTAGAACTTCAGCGCTCTAGCTACATCCAGCGAGTGCAAAGTCCTTTAAGCCGGCCACGAAGGTGACCACGAAGGGCTCGTTGAGATGGAAGTCCAACATCACCTTGGGCATGAAGGAGGGGTGCATCCTCAGCACCACCCTTGTATTGTCAATAGTCAAGTATGGAGGTTTACAGGAGAGGGCCTAGATCTCTCCTACTCGTCGTGCGGAGGTGATGGCCACAAGAAACGCCGTCTTCCACGACAGGAACTTCAACGGTGCCGAATGCAGCAGCTCGAATGGCAGCCCCATGAGCCTGGACAGCACCATGTTGAGCTCCCACGCCGGGGCCGCAGCCTTCACCGGCAGGAATGACCGGAACAGTCCCTTCATAAACTCCTTCACCGGGCAATGGGACCAGAGAGAGATGATCGCCCCGGGGTCCTGGAGTAGCGGGAAATCGCTGCTAGATGGATCCTGATGGAAGTGTGAGCCAGCCCCACCTTGGCCAGCGACAGAAGGTACGGCAGCACCTAAGGGGGGGGGGCGTAATCCGCAGAGGGTTAGTCTTCTGTGCACGGCACCAGACAACGAACTTCTTCCATTCGTGTTCATTACACTTGAGAGTCGAGGGCGCCCTGGCCTGTGCAAGCACCTCCTTGCAGTCCGCTGGGATATCGTACTCTCCAAACCAGATCGTGGAGGATGGAGCCTCCTTCTCCGACAAGGATATCCACGTCCATGGGCAGCTTGACTTGGGGGGACGGAGGGGGCAGACATGTCCAGATGGTCCGGGAAGCAGATCTGCCTCGGCCACGCCGGTGTGACGAGGATCATCCTGCACCGGGACCGTTTGAGTTGGTTGATGAGTCTCAATGGCAACGCATACAGGAACAGGCCGTCCCAGGGGAACGAGAAGGCATTGCCCATGCTCCCCTGCTGGCGAAAATCTGGCACTGTGGTGTTCGCCGCCGTGAACATGTCAAGCTGGGGATTGTCCTATCGTCGCTAGAGGATGTCCACTTGATCCTGCCGCAGTTCCCACTCACGGCACGAGCGCAACTCCCTGCTGAGTGCGTTGGCGATGGTGTTTTTTATTCCTGCCAGGTGGAAGGGTACCAGAAACCTCCCTTGGGCTACGGCCCAATGCCACAGATCCTGGGCCTCCTTGGATAGGGCTGGGGATCTGGTGCCTCCCTGCTTCTGGATCTAAAACATCGTTGTGGTGTTGTCAGTGAAGATCCTCACCACCTTGCCCTTGAGGGACGGAAGGAACGACCTGAGGGCCCAGAACACGGCTCGGAGCTCCCGGACGTTGATGTGAAGTGACCTCTCCTCCGGTAGTTAAAGGCATCTTGCGTGGAGATCTCCGGAGTGAGCCCCCCATCCCTCCAGGGAGGCGTCCATCAGTGTCTCCCGATGGGCCAGGGTCTGGAAATCCATACCCGCCGTCAGATGCGCGCAGGTGCCCCACCACTGGATCATTCGTCGAAAGGTTTTGTTGTAGTGAGAGCTTATCGTCGAAGTTGCCCGTCGCTTGCATCCAACGGGCGTCTAGGAAGTCCTGCAGTGGTCGCATCCGTAGTCTGCAAAGGCGCACAAAGTAAATGCAGGAGGACATCATGCCGAGCAGGGACTTGACAGACCTCACCTTGGCCACGTCCATGGTCGACAGTTGTTGCACCTTGCCTAGGACGGCCTTCGTCCTCTCCTCCGACGGAGATGCCAGTCGCGCCACTGTCGAGCTTGGCTCCCAGGAACAGGGCAACTTGCGACGGTACCAGGTGGGATTTCGTGAAGTTGATCGAAAATCCTAGATCCATGAGCAGTTGGACAGTCTTCCTTGCGTGTTCGACAGCGAGTTCCCTTGACTCTGCCCGGATGAGCCAGTTGTCCAGTTAAGGGTAGATGTGGATCCCTTGTAGGCGCAGCCAGGCCGCCACAGGTGCCAGCCACTAGGTGAACACCCTGGGCGCCGACTTCAGTCCGAAGGGAAGGGCCTTGAACTGGTAGTGCCATCCTTGGACTACGAATCGCAGAAACTTCGATTTTTTTTCAAGATGGGGATGTGAAAGTAGGCGTCCTCCAAGTCCAGCGACGAAAGGAAGTTGCCTTCCTCCAGTTGCCCCAGCACGTGCTGGAGGGTAACCATCCGGAACTTCTGGGGCCTGATGTACTTGTTTAGACAACAAAGGTCCAGGATGGGTTGCCAACCGCCGGTCTTTTTCCTTATTAGGAAGTACCGCAAGTATACTCCGGAACCCTGGAGCTTCTTTGGGACGAGTTCGATGGCTCCCTTCTTAAACATCGCTCGTACATGCAGTAGTAGTTGTGGGACGTGGTTTTCCTTTCTGGCCACCGGTGGAATGCAGGAACTCTTAGAAATTCCAGTGTGTGCCCACGGGCCAGAGCATCCAGCACCGAACGGTCGGAGATGGACTCCCACACGGGGTGCTCAGGTGGGGGCCCGACACTATGGCCGGTTCAATCCCGCTTGGCAGCGGCCTTACCGCCCTGGTTTCCTTAGCGACAAAATCCTCCTTGCTTGCCGCTTCTCCTGTAGGCCTCCTGCAATGAGGAGTGAGCCGCCTGGCGGTATGTCGAGGAGCTTCCGCCAAATCCCTTGGAGGCACCCTGCTTGCATCTAGCACCCCGAAAAGGTGGCCGTCGTTACTGAAGAATGCCTAAGGCACGAGCTGTCTCCGTGTCGGCCTTGATGGCTTGCAGCGACTCGTCCACTGTCTTGCCAAATAGGTTGTTCCCGTCGAAGGGCATGTCCAGGACCCTGGTCTGCACATCGACGGAAGTCGGCTGCCCTAAGCCAACCGCGCCAGAAAGGCAAACGCTGTTACCTATCTGGCAGAAGCAAGTGTCTGCAATGTCAGTGGCCACTGTAATGGCGTGGTACGACGCCACCTCTCCCTCCTGTAGGATCTCTAGGGCCTCCGTCCTCTTGACGTCCGGGAGGAAATCCAGTAGGGGAGTGATCTTAAACCATAGCTCCCTGTCTTAGCAGGCCAAGATCGCGAGGGCGTTGGCCGCTTTAATGGTAGTCGCCGCCAACGAGATGACCCGTTGTCAGATTTCTTCCCTTCGCCGCCCGGCGGAGATGTCGAAGTTGATGCCGTCGCCCCCGCCGCTTTCTTCTTGGCTGCCGCAGAGACAACCGAGTCCGGGGTAGGTTGCGCCCTAAAGCACATGGGGGCGTAATCCGGAACCCGGCATTGCTCATACCGGTCTCTCTTGGCAGGGGCCGTGGATGGGTTTTTCAGGAGCAACAGCCCCTCATCCCAGATGTCATCGAGTAACGGGACCAAGAGGACCGTCTTCCTTTTGGCCACCCGTCGTTGGTAGAGGAAACCTTCCTTTTCCATGGGGAAGAGCTTGGATGCCCTGGCAATCATGGCGTGAAAGGAGCCAATTTCATCGGGTGGGGAGGCCCAAGCAGGTGGTGATGGAAGGTCCATCCCGTCGTCACCACCGTCGTCATGCGTCCCGTCGTGGCAGTCTCTGTACCCGTATCATCCCTTGGCTCAGGAGGCATGGGAAGAAGGCTGTGCAAGCCAAGAAGGCTGGAAAGGAGGGGGGGGGATGGGGAGGAGGACAAATTCGCCTCCGCTTGTTTGGAGGGCTTTTCGACGGTCCAGGCTCCGCTGGGTCATCCATTGGTGGTAAGGGCAACCTGGTCCTCATCTCCATACACAAGTCCTGGATTGCCATCAAGATCACCCCCGAGTTGTCTTGTGGTCCAGGGACCGGCTGCGACAGCCGCAACGGTTAGGGAGTGGAATCCTCCACCTCCACATGTTCCTTGTCGCCATCGCTTTCCTGGTCCGCCTCTTCGGGATCCTTCCCGTGGGACCGGACTTCGAACTTCTTGCTCAGGCCCTTTATGACTCCAGCCAGTAATCTTCAGAGGCTGTATCCATGTCCTTGATGGCCCCCGCCCCCCTCTTTTCCCACCGGGGTTTTCACGGGGGTCTTATTGATGGGCTGGAAAGAAGATTCCCTCCGTGGTGGCAGGGAAACTCTAGGCCCCAAGGTCACCTCCACAGGCTTTGCCAGGGCCGCCACAACTCCCTCGATAAGAGTCCTTAGCCGGGTGAATCAAGGCCTTCACTACCTTGGGGGCACTTGAGGCCTTCACCTTGAGGGGAGGGTCACCGCCTCGCTCCCCTTTGGCTGTCGTCGGGATCGACCAGGACTTCTCCCAAAGCTTACCCGGGTTCTCCGCTTTCCTCTTCCCCGAGCCAGAGCGTTGGCTCATGGTTGATGGCGTTGGTGAAATTGCGCCCTGCCTGGCAGCCAAGGAGCCCAACCGTCGCCGGGGTGCCCTCAAAGGACTTAGAAGACCACTCGACTTCTTTTTCTCACTCTCCAGCCAGTAGGTGAGGCGGGCACAACGATCCCTCATCGTCCGCTCGGACATGTTCTTGCAAAACGCAGTCCTTCTCCGTGCGTTTTGTCTTCCTGAAGGCAGTTGAGACATCGAGAATGTTCATCTTCTTTGAAGACTTTCTGCAGTCCACATCCAGGGCAGCTCCTGAAGAGCTTGAGTCCGGGCGTCGTGTTTCCTTTTTCCTGGGCCATGTCTACGTGGGGTAGGACTCAAAGATCTTCCGGAAGCCTCTGAGAATTCAAACTCAATGAAAATTCCACCCTTGAGGGGTGTAGAAAAAAATCCAAAACGGGTCCCCGTGGATCGGAAGTAGAAACGGTGGAGCTTGAGGCTCGATTGACCGAAAAATTAGATGAAATCTCTTTGAAAAGTCGCAAAACTCAGTAAAAGCTTGAGAGCTACAGTACGAGGACTCCCAACTCTTGAACGTGCAGTAAAAATCTGAAGATGGCTACCAGAGGAGGGGCTTAGGTAGAGGGCAGTCATTGGCTGGGGGCAGTATGACCCAGAGACAAGTGATTGGTTATTAGGAGAAGGACAGTTCAGAAACGAAACTGAAACATACTTTTTCTTTACCGAGGATTCCCAGCTTGACGACGGGGAATATTAATGAGCATGTGAATCCATGCCAGACCCCATGCTGGAGAAAGGGGATTATGGACTAGGAGTAAGGTGTCACTACGGTGAGTAACCTGGTTATACTCCTACGTCCCGTCCCCTTTCCTCCATACTTAACGGAGATTCCCAAGCACTCCTCACAAACTATGGGTGGATCGAAAAAAAAAACCTTACTGAAACAGGTTCTTCAGCACAGCCTGACCAAACTGGGCATCAGCTCTTGAACTCCGGTCTAGACAATAATGTTTACAGAAAGCCGATGGGCAGGCCCAAGTAGCTGCCTTTGCGATGGTCTCCCAGGGGACATTTCTGAAAGGCAACTGCGGCTGCCTTGCCCCACACCAGGTTTGCATGAATACCGTTAAGAAGCTTTAGCCCTTGAATGGTGTAAGACTCCGTAATGCAGGCCGCGATCCATCGGGAGATGGTCGCCTTATAGGCCTGCTTACCTTGTGGATTACCGAAGGTGACAAACAGTTTAGAAAAGCTCTTAAGTTCGGAAGTTCTGTCAAGATAGAACCTAAGAGCCCTTCTAACATCCTGACAGTGTAGAACCCTTTCTGCCTCTGAAGCAGTGTTCGGGAAAAAGACCAGCAAGGAAATAGACTGGTTTAGAAGAAACCCAGAAACCACCTTCGGCAGAAAAGCGGGGTTTGTCCGTAGGACCACCTTATCCTTGTGAAAAGCCAAGAAGGGATGTTCCACCGACAAAGCTTGGAGTTCACTCACGCGCCTTGCCAAAGTGACGGCCACCAAAAAGGACAACTTCCATGAGAGGTGCTTGAGGTCCATCATGGCCATTGGTTCAAAAGGCTTATGGCACAACGCCGCAACAGACACCAGCCGTTGCCAGCTGATTGTCCCATTAGGAGTGCAGCATAGGGCTAAGTCCCCGTTATTTTTAGAATCTCATGAATCCAATCCCAATCCAACCGGGAGAAGTTTTGAGTCACAAGAGACCACAATCTGAATTAGTTACGATGCAGTCAGCATTCACTGTGTTCATAATCTATTCATGTGATCAACAAGGTATATAAAGTATTTGTCTATCTGCTAGTCTACAGAAAAACACCACAAGGCTGAGACAAAACAGTTTTTAAACAGATAGTGTTTTTATATATAAATAAGTAAATTTTACCAAAATGCGTTCAAATTTACGACCCCACTATTACCTAATAGTGTGGGAAACCATTAACAACAAAAATAGTAGTGCATCGACAATATTCTGAGCTGAATAACAGTCCTCAAAAGCACCAAACTGTACTCAGATTATTCATGAAGTAACATTTTAATTTAAACTAGGAATTCATATGTAGCTGAACAACACTACTATTATTGTTAATGAGGCACAACTTTCATCGATAAGGCCTGGGCAGGCCTCTCAGAATTGTTGATCGCTTTAGCCTCTGCACGAGGGACCTCAGACCCAGGCCCGATAACAGCCTTACTAGCGCAGGCCTCAAACATCCGTTCGGTAACAACAAGCCCAGCAGAGGCCTCGGCGCGCACCCCGGTACTTTTGAGGGAAGCCGATCAGGCCTCAGCGCATGCTCGGTACCCCACGACTCAGTAGAATAGGGTCTTACAGGCAGCCCCTACAGGAGGGGCCTCGGAGCGTGCTCCGGCATCCACAGGCCCCCAACGGAGACCCTCAGAAAAAACTGGTACAATTATTAGGCCCCGAAGGCACCTTGGTGCAATCCCCGGTGACAGAGCGATCAACGCTCCTCCCGGCGCGGGAAGAGCCTGGAAAAATATCTCCCGGCCGGTGTGCTCTGAAAAGTAAAGAACGGGCGCTTCTTGTTTTCGTTGATAAACGCCTGAAAATGCAAAGGAGGAATACGTCGAAACGACACCTCCCACCACTCCAACCGACATTGAAAGTGCCCAGACCGAAAGGGAGTCGCAATAAAAACAGGAGTCGCAACGGACTTTAATAGACATCTTCCTGCCACACTTCAGAAATCTTTTGAACCCCGTCTTGGGTTTGGAGGGCGTTGAAGACGAATACATAGTGGAAGAAATTCTTGAGGCGCCGTTCGTAACACAAAGCAGTTGTGTCGGAAAAAACAGAACTGAGGTAACGAGCGCTGCTCGAGCCCTTTATACAGTGGATGACGTCGATGCCAGACGGCGGCCCACGAGGGACTTCGACTCTGCGGTCGAAAACACAGCACCCCCTGGTTAAAAAATGTTGCGAAGCAGCTGAAGTGGGGATACGATCATCATAAAATGAGGAATACGTGGGTGGACACTATCCATTTGAAAGACCCTGGTGGCTCTTTGTCTGAAAGAGTGCCTGCATGCAATAGTTGAGCAGGTGGTAACGCTCCAGGTGAGCGCAACGATGACCGGGTGAAGAGGGTTTTGCCTTGGGAGACAGGAGAGAGCTGCGGCATCTCCTTGGCCACACTAGCACCCCTGGGGAAGGATGCAATAACAGGGGCCTGTGGTGTCGACCGAGACAAAGATGTGCCGGCTGAGGGAGGCAGAGCAACTTTGTGGATGGTTGTCATCGACTGCTTTCCAGGTAGTCGACACAGCTGTCAGGACAGTCGATGTAGTGGGGGCAGTCGAGGAGACAGAGGAGCCATTCACAAGGTGGTAGACAAAGATTTTGGCCGGTGACAATGTCTTGGTGGAGACTTGAGCTTCAATGATGGAATGCGGACATGGATGTTACCCTTGGTATGACCGCCCGTGGATGGTGCGTCACTCATCACTGGTGAACTACTCACCAGAGGTTGATGCCGTGCATTGTTTTTCTGACAATGAGGCCGCAGCCGGAGTAGTGGCAGTGGACCCTGCTGTTGTACACAGAAACTTTGGAGTAAATGACAAATAAAGTTGGAGTGGGCCTTGTCCTCTGTAGGTCAATTACCCCGGAAATGTCCTCAAATCATCTCAACCTCTTAATAGAGCAAGTACGCTGAACAGATCTGCTGACCCTGGCTAAGGCATGTAGACTGTCAGAGGCAATGGCACCAACCTCCTGTGATGATCCCGCTGAATTTTGGAGGACTGGCAGATGGGAAAGCATTGTGGTCCGGGTGTAGGCAGTAGAAGCATTTGTCATGCTGATGGACAAAGCCGTTCATCAGGTTGCTCTTGGAGCAGGCCTTCAAGAGACTTCACCAGGTTGCATGGCAGACATCAGCGAGAAGGCCCAAATTCCAGAAGAAGGCCTCACTCGAAAATGATCCGATCATGGAATGGATCTTTACTGGCAATGGGTCACCGCTGCTGAAGGTCACACCGTGTCCATCTCAAACAAATATAAGAATTGGGATTTAAGGAGCGATATTCGAAGACTCCCAACACAAAAACATGCAGTAAAAATGAGGACATGTAGGAGTGAAGCTTAGGGGGACTAATGCCATTGGCTTGGACAGTATGACCAAAACGACAGCAATAGACTGCAAGCCACAAGCAGTTTTTTTTACTTTAAAGCAAAACTGCTTTTAATATCATCAAAGACTCTCGGACTGACAGGGAATATTCATGAGTATGTGAATCCATGTAAGATCCCATGCTGGAGAAGCAGGTGCTAAAATCGCTCCCAGCAACTTTTAATACAAAATGAAAAGCAAGACATTTATATTGCGCTAACGACCAGAGAAGGTATCCAAGTGCATTACCAAGACCCTTGGGGCTTTATCCCTGTATCCATTACTATAAACTATCTGGGGTACCCGCCGTTGCCTGTGTCCTGATATGAGTGGTGTCTCATGTGCCTTGGAGGATGTTGCTCTTGTCTTCATGCCAGCAAGTCTTGCTTCAGGTTTGCTCTGGCATCTCATTTGCCCTGGAGAAAGTTGCTCTTGTTGGCAGGTCATGCTGCCGTTTGTTGTGTTTCAGTAGCTCCTTATATTGATTGTCGCTTTGCATCAGATGGAGCTTTTCCAAGGGATGTTCGGTTTTTGTGCACCATGTTTCAGTCACTCAATGGCTTCAGCACATTTGAGAAAATGTCCAAAAAAATAATGAATTTTCTCTTATCGTGAATGAACTTAAGTAAACTATAACCGTGCCATTTCCCATATTTGCAGTGGCTTGACAAAGATTTTAATTTGTTTTAATTTCCTTAAACAATTTCGAATTGTATACAGTAATACTACATTTCAAAGGAATAATCAACACATCGAACATTTTGCTTCAGACAGGCTTCAAGATTTGACCCCTAGAACCGACTGGAGTGAATCGTGGAGAGTATCAGTAAAAGGTGTCTACGGAGTGAATATTTTTCATCCAAACAGACTACAATCGTGCCACAGAGACATACAAGGAATCCATGCAAAATTTAGTAGACGTGGGTTCAACGGTGTGGATTTTATTGCCAGACAAACACATATATATATATATATGGGATACATTACTCACCGTAATCGTATTTCTGATGCTTGTATCTGCTTAGATCACATGCTGTGCATAGGCCGACATCTAGTGGAAGCTGCGGAGTATTACAGTTTGTTTTTCGAAAGTCGAAAATGGGGCGTCGACACAGGCGTGCCAGTAATACTATCCCTAGTGTGACGTCCACTGTACCCAAGATCCCTCACGCGTGTAGGATACTCAGATTGTATTTTTTCTGACATGAGGAAGCATGAGGAGTAGCGTGAGTACAGATAATCCAAGCAGATAGACAGAAAGGTAAGACTACAAGCAATCATGCGCCTTCTCTCGGAGGGGAGGAAGGGTGGGTCGCATGTGAATCTAAGCAGATACAAGCATCAGAAATACGATTACGGTGAGTAATGTATCCCTTCTGAGGCTTGTGGAATCTGCTTAGATCACATGCTGTGCATAGATTAGCGAGCAGTACCAGAAGAAGGAGGTGGGATGTGAGAAGGGTCATGAGCAAACAGGTGTCTTAGAACCGCTTGTCCCACTTGTGTATCTGTCTTGGAATGAGTGTCAATGCAGTAATGCTGAGTAAAGGTGTGAATAGAGCTCCAAGTAGCCGCTTTGCAAATGGTGTCGAGGGGAACATTTGCAATGAAAGCCAGAGTGGCACCAATGCCTCTAGTAGAGTGGGCCCTTGGCGTAAAAGGCAGACTCTTTTTAGAAAGAGAGTAACACAGCTGTATACAGTTGATAATCCACTTCGAGATAGCGCCCTTGGAGACGCGATCCCCCTCTCTGCCTGTAGCTACGGAGACAAACAGTTGATCTGTTTTCCTTAGCGGTCTGGTTTTATTTACATAGTATAGGACCGCCCTACGCACATCTAGGGTGTGTAGTTTCACCTCAGCCGAGCTTTGCGGGTTTTGGAAGAAAGCCGGAAGCTCGATGGACTGGTTTACATGGAATTTGGATATGAATTTAGGTGAGAACCTAGGGTGTGTGCGTAAAACCAGTTTGTCCTTGTGGATAGTAAAGAAAGGATCCTGCACTGACAGAGCCTGAATTTCACTGACCCTTCTTATGGAGGTAATGGCTACTAAGAAGGCCGTTTTATAAGTCAGGTGTTTGAGACTACTTTTATGCATGGGTTCGAATGGGGGTCCCATGAGCTTAGCTAGCACCACGTTGAGGTCCCATCCTGGCGGTGGGTTCGAAATAGGAGGGTGAAGTCTCTTTACTCCTTCCATGAAGGCTTTAACCACTGGTACTTTCCACCACGAGACCTTGTTATGGGATGTGGTGTAAGCCGAGAGGGCTGCCAGGTGTACTTTCAGCGAGTTAAAAACCAACCCTGCATCTAGCAGGTGGAGCATGTATGTTACAACGTTGGAAGGAGTGCAATCAACCGGGTTGATTTGTTTATTCTGGCACCAGATAACAAATCTTTTCCACTTATCAAAGTAACAGTGCCTTGTATTAGGTTTCCTGGACTCCTTTAGAATGTCCATACATCTCTGTGGTAATTTGAGATGTCCAAACTCTATGACTTCAGGAGCCATGCTGCTAGGTTCATAGAGTTGGGTTTCTGATGCAGTGTTTGACCCTGTTGCTGGGAAAGTAGGTTGTACCAGGCTGGAAGTCTGATGGGTTCGCACACCGCCATCCTGCGTAGGTGTGGAAACCATGGTTGTCTCGCCCACATGGGAGCAACTAGGATGAGCGTCATCGATTCCTTGTTCATCTTGTACACCACCTTCCTGATGAGAGGAGTTGGTGGAAAAGCGTACGCAAACATCCCTGACCAGTTCATCCACAGGGCATTCCCTTGGGAGTCTGGCTGGGGGAACCTGGATGCAAATCCTGGGCATTGTTTGTTTTCGCTTGTGGCGAATAGGTCTATAGTGGGGAAACCCCACTGAGAGAAGAGATCTTCTACTACGTCTCTGTGAAGGACCCATTCGTGTTCTTCTGGGAGGGAGTCTCTGCTTAGAGTATCCGCTAGGGAATTGAGCTCCCCTGGAACATGTTGCGATGACAGGAAGATGTTCCGTCTGAGTGCCCATATCCATATTTCCTGGGCAAGCTTGGACAGATTTGGCGAACGAGTCCCCCCTTGCTTGTTCAGATAGAACATGGCTGTCGTGCTGTCCGTCCTGACCTGCACCGACAAATTCAGTAGATGGGGCTCGAACGCCTTTAGCGCTCGGAATACTGCCAGAAGCTCTAGCAGATTGATGTGGTTCTTGGCTACTGAGTGAGACCAGAGACCCTGAGCTGTGTGGTGGAGATGGTGAGCTCCCCACCCAGTCAGGCATGCATCTGTAGTCACCACGGCTTGTACTTCGGGATCGTAAAAGGGTTTCCCCTTTGCGAGATTCTCTCTTGTCCACCAGTGTAGGCTCTGTACGAGTGTTGGCGAAACGACCACTAGATCGTCCCAATGACCACTTGCCTGAGACCACTGTTTCGCCAACCATTCATGCATGGGACGCATGCGCAGACGCGCGTGGGGGACCAGGTAAATGCATGACGCCATCATGCCCAGTAACCGCATAGCTTTGCGTACTGTTATCTGTTGACCTGACTGATAATACGGAATTTGCAGAAGTATATTCCGAATTCTCTCTTCCGAAGGGAAGGTCAATCCTTTCTGAGTATCTAGGATAGCTCCTAGAAACTGTTTTGAGGTGCTTGGCATCAGACTTGACTTTTTCTCGTTGATGGAGAAGCCTAATTCGTGGAGGAGGTCGATAGTCCTCTGAATGTTTGACCTGCAAATTCCCGGGGTTTCCCCCGTTATGAGCCAGTCGTCCAGATAAGGGTACACCGGGATTGCTTCCCTGCGTAGGTGTGCAGCCGCCACCGCCAGTACCTTGGTGAATACCCTTGGTGCTGAGGCTATCCCGAAGGGCAGTACCTTGAATTGGTAGTGGCGGCTGTCCACCTTGAAGCGCAAGTACTTCCTGTGCGCTGGGAGCATGGAAATATGAAAATAAGCATCTTTCATATCCAAGGTTGCCATGTAATCCCCCTTTTTTAGGAGGGGGATTACCTCTTGTAGCGTGGTCATACGGAATTTTTGGGGCTTGACATACTTGTTGGCAGGCCGTAAGTCCAATACTGGGCGAATTGTCAAATCTTTCTTTGGCACAAGGAAGTAAGTTGAATAGATACCCTTGTTTACCTGGTGTCCTGGGACGAGTTCTATCGCGTCCTTTTCTAGCAAAATGGCGATCTCCTCGAGAAGGATCCTTTGATGCTCTAGGGAGTGCACTCTTTGTCGTGGAGGATGGTTCCGGGGACGCTGCAGTAGTTCTATACAATATCCAGCGGATACTGTTGACAGCACCCATCTGTCTGAGGTGATCCCTTCCCAAGCTTGGGTGAAGGTGGAAATGCGTCCCCCTACTGGGGTTGCGTGGCAAGGGACCCTGAGCTGAGCGTCACTGTTTTGGTGGAGGCGTGCCACCTCCCTTGTTGGGGCTGCCTCTGCCTCTTCCACGACCTCTCTTGTTACCCCTGCCGTAACTCTGGGTAGACTGCTGGTTGTTATTCCATTGTGTACCCTGTCCCTGGGCATAGTTGCCTCTTTGTGAATTTTGGCCGCGTGGGCGACGAAAATTACTGTTCCCCCTCTGGTTAGGGGGTTTGTTGGTAAGCTGGCCAAGGGATTTGAGAGTCTCATATTCATCTTTGGCATTTTTAAGTGCGTCTTCGACCGCTTTCCCAAACAATAGGTCGGGTTCCACTGGCTTGTCTATTAAAGAAGCCTGGGTTTCTGTCTTGAATCCCGACTGCCGTAACCACGCATGTCTCTTGATAACAGTACCTTCTGCTATCAATCTCCCTGCGTTGTCAGCGGCGTCGAAAGTTGCTTTTAAAATGCAACCAGACACGGCTCTCCCCTCTGCCGAGATCCGAGCCAGTTGGCCCTTTAACGGTTCTGGAGCAGAGGCAATGAGCGCCGCGACTTCTTCCCATTGATGGCAATTGTAACTAGCCAACAGGGTGGTGGAATTCGCAATCCTTGCTTGGTAGGCGGACGTTGAGGCTACCTTCCTGCCAAACCCGTAAAGTTTTTTGCTCTCCTTGTCGGGAGGAGCTTCTGATGAAGATAAGGGCGTGCCAGCCCTTTTCCTAGTGTTGGTAACCACTAGGGAATCTGGTTTAAGATGTCCCCTTATATACAGAGGGTCAGACTGGGCTGCCCGGAAAATCTTTTCAATTCTGGGGTTGACAGCTCTGGTGAGGTTAGGATTCACCAGGGAAGGATCTATTCTTCGTTGGATGGATTTGAGGATAGGGATGGTCTGAGCGACCGGTCTTCTCTCTCCTACAAACTCCTCCGCGAAGTCCCTTTCCTCCTGTACACCGTGGGTGTCGATGTGGAAATGTTCCGCTGCTC
Source organism: Ambystoma mexicanum (assembly GCF_040938575.1). Taxonomy (NCBI): domain Eukaryota; kingdom Metazoa; phylum Chordata; class Amphibia; order Caudata; family Ambystomatidae; genus Ambystoma; species Ambystoma mexicanum. The sequence continues at coordinate 913,879,655 of NC_090926.1, read as the reverse complement.
GAGCGAGAACCTCGTTAAGGAGGGGCTGGTTATCAACTGGAGAGTCGGTAACTGGGGCTTCGCTTTGTACTGGGGAATCTACTCTGTAAATTTCCTGCTCATCTTCTCCCTCCTCCAGGTCCTCATCCTCTGCATAGTAATCTGTCCCGGTTTGTTCTTCCATAATTTCAAACTCCTGGTCCTCTTCAGGGAAAACTTGTCCCTGGTGACTGGGGAGTGGAGTAGAATATGGAGTGGAGTAAGGCTGAACCTCGAAGGGTTCGGGTCTTACGAACCGGGGCTTTTTACTTAGCGGGATAGGATCGGAGGAGCCTGAGGGTGTGGCCCCTTGAGGGTTATATGAAAGAAAGTGTTCTGGGTTCTTATCATAAAAATCGGCCAAGGAAGACATCCTAGACATAACCCTGTCTATGTCTTCACTGGACCATTCCCTGGAACAGGGTATTACTTTAGCAGGTGATGATTTATGGGACTTTTCAAGGGTAGACTTGTGTTTGCTTGTCTGCCTAGGGTGAGAGGATGGCTTTACAGGGGTTGAAGGCTGTGCTTTCCGCTGTTTTCCCCCCTCCCCGTGCGTGGAAAAATGTTTTCCCAGTCCCTTGGAGGCCCCAGAGACTTTCGACGCCTGGCGCCGAGGGTCTGGAGAGGTATCTGTGTGCTTCGGGCGTGGGGCCTCACTGGTGTTAACCGCGGTCTCGGTATCTTGGAGCGCGGCCTGGGGGTGGAAGTCGTCTTCGTCTCCCGACGATCAAACTTCTGTTAATGTGTGTAGCGAGGCACTCTTGGCAAGAGTGGATGATTGCCTTGCGTCGTGAGGCGATCTCGATCGAGAGCGCCCAGAGGACACCGAGTCGGACCGTTCTTTTTGTGCCTCTTTCTGGGAAGTCGACGTCGTCGAGGTCCGGTTGGTCTTAGTGTGTTTAGTGTGTGTTAGGTGTGTAGCGCTTGCGTCGCCGGGGGTCTTCCCCATAGCCGCCCTGCCGGACGACCTTCCGAGGTCGGGGACCTGCGCTCGTCGGCTGTCTTTCGACGCCGTAATGCCCTCGCCGTCCGAAAGTGCGGCGTCGCTGCCATCGCTGAAGGCGCCCTCCGCTGCCATGGCCTCCTGCCTGGCGTGGTGGGCCCAACGCTTTGTCGAACGGTCCTTAAGTGTCTTAGGTTTAAACCTACTACACGCTCTGCAGTTCGCTTCGGGGTGATCCCTCGGCAAGCAGAGATTGCACGTGGCGTGCCTGTCGACCCAAGGGTATTTGCGATTGCACTTGGGGCAGAATTGAAAAGGGGTACCCTCCATACGCACCTTAAGGCAGCGGGCTGCTAAGTGTAGGAATATATAAAATGTAACTATATATCAAGAGTGAAGAGTATGTACCACCCCCCACTCTCTCTACTTGTAAGGGCCGAGGCCAGCGGCCTACTAGGCCCGGGCCGAGGCCAGCGGCCTTCCGAGGCCCAGATCCGTCGTGCAGCAGTCGACGGTCGATGACTTCTCCAGCCGTCGTCGAGGTTGAGGGTCGACGTGGGGAAGGGAAAGAATAAGAATTATAATTATAATAACAGCAAAAGTATGGCTAAGGCCAGGGAACTCCGCAAGATGCTTCCGACCAGTATGGCGGAAAAAAACAATCTGAGTATCCTACACGCGTGAGGGATCTTGGGTACAGTGGACGTCACACTAGGGATAGTATTACTGGCACGCCTGTGTCGACGCCCCATTTTCGACTTTCGAAAAACAAACTGTAATACTCCGCAGCTTCCACTAGATGTCGGCCTATGCACAGCATGTGATCTAAGCAGATTCCACAAGCCTCAGAAATATATATATATATTAAAAAAAATGTCTAGAATTTCAAGGAGAGCATGGATGAAATGATCGATAAATTGTTGCCCATCAAGTACATGAGCTACACTTCTGAACAGCGGATGTTGGATAAGTATACAGGAAATTTGAACTTTATGTAATTATTTACGTTTTCCAGTTGACAACATGCACCCATCTAACACATCTTTATAATGTTAAGGCGAGAAGATTTATATTGCAGGTACTGTTAGAACATCTCCCTATTATGTCAAGGATAGGGGCATAGAAGTAGATCCCATAAAAGGAACGCTTATGCCGTATCTGCAATAAAGTAGAAACTCCTACACATTTATTAACCAACTGCTGCAAATTAAATTAACTATGTGAAAGGTCATTATAATCTCTCCATAAAAGGGACATTTGTGGATGTGATCCAAATGTTCAACATACTTCACAACATGCTACAAACCTCAAATTTGGCATGTGGGTAGGTTCCATGGTGTAGACAATTGAACAAGAACAAAATACCCCCTTTTTGGATTTTCCTTTTTTCCAAAGGTCTGCAATGCTTACGGCCCTTTGCGTTGTAGTTCTACACTCATTGTTCTTAAAGTTCAGGAGTTCATGAATACTTCACCAGTTCATTGTTCCTAAATGTTCCACACCATCAGCATCACTCACTTTTGAAGTCATGCGGGTGACAAAACAGTGCTTTTGTAGGGTGACAGAAAACCATGCATGTCTTCAATAGTGTCCACGATGACGTTGTCCATCATCGTGGCAAATCTAATAATTACAGAAACATTTCCCATGGAAGTTAATGCATGTATGCCATCTCACCAGTACAAAGCTTACAAACTTCAGCCCTACATGTACGGCACATATGTTAAGGTTGCTTTTTCTTCAGCTGTAGATCGGGACACCTATAATGTTGCTGCACAATCTCAATGGTCCAACTCAAGGACGCTGGAACAGAATTACGGGATTCTTGCTTTCCGCATAGTCGGCTTTGTGTGGCTTGCTCCAGAGTTGGAAACAATTTGTTCACACTAACTCCTACAGGAAAGGCTTTCAATATTGTCTACCAAAGCAGCATTGGTTTAGTTCATTAAATACACTTCAAACTAGGACTGAAGTAGGATTTACTGTGCAAAGTTATTACAAGTTGTAAAGTACAATTTAGAAACAAACCTGGAGCCCATTGTATTCTGTAAACATTACGATTTTAAATTTTACTTTGTATCACATCTGGCTGGAAATTGAGAAACGCTTGGAATAAGTATGACATTTTAATTTTAAGAGTATTTTCAGGATGTTTTAGATGAACAAGTTACTTTCTTACCTAGTAAAGTTCTTTCGATGGGATGTTCGGCGATGAATTCCGCATTTATGACAGGTAATCACCACAGCTGTGCTGCTTTCGAAAAATATTCAGCGCCTGCGTCGATTATGTCGATACGCTGTCCGAGGGCCTCTGTCAAGCTGACGTCACCGGATATTATAAGTAGGACGCACGACGCCTGTAGCCTCAGTTGTAGTTTTTTCCCCCAGAACGTGTGGCACCAATCTTCTGCCAGTATGACTACAGAAAGCCTTGCAGAAACAGAAACTGCCATCGCATAAGAAATTCTGTGGAGGGGCAGGCTGGGAGGGTACGATGTGGAATACTTCGTCGGAATATCCCCTTCGAAAGAACGTTACCACTTAAGAAAGTAACTTGTTCTTCGAAGGGATTGGTTCCTCCGACGTATTCCACATCTATGACAGAGTCCCAAAGCAGTACCAAAGTAAGGCGGTGGGAAAATTGCCCAATTAAATTGCAGAATAGAGGACCGCCTTGCCAAAGGCCAAAACTTGCCCATGGATAGAATCCAGAGAGTAGTGTTTTACAAAAGTATGTACAGAGGCCCATGTGGCTGCTTCATAAATGTTACGAATGGGAACACCACTCTGCAGGGCAGTAGAGGCAGCCACACCCCTAGTAGAATGGGCCCGTAAGCCTACCGGAGGGTCCTTGCCCGCCAAGCAGTAACTTTCAGGAATTGTCAAGATAATCCATCTAGACAAAGTCTGTTTACTAACAGCTTGTCCCAAACGCCTTCCAGCGTATCCTACAAAGAGCATATTGTCCACTGTGACCCGGAACATGCGCGAGATGTAGAAACATAAAGCTCTCCTACGATCCAAACTGTGGATCCTCTCCTCTTCCTTACCAGGATGCGGAGGAGGATAGAACGCTGGAAATATGACCTTCTGGCTTAAATGAAATTCAGACAACTTTCGGAAGAAAAGGACAACCCTGTCCTTATGGAACACTGAAGGGTGGCTTAACGGAAAGTGCCTGCAACTCGCTCTGCGAGCAGAAGTGACCGCACCCAAAAATACAGTTTTCAAAGTCAGTCTCAAATGACAAGAATGTAAAGGCTCAAACGGAGCTCCCATTAGGAATTTTAAAACCAGGTTCAAATCCCAACCAGGCACCTGGAAAGGTGACGGTGGGAACACATTAGTGAGCCCTTTCAGAAACTGAGAACTCAAAAGGAATTTTAAAATAAGACCACTCCTCACAAGCGCTTAAATATGGACAGCGCCACCAGGTAACCTTGAATGGTACCCACTTGCAGGCCCTTGTGGGCTAACGAAAGCAAAAAAAGATAGAACCACAGAAATGGCACATGAAAAAGGATCCACATTCTTAACCCTGCACCAGTCGCAGAACTTCCTCCAACGGCAACGGTACAGGGACTTTGTTGCAGGCCTTCTGGCCGAAAGCAACACCTCCGTCCCAATCCTTCTACCTCAACCTTTCAGAAGCCAAGCATGAAGGTTGAGGGACTTGACCTCTGGATGGAGAACCTGACCACCCCCCACCCCCTCGCGTGAGAGCAAGACGGCGTGGAGGGCAGATGGACATGTCGAGAAGGTCTGGGTTCTCCTGGCCCATGCCGGAGCAATACAGGATCATTCGGGAACCAAACCTCTGCAGCACTTGTGGAATGACGGGGACTGGAGGAAACTCGTACATCAGTGTGAAGGGCCACTCCACTACGAACGCGTCCCCTAAGGCCCCTCTTGGAGGAAATTCCTGCAAGCAGAATCTTTCTTACTTCCGGTTCACACTGGTGGCGAAAAGATCAACTTGTGGGGTCCACCAAAGGGGAAAGATCTCCAGGAGAACCTCCTGAGCCAGCTCCCACTCGTGAGAGACTGTGCTCTGCCTGCTCAGAGCGTCCAGCGCCACGTTTGTGCCTCCAGCCAGATGAACTTCCGAGATCGAAATTTCCTGCTGGATGGCCCAGAACCAGAGCTGCATCGCCTCTCTGCACAGAGGGAGAGACCCTGACCCTCCCGTTTTGTTGAGGTAGTGCATGGCCACTGTATTGTCTGTCAGAATCGGGACATTCTTCCCCCGCACAGACTACAGAAAAGCCTTCAGGGCTAGCCTGACGGCCCTCAGCGCCAACAGATTGATATGGAGTCTGGACTCTGACGGAGACCAACCGTTGACTCAACTCGTTGGCATGAGCTCCCCATCCTGTGAGGGATGCGTCCGTCACGATCGTCACCTCCGGCCAGGGTAGCCAAAATGGAACCCCCCCCCCCATCAGATTGCCTTCGACAGCCCACCACGGAAGATCCTGGGCAACTGAGGGCAGCACCTCAACGGGCCCGAAATCCTGCCGGAGGACTGGGACCACTGCATCTTAAGAGCCCACTGCAGAGATCTCATCCGCAACCTGGCCTCTAGCACCAGAAGAATGCACGATGCCGAACAACCTCAAGAACTCGAACGCCGGGAGACACTGGGCATGTTGAAACTTGTTCACCATCTGCAGAATATGAGGCCTCACCTGGGGAGGAAAACAGTCCCAGGGATGTGTCGAGCACTGCTCCGATGTACTGGAGTCGCTGGGTAGGTGTCAAGTGGGACTTCTTTAAGTTGAGGGAGAAGCCCAGCCTGTGAAGGGAGTAGCAGGTGACAGATGATCCAGTACTTTGGGAGAGCGCGCCATGCTCAACCAATCGTCCAGGTAGCGGTAGACGTGAATCCCCTTTCCTGAGATGCGCTGCCAGCACCATGAGCTTGGTGAAGACCCTTGGGGCGGAGGTCAATCTGAACGGCAGGACCCGAAACTGAAAGTGTGAGTCGCCAACCGCGAACCTCAGGTACTTCTTGTGCTTGGGATGAATCGGCACATGAAAGTAAGCGTCCTTAAGGTCGAGAGACACCAACCAGTCCTGAAGTTGAAGGGCCCGGAGGACGAGAGAGAGTAACCATCTTGAACTTGTCCTTCCTGAAGAGCTTGTTCAAACCATGCAAGTCCATGATGGGTCTCAATCCCCAGTCTTTTTTTGGGGTTCAAAAAATATGGGGAATACCACTCCTTGTTCCTCTCCGCTACAGGCACCAGTTCTATGGCACCCTTTCTCCAGCAGGGATTTGATTTCCTGCACAAGGAGCGGATCTGGACTCTTCAAAGAGATTCCCTGGTGGATTGTCATGAGGCCTCTGACGGAAAGGAAGACAGTAGCCGTGGGCTATGATCTCCAGAACCCACACATCTGAAGTAATGGCACATCATTCTACAAGATGCTGTGCAAGCCTTCCCCCCAAAAGCTTCTTCTGCTCCCGCAAGGCTTTCGACGTTAACAACTGGCAATCATCACAGTCATCGGTGGTGTGGTCCTCGCCTAGGCACCAGAGGCAGACGTCGTGCGGGTCCGTAAGTGACATCTTGGAACCGCAGTGCCAACACTTCTTGAATCCCGACCGCGGGGTAGAAGACGAAGACATGATATCTTCACAAACACCAAGTTCGAAGAAGCGATAGAAGTAACAGAAGAAACGAGGCGCGCTGAGATCTCCGTAGCGAACACGTTTGCGGAAAAAACTGAACTGAGGCTACGGGCGTCAGGCATCCTACTTGAGGCCCTCTAGGACAGCGTATGGACGTAGAAAATCTTGCGAAGCAGCACAGCTGTGGTGATTACCTGTCAGATGTGGAATACGTTGGAGGAACCAATCCCTTCGAAATTAAATGGTTATGTAATTTTCAATAGTCTTTTTAGGTATTGTATTATTGAAGTAGATGAATTAGTACTATGTGAAGTGTGATGTGTTGATTCAAATGTATGATAACGTAAGCAATGTAAATTGTATTTTTGTTATTGTGTTAAAAGGTTTAACCAAAAGAGACAACTAAAAAAAAAAAAAAGTACTAAGTTGGATAAGGCTTCCCATTACCTGTTTGCAAAAAGGCATGAAAGCAAATTCTCCTGCGAGTCCTTCTGCACCTTCAGCTCACCGCTTTCCTTCAGCTTATTGAAGTTTCCTCAGATATTAATCTTGACAGCATACAAACAATCCTAATTTCATAGAAGAATCACACGGACAACACTATTTTGGGAGTAAATCATATGCCAATGTAAAACAGGCATATGGGTTTATTAAAAGGTCAGTACACATTTTTACAAGGCAAATATTAATAGGTTGAAGGGTAAAACCATTACACAATATGTACAGAACAATGTACAGCAGAAAGTAAAAAACAAGGTTTTACTTATTCCGTAATTTGAAGCGATTTTGGAAAAAGACTACTTGTTTAACCAACTCCTCCCAATGCTTCTTCACCTTTTGAGGAATAATTTATTTTCAATCAAACTAATGTTTGACCAAGAATGTACAAAATACAAAGGATGATCTGTCATTGGAAGGTTACACATGTTACAATGCCATGGCAAACTAGGTCAAACAGTTGTATACAAAGCAGGATTTTTTTAAAGATATATCTATGAGGTCATTACAAAATATATACTTTTTAAAAAATGTTAAGGCTTCATTTAAGTTCACAACTGTAGTACTGTGGTAAGCAGAATAAAAATAAGGAACCCAAGTTTTCCAGAAACAAGGCACCGCTTTCTAAATGGCACACGAGAAAAATGTTTCCCCAGTCACCAAAAGTAGCAGCACTGCATATGTTCCTCAAACAAGTTAACTTCCATTGTACCCACCCAGCTTACCCACTATCTGGCTTGCATTTATGTTTTAGCTCTATTTCTATGGAAGAGAAACCATCGACCACAGGGTTCTCCAACCCTTGGCTCTCCAGATGTTTTGTACTGCAACTCCCATCTGCCCTAACCAGCCCATTCAAAGTTGTAGGCTTAATGGCCTTCAAGTTCAAAATATTTGCAGAGTCAAAGGTTCAAAATCCCACGATTTACCTTGAGTCAACAGCAGAGTTAAGGCTTTGGTGTCTACGATTCCCATGCATGAAATACTTACCATTGAGGGGAAGTAGAAGGCACATACGCAAAACGAAATGGCACTGGCATTTCAGCTGCATGATTTTCAAATGCAGTTGGATCTTGCTGCCACACATTGAAAATGCTACAAGATTATACCAGTGTAGGTGGTGCAACAGACATGATTACTAGACCATGCAACATTGAAAGACGAACATAAATCGATGTGTTCCGAAAGCCAACTTTTCAGTTCGAATACTATTATGAGGGGAGGAATACACCAGAAGCTACACACTACCAAAACATCCTAAAGTTTATTTTTTGTGGTGATCGGGGGTGGTGGAAAAGGGTCCCAAAGCAACACAAAATCTGTCGGAATTCCGCAGCATGATCATGAGTAAGTACCATGTTGAAGGACAAAGGATGCTAATGAAATTTAAATGCACGAGCGAGTGACTTGGTAAAAAGAGCCACATTTACTTATCAACCGCAACAACTTTTCTTTAAACTAGGTCAAAGTATGGCTTTCAAAATTGCAGTAAACCATATAACCTGTACAATAGCCTTCAAGTCTACATACAGCACAGCTAGAAACGGCACAATTCAAAAAAATCCTAACTTTCATCATCTTGGAGAATAGAAGTGAGGCCTACAAATTGTTTATTTGCAAAGAAAAAACGAGTGGCCAAGTACAACACGTTAAGCTGTTTTTGATTCATGCCATACCAACAGCTTAAAAAGGCAATGACCATGCCGGATAAGGATTCATTTCACTAAATTTTACATTTCTTGAACTTAAGCTCAGTTTTTCCACAAGCCGACAAAAGGATCCCAAACAGTCTAGAGAATTGCTACTATGGTAGGATTGTGTGCCTATTAATTTGCAAACCAAGGTTGAAATGTAAAACTGATCTGCTTGACATGAATTACTTTCGTACACCTCCTAAAAGGAACTTTAGGCGACATGTACATGAGAGAAGCAGAGCCATTCAAAAGCTGGAGAAAAAATAAAAGGTGTGCACAACTGACTTGGCACTATGGTTGTTTTGGTAAATATGCATAGGAACTGGTTATATTCAGAATCTACATGTTCAAGTAAAGGAGAAGTGTGTTAAGAGCATCAAAATAAATACTGGATACTATTTGAGCCGGGCAACTTATTTTGGCAAAAGGCCTTTCGGGTGGCAAACATTTGGCAAAGCCAGAAAACACAAAAAATCATGCAAATACATGCATACAAAAGAATTACAAAAAAACCTTAGTGCTATGTGCTTTTAAGAATATACAATTTCACATTATATTTAAATATATGGTGAAAACTAGGGAATTGTGCCGCATGTCAAGGTTTTCAGTGCTATAAAACATAGCTAATCACCTTGTAAAACACGCAGCCAATACAACTTGTTAAGTTTACTTAAATAAAGAAGGTTCAATGGCACAGGTAATCCAGAACAGCTACCAGCATGGGCGGTGAATCAGGTTGGCAACCTTCACAGAGCAAGCTTTCCAAAGTAGACCATAGGCACTAAATGCTCAGAGAAAGTTACACACGAAAGTGAGTGGTTGATGGACAAGGCTTAGAAATTAAGTTTCTGGATTTAAAGCCAGATCTACAAGATGTTAAAGAAAAAGGCATCGGCTGGGGCCCTACCGACAATTCAATACTGGAAAAGCAATTTAGATGAATAGTTTGATGCTTTCTATTGCATAAAGTGAGCTGCGCATTTGGGAAGCCAGGGGATGCATTGATCAAAATGTATGCAAGTGATCTGCGCACATCCAGTGATCTGGAGAGCAAATTGGTTTCAATGTACATAGTCATTGCTGCACAAGCCCAAGGCACAACTCTGCAATAGGAATGATAACCCCACCCCCCATTGGACTCTGCACTGGAAAAAATGCCCTCCAGGTATTTCCCCGACAATAGTTCAACTAAATAATGGGGCATAAAGGCCACCAGTGTCAACTAACACTTTCCAACACAGACCAAGTGTCCCAAACACCCATGGCATAATTTACCACTGAGTTTGGAATCAGTGTGCACAAAGCAATACATTAACTACAATAGACCACATTTGCATTTACATTATTTTGCTGGCTCAAGCCTGGAAAGGACAGATAATGTACCTGTTTTAATCCTTCACTAACGTCATTGCAACTCATCCAAAAGGGAATGAAAAGACTTGCAGCCCTAGGAAAGTGGATATTGGTAGTTCTAGCAATCTGGCACAAGCTAACCATGCTTTCCACAAACCTAGCTTCAGTGAAAAACCTTCCATGCACCTAGGACTGTGCTTAAATATTACCTCCAAAAATCGTCCGCAATATAATTGTTTTGACACCAAATAAAAAAGCACCAATGCCTTTAGCCATTCACTGATTGGAGTGTGTATGCGTGTACACTAAAAGCACACTAAATACTGTTCGGTACCAAGATTCATGCACAGTTGACTTACTTTGGAATACAATAAACCTGGTTTACGGGGATTTACAGTAGTAAATAAATTCCTGGGTTAAGTAACCTTCAACATTTCAAAAACCTAGAAAAAGGCCCCAATAAACCCAAAACTCAGTTGCACATGCACAATAGTAAGAAACCATTAATATCCTACATACAAAAATAAAAATACCTGAGATCACAAAATTAGCTACCGTCATGGACAGTTAAAGGGCTATGAGAGTTATTTGTGCCTATACAAAAGCTATGCAGAGCTTGAATAGAGACAGTCAAGTAGTGAGAAGGATAGTATACCTTGCGAAGAACCTCTCCGCATTGCGAAAAATTAGAAATTGGAAGAACGATCGTGAATACATTTGGGTGGGGGGACAAGATTCACCTAAGCATTAAAAAGAGGCATCATCTACCAGTTTTCATTAACAATTAGAACAGTTTAGAAACTCACTGGAGTTGCTCTCTGAAATAAAGGATACACAGAATTTCCGTCCTCTACCCACAGCGCAAACAAGTACATATTTTCTCCAAACAGGTCACCTTACATCGCCTTCCCCAATGCTATAAAAAGTAGCTGTGCAGATTAAATTCTCAACTACCGTTCGGACTTTACCATGAATGAAATGCGATGTTTATGCCATACAGGGAGGGGGAGATTTTGGGCAGAGAAATAATTGCAAAACACTGCTCCCGCCATTATCTGCTATTTCAGTACAATGGAACAATCAAATTATTGAAATCTTATTTTCAAAACAATTCATTAAGCAACCATCTCATTTACACACAGACATGGGTCCGACATGCCTTTTGCACGGTTACCAATTTCAACAAATCATTTAACCAGGCACACTGGAAACTATGGAGCATCTGGCTTGCAAAAGGTAAAAATGTAATTTATTTGCAAGAGGGATGTGTGAGCACTGATCAAATGGTGTAGGCAGACAAAAGATTAACAGAAAAAATTGACAGCTTCTTGTAAGTTTAAAACAAAAAGGGACTTGGTTTAGAAATCATAGCAATGTTTATGGTATATAAAAAAACTATTTTGGCAAATGCATTTTAACATCTATTTTAATAAAAGATGTTCAACACCAATCGAGTTTGTAAAGACAACTCAACAATATTGCCTCAACATTATCAATGAACAACCAAAATATCGGAAGGATTATTGCTCCCCAAAATCTCCACTGAGAGCAAGATAAGGCAACGATTTGGTAGACCAAACATTTGAATGAAAGTATAAACTGAATATGCCTTCCTTCAGAAATGACACTGTGCATCAACGAATGCTTGTACGACTTCTAGTGGAAGACTGTTCACCAAAATGGTAATGTGGCAATTTTAGAAAAGTGCATGGCAAAACATTTTACTCAAAACTATTAGATTAAAAAACTTGCAATTTCGTTTCCCTTAACATACTGACATAGTGGCTCTTCATTGTACAGCTACGAGTTTTCATTTATGCCATCGTACCAGTTTGTGAACACCCCAGTCATAAGCATGCATTCAAAAATGCACATACGTAAACTTTAAAATACCGCTTAAGAACACGAATTAAAATCCACACTTTAAAAAAAAAAAGAAACATTGATTTTCCATACAGATTTGAGCTAAACATCCGTTGTCTCCAATAAACCCAGGGCCAAATCTGGGGCAAACATTGAATAACATTGGTGCATAATTTTCTGTAGAAATTTCTTGTAACCTTTATCATTTACTCATGATCAATACAATTCCAAAAGATTCCAACTTGAGAAAGGGATCTCTCCTTCAGAAGTCGTGCTGGCTTGCCTCTTTACCAAGTTCTCCTTTAAAATAAAAAACACTTCAGCGAGATGGGTGGAAAAAGAAAAAAATCATGGTAGCCAAGTGGCAACATTCAACTACCCGTGCCTGCCGAAAAGAGGCACGTACAACTTGGTTTCATCTTTAAGCTACAGTGGCTGCGCAGTTCAAAACAAAATCGCAACATTTTTGTCTGCAGCGGTACAGCCACCAATCAAAAGTCTTGTTGAGCAAGAATGGACTCCCTTTGTAAACTGTTGAAACAAAATTTTAAACTGAACACAAAGGGTGATCAAAGAAAGTCTTGTTGTGCACATCATTGCAGCATAAGTTGCTTGAGGTTGTCATGAAGGATTGTATCCTTGACATCACGGAAAACCAATCGAATGTTTTCGGTATTAATAGCAGTGGTGAAGTGGTGATATAGGGGCTTCTGTTGTTGGTCCCGGCGTTGATTACGGAAGCAATCAACCAGGAATTTTTGGACATCTGTTAGATTGATGGGGTCTCCTTCAAACTCTGGAAAGTAGTCCTTGATGCTCACAAGTTTTACTTTTTGCTCAAGCAAGTCTGTCTTGTTGAGAAAAAGGATAATTGAGACATTGCTGAAAACCCTGTTGTTGACAATTGTTTCAAAAATGTTTAGTGATTCAGTAAGACGATTTGTTGCACGGTCCTCCATCAGCACCTGATCATATTCACTTGAGGATACCAGGAAAAGTATAGATGTAACGCTGTCGAAACACTCAAACCAACGTTTCCTTTCCGACCTTTGCCCTCCTACGTCAACCATCTTAAAAGGAACATTTTTTATTTCAAAGTCGTACTCATGAATTCCTTTTGTCGGCCTCCTTGCCAATAGAATGTCTTGCTGAGATGGTAGATAGTCCTAGAAAATAAGAAAAAAGAAAATGAGAAAAAACAATTCAGTACTGTCAATCCATTACTATTTTGCCAACAGAGGATGAAACAGCAAACAAAATCTACTGTACTATTCATTCATATTTGGCAACTCAATGTCTAGATGAAGAAAAAGCAAACCAGTGCAAAATTATACCAGTACAATCCATACTGACGAAATGCATATCTTCTACAAGGTACATTCTGTGCTTCACAACGCTTTGGATTAAGGCGCTATATAAATAACAGAATATAGTGGATATTTTTCATAACAATTTGCCATATTTAAAGTTAGATAGCAGTTTAAGTCCCCCATTTACATCCGGTTTTGCCTCTTATTGTGCATTCCTGTCTAGTAGGAGACCGGGTTCTATGTGGACGGTAACCTTGCTGTCCAATTAACAGCCAAGAAGTCAAGGCAAAACTAGCAGTGTACTAGATGGGTAATTAGCGTAAATACCACATCATGCTCCAGAGACAGAAAATATCAACCTGTAAGCAATGATGGATGTGCTTTTGCAGTTTGCTGTGCATATGAAACGTTCTTGAAAATGGGCCATATATGTTGTGAGGGCCAAGTGTTTGAGGAATTGACACAGTGGATCGGTATCCAAGACAAATGTCTCAAATTCACAAGCCACACATTCTGGAACCGACTAGCTGAAGGATGGGAGCAAACGTGCAGTTCTGCCCATCTTGCAATGGTTGGCTTGTTTGGCCAGACCCCTTTATTTTGGATTAGGATAATTGGTTCTTCATCTGAAAGACTCCTAGCTTGTCAAAAGAGGACATTGGAATCTCCATGTTGGAGTGAGGATACAGTGGGTAAACAAACTTCCATAAATGTCTCACTAGCAAAGATATTTATTGGGAAGGAGGCTTGCTTTGTTAAGTTATAGTTACTCTAATCATCTTGAAGACTGCTCCTTAATGGGGTATGGCTGAAGCCGGTCCTTTAATACCACACTTCAATGATCGGCGCGGCAATAAGAAAAGATGAAAAGTAAATTGGAGCAGGTAAACCTTGAATGAATAACCATATTGGCATTCCAGCCTTTTTTTAGGGCGATGCAAGGGGAAATGCCTTCCAGAAGACACTGCCCTTGCTTCTTCAGCTGCTCCTGCAAAAAATACTGGGAAACAATTTGTAGAGGACTATGTTCCAAGCAAGCGTAAAGTAACAAACCCAGACAAATAATTCAGCTTCTGTGTTTTCCTGTAAAAGATGCTCCAAAAGCATACAAGGGAACTAGAACATGCGGTCTGAGCCCCAAAGTAGGGAATAGTGTCTTACCTGTAACTCCATTTCTCCAGCATTGGTATCTTTCATGGATTCACATGCTTAGAATATTCCCCGTCGTCAGGCTGGGAATCCCCGGTACATTATATAGACCCTTTCCCGTAGGAAAACTTTTGACGCTTATGCGTCCTATCCACCTCGTTTTGTATCATGCGTGCCCGCGCCGTCAGGACGCCATGATATAAATACAGGGCCCGCCCCCGCGCTCCCTCAGATTTCGGCCCCCAAAGTAGTGGGGGAACCGGTTTGCATGTCCAGGGGAGGCAGGGGGGCGCATGTGAATCCATGAAAGATACCAATGCTGGAGAAATGGAGTTACAGGTAAGAAACTATTCCCTTCTCCAGCATTGGATCTTTCATGGATTCACATGCTTAGAATAGATTACATAGCAGTACCATCCCTAGAAGATGAGGCGTGCATGCAAACCCGCATACTTCTCACAATGACCGTTCCCTATGGTCGTGTACACATCATTAATCATTAGCATAGAAAAACAGACAATATTGAAACACAATTGCAACAGGATATAACCCCTCAGCCGGGGCTTACCTTATTGGAATAGGTGTCGAAGCACCGCCTGTCCCATCCGGGTATCTTCAGCATGTTGTTGCGACAGGCAGTAATGGCGGGTAAAGGTGTGTGTAGCCGCCCAGGTAGCCGCCATGCAGATGTCCCCCAGCGGGACTCCAGACCACAGCGCCGTCGACGATGCCGCCGCTCTAGTTGAATGAGCTCTTGGCCGTCGTAGAAGAGGCTTCCCTGCCTTGGAATGGCAGTACGAAATGGTAGATGACACCCATCTGGACAGTCCTTGCTTTGAAATGGCCTTGCCTTTAGCACCCAACCCATAGGCCACGAACAACTGCCTCGTTTCTCTGAAAGGTTGCGTGCGATGAAGATAGAACTTGAGAGCCCTTTTTACATCCAGTGTGTGTAACGTACGCTCCACTCCCGAGCATGGTTCTGGAAAAAACGTAGGTAAGACAATAGAGGAGTGTTTATGGAACACTGACAGAGTTTTCGGTATGAACTGTGGGTTAGTGGCTAGGACCACCTTGTTCTTGAAAAAACCTAAGTACAGTGGGTCTACCATTAGAGCTTGGATGTCTGAAATACGTCGGGCTGAAGTGATGGCGACCAGGAAGGCCAATTTCCACGACAAAAACTTTAGAGATGATGATATTGGTTCAAAGGGAGGTTTCATAAGAGACGCTAACACCAGATTGAGGCTCCACGCCGGAGGAAATTTCTTCTCTGGAGGAAAACTCCGAAACAGGCCCTTAAGGAAGTGCTTAATCAGGCAGTCGCTGAATAATGGTGTGGAATGTCGTTGACGTGTAAACCTGGAAATGGCGGCCAGGTGTACTTTTATCGACGAGACCGATAGGCCCTTTTGAGCTAAGAACAGCAAGTATGGAAGGAGCTGTTCCGGCTTGATCGACTGCGGAACCAAACCTGGTTGATCCGAGCACCACTGACAGAACTTCCTCCATTTGTACGAGTATGAGGTGTTTGTGGAAGGTGCTCTTGCCGCTTGCAGAATACGCCGACATTCCTCCGGAATCGTTAGCTGACCAAATTCAGCGAAGTCAGGAGCCAGGCCGTCAATTTGAGGCTGTCCGGGTCGTGATGCCAAACAACCCCCTCCTGTCGAGACAGAAGGTTGGGGGGTCCTCTGGAACCTCATCGGTTCCGCCGCTGCTAGGTGCAGTAGGTCTGAAAACCACACCTGTCTGGCCCAGTACGGGGCCACCAGAATCACCCGACATGGGTACTTGAGGATCCATTGCAACGTCCTCCGGATAAGGGGAAATGGAGGGAATGCGTACAGGAATTTGTTCGTCCATGGAAAGGAGAACGCATCCCCCAGAGAGCCCTGCTGAGGCCATCTGCTTGCATACTGCAGGCATTTCCTGTTGTCCCTCGTCGCGAACAGATCGATGGAGGGATGTCCCCACTTCTTGAATACGTGTTGTATTTGCTGGTGGTTCAGCACCCATTCGTGAACATCGTTCAGTTCTCTGCTGAGGGCATCGGCCTCCACATTTCTCACGCCTGGCAGGTGGAACGCCAAGATTTGTATGTTGTGTTGCAGTGCCCAATGCCAGATTTTTTGTGCCTCCGTCGACAGGGACCTGGACCGTGTCCCTCCTTGCTTCCTCAAGTAAAACATTGTAGTTGTGTTGTCCGTCATGACACGCACCACCGAGTTCCTCAACTGAGGAAGGAATGATTTTAGAGCCCATCGCACTGCTCTCAGTTCCAGCAGGTTGATATGCAGGGAGGATTCTTGTAACGACCACCGGCCTTGTACCTGCAACGTATCCAGATGAGCTCCCCATCCGCTCAACGATGCATCCGTCACCACCGTCTTCTGGAACTCCGGTTCCACCAGAGGCATTCCTTTCGTTAGATGAGAAGACGCTTTCCACCAGCAGAGTGCTTGTACTAGTTGCTCGTCGACGACCAGTCTGTCGGACCAGCGACCTTGACTCTGCGCCCAACGGTCCGCTAGAAATTCCTGGCAAGGCCTCATAAACAGATGGCAGTTGTTTATCAACGGAATGCAGGATGACATAGTTCCTAGCAGGGACATGTATCTGCGCACCGATACCCTGGTACCGCATTGCCATTCCGACGCCTTGCTTTGTAATTTCTGTACCCTCTCGCTGGATGGTCTCACAAGGTTTGTTTGCGTATGAAACTCCGCTCCTAGAAAAACCAAAGTCCTTGAAGGCTCTAAGGAGGATTTGCTGAAGTTTATCGAGAAGCCCAGTTTCTGTAAGAGGGACAACGTGGCCCCCAGACTGTTCCGTGTTTGTTCCGTGGACGAACCTCTGACCAGCCAGTCGTCTAGATAGGGATAGACGTGGTGACCTTCCTTTCTTAAATGGGCCGCTATAGGGGCCAGACACTTGGTGAACGTCCTGGGGGAGGACTTGAGACCGAACGGGAGGACCTTGAACTGGAAATGCTTTCGTCCGACGACGAACCTTAAATATCTCCTGTGTCGTGGACGTATTGGGATGTGAAAATAAGCGTCTTGAAGGTCCAGCGACGACAGGTAATCCTTGGGTTGCACCGACCTGATAACCTCCTGGAGCTTTAGCATTTTGAATTTTACGCTCTTTAGCCATTTGTTGAGTACCCTCAGGTCGAGAATGGGCCTCCATTTTCCATTTGGCTTCTTGACAACGAAGAACCAGGAATAAACTCCGTTTCCTTACTGTGCCACAGGAACCTTTTCTACCGCTCCATTTTTTAGCATAAGCTCCACCTCTTGTCGTAGGACCCGAAGGTGGGGCTGGGCCAAAAACACCGGCGGAAGACGTGGAGGTTTGTCTTTGAATTGTAGCGCATGACCCATGCGAATCGTGTCCAGGACCCATCGATCTGTGGTGATGCATTTCCATTGGTCGATATGATGAGAGACTCGCCCCCCCAGGACGTTCCGAAGGCCATCATTGGTTGCCGGTTTGCTTGCCCTTCGTCGAAGAGGAACCCGAGCCACGTCTTCTGGAGGCTTGATAATCTCTACCTCTTCGTGCCGACTGGGATGCACGTCTGAAACCTTGTGAAGAGTACGAGGACCTGTTAAATCCACGGTCCCTAGAGGCTCCAAAGCGGGAGTTTCCAGAAGCACCCCTGAATGGGCGAAAGGAGCGAAAATTTCTACCTGTCTGGTGGGCTCCCAGAGACCTAGCAGTATCCGTGTCTTCCTTCATCCCCTTCAAGGCTTCATCTACCTTTTCTCCGAACAGATGTTCTCCTTCACATGGCATGTCAAGGACTTTGTATTGGACTTTGGGACGGAAAGTAGTACATTTGAGCCACGCTTGTCGACGAAGCACTACGCCATGATTGATCTGTTTGAAACCAGACTCTGCTAGATCAACTGCAATATTAATTGCATGGTTCGAAGCCTCCTCGCCATCTCGTACAAGTAACATGGCTGCTTTTCGGTGTTCTTCTGGCAGATGTTCTAGGATAGGGGCTAGTTTGTGCCACATTTCTCTATCGTATCTTGATACGATAGCCAAAGAATTGGCTGCCCTTACCGTCGTCGCGCCAACTGAGCACCTTTTTTCCAAAGGCGTCCTGCCTTCTGGCCTCGCTTTCTGGTGGGGTCGAACATTTTTGCTGTACTCTAGCCTTCCTAGCCGCTGCCGCCGACACCACGGAGTCTGACAGAGGTTGTGCCGTTAGACATTTTGGAGTTGACTCCGGAGCTTTAAACTTTTTCTCAATACGCCCCTTGATAGCCGGCTCCGAAAACGGATGGCGCATCGTCTTGAGGCCTTCTTGCCACACGTGGTCCAGAATTGGGATGGCAAAAACCGATTTCCTCCTTTGACCCATATGATCAAAGAGAAAACAGTCTTTCTTTTGTTCCTCAGGAATCAAGCCGAACTCGGAACACGCCTTTCCCCATCATGGCGTGGAAGCCTCCCACATCATCCGGAGGAGACGGTTGTGCCTGGCTTCTCGTAGACTCTACCTCCACATCCGAATTCCATGTTGGGTCTCTCGACGGTGACAGGGAAATATCTGACCCTGAGTCACCCTGGATAGAATCAGACTCCGATAGCTCACCCTCCTCCTGCGCTCGAGGACGATCCTTCACCACCTGGGAGGCCGATGGGCTTTTGGTCGTCGAGCGGGCTGTTTGAGCTTGTTCGTCGACGGAAGGTACAGGAAATAGCGACGATGAGGTCCCAGGTTGAGGGATCTGCGTATCCAGACGCTGTAGGAGCTTCTGCAGCGTATTCAGTACATCCAGAGACAAGACCGTCTGGGGGGTCAGCAACGTCGAGGATAGAGGGACCATACCCCCACTCGCCGTCGTCGAAGTGGAAGGCCGTAAGCCCAAATCCAACGGCTGTAAAACCATGCCACATTCCCCTTCCGCCGACAGCGCTGACAAGGCCGTGTCCGGCTGCAGTAAGACTTCAGGGGGGACCGGGTCGTAGACCTCTGGTTGCCAAGCCATAGACTGAGTCGCCGTCGACGAAGGAATCCCCACCGCTGCAGCCTGAACAGTAATAGGCATCGTCAACGTCACCGGTGTCGACGAGCAAGTAGCCAGCTCCGAGACTTTAGACTTGGAAGCCGATTTCGATGCCGATTTCCCGGCTGAAGAATCCCGACTCATGGAAGACCTATGACGGTCCCCTGAGGAGGATTTTGACGTCGCTTGCCTCACCGTCTTAGATAATGAGGAGGAGGAGGACTTTTTGTGTGATGAGGAAGACCCAGCATGCTTCCCCGTATGCTTGTCATCAGGGAGGTTGTCGACCGGCCGTACCTTCTTCGAGGGAGGTTCCGACTTGCTCCTGGAGGCCGTTGAGCCAACTTCTGATGCCGGATAGGCACCCGCTCCATCGTTAAGCCAGTCGACCAACCTTCTTTTTCTGTCTTTAAGGGTTTTTTGGGAGAAACCCTGGCATATCTCACATGTATCCGCCGTGTGGTGCGGGTGGAGACAGTAGATACAATCCATGTGGGCATCACCTTCATAGACTTTTTTGAGTCCACATGTCGCACAAGGGCGAAATAACGCTTTTCCGGACATAATTCTCCAGAATATAACGTCGCCGAAGCGAAAGAAAAAACAACCTAATTTCCACTAGTAGTAACCACGAGGATCCCACTACTTTGAAAGACGGTTGAAATCTGAGGGAGCGCGGGGGCGGGTCCTGTATTTATATCATGGCGTCCTGACGGCGCGGGCACGCATGATACAAAACGAGGTGGATAGGACGCATAAGCGTTGAAGTTTTCCTACGGGAAAGGGTCTATATAATGTACCGGGGATTCCCAGCCTGACGACGGGGAATATTCTAAGCATGTGAATCCATGAAAGATCCAATGCTGGAGAATGTGTTTTTCTAATTATAGAAAGAATGCAATGGCTACGAAGAACATGTTAGAGAGCTAAAGACCTAAATAAAGGGTTGCAGTTAACTTACTACAAGGCATAAACAGCACCAATTAAAAGTGGCAATAGATGGGAATCTGTGCATTTCATGAGCCTCAAGACAGTTAATCTTGAGTGGTCTGGGGAGAAACCACATTGTGCATCTGCCTGAATCCAGTCCAGGCAAGTCTTATTAGCTAGACAAATACAGGACAAGCCAATTCCCCTGCTGCTCCCGTTCACGGTAATGATCGCTGGGCTGTTAAATTTCAGGGACTGCAATGCAATTCTGCTGGCGACATGCAAAAAATTGTCACTTGAGCTACAAGGAGCACAAGTGGCGGTGTTCCCAGATTATCCTCGCAAAGGGACAAGCAACCTGGATGCAAGAGGCGCCTGGTGACCATTAACATTAAATATGCTCTTTATTAACCAGAAAACTTCAAGAGCCTACATGAGGACAGGGCTACCTTCTTTATTGACCCCCAAACAGGCATGGGATTGAACTGAGTTGTATCAGAGACAGATCACCAGCAACAGAAGAAACAGCCCACCGGAGAGTACCCGCCCCGAAGCCCTTCAGCTGTGACTCTGCCTCTACCAAGTGCACTACTGGGCAAGGACTGAGTAACTAGAGTCATTATCATGGTTTTGGTTATGCCCAAGTGAGTGGGCCCACAGGAATATAGTTTCTCCATAGGGTCTATTGTTAACTTTATGCTACCCGGGGGTAGAACATGTATTGGTAGCACAGAGGCACAGTAGACAGTTTTTTTCCATTGGCTTTTGTCCACCTCATAATGATATAGTTTGTTAGTTGTACATTAGAGTGACAGATACACCAAGTTGTATGGCTGCATGCGGACATGGGAGCTCTATTAAGTGGATGAGGGGAGTTTTTCAATCAGTAATCCATTTTGGCCAAACACTGACTGCATGTGCAAATATTGATTTCCATGTGTTCTCAGCATTTCCATAGAAGTACCAATAATAAAATTGTTCATGTCTGTCTAGGACCGACAAAGGCCCATGTGATGAGCTCAAACCAAGTACGATGCTGCAATTTCTCAACAGGCAGACCAGCCGTTTTCCTTCAGAAAACATCTCGCTGGAAATTGATGTAAATTCTGATTTAAAACCAAATATGCAAGAGCGTTCAATGCGGGATTCGCAAGCGGGTCATGACTGAATCAGAGAAATACACCTTTCGATTTAAAGGCAGTGGTAAGGGATGCTAGAGGGAGTTCTGCTGATCACTGGGTTATTCGAGGGTGAAATTGTCAGGTTAACGTGCATGCCCCACAAGTGTCCAGCATGGATTTGTTTCTGAAAATGCAACGCCAGACAGTCGATTGGTAGGCAGAGATTAGCGTCCTGGACCACGCCAAGGAAAGATTTGCACGGTCAATAACTAGGTTTGCCCATGTACTATGCTGTATGACTGAGCGCTACAGGCTTAGTGGATGTATGGTTGGACTGACCCTGTATAAACAGCGCCATTAGTTTCACTCCCCACTGCCCTGTATTATTTTTCTATGCCCAACAAGGATTCCGCTATGTAGTATCCCTCTTGAGGTATATCTGATCATTCCCAGATGTCCTTACACCAATCATGGACTGACGAAACCAGGGTATTTGTCCCTTCTCCCCAGGGGTGAGCCACCCACTTTGAGGCTAGGGAGGTGAGCCCACTCAGCAAGACCCTCACTAGGGGTCTGGGCAAGTAGGAGCTCACTGGGAAAGACTTACTTCGCAGGGACAAGGACTCCCATGCTGGAATACTTTGCCCACTTATAAAGACTGAAAAAGCAGATACTTTGGTTTTGAATGCTCCTATTTTGAAACCAAACAGTGACACTTCCATCTCTTTGCCTTCAGGTAATGCTTGATGTCGCCTGAGCACCAACGTCAAAAAGCATCAACAGAACCCTCTTAACTGTGATCTTAATGTGGATTTACTGAAAAGTGATGCTCCCTCCAACTCTCTGGCTTCAGGGAATTCTGAATTTCGCCTGAGTGCCATAGTCAAAGGACAACAACCTGTATGTTCGTGAAGACTCGTATGAAACCAAGATTAACTTTAAACCAGAGAGACTCCTACTGAGGGAGGAGAACCGCTATGCCGAGGCGAGCTTGAAGACTCACCGTCCTGGAGGGGCAGAGCAAGCAGGACAGTGGAGCATGTGGCAGTAAAGGAGGGAGAGCAAAACAGTAGCCGAAAGCCTGAAGGTTGGTGTTCTGACTGGAAAGCAGCGGTTGGAGAAAGAGCAGGGACAGCAATCACCACAGCTCATCTGGGAGGGTGACTACGAGCAAGTTGCGGTGGACCAGGAGGATGGTAACAGATGAAGAGTCCAGATCCTTGGAGGAAGCAGAGTTCTCGAGCTTCGCACACATATCCAACCATAGCTACCGAGACGAGTAGCTGCGGGTAAAGCCATCGAGGTTACAGGAGCCTGACAAACCAGACAGCCTACAGTTCCAAGGCATGAATATTGTGAGTTAAGAGCTGAGAAAGCTATCTAGGTTACAGGAGTATGAAGAACACAAGTGTACAAATACCCGATAAAGGGGGAGTGAGAACATCAAGAACATTGTGAGAAAGCGCCAAGATATCAAGGTTACGGGGGACTAAGAAACCAGAAAATCCCTACGAAAGGGCCAATGAGAAAAAGTATTCATATTCTGAATAACGGCTGGGAAGCCATCAAGGTTATGCGAGCATGAGAAATCTGAATATAAAATTAAATGCAAAGTGAAAAGCAAGAAATATGAACATTTTTAAACAAGAAAGGCAAATAAATTGTAAAACGCTGAATAACTATAGTGGACCACAGCCCTACCTACACAAACAATGTGTGATGAGAAAAATCAGCCATCTTAGGGTTGCAGGATCAGACAGTTTAAAGTTTCCAAGCCATCTTGGAGGATTAGAATTATTTGCATCAAGGAACAGTTTTCTCTAGGGTCCAAGAAGAGGTTGGAACCTTTAATTTTTGTAGAGGGGATGGGAAGCATGTCCTGCTTAGGAAAGCAGAACTTTTTTCGATGACCAGTCCCACCTGGACACGCCATCTCCAGCTGCTCCCCAAACGGGGGTGGTCTGACCAGCTGGCATTTTGTCGGGCTGCATGCCATGTGCCCAAGTCGTGGTACTTGCCTCACTGGGCATGGCCTCCTCCTGGACTCTTGGTGGTGGAGCTTGAGGCCTACCCTGCACCCCAGGACGAGGCCTTGTAGAGTGGGGCCCTCGGCTGCGTCATCGGTAGTGCTGCATACAGGCGCCCCCTCAGACATGCGTCTGGTAAAAGAACCTTGCGGTCCCTCTGCACTGTCTCCGGAAGGATCTAGCGACCCCTCAGCCTGGCTGCCGGTAGCTAAATGAGCCTCGGTACCTGTGCTGGTGTGAACCTGAATAGTCCCTTCTGCTCAGGCGTTTCCTGGAAAAGGAGTCGCCCTTGCGGGCTGCGTGGAAATAAAGCAGCCCTACCTTGGGCCTTAACTTGTGTTTGACCAAGTTCTTCAAGTCCTCTGGAGGAGACTTCTCGAAGAGTTCGTCCACCGATCTAACCTGTTTTTCAGAGCGTGCTGTGTAAGCGTGTCACATGCAGTACCAACCCTCCCTGCCGTGTTCAGAGCCAAGGCAGCGGAGGTAAAGAGCGTGGGGGATGGAAGCAGGGAAGAGCCCCTTGCAGACTGGCCACCTACTGAAGACCGCTGACGTGGACATGCGCAGAGCAGTAGCATGGCACCAGAGGACAGACTACCTGATTTAAGAGAAAAGACAGTATCCATGGAAGAGCGCATGGAATTACAAGGCCAAAGCCAAACCCAGGAGCGCTGGTGAAAGCGGTCCTATCCAGTAGATGGGGAGTGGCGCTGGTGGCCGGAGTCAGGGGAGCACATGCTCCCAGAGCCTCGCCCCTGCACGCTTCTAAATTTAAAGGGGTGGGGGACACACATTTTTTCTGGTGAAAAAGGTTTAGTCTCCCGTCCCTAGCGAGGGACGCCCTTATGCAGTATAGAGGAAAGGGGATGGGACGTAGGAGTAAGTTAGATGAGCAATCACAAAAGCTGACTGCCTTCAATACCGATTAGGGAACATTTCCGTTCGAGGATGCCATTTGCTTTGGTTTCTGGTTTTACAGAAAATTGATATATTGCTGAAGGATGTGCATCGCTTTCAGGACTACATCTTGGTTTGTGGACAACATCAGAAAAACATGAGAATTTCAGGAGTGTTGGAGATATTAGAGAGCAGAGAAATGTGTGTTTGGGAAAGAAGATTGAGTATCTGGGTCATGCTTTAAAAAAATAATTTAAACAAAATAACCAACAAATAACTATTACAAGCATTCATGTAATATAAGTAACAATTCCTTTCTGGACAATCAATGAATACACCAACAACTTAAGAATCCTATGACACAGGCTTGTACTATAATATTGCACATTCCCCACTAACCTACATTGTACTTGGACTACCCACAGAATACATTGAAACTTATCGAAGAAAGAAAAGCGACAAAATTAATAAGAAATGTGCACATATCCTCCACTCAACCAGAATTCTTCTTCTAACCTACTTGGCACACAAGGTATTAAATAACTACCCACCATAGAGGCTGTTAAAAGGCGACAAGAGTTCTAAGTAATCATGTTCTTTAGTTTTTGAAACAAGACCATCTCAAAGTCGGATTACACTTGCACGTCACTCACCCAACTCACCACTCATTTTCTTTCCTTGTTTTCAATAATTTTTATATTTGTTCTACAGCCACTACTAGCACTTTGTCAGTCCAATGACTACTGCCTAGCAATCTTACACAGACTTGGCTAGCAAAAGGACTTGCAAAGGCATCCTAGGAAAGGTCATTGATAATACTGGATCCATTCTGTCCACTACATCCACCCAAAATTTCTTCAGCCTAGAACAATCCCACAACATATACATAAATGTATCCCCTCTCCTTACCACAACCTCAGCAAACAGCATTTTCAATCAACCCCAAACCATGCATACGCATAGAATCCAGTATAGACATCCCAAAACTGAGGTCCAAGTCTCAAATTCAGATCAAACTTAATCCTAAAACCTACTCGTCCCATCTGCCCCCATTCCTTATCCAGAATTTCACAACCCAGGTCCTGTTCCCATACCCCCTTCAATTTTTTCCAGGAATCTTCAATGAGAGGATCCACAGGCATTACCTTAACATGTGTGGAGCAAATCAAGCACATCCTGCCTGGTCATCCTGTATTGGCATAGATAACATGCCTAGTCTAAGAAAAGCGCCTCAAGTCCATTGAATTTAACTCGCTCCATTGCTCAGACCAGTTGCAGTTCCTCAAAACGGTACCATTTGACCATCCTGCAGCACATCCCCATCTCAAGTATTCCCCCTAGAAACCCAACTACGCCAATACAATGTCCTATTAGCAATTTGAAGACTTGGATTATGCCAGAGGGAGGCATAAATAGGACATTACCTTCAAAGTTAGATAGCCACCAATTAAGTATTTATCTAGTCACAGTAGTTGTGGGCAACTGCACAACCATTCAGTATTGTCGCCATTGAGTAAATATCGCTCAATTTATAAGGTTTAAAAAGGTTCCACTCTCAATTGAAAACCAAATAGGCTTATGTGCAGCTTTCTTCATTAGGAAACCTCCAATATGTATCCAAATCACACGTTACAGAATGAACCTCTGGATTTTTTTCTTTTTACGCCACAGAACATTTTAAAAGATCTGATCAATTATTTTCAACATTTTTTTGAACCTCAATGGTATGGATTGTAGAATACAAGCACTTTTGGTAACAGTCATCTTTATTGCATTGAATTTAGCCCATATGCCCAAATTCAAACGGTCCCATTTTCTTATGTCCTTCCTTCAAAGTCTCTGCTAACCTATTTAGGTTGAATTCTACAATTCCCTTCAGAATCCTGATCAGGTAGATCACTAAATACCTCACATGTGAATCTGAACACTTATAGTTCCAATCCGCAAAATCCCCTCCTGCAGGCCGTTGAAAGAGGGAAAACCTCAGTTTTGTCCCAGTTTGTGGCCTGAAATTTCGCCTACCTTCTGAAAAGCATTCTTCAAAATTGCACTTCCTTCTTTGGGGTTAAAGTATAATCACCATGCCATCGGCGTAAGAGAACCTTGAACTCAACTCCTCAAACTTTAGTCCTCTTATTCTTTGTTCACTACTGATCTGAGCCGCCAAAGGTTCTAATGCAATATTGAACAAAAAGGGTGACAGAGGCCAACCCTGCCTTGTACCCCGTGTAAGAGCAAACATGTCCGATAATTCATAATTCACCCACATTTTAGCCCTCGCCGCATCGTGTAGACAACCAGCTACCTTAAGGAAATTAGTGCCAAAACCCATCCTTGATTTGGTAAATTAAAACAATTCCCAGTTGACCATCAAAAGCCTTCTCTGCTTCAATGAATATCAACATAGTACCCTGAGTTTGTTTGGCGAATGATCTATGGCAATTATAATGCGCCTATACATAAGTGTTTCAAGGCGTGAACAGCCAAGGGAGGGGGGAACAGAGGGAGGACAGAACAATCTTAATAGGCCAAGTGACATTGAGATTGTGCAAGTGCAGGGGAGGGGTCAGCGCTGTACATGGCATCAAATAAGAAGTACGGCCAGCAGGAGGCAAGTGAAAGGGTAAGCGCAGACAGCAGGTATCCAGTAAGTGTAGGTAAGGGGACTGTAAGGTTACAGATACAGACCCAGATGCAGTGTGGATGTGCAAATGGGTGGGCAGGGACATGGGCCCGAAATCAGAGGGTAGCCAAGTGACCAGTGCAGTATCAGACCGGAGATCAGCAGGACAGAGGAAGAGCGAAGGCAGAAGCAAAGAGGAATGCCTTGAGGCACTTTCTGAACAAGAGATGGTTCTCCTCAGGTTTCAGAGCGGCTGTTCCTGAGGGAGGCCCCAGCCGAAGAAAGATCTACCACAAACCCATTGCTTGGAGAAGCTACCGACCCAGAGGGAGTTGGAGGAGCGAATCGCTCAAGTAGGAATGAATTTACGAAACGAGAGTTAGAGGTATTGAGGACCCAATCCCCATAAGGCCTTGTGAACAATGTAGAGGGTCTTGATAATCCTTGCAGCCACAGGGAGCCAATGAAGATATTTCAGTGCTGGAGCAATATGATCCCTGGGCTTGAGGCCAAGGACAATTCTTGCAGCCATGTTCTGGATGAGTTGCAGAGGGCGGAGAGTAGAAGCAGGCAGATTTAGAAAGTCTGGTGCAGTAGTCCAGCCTAGAAAGAACCAGAGCTCTAGAGACAGTGATTCTGGAGGAAGGGCAGGAAAAGAAGAATACCTCTTAGGAGGTGCAGCTGGTAGTTTGACTTCTTAGAGACAGATGCGAGGAGAAAAGGAGAGTGTGGACTCTAAGATTAGAGGTTCATAGCCTCACAGGCCAGAAATAAACAGTAAAGGAGGGTGCAGGTGTGCCAATGACGAGAATCTATCAATAATGGTCCTTATATTATTATACCCGAACCTACCCCTCATAAATCCAACCTGAGATGCATGAATTAGACTGCCTATTCACTCAAATGTTAAATATTTTCACATTGACATTAAGTAGTGAAATAGGCCGAATTCCCATATTGGTCGTATCTTCCTAGCTTTGGTATCAAAGTGATCATGGCCTCTGTCATAGATGACACACTGCCACCCTGTATGAAAATATTAGAAAAAAAAAAAACTCACCTAGAATGAGTGCTAGAGTTGATCCAAATGTTCTGCAAAACTCTACAGGCAAGCCCTCTAAACCCAGAGACTTTCCAACTTTAAGCTGCTTTCAGCTGCTCAATTGCTAACAAAACGTCCTCAGGCATTTTCTGTTCTTCCAAACAAGTACATTCTTCCTGACTGGGCTTGATTCATTCTTAGAGTATCCTCAATGAAGGTTTGAATCCCTGACACTGTCAACTTCCCTCAAAATCCCGGTTTTGAGACACCACCTTACAAATTTAGACCTCTCGACTAAAATTCAAACAAAGGTCTACTAAGGCATGATCTGAAATCTCCCACACCCTAGTGTCTACACCAAAAGACCGGTATAGTAACTTATCAGATATTAAAATGTAGTCTAAGAACGAATCATGTACTGGCAAATAGAACGTGTATTCCTTCATGGATGGATTTAATGCCCTCCATACATCCACCAAGTCAAATCTCTGAAGGAAAAGGCTAAATTCCATACACACTCCTAAATTTGTGTATCTGAATTTGCCAGTACGATCCATTTTATGGTCAACAGTTAAAATCCCCCCGTAAAATGAGTGACTCCACACGTCACGCAGTAACTCATTACCTCAAAAATGACCGTACCCGGTGAGCAAGGACCATACACCCCAGAGTCGGGACCTTTCCATTATAATTAAAATCCACAAAATTCATCCGGCCTTCACCATCCACAGCTACCTTATCAATCATGACATGCATATCTTTCCTAATCAGGATGCTAACACGTCTCAACCTTGTTGATAAGCAATTCAACAATTCACGTGGGTATCTTGCACAAGTCTGACATTTCCTATCATTAGTCAAATACGTTTCTTGTAAAAAGGACCAAGTCTGCTCTCGCTCTCCATATCCTAGCCATCACCATCCTCCTCTTTTGCAGGCAATTAAACCCTTAAATATTCCATGTCACAATGGTCATTTCAGTCATTCATCCCAAGTCAACAGCTAGTTTCCTACAACTATACAGCTCTATAATTTACTAGACACCTTCTGTGAGTGGCATTAACCAATTATCCATCCTTGCCTCAAAAAACATAATCCAGAATCCCAAGCTAAATTAGATCCTTCACACAATAAATCCTACTGCGGGTAGCACAACCACCGAAGAACCTAGAACAAACCCAAAAGAAAAAAACAGGGCCTCCCAGACCGAGTAACACTCCAATGCACAAAAGATTATGAACCATACCACTCAACCCCCAATTTCCAGTGCTCCGACAGTATAAACAAATTAAGCATTCTCCCCATTATACACCAATCCCCATAACAATTGTCAATTGCCAGGTTCAAGTGTAACTAAAATCTTTGTGGCCCTACTTGTATGGCTAAATTATGTCTTCAAGTTGGACCAGAAGCTAAAAGTACAATACATTTGCCAGCTACATCGTATATTCAAGAGACCACAAGTGAATTGCAACGTATGTGCACTCTTTACACATCTCCATCACCAAATCAGCCAACACATCCATGTTGCCATCCTCCCTCTAGCACTTGCATACACTGGGCATGCATCTGATGTACAGTATTCAATACCGCAGCCTCCCCCCTATACACAGGAATATGCATTCTCTCCGCTGACAGTCACTTCTAGAATCATGTATTTCTAGAATTCCATAGATCTGAATGCTAGCTAAAATCCTGACCCGTGCATGTCAAAGGTTCAACCTGAATAATTTAGCAGAGAACACACGTGGGAATTCACTACAATTACCTGTTATATAGATCATTCAAGCCGTAGATACATTGGTTAGAGCAACAAGGGAAGTGAGACATCCCAACCAGAAATCTAATGTATTGACAATTATACAATGCTCATCGGTATAGGCTCCCTCTGTCTGTGTGCCACGCAAAGTAGCTTTCGTGTTTCGGGATCATCACCACTGCGCTAGAGTATGTTTCACTGCCCAGCATTGCAGGTCCTTATAAACAATGCCTTTTCCCCAATCCACTCAAGTACAGAGACTGGTCCCGAGCGATCACCCGGACGCCATCGCCTGCATTCCAGCTTTGAGGTCCGACTAATGTTCCTCCATACAGTGTCTCCTAGCCACTTCCTGGTATCTCATTTCGCTCAGGCCCGCACTACGTCCATTCCTGTTTACCTCCAAACTCACAGCCTAGATTCCATACAGTTTAACGGGCAGCATAATATATTATTGCATATGAAATAAAACTAAAATATTTGAAAAAACTTGAGTGGCAACAACTGTTGCCAATTATATGTAAAACACACAAGAACAATCCCCGGTTGAGAACTAAAATCCGATTTTGATAATCTGTTTCTTTCCAAACATCACACACTGTTGCTACAGACTCATCCATTAGTTCTTGATCCAGTTCAGGTAAGACAGCATCTGGCTCCATGATGGTCAAGAGTGTGAACCTGAAATTTCTATTGATGGGTTAAAACCCAAATCTGAAATCGTGAATGCGATAAGGAAAATAACCCCCCCCTCCCCTGAAAGGATGAAGGGGAGTTGAGGTCCTTTTTTGGCAGGATTGAATTTTGAATTTGACCAAATATTTGTGCAGAGCTTTGCGGCCAAGATTGTGAAAATGAGGGCCCTATTAAAGAAGGGTGTAGAACTCTGCTGGGATGCGGAGTGCAAGAAGTAAATTGTCCAAATTAAGCATGAAATTGATTTGGTGAGACCATTATCTATGTTTAACAGAAGAAAGAGCTCGATTTCTGTGGATGCCAGCGATTCAGGCATTGGCACTGTATTATCCCCGACTGGTGAAGATGGTTCTGAGCACATCATCACACACACGTCAAGGGTGTTGAGATGTGCAGAAAGGAATTCTGTATTAGAGAAGGAAACCCCTTCATGTCATTGGGCAGTTGAAGTGTTACAATTGTGTGGGGGCAGAATTTACTTGGAGAACTGACAAGCCATTGAAAGTGATTCTGAAACAGAAGGGCTTGGACAAAGTGTCAAGGAGGGTTCCCGGATGGGTGACCAGGATGCAAGGACATAAGTTTGTTATGGTTGCAATTCCTGGGGAGGAGAACGTTTTGGCTGATCATGTGTCAAGGTTAGAAGATGTAGAGCATGATTTGGGCAGTTCACCAACGGGGTCATATGTGATGTGACATGTGGCATTGTTTCTCGTGAAGAGTGGCAAAGTGCTGTGAGAGAGGAAGTGGTGTTAATAAGAGTAATGGAATTTGTAAGCGAGTGCTGGCCTGACAAAATATTACTTGATGAGGAGATACTTCTGGGAAGTTATCAGAATTGAGTGTCAAGGGTGCTATATTGTACAGGTGGGATTAAGCGGTGGTCCCCAAGTGCTTGAGAAGGAAGATGGAGATTGCCCATGAGGGGCATGTTGGGATCACCAAGACAAAAGATTCTGAGGAAGGAGTATTGGTGGCCTGTGTTTGATTGAGAAGTGGAGAGAGCAATAGCAAAAAGTATGGAGTGTGAAAGATCTGGTAAGGGGGTTGTGGCACGTCTACAGCCAATGATAAAGGTAGATGTTCCAGAAATAGGGTGATTTGGCATTGGACATCTAAGGTCCACTAGATCTAGGAGGGGGACGAGGAAAGTTATTTTATTTTTTGTGGATTTAACACGGATGCAGTTAAGCATTTTACGTGATAATTACTTGATTCACAGTTGTGGAATTTCTACAGAGTGCATTTGAGAGACTGTTTACCAAGTTCCATTCTGATGGACAACGGAAAACAGTTAGTGGGAGGATGTTTTGAGAAATATATGAAGCGTAGTGGTGTGAAGCATAAGAGAACTGCAGCTTATCATCCTGAGGGGAACAGTGCTGTGGAGAGGATGAATAGGTGTGTGATGGAAACCATAAGGATGGCGGATGCGTGTGGGAAAGAAAGGTTACTGTGAGGGATAGACTATGCGTTGGGCATGGCGCCTCATGCCGCCACGGGTGTGTTTGAATTGATGAGGGGAATACCAGAGTATCACCCACTTGGTTAAGAAGGGCACGGGTGAGTTACTGTGGTGGAAGAGTGGAAGGTGATGCTTACTAGAAAGAGATGGGTGGAGAACATGAATAAGAAATGTGGTAGGCGCAGTATGGTGGCGCCAGTAGATGATTGGGTGCGCACAACGAAAGGGGTAGTGAAGATGAAGGATGATCTGTTGTATTCAGATCCTGTGTAAGTGGTAGAGGTGTTAAAGGATGCAAAGAGGTTGCATGGAGGGCAAGTGTGGAACCAGTCAAGGGTGGCCCGCATCAAGTGTGGGTAAATGTTTAATAGTACTTCGTTCTTTACTGCTGTTGTGTAGGGCGTTATAAGTATTGTACATAGTAACCGTGTATTGTTAAATAATGTTGTGAGGACGGTGTTGAAATCTAAACATTGTGCAAAAGGTTAGGAGAAACTGTACCTAGTTACTGTGTATTCTTGAATAATGTTGTGCTGAAACGGTTTCAAATTTAAATGTTATACATCATTTAGAGAGTGAGATGTGTTGTATTGTCCTTTCCTGTTGCTGCAATGGGACCGGTCATAGGAACTGCTGTGTGGAACACAAATACATTCCAGGCTGGATTGTTGAGGGACGGAGTGTCAGTTTGTGATTGAAGAGGTGGCCTCCAACTGTGCTGGGGGTTGCTGCGCTGCATGATCTTAATATAGGTCTCCGAGTGCAAAGGACTTTATTCCACTAAACTATTGTTGCTCTAATTTTCTCGTATTGCTCATTGTTAGTCTCTTTTGGTTTGTCTACCTGCGATTCATATTGCCCTTCTCAGTTCCATTTACAATTCTGCTACTCTCCTACTCTTGTCTAAATTAAGATTTGATGAGTAGGAGCTAAAACCAGCTCCTGGGTATCAGGCCTCGCTCAGTACACAGGCGCTACCATAGAGGAACGAGCACCGACCGTACCGCAAATCTAACTTCCATATGAGATACACACCTACTGTCTTTTGTAGGATTCATTGTTTAAATGTGTACTAGGTGTGCCCAAATTCTTCATAAGCCGTCTCAAATACTCAAAGTTGTCACATGTGCATGTTTGTAAGGCACCAATTGGCCTGCCAAACGTAGCTCCTGGTAGTTTGTTTTAAGATACCAGTATCTCCTAGGCTAGAAGCAGGAGCTAAATGGCTCCAAGCTCCCCAATAGTTGCAACCCCATCTCTTTGATCTTCTATTTCAGCTGCACTTTGTGGTTGCTATCCTGCTGTTGGGAGTCTTGTGTTTTCATTTGTATTTAAATGTGTTCACGGTCTGGCCCCTCCTTACCTTGCGCCTCTGGTTTTCTTCTACTCACCCCATCCGCCACAACCCCACAACCCTGTGTGCTGCTTCTAGTTTTTGTTTATTCTCCTATTGCTCCATTCTCAATTCCACTGGAATTCTTCCTCTCAATTCGTTCTTACTGTTTTTGTTCCGTAGTCATTTAAAGACTAATTTCTTATCTATGCAATTTTCTTAATTGTTAAGCCTCCTCGCATGTCAAATTTATTATTGTATGTAGTTCTTTTTAAGTTTAATGGCGCTTTGGCAAAAGCACAGTATAAACAAAATACAAATATGGGCGGTCGCCATGCAGCCAATTGGCCAAAGTCAATTGCCTCTCCCCATAAGTCCTGAGATTAGGCAGCCCCATCACGCTCTACCAAAATGAATTTTGTAGGCGGAAGGCAATTCTCGGGTAGGATCCCTGCCAGAGAACGTCGCTTATGATAACATCTACTCCGTCATCTGCCTTGGGTATCGTGACCGTGGAGTTTGAGGACATACACGTGTGTAGGACGCATTGTGTGTAACATGGCTCTTTAACAGCATTTTCGGGGTTGGTTTTTCAGGTTTCATATCTTGTAAGAAAAGGCTAGTTATTGGTCCCAGATTATGTTTAATGAACAGCTTCGGATTCCCACACAAATGCATACCCAATTAGAAAAAAAGCACCTCTGGTTACCCTGTATGCACAGTCCCGGGGAATCGCCAGGCCATCCCGATGCAACGGAAACAAATTATATTTATGCTAGTTCACCTTACATCCGCTAAATATTCCATATTCACAAATAATCTGTCACTCATGGACAGGAACGAGCAAGATCTCCCATGAAGATGAGGTAGTCGCATACAATGCTACTCTGTCCTCATTTCAGATGGGACATATAAAGCCATTGCACATTGGTGTCAGATTGCCAGAGGTTTAATGGAGTGGGTGAACATAGATGAGGAACAGTCTGGAAGATGCCCCATTCACGTCCACTTCCGCCACTGGTTTCTCATACAGCAGTTTGGTCCATGGTAGAATTTCAATGCCAAAACCCATGCGCTCCATCACTTCCCACAGGAATGTTCATAGTACCGAATCAAACGTTTTTCAAAGTCGATTGACAGTGGGCCCTGAATAAGAGGTGCTTGTTCCATCGACACATGGAGCCTCTTAACATTCATCGGGTTGATCCATTAGGTAAAAAACCACACTGGCTGAGGTTAATGTGGGGGGGGGGGGGGGGGGAGGGTTTTGAGAGGTTGGTTGAGAGTTTACTCTACCAAGCTTATTCCATACCTCCAGTTCTTATTGTAGTCGGGAGGCCTGTAAAAAAACTGGGCGAAGGAGGGAGAGAGTAACATCTTTACAAGCAGGGATGCGCATTCAGTGTTTTGCCGGGTAGTTTCTCAGTTAGGACTGAAAGGTGATGCTTGTGGAGAAGGGCTATCCCTTCAGCTCTGCAGGACCTATTGTGCACGATCAGGGAATAGCTTCAAGGTGGGTGTTCGTAGTCAGAGAACCAGGACTCTGATGAAGAGTGGCAATTTTCATGTGTAGGGATACAATAGTAGATCATGTACTAGAGATGTGTAGGGATACAATAGTAGATAATGTACTACAAGTGTGTAGACGTAGGCATGGTTTACCTGAGCATTGCAATGGCTGTGCTCCCTGCCCGTGCCACCCTACCTGTAGTTGTCACTGTAGTGCGCTCCGTCAGGCATCCATGGGCATACAGGGGCAAACAGGAAGGTGAGCGTTGTAAGTGATTTCAATCCGGCACTCCAACTAAGTCAATGCCTAGTATGGGATACCCAATGGAAACCCTTATCTATATATTTTTATGTCAAAAGTTAGTTTAATTCTGGGTGATGTACCCTTATATAACGCCCCTCTATGAATTCCCCCGGTCTCACTGAACCAACAAATAGGTTTGTTTTGCAAATTAAAAGATTTGAATAATTGAATATAATCACACTTTTATGAACATGAATAATATCTGAATATCACATTTATGAATATGAACAATGATCAGCAATGGGTGATATTACAATCGACAATCTCTAATCAATTAGGAGTCGGAATAGGAAGAATAACATATCAGAATACTTTGTATGGGTCAAGGAAATTGCAATGATAGGAAAGAATGCAATACAGAAATAAACTGGATATGAATTTAACCAAAGACAATATGATCATCCCCCCAGCATGCAATATGGAGATCTGGAATGAGGGCACACAGGTTATCAGGAATAATCGACAATGCAGTTCAATCCCACTCCCCCCCCCCCCAGCAAGCAGAGAGAAACGGATAATTATTTTTTATTTATTTGTGTGAATCAAAATTTGAATTGATTTTTACAAAAAATGAATTTTTCCAAAGAATTTTCAATATCAGTTTGTCGAACAGCTTTCAGTAGTTTGCACGTGAGTTTTGAAATAAAATAAAGCGAGGTTAACTTGCTTTTTCAGCCCGAATACGCCTTTTCAAACTGATAGCTGAGAAAGAAGACTCGGGTGATTGTAGTTGTAGCGAGTTGACTTCGCTTTCTACGATCCCTTCCAGGTTATTCAGGGTGTCTAGTTTGGACATAATTTGTTGCACTATTTTGGAAGTGGCCATTAGCCAGGTTGGTTTATCCCCACTGATCATTCTTGACCACCAGAAAGATTCACTGTCGATCGAGGGATCCGACGAGAAATGCTGCATGTAGGCTGTCCTGCTACAGGGCTGATTTTAAACAGATCAAAATGCTTTTAAATGTGGTTTGAATTGAATGGGAAAATGCTAAAAATGATTTTAATTCACTAAATGGATTCAGAACTAGTGAGAGTTGCTTTGGATATGGTCAGGGAAACACTAGCAATGATTATAGAATGATTAGCAGATGGAAAACGAAATTCAGAAGTTGAAAACAAGAAATAGCTGTTTACATGGGGTGAAACTGAGCCAAATTGCAAATCGCTGCAACTTTTCCACGTGCGGGAAACGCGATTACAGAAACAATATAAGGAATTGGAATGTCTCAGGCACTGGGTTCTGCTCTCAGCAAGGCCCTCTGGTATGTGCGGCCTCTTGGACTGGATCTGATGGGTTCTGGGTTACAGCTCTGCGGGTCTGGATCTTGTTTCTAGCACGGAGTTCTTAGCTAGAGCAGCAAAACAGCTCAGCCAGGCTGTTGGATTTTGTGGTGCCCCTTGGAAGTTTCGGGGTTAGAATCAGGTTGCTTAAGATTCTGAAGGCCAGCTGAGAAGAGTTCAGCTTTTGGGTTGGGCCTTTCTGCTTCAAAGTTCTAGAGTCTGGATTCTGGATCTATGTCTGGAGCCTGGATCTTCCTGCAGGGTGCTTCGCCAAGGAATCAGTTGAGTGGAAAGTGTGTGCGTTTCTGGGTCCTCAACAGTCCCTACTTATCCATTTCCAAAGTGGGTGGGGAGGCTGATTATCTATGCCCAACTCTCTAAGGATCTGATAGGTCAGAGAGAATTTCCCCTCTCCTGATTTGAGACAGAAGCAGTGTGTCATATGCGTCAGAGTGACACTGTGTTTATGGGCCAAAGGAAATACCTCCCCTTTGCTTTTACTTAGGAAATTTGCCCCAAAAAAACATTTCCAAGATGCACAACTTGTCAATACATAATTACATGACAGATTGCTTAAGGTACATTGCTGTCCAACTCATCTTCCTGCGAGCTTTAGTTCATAAACGACAACTTTGTCACACTTTTGGTGGGTTTCTCAATGTTAGTTCTGCACCAATTTGTATACATGCATACACATCCCATCTAGGCATATTCCTGTAATTATTCATGTTCCTAACAAACACAATGGCTGGAATATGAATAATTTCTGGGGTTCAGTATCACATCGCACAGATTCCAGATTAGTTTTGAACTGTGAGCAAATTTTTCATTTTAACAACCTATAACTTTCATATTTTTGTCAGTTCAGTACAATTTGCTATAATCATTTTTCTAAAACATACATTTACTTCCACTTCAATCACCATTTTCAGTCTGGCACACCTCCAAAGCTGGGCCGAGTCAGAGGGTCACATGGCTTGCCTTCCTGCCAGAGCTGCTGTTGTCAGTCATACTGTGAAAGTTAGCATGTCCACTCCTAGACGGAATTGTGAAAGTTAGCATGTCCACTCTAGAACTGTGAAAGTTAGCATGTCCACTCCTAGACGGAATTTGTGAAAGTTAGCATGTCCACTCTAGAACTGTGAAAGTTAGCATGTCCACTCCTAGACGGAATTGTGAAAGTTAGCATGTCCACTCCTTGACGGAATTGTGAAAGTTAGCATGTCCACTCCTAGACGGAATTGTGAAAGTTTGCATGTCCACCCCTAGATGGAATTGTGAAAATTAGCATGTCCACTCCTAGACGGAATTGTGAAAGTTTGCATGTCCACCCCTAGATGGAATTGTGAAAATTAGCATGTCCACTCTAGAACTGTGCAAGTTAGCATGTCCACTCCTAGACGGAATTTGTGAAAGTTAGCATGTCCACTCTAGAACTGTGAAAGTTAGCATGTCCACTCCTAGACGGAATTGTGAAAGTTAGCATGTCCACTCTAGAACTGTGAAAGTTAGCATGTCCACTCCTAGACGGAATTGTGAAAGTTGGCATGTCCACTCCTAGATGGAATTGTGAAAGTCAGCATGTCCACTCTAGAACTTTGAAAGTTAGCATGTCCACTCCTAGACGGAATTATGAAAGTTAGCCTGTCCACTCTAGAACTGTGCAAGTTAGCATGTCCACTCCTAGACGGAATTTGTGAAAGTTAGCATGTCCACTCTAGAACTGTGAAAGTTAGCATGTCCACTCCTAGACGGAATTGTGAAAGTTGGCATGTCCACTCCTAGATGGAATTGTGAAAGTCGGCATGTCCACTCTAGAACTTTGAAAGTTAGCATGTCCACTCCTAGACGGAATTATGAAAGTTAGCCTGTCCACTCTAGAACTGTGCAAGTTAGCATGTCCACTCCTAGACGGAATTTGTGAAAGTTAGCATGTCCACTCTAGAACTGTGAAAGTTAGCATGTCCACTCCTAGACGGAATTGTGAAAGTTGGCATGTCCACTCCTAGATGGAATTGTGAAAGTCAGCATGTCCACTCTAGAACTTTGAAAGTTAGCATGTCCACTCCTAGACGGAATTATGAAAGTTAACATGTCCACTCTAGAACTGTGAAAGTTGGCATGTCCACTCCTTGGCGGAATTGTAAAAGTTAGAATGTAAAAGTTGCATTTAGAAAGTGTGCCCTACAGCCTTTCCGTCAAGCTTAGAAATGTGCCCAATAGCCTCTCTGGTAATTTGAATTTAGATGTGTGCCCAAGATCCTCTGTGAAAGATGCATTTAGAAATGAGCCCAATAGCCACTCTATGAAAATTGCATTCAGTAGTGTGCCCAATAGACACTCTGGAAAGCCGCATTTAGAAATGAACCCAATAGACACTCTGGAAAGTTCCATTCGAAGTATGCCCAATAACCTCGCTGTGAATTTAGTAGTGTTCCCAATAACCACTCTGTGAAAGTTGCTTTCAGAAGTGTGCCCAACAACCCTCTGTGAAATTTAGAGGTGTACCCATTAGCCGCAATGAGTTACATTTAGAGCTGTGCCCAATAGCCTCCCTAGTAAATTGAATTTAGAAAGGTTCCTAATAGCCTCGCTGGAAAACTGAATTTGGAAGTATCCCCAATAGCCTCGCTGGAAAATGAAGTTAATAGTGCGCCCAGTAGCCTCTCTGTGGAAAATTGAATTTAGATATGGGCCCAATATCCTCTGTGAAAGCTGCATCTAGAAGTGTGCCCATTAGCCACACTGTGAAAGCTGCATTTAGAAGTGCTACCAATAGCATCCGTGAAAGTTGATTATAGAAGTGTATCCAATAGACACCCTGGAAAGTCTCAAGTAGAAGATTGCCCAATAACCTCTCTGGAAAATTGAACTTAGAAATGTAGCCCAGTAGACGCTCCGTGAAAATTTGCATTTAGAAGTGTACCCAATAGCCTCCGCGAGTGTTACACTTAGAAGTGTGCCTAGTAGCCTCGCTGTTAAACTGAATTTAGAAACGTTCCCAATAGCCTCTGTATGGAAAATTATACTTAGAAGTTCGCCCGGTAGCCTCTCTGTGAAAGTGATTTTAGAAGTTTGCACATTGAAAGAGCATATAACCACTCTTACCACACCCCACGCTTACTCTCTCCTTTACATCACCACTCAACTAGAACACAGAGATACTATGACACCATTCGGTATATCTGTTCCCATACGAACATCCACCGCTTACTCCACATCATTCTATGTAAACACTGCTGGTCTCACACCCCCAGCCAGGCGTTCTCCTCAGGCCTAACGCAGCCACATCCGTTCCGGATAAATCCTGCCAGAACGAACACATTCTCCTGATCTCTCAACCACCACACCTACCAATAAGAATCAGCTATTACTTTGTGTACCGCACGAGCTGCACACATATCCGGTGCACACACGCACCTTTTGACTCTCCCTACTCTCTCTACTGATCTGAACTTCGGTTCCCAAGGGCGTTCAACCTACCAGCGCCTTCAGACCATACCAATGGTATATAAGGCGCTATATAAGTGCAAAATAACAATAACAATAACAATACTTAGCATTTTCTATTCAGTTCAAGGAACCCTTTGTTTCTTGCTCAGGGCAGCAGAGGAAATCTCCTCCCCTTCTGATTAACATGCCAATGCGAAATCCTCTCCTTTTGGTGGGAATGAACAAGGTGGGAGGTTCTCAGGGAAAGAAAGCCTTTTGGAAGTTTTAGCTAAACCAGGTTACCTTATGGTCAATTGTAACAAAGTTCCTTGTGAAAACATTACATTTATACATTTAACATCAGCAAACATATCCTTAATGCTAAGTCTTTTTCAACATGAAATCAATGTGTGGCACTCTATATGGCATTTTGATGAAAATCCCTTCTTTAGCATGCTTAGCTTTGAAAACACAAGTTTCTCCTGTCATATTTAGTGATCGCCAGCGTCTGTCGGAGGCAATTAACGGTACTGCACCCATTTTGACAGATTTCTTTCCATCAAGTATCTGTTGAAGTGGATTTTGTTCTGATAACATAGGATTCTTGCTGACATTGTATTTATGTGGATTCTTGCAGTAGAATAATGCGGAACAAGGAGGTTGGATCTTTTGGGTGGTTTGAGAGTCATGATTTTTCCAAATTTGACAACCAAGAAAACGGATTTCCAAACAGCTCTGTGTTTCTTTTGGCAATCAGAATTGCTTTTTCAAGTGGTTTCAGGCTACTTTGTGGGTAGCCCAATGGTGGGTTTTGGCAGTGGTCTCCTGTGCTCACTGAGATAGGCAAAAGAGGATAGCGGCCTATTTTTAAGATTTTTACTGCGCAATTTTGGCTGATTTTTAACGAGCAGCATGCTTTCCAGGGGCCATTTGAGGTTTCGGCTGCCAGCAATGTTGCAGGTCCTGGACCAGTGGGTTGAAACATCCCACAAGCCCCCCTCTTGCGATTGGCGTTCATCGTCCATCAATGGCAACTCGCAAGACTGGGATGTCAGCCTCATCTCTTCTGATTCCACAAATGGCAAGTTCAGCATCTTTTCCTCCATCAGGGGTGGATCGATCGGTTCTCCCCGCCAGTGCTGATGCGAGTATTGAGCGATACTCCAGGCCCTCGGATCTTTGCTCCTGGTCCCCGGGTAGTCCTCCTTGGTTAGTCTCCATGGTTTTCAATGAACTATAGATTATCTCCTAGGATGACAAAGCAAAATCATATTTGTAGACATTTCCCCACCACTATTAATGTAGTGGGGCAGACATACATTTTGATAATCAGGACACATTTTTATTATTATATTTTATAGACTATGTATGGAATATTTAGATTGTAATTTTATGGAGCTGGAGTGGCCCCCTCTGGGGTTCCAGAAGACTCCTCCATTTGCTGCAGAGTGCCTAGGATGGCAACACTTTAGATGATTAATATGGACCCACATATCTTCCCCCCTCTGCCAAACTGCCTTTGGGGACGTGGATTTTGTAGGCGACTGGTGAGATTTTGTCTATAATTTCAAAAGGACCCCTCCAGGTAGGCAGGAATTTTCGCTGTTTGGCCTGGTTCCTTTGGAAATTGTATAAGTAGACCCGGTCTCCTACATTGTATTCTTTTCTGGTAGTCTAAGTCATAGTGGGTCTTCATGCTGTCTGCAGATCCCTCTAGCTTTCGTGGAGCATAGGCAAAAGCATGTTGAAGGCGTTTTCTTAGATTTTCAACATACTCATGAGTTGTGGAGGCATTGATCAATGTCTGCTCTTGGGTTCTGTAGAGCAGATGCTGGGGAAGCACCATCCAGCGTTCAGTCATCAGCTCAAACAGTGACATTTTAGTTGCAGATGAAGGGGTAGATCTGATGGCCATTAGGACAAGAGGTAATCGAATATCCCAACTTGGCCCAGAATCTGCCACAAACTTTAATATGCTCACAATGGTTTTGTTGCATCTCTCCACTGCACCACTAGAGGTTGGCCAGTAAGCAATATGTAGCTTCCTTTTAACCCCAAGTATCTCCCACATCTTTGTCATTACTTCACTGGTGAAATGGCTACCTCTGTCTGACTCGATCCTTTGGGGTAGTCCAAAACGCAAAAAGATCTGGTTGATCATCAGGGCAGCTGCTGTTTCTGCCTTGCAGTTTGGGGCAGGGAGACATTCCACCCATTTAGTAAACAAGCATGTCACAGTCAATATGAACTTGTTCCCCCTAGAGGAACGAATCATGGGCCCAATGAAATATACTTGCAAATTCGACCATGGCAGTGTCATCCCCCTTCTTTTGGAGAGGTGCACGGTGTGAGGGATGTTGACTGAAATTGTGCACACACAAGACACCCCTTCAAGTATTGGTCGAGGTCCTGCCCCATGTGTGGCCAATATGCAACCTGTTGTATGACCGGCTGTGGCCGCATCATGGGCGTGACACATCAGGCTTCGGAATGAGGTAGGAACCACCCAGTGATCATGGCCAGCTAGGGATTTCCTCACGAACAAACAGTCTTGCATTCAGAACATTTTTGGACATTTCATCAACACTCTGAGGTCCTCTTTCCCAATGTAATCAGTATCCGTCAGGGGAAAGTTCTCAGGGTCCTCAATGTGTTGATAAAACCTACCAATTATTGGATCCCCTTTCTGAGCCATAATCAAATCAGCATCTGGGGTCTCCTTACTCCATTGTGCAGTTGAGAGGTCATTATGAGCATTTGTCTGGGACCTAGTGATAGCAGTGACCTGGATTTCCCCCAACAGGGACTCAATCTCTATTAGCTTCCCTTGGATGGCCCCGGTTTTGGCCAGCTGATCAGCTAAGTCATTTCCAGTTTTGTCTGGTCCCTCTACTTTGGAATGACCTTTGATCTTTTTCCAGTAGATGGTCATCCCATTCGAGGTGACCAGATAATCAATATTTTGAATTGACTTCCCATGTTTAAAGGGTTTATTAGCACATAACATGCCTCTGGTTTTCCAAATAACCAGGTGTTCCACGAGCCCGTTCCGTACATAATCCGAATCAGTAATTATGACCAGTTTGTGGAGTTGATGTTGGACAGCAGTGAGGATGGCTTGATGCACAGCCATCAACTCTGCCACTTGACTACTTTGGGGACCAATCTTGTACCCAGCGGAGGGTTCTGGGGTCTCATTCACCCATGCATTCCCTACACCGGCCACAAGTTATTTTTCCCTGTTGTCAACATGGTAAGAGCATCCATCCACATAGACAGTGGGCATTCCCTCACACTTTTCTTCAAAGACTGTGGGGAATTGAGGTATGTCTCCATGTTGTCTTTGATTTTTAGACTCTCGTCCTCGAGACAGTTTTCTCTGGCACAATCATGCAAGTCAGCCAGACCTTGCGCGAGGGGACTCTTCTTGTTTTGGCCATATCTGACCTGTACAGGGAAGCCTTGCATTGACAGAATCCTGGAAGTAATTCGGGAATTACTCACATTTCTCGCCCGGATTCTGTCACTTTGGAGATATTGCAGAGGCTAGTGCGGCGTCTCCACTACGATGTGTTCCCCCTGGATAAACAGGCGGTAATTCTTCAATGCCCACACCGTTGCCAGGAGTGCCTTCTCACAATCATTGAATTTTCCCTCCACAGAGGATAAAGTTTTACTCGCATAGGAGATTACTTTGACCTTGTCATGCTTTTGGTATAATACTGCAGTCAAGCATGTATTAGAGAACCCTGTCTCCAAGAAGAACTCCTTGTTTCTGACCGGGTAAGCTAGGCAAGGCGCTTGTGAGAGGCTTCTTTTGAGTGGTCTTACTGCCTCTGCTTGTTCTGGACTCCATCCCCACTTGACCCCCCCTTCAAGAGAGGAATCAGGGGTCTAGTGATCTCTGTATAGCCTTCAATGAACTTTCTGCTGTAATTAGTCAGTCCAAGGAGGCTCCTTAGATCCCGCAGAGTTGTGGGGTCTTTCAATTTCTGGAGTGCTTCCACTTTCTTTTCCTGGGGACTGAGACCCTGAGGAGTAATCTCATGCCCCAAAAAATGTACACGGGTTCTACACCACTGTGCCTTTTGAAAGGAAAGTTTTGCTCCGGCAGCCCTCAACTGTGTCAGTACATAACGAATCTCCGCTATGTGCTTCTCCACAGTTGAGCTTTTGATGAGATCATCACCTACATAGGCCAGGTTACCCCTCTCACCCAGGTCGGCATGGCCTTATGTAGAAAAATTTTGAACTCATTGCCGGAGTTAATGTACCCGAAGGGAGTCCGGGTCCATGTGTACTGCTGCCACCCCCAAAGGTAAAGGCCAGCTTGTATTGGTCCTCCCTACTGACAGGTACAGTCCAGTATCCATTGGTCAGGTCTATTGCAGTGAATACCTGTGACCCCTGGATCTGGGCCAGCCCTTGGTCAATGTAGGGAAGTGGCCATCGGGAAGTATGGACCCGTTTGT
This sequence comes from Ambystoma mexicanum, assembly GCF_040938575.1. Lineage (NCBI taxonomy): Eukaryota > Metazoa > Chordata > Amphibia > Caudata > Ambystomatidae > Ambystoma > Ambystoma mexicanum. Next base: position 913,835,268 of record NC_090926.1, on the reverse strand, counting down.
TGAGCTCCCTAAGGGCAGCGCAGAGTCTCCACTGGCCGTTTGGCTTTAATATCCCCAGCACCAGATTATTGAAGGTGCTGTGGACCGGACGGATTATCCCACGGGACTCGAGGTTTTAATTATTTCAGTAAGGGCCTCCATTGATGCGAGAGGCAAGCGATATTGCTTCACAAACACTGGAGTCATGCCAGGGTCCGTGGGAATTGTGTGGATGTCGGTGCGACCACAGTCATGAGTCCACCCCAAAGAGATCTTGAAAATCCAAGAAAACTTGTTTCAACTTTTGCTTCTACTCCAGAGTCTCACAGGCATCAGCTAGGTTGACTCTTCAACCATCTGCCTGAAGCCTGGAAAGACTTCTGGTTTTGCTATCTCAGCAGCCTCCTCCAGCTGGGTGGAGAAGTCCCTGGTCAAGGTGCCGATTTGGACTGGTGGCTTCAGGTGGGGGAAGGCAGTCCTCACGGACCTGGAAAAATCACCTCATCCCTCCTGAAGTCACAAGTCACATCTTCCTTACCATAAGGGCAGGAAGTGTACACCAGGAAGTTCCCCCATGCCAGGTAAAGATCCGGTCTGGTGTGGTGTTGTCATCACTGTCACAACAGTCCTTGGGGATTGGTCCTAACAGTTCGTTTCCTAAATCAATGGAAAAATATCGGTCAACCACCGCCATTCCAATAATGGTGCCTGCCGCTAGAGTGATACTCTAAGTCGCTGTTATCCACCTCCATTGGAATGGTGTCATGTTCTACATGGACTAGTGGTGTTGGGTTTACCCCCAACCCTTGCTGTTGGAGAGAAGCATTTAGATGAATATATGCATCAGGGTTTTTCCATTTGTCCTTTTAACTTTCACTTCCAGGGAGAGTTGTCGAGTCCTTTCTGGGATGGCGACTTCCTCTCCAATCGGAATTTCAACTTCATAAGGCAGCAGTTGAGCTGACCTAAATGCTTTCTCTGGGTCATCAAAGCCCATCGGATTATCCGCTAATCGGGAGCAAGCTTTGAAGTTTATTAGGTCCAAACTAATGGCAAAGCGTTTAAGAATATGACTGCCTAAGTAAAAGGCGGCAGTGATGTCTCGCATGACACAATTATGAACTATGCTCTTGTTGCCTATGGAGATTGAGCATACACCTGCTTGGCAGGAGATGTTTGGAATGGGTGTTTCCAGAACCATTTCCCATTAGTCTAAATGTGGGAATGGCTGGATCTTTTGGGAGTTGGCGGAACATGGCTTGGCTGGCGAAGCTCTTACCGCCGTTCACACACACTCGGGCAAGAACAGAGTCCTTCCCTTCATTTAACTGAACAGGGATGAACAACTGCTCTCCAATTTGCTGAATATCAGCCAGGCTCCGAGCTGATTTCACATCTTTCTGGACTACAGGAGTGGGAATGCCCGATTGTGGATTGGTAGAGAGTTTGAGTGTTTCCTTCCAGTGTGGAATGCCACCTTAGACTGGAAGGAAGGTTGATTTTCAGAAATAGAGAGGACCCCCCCCCCTCACCATTCTGTTGTCCTACTGCTATTACTGTCACGTCTGGAATTTGGTTGTTCTGGAAGTGAAATTCTACTTGGTCAGAATTTTGTTCAACCATGTGGCATGTGCCGTTTAAACTAACATGGTTGACACCGTTTTAATTTTATTGGTCGGCTAGTCTGGGTCCAGAGGACCTTGTTTAAACAGTCTATTAGGGGTGACAACCTTCTCAGGAGGTCATTCCCTAGTAAACAAGGTGTGCCCTCTGGAGTCACTACTATGACGGGTGTTTCACCTTGTGCCGCCCAATTTTAATGTCCAAATCTGCAGTCCCCTCGACAGGAATTTGATAATTCTCCCCCCTTCTTGAATTCAGTTCATCAAAGGACTTTTTGGACAGAAGGGTATCTTGGGATCCAGTGTCCACCAGTGCCAAAATTGTACCCTGCCCCTGTATTTGTACTGGGGCATAGTATCTTCCTCCTTCTTCGCAATGGGTCACAGATAATGCACATTTTTGGACAACTGGTGGGCTAGTTTTTTAGTTTTGGACATTGAGAGAGTGTCACGCTCACCTGATTCCCACGGAGGCGCAGGTCTGGCTTCGAGTGCTGATGCTTCTTCAATGGTGAAGCGCAGGACTCTGATGGACAGGAAGGGCCCCTCTACTCTGGCTTTTCTGGCTCGCAGGAATATTCCCCTGTGCGTGAAAAGGGAGTATTACCTACTGACGGAATAATGCTCAAGCCTCCCACTCCCTTCCAACCCTCGATACCCTTCCACGATTCCCCGTGAAGTCTCACCTTAGGGTCTGGAAGGATGAGTTCTCCATACTGCTTCTGATGCAGGGGCGCGTTGAAACCCAGTTACTTCACTGGATTGAGGTTTGATGGGAGTTCAGAATAAGCTTGACTATTCAGGTGAGGCGCTGTAAGAGTTCTGTTGCAAGTTCAAAAGTTCAAGCTTAATAATAATGTTCATTGTCTTATTGCAGCAAGCACTAATGCTTATGTCTTTTTCCCCTTAGGGGCCGGGGTTCGGAATGCCGGAGATATGGCGCCGACCCGAAGTGGAAGTTCTGGATGAGCGTTCAGGTAATGTCTTTGCATTCGCTCATTCAATGTCTTTGTCTTTTTTTCCCCAATGGGGCCGGGGTCCGGAATGCCAGGAAGCGGCAGGACCCGAAATGAAATGGGAATGACCCAACAGGTAAGTCTTAGAAGGAAACTGAGCTTTTCCGATTTCCCTTCCTTCTCTCACCTTGTTTTCTTGTCCTTTCTCTCTAGGCTCTGGGAAGTGGGTGCGGATCCGGATGATCGCTGCTGAAAATGGAGGCGCCCAGGAAAGGTGAGTGAAATGCAGCGCTGCAGCGATCGAAGCGAAATGCTTTTAAAATTATGTCTTCCCTTTCAGTATCGGTGTGATGTCTCCGTGATGCAGCTTTAGCAGGTAAGGTCTTCTTTCTCCCCAATTCTCTCTTATCTCCCTTTGCAGGCGACCCAGGTTGCTGACAGGCATGGCTGAAGTCCAGATGCAGGAGCTGACACGGTGAGCGTCCAGCTGCGAGGAGCAGAACGCGAAGCCTGAGTTGCTGATCGGGCGTGGTTTAAATAGCTTTGGAAGAAGTTCCAGGCATGTATCCTTCCACCGATCAGGTATGTATCCTTCCCCGACCACACCCAGGTGGAAAGTAGTCCCACAGGTAAAGTAGTTCCATTCAGGCCTCATGAGGGCCTGGATGTAGCAGCATGGTCTGCATCAGGTAAGTGCACATTAAAACACTTGAACACATGTCTAGCTTTATGAGCCAGGCGCCTAAGGCGCCAGGACAGGGGTCCAACATGAGCCTAGCGCCTAAGGCGCCAGGACTGTGTCCAAAGGGCCCCAGCTTGGGCCCGCTGGCACTTCCCTGGGGGGAATGATGCCTGCCTCTGGGGTTGCTGGGTCCGACCTGGCTCCTTGGAGGTAGGCATCATGACAGAGAAGAGATTTGAGCAGAATTCTGTGGGGAGTCTTGGGAATCTGCAAAGAAAAGGTGGCAACTAGATATGGGAGGAGTTTTGGATTCCCCTGGTTCTGGGCCGCTCACCCTTTTGGAGGCAGTCACCAGGATGGGTTTGAACCAGGGGATGTTCATGCTGTTGGTTCTGGGGTTGGATGATGGGCGGCGCTAGCTCAGTCCCCACATCTACCCAGTCTGAATTTGAATCCTTTGGGACCCATTTTTCTTTGGGAGGAGTTCCCCATCTCTGAAGATCCTTTCCCAGGATCCTATCAGGACCCCTCTCCTTCAAATTGGAAGATCTGTACCTCCTCCACAAAATGGGTCTGTTTGGATCCTTTGTTTCCCCTACCACCTCTCTGCTCCTTGGGTGGCAGATTTTCAGGGGCAGGAGATTTTGGTTCCGGTTCCTGGGTTTCCAGGGGCTTTTTACAAGTGGGGAAGGAAGCTTCCTCCAAGGCTTTACACCCCCCTTCCCCTTGTGCCTCCTCCCGGGGAACCGGTGGGTTGTCGGGGTGCTGACCCGGTCATTGTTCTGGAGCACCAGGTCCAGAGTTTGGGGCATTCTGTGCCGGCATGCCCATCTGAGGGTTCTGTTGAGCCCTCAGCATGCGACCCAGATCCTGTGCCATATTTTGGACCTGGCACTCTAGCTGTGAAATCCGCTCAGGCTGATACAGGGTTCTGTTTTCTCCCCTGGGCTGATCCCAGGAAGGGTAGCTATCCCTTCTCTGGTAATAACCCGGGTTGGGAAAATGTGGGTAGCCCTCCACCCTTGGCCTCCCCTCTCCCGGATTAGGTTGTTTGGGCTCAGGAAATTGGGGAAAGGAGGATGGATGATTTTGGGGTTTAAAGTTTTGTGGATACCTGGGGAAGAAGTACTGTCCAAGATTTGGGGAGTTTCTGCCCTCATGGGGGAAGTTAGGAGGGAAGTTCCTGGGGTTAGGTGTCTGGTTGGATCCCCCTCCCTTGGGCTGGAGGAGTCCACACATAACCCAGGATGGGTCTGTTCCCCTTGTAGCGGGGACTTACATAGTCAGGGGAGTGAGAGATCCCATTTGTAGGACTACCTCCTTGGCTCCCTGTCTGACTGGCCGGAGGGCCTTCTGGGCTTGGGATTATTCTGTTGTGCAGGCAAGTTAAGCCCCCCCCCCCCCCCGCACACCCATCTCTAAATCTAAAATGGGGGCAACCTTTACCTCTGCCACCTTAGCAGCAGCAGGGGGGTTGGTTGTTTTGGGGATTTTGAGTATTCTTGTTGTCTATAGGCTTTTGCACCTCATAGATCCGGGTGGCCTGTTCAATGACTCAGTCTCGTGATCTTTTCTCATGAAAATGTCTCACTAGCTGGGTCATGAGGTACTTTGGTAGAGCGTGGAAAAAAATATTAACAAATTCTCTGCTGTCCGTGCGCACCCTCCTGGTAGTCTGCGCAAAGGCACACGTTAGCTCCTGCACAAATTCTTGTGGGGCCTGATCCTCCCCACATTGCAAGTTGTAGGCTGCCTTGCGAGCTTCTTGGGGATTTCTGAGAACAGAAAAATGCTTCAAGATGGCCGCCCTATATGTGGACCATCTTAAATGATTATGGTCCTCCAGCTCCGCAAAGAAACTGGAGTATTCTGGTGAGAATGTCCATTTCACATACTGAATGCAGCTACTGCTATCTTTCAAATGGAAAGTTTCCATCATCTGCTCAAAGAGCTCCAAGTGCTCCCAAACAGAATACTTAGCGTTCTTATTATAAGGCGCAATGACGCGCCTTATTGCCTTGATTTGTTTTAAGTGGTCCTTAAGCAAGGCCCTTTTTGCCTTATTGGCCTTCTTAGTTCGGGTAACCCTGGCCCATTCATCCTCCGACTCAGAGGCACTGCTTCCAGAGGTGCCCGTCTGGTCTTCTAGGTTCTCCCGGATTCTGTGAGCCTGGGAATGGCTGGCAGAATGTGGGGACCCAGTCTCCTGGGTCACTCAGAGGAGTCTTCCGATTCCTCCTTGCTCCCAGGATTTGATGGGTACCCCCCCCCCCCCCACTGTCCTGGCTGGGCAGACCTTTTTAGGATGCGCTTAGTGGGCCTACCCTCCTGGAGTTCACCACTAAACTTCACAGTACTTGGGTACCCATACCCAGGTGCCAGCCCATCCATTCCTGGGAGGTACTGGCCTATCAGCCCCATACTTCTGACTGGATAGTAATCTGCCATCTCCGTGGCCCTGAGCGCATGTGTTCCATGGGGGTGGCAGAGTCCAGGGACTGTAAGAGATGAAGGCCTCTGGTACTAGGGTTCCTGAGGTTATGCTTGGTCCAGGATGAATCGAGGCAACCGTACCTGCTGAGGGAAATACTCTAACTTATACGTAACATTCTAGAAGAATAAATTGGAATATACCTGTAAAAGTGAATAGAAAATATAAAATTAATAAAATCAATCAAGATTAAGAGAACAAAAATCAATAACAAGGAATCTCTCCTGAGGAACCATAGCTAAAGCTATGGGGAAACACGTGTTGGGAGATAACTAATGTTATAAGGATGGAACTAAAGATTTGAATGTATGGATTAAATACATGGAGTAATTGAAAAATATTAAATCAAATTACTCTGAAAAACCGACCGTAATTCTTTTCTGGGGATCACATATTTTAGGAGTACCAACTATACTATTTGCAAATTTGGAATACTCTTAAAATGTTTAGCATTGGATTATACGAATTTATGCATATTTGTATATTGTGATTGCACATTTTTTATTGTGGCATACAGGTGTATTAGTCCAACGTTTGAGGAAATGGTGTCCTATGTACCAAATCAACTAAAAGCTTTGAAGCACTTTATATTTGATTAGTACATGAACTTGAATTCGGATTATTTATTAAGTGATTTGTACAGATTTTTTTTTTATCACAAACACGATTTAAAACCCAAGTAAAAAGAGTGGAGACATCACCTTATGAATTATTTTACAGTGATTCATTCCATTTGAGACCTTTCATGAACCGGACACAAAACCCCCACCTTTTAAGCACACAAAGATACCTGCAAATCTATAACAAACAGGACTTGGAAACCATTGGTCTACCTTGAATGTGAGGTAACAGTGATGACCTCAACATGGAAATATGCAAGGTTGTAGAATTAATGTCTAGAGTCGCGATGTACTTGTGCAGTTTTACAAGTGTTTTCACCTCCTGAAGCGTGGTTGGCATGAATTTGACAGACATTTGTTTGCTGGCCTCGTATCCGGTCTCATGGTCAGATTTTCTTCTAGTTCCAAAAACAGTTACTATATACCCATGTTTCTGTTAAATGCCACCTACACACTAACCACACCCCCTTTTGATGTAAAACGTCAACAGCAACAAAATGGAGCTGAATGTGTTCCAAAGGTGTTAGTAGATGCTGCAGTATTTTGTGCTAGAAATTCAATGCAGTACCCTTCCATTAGAGTAACATTTGTCAGTGGTTAAACCTTCCCATTTGTGGGTGAATGAGACTATCCTTGCCACTAGATGAGTAACATGGGAAGGGACTCTTAGCACAGAGGGACAGAGAAAGCATCCTTAGTCTTCCCCTGCACTATGGCGTGTATGGGGACTGGTAAGCAGTTCACTGGTGACCAGTTGTACCAGCAACCTATCCTGCTTTGATGTGAGAAGTGCTAGGATGCACCCAAGGTATGAGTCTGGTGGCAATGAAAACATCTGGCATCTGCACCCAGCAGAGTTACGGCAGCCCAAGTTTAGTCCTAATGTCTTGAATGTCTCATGACCCTTTTTGCTTTCTCAGTGGCCTATTCAACTAACTTTCCAAATCTGACCGAGTCCTCTAGAGGATTGTGCATGTAAGCTAAGCTGTCTTTGAGGCAGCTGTGTCAGCCTTCTGCCAACTGCACCCAGGGCATTACAAACAAACTTTTTGAATCAAGACAGACTGTTGACTTTGAAGTATGGACTGAAAGTTCTCCTCCAGAGAAACTAGAATGTACTGGATTAGCAAATGTCAGTCGTACCATTGAGTCAGATTACAGAGCCTTTAATACTGTGGCATTGCCACACATTCTGTAGACGTGGCTACTCTGTACCCTCTAGAATATATATTGTTGCCCAATTACTCTGGAGCAGAAAGTGGGGCAGCATATCACTTCCTCACTGTGGAAAGCAAGAGTGGTGTGGTAGCCACAAAATTAAAGTTACTCACCGTAATGACTAGAGTACTCCTAGTGCATAGTCCATAGTCCCCTTTCCTCCATCGTAGTGGGTCTCCCAACAGTGAACAGAACAGGGATAAAGGGGCAGGAGGTGGGGTAGCCATAATAGCAAGAAACACATTTCGCCTATTTAAATATTCACTATCCTGCACAAGTTGCAAAACCCCCCACTTCAAATACTCTCCTACCCCCAGAAAATGCATCAATTTTATTGTGATATATAGGCCTCCCTCGTTTCAGTCGGTATCACCCAGCAGCTGAATGTACTGAAATCTACCAACTCATCTTCAATTCTTGTGAGCGATCTTAATTGGAGGTGCAGAAACCCCCTTGAAAAAGTAGCAATCAGCCTTGAAAAGTTGTTAAAAAAGGTTTACTACTTAATCCAGAACAATGAACCCACCACAATGAAAGGCAATCAGTTGGACTGGGTTGTAACTCAATCTCATCATTCAGAATATAATAACCCAGCCATGCATCTGGTCCGACCATTTCAAAGGCAGGTTAGAAATATGCCTGCAAGATGCACCCAAACCTAAACAGTCCCCACATCAGGGCTCAGTAGAAATGTTAAAAGGCATAGGTCCAGAACAACTGGAAGCCTGCCTTTGTCAAATAGAGTGTTTTCAAACTGGGGACTCCTGTGAGAAAATGTTGAGGCACTACTCAAACCACATACTGGAGATTGTGGAACAGCATGCCCCTCTAACATAGTCAGGAAAACCAACCAGAGTTGGTTCAATAGTACACTCCGTGATCAAGACTGAGAAGACACGGCTGGAAAGAATCTGGAAAAAAGATCCTTCCCCAAGCCATAAAGGTGACCATCACGCCATTGTTAAAAAAAAACAGGCCTCGATGCCAAGGATCCCAAACTATGCGCCCAATCACCAACAGTAATTTTATCCTGAAAATTATGGCTAACATTGCCACAGAACTGTAGGCACATGTTGAAGCCAATAACATTTTGCATGAGCAGCAGTCAGGCTTCCGTGCTGTGTGCAGCACGGAAACCGCAATGCTAGATTTACAATCATGAATGCTCTCTATAGCGGACAAGGGCAAGACAGGGATACTAATGCTTTTGGATTTAAGCGCTGCTTTTGAGCTTGTTGATCACCTATTAGTACAGCAGGTACTGGAGAAAACGGCAGGATGCTCCAAAGCGGCCCTGGCGGGCAGGCATCTTTTCTCACAGACCCAGTAGCCAGAGTACACTGGGAAGAGAAGTTTTCAACTCCAACTCCTATAAGTGTAGGGGTCCCACAGGGAGCTAGTATATCCCCTCTTTTCAACCTCTTTATGAAATATCTATGTGTACTCCTAGAATCCATTGGCGTATATTTTAACAACTACGCCGATGATACAGTGTTAGAACTGGAGGGTGAAGATCAAGACCTTATACAACCTAATTGACAAAATTGACGGAAGATAATTGGATGTGCTTAAAAAAACGGAGGTAATTATTTTCGGCTCTAGCCAAATGAGGGATAAGCTCGGAATAGAATATGAGGAGTTTGTGGCCAAAGACTCACGTATTAAGGTAGTCTATGTAAAGACGCTTGAGATGATGGAATATACCCTGGGGACGGAGGCTCAGACAAACTACTGCTATAAAAACAACGCCTACCATATAAGGCTCCCGAGAGCCATCCGCCTGCTCCTTAGTGAGAACAACGCGGCTATGATAGCCAGGGCCATTATACGGTTGCGTCTTGATTACAGCAACTCGTTATTGCTGGGAGCTTCTAAAAAATGCATCAAGAAATGTCAGATGATGGAAAACAATGCGTTTCGGGTTGTAAAAGGGATCAATAGAAGAGATCACGTGACTGAAGGCAGGAGATCTCTTAATTGGCTCAGGGTTGAGGAGAGCATCCTCTTTAAATCCATGATGCAGGTGCATAGATTTTTATGTTGGGGGGGGGGGCTCTGTCGTACCTCAGATCCAAGTTCACCCGATATATCCCTAACACGGCCTTGAGATCACAAGCACTAGGCAAGTTACCGGTACCAATGGTAAACCAAGCCTTGGGTGCCGGGAAATCCTTTTGCGGTCCAGGCGGCTCCGAGGTAGGAACAAGCTCCCAGTGACAATGCGAGTGGAACCAAATTACAAAATTTTCAGGAAAAACCTGAAGACGCACCAGCATCTGACAGTCTACCCAAATTTGGGTTTGTCTGTCTGCACCCTGATGCCCGCAGGCTGTCGGCGCATTACAGATAAACAATGGGGCAGTACCAGAACTTTTGGCAGCGAGAAATTGAGCTCCCCAATAACATTTAGTATAGCAGGCAGGGGCACGGCCTGTGGCGTGGGAACGCTGCGCCGAGCCCCTGCCCTCTGGCACCTCACCTCAGTCCTCTTTGAACACGTTGGATGCTTAGATAAATGGCTACTCTTAGTACATATTAGCACTTCCCATACTAGCGGGGGAAGGTGGGACAGACGTATGGAATAGGGACTATGGACTGGGGGTACAATAGTCACTACAGCGAGTAAGGTTTAAGTTACTTACCTGTGACTATTGCTCTCCAGCATGTGTCTGGCAGGAATTCACATGATCATGAATATTCCCAGTCAGGCTGGGAATCCTTGGCAAAAGGACAAACAGTTCCACTTTAAAACTGCATTTCTCCTCGAAACAAATGACTTTTCTCTGGGTCATACTGGGTCATACTGCACCCATCCAATGTCAGTCCTCTCCCTAAGCTTATTTGGTAAGCTTGTAAAGTGGCAGTATTCAGAGTATACTAAAGAGATCTTTGCCAATCTGAAGGGATTAAAGAACCCATACGTCAAGCAGCAGGAAAATATTTGTTAAGATAAAGATTGGTGTGCACTTATCCAAAGAAAAACACATGTTGGATCAAATCAAAGATAATATACACATATCATGATCCCATGCAGTATAAGAGACTAACTAATGAAAATATCTACGTCCAGCAGAGCTCACTTTCAACTGAGTATTACAGAGGACGAGGTCCAAATTATTTTGTTTAAACTCCAGCCGACGTCCTCTAAAGGGGTTATTTTCCCAGCAAGAGCGATTAAGGCATGCTCGGAACTACTGATTAATTCCATTGCAAAAATAGTTAATGCCTCTTTCAAAGAGCGACATGTTGCAATGAGATGAAAAGGAGCCTGGATCACCTCTCTGCTGAAAAATCAAGGGCTGGATCCTAATACTGCCACTAGTTATAGGCCAATAACCAACTCTCCATTCCTGCTTAAAATATTGTCTAGAGTTGCTTACGAACAAATATTGAGCCGTTCTCCATCGTGGGCAGAAAGGTTTTAGACCCGGATTCAGCACGTAACAAACACCATTAGAACATGTTGACCAATATTAATGAAGGCAAAACTATGCTGCTGATGGCCTTGGACTCGGCCGCATTTTATTTGGTTAACCATCCACTGCCATTAGATTACAAGAGGTTGCCAATTCTAGTAAACTAGCAGTGGATTGGATGTTTAGGTAACAGAACAGGGAGGGTCTACAGCAATCAAGCCGAGGCTCTTCCAGTTGTGCTTAGATTTGGAGTCCCACAGGGTGCATCTTGGGCTCCTGTCCTATATAATATTTTTACCACTCCGCTTTTCCAGCTACTTGAGCATTAAAATAATTGTTTTTCAAACTACGCCGACGACACACAATGTCTTACCTCACTGTCAGGCAATTACGAGGAATTCTCTAAAGTGGTGAGAAAGGTTTATAGTCATTTGGTCGAAAACAAAAATGTCGAACGTCAATGTTGAAAAAAAAGTCGATTTTTTTTTCAATACTTTTTTTTTCGAAATGGGGGTTCCCACCCCAACCCCCTCTTTTATTTTACCCATTTTTTTATACTTACCAAACCCAAAAAATACAGAAATAAAATAGTCGACTTTTTTTTCAACATTTTTTTCCCGACATTTTTGTCATTCGACTTTATTCGACATTGTGACTGCACACCGGTGAGAAACACCTATTACCTCATACAAGACTGCATAGATACAAGTGGTTTGGCCTTGAACCACAAAAAAAAAAAAAAAACCTGTTTGTAGGCTCTAGGCCTAGACTGAATAAGCTGGATGGAGAAGATGAAAATACCATATTACTACTACAAAGGACAGGATAAACACGCTTGGAGTCATTCGTTCAGAGACTTGGTATTACAACAGAGGTGAAGAGTCTTGTCTCGTCAGCTTACTACATTAGATCACTCCCTCATATTCACCCATTTCTCGCTCAAAAGTGTTACGAAACAGTAGCTCGGGCCATTATTTCCTCCAAAATAGACTACTGTAGCAGACTGCTGGTAGGACCTGGCAAAGGAGACCTGGCCACTACAAGTAGTACAAAACAGTATCATCAGAGCCATTATGGGGATGTGGAAATGTGAGCATGGGTCTGAAGTGCGGCGGAGCCTGCACTGGCTCCCTATAGAGGCCAGGATAGATTTTAGACTATTGACTATCACTTACAAATCCTTGGCAGAACTATTTCCAGATTACATAGCCTGCAGGCTCAAACAAAGTGGAAACTAGAACTTTGCGTTCTAGTAGTCAGAAACTTCTTCAAATAACTAAAGCTAATTTAGCTATGGTAAAAAAAAAAAAAAAACTAAAAAAAATAAAAAGGAGCACCTTCTGGGGAGCAGCACACTTTGTGGAATTCCTTGCCATTGGAATTCAGAAGTTGCTCATCTTTAGATTGTTTCAACTCAAAACATTTATTTTCAGATAATTGGTGTTGGGGTCTCCCCTCCTGGTGGGGTTTTCCTTCCAGCTGGGGCTTTACACTTCTTAGGCACTCGTATGCCCCGGGCCACTTTGGTTGCGCGTTACAAATAAAGTATGAACCAAGAAGAGCCACAGAGCGAACAGCGGTAGGGTTTGCATGTTTATTTACTTTTATAGCGCCGAAAGCCCGTGGGCAACAGGGCGCTGACATACACAAAGGATGCAACACAATGACGGGACAAGAGAGGCAATATTAATATGCCCTATTTGAGGCTAGTTAATTCCTAACATTGAATAAATGTATCTTAAGAGATGTGTCTTCAAGGATCTTCTAAATTGACTCAAACTGGAGGTTTCTCTGAGGGACGGTAAGGAGTTCCAGAAAAATGGAGCCCTTGCCCAGAAAGACCTACCTAGGCCTCCGATTCTTTCGATTCTCATTTCCTGTAGAAGAGCGAGGGCGGAAGATCGCAGTTCTCTGGCTGGCTTGTAGGGTATTTTTTTTTTTTTTAAGTACTCTTGTGCTTTTCCATAGAGGGAGCGGTGGATTATTAGGCCCATTTTGAATTCAATGTGTTGCTGTATTGGTAACAAATGAAGCTCTCTCCTAGCATTAGAGATATGAGCTCTTTAGGCCTGGTCATGGCAATGCGGACATCTTCACTTTGGATGGTCTGGCAGATCCGAAGATTAGACTTTGAGGCTCCGCACAGCAGTATGTTTCAATAGTCTAGTCTTGATAAAATCACTGATGGTCACTGAATTCTTTTTGTTACAAAAGGCTGTATGGTCCGAAAGGTGATAGTTGCAGATTTTAGAGGTTTTGTGCCTCGGCATCGTAATTCAGGGAGGCTTCTAGGCTACCCCTCCTAGAGTCTTCACTTTGGATTGAGTCAGGATCTTGTTGCAAGGCATAAATTAGTTGTCAAAAATTGGATTAGCAGAGTTTGCCAATCAAGTTTTTGATTAGCAGACCGACCCATTTGATTAGCAATTTTGTACTGATATTGTTAATGTCACAAGACGTTTATTTGTACCAAAGACATGAAATGAGCAATATAGCAGTTCTGCCTACCACTGAAAGACGACATTAGTGAGGGGAGTCACGCCTTGCCAATTCTTCAAATTTCAGCTAGACCTGCAGGTCGGGTAACTTAGTTGACCTATTCAGCCTAAGAGAAATGCACTCGACCAATAGGAACGGAGGACAACACATTTAAAATGTGATTTTTGTCAAATGGTGCATCTTACAACAAACCCACATGTTGGGCACACTGCTTCCCCCCCAGAGGCCAGCCATGCACAGAGCAACTTGTTTTTGATATTTACTGCAAACAAAGTAAATGTTATAAAAGTTTCAAACGTCTTTTGTAAATGCTACTCGCCCTTCATAAAATCTACTAGACTATGCGAGTGGGCAAAAAGACTTTGCGAGCCATAGGAGAGACTGTAAAATGTAAAAGGTTAGCTGTATGACTGGACACAAATATTAATAACAAAAGTAATCAGGATGAGAGATCCTCAAGCAGTTAAAGTTTTTGGACATGTTAATTTCACTCTCGAAAACAGTTTCTTTAATTTTTACACTGCTTTGGCTAAGCACGAAAGCGACAACGGACAGATTTCAATACAGACATAGGGAAGTGCAACTGTGCACCCTCGTCAAGGGTGTGGAAGAAGAGTCCCTAATGAAAAGCACATTTGAGTACAAGAGATTGGTGAAACAAATAACGTGAGTGCTGCCCAAGGCTGCTATTCAGTCTGGTTGTGTTTTAAACAAACACTGTGTACACAACACTATATAGAAAGATACAACAAGGGGTATTTTCACAGTTGTGTCACAGGTAGTCGACACTAGTGTTTCGGCCACAGTGGCTGAGTTGGAGCTTGTGGTTATGGTGGCCTTCATCAGGAGAGACTTGTTGGGTGGGTCTGTCCGTGGGCGTTATCTGTGGGGTGGAGAACTGTGAGGATCTCAATAGGTAAGTATTAAAGGTGATCAAATAACGGCTTATTGGTGTCTGAGAGGTACACCAATGGCGTAAGACAAACCGCAGCTTACCATCCAGCCGGAGTCAGGCAGTGTTGCTGTGCTGTCAATCCTGGGAGCGGTCCTCCTGCTGCTGCCAATCTCATAGGGAACGTGCTATCTGTGCTGGTCTTGATCGCCTGCAGAGATTTAAACACCTTTCCAAAGAGGTTTTCCCCAAAGAGCATATCCAGCACCTTTTTGTGAACGTCCTGGCGGTAGTTTGTAGCTTTCAACCAACCTTGATGGTGCACACACACCGTTAGCCATCTGGCAAAAACCTATGGCTGCGATGTCTACCGCCACCATGATTGGTGTGATCCAAAGCCACTACACCTTCCTGAAAGAGTTCCAGTGCCTCAACGACCCAGCCTTCGGCCAGGATGTCCAGGATAGGGCCCAGCTTGTACCAGAGTTCCCGGTCATAATGGGTTGGGTGTTGGCCGCCTCGATGGAAGAGGCTGCCGTGTAAATTATCCTCTTGCCCATTGCATCAAGCTTCCTTCCTGCCTGGTCCAGAGGTACCATGGCTGCCGATTACTTGTTCGCCAAGCGTTTCCTAGCTGTGGGAGAGACCACCACAAATCCGGTGATCTGAGGCACATGGGAGCAGAGTTGGGTACTCTGTACTTTCCCAATGTCTTGTTTGGTCGGGGCTTTACTTTGATTCATTAGGCCCTCTTCCCATATGTCGTCCAGGAAGGGAACGACATGGTTTTCCTCCTCGACTCAGGTTGCTGGTACAAGAAACCCTCCTCTGGGACTAAAACAGTTCCAAGGATCTCGAGATGTCTGAAAAGATCCAACTACGTCCAAAGTAGAGGGCCTATGGGGCTCGTCTGCATGCAGAGTCTCCCCGTCCGTCACAATGAAATAGTCACCCTGGTCGGTACCAGCAGCTGTGTCAGAGTCCCTGTCCCTGTGTGGATCTGGAGCTCTGGTAGGAGTCATGTAAAGGTGGTGGTAAGGTCAGGTGGTGTCAAGGACCTGCGAACCCTGCCCCGAACCACACCCCCACCCCCGGTCTCTCTCTTCCGGAGGGGAGTGTTTTCCCTCTGAGGTTCAGGAGGTGACAGCCCAGATGGTGGCCTCCTTTGCTGGATTTCGGTGACTAGTGTGTGCAGGGCGGGTAGACTGTCCAGAGACACGTCCCTAGGTCTAGGGGTACCAGGCTAATGTGTATTCTTGCGCACAAGGGACTGATGTCCTACCTCTGGACCTCCCCCTTTGTGGCCCGAGCAGCACCGCTCATGAGGATCTTTGTCCTGGTCAGTACTAGAGTAGATCTGATCTATCTCAGTAGCCTGCCGTCTGCATACCTGGGACCGCTTCCCTCTCAGGACGCAGGTGGGCCGGAGCGGCTATTGCTTCAGGAGCCATATCTGGCCTTGGGGGCAGAGACACCCGCGAAATGGCTCCTACTTCCTTTCCAGACCTCGCACAGACAAAGCTTGTGGTTGCCGTTGACTGTGCCATCGTAGACTGATGACTTGGCCTTGGTTGAAGCCTTAGCTGGCTTTGACTAGTGCTCCACAGACTTCCCTCATCGGACTATCTGCAGACACACAGTTGGGACAGGGTCAGCAACTTTGTTCGAAGGCAGGCTCACTGGGTGAATGATGGTGATGGCGAATGCCTTTTATCCGACTCGGGACCTGCATCAGCAGCGAACCCAGCAGAGCTGGTCTTGCTCTTGGAACACTGCATGCAGGGCATCCTCAAAGGATCTCAACTTCTTCCCGGAGGGAGAACGATCCTCGGACAGGCCAGTCCTGGATGAGGCGTGACACTGCCTTGAGGCAGTGTCAGAGGCCTTGCTCGTCTTGAGCCATGCCGACAGTCTGCTCCATCGTCTTCGAGAAACCACTGCACACCTTGCATTCCCTCCACATCGTGGTCCAGATGCAGGCAGTACAAGAATTTATGGTGTCTATCTTCTGCAAAGGCATTTCTTAAACCACACTTCACGCAGTGTTTGAAGAGGCTGTGGCCTTCCTTCTCCTAAGCCATATTGAAAGGGCGCAAAGTATGACCCTCAGGCCGGGTCTTCTCAAAACTTTGATGATCCAACAGTGGATGAAGATCTTTGCCGGTCTCTATCCTTGGAAGAAAAAGCAAATAAATACAAATCGCTCAAATTCTAACCAATTTTCAAAGAACTCAAAAAAAACACAAAATTAGCTCGGAGAGCAACTTAAGTCTCCCAACACTAAAGCGTGCTGTAAAAATCTGAAGATGGACACCAGGGGTGGAGCTTAGGGAGAGGAATGTCATTGGGAGGGGGCAGTATGACCCAGAAGACAATGATTGGTTTAGAGGAGAAATACAGTTTTAAAGTAAAACGTTTCTTTTACCGAGGATTCCCAGTCTGAAGGAGAATATTTGCGAAAATGTGAATCCATGCCAGACCACATGCTGGAGACCTTTACTCATACGTCCCGCCCCTTCCCTACATCCTTGTGGGCGATTCCACTGACCAAGAACATTGGGTGCAGGGCAGCGGTGACAGCCAGCCTCCTATCTAGGATGAAGCAAAAAGTTTCTTTAGAACAGCCTGCCCAAATTCTGCTTCATGCCTGGAGCTAGTGTCCAGCGAGTAGTGCCTAGAGAAAGCCGACTAGTTGCCAAAGTAGCCGTTTTGCTGATAAAATTCCAAGAAGCAGGCCTCTGAAACACGATGGCCTAGGCCTTATCGCTGACCGCATGGGCATGAATCTCCTCAGGAACAGGTTAGCCCATGGCCGTGTACACCGTCGAAATTACCAGAAACATCCAATGGGCGATGAAAGCCTTGGAAGCCCGAGAGCTTGGAGGAAGGGGCGTCAAATGTCAAACAAATCCACAGACTTCCTGAAGGATTTCGTCCGAGAGAAAACTTGAGGACCCTATAGAGCTCCAAGTAATGTAGGGCCCTCTCTGCCTCCAACTGTGGGTTCAGGAAGAACACCGGCAGGCAGATCTCAATTCAGAAGGAATGGAGAGACCACCCTGGGCAAGAGGTTTGGGCGAGTATGCAAGAAGACCTTGTCGTGGTGAAGGGCTTGCATGAATACAACGCTTGCAGCTCACTAACCCTGCACGCGTAGGCGAGATCCACCAATAAAACCATTTTTAACATCACCAAGCGGATGCCCACAGAGGGCATCGGGTCGAAAAGCTTGCGTTGCAAAGTTGCAAGAACCACATTGGGGTCCCAGACCGGATGCGGCTTATGCACCGAAGGGAAAACCCTTGACAACTCCTTAATGTGGGTCTTAGCCACTGGGTTGGCTGATGAAAACACATGCTCTGGGGAATTCTTAGAAGCCACAATGACCACCTACATGTGCGGCAAGTATCCACCTGAAGTATCAACCATAACTCCAGAGCGAGACGGGTATACTGAAAAGGCCAGAACCTCACCTATAGGACAGGTGATGGGGTCCAGACATCTGTAGCAAGCCCAATGGCAGAACCCAGTCCATTTGCTCCTATACTGGGACAGAGTCGAGGGCCTCCTGGCCTACTGAATGATGTCATTTGAAAATTGAGCATGCTGAAGCCTCAGCTGACCAGGAAGGCGGCTGCCTGGGCCAGTTTGGCCAGATCCAGATGTTCGACTGCCCCGCCTTACTGCGTCAGGAACCCCTGCTGGGGATCGGAAGATGGACGGGACCCCAGGAGCACAACTGCAGCAGATCCGAAAACCAGGGTCCTTAAGGCCATTGGGGGGGGGGGAACTAGGATGAGGCTGCAGCCCACGGAAGCCCAGAACTTGCAGATGGTTGGAGCATAGGGGTGGGCGGGAACGCATAACAGCTGCAGCCGTGCCAACACCTGGAAGGCGTCTCCCAGTGACCTCCGACCTGCCCATGAGGCAAACTGGGGCACTTGGCATTCAGGGGAGATGCAAACAAATCCAGGTCTGCGAAAGCCCCATCGCTGGAACAGGGGCAACAAAGTAGTGTGCAATTGCCACTCGTAGGTGTTGAACCCCATGCAACTCAGCTGATCCACTTCTGCATTGCTGTCCCCCAGCAAATGGACAGCCAAAATCCCCTTTCTCAGGGCCCATTCCCAGATCTAAAATGCCTCCATGCAGAGGGTTGCAGGGATTTCGGGGTGGGGGTTGAGAGGTTGAGAAACAGGTGCAACCATGCTTGTTCAGGTAAAACATCGTAGAATTGTCCATCCTGACCAGAACTGACTTGTCCCCGATGAGGCAAAAATGTCTCTGCCCTGAGCTCAAGCAGATTGATATGTAGGAAGGCTTCCGTCCTGGAACATGCTCCGGTAGGGTTAAGGGGGCTCGCGCTGAAACATTGCCATCCCATCAGCCAGCAGCGAAGATGGGGCAGCAGGAGCAGTGGTATAGGGATCCTTTCCAACTGAAACCCCGTCTCCCGATACCAAATGGTCGGCAGGTGGATCTGGAGGTGCCTCATATGGAGGTGGCTGTGCTGTACCGTTTAGCACGCAGGAGGCCATTAGACCCAGAATGTGCTGGAACCATCATGTCGAGGTGGTCGTATTGGCCAGAGGGACAGAAGCCTCTTGGGCATAGGGAACATCCGCTGAACAGTAGTGTTTCAACACGCGCCTAGGAAGACCAGTTCCTATGATGGACGCAACAGTGACTTAGTCTGGTTGAAGGAAAACCCCAGTTGATGAAAGATATCCACCAGTAGCTGGCAGGAGTGTACCACCTCTTCGGCTAACTCCGCCTTCACCAGCCAGCCAGACAAGGTAAGGTATAGATTATGGCCCTCCAAGCGGAGAAGGCCTGCCACTACATTAATCAACTTTGTGAATACACGACAGGCAGAGTTCTGGCTGTTGGGCAGCACCTTGTACTGAAAGTGGCACAACAATCATGAACTGCAGAAACTGCCGATGCAGTTGGTACATGCAGGTACACATCCTTTGTGTGCAGGGGACTGGATGTGTTCACTGCACTCTGAGACTCGACTATGTGTGTGGGACTAATCATCTTGAAGTGCTCCAGCGGTAAAGACCGATTTAGAAATGACAGGTGCAAGACTACCATGCGGCCAGTCTGGTTGTTCTTGGGCAACGCAAAAATCCTAGCATAGTAACTGAAGCTCCGTCTACAAAAAGGAACCAGTTCCATCATCTCCAAGATCGAAAGGACCTACCATGAAAGACGAAAATGAGCAGAGGATGGAAGAGGCACAGGAAGACAAAGCCCATGGAGACTAAAGAGAGTATGTTACTGAAGAGATGCTTCCAGGTGTCCTGAACAGAGCCAAACAACCCCCACAGGCGAGCTGAGCTGTGCCCAGACCTTGACGTTGCTGCTTCTTGGTATCAGAGGAGGAGGGGTGGGGGGGAGCGGAAAAACCCATGCAACTTCCTCTGCTGATTCCTCCTGTTGTCGCTGGGCAACCCGTCAGGCCTCTGGATTCATGGGGTTCTGAGACTGCAGTACACAGAGCAAGGGCAGGGTTTGAACTTAGTCCTGCCGTGGGATTGAGAAAAGGACTTTGGATCTGGTTTTGTCAGGATGGCCAAGGAGTTGGCGGTTTGAGTGAATATTTTTTGTCAATGTGTCATCGTGTCATCGGTGGATGAATTGACAAGGTCCACCCCTTCAAATGGTAAATCTGCTCCTGCACGTCAAATGAACTTTGTGGCATGCATATATGATGTCCTCATCTCGACCCCAAGGCGCAGCCCTCTGCTGGCTGTGTCGATGTGGGGGACCAAACACTCCATGAGGTCCTGCCAACAGCCCAGGCATCTGCCAGTCCCACCTTGAAGGAGGCTTCCTTGTCCGAAGTGAGGTCAGGCAGAGATTCCCCAGAGCTCCCGCTACAGCTTCTGGTTTGTCACAGCCAAGATGGCATCCACGTTGGACTACCACAGATGAAGTCCTGAAATGGGGCAACACTTTCCCCAAGGACTTTGTACACCTTGGAGAGGCAACTGGAGGCGGCTCCCGTGGAGGAGGACTAAGGTTTAGAATACAAGGAAGCCTCAGCCACCACAGAGGAATGGTGCTGCGGATGGAAGGCAAGAAGTGTTTGCTCACCATTCGTCAGCTTAAACTTGCTGTCCAATTTCTTGTTCATCTGGGCGTTGGCCCTGGGCTTCTCCCAGACCTTCTGCACCACCTGCAGGACATGCTTCTGGAGGGAGATGCCAGGCCAGATTGTGAAGCATTTGCCCAGGACCACTGCTAACAGACTCCTGCCCCCTGCCCGGCCCATCCCATCCCATCCCACTCAGAACTTTTGTCAGGCCCTGAAGGCGATCATATAAGGCCTGAACAGATGACGAGGGTTCATCCTCCTGGACGTCATAATCATCGCTACCCCCCTCTCTTCTACAGGACGAGGGGAATCTGGGCTCAGGGACACAGGTCCCGGCGAGGTGCGCCTCAGGTCTAGAGCCACACAGGTGCAAAGGCCGCTGTGTGGGAGGCAGTGGTACAGGAGGCGGTCAGAACTGGTGGGGCCTGAGCCAGTGAGTGCAGGAGCACCACCCAGCAGAGGGGGGCCAGGGTGGTGCCACCTGCAGGAAGACGGGTGCCCCTTCATCCAAGGGGACGCAGGAGGAGGAGGATGCGCTCAAAGAAGCGGTTCTCACAAGCAGATGGAACCCTAGGGTACCGGCCCTCCGAGGTACTGGGCCTCTGCTCCTGGTGAAAGAACCTGGGCGCCCGAGGTGTGTAGCCGGAAGGCTGCGATGGGTAGATGTACCCCTTCCAGAGGGAAGGGGACTAGGATTTTCCTGTAAAGCCGATTCCATGGACAAGATCACAGGCGAGCCCCCGAGTTGGCTCCCAGATGGCCACCAGCCTGGCAGGCTCTGCCATGTGCCTCTCTGCCATTTTGAAACCTTGCGCTACGCCCCGGGCGGTAAGGCTTGAAGGCCCTGAGCCACGAGAAGCCTCAGACATGGGAGGATACACCTTGCTTGGGTCTTGCACGCGGAGTGGAAACGTCGACCTCAGAGATCACCCTCGGCCGGAATGCTGTAAGTCACAATGCCCCGACTCATGACCTAGGAGTGAGCTCTGGTAGGCTTGACGCCCTCAACACTTGTGTCGGTAGCCATGCTGGATTGTGCTGAGGACAGACTCATGAAGGCGGCACTCAATCCCTTACCCTTTTGGGGCGAAGAGTACTAACTTGATTGCCCCTCTGAGGACAGCGCGGTAGTGCCCCTGAGCCCCTCAGCTTGTAAACCAGTAGCCTGGATGGCCCCAGGCCTGCCCCCGGAAGTCTCCTTGGGCCCCTTCGCTTGGGTGCTGGTAGCCTTGGAGGCTTTCGGGCCTGCCAGAATGTGAATCCAAGGAACCCCTATCTGTGTTAATCCTGGGGAAGGCGTCACCACACTGTGGAGCCATGCTGAACAGAGGGCCGACCTGGTCTTGAAGAGAGGTCATGGAGACAAAGTCCTTAAGGTGAGGGGGGAGGAGAAGGGAGTAGTTTCTTACCTGTAACTCCATTTCTCCAGCGTTGGTATCTTTCATGGATTCACATGCCGGGAATATCCCCAGTCAGGCTGGGAATCTTCTGTTACTTTGACTTAGTAATTTTCCTTTGGAAAAGTGCAACACTATCCCATCGATGTCGTGGGTGATATTGGTCCCCACCAATAGTAGGTAGCGTGCATAGCTCTGCCCCAGCAGCTTCCCCTCAGATTTTAAACACGCCAGCTGGAGGATAGCCCCTATAGAGCACGATTGCCTGTAGGGTGCATGTGAATCCATGAAAGATACCAATGCTGGATAAATTAGTTAAAGGTAAGAATCTACGCATGCTTCATGGATTCACATGCTGTGAATAGATTTTTATAGCAGTATACATGTTAGCAGGAGAACAAACAAACAAGTTATAGACTAGCACATTTTCTGCGCCAATGCGAGAAGTATACATACATAAGTAGAAGAAAAATACCCCAGAAGCTGCAGGGCCTATCTTACTGGAACAGCCGTTGAAGGACTTCCGGTCACATGCGTACGTCTTCACTGTGCTGTTGTAAGCAGTAGTGCCTAGTAAAAGTATGATACAATGCCCATGTTGCCACCTGCAAAATGTCTGATGGGCACTCCGAACCAGAGAGCCGCAGGAGGCAGCCGGAGCTCTTGTAGAATGTGCTCTAGCCGCAGTTTGCAGAGACCTGTTGGCCTTCGAGTGGCTGAAGAAAATTGTGATGCCCTGTTTTGAAATAGATTTTCCCTTGTTGGATGGGCCAAAGGCGACAAAAATTGGTTTAGTTGATCTAAATTATTTTGTCCCGTCTAATATTTTAGCGCCCTTTTCCTTACCAGAATGTGTAAGGCTTTCTCCGCTGGTGTAGTGGCGTTTTGAAAGAAAGTAGGCAGAGCTATGGTTGCATTCTTGTGAAATTCTGATGGCACTTTTGGGATGAAATGAGGGTTGGTGTACTATATCAGCTTGTCCTTCGCGAATCGGAGATACAGAAGATCTACTACTGAAGCTTGTAGTTCCGAAACAAGTCTAGAGGATGTAATGGCCATTAAGAATGCCACCTCCCAGGTCACAAACTTAATTTGTCCTGTTGATAGAGGTCCGAAAGGAGTTTTCATAAGATCGGCCAGGCCGAGATTCAGGCTCCATACCGGTGGCATCTTTCTTTGGAGGAAAGAGTACTTAAGAGACCTTTTAAAGTGTGAGTAGCCTGGCGCTGTAGAGAGGAAGTGACCCTCTTTTCCTTGTGTATCTAGAAATTGCCGCCAAGTGCATCTTTATAGAGGAGGCCACTTGACCCTTTTGTGCCAATTTGAGAACGTGGGGAAGAATCTGTTGAGGTTTTATGGCCAGTGGTTGCAGGTTTGGCTGCTGTGCACACCATGTACATAACCTTTTCCATTTGTGGTTATACGAAATGTTAGTGGACGGAGTCCTAGCGCCGCTAGAATACGCTGGCAGTCTTGGGGGATGCTTAAGTGGCCGAACTCTCGGACAGGAGCCACGCTGTTAATTTGAGGGAGCCTGGGTCGTGGTGCAGAATCAACCAGTCGTTCTGTGACAGAAGATTGGTGCGCGATCCTAGATAGATTGGATTGTCTGCCACCAGTTGAAGGAGGTCCGAGAACCAGGTCCGTCTGTGCCAGCACAGGGCTACCAGGATTATCCGGTAGTGATATTTGCCTATCGTTTTCCTGATGAGGGAAAGCATGTGCGAACATTTGGGTCCATGGGAAAGAGAATGGTGTCCAGTCAATCTCAAAGCCAAAATGTCGAATTACAATAATATCGAAGCAATAATGTCGAATTTCTTTTTTTATTTACATGTTTTTTTGGGGTTCCGGTGGTAAAAAAAAGGGGTAAAAAAAATAAAAAAGGGGGGTTGGGGGGAACCCCCCTATTTCGAATAAAAATCAACACAAAAAAAGAAATTCGACATTTGTGTTTGACTTTATTTTTTCGACATTATGACTTTCGACATTATGACTATAAACCAAAGAGAATGTGTCCACTGGAGTCGGGATGAGGGATCCTGCTCATGAATTTCTTGCACCGTTGCTGCTCTGAGTCACGAGGTCCAGAGGAGGATCGCCCCATGTCAAGAAGATTTTGGATATCTAGTTGTGTAGTTGCCGTTCGTGCAACAAATCCCTGCTGAGTGTATCCGCTTGTTTGTTTTGTATCCCCGGTAGGTGGAAGCCTTGAAGCATAATATTGTTGTGAATGACCCTGTGCCAAATGGATGTGCTACTTTGGACAGGGTGTTTAACTGGGTTCCACCTTGTTCCTCAGATGAAACATTGTGGTTGGGTTGTCTGAGGACACCACATTTTTAATTGGAGGAATGATTTCAGAGCCCAAAGCACCGCCCGCAGTTCCAACACATTCATGTTGACTGATTCTTCGCGAGTCCACATGCCTTTGACTTGGTGTTTGTCCAGGTGAGCTACCCATCCCACGAGGGAGGAGTGTCACAATTGCGAGATAGTAGTTGGGTTACACAAGAGGCATCCCCTTCGTAATGTTGTAGGGGTATGTCCACCATTTTAGTGCAGTTGAGAGAGTCCGAGTGATGACAATTTTTTCTGACCAGTGCCCCTGGGTTTGGGGCCATCTGGTGGCTAGAAACCTTTGCACTGGCCGCATATGTAGCCTGCATGGGGTATTAGCGGGATGCAGGAAGACATGGTCCCCAAGAAATCCATGTATGTGCGCACAGTGGGAAGCATGTTTGGAGTGAAGGAATTCACTGGGGTTATCAATTTTTTTTCACCCTGTCTGAAGAATGCCTGATGAGACTTTGGTTGTGAGGAACTGAGCACCTAGACACCAAACCTTTTGAAGGAACTGTGAAAGATTTGGTGTCATGTATTGCAAATACCAACTATTGGATAAGAGCTTCGGTTTGTATCAGAGAAAACATGGTCTGCTGATCTGTTGGACCTCAAACCAGTCTAGATCTGGGTAAACGTGGTGGGCCTGCTTTTTGAGAAAAGCTGCTACAGGTGCTAGGCATTTTGTGAATTGCTGATTTTAGGCCAAATGGAAGTGCTCAAAACTGGTAGTGGCTTTCGCCGACCTTGAACCTGAGATACATTCGGTATCTTGGAAGTATTGGACTGTGGAAATACGTATCCTTGAGGTCTAACGCCACCAGATATTTGCAGGGTTGTATGGCCTTTTATGACGTCTTTAAGTGTTACCACCTTGAACTTCTGCTTTATGTTTTTGCTTAGCTCGCCAAGTCTAGAATAGGACACCTCATCCAGTCTGGTTTTTGGATAACCAAGTACCTGGAGTATACTCCTTTGCTGAATGAGGAACTCTTTCGATTGCCAGTTTCATCAACAATTGATGCACCTCCCGTTATGGCATTTGAAGGTGCGGGTGTGATACCTTTATGGGAGGAAACTGGATTTGTGGGCATTTGAATTCCAACAAGTGGCCATCCTAGGTGGCATCTAGCACCCACCCGTCTTATTGACTGCCACTTGCTGTGAAAAAAGCACCACATTTCCTCCCACCTGCAAGCCCCTGAGGCAGTAATTGTTGGGTTTTGTTCCGCTTACCTCTGATCCGTGCTTTCGCTGGCCTTGGTGATACTCCACTGGTAATTTCTCTTGTAGCCCCGAGAATAGTACCCGGATCAGTTTTCCCTTAAGGACGAGAATCTAAAATCAGCCGTGGCTCCTCGAAAAGAACGAAAGGACTGTCTGCCCTGTGGGTTAGTAAGATCTAGCAGTGACTGCTTTCATGGTTTTGAGGGCCTCTTCAACTTTGTCACCAAACAGATTTTCTCATTCAAACGGCACGTCAACCACCTTGTGCTGAACATCTTGCCATAAATTGGTGCAACGTAGCCATCCTTGCCTTCGGAGGACCACCCCATTGCCAATCTGGTTAAACCAAGTTTCAGCTAACTACAGCGATATTAATGCTGTGGTTTGAGGCTTCCTCCCCTTTACACATCAGTGTCATGGCTTCCTTCCTCGGTTGCTCTGGGGAGTGTTATAAGCCAACCGATGCCACATTTCTCAATCATATAGAGCAACTATATCAAGGGCATTTGCTGCTTTGACAGTTGTTGCTCAAATGGCAAGCACCTTCTTACTGAAGTACTGAAGGCATCAATTTTCCTGCCTTCACTGTCTGGGGGAGTGGCGCATTTGTGCTGCGTACAAGCCTTGCAACTCGCTGCCACTGACACCGACTCTGGAGTGGGATGTGAGGTAAGACATTTTGTTGTTTCAGGTGCCTTAAACTTTATCCAGACTCTTTAATTGCTGGCTCTGTAAATGGATGTTTAAGAGTGCCAAGACTCCCCTGCCAAACATGAGCCAGGATGGCTATGTGGTCAAAAAGGAAACAGTCTTTCTTCTTCAGGAATGAAGCCGAATCTCTGACACGCCTTAGAAAACATGGTGTGGAAGGCCCCAATGTCATCTGGAGGCGAGGGTTGAGCAGGACTGCCCTGCATATCTTGGTCGGGGTCATCATTGTCCCACATATCAGCTCTGTGAGGAGATGAAGGTGGTGGAGCTTGTTTCCTGTGGACCAGTGTCCTGGTCTGTGTCTACTAATTCTCCCTTGCAAATAAGTGGGAGAAAGCAAAGAATCTCACCAGCTCGAAAGACGGTTGAAATTTGAGGGGAAGCTGTTGGCGCGTGCCCCAAGCAAGTACCGAAGTACTGCATTGCGGCGTTACTCGGACGACTCCTGCTGGATTTCTGCACTCTGAATAGTGCATTACCCTGGATAAAGACTTCAAAAACTTGTAAAGACGCGTGTTTAGTATGGTACTGCTTTATACGCTATAGTGGACACTTTTACATCATACTCCTACTGTATGATGTCTGTTTTAGGTGTATTCACCTTTTGACACCCCATGGGGATGTGCCTATTTAACCGAGAGCGTGCGCGTGCACCAAGCAAGTACCGGAAGTACCACTTTGCCGCGGTGCAGCAGAGTAGCAGCTTTGCAGTCCAGGTACATTCAAGGGTGGAGGCGGTTTGAGGGGGTATAGATTGTTTGGTCATTTCATTCTGAGTATCATTTCATTGTCTCATGTTGAGATCACTATACACATTAAAAACAAATATGCCCAACAACCCGAAAAACCCAAGCACTCCTTCCAAACCCAACACCAATATGGTTGAACATGTTAAGCAAATATCTAGGAAAGCAATCACACTTTCACCAGTGTTGCGAACTCCGGTCCAACCGAGACAACTGCACATTGTGCTTTGCGCAACGAGAAAGACCGCCATAAAGATCAAGCAACACCAAGCACTGCTTCTTGTCCAACCGATTCACCAGACACTAGAAGTGTAGCAGCTGTCCATGCATGCTTTCCAGAAATATCAAAAGAGAAGGCCATCCTGCCAAAGACCCAGATAATATCGGATGTGACCATTTGAATGTAGCCAAGACTCCCCTCAAATTGATAACCAAACCTGCACCTACTGTCTGCGCCCTCACGGACTTGAGTGCAGTATTGTCCGACATCGATCCATGCTAGCTTCGGGAAGCAGAGTCTGTATAATGAGCCGCGATCTCCGGATTACACAGCTCGCTGCTCCATGGACTCTTCAATCCAATCGGTGTCAACAATACGCGCAACCGACCCCTCGTTGAGGGACCCCCTCTCTATGCACAAGCAAGCAATGCGGAACACCCGTCATTGCTAGAAATCACCCTTACCTCAGTCAACATTGCAAGTTTGTTCAAACTGTTCACATCTCTAGAAGCTAAAATTACATGGCAATTGGCCCAAATCCAGCATCTGGTCTCGTGGATGTCTGGCCTGTCCGAGGCCAAGAGACTTCTGCCTCTTAAAGAGCAATCTTCAATCACAGACATTCCGGATGACCAAGACAATCCATATGTAAAGAGTATGACGAAGATAACGCCAGCTGCGCTACCAGTGTTTAAGCACATCATACAACCAGTTGAACATGACAATAGTCCAGCTCTGGCCATAAACAACGAGTCATGGATCAGTGTCGACCCTTTCATTCCAACCAATGAAGACAAGACACCAAAATACTCCTCATTTCCCCAGACATTCCGCATAGTATCTCACAGAAAATAAGCAAAAAAAGAGGAACGTGTAAAACAAACAACAGCTAGAAGAACAAAAAACAGCAATAAGAATCAGTCATGCTGTCGCAACATGCCAAACAAGATCGCAGTATCGGATGTGACAGCTGGACCGATCCCGACGAACGCGACCACCACTACAATAGATAAATATCTGGTGACTCCCGGTAGGATAGCACCCTCAGCAACATGTGCTGATCCGAGAATCAATGAACTGGTGAGACATGTCCCACTTGATGCATTAGTGGAACTCATTGAATCAACTACAACAGAACTACAGCATAGGAGCAAGCGCCAACCAAAGACAAAATAAAAACAAATGCCTTTAAAAGCAACACTCATACATCCGATCTGGAAATTCGAACTTTGCAGATCAAGGCAGCTGTTGACTAGTATTTCGCCTTAACAAGGCAACAACGCCTCCATCGCAAGTGGTCACGGAATGTCAAACAGTGACGGCCGCACCAAGTTCAACAACATTCGATCAGCGAGAGAGCTTGCAACAAAAGAACACACTACCTTTAGGCTTCCTAGAAGCACAAGACCCCGAGAGACTAAGCAACAAGAGGGTCCTGAGGATCTGAAGAATGTAAGAACAAATGTAAAGAATACCACACCATCATCTCAATGTGCCTATTGCAACAATGCCAGCACCACTCATGATAGAATCCATGGTACACATTTTGCATAACCATCATTGATCAATAAATCGAAGCAACTCTTTAGCAAGCTGGAACTGTCGTGGTCACACATGTACAACTAGCAATGAACAACCAAATAAATAATTTTGACATTGCTCTTCAGGAGACATGGATGCCAACTTCCCCGATATGGGAGGGCCACGATATAGTACTACTTCCAGCAAAGTCCGGCACTCTACTTGTGTGGCATGAAAGGGGCTCCTATATCCTATTCCTCAAGCATTCCTTTCTCTGAAACCGCTTCCTCATGCACCTCTGAGAATAATTAATTCACCATTTTAGACTGTAATGCTGTACTGGAGAATAGTGCGATATTTGAGATTTTATTTTGAGCTTTGGAGACTGCCAAAAAAGTCCTTACACAAGTTAAAGTCTTGTATTTCTGGGCACAAGCAACACATTTTGCACCTAATGCTTGGTAGGCATTTCCTTATTAACAGTCTCACTCCTAGAAAAGAAACATGTACTGAACGTTTGCCTGGCTTTGAGACATGTGAATGTGACTAGACGTCATGTTTTAATAGCATCTTAGACCAGTTGGTGCACTGTTTCAGTCTCAAACCTGAATCTTCTGCGCTTGTGCAGATCAGCACATGTGCGCTGTATTTATTCGGCTGGACCTTGCCTTTCAAGGGCGTCTTCATCCATTAGTGACAAACTCAGTTGCCAGAAGTGGTCCCCCTAGGGGCGAACTGAAGGTGGCCCAGCTGTACAACTCTTGTAAGTATTGAAGACTGAGCCGCCCCCGAACCCTGACCCCTCAGTCTCCCACACAGCTCTACTAACGTGTGAAACACTATGATCTGAGGCCTTGCATAGACTGTCCACCACTTCACTTAATTGTTTTAATGATTTGTGTTTCAATAATTTAATTCATGCAGAGTATATGTTCTTGGAAGGCAACGGTTATGCATCGAATGGGTGCCCTTCCAACGGAACTTCGAGTGGACGGTCAGGAAGAATTTGAATGATATATTCTACATTAGAGTAATCTAGGGCAGCCAATTACTTCATAGATTTTTTTCTCTCCAGTTTCAAATGGTTTGTGTGCCCTATGTACACCAGGCCCCTTCTAGATTCGATCTCATTTCATCCAAGAGGTTTGTCAAGAACTCTATATTGTAGATACTTTGTACTTTTGAAACCCATTCCTTCTGTGGGGACCCTCTTCTCTTTCAGTACTACGCCAGGCAGCTGTGCACAGCCAACAGAAGGATTCTCACCATGTGTCCCATACTGCCTCCCCACTCCCCTTCAACCCCAAATAGTTTATTTACAAAGCACTCCTCACCCGCAGGTATCTGGGCGCATTGCAAGAATATGCAATTTCCTCCTTAGAATGCAAAAAAAACATGTTATATTACAGTACATTATAATACATAGAGTGTGTGGACACGAATGAGAGATCCAGTGATGTAAAGGGTAAAATACAGGGGCAATATTTAATTAAATATATTGGCAGTGCCCAAACCAGAAGGTATCACTGCGCTGAGAAACTTAGGGGGGAAAAAAACATGTAAAATAAAACTAATTGCTACATAAGCATCATAGTAAATGCAGCAGAGTTAGGTATGGGTGGATATCCTAGTTTCAGGTTAGTCGTATTTGTCAAACAGCCAGGTCTTTAGCAGTTTTCTGGAGGAGGTAGGATGCCTGCTCTTGGATGTGGAGAGGTAGGGCATTCCACATGGTGTGAGAAATGACCGTGAAGCAGGTGCCCCCTCCACCCCCAGCTCTTTTTAGAGACTCTGGGGATGGCAAGTGACAAAAGTGGATGAGGATGGTCTGGTGGTGTAGGCCGCTGATGAGGCCAGGGCTTTGATGCGTTTGTGCATAGATAGTTCTGCATCTAGGGGGACACCCAGTGTTTTCACATGGCTTGAGACGCTGGTGGGGTTTCCGTCAATGCAGAAGGATGCAGAGGCGGGGTCTAGGCATTTAAGGTGGCACAGGGAGCCTACGAGGAGTTCGGTTTTGTCATCAGTCAGAGATGGTGTTCCGCCATCCAAGCCTGAATGATGCTGTAGACTTGATTGAGGTTTGTGGAGTCAGTGGTGTGGTTACCAGTGAGCGTTAGCTGAATTTAGGTGCCTGCAAAGTTTGCGTAGATGATCGAGGTTGTTGAGGTGGTTGAACAGGAATTTAGTGTACATGTTGTACAGGGTGGGTGAAATGCAGGAACCCTGAGGGATGCCATAGTGTACTGGTAAGGGGTTGGCAGCTTCCGTAAAGAGTAAAGGAGAGTATTCTACTAATCCGATCTATTCTCTCAATCCACTACAGAATCTCTTTCCAGTAACCCTGGGCGTATTTACAAGCCCCCCACATATGAAGTCCTTGTTAACCCTTCCAACATCGAGACCCCCTCTACCCCCCCAGGGAACATTCTAGCCAGTCTGGCTAGTGCTGCCTGTGGATCCATTTTAACGACACCATTTGGTACAGAATTGAGACACTGGATTGGGACACCCACCTGCACATCGAAGACCATAATGTATCTGAGCTACAGGTCGAGATCCCTTGCCCATTTATCCCCACAGCCAATTAGTCCAGGGGATCCTCCTGGAGCAGTTCTGCATACAACCCCGCAATCAGGTCCCTTGAGCCTATGACCTGGAGTATCCTCTTTTCAAATTCTGTCAGCTCCCTGGAGCTCTCCCCCCTCTCCCTACACCTCCCCCCACCCAATCTAGTATTCAGGATGTGAAAGGGTGATAGCCAAACTTATCTGCAGCCACTCCAACCTCTCCAGGGAAATTAAGTTTCAATTCCTCATAATTGCCCCACTCTGGGACCTCCCTGGTACCATAACTGACATTTTAGTGGCTCTGCTATACAGTGGAGGCACACATATAAAACAGGGATGAAATCTATGTAATAAGCGATCAGGTGCCTCCCCCCTCCAAGATCGACTAAAATATCACAAGAACTGGGTGCAGTAGTACCCTTGTGGGAATCATGCCTTGGGGAACCCAGAACCAATCCGCCAATGACACCAGGGTCATTACCAGGTTATCATTTCCACCCACTGCTTCTGGGATGTGGGGCTTAAGTGATCCATTATTCATATTTGTGCTGCCTTATAATATAGACCCCTCAATCAAGGAATCCCTCCCCCCTGGCTCATCACGCTACCTAACCAGAGTGGCGCAGGCTATCCAGGATTTGACCCCTGCCCACAAGATATAAAACAAGACCAACTTTGGATCAAGACCAACCAACTTTGGATCAAGACCAACCAACTTTGGATCAAGACCAACCAACTTTGGATCAAGACCAACCAACTTTGGATCGGCCATTTTTATACAAGACTTGCCATCCACAAGAGATTCAGCCTTTCCCACATTCGCAAGCAGTGCTCCAGATAAGGTTTGGAAGTGGGAGTATTTTACTCCCCATTTTTTAAAGTTGGGAGTAAAATGATTTTTTAGTGAGTAAAAATGAAAATCCAATTCCCAATGAGAGTATTTTATAAGCCAGTACAAATATGTTTTAACTGAAAATCTGAATATTTTTTGTAATATGTATTTCTTTACCCTTTGTTATTCATACACATTAAAAGATACATGTTTACTTCTTCCAATTAGGCTGTTGAAATAGTAGTTTTACTATGTGCACTACTGGTGCAAACATACCCATGGAGCTGTATGGGTGAAAGCAGGAGCGCACGATTCTACATGTCTTTTTCCTATTTTTTGTTGGGAGTATTTTTACTCCCTCTTTTTATTTTTGGGGAGTATTTGCCAATTTTTGGTGCGTAAAAGTGGCCGATACACACCTTATCTGTAGGGCTGTTCGCAAGTCCAGATTTAGCAGAGGGAAGTTCATAATGTATGCCTCCTTTTAATCGTTTGGGATTCAGAAGCTGCCCCCCCAAAAGGAACTTCAACCCTTTGTGTTGAAACTGAAATGGGATATGCTGGACATTCACTAACACTCTGTTTCAAGTTACCAACCAGAAACACCACCGATTTATCAATGTTTATGTTAAATCCCTCCATATTTAGCTAGTGCCTGAAGCAGACGCAGCATGGTCTCCCTTGGCTCTTATATAAAGGGAGGTGTCGTCTGCAAAGAGACTAAGCTTATAATCGTGACTTCCTAATCTGGCCCCATTGATCTCCTGATCTGCTGTCAGCCCCAGAGCTCCATGACCAGCGCATACAAGAATGGGGAGAGCGGTTATCCCTGCTGTGTGCCTTGTTTCAACAGGAATTTCGGAGGCATCCCCACACCTCAGCAGCAACTACTCTTGCACCAGGAGTAGAGGGCTGCAATCCATTGCACAGCTATTCAATGCCGTTTCAACGATAGCATCAGTGATCCATCAACTAGCCAATGTGTGCAGAGTTCTCCTCAAATTGTCAGGCTGGTCTGTTTCGTATAAACCCTTTCATGTCAGGGTGTATCAACCTTGAGATGAAAAGCTCCAACCTGGCAGTCAGCACCCAAGCAAACACCTTGGCATCCACACGGAGTGGTGAAATTGGCTTGTAGGCTGGACAGTGTATGGTCCTGCCCCACTGTAGGTATGACTGCAACCAACGCCGCCAAAAAAGTATGCGGGATATCATCCGAACCACATATTGAGTTGTACACTTTAGCCAGGGGCCCCGGCAGGAAGCCTTGAAATTGCTTAGAAAAATCGAGGTAGAACCATCTTCCCCTGGGGCCGTCACTTTCTTCAAACGTCCTATGGCCTGCTTTACCTCCTATGTAATGTTACCCTCTTAACACAGACCTCTCAGTTTGGGAAGAGGCAACCCCTTCAGGTAGTCACGAATCGCCTAATCTGCTGCGGACCATTGTTAATACAGGTCTTGAGCCTGCAAAATGGTTCGGTATTCTACTTTGCGCCACCCCGAAAATTTCCTTTGCTATCTTTAATCTTTTCCACTCTTCTTTGCACCCTATTTTCCCCTCACTATTACCTAGAAGTGTCACAATCTGATCTCCCTTATAATATTTGCCTCGCATACCTCATTTTCTTCACCACCTCCCCCATCAGGAAAGTAGTTCTTGCAGTTTGTCCCTTATGGCACCTATGATGCTCTCCCCAGTCCCTTCCTTTCCAGTCATCTGTGACCTCCACTCCTTTTTCTCCTACCATAGCTTAGCGTCTATCAAGCATTGCTTTCTTTTCTTCCATGCCCCCTCCGCAATAAGACCCCTCGCCATCCCTTTGGCTGCCTCCCACACGTTTCTGGTGAGTTTTCCATTATCATTTACTTCGAAATAGTGCTGAAGTTTTTTCCATAAATTTAAAAACCACTTCCCCGAATGAGTCATTGAATCGCTCTCCGAGGGTGTCCTCCCCTGCACAACACCAGCTGGCACCTCGCTGGGCCCATCGCAGTGTCCGACCAGGTTACTGCTTCCACAACTGGTTCTGCTGCTATATGTCTGGTTCCCTAGGGACCAGTAGCAGGTCTATTCTTGTATAGTTGCACTGTGGTGGGGAGAAGATGGTGTACCATCCTGCCTGCGCATACGTAAGCCTTCCAAACATCAGTTCAGAAGTGCTCTTTGAGCATGTTGGCTAATAACTTCTTACTCTTGTGCTTACCACGTCAACCACCAATCTACACTTGGGTCTTCTATATTCATATTAAAATCCTCTCCCAGCAACATAGATTCCCCCGCTCAGAGTTCAATACCTACACCACAAACTCATTCTGCCCCTCATTAGGTTC
The DNA here is from genome assembly GCF_040938575.1 of Ambystoma mexicanum. Lineage (NCBI taxonomy): Eukaryota > Metazoa > Chordata > Amphibia > Caudata > Ambystomatidae > Ambystoma > Ambystoma mexicanum. The sequence goes on along the minus strand of NC_090926.1, from coordinate 913,800,889 downwards.
ATAAAGCGTGGTTACGGTGATCATTGAACCCCACCAGCTTCCCTTTGACCACAATGAAACTGCCCCGAAAATCCCCTTTCCAACTGCACAGCTCTCAGTAGGAAGGTTTACCCAGCAGTAATCCCATCCTTTTTTGAGATCTTCGTGAGGCCCAAATGTCCTATTGCACCTCCATTCATCCACCACTCCCCTCATTGCTTAAAGTGTGTTGCAGCAAGAGAAGCGAGAGGTGCGTTCTGAGTAACCGTGCTCAACCTCTTGTTGGGGGAATTAAACCCCTTCCATTCAGGATAGCTCCCTTGATGTCTGCAATCCCCCAAACTCTTGCCTCTGCTCCTGTCTGAGCAAGTAACACATTGTGTTACTAACAAGCTAAAACCGTGTGAAAAGTCCCCCTTTCCAATCTGCCCCACTCTCCTCACCCCTTTCATAACTTCGCATAAACCAACCCATATTCATACCCTGAAACCCAATAGTAGTGCGAGTCCTAGTTGATCCCAGGCCACTAGGTTAGCAAATATGCTCCCAGCTTCAAGCACATATCCATAATATTCCCATTGCTGCTGCAGCCCCTGCTATTATCAGTCTCTTTGTGCACCGGTCAGAGACTTCATCTCATGGTTTTCGGCTGCAGGGTGGCCGTCATCCAGCCCATCCTGGCTCCACTGTTCGCCCTGCACTCAACGGACAAGGCGAACACACTAATCTTTCTCAGTTGTCGACCCTCCTGCTCTCGAGATGCTCCCTCTCTTTGTAGCACCTGAAGTATAAGTTCCACGTTCTCCCCTTGTTTACGCTCATCCCTAGCTTCAAAGGCGAGGGCAAAAGGGAACCTCCATTAGTATCGCACACCCTCCCCGCCTGGAGCCATGTTGAGGGCTTGCATTCCCCTCACTTGTCAAGGGTGTAAAGAACTTGATACATGTATCCTGAGGCACCCTCCCCATCAATATGGTCTACTTCCTGTGCTTTCCAGAGGAAGTTGTCCTGGTCATCACCGAGCGGGGGTCAGCATCTGATCCCCGCAGCTCTGTGCACCCTATCAGAGTGCACCTCGAGTGTCCATCTGGCCCAAGAGCGTCAGCAAGAATCTCCCAACAATTGTCACCAAGTCCTCCAGTGTTTCCTCCATCTTTTTGCAGGGAGGCCACAGATCCGCAAATTTTTCCTCCGTTCCCCATTTTCAACATCATAGAGCTTGATCCTTGCCTCCTCGGTTCTCCAGCTCTTCTATTCTCAGCTCTAACTTCGCCTCCAGCACACCCGCTGAGAGCTGGTTGTTTTCCAGGGCGTCCGCCTCTCGGATTGCCCCTAGAGATGTCTGCAATTCAGCTTGAAATGCCTTCAGTTCAATCAATGCTTTGGATGTCCTGTGCATTCCACCCAGGCTTCTAGCTTGCATTGTGCCGTGCCAGCAGTCTGCAGCCCATCCAATCCTGTGTGTCCCTCTCCATGTTATGTCACACACCCACAAAGCACTCTAGGGTGAGCTCTTAGTATAGAATTAACCCACTTAGTCTGTCATAGGCACAATATATTCTGGCAAGATTTGAAAACATGTTGTGTAATGAATTAACTGTAGTGCTCAAGATAAGATAGACCAGTAGTGGAACAAACAAGAAAAAAGGAAAACAACAAAGAAAAACACATTGAGCACTAATTTTTCCAACTCGTCAGGGTTCAGAAAACCAAATGTGAAGTAGACTGTACAAGATCAGTGAAACTCGTATTCTCAAGCAGCCACATTCTTCATTCAGTACAAACATGATGTACAGTGGGGCATACAGCACAACTGGTCTCCCCTTTCCAAAAAACTAAGTGCAGCTTCTTATTCATGCCATGTGGCACAATGGACTCCAATCTGAACAACCAGAAGGCTTCTCTGTGCTGCTCTGGTAATATTACAGCGAAATTCCTGACCATCAAGTACCTCAAGCATCTGAAACTTAATTTGTGCCATAGTAGAACCATGTTCAACAAAGTGACATGCTACTGATGAGTGTGCATTTCTGGTTTGTATACTTGTGCTCAATCCATCTAACCCTCGGCCTCCTTTCAGTGTCTCCACATAGTACATGCCACAGGGGCATCTGATACAATATCACACTCGGTGGAACAAGTGGCAACATTTCTTTAACTTAATTTTCTCCCGTGCGGGGTGAAACCCTTAATCACATGGTTACAATCAACCACAGCTCAATTATGGATACGTGCCCTTCCTATTGGTCTTGATGGGGCTCTGCACTTGATCTCTTGTGCTAACAAGCATATCTCTCAGATTATTGCTTCTCCGATAGGCAAAGACTGGTGGCTCAGGAAACAAGTCTTTGGTTCTTTCCTCATTGCATCGAATGTCCCAATGTCTACCAATGCTTCATTTGACCTTGTTACTCTGTAGACAGAACTGTAGAGCAGTTCTCTTTGGTCTGTTTTGCAGTAATGTCGCTCTGGATTGGCTTGTGGCTTTACCAACAGCTGCCTCAAGGTCATGTGTCGGATACTCCATCCTTGAACTTGCTTACCATTCTGTTAAACTATCGTACATTCATCCGGATTGCGGACTATCCGTTTGATCCTTAATAGTTGTCCATGTGGCAAGTGTGAGTTTCCTGGATGAAAACTCATCCGATGGAGGTGGTTATTCCCGTCAGTAGCTTTGGTATAGTGTGGTCAATATGGTGATGTTGCTGACATTCCACACCCAAGTAATGGATGTAAGGTGTCCCCATTTTGACTGTACACTGGATTCGAGAGTCAATCTCTATGGAAGTGAGGAAATTCTGTAATGTATTAAGGGTACCATGTAAGATAGCGAAGAGATCGTCAACATACCTGACCCACTTCAAGTAGTTGCGCCAAACCGAATGTGTGACGTGTGTAGTTTCAAACCTGTGTATGAAGCAGTTGGCGTACCCAGGGGCCATAGTAGTCCTCATTGAGGTGCCTGATGTTTGGAGGTAATGCTCTTTCCTATACTTAGGATAGGAATTCTGGGAGAAACTAATAGAATCAGGATGAACTTTATTAGCACCAACACAGTCCGTTTGCAATAGCCATTCTACTGCCTCTTGGCCAAGAACCTGTGGGATGCTTGTATACAGACTGCTGACTGTAGTAAATGGAATGTCACCATTGGTAAGATTAACTGTTTCAAGTGTTTGGAAAAAGTGAGTCATGTCCGATACAAGGTGTAGCTTGAACATGTGGCTGGAGAAAATAGTCAATGTAAGTCCCCAATGGTTGGAGTAGTTAGTCCACCTATGGCTGCCACTATGGGTCTCCCTGGAGGATCCATCAATTGATTATGTACATTGGGAAGCAAAATGTCAGAACTACAGGGTGGGCTGTGGTTGGAAATGCTTTGGTTTTTATCAGAGATCCATCCCAGTTTTTCTGCTCTGTCAAGTATGTTGTCTATGCTGCTTTTAATCTCAAGTGTAGGACCATTGCTCATTGATACATATATATTAAGGTCCTGCAACTTTCATGCATTCTTTGCGATAGTCAGTGGTGTTTAATAAGACCAATGCACCACCCTGGTCTTCTGGGCAGATTGTGATGTCAGGATCAGTGTACAGTGATGCAAGATATTTCTCCTTCGTTTGGGAAGCCAAAATGCTCAAACCTAAAGTTAAACTGTTTCAGATCAGTCACTCATATTTTGAAAAATATCTGTTGATGGTACCGTAATGGGCTCACAACTGTCTTCTGAATTGATGTCCACTCACCCACACATTGTGCAATTTGTTTCCGCACATTCTTTTGAGTGGAGGCACGCAGATTGTGTCGTTTGACGACAGCGCTACCACACTTGGCTTTTCAGCCGATGAGGCCAACGCCATACTCAATCTAATCAAATAAACAAGACTAACAAGTAAAACAGATCCCCAACACGAGATCAAGCAGCTTGAATATGTCATAAGGAAAGATTAATCGCAAACTGCACGCTGTGACACTTGGTAAATACTATCTAGCACAACACATTCCTACAGATTCCTCAGACACACTCTGCAAAGACAATAAGGACTTTGTAACCAAATGGAAACATACTCAAAAGCTCACTTGATCCGATTTTACTCACCATTCAAGAGCTTGCTAGCAATATCAACCAACTAGAAAAAGATAGTTGAATTGACCATTGAGATTACTATTCTTACTAGTGCAGAAACTTATACAGAGAATCTATCCGATATTAAATCACATAGAGTCATACAAAACAGAACTTGAGACCGAAAAAATCTAAGGATATTTAAGAGACACAGGATTACCTCAAAAATGAAGTTTACATTTGGGCAGACAAATACAAACAACCACTATCACATTTGAGTGAGGTAGAAACATAACACCAACAATCCACAAGGCATCCCTATAGCCCAAGAGGTGAGTACTTCAGGCAGCAACATGGGCACAACAGGAGAAATCCACATCCTTGGATTCTAGAGGAAAAGGACAAGGAGGGATAGGAGCAAGAAACCGGGGGATGCAGACCAGGTTTCAAGCACAGAGAACTTCATGGTCAATCTGTCAAGTAGGCAACTTATACAACATGAAAGACATTACAGAAAGGGCTTAAGTACGTACCCACGTACAGTTCAAAACTGTTCACATGAAGGTTGATCTATTTAAATTTACCCGCAAACTGAAGCTCATGACTTTCTTTCCTGAACTACCCGAGAAGAATACTGCAGGCGATACGACCAATTCATAAGAGAGGTGTACACAGAGTCCAAACCTAAGAGCACATTAATACTGTTCATTACGGTACAATCAATAGATACTTTTCAAAATATGGTAATGACGGATCTGAAGCATGGGTCTTGCATGGATTCACATGCTCATGAATATTCCGTCCTCAGGCTGGGAATCCTTGGTAAAGAAAAAAAAAAAACAGTTTTTCTGAACTGTCTTTCTCCTAATAACCAATCACCGATCTCTGGGTTATACTGCCCCCAGCCAATGACTGCCCTCTACCTAAGCCCCTCCTCTTGCAGCCATCTTCAGATTTGTTAGCACATAAAGTGGCAGTAAGACCAAGAGAACAGCCGCAGAGGGGTAGGAGGGAGGGTTTGCATGTGAATCCATGCCAGACCCAGGCTGGAGAACAGTTGCAGGTAGGTAACCTGTTCCTTCTGCAGCATGGGGTCTGGCATGGATTCACATGCTCATGAATATAAGAATACATAGCAGTACACACATGCACAACCACGGGAGGTGGCAAGGCTCAGCATTTCATCAACTCAACATTAAGCAACTCTTACCTCCTCACCAGGCCCACCTTCAGGTGAACAGGTCGCACAGCACTGCCTGGCTGACCCTTGACTCCTCCCTCGAATCCCGGTCGACGAAGTGGAATCTCATGAAGGTGTGCGTCAACCTCCATGTAGCAGCCCCACAGATGTCCAGCAGGGGCACACCAGACAGGAACGCCGTGGTAGCAACAATCACTCTGGTTGAATAGGCTCTTGGACGGCCGGGCAACGTCTGTTTGCCAACCGGTGACCGTGCATGATGCAGCAGGAGAGCCATCTGGAAATTGAAGCCTTCCAGAGGGTCTTCCCTTGGTTCACAGGCCCAAAGTTCACAAAGGCTTCTTGCTTGGAGATCTCCGGTGTGCGCTCCCCATCCCTCCCGGGAGGCATCCGTCCTCACAGTCTGATGCGCTGGGGTCTGGAAGTCCATGCCCACCGCCAGGTGCACGCAGGTGCCCCACCACCAGATCGCTTGACGGAACGTCTCGTTGAGGGAGATCTTGTTTTCAAAGCTGCCCGCGGCTTGCATCCAACGGGCGATGAGGAACTCCTGCAGTGGCCACATCCGCAGCCATAGACGCACGAGGTAGATGCACGACATCATGCCAAGTATGGACTTGATGGACCTCACCATTGCCACTTCAATGGTCAACAGCTGTTGTACCTTGTCCAGGAGGGCCTTCGTCCTTTCCTCCGACGGCGAAGCCAACCGCGCCACTGTGTCGAGTCTGGCTCCCAAGAACAGGGCGTCTTGCAATGGTACCAAGTGGGATTTCGCAAAGTTGACCGAGAATCCCAGATCCGTGAGCAGTTGGAAGTTCTTCGTTTTGTGATCGACGGCGAGTTCTGGCCCTAATCGTCCAGGTAGGGGTATACATGGATCCCCTGCAGGCGCAGCCACGCCGCCACCGGTGCCAGGCAATTGGTGAATACCCTCGGCACCGACTTCAACCCAAAGGGCAGGGCCTTGAACTGGTAGTGTCGCCTTTAGACCATGAACCTTAGGAACTTTCGATGTCCTTTGTGTATGGGGGATGTGGAAGTAGTGTCCCAGCACGTGCTGAAGGGTGACCATCCAAAACTTCTGGGACTTGATATATTTGTTGAGGCGACGAAGGTCTGGGATGGGCTGCGAGCCACCGGTCTTTTGGATGCGGAAGTACCGCAAGTATACTCTGGAGCCTATTCGGGACAAGTTCTATCGTGCCCTTTTTTTTTGCATCGCTCGTACCTCTAGAAGCAGCTGTGGCATGTGGTTTTCCTTCCTGGCCACAGGTGGTAGACGGGGACACTTTCTTTTGAACTCCAGAGTGTGCCCGTGGGCCAGGGCATTTGGCACCCAACGGTCGGTGGAGATGACTCCCACACGCTGACGAAATTCACCAACCGGCCTCCCACCGGGGTGCTCTAACGTCACGGCCACCTTGGCGACGGTGTCCTTCGGGCTTGCTGCGGCCTCTGTAGGCTTCCTGCGACAAGGAGCGGGCCGCCGAATCCTTTGGGGGCACCTTGAGACTTGCCTCCGGAGGTCCGAAAGGACGGCTGTCAATGGAGAGAACCAAAGGCCTGGGCCGTCTCGTGTCCGCCTTGATGGCGTGCAGTGACTCGTCCACTGCCTTGCGGAACAGGTTGTTCCTGTTGAAGGCATGTCCAGTACCCTGGTCTGTACGTCCTGACTGAAGTCAGTGGCCTTGAGCCAACCGCGAAGGCAAACACATTGCCCATATGGCGAAAGCCGGAGTTAGCGATGTCCGTGGCCACCGTGATAGCGTGGTCCGAAGCCAACTCGCCTTACTGTAGGATTTCAAGGGCTTCCGCCCTCGTCATCCGTCGGAAAATCCAGGAGGGGAGCGATCTTGAACCACAGCTCCCTGTTGTAGCGTGCCACGATCGCGTTGGCCACTTTGATGGTCGTCGCTGCCGACAAGATTACTTGTCCCATGGTGTCCAGCTTCTTCCCCTCGCCGTCCGGTGGCGAAGTGGAAGTTGATGCCGTCACCCCAGCCGATGTTTCTTGGGCGCCGCAGAGACTCCTGAATCCGGGGACGGCTGTGCTCTGAGGCACATCGGGGCGTAGTCTGGGACCTGGTACTTCTCGTACCGGTCCCTCTTCGCAGGAGCCGTGGACAGGTTCTTCAGCAGCGACAGTTTGTCCCAGATGTCATCCAGTAACGGGACTGAGAGGACGTCTTCCTCTTGGCCTCCCGTCGTTGGTAGAGGAAACCCTCCTGCTCTTCGTGGCAAAGCTCCGATGCCCTGGTGATCATGGTGTGAAAGGAGCCAATTTCGTCGGGGGATGGGTGGGGGGGAGCTGGGGGATGTGTTGGGGGCTGCTAAGGGGCCAGACCCAGACAGGAGGTAATGCGAGATCTGTCCCGTCGTCACCACCATCGCCGTCTCATCCCTTGGTTGGGGGGTATGAGGTGAAGGCTGGAAAGGGGGGGGGTGGATTCACCTCTGCTTGTTCGGTGGGCTCCCCGACGGTCCAGGTGCTGCAGGATCGTCCACTGTGTAAGGGCAACCTTGTCCTTCTCTGTACACAGGGTCTGGATAGCCATCAAGATTGCTCCAGAGTTGCCCTGTGGCATCGGTAGCGACGGCTGGTGCGCGGGGACATCCGTTTCCTCTGCGGCCTCGGCTCCGAGTCGGCCCCACCGTTGCTCTCCGTAGGACCGGACTTCCTTGAACTTGTCCTGGATCTTTGACGCCAGCCAGCTCATCTTCGGAGGTGGTGTCTGTTATGGCTACCGTGCCCCCCCCCCCCCCCAACCTCTTTCTCGTTTCAGGGGGGTCTTCGATAGGCTAAAAAGAGGATTCCCTCCGGGGTGGCAGGGAAACTCTAGGCCCGGAAGTAGCCTCCACTGGGGTAGCCTCCACAGGCTTCGGCAGGGCTGCCGCGACTTCTTCAATCGATAGCCTTCGCCGGGTGAATCAGGGCCTTCACAACCTTGGGCGCGTCTGGGGCCTTCACCTTTGGGGGAGGGTCACCGCCTCACCCCTCTTTGATTCGCCATTGGGATGAACAGGTCTTCTCCCGAAGCTTACCCGGGTTCTCCAACTTCCTTTTCCCTGAGCTAGAGCGTTAGCTCGTGAATGATGGTGTTGTTGACATCGCGCCCTGCCTGGCAGCCGAGGAGCTCGAACCAACGGCGCTCCCGGTGCCTGCGGAATCACGGTGCTTTGCCTTTTGTCGGGTCGCCCGAGCGTCCTCAAAGGTCTTAGAAGACCACTCTGACTTCTCACCTGCTGCTAGGCTCTTCCCCTCCAGCCAGTGAGTGGAGTCTGACGGTCCTTCAATGTCCGAACGGACATGTTCTTACATAATGCGCAGTCCTTTTCCACGTGCGACTTGTTGTGAAGGCAGTAGAGGCTCCGGGAGTGCTCATCCTCCTTGAAGGCATTCTGTAATCCACATCCTGGGCAGATCCTAAACAGCTTGGATCCAACAGGCGTAGTGTCTCCTTTATCCATTTCCATACTGGGTAGGCCTCAAAGATCTTCCGGAATCCTCCAAGAAGAGAAACGCGACGAAAATTCACCCTTGAGGGGCGTAGAAAAATTCCAAAACTTGTCTCCGTTGATCGAAAGAAGAATCGGAGCTTGAGGCTCGAATTGACCGAAAAATAAGAGTAAACTCGTAGGAAAAAAGCAAAACGCAGTAAAAACGCGAGAGCTGTACCACGAGGACTCCCAACACTTGAATGTTCAGTAAAAATCTGAAGATGGCTGCCAGAGGAGGGGCTAAGGTAGAGGGCATTCATTAGCTGGGGCAGTATGACCCAGAGGCCAGTGATTGGTTATTAGTAGAACGACAGTTCAGAAACAAACTGAATTTTTCTTTACTGCGGATTCCCAGCCTGACCGGGAATATTCATGCACATGTGAATCCATGCCAGACCCCATGTTGGAGAAATGCGGTTCGATTCTGCCGAGTCTGCATTGTTAAGACTACACGGTATGGACATGACCGATTTATGCAGTTCTATTCAGTCTAGATAAGATGTCAGAGCGTTTGAGCCACATGACCAATTGGTCACTTGACCCACTACTCTATTAGTAACTTCCTGTAGCTGAGGCAAATTAACAAGAGCACTTCATTTCTACTTGCTGAAGGTGAAGCTGTACTTAAGACTGAGCAAGTAGCGTAGGGGCACTGAAAATGTAGGCACCGCGTGATGAAGATTATGGACAGGGGCCTCCTGTTTTTCCTGTGCAGGTTCATAGGTGTGTTTTTTTTAACTAAGCTCTCCTGAGCACCGTTTCTTCCATATTGGTGCGAATCACCAGCATGTTCTATAGACATACACTGTATGCACATGAAACTGAGCCAAGTACAATTCTGCACAAAGTTCAGCATTTCTTTGATTGTTTGATCCATATGGTGTACTGTGTATGACGTGATTCAGAGAGAAGCTATAGGTGCATGAGCATTAACAGTTCTGCTTTACAGAATGTAGTGTTGTACTGTTGGAGCTCCAGTAACCACTTTTAAGTGGGAAAATGTTGCCCCTTTATTCTTCTGTAACCTTAATGGTTTGTTTTTTCCTCCTTTCCCCCCACTGTTCTTTTTACGTTCTTTATCTTCTTCTCTCATTGATTTTCTTTTTATTGGAAAGAACCGAGGCCTCATGTGACTGCATTATTTGAACTAAATCTCGTGATTGTTTGTGCTGCATGCCAATTATCTCCAAACGTGTACCATAGCGTAATGCTGGTTGATCCAAGTACACGTGTCACGGGGTGATGTGCATGGATTCTCAATTTTCCGATTTTGGCGATACGGTCTGCAAAATTATGCCATCATATTGATTTACTGTATTTGTATGGTTTTGGTCAACAATTGGTTATGAGTATGTATAGAAAACTGCCCTGAGGATGGACATGTCTGAAATACAGCTGTTTTTTTCAAGAGTCGAGAGTGATGTTATTTAGGACAGATCCCCAGTGGGCTCCTGGCTCCCTGCACCAGTCCTAAATCCTGGGTGTGTACGGCATCCCCCCCTCCGACGCCCAGGTCTGGGAAGTCCTCTTGGCACTGCCTATTGAACCTTCAAATCAGTTCTCTTAGCAAGGCTTTAAGCTGCCCTTTCTTCTCACTTGAGGCTGCCTCTGAACAGGTCCAGTAACCTCCCTTTCCCTGCCGACACCTCTGCTGCCACAATCAACCCTATAAAAGGGCATCAGCCTTCCCCAAACAGTTCTACTTCCCGGGCCTTCCACCTATGTTAGGCTCTGTACCTCTCCCAGTCCGATTCTCTCCGCATCCAGGCCTCCATGCAGCTCCACTTTCAGTTCAGAAGGTTCTGCAGACCAGCCCAGCAGCCACCTCAACCTGGCCCCTCTACCTCCTGGAAATCCCTCAATGTGCAGAGTCTGGGGTCTCCCTTCCTTTACTAAGTATGTGCATTGCAGGGTATCTGTGAGCCAATCCTTTGCCATTGGTCAGCTCTGTTACCATCCAGGTCTCCTGGCTCCACTCAACCTGGCCTTCACTTCGCCTCAGGCTTTCCATGCCCAGCTGTAGCTTCCTGCCCAACACTGGCTTCTCCCTCCGTCTCCGCTGCTCACCCAATCTGCGAGGTCTTACGACTCTGCGACTATTCCCGCAGTCTGCACCTCCTGGGCCAGCGCAGTCTCATTGTGCCCCCTGCAGGACCCTTGCGGAAGGCCATGCGGCATCCTGCGCATAAGTGTTCCGCTGCTAGTTCACTAACGGCTGCCTCAGAATTCAGCTTTTTCCAGGGCGCTACCAGGTAGCCATATTGATCAGCGCACCCTAGTGGTCCAAGAAAGAAACTTTTTTATGCAACCTCCCAATTTTTCAGTCTTACCGTGGAGTAAGTACCTTGAAATTTGTATGTCTTGCATTATACTTTTCCATAGTTCCCATCCGATTCCCAACTTCATGGGTATTCAGCCAAAACTGGTGGAACATTCAGGCAGAGTAGTGAAGTGCAATCCCATCCATTGCCAATGAGGGGATTGGCCACTTTTTACGTTTGCCACTGGTAACCAGGCTGACCTTCAGGTTTCATAGAGGGAGGAGGAAATGAGGCAAAGCCTATTGAGGTTATTTTATTTCAATTCTAGACTTACCAGGGTTAACACTAGAGCATATAGAAGAGTTGAGGTTAGTAGACACCCGACCCCGCAAAAGTGAAAAATCACAACCATTGATCACTCTTGGCACAAAACGGTCACTTTGAAGCTGATATTTGCATTGCATCCCTTATCTATATTAAGCATGTCCGCATGAGGCCAAGTGCTGGATTGAACCACCTAAGCCACCCCCATTTTGAGCGCAGCTACAGGACTTTACTGTACCCCATGCATTCCTCAAACAGGACTGCATAAGCAACCAAACACAGACACTGCAGGGTCAGAGGGGCATAAAAGGCTTTCTCACAGAGAACATCCCTCCAGCAAGTCACATGGTAGCTTAGAACCGTGCCACATTGTTTCCACAGAATCGTCATCACCCTCACAACAAGCCCTCTCTAGGGCACTATTCAGGGTAGATAGCATAAGTAATGGCTTAAGCCAACTCCTAGCACCATCTTACTTTCCTCTGCAAGATGAGCTGGCAGATCTAAAGCGGTCATAAAAAGGTTAAGAATCAGGACACTACCAAACACCAGAGTCATCCAGAGCCTCCACTGTTCATTTATCGTGATTGAATTGCCATGGTTTAGCAATATTACCTAGCATGCCCATCTTCTTTGCAGGCGGATTTGTCCACACCAAACAGTGGCAGTAAATAGGAAATAAAGGCATCTCATGTATCGACCACAAGACAGTCAATCTGGAATTGTTTTTTCGTTTGATGGACTTCTACAGTCTAGGTTAGCCTAATTTGATCATGCCTTATTTGACACCTCATCTTCCTGGGCTCAACAGCTGTAGGTCTAAGGCCACCAAGGCAAACATAGGTCATGGCTTGAATTTACTTCACACTGCTTCCAAACACAGTGTAAAGGTAATGAGGTTTGGTTGACTGAAGGTTCGACTGCAGTTACTCAGCAACTGTTAACTTCACAAATCATTCACTTTAATGGCCCCATTTGTGAGCCTCATGGTATCTGGCTCCTCATCTATTTGATTATGGAGAATTTAGGAGCCTGGGCACTCAGATTTGTATGTAGGAGAGACTTGTAGGCAAGTGCCCTTTCAATGGTTTTGCTTATGAAGGGGCCAGGTGCTGAAATTTTACCAGGTTACTCACCGTAGTGACCACCTTACTCCTAGTCCATAGTCCCCTTTCCTCCATACTTGTGGGACATCTCTCCGTCCTGTGGGACGGATCGGAGCACTTTGTAAAAAGCATCAACATTTTTCCAAAAATGTGTCCCTCTCTTTCCTGCGCGGGGTCCGGCACGCGGCCGTAACACCGCCCACCTTGGCTCCGCCCCGCACATCACCCATCAGTCCTTTTCTATCGCAGGGTCAAAGACCCATTAGTAATAACAGAGAAACCTTATTAGAGGGGACGGCGGGCGTATGGAGGAAAGGGGACTATGGACTAGGAGTAAGGTGGTCACTACAGGGAGTAACCTGGTAATACTCCTACGTCCCGTCCCCTTTCCTCCATACTTGTGGGAGATTCCCAAGCACTCCTTACAGGAACTATGGGTGGATGGAAATACCCCTTACTGAAACAGGTTCTTTAGCACAGCCTGACCAAACTGAGCGTCAGCTCTAGAGCTCATATCGAAGCAGTAATGCTTATAGAAAGCAGATGGGGAGGCCCAAGTAGCTGCCTTAGCGATGGACTCCCAGGGAACATTTCTGAAAAGCGACCGCGGCTGCCTTGCCCCGCACCAGGTGTGCATGGATACCTTTAGGAGGTTTCAGTTTTTGGACGGTGAAAGACTGATGCAGGCGGCAATCCATCTGGAAATAGATGCCTTAGACGCCGGCCTGCCCCAAGGGTTACCGAAAGTCACAAAAAGTTGAGAACTCCGAAGCTCGGAAGTCCTGTCCAGGTAGAACTTAAGAGCTCTTCAGACGTCAAGACAGTGTAGAACCCTTTCAGCCTCTGAGGCAGGGTTCGGAAAAAAGACCGGAAGGGAGATCGGCTGATTCAGATGGAATTTGGTGACTACCTTCGGTAGGAAAGCCGGGTTTGTCCGAAGGACTACCTTGTCCTTGTGAAAGACCACGAAAGGATGCTCCACCGACAACGCCTGGAGCTCACTCACTCTCCTCGCTGACGAAACGGCGACCAGAAATGACACTTTCTAGGACACGTACGAGGTCACCGTAGCCATTGGCTCAAAGGGTTTGTGGCACAGCGCCGTCAGGACTACATTTAGATCACAAGGCGGGTGCGGACTACGAACCGGAGGGTAGAGGCGTGTCAAGCCAGCAAAATGTCTCTTCACCACCGGTTAGTTAGAGAATAAGAACACAGGTCTGTAGAAAGGTAAGCGGAAACTGCTGAGAGATAAGTCCTGCAAGACAGAACATGAACCCCTGACTCTGCTAGGGAGGATACGAAGGACAGCACCATGTCAATCGTGGCCAAACTCGGACCCAACTCTCTCCAAACACCAATGACAGAACCTGAGTCATTTACTCTTGTATTGAGATCTGGTCGAGGGTTTCCTGGCTGCCTGGATAATGTGCATGTTATCCGCAGACAAACTCAAATGCTCTAAATACTTTAACTCGGGCACCATGCTGCCAAGCTGAGCGATCGTGGGGAGGAATGCCACATCTGTTCCCCTTGGTGAAGAAGATCGGGAGTTACTGCTAACCTGATCGGCAGATACACTGACGGGTGTTGAAGTTCTGAGAACCAAAACCTGGCCGGCCACCACGGGGCTATCAGTAGAAGAGAACAGTTCACAGAGTTCTTCAACTTCCAAATTGCTCGATGAACTAGAGGCGGAGGCGGGAAGGTGCAAGCTGTCATGTTCTGCCATGGAATCTCGAGAGCATCCCCCAGAGAGGCTACCAGCCCCCCCCCCCTCTGGAGGCATACTGAGGAAGCTTCTTGTTTACTGCCGTGGCAAAGAGGTTCACCTCCGGTGTGCCCCAATGCGAGAAAATCCATGGGGGGACCTCTGCCTTCAACTCCCATTCGTAGCTGACCACTGTCCGCCGGCTGAGGGCATCCGCTGTGACATTCAGCTGGCCCGGGATGTGCACTGCAAGCAGCCACACCCCATGAAGCATGGCCCACTCCCAAATCTGGCTGGACAGGTCCAAGAGGGGGAGGGGGGAAGACTTTGTTCCCCCTTGCTTTTTTATGTAATACATTGACACCACATTGTCCGTTCTTATGTGGACCACCTTGTTGACAATGAGCGGTCTGAACGCCCTGAGCGCTAAGAAGATCGCCAGAAGCTCCAAATGATTTATGTGCAGGAGCTTGTCCTGAGGCGACCAAAGGTCCAAGACCTGAAGGAGATCTAACGTCGCACCCCACCCGAGGAAGGAGGAGTCAGTCGCAATCGTCACCATAGGGACCGGGTCCTGAAACCCAGCGCCCCCAGACAGATTGCTGAGAGATTACCACCAATCCAGGTCCACTCTCATGGAATCCAGAATCATTATCCGCATGGAGTCTGGTTCCACTGCCTGACGCCATGAATTCCAAAGGGCCATCTGGGTCCGTCTCATTTTGAGACGAGCAAGAGGAAGAGCCAGTACACACGAGGCCATGAGGCCCAGAAACCTCTGGAACCACCAGGCCGCCATGCTCTCTGACTGCGCAAACATCTGACACGTGGCCAACAGATCCGCCATTCTGTCCCCGGTCAGGTACACTCTGCAGTCGATCGTGTTCCAACGAAAACCCAGAAAGATCAGGTCCTGAGAGACCATCATGGAGGATTTCTGCCAGTTCACCGACAGCCCAAGATGGAGAGACTGGAGATTGCCCGCTGCTGCCAACGGGCAAGGGCTGCGTAAAAGCCAGTCGTCCAAATAAGAAGCACCCGAAACTGGAAGTGCTCCTCTCCCAAAGAGAAGAACTAGTTACTCTTACCTTGTAACGTTCTTTCGATGGGATGTTCCTCCGACGTATTCCTTATCTTAGATAGAAATCCTTCAGCTTTGCTGGCCTCGGAAAATTTTTTCGCCAGAGGGCGCTGCGCGTCGATGATCGCCGAGTCGATGACCCTCGACGGCCTCCGTGCCGACGTCGACGTCATCCTGCCTATAAAGGCCGCGCGCAGCGTCCGTTGCTCAGTTCCGTTTTGTAGTCCCCAGTAATGTTTTTGGATTAGACTAATCACCTTGAAGGAGCATAGGCTGCAAACCCACAGGAAGTCATACTGCGGGGATGGATGGGAGGGTCGATAAGGAATACGTCGGAGGAACATCCCATCGAAAGAACGTTACAAGGTAAGAGTAACTAGTTCTTCGAAGGGATTGTGTCCTCCGACGTATTCCTTATCTTAGATAGACTCCCATAGCAGTGGTATTGTGACTGGAGGCGGGAGTAATAAAAGTTATGTTACCCTTCCAGAATGGACAGAGTGTAACACAGCCTTGCCGAATCTAGTTTCTTGACTAGAGGAGGAATCCAGGCTATAGAATTTGGTAAATGTATGTGCGGACGACCATGTGGCAGCCGCACATATATCTCGAATTGGCACCCCTCTTTGAAGGGCTGAGGATGTTGCGATACCCCTGGTAGAATGAGCCCTTAGATTTTGAGGAGGCTCCTTTCCTGCCAATTTGTAGCACTCCAGAATGGCTAAAATAATCCATCTGGAGATGGTTTGTTTTGTTATTGGAAGGCCCAACTTATGTCCTGCATAACCTACAAAGAGTTGGTCTGCTTGTCTGATCTTAGCCAATCTGCTGATATAGAAGCTCAAGGCTCGCTTAGGGTCCAGCCTGTGCAGTCTCTCTTCCTCCTTCCCCGGATGAGGAGGAGGGTAGAAAGAAGGTAATATAATCTTCTGAGTGATGTGAAACTCCGAGACTACCTTCGGGAGGAAGTTAGGCTTCACCTGAAGAACAACTTTGTCCTTGTAAAAGATTGTATGTGGAGGTTTACACGATAAGGCTTGCAACTCGCTAACCCTTCTAGCAGATGTCAATGCTATTAGCAAAACAGTTTTGAGGGTGAGAAGCTTCAATGAACAAGAGTGTAGTGGTTCAAAAGGGGCACCCTTTAGGAAGTTTAAAATTAGGTTTAAATCCCATAAGGGAACTTGAAAAGGTTTCGGGGGATAAACATTAGTTAATCCTTTTAGGTATTGTATTACCAATGGAATTTTGAAGTATGAAGGCTCCTCTGCAGTGCGCTTAAAGATTGATAGCGCTGCGAGATAGCCCTTAATTGTGCCAACCTGTAGGCCTGAATTAGCCAGGTAAAGTAAGAATGACAACACCATAGGTGTACCACAAGAAAAGGGTTCAATATTCTTTTCTCTGCACCAGCTGCAAAATTTGTTCCAACGGCAGCGGTATAGAGTTTTAGTTGCCGGCCTTCTGGCCGAAAGCAACACCTCCATAACATCATCCGGAAGGTCCCAATCCTTGTACCTCAACCTTTCAGACACCAAGCGTGAAGGTTGAGGGTCTTGATGGCTGGATGGAGAACCTGACCTTCCTTCTGCGAGAGAAGATCCTCTCTGTATGGCAGTCGAATTGGAGGGCAGATGGACATGTCTAGAAGGTCCGGGTACCACGTTCTCCTGGCCCAATCCGGGGCAATTAGGATCATGGTCTTCCGAAACCTTCTCAACCTCCTGATCATTTGAGGAATGACAGGGACCGGAGGGAACGCGTACAGAAGTGGGAACTCCCAGTCCACTACGAACGCATCTCCTAGAGCTCCTCTCGGGGGAAATTCCCTTGAGCAAAATCTGTCGCACTTCCTGTTGATACTGGCGGCGAACAGATCCACTTGAGGGGTTCCCCAAAGGGCGAAGATCTCTTGAAGGACTTCCTGAGCTATCTCCCACTCGTGAGAGACTGTGCTCTGCCTGCTCAGAGCGTCCGCTGTCAAGTTCTTCTCTCCGGCTAGGTGAATTGCCGATAGAGAGATTCCTTCCTGAATTGCCCAAAACCAGAGCTGCATCGCCTCTCTGCACAGTGGTAGTGAGCCTACGCCTCCTCTTTTGTTGAGGTAGTGCATGGCCACTGTATTGTCCGTCATTATTAGGACGTTTCTTCCCCGTACAGACGGCAGAAAAGCCTTCAGCGCTAGTCTGATGGCTCTCAGCTCCAACAGGTTGATATGTAGTCTGGACTCCGATGGAGACCAACGACCGCTGATGGTCAAGTCGTTGGCGTGAGCTCCCCACCCCGTGAGTGAGGCATCCGTGACTACTGTTATCTCCGGCCATGGTTGCCAAAACATTTCTCCTTTCAGGATGTTCTCCCGACAGGCCCACCACTGAAGGTCTCGGGCTACTTTGACCGGGATCCGAAGGAGATCTGTCATCCTTCCTGAGAACTGTGACCACTGAGTTCTCAGTGCCCACTGGAGGGATCTCATTCTCAGGCGAGCCTCCGGCACGAGGAATATGCAGGATGCCATGAAGCCTAGCAACCTCAGAAAGTCGTAGGCTGGGAGATATTGGGCATTCTGAAATCTGATGACCATCTGCAGAATATCTCGAGCCCTCACCTCTGGTGGCAAGGCTTTTCCCAGGGAAGTGTCCAGGACTGCTCCAATGAATTGGAGTCTCTGTGATGGTATCATCTGTGACTTCTTTAAATTGAGGGAGAAGCCCAGCTTGTGAAGGAAGTGGCAAACATAATCTAGTTGTCTCTGAGCCTGTTCCGAAGATACAGCTCTGATCAACCAATCGTCTAGGTAAGGGTAGACATGAATCCCTTCCCTCCTTAGACTTGCAGCCACAACCGACATTAGCTTGGTAAAGACCCTCGGGGCGGAGGTTAGCCCAAATGGCAGAACTCGAAATTGATAATGAGAGCTGCCAATTGCGAACCTCAGGTATCTCCTGTGCCTGGGATGGATCGGCACATGGAAATAAGCGTCCTGGAGGTCTAGAGATACCAACCAGTCCTGAAGCTGGAGGGCCTGAAGGATCTGAGAGAGAGTCACCATCTTGAACTTGTCCTTTCGGAGGAATTTGTTCAATTCCCGTAAGTCTAAGATGGGTCTCAGTCCTCCGTCCTTCTTCGGTATTATGAAGTAGGGGGAGTACCAACCCTTGTTCCTTTCCGCTACAGGTACCAGTTCTATGGCACCTTTCTCTAGCAGGTCTAAAACCTCCTGCAAGAGGAGCGGATCTGGAAGCTTCAAAGGGTTGTTCCCCGGTGGATGACTCTGAGGGATATGTAGGAAGGGCAGGCAGTAACCTTGGGCCACTGTCTCCAGAGCCCAAGCATCTGACGTAATAGCCTGCCATTCCGTCAGATGGTGAGTTAACCTGCCCCCTACTGGTGTTCTGTGAGGGGAGACCTCAGAGTGGTTTTGAAGCGGCTGATGCAGTTGCCGAAGGTAAAGTGGCTCCTGCTCCTGCGGGTGCGGCTTTCTTTCCCCTACCCCGTCCACCACGGGTAAATCTTCCTTGGCCTCTTTGAGCCGGTCGTCCCCTGCCCCTTCCATATGAGGAATAGTAACGAAAGGACCGTCCTCTCCACGATGATCCCGAAGGACGAAAGGTATTCTGACGGATAGCAGCTCCCAATGACTTGGCTGCTGCCTTGGACGTTTGCAGTTTCTCCAAACTGTCATCCGCCTTCTTTCCAAAGAGGGTAGAACCGTCAAAGGGCATATTCAAAAGCCTGGTCTGCACGTCAGAGGCAAAACCAGACTTCCTCAACCACGCATGCCTGCGGATTGTGGTACTTGCCGCCATGGCCCTGCTGATACTGTCAGCAGAATCTAGGCCAGTTTGTAGGGTCTCGCACATCGCATCTTTACCATCCCTGATGATGTTTAAAAATGCGTCCCTTTCCTCTCCTTCTTGGAGGCAGTCAGCCGCTGATGAAGCGCACTCCCAAAGGGTGTGGCTGAACCTAGCGAGCGTACAGGTCGCGTTAATAGACTTTAACGCCATGCTACAGGCAGAAAAAACCTTCTTAGCCATGGCATCATACTTTTTGTCATCCCTATCCTGCGGAGCAGTGGGGTATGCAGATGTGCTGCCTGATGAGGTTGCAGCCTGTACAACCAAGCTCTCAGGAGTAGGGTGTTTTGACAAATATTCAGGGTCAGAACTAGCCACCCTGTATTTTGTTGACAGTTTTTTATTTACTGCCGGGATAATTTCTGGCGTTTCCCAGTTTGTCAAAATCCTTCTCTGTAGAGCAGAGTGAAATGGAACCACAGGATCCTCCTGTGGGCCCTTGTCCAGTATGTCAGTGAGGTCATCCTGCTGAAAGGCAGGAGAAGGTGCAGACCAACCCATAAATTCTATGATTCTAGACATCAGAGCTCTATATGGAGTCTCCGCATGTTCTCCTGGGTCTGGTTTGATAAATTCTGCTTCAGGAGAAGTGTCCAAGCCACTAGCTTCCTGAAGTGCATCCTGAAGATTTTTTAATCTTCCTTCCTCAGAGGCGAAAGTCTCTGGCTCTGGTGATGTGGTCCTCTGTAAATCAATATCTTGGTCTGAATCCTCCCTTTCCTCAAAAATCGAGGTTAAAGGGGGATACATTGGTTTTTGGAATGGTATAAACCCCATTTCCAATGCAGAAGGAGCCATCATCACAGGCCTTGAAAACGTCGATGTCGTCGACACCGACGTGAAAGTACTCGAAGGCGCCGTGAAAAGCGTCGAGAAATGTGTACTAGGCCTCGAAGAACTCGAAAGGATCGGAGTCTTGCTCGAGAACGACGTCGACGTTCTCGGCGTCGAGTCGGAGGTCTTTTGTCTAACCGTTGGCTGTGGAGTAGCCGTGGTTCTTTCCTTCACCGGCGTCGATATCGGCGTCGACGTCGGCGTCGACTCGATCGACTGATGCGCCGATGAATCCTTCGACAACGGCGTCGATGGCGCCGACCTCTGTTTCGAAGGAGTTTTCGACGATGGCGTCGATGATGCTTTATCTCCCGATGGCTCGAGGCGCTTTCGGGTTGACTTTTCCGCCGGGTACTGCGACTCGCGGCGTTTAGATTTTTTGGGTTTTTTACCCGGGGTATCACCCTCAGCTGTCTTCGAGGGGGACGAGGCCGCTTTCTCGAAGACGCTTAGCATCTTTTTCCTGAATTCCTCCCACTCAGCTTGCGAGCTGCGTTTTGTGGGGCAATGAACTCTCTCAGGAGAACTCGACGAAGATGACGAAGGGGATCTCCTACGTCTCTTCTTCGAGTGTCTCGATGTCGACGAGTGGTGGGAGCCACTTCGTGATCTAGATCGAGAGTGTTTTTTATGGTGAGGAGACGAACGTCTCGACTCTACCGAAGAAGCTTTCGAGGAAGTTAAAGTTGACCTACCTCTCTCGAGCTTCCCCCTACGCTCCTTCAAGGCTTTCGCCGTCATGGAAAGGCATTCCTCACACTCCGAACTCTGGTGCGTGATTCCCAGACACCACAAACAGACCCTGTGAGGGTCCGTCAACGACATTTTCTTCCCGCAGTCTCGGCACTTTTTGAAACCGGACCGAGGGGTCGTCGGGTCGGAGGAGGATGCCATCGATATCGAGGTAAATAGTAGTTATTATATACGTTATCTTGACGAGAACTGAGCAACGGTGTTCCGAGGCACAACGAAGCGCGGAAAAACGGAACTGAGCAACGGACGCTGCGCGCGGCCTTTATAGGCAGGATGACGTCGACGTCGGCACGGAGGCCGTCGAGGGTCATCGACTCGGCGATCATCGACGCGCAGCGCCCTCTGGCGAAAAAATTTTCCGAGGCCAGCAAAGCTGAAGGATTTCTATCTAAGATAAGGAATACGTCGGAGGACACAATCCCTTCGAAGCAGAGGCATCTCCTGTGTGGAGCCCAAATCAGGATATGCATGTACGCGTCCTGAAGATCCACCACACTGAGCCAATCGCCCATCTGCAAAGAGGAGCGAATCTGGCCGGGCGTGATCATCTTGAATTTCTCTTGGGGTAGGAAGAGCTTGAACTGAGAAAGGTCTAAGATGGTGCGCAGGCCAGCCTGGTTGGGTTTGGGCACCGTAAACAGCCGGGAGTAGAAGCCATCCCCTCGCTCCCAAAGGGGAACGGGTTCCACAGCTCTGAGGTCCAGAGGTTTCTGAACCTCGGCCTTGAGGGAGGGTGAGCCCGACAGCTGAAAAGGAAAGTTGAGGGTTGGGGTAGGGGGTAAAGGTAAGCAGAAGCCCGCTCGAGCGACTGACAAGACCCATCTGTCTTCTGTGATCTGCCACGCCTCCAATGAGACGCAATGCATCCTCCCACCGTGGTCTTGTGCGAGCGCTGAAAACCCTCATTTGGCAGGTTTATGGGTGGCAGTGCCCCTGAACCTGAGGAGGAGGCTGAGGAGCGGGAGAAAAACCACATACGCTGTTGTCTACGGCGGTTATTCCCCGCAGGAGTATCCACTCTGCGAGACTTGCGGTCGAGGAAGCCCCTGAAACCAGAATGACGACTCTGCGATAACGGTCTCTGTGGTTTGAAAGGAGCTTTGACCAAACCAGACAATGATTTAGCCGTCTGAGTGCTATTCTTGGTTTTGGTGAGCTCTACATCAGTAGAAGAGTGAAAAAGCTCTTTACCATCGAATGGAAGGTCCAGTACCTTGTCTTGCACTTCCTTCGAAAACTTGCCGCGAGGTATCAACCCCAAGCATCAGGCCCCGAGCCGAGGTGTCTACGTGATGAGCCGCAGCCTCCAGGAGATCCTGGGCCAAGACTGGCATCGGAAAGGCCACCTCTGAAGTGTTCCAACTTCTCGACCGGAATGTGCTCCTCAAACTCCGACAGACCTTTCCACATCCGCATGTTAGCTCCCGCCAAAATCGATTCTGCATTGGCCTGCCTGAGCTGCAAGGCCGAATTGGCAAAGATTTTCCTCCCTAGGGAGTCCAGGAGCTTGTCCTCCTTTCCCAAGACCCCGAGTAGCAGTCGTGGAAGAGGATGCTGCAGGTCAGGATTCCAACGTAGCCGCAGCCACCACTGTGGAGGAGGGTGGCGGACAAGACGACAAGGCCACTTCTTCCGAAGAATGCAGCCTGTACCTCGCGTCAATCTTTTTATTGACAAAAAGTCCTGAGAGTGGCTTTTCCCAGACTCTTCGGACCTCAGCCAGAACGTCCTTCTGCAGTAACAGGCCGGTACGCTCCAAAGGAGACAAGGTGAACGCCCCAGAAAGCACGCCCTCCTGCGGAGAGGGTGCGTCGGCGACCGGAACATCTAAGAAACTCGCGTCCAGTACCCGGTCATGAAAGGCTCTGACATAGTGGGGGAAGGTCCTCGTTGTCCTGATCGCCTTGAGGGTCATCTGACAGGTCAGGCACTGCGGACAATGGTGGCAAAGGCGGAAGAGCAGGTCGAGGCACCACGGGCAAGGGAGGTGCCGGCGGAACCACCAGAGGAATAGGTGGAGCCGGATGCGCAGGTGGACAGATCTCCTTGAAAAGCCCTTTGAAATATTCCCTCATGGGGTCGGTGCGCATAAGTGCTTGAAATTTACTGAAAAAGGCGTCCTCAGGAGATGGTTTCGGAACCTGAGGAGGCCTCTCATGAGGTGGACAAATCTAGGGACGTAACGGAGAAGGGTGCCACACCGGCCCCTCCACCGACGTATCCACATAAATCAAGGGAGCCGCCCCCGCAGGCAACGAAACATTGTGCGGAAGAGGCATCTGGGCGTCCCACTCAAACCGGCCGGTAAGGATGCGCACAAGGTACCTTAGGTTCACCCAAAGGACCGAACCCTACACCAGGGGCCGATGGCCTAGTTGTAGTGGTAGTGCCTAAAATGACCGCCGTGGGCATGGCGGGAACGGCCGCCATTTTGTCCTCATCTGAGGGGAACTGCGGCACGTGAGGAAGTGTGGCAGGGGTCCCCGTTGATGGATCAGGGGTCTTAATTTTAGCCTTAACGTAAGGAACCTCGGCAGAGCCGGTACTATGAGGCCTGGAATGTTTCTGCGACATAACAACCGCCAACTGAGCCTTCGAAGGAAGGGCCTCGGCACTGCCGGTAAAAGCACCACCTTGCTTCTTTGCCCCCTCAACAGATCTGGTGTCACCACTAGAGCGGGAACGGTGAGCAACCGCTTTCACCGACAGGGCCTTGCCCGGCCCCTGAGAACTGATGGTAGCCTTAGCCTCTGTACGAGGGACCTCGGACCTAGGCCCGGTAATAGCCTTATCGGCACGGGCCTCGAACATTCGTTCGGTAACCACAAGCCTAGCCAAGGCCTCAGGGCGCACCCCGGTTTTGTTTTTGAGGGAAGCCGAAAGAGGGGCCTCAGATCAAGCTCCGGTACCCCACGACTCGGTAGAACTGGGCCTACAAACAGCCCCTATAGGAGGAGCCTTGGAGCGTACTCCGGTGTACACAGGCCCCTTACGGAGACCCTCTGAGAAAACTCTGGTAGAATTATTAGGCCCGACAGGCACCTCAGGGCGAACCCCGGTAACAGAGCGATCAACGCCCCTCCCGGCCTGAGAGGAACCTGGGAAGGTATCCCCCAGTCAGGGTGCTCTGAAAAGTAAAGAATTTACCGGGCGTTTCTTCTTCTCGTCGATGAACGCCTGAAAATGAGAAGGAGGAGGAGTTTGTCGGAACACCTCCTCCCACCGCTCCAACATACGTTGAAGTGCCCGGTCCGAAAGGGAGTCACAGTAAAAACAGGAGTCCCAAAGGTGATCCGGACCCAAACACTAAGCAAAGAGGATGGGGATCGGCCCCCGCGAAGCGACGGTGACACGATGAACAGTCTCGAAAATCTAATTTAAAAGACAGACTAATAAACGAACGCTAGCGAGAGCCAGAGAGGAAAACAGGGAAGAAAATCTTCCGAGGATGCAAGTGCATCCGGCCCCAATCGTGCGGAGAAAAGGACTGATGTTTTATGGTTGGGTGTCCATGGCGTGAGAAACAGCCTCCCAAAAAAGCCTGCAACACCAACATGAAATCGTCTCCATGAACATTTCATGTACTTATTGCATGCCATCTATTATTTTCCATACCACCTCGGTCCCGACAGAGCCCTCCAATCTGCTCCCATGCCTGAAAGCAAGATCCCATTATACCAATTATAAAAGCAAATGTATTAGTAAGATTGTGTCCCAGGAACTAGTAACAATGAACAGAGAAACATTACATCAATGTACAAAATAGTTTTATATATAAAATATCAAACTTACTTGGTCTCCAAGTTTATCCAAATTGTCCAGGAAATATTTTACAGATTCACCCTAAAATAATAAAAATACAGATCAGTGTGCCATATGTGGTTAAAACATCAATACTTAAATCATAAACTCTGTACGGGCATCATGTGGTTATCAAGTTGATACTTCTATTGGAGCAACAGTGAAAACCCAATCAGAAAATATAAATTTCAAATGAAATGGGAAATGTAAGAACCAAACCAATTTGGCACAGATTGGTGTGAAGTTCGCATCTAAAATTAGCCAACACATGAATCCAACAGTTAAGTCGGGCCCTGCACATGCAAAGCACAGAATCCTCACATTCTAGGTATTTAACGTTCCAGGGAAAACATTTAGCCTCCCACCCATTTATTCTATTCGCTAATTTTACATGGTACAATAACAGAATGGTTGTACTTGCCCAATGCTATTCCCTTAGTTTGTATGCAGCAGCAAACGGAAAATCATTGCCAGCACACCCAGAAATGGAGTTACCAGGAAGAGATACGCCATTGCAGGAAGCACTCGATCTTGATAGCCACTTACCTGAATTCTCAATCAGCAATATTTACTCCCAGAAAAAAAAAAAAGGAGCACATTTCTCCAGTTCTATTTTTGCAACGGAAGAGGTTGCATTAAAAAAAGATTCGATACAAATTCTGATGCCCTAAACTTTCATCGGCTGTGTATGTAATCCTTAATACAAATGTTAAAAAAATATGCATCACAAAATATTCCAGTGTGGGCTCAATACAAACTCACCTGCAAGAAAATCCCCGAATCAGGACTAAAGCTAACAATGTAATACTCTAAACTATACTCCTCTTCAACAAGACAAGCTGGAGCAGTCTCTTGCAGTCCGATTTAGAAAGGCAGCATAGAGTTTACCCCGATTAGACGGCAGGACACTTGTTTGAATTACAACTTCTTACCAATTTATTCTTCAAAGTTGAAGAAATGTAACGCCATGTATAGCAGCGTTAGAACAGCATTTTTCATGGGGGAGTAGCAGAGTCAGAGCTCAATATGTGCAGTCAACACTCGACATTGGCTTGTGAGGTTTGACTCAGGGAGAGAAATACATGGTGTGCTCTCTGCATATGGAGAATTGGGGTGAGTGCACTTATTTGCCTGGCTAGTTACTTGCAACTTTCATTCTGTTACCCTGGCAGAACATGAAGGCTTACAGTGATGCACAGCAGAAGTTGCAGGACTCTCAAACACTGGTAACAAGTGCATGTCGGTAAGTTCTGTTAACCTATAGACATTCACATTTAAAGTATCAATAAACATTCAAGTGGGGGAAAGAAAGTGTGGTAAAGAGGATCCACAGGCACTTCAAGTGAGTTACTGGTTCCTTTATTCAGTTACATTATAAGTCCACAAGACAGGAACTCACTGGCTCCCACCACCCAGACTACATCTCACCAACTGGAGGTGGTGGCATGCCAGAGAACTCACATTCTCGCATTCAGCCATACACATTCTACATTTCATTATTCACGGACCTCATGCATTGCAGACTTGCAAGCATGCATCCACAAGCACATCACAACACATTTCCCTTCCTTTCCGAACAGACGAAATATCACCCTCACTGCAATACATTATGAACCATCTACACATTGGTCACATAACCCACACATTGCTCTATACTCCAGGCATTCTACTTATGCCACCACGTGTAGTCACTATCCACCAACTCGAGAGCAGTCGCTCAACTACAGCTACTGAGATGCCTCCTGACCCACCTCTACACGTAGTTCTTGCTTACTTATTCCGAGAATACTGTAACTATTTGCATCTTTACAATCACCACAATAAACGTGTGCACTCACAAAGTACTTCAGGTGCTACGTCTTTTTGAACTCATACATCCGGTACCCCACTGGTACGCAGTATCTTCATGCTAGCCAATCCATATCCATCCAGTGGCACATCATTGGCATCATACAAAACCTCTTTCATCACCTCATACCATGGCACATTACATGTACTAAATAAATTCGTTAACCATGCATACACTTTCAGGTCAGATAATAGCCTACACACCAAAGCTTCTTAATATACGTTGCCCCATTGCAGCACACAATGCTTTCCTAAACACAAATGGCAAGTTGGCTTTAACCTAAAAAAGTCCTTGTTGCTGTTGGAACAGTATGCCTGCAAAATTACTCGGCCAGCTGATGCCAAGGTTCTCCTCCCTCGATGTCGAGGACTGGCGGGCTACTCTAACAAGCGGAGAAAAGACATCACAGTCTCGTTTATGAACAAAACGCTACCAACAAAATGAGAGTGACTAGACGTTTGACCTCAAGGAAATTTCATTGCAGCTGCTACAAAATACTGCACACTATCCTAGTTATCCTGTACAATACACTGCGCATCCTAGTAACATCCATGCTACCTACCAATCGCAAACTATTTACAGCACATGTACTTTTCCTTGGCCATCTTCCCAAACCTAGCATTTCTACATGCCGCCACCTAAATTACTTTCCAAACTCAGGACGCTGTGCACATCTCTAATGGAACCCACATTTGCCAAGCACATTTACCAAGCAGTATTTACCATGCTCCTAAATCCTCAACTCTCCGACCCATTGTCTTTATAGGAACATAACATCCTCCCTGGGGAATGGCATCTCTCCCCACCTCCCCCCATCTCCTAGATTGTGCCTACACATAGCGAGAGAGATTCCTCAAGTTGGGCATCAAAACCATTACACATGTAAAACAGGCATCGGGTCCTCAGCTCAGACATGGACGTCATCACTCCAGCCCCATACCCTGGTCCAAACCAAGCTCCTGCACCCGACCAGATTCCGAATCACCACAGGTCTTTCAGTTAAGTCTCATGGAGAACTGAAACACTGCCACACTATCAACTACGCCTCGCAGGTACATGTACACTGGCACAGTTCAATGTGAAGGTTACAATTTAAACTGCGCTTCCCAGCAGCTTCTTCAAAGAATCAACTGTCATTCTTGCTGTGACAAGTAATCACACTGCCGTTTTCTACATGATCCATGTCTGGTATCTTTTACTTCCAGGTGCTCCCCAAGTACATCAGTCATCGTATCTATTTTCCCTCCATTATGGTATTTATTGAGCGCAGACCTAGTTTTGAGAAGCAATGGAGCGCTTTACAGTGACAGTACAGCTGTACAGGGGGATTAAAGGGGCAGACAGTCTAGCAAGTCAGGCAGCGTGGGGGTGATGTGGTGACCTAGGGTTTTTTTTTTTTTTAAACACTCATTTTAAAAACACAAGTCAGACAAGAAAATATGAACTTATCAATGGAGGTTAACATTTGGAATACACCATATATACAATATCTAACCATCCAAATATTATATTAACAATAGTTGTTACACTTATCTTTATCTACTGTACAAGTCCTCTATACTACTGCAACAATCCAATACACATAAGACCAGAGAACACCTCGTTGACAAACAAGTAACAGAATTTCCTAATAAACCTATCTCCTATCATGTCACATCCATCTATTTATTTATTTGCTTGATAAAGCCAACATTAGCCATACAGCTCATTGAATGATTCCCCAAATCTGAGTAATATTCCTCTCGCTTCTGTTTAAGCAGGACTTTCTCATAACCAGACAATGTTTGCAAGTCCAACAACCATCCTCCCACTTCAGTTTTTCCCACAACTTCCATACCCTTAGAATTTGCTTTGCCGCCACCACAAGCACTCTGTTAATCCACTCATGCTTTTGAGCTACTAAACCTCTCTATGACAAGAGGATTGTTGATTAAGGTGTTCCCTGTAGTGCACCCCTCAGCATTAAATCCAATCTAATCGGAACATCATTCCAAAAACCAACCACCCTTGGACATGCCCATAACATGTGTAATGAAGTACTGCAGTTACAACCCCAACACTAAGACAAGCCTAAACTAGCCATCCGCACTGGGGTCCAGTATAGTCAGAATCCTTTGCCGCACAATAGAATCATTTGCTGCACATCACAGGCTCAAATCCATCTTCGATTGCGTGCCAATTCTCATTAAGCTATCCTTTACAAGTATATCTTTGCCCAACTCCTGCCGCCAAGCCTGATGGTTTCTCCCATGCATTCACATAACTATCCATCGGCATCAGATTCAATAATACCATACACAGAGGATTGCATAACGCTACAAACCATAGGGCTATCCAACATCCCCCGTATTTCAGTTAGGAGGCACTTAAAAGTCCATATAACACCTGCGTTCTCTTCCACCTAACCCACAAGTTCCTCCAAGTAGCTCAAAAGGGACCATTTGACCATCTTTCCACACATCACCTATCCTCAAAATACATTTCTTAACCCAGCTCTGCAAACAGTCTTATTTTCAACCTGTAATCCCATACTATGCCATAATGATGCAGCGTAATGAATCCAAATATTTTCTCCACTGATGGTCATAAAAGTTCTAGGGCCTCTCCAGTAGTTCCTATAGTAGGCAACTTAGATGCTAAATTGGGTATCTTTCCCATCGTGCACACATCTTGTACAGCACAGACTTCTTGCCTCTCTAATCTTCCATAGAGTTATGTCATTATCCCTCCCATCACAATATAGTGCCGACTTCTGCAGTACAAACCCCCTACAGTAATATTCCAGGTTGGGGTACCCAAAGCCCCCCTCTCACACAGCCTGCATCAGGACGTACTTTGGTTTTTCTAGGCCTCTTGCCTTTACTCCCAAAGAAACTTTTGAAAAACGTTATCAATGCAGCCAATAACAACCTTTGTGAACCTAAGCGGAATAGACAATGATATAGAACCTTGTGCAGAAGTACCATTTTAATAGCATTAATCTTTGCCCAGAACCCCAATACTAACCGGCCCCATTTTAACACATCCTTCTAGATAATGTCAATAATTGAGACATTAGATTCCACCATCCTCTTCAAATCGCAAACCAGATGGACCTCTAAATACTTAATCGTTCCCACGTTCCACTGACAGTTCCACAAATTTAAATCACCCCTCAGTTATGAAATATCCAATGGAAACACCAGTCTTCTCCCAATTAATGTTATGACCAGACAAGCGTCCCACTTCCTCAAGCATGCACTTTAGCTTACCCCCCCTCCCCCTAAACCCCCCTCCTTTGGGTCAGACAATATTATGGTCATGTCATTCGCGTAACAGTACTTTGACCTCACTATCCCCAACTCTAAGACAACTAAAGGTCTTGCTCTTGTCTAATATAGGCTATCCGAGGCTCTAATGCCAGGTTACTAGATTAGGCGACTAGTTCCCCCTAGTCAAGGGAAAGTAAGCAGAGTACTCCATTAACCCATATTTTTGCGCTAAATGATGAATGTAAAGTTTTAACTCAAAAAGTTATCCCCAAAACCCAACTTCCTAAGCGTGTAATAAAAATAAAAATTAACCCGATCAAAAGCCTTCCCTGCATCCATGAAGATAAACATGTTCTTGTTCTTCACCTCATCCTTAGGAAGCCTCAATATATCCATAACTGTCCTGATGTGATCATAGCCATACCTCCCACGCATAAACCCAACTTGAGACTGTACAATCAATCTGCCAATGTACCTTTTCAAACGATTGGTTAATATTCTTGTAAATATTTTGAAGTCCACGTTTAATAATGATATTGGCCTATAATTCCCAAAGATTTTTATGCTCTTCACCTGGTTTAGGGATTACTGCCTCTTGCATAGTTGGACACAATCTCTTCAGTCATGAAATGGTTATATAAACTACATTATAATGGAGTTAATTCAGGACCTAGTGCCCTGTAGAACTCGACCGGTAGCCCACCCAGGCCCGGCGATTTACCCGTGTTAAGTTGGTAAATTGCTCTCAGTATCTCTTCCTCCCCAATAGGCTGGTCAATAGCGATTGCTTGGTCTACAGATCATTTTGGCAAGTTTTATCGTCCCAAAAAACTTCCAATCCATCAGGTGTTGTAACCCGAACCTCTGTATAGAGATTCATAACATTCTGAAACCTTCACGTATCTATTCCTTTTAAACCATAGATTTTCCCTCTTCAGTCACTATCCTCTGTACATAGGAGTTATCAACTAAACCCTTCAAATTGTTGGCAAGTAATCTGCCACCTTTGTCGCCCTGGTCGCAGTATTCGTTTCATAAAGAAAATTCCTCTGTATATCCATCTCACTTTTCAGAGACTCACGCACCCTATCTGCTTTGTCTTCACTACTTCTTGTCAATTGATATTTCTTCTTTACCCAATCTACTCACCAACCTTTTCAATGCCACCATTCCTTTTTTCTTGTGTGAGCTGTAATATTGATCATTTCATCCCTAATTGCTGCCTTAAACTATCCCAAACCATTAGCTCAGAAGCAGATCCTATTTTTCAAAAAAAGGTCTTGATAAATGATGCAAGTATCTCCTGTTGCTGTAATATGTATATTTTTAAACGCCATCTTGACGTTGCTGGCCGTACCTCCCCCAGTTAATTTCAGCATTATCAGACCATGATCCGAGATACCCCTCTCCATTAGCTTTAGACTAGTTGCCTTTTCGATAAGTCATTCAGAAAATCAATTCTGGAATACGAATCCTGAACCAGCGAGAAGAAAGTGCTCTCTCGCCAGGGTGTAAACATCTCCATATATCCACCAGACTATGTAAAAGTTCAAACAGTCTGCAAGTACTCGCTGATACATATGGACATTGTGCAGAGCGGTCTTTACAATCAAGGACAATTGAAATCTCCCCCCAAATAGTGTTATCCCGCAACAATGATTTTTGTGAAAAAACCACTCCCCGCAGTACATGGACCATAAATGGATCCTATTGCAATTACTCTGCCTTCATACTTACCAACCAGAATCACTCTTCTCCCTCCCCCACTCATCCATAACCACCTTCTCCACACTCGAGTCTTACCCTCTACGAAATAGTATTCTCCCTCTCGATTTAGAAACGTAACAGTTGAACAACGTCTTATTGTACAGTGTGTTCATAAGAGTTTTGGATTCCTCTAACAAGTGGGTCTCTTGTAGAAAGGCAACATCAGTCTTTTCCCTCTTTAGTCTCATTAAAACCTCCTTTTGCTGGGATTATTCAATCCGTTAATGTTCCAAGAACAAAGCGTCAATTCATTCATCTAATAGTCGGTTCTCCCAATAGCTCCCATTTACCCTTCTGTATTCCCAATTCGATATACACTTAGCACCAGATAATCCTTAACTGCTCTGGCAATACAAATTTGGAATCATGTTACTTGGAGACTCGATTTGGGAAAGGACATCAGAGCCAACTGTATCCAATTAATACATTCTTGACTTGACAGATTCACTTATCACACAGACAATACTCATAAGACAACACAAAACAAAGACATATACCCATTAAAACACAGAAAATTGACCTTGACACCCTGCATCCTCACAGAGCGAATCAGTCACAATATTTACATCATCACCGCTGTTCTGAACTAAACCACTCCAAAGGCTGATGCCTCAAAACATTAGCATTGCAAAAATAGGACCTACACCCCACTCTTTTTGCTGTTCATACTTAGTTCCCCATAATGCATAACACATTAGCCTGACACGAAACAGTAGTTCTAATACCGTCTTCAGATTCTATGTACAGATGTGGTAAATAAACCAGCATAAGATTCCAACTCCTGTCAATCGCTACTCCCTCCTTCGATCCACCTCACATCAATACCAGTCATTGCATCTCTTATTACAATAATTTAGCATGCATTAATGTGACCGCCCCCCCCCCCTTAATCTATCACTTCATGTTCCCCTATAAGTGATTGACTCTCCTACCATTACAGCACTTTGGAACCTTTCAGCGCCACACTCCACCCGCCATTTATATAAACATACATTGTCCCCCACCCACTCCCACTTAATGAATTACACTATGAATGTATTTCTTGGCGGTATTAAACCCATCTTCCTACCTTTAGTATCATGCCTACTCCAACCCAACAAGTCATTGTTATCGTCCAGAATTGCATAGCTGTCAAGAAGTTACACATATCCCAACTTTGAAGTTGCTGCTATTACTCCTCTCACTGCCATCCATAACCAAAATAATCTAACCTTCAGGCCGATATGTCATAACATACCCCATTACATGCAATTAACATACGTTATTCTAGCCCACTGTTGGCATCAACTAGACAACAGGTTGGCCTCCAACTGCGGGATTGCGTGCCAGGTTGTCCATGAAGACAGTCGCGGTCCAGGGCAAATTTAAGTCCAGATCATGATCCAAGAAGCGAGTTGCTCCCAAAGGGTTAATGCTGAACAATGTGCAGACGCCCATCCAATCACTCCTAGTAAGGCCAATTTGTGGTTTTTCACCCTCAGTAAGGGGAGTCAGTGCGTGGAAATGTTAAAATACGGACCTTGTACCAGGATAGTCATTTGGAGCTGCGGATTCATGTCTGGGGTGGCATTGGGGGCAGTTCAGTTATAAGTTAGTATCATCCAACTTGAGAGTTCTACTTTACAGCCGATTCCAACCTGTCTGGATTCAAATATACAGGCTGCATGTGCTCAACCCACTTTGCCACTTTAAGAGTGGTAGTTACGGAAACCACCATAATGGGTATACCATGAGAGACGGGAAAGCAATGCGGTTTATGCAGGGAAATGACTGGCGTCTTCATTCGGCTACCCAAGGTGCCATCTCTGCTGGCCACTCAAATCTTACGCTTTTGGTCCATCTTGCTTTCTAATCTGTGTTCATTGAAAGCCCCTCCTACTTACTAAGGAGCCCCAAAAATACCTATTTGACGCCATGCTTTCACGTTTCGCTGAGCCAAAATCCCATCAAGTCCGCTGAGCTGCCAAACACAAGATGTTCGCCCCTCTTTATATCCACCAGGCTCATGGGATAATACGGATGTAAGCTGCGTTTTAAACATCGGCTTGTAATGAAAAGGGATCAACATTGTTTTTCCGAGGGGAAAGCAGAATGCAATGAAAACTGAATTATTATAAACGT
Organism: Ambystoma mexicanum; assembly: GCF_040938575.1. Taxonomy (NCBI): domain Eukaryota; kingdom Metazoa; phylum Chordata; class Amphibia; order Caudata; family Ambystomatidae; genus Ambystoma; species Ambystoma mexicanum. Next base: position 913,767,420 of record NC_090926.1, on the reverse strand, counting down.
TAAATGCGCCATGGTCCATACTGCAAACCCCCATGTGCAGCAGTGCACTTTCCATTGAAGGAAACTCGCATTGGTAACAGCCCATGCATGCCGAGGGGCAGGCATGCCCGCGCAGCTCGCAGTTCCTGGACACGAGATATCTGCACGACCTAGGAGCCTCGCCATGCTTGCCTCCATTGCTTAGGTCTTTGGAGGGATATGCATGTTTAGCGCCAACTGTGCTGCGCCCTCTCCCAGCACAGGCCCTGGACCACCACGGCTAGTGCTGGACGCAGGGCGTGTCCTACAACACTACACCGCTGTCCACATCTGCACGACTACTGGAGGTCTAGCACTTATTGGCACTGGCCCGGCAGGAGGCTTTTGATGTGCGCTGGCGTGCACAGGACCGCAGCAGACGGATGCCAAGCGGCGCAGAGCAACTCATCCCTCAATCACAGGTCAAAGTCCGATAATGCTGCATCACACCACATACTCCGCTTACTGTCATTATGAACTGCTTCGCGTCCGTTTACTGTTCGCCTGTTCCATACTTGGCAGAATATGTGCTATTAGATTATCGACCGCACAAAGCAAAAGATGACGACACTCCATCAGTTATCTTTTACGAATCCTACCACCACTTGCTGATAACGTCGTACACGCAGCTCACATCACCGCTAGGGCCTTTCCTCCGATAGTTCTGGGCTTACAGACCAAAGTAAACAAGCCAGAACGAAATTAACAGCTGCAACTACCATCACATCTCTCAAACAAATACCTCGCCCAGACCGCCCCATTCTACCCATCAGAAAGATTACACCAGGGTCTAACTGACCAGACCAAAACGTGACCAATACGCCCACCTACTTACAGTCCCAGCATTCAACAGAGCTAAAGCTGGCGGCACAAGTTTCGAAGTATTAGCCCCAACAGCCTGGAATACAATCCCGCTTAGCCCAAGAAACGAAGAATCCCTCACAGTATTCAGAAAGGTGCAAAAAACAAAACTATTCAACTAGACTACCACAACACAGTACTTCCCCCAACACTGTTCCGTGCAACATCGGAACACCCCCCCCCCCCCCAACTTTGTTATCCAAGGCAGTATTGAATTTGTATTAATGCATAAGAACAACAAGTTACTTTCTTACCTGGCAACGTTCTTTCGATGGGATGTTTGACGTATTCCACATCTATGACTTAATCATCACAGCTGTGCAGCTTTGGAAAATTTTCGGTGTCTGCGTCCTGTCGATACTCTGTCCTCAAGGCCCTCTGTCAAGCCGACGTCACCGGATGTTACAAGTAGGACGCACGACGCCCGTAGCCTCAGTTGTAGTTTTTTCCCCAGAACATGTGGCACCAATCTTCTGCCAGTATGACTACAGAAAGCCTTGCGGAAACGGAAGCTGCAATCGCACAAGAAATTCTGTAGAGGAGTAGGCTGGGAGGGTACGAATTGGAATAAGTCGCTGGAACATCACATCAAAAGAACGTTACCAGGTATGAAAATAACTTGTTCTTCGAAGGGATTGGTTCCTCCGACATATTCCACATCTATGACAGACTCCCAAAGCAGTACCAACGTAAGGAGGTGGGAAAAGAATTTAGAATGCCCAATTAAATTGCAGAATAGAGGACCGCCTTGCCAAAGGTCAAAACTTGCCCATGGATAGAATCCAGGGAGTAGCGTTTTACAAAAGTATGGACAGAGGCCCATGTGGCTGCTTCACAAATTTTACGAATGGTAACACCCCTCTGCAGGGCAGTAGAGCCAGCCACACCCCTAGTAGAATGGGCTCGTAGGCCTACCGCAGGGTCCTTACCCGCCAAGCGGTAACATTCAGAAACTGTCAAGATAATCTATCTAGACAAAGTCTGTTTAGTAACAGCTTGCCCCAAACGCCTTCCAACGTATCCTACAAAGAGCTGATCGTCCACTCTGACCCGGGACATGCGCGAGATGTAGAAACCTAAAGCTCTCCTAGGATCCAACCTATGGAGCCTCTCCTCTTCCTTACCAGGATGCGGAGGAGGATAGAACGCCGGAAGAATGACCTTCTGGCTTAAATTAAACTCAGACAACTTTCGGAAGAAAAGAAGGATAAACCATAAGGACAACCCTGTGCTTATGGAACACTGAAGGGTGGCTTAACAAAGTGCCTGCAACTCTGAGCGTAAGTGACCACAACTAAAAATACAGTTTTCAAGGTCAACAGGACAAGAATGTAAAGGCTCAAACGGAGCTCCATTAGGAATTTTAGAACCAGGTTGAAATGCCAACCGGGCACCTGGAAAGGAGACGGTGGGAACACATTAGGGAGTCCTTTCAGAAACAGAAATCAAGGGAATTTTAAAATAAGAACATTCCTCAGACGAGCGCTTAAATGTGGACAGCGTCGCCAGGTAAACTTTAAATGGTACCCACTTGCAGGCCCTTGTGGGCTAATGAAAGCAAAAAAGACAGCACCACAGGAATGGCACATGAAAAAGGATCTACATTCTTAACCCTGCACCAGTCACAGAACTTTCTCCAACGGCAACAGTACAGGGACTTCGTTGCAGGCCTTCTGGCCGAAAGCAACACCTCCATCACTTCTTCAGGGAGGACCCGATCCTTATACCTCAACCTTTCAGAAGCCAAGCATGAAGGTTGAGGGACTTAACCTCTGGATGGAGAACCTGACCCCACTCCCGTGAGAGCAGAACATCTCGGTAGGGTAGACGGTGTGGAGGGCAGATGGACATGTCGAGAAGGTCGGGTACCACGTTCTCCTGCCCCATGCCAGAGCAATGAGGATCATTCGGGAACTGAACCTCCACAGCACTTGCGGAATGACAGGGACTGGAGGAAACGAGTATAGCAGTGGGAAGGACCACTCCACTACGAACGCGTCCCCTACGGCTCCTTTTGGAGGAAATTCCTGTGAGCAGAATCTTTCGCACTTCCAGTTGACACTGGTGGCGCAGAGATCCACTCGTGGGGTCCCCGAAAGGGCAAAGCTCTCCAGGAGAATCTCCGGAGCCAGCTCGCACTCGAGAGACACTGCTCTGCCTGCTCAGAGCATCTGCCGCCGCGTTTTAGTCTCCAGCCAGATGAACTGCCGAGATCAAACTTTCCTGCTGGCTGGCCCAGAATCAGAGCTGCATCACCTCTCTGCACAGAGGGAGAGACCCTGCCCCACTCCCGCCTTTTGTTGAGGTAGTGCATGGCCACTGTATTGTCCGTCAGAATCAGGACAGTTTTCCCCCACACAGACAGCAGAAAAGCCTTCGGGGCTAGCCTAATGGCCCTCAGCTCCAACAAATTGATATGGAGTCTGGACTCTGACGGAGACCAACGACCATTGACTGTCAACTCGTTGGCATGAGCTCCCCATGATGGATGCGTCTGTCACGATCATCAACTCTGGCCAGGGTAGCCGAAATGGCGCCCCCTTCATCAGATTGCCTTCGACGGCCCACCACAGAAGATCCTCGGCGACCGAGGGCAGCACCTGAACGGGATCCAACATCCTGCTGGAGGACTGACCACTGCATCTTCAGAGCCCACGGCAGAGATCTCATCCGCAGCCTGGCCTCTGGCACCAGGAGAATGCAGGATGCCATGAGGGCCAGCAAGCTCAAGAACTCGAACGCCGGGAGACACTGGGCATGTTGAAACTTGTTCACCATCTGCAGAATGTGATGAGCTCTCACCTGGGCAGGAACACAGCAACAGGAATGTGTCGAGCACTGCTCCGATGTACTGGAGCCGCTGGGTAGGTGTCAAGTGGGACTTCAAGTTGAGGGAGAAGCCCAGCCTGTGAAGGGAGTGGCAGGTGACTGACAGATGATCCAGGACTTGCTCGGGAGAGCGCGCCCTGATCAACCAATCGTCCAGCTAGGGGTAGATGTGAACCCCCCCCTTTCCTGAGATACGCTGCCACCACCACCACCATGAGCTTGGTGAAGACCCTCGGGCGGAGGTCAATCCGAACGGCAGGACCCGAAACTGAAAGTGCAAGTCACCAACCGCGAACCACATGTACTTCTTGCGCTTGGGATGAATCGGCACATGAAAGCAAGCGTCCTTGAGGTTGAGATACACCAACCAGTCCTGAAGTTGAAGGGCCTGGTGGACGAGAGTAACCATCTTGAACTTGTCCTTCCTGAGGAGCTTATTCAAACCACGCAAGTCCATGATGGGTCTCAATCCCCAGTCTTTTTTTGGGATAAAAAAAATATGGGGAATCTATGGCGCTTTTCTCCAGATTTCCTGCACAAGGAGCGGATCCAGACTCTTCAAAGAGATTCCCTGGTGTATTGTCGTGAGGCCTCTGCTGGAAAGGAAGACAGTAGCCGTGGGCTATGATCTCCAGAACCCACATCTGATGAAATGGCACGCCATTCTACAAGATGCTGTGCCAGCCTTCCCCAACCGGCGAACCATGGGACATAGCCTCATGACTGAGCTGAAGTGACTGCGGCAATGCCTGAGGGCAAAGAGGCAACACCTCGAGCGGACTTGGCACCTCGAGTACCCTGTTTTCCACCTCTGGTACTCCTACTTTGGCCCCTTTGACTGGCCGCTCCTCTCAATCTACCAAAAGACGAGTAGTATCGAAGGAACCTCCCCTCCATTGCTGTCCCCTAGGACGAAAAGGCGGAGGTTGGCGAACTGCAGTGCTCAACTTCGCTGCAGCCTTTGAGGTCTGCAACCTCTCAAGGCTCTCGTCAGCCTTGCTGCCAAAAAGATGGACACCATCAAAGGTCATGTTGAGAAGCCGGGCTTGTATGTCAGGAGCAAACCCGACTTCAGCAACCACGCAAATATGCGCATCACGGTGCATGCTGCCATGGACCGGCTGACAGTCTGCCATGTCCAGACCTGAATGAACGGATTCACATATGGCATTCTTGCCATCCTGAACGAGGGCAAGAAAACATATTCCCGAAGGGGAGGAACAGGATGGTTAAGTGTGAGTGAAACGTGCTAAGGCACACACAGTTGGCTGCCTGTAAAGCCATACCCCCTGAAGAAAATGCTTTCTTCGCCCAGCCATCAAAACCTTTGTCGTCCCCATCAGGAGGGATGGCAGGGTACGACGCCTGCTTTGCCAGGGCCGTAGCCGCCTGCACCACCAAACTCTCCGGAGTGGGGTGCGTCATCAAGTAGCAGGGGTCGCTACTGGCTGGATAGTTTTTTTGGCAACGACTTTCTCACTGCAGGGAGACTCTCCGGAGCAGTCCAAGTCGCTGCCACCCTTCTCTGTACAGCCATATTAAATGGCAGCACCGGGTCAGTGGGTGGAACTTGGTCAAGGATATCGGTCAGGTCATCCAGCAGAAAATCCACTGGTGGCGCAGACCACCCCCAAGTACTCCGTAACCCTCGACATGAGGTGCCTGTACGAAGATTCAGCACGCGTACCAGGCTCAGGCCTGCCAAACTCAAACTCTGGGAAGGTATCAAGACCACTGGCATCGTGCAAAGACGGACGCAGATCTTCCAACTGGCTATGACCAGATAACAGGTCGTCAGGAACCTCATCAGGTACCAAACCTTCCTCAGACCCTTCATCCACCTCAGAGATACAATCCAGAGGCTAGAATAAATCCCTGGATGAGGGCACAGAGAAAGTTTCAAATACAGGCATCACTGACTTCTTCAGGGCCTTCCTCGGAGTTTCTATCGATGCACAGGGTACCTCTGGTAAAGCCTCCACAAAAGGCGTCTAGGGCTTTGAAGTCGAGCATGGCACCGATGGCCTCGGCACAGGCCTCGAGGGCAGTGCCCCGAGCGTGTCCTGAGATGGCCTCGGTGCCGATGACTTCCTGAGGCAAAGCCTCGAGAGAGTCCCTCGACGGACATGGCGCCTACGGTGTCGACATCTTAGACCTCACAGGTTCTGCCGGTCTCGTGGGCGTCGAGGACCGGGACATGGGGCGGGCATGGCTAGAGTGATCCACCTTGTCCGATCGGGATCTCAAAGGCTCCCGATGATCGCGACGACCGCCCAAGCCCAAAGACATGCGAGCGGTTGCCCTAGCACGTTCCCTGCCAGCTTCTTTCGAAGGCGTGGACAGAATGGAGCCCTGCGATTGGAAAATCGTCATCTCCGTACGAAATGCATCCTATTCCGCAGGAGAGGCATGCTTGTTGGGACAAGCAACCCGCCATCTGGCGGAGTCCTCGGACGAGAAAGGCGACCGGCGACGGTGCTTACGCAAGTGCCTCGAGGAGGCAGAGGAATGGCGGGAACCACTCCGGAACCAAGACCCCCCCCTGGACTTACGCCAATGACGCGGAGAGTCGGCCCTCTAATCGGTAGAAAGGCCAGCGGATTTCGTCTTTCGGGGTTTGGAAACCCTACCTACAGTAAGCTTCTTCTGCTCCCGCAAGTCCTTCAACGTTAACAACTGGCAATCGTCACAGTCATCGGTGGCGTGTTCCTCGCCGAGGCACCAGAGGCAGACGTCGTGCGGGTCCATAAGTGACATCTTGGAACCGCAGTCCTGACACTTCTTGAATCCCGACCGTGGGGTAGAAGACGAAGACATGATATCTTCATAAACACCAAGTTCGAAGAACTGATAGAACAGAAGAACCGAAGAACCGATGTGTGCTGAGATCTCCGAAGCAAACACGTTTGCGGAAAAAACGGCACTGAGGCTACGGGTGTCGTGCGTCCTACTTAGAACATCCAGTGATGTCGGCTTGACGGAGGGCCTCGAGGATAGCATATCGACATCATTGACGCAGGAGCTGAGAATTTTCCGAAGCAGCACAGCTGTGGTGATTACGTCGGAGGAACCAATCCCTTCGAAATACTAATCTGAATTCACTGCCACTGAAACATCTGTCATAACCTGTATAAGCAAACATTCTGCAACAGAGCCACAATGCCTCTGGGCGCTGTACAAATAAAAATAAAACTGTACACACGGCACGTCTATGCCGGTAACTAAGGTTACTCACCGTAGTGACCACCTCAATCCTAGTCTTTAGTCCCCGTTCCTCCATACTTATGGGGGACATTCCTCCGTCCTGTGGCACGGAACTGGAGCACTTTGGAAAAGCATCACATTTTTAAAAAATGTGTCCTCTTAACACAGGCTACAGCATGCGGCCATAACCCCGCCCCCCCTTAGCTCCACCCAGCGCATCGCCCATCAGTCCTTTTCTATCGCCAGGTCTGAGACCTTTACGCAATAACAGAGGAACCTTATTAAAGGGAAATGCGGGCTGGCGTATAGGGGACTATGGACTAGGAGTAAGGTGGTCACTATGGTGAGTAACCTTACTATACTCCTACGTCCCGTCCCCTTTCCTCCATACTTATGGGAGATTCCCAAACACTCCTCACAGGAAAAACGGGTGGATGGAAACTCACTGAAAAAGGTTTAAGCATCAGACCTGGAGCTCAGATCCAGACAGCAATGCTTACAAAAACACTGATGGGGAGGCCCACGTAGCCGCTTTCGCGATGGTCTCCCAGGGAACATACTTCTGAAAGGCAACAGCAGCTGCCTTGCCCCGTACCAGAGGAGCATGAACCTCCTTTGGCGGTTGAAGGCCCTGAACAGCGTAAGCCTCTGCAAATACAGGCAGCAATAGGAAATAGTCGCTATAGAGGCTGGCTTTCCTTGCGGATTACTGAAAGTCACCAAGAGCTGAGTAGAGGAGCTAAATTCAGATGTGTCCAGATAGAACTTAAGAGCTCTTCTAGCATCCAGACAATGCAAAACTGTCAGCCTCTGAGGCTGGGTTTGGGAAGAAGACAGGCAAGGAGATTGACTGATTCAGATGAAAATCAGAGACCACTTTTGGAAGGAAGGATTCATCCTCAGGACATTCTTATGAAGGAAGGGATGCTCCACCGACAAGGCCTGGAGCTCACTCACACGCCTTGCCGAAGTCACTGCAACCAAGGAGGACACTTTCCACGAAAAGATACTTAAGGTCTACAGTAGCCATGGGCTCAAAGGGCTTAGGGCACAAGGCCGCAAGGACCACGTTCAGATCCCACGTTGGATGCGGTTTGTGAACAGGAGGGTAAAGATGCATGAGGCCCGCAAAGTGTCTTAACTGGATTCGAGAGCAAAAAGGAGCACTGATCTGTGGCCAGGTGGGCAGCAACAGCCGGAAGACGAGTCCTGCATGACAAGACATGAATGCCCAACTCTGCTAGATGGGACAAAGGACAGCACTGTGTTGCTCGTAGCCCCCCTCGGGTCCAGCTATCAAGCAAAGCACCAGTAGCAGAACCAAAGCCATTTGCGTCTGTATCGAGAGCTCATCGAGGGCTTCCTGGCCACCTGAATAATGCATTTTATCAGCAGACAAATTGACGTGTTCTAAAGATCTGAACTCAGGCACCATGCCATCAAGTTGAACGATTGTGGGGAGGGGTGCCACAACTGCCCAGCTCTCTGGTGAAGCAGGTCGGGAACCAACAGAAGCCTGATCAGTGCACACACAGACAGATGCTGAAGCTCTGAAAACCAAAACCTGGCCAGCCACCACAGTGCTATGAACAGAAGAGAACAAGTCACTGTGCCCCTCAGCTTGCAAAGCGTCCGATGAATCAGAGGCAGAGACGGGACAGCATAGGCCCTCATGTTGTGCCTGGGAATCTCGAGAGCATCGCCCAGAGAGGAGGCTCCCAGCCCGATTCTGAAGGCATACAAAGGACGTTTCCCATTTGTCGCTGTTGCGAAGAGGTCCACTTCTGGAATGCCCCAACACTGGAATATTTTGTAATAGGACCTCCGTGTTCAGTTCCCACTCGTAGCTGACCATTGTACGTCGGTTGAGAGCATGCGTAGCAACATTCCGAAGGCCCGGGATGTGTACTGCTATCAGCCAGATGCCATGCTGAACCGTCCATTCCCACATCTGAATGGCAAGATCCATAAGACGACCACCATAAGAGGCCCGTCCTCATGAAAGATGGGGAGCCAGTAACATTTTGGAATTGGGATACACTGCTTGGCGCCAAGCCCTCCGAAGGTCCATCTGCATTCTTGATATGAGCAAGAGTAAGAGCCAGCACACACTAGGCCATGAGGCCCAGAAGCCTGGAACCACCAGGCCGACATGCTCTTCGACTGCGTAAACACCTGACACGTGGCCAACAGATCCGCCATTCTGTCCCCGGTCAGGTATACTCAGCATTCGATCGTGTTGCAACGAAAACCCAGGAACATCAAGTCCTGAGAGACCTTCATGGAGGATTTCTGCCAGTTCACCGACAGCCCAAGATGGACCAGGAGCTGGAGGAGAGACTGAAGGTTGCTCAAGGCTGACAAAGGACAAGGACTGCACAGCGGCCAATCGTCCAAATACGGATACACATGGATACCTTGAAGCTGAAGATGCGTTGCGATGACCAACATCTTCGTAAAAACACACAGCGCCGAGCTGAGGTCAAACGGGAGCACTCAGAAATGGAAATGCTCCTCCCCCACGGAAAACCATAGGTATTTCCGATGCGGACTACAAATACGGATATGCATATAAGCACCTGAAGGTCCACCACGCTCTGAGCCAGTCGCCCTTCTGCAAAGAGGACTTTATCTGACCGGGCGTGATCATCTTGAATTTGTCTTGGGGTAGAGAGAGAATGAACTGGGAAAGGTCTAGGATGGAGCACAGGCCAGCCTGGTTGGGTTTGGACACCGTAAACAGCCAGGAGTAGTAGCCCTCCCCTCGCTCCCCTAGGGGAACGGGTTCCACCGCCCTGAGATCCAGCAGCTTCTAAATCTCGGCTCTGAGGGAGGGCGACCCCGACTGCTGGAAGGGAAGATTGATGGGTGGGGCGGGGGGGAAGGGACAAGCGGAAGCCCGCCCAAGAGACTGCCAAGACCCCACCGGTCCTCAGTGATGGCCTGCCACGCCTCCCAGTTAGACGCAAAGCGCCCTCCCACCGCGGTCTCGTGCGAGCGCAGAAATACCTCATTTAGCTGGTTTCTCAGTGGCTGCACCGCCCGAACCAGAGTAGGAGGCCGAGGATCGAGAGGATAAAATCGGCCTCGCTGCTGCCGCCGAGAGTTTCCTGATGGAGTATCGACCCTATGGGTCATCCAATCCAGAAACCCCCTAAAACCAGAGGAAGGCCGAGGATGCAAAGACTTTCTCTGTGCCCTGAAAGGTGGTTTCACCAGGACAGACAAGGACTTGACGGTCTGAGTGCTATCCTTAATCTTGGTCAGTTCAACATCTGTCGATAAATGACAAAGCTCTTTGCCATCAAAGATCAGGTCCAGAACTTTATCCTGCACCTCTTTACAGAACTTGGTCGTATGAAGCCAAGCCTGATGAGGTGTCCACGCCAAGCATTAGGCCCCAGGCCGAGGTGTCGATGCGCTGCGGCCTCCAGCATATTCTGCCCCAGGACCCTGGCATCTGACAAACCCGCTTTAAAATACTCTAGTTTATCCGCGGGAATGAATTCCACAAACTCTGACAGACCTTTCCACATTTTCATATTTGGCCCCGCTAATACCAGCTACGCGTTCGCCTGATGCACTGCAGGGCTGAATTAAAGATCTTTCTCCCTAAAGAAGCTTGTCCTCTTTGGCCAGAACCTGGGTTGCCACTGTAGAAGATGCTGAAGCCGGTCTGGATTGTAATGTAGCAGCAGCCACCACTGTGGAGGAAGGGGGCACACACGATGCAAAAGATACTTCTTCCGAAGAATGAAGTCTAACGAGTGTCAATCTTTTTGTTAACAAACAGTCCAGAGTGTGGTTTCTCCCAGACCTTAGGGACCTCGGCCAAAACATCCTTCTGAAAGAACAAGCCGGTACGCGCCAAAGGAGCCCAGGTGAACACCCCCGAAAGCACCTCTTCCCGTGTAGCAGGTGCTTCGGGTACTGGAACATCCAAAAGACATGTCCAGCACCCGGTCGTGAAAGGCTCTAACAGAGCAGGGCTGGTCCTCGCTGTCCTGATCCCCGTGTGTCATCCGACACATCCGGGTCAAGCTGTGTCGCATCTGGCCCTGCTGAAGGTTTGTCCACTGGAGACAAGTGAGGGAGAGCAGGTGGTGGCCTGACGGTATAGGCGGAGCTGGCAGAACCACTGGTGCCGCAACTGGGACCAACGGCGCAGGAGGGCATATTTCCCTAAACAAACCTCGGAAATACTCTACCATGGGGGTCAGTGTGCATATTTTTTTGAAATGTTCTGAAAAAAAGCATCCTCTGCCGACAATTTAGGCGCGACTGGAAGGGGTTCTGCCCTAGCGAAGTGTCGATCGCACAAATAAATAGTAAAATTTAACTGAAACGGCATAGACGGACTACTAAACGACCGCTAAGCCGGAGCAGGAGAGGAGTACACTAAGGAAAAAAGCTAAGGAGGGCATGGTTATGGCTGCGTGCAGTACCCCGCGTAAAAAAGTGAAGGACACATTTTTGGAAAATTTGATGCTTTTACAAAGTGCTCCGGTCCCGTCCCACAGGACAGAGGAATGTCCCCCATAAGTATGGAGGAAAGGGGATGGGACGTAGGAGAAGGAACAAGTTACTTACCTGTAACCGTTGTTCTCCAGCATGGGTCTGGCATGGATTCACATACTCATGAATATTCCCCATCGTCAGGCCGGGAATCCTCGGTATAGAAAAAAATCAGTTTCGTTTCTGATCTGTCTTTCTTAGTAGTAACCAATCACTGGTCTCTGGGTCATACTGCCCCCAGCCAATGACTGCCCTCTCCCTAAGCCCCGCCTCTGGCAGCCATCTTCAGATTTGGTAGCACGTGAAATGGCAGTATGACCAAGTGAAGAGCCGCAGAGGGGTAGGCGGGAGGGTTCGCATGTGAATCCATGCCAGACCCATGCTGGAGAACAACAGTTATAGGTAAGTAACTTGTTTCTTCTCCAGCATGGGGTCTGGCATGGATTCACATGCTCATGAATATAAGAATACATAGCAGTATACACATGCACAACCACGGGAGGTGGCAACAGGCTCAACATTAAGCAATACAACAACTCAACATTAAGCATCTCTTACCTCCTCACCAGGCTCACCTTAATCGAACAGGTTGCGCAGCACTGCTTGGCCGACCCTGGAGTCCCGATCGACGCAGTAGAATCTTGTGAAGATGTGCGTCGACCTCCACGTCGCAGCCCTGCAGATGTCGAGCAGGGGCACACCAGAGAGGAACGGCGTGGTAGCAGCGATCGCTCTGGTCGAGTGGGCTCTGCGACGGCCGGGCAGCGGTCGGTTTGCCAACCGGTGACAGTGCATGATGCAGCCGGAGAGTCATCTGGAAATGGAAGCCTTCGAGAGAGCCTTCCCTTGATTCACAGGTCCAAAGTTTACAAACAGCTGTGATGTCTTCCGAAAACTCTTTGTGCGGTCCACGTAGAACTTCAGCGCTCTAGCTACGTCCAGCCAGCGACGAAGGCGATGGGAAGAAAACTGGCAATACCAAGGATTCGTTGAGGTGGAAGTCCGAAGGCACCTTCGGCATGAAGGAGGGGTGCGTCTTCAGCACCACCCTTGTGTCGTGAAAAGTAAAGTATGGTGGCTTGCAAGATGGGGCCTGGATCTCTCCCACTCGTCGTGCGGAGGTGATGGCCACGAGAAATGCTGTCTTCCACGACAGAAACTTCAACGGTGCCGAATGCATCGGCTCAAATGGGGCCCCACCATGAGCCTGTTCAGTACCACGTTGAGCTCCCAGGCCGGGGCAGGGGCCTTCACCAGCAGGAATGATTGGAACAATCTTCATAAATTCCTTCACCAGCCGATGAGACCACAAGGACGCCCGTCCTGTAGTTCTGGTGTATCGTGAGATGGCGGCCATATGCATCTTGATGGAAGCGTGAGCTAGTCCAGCCTTGGCCAATGACAGTAGGTACGGCAATACTTGGGGGGCCGTAGAAAACTCCGAAACGGGTCCCCGTTGATCGGATGTAGAAACGGTGGAGCTTGAGGCTCTTTTTAACCAAAAAAATGAGAAAAATCTCCTGAAAAAGCGCGAAAACGCAGCAAAAACTCGAGCTAAAGCACGAGGACTCCCAACACTTGAACGTGGGGTAAAAATCTGAGGATGGCTGCCAGAGGCGGGGCTTAGGTAGAGGGCAGTCACTGGCTGGGGTCAGTATGACCCAGAGATCAGTGATAGGTTACTACTAAGAAAGACAGGTCAGAAACGGAACTGAAACTGATTTTTTCTTTACCGAGGATTCCCAGCCTAACGACAGGGAATATTCATGAGCATGTGAATCCATGCCAGACCCCATGCTGGAGAAGTGGAAGTTGATGCTGCCGCACCCGCTGCCACCTTCTTGGCCACTGCCGAGATGACTGAGTCCGGCATAGGCTGGGCCCTGAGGCACAAGGGGGCGGCGTTGGGGACCCGGTACTTCTTCTCGAACCTGCCCCTCTAGGCGGGCGTCATAGAAGGGTTCTTGAGGACAGCCAGCCCTTCGTCCCAGATGTCGAGCAACGGCACTGCTATGACCGTCTTTCTCTTGGCCTCCCGTCGTTGATAAAGAAAGTCTTCCTTTTTCTGTTTCTCCGGGCAGAGTTGGAAGAGCTCGGACGCCCTGGCTATCATGGCGTGAAAGGAGCCAATTTCGTCAGGCGGTGAGGCCCGAGGGGGAGGCGATGAAGAAATGTCCGTCGTATCATCGCCACCGTAGTTTTCCGTCCCCGTATCTGTCGCTGTATCATCCCCAGGGTAAGGCGAGGGGGAGGAGGGGTCCACAGGCCTTGTGGGCACGAAGGGCAGAGCGGGATGGACTCTCCTCCGCTTGTTCGGGGGGCTTCCCGACGGTACTGGCTCAGGATCCACCATCGGGGTCCGTGGTAACCTCATCCTTCTCAGTACATAAGGATTGGATTGCCAACAAAATGGCCGCCGAGCTATCCTGAGGCTCTGGCAATGCCTGCGACGGGAGGGACGGTTGCTCCGCCGGGCCTTCGTAGTCATCGCCATCCTCGCCATCTTCGATCTCCTCAGCAGGATCCTTCCCCTGGGATCGAACTTTCTCGAACCTCTCGTTGACGCCCTTCACGGTTTCCACCAGATCCTCCTCAGAGGTTGATTCCGAGTCTGTAATGGCCACAGGCTCCCGCCCCCTCTTTCTGCCGGGTTCTTCACGGGGGTCTTAACGATGGGCTGGAAAAAGGATTCCCTCCGCGATGGCAGGGTTACTCTGGGCCCAGAGGCCGTCTCCACTGGCGTAGTCTCAGCCGGCTTCGCCAGGGCCGCAGCGACCACTTCAATAGAGGCCTTTGCCGGCTGGATCAAAGCCCTCACCACCTTAGGTGCGTCCTGGGCCTTCGCCTTGGGGGGAGGGTCAGCGCTTCGCCCCGCCTCGGGTACCTTCAAGATCAACCGGGGCCGCTCCAGCAGCTTACCTGGGTTCTCGGACTTCCTCTTCCTCGAACCAGAGCGCTGGCTCGTGGTTGAACGTGCCGGTGAAGTCACGCCCTCCCTGGCAGCCGAAGAGCCCGACCTTTCGGCGCTCCCGGTGCCCGCGGACTCGCGTTGCTTGGCCTTCTGTTGGGCCCAGGTCGCCGGGGCGCCCCACAAGCCCGCTCAGACTTTCTTCACCTTCTCACCTGCTGTGTCCTTATCCAGCCAGGCGGCGAGGCGGGAACGACGATCTTGCTTGGTCCGTTCCGAAAGGTTCTTGCAGAATGCACAGTCCTTATCCACGTGCGTCTTTTCTTCATGAAGGCAATAGAGACATCGCAAATGCTCGTCCTCCTTGAAAACATTTTGTAATCCGCATCCAGGTCAGCACCTGAACAGCTTGGATCCGGGCGTCGAGCTTCCCTTGTCCTGGGCCATGTCCGTTGAGGTAGGCCGCAGATCTTCCGGAATCATCCAAGAAGCGTAAACGCGACGAAAACTTCACCCTTGAGGGGTGTAGAAGAATTCCGAAACGGGTCCCTGTTATCGGAGGTAGAAAAAGGTGGAGCTTGAGGCTCGATTAAACCAACAAAAAAAAAAAAGAGAAAGTCTCCTGAAAAAGCGCGAAAACGCAGCAAAAACTCAAGAGCTAAAGCACGAGGACTCCCAACACTTGAACGTGCAGTAAAAATCTGAGGATGGCTGCCAGAGGCGGGGCTTAGGGAGAGGGCAGTCATTCGTTGGGGCAGTATGGCCCAGAGATCAGGGATTGGTTACTACTAAGAAAGACAAATAAGAAACAAAACTGATACTGATTTTTTCTTTACCGAGGATTCCCAGCCTGACGGGGAATATTCATGAGCATGTGAATCCATGCCAGACCCCATGCTGGAGAATATTGCATATTTCTAGAAAATTGCTGTAGTTGTGCAGCTACCGCTTTCTTAATGATCTTACCTAGGAAGGGAAGAATTTAAGTGCTGCTCACCGGAATGCCCAACATACTCCTAGTCCATAGTCCCCTTTCCTCCATCCTGTATGGGCGTCCCTCGCAAGGAATGGACCAGAACCTTTTACCACCAGAAAAAAACAATTCCTCCTTAAACTAACTTATCCCCACCCACCAGCACCACACCTCAGTCGCCCTTTCACAAGTCGGCTGTATTACGCTTTAACAACCTTGCTGGTCTTATAGGGAGATGGATGGTGGGGAAGATGGTGGAAAGGGGACTATGGACTAGTATTACATTAGTCCCTCCAGTGAGTAACAATTACCCTGACATCCCATCCCCTTTCCTCCAACTGACAACACCCTGGGGAGGAGAGCCTGACCCTCTTAGGCAAATGGATTACACAGCACTGCTTGGCCAAATGCTGCATCTGCCTTGGCACTGGTATCTAAACAGGGTTTGCAAAAGGCCAAAGGGGTGAGCCATGTTGCCGCCCTGGCGAGTCACCTGCCATGGAACGTGGCGCTGGAAAGCAACTGGTCGCCTTGGCTCTTACTGCATGCTAATGCATGCCCTGCAGTGGATCATTACGCTGCACCTTGTATGCCGCTTGGATCGCTGTCATCCATCATGCTATGGATGCCTTGGAGTCTTGTCGCCCAGGCCTGGAACCTCCAAATGTTACAGTGCATCTGTCTTGCGGATGCCTTTTGTTCTGTCCAGAGACAGTGGAGTGTTTTTTTTTCTGCATCTTTCTTGGGGTCCAGGAAGAACGTGGGGAGCAAAATCTCCTAGTTGATCTGAAAGGATTACACTACCTTTGGAAGGAACATGGGTTGCGTGCGCAACAATACCTTGCCCTTGTGACATCTAGTTAGGGCTACGAGGCGACCAGTGCCCGAATCTCTCTCACTCTGCTAGATGAGCAAAGACCAACCAGAAGGGCCGTCTTCAGAGTGACCAACTTAATGTCTGCCGTGGCCATTGGTTCGAATGGCTTGGGGGTTATAGCACTTGGCAAAACATTGAGGTCCACCCAGGATGCAGGTGTTTGACCAGGGGAGGGTGGGCAGTGTTTTGCTTTTGAGGGTACAGCCTGGTCATGCCCATCTGGTATATTTTTTTACTACGGAATTGGCCGAACACAGGATAAGTGAGTCGCTATATGCGCCAATTGCGGCCAGGCATGTATGGCAGGTCTCCACCTGAACTTCAATCTGGCGAGGTAGGCCGAGAATGATCAGACTTGGTCCAGGGTACATGTCAGTGGATTCACCCCATTTTCCTTCACACAAAAGCAGAATCTCGTCCATTTGCTTTTGTACTGCTTGCACGTAGCCAGACTAATGGCACTATGAATAATCTCCAGATTGTCGTTAGATAACTGAAGGTGCTGGAGTGTTTGTTGCTCAGGAACTAGGCCGCTAGGGTTAGTTTCTCCGCAGAGGCGTGTAGCACTGCACCTCCTTGCTGCGCTAGTAGAGGGCCCTTCCCGAGGGGGGGGGGGGGAGACACCATCTCTGGTTGGGTTGACAGCTGCCGCAGGTCCAAGAACCAGGGTGGTGCCAGCCAGCGCTGCGCTACGAGGATCATCTTCAAGTGCCTGCTTTTGCTCACCACCTTGTGAATCAGCAGAGTAGGTGGAAATGTGCATATGCCCACATCCCGTCCCAGGGTATCTGGAGTGTGTCCCCTAGAGTCTCGCATTCTATTCCTCCCCAGGACGCAAATTGTGGACATGTCCGGTTGTTTGCTGTCGCAAATAGGTCTGTGGTAGGTTGGCCTTATCTGCTGAACACTTCCTGGAGTACTCTCCCATTCAGCTGCCACTCCTAATTGTCGGCAGCTAGTTGACCGAGTCTGCTTCCAGGTTGGATTTTCCCAGAAGGTGAACCACCGAGATCCACAACTTTTGACTGAACGCCCATTACCAGATTTCCGGGGTCAACAAGCACAGCTGCAAGATCTGGTGCCCCCAGTTTGTTGATATAGTACATTCAGGTCGTGTTGTCCATTTGAATATACACAGACCTGCCCTTGGTCTGGAGCAAGGACTTGAGGGCCAACTTGGCATAAGCTCCAGCCAGTTGATGTGATTTCCCCTAGTCGGTCTGGGTCCAGAGCCCATGCACAGTGTGGCTCCCCACACAAGGCATGAGGAGTCTGTGTTAATTGTGTATTTTATGAGGTGTGGATGAACAGCCTGCCCACCCGGATGTTCTCCTGCTGCCAACATTTGAGATTGTGGTCCAGATGTTGCGGGATGGAGACCTGGGCCTCCAGCACCTGGTAGCTGGAAAATGCAACCGAAGGCTCCTCATGCAGAATCTGGTGTATGGTATCACTAGGAAGCATGCTGCCAAAACACCCAGAACGTGTTCATACCACTAGGCCGTGGTGCTTGATCGGCTGCTGAAATGGGAGACGGCAGTCCGAATTGCTGTAACCTTATCCCTGGTGTGGAATACCCTCTGCTGCTGTGTGGCCCATACCAGGCCCAGGAACACTAGCGTCTGCTTAGAGGTGACCCGAGATTTCTGGTAGTCGATTGACAACCCCATTTCCAATAGGGTGGAGATGAACCTCTCTAAAAGGGAGCAAATCTCTGCTACGAGTGATTGTGTACTGATCCGTAAGGGGAGGGGATCTTGGGGGAGGAGAACGAAGAGGTAACTGGAATCCCTGGACACCGAAATGAGACGCGTCCACGAACTTCACCTGCCAAGAGGGACTGTGCAGGGCCAGCCTGGGGCGCTGTAGACCTGAAAAGAACAGTCATTGTTTGTTCTGGTCAGAGGCCGATGAGCGGGAGGGGGACTGGAAAAACCCCTTTAAGCTTTGTGGTTTCGCCTGTGCCAACTGAGGGACGTGTCAGGCTGCCTGGCTTTGCGGTCCTGGGATTTGCCAACAGATCACCCTTTGTCTAAAAAGAGACTGAAAAAGACTGCTGATGGTTTGGTAAGAACGGTCAGCAACTTGGCTGTCCGAGAGCTGCTCTTCTTGTCCAGCTCTTCATCAGTTATGGAGTGGAAAAGATTTCTCTCCTACCCCCCACCCGACCCCTTGGCAGGGAAGGTCCAGGATCCTATCCTGGACATCTGGGCTGAACTTGGTAGCATTTAGACAGGCCGTGCGCCTCATGTCTGTTGCGAGAGATCGCTCTGTTAGCCATGTCGATGTAGCCTACCGTGGCCTCCATAATGTCTTGTGCCAAGAGTTTTGCCTCATTTAGGCCCACTTTGAAGGAGACTTGCTTGTCCTTCGGGATGTCTGGCAAAAAGTCTGAGATTTCCCTCCACAGCCGTTGATTAGCTGCCACCAGGATGGCGTCTGCGTTGGCCTGTCAGATGTAGACCAGCGTTTGAGTTGACCTTGCCGTATGATTGGAGGGTAATTTCTTCCTTTGTCAGGAGCGCTGCTGAGGCAGTACTAAACAAGGACGCCCAGGGCTTGGCATACATGGATGCTGCAGTGAAAACCACTATCAGGATGCAGGCGT
Source organism: Ambystoma mexicanum (assembly GCF_040938575.1). Lineage (NCBI taxonomy): Eukaryota > Metazoa > Chordata > Amphibia > Caudata > Ambystomatidae > Ambystoma > Ambystoma mexicanum. The sequence continues at coordinate 913,748,627 of NC_090926.1, read as the reverse complement.
GTTCAGAGCAGCATGCCGCCCCCCTCAACATGCCCGAACTTAGCAGCCAGCCTTTTGTCAACAGGATTGTGTGGGGTGTGTCTTGAGCCGCCCCTTCATGGCCAAGGCCTGCACATCTTAGGGGGATGCCCGACCTTGCCCAAGTCCTGATGCTTAGACCCTCTGCCAGGACTCCTGCCTCCAGAGGCTCATTCTGGGGCTGGGGGATGCCCAAGTATTCCAACAGGCCAGAAACCTGTTCTGGAAGGCTTTGGCCGAGGAAGGTGTGTCCTGCTCCTCCTCATCTGTCCCGAGTGGGGTGACGCCAGCATACTTTGTAGGTGCTTCCGGTGTGGGGGTTTGCACCTGCACTGGGAGTACTGGAGCCTCAGTAACAGGTTGCTGCAGAGGCAGAGCTGGAGGCGGGAGCATGGACTGTGTTGCGGTGGGCTGAATGGGCTAAATCGAAGGCAACATATCCTTGATAAATGCCTCAGAGAATGGTGCCCATTTGTGGAGATCCCATGGGACCTGAATTTGTCCAAAAACCCTGTCCTCACAGGCTGGCTGAGGCGGTGGCGAATATGCCTGCTGCCTCCCCAGCCCTTGTCTGTACATGGGGTCACTGTACCTGGAACCTGAGGTATTGAATGAATCTTGGGAGGCATTTTGGAGACCACACTGGTGGGTCCGCATGGATTCTTTTCAATGTGTGGCTCAGACCTGATCCATTTGAAAGTAGGCCCCAAGATGTCCCTGCTGCTCTTCCAACCAGACCCTGCAACCACTGGAATTTACAATACGCACCAACTTGGACATTTGGGACATCGAGCTTGGCGAGACAGCGCTAGGGGATGCTGTACATGGATGACTATCACACACACAATCCATTCTGGCAGTGCTTTTGATGATAAAGACCTTTAGGTAGTTCTCTGGCCACAGCTTGAATGTAACAATGTGTTCATGTAGTCACATAAGATGGCAGATCCCACAAAAAGTGAAAGTTTCAAATAGCAAATAATCAGCAAGAAAAACAATACCTCTGCATGGTTTTCCATCGTAACCCGGCAGAACACGCATCATTGCAGAACTGCAGTCGGAGGTCTTAAAATGGTCCAGTCTGCAACAATCTTCTGTGCCAAGATTAGCACCCTAAAGAGGACTATGCTGCTGAGATTACTGGATGTTCATAACTACCTATCCAGTGTACAGAGCAAGACATCTTGAAGTTGCACGTAAATTGCAGAGCTCCTGGGCCATACTGAAAGCACCAGGGGAAAGATGCCGGCTACTCAAATCTAGTGAACTATTGCGCTGCGTACTTGCTACACCAATGAAGCTTCTGAAGTATAGATGAGCAGAAATTAGTGATGGTGGAACATGACATACCAGGCTCACTACTGTACAGCACTACACTTGGAGCGAGGTGGATGTCCAATACAGTCACTTTACTGAAAACTGTTAAGAAAGCAAGGACGTTTTCAGAAGTGGCAAAAAACAAAAAGTAGGGCAGATGCAAGACGCTGAAAGCATCCTGCTGAAAGAAAGCCTGATGGACGAATCTGGTCCTGTATCTTTTAACCATTTGCCGGTCAAGTGGCACAGCGAGTAGAGCGCCCGCTTTGACACCCGTGCAGAGCCTGTTAACGCAGGTTCGAATCCCGGCGGGGCCAAACTCAGCCTTTCATCCTTCCGAGGTCGATAAATGAGCACCACACACCGTGGGTAATAATAAGCAGCGCTCAGATACCTGAGGGTTTGTAGCGCTATATAAAAGCCTAATTTGCTGACCTACGGTTGGCAGATGGGCTTGCAGGCTGAGCGTAAAAATGCATGGAATCCTGGGCCAAGCAGTGAAGTAACATTGCACGGAATGAGGCATGGGAGGAGTAAAACAGCATGGAGGGTCCCATGTTTCGGCTTCGGCGATATGGGAGGCTGGGGGGGGGGGGGGGGGTCAGACAAGAGAAACAAATGCTAAACTGGGGAGGGGGCAGCAATTTATACAACCATTGGGAGGACAGGGACAAGCTAATTGCATCATATGGTAAAATCAGCATCAGCAGGCATTAGAACTTTATATAGCAGAACATTATCAGGATGTACAAAACTTCCCTGAAAAAACAGGCTGCCTTTGCTTGAGGTGCAGCAATTAGGAAGAGGGCTGCGAATGAATGTTTTGCTGGTCCAGTCAAATGGACTGTTGAAGGTGGATGACGGATCTAGTTGCTGGACAAGCACGGCTAGTGGAAGCTTGCTGATTTTGGAGGGCATGAACACAAGGCAATGGGCCATCGCAAGAAACGGATTGTAATAGCTCTCCATAGCCAACATGCTCACAGCCAGACACTAAGGGCAATATCACTAAAGAGGACTAAATTAGTAAAATAAATTGCAAGGGGAGTTAGGAAAATGTAACGTTCAGTGTGAAGAGCTTGAGGGCCGCATTTGAGAAGATTTGTGATGACTTTTGCAACTATATGAGGGTTGATTTCCCAGGTCTGCGTGCAGACCGACCACACAGGGGAAGGTTCCAATGTGTATAGGAGACCTGAACGATTTACGAGTTCAACCACTGTAATAGCCTTGTATGTGTGGCTACGACATGCTGTTAAGGCAACTGTAATGAACCTTAATGTAATAAATGCTTTGCAGAATTGCTGGTTCAAGTTGGTACAGAGCGCTTGTTAGATAAATACTGTCTAGGGTGACCGAAAAAGGTAAAGGGGCAGATTGGTAACTTTCAGAGTGCTCTAGGTCCCCTTAATGTTATCTTGATATGAAATGGCATTTATAACACGCCTATACACAAGTGTTTCAAGGCGCGACGAGGCAAGGGAGGGGAACAGAGGGAAGAGACGACGATCCTACTAGTCCAGGTGACAATGAGATCGCGCAAGGGGAGGTCAGGAAGGGGAGAAATGAGGGGGAAGAGGGAGTGGAAGTTCAGTACTTAAGATAACAGTAATAAACAGAATAAATAGGAATAAATAAAAAGTGCGACCAGCTCGTGGCAGGTGCAAGGGTAAGGGCAGACATCAGGTGTCCAAGTGCTGGTAGGGGGCAGTGGTATATAGAACAGCCCCAGAATGCAAGGGTTGCCAGGGAGGCAGTGCAGGTGTGTGCAACTGGCAGGCAGAGGACCAGGGCCCAAGAACAGGGTAGCCATGTGACCAGTGCAGTTTCAGCCAGGAGTTCAGCAGGGAGAGGAGGCAAGAAACCAGAGGCAAAGCGGAAGGTCTTGAGGTGCTTCCGGAACCGGGGATGGTTCTCAATTTTCAGAGAGGCAGGGAGGCTGTTCCAGAGGGAGGCCCCAGCAGAAGAAAGTTTTACCACCAACTCGTTGCTTGGAGAAGCGACTGAACCTGAGGCAGTTGGAGGCAGATGAGCAAAGCTATTTAGGAAGAGAGTTGAAAGTCTTGAGGCCCCAGAAGGCCTTGGACAATGCAGAGGTTTTTTTTAACTTAATCCTCAAAGCCACTGAGGGCCAGTGCAGAGATTTCAGTCCTGAGAGATACAATCCCTGGGCTTGAGGCCAAGGACAAGTCTTGCAGTCCTGTTCAGGGTGAGTTTTAGAGGTCCGAGAGTAGAGGCAGGCAGATTTAGAAAGAATATGTTGCAGTAAAAATACCTCTGGAAAAAAAAGTGCAGCTGGTAGTGTGACTTATTAGAGACGTCAGATAGGAGGAGTGTGGAGTCGAAGATGACCGAGGTTTTTAGCCTCACAAGTGGGAGCAGGAAGAGGGCCAAGAGGCCGGGCAGAGAGAGACAGGAAAGGAGGGGGCTGGTCACCCCGAGTTACCTGGGGGAACCCAGACGTTGACTCCCTGCTCACTGTGCTCAGAGAGGCACAGCTCCACCTCACTGATGAGGCCCAACAAGGCTGAAACACGTATGGCGTTGCTGTTGCTACTCTTGTTCAGAAGGGAATTGCCATAGCATTTCGGTGCTGGACTGCCCATGTGGGCGGGAGAAAGACCGATATTCAAATGGCTATTTCCCCCATCTGTGAAAGGTACAGTGAGCAAAAAGCAATGGCTGTGACCTCTTAGAGGGAGAAAAACAGAACAGGTTATCATGCCTGTTCTCTCTGGAGAGAGGCGCCTGCTACCTTTTTTGAAGGATTCCTAATTATGGACTTTCTGCTGGGCCTCTCCCTTTAACCAGAGTATATATTTGAACATAACCATACTCAACATCTGTTAATCAGGGGAGGTCGTGGGGGGAAAAAAAAAAAACACAGGAGGAAAGTGGAACTCTGCTCCAATGACCCCAGCAGGGAGCCGTAGTTGTGAAGCCAGAGACAGTCAAGGGTGGCTGTTTGGAGCAGAGGGCTCCTGCCGAAAACAGCTGTCTGCTGTGACCGTTGCATCACTAAGTTAATTGGGAGTCATGGCATCATGGAGTCCCTAGTGACTGGCTGTAGATTCTCAGACCTGGCCTGTTCTGCATGCACCGTCGTTTGACGCTCGTTTTGATTGCTTGTCGTGTTGCTCTGGGTTGGACCCCCCCCCCCCCCCCCCCCGCCGAATTATAATTGGAGTCGATCTGGGTTATTTCCAGCTTACTAGGCATTAACTGAAAAACTGGGGGGGGGGCTGGTGTGGGGGGATTCTAGAGTGTCCACGACCTATCCTTGCTTCTTCCCTGCCCGGACTGTCGATGCTGGGAGGGGTACTCTTTGTTCATAAGAAATTGACAGTGGTGAAAAGAAAGGCAGAGGGGTGGTCCAAGCACCTGTTGATAACACTCAGTTTACCTGTACCACACCCATTGCCCATTAGTAACTGTTTTCAGCCTCTGAGTGTTAGATAGAGCCCCTGTCCGAATTACAGAGTGAGCGTCAATTCGAGACTGTCGCGGAAAATAGGGGCAATTTGGGTGCGGTCCTGCCGGGTGGCATGGGGAAGCCAGTCTTAGTGCGACAAAGGCACTAAGATATACCATGACATAGGTACCCAGACATGCTGCCATAAGCCCGATGACATTTGTAATGACAGCAGCATGCCAACTAAGAAAGTCGAGACGATCCTGGTAGATCTAAAAAAAAGATTTCCATTATACCAAGTATGGACAGATGGGCTTGGGATCTACGGGAAGAAATCAAAAGAATCAAGAAAAGGTTGCCGGATTGATTGCCACCCCCCCACCTCCGCCCCACTACTCTCTTCCCCCAGTACTTAGAACCCTGGTCCTGTGAAACCTAACCACAGCCATGTTCCCCATAGGCCCAGGCAGATTTCCGAATATGCTGCTAAGAATCAAGAAACCACTGAAAAGGGAGATTGTACAACACAATCGCAGCCAGAAATTTGTATCAAGAGGGTTGGTGGGGGCAAACGACAAAATCGGAAGGCACAATGCCACAACGGTCGGGTTGCCCCCTTGACTGGCCCCAATGCCCTCCCCTTACCCGATCTCACTGTCAATACAACTGCTGGGAAACTGTACCCTGTAGGGGGTGACCCGAGGCCCTCTGTAATTATGACCAACATTGCTAGATTAGCTCCCTACACTTTAAGGATAAGTCACTTGTTAACAAATGCATTCACTGGATACGCCACTCCAAACACTGCCTCTCCATAATCAGGAAAGACCTCACGCATTGTGTCAAGGGTTCCATGATGTACCGACGATTATATTCAGGTTTTCTTAGTGTCTAATAACCGAACAGTGACAGCTAGGTATTTTTGATGATATGATTATTCAACAAGGAATTTTACCTTGAGATCGTGTAGGTCAATTGAAGATACTATTCATGAAATTCAGATTATGTACTCTGCCTTTCAGATCTTTGTTCCAGATTGCTGTCACAATTGTACAGGAATAAAGGAGGATGTGGTCAATATAATTCCTGGACTAACACCAAATAAGGAGAATGTGGTTAAAACTAATTATGAATGTTCCTGAACTACAGTGACTTAAACTTGCTATCCACACAGGTCTTCCAATGACGGGATTAGTACTTTTGCTGTAATTACCTGCAGAGAGACTGTCAGAAAAGAAGTCTGTCAATATGGCATTTGTATGCCGGCTGCTTTTGCTGTAACTTAAATGCGTACTGCTCTCGGGTGGATAGCTCCGGGGCAACGTGCTCGCATTGGAAGCAGGACAGGGAGCACCACAAGTTCGATCCCCGGCTCCGCACTTAGAAACCTCTGGGTATTAAGCATGTTATAAATAACCCATCATAACATACACCATTAGCCATCAGCTATGCGCATTTTCAAATCTGTTTAATATTTTCTTCCAAATTAATGAGCCTCCAACTGTTGATTTTAGTGTTCCAGCTGTAGGGAGTTTGGATTGTGGCACAGACGTAAATATCCATTCGCTTGTTTGTTTATGGGAATTAAATAAGTTTTTGCATTGAGAACTTTGCATGTCAATTCACTGCTACTTTTTTTTACGTGCAATTGCTTTGATGGTTAATACCGAAGTACTAAGAAACCACCATTCCAATTAAGGGAAAAAAAAATGATACGTTGGCATCTCGTCACCAACCGAAGTAAAACCAAACGTGACTCTAAGGGCCCTCTCAAGTTTACAGCTACTAAATGTAAACATTTGGCGTCATTAAAACCATTCTAGTTTGCACTTCTAATTTTTTTTTCAAACTTTACTCGGCAGAATGCTATTAAAGCACAAACAGTAAAAAGAAAAGAAAAAAAAAATCAGAAAAGCAAAGAAGCACTTGGGCAAACCACAATTATAGATCCATTTAATTGTATAAAAAATCGGCCATAGTCTTAGATCCGCATAAAAAAAAAATGCTGCCATCTTAAATTGTATAGCCATTTAAAGTTGAAGAATAGTTTGTGGTTAAGACGCATTATTATCAAAGAAAGAAGAGCACAAGTTACGCATTTTCCTTCCCCTTTGAACATACTTGTTGGTGTGTCTGACGCATTAGTGACTCAATCACGCCATCTCATTTCCCCTCGATACTTTTTCCTTTGTGCATCCGCGGACGGTTCAAACGGAAACCAAACCCAGCACTAAACGTAGCCCACAAAACTACCCTAACTGGTAAAAATGTTGTCATCCAAACATCTGCATAATATACAAGTCACCATCCACGGGTGCACTGAGGCTTTTGTTTAATGGGTCTGTGAAGTATTATTTAGCTTGCTGTTATACAGCAGTGGCAAACTGCAACAAAGCAAAGACACCACCATCTATAAAAAAAGACCAAACAATGCATTTCCTACCACATATTAAGATAACACTCCAAGAGACAGAAAGAAATGGGCGCAGGCTTCTATTGGCAACTAAGAGTGCTTTGTGGATAGAGGGCAAAACTACAGACCCCATTGAGTTAAAATGGGCTCTGGATATCCAAAGGGCAATGCCAATCCCACCTCTCCCTCTGTCCTGTAAACCCAAGGGTTCCAGAATAAATTGGGATTCAGCTGGGGTCACCATCTAATAAAATTTGACAATTACGCCAAGGAGCTGTATCGAACTAATCCCCCTCCCCGCAACCCCCACAAACCCCCATCCCAGACTCAAAATAAAAGGTAAATTCTGGCCATTAGATACACCCACGTAATGTTGAATGTGAGGGGGAAGAGAACACTTTTGCACCTTCAGGAGGGTATACATGCCCAAATTCTTGCAAGCGGATCATAGTGGTAACGACTTGTCACAAGTCCACTGCAAATTATACGCTCACACCACCCAAAAAGAATGGGAGGCACTAGGCTGACTGCAAAACATACTGCATCATACGAAGACGTAGCTCAGAGCAAAAGCTACAGGGCAGGCATGGCAACAGTTGGTTCATGAGCCTGTTCCCGCTTTGTAGCATGGAGTTTAAGTAGCACGCAAAGTGCCAGGGATGTAAAACCACACAAATAGACCAACAAACGAAATAATCGCCTGTGTGCCTTGATAGGTCTGGCAGTCCCTTTTTGGGATTGTTAGGATGCCTCGGGTCTACCATAAATCAGGCAATGCAAGGAAGTCTCCTTCACCCCTCCAGTGCACGAGATGCAGAACACGAAGATTGTATGCCTCTATTTTGCCTTCTCATTGATATGATATGGCATTTATAACGCGCCTACACACAAGTGTTTGAAGGCGATTCAACATCTTTGCACAGAAAATATCAATTAAATACAATGGCACCAAGACAAAACTGAAAACCGCACTGCTTACTTAGGGTAGACCTGAATTAGTACTCCTGCTAATCAAAGTGTGGAAAATAAAAAGTAAGTTACCCACTGTAGTGGCTCAGGTACTTAGTTTAGTCCCCATTCCTCCATCCTTGTGGGAGTCCCCCAACATGGGCATGGTACCGGAACCTTAGGCAGTGAAAAATGGAGCACAATTTAGTCCAGTGCTGCGGGTTCGGGAAGAACACCAGCAGGCAGATCTCCAGATTCAAATGGAATGACCAGAGTGGGCAAAAAATGTGGACGGTGCACGTTATGAAACTTAGTAAAGGGCTTGCATGACAAGCCTACAGCTCGCTGGCCCTGCGAGCCAAAGTGAGCGCCACCAGCAATATGGTCCGTTTTACCAGCCTCATGTCCAAAAAGGCCATCGGCTCAGAGGGCTTGCGCTGCAAGGCCGCAAGAACCACATTAAAGTCCCAGACAGGACGAGGCCCGTCACTGGAGGAAAGAGCCTGGACAATCCCTTAAAGTGGGCCTAAACCACTGGGTTGGCCGATGAAAAAACAGGCTCCAGGGAATTCTTGAAGGACCTGCCGGCTGCCAGATTGGTGCGGCAGGTATCAACTTTAACACCGGAGCAGGATAAATGTGTGGAAAAAGCAAACACTTTGTCCAGGGAGCAGGTACAAGGGTCCAGCCCCTCGTCAGCCCAGTGGAAAAATCTTGTCCACTTACTCTTGCACTGAGCCGTGTGTTAGGGAGAATTCTCATTTATGGCTAATTTCCCTCACCTAGTGAGTCCCCCAGCAGCTCTGCTGGACTTCTGGAGTTTATTTCTTTCACTTGGTAAGAGTGTGAGCTTTTCCCTCACTCTTACTACCCATGTTTTGCTATGCGTCTTTTACCCGTTTTAGGATTGTGGACTCTGAAGTTCACCACTTCAGTAGCACCCCCCCCCCCCTTCTGTGCGTTACACAGCACCTTCAGTGCATTAACACAGGGTTGTCTTTTAGACTTCCCACCGACATCCCACTGACTACAGTCCCCCAGAAAAGGGTAAAGTTGCCAATAACTTTAGCCAAATTACCACAGATCCATTACACCCCATCTTCCATGGAGTACTGAAAAGGGTTACTTCGTATCCCTTTGCATCTGTGCTTCCTAGAGCATTGTTTCGCTCTTTTAACATTTAGACTTGGCTGGTGGCAGTGGTATCTACCCTAACTTTTCTACTGCGATTATATTAGATAAACGTGGTATTGTTTTAAGCTATTATATTAGCCTCGAACTTAAACCCGCTTGACCAAATACTTTTTTTTGGCTCCGGTCGGGTTTATCCACCATTTCTTTTACTTTGCGCGGCAAACCAGGTTTGTCACCTTTGTTCGCAGTCTTTTGGCGGGCTTCTGCCAGAAGCCCTCCTCCAGGCGCCTGTGTGTCTAGGTGGGCTGAATTTGAGGGAGGGGTGCAGTCACCACCTGCACAGGGTATCCTAGGAAACCCAAGTTGCACTTTGCCATGACAGGCTGAGGTGGTTGTCCGGGCTGGACAACCCCCCTGCTGCTTGACAACCATGCTGTGTGAATGGGGGATTTTCACATAAAAGGCAGGTCTCTTGGGCTAGAAGTCAGAGTCGCCACTGGAACTACAAGTAACCGAAGAGAAGCGGAGAATAAGTCGGCTGCTGCAGCTACCAACCGAAGAGAAGCGGAGAATAAGTCGGCTGCTGCAGCTACCAACCGAAGAGAAGCGGAGAATAAGTCGGCTGCTGCAGCTACCCAGTCCCGGTGAAGACCTGCTGCAGTCCTGAGCTATCTACCCTTACAACCAGAGAAGATCCAGTCCAGAGTCTTCTACCCTTGAGCTTGGTGGGAATAACCAGCTCATCTCCACAGCCAGAGGATCCTCCTCTTGGACGAAATCGATGCAAACTGCTCTAGTGGTCCGGATAGCCATCTGAAGAGCCTCTCCTGTTTTTAAGGAGCACACCTTTTATTCATAGTCGCTGCTGCCGGCTTCATCCCTGTGTGGTGCAGACCCCTTCAGATGTTCTTCACATCGAAGCTCCAGAAACCGTGGGTCTGCGGGAAACCAACACAAACAACTGCCAAGGCACCAGCATCTCCATTTCAATAAGGTACTGTGTCCTGCTTGAGGAATTAGGGTGAATTGCTTTTCTTCATCTCCAAGGCTTGCCCTTGTCTTCCCTCCTTACTTTTGCTTCCGAATATTGACAATATCAAAGTACTCTTTGCTACATTGAATCGTGAACTGTCCGACTGTGATCCTCGACCACAGGCACCTGGTGTCACTTGACCCTGGCTCCGGCCGTTTGACTCTTGAATTCCTGTCTATGAGTATTCTTCGATTCTGTCTGTCCAACTATAATATTGCCTATGATTTTTGCCTCCAACTCCCTCTGGGTATCTCAGGTGCTAAGTGTGTTTTTACCCCGGTAGCATTTCTTGTTACGGATACACATTTAGTAGGCCGAACTGTCAAAAAGTGATCGCAATCGTATTCCCAGTAACATGTCTTGTTTCAGAACACTGGTCCATTCAAACACAGGGTACTTACCTTGAGTCCTACCGTACAAAGTGAATTGGTTAGTTGTAGTATATTTTAGGTGTGGGTTTGAATTTAATAAACGTGTTGTGTTGATAACAAATGGTTTAAAAATAAATGTACTTCTATTTTTCTACCTGAAACCTTGAGTCAGTGTTTGCTCGAGTCTCAGTAATTGTTATACTCTTGAGATAAGCCTGGCTGCTCCGCTACTGCCACCACTTGAACAAAGTAAAGGCTTGTACCAAAGGTAAAAAACTTTTATTGCCACCTGTAGTCTTAATTGTGTGTGGTGGTCCCTAAAGGCACTGCACAGGATTCTGCCTAACCACCATTCAGATATTCACTCACCATACAAGTCATTAAAGGGTGCCCAGAGAGCCAAATACCTTTCTTCTCAATCCTGCCTTTGAAGCATAACTCGCTCAAACAGATAATATCAGCACATCATTCACCCAATTCTCAACCTGCGGCTCTTTCCTTGGCTTCTACACTTTCAACACCTGCTTTGCTACTGTAAGTACCTTGTCAATCCATTGTTCATACCGTTCAGCAGCTCTGCATCGCCCTGATAACAGCACTAGTGGTGTCCTAGTGAAACTTGTTGATAATACTGCATCTAATCTGTCCAACACTTCCCTCCAAAACCTTAGTGTTCAAGAGCAGTACCGCAACATAATAAGTGTTCCCTTCTCTATACCACATCCCCAACATACATTGTCACTCCGCCCCAAATTACACATGCATACTGGCGTTTAATACAGAGGTCCTAATATTTTTTCATAAGTCTCAATTTTAAGTCCAACATACTCCTGTAGCCCACACACCATATTTGCCCCATTCTCCTTCTGTGATCTTACACCCCATTTCCGCCTTCCATTTCTCCAGCAACCTCCTCCAAGATTCAGTAACTGAACAGCTCACTGGCATGAGGTTTAAGTAGATACCATACACGGGGAGGTTAAAATAAAAACACTGCAACATTTTTAATTTATCACTCCCAATGGGAATTTAATTCTGCAAATCTACTACTCTTTCCATTAGCTAGATGAAACGCCCCTTTGCAGCTCCTCAAATGTAGTATCCGTCCATCTCGTACCACATCTCCTATGCTTAAGATCCCTTCAACACACAGTTTCACCAATTTAAAGTCTTGTTAGCAATCTGCAGGCAAGGCTTGAACCAAATAGAGGCCTCGAGATTTAGATAGATTTCCATTAAACATAATCAACCACCAAATAAGTGTTTCCTTGGTCACAACAATAGACAGTAACTTGTCAGCCCCTCCAGATAATTTCTCCATTGAATAGCGTTTAACTTGAAACGAGATAACATATCCCCTTCAATGGATAACCAAGTTGGTTCATGATCCTTCTCTATTGACATAATCTGCTGCCTTCTTCAATATGAATCCTCTATAATACCTCAAGGCCCAAACCCCCCTCTTTAGTACTAAGCATTAAGATGAATCTTGGGATCTTTGGTCTTTTCTTGTCATCCCACAAGATATTCTTGAAAAACTATTGTATATCAATTCTTTTGAGTAGCTTAGAGGCAAGGATTGCAAACCAGTACTTTTGGTAGAAGGGACATCTTGACTGCATTGATCTTTGCCCAAATCCCCAGGTATAACTGCTCTCATTTCCTTAGGTCTCCATTTAAGGTTTCCAGTAATCTTTTCATATTAAACGCCACCATCTTATTCATATCTGATCAGGTAAACTAGATATTTCACCTGAGATTCAGACCACTTACAATTCCAATCTGTAAAGTCTCTTGTGCAAGTCATAGAAAGTGGAAACACTTAAATCTTGTACCAATTAATTTAACAAGCACAAAGTTACCCACTTTTCAAAAATCATTTTCAAAAATTCCACTACCTCTCTCTGGGTTAGACAGGATTACCACCATATCAGCATAAAAAAGAAACTCCACTTAAGTCCAAATCTCAAACCCGATTCCTTGTTCTTTGCGAATGTAAGCCATGGCTCTAAAGCAATATTAAGTAAGAAAGGCGACATGTCTCGTTCCCTTGTTAGATTGAAAGTGTCAGACAATTGATTGTTCACCCAAATACATGCTTTCGCTCTATTCTGAAGGCAATTGATTACCCCAAGAAAGTTGCTTCCAAAGCCAATATATTGCATTGTAAACTTCAAAAATGTCCAACTCACTGTCAAATGCTTTTCTGCATCCATGAAAATGAATGCTGTATTCGAGAGTTGATTTATATTTTCACATCCAAATCTGTTGCTCATAAATCCTACCTGCGACTCATGAATCAATGTCGCAATATGTTTTTCCAACCTATTTGCCATTATTTAAGCAAATATTTTCACATCTACATTGTTAGGGAGAATTCTCATACTATGGCTAATTTCCCTTGCCTATATAGTCCCCCAGCAGCTTTGCTGGATTTGAAGGGTTCGTTTTTCTCCTGCTAAGAGTAAGACTCTTTTTCCCACTCTTAGACATGTTTGCTATGTGTGTTCTAGGCAATTTTTTGTGTTTAATGTCTATGGGGATTTTCTCACCGTCATAGGAACCATCTTTATACACATGTGTTACACAGCATCCTCCGTGCAGTAACACAGGGGTGTCGTAGCAACCCCCAAACAGACTCCATACCCTGGGACTGACTGTCTCCCAGGGCATGTAAAGTCCCCATTGACTTTACTAGTCAATCTTTATGAACAAAACCAGTACCACCCATCTTACTATGGAGGTACTGGCAAGGGTTAATAGTTTTTCCCTTATGTTCATTTTCGAGAGGGTACCGTACAGTCCCTCTCAAGTTTCTGGCTGGTGGCAGTGGTTACTACCAAAAATATTCGACTTCAAATATTTCCTTATGGGATTTTCCCATTGTTCAAGGGTACCACATGTACTGACAGCCTGTAACATACCGCTGGTTTATTTTTATATTAATATTACTCTGTAGGTTTTATTTGCCAGAACTTTTATATACATTCTTTCTCGTGTCTTTCTCTAAGATCCTAACCCAGGTCGGGGATCCTTTGTGCATCCTTTTGGCGGGCTTCTGCCAAGAAGCCCACCTTTCGGCGCCACTGAGTCTGGGATGGACCCATGGTGTGGGAGGAGGGAAGGGGATTGGGGGGGGGGGGGGGTAAGTAGGACCCCTGGACAGGGTCAACCCATCTCGCACTCTGCCCTGATAGGCTGGAGGGTCTCCCGTTAGGATGACCACTCCACTGTGTGACAGCTAGGCTCTATGAATGGGGATCTTTTTGCATAAAAGCAGGGTCCTGAGGACTGGAAGAGCAAGACGTCGCCACTGGAACCAAGAAGTCGAAGAGGAAAGCAGCCAAAGACATCTGCATCAACTGAACCACCGGTGAAGCCCTGTTGCAGCGTCTCACCACTTTTCGCCACACGAGGAGAGAAGATCTTCATCTGCAAGAGCCTTCTTCTCTTGAGCTGGTGGGGCCAACCAGTTTGCCAATCGCCTTCCCGGACCTGCCTTTGTCGAATCGCCAGTGCCCTGCACTCGGAGACCGGAAAGCCAGGAACCCGTCCACCCAGACGCGATTTAAAGCAGCGTACCTTTTATTTTGTTTGGCAGCACCGCGGCTGGCTTCATCCCTGGGCAGTGCAGTAACTCGAACCTTCCTCCACAACGAGAGCCTCTCTTCCTCTGCTGGATCTCCCGAACTGCAGGAACAACCGCCACCACAGGAGTCTCTTCTACATTTTAAAGGTACTTTGTTCCGCCAGGCCTCCCTTTTCGTTTGGTAGAGCTAAAAGGTGCTTTAAATCCTTTACCAACCTATTGGGTTGGCCGCCCCCATCCTCTAACTTCGTCTTTCACCTCCTGCAACCACCTTTTCGAATCGTTTAACAAAGACTTGACTGCAGCTACAAGAACATTTTGCTCCTGGGCTCTTTGCCCTGTACCACTGACTCTGGCATAGGCCTAATGACTATGGCTAAATCTGTTACAACTGCCTTCTCTAGATTGCTTCTCACCTAGAAATGTGTTGGAGCACCTAACTATCATAACCACCTTTCCTGCCCATTTTTTAAACTTGAAGAGGCATTTTGCTTGTTTTTTACCTCAGTATTATACATGCTAAAGTACTGGCTTGCCTAAACTTGTTCACAATCTTATTGGGAAGTATTACAAGGGTGCCTAAGAGTATATTGCTGCATAACTTGTTCTTTCCCTCCCTTGTGAGAAATTGATAGAGGGCCATTTGTGTTTGGTTTCCACTGTGCCGTTTTGCTCAGTTTTTCAGTTTTCACTCTTGCTCAAACTGCTCTACCATTTAACTAGGGAGTTGTGTATACTTTTGACTGATTTTAACTTGCTTTTATAACTGATTTATGTGTTGAACCAAGTGTGTAAAATATATATTCTTTTTAATACAAAGCTTTGGTCAGTGTTTCCGTGTGCCATAGTACTAAAGCCCTATTGTGTAAACCCTGAATACTGCTCATCTCCCTCTTGAGGTAAGTGACTGCTTAGCCACAGCTACCAACTAAATATTTGTGGTACAGCCTGATACCAAGGGGATTTTATTGCTCATACCTGTAGTCTTAATCTTCTGTAGTGCTCCCTAAGGGAACTGCACAGGATTCTGCCTAACATACATTTAATAAGGATATGGGCCTGTAATTATCAAATTTTGTATGATCTCTCTAATAACTTCACTCAGATTGGCACATTTCCCCCGCTTATATAGAAAAGTTTAATAGTCTGCACATGCTAGGTGCTAGAAATCTTCTATAGAATTCCACCGGCAAATCATCCATTCCTGGGGCTTCTCCCAGTCTACTTGTTCGATTGCCAACAGAACTTCACTAATTTCAACTTCTAAAGACACATTTTCCTCCAATGTTAGCTTAGTAATATCTATAGTGGCGGAAAAATCCAAGTCAAAATGGGGGGTGGCTCTGCTGATGCGAGGCATCCGAGTACTGTTAACTGATCTGGGTGTCTGTCGATAAAGTCCAGAAAACAGGACTTTCGCCCTAAGATCTTCTTAAATTGTTCTGGTGTAAAACGACACTCTGGTGGGAAGCCCGAGATGACAGGGCCCTGGGAAGGGACAACATCTTTAGTAGGGGTGATTTTTGTGCGAAGGCGGGAGTTAATAGTGTTGAAATTGTGGTTTTCCGGCAGCCTTGCCTTTAAGAGAGAGGCGCCAACCTGTTTTTGAATTAGCGCTTGTATATTCGATGCGTTTTAGGAGACGCCGAGATGCCTTCGACGCCTGTTTTTCAGGGTGCGAAAGGGACTTTATACGCGGTGCCCAGACTGACCTTTTCTTCTGGTTTTCGGGAGCTGTCAAAAGGCGAAAGCATGCACTATGGCCCAGAGGACAGTGAGGAACCCAAGGCTTTATCCCCAGTCACTGAATGGGCCTCAACACTCGACAGCGTCTTCGAGAGTCAGCAGTTGGGTAGGTCTTTAGCATGTTTATGCTTGTGTGTGCCGTAGCCGCTGGGTGTCTCCATCACAGGACCACTAGCCTGCTTCTGGGAGTCGGAGGCCTGCATTTGGGGTATGGGCGGATCCCAATCGCCCTCAGCGTCACTCAAGACTTACTGCCCTCGCTGGATTCTTTCGTCACGTCTATGGAAGCCTCGGCCTGCAGGTCTTGACCAGCCCAGTGTTTTGTGCAGCGATCTTTTAGGGTTTTAGCCAGAAAAGCTGACAACATTTACAGTGCTTTTTCAGTGTGATCCCTCGGGAGACACTGGTTGCACACGCGCTGCATATCTTTACACAGAAACTTACCACGGCAGGAGGACATTTAAATGGCGTTTTGGTCCATTATGTGTAAACAGAGCAGTTGGGCGAAAAGAGAAGGGGCGAATAGGATAAACATTCTATAAAACGAATCAGATAGAGAAAGCCTGTAAGGCTGTGCCTGGGCGCCGATCGATCAGTCAGATTCTGTTCGTCAGGAGCCGTTGAGAGGATTAGCAGTTGTGCAGCGAGGCGAACAATGAAAAGGAAAAGGAAGACATTCTACCAATATAACTAGTAAATCAAAGGCATCAGTCTAGAAAAGAACTCTGCATTTGCAACGGACCTCGATGGCAGAAAAAAAAGAAAAAAAAGACTGGATACGTGAAGGACCATAGTAATAGTACACTTCACAGTTGGGATAATATTACTAATCACGCCCTGTCGACGTCGAGTTTCAAAATCAAATCTTGTAATACTCTGCAACTTCCACTACATATATACACACACTAGTAAGTTGAGTATCAAGTTCCATCGGAAACCTCAAAAATGAATTGCTAATAACTTAAGATTGATTTGGCGGATATTTTATCAAAAGATGAGCCCTTCTTCCAAAATGATAGCTGCATCTCCCATGGTGCTTTACAGCAGAGGGGCTGTCAAATGAAAGCAGCTTTTTTTGGTTCAATGCTAAACCAGTGTGATTTCCGAAATAACAGGGGTTAGCCGTAAACAAAGTGGGAAACTATAAGAAAATGTAATCAAGCCTAAGGTGGAGAGAGGGCGTGGGGGTGGCCAAGGGGACACAATGTGAAATTTGGGGGTGCAGGCATGCTGGGGACCAAGCTCTTCGAACCAGGGTTATTTTCACATAACAGATTATAATAGAAACAGTATCAGGAATGAAAGTACACCACATGAATCACCCGGGGTGGTTACGCCACACGAATCACCCGGGGTTATTGTAGTACATTACTGTTATTAGGGTTATACCAAGCACATTTATAGCAAAAAGTTGTTTTTAAAGTTAAAACATGAATTGAAAAAGTGGAATGTTATATCAGAAAGGGATCAAGATCGGCAGTTTTGTAGTCTGTTGGGCTTTAGTATAGGGGAGTATGAAGTCAAAGTTCTGGCCTATGCAGACAATGTCACAATTATTCTCAGTAATCCTGACGAGGGGTGTGCAATTTCGCGTAATATTGTTAGACTATTGTTAAACTGGAATTGTAAGTGGGAAAATAATCATGTGAAATACTTGGGGGTATATTCGACTAGAGATGTAAAAGATGGCTAGATTTAACATTGATAGGGTTAAAGAAACTCTACAGAAAGATTTGTAAATGGAGTATGCTCCCTTTATCCATCTGGACAAAGATAAATGCCATTAAAATGGTGTTGCTGCCTTAAGTCTTGTATGTAATTCAATCGCTTCCATTCAAACTAAGAAAAAAAATCTAGGTAGCGTAAAGTCTTCCAAGAGTTCTTATGGGGCATTGGGAGAAGGCCCAAGATGCGTTATGTCTAGGAATGTAAATGGCAGGGGATTTGGTTATCCTTGAACTTTATAAGAGTTTATTGAAGAAATGTGATACTTAATTCGCAATGGATGGGCCAGTGATTACAATTTGGGCTCAAATAGAAGGATATAAAATGGTGCCTTTTCGTATCGATTGCCTATACTCGCTTGGCAAACTACCCCGATCAGTAACTTTACTCGCTTGGCAAACTACCCCGATCAGTAATCCTTACAGAGAAAGTTTGGATTTAATAGACCAGAGCTAAGGAGATATAACTTGTTAAAGAGCCTGAGGTCGCAAAGATGACGGATGCTCGATATACATATACTGGAGAGGCATGCAAGATGTGAGTTTCTTAAGGTTGCTCCATCTGTGGTATGTTTTTTAAAGCTCTTCCCAGCTGAGGATAGTGCAAAAGTGTATTGGATAAGTTGAGAATTGCCTGGTCAGAAGAATTAGGAACAGTAATTACGATGAAAGATTGGGAAAAATCTATGAAGAATTCCGGTTAAATTGAAAACTGATCTGAATCTGCGCTACATTCAGCAAAGGATCTTGGGGCGTTTGTTTTGGACTCCTGCTAAGATGTGTAAACTAGGATTAAGTATGAATGATCGATGCTGAGGATGTGCGGAGGAAAAGGGCACTACGCTAAGCCATGCAATGTTATGTTGGGTTAATATTGTCCTTTAGGTGGCAACCTGACAAATTCTGCGTCTCTGGAAAACTAGAAAAAAAAAAATCAAATCTGATACGTTGCATGGAGAATAATCTTATAAAGAACAATGGAGTGTTTTTAATGAGATTTATGCTTGAACTTTGTTAGGGCTAATTTTAATTGCATTTAATGTTTCAATTCAGGATGGGAGGTTTGGTAGGGGGGAGGGGTATTTATCATGTCTCGTGTCTGGTTTTTGTATATAATGTAAATATTTACAATTATACCATGTCTGTATATTGTGTGATAATCAGACTGTTATTGATAATACTTTACCATTTTATTATACTTTCATCTGGGTTTGTTTAGATTTAACTGTTATGCTTTATTGATGCTCTGGTTATTAATTTGTTGCACTTTTTCTGTGTTGATATATTGTAATTGCGGAAAAGTTAAATAACGTTATAAAAAATAAATAAAAAGTGCAATGTTACCACCACCTCAATGTATCTTTAAAGGGTGCGGACCAAGACTATGGCTAATAGGTTACCTTAAGGAACCAAATGGTGCAATATGGAAAGTAAACGCAGCCGAAGGCCATGGCTAGTTGAGTGCCAAACAAAATCAATTGGGGCAACTGTAAGGGGGGGAGGGGGGACAACAGCAAAATATTTACCACAACAAAACCCTTAAAATTCAGCAAATGTAGGAAGTCATGACCAGCTTTACTCTGCATGTTCCGACTGCAAAGCCCATGAGCACAAATATAATAGAAAAGATTCACAAAGACATACCAAATTGAATTATGGGGGATATTAACGAGCGCGCGCTGAAGCTGGTCATGATTTCCCACATCTTCTGAATTTCAAGAATTTTGTTGAGTCAGCACAACCTAACTGCACCTTAACTAAGGTTTTTTCTGTGATACATTTACAATTTAAATTTGTGTATAGAGATGTGCTAGATCACATTTTTTTGTTGTAGAGTAACAATTTCTGCGCCCGACTACAGGATATTAATTCTGGAAACAGTAAATTTTTCGTGTTGAAGACTCATTCAAAAAATCTACATAGTAATAGAATTCAAAACGTATTTCTAAGACTGTTATAGATGTAATCATTTTTTTCTATTGATGCTGAATGTAGGTTTCATTTAATTTGCCAACCATATTTTTGTTGATCCCGATGAAAAATTGACTGGTTCTCCAGCGGGTAACTGCTATTTAGGGAGATCATTCTTTCTCCTCATAGTATTGTGCAGCCTATTTACCAGCTGGGTGGTTTCACCTTCCCTGCACCCAAGTACAAATATATTTCCATATATCTAGATATATCAAGCAAAGTTTTCTTTTTTTTTCTCCAAACAGGTCTACTATGTGCATTATAGCTTTGTACTTGGTCCAACCAGATTTTAGAGCCAATAACTAAGCAAAGATGCCTCCAAAGATACCAAACATACCAACATTCAAACAAGTTGGATTTTATGATATTCAATATGGTGAACCCTAACATTTTATTTGGCTTCATTGTAGGAAAGCACATCTACCATGGAACTTTATTAGGAATTCCATGCATCTTGTTTTTGGCGATTCGTAGCATGGAAACAGTTTGAGGGTTAGGAATAAACAAGGCAGGGGTTATAAAGATAATGATAAAACATCCTCTTTAAAACACTTGCCCTTATCCACAAGTGCATCCATATCAGAGCCCTGCACTAACCATCTCAGAGTAAACATACTCCTCTCATCCAGACATAACACCCTACTCCAACCTGCTGCTTGTACCCAAAGTCGAGCAGACCGGGGGCGTGGGAATCTGGGGATGCAAGCTTCCTCTTCCTTGTTGCCAGGCAATGTAACTCCCTTCCACTTGCCCTCAGATCTGAACCCTCACAACTTGCGTTTCGCAAAGCTATCAAACCAAGGCCATTCTCCTAAACGCCTCAAAGCAAGCAGCGTCTCCATGCCAGGCCATGATGTGCACACATTTTTAACACCTATATGTAATGTGCCATGCCACGGTATGCTATACACCATGTAACCTTGCATAGCTATATCGCCCTCCATGTAACAAGTACCCAAGTATGTACACCTACTTGCAACCGTAACTAAGTGGATTCCATGCAACAGCGGCACAATGCCTCCAGGCTGTCTTTGCGCTTCATAAATGCCAATAAATAAATAAAACTGCTTGATATAACAAAAGCTGTGAATGACAGCTAGGGGGTCAATCTCACTTAGCCAACTGCTGTATTTGCAAGGGTCCAATATGAAGAGCTAGCTAAAGCAAGGTGCATTTAATGTGTTGTGTGACAGATTGCACCATGTCTCATTGATTCAGGGCCCTTAGTAGTCCTCGAGTCCATAGGGCTGTGGGTAGAGTCAATTCGTTGATCAAGTCTTGCTTAGAAGAATAGGCAAAGCCTTTCTAAAGCGCAGAAGGTTTTCCTATGTAGCACACAGGCAGTACCCGAGCAAAGTAAGCATCTCCCATTCTAGCCTGTGGCCAACCCTCCATGGGGCCTAGAACACCCTATACTGCATTTTCAATTTGCTCGCTCAAATCCCCGAGACGTACTATGAGGGAACATGTGCCCCGGACGACTGACTCTCCCCCCCCCAACCCCCTCCTTGGCGCTACAGAATCGCCTGCACTACGCAACTGGTACCAGACCTGGCCAACAAACCCAGCACTGAACTGCATACTTTGTGTTGCAACCTGTGCCATTGCCAATCTCCCCAACCTTAACTGCAGATCTTGCTGTCTCGCACTAGACACTGCTTTTAGGCCCAATGTTGTGCTGCATACCAGATTGTTCTGCATCCTGCCTTGACTACATTACATAATGTTCAACCCCATCACCAGCATTGCCACACACCCAAGGAGAACCCTGCCGTAACCGCTTTCCGGCGAACCCAGTACCCCCCCCCCCCCACCACTATGCGCTCGATCACACTCACAATGAATCCCTGAACTCCCAGACTTGAATTTGGTCCCCCCAGCAGATTCCGAACTTCAGCCCTTACCCTCTCCCACCTAGGTGAAGTAGCATACGTACCCCCAAGAAAGATGCACTCTCCCACAAGGAGGCCCCTACCACTCCAAATCCAACCACGCAACCCTTACCCCACCTGAGCTTCCCCTGTAGGCTCATCTCTAGAAACAGATTAGCGACTCGAACTAGGCCAAGGTCCACCATATCATCCATTCTTAACTTCGACCAGCAAAAGGAACCCACTTCACACATGAACCCTCAAATCCACTAAAACATCCCATCCAAACTACACTAGCCGACGCCCTCCAATATCCTTCAAGAACGGCCCGAGCTACAATACTAGCACCTCCGACACCCCAACATCAACACACCTCCATACAACAAACAGCTCAGACACACAAGATATTAACAGCGATTAAAATTTGGATTCAGGGGGCCCTCAAAGCCAGATCGCTCCTTGCGCAGGCATTAGGCATGGCCTACCTCATCACTTCTCTACTTCAATGCCATCACAAAAACCGGGCTCCATGTGCCGGCAGGCCATACCCTTTCGCTAGCTATCCCGGATAACTACACCATCTTCAGGACATACCCACGGCCAAAGGGGGTGGGGTTGCCACCATTGCCAAAATAATCACTCGACAGAAATTCCAAATATCATCCTTCAGTCGGGTGAAATATCCATCAAAATCGCCTACGGTTACATTGAACATGTATCTGGTCTACAGACCTCCTGACCCGATCCTCTCCTTCGAGGACGACATAGCCCAACTATGATGCAAGGCAGGACACCATCGAGTCTGGCCCCAAGGAACAGTGCGCGTTCAACAATGGTATCAAGCAGGACTTTGGATAGATGGAGAATCCCAGATCCGCCAGCAGCTTGACGGCCGTCTGTGTCCGAAGCCAACGCTCACGAGCAGGCCCGGATGAGCCAGTCATCTAGGTAGGGTAAACGTGAATCCCCGTGGACACAGATGGACACGTCACTTCGTGAACACTCTGGGGGCCGACTTCCAAGCCGAAGGGTAGGGCCTTGAACTGGTAGTGCTGTCCCTGCACTATGAAGCATGGAAACTTCAGGTGTTTCCTGTGAATGGTGAGGTGGAAGTAGGCGTCCCCTCTTACCATTTGGCTGCACACCTGCTGCAACATGTAGCCTGGCCCCTACTGCCTCAAGAGCTGAGGGACGTCCTTCTGACGGGCCACCGGCAGGATCCACAGACACCTGTGCTGAAATGCCAGGGTATGTCCTTGGGCGAGAGCATCCTGAACCGTTCTGTTAGTGGTGGTGATCTTCCACTCGCTGACTACCCTAGTCAACCAGAATCCCACTGGGGAGCATGGGTGGGGGCACGATGCCTTGGCCGTTTCAGGCTTGCTTTGGCGCCAACGCCCTGCCCTGCCGGCAACACCATCCTCCCCTCATAAGCCTGGGAACGGCTTTCTGGGTTGTGGATCTGGAAGGCTGACTGTACGAGAAGAAACCGTTCAAAGACCTGCCCGACATTCCTCTGGAGGAACGAAAGGAAGAGCGGTTCTGTTGAAGGGTGCCCAGGCCACAGCAGTCTCCATATCCGCCTTGATTAGCTTCCCGAACCTTCAGGACCTTCCCGAAAAGGTTCTCTGTCGAAAGGCATGTCCAGTACCTTAGTTTGGACCTCCTAATGGAATTTTGTGGCCTTCATTCAGCCTTGGCGACAAAGGCAGACACCGTTCCCCACATGCCAGAACCCAGTGTCCGCAATGTCCAGCGCCACTATGATGGCGTAATCTGATGCTACTTCTCCCTGTTGGCCTCCATCTTCTTTTTGTTGGGGACGAACTCCAGAATCTGATCCATCTTGTACCACAGATCCCGGTTATACCTGGCTAAAACTGCCAGTGCGTTTGCCACCTTGATGGTGGACACTGCGGTGTAAATCACCTTCCTGCCTATGGCGTCCAACTTCTTACCCTCGCTGTCCGGGACGGACGACGAGGACAGGTTAGATGAACACTTGCTCACGGTCGCCGAAACCACTGAATCCTGCGATGGTTGCGACCTCTGGTACCCAGTACTACCCCAGCCTATCCCACTTGGCTGGAGCAATGCAAGGGTTCTTCAAGATGACATATCGTCCAGGAGGGACACCGCCAAGATAGTCTTCCTCTTGGCCTTGTGCCACCGGTACAGGATCCCCACCTTCCTTCAGGCATGAGCTGCAACAGCTCGGAGGCTCTGGCTATCAGAGTGGAGCGATCCCACCTCGTCCGGTGGGGACGCCCTAGGCTGCGGGGACTCCCTGCCTGCTCAGACTATCTAGTCGTCGTTGCCGTCCCTGGGTATGGGTATGGGGGGAGATGGGACCAGGCGCAGATGTGGAGGCTGAAATGAGAGCGTCTGATGGCACTTTCTTTTGTCTGCGATTAGTCTGGGGCCTAGGGGACTGTTGGAACAGGCCTTTGTGGAACACTTTTCTGTATCTCCGACACCAAGGTGTGGAGGGTTGATAGTATGTCCAGAGACATCCCTCTGCAGATCTGCCATGATCGGAACACTAGGCCCCGCACAGTCATTCTCTTCCACGTCCTTGTGGACCGTAAGCAGAGACTCACGTCCCCATCGTCCGTGGATGAAATTTTCATGGCTAGGGCCATGGCCTGTGACTGATCCAGGGCCTCTTTGCCCCTCATCCCCTTTTTGTTCCACCCCGAGGGGCTGGAACCAGTTTCTGAGGCGTGTCCTCTTTTCCGGCATGCCGGTAGACTTAGTCGAAGTCATCACGGCGGCCTTGTGCCTCAGAGGGAGGGATACCTTCAGCGATGTGGGGGCTTCCTTCTCATGGTCAGCCCCTTTAACTTTCAAGAGAGCAGCCGCCACCGGCTATATTGTCGACAAAGAATTTCCTGTGCTGCCTGGGCCTTCTTGGGCAACTCTGCCTTCTCCTCAGTCTGACTTGTCTGACTTCTCCGGCTTCTCCCGTAGCTTAGCCGGGTTGGAGGACTTCCTCTTCAAGGAGGAGCTCTATTGCCAGCTGGCAATGGAGGCGGAGGGTGATGTCGATTGCGCCATCATGCTTCCATGGCGACTGTGGTGCTTGGCCTCATCTTGAGCCCCCACGGATGAGGCGCCCTCACAGGACTTAGAAGCCTGCGCCTCAGACCGGCCTTGGGTGAGGCATGCCCCTGCCCAGGTCAAAAGTCTTGGCGTTCAGCCATGCTACCAGTCTACTGAGCCTGTCCTTTGTAGTCTTCTTGCATCATATCTTGCAATCTCCTTCCTCCGGATGCAGGCAGTAGAGGTATTGCAGCTGCTTGTCCTCCACAAACGCATTTCGGCGAGTGTGCTTGGTGCAGGACTATGAGGGAGTTTCCTTCTTTCTTCTCCTCCGCCATGGTCGGAGGACACGAAGGAGATCAGGTGGCCTTCTGGAAACTTCGACGATATTCACCCTTGAGGGGGGGCTCAACTCCAACAATGGATCCCCGCTGTCGGCAGATAGAGATTAGAGCACACAGGCGCTTTTGGAATAAAAATAGAACTGCTCCCATGAAAAACAGATGTTGCTGGCAGAGCAAATCTGAGAACTCCAACACTGAAGCATGATGACCCAGAGGACAGTGATTGGTTTATGGGAGAACAAGTTACTTCCCCCCGGTAACTTTCTTTTTCCACTGGATGTTCCACCAACGTATTCCTCATCTTTGGCAGACTTCCAAAGCAGTAGTAGAATTTGGAGGAGGGTGTACAATTTATATATTTTATATATTTCCAGGGCAGAACAAAGTACTGCCTTGCCAAAAGCAAGATCTTGAGAATGGGAAGCATCCAGAGCATAATGCTTTGTAAACTTGTGTATTGATGACCATGTTGCAGCATCAGATATTTTCTATAGGGACCCCCCCCCCCTTGAAGGGCTGTAGATGTGGCCATGCCCCTGGTGGCGTGAGCCTGCAAACCTTAAGAAGGGCCTTTTCCTGCCAGACTGTAGCACTCAAATAACAAACCTTTTCTAGGAGGATATGACCCCGTTTATGTCCTGTATACCCTATGATCGAACCGTAATTTGATGTTCTAGAAATGTAAAGGCTTAGAGCTCTTCTAGGATCTAACCTATGAAGTCTTTCTTCCTCCTTACCAAGGTGAGGAGGGTAGGAGGGAAGGACAATCTTCTGGTTCAAATGAAAATCCAAACAATTTTCGGTAAAAAGGAAGGTTTGACTTTCAAGATAACTTTGTCCTTGTAGAAGACTGTAAAGGGTGGCTTTACTGACCGTGCCTGCAACTCGCTCACTCTGCAGGCTGATGTGAGAGGAACCAATAAAATGGTTTTAAAAGTTAACCTTAGCGGACACATGCCTTGCTGAAAAAAAAGATGGGACCTGTCAAAAGGCATATTGAGAAGCCTAGACTGCACATCTGGTGCAAAACCCAACTTCAACCATGCATATCTGCGCATCACGGTGCTGGTAGCCACGGAAATGCTTACACTATCCGCAGTATCCAATCCTGACTGAAGGGCTTCACAATTAACTTCTTTGCTGTCCTTCATAGCCAAGAAGCCATCCCTTTCTCCCCTCTCCCCTCAGGAATATTCTCTGCCGCCATAGATATGCAATCCCACAGAGTATACAAATATTTTGCAGGGCACAGGTGTAGTTTGCCAATTGCAGTGCCATGCTCACTGATTAAAATACCTTTCTTGCCCATCCATCTACACGCTTGTCGTCCCCATCAGGAGGGATGGTAGGGTACGCCGCCTGCACCACCAGACTCTGGAGTGGGGTGTTTCGACCGGTAGTCTGGGTCACTATTGGAGGGGAGGGGGGCAGGGGGAGTATTGCCAGATTATGGATTCATCTCTGGAGTTTCCCAGTTTGAAGCCACCCTCTTTTGTAATGCCATATGGAAGGGCAAAACAGGGTCTGAGGGCCTTTATCCAAATATTAGTTAGATCTTCCTGTTCATAAGGGAGTGAGGTGGTCTGCTCCGTCTTACGTTTTATAAACTGCACCATGAATGTTATTTTAAGTCCTAGAGATTTTTATTTTGGAGCCTCAGTCGGTATTTTTGGGGCAGAAAAAGTCAATGTGGTGGCTACGATTGTTACCAAAAGTGGGTTGAGTGCGAACCACAATCTTCTTATGACTTATTCAGCCTACTTGTTTCAGACGCGGATCCTAGCCGGTCCCGGGAGGTATGTTTTATGCTTGTTGCCAGCAGGGGCCTCCATAACACCGCTTGGCACCTGCCTTTTAGAGCTGGGAACTGGCTCATGGAAATGGAAAGGTTCCCCGTCTGATGTGGCCTCATTTTTGCTAACCGTGATTGTCCTTCTGGGTCTCAAGTCCTCTGCAACAGTGGGGAATTCGGCAAATGCCTCAGCCAGCAGCATGTAGGCTGCCCGACCTTTCAGCCTTCAATCGTCAAACCGTAATTTAAGCTTCTTCAGTTTGAAGAGCTTGCAGGCTCGGTACTGCTGATATCTAGGGAGATCATAGTTCCACACTGCATCTTTCCAGGGGAAAGTCTTATTGCATGCGGGGCAAAATTTAAAATTGAGTATTCTCCATTGTCGAAGCTGGTGGACAGGGAAACCTTGTAAATTAAAAGGGGGAATAAAATGGAAACATTCTCCAATATGAAACTAATGTATGTATCTCTCTCCAACACCTTCCTCCCCCACTCATTCTAGGACGTCTCCAGGCCTTTCGGTCTACAACCGACTCTCAATCTTTTGGAACCACAAGGCCCACTAGCGATGGATAGTCTCAGGTAAGTAGTATGCTCAGTTGCTCAATCTCCAGCCAAGACAACAGTCATGAATAGATAAGTATCTAAAGTATTGCTCGAGCTAAGTATTAATATTCATTATCTGCACATAAATCGGCCAACCAGATGACAGGAAAAAAACAATCCGAGGACCGACGCATGAAGGATCATGGGAACTGTACATATTACAGTAGGGATATTACAGAAAGGCCACATCGTCCTAGTTTCTACTTGAAAAAGAAGTATACTCTGCACCAACCACTAGATGTCGGCCACTTCAAAGCAGGCGATACCAATAAAATCCACAAGCCTCTGAGGTATACATCTATAAATAGCGACCACGCAACGTGGAAAAGTATGCAAAAACATTTTCCAAGTTGATGGCAGACATCGCGGCAGGCGGGAGTGGGCAGAAGGAGACCAGAGCGGCGTGCAGCAGCTAAGGAGATAGGGTGGAGAAAGATGGAAGGTAAGGGGATGGGAGGAGGCAGAGACCTGGAGGAACGGGGGAGTGACCAAAATTAATGGCAGCACTTGGTAGTGGTGGAGGCTGGAAACAAATGCAGGTTTATACCTAGAGTGCAAGTCCACAATTCGTAGTCCGAGTGCCTGGCGCCACTTCTTCAGGTGCTTGTGAAAGAAATTACAACAGAAAAGTCCATTCCAGTCTTTAGTTTGGAAGCAGCCTCAAGTGCCAAAGAAAACCCTCAGACACTGGTGGCCTTTAATTTGCCAAACTTGTTCGGGCACGCTGAATCAAGCTACTTGAAGTGGCTAGAAAAATCTGAACGGGTGATCCACAAACAGACCAAGGCAAAGCAGGCAATTTCCGGTTTCATTAGTGAAACAGGTATCATCAAATCAGGAACCTTTAGATTCCCCATGAACCAAACTCCAGTTCCGAAAAGGCAGGAGTCAAGGGTGGTTGCAGAGATTTGCTTCCTCTGGCGACAAAGTCAAACAAAACACACAGGAACCAGCATCCGAAACAAGTACGCATATCAAGTCTAAACGCACGAAACACTAAAACAATCGTTTTGACGCACATCAAAAAAAAAGTTTCAGAAACTAAAATCGGCCCTAGGTTCAAAACACGACCCACATTTTTTTTACATGTTTTTATTGTTGCATTAGTTTACATGAAACCTTATACAACATAGTACACATAATAAAAATAATTTATTTTTGAAACACATACCATTATACACATGTTTTATGGAGGATGAATTTACATTGGGGATCTTTTACCTTTTACA
This sequence comes from Ambystoma mexicanum, assembly GCF_040938575.1. Taxonomy (NCBI): domain Eukaryota; kingdom Metazoa; phylum Chordata; class Amphibia; order Caudata; family Ambystomatidae; genus Ambystoma; species Ambystoma mexicanum. The sequence continues at coordinate 913,720,067 of NC_090926.1, read as the reverse complement.
TCTATCACAACCCTTAATTTTCCAATATAAGAACATTGCGCGTCAGATTCCTTTTTTACAATTCCTCCGTAATATCCTGGGTTAAGTTCAAAGCTAAAATTAAGGAAATGTTTTCACCCCACATATAACGGCTCCAAAACAAGTGCATAGACATATCGAGATCCTTGTAAAATCTGCCTTTCAGTTAGACCGCACGTTTAGGCTCAAAGTAATTACATGTTAGTACAAGGTGCTTAAGAGTCTCTTGCGTTCTGGTTTCTCCACAAAAATCGACATGTAAATTCGATTTGTTCCAGATTAAGTGCCACATCCTTGTACCCCAGTACCGTATCCTTTCGAAGGTCGGACTCTGATCAAGTCTGAAGTGCATGTACATGGATCTCGCCCTGTCACAAGGGAATCTTTGTAAATAAAGGGGAATGCATTCCCTGGCATATCCAAAACTTGCATACTCCTTGTATGTGGAGTAAGAGTCCATCCAGTTTACCATATCCACCCAATCTGCCAAAAATAGAAGTCTCTTAATCAGCCCAGGTCGCTGGACCAGATCCTCTAGACAAGGACCTAGTGTACCTAGCAATAAAGTCATATTGTCGATAAACTTTGATATATACTACTGACCCAGATTTTATAACCTCATTTAACAATTCATATTAAGTGTTTGTAGGTGGATCGTTCATTTTTCTAAACAAGGATAGTTGCCGCCAAAGTTATCTTGCTTTAAGTGAAATGAGACATAACTCGTGGCGGATCATGACATTGGGGATTGCTATTGGCAGACCAAGTACTTCTTTCCAAATTTTCTCCTGGATCACATTAAGGCTTAAACTCATATAATAGGTACAGATGTCCAGGCCATACAGAAGGACCGGCTCACATTTTCTAAGATAAAATCGACTTATAGGTAAGAGCGAAAATGTACATACCCTGACCATCAAAAATTTAATTTGCACCTTGAGTTTTGTTGCTTTCTCCTCCAGGCTCAATTTTCACATCTTCAGGCTAGATCTATTAGTAAAATTATAGCCTAAATATGTTGTGGCCTGGACCCGTTCCACCTGATCCTCACCCATCCACCAACTATAGGATTTGGTGGTTCTTTTTTTGTAGCCACAATCGTTTGGGATTTAGATGCATTCGGGGAAAGATAATTTACCTTCGCATAATGATAAAAAATGTCCATCTTTCGAAGGACACGTGGCGTGCAGTCAAAAAGAATAAAGTCGTCAGCAAAGGCCATCCACTCGATAGCCAAACTCCCCAACCTAGCCGGTCAATGGAAAGGCCCTGCCACATGCCCTCCACATCGCACACACAGGTTGAAGAGCGTGGGCGCGAGTGAGCAGCCCTGCTTGACCCCAACTTTAGTATCAATGGCCTCAGAAAGAGCACCTTCCTGGGTCAAGCGGACCCAGACTGAGGTATTCCTATGCATCAGAGCCAAGAGTTGGACAATTTTGCGAGGAAAACTCATTGCTAACATTTTGGTCCATAATCTCGCTCTAATAACTCCGTCAAAGGCGTTGGAAAGGTCTAAAGATGCCATGAAGATCTCTCCTATATTAGATTGATGGACCGTTTCTCTAAGGTGGGCCAGGAGAGTCCCGTTCAAGTTAGTTTCCAAACCCTCTCTAAAACCAACCTGAAATTTACTATAACAAGTATTCCTCCTAATCACTGAGGTCTCTTAAGAGCAAAATACCAAAGACCTTACTCACTGCGTCCAAAAGTGCTATGGGTCTGTAGTTATGGGGATTAAGAACATCACCCTTTTTGAATATGGGTACTCTTAATACTTTGAGTCCAAGATTCAGGGATGATATGGGTTATAAAAATATCAAATATGGGTTTGAGCAACTCAGCCCATATTTCGGACACTGCCTTTATGACAAACTGGGATATACCATCCAGGCCCAGTGCTCTGGACTGGTTCAGTTTGTTAATGGTCCAGATAATATCCTCAAGATCCCATGAACATTCACCCACAACCGGAGGACCTAAATCCGAGTCCTGTTCTTTAGCAAAAGTGAACGGCAATTCAAATTTTTTCTTATAACGAGTGCACCAAACCTCTGCTTGGATAGGGCAATCAAGTCTATCCTTAACAGGGGTAAGCGTATTAACAGTAGCCCAAAATGTAACATCTCTACCCGTACATAGGATTATACATCATCTTTGATGGACTGCAAGGTACTGGTCAGTTTTCAGAGACTTAACCAGATTGTGTTTCAGGATGATTTTTCTTTTCCTAAGCTGCAATTCAACAAATGAGATGGGTAGCTTCTTCAGGATCCTCGGATCCCTGCATTTAATGAGCTTGGATCTTTGGATTCTGGAGTCCCCATCCCTACCACTTTGTCTATGTACCGCCTTGCCACCCATCCTACTAATTTTATAGACACATGACAGCATAATATTATTGTAGCAACACCTCTCCCCCCCAAAGTGAGGTCCTCCTCCCCTCCTCCCTCGAAACTCGATGGGAGGCCAGGGCCAGATTCTCTAGAACAAGGGCGTTAAATTTCGCAATCGTTTTCCTATTCCAGATAATCATTCTCCCATTGTTTGCCACCTCTAGGCCCATAAAGTCAGGTCTTATATGGAGATCAGAACATGTCAGTGATTATGAAAAAAGTAGGAGTATGATCGCCCAGATCTACCTCCATAAGTGTCAATTTCCCACATGCTTGTTTCCATCTATTAGAAATATAGAAGAAATCAATCCTAGAACTATTAGCTCCCCTTTTCCAGGTATGTTTGGGTAAATTCCAGTCCGGGGAGTGGTCTAGGAGTCCCAAATCCCAGTGTTCCAAGAATTTATCCCACCATATACCTCTCCTAAAATTAGGTTGGAGCGTTTTCAGGGTGGCCCCTCTCTCATTCCACACGGAACCCTCTGCACAGGAGATAAATTCTCCTCCCATGAGAATACGATTGCCAAAGCCCTTCTCAAACCAACCCTCCAGAATTTCTCCAAGGGAATCCTCCACTATTTCGAGAGGCACCCTTATAGGATTCCAGTAAAGGTTCAACAAGAGGATGGGATAGGATCTACATCATTTTCTGAAGATAAAGCAATGCCCAGGAGCCATTCACTCGTAAAGATCACATTACTCTGAAGCCCCAAATTGCTAACAGCAATAGTCAAAGCCCCCCTGACCCACCTGGCTGCCCCCCTAGACGCTAATGAGAAAGTATAGAAACCTTCCATATACATTTCAGTGAGCATCATGGTTTCTTGGAAATAGATGCGGGGGCATGTATAGATCTCGCCTTTAGTCAGAAATGTATTCAAATGTAAGCCCCCCCACACGAATTCCAGGAAATAACCTCAATATTAATACTGTTAGGAGCGTCCAGTACCCTTTAGTTTTAAGAGCTGGCTGCAGCCATTACCAATCCTGGGCACTATTAAGAAGGCTGGAGATTAAGGCCAATGCTGGATCTGAATTTTCAGGTTTTTTAGAACCCAAATGTACAATTTGTTCCATTTGGGTGTTAGTTTTTGACAACATAAGGAACCGACTATCAGCCTATTTATCGTCCGCTAGTGTAAACAGACCATAACCCAAAGAATCAAGATTTTCTTCTTGGGCACACACCATATCTTGAATATTAAGGGCCTGTGTCTCTATGGGGCTTTTTCCCATATTATTGGATGAAGACCCACACCCACTCTCAGCCATAGCAGTCAGCCCATTGGAAGACAGTGTCTCAGTGGCTAAAACAGGGGCCTGTCCTTGTGCACTGGGAAGGATATTCATTTGTTGCGTATGTATAGATGTTCTAGCATGCTTAGTGCTGGTTATTTTGCCAAAGGCTGTCATCTTAGTTTGCGGGTGCTCCTGACCGGCCCTCAATTGATTACCCTCTCGGGTGTTGGGGTTGATATTTTTATCCCCCCAGCTGGTGGAAATTCCTTATTGGCCTCCCCCCTACTCGGGCCATTAGCTGTCCCACCATCACTGGACTCTTGAGCCGGAATATTTCTAATTGCTTTGAGGTTAGAATTCCTACCTCTAATCGTTGTGTTGGGCATGTTTTTAGTTTTCTTAAGCATCCTAGCCTGTTTTTCCCCCCGCCTATAAACAGGAGATTGGGGTACATCATTGATATCATAGTTAGAAGCATTTGCAGGGCATTCTCTATAGTGTTTAGAAGAACAACCAGTTTCCAGTTCCGAGTCCGCTGGTATTTTCTTCATACGTTTGGTTTTTTATTTGCACTTTTGCCCCCTTTTAGGTTGCGTTTGTTGGATTATTGTAACATCATCACTGCTAATGTTCAAGCATTCCCCCTCCTTGGAAATTTCCATGACATGCTCCTGAGCATTGGAAGTTTCCATATCTTGTTCCTGAATAGGTCCCCCAGATGCTATAGCGATGGCCTCCAAGAGAACAGATGGACTGTCAGGACACCTCTATTCATTTTCATAATCGTTCTGTAATATTCTTCCTCCTTGGCCTGGCAATTCTCGGTCCTTTACCCTCTGACGAAGTAGGGCGGTCCCCTGAAAGCATAAATTCCAACAGAGTGGTCATTTTTGCATCTATGGTTGCTAGCCTACTGTTTTGTTCCTCCCTATATTTTCCGTTGTTATTAGTCTTACCCTCCACAAGGCAGTCGTACCCTCCACAAGGCCCTCTAAAAATGCCAAACGTGTAACTAATCAGTTGAAAGCAGCTTGTTGACCTACCATAGAACCCCCAAGCATCTCGAATTTCCAATATCGCCTGGTCTGGTTCAGTGGATCTATCCACAGTTTACAGCTGGTCGATGCCATCCTTACCTTTATCAGTTTGAGTGGTACCAACCTTCATATGTATATGAGACTTCGGGGCATCCCATGCAGATAGTGGGGCATTTTTCCTTTCCCGCTTGTTGTTTACCCAATATAATATCTATAGTTTGAGTGCACCACTAGGTGCCCTCTCGGAAAGACTCCTCACACCCTTACCATTAGATAAAGGTCTCCCAGTCGGCATCTCTAAATCAATAATTGCTTTAAGCAGGTCTCCCGTGGCATCAGCCATAAGCATAAATCAATCATCCATGTCACCCCCCCCCCCCCCCATTGCTTGATTAAGGATGTGTCGAGGAGGAATAGGAGTCCCTTTAGAATGTTCTCCCCAACTAGTATATTTAGACTGGATAGGGATGAGTGGAGGAGTTTGTACCAAATGGATAATTACCCTTAATTTTTTTCTATCGTATTCCCCCTTAATGAGTCTAAGATCGGAACTTGCCTAGCTTTCATTTTTTCCCCTTAAATCAACCTTCTGGAGGGGGGTAGATGCATGAAAGCGAACAACCCTTTTAATAGCCAGCAGACTTTCTCGAAGACATTCTGCATCAGTAAGTTCCTGTCTAATACCCGACATACCAGGTTACCAATGAGTGCCTCTGTATCTAATACGTCTGGATTTCCCACAATGGGCGATTGCTCCCCAAGACCTGGTACGTTAGTAATTGGGGGTCTCTCAATACACACCTTGGGCTCTACAAGTGCTTGATTCGATCCTCTATCATCAGTTGTTTCCCCAGGTAAATTATGAACAACATTATTTTCCATAGGGTCTATGGTGATAGCCTCTTCACACTCTGAAGGAGAGATCAGCTAAGCTTCTACCACCATATTCTCCTGACACTAAACCGTTTCAAACCCGCTTCTAAGCGCTGGCATATTCAAATAGATCACCTGTACAAGCACACTCCCTAAGATTAAAAATCTGTTGGGTAGTATAGGATGGAGTGCAATATGAAAAAGTTGTCTAACCAACCAGGGGAGAGAACAACTCGCAGCCCCTGGAATTTAAATGAGGAAGTAGAAGAAGTTACAAAAAATACTTCAGGAGAGGAATTAGCCTTAAAAAAATAATCCAAAAAGAGAACAAAACCCAATAAGAAATTGAGGGTTAAAATTGTGCCAATGATAAAATTGCAATTATCTTAATAATCTGTAGAGGGGAGAAAGTTGCATCCCCTAGATAGTATTAAAAATAAAAAGGTTTGAGATAAGAGTACAGTATCAATAAAATATGTACGACATTCAGAAGGTACCCAGTGCAATATAATTTTGTTCAGTATTGTAAATATTACATTTTCGCTGTCTTGGGACCACCCGATGGCTTGAGGAGCAGCCTTAGTCCGTCTCTCCTCCCCAGTGTACAACCAAACAAAAGTTAAGAAAAATGATCCCTCCTTTCAGAGGTTAAATAAACTTAAGTCCCAATTAATGACGGCAAGAGGGTAAATTCCTGTAAGCCAGCAGTAATAGGACAGTACCTGGGATCAAAGACTACTCCTCCACAGCCTCCCAGTCTCCTGTCAGATAGTCTAAAAGATCAAAGTGGCGTAGTTCTTACAGGATATTGTAAAGTGTGTAGATTCTTGCCTGCAAAGATGACTCTGGGCAATGTCTCCTTATTTAGGACTGGAATGGGAGGATGTACTGCTCCTACCTCTTCCCTGACCCGGAGCCTCCCAGAGCCAAACAGCAGACAAACAGCAAGTTAAGATGCCGCACCCTTGTCTCCGCTGCGGGCTCAACGCTGCAAGGGTGGTTGGGCCGGCAGTATATGCAAGATGACGGTCACGTGATCAGTCACGTGGCCGCAGCAGGGTCCGCCTCCTCCAGGAAGCGATTTCGCGGAAATTCACAGCACAAAACACAGCAAGAGCTTGATGCAGCTCGCAATGCTGTAATAGATTAAATTGTTGCAGGCAAAGTACACGTTCCCCCAGGAGAGCGTTCCTTCCAAGAATGTCAAAAACCCACATTTCCAAACCATGGCAGCCAACAAAAAGTACTTCCTCCACCCCGAAAATATCCATTCAGACTAAAAAACAAAATAACTAGCAACAGTTTGTTTATAAAACCAGTCACACAGACGGTCCCACCACTATTTGAGCCATTATTAAATGGCAAACGCCCCCTCAAAATGAAAATGTGGAACTAATCAGACAATTTGATTCAATACTCTAATTGTGCAGTTTGTAAACATCTATGCTGGACTACAATTTGATGAGGAAAAAAGTCAAGTTGCTCACCCATAGGGGCTGCTTACCTATAGTCCCCCTTGAAGGGCAACAATGTTAATGGTCAAAACATGTTGCAGAGCAGCATATTCAAAGACAGCTGCATGGGCACATGCACATTCAAGTCCTATGTGGTACCTCCCTCGCCCATGCTCCCGGCCCCAACCACTAGTCCATATTTCGGCGCAAAATTAATTGTCTTTATTGGGGATGACAGAGGGTGGGGTTGTGTGAAAGGAGACAAAGGGGGCAGCAGTCACAAACTGAGTAGCCATCTTACTCCTACAATCTTTCCCCATCATACATATGGGATGCTTCAGAGTACCCACCAGATTGGAGGATGGAATGCATAAAGCAAGGTCTTAAAAAAAGCGAGGCATAGACCAAGCAGCTGCCTTGCAGAGGTCTTTCAAAGACTGGTAGGCAACTGTACTACTTCTGACCTCACCTGTACATCTTTGGGGGAGGAATTTCTCAGAAACTCCAGCATGCAGCTGGAGAAAAAGAGGAGCTTGTGGTGGCCGCTGTGGGAAAACATGAATTGTACTAATTAATGTTATCTTGCATACCCGACATTCAGCTGTGCAGAAACGTAACACCAGGGTGTACAACGTGACCATTGGCTAGTGACATTGGACTCTTGGCGAGTAAGAACTGCATGCTATGCAAATATATACAATTCAGGTGCAGAGTGTCTTTAGGGCTGGTTAGTAGCTTGCAACTTCGAATTTCTGCCCTTTGTTAACACATACTTAAACACATAGGTTTGTATATTTCAGTGACCAGTGGAAAAGTTTGCTATAGGCACCAATAATGGACACATCTCAGCCAACCACCCAATGGTCCTTTCCCAAAACTGCTTTATATAGTCACGCCTGAAGTGATGGACATGATTGAAAAGTAACAAATTCTTCCCCTTGCGAACTGGGCAATTGCCCACTCTCAAACTGTTGCACCCCTGGCTAAGCCCACCTCTCTATAGGCTGAGTGGGTAACTTGGAATCTCTTGGGGATAGGTTACATACACTTCAGCAATGAAAAGCAAGACACCCCTAACCTGTGTGAGGGGTGCGTATATCCCATACAGCGGCAATGTGTTTTGGTCACATTTCTGTCAGTGTCTGGCATTTCCACTTCAGTTTCCGTGTGAAGCTCAGCATGATGCACATCTGTGCTACTGATCACTTTGCACAACCTGGGGACTTCGGCCTGCAGGTATACCCTCTGGTCGGACCCCAGGGCCACCAATTTCCCCTGGGTTGAGGTTGAATAGCCGAAACTCACACCAGTTCCTGTGGGGCCCCTGCTGCTCTCTGGGTACAGACCTCTGTACTGGGCCAGGTATTGCATTGGCTTCCTAGTGAGAAGACATGCACATGTGATGTGTGTGTTCCTCCAAATGCCTTTGCCAGACTCAGAGTCCCTGTCCCACTCCACAGACTTTCTTCTCGCTGTCTGGTCATGGTGCACACCAAAGTGAAATCAGGGTACTAGGGACCCACTCCAGAATGCTTGGAGCCAGACACGCATACTCCCACTCTTCCAGCACCGATGGGGCACCTTCACAAGGGCCAAACACATACCAAGTCGTTCCGCTATTCTTAATCTGCAGTAGGTGTGAGGGGTCCTTTCTATGCTGTCTTTAATGAGCAGAAAACCTATACATCCCATCACCCTTCACAGTCGCAGGGTAACTCCTACACTCTTTAGCCTATGACAAACCCTGCCCCCTTCCCTGGGTGCTGCCCTACCCAGCAACCCGCAAGGCTTCTGCCGACCTCACTCGACGTTCTCTGCCATTTTTGTTGCAGCAGGTACCCCCCCCCCCCCCAGTGCTCCAGATAAGATTTTGAGGAGGGGGGTATTGTAAATTGGGAGCGAAATTATTTTTGGGGAGAATAAAAGGGTAAGTCAATTTCCCCGTATTGGAAAACAAATGTTTTTGTAATAATTTAATTACACCTAGTTATTCATACCCATTAAAAATACACGTTTACTTCTAATCAGGCAGTAATAGTAGTTCCTTCCTGTCGTACTACATTCACTACTGGTCCAAACATATCAATGGAGCTGTTTGGGTGAGACAGCAGGGCCACAAGTTTTTTTGCTGCGAGTATTTTTACTCAGTTTTGGGGAGCATTTGTTTATTTTAATAGAGTTAAAGTGGCCGATACCAAAACACAAGAGTAACAGGGGATTCCAGGAATATCCAAGTACTGTGACCTGGCCTGGATAGAACATATGAGAAATTAACATGGAAGGTCAGAGTACTGTTGTGTTCATGTGGTGAGTACCAGTGTAATACACCTGTCTACATAATCAAGTTAACTTCACGATACAAAAAACATCTAAAGAAAATGCGTCTTTCAAAAAACCAAACTCTGAGATGAAACAAATTAAATTCAACCCAGTAGACGCTCATACACAATTCAATATTTTTTATAAACATATATGGAATAAATCATTCTAAAAAATTGATTTCATAATAAAACCATACATCAATATTAGTATCAATAAATTCATTAATCAATCCATCAAATTCATCATTGGACTGGCGAGATACATCATTCCCCATCTAAAACCACAACGGACCACACTTCAACCATACTACATTCATACCCAAACAATTCATCAAATCACTCAATTGTAACAAATATTTCATCAATAAAAACAGCCATACTAAAACACAATTATACAATATCTAGTCCATTATAAATATGAACCGTGAGTTTAACACAACTGAGCCTGTAACTTATTAATATGATCTGTTCTGACTCAGACGAATAGGACTTAAAACTGTTTTACAAATAACAGTACATTCCCCGACCCGACATGTTTCTTTCTGTATAATTCTTGGTTAACAGAAATTCTTCAGGGGCACTAAGGTCCAGCGGGGTTGTGTGGAATGTGGATGGAAAAATGAAGAACGTGATACACCTTATCTGTAGGGCCGAGTTCATCCTTGGCAGAACCATTCCTGCAAGTTACCCAAAGACCATCAGGACCAGGATTTTGTGCTCCTCTAAACAAAAGGGCATGGCTTCCAACACACTATTATATGAAAGTTTCTGAACGACAATGCACATTGACCTAGCAATATACAATAAAACGTGTTGCAAAAGCCCAAGGACAGTGGGAATGCTTCCATTTATTCCCTTTGCCAGATGTTGCCTGGTAGCCCCACAATACAAGCCTCATTTGAGCAAGGGGCTACATTTACCAAACTACAGAAAAGGCAAACTTTGATCTGCGACATGCATTCAGAATGATGCCTTCCACCAGTAAGTTCCTCTGGGTTCTTTTTATTACCAGCTCTTCAGAACCAGTTGACCTGAATACAAGTATACAACAGTTATTTACATTGCCTCTACGTGAAACCTACAGCAAGTTGAGCACACGAGATGGTGTATCTATTGGAGTAGCCACCACTTAAAATCAATACACATGCATTTATGAAACTGAACGGTTTGCTGGCAATAAATGTACTCCATTTAGAACCTCTCGCTATGGGTCAACATGTGATAGCACATCAAAATCAGACCTCATACTGCCCTGGAATAGAATTTCATCCATCATTCTAAACTTCAGCTTCTAATGACCACATCCTATGTAGTCCGGGGTTTCCTAGTGGAACGCATTGAGGCAGGTTCACACAACTCCCTCAATTATAACCTAAGGCCTCAAAATAATGCAATCGCCATTGGCGGGTGATAGTCACTCTTGGCGAGTAAGAAAGGATGAACTGTGTGCATGTGGAGAATTGAATTTATATACCTGGCTGGTAGCTTGCAACTTGACAATTATACATAAGACAACATTTGTCAAGACAAACAGCTGTGTGACACTAGGTTCCAAAACAGTCTTATCGGCACTTAAGTACAAACATCTAAAACATACTTAAATTGTTGCACTAATAGAATCCTGTATGTTGTGTGAGCCACGACAACCACTACTAGATGTGCTCTGAATTAGGTTTTCGCCCATTCATGGACACTACAAATTGCACATTGTAGTTTTATAGCCCCCATGGGACACAGACGGCGGTATGGGGAAAGAACAACATGCAATAGTGTCACGCATACAAGAAAGGGCAATAGTTATCTTGGGGCAAAGATATACTACCCAGAGAGGTAGTGTAAAACAAAATGGAACGACCCAGAAAACTAATGTAAAAAAATAAAAGCCACAATCCCTAATGCAGGAGGTTTTCTAAAATTAAACTCAAAACAAGCCCTGCCCGGGGTATGCCAAGTGTGAGTTCAGGGGTCACTGGTCAATGAAAAATCCCCCTTGTGCCAATAATGACAACACAGATGCCACTCATTTGCTCTAAATACCTCTCAATAGTCGCTCGCCAGTTTTGACTTTTCAGAACTACATCTACCACAATTCAACAGCAAGCAGCCACCGGACCAAAACCACCAGAATCCTAGAACTTCAGCCAGTCAGATAACAATGCAGCACCATGTCCCAACAAAAGGCAACACCCAAGCAGTAAAACCAGGAAATCGTCCTTCCAAGAGAGATTTATAAAAATGCAATTTTGTACATTAATTTCAAACGGTGCTGTGTACTAGTGCATCAGTCCAATCACTATCACCTACAAAATACAAAAAGGATCTAGCACAAATCTAGAATTTAGTAAATAAACCACAAATTAATACATCAAAAATTTCATAGATGACAGGCTTCATATCAAAAATACAGACATCAAAATAGTTTACTACAAAAGAAAAGTCAGACAAATTATTAAATGAATAGGTCCCCTATGCATTCCATAGCTGCATTGCTACCAAAGAACCACCAACTACTTCAGGGGACCCTTGGAACTGAAGGTGAGCCAATAAATCTGTTGGGCCTTGCAGACTCATGCGTTACTGACTTAATAGTCCATACGTTTCGGCTGGTTGAGCAAGTGACTCCACCTCCTTCAGGACCAGGCAGAACAGCCCTGGGGACAAACATTTAGACTCGCTTAAAATTCAATAAGTGTCAAAGCAGTTGCAAGAAAACCATCACCATAAATGGCGTGGAAAACCCACCAAATGCCACAGCACAAATCTCTAAATGGAGCCATCTAATCACCAAAGCACGAGGGCTCTACTGTCCTCAGGAGAGGGGAAACGCGTAGCACAAATCGGAGAGCACACAAACCTTACCCTATACAATCATTCATTAATCATGAAGTACGAATAGTGAACCTTGGGGTTGTAAAAAATAGCACCAAAGTTCAATTAGAAAGGTGCTGGGGTGGCTAACTTAGACCTGTAAATAAAGTAAATATGAACTAATCAATCACGGGTAAGGTCCAAAACAAATTTGACCTCCTGAAAGAAAGGCATGCAATACATTTTCCAGGTGGTTGCTGGCTCCAGTGATGCTCACGAGCCAAATGTAGAAACAAATGCTTAACCACCATTAACTGCAGCACGTGGGAAACCTAGAAAGGGACGGGGAGAAAGTCAGTCAAAAGCCCTAATCCCATACGGAGTGTGATCAATTGAAACGAGTTATGCAGGCATCACATGATTTATCAATGGGCGCATGCTTACCTGGGCAGATATTCCCGAGATTAAGCTGCGCAATGTTGATACAGTAGCGGGCGGAAAGGAAACCCGAAACATTAAGGGTGACTTTAAAGAGCCACTGTGCGGTCTCTGAATCATGTGGCAGTGCATTGACACTGACCGTACATGTCGCACCACAGCGGCTAGAAAACTAAAGGCTGTCTCTAAAGTAAGGTCCGACTCACCATCTTCTAGTAGCTGGCGCCCCATGCAAAAGCTATGGGAGCTGAAGCACAAAGACAGAATAAAGTAGCGAAAGCAGAAGTACTGCACTGTTAAGAGGAGCATAATCAACAAAGCGATGTCCATCAGAAATGACTTTCCTGTGGCCAAATAAAGCCGCACAAAGCCATGCCTGTCAATGAAGGTAGGCAAAAATGCAGAGCGCTCAGCCACCATGTTGAAGTGGCAACCACAGCCTGATAGAAAGATACACTATGCCAAAAGCAGATCATACACAGACTAAGAGGAAATATGTACACCACTAGGGCCAAAAAGCCAGCGTAAAGGCAAATACAAGCTGGGAAACAGTAAATGCCAAGAATATCCAACCCTGAAATGCATCCTGAGCTGCACTGCACCTACAACATGGAAGGTAGCGATTCATTTAAACTCTACATGCATGGTCAGTCGGTGAATCCACAGAGCTTCCTTCAATAGGGGAGCTTGTTGCAGATTAGGAACATTTCTCAGTGTCAATTACCCACCACTGTAAATCATTCGCAGTGTGTTGGAATTGGGTTCTCTTGGTGAATTTACATGCCTTGCAGCGACCACACAGTAAGTGTCCACGTAATGGTTGTAGATCCCAATTGGAACTGGACGATCCATCTTGTTTGGACCAAGAATGGATAAGTATTTGGACCGTTTAAAAGCAAAAAGTGGGGTAGGTTCATTGGGAAAGCAGTTCTCCAAAAGTGACCAATATTTCTATCATTCCTTTGAACTGAAAGGAATTGGCACTATAGGTCACAACAGACTATCGTGTCATGTGGGGATATGGATTTTGGGCTCAAGGAGTGTTTCCCTGGAAGTGAAACACTGTTCATGGAATGTGAAACGAATTTCCTTGGATAACCCTGGGATTTTAACACACTGACAGACAGAAATCTCATCACCAATGTAGAAAATCAAACTTTCAACCACAGCAAGGCAAAGATGAATATTGCTTGTAAAACCCTGCTGTGAGAGGGGCTTAGAAGGGTTTTTAAAGCCTACCAGCTGTATAGCCCTCCTCCTGGGATAAAGGAAGGCACTGCAACCAATGGGTGCAAGGAGGGCTGTCAGTCCAGGTGTGCTGCACTATAAAACAAGACTGCAGCAGAGGCAGTGTGTGGTTTGTACCAGTGAGGTCGTAGGTGGAGTTGGAGAAAGACCCACAGACCAGGAAGAGAAGGACAGCAGAGTGTTGGAGAAGGTGTTACGATTCTATTAATGAAATCCATCTGACACATTACGAGCCTAAGCTACAAGCTTTGCCTTGTTTTCTAACACTTGCTAGATGCAATGGTAATAATGTCAGGATATGGTATTTTGGTGCTGAAATCCTAAATTAACAAAAGAATAGTTTTTAGAATACGAACGCATCTAAACATTCCAAATGGCAACATGGTTCTTGCAAAATGATCGACTTCTATTTATGTGCATTTTAATACAAACTCAAGGATCAAAAAACCAAGTAACTTACCAGGAGCTAAAAGTAGCTACTAAAAATTGAGAGGCACATGGCTTTGGAAAGCAGGGTCGATCGCTCCAATGCAACCTACTTGCTCACCTTGGGGACATGATGATCCTATGCAACATGCGTTGGATACGCATGTCGGGTTGAGGAAGGCCTTAAACCTCCCGAGGTCATTAAAGTGAGTATCACCAGTGGATGAAAATAGCGAACACAAACAGGAAGAATGTAGTATGAAGAACCATATAAGTTATGAAAGTATTTTACTGCAATAACGTCAGGGCGGCCCCTAATGTAATGTAAAACGAAAAAACCATGTTATATGTACTTGGCATTATGCCAATGATCATCTGAGTGAGGTAAAGTGCTTTTATACACGCCTGCAGAAACACTCATTTCCAAAAAAGCACATTTATAATCATGCCGACCGGCCCATCACATGCGTGAATAATTTGATGTGAAGGCACCAACACAGTTGCTATGGAGAGAACTCCTCGGAGAAGGCTAAGGAGGCTTTTCTGAGTTACAAGCTGGACGCCGATAGCTCCTATTTTCTGTGTATTTTGATCCATGCAAACTCACATAAACATATGTAAAATCGCTTGTTTCAGTGCAGCTGTGCAAATCGGTTACAAAAAGCAAAGCAAACCGTGTTTCAACATAACCTTGTAATTATTTGTGAATTTGCTTTCATAGCTCAAACTAGTTTAAAAATGGTTTGGCATGAAATAACCAATTGACATGGTTGTGTCTACTCAAATATTTCAGTACAAGCCACATCCTGTAAGATTTAGAGACTTCATAATTAAAAATCAATTGCTTAAAATAAGTTAAGTTAGAAAGCAATTTAAACTTGCTCGAGCTTCCTAGAAAACTGCGTTTTCAAAACATAAGTTAGGATTTCTCCTCAGACTTCTACACACCGACATCTGGGGACCACGACTTTTCGTACGGTCTGCAACTTTAGAATTATAGAAATTACAGGTCACAGTGAAACAATTTCAAAGGATGGAAACAATAAAATAAAAAATTAAAAAAAATGTTCTCGGGTATGGTTTCGAACATGGCTTACCAGTTGAAATTCTCGGCGTCTGTCATAGGCGTGTTGGATTCCATTGTCTTGCCATAAAGCTCGGATTGATGCAAGGTGTTTTAAAAAAATCTGTGTCTCCACGACACCTTTTGCCACCATGGGTGAACGAGTGTCAAACGCCATCATCCGTTCACCGTGCTTCTGATTAGAAGGGTCTCCCCAGGGAATATGTAGCTTTTCTCGAGCATCAACAAGCACTCGAACGCCTTTACAAACAGAAATAGAACAATTTAGTCCAAGCCATTTTGACCGTCCACTTCAGCCAGTGGATGTTTGAGCAGAAAAAAGCTAGTGCACACTTCAAATCAGTTAAGCAAACAACCAGAAAGGTTAAATATAGTAGGTTATGTAACATGCCAGTTTACATGACACAATGTTATTGTGAAATTTCTAAATATGGACGACTTGTAATGCAATTGTTAAGCAAACAAGTCTATTTTTTTGTTTACATACACAATCAGTTACTTAACTCCCTACACGAGTCCTGCAGCACCTATGCATCATTCCGTAACATATATTCAGTGCAGTTTGGCTTAAGAAACCTTTTGCACAGCTTCAATACATACATTTCCTATTTCATACAATTTAATTTAAACGATGTTTAAAAAATTAAAAACTGCAATACAAAGCCAGTGTTTGAGAATGTAAAATACAGTGCCAAAATAAGTCTGGCGTCACATACATTTAGTTAATGTCTAAAACACATTGCATATCTCAATGGGAGCTAAATAGTGCACTCTGATATTAAAAATCTTACATTTCCCACACCAACCTTACTAAGTTTGAGACCGTGGTACCTCCGTACCTCACCCACACTAGTTCAGAACAAATTCAATCTTAAACCCCCCCGCCCCCTAACTATAAAAGCGCAGGAAGAATGTTTTAACCAGGTTACTCACCGTAGTGACCACCTTACTCCTAGTCCATAGTCCCCTTTCCTCCATACTTATGGGACATCTCTCCGTCCTGTGGGACGGGACCGGAGCACTTTGTAAAAAGCATCCAAAAAATAAATACATTTCAAAAATGTGTCCTTCCTCTTTCTGCGCAGGGCCCAGCACGCAGCCGTAACCCTGCCCACCACCTTGGCTCCGCGCATCGCCCATCAGTCCTTTTCTATCACCAGTTCAGAGACCTATTCGCAATAAGAGAAAACTTATTAGAGGGGACGGCGGGTGGGCGTATGGAGGAAAGGAACAAGTTACTTACCTGTAACTGTTCTCCAGCATGGGTCTGGCATGGATTCACATGCTCATGAATATTCCCCGTCAGGCTGGGAATCCTCGGTAAAGAAAAAACCAGTATCAGTTTCGTTTCTGATCTGTCTTTCGTAGTAGTAACCAATCACTGGTCTCTTCGTCATACTGACCACAGCCAATGACTGCCCTCTACCTAAGCACCACCTCTGGCAGCCATCTTCAGATTTGGTAGCACGTGAAGTGGCAGTATGACCAAGTGAAGAGCCGCAGAGGGGTAGGCGGGAGGGTTCGCATGTGAATCCATGCCAGACCCATGCTGGAGAACAACAGTTACAGTTAAGTAACTTGTTCCTTCTCCAGCATGGGGTCTGGCATGGATTCACATGCTCATGAATATTCCCCGTCGTCAGGCTGGGAATCCTCGGTAAAGAAAAAACCAGTATCAGTTTCGTTTCTGATCTGTCTTTCGTAGTAGTAACCAATCACTGGTCTCTGCGTCATACTGACCACAGCCAATGACTGCCCTCTACCTAAGCACCGCCTCTGGCAGCCATCTTCAGATTTGGTAGCACGTGAAGTGGCAGTATGACCAAGTGAAGAGCCGCAGAGGGGTAGGCGGGAGGGTTCGCATGTGAATCCATGCCAGACCCATGCTGGAGAACAACAGTTACAGGTAAGTAACTTGTTCCTTCTCCAGCATGGGGTCTGGCATGGATTCACATGCTCATGAATAAAGAATACATAGCAGTACACATGCACAACCACGGGAGGTGGCAAAGGCTCAACATTAAGCATCACATCAAACTCAACATTAAGCATCTTACCTCCTCACCAGGCTCACCTCAGGCGAACAGGTTGCGCAGCACTGCTTGGCCGACCCTGGACTCCTCCCTGGAATCCCGATCGACGCAGTAGAATTTCGTGAAGGTGTGCGTCAACCTCCACGTAGCAGCCCTACATATGTCCAGCAGGGGCACACCAGAAAGGAACGCCGTGGTAGCTGCGATCGCTCTGGTGGAATGGGCTCTCGGACAGCCAGGCAGCGGTCGGTTTGCCAACCGGTGACAGTACATGATACAGCCGGAGAGCCATCTGGAAATGGAAGCCTTCGAGAGAGCCTTCCCCCGATTGACAGGTCCAAAGTTCACAAAGAGTTGTGACGTCTTCCGAAAACACTTTGTGCGGTCCACGTGGAACTTCAGCGCTCTAGCCACATCCAGCGAGTGCAAAGTCCTCTCAGCCGGCGACGAAGGCGACGGGAACAACACAGGCAACACCAAGGGTTCGTTGAGATGGAAGTCCGACGGTGCCTTGGGCATGAAGGAGGGGTGCGTCCTGAGCACTACCCTCGTGTCGTGAAAAGTCAAGTACGGGGCCTTGCAGGAAAGGGCCTGGATCTCTCCCACCCGTCGTGCGGAGGTGATGGCCACAAGAAACGCTGTTTTCCACGACAGAAACTTCAACGGGGCCGAGTGCAGAGGCTCGAACGGAGGTCCCATGAGCTTGGTCAGCACCACGTTGAGCTCCCACGCCGGGGCCGGAGCCTTCACCGGCGGGAACGATCTGAACAGCCCCTTCATGAACTCTTTCACCAGACGATGAGACCACAAGGACGTCCGCCCCGTGGTTCTGGTGTATCGGGAGATCGCAGCAAGATGAATCTTGATGGACGCGTGTGCCAGTCCAGCTTTGGCCAGCGTCAGCAGGTACGGCAGTACCTGGGGAGCCGTAATCCGTAGAGGGTTAATCTTCTGTGCGTGGCACCAGACAGAACCTCTTCCATTTGTGTCCGTAGCATTTAAGAGTCGAGGACGCCCTGGCCTTTGCAAGAACCTCTCTGCAGTCGGCCGGTATGTCGTATCCTCCAAACTCTAGCGCTGCAGGAGCCAGGCCTGCAAGTTCAGCGATTTCGGATCGTGGTGGAGGATGGCGCCTCCTTCCCTGGAGAGTAGATCCGCGTCCACCGGCAGCTTGATTGGCGGTGACGTTGACAAGTCCAGAAGGTCCGGGAACCATATCTGCCTCGACCACGCAGGTGCGACGAGGATCATCCTGCACCGTGACCTCTTGAGCTGGTTGACGAGCCGGATTAGCAGTGGCAAAGGAGGGAACGCGTAGAGGAACAGGCCCTCCCAGGGGAACGAGAAAGCATCGCCCATGCTCCTCGCCTGGGGAAACCTGCTGGCGAACCTCCGGCACTTGGAGTTTGTCGCCGTCGCGAACAGGTCGATCTGGGGTGTGCCCCACCGTCGGAAGAGGCGATCCACTAGATCCTGCCGTAGTTCCCACTCGTGGCACGAGCGCAGCTCCCTGCTGAGTGAGTCGGCGATGGTGTTTTTTATCCCTGCCAGATGAAACGGCACCAGAAACATCCTTTGGGCGACGGCCCAATGCCACAGGTCCTGCGCCTCCTTGGACAGTGCTGGGGACCTGGTTCCGCCCTGTTTCCTGATGTAAAACATGGTGGTGGTGTTGTCGGTGAAGATCCTCACCACCTTGCCCTTGAGGGACGGAAGGAAGGACCTGAGGGCCCAGAACACTGCACGGAGCTCCAGGACGTTGATATGGAGGGACTTCTCCGTCGGGAGCCAAAGGCCTCTCGCGTGCAGATTTTCGGTGTGCGCTCCCCACCCTTCCAGGGAGGCATCCGTGGTCACTGTCTCCTGGTAGTCTGGGGTCTGGAAGTCCATGCCCGCCGTCAGATGCGCGCGGGTGCCCCACCACCGGACCGCTCGGCGGAAACTCTCGTCGAGTGTGATCCTCTCCTCGAAGCCGCCCGTCGTTTGGATCCAGCACGCGTCGAGGAACTCCTGCAACGGGCGCATCCGGAGCCTGCACATGGGAATGAGGTAGATGCAAGAAGACATCATTCCGAAGAGGGACTTGATGGACCTCACCTTGGCCGCGTCGGAAGCCAACATCCGCTGTACCTTGCCCAGGATGGACCTGGTCCTTTCCTCCGACGGAGAGGCCAGAAGGGACACTGTGTCGAGCTTCGCTCCCAGAAACAGTGCGTTTTGCGCGGGTACCAGGTGGGACTTGGCGTAGTTCACGGAGAATCCCAGGTCCGTGAGAAGTTGGACGGTCCTTGCCGTGTGCTCCACGGCGAGCTCCCTCGTCTTGGCTCGGATGAGCCAGTCGTCCAGGTAGGGGTAGACGTGGATCCCCTCGCGGCGCAGCTGCGCCGCCACAGGTGCAAGGCACTTGGTGAATACCCTGGGTGCCGACCGTAGTCCGAAGGGGAGGGCTTTGAACTGGTAGTGACGCCCTTGGACCACAAACCTGAGGAATTTTCGGTGCCCCTTTAGGATGGGAATATGGAAGTAGGCATCCTCCAAATCCAATGACGACAGGAAGCCTCCTTCCTCCAGCTGACCCAGGACGTGCTGGAGGGTGACCATCCGGAACTTCTGCGCCTTGATGAATTTGTTCAGACGTCACAGGTCTAGGATGGGGCGCCATCCTCCCGTCTTCTTCACGAGGAAGTATCTCGAGTAAACTCCGGAGCCCCGAAGCCTCTTTGGGACGAGTTCGATGGCGCCCTTCCTGAGCATCGCCCTTACCTCCAGGAGAAGCTGAGGGACGTGAAGCTCTTTCCTGGCCACGGGGGGGGGGGTGGACGACACGCAGGCACCTTCTTTGAAACTCGAGCGCGTGGCCCCGGGCTAAGGCGTCCAGCACCCAACGGTCGGTGGAGATGGACTCCCACACGCTGACGAAGCTCGCCAGCCGGCCTCCCACCGGGGTGCATCGTGGGGGCCCGACCCCACGGTCGGTTCAATCCTGTTTCGACGAGGCTTTGCCGCCTTGACCTCCTTGGCGACGACGGCGGGGTCCGCCGGACTTGCCTCGTCCTCTGTAGGCCTCCTGAGACGACGAGCGGGCCGCTTGACGGTAGGTGGAGAAACCGCCGCCGGAACCTTTGGAGGCGCCCTTGCCTCCGCGGCTCCGAAAGGGCGTCCGTCGTCGCTGCAGAAGCCCAAGGGCCCGGGCCGTCTCAGTGTCCGCTTTAATGGCCTGAAGGGAATCGTCCACTGTTTTCCCAAACAGGTTGTTCCCATCGAACGGCATGTCCAGGACTCTGGTCTGTACGTCTTGACGGAAGTCCGTAGCCTTGAGCCATCCACGCCGCCTAAGGCACACGCCGTTGCCCAACTGGCGAAACCCAGTGTCGGCGATGTCCGTCGCAATAGTGATGGCGTGGTCCGACGCCACCTCACCTTCCTGTAGGATCTCCAGGGCATCCGCCCTCTTGTCGTCCGGTAGGAAGTCCAGCAGGGGAGCCAGTTTGTACCATAGCTCCCTGTCGTAGCGGGCCACGATAGCCAAGGCGTTGGCCGCTTTAATCGTCGTCGCTGCAGACGAGATGACCCTGCGTCCCATAGTGTCCAATTTCTTTCCCTCGCCGACCGGTGGGGAAGTCGATGTGGAGGCCGCACCACCCCCCCCCGCTTTCTTCCTGGCCGCCGCGGAGACGGAGTCCGGGGTAGGCTGCGCCCGGAGGCACAGGGGGGCCGCGTCCGGGACCCGGTACTTCTTCTCGTACCGGTCTCTTCTAGCTGGCATAGTGGAAGGGTTCTTGAGGAGGGCGAGGCCCTCATCCCAAATGTCGTCCAGTAGAGGCACCGCGAGGACAGTCTTCCTCTTGGCCTCGCGCCGTTGATAAAGGAATCCTTCCTTTTTCTTCTCCTCAGGGCAGAGTTGGAAAAGCTCGGATGCCCTGGCGATCATGGAGTGGAACGAACCAATCTCGTCGGGCGGAGAAGCCCTGGTGGGAGGCGACGACGGTAGATCCTCGTCGTATACCTCGTCGTCCGTACCCGTCGCTGCCGTGTCAGTCCCCGTATCATCCCCTCGGGTGGACGGGGAGGAGGGCTGGACGGTGCGCGACGGCTGAAAAGGAGGTGGAGGGTGAATCCTTTTCTTGAGCGGGGGAACGCCAGAAGGTCCCGGTTCAGGCTCCCCCGACGGGAGAGGTTCCTCCGTCGGCAACGGTAGTCTCGTCCTCATCTCTGAGCATAAGGACTGTATAGCCAACAAAATGGCCGCCGAGTTTTCCTGCGGCGCTGGCAGAGGGGAATCCGACGGGCGATCAGGGGCCCCGTCGGCACCCTCGACGATGTCGTCGTCACCTGCGTCGGGATCCATCCCGACGGGCCGGTCTTCTTCCACGCCAAGGCCGTGGCTTAAGACCTCGATCAGCTCTTCCTCCGAGGTTGAAGCCGAATCTACGACGACGCCCTGCCCCCCCCCTTCTTCCCTGCCGGGGATTTCACGGGGGTCCTATCGATGGGCACAAAAGAGGGCTCCCTCCGAGGTGGCAGGGAGACTCTGAGCCCCGAGGTCGCCACCACTGGTGTAGCCTCCACAGGCTGAGCCAGGGTCGCTGCAACAGTATCGATAGAGGGCTTGGCCGGATGGATTAAGGCCTTCACCACCTTAGGTGCGCTCACCGCCTTATCCTTGAGGGGGGGGGACACTGCCTCGCTCCCCCTCCGATGGGGCCTTCGAGCTCGACCGGGGCCTCTCCAGGAGCTTTGCCGGGTGCTCGCCCTTCCTCTTACCCGACCCAGAGCGTTGGCTCGTGGTTGATGGTGCCGGGGAGGGTGCGGAGAACAACAGTTACAGGTAAGTAACTTGTTCCTTCTCCAGCATGGGGTCTGGCATGGATTCACATGCTCATGAATATAAGAATACATAACAATATACACATGCACAACCACGGGAGGTGGCAAAAGGCTCAATATCAAGCAATACAACAACTCAACATTAAGCAACTCTTAACTCCTCACCAGGCTCACCTTAGGCGAACAGGTTGCGCAGCACTGCCTGGCCGACTCTGGACTCCTCCCTGGAATCCCGGTCGACGCAGTAGAATCTCGTGAAGGTGTGCGTCAACCTCCACGTAGCAGCCCTGCAGATGTCGAGCAGGGGCACACCAGACAGGAACGCCGTAGTAGCAGTGATCGCTCTGGTCGAATGGGCTCGGAATGCCGAGCAGCGGTCGGTTTGCCAACCGGTGACAGTGCATGATGCAGCCGGAGAGCCATCTGGAAATGGAAGTCTTCGAGAGAGCCTTCCCTTGATTCACAGGTCCAAAGTTCACAAACAGCTGTGATGTCTTCCAGAAACTCTTCGTGCGGTCCACGTAGAACTTCAGCGCTCTGGCTACATCTAGCGAGTGCAGAGCCCTCTCAGCCGGCGATGAAGGCGACGGGAAGAAAACTGGCAACACCAAGGGCTCGTTGAGGTGGAAGTCCGACGGCACCTTGGGCATGGAGGGGTGTGTCCTCAGCACCACCCTCGTGTCGTGAAAAGTCAAATATGGAGGCTTGCAAGACATGGCCTGGATCTCTCCCACTCGTCGTGCAGAGGCGACGGCCACGAGGAATGCTGTCTTCCACGATAGAAACTTCAACGGCACTGAATGCATAGGCTCGAATGGGGCCCCCATGAGCCTAGTTAGTACCACGTTGAGCTCCCACGCCGGGGCCTTCACCGGCGGGAATGATCGGAACAGTCCTTTCATAAATTCCTTCACCAGACGATGAGACCACAAGGACGCCCGTCCTGTAGATCTGGTTTAACATGAAAAGGCAGCCAGATGTACCTTGATGGAAGCGTGAGTTAGGCCAGCCTTGGCCAAAGACAGTAGGTACAGCAATACTTGAGGGGCCGTAATTCGCAGAGGGTTAATCTTCTGTGCCCGGCGCCAGACAGAGAACCTCTTCCATTTGTGTCCGTAGCACTTGAGTTGAGGATGCCCTGGCCTTTGCAAGAACCTCTCTGCAGTCGGCTGGGATGTCGTATCCTCCAAACTCTGGTGCTGCAGGAGCCAGGCCTGCAAGTTCAGCGACTCTGGTTTGTGATGAAGAATGACGCCTCCTTCTCTGGAGAGAAGATCCGCGTCTGTCGGCAGCTTGACTGGTGTGGATGCTGACAAGTCCAGAAGGTCCGGGAACCAGATCTGCCTCTGCCACGCCGGTGCAACGAGGATCATCCTGCACCGGGACCTCTTGAGCTGGTTGACGAGCCGGAGTAGCAACGGCAACGGCGGGAATGCATAAAGGAACATGCCGTCCCAGGGGAACGAGAAAGCATCGCCCATGCTTCTCGGTTAGGGAAACCTGCTGGTGAACCTCCGGCACTTGGAGTTCGCCGCTGTCGCGAAGATCGATCTGGGGTTCGCCCCATCGTCGGAAGAGTCGGTCCACTTGATCCTGGCGCAGTTCCGACTCGTGGCACGAGCACAGCTCCCTGCTGAGTGAGTCGGCGATGGTGTTTTTTTATCCCTGCCAGATGAAAGGGTACCAGAACCATCCCTTGGGCGATGGCCCAATGCCACAGATCCTGGGCTTCCTTGGACAGGGCAGGGGATCTGGTTCCGCCCCGCTTCCGAATGTAAAACATCGTGGTGGTGTTGTCGGTAAAGATCCTCACCACCTTGCCCTTGAGGGACGGAAGGAAAGACCTGAGGGCCCAGAACACTGCGCAGAGCTCCAAGATGTTGATGTGGAGGGTCTTTTCCTCTGAGCACCAAAGGCCTCTCGCGTGGAGACCCCTGGTGTGCGCCCCCCAACCTTCCAGGGAGGCATCCGTCGTCACCGTCACCTGGTGGGCCGGGGCTAGGAAGCCTGTTCCCGCTGTCAGATGAGCGCAGACACCCCACCATCGTATCGCCTGAGGGAACGTTTCATCGAGCGAGATCCTGTCCTCGAAGCTGCCCGTCTGGATCCAGTGGGCGTCGAGGAATTCTTGCAAGGGCCTTATCCGGAGTCTGCAATGGGGCACCAGATAAATGCAGGAGGACATCATTCCGAGGAGGGACTTGATGGACCTCACTCTGGCCACGTCTCTTTAGAATAGGTGTGTGGAAGTAAGCATCCTCCAAGTCCAACAACAACAGGAAATCGCCCTCCTCCAGCTGTCCCAGCACGTGCTGGAGGGTGACCATCCGGAACTTCTGTGCCTTGATGTATTTGTTTAGTCGTCGCAGGTCCAGGATGGGACGCCATCCTCCTGTCTTCTTCACGAGGAAGTATCTTGAGTAAACTCCGGAGCCCCGAAGCCTCTTCGGGACGAGCTCGATGGCACCTTTCCTGAGCATCGCCCACACTTCCAACAGCAGTTGAGGGACGTGATTTTCCTTCCTGGCCACGGGAGGAATGCGGGGGCACCTCTTCTGGAACTCGAGGGCGTGCCCCCGGGCCAGGGCGTCCAGCACTCTATGGTCAGTGGAGATGGACTCCCACACGCCGACGAACCTCGTCAGCCGGCCTCCCACCGGGGTGCTTCGGCGGGGGCCCGACCCGGACGACGGTTCAATCTTGCTTGGAGGCCGCTTTGCCTCCTTGACGACAACGGCGGGATCCACCCGACTTGCCACGTCCCCTGTAGGCCTGCGACGAAGGCCTTGCCGCTTGACGGTAAGTAGAGGAGCTGCTACCGGCTCCCTTGGAGGCACCCTGTCTGCCTCCGGAGCTCCGAAAGGACGGCCGTCGCTGTTGGAGCACACCCAGTGCACGGGCCGTCTCTGTGTCCGTCTTGATCGCCTGAAGGGATTCATCAACCGCCTTGCCAAAAAGGCTGTTCCCATCGAAGGGCATGTCCAAAACCTTGGTCTGAACGTCCTGGCGGAAATCCGTCACCCTGAGCCATCCTCGTCATCTCAGGCAAACGCTGTTGCCCAACTGAAGGAAACCGGTGTCGGCGATGTCCTTAGCCACCGTAATGGCGTGGTCCGAGGCAATCTCACCTTCCTGCAAGATTTCCAGGGCCTCAGCCCTCTTGGCATCCGGAAGGAAGTCCAACAGAGGGGCGATCTTGAACCACAACTCCGTCGTAGCGGGCTACGATGGCCAGGGCGTTGGCCGTCTTGATGGTCGTCGCTGCAGATGAGATGACCCGTCGTCCCATCGCATCCAGTTTCCTACCCTCGCCGTCCAGAGGGGAGGTTGAAGTCGAGGCCGATGCACCACCCCCCCCGCTTTCGAGTCCAGGGTAGGTTGCGCCCTAAGGCACAAGGGGGCAGCTTCGGGGACCCGGAACTACTTCTCGTACCGGTCCCTCTTCGCAGGAGCTGTGGCAGGGTTCTTGAGGAGGGCGAGCCCCTCATCCCAGATGTCATCAAGCAGCGGTACGGCGAGGACCGTCTTCCTTTTAGCCTCGCGCCGCTGGTAAAGAAACCCCTCCTTTTCCTCGGGGCAGAGCTGGAAGAGCTTGGACGCCCTGGAGATCATTGCATGGAAGGATCCAATCTCGTCGGGCGGGGACGCCCGGGCAGGGGCGACGGGGGACACGCCCCGTCGTCGCCTCCATCATCATCCGTACCCATCGTAGTCGTGTCCATGCCTGCATCATCCCCGTGGGTAGTGGACAGGAGGGAAGGCAGAGAAGGCCGCAGAGGCGGGAGAGGAGGCCTAGGATGCTGCGTCCTCTTAAGCGGTGGGCTCCCCGAAGGTCCTGGCTCCGGATCCTCTGTCGGGTCTGGATCAGGCTCCTCCGTCGGGGGAAGGGGCAACCTAGTCCTCATCTCCGAGCATAAGGACTGGATGGCTGACAAAATGACCGCCGAGGTGTCCTGCGGCGCCGGAAACGACGGGAGCGAGGGCTCTTGAGGAGCCTCGTCTGCGTCACCGTCGCCCTCGTCGTCGCCCTCGTCGGGATCCCTCCCGACGGGCTGGGTCTCCTCCATGACTTGGATGAGCTCTTCAGAGGTCGTGTCTGTATCCACGACGGCCACCGCCCCCCCCCCTTTCCAACGAGGACTTTGTGGGGGTCTTCTCGATGGGCCTGAAAGACAACTCCCTCCGCGGTGGCAGGGAGACTCTGGTACCTGAGGGCGCCTCCACTGGTGTAGCCTCCACAGGCTGAGCCAGGGCCGCGGCGACATCCTCAATCGAGGTCCTAGCAGGGTGAATCACGGCCAACGTCACCTTCTATACGCCTGGGGCCTTCACCTTCGGGGGAGGGTCTGAGCCTCGCTCCCCCTCTGCCAGAGTCTTTGAGATCGACTGTGGCCTCTCCAGAAGCTTCGCCGGGTTCTCGGACTTCCTCTTACCCGAGCCAGAGAGGTGGCTCGTGGTCGATGGCGCCAGGGAGGGTGCGCCCTGCCTGGCAGCCAAGGAGCCTGACCGTTCGGCGCTCCCGGTGCCCGCGGTGCTTTGCCTTTTGTTGGGCCTCCGTTGCCGGAGCACCCTCACAGGACTTAGAAGACCGCACTGACTTCTTCTCGCCTGGCGGGCTCTTACCTTCCAGCCAGTTGGCGAGACGGAGGTGGCGATCCTTCATGGTCCGTTCCGACATGTTCCCACAAAACGCGCAGTCCTTCTCCTTGTGCGTCTTGTCCTCATGGAGAGGCATAACGAATGCTCGTCCTCCTTGAAAACGTTCTGAAGCTGGCATCCAGGGCAGGTCCTGAATAGCTTCCCGGGCGTCAAGCTCCCTTTCTCCTGGGCCATTTCCGGGGTAGGCCTCGGAACTTCTGGAATCCTCCAAAAGCATAACTCGACGAGAGCGTAGAAAACTCTGAAACGGATCCCAGTTGATCGGAAGTAGAAACGGTGAAGCTTGAGGCTCTTAACCGAAAAAATGAGAAAATCTGAAAAAAGCGCGAAAACGCAGCAAAAGCTTGAGAGCTAAGCACCCAGACTCCCAACACTTGAACGTGCAGTAAAAATCTGAGGATGGATGCCATGGGCGGGGCTTAGGGAGAGGGCAGTCATTGGCTGGGGGCAGTATGACCCAGAGACCAGTGATTGGTTACTACTGAGAAAGACAGATCAGAAACGAAAATGATACGGATTTTCTCTATACCGAGGATTCGCGGCCTGACGGGGAATATTCATGAGCATGTGAATCCATGCCAGACCCCATGCTGGAGAAACATGAATACCCTGGAGACGAAGATGTGCCGCAATCACCGACATCTTTGTGAAGACATGCAGCGCCGAGCTGAGGCCAAAAGGAAGCACTCGAAACTGGAAGTGCTCCTCTCCCAAAGAGAAGCGGAGAAATCTCCTGTGTGGGTTCCAAATCAGGATATGCATGTACGCATCCCGAATAAACACCACGCTGAGCCACTGGCCCATCGGCAAGGATCGTATCTGGCTGGGCGTGATCATCTTGAATTTCTCTTGGGGTAGGAAAATATTGAACTGAGAAAGGTCTAGGATGGTGCGCAGGCCAGCCTGGTTGGGCTTGGGTACCGTAAACAGCCGGGAGTAGAAGCCCTCCCCTCGCCCCAAGGGGAACGGGTTCAACAGCTCTGAGGTCCCGAAGTTTCTGAACCTCAGCTTTGAGGGAGAGCCCGACAGCTGAAAAGGAGGGTTGAGGGGTGGGGTAGAGGTAAGCGGAAGCCTGTGCGACTGACAAAACCCATCTTGTCTTCTGTGATGGTCTGCCACGCCTCCCAATGAGACGCAATGCGTCCTCCCACCGGGGTCACGTGCGAGCGCGTAAAACCCTCATCTAGTAGGTTTATCAGTGGCGGTGCCAACTGAACCTGAGGAGGAGGATGAGGAGCGGGAGAAAAACCGCGTCCGTTGTTGCCTACGGTGGTTGTTCCCGGCAGGGGTATCCACTGTGAGATTTTTGGATGAGGAAGCCCCTAAAGCCAGAGGAAGGTCGACTTTGTGACAACGGTCTCTGGGTTTTGAAAGGAGCCTTAACCAGGACAAACAAGGACTTAGCTGTCTGAGTGCTATCCTTCGTCTTGGTGAGCTCTACATCTGTTGCAGAATGAGAAAGCTCTTTCCCATCGAATGGAAGGTCCAACACCTTGTCCTGCACTTCTTTTGAGAATTTAGTTGCATGCAGCCTCGCCTCCCGTGAGGTATCAACCCCCAGCATAAGGCCCCGAGCCGAGGTGTCTAGGTGATGAGCCGCAGCTTCCAGGAGATCCTGGGCCAGGACCCTGGCGTTGGATAGGCCTCCTTTAAAGTTTTCCAGCTTCTCGACTGGGATAAACTCCTCAAACTCCGACAGACCTTTCCACATCCACATCCACATGTTAGTTCCCACTAATATCAATTCAGCGTTGGCCTGCCTGAGCTGCAAGGCCAAGTTGACGAAGACTTTCCTCCCGAGGGAGTCTAGGAGCTTGTCCTTTCCCAGAACCCGAGTAGCCGTCGTGAAAGATGATGCTGCAGGCCTGGACTACAAAGTGGCCGCAGCCACTATTGTGGAGGAGGGGGGCGGACAAGACGACAGGGGACAATGGAGGCAAAGGCAGAACGAGTCAGGGAAGGCACCGTAGGCAAGGGAGGAACAGGTGGAGCCAGAGGTGCGGGCGGACATCTCCCTAAAAAGCCCTTTGAAATACTCCCTCATGGGGTCGGTACGCATAAGCGTTTGAAATTTACCAAAAAAAGCGTCCTCCAGAACGGTTTCGGAACCTGAGGCCTCATGAGGTGGACAAATCCAGGGACGTAACAGGGAAGGGTGCCACACTGGCCCCTCCACAGATGTATCCACAAAAATCAACGGTGCCGACCCTGCAGGCAACAAAACATTGTGCGGAAGGGCATCCGAGCGTTCGTCATAAACTGGCTGATAAGGATGCGCACAAGGGACTATGTTCACCCAAGGGACCAAGCCCTACACCTGAGGCCGATGGCGTAGTTGTAGGGGTAGCACCCAAAATGGCCACCGCGGTCGTAGAGGGAACGGGCGCCATTTTGTCCTCATCTGAGGGGAACTGCGGCACGTGAGGCAGGGGTCCCCGTCGATGGATCAGGGGTCTTAACTTTAGCCTTAACATAAGGGACCTCGGCAGAGCCGGTACTGTGAGGCCTGGAATGTTTTTGTGACATACCAACCACCAAATTACTGCCGGTAAAAGAAGAACTTTGCTTCTTTGCCCCCTCAACAGGTCTGGTGTCGCCCCAAGAGCAGGAATGGTGAGAAACAGCTTTCACCGACAAGGCCTTGCCAAGCCTCAGAACGGTTGGTAGCTTTAGCCTCTGGACAAGGGACCTCTGACCCAGGTCCGGTAAAAGCCTTATCTGTGCAGGCCTCGAACATCCGTTCGGTGACAGCAAGCCCACCCAAGGCCTTGGGGCGCACTCCGGTCTTATTTTTGAGGGAAGCCAACAGAGGCCTCAGAGCGAGCTCCGGTACCCCACGACTCAGTAGAACTCGGTCCACAAACAGCCCCCACAGGAGGGGACTCGGAGCGGTATCCACAGGCCGTTTACAGAGACCCTTGGAGAAAACTCTGGTATAATTATTAGGCCCAACTGGCACCTCAGGGCGCACCCCGGTGACAGAGCGATCAACGACCCCTCCCGGCCCGAGAGGAACCTGGAAAGGTATCCCCCGGCCGGGGTGCTCTGAAAAGTAAAGAACTTACCAGGTGTTTTTTCTTCTCGTCGATTAACACCTGAAAATGTGAAGGAGGAGTTTGTCGGAACACCACCTCCGACCGCTCCAACCGACGTTGAAGTGCCCAGACCAAAAGGGAGTCGCAGTAAAAACAGGAATCCCAACAGTGATCCAGACCCAAGCACTCTAAGCAAAGAGGATGGGGATCCGCCCTCGCGAAACGACGGTGACACGATGAACAGTCTGGGAAGTCAAGTTTGAACGACACAGACTAGTATACGATCGCTAGCAAGAGCCAGAGGAAAAAGGGAAGAAAACATTCCGAGGATGCAAGTGTATCCAGTCCCGAACGAGCGGAGAAAAGGACTGATGGACGATGCGTGGGGCAGAGCCAATGTGTGCGGGGTTACGGCCGCATGCCGGGCCCCGAGCAGAAAGAGAGGAAGGACACATTTTTGAAATTTTTCTTTTTTTTGATGCTTTTTACAAAGTGCTCCGGTCCGTCCCACAGGACAGAGAGATGTCCCACAAGTATGGAGGAAAGGGGACGGGACGTAGAAGTAAGAAAGATACCCTGGCAGCACATAAAATCCTATAATTTCAAAGATAAATGTTCCGGTAGCTTAACAGTTTAAACTATTGTCCGACCAGTCCAAATCAAATTGCTTTTTCTCCACCTTGGCCAGAGACCGTATTAAATCCTCAGCCGCACATCTATTTTCAATAATAATTAGAGCTAACTTAGTGGAGTGTTAGGTTCGTACTTACAATTGGTTACCGAACTAGCTGAGTGCAGATTTCATAAAACAAATAAGAATTTGGGGTCGATAAACATCAGTACAGCTGCAACATTTGCCAGTTTATGTGTGCTTCTAGTGAAATCAGGCTGAGTTCATAATGGATACTGACTACGAGTCCCTGCAGGAGGTTCAAAATCTTCCCACAGATTGAAGCCTCTTTTGTCCCAGTCCACACCAGACTCAATAGGTCCACCATATGTGATCTTAGCAATGATTTTGTTGGTAAAATAGCAACATTGGTCTGATTAATAATTTACCAAATCGCATATCTAGTTACTGCATTCTAGTTGATGCAATTTTTGTCTGGGCCATCAATTGGCCGAATACTTAGTGTCAATTCCCTACCGCTTGGAACATTATACCCAGATACTAAAATCATCCACCGATTCCAATTATTAAACCATTTAATAAGTTAAATTCAAACTTCGATCTATGGCATATTTCCTGTTCTCACAATCAACTTCGTCTTTTATACGAGTTAACAGATCTAAATCCCTTAAAAAGGTTTACCGCCACAAGGCTTTTTTGCAGGCCTATTGCAGTTTGATCACAAATTACGAGGTCATCAGCGTATACAAAGTACTGTACATGGAGCTTCCCTAGCTGTGGTGGGCTTGTATTAAGATTATGAAAATCCGACCTTGCATCGGAAATAGAATTAAAAATAAATGGTGCAAGAATGCAACCTTGTCTTAGGACACGGGTAGTATTGATCCATCCATGTACCTTTGTTGTCCAGCCTAATTTGGATAGCCTTATGCAAATCAAAGTATTATGCAAACTGGCTGGACAATTCCTACTTCGTAATTTGTTCCAAAGCTTGTCAACACAAAAGACCCGAGTGAGGTCCAAGAAAGCCATAAATAAACATTTCTTCTGGACTCTTGCCTGGATAGTTAAAATGTGTAAAACAAGTGAAGTCCCCAGGCCATTTTAAAAACCTGCTTGAAATGTATCCGCCACCCCCTCCTGCACAGCCCACTGTTCCAAAGGATAGTCACGACATCCAGCAGTGAAATTGGCCAGTAGTTCTTCAGGTTTGATCGATCTCCCTTTTCAAAGGGAATGATGTGAACACCCTTCCAGGAAAGTGATACACTGGGTATAAATATTTTGGAATAGTCTCAACAGTAATATAGACCATAATGTCTGGTTTACATGTACAGTTTGATGAACCATCCGGGCCAGGGGACGGTTTACACTACAGTCTTTTGTCTAATATCTACCACCTCTAAATTTAAATGCCCTGTTTCCGCAGTAGTGCTCAAGATCATTTGAGGCACATTCCCAATTGAAAAGGGCTCCAAAATATTCACCCCGGACTGATTCATCTATTGGGACCACTTGAAAAGAGTTGTACTTAAAAATCTAAGTCCAAAACATGTCCAAGTCTTTGCCCAATACAGCTCTCAGTATGGCTGCCTAATCTTTCTGAACCATGCTGACTTTATGGCTTCATAACCAGTTCTTAAACTTTGCTTTAAACTTAAGAGTCCTAGTTATCTGGTTAACACTGATATATCAAAGGTTTTAGGTTGGCATGCAGTATTGCAGACCAATCGGTCATATTCATGATCTTTTTTCCCGTAAATATTCCCCAGTGGAACAGCTTAACAGATACCGAATCTGCACTGGATAATGTTAAGGTTCAATAAAAATCAAGATTGTTGTTTGCCATTAAATTAATTGACAAATTAAAGTGAGAGCCATAATCTGGCCACCATATTAGAGCAAAGTCTCTTTTTCCGACTTCCAATTACAGAGGGCTTTCAGGCATATTACAATTAGATGGACAGTAAATAAATTCTAAAAAGGACATTAGGGTCACTTGCCTCTGTTGTTACTATAGACAGATTGACATATTTTAAGTAAATCTCAGGCAACACAAAACAATCTATTGTAGAAGTTAAGTATGGCATGCATTATTTACCGTAAAGCATTTCTGATGATTGTATCTGCTTGGATTCACATGCTGTGCATATGGTCCGACATCCAGTGGTAATGGCATCTCGTCTTTAGGGGACCGAAAGGGGACGTCGGCATAGGTGTGTCTGAAACACATCCCTATCGTGACGTGTGTAGTACCCAAAATCCCACACGCGCCAAGGTCCCTCCGATTTTATTTTTTCTGCCAAGAGGGAGCCCAAGGCTATAGTGAGTGAGTACATGAAGAGAGAAAGTAAGAAGTCGTATGTTCCTTCCACCCCGAGCGGGGAGGCAGGGAGGGCGCATGTGAATCTAAGCAGATACAAATGCTTTTACGGTAAGTAATGCATGTCTTCTGATGCTTGTTAATCTGCTTGGAATCACATGCTGTGCATAGACTAGCGAGCAGTACCCGGAGTTGGAGGTGTGTTGTGAGAAGGAACAGTAGAAAAAACATGTCTTAGTACTGCTTGTCCCACCTGAGAATCAGACCTAGAATAAGTGTCTAGGCAATAGTGTTTTGTAAAGGTGTGTACAGAACTCCAGGTTGCCGCTTTGCAAATGGACTCTAGGGGAACATTTGCAATGAATGCTATGGATGCCCCAGTGCCTCGAGTA
Source organism: Ambystoma mexicanum (assembly GCF_040938575.1). NCBI lineage: Eukaryota > Metazoa > Chordata > Amphibia > Caudata > Ambystomatidae > Ambystoma > Ambystoma mexicanum. The sequence continues at coordinate 913,686,825 of NC_090926.1, read as the reverse complement.
GAATGCGCTCTAGGCTTGAAGGGCAGTTCTCTCTTTGCAAGAGAGAAACAGTGTGATGCATTGGACAATCCACCTTGATATTGCAGAGAGACAGGGTCCCCTTCTCTACCAGCTGCCGCTGAAACAAAGAATTGTTTAGTTTTCCTCAGTGGTTTAGTTCAATCCATGTAAAACATGACTGCCCTGCGCACATCTAGTGTGTGAAGGCTTCTTTCGGCCATGTTCGTAGGTCTCTGGAAGAACGTGGGTAGTTCGATTGACTGGTTCACATGGAACCTCGAAATAAATGTAGGCGCAAATCTGGGATGTGTGCGCAGAACTACCTTGTTGTTGAACTAAATGGTTGTTTGCCAGAGCCACCCCTCATTGATCATGTGTGTTCGATAGTGCCAATCCATTTTCTGAGGAGCCCTACCCCATACTGCTCAACCACAACTACCGCTCTCCCCCTCATGTCACCACAATTGTCTATCTGTTGATGGGCCAAGAATCTTACACCATTGGCTCCTCCCGTATGAAGAAAAGAGGGGTTTGGGCATTGGCATTGTTAGTCATTAATCCTGAGCCCTTAGGCTAGCAGTTGTATTTGTTGCCCTCCCCCCCCACCGCAGTTGTATTAGTGAAACCCCCCTCCCCAGAGTTGTCTTTGGCCCGACCTGCCTGGATTTCCACAAAAAAAACATTGAAAGTAGGGATTGCACCCCATTGTTTACTAAGTGTGTGTGCGCTTCAGACAGGGAACTTGTTGATACTGATGCAACCCTAATTCTTTGTTATCAGGGCCTCTTACCAGTTGATCTATATCACCCTCCCCTTTCTCCAACTCAATATCTGGGCGGACTGTTCATATGCTGAGATCCAATGCTCGGAGAGAGCTGTTGCGTTACCAATTGGTTTGAAGAAATGGGTGATGAAATGTTGACCGAGTAGCGGACCAGGGACTGACCTTTTACCCTTTTTAATTCCCAATTTAGGCACTTTCTACCGGATTGTTTACTGAGGCGGTCATAACTTCTGTAATTGACCCTTCGTGCTAAAACTCTAGTTCTAGCCCTTCCTCGAAACTACACATTTCATCTGGAATAGCCTGCTTTAGTTTAACTGAAGGGCCTGTCTTAATTAGGCAGAAACGGAACACCCAAAGTCATTTCCTAGAGCCTTTGTTCCTAGTTTTAGGGCCATTTTTGCCATGTTTAGATTTTTTTAGTGGCAGAACAGGAATTCATTTAATTTGCACTACCAAACCTTCTTGCATTTGTCGTGGCATCATTCCACACTCAACATTAACACAGTCTCCTAATTGAACCAAGTCAATTTGAGGCATAATTGTAGCATTCTGGTTATTAGTGATCGACCCATGCAAATCAGATTCTACTACGTTAAGCTGGTCAAGCATTCCTGCAGGTAGTGCCCCTCCTTTACCCCCTGCAGCTCCATAACATTCATCAAATTCGCATTAGAAAATGTGTTTAAACTTTATTTTAACAAAACAGAAACCTTGACATTGACATATGGAAGTACACACAAGTAGCAACAACTTGAGTGAAGTCAGCACAATGTACCAAATCAACAGCAAGTAATTGACTATGTCATGAACCGCTGGTACAGTGACCAACCCAGGAGTTGCCTACTGATCCAATGAAGCCTAGATGTCCTTCGGCCGACAGGCCGCTGTTACCATGGCAATGCATGTTTCCTCTCGTTGTATAGTAGACCAAATCCTTAAGTCATTCTTCCCATGTTATAGGATACATTTTTTAGCAATATAGACAAGGTTAAAAGACCCTTAGCGATATTTCTCAAATATTTTAATGGGGACATAACGGGAGGAACCCCAACAATGTCACTCAACAGCTCAGCACATTAGGCCAAAATACATTGGCAGGCGGACAGTCCCAAAACATTGAGTGAGATAGAAGGCGAGAAACCACATTACGCACAAGCACCATCCCCCATCAGAAGAAATCCAACTACACTACACCACTGTCAAAATAAGTATTTTGAACTGTATTAACCGGTACCCGGAATTCATAGTAACTTCAGTTCTTCGACAACACCTCCTCCACTACATATCTGTAAATGCAATGCCCAAGTCCTGCTCCCAAATCTGACGTGCCCCATTTCAACAACCCTTCCCTGCTTGCACCAAGTCATAAAGTTTGGACATCATGCGTCTCTTACACCCCCCCATTTATTGGCATAATAGATTCATGGGTTTCAGGATCCTGTGGGAAGGAAGGCCACAACCACCGGGCGGCCGCCTTGATCCTGAAAGCTGTCACCCAATTTGGACCGAAAGTCATTGGCACATATTTATCATCAGGAAACAGGTCTCCTACCAAATTGGTATTCTGTATCCCATGCCCTGTGTATTTCTGCATTGCATGTTAGAGGAAGACTTGGGTAGTGCCATAGAGCAACCCGCCGATTCTAAGGATTAGTGAGCGCCAACCTGCAAAACCGTCTAGCCCATGCGATTACTGTAGTGCGCACAGGATCAACTGAACAGGAATCCACAAACCAATCACTGAAAATGACAAAGTTAGAGTATCTTACTCCTAGTCCAAAGTCCTTTGCTCCATACTTGTGGGAGATTCCGTCCTTCAGGGTGGAACCGGGCCACTTGGCAAAAAGCAAAAAAAGTAATTTCTCCTATTTTTAGGTGGGGGCCAAAGCACGTTGCTGTAGCCCCGCCCTCCTGGGCTCCGCCCAGCCCTTCAGTCCTTTTCAGGCAACAGGTCTGAGACCATTTAAGTAATAGGATAAGTTTTAGAGGGGACAGCGGGCGGGTATGGAGGAAAGGGGACTATGGACTAGGAGTAAGAGTCACTACGGTGAGTAACTGTTATACTCCTACATCACATCCTCTTTCCTCCATACTTGTGGGAGATTCCCAAGCACAACCAGAGGTAGTAAGGGTGGATGGAAAATCCCTAAACTGAAACAAGTTTGAGGACAGCCTGGCCAAATTAAGCATCAGCCCTGGAGCTCACGCCTAAGCAATAATGCTTGCAGAAAGCTGATGGAGGCCCACCTAGCCGCCTTGGCGATAGACTCCCAAGGACCATACTTTTGTAAGGCAACAGCAGCCGCTTTGGCGCAGACTAGATGAGCATGGATGCCCTTAGGGGGTTGAAGGCCTTGGATCTTAAAGGCTTCTGCAATGCATGAGGCAATCCAATGGGAAATGGATGCTTTGGAAGCTGGTTTCCCTTTAGGGTCACCAAACGTAACAGTCGTGAGGAGCTTCCGAGTTCCCCCGTTCTATCGAGGTAAAACTTTAGGGCCCGCCTGACGTCCAAATTGTGTATAATTCTCAGCATCAGATGCCAGGTTCTGGAAGAAGACTGGTAAAAAGAAAGACTGATTCAAATGAAAGTCAGTAACCACCGTAGTAAGGAAGGGTGAGTGCGAAGCACAACTTTATCCTTGTGGAAAGTGAGGAACAGATGTTCCACAGCTTACTCACCGTGCGGATGGAACGGCAATCAGAAAAACAACTTTCCAAGAAAAGTACTTAAGGTAAGTAGTGGCCATGGGAACGGCTTAAGGCATAAAGCAGTGAGGATCACATTTTAATCCCATTTGGGATGAGGAGCGCGTACTGGCGGGAAAGATGGAGTCCTGCAAAATGCCTTTTGATGACTGAATGAGAAGAACAGCTGTCTGGACAGGTATGCTGCAATGGCAGATAAATATGTTCTGCAAGACAGGACATGAATGCCAGAAGCTGCCAGGTGTGAGAAAGTATAGAACGGTGTTCACCATAGCGTGTCTGAGGGGTTTTGGGGGGAGGGGGTGCATGGGTGTTGGTGGGGGGGTTGAGCGGTTTAGCTAAGCATCAGTGGCAAAAACAGAGCAATTTGCTCCTATATTGAGCCCTCATAGAAGGCTTCCTGGCCGCTTGGATAATGCGCATATTGTCCTCGGACAGATTAACTGTGCTAAAGATCTGAACTTAGGAACCAGACAGCCAAGCTGAATGATTGTGGGTAGGGGTGATCGTGCTGGTAATCGTTTTGGTGAAGGTCTGGAATCAGCAGCAATCTGATCAGAGGAAGAATCAGATATTGAAGTTCCGAAAACCAGAATCTGGCTCGCCACCAAGAAGCTATGAACAGAAGAGTGCAATTCGATGCAGTTCTGAGCTTGCAGAGTGACCGATGAATCAGAGGCAATGGAGGGAAGGCATAAGCCTTCATGTTGTCCCACAGGATCTCAAGGGCGTCTCCCAGGGAAGACGCTCCGAGGCAGTCCCTGGATGCATGATAAAGAGGTTTCCCGTTTGTAGAAGTTGCAAAGAGGTCCACCTCTGGAGTGCCCCATTGGCAGAAAACGTTGGATGGGACATCGCTGTTCATTTCCCACTCGTAACTGGCTGCCGACTGACAGCTGAGTAAGTCTGCAGTTACATTGATATGACCCAGTATGTGCACAGCCTGGAGCCAAACCTTGTGCTGAATGGCCCATTCCCAAATTTGTATGGCTAGGTCCACACGGAGCAGTGACTTGGTACCACCCTGCTTGTTGATGCAAAACATTGCCACAGAATTGTCAGTGCAAATACAGACTCCCCTGTTGGTGATACTGTTGAAAAGCTTTGAGCAGCAGGAGAACAGCCAGGAATTCCAGATAATTTATATGAATCTGCCTGTCCTGAGGCATCCATAGGTCGAATACTTCTGAGGTGACAGCGTCGCTCCCCATCCCAGAAGGGAGGAGTCTGTGGTAAGTCACTTGTGGGCAGGGCTCCTTGAAGGAGGCCCCCACTGAAAGGTTGTTGGTGGAGGACCACCATTGTAGATCCGCTGTCATGCAGGATGGACTGGAATAATGTTGGAATCCGGATCCAATGCCTGCGACCAGCAGCTCTGAACGGCTAGCTGAGTTTGCCTCATCTTCAGATGTGCAAGGGGCAGAGCTAGCATGCAAGAGGCCATGAGACCCAGAAGTCTTTGGAACCACCAGGCAGTCGTGTGAGGACTGGAGCAAGAGCCGACACGTGGCCCATAGATCAGCAATCCTGTCCACCGTTAGGAACACCTTGGTATTGAGTGTATTCCAACAGAAACCCAGGAAAATCATGACTTGAGAGACCGTCATGGACAATTTCCGCAAATTCACCGACAGCCCAAGATGGAACATGAACTGAAGGAGACTGAGGATTCGTCAAGGCAGTCTGTGGGCAAGGACTGCACAGGAGCCAATAGTCCAAGTATGGAAATACATGAACCCCCTGCAGTCTGAGGAAAGCTGCGATGACCGACTTCTATGTGAAGACACGTGGCGGCGAGCTGAGACCAAAAGGGAGTACAAGTGTTCAGCTCCCACGGAGAACCGCAGACATTTCTGATGCGGGCTTGAAATCAGAATGCACATGTATGCATCCTGGAGGTCTGCTACGCGGCGCCAATCGCCCTGCCGAAGAGGACTTTATTTGGGACCAACTTCTTGACGCCATTGGCAAGAAAGTCTTTTCCAATTCGGAGCTCCAATTTAGTCAGGCTAACACCAAGCTTATTCTGGCAGCGACCAATGTCAAGCTGTGGAGGGAGCTAGCCGATTTCCAGAAATGACTTCACAAGATTGACTGTCAGGCGGTTTAAAATTTACCCAGCTGTAGCAAAAGCAACTGCAGTCCCCGGGGGCCTTCAACACCAAATCATTGGTGTAGAATAACCATGGGATTACATTTTGGGCTAATCTTGGGGAAGACTATCAGTAAAATGACACCTCATATCTGCAATAAAGAAATAAAAAAGTGCTGAAGCCGTAAAACACCTCTGCTTCAGCCCCCTAAAGGTGGACATGGGGGCTGAAAGTTTACCATTTTAAGACATGCGCACATGGATGCTTGTATTCGAGTGAAATTGTAAACTCCAGTGCTGTAAATGAGTTGGACATGCTACCATTATTAGCTTACTTCTTAGTAACTCTTGAAATTGAGTCAAAGGCGGTTTGAAAATGTATAAAACGCTAGACAAATTGGTTGCTTCATTTACCATTCATGGGATTTAATCGCATGGAGTGTAAGCAAATTAACTGTCCCTAACCCTGGCACAAAACCTGTTTGGAAAGGATCTTGAGGGTTTGCCGTTCGTATCCACAGGTTAAAATCTTTTAGGATTAAACAGGCAAACAACTTACCCGGGACTTCTAACAGAACAACTGGCCTATAATTGGAAGCTGACGGTGTGCCTTTTTATAAATGCCGACGATTATGGATTTACGCCATGATGGGGGTATCTGGCGAGTATAAATGACCTGTGAAAATATGATGAATAAAATGTTGGCCCACGCCTCCGGATGCGATCTAAGCATTACAATGGAGAGACCATCAGGGCCTGGCACTCTAGATGTACTAAGTTTCGATATGTGGAAGATCAAGTCTTCAACACTGAATTTGATGTCGTTATCAGATAAGGTGTGCTCTACAGTCAGGCAGGTTGGTGTTGTTGCAGCATATAGAGCTTCATAAAATATTTCCCAGATTTCCTCTAGCACTGCATTTATCGGCATAGGTGTCCATAAAAAGTTGTTAGCCTTGTTTAATAAACTGCATATTCAAGCTTTGGCATCGAAAAGCTCAGCGTTAAGTATATGTTGTGCCTCCAATTGAATCATTGACGCTTTTCTGGATCTTAACCAGTTTTTATATTTGGTCTTTAGCTTCTTTAACCCATCAATCAACTTCGAGTCAAGTGGTGAAGTCCCTAAAGGCACGTTTCGTTGCTCAATTTGCTCTTGTGTTGTGAAGCTCAATCATGTGTGCAGATTCCTCTTTAGGATGAGCAGAAGTGAGTAATTTAAAAAGGACTGTACAGCTGCTACGTAAAAAACATCTGAATAAATGAGCTCAGGATGGAGAACATCTACCGGATATTTCAATTGCAGTTTTAGTTCTAGTAAGAGGTAGGGAGTCCACCTAAAGAGTTTCCTACCATTCGATATAGTAAGTGCCTGGACACACGTTTGGTGAATCATTGTACTAATGGACGATGGCCAGGACCACAAGGAAAAAAAGCTTGTTGTCACTATATTCCTGGGTTACAACCTGAACATGACCAAATACAGCAAAAAAAAAAAAAAAAATTATATATGGGATACATTAGTCACTGTAATCGTATTTCTGTTGCTTGCATCTGCTTAGATTCACATGCTGTGCATAGGCCGACATCTAGTGGAAGCTGCAGAGTATTACAGTTTGTTTTTCGAAACTCGAAAATGGGCGTCGACACAGGGCGTGCCAGTAATACTATCCCTAGTGTGACGTCCACATGAGGTAGCATGAGGAGTAGCGAGAGTACAGATTATCCAAGCAGATAGATAGGAAGATAAGACTACAAGCATCCATGCGCCTTCTCACAGGGGAAGGAAGGGCGGGTCGCATGTGAATCTAAGAAGATACAAGCATCAGAAATACGATTACGGTGAGTAATGTATCCCTTCTGAGGCTTGTGGAATCTGCTTAGATCACATGCTGTGCATAGATTAGTGGGCAGTGTTAGGAGGCGGGATGTAGAAGGGTCATGAGCAAACAGATGTCTTAGAACCGCTTGTCCCACTTGAGTATCTGTCTTGGAATGAGTGTCGGTGCAGTAGTGCAGAGTAAAAGTGAATAGAGCGCCAAGTAGCTGCTTTGCAAATGGTGTCAAGGGATACATTTGCAATGAAAGCAAAAGTGGCCCCAATGCCTCTTGTAGAGTGGGCTCTTAGCGTAAAGGGCAGAGTCTTTTCAGAAAGGGAGTAACATAGTTGGATACAATTGAATACCCATTTGGAGATGGAACCTTTAGAGACGCAATCTCCTTCTCTGCCTGTAGCTATGGAGACAAACAGTTGGTCTGTTTTCCTTAGTGGTCTGGTCTTGTCTACATAGTAGAGGACCGTTCTTCGCACATCCAGAGTGTGTAGTTTCACCTCAGCAGAGCTCTTGGGTTCTTGGAAGAAGGCCGGAAGCTCGATGGACTGGTTAACGTGGAATTTAGAAATAAACTTAGGTGAGAACCTAGGGTGTGTTCGTAGAACCAGTTTATCCTTATGAACAGTAAAGAAAGGATCATGCACTGACAGCCTGAATTTCACTGACCCTTCTTATGGGTGTAATGGCTACTAAAAAGGCAGTTTTATAGGTCAGGTGTTTGAGACTGGCTTTATGCATGGGTTCAAATGGTGGTCCCATGAGCTTAGCAAGCAACACAATAAGGTCCCAACCAGGTGGAGGGGAGGGGGGGGCGAGGGGGGGGGGGAGAATCTCTTTACCCCTTCCATGAAGGCTTTAACCACTGGTACTTTCCACCACGAAACCTTGTTGTGGGAAGTGGTATAGGCTGACAGCGCTGCCAGATGTTCCAGCAGGTGGAGCATGTAGGTAACAATATTGGAAGAAGTGCAATCAACTGGGTTGATTTGCTTATTCTGGCACCAGATAACAAATCTTTTCAATTTATCAAAGTAACAGTGTCTCGAGTTAGGTTTCCTAGATTCCTTTAGGATGTCCATACAACTCTGTGGTAAGTTGAGATGTCCAAACTGACTTCAGGAGCCAGGTTCATTGAGTTGGGTTGAGGGTGCACTGTTTGTCCTTGGTGCTGGGACAGTAGGTTGTACCATCACAGCAGTCTGATGGGTTCGCACACCGCTAGTCTGCGTAGGTGTGGGAACCACGGTTGCCTCGCCCACACGGGAGCAACTAGGATGAGCGTCATTGATTCCCTGTGCATTTTGTGACCACTTTCCTCATGAGGGGGGGTGGTGGAAAAGCGTAGGCAAACATTCTCGACCAGTTCATCCACAGGGCGTTCCCCTTGGAGTCTGGCTGGGGGAACCTGGATGCGAATTCTGGGCATTGCCTGTTTTCGCTTAGGTCTGTAGTGGGGAAACCCCACTGTGAGAAGATTTCTCCGACCTGAGTAGACACCCTTCGTGTTCTCTTGGGAGGGGATCTCTGCTTAAAGCGTCCGCTATGAGATCCCTGGAACATGTTGAGGTGACAGGTAAATGCTCCATCTGAGTGCCCATCTCCAGATTTTCTGGGCAAGCTTGGACAGATTTGGCGAACAAGTCCCTCCCTGTTTGTTTAGGTAAAACATCACTGTTGTGCTGTGTCAGGATCTGCACTGACAGGTTCAACACGTGGGGTTCAAACGCCTGAAGCACTCTGAATACTGCCAGAAGCTATAGCAGATTGATATGATTCTTGGCTACTGTGTGAGACCAGAGACCCTGAGCTGTGTGGTGGAGGAGGTGTGCTCCCCACCCAGACAGGGATGCGTCTGTAGTGACTACAGCCTGTACTTGTGGATCGTAGAAGGGTTTCCCCTTTGACCGGTTCTCTTGCCCACCAGTGAAGACTTGAAACAAGTGTTGGCGAAACGACCACTACATCGTCCCACTGACCATTTGCCTGAGACCACTGTTTCGCCAACCGTTCTTGCATGAGTCGCATGCACAGGCGCGCATAGGGGACCAGGTAAATACATGACACCATCATGCCTAGCAAACGCATCGCTTTGCGCACCCTTATCTGGTGACCGGGATTGTAAAAAGGAATTTGCAGTAGTAGATTTCAAATTCTTTCCTCTGATGGAAAGGCCAACCCCTCGAGTGTCTAAGATCGCTCCTAAGAACTGTTTGAGGTGCTTGGCACCAGACTATTTTTTCTCGTTTATGGAGAAACCCAATTCGAAGGAGGTGGTCGTTGGTTCTTTGAATGTTTGACCTGCAAATGACTGGGGTCTCCCCCGTGTTGAGCCAGTCGTCTAGGTAAGGAAGGGTACACCGGGATTGCCTCCCTGCACAGGTGTGCCGCCGCCACTGCCAGTACCTTGGTGAATACCCTTGGAGCCGAGGCTATACTGAAGGGCAGCACCTTGAACTGGTAGTGCTGACTGTCCACCTTGAAACGCAAGAATGTTCTGTGCGCTGGGAACATGGAAATATGAAAATAAGCATCTTTCATATCCAATGTTGCCATGTAATCCCTTTTTTAGGAGGGGGGATTACCTCTTGGAGAGTAGTCATGCGAAACTTTTGGGGCTTGACATACTTGTTTGCAGGGCGTAAGTCTAATACTGGGCACATTGTCAGATTTTTTGGCACAAGGTAGTAAGTTGAATAAATACCCTTGTTTACCTGGTTTCCCGGGACGAGTTCTATCGCGTCCTTTGCTAGAAGATTGACAATCTTCTTGAAGAGAATATTCTGGTGGTCCAAGGAATGTACTATTTGATGTGGGGTGGTTTCGGGGACGCTCGAGCAGTTCTATGCAGTATCCTGCGGACACTGGACAGCACCCATTTGTCTGATGTGATCCCTTCTCAAGCTTGGGTGAAGTTGGAAATGCGTCCCCCTACTGGGGATGTGCGAGAAGGGACCCTGAGTGCGGCGTCACTGTTTAGCGGGAGGCGTGCCGCCTCTGCTGTGGCTGCCTCTACCCTTACCACGGCCCCTCATTTCCTCTGCTGTAACTCTGGGTAGACTGCTGGTTGTTACCCCATGATGTACCCTGCCCCTGTGAATAGTTGGAACCTCTGAATTTTGGCCATGTGTGCGATGAAAATTACTATTGCTTCTTTGATTAGGGGGCTTGTTGGTCAACTGTCCCAGGGATTTCAGAGTCTCATACTCATCTTTGGCATTCTTTAATGCGTCCTCTACCGCTTTGCCAAACAGTAGATTAGGCTCCACCGGCAAGTCGATTAAGGATGCTTGTGTCTCTGGTTTAAACCTGGACTGTCTTATCCAAGCACGCCTCTTAATGACACTGATCTCTGCTATTAGCCTGCCGGCGTTATCTGCAGCATCAAAGGTTGCCTTAAGGATGCAACCGGACATGGCTCTCCCCTCCGACGCTACCTGGGCCAACTGGCCCTTTAAAGGTTCCAGTGCGGAGTCGATGAGGGCAGCTACTTGCTCCCACTGGTGGCGTTGGCAATCCTTGCCTGGTAAGCAGAAGTGGAGGCTACCTTCTTTCCCAACCCGTAGATTTTCTTGCTCTCCTTGTCGGGGGGGGGGAGGGAGGAAGCCTCAGATGGAGGCGTTCCCGCCCTCTTCTGGGTATTAGTAACTACCAGGGAGTCAGGCTTCAGTTGCCCTCTTATGTAAAGCGGGTCTGATTGGACTGCCCTGAACTATTTCTCGATTCTGGGGTTTACTGCTCTGGTGGGGTTAGGATTCAGAAGGGAAGGATCAATTCTCCGTTGGATGGACTTGAGAATTGGAATGGCCTGAGCAATGGGTTTCTTTTCTCCTACTAGTTCCTCAGCCAAAGTCCCTCTCCTCCTGTGCCCCTGAGTGTCTATGGGTTCTTGGAGTAGAAGTCTGCTAGGGAGGACATTCTAGACATAACTGTCTATATCCTCACTGGTCCATTTCTTGAAGCTGGGAATGACCCTTTCCTTTGACTGGATCTTTGGGCTTGTGCAGGGGTCTTGGCTAGCTGTTTATCAGAAGACTTAGAATTGTCTTTATGTAACTGTGGTGCAGAAGAAGGGCGAGATGGTGTATTCTGCTGTTCCCCGCCCCCACTCCCTTCCCCATGAGTGGAAGAGTGTTTCCCTGGTGTTTTCACCCTCTGAGCTTTTCGACGCCTGCTGTCGAGATTCGGGGGTAGTGTCCGTTTCCTTAGAGTGAGGGCGTCGGGATTCGGAAGCGAACGGTCTGCAAGCGCCGACTCCTGGTGAGCAGCTTGGGGCTGGCGGTCGGCTTAGTCTTCTGACGAGTGCACCTCCATGACTTGGTGAATGAGGCACTTTTGGCAACTGGATGGTTGCCTGGTGTCGTGAGGCGATCTTGACTGAGAAACGCCCACAGGACACCGATTCGGTGGACCGCTCTGTGTGCCTCTTTCTAAGAACTCAACACGCGCGTCTAGTCTCAGTTGGACTAGAGTGTTAAGGTGTGGAAGTGGTGTGGTTAGCGCTTGTGTCGCCGAATGTGTTCCCCATAACTGCCCTGCCGGACAGCCTTCCGAGGTCAGGGACTTGCACTTGGCCGTCTTGCGAGGCCTCGTTGCCCTCGCCGTCCGAAAGTACGGCGTCGCTGCCATCACTGAAGGTGCCCTCCACTTCCATGGCATAGCGTTGCCTGCCTGGTCGAGCGGTCCTTTAGTGTCTTAGCCTTGAACCGGCTACATGCTCTACAGTTCGCCTCGGGTTGGTCCCTCGGCAAGCAGAGGTTACAGGTGTACAGGTGGCGTGTTTGTCAACCCAAGGATACTTGCGGTTGCACTAGGGACAGAATTTGAAAGGGGTACCATATATATATATATATATATAGTAGGTTTCCACCCCCCCACTCCTACTTGCAGGGCAGAGGCCTTCCGAGGCCCAAAGTCCGTCATGCAGCTCTCGACAGTGGTTTCGTCTCCAGGCCGGCTTCGAACTTCGATTACTCGACGTGGGAGTGGAAGAAACAGGGAAATATGATATTTACCAAAATATGGCTGAAAGCCAGGGAACTCCGCGGAATGCTTCCGTCAAGTATGGCGGAAAAAACAATCTAAGGGTCCTACACTTGTGAGGGATCATGGATACAGTGGACGTCACACTAGGGATAGTATTACTGGCACGCCCTGTGTCGACGCGCATTTGAGTTTCAAAAAACAAACTAATACTCTGCAGCTTCCATTAGATGTCTGCCTATGCACAGCATGTGATCTAAGCAGATTCCACAAGCCTCAGAAATATATTTATCTCGCAATGAGCAGTTTGTTTACCTCTCTGCTAGTCATTAGGTGGTGGAATAGCAGGCACAGTTCCAGTGACCATTATGAATTGTCTGTCATAAGCAAAGACCACCGCCTTGCCAGTTTGGATAATTTAGCACCAGGCGCTCAGACAGTTGATGTTAAGATCTCCTGCAATAATTGTGTAGTTTATGCTAGTCACCAGAGATCGGATCTAAAAAGGATTCTAAATCATCCAGGAAATCATCCTTGATACCCAAATGGTTCCAATATGTGTATCACTACAATTGTAAATGAGTACCTGAATCTTAACCAACTGTAACAACATGTTAGGGGAAGCCCATGGTAAAATCTTCAAACCTGACGACACTCACCGCAACTAGCAACCAAGCCATCAGTCTTCTACTAGACAGCCAGGGTCTTAGCAAGGATCAAGGATAGTTTATAATTATCCCGCACCAGTGGCTCGTGAAACAAATCTTCCGCAATGCTACAGTGTCATAGGAGTTCAGGGGATTCAATATTGTTGTGGAAAGGTGCTTATGGCCTCTGCTATTCCATGAGGCAAAACTGCACCTATAGAGCAATTTTTCCTTGGGTTGTTGCTTTGAACAATGGCATGCTGAAGGGAGGCTAGTTGGTTCTACCAATCGTAAAGTTTGTAACGGCCCTTGAGAACAAGCAACCTTCAAGGGCGCCATGGGCAAGTGTGCATTACCACAATCCTTATAGGTCAATTGTCTGAGGTGCAATGGTTAAATGACGGTTGCTGAGACAGTAGAAAACCCAATTTATACACATCACGAGCCTGCCAAATCATGTTCATAATGCCGGACAACATACAAAGTTTAACAATTGATGTATCATGTTCTTTTATAAATTCAATCTGTGTAAGGTCACTAGAGCATAGATCAAGTATCGGACATCGCCCAGTATGTTTAGTACACTAGTTCTATTTAAAATCGTATACAGGGAAAGTCCAGCCTCTACGTTGCAACACTAAATGATGCGCGCTAGATTTACAGCTTCCATTTTTCTCATTTTTACATACATTTTCATTTGTTCAACTGTTGTGTTAATCTTCTGGCCTCAGCATTTACAATTTTTCTATAATGATCTGGCCCCAGTGGTTTCCTATTTCGATCTCCATCAGAACCAGAATTTTATAAGACTGATTCTGGTCTGAGTGAGCTAGAAATAACGCAACTGATTTCACAATTTCCTCACACCTCTCCTCTAGAGACTATTAAAGTTTTCATTTATTATTCAATGAAATTTTCAATGGTACAGAAGGAGGTATTCGCCAAGCTGCTATTAGCGTCCAGGATCAGCACTGGCGCTTCAGCTTTTTGGGCAAATTCAACTTCAGATAGTAAACTGTCCAAGCTCCTGTGCTAGACCAACTGAAGCAGCACCATGTGTCTGTTTACTTATCAAGGCCTTATTGCACGCTATATTTGCATATTTTTAGAGCCTGCTAGGCCAGTCACTTGTGTGTTATTTTTAGTGACTGTTAAAGAATGACTAAAAAAAACACAAGAGTATTTGATTTAAGGCAACTGTTTATACTTTTTTTAATGAAGCTGCAGGCTTTACTAATTTTTGTTCTCTTTAGCAAATATTGTGAATGTTGGTTTTATATTTGACCTTGAACAGGGTGGAAGACCCTCTGACTGCGTTCTTTCAGTCGCAAGTTCTGATTTTCAGTACTTAATGAGGTAATTTCAGCGACCACCGGGACATTTGTTCCCAGAGGTTTGGACATAGCCAAGGAGACTGGAAGATTAACAGTATGCAGATTCTCAACTTCTCTCAACCGCTAGTCAGTCCTGTACGATGTGAACTCGGGATGATCTGAGATACTTATCGATGTCCCAGCATCAGCCTTGACAATCTTTTAAGAGCTCATATGCATGAACTGTAACATTGTATTTGTTTGTTCATTCACTTTCATGTCTAAATTCTCATACAATTTTGCTAACGAGAAAGCAGAATTCATTGCCTGCTGAATGAATTCAATTATGGAAGGTGGATTTGTAGCAGATGGATTTGAAAAAGGGTTCATGCAAGTCCTTTGTTTTCCTGCGTGTTGGGTTTGTGAAAGAACTGGACAAAACAGACACCGAGTTTGAAAACATCACAGGCGTCCAATAGCTCACTTGAAACCGGGTAGGAGAGTGGAGTCATAGCAACTATCTGCGGAACATTTCCATACACAGCTGGGAGACTGAACAGTGACAAACCAGTTACTAATCGTCTTTGCAGATGCAGGCGAGCTGAATATCGGAAGCAGTAATGGCGAAGGGTTGTGTATTTGAACAATAGTATCAGGATCTTCTATTAGTACCCCTTCAGGCGTTTTCTGATTCTCTAGCTATCTAAAGAAAAACCCACGGCCACCAGGGAATCCGGCAGAGTACATAAGTTAATCGTTGGGGTGGGATGGAATTGCGTTCTTGTTGTTGTCACATGACCCATTTGTAATTGACAGCTGACAGCGATTGAACAACCGTAACCGAACAGACCATTTGTCGTCAGGTGTCAGAATAATACTTGTGAATATCATTTGTCGAGGATCTCTCGTGCAGCCGAACCAGCACTCTGAATCAAGTTTGTGCGTTGTACGTTTGAGCAGATTTAGATTCCTTGATCAAGTTTACTATATCTTTAGTCGGCGGCATTGCTGACGTTAGCGTGTAGACAGCAGACATTCACAAAAAAGCAACACTTCATACAATTTGGGTCAGAATTACACTTGAATGCCAACAGATCAGATATTTAGACCCACTAGCTCACCAGCAAACAGCTAAACAGCACTTCTGAAGGCACTTTGTGAATGCGCGCCTGTGTTTATGTTGTGCCCATTGGTACAGCAGGCGGAACTTGGTTTTCCCCGCTGTAGAATAGAAAGGGATATATTTCAATAGTTGGTCCAAGTAGATTAGCAATGTTGATGGCAGCCCATACTAATCCAAGAAGTAGTCCATACCAGTAGTAATATCCTCAAGTAAATATTCCACAGCAATGCAGAGCTAAGCAGCACGACACAGCCAAACTCTGCTAAACAGCATTTATGAAAGCACTTCGTGAATGCGTTCTCTTTATCCATCGTAGACTTAAGGGAGCTAATGTTGGCAACAGTATCATCCAATTTAGTAAAATTGGCGGTGAAGCCAGACTGCATCGCTGCCATCAAGGGTTCCATACCTGCAGGTACAGCCTAACCTGCATGTGAGGGCAGACCTGCTATGGAGACAAGAGTTGGCTCACTACCAGGTTTAATGACAAAGGAATCCAGCACGCCACGCTTTTTCACCGCTCCCATTGTCATTTCCAGTGTAAGTCATATTGCCAGGAGATACGCCCGTTATAACAATGGCAAGAACGCTCCATAGCAGTCAATGAACTGTGACTGCAATTTCCTTCAATCAGTGAAGAACCATGTCAAAATACCCGGCTATAAGGGGGGCCCTTTCCAGATAGCGACCTACCCAATTTGGGCAGCATACAGTGCCAAGTGTCAAATTACTCCCCTGAATACTCACTTGTTTTTGAAAGGAAGACCCCTCTGGTTCGATTAGCACTGTATACACTCCCAAGCAAGCAATTGGATAAGGCTAGCCTCCACTTTCTTTGCTGTGAATGAGGCCCGATTATATGGTATTTATGACGCGCCTATACACAAGTGTTTCAAGGCGTGCCGAGGCAAAGCAAAGGGAACAGAGGGAGGACAGAGACAACAATCTTACTAGGCCAAGTGACATTGAGATTGCAGAAGTGCAGGGGAAAGGGAAGGGGCAGTGAGTGCTGTACATGGGATCAAACAAGTGCGGCCAGCAGGTGCAAGGGTAAGTGCAGACAGCGGGTGTCCATTAAGTGCAGGTAGGGGGACTATAGGGTTATGGATAGACCCAAGTGCAAGGGTTGCCAGGGCAGGGACCGGGGCCCGTAATTAGAGGGTAGCCAGGTGACCAGTGCAGTATTGGACAGGAGATCAGCAGGGTAGAGGAAGAGAGGAGGCAGACGCAAAGAGGAAGTCCTTTCCGGTACGAGAGATGGTTCTCCAGTTGCAAAGAGGCAGGGAGGCTGTACCAGAGGGAGGCACCAGCCGAAGAAAGATCTACCCCAAACTCGTTGCTTGGAGAAGCGTCTAACCTTGACGGAGGAGCAGTGAAGAGCTTGAGTAGGAAGGTATTTAGGAAAAGGGAGTTGGAGGTATTGCAGACCCAGGCCCCAGAAGAGGGTCTTAAACTTAATCCTTGCAGCCACTGGGAGCCAATGAAGAGATTTCAGTGCTAGAAAGATACGATCCCTTGACTTGAGGCCAAAGACAAGTCTTGCAGTCTTGTTCTGGACGAGTTGAGACGGCAGAGAGTAGAAGCAGGCAGATTTAGAAAAGGAACAAGTTACTTACCTGTAACTGTTGTTCTCCAGCATGGGTCTGGCATGGATTCACATGCTCATCCATATTCCCCATCGTCAGGCTGGGAATCCTCGATAAAGAAAAATCAGTATCAGTTTAGTTTCTGATCTGTCTTTCGTAGTAGTAACCAATCACTGATCTCTGCGTCATACTGACCACAGCCAATGACTGCCCTCTCCCTAAGCCCTGCCTCTGGCAGCCATCTTCAGATTTGGTAGCACGTGAAGTGGCAGTATGACCAAGTGAAGAGCCGCAGAGGGGTAGGCGGGAGGGTTTTCAAGTGAATCCATGCCAGACCCATGCTGGAGAACAACAGTTACAGGTAAGTAACTTGTTCCTTCTCCAGCATGGGGTCTGGCATGGATTCACATGCTCATGAATAAAAGAATACATAGCAGTACATACATGCACAACCACGGGAGGTGGCAAAGGCTCAACATTAAGCATTATATCCAAAACTCAACATTAAGCAATTCTTACCTCCTCACCAGGCTCACCTTAGGTCGAACAGGTTGCGCAGCACTGCTTGGCCGACCCTGGACTCCTCCCTGGAATCCCGATCGACGCAGTAGAATTTCGTGAAGGTGTGCGTCGACCTCCACGTAGCAGCCCTGCAGATGTCCAGCAAGGGCACACCAGATAGGAACGCCGTGGTAGCTGCGATCGCTCTGGTGGAATGGGCTCTCGGACGGCCAGGCAGCGGTTGGTTTGCCAACCGAAGACAGTACATGATACAGCCGGAGAGACATCTGGAAATGGAGGCCTTCGAGAGAGCCTTCCCCTGATTGACAGGTCCAAAGTTCACAAAAAGTTGTAACGTCTTCCGAAAACACTTTGTGCAGTCCACGTAGAACTTCAGAGCTCTAGCCACATCCAGCGAGTGCAAAGTCCTTTCAGCCGGCAACGAAGGCGACGGGAAGAAAACAGGCAACACCAAGGGCTCGTTGAGGTGGAAGTCCGACGGCACCTTGGGCATGAAGGAGGGGTGCGTCCTGAGCACTACCCTCGTGTCGTGAAAAGTCAAGTACGGGGGCTTGCAGGAAAGGGCCTGGATCTCTCCCACCCGTCGTGCAGAGGTGATGGCCACAAGAAACGCTGTTTTCCACGACAAGAACTTCAACGGAGCTGAGTGCAGAGGCTCGAACGGAGGTCCCATGAGCTTGGTCAGCACCACGTTGAGCTCCCACGCCGGGGCCGGAGCCTTCACCGGCGGGAACGATCTGAACAGTCCCAACATGAATTCATTCACCAGACGATGAGACCACAGACATCCGTCCCGTGGTTCTGGTGTATCGGGAGATCGCAGCAAGATGAATCTTGGACGCGTGCGCCAGTCCAGCCTTGGCCAGCGTCAGTAGGTACGGCAGTACTTGGGGAGCCGTAATCCGTAGAGGGTTAATCTGTGCGTGGCACCAGGCAGAGAACCTCTTCCATTTGTATCGATAGCATGTAAGAGTTGAGGATGCCCTGGCCTTTGCAAGAACCTCTCTGCAGTCAGCCGGTATGTCGTAGCCTCTACACTCTAACGCTGCAGGAGCCAGGCCTGCAAGTTCAGCGACTTTGGGTCGTGATGGAGGATGGCTGTAGAGAAGATCTACGTCCACTGGCAGCTTGATTGACGGGGACGCTGACAAGTCCAGAAGGTTTGGGAACCATATCTGCCTCGGCCACGCAGGTGCGACAAGGATCATCCTGTACCGTGACCTCTTGAGCTGGTTGATGAGCCGGATCAGCAACGGCAATGGAGGGAACGCGTATAGAAACAGGCCCTCCCAGGGGAACGAGAAAGCATCACCCATGCTCCTCGGCTGGGGAAACATGCTGGCGAACCTCCGGCACTTGGAGTTCGTCGCCGTCGCGAACAGATCGATCTGGGGTGTGCCCCACCGTCGGAAGAGGCGGTCCACTAGATCCTGACGTAGTTCCCACTCGTGGCACGAGCGCAGCTCTCTGCGGAGCGAGTCGGCAATGGTGTTTTTTATTCCTGCCAGATGAAACGGCACCAGAAACATCCCTTGGGCGACGGCCCAATGCCACAGATCCTGCGCCTCCTTGGACAGGGCTGGGGACCTGGTACCGCCCTGCTTCCTGATGTAGAACATGGTGGTGGTGTTGTCGGTGAAGATCCTCACCACCATGCCCTTGAGGGACGGAAGAAAAGACCCGAGGGCCCAAAACACTGCACGGCGCTCCAGGACGTTGATATGGAGGGACTTCTCAGTCGGAAGCCAAAGGCCTCTCGCGTGCAGATTTTCGGTGTGCGCTCCCCACCATTCCAGGGAGGCATCTGTGGTCACTGTCTTCTGGTGGCCGGGGGTCTGGAAGTCCATGCCTGCCGTCAGATGCGCGCGGGTGCCCCACCACCGGATCGCTCGTCGGAAACTCTCGTCGAGTGTGATCCTCTCCTCGAAGCTGCCAGTCGTCTGGATCCAGCGCTCGTCCAGGAACTCTTGCAACGGGCGCATCCGGAGCCTGCACAGGCGGATGAGATAAATGCAAGAAGACATCATTCCGAGGAGGGACTTGATAGACCTCACCCTGGCCGCGTCCGCAACCAGCATCCGCTGCACCTTGCCCAAGATGGCCCTCGTCCTTTCCTCCGACGGAGAGGCCAGAAGCGACACTGTCGAGCTTTGCTCCCAGAAACAGTGCGTCTTGCGCGGGCACCAGGTGGGACTTGCCGTAGTTTATGGAGAATCCCAGGTCAGTGAGTAGTTGGACTGTCCTTGCCGTGTGCTCCACGGCGAGCTCCTTCGTCTTCGCTCGGATGAGCCAGTCGTCCAGGTAGGGGTAGACGTGGATCCCCTCTAGGCGCAGCCGCGCCGCCACCGGTGCGAGGCACTTGGTGAACACCCTGGGTGCCGACCTCAATCCGAAGGGAAGGGCTCTGAACTGGTAGTGACGCCCTTGGACCACGAATCTGAGAAACTTTCGGTGTCCCTTTAGGATGGGGATATGGAAGTAGGCATCCTCCAAATCCAACGACGACAGGAAATCGCCCTCCTCCAGTTGACCCAGGACGTGTTGGAGGGTGACCATCCTGAACTTCTGTGCCTTGATGAATTTGTTCAGTCGTCGTAGGTCCAGGATGGGACGCCATCCTCCCGTCTGCTTCACGAGGAAGTATCTTGATTAAACTCCGGAGCCGCAAAGCCTCTTTGGGACGAGCTCGATCACGCCCTTCCTGAGCATCGCCCTTACCGCCAAGAGAAGTTGAGGGACGTGATGTTCCTTCCTGCCATCTTTAGAAACTCGAGCGTGTGACCCTGAGCCAGGGCGTCCAGCACCCAACGGTCGGTGGAGATGGACTCCCACACGCCGACGAAGCTCGCCAGCCGGCCTCCCACCGGGGTGCTTCGGTGGGGGCCTGACCCCATGGCCGGTTCAGTCCTGCTTCGACGAGGCTTTGCCGCCTTGTCCTCCTTGGCGACGACGGCGGGGTCCGCCCGACTTGCCTCGTCCCCTGTAGGCTTCCTGTGACGAACGGGCCGCTTGACGATAGGTGGAAAGTCCGCCGCTGGAACCTTTGGAGGCACCCTGTCTGCCTCCGCCGCTCCAAAAGGGCGGCCGTCGTTGCTGGAGAACACCAAGAGCCCGGGCCGTCTCCTTGTCCGCCTTGATGGCTTGTAGGGAATCGTCCACTGTTTTCCCAAACAGGTTTCTCCCGTCGAACGGCATTGCCAAGAGACTGGTCTGCACGTCCTGACGGAAGTCAGTAGCCTTGAGCCATCCACGCCGCCTAAGGCACACGTCGTTGCCCAACTGGCGAAATCCAGTGTCCGCGATGTCTGTCGCTATCGTAATGGCATGGTCCGACGCCACTTCTCCTTCCTGAAAGATCTCTAGGGCCTCCGCCCTCTGGTCGTCTGGTAGGAAGTCCAGCAGGGGGGCGAGTTTGTACCACAACTCGCTGTCGTAGCGGGCTACGATAGCCAAGGCGTTGGCAGCCTTAATCGTTGTTGCTGCCGATGAAGACTCTGCGTCCCATCGTGTCCAATTTCTTTCCCTCGCCGTCCGGCGGGGAGGTTGACGTAGAGGTCGCGCCTCCCCGCTTTCTTCCTGGCCGCCGCGGAGACGACCGAGTCCGGGACCCGGTACTTCTTCTCGTACCGATCCCTTCTAGCCGGCGTTGTGGATGGGTTCTTGAGGAGGGCGAGATCCTCATCCCAGATATCGTCCAGTAGAGGTACAGCGAGGACCGTCTTCCTCTTGATCTCGCGCCGTTGGTAAAAAAAAAAAAAAACACCTTCCTTCTCTTCCGGGCAGAGCTGGAAAAGCTTGGATGCCCTGGCGATCCTGGGGAAGCCCGGGTGGGAGGTGACGGGAGATCCTCGTTGTAAACTTCGTCAGTACCCATCGCGGCCATGTCAGTCCCCGTATCATCCCCACGTGTCGTGGACGGGGAGGAGGGCTGAGCAGGGCGCGAAGGTTGAAAAGGAGGTGGAGGATGAATCCTTCTCTTAAGAGGAGGGCTCCCGGAAGGGCCTGGCTCCGGGTCCCCCGTTGGGAGCAGTTCCTCCGTTGGTGGTAACAGCAGTCTCGTCCTTATCTCCGAGCATAAGGACTGTATAGGCAACAAAATGGCAGCAGAGTTGTCTTGCGGCACTGGTTGAGGGGGTTCCGACGGGCGATCAGGAGCCCCGTCGGCACCCTCGACGTTCTCGTCGTCTCCCACGTCGGGGTCCCTCCCGACAGGATGTTCTTCTTCCACGCCAGGGCCGTGGCCTAAGACTTCGATCAGCTCCTCCTCAGAGGTTGAGGCCGAATCCACGATGACCTCCTGCCCCCCCCTTTTTCGTCTCCGTCGGAGGTTTCACGGGGGTCCCGTTGATAGGCATGAAAGAGGACTCCCTCCGCGGTGGCAGGGAGATTCTGGGCCCCGAGGTCGTCACCACTGGTGTAGCCTCCACAGGCTGAGCCAGGGCCGCCGCGACTGTCTCGATAGAGGCCTTGGCCAGATGGATCAAGGCTTCCACCACCTTAGGTGCGCTCACCGCCTTCTCCTTGAGAAGGGGTGGGAGGGTCACCAGGAGCTGAACCGGGTGCTCGGCCTTCCTCTTACCCGAGCCAGAGCGTTGGCTCGTGGTTGATGGCGCCGGGGAGGATGCGCCCTGCCTGGCGCCCGTAGAGCCCGACCGTTTGGTGCTCCCGGTGCCAGCGGACTCGCTGTGCTTGGCCTTCTGTTGGACCCCCGTCACCGGGGCGCCCTCAAAGGTCTTAGAAGACCGCTCGGACTACTTCTCGCCTGACGGGCTCTTTCCTTCCAGCCAGTTGGCGAGACGCTGATTGCGGGCCTTCATGGTCCGCTCCGACATATTGCCGCAAAACGCACAGTCCTTCTCCACGTGCGTCTTGTCTTCATGCAGGCAGTAAAGGCAAAGGGAGTGTTCGTCCTCCTTAAAGACATTCTGAAGCTGGCATCCAGGGCAGACCCTGAACATCTTTCCGGGCGTCGAGCTTCCCTTCTCCTGGGCCATGCTCGAGAAGGGCCGAGAAACTTCTGGAGTCTTCCAAAAGCGTGGCTCGACGAAATCTTCACCCTTGAGGGGCGTAGAAGAATCCGACACGGGTCCCCGTTGATCGGATAAAGAAACGGTGGAGCTTGAGGCTCTTTTAACCGAAAGAAAATTTTCCTAAGAAAAAGCGTGAAAAAAAGCACTAACGCTCAAGAGCAATAGCACGAGGATCCCAACACTTGAACGTGCGGTAAAAATCTGAAGATGGCTGCCAGAGGCGGGGCTTAGGGAGAGGGCAGTCATTGGCTGTGGTCAGTATGACGCAGAGATCAGTGATTGGTTACTACTACGAAAGACAGATCAGAAACAAAAAACTGATACTGATTTTTCTTTACCGAGGATTCCCAGCCTGACGACGGGGAATATTCATGAGCATGTGAATCCATGCCAGACCCCATGCTGGAGAAAGGCTGCTGCAGTAGTCCAGCCTAGAGAGACCCAGAGCTCTCAAAACAGTGAGCTTCTGGGGGAAAGGAGAGGGGAGGAAGAATACCTCTGAGGAGGTGCAGTTGGTAGTTTGACATGTTAGCAACATCAGAGATTTGAGGAGAAAGGGCGAGTGTGGAGATGAAGATGACCCCAAGGTTCTTCGCCTCACAGGTGGGGGCAGGAAGCGTGCCAAGGGAGGCTGGCCAGAGAGTGACAGGAAAGGAGGGCGCAGGTGTGCCAATGAGGAGAATCTCCGTCTTACTGTCATTAAGGCAGAGATCATTGGCGGCACACCTCTCCTGGATAGCAGACAGAAATGAAAAAAGGAGTAGCGGTGGCAGAGGGGAGCCTGAAAATGAGCCGAGTATCGTCTGCATAGCACTGAAGGTTGGCGCTGAGGGCGGCAATGCGGTGGGCAAGAGGTGCCAGGAATTAGTTGAAAAGCTAGGGAGATAGGTTAGACCCCTGGGGAACATCACAGGTAGAGAGGAAAGTAAGGACCCTAGCTGGACCGGAGAGGGTCTATCAGAGAGGAATGAGGTCAGCCAGGCCAGGGCCTGATCGTTGATACCCAGGTTATTAGAATCACGGTTAGAGAACAGGTCTTCACTGATGTTCAGGGGATCAGTTTCCATGCTTCTGGCTGCTGTGAAGTCAGACCGATTGTCATGGAGGCAACCAACAGATTCATTGTGAAGATTAAGATGGGAGATGGCCAGCTTTTCCAGGAGTTTGCCCTGGAAAGCAGTGATGGAGATTGGGTGATAGTTAGCCGGGCAGGAATGGTCGGCACAGGGTTTCTTAAGAAGAGGGTCCACAAGGGAGTGCTTCGAGGGGAAGGGAAGACTTCAGTGACGAAGGAGTGGGCGCAGAAGTCAGGCAGAGCAGGAGCCAGGGTTTCAATGTGGTCCTTGGTGGTTTTGGAGGAACAGGGGTGAACCAGTTTTGACGAGACTTTGATAGATCGGACTTGTCTAGAAACCTTGTCATGGGGACAACAGGGGAAAGGAAGAGAAGGAGGAAGGAGAGGTGGCCGTGGAAGGGCAGGGGCAGAGGGGGGAAGGGGAGAAGATGAGAGAACAGGATATCCTGAGTTTTAGAGCTGAAATGAGAAGCCAGGGCCGTGCAGAGGGCCTGGGAGGGAACAGGAGAGGTAGAGACTGTAGCAGGATTTGCCAGTTCCTTGCAGATTTTAAAGAGTTTGGCCGAGTTATTAGATGCCGCAGAGACGCAGGCTTGGATGTGGACTCTCCTTGGGGCATACAGAGAGCCGGTATTGCCTTTGGAGCAGGCCAGTTTGTCAGAGGATGTACCGGAAGCACGCCATTTCCTCTAAGCCCCCCTGCACTTGTGTTTAAGGGTGACGAGGTCCGAGTCGTAGCAGGAGTGGCCCTTGGCTTTGGGCTTTAAGCAAATCCTCATGACAGCAAGATCAATCATATAAAGCAGAGGGGAGCATGGAAAGGGCCGTCAGGGTGTGAGTCAGCCAAAGAAGGCAGGGGGGTGTGAAAGTGACACGCTTCATGGGTCAGGTAACCGAGAAGGTAGGTGGCAGTGCTGGAGTTGGCTTGGCCAGAGGGGTGGATATAGGGAGCTGGGAGGAAAGGAGAAAGTGATCACCACAGCAGACAGAAGTGATAAGGATAGGAAGGGGAAGGTCTGTAGAGATCAGAACATCCAGAGTGTGCCCTGCAGAGTGGGTTGGGTCGGGCCAGAGGGGAGGTTAGAGAGTGATAGTTGCAGAGGTCGCGAAACAGTCTAGAGGAAGGCCAGGAAGCATCCAGGGGGATGTTAAAGTCTCCAAGAAGGAGGAGTTGCATGGTCGCGACCAGGAGGGAAGAAGAGGTCCGCCCACTCAGAGGAAGGAGGAGCTCCGAGCAGGTGGCAGATAGATTGTAGCCACTGTAAGGGAAAGGCTAGGGGAGAGAGCCTGCAGACGAGGCATTCGAAAGAGAAGGCCTGCGTAGGAATGACAGAGGCAGGCATCCACTCAGGGAAGATCAGGGATACACCCCCTCCAGAACGATTGGACCTGGTAGCCGTCAGGGAGGAGTGTTGAAGCTGGTTACAGAGCTCTGAACCATATATCAGTGAGACCAAGGACATTGAGGTAGAGTTCAAGGAGGCGGCAGCAGTTGTCAGAGTGACAGCTGAGTGAGAGTTGAGTGGCAATATGGAGAAGGTTCCCGTCCTTTAAAGACTTCCGGGGACGGATAGGAGCGACGGGGGGCGGGGGGGGGGGGGGGTGGGGGGGTTGTAGGTACAGAAGGAGGAGAGGGCAAGGTAGCCAAGGAGTAGGTAGCAAGGGGAGGCAAGGAAGCTGTGGAACAAGCTCAGATTAATTTGCTTCTGGTCGCTGTAATACAGTTCAAGAGTACAGTTGGATACAGTCTCATTGGGCTGCTAAATGTTTATAAGCAGAAGCTGGATCGCTTCAATATGCAATGGACATAGTATAGCGATTATGAAGGTGCATCCAAATCAGGTCTATCCTGTTATGAAATAGTTGAACAAGTTACTTACCAACTGTAACGTTCTTTCTGGATGTTCCTCCCACGTATTCCTCATCTTAGATATCTCATCTCCTAGCTCTGATGCTTTGGAAAAAAAGTTTAGAGGGTGCTGTGCTCAAAGCCGCGGAGTTGAAGTTCGAGGGCCGCTGCTGAGTGTCTACGTCATCTGCAGTATCAGTTCTATTTTTACGGTTTTAGTGGTCGCATCAGTTTCAGGCTTTCATAGTCCCTTGGCTCTTAAGGAAGTTCAAGTGCAACTGGTGCGAACTGTACGGAGGGGTAGGTTGGGAGGGACAATGAGGAATACATGGGAGGAACATCCAGTCGAAAGAATGTAACAGTTGGTAAGTAACTTGTTCTTCAAATGGATGTGTCCTCCATGTATTCATCTGAGATAGGCTCCTAAAGCATTAGGAATTTGGAGGAGGGAGTACCAGAAATTTGAATTATGGACTGAATGAAGGACGGCTTTTGCAAATAAGCCTCCTTGATATGATGCACAGTCCAAGCAGTAATGCTTCACAAAATTGTGCATTGACAAACAGGTGGCCACAGCACAAATATCCTGCACCGGAACACCCCTCTGAAGAGCCGTAGAAGTTGCCATGCCCCTTGTTAAATGAGCACTTAGCCCATCTGGAGGCTCTTTGCCAGCACATTTGCAGCACTCTGATTGCAGAATTATCCATCTGGATAGAGTTTGCTTAGATACTCCAAGGCCCAATTTATGTCCTGTATATCCAACAAATAGTTGTTCACATTGTTGGAAATTTGCTAGTCTAAAAATATAGAAACTGAGAGCCATTTTTGGGTCCAGTCTGTGCAATCTCTCCTCTTTACTTGCATGTGGAGGAGGGCTAAAAAGAAGGTAAGGTAATCTTCTGTGACAGGTGGAAATCAGACTATTTTAGTTAAGGATGGTTTGACCTTTAGAATTACCTTGTCCTTATGGAAAATGGTGCGAGGAGGATTACAAGAGCGCCTGCAACTCCCTCCCATGTGGGATGATGTTAGAGCCACTAGTAAAATTGTTTTTAAAGTGAGGAGCCTTAACGGGCAAGAATGTAAAGGCTCAAAAGGGGTACATTAGAAGTTTTAAAACTAAATTTAAATCCCAGGTGTGAACCTGAAAAAGGCAGAGGGTACACATTTGTCAGTCCTTTTAGAAAATGGGTAAATAAAGGCAATTTAAAAATCAGAAACCTCTTCAGAGGAGCGCTTGAAGATAGATAGCGCTGCTAAGTATCCTTCAATAGTGCCAACTTGGAGCCCCAAATTGGCTAAGTGCAAAAGGAAAGACAGTACTGTTGCAGTATTACATAAGAATGGGTCCACATTCTTATCCCTGCACCAGATACTGAACTTGTCCCAACAACACTGATGCAGGGATTTTGTTGTTGGCCTCCTGGCTGTAGGCAAAATCTCTGTTACGTCATCCAGGAGGTCCCAACCCTTACACATCTCAGCCTCTCAGAAACCATGCGTGAAGGCCGACTGCCTGATTCATGGAATTATTTGTGCACTATTCTGCCCGCAAATCCCCGTTTGACAAATGGGGATTTGCAGGGAGAATGGCACACAAATCCCAGTTTCCGGTGGAAATAATTCCATGAATCAGGCAGTGAGTGTCTTGACCTCTGGATGGAGAACCAGACCTTCCTCCTGAGAGAAGATCCTCTTTGTGGAAAACGTATTGGAGGTCAGATTTACATGTCTCGAAGGTCAGGGTACCACATCCTCCAGGCCCAATCCGGGGCAATTAGGATCATGGTTTTCCTGAACTTTCTCAACTTCCTGATTACATGAGGAATCGCGGGGACTGGAGTTAACGAGTATAGGTGGAACTATAACCAGTCCACCATAATGAGTCCCCTAGAGCTCCTCTTGGGGGAAATTCCCTTAAGCAGTATAGTTCACACTTCCTGTTGACACTGGTCAAGAACAGATCCACTTGAGGGGTTCCCCAAAGGGCGAAGATCTCTTGAAATACTTCCTGATCTAGTTCCCCACTCGTGAGACACTGCTCCGCCTGCTCAGAGCATCCACCACCGTGTTTTGCTCACCAGCTAGGTGAACTGCCGACAGATTCCTTCTTGCATTGCCCAGAGCTGCATTGCCTCCCTGCACAGTGGTGGTGATCCTATGCCTCCTCTTGTTGAATTAGTACATGGCCACTGTGCTCCGTCATTATCAGGACATTCTTTCCCCGTACAGAGGGAAAAAATAAATGTGAACCCCCCCCCCCCCCCTCCAAGTATCAGAATTGGCTATCGGTGGATGATCTTCAGGTCTTTGTTGAAAAGGAAGGCAGTAACCATGGGTCACTATCTCTGCCCCACCGTTCGTGCAGATACTGAGTGATCCTGCCTCCCACCGGGGTCCTGTGGGTAAAGACCTCAAAGTGGCTTTGCAGCGGCTGCAGAAGCGGCTAACCAGGAAGTAGCCGCTGCTGGGGCTGATCTACCAACTTTCCCTCTTCCAGCACATGAGGGTTTTCTCCATTGGCCTCTTTAACTGGCCTATCCCCTCCCTCTTCCAAAAGAGTAGAAACAAAGGGGACGGCTCCTCCAGGAAGATGACCCTGCGTAGGAGTGTTGCTGAGGCTGTCTTATAGCAGTGGTGAGTGATTTAGCTGCCACTTTCGAGTTCTGCAGCTTCTCCAAACTCTCGTCCGCCTATTCTGCCCAGACCGGATTTGTTCCGCACAGAAACATTTCCGACAATCTCAGAAGGCTCCACCGAGTCATAGAGCAGATAGAAGCGGACTCACAAGATTTTGCAATTGTCTCAGACACGGTGAAGGCCTTTGATTCAGTCAAATGGCCTTGGCTGATGGCAGCCCTAAAGGTTTCTGGTATAGGGCCCAGGTACCCGAAGTGGGTGAAACTACTTTACAGTAAACAATCTCCTAGGTGTTAGACAATCAGGTTTACGCCCACTACATGGGACGGAAAATGCACTGGTAAGACTTGAAAACACAGATCGATGAGGTGAGAGACAAGGGAAAGCAGCACTTCTACTGTTACTTGACCTCTCAGCTGCATTCAACCTGGTGGACCACAAGGTCCTCTGTAGACACATTGACAGCAGCCCACTTCCCCCCGAGATGCAGTCAACTGGATAGAATCCTTCCTGAGTGACAGAACCATCAGAGTATTCTTCCCCTCAGCAGCGGCCGACCCTACCCCAATCATGTGCGGAGTCCCCCAGGGCTCTTGTGTGTCCCCTATCTTGTACAACATTCACCAAACCATTGTTCAAGGATTTGGACCTTCTGGGTGTCACCTACACCAACTATGCAGATGACAGATTCTCCTCCCACTTTCCGGGGATCACAGCAAGGACTTGGCCCTGGTGAATGGGATCTACCTCATTCAGGCATGGATGGCCACAAACAGCCTAAGCCTGAATGATGACAAGACAGTTGATAATTCTTGGCACCCCTTCCAGCATATCCAAATTATGGCACAAATATTCATCCATCATTGATGGCAAAAATATTATAGTCTAAGGAGGTAAAAAGTTTAGGTTTTTACCCAGATGCTACCATGTCATTTAACAAGCAACTGAAATCTTTAGCCTCCTCCACAGCTTACACGTAAGCTTATTAGAACTGGCAAGCCCTTCCTCTCCAATGACAGCTGCATTATACTAGCCAGAGCTCTGATCCTCTCCAGACTGGATTATTACAATGCCTTATATAGTAGTGCTAACAAAGTGTATCCAAAAACACCAAATTCTACAAAATAACGCTCTTAGAGCCGCACTAGGTATTAACAAAAGAGCGCTTATGACTGCAATTAGACACCAGTTTAGCTGGTTATCTACCCACAACAAAAGCCAACTAAAAATAGCCTCTGAGACACAAAGCATTACACAACGCCGCCCCCAGCTACCTAATCAATAAACTGTCCAGAAAAACCTCTAGCAGACCCATTAGAGCTGTCAACTCAAACTGCCTGGTGGTACCAAGGTTTAAGTATTCCAAGATCGGCGGCAACAGTTTCCATGTGAAGGCCGCCAAACTTTGGAACTCGCTACCAACCGAGCTGTGAGCTGATCTACCCTATCCTCTCTTCAGAAAGAACCTTATTCACCCACCTTAATCTATCCGAAGACTAATTCCCTTTCTTAAACTGTTGTACTATATGACACCCCACTCCGTGTATAACCGTCTGTATATTAATCTGTAAATACATTTCCTGTACATTCACCACATAGGCACACCACTATATACACCTGTGTATATTACAATGCAATAACTTTGCCGTAATTTGTAATGGCCCTTTTCTTAGCTTTACTTATTGTGCATCTCCTTTGTCTATGTATACTGTTTATCATTATGTAATTTGTTAAGCTTTGCATATCCCTGCTGCGCCCTGCTACCTTTGGGTCCAGTGCGCTTTAGAAATTCAATAAACAAGTAAATCACTAGCTAGAGTCAAGACGGGAGCGATCATCTCTGAGAGGTGGCAACTTAGTAGGGGCACCAGGGATGCCCCTGGTCCCCGATGCGGTTTATCCTAGCACTGGAACCTTTAGCGATATATCTGAGGCAACAATATGAGATGGGAATCTACACGAAAGGAGGGCCACATCTAATATCGATGTATGCCAACGATATGCTGTTATACTTTAGGTATCCAGAAGAAAACCTGCAATATATCTTATAAGTAATGGAGCAATCTGAGCTGCTCTCTGGCATCAGTTAACCCCAAGAAGTTAGGTATATTCCCCAAGAGGGATCCTGTCTTCGAAGCAGCCCGTCGCCTGAAACCAGCGGGCATCAAGGAACTCCTGTAGCAGACGCATCCGAAGTCTGCAAAGGGGTACAGGGTAGATGCATGAGGACTTCATCCCGAGGGGGGGGGGGGGTGGGGGGGAATACAAAGGGATTCCGCAAGAACATCTACCAATATTACAAATACCCTGGGAGACTAGAACCTTCAGATACCAGAGGATTAATATCCATCACACGGTGGAGGCTGAATATAAAACAGAAAGCAGTGGGAAAGGTTGAGAATAGCATGAGATTCTGGGCCAAGCTCCCTCTGGCCATGGTAGGGAGGGTGGCATTGCTCGAAGATGGTAGTACTGCCGAGGGGGTTACATTTTTTGGGAATATAAAATACATGATACCAAAGAGATTCTTTGTTAACTTCAGAGCATATGTAGAGGGTTCATATGGCACAATACCAGGAATAGAATAGCCCTGTGGAAACTGCAGAATATGTATGACAAAGGGGGCATAAAATTGCCCAACTCTGAGGTTTTGAGGTTTATCTGGCCAGCCAATTACAATATGCGGCCAAGTGGTTAATGGAAGACTCAACATCGGAGTCCAGACCGCCGAGGCCTGAATATGCTCGGTTCTTTTTGAAAAAATGGATATGGCTGCCAAAACCAGAGCTAAAAGGGTGCATGAGGATGTTAGAACTGGGATGGAAGATGTGATTGTAAGGCTTGCCAGGCCATGGAGAACCCCGACCCTGTGTTCTCCGCAAGTGGCATTTGCGGTACTGATTGGAGGGGAAGAGCAACTGAGGAAGACTATTCGCATGCACTGGGAACCGGTGGGCATTGCAACGTTGGGAGATGCATGGCAGGATGGGAAGGTAATGGAATTTCGCGTACTGATAGAAGCAACGGGCCTACACTCAGGACGGAACAAGTTACTTACCTGTAACTGTTGTTCTCCAGCATGGGTCTGGCATGGATTCACACGCTCCTGAATATTCCCCGTCAGGCTGGGAATCCTCGATATAGAAAAAAATTATCAGTTTCGTTTCTGATCTGTCTTAGTAGTAACCAATCACTGATCTCTGGGTCATACTGCCCCCAGCCAATGACTGCCCTCTCCCCAAGCCCTGCCTCTGGCAGCCATCCTCAGATTTGGTAGCACGTAAAGTGGCAGTATGACCAAGTGCAGAGCCGCAGAGGGGTAGGCGGGAGGGTTCGCATGTGAATCCATGCTGGAGAACAACAGTTACAGGTTAGTAACTTGTTCCTTCTCCAACATGGGGTCTGGCATGGATTCACATGCTCATGAATAGAAGAATACACAGCAGTACACACATGCACAACCACGGGAGGTGGCAACAGCCTCAACATTAAGCAATACAACAACTCAACATTAAGCATCTCTTACCTCCTCACCAGGCTCACTTTAAGCGAACAGGTTGCGCAGCACTGCTTGGTCGACCCTGGACTCCTCCCTGGAGTCCCGATCGACACAGTAGAACCTTGTGAAGGTGTGCGTCGACCTCCACGTAGCAGCCCTGCAGATGTCCAGCAGGGGCACACCAGACAGGAATGCCGTGGTAGCAGCGATCGCTCTGGTTGAATGAGCTCTTGGACGCCCGGGCAGCGGTCAGTTTGCCAACCGGTGACAGTGCATGATGCAGCCGGAGAGCCATCTGGAAATGGAAGTCTTTGAGAGAGCCTTCCCTTGATTCACAGTCCCAAAGTTCACAAACAGCTGTGACGTCTTCCGAAAACTCTTTGTGCGGTCCACGTAGAACTTCAGCGCTCTAGCTACATCCAGCGAGTGCAAAGTCCTCTCGGCCGGCGTCGAAGGCGACGGGAAGAAAACTAGTAACACCAAGGGCTCGTTGAGGCAGAAGTCCGACGACACCTTGGGCATGAAGGAGGGGTGCGTCCTCAGCACCACCCTCGTGTCTTGAAAAGTCAAGTATGGAGGCTTGCAAGATAGGGCCTGGATCTCTCCCACTCGTTGTGCGGAGGTGATGGCCACGAGGAACGCTGTCTTCCACGACAGGAACTTCAAAGGTGCCGAATGCATAGACTCGAATGGGGCCCCCATGAGCCTGGTCAGTATCACATTAAGCTCCCACGCCGGGGCTGGAGCCTTCACCGGAGGGAACGATCGGAATAGTCCCTTCATAAATTCCTTCACCAGGCGATGAGACCACAAGGACGCCCGTCCCGTAGTCCTGGTATATCGGGAGATGGCAGCTAGATGTATTTTTATGGAGGCGTGAGCCAGTCCAGCTTTGGCCAGTGACAGTAGGTACAGCAGTACTTGATGGGCCGTAATCCGCAGAGGGTTAATCTTCTGTGCACGGCACCAGACAGAGAACCTCTTCCACTTATGTCCGTAGCACGAGAGTTGAGGACGCCCTGGCTTTTGCAAGAACCTCTCTTCAGTCAGCCGGGATATCGTACCCTCCAAACTCTAGTGCTGCATGAGCCAGTCTTGCAAGTTCAGCGACTCCGGGTTGTGATAAAGAATGGTGCCTCCTTCTCTGGAGAGAAGATCCGCGTCCGCCGGCAGCTTGACTGGTGGGGACGTTGACAAGTCCAGAAATTCCGGGAACCAGATCTGCCTCGGCCACGCCGGTGCAACAAGGATCATTCCGCACCTGGACTTCTTGAGCTGGTTGATGAGATGGAGCAGGAACGGCAACGGCGGGACCACGTATAGAAACAGGCCGACCCAAGGGAACGATAAAGCATCGCCCATGCTCCTCGGCTGCGGGAACCTGCTGGCGAACCTCTGACACTTGGGAGTTCGTCGCCGTAAGGTCGATCCTGGGTTTGCCCCATCGTCGAAAGAGCCGATCCACGTGGCACGAGCGCAGCTCCCTGCTGAGTGAGTCAGCGATGGTGTTTATTCCTGCCAAGTGGAAGGGAACCAGAAACATCCCCTGGGCGACAGCCCAGTGCCACATATCCTGGGCCTCCTTGGCTAGGGCTGGGGATCTGGTGCCTCCCTGCTTCCGTATTTAGAACATCATGGTGGTGGTGTTTTCGGTGAAGATCCTCACCACTTTGTCCTTGAGGGACGGAAGGAACGACCTGAGTGCCCAGGACACTGCTCGAAGCTCCAGAATTTTGATGTGGAGAGACCTCTCCTCCGGGAGCCAAAGGCCTCTTGCGTGGAGATCTCTGGTGTGGGCCACCCAACCCTCCAGTGAGGCATCCGTCGTCACCGTCTCCTGAAATGCCAGGGTCTGAAAGTCCGTGCCTGCCGTGAGGCGTGCAACCCACTATAGGATCGCCCGACGGAACTCGTCGAGAGGGATCCTGTCTTCGAAGCAGCCCGTCGCCTGAAACCAGCGGGCATCGAGGAACTCCTGTAGCGGACACATCCGAAGTCTGCAAAGGGGTACAAGGTAGATGCATGAGGACTTCATCCCGAGGAGAGACTTGATGGACACGTCCGTGGCTAGCAGGCGTTGCACCTTGCCCAAAATGGCCTTCGTCCTCTGACGGGGAGGCCAATTGACCCACTGTATCGAGCTTCGCTCCCAGAAACAGTGCTACTTGCGACGGAGCCAGATGGGATTTGGGGTAGTTGATGGCGAATCCCAGTTCCGTGCGCAGCCGGACGGTCCTCGCTGTGTGCTAGACGGCGAGTTCACTTGTCCTTGCACGGATTAGCCAGTCGCCCAGGTAGGGGTAGACTTGGATCCACTGCAGGCGCAGCTGCGCCACCACTGGTGCCAGGCACTTGGTGAATAACCTGGGTGCCGACTTTAATCCGAACAGCAGGGCGCTGAATTGGTAGTGGTGTCCCTGAACCACGAACCTGAGAAACTTTGTGTCCTTTTAGAATGGGGATGTGGAAGTAAGCATCCTCCAGGTCCAACGCCGATAGGAAGTCGCCCTCCTCCACAGCTGACCCAGCACGTGCTGGAGGGTGACCATCCTGAATTTCCGTGCCTTGATGTACTTTAAACCGACGCAGGTCCAGGATGGGGCGCCAACCGTCTTGTCTTTTTGACGAGGAAGTACCTTGAGTACACTCTGAGCCCCGGAGCCTCCTGGGGACGAGCTCGATGGCACCTTTCTTGAGCATCGCCCTTACCTCTAACAGCAGTTGAGGGACGTGATCTCCTTCCTGGCTACGGGAGGAATGCGAGGACACTTCTTTTTGAATTCCAGCGAGTGCCTGTTGGCCAGGGTGTACAGCACCCAACTGTCGGTGGAGATGGACTCCCACACGCTGACGAACTTAGTCATCCGGCCTCCCACCGGGGTGCTTCGTTGGGTGCCCGACGCTACGGCCGGTTCAGTCCTGCTTGGAGGTCTTGCCGCCTTTGCCTCCTTGACGGGATTCTCCTTGCTTGCCGCGACCTCTGTAGGCCTCCTGGGACGAGGAGCGGGCCGCCTGGCAGTATGTAGAAGAGCAAGGGGCGTTGTTGTTCAAGTACCCCTAGGGCCCGGGCCGTCTCCGAGTCGGTCTTGATAGCCCGGAGCGACTTATCCACCGTCTTCCCAAAAAGGTTGCTGCCATCGAACGGCATATCCAACACTCTGGTCTGAACGTCCTGGCGGAAGACCGTCGCCTTGAGCCGCCGTAGGCAAACCCTGTTGCCCATCTGGCGAAATCCAGTATCGGCAATGTCTGTTGCCACCGTTATGGCGTGATCCGACGCCACCTCGCCTTCCTGAAGAATCCATAGGGCCTCGCTCTCTTGTCCGGCAGGAAGTCCAGCAGGTGAGCTAACTTGAAGCAAAGCTCCCTGTCGTAACGGGCCATGATCGCTAAGGCATTGGCCGCCTTATTCGTCGCCGCCGAGATGACTCGCCGTAACATGGAATCCAACTTCTTGCCCTTGCTGTCCAGCGGTGAAGTGGAAGTTGATGCTGCCGCATCCGCTGCCTTCTTCTTGGCCGCTGCCGAGATGACCGAGTCTGGCATAGGCTGGGCCCTGGGGGCGGCGTCGGGGACCCTGTACTTCTCGTACCTGTCTCTCTTCGCGGGCATCGTAGAAGGGTTCTTGAGGACAGCCAGCCCTTCGTCACAGATGTCGTTGAGCAACGGCACTGCTAGGACCATCTTTCTCTTGGCCTCCCGTCGTTGATAAAGAAAGCCTTCCTTCTTCTGTTCCTCCGGGCAGAGTTGGACGCCCTGGCTATCATGGCGTGAAAGGAGCCAATTTCGACGGGCGGTGAGGCCCGAGGGGGAGGCGATGAAGGAATGTCCATCGTATCATCGCAACTGTCGTCCGTCGCCGTATCATCCCGAGGGTCAGAGGGATGAGGGGTCCACAGGCCTTGTGGGCACAAAGGGCGGAGCGGGATGGACTCTCCTCCGCTTGTTTGGGGGGCTTCCCGACGGTCCTGGATCAGGATCCTCCGTCGGGGTCTGTGGTAACCTCGTCCTTCTCAGTACATAATGATTGGATTGCCAAAAAAATGGCTGCCAAGCTATCCTGAGGCTCTGGCAATGGCTGCGACGGGAGGGACGGTTGCTCCACCGGGCAGCCGTCATCGTCGCCATCCTCGATCTCCTCAGCAGGATCCTTCCCCTGGGATCGAACTTTCTCGAACCTCTTGTTTAGGACCTTCACGGGTCACACCAGATCCTCCTCAGAGGCTGATTCAGAGTCTGTAATGGCCACCGGCACCCCCCCCCCCTACTCTTTCAGCCAGGGTCTTCACAGGAACGATGGGCTGGAAAGAGGATTCCCTCCGCGGTGGCAGGGATACTCTGGGCCCAGAGGCCGTCTCCACTGGCGTAGTCTCAGCCGGCTTCGCCAGGGCCGCAGCGACCACTTCGATAGAGGCCTTTGCCAGCTGGATCAAAGCCCTCACCACCTTAGGTGCGTCCTGGGCCTTCGCCTTTGGGGTGGGGGTCAGCACCTCGCTCCCCCTCGTGTCCCTTCGAGATCAACCAGGGCCGCTCCAGCAGCTTACCCAGGTTCTCGGACTTCCTCTTCCCTGAACCAGAGCGCTGGCTCGTGGTTGAACGTGCCGGGGAAGTCGCGCCCTGCCTGGCAGCCGAAGAGCCGGACCTTTTGGTGCTCGCGGTGCTTGGCCTTCTGTTGCCCCCCCCCCCCCAATCGCTGGGGCGCCCTCACAGAACTAGAAGCCCGCTCAGCCTTTCTTCGCCTTCTCACCTGCTGTGCCCTTCTCCAGCCAGGCGGCGAGGCGGGAACGACGATCTTGCTTAGTCCCGTCCGAAAGGTTCTTGCAGAACGCACAGTCCTTATCCACGTGAGTCTTGTCCTCATGAAGGCAGTAGAGACATCGCAAATGCTCGTCATTTTGTAATCCGCATCCAGGACAGCTTGGCTCCAGGCGTCGAGCTTCCCTTGTCCTGGGCCATGTCCTTTGAGGTAGGCCGCAGATCTTCCGGAATCCTCCAAGAAGCGTAAACTCGACGAAAACATCACCCTTGAGGGGCGTAGAAGAATTCCAAAACGGGTCCCCGTTATCGGAGGTAGAAAAAGGTTGAGCTTGAGGCTCGATTAAACCAAAAAAAATGAGAAAATCTCCTGAAAACGCAGAAAAAACTCGAGCTAAAGCACGAGGACTCCAACACTTGAACGTGCGGTAAAAATCTGAGGATGGCTGCCAGAGGCGGGGCTTAGGGAGAGGGCAGTAATTGGCTGGGGGCAGTATGATCCAGAGATCAGTGATTGGTTACTACTAAGAAAGACAGATCAGAAACAAAACTGATACTGATGTTTTCTTTACCGAGGATTCCCAGCCTGACAACGGGGAATATTCACGAGTATGTGAATCCATGCCAGACCCCATGCTGGAGAAAGTATATTACCTACACCAGATTAGTACGGTGGGTGAAAGACATGGTGCGAAATAGTGCTGGAAGACAAACCTTACCCGGCCATAGAAACAATCTATGATATTTCAGAGGGATGGCGGAGGGCATGAGGTCTCTCGAATCTATGAACTACTGATGTCCAGGGTGGGAAAAGAAGTGACCCAGCTGAGAAGACTGGGAAGCAGCAGCTGGGGAACCCATGAATAATTGGTTGTGGGAGATGGTCCAGAGATACCATAAAAAAGTATCTAGGAATGCAACAGATCCAGCTATATGTTACCCACAGAGCATACATGAACCCCCCCAGAGGATTGCTTGATTCAAGAGCACAGAAATACAAACGTGTCCCAAATGTGGGGAGATGAACGCAGGGATGATACATATGTTCTGGGCATGCCCGTAAATTCGAAAAATCTGGGTAGAAGTACCGCACTGCTTAACTGAGAAGGGGATCGCGCTAGATGTGGAATCTGTGTGGGCATGCATGGAAGGGGGATTCTCTAGACCGTGCAAACTGTAACACGCAAGTAAACTCAAGGACTTGGCCTACATACTCGCCAAGCACATAATTGCCATGGGGTGGGCCAAAAGGTAGATGTCTGCTGGCATGATCTCCAGAAATGGGCAGAAGGGTAAACGGTATTTAATGAAGCGGCCAATAGGGAGGGGGATGAGGAAGCGGAAAGTCTGATGGCCTTGAGATAACTGGTGGCCACACCCTGGGTCCACCCAGGCATGCCCAAGTGATCAGGATTCCTCCAGGACTACAGACGGGGAGGTACCCCTAGAGGAAACAACGGCAGAGGGCGAAGTGGAGTAGGCTCGAGTTTACGGAGGAGAGTAATGGGGAGACCGTGGACATTGTACGATACTGTATATGATGCTTGAAGTTATGTTAGGTTATGTACTGTTGTGTTTGTTTATTGGTTGTTGTAAAAAATAAAATTGTTTAAAAAATGAGAAAAAAATGATATTGTTTTGGATAGAATACATTTTAACAAAAGTACAACAGCTCAAATGAATCAAAATAATAGATTGTAAAACTCATCAACTTCCTTCTCCTGCTGAGCCCCCCCCCCCCCTGGCAACCCCTTTCCGGCTTCCTTGCCTCCCACCTCTGCCTCCGTCTCACTCCTCCCCGCCCTTCTCGGGCTCCTTCTATACCTCCACAGGTCATACTGTTGGCTACAAGATGTGGTGGGGGTGTAGCCTTGATCTTCCTGGAGTGGATTCCTGCCTTTGTGATTCCCACGCAGGCCTACTCCTTTGAATGCCTTTTCTGTAGGTGCTCCGTCTCCCGGCCACACACACCATTGCTATCATCTACCTGGTCCGACTACCTCTTTCCTCTCCGAGGGGGCTGACTCTCCTCCTCCCTCCTGGCCTCGACCACTCAACTCCTCCAAGACCTCAATATCCACCCGGATGCTTCCTGTCCCTCTTCTGAACTCTTTTGCAACCCCTGCGACTATTCATCCCTCTGCAGGGCACACTCTGACCTCCCCTTCAACACTCTTGGTGAGAATCAATTTCTCCTTTCCCCCTCTACCCCGCAGGCCAAGCCTACTCCAGCACTGCCACATACCTTCTCGGTCACCCGGCCCATAAAACGTGTCAGTTGAGGCTTCCGCTGCCACTTTGTCCCCCTCCCCCTCCGGCTGACTCATCCCAACACTGCCCTTTCCAAGCTCCACTCTATCTCCGACACTCTTGATATTTATTGCCCCGTCATGAGGACCCGCTTGAAGCCCAAAACCAAGTGCAACTCTTGGTAAGACTCTGACCTAGTTACCCTTAAACTGAAGTGTAGGGTGGCTGAGAGGAAATGGCAGGCATCTTGTGCATCCTCTGACACACTGACAAACTGGCCCAACGCCTGCTCCAAAGGCACTACCGGCTCTCTTTCCACACTAACAAGAGAGCCTGCATCTCTGCGGTATCTAACAACAACTCGGCCGAACTCTAAAATCTGCAAGGAGCTGGCCAATCCTGCTGCAGTCTCTACTTCTCATGTCCCCTCCCAGACCCTCTGCACAGCCGTGGCCTCTCATTTACTCTTTAAAAACCCAGGACATCCTGTTTGTCTCGTCTCCTCTTCCCTCTTCTCGCTCTGTGCCCCTCCGGCCCCCCTGCAGCCGCCTCTCCTCCCCCTTTCTCTTCCTTTACTCTGCTCTCCCCAACAGGATTGCCAGACAAGTCTGATCTATGAAAGTCATTAAAACAGGTTCTACCCTGTTCATCCGAAACCATCAAGGATCATATCGACACCCTTGCTCCTGCCCTGACAGACTTCCACAACCACTCCTTCGCCTCTAGAGCCTTCCCCTCCTCTCTGAAGCACTCTTGTGCATGCTCTTCTCAAGAAACCCACAGCCAAACCCTTCTGCCCAGCTAACTATCGCCCAATCTCCATCACTCCTTTCCTGGGCAAACTCATGGAAAAGCTGGCCATCTCCCAGCTAAGAACCTCAGGGTCATCTTCAACTCCACGCGTTCCTTTGCTCCACACATCTCGGACGTCTCTAAAAAGTCGAACTACCAACTTCACCTCTTCAGAGGTATTCCTTTCCTCTCCTTCCCCCAGAAGCTCTAGAGCTCTGGTTCTCTCTAAGCTGAACTACTGCAACAGCCTCTTTCGAAATCTGTCTACTACTCTCCGCCCTTTGCAACTCACACAGAACAGGACTGCAAGACTTGTCCTTAGCCTCAAGCCCAGAGATCCTATCTCTACAGCCCTGAAATCTCTTCATTGGCTCCCAGTGGCTGCAAAGATTACATTCAAGAGCCTTTTCATTGTCCACAAGGCCTTCTGGGGCCTGGGTCTGCAATACCTTCAACTCTACTCTCCCTTTGGCAATACCTTCCTGCTCGTGCTCTTCACTCCTCCACCTTCAACTACCTCAGGGTTAGTCCCTTCTCCAAGCAACAAGTTGGGGGTAGATCTTGCTTTGGCAGGGGCCTCCCTCTGGAACAGCCTGCGGGCTATATCAAACCACTAGGCCTTCACTCATCCCTCCAACCACAGTACATATTGCAGAGGTATGTCCACTGATCAGAGATTCAAAAAAAAAAAAAGTGCTCTTTAGTTGCAGACCCTTCCGTTATGTTCGTTGAAGGGGGCCGTCACTCTACAGCGTGGCTGGGGTGCAAAGAACCAGTGTACTAAAAAGCAATGTACCTAAAAGAAGAACAGGTTACTTAAATGAATAACCACCGTCACATTGTTTATACGGGTATACCGTTTATACTGTTAAGTGTGCTATTTGATTTGGAAAGGCTGTAACGTAAAGTGTCCATGTGTGTGTATGCGCACAAGCGTATACTACAATCAGCCTCCATTGATCTGTGGCATGCAGGCTATCAAGATGGCAACATGTTATCTTCACCAGTAGCCAGTGGGGGAGCTAAAAGCCAAAATGACCACTTAAGAAAAGCTATTCTCCACACGTGTGTTTGGTGGAAGCAAGGGGTGGCATTTCAGTGGAAAGTATGTTGAAAAGCCTAAATCTGGCTGGTTTTGTTTGTGATAAATCTGACAATTTATGACCTTTTAGAAAAAATGTTAAGATTAGTTAACTCCACCTTCTATACCGCGATATACCGTCGTTTGGCAAGAAGGTTATCGTACCGTCAAAACTAATACTGTGACACCCCTAATCCTTACTTTCAGCTTTTCTGTTTTGGGAAAAAAAAAATATATTCTCCACCAGAGGGCACCTTGCTCGAGTCTGCGGCGTCGATGTCCCTCGGCAGTATCCGTCGACAGTCTGCAGTATAAATGGCTCGTGCCGTGCCAGTTGACCTCAGTTCTGTTTTTTTCGTATATTGTTGAAATCAGATAAGGCATGTCCCTTGACCAAAAGCTTTAAAAGGAACTTTAAGTGTAAAACACAAACTGTGCTGTGGGTTTGGCTGGGTGGGTCGATGAAGAATACGTGGGAGGAACATCCAATCATAAGAACGTTACAGTTAGTAACTTTTTCTTCGAATGGATTGTGTCCTCCCACGTATTCCTCATCTTAGATAGGCTCCCAAAGCAGTTTTAATAGAAGGAGTACATGAATATTAATCATGTACAGAATGGAGTACTGATTTTGCAAAGAGACCTCCCTGTGAAGAAGTTGAGTCATTGTTTTACAAATGTGTTTACAAATGTGTGGATGGATGACCATGTGGCTGCTGCACACATCTTGCATCGGGACACCTCTCTGAAGAGCTGTTGAAGTCGCCATGGCTCTGGTTCAATGAGCTCTCAGCCCATCTGGAGGATTTTTCCAGCCAATCTAACATTCAGTTATAGCTAAAATTATCCATCTGGACAATGTTTGTTTTTTTACTTCCAGCCCTAATTTACGGCCAGTATATCCCACAAAAAGCTGGTCACAATGCCGAAATTTAACCAGTCTCGATATATAGAAACTAAATTCTCTTAGGGTCTAATCTGTGTAATCTCTCTTCCTCCTTACTTGCATGAGGAGGAGGATAAAATGCAGGTAATGTTATCCTTTGTGACAAGTGAATCCTTTTGGTACTAAAGACGTTTTAACCTTTAGAGTAACTATCTTTGTGAAAGATGGTGTGAGGTTTGCTAGAAAGCGCCTGCAACTCACCCTGCCGGCTGAATTAATTGACACAAGTAGTATAGTTTTTAGAGTTAGGAGCCTTAACAGGCAACAATGTAATGCTCAAATGGAATACAAGTGAGAAATTGTAACACTAAATTTAGGTCCCACAGA
The DNA here is from genome assembly GCF_040938575.1 of Ambystoma mexicanum. Lineage (NCBI taxonomy): Eukaryota > Metazoa > Chordata > Amphibia > Caudata > Ambystomatidae > Ambystoma > Ambystoma mexicanum. The sequence continues at coordinate 913,644,984 of NC_090926.1, read as the reverse complement.
GGTACTTGAAAGGGTATAGGAGGAAACACATTAGTAAGCACTATTAAGAATTGTACAATTAAGGGCATCTTGAAAGATTCCTCCTCCGAGGAAAAATGGATAGCGCTGCCAAATAACCCTTAATCGTGCCAGCTTGGAGCCCCAAATTGGCCAAATGTAAGCGAAAAGACAATATTTTAGGAATATTACATTGAAAAAAGTCCACATTCTTATCTCTGCACCGGTTACTGAATTTGATCCAACGACACTGGTACAGAGATTTAGTTGCTGGACTTCTGGATGGGGGGGGGGGGGGGGAGCTGGTGTTTGTGTGTGTGCTTTGTGGCAGATTTATTGGAGGGCAGCTTGACATGTCCAGAAGGTACCACTTTCTCCTGGCCCAATCCAGGAGAATTAGGATTATGGATTTCCCGAACTTTAACCCGATTATTTGAGGAATCACAGGGACTGGAGGAAACACGTACAGAAGGGGAAATTCCCAGTCCACCACAAACGCGTCTCCTAGAGCTCCTCTTGGGGGAAATTCCCTTGAGCAGTACAGTTTGCACTTCCGGTTTGGCACCGGTTGAGAAAAGATCCACTTGCGGGGAATTCCCCAAAGAGCGAAGATCTATTGAGACTTCCTGAGCTAGTTCCCATTCGTGGGATACTGTGCTCTGCCAGCTCAGAGCGTCTGCCGCTGTGTTCTGCTCTCTGGCTAGGTGAATTGCCGTTAGGGATATTCCTTCCTGTATTGCCCAGAACCAGAGCTGCATTCCCTCTCTGAACAGTGGTAGTGACCGTCCTCCTATCTTGGAGATAGTACATGGCCACTGTGTTGTCAGTCATTATCAGGACGTTCTTTCCCCGTACAGAGGGCAGGAACGCCTTCAGTGCTAGTCTGATTGCCCTCAGCTCTAAAAGGTTGATGTGTAGATCCTGTGCCATTCCGGTTGGGACTTGCAAAAGATCTGACATCTCCCCTGAAAACTGGGTCCATCGAGTTCTTGGGGCCCACTGTAGGGACTGCATCCTCAATCTGGATGCCATAAGACCGAGCAACCTCAGTAAATAGAAGGACGGCAGATTCTGGGCATTCTGGAACTTTGTTACCATCTGCAGAATGTGGCGAGTTCTCTTCGGGAGGAGAGGCTTTGCCCGAGAAAGTATCCAGAACTGCTCCGATAAATTGGAGTTTTTGTGACAGTATCATATTTGACTTCTTGAAATTTAGAGAGAAGCCCAGTCTGTGTAGGAAGTGGCAGATCTTGCTTAGATGCGAGTTTGTTCTGGAGAACGTGCCCCGATTAACCATCCATTAACGTCCAGGTAGGGGTAAACGTGAATTCCCCCTCTCCCGAGACTCGCTGCCACTACAGCCATCAACTTGATTAAAACTCGGAGCGGAGGTCAACTTGAATGGCAGAACTCGAAACTGATAGTGAGAGTTGCCAATCGCAAGCCTCAGGTATTCTGTGCTTGAGATGGATTGGCACATGAAAGTAAGCATCCTGAAGGTCCAATGATACCAACCAGTCCTGGAGATGGAGAGCATGAAGGATCTGAGAAATGGTAACCATCTTGAACTGGTTCTTCCTGAGGAACTTGTTCAAGTTTCTTTAGTCCAAGATGAGTCTCAATCCTGTCGTCCTTTGGGATGAGAAAATATGGGGAGTACCAACCCTTGTTCTTCTCTGCTACAGGTACATGTTCTATTGCACCTTTCTCCAGCAGGGTTAAAATTTCCTGCAACTGGAGCGGGTCTGGAATTTTGGCAGAGTTGTATCCCGGAAGGTGATCCTGAGGTTTCTTTCGAAAAGGAAGGCTGTAACCTTGGGATACTGTTTCCAGTGCCTAGCATCTGATGTAATCCCCTGCCATTCCTCCAGATGCTGAGAGATTCTGCCTCCCACCGGGGTCTTGTGGGTCAAAACCTCAGGGTGGCTTTGCAGCAGCTGCAGTAGCGGCTGATGGACAGTTGCCGCTGCTCGGGCAGATCTTGCACCTTTTCTTCACCCCGAGGAAATTGCCTTTGTCCTCTTGACAGGCCTGTCCCCTTCCTTTTCCAAACGAGGAATAAAATCGAAAGGGACGACCCCTCTAGGAAGAGGAGCATGTGTAGGGGCGTTGTTCAGGTTGTCGGATTGCGGCACTAGGAGACTTTGCTGCTGCTTTAGAGGTCTGCAGCTTCTCCAAACTTCCGTCTGCCTTGCTGCTGAACAACCTCAAGCCGTCAAATGGCATATTGAGAAGTCTGGCCTACACATCCGGTGCAAAACAGGACTCTCAGCTACGCAAATCTGCGTTGCACCGTATTAGATGCCATGAACGTGCTGATGCTGTCAGTGTCCTGGAGGCATTCCCCCATAGCCTCCTTTCCATCCTTAACCATGGCTAGGAAACCTTCCCATTCCTCACCATCAGGGATATGTTCAACAGCCGCCGTCATACAGTCCCACAGGGGGTAAGGAAATCTTGCAAGGGTGCAAGTTACATTTGTAGATTTCAATGCCATGCTACCCGAAGGAAAACAATCTTACTGGACCATGCGTCCATTTTTATCATCCCTGTCCGGGAGAAAAATTGTAGGGTATACTGCATTCCTAGTAGACGTGGCCCCTGAACCACTACTCATTTGATGGATGCTTTCTTAAATATTCAGGGTCTGAAGAAGACTGCCTGTATTTCGATGCGAATTTTGTATTCACTGCAGGAGCCGACTCCGGGCTTTCCCATGCAGCATTCACCTTCCTTTGCAAAGCTATGTGAAAAGGAAGTACTGGGTCTTGTTGCGGTCCCCCCCGAAAGGATGTCTGTCATATCCTCTTGGTAAGCCGTGGAATTTGTTCCATCCCATAAATTCTGTTACTCTATTCATCAATGTCCTGTATCCTGCATCTGCCTGATCAGCAGGGTCAGGTTTTTCAAACTCATACTCTGAGATGTGTCCAGCCCACTTGCTGTTTTTAAGCACTCATAGATCTGTCATTTTTGAATGAGGGTCAATAAACTCCTCAGGGACTCCCCCCCCCCCCCCCCCTTGTCCCAAACTTTACACCAGCCGGTGAAATATCCTCCTTTGAGGATTTCTCCTCATGAATGGAGGACATGAATTTGAAAAAATCCAGTCTATTTTCCTGATGGAAAATCTTCTCTGGTGGCATAGACCTTACCTTCGACACAGAAGTCGATTTAGTAAGGTGAATAAACGAAGACATCAACAATGGCGTTGACGTTAACGGTAAAGGCTTCGATACAGTCGAAGTAGTTATCGATGCCGAAGGAACCTTCGGCACCAAAGTAGTACTCGATTTAAGAGTCTTCAAGTGGCCTGTTCGACTCCCAAGTCTTTGAGAAAACCTTGGAGGAAGCCTTAGATGACGATTTGAATGGCAGACAAGTATCCAATGCCATTTTATCGAGTTTTGCCTCTGGTTTTTGCACTGGTAGGTGTTTGTGAGGTGTTGGGTAGGATCCCCTCGACGATTTTTCATCTGATCTTTTTGTTTTAGATCTTCCCCTGTCACTTTTAGCATGAGCAGGTGCATGGCTTTCAAAAGACTTTTGAGGGGGTCCGGCCCGCATTTGCAAACTTTAACATTGAGGCACTGTAGGCCTCCCACTTCTTTGGAGAATCATGTTTGGAAGGGCAGGTGATTACCTCCTCTGAAGACTTTGAAAGAGCAAGAGGGAGACCGGCATCACCTTTTCTTCAACTTTTTTGGAAGACGCAACTTCCTAGATCTACTCCTCGACCTTGATCTTAGATTTGACGTCTTTCACTAGACTCAGCCGAGCCTTTCTTTCCTCTTGAAGACTTTGAGAATTCCTCCCCCACCGCTAGTTTACCTCTATGTTCCTTTATCGCTTTATTGGTCATCGAATGACAGGAACCGCACTAGTCTATCCGATGGTTGGGACGGAGGCACCAGAGGCAATTTCAATGGGGATCTGTAATCGCATTTCTGACATTTTTTGAAGCCCGTTTTAGGCATAGAAGGGTTCGATGACAAAGACATTAACGAGAACTGAAGGGTGATGGGATCTAAAACAAAAGGACCTAATGCCTTTTTTGACGCCAAAAGGACTGAAAAAGGGTTTCATTTTTTTGCCTCGTCACTCCTTGAAACACTTGCGTATAGGCAAGTTATAAATGCCATATCACACCATTTCACTTGCCATGAGTCCATTCTCGGTTCCCAATAGCTAGTGAAGAGTGCACATATTGAGGAGTGATTAAACTATTGAGCTCAAGATGTAAAACATACTGTCAACAATAAGCTATCCGAAACAATTACGAAGCTACCAGCTCACATACCTGCAGGAGTCTACCTCAAGGTCTTTGTGCACCGTAATTGTGCATCCCTGCTCGATAACGTGATTAAGGATACATGCATGGACAGCGCCAATCATGAAACTTCACACAACTAAATTAAACTTACAGCCTTGGCTACATCTTTTCCAAAATCATGTTGCCATTTTAAACTGCTGTCCTTACCATATATGATACGATAGGTAACCCGCTTAATACCCAGAGGTTTTCAAGCGTGGACCCAGGGATCGAACCTGTCTTGCTTCCAAGGCGAGCACGTGGACGCAGAGCTATCCTCCTGTGACAGGTGTACTGGTTTGGTAGTAACTTCATAATCAGGTATTACTTCAGAGATATTGTGGCAGAAATACAACACAATTACAGTACAGAAATATCTATGTAGCGTGCTGCATGGAGGGAAAGGGTTCAGAAAGCGAAGTCCATATAGGACATGGAATACATGACTCACCTTTTGGATGAGACGCAAAATGACACAGGGGATTTGGCTCCCCTTCTTTAATGAACATGGAAGCTAACAGGTCAGTAGGAATAAGTGAAACCAAACCGTGATTTCCTGGTTGATATATATATATACATATATATATACATATACATATATATAGCACACATGAGGGAAGGCTAGAGGGAGGGGGGAATGAAGGTTAGTCGCCGAATGTCTATGTTATACATGTTGGTAACGATGTTGATGTTTTGGAAAATGACAAAGAATCTAAAAAAATAATATTTATGCGAGCAAAATTTTCTGATGGGCAGATGCGCGATTTGCTGGGTGTGAGGGGAATAGTCCTGTGTACTGCTGGTGATCAGACATCTGAAGAATTGGAATATTTAATGTGATCTCATAGGACTATGTAAATCCAAGTTTTTTCTATTTAATCCAGTTCCCATCAAGTTTCTGCTTTTAAATGACGGACTTGACAAACCCAACAAAGAAAATCTTATGGCAAACCCCCCCCCCCAATCGACCAAACCATTTCTGGCAAAGTCACACTTCTAACTTGCACCAACTGGTGGTAAATCATTTACACCACAAAAAAAATAAAAATAAAAATCCCTTCATTTATTAACCAGTTCATGTTCATGGGCCGAACAATGTGGCCCAGGAGATGAGCACTTGAATCCGATTTAGACTTCTGTACTAGGATTACGTTAGTCACTACAGCGAGTATAACATTTTCTTACGCCTACGTCCTGTCCCTTTTTCTCCATACTTGTGGGAGATTTCCAAGCGCAGGAGAACCATTACTGACTAGATGGATAACAGTATAAAAATATTTCCGAGGACAGCCTGACCGAACCGACCATCAGTTATAGAACAGATTGTGCTTACAAAAAGCAAATGGAGAGGCCCACATGGATGCGAATGTACTCCCAGGCGTTGCATCTTTGAAATGCCACCAATTGAACACAAGACCTTTGGGCGTCAGTAGCACCTGAACAGTATGATTTTCAGCAATGAAGGTAACCATCCTAAAGGAAATGGCAGCTTTAGAAGCTTGACCCCCCCCTCTCGCACCCCACCCATTTTTTTTAAATGACCGAGTGTTACAAATAAGTGAAGACCTAAAGTCCTTGGTTCTTATTGAGGTAGAGCTTAAATGCCCTTCTCATATCCATATTATGCAAGACCTTTGCTGCATCAGGAAGGAAAACTGGCAAGTCAATGTTTGGTCGATATGAAATTCTGCTACCACCTTAAGCAGTAAAGCATGATGCATGCAAATGATTACTGTACTCTATACAGGACGTAAAGGGTTCGGCGTAAAGTGCCCTTGGCTTGCGAAGCCTCCTTGCCAAAGTGATGAGGACCAGCAATGCCACCTTCCAAGAAAGCAATTTAAGGTAAATTATGGCCATGGGTTCAAAGGGTTTGTGACGGAACACATTCAGCACGACGTTAAAGGTGAAGTTCGAGAGCCACCCAACCAACCAACAGGGAGTACTCACACTACTCTGCACCACAAAACCTTTGGACTACATATTTAAACACAGAGGCAATCTGGGAAGTGTTGTCAGTAGAATATAAAGCAAGGGTCCCGTCAGACCATGTGCCGCTGGTGTTGACATGGCAGATCAGGCCACCCAGAGCCAGGATCCCCACATGGAGACTCAGGGCAGAATCATTGAAAGACAGCGTTTAGGGACGATCAGAGGGGGGAGATAGTAGAGGACTGCACACATAACTCAGGGAGTGTGGACTCGGCAGTGACATGGGAGGAATTCAAGGTGGTAATCAGGAGCAGCAATGGCTACATCTAAAGGGTTACAAAACGTAATAACACAAAGCCTGCAAAACAAAGAATGGAAACTAGAAGAGTTGATGAAGAGTACCAGAGCCCCAGAAGAGGCCGAGATTATGTCCCCATTACAGCAGGAGTGTCAAAATCACTGGGAGAGAGAGGGCAATTTAAGTTACAAGAAATATGTGGAGAATCATGCAATAGGGGATAAACCGGGCATGATGTTAGCCTGGCTGTACAAGAGCGAAAACCCTAAGCAAGCAATTCGAGCAGTACATGGACCAGATGGGCAGTTACGACAGACCCAAGGAGTCAATGAATGTTTCGTTGAATATTTTAAGCAACTGTATGCAGACTACAGTGTAGAGGAAGCGAGATATACAAGATTCGTTGACGGAGATCATACTCCCCCAAACTAGAGTAGGCAGAGAGAGAAAGCCTAGAAATCCCTGTAACGGCAGAAGCAGTGGAGCAAGTCAAGCTACTACCCTCTAGCAAAGCCCGGAACTCACTGGAAAATGTTACAAAAACACAAAATCGGCAATACTCCCCCATGTTTAATGAAGCGCTCAGCAAAAGCAAGTTGTCAGGCAATTATTGTCCCGCTACTGAAGCCCAACAAACCGAACACAGACTGTGGGTCTTATAGACCCCTCTCGTTGCTCAATTAAGATGGAAATATCCTGAAAGCAGTGATGGCCAATAGGTTAAAACCAGTTATAGTGAACTGATACACCCCGACCAGATGGGATATGTCCCACATAAGAATAACAAATTTACGGAGACTCCACCATGTTATAGATTAAAATGGAGGGAACACAAATGAAACGGCAATAGTCTCACTTGACGCTGTAAAAGCGTTCAGTGAAATGGCCTTGGTTGATGGCGGTCCTAGAGAAATATGGGATAGGGCCCAAGTGTATGAGATGGGTGAGACTGCTATATAGCGAACCAATAGCACAAGTCAAAACGGGCTCTAATATATCAGAACAGCAGCTAAGTAAAGGCACAAGGCAGGGATGCCCTGGCCCCCGATGCCATTCATTCTAGCGCTAGAACCACTAGCAGCGTACCCGAGATAACAATATGAAGAGGTAGGATCAGTACGGGGAGTGGCCTGCATTTAATATCACTATACGTCGATGATGTGACTGAACCAGAGTTACCCAGAAGAAAACCTACAATACATCTTGGAGGTAATGGAACGATATGCAAGATTGTCTGGCATAACGGTCAACCCCCCAGAAGTCCAGTATGTTCCCCTTAGGGAGCTATAAGGAAAGCCTATAAAGGAGCTGCCAGTACAACAGATTACCTGGGAAACCATCAAGTTCCGATACCTGGGGATAGAGTTCTACCACAACCCTGCCGAAGAACATAAACATAACACTGAGAAGGCAATGACTAATATATAAAAGAGCATGGCATTTTGGGTCAAATTACCACTGCTCTACTGAAGATGGTGGTGCTGCCCAGGCTATTACACTTTTTCGCAAACATTCCTTACGCAATACCAAAACGTAATTATATAGTATATGTAGAGGGTTCCTCTGGCATAATTCTAGGAATAGAATAGCGTTGTGGAAACTGCACAACACAGGAGAAAGGAGATATAAGAGTACCACATTTCAAGGTGTACTACCTAACTAGCCAACTGCAATACGTAGCAAGATGGTTATCGGAAGAAAGACCATCGAAATCTGCACTGTTGGGAGTGGAGTGTAGTGTACTTTTTTTAATGAAAGTATGTGGGTGCCGAAACACTGAGGGGTAGGCGAATGCAGGCTGCTAGAGCTAGGTAGTGAGATGTGGAGGAGGGCATGTTAACTTATAGGAAACCCAGCCTGTTCTCCCCGCAGATACCACCAGTGGTGCTGGAGGGGTAGACGAACAACTTCAACTGCACATCAGAAGGAAGTGGGAACTAGTGGTGATGTATGGAAAGACGGGGAACCCAAGGAGTTTGAGGCCTTGGTGGAGGACAGGGTTGCACAGAGGACAGCACATCACGTATCTGAGGCTGGCCAATATAATGAAGTGGAAGTAAGGTGGTCTAGCGGGACAACCAGATGTAGCAATAGAAACCTTTTATGGGATGTCGGAGGGAGGACAGTCTCACATATATGAGATGCAGATGTCTAGTATCGGAAAATGTGCGCGAACGAGGGCATACTGGGAAGAGGCGGGATAAGCAATGGATGATGTGCAGTGATACCACAAAAAGGTATTGAGAAACGCTCGAGTACAACAGATCCAGCTATGCATAAGAGCGTATTTTCCTGGGAAAATAGCGAAGTTCGAACACGCAACTGTACAGACATGCCTGAAATGTGGGGAAAATAGAAGCAGGAATGGTACACGTGTTCTGGGCTTTCCCTGAAATTGGGAGATTCTAGAGGGAGATGGTCCGACTCCTGATAGATGTAGACATTAAATTGGATGAGAGTGCCCCCTGGGCATGCTTAGTAGGGAGGGTTCCCTAGACCGTGCAGAGCAAAGCCCATGAGTAAAATGAAAGACATGGCATATCTTTGACAAGTGCAGGATTGCAATGAGCTGGCAAGCGCGTGAATGTTGGTCTTCGCCTGGTGGCATGTCTTACAGAAATGGGTGACTGCACAGACCAACGGTGTGGCAAGAGGCTTCCGGACGGAGGAGAAGGTGTAGGGACAATGTCTGCCTGGAGACAACCAATAGGGGCATTATCAATGCCACATCCGGATGACTCGGAGGTCAATAGGCCACCAAGTGGGATCAATGTCGTAGACAGTCGAGAGGATGACAGGGGTTAGAGCGATGCAGGAAGTAGGCTGTGAGGGAGGTGGAAATTGGGGGGGAGAAAAAGCAAGTTTGACTGTACAAGAAAAACTGAATGTAAAAATGATGCACTGTGAAATGTCTAACAAAAATGTAGTTCTCAGGAATTGTATTGGCCCAAGAGATAGGGCATGTTTTTGAGCATTAGCGATCACACATTTTTCCAATGCATCTTCCCTTCAATTTTTCGGACATTCACACATGCGAAACTCACAGGTTGGAAACCGCCATCTTGTGATATCTTATCCGCTGATCCATCGTCCTAAATCAGATCACCTCAAGCTAACATTAGATGCTTAAGCCCCTTGTCACAACGCCAGTGCACGTCTCATTCGAACATCCTCTGACCAATCTATTGACGTGTCTCATTGGAAATCTGTAGACTCCTCTCTGCGATAAGAATCAAACCCTTTCTGATCAGACAACATTGGAGTTTCTGCTGCCTAAGTGGCCATCTATTTGATTATGAGCCTTCACGTCTTGTGTTCAGCTAGCCACCTTTGATGAATTAAACCAACAAAATTAAATTTAAAAAAGGTACTTCACACTAGCTTAAATGAATGTACTCATTACATTTCAATTATGAAGACACTGAGAAATGTCGATTTAAATTTACATCAGTGTTTTTTCCATCCGCCAATGCTAACTTTCCAACTTTGGACCTATTCAGTTTTAAAAACCAGTAGTGCAAAGACAACAGGATCAGTGTTTTCTTTTACATGACATTTTCAAATAAAATCAGTTACACATCTTTTATTTTTCTCCCAGTGTTTATTTTTTACTTCAGTGCTCAATTATGGCATTCATACAGCCATACCTTTACGGGCCGGAGTATACCGAAGAGGAAATGGTTGCGAGAGAAAGTAGCCGAAGACTAGAGTGAAAGTCATGACGATCGCTCCCAGGATCCCGATTGTCACACGCAAGATGTTTCCTCTTGGCGTACATGCCATCGATGTGATGTAATGCCAACATTGGTGGAGAACTGTCGTTGCTGAGAAAACTAGGATTGCTAGGCCTACATAGCCTACACCACTATGCTGGGAGGATAGCTCAGCGGCAATGTGCTTGCCTTGGAAACAAGGTGAACCGAAGCAACACGTTTGATCCCCAGGTCTGCGCTTAGAAAGTTCAGGGTATTAAGCGTGCGTTATAAATGCGCAACTAAGACATTCCTGTAACAGCGCCTCGATGCCCCAGGGCTGTGTGAGCGCTTTAAAAATGCAAATAAATTAACCAGCTGCATGGCTTCAAGGCAGCCTGCCTTACAAGATCTGTGTTGAGAATTCAGATTGTGCAGATGCACGAAAACTGCTCGCCCTTGTGCTCAAGAGTATTGAGTATCGTGTGTTTTATTTGCGACAGCCTTGCACTATAGCATTTTATGTTCTAATACATTGTGATATGACTTTACTCCCGATCTACATTTTGATATACTGAAAAATGTATTTTGTTCATGCCAGAGTTTGCGAGTCGTCAACATTTTAGTAACAAGCTATTTTCCCAGCCCTACAGATAAGGGGGATGTATCGACCAATCACTACCTAAAAAATAGACAAATACCCCCGTCCCTGACTTTCACCACTGCACCTCAATATATATGTTTGGACAAGTAGTGCAGGCAGAGCCAACGGAAGAAACTCTTCAATCTGATCTGAAGAGGTAAAAATTGAGATTATAAAGTGCATGAGTAATTACAAGTTACTCAACGTAGTGACTAACGTACTCTTAGTCCCTTTTCCTCCATACTTATAGGTGTCCCTTCCTAGGGACGGAGACAACCCTTTTCACCAGAAAAACCTACTTCCTTTTAAATTTAGAGGCTTGCGGGGGTGCGGCCCTGGGAGCTCCCTGACTTCACCCACCAGCGCCACTCCTCAGTCCCCATTGACAACAATATTTAGCATTGCCTAATACCTGTATTATTAGGGCAGGGGAATAGTGGGACTTATGGAGTAAAGGTGAGTAACTTGTAATTACTCTTATGTCCCGTCCCCTTTCCTCCATACTGTATGGGCAATTACAACTGAATGTAGCACCAGGGTGGAGAGGAGACCCTGAAGCAAAAACGTTCCTTAGAACCACCTGTCCGAAGGCCGCATCTGACTTCGAGCCGGTGTCCAAACAGTAATGCTTACAGAAAGCTGAAGGGGTTGCCCAGGTAGCTGCCCTGATTAGGACCTGCACGGGACTGGCCACTGGAAGGTGATGGCAGTAGCCTTGGTTCGGACCGCGTGAGTGTGGATGTTTTGAAGAGGGAGGAAGAGGTTGAGGGTGGATAGGTCCAACACAACTCAGGCCAGCCTACTTCTTTTGTATGGGGAAAATCCTGGAATAGGAGGCTGGTACTACTTCCGGTTGCTCGCAGAGAGCCAGGCAGTGGATCTCTGACTACAGAGCTGTCATCCCAACCTCTGGGAGGGGAGGAAGGAGGAGAGGGAGAGGTATAGGCAGGCAGTACCCAGTGGATACAACAGAGGATGCAAAGGTCCGAAACATTCTGGCGCCAGAAATGCACGCAAGAGGCAAGCCTGCCCCCCCCCCCAAATGGAGACCCGTGGACCTGGGACGCGTCATGCCTTTTTATTCTCTGACGCTGCTGCTGAGGGGGGACTAGAAGAAGTCCATGCGCCCACCCCCCCCCCCCCTTTTTTGTTGCTAGTGCGGACTCGGCGAACGGTCAGGTTATCTCGTCCTCCATTCCTAGAATCCCCAGAACCCACCAAACACCCATCCTTTGTCAGAGCGTTGATGCGACTAGGCGTATGCCTTGGGTGTAGCCTTCGTCAGTTTGCAAGTTGTTCTTTTATCTAATTCCTCATCAGTGGTAGAGTGGCACGAGGTATCGATGTGGGCCACTGTGGACTCCATGATGCCCTGCGCTACCAGCCTGGATTCTCCTAGACCCGCCTTGAAGTGTGTCTGGCTCTGCAACTAAAGTTCCGGCAGAAAGTCTGCCATTTCATGCCACAACCTCTGGTTAGCAGCTGCCAGCATGGCATCTGCATTGGCCTGATGCAGGAAAAGAGGCGGAGTACAGCCTCTTCCCGTACACCTCCAAGATTTTCTCTTCCTTGCCTAGCAGCGCCAAAGAAGAGGTGGCCGGGGACGACTGAGGCTTAGAGTAGAGTGATGCTGCAGCAATCACATAAGAAGGAGGGGTGCTTTGATAAGAGTGTATAACCCTACATTTGTCTGTCTCTACTTGGAATTGAGGCACCAATTGACAGGTTGGTCCGAGTGAGGCTTGAGCCACCCCTTCTTGGCCAGAGCCATGACGTCTTTCTGCATCGGGATAACCATCTTGGTGGGGGGGGTCGTAGGGTGAGGACGTCTGCCAGGACCACCCTCTGTCAGCACGACCTCCGGTAAGGAAGGCCCAAATATTCTGCCAAACCCACAAGCCTGTCATGGAAGGCCTTTGACGACATCGTGTCAGGGTCGTCGTCCTCATCTGTATCCACTAGGGTGTCCGGCTAGTCCGGAGCGGGTGGCGGAGTGTTGGGCGCCATGGGCTGTGGTGTGGATACCAGGGCCAGAGTCTGGAGCCGGAATCGGATGAGCCGGCAGGAGCAGCAGGGGCATGTGGTGCCGAAGTGAACAAGTACCTCACTGCATCCCTTAGGATGCCCCCCCCCCCAATCTGGGGGGGGGTTGCCTCAGTCCCAAGAACCTCTCGAAGAACCAGTCTTCGAAGGCCGAAGAGGAGGCAGGAGATATTGACAAAGTGGCTGGGGGCTGCTGGGGCCAGAACACTCAGTCCGGGTTGCAGGGGGAACCTGCCCTGCGCTACTGATCAATGCACTGTAGGCCACATACCTGGTTGACAGCAGTCCCCACCTTGAAAATCGTTCACCCACCTGCTCTGTTCCTAGGAGTGGCATCGGACGAGCGGCCGTGTTATCTGGCGCAGCGACCATTTTGTCGGGCTGTGCCATAGTCGTGGTGCATGGCCTTCTGGGTACCACCTCGACCAAGACTCTTGGTGTTGGAACATGAGGCCTATCCCGCACCTCAGGTCTAGACCTATAAGACAAATCGCCCTCGGCATGGTCGCCAGCAGTGCTCCGTGAAGGCGCCCCCTCGGCAATGGAGCCGGTAATAGGACGTAGCCACTTGTGGTCCCTCATCACTGATACCGGTAGGTTTCGGAAACCCATCGGCCGTAAGGCCGGTAGCTGTTAGCCTCAGTATGTGTGCTGGCAACAGAAGAGTTTCCTCCCGCTTGGCCGTTTGGGAAGGAGTCACCCTTTCGGGGTTTAATGGAAAATAACAACCCTCCCTTGGGCCTAGATCTCTGCTTGACGAACTTCAAGTCCTCTGGAGGCAACTTTTCAAAGAGCTCCCTCCACCTAGCTAGCCTGTTCTTAAATGCGCGTGGAGTAATTGTGCACGCGGTGCAACCTTCCCAGCCTTGGTCAGGGCCAAGGCAGGGGTGTCATGGTGCATGTTCCCAAAACTGGTGAGCCCATCCCGGACTTTGGCTTTCTTGGGGACTTCCCAGGCCCCAGCTAGGCTCACCTGGACTCAGTCCTGGCGCCAGCTCATGGTAGGTGCTAAATACATGGGCCATATACAGGGCCATATACAGAGCCATTCAGTACAGGGTGTGGCTTGGGACAACTTTACCTGGAGACAGGATACGGTTAAGGGGGACTATTTTCCTGGGACTACTTGCAAGGCTATTTAAACTGCACCCTGCAAACTGAACACGCTTCGCGTTATTCTGCACTCCTGCAGCAGAACGCTCACTGTGTCAGCTCAGCTCTTGCTTCCCTTCTGGCACGCCCATCCCGAGTCTTCTTTCCATCAGCACCTGAGAAAAGAGAAGAACAGGAGTTAGAAACGCATTGAAGGCCTTACCTGCAGAACATCCTCATCTCGCCTTCTGCTTACCCATGGACCGCCGCATCTGTAGAAGAGCAACTGAAGGTACCCTGTCGTGTAGCTACTCACCTGAAATCGGCCACCTCTAGAAACTCCATCGAGCAGTTCATCATTCCAGCATCGCGCCGCAATTCAACCCGTCGAGCGGCTCGTCCATCATCTTCTTGGAACTGCACCGCACCTGCCGAACAGAACAGACAAATCAGGTTAGTCGCACACAGCAAGGAAAGCTAAATACAGCGAACAATTGGCACGCCCCGCACAGCGCTATACTTACCAGCTGGAATCCTCCTCATCGTCAGGAGAGTCATCCATCATCCAAAAGCCGCTCAAGCCGCACCTGAAATACACGAACGAACATTAGATATCTCGGGCAGAAAGACTTAAGGCAGCCATTTCAAGGAGTTCTTGGAATAGAGACTTACCTGCTTACTCTGGCCTTTCCACTTCAGCAATCTCCATCGGATCAGTGAAGTAACTAGATCCTGGAAAGACTGTAAAACCGCGCCCCTGCCAGAGTGTGCAGGACGGAGAGGGTAGAGTGATGCCGGAGGACCAAGTACCTAGATGACAAAGAAAGACAAAAGATAGTAGAATCTGTGGAAGAGCGTGTGTAATATGGCAGGGCCAAACTCAGGAGCGCTGGTGAATCCCGTCAATGCGGAAAAGGGGACCGTGGAGTGGCGCTGGGGGGCGGAGTCAGGGGAGCGCATGCTCCCAGAGCCACACCCCTGGGTGCCTCAAATTTAAAGGTGGGGAGGGGTGGTTCTGGTGAAAAATGTTCTGTCTCCCGTCTCTAGGAAGGGATGCCCATACAGTATGGAGGACAGGGGATGGGACGTAAGAGTAAATTGGTGCAAAGAAATATTTATCTAAAAACATTTGTTGAACAGTTAAAACATCTGTACTCATTAAATGTACTCCAGTGGGCATAAGATTCAGTTTGACTCTTTTTGTCCTATTCTTAAGCAGGCCACCGAACGCGACCGAAGCCCTGCCTTCCTGAGCTCCACATCGCCCTTCAGTCCTTTTCAATCGCCAGGACTAGGACCATTTAGCAACAATAGAGGAACCTTGTATGCCTCGGAAATATATGAAGCTATCCAACAGGAGATGAATGCTTTTGAGGCTGGTTTTACCTTTTCGCCACCGAACGCAACAAAGTTGTGAAGAGCGGAGTTCACTAGTTCTATCAAAGTAGAACTTCAGAGCTAGTCGAATTGTGTAGAACCCTCAGCATCAGAGACCGGGTTTGGGAATAAGAAAGGTAAAGATATGGACTGGTTCAAATGGAATTCAGAAACCACTTTCCGAAGGGCGAGTGCGAAGCACAACCTTACCCTTATGGAAAGTTAGAAAGGGATGTTCCACAGAAAGAGCTTGAAGCTCACTTGTCCGCCTTGCCGATAGTTATCGCAATCAAAGAAGCCACCTTCCAAGAAAGGTACTCTTGTTCGGTAGCGGCCACGGGTTCAAACTGTTTATGACAAAAGCAGTGAGGGCCACGTTCAGCTCCCATTTGGGGTGAGGGGCCCGAACCAGTGGATAACGATGTAGACCTGTCTCTTGATGACTGGATTAGCCAGTGAAAAAGAGCAACTGTCTGTAGACAGGTAAGTCGCAATGGCAGACAAATAAGTCCTGCATGACGACATGTATGCCAGAGGCTGCAATATCAGATACAAAAAACAAAAACATTGTCAATGGAACCATGCCTGGGATCAAACTCTTTGGGTAGACCCCAATGACAAAAACTGAGCAACTAGCTCCTGTATTGAACTCGTGTAGAGGATTTCATGCCGCTTGAATTATATGCATGTTGTCCTCAGAGGTTGAACTGCTCCAACGATCAGAACACAGACACCAGGCCATCAAGCTGAACGATTGTAGGGAGGGGTGCCACCATTGGCGATTGCTCTGGTGAAAAGAAGGTTGGGAATCTGCCGCAACCTGATCGGAAAGGACAGTGACAGGTGCTGCAGTTATGAAAACCAGATCCTGGCTGCCACCATGGAGCTATATAGAGGAGAGTGCAGTTCGACGCACTCCTGAGTTTCAAAAGTGACCAATGAATCAGTAGCAAAGAAGGGAAAGTGTATGCTTTCATTTTTCCCCACAAGATCGAGGGTGTTCCCCAAGGAAGACAACTGAGGCACGTCCCTGGAAGCATAAAAGAGGACGTTTCCTGCTCGATGAAGTCACAGGTCCACCTCTGGAGTACCCCATTTTGGTAGATCTTGGTGAGAACATCAGTGTTCATCTCCTCGCAGCAGATTGGCTGCTGAGGGAGTCTGAAGTCACATTGACGTGACCCCGGAATTTGAAAAGCTTGGAGCCAGACATTGTGTTGGATTGCACAATTCCAAATTTGGATAGCAAGGTCCACCAAGAGGGGAGACTTGGTGCCCCCATTTGTTGATGTACAACATTGTTGATGTACAACATTGCTACGGAATTGTCAGTGCAAATTAGAAACACACTGTTGGTGATGGAGGGTTGAAAAGCCTTAAGCGCCAGAAAAAGTGAGAGAAGCTCCAGGTAATTGATATGGAACCGCTGTTCTTGCAGCGTCCACAAATCGTACACCTCGAGGTGACGCAGTGTTGCACCCCACTCCATAAGGGAGGCGTCTATAGTAACAGTTACTTGTGGGTAGGGCTCCTGAAGGAGGTCCTCACTGAAAGGTTGCTGGCGGATGGCCACAATTGAAGAACCGCCGTCATGCAGGATGATCTTGGAATCCGGTTCCGTAGCCTGGGACCAGCAGCTCTGCAGAGCAAGCAGAGTACAAGAGGTAGAGTCAACACGCAAGAGGCCACGAGGCCTAAGAGTCTCTGGAACCACCAGACCTACTTGTGGGACGACTGCAAGAGCCGGCACATGGTCGAAAGGCCCGCAATCCTGTCCTCCGTCAGGAACACTGGTACTGACGGTATCCCAATGGAAACCCATAAAGATCAGGTCTAGAGACAGTCAGAAGTTCCGCCAGTTCACCAACAGCTCAAGATGAAACAGGAGCTGAAAGTGACTGATGATTGGGTCCTGCGCAGTCATTGCCCACAGGCCGCTTCCGCCAATCGTCCAAGTATAGATATAAATGAACCCCCCTACAGTCTGAGGAATTCTGTGATGACATCTTCGTAAATACACGCAGCGCCGAGCTGAGACCAAAGGGAAGCACACAATACTGGAAGTGCTCCGTTCCCACAGAGAACCGCAGATATTTTCGATGCAGACTCCAGATCCGAACATTCATGTATGCACCCTGAAGGTCTATCATGCTGGTCCAATCACCCTTCCGGAGAGAGTTAATCTGGCAAGGCGTAATCATCTTGAATTTCTCTTGGGGTAGAAAGAGATTGAACTTGAAGGTTGATGATAGGGCGCAGGACAGTCTGGTAGGTTTGAGCACTGCAGGAGTAATAGCCCTCCCCTTGCTCCCTTCAAGGGAACAGGTTCCACTGGTTGGAAGTTTCTGTACCTCAGCTCTGAGGGAGGGTGACCCAGTCTGCTGGAGAGTATGATTGGATGGGGAAGGGGCAAGCGGAAGCCCGCCCGAGTGACAGTCTTCTGTGATGTCTGCCACGCCTCCAGATGAGATAAAATTGAGTCCTCCCACCAGAGTCTTGTGCGACCGATGGAAAATAATTTAGATTATCGGCAGAGACCACCTGTTGCTGAAGAGGAGGCTGTTGGCCGAGAGAAAAACCAGCCATCTTGTCGTACTTTACGGCGGGGGTCGTCAGCTGGAGCTTCAGCGCAGTGCGCATGGTGGTCCTGAAAGTTTCTGAAACCAGAAGACCTCGTTTGAGACAATAAGGTGCCTTTGCAGGTGTTTTCGGAAGGACCGGTCTACTCCGACCATAAAGCCTCGAGCGCAAGTGTCTACGTGATGGATAGTAAATCCTGGGCCAGACCCTGGCGTCAGATAGGCTTGAAGACTAGCTTATCAGGCGGAATACATTCCTGCAAGTAGGCCATCTCCTTCCACAGCTTGACATTGGCAGCCGCCAGGATAAGCTCAGTATTAGCCTGACTCAGCTAAAGAGCTTTATTGGAGAAAAGAAATAAAATGTCCTTAATGGTGTCAAGAAGCGAATCCTCCTTGGAAAGGATTGAGATGCTGTAGTGGAGGATGTAGAGGCCGGCTTCGAACTAGAGCGTAGCTGCTGCCACCACCACCAAAGAGGGGAGCAGGCATGCGGACATGTCCTCGGGCACGTGAAGCTTGTAGCAAGCATCAATTTTCTTGTTTAGGTGCTGCCCGGAATGAGGGAAAGTGGAGGCAGAAGAGTCCCCACAGGGAGGAGAGGTGGAGGTGGCACTATCGGAACCTGCATAGGGATTGCCGGAGCAGGCTCCAGTTCAGGCAGCTTAGGATACATTTTCTTAAATAAATCCTTAAATTACGCCTTCAGGGGATCAGAATGTATAGTGTCTGAAACTTGCCAACAAAAAAAAAAAAACATCCTCAGACAGAGGTCTAGGCACTAGAGTGGGCAGAGGCTGCTCAGAAGGGGCATATCCCCCCCCCCCCAGGATTGCAAAGAGGATGGTTGCCAGGATGGTACCTAACCAACTGGATCCACGTATAATAAAGGCACGGATACAGGAGGGAGCGGGATTGTATGCAGCAGCAGAGTTTTAGCACGCCAATCCATTGGAGGGCTGAACAGGTTCTTATCCACAAAATGTGGAAGAAGCTGCTCTGCCCCAAAAACAGCCCCTCCGGACCAGCCTGTTGGAACGTTGGTGTAAGATAGTCAAAATGCCTGCTGTGGACCACGGTTGTTGGCCATTTTGTCAACGCCCAAGGCGAATTTGGTTACAGATGTAATTGAGGCCGTGCTCACCACAGGCGAGTCAGGGGTCTTGTGTTACATTTGAGCCTTGTGACAAGGAACCTCGACAGAGCCGGTTCGAGTCGATCTAGTGTTTGAGACACTTTAGGGACTGCTGTTGAATTAGCCCCAAGTGAGGGAACCTCAGTGAAGCCGGTACTAGAAGACTTACGGTGCTTGACCGGCTTCTTTGCCCCCTCAGCAGGATTGGTTCCACCACACGTCCGAGTTTGGGAAGGCCTAGAGTCACCCCCTGACGCCAGAGCCCTCAAATGGGGCCCCTTAATCTTGCTGGTCTTCGATATAGCCCCCAACAAGGAGAACCTCAGTCACCTCGACAGGACCTCGAGCCGAAACTCAGTACACTTAGTTCCAGATGTGGAAACTTCTGGGCCAACCCCAGTGACCACAGCCCCAGAAGTACTGGGTTAGCTTTAGCCCCTACAAGGGGAACCTCCGAAGAAGATCTGGTTCCATTTGCAGGTGTCCTCGGAGAACACCCCGGATCGCCGGTTAGATCCATTTCAGAACACCCCAGGGAGATCCCAGTCAATGGGGCCGCTTGAGCCCCTCCCGGACCTAGAAAACCCCGGGAAGAAGTCCCCTGGCCGGGGTACCGTGAAAAGGAACAAATTTAACATTTGTTTCTTTTTTTCCTTCAATGAGCTCTCACTTGACAAGCTGACAGTGGAGTGCCCGGATGTAAAGGACATGAGAAAACTAAATGGAACTAATTTCCTCACATCAACTTATCTTTTCCAATCTCATCTTGTATATAGGCGTGTTATAAATACCATACCATACATCAGAGGCAAAATTGAGATGGACCACCAGATTTAATGGTAAAAATTGAGAAATCCCAGAGATATGTTAATCAAGCAGTTTCAGCATTCATGACAGACCACAACCTATTATGGATTGCTAACTGTTTTATATGGCCTATATATATATATATATATATATATATATATATACATACATACATACATACATACATGACGGAGTACACCTAACAGATTAAGGAAATGCAGTGTTCTTTTATAACATCAAAACAGTACTCCTAATGTTCTAAAGTTCTACACTCCGTATACCCCAAAACAGTCCTTTTAAACAAACGACAAAAACATTTATTATAACTGCGGCTACAGTTCATTGACTTATCATAACCGCAGGTAAACCAGTTGACAAGGGATTAACTTCCAAGTTTTATACTACAATCTATCAATACAGAACACTACTCATGTACTTAACTGAAAAATAAGAAACCATAGATAAATACTTACAGTAAACTAGAAAGGGAAACATTGCACACCCACACACCATAATTCCATAAGTGAGAATACACAACCTAAAATACATTGTACGGCGCATCGAAAACTAGACTCCAATTGCTCCTTTTTAATATTTAGTTTGTTAAAGTTTTCCTCCATCTTTCTCCAAAGTCTCACATGCTCAAAAGTTTAAACGCGTCCAAAAAAAGGCTCCAATCCCTACCAGGTCACAGACTATAGCCTTCGGCAATGGCCAATGATTTTTCAGCCCTCCCCCCCCCCCCCAACATCACTATACCTAAACTAAGTACTTTAAAAAAATATGAAACACTGACACCCCAAATGATACAGCCGCAGATACCAAACTACACAACCTTGGCTATCTGTAGTCCTTTGTAGACTCGGCTATAGCTGCGAATATCAGCAAAACGGCAGGGAAAAAATGCTTTCCTGCCCCCAACCCCACACCTTGTGCCCCCCTCATTTGTGCCAGCTTACCCCACTCCGCAGGTGGCCTCCCCTCCCCTCCCCCTCAAAGCACGCTGCTTCTGTGACGCAGTTTGCTATGAGATGTCGGCTATTTGCAGATATAGCAGCGGCTACGGAAAATTGTGTTGCAAACTCTGTCCCTGTACCCCCCTCCATCTTCCAAATTTCAGTGTCCTCTAGCCCCACCTCTACCCTGAGAGCATTTGCATGTTTGACCTGCAAATAGCTTTTTACTACGGTTCTTTTTCCCAGAACCTCTGCTATAGATGCAAATATCTCTCGCATCAAGAGAAAAACAAAAAGAAAAAAAAAAAACAACCTTGATCGTGCAAAGCACCATGGGGGATAGCTATACCATGGGGGATATAACTTATTTTCAGGGAAGGGTCACCCCATTCTCAGTCAAATGTTTAAATAACTACGCAACCAAATCACCCCAAACCACACATGGATTACGAGTCAACGCTTTGTGGCCAAATTTCGAACCTGGTCCAAATCAGTCCAGAGTTTGGGCTGTAAACTGACCTTTGTCTAGGGGAAGTAGGCCACACAAATAGAATTTTGAGGGGTTCCTATGTGTCTCCTTAACTATAGTGCAGCGCCTTTCGCCCTATAAAATATAAACATATGTACACACATCAACTAAAAAAGTTTAAAAAAATACTTACTGTACATTTAAAAAAGTGAAGAATAATTTTTTTCCTAATCATTTCAATTTGGTGCATCATGTCAAGTTTTTAGTTTTCCGTGCGAATTTCAAGTTCATGCAAATTTTCAACATAAGGCACAGACCCTAAAGTCAAAATACTCAGTAATTCCATTATACGCCTGATTGCATTTCTTAATCTTATTTTTTCACGTTACTCTCGATTTCATTTCCATTTAGGAATACACACCTTATTAAGTGTTAACGATCACACTTGAGTCCTAGGAAATAAAAGCAATGAAGTAATATGATGGCAAGTAAACTGAAGGAGACATTTATCTCCATACACCTCAACGTAAGACCCGATGTCGCCATACTCCCCATTAAAGACAAGTCCCTGCAATCAAAATATCTGTGTCCTTTGACAAGGTGCCAGGCCTATTGCGCCAACTTCCATCCCACTCCCTTATCGACGGTAGGTTTCACTTGGGGCCATGCTCTAGCAATGGGGGTGGGGTTTCTATGGGAACACAAGGTGCCAAATACCATGTACAACTCTGAGCGATCTGTCGAATGGGGAGTGTTGGCCACATGGCCACTCCAGACCTGGTGTCTCCATACTCCCCTTTGAAGATCAAGATATCTGAACCATTAACGGGGCCCTGGGATCTTCCGCTCGCTTCATCCTTAAACACCCCCGCCCTTATCAAAAGCAGTTCTCACTTGGGGCTATGCGCTTACAATAGTTGTACGTAGGTGCCCACATTCATCTTTGAAATTTGACTCCATCAATCCTTCACCTCCATCAATCTTTACCCATAATCAAAGATGGCTATATAACGATACATCACGCCCCAAAATAAAAGAATATTTAAAAAGGGGGTGGGAGGGCGAAGAGTACCTCCACGCAACAAATTCACATACTGACCCACTAAGTGTTCATAAACTCACTCAAATCCTTAAAACACATCTCTGCGGTCTACTATCGATATATCAATCATCACACTGCTTGTTATCTTTGTTGTTGAATCACCTCGCTGATTTTTCCCTAATACAGGCAATTATACTCTCGATTACTGTGCTCTATTTTTCAGCTTAGTACATTCAAAGGGTGTTTTACTCAAGTTCATCCAAATTATATTTTCATAATAACTTCCCCCATTATCAACCTATGCATTGAAGGCCTACATCACACGATGGGGTCTTTTTTTGAATATCTAATGTTTTGTCATCCCTCTTCTTTCAGTGGCACAAATGTTACCAGTAATAAGTTACTTCGTGAGACAGACCATTGACATAAACTGGTGATTAGCCTGGTGGGTCAGACTAGCTTACAGGGCAATTACCAAACTTTAAAGTGCTTTGTCCAAGGTTTTCATTGGTGAATTAATCACAGGAGCTACAAGCAGCTCCAGGGTATCCAGTAGTAACCAGGAGCTACCACTTGTGAATGAGGAGCTAGTACATAGCGTTACACAAATCTAACTTCCACATGCAAATGTAAACATTGTATCCATTATTTATGGCTCTTTAGGCTTTAAATGTCAGATGTGTTGATATGTTTGTTTATAGATCTTCTCAAATGCACAAAGTTGAATTTACATAGCTGTGTTTATTTTAATTTATTGGACTTTTGTATGGCACCTATACAAGGCATCATGGGACAATGGGGCTGGGGGGTGCAGGGCCAAAGGAGAACCAAAAGTAACATTACGGCAAAACAGTCCTACCAGGCCTTGTGACATCCTGATGTGCAAGTGCACTGACGATAGGTGCTGTTGGGAGGGGGCTGGTCAGGGTGAAATGGCTGAGGTGAAGGAAGCGGGAGGGAGAAGAGCAGGAAGGTAGAAGACCCAGAGGCTGGGCAATTGCAGAGGGGGACCCAGGAGGGCCAGTGCCAGGGGGAGCAAGGGGACAGTGTGGGAAAAGGATGGACCAGATTCATGTTAGTCAGGAGGGTTGAAGTGTTAGGTGGTACTGGGGAACCCGTTTGGAGGACACCTTCATAGAGCGGACTACTGAGACCTCAAGGAGGAGGGGGGTGAGAGGTTTTGCAGGGGGGGGGGCGTGTAGAGTCGGGACAGGATGTCCTGAGCTGGAGGAGACATGCAAGGCCAGTGCAGAGGGCATGGGAGGTAAGCAATGAGAAGACTGTAGTAGGATTGCCAATTTCCTTGTCGATTTTGAAAAGTTGAACTGTGCTATTGGTGGCCATAGAAGACAAGTTAATTTCCCCCTGGTAACGTTCTTTCTATTGGATGTTCCTCCCACATATTCCTCATCTGTATCAAGGTTCAACTGCTTTGGAAAAAAAAAAAAACTCACTGTCGGCACGATGTCCCTCGAGGGACTCTGTCTAGGTTGAAGTCATTGTCAAGTACATATGCCATGCGCAGCACCCGTTCGCTTCAGTTCTGGTTTTATGCCTTCCATATGCAGAATTACCGCCCTCCAGTGCCTTTAATTTATGCGATTCTAAAAGAGCCTACAGTTTACTGTCTGGAAATTCTACAGCAGGGTAGGTTGTGATGGTCAATGAGGAATACATGGGAGGAACATCCAATCAATGTTAGCAGGGGTATGTACCTCGTTTGTCGATTGATTGCATCCTCCCACGTAGCAAGAGTATCAATTTAATTGCATTACTTGTCAAGGATAAGAGTATAGAACTGCTTTCCTGAACCTTACCTCTTTGTTGGAGGTATCTAAACAAAGTTTCGTAAACGTATGAATTGTAGACCAGGCAGCTGTCTCACAAACGTCTCATCGGAACTCTCCTCTGATGGGCAGAGGAGGTTGCCATGCCCCCACTGGAATGAGCCCTTAAGCCTGCTGGGGATCTTTTCCAGCTAGCCTGTAACATTGTGAAATAGCCAGCACTATACATCTCGATGAGTTTGTTTGGTAACCGATACACATTTTATGTCCTGTGTATCCAATAAACAGTTGGTCATATTGCAATTTTGAAACTGGAAATATAGAAACTTAGCCTCGAGCCTATGAAGACTTAGTCCTTCCTTGCTAGGATGAGATGGTGGAAACAAAGTCAGAAGCACAATCTCCTGTGCTAAACGGATGATCATCAGAAGCAATTTTCGGTAGGAATTATGGTTTGACCTTTAAAACAACCTTATCCTTATAATAAAAAGGTAATCTGAGGTTTCCAGGATAAGGCCTGCATCTCACTCACCCTGCGGGCTGAAGTTATGGCCAACAAAAGAGTGTTAGTAACCTTAATGGACAGGAATGTAGCGGCTCGAAAGGAGCACACATCAGAAATTGCAAGACTAAATTAAAGTCCCAGGTTGGGACTTGGAAAGGAGTTGGTGGAACCACATTAGGGAGTCACTTTTTGAAATCTGTATCCTCCCCCGAACATGGAAAGCGCTGCAAGGTAACCGTTGATAGTTCCAATATGGAGACCATAGATTTGCCATATATAATTTAAAAAGTAACACCTTAGGTGTATCACATTGAAAAGTATCTACATAATTTTCCTTACACAAGCAGCAGAACTTGTTCCAACGGCAGCAGTATAAGAATTTTATTGCTGGCGTACTGGCCTAAAGCAAAATATCCATTACATCATCCGGGAGGTCCCCAATCTTTATAGCTCAATTTTTCAGACACCATGCGAGAACATGGAGTGTCTGGACCTCTGGATAGAGAACCCGCCCCTCCTCTCACAAGAGAAGGTCCTGTCTTTGTGGAAGACTTATTGGAGGGTAGATGGACCTGTCCAGAAGGTCTGGGTACCATGTACTCCTGGCCCAATCCGGGGCAATTAGGATCTTGATTTCCCAAACTTTCTCAACCTCTTGATCACATGAGGAATGACAGGGACTGGAGGAAACACGTACAGGAGTATAAACTCCCAGTCCACTAGCAGCGTGTCTCCTAAATCTCTTGTGGGAAATTCCCTAGAGCAGGACAGTTCGCACTTCCGGTTGACACTGGTCGTAGATCCACTTCCACTTGACGGGTTCCCCAAAGAGTGAATATCTCTTTAAGGACTTCCTGAGCTAGTTCTCACTTGTGGGAGACTGCTATGCCTGCTCAGAGCATCCGCTGCGTTCTCTCCTTCTAGATGAACGGCCAATAAGGAGATTCCTTCTGGACTTGCCCAAGAGCTGCATTGCCTCTGCACAGTGGTAGGGCCCCTACACCACCTCTCTTGAGGCAGTACATGGCCACTGTGTTGTCAGTCATTATCAGGACATTCTTTCCCCATTGCAGAGGGCAGAAAGGCCTTCAGCGCCAGTCTGACTGCCCTTAACTCCAAAAGGGTGATGTGTAGTTGGACTCCAATGGAGACCAACGACCGATGATTGTCAAATCGATGGCATGTGCTCCTCACCCCGTGAGTGAGGCGTCCGTTACTACTGTTATCTTCGGCCATGGTTGCCAAAAAGGTTCTCCCTTCCGAATGTTGCCATCGCAGGCCCAGCACAGAAGATCCTGTGTGACCCTGCTCCGAATCTGAAGTAGATCTGACATCCTGCCTGATAATTGAGACCACTGGGTCCTGAGAGGCCAGTGAAAGGATCTCATTCTCAGGCGAGAATCTGGCACCAGGAAAATGCAAGATACCGAGCAACCTCAAAAAGTCAAAGGCCGAAAAAAGGCTGGGCATTCTGAAATTTGGTTACCATCTGCAGAATGTGTCGAGCCCTCACTTCTTGTGGAGAGGATTTTCCCAGGTATGCATATAGGACAGCTCCAATGAACTGGAGTCTTTGAGATTGTATCATGTGGGACTTCTTGTAATTGAGGGAGCAGCCCAGTCTGTGAAGGAAGTGGCAGATTATGCAGAGATGTTCCAGGGCTTGTTCAGGTGAACGTGCCCTGATCAATCGTCCAGGTAGGGGTAGACATGAATCTCCCCCCACTCCTGAAACTTGCTGCCACCACTGCCATTAAATTGGTGGAAACTCTTGGGCAGAGGTCGGCCCGAATAGCAGAACTTGAAACTGACATTGAGAACTGCCAACAGCAAACCTTACTTACTGTGCTTGTGATGGATTGGCACATGAAAGTAAGCATCCTGAAGGTCCAATTATATCCAATCCTGGAGCTGGAAGGACTGAAGGATCTGAGAAAGCGTGGCCATCTTCAACGCGCTTCCTGAGGCACTTCAAGTATCTCAAGTCCAAGATAGGTCTCAGTCCTCCACCCTTCTTAGGGATTTGGAACTAGGGAGAATACCATCGGTTGTTCCTCTCCATCACAGGTATTAGTTCTATAGGACCCTTCTCTAGCAGGGTCAACATTTCCTGCAACAGGAACGGGCCTGGAACATTTAGCGACTGGCTTCCCAGTGGTTGATCCCAAGGTCTCTGTATGAAGGTGAGGCAGTAACCTTGGGCTACTGTTTTCAGTGCCCATGCACCCAAAGTAATACCTCGCCATTCATTCAGATGCTGCGACAGTCTCCCACCGGGGTGTCGTGAGTCAAGACCTGCAAGAGGTTATGAGGTGGCTGAAGCAGCGGCTGCTGACAAAGACGCCACCGATTGGGGTTGCTTTGCACCTCTCCCACCACGAGGGAATCTTTTTTGACCAACCGGTCCTCTCTCTTAGAACTGACAAGTAGTAGCGAAATTACCTACCCCCTCCAAGATGATCCGCTGGGGTGAAAAGGATGTCGCTGCCTGATAGCAGCACCCAGGGACGGTCTGCAGCTTTGCAAGGCTTTTGTCAGCCTCATTACCAAATAAGTGCGAGCCGTGAAAGGGCATGTTGAGGAGTCGAGATTGTACATCAGGTGCAAACTCCGACTTCAACCATGCAAATCTGCGTATGACAGTGCTTGCCGCCATGGCCCTGCTGATGCAGTCCACCGTGTCCAGACCCAATTGCAGAGACTCCCACATGGCCTCATCAGGTTCAATAAGTCATCTTTCCTCACCATCAGGGGTGTGATCAGCCGCCATCGCTATGCAGTCCCACAGAATGAAAGTAAATTGTGCTAATGCACAGGTCGAGTTAGCAAGGCCATGCTACCCATAGAAAATACTTTTTTGCCCAGGTTTCAACCCATTGATCATCCCTATCTGGAGGGATAGTAGGGTACGCAGCTTGCTTAGAGGCAGATGTAGCTGCCTGAACCACTAAGCTTTCAGGTGTTTTATGTTTAGACTGGTAGCTTGGGGTCGCTACTGGATGGCACTTTTCTGGTGAGAATTATATTTAATGCAGGACTAGACTCTGGAATCTACCGGTTAGTCATTACCCTTCTCTCTAGGGTAACATGAAAAAGGTATTGGGTCAATTTGTGGACCCTTGTCCAATAGATGGGTGAGATCATGCTGCTCAAATGGCGGAGCTGGTCTAATCCAACTCAAAAAATCTATAACCTTAGACTTATGTCAAACCCAATAGCCGTTTGTAAACAATCAAGCAGTTCCCTGATCCTGGTTCATAAGGGGTAAAACTGTCTGGAACATTAGGGATGGTCCCCAGTGAATTAAGAGTATCTAATTGAAGGACAAAAGGTGCAGCCTCATTTGAGGTTTCATATCCCTCACAAATAGAGATTAAAGACTTGAAAGTGCTTTTTGGTAAGGGTTTATAGACATTTTCCCTTTTCATAGGTTAAGGTAAAGTCTTTGACACCTTGCAACCATGTTTTCGACTTGGCTACTGTCATCACACGAGGCATCGAAGATTTCTCGTCAAAATGTCTCAAGGTGTTTATGACCCGGGATCGAGGGTTTTTGTCTTGGCTTTATGCTGGTCTTGGAGAAGACCTATGACAGTTTATTCGACTTTATAGAGGATGAGGAGTATTGCCTGGAGTGAGATCATTAGTCTATCTTTGAGTCTCACGTCTCATGGGAAGACTCCATTTTTAAGGTGTGGTAGGGGATTTTTTTAACAACTCTATCTGCTGACATTTTAGCTGTATTCTCTTTTAGGGCCTTACCTGTCATTGACTGACAAGATAGACAGTCGGAGGTTACATGTTCAATGCGCAGGCACAAAATACATATTTTATGCAGGTCTGTAATAGATATCTTGGCGCCGCATTTTAAGCACTTTTTGAAGCCATGGTTTAGAGGAGGAGTCAAAGACAGGGCCATTTCAAAACAGTCTGAACACTGAATCGCGCCGTAATTCTTGAAGCAATCGTATTTACAAAAAAAAGGAACTGAAACCAACAGGCGTTGCACGTGGTATATGTACTCGATGGTGACGTCAACCGAGACGGAGGGCCTCGAGGGACATCGAGTCGACAGGTTCTACGCACAGCGCCCTCTGCCGAGAATTGTTTTTCCGAAGCAGCTAAAGCTGGATACGAATATCATAAGACGAATACGTGGGAGGACACGAGCCCTCTTAGAGCGGATGGAGTCTCGATATTGCCTTTGGAGCAGGCGGCAGGCCAGTTTGTCAGTGGATGTGCTTGAGGCCGGTCACTTCATCTCAGCAACTCTGCACTTGTGTTTCAAAGCAGCCAAGTCTGAGTGATACCAAGAGTTGCACTTGGAGGCAGGCTTCATGCGGATCCTCATGGCAGGAGCAAGGATGTCAAGAATGTTGGAGATGGGGAGATGGAGGTTAGCAGGTGGAGTCGGTGTGAGAGTCAAAGGCATGGGGGCGTGAAGGTGGTGGCAAAAGCAGTGACTGGCACATGCTTCATTGGTTGAATGACAGAAAGGAACTGGCAGTGTAGGCAAAGGCAATGCCGGTGGGCCAGGGAGCCCCAAAGGGGAGGAGAGTATGATCAGACCATTAGAGAGGAGTAGTTGGTGAGAGTGAGGTCTGCTGAGATGAGAGCATCCACGGTGTGTCCAGCAGAGTGGGCCAAGAATTGTGAGGGTAAGTCAGAGGTCGCTGAAAGATACAGTGGTCGCATCCTGAAAGTCTAGATGAACATTTAAGTGCCAAAGGAAGAGAGGTTGGCCCATTCAGAGGAGGGGGGTGGGGGTACAGCCAGGGACATGTAGATCATGGTGAGAGGGTAGGAGAGACACCCAGCATACAGACAAGGCATTCAAAGGAAGAGTAAGATTGAGTGGGAATGATAGTAGCAGGGATCCCGTCAGGGAAGACCGGGGCAAATCCACCTCTAGAATGGTGAGGCCAGGGCTTGGAGAGGATCTTGTAGCCCTCAGGAAGGTGAGTGTCAAAAGTAGTGACAAAGCTGGCATTGAACCACGTCTCATTGAGAGCGAGAACGCCGAGGTGAAAGTCTTCAAGGAGGTGACAGATGTCAGGAGTGTTCAACAGCAGAGCAAGAGTTAAGGGTAGCTATGTGAAGCTGGTTCCCACCTTTAAACGTTCTTCCGAAGCGGGGTACAGGGACGTGGTACACTCGTCAGGGACGGAGGGAGGCGAGAGGGACGGCAGAAAGCAGGGTGGCCCACGAGGGGGGGAAGTTAATGAAAGACGGAGGCGCCTGTCCAGAAGGAGGAGGAGATTGGGCCTAGAGCTCTAGGCCAAGTTGACACCTGGTTCCACCATTAATGAGCGAGGAAGTAAAATGGGAGAGGATAGAGACCAGATGTGAGTATGTCATGGCAATCATCCGCACGTCCATTTCTTGAACCAGAATTGGAAGTTCGCCATCACAAACGGTCATGCATATTCTGGTACGATCGTGCAGCACCAGTTTACCCATTTGCCGTGCCTGTCATCCTTTATGCAAGGATATGCATTTTGGTAGTTGATGTTTAACAAACGACCCCCCCCCCCTCTCACAAACTGAATAGAAAATAGAAGAAACAATTATACTTTACTCACAGAACTTTGGCTTTCACAATAAAGTACTTGTCATCGATGAACAGAATCTGATTGCATGGAATGTGACAGTCGACCTTATTTCTAACTATGGCTTGTAGTAAACATTGTGTTCTTCCACTAATTGTGTGAGCAAAACGTTTGAATGTTTCGTTGGATGTATTCCACTAATTTTCCCGCTGCATTAAGAAATATAACTTGGTAAATTCACAACTCAGTATTTATTGAAAAGCGTAAACTGTTTTTTTTCTTTTTGCAAAAGAGTAAACTTGTAATGTGTGCGAGTGCTTTGATCATCTGGGTACATGAGAATGTTAACAGTACATTTGGCTGCGATGTACACAAAGGTGTGGTGCAGCATATCGATTTGACATGTCCATGTCAACTTGAGGGGTGAGTGATGCGATTTACTGCCGCAAGGGCACTCAAACTTCGGGTGATGGATCAATGGAACAACAGATGGGTCTGGTACTGACACGTGAGATTTGCATGTGTACATACCGGAAAAAACGAAGGCAAGATGCATTGGGGAAAAATAATCTGATAGATATGCTCAAAAATACATGCCCTGTCCACTGTCCAATAAAATTCCTGTGAGCTTACCCTTTAATATCCCATTTAGCATGAGGAGCGTTAAACACATTTGACAAAGTGAAAGAACAAGAATCAGTAACCAAATATGCTCCATTTGACAGGCAAGTCCTGCTGTAATACAGTTGAATACGTGTGGCTTCCAATTCCGAGATGAAAGGACGTCAAGAAGAGGGTTGATAACCCTGTCTAGGCATCACTGGCAAAAAGGGAGCCATTTACTGTTATACTGCACCCGCATAGACCGTTTACCTGCATGATGTGAAGATTTTCATTGGAAAGGTCGAGGTGAGCCAACAACCTGATTACAAACCACACTGCAAAGTTTACAAATGCAGGGAGGGGTACTGGTTGCTCTGTTTCGGGATCTCTGGCGAATGGAAGGATAGGCTGGTCCGGTCCGAAAAACAGGACCGTCTTGCCACTGGTGCTATAAACTCCACTATGGAATTCTTTGCTCTGCTTCAGAAGCTTGTGATAAAATAAGAGGCAGTAGTGGAGAAGCTAAGCGAGCGCTGTCATTCTTCAAGGTTATTTCAAGGGCATCTCCCCGACAGCCTGGCCCCCGAGCAGCTCCTTGATGATGTATGTTGAAAATAACTAGTTTTCTAGTCGTAAAAAAAATCAGATGAAGATGTTGGTATTCAGCTCCCATTCATGAAGCAACAGATGGGAGGCCACCTCTGAATTCTATTGACATGGGATATAGATAGTTTGTAACCAAATCCCACTCTGAATGCCCAATGCCACAATTGACGTGATGCAGGATTAGAGTGCAAAATCTGATTATTCGTGTTTGTTCATGTAGAACATTGAAACAGCAATGCCTGCCCGGACCTACCCACTGCAATGCACCCTTGACTGGGTTGCTGACCTTCACTGTTCCACCACTATAACCCCCAATTCAGTGTACCCATGGATGGACCATAATTACATACAATTCACCATCCCTACCGAACCTACCAGTAAAGTCCTCTCCTATGCCCCTCCGGCCTATGTCAGAACCTAACTAAAGACAACATTCTCCCCTTCCTGGATGTTTCAGAGCTTAAACCTCAGTTCGCCAGAGACCCCAAAGCTCTTGCTGACATCTACTCCCACACCCTCAAAGTCATTGACACCATAGCCCCCATTGAAGCAAAAAAAATAATTAAATATCAATGCATTCAAACTCCTGGTTCACGGATGACCCATTATCCTTCCGCACTAGCAAAAGCGATGCCCTTGCTACTTGGCAGACCAACCCTAGCAACTCCACAAAGGACAATTTCAAAAGACTATCCACACAATATAAAAAAAAAAAGCCATCTTCAATGCTCAGTCCAATGACTTCAACACAAGGATCTCTAATGCCAACTCTAAACCCAAAGAACTATTCTCCAGCTTTTAGGATCTTACCACCCCTCCAACCTGCCCAAATGAGATCATAAAAGATCAAGCCTGGTGCTCAAGCATCCAAGCAGCCCTGCTAAACAAAATAACCCTTCTCCAAAATAAAATACGAACACAACGCAAAGCACTACCCAAATCTGATCCTTTTACCATGCCCAGCTGTCTCCTACCCAAGCCCCCCACTTCCGCCTTCTCTTTCAGAGATGTCTCTGAACTAGAGGTTATAGATTTCCTCCAACACCTTAAACCATCCACATGTAAAGGGGACATCTGCCCCCCCCAAAAATCAAAGATTACGCCATCTCCTTGGCTCCATTCATCAATGCCTCATTCGCCATGTGCACCGTCCCAACCAGCTTAAAAGCAGCTTGGGTCCGCCCGATTCTCAAAAAAACCCTCAATAGGCCCATCTTCACCCAACAACTACCACCCCATCACCACCGTCCCATTCCTCCTTAAAATACTGGACAAAGCCACTCACAACCAGATCCAACACATTGACACCAACGCCATCCTACATTGAAACCAAAGCCATCCTAGGGAAAAGGCAATCAGGCTTCCGTAAAGGCTGTGGCACAGAAACCGCCTTATTGGACCTCAAGAACCAGATAACCAAGATCATGGACAAAGGCAAACCAGCCCTCCCTCTTACTGCTGCTGGACCCATCAGCTGCATTTGATCTCGATCACAAGATCCTGACCTCACACCTCACCAATGAAGCCCACGTCTCCAAACAGGCCTCCTCCTGGATAACCTCCTTCCTCGAAGGCAGAACAATGAAGGTATTCTCTGATCAGGCCAACGCTGCTTCCACCACCATACACTGGAGTCCCCCAGGGCTCATGCACTGCACCAACCCTCTACAACCCGTTTACCAAGCCACTCTTTGATAAACTGGACTCCCTGGGCATAGCTTAGACTATGCCGATGATACTCAGGTACTCCTCCCCCTTACTGGCTCGTACGACCTAGACTCAGCAGCCCTCCTCCAAATTTACTAAACCATTCAAGCCTGGCAGATCATCCTCATGAGCCCCAAAAGGAAACTATCCGAACTCAACCACAATTATAGCAACTTCACCACAGAAAACACTGCCATCCCCGTCAAGACACTAGGGGTGTACCTAGATTCCACGCTGTCCATGATACAAGTCCATGCGATCACTTAATAAATGTCATAAAACCCTTCCTCTTAAACCAAAACTGCTTCTCCATGCCCAAGCCACCATTGGAGCTAAACTAGACTACTGCATTGCTCTCCTTGCAGGAATATCAGCAAAAAACCTAAATAGGCTCAGAGCAGCACTCAATATCCCAAAAAGAGACCACATCACACAAGCGAGACAGGCAGAACACAAGTGCTTATGCCTCTCGGGCCCCTCCTTACCTAGCTGACCCCATCAGAGACTCCTCTTCATGCCCTACAATAACCCACTATTTGCGCATCTCGCCCATCAAAAGGGCCAAAGCAGGAGGGATCAGCTTCCCCTCACTTAGCTCCTAAACTATGGAACGCCCTGTCCAACGGAGAGCCGAGACTTCTCACAGCTTTACGCAAAGGCCTCAAACCACGCTATTTAACTAATACACCCACATTACTACGAGCGGATCTACTCGGGACCTTCACACAGTATGTCTCAAACACTCTGTTATGTCTTTATCTCGCATGAAACCCAGTTATCATTTTGTCTTCAATTCTAAAGTCATGCCTGCATGTAACCATGTTTGTGTATCCTAACAACTGTAACTAAGTACTTCTGTAACCAGCCTATTGTAACAGCGCCATGATGCCTCAGGGCTGCTGTGTGCTATATAAAAACAAATAAATAAATACCTGGCACTTGGTGCTGGACTGAAAAGCTTAAGGCCAAGAATCACTGACAACTATAAAATGTTGGTGTTCTCTCTACCCCATATGACAGAGGTTAAGTTCACCCCCGCCCCCAAACCTAGCTACCCCTTCCCCACCCCCAAAACCCAGAAAAGAGGTGTTAGTTCTGGTCACTTGAGGATCTGGGCCCGAAAACAGAATCCTATTAGGTTGCTCTGGTTGGACTTCCACAAGATATGCGACTGGGTTTTGGTGCCGGTCACAAGGCTCATTTTGAGCCTTGCCAATAGAACTGCTAATACGCTGGAAGCCATTAGGACCAACAACTGCTGTAACACCCATGCGGCATGTGCGTGGAACTCAGGAAGATGGCACAGGATTGCAAAAGATCTCTCGTCCACAGCCGTGTGATGGAAACCCTTGCTATTGTTGCGTTTCAGCGAAATCGGATGAAATTCTGGTCTTGAGAGATCAAGGAAGTTTTCTTCCAATTCACTGATGACCACGGTGGAACAGAAGATTTAGTAGGCACTGAAGTTAGTTGCTTGCATTGTGTGGACAGAGTGATTCGAGGAGCCATCTGTGTGGACTGCTTGGAATCTGAAGAAGTCATTTATCGCCAACATCTTTGTAAAAACAGAGCCAAGCTGAGACCGACAAGGCTGGACCCTGTACTAGAAATTATTTTTGGTGTTTGGTACCATAATGGAATATGAAGGTAGGCGTTCTTTAAATCCACTACACAGAGCCAATAATCCTGCTGCAGAGAAGAATGTATCTATCTTTTGGGAGGTGAAGACAACTCTTGACAGGTCTAGGATAGTATGCAGAACATCCTGGGAGGGTTTGGGCACCGTGAATATGTGAGAATAAAACCTCTCACCCACTTCTGCCGGGGAGGGGGGAGGAGGGAATAGTGAGGGGTGGGGGTGAAGGGAGTGGAAGGCTGTAGCCTTTGCAGGCCACCAAGAGGACCCAAGCATCTTTTGATATATTCTGCCACACCTCCAGATGAAGAGCGATCCACCCGACAACTGTAGTTTCATGAGGGGATTTAAAAAAATAACAAATTACCTGCTTTCCCGTTTTCAGCACAGACAGGTCTGGTTGATGAGACTTGTGCCCCTGAAAACAACAGAATCCCATCATTTATCTGGAATGAAAGCCCATTCTTTGTGGATATGTAGACTTGGAGCAATGTGCTTCATAAGAACAGAAAGCGGTCTTGCTGCTAATGTTCTTTGCTTTGGCATCAGTTGAGCTGTGCAAGTTGCATGCCTTCAAAAAGGGAGCCAGCAGCTTTTCCTGAAAAGTCTTTGGAAAACTTGGTTGCATGGAGCCAAGACTGGCAACAGGGGTCTACTAGTAACGCTGCTGATGTGTCTATGCTGTGCTACGGTTTCAAACACACCCTGCGCTAGAAACCTGCCGCCTGAAATCCCTGTCTTGAGTGATTGAACTTATCCTAAGTGATGCAAGTCAAAGCTCTTTCCAAAGCTTTAAATTGGTGGCAGCTAGACAGCTTTGATGTTTGGCCTGTGTAAGCTGGAGTGCAAAAACATTTCCTTGCAGACTCCATACGGAATATTATCTTCCTTCATCAGGAGTTTGGAGACTGTGGAGGTGGATGTGTAGGAATTCGCTGCAGCTAGGAATGTATATGAGGGAAAGTTTATGGGGATGTCCACGGAGCATCAAAGCCTGTAAGCAGCATCTATTCTCAGTTTGTGTACAGACTAGAGTGCGGTATTTCCCCTACACTCTTCTAGCCTCCAGTAGGACATCCAGTTGTAGGATGAGGCCTGAATGATCAGGAGATTTTATGGTTCAAGCTCCCGATAAAACACCTACTTCAGAAGGAGATCTGGAGTTGGAAATGTGTAAATAAAAAAAAGCCTGAATTGAAGATTGTCCTCTTCTTTCTGCATGTCAGCAGGCACTTTATGTGGGGCTTCCGGCAGAATATCAGACTACTTTCTTTCAGAAGCAGTGGATGGACTTCCAATGGTTTTTGAATCTCCGGTGACTGAGAAATTGAGCATTAAAGTAGTTCCTCAGGTTCCGAATGCATTAGGTTTTGGAATCTACTGAGGGGTGTCGATATCGGCCTGAAGGGAATTTGTTCGCACGTTTCTGCCGGGAGACTGCCAAGAAGGACCCATCCCACTCCCAAACCATGGATCCATGTACTGTTACGAATCCTAGTTTGAGTGGGGGGCAGTGGTTGTGAAACGGTTAATGGTAAGGACATTGTGTGTGGTGTCTATTCAAGCCTAGGCCTAAAAGGGTTTCCATCTCCCCTCCCCAAAGGCAGCACTAGGCATCGAAATCAGCCTGGTGTCAACCAATTGGTCGAGTTCGTGAGTAGGCAAAAAGTCAGACATCAGTCAGTGTCATTTTGAGGCCTACTGTGGACACATGCCTCAGACTTTTCTATGGCCTCCAAAGTTTTGGCTGTTAAGGAGCTGCTCTGGTCCCGTCCCGATGGACGGAATCTACTCCAAGTATGAAAGAAAGGGAACGGGGTGTAGGAGTACGTTGGATACACCTGGACTAGAAGGTTTTAGTACGGTCAAGCAAATAGACTGTTTAAGAGGTCGGACATGTTGATGCATTGAAACCAACACCTGATCACAATACCAAACTAGTTTGCTGCAGACACTAGATCGCCATGCATGAGAAACCAGCCACCCCCACTCTTGCAAGAGTGGGACTTTAAGGATCCTCATGGTGAAATATAGTAATCAAGTAGATGCATTATAGAGAAGCTGAAAGCTGCATTAGAAAAGATGAAAAAGTCCTTCTGGGGCAATGTGGCCTAGGGGATTGGCCAGTATAAGTCACGTCGGAACATGAAAAAACCATTATCCAATCATATTTAATGGGGAGTACAGTTCTGATGAGGCAGAGGATGGGCTCACCATTACCTTACCCACTCTAGTGCAACATTAAGAATCAAAGACTAAATCTGGTTTCAAATACTGCCAGGTTTCCAACAGATAGCCACAGTAGAGGTTATTGTATGTACAGTCTATCAAGAAGGCCAGCAATAAATTAGCGAGAGCAAAGCACCAGAAGCACCTATGATTTGCACCAGAAACTTTCCAGAATGTCAAAAACAGCTATAGTAGAAGTGATTTTTCACCTTTTGTGGCAACAAGTGCATAATCGAGTCGCAGCATCAAATGAGCCCACTGACTGGATCAATACAGAAGGAATTTGAATGCAAATCGAGGGGACTTCAGACCAGGTCTGTCTGCAATAGATTAAACTTACATCACAATGTATTTGTCTCACAAGTATGCCTTTGGTGAAAACATGCGCTGGTGTGTTGCCTTCTTGGACATCAGAATTTGTTCTGGTAGCAAGAATCTATAGGACAAGCTAGCCAGAAAGATCAACCCAAGTTTGCTAAGTATCAGCATGGTCCTGTACTCAAAGACCACCATACCTAGTCAACTGGTTCAAATCAGACTACCGTATGTTCCGGCGTATAAGA
The DNA here is from genome assembly GCF_040938575.1 of Ambystoma mexicanum. Lineage (NCBI taxonomy): Eukaryota > Metazoa > Chordata > Amphibia > Caudata > Ambystomatidae > Ambystoma > Ambystoma mexicanum. The sequence goes on along the minus strand of NC_090926.1, from coordinate 913,607,425 downwards.
CGACTGGGCGTATAAGACGACCCCCAACTTTTCCAGTTAAAATACAGAGTTTGTGATATACCCGCCCTATAAAACGACACCCTGCGTATAAGACGATCCCTGCCTTTTGAGAAGGTTTTCCTCGGTTAAAAAAAGTCTTATACGCCAGAACATATGGTTATCACCAACTCCACCCATCACCTGTGAAGTCCCTGCAACACTCCATCCTGTCCCCTGTGATCTTCTCTCATTACATGGAACCGCTCAGAACACTGCTCATGCCACACAGACTAATATGCAGACGACACGCAGCTCTTCCTTAAGATAGCCTCCATGAAAACATCCACAGGATCATGGCCTGCCTCACACCGATCCAGTCCTGGATGCCCACTGCTTACCTGAAGCCTCCAAGAAGTGATTTATACAGATGAACACCACCGAACACCCTGGCATCCACACCAGACTATGCTATAAACCTTGAGGGCATCCACAGCCCCACTGGCCACCTGTGCCAAGTCCTTTGGGTTCAAAATCGGCAATATCACGTTCAAACAGCAACAAGGAAGACAAACGGCTTGGTGCAAACTTCTCTCCTGCAGAAAATCAAGCGCTTCATCCAACTTCATTATCTGCTGTCCAAGCCTTGGTCCTCCCCCACCTCAATGGTGGAAATGCTCTTTTGGAAGGCCTTCATGCTGCACCAAACAATGAAAGACTCTGCAAATTCGACTACACCACCCAAACCCGCAAACTGTACTGGCTCCCGCTGCAAGCCCGTACTATCTTCAAATCCTGCTGCATCATCTACAAAGCTGTCACCCTTCAATCCCCAAGCTACCCCAATGAGAAACATTCTCCAGAGGCCTGCAATCCACCCGAAGTAACGAAATGTCTAGACTCCAACTCAGTGAAGGAAGAAAAGTACAAGAAAACAGGCTTCCTCTGTGAACGCTCCTTACTGTCAACATCAGACTTTGCCCATTGCTTCAACAGTTCAGGAAAGAACTCAAGACCTACCGCTTCAAAGAATGGTTCCACCCAAACTCCTAGGTCCACACACCCTTCACTCCTCACCCTACCTGAGACTCTGATCTGCGCCACACTGTCCCCTCATTGCTTGTAGATCCCTTGCTGCCATTTCCCCACCCCTGCCTTCGACAGATAGCTCCCCGCTCCCTTTTTCTCTGCTTCTGCAACTGTGTTCTTCCCCCTATGAAAGTAAAGCACTCAGTTGCTTCCCAAAGCAAAGTCCACGCTCAATACCCCCATTTAAAAGATTTGCTTTGGCGGTAATGGTAACTAAAAGAGGTGTAAAACAAGGATGCCTACTAGCACCAGTGCTTAAACTGAAAAGTGTACGTTTTATAGCAGCGAAAGATAAAGGCTTTCAAAGATGCTTTAAGAACAGGACCTACGGATGCTTGTGCGCAGCAATATGTGATTAAGTGTAATCTTAGCCCCTCCATGGAATAGAGGGGCTACACTTGCATGTATAGAGAGAAGGAAGACAGGGGTGAGGGCCACCGCTACCGGACCCGCCCTCACAAAAGAACCACCTTGAGGGCAGAGGCACCGCTCAGTGCTGGTCTTACATCGGCCGATGATGCTTCATCAATGTATTAGCAGCAGAGCTCAGGGTCTTCATTTTGGATAATACAGTCAATGCAAAAGCGATTGACGCATGGATGCCTCTACTTGGAAGTAAGCCTGTTATTGTTATTTTTAGTCGAATCATTTTTTCTCAAATTGTTCTACTCTAACTACCCACCTCAAAAAATAAAAATGTAGATGGTGAGTTGGGTGTTATGCAATAATGCTGTGGGCATGCAGGGTTATAACCCAATTTAAATGCAAGAAAAAATTAACAAAAGAATGAAGAAAAAAAAGAAACCTCTGCTGCCCGCTCCAATGGTTGCACTCCTGGACCTTCCTCTGCAACACTTTGACCAACTGGGGTTTCCGGATGAGGAAGTGATGCCAGATAAATTCTTGAGGAAGGAGATTGATGAAATCGACCATCCGCACGGGGAGAGTGCGCTCGCTTGGGCTTTTTTTATTTTTTAATAATGAAAATGAATGATGGTAGATCAGCCTCCGAGAAATGTATGCGGCCATTCCATCTGCTTCCGGCACAAAACGCATAGTCACATGTACCCCGGGAAGACAGCCTACAGGTGACACCCCCCACCCCACCCCCATCATTCAGCTGGAATGTGACGGACACGGGATACATCAAAGCATTCCAAGAAGGGGTGGGGGGGGCGAAGACACCTTCCTGCAGCCTAATTTAAATATCAAAGGCTCCATGGATCTGCATTCCTATGGTCTACTCCGGCTGGTGGCAGTGCTTACAAACAAGGGTGGCAGTGCATACTAACAAGCCTGAAAGGGCTAGGTTGCCGGAAACAGGAAGGTGGGACTCCCAACCCTTTGGTATGCAATGTGTCAACTTGAAGCTAGTTCCCACCCCTCTGTATGAAAGGCAGTGAAATCTATGTCCGGGTCCACCATTTACTGTAGGCAAACCCCTGCAGAGCTGACCCCTTTCAGAGCGGAGAAGTATGCATTTTGCGGGTGTGGGGGTGGGGGGGGAAGAAGAAGTCTGCTCTCGCCACATACTTCAAGGAAAACGTAATCAAGAGTCGCAGATGGCTCAATTAACCAGAGACACTTTGATCGACAGACAGGAAGATGGGTGGGACTTGTGTTGTCACCCCTTGTCTGTCATGTTGCAGAGCACTCTGTTCCTGACGTCATGCATAACAAAAAATGTTGGTGGGGAGCCAGGATTGGTTTGGAACGGTAGGCTTAGCCTGCACCAATCACTGGGGCCCATTTGGTGTTCAGAGCGGGCTGAACCCCTAACTTAGCAGATCATCCAAAGACTCCGAAAGGAGTAGAAGGGCTCTGTACCTGGGCTGAAGGTACAGTATACCTTATATCAAGACAGAAGCAAGATCCCTCCCCCAAACATCTCCCAGGGAACAGAGGGAAATACCCAACTCTGAGGTTCTCCTCTTGTGAGATCGGGTCCTTTAGCGGTGGCCCTCACTTCGATCTTCCTCCGAAGCACACCTTGATGTGGCTGCCTTTTCTGGGCCAGAAACTTCAGCTCCAAGCTGGTCAAGAAATCGAAGGAAGTCAATGCCCTGACTGAACCCAAGTATAAGCAGGCCTAACGCTCACCATGGGTACAAATGTAGGGGCACCATCCAAGCACTGAGGGGCTCTATGCGCACCAGATTCCATGCAAGAGAGGGGATGAAGACAATCAAGCACGAGCCTAACCTCTTGCACCCGACTGTGGGAGCTCGGAACCACACGTGCCATCTCCACTGGAGGCTGTCTCCAGCTATTCAGCTCTTGGGGGAGGAGGGGGATAAATTAAAAAAAAAAAAAAAAAAAAAAAAAAGACAGTCTGGGACAGTGTCCAACAAATTCTGTTCCTATTCCCAGAAGCAGGGAAAATTACTTCACGCCCAGAAACTCCTCAAAGAAGTCAGCCCTTCAGGAGTGGATTTGTCAGCTTTTGCAGAAGTGGTTCATACAAGCGCCGTCTCCTCTTTACAGTAGCAAAGCCCTCATGAGGAGAGCATCCAATCAAACTGAGTCATAAGTTTCATTAAGGCTTTCTGGGGCCTGGGTCCAAAATACCTTCAGCTATCCCCCCGCAAATGCCTCCCCTCTCAAGCTCTTCGCTCCTCTACTTCCCAACTCCCTCAGGGTCAGCCGTTTTTCAAAGAAACGAGCTGGGGGTAGATCTCAGTCCTCCCAGCCACTCTAAAACTTGGAGAACAATTTCTGGTTCCAGAAGCACCTCAAGACCTTCCTTTTTGCTTCTGCCTTTGCTCCCCCTCTACCCTGCTGGTCTGCTCTCTTGTCACTGTGCACCTGGCCACCCTCTGTCCCCAGGAACCTGCTCATCCTGCCACCACTGCCTCCTGGCCACCCCTTGCACTGGGGACTGTATCTGTACCCATACAGTCCCCCACCCCCATTTTCTTTTTCTGCACTTATCACACTTACCGAGTTCTGCTGCTGTAAACAGCACTTGCCGGCTGCACTACCTCAGTTTATTGCCTCCATTATCCATTTGTATTTATTATAATGTATCTGTTCTCCTCTGCTCCGCACTTTCCACTCTCCCCCTTCCATGCATTACCCCCCCCCCCCCCTTTCCCATGCACTTGCGCGTTCTCAATGTCACTGGGCCTAGTAAGACCGTTGTTGTATTCCCATGTTCCCCTCCCTTGCCTTCTCGCGCTCGGAAACACTTGTGTACGAGCGTGATACAAATAAACTATATCATATTAAGCCGATTCCATTCAAAAATGGAGACCCTTCACAGCATCTTTCAATTTGATCTGTCTATTTTCTTAATCCCCATCAACCTCAAGGTTGCCAATTTCTGCATCCCCATCCAGGATGGTCATAGACGGTTCCTCCAGTTTGTAGTAGTGGAGGATAATTGTCAGCTTCTAATATTCAGCCCCCAAGGTCTTTAACAAAGGTCCTAGCAGCATTGGTAGCCCAGCTGATCATACCTCCGCCCTTACCCGCAGGAACACAACTACTGTGAGGCCCCCTTCTGGGGAGGTTTTGTTTGAAGAAACCCATGCTGGTCCCCGCTCAAGAGTCTGCATTTACTGGGGGACTTTACCAACACTCTGAGGATCTCCTTCCCTCCCATGATGGCAACGTAGCTTTGAATCACCATTAAGCAAGGCGGCTTCTGGGCACCAGTGATTGGAGGTACAGGGAACCATGGCCTTGAGAGTTTGTTGTGCCCTAGGTCAGGTTTCACATGAGACCTCCTGCACCACTGGAATGCTGCATCTTTGCAATATTTCAGCCTGGTCAAAGTGTCCCACTATAACAGGAGTTGGCGGGATGACTTAAGGAGTCAACCCCCCTTTCAGTGCTTCCGCTAGTCCCCCGATTACAACAGATGCCAGTCAGTTGGGGTGGAGTGCTATCATGTGGTCCTTGTCCATTAAGGTGAAGTTGTCCAAGAGGGAGTGGCCCTTTAACTAGACAGAGCAGTCTACCATCTGGAGGTCCCTAGGAGCCATCGCTCCAACCCTCAGAGAAGGGCAATCAAGATCTTCACAGAGGATATGGTTGCCATGTTTTATATCAACCATCAGGGTGGGATAAGGTCCAGCAGGATGACTACAAGATTCCGACTTGGGCAGATGTCAATCTCCTGTTTCTCGAAACCTTGTATATCCCACGAGTGGGAAATGTCAGGACAACATCATAAGCATAGTGTTCCCTGAGGCTCCTTGCCTTCAGAGTAATTTGATTTGCGACAAGTCTGGAATCCCGTCTGTTGGGCACAAATCAGGAAGCTTTCCTCCTGAATTACATGTAAAGGGCCAGGGATCTCCTCGCATTGGGCACAAACATCTTCTCTTCACCTTGCCCTCCGTCCTGCTATCAACCTATCCTCCCTTCCTGCTCATTTAGAAGGTTCTGTTACAAGTCAGGATGGACAGAGTGCATCTGGGTAGCCCCATTCTGGGCAAGGAAACCCTAGTTCACCCCACCTGTTTTGCCTCCTACAGTAGCCCATCATTCAAGTTTTGACCCTCAGTTTTCCTTTAGTGGAATGCCTTCTGAACAGGCAAGGCTTGAAAGAGCGGGATCAACAATGGCTCTTGCATTGGCCGTTCAAGGCTTCTCACCTTCACCAGGACCGTCTCTGCCTACCCTTAGGGAGTTCTGAGGGAATCCTCATCCCTACTCCTTATGCCACCCTTTTGATATGGGAAAGGTAGTCGAGGGTTATTTGGCAAAACTGGCACACACTACGCAGGGTTAACAGTTGTTGGGTCACCTTCGGCCCAGGGCATGTTTGTCGATAGCCTACAATGACAACCTTTAACAGATAAGTGAGGACAGTTATCAAGATGGCATAGGAGCCAACAGATCTACACTCATGAGACAGTACAGGGAAGATATACGTGTGCTAGGACTGGCTCCTGGTTGGATTTTAAGAGTGTCCCAATGGGCGATTTCTAGGGCCACCACTTGATCATACGCTGAAATATTAAGCTCCCACTTCGTATGTTGGTCTTCCGAGAGTCTTTTGGTTCAGCAGTTTGTCTCAGGTCATCGATTTTTGTTCATTAAACTTTGAAATTGTTTGCACGTGTGTAGTTGACCACTGTATGTTGTGCAATTCCCCTCCCCGATATTACCGGGTGTATCCTCTTTCTCCAAAGTCTTGGATGAGGAGGTAATGTTCCAATTAATTACTGGTATTCCGTTACTCCAAATGCTTCTCCTTCTCAACCAAGTCTTGGAACAACACTTCCCTCCCACCCGAGGGCTAGATGGGAGGGCTGAGGGGTACTACTTGGCAGGCAAGGACTTGACCATTATCCCCCCTGCTCTACTGGAGGGGCCAGAGCAACTACAATCAGGGGGACCCAATTGAATTGGAAATTCTAGATGTTCCCGTCTCATGAGGCAAGGAAGTCTAATTCTGGAAGGACTTGGGAAAGAAAGAGGGTGGAATGGATTTACTGGTGGGTGAGAAATAAGAAACCATTACCCTTTGAAGCAAATCATACAAGGTTAATTTAATAGACCAGCATAGAAATAACATCCCCCCCATCATAGGTTTTCTACAGCAAGGTAGCTCTAGGACCGCTGATCTATTCATTGCACAATTCCTTGGCATGCCCCTGCCTCTTGTTCCTTCTGCTCCAATCCATTCCTTGAACTGCTACAATTAGGCACCACACACTTAAGTAACCACAAGAATGCATGTATTGCTTTACACAACTCAAAATTATTGCTGTACATGATTGGCCTAACGTATGTGCTCACTTTCCATTCACGGCAGCTTACTTGACACGAAAGCCTGCTCTCCCTCAATTTAGCAAAGCATGGACCGTCTGTGAAATGGTACAGAGCCTGACACAAGAACCTTGCACACCAGAGCAGTCAAGATGAACAGGTTACAACAGGTCTCTGGAGTTGATGGTACTAGTCTTGTGCCATAGAACGTTACCAGACTTGATTCCCCAGAAAAAATATGCAGAGCCAAGTAAATACTTGAAGTACAATTCGGTTTATTAGCAGCACATTTAAATACCGTTTGTTTTGCATAGCACTGCATACCAGAAATTCCAGTTTCAGAGTGCTTAGGTAGCTATCGCCCCATCACCCATCTTCCCTTTCTAGGTAAGATCCCGAAAGCAGTGGCCGCAAAACCGCAGCAACACATCCACACCGAATCTCCTACAAATCGACCAATCCAGGTTCAGACTCAGATGCCACACAGACAGCAACCATACAGGTGGTCGACAATGCCCATTACCAGCCTTGATGACAGACACCCCTGCTCCTGGTTCTACAAGACCAGGCATTTAACAGACCACCAGGGGGGCTCACGGACACCAGCATCAGCGCATGGGGGCGAACCAGCCACCTTCTTCTACGCTGGTTCAAGTCCTAACTCGCCAACAGTTCAGATGACTTCCTCTAGATCGCCAATGCTACCCGTCACTTGTAGAGTTGTGCAGGGTGAGGATCAATCTATACAAGGAGCCACTAGGAGCCCTCCTAGCCACACACAACATCCAATATACAGACGACACAGCTATACCTCAAGATAACCTCCATAATCCTTAGCCTCAAAAACTGCCTCTTGCCGATTCCAGTCTTGGCTATCCAGTGCATACTTGAAGCTCAACCACTCCAAGACCGAATTCCTACTCCTCTCCAACACCACCAAACACCCACACATAGCTATCAACAGCTGAGCGATTCACACCTGAGCTCACCTTCGGCGCCAAGTCCTCAGGTTCCATATCGACAAACACCTCTCTTTCAAGCCACACATAGCTAAGACAACTGGTATCAGCACTCCCTCCTGCGAAATGACAAGCCCTTCCTCCCTCCAGGCAGCTTAAGATCCACTGTTCAAGCACTGGTTGTATCCAACCTGGATGGGGGAAATTCACTCCTCGAAGGCCTCCCTTGTGTCCTATATGAGACTGCACGCCTCATCAAGGGTCTACTCAGATACAACCACATCACCCCGGCCCTCATCGACCTTCAATGGCTTCCGCTGCACGCACGATCACCTTCAAGCATTACTGCATCATCTATAAGGCAGTCAGTCAGCTACCTTGCAGCATCTCCGGCTGATAGCGCACCACCAGAAGTCAGGTCATGTGCAGACTTGAAATCTGCTGCTGAAAAAAGGAAAGTCCAGAAAACAAGCCTTCTCTGCCTACGCCCAAAGACACGAACTTCCTCCCTATCAGCTTCAAACTCGCTCCTACAATCCAGAAAAGAACTCAAGACCCACCTCTTCAAGGAATCGCCCTGCCTCACCACCTAGGTCAAAACATCACCCCTCGCGGCACCTGACCAGCTAGACAATGCCTGCCCCCCTCTCCTCCCTGCCACCCGGTACAGCTGTACCCTCCTCTGTATATCTGTTCCATTATCTCTGAAAAGCACTCCGTTATGTATCTGTATTGTTGTATACCTCTGTAAAGTGCTCTGTTTCTCGAAGCCAGGTCCATGATCAATAAACAATGTTAGATAAGAGTAAATCAACCTTTTGCACTATAAAAAAACATTTAATCATTAAAACAGTAGTTTCATTTAACACTTCCACTAATGCACATCGTAAAATTAACATAATTTCCCACATTTGTGGTATTTAATTTGTGACTGCCGAAGAAATGAATACATGAGTCGGCCTAGAGCAGTTGTGAAACCCTTTGTCCAAGGTGTAGCTTCTACTCATTGGAGGTGCACATGCTATGTGTAGAGAGCATTTGACGAGAAGGTGATCACTTATAATTGCGCTTTTATCAATCATAACACACTTAATACCGGAGACCAGTTTCTAAGCGTAAGACCGGTATTGGAACCTGTGTTGCTATGCGTTGTCTTACTTCCAAAACCAACACGTTGCGTTGGAGCTATCCTCCCGGCCCTTGCGTGATCGTGGTCCACAACAGCATATTAAGTATGAATTTTAAATGAACACACACTGGGGCCATTTGCTTCTGGAAGCACCCACAAGACTGCACTTTGCTATCACAATGCATGCCTTCTATGTGCTTTCAAGGCAAACATTTTTTTTTAAATAAAAAATATTAAGGATTCACAATTATTTTTTTTTAAACTCATTTCCATAGTTGCTAGCTTTCTTTTTTTGAGGATATTAAAATGTTCGTCACATTATACATTTAACAAGCTCTGCGCGTCTGAAACAATGACTAAGCATTTGGCATTACCATAATGTCTTCGGTTGTATTACTAAACCTGCAAAGTATGTTCTCAAAACACAAAAGGAAGCTTTCTTTAGACTCACATGAATTTAAAGTCTGGTACTTGTAGAGTTCTATTCAAGATGAAGAAAAACAAATACTATGTCAGGATTTCCATGAGTGCAATGTTAATATCATTTCTAGAAAATTGGCAGCATACTCTTTAAAGCCAAAGAAACATTCCTGGTAAAGCACTATGGCAGACTACTCAAATCCCAGTTTCATCACTTGACTAAAGTGTGACCCTGGACAGATCATTTTCTCTCAGTAGGTTTTTCCTGCTAAAATTATGTCTAGAAGTGATCCATGTTACAGTCTACATTAAAACCAAGCTCTTTGTATGAAATGTACCTGACAACGCTATTTAACTGTAGAACGCATATGAATCACTCTGTATAACTACGCCTGTATTACTGTGACCATGAGACATCCTACCACTTGCCCTATCGCTGAAACCAAAGTCCAACATTTTCTTGTAACAGCACCTCGATGCCCCTGGGCTGCAAGTGCGCTAAATAAATAAATACAATACGCCCTTAAGCTTGATCCCTCGCTCATGGTTTATCATAGCGCTGCTTCAAATATAACAAGCAGCCATTGGTATAGTGCACATCACACAAATACTAATTTCTAGGCTTACTTACGACAGCTTTCTACTTTGCATGATTCTCTCGAATATGAATAACCTCACTCCTGGTGGTGTCAATGCAAATAAGGTGGCCCATGCACATCTCGCCACACAGAGGTCTCCCAAAAGCTAGAACCAGCAATAAGTCTAAAATAACCATCATACTTTTCAGGAGCAATGTTAACGCATTCCTTTTGCAGGTAGGTCTGTTCCATAGGATCCTTCTCTGACCTAGAAGCAAACAGATTTCATTCATTCATCCTCATAGCACCCATCATAGGCCTTTCCAGTCGTTCTCAAGTTAAGGGCATTCAAGAGTGAATGGTTAAATGATTGCCTTAAAGAACCATGCTGCCCAACTACCCATATATAAAAAGATTTAAAGCCTGTTTTTAAACTTTATTGAGGGTCACGACTCTGCAAAAGCAATCAGCAATAAACAGTGCATAGGCCAGGCAAGAACATAGCTTTACATAATATGTCAGGCATTTTCAAACTAGGGTCCTGGAGAGCTTTCTTCATCAGATACCAATTCACACAGGTATATTCTAAACGGAGTCCAAATGTCCTTTGGTCAACTCGTGTTAGGTAGTGATATAACATACTGTTCCTCGCATTCATTCACATACGTGAGTTCTTTAAGGAAGTGGTCTATGCGTGGTGCTAGAGGGCTTTTCCAACACTGAATATTTTCCCTCCTCCCGGCCTTCCCCCCCCACCCTGTGGTTGCTGCTCTACACCATTATTTGGGCCTTCCCCTCACAACAGGAAACTGTGACCTAACGGTTTAAATAAAAACAAATCCCACAGTAAGGTAAATCGCACAGCAAGGTGACCCGACTTCGCAAACCAACAAGCAATAGAACGGCCATCAATAAAACATCCCTTTTTTACAAAGCTCTTCATTTCAATGAATATCCCAAAAACGTTAGAAAGCTCTCCAGCACCACTGGTTGCCTACTAGGGATTGCAGCAAATTGAAGCACCAAATCCATCCTTACCTTTCGCCTTCTCCATCGTGTTTTACATAGGGAGGGGGTTAGGGAGTGCTTACCTGTGCTACCTATGTGGACATAATACAAGTGTTCAGCCTGTAAAACCCCTCTGCATCTAAAACCCAAACCTACTTAAAAGGACAATCTCCCCACCCCCCCTAACATCGAAGACGATGGTGGACTATATTATACGCCAAGTCTTGCCTCCTCCATGTTTCATGGGTGGTCCCCACCACTCAAACAATACAGCTATCTTTCAGCTTGAAGGAGCTTGCTTGGAGTTTACCACCCTTGCAGACCAGGGTATACATCCCTGGCTAGGCCTACAGATAAGCCTTGTATAAGTTACGTTTATTACCTAAAATATGCAAAGCCATGTTCAAGTTAAGTTTATTACCTAAAATGGGCAACTAGTCCAAAATATATAAACAGGGACTAACAATACAACCAATAGAAAAATATGGAACCAACACAGCCAGCCACCCTCAAAGTCACGTGTGGTAAGAGGAGCAGAGCATTCCCATAAGAAGGAGCTGTAATATTACTGACAGATCCGAGTATGACATTCAAAAACGCAAAATTGCATCTTAATTTGTATGAGTTACTGTGCAAACAAGTATTGTTTAAAACAACATAGCTATTCTTAGTGAACGTATTATTTCTCCTCACTGGGGTATATATTGATATATTTCTCCAAATCGATGTAAAATGCGAATATCGTTAACATCGAGACATATATAACACACTACCTATACTACAATTTTGTATTCACATTTTGATAATTATTCTCAAACAGGAAAAGGAACTCCATTCACACTTTATTTTGATCAATGACGTATAAATAAAAAAGTGTTTGCGACATCTCACAGGCAGTTGGCAGCTTACAACTGAGCATTTAACCCACAAACAATATCGAGATATTTATCGCATATCGACATTTAGCCAAAAAATATATGACTTTCGGTCCAGATCATGCAGCCCTACCTGAGATGGTAGGTATGTGCTTCCTGGGGGCGGGGTTCCTCAAAATAGAATCCAGAAGAAAAGTAATTTAAAGAGTGCGTCCTGGTAGCTACGCTTTATCTTGATGCAGCTGCTATGAAACGACTGACAACTCATTGTCCCGTGAATGATCTTCATTCACATTTCACACCTTTTGACATAAAACAGACTGGAATCCTGAACTAAAAAAAGGGGGATCTGCCCAGCCCTATTAACTAGTTGTGCCCCCGTGTAAGCCACTCCAACCCCTCAGGCAAGGTCACAACCATCTCTCCCTCCAGACCACGCACCCTTTGATAAAAGGGTGCGAGACCTAAGGGGGAGATGAGTCCTTAAAGCCATATTCAAACCATGACAACACAGTGCGGGTCGTGTCAAACATAGGGTCCATAAGACAACAGCATAGTAGATAATCATGCGAGTGTAGTGGCCTAAACTCTGGTCATACGGGGTCTGCTCCCCACGAACACAAGACTTAATGACGTTCCTTCAGACGGTCGTACTCAGCGGTTCCTAGGCTCATATCTAGATGACCGCCCGGGGTGTGCCCCGCCCCCCCACCGGTGCCCCCAGCTGCCTCACCCTTGATGACGTTGCTATAGATGGTAGCCTTGAACTCCTCCTTGGCCCTTAGATCGAAGTCCTGCCCGTGGATAATGCGCATCTGCTTCAAGAAGGTGGACTTGCCACTTTCGCCCGCGCCCAACAGCAGGATCTTCACAAGGCGTTTGACGTGCGTCTTCTCCCGCGACAGGCATTTGTCGATCTCCCGCGACTTACGCTGCTGCTCAGCCTCGCGGCTGTTCAGCACACAGTGAGGAAAGCAGACAGAAAGCACCGAACGAGTGGGCAGGAAGTCCGCCATCTTTTCCAAGCTTCATGCAAGGGAGGCCAAAAAGGGAGCGCGCGCGACCCGCCCTGCGAGAGGCCCGGCTCGCAGATACCGCTGGCGCTGTTTCGCCAAGACTGAAACTAGTCGCGGGAGCGTGTGCGCTTAGCCGCGCCCCACATGACACCTCTGGGGGCGTATTCCTTACGCCAAACTCAAAAATGGCTACTGAATTTGTTGGTCAAGCGCAATGTCACAACGGATTTCTGACATAAGAGGTTTTCTTTTCTCTGCCAGAATCTAAGATGGCGGTTGCCTTGAGCATGCGCAATTTGTTAATACGGCGCCTTGCCTTAGTATAGGACATGCAAACGCGTTTACAGGGTTTGCACTGTGCCACAATCATCACGCACCCGCACAGCAGCCAACACCCTGAGTCCGCGAACGCGCACGCTCGTTGAACCGCTCAACCCTTCTCACGTGCCCTTTTTCTACTTTACATCTGTTTAGGAGACAGAAGTAGGACAGCGAACCAACAGCGCTTACTTTGACCGACTTGAAATGTCAAAGGTATAACCACCCGAGAAACACATCACATTAAAGTTCCACTGCTAACTTTGGTGGAAATGGAAAACATTTGATGGGGGATCCCACAAGGTCCGTGCTGGGAGTGGAGTTTGGGGGGGGGCGAGGAGTCAGGGTTTGGGGGGGCGGAGCTGGCAGGTGCCCTCCGATCAAAGAACATTTCCAAAATAATAGTTTAAAACTGAGCGATTTCTTTCATGCTGCTTCTTTTCCAAACTATTTATCAATTCCAGGAGCGGCCACATGGCAGCAACAGCAATAAAGGAGAGTATACATTTTCAGCATTATACATCGGATTATCTGTGGAAAGTAGAGGGGAACAGGGAGCCCCCAGGGTATCAGCATTTCAACCACAAACACCGTACAAATAGCATGGCAATCACATTATGATGAACATATAGGAGAGGAGTGAGCGGAGTCTGAGGGGGAGGACAAGGAGGTCATATAGTCACAGAACCGTCGCCAGATGTCCCTTGGCCTTGCATGGGGATGTTGCATAGCGTTCCAGGTCTCTTCGGCGTCGTGTGCCCAAGTAACTGATCCAAGCCATTGTGAGTGCACAGGTGCCCTAGGCCGGAGCCAGCATAACAAAATGCACCAGACCGCCAGAAGCATGCAGAGTCCCGCCAGTTTCTTTGAACTACGGCCCAGGTGGGGAAAGTCATGAAAGAGACAGTATAGCGGGGTGGGGGCGATAGTGTGTTCCAGTATGTCCGATAACGTGGCACAGACGGAGGACCAGAATTGGGTCAGGTGAGGGCAGTGCCAGATCATGTGAATGTCAGATGCTTGATCTAGGCCGCACCTGGGGCAGCTGGAGGGGGTGTCAGCTAACATACGATGTAATCTTTTAGGTGTATGATGATATCTATGCAGGATCTTAAATTGTATGAGCTTGAATTTCGAATTATATGACACATCTTGAGTGCGAGCGCACATACGGAGCCACCTTACGTCGGTGATCTCCACCTCTAGGTCCACCTCCCAGCTGCGTTTCAACTTAGTGAAGGGAGGGGCTGCCCTAGCCTGTAATAGGGAGTATAGTCTTGACACTTTACCATCAAAGGATAAATAGGAGCAGAGTTCTGTAACTATGGGTTCGTCAGGTGGAAGTGTTGGGAAATCAGGGTATCTGGATTTGAGGTTCTTTCGAAGGGAGGAGTATTGCAGCCATGCAGTGGGTTGGCGCTTGAGTGACGGAGGGAGGTCCGACCACTCAATGAAGTTGCCTTGTTCGTATACGTTGCAAAGTGTTAGGAAGCCAGCGTCAGCCCAGCAGGTCACAATGGATTGCGGGATAGATGGGACACCAGGGAAGAAGTTCCATAGCGGCAGGTCTCCACGGAATGGGTGCGGTGTGTCACCCAAAGCCCAAAGTTTAGTGAGTGCTAAGGATGTGGTAGCCACGGGGTCTGCAGAGTTGGGGTTGGATGGTATAGGTTTGAGGATGAGGGAACCAAGGACTCGATCGGAAACAGTGAGCCTTTCCAGTCGGACATGTGTGGGGGGTCGGTGGTTTCGAACCAATGGGAGGTGATTTGGGATTGAGACACCACCCAATACCTGATAAAGTATGGGGCACCAAATCCGCCTAATGTCTTAGGGGTGGTCAGCGTGGAGAGTTTAAGTCGGACTGCACCTGAGTGCCAGAGGAAGCTGTTTCATATATGGCGTAGTGTCTTGAAAAAAGCTTCACCTGGCCAAATAGGTAGATTGGTAAAACGATACAGGAGTTGGGGCAATGCTACCATTTTGAGAATACCAATCCTACCTGCTAATGAGATAGGGAGTCTAGTCCAACTGGATGTTTTAAGGGTAAGGTTTGACAGATATTTTGAGTAGTTGTCTTCTCGCAGCTGCGCGGTGTGACGGGGCACTTCTACCCCCAGGTAGGTGATACTCGATTGGGACCACGTGAAGCCCATTAAATCCGAGGGGGGTCGTGTAGAGTCCGTAAGTGGAAATAAAGAAGATTTGGAGCAGTTTACCCTCAATCCCGATATTTCACCGAACCGGGCAATGTCTGCTAGGATAGGGGCAAGATTGGTTTCTGGTGAGCGAATATACAGGAGAGCGTCATCTGCATAGAGGGAAATGATATCGGCTAGGCCCGCCGTACGCAACCCTCAATGGGAGTGTGACCGGCGAATCATGTCTGCGAAAGGTTCGATAGCGACGGCAAAGACTAGTGGGGAGAAGGGGCAACCCTGTCGAGTCCCCCTTGCTACCGGAAAGAGGGTGGAACATCTGTCTTCAGTGCAGACTCTAGCTGTGGGAGCGGTGTAGAGTAACCTAACCCAGGTTAGGAAGTTGGGACCAAATTTACATTTCTCGAGAACTCGCCATAAGTATTTCCATGATACCGAGTCAAAAGCCTTCTGCATGTCTAGGGTGGCTGCCACCACCTGCTTGGTGGGATTGATCCTGCTGATCACGTTAAAGAGCCTTCTCAGATTTAGGGATGTGGATCTACCGGGAACAAAACCTGCCTGGTCAGGGTGAACAATGTGTGGCATAATTGGGGCTAGACGATTAGCTAGGAGTTTAGCGTATATTTTAATATCACTGTTAATCAGTGAGAGGGGCCGATATGAGCCGCTTTGGGAGGGGGGCTTGCCCGGTTTGGAGGGGGGATGTATACCTTTTTCACAAGCTTCCTCCCAGAGGGACAGCATATGTGGGACCAGAAGTGACTTAAATTGCTTATAGAATTCTATGGGGAGCCCGTCGGGGCCAGGGGCTTTGCCAGATGCTAATGATTCAATGGCTTTGGTGAGCTCCTCGGGAGTGATGGGTCCCTCCAAGGAGATACCAGCTTCTTCCGACTGGACAGAGAGAGGGAGAGAATCCAAAAAGGAATCGATTTCTGAGATGGGGGGGGCATCAGCTTCCGAGTACAGGGAGGTGTAGAAGGATAGAAATTCTGCGTTAATGTCTTGTGGGGAGGCGGCCATGGATCCGTCCGGTCTCATTATGGACGGGATATTAGTTGCACCGAGTTCACAGCGAAGCAGCCTCGCCAACATGCGGCCAGGGCGTTCACCTTCGCCGTATCTCCTCACCAAGTGGGGGGAGTCCAGGAATTTGATCTCCCGTTCCGTGAGTTCTCGAAAGTTATCTAGTTCCGAGCCCAATGCCGAGAGCGTGGTTGGGGAGTGATCGAGAGCATATTGGGCCTCGAGATTAGCCAGGGACGATTCGCTAACGGAGATGTCTGCGCGGATTCCTTTAAGAATGTCACATCCTTTGGAAATGGCAATTCCCCTCGTATACGCCTTAAATGATTCCCAGAGCGTAGCGTGCGTTGTCACCGAGCCAGCATTGACCTCAAAGAACTCTTCAATAGACGACTCAAGCTCGGCAGCAAAGACCTGATCGAGAAGTGCATGGGAGCTCATCCTCCAGTGTCGCGGTCTGTTGGCGTCAGCGCCCCAGTTCAGCGAGATGATAACCGGAGAGTGGTCTGATAGCGTTCTGGGGAGGATAGCTTGGTGGGTTAGGGATCTGACTAGCATGTCAGTTATAAGCCATCTGTCTATCATAGAGTGTGAATCGTGGACCGAGGAGTAGAATGAATACACGCGGGACTCGGGGAACATTAATCACCAGTGATTAACCAGTAACAGTCGAGGGAGTGTTGTGAGAATAGTATAGGCCGCTTTAGAGAGTTGGCGAGGTCGCGAGCCTGACCTGTCCAAGGTGACATCCAGTATGGTGTTAAAGTCACCTCCCCATATAATCGGAATCAGGGGAAAGCTTTCAAGGACTGAGGCTAGGTGTAAATAGAAATCAGGATCATCAACATTTGGGCCATAGACGTTCAGGATGGCTACCTCCTGGTATTGGAGTGTGCCGATGATTTAAGACATATCTGCCAAGGGGGTCTATACGTGAATGATTGCATACAAATTTCAAGCTTCTGTGTATTAGAGTGAGAGTGCCGTGGCTTTGGGTGGAATAGTTAGTATAATATCTTTGAGAGCCCCATTGCTTGGCAAACTGTTCACACTGCTCGGAGCGAGCATGGGTTTCTTGAAGACAAAGAATTTTGACACCATGGCGCTCAGCGTATAACTGTATGTGGCGCATCTTTTTGTGGTTGCCCAAGCCGCGGACATTCCAGCTCATGAAAGTCAGGTCATCACTCGCCATTCGTATAGGGATGCTAGTACAGTCTCAGCAGATAGGTTGCCAAATAAAAGGAAATCCAACGATCCGGGAGTAAGCGGATCTCTGCCGATGCATATAAGAAGTAGTGCTGTGGAGCATATGGCGCCCCTAGCGCCCGTCATGTCATTTTTAACCATAACTACCCCCAAAACCCACCCACCCACCCACATCTCTCCCCCAACCAGAGGGACGAAACCCAAACCGATCAACAACAGAAACAACGTGCTAGGCATCTGTGCCTGGGGGGGCTGTACGTAGCATGGCGATGGCACGCCAAACCGGGGAGAGCGTAAGGATAACAAGTAATGCAGCAGTAGTAAGTAGAGAACATAGTATTGGGGCAGAGGAGCAGCAGGGCCCCGACATGATGGAATGGAGGCAACCGGGGCCAGAAGTGTCTGCAGTGGGCCCCGGTACGCCACCACAAGTGCGATCAGTGAGCCCAGATATGGTTCAGGTGGATGTATAACCCAGGTGACCAGGCTCGGAGGCTTGAAACCGACCGTGGGGTAGTCTCCAAACTGGGATCTCGACCGGGTGACAAAGCTGCTCTGACACGCGGTGAGGTCGTGGGAACAGCCAATGACAGCATCGCCAAGGATAGTCGGGGCAACAAGACCAAAACTGGTGGATGGGAGTTTGTGTATAAGCATAGGTACCACAAAAAGCTTGTTCAGTTATGGTGGCATAACTCATATGGGAACGAGCAGGTGTCATCTTGGTTCTTAACCTATGCAGTGTTAAGGAGAGGGTCATCCGGGAAAGTGTTTCAATCCTTAACTTCGCAGGGAAGAGCATGGATTACTTGACTCCTAAGTTGCGGAGCCTCTTTTTCACAGCGATAAAGGTCTTGCGCTCCTGCTGGACAGCGACAGAAAAATCAGGGTAGAGGTGAATTCTTGCCGGCCCAAGGTGTAGTTCCCCCTTGACTCTTGCCGCATGAAGTAAGGCATTGCGGTCGCGGAAATTAAGCATCCTGGCGATGATGGGTCGGGGAGGCGCACCCAGCCTCGGTTTAGCAGTGAGAGAGCAATGTGCCCTTTCAACCGCGAAGTGTGAGGAGAGCTTCGGAGTGTCTAGTATTGTTAAAAGGATCCGGTCAACATAGTCCTCCATGGGCTCTTTGATGTTGTCCTCAGGGATGCCAACAATGCGCAGGTTATTCCGTCTAGAGCGGGATTCGAGGTCGTCGTTCTTCTTTTCTTCCGCTGAGATTCGACTGGTGAGTGTGGAAACCGTGGCCCGCAGGGAACCGAGGTCGTCCTCAGCCGTGCCGACTCTGGTTTCAATCTCAGCGACCCGGCTGTCTGTTCTCGCCATATGGGCTTTTATAGAAGAGATCGTACCGTTCATGTCGTCCAATTTGGAGTGTAGTGCGGTAAATCCCTCCTGCATGTATTCTAGCATCCTCTGCGAGTCATCAACAGGCGAGGGTGTAGAGGCGGAGGCCTCCTCTTCTGGGGGATCAGGTGGTGACTTGGACGGTGTCTTGGCGAACATATTGAGCAAGCTTTGCTTCTTTCCAGCGCCAGCGCCCTTGGTCATGGTGACAGTGGAAGTAGGGCTACAGGGATTCCGTAGGGTGCCAACAAGAGAGCACGACAGGTTTCTGTGCTAATGGTTGTCTAGATGGGGGGGTGTCAGAAGGATGGTGGTGAGACTCGGAAAGCCACGACCCATGCGAGGCGAACTATAGCCAGCCAAAGGCACCGATGCGACACACCAGTCCCCTAAGGCGCAGGCGCTGTTAAGCGCTATGGGTCCAAGGTCATGAGGGGGACGTATCTAGAAGGATGAAACAGACGGAGAGCTCACCAGTGATGGTAGTGGGGGCTCCGGGGCCCCTGACTAGTACAGCACTAAATGTAGGTGGTATAAGCACAGCAGCGCGCCCAGAGCTGGAGTTGCGTTCAATGAGTTGGGATTGCGCAGCCGTCCAGGCGTGGGCTTGCTCTCCAGGCGCGTGCCAGTGTGGACTAGTGATTGTAGTGGTAGAGGTCCGTGGCACCGGGAGTGAGCTGGGCCCGTGAGCAAGAGAGTCAATAATGAGGTATCCTCTGATGCAGCGTTGGATGCAGGCCAACCAGCATGCAACAAGTGTAGTGGATCAAGGGCTATGGACTGGAGTCCCCTGTGACAGCGGCGCCCCCCACATAGACACGCCGCTGCGTGGGGGCCCACAGGACACAAGGGGGGGAATGAGAGGCAGCCCCCAAGTGTAGGGCCGCGGGCAGGCCGCTGCCAGCCAAGCTCGCATAGAGCAGAGCCAGGCACCACGGGTCAGAGCACACCCGCGCCCCCCTACCTGGTTGCAGAGCCGGTCTGTGTAGGATCGGGTGGGGGGCAGCAGTGGCAGGCGAGCCGGCCTCGAGAAGTCGCAAGGGCTCTCGGGTCCGTCCGGGCCAGACGCGGCAGCAGCGAACGGTGGACTCCGACGCCTCCAGGCATCCCAGGAGTCGTTCCAAGGAGGCAGCGGAGGGTGTAGGCAAGCCCCGCAGGCCAGACGGGGCCGCGGATTCCAAGACAGAGAGGCGGAGCGATCACCGTGGCCGCGGCGGCCCGACTCGCCGAGGAGGGCTCGGACGCCCCTCCCCCCAGCGGCCTGCAGCGCTGCGCTCCCAGGTAGAGATGACAGCCACAGCCGCCGGAGCCGCGGGACGGGGCGGCCAGGCGCAGGCGGCCCCAAACGAAGGCGAGCGCCTCAGCCTAGTCCCACAGGGGCGCAGAGGCACAGGATTTGGCCGGCAGGTATCGGAGGGTCTCCCTTGTCCGCTCCGTCAGCGAGGGATGGATTGGGCGCACTTGAAGGGTCTTTTTTAAGGGTTTTGTGCTCTCCCGGTCCGGAGCGCTGAAATCAGACGGCCATCTTGCTTCGGCGCAACAGCGCCCCCTCATCAATTCCTCTTTAAACCACTTCCATGGCACCAAAGACGAGTTACTTCACTATGCGGATAATAGTTTTGACCAGTGTTGCTGAGTAAATCATTTTTTAAATACACAATTTGCCTCCCATTTTATTAAAAAAAAACTCTCCCATGGGCACTATTCAAACGGGGTGATTTCTGTACGCAATAAGCAACTTTTACTTGAAGGACACCAGGCACAGCGCCTGCAGGACCCCTCTGAAAGCAGTTGGGTGGCTGCATGGTGTGGGATAGTTTCAATTTTAATAGGGGTATTTATTCATGCAATGTTTGATACCCGTATATAGTTATTTATGCAATGTTTGTCGGATAAAAATATCCGACAAACATTGCATAAATAAATAACGCAAGTCCATGTATCTGACAAACATTGGATAAATAAATAAACTGGTCATGGCTGACGACTGTATCTTCCTCTGGTGACCCCTTGCACGGGTCACCAGAGGAAGTTACAGTTTGCTTTTCTTGCAGCTGTGACCTGTATCAACGTCCTGGGTACACATAGGGGGGCAGAGCCAGCAGAGGCTCATGGCAGCAATGAACTGCTCCGCCCCCCGTACCCTGTCCATCGTGGGCGTTTTTTTCACATTTTCTTTTTAAGGTAACCCTGCCATGAGCATGGGTTTGGGATTTGTGGGGCTGACTCTGGCCGGATCCTGAGATCCAGCTACACGCCTGGTGCTGGATCTCAGATCCGGCGAGAGCCGGCCCAATGACCAGCGCTGACTACTACCATACTTGCCAACCCTATAGGTAGCAAGTCAAATGCAATCCAATGAGTACAATAGGATTTTCTGCATTTAAAGAAGATTTGAAGAGGATTTAAATGTTTGGGAAAATCCAGTAGTAGCACTTTCAATCCAGATTTTTTTGGTAGGGTACTGATTTAGGCAGTAGGCTACTGCATTTTAAGCAGCCCTACCATCTACAGATTTTGGTGACAGATCCTACTGCTTTTTACAGTGACAGGCAATTTATGTGACTCTAAGGCAGGCTGCTTGAGACCAGGCATAGGACAAAGCATGCAACACATTAATTAATCTGTCTGTGCAGTGGGCGGATAAGTGATACATTTGAGTGATGGGCTTGGATCAATCCACTGACCTGACAGCTACATGACTCTGTCCTGCACTCTGGCCGGGGAAGGCCTTAGGTGAACCACCAGTGAAGGCAAGTGGCAGAGCGTACCACCATCACCCAGCATCTGCCTATCAGACTGAGGAGGGTATCAGTCTCCATGTTTTTCAGTGTTCGACCTGCACTGCAGGAATAAATATGTACTGTCCGGGCTGCTGCTACAGAGCAGTGGCAAACGTTGCCTACCAGCTCTGTAATTATCTTCTGTGAAGGTAGGTAATTGAATTTGGTGTTAACTTGCCATTCACAATAAACATTTGAGCATCTTTCCATGTTGTGCTGTTTGATGGGTTGTGTATTTTAGAATGCTCCAGTTGTGCCAACAATGTAAGTTTTGTAATTTCATGTGATGTCATTGTTATGCTAAGTAATGTTTTTGAAACTTGAAAAATCCTACATCTTTTTGGTCACAGAATGTTGGCAAGTATGTACTACAGTTCTACAAACAAGACGTTTTGAGAATATTGATGTATGTGTTGTGGTATGCTTAGCCCTGGGACGCCCTCATGCAGGCCTTGCTCACCCCCTGTCCCTGAAAGGAACACATGGACACAGATCCTGCAGTATCGGGCTTCCGGCGCGCACTGGGACAGCCGCCTTTATTACCAACTTTGCGCAACGGCTTAACGCGGCCATCGAGCGTCACATGATCGTGTCACATTCCTTCTTTTTCATAACAGCCAAAATAAACATTTATCTTCAGTGTTGACAGTGTAAACATAACAGACTTAACATGGTAAACATGGTAACATACCAAACTAGTTCTGGCCCAACGTTGGCAACATCAGGTGGCGTAGTCTTGACCCTGTCAGTTCGAGCCTATTCACCCATTATATAGTCTTTGAATCATGGGGGGCACCTTCTGCTTTCTCGGTTGGGGTATCTCCTCTCGCCTGCTTCCTCGGTGGCATGATCTTCAACCCGGACTGGCATCCGCATCTTGTTTTCCCACCATACCTCCTGGTCCTGGGTCCGCGCCTGTGGTTCCGGTCAGGGGTACCCCTTCATCCTGTTCTCCTATTCCCTCCTTTTCACCAACCTTTTGGAAAAAACTGGAGTTTCGAGTCACTCTCCCCCTTTGATCTGCTGCGGTCACCATCAAATCTCTGACTTGGACCACCTCCATGCGGGAGGGCTCGTAGGTGAGGAATAACTTCACCTCTGGTCGTCGATTACGCACCAGTATTGTATCTCCTATGGCTATGTCAGGTGGCGTGAGATGCTGCCAGAGGTTTTCTTCATTGTGGATCCTATGATCCTCTGTTGTTCTCTCATTGTCAATGGTCCCTGGGGGTCGGCCCTCTATCTCTGGGATGAGCCCACTGGGGCATCTCCGGAATAGTGCCTCTGCTCTGGCCACACCAGTGGACCGGTAAGGCGCAGCTCTGTATTCCCACAGGAATTGGTACAAGGTCCTCTTTAGTTCATTGCCTTGGCCCTGCGCTATGCAGAACACCTTGTTTAACGTCCTCATAAAACGTTCAGCAACCCCGTTGGCCCGGGGCCAAACTGGCGTGACTTTCTGGTGGGTGATTCCACAGTCTGTCATGAATTCTGCTAAGCTCTCCTCTTGAAATGGCAGCCCGTTGTCCGAGCATATAATCCTGAGGAAGCCGTGTGTTGCAAACATCTTCTACATGACCTGCCCAACTGGGTCAAAAGATTTAGACTCAACTAGCTCAACCTCTGGATACCTAGACCACTGGTCTATCATCACTAAGAAGTGCATCCCCTGGCCCGTGGACCCAAAGTCTGCATGAACAATATCCCGTGGCTGGTCGCTGTGAGGCATGGACTCTATCATAGGCTCTTTGTTGACAGGGGCTTTTGCTTGACACCATACACAGTTTGCAACAAACTCGTCCACTTTTACATTGAGGCTTGGAACCAGACCTTCAACGGTAGCCTCAACTTTGTCTTTGCCGTTCCTTGATGGCCACAGTGTGCTAGCTCGATTTCTCTTCCCACCAGTGCCTGTGGGATCACCAACTTGCATCCTCATAGGTCTTGCCCTCCTTCTGTTGTTGATAGCTTGTGTGAAACCCACCACAGCTGCTCCAGGTCTTGCTGCGTACCTCGATTCCTATGGTGAGGGCTGGACAGGATAGTCTTTCAGTCTTCACTGGCTCTGGCCACTGTGACCACTTCAAAACATCCGTCACAGTTTGATGCGTCTGCCACCTCTTCAATGGAAAGTGCAATGGGTTTGGCAGCCCCCACTACCATGCAAACAGGCTCCATGACCGCTATCTGTTCGGTATCTTCTGCCTGCTCCTTGGGCGACGCGAGAAGTAGTCTGCTGGATTGTTGGCCCCATGCCTGTACGTCAGAACCACCCATACTCCATCAGTGCAAGCATCCAGCGTTCGATCTTCGGGGCGGCTTGGAAGAGGACCCTGCCATGATGGGCAGTAGCGGTTTGTGGTCGGTCACTACAATTACAGGTTTGCCAAGGATGTAAATACGAAAATGTCGGCTTCCCTTTCGATCTGGGAGTAGCTTTTTTCCGTGTTTGTTAGCGCCTTGCTAGCATACGCTATCAGTCTCATCTGTTCTTGTGCATCCTGTTGTGACAGAACCGCTGCCAGCCGACAGGGCTGGCGTCAACAATGATCTCCGACTCTTTCAGCGGGTCAAATAATGCCATAGACTCCTTTCCAGTGAGTCCCTGTTTGATGGCATCAAAGGCGTTCTGTTCTTTTCGCTGTCCACTACCACACTCTGTCCTTTCTCGTCAGCAGTATGAGGGGCTCGGAGAGGGTCACCAAGTGTTGGATGAAGCGACCGCAATACCTCACCATCCCTAGGAAGCTCCTAACTTCCAACACGTTGCCTGGCGGGCTCGCATCCTGGATATCTCGAATTTTCTGCGGGTGCGGGGAAATGCCTTTCTCATGAAATATGAATCCAAAGAACTCTATGCTGTTTTTCAAGAACTCGCACTTCTCGCGATGGAGAGTGAGCCTGAGGGGCTGAATCCTCTCTAGTGTCTTCTTGAGCCGTGCCATATGTTCTGCTTCCGACGTGGCGTACACCAAAATGTCATCGCTGAGGTTGATGACACCATCGAGACCCGCCAAAGCCCCACATATCACGTTCTGGAATTCTTCCGCTGCGGAAAAAATCCCAAAGCTTAAACGTTTACATTAATAGAGGCCTTGGTGGGTTTTGAAGGTGTTAATGTAACTGGGTGGAGTTCCAGTTGATGGTACCCGGACCGCAGATCCAGCTTTGAAAACACTTGACCACCCTGTAGTTCCCCCACCACATCGTCAAGAGTCGGAGTAATGTGTTGTTCGCGCTTGATGGCCTCATTCAGAAGTCTCCTGCGCACACAAATACATACCGACCCTGGTTTCTTCGGTTTGCCCGCAACAATGATGGGGGAGACCCATGAGGTGGACCCTTCCCATGGGTGTTGCTAGATCGGGAAAAGATCTGGTGCTATGCTAATGTTGGGAGTGTCAGGACTCGGGGCTAGCTTGTCTTTTGGTTGGAGCCCCTGAGCTTTTATCTGGGGCTACAACCAAAAGAACAGGAGCTATAGCCCCCACAGCCCCCACCCCCAGCAACGCCTCTGACCCTTTCACTCTTTCTATGATGTCTAGTCTCACCAGGTTCTGCAATTCCAACTCTACCTGCTTTCGGAGGTGGAAAGGAATCCAAAAGTGTTTCAGTGCAGTTGGGCATACTGTTTCATCGATGTGCAGCTTGATGGGTTCGCCCTCTAACAAAGTTTTAAACTTTTCAAGAACTTCGTTGATATCTTCAGCGTACACGCTAAAGGCAAAATGAACAATTCCAAGGGCCTCTGCTGCCGCACAGCTCAGTAATGAGTGACTACTTATGTCGGTGACAAAGAACTTGGCTTTAATTTCTTTCCCTTCGTGGTCCACTTTGGTGATGAACACACCTTTTAGAGGTATCAGTTGGGTGCTGCCAAATGTAAAAATCTTCACCCTGGCTTTGGACAGTGCTGGAGGTCCCGGGAGGGCTTCGTAGTGGCGGGTTGCCATCAAGCATACCGTCGCTCCCGTGTCTACAAGTACTGGTATCTTTGCCCCCTCCACGGACACTGTGCACATGGGTTGTCTCTTTTTTCTCTTCATGGAGTCTATGCTGGAGATTAAAAGGATCTCATCTTGCTCCTCCTCTTCCTCTGCCAGATCTTGATTTGGTGCCTTCTGTTCGACAATTGCCAATTGCCTCTGTCGTCTCAGAGTGTCACTGGGCATCTTGCTAGGTCCTCTGGGGATGGTCACGGGTGCGTGGGCTTTACACGTCCCTGCCAAGTGACCCGCTGTTCTGCATCATGCACATACTCTTCCCCTTGCTGGGCATTCCCCCACATGCGGAAGGTGGTAGCCACACTTGGGGCAGGTTGTCAGGATTTCAGTTATTCTCGTGTTCCATCGAGGTCTTGTTGGACCAGTGCCTTGTGGTCGCCCTATTGCGCACGCGCATGCGTCCTCCACTTTGATAGATCGGATTGCAATGTCCATTTTTGTGGCACGGATTTCTGCCAGTTTGTATGATCTGCCCATTTCCAGTATGCAGGCTAATGTCAGACCAGGCTCACGCAGCACTTGGCGGCGCAACTTCCTTGAAGCGCACCCATGTATCAGTTGGTTTCTTACCATTCCCTCCTCATTCTCCCAACCGCACGTAGTTGCCAGATGTCGGAGCCTTACAAACAACTGGTCCAGGGATTGCTTCTCCTTCTGCTTGGCGCCGCATATAATGAACCTCTCATTGTCCTGGTTTGCTAGCGGCAAGAAGGGTTCCTTGAGGATGTCCTTTGCCGCCTAATAAGAATTGTTAATGGGAAGTTGGGGACTTCAAGCTCTTTTGACCCTCCGACCCAACAGAGTAGATGAAGGTTGCAATTTTGGCCTCGTCATCAGTGTCGCTGGTTGCTCTAAAGTACATGTCCAACTTCTCCATCCACAACACCCATTTCGGTCCCAGACTCAAAGGGTTGCCTGAGGTGTCACATTCTAGCATTGGGCCAGAGTGCCTTGTTGGCGTGGTGTTCTTCTCTCCCGAGGGGGCCTCACAGCACCCTGTCCAGCTGCCTGTTGACCTTCCTCATAACACATGGTCACAGGTCGCACAGACACCTCCTACGTGAAGGAAGGCCGTGACCTACACCTGTTGACGCACTTTGGGGACATGTCAGTCGCTGTGGCACATCCACTGTTCTCCCCAGGGCCACCACGCTGTAGTGTGGGCGATCCTGTACCTCGCACCCAGTACTACTTCCTCTCCTGTCGACCACTTTGTGGGACTGAGAAAAGGAGAAAGATTTTGATAGAGGAAAAAAAGGCAGTGTCTGATGGTCGAGACTGTCTCATGGCTTCTTTCTTCCTCTTGCTACAAATGTTATCCATCGCTGTGATTATTGTATACCGAGGCTTGAGCTTCATAACTCCATCCTCTAGGGTTGAGTGTGTAGTCGTGGGTTGCATTTCTTCATGGTCTGTGTGGACTTGTCACAATAAGTCTGGTTCTGCACGATCTTTGCCGTGATGGATCACGGATTGCGGTCAAAAGGGTTTGCAGTGGTGACAGTGAGTCTCCTGATGAGAGGGTTCACATTCTGACCCAGTCCTTTGCAGAAGTTCTTGATCAGCTTTGCTAGATGTTCGTCCAATATCTCGATGTCCAGTTCTTTGTGAAGGTCAGCTGTCTTGGTGAAGAGGACAGCTGACCTTCACAGAAAATAGCGCCCCTTTTATTAACATACACACGTGATCCCAATCACGTGACTCAGCACAAGCCCCCGGCACGTGGCTCTGGTTACAACATCCCATGCCAAGGGTATGAAGTGAACAACCACGTTAACAATAATTACACATCCATAAAACACGCATCAACAGTCTGGGCGCTTGGCGCAACCAAGATCACATAAATAAACTGCATTTCAGATTGAGTGTGTGGGGACATAGATATTTGCCCCTGGGAGAACCTTTATTAGTCCAGGGGAGTGGGAAGCGCCCCACTGGTTGGCAAAGCCACACACAGGGACACTGGGGCCACATCGGCAGCTTGGTCCTTGGGGGTGGCTACTGTTTATCAGTCCAGGAAAGGTGAGGCAGGGCTAGCAGCAGGCCGCTTACTGGATCCACTTTAAGCATGCACGCTCATGCATGGTCACGGCCTATCAATCCAGAGCCCACTTTAAGCACTGCAGGCATACCGGAGACAGCTTAGCACTGGTCCCTGAAGAAAAGGGTGAAAGTTGATATAGAATTGCTCTGGGAACTCCGGCCGCGTAATACGGGAGGATAGGCATAGACATTGTTTTGTTGGGGCTCCAGGGTGGCCAGACTCCACAACATTAGAGGAACTGGGGAAAGGCCCAGCCACATGACCTGCTCCTGGCTCGTGGATGCAAGGGTAGGCAGGGTCATTGATGGGGCTTTGCGGTAGCCAGGACCCACACCGTTAAATGTGCTGGGGAAAGGCCTAGCTGCGTGACATGCTCCTGGCCTGTGACCGCAAGGATCGGCATGGTCACTGTTGAGGCTTTGGAAGAGTTATGGCGGCATTGGTTCTTGCCATGCCATTCTTCTCACAGGCAGGAGTTCATTGCACATTAATGTGGCAGCGGTCCCCGCCACACCGCTCCTTTCTCCCCCAGGTTGGAGCCATGCATGATGCACAGCTGTGTGGTACTTGCTGCACCGTTATTCTCCCCTAGGCAGGAGTTCAATGTGCAGTGCCCACTACCCCAGGCAGGCCAGGCATGAGTTATCTTCCATCAGTTCAGTGGCACGCACCAGGGCTTCTGGGGCATGCAATCGCCCAAAGCGAGATCTCGTCAGAGCGACCGACGGTCATCGGCAGCAGCAACACTTTCTTTGAGCTCTGCCAGCCGGCAGCTTATCGCATCGCACGGGGGATGCCGGCTGCAGGTCGGGGGCATGGCTGCATTCCCCTGCGGCCATGTGCAAACTTCCCCTTCATCAGGAAGTGGGCTTCACCATGCCAGCAGCTGCTTTTATTAACATACACACGTGATTTCAATCACATGACTCGGCACAAGCCCCCGGCATGGGGCTCTGGTTAAAACAATACATTTAAAACAGTTCTTGACATTATTGAAGGATAGGTGTGGTTGGAAATAATTTTAAGTCCACCTCATAGTATTTCCATAATTATCATGAGATTAGTATTTATTTATTTATTTATTTATTTGTTTATGCATTTATTAAGTTTACTAAAACCAGAAGCATGAAGGCACTGGTTAAAGACAGTGCACACAGTAGAAATAAGTGAGAAGCATATAGAATCATTACAAGGACACAGGACTGGCTCAGACGAGGGGCGAGCTCGGATCGAAGAGTAGTGTCTTAAGAAGTTTTCAGAAGGTCCAGTAGGATTGTTCAGATCCCAGTGTCAGGGATAAAGAGTTCCAGTTCTTGGAAGCAGTGACTGGGAAGCTCAACCGTCCCTTGATCTCTTTGGACTGAATTCTGGAGTGATAAATTGGTGAAAGTAGGTGAATGGCTAGGTCTTGATGAGCGTGCTTTTGTAAGCTTTTGGTATGGGTACCGAGGGGCAGTGTTTGAAAGGCATTTGTGAGTGATGGCTAAAGGTTTGAAGATAATGCGCTTTCGATTAGGTAGCCAGTACGGTTCTACGTTATTTCATCACAGGACTTTTCATCGCAGGTTTTTTTACTGCATATTTTTTTTCGAAAAAAACTTGATTTCTTTTTTTTTGGAGGAGGGGTTAACGCCCCAAACCTCCCTTTCTCTTTTTTTTTTAAATTCCCATACACCCACCCCCATTTTTAGAATTCCCCCCCCCCCCCAAAAAAGCGATGAGTTTTTTTTCGGAAAATAAAAAGCGGTAAAAAAAACCCACAATGAAAAGTCCCGCGATGAAATAACGCTATACCAGCCAGTGCATGCTTCTTCTGGCAGCTGTAATATGCTCACGCCTCGGGATGTTTAGTGCAGCCCTGAGTGCATTATTTTGAATACACTGGAGTTTATTAATGTGGCGCGTGAAGGTGCCTGCAAATAAGGCATTGCAATAATCCAATCTTGAACCAATGAGCACCCGGGCAATGGTGAAGCAGCTGTCGGAAGTTAGAAAGGGTCTGCAGGCTTTAATTAGTTTGGTGATATGTGCTGCAGAGGAGGCAAGTACACTGCCAGAGTCTTAACATTACTAGATACAGGGATGGCGATACCCTAAATGGTGAAAGATTTGTGGGCTTGGTCAAGTTTACTGAGAGAGATTTGCGAGCCGACCAGGAGGATTTCAGTCTTGTCATCATTGAGACAGAGAAAGTGGGAGGCCACCCAGGCCTGGATGGTTTGGTAGACTGAATGCAGAGTGTTGGAGCTGATAGTGTAGATTCCAGTGAGAGGGAGAAGATTCTAAGTGATCCGACCGCGGCTGATTTTGCCGGAATGTTCGCATGAGAAAGGTGGAAACTACCAAAAGTTCACACCTTTCTCATGCAACCACACTTACATATTATGGGGGCTGCAGGGGCTTCCCGCGCAACCCTCACTCTCTATAAAGTACGGGGGGTGTCCCCCGCAACACCCCGCTCACTATACCACACAGTATAGTGAGTGGGGTATTGTGGGGGACAACCCCGCAGCCCCTGCAGTCTTTTTTTTTTTTTACTTACCTGCAATGCTACCACCAAAGGTTCGAACTTTTGGTGTTTGAACCTTTGGTGGTAGCATTTTTCGTTCGTTTTGTATGGTCGGATCTTTTCTTTCAGTCCGATCGTACAAAACCAGGGAGAAGGATCTGAGTCATCAGTGTAGTTGGTGTAGGATATGCCACAGTCATCTAGCAGGTCAAATAAGGGCTTTGTAAAAATATTGTAGAGGGTGGGGCAGACACACGACCCTTGAAAGACACTACAAGTGACAGGGGCAGGAGGGGATGCAGCAATAGCTGAGAACACTCTCATAGATCTGTCAGACAGAAAGGAGGCGATCCAGGAGATAGCTTCGGGAGAGAAATGAGCTGCAGAGGCAAGGTGACAGCAGAGAATCTGGTGGTCTATAAGGTCAAAGGCAGATGGCGGGTGAAGAAGAAGGAGGAGGGCTGTGTTGTGGGCATCTTTGATCACATCCAATTGGTTTTTTAGATCCTGCCAGGCAGATTCTGTGCCATAGCCTGGTCATTAGCCAGATTGGCCCAAACCTAGGAGGTATTTGGAATCCAGATATAGCTGGATCTGTAGGTAAGTGTTACGCTCACCTGGTCTCCAAAGGGGCGCCGAACGGGACTGGCAGATCTGATGTTAAATGGTTTCACGTGTCTCCACTGTATCTGTGCTGTCACAAAGGTGCGCCTAAATGGTTAAATGAAACGTTACCCAACTGTTAGGCGGAAGGCCCACACCCGCCTCCCGTGGTCTTCTGAAAACCCCTCTGCTATGTCTCACCTTTGTTTTAAGAATGGCAGGCTCTCCGTCCTCCAACAGTAGGCAGGGGTGCGTAGAGTTCTAGGATCCAGTTACTTCACTGATCCTGTCGAGTCTCAGACAACGTTGATACAATGGGTAAGTCTTTACCATCTATATGGTTCGCCAAAGAGTTCAAATTGCCCAAGTTTCTCTTTGTTGTCTTTCCCTTGTAGGTTTCCCTTTGATGCGAAAGTACGTAGAACGCAGAGTTGTTTTCCAAGAAAAGGTAAGTTCACACCAGCGTTCTGTAATATGTCTTTATATGTGCTATTGCTCTTCTGTGCGACTGACCTGCTGCTTTTGTATTACAGGTGCTGTACCTCGGACCGCGAGGTGAAGACTAGCGGGATCGCTAGTAGGAGCGGCCTCAGGTGAGTATGACGCTGCAATGAGTTAACTGTTCAAAGTGGCTTTTCCCCTATATGCGCTAACCTTATGTTTCTTCTTGCATCCGACAGTTGCGGTGACACCGGAACGGCGGGCGAAAGATGGGAGCGGTCGAGAGATGGAGGTTTGTTGGTTCGCCGGACAGAGCAGCTCTCAGGTAGGTATGAACGATGCGCTGGATAGCAATGTGGAATCCTTGATCAGCGCGGCTAACCTGATGTCTTTTCCTTCCTTTGCAGGTTGCTCGAAGAAGAAACTGGACTGGCTTTGTAGCAGACTGGCCTGAAGGTAACAGACACGGTGAACGTTACGCTGCAGGAGTACAGAATAACGCGAAGCGTGTTCTGTACTAAAGGCGTGGTTTATATAGCCTTCAGAAAGTAGTCCCCAGGTAAAGTAGTCCCAGCAACCACACCCAAACAAATAGTTCCCTAGGCAAGTAGTCCCTTCAGCCTGCCTCAGATTGATCCACATGTGCTTCACTTAGTTTGAAACTTGCCATGTTGGTGATGGCACCATGAGCCTAGTGCCACCGGCGCCAGGACCAAGTCCAGGAGGCACCTGAGAGAGACTTTGGGGCCTTAAAGGCCCTCATGGAAGTCGAAGTCCTGGGCAGGTTGGTCTGCACCTGATGTGTGGGGGTATGGACCATGACAGTAAGCTGCACAATCCAGGATTTTAAGAAGGAAGGGAACAGTGTTGATAACACAGTAGTTTGTGGGGATACCTGGGTCTAGTGTTGTTTTTTTTAACAGAGGAAGGACCCAAGCATCCTTTAGACACAGTACATGAGAATAGCGCGTTGATGAGGGTGGAAATCAAGGGTGCAAAGGGTTTGGCACAGTCCTTGATGACAGCAGCTGGGCAGACATACCCCTGGCATCGGTAAGGTTTGAGGCCTTGATGATCTGAATCACCTTAGTTTCTGAGACGGGTTTGAAGTTAAATACTGGTGCATTTTGTAAGGTGGCCCGCGAATACGCCTTAAATGATTCCCAGAGCGTAGCGTGCATTGTCACCGAGCCAGCATTGACCTCAAAGAACTCTTCAATAGACGACTCAGGCTCGGCAGCAAAGACCTGATCGAGAAGTGCATGGGAGCTCATCCTCCAGTGTCGCGGTCTGTCGGCCTCAGGGCCCCAGTTCAGCGAGATGATAACCGGAGAGTGGTCTGATAGTGTTCTGGGGAGGTTAGCTTGGTGGGTTAGGGATCTGACTAGCATGTCAGTTATAAGCCATCTGTCTATTCTAGAGTGTGAATCGTGGACCGAGGAGTAGAATGAATACACGCGGGACTCGGGGAACATTAATCACCAGGGATTAACCAGTAACAGTCGAGGGAGTGTTGTGAGAATAGTATAGGCCGCTTTAGAGAGTTGGCAAGGTCGCGAGCCTGACCTGTCCAAGGTGACATCCAGTATAGTGTTAAAGTCACCTCCCCATATAATCGGAATCAGGGGAAAGCTTTCAAGGACTGAGGCTAGGTGTAAATAGAAATCAGGATCATCAACATTTGGGCCATAGACGTTCAGGATGGCTACCTCCTGGTATTGGAGTGTGCCGATGATTTAAGACATATCTGCCAAGGGGGTCTATACGTGAATGATTGCATACAAATTTCAAGCTTCTGTGTATTAGAGTGAGAGTGCCGTGGCTTTGGGTGGAATAGTTAGTATAATATCTTTGAGAGCCCCATTGCTTGGCAAACTGTTCACACTGCTCGGAGCGAGCATGGGTTTCTTGAAGACAAAGAATTTTGACACCATGGCGCTCAGCGTGTAACTGTATCTGGCGCATCTTTTTGTGGTTGCCCAAGCCGCGGACATTCCAGCTCATGAAAGTCAGGTCATCACTCGCCATTCGTGTAGGGATGCTAGTACAGTCTCAGCAGATAGGTTGCCAAATAAAAGGAAATCCAACGATCCGGGAGTAAGCGGATCTCTGCCGATGCATATAAGAAGTAGTGCTGTGGAGAATATGGCGCCCCTAGCGGCCGTCAAGTCATTTTTAACCATAACTACCCCCCCCCCAACCACCCACCCACATCCCTCCCCCAACCAGAGGGACGAAACCCAAACCGATCAACAACAGAAGCAACGTGCTAGGCATCTGTGCCTGGGGGGGGCTGTACGTAGCCTGGCGATGGCACGCCAAACCGGGGAGAGCGTAAGGATAACAAGCAATGCAGCTTAGTAAGTAGAGAACATAGTATTGGGGCAGGGGAGCAGCAGGGCCGCGACATGATGGAATGGAGGCAGCCGGGGCCAGAAGTGTCTGCAGTGGGCCCCGGTACGCCACCACAAGTGCGATCAGTGAGCCCAGATATGGTTCAGGTGGATGTATAACCCAGGTGACCAGGCTCGGAGGCTTGAAACCGACCGTGGGGTAGTCTCCAAACTGGGATCCCGACCGGGTGACAAAGCTGCTCTGACACGCAGTGAGGTCGTGGGAACAGCCAATGAGAGCATCGCCAAGGATAGTCGGGGCAACAAGAGCAAAACTGGTGGATGGGAGTTTGTGTATAAGCATAGGTACCACAAAAAGCTTGTTCAGTTATGGTGGCATAACTCATATGGGAACGAGCAGGTGTCATCTTGGTTCTTAACCTATGCAGTGTTAAGGAGAGGGTCATCCGGGAAAGTGTTCATCAATGAATTTCGATGCCTCTTCCGGGATAGTGAAGAAAAACGTTTGATTTGAGTGTTCAATCCTTAACTTCGCAGGGAAGAGCATGGATTACTTGACTCCTAAGTTGCGGAGCCTCTTTTTCACAGCGATAAAGGTCTTGCGCTCCTGCTGGACAGTGACAGAAAAATCAGGGTAGAGGTGAATTCTTGCCGGCCCAAGGTGTAGTTCCCCCTTGACTCTTGCCGCATGAAGTAAGGCATTGCGGTCGCGGAAATTGAGCATCCTGGCGATGATGGGTCGGGGAGGCGCACCCAGCCTCGGTTTAGCAGTGAGAGAGCGATGTGCCCTTTCAACTGCGAAGTGTGAGGAGAGATTCGGAGTGTCTAGTATTGTTAAAAGGATCCGGTCAATGTAGTCCTCCATGGGCTCTTTGATGTTGTCCTCAGGGATGCCAACAATGCGCAGGTTATTCCATCTAGAGCGGGATTCGAGGTCGTCGTTCTTCTTTTCTTCCGCTGAGATTCGACTGGTGAGTGTGGAAACCGTGGCCCGCAGGGAACCGAGGTCGTCCTCAGCCGTGCCGACTCTGGTTTCAATCTCAGCGACCCGGCTGTCTGTTCTCTCCATATGGGCTTTTATAGAAGAGATCGTACCGTTCATGTCGTCCAATTTGGAGTGTAGTGCGGTAAATCCCTCCTGCATGTATTCTAGCATCCTCTGCGAGTCATCAGCAGGCGAGGGTGTAGAGGCGGAGGCCTCCTCTTCTGGGGGATCAGGTGGTAACTTGGACGGTGTCTTGGCGAACATATTGAGCAAGCTTTGCTTCTTTCCAGCGCCAGCGCCCTTGGTCATGGTGACAGTGGAAGTAGGGCTACAGGGATTCGGTAGGGTGCCAACAAGAGAGCACGACAGGTTTCTGTGCTAATGGTTGTCTAGTTGGGGGGGTGTCAGAAGGATGGTGGTGAGACTTGGAAAGCCACGACCCATGCGAGGCGAACTACAGCCAGCCAAAGGCACCGATGCGACACACCAGTCCCCTAAGGCGCAGGCGCTGTTAAGCGCTATGGGTTCAAGGTCATGAGGGGGACGTATCTAGAAGGATGAAACAGACGGAGAGCCCACCAGTGATGGTAGTGGGGGCTCCGGGGCCCCTGACTAGTACAGCACTAAATGTAGGTGGTATAAGCACAGCAGCACGCCCAGAGCTGGAGTTGCGTTCAATGAGTTGGGATTGCACAGCCGTCCAGGCGTGGGCTTGCTCTCCAGGTGCATGCCAGTGTGGACTAGTGATTGTAGTGGTAGAGGTCCGTAGCACCGGGAGTGAGCTGGGCCCGTGAGCAAGACAGTCAATAATGAGGTATCCTCTGATGCAGCGTAGGATGCAGGCCAACCAGCATGCAACGAGTGTAGTGGATCAAGGGCTATGGACTGGAGTCCCCTGTGACAGCGGCGCCCCCCACATAGACACGCCGCCGCGTGGGGGCCCACAGGACACAAGGGGGGGAATGAGAGGCAGCCCCCAAGTGTAGGGCCGCGGGCAGGCCACCGCCGGCCAAGCTCGCGTAGAGCAGAGCCAGGCACCACGGGTCAGAGCACACCCGCGCCCCCCTACCTGGTTGCAGAGCCGGTCTGTGTAGGATCGGGTGGGGGGCAGCAGTGGCAGGCGAGCCGGCCTCGAGAAGTCGCGAGGGCTCTCGGCTCCGTCCGGGCCAGACGCGGCAGCAGCGAACGGTGGACTCCGACGCCTCCAGGCGTCCCAGGAGTCGTTCCAAGGAGGCAGCGGAGGGTTTAGGCAAGCCCCGCAGGCCAGACGGGGCCGCGGATTCCAAGACGGAGAGGCGGAGCGATCACCGTGGCCGCGGCCGCCCGACTCACAGAGGAGGGCTCGGACGCCCCTCCCCCCAGCGGCCTGCAGCGCAGCGCTCCCAGGTAGAGATGACAGCCGCAGCCGCCGGAGCCGCGGGACGGGTCCGCCAGGCGCAGGCGGCCCCAAACGAAGGCGAGCGCCTCAGCCTAGTCCCACAGGGGCGCAGAGGCACAGGATTTGGCCGGCAGGTGTCGGAGGGTCTCCCTTGTCCGCTCTGTCAGCGAGGGATGGATTGGGCGCACTTGAAGGGTCTTTTTTAAGGGTTTTGTGCTCTCCCGGTCTGGAGCGCTGAAATCAGATGGCCATCTTGCTTCGGCGCAACAGCGCCCCCTCATCAATTCCTCTTTAAACCACTTCCATGGCACCAGTGACGAGTTACTTCACTATGCGGATAATAGTTTTGACCAGTGTTGCTGAGTAAATCATTTTTTAAATACACAATTTGCCTCCCATTTTATTAAAAAAAAACTCTCCCATGGGCACTATTCAAACGGGGTGATTTCTGTACGCAATAAGCAACTTTTACTTGAAGGACACCAGGCACAGCGCCTGCAGGACCCCTCTGAAAGCAGTTGGGTGGCTGCATAGTGTGGGATAGTTTCAATTTTAATAGGGGTATTTATTCATGCAATGTTTGATACCCGTATATAGTTATTTATGCAATGTTTGTCGGATAAAAATATCCGACAAACATTGCATAAATAAATAACGCGAGTCCATGTATCTGACAAACATTGGATAAATAAATAAACTGGTCATGGCTGACGACTGTATCTTCCTCTGGTGCCCCCTTGCACGGGTCACCAGAGGAAGTTACAGTTTGCTTTTCTTGCAGCTGTGACCTGTATCATCATCCTGGGTACACATAGGGGGGCAGAGCCAGCAGAGGCTCATGGCAGCAATGAACTGCTCCGCCCCCCGTACCCTGTCCATCGTGGGCGTTTTTTTCACATTTTCTTTTTAAGGTAACCCTGCCATGAGCATGGGTTTGGGATTTGTGGCGCTGACTCTGGCCGGATCCCGAGATCCAGCTACACATCTGGTGCTGGATCTCAGATCCGGCGAGAGCCGGCCCAATGACCAGCGCTGACTACTACCATACTTGCCAACCCTATAGGTAGCAAGTCAAATGCAATCCAATGAGTACAATTGGATTTTCTGCATTTAAAGAAGATTTGAAGAGGATTTAAATGTTTGGGAAAATCCAGTAGTAGCACTTTCAATCCAGATTTTTTTGGTAGGGTACTGATTTAGGCAGTAGGCTACTGCATTTTAAGCAGCCCTACCATCTACAGATTTTGGTGACAGATCCTACTGCTTTTTACAGTGACAGGCAGTTTATGTGACTCTAAGGCAGGCTGCTTGAGACCAGGCATAGGACAAAGCATGCAACACATTAATTAATCTGTCTGTGCAGTGGGCGGATAAGTGATACATTTGAGTGATGGGCTTGGATCAATCCACTGACCTGACAGCTACATGACTCTGCCCTGCATTCTGGCCGGGGAAGGCCTTAGGTGAACCACCAGTGAAGGCAAGTGGCAGAGCGTACCACCATCACCCAGCATCTGCCTATCGGACTGAGGAGGGTATCAGTCTCCATGTTTTTCAGTGTTCGACCTGCACTGCAGGAATAAATATGTACTGTTCGGGCTGCTGCTACAGAGCAGCGGCAAACGTTGCCTACCAGCTCTGTAATTATCTTCTGTGAAGGTAGGTAATTGAATTTGGTGTTAACTTGCCATTCACAATAAACATTTGAGCATCTTTCCATGTTGTGCTGTTTGATGGGTTGTGTATTTTAGAATGCTCCAGTTGTGCCAACAATGTAAGTTTTGTAATTTCATGTGATGTCATTGTTATGCTAAGTAATGTTTTTGAAACTTGAAAAATCCTACATCTTTTTGGTCACAGAATGTTGGCAAGTATGTACTACAGTTCTACAAACAAGACGTTTTGAGAATATTGATGTATGTGTTGTGGTCTGCTTAGCCCTGGGACGCCCTCATGCAGGCCTTGCTCACCCCCTGTCCCTGAAAGGAACACATGGACACAGATCCTACAGTATCGGGCTTCCGGCGCGCACTGGGACAGCCGCCTTTATTACCAACTTTGCGCAACGGCTTAACGCGGCCATCGAGCGTCACATGATCTTGTCACATTCCTTCTTTTTCATAACAGCCAAAAGAAACATTTATCTTCAGTGTTGACAGTGTAAACATAACAGACTTAACATGGTAAACATGGTAACATACCAAACTAGTTCTGGCCCAACGTTGGCAACATCAGGTGGCGTAGTCTTGACCCTGTCAGTTCGAGCCTATTCACCCATTATATAGTCTTTGAATCATGGGGGGCACCTTCTGCTTTCTCGGTTGGGGTATCTCCTCTCGCCTGCTTCCTCGGTGGCATGATCTTCGACCCGGACTGGCATCCGCATCTTGTTTTCCCACCATACCTCCTGGTCCTGGGTCCGCGCCTGTGGTTCCGGTCAGGGGTACCCCTTCATCCTGTTCTCCTATTCCCTGCTTTTCACCAACCTTTTGGAAAAAACTGGAGTTTCGAGTCACTCTCCCCCTTTGATCTGCTGCGGTCACCATCAAATCTCTGACTTGGACCACCTCCATGCGGGAGGGCTCGTAGGTGAGGAATAACTTCACCTCTGGTCGTCGATTACGCACCAGTATTGTATCTCCTATGGCTATGTCAGGTGGCGTGAGATGCCGCCAGAGGTTTTCTTCATTGTGGGTCCTATGATCCTCTGTTGTTCTCTCATTGTCAATGGTCCCTGGGGGTCGGCCCTCTATCTCTGGGATGAGCTCACTGGGGCATCTCCGGAATAGTGCCTCTGCTCTGGCCACACCAGTGGATTGGTAAGGCGCAGCTCTGTATTCCCACAGGAATTGGTACAAGGTCCTCTTTAGTTCATTGCCTTGGCCCTGCGCTATGCAGAACACCTTGTTCAACGTCCTCATAAAACGTTCAGCAACCCCGTTGGCCCGGGGCCAAACTGGCGTGACTTTTTCGGTGGGTGATTCCACAGTCTGTCATGAATTCTGCTAAGCTCTCCTCTTGAAATGGCAGCCCGTTGTCCGAGCATATAATCCCGAGGAAGCCGTGTGTTGCAAACATCTTCTACATGACCTGCCCAACTGGGTCAAAAGATTTAGACTCAACTAGCTCAACCTCTGGATACCTAGACCACTGGTCTATCATCACTAAGAAGTGCATCCCCCGGCCCGTGGACGCAAAGTCTGCATGAACAATATCCCGTGGCTGGTCGCTGTGAGGCATGGACTCTATCATAGGCTCTTTGTTGACAGGGGCTGTTGCTTGACACCATACACAGTTTGCAACAAACTCGTCCACTTTTGCATTGAGGCTTGGAAACCAGACCTTCAACGGTAGCCTCAACTTTGTCTTTGCCGTTCCTTGAAGGCCACAGTGTGCTAGCTCGATTTCTCTTCCCACCAGTGCCTGTGGGATCACCAACTTGCATCCTCATAGGTCTTGCCCTCCTTCTGTTGTTGATAGCTTGTGTGAAACCCACCACAGCTGCTCCAGGTCTTGCTGCGTACCTCGATTCCTATGGTGAGGGCTGGACAGGATAGTCTTTCAGTCTTCACTGGCTCTGGCCACTGTGACCACTTCAAAACATCCGTCACAGTTTGATGCGTCTGCCACCTCTTCAATGGAAAGTGCAATGGGTTTGGCAGCCCCCACTACCATGCAAACAGACTCCATGACCGCTATCTGTTCGGTATCTTCTGCCTGCTCCTCGGGCGACGCGAGAAGTAGTCTGCTGGATTGTTGGCCCCAGGCCTGTACGTCAGAACCACCCCATACTCCATCAGTGCAAGCATCCAGCGTTCGATCTTCGGGGCGGCTTGGAAGAGGACCCTGCCATGATGGGCAGTAGCGGTTTGTGGTCGGTCACTACAATTACAGGTTTGCCAAGGATGTAAATACAAAAATGTCAGCTTCCCTTTCGATCTGGGAGTAGCTTTATTCCGTGTTTGTTAGCGCCTTGCTAGCATACGCTATCAGTCTCATCTGTTCTTGTGCATCCTGTTGTGACAGAACCGCTGCCAGCCGACAGGGCTGGCATCAACAATGATCTCCGACTCTTTCAGCGGGTCAAATAATGCCATAGACTCCTTTCCAGTGAGTCCCTGTTTGATGGCATCAAAGGCGTTCTGTTCTTTTCGCTGTCCACTACCACACTCTGTCCTTTCTCGTCA
Source organism: Ambystoma mexicanum (assembly GCF_040938575.1). Classification (NCBI taxonomy): domain Eukaryota; kingdom Metazoa; phylum Chordata; class Amphibia; order Caudata; family Ambystomatidae; genus Ambystoma; species Ambystoma mexicanum. Next base: position 913,567,306 of record NC_090926.1, on the reverse strand, counting down.
GCAGTATGAGGGGCTCGGAGAGGGTCACCAAGTGTTGGATGAAGCGACCGCAATACCTCACCATCCCTAGGAAGCTCCTAACTTCCAACACGTTGCCTGGCGGGCTCGCATCCTGGATATCTCGAATTTTCTGCGGGTGCGGGGAAATGCCTTTCTCATGAAATATGTATGCAAAGAACTCTATGCTGTTTTTCAAGAACTCGCACTTCTCGCGATGGAGAGTGAGCCTGAGGGGCTGAATCCTCTCTAGTGTCTTCTTGAGCCGTGCCATATGTTCTGCTTCCGACGTGGCGTACACCAAAATGTCATCGCTGAGGTTGATGACACCATCGAGACCCGCCAAAGCCCCACATATCACGTTCTGGAATTCTTCCGCTGCGGAAAAAATCCCAAAGCTTAAACGTTTACATTAATAGAGGCCTTGGTGGGTTTTGAAGGTGTTAATGTAACTGGGTGGAGTTCCAGTTGATGGTACCCGGACCGCAGATCCAGCTTTGAAAACATTTGAGCACCCTGTAGTTCCCCCACCACATCGTCAAGAGTCGGAGTAATGTGTCATTCGCGCTTGATGGCCTCATTCAGAAGTCTCATGCGCACACAAATACATACCGACCCTGGTTGCTTCGGTTTGCCCGCAACAATGATGGGGGAGACCCATGAGGTGGACCCTTCCCAGGGGTGTTGCTAGATCGGGAAAAGATCTGGTGCTATGCTAATATTGGGACTGTCAGGACTCGGGGCTAGCTTGTCTTTTGGTTGGAGCCCCTAAGCTTTTATCTGGGGCTACAACCAAAAGAACAGGAGCTATAGCCCCCTCAGCCCCCACCCCCAGCAACGCCTCTGACCCTTTCACTCTTTCTATGATGTCTAGTCTCACCAGGTTCTGCAATTCCAACTCTACCTGCTTTCGGAGGTGGAAAGGAATCCAAAAGTGTTTCAGTGCAGTTGGGCATACTGTTTCATCGATGTGCAGCTTGATGGGTTCGCCCTCTAACAAAGTTTTAAACTTTTCAAGAACTTCGTTGATATCTTCAGCTTACACGCTAAAGGCAAAATGAACAATTCCAAGGGCCTCTGCTGCCGCACAGCTCAGTAATGAGTGACTACTTATGTCGGTGACAAAGAACTTGGCTTTAATTTATTTCCCTTCATGGTCCACTTTGGTGATGAACACACCTTTTAGAGGTATCAGTTGGGTGCCGCCAAATGTAAAAATCTTCACCCTGGCTTTGGACAGTGCTGGAGGTCCCGGGAGGGCTTCGTAGTGGCGGGTTGCCATCAAGCATACCGTCGCTCCCGTATCTTTGCCCCCTCCACGGACACTGTGCACATGGGTTGTCTCTTTTTTCTCTTCATGGAGTCTATGCTGGAGATTAAAAGGATCTCATCTTGCTCCTCCTCTTCCTCTGCCAGTTCTTGATTTGGTGCCTTCTGTTCGACAATTGCCAATTGCCTCTGTCGTCTCAGAGTGTCACTGGGCATCTTGCTAGGTCCTCTGGGGATGGTCACGGGTGCGTGGGCTTTACACGTCCCTGCCAAGGGACCCGCTGTTCTGCATCATGCGCATACTCTTCCCCTTGCTGGGCATTCCCCCACGTGCAGAAGGTGGTAGCCACACTTGGGGCAGGGTGTCAGGGTTTCAGTTATTCTCGTGTTCCATCGAGGTCTTGTTGGACCAGTGCCTTGTGGTCGCCCTATTGCGCACGCGCATGCGTCCTCCACTTTGAGAGATCGGATTGCAATGTCCATTTTTGTGGCACGGATTTCTGCCAGTTCGTATGATCTGCCCATTTCCAGTATGCAGGCTAATGTCAGACCAGGCTCACGCAGCACTTGGCGGCGCAACTTCCTTGAAGCGCACCCATGTATCAGTTGGTTTCTTACCATTCCCTCCTCATTCTCCCAACCGCACGTAGTTGCCAGATGTCGGAGCCTTCCAAACAACTGGTCCAGGGATTGCTTCTCCTTCTGCTTGGAGCCGCACATAATGAACCTCTCATTGTCCTGGTTTGCTAGCGGCAAGAAGGGTTCCTTGAGGATGTCCTTTGCCGCCTAATAAGAATTGTTAATGGGAAGTTGGGGACTTCAAGCTCTTGTGACCCTCCGACCCAACAGAGTAGATGAAGGTTGCAATTTTGGCCTCGTCATCAGTGTCGCTGGTTGCTCTAAAGTACATGTCCAACTTCTCCATCCACAACACCCATTTCGGTCCCAGACTCAAAGGGTTGCCTGAGGTGTCACATTCTAGCATTGGGACAGAGTGCCTTGTTGGCGTGGTGTTCTTCTCTCCCGACGGGGCCTCACAGCACCCTGTCCAGCTGCCTGTTGACCTTCCTCATCACACATGGCCACAGGTCGCACAGACACCTCCTACGTCAAGGAAGGCCGTGACCTACACCTGTTGACGCACTTTGGGGACATGTTAGTCGCTGTGGCACATCCACTGTTCTCCCCAGGGCCACCACGCTGTAGTGTGGGCGATCCTGTACCTCGCACCCAGTACTACTGCCTCTCCTGTCGACCACTTCGTGGGACTGAGAAAAGGAGAAAGATTTTGATAGAGGAAAAAAAGGCAGGGTCTGATGGTCGAGACTGTCTCATGGCTTCTTTCTTCTTCTTGCTACAAATGTTATCCATCGCTGTGATTATTGTATACCAAGGCTTGAGCTTCATAACTCCATCCTCTAGGGTTGAGTGTGTAGTCGTGGGTTGCATTTCTTCATGGTCTGTGTGGACTTGTCACAATAAGTCTGGTTCTGCACGATCTTTGCCATGATGGATCACGGATTGCGGTCAAAAGGGTTTGCAGTGGTGACAGTGAGTCTCCTGATGAGAGGGTTCACATTCTGACCCAGTCCTTCGCAGAAGTTCTTGATCAGCTTTGCTAGAAGTTCGTCCAACATCTCGATATCCAGTTCTTTGTGAAGGTCAGCTGTCTTGGTGAAGAGGACAGCTGACCTTCACAGAAAACGGCGCCCCTTTTATTAACATACACATGTGATCCCAATCACGTGACTCAGCACAAGCCCCCGGCACGTGGCTCTGGTTACAACATCCCATGCCAAGGGTATGAAGTGAACAACCACGTTAACAATAATTACACATCCATAAAACACGCATCAACAGTCTGGGCGCTTGGCGCAACCAAGATCACATACATAAAGCATTACTGCATTTCAGATTGAGTGTGTGGGGCATAGATATTTGCCCCTGGGAGAACCTTTATTAGTCCAGGGGAGTGGGAAGCGCCCCACTGGTTGGCAAAGCCACACACAGGGACACTGGGGCCACATCGGCAGCTTGGTCCTTGGGGGTGGCTACTGTTTATCATTCCAGGAAAGGTGAGGCAGGGCTAGCAGCAGGCCGCTTACTGGATCCACTTTAAGCATGCACGCTCATGCATGGTCACGGCCTATCAATCCAGAGCCCACTTTAAGCACTGCAGGCATGCCGGAGACAGCTTAGCACTGGTCCCTGAAGAAAAGGGTGAAATTTGATATAGAAACGCTCTGGGAACTCCGGCCGTGTAATACGGGAGGATAGGCATAGACATTGTTTTGTTGGGGCTCCAGGGTGGCCAGACTCCACAACATTAGAGGAACTGGGGAAAGGCCCAGCCACATGACCTGCTCCTGGCTCGTGGATGCAAGGGTAGGCAGGGTCATTGATGGGGCTTTGCGGTAGCCAGGCCCCACACCGTTAAATGTGCTGGGGAAAGGCCTAGCTGCGTGACATGCTCCTGGCCTGTGACCGCAAGGATCGGCATGGTCACTGTTGAGGCTTTGGAAGAGTTATGGCGGCATTGGTTCTTGCCATGCCATTCTTCTCACAGGCAGGAGTTCATTGCACATTAATGTGGCAGCGGTCCCCGCCACACCGCTCCTTTCTCCCCCAGGTTGGAGCCATGCATGATGCACAGCTGTGTGGTACTTGCTGCACCGTTATTCTCCCCTACGCAGGAGTTCAATGTGCAGTGCCCACTACCCCAGGCAGGCCAGGCATGAGTTATCTTCCATCAGTTCAGTGGCACGCACCAGGGCTTCTGGGGCATGCAATCGCCCAAAGCGAGATCTCGTCAGAGCGACCGACGGTCGTCGGCAGCAGCAACACTTTCTTTGAGCTCTGCCAGCCGGCAGCTTATCGCATCGCACGGGGGATGCCGGCTGCAGGTCGGGGGCATGGCTGCATTCCCCTGCGGCCATGTGCAAACTTCCCCTTCATCAGGAAGTGGGCTTCACCATGCCAGCAGCTGCTTTTATTAACATACACACGTGATTTCAATCACGTGACTCGGCACAAGCCCCCGGCATGGGGCTCTGGTTAAAACAATACATTTAAAACAATTCTTGACATTATTGAAGGATAGGTGTGGTTGGAAATAATTTTAAGTCCACCTCATAGTATTTCCATAATTATCATGAGATTAGTATTTATTTATTTATTTATTTGTTTATGCATTTATTAAGTTTACTAAAACCAGAAGCATGAAGGCACTGGTTAAAGACAGTGCACACAGTAGAAATAAGTGAGAAGCATATAGAATCATTACAAGGACACAGGACTGGCTCAGACGAGGGGCGAGCTCGGATTGAAGAGTAGTGTCTTAAGAAGTTTTCAGAAGGTCCAGTAGGATTGTTCAGATCCCAGTGTCAGGGATAAAGAGTTCCAGTTCTTGGAAGCAGTGACTGGGAAGCTCAACCGTCCCTTGATCTCTTTGGACTGAATTCTGGAGTGATAAATTGGTGAAAGTAGGTGAATGGCTAGGTCTTGATGAGCGTGCTTTTGTAAGCTTTTGGTATGGGTACCGAGGGGCAGTGTTTGAAAGGCATTTGTGAGTGATGGCTAAAGGTTTGAAGATAATGCGCTTTCGATTAGGTAGCCAGTACAGTTCTACGTTATTTCATCACAGGACCTTTCATCGCAGGTTTTTTTACTCCATATTTTTTTTCGAAAAAAACTTGATTTCTTTTTTTTTGGAGGAGGGGTTAACGCCCCAAACCTCCCTTTCTCTTTTTTTTTAAATTCCCATACACCCACCCCCATTTTTAGAATCCCCCCCCCAAAAAAGCAATGAGTTTTTTTTTCGGAAATTAAAAAGCGGTAAAAAAAACCCGCAATGAAAAGTCCCGCGATGAAATAACGCTATATCAGCCAGTGCACGCTTCTTCTGGCAGCTGTAATATGGTCACGCCTCGGGATGTTTAGTGCAGCCCTGAGTGCATTATTTTGAATACACTGGAGTTTATTAATGTGGCGCGTGAAGGTGCCTGCAAATAAGGCATTGCAATAATCCAATCTTGAACCAATGAGCACCCGGGCAATGGTGAAGCAGCTGTCGGAAGTTAGAAAGGGTCTGCAGGCTTTAATTAGTTTGGTGATATGTGCTGCAGAGGAGGCAAGTACACTGCCAGAGTCTTAACATTACTAGATACAGGAATGGTGATACCCTAAATGGTGAAAGATTTGTGGGCTTGGTCAAGTTTACTGAGAGAGATTTGCGAGCCGACCAGGAGGATTTCAGTCTTGTCATCATTGAGACAGAGAAAGTGGGAGGCCACCCAGGCCTGGATGGTTTGGTAGACTGAATGCAGAGTGTTGGAGTTGATAGTGTAGATTCCAGTGAGAGGGAGAAGATTCTAAGTGATCCGACCGCGGCTGATTTTGCCGGAATGTTCGCATGAGAAAGGTGTAAACTACCAAAAGTTCACACCTTTCTCATGCAACCACACTTACATATTATGGGGGCTGCAGGGGCTTCCCGCGCAACCCTCACTCTCTATAAAGTACGGGGGGTGTCCCCCGCAACACCCCGCTCACTATGCCACACAGTATAGTGAGTGGGGTATTGTGGGGGACAACCCCGCAGCCCCTGCAGTCTTTTTTTTTTTTACTTACCTGCAATGCTACCACCAAAGGTTCGAACTTTTGGTGTTTGAACCTTTGGTGGTAGCATTTTTCGTTCGTTTTGTATGGTCGGATCTTTTCTTTCAGTCCGATCGTACAAAACCAGGGAGAAGGATCTGAGTCATCAGTGTAGTTGGTGTAGGATATGCCACAGTCATCTAGCAGGTCAAATAAGGGCTTTGTAAAAATATTGTAGAGGGTGGGGCAGACACACGACCCTTGAAAGACACTACAAGTGACAGGGGCAGGAGGGGATGCAGCAATAGCTGAGAACACTCTCATAGATCTGTCAGACAGAAAGGAGGCGATCCAGGAGATAGCTCCGGGAGAGAAATGAGCTGCAGAGGCAAGGTGACAGCAGAGAATCTGGTGGTCTATAAGGTCAAAGGCAGATGGCGGGTGAAGAAGAAGGAGGAGGGCTGTGTTGCTGGCATCTTTGATCACATCCAATTGGTTTTTTAGATCCTGCCAGGCAGATTCTGTGCCATAGCCTGGTCATTAGCCAGATTGGCCCAAACCTAGGAGGTATTTGGAATCCAGATATAGCTGGATCTGTAGGTAAGTGTTACGCTCACCTGGTCTCCACAGGGGCGCCGAACGGGACTGGCAGATCTGATGTTAAATGGTTTCACGTGTCTCCACTGTATCTGTGCCGTCACAAAGGTGCGCCTAAATGATTAAATGAAACGTTACCCAACTGTTAGGCGGAAGGCCCACACCCGCCTCCCGTGGTCTTCTGAAAACCCCTCTGCTATGTCTCACCTTTGTTTTAAGAATGGCAGGCTCTCCGTCCTGCAACAGTAGGCAGGGGTGCGTAGAGTTGTAGGATCCAGTTACTTCACTGATCCTGTCGAGTCTCAGACAACGTTGATACAATGGGTAAGTCTTTACCATCTATATGGTTCGCCAAAGAGTTCAAATTGCCCAAGTTTCTCTTCGTTGTCTTTCCCTTGTAGGTTTCCCTTTGATGCGAAAGTACGTAGAACGCAGAGTTGTTTTCCAAGAAAAGGTAAGTTCACACCAGCGTTCTGTAATATGTCTTTATATGTGCTATTGCTCTTCTGTGCGACTGACCTGCTGCTTTTGTATTGCAGATGCTGTACCTCGGACCGCGAGGTGAAGACTAGCGGGATCACTAGTAGGAGCGGCCTTCAGGTGAGTATGACGCTGCAATGAGTTAACTGTTCAAAGTGGCTTTTCCCCAATATGCGCTAACCTTATGTTTCTTCTTGCATCCAACAGTTGCGGTGACTCCGGAACGGCAGTCGAAAGATGGGAGCGGTCGAGAGATGGAGGTTTGTTGGTTCGCCGGAAAGAGCAGCTCTCAGGTAGGTATGAACGATGCGCTGGATAGCAATGTGGAATCCTTGATCAGCGCGGCTAACCTGATGTCTTTTCCTTCCTTTGCAGGTTGCTCGAAGAAGAAACTGGACTGGCGTTGTAGCAGACTGGCCTGAAGGTAACAGACACGGTGAATGTTACGCTGCAGGAGTACAGAATAACGCGAAGCGTGTTCTGTACTAAAGGCGTGGTTTATATAGCCTTCAGAAAGTAGTCCCCAGGTAAAGTAGGCCCAGCAACCATACCCAAACAAATAGTTCCCTAGGCAAGTAGTCCCTTCAGCCTGCCTCAGATTGATCCACACGTGCTTCACTTAGTTTGAAACTTGCCATGTTGGTGATGGCAGCATGAGCCTGGCGCCAACGGCGCCAGGACCAAGTCCAGGAGGCCCCTGAGAGAGTCTTTGGGGCCTTAAAGGCCCTCATGGAAGTCGAAGTCCTGGACAGGTTGGTCTGCACCTGATGTGTGGGGGTATGGACCATGACAGCACTCCCCCTCAAGGCCCCTCCCAAGGTCGTTTGTCTCGCTGGTCCGGGTTTGGTCGGGTAATTTCGATGGAACCGGTTTACTAGGTGGGGTCACTTGGCTCCCATGACCTTTCTTGGGCACCATAGCCTTTCCAGTCAACTAGATAGAAAATTTTCAATTCGACCCACTTTGAGTCCAGAATGTCTTTCACCTCGAATTCTGGTTCACCGTCTACCAAAATAGGTCTTGGCGGTTTTGTTCTCCAAGTTCCTCGTTGTACTGGTTTCAAAAGGGAAACATGGAATACGGGGTGGACTCGCATGTTTGGAGGTAGCTCCAGTTTTACAGCCACTGGGTTGATGATGGCCTTGATGGTGTATGGTCCCAAATACCTGGGCTTGAATGTGTGGATTCCTTTTAGTGGTATATGTCTGGAGGCTAACCAAACCTCATCTCCAGTCTGGTATTTAGGAGCCTCATTCCTATGTTGATCTGCATATTTCTTGTATCTTTCTTTAGCTTGTTTGAAATGTTTCGTTGCCCTCTTGAAGGCTTGGGTAATGGTTGTGTGCAGAATGCTTACGGCAGACATTTCCAAATGTTGAGGTGGGTCGAGTTCTGAGGTTCGTGGATGTATTCCATATATTGCATAGAATGGAGTTTGCCCCGTGCTGGAATGCAAAGAGTTATTGTAGGCATACTCGGTTATCCATAAAATGTCCTTCCAATTGCCTTCAGTTTGATGCAACATGCATCTTAGGTACTGCTCTAATGTTTGGTTGGTTCTCTCGGTTTGACCATCCGTTTGGGGATGGTGGCTGGTCGAAAGTCTGACGTCAATTTGGGCCAACTGATAACATTTTCTCCAAAACTGTGAAATAAACTGACTGCCCCGATCTGAGACTAAGACGGAGGGGAATCCGTGTATCCAAACAATTTGTTCTAGGAATTCCTTCGCCAAAATTGAAGCGGAGGGCAAGCCTTTTAGCGGAATGAAATGGGCCATTTTTGAAAACAAGTCTACCACCACTAATATGGTGTTGAAGCCGTTACAGGGAGGAAGATCTGTGATATAATCAAGGGATAACGTATGCCAGGTGTAGGGGTATGTCCAAAGGCTGTAATAGACCTGGTGGTTTCTTTTTTGGGCCTTGTTCTACGCCCAAATGCCACATGATAGTACAAATTGTCTGATATCTTTTTGCCATGTTGGCCACCAAAAATGTCTCTTGATCTTGGCTTTAGTTTATGCAATTCCAGGGTGGCCTTCCATAAATGACTCATGATAATTTGAGATAACCTGTCTTTGCAGTTCCTTACTAGGTAAGTAGAGGCGTCCTTGAAAATCAAGTAAGTGTTCAATAACAGAATGATGGCTACTTTTGCTCGACCACTCTTGTAAAGCCTCAGAATTGAAGATGTAAGAGATTTCCTTGTGGATGTCGTCCAGGGTTAGTGAAGTGTTGATTCCAAGGATTCTTCTCCCTGGGATAATGGGTACGGGATCCGGATTTGAGTATGCCTCTTCCATCTCTATACGGGACAGTGCATCAGCCTTGCCGTTTCAGCAACCGGGTCGGTACGTAATCACAAAATCATATTCCGCAAAAAATAAAGCCCATCGGAGCTGGCGAGAGGACTGGGCCTTGGCTGACTTGAGGTACTGTAGATTTCGGTGATCGGTAATCATAGTGCTGGTGTGCCTGACCCCAAGGAGATAATGTCGCCACGCTTTTAATGCTGCCTTGATGGCCAGAAGCTCCTTGTCGGTTATAGCATAGTTCAGTTCTGGCTCAGTGAATTTTCATGACCAAAAGGCCACCGGATGAAGTTGACTTGTTTCGGGATCTTTCTGAGAAAGAACCGCCCCCATCGCCAAGCTGGACGCATCAGTCTCCACCACGTAGGGGAGGTCTTGGCGCGGATGTTTTAAAGCTGGAGCTAAGGTGAATTTCTTTTTCAAGTCTTGGAAGGCCTTTTCAGCTTCGTCAGACCACTGGAAGTGTTTGTTCTTTCGCAACAAGGATGTGATGGGATGTACTAAATGCGAAAAACCTGGAATGAACCTGCCATAGAAGTTTGCGAATCCAAGCATGCTTTGCACTCCTTTCACCGAAGTTGGAGAGGGCCATTTAAGGATAGCATCCACTTTCCGCGAATCCATTCGCACTCCACCTGGCGTTAGAACAAACCCTAGAAACCCAACCTCTGTAACATGGAAATAACATTTTTCTAATTTGGCATACAGCTTGTGTTGCCGAAGTTTCTCAAGTACGGCACAAACGTGTTTTCCGTGTTCCTGTTCTGAGGCCGAGTACACAAGGATATCGTCAATATATATGACCACACAAACGTCGATCAGCTCTCGAAGGACATCGTTCATGAAATATTGAAACGCTGCCGGGGCGTTACAAAGGCCAAAGGGCATAACTTGATATTCAAAAAGTCCATACTTAGTGCGGAAGGCGGTTTTCCATTTGCCCCCCTTTTTAACTCGTACGAGATGGTACGCCCCTATGAGGTCCAATTTAGTGTAAATTCGAGCCTCCTTTACTTGGTCCAGCAGTTCTGGGATTAGAGGTAGGGGGTACCGATTTTGACTGTCACTTGGTTTAATGCGCAGTAGTCGATACAAGTTCTTAGGGCCCCCTCCTTTTTTGGGACGAAGAATAAGGGGGAGGATTTGGATGGGCGAATAAAGCCGTTAGCCTGGTACTGATCTAAGTATTATTTTAGGTGAAGATTTTCGGGTTCCGTGAGGGCGTAAATTCTGCTGCATGGGACCTGAGCTCCAGGTATTAGGTCGATCTGACAATTATATGGCCTATGAGGTGGTAGCGTGTTGGCTTGGTCTTTCTGAAAAACGTCCTGAAAATCCTGGTATTCCTGGGGTAGCTGATTTGCTGGGCCCATGACTGTTGCGGTTGCTTTGGGCAGTGATTTCTCTGGATAGCAGGTATGAGCACATTCTGAGAAGGTTAACCTCTTGTCACCCCAGTATATGCAAGGATTATGCGTTTCTAACCACAGTATTCCCAGAATTACTTGAAATTGCAGGGCTTTGATTAAGTCGAACACAATGGTTTCTGATGCCCATCTTGGCACAACAGGGTCATCTCCTTCGTCAAGTGTGTTACAGGACCCGAAGAGATCTCTGTTCCGTCGACGGTGGTGACCAAATCGGTTATTGCTTTTTGAGACAGAGAAAGACACAACCTTGACGCCAATTATTGATCCATATAGTTACCTATAGCTCCACTGTCGATGTAAGCCCTAACTGCGTGCATACGAGACGGGTGCTGGTGACTAATAAGGATTATTGGTAAGGCTAGATGCGTGGTCTGGGATTCCTTCTTCTCGCTCGACAAGCGGACCTCTACGCTTGCCGGGCGGGGTAGTTTTCCGGCTCTGGTTCGACACTGACCTTGTCGGCAACCCTGACTGCCTTCTTGGGAGGTTTCACAGGACAGTCTCGGAGGAAGTGACCGGCCATTCCGCAATATAAGCACAATTGTTGTTGTCTCCTCTTCTCTCTCTCAGATTTAGATAATGGCCCTCGAACAACTCCAATTTGCATGGGTTCCAAAGTGTCTGAACTCTTGGGGGTGTTGTCTTTCGGATGCACAAACACTCGATTATCAAATTTAGCTTGATCAGCTTTCCAGTTCTGCAACCTGTGGTCTAATTGCACCACAAGGACTATGTATTCCGAACAGTCTCGGGGAGGATTCACGACTTGGGCCAAGACGTCCTTTAGTTCACCTCTCAACCCCCAATGAAATATGGTAGTCCTTTTGTCTTCCGGCCAACCGGTCTCTACCACTAATCTGTTGAAGGTTGCAATGTAAGTTAACAAGTCTTGGTTCCCTTGGCGAAGAGACAGCAGTTCGTTATCTAAGGCCTGGCCTTGGGGGTGTCGGGCAAACAGCTTTTCCATATTTTGCTGAAACCCCTGGAAGTCTCGGAGGAGAGGATCATCCTGATTAACTAGTGGAATTGACCAGTTTGCTGCGCTGCCGCTGAGGTATGAAAGCACAAAGGCCACCTTGAATTGATTGTTCGGAAAGGCCCCTGGCCGACATAGAAAGTGTAGACGGCACTGGTTCATAAAGACCGCAAACCACTTGGGGTCTCCTGCAAAGTGTTCTGGTGGAGGTAAGGGTATGGTTCCCGGTAGGACCACCTGTACTGGGTTACTTGACGGAGTTGAGTTTGATCCCCCCATCGCGGGTAGCGGCGTATTACCAGCCTCGGATTGGAGTAATTGTCTGGCAAGGTCATTAGTGTGCTCTTTTGCCACAATGAGTTCCCTTCTTAGAGCATTAGTCTCTTGCCGAGCCGAATGCACCTCTGCTCTGAGTTCCCCCAAAAGCTGTGCTAGTTGATCCGTCTCAGAGGTTTCCATGGCGCCCAGGTAGAGTTTTGTGTGAGGCTTTGCGTTCTGTTACGCTCACCTGGTCTCCACAGGGGCGCCGAACGGGACTGGCAGATCTGATGTTAAATGGTTTCACGTGTCTCCACTGTATCCATGCTGTCACAAAGGTGCACCTAAATGGTTAAATGAAACGTTACCCAACTATTAGGCAGAAGGCCCACACCCGCCTCCGGTGGTCTTCTGAAAACCCCTCTGCTATGTCTCACCTTTCTTTTAAGAATGGCAGGCTCTCCGTCCTGCAACAGTATGCAGGGGTGCGTAGAGTTCTAGGATCCAGTTACTTCACTGATCCTGTCGAGTCTCAGACAACGTTGATTCAATGGGTAAGTCTTTACCATCTATATGGTTCGCCAAAGAGTTCAAATTGCCCAAGTTCCTCTTCGTTGTCTTTCCAACGCAGAGTTGTTTTCCAAGAAAAGGTAAGTTCACACCAGCGTTCTGTAATAAGTCTTTATATGTGCTATTGCTCTTCTGTGCGACTGACCTGCTGCTCTTGTATTGCAGGTGCTGTACCTCGGACCGCGTGGTGAAGACTAGCGGGATCACTAGTAGGAGCGCCCTTCAGGTGAGTATGACGCTGCAATGAGTTAACTGTTCAAAGTGGCTTTTCCCCAATATGTGCTAACCTGATGTTTCTCCTTGCATCCGACAGGTGCGGCGACTCCGGAGCGGCGGGCGCAAGATGGGAGCGGTCGAGTCATGGAAGTTCGTTGGTTCACCAGAAAGAGCAGCTCTCAGGTAGGTATGAACGATGCGCTGGATAGTGATGTGAAATCCTTAATCAGCGCGGCTAACCTGATGTCTTTTCCTTCCTTTGCAGGTTGCTCGAGAAGAAACTGGACTGGCGTTGTAGCAGACTGGCCTGAAGGTAACAGACACGGTGAACGTTACACTGCAGGAGTGCAGAATAACGCGAAGCGTGTTCTGTACTAAAGGCGTGGTTTATATAGCCTTCAGAAAGTAGTCCCCAGGTAAAGTAGTCCCAGCAACCACACCCAAACAAATAGTTCCCAAGGCAAGTAGTCCCTTCAGCCTGCCTCAGATTGATCCACATGTGCTTCACTTAGTTTGAAACTTGCCATGTTGGTGATGGCAGCATGAGCCTAGAGCCACCGGCGCCAGGACCAAGTCCAGGAGGCACCTGAGAGAGACTTTGGGGCCTTAAAGGCCCTCATGGAAGTCGAAGTCCTGGGCAGGTTGGTCTGCACCTGATGTGTGGGGGTATGGACCATGACAGCACTCCCCCTCAAGGCCCCTCCCAAGGTCGTTTGTCTCGCTGGTCCGGGTTTGGTCGGGTAATTTCGATGGAACCGGTTTACTAGGTGGGGTCACTTGGCTCCCATGACCTTTCTTGGGCACCATAGCCTTTCCAGTCAACTAGATAGAAAATTTTCAATTCGACCCACTTTGAGTCCAGAATGTCTTTCACCTCGAATTCTGGTTCACCGTCTACCAAAATAGGTCTTGGCGGTTTTGTTCTCCAAGTTCCTCGTTGTACTGGTTTCAAAAGGGAAACATGGAATACGGGGTGGACTCGCATGTTTGGAGGTAGCTCCAGTTTTACAGCCACTGGGTTGATGATGGCCTTGATGGTGTATGGTCCCAAATACCTGGGCTTGAATGTGTGGATTCCTTTTAGTGGTATATGTCTGGAGGCTAACCAAATCTCATCTCCAGTCTGGTATTTAGGAGCCTCATTCCTATGTTGATCTGCATATTTCTTGTATCTTTCTTTAGCTTGTTTGAAATGTTTCGTTGCCCTCTTGAAGGCTTGGGTAATGGTTGTGTGCAGAATGCTTACGGCAGACATTTCCAAATGTTGAGGTGGGTCGAGTTCTGAGGTTCGTGGATGTATTCCATATATTGCATAGAATGGAGTTTGCCCCGTGCTGGAATGCAAAGAGTTATTGTAGGCATACTCGGTTATCCATAAAATGTCCTTCCAATTGCCTTCAGTTTGATGCAACATGCATCTTAGGTACTGCTCTAATGTTTGGTTGGTTCTCTCGGTTTGACCATCCGTTTGGGGATGGTGGCTGGTCGAAAGTCTGACGTCAATTTGGGCCAACTGATAACATTTTCTCCAAAACTGTGAAATAAACTGACTGCCCCGATCTGAGACTAAGACGGAGGGGAATCCGTGTATCCAAACAATTTGTTCTAGGAATTCCTTCGCCAAAATTGAAGCGGAGGGCAAGCCTTTTAGCGGAATGAAATGGGCCATTTTTGAAAACAAGTCTACCACCACTAATATGGTGTTGAAGCCGTTACAGGGAGGAAGATCTGTGATATAATCAAGGGATAACGTATGCCAGGTGTAGGGGTATGTCCAAAGGCTGTAATAGACCTGGTGGTTTCTTTTTTGGGCCTTGTTCTACGCCCAAATGCCACATGATAGTACAAATTGTCTGATATCTTTTTGCCATGTTGGCCACCAAAAATGTCTCTTGATCTTGGCTTTAGTTTATGCAATTCCAGGGTGGCCTTCCATAAATGACTCATGATAATTTGAGATAACCTGTCTTTGCAGTTCCTTACTAGGTAAGTAGAGGCGTCCTTGAAAATCAAGTAAGTGTTCAATAACAGAATGATGGCTACTTTTGCTCGACCACTCTTGTAAAGCCTCAGAATTGAAGATGTAAGAGATTTCCTTGTGGATGTCGTCCAGGGTTAGTGAAGTGTTGATTCCAAGGATTCTTCTCCCTGGGATAATGGGTACGGGATCCGGATTTGAGTATGCCTCTTCCATCTCTATACGGGACAGTGCATCAGTCTTGCCGTTTCAGCAACCGGGTCGGTACGTAATCACAAAATCATATTCCGCAAAAAATAAAGCCCATCGGAGCTGGCGAGAGGACTGGGCCTTGGCTGACTTGAGGTACTGTAGATTTCGGTGATCGGTAATCATAGTGCTGGTGTGCCTGACCCCAAGGAGATAATGTCGCCACGCTTTTAATGCTGCCTTGATGGCCAGAAGCTCCTTGTCGGTTATAGCATAGTTCAGTTCTGGCTCAGTGAATTTTCATGACCAAAAGGCCACCGGATGAAGTTGACTTGTTTCGGGATCTTTCTGAGAAAGAACCGCCCCCATCGCCAAGCTGGACGCATCAGTCTCCACCACGTAGGGGAGGTCTTGGCGCGGATGTTTTAAAGCTGGAGCTAAGGTGAATTTCTTTTTCAAGTCTTGGAAGGCCTTTTCAGCTTCGTCAGACCACTGGAAGTGTTTGTTCTTTCGCAACAAGGATGTGATGGGATGTACTAAATGCGAAAAACCTGGAATGAACCTGCCATAGAAGTTTGCGAATCCAAGCATGCTTTGCACTCCTTTCACCGAAGTTGGAGAGGGCCATTTAAGGATAGCATCCACTTTCCGCGAATCCATTCGCACTCCACCTGGCGTTAGAACAAACCCTAGAAACCCAACCTCTGTAACATGGAAATAACATTTTTCTAATTTGGCATACAGCTTGTGTTGCCGAAGTTTCTCAAGTACGGCACAAACGTGTTTTCCGTGTTCCTGTTCTGAGGCCGAGTACACAAGGATATCGTCAATATATATGACCACACAAACGTCGATCAGCTCTCGAAGGACATCGTTCATGAAATATTGAAACGCTGCCGGGGCGTTACAAAGGCCAAAGGGCATAACTTGATATTCAAAAAGTCCATACTTAGTGCGGAAGGCGGTTTTCCATTTGCCCCCCTTTTTAACTCGTACGAGATGGTACGCCCCTATGAGGTCCAATTTAGTGTAAATTCGAGCCTCCTTTACTTGGTCCAGCAGTTCTGGGATTAGAGGTAGGGGGTACCGATTTTGACTGTCACTTGGTTTAATGCGCAGTAGTCGATACAAGTTCTTAGGGCCCCCTCCTTTTTTGGGACGAAGAATAAGGGGGAGGATTTGGATGGGCGAATAAAGCCGTTAGCCTGGTACTGATCTAAGTATTATTTTAGGTGAAGATTTTCGGGTTCCGTGAGGGCGTAAATTCTGCTGCATGGGACCTGAGCTCCAGGTATTAGGTCGATCTGACAATTATATGGCCTATGAGGTGGTAGCGTGTTGGCTTGGTCTTTCTGAAAAACGTCCTGAAAATCCTGGTATTCCTGGGGTAGCTGATTTGCTGGGCCCATGACTATTGCGGTTGCTTTGGGCAGTGATTTCTCTGGATAGCAGGTATGAGCACATTCTGAGAAGGTTAACCTCTTGTCACCCCAGTATATGCAAGGATTATGCGTTTCTAACCACAGTATTCCCAGAATTACTTGAAATTGCAGGGCTTTGATTAAGTCGAACACAATGGTTTCTGATGCCCATCTTGGCACAACAGGGTCATCTCCTTCGTCAAGTGTGTTACAGGACCCGAAGAGATCTCTGTTCCGTCGACGGTGGTGACCAAATCGGTTATTGCTTTTTGAGACAGAGAAAGACACAACCTTGACGCCAATTATTGATCCATATAGTTACCTATAGCTCCACTGTCGATGTAAGCCCTAACTGCGTGCATACGAGACGGGTGCTGGTGACTAATAAGGATTATTGGTAAGGCTAGATGCGTGGTCTGGGATTCCTTCTTCTCGCTCGACAAGCGGACCTCTACGCTTGCCGGGCGGGGTAGTTTTCCGGCTCTGGTTCGACACTGACCTTGTCGGCAACCCTGACTGCCTTCTTGGGAGGTTTCACAGGACAGTCTCGGAGGAAGTGACCGGCCATTCCGCAATATAAGCACAATTGTTGTTGTCTCCTCTTCTCTCTCTCAGATTTAGATAATGGCCCTCGAACAACTCCAATTTGCATGGGTTCCAAAGTGTCTGAACTCTTGGGGGTGTTGTCTTTCGGATGCACAAACACTCGATTATCAAATTTAGCTTGATCAGCTTTCCAGTTCTGCAACCTGTGGTCTAATTGCACCACAAGGACTATGTATTCCGAACAGTCTCGGGGAGGATTCACGACTTGGGCCAAGACGTCCTTTAGTTCACCTCTCAACCCCCAATGAAATATGGTAGTCCTTTTGTCTTCCGGCCAACCGGTCTCTACCACTAATCTGTTGAAGGTTGCAATGTAAGTTAACAAGTCTTGGTTCCCTTGGCGAAGAGACAGCAGTTCGTTATCTAAGGCCTGGCCTTGGGGGTGTCGGGCAAACAGCTTTTCCATATTTTGCTGAAACCCCTGGAAGTCTCGGAGGAGAGGATCATCCTGATTAACTAGTGGAATTGACCAGTTTGCTGCGCTGCCGCTGAGGTATGAAAGCACAAAGGCCACCTTGAATTGATTGTTCGGAAAGGCCCCTGGCCGACATAGAAAGTGTAGACGGCACTGGTTCATAAAGACCGCAAACCACTTGGGGTCTCCTGCAAAGTGTTCTGGTGGAGGTAAGGGTATGGTTCCCGGTAGGACCACCTGTACTGGGTTACTTGACGGAGTTGAGTTTGATCCCCCCATCGCGGGTAGCGGCGTATTACCAGCCTCGGATTGGAGTAATTGTCTGGCAAGGTCATTAGTGTGCTCTTTTGCCACAATGAGTTCCCTTCTTAGAGCATTAGTCTCTTGCCGAGCCGAATGCACCTCTGCTCTGAGTTCCCCCAAAAGCTGTGCTAGTTGATCCGTCTCAGAGGTTTCCATGGCGCCCAGGTAGAGTTTTGTGTGAGGCTTTGCGTTCTGTTACGCTCACCTGGTCTCCACAGGGGCGCCGAACGGGACTGGCAGATCTGATGTTAAATGGTTTCACGTGTCTCCACTGTATCCATGCTGTCACAAAGGTGCACCTAAATGGTTAAATGAAACGTTACCCAACTATTAGGCAGAAGGCCCACACCCGCCTCCGGTGGTCTTCTGAAAACCCCTCTGCTATGTCTCACCTTTCTTTTAAGAATGGCAGGCTCTCCGTCCTGCAACAGTATGCAGGGGTGCGTAGAGTTCTAGGATCCAGTTACTTCACTGATCCTGTCGAGTCTCAGACAACGTTGATTCAATGGGTAAGTCTTTACCATCTATATGGTTCGCCAAAGAGTTCAAATTGCCCAAGTTCCTCTTCGTTGTCTTTCCAACGCAGAGTTGTTTTCCAAGAAAAGGTAAGTTCACACCAGCGTTCTGTAATAAGTCTTTATATGTGCTATTGCTCTTCTGTGCGACTGACCTGCTGCTCTTGTATTGCAGGTGCTGTACCTCGGACCGCGTGGTGAAGACTAGCGGGATCACTAGTAGGAGCGCCCTTCAGGTGAGTATGACGCTGCAATGAGTTAACTGTTCAAAGTGGCTTTTCCCCAATATGTGCTAACCTGATGTTTCTCCTTGCATCCGACAGGTGCGGCGACTCCGGAGCGGCGGGCGCAAGATGGGAGCGGTCGAGTCATGGAAGTTCGTTGGTTCACCAGAAAGAGCAGCTCTCAGGTAGGTATGAACGATGCGCTGGATAGTGATGTGAAATCCTTAATCAGCGCGGCTAACCTGATGTCTTTTCCTTCCTTTGCAGGTTGCTCGAGAAGAAACTGGACTGGCGTTGTAGCAGACTGGCCTGAAGGTAACAGACACGGTGAACGTTACACTGCAGGAGTGCAGAATAACGCGAAGCGTGTTCTGTACTAAAGGCGTGGTTTATATAGCCTTCAGAAAGTAGTCCCCAGGTAAAGTAGTCCCAGCAACCACACCCAAACAAATAGTTCCCAAGGCAAGTAGTCCCTTCAGCCTGCCTCAGATTGATCCACATGTGCTTCACTTAGTTTGAAACTTGCCATGTTGGTGATGGCAGCATGAGCCTAGAGCCACCGGCGCCAGGACCAAGTCCAGGAGGCACCTGAGAGAGACTTTGGGGCCTTAAAGGCCCTCATGGAAGTCGAAGTCCTGGGCAGGTTGGTCTGCACCTGATGTGTGGGGGTATGGACCATGACAGTAAGCTGCACGATCCAGGATTTTAAGAAGGAAGGGAACAGTGTTGATAACACAGTAGTTTGTGGGGATACCTGGGTCTAGTGTTGTTTTTTTTAACAGAGGAAGGACCCAAGCATCCTTTAGACACAGTACATGAGAATAACGCGTTGATGAGGGTGGAAATCAAGGGTGCAAAGGGTTTGGCACAGTCCTTGATGACAGCAGCTGGGCAGACATACCCCTGGCATCGGTAAGGTTTGAGGCCTCGATGATCTGAATCACCTTAGTTTCTGAGATGGGTTTGAAGTTAAATAGTGGTGCATTTTGTAAGGTGGCCTGGAGCCCAGTGGCAGAGGAGTAGGGCAGGGCGCAACTCGAGGATATTTGTTTTGGTAAGGATCTTATTCGGGAGCGTGTCAATTTTATGTAGCAGGGCATTTTGGATCTTGGAACACCAGGTTCTGTCCTTGGTGCAGTTTGTTGGCGCGGGCGCAGGAGTCTCCAGACCGCGCAGTATTTCAAAAAGAGCTCACTGGTACTAGATTTAGTGTTAGAGATTCATGACTTATAGGAGGAACATTTCTTTAGGAGAGTCGCCTTTTTGTATTCTCTCGCTGCGACTGTGAAGCAGGCTTTATTAAGCTCAGTGGGGTTGTTCCTCCGCCTGTTTTTTGCTGTGCATTTTAATAGGCGGAGTGCTTTTAAGTCAGCAGCGAGCCAGGCATTGAGATGCAAGGCAGATTTGACTTTACGTTGGGTGAGGGGAGCCACAATTTTGATAGCCCATGTGAGGGTTACATTTTACAAGTCTACCAAAATGATGGGGTGGTTGACAAGTGGCTGTGTGGGGAGCAAGTCATCCAGCAGAGACAGGATGCTAGTTTTAGTTATGTTGCAGATGCTCTGTGTTGCTGTAGGCGGCAAGGGCAAAGCTACGTTTGGGTGGAGGTTTGACATTGGTATGGTGAATAAGATAATATTGTGATCCGTCCAGGGGCAGCGGTGATTGGAAGTGACTGCAATGTTACAGTTCAGGTCAGCTAGCCAATCTAGGATTCAGCCTTTGGAGTGCTTAGGGCTGGAGATTCTTTGGGAGATCCCAAGGGCTTTGAAGGAGCTGGCTAGGGAGAGAGCAATGAAGTTAGCCTCGTCGTTCAGACCCAAATTGAGGTCACTGAGGAGTCTGGTCTTAGAGGTTGATTTGAAATTGGAAAGAAAGTGCAGGATTTCCTCTTCAAAGGAGAGGCGTGGGCTGGAGCACGATAGACCAGGTGTATGGAAATCATAGAGGTGTGAGAGAGACTAAGCTTGGTAGACAGAAGTTCTCCAGTTGAGAAAGATGAATTGCAGATTTCTTGGACAGGGAGAGAGTCTCTTACTATAGGGGCGACCTCTCCACCGCTAGCATCTGATCTGTCTTTGCGGCAGATGGCAGAATTGCTAAGGAAAGTGCCAGGGCAGAGGTGGCAATACGCCATGTTTCCGAAATAGCAAGTAGATTGAAGTTATTAGGTGTCATAAGGTCAGAAATATGAAGGTGTGGGCAGTGATCAACCTTGCATTCACTAACTCACCTTTTAAGGGTGTGATAGTAGGTTTAGGTGGAGACTTGCTGCGTGATAGGGCAGTAGTTTATTGGGATACCTGGGTCTAGTGTTGTTCTTTTTTAACAGAGGAAGGACCCAAGCGTCCTTTAGACACAGTACATGAGGCGAATAAAGCGTTGATGAGGGTGGAAATTAAGGGTGCAAGGGGTTTGGCACAGTCCTTGATGACAGCAGCTGGGCAGACGTACCCCTGGTATCAGTAAGGTTTGAGGCCTTGATGATCTGAATCACCTTAGTTTCTGAGACTGGTTTGAAGTTAAATAGTGGTACATTTTGTAAGGTGGACTGGAGCCCAATGGCAGAGGAGTATGGCAGGGTGCAACTCAAGGACATTTTTCTGGTAAGGATCTTATCCTGGACCATGTGAATTTTATGTAGCAGGGCATTTTGGATTTTGGAACACCAGATGTAAAAGGGGGAACATGGATATCACAACAGCTTAGTTCAAAGAATGAGGTGTCCCCAGTGGAGAAGGGGTTAGTACATGGTTGCAGTGATGCAGTTTTACATGTTTGGGTTACCACTGAACAAGTGATAGGAAGTGGGCCATGTCCATTAGGGCGGAAAAGCGTCTTCGAGGTGGGGCTAAGTGGCAAGACATTGGTGCTGGTGCAGACTCTGAAGCAGGGTAGTGGTGTGCCAAGTAAAGTTTGTATGTTTCGATAGGCTGCCAAGGTGATGTTCAGTAGGTGGGTTAGAGATATTCCTGCAGCAACTAGTTTAGGTGTCCAGGTCCCTTTGGGTTGAGAGGTGGCTGCTGGAGTGCACGTGCAATTGCCACTGATGTTGGTCACATAGCCCTAATAGGTGTTGGGCACGGAGGTGGGTAGCGAGATACGACGGTCGATAGTTGATTTCATGCTTTCATTTTATGTATTTATTTTATTTTTACATTCACAGCAGTGCACCAAGCCCTCTGGCTTCTGGGCGTTAGTTACATTGTTAAGTATAGTCCAGGTGGGTGATGCATGAGTGTAGTTAGACATTTTTCTGAATCGTTTTTAGGATGCCTCAAAGCGCAAGTGAAGTGATAGGTTGTTCCAGAGGTTAGCCACGATCGTAAGGACGCTGGAACCACCTTCTCACTTCCATCTGAATCTGACAGTCAGTATGCACTGGCTGTTGAACGATCTAAGTGGTTTGGCTGGTGAATATATTTTGATCTTCTGGACAAGGCAAGAGGAGGCTTTGTTGGCCAGGCGGCGGTGTGCAATCGTGAGGATTTTAAATGCGATTCCTTCCCAGATGGGTAGCCAGTGGACTGAGCGCCTTACCTACAAGATGTGGTAATTTTTGTTCAAGTCTAGGTGTCAGATCTCTGCCCTCCTTCCCAATCCTCCTCTTCACCTGATTCTTCGGATGACTTGTCCTTGGCAGTGGAAGTTGTCTTCTTGTGGAACTTCCTCTTGTCTGGGGGCTGTTTCTCATTAGACTTTCGGTCGTGTAAGTAGGGTCTGGCTTCTTCGGAGGCCACCTTGGCAGGGATTGGTACCTGCCCTTGGGGGACCCCGAGGAGCCAAACCCCCAATTCAGGGAAAAAGCAGATGGGCAGAAAAAACCCTGATATCCAATTTCACTGGATGGATGTCTGTAGTCTTGGGTGGTGGTGGATATTGTGGTATAGATACAAAACTGGAAACCCAGCTCGGGAACACTTCAAAGGCAAAGACCGTCAAGTAGTGGGTAATTCAAAATGAAAATGAAAGTAAGGGGAGTACGGAGGTAGAGAAAGGTAGGAGTCAGAAAGAGGAAAAAAGGGTAGAATGGATAACGTGCTGCAGAAAGCCAGCTCCTCCAGGGAAGAGAAGCGGGAACTCCACGGGTGATATTCAAGAAGGGAAAAGAAGGTAAGAGGTAAGAGAGAAGGACTGCTGAGGCGTATTACTGTGAAAACTAGAAAGAAACCGAACTGTTGACTAGCCTCATGAGCCCTCTTAGCAAGATTATGTGCATCGCGCAGGTCTTTAAGCACACTGGGCCTCATTACGACCCTGGCATTAAGGGTTTAACGGCGCCGTAAAAGGTGTCAGCGCCGTTAAACCCTTAACGCCTGATTACGAGGTCCCTTTGCGGGAACCGACCTTAACGGCTGGTTTTACCAGTCGTTAAAGTAGGGTGCCGCAAAGGGACCTTGGTGCTAAGTACGGTGCCGCAATTTGCGGCACCATACTTAGCGCCTTCCCCATTCCCATTGAGCCCTATGGGGCAATAATGGGAATGGGGAAGGGCCCATGGTGAATGGGGAATTACCGCTCCGCCAACCTTGGAATGGGGCGGTAATTCCGCCATTCATCATGGCGGACTCCGGCATGGACCATGGTGCTAATAGCACCATGGTTTAGTACCGGGGTCGTAATGAGGCCCACTGTCTATAGCTGGAATACTTGTAGATTGCATGCTGGACCAAGGTAAGTGTTGAGGATGATAGCCATAAGTGCAATAGAACGGGCTCATCTGGATGGACTGAGTTATTGTAAGCAAATTCTGCTTGAGGTATAAAGCAAAACCAGTCATCCTGTTGGGAGCTGCAGAAGCATCGTAAATACTGTTCAAGGCTGGCATTAAGTCGTACGATCTGCCCATTACTCTGTGGATGATATCCTGATGAGAGGGCTCTGTGAATAACCAGTAATGAACAAAGGGCAGACCAAAAGTTAGAGGTAAATTGAGTGCCCCTGTCTGACACTAGAGACCTGGGCAGACCATAGAGAAGAACAATATCTCTTAGAAAGGTGGCAGTGGTTTCAGGGGCTGAAGGGATCTGAGAGAAGGCAGAGAAGTGGGCCAACTTACTATATGAATCCACAGTATCCATAATGGCAGTCATGCCATAAGACTTAGGGAGGTCAACAATAAAGTCTGTGGATATATGTTCCCACGGATGCCCTGGTAACTGAGGTTGTTGCAACAACCCAATAGGTTTACCAGTCTGATATTTACTGGATGCACAAATGGGGCAAGAAGACACATACTCATATACATCCCTTCGGAGTGTGGGCCACCAGAACCCTTTGCTGAGTAATTCATAAGTCTTCCTTATCCCTGGGTGTCCTGATAATGGTGAATCGTGACACCAGGAAAGGTCTTGTTCCTGAAGCTTCATTGTGGAGACATAGAGTGCAGAATCATGGTAGTAGAGCCCATCTATACCTTGTGTGACAGTAGAAGGAAGGGTTGCCTGACTTTGATAATGTGGAACCAGTTCTTGGAAAAATGGGGAGGCTGCAGCTATTATTCTCAGTTCCGGGGATACCAGTTCATGACCCTGGTAGACACCAGAGTCTTCTCCTTGACAACGAGACAAGGCATCAGCCTTCTTATTTTCAGATCCAGGAATGTAGGTAATGAGAAAATCAAACTGTAGAAAAAAATAAGCCCATCTAGCATGGCGTGCATTGGAACATTCCATCTGCTGCAGTACTCGAAGGTTGCGATGGTCCGTGCGGAAAAGAAACCTGTGAGTCGCGCCTTGCAGGAGATGGCGCCATTCTTGGCACACTAACTTGATGGCTAATAGTTCTCTTTCAAGAACCGAGTAGTTGCGCTCACTGCTGGTCAAGGTCTTGGAATAATATGCCACAGGGTGCTCCAGACCATCAGGGGTCTTTTGAAGTAAGATGGCTCCAACAGCTCCTATCGAAGCATCTGTCTCTAGTATGAATTGTCTGCTTTGATCCGGTTGTACCAAAACCGGAGCTGAAGTAAACAGCCTCTTGAGATGTTGGAAGGCATCTCTGGGTTCCTTCTCAAATGCAAACATGATCCCTTTCTTGAGAAGCGATGTGATGAGTAACACCATTCTGGAGAAGTTGGGGATAAACCGACGATAAAAGTTTGCTAGCCCAAGAAATCTCTACACCTCCTTGACGTTCTGAGGTTCCTTCCATTTTAGTATAGCCTTGATCTTTCTGGGATCCATCTCGATGCCCTCCTTAGAAAGAACGAATCCCAAGTATGATACTGATGTAACCTCGAACTGACACTTTTCTCGTTTAACCGGTAGTCTGTGTGATTGCAGGCGGTTTAATACCTTCTTCACTTGATGGCAGTGATCCTGTAAGGTTCGGGAAAATATTAAGATGTCATCCAGATAGACTACTATAGACAAGAACAACATGTCAGCAAAGACCTTGGCCCTCATTACGACCCTGGCGTTGGACCATGGTGCTAATAGCACCATGGTCCATGCCGGTAACTTACCGACTCCGCCATGGCGGAATGGGGAATTACCGCCCCATGCCGAGGTTGGCGGGGCGGTAATTCCCCATGCCGCCATGGCCCTTCCCCATTCCCATTTCTGCCCCATAGGGCTCAATGGGAATGGGCAAGGCGCTAAGTACGGTGCCGCAAATTGCGGCACCATACTTAGCACCAAGGTCCCTTTGTGGGTTGGTTTTTAACGCCTGCAAAAAGCAGGCGTTAAAATCTCCAACCCGCAAAGGGACCTCGTAACCAGGCTTTAAGGGGTTAACGGCGCCGCCACCTTTTACGGTGCCGTTAACCCTTTAACGCCAGGGTTGTAATGAGGGCCCTTGACCACAAACCTCTGGAATATCTTTGGGGCATTAGCCAACCCGAACGGCATCACTCTGTATTCGAACAGACCCAACGGGGTACGGAAGGCCGTCTTCCATTCGTCCCCCTTTCTTATTCTCAGCAGATGGTAGGCCCCTCTTAGGTCAAGTTTGGTGGAATAGACAGCTCCTTGCACAGCCTCCAAAATGTCTTGTATCAATGGCATTGGATATCGGTCTCGAATGGTAATCTGATTTAGACCTCTATAGTCGATACATGGTCGTAGTTCGGAAGAGTCCTTCTTAGGGATAAAGAACAATGATGAACCACAGGATGACTTAGATTCTTGGATGAGGCCGTTCTGTAGGTTGGCATCTAAGTAGTCCTTTAAGGCACGCCTTTCTGGTAACGATAAATGGAACATGCGTCCAAAAGGTACCGTAGTTTCAGGAATCAGGTCTATGGCACAATCCTCAGCTCTGTGAGGTGGTAACTGTCTGGGTAAGGCATCTTGGAATACCTCTGAATATTCTTGATACTGAAGTGGGACTGCAGATACCGTCATGGTTCCGACGACGCTAGTCTCTTCCTCTTCTGTCTTCTTGAACAAAGGATGCATACAGATGGATCCACAATATTGCGATTTAAAGATCACCTGATTGGATGACCAGTCGATCTGAGGGTTATGCTTCTTCAACCACGGCATTCCGATTACCAGAGGGAAGTGCGCCACTCTGATCAAATCGAAGATCATGTATTCTTGATGTTCTCCCAACTTCATCTTCAAGGGTAACATCTCTCTTGTTATGGGACCAGACGACAGAGGGTTTCCGTCAACTCCTTCAACTGGAATGGGTCTCTGCTTGGGTCTTGATGGCACCAGATTCTCTCTGGCCCAGTTTAAATCTATAAAGTTGCCCGCAGCACCACCGTCCAACATAGGCAGTACTTCCTTGGGTTCTGAACCAGACAACCAAAGTAAGACCCGAAAGACCATAAATTGGCCGTCCTCTGTGTTCTCTATTGGTCTTGAAGAGTCACAAGGGTAGAAGGTAGCTCCCCCGATACTTCCCTTGCAGCAGATCGGGGGCTGCAGTTTTCCTTCCTCATAGGTGGAACTTCAGGACAATTCCTTAGTAGGTGCTTGGAGGAACCGCAGTACATACAAAGGCCTGCATCTCTACGTCTCCTTCGCTCATCAGAGGTCAAGGGTCCTCGTGTTGCTCCAATCTGCATTGGTTCCTCTGCTGCGTGACTGCTTCTAAGAGATTGGGAAGGTAGGCTGGTTGCCTGAGGAGTGGTTCGGGGTCTTCTTCTTTCTTGGTGACGTTCCTGCAACCTGAACTCGATCTGTAGGAACAAAGTCATCAGTTCTTGAAAGGATGCTGGTCGTGCCACCCACGCCAGCTCATCTTTAATCTCATGGAGTCCACGTCTGAAGATGGTTTGTTTGGCTGAATCTGGCCAATCTTTTTTAGTTGCCAATCTCAAAAAGCGGGTTATGTATGTCTGTAAATCCGTTGTTCCTTGACGCACATCTAAAATTGCTTCCAAAGAAGTAGATAGGACCTCGATCGGACAAAACGCTCCTTAAGCGACTCCAGAAAGCGGTCATAATCATTTAAGGAAGGATTGTTTCCAGTTACCAATGGAGTAGCCCAAGTTAAGGCATTCCCAGTCAGATTTGCAATGATAAATCCGACTCGGGATCTTGCTGTTTCATAAGCATGGGGTCTGAAGGTAAAATATACCTGGCAAGCATCAAGAAAGTCCTTGAGTCCTCCTGGATGCCCATCGTACTTGCCATAAGATAGTGCCATGGGCGGTAGATCACCACAGTCATCCCGATGTAACACAACCTGTTGCCGAAGTGCCACACGTGAGGTTCTGCATTGCTGCAACCAACTCCTGGTACTGCTCCAAGGACGCCATGGGTATTATTGGGCGTTGTATGCTGTCAGACCTCTGCCCTCCTTCCCAGTCCTCCTCCTCACCTGATTCTTCGGATGACTTGTCCTTGGTAGTGGAAGTTGTCTTCTTGCAGAACTTCCTCTTTTCTGGGGGCTGTTTCTCCTGTTTCGGTCGTGTAAGTAGGGTCTGGCTCCCTTGGAGGCCACCTTGGCAGGGATTGGGCCCTACCCTTGGGGAACCGCGAGGAGCCAAACCCCCAATTCAGGGAAAAAGCCGATGGGCAGAAAAAACCCTGATATCCAATTTCACTGGATGGATGTCTGTAGTCTTGGGTGGTGGAGGATATTGTGGTATAGATACAAAACTGGAAACCCAGCTCAGGAACACTTCAAAGGCAAAGACCCTCAAGTAGTGGGTAATTCAAAATGAAAATGAAAGTAAGGGCATTACAGAGGTAGAGAAAGGTAGGAGTCAGAAAGAGAAAAAAAGGCTAGAATGGATAACGTGCTGCAGAAAGCCAGCTCCTCCAGGGAAGAGAAGCGGAAACTCCACGGGTGATATTCAAGAAGGGAAAAGAAGGTAAGAGGTAAGAGAGAAGGACTGCTGAGGCGTATTACTGTAAAAAATAGAAAGAAACCGAAATGGCAGAGCAGTGACCTGAAGAGCTGCGCACTGTCCCTCCCACAGATGAAACCGCAGAGAGCCGTGGAAGAAACCCGAAACCAGAGGAAGGTGTCAGGTAAGAATGAATGGCGGTAGCTCGCCAAGGGATAGAAACACAAGCAGCGCCGAAATAGAAGACGCTGATATTAACACCGATAGGAGCGTGGGTGTGCTGCAGAAAGATACAGAAGTAGAGAGGAGGATCAGGTAAGCGTTTAACGGCATAAGAACGCCAGAAAGATTGAACGAAGAAAACCAAACAAACAGTAGCGGGAATAAAGTAGAAAGTAACTCGCAAGGGCACAGAAGCAGAACTACAAAAGGGGAAAAGCACGGAGTACAGAAGGAAGGCACTGGTAGAATATACCGAGTAAGCAGCGGAGCACTGTAAGGGTGAAAGCAGATACAACGCACAGAGTGGGGGGCGGAGTCTGCTTAAATACTGAAGTCCACCATCTTCAATGAGGACTAGAGGGGGGAAAGTGTTCCTTGGGCTAATGTTTCCAACTATGCCACAGCTTCCACCTGCGATTCCTGACACTAGGACTGCACTTTCATTCTGAAGTAGCAGAAACCACAGGCTTGCAGAGGGGGTATAGTGCTTGTAACTGGCGTGTATAGTATCCGCAGGGAGACAAGTCCGCCTGGCATTGCCTTATGTGAGAGGTCAGAAATGTGAGGCGGGCAACTTTGTGAAGAACTTTAAAAAAGATGACATTTTATTAACTCAAAAGTTTGGATAAACCCCTCACCATCCCTTCCCTGAGGAGGATTTCCCTGCTTAAAGCAAATGAAAAGAAACACTTTAAAAAAAGGTTTCTGTCCATCACACTTGTACATAAAACAAATCAACACGTTATTATATGGCAATTCAGAACCAACAAAAACAGATATGTTTGCATCATTAGAACTGTCTCTACTTTTTCTCTGGGTGAATTCCCCTTCCCCAGATGAAAGAAAGATTCAATTCAACAGTTCCAAAAGAATAAGGAAATACTATATTGTAACAAAGTTCCAATGCAGTTCTTTAGCTTCCAACTTACCAACAAAAGTTCCAATGCTTCAGAACTGTTCAACAAGGATTCTTTCTCTACAACTTGTGATATCAAGAACTCAAACAATCATCTTTGTATAAACCCAGAATACTTAGTTCATCAGTTTTAACGTAAATTGTCTTGTCAGGATTATTCCGCAATAACACACTTCTTCTGACAATGTTAGAGAACTTTGCAGCAGTTTACACAACACTTGCTTCAGCAATAAAAGTTTCTCCGGACAATTCTGTAATATTTTACCAAAACATCTCAATTGTTCTACTACTTCTTCTTTACAACTTTTCAACACCACATCACAGTACTTAATCAGCTTCTACCTGGTCCACTCACCTACCAAGCCCATTAATTCAAAGTTATCTGCTCTGGTGTACCCTCCTGCCAGAACAGAATAAAGTGTTAGAATTACCTCTTACCTGGTGTACTCTTCTGCCAGGCCGGAATAAACTACTAACTACAAGTACTTCTGTGGGAAAGATCAGCTTCCAACAATTAAGCAATGACTCTTGCTTCAATACATCACGTTTAAGAATTTCTTCAGTGAAAACAAGAATCCCAATGGTGCTATTTGTTATATTTCTGATTGCCACACACTCTGCAAGTTATGCTCCACTCTGTGAGAAACCTGAAGGTGTCTCACCTGCTAGTCCCCTGGGTTCTGTCATCTAGGTGGCCAGGACACAGCCATCGCTTTTGGATCCAGTTCCTGGCGGTGGACTAGCGCAGGAGGGTCACCTGGGTGATGGGTCTTTGGGGAGTGGAAGTGGGACACCAGATGTCGAAATGCAGTATCCCCTTTCCTGTAACACCTTTACCTCATCCTACCAAGTAGGATACTTAGGAACTCAACCCCCCACACCCTTTTCCAACACAAACACTTTCTCACGGACAGCCCGCTACAAGAGAAAACAGACTAACACTCAAACCGTATGCCTGACATATCCCAATACAATGGTCAGACAGGGTCAGGCAATTACGGACCATCACACAAACCTGACTTCCATTACACTTCCCCACACGGATAAAAGGCGGAGCATGAGAGCACACTCTGAGCAAGGCAAAACACACGAGGAAGCAGCAGTTCCCAAATGGCAGTTTAATACAAGGCGAAAAACGGTAAAGCTGAAGGGGATTGCAAGGAAGAAAGTGCCATTGACCTCTTCGACAAGGAACAGTTACTTTCAGGAACCTTTGAAAGTGAAAAACGTAAGACCAGGAAACAAGGCTGAAGAATCCTGCATTGTGTATAGGAGGTACCTGGGGCTCTCCCACCCTGATAGTCAAGGCACGGAGAATCTCTTGCTGTTGTGGTACTGTCCATGGCTCCTACAACAAAGCAGCACCAGTGAAGTCAGCACAGCCGGTGAGTTTTGGGTGACTGATACCAGGCCGGTCTGTTTTGAAGGCAAGGATGCAAGCAGCAATATTG
The DNA here is from genome assembly GCF_040938575.1 of Ambystoma mexicanum. Classification (NCBI taxonomy): domain Eukaryota; kingdom Metazoa; phylum Chordata; class Amphibia; order Caudata; family Ambystomatidae; genus Ambystoma; species Ambystoma mexicanum. The sequence goes on along the minus strand of NC_090926.1, from coordinate 913,537,113 downwards.
TATAGTGAACACTGAAAATAACATTGTATGAAGCTTTTGTGATAATAAATGTGAGGAAAAGTTAAGAACAAATGAGTAATTAAACTTTGAAGCCAAGATACAATACCTTAGAAAGAACGGTCTGTCACTGTGTCAGTGCTCATTCGAAATTCTCTGTAAGATATCCAACTGAAAGGTGGCAAAAGCGAAAGAGTGACACAGAATTGTGAATTGAAGTGGTCCTGCAACAGGTCAAGTAAAATCCTGTGCACAATCGAAAGTCTTCAATGTTAATAATGTAAAGAAAGTTGATGACAATGAAGTTGGTCCGAGCCCGGTGGAGGGAGATCAGCAGAGAGCTTTTTGATTAAAGCAAGTTTTTTGATAAAAAGTTAACTTGAAATTGGTCTGAGCCTGTCTAAGGGAGACTAATTGAACAGTGTGTTAAAGAGGATTTGAGCATGGCTGAAGGGGTTCCGGGGGAACCGTGAATCACCCAAAAAATTGGATGCATGAATGACCAACGAAGGTTGTATTGAGTGGATCTGAGCCCGATTCAGGGGGATCCGAGGTGAATAGTGAATCACCTGAGAAATTGATTACTTGTGAAATCTAAAAGAGAAAAAGATCATGTTGTTTTTTTAAAATTTCTTTTGATAAAATTTGACCTTTACAAAAAATGTTTTACCAATCATTAAAATATAACATATAAAATACAACACAATCACTTTTTCACTCCTTGAAAAGAAAATTCTAATAAAGACAGAATTATTAACGGAACCTCAAAAACAAAAGAGTATGTTTAGGCAATCAAGCCCTGCCCAATTTTCTTATCTCTCCAAACTCTCTTTTTCCATTATATAGAAAAATTAATGAGGGGTGGAACAGAGAAAAACAAGACAATCATTGCCGCTCCTGCTCCACGCCTGGATTTGTTTAGCGCTAGTGTCTTCGTTCTGCCAGGCTTCCGTAGGTAGCAGACCAATCTTTGTTAGAACCTGTCGCACCGCAATTGTTAGGGCAGTGTTATACCCTGATATCAAGAGGTTACAGAAACCTTCCGATAATAGACATTCCACTTTTTCTACAAACTTAGAGAAATAGATTGTTCTGATATCTCAGGTCCCTTCACAGTCTCGGAGTAAATGCTGCAAATGTTGCTTATTAGAGTCTGCACACATATTGCACAGAGTGATGGCATTGTGATTTTGTCCTCAAATGTTTAAAATTTCTCCTGTATCGATTAAGTTTAGGCGTGCCCTAAGGAATATATTTCGTGATTCCCTATCTGGATGCTTTTGTAGATACTTTGGTAGCTCTCCCAGTTTTTTTATCCAGAGTTAGGAAGCTATTCTTTGGTTCTGAGCGCAGCATGTCTGCTCCTGTCTTAATCCAATCCATTGTTTCAGTTTATTTCTTCGCTTTCAGGGGATTGTCTTTCAGAGTTTCTACCGACGAATCGACCTCTGTCAAGATTCTCGCAACTCTAACTTCCAACTGATGAAGGATCGTTGACCTGTCCGTTTGAAGCTGTGTCTTTATATCCTCATAAAGTGAGGTTTTTGGTGGGGCTACTATCAACATATACAGTGAGAGCAATCTCCAACCCACTTGTTGCTGTAACGATTTTAGTCCGAGCTCAAACCTTAAGGCAGACATAGGAAGGCAGTTAGGTAGGCCTAATGATCTTTTCCATAACTGACCTTCCACTTTTTGCCAGTCTATGTCCCAAAGAGTTGGTTTGGCCTCCAGTCCATGTAGTAGCACTGGAATTATTTTTGCAATGTAAAACTTTAGTAATGCCATGATTGAGAATTTACAAAGTTCACAGAGAATTTTCTTCATCTGCGGCACTGCTTTCTCAACCTTTAGCCTTATTTCTGCTTCCGCTTTACTTACTGATGGGAAAGAATGCACCACGTAACCCAAGTAAACTAGCTCTTCTGTTCCCTCGATTGCCTCATCCTCAAAAAAACATTTTCCATTATTAATAAGCTTTTTTGGGTGTTTCAGTATTTAAGAACAAATGAGTAATTGAACTTTGAAGCCAAGATACGATACCTTAGAAAGAGCGGTCTGGCACCATGTCGGTGCTTATTCGAAAGTCTCTGTAAGGTATCCAACTGAAAGGTGGCAAAAGCGAAAGAGTGACACAGAATTGTGAATCGAAGTGGTCCTACAACGGGTCAAGTAAAATCCTGTGCACAATCGAAAGTCTTCAATGTTAATAATGTAAAAAAAGTTGATGACAATGAAGTTGGTCTGAGCCCAGCGGAGGGAGATCAGCAGAGAGCTTTTTGATTAAAGCAAGTTTTTTGATAAAAAGTTAACTTGAAATTCGTCTGAGTCTGGCTGAGGGAGACTAATTGAATAGTGTGTTAAAGAGGATTTGAGCCTGGCTGAGGGGGGTCTGGGGCGAACCGTGAATCACCCAAAGAATTGGATGTATGAATGACCAACACATGTGTTGAGTGGATCTGAGCCCGACTCAGGGGGATCTGAGGTGAATAGTGAATCACCTGAGAAATTGAGTACTTGTGAAATCTAAAAGAGGAAAAGAGCATGTTGTTTGTTTGTCGCATCAGACCCTCTGAAAGAAGAGACTTTGAAAGGCAAAGAGACTTGGACATGGAAGGCCCTGTTGCTAAAGATTGAACTGTATCCTCATGCTAGAGAAGCCAGAGACTGTACTGAGTGTACCGCTTTGTCCCGTGCTGAAAACGTGATGAAGGGAGGCCAACGGCCTGAACATTCTGACATATTATTTTGTGAACACTTCTTTCTTTTTTGTAAACACTGTTACCCACACTATTTGTATTTAAAGGTAAGGATTAGCTATAGGTTTGTTCGTATAGGCCATTTTATTTTGACAAGACACCACTAGGACTGCGTTATTATTATTTGATGGTTATAGCTTGCTCCCATCTGTAGATTTAGAATTAGATAGGTGTTTGACAAACCCTTATTGGAGTTTGATGAACACCCTTGCACTGTGGTCACTTGTGTCTGTCTTATGTTGATACCATGCCTTCCTTACAACTCCTTCTGAATACCTTCTACCAGAAGGGCAGCCTTATTGCCACTCTTGTTTCCCCACTTCCTCTTCACAACTTCAAACTCAAGCATGACTTGTGGGAGAGCAAGAAACACATTGGTGCTGTTTGTTAAATACTTGTGATTTCCACACACTCTGCAAGTTATGCTCCACTCCTTCTGAATATCTTCTGTCAGAAAGGCAGCCTTCTTGCCACTATTGTTTCTCCTCTTTCTCATTAACCAGATGCTGACAATAAGTCAGTCTCCCTCTGATTCTTCTTTGGCTTTGGCAACGTGGGTTTATGAGCTTCTTTAAACATGGGCAATAGAGTTGAGAAACGTTTGGATTCTCATCTAACCCCTCTTGGCTTTGGCCATGATTGTTCTTTTTACTTTGTCTTGTTATAACTCTCTTTTGGCTTGGTCAATTTTAGTTTGTATAGGGTTCTCGAATTATTGACCCATCTTGTCGCTGGCTTTCAATTTGACCTGCATGCATATAACACCCATTTGGTCTGACCTTCAAGCTCTTATTATTCCACTTGTTTCTTTCAAAGTCATTTTGGTTTACAAAATAATAATATAATTGCTTTCTGTCGGTTCAGTATTCAAAATTACTTTTCCTCTTGAATTTCACTCTACGCGTGTTGTTTTTAATGTTGAAGCACCTGGTCAGAGCAAGTGAGCGGTTACGGAGCCCTCAGCTGTCACAATATCTTAGTGAACTTACCAGGTCTGTCTTGTGCGTCAGTTCACCTTGCTACTTCCAGGTCCTCTGCCTCAGCTGCTTCTCACGATTCAGCAAATGGCTTTTTTCAGGCTCCTGCGGCCCACGCCACTTGCTCAAGGAGCTCTCTCTGTTACAAAGGCTCTCCAGTGCTCGCATGCCACCAGAAACAGCCTTTCCTTGGGGAAAGCTTTTTAAATGTACACTTCCTGCTATGCAGGCTTTGAAATTCAGGTCTCCAGGTGGGAAACTTCTAGCTCTGATGCTTCCCGCTGCGCAACCTCTGCAATTAAGGCTTCTAGAGGCAAAGAACCTCTCGGTACCGGCAACTGCTTGATACTCAACATTGGTCCCTGCATCTTCTTCATCCTCCTCCAGATTCTGCTTCTTCTGCAATGTGGAGAGTTCACAACTCCTCCACCTAAGACTACTGCTCTGCTACTTCTTCTTACTCATGGCCTACACCTGAGGGGGCCTTTTAAGCCTCTCAGTCTCCCTCAGGTGTGGGTAATTTCCACTAATAAGCTGAACTCTGCACTTTCGTGCCTCTTAAACTCTTCATCCCAGTACCTTGGGGATTATGGGACCTGGAACCCATTAAGACATTCAACTTGGGAATTTAAACGTTCTATCTGACAACAAGCCATTACAATTTTTGGCATTGCAAATATTTCTTTCCTAGAGGAAGACAAATATCTCATCTCACCCAAAGGAGTCCTCCCGCTCCACTGGGGTCCTTCTCCTCCCAGGTGATCCTCACAGCTAATACCACCCCCAGGGTCAGGAAGCGTCTGCCTTTCTCTAGTCACCTGGTAGGACACTTTAGGCAGGGTCACTGTGAGGACTCGGTAGGATTCATCACACTAAGCATGGTACAAGAGTGCAGTGGGTAATTCGCTTGGGCCGGGACTCAATGTAGGAACCAGTTAGTGTGAAGGGAAAAGCATACTTAGCCCTAGGGCCGGAGGTAACGGTACGGGGGGGTGGAAGAGGGAATAGCAGAATGGCATGGGAGGTTTTGGGGCACAGTGTTGGTAATCATTGCACCAGAAGGGTGAACAATAACCCACCTGACAGGACGAGTATCCTTACAGCCTTCCATGGCCTGACAGGGACAGACAGGGGAGGGCACATAATGCCTGAAAAGTAGGCATTTGAAGGGGCCGGTGTCGCCTGCCAGCTCCCTTGCCATAACTGCTTTTGTGGAACGGCCATTCAATGCGAAGTTGCCAGAGAACAGACTTCTTCAATTACGGTCACCCAGAGCATGGCGGCCCACCAATTTAGCCCAAGTGTCGTCTGCAAATGTTGGCCTCCACATATTATGGCGATGTCAGGTTAAGGACCTCAGGGGGTGCTGGCTTCCGGACTTCAGCAGCTGTGTCCAGAGCTATTGCGAGGGGCAGAAACGGGTTCAGCAGCCAGCAGAGCCCAGGAGTTGAGGACACTGAGTTCAGCGCTATGTGTGGTGTGCAGATGCCGGCATAGGCAAATTTGGGCAGTTGAGCATGAACGCAAGGTTCCAGGGGACGAGCGCCGTTGTAGACACTAATGTTGGTACTCAGCATTCTCGTGAATGCCATGTGGGTCAAAGAAAGGAAAGACCCCTGTAACATCCACTCACCTGTTGGCACAACCAAGAGGAAGTCTGGTATCGATGGATGGGCTTTGTGAGGTCACCCCAGGAACCAAGCGATTTCAGGACAATGGTAATTTCCATTACATTGTGATGTGCAGCTGTTCACAAGATTAGAAGACAAATGACCAACACATAAGATTCCAAGGAGATTGTGACACATTGTGGGAGTGTTCCGATGAAATTATCAATTGGAGAGAAAAGTATCAGGAGAGAAATGAATAACAAAAATAAAAATCTATTCAAAAGGAAGGATAATTGTGAGAACTAGAATAAAGAGGATTAAGCAAACAACATAACAAGGAGCACTAAAAAAGAGACTAGAGAGAGAAGCTAAAATAAGAGTCATTTGGCCTCATTTTGACCCAGGCGCTACTGGGTTAACGGCGCTGTAAAAGGCTGCGGCGCCGTTAACCTATTAGCGCCTAATTACAAGGTCCCTTTGCGGGACCCGACCTTAATGGCTGGTTTTACCAGCCGTTACAGTAGGGTGCCGCAAAGGGACCTTGGCGATAATTACGGTACCGCTAATAGCGGTACCATAATTAGCGCCTTCCCCATTCCCATTGAGCCCTATGGGGCAAAAATGGGAATGGGGAAGGGCCATGGCGGTATTGGGGAATTACTGCCCTGCCAACCTCGCAATGGGGTGGTAATTCCCTATTCCGCCATGGCGGACACTGGCATGGACCATGGTGCTAATAGCACCATGGTCCTCCGCCTGGGTCGAAATGAGGCCCATTGTGATCTGTCCACAATTCAGAGCATGCATGCCCCATGCCCTTTCCTTGCCACTCTGGGTGAACCACCAATCCCATTGGGAACAACATTTCAAGTATACATAAGGGCAATTGGTGGGGCTAAATTCATTGATGATTTAAGGGAGGCATCACTCTTAAACTGTCTAGGAAGTGAAGGACTGCAGATTATTCGTACCCTCCCAGACTGCGTTCTTCAGGATGGTTCTGGTGACTCAAGCACTACCACATCTTCAAAAAAATATGAGGTAGCCATAGCCAAGTTGGAAAAACATTTTAGTAATAAAACGTATGTAGTTCTAGAACAGTACTGTGAATATGCAAATCCAATGCTCACAAGGGTGGCGTTCTGTAAGGAAGGCATGGTATCAAACAGTAAGACAGACATTGAACTTCAACTGGGTTTTAAAAAGGCCTATCCAATTCTAAATCTAGAGATGGGAGCAAGCTACGACCATCAAATAATAATAACGCAGTCCTAGTGGTGTCTTGTCAAAATAAAAGGACCTATACTTATAAACATATTGCCAATCCTTACTTCTAAATGCAAATAGTGTGGGAAACAATGTTATGCAAAAGAACAGTGTTCAAGAAATTATATGTCTGGACATTCAAGCCATTGGCCACCCTTCGCCCACGTTTTCTGTACGGGACGAGATGGCACACTCAAGCTTAGCACCGTCTCTGGCTTAAAGATGCAGTTCAAATCTCAGTATCAGATCCTTCCATGTCAAAGTCTCTTTGCCATTCAAAGTCTCTTACTTCAGAGGGCCTGATGCGACAAACAAACTTTCAAAAGTTAATTTCTCCTTATGATTCTCATGTACAACTTCTTGGGTGATTTTCGGTTCAATTCGGGCCCCCACCACTGGGCTCAGACCCACTTTAGCACAAATGTTTCAATTGATCTCTCTCTGTCGGGCTCGGACCAAATCCATGTACTTTTCCAAACTTTCTATACTTCATCGAAATGGAAGACTTGCGACTGTGCGCAGGATTTGACTTGACCCGTTGCAGGGCCACTTCGATTCACATTTATTCAATTGATCTCCCTCTGTCGGGCCCAGACCAACATTATCTACTTTTATCACTTCTCAGCTGGGTACCTTACAGAAGACCTTCGATTGAGCACCCATGCAGTGCCGGACCACTGTGTCAAAGGTATTGTAGCTTGCTTTAAAGTTCAAACACTCATCAGCAGTTTTACTTCATTTGCATCTCTTATCACACACGTTTTAACAATGTTAGCTCCAGCGGTTGCCATACTATGTTGCTGCTTGCAACCTTGGCTTCAACACAGACCGGTCTTGTATCGGTCTCCCCAACTCACCGGATGGCTGTGCTACTTTCACTGAAGCAGCTTTGTTCTTGGAGCCAATGACTGTACCAAAGTGCCTGGAGATTCTCTCCACCTTTATTACTGACGTGGGAGGGCCCCCGGTACCTCCAACACACAATGCAGGATTCTTCAGCCTGGTTTCCTGGTCTTACACTTTCTTTCTAGGTTTCATGGAAGTAATGGTTCCTTGCCCAAGAGGTCAAGGGAACTTCCTTCCTTGCGACCCCCTTCTGTTTCGCCTTCTTTCTCCTCTTGTTAACCTGCCACCTTGGAACTGCTGTTTCCTCGTGTGCTTTGCCTCACTCAGAGTGTGCTCTCGTCCTCCGCCTTTTATCCGTGTGGGGAAGTGTAATGAAAGTCAGGCGTGATATATTGCCGATAATTGCCTGACCTCGCCTGACCATAGTATTGGGACATGTCAGATATGCGGCTTGGGTTTTAGGGCCTCATTACACAGACGGCGGTAAGGGTTTACCAGTACCGGTATTTTACCGGTAACGGTAAACCCTTACCGCCTTACTACGAGGTCCCTTTGCAGGTTGGAGAATTTAACGCCTGGCTTTTGCAGGCGTTAAAAACCAACCCGCAAAGGGACCAGGGAGCTAATTACGGCACCGCAATTTGCGGTGCCGTAATTAGCACCTTCCCCATTCCCATTATGCCCTATGGGGCAAAAATGGGAATGGGGAAGGGCAATGGGGGAAGGGGGAATTACCGCCCACCAATCTTGGAATAGGGCGGTAATTCCCCTTTCCACCAAGGCGGTGCCGGTAGCTTACCGGCATGGAGCAAGGTGCTAATAGCACCTTGGTCCACCGCCGTCCGTGTAATGAGGCCCTTAGTCTGTTTTCCTTTAGAGCGGGCTGTCAGTGAGCAAGTGTTTGTGTTGTGAAAGGGGGGGTTGAGTTCCTAAATATCCTACTGGGTAGGATGGGGTAAAGGTGTTTAAGGTAAGGGGATACCGCCTCTCACCATCCGGTTTCCCACTCCCCGAAGACCCCTCACACAGGTGATCCTCCCGCACTGGTCCACCCCCAGGAACTTGATCCAAAAGCTATGGTCGTGTCCTGGCCAACTGGATGACAGATCCCTGAGGACTAGTGGGTGAGACACCTTTTGGTTTCTCACAGCACGTACAAGCTAAAGAAGTACTGCAGTAACGCCAAAAAGTAACATGAGGGGTGACATCACAATGCAAGTATACCACACCGATATTGCACCTAGTGCACCACACGTTAGGGAATAGGGCACTGCCCAGGGAAGTACACGCACGAAAACACAGAACTTCCATGTATTGTTTATTAGTAGGTTACTAGGGATAGGTTAGCATAGTTGGCACAATGAAAAGTATACGTGCAGCAAAAGCAATATTATTTTTTTTTAATGTTATTTAGAAGTGTTATGAGTTTAAGGGTAAGGTGTATTAATTGTAGTGCTGCAGTTATTGACCAGGAAGAGATGAAAATATATCCTACAAGAGAAGAAAATATAAAGTGAAGGACACGTTTGAAAGGGAAACATTTGAAACCAAGCTTTAAACATTCAAGGAAATGCAGCTGCCATAAAGAATTAGTTAGCTTAAATGACATTAGTGTGGAAACTAAAACTAGATTGCATGGAGCACAAGTAGTGTGCACACCAATGTAGAGAAGAGGTAGGTTCCAGCATACACAGTTGAAGGACTCACTACACTGATAGGGCAGCTGAAAACCATAGGTAGATTAGAGGCGTAATACATGGGCAGAAAATTCAATATATAGCTGACCTGCATCAGGACCGATAGATAGAGAAGTAAGTGTGTCAGCATGGAAGTAAACTTGACAAAACCATTGCCATTTTAAAAGCACAGTAGAACACAGGCCCTGGAAATCGAACTGGGCCTCAGAGTTATGCCTCAGAGCTCAAAGTAGGTAATTGAATTGAAACATATACATTCTGGAAATCTGCAGTGGCTGCACAATGGCTAAAGCCGAAGGGAATTTCTGGGATGCGGGAACCAGAAGGGAGGTTTGCACACAGGAACAGCGAGAGATGAGGGAGTGATTCCCAGGTCAGCAAGTGCTCAACCATTAAATGTAATTAGCTACAATGCAAGGCAGACTGCATTTGATGTTTAGGTGCGAGCAAAAAGCAAGCCAAGGAATACCCTGCTACTTGACAGATTGTTGTCCCAAGCTGTAAGACAGGCCAAATGCACACACTCAGAAGTATCTGAAATCCCAATAAATAGAGGGATGAAAATCTGAAACATGGTTTGGTAGCATGCGATTCAAAACAATAGTCATTCAAAATGTGCCAAGACTAGATAAGGCATCCACCGTTCCAGGCAGGGAGGCAGGCAAGCAAGAGGAGACGCCCAAGGACAAATCCTCTCAACTAGAAAAGGCCTCATGGTGGTGGGTATGATGTAAGGCTGTTCTTTAATTGGAATAACAGTAGACCATTGAATTATCTACCCCACTATGTATGTCTCCTCATTTCCTCGCACCTTGTCAGTGCCCATGTTTGGCTATATTACATGCCAACCAATGAGGACCCATATTGACCCTAGTTTAGCCTTAACCAATAGGGTTTTAAAGCAATGATGTATTATGCTTCGTATCTGTAGTGGGATGTCACTTTAGATTTAGATAGTGACCCCTCCAATCATAGGTTGTGCACCTATACGAAATATATGTAGCTTAGTAGTGTGAACCAATGAACATAAGAGATAGGCTTTTGTAACAAATCAGCACTTCATAAACTGTTGTCATCTATTGGAACTTGTAGAACTCAAGTGAGAGCCTGCCTATCAGTCTTGTTTCCCCCAGATCTTTTTTTGTTTGCTTTTAGTAAAAGCTGGGTTACCTTGCATTTCCATTCTCGATCCTCTGTGTTTCCTCTTTTATTGGCAAATACCAGATAGAGGGTAGTGTTACCTTTTGGGCCCCTGATTACATCATCAATAACACTTTGGCCATACTTCGTTAGGCCCAGGGCAGAATAGATAGAAGCCATTTTTGTGTTGTTTTGAAAGACCACAGCTGACTACGGCACTGAAGTTCTGCTGACACTTGCAGAAATGCTAGATCAGCAGGTGAGATAACAAGAAGCCCACTGTATCTAATTCATTGCTGCAGAAAGAAAAGATTCTCATGGGAAGAGAACTGCAGCCAAGTGCCAGGTGCAGTCCCACATGATGATATGAAGGAAATTGGTCTGGGTAGTAAGGGCCAGGGCAGCGAAACAGCAGTAAAAGAGAATGAAATAAGAGACATTCAGTTTCACCAACAGTGTTCTGTACATTATTTTCTACCTAGAGCTGGGACGATGCAAGAGAGGAGACAGGGAGCGAAGAGGTGCAGGCGGTGAGGGAAGAAGGGGACCAATCAGGAGACAGGGGACTGGGATATGGTGTTTCAGAGGCGGTAAGAATGACCCTGACCATGGTGCTTTTCCCTCATAATTCCATTGGATAGATCCAGTGGAATGCTGTGGCTCGCACTGTCTCCAAAGAAGGGGTCCAATTCCCATTGAGGGATTTATCAACTTGTACAGTAGCGGATGCCAGCCAATGGCAGGCCAGAGTTTCTGCAGGTCAGCAGATAATGATGTAATTGATGGGAGGGACGCTTGAGGGTGATGGCGTCATGAAGGGATGTTCAGGGTGATGTTCCAGGAAATGTTTTTATCCAATCAGGACATATATATGAATATGTAGGGGACCAGTGATAACCCCCCAATTATTTATTACCACAGCCCCAAAATTGTAACGATTGACAAATTATTTTAATATAAGATTTTCTTGTATGAATGTTGTGGCCCTTCTGGACAGAGTTGAGAATGTATTACAGTTCAGGTGCACTGAGCTGTTTGCTCTCCCAGTTGATTTTGTAATAAAGCTGTTTTTTTTGCACAGTGTGCTCTTCTTTTTTATTACTTTTGGATTTTTTCCCTGGTTTGCAGCACTACTTATTTATGGGGAAGCAACATAGAGGGTAATCTGTGGACAATTATATAGCGGCCTCGAGGGGCCTTATTGTAAGCTACAAATTCACAGGAGTAGCTGATGAATACATCAGGGATCAACTTATGCTACACACAGCGGATTCCCACACCCAACAAAGACTGTGACCAGCGAAAGACGCCACACTAGAACAAGCTGTAGATATAGCAAGAATGATAGAATTGGGCAACACAGGTATGAAAGCCGTCCAAGATGAGGTATTCGCCCATGATATGAACAATTTACAATTAATAGCCGAAGTGGAAGAGGAAGAAGTGGAGATAACACTCATCAATAGTGGCCAGAAGCCTATCATAAGACCCAAGATAAATTTGGCAGATGGGAAAAATAAGCCAATGAATCTAAATGCACTGACCAACTGACCACCATCCAGATGTTTCAAGTGTGGGTGCACCAATCACTTTGATGGAGAAAAAGAGTGCCTAGTAATCATGGCTGAATGTTGCAGATGTTGCATTATTAGACATTATGGAAGAGCTTTTAGGAACTCCCGGGAAAAAAAAATAAGGCACAATTAGGGCGTTTGAAGGGATTGGTAGACTAAGTAGTTAACTCACTATTACAGAAGAGGACAGTGGCTCTGAATACATATTAACCATAAGTGGTAACTGTTACAGAGAGTGCTAAATTTCCTCTACTTTTTATTTTTTTATTTTTTTATTGTGTTTGGTTGAAACAAACTTTTACAAAACGATTCACAACTGAATATTTCCTTTAGACAAGCAAACAAAGAACAATAAACAAAAAGAAACAAAAGAAAAACAACATATTACTCTCTACGAACACATTCCAATATACCCCTAATTGTCACATATAAAACCAATTATTATAAAACACTATTTTAAAACAACAATAAAAACTACAAAAATAAATTACCTAAATTCCCTCTACCTTAGAGCCCTCCAGCTCTTTTGCTCTATTTTGGGGCTTAGAACTTTTCATTTTCAATGTGTTTTACTTTTGTTTTCTTTGGTTATGGAGTTTTAAAACAACTCCATAGGTATCATCTTTTTCTGTGTGTCACACAGCACCCTCAGTGCAGTGGCACAGGGATGTCTTTTAGACTCCCCAAGGTTTAACTACCTTCTCTGGGACTGACTACTGTTTCCCAGAGCATGTAAAGTTAAATTGACTTTACTAGTCTCTTTAACTTTACAGACCTTGCACACACTATCTTCCTATAGAATGTTGGAGGGGTTGCCTAGCACCCCCTGACTCAAAACACTCATGTAACAGTCAAATGTTACCCTTTCCTACTTGAAATGACTGGTGGCGGTGGTTTAGATCAAACTACCATGATTTTTCCCGACCGCGAACAACGGTAGCTAAAAACCGGGTCAGCCATGTTTTTCAATTTGGCGCCCAAGACCTATCTGTAAAAACAGATTCTGATCAATCTTTTTTGCCATTTCTTTTAGGAAAGGTCCTCCTTGTGTTTGTCTCTGCGTGCCAAACCAGGTTTGGTCTCTTTGTTCGTTGGCCTTTGGCAGGCTTCAGTGCTGAAGGCCTCCTCTGGCGCCTAAGTGTCTGGGGTAGACAGGATGTGAGGGAGGTTCCTGAAACTTCCTGTGCTTAGTCTCCTAGGAGACCTGAATACGCTCTGGCGTGATCGTTCGGCTGGCTGTCAGGCAAGGACAGCCACCCTGCTGTGTGATTGACTTCCTGGCTGGAATGAATGGGGGAAAGCTGTTTGAAAGCAGGTCTCTGGGACTTGGAAAGCAGAGTCGACAACTGGAACAAAAGAACCGAAGATGAGCTGAAGGAAGAGGCCTGCTGCAAATCCTGGATAACCGGTGAAGCCCTGCTGCAGTTCCGAATTGCCTGAAACTCCATCGACAGAGAAGCCCTTCAAGGTTAACTTCTTCCCTTGAGTTTGGTGGGAGCAACCAACTCGCAAGCCACCTGGACACCATCCCCATCCTGTGCCGTTGAAAACCGGTTAGCCAGGGGGAAGGAAACCAGCTTGTGGACTTTAAGGCACTCACACCTTGAACCGACGTTTTGCCAGAGCTTTTGGCCTCTTCCCTCGGCAGTGCAGGAACCTCCCGACGTCCTCCTTCTTGTCTCCGCGACTGAAGCTCAGGAACAGCGAGATCTGCTCGAACTGCCAGGAACAACTGCCTCAGCTACAGCTCTTCTTCACCTTAAAGGTACTGTGCAAACGCGGTCTGGAAATCTTTTCGGCCATGGAGAAAGTTTGTGAAACCTTCCCGACTTCAAGGCTTGTCCTTCCCTAAACATTTGTCTAACTTTTCGTCTGACCAAATTCTTCTAAGATGTGTGGCAAAGACATAACCGTTTACTACCAGAACTGTGCTATACTATACAAAGACTCTGAACCATTGACTTTGGCCCAGGCCTATGAACTGAATTGCTGGTTGTAGTTTACTGAAACCCTTTGCTCTGCCTATGAAAGTATTTGTGCTGCTGATTCTTATAACTTTGTCTTTTTACCCCTTTTCAGGGGAGCTGAACTTGTTCAGTAACCTATTGGTTGGGTATTTGTAGTATATTAGTATATGATATTGAGCTGCTCTGGCTAGTCTAATGTTTTCAAACTGACTGTGTAAATAAATGTATATCCTTTTACCAAGAAACCTTGAGTAAGTGTTTGTTTGAATCATTGTATTTGTTGGCCCTTTGTGTAACATGTTCTACTGCTCATGCAACTCTTGAGATAAGTCTGGCTGCTCAGACACTGCTACCACATAAACTGTGTAGTACAGGCTTGTATCAAATGAGACATTTTACTGATACTTGTAGTCTTAATTGCATGTAGTGTTTCCCAAGGGTACTGCATGTGATTCTGCCTAACACTGGTGTACAGTGGTGAGGATAAAGTATACTTGTTACATTTAGAGTGCCACTCTTACCTTTGTTCAAATAACCCTTACAAGGCTAAGCAACACTAGAGAAAAAAATTGTTTTATCATGACTGATATGGAAAGATACAGACAGGAGACCCTATCCACTTTAACAGTTGATCAATTAAGAGATATGTGTAAAGCTAGGAATCTCACTGTAAAAGGCAAAAAGGTTGAATTGATAGAAAAGGTGTTAGAATATCAAAGTCTGAGGAGTGGGTCTGAAACACCTACCCCTGCAGCAAATGTGGAAAATATTGATGAGGATGATAATGGTTCTGAGCCCAACTCAAATGTTATAGATGAGTTAGATGAGACAGACGAGTCTCACAATGTAGGCCCTGTTTTACATCTAACTGCTCATAGGCCTCAACCTTTGACCACAGGGACCCCATCAGGTCCAACACTTAGTCCTGAATTTTCTCTCTTTGGAAAGAATGTGACTTGCGTTAGAATTTAAAAGACTCCAAGCTCAAACTGAAAGCAAACATCAAGAACTTAAACTCAGAGAAATGAAGTTGTACCATGCACTTGAAATGAAAAAGTTGTCTCTTGAAACTGGTTCTCTCCCAGAGTCTTCTAGGTCTTCCAGTCCTAAGAGGCCTCACATGCCCAAAGAAGCAGTAAGTATGTATGAGGTTAAGCTTGATATTTTGGATTGGTTGGCTGCCTTTGAATATAACCATGGGATTCAAGACACTACAGGGAATCAGCTGATTCCTTGTTTTTTTTCTAGGCTACCCCCTGTTGCAACTGATGTGGTAATGGGGATGGGGGATATAGACAGAAAGGAGTATGAAACTGGGAAACTAGCTTTGATAGCTAGGTTTGGCAAGACCACCATTCCAGTATCATAAGAGATTTAGAACCCTCAAAAAGCATGATGGTAGCCCTTAGGCTACCTGGGTGTGTGAATGTTTGAAAAACGTAGATGGTTGGGTTAAGGGTTACAGAGTTAACACTTATGAAGGTATGAGGAATCTGTTTATGTTGGAAACTATTTTCGATGCCTGCTCTCCTGAGCTGAGACAGCATTTTGCTGACTCTAAGGAATTAGATCCAAAAAAGTTAGCTAGAGCAGCTGACTCATGGGTAGCCAACAGGGCCACTCATAAGGATTCTGAGGCAACTTCCAAAAAGGATGGGGGAAGCAGCACAAAGGTGAGAACAAAGATAAATCTAAATCAAAGGAGGTTGTTTAGATATGAAAGATGATGGGAGAGTGGTCGATGAATCGCCCAGAGGGGGGAGTGTAGAGAATGAGAATGAGCCAAGTACTCCCACCTCAACCATCTTGCCCATATTGCCTATATGTTGGGAACCAGACTGTGAGACACGTGCAGTATCACTGAAAATACAGATACTGAGGAGAATACTGGAAGGAAGGTTCCCATTGAGAAAGCCATACCTGCATACATGACAGTACGATGGCCATTTGGATGAAATCCCAGAACAAGCAGGACCAATGAATGAATCAGCAGAATGGTGACGTTACACGAAGAGATGCAGAGACAAGAGAATGCACATATTCTATAAGGCATAGAGAAAGTATCTAAGATAAGTGACATCTTGGGCTCAAGATGAAGAAACTTATGCTACAGAAATGATGAAGATATCAAGCCATTTTACATGTGTACATATGCCAATAAATGCAAGCAGACAAAGTATTCTTGAGGTTAGCTAAGTAGTGAATAGATTGCAGCAAGCGCCAATGTATACATATATAGGAGCAAGTACAGAATGGATGATTCCACTACATGTTATAGCAGTGCTGGACCAGAGAAGGAAGGACTTTCCAGTGTGTCACAGTTGACAAAGCAATCGAATTACAGAAGCAGATCTCAGAAAGGCGAAAGGCGAGGCTGGATGAGCCCCAAGAAGCCAAGTCGTATTTAACTGGGATGAACAGACATTAGTTACAATTGCGTGAAAGAACGAAACTCCTGTTCAGAAGGCATAGACAAAAACAAGGAAGACATCAGAGGTCTATTAAAAAATAGTATTTTAAATGCACCAGCGCTCAAATTTGTGGTCTTCAGTCACGTGGAAGGATGAAGTTGGACAAACATGGCTAACCACACCTACGCATGAAAGCAGAGCGTGCGTTCACTCTCCTGAATCCTCCAGAGCAAAGAACATTTCCAAGGACAAGTTCAAAGCCTTAATTGACAGCAGACCACTAAGGTGATGATGGATGATATGCTAATTGGTGGAAAGCAATGGTTATGACCAATTCACCAGCACTTGGAAGTCTAGCCTGCGTGCTACTAACGTAGGTGGAAAAGTACTGACCAATGTAAGAGTGCCACGTAATTAAGGGCCCTATAGTTTGTGCAACCAATGGGACGTTGTGTAGTTAGTGATGTTCATAGTGACCAGTTTGAGGTGAGGGCTTAGTTGCCCCACCTGATGTTAAGGAGCCTATCATTTTCTTAAACTAGTATGGAACGTATACTTAGATGTTCCCTAAAACCCAATCACAATTGCCACTAGGTTTTTGGAGTTTGCCACGTAGGATGGCGTTAGTGAATACGCAGGTTAACGTCATCAATGACGACTTTTTACTATACATATTATGTTTTTTCTGAAGCAAATTGAGAGCTCATGTTGTGAGACGTCCATTGATGTCCGTTGTACTCCCTGTTTTAGATAATTGATACTAAAAAAATCAACCCTTATGCCAACTACCTGAGCCGTTTTCATTATTGATGTTTGAGTAACTTCTGCATCCCCATTCATCTCATACTACTACTACCTTTCATACAGTACAGTACAGTGATATGTATGGCAATTGCCTTTCTTTGCTCTTCTTTGTATGATTTCTCATTGAAGTATTTCTCTTTTATTTTTTTTATTTATTTATTTTGCATTTTGAAAGCGCACACACAGCCCACGGGCATCGAGGCACTGTTACAGGAACTGTTTGTTATTTAGATGCGTAATTGTTTTTTTTGTCTTAGTTGCGTATTTATAACACGCTTAAACACCCAGAGGTTTCTAAGCATGGACCCGGGGATCGAACCTGTGTTGCTTCATGCCGTTTTGCTTCCAAGGCGAGCACGTTGCCACTGAGCTATCCTCCCGGGACGAGGAGTGCTGGTGGTGTGCCTCCACTGCCCTGTATTGATGTTGTGAAGGTATATGTTGAAAATGCGTTTGCTTCTAACTAGTGATGGTACTGTACAGAGTAATTTTGTCAGTGCCTTCATTTTCATTAAATTTAATTGAAATATTTTTCATTTTAAGAGCATTGCACTGTCTACAACAGTTTCCAGGATTCGTTTTGTGTGGTAAGGTTTAAGGGTTGAGCGTGATTTCTCCTCTCTAGTTGTAAGGGTCTGAAGGACACTGTGGTGGAACATTTTTTGTAAAAAGATTTTTTGGAATGCTTTCTTGTGGTGTCATTAGCATTTGCACATACTCTATTGCCAGTAGTGACAGTTGCACTGTTTTCAGTACCTTTCAGTACCTTTATTTTCATTTCTAAATTTTGATAGAGGCATTACATTCTCCTTATTGGTAGGTGCTTTCATTTTCCTTTGTGCCTGTATAGCTGTCCTCTTTCAACTTTATGTACACAATCTGCTAGGGGTGCATGGCTACTTTCTATGCTTTTAGGTTCAGCTGGCCTATTTTTGTGTTGTTTTCTACTGAGTTCCTTTTTGCTAAGCATTCTGTAACAGCTGCTGGAGAAAAAAATAAACCTGTAGGTCTGCAGATTTTGTGATGTATATGTGTGCATCTGTGCATGAATGGATGAATGTGAGGGCAGGAATGCATATAGAGGTTTGTAATTGTGTAATGGTGTTATATTGCTATTTGGGAGTTACTATAATGCCGGCGACATGATAACACAAAGTGAGCAACTGCTGAGGTGCACTTAGTAAGCATTCAGCAAATACCAGTGGGCTGATGCTATTTTGTACCTTAATATACAAGAACACTGCAATGTCTTAGTAAGAGTTGCACCTCCACGATAACATTGCACTTTTCCATTTTGGCTGTCGACAGTAGGCTTCCTCTGGGTTGCATTTTGAAGTTGACACGCCACTGGCTTTTAGGACAGAGGTGGCTACTACAACTGTTAAAGAAGACTGTAAGACAATTTGTTTGTTAATGGCATACTGACTGCATTTGGAGAATGCATTACATGACAGGGTAGGGGGTGTGTGTTGGCAGGAACACTTAGGGGGTCATTACGACCCTGGAGGTAGCCATGCCGCTATTTGCAGCATGGTCCGGGTACTGGGTCCGGGTTCCTGGAATGGGGAAATACTGGGCCATTCCGACCTTAGAGGGCCCGGTATTTCCCCATTCCAGGAACCCATCCCCATTCCCATTCGAGCCCCCATAGGGCTTATTGGGAATGGGAAAAATGCTAACAACAGGCCTGTTAATGACGGGCCCGTTGTTAACATGCTGGTCTACTCGCGGGACCCGCTAAGGACGCCTGGTAGAGCCAGGCCTCCTTAGCGGGTCCCGCAAGGAGACCTCATAATGAGGCAGTAGGGGTTAATGGGGCTGGCAGCTCTACCGGCTCCCTTAACCCCCAACTGTCAGGGTCGTAATGACCTCCTTGGTGTGTGTCTTTAATTGGATGGCTTTGTGTATGATTGAGGATTTGGGAGCAGTAGCATTGTTGGTAAGGGGGTACGTGGTTGATTTGTAAGTGTACCATATAAAGTGCCATTTAGCAAGTGGTGCATTGGGGTAGGACTATTTACTTTTCAAATGGATTAGTCAGAGTTATGGAAGGGTGATAAAAGGTTGGGAAAGGTGCACAGCTTGGAAAGGACAATGTGTTCATGTGTGAAATTCCATTAACTTTTCTGCACATATATGCTTCCTGCATGAGTAAAGCAATTATTACCCTTCTTGGATTTATGTATCCACATTTACGCTTGGTACTGTTGTCAATGTACACATACATTTTTTTGCCTTTCTAACTAATGTTGCATTCTGTGAAGTGTGCAACGTAAGTGGCAGGCCCCCTGTTTTATGCATGCAATGTATGTACTTGATTTAGGCTGGTAGGATACATTCAGTGCTGTTTTTGTGCGATCATTTTACGAATTTTGTAGGAAATGCGTTAGTGCGGAAATAAATTAATACCATTATCGGAAAGGAAATAAGAGAGTTCCTGTTTGGCTATTGCAATGGTTGCTATGGGTAAATGGAAACTTTAAAAGCACATACTAATGAAGTGGCACTTGATGGTAGGTAATGGGAGAAATGACAGTATGCTTTTTAAGGACGTTATGGAGGTTCAGGGGCAGATAACGTGTTTAGAGGCACTTACAACATAGTTGTAAAAATACTGTAGAAACAATATTTATACCTGTATTTTGTGGTGTTGGGTGGCGGTGTGGATGAATCGGCATGCAGAAATATTGGGTAGTTTCACAGAACTTTTTACTGGGATGACACAAGACTTGCACTCTGAATGTTTAACGATACATATGGAGTGTTGTACAGAACTGCTAGTGTTACCTGCAGAGGTCTTGGATGTGATTGGTGGATGCGTGTGTGACTATTTAACAGTACCCAATGTGGGAGTGCTGGAACAAATATAGTGGAAAGGGAAGAAGAACTGCTTCTGCTTTACTGGGGTGCGGCCCTTGCGGTACTTGGAGAAGCACACATGCCACATCCTGACCTTCTCAGCATGCTGGCCATGGGAATGGGACTGTGGGGATTATCCAATCAGGAGCTGAGCGTGTGCTTTACAGTAAGGGGCGGTAATATTTTTTTTCAATTCTGTGTGTAGTGAGAGTGGCAGACATGGAGAGACGCACAGTGTGGATCGTGGGTGATGCCTTTGTGCTAAATCTGCACAGGTATGGCCTCGAAAGAGACTTTGATGGAAATTTTGATTTGGAAGGAGTGGAGGCTTTGTGGGGCAGTGCCGATGTGTGAAGTTTCGGCAATGTGCTAGCACTTTGCAGTGAAGTGGCTACTTTCGCAACTGTTGATGTTGTCGTGGTGCACTATGGCGGCCAGCATTTGGGTTACGTTGCTTGTTCACGTTTGTTCCATCAACTAAAGAGGTTGATGAAAGCAGTGAAGCGCCTTTTTCCCACTGCCAAGGTGTTGTTTTTCTTCCATACCACCAAGAAGAGTATGGGACTATATCAATATTCTTTGTCCCCAGCCAGTGGTCGGAAGGTGTCTTATGAACAGAAGCATGTGTGATGTCCTGTGCACTGCTGGGATGTTCTTTTGTAACAATGATATCATTGATTCTAAAGGTGTGAACCTTTTAGATGCAAATGGCATTTTTTTGTCTGCCATTGCAAAAGGTATTTTGTTTCACCATCTACAGGATGCGTTGAAGAGGTTATTGTAAGAATGTGAGGAGAAGAAGAAAACACAAACTCCTATAAAAACTGAAAAAAGGTGTTTGTTTACAAGTACCAAAATAAAAAAGTCTCTTTTCAGAGCCACCACTAAAGAGGAAATCCCCTACCCTGGTTGAAATCTGTTCACCCACTCCTGTACACACCATGATGTGTCCGCAGATATCGCGATATTTGCGGGATTGCACGTGCCACATCCGGGGCTTTCGAGGATGCCAGGCATGGACATGGGACTATGGAGGCTAATGAATTGGCCAATAAGGTTTCTGGGTGTGGTGTGTAAGCAGAGAGTGCAGTGTTGTGAACTTGGTGACTTTCTCGCTATATTTAGTGAGAAATCACGCCCCCCTAGCGACTTTGTACTGTAAAAGTGGCTAGCACGAAATCTACCTACTTTCTTCCATTGGTTTGGAAACTTACACTTTTTTCTATTGCTTTCCAATCCAATAGAAAAAAGCGCTACATTTCTTGCTAGCTGTATGGCTAGTATTTGCCCATTGTTTTTGAATAAATACTCTGTAAAGTGCACACTTTGCATCAAATGTCATTAAAAACTCACAGTTGCGTACTATTTAAAAAAAGTCTGCCACAAAAAGAAGGGAGAGCCATTTGCAACTGTGATCTACTTCTTCATTGGTGCCCAAGACAATTTTATGCCCCAGTCGAACCATAATGCTGATCTAGTAGGTGTATTTCCACATCAGAAGTAGGTAAGTGAGGTGCATTGGTAGAGCAGTACATTGTGTCAGTACTGGCACTGTGAACTTTTCAGGAGCTTTGAGGTTCCTACAGTGTTGAAACCTGTGGAGCTATTTAGGACTGAAATAGTTTCTGGGTTGGAAGCAGACAAGGGCCCTGCAGAGGAATTTTACACATTTTTACCTTTTTCCTACAAATCATAAAGAAGGAAAATATAGTTATTACTATTTCTAATAGGTATTTACTTCTGGCTATGACATATTGATATGCATGCTGTACTGCACTTATGCATTATGTTATGTACTGTCATCTGTAGGTCATCAGACCACGCCCCACATATACTTAGGCAGCTAGCTGGGTGAAAAATTGAATCAGAGGCTATAACAACCCTGCCCTCGGTCATTACCCATTATGCACATGGCCAACTATGCAAATTAGGGGATGACGTTATTTAGCTACTTCTAGGTACTTTTAGGACAGCAAATAGCTACTTTACTTACTGAGGAGTTGGCAACACTGAGAGACTTTGGCAGACAGTCTGTTTGTAGAGAGGAATGCAGAAGTGTATGGTTATAGTTGTGTGCTTCAGGTGGCTAAGTGTATGGGTTTTGAGAGACTCTTACATACCTTTGTTGGAAGTGCATGCAAAACATTGTGCAGTGGCTGCACATTTTGGATTCTATCATGGGCATGTGCACTGGTATGGAGTACGTGCAATGAAGTGTCTGATTTTGGTTCCTCTTTCTGGCACTTTGGTCATGCTCAATCATCCAGCCATTCTTATCCTTCATTGTGGAGGAAATAGTTTAATACATGGTACCAAAAATTGCGATGAAGGAGGCACTTGGCTAGTTCATGGGTATGTTTGCGAACTCCTGAGTTATTTTTTTCTCGCATTGCGCAGACAGATGTGGCCGCCTTCTTCTTGCTTTGGTACGTAAATGGAGAAAGCAAAGTGCAATGTCAAGAAGGCTGTTTGTGCCTTTTTGCGAGATGTTACCATGTCGTACTTCCACAATGCCAGCATTGCATTTAGTAGCAAAACCATTTTTCCCACAGATGGAGTTCATCTTACTGATGCTGGTAATCAGCTTTGTCTGCAAAATATGACAAATGCATTGCTGCCCTTTTTGCAAGTACATCAAGTATTTTTCTAGTAGGTTTTGCTAATTCCAACCCTTCAAAACACACTCAAACACCAGAAAAAGCCTCTTTATAGAGCCAGGACTTTCTCCCGGAAACAACTACAATGTTTTTGACTGAGCTACCACTCCCATTATTCATCATGCAATCTGTACAGTTTATTGGCTGCGTGTCAGCCTGCATCGTTTCATTGGCAATTCTATTTGTGAACTTTGAAAGGTGACTCTGAAAAGAGGTCTTTTTAAACTTTTTTTCTTTTTTGGTTGTGCTGTATGTTTCTTGGTCTTGTAACACACAACACAGGAGGAAAGGAAGGAAAGGGAGGGTAGGGAAGGGGCACCAACCACAGGGATAAGATGCTGAGAGAGGAAGATGCTGGGTGGCCCTCAGTTAGGTATAGGACACTCATTTGCATTCTCCTGGACCGACCCCTTGAACACACTTCAAAGTTGCTCCCCCCCTGCAGAGTAGCGCATCACAGTATATGCACAACCCAATGACCTTTGAAAGGTAAGGGTCTGCTGTGGTGCATATAGCCTGCAAGGCTGCTTTAGGGATATGTTGCCCCACAGGAGTGTCCCTGGTGGTGGCAGGAGCAGATGCGGAGGATGCTGTAGAAGAAAGTAACCTACTGCCTTGTTTGAAGGGCACTACCATCTGAACTGCTGCCTTCTGGTTCACTTTGAGGTGGTGCCATAAATGTACACTCCAGGTTTTCCGCAACTGAGTGAGTGGATCTTACTTGGTTAGCACGACATTTCGGCACGTCTCCTACGCTGTTAAACTGTTTGCACACCCAACACTCACGCTGCCTGCAGGTATTGGGGATTTGCTCTACTGCATTCTCGTTGTCCTCTTGATGTATATGTACAATACTGTAAAGATACCGGTGGGGGGTGTCTGTACTTCTGCTCTCTATACCGTAGAGGAGAGGCACAGAGGACCCCAGCCAATATTCTCTATGTGGTAGCTATGGTCGAGCAATCAAGGCCTAGCTTCTCAGGAGATGATGCAGGCTGGTTCTTAAGTACAGTGTAGTCCCTGAACCCCAGGAATGTCCACATACTGTATTACTGAAAACACAGTCTTTATATAATTAATATTCAAAGGTATGTACACGATCACAATAACGCACTTTGTACTCGGAAATCAACAATGATAAATATATACAATTCTAAAGTGGTACCACCAATGTTATCGAATCTCATTAAAGTGCATCAACTGTACGGTTAAAATGTCACAAAGATCAATAACGAGGGCACCAGCAATAGAGATAGCAAGGAGCGTAAGATGGTTGAAACAATAGGTAGAATGCTGGCCTATACCGATAGACACAGTTCTGTGTGGAGATCCCCCCACCTGAGCAACCTGTTAAATAAAGATATATAGCACAAGCCCAGTCCAGATATTGTTCAATAGCCTTATTTCCTCCTATTAAGGTTTTAGCCCCCCAATGTACCTGGTGGAGTAGAGTTCTTCGAAGACGCGTCGAAGGATCCTTCTTGAGTGACTCCCTTTAATGCAGGAGCCACAGATCATCGAGAGGCGTCGAAGATGGTGAACTTGTCTTCGACGGCGGCAATGAGAAGTTCAAGGTTGCCGAGACCCCGATGTCGATCCAGGCAGTGCTCGTCAGCGACGTCCTGCGAGGATGAGGTGTGCGGGGCACCTCGGCGATGGATTGTTCAGGACCGCAAAGAGTTTCAGAAGATCTGTGGCCCAACAAGGGCGTCGAGTCGTCGAACACTTTGTGGCCTTCAGGTGGCGGGAAACCCACCGGCGGATTCTCCTCGGCGCGTTGGTCGTCCTCGACTTTCTCCGGCGGGACAAATCGGTCGACATTGCGGACAAGGGAGTCTTTGGATTCAAATGTTCTTAGGCAAACGAGCGGGCGGCTCTGGTCGTCAAGTGGTCCCCACGGCTGGGCAACACAACTTCGACAGGCCTCCAGTGGTTACACAAACCTGCAAACCCTGGTCGACGGCAATGGACTTTGACAGCGGCGAAGTCTGGGTGCTTTGCTTCGTTCTCCTCAGCGGTCCCGTCTCGGGTCGGCAGCCTTTCGAGGGTCTGACTTCCAGGGAGCTTCGGCGAAGGTTAGCGGTGCTCGATGGTCCCTCGGAGCACGGGAAGAGGGCGCCTTACCAGGTCCTCTCTCGGATCAGTCCTTGACGAGTTTGGCAGCTTTCAGATCAGGTCGAAGCAAATGCAACAGCAAGTCTTTGTCTTCCAGCTGGGTGTCGAGGATCAGCAGTTCCAGTTACTCTTCAAGTGTAGACACAGCTTCTGAACAATTTCCAGTGGTGAGAGGTCCCCAAATATACTATCTTGTCTCTCATCCACACTGCTGGGTCACTCTCAGCAGCCAATCATACAGAAGGGCATTCATGCAGTCAGTCAGCCAATCAGGCACACAGTGCATTCAGGCCATCCTCCTCCCTCTCAGACACTCACAACAAGGAATGTGGATTGGGACAAATACCCAGCCATTCAACACTACACACTGCATTCAGGCCAGTTTCGGGTAGGGCTGTCTCAGTCTTTGTCTCTCATACCAGAAACCAGACAGCCACAACAAGAAGTGCATATTGGTCACACACTCCATTCACCCAGGTCTCACCCACAGGGCGTACCCCAACATACAGTCGCTGGGAAGGCTCCAGTCAGTCTGGACTGGACTTCACAACAACACCATATATGGAACTTCCATCCAACAGCCAGTCAGGGGGAAGGGACAGAGTCAGGGCTTCCCAGGACTTTGGGAAAACAAGGTAATAGGTAATAGAAAGCAAGAGGCCACAGGAGCCATCTTGTTTTCCATCAGGAATCAACTGATTCCAATGGCAGGGCCTGGGGATCCCCAAAATGGAGGATACTCAGCGCACCTGTCAAAGTCAGCATGGAGCTGCGACCAGCCCATACCCTGCTCTGCGGGCCACCCCCAGGTGCCCAAAAACATACACTAGGGGCACAGGGTTGTACCCCCACCCATGGGTGCCGTAAGGGTATCCCACGGGTCTGTTCACCAAACCAAAAGAGAGAGAGCTGCACCGCCAGGAGTCCCACATGAACTCCTGCGCGGAAAATATGACAGAACACACGATAAAAAGGCAGTAAAGGACAAGGATACAGAGACCCTGTCCCTCTGATGCATTTCCAGCATCACAGTTGCCCCCCCCAGACTGAGGTGGAGGGTGCCTAATCTCCCACGGGATAGACACCTTCATCCAGACGGTCAACATACCTTCTGGAAAGGCCATCTGCATTATCGTGACTCTTCCCTGGTCTGTGCTCTATAGTAAAGTCTAGCCCTTGCAGGCTAATGGACCACCTGAGCAGTTTCTGGTTTTCACCCTTCATCTGCATAAGCCACTTCAGGGGCTTATGATCTGTTTGGACCTTGAAGGTAGACCCCGTAAGGTAGGGCCTAAAACGCCTAAGGCTCCAAACTATACTGAAACATTCCTTCTCAACAGTAGCCCACCTAAGTTCTCTACACTTGAGTTGTCTACTGATGAAGATGATAGGATGTTCCGTCCCTTTGTCATCTAACTGGGACAAGACAGCTCCAATTCCGGTGTCACAGGCATCCATCTGGACGATAAAGGGTCGGCTGTAGTCAGGCGCACACAACACAGGTGCCCTACACAGACTTTCTTTCAAGCCATCAAAGGCCCTCTGACAGTCTTCCGTCCAATTAACCTTCCTAGGTTTTTTGGGGGAAGTCAGAGCTGTCAGTGGTGCAGCTATGGTTCCATAGTCCGCCATGAAATTGCGATAATATACAGTGAGACCCAAGAAGGCTCTCACCTGGGTTTGAGTAGTGGGAGTCTCCCAGTCCTGTACCTTACTGGGGAGAGGTTGGATTTGACCCCCTCCTACCTCATGACCAAGATATGTGACTTTCCCCTGAGCTATCTGGCACTTGGTGGCCTTGATAGTGAGGTTAGCCCTTTTCAAGGCCTGCAACACCTTACCCAGATGTGTCAAATGCTCTTCCCAAGTGGAACTGTAGATGGCAATGTCGTCTAAATAATCCACACAAAAGGCTTCCAGCCCACTGAGAGCATGATTGACCAATCTCTGGAAGGTGGCAGGGGCATTCTTCAACACAAAAGGCATGACCCTAAACTGGTAGAGTCCCTCTGGTGTTGAGAATGCAGTCTTTTCCTTAGCATGGTCCGTCAGAGCTATTTGCCAATAGCCTGAGGTGAGGTCAAAGGTGCTCACAAATTTGGCAGCACCTATGGTGTCCAAGAGCTCATCAGCCCTGGGCAATGGGGGCGCGTCAGTTTTGGTGACAGCATTGACACCTCGATAGTCCACACAGAACCTCCAATCCTTGGTACCTACCTGGGAACTTGCCTTGGGGACAAGGACCACGGGACTGGACCAGGGACTGGTTGAGGGTTCAATAACACCCAGATCCAACATCTTGGCCACCTCAGCCTGGATGTGGTTCATAACAGTGTCTGACATACGGTAGCTCCTGCTTTTGACAGGCACGCTGTCACCAGTGTCAATCTCGTGCTTACACTATGGTGTAAGGCCTGGCGTCAGCGAAAACAGAGAGGCACACTGCTGGAGCAAAGTCCTGCAGGCCCTCTGCTGCTCTGTTCTCAAATCTGGAGAGAGATGCACTCCGTCCACTGAGCCATCTTGAGGGTTGCTATACAGCAAATCAGGAAGGGGCTCACTCTCATCCTCTTCTTGCTCTGAAGCCAGCAAGAGACATGAGACTTCGGCTTGCCTGTGGAAAGGCTTGAGCCTATTAACATGGAATACCTGAGGGGTTACCCCTGGGATTCCCATGTCAACCAGATAATTGACCTCGCCCATCTTGTACATTATCCTGAAGGGTCCAGTCCATTTATCTGCCAATGCCCGAGGCTTGGTAGGCTCCATCACGAGGACCTCCTGTCCCGGAGTCCAATCCACTTGCGACGCTTTGAGGTCATGCCAGTATTTGTTCAATTCCTGGCGGGCCTTGAGATTCGCTGTTGCCTGACCCATCATCTGTGTCATTCTCCATCTGAGGCCTAACACATAGTCCCCCACTTGCTTGGTGGGACCTGGAGGGGTGGCTTCCAAACCTTCTCTGATCAAGGCAAGGAGCCCCCTCACGGGATGTCCAAAGAGTAACTCAAAGGGGCTGAAACCAACACCCTCTTGAGGTACCTCTCTGTAAGCAAACAGCAGGCATATCAGGAGGATATCCCATTTCCTCCGTAGGGGCTCTTCCAAAGCACCTATCATGCCCTTGAGAGTTTTATTAAATCTCTCAACCAGACCATTGGTCTGGGGATGACAACTTCTTCCATGGTAAAGCGTAGTGCTTGGAAGATGGACTAGACTGGACCCCCAAACCTCGTCTGTCTGGCCCATAGAATAATCCTTCTGTAGATGGGAAAAGGGAGTTAACTGTCTGCTAGATTGTGTGTGAGATTCCCCCCTTTTTCCCCTTCTCACCCTCCGCGAACCCTAGCTGTGCCTTCCGCAGACTCTCACCTTAATTTCTGTATGGATGAGCTCTCCATCCTGCTTCTGACGCAGGGGCGCGTAGATTTCCAGTTACTTCACTGGAACTCGGATTTGGCGAGGGTTCGATGTCTGCTTGCCTTTACCAAAATGCTGCCGTAAGTATATAGTTCAAAAGATCAAGTCTTATTTGTCCCTTGGCCTTTGTTTAATTTTCAGGGACTAGGTGAGGAATCCGTGTGGAGGAATGGATTCGCCGAGGTAAGCTCAGGTGAGTACTTTTAATGAAGGTGTGTCGTAGTGGTTTGCTCCGACACCTTAATGAGTGTGTCTTATTTCCCCATAGGGGCCGGGGTATGGAAAAGCCAGAAAAGCCGCTCCGACCCGAAAAGGGAACTGAGGACCCAACAAAATTCAGGTAAGACTTAAGGTGAGTAATCTGTCCTTTTGCAATTAGTTCGTTGCTCACCTTGTTTTGTCCTTTTTCTCCGTAGGTCTTGAATGCGACCGATGTCGCCTATGGGCACTGAAATGGTTGCCGGCGCCACGTGAAGTTAAGTGGAAGCGGCGCAGCAGCGTGAGAAGCGGAGCGCTTCTAACTATTGTCTTTCTTTTCCGTAGGTGCTGGAATGCGACCGATGTCGCCTATGACCGCTGAAGAGCTAGACAGCGCCACGTGAAGGTAAGTGGAAGCGGCGCTGCAGCGAGCAATGAGATGCGTTTCTAACCCTTGACTTTCTTTTGCAGGATCGACGGAGTGAAGAATCCGGATGCTGGATGAAGGTAGGTAATGTCCTAATGCTTGCCTTTCTCTCCTTGCAGGTGTTCCAGGTGCTGGCGGGTGTGGCAGGAGCCAGGATGCAGGAGCCGACTGGGTGAGCGTCCTGCTGCAGATGCAGAATAACGCGAAGCATGTGTGGCCATCCGGGCATGGTTTAAATAGCCTTGGAAGAGCTTCAGGTGAGTGTTCTTCCACTGACCCCACCCGAGTAAGAAAAGAGTTCCTGAAAGAAAATAGTTCCTCCCCAGCCTTAGTTGGCTTGGAGCTTCAGACAGCATGGTCTGCCTCGGGTGAGTATGCAGCATGGTCTGCCTCAGGTGAGTTCACCCAAGCATTACCATACGTTCTGCCATGATGAGCCTGGCGCCTATGGCGCCAGGACAGATGCCCTTTATGAGCCTGGTGCCAAAGGCGCCAGGACAAGGTCCAAAGAGCCCCTATAGGGGTTTGCTGGGTCCTGCTTGGTGAGTATGAAGTCTGCTTCCGGGGACATTGGGCCTGACCTGGCTCCTCGGGAGCAGGCATCATGACAGGTGGAGAACTTGTAGGTTACTCCACACTCCTTCCACATGGTCTTCATGTAACTAGACATGAAGTTGGATCCTCTGTCAGAGACAACCTCACTGGGGAATCCAACACGGGTGAAAATGCCCAGGAGAGCCCTGGCAACCACCTTGGGAGTTAAAGTCCGAAGGGGTATAGGCTCAGGGTACCTGGTGGCATGATCTACCAAAACCAGGATGAACCGATGTCCACCTGAAGTAGGAGGGTCCAGGGGACCGACAATGTCGATGCCCACCCTCTCAAATGGTGTGCCAACCACTGGCAATGGCTGCAGTGGGGCAATGACAGTGCCTCCAGTCTTGCCAGACAACTGACAAGTTGGGCAGGTCCTGCAGTGGGACTCCACTTCTACTCCCATGCGAGGCCAGTAGAAATGGGCAGAGAGCCTCTGCTTAGTCTTCTTGGTACCAAGATGACCAGCCAAGGGCACCTCATGTGCCAACTGCAGTAGGAAGGGCCTGTAAACCTGGGGTACCACCAACTTCTTGAGGGCACCAGGTTCAGGCTTAGTGGGCTCACTAACAAGGAGCTCACCCTCCCAATAAATCCGGAATGTCCTAGGCACTTCTCCTTGTGCCTGGGACAGGGCCTGGTTCCTCAGACCCTCGAGAGTGTGGCACTTTCTCTGTCCTTTACAGAAGTCTGCCCAGGAGGGTCCCCCTTCAGCTAACAAGCATGGAAGATCGGGATGATCCTCCGGGTTGAGAACCTCTCCCACAGGAGAGTCCTCTGGCTCTTCTCCCACAGGAGTTGAGACAGGGTTTACCACTGGACCCAGCCTGTCCGGAGCATGGATCCCAATGGGTGCTGTAGGAACAGCAGGAAGAGAAGGAGCATCCTCCGCAGAGGTGGCCTTCTTGTTCTTCCTTCGTCTTGCCTTAGGCTGCGCCTTTGGCTCGGGTACCTGACTCACAGCCAGACCCGGGGTCACCTGTGACCTAGTGACCACAGCAGCAGTCATGGGAAGACCATCCGAGATCAATCCCAACTCTACTAGATCATTACCTAACAGAATGTTAGCAGGGACAATGTCCTGAACCAGGACAGGAAGCTTTGCCGTCTTGTCTCCAATTACGAGTGTGACTAAGGCTACAGGCGATAATTTGGGAGGCCCACCAGCTAACCTGGTGGTTCTCAGAGGAGCACCTACATAGTCCTCTGGCTTGAGCAGGGTCCTGTCCACCACTGTCATGCTTGCCCCAGGGTCTCTCAAACCAGCAGAAGGCTGGTCATTCAGGAGGACACTTCTCAAAAATCTACGGGTGTTCTGTGGGATAGTCGCCAGTACTTCCGCGTACTGGTCACAGGCCCCAAGGGACACTAAGGAAATCTCTACAGGAGCACCAAATGTGATTCCTGTAGAGGAGGGGAGGACAGTGGCCTCCACCTCAGACATGGGGTAAGGGTTGGTCAGGCTGACAGCCTGTACTCCAAGTGCCTTACCTTTACACTTGGAGGCACCCCTCTTGTGATCCAGAGCCCCACAATCCTAACAAGTGCCGGGAGTGCGGGGTACGGTACTGGAACCACTGGGAGCCTGCTTTGCAGCAGGTGGACCACTACTCTTATTCCCACCCACAGATGACTTATCCCCATTAGATTTTTGCGTTTTAGGAGAGGAGGGTTTAGGTTTACCTGACTGTGACTGCTTTTGGGACTCCTCAGCTTTCTGAGAGGCCCCCTTTTCTTTGTCCTTGTCCTTCCCACTGGAGTCCTTAGGGGACACCCGGTGGGAGACCCACTTGTCAGCCAGCCTAGCCAGCTTAAAGGGATCCAAAATGTTCTGGACAGCAACATACTGACGCAGCTCCGTTGAACAGGCTTCAGAAAAATGCTCAAAAAACAACAGGTGGGACAATTCAACAAAAGTTTTCACCTTGTAACCATCAATCCACCCCATCATGTTCATAAGCGCAGCACTCACCCAGTCAACCCAAGACACATTCTCTCTTTTCTTAAAATCCCTGAACGTTTTAAGGTATTGGGTAGGTGTCTTGCCAAACTTGGCAATCAAAGCAGATTTCATACACTCATACTGACCCCTTTCTTCCACACTCAGCTTCAGAATACAGTCATACCCAGTCTGAGGCACTCTGTTTAACAAACACTTAGCCCAATCTCTTTTGTCAACATCATGAATTGCACAAGCCATTTCAAACGCTTCAATCCATTGGAGGATATCAGAACCCTCCACAAACACACCAACCAAATCTTTCATAAATTTAGTTGCTGGGGACCTGACACTCTCACTGGGTTTCGCTGAAGTCTCCATTCTAGCTTTCTCTAGCTGGATTCTCTGACATTCAGAGTCCTGGTTCTTGAGTTCAAGCTCCTTATTTTTGGGTTCAAGATCCCTATTCTTGAGCTCCACTTGTTGAGCCAACTCCTCCTTCTTAAGCTCAGCATCTATTTCCAACTTGCGATATTCAAAGGCCAATTTCATCCTTAATTACTCAAGCTCCAAGGAATTGCTGGGGTTCGGAACAGAGGCAGCAGGAATGGTGGTATTCCCAGAAACAGATTCAGTAGAACCCCCAGGGGCAGAGTCCTCATTGGTTGCATTCCACCCCTCATCAAGAGTTTCACCATCGGTCTGGTAGTCCACCAGGGCAGCTATCAGCTCAGCCCTAGACTTATCCACAAAGTCTAACTCCCTGGCTTCACAAGCACTCTGGAGAGCCTCTAAGCTCATTCTAGTCAATTTACCATTTGCAATAGACTCCATTGCTTGTAATGCAGTTATTTTGTACACAACCAAACCTTAATTTAATAAAGTGCAGATATTTTGTAAGTGGCACGGTTCTACACTGATTCTTAAAACCATAAGCATCCCACCGCTGCCACCAGTGTAAAGATACCGGTGAGGGGTGTCTGTACTTCTGCTTTCTATATGGTAGAGGAGAGGCACAGAGGACCCCAGCCAAGATTCTCTATGTGGTAGCTATGGTCGAGCAATCAAGGCCTAGCTTCTCAGGAGGTGATGCAGGCTGGTTCTTAAGTACAGTGTAGTCCCCGAACCCCCACAAAGGAATGTCCACACACTGTATTACTGAGAACACAGTCTTTATATAATTAATATTCAAAGGTATGTACACGATCACAATAACGCACTTTGTACTCGGAAATCAACAATGATAAATATATACAATTCTAAAGTGGTACCACCAATGTTATCGAATCTCATTAAAGTGCATCAACTGTACGGTTAAAATGTCGCACAGATCAATAACGAGGGCACCAGCAATAGAGATAGGAAGGA
This sequence comes from Ambystoma mexicanum, assembly GCF_040938575.1. Taxonomy (NCBI): domain Eukaryota; kingdom Metazoa; phylum Chordata; class Amphibia; order Caudata; family Ambystomatidae; genus Ambystoma; species Ambystoma mexicanum. The sequence continues at coordinate 913,504,488 of NC_090926.1, read as the reverse complement.
ACGTAAGATGGTTGAAACAATAGGTAGAATGCTGGCCTATACCGATAGACACAGTTCTGTGTGGAGATCCCCCCACCTGGGCAACCTGTAAAATAAAGATATCTAGCACAAGCCCAGTCCAGATATTGTTCAAAAGCCTTATTTCCTCCTATTAAGGTTTTACCCCTCCCAATGTACCTGGTGGAGTAGAGTTCTTCGAAAATGCTTCGAAGGATCTTTCTTGAGTGACTCCCTTTAAAGCAGGAGCCACAGATCGTCGAGAGGCGTCGAAGATGGTGAACTTGTCGTAGATGGCGGCGGTTGTAGGTCAATTGGTCGAATCTAAATGGTCGACAGGACAAATGGTCGACACCAAAAGGTCGACAGGTCAAATGATCGAATTTCTTTTTTTTTCACTTTTTTTTTTTTTTGGGGGGGTCCCCCCCTAACCCTCTTTTTTTTGCTAAAAACCCCCTTTTTTCCCTAAACGAAAACCTAAAAAAAATATATATAACTAAAAAAAATGCGATCATTTGTCCTGTCGACCAATGGACTGGACTGTTCAGGACCGCAAAGAGTTTCAGAATATCTGTGACCCAACAAGGGCGTCGAGTCGTCGAAGTCTTTGTGGCCTTCAGGTGGCGGGAAACCCACCGGCGGATTCTCCTCGGCGCGTTCGTCGTCCTCAACTTTCTCTGGCGGGACAAAGCGGTCGATGTTGCGGACAAGGGAGTCCTTGGATTCAAATGTTTTTAGGCAAAGGAGCGGGCGGCTCCGGTCATCGGCGGCACGGCGTCAAGTGGTCCCCAGGGCTGGGCAACACAGCTTCGACGGGCCTCCAGCGGTTACACAAACCTGCGAACCCTGGTCGACGGCAATGGACTTTGACAGCAGCGAAGTCCGGGTGCTTTGCTTCGTTCTCCTCAGCAGTCCCGTCTCGGGTCGGCAGCCTTTCGAGGGTCTGACTTCCAGGGAGCTTTGGCGAAGGTTAGCGGTGCACGATGGTCCCTCGGAGAACAGGAAGAGGGCGCCTTACCAGGTCCTCTCTCGGATCAGTCCTTGACGAGTTTGGCAGCTTTCAGATCAGGTCGAAGCAAATGCAACAGCAAGTCTTCGTCTTCCAGCTGGGCGTCGAGGATCAGCAGTTCCAGTTACTCTTCAAGTGTAGACACAGCTTCTGAACAATTTCCAGTGGTGAGAGGTCCCCAGATATACTATCCTGTCTCTCATCCACACTGCTGGGTCACTCTCAGCAGCCAATCATACAGAAGGGCATTCATGCAGTCAGTTATCCAATCAGGCACACAGTGCATTCAGGCCATCCTCCTCCCTCTCAGACACTCACAACAAGGAATGTGGATTGGGACAAGTACCCAGCCATTCAACACTACACACTGCATTCAGACCAGTTTCGGGTAGGGCTGTCTCAGTCTTTGTCTCTCATACCAGAAACCAGACAGTCACAACAAGAAGTGCATATTGGTCACACACTCCATTCACCCAGGTCCCACCCACAGGGCGTACCCACAACATACAGTCACTGGGAAGGCTCCAGTCAGTCTGGACTGGACTTCACAACAACAACATATATGGAACTTCCACCCAACAGCCAGTCAGGGGGAAGGGACAGAGTCAGGGCTTTCCAGGACTTTGGGAAAACAGGGTAATAGGTAATAGAAAGCAAGAGGCCACAGGGGCCATCTTGTTCTCCATCAGGAATCAACTGATTCCAATGGCAGGGCCTGGGGATCCCCAGAATGGAGGATACTCAGGGCACCTGTCAAAGTCAGCATGAGGCTGCCACCAGCCCATACCCTGCTCTGCGGGCCACCCTCAGGTGCCCAAAAACATACACTAGGGGCACAGGGTTGTACCCCCACCCAGGGGTGCCATAAGGGTATCCCACAGGTCTGTTCACCAAAACAAAAGAGAGAGAGCTGCACCGCCAGGAGTCCCACATGAACTCCTGTGTGGAAAATATGACAGAACACACGATAAAAAGGCAATACAGGACAAGGATACGGATGCCCTATCCCTCTGATGCATTTCCAGCATCACAAACACCACCTCTGTTTCCTTGTGCAGGCCCTTCGGAAGGAGGAGGTGGTGGTGTGGGTCAGGATGTGGGTGCTGGTGATTTAGAGGCAGTAGCAGAAGTAATGGTTGCCATTAGTTGCAAAGGTAATATAGCATAGTAGAAATGATGAGAAAGCAATTCCAGCACAAACCAAAATGGCCTTCTACTCTGCTCTGCAAGGGCACACACTGAATGTGGCGCATCTCTGGGGTGTAGCTTTTTGTAGGGCTGCTGTGCAGCACTTGGAGACGGAAAGCGGGTCTAAATCGTTCAAAAAATAGTTACATGCACAGTGTGGGACGTTTGCAAGGGTATACTTTCACAATAACACTTCTTATATTGCAGAAAACACTACTTTTCCAATGCTCGGGGGCTCAGAGTGTTTCTGGCAAATAAGGGTGTACGCGCAGCGTTGATGCGGTCACATACTGATGGTGTGAATGTTCTCCACTGGGGCGGCTGTTCGCAGGACCTGTCTTGGGTGGAATACTTTGTGCGCATGTGCATAGGTGTCCTACGAACAGGCATGGCTTCCCCGGACTTCTTAAAAGTGCGACACATGTCCGGGGACTATTCTTGCACAAGCTGGTTGTTTGTAGGGTACAGCCAGTGCAATTTTCGTGTGCGCAGCTGTCCGTAGGACGTGGGTTGACGCTTCAAAGTATTGAAAGTACATCATAACATTTTCTTACCATGCTGCACAGGGCCGGTGTTACCAGGACACAGAGGATGACATACGCATGTGCATAGTTGTGGGACGGACAGACGTGCGCTCCTAAAACTGATAAAAGGTGCATCACAAGATGTGGACATGAGGCCAGTACTGGCGTGCTATGGATACCTGCATTGTGTTTGCGCATACGCTGGGCAGGTGCGGTGTCCGTGGGAAACCTCCATTTTGCTTAACTGCAGCCATTCTGAACAGTACTGTGCGCTACAGACTTATAATGGAATTTTAAAATAAAAGGAAAAGCCACTCACACACCCAGCAACACTTTACATCTACATCTTTAATTTATGACATACATAGACACTATTAGAAAAGGGAAAGGGTAGCTGAAATGGATACATACACAGGGGAATAGGGGTTTGTATAAGGTCGTCAAGAGGGGAGGCAAGCATTGAGGTCTCATTGTAATGTATGTGCTCAAAGGATGTTGTTGGGGATGGTGGGCTGGGAAATGGGGAAGGGGTACATGTGCAGAGGGGGCAGTGGTATTTAATTTTTCCCATATTATGTCCTTGCACAAAATCTTTTAAAGCGGCTAAATTGTTTAGCAATTGTTCAATTTTGGCGTACAGTCTGTGTAGACTGTTACTTACAGACTTTCCTTCCTTTCGTGTGGCCATATGTTGTTGTGGAAGAGGTGCTGCTTGCAGTGCATTCATTTCATCTCCACTATGTCCTCTTAAAGATAAAAATATTTGTTAGGTATATATGAAGCAATACATATTAACTGTCTTACTTTTCAGACTGTGCTGTGTACCAATGGGGTTACTATTGTTACTCACTTCGTCATGAGGGAAATTCTCTTGCAGCCCTTCCAAGGTGTTTGGTATTGCTGCCTACAAAAATAAAACTCATGGTTTTCCACTATTGTAAACTATACAAGCTGTGTAATTATAGAAGAAACTTCTGTGATGTCATCTTTGATGTCATGGGTGTTAGTCCTTGCAGTGCACAGTCGTGTAGCGAGTTATGGTTGCTTAGTGTAATATCCTAGTACCTGAAGAACACCCGGACCAGCAGGTAAGTTATTTGTAGGTTTATTGTAGATAAGATGCCAGGAAGAAACATCGGCATGTCCCATCAAGCCAGCATAGTTCTCAACTGTAAACCTTAGAACCAGCTTTCAGAACATAACATCCCCAACACTCCACACACTCAGACATCACCACATTCCATACAGCAGTGATATCACCACCTCACCTCAGATACACATTACAACACTTAGCTTACCATAGCTGGCAAATTTCTGTTTTTGTTTGGTTTTACTTGTAACCATAATATGGCTAGGTTGTTCTGCAAAGTAACTATAATGTCCCTTCAAAAAGGTTATTGCACTGAATTTGATAGGTTTTTCTTACAGCAACTGAACCATAACGTCCCTTTAACAATGTTTTTCACTGAATTTGATAGGTTTTTAGTAGCACAGCTTAACCATAACGTCCCTTTAACAATGTTTTTCCACTGAATATATATATATATATAAATACATATATATATATATATATATTCAGGAAAAAACATTGTTAAAGGGACGTTATGGTTAAAGTGCGCCACTAAAAACCTATGGAATTCAGTAAAAAAACGTTGTTAAAGGGATGTTATGGTTAAGTTGCGCTACTAAAAACCTATGAAATTCAGTACAAAAACTTTGTTAATGGGACGTTATGGTTCCAAGTAAAACGGAAAAACCCCTGACATTCGCTAGTTATGGTAAGCTAAGCAACCATAACTCGCACCACCACCGTGCATTACTAAGACTAACACCCAGGACATCAAAGATGACATCACAAATGTCATTGATGACATCACTGATGACATCACATGTTCATTTACTTTTCATGAAAAGTCTGTACAAAGGATTCTTATTATAATATTGACAAAAAAAGTGTCAAGGATCATTGGAATAAATATCATGAGCTAGGTAGTGCATTGATATAAATAGCATTCTATTATGACGTTTTATACGCTGTGAGTGGACCCTAAGTGAATTATTGTAAGAACATATTTGAAGTATAAGTATAGTAAGCTACTGATGTATAAACATAAGCATTGTGTGCAGCATACATGATGGAGGTGCAATATTCATAATCTTCCCATGTTGAATAGTGAAATGATAAATGCTTTCTTATTAGAGTTTTGCGTACTGTGCAACATGTAATACGTATCTAATAAAACCCACTTACTAAACCCACTTACTACATAATTTCATTATTACATACACAACACAAACACAGAACAACACATACAATTATGAGTATATAAAGAGAAAGTGAAGTACACAAAAAAAGCAGCAGTAGAACCAGAAAGTGTTTATTACCTAACTGATTATCTTTATGCATAGAAATGATTTCTCTGCTTGAAACATACTACTTCCCTATGTATAATTATCACATGATGTGACTGCACCCTAAAGAAAGTAATGCAAACACGAATATGAGCATATCCAGAGAAAGTACAGTAAAAAAAACCAGCAGAACAATAAGAAAGTGTTGATAACCTTACTGGTTCTCTTCATACACAGAAAGCATTGCTGTCTTTCAAGTGTGTATTTTCCTTATGTGTATATTTTATATGCTGTGAGTGGACCCTAAGTGAATTATTGTAAGAATATGTTTGAAGTATAAGTCTACAGATATAGTACTTTTAGAATTTTTTGTTCCTAACTATTACTGGCCAAGATATATCACTAAAGGAAAAAAGAGCGAGTCAGACATGTGATGTCATCAGTGCTGTCATCAATGACATTTGTGATCTCATCTTTGATGTCCTGGGTGTTAGTCTTAGCAATGCACTGTGGTGGCGCAAGTTATGGTTGCTTAGCTTACCATAACTAGCAAATTTGAGGTGTTTTTCGGTTTTACTTGGAACCATAACGTCCCTTTAACAAAGTTTTTTTTACTGAATTTCGTAGGTTTTTAGTAGCGCAACTTAACCATAACGCCACTTTAACAAAGTTTTTTTGCTGAATTTCATAGGTTTTTAGTAGCGCAACTTGACCATAACCTCCCTTTATGAAATTTTATTTTACTGAATATACATTTTCATAGTGTGAATTTGATAGATGTTTACTAGGATTCCCTTACTTATACATGTAACATAGAACATACTGTACCCCCATCTAGTGATTTTGATGTCCGCGGACTGTGCGTATGTCCGCGGACGGACGCGGACAACATCAACACCACCCAAAAACTCAAGGGGTATCTTAAATTATTCTATCATGCCACGTAAACACTGCACAAGTTCAAAAAGCAGCACATAAACACATTATATGTAATAATAAATAAGAAGTGGAACCTATATATCTAACACATCAACCATCCATTTAAATACCATATGTACTAAAATGGAATATACCAAAACAAAAAAGATATGCTTCCAACATAATTAGCTCACAGAAACTGCACAACAAGCAGCAACAGCAGACCTACAGAACAGTGAGAACACAACTTACCAGAAGCTAGTAAGTAAACTTCATTTTTCTTTTATACTTCTAAACTTTCTGTATTAGGTACACTAAAAGTAATATATATATATTTTTTTTACACAGAAATGTCCAGTACTTTGGAATGGCTTGAGGAAAATTTCCCACATGAGGAAATGTCTGAAGATAGTGATGCTAATGGTATACACTTCTCTATGTAACAAAATTAATAATCATTACTTTATGTGCACTTAACATATATATTTCTTTTTAACAGACCATACAAACATTGAAAATAATACACCAAAAGAGACATTAGAAAATACTCTGCAGCGCATGGAACAACAAATGGACATGCTCATGGAAAATTTCAATCTTTTGAAACATTTTGTGGAGGACCACACAAAAGAAAAAATTAAATATCATTGTCCCACATGTACCTGTTCCCCCTCTCTATATCCCAGTCAACTATCCCCAAACCCTTAACACCAAGAAAAACGTTACGATGAGACTTCCATCCTTTCATCTCCTCCCATCCATCCTCTCCAAACCCCCAATTCCCCTGTGTTTGTGTCAGTTTATGCTTCCCCCTCTCTTTTATAAATTTTATATCTGTATATAATTAAAAAAGATTATGTGTGTTTTAATTCAGTCCTTTGTGTCTTATTTTTTTTAAAAAGGTAGTTAAGATGTCCGCGGACAGCATGGGTGTCCTGGATGTCCGTAATTATCCAAAATGGCTGTGTCCTAAGGACACTATACCTGCCCGTACTGTCCGCAGGCAAGATGAAACAGTTCTAAGAACATGCGCGGTGTCCAGAATGTCCGTAATTAAACAAAATGGAGGTGTCCTAAGGACACTTTACCTGTACATACTGTCCGCAGGCAAGGTGAAACTATTCTAAGAGCACGCGCAGTGTCCGGAATGTCCGTAATTAACCAAAATGGAGGTGTTCGAAGCACACTATACCTGTCCATACTGTCCGCAGGCAAGATGAAACTGTTCTTAGGACACACTTGGTGTCCAGAATGTCCGCAATTAACCAAAATGGAGGTGTCCTAAGGACACTATACCTGTCCGTACTGTCCGCAGGCAAGGTGAAACTGTTCCAAGAACAAACGCAGGGTCTGGGATCTCCGTAAGTAAACAAAATGGAGGTGTCCTAAGGACACTATACCTGTCCGTACTGTCCGCAGACAAGTTGAAACTGTTCTAAGAACACGCGCGGTGTCCGTAATGTCCGTAGTAATTAAACAAAATGGAGGTGTCCTAAGGACTCTATACTTGTCCATCCTGTACGCAAGCAAAACAAAACTGTTCTTAAAACACGCGCGGATTCCGGGATGTCCGTAATTATCCAAAATTAGAGTGTCCTAAGGACACTATACCTGTCTGTACTGACTCTAGAACATCTACACGCACGTGCACCACACCCATAAGTCCCATGAACATTGCGCCTGTCTGTAACTGTCCGTCTCACTTGTGTCGCACTTTTAATTCGTTTCAGGATCCGAAAACTGTCCGTAGAACACCCGCGCGCATGCGCACAACCGTTCCTGTGCATTTGGTGTCCTGCGGACACCCGTTCCCTTCGCTGACGTGTTCGCAACGTCATCATGTGACCGCACCCACGCTGATCGTGTGTCCTGAATTGCGGACACTGTCCGGGTCCCCGAACATTTTAAAAGTACTTTTTCAGACAATCCAAAGTATTTTATAGTAAAAATTCACCATTGCACATGTCCCAGACAATGACCCTGACTTTCTACATACTTTTTAGAACTTTTTAGACTTTTTTGGGTGTTCGATCTGTCCGCGGACAGCGCGGGTGTCCGCGAAGCGCACACCAGCACCCCTATAAAAGGCCATACCAGGGAGCTGATCCTCATTGTGCTTCAGGCTATTGCAAATTTAGTTTTGCTATATTTGCTGATCTGACTTTTGATTTGAGAACATCTCATCAATCCTGATGGCATTGATGGCTGCTGCTGCTACATCTGCCTCAGCACCACCCACACCCCCTCCACCACCACCACCTCCCCAAGGGCCTGAAGAGGGGAACAGGTGTGAGGATGTAAAGGAGGATGAAGAGGATGAAGAGGATGAGGTAGTCGAAGTCCCTACTACCAGCACTCGCCGTGAGTCTTGGGTGTGATGGTTATTTACCATTCAAGGGGACGTACCAAAAGCACATGCGAACAAGGTCACCTGCAACCAGTGCAAGATGGTGCTGAGTCATGGGAAGCCTGGTTCGTACAGATTTGGCACGACATCTATGAAGCGACACCTAAGGTCGTTCCACGGTGAGGCCATTCGCAAGGTTGTACCTTGTGATCAACGTAGTAGATTGAGTTCCTCTACCACGTCCTCCGTTTCTGCTCCTGTCACCACAAGATACACTCCTGTGGGATAGTGCATCCCTCCAGCTGCCTCACAGGCCATCCATGATGCTGTTGACCCTTACCTTTCGAGGGTCACAGTTTTGTGTATGTACTGCGACGCAGTACTCTGAAGGGGGGAGAGTCTTCGGAAGACTCTCCCTTCGAGACTACGGTCAAGGAGCATGAGATCCTACATCTTCCTCTCTCCACCTGCCCTTTCTTATCCCCGTGGTTGGTGTCCCTTCCTTACCCTCCTTCCCCCTCCTCTCCTAGTGTGTTATGTGTAATAAACAAAAAAATATATAAAACAACAAAAATAAAAAAAAGGCTCTTTTCAGAGCCGCCTTTCACAGTCTAAAAATAGAAGTGGCAAATAAATTGAACATGACCCTGTGCATTATTTAGAAGTCCGCGGACAGTTCACGGACATCTAAAATTTTGGGGTGCTGCCCTATCAAAACCATTGCACTTTTCTATGGGAGGAAGTGGTGTCTCTGAAAAGAGCCTTTGGGTGGTGTTTTTTTTGTTTGAAAAACTTGAAATAGTCAACACCTACTACAAAATGGATGGCTGTAATTCCAAAAAAGGTTGCAATGCATTTTGTACATTTCTCAAAAATCTGATTACCAGCATAAGTAAGATGAACTCCATCTCTGCGAAAAATGTATGTGCTACGAAACATAATATCTCCATTGTGAAAAGAGTACATGCCAACATCTCTTAGAAAGGCACAAACAGCCTTATTGACATTGCACCTCGCTTTCTCCATTCGTGGACCAAATGAAGAAGAACACAGCCACATTTGTCTCTGTGCAATACGAGAAAAAATTACTTGGGGATTTGGAAACATGTCCATGGCCTTCCCAAGTCTTTCATTGCAAATTGCAAAGAAATTCCAGACACATGTCCTAAACTGTTCCCTCCACAATTAATCATAATTATGTCTGTGTGATGCTCTGTCTCCAAGCTAGCACAGAGAGGTACCAAGTCCAGCCACTTCATTCCACACACTCCATGCCAGTGCACTTCCACATGAGGAAATCCAAGATCTGTAGCTCCTCCACAGCGTTCTGCATACACCTCCAACCAATGTATCCATGAGTCTCCCAAAATCCAGATAAACTATTTTCTGAAACACACAGCCATAGCTAACTGTTCTTCTTTCAGGAAAAAGACTTTCTGACAAACTCTCTCCTTGCACAACACACCCAGTAAACTTTACTGATCAATCCCTTGCTCTGCTCATTCTCATTTGCATGCCTCTCCACCCCAAAATCCCTGAATGTAATATGCGATGTCTGCGGACTACTGACATGTCCGCGGACATATCGGAAATCTGAGCGTGGTGAATGTAAATTTAAATAGTGTGCCCCATTTCCCCTTTGAGGTTGGCTCTGAAAAGAGCATTTTTTTGTTTTTTTTGCAGATGCTTGACAAACACCTATTAATTTGTACTTTTATTTCTTACTTTACTACTAAAATCTTCACATAACCTTCTCCCAAGCAACCCTTACATTCCAAAACAGCATGGCATTTCCCAAAAAGATAAGGAAATGCCATCTTCTTTAAAATAAACATGAAAGCACACATGCCTCGGTTGATTGCACACCTAGCAATGTTTTGCTGAGGACAAAAATCAGAACTATTGTCCCATATTGCCCTAGGTACTAATCCTGAAAAAATTACTTTGGCATTTGGAAGGATGTTCATTACTGCTTGAACCGAGTGTTCCAAATCTGCCAACAAAGTAAGGGCACTGACATAGCCCAAATGGAAAGCACCATAATGCAAAACTACCACATGGGGACTGTTCTTCACAAACTTCTACAATTCCCTGTACATTGCAATCAGGCACAGTGCTCCACACCACCTTCACTCCTTTAACATCAAAGTTGTCTGCCACATGCCTGCATTGAGCATACTGCTGTAAACCATGCGCAAACATATCTCCAAGCACCAACACCATGACATTCTCCACCTCTGCCATCTTCACTACACTCAGTCTCTTTCAATACAAATCCACAACTTCAACATCTGATTGGCTGATCCCTACAATCCCCTTTCCATGCTGCATTTGCTGGAAAACCCTGGATGTGGCACGCCCTGTCCACGGACAGCTGCGGTGTCTGTGGACCGTGTAACTCTTGGACAGCCCTTCTTCCCTTTCCACCTCACTCTCTCTGCCATTCCCTCATTGGATACAGCTAAGCAGTCACACAACCATCCACCAATCACATCCAAGACCTCTACATCTAACTCCATAATCGGAGTTCAGCACTTCAAATGTACTGTTGATCACTCTGAGTATAAGTCTCATATCATTGGAAAGCACCTACTACAAAACGACTGTACAAGTCTCCAATATTTCTACTTACAGCTGCATGCATATCCACATGCTTGAATACAAACTACGGGTATGCATATTTTATTCAGAGTACATGTACAACTCTTATGAATGCATATAAACAGAGTAATGCCACTTAACCTATATAACCTATAAAATCAACTTATTTTAATTTTTCCTATCTGCTATAATCAACTGTCACTTCCAAACCTGTCTGCTATCTACAGGTCTTTTACAGACACACCTATCTAAAAAATTATAATATTAGAAGATGAGAGAAATAACAGTATAATTGTGGAAAAACACTCACAGGCTAATTCATAGAATTTCGCAGAAAAGTGTCGCAAGCGGCTGGCGCAGAGTGTCCGCGTGCGATTGACTGCGCCAGGCACGTGCGCTAAAACCGATTTCCGCGCACAGCGTATTCATGGATTTCATGCTCCCAAACCAGCCGTGGCGCAGAGTATCGCAGCGACCCTGCAGCAGCGCCAGTAACGCCCCCAAGAACGCCCTCGCGCAAGGAAAAGCCATCAAAATCGCTAAATCATCGCAAAGGGCTGCGCTAACCCTGGACCAGTTTACAGGGCTGCCAAACAAGGAACGCAAAGCGGGTAACGTGCATATCAGGGGTACGCGTGAAGTTATACACGCGAATAGCCAGTGTACGTGTATTACAGGGGTACGCGGGAAGTTTAACACGCGATTGGCCAGGGTACGTGTATTACAGGGGTACGCGTGAAGTTATACACGCGATTAGCCAGGGTACGTGTATTACAGGGGTACGCGGGAAGTTTAACACGCGATTGGCCAGGGTACGTGTATTACAGGGGTACGCGGGAAGTTTAACACGCGATTAGCCAGGGTACGTGTATTACAGGGGTACGCGGGAAGTTTAACACGCGATTGGCCAGGGTACGTGTATTACAGGGGTACGCAGGAAGTTTAACACGCGATTAGCCAGGGTACGTGTATTACAGGGGTACGCGGGAAGTTTAACACGCGATTGGCCAGGGTACGTGTATTACAGGGGTATTCGGGAAGTTTAACACGCGATTGGCCAGGGTACGTGTATTACAGGGGTACGCGGGAAGTTTAACACGCGATTAGCCAGGGTAAGTGTATTACAGGGGTACGCGGGAAGTTTAACACGCGATTAGCCAGGGTACGTGTATTACAGGGGTACGCGGGAAGTTTAACACGCGATTGGCCAGGGTACGTGTATTACAGGGGTATGCGGGAAGTTTAACACGCGATTGGCCAGGGTACGTGTATTACAGGGGTGCGTGGGAATCATCACACGCGATTAGGCTGGGTGGGTCCTCACAGGTGTTCCCTGTACACCCTCCACGGCCCCTGCAGGCAGCCTACAAAACAGGGGACTACCCTGCACACCTGCTCATGTCCCCCTGCACCCCCACCCCCCAGCAGTGCAGGGGCAGCCTCCACCAGGCCCCCACTCATGTCTCCCACCACCCCCACCCTCCCGCCACCAGGGGCAGCCTCCACCAGGCCCCCACTCATGTCCCCCTGCACCCCCACCCCCCAGCAGTGCATGGGCACCCTCCACCAGGCCCCCACCCATGTCTCCCACCACCCCCACCCCCCCGCCACCAGGGGCACTCTCCACCAAGCCCCCACCCATGTCTCCCACCACCCTCACCAGTGCAGGGGCACCCTCCATCAGGCCCCCACCCATGTCTCCCAACACCCCCACCCACCAGCACTGTGGGGCACGTGGCCAGCAGGCAGTCAGGCAGCAGCAGATGGCAGGTGGGAGCGTGCTCAGGGCTCTGGGGGGCAGTAATTTGGCCTCCTGGCCAGGAGCGTGGTCTCTCGTGTGTGAACGCGTGGACAGCCTGATAGGGAGTGAAATCCCACACGTCAGCAAAGGCCCTTAGCGCGTAAACCCGTCAACAGCATATGCGCGCCTATAGTCACCTGCACGTGCAGGAAATTGTTGCGTGACACGTCCCAGTGTCAAAGCGTGTGATTGGTGAAAATGGATCTACACGCAGAAGTGACAAAGCGTGTGATTGGTGAAAATGGATCTACACGCAGAAGTGACAAAGCGTGTGAATGGTGAAAATGGATCTACACGCAGAAGTGACAAAGCGTGTGATTGGTGAAAAAGGATCTACATGCAGGAGTGACAAAGCGTGTGATTGGTGAACGTACACGCCGCGTAAGTGACGCTGTACGTGTGGGCCTGTATATAAGGTACATGTAGAACACCATTTCCTTGTACGTGCTTTTCGTGGAGAGCGAGTGGGTGAATTCTGTACTTCTTGTCGTTTCACACGCGATTTACTTCACGGCGTTTCCAGTTCGTATTCCCTGTTACCTCTGACAGCTTTTTCTCTTTTTTATCTTTTACTGGTTTACCTGGGCCTGTTCCCTCAAACAGTGTCCCCTTCTACTGTTGTCCTGCCTTCTCAGACAGCGTACACATCTTCTTTTGGCGGGGGTTTAGCCAGCCAAACGCGCTCTTTCTTCACGCTCTTTTACCTGGCAGACGGTGAGTCACGCACGTATCCAACTTCTGTGCTTGCCCCGTGTGTAGCCTACCCCTTCAGAGGTCATTCTAGGCTGCGTGTGACACGCATACGTTCATTCTTGTGTTACTGGGTGCCACAGCGTAGTGCAGGTTTTTCTTTCTGCACACGTGGTCTAGGAGGGGTTGCGTGCACGTCATCTCCCTTTTTTGGGCCTCCTGTGCGTTGCGTGACCCGTCATCTTTCCCCAGGGGTTACAATCAGCCGTGCTAGAGCACTAGGGTACAATTACCATCTGGTACCCAACCCCTTTGACCCCCAATTGCCCAGGACAATTGTCTACAGCCACTCCCATACGCACATTAATATCAGTGCCATGGCTGGGAGGCGAGGATTCCGTAAGGGTGGCAAAGGTGGAAGAGCCACAAGTGGTGGCCGTGGTGGATCCGGTAGGGGACGTGGTCGTAACTTGCAGGGTGAGCCTGTCCCCCCATGTGTGGAGGACCAGTCAAGGGCACCCATCACCCCCCCCCCCTCCCCCCCTCCCGTTGAGGCTGAAGTGGCTGACACCATCCATGCTCAGCCCTTGTTGGACCAGCCCATTGTGGCACCAGACCTGGCTGACTCCATGGCTGACTTCCAGGTCAGCAGGGCTACGACACGTGCGCTGGTGCACGTTGATGCCATCATGCCACGTGGATCTGGGGCAGCAAGGTCATCTGCTGCACCAAGGAGGCAGGGCGGAGTGGCTGCAGGGGCAGCTGCGGCTCCATCCACCCCAGCCCTCACACACCCAGCCAGGACAGTGTCGGTCCTAGTCCATGCTGCTGACATTCCCCCTGACACCATCACACTAGAGCCAATGCCTGCACCAACTCCCATGCTGAGTGTGCAATCCCACACTCCTGATACAGAGTCCACCAGGGCTCCTGCCCCTAGTGTCCAGAGCGGCGCAGGACACTCAGGATCACCACCACCTTCCAAGCGGAAGAGGAAGAGTGCTCGTCCGGCACAGGCTGATGCCCCAGACACGGCTACACAGTCCGGCCCGTCCAGGAAGCCCAGCTTCACGGATGACGAACTGAATGCACTTGTCGAGTATGTGTCCGGACATGACAACGAGATGGTCATTGTTGCAGGATCCAAGACCACACCTGCACAACGCCAGGCACACTGGCAGACCGTTGCGGACATCGTAAGTGCCCTTGGAATCGTGAGGCGCACAGCCAATGATTGCTATAAGCGCTGGAATGACCTAAAGCGCAGGGCAAAGAGTAAGCTGGCCTCAAGTCATGCCGCAACTCTAGTGACTGGAGGTGGGTCTCCAGTAGTAGACATGGAACTCACTCCACATGAGTCAGTCGCTGGGACCTACGTCACGGAGGAACAGATCCAAGGCGTGGGAGATCTGGCTGATTACGAGGCATTGTCCGGTGAGTGCACATGCATGTGTGTGTCATCCATGTGCATGGTGTGTGTGTGAGGGCTTCTGTTTGGGTGCCAGGTGAGAGTGTGTGCGCCTCAGTCGTATGGGTCAGCCATGTGCTTCATGCAATACTTCCTGCGCAGCTGCATTTGCCCATAGCAGTATCCCTTCTGCCAACAGTAGACATCTAGCACAACTGCACGCCAGTTGCCCTTGAAGTGTCACCTTGACACAACATATTTGCTTATTTTTCACTGTTCATTCAGTCAGTTTGTTTGCATTCCACCACTTTCACTAGGCATGTCGCTGTCCACTAGTCACATGTCTGACATGGGTATGGTAAAGTGGAGTGACTTTGTTACCTGGATATCATTTGTACACACATGTCCCTGTGCAATTTGACCATTTCAGACTGGCAGCTGCAGGTGAAAAATCTGACCTGTTAGAATCAGAAAAGCTATTACATGCGGGAACTGGACTGAATGAATAGGTGCTGCCCTCCTCTCCATCTTCACTCAATAGCAATGGTACATGCCATCTGTGTGATGGCATGTGTGTTTCACCTGCCAATCACAGGCCAATGTGTGATGCCACTGCCAGGCAGCATGCAGAAAATGTGTTCATCTTCCATCTTGGTGTCATCAGTGTGTGCCATTTGCCTGCACTTCATACGCAGTGAGGGTGCATGCATGGGAGGGTTTTAGTCATGTGGGACATGTGTCAATCAAGTACTGGTTCTCTTGCTTCTCAGCCCTCAATGTGTGCCATGGTGCTAATGCCTGTTTCCATTACTTTGTTTTCATGTCTTTGCAGGGGAAGACGCACCTGATACTGCTGGGGCTGTGGAGATGGTGCAGACCCAGGAGGTGTCCCAGGGCCGACCAACCACCAGTGAGGGACGTGGTGTTATGGTGGGGGAGAACCCACAAGTGCTGCAGGTCGTGCTCTCAAGGGGTGTCTCTGGCTGCACCTCCCCCGAGCTGTACTCAGGTGTTGATTCGGATGAGACCTACGTGCCGTCGCAGGTGAGTGTTCCAGGGAGGGATTCTGTTCTGTCTCACCCACCTGCACCAGGGGCAGTACCC
This sequence comes from Ambystoma mexicanum, assembly GCF_040938575.1. Taxonomy (NCBI): domain Eukaryota; kingdom Metazoa; phylum Chordata; class Amphibia; order Caudata; family Ambystomatidae; genus Ambystoma; species Ambystoma mexicanum. Next base: position 913,488,549 of record NC_090926.1, on the reverse strand, counting down.
TCCATGGGGAGGTCAGTGTTGGCAGCTACGCCTTCGGTGGTTACGGATGCAGGGTCACACTCCGCGACATCTGATCCTGTTCCTGGGCCAGCAGATCAGAGGTGGAATGCAGTCCTGCAGCCTCAGGCAGTGCCGGCACAGCAAGGCGCAGTCGCCTTGCCCCAGACAGGTGTGGTGCCCGCCGACGTGGTGGCCGTACGCCACCCGGCAATACCGCATGGGAGCAATCCATTTACGGTATGGCTACCCAACAGGCTGCATCATCCGAGATGATGGCTCAGGCCATGGATAGGGTGGCCACTTCCATTGTCCCCCCAGAAAGGCTGATGGAGCGACTAGAGCAGGCAACCGACTCCATCTGTAGAAAAAGTAATCAATCTATACAGCCTTTGTTAAAGAAGTGGTTCCTTGGCGACTGCTTATTATCTTTGTAAAGAAATGAGTATAGAAAGTTTTAAAGGGTTATCTGCATGAGAACTTCCCAACTCTGCGTGGCTGCTACACAGATATTACATTGAAGAAAAAAAAGAAATTTTGGGAAGATGAACTCAAATGCGCTAACCCCTTTGAATGAATATATAAAGGCGAGTCTTTTTAACAGTCTTGTAAATTTTATTAGTGTTTTTTCACACTAATAATTTTTATTTTCCTTTTAGGATTTCAAAAAAAAAAAAAAAAAAAAGAGAACATTCATATTCCAAATGAAGCTGCACACCAGTATAAAGTAGTTCATAAAGTACAGTGAATCAGATATTTCTCTTTTTCTTTCAATAAATCAAATATTTTCATAAATTGCTTTCAAATAATTCTCTCTCTCAATAAATCAAATATTTTCATAAATTGCTTTCAAATAATTCTCTCTCTCGACACGTGTTTCCCCATTGTTACTCTCAATGGTTCTTCAGGAGAGGAAATTTTAGTAGAATGTTTCGGTACTAAAAAGAAAAGAAAAAAAGGGTTGGCCAAATTCTTTTTTAGTAATGTATTGGAGTTTTTTTGCCCAAATAGTAATTATATTAATTTTTTCAAAAGACTCACCGTTCTGATTTTCTGATTATTCACATATATCATGTATTATTTTTCCAAAATAAAGGTTTTTTTTTATATAATGTTCATCAGGATATTTGACTTAGTTTAGTCTGTAGAATATGGATCCAGGTTTAAGCTGTAAAAGGGAGAATGGGGGAAGAAGATAAAGTAATTGCTTCTTGTTTTCAATCTATAGGGAGTGAGAAATTTGGTCTTAAAGAAAGGTTCTAATCAGTTTCAAGGCAGAGAGGGTACAGGCTTCTCATTTTCTTACCTTATGTTGATGATATTTTGTGGTCCTGTGCCATGATAAGCACCCAAGTGCTAGGATATCTAACTGAAGCTTATTTTGGCTTTTTATTGCCGCGATCGTGACGTGATGACGTCATCACGCCACACCCACGTGATACCGTGTGGCGCGATGACGTCACCACGCACGTATTCGCGGCCCAGCGGCCATTTTGAAAATAAGTTGAGGTGCATTCAAATGTTGTTTCTCAGCAATACGCCAATTATTTTTAGCGCTTGCTGAGAAAAGTCCAGAACGATCATTTTAAGGAGCCATTTTAGAATTAAATGATTCCATCTGCCAGTCACACAGGGAGGACATGTTGGCGTCCAACAGGGACAGGCGGGCGGCACTGGCGACTCTGCAGGAGGCCATCTCCATTGAGTCCCAGGGCCACAGGGAAGCCCTGATGCAGGAGCTCCTACACCTCAGGACGACTCTTGTTGAGCTTGAGGCTTCAACACACCAAAGGACAGAACAGCAGCTGGAGCGTCTCACCCGTACGCTCTCAGCTGAGATGCAGGCAACGAGGGCGGAGGTCCGGGCATCCCGTGAGTTGTTGCATGGGGACCTCCGCACACTCATCCTCCAGAACCAGACCTACCACACCCGCATGCTTGCAGCCATGGAGGAGCAGACTAGGGCCTTGCGTGGGCTGCCTCCCATAGTGCAACCACCTCCGGATGCAGCTGCACAGGGTGATAATAGCGACAGCAGTGATACTCCCACAATAGGGTAGCCGTGTGGGCCATGAGCCCATGGAGGTGTTTTATCTTCCCAGGATCCACGCAGGTGGGTTCTGGTGTGCATCCTGTCCTCGGACCTCCTGGGTGGCCTCCCCAACCCCCCCGGGCCCATCAATGGCCATTTTTGATTGTTTCTTATTTTTATATTTTATTTTGATTTCTTTTATTCCCAATTTTTTTGGGACGATCTGTTGGCTTCGATCTGTTGGCTTCGATCTGTTGGCTTCGATGTGTTGGCTTCGATGTGTTGGCTTCGATCTGTTGGCTTCGATGTGTTGGCTTCGATCTGTTGGCTTCGATCTGTTGGCTTCCGTGGTTCCTGTGGGCATACGCTGCATTGTGGCTGGCTTGTAATGTATTTGGTTCAGATGCTTGGGTTTGAGTCACACACACCCCTCCTGCTTCCCGTTTCCATGGGCTTGCAAAGGGTGTGCCCAAGTGACAGTGAATTACACAGTGACGTTGGACTCCCATGAGCTGTGTGGCCAGTCTGTAGTCAATACTGTGTATACATTCATAGTGCATATTGCTGTTGTGTTGTACACTGCATGTTGCATTGATGTGTAACTCTTCTTCTGTGTCTACCTCCCAATTTGCAGGTCCCTTCCTCAAGTCCACACAAGGACCTCTAGTCTGGCGATGGGGACCATGTTGGCAGCAGTGCACCTACAACTCTACATGGCGCCAACACTGCACAGTTGGTAGTGGTGGGAGTGCAGGCATTTCCAGGTGGTGAGACTACTAATATGTAACATTTTTGATGTCATGTTAATGGTACTACGTGCTCAAGTATGTTGTTGGTCCGGCATTGCTGTGAGCATTTCAGGTGTTGCAGGTTTCTAATAGTGCCACTGTACATAGTGAGAGTGATGTCATGTTGTGGGGATTACTTTTTTTACCTGCAATTAGCATGACATGGCACGGTGTGTCGTGTGGCAGTGCTGGGGTTGGGTTGGCTGACATGGCACTGTCCTCTTGTTGCATTTTGCAAGTGGGTATTCATTTTAGCTGCTTCAATGTGTAACTTCACAAAACTGCATTGGTGGTGTCTGTGTGGGTAGGGATGCACACATTGTGACACTTCCAGGTGAACAATCTCAGGCTGACATGGAATTCCCGGTTCATTCTCCAGACATTCAGGATCAGTGTCAGGTTGAGTCATCATTGATTGTCAGATGGAATGTGCCAGGGCAGTGTGCACTCCACAGGGGTGTGATTTCTATGTGAAGTAATTAGCCACTAGCTGTGTACGGGCTGCCTCCCCCCGTGCCCTTTCCCCTCCCATGCGCAGCGGCTGTGCATGTGGTTGGGGATGTGGGGCCACCACCATGTCCACGGCCAGGCCCCGGCGTGTTGCAACGTTGTGCAGGACACATGCTGCCACTATGATCCTGCACACTACTGGGGGAGCGTATAACAGCTGCCCGCCAGAACGGTCAAGGGAGCGAAAGCGTGACTTTAGCACTCCGAATGTGCGCTCCACTATGCCCCTGGTTGTAATGTGGGCTGTGTTAAATCTTACCTGGGGTGGCGTGGTGGGGTTCCGAATTGGCGTCATCATGTGGGGGCTGAGAGGGTAGGCACTGTCCCCTGTGGAGGTGGGGATTGGTATCATTGGTGAGGTTGTGACCTTGCTCAGTATCCAACATGCATGCATGTGCAGTGGCATACATACTCACCAAGCAGCCATGTATCGCCATGCCGCCCAGCTTCTAGGTCCCGGCTTAGGGTGGACATTCGGTAAATGAAGCTGTCGTGGGTGGAGCCGGGATAGTTGGCATATACTGAGGTGATGATTCCCTTGGCATTACATGCTACCTGCACGTTGATGGAATGCCAGTGCTTGCGGTTCCTATAGATGTGCTCAGATGCCCTGGGGGGACGTAGAGCCACATGGGTGCAGTCGATGGCACCTAGCACTTTGGGGAATCGTGCCACTGCGTAAAAATCCAGGGCGGCAGCATGCCTTTCTGCAGGTGTTCTGGGCAGGTATATGTGCCTGCGGACTGATGGGCGTGCAGTCATGATGTTCAAGACCTGGTGTAGGCAGCGTGACTGGGTGGCCTGTGACACCCCACCCACTATGGCACTTGTCCGCTGAAATGATCCAGTGGCTAAGAAGTGCAGTACATTGAGGACCTTCTCCAGGGGGCTGAGTGCTTGGGAGCACAGGGTGGGTGATGTGAGGTCATCCTCCCACTCACTCACCAGGTCCAGTATGATGTGTGGTGGAAACCTGTACCTCCCATACACCTGGTCATCAGGCATCCCGAAAAGGCTGGTTCTGGGTGTGAATATTCTGGCCCTGACTATCCTCCTCCTCCTCCTTTGGTAGCCAACTGCCACTGCTGCTAGGAACGGTATGTTCATCCTGGCGTCTGAGCTTGTTATTGTTAAAGTCCGCAATTTATGCTTAGCGCGTGTTCTAGGCGAGCGTGTGACCCGCGCACCCCTGGAATCCAGTTCCCAGTCCAATAGCGTGTGGAAATTCACACGCACCACGGGATACAGCGTGTGACCCGCGCACCCCTGGAATCCAGTTCCCAGTCCAATAGCGTGTGGAAATTCACACGCACCACGGGTTACAGCGTGTGACCCGCGCACCCCTGGAATCCAGTTCCCAGTCCAATAGCGTGTGGTAATTCACACGCACCACGGGATACAGCGTGTGACCCGCGCACCCCTGGAATCCAGTTCCCAGTCCAATAGCGTGCGGAAATTCACACGCACCACGTGATACAGGTTCGCTGACGTACTTGCGTGTGTAAGTGGCCGCGCACTCATTAAATACACGTACATAGGCCAATCGCGTGTACGCGCACTTTTGTCCAATTACACGCGATGACACTCTGACGTGCAGTATCTCCACGTGTGCCCCGTCATCACGTGCTGAGTGGGGAACACCCGTGCGGGTCACGTCACAGACGCGCTTACGCGCTGAGGGACTCTGGTCCAATAGAATCGCGTATGCGTGCTGACGCGCTTACGCGCTAAGGGCCTTTCCTCGGATTTCACGCTGACGTGCAGGATTTTCACGTGCCAAATCACTCCGTATCAAGCTGGCCACGCGAAAACACACGGAAGCCCACGCTCCTGCCCAGAAGGCTGAGTTACTGCCCCCCAGTGCCCCGAGCAGCCTCCCACGTGCCATCTGCTGCTGCCTGCCTGCCTGCCTGCCTGCTGCCACCGTGCCCTGCCATTTGGTGCCTGCACATCAGCCATCTGCAGGGGTCCAGTTGCTGTGTCCACCCCTGCTGGAACTGAAGACTCCCGACTGGTATTACATCGCTCCACAGCCCAGCCCCAGGACCCAGTTGCCCACCCACACCTGCCTCTGGGGTTGCCATGTCGGGCACTTCCACATCTGGCACCAGTGGCAACCCCAGGCCAGAGGGGCAGAGGGGCACCAGCTTCACTGTCACCGAAGTTGGTGTCCTGGTGGAGCATGTCCTGGGGCAGTATGATGCCCTCTTTGGATCGTCCCGCGCCAGCAAGGAAGGACGGCAGAGGATCTGGGCCGACTGTGTGGTTGCCATCAACGCGGAGGGGGTGGCAACCCGCGACGTCCTGAAGATCAAGAAGCGCTGGGAGGACTTGAGGTCCAGGACCCTTGTGAAGGCCCGGCGCCTCGTGGAGGGGGGCCGGGGCCGCATGAGTTCCATCCAGTTGAGGGTCCTGGAACGCGTACGCCCAGCGCTCCACGCCCAGATCCTTGAGAGGGAGGCCCGTCTGGAGTTGAGCGGTAAGTGTCCATGCATTACTGTGTGAGACAGGGCATGTTGCGGTGTGCTGGTTCTATGATACTTGCCTGTATGTGTGCCATAGGCCATGTATGCATGTATGTGTGCAGGGACATCATGGTAATGCATGTGCGACCAGTGATGTGTGATGCACATGGTTGTTGCATGTGTTGAAATGCCGCATGGGGAGCCCTATTCAGATTTTGAACATGAGAGCATGCCAGTCTCTGTACCTGGACATGGGTGGGGGTGAGGGATGGGTGCTGATGCCAGGTACATATATGGAAGCCATGTCTGTGTGCCTGACCTGCGTGTCTGTGACTTGTGCATGCCATGGATGCATGACACATGTGTGTGACAATGCAGAGATTCAGTAAAGCAGCCAAATTACCCTTGTATCCACTGTGTTTGGTGTGTTTGGGGCCAGATGGATGTGACTGAGGTGAAGTGTGTGCATGTGATGGGCATGAGGCATGATGCATGTGAGTTACATATCATTGAATGTTTCAAGAGTCCATTGGACATGCATGGAAATGTCCATGGCATGCACCATGCCTGTTACTGTGTGTGTTTTGCCTGGACTGACCCATGTGTTGTGGAGGGACATGATGGAAGTGTACTTTGACAGTGGTGCTCATCTGCTATTGCTTCCTGTCTAGGGGACCATTGTACAGTGCCCTGATGCTTGTGTTCTTTGTCTCCCTCTACGCAGCGGCTAGTGAAGAAGAGGGCGGAGACGGCGCTGTGGAGCAAGGCGGCGGGGATGCCCCCACGGCTGCAGCGGAAGGGGTGGGTGAGCCCCCACAGGGGCCTGCTACGGTGGGAGACGGTGAGGAGCCATCCAGGTTGGTGGTTTGCACAGAGGAGGAGGAGGCCGCCACTGGGGCACACATGGGGCCTGGTGGGGGCATCCCTGCTGGTGCAAGTGGTGCAGTCCAGGGCCAGGGGCAGGAGGCAGCACAGGTCACCGTGGAGGGGCCTGTGCATGTCGCTGTCCCTGACCCTGTGAGTGCACCACCATGCACCAGCAGGGATGCCCCGTCCCAGGCCTGTCCGCAGGTAGAGGGGATGTCCATGTCACCTGACTCCCCTCCACCTGCGGACGTGGGAACCCCTGGCCGTGCGGAGAAGGTCCTGATTGGGGTTGCGATGCGCACGGCTGTGATTCGTGATGCCGTGCGTGCTTCCCGGGAGGAGCACGCACGTCATCACGAAGTGCACCGTGCCGACGTGGCCCAATTGGGATCGGCCATGTTCGGGGGTTTCCTGCATGTGTTGGCCAATGTGGCGGCCCTCTCCTCCTCTGTGCAGGCTATCCACCAGTCGTTCTCCTTGCCGTCTTCCAGCCCAGATGCCACCAGGGCCCCCTGTGGACCTGCCCCGACCAATGCAGCCAGCTCGGTGGGGATCCCATCCCTGCCACAGTCGGGAGTCAGAGATCCAGCAGGGGTGGACACCAGAGCAACTGGACCCCAGCAGATGGAGGATGTGACGGCATCATCGGGCAGGGCACGTGCACGACGGCGTCGGTGGTTTCCATCAGCCTGGATGCCGTCGTGCTGGCACAGGCAGTTGCGTCGGAGGCAGCAGCAGGCTCAACGTGGGAGGCATCATGGCTCGGGGCCATCAACATCAGGGGTGCAGGCATCGGCCGGAGGGCAGGAGAACCCTGGAATGGGAGTGGCTTCCGTGTGGGAGAGGTTGTGCCAGCGGATAGGTGCGGAGCGGCAGCGGGCAGAGGAGGAACGGCTCACGATGGTCAGGGCGGAGGACTCCATGCGGAGGGCGCTGAGGCGGGCTGAGTGCCTCGAGGGTCTTCGCAGGGAGTTTGAGCTTGACACTGCGTTATCCCTGCGGGACCTCGGGGCCAGGGAACATGCCCGCCTCCAAGCCATTGACCAGGAGTTCGATGATGCCCTGGCCCATGACAACAACCAGTGAGCCGTCCGAATAGCCCGCTGCCTTTGTATATAGTTGTATAGTTAGGGTTAGGTTTCCTTTGTTTTTTTGATTTTTTTTTGGTTGCGATTGGACAATGCACCACTTTTTTGTATATAGTTCACTTTTTAGTTAGTAGTCAGTTAGGTTTAATTTGGTAGGGCTCATGGACCCAGGATGATCTTAATTGGCTTATTTTAATTTTTCAGAATTTTTTCTTGGACATTCATCTTGTTTTGTTTGATTTGCTTTGTGTTTTTTCTTATTTCATTTCCATTCTACTTGCTGTTAAATACATATTATTTTTTTAATCTTCAATGTGTCGTATCATCTCATTGCTTTCAGGCATGTCATGTTGGGTGTTTTGTCATTCACTTGCAGCCATTGTGTGTGACAGACATGTGTTAAATTGCATTATTTAAATTGGGGGTGTAACATGTAATTGCCTTTGATATGTGGGTGGGTGTGATAGTTGGTTGGGCCTTTTGGCAGGGGAGGATGGGCATTACGGACATGATTGGGGAATGTTGGGACCCAGGTGCAGGGGGGCATGGATTGGACATGGGTGGGGGCCTGCTGGCAGGTGCCCCACAGTGCTGGGGGGGTGGGGGGGTGGGAGACATGAGTGGGGGCCTGGTGGAGGGTGACCCTGCACTGCTGGGGGGTGGGGGTGGTGGGAGACATGAGTGGGGGCCTGGTGGAGGCTGACCCTGCACTGCTGGGGTGTGGGGGTGGTGGGTGACATGAGTGGGGGCCTGGTGGAGGGTGACCCTGCACTGCTGGGGTGTGGGGGTGGTGGGAGACATGAGTGGGGGCCTGGTGGAGGCTGACCCTGGTGGCTGGGGGGTGGGGGTGGTGGGAGACATGAGTGGGGGCCTGGTGGAGGCTGACCCTGCACTGCTGGGGTGTGGGGGTGGTGGGTGACATGAGTGGGGGCCTGGTGGAGGGTGACCCTGCACTGCTGGGGTGTGGGGGTGGTGGGAGACATGAGTGGGGGCCTGGTGGAGGCTGACCCTGGGGGGTGGGGGTGGTGGGAGACATGAGTTGGACATGGGTGGGGGCCTGCTGGCAGGTGCCCCACAGTGCTGGGGGGTGGGGGGGTGGGGGACATGAGTTGGACATGGGTGGGGGCCTGCTGGCAGGTGCCCCACAGTGCTGGGGGGTGGGGGGGTGGGGGACATGAGTTGGACATGGGTGGGGGCCTGCTGGCAGGTGCCCCACAGTGCTGGGGGGTGGGGGGGTGGGGGACATGAGTTGGACATGGGTGGGGGCCTGCTGGCAGGTGCCCCACAGTGCTGGGGGGTGGGGGTGGTGGGAGACATGAGTGGGGGCCTGGTGGAGGGTGACCCTGCACTGCTGGGGTGTGGGGGTGGTGGGTGACATGAGTGGGGGCCTGGTGGAGGGTGACCCTGCACTGCTGGGGGGTGGGGGTGGTGGGTGACATGAGTGGGGGCCTGGTGGAGGGTGACCCTGCACTGCTGGGGTGTGGGGGTGGTGGGTGACATGAGTGGGGGCCTGGTGGAGGGTGACCCTGCACTGCTGGGGTGTGGGGGTGGTGGGTGACATGAGTGGGGGCCTGGTGGAGGGTGCCCCTGGTGGCTGGGGGTGGGGGTGGTGGTAGACATGAGTGGGGGCCTGGTGGAGGCTGACCCTGCACTGCTGGGGTGTGGGGGTGGTGGGTGACATGAGTGGGGGCCTGGTGGAGGGTGACCCTGCACTGCTGGGGTGTGGGGGTGGTGGGTGACATGAGTGGGGGCCTGGTGGAGGGTGACCCTGCACTGCTGGGGTGTGGGGGTGGTGGGAGACATGAGTGGGGGCCTGGTGGAGGCTGACCCTGGTGGCTGGGGGGTGGGGGTGGTGGGAGACATGAGTTGGACATGGGTGGGGGCCTGCTGGCAGGTGCCCCACAGTGCTGGGGGGTGGGGGGGGGTGGGGGACATGAGTTGGACATGGGTGGGGGCCTGCTGGCAGGTGCCCCACAGTGCTGGGGGGTGGGGGGGTGGGGGACATGAGTTGGACATGGGTGGGGGCCTGCTGGCAGGTGCCCCACAGTGCTGGGGGGTGGGGGGGGTGGGGGACATGAGTTGGACATGGGTGGGGGCCTGCTGGCAGGTGCCCCACAGTGCTGGGGGGTGGGGGTGGTGGGGGACATGAGTGGGGTCCTGGTGGAGGGTGACCCTGCACTGCTGGGGGGTGGGGGTGGTGGGTGACATGAGTGGGGGCCTGGTGGAGGGTGACCCTGCACTGCTGGGGTGTGGGGTGGTGGGTGACATGAGTGGGGGCCTGGTGGAGGGTGACCCTGCACTGCTGGGGTGTGGGGGTGGTGGGTGACATGAGTGGGGGCCTGGTGGAGGGTGCCCCTGGTGGCTGGGGGGTGGGGGTGGTGGTAGACATGAGTGGGGGCCTGGTGGAGGGTGACCCTGCACTGCTGGGGTGTGGGGGTGGTGGGTGACATGAGTGGGGGCCTGGTGGAGGGTGACCCTGCACTGCTGGGGGGTGGGGGTGGTGGGTGACATGAGTGGGGGCCTGGTGGAGGGTGACCCTGCACTGCTGGGGTGTGGGGGTGGTGGGTGACATGAGTGGGGGCCTGGTGGAGGGTGACCCTGCACTGCTGGGGTGTGGGGGTGGTGGGTGACATGAGTGGGGGCCTGGTGGAGGGTGCCCCTGGTGGCTGGGGGGTGGGGGTGGTGGTAGACATGAGTGGGGGCCTGGTGGAGGCTGACCCTGCACTGCTGGGGTGTGGGGGTGGTGGGTGACATGAGTGGGGGCCTGGTGGAGGGTGACCCTGCACTGCTGGGGTGTGGGGGTGGTGGGTGACATGAGTGGGGGCCTGGTGGAGGGTGACCCTGCACTGCTGGGGTGTGGGGGTGGTGGGAGACATGAGTGGGGGCCTGGTGGAGGCTGACCCTGGTGGCTGGGGGGTGGGGGTGGTGGGAGACATGAGTTGGACATGGGTGGGGGCCTGCTGGCAGGTGCCCCACAGTGCTGGGGGGTGGGGGGGTGGGGGACATGAGTTGGACATGGGTGGGGGCCTGCTGGCAGGTGCCCCACAGTGCTGGGGGGTTGGGGGGGTGGGGGACATGAGTTGGACATGGGTGGGGGCCTGCTGGCAGGTGCCCCACAGTGCTGGGGGGTGGGGGGGGGTGGGGGACATGAGTTGGACATGGGTGGGGGCCTGCTGGCAGGTGCCCCACAGTGCTGGGGGGTGGGGGACATGAGTTGGACATGGGTGGGGGCCTGCTGGCAGGTGCCCCACGGTGCTGGGGGGTGGGGGTGGTGGGAGACATGAGTTGGACATGGGTGGGGGCCTGCTGGCAGGTGCCCCACAGTGCTGGGGGGTGGGGGTGGTGGGAGACATGAGTTGGACATGGGTGGGGGCCTGCTGGCAGGTGCCCCACAGTGCTGGGGGGTGGGGGGGTGGGGGACATGAGTTGGACATGGGTGGGGGCCTGCTGGCAGGTGCCCCACAGTGCTGGGTGGTGGGGGTGGTGGGAGACATGAGTGGGGGCCTGGTGGAGGGTGACCCTGCACTGCTGGGGGGTGGGGGTGGTGGGTGACATGAGTGGGGGCCTGGTGGAGGGTGACCCTGCACTGCTGGGGTGTGGGGGTGGTGGGTGACATGAGTGGGGGCCTGGTGGAGGGTGACCCTGCACTGCTGGGGTGTGGGGGTGGTGGGTGACATGAGTGGGGGCCTGGTGGAGGGTGCCCCTGGTGGCTGCGGGGTGGGGGTGGTGGTAGACATGAGTGGGGGCCTGGTGGAGGGTGACCCTGCACTGCTGGGGTGTGGGGGTGGTGGGTGACATGAGTGGGGGCCTGGTGGAGGGTGACCCTGCACTGCTGGGGGGTGGGGGTGGTGGGTGACATGAGTGGGGGCCTGGTGGAGGGTGACCCTGCACTGCTGGGGTGTGGGGGTGGTGGGTGACATGAGTGGGGGCCTGGTGGAGGGTGACCCTGCACTGCTGGGGTGTGGGGGTGGTGGGTGACATGAGTGGGGGCCTGGTGGAGGGTGCCCCTGGTGGCTTGGGGGTGGGGGTGGTGGTAGACATGAGTGGGGGCCTGGTGGAGGGTGACCCTGCACTGCTGGGGTGTGGGGGTGGTGGGTGACATGAGTGGGGGCCTGGTGGAGGGTGACCCTGCACTGCTGGGGTGTGGGGGTGGTGGGTGACATGAGTGGGGGCCTGGTGGAGGGTCACCCTGCACTGCTGGGGTGTGGGGGTGGTGGGTGACATGAGTGGGGGCCTGGTGGAGGGTGCCCCTGGTGGCTGGGGGGTGGGGGTGGTGGGAGACATGAGTGGGGGCCTGGTGGAGGGTGACCCTGCACTGCTGGGGTGTGGGGGTGGTGGGAGACATGAGTGGGGGCCTGGTGGAGGCTGACCCTGGTGGCTGGGGGGTGGGGGTGGTGGGAGACATGAGTTGGACATGGGTGGGGGCCTGCTGGCAGGTGCCCCACAGTGCTGGGGGGTGGGGGGGGGGTGGGGGACATGAGTTGGACATGGGTGGGGGCCTGCTGGCAGGTGCCCCACAGTGCTGGGGGGTGGGGGGGGTGGGGGACATGAGTTGGACATGGGTGGGGGCCTGCTGGCAGGTGCCCCACAGTGCTGGGGGGTGGGGGTGCAAGGGGACATGAGTTGGTGTTCATTAGTTCAAGGAGACATGTGCCTTTGCTGGGGGGCATGCCCATGGTGGGTGGGCTGCCTGCGGGACATGACCAGGGATGCAGGGTAGTCCCCTGTGGTGTGGGCTGCCTGCAGGGGCCGTGGAGGGTGTACAGGGTACACCTGGGAGGACCCACACTGTCAAATCACATGTGGAACTTCACGCGCACCCCTGATATACACGCGCCCAGGCTATTCGCGTGTGGAACTTCCCGCGCACCCCTGGAATACACGCGCCCAGGCTGTTCGCGTGTGGAACTTCCCCCGCACCCCTGAAATACACGCGCCCAGGCTGTTCGCGTGTGGAACTTCCCCCGCATCCCTGAAATACACGCGCCCAGGCTATTCGCGTGTGGAACTTCCCGCGCACCCCTGAAATACACGCGCCCAGGCTGTTCGCGTGTGGAACTTCCCGCGCACCCCTGAAATACACGCGCCCAGGCTGTTCGCGTGTGGAACTTCCCGCGCACCCCTGAAATACACGCGCCCAGGCTGTTCGCGTGTGGAACTTCCCGCACACCCCTGAAATACACGCGCCCAGGCTGTTCGCGTGTGGAACTTCCCCCGCACCCCTGAAATACACGCGCCCAGGCTATTCGCGTGTGGAACTTCCCGCGCACCCCTGAAATACACGCGCCCAGGCTGTTCGCGTGTGGTACTTCCCGCGCACACCTGAAATACACGCGTCCAGGCTATTCGCGTGTGGAACTTCCCGCGCACCCCTGAAATACACGCGCCCAGGCTATTCGCGTGTGGAACTTCCCGCGCACCCCTGAAATACACGCGCCCAGGCTATTCGCGTGTGGAACTTCCCGCGCACCCCTGAAATACACGCGCCCAGGCTGTTCGCGTGTGGAACTTCCCCCGCACCCCTGAAATACACGCGCCCAGGCTATTCGCGTGTGGAACTTCCCGCGCACCCCTGAAATACACGCGCCCAGGCTGTTCGCGTGTGGAACTTCACGCGAACCCCTGATATACACGTAGCCCGCTCCCCCAGACCCGATCGCGTGTGAAACTTCACGCGAACCCCTGTGATGCACGTACCCTGCTGAAATCGCGTGTTAGACTTCCCGCGCACCCCGGTATACACGCACACGTATTTTTTGTCAGCGGGTGTCCGTGTTTGTGGGTACCCCTTTGCACGTCATTTTTCCTGGAGGGCCACAGTATGGGACATTCATCATGGCAGTATATAGGTGCGATTTGTTGGCGCACCTTTTGGCGCACATTTCTTACAGCCGCAGAGACGCTACCGCCTGCTTTCTTGTGGCGGTCGTGTTTGTGCCTGTGCGCTGGTTTGAGCGTGCGCTTTTTTCCCCTATTCTATTCCATGAATACGTGTTGTAGGCGAGCGTGTGGGCGTTCCGCGCACTTGTGCCCTGTACTTCCCCCGTGACGCCCACGTTTTGGCAAGTTGTTCCCCATTCCGAGTGTTACGCCCGTGTTCCGCCTACTTTTGTTGCGTGCGCCGCGCTATGTGCGATTTTCGCTGTGGCCTGTGCGATTTTCGCAGTGACCTGGCGCACGCTGTTAGATGGCCTGTGCGCCAACGTGCGCCGCGCACTTTTTATCGCACATCCGCTGGTTTTCTCGCGCACGGCCTTCCATGAATCGACGTGCGCTGCTTTTCGTGCGTTTTTCGCAATTGCACTGCGATTTTCGCTATTCCACTGCGATTCGCACGTTTTTGCCCACTTGCGCCGCGCTCATTATTCCATGAATCGGCCTCTCAGTAATGTATTATAAAATTACACACAGCCAGGAAAAGGTCATGCATCTTCATACACTCACACACATAGACACTATCATTGAAAAAGCTCCTTGCTGCAATAACACCACTGCCTGTAAATCACATCCTTCTGCTTTATTACCCACACCTTCACAAATGCATACATTCCATGCTTTTCTATACAGTTTCTGCCATTTACCTTATACAAATTGTAAAATAAATATATTATTATTTCTTCTTTCTCCTAACATTCTATAACACAGCTTTAAAATACCAAGTGAGTTTCATACACTTAATATTCTACTCATTTGCAAAGCACGTTGAACTAACAGAACTAACATATTGTAAATAAAATATAAAAGCTGCACATAGTCAAATGAACTGCATGCATTCACTATTTTCAGATATCAAACAAGAATAATACTACAAAAACATAAAAATCAACGTCTTAATTAACATCAGTGCTATAAACACACAAAATTACTAACTTATTTCTTTTACAATTGCAGTGAAGACCACTCTCCTGAAAAGCAGCAGCATCTGAACTACAAACAACATCTCCGAAGAAACCTGTTCATTCCACAAAAAAAGAGTAAGTACAATACTCCCTTAATATTCTTACTGTTACTCAAACACACTGTGCGGTTGATTCATGTAACCAAAACAACAGAGATTTCTGCACCATTTTTGGAACACAATAACATAACTCAGCCACTGTTAGTATTACAAAACAAAGAACTGTTTTAATTTCATATCATTAGATTTACTATTAGTGCTTCTCCTCACCAATAGCTCACTTTCTACTGTCATCTGAACCACAGTATAGTAACACACAAATAGAAGAATAGCCTTCCCAACTAATTGTAGCTGCCCACAATCACACACCACCACATACATCTTAACCATCATACTCAGACACTCATGCACACAGCACACATACATTGCAGAACAGCCCAACCCATACCTTCTTTTTTTTTCAACAGACCCCAAAGAATGCCTACCAAAAAGCAAGCCCGTAGAAAGCAACGCAGAAATAGAGCAAATGAAAATAAAAGTGTCCAAAATAAGCATCCATCTCTAGCAGAGTTTGTACAAAAACTTCAAACAAAACAGCTAATACAGTCATTTAGTGAAAGAAAACACGCTTCCAGTACAGAAACCTTGCCTCCTCTATCAAAATGTAAAACGAAACAGAAAATGATTAACAAGAATTCAGCTACCACTACTGCTAAAACTGTTCCTATAAATCTTGATATAGTGGCAAGTAACCATACCAAAAAAAGTATTTTAGCAAAAATGTTCCACCACAGAGTCCTTCAGAATCTTATAAAAACAGGAGACAAATCATGCACAACCCTTAAAACCTACCATAGAAAATTAATCTTAGAAGCTTTGACAGATAGTGCAGTCCTTCTCAAAAGAAAGTTATTTATTTTAGTGTTAAACAGAATGAAACCACTAACAAAACTAACTACTAAATCAAATTACAAAAAAGACTTCTCAATAAACGGAATGTCAACAAAAATAACTTCCTAAATATCTGTGGAGGTGAATGGAGTCACACCACGAGCATATAACCATATTTTTATGAAGAAGCATACAAACAAAAGCAACCAAACACAATTGCCATACATAGCAGTGGACGAGGTTATGAAAAACTTAATATTACCATAATGCGACAAGAAATACTGCTTACAAAAATATCCCCCTGCTACTACACACATACAAAAAAGAAATACTAAAATTTAAAAGAACATCCGCTGAAGTACCAAACCATTTGTGTATGTGTTGCCGCAGAACTTTTTATAAAAGTAACACAAAAACTATAGATGTAACATACAAAATAGAAAACAATGAAGATTCCAAATGGTTTGAATTAGCTCTCTACCTTATAGCAGAAAACAAATATGAAATAACTGACCCCTTAATACTTTGCAGTTACTGCACTACAAAACTTGACAACAATCAAACTCCTTCACGTGCTATCATAAATAATTTGGAATTATTCCCACTACCAAAACCCCTGCAACAACTCAATTTATATGAGAGCATCATAATTCAAACAGTTCAAACATTTCAAGCAATAATATGCCTTCAACCAAATACAGCAAAATTACCTCACTATGAATTGGTGAAAGGCATTCGTGGCAAAGTAGTTTATTTACCATTAGATCTAAAAGAAAATGTGCACACTCTGGGAGTGCAACATCCAATAGAGCAATCTTTAATTGTCTTAGTAAATGGTGTACCTACAAAAGACAAAATAAATTGGCAACAACTCGTAGACTTACATAAAGTTAGACGATGCACTAGAAACGCACCAAATGCAACAAACCAAAGGATCACCAATCAGCATATGGGAAAAAAGTATAGAAGCACGTGCTTTTCCTCTACTCTTTCCTACTGGGACAGGAGGAAGGTACGATGATAGACCTATTCAGATAACAGCATCAGAATACCGCTCATTGCAAATGTATTCTCAAGAGCCCAGATTTAGACAAAATTTGGAATACATATTCCACCTACTCTTTGAAAGTGAACTAGCAACTCTATGTTACAGAGTTGCACACACATTGAAATCAGGAACCCACTTTCAAAATATGTCAGCTATGCAATTACTACAAAAAGTGCAAGAAAAAGATGATGTTTTACAATCAAGCATTACAAATCTGTTAGCAAACATGCATGGTACTAAGGAGTACTAGTTCCGACGTCACAGAGATTTACGTTGTATGATAAGAAACCTTGGTCCACCCACTTGGTTTGTTACATTAAGTTGTGCAGAATATGCATGGGAAGATTTACATGATTTCCTACGCATATCAAACAAAAACAAAACAAACATAGCTATACTAACACCTGGAGAACTTTGCTCTCTAGATCCTGTTAATGTTTCAAGATATTTCCATCATTGTTTCATTGCTATGCTACACTTTATTTGTAATAAAACTTTTCCTCCCCTTGGAGAAGTGCAACACTTCTTTTGGAGAAAAGAATACCAAGCCAAAGGAGCACCACACATTCACATGCTTTTTTGGATTAAAGATGCTCCTAAATTTGGTCAAGACAGTGATGCCACTGTTTTACAGTTTATCGAAAAATATGTAACTTGTGAAATTCCATCAGAAGCAACAAATAGTGATCTTCATGCACAAATTGTACAATTCAAAGACACAAATGTGGGAAATATTGTCGTTGCAAATACAAAAACAAAGGGAAATACTACACCAAATGCTGCTTTGGTTTCCCTAGACCAGTTACAGAAACAGGTGAAGTGAACAACTTCATGTCTTCAGTTAGACATAGTGTTAGAGGTAAATCACCTAAGAACACATATTACATAAAGAGAACAGAAGAAGCAAAATATATCAATGATTACAATGCAATCATTGCCCTCTTATGGAATGCAAACATAGATGTGCAGTACATTGCAGACAATTCCACTGCAGTTGCACGATATGTTACAGCCTACATAACCAAAGCAGAAAAAACAGAGCTTCAAGACCTCTGGAATGACCTATCATCAGACAAAACACTGTCTCAGAAATTGCACAGCTTAGGCACAAAAATGCTCCCTCATAGAGAATGTGGCTGCTATGAAGCTGCAGATCGTTTAACTTCTACTGCTTTGTATGGAAAATCTGAAAATATAGTATGGCTAAGTCTTGGTCCTGCCAAATCTATGAAAAGAGTTCTCAAATCATACGAAGACATAGAAACAATAGCCAAAAAGGATCCCAACAGCCAAGACATTTTGAAAAACAATTTACTAGACACATACTACCCAAACAGGAGTACTACTTTGGAAGCCATGTGTCTATACCACATAGCCCAAAACTTCACGTACAAAAATAATATAAAAGCTGATGAAAAAAAAGGTAGATACAGAGTGACAAATTGTGAAGGCAGCTTAGTGAAACTTACCAAACCAAGCTTAATTAATCATATCAAATATTCATTAAAAACTCCTCAACATAAAGAACTATATTACATGTCCCTGCCACAACTTTTTAAACCATGGAGAAAAGAAGAAGATATACTAGATAACTATGACTCCTGTGAAGACGCTTTCAAAGCAAATGAAAGCCCTATAACTGATGTAAACTTTACACAGTACAAAACAGTGTTGCACAATGAACAGCAACACGAAGAAGAACTCCAGGCCCAACTAGATAAGGACACTCCCGACAGTAGTCAACCCTCTGTTACAGGAAGCCAAGAACCACTGGGACAGCCACTAATAGCAAATGAGGCAGAATTAGCTATGACAGAAGTAGAAACACCATGTGTCACTATGAAGAAGATACAGAAGACTTAACTGTACTACAATCCAAATTGAACAAAGAGCAGCGTACCATTTTTCAAGCAGTAACAAAAGAAATTGCACATGGTAAACAACATGAAAATAAAGAATGTACCGGCCAAAATTACAAACATATACTACTATACGTGAGGGGTGAAGCTGGTTCAGGCAAAAAATTCTTATATAAATCACCAGCAAGTTCCTTCCACAATTGACAAACAACAAACTGTCAGCTGTTGTAACTGCCCCCACAGGTATAGCTGCCTACAACATAGGCGGTGTCACTTTACACTTTCCTTCCAGTAGAACACCAAAACAAATTAGCATATTACAAACATTCTACAGAAGCTGCAATGGAACTACCCAGAGTGTTAAAACAAATGAAAAGGCTACTAATAGAGGAAGTGAGCATGGTCTCCAACGTAATGTTGGCTTTGATTCACCTCAGCTTACAAGAAGTACTTAAAACAAACTACGAAGAGCTCTTTGGAGGAAAACACATTATTGTTTTCGGAGATCTTCTTCAATTGACACCAGTGAAAGGTGAACCTATTTTTAAAACCTTAGGACACAAACTCTGCCGTAAAACTGTTGGCAGCATAGGCAATGTCAACCTTTGGCAACATTTCCAATACAGAGAATTAACAAAAAACATGCGCCAATCTGCAGAAATCACCTACGCCAACATTTTAAAAAGAATTAGAGTTGGTGTACTATCTCAAGAAGCACAAGCAATATTAAAAACCCGGCACATCTATGCACTTTATGGCCATAACTCATGTGCTACTGATGTCATGGAACAATTAGCACACAAAAATGTCAATTGTATGTCCTTAATGCCAACTCTTGCAAGCTGTTCCAAATTCAATTAAACAATGTTGAAAAAAGAAATGCAACCAATAATTGAAATTTGCTCCACAGACAAACTGGACGTACATGGTATGATATTACCCACGTGTCAACAAGTCAACAAGCCACAACAAGACTAAATACCTTAGAAATTTCTATCTCCAACACAGCTGGTTTGGAGAAAATATTAAAATTATCTTTAAACTTTAGAGTAATGCTTAAACGTAACCTTGACGTGGAGCAAGGACTAGTTAATGGAGCACTGGGTACAGTTGTTGACTTTCAAACATACCCACGTGACAACAACATTCAGTTTGTCAATATTCTCTTTGCCAAACTTTCAGAAGTAAAAAGGATAGGGCACTCAACAGCTCGATTCCTTCTTTTCAAAGACATGTATGTACACAGAGAACAATTTTCTCTAACTCTAGCATACGCAGTCACCATTCACAAATCACAAGGTCTTACCCTAGATAAAATATTGAAAGATATTGGGAACACAGTCTTTAAAAAAGGCATGAGCTACGTAGCACTATCATGCTTACGTACACTTGACGGTCTATTTCTAATCAACTTTGATGCAAGTAAAGTAAACGCTGATATTCCTTGCATTTTAAAATACAACAGACTACATTCACTATACACCCCCATTTAAAAACATGTCCTGCTCCACAAAAAGCAAAACGTTGTAAAAGAAAACTACTTCAAACAGAAATGCAACAGGATCTCACTGCAAATCCTCCAAAGAGAGTAAAAGAAGCTAATACTTCATCAATTACTACAACCAAAGAAGAATCTATTACTCAAAGTAACTCAGGTACTTTTTCAAAGAAGCAACACACACTCCAAAAAAATGACTTGGATACAGAACTATCTGGTCCATTCAAATTTTCAAATATAACTGGTGTAAATTGCTACGCAAATGTAGTAATCAATATTCTATTTCAATTGCCACCAATTGTTGACAACATTTACTTACACAGTACAGACCAATTGTGTTTGCAAATGTTAGTCCTTCATAGAAATGCAACCAACAATCCTGACAACACATATAGGGCCTCATTACGACCCAGGTGGTAAGTTACCGCCTGGGCCGTGACTTTACCATCATGGCGTAAACTACGTTTACGCCATGGTGGTTGGCGGACTTACCGCCCCATTCTGACCTTGGCAGGGCGGTAAGTCCCCAATCCCCATTTACCCTTCCCCATTCCCATTTTTGCCCCATAGGGCATAATGGGAGTGGGGAAGGCATTAATTACGCCACCGTAAATTACGGTGGCGTAATTAACTCCATGGTCCCTTAGCGCCATGGATTTTAACACCTGCTAAAAGCAGGTGTTAAAAGCGCCATGGCGCTAAGGGACCTCGTACTCAGGCGGTAAGGGTCGGCGCTGTTAACGCTGCCGTAAACCCCTTACCGCCTGGGTCGTAATGAGGCCCATAGTGTTCATGGAATAAAACAAGAATTGGACTACTGTGCTGGAATGGGAAAATTCACTATAAACTCACAAGAAGATCCACAAGAATTTCTAAAGTACTTACTACAAGTACTGGAAAACAAAAACATACCTATGAATGAAATCATCCAGATTTCATACATGTGGAAACATACATGCACTCTGTGCAACAATATGCAACACGAAGACACCTCTAATGAACGTTTTGTGTATGTATCAAATAGTACATAAACTGTAGATTTGCAAATATTAAATGGATATTCAATTGTATGGATGTCATCTATGACCATAACCGCCACAGCATATCACACCCATAGATCATACACATAGAATCAAACGGCCATGCACCCAAGACTCTAGGCCCTGGCCACCACCACCGCAGCATATCACACCCATAGATCATACACATAGAATCAAACAGTCATGCACCCAAGACTCTTGGCCCTGGCCACAACTACCGCAGCATATCACACCCATAGAATCAAACATTTTATCTAGCTATATGAGCTACCGCATTCATTTTTTATGTCCGCGGACAGCACAGGGTTTGTGTACAGCACGGACAGGTATGGTGTCCTTAGGGCACCTCATTTTGGTTAATTGTGAACATTCCGGGCACCAAACGTGTTCTAAGAACAGTTTAATCTTGCCTGCGGACAGTACGGACAGGTATAGTGTCCTTAGGACACCCCTATTTAGGTTAATTGCGAACATTCCAGACACTGAATGTGTTCTAAGAACAGTTTCATCTTGCCTGCGGACAGTACGGACAGGTATAGTGTCCTTAGGACACCCCCATTTTGGATAATTACTGACATCCCAGACCCTGCGCGTGTTTTAAGAACAGTTTTATTTTGCTTGCGTACAGTACGGACAAGTATGGTGTCCTTAGGACACCTCCATTTTGTTTAATTACGGACACTCCGGAACCCGCTCGTATCCTTAGAACAGTTTCAACTTGCCTGCGGACAGTACGGACAGGTATAGTGTCCTTAGGACACCTTCATTTTGGTTAATTATGGACATCCCGGACAGCGCGGCTGTCCGCGGACAAGAGGAACACAACAGGGTGCCTGCCACCTAAATAAATATAGCATTTGACCCATCTCTGACTCCCCCACCTTCCCCAAACACTCTTACACACCAACACACTTGCCAAAGTTGTATTTCTCCCCCATTTGTCACTGCGCTATCCGTGGATGCACGCAGATCCAAGATGGCGGGCGCATCGAAACAATCCGATGCATTTCACGCTCTTCACCATCCAATAAATGAACACGTTGCATGTCCGCGGACATGACGCAAGCCGATCAGCCAATCGGGGTCCTGTCCGTGGAGCGAACAGAGAAATGTGTCCGTGGAGCGGACATAGATATCACTAATTTCTTGTGACCTACTTTTTGGTAATTTAAAAAAAAACTACTAGACGGATTTTCACCAAATTTACAAAGGCACGTTTTCAGGACAAAGCCGCTGCTCCTGCCGCAAATTTGGTGAAAATCCGTCCAGTGGTTTGGGCTGTAGGCATGAGCAAAGTTTTTCCCCATTCAGTCTATGGGAAAAACAGAAATTTTGGGACCCCCGCCCTATAACTTTGCCCCCCCTGGACCAAACCTCACAAAGCATTGCATTCAGAGTGGGCCATATACTTTTTTTGCAAAGTTTGGTGAGGAATCGTCCATGGGGAGCGAAGTACCATGGCTATGTAATGTGTATATATATATATATATATATATGTGTGTGTGTGTATGTGTGTGTGTGTGTGTGTGTTTGTGCACGAACAAACAAAGAAACTGATTACCGACTATCATAATTAACTGAACAGTAATGCTTGGTAAAGTCTTTTAATTTGTCTTCCTGTCATTTAAATGAAACAGGACCTTTTCTAAGCTGTTTGTTGTTCATCACAACATATCTTATATTTTGTTCAGGTGGACAAAAAAAATAATCTGACAAAGGCTATGATTAAAATCTTGTTGTCCTTGACAAGTTGGTTTAGGATGGCTTACATTCATCAGATCCCATTTCTAGGGATGTACTTTGAGAAGACTGAAATGCTGGATAAGCTTCCAAAAAATACTTTGAAATGTAAGATTATGCATTGTATTTGCTGGTATTCAGGAGCAAGAAATCATTCAAAAAACCCCAGTAAGTCTCTATCCACCTCTCTCTCCTAATGGGGGACATGTGGGGGGGGGGGAGCTAGGTACTTGTTGTCAGTTTTATCACGTTACCACTGAGGGTTGTGATGTCAAGTTGGAGCTACTTTTCATTGCTAGTGGGGGGGTTTGAGAGACAGTGGACTGAGGCGTGTCTAGAGCTGAAGATGGTGTTTTCCTTTGGCAGCTTCCTGAGGAAAGCATGGGCTAGTAGAGCTTGATTATTGTTACCAGAGCAACCGAAACCTGTGTAAAGGGAAAGGTGAATTACTATTCCTGTACCCATGCAATATCTCAATGTAATCATTGTTTTATGTCAATACTCACATGAATGAGTGCATGTTTTTATCCCTATGATGTCATCATAACAACAAATGTACAAATCATTTTTCAATTTCACTATTTTGTTTGGATGGACACATTTTTGTCTTTGATTTTAGATTGTATGTAATGTGTTTTTATGTACGTTGTACGGATGTATGATCTGAAATAAACGAGTACGACTGACTGATTATATTTTATTCTTGTGTGCATGTCCATATTTTTGAAATTGGTACATATGTATGCGGTCAGCCACGCAGTAAATGCAAATATGAAAGTGCAAGGCTTCTGCATGTGCTATGCTTGCATCACAGAGCCCTAAAGAAACACCCTGCTGAAGCTAATATTGTACTGGCCCTGATGTTGTCAGCACTGCTTCTAAAACCAGGCTTAGCAGAGGCAGGGGCACGGGATTTCAATGGGAATGCCAGGTGTACCCCCAAATGACATCTATGACTAACCTGCTGTGGTTTGGCCATTAACGGGGTAATTCATGGAATAAATGTGCACCGAAAAGGGGAGCGCAATGTGAAAATCGCAGCGCATGCATGACAAAGCCGCGCACGCAGCCGTTGATCGATTCATGGAATGCGCTGCGCTAGTAAAAGCTGGGATGTGCGCCAAATCCGTGGGTGGCGCACGCGGGCGCACACGTCACTAAACGGCGTGCGCTACGCGCACAGGGAAAGTGCACATAGTGTAGCGCACACAAGAAAAGTGGCCGTAACACGGGCGTAACACACAGAATGGGGAACAACGCGTGAAAATGTGGGCATTGCAGGGGGAAGTACAGGAGGTAAATGCTTGCGATGCCCACACGCGCGCTATCAACACGTATTCATGGAATCGAACGGGGGAAAGGCGTGCGCCAAAAAAGACGCGTTAATCCGGAAACACATACGCCAGCAGTAAGCAGGTGTAAGCAGCCCCCCCGCAGCATAAAAGTGCGCGCAAACAACAAACAAGCTCAGACGCTACGATGAATATACCGTTCCTCGCAGCAGTGGTCGTGTGACACCGCAGGAGGAGGAGGATAGCCAGGCCCCGCATTTTTTTACCCAGGACCAGCCTTTTTGCGATGCCTGATGACCAGGTGTATCGGAGGTACAGGTTTCCACCACACAAAATCTTAGACCTGGTGAGGGAGTGGGAGGATGACCTCACATCACCCACCCTGTGCTCGCAAGCACTGAGCCCCTTGGAAAAGGTGCTCAATGTACTGCACTTCTTGGCTACTGGTTCATTTCAGCGGACAAGTGCCATAGTGGGGGGTGTGTCACAGGCCACGCAGTCACGCTGCCTACACCAGGTGTTGGCCATCATGACTGCATGCCCCTCAGTCCGCAGGCACATATACATGCCCAGAACACCTGCAGAAAGGCAGGCTGTTGTCCAGCAATTTTACGGGGTGGCACACTTTCACAAAGTCCTAGGTGCCATTGATTGCACCCATGTGGCTCTACGTCCACCCAGGGCCACTGAGCATATCTATCAGAACTGCAAGCACTGGCATTCTATCAACGTGCAGGATGTATGTGATGCCAAGGGAATCTTCACCTCAGTATATGTCAACTATCCAGGGTCCAGCCATGATAGTTTCATATTCAGAATGTCACCCCTAAACCGGGACCTGGAAGCTGGCCGTCATGGCGACACATGGCTAATTGGTGAGTATAAATGCCTCTGCACATGCATGCATGTCAGAAACTGAGAAATGGGAAAACCCCACTAATGACAACCATTATCACCTCCCCAGGGGACAGTGCCTACCCTCCGAGCACCTACATGATGATGCCAATTCGGAACCCCACCACACCACCCGAGGTAAGATACAACACAGCCCATATTGCAACCCGGGGCATAGTGGAGAGCACATTCGGAGTGCTCAAGTCATGCTTTCGTCCCTTGACCGCTCTGGTGGGCAGCTGCTATATGCGCCCTCAGTAGTGTGCAGCATCATAGTGGCAGCATGTGTCCTGCACAACATTGCAACCCGGCGGGGCGTGTCAGTGGACATGGTGGTACCCCCACATCCCCAACCACATGCACGGCCACTGCGCATGGGAGGTAAAAGGGCACGTGGTGAGGCAGCCCGGACCAAGCTTGTGGCAAATTACTTCAGATAAAATCCCACCCCTGCGGAGTGCACACAGGCCTGGCACATACCAGCTCACAATCAATGATGATGACAAAAGGGACAGTCAACTGTCACAACCATACCAGCCTGAGATTGTTCACCTGGAAGTGCTACATTGTGTACATCCCTAGCTACTCAAAGGCACCCAAGGCTGTGTCACAAAAAGGCACAAATTCATGCAGCATGAAGGACTACCCCCTTGCAAAATACCACATCAAAATAGTGGCATGTCACCCAACACCTCCCAAGCACACCATGGCATGCAATGTGAAAGCAACCAAATGAATGCACAACACATGACACAAGTGTCACAAAGTGCACTGTCCCAAATGGAAACAGGCCACAGACAATTTGCTCTCAATAATGAATAAAAAAACAACACACATGAACAAATACTTACCAGCAAGAGAAAACATCAGTACATGTTCAAACAGTGGCAACATACGGGGTGAGCGGAGGCCACCCAGGGGGGACAAGGTACAGGGTTCACCCCAACACCCACATGTGTGGATGTTGAGAAAAAACCAAAATATCTCCATGGGCTCATGGCCTGCAGGGCTACGCTACAGTGGAAGAACTACCGTCACTGTCATCACCTTCTGGTGGTACATTAGAAGGTGGCTGTGATATGGGATGCAGACCACGCAAAGCCCTGGCATGCTCCTCCATGGCAGAAAGCATGCGGGTCTGAAAGGTTTGGTTCTGCAGGATGATGGTACGGAGATCCCCATGCAGCACCTCACGGGTAGCACACATTTCTGCCTGCATGGCCTTGCGTGATGCCCGGATCTCCTCACGGGTTGCCTGGAGCTCAGCTGAGAGTGTGTGTGTCAGCTGCTCCAGCTGCTTTTCTGACCTTGTCCTCTGGGACACCTCAAGTTCAACCAGAGTATTTCTGAGGGAGCTATGTTCTAACCTCAGGGTCTCCAGTCCAGCCCATCGCTCCCTGTTGGACACCAACATGTCCTCCCTGTGTGAGTGGCAAATGGACTCTGTTGCCTGCTGCTGGAGCTCCATTTGGCTTTCAGGGGGGAGAATGGATGTGGCCACCCTATCCATTACCTGAGCCATCATTTCACATGATGCCCCCTGTTGTGCTGCTATAGTGTACATGGAGTTCTCCCACACAGTATTGCCTGGTGGCGCACGGCCACCGTGTTGGCGGGCACCAGACCTGTTTGGGGCAAGGTGATATGCACCTTGCTGTGCTGGCACTGCCTGAAGCTGCAGGACTGCATTCCTCCTTTGATCTTCTGGCCCAGGAACAGGAGCACATATTGTGGAGTGTGACCCTGCATCCGTAACCGCCACAGGCAGACTTTCCAACACTGAATGCCCCATAGAGGGGTCTACCCCTAGTGCAGGTGGGTTGGACAGAACAGCATCCCCGCCAGAAACACTCACCTGCGATGGCACATATGTCTCAATGTCTGATTCAGCACCTGATTCATAGAGATCTACGGAGGTGTACCCAGAGACACCCGTGGACAGTATGCTCTGTAGGAGTAATGGGTTTTCACCCACCACCACCCCACGTCCTCCACTGGTGCCCGGTTGTGGCTGTGAGTCCTCCTGGGTCTGCGCCATCTCCTCCTCCTTAACAGCATCAAGTGCCTCATCATCTGCAAAAACATGAAAGATAACAAATGGAAACAGGCATGAGCACCATAGCACACACACATAGGCATGACGAGGCAGAGATCCAGTACATAAATGACACATGTCCCACGTGACAATAACTCTGGCATGCATGCACTGTCAATGAGATGGAAGGGGAGGCAAAAAGCACACACTGATGACTGCAAGATGGAAAACCAACGCATGTGCTGCATGCTGGATAGCACTGGCATCAAACATTAGCCTGTGAGTGGCATGGACAATCCACATACATGACACATGCCAGCACACAGACGGCACGTACCATAGCCATGGAAGATTTGCCAAGGACACCCAGTTGGTAGCAAATCAGTACTGTCACCCATCCATGTGAGATGGACATCATGAAATAAAACATGTAAAAAAGAGTGAGAAAACACGCATGTGCCACACACTGCAACAAAGCCAGTGTTCACTGATGCAGTGATGGCAGGCACATGGATACATCAATGGTTGGTCACTTCGATACGAGAGGATACAATTGTCATGTTCAGCCTTCAAACAGGGTCCCAAAATGATAGTGTGCAGGCCGTGTGTAGGTGCACATTACTCAATCAGCCTGATTGTAGAAATCTTTCCCCTAATAAGTCAAGAAATGTGGACCATTGTGTGGTGTAATCTATGACAGAAGTATGTCACATTTGGGACAGTAGGCCACAATAATGTCTGGTAAATATGCTAATCATTTCATCAATCAGGCTGCATGAAGAGGAAAACAGTATGAACAATGTTGTGGCAAGAGGACAGCTGAAGGCCAAGTGGATCAATCATGTGAAAAAAGTGAACTGTGGTCAGAAGGGATACTGTGAAACGGAAACACAAGGCCGGGGAATTGTTTTGAGGGACCACATGGGTGACCCATAGCAGTCATGACTAGACAGCCTCACCTGGCACTCAATCAGAACACATCACCCAGGCAACATACACATGGATTGCACACACATGCATGGTCACTCACCGGACATTGCTTCAAGATCTGGTAGGTCTCCCACGCCTTGGATCTGATCCTCTGTGATGAATGCTCCAGCGACAGACTCATGTTCAGTGAGTTGTTCCTCCTCTGGTGGAGACCCACCACCAGTCACCAGAGTAGAGGCATGATTTGAAGCCAGCTTGCTGTTTGCTCAGCGTTTCAGGTCATTCCAGCGCTTAGACCAATCATCAGCTGTGTGCTTCACAAATCCAAGGAAACTAATGTGGTCCGCAATGGTCTGCCAGTGGGCCCTACGTTGAGCAGTCGTAGTCTTGCACCCTGCAGTCACCACCATTTCGCGTCCATGGGCCGACACATAGCCCACAAGTAAATCTAGTTTTGCATCATTGAAACTAGGCTTCCTTGACGTGCCGGAGTGGGTAGCCGTGTCTGGGGTCCCAGCCTGTACTGCAAGAGCACCCTTCTTCCTCTTGGAAGGTAGTGCGGACCCTGAGTGGCTTACGCCGCTCTGGTTGGTAGGGGCAGAAACGCAGGTGGACTGGGTACTGGAAGTTGCCAAAGGCACGATGACCAAAGGTCTCACTTCAGACATTGGCTGCTGGGTGATGTTGGCAGGACCAACCTCGGTGTGATGGACTTGGACCGACACTGTCCCGGCTGGGACACTCGGAGCTCGGGTGGATTGAGCTGCAGCTGCCCCTGCAGCCTCCTCACCCTGGCTACTTGGGGCAGCAGATGACATTGCTGCCCCAGATCCACGTGGCCTGGTGACAGAAAATGTCACTGCCACACGTGGCTTAGACTTGGTGACACAGAAGTCAGCCTGGGAGTCATCCTGTGCCGGTTCTGTTGACAATATGGGCTTGTTTAACAAGGGCTGAGCTGGGATGGTGTCAGCTACATCTCCCCGAACCATTGAGGGGGGGCATAGGTGTCCCTGATTGGTCCTCCACACACTGGCCTCTTGGGCCACCCTTCACATCCTAGCCATGTCCCCCTACCGCGCCCACCGCTTTGAGGACGGCCACCTTTGCCTCCCTTACTGCTTGGTCGCTTCCTAACCATGGCACTGATCTTGTTGTGCGTATGGGAGTTGCAGTAAACAATTGTCC
Source organism: Ambystoma mexicanum (assembly GCF_040938575.1). Lineage (NCBI taxonomy): Eukaryota > Metazoa > Chordata > Amphibia > Caudata > Ambystomatidae > Ambystoma > Ambystoma mexicanum. The sequence continues at coordinate 913,459,489 of NC_090926.1, read as the reverse complement.
TGGGCAATTGGGGTGAAATGGGTAGGGTACTAGATGGAATTCGTACCCTAGTGCTCTAGCAAGGCTGTCTGTGACCCCTGGGGGAAGGGGTCACAGACAGCCGTGCATGCAACCCCTGGTAGACCCCTAACGTGCACGCAACCCCTGGTAGACCACGTGCGTGGAAAAATTAACCCGCACTACGATGTGGCACCCAAAAACACAAGAATAAGTGCACGCGTGGTACACGCAGCCTACAATGACCTCTGAATGGGTATGCGACACACAGGGGCAACCACAGTTGGAAAATACGTGTGCGACTCACCGTCTACCTGGAAAAAGAACATGAAAAAGACACGTGTGTGCACGTTGGCAACATCTCCGCCAAAAGAAGAATTGAACGCTGTCTGAGTATACAGGGAGTACGAACTGGAACCGTTGTGAAGTTATCGCATGTGAACCGACAAGAAGTACAAGAATCACCTGCTCGCTCTCCACAGAAAGCACGTACAAGAAATAGGCGTCCTACACGTACCTTTTAAGCCAGCCCACATGTGCAACGTCACTTACGCGCATACGCGCTAAGGCCCTTTCCTCCAATTGCACACAGACGTGCAGTTTTTTCACGTGCCAAATCACTCCGTATCAAGCTGGCCACGCAACAACACACGGAAGACCAGGCTCCTGCCCAGAAGGCCATTTTCCTGCCCCCCCAGAGCCCTGAGCACGCTCCCACCTGCCATCTACTGCGGCCTGCCTGCCTGCGGCCAAGTGCCCTGCTGTTTGGTGCCTGCACGTCAGCCATCTGCAGGGGTGCAGTTGCTGTGACTTCCCCTGCTGGAACAGAAGACTCCTGACTGGTATACCATCGTTCCACAGCCCAGCCCCAGGAACCAGTTGCCCACCCACACCTGCCTCTGGGGTTGCCATGTCGGACACAGCACCATCTGTTATCACTGGCAACCCCCAACCAGAGAGGCAGAGGGCTACCAGCTTCAGTGCCAATGAAGTTGGTATCCTGGTGGAGCAAGTCCTGGGGCAGTATGATGCCCTCTTTGGAGGTTTGTGCGCCAACAACGGAAGAGGATCTGAATGGACATTGTGACTGCCATCAATGCGTCGACGTACTTGGACGGGTCACCAGTGCTGCATTCCTCCGTGTGCTGGACCTTGTACCGACCCCCTCCTCACCTGAACCCCCTATGCGCCAGTCATCCTCAATGCCTTCTTGCGACCCATGTATCACCTGGGCACCCTGTGGAGCTGCCTCTGACCCAGAAGCCAGGCTGGTGGAGGACACATCCCTGCCACAGTCGGGAGTCTGAGGTCCAGCAGGGGTGGCCACACCAACAACTGCACCCCAGCAGGAGGAGGACATGCAGGCATCAAGAGGCAGGGCACAGGCACAGCAGCAGCAGGCTCAAGGTGGGAGTGATGATGGCTCGGGGCCATCAACATCAGAGGGGCAGGCATCAGCTGGAGGGCAGGAGGACCCTGGATTGGGTGTGTCTTCCGTGTGGCAGCGGTTGGGCCAGCACATAGATGCGGAGCGGCAGCGGGCGGGGGAGGCACGGCTCACTATGGTCAGGGCGGAGAACTCCATGCTCAGGGTGCTGAGCGGGCCGAGTGCCTCGAGGCAATTCGCAGGGAGTTGGAGTTGGACATGGCGTTATCCCTGCAACACCTCGGGCCATGGAATAGGAATAGGAACAGGAGTTCGATGATGCCCTGGCCCGGGAAATCAGCAAGTGAGCTGCAGGACTTGCCCGCCGCCATTGTATATAGTTAGTTATTGTTAGGTTTCATTTATGTTTTTCTTTCATTTGGGGCGCTTGGACTATGCCCCACCATTTTGTAGATAGTTCTTTATTAGTTAGTTTTTTTGGTAGGTTTGATTTCAATGGTTGGGCTCATGGACCCTGGATTTGTTATTTGTATATAGTTGAACAGTGGATTTATCATCATTTTTTGTTTTTCACATGGAGCAATGGATTTTACTTATTTCTTTCCCTTTGGATTGGCTTTGTTGGACGGAGACTTTGGACACATTTTCTTTTGGATTTATTTAAATTCTGATTTAATATTTTTTTTCATTTTGGGACATGCTGCATTTTATTTTTTATTTTCATTATTGTGTGTTTTCATTTAATTCCCTTCATTTTGTGTTGAATACATTTTTGTTTCATACTTCAATGTGTGGTATTCTCTCATTGGTTACATGCATGTCACGATGTGGGTTTTCACATTCACTGGCACCCATTGTGTGTGTGTGACAGACATGTGTTAATGTACATACATGCCATTTGGGTTGTATCGTGTAATGGGCATTTCAATGTGGGGTGGATGTAATACTTGGTTGGTTCTTTGGGCAGGGGTGGCGTGCGGTGGGATTTGGATGGCCATGAGCGCCATGATTGTGGATCATGATGACGTGTTGGGGGGACATGAGTCGGGGCCTGCTGGCAGGTGCCCCTCACTGCCGGGTGGGTGAGGGTGCAGGGGGACATGAGTTGGGGCCTGCTGGCAGGTGCCCCTCACGGCCGGGTGGGTGGGGGTCCAGGGGGACATGATTCGGTGCCTGCTGGCAGGTGCCCCTTACTGCCGGGGTGCATGGTGACATGTGGGCTGGCTGGGGGGCATGTCCAGGGTGGATGGGCTACCTGCGGGGCATGGCCCAGGTGGATGGGCTGCCTGCGGGGCCTGGGGAGGGGGGAGAGGGCACACCTGGGAGGACCCACACTGCCAATTCACGTGTGAAACTTCCCGCACACCCCCCGAAATACACATACACCGCTCGCCCAGCGAAATCGCGTGTGCAACTCCAAGCGCACCCCGAGAAATACACTTACCCCGCTCGCACAAGGCCTATCGTGTGTGAAACTTCCCACGCTCCCCTCAGTATACACGTACCCCCTCGCACAAGGCCTATCGCGTGTATAACTTCCCGCGCACCCCCAAAATACACGTACTGCGCTCGCCCAAGGCCTCTCGCGTGTGAAACTTCCCACGCACCCCTCAGAATACACGTACCCCACTCGCACAAGACCTATCGCATGTTAAACTTCCCGCACAACCTTGTTATACACGTATCCCACTCGCCCAAGGCCTATCGCGTGTTTTACTTCCCGCGCACCCCCAAAATACACGTACCCCGCTTGCCCAAGGTCTATTGCGTGTATAACTTTCCACGCACCCCTGAGAATACACGTACCCCGCTCGCACAAGGCCTATAGCATGTTAAACTTCCCGCGCACCCCCGTTATACACGTACCCCGCTTGCCCAAGGCCTATCGCGTGTATTACTTCCCGCGCACCCCCAAAATACATGTACCCCGCTCGCCCAAGGTCTATCGCGTGTTAAACTTTCCGCGCACCCCCGTTATACACATACCCGCTCGCCAAGGCCTATCGCATGTATAACTTCCCACGCACCCCCAAAATACACGTACCCCACTCGCCCAAGGCCTAGAGTGTGTGAAACTTCCCGCGCACCCCCCAAATGCACTGTACAAGCCCTGTGAACTGGTGCAGGGTTAGCGCGTCCCTTTGCGCTGCATTGGGATTTCAATGCCTTATCCTTGCGCAAGGGGCATTTTTGGGGGCGTAACTGGCGCTGCGGGATGTTCTCTGCGCCAGCGCTCATAAAGGCTTTGATATTCCATGAATACACAGTGCGCCAGAATGCTGTTTAGCGCACACGGCTGGCGCACGCTGGCGCACGCTACCTCTCTGCGCTGCTCGCGTGCGCTGCCTCTGCGCTGAAATCTATGAATTACCATCTAAATGTAGCTGACAGTGGGCAAGAAAGTTATTTAAGTTTTTGGGATCTCCCGAGAATTTCTCTGGATTAGCCAAACTTCAAGGTTTGCGAGATATGTTTAGGGGTGGGATTAGAGGTTTTTCGGGTATGGTAAAGTAGTGTAGGATGCTGGATTCACTTTGAGAACACACTGATGTTGTACTGTGCCCTGGGTCGAACTGGGACAAGAAATAGGCCCAAGAAAAAGTGGCCTACCTTTGAGGTAGCCTTGCTGGAATTCGACCCTGCAACCTGCAGATCACACACACATCACCTCAGCGAGCGCCCAACCCACTGAGCTATCATATCGGCTATAGTAAAATGAGCAATTATTCTGTAGTGGATACCATTAAAATAGTAACTGAGATTTAACAGCAGACCAGTTAAGTTCATCTGCAGGTCTGGTGCAAAGTTGGTCGCATGCTGCAGCAGCATGTGAATGATGCATGCATCATAATTTATGATGCACTCATCATGCATGCAAATCAATCATCAAAGCAAGGTAACATTTGCACGTTGCAGGTGCTTTTTGTCCGTTTAAAAACATTTTGAGACGTTCTCAATAAAGCAAAATTGCCACTTACACAGAAATTGCTATTCTTGCTGAGCCAATTTATTAATGCATTGCCCCATAACATTTGTCTTGCAGCCAGGGTAAAAGGTATGACAGGATTGCCATGACAAATCTCTGATGAAACCACAACACACTCCTCCTTCCCCCACAATCACCTGCCTGAACAAACATAACACATAAACACAGCACTCACACACATGCGGGAACATTCACCCTGAAGTGTCATGCACACATGCACACACACGCTCACACACAAACACAGGCCCTCTCACCCACACACGCTCTACCCCACACCACTAATGCACCCCAGTCAGCTTCCTCAGCTCCAGACTTCTGCTGCAGACTCAAACGCTCCTGCATGCCCCACTACATGCTCTCTGCAGGCAATAAGCAAGTGATGTTGTTAACAGACACCTCTCCCTGAGCCCTGTTTCCTGCCATGAATGTGCACTGGGATGTCACCGCCCCTGACCGGCTTCCAACATGGGGATTTCTAGGAGCACCTCTACACTGTGTAGTGCCTGCAGTACCCCAGCCAGCATGCCCAATGGACCATGCCACTTCGTGGAAGTAAAATGCTCCCTGCCTTGCATAGGTAATTGGACACGTGCAGCTGAGGTACTCCAAACCACAGGGAAACCTGCCCCTCCCTATAACACCGGCTGTCCCATGTGCTCTTTCTCAGCAGCTTGTTTCAACTGAAGAAGCAGGGCCTGATTTGGCTCCTGCATAATGGGTGCCAGGTTGATGGCCTTTCAGCCATTATGGAAGAGACGCCCTGCCCCTGTGCACTGACAACTGGATTTGGTGCCCATACTATGCTGCTTGACATTGGACTTTGTTGGTGACACTAACTGGCAGAGGCACGACCTTTGAACACTGAAAAGGCTCTTCAAAGGGTTTACGTACCTGTAACATGTATAAGATTTTACGTACCTTCCCTGGAGCTAAAGTACTACTTTTATTCACATCCTTGCATAGACATTCCCTTATCAAGTGTTGTAGGATTTACATGTTGCCTGAAACCACCATGCTCCCTCCCTGAAACTGTTCCTTGCCTACTCAGCCATCGCTACCAGTAGGTGAGCCAAGTATTGTTTACAAAAAACCCTGCTGCCAAGTAGATTGGCCCCATCTCTTCTGAACTTCAGGATTTAACTGAAGACCCTTCTGCTCAAAGAACACCTTGTCTCAGTGTGCCCCCATAGTATTTCTCTCTCTCCTCTCTCTCTCTATCTTTCCATCTCTCTCTCTCTCTCTCCCCCCCCTCTCTCTAATAGAACAGCACTTCATTGCTTTCTAGCCAGGGATGCTCTACATATGCTCTATGTAAATCACACACATGCATACATAAGTTAGTTTTGAAAGGAAGGCGTCATTAAAGAACATGCCATTTGCAATTAACTGTGCACAGCAATTTAACCAGCCGCATTATAAAAATAAAATGTGGTAGGCCAACGCACATGGCATACGTTGTAGCAGAAGTGCCAAACACCTTCTAGATAAATCGATGAGTACGGTGGTGGCTTTCCGTAAATAGATCATCAAAACAAAACTGGCGCAAAGAGCTCCAGAAACACGGATCCTTCTGTCAGCAGCACCCCAGGATATGTGCAGTTATGTCATCATCGCAAGTGTAAGCACCTGTTCCAAGGTCTGTCCTTTGTAAGCCTGCCCTACCTAATAATTTGCTAAATGTTGCCTCACTGTAGATCCTTGACAACGTACCCATTACCGCAATTTTAAGTGCACGTGGTGTTTGTGAAAGACCAACATTTTCCTTTGGGGAGCTCAACAGCCTGAAATGAGCGTGCATTGAGAGGTGTGCTGTCAGAGTCAGACTGATGAAAATCACTCCTGCAGTGCTTACTGCTATCCCCTTTGAGCTCCACTGGATAACGCCTCTTACGCTTTCTTCAGGGTCCGATTAGTGGTGAGACTTTAGGGACATGTGTCCAGGGCCCAGAGACTTTAGGAGGGTAAGGTGGTCTTTAAGACAGAAGCATTCAAGCACCTGGCAGAGTTGGTGCTATGACTGTTGCATTGCTATAGAAGGATGCCTGACCAGCAGCAGAGATCACAGTAAATCCTGAGCTCTGCCCCCTCATGCAGGGAACCAAAATCGGCTACATTTATATGTCATATTCTTTTCTTCACCCTGCTACAAGTCAAGCCACGCAAATGTTCCCCGAAATACTAACACAAAAAGGCTACAAACTCGGTCTCTTTAAAGCACTTCTGGCTTCCACTATGTGTAAAACCCTTAATATTGTGAGAGGCACAATTGCACTCCCCAAAAAGGTTTGTTCTAAACACGGAAAAGAAATGTAAAGGTAAAATTGTACTGCACTTCAAGCTGGATCAAAAGAGATTTGGATGTAGAGGTGTAAGGAAATAATTCCTGTAGTAACCCTGTGGGAGACTACACCAGCATTGTCCTCTTGGTATTCCGTAACCCACCTTTTGGTATAGGTCTGCACTACACAAGTTGGTAGTGTGACTGAGCAGCCAGTCTTATCTCAAGAGGGGTAAATGTGAGCTGTATGGCTTTAGCAATGAAATTCACCAATACAAGTAGCCAAGTAACACTTACACTCAAGGTTTCAGTTATAAATAATTACTTAATTATTTAACATCACTTTTTAAATAAGCATTCTTTAAAAAGGGCAATACATGTAACAAACAAATATAATTTAAAATACTTTTCCAGAATCAACACAAAGCTAGTAGATACTCTTTAGAGATGCTTTTTACAGACTTCCTACACCCTGAGGTGACTTCACTAACAAGGACAGTAATGGCATTTATATATCACTAGTACACTTTGTAGATTCTGAGGATTGTAGAAAGGAAAGGTTAAGCGTCGCAAAAAGGTAAAACAGGTTCTCAGAGCATGTGAGCTCTTACATCTTCCAATGAAATCTAGATAAAAACCCTTCCCAGCAATAATAGTTAAAAACCAAGTAATCACCTATGAGGGACAGTAAGTATCAATGTCAAATGGACTAGAAGAGTCTTCAGGGACCCAGGACAGCCAAAGTCAATTGGAGCACATTCTATGGAGCTGAGGCACTTCTTATATAGCAAAGTCTTAAAGTTAGAGTTTGTTGAAGTAAAATCACTGTAGGGTCAAAAGCTGTTACACTTAAGAAGGGTAGAACTGCAATCAATTCTAGCAAAGTAGCTACTGCAAGTCTCAACTGAGAAGAGCAAAGCTAAAGACACTGAGGTAAGTACCCCAAGTCAGAACAGTACCTTTGGTTAGAAGAACAGTGGTCCAGCTGGCTTCTGTGTGGTTGCAGTGATGCAGATCCTGGGTTCCTGGGCCTCAGTCATGGGGACCAGGGGGAGAATGTCTGAAGGACTCTTGCGGTAGCAATTCGGAAGTCACAGCAGCTACGGGCTCTTTTCAGATCAGTAGCACTTTATTGTTTCAGCGCTCGGTAAACAGCACCACCGCGGATCTTGTATACCGGTTGGGCTTCCTTCACTCCTTGAGTCCTGAACTCTGGTGAGGGGACTCGAGCTCTGGTCGTCCTGCTTCTGGAGGGTCCTGGGGAGACTCCTGGAGCTTCTGGCCGGATCACAGACGTTGCACTCAACTACGGATTACTCGACCCCTGGAACTCGGTTCCTGCAGCAGCAAAGATGTACATCCAGTCGGGGAAGGTGGTCCATTGGAGTTCGTCTCTGGGTTAGTTGGTTCCACTAATCCAAGGCAAGAAGTCGTCCCTTCCGGAGCTTCTCTTATCGATCAGAAAAAGGAGTTTCAGCACAGCAGCAGAGCTTCACCGGGCAGTTCAAAGATCCAGGAGGATACAGCAAGCTTTGTTCACGGTTTCTTCATCAGGTTGTTCTTCCCAGTGGTCGACTCTGTCTTCAGTCCTAAAACCCTCACCTTTTAAGCAGGTTTCAACCATGCATGCACAGCCTAGCTGTCACTCAAACAGCAGGCTGGCTGTCCTGAAACATATTCTGGGCTTAAATGTGGACCATGTGGGGTCCCAAAGGAAAATGGCTAAGGCATAAGGGCAGGTTGTAGCAGAGAGGGTCTCTCTTCCTGAGACTCCTCTACCTCTTCTGACTCCTCTTGAAGATTGGAGTTTGACTGTAAAATAGCACACTCATCATTATTTCCCACATTACTTAAGTAAGTAGGTGTTCAAGGCCTACTACCCAAATTTTGGTGATTCAAAAACCTTGTACTCAATTCACATGTTTTTCCTTTCAGAGTCAGACCCCTGGTTTTACACATGTCTTTCAGTTAATCTACTGTCAGGACAATGAGGGCTGTCTCATTAAAGTAAGTACCCCAAGTTAGCACAGTACCTTTGGTTAGAAGAAGAGTAGTCCAGCTGGCTTCAGTCTGGTTGCAGTGATGCAGATCCTGGGCTTCAGTTGTAGGGGCAAGAGGGAGGACATCTGGAGGACTCCTGCTGCAGCAATTCGGAGGTCGGCGGCAGCTACAGGCTCTTTTCAGATCAGCAGCACTTCACCATTTCAGCGATCGGTAAACAGCACCACCTTGGATCTCGGATCCCGGTTGGGCTTCCTTCACTCTTTGAATCCTGCACTCTGGTGAGGGGACTCAAGCTCTGGTCATCCTGCTTTTGGAGGGTCCTGGGGAGACTTCTGGAGCTTCTGGCTGGATCACGGACGTTGCACTCAACTATGGATTTCTCGACCCCTGGCACTCGGTTCCTGCAGCAGCAAAGAAGTAGAGCCAGTCAGGGACGGTGGTCCAGTTTAGTTTGTCTCCGGGTTAGTTGGCCCCACTAACCCAAGGGAAGAAGTCGTCACGGCCCTTCCAGACACATTGGAGCCAGAGGCGGGTTTCGGTATGGAAGCCCGCCAGAGGCAAAACAAACAAAGGGCTCAAACCTGGCTTGGTGTGCAGAATAAAACCCAAGAAAGACCTCACAAACAGAAAATGGCAAAAAAAGAACAGGCCCATTTTGACAAAATGGTCACCTATGTGTGCTATACTGCAGCTGAGGATTCAGCCTGTGGTAGAAAAGCACAATGGTACGAAAATTAAAACACTGCCACCAGCCATTTAAAGTAGTGAGGGTAACATAAAAATGTTACATGAGTAGGTAGGAAAAGGGGCTACTAAGTAACCCCCCAGCACTCCACATAAGATTGCGTGTGCTCGACCTACAAAAAGAGAAAAGGTAAATAAAGTCAATTACACTTGACTATTCTTGGGAATAGTAGCTCACACATGAAAAGGTAGTTAAACCTTATGAACAATCTTAAGGATTTCTCTGTGACACTGCACTGAAGGTGCTGTGTGTCACGATAAAAAAGTAGATGCCTATGGAGTTTGTCAGACTCCAAAAACAAAGGAAGCACACAATCCAAATCAGGTCAAAACACGTGAGAGAGTGAGAAAAAGGGCTAACTCTTTCCAGGGTTAAAATTAAAAAGTACTAATATCCAGCAAAAGACCTGGGGGTCTCTAAGGTTGAAGGGAATTAGCACAGAAATGAGGTACTCAAGGTGGACTGGGAACCAGAAGTGGCTCTAGAAATGCTTTCCAAAGTGACCCCGTATTACACCATACCAGCAAGCCCAATCCCTCTAAGTGGAGCTTGGGGGTTTGCCTCACAAGACATTTGAGAACAATTAGTCTAAATAGTGGATTTTAAATCATATTTGCCCCTGTATTGGGATTGAAAAGTAGCAAGATTTAACACAAACTGGCATATAACTTTGAGGGGCTGATTCATGGAAGCGTTTTATAATGGTGCAATCAGGCCTAGAGTCGGATCAAAATGACGGGGGTCCCCCCCCCCCTTCATCATGGGCATCACAGCATCGTTATTTGCATGTGCACATTCTGAGTTTCTAGCACATTGAAAAGGCTTTCTGAATATGTTTTTTGTATATGTATGAAAAATGTGTTTTTAGAAATGTGAATTGTTTCTTAAGAAATTCAGAAGGATTTGTACTTTATTTGTTTGGAATTTTAAATGCATATTTTAAAATAGAAAATACAGATTTTATAATGAATTAATGGGTTACACTGACCCATCACACCTTTCATTACTGTCTTGAGTCCTGAATATGAAATAATTGGAAGGAATTACAGTTCCATGAGGCATCATTCTTTGTGTCATGGTGTGGTTTCCCTTTTTGGAATATTATAGATCCCATAAACTGGCAGATGGAGTACTGATCAGCCCACCTCATGCGGATGATTGAAGTCGGGTGGGATTCTCATCTCCACGATTTGGCAGCCGCCCTACGATGCACTCCCCTATAGTCTACAGATAACATCCTGGTCCCCAGTTTTAGACATTTCCAGAAGCTCTTCATCTGTTGTTTATTTATCTTCTATCTTCCAACGACACAATAGAAAGGGAGGGTAGACAGGGGTGGCGGTTTCTTATTGAAAGGGGACATTGTACACATTGTATACAACCATAATATTGAAACGTTCGATGTACACGTTGTTTTTATTATCCCAAAATCACTGTATTCCAGAATTGTTAAGCTTCGGATCTGAACTGTGTACTTAACAGTGTATTTTCTTTGTATGTGTACTGTGACATTGTCCCTCTATAAAAAGTTTAATACATATATATTGACACACAAAAAATTGTTTTTTTCGGTCAACCACATGACCTCTTCCTCATAATTCAACTGTTGATTAATTTTTTTCCTCACTTGTGTTTCAAACCTTCTTTTCCAACTTATAATCAAACCTTTTCACACTTTCATTTTCGAATTCAACACCAGAAAACTCATAAGTGATGGCAGGGAAATATTTATGAATGTTTGCTGTGGTGCCCTTGATTGCAGGTGGCCCTTTTTTAAACTTTTTCTGAATTATTCAAATTCATGATTATTGAGTTAATTCGACCATGATTTCAGACTTTGGAAGACTGGGTGCTGAATGTTTTGGACACACTAGCAGGCTCGGTTTGGCCCATAGGGCAACAGGGCAATGTCCGAACCAAAAATGCAAAATGCTTGTTTAGGGCTGTCTTTTGGGTCAAAGTGGCCCAATTCTTTTGCTATTGTGGGCCATTTTGATGAGTTACTTAACTATGTGGCTAGTAGTTTTGACCATTGTTGTTGAATATTATTCTTTAAATTATACAATTTGCATTACATTTAATTAAAAAAAAACTCGCCCTTGGGTAGTATTCAAACAGTCTGTCAACAAAGGAATGAATTACCATTTGAAACCGTGGGCCACTTTTTCATTGGCGCCTGAGACAATTTTATGTCCCAGTCCGACCCTGCACACTAGGCGACACGAAGTGAGACTGAACAAGCAATCCCTGGCTTCCCATGGGCTTCAATAACTGATCTGTCGATCTGCACCGAAAAGAAACATGTCCCATGTAGGCAAGTGATGAACATCACTTGGAGCCCCAGAAGAGAGAAATGGAAAAGGGACAAGGACACGCACAAGCACATTGCTATTTCGAGCATAAGGGACACATGGTCTTCAAGTGTATTCATCCATGAACTAAGCACACTGTCAGGATGTCTCAGCAATGTTGTTAACTGATTTGTGAAGTACGTTTTCTATTTTTTCTTGGTTTTGTTAGTAGAATTTCACGCTTAGTTCTTTCTGTTGTCTGATAAATGTTAATGCTTCACTTAGGGGCTACCTGGGCCACTTTTAATATGTCTCCAGGCAGTTGTGTGCATGGTGAATTTATATACGTGGAATTAACGCTTTCTTCTTGGGTTATGTTGGGTACAGACCATTCGGTAGTGCTGTGTGAGGCACCAACATGGACTGTTAATACATTTTAATTCACTTCCTGGTGTGGTGTAACCAAGCAGGGCCCGATCAAGTGGGCGAGGGGAAACCCAATTCACGTGGGATAGGAGTAATAAAATTTAGCCGGAAGACAGACATTCCAGCGCGAGTATAGAAAAAAGTGATTTGCGCGTGTTTATTGCTCTGAGCGTGTGAGGCCTGACCGGGCGTATGATTGCTTCCCTGACCTCCTACTGCTCACCAAAGGTCAGGAGAATTAATATCGCACTGGTGACGAGGATCCCGACACTGCGTGCGTGTCTAGAAGAAAAAGAACAAACAATGAAAACCGAAGCGCTTTGCCGCTCTGCTGCCTGCCCAATACTCGGCAACGTGCACAACAGGGAGTCCCAGAATGGCACGACAAGCAAACCCAACGTTCGCATGCCACTCTGCTGCCTGCCCAAAAAATGTTTCTTTTCACACACCGATCTACCGCCTAGCCAACATTTCTCAACTCGCATGCCAGAAAGGTCTAGAACGGCCCAAAACACCTGGTGCCCAGTGAGGCCCATCATTCAGTGTGCAGGCATCTGAGGGGCCCAGGAGAAGCTCAGCGACCTCCTCTACCATAACTCCCAGGCCATTCATAAGGGAGTCACCGAGAATTTGACAACTTTCACGCACGGCTAAGAGAACTGGCAATTGGGTGTGAGATCCCCAACGAGGAATTTGCAATCCGTCTGCAGATCATCAATGGGCTGTCGTCCGAGAAGCTACTACGGACAGTACTGTCAGAAAAGAACATCCCACTAGATCGTATACTGGCTATGGGAAGACTCTGAGAGCGAACAGATGACCAAGTAGCAATCATGGAAGCCGCAATGCAGTGCCTGCCTCTTGACAATCCACAAAAGGAAAAAGAAGAAGCAGCAATCCGAGGGCGACAAGATACACGGCGACAAGAGAAAACACAAGACCTGGACGCTTGCAAAGACGAAACGACACATGCAAATGGTGTGGTGGCCCCTGGCACAGAGACGAGCTGTGCCCAGCATGGGGAGTAACATGTCGGTAGTGCAAACAGCTAAACCAATTCGCAGCCGTATGCTTAAACTCCACGGGCCCGAGGGACTCAAACCAACAACACACCTCCAACTGACAATAAAGAGGGAGAGGAAACGCCAGAGCAGTCGACACTTCCCAGAGTCGCCCAGCGGCAGTGGGACAGAAGAGTCCTCTGACAAAAGTGCGTACCCAGATAGACGTGGAAAAGAAAGGCGGAAGAAAACAAGAGGAAAAGAACATCGAGTACACATGATCTCCGCCATAAAGTCAAACAGAACAAAGCATGGGCGGAAGAAGAAGCAACACAAGCGGCCATCATGGACCATCCTGTCCGACAGAAACCCCACCAAGGTGGTAATTGACACGAGTGACAGTGAATGTCATGCCCATCCACACGTACAACAATCTTGACCCAAGGCCGACGCTTCAAAATAAGCGAGTGAAGCTGTTTGCATATGGGTGCAAGAAGCCCCTACCAGTGAGCGGGTCATTCTGATCAGACCTTGCGTACAACAGAGCCATGTGCAGAACAAGGATATACGTAGTGGATGCAGGGCTGGAAAAGTTACTAAGCTGTTGCACCGCGGAAAAACTGCACCTAATACAGTTCGCATTCAGCGTGAAACCGACGGAAGTAGACGACCTTCTAGCAAAACACCACAAACTATTTCAGGGGATTGGGTGCATTGACATGAGGCTACCCAATGTGGCCATTGGGCGCGAACGCCATGTCACCCCTACCATCGATGAACTGATCGTAGACCTAACAGGAGCCATGGTTTTCAGCACGTTAGATCTAAGGTCAGGCTACCACCAGCTGCTCCTCACCAAGGAGTCCAGATATATAACAACCTTTTCATCCCACTTGGGCCTCCAAAGATACAAACAGCTGAATTTTGGTATCTCCTCAGCGGCGGAGGTCTTCCAGAATGAGATCAGGAGAGTACTCCATGGCCTTGCCTGAACCACTAATATCAGTGATGACATACTGGTATACAGCACTACGACAAGTGAGCACCATGAGCGACTAGCGGCAGTCCTCAAATGACTAGAGAAAGCAGGCCTCACCCTACATGCAGAAAAATGCAAATTCAACAGAAGTGAACTGAACTTTTTTGGTTATGTATTCAACTCCGACGGAGTGTCGCTGGACCTGGCCAAGGTTAGCAACATGAAAGCATCAGCATCCGAGGTGAGGAGCTTCATGGGCATGACTACTTACTGCGCAAGATTCATACCCGACCTGACCACCCTTGCAGCGCTGCTAAGGGAGCTCACGAAGAAAGAGAATCCATGGGAATGGACAGAACATTGATATGATATGATATGATGATATGATATATGATATGATAATGATATGATAAGGCATTTGTAACGCGCCTATACACAAGTGTTTCAAGGCGCAACGAGGCAGGGGGGGGGAACAAGGGGAGACAGACAACGATCTTACTAGGCCAGGTGTCATTCAGATCGCGCAAGTGCAAGGGTAGAGGGGAAGGGAAAAGTGCATGGGGGAAGGGAGAGGGGAAAGTTCAGTACAGGGTTATAAGCATACAGCATACAGGATAAATAACAAGGGCCAGCTGGTGGCAAGTGCCAGGTAAGTGCAGACAAGTGCTGGGAAGGGGGGCTGTATGGATACAGACACAGTCCCGTAGTGCAGGGGTTGCCGTGGAGGCAGTGCAGGGGAGAGTGGCTGGGCCGAGAACGGTGAATGGCCCAGTTGCAGATTCAGTGCAGTTTCAGTAGTATTAGCAGGGGAGTGGGGGAGAGAAAGCGGAGGCAAAGAGGAAGGTTTTGAGGTGCTTCCGGAACCGGAGGTGGTTCTCCTCAAGTTTCAGGGAGGTAGAAAGGCTGTTCCAGAGGGAGGCCCCTGCAGTGGAAAGAGATCTGCCCCCAACTCGTTGTTTGGAGAAGCGGCTGACCCTGAGGGAACATTACCAACAAGCGGTCCAACGCATAAAAGACTAGCTATCCAGTACCACAAAAATGTCGTTCTTCAACACAGACCGGCCCACAGAACTCCTGGTAGATGCCAGCCCTGTGAGGCTAGGAGCAGTACTCACGCAAATAGACAAAGATGGCAGTGTATACCCAGTGACATTCACCAGCTTAGCGCTAACAAAGATGTAACAAAACTATGCGCATATTGAGAAGGAAGCACTGGCGATTCTGTGGGGCTGCCGCCACTTCAGAGTATATCTACTAGGGCAACCAGCAAAAGTGTTCACGGATCACAAACCATTAATACCAATCTTCAGGGGGTCAGCACCGCACCCCCAGCATTGCTAGAGAAGTGGATGCTCCAACTACAGCCATTTAACATTGACGCTGCATAACGTGCCGGAGCAGACAATCCAGCGGATTACTTGACGAGCGACCCGCGACCCACCATCAAACATGAGGAACAACACGCAGTCGAGACGGAGTAGCATGTATGCCACGTGATCGCCTGCGCTCGCCCATGAGCCCTCAAACTACAAGAAATAATGGCCGAGACGAAGATAGACACCTGCCTACAACGGACCACCCAAGCCATCCATTCAGGCGACTGGAGAAACTACTTAGCCGCCGTAGCGCATCGCAGCAAAACAGCCCAGGAGAAGCTACAGGCGCTGTTTGGCATCCATCACAAGCTCACACTGTCGGAAGAAGGCATTGTGCAGAAGGGACACAGAATCATCCTACCTGAATCATTGGAAGCAAGAGCCCTGAAACTAGCGCATAGAGGTCATCAAGGCATAGTGAAGACCCAATCATACTTGAGATCAAGGATGTGGATGCCACGGATGCAACACAGTGTGACGGAACTGGTGGAATCCTGTGCAGCGTGCCAATCATCACCGAGACTAACGAAGCCTGAGCCCATCACCAGAGTGCCCAGGAGTCATACAAGGTGGGAGTCAGTGAGCATGGACTGTTGTCACATCGCCGGAGAGGGGTACCTCCTTGTCCTGGTCGACGAGTTTAGCAGAGACCCGGAAGTGGAGCACGTCAAGTCTACGAATGCAGAGTCAGTAATCACAGCCCTCAAGAAGGTATTCACAGTGCACGGGATACCCAGGAAGCTGAAGAGTGACAATGGCCCACCATTTACCAGCCAGGAACTCAAACAATTCCTCACCAACCTAAATACCAAGCACAGGAAAATCATCCCTTGCTGGCCGCAAGCAAACAGGTATGCGGAACACTTCATGGGTCCCTAAACAAGACCATACAAATCGCAAAAGACCACAACCAAGCACGGCTGCCGGCAGTGTACAGGTTCCTACGAACATACCAACAAACCCTGCACACATCAACTGCTGTGAGCCCAGCAGCACTGATGTCCGGGATGCCGATATAAGCTGAGCTACCACTACACCCAAGCTGGGTAAGGAGAGACGAGCCAGGCGGAACGGAAAAGAAAGCCAAGCCCGCCACGCACAACACAGGGAACTCCAGCCTGGGCACACTGTATTGGTGAAGAACCGAACACCCCAAAATAAAATGATACTGACATATGAATCCCGCCCCTGGACAGTGCAAGACACCAACCACAGCATGGTGACAGCCACCCGAGGGACAGAAGTTGTGATGCGAAACGTATCCCATTTCCGAAAGGGTCCGGAGACACTACGGAGGGAGCAACCAGGGGCTGAGGCCGTGGGCGAAGACCCCCCGGCTGGTCCTGATAGGCCAGCGATAGTGAACAAGGACTCATCCCGGCAAACCGATCCTGATACAGTCTCAGCCCAAGGACATGAGTCCATGACCGCAAGCATCCCTGAGTCTGAGCTGCCCGAAAGGTCACACTCACGGTACCAGCTTCGAGAGAGGACATGGCCATCATCCCGACTACATGGATATGTACTTCAAGGGAAATACCATCAAAGGGCGGAGAGAGATGGAAGTCAGTAAGAGACACTGATGCACAATGTTATGTTGATTCAGCATTCTAAGTTTGAGAGGAATGTGGTGTAACCAAGCAGGGCCCGATCACATGGGCGAGAGGAAACCTGAGTCACGTGGGATGGGTGTAATAAAGTTTAGCCGGAAGACAGGCATTCCGGCGCGAGCATCAAAACAAGTGAGTTGCACGTGTATATTGCTCTGAGCGTGTGAGGCCTGAGCGGGCGTATGAATGCTTCTCTGACCTCCTCCTGCTCACCGGAGGTCAGGAGAATTAATATCACACTTGGGTGGTGCTGTCTTTGCCATTATGCTCTGTAGTGAAAGAGAGGGTGGTGCTGTAGCATAGTTCTCTGGTAAACAGCAGTGAATATGTGTGTTTTCAATTTCAAAAGAAAGGAAACAATGGACGTGTTTGAAAATCCGGTTGTCAGGGAACCCTCACAGCCAGTTGCAGCTATGAGAACTGAAGTCCCAATTTACCTGTTGTGTGTTCAGTGGACGCATGTCAAAATGTGATGTTCGTTAAGAGCAGAGACGTTTTTATGGGAGGGCAAAAGGGGCACTTGCCCAGGGCCCCCACCTTGGAGGGGCCCCACAAAGCTGCCTGATCTGAAGAAGTAAGATACCATTGTTCACTAGTTCTAAATAGCACACGCCAGTATATTTTATAGGGTGTTGCTGAGGGTCTAAACCCATTGCCTTTCTGTTTTCACAAGTACATTCTGCCTTGATCAATTAATCATGTATTGCATTCTAAGTTTGGGAGGAATGTGGTGTAACCAAGCAGGGCCCGATCACGTGGGCGAGAGGAAACCCGAATCACGTGGGATGGGTGTAATAAAGTTTAGCCGGAAGACAGGCATTCAACGCGAACATCGAAACAAGTGAGTTGCGTGTGTTTATTGCTCTGAGCGTGTGAGGCCTGAGCGGGCGTATGAATGCTTCTCTGACCTCCTACTGCTCACCGGAGGTCAGGAGAATTAATATCACACTTGGGTGGTGCAGTTTTTGCCATTATGCTCTGTAGTGAAAGAGTGGGTGGTGCTGTAGCATAGTTCTCTGGTAAACAGCAGTGAATATGTGTGTTTTCATTTTCAAAAGAAAGGAAGCAATGGACATGTTTGAAAATCCGGTTGCCAGGGAACCCGCACAGCCAGTTGCAGCTATGTGAACTGTAGTGCCAATTTACCTGTTGTGTGTTCAGTGCACGCACGTCAAAATGTGATGTTCGTTAAGAGTGGCACATACGTGTAGCCCTCTTTTGAACATCGTCTGCTGCTCCTCACCAGAACTCGATGGGAACGGGGTGAACAATTATGTATTTTTGTAGCATCATCAGCCATCTGTTGTGTCCCTGATTCCTGCCGATGCGTCGGCGGCAAACAGGGAGGAGTAGGACCGCGGGGGGGGGGCCTCGCTGCGTGGCTCCGGCAGGAGCAGTAAAGACACAGACACCATTCGTGTTGCTGTCTTGCCCCGGAACTGCCTCCGCGGCGCGGGGGCGGGGCCTTTATTTGGACGCCTTGCGTCACCGCGTAGCGGGACGTAAGGCGGATATAACATTCCTCCTTTATTATAACTGAACAATAAACAAATACACATATCTCAGCCAACGGGCTGGCCCCTTTTTCATTAAGTCATTTGTGGGGGGTTTTCTACCACTCATAGTCTCTGAGTCTGGCTGGGGGCCGGGTGTTGGCTCTTAAACCATATCGTCTTCCCCTGGGTATGACCCCCTGTGTCACCTTGGGTTGCTTACCTTCATTGTCTTGCTCACCCGGTTCTGGTTCGCTCCACGGTTTCTCGGCTCCTTCGTCCATGCTTTCTCCATTGCGTGGGTTTTCCTGTCCTTCGTTCTTCGGCGGATTCTCGTCTTCTTCTGGGGGATATTCGCCATCTGTCCACAAATTCCTGGGCACTGCTTTGAACCATGACGCATTTCTCGTTACTTGTCTTTGCTCCCTTTTTGCAGTTATCATGGTGCCATGGCATCCACTTATTGTCCACGGAGCTGCGTCATAGCGGGTGTCCAGTTTGGATTTGGACAGAATCCTCACCATGACCACTTGAACACCGACACGGTGGTCGAACTGCCTGGCACGCCTCTTGTTGCTCATGTGGGCGTTGGCTCCTGTCCTCCTTGTTTCGGTGCGCTCGTGGTTGAACGTGTCTGGGCACCTGCACGGATGATGTGGTCTGGAGGAGTTGATGATTGTGTCGTAGATTAGGTCTGCCGGCAATATTCCTGTCGTGCTGTGGGGTGTAACCCTGTAATTCCGTAGGAATCGGTATAAGTCCACCTGCCATGGGCTGGCGTTCACACACGATAGGTGTAGTACCTTATTAATTGTCCGCATGAAGCATTCCACATCTCCGTTTGCCTGCGGCCATCGCGGCATTATGTGGTGATATCGGATGTTGAGTTCTTTGAGGTATTTTTTGAATTCTTCCCCTGTGAAAGGTGGGCCATTGTCGCTCTTGATTGTTCTTGGTAATCCATGCGTCGCGAACATTTTCTCGATCGCGGGTATGATGACCTCTGCTGCCGTGGAGTTCACAATCTCGACCTCAGGGTACCTGGAGTGGTCGTCAATCGCCACCAGTAGGTGGATGCCTTCCTGTATTTTGCAGAAGTCTATGCTTATGGCGTCCCATCTGGCGGACCCTTGCACCGCTGATTGGATGGGCTCCGGATTGGGCGGAGGCCCTGTTATTTGGCATGGGAGGCAGGTGCTGACCAGCCGCTCGACTTTTCCGTCAATCTGGGGGAACCACACCCAGTGCCTTATACAGGCTTTGGTCCATACTATTCCCTGGTGGCCTTCGTGTGCCAACGCTACGACTTTGTCCTGTAGGCTCAGAGGGATGATGATTCGGGTTCCTCGTAGGATGAGTCCTTCTTCCGTGATGGATAGGTCCTGTCGGAACGCGAAGATCCCCATGAGGAATTATTTGGCTTTTGCTGTTTTATCGTGGATGTTCCGTAGGAACGACCTCCATTCCCCTGAGATGATCGTGTCCTTTATCAGGTTGCAGCATGGGTCCCTTTGCGTGGCCTCTACTATGTCCTCTAGACTGATCACTCGAGGCATCATGGTGTGTATCACCTGAGAGATGTGCTCTTCCGTCTCTTCTGCTACGTGGATTTCCTTTGGAGTTGCCGCTCTTGGGTGTCTTGACAGGAAGTCTGCCGGATTGCCACTGCCTGGCTGGTTCGCCAGTTCTAAGTCATATTGTTGGAGGTGCAACAGCCATTTAGCGATCCGGGCAGGGGGGTGAGAAGAGGTGCCCGTGAAGATGGGGAGCAGTGGTTTGTGATCTGTGTAGGTTTTGAATTTCCGGCTGTACAGATACAGGTGGAAGTGGCGGCAACCCCACAGTACGGCTATCGCCTCTTTTTCGATGTGGGAGTATCGCTGCTCCGTTGGTGTCAATGCCTCGGAGGCATAGGCAATCAGCATTTGCTCACCCGTTTTTGTCACCTGTATGAGAATGGCCCTAGGTCCATGGGGCTGGCATCCACGTACAGTTCAGTTGGAAGTGCTGGGTCTTAATAGGCCATTGTAGTGTCAGCTGATAATGATGCTTTAATGTGCTCAAACGCCTCTTGGCAGGCGGGTCCCCATTCCCAATTTGTGCTGGCTTTTGTGAGTTCTCGAAGGGGTTCCGAGAGCTTGGCCAAATTTGGGATGAACCTCCCACAGTAGGTGGCCATTCCTAAAAAACTGCGCACTTCCGTTGGCGTGGTGGGGGTATAGCAGCTTGGATTTCTGCCACTTTTTAGGGGTCCGCTGAGATGCCTATGCCATTGAACGTGTACCCAAAGAATGATATTTCATCCTTCAGCAATTCACATTTTTCTTTATGTATTGTCAGGCCTGCGCTCTCTAACCTCCTGAGAAGCATGTGTAGCCTTCTCATGTGTTCCTCTTTGTTGCTGGCATGAATCAGAATGTCGTCGCTGACATTTAGGACTCCCGGTATATCTCGGATCACCTCCTGTATTGTTTGCTGGAAGACCTAGGCAGCTGAGGAGATTCCAAAGCTCAGGCGCTTGTACCTGCATAGACCAATGTGAGTTGAAAATGTCGTTATGTACCGGGAGTCCCGGTGTAGCTTCAGCTGGTGATAACCGGCGTTCAGGTCGACCTTTGAGAAAATCTTGGACCCGGTGAGGTCTGCCACTATCTCATCCTGGCTCGGGGTGATGTGGCGCTCCTGCTTGATTGCTGCGTTGGGTAGCCTCATGTCTATGCATATCCTGACCTTCCCGGGTTGTTTTGGCTTCTTTGTAACAACCATGGGAGAGACCCATGGCGTGGGCCCCGTCACTTCCTCGATGATGCCCGCTTTCTCCAGTGCCCTTAGCTCCTTTTCCACTTGGTTGCGGATGTGGAACGGTGTCCTTCTGTGTCGAACTGCTCTCGGTTGAACTGACTCATCGATGTATAGCCTGATCGATTTTCCCTTTAGGCATCCTATTCCCTTGAGTAGGTTTGGGTATCTCTCCAACACGTTCTCGACTTCTTGTGAGTCGGTCACTTCGCAAATGAAGCTTACCAGCCCTAGGTCCTCTACTGCATCTCCACTCAGGAGGCATTCGATGCCCGCATTTACCACGTAGATTTTTGATTGCAGTGACTTTTCTCCGTGGCTGATGGTGGTTCGGAACCTGCCTACTATGGGCAGTGGGGTCTTACACCTGTATGCAAATAGTAGCGTGTCAGTTGTTTTCATGTCAGGTTGGGGCTGTAGTGTCTTGAATGTGTTCAGTGGCATCACGTTTACAGAGGCCCCGGTGTCTATGGTCATTAGTACGTTTTGGCCCTGGATTGCTACCTGGCATTTTCGTCTTCTCAGCTTCCTCTTTGGCGTGGTGTTTCCGTAATTGAGTGCTGACACCAGGTAAACTTTCCTTCCTTTCTTCCACTGCTCATTCGCGGGTTCCTGTTGGGCATGTGCTGCATCATCACCTTCTTCCTCTGTGGAGGAGTTTGTGGTTTCGATCTGCCGGGCGCTGGCCTGTTTCTTTTTCTTTCCCCCACTCCTGTCCTGGGATGCTTGCGGTGTCTGCTGTTGCATGCCTGACGACCTGCATACCTTGGCATGGTGGTCTTTCTTGCCACATGCGCTGCATGTGGTGCCTGAGCCGGGCAGTTGCGTCTTCCATAGCGAGGCCCTCCGCACCACCCACATTCCGTAGGTTCCAGGGTTCGGGGCTGCCATCTGGGGTGCATGTAGTTTCCACCGGTCTCATCCCTTGTAGGCTGGCGATTTGTGATCTGGGCCATGCCGCTGCAGTTTCTGGAGGGTCGTGCCCATGTGTGCTGACCTGGCGTGTGCTAGTTCCCTCTGTCGGCCCAGTTCAAGGATTTGGGTCAGGGAAATACCCTTCTCGCTCAGCACCATTCTCCTCAGTTTTTCTGATTGGATTTGGCTTATGAGTTGTCGTCTGATCTCCTTCTCTATGTACCTGAATTTGCACGAGATTGCAAGCTTCTGGAGCCTGGTATGGTAGGCGTCCAACGTATCCTCTTCTAGCTGGATGGTTGTGCAGAATATGAATGTCTCGTAATCTGGATTGAGCTGGGGCAGAAATTGGGCTGTTAGGGCGTCCTTCGTTTGCTGATAGGCATCAAGGCCATCATCGATAGTCAGTGAATTGAAGATGCGTAATACCTCATCCCCAACATTTAGCAATAGGTGCTACCTCATTTTCCTCACAGTGGTAATGTCTTTACACTCCATTGCCATCTCAAACTTCTGTAGCCACAATTGCCATCTTGGGCCAACTGATGATGGGTCAGTGTAGGGGTCAAACGGATGGAGTGCCACCGATGATCCCCCTTGTGGGTGAGCTTGCGGCATGGACAACAACAGGTTCGCGGCCATTCTGGAATGGCGTATCAGGCCTGGGGGTGGATTTGCCTGTCGCCATGTTTGAAAAGTCAACTGCGCACGTGTGTGGATCGATGTCTCACCTTGGTGTGCCCCTGTGGGAGACCTTGACTTTCCTTGCGTGTTTCCACATGCACGGCGTGGTGGAGCACCTTCTCCCCTTTCAAACTTCCACTGCGTGGTGCAGGTGAACTCTGGCTCTGTGTGGCCGTGTGGTAGAGCCAATCTGACGTTGCACGTGGATCATGGAAGATGGAGGAGGAATGACAAAATTTAACGAAAAAAAAAAATATTTTTTTTTTTGGGTGGGTTTTTGTGTGCCCCCACCGTGTTTCCAAAAATGTCACCTTGATAGCGGCTTCAAACGAAGCTGGGTGGCGGAGGCACACGTGCCGTTATGTTTGTTTCCTCGTCGCCAGTGTTGTGTTCCTGATTCCTGCCGATGCGTCGGCGGGAAACAGGGAGGAGTAGGCCCGCGTGGGTGGGACTCGCTGCGCAGCTCCGGCAGGAGCGGTAAAGACACGGACACCTTTCGTGTTGCTGTCTTGCCCCGGAACTGCCTCTGCGGCGCAGGGGCAGGGCCTTTATTTGGACGCCTTGCGTCACCGCGTAGCGGGACGCAAGACGGATATAACACCATCTACACAGCATCCTCCAATGCGCATATCTGTGCCATGATCGCTGTTGTTAAAAATGAATGACCTTGGTTCTGGTGGTCCATGAAGCATTGCTCTGCACACCTGCGATAGGGGACTAATAGGCACAACATGCCATTTATGCAAGAATTCCTTCAGGCTTGGTTTGGTTTATTATTTTTGTAGCGCACACAGCCCTCGGGCATCTCGCCACTTAACTTAAGAAAGGAAAACAATCAGTGCCATAAATGGTTACTTAGGGCGGCAAACAATGAAGAAGACAGGGATAATAGCAAAGGATGAACATCTGTAAGTGCAGCGAAGGCATAGAGTGGGAATATGCAAGGTGGGACGTTTGCCTCTTATAGGGAACAACATCAGGCACATGTTAGCTCAAAATCAGGTAGCAGGAATATACAAGATGGGGCGTTCACCTCTTATAGGGAGCAATATCAGGTACATATTGGGTCAAAATCAGGTAGCAGGAATATACAAGATGGGGCGTTCGCCTCTTATAGGGAACAACATCAGATACATATTGGCTACAAATAAGGTAGCTTATGCAGGGCGCCACCCCGAACTTGGTAGCAGGAAAGAAAGGGAGGGCCTCTGCCAGCAGTTGTGGGCAGGTACGGCTGAAGATGTGTGGGGGCCCATTTTAACATGTTGGTGGGGGCACCCTTTTGCTTAGAGTGGAAAACAGTCTGAGGCACCCATGGGGTGTATACATTATAATGGAAATATAAAAAGAGGGGCATCTGGCTAGGCCCTGATTTGCCCAGGGGGTTATATACTTATACATTCAAAATAATCAGGGTGCGAGATCACACATAGTTCCGTAATTGTACTCCTACGGGATGAAAGAAATCGCCAGGTCTTTTTAAGAGTCAAACAAGGGGTTTTGTTGACCCCGAGATTTTTAATATACATTTGTTTGTTATAGTCAAAGAGCAACAACCAGGGACACTTAACAGTTTACAATTTTGTATATAATATACATGAGTACAGTCCAGTCAAATAGACTGAATATGAGTGAACATAAGACATGTTTCTCCTTTTTGATTGACGGGATACAATATACAAATAACATGTGAATACAAAAACAAGGTTAGAGTTAACAAATTTCATGTTAATGATGGACACTGAGAGGGCGGAGAATATTGTCAACACTATTGTGTTTCGGCCAAGATAATAAAGCTGTTTGGTGCAGCTTGCATGTTGTTGGCCTTCATCAGGACGGTAAAATTGATTGACGAGGGGAGTGTCCTGTGGGTCTTGTGTGTGAAACTTTGCTATGGTGTGGTGCTCGAAAGCTGTTCTCCTGTTTCTAGTGTAGGAGAGTGATGGTACCAGTTATTTGGTGGAAGCCGGCTGCCTCAATGCGAGAAAAATGCGCACTCCTCTCATAATCAGTGCCTTGCGAATGGGCACTAGTGGGGTCCGGCAGCGTGCTGGGGTATAAATTCAAAAGTTGGCAGACCAGTGATAGCGCGTTACTATGGGGCACTGTTGTCGGGTCCTCGACACTGCCAGGAGTGACGGCTCAAAATAAATCCTCCATAGTACTCCGAAACTGGGAGCAGGAAAGAAAGGGAGGGCCTCTGCCAGTAGTTGTGAGACAGAGAAAAATAGAAGCCGATTATTACGAGACGGCAGCCAGCAGAGAGCTTAACCACTAAATGTCCACTGAAAAGCTATACATTCTTCTTTGTCAACAAGTGGCTGATGTGGAGGAACCAGTGTGAAAAGGAAACAAGGAGGTAAACCTTCTGTATACCCCAAGGGAAATGACAGGCGGAAGGACACAAGCAAATGCAGCTTATCTCAGAACGAAAGTAATAGAGAAAGGAAAGGAATTTATTGCTGTGTTATAAGACTTCTGACTAGCAACATGAGGGTAGCTGCTGGTGGCCCTCATGAGGCGCCTCCACTGAAAGGTTTGAAAGGACCTGAGGCATCCCTGGATGTGGGGCTATTGCCTTCCTGCCGAATGCACTCCATGCCTAATACGCAGACCTGGCCTAAGGCATGGGCAATCTGTGCCGTTGCCCAGGCCCTGCGCTCTTGGGGGCCCGCAGCTATCTGCTGCCATGAGTAGTAATGATGGTTGTGCTGTTTCCAGCCACAGGCTTTTCTTTGTGCCTGTTTTAGCGAGGCTGTGCTGTCAGCTCCAACCCCCTGTGAGGAGCTTATAAAGACAAATACCTACCCCCCTCCTTCCCAGCAGCCCATCAGACTTGTGGGGCCTCAAAGTTAGGGCTTAGCAGGCTCTTTGTTTAAAGTAATAATCCATTTAAGAACCTTTGTTTTGGAAAAGGGGTTGACAAGGGGCATTTTATTTCTGAAAGCACATACAGAAAAATTATTTTCCGCTCAAATCGCTCTGCTTTGAAAACAATTAAAATATGTTGACAAACAAAGAGTTGTGCATCTTGATAGTATTCATATGTCTGCATTTAGTGTGTTAAATACATTTTTTGGGTGAATGTCACATTTCACTTAACATATAAAGCATGCCTTTGTCAAAAGATGCAAAAGGTTACCATTTCACATTATCTTTTGTTATGATTAAGTCTTGTAAGACAGCCTGTCAACCATTTGTAGTTTGGGCTATTAGGTGGAGCTGAAAGAACTGCCTTTAAGCCATAAGTATTGTTATTAAAATAAGAGCTTTAACATAAGAGTTTCAAATATGGGCTTTGAATGTCTTTAATGCTTTTTCAATGGGGATAACATTTGAGTAGGGATACACAGTTGTAAGGTTATTGAATCCCTCCCATTCCCTGCCCCTAGCCATGCTAATCCCCATGGCTAATCCCACCCATTCTAGCCCATCTCTGAACTCTTTGAGCTAGTCCATGGAGGCAGCCATCTGGGATGACTGTCTCTAAGGAAGCTGTCTGGAAACAAGCAAAAACTAGCGGCCATCTTTGAATCAGAAAGATACCATGTACAACGTACTGTGTGTGTATTTTTGTAATTTATCCTGGCCCGCTTTTCATGCTGGAGGACACCTTTAAGCGTCTGTTTGGGCAAGCCCAAGCAGTGTAACGTGTATCCTTTAAAAAACGTAAAACAATATTTTTCCATGGAAGGGTTCTACCGTGATTTATATTTTAAAGAAATTAACAGTGAGTCTTGCACATTCCTGTGATGACTTCTCTTAGCTTAGACCCTCTCGTGGCTCGCATGGATGTGGCTCCCCATTTCTTGGGAGTGTGTTTGGGGAGGGTTATGGGCCTTGAATACCCTTTTGGAGGCTTTTATTGGCACTTGTGCTTGATTCCCATCACTTGGATGCGTTTACCTCTAACTTCAGCGGGAGGTAACTGCACTGAACGTTTGGCAAATGTACTGCCAATTCTTTTGCAGTATTTAGTCAGTATTTTCACTTGTAATACGGCAGAACTAGCATTTGTTCTGATTTTCAGTGTCCTGTAATTTGATGGAGTGGTAAAAGAGCCGTAACGAATGTAACGCCACTTTTACCACAGGCCCTTAGTATTTTTCTTTGTTGCTCAATGGGACCTGTTACCAGTGGTTGCCCATTCACACCTTTAACAGGGAGGACAACATCTTTCTTAAGGCAAGGAATCCCTTTAGATAAGGCCCAGATGCCCATCTATAACATTCCCTGCCGCTCTGCAATCCACTAAGACTGGAATGTTCATGCGTGTGTCTCCTCCATGGCGTAAGGTAACACAGAGGACTACCATCTTGATGGTGTTCTGGCTAATATTTGGGACAGTTTAACTAGAGGGACTTTTCAGTGATTCTTGTTGGTCCATTGCCCCTCACATGGCTGGGTGCTGGAATTTCCTGAACGTTGAGCGGGAGCCAGCAGACATTCTCTAATGAGGTGAGTACTAGTTATGTAGTACAAGCAAAAGCCCTAAGTGCATCTTCTGGCTCACTCATTTGGAGTCAAGGGACCTTAGCCATGCCTATTCACACCGGGTCAGAATCCTCCTGGAAGTGGGATGAGGTAGAGGAGGAAAATCATGACTTGATTGACATCTGGACATCCTCTCTTAACTGAGTCATCCTGCAATTGAAATTCCAGTTTTTAAAGCATTGCTTTCAGTTCAGAGAGGTAAGTCGGGCAAGTCATATGGGATAATTCAGCACATTCTCCTTGTCTGAGATCCAATAGGGATACTTTAGCTGAAAAGGTAAATTCGTTGTGACCAAATATGGCACTTGGGCCCCTTGTAAATCTGGGATAATCTTCAACGACTTGAATGCTGATGGTTACCAAAGAGGTCACCCATGACAGAGATTGGATATTTTATCTCCTGCTCGTGGTTGATCCGTGATAAAATAGGAGGTCTTGAAGGTAAACTGTACTGTACATGCATCAAGTAACTCTTTAGGTTTCTTGGGGTTCCGATCATATTTCCCAGAAGTCAAGGGTTACGAAGGGATTTCAAGCAGTTGAGCAGTTTGCGTTGCATTTTCTGAGTCTGGCATTCTCAGTTTTAAGGTTTTGGACTTCTGCATTTAAGGACTGTACAGCAGCTACCAACTGCTGCATCTGCCCCATCCTTAATATATCTGGCATCAGAAGCTATTATGTACCTGTCTTGTGAGTCCAGGGTGGAGCATGAAAGCCAATGAGATATCCTAAGATAGAGAACAGTAAGGACCCTGTAACCTGATATGACCACCCAAGGCAAACCCTCTGGGCAATAAAACCCTAGATGAGATGGAATAGTTTGGAAGGTGGTGGAGGCAGAGTTTCAGAGCAGGAAGAGTCCAGAGATAATAGAGGATGGTCGGGAATCAGCGCCACACAGGGAGAGGAAGAGAGAGGACTAGCAAAAACCAGGAATTGGAAGGGTGTGGAGGGGAGGAGGTGGCAATACAGGACATGGATAATTCACAAGACTAGGGAGTGCTGGCATAGGAAGACTGACCTGAGCTTTGTGACGCGAGGCAGCTTCTGCAATGTTTCTTCGAATACTGCCATCACAGGAATTCTTTTCAGAGGTAGTTCCGTGTAGTGTTCTGTGTGGAGTGGCTCGGTTAGAGCGTCCTTATCCTCCGGGGTACACCACAATGATGACACCAACATTGCTATAGTGACCATGGTCTCTTGGAGGATCTGATTGTATTGGTTATTGTAATTTTGTGCTAATCCCTTAGCTGTCATCCTTATTTTCGTGTAGCACTTTGGCGATCACACTATACAAATTCAATAATGTACAAACACAAACACTGGAGTATGGGACTGTGGATTGGAGAGTTCATGCCTGACAGATGTGTGGGCCTGCATTTGACTGAGAGAGGTGTACACCAGTTGATGTGGAGAGTCAGTTGGAGACAAATCGAAAAAGGATTCAAAGTGTTGAATGAAATAACCTTCATGTTTTGTATACCAGTGTTCTAAGTTTCAAGGAAGTATGGTATTTCTTAATTCATTACTTGGTGTAAACAGAGCAATATTGTTGCTTCACTATTTTTTGCATAGTCCAATTAATTCTATTCCATTTTGGACCAAATTTTGTTCAGAGAAAGCATGAATAATTGCATTCTTCGTTCATACCTCCTGGGTATAGGAAACTCCGTTTTGTTTTTCTTAATTTTTGAAATAGTCCCTGAAATGGTCATTAATGACTGAAAAGCATTGGACGCAATTTGCAACAGGCCCATTTCTTAACCTTTTCTTTGGAATAAAGGCAATTTTTTGTGAACATTTCTAAACCATTTGATGAATCATCATTCTTCCATATCCATAAAGACTAGCACAATAGAAAGTGAAGAAAACATTAAGTGGATTTCCACACAGGTTTTTCCAGCTATCTGGGACACCAGACCCAGACAAATGTGGGTTATATTGTCAAATATAGCAATTCACTCCATTGTGCAAATGAGATGTCATCTGGCGACATGACCAAATAATTAAAAAGAATATAAGAATTACTCATAAACCATTGACAAAGTAAGCTGTGCCCACTCAACCCTACCTGGTAAATCGACCTAACACTGATTATAGATCATATAATTAAAAAAAATAATAAACACATTTCATTCTTCTTTGTGAAATGTCCTCATATTCCGTGTTAGGTAAGGATCCGTCAACAAAAAGTCAATGTATGGATTCCATCATATTTAACAGATTCTGCTCAACACGTTTTCACAATTGTCTTCCCTTCATCAGTAGTTATACTTTTCTTGTACTGTTTGGATAATATAATAATATTTACAATTAGATATCTACAGGATCATATCATTTCTATAATATAACCTTTAAGTTCTTAATACAGATCGATATTTATGCAGAGTATTATTTCAACTTCTCATTATTTCATTGGATACCTGATGGAATTCTCATGGTCTGCTAATGAAGTTTCTCCATAGTATAGTCTTAACACTTTGTCGAAACACGTGTTGGCTAACCTAATCATATAGGTTGCACCAACAGAACTGTGAATTGTTTCATTATATCAGAGAAATTGTACTCGCAAACTAATCTTTAATGCCCAGCGCATGTGCCCAGAGTTTCACATGCAAGATTGTCATTAACCCAGCCCAGGGACTGTAGGGCACCGTCCCAAGCATATCCTTGCGCATTGAGCAGGGGAACCCCTAATTCACCTGAACAAGCACAGTGTCCTACCAATTCTAGTTCCCCCAAACTACCTATTGACAAATTTAGTCTCTTCATCTACACATTGAAACTTCTTTTAATGTCACTACTGATGATCCACAAGAGCGTCATAGACTGACACCCCTGATGTTTATGTTTATTGAGTTTATATAGCGCTTTACTCCAAAGCGCTTTACATTATAACACCAGTACAACAAAAAAAAAGACAGAAGCATATTTACAAACTTGAAACAAACCAGTGGTACAGTATACAGAACAATTTGCTAGAGGGGGGGGAAAGGGAGAAGAACTCAGGGGTCTTAACGCCTTTGGGTGGTTACAGCATCCAATATGGTCGTCAGGAGGAGGGGGTAGGGGGAGGGGAAGGGGGCAGGGTATGGGGGAGGGGAAGGGGGCAGGGTATGGGGGAGAGGAAGAGAAGGCAAGTCAAGGGGAGCGGAAAGGTGGGTAGGTGAGGGAGGAGCGGATAGGGAGAGGAAGGGAGTTCCAGTGGAGGGGGGCCAAGAGTTGGAAGGAGCAGAAGCACGAGGAGGCACAAGGGGCTGGGGGTACGGTGAGAAGTTATTGGTCAGCTGAGCGAACAGGGCGGGAAGGAGCGTAGAGTGAGAGGAGGGAGGAAAGATAGAGGGGCGAGGTCATGGAGAGATTTGTAGACAAGGCAGAGGAATTGAAATTTCAGTTGTGAGTCGAATGAGAGCCAGCTGAGTTGAGAGAGTGAAGTAGAAATAGAGTCCCGAGGGCCGATGAGACATAGAGTGCGGATAGAGGAGTGGTAGATGGATTTCAGGGGATTCAGGTGAGAGATAGGAAGGCCAAAGAGAAGAGAGGAGCAATAGAAGAGACGGGAGAAAATAAGGGAGGAGATTAGGAGTTTAGAAGTGTGAAAGGTAAGGGAGGGGTGGATCTTGCGGATGTTGAAAAGGTGATGCCGACAGGAACGAGAGGTTGGTGGAGACGGAGAGAGAGGAGTCAATATGAAGGCCTAGGTTGCGGGCATGGGCCGAGACTGATAATGCTGATAATGCTATTTTCTGTGATGTCACTTCTGATTATGTCAGTGCGTATGCAAATCAGGTTACCTACGTGTCTTTTACCACACAGGGCCTTGGAAATCCCAGCAGAGTCCCTCAAGAGAACTCTAACAGATCAGATCTCTATATGCTTAACAACCCTAACATTTATTTTGTTTGTGCTATGCATGAGTCAAAATCCCTAAGCCATCCATGTAACCATGAAAGTTGATACTGGGGAAAGAGGGGCGCTAATGACACTTTACGGTCTGCGCGTGTCACAAGCTGCTTTCGATGCGCCGGCACATCTAAAGTGTCCATTTTGTAAAGTGAGCCACCCTAGCAGAGTAGAAAATGGAAGCCCCGATGAGGAGCTATACCTTTCCCTTAACAGCATCATGGTATCACAACCTGCTTTCAATAGTTGTTGGGCACTAAGTAAGCAATAAATACCCCAGGCAGTATGCGTTCCTTACAGAGTAGAATGTTCCATTCATATCCTGCTCCTGGCTTTGTATGTGGGTCCAAGGAAGGGGCCAAAATGTTCCACTGAGTAGGTTGCTCATGAACAGATAAATAACTTTAAACCTCTATAGTAATATGAGAGTGGGAGCAACACTTCTGTTATCTCCATTGCAATCCATATTATCTAGAAACGTTTGCACTAGGGCAAAAGTAAATGACTCTTTCTTGTACTATGTGAGCGGCACAGAATAAAATGAATGGTGTTTACTACATTTCTTTTCCTGTTATGCAGCAAACGTAGTAAATCAAGCAGCCTGCGTTCATTTTACTCTAGTGAACATTTTCTATTGATAATACCGATTGGAGCTAAGCGTGTTTGCTCCATTCCGTATTATCTAAACAACACAATTGGTGCTAAATTAAAGCTTTGATAATCTGGAGTTTTTGGTGCTGCGTGCTTGGCGCACTTCTCTTTTCGCTCCAGCGTGTTTCCCACTGCCTGTTGGGCGCATGTCCCTGTGGGGCTTGATAAAATGAATAAAGTGATTATTGTATGGTATTGCATTTTGTTATTTATATAGCGCTCTTTCCCCACTTGTGTGGCTTCAATGCGCTTTTTCCTTGGTTGAACGCCCTTGGTGACCGTAGTCGATGTGGTTAGAGATTCTAGAGGATTAGCTTAGATGCGTGTGTGCATGTTTGCCATTCTAAGACTTGGGTGGCTGGCAAAGCTCGACTAAGCAGCCCAGTAGAGGTCAGACACGTGAGTGGGTGCGCTTGACGTTAGAGATAGATAGCTGTTGTTGAGAGAGTCTATGTGAGGCCAGCTATACCGGGTGGTGGTCGCTGTATGCTAATGGCAGAGATTTTGTGGTACGTCAGGTGTTTCAGTCTGGATGGCTATGTGTGAAACTAGGCCGGATGTGCTTAGGCGTAAACATGTTCTATCGTGCATGGATGTTTGGCCGTGCCTGCAGCCTGTGTCCACGCTAGTAGTGTGAGCAATACCTACCGTAGGCTGCGAGAGTTGCTTATTTGTCCGGGTCTAGAATTGTGAAACCTGTAGCGATGGGCCTAGGTTACCTACTGTAGCTGGTATGAGCGTATGATAATCAGACTAAACACAGCTAACTAACAATGCAATTTGTGTACAAGACTAAACACAGCTAACTAACAATGCAATTTGTGTACAAGACTAAACACAGCTAACTAATAATGCAATTTGTGAGAAAGATTAAACACAGCTAGATTTGAGAGCCCTCTGTAGTGGGAGAGAGGCTTACACCTGACAAAGCAAATTGAATACAAGGCTGAACACAGCTAGATTTGAGAGTCCTGTATAGTGGGGGAGAGGCCTATACCTGACCAAGCAAATTGAGTACAAGACTAAACACAGCTGGATTTGAGAGTCCTCTATAATGGGAGAGAGGCCTACACCTGACAAAGCAATTTGAGTACAAGACTAAACACAGCTAGATTTGAGAGTCATGTATAGTGGGAGAGAGGCATACAACTAACATTGAAATTTGAGTACAAGGCTAAACACAGCTAGTTTTGAGAGTCCTGTATAGTGGGAAAGAGGCCTACACCTAACAATTCAATTTGAGTACTCCCTACACCTAACAATGCAATTTGAGTACTCCCTACAGCTAACAATGCAATTTGAGTACAAGGCTAAGCACAGCTGGGTTTCAGTACAAGGCTAAACAGCTAGATCTGAGAATCCTGTATAGTGGGAGAGAGGCCTACAACTAACAATGCAATTTGAGTACAAGGCTAAGCACAGCTGGGTTTGAGTACAAGGCCAAACACAGCTAGATTTGAGAGTCCTGTATAGTGGGAAAGGCCTACAACTAACAATGTAATTTGAGTACAAGGCTAAGCACAGCTGGGTTTGATGACAACACATGTGAGGCAACACTATTTAAAGCACAGCTTCATTTTCTGAGCATGCACTATGTATATTCATTCCATTGTCATCCTACCCACTTTATTCATTTAATTGGTGCCAAAACTTACCATCGCCAATAAGGGACCTGCAGTGGCGTCGCCAGGAATCAAATTTAGGAGGGGCACAGAGGGGGCCAAAGACAAAAGTAGGGGGGCATAGACAAAAGTAGGGGGCGCCTTTGAAAGGTAATGTGTGATGTCACAAGCACTCCTGCAGAGAGGCTTTTGTGCACACCAACTACCCACACCCCACTGCACTTCCCCTCCCATAAGAATGCAGGCACAAAACAATTCAGTGACTAATGGCCCATCATTAGCACTTTCGTGGACTACCTTCTGATAGGAGGGGCTGCAAGCTGCTCAATCACTGCTCGCTTTGAGACAAAAAGAGTATTGCTGTGTGATCTGCAGACATTTGCCTCAGTGAGTGTCATTTGAACGCCTTAGGGAATCCTTCGGGATTGGGGGTAGGGAGCGTAGGCGTTATAGTGACCTCAAAATTCTTCTGACAGAAAGGCAGGGAATGCTAGGGGATATCATGAGAGAGGGAGACACTCGACCTGTGAGATTATCCGTTCTCTCCCTTGTGTAGTGTCACTGTACATGAACCTAACGCAGACAGAGAATTCACATATGGAAGCATGGGAAAAACTTTGCCAGGCTTGGGTGGAGGATCTTAGTATGGATATTCCTTGTAAACAATGGGAGCATCTGCTTCGTATAGGTGTACAGTCCAAATTGGATCTCGGACTAAGGTATATTAGACAAAGAATTCTTTGTAGATGGTATTGGACCCCTGTTCGAATGGCTACGTTAGGACTGTTGGATCCTGATAACTGTTGGGGTTGTGGTCTCAGTGGGGGCTCCTTAATACATATGCTGTGGTCATGCTCAAGGGTATCCACCTTTTGGAGTGAAGTCTTAAACAGATTAGACCTTATACTGGGACACTCACTCCCACACACTTCCTACTCGATTATTCTGTTATCGAACAGAGAAAGAGGGGACAGGCTAGAGTGAGAACAGACTGGATCAACAGGGTTTTGGTAATGGCAGCTAAGCAAATGCTGAAAGTTTGGAAATCAAGGAAAAAGAAGAGTGTGGATGAGTGGCTGTTAGGTGTCCACACCTTATCTAACTACGAGAAAGTAATGCTAATAAAACAAAAGTGGGCGGGGCAGTACCCTTATAATGAATTGTACAGCTAAAGCTCGCTAACCACATACATTGTATTTTGTATATATTAGTTGGGGGATTATCGTGGCTTTTATATGGTGTTATGTGTTGTGTTTGTTGGTGTTGTATTGTCTATTGTAGTTAGATATTTAAAATTGGTTGTTGAATAGAGGTTTGCAGTAGTTATTAAGGTCTTCATTTTAAGAATTGTAAAATTGTATGTTCGATTACATAACATATTTATGTATCTTACAATCTGAGGGAAAATCCTTGATGTTATGGATATGTTGATGTTACTGTTCTTTTGTAGGTTTTATTTTGAAATAATAAAGTGATTAAAAAATATATAACACCATGAACAGAGAACACAGTCACTGCTCGCCTTGGGTAGGGGGGGGCACAAGGGAGGGCACATGATTTCTGAGGGGGCCACTGGCCCCCCCAGATTCCCAACTAGCGACGCCAGTGGGGACCTGCCCCAGGCTAGCTCCAGATGGAAAAGTGGCCAACACGCAGCCCCGAAAAGTCCCGTGACGAAATAGGCGTTAAAAGAGGGCTTGTATGCGCATCTTACTAGTTTTGAATTAGGTGACCATCGCCATCAAGTGGCAAAAAGGGTGAAGCACTACTTGCATGGAACTGAACAGAAAGTGTTTTGCAGGCACATTAAGCAGTGCCCAACACAAGGCATGCTATTCACAAAGAGGGATCAGATCAATGGGCTACGTCCGATCCTTTTCATCTGTTCCCCCTGGTGAATATGTTGCTGAAATTGGCCAAATGGCAGGAATCGCAGGCGGGTGGGGGGACATCGAATTTCCCAACACTGAACACACAACACGTCCTGATTCACAAATGGGAAGCGCGTTCCCGTGCGAGGAAAAGCCATGCATCCCAGACAGCTGTTTGGCACAGAGAATGAACACAACATAGAAGCGCTAGAAATCAGCCTTCTGTGCAATTTTTTAAACCAGGACAACATCAATAAAATCTGCTGTACATCCGCTGCTGCCCCAACTGCGATTTCATTTGTAAAAAAGCAATAGAAACACATATTTTCTTTTTTTTTTTACATTTCTTGTGAACGAAAAATGTACATCCAGCACCCACGCCCGTACTGGTAGCCTATAACACATGGGTATTTAACTCTAAAGATACATATATTTTGGACTGCGACTCCCATTTGCCGTAGCCAGAGAGTCAACAGCAGGTGATCATGGGAGCTGTAGTCCAAAACATCTGGTGAATTGCAGGCTGCAAACCCCTCTGCTATAATACATTAGAATCGATGTGCCTGTATTCAAGAGGGACAACCTATGTCTCATTCGCATGAGAACCGATCCCCAAATAAAGACATCAACAGAAGACCCCTGTGTCCTGAATGGATGCCCCTGCGGCCACGAGCACTACTCCACAGGTACTCCACAGCTGATGCCCAAGCCCCTCCTGCCGAGCCTCCCCATTGGCTGCCGAGTCAGGCAAATTACCCAGTATGGATGCGCTGGATGGCGGATCCGGCCCTACTCGAGGGCCTGTCTCAAGGGCTTATGATGCTTGTCTGGGGCTGTCCGTGCCAGGATGGCCGCCTCCACAAGTTTCCAGGGTATAATTATAAGTGTTCCTTTATAACATGCTTAAATACCAGCAAGTGGTTTCTATGCATGGGATCAGGATTCAACCCTGTGTTGCGCTGCATTGCC
Source organism: Ambystoma mexicanum (assembly GCF_040938575.1). NCBI lineage: Eukaryota > Metazoa > Chordata > Amphibia > Caudata > Ambystomatidae > Ambystoma > Ambystoma mexicanum. The sequence goes on along the minus strand of NC_090926.1, from coordinate 913,423,008 downwards.
TTGCTTTCAAGACAAACGCGTTGCACCTGAGCTACCCTTCCTCCCCAAGATGTATATGTCTACATCTCCATCCTCATACCCTGCTCCTCATCACTCTACTATCTGCCTACCTCGTTCCTACCGAGGGGTGCTCCTGCCCATTCCTCCTCCAGCGCACTGGCACCCATCCCTGCATCCAATAGTCCTCGTAACGTTAAACCAGTCCCACCTGCCTTACGCACATCCTCCGTAGGTGACCCAAAGCTATACCGGCTAGGTGCCTGCACCTCGCCCCGTGCACTAACTACACCCACCCAATCCTTACATTGCTGAGGAACACCAGACTTCGGTGCACCCAGTCTCAGGCACTCTAGTTTACGCAACCTCAGTGGACCTAACCTTCCGACTTGCCTCTGATTAACGCTGCTTACTGCGCCTCAAGTCAGACCTCAGTTAACATGGCAAGCATCACCCTGCCTAACCGTCCTGCCACTTATTGGAACTATGCCCCGAAATGTGCCCGGGGCCAAATGACTACCAGCACAACCATTAGTAGCCAGCATAAACCCCCTGCCTCACTACCCAATAGTTCCAAAACGATGTACTCAGCACTCCTATTTCACGAATGGGATTCTAATTATTTCTAAAGGATGTAAGTACTAAATATTCTGGAATATGGGGGTATTATTTGAGGTGCAGAGGAGAAACGGTCAACCCTGGCATATGGGTGGAAAAAACTGATACACTATCTTAGGCTCGAAGCCAAACTTTTTAGGAAGAAGGATTATCCTAATATCTGGGCAGTAAATTCAATCATATTGTACACTTCAAACGTGGTTTGTCGGTAGTTGCTTAACCCAATTTATATTTAAGAAAAGGAGCACATGTTTTAACGTCTTTCAACCTCTAATTCATACTTAATTTAATAATGTATAGAATGTGGTACAGTTTAAAAATAAGCTTTACACATATTACATAAATAAGTCTTATTCAAATCAAAATCTCATTTCAACAATTTCTTAAAATATATACTAAAAAAGCTAAACTTTCACAATAGTCCTTTTATAAAAAAAAACGAATCATTCAGGGTATTGTTTCAAGAAAAACAGAAAAAAAGAATTATAAGAGTAAAGAAAAAGACCAAGCAAAATTAGATTCTTGAGCACTCCTTAGGATACCTCTAATAAGGACTACATAGCGGTCACCTAATTTATTATAGTCAGTTCATAATCTCCTTGTGGGCCAATAGACTAGATAAAGTCTAACAGATCACATTCCCGTAATTATCGGCTGCCCAATCACTTTTGACTAATACTATAGGCCAGATAGCTGTCTTTAAGTGTTCGTTTTCAAATGGATATGCCCAAAATGCTCTCTATGGCCAGCCATACATTATACATTGCTATGTGTAATTTAATATTAGTTGTATTAATACACTGTAGCCAAAAGTTTGTTTCCAGTATGAATTTCTTGTTGTGTACATATCTGCCATAGTGCGTAACATAAGTCTTTAGCATACATCGGCAACCCATTAACACATGTTTTCCTGTCTCAATGATTTTTTTATTCTTATATAGCCGGCAGTACCGTTCAGACTTAGACAGTTGATTGGTTATTCCGCTAGTTGCCAGAGTTGGAAGATGGTTAATCCTAGTTAACAGTATGAAATGTCTCAATCTAATTGAGGGGCACAAGTTTAGGTATTGCTGCGGGCTCTTAAACGCATATAGGATATATGTCACAAATTGGTAACTCTTCAGGCTCTCAAGATGTGCATAGTTCTCCAGCCAGTCCCAGAGGTCCACCCATTTTGACAAGGCAATCTTACATGCAGTTGGATTACCCCTCCCGCCCCCCCGGTCATGCAGTCCAACCAATCTCCCTAAAGTATTTTTCCATGTTCTTTTGTAAGAGTGAGTTTGTGGATTTCTTGCCAATTGCATTATACATAGATGCCAACAATTGGTTATGTGGATTCTTGTACATTTTCAAATGCAGCTCAGCTCACCTCTTGAGAACTAACGATTTTAATGATAATAACCCCAGTTCTAGCCTTATTATGGCCATAGGTATGCATGCAGGCAGGCCAAGAATCTTTTCCCAATATTTGCCTTCCACTACCTGAAGCCATTTGAGATTGATTAGATGGAGAGATTCCAGCCCATAGATTATCATCGGTGTAAGGACCTGTTGATAGATCAGTTGCGCAGCCCACACGATATATCCACAATGTGAATTAGAGCAACGGTGGGCCAATGCTGTAATTTGTGCTGCTCTGATTATTCGTGCTTGTTTACAGATGGTATATTCACCCCTATCTTCGAACACAACGCCAAGATATTTGTATTGGGGAGTGTATTGGATCTCTGAGTCACATACCTTTAATCGGGTGCGGGTGATCTTTTTGCCCGTAAACACCATCAACTGGGTTTTCTCAAGATGGATTGTAAGCCCCTTTATTTTTGCATATGTCCATAGAGCCTCAGCTGATCTGCGCAATCTGCTAAAGGTTTGGTCCAGGATGACCAAGTCATCCGCATACGCGAGAACTGGGCAGTGTACCGTTCCAATTAAAGGGGGACAATTATGTGCTGCTTGGATCGCCACGGGAATATTATATACAAAGAGGTTATAGAGTAACATAGCTGTAACGCAGCCTTGTGTAACTCCTCTATTCTGCATTATCTCGCTGGTCGTATTTCCCTGAGGGTCAAGTTTGATGGAAACAGAGGTGTTCTTATGTAACAACCTCAGGTAGTACAGTATTCTCTGAGGACAGCCAAGAGACTCCAGTTTTAACCACAACAATTCTCTATTGACTAGGTCAAAGGCTGCTTTAAGGTCAATAAAGAGGGCATATAGAGGAGGAGTACCCCTACCTCTAGCATTTGCATGCAGGGGGTCCATGAGTAATTCATACTACACGGTCTTGAGTATGGTCTGCAGTTAAATGTTCATGTTGTCTCAATGACTTCCAGTATCATTGACTGATTACCTATTACCAATTTTAGGGCAATACGAAATGTAAAACCTGTCAGAATATACTCACTCAGAATGCAGTCCTATCCTCGAAAAGTAAGTATTGTCTTTTTGCCGATTTTCGATGCAAATGTATTTGTCAAAAGGGCCGCTGTAAATGGCAACGTGTAGGCGTCGTGATGACATATTGAGTTCATGACGTCAATTATGTAAACAAAGTCGACTTGCTGCATGTCGAAGCTACAGTCAGAGGCGTTCGGATATAATTACCCACCTAATTGGCTGAATGGACACTTATCTTGTCCAAATTAAACATACACTTTGGGTATTAGATTACATTCCTATTCTGGAATGCAACTCTGCATGTTGCTGCAGTTACTATACTAACAGAAAATGCTTCGACAAGCAGTGAGTGGACTTTGTTTACATAAATGACACCATGAACATCATACGTGATGATGTCATCACAACGCCAACAGGTTGCTATTTACAGCAACTATTTTGGCAACTAAATTTGCTTCGAAAATCGTTAAAAAGACGATACTTAATTTTCGCGCATATAGTATAGAACAGTTTTGCAAAGGTAGCGGGCGCCCCTCTCTCGAAAGAACAGACTTGATAACCTGTTCAGTGGTTATTAACCACTTGAGAGTTCGCAGCCACTGCTTTTACTCACTGTGCCTTTCACAGATGGGAAATATCCATTTGCATATCAGTCTTTGTCCTGCCCAGGGGCAGTCCAGCACCGAAATGCAATGGCAATTCCAACCTGAACGAGAGTACCACCAGCAACCCCATACACGTGTTTCACCCTTGTTGGGGATCATCAGTGAGGTGAAGCTGATGCCTCTCTAAGCACAGTGAGAGGGAGACCACGTCTGGTTGCCCCCAGGAGACCTAGGGTTACCAATCCCAGGTTCCTTGAAAAATAGTTTTGCAAAGGTAGCGGGCGCCCCTCTCTCGAAAGAACAGACTTGATAACCTGTTCAGTGGTTATTAACCACTTGAGAGTTCGCAGCCACTGCTTTTACTCACTGTGCCTTTCACAGATGGGAAATATCCATTTGCATATCAGTCTTTGTCCTGCCCAGGGGCAGTCCAGCACCGAAATGCAATGGCAATTCCAACCTGAACGAGAGTACCACCAGCAACCCCATACACGTGTTTCACCCTTGTTGGGGATCATCAGTGAGGTGAAGCTGATGCCTCTCTAAGCACAGTGAGAGGGAGACCACGTCTGGTTGCCCCCAGGAGACCTAGGGTTACCAATCCCAGGTTCCTTGAAAAATAGTTTTGCAAAGGTAGCGGGCGCCCCTCTCTCGAAAGAACAGACTTGATAACCTGTTCAGTGGTTATTAACCACTTGAGAGTTCGCAGCCACTGCTTTTACTCACTGTGCCTTTCACAGATGGGAAATATCCATTTGCATATCAGTCTTTGTCCTGCCCAGGGGCAGTCCAGCACCGAAATGCAATGGCAATTCCAACCTGAACGAGAGTACCACCAGCAACCCCATACACGTGTTTCACCCTTGTTGGGGATCATCAGTGAGGTGACGCTGATGCCTCTCTAAGCACAGTGAGAGGGAGACCACGTCTGGTTGCCCCCAGGAGACCTAGGGTTACCAATCCCAGGTTCCTTGAAAAATAGTTTTGCAAAGGTAGCGGGCGCCCCTCTCTCGAAAGAACAGACTTGATAACCTGTTCAGTGGTTATTAACCACTTGAGAGTTCGCAGCCACTGCTTTTACTCACTGTGCCTTTCACAGATGGGAAATATCCATTTGCATATCAGTCTTTGTCCTGCCCAGGGGCAGTCCAGCACCGAAATGCAATGGCAATTCCAACCTGAACGAGAGTACCACCAGCAACCCCATACACGTGTTTCACCCTTGTTGGGGATCATCAGTGAGGTGAAGCTGATGCCTCTCTATGCAAATGGATCTTTCCCATCTGTGAAAGGCACAGTGAGTAAAAGCAGTGGCTGCGAACTCTCAAGTGGTTAATAACCACTGAACAGGTTATCATGTCTGTTCTTGCGAGAGAGGGGCGCCCGCTACCTTTGTAAAACTATTTTTTAAGGAACCTGGGATTGGTAACCCTAGGCTTCCTGGGGGCAACCAGACGTGGTCTCCCTCTCACTGTGCTTAGAGAGGCATCAGCTTCACCTCACTGATGATCCCCAACAAGGGTGAAACACGTGTATGGGGTTGCTGGTGGTACTCTCGTTCAGATTGGAGTTGCCATTGTATTTCGGTGCTGGACTGCCCCTGGGCAGGACAAAGACTGATATGCCAATGGATATTTCCCATCTGTGAAAGGCACAGTGAGTAAAAGCAGTGGCTGCAAACTCTCAAGTGGTTAATAACCACTGAACAGGTTATCATGTCTGTTCTTGCGAGAGAGGGGCGCCCGCTACCTTTGTAAAACTATTTTTTAAGGAACCTGGGATTGGTAACCCTAGGCTTCCTGGGGGCAACCAGACGTGGTCTCCCTCTCACTGTGCTTAGAGAGGCATCAGCTTCACCTCACTGATGATCCCCAACAAGGGTGAAACACGTGTATGGGGTTGCTGGTGGTACTCTCGTTCAGATTGGAGTTGCCATTGTATTTCGGTGCTGGACTGCCCCTGGGCAGGACAAAGACTGATATGCAAATGGATATTTCCCATCTGTGAAAGGCACAGTGAGTAAAAGCAGTGGCTGCGAACTCTCAAGTGGTTAATAACCACTGAACAGGTTATCATGTCTGTTCTTGCGAGAGAGGGGCGCCCGCTACCTTTGTAAAACTATTTTTTAAGGAACCTGGGATTGGTAACCCTAGGCTTCCTGGGGGCAACCAGACGTGGTCTCCCTCTCACTGTGCTTAGAGAGGCATCAGCTTCACCTCACTGATGATCCCCAACAAGGGTGAAACACGTGTATGGGGTTGCTGGTGGTACTCTCGTTCAGATTGGAGTTGCCATTGTATTTCGGTGCTGGACTGCCCCTGGGCAGGACAAAGACTGATATGCAAATGGATATTTCCCATCTGTGAAAGGCACAGTGAGTAAAAGCAGTGGCTGCGAACTCTCAAGTGGTTAATAACCACTGAACAGGTTATCATGTCTGTTCTTGCGAGAGAGGGGCGCCCGCTACCTTTGTAAAACTATTTTTTAAGGAACCTGGGATTGGTAACCCTAGGCTTCCTGGGGGCAACCAGACGTGGTCTCCCTCTCACTGTGCTTAGAGAGGCATCAGCTTCACCTCACTGATGATCCCCAACAAGGGTGAAACACGTGTATGGGGTTGCTGGTGGTACTCTCGTTCAGATTGGAGTTGCCATTGTATTTCGGTGCTGGACTGCCCCTGGGCAGGACAAAGACTGATATGCAAATGGATATTTCCCATCTGTGAAAGGCACAGTGAGTAAAAGCAGTGGCTGCGAACTCTCAAGTGGTTAATAACCACTGAACAGGTTATCATGTCTGTTCTTGCGAGAGAGGGGCGCCCGCTACCTTTGTAAAACTATAGTATAGAACAGGCAGTGCCTTAAGTGGCACTACAAATCGAGCTGGGGCTCAGCGAAGGGGCGTGGCCTAACAGCGGGGGCTTTGATGGCCCGTTAGGCCACGCCCCCTTGACGAGCCCCGGCTCAATGGGCTACCAGCACCCCTGCCAGGCAGCCTTTTGTAGAGATTAGCACCCTCTCCCCTATGGGGAAGAGGGTGCAGATCTCTGCATTTCTATTCTATAGGCTTGCCTGGCAGAGGACAGAGCCTCGCCTATTCAGCCTTAATGGTGGTGCTGCCCCTTGCTAGCTGGGGAGGGGCAGCGTCACCATCAAGGCTGAAAGGGTGAGGCCACTGGAAGCAGAGGCCTTTTTCCTAAAGACTGAAATTCCTGCGAAACTTCAGTATTTAGAAAGCAAGGCCTCTGCTTCCAGCGGCCTCACGTTTTCTCCATAATGGTGGCGCCGGCCCACGTGCATCACTTGATTAAAGGGATGCCTCGTAGGTGCGGCGCCACCATTATGGCTGAAAGGCATTTTTTTCTGAAGCCTGAAGCTCTCGCACACGAGCGAGAGCTTCAGGCTGTAGAAAAAAATGCCTTTTCGTGTAGTGGCTGGGGCTGCCAGGGGAGATTAGTGGGCCCCGGCAGGGCCCCGCCTCAAAACGAAATTTCGGAGCCTGCCGGGGCCCACCCCCGGCAGGCCCCGGCCCACTTAAAGCCCTGAGAACAGGTGCTAATGGTGACTTTTTTAATTAAAAAAAAAGAAACGTACCTTTACAGTGCAGCCTGGTGCTGTGCAGTGCTAGAGTCCTCAATGTTGATGACGTCACCGTCTTCAACATTGAAAACGGACTTCGAGCACACCAGCACTGCCCGGCGCCGGGCTGCGCTGTAAAGGTATGTTTCTGTTTTTTCATTTCCCCCACAACAAAACACCATTAGCACCCGTGTCGGTTACTGCATGAGCGCTAATGGCATTAAATGACCTTGGCGCCGGTCTGACCCTGCCGGTAATGGCAAAGCTGCACGCTATAAGGGACCATTGCTTCGCTCGGGCCCTTAACTTGGGTGGCGGGCCGTTATCGACAGGGTTGGCCAACCGCCTCGGTTAATATTGCCTCATTAGCACTCTGGAAGGGGGCACTGGCCAATCAGGAAGCTTGGAGTGCTGGCTGTATTCTCTGGTATAAGCCTGCACTCGCAGCAGCTTCAGTGACTCTAGCCTGAACCCCATCCTTATTATTATGGTATTTATTGAGCCCAGACCTAGCTTTGAGAAGCAACAGAGGTGTACAACAGTACAGATGCATAATGGAGTGCTTTTAAGTGGTAACAACAGAACAGATACACAGAGGGGCACAGATGAGGAGTAAAGCTGTACAGGGTGATAGGAGAGGGGCGAATGGTGCATAGCATGTCAGGTTACGCGAGGGGGTCGTGATGACATAGATGTTTGTATATTTATTTATTTTGCATTTATAGCAGCACACAACCCTCGGGTATGTAGGCGCTAGTTACAGTAAGTGTGATGTGACAATAATGTGCAAGACCACTCATAAAGGTCACAACATGCAGGTAGAACCTGAAAGCATAGTTTGGCGAAGCCACTCCTCATGGTACAGGGGGCTGCTGCAGTAGTACAGGTAAGCAGGTACAGGTATGTCCCAGGAGGATAGCTCAGCGGCAGCGTGCTCGACTTGGAAACAAGATGACACGGAGCAACACAGGTTCGATCCCTGGGTCCGCGCTTAGAAACCTCTGGGTATTAAGCGCGTTATAAATGACCTATCATAAATGACCTATCATAAGCATAAAAGACAAGTTTCATGTAGGTGGATATTCTGGCAAAGCCTCACCTCATGGTACGAGGGCTTACATCAGGTATGCAGAAACAGGTAGGTGCAAAGCAACATTGGTTAGGGTGCATTGACAGGCAAAGCCTCGCCTCATGGTACAGGGGCTGCATCAGGTATGCAGGAACAGGTAGGTACAAAGCAATAGTGGTAAGGGTGCAGAGTCTGGCAAAGCCTTGCCTCATGGTGCGGGGGCTACATCAGGTATGCAGGAAGAGGTAGGTACAAAGCAACATTGGTAAGGGTGCATAGTCTGACAAAGACTCACCTCATGGTACGGAGGCCACATCTAGTATACAAGAACTGATAGGTATAAAGCAAGATTGGTAAGGGTGCATAGTCTGGAAAAGCCTTGCCTCATGGTACGGGGGGCTATATCAGGTATGCAGTGACAGGTAGGTACCAAGCAACATTGGTAAGGGTGCACAGTCTGACAAAGACTCACCTCATGGAGCAGTGGGCTACATCAGAGTATACAGGAACAGGTAGGGTTAGAGACACACTATGGTTACAAGTGCAGTTGGGAGGCAGAACAGTGGTGGTTGGGTAGATTACAAATAAGAGTTCGTAGGCAGCATTATGATTTCGGAACGTGGCTGAGTGCGAACACAAAAGATCACGTTAAGTTTTCAGCAAGGAGCAGAGTCCCTATGTAGCAGGTACATACAACAGGCTTTTAGATTCGAGTATTGCACAGCATGAGAGATGCCGTATTGTCACAACATGTATTTGTATTTTCAGCCTACATCGGCAACCAATGCTCAGCACTGAATGCAGGCAGAAGGCAGCGCTGCAGGGAGCAGGCAACTCTGTGATGGGAAACGTATATGTAATAGGATAATATAAAATCCGGTAATGTCGGCAGCACGAGGCTGCCAACCCAAATCAGGTGGGATTCTTTGCAGTAGTCGGGAAGGTTACAGGGGGATGCAATATGCAGTGCAGCTGCCAAACAGGCGGAGGCAGGTATGTTTCGGGCGAAGACAGTGTGTGTAGCCCGTAGTCAGCTTGCAGCATCCGTCTTTTTTCCTGTAGCTGTAGTAGGCCGTCTCCAACCCAAAAGGATCCAGAACCACAGTCTGGGACCCCGGGTGAGAAGTATTGAAGCCCACATCGTACTCCTGAATGATCTCCTGCATGCAGGCGTACTCGTGGCAGCAACAATGCTCCCAAGGAGCCTGCATCTCTTCACACTCATCGCAGGAGCACCTGTGGTTGGAGGGTCGCTGCAGCTACTCAGGATGAGAGGCTGACCTGCCCCCGCAGGGGGCGCTAGAGGGACAGCCTACATAGCGGGCTGTCCCTTCTGGCCACCCCCTTCCGGTCGCGGGTCAAGCCTCTCTCCTCTTCCTCTCCTCCTCTGAGGGGGAAGGGGCGTCCCCAGGTGGACCTGGCTTCCGGTCAGGTCCCCCTGCGGACACTTATAAGGGCGGGAGCTGCTGGCCATCAGTCTCTTTGCCCAGCAGCTCCTGCCCAGTGTGAACTAAAGCCCTAAGGAAGGGAGTCAGTGCCCGTCGTGAAGTACCTCATTGGCTAGGACCGCCCCGATACTCCGCCACGCCTTGATGGTGGCTGACGCTGCCATCAATGCCCCCAAACCCTAGGACCTTGCTTCTCTTTCAAATTTACTAGACAATTACGCTTGCCTTACTCGCCATTGAATTCTTCCAATTTTACTAGACAAAACAGCTTGCTTTACTCACCATTGAATTCATCTGCAACCTGCCCTCTTTAGCTCGCACAATAAACTTTAATTTGTTAATACCGTTGTCTGTGTATTCATTTATTCATATTCATCGTGTTATGATAATGACCTAAGGAGGTGGGGGTGTCCAATGGGGATCTCCCCGCTATGTCTTCTGCTAGTATGCGCTCTCCACTGCTGCTTCCGCCTCCCAGCTGCTCGGCACTGTCCTCTAATTGCGACTGCTGTTCCTTCCCTGCTGTCAGGCTGTGTTCTGCTCTCCACCTCTGGAGCCCGCTCTCCCCTGTCTCAACTTTTCCTTGAAGCGGGGAAACTCCATGCCAGGAAACCGAATCCCATTCAGGGACAACAACGCGAGACCACACCCACCTGTCTCGTTCCCACTCACTCGCCGCGGCCTGGAATACCCGCCTTCCGTCAAAGCCGCAGCAAAGTGAGGCAAAGTGAGAAGTAGCTGTCTGCAGCTGCGACAGATTCGTGGCCCATGACTTCATAAGCATGTCATGACCCGCCTGCCCGCTCCTCCCAGCACCTTCCCGGAAACCACCTTCCGTCACCAGGATTATCCCCAAGGTACTGTTCATCTTCTTCATGACTATTTCAATATCTACCAGTTCACCTTCCGGTATCACTCAATCGAACTGTTGCACTCCAGTCTCATGTAGGAATCCTAATATTATTTACCCACAACTTGTCGATACTTCTACTGCTATTGACCTTGGCTTATGGAATGCAAGGTCGCTCTGCAACAAGACCACGGCAGTATTGGGCTTTTTTCTATGCTTACACCTTCATTTTCTATGTATAACTGAAACATGGATTCTGCCACATAAATCAACTTTAGCTGTCTCTCTTACTTCCTCATTATCATCCTTTTCCCATGTTCCTCGAGCCATCGGACGTGGTGACAGAGTTGGTCTTCTGTACCATCCTAACTGTTTATCTATTTCCTCGCCTGTCTCCCGGATCACTCTTTATTTGAGTATATGTATAAGATTTTCACTACTTCTCATGCCATTACCTTTCTCATTGTTTACCGCCCTCCTGGTCCACTTGGGTCATTCTGTGAGGACATTGACCACCTTCTTGAATACATTCTTCCTAGTCCTACTCCATTTGTTCTACTTGGAGACTTTAATCTCCATCTTTCCTCTACTCACTCTGCTTCTCCTTTTCTATCAATATTTGACTCACATCTACTTTCCCTACTCCCTTCACCTCCCACTCATACATCTGGCTCCAGCATCGACCATATTTTTACTTCATCATTTACTGATCCCTCCATATTGGTTTTACCTGTCTACTAATCTGACTACTCTTTACTTTCTGCTTCTCTGCTCCCACCTATTTCTCCCAGTTTCTCTAATTCGTCTTCACTCAATACATTGTTTAGGCGTCACCTACGCAACATTAACCCTTCACTCTTCTATGCCACTTGCACAGTTTCTCTTCCATCGCTTGCAAACTTCTCTACTCTCTCTGCGGATGAAGCAACGTCCGCCCTCTCCTCTTCTCTTGTCTCTAGTCTTGATCAACTCTATCCCCTTTCTTCTTTTCAACCCACTCGCAAAGCTGTCCAACACTAGCTCTCCACCCATCTTTGTTCTATGCGTTGTCTTCTTCATCGCCTTGAAAGGCGCTGGCGCAAAAGTCGATCTCCTCCTAATCGCGCTACTTACTTCTCCTATCACGCTCTCTACAACAACTGCATTAACTCTGCTAAACGCTCAGATCTTCTCCATAGTCAATCCACTCACCCTTGTCGCCTTTTCCAAACACTGACCCAGCTTCTCTCTCCTCCCACACCGGATCCTTCCATTTACTCATCTTAATCAGCATCTGATCTTGCACATTCTTCTTCCCCAAAGTTCACTTTCTACATCAGGACATTCTATCCTCACCTTCTTATGACCCTCCTCCTTTACTATTTCCAACTCTGTCTAATAATGTCTCTAACTTCGCCCCAGTCTCTGAGTCGGAGGTGATTCTTCACTTAGCTAAAGTCCACCCCACTGTTGCCCCCACTGACAACCCTTCCTTCACTACTTATTCCGAAAATCTATCCACTTTTGATACCCTTTCTCACTTCCATCTTTAACACCTTTATTTCTACCTGTACTTTTCCTTCTGCTTTCAAACATGCGATTAATATCCTTATTCTAAAAAAGCCTACTGCTAATCTCCTTCTTGTCTCAAACCTTCGTCCTATATCTCTTTTACCTTTTTTATTTAAGCTTCTTGAGCGTCTTGTTTATTCACGAATCTCAACATTTGTGTCTGACCGATCACTTATTCCTCCTACTCAGTCTGGCTTTCGTCCCTGTCACTCTACTGAAACACCTCTGACTTATGTGCTTAACTCTCTTCTCATGGCTCGATATTCTAAACACTCCTCTGTTCTTATTCTTCTTGATTTATCTGCTGCCTTTGACACTGTGGATCACCCTTTGCTTCCTTTGTCCATTGGTTTCCGTGGCTCTGTTCTATCATGGTTTTCATCTTACTTATCTAACCGTACTTTTGCTGTCTCTTGGGGTGGTAACACCTCTTCTTCTTTTCCCCTTTACTACCGTGTCCCTCAAGGGTCAATTCTTGGTCCTTTTCTATTCTCCTTATACACTTCATTTATTGCTCCTATAATTTCTTCTTTTGGACTATCACACCACTTTTCCACTGACAACACTCAACTGTTTCTATCTTTTTCGTCCTTTAAGCCTGATATTCATTCTACTCTCTCAACTTCTCTTTCTGCTATTAAATCCTGAATGGCCTCCCATTTCCTTACTTTAAATGCTGGAAAGACTGAAGTTCTATTCTTTCCCGCTAACACTCTCCTGTTACAGCCTTCTCCCTCCTTTATTTCCTTTCCTTCCTCCAGCCTACCTATCTCTCCCACTGCCCTCAGTCTTGGCCTCTATTTCGATTCTAATCTCTCTTTTGCTCACCATATTTCCCTTACATCACATGCCTGTCGATTTCATCCCAACAATATTCTTAGGGTTTGTCCTTTTCTCACTTTTCACGCCACCAAACTTCTTATCTCTTTGCTAATATTCTCTCGGTTATTCTATTGCTCTGTCGCATTCTTTGGTCTTCCTTGTTTGCGTCTTGCTCCTCTTAAATCAATCTATCACTCGTCTATTCGCTCACTCTGCCTTCTTGCTTACAGAGACTCGATCTCCTCTTCTCTCGCCTCACTTGGCTGGCTGTCTTTCCGTTCTCAGCTTAAATTTAATTTTCTTTGCTTAGTTTTTAAATCTCTATACGGATATTCCCCCAGTTCTCTTCCATCCCTTCTATCATTCTATTCTCCCTCTCTCTCTCTCCGTTCTACAGTTCTTTTCAAACTGAATGTTCCTTGTCCTCCCTGTGCTCAATCCCGCTTTCGTTCTTTTCAACTCCTCGCTCCTCTTCATTGGAACAAGCTTCTCCTCTCTTTTCGTTCCATTACTTTTTATTCTTTGTTCCGTTCCTCTCTAAAAACTCACTTGCTTCAGTCCCCTGATTGATTTTCACTGGCAGTATTTGAACTTTGAATTGCTTCACTGATTTTATGTACCGTTGACCCTTTCTCATGTAAAGCGCTTTGGACAAAGGCACTGTATGAAGTAAAATAAAAATACAAATACAAATACAAGTGGGTTTCAGTATACACTCCTTACTGTTGAGAAGTCACTCCTTGAAGATGCGGGTCTTGAGTTCTTTTCTGAATTGTAAGTGTGTGCAGTTGAGACTGATGCTCACAGGGAATAGGCTTCATCGTTTTAGGGCATAGGCAGAGAAGGCTTATTATCTGGTCCTTTCCCTCTTGCAGCAGCGGACTTCAAGTCTACATGTGTCCTGGCTTCTGGTGCTGCGCTGTCTGCTGGAGATGCCACGTTTCTATGCAAGGTAGCTGCAGTGGTGGACTGGGAACCAAAAGAGGCCCTGGGAATCATTTTCAAAGTGGCCCCATATTACACATTTTCAGCAAGGCCAACCGTTTTGCTTTGAGAAAATGTGGAAATACAATATGTTACCATACAGAAGAGGCCCAGGGTGCAGAGGCCTAGCGGGCAATATCCAGAGTTCCCTATAGGCCAGTCCGCCCCTTCCAGCAGGGCTTTGCAGGCTGTAGGTAATTCCCCACTCCCATCCTGTTTCTTTTAAGCCACCTATTTGGCATCCTATTAAGCTGGTCAGATAGCACAGTGAGCTAAGTGCTCGTCCTTGATACCTGTGTGCATCCTGCTGTGGCATGTTCGAATGCCGGCAGGATCAACTCAGCCTTTCATCCTTCCAAGGTCTATAAGTTAAGTACCACTCTGTGGGATAATAATGTCTTCTGGTATTTCAGCACTTCGAGAGCTATGGTTGTGTAGCACTATACAAGCAATGCATTATTGTTAACATGGCAGGTGCGCGTGTGTAATGATGAGTGGGAGCAGTCCATTTCTCGGGCACCTTACAGTTCGCTCGGAGGGTCCCCTTACAGCATAAACCTTGCTTTTAAACTTACGAATAGAATAGTCTGCGCTGTGTGCGATTGGTTGCCATAAACACAATGTGTTCACCTTTTTTGCAAATCTGCACTTTTTATTCACGTCCAGCCTAACTGGGAAGATTGCTCGGGGGCAAGGCGCTCACCTTTGGAAAGGGATGATTTTGCTAGAAGAAGGGCTACATAAATAACTAATAATAATTAAAAACAAGATACATTGCAGTGTTAAACAACGACTAAAAGACTTTTATTGTGAGGTTTGAAATAATCAGCCAGTACCGGCTGTTAGGCTCACATCATATGCATTCTGGTCATTGTGGGCGAAAACTAGAAATATACAGGAAGGCTAAATGGCACACACTCAAGAGCAATAACAGTATGTTAGGTGAGAAAAGTGTGCAGCGCTTTATCTACGCTACTAGCTTAAGAGGACTTTCCCATTTGTAGTTTGGACTATTAGGTGTTGCTTGCGCCACCTATAAGCCGAAACAGCTTGGGAGGAATGACTTCATTGGAGCTGTAAACACGCTACTGGTGTAATAAAAATGTCTTACCAGGCCTGCCTTCAGCCACTCGAAAGCACTCTGTATATCCTTCACTGAAGCCCTGTTAAAAACAAGCATTGGCAAAGCCAACATTTTTGGCTTGTGCATAGATTTGAAGGTTTTGCCAGGCACTGCTATTAGATGCCCAGGTACTCGAGCCATTTTGCACCTACTACCAACAATGGGCCGTTAATACGGTGCCTGGCAAGGGCCTTTCCCATACCTACACAAAAGGCCAAACTGTTGGCATTGCCAATGCTTGCTTAAAAGGTTGCTGGAAAGGCCCTCTTTACACCGTTGCTAATGCCCCTGGAGTATCTCTTGCTCAGAAGTCGTGGTGCAGGAACGGCATCCCGGCACAGAGGTCAGCTTCCATTGAAAGGAATAGGCAGGAACGTGTCCTGTCTGGGATTCCTTTTCACGTGAAAGAAGAAGGACTCTTGGAGGCTAAGTGGTGGCAATCTGCATCCTCAAGCGTATGGGTGGTGAATGGACTTTCCTGGCTCCTTGCTTTTGGATGTAAGAGGGTGCAAAATGAGTATCAAACAGGGAAAGGGAGTGCTTTCAGAAATGTCCATGGGTGCTGCTTTAGACTGAGAGTGGTTTCCTACGCTGGCAGCTTGGCACAGAGCATGGGCGTCTGGTTTTATAGCACAGTAACCTATGCTAAATAGAGCCTCCTGGCCAGTGCTTCACAGCATCAGGCTGCCTCCTCCCCTTGCTGGAGTGATGCCCCGGACAGACAATGGCAGGCCACATTAGGAGCATTTTTTTTTTTAGCAATTTTTATTTTTATTAACAACACTCCAAACATTACAAACATTGAGGACATTCGCATTTAAGCTTCTCATCATTGTATTCACATGTTGAGCGTTTCGGTCCTCCCCCCACCCGCCCCCTTAACTCGAGCCCCTGCTACAATATCACCTTCTTGCGTATCTCCGGACATGTCTACCTCATTAATCTCTCTCATGTCATCTTCACTATAGTCAGCCTGGGAGGGTCCTCTCCTCCCCTACTGATTGACTCATACCAAGCTGCCGTTTCTGCATCTGCCCACTTCAAGAGGTCAGCCCACCACATCGCAATTCTGGGTCGTTGAGCTGCCTTCCAGCCCATTGCAATTCTCCGCTTGGCCAGAATGTAGGCCAGGTCTTTCATCTTGCGGATGTGCTTCCGGTTGCATGGTCTGGCAAAACCCCCCACCATGCATGCCCACACTGATTCCACCTCCCTTTTTCCTCCAGGCGTAGCTTATACTCTGTCCAGAATCTACCCACCTATGGGCATGCCCAAAACATGTGTATCATCCCCGCTTCCACCTCCCCGCACCTTGGGCATTTCTGTGTCACTGAGCTCCCAAACCTGGCAATCCTACTAGGGGTCATATATGCCCTATGAGTAACATCTAGCTGGATCTGCTGTAGCCTCGTGTTTCGGGACACCTTCTTATGGTACCTTTGGGCCCTATCCCATTGTCCATCCAGCATGGGTTCACCCACCTCCTCCTCCCAGTCCCGTCTCAGTTGGAGCGCCACCTTGCCCACCCTGGTCATCAATAGTTCATATATTCAGGATATTTCGTGCCCACCCTCCGAGATATCGTACATCGTCTCGATGACCGCATCTTGTTGTTCCGCTAGCATTGCCTCAGGCCACCTTTCTCGCACCCGTCTAATGATTCTAGTATAAATACCCCAGTGCCCTCCATTAATCTCTGGAAATCTAGTGCCTCCCCCTCGTGCCATACATCCCCTAGGGTCACAAGGCCCATTGGTTCCCACTATTTGCGGGTCCCTTTTATCATTTGCAGGTCCTCCTCACATAGCGCCACTAGCGGCTCCTGCGGGGAGCATGGGGCCGGGTTTCTCACTACTTGCCATGCTTTGCTCCATATTTCCCAGCCCAGTACCAACAGTCTCGCCATTACTTGCATGTTTGATTTAGGCAACCACACCACCTCTCTAAGAAAGAAGGAAGCGGTGTCCTTGTACAGTAGACTGGCTTCGGCCGTCTCTTCTTCTGACAACCACCTGGCCACATATTGGAGCTGTCCCGCCAAGTAGTATAACTCGTAGTTCGGTAGGTTTATACCCCCCCCCCACCCAGCACACGAGTTTTGTAACTTCCACAGGGCCACCCTGTTCCTGGTGTTATGCCATATAAAGCCCCTGCATAGGCTGTGGAGTCTCGCGAAGAAACGTTTGGGGGGCATATACGGGATGTTCGTAATAAAATGTAACAGTCTGGGCAGGGCCACCATCTTGATCAATGCCGCCCTCCCTAGCATGGCCAGGGGTAGCCTGGACCAAAACCCCATCCTATTCTTAATACCCTCCACTGCCTTTTCCGTGTTGTGTTTATGCTCCTCCTCGGCCGTGTGGTATATGTCGATTCCCAAATATCGGAATGTCCTGGTCTGCCAGCGTATCGGCAGGACCGGTAGGCGCCTATGCGAGGCCCGCCTGTATCTCCCCAGAGGGAACATGCTTGATTTCTTAGGGTTTTCAGCTATGCTGAGAGGGTGGCGTAACATTCCATCACCTCCAGGACGTATTGTAGGTTTTCCTCTGGGAAGCGCAGGTATAGTAACATATCGTCGGCGTACAATGATATGAGGTGCGATCCTCCTTTCATGTGGATCCCTATCTCCCCATACTGTTGTCTGAGGCAGATTGTTAGTGGTTCCAGTGTGAGAATATACAGCATGGGTGACCAGGGGCAGCCCTGTCTAGTGCCCCTACTAAGTTGCCATTTGTTTGAGATTATTGCGCCCGTTTTGACCCTGGCGGTTGGGGAACTATATACCATTTTGACCCACATCAAGTACCCCAGCCCCATCCCATATTCTTTCAGAGCTGCTAATAACCACTGCCACCTCACAGAGTTGAAGGCCTTAATGGCATCCAGCGAGACTATTGCCATTTCGCCAGGGTCCTTCTCTGTTTGTTCAATAATGTGGTGGAGTCTCCTATGATTGTCAGTTATGTTCCTGCCTGGAACGTAGCCTGTTTGGTCAGGGTGTATCAGTTTACCAATGACTCGTTTGAGCCTGTTTGCCAGCGCAGCTGTGAGGATTTTGCTATCTTGGTTGAGCATCGATAGGGGTCTATATGACCCACAATCTGTGCTCGGCTTGCCCGGTTTTAGGAGAGGGATGACCACCGCCACTCTCAGGGACTCTGGCAGCCCTCCTCGTTCGAACACCTCATTCAGCATGGCCATCAGTGGGGGGAGCACCTCCTGCCTGTATGTCTTATAAAATTTGCTAGGGAGCCCGTCTGACCCCGGGGCCTTACGCGTGGGTAGGTGCTGAATTACTGTCTCTAACTCTTCAACTGTAATTGGGGCATCCAATTCCTCCCATTCCTGATTGTTTAGTTTGGGCAATCCTATGTCTTCAAGTGTTTCCTGAATCTCTCGACCCTTCTCTTCCCCCGTGTGCCCATAAAGGAGTTTATAGAATCTGAGGAACCCCTCATTGACTCCCTCCTGGGTGTCCCAGGTCTGGCCTTCTTCCCCCTTTATCTCCCTGATCACTGGTCGTGGTGTTTCGTTTTTGTATAACCATGCCAGCAGCCTGCCCGGTTTGTCTCCCCCCGCGTGTTGCCTATCAATATATTTTTTGTAGCTCAGTTTACATAATCTGTCCCAGTGCTCCCTGCTAGTTTGTTGTAGCAGCTTCACCCCTTCATCATCCTTGTGTGAGGTGCCCCCCTCTGCATTATTTCTTCCAGCTCCTTCTCTGTCTCCTGTAGCTCTTGCACTATACCCCCTTGGAGCCCTCTGGATTTAGATATGGCTACGCCCCGTACTACCACTTTGAACGCCTCCCATAAGGTTCCTTCTGACTGAATGCTTCCCGTATTAATGTCAAAGTACTCGGTAATCGCCTCCCTTAAGTCCTCACAAAATCCTGAGTCCTGCAGGGCCTCGGCTCTGAGCTTCCATGTCGGGATTCTCGCTCTAGGGGGCTGGTATCCTCACTCCAAGACCAAGGGGGATTGGTCCGAAAGCACTCTGGCCTTATATTCCGAGCCTATCATTTCTCCTACCAACTCCGAGGCAGCAAACATGTAATCCAGCCTTGTGTGCAGGTTGTGTGGGGCCGCGCAATGTGAGTACTGCCTATCTTCCGGATGTAGCTGTTTCCAGATATTTTCCAGTCCAAAGTCCCCCAGCAGGGCCTGTAATGCTCTTGCGGCCGGGGTGGGTCTGTCTGGTTTGCCATCTGATCTATCCATTTTGGGGTTTAATGTACAGTTAAAATCCCCTACCCATATAATCGTGCCGCCCTGTAGGGGGTTAATTTTACCATATAGGGCCCCGAAATAGGACGCAGTGTCTTGGTGAGGGCCATATAAGTTTATAATGCTCACTTCTCTGTTTTCCAGCATCCCCCGCACCACAATCATTCTACCGTCTGGGTCCGCTGTGGACTGAAGCATCTGAAATGGTACATGAGGTGCCACCCACGTGACCACCCCCTTGCATATGCAGAGTATGTGGCTCCTGCCGTGGTCCACCTCCAGTTTCTCTTTAGTAAGGTGGGTTTCCTGTAGCAATGCAATGTCAATTTTCAGCCTCCTCAGATACATCATTACTTTATTCCTCTTCTGATAGCTGTTGAGGCCTCTCACTTTCCAGGTTACCATTCTAAGGCTACCCATTGCCATCCGTGGTTCATCCCTCATCCTCCCCTCCCAGGTTTCTTCTCCCGTCTGGTTTGACACGAAATTGGGCTTGTACCCCTCCCTCTTCCAACATAACTCCCCAAATAACCCTCCTCCCCTCCTTGCTCAACTATTATACACTGCACACAACCCCTTATCTCCCCCCACCCTACCCAACCCCAACTGGTGCCCAGCTCCATTACTGGATCTCAGGCTCCCCCGAGTTTGGACCTGCCTCGGGATGGCGAGATCAGGAACCCGGCAGGGTGTCACCGGTCTACCGGTGACCTAACTAATCTATTTGTGTGGGTGTGAGGGCTGGTTCTGTTAGGCTCCTTCACCTTTTCCTAAGTTCCTGTGCACAAGGATCATACATATATAGCCCTAGTCGCTCTGCTACGACAGGCTGTATCCTGTCCTATATTCTAGTCCCAATGTCTGAGACTGCGACACCCTGGGTGCCACGGTCTCCATGTTACTTATCTGCGCCATCTTCCTTCTGGATACCCGATTCCTGGGGGAAGCTCTGCATATCCAGTCATTCTGTAGCATCCTCCGGGGTATCAAAAAACAGTGTTCTATTTTTGTGGAACACTTTCAGTTTTGCTGGGTAGATGAGCATATACTTGTAGCCTGCTTCCCTCAATCTTCTCTTCACTGCCCCGAAGTTCATGCATCGGCATTGCACCTGCAGGGTGTAATCCAGGTATGCTGTTATGTTTGCCGATGCCCTTTGTATCGTTCCTCCCTTCCGGAAGTGCTCTAGGATTTTTTCCCGGTCACGATAGTTCGGGATCTTGGCTATCATCAGCCTAGGGGTGGTTCCCGGTGGTGGCTTCCTCATCAGGGCCCTGTGCACCCGTTACACCGCGAATCCCTGGGTCAGCACTCCTCCGGTTATCTCTTGCAGCAACATTGTTTCAATGTACTCCGTGCGGTTGGGTCCCTCAGCTCCTTCAGGCAATCCTACAATGCGTATATTGTTTCTCCAGGCACGTCCTTCCACCTCCTCCGCCCTGCTTTCCAGGTTACCCACGCGTTGTTCTAGGGCGTGGAGCTCTGATTTGTGGGCTGTGCATGCAGCTGTATTCGGGGCCACTTCCTTCTCTAGGTCACCTGTACGTTCTGCCAACACTCTGACGTCTTGCCGGAGAAGATTCACCTCCTCCTGTACTGCCCGACTTTGAGCACCAGTGCCGCTTTTAGTTCATCCATGGCCAAACCCAAGTTGGTTTCCCAAGCCACTTTGAGATCTGCAATTGCTGCAAGGATCTCCTGGTCTTTTCTCGTGGTGTCTGTACCCCCGATGGGGGTTCTATCCTTGCTCCTGGCCCCTTCTGACCCCGGCGATGTTCTGGCATATTCGTTGAGCATGGGTTGCTTGCCCTTTGTTTTAGGCAGTTTGTTGGCCATCTTAAAGTTTCCGGGTTTGCATGTGCAAGGCCCACAGCGTGTGGTCTGTGGCTTCCGTAGAATTGGTCCCCAGTTGGCCACGGATACGATGGCATTAGATACATTTGTATCTTCTTCCACTCATTCACTCCAACAGTTGTGCGTCTGGGCGGGTGTTTCCAGCGGTTCGCTCGCGCCGACGCCTGTGTTGTCGGAGAAAATGTATCTCTCCAATCAGGCCCGGCGCATTCCTCCCTCCATCCGATCTCCCCTTGCTTCAGGCTGCCTCCATGTCCGACACTTGCTGGCACTGTGGTTCATGGGGCTGCAGCCTCACGCAGCTGTGGCTTCCTCGAGCCCCAGTCCGGATGACGACCACTCCCTTTGTTTTCTGCTCGCCTCGCCGTAGTCAGCTCTTCCCCTCTGCCTCTAGTATTCAGGGAGTCCGGTGGCCCGCACTCCGACCAGTCGCCGCACCTTTGTTCTCTCGGCTCGTCAGGTGGCGGCCATTTTCCATTGTTTGCCGCAATCTCGTTTCAAGCTTTTCCAGTCTTTGACAGCGTTTATGTTTCTCTGGTCCGCGTCTCGTTTCCTCCAGGCATGCTCCACAGCTTCCCCTGCATGGACCTCTGTGTTTGTAAGTCATTTAAGTTATTTGTGCACGGTTTTCAGCAGGACTCTGCACGGATCCACGGGAGCTCTAGCCGGACGTGTCCTCCTACATGGCTTCTTAGCCACGCGCCTGCCACATTAGGAGCATTATGATTGCAACTCCTCAGAGATCACCAAGGACACCGGACTACCTGCTACCCCTTCACAAACCCTGACTTTACCAGCCCTTCATGTTTTATGATGGGGAAAATAAAGCTACAATCACGTTTCTTTTGCTTAACATGTTTTTTGTATAATGATTTATATTTTAGAAGGTTGGTTTGTTATGTGATTTGTATATTTTATTATGTAATCTTTTAAAAGAAAGATATAATGTTAGGCCAGGGATGACACTTCTTTAACACATATCAGTAGTCACTGGAGATGGTTAGATATGTGGTTAAGTGCCTAAATTGCAGACTCGGATCAAATCCCGGCTTCACCACTTACCCAAAGTGCGTGAGCCTGGGATTGTAGTGCTGGGTTTGCAGTACAGGGCATGTTCTAGAGTTTCACCCTTAGTGCTGTATTATCCACAAACTACCTTGGAAAGAGCATACATAATGAGTGAGGTGGGGAGTGTTCTATTTAAGTAATAATGCTGCATACTGATGTTTGTACTGAGTGGTAATGGCCAGAGGAAAGGGGAATTATAGTTATTAGCAGCACGCGCTAAATGCCCCAGGTGCTATGGGTGGGGTAATAGATGGAACACATGGGACTCTGCAAGCTTGCGACCAGTGGATCCTGTTTATGTGAAAACATGGAAAGTAGGCCACCATGCATTTGGGAGCCAAGGTCCCTAGCAGATTCCCTCTTCCATTTGCAGGGCAGAGCGAAGGTGTGTAGGGGGGATTCGAAAGGGGCGGGTATGGGATGGAAGAGTCCACGGCAGAGCCCGTTTTGGCGTGGCCACAGTGGCGCGACAGCCAATTTGGAACCTCTCATTCGGCGAGAGGGTGATTTAGGCGCAGCTGCTGATATTTATCGCATTTGCGCCAGATGGGTGCATAACTCTGACATATATAACAAGCATTGGCAATGCCAACAGTTTGGGCTTTTGTGTCAGCAAAGGCATTTGCCAGGCACACCCAGGGTGGTATTAATTGATGGTAGCAGGTGCAAAATGGTTCAAGTACCTGGGCATCTAACAGCAGTGCCTGGCAAATGACTAATACCTATTCACAAACCAAAACTGCTGGCTTTGCCAATGCTTGTTTTGAGTGCAAAGTTTGATGGTAAGGTTTTATTGAAGCAAGCTTAAAGAGTTTCCTGTTATCCCCAAACCTTGCCTGTAAATCCCATAGCTTGAGTCTTTCACTTTGGAATTTCTGAAACACTACATTATAAACTGCTGATAGGTTCGTCTTAGGTGTAAGCACTTGGTATTTGTGGTATGGCTCTGCACACATTGCGAACAAATCCATCTCTTTTTTAAATAAACCAGCATCTTTACAGATTGTGTACACAAGTTCCACATGTGTACACATCTCTCACACCAGTTTATGTTCACACAGTCCCACGCGCAACCATCACACTCTGGCACGTTAGGCAGAAAACCAGTCAGGACGAGTGCTCTACAAATCCCCTAAAGGTAACATAACATGATTGGTTGAACCACTGGTTATGCACAATGCTGTAGCATTTAAGCACCCTTAGGCTGCCTCCTGTTGAAAGAACGCTCAACCAACATAGCGCCATCTGTGCACAAAACCTGTGTCTGGGCGCTTCCTCTGCAAATTATTTTTGATTTGCAGAGCGCACAGTACAGATTGTAAACCCTCCTGCCGTCCGACAGCCTACACTTCTCAGAAAAAAACAATACATCTGACATAAATAACTATTGAGACCTTAGGGCCAGTGCGGTGAGTACCTTGCACTCACAAAGGGATAATGACATTAATACATACCATGATTATATAAATGGAGAGTGTCCCAAGTCAGGCAGTTGTGCACATTTCAGGCAACCGTGCTTTGCAATCTGGAACTTGTAGTTTTGTTTATCACCATTATATTTACAAAAGAAGCGTTAGTGAACCCAAATTAGAAAAACAATATTGTCATTTGTTGTCGCTGAATATG
The DNA here is from genome assembly GCF_040938575.1 of Ambystoma mexicanum. Classification (NCBI taxonomy): domain Eukaryota; kingdom Metazoa; phylum Chordata; class Amphibia; order Caudata; family Ambystomatidae; genus Ambystoma; species Ambystoma mexicanum. Next base: position 913,399,180 of record NC_090926.1, on the reverse strand, counting down.
CTCGTGGGCAGGCGCCCTCAAGCGTGCGTGGTTTCCTATATGCACGCTGCATTGAGGAGGGCATGGAGGGGCATGGGGGGGGTCGGGAGGTGGGAGTGAGTTGCGAGGGAGGGAACAGTTGAGTTGAATGTCTTCTTTCGAGACCACTGATACATTTGCTTGTGATGCTGCATTCTGGGACTGGCAAATGAGCAAACCACCACACCTGACATTTTGGTGGTGCCTAACCTATCAAATGTTGGGAGAGGCGCAATCTTCAGAGACTTTGGGGGAGGGGCAAACTTAATTATATTGGGACGCCTAACTTCTTTACACATTCTAATGTTACAAGCAGTTAGCTCACGCCACATCTGAACCACACACTTAAGAACTGCTATGAGAATGGGCATGTCTCCTGTCCCTTCCTTTCCACTCACTCTCCTTACATGAAAGGAAGAACTCCCATCATAATTTCAATTGCCTAAAAATGTATGCATATGAATGCAGGTGATAACAATGGAAACGCTTTACATTAGCAATTACTACATGTAATGCTTATTGTCTGTGTCCTGGTCTGTCCACCTGCAGCTCTTTAGGTGAGCCAGGCCAAGTCAAGATAGTCTGATATTTCTCGGGAGGGGGCTAAAGTCTGATTTGCCCAATGGTCCTTGCACCGCTGCCCATCTCTCCACAAATATGAAACATGCTTGCTTGCTTGCTTGCTTGTTGCGACCAGTCGATTAACTTTGCTGAAAATGTTGGGGGGACATGACAGCTGAAGGAAAGGGGCAGTGTGGAAGAAGGTCGGATGTGGCTCTGTGGGATCGTTTCACAGAAATTGTTCGTAGAAGATTTTATCGAATGGTAGATTTGAACAAATTCGGTTAGCCGAAGATATCAAACATGAAGAGTGGGAGTTGCAGGGGTTTGTGGGTGTACTGGCGGTTTTGGGGGCCCTGGGTTTGGTTTTTTTGTACCAAGGTAAAAATGTGTTTGCAGCTAAAATTACTGTGGACAATTCCGCTGCAAATCTTTTTACCTTGATCAAACAGCCCAAATCCCTGAGGGATAACACTAAACTAACACACCACAAGAGTCCATTGCTGACGCTCTGTTATAACTTTCATAAGACTGGTGGCGTATCTTTAAACTTCAATTGAGACCCCACACATTTTCATCCGGGCCGGCCATACACCCAGTGACTCAAAATAACATTCACAAACTTCATTCCACCCAGAAAATACAAACAATGCATTATTTATCATTCATTCAGACACAAAAGTCAACACACATATGCTTGCACACACACTCACTCGCTCACACACAAATGCATCTAGCACCTCCATTGACATACACTGGGTACACACAACATGCACATGTACATACACAAGAACACATGGGTACAGTGGCGCACAGTCCATTGAGGAGACCAGGCTTTATCACCCCACGATCCCTGAAATTTTGGGCTACGCTGACTTGACCTAGCTGAACTACAAAGCCATGGCAGAAAGGAACAGATTCACCTGAATGCCAGCAGGTAGAAGCCATCGGTTAATTCAGTGCAGTGGCGACCAAGTATAGATTTTTAAATGCTACATATCTCCAAACGTGGGTTCTGCACAGCACCCTTTATGTGTATGTGCTGATAGATTTTTTCTGCAAGATTCTGACTGATTAAAATTAAGGTATGTTTTCCTATGTTCAAATGACTCCAAGCAGTTGAGTACAGAGTGGGAGAGGCAGGGATGGGGGGGGGGAGCTGCCCCCTCCTAGGGCTCTTTTAAGAGTGGGACCGGCACATTTGTCAGTGGGACACCTCTCCCATTCGGCACCACAAAGAGGGTGCCTAATGTGAAAGATGTCCCACTTGCAGCACAATGTATGCCAAGCAATTCCTGCTCAGCACGCTCATTGTCCTGGCAGCAGGACACTTTACCCGTTCCGAATGGTTGAGGTGTCCCTCTGCCAGGACAATGTTAAAAGGAGATCCGGCAGCAAAGGGTCCTCATGTTACTCTGTGTCAACGCCTTGAAACACTTGTGCATAGGTGCGTTATAAATGCCATATCATAGCATATCATTACAATGTGAGCCATTAGGCACTGATGGGAGGGAGGAGGGTACTCTTAGCAGAGTCCTTTGTCCCTTTAGAAATGGTAGAGAGTGATCAAAAGTGAGAAGGATGCATAATGCTGCATGCTTTATGAAATAATGACTATAGATTTAAAACCCAAGGGGTATTTGTTAGGCTTACATTAATCTGCATGATGCTATTGTGATTTTGCATGCAGGATGGGGAGAATAAAACTAAAGCCATACTATCATTGCTGAACATATTTCTATAAAATGTATTTAGTGTATGTTACTTTACTATGAAAGGCTAGTTTATTATGTAATGTGGTTTTCTTCCAAGGCATTGCTATAAATAATTATTTAAGCACATGAAATGTACAGCAAAACCTTAATAAATATCTATATCAACTAAACCTAAGAAGATGTGCGCAGTTGCTTAAATGCCTCACATCCCAGTTTCACCAAAGTGTCTGATCCTGGGCAAATCCTTTAATCACATTGTGCCTTATCTGCAGCTCTGTATGTGATTCCGAGTCACTTCAAAGCTTATGTTAAAATATCATGCTATTATAATAAAAAAGCATAATGACTATAGAGTTGCTCCATATATAACAATAGTGGGTTCTAGGTCAAAGTTTCGAATGAAAAGGATCTAATGACCAAAGGAACGAAAACCACAGGGTCAGATTTTTTCTTTTTTTAAAAAAAAGATTTTTGGTGTTCAGCCCCCAAATCCCCTTTTTAGTGGTAAAAAACACTTTTTTTTCCAAAACGGAAACCCCCAAAAAAATAATATTTAAAAATAAAAATGTGACCCTTTTGTTTTAGGTCAAATTGACTCTCACCTTTGGCATTCGGTCCTTTTGAATTCGGTACTTTAACTGGACACCACAGTAGTGCAATTTAGGTATTTTGCACCACAATGTTATTTGCCACTTAGCTTGTTAATGGCAACTTATTCTAAAGTCACTTTCAAAGTGCCTCCAAGAATCAAAGACTGATGATGCTCCTTGCAATGTCCTTTTCTGTGAAGGTATTTTGCCCCAGAGTGCCTGGACAGGCTCTAATAGATGAGTTTCCTGCATCTGGAATGAACCTGTAGTTTTAATTGTTTTGTTATGTGTTAAAATGCCCTCTGATGCTAATGTTACCAAAAAAGTAAATTGGGGCATGGGTGGGCAGTTTGGAGGCGCAAATGAGACCATGAGGAATTGCACGCACCACTGCATTTCGTCGCTCACCCCCACCCCCGCACCCGCTCTAGATACCCCCCCTGCTTGACTGACCTTGATGCACTGGAACATCATGGTTTGTTACTAGCTCTCTGGTAAGGAATATGCTTAGGAAGTGCTTTACTCTTGGGCAATATTATTTTCTGTGACAATATTTTATATGATCCTGGGGTAGCCAAGGATCACACAGTGACACAGGAAATTTCACGCCGAGGCCACTGCCTGTTTGAAAGCATTAACGTAGGTTTTTAAAACCCTATTTTCTAGCCAGACATTTTGGTGCTTGCAGAGTTTAAAGCGGTACAGAAAAAGCATCTAGGTCACCATGGCCCAAGTCATTCAGGAGATGTCCATCCAATCCGTTTTCTTCTGTGCATTCTGGGATTTGTAGTTTGGCTTTTTACACGGCGTGCATGTAAAAGAGACAAGCAATGATGCAGATTGCTTACCTTAATGTGGCTTATCTTTGTTGACTTACATACTTTAATGGTGATGCCCTGGGCATTCTGGTTGTCAGAAAGTTATTATCAAATTGATATTTTAGTTTTAATCACTATCTTTCTAATCATTTGTTCCCTTTACTGCCCTCTGTTACATATGCGTTGTTCACAAATAATGTTCTTATTTTCTCCCACTTTTTTCAATGGTCTGGAGGGTTGCCCAGAGCAATGCCAGAGGTTTAAGATTAATTCTAAACCTTCAATCCATTCCCTCTTTTGTTTTGCTGTGGTCACCTCGAGTGGGGACGGGTATGTCCAGGCGTGGGCCTAGAGACCCAAGCTACACCTCACTGATGACACCCAATGAGGCTGAAACATGTCTGCGGATGCTAGAAACCTCGTGCAGAAGGGATGTGACCTAGCGTTTCAGCCTGGATTGCCCCTTTGGAGATGGGACCAAGTCTGATTTGCATATGGTCTTTCCGCTTCTGTAGTGCCATGGCAGGTTGAAGAATGATGTCCTGGAGGGTTGCCCAGAGCTGTGCCCGTGGTTAAGATTAAATCAAAACCTTCCAGCCTTCACCTTTGGTTTTGCGAATCTGAAGAAGCCAGTGGCATCTCTGGGAGGCTTACGTGCAAATGAGATTCCCAAAGATTTTCTCAGAACATTTCAGAGATGTTCACAGGATTTCCAAATGTGTGCCAGATTTAGGCTTTCTGGATCCAGAGCAAGTCAGCAGGTGCAGATCAGAGATGGTTGCAGGTATGTCCAGCCCTGGCTAAAGGATCAGCTCTCACCAGTTCTGGCATCAGATCTCTTGCTGGATCTCGGGATCCGGCCTGCTTCTGCGTCAGCCACTGCAAACAACCCAAAGAACGCCCTGTGAGAGATTTTTTGGTGCGCCCCGTCCCCCTGTCCCACCCACGGGGTGGGTTGGAGGTGAACCGAAAAATCTATTGTTAATGTCCCTTGGTTCACTAATTGACTGTTAATTAGTGAACCGAGGGACAGGTGGAAAAGTGTCACTGCGCCGGGCCGTACTCAAAGCAAGAACAGCAGGGGGTTCAGTAACTGAGTGTGCCATTTGAGCCCCCTGCTGTTCTTGTATCTGCGAGTGGTCCCTGGGGAATGGTGCAGAGATGATGAGCCAAGAGTTGTTCTCTACCCAGGCTGTTGCGGCTCTGGAGAGAGCGGATAATGCGTGTCTGTACAGACTGTGTCGAATGGGCATGATTTGAGCATTAAAAAACCTTAAACTTCTTTTTGTAGATATTAGACTTCACTCCACGGAGTAAGAGGTTTACCAATCCCCAACTGTGGTTTTCCACTGTCTTGAGAATAGAGCATTATCGTGTACATATTTTCATAAAAGGTTCTGTGCATATTTTGGCCAGTACCCTATGCATATTTGCCATTTGATTATTCTGGGTATTGCACTAAGTATGTTGACTATGTGTACATCAACTAGCTATCATTGTGAGAAAAATGGAAAGAATTACAATTGCATATCCATGCTTTGATGCTATAATCCCTTATGTGCAGCATATTTTATGAACCCATGTCTGGTGTCCTACGTGAAGCCAGCTCCTGCATCACATGAGTAGAGAGTGAGGTCATGGGCATGTGGTTGCGGGAGGAGGGAGTAACCGGAAAGGGAAGTTTAGTTTAGAAAGGGAAATCACGTATCCCGACTCTCTAGTCTCTGCTCCTTATTGTGTCTGTATGACCTGGGGTCCATGTGGGTTAACATTGGTAGGTGTATGCTGAGTCCCAGGAGGGACATTAAATTGGCAATGAGGTGGGCGGCCTCAAGCATGCCACGATCCCTGTGTCTGGGGATCGGTGGGCGGGGGCGCACATCACAGCGCACATTGCTGAATCACTGGTTGGCAGGTGGGCCGCTTGCAATCCTTGCTGTGCAGAGCGGTTTCACATACGAGGAAGGAGAGAATATCGCGACATCAGACATGAAACGCATCGCACAAGTGTGTGAAGCGGAGCGCAGTCGAGCTGCTCCTGATGACTAGATGAGTGCGAGGCATGCGCAACCAACACAGGCCAGCTCACCACACATGCATGCGGTCCCTCAGCAGTGCGAAAAGCTCTGCATGCTGAAGAAAGTCCAATAGCAGGTCCACACGCCACGACTGCTACGGTGGCTGCTTGGTGCATGCTGGGAGGCTCCAGTGAAGTGCTGCAAGATAAGCACACAACTAACCAGCAAGTCCAGGTAATTTAGTGAATCATTATCACAGACAACTAAGACACAAGCAGTAAGGAGCTGTAGAGTGCCTCACTGCTGCCAAGCACGTGCTCACCATATCTTGGAGGAGGATCTAACAGTGCCCATCACACCGTCTGAAGGTATCCCTCACGGCTTCAGGAGAACATGATGCCCAACTACCCACTCATTTTGACCTATCTAAAACCAGCAGTTTGTGTTCCAGATGGAAGCGGTGGGTGAGAGATTTTAAAGTGTACATCCAGCCCATAGGGCCTCTGGGAGAGGAGAAGAAACACTGCTTGCTAACCCTCTCCATTGGGCCAAATGTGCGTGACATCGTGGACGAACTGCCACCTACACCAACCTCAAAATCATCAGGCCCTGCTGTTCATATATGGGAACCCACAAGCAGAAATGCCTCCCAGAAATGCAAGATGGGGTCTGAGGCTGCAAGACTACAGCTTCCGTATAATTCATCGCCCCGGGAAAGCGGGCAATCCAGCCGCTTTCCTGTCTCGACATCCACACAAGAACTCTACTTCAACACCCTCGATAGCGGATCAATAAATAAATTACATCATACAAGCAGCTACACCGAAAGTGATTGACCTAGCGCACATTACACAAGAAATGAAAAATGATCAAGCCATCCAGATTATCTTCAAATGCATCGAATTGTGTTGATGGAAGCAAGCCAAGCAGATGGGAGAATGCGCCAGTCTAGACACACAACAAGACATCGGAAGTCTGTCGGTGGTGAGGGAAGAGCTGGTCAGGTCAGAAGAAGGGCTGCTACTCAAGGGAACCAAGATTGTCATTCCCCAGACACTTCAAAGGAAGGTTCTAGAGCTCACGCATGAAGGGCACGGTGGAATTGTATCCCCCAATAGAATGCTACGGCAGAAGGTATGGTTTTCGCAGCTGGACACATAGGTGGAAATGCTCCTCAAGCAGTGTCCCACATGTACGGTTGTCAGGCCCCATACATAACCTGAACCCTTGCACATGACAGAATTACCAGACAAAGAATGGGATGAGATAGTAATTTACTTCTTTGGACCCATCAAGGGAGGAGAATACATACGTGTGGCGATGGACTAGTATTCTCAGTTCCCAGATATGCAGGCTGCATATCATCCCATACCGGCTTTGGCCAGAATGTTTGCTGCGTATGGAATACTGAGGGTAATCGGACAATGGACTCCCATTCACGGGGCAAGACTTCAAAACCTTTGAAGAATACATGGGGTGCACACAAAGACGAGTCATGCCTTTGTGGCCGCAGGCTAACGGAACTGTGGAAAGTTTCATGAGCAACATTAAAAGAAACATTCAGATTGCACGCCTGACAGGGGAACCTGTCGAAAGATACTGTATCAGTTACTAAGAGACTGTAGAAACACTCCTCACAGCACCACTGGAAAGGCACCCTCAGAAGTGCACTAGAATTCTGCATGTCGTGGGCCCGGGAGAGGGTTATGAAGGAGACCCTGAGATGCGGAAACAAGACCTGTGCGCCAAAGAGAGCATGACGGTGCAAGCTAATGTGGCCCGGAAAGCTTGCAACAATGATTTAGAGGTCGGGATGTGGTGATAGTGCGCCAACCCCAGACCCACAAACACACCACTGCTTTTGAGAGCGAACCACTGACTGTCACCCAGGTGAAAGGCTCCCTCCTCTCTGCAGAAGGGGAAAGGAGGAAAGTGTTTCGAAATTCCTCACACTTCAAAAGGATGCCTGGAATTATCCTGACCTGTGTGATGCTGGAAATGCATTGGAGGGACAGGGCCTCCCTGTCCTTGCCCTGTAGTCCTTTTTGATATGTGTTCTGTATTGTTTTCTGCCCAGGAGTCCATGTGGCAGTGCAGCTCTCCCTATTTTTGGTTTGGTGTACAGACCCATGGAATACCCTTTTGGCACCCATGGGTGGGGGTACAACCCTGTGTCCCTAGTGTATATTTTTCTGTGGCTCACAGAGCAGGGTATGGGCTGGTGGGAGCTCCATGCTGCATTTGACAGGTGCTCGAGTATCCTCCATTTTGGGGATACCCATGCCCTGCCATTGGAATCAGTTGATTCCTGATGGCCCCTGTGGCCTCTTGCTTTCTATTGCCTGTTACCTTTTTTCCCAAAGACCTGGGAAGCCCTTACTCTCTCCCTTCCCCCTGAATGGCTGTTGGGTGGAGGTTCCATATGTGGTATTGTGGGGAGGTTCAGGCCAAACTGGCTGGAGCCTTCCCAGTGACTGTATGTTGTAGGTACACCCTGTGGGTGGGACCTGGGTGAATGGAGTGTGTGACCAATATGCACTTCTTGTTGTGGATGTCTGGTTTCTGGTATGAAACACAATGACTGAGACAGCCCTGCTCGAAAATGGTATGAATGCAGTGTGTAGTGCTGAATGGCTGGGTACTTGTCCCAATACACATTCCTTGTTATGAGTGTCTGAGAGGGAGGAGTATGGCCTGAATGCACTGTATGCCTGATTGGCTGCCTGACTGCCTGACTGCCTGAATGCACTTCTGAGTGATTGGTTGCCTGAGTGTGACCCAGTAGAATGAATGAGAGACAGAACTCTATATCTGGGGGCCTCTCACTGTTAGAATTCGTTCAGAAGCTGAAGTTGATACTTGAAACTTATCCTTGAAGCCCAGCTGGAAGGAGAAGATTTTCTGCTGCATTTCGACCCGATCCGAAAGCTGTCAAGTTCATCGTTGACTGATCCGAGAGAGGACCTGGTTAGGTGCCTTCTTCCCGAGCTCCGAGGGACCATCGAGTACCGCTAACCTTTGCCGAAGCTCCCTGGAAGTCAGACCCTCAACAGGCTGCCGGCCGGAGACAGGGACCACCGAGGAGAACGAAGAGAAGTACTGGACATTCTGTCCACTGTCGTCGACCAGGGTTCCCAGGTTTGATGTAACCGCTGGAGGCCTGTCGAAGCCGTGTTGCCCAGAAGCGGGGACTGCTTGACGCCGTACTGTTGATGACCGGAGCCGCAAACGCTCCATTGATTAAGACATTCGAATCAAAGGAATCTCTCGACTGCACCGCCGACCACTTTGTCCCCACGGGGAAAGTCAAGGCCGCTGACGCGCCAAGGAGAATCCACCGGTGGGTTTCCCGCCACCCAAAGACCACAGAGACGCCGGACGACTCTACGCCCTTGCTGGGCCAAAGTTCTTCATAGACTCTTTGCGGTTCCAAACTATCGACATTGAGGTGCCCCGCACACCTCATCCTTGCAGGACGTCTTCGACTCATCATCGACGAGCACCACTGGGACCGAAACTGCTGCATTGACGCTACTGAGCTTTCCATTGAGGATCATTGACACCAAGTTCACTTTCTTCGAGGCCCATTGACGATTTGTGGCTCCTGCTTTAAATGGAGTCACTCAAGAATGATCTATAAACGCCTCTTCCAGGAACTCTGCTATTCCAGGTACATTGGGGTGGTAGAAACCTTTTAGAAGGAAACAAGGCTTATTGAACAATATGTAGACTAGGCTTGTAGTATATCTTTTATTTTACAGGTTGCCCAGGTGGGGGAATCCTCATACAGAGTTGTGACTTAGTAGCTAAAGTACTATTCTGCCAATTGTTCTAACCAACTGCTTTTCCTACTATGTCTATTGTTGGTTACCTTTATTAATTGATTTGTGTGATATTTAACCAGAGTACAGTTGATGCACTTTAATGAAATCTGATAATAAGTGTGGTACTACTTAGAACTTTATACATTTGCCATTGTAGATTAACTGAGCACAAAGTGAGTTATTGTGATTGTGTATATAACCTTGAACCTTAATTATATAAAGACTGTGTTTTCACTAACATAGTGTGTGGATATTCCTTTGTGGGTGCTTGGGGATTACACTGTACTTAAGAACCATCCTGCATCACCTTCTGAGAAGCTAGGCCTTGATTGCTCGTCCATTGCTACCAACAATAGAGAATCTTGGCTGGGGTCCTCTGTGCCTCTCCTCTACCATATAGAGAGCAGGAGTACAGACACCCACCTCCAGTCTTTACTACCTGAACCCAGGAGCAGGACTCTGATCCATGGGAGTGAGATTCTCCTTACGAAGGAGATGGAGAGGACTCCAGTGAAGAAATGGACTGAAGTATACGTTTTGCGGTGTCCTACATGAAGCCTACTCCCACGTCAGGTAAGGAGTGATGTCATGGGCACGGGTGAGGGGGTGGAGGGAGTTACCGGAAAGGGAAGTTTAGAAAGGGAAGCCGGTCAGGTATCCACTCTCTAGTTTCCGCTCCTTTTTGTTTCTGTATGACCTGGGGGCCGTGTGGGTTAACACTGCTTTTTCAGCAGCCCTACCGTTCACTGCTGCCTGCTTTTTCGTCTTAATACTCCCTCCGTTCCCTCAGTGTAAGTCAACACCTGTAAGGTGCTGGATAAGTTACCCAAGAATAGAATAGAATAGTTGAATGTGATTAACAAGTGATTTCCAAAGTAAGGTGGAAACCTTTGCACTGATCTGGAATTCGACTGGCTTTGTGCAGCCTTTTCTGTTGTGAAGTTTGCAAACACCGCCCTCTAGCGGACACAGACTGAATCGCGCCTGCTGAACCTCTGAGAGCGGTGCTCCGTGATTGGCTGTCCGAGAAGCATCATCTCCTCCCTGAGCTTCCCCGGCTGCTGCTGCCCTCGGTGTGCGACAAGCCTCCTTCCAGCAACAGCAGCCGCTGCTCCCCTGTCCCCATCACAAGCCCTCCTTGGTTTAAGTTCATTCTCGGAGGCTGCAAAGATGACTGTCAAGGACCAGGGCCAGCACTTCCGGCCTCGGATGGCCTTCCTCAAGAAGGTAAGGCAGCAGACCCCCTGCGAGTCAGTGAGGCTCGTCAAAGTGCCCTGTGATTCTGCGATGGGAGGGGGCGTGATCCGCCGTACGTGGATAAGTGATGGATGGCACTGTGGAAATAACTGCGTTAATATTAATATACATTGACAACGATAACCATAGGAATACAAATAATGATAGTGACATGTTTAAAAAAAGCCGGAACTTGCTTTTATGTAGCGCTTGGAGGAGCCCATTGTGCAGTTTTCTTCTGCTGTGACTAACAGGCGTTGCTATGTTCCAGCTCCAGGATGCCCCTTTTATCCTTGGAAATTTTCAAGGAGGAGCTTTTTCTGGTGAGAGTGTAGGCTGTGAGTTGCGGGTTGAATGAATGAATGAATACATGGATGCTTGACAACACAATGTATTGCTGCGCCACTCTTCAAAACTTATTTGTATTGTATTTGTATACATAGTGATGAAATATATCACTGTCTTAGAGGTGCCATTAATGCAAGAATACGAATTATAGCCATAACAGCGGGAAGGAGATGAGTTGCTCGTGTGTATAACGCGCTGCAGACATCGTGTTACCATGGCGCTTTAGTTACAGGTGTCATCCGCGTCTGTTTTGTTGCGACTCCTGTCCTGTGTGTGTAATGGGGTTTTATCGCAGTGCCCACATGTGCCCTCCCTGGTTCCGGTGCTGCCGGTTGGCAGCCACGCGCAGTGCCGTGGTCCCTGTATCTGGCCCGAACTGCTAGGTCACGTACACTTGGGGGCTGCGGTGAACGGTCAGAGGGGCAGGCCTTAGCACCGTTCCCAATCAACTTGAGCACAGAAGGGACTCCCCGTCTAATTGTAGCATATTTACGCCATATTGGCGCCCCCCCTGCGCCCCCCCCCAATGCTCCCGTGTGTGGACCTGTCCCCGCCGCCACCGCGGCGCCGTGTTCACCTGTTACACGAGCCGTGCCCGCACTGCACCCCGCCCACGCCCCGACCCTCCCTCGTCGTCCCCCCCCCCCCCCCCCCCCGGGAAGCAGACACGGGGCCCCGCAGCGCCGTCCACACCGGCGGCGGCATTCACGGCAAAGGCCGTTCTTTTCGCACGGACTCTCCGCTGCGCCTGTTACGTTGTGTTATCTTTGCTCGGAGTCTCCTAGAGGGTCTTATAGCGCTTCGTGCAAGTACATGGTAACTGCTACTCCATCGATAATGTGGAACGAGCAGGAGGTTTCGTTAAAAGTGAAGGGTAGAGTAGAATTCTGCATCTGTAATATTGCACATAATAAGCAGAACACGCAGACCGCTCATATATCTGCCAATAAAACGACTTCTATAAGCAATAATACCCCTGTAATAAGGATAATGCTAGCAGCGGCTACAACAATAATAATAACTAGAGCAAGTCTCACACACCAGTGCTGTCTCACCCATGTTACACTTTTTATGTCTCACCCACATTTCACAAGTGATGTCTCACGCCCTAGTGATGTCTCACACATGCTCCACTAGTGATGTCACACCCATTATCCGCTAGTCATTCCTACTCATGTTCCACAAGTGGTCTCAACCAGGTTCCACTAGTGATGTCTCACCCAGGTTACACTTTTTATGTCTCACCCGCATTTCACAAGTGATGTCTCCCGCATATTCCCCTAGTGATGTCTCACACATGTTCCGCTAGTGCTGTCTCACCCATGTTACACTTTTTATGTCTCACCCGCATTCCACAAGTGATGTCTCACGCATATTCCCTTAGTGATGTCTCACACATGTTCCACTAGTGATGTCACACCCATGTTTCACTTTTGATGTCTCACCACTATTGCACTAGTGATGTCTCACGTATATTCCATAAGTCATGCCTACCCATGTTCCACTAGTGCTGTCTCACCCATGTTACACTTTTTATGTCTCACCCGCATTTCACAAGTGATGTCTCCCGCATATTCCCCTAGTGATGTCTCACACATGTTCCGCTAGTGCTGTCTCACCCATGTTACACTTTTTATGTCTCAGCCGCATTCCACAAGTGATGTCTCACGCATATTCCCTTAGTGATGTCTCACACATGTTCCACTAGTGATGTCACACCCATGTTTCACTTTTGATGTCTCACCAGTATTGCACTAGTGATGTCTCACGTATATTCAATAAGTCATGCCTACCCATGTTCCACTAGTGCTGTCTCACCCATGTTACACTTTTTATGTCTCACCCGCATTTCACAAGTGATGTCTCCCGCATATTCCCCTAGTGATATCTCACACATGTTCCACTAGTGATGTCACACCCATGTTTCACTTTTGACGTCTCACCAGTATTGCACTAGTGATGTCACACGCATATTCCATTAGTCATGCCTACCCATGTTCCACTAGTGCTGTCTCACCCAGGTTACACTTTTTATGTCTCTCCCGCATTTCACAAGTGATGTGTCATGCATAGTCCCCTATTGATGTCTCACACATGTTCCACTAGTGATGTCACACCCATGACCTGCTTTGATGTCTCACCCATGTTCCACTTATGATGTCTCACCAGTCTTGCATTAGTGATGTCTCACAAATGTTCCACTAGTGATGTCACACTCATGATCCGCTAGTGATGTCTCACCCATGTTCCACTTTTAATGTCTCACCAGTATTGCACTAGTGATGTCTCACATATATAAGACGCGCTTGATGCGACTAGTAAATTAGGGGGGACGGATCTCTTATTTGACTCTAGTGACTCCACACGTGTGCCCACAATGGTGGTGCCCATCCACATCGTAAGAGCCGAATAACTGTCCATACAGGTCCCAGTGGTATGATCAATAACAGTTCTGCAGCGCACTGTGAAGCTCCAGCTTCCTTAGGGCGCAAGAGGGAGAAGAATTGGCTTATCCATGAGGAAGCAGACCCGTGTATACATTCCCTTAGATCTTCTTGTGGGCAAGAGTACAACCCTGAAGACGGCCTTTTAGTCCAAAGTTTGTTCTGTCCTTCCAGAAACTGCATATGAAACCGCAGTGCCATTTTAAATCTACCTCATCATATTTATCCTTTGCGATAAATAAACTCGAGGGCTATAAGGCTAGTAGACTTCATTGAAGACGAGCCACGAGCTGGGACTTGCGTTTACTTTTATTCAAGTACAGTGAGAAGAAGCGGTATGTCATTTACTGAAGCGTTCCCCAAGCAGGGATGCATGAAGGCACTACAATACATTGGGAAAGTACATCAGTAGAAGGACACAGTCAATGGAACGCAGATCTCAGAAATCTAGGCCTGGAATGGAAGGAAATTTGACTGTGTCGTTAAATGGGAACGGAGAGAGGAAACCCTTCATGAATAACAGATGGACCGTTAAGTATGCATGGGCATAAGGAGAGGACTGGTCTTGGTTGGCATGGGCTCTCCAAGCAAACATTATACACAGAGACCTTAACAGTTGCTCCCTCTTACTTTCCTGCAACACGAGAGGCGGTGCCCATTCACTAACAGAGGAGGCCTGTGGGAGAATCCTGAGAACTATGCTTTGGTTGCCTTGAAAGAAACCCGGGCAGTGGAAGACCTTGAATGTGATGATCGGAGCCAGATTGTTACTCCTGCAATTGCTGGCCGTCTGGGGAGACCAAAGGGCGGCCCATTCCTTAGTGTACCCAATCACATTGATATTCGTAAGATTGATCTTTTTCAGATTTCATTCTGGAGGGGAAGACAAATGGGATATCACAGTATTAGTGGCAAATGTATGTGATCTCCCTGGCAACGCTTGCTTACACTGAGGGAATTATAGCCAAGATCTAATCTCTTGTGGAGGAGACCAATAGGGCGAATTTGATTCCTATATTCGTCTTAGGTGATTTTAATGCACAGCTTCCCCATTCTGAAACTGATGATTCAGAATTAGCATTAGATATTCCAGTTGCTCAAATAAGGCAATCTGCATGTAAAGAGAAGGGGGAGAAACTGACAGTTTTTCTCAACAGTCATGGTCTTGTTTTGCTTAATGGAAGGTGCCCTGACGATATGCCGGGGGATGTGCTCGGGTCCCAGATAAGTGTGCATGTGCTTTGGGTTATGTCTTCATACAAGCAGGATGATCTTCCGAGTTTAAAGAATGCAGGGAAGAAAGCGACCATTATCCCTTGGTCGTTTCCTCTTGTGCCCCGTACACTACCGAGCATGCCGTGGCACCTGCTCTCTTGACTGGCTTAAATAATGGGAGTAGTGGAGTGACTTGGAAATCTGAGAATTTAGCTAGTGTTGATCAATGTTTTGGTTCTGAATGTGAAGCGTTCATTGAATTCTGTTGTTCCAACGAGTCTGTACCCTCGAATGGATCAACACACAATGTTCTCGCAACACATGAAGCCCTTGTTTCAAAAACTGCCGAGAATATCTCTGTGAAACGAGGTGGAAATAGAGAACTGCTTCTTAGGGGGAGCTCAGGAACGCTAAAACATAACCCTCCTCATGATAAGAATATCCGAAATAGGAAGCGTGTTTTTAGAAGGGAATTCCGTGCAGCCGTTCATTCATGTGGTGTGCAGCTCGCAACAATTGCTACATGTAAACGTATTAAACGCGATTATCGAAAATGGCTGCGCATTTCTAGACATTTAAAAAAATAAAAATTTTTGGAGAAACTTACTTGATGTGATTAATAAAAAGAGCAAGTGCATGTTCTAGAAGGTGGTTAATGCCCGTCTCCATAATACTAAACTATTGGAGGGAGTATCGAAGGAAGCACGGGAAGAGTACATCAAACAAACCTTGGGAAAGATTGGCGACAGGGACAATTGAGAGTGAGTGGAGCTTCCGTTAACAATCGGTCTATGTAGCTTTTGTTGACTTTAGTGCCGCTTTTGACACAGTGAACCGTGGTGGTCTCTGTGAAAAATGAGATGCGTGGGGCCACCCTCGAGGGCTATTAAATATCTTGAGTAAACTCTACAGAGAAACTAGGGTAGAAGTAGGACTAAACCTGAGGGGCGACCTGACGAAACACATTAGCACGTCTACGATTGAAGCAAGGATGCATATTAGCTCTCCTTTGTTCAACCTTTATATGGCTGATCTATCGAATTATCCAAATACGGCACAATCATTTCCCCCTAAACTGAGTACCCTAACCATGCCTTGGCTAGGGTACACAGATGACCTGTTATTAATGAGTTATACACTTATGGGATTACAGGTCACATTAAATCAATCGTTGGTATTTGCTAATGAGCATGATTTAAGAGTAAACGTCACCAAAACCAAAATCATGACGTTTAATTTTAAGAAAAAGAAATGTACTTGGTGACTAAATGGAAACACCATTGAACAGGATGACAGATATAATTATCGTTTCTATGTGAAAAGACCTCATTATTAAGGTGTCATGAGAAAAAGAGCGATTTTCTTGGCCGTTTTTCTTTTGATCGTAAACCATGAGACCTTAATAATGAGGTCTTTTCACATAGAACCGCCTCTTTTTTTAACGATTCGGGTGGTTTCATCCGCCGAGCAGCCCTTGGTTTAACCCAGCCCAGATCCCCCACTTTCCCGTGCTATTACCTCCAAACCTCCCTCTCTCAGCCCCTGCCCAATCCCTCCCCACCCAAGACTCCCCTAATCTAAAACACATACATACAACACACACACCAACGCACACACACACACCCACACACTTACCCGTTCTCCTCGTCCTGCCCTTTCGTGTCCCGCTCAGCCTGTCAGCCTCTGCGTGCACTTGTGCAGGGGCATGATAGTTCGATTTAGAAAGACCGCTCCGTGCGGTCACAGAGCAGTCTTTCTAAATCGATTTTTTGGGGAAAAGTTCTTTATGGAAAGATCTTTTCCCTTATGACCAAATTATCTGGGCGTGCTCATCAATCATAAACGCACTTGGAAACCTAGAGACGCTACAGCTCCATATAGTGCAACAACTGGGTGCAAAGAAAAGATTTCCCTCCAGGCCTACAGGGTTCCCACTGGTATCGCAATGAAGTTTACAAAATCAAAATTGTCCCTAAATTGACCGAAAGGAGTATTCTGTGGGGCCAGAAGCGCATTGAAGAACTTAAGAGACTCGAGAGTAATTGTATCCAATCTGTGTTGTGCTTCACCACCCGGTTGCCAATTGGGTACCTATTATGTGAGTTAAATATTTGCACACTCAAGACAGTGATCTCTATGCAGTACGCGACGTACCTTTGGAAGTTAGTACATCCTAGTAACAAGATATGGCCCCTCACTGTGCAAGGTGAATTAGCAACAGTAATCCCTTTCTCTAAAAGACTGACCTGCACCCATATCTGGAATTTGGGAACCTCATGGGAAGCAGTCACGAGGAAGTACACTAGCTGTTTCCCTCGTGAGTCATTCGGGAGTATTTGCTAGACCTTGACAGAGAGCAGCTTTGGATAGATCTAGCAACTAAAGCCAGTAGGGTCAATGATCAAACCGGTGGCATTATACTACCTTATCTGGACAGTATATCCATGCCTTTTCCAACTCATATCTACGCATGGAACACATGAGGCTTGCATTGAATCTTTTCAATACTCTTGAGTTTGTGGCCCTAGAACAGGAATGATTAGAAGACAGACGCGCACTTGCAGACTGTGTAGAGAACATTGAGACAGTTAAACATCTGGTGTGCTCATGCATGGAATTAAAAAGCGGGCGACAAAGTGGCGGAAGATCGGCGGGGGTGAACCCTAGGATCATCTGGTGTGCTCATGCATGGAATTAAAAAGCGGGCGACAAAGTGGCGGAAGATCGGCGGGGGTGAACCCTAGGATCATCTGGTGTGCTCATGCATGCAATTAAATAGGGGGCGACAAATTGGCGTAAAATCGGCGGGGGTGAACCCTGGGATTACGTCTGGAAATATTTGGAACAGGTTGATGGAGGGAAGTGATATTCCTTTCATCGATCACCTGTCGCAATTCTTGGTGATTATTAAGAATTGATTTGATCATCTCACTTGGTAAGATTCCTCAAACAAAATGTAAATAGAGTGAAGGATCTATTAATGATTGAATTAATGTTGTATGTCTTTGTAATTATGTATGTTCTGTTATGGCACTTTTTCTAAAAAGCCAAAATGTCTGTATAATAATAGTGATAATAATAGAAAGGTAGTTCCGTGGGTTCAGGCCACTTCTGCAGTGAAACGCGTGCAAGCCCAGTTTGGGAGAATCCTGGCAGGGCCAGTTCAGGGGTCCACCCTGGATATTTAGACGATAGAGCCAGATAGAGGCGGCAAGGGGGGCCTTTGCCAGGGCTTCCACACAGTTTCCCACACCACAGCCCTGGTTGGATGGCGGATTTCAGGGATTATTTTGGCAATGTCTTGTTTAATCTCTGTGTCACTCGGTTGGAAGCCTCTGTCCTGTGCTGCCTTACACACGTTGCAGCTGCACATTTTCATGTCTTGATGCAAACATACGAGAGGCTCAGAGCGGCCTCTAGACGAGTTGCGTCTGCCACCCAGCAGTCATTTACTATGAAAAAGAAATGGCACCGGATCCACGTTCTTGAATTCCAGCTCATCAATTGAAATGCGGTCTCTTGGCAGAGCAGTTTGTTTTAATTTGCTTGGCAGCGTCTGAATGGGAGACATCGACCGCGCCTGCCTTGTGTCATGAGGGAAGCTGCCTGCAAAGGAAACGAAACTACATGCCTCCGCTTTCCAAGGTGCTTCTTTCAGCAGCTCCGGAAAGAGAACTACAGCACAGCGAGGGAGAGATAGGGACATTTGCCTAGGATCACACACTTTGCTTCAGTGAGGAAGCCGGGATTGGGACTCGGCTCTCCTGGGTTAACGGTAGACAGTCTAACTGTTAGAGGCTTTCTTTAACATGGAGGCAGGTAGGAGGCAGAGTCACAGAACACTCGTAATTTATGGAGTAATTAAATCCCACTGCAGCTCTGAATTGTGCATTGCGTACGCAAACCCATTGGTTGCCATAAGAGCAAAGCACACTGCCCAGGAGCCTCAGAGAAGCTACTGCGTCAATTTCCTTGGCTTAACCTGCTCTGAGTGCACGCACATGCTGACCATGCCTGTTCCTGTATGGGCTGATCCTTTGCCCCCTCTCCCCTCATTAGGGCACTGTAAGTGCAATCCTGGGCGTGATCCCCGAGGTGAAGAGCTCGCCTATTAGGATACATGAAAAGGAGACGCGTTGCCACTCCGAGAAAGCATCCATTTTGTGAAAATTGCTAACGACCCACGGGCCCAGCTGCCGGAGATAATCACAAGCACATGTCTTTTCAGTGTGTTTTTAGATGTGGTCTAGTAGTTAGGCAGTTTAGTCAGAATGTCTAAGCTCTAATCCTGGGTTCCTCTACTTGACTAAATTGTGTGATCCTGGTCAGAACATTTTACCCCCCCACTTCTCCACTATCATTGGCTGGGCAAGAGGACTGAGCAGTGGGGGCACAATGTGCGTCAAAGCAATACATAAAGATGACACTTCCCCGCCACCCATGTCCCAGCTCCACAGGTTCATGCCCTCCATGAGCTTCTCCAACGATTGCCACCCTCACAGCTGTAATTCACATTCGATTAAAAAGAACCAGGGTGCTGCCAGACACACATTAAACTGCACAGATGCCCTGACTTTGTGTGTTTATACTGAATTTTGCACTCAGAAGGTACTTAGAATACAACATGTTTTCCCAGTACCTCCATTTTCATAAAAAGACACGAATATATTCTATATTAGCCTACCGGCAGGGGTTTAGGTTGCCTCCCAGCCAATCAGGAAGCTCGGAACGGGAGCTTTACTTCATGGTGAAGCCCGTGTTCCGACCCTCCTCAGAAGCAGGAGGCCGCCATCTGCCCTGCCAGGCTGCAGGTAATTGCACCCCGCTCCCCTTCCTCTCACTGGCAAATACCACCCCCCTCGCCTCCTACCACCCCCTCCAACTCCACTTACCTGCAGCTTCCTCGTCCCCCGATGGCGCCAGAAAAACTGGATGTTTCTGGCACTCCCCCACCGCGGTCAACAGTCGCCATGGAAAGGGAGAAGGTGACTATGTAACCAACAGTGTCCTATCTGTAGACTTATTCATGGCGGCCTTCTTGTTTTGTAAGAGAATGCTTGTTTTCTGGTCTTCTCCGTCTTGCTCATCTAGGATTCTCGTTTGGCGAAATTGCTGCTCCTGGTGTTGCGTTGACCTCCTGATATGGTGATCTTCTCAACTAAGTATGATGGCGTCTTGAACATTAGAGCTTTGTAGATGGTGCAGGTATGCTTTGATGGTGATTGGAGGAATGAATCCCAACTCCCTCTAGTGATTGTTCCAAGTACTATTAGAAATTGGTTTGTAGTGATTGCATGGAATGCCAAAGCATCTAAAAAAAGCAATGAAAAAAACCTATCAAATGCGTTTTTTTTCTATTTTTTTAATGGGGGGGGGTCCCACAGGGAGCAAGAGGGTCGCACTCCTGAACCCCCATTTATTTACCCCTCAAAACCCATTATAATTCAAATAAAACCCTTACCTTTGAAAAAAATGCATTCAATGCTTTTTTTAAGGCATTTTATTCCATGCTTTTGGTATTCAATGCTTTGTATTCGATGCAATGACTGGATACCTTAGAAATTAGCCTTTTGTGCCTAGGACTGCTACCAGCGAATGATTTATGTCTTTTTAGCCGTGGTACACTTACCCATAAAAAGAATCCACTGCTGAATTAGTGGCTAATCTTTGAGTTTTCATGTGCCTTAACTCGTAATACTAAATACCATTAGAGCCCTTGTGATGGATTCTCACTGTACCAGGTTACTGAAGTGCAGACGGTAGAGTGATATGTGGGAGCAGAACTGCCGCTGCATGCTAGAGTGTGGAAAAAAATTAGCCATTGTCATTGAAGTGTTGCATCCTTGACTCACGCGCGTCTCCTTGTCCATGAGAACTACACAAGTCACTGAATGTTCTATGTTTGATGGTTAAGGCAGAGATGTCACCGGCTTTGTTCGTGCCGGCCGCCTCTCTCGCCCGCTCCATATTTACTTGAATAAAGTTGATAAAATACTTGCCTGGTTACCTGGCGACGAGGATGGGATAAGGCATTGATGACTAGGTGGGAGCATTGAGAGGTCTGATTGCAAAGTGTGACTTTGAGAACATAACACCTGATCAAGTTTTGCATGATCAGATATTAATAAATGCTTTGAACAAGAAAATTAGTAAGAGACTTGGACTGGAGCAAATCCAGATTTGCATTCTACAAAAGAGATTGCTCGGAGCATTGAAGCGTAAGAGTAAGTATTACAGTGCTTGAAGGAGAGAAGAAAGATGACTTTTATGTCATTGGGCCAGTAAGAAAGGTGACACAACGAGGAAGAAGGGATGTACAAGGTTCACATGCGCACCAATCTCGGCGTGACAAGAGACATTGTTTTAGGTGTGGAATGCAAGATCACCTTGCAAATTACAAAGATTGTCCCGCGTTGGAAAAATAATGTTCGAAATTTGTGGATGCAAAGGTCATTTTTCAAGGATGTGCTCAGTGAAGCATAGAAACAGGGTACATTATTTGGAGGACAATGTAGTTAGCAGAGAAGATGGTGCTGCAGATTACGCTTTGATGGTAAATGGAGGACTAGAACTAAATGATCGTGAGAAACTGTGGTGTTTGATTTTATTTGATGGACACCGGAAGAGAGTAATGGAAGATCTATGTTCTAAGTATACCATATTGGGGTTAGAGGACTTTAGGATGTATTTGGGGAGTGTAAAGTGTCTAAACCTGATATTCATTTAGGAGGTTATGGTGGGGGAAAGCATGACATTTTGGGATATGTATTTAGTGACATTGAAGAAACAGCAGGAAAATATGAGCTAAGGTGTATAAGGGGAGCTCAGGAGCACCCATACTGATGGATTAGATGGATTCAGCAGGGCGAATTACAGATGAAGTTACATCCAGGGGAACATGTTTTTCAAGAAAGAATTGGGCATGTTGAGTATATTTGAGTATATTTGAGCATGAGATAAAATTGAAGGAGGGTTCAATGCCTGTAAGAATCAGGGTGCGCAAGGTACCAATTACAGTCAGTCAGGGAAGATTTGGAATTAATATCAGAGGAAATGTTTAAAGAAGAAATATTTGAACCCATTGAGTGGGCGGAATGGGTTTCTCCTGTTATTTTGACACAATCAGATGGAAGGGTGAGGTTGTGTGTGAATTTGAGGAATGTGAAAGAATTTATTTGTGGTTGCTGATTGTCATCCTTCCTGAAAGAAATGCCAGAGTTATTGGGTGAGGCCAACATTTTCAGCGCATATCAGGTGAAATTAGATAAACATTTGGAACGATGAGCAGCTTTTGTAATGCCTAATGGGTTGTATCAATTTAAAAGATTGTCGTTTCGTTTGGTAAGTGCCTCTTCAGTGTTCCAGAGAAATATACAAAATCTATTCAAGGGATTAAGGTGAGTGGTGGTATATCAAGATGATGTTTATGATAAGAATAAGGAGAATATAACAGAATTCTGCATGAAGTCTTGGCAATCTTGGAAAAAAGTGTCATGACTTTTAAAGCTGAAAAATGTGAGTTTAGAGTTAAGCAAGTACAGTATTTAGGACGCAGTATTTCAGTTGAGGGTCTCAAACCTAAACAGAATCGCACAGAAGCCATGAAAGGGGAACCAGTCACAGGGAATGTAAAACAGTTAAGGTATTTTCTTGGTTTGACAGAGTTTTATTCAAGATTTGTGGAACTATTTGCACACAAAACAAAACCTTTAAAGACATTTCTCAGGAAAGGTACAGTGTTTGAGTGGACTGATGTGGAAGAAAAATGTTTTCAGAAGACAAAGGAGCACATTAAAGTGGCTTTACCACTTAAACATTTTGAGAGTGGGAAAGATGTCTGTTAGGTGTGGATGCAAGCACTTATGGATTGCGACCAACCTTATTGCAAAAGGATAATGGTCAGTTACGCGTGTTGGCACATGCTACTAGAACTTTGACTGAAGGGAAACGGAAGTATTCAGTAATTGAAAAAGAGGCTCCTGCCTGTACATGGGCAGTGGAGAATTTTAGAATGTATTTGCAGGAAACCGAATTTACAATCAAAACAGACCATAAGCCATTGTTACATGTATTGGCACCAGGAAGAGGTATGAACCTAACTGCAAGATTGCAGAGACTTGTGTTCAAACTACAACGCTATACATTCAAGACAGAATACTTACCCGGAAGTTGTAATAAACAAGCTGACTGTCAAGGCTACCAATTGATGTAACTAATGATCCAATTGAATCTGAGAGTGAGTTTGCATAGATAGAAAATGTTTGGTACAGGAGTTGGGTGGCTAAGTGAAAAAGCAATTTGAAGAGATGAATGGCGTGAAGAAGGGAGGAAGGATGGGGTGTTAACTCGAGCTAAGGAGTATTGTGTCAAACTCTCTCCGCCTGAGAAAGGATTGAGAGGTGAATTGAGTTCAATGAGTAAAATTGCTGATGAAATGAGTGTTCAAGGAGAAAGTGCTGTAAGAGGCGAGTGTTGATTCCTCCTAGATCTTTGAGGGAAAGACTAATCATAGTTGCACATGAAGGACATTTGCGTCTGTCGGCTACAAAGAGAAGAATTAGAGCAGATTTCTTGTGGCCGAGCATAGATTCAGAGATAAAAAAGTGTGGGAGGCCATGTATGCCATTTCAAAATAGTGACAAAGTGCTTAATACAAGAGTGAGTCCCAAGATCCGCATGGATTTGCCAGCTGGCCCATGGAAGAAAATTGCCATAGACATAGCTTGGCCATAACACGTTTTACCGGATGATTGCAATGAATTATTGTGTGTGATGGACTACTATTATTTCAAGTGGCCTGTTGTTCAACCCATGAGAGAAGTGAATACCATGAATGTGATGATTCTTTCAGAAGAAATATTTGCCAGTGAGGGAGCACCAGTGAAAATCGTGTCGTACAACAGAGTTTAATGTAAATCTAGAGAGATGGTTGCATTTCTAAGTGAAGATAATGTGGAACATCTGTGTACTTCCTAATAGCACCCACAGTGTAATGGCATGATTTAAAGAGTTAATAGATGATTTAAAAAACTGGCACAGATGTGTGTGTAGAATAGCTGGAACTACAAGGAAGAGTTGGTTAGATGCATTGTTTCATACCGAACTACTCCCCACAACATACGGGATGTAACTCCTTCCCATCAATGCGTGGGAGGTTGCCTTTCCATAGGATGTGTGCAGGATGGGTGAGAAATGAAGGAAGACAGTAGAAGCGGAATGAGGAGATGCAGACAGAGTTACCAGAGAGAGTACAAGATAAACACATTGAGCAGAAAATGGATGCTGATGACAAACGAGGAGAGAAACTGCTTGCAATGCAAAAAGGAGATTGTGTGCATTTCAAAAATGGGGATAGATGTAACATGAATAGGATTACATCAAGTCATGGAGGACGAAGTGCATGTGGAGTTGGAATGAGTGGTTTGTGGCAGGATTTGGTGAAAGATCAAAGATATGATATGATAGGTTATTTATAACCTGGTTTCTAAGCGGGGACCCCGGGATCGAATCTGTGTGGCTCCGTGCCGTCTTGCTTCCAAGGCGAGCACGTTGCCCCTGAGCTAGCCTCCCGAGACTGAATGTATAAACAAGTGAACGTACACAAGAATATTGCAGTAATTGAGGAGAATCAAGTACAAGGGGACAACAGTGAGAGTGCTGAAGATGAAGAGAGTACAGAACGTTTCAGGCAATCTAAAGAAACAACAAGTTCTATATTGAGGGGTCCGCCAATGAAATTCAAGGATTATGTAATGTACTGAAGGTTTTCTCTCATTAATGTTGTAGTTAATGGAAAAGAGGAAGATGTATTGCATTCTTGGCTTGGACGGGTTTCTCAGTCCGTGAGACCTATGCTAGCCACCAAACGTTCTATGTTTGATGGTTGAGGTAGATAGGTCACTGGCTTTGTTCGTACCAGGATCCTCTCTCACCCGCTCCATATTTACTTAAATCAAGTTCATTAAATACTTCTGTGGTTACCTTAATTCATTTTCAAACCGTGGTATGTTGGTCCCATTCCTCCCATTCTCATCCCCCCTGCAAGCTGAATTTGACCCAAAGAAGTCTTTTGTGTCTGGCATCTCCACAAAGAATCTGCGCATTTAGCTGTGTGTTCTGCCATTTCCCAGTGCGGTTTCTTTCCACTTCTAGTCACAGCTGAACAATTCATATTCTTCCAAACCATTTTTAAGCGCCTCTCACTTTCTTTAACCTGATGTTGCGTGGCTCCTGGTGTAGACAGTGTGGGAGGGATGACCCATGTGCACACTGAGCATAGATTACAGCCATATTCAGGACTGTGAGGAACACCTCTATCCACAGTACTGACATGATAACATGCTATGACTTCTGGTCATGCCATGCCACTTCTGCACAAAGTCTTGTCCACAATTCCCGTGGTACTTGTGCCCACAGGGTCATGCCCCGTGTTCATAAAACCTGCTGGCTATACACTGGCAATGGCCGGGCACCCTTGGCACTGCGACTAGAGCACGGCCACCGACCTTCTGTTTCTTTCTGAAGTGCATAACAGAGGGACCTTCTCTGCCATGTTTTGCTTTGTTTTTCTCGAGTCTGGGAGGTAGCTGGTCTGTTTCTACTTCACATTTCTTGGTTTCCAGCAGGGTGATGTCATGGCAGGGAGTGCTCCATTGGCCTCCAGGGAAGCTGAGTTTCTTGGGCAGGTGCTATGGTCGGTGATATAGGCTGACTTGAAGATGATGTCGGGTTGTGGGCTTTTCAGTGTTCCTTGAGACAGGAGGTTAGGCGGTGCAATTCCTTCAGCCCGGAGATGAGTTGTGCTGCGTCATGACAGAGGAATTTCAGAGGGACCCCTTTGAAGGTTGGGACAACTGAGCGAACAGAGTTGTAACCGTTTGCATGGGCATGGTCTAGCGCTTGCGGGAGGGGTTTGGCCAGTGATTCATTTGTGGGGATGCTTTCCAGGACCGAGCCCCTGAACTTATTTCTTAGCACTGGCCCTTATCGCGTCAGACTCTGTTTAGTTATGATGTGGTGTTTTGGCAACTTTACTTTTTTTTTAACTCAGTCAGTATTAGTCACAGAGCACGAAACAACAGTGTGAGCGACACCATGAATGCTGGGCTAGTGATTCAGCTCCATGAACGACAATGAGCCCACGATGCCTCGGGGCTGCTGAGCGCTATACAAATACGAATAAATAAATAAATAAACAAAAAAAGATGACAGCGATGGGAGCTCATGCTGGTCAAGCGAGCACACTGCTCAAGTCACCCCACGTGACATTGGCTTCTCGCCATGACTGTAATCAGTAGCAGCACTGCTGTACTATTGTGTGCGGCTCGAGTGTGTGGCGCGGGTATCAGCCAGACAGCCATGGTATCAAGTGCATCAGCTCACTAGTTCAACAGGCAGACATGCCCATGTATATGCGCCAGCATCAGTTCCACACTGGCTTTGTTGCTGCTCTGCATGCGCGGGCAGGCGACAGAGACACATGCAGGGCCTTGATAAACTGGGCACTTCCTTCTGGTGCACAGCCTGCCTTAGGTGCACCAAAGCATAGGTGCCAGGGGAGTTGCTAGGTCTGAAAAAGACCCGGGGCTACGCTGATGTCGGAACTGTCGGGACTGGGGGCTAGCTAGTCTTTTGATTGTAGCTCCTGAGATTCTATCCGGAGCTACAACCAAAAGATCAGGGGCTGTAGCCCCCCCCTAGCAACGCCCCTGATAGGTGCATGCCAGGCCCCCGCTCACTGAGTCTGTGCCGCACTGTCAGCCGTTCAGGTACTGAGGCAGAAGGGCACTCAACAGAGTGAGAACCCCAAAAAACATCACTAGCCAACAGGACGACCAGTGGGCCAAGACCAGGGAAAGGGCTACTGGCAAGAAGCAGTGCCTGTGCTGAGTAATGGCCTTTAGAAGTTAGAAGAACCTTTTGCCGTGGTGTTTGCGAGGCACGTTAATCACTTCAGTAATGATTTTGTCTGCATTTGTCCCTTACTTTGCTACTGGAGGACTGTACATTAGGACTATTTTTCACGGAGAGAGGATCAAAATGTATCACTTGGCACCTATAGAATCAAGGTCATTGATTAAAAGGATGATGCGGCTAAAGACGCAGTTAAACATTTGCTGTCTTATTTCAAGAAACAGCTACACTGTTATCGTGGCACATTCACGATATTGTAAGGATGAATATGGTGCTTTGCAGAGCTTTTAATTGTTTACGTTTTTTTCTTGTGTTTCCCATTTTTTCTCTCTTTGTTTTATGATTTGATTATGGTTGCAACTTTCTCACTTCCTATACAATCCTCCCCAACGCCAGCCCCTATTTTCTGTCATTACATCTGCAATTTACATGTTTTGGTGATTATGAACCATTGTGTGATTATGACTGTGTAACCATTAATGTATGTTTAATGGCTAATCCTTTTTTGGGGGGTGTCATTATGGCTATTGTGATACATATTCTATTATTTATGAATGGCCCAGTTCCAACCTATGTTGATTATATATTTTGGAATATTAGCAAGGACCTAGCCCAGATTTGAGAAAGGCTCTGCTGAGACGAAACACGTTTTATCAAGGGCACCGTTTTGATCTAACAGTGAATAAAGCACAGTCATTGTGAATAATTGGCGCAGAGTCCTGGAATCTCCTTCTACAAACAATTATCTAATGGGTTAGGCTTTATACTGTTGTACTGCAGTGAATTGCAACACTATTTATATTCAATGACGTTGAACATTTTTTGGATTCATTAATCTGATGCTGTGGTGTGGTCATTAAGATAATCAGGTATGATAAGGGGTCGCCTAGTAGACCAGCTGTGTAAAAGTCAAACTTACCTTTATCTTACAATAAGATTGGTGTTTGTAATGTACAAATCTTCCATGGGTACTGCAAACACCACACCCAGTGAGTCAGTGGATGTTGCAGCTGACACTGAGGGGTGAAGCTGCAGGCGAGGGCAGCAGCGGGTGGCGAGCTGTTGCCCCGTCATGGCACAGGCATGCTAGACAATATCTGGGCCCTGGTACGTATGACCATGAATCACTGGTGCGGTGCAACTGAAGTCTGAGGCAGGGACGAAAAGCCTGGTTTTGTCGATCAGCAAAAGCAGGAACCAGGCTGTTTGTGTTTTCATGGTGGCATGACATTTGATGGTGAAGTTATAGTTGCTGATAAAGCTGTGACTTCTTTTTGCAGGGGGTGAGATATGGTGTTGACCCATTTGGTTTCACTTTCGACACCATGTTTTGTACTTGGGTGTATTTGATTGAACTATCAAAGGGGATAGACATAGTTTTTGTGTTGTTCCACTTCAGTTCGGCTTTTGATGTCCAGACCTGCATGGGGGCAAAACAATGTTTCAGCTGCGGATGTCGTTGACACTTTTGGCCTAGAGCAGGAGTCTGCAACCCGTGGCTCTCCAGGTGTTTTGCATTGCAACTCCCATCAGTCTCAACCAGGAAAGTCAATAATGGGGGCTCTTGGGTGCCCTAGCCAAAAACAATTGGCGAGCCGGAGGCTGCACCCCCTGATTTAGAGGTGCAGTTGTGTATCATCCGCGTTTAGTTTGGTACTTATTGTCAAGGTTCATGAAGAGTTCCCCCATTGGCTCAGCCTAGAGGTTGCCGATGCGATGATGTGATTTTCAAACTGTTGAACCTGCTTTGCTAGGTGTGATAGGGCAAGTCTGTCAAGTGTGGAGGAGATGGCCGAGGAGTTTCCATGTGGATAGGATTTCTCAGAGTTTGATGGAGGGCAGGCCAGGGGGAGGCTGCCAGGTGCTGTTAGAATAGCAGTGCAGTGTTTTCTGCGGCAGATTCTGGTTTTCATGAGCACTGTGTGCATAGCTGGCAAACGGGCCCCTACCACGTATAATACATTGGTCCGGCACCCCACCCCCGCTACAGAGAGAGGAGAGAGTGAAGAGACAACTCTTTGTGCTGTGCCTGTGCTGGCAAATGCAAATCAATGTTGTGCAGAGCGGCAGATCAATTATTTATTTATTAATCTGCCGCTCTTGGATGATGTGCTGCTGGCCTTTGTCAGGACTGCTTCTGCCCAGCGGCGGGGCACATCCTGATGTACGTACTTTTCTGCTATGTAGCGTGCGTGGAGCTCGTAGCTCCACACACTCTACGTAACCATCATCTCATTCAGGAGGCTGGTGGGGCTCTGGAGCGGTGGCCCGCACTATTGCTATTGTGCGCAAACAGCGCACCAGTCTCTGAGTCCTCCTGGACTCCAGGCCATGCAGCATAGCAACAGCCAGGTTGTGGATTATCATTGGCTGTTTGCCACCCAATGACAATCCGTGTGTGGGTGGAGCCAGTGTGCCACTGCCTCACCTTGTTCTTTGAAGCTTAGCTGCTAGTGGACATCTTCCAACTCGCGCCCAGGCCAGAACCAGCCCATCCACGTGTGTAGCCCTACCTGACGGTCCGTCGCCAAAGGTAAGTCAAGTGTTGGCTTGGGCTTGTGGACGTGTTAATTCACTACAGTTAAGTAAACTCATAGTCTTCACCATGCGGCATGAATCACGCTGCATGGGGAAGACTACGAGTTTACTTAACTTTTAATGGCGGGCGGCCGCAGCACTGCGCCTACATCTCACTGCGAGATGCAGTGCCAGTGTCACAGCTTGTGCACTGACCATGTTGTTATTGCCTCCCGCTCGCCGCCCAGCCTTCACTAGTGTCCAGGATTCTTGGTGAAGACCGGGCCGCGGGCGGGCAGGACTCGGAGCACTGTCTGTACTGTGCAGAGCCTATAGAGGACGATGACAAGGCCATCCAAGCCCAGGACTGGAGTCTGAGCTTGGCTGCCCTGGTCCTTCTCAGTCCAGAGTCAGACACAGGACTGGTTCTCACGTTTTTATTGGAAATATAAAACACTTTAGACACAGCGTACAGCAGTTGAATGGTGATCTTGCTAAAGGTTCACGTAACATTACAAAGTATATGTGTCTCACATTTAGAACTTGCTCAGACACACACTTATGCTGCCTAAAGTGCCCATGTGTGATTCTTGATATTTATTGCATTGACATACAAAAAGCATTTGAAATGCCACGCAATCATCCTCAGCATACGTTAGTGGACAATATCCTTCCTGAACGTAACGAAGCATGATGCGCATGCTCCTCGCATGCCACACCTGTGGAGAGGAACTACCACTTTTCAACTTTCAGGGAGTGAGTATGCAACAGTGGTAATATCATGAATGCCACTGACGTCATTTGGGTTTTCTTTAATAGGAATAGTGTGAAAAGAGTGTGCGTGATAGTCTGGCTCTGTCGTGATGTGCGCTTCACGTGTTTAGTTTTATAACCGAGGTATGGGACTGAAATTGTGAATTGAGTATCACTGCAAGGCTTAACCTTGCCTGGTTTTATGGCAATAGCTGGTACTGCGCTCCTGTGAAATTGTGTGCAAGTACTTGAGGGCAGGGACGATACAATAGTCAATGTAACCACCTTCAGGACAAGTGTGTTGACTGCATTCATCACATGTCCTTACAAGACCCCCTCCACTACCTGCCAATAGGGCTCCTCCCACGCTAACCAGAAATAAGAAGAGTATAACTGTAGACAGGATTATCCCGACTTTACTCCCCACCCTCAACTCACTCCCCGACGATACTGACCTGGAGACTTTGGTTGAAGAATATAATAAAATCATGACCACCGCCTTGGATTCGACCAACCCCCTCAAACTCAGACCAAGTAAGCCCAAAACCCACTTGAATAAATGGTTTACGCCTTTCCTAAAAAATTTAAGGCAACAAAAAAGAAGTTGTGAGGCTGCATGGAAAAAACTACCTTCAGCAGACAACAAACTTAAACTCACTAAACTCTCATCACTCTACAAAAAAGAAATTTGATTAGCTAAACGCACATCCTTCGATGCACGGATATCCCAAGCTAAATCTAACATGAAAGAACTTTTCTCTATACTCAAAGAACTAGAGACCCCTATAGCCCACCCTGACAACTGCATTAAAGATAAAAAATGGTGCTCAGAGATCCAAAATGCACTAGCCAATAAAATCTCCACACTACAAAATAAAATTTCTAGCAAAAGAGCCTCCCTAAATGACCCCACCCAACCCAAAACTTTTGAGAACAGCATGGCCAACTAATCGACCCGATTCAACTTCTCTAAAGTCTCTACTCTTGAAGTAGAAATAATTATCCTGTCTTTGAAGCCTTCTAACTGCTAGGGCGATCTCTGACCTGCACAGTTTATCAAAGCGGCCCGTGACCTCTCTCCTTTCATTACTAAACTAATTAATGCGTCATTTTCCACTGGAACCATCCCGACCAATCTTAAACAATCCTGGGTACTCCCACTATTAAAAAAACCTACTCTTGACCCATCCATACCAACTAATTACAGGCCAATTACGACAGTACCTTTTCTGCTAACAATTCTGGATAAGGTTGCCTATGTACAAATCCAAAAACACCTGGCAGTACACCACTTACTGGGATCCAGACAATCTGGCTTCCGGCCTCAACAGGGAACAGAGACAGCTCTGATCGACCTCAAGACACAAGTTGACGAGCTCAGAGATAACGGCAAAGCTGCCTTACTCCTTCTCCTAGACCTGTCGGCTGCGTTCGACCTGGTCGATCACACCGTACTCTGTAACCACCTCAACACAGCGGCACACCTTTCTGACAATGCAATTACATGGATTAGATCCTTTCTAAATGGTAGAACTATGAGGGTTTTCTCTCCCACAGCAGCGGCCGACCCCATTCCAATCACCCGCGGCGTGCCTCAGGGTTCATGTGTCTCACCTACATTGTACAACATTTTTACCAAGCCCCTCTTCGATGATCTGAATCATCTAGGTATCACCTACACTAACTATGCAGATGATACCCAGATCCTCCTCCCGCTTTCTGGGGATTATGAAGTGGATTTGGCTTTGGTGAATAGAGTGTACATCATCATCCAGGCATGGATGGCCACGCATGGTCTATGCCTGAATGATGATAAAACTGAACTCATCATCCTGGGCACCACCTCCAGTCTAAAAAAACTAGGACCAGTTTACTCCTCTTTCACTATTGATGGCAACAGCATCAAAATTGGACATGAGGTAAAAACACTAGATTTTCACCTTGACTCAAACCTCACTTTCAGCAAACAAATCAATTCACTAGCGTCCTCTACAGCCTACACATGTAATCTTATCCGCACTGCCAAGCCATTCCTTTCTGACACCAGTTGAAATATCCTAGCCAGAGCCCTCATCCTATCACGTCTAGACTACTGTAATGCTTTATACTTGGGCTCAACGAAAACCATTACCAGAAAATCCAAACGCTCCAAAATAATCTGCTTAGAGCCGCACTAGGCATTTCCAGAAGAGACCATATTTCTGAGATCAGCCGACAGAATAACTGGCTTCAAACTAATGATAAAATTCTTCTTAAAACTCTGTCACTTATGCACAAATCCCTCAATAACGCTGCAGCCACCTAACTGGTCGACAAATTTCACCAACAGACATCACTGAGACCGTCGAGATCTGCCTACAAAGACTGCCTCTCTATTCCCAAGTTTAACCGCTTGACATTAGGCGGTAACAGTTTTCCGGTGAAAGCGGCTAAACTTTGGAATTCCCTACCTCCCACTCTGAGAACTACCCTACCCTACCAAAATTTCAGGTCCAACGCCATCCTGTGGCTGAAAACGAACGCTCCCTAACTTGTGCTCACGCTTAACTAATCATCACCTTTTTTCACACACACTGTAAATGCAAGTAAGCTGTATGTATCATTTGATCTCCTGTCTTGCACCTGTCATTTGTAAATAGGTACCTGTATATATTTTGTATATAACTCCTGTCTGTAAATACTTAAGCCTTGTAACTAAGTTTCGCATATACGTGTAACTGCTGCGCACTGTTACCTGAGGGCTATGTCGCGCATTATAAATAATAAAACAAACAAACAAACAAACAAAAATGGTCACCTGCAGGTTGCTGTTTGGTATCTTTCACATATGCAGTGTTTATCTTATCCTGTCCGTTATGCTAACATGAAGCCTTCTTTACCATGGTGACATCATGCATGCTGATGTCTTGTCTGGTGCAAACATCTTGTGTGAGACGTTGTGGCTGAATTTCGCCTTTTCTGCTCTCATCTGGAGACAAAAGATGTGTGCTTTCTAGGCAAAGATTATAATGTGCCATCAGGACACTATGTTGGAAAGGTTGCCTCCTACTTCATCACTCCATAATCCATACTTCTCCCATGGTAGGTGACGCAGAGACCTGTATCATGTGCACCCCTGCCTATGAAGCCATACATCAGCAAATGGAAATGCTTTGCCAATGTGGACCAGTTTGATAAGTCACTTTAGGGGTGTTGCTATATCTGGAAAATATCTGGGGCTATGCTAATGTCAGGACTCAGGGCTAACTTGTAGCCCTGACTCCCTCCAAGCAGCCCAGACACTGCCTCCGCTCCGGCTCCTTTTGCGACACAGTATAGAGATTTTTAATAAAGTGTGAAGCGACTTGGTCAGCCCATTTTAAAGAATATTTATTTAGCATATTTATTCAAAATTATATTTTTCCATCATTACTGATTATCTATTTTATGAATTTCTTTATGCACACACCATAGTACCAACTATTCCCAATACAAGCTGTTGTAAAAGGCACCATCACACTTGCACACGTAAGAATAATGTACCACCATTAGTATGTAAAACCTAATGCTTTTTATGTCATATTTCGGTGGGTTTGGACAGTAAATTGTACATTTTAGAGGCCATTTTTCAAATATTTTCACGAAGGGAGGACACCCCCTGAACCCCTCCTTGTGTGGTATGGGCTTGCATGCTGCGCAAGATCGCTCCCAACTTCCCCCTGGGAAATTTACGCCACACCAGCCGCCACTGCGACCAACAACTTTTTGCATTCTGGGAGTTGTAGTTTCACTTTTTCTCTTTATGCGTCTTGGTATCCAAAGTACTCTTGGCTGAAAAGTCAGGACCAGCTGCAGAACTCACGCCTGACAGAGCCCATTGGCAGCTTAGTTGTCAGAGTGGTGGTAAATGTTAATGTTATGGAGCCTGGTATTAGTTTGTAGTCGCTCCATTCTTGCCTGTTGATACGACCTATCATTGGCTATCGACGAAAGACACATTTAAGCATAGAGGACATCTATTAAAATTCCACATTCTTCTTTTCCTGCGATGTCTAAAATATATTGATATAATTACCGCCTGTGCGAAAGGAGCCAGCCAATCAGGATGACCATCATTTTCCTGTCTGTGTGCTCAGTGTGCATGCCTGCCCCTCCCCCCACGGCCCTCCAGATCCCCTACTCGAGACACCTCCGACTTCCTCTACTCTAGCCGCTGCCATGGGCACCAAGCCCAACTCATCTGTTCTTCTGCTCCCCCTCAGAGCAGTCATGGAAATGGGTGAGAGGCTCGGCTTGTGCTCCTGCAACCATTTTCTGCCCATGTTTGCTCCCCAACACAATGGCCTTCATTAGCCCAGTCGTATGTGCTGTGCCTATAGCTGTAATGACGCCATTGGTGGGCTATACCGGATTATAATTTCCCATCACCTGGTCTGTAAACCTGGGTGGTGAGTAGTTACCACCCGGCGCTCCTCCCATCATGGGCACAGTTTCTTCAAGCCGCAGGGAAATGCTCCTCCACTCGCCTATCACTGTTTAACAATCCATCTGAACATCTGCTTTAAAACATAGAATATGTTGTGTAACTCTTCCAAACAGCCATGTTTTATGACTTGATGTCCACTCACAGTTTCTGGCAGCTTAATGTGTCTACATTGATTGGATGTCCTTATAATAAAGTATATGAAGGAACAGCCGGCCTGGGAAAAGAGCAGACACTAGTCGAAAGCCGGCGACTGAGTTGCAGTACATGCAGAAAGAGGGGGAGAGTCCCATAAGCAGCTGTGGATTGGGATGTAAAACTATAGAAATAACATTAAGGTCCACGCGGCTGTGCCATTACTTCAGAAATCATTTTAATTATTTATAGTGCGTGTATCTTCTCAGATATTACGTCAAACTAATTTATGGCCATATCCATTTTGGATGCAATCATATGGTCACTCTGTATGTGTTGAAAATTTATTTGGATATAACAATTATGAATTCTAAGGATAAAAAACTTTTTGAACAACATAGATATAGAGACTTAATGGAAAAACAAAAACACATATTGAGTCAATAGTACATTTTGCAAAAAAAGAACAAATTATATTCGTTGAAAATAAACAAGAAACATTAAAAAGAATTGGCTAAATTTCAGTTACACAACGAAAGGAAAAGGAGGGAGCAGATTACTATAATTCTTCCTGAAGTTGCCAATTTTTGGTTTGTCGATTGGCTTATTGATTAAATGCAGGACTGTGTTGCAGTAAACTGCGAAAGGGTCAGATTAGCCAGGATGAGTACGGTCAAAGGGCCTCATTTAGAGTTTGGAGGTATTTGTTTTGGAAATACCGCCCAACCGAAATACAGATACTGCATGCAGTATTTTATTTTTAATTTTGTTTTTAATTTTCTTTATGTTATTTGATTTAAATTAAACCTTTACAAATCTAACAGACATACATATATATAAAAACAAGCATAAGACATTTGAAACAACTGATCAGAAGGCTCAAGGGCAGAGAAAAAAAGAAACAAGGAAAACATTTTAAATGAATAAAAATGTCATAACATTTCATCAAAATATAATAACATTTCAGATAAACAAGCCAGAGTTCCAAACACAAGAAAAAACAATCAAGATAAACAGAATAAACCAAAACAAATGTCAGTCAATAAAATAAAACTAGAATTAGATCAGATTTGGCCTATTGATAAGACCTGAAATTGCTAAGCCTTCATGTACATTCTGGATATTTAAACACCTTGAAATAAGTTATCATCTGTAAATCCTGTGCGATACATTAAAAGAGGCCCCCTGTATTTGGACCTGCATTCAATTAATGCCTCACAAGCAAGTGCCAAGTGCTTTATTGATTCAATCACTGAGTTGCAAAATCTACCTCCACTATTGACCTCAGTTATTATGCTTCTTCTAAACAGAATCTCCTTCGCAGGAAATAAATTCCAACGTAGCCGGGGAAGAATAGCCCTGTGTTGTCGATTAGGGAATGGGGCGAGCAACAAAGAAGATTTCCCTCAGCGATTATGCTCATGGGGTAGAGTAAAATAGGTCAGTCGTTGCAGCCCAATCAAGGTCAAAGAGAGCCCTTTTCACCCTGCTCGGAATAGAAGTTAAAGGATCCAGATCCAAGTAAGGTCTTGGGAGAATAGCTTCACATTGCTTGCCAAACTGAGCCGGATAGTAAGAATTCACATGGGGTCTTTATGACATTTAAGGACACCACACAAGGTCTCACTCACACAGGGTATCAGCTAGTTGGCAAACACTAATGGAAAGGATCCGCCTGATTTTGCGGCATGTGAAACCTTCAGGGATTCCCCATTTTGGAGTCCCACTGGAGTCCAAGGGAATTGCATATTACCGCCTGCGGTAAATTACGGCAAGTTGTAATTGCTGGATGCGAATCGATAATGGATTTGTCTTGAGGAAATTTCCTCCACACATCAGATGGTTTGTAATGAGTTTCAATTTCCAACTTTAAATTTGGCAGTGCTGTAAAAGTGGAGATAATGTTGCCACTTTTATTTTACCACCCTACCAAACTCGAAATGAGGAACAGTATCTTTGCAGCTTTGTGCTTCCGCCTTCAGGAAAAGGATTACCATTTGCAATGTTGTCTAAAATGACATTTCTCTGCTATCTCTCTCTAAATTTCCCAAGGGAATCGATGCACCGATTGTTGGAAAACTTCACCTGCTGACATGTTACACTTGCCACGCGTGTTTAATTTTTCTTTTTAATGTGTAGTTGTGTACTCCTTTACACCGCACATTTAAACAAAAAAAACATTAGATGAACACAGCAAATATTTCATGGCACCTGGCACCATTTCACCATTATCCATGAGCAATATTCCCATTTGCAATTTACCATCACAGGAGCAAATTAACACAGACATGCAATTCAGAACCACAATCTTAATTTTATTTATTTTATTGTGCATTTGTAAGGCGCTCATACAATAAGTGAATTGCGTTTCAAAACGCCCACAGAGCAACAGGGAGGGAACATGGGAGTAAAATTAGATATAACATTGTAGAGTAGAGACGAACCTACTAGGCCTTGTGAGTATTCAGGACGTGCAAGCGTATAGGGGGAGAAGGGGCAGGGAAGTAGGGGTTAAGTGCTAGCCGTCTCAGTTGGGAAGTGCTAGGGAGTGAGCAGATGTAATTGCCTAGGGGAGTGGTCAACCACCAATAAATAGGTAAGTGCACAGCCTGTGGTGGCACAGGCCAGTAGCTGCCAAGGCAAAGTGCTGGGCGATTGGGTGTGGGAGGCCAGGATCCAGGAGTACACATAAGGGCCCTGGTCGCCAATCTCAGCAGCTGTGGGGCTTAGCAGAGGAGAGTGGGAGGGAAGGAGGTGTTCCTGGGTATTTGCATATACAGGTGGAGTCAGACCATGGGCTCAGCCGGTTGGTAGATATGGACCCCCTTGAAAGTGATGGATCTTATCTGCAAGGGAACCTGGGGAATGGACTGCCTCTACTTTCACCTGGACCACTCATGATAGGCTGCTCAGTTACGCGCCCACCTGGCTGTGACTGGCCATCGTCCTGAGTTGCTCTGGGTGCAGGATGGCTGCTGGCGAGTTGCCAAAACCCTGCCTGCCCCTGAAGACGGCCCAGCATAGATGCTCCCTTCCACAGGTCCCAGGAGCTCACCGCTGAGCCTCCCACTGAGATCATTTCCAACTGTGCTTTTTCTGTTGCTAGCCAGTTCTGTGTGTCTATCCGTAGTTCCCTGGAAACCAAGTGGGTACTCAGGGTGTCCTGGGAAGAGGGCCATCCTCGTCCATGCTTGCTCCGAGTGTAGAATTACACGCTTCTCCCCCAGGTTGTTATCTCTGGCAAAAAAGGGATACACAGACATCGAAGACTCCATCCACTGGAATGGGGGCAAGTGGCTAGACTCTGACTGCAGTGCCCTTCCACATTTGGCAGAGTTAGCTGCATTCACAAAGGTTTGCAGGGAAGCAACTCTGGAACTGCCTGGAACACCTGGCGGCTTGGTGACTCAGGTACAAGGGAGAAGGGGCAAATCTGAGATGCTCAGGGCATCGGCTCAAGCGCAAATCTTTATGTATCGAGCCCAGTGACACCATTGAGTACAGCAATAGAGACTCCTGTTATTATTATTATTTGTATTATTGTTATTATTATGATTATTATTTCTATTATTTTTTGCTTTATTCTAATTGACCAAAACATAAACGTATGTCCTGAGACTCGATGGGTTCATATAGCTTTGTGGATAATTTACAGAACACTTCATGTGCAGTGAATCTAATGCTCTGTTTCGTATTGTCCTCTGAAAGGTTTCCATCAAGTGCCAGCCACAATTTAGAAATGCTTTCTTCAGAAAGATGTGTGTGAGTCAAATTACCTGGAATGTCTATATTGTCTGCAAGATGTAATTTTCGCTGTCTTCTAGCCTGTCTCCTAGACACCTTGCCTTCTCCGTGATAACCATGGCTTGACTTCTTTTTCTTCTGTGCACTCTCTGGAGCTTGAAGTGACTCAGGGCCTCATTACGAGTTTGGCGGTAGCCATGGAGCTATTAGCTCCATGGCTGCCACCAAACCGGGCTCCATTACCGGGTTCCTGCAATGAGGAATTACCGGGTTATTCCAACATTGGAGGACCCGGTCATTCCTCCTTGTAGGAACCATTCCCCATTCCCATTGAGCCCCCATTATGAGTGCCCCGTTGTTACCTCCTTCTTCCCCTCGCCGGGACCCGGAAAGTATGCCTGGTTTTACCAGGCGTGCGATCCAGGTCCCGCGATGGGAACCTTGTAATACTGCGGAGTGGGTTTAATGGCGCCGGCACCATTACCGGCGCCGTTAAAC
The DNA here is from genome assembly GCF_040938575.1 of Ambystoma mexicanum. Lineage (NCBI taxonomy): Eukaryota > Metazoa > Chordata > Amphibia > Caudata > Ambystomatidae > Ambystoma > Ambystoma mexicanum. The sequence goes on along the minus strand of NC_090926.1, from coordinate 913,360,371 downwards.
CCATTCCGCAATAGTTGTAATGAGGCCCTCAGTGTCCTCAAGTGGGCAGGTACGAGGCAGCACAAAACCCATACTTGATAAAATTTAACATGTCACACATTTTAAAATGTGCTTTTCCTTTCATCATAGGTAGTTCTTCTGTCTCGTGATCTCACCTGCTCTCTCCACTGATCAATGTCCCTTTCTACCAAAGTGTCTCACCATTGACCATGACTTTGCAGCACTACATCTCACCTTCTCTCTACATTGATCATTGTCTCATGTCTCACCCTGTCCCTCCATTGATGATTGTGTCTCCATCTCATCATCTCACCCAGTCTCTCCAGTGATCATTCTCTCTCGTCTCACCATGTCCCTCAATTGATCGTTGGGTCTCCGGCGCATCATCTCACCTCTCTCTCCATTGATCATTGTATCTTTTCTCACCCTGTCTCTCCACAGACCATTGGCTCTCCATCTCCTCATCTCACCCTCTCTCTCCATTGATCATTGTCTCTCGTCTCAACCTGTCCCTCCATTGATCGCTGGGTCGCCATTTCATAATCTCACCTCTTTCTCCTGTCTCTCCACTGACCATTGGCTCTCCTTCTTATCATCTCACCCTCCCTCTCCATTGATCATTGTCTCTTGCCTCACCCTGTCCCTCCATTGATCATTGGGTCTCCATCTCATCATCTCACCCTCTCTCTCCACTGAACATTGTCTCTCGTCTCATCCTGTTTCTCAATTGATAATTGTCTCTTGTCTCGCCCTGTCTCTCCATTGATCATTGATCATGGTCTCTCGTCTCCGCCTGTCTCTCCATTGATTATTGGCTCTCATCATCTTACTCTCTCTCTATTGATCATTGTCTTTCATCCCATCCTCTATCTCCACTGATTATTGTCTCATATATCACCCTGTCTCTCCATTGATCATGGTCTCTCGTCTCACACTATCTCTCCATTAATCATTGTCTCTCGTCTCACCCTGCCCCTCCATTGATCATTGACTCTCCATATCATCTAGCCTCTCTATCCAATGATCATTGTCTCTCATCTCACTCTGTCTCTCCATTGATCATTGTCTCTCATCTCAATCTGTTCCTCCCTCGATCATTGGCTCTCTATCTCATCATTTTACCATTTCTCTCCATTGATCATTGTCTCTCGTCTCACCCTCTCTCTCCATTGGTCATTGTCTTTCCATATCATTGTTTCAAACTCCCTCTCCAATGATCATTATCTTGCATCTCACCCCATCTCTCAATTGATCATTGTCTCTTGTCTCACCCTGTTCCTCCATTGTTCATTGGCTCTCCATATCATATATATATATCTCTCTCTCTCTCTCTCTCTCTCTCTCTCTCTACCTCTCCATTGATCATTACCTCCCATCTCACATTGTCTTTCATTGGCTATTGGCTCTCTATTTCTTCTCCACCTGTCTCTCAGTTGATAATTGGCTCCTTGTCTTGTCAACGCAACCTTTTTCTTCTGCACAGCAATAGTAAGAGATTTTGGGGCACTTGGCACAAGCAACTTGGGTGAGCCTCCGAATGTGAAAAGGGAAGGGACCCGAGATTCTCTGGTGGAGCCTCCTTTATCTAGAATAAACAGTCTACAGCTTCATAGGTTGCCTTGCTTCCCTCAGTGAGCCAAGAAACAAAACAAATTGTGATATTTAATATACTGATGGTAAACCATTATTGCATATGAAGCAAAACTAAAGCCAGTTAAACCAATAGTTAGTAATTTTTAAGGAGCATACCCAGAGAACTGAATTACATTTTGCAGCTGACAATTTTGAAATATTAGGGACTGGAATATTTCCTTGGTTGGCAACTATATCATTATGTGCCCTGCCCAGGATTACAAACCTCATTTGGAGGGAGCAAGCTCTAGACATGCACCAAACCAATGTACCAAGTTTACGTTTTCATGAGTAGTGTTTTCTGGTGCAGGCATGTTGTTTCGCATCACAGAAGCCATTATGATCACCAAAGTTTACATCTTCAGGTTTATATGGCTCAGAGAGAGGAAAGAATAAGCATGCCTTGGCAGGATTTGGGACTTGGCATATGAGTACACATTTTGGTAACAAGTGCTTACCAGCATATTGAGCAATTGTGGACTCTGGGTTATCAATATCCATTTCAACTTGGGTTAATGCACATGATCAATATATTTCCTGTGGATATGTGAAAAAGTTACACAAGTCATGCTAAAGTGAATGCACACACTGTATGTGCTATTGTGAGCATTGAATTCATTATATGATAAATTCAGATCTTATCTGTCAATAACAGCCGGTTTGTACGCTCAGCTTGGCAGCAGCGCACTAAAAGCACCATGGCATGTTTTATTTATGTTTTGTAACACACTTCTTTGTATGAGACAGGCAGTGTGGGGTCCCAGAGCATGTTCCCCTTTTGCTCTCTCCATAAAGATGTCACTGTGTCTCTCCATTGATCAATTTCCCTCTGCCGTAGTGTCGCATCCTGTGCCACTCTATCCCTACCTTGACCATTGGCCTTTTGTTTCATTGTCTCACACTGTCTCTCCAGTGATTATTTCCCGTTGCCTCTTTCTTCATTATTGTCCCCAGGGCTGTTTCTTTGTGCGACAAAGTGTGCAGCTGCCCAGGCACAGGTAGTTTTTGTGCATTGGACCAGCTGTTCCTGTCCTTTCCAGTGCTCAGGAACTAAGACACAAAATGGCTCTAATCCTGTTTTTCATTTTAGGTTTGGCTATTAGTTGCCACTTTAGTACCCCTATAAGCCAAAACTATTGCATTAAATAAAGATAGGAAGGAAGGTGGTGGAATGTCAGGAGGGACACACAAGTAGTGTATGGGTCCACTTTTTCGTACATCAATATTTTGACAGGTGGGCACAACCCCAGTTTCTGGTCTTTGTTCCTTCCCCATTTGATATAGTTTTGATGTAAAGTGTATATTTTATATAAAGTGGGTATAAAGTGGGTATAAAATGGATGTTACAATGTATTGATACTATTGGAGATGATTTGATGTAAAGTGAATATAATTTTTATATAAAAAGTATGTAAACATTGGAGTAGCGGGTTGTGGTGCCTAGATGACTATTGAGGGCAAAGTGAGCTCTAAAGATGGGGGCTGTGAACTTAAGGTTTTGCAGAGTGACACAGTGATGATGCAGGAGAGGGTTTCTGACCCAAGGTTATAGGAAGAGTATATACATTCTATAGATAGTATAGATGATGTCATGATTTTATAAACAATGAAAGCAATTCGCTTCATAGGCAAAGTAAGGTTTATAGTGCTAATACAAAAGACACCAAACTATGGCCTTTGACAATGCATGTTTCTTTGAAACAATGAAAGTAGTTTACTTTATAAGAAAAGTGTGGTTTAAAGTGCTAATACAAAAGTCCAAACAATGGCCTTTGACAATGTGTTTTTCTTTGAAATCATGAAAGCAGTTTATTTTATAAGCAAAGTGTGTTTCTCAGGGCCTATACAAAAGTCCAAACTATGACCTTTGACAATGCGTGTTCCTTTGAAATAACAAAAGTAGTTCACTTTTATAAGTAAAGTGTGTTTCCCACAGCCTATACAAAAGTCCAAACTATGGCTTTTGACAATCTGTTTTATTGAAGGAAGGGTTGCTGTAGAGGCACTGACCTGTTTCCTGATACTTTATCAAGCATGCAGATGTCCCATGCTGTTTGTTGGGTTACAGAGCAGCAGAGGTACACATGCCGCGTGTGGCAGAGAAATGATTTATCTGCTGACGGCACACAGATATGGAAGCGTGGGCTGCAGGGGGAGGGTTTTTTGCAAAGCTCACCCACAGATGACTAATAAACAATGAAATGCCAAGAATGTCTGCAATTCTGATGACTCACAGTAAGATTTCAGCATTCTATCCACATCAGCAGAAAACACACATGGATCTTCATTTGTAGCTCGGCAGAATACAGGATGTTCTGCTACAGATGTGTAAATACAACTACCCCCAGGAAAATACACATGGATATCATTTATACACTAAACGAGTTGTAGTCAGCAAGGCTATTTTTAACTTATGATGGAATGATGCCACAGGAAACATCTGTAGGGTGAGGTTAATTTGATATTTTGCTATATAGACACAGGAAGCTAGCTATTCAGAAGCTATTGTGCCACCCTCTACTTTTTGTTGAGTATGCAAGACATAGAATTCTGTGCTTTGTTGATAATGCATAGTGTCTTTGGACCCAGGAAACAGCTAAAATGAGATTTTGGGGAAACCCCCTTTCTGCAAAGGAAGCAAAAATACATAAACCTGTGGGGTGTTGATAAGGAAACAGCATCGGGGACAGGTACATGGCTTTACACCTTAAAAGCTTTAAAAAAGCTGCTTGACTCCAGCAGGGGTATCACTGTGCCTTGACCTGGGAATTCTGTCAGCGTTCTCTGGGCTGCTGCCCCCCTGATGTGCCACTAAATGACTGAAACCGGCTGCAGCCCTGCGAGGAAACCTTGCTATCTGGAGTTAATTGGATTTGAGTGTGGCACTGGGACACTGGGACACTGGTAGACCCCCTGCAAGGCATTTGATTGGAAACGGGCCCTAGTCTTTATTCAGAGTTGATTTAAACAACATTAAAAAGGTGAGCCTGGGGGTATTTTAAGATATGTAATCGATATGTTTTCTTTTAAAATGTACAGTTTCAGGAGGTGAGGAGGAGGACTGACTCAGGGGATGCACCTTTTGAAGTACTGTGGCCGTACCCTGTCTTTAACTTTTAAAGCATTGTTGGAATTTTGTACAGGCTTTTGTAAGTGTTTTTGGGACGGTCACACAATCAATCAGGCACTTAAATATTTAAGCTTAGAAAGTATGAGGCCAAGACAACAAAGTCAGTGATGCAATATAGCAAAAATTACGTTTTAAGTGTGGATTTTCTCTTAGTCTCTGGCGGTGCAAAAATATTCATGTTCTTCAAAGAATGCATTGCTATTTAATATTCCATTGTGCCGTGACTTTTGCCACTTGGAGCATTCAGAGTTTACATCACCACACCCCCGGTCTCGCTCAGCGCCAATCTGTCCTGTAGCTGTAGACTTCTAAAGCAGGATTTCACCCCTAAACCAGTGGAAGGTGTACTTGAAGATGCTGATAGTACCCCAGCCCTCATCCCTGCACCTACAAAAGATGTTTTGGTGTTTATAAGCCCTGTGATATCCTTCAGAGACCTCAACCATACCGGAGATAGGAGGACAACTTCATGACCAGGGTTTGAAATAAAGCCACCCCTGTAGCACTTCAGGGCTGGCGGCATGTTAAATGAGCTACCCCTGTTGTCCCGCCCTTTGAGCTGGCAGAACACAGGGGGGTGGCTTGGCTCACCCGGCCCCCAGTTAGGTGTCCAGTTGTCAGGCCATGTCCCAAGTACAGGTTGTCACAGTTCAATGCGGGGACAGTGCAGAAACCATAATACCTGACTCCGGTCCCAGGCTCTCCCTTGTCAACTGTTGGGGACCCCAATCCAGACGTGCACTTTGCCGCATCAGAAGAACAACTCCACTCCGTTGTGCTCGGGCCACTCCATCGGGCCTTGCGGGAGGCTGCTACCCATCACTGACCCTTGCTGATCCGGTAAAACATGCAAAACAATTCTCGAACCCCCAAAACAACCAGGGCATGTTACATCAGCTGCACAAATCTCCATAAATCCAATGGGTGATGCTTGTCGGTTGACACATACCATATCCAGAGGGTCTGCCTGCTGCAAGATACAGTTGGTGGAAGACACACTTTGTCGAAATAGAAAGAATATAGAATCAGAATAGGCCATCTTTTCCACAGTCACAATTTCCATTGATACATAACACGTCTTACATAACATATCAAGTCCAATGTAACACCTCAGCACCTGTCCATTAAAAAAATCCACAATTCCAGTGTTTTTTGTGAATAAATCCCAGTTATAACGTTTGTGCAACATGTGTGATCTTTGACAAAAACTCAAATCCACTGCATCTTGAGACGCGTTAGTATTGTTTGAGAGACACCCAGAGTTATAAGTGTATTTTAAAAGGGCTATCACATGTTCCCTCACTGTCATCCAAACAGTGCTGCTTTAAAAGATGCGCCCCAACACTCTGTGCTTCCCTTGTACACAAAGAATAGAGACAAATTGTTTTACTTTATGCCAATTTGAGCACAAAGAAAAATCACGTAAATTGTAGCACCTACTTGGAAGTACAAAATGAGTTCACTAAACCCACAAACTAAAACATGAATTGGTACAGTCATGACAAGAAGTCAGCTTTTACACACGGCCAAGCCTCTCTTTGAAATATTTGAACATTGCATAACACATTTTACATAACATATCAACTAAGATGTAACACCCTGGTACTTGCCACCCATAACAATCCACCATTCCAGCGTTATGTGCGAATAAATATTGGCTATACCGTTTGCGCAACATGTGTGATCTTTGACAAAAACTCAAATGCTGACTTCACATTGCACGAATTGTCAAATTGGGTCATGATCCGTCTGTGCTGAATAATTGTGCACACTTAAAATATTTTATCAAGTTTATCGGCACTGTGAAACTAGAACAATGCAATTTGTGTGTGCAAATTTGCTGCCTCACAAAAAGACTATTTTATTCCTGGCCTTTCAAGAATGTGACTTCGGCAAGTACAGTCAGGGTTTAATTTGTGAAAGACTTTTAATGCAGTTTTATTTGAAAACTTTTGCTTTTATTAAAAAAAACAGAATGTTTGGGATGGATATAAGGGCTGTGGTGGACCCCATAAAAGAAATAAATAAAATGGAACATTAACTAGAAATGCATTCTTTGCAGAGCATGAATATATTTGCACTGTTTGAGACACAGAGAAATTCCACATGTGTCATTCCTAAAACTTAATTGTTGCTATATTGCATCACTGACTTTGTTGTCCTGACCTCATACTTTCCAAACTTTAATATTTAAGTGCCTGATTGGTTGTGTGACAGTCCCATAAACACTTACAAAAGTCTCTACAAAATTCCAACAGTGCTTCAATAGTTAAAGACAGGGCACGCCCGCAGCACTTCAAAAGCTGCACCCCCTGAGTCAGTGCCCCTCCTCGCCCCCTGAAAACTTCACATTTAAAAAAACCCATAAAGAACACATATCTTAAAATACCCCCAAGCTCACCTTTTTAATGTTGTTGCAATTAACCCCAAATAAACACCAGAGCCAGTTTCTTATGAAATGTCTTGCAGGGGTTCTCCCAATGTCCCAGTGCCACAATCAAATCAAATTAACTCCAGATAGCAAGGATTCCTCACAGGGTGCAGCCGGGTTCAGTCAATTTGTGGCACAGCAGGGGGACAGCAGTCCAGTGCTCTGACAGAATTCCCAATCCCAGGCAAAGCGATACCCCTGATAGAGTCAGACGGCCCCTTTTAAGGCTTTTAAGGGGTAAAGCCATGTACCCCTCCATGACGCTGTTTCCTTGTTAACACTGCACAGGTTTATGTATTTTTGCTTCCTTTGCAGAAATGCGGTTTCTACAGAATCTAATTTTAGCGACCTTAAGCATTATCAACAAAGCACAGAATTCTATTTCTTGCATACTCAGCAGAAATTAGAGAGTGGCACCATAGAATCTGAATAGCTAGCTTCCTGTGTCTGTATAGCAAAATGTAAAATTAACCTCACCATGCAGATGTGTCCTGTGGCATCATTCCATCATAAGGTAAACATAGCCTTGCTGACTACAACTTAGTTGATAAACAATATCCAGGTGTATTTTCCTGGGGGGGTAGGGAAGAGTTGTATTTACACATCTGTTGCAGAACATCCTGTATTCTGCCGAGCTAAATATAAATATCCGTGTGTGTTCTACTGATGTGGATAGAACACTGAAATGTTACTATGAGTCATCAGAATTGTGGGCATTCTTGGCATTCTAATTGTGTATTGGTCATCTGAGGGTGAGCTTCGTAAAACCATCTCCCCCTGTAGCCCATGCTTCCATATCTGTGTGCCGTCAGCAACTCGGTCATTTCTCTGCCACACGCGGCATGTGTGCATCTGCTGCTCTGTGACCCAGCAAACAGCTTGCAGCATCTGCATGCAAGGCAATGGGGTGCTGTAGACTCAATAAAGTATCAGCAAACAGGTGAGTGGCTCTGCAACAGTCCTTACTTCAATACCACGTAATGTCAAAGGCCATAGTTTGGACATTTATATATTAGCACTATAAACCACACTTTGCTTATAAACTGCTTTCATTGTTTCAAAGAAACACACATTGTCAAAGGCCATAGTTTGGTGTCTTTTGTATTAGCACTATAAACCACACTTTGCCTATTAAAGTGAATTGCTTTCATTGTTTATAAAATCATGACATCATCTATACTATCTATAGAATGTATATCTGCTTTCTATAACCTTTGGCAGAACCCCTCTCCTGTGTCATCACCGCATCACTCTGCAAAAACCTAGGTTCACAGTTCCCGTCTTCAGAGCTCACTTCGCCCTCAGTAGTCATCAGGCACCACCACCACCTTCTGCTCCAATGCTTACATTATTTTCATATAAAAAGTATATTCACTTTACATCAAATCATCTCAAATAGTATCAAAGCGTTTTAACATCCATTTTCTACCCACTTTATATAAAGTATACATGCGGCATCTATTTTATATTCACTTTATACCAAAACCATATAAAAAGGGGAGGGACTAAGACCGGAAACAGGGGGCATGCCCACCTGTCAACATTTTGATGTATGAAAAAGGGGGCCCCATACACTACTCACACAGTCTGTCAGGGTTTTGTTTTATTTAATTGGTTTTTAAGTGCGGACCCGGAATTCAAACCTCTGTTGCTCTGGGTGATCTTGCTTCCAAGACCAGCACGTTGTCCATGTGCTATTCTCCTTTCACAACATAGCTCTGGGCTTTTTGGTTAATTTCCCACCCATTGACTGCTTATGACCATGCTGATACATATGGCCTTTCCCATCCAATACCTGCCTCGCCCTTCCCAAAATATACCCTCTTGGCATCTCTTGGAGCTAGCTCTGTAATTCAGTTCTATGAAACGTTCTGCTGTGTAGGCTATGCCAGTGTTATTTCTGAACCATTTTCTGAGTGTTCATGGCTTTACTGCAGCTTTAAGTGAGTTCCTGGTACAATAAAATGTCTTAACCAAGTGTGCCTTAAGTCAGTGGAATCAGAAAAAAGGTATTTGTACTTGCATCTGTTCCTTGTGTTGTCTCCTGAGGATAGCTCAGGGGCAACGTGCTGGCCTTGGAAGCAATATGACACGGATCAACACAGGTTCAATCTCCGGGTCAGCGCTTAGAAACCTCGGGTATTAAGCGTGTTATAAATAACCAATCATATCATATCATAGTCCTGGGAAAGCCAACAGTTTTGTCTTGAGCAAAGGTGTTAGATAGACATTGTAAAAACAAGGGGGGTTCTGGGAGTTTCTCTACTACCGGCCTATATCCCGGGTTAGAGTCTCAACCAGAGTCTTTAGCTCACCATCCTTTCACAGAAGAGAAATGTACACTACATATCAGTCTTTGTCCTGCCCAAGAGCAGCCCAGCACCGAGATGCCTGGCAATTCTCTTCTGAACAAGAGTACCAACAGCAACCCCAGACACGTGTTTCGGCCTGGTTGGGCCTTGTCAGTGAGGTGGAGCTGTGCCTCTCTAAGAACAATGAGCAAGGGTTCCACGTCTGCATTACCCTAGTAAATTAGGGTGAAAAGCCAAAGCTACTTAATATGCAAAAACAAGGGGGGTTCTGGAAGTTTCTCTACTACCGGCCTATATCCCGGGTTAGAGTCTCAACCAGTCTTTAGCTCACCATCCTTTCAGAGAAGAGAAATGTCCACTTCATATCAGTTTTTGTCCTGCCCAAGGGCAGTCCAGCACCGAAATGCCTGGCAATTCTCTTCTGAACAAGAGTACCAACAGCAACCCCAGACACGTGTTTCGGCCTGGTTGGGCCTCGTCAGTTAGGTGGAGCTGTGCCTCTCTAAGAACAGTGGGCAAGGGTTCCACGTCTGGATTACCCTAGTAATTTAGGGTGAAAACCCAAAGCTACTTAATATGCAAAAGCAAGAGGGGTTCTGGGAGTTTCTCTACTACGCCCTATATCCCGGATTAGTCTCAACCAGAGTCTTTAGATCGACACGCTTTCACAGAAAAGAAATATCTACTACATATCAGTCACAGAAGAGAAATGTCCACTACAAATCAGTCTTTGTCCTGCCCAAGGGCAGTCCAGCTCCGAAATACCTGGCAATTCTCTTCTGAACAAGAGTACCAACAGCAACCCCAGACACGTGTTAGATAGACGTTTGCCAGGCACTCACATATGCCCAGGTACTACACCATTTCCCCACTTCTTTTTCACTATGCATTTCAACCATTGAAAGAAACGCACAAGTCTCCTCAGACATGTTTGTGCAACATCTTTTAGACATATGCGTTTGTTAGCAACAGCACATTTGAAAAGGAAAGTGGTTAGTGGTAGATGACAACAGACACAGTAGTGGGGGTGTCATTGAGACAGCAAAGAAGTATCAATGATAGGTGTTTAGACGGAAGAGGGGGTGCATCAGAAGCAGCACATTGTGTGAAACGATGACCATAGCCACCTTTAAGAAGTAGTTGCACTAATTATAGCTATGCCTAAATTGAAGTATGGGCTGAAATCTTGGCTTCACAATTCACCCATGGTGTGTAATCTTGGGCTAATCATTTTATTCCACTGTGCCTTATCTGCAAACATTCGAAGTCCTTAGAGGTTGCTCAGTTAGTAGTGTCTGCTATTAAAATAAAAGCATCATTTATGGGTTACTAGACTATAATTCTAGCACTGACAAATACAGCACTGTTGGCTTCTGAATAGTGAAAATGTTTTCTTTGTTGTTGATTATTCAACATTCAAAGACATGTGGTGTTTACAATTGTGCATTATTCGCCATATAACGCGAGATCATTATTTATGTATTATCTTTTGCGATACTGATGATATGTTAATAAAACCAGCATTTACTTATATTGCTTTGATATAAAAATGTTGATGCAGATATTATGCATGACGACGTGTGCTTTAATATTCGCCCAAGGTGTTATATTGGCTAGAAACTGCCCGAAGTGCCTCCCACTCTATTTATCACAACATACACTGCTCTCCTCTACTTCCCACCATGTCCCTCACTCTATTATAAGTGCTCTCTGTCTCCTTTAAGTCTCTTCATGCACTTCAACCTTGTTATATTGCAATGACTCATATGTTTGCAGGTGTTAATCAAAGCCTTTCACATTCATAAGTCATGCAGTCGTTGTATAAGGGAGTTTTTGTTTTCAATCAGCATTCCCTCTGCTGCCTCTTTCTTCCAGTTCTGGGTTTTCTCCAAGCAGAATTTGGATCTTGTCTTCCTTATTCTTCCCTTGCTGGCAAGTCAGTGAATGCAATATCGTCCTTGCTCCGGTTGGGGCAGTGGATTTCGTTCTCCTCGTTGTTGATTGAGGTAGTCTACCTCTGTGCCTCTGATCTACCTCCAGTCTGTGATCACTGGTCCAGTGGTGGGGACGGGAGTTTTGGGAGGGGGGTGGCAGTAGGCCCTCAGTCTTCCCTTGAGTGCACAATTTACCATCGCTGGCACCCACAGATTTATGTAACTTTTAGGTTTAAAAATGTTTAAGTGTGCACTCACCAGATGGTGACGTGTTGTGCGTGAACGAGCTGTCCCTCAGGTAATCAAGTTTATCAGCAAACTCCCCGCGTATCAAGCACGCTAAGACCTTCCAGGTTGTACCAGCACTTCTTGAATTTGTTCCCGCCCTGATGCCTGAAGCGAATATTCAGCAGTGATGAGCAGATGAAGTATTTGTACGGTATACACATGTGTGTGGATGTTTAAAATGTAATGCTTGCTGTGTGTGTGAGGGTTGCACAAGTGCTTTGAGTAAGTTTGTGTGTGTATGTGTATGCGTATGCTAGTGTCAGTGCACGGATGTCCTTATACATGTGTCTGACTGAATGCATGGGTCTCTAGGTATAAAGGTGAGCATGAATGTAGAGCATATTTATGGGGTAGACGAGCCAGTAAACATGCTGATTATAATTAATTATATGGGGTTAGCTTCATTAAAGTAATTTTCTGTGACCATACTGGTGTAGATAGGTTGCGGTTTTGGCTTCATCAATGTGATTTATTGTGACCATACAGGCATACATAGTTTGTGGTCTCAGCTTCATTAATGTGATTTACTGTGACTATACTGACAATGATTGTGGGCTCAGTCTCATGCAAGTGATTAACAATGACCATTACTGTCATAGAGAGGTTGTGACTGCAGCCTCATGAAAGGAATTTACAGTGCCCATCCATTACTGCTTTAGATAGATTGTGGCATCTGCCTTATGGATGTGATTTACAATGATCATTACAGACATTAATAGATTGTAGCCTCAACTCCATGATAGTGATTTACAGTGACCATTACTGGTATTCATTATGGCTGCAGCCTCATGAAAATGTTTTTACGTTATCCTGTGTACTTTAGGTGACATGACATTTACTGCATTTTTCATGTGCTACCCTAGATAAACAATTGTTTATTGTATGAATTTCTAGCCCATTTACTAAAGAATTGTGCTGCAAAATGCACTTTTTCAACAGATTATTTGAAACATTTTCTTCTGGGATTGCAACTCTGAGCCTCCCTGTGTTATTTTGAGCACCCTCGCTATGCCCTGTTACTCACATCAATTTGGGGAAATATTCAACTCCTACCACTGACAATATTCACCAGCCATGACTGACTGTTACCCATTTAGAATCGTGGAGTCTTCTCAGTAGCTGTCCTCTCCAAATCCCAGCACCAAACGCAGTCTCCACTACTGAACGCAACCTGTATTTGCTCATCATTTGCCTGTTTGTGGGGTGTTTTATTGCAGTCATTTGATATTGCCTATTCTGTATAGCCATGTGCAACATTCCATTTGACTTTCTGTCTTGTTTCCCAGTGGCTTCTATTAATTTGCTTTGCTTCATTATATAAGAAGGGCCATGCAGTGCCTTGCTGGGGTTCTCTTGTTTCACTGGACATGTGGTCTCATCCTCCATGCGGAGATCTTCAGCTACGGGGGATTTGCTGTCTCATTTTGCTGAGTTTGCAGTGCTTTCACCTGGACGGACTGCTTGCTCCTTTACCTGAGCCGCACCCAGAATTATACAGTCCTTTTTTCTTGACTGAGTAATAATGAGTGTTGTCCTATTTCTAATCAGCAGCCGTTTCAAGGGGCATTTTTGTGGGACTTGGGAAGTTGTTCACTGAGCTACAAATGCATGTTTTTTTGGGCTGTTGTCCCTCTTGGTGGACTCTTTCTTTTACAGAGGGTCACAAACCTAACTGCTGTGTAGGATCCCAGTCTTAACAACACAATCCAAAAATTGCATGTAGATTCTCTCCCTTTGGGTATGGGGGATGGGATCCTGAATTGGAGCTTGGACTTTGTAGCATATGGTCTTGTCTTGAAGGCATTTCATGGCTTTGGTGAAATTCCAGATGTGCTGGATATTATGCGCAGGTGTGTGCAGTTGGTTGTGCATGTGACAGTCTCCTCATCACGGGCTCCACAGCCATTCCTGGCACTCCATTAATCCCATGTTCTGCCACTCTCTCATTCATTCTTTTTAGTCTTACCCCTCACTCAATTGAAAAGAGCCTGCCTATCTTTCCTGCCCTCCTCCCACTGTGTGATTAAATGACTGCTGCTCTGCCAGGAGTAAAGTTTTGATGCAGCCACAGACTATCACTAAACCCGCTGGGATCCCAATCATAAAGGCGAAACAGGCACAGCCTGGCAGGTATACCTCCTTCAGCATTTGAGGAAGCGCATGCCGAGGGCAGGCTACACTCTTCAGGAGGAGTGTGAGCTGATACAGAAGCAATCTAAACGACAATAGTACTTTGACTCGAAAATAAAATAGTATCCAACAAAGGTTCTATAAAGAATAGGATCTTTAATCAAACTGAGAAAAATGCATACAAGTAATGAAAAAAGTACTGCCACGCCGTTGTAAGGGAAAGCACAGAGAAAGCAGACTTTAGACACCCTGCTTTTTTTAGATGGGGGATCAGGCAACGATTTCACAAAATTATGTCTTTGAAAATGTAGAGAAGGAGTCTTAAAAGTCACAAGGATCCTTCAAGTTAGAGAAGTCTGGGTGCTTTTAGTTCTTGTCTTTCAGGGTTTTCAAAATTGAACCAGAAGTCTGAGTGCTTTTGCAATGAGCCAGAGTCGAGTTGAAGAGCAGCGTCAACAAACTCCAATGACACGGCCGCTGCAATAACTTGCATGTAGAAGATGCTCAGAAACGACCAGCGATGTTGGGTCAGTGGCAGTGGAAGACTTGGAAGCCTCGTATGCGAAGTGGGCCGCATTGTGGTATTACAGCAGTGATGATTTAGAGCTTAAAGAAGCTGATAACCGGCCGGCGGTGTTGATTTGTGAATGCTAGAACACTTGGGGGTTCTCCGATGCTAAGACAGCAGAGTTTCAGCATTAAGTGGACCTCAAACATGCAGAGGTGGTCAAGCATTGTGCTCAAATTTGACTCCAGCAGTTACCTTGCAGCAACTTGGACCACATCGAAGGTGCCCAAATTGGCATTGGAGATGCTGGGAGAGCCATGGCGCACTTCTTTGGTTGTTTGTTGCTGGGAGACCCAGTCCAGTCAAGTTTAATTCTTCCCTCTGCCCTTCCACACCGGGAAAGTCTGTAAAAAGCACTTAGTGTTCTGTCACCTCCAATGAGTATGCACCTGTGTACTAGTGTTTCGGTTGCATTAGACCATGTCAAGACAGCTAGCCATCCCAAATCAGAGCTCTGGATGGTGTGAGGGGCCAGGAATGAGACGCAGACACAGATAAGTCATATTTGTGGTTATAGACTTTTAATAAATGAAAAAGGGATTGGAAATTTCCTCACTGTTCCTACTTCGAAGAGGTATTTCCCTACCCCAACCAAAACTAAGGGTCTGTCCAATGTCAAGATGTCCAAAGAAAAACTGTCCTGTTTCTGGAATCCTATCCTTGCCCTCACATTCTGAAGTAAATGTAATGTTCAAAGGGGGAAATGCCTCTAGTCTTGAAAGGTGCACACGTGTTCATGTTCAACAGAAATGTAAAGGTACTCCAACATAAAAGTTACCAATGGATAAAGTTCACATTTCAAGGGGAGGGCTCCCTTCACCAGGTTGCTGTTCAGGATGTCTCAAGACTTCAAAAGGCACAAAACGTCCTTGGAGGTTTGTGGTCAAAACACTTTGTATTCCAAAGAACTTTAGATATAAGTTCCAACTATACAAGACACCTGGTACACTCTGCCAGGTTATGTTCCCCTTCAATTTAGCTTAGTTTACAGGCTTGGTTTTACCTGGTATATTCCTGTGCCAGGACATTTTGTGTAGTCTATTCTCTACCGTTGCAAACTTTAGCTTTGGCCTGGCATACTCTCCTGCCAGGACTTTTAATGTGGTTCATTTTGCACTCACTTGCAGACACAAATTTGACAGGCATACTCCCCTGGAACTGGCAACTAATGGAGAAGTTGGCCATCTCTCTGCTTAATCTTCACTCTGATTCTGTTGGCTGTCTCCACAACCATCAGTCTGGCTTTAGAGTTGCCAGAAGCATGGAAGCTGCTCTCCTGATCATCCGTGAAGATCTGCTCTCCAACCTTGACTCTAACATCCCCTCTGTCCTCATCCTACTTGATCTCTCTTCTGCCTTTGACACAGTCAACCATACCATCCTGCTCAACTGTCTCCGTGATAACCTGGGTATCACTGATCACGCTCTGGCCTGGCTGATCTCTTTCCTCTGATCGACCCACCCAGGTCTAACTTGGGTCCTTCCTTTCCTCTATTTCCATCTCTACCTGTGGTGTTCCCCAGGGGTCTAATCTTTCACCCTGGCTTTTCAACCAATACCTAGCAACTCTCGCCAATCGCATTGCTGTTTTCTGCTCAAATTTCCAGTGCTATGCGGATGACACTCAACTAATTTTCAGGCTTCCCTCAGCCACCTCTTCTCCTTCTCTCATCTCTGATTGCCTGTCTGTTATTCAGGAGTGGTATGCAGCTAATGATCTCTGCCTGAATGCCAGAAAGACTGAGATCCTCCTCATCAACACACCCTCACCCTCCTTTACTGTCATCCTCTGGCCGGCCTCCCTTGGCCCTTCTCCTACCCCCACCTGCAAGGTTAAGGACCTCGGGGTCATCTTCGACTCAACACTTTCCTTTTCTGCCCACATCTCCGATGTCTCTAAAAAGTGAAAATTCCAACTGCACCTCCTCAGAGGTATTCTTCATTTCCTCTCCTTCCACCAGAAGCTCACTGTCTCACGAGCCCTGGTTCTCTCTAGGTTGGATTACTGTAACAGACTCTTTGTAAATGTACCTGCTTCTACATTCCGCACTTTGCAACTCATCTAGAACAAGACTGTGAGAATTGTCCTTGGCCTCAAGCCCTGGGATCGTATCTCTCGAGCCCTGACATCTCTTTATTGGCTCCCAGTGGCTGCAAGGATTAAATTCAAGACCCTTTGCATTGTCCACAAGGCTTTCTGGGGTTTGGGTCCAAAATACCTTCAACTTTCTCTCCGTAAACACCTTCCCTCTCGAGCTCTTCACTACTCCACCTCCAACTGCCTCAGGGTCAGTCGTTTCTCAAAGAAACAAGCAGGGGGGGTAGATCACTGTCTTCAGCTGGGGCCTCTCTCTGGAACAGCCCCCTGCCACTCTCAAACTTGAGGAGAACCATCTCTGGTTCCGGAAGCACCGCAAGACCTTCCTCTTTGTTTCTGCCTTTGCTTCTCTTTTCCCCTGTTGATCTGTTCTGCTTCGGCATCGTGCACCTGGTTACCCTCTGATTTTGGGCCCAGGTTCTTGCTCACCCTGCCATGCACCCGCACTGCCTCCTGGCAACCCCTGCACTTGGGTCTGTTTCTGTAACCCTACAGCCCCCACTTTTCTGCACTTATCAGACACTTCCTGTCTGCACCTTAAACCTAGCACTTGCCACTTGCTGTCTGCATTACAACTTTGCTGTTATTACTTTCTCTGCTTAGCACTTTCCACTTTTTCCCCCTACCTCCTGCACTTTCCCCCTTCCTTCTCCACTGCACTTGCACGTTCTCAATGTCACTGAGCCTAGTAAGATAGTTGTTTTTGTTCTCCCTTGTTCCCCTCCCCTGCCTCGTCGCGCTCTGAAACACTTGTGTATGAGCGTGATACATATAAATTATCAATAGCAATATCCTGCCAGGGCTTTCAGTGTGGTTGACTTTACACACACACTTGCAGACTTATTTTTGCTTGGTATACTCTCCTGCCAGGGCTTCCAATATGGTTCACTTTACACACACACTTGCAGACTTATGCTTGCCTGAATGCTCTCCTGCCAGGGCTTTTAAAGTGGTTGACTTTACATACACTTTACAGGCTTGTGGTTTCACAACAGTTCACGAGGTGAAGGGCTCTCTTTATCTCCCCTTAACCTCTCTCGGGCTTTGCTTCCCAATATGACCAACTATTATGGCCATGCAAAAGGTCACGATGTGAGGGTGTTTTCATCTTCCTCCCTGACCTCTCTCCGGCTTTGCATCCCCATATGGTTCTCTATTGTGGTTTTGCAAACGCTCATGTGATGAAGGGTTTTTTTCTTCCCCCTTGTCCTCTCACCAAGCATCCATGAACATTCCTCAGAGATAGTGAGAGAAAGAGAGAGAGAGAGAGAGAGGGGGAGACAGAGTGAGAGAGAGAGAGAGAGAGAGAGAGAGAGAGAAAGAGAAGAGAAAATCTCAGGAGGCTGGGAGTTTTTCAGCAGTCTTTATTATCTTTAGTTACAAGACACGCTCTGGACACACTCAAAAACATTTTGCCTTCAACCTGCTTATATAGGCTATTAGGATGATGCAACATCCTTATGCAAATTACTACTTGGTCAAAGTATGCTTCTGTCAGAGACAAAACATCCCTTCAATATCATTGGATGGCTTATCAGGTGTACACCAAGCCCACATTAGCATAGCTGGCATCCACAATTTGTTCTGACGCACAAAACTGATAAGCTTATTTTAGACTTGGCTGGACACATTTATGACAGTTCTCAACTTCTGCCAAAAACAACTTCATCACATCAGTGTCTACTCTTTATCTGATGTTTGAGGTCCTGCCAAGTTAGTTAGCATCTTATAGTGTTGGAGAAATTGTTATATGGTGCCAAATAACACAGATTGCCTCTCAAAATGGTCTACATGATGCACATTGTGCCTTCCTCATTAAAAACATAGAAACATGTATCCAAGTTTCTCTTGCTTTATCTGGCTTCATCATTAATCTTGTCTGCTTTTATTGCCAAGTTACAATTTTAACCTCCCAAACCAAATTACTTCAATGCAAGATGCTGCCAAAGACTTTCCCCAATGTTTCAGCCTCTGTTGCTTGTCTGAAAACTCTTGGCATGAGCCATAGTTTTTCACACCTGGCTTAACACTGGGCACCATTTTGTACTTGAGTTATCCATTTTGAAATATAATTTTGTCTGGCACTGTATTAATTCTCCAGGGAGCTATTATTTATTTATTTAAGTATCTCTCACTTTGTATCCCTTATTCATAATACATCTTTATACACTTATGATTTGTGTGTGATATTTAAAGTTCCCTTCACTTCCGGGGTCATCCTAACCCAAATATGCGCAGTGCCATATGCACCTTTTACCTTAAGGCACTATAATCCTGATTTCTGCAATAAAAGAACCATTTGATCTGCCTATCATGTTATCTATACTCATTTGAGGGGGGAAGGGTTGGCATCCCTATACACTCCCTTAATGATTCTCTTTCATTCCATTCACAACTATTTGCCGTTCTTTGGTATTGTCACTGAAGCGCCCCAGTGTCCCAATCTCTCTCTCCAGGACTCACCTGTGTCTGCAGTGCTTTTCGGTGTCCTTGCAATGTACAGGAAGCAGCGGTTCGGTGCTCCGCCTCCAGCTCGCTGGTTCACCATCTTCCCTCGCTGACTTCCATGTCCTTCACGGCTCCCACCTGAAGGTTGAGCCTCTCTCCATGTTCCTGCAGCAGAGCTGCTGCTCTTCGGTTCCCACAGTCACCAATCAGACTTTCCTTCTTCCTCTGGTGCGGACCCAGCATGTTAGACCATTTGCTGCAGTCTTCCTCCTTCGGCCTCGAGCCGGCTGGCTCCACAGATTCTTCCAAAGTGGCTCAGCAGTCCAGCGATCAACCTCGAGCGTTACCAGGTAGCTCTCTCCATGTTCATTCTGGTTCCACCTTTTAAATCTCCTGGCACCTGTCAAACACTCATAACTATTAGAGCGTGTTCAGTAGTTCTCGGCACACTGGATCTGCATTGCTCCCTTCAGCCTCCTCATCTCAGTATTCTTAAACATACAGGACTGTTGGGCCATTTTAGGTTTTCTTTCCATATGATACTGGAAGAGGTCTTTAGCTGGTTTTGTGGGTAGTGGGAGGGAACTTTTACAATAAGCCATAAAAGCTTTGGGCACAGAAAGAGTATCCCTAAAAGGAAAATGGGTTTGTGCCTTGGCCCGATGATGTCATGTTACCCCTGTGAGGGTCACCTCCCCCCTTGTGGTCCTCCCTCATATAGACACCCCCAGGGCCAGGATCAGGTAGCAGCTGCCGTCCCCTGGCCACATGGGAGAGGCTACCCTCGGGAAGGTAGTGATGACATCAGATTCATCACAATGTTTAGGGAGAAGAGCGTTCCTCTTTGTGGGGCTTCTGCTCTTCACCTGTTTGGCAGAGGACTTTGGAGAACACTGTGCAGCCAATCAGATACCAGTTAATCATTTTTCAAGCAGTGTCCCAAGATAAATCAACTAAGGGAAAATGCTACAGTGAATTGGTCTACAGCAATCCTGTTCTTAAGGGTCCAATCCTGTCTGTTGTAACAAGTATCCTTTGCCTTCTGGTGTGATTCTCAGAGTGCCTTGTCTGAAAAATGTGGGGATGAAGACAAAGTATATGGGAACCACAGCACAATCCAACATAGTGCGAGCCTTTGCTTGAGTAAGGGTCACTCCTGAGCTAATATAACACTGCCCCTTTCCTCTGTCTGCCTACATAAAAAGGACTCCAGTAATCAGCACACTGGTGGCAGGTGGCAATTGATGTGATAGGGCTTTCTTTGAAGCACTGGTTCCCAGGGGACCTCTAAGGTGGTGTTCCTGTTCCCTGGAGGAAGGTGACAACCCTTATCAGTGGGATCAAATAGAAGGCTTCCTGGACTGGACCCAACATGTGGGTACAACTAGCCCAGATAGCTTAATACACGCCATGCCCTGTCATGAAATGTGCCACAGCTCACCAAGCTGAAGATAAAACAGCATCTGCTGCATGTGGCTGTATAATTGTGTAATCTCAGTAGCCAAAATGTCATGACGGGACATGACTTACCTTTAGTTTTTGACAACTACCGCTAGACTTCTAAGATACAGAATTATAAGGTTTTGAACCAGACGTGCATACTGTTAAAAGCCACCGCTGCCTGTTGCAACATTGGGTTTCAGCAGCTGTGTTCGGGAATGCACATGTGACCTTTGAACCTGCTCTGATGCTACTGCAGGGCAACTGCTGAGGAGGTCAAGATATGATCACAGCAAGGTACATGTGTGAATGATGCCTTTTGCCATGGAGTATTATGAATGTGGAATCTGATGATCGGAACCCACTTTAAGAAACAGAATTGCCAGCATAATTGTAATGTTAAAAATAAAATAAAATCTCTGGTTACTTTACCCTCGCAGATGGCATTCCATCATACCCTATCCCTCCATTCATCACATATTCTACTACATCTCTCCTTAACTTCCAGGCCATACATTCTTTCTAGGCTCTTTGTTTCTCCACTCATCTTTGTTTGTTTTATTAACATTTATATAGCGCACAGCAGTCCGGGGACATCGTGGCACTTGTTACAGGTACAGTCTTAGTTAAAGAGTCATCAGCAATATATATACAGGGTACAATATTTAAGTTATTAACATTTGTATTTCTGGTTACATACAGTATGCATATACATTTCTGGCTATATTACAATATATATGTCATGGTGGGAGAGGAGGTCATGGTACTAATTGAGGAGTGTGGATTTGAGGTTGTTACGGAAGGACGAGATGGAAGTTTCAGCTCTGAGGGTGAACGGGAGAGAGTTACAGAGTTGTGATGCGATGTAAGAGAAGCCTAGGCATCCAGCAGTGATTCTCTTGATGCGAGGAGTGTGTAGCTGGTTGGAGTACTGAGATCTAGTCGGTCGGTCGGAAGTGGTTCTAGATATTGCTTCAGGTAGGTAAGTGGGAGCAGTGTTGTTGATGCATCTGTGTGCGATGGTGAGGATTTTCAGCGTGATTCGATCTTTGACCTGAAGCCATCGTGCTGAGCGTCTGGCAAGGGATATATGGTCCCTTCTGGGGATGCTCAAGGCGGCTCTGAGGGCGTTATTTTGGGTGATTTGTAGTCTGTGGATTTTTTTAGCTGAGGTGCCGGCTAGGAGGGCATTACAGTAATCGAGTTTAGCGCCTATGGTTGCTCTTGATTTGGCCACTCGGTTGGGGGCGGAGAGGTAAGGTTTGATGGCATTGATGATTTTGGTGCTGAACGCTGATGCAGATGCTATGGCGCTGACTTGTTTGTTCATTGAGAGGTGGCATCAATGTGAACCCCTAAGGTCTTGACGGATGGTGATACCAGTATGGTTGAGTTGTCTATGTTGAAGTTGGTGTATTGGGGGCTTAACTTCGTTATAGTGTTTTTTAGTCCAAGAATGAGAATTTCAGTCTTGCCTCCATTGAGACACAGGCCTTGATGGCCATCCAGGCTTGGATTGTGGCATAGATGTTATTGAGGGTGGCGGCGTCTTTGTGGTAGAGTCCAGTTAGGGGTATGAGTACTTGCATATCGTCTGCGAAGTTGGTGTATGCCATACCGATGGTGTCCAGTAGGTCGAAAAGGGGTTTCGTGAAGAGGTTATAGAGGGTAGGGGCTGTGCATGATCCTTGGGGGACACCAACGTTTATCGTGTTGGGGTCTGCATTTTCTGTGTCGGAGTAGACCTTCATGGCCCTTCCTTCGAGGAAGGAGGTGATCCATGCGGCTGCTTGTTTGGAGAAATGGGCTGCTTGAGTAAGGTGTTTGGTAAGAGTTTGGTGATCAACCAGATCAAAAGCCGCTGATAGGTCGAGAAGGAGGAGCAGGGCGGGTTTGCCTTTGTCCAGGATTTGTGTGATTTGGTTTTTTAGGTCTAGTAAGGCATCTTCTGTTCCATGGCCGGACCGGAAGCCAGATTGTCTTTTACCTAGTATGGAGTTGGCTTCTATGTATGATTGGATCTGGTCTTCTTACTCTCTCTTTAATTTACAGACTCTCATTCTCTCCTACCCTTTATCTGTTCCTCCATTCATCACGCCATATCATTTACTAAATCTCTCTTTCTATTGTTAGCCTCCATTTCCATTCATTACAGACTCTCTATCCACCCTCTGCTCTTCACCCTGGCTCCCAGCTCAGCAATTATTCTGTCCCTCCTCTCATTCTCTTTGTGATTTTTCCTATCCTATCTCTCCATTCCTGATAGCTCATCCATCTCTCCTCACCTTCGCTACCTGTCACTCCATTTATTGACTGATCCCTCACTTCTCTCCAAGGGTGCAACAACACCTAAACATCAGGTCGGGTTGGGGGAATCTAAAACTTCAAATGGTGGGTGAGGGGCCACTTTCACAGACTTTGTGGAGCCAGCCCAAATTTACCTGCATCAGGCTCCTTCCCGTTCTCCCACAAGGAACAGTTGTGAGAACTAGTGTCAAATTAGCAACAAATTTTGAATTTTAAAGCGCTTTGGTACAGTGGCATTACCCAAATAAATGATAGCATTCAAAGACAACATGGTACATGTCAACATTGTTGTGATGTGGTTCAATGCTGGTTTTATCAGTTGCTAGCTTATGGTGAATGTCCAGCTGCTTTGTACCACAATAGACAAATGCCTGAGTCGAGCTTCAGTTGAACTATCCTTGACGTGTCAATGGGCAGTCAGAAGGGAGGCCCTGGGTAATTAACTACACGTTTGGGGCTCAGAATTTGTAGACTTGCTAGAGTGTAGCCTGGCATATCATAACCTGGCATAGCATCACATAATAAGTCAAAACAAGGCTTAAAAGCTATTGGTTCAAATGTCTTTGATGGCTATTAATAAATAAATTTAATCACTCTCATGGTACCAAAGCACACTACTAAGTAAGAAAGCCTTCCTGGATGATATTGCTGACCTCATCACTGCAGCAACTATCAAACATTTCATCAATCTCTTCTTGGGAGACCTCAATCTGCCAGGAATACAAGCAAAAAAGAAAACCGAAGATGCTGTCTTTGATCTCCTGGCCACCTTCATATCACAGAAATCATCACTGATCCCACCCACAACAAAGGCAGCACTCTTGAAATAGTATTCACCACATCCCGAGACATCAAATCCTTCCCATCTATAGAACGTGACTGTTTTGCAATGGACTGCCCATGATACCATGCATATAAAGCTCCAGCAGTCAAAACCATATCTTCAAGGGCAACTGAAAATAACAAAGACAAATTGCTGCTCATTCAAAAACTTCCTCTTGGATGCACACTGACTCATCTCATCAAACTCATCGATAGTAAGCGTGCTCTGGCGATCTGGAGAAAAACATAACTACAAGGGTCCCACCACCATAAAAAACATCTGTGCTGCCTGCAGGACACTCATCGCCTCGGCCAAAGCACATTACTAATCAGTAGCCATAGTCTCTAATAAAAGCAGCACTCTCTTTAAATCTGTCAAGCACTGCATCAACTCCCTAACAGGCATGGAAGTACCCAAATCCTCCACAGAGAGTTGCATGGTGATCAACATGTTCTTTACCCACACAATCAACAAGCTCAAAGCCACATTGTTGACACCCTACCATAGGCACCCCTACCTTACCAACCCACTATGCCCCAAGATGGTCCTAAATCAAGACCCTAACACTGGAAGCACTTGCAAACATACATTAAAAAAAAACATCCACCTCCCAAGAGAACATCACAGGAAAGGCTCCACTACTTTACTCCACACTATTAAAGCCTCACTCATGCAAGGAATCTTCCCAGACACATTGAAAACTGGCCAGAGCCTACATCTACTAAACAAGTTCACATTCAACCTGGATGACCATACTAAACTACTGCCCATCACTTACCTTTCCTATTGACAAGATCATCAAAAAAACAGTCACCAAACAACTGTACAATGCAGCACAGACACTGCCAACATCCAGATAATTGACAAGGCATTTTTCATCATGGACAAAGGTGACTCATGCCACCTAGACCCGCTTGACCTCCTGCCGCATTTGACACCATCCACACACTGTCCTCCCGTATGGGATTTGATGCCACAGTAGTTCAAAGGTTTTGGCTCCTACCTCACCAACAAACACCATTTAATCCAAATAAGCACCTGCAGATTCCAACAATTCCTGGTGACCTGCAGAGTCCCACAGGGATCAGTCCTCTCCCCCTATGATCGTCAACCTTTACATGGAGCCACTGGGGCGCTCATGGACAAATTCAACGTCAAAATCCACCAGTATGCTGATGACAAACAGCTATAAGGTCAACTGCCTCAACAACATTTGCCAACTGAAACTCTGCCTCTACCAGCCTGGAAGTTAAATGTATACTTCAAACTCCACCTTTCAAAACATAGATAACCCCAAGCACACTCAAATTCAAAGCTGGCTCACAGAGAAGGATCTCAACGGATTGTCCCCCAACGCATCCCTAGTGCAAAGACTCTCAGATTCACTATTGATTGTGATCTCTCCTTCAAAACACACATTGCCAAGAAGACACACAAAGAATGGTGCTGGCTGTCACACCTGTGCCAACTCAAACCCTTCATCTCCTCCTTGGACTTCGGATTCATCATCCAGACCCTGGTGTTCTACCACCTGGATGGTGTCAATGCCCCCCCTGGCAAGTGTCCCAACCAGGACTCTGGCCCCTTTGAAAGCTGCCCAGCACACTGCAACACACCTCATCACAGAACTTGCATACATCTCTTCACTCTTAAGAAATTACACTGGTGTCCCCGCCATACTGACATAACCTGGAGAGGGAGGATAGCTCGGGGGCAAGGCGATTGTCTTGGAAGCAAGACAACGCAGCGCAACACAGGTTCGATCCCGATCCTGTGCTTAGAAACTACTCGCTGGTATTAAGCGTGTTAAAAATGAATAATACAAAAACCCAAATCCAAGACAGCCTGAATCACCTGTTAGGCTCTAATGTCCAAGTAATCATCATACGACATGGAAAATAGCAACATCTCAGGAGGACAATGCAGAAGACCAAAGAACAAACATTCTCCATATATGCTTCCATGCTCTGCAAACACCTTCCTGCTTATATCAGACTGTCTGCCTTCTTCCTGCAATTCAGGAAAGAACTCAAATCTGCTCTTCAAGGAACACTTTACCGACAAATTGGAACTGAGAAGATGATCGATTGAGAATACAGTACTAACCTACTATGTGCCACCCCCTCTATTGTGCAACACCATATTGGTTTCTAGCTAGGTTGTCAGTATATAAAACACCAGCATACATGCATTTACACACGCTGCTATTGGGTGGTCTGTGCTGCACAATGCATGCCAAAAAGAACCTAATCTGAAGCCTTATACAGTGCACCGTAGCTCCCCTCAACAAACAACCCTAACACTGAAACAGCACAGGTTCACACAATTGAACTTACACCACCGAAAGACTCATGTGTCTTCAATACATTTTCCTAAACACTTCACTAACCTACCACTGATACACTCACATAACGCTCCAAAATGTCCTCAAAGACCACTCCACCAAACACCACAGACAGCCTCATAATGTACATTACCATCCCAGAGAACACATGCACCACTGCTCCAAATACCTAACAATCTATCTCAAACTTATATACCACACATAGCCCGAGCATTTCAGATCCTCGCACATCAGCATTTCACTAAAGCAACCTTGCCATGCTCCCCAAATAGCGTTGGTCCTCTATTCCAACTCTCGCAGACCCTTAAGTGTCAAGAGATCATGGAAATGGCATGAGGTGTGCTATACAAGACCCAATAACAAAATAGAACCTAACATGGCAAAGCAAAACTTTGCACTTGTTCCACTGTGGGGCAGACCACTACCCGACACTGGTAACACCAGTGACTTTCAGCATCAGTGCAGGAAATACATGTACATACTGATGCAGTGACTATGATATATTTTAATCTTTGGTGCCCTGGCTAGTCGATGATAATATATAGTCCCCTTTCAAATCAAGCAATATGGGCCTGGGGCTGGGCAGTGTTACAATACCTCCCCGAGGTGCAGAGGAGAGAATACAATTTTGACCATAAAAACCTTTACTCTGCCTAACTCTTAGCTTGGCTGTTTTTGGATAATGTGAGCAGAATAATTCCTAGCCACTGCCAAATGTTTGCACATAAGTCACAGTAAGATTGACATATTTGCCTAAGGTCACACCCTTTACTTTATCAGTGAATCCTGGATCATAACCCACTCCTGCAATTTAAACTCTTGATGACATACATTCTGCTTGAGCTTTTGCTAGTACCATGATTTTAAGTTTTGTCTTTCAAGTTTTTGCCTCAAGCCCTGGGATCGTATCTCTCCAGCCCTGAAATTTCTCCACTCACTCCCAGTGGATGCAAGGATTAAATTCAAAACCCTCTGCATTGTCCACAAGGCTTTCTGGGGTCTGGGTCCAAAATACCTTCAGCATTACCTCCGCAAATACCTCCCTTGTCGAGCTATTCGCTCCTCTACCTCTAACTCCCTCCGGGTCAATCGTTTTTCAAAGAAACAAGCTGGGGGTAGATCACTATTTTTGGCTGGGCCCTCCCTCTGGAACAGCCTCCCTGCCAATCTAAAACTTGAGGAGAACCATCTCCCATTCCGGAAGAACTTTAAGACCTTTCTCTTTGCTTCCGCCTTTGTACCCCCTCTCCCCTGCTGATCTGCTGTCTCTT
Organism: Ambystoma mexicanum; assembly: GCF_040938575.1. Taxonomy (NCBI): domain Eukaryota; kingdom Metazoa; phylum Chordata; class Amphibia; order Caudata; family Ambystomatidae; genus Ambystoma; species Ambystoma mexicanum. The sequence goes on along the minus strand of NC_090926.1, from coordinate 913,333,215 downwards.
GGCACTGTGCACCTGGCCACCCTCTGTCCCCTGGGCACAGGTACCTGCTCACCCTGCAACCCTCCTGCACTGCCTCCTGGCCACTCCTTGCACTGGCGACTGCATCTGTACCCTTACAGCCCCCACATGTTTCTTCTTTTTCTGCACTTATCAGACGTGATATGATATGATAGTTTATTTATATAGCGCCTATATACACAATGTGTTTCAAAGCGCTTCAAGGCAAGGGAGGGAACAAGAGAAAATCCAATGACATTCTTACAGGCCATGAACAGTAAGGATGTGAAATTAACTATCGTACTCAGCCTGACGACATTTCAGATGGTGTTCACTTACCCAGTCTGCTGCCTTAAACACAGCACTTGCCACTTGCTGGCTGCACTGCCACTGTTTATTGGTGCCATTTTCTATTTATCTTTATTTATTATTATTTATCTGCTCTCCTCTGCTCCGCACTTTCCACTCTCCCCCTTCCATGCACTTTTTCCCTTTTCCCATTCCCATGCACTTGCACGTTCTGAATGCCACTGGGCCTAGTAAGATCGTTGTTGTTATTGTTGTGTTGTGTTCTCCCCTGTTCCCCTCCCTTGCCTAGTCGTGCTCTGAAACACTTCTGTACGAGCGCGATACTAATAAAATATCATATCATATCAAGAACTACATAAATACTGTTCTTAAATAGACTGCTTGCAAAGGACACAAATCACAAAATAAATCAACCTAACCATATATAGAAGCAATCACTAGTGCTTTACAACTTGGTTTACAGGCACATGCAATGTATTGCTTTGTATTGCACGTCGTTTTGCTGGATTTTAAAATGATAAATGTTTCCCAGGAATGATGGGGGTGTCGTTCCACAATTTGATTGGATTTAGCCTGTTTTTAAATGTGTTGCATGGATGATTCTGTTATTCCATGAAATGTCATATGTTATAATTCTGATTCTTGGTTTACAGGTGCTGTATTTATGGATACTGAGCGGAGCATGTTAGATTGAGATTGGTGGCATCTCTCAGTCTGCTAACCAGGATACTAAGGAAGGTGAAATGGGTGACTGTGGTCATCAAATGTGAAGCTTTGCTTCCAGTGAACCTTCATTTTTTGCCTCCCATAACCCTTAGCTGGTAGCTCATGGTAATGTCTGAGTTTCCACACCGCCCCTTTCCCTCACCTGCCAACTCGCTGATGCTTGTTTTGGTTCTCATGGGGAACAATGCATCTGTGGGGTATAATGTATCTATTTGAGATAGACGTAGCCATTAGTACATTAACACTAACCAAGCCACGTCTAAACTCTCCTCTTTAGCTCTGTCACACACTCTCACATCCACGGCTAACAGACCCAACACACTGTAGTCTATCAGAATTAGGTCTTTTCCCTTTGGATAACATACTCCCAAGTTTCTCTGCCAACCCATAGAAAGCAGATTGGCACTCAAGAACCAGGTACTTCGACCGGTGCCCTTCAACACAACAGGTTTTGCTTCTGCCTCTCCCACTGTCCCACTTTTTTTGTGCAGCGCCATCTTCAAGTGGCCCACTTAAGTGGCAGAAGGGCGCTATACAAGATCCCTTACATAAGTTACAAAGTATGCTTCAAGTCTTTTGTTTGACTTTGTTTTTCAAACTTGTTGAAACGTCCTCTATGCCAGTGGTATTCAACCCCTTTTATGTTGAGCCCTATTTGAGTAAAAATATTGTTGCAGCCCCCCCAAATGAAATATATGCTTATATTTTCTATTCAAACCAATCAGCATACTAAATTTTTGAAGAGCCGCACCCCCTCACTCTTCCCCTGACTATCCTTAGAGCCCACCTAGGGGGCCAGCCACACAGTTTGAAGACCACTGCAGTCTATTCTAATGCAGCTGCCACCTATGTATTTCGAATACTGTGGCGCAAGGAGAGATTACTCTTTACTTTGCCTTAACTTTGTTACGCCAAAAGAGTATGATTGCAGCTTTATTTTCCATATCCTGAATGAAAGATTACAAATCCCAGAATGCAAAGTATGGCTGGCCTGAAAAACCTCCATTGTTTTACACCACTATACTTATAACATAGACACACAGTAAAGGAAACTATGAGATAAGGTGACTTGCCTATAGATATTATTTGGCACACATTTGCAGCATTTTGCTTTGCATGATGTTAAGAAAATATGAATATCCACAAAAATACAAATCCTTTTTTTGCATGCCAGTCTAGCAGATGTCATGATTATAAAGTCATCTTTATAAAGATAGTTTTATTTTGTGACTCTTTTCAATTGTCTTGAAAGAAGGCACATATTTGACTTTCAGATGCAGATATCCCACCACAGTCCCACTTGCCTAACAACACACACAAAAAAAGGTGCTGCTCATGATGGAGAGATGCTTAAAAAACCTTAGCAGGTGTTGGCTGTGCAGCGATGCCCCCAACACCTTTTTTGAATGGTGCCCTCTTCAAGGACATGGCAGCCCTGCTGGGGAGCGAGGGTCATAAGAGACTGCCCATACGAGACACAATGTCTCTGCTCACCATCTCTCTTTACCATGTCCAAATATTATTACAGACTCTCTGTCTCTCCTACTCCCTTTCACACCCTGTCCCTCCATTCATCACAAGCTCTCTGTCTCTCCTCACCATCTCTCTTTAGCCTGTACAAATACGATTACAGGGTCTCTGTCTCTCCTACTCCCTGTCACACCCTGTCACTCAATTCATCACTTGCTCTCTGTCTCTGCTCGCATTCCCTCCTCACCCTCACCATATATAAATTACAAACTCTCTGTCTCTCCTACTCCCTTTCACACTGTGTCCCTCCATTCATCACAGGCCCTCTGTCTCTCCTCACATTCTCTCTTTACTCTGGCCAAATATTGTTAGAGTCTCGGTCTCTTCTACTCCCTTTCACACCCTGTCCCTCCATTCATCACAGGCTCCCTGTCTCTCCTCACATTCCCTCCTTACCCTGTGCGTATATTAATTACAGACTCTCTGTCCCTCCTACTCCCTTTCACTCCCGGTCCCCCAATTTATCACAAGCTCTCTCCCTCCCCTCACCTTCTCTCCTTACTCTGTCCATGTCTTCATTACAGACTCTCTGTCCCTCCTACTCCCTTTCTCACTTGGCCTCAACGTTCATCACATCTGTCTCTTCTTTCATTCTCTTCTTACCAGTGGAGTAACTTTGCTGAAAATGTTGGGGGTGGGGGGGACAAGGATGGGATGGGGTGGAGGGAGGGCCGATGGTGGCTCTTAGGGATTGTTTCGGCCAAATTGTTCGATAGAATTTGGTTGAATTGTAGATTTGACTGAATTCAGTCACCACCATTAGTTCGAAGCCGAAGATACTGAACATGAAGAGCTGTGGCTGCGGGGGTGTCCCCTGATCCCCATGTTGGGTATTTTTGACTTTGCAGTTGTTGTGGTGTCCCCTACTTCCTCAGCATTGGTGGCAGTGGACCCAACAAAAAAAGAACAAAGGACACTGCAGCGTCAGATCCGACACGCGTTAGATGGATGGTCTGACTCTGCAGCGTACAGGAGAGGTGGTGAATGGAGAAAAGGTCAGTAGGGGGGTTTATAGGTGTACTGACGGTTTGGGGGGACATGGTTTTGGTTTTTTGTACTAAGGTAAAAACATATTCACGGCGAAAATGACTATGGTCAATTTCGTCGTAATTATGTATCTCGGTCAAACAACCTAAATCCCTGAGGGATAACACTAAACTACTACACCACAAGAGTCCATTTCTGATGCTCTGTTATAACTTTCATAAGACTGATGGCCTATCTTTAAAATTCAATTGGGCCCTGTGATGATGCCAGAGGAGGATGAGTCAGATCAGAGCCAATTAAATAACTAAATCCCCTTTGTATCATAAGCAAAGCAGGAAGAGTAAGCTGATGATGTCAGAAAGGGTCATGAAGGGATGGTCCTGACTTGGAAAGACATCTGAGTGGTCCAATGGGAGATAAAGAGATATTTTCAAAAGCTGATCTTCTTTAATACTGGATTTATGTGTTGTTGTTGTTGTTTTTTAGCCTTTGGTGAAGGGTGAGGAGGAAAAGGCACCCTCTGAAGAGGATATTGTTTATGAATGGGCTTATTGAGAGACAGTTGCCCTAAGAGTTAAGTCAAGACATGCTCCTGTTGAGCGTCTTGTGAAACATAGCCAGAGACTGTTTGAGGTGAGTCAGCAGAGGTCGAGAGAAAGAAAGAGAGCGAGGGCTTTGAAAAGGTGTCGTAAAGGCCGGTGAACAACCCAGCAGTGATAGCCCGTGCGACGGCTCCGGCCCGTCCCTTGCAGATGGTGAGGCTGTCAGAGCAGCTGAGAGCGAAACGCAGCTTTGTTTCATTCAGCCCCCACCCTTGCGTAGGAGGAGTCGTCTCGGCGAAGTCTTCTGCAGCCGTAAGAACACCTGAGAGGTACCCCCACACTTGCGTAGGAGGAGCCGGCTCGGTGAAGTCTTCTGCCGCCGTACGAACAGCTGAGAGGTGCCCAGTGGAGGCGCTCAAGCCCCCACCATTGCGGGGGAGGAACCAGCGCCGAAGGCTGAAGAAATGTCAACCTGCAAGTGAGTTTCAGAGCACCGCGGAGCTGTCCGACTGATGCAAAGTTCTCGATCATACTGAAGAGCTGACATACGCGAGTCAAGGAGGGGCGGTGAACATCGGAGGAGTCCAGGAAAAGACAGAGAGTTACTGAGTAAAGGTGAGAAGCAGAAGGTGGCAATTTTGTACAGCGAAGTGAAAGTTTCAGTAAAAATATGAAGAATAGAGAGAAGGGGAGCAGAGAAGCAAGGATCAGAGAATAACATTCCCCCTTAACTGTATAAAAGGTTAAACACTTTAATAGAACTGGAGTCCAATGCTAGACTCATATTAACCCTAAGTCAACACACGCTCCACCTAACGATATAAAGGAAGCAAACTTTATATAAAGCCAAGGTTATGGATTTTTGGGGACATGATGTGAAAAGCCAAGAAGGCACACTCACAAAGATCTGCGGACCCTTACCACTAAAACAAAATAATACAGTCAACAACCCTTGCAAGACAAAGAGTAGAAATACCGGCTGAAGAAGAAAAGAGTCAAGGCAGTACTCCAGTTATCTTCTTGTTTTTATGGTTTCAAGTTAAAAAAATAAAAGGAGTTGAAACCCCATTGCTGTGTATTGAGTGGTCTATTCCCATCTGCTATATTACATATATTACAGGCCCCCACACATGTCCAGCCGGCCTGCCATGCACCCACTGACACAACATAACATTCACAGACTTAATTCCAATAGAACATACAAATAATACATTATTTATCATTCATTCAGGCACAAACGTCATCACACATTTGCTTGCATACACTCTCACTCACACACAAATACACCCAGCACCTCCATTGACATACACTGTGTGCACACAACATTTATATGTTCATATACAATAACACATGGAAACAGTGGCACAACGTCCATTGAGTAGACCAGACTCTATCACCCCCTGATCCCTGAAATTTTGGGCTAAGTTGACTTGACCAAGCTAAACTATAAAGCCATGGCCGAAAGGAACAGAGTCACTGGAATGTCAGCAATTCCCTTGATTTTTCCTTTCATTCAAAGGCAGAAGCCATTGGTTAATGCAGTGCAGTGGGTGACAAAGTATACCTGGTATCCATTTTTTAAATGCCATATATCTCCAAACTTGGGTTCAGCACAGCACCTTTTATGTGTATGTGCTGACAGATTTTTTCTACAAGATTCTGACTGTTTAAAATGAAGGTACGTTTTCCTGTGTTCAAATAGCTCCAAGCAGTGGAGTACCAAGCAGGCGAGGATACTATTAGCAGGGACTTTAGTCCCTTTAGAAATGTGAATGGGAGGGTTTGATCAGAAGTAAGAAGGGTGAATAATGTTGCATGCTTTATGAAATAATCACTATGGCTTTAAACCCCAAAGGGGATTTGTTAGGCTCACGTTAATCTACATGATGCTATTGTGACTTTGCATGCAGAATGGGGAGAATACAACTAAAGCCATTGCTCAACATATTTCTATGACAATGTATATAGTGTATGGTTAGTTTACTATGAAAGGCTAGTTTATTATGTAATGTGGTTTGCTTCCAAGGCATTGCTATAAATAATTATTTAAGCAGATGAAATGTAAAGCAAAACCTTAATAAATCTATATCAACTAAACTTGGAAAGATGTTCTTGGTCGCTTAAATTGTCCACATCCCATTTTCACCATTTAACCAAGCGTATGATCCTGAGCAAATTATTTAATCACATTGTGCCTTATCTGCAGCTCCGCAAGTGACTCTGATTCACTTCAAAGCTTATGTTAATGTATCATGATATAATGGAAAAGCCTAATGACTATAGAGTTGCTCCACATATAACAAAAGTGCAATTTAGGTATTTTGCACCACACAGTTATTTGTCACATGGCTTATTTGTGGGAAATTATTCTAAAGTCACTTCCATGGTGCCTGCAAGTATCAAGGACTGACGATGCGCCTTGAAATGTCCTTTTCGGTGAAGTCACTTCTGTTGGTGCAATCCATATAATTATTAGGCCGTTTGCATGTATTTTGCCTCAGAGGGCTTGGACAGAGCTCTAATAGATGGGTTTCCTATATCTGGAATGATCCTGCAGTTTTATTTTTGTTGTTGTGTGTTAAAATGCCATCTTCCACTAATGTTACCAAAAAAGTTGATTGGGGCAGAGGTAGGCGGTTTGGGGGTGCCAATGAGACCATTTGGAATTCCACACACTGCATTTCTTTACTCACACCCACCCTTACCCCTCCCCCACACTCTTACCCCCCACACTCTTACAATGCTGGATACTCCCCTGCTTAGTTTGGTAAGTGAAGCAGTTTTTGGTGGCCTGTAACCTGAACCATGACACCCATTTACTAATTTGCACCAAACCGTCTGGAAAAAGAGTCTGCAAAACTCTAAATACTTTTTGCCAGTTTGGTGAAGCTTATTTTTGGCAGCAGCGGGAAAGGTTATACAGAGCTCATAAAGGCGTGCTTTTAACACAAAATCCCATACAGTTCCTTCTGCGCACCTAGAGCAAAAACTGCTTAACAAAGGTTCACCATGTTTGGAAGGTATATAGCTCTCCAATTCATTTCACAGAATGCGCAGAGTACGACATTTTTTGGCCACAGATTTTCTCAGCTTGACTCTTTCCACTCTACTTGGGGAGGGCGCTCCTTCCGCCAACTTCATTTTGAAATTAGGATGGTGGTGCTTTAGTAGCATCTGAAAAGTGGCAAGACTAATTTTAGAGGCATTGCAGAGCTGTGGCTTGCCACAGAGAATGCACCATTTGTTATTGTTAGTGTGTCTTCATACCTGGGGCCTCAATGTGTACTGTGAGCTCTGCTCACATTGTCCAAATGTGACACGTGCCCTCACTAGGGTCAGCCCGCAGCCCAGTCCCCCAACAAACATACACAAACACAATTAAAAATTATTTTTAAAAAAAATTACCTCTGCTCTGCTTTCAGATGCCTCCCGGGCCACATCTCATGTTACACCGACTTAACTCTTCGCACTCATGCACCTCCAGACAGAAACCAGCAAGCTGAGTGAACTTCCTAGTTCCTGTCTGTGTGTCACACGAACACAAAGCCGGAAAGCGATTCTCTGCGCTGCGGCACCTGGAAGTGCTACTGCTAGCGTGGCAGCACAGGCGCCAGGCCCTGCAACACCCAGTTGAGCACCCTGGCTGCTGACTTTCAGTCAGGCCAGCCAGGGTGATGGATGAGCCATGCAGGGCATCCCGGCCCTGAGTGTGTTGCAGCGCGGCTGCCAGGCATATCAGCATTATGTAATGAGACAGCGTTAGCCTTGCTGGGCACTCAAGCCGGGCATGCGCGGCCCATTTACATAATTGATGATTGAGGCCCCCCTGCCCTCCCTCCTAAAGTTGGGGGGACAAACAGGCATACCACAGAAGTTGGGGGGGACAAAACCCCCTGTCCCCCCTATAATTACACCCATGCTTCCTACGCTTTCCCACCATTCATCAAACGTTCTGTCACCCCTGTCATTCTCTTCTTTTCTTCATAGCCTGACTCTTTGCTCAAGCAGGAGTATTATCCCCTTATCCCATTCTCACCCCATCCTTCTATTTATCATATGCTTCCTGTCTTCTGGGCCACAGTCCTGGGAAATACCCTTTCCTGGCTGATGAACAATCAGGGCACAAGTCCTGAACTAGCTCAAAGAGATCTCACGAGGATGTATTCTGGGTGTGCAGGGGCAGGAAGTGAATGGGAATGGCCATAGGGCTTAATATGGCCATGGGTAAATAACCAAAAAACACGTACAAGCTTTGTGTCCCTCCTCATATGCCATTTCCCTCATATCTGTACTCCAATGCATTGGTTAAGATCTACGAGTGGCGCTTGACCCAATAACTACAACTAAAAAGGAAGTCGGGGACCTAATAACATACAGAATGGATGCTTTGGAGAGGGTGAAAGAAATGTTATTGGTCCATATTTATTGGCACTTATGAGAAATATATTATATTTAGTGTTGAGGAACTTTTGTAGAAATGGTTTGGTGCGCCGGTTAGTGAGAATACTATCCTTCATGGAGATCTAAATTGTTACTGCAGGGATAACCCGGGGTTCTAGTTTAAGAAATAGTGTAAATAAAGGGTCTAGAGAGCGTAATGAATTGAATTGGGCCCAGTTTACGAAAGACTCGAATTTCCAGTGTTTAAATGTGGCCTTTGCAGGTGGCAAGGCACTAGGTAAAATGAGGACATCGAATAAGACATCATCCACGTTAGATTATATCTTCACCTCTCGACCCATGTTCAAGGTCTGTAGGGATTTTAAAATCTATAGTACTAACAACAGTGATCACTCTCTCTTGGGAGGTGCTTTTCTCCTGTGGTCTTCCGTAAAAGGTACCACGACTGCTATCAATTTACATGCAACTAACTTAGGTAACCGTCTAATATGGCGTCCGGTTACTATCTAAAATTCAATCCGGACTTGAAAGGAACCATTGAGTCACTTGAGAACGAAGAGGCCCTTCTCTAAGCCCCAATTTCCTTGTGCTTTATTAAGGAAAAAGTCAGGTCTCTGGGGTAGGGGAATAAAACTCGAAGGGTTACTGGTAAAAGCATGAAAAAACGAATGTTTGATGGTCTCATCCAAGCGAAGAAACAGGAGTTTCGTAGAAAGTTACGTGTGTTAAGGAAAAGAGTGGACCTAAAAGATAATTGGAAAAAGGCAAAAGAACTTAGACAGAACTTTAAGAGCTGGCTGAAGCACCAACAGGTGCACAATTGCCAGCCGGACGGGGGGAAGATGTTAAAGATATTAAGTGATAAGGATGCTCGAGCCTTCTGGAAGGTAATGAATGATGATCTGGGTATGCAGGAAGATATTCAGGTTGATCCCATTTTGGAGGAAGAGTGGTTAAATCAAATATGTGTTCCGTATTCATGGAACGAAAGAAGTAATGAGCCATGGCCTGAATTTGGATCACAGAATGGTCCTTGGACTATGAAAAAGAATGGATCGAACATCTGACCAAGGCTTCTAAACCTTCCAGGGCCGCAGGTCCTCATGGGATTTCCAATCATATCAGGAAGGCAGACTTGGGTCTATGGGCTGATCTGTTGGATATATTATTTCAGGATATATTGACAAATAAATTGATCCCTGCATCTTGGAAAACTGCAATCATAATATATGTATATAATGGGGAGATAAGCTGGCTCCTATAAACTATCAGACTATCACCCTTCTTGATGCTAGTTGCCTCAATTGTTCATGAAGCCCTGAATGACTGTATGAGGCAGGCAGCAAGACTAGATTTAAATGAATCAGGTTTAAGGCGGGGCTTTGGACCCAGGTGGACAGCTTTCTCCTGACAATGCTAATAAATACATACAAATTAGAGAAGAGGCCTCTTTACATACCCCATGTTGACCTTTCCTCTACTTTCGATAGGGTGATTAGAGGAACCCTGTGGAAGAACTGTAGGCAATGGGGTATCCCTAGCTCCCTGCAGGAGATCTTGATATTTCACGATAATACCAAGGTTCCAGGTTCAGCTGAATGGAGAGGGCAGGGTAACAGAGCCTGAGGCTACTCAACGAGGCGTTCGCCAGGGATGTGTCTTGGCCCCAGCACTGTTTAATCTTTACCTTGCAGACTTGGGGTGTAGGCTGGCATGTACGAACACCGCTCCTCCCAGCCAGGGTTCTCTCAAATTTCACAATTTGGTATCATCCGATGACCTGCTCATATTCGACCAAACTCCAGTTGGTTTACAGCATTCATTGAATATTCTGGAACTATTCATGGATGCTCATGAATTGGAAATTAATATCCAGAAAACAAAGGTGATGATTAGTTAGGGAATAAGATAAAGAAGTGTCCTTTCATATGGAAAGTTACGGGTGAGAAGCTGGCGCACATTAATAAGTTATTATTATTATTATTATTATTATTATTATTATTATTAATAATCTAATGATTGCCAGAACAGACAGGAACACTTTCATTATATTAATAGGACGTGCAGTACTTATGAAGCCCAGTTGGAAAGAGTCATTCATAAATTGGGAGTGTTTCCTATTGCAAGTAGTTAATTACTACAGGGCAGACTTGTTGCCTGCATTGCTGTATGACATAGATATGTTCTCTTATTCCCGCGAGGCACAATGGAACTCCTTGGAAGGTTCTATCTGCCGGAAGATCTACCCAAGTGTGTCCCGGCTCCAGTGATTAGATATGAGCTGGGGCTACTATCTGTGACTGCATGGTTAGAATGGAAGTCTCTGTGCTTCCTCAGAAAGATTAGATCTCCGCCTGAGAACTCCCTGCTTGCCAAATTACATGCATTAATGGTGAATAATACTTGTTACCATGTTTCCTGCTGGATACATGATAATGAGTCCATGTTATTGCATCTGGGTAGATCTGTAGAGCTCCTTGATCTAGAACCCTTCAAAGTGAAAAGGGCGGAAGGGGACAGGGACTGGACACACACTGGAGAGGCCTTTAATAAGTACTCCATCTTAGTACATTTCTTAGATCGCATTTAAATGTATTACTTTACTTATTTCTTTATTAATATGATTTGATATACAAGCCTTTCATCTTTCATTGTCATCATTACATTTCCAATCAAACTAAGTTAATATTTCCAGTAAATAAGAATGTCTTTCTGCAGACGAGGAAAGGAGTGATGAGTGTTTCTTTGCTTCCTCTTATTTCAATTTCAGGGGTGTCCATAATGTTGCTCCAAAATGTCACAATTGTGTGAATCATTTTTTATTTTTATTTCCCAAGAGTATTTGGGCCCATCTGTCTTTAGAGGAGAGCTGACTCTGATTTTTAAGGAACATTTCTCTGTACTGGTTTCTTTTTTCATGATAAAATGTGGTAGGGATTCTATTGCATCCTTGTCATAACATCCTTGTCATTACAGAAGCGGTAATAGTTGTGGTCATGCGGTATCATGTATTACTTACTAGAGAGGTTGAAGGGGCCAGGAGTGGAACTGTGAGAATGGATAGGCTCGGTAGGTATTGCAAGGACAACAGTGCAATTGGAACTTTGGGGCATATGCGAATGTTTTGCCCTCAAAACTATTGATAAGTTATCAATATTGTAACTCTTTTGTATGCGATTTAAGGTTGTACAATCATGATTGGTTTTGGATGGAAATTTTAAATGGAAAACAGATCTCTCTCACTTTGGCAGTTTTACGATGTATGTATAGATTAGATTTTGAGTTTTAAGAATTGATATTGATTTGATATGATATGATAGTTTATTTATATAGCGCCTACACACAATGTGTTTCAAAGTGCTTCAGGCAGGGAGGGAACAAGGAAAAAATACAAAGACATTCTTACAGGCCATGAGCAATAAGAATGTGAAATTAACTATCGGACTCGGCCTGGCGACATTTCAGATAGTGCAAGAGCTAAGACACAGATGGGGGGGGGGGAGGAAGGAAAAAGGAACAGACAGGCGACTTCCGTACTAGGCCTGACGACAATCCCATACCAGCCACATTGAATTCATGTGGGTGGGATCTATTGTATGAATTATTGTGTGAATTACTTTTATTGACATTTCGATGTATATTTAAATGTGTAAGGTTTATCTATTAAACCACAATCGCTTAAATCAAATTAAAATAACATATCTTGCTGCACTTGCACGTTCTGAATACTCACAGGGCATAGTAGTTTAGTCCTTTTTCCTTTTTCCTCCCACTGCTCTTAAATATAGTGTTTTGTGATGTGATTCACTCCCTTGTTCCCTCCCTTCGCCCTGTTGTCGCTTTGAAACAGTATTTTACTTGCCGTATAAGCGCCTAACAAGCAAATAATAAATAAATAAAGCATAGAATTCACAACACCACAGGAAGCATTGTCAGGGGCGATACAGTGTCAGCCACTTTTAGTAAATGTGAGTGTATCTGGCCCCTTTGGCTAGATTCACACTTGACTGGCAGTAGACTTGTTTTTTCTTTTGCCATACAGTAGTCGTCTGCATGATAAATAACTGCGGGGGAGGAAATGTTGAATTGTAATAAAGCTAGTAACGTTGAAAAGCTACTGCCCACTTTTCTCCCCTTATGTCACTCATTGATCATTCACACATATTTTAAGTAATCCCGAGACCACAAATGATGTCCTGCACATGCTGGCGTTTAGCCTGTATAAGCTTGATTTCCTGTGATGTGCATGCAGGTGTTATTTTCCCTTTTTAAATGTAGTTCTATAGGTACCAGAATGCCCAGGGATGTTATGTTAAAACCCATGGCAAGATGGACACTTTACACCTCACAAGGTTCAACTTCAGATCACTGTGAAAACACATTCCATGGGAATTCCCTGCTACCACAACACTTTACCTGTAACCGCCTGGGTGTGACACCTATGTATATACTCTTCTCTGTTGCGTCCAGCTAGGTTCCCGGAATGGACCGTTTATTATTTGTATTCAGTTTTTGCTCTCTTGAATATAGGCAAATATTGATCAGGCAACTGAAGATCGGTGGATTAATTACTGGTTTTTAAAAATGTTATGAATTATAATTTAATCTGTATTATAATTGTGATGTATTGTAACAAAAATGGAGGTTGTAAAGTTGTAATGTTTGCTGTGAAAGGTTTGATGTTCAAACCAAACACTAATAGAAATTAAAAAAAATTAAAAACGGAATATGTGTGGGGTTTTTGGCTTTGAGGTGTAAATATTCAGATAACAAACATGGCCCCAAACAAACCGTGACACTGTGATAAGTGATAGTAGTCCAGCATTAGACAGAAATGAGGGAGCTCAACTCAGCTGGCTCTCATTTAAATGAGGCGCCATCTACCGCTCCCTCGGCTTCTCTCACGGGACTAAATCACCTCAAAAAGAATCGCATGGAGGCTCAGTCCACTCACCTCTGTGAACAGTACTGACTAACAAACTGCTGTCTTTCGTCTCAGACTGGCAAACACTTCGGTGGCAAAAATGTGCGGTATCAGAACCTTTAACATAACATAACATACACTGCAGGGAAGGCTCTGGGGTGTGGGCGCTACTCCCACAACTGCAGTGTCATCAAAGCAGCCGAGACTGAAAGCAAGCGGTTTAAGTGTGTGGAGAGAGACAGGCTGCACGGAAAGGCAATAATCCCAGTAGGCCCCTGTAATAATCTCTGCTCGCTTGGGGAAGATTATCCAGTTGAGGAAAATTAGCCCAATCCACCGTGACAAGGGCAGCTGTCCACTCCCCCACAGGCCGCTTCCGCATGCTGGGTTGTGTCGACATGACAAGCTGCCGGCAGAAGCAACTGACTCACTCTTTTCATTCCTTCCTTTCATTCCTTTGCTGATTAGGAACAATGAATACTATTCGAGGGAGAAAACGGTGTTGCTGTATAGAGAGGCGAGAAAAGCTAAAGTAATGTGTCGAAGGCAGTACGTCTCAGGTTTAGGCAAGCTGCCCCCATGCCTAAAATCAGTTTATTCCCCTCGACCACCCCACCCACAAACTGTGTAGCGGACTGTGGGCTGTTGAGAGGTTACTAGAAGTAAAATCGAGCTGATGGACCCTATATACAGTCAAGGCTCAGCCCCCCCAATCATTCAAATCTTGCCATTCTTAGTTTATTTCCAATTTCTATTGCCATTTATCATAATTGCTGGTGCCATGAACAATGTTAAAGCGAATAATCAATTCAGCATGTGATGTTATGACAAAATAAGTACTATTCTGCAGGTGCAGAGCAATGAGTAGTGTTTTCTAAACTTCTACTCGGCCTCACACCCCTACTAAACCAGTGTAAAGATGGGCCCAAATTGCTGTGCTAACCTAGAAAACAATACTCAATAATGGAGTACTCAAAGTGTGCAGTAAAACACAGCTTTATTCAAAACACAGAAAAATGGTCGAGACAGCACACAAGCAGCTCTCCATATCATCATGAGTGTGAGCAGGTTTTGTACCAGAAGTACTTCAGCACTAAAATCATAATATGATACCAGTTACAAAACATATGGTTATGATTGGTTAGTTTCTTAAAGTACATATACATTACATACATGTTAATCCCTTCATTGGTCTATAACTATCTGATGGCTCCTCCTGAGCCCGGTCCATCCTAGATAATGGTTTCACTACATCACCATGTTGGCCAGTGACTGTCTGGCGTTATTCATAATAGGCAGTGTGGCAAGAGGGATTGCCATTGGTAGGCCCATTACCCTCCAACCTTGGACACTTTGACGAGACATCAAAATATGAGAGACAAATATGGTAGGGGGAGAGAAGTCCATGGTCTGAACTCATTTCCAATTCAAAGTACGCCTCATTCCCAGGCCATGTGGCCTATCAGTTCCTTTGTTTTTGGCCTTGTGCATCGTCTTGTATCTGTGCGTGCGCTAGGGAGCTTCAGCAGGTGTCTTATCTGTACTTGGTTTAGAATAAATAGCGAGTGCTCGTTATGTCTTGATCACATGTTAGGGGTCTTTGTTGGGGAATGAATTTCTTTCTATTTACTGGATATTTAGCTACTTCTAACGTATATGTTGTGCTCTTTGTGACCACTTGGGACACACTTCATCTATCTGTGACTAAGTATTTTAACATACTGCTCTCATGCACCTAGACATCAATGGCTGTTTGTGCTCTTATTGTAACTTAAGTAGATTGGAAGTCTGCACTTTCCGTTCTAGGAACTGTTATCTCGTCTCTGCGCTCTGCTCCTCCATTACTCCCTTTCGTGCATCTGACCTTGGTGCCTGCTACAAACTACTGCCTGGGCAGCTTCAGAGCTTCTAAAATAGATGTGTTTTTATGAATTTGGCATTGTGTTTGAGGCCTTGCTACTCCTAGGCCTGCTGCAACCTCTGCGCTAGGAAAATGGCTGCGCTTCTCACCTCCATATTAGAGACCTTCATTTGTCTCTGTGATACATTCATCTCGTGCATCTGCCATATGTTGGTGTTCCTGCCCATGTATTCTGCATCTATCCTGCCTATAATTCAATCTTCCCTATCAGTGTAGCAAGTTCCTCTCTTGGTATCCTGGAGACCTCATCCCTTCTATAATATGTACAGCACACTACTTGTGCTTCTACCATTTAACTATAATCCCTACTAGTGTCGCACAACCTAACTAATTCTTTATGTCAGAGGGTATACATCAACTATTTAACGTAGTGTTTCTTGAATCTTGCTTTAGTTTGTCTCATCTCTCACCCCTAGACTCATGGGATTATAGTGCTACCTCAGCTGGTATTGTTTCTCGCCTGTATGGGAATGGTAAGGAATTGGGGTGGGATTCGTACTTGCATATCTATCAGAGTAGGGGCAGTAGGTAATACCTGCATGTTCATCTGCCCAATTACATCAGAAATGATCTCAGGTATAAAGATGAAACAGTGACAGCATGAATGGTACACCTCGTTCATCTCTTTAAGGTAACATGGGCCGATGGCAGGCTATACTCCTCAAGAGGGGTGTGAGCCAGCTTGAAGCATCCAAAACAACTATAGCACTCGGATACCAAAATAATCGAATGCCCAACCAAAATTCTATAATGGAAATAGTAGTCTTAAATTGAACTAAAAATACACATAACTCATTTAACAAAAATAACCCACTCCTGTTGACGAAAACACAGAATATGCAGACTTTGTAATGAAATGGGGCATTCTGGGTCTGAAGACAGGGGTACACAGGCAATATATTGAGTTGTAATGTCACATTCAAGGATGAATGTCTTTAAAAAGAAAGGTAAGGTGTGGGGTTTTAAATGTCACTAGGACCCTTTAAGACAGGCACGTGTGGGAGCACTGGGAGATTCCCGAAAAGTGGGCACCTTCTGTGGAATGGTACTCCTCTCCAGCTTACTCTAACTCTACCCTACTCCTATCTGCCCTGCATCAAAGAGTCTATTAATTATCACCCGGGAGCGATCTCCTTTCTCCTGGCAGTTCTTGCCTTTGAAGCTCTGGTACCCAGCTATTCCCCCCCCAAAATCAAAAAATCTTTAAAGATTATATTACAAACCTGCTCTGCTTGAAGTGTGAAAGCATATGGGGATGTGACACTGATATGATAATGTCCCTCTGTCACATATCTAATAACCCTGCCTCAACTGCTTGGCTGTAGTGAGGGCTGTGGCAAAAACAGACAAAGAAAAGGTAAACGGCTCTTCCTGACCACTTTTCAACCCCTGTCGGAGACCCTACATTCCCTGCCGGCACGTTACTTAGCCAGGGGGCGGATCTGCCCTCCATGAATCTTCACTAGGAGGGGGAGAGTGAAATTTAGCCTCCACGCTTAGTGGGCACATACCTCGTCCTTGAGAGGCTGCTAGGGAAATCACATAGTTTGTGTATCAAATATTTGTGAAACGTAATGAATGTTTCTGTGTGTATGGTCAATTGGTGTGTACAATATTGCCAAGCAAATACTTTAATGTCACGTTCTTATATAGCAATTCATGCTATGTAATGCCTCTCTTAAGCGAGTTCTAGGTACTTCGGGGAACCACCGGCATATACCACTTCTCAGAGATGAAACTAGGATAACATTTCACTGGGGTGCTAACCCTTCAAATGTTGGGAGAGGCACTAACTATGGAGACTTTGGGGGAGGGGCAAACATACTTTTTTTTTTAATCAAAGATTTTATTGATTTCCAAATTTAAGCAACATTACATTCATCTCTCTACGCTCCAGGTATGGGACATGGGAGGGAAAAAAAGGGGTGGGAGGAGAGAGGAGAGGAGGAGGGATGGCAGGGGAGGAGCGCGGCAGACAAGAAAACAATAACATTAACAATTCAGCTTCAGGGACCATGGTACAACATTACGTCGGAGTTGACATCGGATGTCCTTGTGATATAGGGTGCACTTAGTAGGTTCAATATTTCCCCTTTAGTGGGCCTCCCACAGTCTTATCGACTACAGTACTTGCCCATGACTCTCAGTCATCTTCCTCCCACCTTTTCCATATTTTCTCTGCTTTTTTCGGGCAACCTCTTGCTTTGTACACACGGTGCTCCATTACGGCACATATGTCCACATCCATAACCCATTGATCGTAACTGGGTGTGCGTTCCGAGCCCCACAATTGTGCAATGTTCCGCCTGAGGATCGCCATCGCAGTGGACCATAGCAGCTTCTCATAGCGGGAGAGGTCAGATTCACCGGAGATCCCTAAGAGCAGTTGCTTCGGGCACTTCTGTATCGGTTTACCCAAGACTCTGGATAGTTTGTCACAGCATTTCTGCCAGAGCTGCTGGATATTACCACACTCCCATAGTGTATGAAAAAAGGTACCTTCCTCTCGCTTGCAGCGCAGGCATCTTGCATCCGAGGCCCTGCCCCAGCGGAAGAGGGCCACTCTCGGGTAGTAGGTGCGGTGCAGGATCTTCAGCTGGACCAATCGGAGCTTTGAGGAGATAGTTGTTTCTCGCGGGTACATCATGGCCTCCACCCAATCCTCTGGCAGAAGCTGGCCTACATCGCATTCCCACTTTGCCTTTAGACTGGAAAGTTCCGATGTCGCGAATGAGGTTATTACATTGTACATTGTGGAGGTAACCTTCCTCTCCACCCGGTCTAGGACTATGTTGCGTTCTAGAGGGGAGCTTTCCGGCAGGTCTTGTATGGTCTGTCGATGGGCCGTCCAAGCATGGCTCAGTTGCATATGGTGGAACCTTTCTGTGTCCGGCAGGGAGAATTTCTCTTGCAATGTCTCGAACGTCGCTAGGTTGTCCTCATGCACGACATCTCCGACATTGGAGACACCGCGTTGGGTCCACTCGGGCCATCTTGGCAGCTTTCGTACTTCAGGGAGGTTGCAGTTGTTCCACAATGGTTGTGCCATAGTTATTTTCCCTCCCCAGCCCAAGTATCGAAGCGCTTCCTTCCAAACTCTCATTATGTGGGACGGCATGTCTGGTTTCGGAGGTCGGTCCCTGTAGAGGAGCTCTATTGGTTTCATCGTGGTGTTACAATGGAGGCCCCTGATGTGTGGTAGGCCCCTGTCGCCATGAAGCATATCATTCACCACTTCCATTTGGCCGGCCCAATAGTATGATTGCAGTCTGGGCAGCCCAATCCCCCCTTCCCAGATGGACCTCTGAAGAGTGGCAAGCGTGATCCTCGGGTGTCCTCCCTTCCAGAGCAATTTTCGGAGGATGCATTCAATTTTGTGGAAGTCCTGGTGGTGAATGTACAAAGGTGCGTTTTGCAGGATGTATAGGAACTTTGGAAGGGCAATCATTTTGAACAGCGCCGCCCTTCCCAGCAGCATCAGCGGCAAGGAGATCCAGTGGCGAGTGTCATCCGCAAATCTTGCTATCAAGGGAGAGAGGTTCAGTGTTGTGTACTCCGTGAGTTGCGTGGTGACACGTACACCCAAGTATTTGAACTGCTCCTTCTCGATCTGGTAGGGGCCCGGCGCTAGATCCTCCGCCGGGGTGCCCCTTATAGGGAAAAGAATGGATTTGGACCAGTTCACGCGTAATCCGCAAAATACCTCATATTGCCTCAGTAATTGAACAACCTTGGGACACACTGCATTCGGGTCCTTCAAGTAGATGAGTAGGTCATCCGCGTAAAGAGATATTCTGTCTTCCCAGCTCTTGGACAATCGGAAGCCCTCCCAGGTTTGAGTGTTTCGCAGCAGGATCGCCAGGGGTTCGATGGCAATGGCGAAGATCATAGCCGATAGTGGGCAGCCCTGCCTTGTACCTCTTCCGAGCCTGAAGGGTTCCGATCGCCAGCCGTTGACCCTGGTCCTAGCAACCGGTGCTTCATACAGCAGTCGCACCCAACTCATGAAGGTTTCACCGAAGCCCATGCGGCGCATTATGGTCCAGACGGCTTCCCATCTCACCGTGTCGAAGGCCTTTTCAAAGTCAATTGCTTACAGGGCTAGTGGCCCCTGTATGCTGTTGGCCCTTTCCAGCGCTGAAAATAGCCTGCGGAGGTTCATGCGAGTTGATCTTTGTGGCATGAAGCCGCATTGGTCCGGGTGTATCAGGGTGGGAATAACCTTTTGTAATCGGTCTGCTAATAGTTTTGCAAGTATTTTGGTCTCAGAGTTAATGAGTGAAATGGGCCTGTACGAACTGCATCTCTCTGGGGGCTTGTCTGGCTTGGGTATCACTACTATTGTTGCTTCTCGCAGATCTGGAGGGAGGATGCCCTTTTCTCGTGCATGGAGGTACATTTGCCGCAGTCGGGGCACTACCACATTAGTGCCTACCTTACGCCATATCTCCACCGGGAAGCCATTTGGGCCAGGGGTCTTGCCGGATTGTAGACCGGCGATGGCACCCAAGATCTCATCCTCTGTGATCTCCCACTCCAGCTGCTGCCGTTGCGCCTCATTTAAGGCAGGAGTTTCGATGTGATCCATGACCGTAGCGTCCATCGGAGTTGTGGGTTTACTATATAACTCAACATAGTATTCCGCGAAGCCTTGGGTTATTTCCTGATCTGTTGCTCCCGTATTCAATCCTTTTGCTTCGAGTCTCTGGACATGGCTGCGTCCCCGCTCCTTCCTTTCCAGCCACGCCAGCATCTTGCCTGACTTATCGCCTGTGTCGTAGATCCTTGCTCTCATCGCAGTGTGTGCCTGTCTAGCATTATCCATCGCGATGCTTTGCAATCTTTTTTGTGCTAGTAGCAGTGCCCGGTTAGTGGCTGGCGTATTTTCATTTATGTGGTCCTCTTCTGCCTGTTTGACTTGAGTCTCTGCTTCAAGGGTCTTGCTCAAATGCTGCCTCTTTTGGGCCACTGTCCGTGATATTAACTCGCCTCTTAGGACCGTTTTATAGGCTTCCCACAGCGTTTCAGAGTTTGTTCCCGCCTGTGTGTTCAGCTCGAAATAGTTGTTAGTAGTTTCCTTCAGTTTATCAACCAGCTCAGGGTCTCCCAGATGATAGCTGTTCAGGCGCAAGCACGGCGGTGGGGTCTTCCGGGATGTCGTGAGTAGCATTTCAATCGGAGAGTGATCGGAGATGCCTCTAGGCAGTATGTTTATTTCCCGTGCTCTGTATAGGTCAGTTGCGGGGGTGAAGAAGTAATCCAATCTGGAGAGCGAAGCATGTGCCCCCGAATGGAAGGAATACGCTCTAGTGTCTGGGTGGAGTTCTCTCCACACGTCGCAAAGGCCGAGTGCGTTGGCGAACGTGGCCAGCCTGGTGGGGATGTTGGGATTCCTGTTACGTATGTGTGATCTATCCAGGGTAACATTCATGACTTCATTAAAATCGCCACCTAGTATCATGCAGTTGGAGGTATCATTAGCGATTAGTGGGGTAATGTCAGTGAGTAGTGGCTCTAGGAGGGTTGGTGGTGCATAGATTGCTATTAGTGCCACGGATTGTCCCCACAACTCACCCGTCACATATATGTACCTGCCGCCTGTATCATGGGTCACCGTGTAAAGATGGAGGGGGAGATTTTTGTGTGCCAGGATCATGACGCCTCTTGAGCCCATCGTGAAGCCCGAGTGGAATGCTAGCTTGTAATTCGTACATCTGAATAGGGTACATTCTGTGCCTGCAAGGTGTGTCTCAGATAGGAACACTATATCTGCCCCCCGTCTATTCAGGAATTGGCGCACCAAGCGACGCTTGATGGCATTGCCCAGGCCATTTACGTTCCAAGACATGAGCTTTAGTATTCTGAGGGCGTCCGCCTTACTATTGTCATCTGCCATGTGAGCATGTATTGGTATTGGCCCTCATTGCCTCCGGTGGCGATATACACCTGTTGGAGCCATGCCCATGGGGTCCTAACATCCATTCCAGCCACATGCCCCTATGAGTTCGATTGGTCCCTGTTGAAGCTGTCCTTAACAAACCCTTAACCCCCCACCCCATACTCCTCCCAACTAAAAGCATCGGTCGCCCAAACAACAAAACTATGGTGTCAACCGGACACTTAACATGCACTAAACTGAATATCAGGTGAAAGTGATCGTCCCCTGGATGGGGGGGGCCTAAAGGGAGGGCGTTACTTCTCTAAAGGTGGTCCCCACGGGGAGTTACCAGTGTGCAACACCTGGGGTTTATTGCACTCTCCTTCTACTGTAGGGCTCGGGGCTCCCCGCGGCCGCTACAGGTGGGTGTATGCTGCCTATTGTCACATATATGTGTGTGCTGTAGGTAGGATCTATTGCCTGCTTTGGGTATCGTAGTGTGGCCAGGGAGTATTGGCAGGCATTGTATGGGGGAGGGGGGTTCATCCCCCCAGGTATTCCGGCAGGTCCTGCGCTGGTCGTCGTCGGGGTTCTCGCTGTTGATCTGGCGGAGGTCTGCGGTTTCTCCCCCTGTTTTCAAGGGGGGTCGACCAGTCTCCATCTATGTTCTGCTCAGCCCACCGCCACGCTTCTCCGGGTTCACTGAAATGGAGTGTTGTCCCTTTGTGGTAAATCTTGAGTTGTGCGGGGAAGAGCAATCCGTACTTAACTCCCATCGTATGCAGTTGTCTTTTCAGGGGATCGAAGAGTTGTCTTGCTCTTTGGACTTCCCGTGTATAATCTGGGAAGAAGACGATTTTGGAGCCATTGAACGTGACAGTTCCTTTGGCACGTGCATGTTGCAGTAGGGCGTCGCGGTCTCTGTAGTTTAAGAATCTCGCTATTACAGTTCGTGGGGGGGCCCCAGGTGGTGGTCTGTTCGTGGGTACTCTCTGCGCCCGCTCTATGGAGAAGAACTTGGAGAAGGCGTTAGGCTCGTACAGGTCAGAGAGCCATTGTTCTAGAAATAGTTCCATGCAGGAGCCCTCTGCCTTTTCGGGTATACCGAGGATGCGCACATTGTTGCATCTGGATCTACCCTCTCCCTCTTCCATTCTGTCCTCCAACACCGTCAGCTTGGCTGTCACATTATGGAGCTGTTGTTGCATGCTGTTCACCCTGTCCTCCGTGGTGGATATGCGCTGCTCCGCCTCTCCCGTGCATGCCGTTAGTTTTTGCAGGTCATGCCGGAGGAGGGAAACATCCATACTTATACCGTCCATTTTTTGCTCCATGGACGTGCGAGAGTCCGCTATGGCGGCCATGATGTCTTTCAGCGAGATACCCTGGTCCGTTTCCATCTCCTCCGGTGATAGCAGGTGGTGTTCAGTGGGCTGCGGAGGGGGAATGGTGTACTGGTCCATTTTGCTCTGTGTAGGAAGCTTCCTCGGTTTATCCTTCCCCATAGTGCCACGTTGAGTATTTAGCGTTTCGTTGCGTTGGCCCCCGTAATGGATGTTGCACTACGAATTCACACGCGCGGGAGTTGCAGTTTACACTTTGACATAACAGGCACCAGGTTCAGTCTGTCCCTCTAAGGCAGGCCAGTGTGTCCGGATGTTGGGGGGGGGGGTCCTGCTGATAAGTGCGGTGTCCTGTCCCACTGAGGCCGCCACTAATTCTGCCGATGTTGGGCGCTATCTCATTCAAAATGTCTTTTGCCCTGCGTGGGCTGTTGTGTTTGGCTTGGCGTCACCCCTCCACGAGTGCTTTGGGCCCAGGTCTCCAGGCGGCCTTCTTCCGTGCCCTTCAGCCACCCGCTGCCGGGCCGCGGTTCGCTCCTGTACCAGGGTGTCTCTTCCGCAGCAGGGATACAGGCTCCTGCTCCAGTCCGCGGGTCCGAGTGTGTGTTGCTGGGTACGCGGCACCGGCGGGGCCGGACAGGGGAGAGCCGCGTTGTCCGGAGTAGCTCCTCCTCGGCCCCCGCTTTTCTCTGGGCCGCCTCGCCAGCCGCCGTTGTTGTCAGGGGTAGCTCCTCCTTGGCCCCGGCCTCTCTCTGGGCCGCATCGCCAGCCGCCGTTGTTGTCAGGGGCAGCTCCTCCTCGGCCCCGGCCTCTCTCTGGGCCGCCTCGCCAGCCGCCGTTGTTGTCAGGAGTCGGGCCCGTGCGGGGGGGGGGCTCAGCCTACCTCGCCTTGGTCAGCCCTCCTGGCTTCCCAGCTGGCACCGTTCCAGACCTCTGTTCCCTCCGGGGTTCCCAGGAGGTAGGTGCAGGCGTAGGGAGATCCGGACTCCGCTCCCCGGTGGACTCCTTCGCAACGCCTCCGTCTGTGCCAGTACGCGAGATGCACCCTCGCCGATCGAGACTCCGGGAGCCCGGCCGGGTTCGCACTCTCCCCCGGCCACGAATAGCAGGTCTGCCGCTGGATTCCTGGATTTCTCCTCAGCACAGCCTCATTTCATACGCTCAGCGCGTACAGTCAAGCCCGCCCGCAGCCATTTTAGAGACAGGCCGGGCTCCGCACGCCAGTACGTTTCACTCGGACGTCTGCAGCAGATCGCACTGCGGTTTCCCCCGATCTTCGGTCCGGGAGTGCCCAAGGGTGTTCGCTTGGGCATGGAGATGTTTCCAGCTTGCGTAGTGTGCAAAAATAAGGCTTTTGACAGGATATTGTAGTGCGGCCGCGGGAGCCGAGCAGACACGCGTCTACCTCATCCCGCGGTTAGCCACGCCCCCCGGGGGCAAACATACTTAAGTGGGGGTATCTAACTTCTTTAAGCATTCTAATCAGACTATTCTGTTGAAGCTCCAATGTTACAAGCAGTTAACTCTCTCCTCGTCTGAAACCACGCACTTAGGGACTGCTGTGAGATTGAGCTGGCTCCTGCCCCACCCACCCTTCCAATTACTCCACTGACATGCAAGTACTAATCCCTCATCACGATTTCAATTGCCTAAAAATGTATGCATATGAATGCAGATGCTAACAATGAAATGCTTTCCTTAAGTAATTGCAGGGCTTTTGTTAACAGCAAAGTCCAGGCGCCGTTTAACGTCTGTGTCCTGTTCTGTCCAGCCAATGCTTTGTAGGTCAGCCAGGTCGAGTCAACATACCCCAAAATTTCGGGGGGGAGGAGCTAGAGCCCGATCTGCTCAATGGTGTTGCGCCACTCACCCCAATCTCCATCTCTGCAGTTGTTGCCCCTAGCCCCAGAAAGGGCCAGCTAAGGTGAACCCTGAATGTGTCCAGCTGAGTCTTGGGAGTACGTGGAGAGCAGAGTATCTCTACTGTGTTTATCGCTTGGAGGCGTGATCCTGCTATTCTGTCAACGTGCTAAATACTGAGATTACCGGGGAGCATTTGCGGCGTCCAGCAGAGTCTTGGGAGTACGTGGAGAGTGGAGAGCAGAGTATCTCTACTGTGTTTATCGTTTGGAGTTGTGATCCTGCTGTTCTGTCAACGTGCTAAATACTGAGACTCACCGCGGAGCGGTCGCAGAGTACAGCTGAGTCTTGGGAGTACGCGGAGAGTGCAGAGCAGAGTATCTCGACTGTGTTTATCGTTTGGAGGAGTGATCCTGCTATTCTGTCAATGTGCTAAATACTGAGACTCACCGCGGAGTGGTTGCGGAGCCCAGCTGAGTCTTGGGAGTCTTGTAGCTCTTGTAGCTCGTGGTATGATATGATATGATATGGTATTTGTAACGCGCCTATACACAAGTGTTTCAAGGCGCGACGAGGCAGGGAGGGAGGGAAACAAGGGGAAGAACAGACAAACGATCCTACTAGGCCAGGTGTCATTCAGATCGCGCAAGTGCAGAGGTAAGGGGAAAAGGAGAAAGTGCAGGGGGAGGAGGTGGGGGGGAAGTGCAGTACAAGGTAAGTAGCGTAATAAAATAATAAATAAAAAGGGCCAGCTGGTGGCAAGTGCAAGGTAAGTGCAGAGCAAGTGCTGAGAAGTGCTGGGAAGGGGGGCTGTAGGGATACAGTGACAGTCCCACAGTGCAGGGGGAGCCAGGGAGGCAGTGCAAGTGGAGAGTGGCTGGGCCCTGGACCGAGGTCGCTGAGAGTGGCCCAGATGCAGGTTTAGTGCAGAACTCAGTGGGGAGTAAGCAGGTTTAGCAGGGGAGAGGGAGAGAGAAGGCAGAAGCGAAGAGGAAGGTTTTGAGGTACTTCCGGAACCGGAGATGGTTCTCCTCAAGTTTCAGGGAGGCAGGAAGGCTGTTCCAGAGGGAGGCCCCTGCTGCGGAGAGAGATCTACCCCCAGCTCGTTGCTTCGAGAAGCGGCTGACCATGAGGGAGTTGGAGACGGATGAGCGAAGGGCTCGTGAAGGAAGATATTTAGGAAGAGAGAGTTGAAGGTATTTAGGCCCCAGGCCCCAGAAGGCCTTGTGGACAATGCAGAGGGTTTTGAACTTAATCCTCGCAGCCACTGGGAGCCAGTGAAGAGATTTCAGTCCTGGAGAGATACGGTCCCTGGGCTTGAGGCCAAGGACAAGTCTCGCAGTTCTGTTCTGGATAAGTTGCAGAGGGCGGAGAGTGGAGGCAGGCAGATTAAGATAGAGGCTGTTACAGTAGTCCAGCCTTGAGAGAACCAGGGCTCGGGAGACAGTGAGCTTCTGGGGGAAGGAGAGGAAGGGAAGAATACCTCTGAGGAGGTGCAGCTGGTAGTGTGACTTCTTAGAGACGTCAGATATATGAGGAGAGAAGGAGAGTGTGGAGTCGAAGATGACCCCGAGGTTTTTAGCCTTGCAGGTAGGGGCGGGAAGGGGGCCAAGGGAGGCCGGCCAGAGAGCTGCAGGGAAGGAGGGAGTGGGTGTGCCGATGAGTAGAATCTCAGTCTTACTGGCGTTAAGGCAGAGGTCATTGGCAGCACACCATTCCTGGATAGCAGACAGACAGTCGGAGATGAGGGAAGGAGAGGAGGAGGCCGAGGGTAGCCTGAAAATGAGCTGGGTATCGTCCGCATAGCACTGGAAGTGGGGGCAGAGAGCGGCGATGCGGTGGGCAAGGAGTGCCAGATACTGGTTGAAAAGCCAGGGAGAGAGGTTGGATCCCTGGGGGACACCACAGGTGGAGAAAAAGATGTCAGAGATGCAGTGAAATGGTCCTCGTCGGCGCACTCACTTCTGTGTGAGAAAAGGGGAAACCTTCTCAATAACCCCAAACAAGATCACAACTACGACTCCTGAGGTCTGAAGCTGAGCAGACGGAGCCTGTGTGCCAAGTAAGTCAATTCATTAACTCACTGTGTCGGACATCCCCCGAAACTCTTTGTGTTCCCCTCAATGAAAACACAGCTGACCATGTCTTTGAAAGCCTAGACTCACAACACCACTGTGCCGGTCGTGACTGCGCGGGTTTTCTTAGTTGTTGTCTCTTCCGGCTTACGGCAAAAAGCCTAAACAATAACAAGTGCCAGAATGTAAACAATGGGGACGCTAAAGATAGCGCTGTTGGCGCCATGGATGCAGAGCAGCCCGTAGCGTACTCTGTACAACCCTACGAGCATGTTGCGTTACCCCAGCTGCGAGTACTTGAATGGCGTGAAAGTCAGGCTGTATGCCGTGACTCGCGCCTAGATTTGGAAACACGAAATGCAACTGTTAATGTAAATAATGCAAATATTGGGCCAACACGACGATCAGCCTCAGTACACACCACCCAATCCGGTGCATCGACGGATACTTGAACATGGACAAAGACACAGGCACAAATTTGGGTATGGAATCAACAGATGAAATCAAAAACTCTGTGGGTTTTGCTTCAAAATGCCAGGATGGGAACAAGGCCGCTGATAAAAGAGCTGAATATGAGGATGACGTCTTTAATCTCTCTCTCAATCAAAGGACCCTTACAATGAATCAACTTGACATATATGGAGTCCGGGAGCCTTCATCAAAGGCATTGAAGCATGATGCATTTACCTCTTGCACGACTTGTGATATAACTGATGACATTCAAGCTTTCGAGGACACGTCCAATATGTTAAATCACTCGACACTTCTAAATAAAACTGCGGTCTGGCAGGAGGAACTCAATAGAAGTAGTTAATAAACTCCTACATGACCGTACAAAAATAAATTTGGCGCAAAGTATTAAAAAAAAAGAAGATCTTGCAGAAAACAAGATGAGTGAATGTCAAAATGAGGCGGATAGACCTACTATGCCTGAGAGCCCTCCTGTGAGCAGATGGCAAAGTGGGGCCTTAAAACGAAGAAGGATCGGGGAAAGTTATTCTCCCAGCATTCATTGTTCTTAACAGAGAAATGAGAAACTTCGAAGAGAATCTGTGGAATCACCACAGGGATCACGGCAGGCACCGACCGAAAAAGCATAAAAACCTCTAAATTATATCCGTACGGATCGGTCACTTACAAAAATATGTATCTTCTTCTGAAGAATCCTCAACTGACTCCACATTGATGGAACGTGGGTTTCCCAAAATAAGGCATTCATATACCAGGGCACACAAAAGAATGGACAAGCCAGAAATTGAATTGGGAGATACAACAAAAAAAGTTCTCCAGGATTTACATCCTATTGTGATGTCCTCAATGTACATATATATCTCTCCGTTTACAAAAGTGTATGAACAAATGAATGGCAACATCAAGGACTTAACCACGCTCATTGCTTTAATGAATTCTAAAGTAACAAACCTGGAATGCGACAACGCCCTCTTCAAACAAACGCATCAGGAAACTAATAAAAGAATTGACCATTCTCTAAACGCATTAGTAGACCAAAAGCGCAACAACAGCGAAGACAAAAAGTTGCTCGCTGAAGTTGCCGAAGAAGGACTGGGATTGTTGAAACCTAAACAATACAGTCCTGGGCGAGAAATGGGCAACTTTCGAGAAGATTTTTCTATTTGCCCCCACTCAGGTAGGTGCCGATCAAATCAAGTTGGATGCAACTGAGCTATACACTGCCTCTGTGGTAGAGGCAGTGGACTTGAGCCTGAATCACCATGTGTACCCTGTAAACTCTGTTCAGTTTGAAATGTGTCAATCGGGTCAGAATGGAACCAACAAAGAACTTAACGCAGAGTGTGACACTCGGGGAGTATCCAGAATAATGAACATTTCGGCCCCCAGTGTGGCGGGGGCAGAGGACACCGGCTCGAAAAACTTGGTGTGTACGGAACAACCAGCGTAGGGAACGATGGTGATTTCTTCATTCACAAATGCAGTTCAAAACGCCTTGCAAAAAGATAAACCCGCTAGTCCAGATTATCAAAAACGATCTACTTCAGTGGACGTTCGTGGTACAACTAACAAATTGGATCAGGCATCATGTGCCAACATTAATGCAAATGGAAATAACAATGGGATGTTTGCCATTTTTAATGCTAAAATCAAGCAAAATGGCAACAAGGAGGTACACAAACGACTTCAAGGAAAAAAAAGTAAAAATCAAAGTCAAAAAAAGTCCCGAATTGGCAATAACTCGAGGAAATTCTTACGTAATCATTAAATATTAAATGTTGCCGTGAACACTGACAAAACTGGAGGTACAGTCGAGAAATCTGAAAAAAGCAACTCAACTGGGCAATCAAATCACCAAAGGGACATAGTGGACCAAACATTGGACATCGATGCAGCAGTGATTGACCCGCTGAACCTGTCCCCATATGAAAATGATGAGGATTCGGGGGTTAAACAATCACAGTCCGTTGTACTAAAATCAAGTGGTAAAAGTGCCCCATCGGAAGTAGAGTCCTCAAGTGTTGCTGAAATGCCAAATGATGTAACTTTACGGCAAGTATGCACAATGCTATTACCTAATGCTCCACTGGAAACAAAAATGGTGAAAGTCTCAAGCCCTACTTTCATCACATTAGGAGAAAAATGGAAAAAACTGGCATGCGCTGAGTCAGATCAGATGCCAATTATAAAGCGTCCATTATTGTCTCCGGTAAATAAGACCACTAATAAAAGCAGGAAAAGATGAATTCACCGATGAAATCGAAGCCAATGGTTAGGCTTCAGTGTCAAAGCTCGAGGCATGGAATTGTACAGCTATACCAAGAGAAGGAAGTCCTAGAGCGGAGATGTGGTAACATCAAAACTGCTCAATCGAAGCAATTGAAGAAATCTCACAGCCTAATTTTGGAACATATGACATCAAGTAGTGATGGTTTCATCTTAAATCGAAATAATGTTTTACGTCTACTGCATTATGTCCCGAGACTAAGGACAATAGAATCAAATGACATAAAGACAGTGCAGTTTCTTAAAGAAATTTAAAATTACAGGCTAAAATTGCATATTAATTCAAGAATCATATGCAACATTTTGTTCGAGGCGGCTCCAGTACTCATATCCTTGGGTTTTGATATCTTTGAAGAAAAAAACGATCAAAGTAATGAAAACAAGGACACATTTCACAGCCTAGATGTGTCATGTGCTGGGAGCTCAAAATATAACATGGAAACTGAAAGCTTGGCGAAGATTGGGAGCAGGGCAGTGGAATCTCCGCTCATTTTGCAAAGTAAAATACATTAACAACTTGACTGTCTATCGAGAGAAACTAATAACTCACTTCAAGGAGCTCAGACAGGTGCACGGATCCAAATCACTTTTGGATGTGCAACAACAATGAATACTGAAGCCTCATGTAAGGAAGGAATCCAGAATAAACCAGCTGATTTAAACAAATGGAACTGGCTGGCGGAAGCCCTAGCAAGGAAAAATCAGAGTTAATGCCGAAAAATTGAAGAAATGATCACACACGATTTTGGCTCTTGGAACACCAGAGGCTCCTGGCACCTCTTCCAACAAAATTGGCTGGAGAGCCTTGATTTAGTATGTTTACAGGAAACCTGGTTGGAGGAATGTCCGATTTCTCATGAGTTCGAAATTGCCATAAATCCGGCAATCCGAGGCCAAAAAGGTAGACCTATGGCAGGTCTTTTGACTCTTGTTACGAAAAATTTGGGGTATAGAATTATCAGATCTGGAACAAATCTGCATACATCCAATTTAAGGTTCTTAATATTGGAGATAAATCTACCTTGGAAAGTGGCTGCACTTACATTATCAACTTGTATTGGCAGCCGTCAGTTGCAGGGACAACCACCTTCATAGATCAAGTATCCTCATTAATTGATGAGACTAATGAGAAAGAAGCCTCACCAAAGATAATTTTGTGTATAGACTCAAATGTATTGACGTAAGACAGCCTAGAATTAAAGATAAGAATACAATAGCTCAAGTGTCATCTCCATGGTGTTTGGAGATGTAATCCAGAAACATGTCAATATTAAATGGAAACACAACTTGGGATATCCCTGCTAAACCCACATGGAGCAGAAATGTTCTAAAATCAACGATAGACTACTTCTTCGTGTCTGACAACATACACAAACGTGTTGTATCCTTATAGGTGATTCCTGAAGCACAAAGTTACCACTATCTTGTCAAACTACTTGTCACAGCCTCTTTGAAAGAACTCAGGCACGCGTGGAGTCATAACGTTGCAGAAGAACCCGGTAGGGTTAGACTTTATCTTAATGATGACGACGTGAAATTGATTTCAAACGCATATGATAAGGAAGGTGACCAACTGAATATCAACATTTACTGACACAGTTTGCTGAGAAAAAACAAGGGTTAAGAAAAGGTGCATTCAAACCCAAACGCACCTCCCATCTAGAGGTCTAAGGAGGAAACGTCTTATTAGAACTGAAATCAGGCTGCTCGCAAAAGGAGATAAAACAAAATAGGCTGCCAAAAAAAGATCAGCAAAACAAAAATATAAAAACTGGATGAAATCACGCAAAGCCATCATTATACAACAGGATGCTGAGTCATTGATGCTGAAATTAGCTGATAAAAATTCTCGTGAATTCTGGAGGTTGATCAATGAAGAAAGTGGGTTGCAATCAGCCCTTGAGACCAATACGGTAGCTGAAACTCATTGGATGAAACATTATAATCAGTTTTATAGCAAAAAGGGGCACTGGAAAGAACCTGTGCTCCCCCAATTGGATTGCTGGGACCTTAAGTTTGACAAGGAGGAAACCTTGAACATCATTAGGAAGATAAATTCCTCGAGGGCCCCCGGCCTCGATGGGCGACTAATTACACATTAAAAAGGAATTCTGAAAGATGGGTTGAATTTTGTACCACAATATTCACAAAGATCACATCTGAATGTGCAACTCCTCTATCTTGGAAAAGTGCGGTCATTGTGCCGATCTTTAAAAACGGTAACAGAGCAAACCCCAAAGATTATCGTCCGATAGCCCTCTTGGACATGCTGGGAAAAATGTATGCAACTCATCTTCAACACCAATTCCTTGAGTGGATCACCTCAAACCAGTACGTCGACCCGAGACAATCTGGCTTCGTCAGAGGCGTGGGATGTGGCTGGAATCTCCTAATATTAAATCTTATGAAGATGTAGGCAATAAGAACTGGGAGTAAGGTGTTTCTGGCATTCATAGACTTCTCGCACGCCTTTGATAGCATAGATCGGGAAATTCTTTGGACTAAAATGTCATGAACTACAGAACACGTCCCTTTTGGACTTCCTGGTCCTTGTCTCAATGGGGCTTACACTCCCTTGTACTCCCACCATGGCCGTCCACTGTGAAACACCTTCCTCGCTCTACACCTTGGATGTAGCGTGTTCTATTAATAGACCACGCCTCCCGCATCTATGCGCGTCTCAATGCTATTGCGAAGTAGCGACCAGACGTGTGCTCCGTAGCTCGCGGTATTGTTTTCCTTGCTTGTTTCCAGCCAACCCCATTCCTAGTCCCTTTCCTTCCTTTCTTGATTCCTGGACTCGTGTGCTAGTAGCGCACTCTGTAAATTTCCCGGATTCCTGGATCTTTGCATCCCAGAACTTTGAACGCACGCTGGAGTCAGAAGAGACTCGTGCAGCCTTATTCAAAACTCGATCCGTCCGCAAGAAGGCATCGATCAAGAAATCCAGCAAAGATCGAACTCAGGTGAGAAGGGGGGAACTCCTTGACATAAAATGCACAAGTGGAATTGTCCTTTGAATTTGCTATTAGCCATCAAAGAGCTACATACCAACACCGAAGTCAGGATCATGCGAGATCAGGTGGGAACACTGTCATCTGCCATAAGAACGTTCTGCGGTGTAAAACAGGGGTGACCCCTGGCCTCAATCATCTTCAACTTGTTCTTATCCGATATTGGAGAAACCATCTAGAGTGTTCCGTCGTTCCCCCCGAAAATTCATGGGTCTCAAATCAGCTGGCTCCTCTATGTTGATGATTTAATACTGCTAGATGTCACACCCTTAAGACTCCAACGAAAGTTGCAGGCGTTAGAGGAGTATGTTAACATCAACGGACTGTGTATTAATACGAACAAATCAGAGATTTTGACATTGCAAGATTTAAGGAACAACAAGAAACACTCTAATAGAAAGTTCCAATGGCAACTAAGAAAAGAGATCTTGAAAATTGCGGCACATACCAGATATTTGGGCATGAAGATTAGCTCAAACTTGAATGATGGACCTTGGGCTGAAAATGCAAAAATCAAATGTCGACAACTGGCAATTTCAGCATTTGTGCTAATTAACAAATATGGCAAGTTTTCCTTAAAACTAGAGGTTGCTTTTTATCAACAAAAAGTAGTTCCGGCTTTAATCTACAGAGCGGAGTGCGCCCTAGGATGCTCATATCAACTATGGGAAACACTAGAAAACATCTTCTGATCGAAAGTATTATGGCTATCCAAAGGAACTTCCACAGCGTGCATTCGCTACGAGCTAAGCTTAATATCATTAAATGCACAAATATGTTGGAATATGATGATGCTGTATCGTAAAATGACTATGGAAGACACTCTACCACAATTTGAAGTCTTACATAACAACTGGAAACGGGGCTGAACAATCCATCATAAGACTGTGGACAGAACGCCCGTGAAGAGATATTAAAAGAGTCTGACATTGATATTGCTACCCTCCATATTAATCAAAATCTAGCAAAGAAAAAACTTTGGAACTGTGATTGCATTGCGACTGGAGAGCAAAGAAGAAATCACAGGATTATGAGGAATATTCCTAGTGAAACCAATGTGTTTAATGAGCTACAAAGATATCTGGTGCTATTTCCTGATCAGCACCGTAGATCTCTATACACTAGGTTTCGTCTTAACTTATTTAGGACAAAAAAGAAGGTAGGTTTATGGGCAAAGAACGCAGGAATTGAACAAACTTGCAGGCACTGTAACCAACAAAAGGAAACACTTTAACATCTTACGCTTTCTTGTAAGGCTCTTCGATCCGAAAGAACAACGCACTTGGGAAGTATATTCACAACGAGGCAGTCCTTAACTGTGGAGGACTGGTGGCAAGTGCTCTTAGATGATTCGAACAGAAAATTGACAATAGCGTTGACGTTCTTTTTGGAAGATATGAGTAATCGACTAGCAATAGAAAATGATACTTTGTAAAAATTAAGAAGTGATATGTTTTAGTCATCATAATCTCTATCTTCTTTAATGTGATGCAGTGTGATAAACGATATGGCGATCGCATGATAACAGTTGATTGTGAAATATTCTATATTTTAAAGGTTTGTAATTAACCATATAAAATAAATTTTAAAAAAAAAGAAAAAAAATAATGTTTGCTTAAGGGACCTAGAAATACGGTGCGGCCTGTTCTTTATACGAAAACTGCAGGGCAGAGGGAAGTTAGAAGTTTGCTTATGGGGAGGGCACAAGCAGAACTTGGGGAGCATTAGCCCCCGTCCAGGCAACAACAGTGAAAGCACGAGTTAGTGGTCCCCAATCATGTGTGGGTGTCCCATGTGCTCCTGTGCTAACTCCTGGCGGAAGGATATTCCTGCTCATTCAATATTTCGAGTATTACTTTGGGAACTAATGTTATTTTGATATACTGCTTGGCAGTTCAATGACTGTACTGTTGAATATATTTGAATGGCGACATTCAAAACACAAAATTGCCTGCCTTTGTGTGTGTTGTCAAGATGGCAGTTCTGGCTGCATATTAAGTAGTCCACTGATTGGCGGATGGATCGTTTTGTCGGGTGTGGGTCTAACTCCTCTCTGATAAGTTGGGCTCCTTCCATTAGATGGAGGTATGGGAAAAATTGTGGCACCGGGGTGATCTGTTATGGGTTAAAGCTATGCTTTTTTTCTCACCTATCTCAATAAAAACTAGGAGCACATAGACAAAAAAGCAGAAGATAGCGTGACATAACATTACATACGTCAACAACACAGCATAACCTCGCCCATTAATTTGCCATAGCATAGCGTTGCATAACAAACATAACTAAAAATAAAGCATAGAATAGCAAATCATAGCACAGCATAATACATATAGCATAACAAAACATACATTAACCACAAAGCATAGCATACCCTTGCATTGCGTAACAGGCATTGCACAAATAAACGGTAGCCAGCATACCAGAGCATAGCATAACATTGCATTGCGACAAAGTATAACAACGCATGACCTAACACATACCAGAAAGTCATTGCTTAATTATTTAAAGCAAACATACAAAGGCTGTCTGTCTGTTTGCCCCCTCGTGTGAATCTCACTTTGAAGAAAGGCTACCTGTAACATTAGGCTGCTGCAATCGCCCCCTTTCCACTTTGGAGAACCAGAGGAGGACCCTGAGTATTTGTTGAGCTTGTGTTCGTGATCCCTCTGGTTTGGCAATACAGGCCATTTCCAATGTGCAAATAGTAATAAGCAATGCACACTCAAATGTCGAGTGAAACAATCTGGTGAGTTTTCTCTCTCTTTTGCTCACTCCTTTCTTCTTTCTCTTGCTTACTATTCAGTGGACTGTGGTACTAAAAGGCCCATCCTGCCACTCCAGTGTGAGGCCACTGGGATTATAGATTGCTGCTACTTGGTTTGCCCAACTTTTCCATAATGGGATATCATCTAAAGACTTAGCAGATACACAAATATAGCCATATAGCCTGATAAAGGGGGTCATTATCGCCGGATAATGACCCGCCTCCAAGTTATGGCCCGAGGCGAGAAATGGTGCTTTAAGAGTGAGTAAAGTAAATAGTCAAACTGAGTTTGTAAATTAAATGCGGTTTTGTTTTGTAGTGTTTAAATAGGATGGTGCTCTTCATAAGTTACGATTGCAACTAGTTTGAACCGGTACAGGTTTAACATGAGCATACATTAGGATTCTCTGTAAAAAAGTGAATGCAAATTTCAAGGATTTATCTTTCTTTTTGTGTGTTAAATAGCATGTTACAGCAAAAAGAAAGGTCCTCCCAGAGAGGAAGAGTCTTGTTGAAACAAAATCTGGCAATTACATTGTTGTTTCTCTGTCTTCTTCTGAAGACAGAATGTTCAGAATACAGTCAATACCAATAGTTATTGACTGCACTCTAAACATTCGAGAGGATATCAATAAAGATTTCCATGTTCTAAAATGACATGCAGCCTATCCAGTACCCACAATTCCTCTGCATGAGGCTACTCTGTTTTGCAGTGTGGGCCTCCTTGCATCGATCATGGAGTTGGGCAAGCTAATGTAGGCTCAAGCATGGCTTGGGGCAAATCGCTGACTCTGGCTCAGCTTGAGGGTCTTTGGAAACTGTGAGCCAAACTAGAGACAAGACAAATGTACAGCCAGCTTCCTGTTCTCCCATCTCACATTTTTTGCATTCGTAGCAAAGAGGTGATTGGCCGCAATCATTTTGAAGTCTCTGATTGGATGTTTTAAATTGGGAATTGCCTGAGGATTGGGCGTGCCATGTTCAGTAAGCCACGTAGTTACCTCACTTTGCTCAGCCCTGCAGCATAACATGGTCTAGGGGGCGTGCCTGTCCAAGCATAGAAGAAGTCAGTGTTTGGAGGCGTGAAACCAGATTCGTAGAGGGGAGAGGGAGGAGGAAGCATCGTTAATTCTTCACCTTGCCTGCTCCGCCGCCAACACCAAATATAGTCGCAGCACATTTTACAGAGCAGTGGTCAGGGATGGACTGGGGCAAAAAAGTGTCTTGAGCACCAATGAAAAAGTGGCCCACAATCACAAATAATCACAAATGGCAATGCATTCTTTTTGTGACAGACTTTCAGAGTAGTAAAGGCGGAGCTTTTTAATACAATATGCTGCCAATTACACATTTTTTTAAAGACATTTGTTCATCACCAATAGTCAACACTACTAGCTACACAATGAAGTAACTCATCAAACAGGCCCATGTTGGCAACAAAACCGGACCACTTTTATAACAGTCCCACATTTGCATGGTGGGCATGCACTTCTGGCATTGCCCTATAGGCCAGTCCAAGCCTGGCAGTGGTCTCACCTTTCCTAGTCCAACACTTCTGTGGTAGGACGCATGTGCTTTCACTTCGGGCATTGCCCCATGGGCCATTCCGAGCCTGGCATTAGTCTCCGCTTTCCTAGCCCAACACTTCCGTGTTAGGGCGGGTGGGCTTGCACTTCTGGCATTGCCCTATGGGCCAGTCTGAGCCTGGCAGTGGCCTCCCTTTTCCTAGTCTAACGCTTCTGTGTTAGGGTGGGTGGGCTTGCACTTTGGGCATTGCCCTCTGGCCAGTCCGAGCCTGGCACTGGTCTCCCCTTTCCTAGTCTAATGCTTCTGTGTTAGGTCGGGTGGGCTTGCACTTCAGGCATTACCCTATAGACCAGTCCGAGCCTGGCAGTGGTCTCCCCTTACCTAGTCCAACGCTTCTGTGTTAGGGTGGGTGGGCTTGCACTTTGGGCATTGCCCTATAGGCCAGTATGATCCTGGAAGTGGTATTCCCTTTCCTAGTCCAACGCTTTTGGGTTAGGGCGGGCGAGCTTGCACTTCGGCCATTACCCCATAGGCCAGTCCGAGCCTGGCCGTGGTCTCCCCTTTCCTAGTCCAATGCTTCTGTGTTAGGGTGGGTGGGCTTGCACTTCGGGCATTGCCCTATAGGCCAGTTCAAGCCTGGCAGTGGTCTCCCCTTTCCTAGTCGAACGCAAGCCTGGCTATGGTCTCCCCTTTCGTTGTCGAATGCTTTTGTGTTAGGGCGGGTGGGCTTGCACTTCAGGCATTGCCCCATGGGCCATTCCTAGCCTTGCAGGGGTCTCCCCTTTCCTAGTCTAGCGCTTCCGTGTTAGTGCGGGTGGGCTTGCACTTCGGGCATTGCCCTATAGGCCAGTCCGGGCCTGGCAGTGGTCTCCCCTTTCCTAGTCCAATGCTTCTGTGTTAGAGCGGGTGGGCTTGCACTTCGGGCATTGCCCTATAGGCCAGTCCGAACCTGGCAGTGGTCTCCCCTTTCCTAGTCGAACACATTTGTGTCAGGGCGGGTGGGTTTACACTTCGGTGTATTGCCCCATGAGCCATTCCTAGTCTTGCAGTGGTCTCCCCTTTCCTAGTCTAGCGCTTCTTTGTTAGGGTGGGTGGGCTTGCACTTCGGGCATTGCCCTATAGGCCTGTTCGAACTGGCACTGGCCTCCCTTTTCCTAGTCTAATGCTTCTGTGTTAGGGTGTGTGGGTGTGCACTTCGGATGTTACCCTAAAGGCCATTCTGAGCCTGGCAGTGGTCTCCCCTTTCCTAGTCTAACGCTTCTATGTTAGGGTGGGTGGGTTTGCACTTCGGGCATTGCCCTATAGGCCAGCCCGATCCTGGAAGTGGTCTCCCCTTTCCTAGTCCGATGCTTCTGTGTTGGGGCGGGTGAGCTTGCACTTCAGGCATTGCCCTATAAA
Source organism: Ambystoma mexicanum (assembly GCF_040938575.1). Taxonomy (NCBI): domain Eukaryota; kingdom Metazoa; phylum Chordata; class Amphibia; order Caudata; family Ambystomatidae; genus Ambystoma; species Ambystoma mexicanum. The sequence goes on along the minus strand of NC_090926.1, from coordinate 913,295,262 downwards.
CCAGTCCGAGCCTGGCAGTGGTAACCCCTTTCCTACTCTACCGCTTCTGTGTTAGGGCGGGTGGGTTTGCACTTCGGGCATTGCCCTATAGGCAGTGGAGTAACTTTGTTGAAAAAGTTGGGGTGGGGGCAGGGGTGGGGTGGAGGGAGTACGGGTTGTTTCTCTTAGGGATTATTTCGGCCAAATTGTTCAATAAAATGTGGTTGAATGGTAGATTTGACTAAATTCGGTCACCACCATTAGTTCGAAGCCGAAGATACCGAACATGGAGAGCTGGGGTTGCGGGGGTGGCCCCCGCTCCCCATGTTCAGCGTTTTTGATTTAGGCGGTTGCAGGTGTGTCACCTGCTTCCTCAGCATTGGTGGCAGGGGACCAAACAAAAAAAAAAGAAGAAAAAGGGACCCTTCAGCGTCAAATCCGACCTGCGTTAGATGGATGATTCTGGCGCTGCAGGGTACAGGAGAGGCGCTAGATGTAAAAAAGGTAATTAGGGGGCTTTATGGGTGTACTGGCGGTTTGGGGGGGACATGGGTTTGGTTTTTTGTACCGAGGTAAAAATGTATTTGCATCGAAAATGACTACGGTCAATTTCGCTGTGATTTTGTACCTCAGTCAAACAACCTAAATCCCTGAGGGATAACACTAGATTACTACACCACAAAAGTCCATTGCTAACACTCTGTTACAACTTTCATAAGACTGGTGGCCTATCTTTAAAATTCAATTGGGCCCCACACATCTCCAGCCGGCCTGCCATGCACCCAGTGACACAACATAACATTCACAAATTTAATTCCAACAGAACATACAAACAATGCATTATTTATCATTCATTCAGACACAAAAGTCAACACATATGCTTGCATACACTCTCACTCACACACAAATACACCCAGCACCTCCATTGTCATGCACTGTGTGCACACAACATTTATATGTACATATAAAATAACACATGGAAACAGTGGCGCAATGTCCATTGAGCAGACCAGACTTTATCACCTCCTAATCCCTGAAATTTTGGGCTAAGTGGACTTGACCTAAATGAACTATAAAGCCATGGCCGAAAGGAACAGATTCAATGGAATATCAGCAATTTCCTTGATTTTTCTATTCATTCAAAGGCAGAAGCCATCGGTTAGTGCAGTGGGTGACCAAGTATATCTGGTATCAATTTTTAAATGCCATATAGCTCCAAACTTGGGTTTTGAACAGCACCTTATATGTGTACGTGCTGATAGATTTTTTTCTACAAGATTCTGACTGATTAAAATTAAGGTATGTTTTCCTGTGTTCAAATGGCTCCAAGCAGTGGAGTACCAAGCGGGTGAGGAGGGGGCGGGAACAAGCTGCCCCCCGGGGCTCTTTTAAGAGCCAGACCGGGACATTTTTCATTGAGACAACCCTCCCATTCGGCACATAAAAGAGGGCGTCCAACGGCAAAGGTGTCCTTCTGGCAGGACAATGTGTGCTGATCAATTCCTGCTCAGCACGCTTATTGTCCTGGCAGCAGGACACCTTGCCCGTTCTGAATGGTAGAGGTGTCCCGCTGCCAGGACAATGTCCCAAGGAGCTCCGGGCAGCAGAGGGTCTGAACGTTGCTCTGTATCAACAGAGCATTACAATGTGAGCAATTAGGCACTGATGGGAGGGAGGGGGGTACTATTATAAAACATAAGGGGGATTTGTTAGGCTAACATTAATCTACATGATGCTATTGTGACTTTGCCTGCGGAATGGGGAGAATTAAACTAAAGGAAGGAACATATAACAAATTATATTAAACAGTATATACCCTCAGACAGCAATTTCTTGTAGCAACCACTAAACAAATATGGGCTGCATTATGTGTTCTCAAGAATCATCAAAGGCAATATTACCAAAGAAATATCATTTTTAATATATTAATCTCTCTTCAGCACAAGTAATACACTCATTTGTTTAAAAAACATATATACATAACATAGTCATATACATCTTAAAATCATGCCACCTCACAGTGTCAAAAATTATATGCCAAAAATTTCATTAGCACAACACAACAATGGCAACTACATTTTTCTCATTCCCCATTGTGTGAACCAGCCCAACTTATATAAGTTTCTGTACTTTGTGTTTCAAATAACCGGACATTCATCAGGGGCAGAAGTAATCCTGTGCTCCAGGTTGATTCTTCCTATATCTACACCAGGTTGCTATATATAGGAAGAATCGACCTGGAGCACAGGATTACTTTAGGATATAATTTTTGACACTGTGAGGTGGCATGATTTTAAGATGTATATGACTATGTTTTGTGTATATGTTAAACAAATGAGTGTATTACTTGTGCTGAAGAGAGATTAATATATTAAAAATGATATTTTTTTGGTAATACTGTCTTTGATGATTCTTGAGAACACATAATGCAGCCCATACTCGTTTAGTGGTTGCTACAAGAAATTGCTGTCTGAGGGTATATACTGTGTTGATGCAGTCTGTTATATGTTCCTTCCTTTTGTTGAAATACATATTACTTATCCTCACTTAGTAGGAGGGAATATCACCAGAGCGTGGGGGTTACCCCTGTAGAAAAACTATCCGAGAATTAAACTAACGCCATACTCCCATTGCTCATCATATTTCTATGACAATGTATATAGTGTATGGTTAGTTTACTATGAAAGGCTAGTTTATTATGTAATGTGGTTTGCTTCCAAGGCTTTGCTATAAATAATTATTTAAGCACATCAAATGTAAAGCAAAACCTTAATAAATATCTATATCAACTAAACCTGGAAAGATGTGTGCGGTCGCTTAAATTGTCTACAACCCAGTTTCACCATTTAACCAAGTGTGTGATCCTGAGCAAATCATTTAATCACATTGTGCCTTATCTGCAGCTCTGCAAGTGACTCTGATTCACTTCAAAGCTTATGTTAATGTATCATAGTATTATGATGGAAAAGCCTAATGACTGTAGAGTTGCTCCACATATAGCAAAAGTGCAATTTAGGTATTTTGCACCACACAGTTATTTGTCACTTGGCTTATTTATGGCAATTTATTCTAAAGCCACTTCCATGGTGCCTCCAAGTATCAAGGACTGATGATGCGCCTTGCAATGTCCTTTTCTGTGAAGTCACTTCTGTTGGTGCAATCCATATAATTATTAGGCCGTTTGCATGTATTTTGCCTAAGAGGGCTTGGACAGAGCTCTAACAGATGAGTTTCCTGCATCTGGAATGATCCTGCAGTTTTATTTTAGTTGTTGTGTGTTAAAATGCTATCTTCCACTAATGTTACCAAAAAAGTAGATTGGGGTAGTTGTGGGCAGTTTGGGGGTGCATTTCGTTGCTCTCCCCTCCACAGCCCCCACTCTTACAATGCTGGATACTCCCCTGCTTAGTTTGGTAAGTGAAGCAGTTTTCCGTGGCCTGTAACCTGAACCATGACACCCAATTACTAATTTGCACCAAACCGTCTTAAAAAGGTGTCTGCAAAACTCAAAATACTTTTTGCCAGTTTGGTGAAGATTATGTTTGGCGGCAGGGGGAAAAGTTATACAGGGCTCCTAAAAGTGCGCTTTTAACACAAAATCCCATACAGTTCCTTCTGCGCACCTAGAGCAAAAAGTGCTTAACAAACGTTCACCATGTTTGGAAGGCGTATAGCACTCAAATTCATTTCACAGAATTTGCAGAGTACGACAGTTTTGGGTCACAGTTTTTCTCAGATTGACTCTTTCCACTCTACATGGGGGGGGCGCACCTTCTGCCAACTTCATTTTGAAATTAGGATGGTGGTGCTTTAGTAGCATCTAAAAAGTGGCAAGACTAATTTTAGAGGCGTTGCAGTGCTCTGGCTTGCCACAGAGAATGCACCATTTGTTATTGTTAGTGTGTCTTCATACCTGGGGCCTTAATGTGTACTGTGGGCTCTGCTCAAACTGTCCAAATGTGACACGTGCCCTCACTAGAGTCAGCCCACAGCCCAGCCCCCCAACAAATATACACAAACACAATAAAAAATAATAAAAAAATAAAAAGTACCTCTGCTCTGCTTTCAAATGCCGCCCGGACCACGTCTCATGTTACACCGACCTAACCTCTTCGCACTCACACACCTCCAGACAGAAACCAGCAAGCTGAATGAGCTTCCTAGTTCCTGTCTGTGTATCGCACGAAAACAAAGCCGGAAATCGATTCTCGGCGCTGCGGCCCCTGGAAGTGCTGCTGCTGGCGTGGTAGCACAGGCACCAGGCCCTGCAACACCCGGTTCATCACCCTGGCTGCTGACTTTGAGTCAGGCCAGCCAGGGTGAGGGACTGAGCCATGCAGGGCATCCAGGCCCTGTATATGTTGCAGCGCGGCTGCCAGGCTTCTCAGCATTATGTAATGAGACAGCGCAAGCCTTGCTGGGCACCCCAGCCGGGCTCATGCTGTCCAATTACATAATTGATGATTGCGGCCCCCCTGCCTCCCTCCAAAAGATGGGGGGACAAAAAGGCATGCCACAGAAGTTGGGGGGGGACAAAACCCCCTGTTCCCCCCTATAATTACGCCCATGCCTATAGGCCAGTTCGAGCCTGGCAGTGTTCTCCGCTTTCCTAGCCCAATGTTTCTATGTTAGGGCGGGTGGGCTTGCACTTCAGACATTGCCCTATAGGCCAGTCTGAGCCTGGCGGTGGTCTCCCCTTTCCTAGTCGAACACTTTTGTGTTAGGGCTGGTCGGCTTACACTTTGGGCATTGCCTCATGGGCAATTCCTAGCCTTGCAGTGGTCTCCCCTTTCCTAGTCTAGCGCTTCCGTGTTAGGGTGGGTGGGCTTGCACTTCGGGCACTGCCCTATAAGCCAGTCCAAGCCTGGCAGTGGTCACCCCTTTCCTACTCTAACGCTCCTGTGTTAGGGCGGGTGGGCTTGCACTTCAGGCATTGCCCTATAGGCCAGTTCGAGCCTGGCAGTGTTCTCCCTTTTCCTAGCCCAACGTTTCTGTGTTAGGGTGGGTGGGCTTGCATTTCAGGCATTGCCCTATAGGTCAGTCTGGGCCTGGCAGTGGTCTCCCCTTTCCTAGTCCATCGCTTTTGGGTTAGGGTGGGCAAGCTTGCACTTCAGCCATTACCCCATAGGCCAGTCCGAGCCTCCCCTTTCCTAGTCGAACGCAAGCCTGGCTGTGGTCTCCCCTTTCCTAGTCGAACGCTTTTGTGTTAGGGCGGGCGGGTGGGCTTGCCCTTCAGGCATTGCCCCATTGGCCATTCCTAGCCTTGCAGGGCTCTCCCCTTTCCTAGTCTAGCGCTTCTGTGTTAGGACAGGTAAGCTTGCACTTCGGGCATTGCCCTATAAGCCAGTCCGAGCCTGGCAGTGTACTCCCCTTTCCTAGTCCAACGCTTCTGTGTTAGGGTGGGTGGGCTTGCACTTTGGGCATTGCCCATGCAGGCCAGCCTGAGCCTGGCACTGGCCTCCCTTTTTCTAGTCTAACGCTTCTGTGTTAGGGTGTGTGGGTGTGCACTTCGGACGTTACTCTATAGGCCAATCTGAGCCTGGCAGCGGTCTCCCCTTTCCTAGTCCAACGCTTCTGTGTTAGGGTGGGTGGGCTTGCACTTTGGGCATTGCCCTGTAGGCCAGTCTGAGCCTGGCACTGGCCTCCCTTTTCCTAGTCTAACGCTTCTGTGTTAGGGTGTGTGGGCGTGCATGTTGGACGTTACCCCATAGGCCAGTCTGAGCCTGGCAGTGGTCTCCAATGTTCTCCCCTTTCCTAGTCTAACGCTTCTGTGTTAGGGCGGGCCGGCAGGCTTGCACTTCGGGCATTGCCCTAATGGCCAGTCTCAGCCTGGCATTGGTTACCCCTTTCCTAGTCAAACACGTCTGTGTTAGAGTGGATGGGCTTGCACTTCGGGCATTGCCTTATAGGCCAGTCCGAGCCTGCCAGTGGTCTCCCGTTTGCTACTCTAACGCTTCTGTGTTAGGGCGGGTGGGCTTGCACATTTGTGTGCAAAAGCTGGGGCTAGGCGCACCAAAGGTGTGACACCAGTGAGCCCTGCAGGCAGTCCTTTCATTCAAGGAGCCCTGTGGTGCAACGCTTAAACCCCGGCTCCTTGAATGAAAGGTCACTCTGTTGCTGATGTCTCTAACTCAGAAACAGGAGGAGGGCTGGACTGCCCAGCTCTCTTTTTCTTTTCGAGTGAAGTCATCGGGCAGCATGAAGCCCCTTGTTTTTTTTGGTACTCGTACACTTGTTCTTTTTGTGAACTTCAGGGGTTTTCTCCTTCAATAAATGGAATAATAACTTGATCCAGTTGTTATATTTCGCCCCTTGTCAGATCAATCCTGCTTTTCTGCTCTTTGTCGCTAGGACACTTTCAGTCTATGTGATTGCTATAGACAGTATTGGGACTAACGCCCCTCCTCAGCTTGTGCAACAGTCATGTGTGGCGTGACACCTGGGAGACGTGTCATCATCCCAATAAAGGTCTGAGTGGCATCCCGCTCGATTGTCAGTTACCACCATGACTCCTGCCTCCCAGGGCCGGCCTTAAGTGCAGCAGCGCCCTGGGCAAATTGGCGCCCCCTCACCCACTGCACCCCCCTGGTTAACAGGGGGCGGAAGGGGGCGTGGCCAGGAGCGGCCACTTTATTTATTTATTTATTTTTACGCAGAGCGAGGCGGTTAAATAAGGCGCGTTAGCACCCCATTGCCATTGAATGAGCCCGCCGCCGCGGGTTCATTCAATGACAATGAGGCGCCTGCCACGCCTTCTGCCACCACGCCAGCTCGGGGGAGCCCTTGAAAGACTCCCCGGAGCTGGCGTGGTGGGGGGCTAATGGCGCCTTTTCTTGTGAAAAGTGCCCACGGCGGAGGGGCGCATTTAAATGCACACGCCGCCGTGGGTACATTTTACAGTAAAAGGCTGCCTGCTGCGCCTTTTCCCACAACGCCAGCTCGGGGGAGCCCTTGAAAGACTTCCCCTAGCTGGAGTGGTGGGGGCAAGAGGTGCCCTGGGGGGCGTGGCGCCCCGGGCGGTCACCCGGCTCGCCCCCCCTAGGGCCGGCTCTGCTTTATTTAGCGCGGTGCCAGCGCTTCACAGTAGGTAGTGGGCCTGCCCAGCAAGGTCCTCCACCAACAGGCCCCGTAACCATCAGGACCCTTAACAATGGCGACGAGGATGGGATCTGGCCTCACTGCCAATCCCGCAGAGGAAGGGGCACAGCCTGTCCCTGCCACGCGACCAGCGTTACAAAGTGTGCCAACAGCTTGGGTGAAGCCGTGGTAGGCATGGCACTAAAGGCCAAGAGGGTGGTCACAACGAGGGCGCGGCATCCTCGAAGCCCCCAACATGCAAGAGCCAAGATGGTGGCCACTATGAGGGGGGCTGGCCTCCCCGGCTTACTAAAGGTCTGCCGGACTCCCTGGCAATAACAAAAAAAATTAAATAATACTCCCACCTGTGGGAGCCCGCTATGGCACTGCCTGGAACCTGCCGGCAACGGGTGAGACACGACAGGACTCGGCGGCAAATCCGCATTGCGGTCGTTGCGGCTTTAAGTGCTGCCATCAGTAAATGCTTTGAGAGTGGCAACCCTGCTGTCCTGCCATTGCGGCGTTGCTTGCTGCCATCCGCAAGAACTCGGATGGCTGCCTGCAGCGTGGCCAAAGAAGGAGGGAAAGGTGGCGGGATGCTGCACTCCACGCCACAAATAAAGATTCCCATAGAGGCAGGCAAGGAGGTGGTATGGCGAGGTTGCTCGCCATTGCACAGCCTCTTCTGCATGCTCCAACTGCTCCCAATACGTACGGGCTGCTGTCCGCCCGACTACCGCCGAAAACCGAACAAGCGGCTGGGACCCGACAAAAGAGGCCTGTGTTCCCGCTCTGCCTGCCACGTGTCCACCCCGCCGCTGCTTTCCTGGAGGAAGTGCTTGTGCGACCGGGATGCTCTTTCCCACACATGGCCTGCAGCCTTCATGTGATCTGCCTCCCTCCTGGCTGTAGATGCCCCTGGGTATGAGACGGAGCAGCACAGCCTGTTATGCTGCAACAGCAATGAAAGGCACTCCCGCTCCAGCCTAATGTGAAGGCCCACATGAGGGGGAGAACGGGTGGACTCTGCAGCCCCAGCTGGAATGAAGTTATGCGAGCAGCCAGATGTATTCACACCTATGTCCCCTGTGAAATGCAGTGGGCCTGTGTGTGCACCTGCCCCGTTGCCCCAAACGGACACCCTGTATGCAGATGTGGTCCCCGTTGTATCTGGGTGCGGCTTTTCCTGCCAAACCACCAATGACTATAAAAGTTGGGACTTATAAAAGTGTTACCCTGTTTAAGTGATACGTCTTGGTGCTGTGTGCCAGCCTGTCTTGTGGACTTAAAACTGGCCGCAGTCCAAGAGAACGTTGTTGTTGGCAGCCATGCCGATGTTTAATCTATTGTGTGCTGTTTTGTGTTTGCCTTGGTTTTATTGTATACCCGTGGAATTGGATATTGTGACTAACGCCCCTCCTGGGCTTGTGCAAAAGTCAAGTGTGGTGTGACACGTGGGAGATGTGTCATCATCCCAATAAAGGGTCGAGCGGCTTCCCGCTCGGCAGTCAGCTACCACCATGACTCCTGTCTCCAGCACCTTATTCAGCACAGCAGCAGCACTGCACAGTAGGCAGTGGGCCTGCCCGGCAAAGCCCTTCACCACCAGGCCCCGGGACCACCGGGCCCCTTAACACAGGGCTACACAACAAATCCATCATCCCTTTGCAACAGTTTCCATAAAAAAGAGAGTTGTTTTTTAATTTTTTGAGTAGGTCTCCACACCTCCCCGAATCTGTTAAGCCTTTAAGGAGGGACTCTGATCATTATCCTCAAGAGAACAACGTTTTTAAGGTTCAGCCTTCTCACCCCTGACATGGCCCACTTGAGCGCTCTGTTGCATTCATGAGAAAGGAGGTGCCAGGGGCATGAGGGACGCATCCCCCCTGGGGGGATTTGGGCACTGCACCATTAGGCAGCGAGCTGGTCCTGTGAATAGAGAGATCCTCTCCCTTTAAGATGGGCCAGGGACATTTCAGGAACAAGCATTTGTTGGGTATACCGTAGCGGGTTGCCCACCCTCCCACTCGTTTTTTTAAGCCTTTTTATGTGCTGGGTTTATTCTGGGGTTATGAGGCGGGCGAGACAAGGGAGGCAGTGTTAAAGGTGTAATTGGTGGGCGTTTTGTGACAGGCTGGGGCAGTAGCAGGGCTTGGTAGTGTATGATGCATCTATTTGTTGCTGATGTGGAAGATCAGCCTGGCCGTGCAGCCAATAGTAGGTTGAGGAGGACTTGTAGAGTAATGGGCAGACAAGAGTTAGTAGGGAGCCAGGGACACAATCCTTTGAAGGATGGCTGGGGAAGCCGACAGGGTTATTAGCGTGATAAATGAGGGGTTTGGCACTGTTTGAACAGACAGGCTAGCCCGGGGGTACAAGAATGGGGAAGAGGTATGGAAGAAGAACAGGCGTTGGCTCAGTGAGAGGATGGGGGAGAAAGGTGGGAAGGATGGTGAGGGGAGTTGGAGGGAAAAGGGAAGGATGTGAGGGGACCTAGGGGAAGTGGATTGTTTTGATACATTTCTTAATGGTTTGGTAGTCTGTAAGGCTAATAAGCCAGGTTAGCGTGATTTTCTAACTTGTGGCCTGTCACATTAAATCAACCTTTTCCACTATAAGCAAGTCTGGGTATTTTTGTGCACACTAGCCCAAAGACGAGGTCTCTCCATCTTGTGCTGGTCTATAATTTCGGATGTGATGGAACACTGGTATACACTCCTCTTGAACACCTGTACACTTCTGAAAAGATTTAGAATATTTCTTCTGTCCTTTGTCCCGTTTTTGAGGCATGTGAGAAAGCTTAACAGTCTTGTGGTGACCTTTCATCCTAGCCTCAGGGCCATGGGTAATTTTCTTTGGGCCTCTGTGTGGTGGGTGTGCATCCAATGAGTCCGTCTATTTCCGAAGCTCTCCTCTCTCTTTCCTTGACCTTATCTGAAGCATGGCTTCTCCTTAACTTTTTATGCATTGTCTTCAAATCTCTCTATGGTGTTTCCCCAACCAATCTCTCATCTCTTATGGCTAATAAGGTCTCACATATATATATACATTTTTTAATTTTTATTTGTTTGTAGTTATAATACATTTTTACAGAATTTCAACATAATACATAAAATGTACACATATCAAACACAGCTAATACGTGAAATATAAAAACATGATACTAAAAGGTACCAATCAATAATCTATCAGATTTTACAGAAGATTTACAATACAGACATTTCCTTTTTAATTATTCTTAAAAATGCAACTAAGGCAAAGAATAAAGCTCTACATTGTCCTTGCATCATCCGATTCCATAGAATCTCCATACAATCAACATCATTAATATTCACAAATCGCTTCTGAAGATTAGTTCCTACATCTCTGAAATATGGGCATTGTAGGATCAAGTGTTTTAGAGTTTCATTTGAATCATCACAATTTAAGAATCGACATTTCGGCATAACATTGCTGCCTCGTGAATTTCCCCAATACTTTGTTCTTTCCATTGTGTGATTGACTGTGATTTAATCTGAATCTGAGATAGTACATTCTAGTACATATTACACATGAACATTACAAGGTATGTACAGCATCCATCTCTTTTACGTACAAATTTAGCGTACTCTTTAAAAGTACTCAGTGAATTAATCTCTGCTAGAGTTTTACACCAGGCAAATTCAAAGGGTTTACGTTTCACATATCCTGGCTGAATATATAGATCATCTTGATCCACTCCCAGATCCTCCAGAGTTTTACGCATTCTCACATTGTATAATGTAAAGGAACTGGACGTACATCCCTTCGTTAGTACACATAGGTCTTGGTACAATAAATTACCAGAATTATTTACTGTAGTTTGAAAGTGCACGCCATATCCATCTGCATGATAGGGAGAGCAATCCCAACTCAATCCCAACTTGTGTCGGATGATACAATTAGGGATCGCAGAGGATAGGTGTAAAAAAAGTTTTCATCAGATTTCCCTGCATTGAATCCAGTTGCTTTTCCAAATTACACAAACAGACATCTAAGGTATATAGAAGTACGGGTTCTACCTTTAGAGTAAAGAATTCCAAGAGTGGTATTACTGAAAATGTGCAGTATTTTGTAAAAATAAATTTCATTTGACTTCTTAGTGGTCTTACTTTCAAATGCAAGTATTCTACCCACGATTTTATTGTTCACAGAGTGCTTAAACGATACCCTAGGTAAATCATTTCATGCATTTGGTGTATTGTTACATCATCAATATTCCAAATTAACTTCTAGGGTTTTTTTACCTAATATAGATACCATAATGTTTGTTTTTGTTGGATTAGGATTTAGGTTATGCCGATAAGCGAGCTTTAATTTTGCTTGTAAGCCGGTTGATGTCAAATCAAATAGAATAATGTAATCGGCAAAGGCCATCCAATGCAACCTTAATGAACATAGCCTTGCCGTAAAGATGTGGGGTGATTTCCAAATTTCATCAATGTCAGATAAGTATATATTAATGAATAATGCAGCAAAGTTTCACCCTTGCTTAAACCCTACAAATGATTGAACAGGATCAGTAATGGCCCCACCTTGAGTAATTCGAATTTTATAGAAAGTGTTTGAGTGAAATTTTATAATCCAATGTATAAGATAATCAGGGATACCTATTTTATGCATCTTTTCCCACAGAATATTATGGACTACTGAGTAAAAAGCTGATGACATATCTATCGACGCAATATATAGAGTACTGAGTTCTTTCCTTTTCGTACCATCCAATAGGTGGGCCATGATTGTAGCATTCAAGGTAGTACTCATCCTTCGTCTAAAACCACCTTGAAATTTAGAATAGATTTTATATGTGTCAAGATAGGTTACAAGTTCTACAATAACTAGAATAGGGAAAACTTTGGCTGCAGCATCCGTTAAAGAAATAGGTCTTTAGTTCTCAGGCAAAACTAGGATCACCATTTTTAAATATTGGGATCAGAATAGAGGTGGTCCAAGACTCAGGGATGTTACCTGAGGTTAAGATATTATCAAACTTAATTTTTAGAATCCTGCTCTAAAATATAGCATTAACCTTATACACGCAAGATAGAATGCCATCTGGCACTGCTGCGTGAGAATTTGATAATATGCTAATAGCCCATATAATGTCAGAAACAGACCACTCAAATTGCTTTAACGGAAGATTCTGCCTTATGTGATATTGCTGTTGGGCAAAGCACAGGGGTAGTGTATATTTACTCCTGACATAGGCTATCCATGTTTCTGCTTGGATCGTATTCTTAGATTGTTGGTCATGTGCGTTACCATTCTTAATTGCGGTCCAAATTGCACAGGTGTTATGAGTGCACATTGATTTGATAATTTCACATTTTTTTAAATTATATTGCTCTATATGCAATCCTTTGATTTTAAACTTGTATGATTGAATAATACGTTTTTTTAGATAAACAAATTGACCAGTATTTAAATGTTCTTTAAAAAGCTTCCTTATATCTCTGTTTTTTTGTCGCCTAATATATTTGATTAAATAATCAAACGCATGCTTATAATCACCTACCCATAATTTTTGCTTAGAGCGAAAGTATTCCAGGGCACCGTCTATCAACACAGTAATAGTTTGGTTGAGATAATAAATTGGATATGACTCCAGATCACTAAAACTAATTCTGCATTGAAGATCTTCTGACACCTTTTCTGCTAACCGCTTGCATAGCAGTGGATTCCATTTTAGGGATATATTACTCCTTTTAGTCTCAATTTCAAGCAGTCTATTGTCCACATTCAAAGTATTTAAGGCAATATCAATTGAAATGTAGATGGGAGCATGATCAATATACAATATTTCCCCTATCTTAGCAATGACTATTGTCAGTAACAATGAATTGGAAGTGCAAAAAAAATCAATCATGGATCTAGCAATTCCTCGCTTCCAGGTATAAGCTGGAGATGGTTCATTATATTTTACAAAAGACATTTCCCATTCCTCAAAATAGGCTCGCAATTCCGCACCCCTTCTGGAACTAATCGTTTGCATGGAACTGTTAGAAGAGTCAGGGGAAGCACATCTTTCAAGGCATGATGAATTGAAATCCCCACCCACAACAAAATAGTGATTAAGACTAAAAGCGTGATCCAAACATAAATCAAGATCATCCAATATTTCAGAAATCTTATATTTCAATGGATGCCAATGCAAGCTAATGGCTAAAATAGAATTCACACCACTCTTATTCATGGTCAACGAGACAGCCAGAACGTGAAAAGATGAATGAACAAGCATTGGGTTGCAGTCCAGGGCATTATAAATAGAAATTGCAAGCCCTTCATACAGCCTTCCCTCAGCACCTTTGATAGCAAGTGAGCAATAGGTACAATATTCAGGAATAATTAACAGATATAGTTTCATAGTTTCCTGCAAGAGAATCGTATCACGTTGCTCATTCCCATCAAAGGTTGAAAACCAAAGTGGAATATTACAAAAAACACACGAATTCCATGAATATATTGTAAATACAGACTTCACATTAGTTTATGAGGTAGATAGATTTGGATTAGCTGCAAATATTGTTTTTAATAATGGTTCAATCCATGCCATTTCGTAGTTATTCCGTGCAATTGAGAGTAGTTGCGAAATGCACAATTTATCAGTCTTTACATTGATGGTCCCACCTTCCCTATGTTCACTCTTTGGGATATTTGTCCTCTGATTATAGTACAAAAAATCCTCAGCCATTTTCCATCATTAAAGGTAGAGAGTGAAAATCCCATGTCAGCTAATTCCTTCCTGTAAGACCATATTAGCTTCAATACTTGTTCGGAGTATAAATGGCATGTCTTACGGTAGTTATTAGTTGAGGCAAGCGAGATCTTGTCAGTCATTAGTGGACAGAATTCTTAAGTGAGGAATAGTATACAGGAGTTCTAATAAATTACTGCGATTGATTCTCCAATTTCCTAAAATTTCCCTTCGACCCTCCAATCCTATCATATTAATACCATTCCTAGAAGTTTTCACTGCCTGACCATCTTGAATGATGGCAGTAGCATTATATTCTTCTACACTTCTGGTAAGTTCAGTGATGGATTGTTGGCATTCGCAACTATTTCCCCCAAGTTCAGAAGGCTCTTTTGATTACTTGTCGCTTCATTGTGACCGTTAACCGTAGATTCTATAGTTCTTTGCTGTTCAGTGGTTGAGTTCCCTATTACTGCTGGATTTAATAGCTGGTAGATAGTTGCCAGAGATAAAGTGCCGTTTTTTAGTGCGTTTTTTAGAGCCTCGCGGTCATAACACTTTGGTTGAGTCAAATTACATTCCACGTTTCAGTTTTGTCACCACCTCCACCTCATTTACCTGTCGGAGGGGGCGCGGTTATGGATTCCGACGCGCCCCATCCTGGCGCTGTTATCCCCGATACCGGTTGGGGGGTTCGCGGTTGTCCGCGACACCCGGTGCTTCCGGGGTTTCTGTGTCCCGGGGCCTGCGCATGCGCGGAAGACCGCGTCTTGGTCTTCGCGCATGCGCAGTCCTCGAGACGCTTGGGAAGCCACAAGCTTGCTTCCCAAGCCTCGTTTCGGACGCGGCAGCACTCGGGGATAACACGGCTTGCGTTCCAAGCCTCCCGAGTGCTGCCGGTCTTATTTAAGGCGCATGATCCTGAAACTCACCGCGTCTCAATGCGGTTTGTTTCACGGATCGTGTCTTCGCTCCTGAAGCCTCGCTGCTTCAGCTCCAGTCCTTGCCAGCTCCAGCCTGCTCTCCTGTCCTTGCCTGCTCCAGCCTGCCCTTCAGTCCTCACCTGCTCCAGCCTGCCCTCCATTCCTTGCCTGCTACAGCCTGCCCTTCAGTCCTTGCCTGCTCCAGCCAGCCCTTCAGTCCTCACCTGCTACAGCCTGCCCTTCAGTCCTCACCTGCTCCAGCCTGCCCTCCATTCCTTGCCTGCTCCAGCCTGCTCCAGCCTTGTTCTACTGTTGTGCCCGCTACAGTCTTGCTCTACTGCCTCGCCTTCCAAGACTTGCCTGCCTCCTCCAGTTATTTGCATCCTCTGGGAACACCACGGCATTCCGTCCGCAATTCTATCTTGCTACACTGCTCCAACACTGCAAGAACCAGGAAGGTGCACTTTAGTGGCGTTGGGAGCTGGTCCACCTCTAACCCTGTTGACTCTAGGGGAAGGGGTGTGCTGGTTTCTCGCGTCTCATATTCTTCAATCACCTGTCGGACAGCCTGGCGACCTCACCAAGAACAACTACCGGAAGCCCAGGTACTCAGCGCCCAAGAGACGCAATCTTTAACAAGTTTGTTATTTCAGTCATATGTTTACCTGCTCTACCTTTTACATCTTGAGTAGTGAATGTAGGGTTCAACATTGTTGGGCTTCCAGATGCTTGAGTTGTTAAAGTCACAGCTTTGGCATCAGAACTTAGAATATGATCCTCAGATCCATTTGGCATCTTAAGAGCCAATTGTTTACATTTACCACCACCAGTCAGCACAACAGTACCTTTAGGCATATTTTCCTGAATGTTTAGATCAATATTTGTTGGATGACTACACATTTCAGAATATAGCAATGTTTTACCCCTTTTGGTATTTTCCAAAGTACAACTGGGTTGACATCTCCTAGTTGTATTGGAAATCATTAAAGACCTGTTCGAAGTACATTTTCTCCCATCACTTTGAAAGTAATTCGGTAGGATTTTTGGGATTTTCACCATATCACCTACCAATACATTCAATATAATGGGAGCCCTTTTGGGTTCACATTTACTCTGAGTGATGGCACATGATTCATGAATCTAAACGATAGCTACTGATTCAACACTGCATTTATTTTTATTTGAGTTATCAACATTTATTATTGACCCCACTCCACCTTTCGTACCAAGATGCGCCTGACTTTCCCTGGAAAGTTGGGCAACATCTATCACAACCTCCTCTGCACTATTCGGGACCATAGGTATTTTCTTTCTTCTTTTTTTTTCTTTTTTTATTGGCAGATCTTTTTTTTCAGCACGTTTTATAGCCCGTTGTTGTTGTTTACAACAGCATCTTGAATTGTGCCCTGAATAGTTTGTGTCAAATTCATCAGATAGCTCCCCATTTAATTGCTGTTCAATGATGTTTGTCAAAGCTGTAGGACTATCCGCTAGCAGCTCCATCAATGGTACAGAGTCATTCACAATGGGATGACACAACTCTTTCCTAAAATCAGATATGAAAATGTTAATCATCCCAATCTCTTTTACCAGGGTATCCAACACTTGCCATGCTCTAGAACCATGGTCACCACTATCAGTGATTAGTACCTCATTTGATTGCGTGGCTTGCTCATGTGTTATTTTTGTTTTCGCGGTTTCAGGGGTATATGTCCTATCATACGCCCCTTCGTGTGCAATAAAGAAGCCTTCTGGTCTATTTAGTTTTAGCATCATATCAGTCATAGTATATTTTATTTCACGTAAGTTCAGATGACTAATGTCATGCCCTTTGTCAAGCAAATCCAAAATTCAGATTATTACAGGAAAGGTATTTTGTTCCTGATCGTAGGGCGTTGATGAAGATAGTGCATTCCTACTTTCAGCATGTAAGGGATACAATCCTGCTTCTAGATCATTTGGGCTACAATTAAGTCCTTCCTTTTCATATGGACTATTTGTTACTTTGTTTGCATCATATGTGGTCTGACTTACATTTGGAGGATTAAAAAAAAACGTTCCCTTAATCAGACTCACCATTGACCCTCTCCTTAGGAATCAGTGGAGTAAGTAAGCCAATGGACAGTCTGATACGTGAGTCAAGATCTGCCATAGCATTGATATTAAATTCGGTAAAGTAGAAATATTCGTTTCTCCCACACCATTATCTCCATCATGCACATTTTCTGACGGATTCATATTATAGCGGGCCATAGTCACAAACATGGATTTTCATTGAACATAGGCAAGCCCTTATTTTCCTCATCAAGGGCAATACCAACAAAACCATTGTCAAATGGACATGTTAGAGCCGTATCAACTGACTCTGCATCCATAATAGGATTACCAACATTCATTATGATAGCTTGTGAGCAACATGAGGCGCTACCGGCAACATTGTCAGACATACACTGGGAGGACACCATATTAGTACATTTCCCACTCTTTAAGACGCTTGCCATCACAACAAGGCTACATTTCTACCACTATATCTTTCTCTAAAATTTTGACAATATATTATTGTCAATACAGAAGGGTAACTCACCTACCACTCATCCACACACCCAAACACCACAACACCACACTTCACTGGCACTTCGGAGGCGCGCGCGGATGCACGTGCACCGAAGTATTAATGGGTTCTGGGAGGTCAGTGGGCGGGGCACATGTCGCAATGGATCTAGGTGGAAAAAGGAAAAACAAGTGCGTCACAGTCAACTCTCGTGCTCCAGCCTAGGAAAACTGTAAGACAGCCCGCCCCCTGGTACCGGCACAGCACAATATAACTACGTTCTAGCTACGTTATAGCACATCGGTAAGCAAACCCACAGAATCAGCGGACAGTTGGGCAGAGTCTACGTAAGGTCCAATGTATAATTACTTTGGTCGTGGCTGTCCAGACACCATGCGTGTTTTACACATGAAACATAGATGCACCTTCCACTTCTCCTTACAGTTGTTTGAAACGATCCGTAGATGAGAGCACAACAGGGCAAAGAGTCCACACAACACCACACTTCACTGGACTTCATATGCATGCGCAGTGGCGCATGCACCGAAGCGCGTGCACCGAAGTATTAATGGATTCTGGGAGATCAGTGGGCGGGGCAAATGTCGCAATGGATTTTGGTCGTAGCAGTCCAGGCACCATGCGTGTTTCAGACACGAAACATAGATGCACCTTCCTCTTCTCCTTACAGAGGTTTGAAACGATCCATACATGGGAGCACAACAGGGCGAAGAGTCCACACAACACCACACTTCACTGGCACTTTGGATGTCTCACATATTATCTAATGAAGGCCACAGTCCTGGCCCCAAATGTGTATGTGACCCTGGGCTTTGCTTTATTGATCAGCCTTCCAAGATTAATGTTGATCCACTATCCATTGGTGTGCTCTCCAATAACGCGCATTCGACAATCTCCAGCCCTCACCCACGCGCAACTATGGCTAGCATTGATCACTTAGTAAATCAAGAAAATGTTACCTTGCCCCTCAGCCAGCGTATGCAGGAGCTCCACCAAACTCCAGTTATCCAAACACGGCTATGACCAACGTACCAAGTACACAGGAGTCCTCACATAATAATAATAATAATA
This sequence comes from Ambystoma mexicanum, assembly GCF_040938575.1. NCBI lineage: Eukaryota > Metazoa > Chordata > Amphibia > Caudata > Ambystomatidae > Ambystoma > Ambystoma mexicanum. Next base: position 913,276,931 of record NC_090926.1, on the reverse strand, counting down.
ATAATTTCGCATTTATATAGCGCTACGAACCCTCAGGTATCTGAGTGCTGCTTATTATTACCCACGGTGTGTGGTGCTCATTTATTGACCTCGGAAGGATGAAGGGCAGAGTTTGGCCCTACCAGGATTTGAACCTGCATCAGCATGCTCTGCATGGATGTCAAAGCGAGCGCTCTACTCGCTGTGCCACTTGACCGGTTTGACTTGACATAGGTGGCCGATGGGCAATAAAAATATCTGGCAGACTCAAATTAGGGGTAAAGCGATGGAAGGGAGGCAGATTGCACCAACAGGGTACCCCTACCAATCATTAGGGCCCCTCCTTCTCTCACAAGAAACAAGAAGAATATGACAGTTGAAAGACTCATCCCGTAACCTACTCCCTACACTCAACACACTCCCCGACAACCTGGACCCAGAGACTCTGGTCGAAGAATATAATAAGATCATGGCCACTTCGCTGGACCTAATTGCCCCCCTCAAACTCAGACTAAGCAAACCGAAAACACACCTAAACAAATGGTACACACCATTCCTCAAAAACCCAAGGCAGCAAAAAAGAAATTGTGAGGCCACTTAGAAAAAATTCCCCTCAGCTGTGAAAAAACTCAAACTTTCCAAACTAGCCGCACTCTACAAAAAAGAAATCTACCTGGCTAAACGAACCTCCTTTGACTCTTGCATATCCAAAGCGAAATCAAACATGAAGGAACTATTCTCTATCCTCAAAGAAGTAGAAACCCCCATAGTACCTCCAGATACTTGTACCAAAGACAAAAACTGGTGCTCAGAAATCCAAAGTGCCTTAGCGAATAAGATTGCGACCCTTCAAAGTAAAATCTCCAGTAAAAAAGCTTCACTAAATGACACTCTCCTTTCAAAAATACTGGATAAGCCCACACTTACAGATCTCATTCGCTTCAACTTCTCCAAAGTCACCACACTTGAAGTAGAAAAAATCATCCTGTCTTTGAAACCTTCCAATTGTCGGAGATCTGTGCCCAGCACAGCGCATCAAAGATGCCACCCGTGACCTCTCCCCTTTCATCACAAAACTGATTAATGCCTCCTTCGCCACTGGCTCCATCCCCAAAAATCTAAAACAATCTTGGGTACCTCCACTACTAAAAAAACCCACACTTGACCCAGCCATGCCCACAAATTACAGACCTATAATGACTGTTTCTTTCCTACTAAAAATCCTGGACAGGGTCGCCTATGTACAAATACAGAAGTACTTGGAAGAACACCACTGCTTAGGATCCAGACAATCAGGGTTCCGTCCTCAACATGGGACTGAAACCGCCTTCATTGACCTGAAAGCTCAGATCGATACGCTCAGAGACAACGGGCACGTCACCTTACTCCTCCTCCTTGACCTGTCTGCAGCTTTCGACTTGGTCGATCATTCTGTCCTATGCTCACACCTCCACACATCAGCGCACTTCTCTACTGAGGCCATCACTTGGATTACATCATTCCTTGATGAGGGTCTTCTCACCTACTGCGGCAGCAGACCCCATACCCATCACTTGTAGAGTACCACAGGGCTCCTGCGTCTCCCCCACATTGTACAACATATTTAGCAAGCCCCTTTTCGATGATTTGGATCATCTTGGTATCACCTACACTAATTACGCAGATGATACCCAGATCCTCCTTCCACTTTCTGGAGATTATGGAAAGGATTTGGCCTTGCTAAATAGGGTGTACATCATCATCCAGGCATGGATAGCCATACATGGACTATGCATGAATGATGATAAAACCGAACCTGTCATCCTAGGTACTACGTCCAGTTTAAGGAAACTTGGCCCTGCCTACAACTCTTTCATGATCGACGGTAAGAACATCAAAGTCGGACATGAGGTCAAAACATTGGGCTTTTACCTGGACTCTAATTTCTCCTTCAGAAGATAAGCAAGCTCCCTGGCATCCTCCACGGCATATACGTGTAAATTAACCCACACAGCTAAACCATTTCTGTCTGACACTAGTTGCCTTACCCTCGCCAGAGCCCTTATGCTGTCCCGCCTGGACTATTGTAACGCCCTCTATCTGGGATCCTCCATGGCTACCACTAGCAAACTACAAACTCTCCAGAACAACGCTCTTAGAGCGGCTTTGGGCATCTCCAAAAGAGAGCACATTACAGGATTTAGCCAACAGAACAACTGGATCTCCATCAAAGACAAGATTCTTTTAAAAATTGCATCACTCACTCACAAATCCCTCAATAACGCTGCCCCGACCTACCTGATTAATAGATTCCATAGTCAGTCCTCCCTGAGACCCATCAGAACTGCATATAAAGACTGTCTTTCTGTCCCTAACTTCAAACGTGCCACCATAGGGGGCAACAGTTTCCCAGTGAAAGCAGCCAAACTGTGAAACTCCTTACCGCCAAACTGGACATGCCCTATCAGAACTTCCGATCCAAGGTAATTTCATGGCTGCAAACGTAGGCCCACAAAGACACTTAAGTGCCAAGGCTGTCGCTTTCGTGCTACCTGCACACATTGTAACCAGGTGTGCCTACTTGTTTATATGTATATAATGTCTGTGTACCTCATTGTCGATATATATATAACATCTGTGTAGCTCACTGTCACTATGTATATTTTATGACTATTGTAACTAAGCTTTGCAAATTCTTGTAAAGGCTGCGCCCTGATACCCTCGGGTACGCTCGCGCATTATAAATAATAAAACAAAACAAACAAACATCTGGCGACTTTCAACTGGCCACTAGTATATCCTGCCTATCACTCGCCCCTGATCAAGCTGTAAAGAGCAGTCCCGCTCAGCCCGCCGAGGGGGGCATGGTGCCTAAAGAGTGTCAATGCAGTACTGTTTCAAAAGAACTCTTGAAAGTGAAGAAACTAGTCCTCTCTCTCCTGTTTGAAATCATCGAGAAGGGGGTATTAAGAGGTGCACCCTATATCGTCTAGAGGATGGATCAAGGACCTCAAATTTATCAGTGATAGCCGGATAAACTCTGACTACAATCAGAAGTAACATATCCAGAGTTTTCCAGGGCGGGTTGGGGCATACCACTGGATATAAAGTGAATCCTGATATTGCAAGCGCCCCAACTGGCAAAGGGAACTGGCCGTCATTAGACCCAAAGGTTATAGACCCTAAAAAGAGCATACAATATCTTGATATTCCCCCACAGTTAGAGACCCCTAAGGTGAAGGCAAACAGAGTACCCAGGACACAGGTCTTAGCTGCAAAGGCAACAAGCAGCTTTGGCTTCACTTTTTCCACCCTCACCGCCCCCTTTGCCAAATCGAGCAGAGAAAAAGCTGCCCATATAGGGGGGGTCATTATACCTACATAAGGTTCCGAAATTGGCCCCTAATAATTAGGAATTTAGGGAGGCACTCACAAATAAGTGCATACATTGGATTAGGGTGGTAAGGGGTTGCCATTTTGTATATTGAGAGCAAATTGTAAAGTGCTCTAGGGTGAGACAACAGGTTGGAAATGTCTTTGACTCCGTTCAAGTTGTCTTCTCGGACCCAGGGATGTCCAAGGGAATATTAAGTTTTGCGGGGAGATGCAATGCACCGGCGAGCAGTACAATAGAACTCAGTGCCCATTTCCAGGAAACTATGCTACAGTGGCCTGTGCTTTCGGGAGCAACCAGGGTCCCTGTGGGGAAAAGGACTTTAGGTGATCCCCACTGGGCCAAACCGCCATAGTAAATGGCCCAATGGGAAGCAAAAAGACTTTCTGGAAATCCATGTTGCAAAGCCCATGAATTGAATAGAGCACTATTGGGATGCAATTGGGACTTCAGGGCTATAGAATCTGATATAAATTAATGTAATCTGATCATAGATGGCATGTTTTATGTTTACATTATGTGTGGTGTTTTATATCTGTCGTGAAATACTTTTATGGCTCAAGCGCCAAAATAAAGTTTTGGTGATGATGATAATGATGTCTTTTTATTCCCTTTCTCCTTGCTATGCCCAAGACGCCCTGTGCCCCATCCCGCTTTCCATCATTTGCCTTACCTGCTGCAAAGTACTGCAACTCTCAGCCCCTATTTGTTCGTGCTTCCACTACCCTACATCTCTTTTCCGCACTAGGCTTAAAACGTTCCTCCCCACTTCACCATTTCACCATCTTAATGTTATGTCATGTTGATTTAAACTGCGCACCGCTAACACCCGAGGGCAATCTCCAGGCGCTCATGTGGCTCTGCAAGAGATGAGGGCGTGGTATGTTAGTGAGGATAGGATGATAGGATAGGTTCAGAACCAGGAGGAACTGGCATCTTTCTGCATTGCCTTAACTGTGGGAGTTGGTTTGATTCGAGGCTGTGCTTGTCTCTGGTGTGTGCTAGTGTTAGGTTTGGGAGTGAGGGTTATGTCCTTGGGAGGATAGCTCATCGGCAATGTGCTCACCTTGGAAACAAGACTACGCGGAGCAACACAGGTTCGATCCCCGCTGGGTATTAAGTGCGTTATAAATAACCAATCATATCATATCATGCACACTGGTCAGTTGTATAAATAAGGGGGTCCAGTGTTGCTGATGACTGTCCAGTGTTTTTTTATTGTATTGGTGTGCAATTGTGTAGTGTTGGTAGATTTATGGACTATGATCGAAGGGTATCAGGTAATAAAATCGCAAAAATGTCGCCAGTAAAAAAGATCGCGGCAGAAATGCTGTGGTTTGACCCGGTAAAGGTGTACCCCATTATACCATTTAAGGGGAGCAGGCGTTGCGGGGGTGTCCCCCGCTCTCCCTAAATGGTATAATGGGTCCAGGGGTTGCAGGGGTGACCCCATGCATCCTTTATATGATTGTGGCGCAAAAAAAACACTGCATTTTTGTCGCAATATTTTGTGTTCACGGCCATTTTTTATGGGATTTTAAGATATGGAACCGTTTGAAGGGTGTGTTCCTCTAGAGTTACTTCCAGAGTCTCAGAGAGTTGGTTAAGTGTGAGGATTAGATTAGTTCGTGCTGTGGCTATGTGTAGTGTGACTAGCCCCTAGTCGTGTATAGTGGCGTTGGGTATGTTGGAGGAGCAGGAAGATGGAATTGGTTAGTATATCTGTTAGTTTGACAGGGCCCCTGAAGTGTGTCTTTGGTTGCTGCTCAAAGGTATCTACCCACATTTTTGGATGCGGTCTGTCTGCCAGCCCTGCCGCCAGCCCTGCCTCCTCTCTAAGCATGGAGGCTGACTCCCCGATGGGGTTCAGGGCAGGAGTTGGTTGTACACAGTGTGTTCCTAGTTCCTCAATGGGATGGATTGCGGCAGTTGCGTATTTGGCCTGTTGTGTTGTTGGCTGCTAAACTGGTGCACAGCTGGCAGTATATTAATTTGAGGAAGTGGTGATCTACCGGGGGACCCTAGTTATGTGGGTGAGCAATGTTTAGGGTGATGCTTCAATTTAATGCGTTACCTGTCTTGGCTTTCCTGAGTGCATGAATTGCGTGTGTCTTTCCCTGGGCCTGTTTGTTAATTGGGTGGACTACTCTCCACTGATCTCCCGAGTTGACGGGCATGACTCGGGGGGAAGGGAAGATGGGCTTTGGGGTATTTTGGTCCTCCTTGGTTTCGCCGTTATCTGTGACTGCGTTTTTTAGTGTGTTTTATTTAGTCTGCGATGATTTATGTTTTGGCTTTTGTTGTCCTTTATCGCTTGTCATTGTCTGCTGAATAACCAGGTTTTTAGTCATTTCCTGAAGGTTGTGCGGTCTTCTGTAATTATTTTTCATCTTGTTCATGGTTTTTTAGTTTACATATGTTCAGCACTTAGGAGTAAGCACTTTATAAATAGATAACAAATACAAAATACATTGAGGCCTAGTACCGGTGTCAGGGACCTTTATCTTGCTTAAAGATTAATATATTTATCAGGTTGGTTTCTGTACTTTTCAAGTAATCTCTATAAAGCAGAAGCTATGCGGTCAAGCATCTAAAGTGCAATGCGTTGAAATCTCAGCTACACCTCTTAACTAGAGTCTGTGATCCTGGGCAAATTATTTTACCTGACTGTGCTTTACAATCCAAACTAGGGACACCAGGTATTGGTGTTGTGTCCAGGTCTGTGTTTTGTGGGGCTGAGAGAGCAGTATGCCAGGTATGGATAATGTGTTGTGAGTGGTAGGGAGCCTGGGTCGTTTGCCGGCCTGGTTCATGTCTGTGTTAGAGAGCCATGCCAGACCCCCCTGGCTCAGCTCTGGCTCTGTTCTCCTCATAAATTATCTGATTCCCCAACTTGAACGGATGGCTGTGTGGGTTCCATGTATTGGTTGTACCCTTTTTGTGATTTGAGGTAGGCCCATTCTGCTGTATCCAAAGAGTGGCCCTACCAGTGACCCATCAGTCACCAGAGTATCACTACAAGTGAGTGGGATGCATAGGTGCCTATGGTTATGGCTTCTGCCTGCCTAAGAGAGTGATGGCGTACAATTGCCGAGGCCAGATAAAAGCAGTTTGTGAATAGTGCATGGATTTAAACCTGCATCCACACTTGTGAGAGAGGCAGGTAAGAAGCCATCAAAAGTTGAATGTGGTGGCCACCATCGATTGGGTGGCCACTAAAATGTTTGAATGGATGAAACCCTGTGATGGAGGCCTTGGCTTACTCCATCGCTGAAATACCTCTTAAAACAAAAGCACCTGCTCCCTCACCCTGCAACGCCTGGGGATGAGTCCAGAAGAATGGAGCAAGATGTGAATCCAAAGGCTGATCGGGAGAGGGTCTGCATGAACCGGCAACCAGAAGCGGACTTAAGGGGTGGCGTAGTCAGCAAAATAGTATGATGGTCCATGCTGGGCTCCTACACCCCCCCTCTTTAAGCTTTAGCTGGTCCCATAACGTTATTGAGCTGCAAATGCACAGTGCACACTGACACTAATGTGAAAACAATTAACAGCTGATCAGCAAATTATATTTTGTTAATTTTTGCATCTAGTCATCTCTATTGATAAGTAGAAGTTTGACCTATTTAAAATCAGTTTCCATCTTCCTAAATATAATTTCTTGTTATATTTGGAGTTTACTAATCTTAACATAAACATAATGCTGTCCCTTAATTACATTTACATTGGTACTATGTGAGACAGCCAGCAGCATTTCCATTCCTATGATATTCTCCTTATCGGGTTGCATATAGGCATTAGCTGTTGTGCTTGTGCCACCTTGCAGGGAGAATGCGATCTGTGTTGGCTTAACAATTTCTATTAAGATGCCTTATATATTGTCAGGTTGACTTATCTATGATTTGTTGCTTTGTATGCCAGCCTTATTAAACACACAGGTTAGCTCGTGAAAGACAACTATGCAGAAAGCACTGTATGTCAGTCATAAAGGCAAAAAAAGAATGCACGATAATATGGGCTAAACCTGGGGTTGAATCCCAGATTCCCCACATGGCCACATTATGTGACCCAGGGCAAATCACTTTACCATTGCATTACTTATTTTCCTTACAATCCAAAATGTGGAACACCTAACAATGATTCAGTTCAATGCACTACAGAACATGTCTTGCTCGTACATGGTCTTATCTCATGTATTTAAACAATTTTAACAGCTCGCCTGGGGCCAGCACTTAGCTCCTGAGATGTACCCACAGTCATTCAGCAGTACTGGCCTTAAAAGCAAGCGCGTGACACAGGATGAATTCAACAATTATTAGGTACCCAGTCAATTTAGCAAATTACATTTCAGAGTGGTACATTTCACTACAACCATAGTGCCGGAAAATACAGAAAATATTAAATATATATATATATATATATATATATATATATATATATATATATATATATATATATATATATATATGGTAGTGGGGTAAGGGGTTAAAATGGGTTGGGGTGGGGTTATAAGGATAGGAAAACAGGGCGTTTGGGGGGACCCCCCCCAAATAAAAAAAAGAGAATTCTGTATTTTTTCAGTATTTTGGTTGTGGTGAAATGTACCACTTTGAAATTTGCTTCGGTAATATCACATATAACCTTCATATTGTCGCGAGTAGCGTTTATCTGTAATACAGTGTCTGGATAATCCTGCGGCAGACTCAAATTAATAGTTGATGTGTATATTTGCTGTACAAAGAGTGCTTGTGTTTGATCAGTGGGTTTTAGCTATATAGCCAATGGCATTTATTTGCGCCGCTCCCGCCCGAAAGTGTTGAAGCTTCAACATGAAGGACGACATTTTGTGTCTGTGATTGCAACTTGAACGGCATGCGTTTGGTGACGCCAACATCAGTGCTGTTTTTGAAGTCTATCATGCGCTGAGGTTTCAAAGAAAGTGAAGAGGAGCGCTCAGCGTCTCTCTGGTGGCAAGTAGGGCGCAGCAGAATTAAAGAGGACCTTTTATCCTGCCGGAGAATCACCAGCAATGCCAGGAGGGCGTGTGCGGGCCTGCGCGCCTTTTGATCAAAGTCAAGCAAAGAGGCCAACGCCTCCTTTTGAGGAGATCCGAAAAGGTCTCTGGGAGGCCTCTTGACCCCCCCCACTGATACCTACTGCACAGATGGAATTTTACGGAGGACAATATGAAAAAATAAAGCTTAAAATAAAAACAAAATATGATGAATTTAAAAAAAGCTAAGTTTAAAAGAAGGGAATCCAACAAAAAACGTGAGGGTATCGAAGGAATGCTTTCTGACAGGAGTGAATGATTTCTGGCTAAAAGGATGTCGACAACAAGCACCCGAATTCCTGGCACAATCTCTAAAGAAAAACACGCATTGGCAACGCCAACAGTTTGGGCTTTTGGTAGGCATGGACCATGGAAAGCCACTTGCCCGCCACTGCTGTAGTGGTACTAACTGCCACTGATGGTAGCAAGTGAAAAATGGTGGAAGTTCCTGCGCATCTAATAGCAGCACCTGGGAAAAGCTTAATACTTATACACAGGCCAAAACTGTTGGCTTTGACAATACTTATTTTTTCAACAGGACTTCAGTGAAGGACACTTACAGTGCTTATAAATAAAACAGAAGTGATGTTGGTGGGCTGCCCCCCCCCAACCTCTCACTATGGACCCCGGCCTTTTGGCCGATAGCATAGGGTCCATTGCCTTGTCCAGTCAACAAAGTTAAGAATTTACGGGTTATTCTTTCTGCCTCCCCCTCCATGTCAAATCAGGTTACGGCTGTCTGTCAGTCTGCCCATCACCAGATCAGGGTTCTAAAGAGGGTCCTGCCTATGATTCCGGAAGCCATGCAAACCCCCCCACCGCCGTGGTGGCTGCGCTGGTCCTTTCACGGTTGGGCTATTGTAACTCCCTGTATCTATCTCAACCGACTGGCTTGCTCCAACGGCTCCAACGTATGCAGAACCTGGCAGCCAGATTAGCCACTGGGTCCCCCTATGGTTCCCATATTTCACCAGTGCTTCGTCGACTCCACTGGCTACCGGTGGCGCAGCGAGTCAAGTTCAAGTCATTATCTATTGTCCATCGGGCAATCCATGGCTTAGGAGCGGAATTCCTCCAATCCAAATTCTCTCGTTATATTCCGGAACGTAATCTGCATTCTTCGACCACTAACCTCCTTATGGTCCCCAGGTTTAACCGGGAAAGACTTGGTGGCAGAGCCTTTTCCATTGCCGCAGCCAAGCTTTGGAACACTCTCCCACTACCACTCAAATCTACCTTCAACCATTTAGCTTTCAGGAAAGCATTAAAAACTACGCTGTTCTAGCTTTCTGACTCTCTACTGATCTTCTCTAGCCTGTAGCTTCCTCACCAGCGCCATGATGCCCTTGGGTGACCGTGCGCTTTACAAATGTATGTAACATAACATAAATCGAGTGGCGAAGGCAGACCTGGTTAAGAGATTTTTATTACACCATTGGTGAATTTACTGCTCCAATTAAGTATTTACTCTCAGAAGACTGCTTTGAAAAAATACTGGCAGTCACTTTGAGTGCAAAGTTTGATGGTAAGGTTTGATTAAAGCAAACTCGAGTTCCCATGAGGAGGTGTTTTGGACGGGGAGGGGCAGGAACTGGGTGGGAATGGCCATATGGATTAGCATGGCCATGCGCAGTCAATGGGTGGACAAATAAACAAACAACACCTACAGGCTGTGTGTCCTTCCTCATAAGGTTAGACGCTTCTTCAGGCAGAGAGTGGGGGGAAGATCTCTCTCCTCTGCAGGTGTCTCCCTCTGGAATTGCCTCCCTGCCCCACTCAAGCTTGAGCCGGACCACCTAAAGTTCCGGAAGCAACTCAAAACGTTCCTCTTCTCCTCTGCTTTCTCTCTCTCCCTCCCCTGCTGACCTACCTGACCTACCTGTCTGCTGTACCGACTGGTTGCTTGGCTACCCTCAGAGTCACATTGGGTACCAGACTCTTTCTTGATCAGTCACTCTTGCACTGCCTCCAGGCCTGCAATGCACTTAGGGTCTGTAACTGCAACCTACCCCTTGTTCTCCTTGCACTACCCAGAGCTGCGCTGCCATGGCTGCACTTACTCAGAGCACTGCTGCACCGTTTTCTCCTCCCCTCTCCATTGCACGTTCCCCCTCCCTTTCCCCTTGCACTTCTCGCTCTCGCACTTGCATGATCTGAATGGCACACGGCCTAGTAAGAACGTTTGTCTTGTTCTCCCTCCCTTGTCTTGTTGCACCTAGAAACACTTGTGTACAGGTGCATTATAAATGAGTTATATCATATCATATCATGTGCCATTTCACCCTATCTGTACTATAATTCAGTCGGTTGCAGCTCGAGGGGCTCGACTGGCTCCAAAATGTCCTTTAAGGTGGACGCTGGTTGATGGTTGTCAATGCACTCCTTCTAGCTTCATCACTGGGCTTGTGTCGTCCTTTAAGGCGGACGGCCCAAAGCTAAGGAGAGTGTGGCAGGCAAGGGCCATGTCCTTGGTTTGGCTCAGAGACTCTCTGGCACTTCCCACCTAGGAAGCTTGCTGCAGAGCCTAGCAGGGCACGCTGTGTGCTGGCTGGGTAGCGGTTTTGGAGCTGCTGGAGGGTAATCTGGATTCAGTATCTCCCTCTGTTCTCTGGGAGATGTTTAGGGGAGGGATCTTGCGTTCCTCTTGGAGGTCCTGGCCTTACTTCACTGGCAGAAGATGTAAGGCAGACTGTACTTTCAGCTAGGGTCCAATGCGAAGTTCTTCTTGCTACTCCTTGCAAAGTCGTCATATGATCTGCCCAAAAGAGGGGCTTGACCCTCTTTTAAAGCCAAATGGGCCACAGTGATTGGTGTAGGTTAAGCCTACCTTAATGAATCAATCCTGGGTCCTAACCAACAATCTCCTGTATGCATGAGGTCATACCCAGAGTGCTTTGCAACAGAAAAGGTAAAGGGGTGAAAACATGTAATACTAAGTCCCAACCATCTTCCTGTCTGTTGTGGATCAAAGAGTCTCTCTGGGTAATTTAGCTCTCTGCGGTTCCTCGTTAAAGTGGCAGACGTCCCTTGAAGCTATGGCAAGACCACACTTATGGTCGCCACCAAACCACATACTTGCGCCTTCTGAATTGGGTCCCCCTCTGGGGATGACTACTGTAAATATATAGTCCCAGACCTGACAGGTCACTGCCCTTGATACTGAGAGGTGGGAGCTGGTTTCAGGTTGACACAGTGCATATCAAATGTTGTTGGGGTTTCCTGTCTCCTTTGTTAATCTCTAGGAGCCAGGCCCCATGTGGGCCTGTTTGAAGTATACTGTATTAGTATGTTAATTATGTTAATTGCTGCCACCATCTGCAGAGGGTAAACAAAACGGACAAGGCAGATCCATGTAGCTTTTGATCGTTAATTAGGCTGGCCATGCCAGGAGGAAGGTTTTGGCCCTCCCCTTCAGAGATGCATCATGTACTCCACCTGTAAAATCCCAATAAAGTATGCCAGGGAGGACTGCGCCTGTAGGCTGTGTCCACCCGGAGTACATAGTCTATGTGTATGTCATGCGGTGACCATAGGAAGAGGTGTGTGGATTAGCCCCACACATTTTCCGGAGGTTGATCTACCATCATTCAACTTCATTTGAAATTCCAAAAAAGCCCAGTCGAGCGCACACCCACCATGTGAATGGTATAATTCATCACAAGCACACTGTAAGGCTAGCTTTTCAGCACCACCAGAGATCTACTCTGCAACTTTCTGACTACTCTCAGAAAATTAGCACGCCACTTGCATATTGCCATGCCTGCTTCACAGGTCATCAAGAGAACTGACCAATGCCACTTGCACAGAATTGACCCATGCCACTTGCACATTGTCCCAGAACATGACCATATCAGTTTATTATTTCTCAAAAGCAATATTGAGACGTTCCAGTTTCATACCCTCCACCTCCACACCACTCATTAATATTTCATTTTCACATTGTCCCCATACAATGTTAGTTTAACATTGCTTTCAGAACATGTTTATTCCTGTTTCAACAAAATGAATCAAGCTTTAATGCAAAACTACTATACATATTCTACACTATATCCATGAAGTTGTTCCATTCAAGTTTTCCATTGCCTGCAGAACATTATTATGCACTTTTCAGTCTGCCACATTGACCTGTGAAAATTGTCATGGAGTTTTTACCCTGCTCTGAAAATGACCACGCAGAGCTCACATTGCTGGCAGAAAATTGCTCCTTGCCAGTTTCCCATTGCTACATGAAAATTCCCATGGCAATTTCACATTGCTTCCACAAACGCATCATGCCAGTTTCACAGTGGCCACCAAAATATATCCCTTGCCAGTTTAACAGTTTAACATTTCCTACAGAAAATGATTATGCTGGGTTCACATTGGCCTCAGAAAATTGCCATGTGCCAGCGCTGACAATGATGATGCCAATTTCACATTGCTCCCAGAAAAGAACCATTAAAATTTCACATCACTACGTATCAGTTTCACATCACCTCGTCTAAATTGCCATGCTAGTTTCAGATTGCCCTGGCACATTACTATGCTAGTCCCTCATAGCCCATAGAAAATGTCCTCATGCTCAAAAAATCCTCATCCGCCTCACATGCCATACAGTGTCTTTGATGCCCTGACACACACCCCCTTCTATGTGGTTGGGGTAAGGTGCTTGTTTTTCAGGTACGCCTTCCCACTTAGCTCTGCAGTACAAAATGACTTTGCCCAGTCTTTGCATGGCAAAAATACACTTTGCGCGGTTCCATGAATCAGAGTTTGTGTCGGCAGTGCAAAGTCACTTTTCAGCAGTACAAATTCACTTTGACCTGGGCAAATATTCCATGCATCGGTCCCACAGGGCCTAATTCACAGAGCTTTTTTTAATGGGATTGTACCATTATAAAATGCTTCTGTAAATCAGGCCCACATAACTCTCTAATAAAGCATACACAGCTGTGTGGTTGCCTTGTTATTAAATTGGAGGAAATGGGGGCGGGTGGCCTGAATGAGCACGGCAAAAATGCAGCTGTTGCTTCCATGTTATAGCTTGCTAAGCACTGTTACCTAATTGTCTGGGGATGTTACCAATTGGCAGCTATGCTTCTCTGCACTATTCTGGCTTACATTCACGTGCGTGTGGCATGGACAAGGCATGAATGTGTGCAGTATGTACTGAATCATTGCCTTGCCATTTTTTTATTGCTGATGTAACACAAATATAGCTACACACACACACTGCCATTGACAATATAAAAAGGCATAACTAGTGAGAGAGCTGTTCTTGGGACGCTTCTAACTGGCCGGCTAATAGCTCTGCTTTGGATGCCGGCAGCTGTGCGGGATTTACACCGAGCACTAATATAACATGTATTTAAAAGACACCGTGCCCCGAAGGCTGGCCTAATTCCACAGTCCTGTCAGGTCTAATTAGGAATCCAGTCACTCATGGTAGGACATTTTGTTCAGGCAGACAATACCTCTGCCAAGGAAACATCAACGTACACTTAAGGGCAGGCAGAACCCTGCAGCCTGCCTGTCTGACTGCAGTGGAAACGCAAGGGATGTTTTGTTTTACTATAAAACAACAGCTGATCTCCTGTGTACATGAGTCGATGGGATTGAAGGCTTTTGGGGCCTTGTGCTGGCTGACAAAATGGAGCGGGCACGCTTGTGTGTAGTCTTTTGCGAGGAGGCAATATTAAAAGGAGGGGTGGCTCAAGATGCAATTAATTGCTTTTGTAATATTGTAATTGGTTATTTATAATGTGTTTAATACCCAGAGGTTTCTAAGCGCGGACCCAGGGATGGACCCTGTGTTGCTCTTCGTCATCTTGCTTCCAAGGCGAACATGTTGCCCCTGAGCTATCCTCCTGGCTGCTTGCGTTCCTTTATGCCCCTCACCGTCCTGGGGACCTTTCAGGCCGGGTTAGAAGGAAGAGAAGACATTCTGATGCCAAGGTAATGAGAAGGTAGTTAGTACTTAGAGAAAGAACACTATGTCCTATGACCGGACGGTGCAAAAGACACAGTTTCAATTAATGATAATAATAATAATAATTCTTTTCATTTACATTGGGAAAAATCATATCTTGAAAATGTTAAAAACACCACCTTAGAGTTATTCAGAAAATTACAACATTTAAAGGGGACGTTCACTCAAAAATATTATTGTCTCAAACGATGGGCCATAATAAAAAAAAAAAATACAAATATTTTTTTTTAAAGTTGCTATGTAAAATTGTGAGCAAATGAGACTGAAAGTAAAACATTCAAGCACTAGCAGGCATCCATTTTGTACCCGTGTTAAGCTCTGCTCTTGCGGCAATAATGAAGCAAAAGCCACTTACTGGTAGCTTTTGCTTATTACAGCCGGAGAGCAGAGAATGCTGTCAGGGTCCTTCCTTCCTTGCTGGTGAGTGCTTCTTTGTTTTACTTCTTTCCTGTGCTTCCTTGAGCTGGGGTAGCCCGGAAAACTTCAAAGAAAAATCCAGGCAGTTATAAATGCAAATGCGTTGTATTTATGAATGCTGTGGCTTCCTTTTTAAGTCTCCCGAGCTCCCCCATCTCGGGGGAGCCCTGGGGACTCAAAAAGAATGTAGCTGCAATTATAAATACAATGTTGTTGTATTTATGATCGGTGTGCTTTTTGTTTCTAGTCTCTCGCCCGGGAGACTTAAAAAGAAAGTCCAGACAGTTATGAATACTTCGCTGGCTGCCGGAAGAGTATTCATATTGCTGTGACTTTAGCTTTCAGTTGTCTGTGCTCGGGAAACTAGAAAAGAAAGTCGCAGCAATTATGAAAACTCCACTGCCGGCCGGCAAAGTATTTATAATTTGGGCTTCCCTGTGCTTGGGCAGTACAGAAAAATGTAAAATGAAAGTCAAGGCAATTGTAAACACTGTGGCAGCCTGCTCTTCATGTTAAGCTCTGCTCTCTGGCAGCAGTAAGCAAAAGCTCCCAGTAGGGGGCTTTTGCTTGATTAGTGCCACCAGAGAAGAGCTTAAAATGAACAGAGGAGGCTGATCATTTCACAAAATGGATACCCCGTGTCAAAACTTTGAGCCTCATTTGCTCACCATTTTACATACAAACTTTCTTCAAAAATATTTTTTATATGTATTTTTCATTATGACCCATCTTTTGAGGCAATAACATTTTTGAGTGAACTTCCCCATTAAAGGGTCCATTTTTTCCAGAATGTGATCGAGTTCATCGCTTACTTAACTTTGTAATTGTTTAGAAGGATCGCATTCTTAGTTTATAATTTCATAAAAATAGATGTGTCACAAAAGAAAGTCATAAGCCTGTTTCTGATTACTCTAAACACCTGGCCTAGTGTGTTTGGTTACATACACTAAGCACATAATACAAATAGTGTAGTGTTTGGAATATGGAAAGACCTCTGCAGGCAATAAACACCATAAGAATAGTGCAGTGCGTACACATGTGTGTGTACGGGTGTTTATATAGTCAAGACTTGGCTGTGAAGCAATGAAGTGCAGTGTTTCCAGTCTGCCTTTTTTATCTGGCTGCCATAAGCACATGATATGAAAGTGCAGTGTGAACGGTCTGTGTGCCTTGCTGCTCTAAGAACATGATACAAACATTGTAGTGTTAACAATCTGTCTGTTGGTTTGGCTGTACAAAGAGTGCACCGTTCACAATCTATCTGTGGGCTTGTCTCCGTTTACACGTGCATTTTCCTGAGGGTACAATTGACCCAGATGTGTGAAAACCCATCAAAGCAATATTTCATTTGGTTTTGTTGTTTAGGCATAATTTTGGTACCGATTCCCTGCATGGTCCATGAACCACAGTGGAAAATCCACTCATTGCTTTTCCCACTCGGTGCTGGGAAACACCACGCGTCTCTGCCCACATTAATATCCAGATGTCGGTGGGGATGCAGCAGTCACTTTGCACTTTGCCTGATTCTTAGCATATGTGGAGCCAAAAGGGATCCACTACAATGGCAGCCGCCATGTTTTTTCATGACAGCCGCCATTTCCGATGAACGGACAGCAGCAATCAACGAGGATTAAAGACATGATCATGACCACCGTCTATTTGCCCTGGCCACAGTAGGTAGCTGTTGAGGGAATGCCATTGGATGGGTCCAATTATTACTAAGTAACAGGGGATCCACTGTGCATTTGGGTAACGCTTCATCTGACTCAGCTCTGATACTTTATGGAGCATAACAGGGCGCATGGATGTCGCCAGCGTTATTTAATATCTACACTAAACCACTCTGTGACATCCTTGTCAATATGGGCGTGCAATTCACCAACTACGCTGATGACACGCAATTACTGTTTGAGCTGGATGGGATGTACAAGTTAGACACAGATAGGTTGAATCTTAGCTATCAAACCATTAAACAGTGGGTGTCATTTCACTGGATATGCCTTAACAGGAATACAACAGAACTCATGATATTCTGATCACCCCGTCCCTCCAATCTAGAAAAACGTCCATCTGAGAATGTAAAGTTTACTATTGAGAATTGTTCGATTCCTGTGCTGGAAAAAGTTACAACTTTGGCATTTACTTGGAGGCCTCATTGAGGGCGGACACACATATTAACTATATTTTTAGAAATTCACAATATGGCTTAAAGCACTTGAGGCAGATACAAGCATTTCTTTCAGAACAAAACTCTATGGGCCTCATTACACGGTAGGCGGTAAACCATGGCGCTCTTAGCGCCATGGTTCATGCCGGTAAAATACCGGCACCGCCTTGGTGGAAAGGGGAATTACCGCCCTATTCCAAGGTTGGTGGGGCGGTAATTCCCCCTTCCACCATTTCCCTTCCCCATTGCCATTTTTGCCCCATAGGGCTCTATGGGAATGGGGAAGGCGCTAATTACGGTACCGCAAATTGCGGTACCGTAATTAGCTCCACTGGTCCCTTTGCGGGTTGGTTTTTAACGCCTGCAAAAAAATTTAAATTCCCCAACCAGCAAAGGGACCTCGTAGTAAGGCGGTAAGGATTTACCGGTACCGGTAAAATACTGGTACCGGTAAACCCTTACCACCCACCGTGTAATGAGGCCCTAAGTCCTTAGCACATCCCATCGTTCTTCCAAGAAGTGATTACTGCAATGCCCTTTTGGGCGGAGCAGATATAAATTGCATTCACAAACTCCAGGTTATGCCAAACATATGCCCCGGAAAGCACATATATCTGTCGTAAGAAAGGAATTGCACTGTTTACCTGTGGCTGCTTGGGTGCAGTTCAAAATCCTCACTTCCACCAACAAATGCGTGCATGGCAGTGCCCCTGTCCATCTTAAAGACAAGCTGCCCCTACATGAAGCCGAGAGAATTCTAAAGTTCTCTGTTTCCTGGTCTTTATCATGTCCAAAACCGGAACGAACGAATGGTAATGGGCGATCGTTTACACCACTGGCACCGAAGGCATGGAATTCCTTACCTTTAAAACTTTGGCAGGAAAGTAATGCATTTTCGTTTCGGAAATAGTTGAAAACATTACTGTTTGAATAGAATTCCCTCGTTCTGCATTTACTCCTCTTGATGCCCTGTGCTAGATGTTTTTGATATCTTAGTGTGGGCCCTGATGCCTGTGGGCTGCTGGTGCGTTTGACATTAATAAATAAATAAAGAAAGAATGCCGTGTTAGGCAGAGAACCAGGGGTACCTAAAGCTGCAGCATGTCCTGAATCATCAGAATCCCTCTGAAAGAACCCGCACAACAACATTAGCGGCGCCGGTCCGGCTTTTTCTAACACATTCCAGGATAACAATGAGGCTGTTCGTGTAGTGTTTTCAGTCTACCTAGATCTAAACACCACCGTAAATGAGAAGTCCAGTGTTAACAGCCGGGTTCTGCCTACACCTCACAATTTGTACAAATACAAGTTTTTGTCACCACTGAGAACATGACACAAACAGTGCAGTGTTAACAGCGCCTGTACTAATGTACTAATGCAGTCCATTGTTTACACTGCTGTATTATCTGCCTGTGTGTCGGCTGTACTATGCACTTTATACAGAGAGAGCTGTGTTTATATTCTGCTTGTGTGTCTGTCCGCACTAATCCCATGATATAAGAGGCCAATGTTTGTAGCATCTCTGTACGAAAGGCCAGTCTAAGAAACGTATCGAGACAGAGCCAGTTCCATCGAGAATGTTAATACCTTTGATCTTTTCGGATCCTGGGAGTAGGTGCTCACACACCTACCTACCTTCAGGTGCTAAGCTGCGACTTCTTTTTTCTTTTAAACATTTTGAGTACATTCTTGTATGAGGAAGAAACATACAAATTGAACGTACAGTAAAATCACAAACACATATGAAATACGTAAGGCAATTAAATATTTTTCTCACTGGCAAACAACATCCTATGAATGTGTGACGTGGCAATACCCAGAGAAACTCATGAATAGCTATGCCTAATTTGATACTGGATGGAGGCATGTGAGGTTTGGAGTATATGAGTTCGGGCCGGATAGGTCATTGAAAGGGGTGTCTCATTATTGTTAATTCAGCCAGTCCCATTCTCAAGGGACATTGAGGTCATTCAGGGATTCTTGAATATGGGCCGACATTTCGGATGCATTTGGTAGGAAGATCGCGCTCCTTTTTGACGTAATCCTTCTGTGCGATGCAATAAGGTACCCATGTCCGACAAGAGTGTGTCAAGGGCCGAGAAGCTTCTATCCAGTGGATGGTAGCCAATTCAATTTGAACTGGCACGTGAATGCCAGATGACGTATTTGTTGTTTTTAGGAAGCCATGTAGGGGTGCTAGCTGGTTTAGCATGACATTGTGTTATTTTATGTTGTAAGTGATCCTGATCCTTTCCTCGACTGAGAATCAACCTTGGGTTCTTCATCGACAGTCGTATAGCGTGGCGGTCAATCGTTCCTCTTGCAATGCCCGGGCCATTACGTTTGGGCTTGTCCATCCCAATGTAAGATTTAATTTGTGCTTACGTTAACATTGGTATTATCGATAACCTTGTGACAGCGCTCTAGATTTGCATCCAGCCATCTGGCATAACAGGTGAACCAACATCCTCTTCCCAAGTAGTAATAATACATTTTCATGGTGTGGAGTATTTCTTCTTGAAAATATGTGGATTTGTGACAGTGTAGTGATAATAATATCAGATTTGCATATAGCCCTTATGGCCAGATTCTTCATAGTTTCTAAGTGCTGGCATAGTTGGTGTCATTATTAAATAATGTAATGATACTCAGCTTAGTACCCTTGAAAAAAGGAGTCGGCAAAGCCAGGATTCTGACCTCTGACTGCACATCACAAAGACATCTGCGAACCTGGCCCTTACATCACGGAATTACTGGCTTCTGGTGGTCAAATCTGGAGGAGATGTTCAAATCTTGCTTACATCTTAGTGTTGTCCTTTTAGATATTTTCTGGCAAATTACAGGGTTCTTTTGATAGAGTATTAAAGATGATTTTCAGTTAGGTTTTTTAAAGTCAACTCCACATGAGAGGCCAACGGAAGTTCGACTTTTAGTGTAATCTTGACCCTGTAAAAGAGAAGAATGAAATGAGTATCATTTGTGAAATACATTCTAGGTGTTTGAATTATTGAATGAATGAATGGCTTAATTTGCATAGGATGTCTGTGCAAAATGAAATATCGCAAGGCACTGCATGGTGGCAGTGGTGGGCCTGACGTATGAATCAGAGAAGATTCGTTTTTGATACGATAATACCAAATGTTCAGAGAATATTGAGAAGAAAAAATCGGACATCCACCCTAAAAGAGTGTCTTGTTAATTAATGATATCAAAGTTGGTTGTGTGAAACTCTTAGGGCTCTTCAGATATAGATTGCCGTTATCTGCATATGATGATAACTGTGTTTCAGAATCATGTATCTGTATCCAGAGTGCCTGGAGGAGGTTCTGCTTGTCTTCTAAAGACACTGAACAGCTAATAAATAATAAGGGCCGGAAAGGGAACCGTCTCGCCATGCATAACATTGGTGAGTCATGTAGGAAAAGATCTATGCGTTGGCCAAAATGACTCCCTTCGGATTAGCGCCTAGATCAAACCGAAGGCATGCTGTCTCAGAGTGGCAAAGAGCAAACCCCATATGACACATGAGCAAATCACTTTATAGCATTGAGGGCAAACTCTCCTGCTGGGGTCGAGAAATCCACGTGTGTGTGTGTTTACATCTTCTGAAACACATCACCCTGAAAATCCATCTCTCGCATGCTATTAGAACTAACGTGTAAGTGATTGAAGATTGCAGAATATTATATATTTAATTTAAAATGTATGGGGGAGCCCACAATCCATTCCCTACTCTTTTACCCCAATTGGCCATAGTATATATTCTTCTCACTCCTCACAGGATAGTTTTGATCAGTTCTGTGTCACAACAGGAGTGTTATCATCAGATGTGTGCCAAACCACTCTAGGCCTCCCTTTACTGCCCTGTACCTCTTGATCCTCCTGCAATCCTTTACTGTTCCCCTTACCCATGCCCTTTGGCTCAACTACCCCTGCTCCATATCTCTGTAAGACCCCTACCCATCTGTGTCTCTGTGCCTAGCCCCCCTGCCAATAACACTGGACCACATATCACTACACACAGACACTACTCTCTGCTTTTGTTTCTGTGCTCTGTCCCTCCCATCCTTGTCTCCCCGATCCACGCTTCCCAGCCCACGACTCCTGGCCCTCCCCTTGTTTTAAATCTAGAAATTTAGATTTAGAAATCATTCTAAATCTAGATCTTTGTACCTAGAACTCCCTGTCTTTGTTTTTCCTCCTGATATGTGCCCCACTGCCAGTGTATGTAAATATGGGATTTATAGATTGTAAACCTAGCTCAGAATGGAGTGCTGTTCAGAGGGGAACGCACTCAGGGTTGCCGGTGGGATACAGGGATACCAGAGGTATCTGGAACCTGTGAGGGGATCAAGGAGGGGTTAGCTCCAGACTGGCTGAAATAGTGCTACTTGGAGAGATCAATGATTGGCAAGAGGTTCTTTTAAGAGTAGGGCATTGAGGATCCCCCTGACATGCAAGATGGAGAGGGATATCCTCACTACTCACCTTGGTAACCTGAACGACAGACAGGCTAAGTAGCAGAGAAAGGCCTTGTTCCTAGTTCTTTCCCTGTTGAAGTTCTATGGATTCCGGCGGGCAATGTGGGGCTTCTGGTGATGCACTGGCCAGCAAAGATGGTGAGGTCAGGTAAAGTGGAGTTTTGGTTTGACTGATTTAACTGTGATGCAGGCTGTCTGGAACATGATGTGTGCTTGATTGAGTAGTCAATGCAGTTGCTTGCAGATGTGGCTGGTCTGTCTGAATGTTCTTAGGCCTATGATGAGGTGTGCTGAAGAATGCTGGACAGCTTTCAGAAGGACATCTGGAACCTCTATGACTAAGACAGCTCCACGTTCAAAGTGGGCGATGACCAGGCCTTCTATAATCTGTCAGGATTGAGGATGCCACTCACCTGTGTCTTTGCTTGAGAGATCTTGCTCTGGGTGGATCTCTTGCAAGTCTTGTGCTCACTCCGTGAGTCATGAGATAAAGGGGTCACTCTCCAGACGCCACACTGCGTGACTGGATAGTTCCCAGGCCGTGCAACCCCTGGAGTAGAGAGCCAACATTATTTCACAGGAGAAAAAACCTTCGCCCAAAGGGTAGGGAAAAAACCTGTGCAGTTCAAGGAAGTCCTCAGAAGTCTGAGACCGATGGATAACCAAGAAGACCAGGTAAAAATAGCCAAATTCCAGGAGCAAGGCAAGAAAAATCAAAAAGGAAAAAATGCAGCTCAAAGGAAAAAAACAGACAACAGACAAAACAACACTGCAGCCAAGAAGACACGAGGTCCAGGAGGAAACAAGGTAAGGACAAAACAAGGGAAGGGAAGAAGGAATTCAAGAACTTAGAAGGACTTGAGAACGGAGCAAAGAAGGAGAGCGCTCAGCAGGGAAAAAACCAAAGGGACCAGGCACAGCGATTCATGACATAACCTTTCTAAAACTTGAGTGGGATGAAAGCCTTGTCTTTGCAGAGAAACGCTAGCTGGTTGGGCATTCTTGTTGGTGTGTGATTTGGATGCTATGTCACAGTCTGTTGTAAAGTTGAGAGATTTGCACTGGGTGAGAGTTGTGGCTAGAATACGTCAAGCTTCGTGCCCATCAGCCAATTCTGGACTTGGGTATGATTGGTGGAGTTTCCAAGGAGAATGAATTTCAGCCTTCATAAGGTTTAGCTTGAAGTTGCTGCTTGGTAGCCTAGCTTGGCTGAAGGACAGGCAGTGAATGAGACGATGGATGCATTGATGAAATTAATCTTTAGGTAAAGCTGTGTGTCATATACCTATTGGTGTATCTACCCAGAGGTTCATTCCATTATGGATGTGGTTGTGTGCGCTGGGCTGGGTGTTGACATTTTCAGTGGGTTCATACACATAGGACACGTTAATGAGGGTTTCCTTACAGTGTGTCCATGGAGAGGTTCTTGAAGAAGCTGCAGGGAATCGTTTCTGGTTTTTGTTGGCCCCGGTGGGGAAGAAGCATGTGGTGGAGCAGGATGAGTATACCTGCATGGTACGTCCGGTCCAAAGGTAGAGAGAGGGGAGTATATTTGATGGTGTGTGATACACTAATGACACCCAAATCCTGGTTGATCTCCATGGTGAGAGTGATGGTGGCCAGAGGGTGGACAACTGTTCATCAATGGTGCAGCACAGAATGCAGAACAACTGGCTGTGCCTGAATGACAATAAGATGGAGGTGCTGGTCCTCAGCGCCCCTTCTAGGAAGGCTTTGCCTTTTTTGTGGCCCACTGAGGTCAGTGCCGGCCCAGTGAAGTCAGCCAGATATATCGTTGTCATATTCTCCGGTCACGTCTACTGCTGATAATATTTTTGCCGAATTGTTAAGTGAATTCCTGCACATCCTGGTCTCTCGCTCTTGATGGGGAAATTAGGGACAAGGGGGCTGCAGAAAAAAATGAACACATACACACCGTATGGTTCTTAGAATTATGCACGCAGATGAGTGTCGTTTCATCTGCCTTTTATTCCTCTAAACTGCATACGTGATTTATGGCAAATACATCCAATAACAAGCAAAGAATGTGTACACATGTCATCTTCTGTTCTCTTTGCATTTAATCCTTAATAACTTCTAGATGCACACTCAAAGTTTGTGGTAAATCAGTCACTGCATGCGATTTACTACATAGTGGAAAGTTTACACAGCCTTGCTCTCAGGACAAAAGTGGCCTTGTCTTGTTGATCGAGACAATCCGTTCTGTGTTATCTCTTCCATGTCGAACACACCTGCCTTCGCCTGCTTACTTAACTCCACGGCTTGTTATCTGAACTGTGAAACTCTTGCCAGTCCCAGCAGTAACATTTTCTAACATTAGTGTATTTCCCCAGCTTTAACAGTGAGCTAAAAATAGCAGCGCTTCTGCTCGAAAGGTGAAGGCAAAATGGCCCATGACAGAATTCCTCAAGTTTGTTTTTTGTCCGATTTTGCTGCATTTGTTTAACACAAGCAGCAAGGGTTGACCCCCCAAAATTACTCATCAACTCTCACCCCCCTCTTTCAATATAACTTACACAAGCTTACCACATCTGTAAGTCTGTGTTAAAAAAATCAGCCAAAAAGGCTGCAAAAGAAATTCGGGAAAACTATCGAATTGGAAAAAAGGGGCAATACCTCCACGTGGAGTCCAAAAAACCAATTTGCCAGGATGGGCCTTAAGTAGACTGCTTCTGCAAACACAATTTGTAACTTTCACTTCAGTTTCAGAGGGAGATTTGTACAAATTAAATAGGAACATTTGTGGTAAGCATGGCCATGTCTGCTTGGAGCAGAGTAATCCCACCAGGAAGGAGTCCTGCTAGCATTGCCTTTTCTCCTGTGTTTGGTACAGGGTGGAGGCTTCCTGCAGATCAGGCACGTGCTGGTGTGCATTTTGATACAGTTCGTCATGTGGCAGGAACACCTTTGGCATTCCCCACCTCTCCACTTACAGGATAGGCTGATTCATGAAAGCAAATCTGTCCTTGCTAAGCCTTTTGGGTAGATTCTCTTTTTATTCATATGAAGCGCCCTTTTGAAGAAAAGTTGAATAGATGGGACTGGTCCATGAACTCTGCACATTTGGCTAAATTAAGAGGATACGAAGCTGTGGAATATGTAATCCACAGATATCGGAAACCACAATGCTATCTGCTGTTGTGTCCGGCGCCAGGAGTGAGACACTTTATATTGTGCCTTAGGACAAATCAACTTCCGGTACTCGCGACTACTGGGGGTCTTATGAAGTTACCTCTGGAAGCGACAAATTGCCGGATCTGCCAAAATGCTGGAGTATTGGAAACCAGTCGACATGTGTTAACGCTCTGTCCTAAACTTGGTTCTGTATATATGTGTGCTTTCTCTAAATGGGTCCATAACTATGAGTATATCATGAGTATAGACTTTTGGATCCGCTGTCTAAACTCGGAGGCATTGGGACTCCAGCTGGCCCTTTATAGGACGTGGACCCAAGTTAAATCATTATTGGCAATTGAATAGAGAAGAGATGTGTATATTGTCTGTATTATGGCCTACAGTTTTATTTCTCTAGCGCCTATCCCCTCCCATTCCATTCCTTAGTTTGATCAAACGTAAGCCCATCTATGATAGAGGTTGTAACATTTGATATCTTGATGGATTTGATATTTTGTTATATTACTATTATTATTATGTATGTTAATGTTGGTATTATTAATGTTTATGTTTATGCTTTTTTTAAAGATATGTATATATATTTAAGTTGTGTAAAATCCTAATAATTTGGATTATATCACAATAAAGTATTAATAACAATAATAATAATAATAATAATTATTATTATTATTACTACTACCATTATGGTATTGAGTGCAGACCTAGCTGTTGCAAGCAACAGCCCTCGTTACACATCATAGGTGGAAGGGCACTGTGAAGAAAGCTGAGATACAAGAAAGGGGGGAGCTATCAAATATGGAGAGGGAAGGTGGGCTACTGGGTACAAGGGATTTACAAGCAATTGCAGGAGGAAACAGGGGGGAGCAGGTCACCCAGCTTCACATTAGATGGGGAATGAAGGGTGTGTGGACCTAGGGAGTAGGGGGGAACCATTCCTTGAAGAGGAGAGGCTTCAGCTCGTTCCTGAAATGAATAAGCAAGGTGGCAAGTCTGGTGTTTACGAGTAGGAGGTTCCAGAGTCTGGCCTGTCTCCTGGTTGTTTCCTTACTGCACCATCATAAGTCAGGTCTGCACATGTCCTTAAAACTGTGGACCCCAGGCCTCTGAAGATGCTGAGCTTCTCAGTGAGGTAGCTTGAGGACTTCAGGATGACAGCCTTGTAGGTGTGCAGCTGGATTTGTAGATGATAAAGGCCTGCAGTGGGAGTGTGTGCAGTTCAATGAGGGTTCCAACGAAGTGGACAGATTTGCAGAGTCCACTGATGTGTAGTGCTTCAGCATGTAACACACATCTTAGGGGTGCCAGGTTAGTCAATGGAAGGCCTTTCAGAAAGGCAGTGCCATAATCCACGTTGAAGAGGACCAAGGCTTGGACAGCAGATATTAAGTTATTTTCTGGGATGAAGGGCTTGATGGTACGGGGGGGGGTAGGGAAGTTGGTACCAAGCCATTTATATCTTTGTTGCCATATGCTGCTTGAAGAAAAGGTGACTCTCAATGTCAACCCAAGGGACTTGGTGTAGGTGGCCAGCTGGGGTGTGAAGCCCTCGAGCTACAGAGCAGAGAGTCAGGTATGGCTATGCAGGTGTTCTGTGTTGTTGGTTAGCAGTAGGAAATGGATGATTTGAGCTTCAGGAAGGAAATGGACATCCAAGTCCGGATCAATTTGAGGCAGGCCTTGACCATGTGGATGTCTTTGATTGAGGAATTGTTGGGGTAGGGCTGCATGTGCATGTCATCTGTGTATTGGTGAGTGTGGATGTTGTGTGGAGCTAGGAGGGCTCCTAGTGTCCATGTAAAAGTTGAAAATAACATGGCAGAGGCTGGATTCTTGTGGGACTCTATCAGTGATTGGTAATGTTGGTGATTGGGAGGAATCATTTAGATTAATTGGTGGCAGTTAGTAAGGTAGGGTTTGAGCCAGCTGAGAACGGTCCCACTGATCCCCATGCAGTGATGTTGAATGTCGGTGAGCGTCTGGTGGTCTACTGTATTGAAAGCTGTTTAGAGTTCAAGGGGAAAAAGGAGGCAATGATGGCCATAATCAATAGTGTAAAGGGTATTGATGATCACCTTGATAGTAGCCGTTTCTATCCTGCATCTTGGTCTACAGCCATATCGGTATGACTGAAGGATGTGGTTGGTTTCAATGTGTTGGTGGAGTTGCATGGCTTCTATTTTCTCAACGATTTTACCTATGAAGGCGTGGACCAGTGTTGGTTTCCTGAGAATCAGAAGGATTTGTCTGCTCTTGAGGATTCAGTGGAAGGTGCCTTGGGTAAGGGAGCTGTTGATAATTGTACGGTAAGGGAGGAGTGCATCAGTCGGAAGGGTCTTAAGTATGGAGACAGGGAGGATGTTGTTTGCGTATGCTGTTGCCTTAAGGGATGCTAGAGCGGAAATAGGTCTTCTGTAATAAGTGTCTTGAAAGTTATCAAGGTAGTAGTAGTTTTGTGAGATGGGATGTGTAGTGTGCTGTTAGTTGTGGCATTGGTGTCTATGTGCTTCTATTGTTGAAGAAGAAATAATTGATTTTTCAATGGTGTGCGGTACGGGTTGGTCAAGCAGAGGGTTGATGCAATGCTTGATGACTTTGAAGATGGAACTGCTTTCATTGTTGTCCTTGGCTATAGTGTCGATAGAAGTTGACCTTTGCAGTGGTGATCAATTGTCTGCATGTAGCATTGAGCACCTTGAGCAGGGCAAGGTGGGATGCTATGCACAATTGTTGCCAAGTCCTTTCCTGATCTTTGATGGTTATTTAATTAAGTTGGATTCTTGAGTGTACCATGGTGTGGAAGGTTAATTCTTGAGGGTGTGCTATTTCCCTGGGGCATTCCAATTGATGTTGGTTGTGAGGATGGTGTTCACTTCTTGGAGTCCTGGTATGTCTGAAGCAGATCGCCCAGGTGAGGTGGAGGTTGGTGAGGCCTTCTGTGAGGGCCCCCCCCCTCGGAAGTTCTTGAAGGATTTGAAGGCTTGTTTGCTGGGTTTCTGATGGGTATGCTTGACTGGGGTGATTCTGCTAATGCCAAAGGGGATTGCCAGATGGGCCGACCAGTCAAGCGGGATTGCTAAGCTGTGATGGAGGGTGGGTAGGGCAGTGATAATAAAGTTGAGGATATTACCTTTCTTTGTGTGTTTCATGTGAAGTTCAGAGAGTCAACTAGGTAGTGGAGATCTTTGGTTTCTGGGTTTCCAGGGATGTTGAAGTTACAGAGGAAAATGTTGTTGGCATGCGTGAGAAACATGGTGGTTCCCACGTCCGTGAAGTCACAGATGAAGGGGCTGTTAGGCTTGCGTAGGTTTGTAAATGAAGGTGGAAAGTGACAGTGTCTGTTGGGGAGAGCGGGAAGTGGTAGTAAAGGTTTTCGAAGGACAGATGGTGGCGATGTCCAGTTGGGTGCATGGCCATGATGGCTTGTGAATGATGGTGAAGCCTCTCCCCACCTTGTCTTGTTGTTTTGCACTACAACTCAGTAGTACAGTACCCAACCACTGCCCATCCAGAATGAGTGACTATTTATCCCAGTAGTTTAGAGGAGAATAAAGGCTGCAAAACAGCTTGCTCTATGGGGAACCTGTCTTGAATTCTCAGCCATCAGTCAGGTGCCAAATAAGCCCTCAAAACAGAGAGTGTTCTACAATGTAGGTAACTTTTTTAAGGCAGTCAGCTTTTAAAGTAGCAAAGACATTTGTCCATAGCAGGTGACTCAGTGTGTCATTTGTACATGTTTTGATTGAGGATATGAATCCATGTGCACTGTGGCTTCATGCCCAATGCACAGGGCCTTGAATCCGACCACCTTGACTTTATGAAGGCATTAGGAAGTCGATGGTAATGATTTGGGCATGCTGGGGGCAGGGGAGCAGAACATAAATTGATATGCCTCAGTGAAGATTGTTCCTCAAGTCCAACCTCGACGACAGAAGGCTAAGGGGAATGGTCAAATGATTACTTTGATTACATTGCCGCATAATGCAAATTCTGGAGCTGAACATTTGATGCCAAGTAGAAACTATTAACTCGGTAGAGTGCTATATGGAACATGCAAAACAGATAGACAGATGCTAATGCTAATACTCTTTAGTCTGCTGCGTGTGCAAGCATCCCTTAATACTGCTTTTCAAACCTTTCAAAGCTTTAGTTTTGGCTCACAGGTGTCACTTCATGAGAAAAAGTAATGGTATGGAATAATGTGCAGTAGGGTGGCACACTTTGATAACATTTGAGTATGATAACAGCCCTTTGGTATTGTTTGAGTAGATCTTACCGTCTCATAGCTTGTTGCATCAATTGATATGTTGTGATTGGGAACCTCTATGCAGCCTATGTTTTAGTTATCCGTGTTCGCATTGTATATGGGTTTCCCATGCAGTCAGTCTTTTAGTAAAGAGTAGCAGCTGTTTTATTATTTATTTATTGTTCGCTTGTTAGGCGCTTATACAGTAAGTTCATTCTGTTTCAAAGCACCCACAGGGCAACAGGGAGGGAACATGGGAATGAGACACATTCAAATACACAATATATTAATTACAGTGAGGGGATTAAAGGACAAACCTACTATGCGTTGTGAGTATTCAGAATGTGCAAGTGCAGCAAGGAAGAGGGCAGTGGGGGTAGGTGCTGGGGTGTCCATGTTCGTGGGTGAGCCACAGATAAAGAGCAAGGTATGGCAAGTGCTACACGGCATGGAGCCGCGTTGGGTGGAAAGTGAGAGCCCTCATGCCGGAGGGTGTGCCGAGGCAAGTGCTGAAGGTGGACAGAAGCTGGGGTGATTGGGTGTGGGAGGTCAATGGCCCGAAAGGATGTATACGGGCCCAGGACACCAATCACAGAAACTGTGAGATTAGCAGAGGAGAGAATAATGGAAGGAGGAGGCAAAGAGAAAAGTCTGAGGAGCTTCCAAAATTTAAGAAAGTCTTGCTCAAGTCACAAAAGGAGGGTGAGACTGTTCCATAGAAGGGAGCAGCTGAGGAAAGCGATTGACCTCCTGCCCTCTGTTTAGCGAAACCCTTTACACATAAAGAGTTGGTGTCAGAGGAATATAGAAGTCTAGAAGAAGAGTATTTAGTAAGAGAGAGTTGCAGATAGTGGGGCCCCTGACCGCAGACAGCCTTGTGGATGATGCAGAGGGACTTGGATTTAATTTGTGCAGCAACCGGAAGCCAGTGAAGACCTTTTAAGGGCAGTAGAGAGGCGGTCGCTGGGCTTAAGGCCAAGGATAAGTCTCCCTGCATTATTCTGGATTAACTGGAGAGGTCACAGAGTGGAAGAAGGAAGATTCAGGAGGGGGCTATTGAAGTAGTCAAGCCTAGAGAGACTTAGGTAAAATTGAGCTTTGGGAGGAAAGTGAGAAAAGGGAGAATTCCTTTGAGAAGGAAGAGCTGAAAGCAGGACTCTTTGGCAATGTCCTGAGTGTGAGTGAGGAAGGAGAGAGAGCAGTCGAAGATGACTCTAAGGTTTCTAGCTTCAGAAGAAGGAGCAGGGGGTGAGCCCATGGAGGAAGACCAGAGTGAAGGGAAGAAGAAGAGAGCAGGGGTCCCAATGGGAAGGATATCAGTTTTGCTGGCATTGAGGCAGAAATCTTTGGAAGTGCACCAGGACTGGATGGCACAGTCGGGATGATGGAAGGTGCAAGAGGGTCAACAGGAAGTTTGAATAAGAGTTGTGTGCCATCTGCATAACACTGGAAGTTGGCGGAGAAGGAGAAGATGAGTGCCAGCTGAGCAAGATAGATCTTAAAGGGCCAAGGGGAGAGGATAGAACCCTGGGAGATACCACAGGTGGAGAAGGAATTAGGAGAGGTGAAGGTACCCAGGATGACTTGGAAACAGCTGTCACTTTGAAAGGAGGTCAGCCAGTCCAGTGCAGGTTCTGAGATACCAAGGCTATCGTGGGGCCTCTTTAAAAGGATGGACTGGTTGACTGTGTCAAAGGCGGAGGAGAGATTGAGTAGGATGAGGACAGCTGGGGAGT
Organism: Ambystoma mexicanum; assembly: GCF_040938575.1. Lineage (NCBI taxonomy): Eukaryota > Metazoa > Chordata > Amphibia > Caudata > Ambystomatidae > Ambystoma > Ambystoma mexicanum. The sequence goes on along the minus strand of NC_090926.1, from coordinate 913,246,358 downwards.
TGGAGTCCAGAGATGCGAGCCATTGTTCATGGGTGTTCATAAATTTAAATGTTCCTGGAAATTAACAATTGTATTACCTTTGTTAAGGAGTAACATTTTAAACAAGTATTGGCAATGCCAAAGCTTTTGGCTTTTGTGCAGGCATTGTAAAGGCACTTGCCAGGCACTGACAAGACATTATTAACAAGAATTTCATGGTAGCGGCTGCATAATGCTGCAAGTACCTGGGCATACTGAAGCAGTGCCTGGCAATAGGCTTCTACTTTTACACAAGTGGAAATTGTTGGCGTTGCCAGTGATTGTTATTAACAAGACTTCAGTGAAGGACAACTAGTACTTATAATTTGAGTGGCTGAAGGCAGTCCTGCCATTTCTATTACCTCCGTAGTGCATTTATAGCTGCTATTAAGTGATTAACTCTTTGAAGATGGCTTTGGAAAAACACTGGCAGGCACTTTGCGGGCAACATTTGATTGTAAGGCTTGATAAGGTAGCTCAAAGAGATTCCAAGAGGAGGCGTTTTGGGCGGGTATTGGCAGGCACTGGGTGTGAATGGCCATAGGGATTAGCATGCCCATGGGCAGTCACTCGCTGGGTAAATAGTCAAACAACACCTACAAGCTTTGTGTTTCTCCTCATATGACATTTCTGCCTAGCTGTACTCTAATGCAAAAGTATTAGCTTATTTAATATCCAAAACTAAAAAAGGACATTGCTTGTGAACCACCTGAAACAGAATGGGGGGCATTTCTTTAAATTGCCAACATTGAATGTTATTGATTCATAAATGGTTCTAGTGTGATGCATATTTATCACACAATAAACTCATTTAATGTGATGGAAAGACAAGCCATATTTCTCAAAAAAATATTTGATAAAAGAAGAAAAATAAAGACTTTAAAACATCCAGGGTCCGGTCTACGATAAATGTAATCCGCACATTCTGTAACTTCTGAATTTGCGTCGGGCGGTAACTCAAAAACATAGTCCCTGATTAAATGATTAGTGAATCGAGAAACTTAGAAATCCATATGCAATTAGGAAGCAGCCACCAAACACCTACAGACTCAGAGTACGGCCACATGAACCCCGATGCACCCAGAGCCAAAGCAGCTACCCCAATAAAGCAAGTGCAAGAGGCAACGAAAATGGCTCATCACTGAATGCGCGCCTCCACATCAAGTACCAAACCAAAGCCATAATGTTGCTCAAAGCACGCTTACAAAGGAACACCCACAGAAACAAACCACCTGCAAGGACAAACGCTCACTCAATGAACACGACTCCAAATGTCCAAGGTTCATTGTCCTTAATCTATGTATGTCTACTTATGTATTGTCCCCGGTGACTGTTCCCTTTACTCCCCTCCACAACCTGGTCACAATATCTCTCAAACTCACCTTGTTGTAAGAAGGTCACTGCTTCCCGTCAAATTTGATTTCATATCTATTGTGTGTTCTTTTGTGATCACAAGAGCATTGTTCCTCGTGCATATATATATAAGTAAATAAGTACATATATAAATAAAAACTGCCCAATGCTGCATTACAAAACTGCACATGTGCCAGCACCAATGTGGCAACACAAGGAGTATTCATTGACATTACCAAACAAAGAGTACACATGTCTGATCAACACAAGGCAAATGGCAAAAAACACAGCAAGAACATGCCTATAGACGGAGATACATGAGGAACACGAAACGGTAAACCTTGTCTGTTTCCCACCACCCACAATGTGAAAACATGCATGTTAGTATCCTCGTGGTATTGGGAATCCTTCGACTGATACACATCACAAAGAAGCTCCTGCAATAATGAACAGTGCCACTCGTGGAGTAATCTTCCCAATTGCAGCCCAGTAGAAAAACAACCTACTTCAAACCACAGCCAACCAATGTTTAACTAAGGAATCCTTCCCCCCCCACCCTCCCCTTTGCTCACACAGGCAGCGTAACTAGCTGGTACAGATAGACTTGATGCTACAGCTTGCACCAGGCGGAGGTCACACAGCTGCCAACATATCACAAGCACAGGCCACTGGCATGCAACACCTAGTACTAAAGTATACCGAGATACTGGCTTAATAAACCCATCCCCAGAACCTCAAACACATGAGAGGACAACTTCACACCCAAAAGGGGAGGCCTAGAAGCCAGGTGAGAATACATGAAATTGATCTCTCCATTACATAATCATGCAATTGCCTGATCCCAATAAGTGCCAGGAGACACTATGGCCATCTACAACAATGTCCCCTGATATGACTGTAGAGAATAGTCAGAGCCCTGACTAGTCCCCTAGGTAGCGCGCGTAGAGGAACCACCCTATTTTTGTGTGGCATCTTGTGCCTTATGGGAACACTACCTACCCTGGAACTGTGTATGCCCTCACATTGATAAGTACTATCGGAGTCAGCATCCTCCTGTATCCCCTCCACTGACATACTTTTGCCAAATGTTACTTCCTTACTTATCCCTGTCTAGTGAGATGGACCTGGAGCATCAAATCCCATGCCTAATGTGGCAGACATAGAATGAACTGCAGGTGTGCCTTTCATGGGTATAGAGGCATGTGGCACAGGGGCCATGGATTCCAGGCCGCTTGGAGTAACATCTGTGAAGCACTGAGGGTAAGACTTCCCTGAGACAGACGGTGGGCTCTCACCCTCACTGCTCACAGGAAGTGAATGGCGCCTCGCGAGGCGTAGCTCACTCCCCTCATGCACATGAGTACCCAATGGTGTTTGCTGTGCATGCAATACGTTCCTCGCATCATGCAATGCAGACGTCATCTCTGCAAATACACAAGCTGGCGGGGGAGGGGCAGAGGGGGTTACCAATCTGTTGGTTGTCTTCAATGCCCAGGAAATTCTAGATGGGCCCTTCATTGTTCTGCCCTTCCTTGCTCTGTTTCCTGCTGAGGAAGTGTGATATATCTCTCAAGCTCACCTGCCTCACATGCGACAAACCCACTAGACGACTCCACTTTGCGCCTTATTCATTTCCTGCCCTTGCCAATGCCCTGACAGTGCTCAATTCCCTCAAGGGTTTCCCATAGCATCATTGCCTCCTACCCCAGCATCTATGTTGTCTAAATCTGGGGTTCCATATCCCCCAGACTCATATATATATAGGTAGGTGGATATCAACAATGCTGGAACTATCACCATGACCCCTGCCCGTGCCATTGCCCTAGGTGAAGAACCCGTATCCTACATTACATCCCAGCCCATTACTGCAAATTCGATTTCATGAAATGTATTCTTTGCAGAATTTTCTGCAATATAGGTGCAGGGGTCGGTATTAATTAAAGTGGGGGGGGAGCGGGGCTGCGGGCAGTATTCGCCTTCATTTATTTGCGATTAAATCTGCACACACAAAAAATCAATGAAATCGAATGTGCAGTAATGGATTCAATATAATCACATAGATCCGAAGAACCATTACTGTGATAGATTCCTCTGCTGGTCTCAACTGACCAAGTCCCTATTAGAGCAGCAGGCTCAGTGTCCTTGCCCAATTCGCTCTTGCTATCCTTGATACATGTTGCCAAGGATTCATTACAATTTGTTGTTGTTAATTTTTTTATTTGCAATTTTTGCATTTTACAGTATTTTATAGATCCAATATACAATCAATATGTCTTGTAATCCCATTCCCTCTCCCCATAACAAAAGTATATACAGAGCTAGTACATGTCCAGGAATCTACTCCATATCTTCTCCAAACCAATCAAAGATGTGTTAATGCTCCAGTGCTGCTTGGCAGGTCTTATATGCGAGGCATAGCCTTTTCCGGTGGATCAATGTTTTTTTAAATGGGGATGTGAGTAGCTATGGGCCCCACATCTGTGTGGTCCGGAGCGGTGAAGGGGAAAGCCACACTACACCAACACTGGCTGCCATATCAACTAGAAACAGTTGCATCATTGGAGCTCGCTCCCCGTGAGATATCACGCAGAGGCAGCGTGGAAGGTGACGACAAAGGGTGAAATGGTCTCTACTCAGGACGTGTTCTGCAGCACCAGCAGGTGCCAATGCATTGGGCGGATACGTGGGTACCTCTACCTCGCTGATCGTAGTGTACTGTGCAGTGACACATGATGGCATTGACATTCAAGTATGGATCTGGGACAGATGGATGAAGCCCATTGACTACTGTGTGTCTGAGACCCATTTCTTCTCCGCACACCACCTGCACCCTGATCTGGACTGTTGCAATGCTGTGCAGCTCCCAGGGCTGGCTTCTGGATAGCATCTGACCCCTTTGATGAGATGTGAAATGACAATGACCATGTTCGTCAATGTCAGTGGGTTGCAGCCCTGAGATCTTTTCTCGGGTGAGGCCACTGCAGGTGATGTCTTCTCATTGTTTAAATGCATTTGATGTATTTGCTTGAACTCTGTACTCCACCACTAGTGCGAGCAAGAATCCATCCAATAGTTGATGGGTTGACCATCTACTAATACTTGATCTTAAGTTGGGCTACACCCTGGAGACCTGGCTCTGTGTGCCGACGTGCCTACGAATGTCTTCCCAGGTGGTCTTATCTTGGTCATAATTGCGTTTTTTCCTTTTCACATGCGGCTCTACTTCCCTGGCCAGTAGTAGCTTTTCTGCTTTGCTGAGCTCCAAGAGTTTCTGACCCCTCTTTAAACTGGCCCAACACAGATGTTGCATCTCGAGAGCTCTTTGTGGGTTGGTGCTGTTGTTTGTGTCAGTCGTGGAGGTCGTGGCTCCTGTTATTGCTGCTGCTTGGCTTGGAATGGCTGATGACCTTGTTCGTTGGGTGGCTTCGGCTGGGCATTTTGGAGTGTCCACCATCCCATCGATCTTGTGTCCCTGCAATGGCGCTGCTGCTCTGCCCCTTCTGAGCTTCTGGTAGCATGGCTTGAAGTCTTTCGAGGCCATCTTCAGCATCTCTTCATTACTAGAGGAAATTAAAGGCAGGGTGGACGGACGTGACTCCACCCAGTTTCATTCAGTAAGCTAAGGGGCATATGCTGTGCATTACAGGTGATTGAGGTGCTTTTCAGGAGTTTATGGAAGCTGCCCCGACAGCACACAGGCAGGTCTGTTGGGTGAGGCTGGGCATGCGGGTGGACCCCGTCAGCAATCAAGTGTGGACAGGCACACAGGTGTTTTCTTTTCTACATACCCCACCAGGGTTGGACTGGTCCATAACATTGTCTCTGGCACCAATGAAAAAGTGGTCCACCGTTGCAAATGGCAATTCATTCCTTTTGTGACACTGTTGGAATGGTATCCAATGGGGAGTTTTCTGATGAAGTGTGATGAAAATTGTGCATTTTAAAGAATATTTATTCAGCAACAATAGTCAAAACTATTAGTCACAGAGTGAATTAACTCATCAAACTGGCCCATATTGGCCAAGAAAGTGGCCCACTTTGACCAAATAAACTGGCCCACACCAGCATTTTGTGTTTTTAGTTCGACCATGGGCCTATTGCCCTATAAGTCAGTCCGAGCGTGTACCCTGCTGCTGATTGGCCGGTCATTTTCATGTGCTTGAGCTGCTGGGCATGCAGTAGGTCATAATGTCAAGGGTGGCTTGGGCAGGATAGTATTTCAGATCTGCCATTAGTTCTGTGACCTCTGAGGAGCGAGTCCGGTAGTCCCTGGTGGCTTGTTGGGCTGGTGCCGGTGTGAGGGACATGGCAATGATTGCATGGGGCCCAGGTAGATGCCCTGTGAGCGTGCCATCTGCAGAGGCAGCAGGATGGCATTGTTGCTGTGTGTAGGATGCCTGTCTGAGTTGTCACTAACTGGCTCTGTTTTCGCATGGCCAGAAGTCTGCAGAATGATGTTCATTGGCTAATCAATTAGGGTCTGATTGCCTTTTAGATCATCCTATGGCATGGATATTCTGCGATTAGAAATGCACTCAACGAGGGTGGCGCGGCTCTGGTGCTCATAGAGACGACTATGTTTCTATTCCCTCCTCCCCTGTGCATGGCTGCTTGCATTGTTGGCAGGTGGCACCTTTCATTTAGATGTCATTCTCCCCCCTTCAACATTTTCAGCAAAGTTATTCCACCGCCTGCCTTACATTTTTGCCTCAATCTCCCCTCTGTGTGCGGTTTCCCGTTGGGGGTACACAGTTTGCTTATATTTTCAGCAGGTTTAGGGTGGGTCCCCAAAGGGATGTGTGAATGCCCCATTGGTTGTGTGGGTGATGGCCCTATTTTGTCCTAAGGCAATGAATGGATGATGTCCCAGTCTCGGGAGGATAGCACAGGGGCAATGTGCTCGCCTTGGAAGCAAGACACGGAGCAACACAGGTTTAATCCCCGGGTCCGCGCTTAGAAACCTCTGGATATTAAGCGTGTTATAAATAACCTATCATATCACTTGAGACGTGGAATGGCGCGTTCATCCGTGCACATGTAGGAGTGTGGTGCGTGTCCCGGTTCTCTTGGCACTTGTGTGGCTTCTTTAGTGTGTTGGTTTCGACCGTTCAGCGGCGGGAGTGATCGTGTTGCAGCCCTAGGGACCACTTATGAGGTATTATGAAGGGCAGGTCAACCCCAGGTGTGTTGGTGGTTTCGACCGTTCAGCGGCGGGAGTGATCGTGTTGCAGCCCTAGGGACCACTTATGAGGTATTATGAAGGGCAGGTCAACCCCAGGTGTGTTGGTGGAGGCGTGCAGGTAGATATAAGGAAACCTCATAATCGCCTTGGTATTTTGGCCAAGCCATGGAATTTTTAGGTGTTGTTTTGAAACCTTTATGGCCCTTTTCACGTCTTCCTGGTTTTCAGAGTGTATGGCAAGATCATTTGCACGTCTCTGTAGTGGGCACTTTGCCCAATGTTGGGGTTTCCTCGAATGGGCCCTAATTCCTTGCAGTCAGGACACTGCTCTTTCCCTTAAACTCTCACAAAAATAGGCGAATGTGAGTACAGAAACATATGATGCCAGTGCTTCCTAAATACCCATCGAATGCCTTTTCAGAAGCCAGAACTTGGCATTGCCAGTGGCTGTTAGTTTGATCAATCACTATATCAATAATGACTGGCAGGAGAAATGGCAAGAAAACCATTTGCATTTGAGCTAAGGGTGGGTAGGCTCAGTGGGTAAAGCGTTGATCATTGACATGAGGGCAGCTGGTACTTTGCAAGTTCCAAATCCACTAACTAAGCCTTTCATCCTTCCCAGGCCAATACATCAAGTACCATGTTATTACAGCGCTTAGAAGCAGGAACAGCCTGGCATGAAACGCTACTTAGGAGCACGAGTGTATTATATGTTATAGTGTTATTAGTTTAAGAGAAGATCCCAATAAGCTAACATACATTTTCATCAAATTATTATAATCACTCATTAGTTATTTTGATTTATTTAATCATTACATTGTCCGCTTAAAAGCGTTATCACATAGTGCCCTTTGGCAGCAAATTTATGAAAAATGTCCTATCTCTGAGGAACCTATTTTGACCAATTCCTAATCGCCTTCTTGTAGGTAGAACTCCCCCCCCCCCACCCCTATCGGGGCCCCGGGTCCTTTATACACTGCTGACGTGATCTACAACGAATTTGTGGGCTTTTTTCTGAAGTCTGGCATTTTTAAAATCAAAGCCTGCTTGTATAGTGTCTGCTGCCTTTTTCTCGCGAAACAAAACAACTCATGTGCAGTATTAGAGTGCGCGAGCGTCTGCTGCCCGTTACCTTGGTTTCACTGCTGCCTCCCGCAGGTTCTTGTGACAGCATCTCAACAAACATCCCTCTTTGACATTTCGCCTTCTGAAATTCCCAGCAGCGCTTTAAAAAGCCGAAGAAATAATGAATTTTGAGTGAAAAAAAAGAAATCATCTTTGATCTCTAGGCCTCGATCTAGGCCTCGATCGCCCACCCCTTCTTTGAAAGACCTCACATCAAACTATTGAGTGGTGAAACCACTTCAGCTGAAAATATCAAGAAATATAGCGTGTTGATTATCTTTGGCACATGACATGCCACTTCAAGTTAAACAAGTATTGATAAAACCAACAGGTTTGGCTTTTGTGTAGGCATGGGATAGGTATTTTCCTGGCGCTGCTGCTATGATAGATCGAGCCATGAGATCTCAGCAACTGGTGAAAAGGTGTGAGCTTGTGGGTATTTCATGGCAGTGCCTGGCAAATGTGTCTCTAATGGATATACAAGACAAACATTTTTGGCTCTGCCAATGCTTGTTTTTAACATTAATTCAGTGCAATGAACAAATGTGAGGAGACCCATATTGCGTATATTGACAGTGGTTAAAGGCACTCTTGGTTAGACATCTTTATTACAGAAGACTGCCGAGCAATAACAATCACAGTCCCGTAAAGGTTCATATTAATATTGATATTGATATTTTATTTCTATCGCGCTCATACACAAGTGTTTCAGAGCGTGACAAGGCAAGGGAGGGGAACAGGGGAGAACAAAACAGCGATCTTACTAGGCCCTGTGACATTGAGAACGCGCAAGTGCATGGGAGAGGGGTGAGGGGAAAAGTGCACGGAAGGGGGGGGAAGTGGAAAGTGCAGACCAAAGGAGAAACAGATAAATAAATAATAAAGGCAACAAACAGTGGTAGTGCAGCCAGCAATTGGCAAGTGCTGGGTTTAAGACAGTATACATGGTAGGTCTGATAAGTGCAGGAAGAAAAAGGGGGGCCTGTATGCAGTGGTTGAAGTGTACGAAAATAAGTAGTGGAACTATGTTCTCGGCTGGCCTGCACCCACTCCCCACAAAACCCATGACTACGTCCCCTCCCACACCAAATACACACGCCCAAACACTTGCACCTGCTGTTTAAGGGAACGGTCAGTGCAGTGCACTGAAAGTGCAAGTTCCAACTTCTTCCTACACTTTTATTCTAAAACAAAACCGTTCCGGAACGGTTTCCATTTGAAATAATAGGATAGGATAGGAATGAACATGGCCGTGGGCATCAATAGCTGGGTAAAAATCCAACATCCAGTTGCTTTGTGTTCTTCATATTCCATCTCCCGCCTATCCCTACTCCTATGCCACTTGTTTCGGCTTCGTCCGTGGTTCTACAGTGCCACCTAGTAGCCAAAAGTACACACAAACGAACCTAGAAAACATGTACATAGAACGTAAAACATTTTTTTTTATTTTTTTTTTTATTTGTGTTTAATCAAAAAGATATGATTTTAACAAAAATCCTTGTCAAAGATTTTTTTCAGCCACTTTGGGCCCTTTTCCCTGGTTCATCGGCTGTTTAGGATCAACCACTTGTAGTCTCGTTTTTTTTTTTTTTGCTTTCAGTAGTGTCATATCATCAAGTTGGATTAAGGTATCTGGAGGCCTGAGATTTAACTGGCCACAAACGTTTCCGAGGTTAAGGGAGGCAAATTTTCCAGCATAGTCATTAGATGTTGGAGTATTTTAGATGTAGCCATTAGCCAGGTTAGCCGATCTCCACTTATCATTCTAGACCACCAGCATGTCTCGTTTTCCAACAAGGGGTTAAGTGAGAAGTGCTTCATGTACTTTGATCTAAGACTTAATGTTTCAGAGCAATTGAGAAGAAGGTGCCGGACTGTTTCTTTTTCATTTTGTTGACGGCAATGTCTGCAGTGGTTAGTGCTTGAGAGGCCTCTAATAGCTTTAACTTCGTTTGTGGGAAGAACATTAAGTCTGGCTCGAAGGAGGCAGTTTCTTGCTTGTCTGTTAGGAAATTGTTTAATGTAGCCTTGAAGTTCATTGAGCTTCTTTGCGTTTGTCGGCAAATGGAGTGTTAGTTTGTTTCCTGCAGCTTGTGTCAGAGTCTGGATCCAGTCTAGATCTTTGATTTTTTTCAGTACTTTTGCCGGATTGCTCACCAGTTCCTCTTCGTTGCTCTCGATCGAGTTTAGCAGTGCTGAGATTTCTAGCCTCCAGGTTTGCAGTGTCTTGTTGCATTGGTTCTCCAACTCCAGTTTAATGATTCTCTAAGGTAATGGGCTTGTAGGGAGGAGACATTTCCTGAATAGCATCAGGGAATTGCAGTTCCGTGATCCTTGCAAAGACTGGAGGCTCAGTTCTCTTCTAATTGAAGCTACCGGTGTTGAGGCCAGTAAGCCAAGGACTGACCTCCAGAAAAGTGCTTCGAGTTTGGGCCATATTTCGTTTGGAAGCAATAACATTGCTTCAGTTCCATAGGTGAGTGTGGGCACCACTTTCATTTTATAGAAGCTTATGGCTGGTATTGTAGAGAAGCGGCCACATTTTCGATCAATTACCTTTCCTTGGCTGGCCAGTTTCCTGGTTTTTAGACGTAAGGTTTCTTGCATAGAAAATTCCTTTTTGGAACTATCCAGTGTTATTCCGAGGTACTTGAAGTTCTTCACTTTTTCAATCTCAGTTGATTGGAGGTACCATTTTGTCTTGTCAGTCCTCCTTGATTTCCTTTCCAGAATCATTATTTTGGTCTTTTCCTTGTTGACTTCCAGGTTGTTGTTGGTTGTGTAAGATATCAAGTTGTCAAGTTGACGCTGCAATCCAATAGGCGTTTGATCAATTAAGATTAGGTCGTCCGCATATAGGAGCCTACTAATTTTTTGTTGGCCCATCTTTGGGGGGAAAGATCTGATGTCATCTTCTGAAGCTTGATAATCTCCTAGGTAGGCCAGAAAAAGGGAGGGAGCCAGCGGACATCCCTGTTTAACTCCTCTTTGGGTATCAATTGATTCCGATAAGGCCCCTTTATAGTTTAGCCGCACTCTAACGGTGGTATTGTTATGGAGTGCTTTGATGGGGTCGAGGATTTCGCTAGGATAGGACCATCCTTCTAGTTTCTCCCAGAGGCGGTTTCTGTCGACCCTGTTAAAAGCCTGGCTGAAGTCTGTAAAGGCCATGAATAGCCTGGGTCCCCCTTCGATCACTTTGCCTTTCAGGGCAGTTAGCATCAAGATGTTTGTTGTGGTTCCTAAGTTTTTCTTAAATCCCGATTGGAACTGATCGTTGCACGGTGCATCATTTGCCCAGATTTGGAACCTTTTCAGACGGAGAGAACCGTAGACCTTTCCAATCGGGTCCAGCAGCGTGATCGGGCGATAGTTGGAAGGGTTTTTTATGTCACCTTTCTTGTATATAGGCACTATTATGGCTGAGGTCCAGGAAGCTGGAATTGATTTAGTCGTGGAGCATCTTGCAAAAACCAGACTGATGAGTTTTGCCCAGGCTGCTGGGTGGGCTTTTAGGTCTATATTGCTGATGCCTTCCGGGCCTGGTGCTCTTGAGTTTTTTAGCTTTTTTTATCAAGTTACAGATTTCGACTTGGTCGTCTAGTTTAGCAGTCTAGTCTAGTAGCACACTTTCTCGGTTCTGGCGTTGTCTGGCCCAGGGGAAGTGTGAACGTTTTCTTGATGTAGGTTGTCCAGGTCGTTTCCCCAATGCCATTTTGGATGTTTTCATTCCTGGTTGATGTTGTAGAGTTTAGTAGAGACCAAAATTCTCTCGAGTTTTTCGTGCATATCGACTTGAGAACAGCTTCAGAATCTTGTTGGTAGAGCTTTGCTCGATGTGCTTTTACCCAGGTCCGATACAGTTTTTTGGCCTCTTGTTTTTCATTGTTTGCTTGCTCGTGATTGAGCTTTGCTGCGTTCCTTAGGGCCTTCCGATATTCTCGCCGCTTTTGAACTAAAGCAGTGTCGTAAGTATGCTTTTTACGGTCGATAGGTTGAGACTTTTTTTAGCTAGTTTTTTTGTAAGCTATTAGCAAGGGACCATAATCAGCCGAGTTGTACTTGTTAATTGGGCTCTCTTCATACTTGCTAGTCAGCTCTCTGATGTCTTTTGCCGAGAGGCGAAGTCTGCTCCCTTGGGGATTTAATTCAAGCTGGTGATCCAAGGTTTCCACTGCGTTATTAATGCTCTTCCAGGTGGCTATTAGTGGATTATGATAGCTGGCCATGGATTGGGCAACTTCAAAGCACATAATGAGTTCGATAAGCGGTCGTGAGACGAAAATGTGGTCAATAGTGGAATATATGGTCCCATTTGACCAAGTTGGTAAGCGATCGATGTTGGAGAAAGCCGTATCTAAGCTTTGCAGCTTTCTGGAGTTCATTAAGTTTAACCAGAGAGAGCCTCTATATTTCGATGGAGTGAGATTTCTTTTATGGCTGTGAGGTATACAAGAGGTGTTTAGGTCTCCACAGATTAGGATGTGGAGTATTCGGTGGACCGCCAAGATCTCGTCGATTATGGTCTCAATTTCCAGCAGAAAAGCTGCGGGTTCGGTGTTTGCAGGGTTCCAGTACGTGTTTACGATGGCTAATGGAGTGTGTTGTGCAGCTTTGTTTTTGTCGTTTTTATGAGTTCAAGTTAGGAGAGTTGCCAGCAGGTTTTGGTTTGCAACCAGCACTTTGTCCAGCTTGAGCCCGTTTCCAATGCGGCTAGCTATGAGGAGGCCAGAGGAGGGACGTCCCATTGTGCTCTTTTTTGCCGGCGCCAAGGTCATTTCGTATCCATCGAGGGAGGGTGTTCTTGTGAGCCACGTTTCTTGTAGGCACAGTATGTCATAGTTGCCTAAGTTTATCTCACCAGTAGTGGTCAAGTGCATGAAGCCTCTAGTATTCCAGGAGCAGAGACTTAAGTTGCACGTGGTGGGATTTAAGTTGCGTTGCTCCGGAGTGAAGATGTATTGGCACCTGGATTGCTATTTGTTCCTCTTTGCTATGAGGGCTTTAGGAAGCCAGGCCCAGAGACCGCAGGTGGAAGTCTTGTTCGCGTTGTTGTCTGATTTCCCTGAAGAGGTATGGACTTCCCGCCGATTGTTTTTTCCGTGAGTCGGTAGGTATTATTTCTCTTAACGGACTGTGTATTGATGTCCGCATTTGCTGAGGCAATTGAGTGATGTTTTTGGGTAGTTGATGGCCTAACTTCCTGCTGCAAGCGTGAGTTTTCCTGGTCATGTTTCTCTTCCGAAGAGGCTGAGAATGCCTGGTGAATGTTGACTTTTTTTGGCCTGTTCTCTAAGTCTCTGTGTGTTTGCCTCAAGTTTCTTCTGCTAACTGTGTGTTGTTTTTTTGGAGTTTCGCGTTCCGCTGAAGTTTGGGCTCTGTCTCGTGAACTCTGATAGTAGCCATCGTGTTCGGTTAGATCATATCCCATTCTAAGGAGATCTTCAACCTCTTGCCTGAGTAGATCTTTGGCTAGCCTTGATGAAATATGTAGGTAGGCGGCTGCTTTGCCATTCCTGTGACAGGGGTCGACGATCTTTATGTCTTCTGTTTTTATCCGCCTCAGTCTTGGTACGTAATGGAACAGAGTTAATACCGAGCTTCTGTTTAGGATCACATCATCGCGGTTTCCATGTATCTATTCAAGTTTGAACAGCCACCGCTCTTCTGGTTTAGCAGTGTTAGTTTTCCTATATTTTTCAGTTTTGGATCGATAGTGAGTTTCACTGAAATCCTTTTTTTGAGTGCGAGGATCTAGTAGATGTGTCTTAGGTTCGTTCTTTCGTGTGGGTCTCTCTTTTTCTGGAGTTTGATTTCTATTTCGATGACTAGTCACTCTAACTCTCCAAGTATGTTTTCCAGGGATAGGAGTAGCGGGTGCCATATTTGCTGGGGATTGATGAGGTCTGCCTGGCAGGCATTGAGTGGAAATTGATTTTTTCTCGTTTTCTGTCTACACGGTTTTGTTGCGGCGCTCTTCCAGCATGAGGAAAGATACATTTTGATCAAGGGTAACCTCCTCCAGGTTAGGGGGGGAATTTGAACGTGCGGGACTAGAGTTGACTTTCCTCTCTCGAGCCGGGGGTATGTCGCTTGTATCGCTTGGCGTGAGATTCTCCTCAAAGTGCTGACTGATGTTCATCAGGGCCTCGATGTTCACGAGGTCGTCAATTGATTTAAGTGATTGGTCGTGGATGTTTTGTTCAGGGGATTTCACTGTAGATTTGGTTATAGTGGCTAGCTTTCCGGCGGATTTTGCCGTTTCCCTGAGTCTTTCGGGCTAGGCCTCTCTCGGTTTCTCTTTTTGTGTTGGTGCGATCGTGGGCCTTGGATTCCTGGCCAGTGTCTTCTTGCTGGTAGCCACTCTTTCGTTTCCTGCACTTTTTTTAAAAATCAGGAATGGTTGGTCCTGGTTTTGTATGGGAGTGCAGTTTACCGTTTGCGCTTGAACGGGATCGTTTATAACGAGAAGCACTTCCTTTTTCCCTTTGGTGCCATGTTCCTTTTGGGACGTTTTTGTTGTTTGAGGGACCGTTTGCGTTAAGGTACTCTTTACATGGGGGGCTGTGGTCAAGTCTATGACAGATGTTGTTTGTTCTGTCGCGTCTCTTGTTGGCCTATTCGAGCATTGGCCATCTTTCTTTGAGATGTTTTCCTTTGCAGGCGTCATCATTGAAGTTGTTCCTTGGTTGTCATCTTGTGCAGTTTTTGCTCGGGTTTCGTGAGCCATTACATAGCCCTCCAAGTAAATCAGTTTTGTGTGGGTCATTGCTTGCAATGTGGTATGATCCTTTAAGGTGTCACTCATAGATTCATAAAGTTTTGTAAATGGAGCTAACGCTATGGTAATGGCTGACATAATGGATAAAATATCGGGCTTTTTCGAGGGGGTCTCGTTTTGTGGCGAGACGCCCTGGGCACTCTGTTTCCTTGGAGATAAGAGTTGAGAAAATGGGGTACACGTCGATCCTCGGTGGCGTTGGCTTGAGGACAGGTCCAGGGATAGTCTTCTGTGCGAACTGTCGAGGGGAGAAAGAATAGGTATCTCCCTGACTCTGCTCAAGCCTTTCCTGTTGTCTCGCGGCCTCAACGCTATGCGGGGGCTTTCATCTCCAGTTATTGTTTTAGGCGTGTTTTTATCAGCAAGCGATGTACCCAAGTTGGTGTTTTCTTTTGGTTGAGCTCTGGGAGACGGGGCAGCTGCTAACGCCTGAGAGCTGTCGGGTTGTGTGTTGTCTTCCCCAATCTTCGCCGGAGTGGCGATCTGTACTGAGGCCCCAACAGATTTTACTGGTGGTATCGCTGTGGACTGACTGGCAGTGTTATCTTCTAGTATTTGTATGTCCATTGTCTCCAGTTGAGGGGGGGGCGGTATCTCCGTCTCTCTTTGGGTGTCTAGCTGTAGGTTGGAGACCTCACCTCCCGGGTTTTGGGGGTTGGGGTAAATTATGGAATCGAGTGACTTACTACAGCCCTCCAAATTTGCCTTTTGAGGGGACTGGAGTATATCTGGGGGTGGTACCTCTATTGGGTTTGTGGTTGGTGAGGTTTGAAAGTCGAACCTTCTATGTTTGGGCAATGGTTGGCAGTCCAATATGGCTTCAAGTATTTCCGCGTCTGTTAGCTCCACCCCTCGGGCTGCCCATGGGTTGGTAGTATTGCGGAAGAAGCTTGTAAGAAGATTTTGCGGAATGCCTGTTTTCTTGATGGATTCTCTCCGTGTAGTTCGAGGGTTGGCTCAATTTAGGTTTTTCCTTGTGTATGAAAGTTTTTGGGGGTAGTCACCCTTCTTGGTAGTGTCTTTTTGCTCCTGTCTACGGGGCCTTATTTTCTGTGCCCCGGCAGGGGAGTGTCTTTGGCGCTTCCTCTGGTTTAGATTTGGGAGTGTTTCCGTAATTCCCAGCTGCTTTTCTTGGATAGTTGGTGGGGTTTGCTTGTCGTAGGTGCCGTCTCCCAATGTGACTTCGCGGGGAATAGTGTTCAGATCAGCCTCCCCAGGTGTGATTGAAAGCTCGCACTGGTGCGTTTCAGTTTAAGTCCCGTGCTGCAACGCCGCTCGAATCACTCCCGCATTGCAATGCACAAGAGCTGTCACTGTGATGGGCGAGGGGGCTGGGCTTTCTCCAAGCACCACCCCCGCTGCTTCTCCACCGCTCTCTGAGGCCGACAGCTCCCCGGCTTTGCTGTTTTCGATGTCATCTCGCGCCGCGGCTCAGCCCATCTCCTCGAGCGCCACGGATCCACGATGCTGAACCGCAGGATCCTCTTCACGAGGCAATGCCGACCCGAACTCCCTTCTGGGAATCACTGGTAGGCAGGCCGCTGGGGGAGTGTTCACAGGGTTTGCCGTGGAGGTTCGTTGGCCGGAGCTGCTTTCGAGTGTCGGCGTTGAAGTTGGTTTCTTTGTTTTTAGAGTTAGTGGGTGAAGCCTATCTTGATGGTTAGTATGGGGCACTGGTGGGATACAATTTAGGGCCTCACATTGCCGTTCAATTAACAGTTTGTCTTTCTTGTCTTTGGTTGTTCTGGAGCCATTTTCAGCTCTATCAGACTCAGAGTCCTGTGGAAGGCGTGAGCTGCGCATCCAGCGCCGATCTTCGTCAGGGGGGGTGAATGTTGGGGTGGCAGTACTCGCAGCCTCGGCTGACATGACTGCAGGACTGCCACTCTCCGCCACTCCGCCTATACAAGGGAGACTCTTTGGTCTCTTGAGCCACCCCAAGCCAAACAGCAGCAAAACAGCTCTTCACGTATAAAATGCAGTGCCCTTTACTCCGCAGTCGGGCTTAACGCCGCAATGGTGGCTGAGGCGGCTTTTTCAGGCAGGATGATGTCACGTGACAGCTCACGTGACCGCCGCTAAACCCCACCTCGTCCAAGTCGCGAGAGCGAGCCGGCAAGATTCCCAGGAGATTGTAGTGCCGATGCCAAGAGATTCAGGAGACAAACGATTTTGCAACTTTTCCTTTCAGTAGCAAACACCGAACGTAAAAAATGAGCAAACAACATACCATGTCATTTGCCTTACAAAGGCTGCATTTCCTGTGATCTGGCACATTAAAATAAAATCCGTTTTTCATGCAGCGCTTAATGTTGGAATTCTCCCTCTTCAGATGCCTTTTATTTGTGCACACTTTAATATGCAGAATTGAGCAGCCTCAGAAGGGTACACGGCCTGCCTGACTTGTCAAGTTAGGAGTCAAACATCAGATTTCTAAAGCTAGCACTTACGCCACTGACCTCTCTCATCACCAGGACTGAGCCAAGGAATGGTGTCTTTTCTGTGGAAAGAAAATGGCGAATTGGGTGCACAAACCCAGAGCATTCGCTTTTTGGCATTCTCCGAATCTGTGTGTTTTTTTGGGTTGTGTTTTCTTCACCTACTTTTTTTAACCTATTTTTAAACGAAGTGGCCATTTGTAGTAACACAATTGATTTTTTTTAAGTGAATTGCTTCCGAAAGTATTTTTTAGAAACTTGTTTTGTGGCTAGCTATATGAGGGTGCCTGTGCTTTGCAGGTTTGAATCCCGCGCCTGCGCACACCTAAGCGTTTATCCTTCTAAGGCTGATGGAGCAAGTGCCATTCGAAATGGGGTACCAATAATAGCTGTTATTACAGCTCCCAGAGGCTGGACGAGTCCAGCATGAAGCACTATATCTGAACCGATACTGGGATACCAATTCATTTTGAATTGATCAAACACTACCCAATTAAATGTTTGATGAATGAATGGCTCCCAGTCATATTTAGCAGCTGTAGCCTTTGTATATGAATTGGTTCATCAATCCACTGAACAGTTTTCCGAATGTCCCAAAATTATGTAAATGCCATATTCCCCATAAAATGTAATATGTGTACAATTTTTCTATACATATTCGTTGTAGCTGTCCTGAAAACTAGGCAAAATTCATTTTACCTGGTGTTAATGATGAGTGTCGCTTGGAAGGCGCTCCTCCTAAAATGGTAGCTTACCTATAGTTCCGTTCTCTGTTTTGCATTATCTGCGTGCCACTCTACGCTTCTGAGGGTTTTGGTACCCTGAAAACCTAACTAGATTTCAGTATTTTATGGGTTGAGGAGCTCAGCCATACCTTTCGTACTGTAGAGGCCATCGTTATCAAGCATCACTTTCCAGCTGCTGGTAACCATGGTCACCTAGTTTCTGGAGGGCCAAGTTTCCCTCTGTTAACCAGCGATAACCATGTTTCTGCCGGTGGACACTCCGGAGCATTCATGTCATAGTAGCCTTTCATGTCTTTCAGTGACCCAGTCCTCCAAACACTTAAATCAGGTGAGAATGGGAATACCGCTCTAATATGATTGCCTCCTTTTTACTTTATTTATTTATTTAGTTTCTTCTATAGTACCGAATTCGATTTGAAGCACCAAGAAGGAAAGGGAGAGTGGGGAGAGGTAGAGGAACATCCTATCAGTCATTACCTGTTATTGCGGAGGTTATCATTCACAGCAATTCCGCAAAGGGCAGCACTTTATTTCTAAAACAATAATTTCCAGGGCCCTCCGTTTGTCTTAGATGTCCCTCTGGTGATGCATACCGCTGGGGAGAGGTCTAGAAGAGATCTCTGTGGTTCCGGATCTTGAGACTGCTTCATGACAAGTCAAACCTTGATGTAAGGTAGTACCTGTGCGGAAAAGGGACAACAAAGACTGCATTTAAAAGATTATCATAATTGGTTATTTATAACGCGCTTAATACCCAGAGGGTTCTAAGCGCGGACACAGGGATTGAACCTGTGCTGCTCCCTGTCGTCTTGCTTCCAAGGTGAGCGCGTTGCCCCTGAACTATCCTCCCGAGACAATAATGGCATAGGTAGTTCAACAAAAGTGCACTGGAGTAGATTTACTGAATGATTTTTGAAATAACACAAGTGAGTGCCTCTAGGGAAACCATCTGCGTCTCCTCCAAAGCGTCCTCTCATTATGCTCTTATCAGTGTACAGCTATGCAATGTTTCATAGCACACTATCTGTGGGTGTCTATGCAACTGAGGGAACAAGCTGTAGAATGGAGACACTTGGGAAAGGCAGCTCACCAAACCATTCATTACATTAAAATGTGGTACAGTACTGGAAACAGTATTGTTCCAAAGCAGGAACAATGTGGTTGATATACCCACAAGAGACATTGTATCAGAAGCCGCTGGTTTGCAAGGGGCAGGGTGGGATGGAGCCAGTGCTGTAAAAAGCAGAGCAAACATGGTAGACAGCAGTTCCACCAGGGCTAGTGCTCAGCTTCTCTTTAAAAATAAGTCCTGGGGCTGAGCACCTGACAGCCCTGGCAAGTTGCAATCCAACAAAGTGAAAACAAGACTGATGCTATGACCTGTGGTGACAAGTCAAGGCTGAGGCAGACAACGATCTGCCGGGAAGACTCTATACAAACGAGAGTCTTTAATGATCTTGTGGTATGCTGCTACTCTCTCCCGGTCCATGACATCGCTGCCTGCCCAGCCTCCAAGTAAGGGGGAATGTGGCACTTCAAGCGAGTAGCTGCTTTTTTTGCGTGCTCCTACAAACATTGGGTTTTATCATTTGTTCATTTAGATAATGTATGTGTGCTCCGGGACCCCCAACCGGCCCAAAGAGTCGGGGTTTGCCCAGAAGCACTTTAAGACAAGATAGCAGCTCCTGTGACATGGATGGGGGTGCAGATTCAATACTTCAACACCAAATCAAAATGACAACTCAACGGTTTGGCAAAGGGAGTCCGTTTAATGACAAGCACAAAAAACAATATCGGCGGATGCGTGATCTTCCTTCTCGCTTCAAAACGAACTTCATAAAAATCATAACATTTATACTGAAAACTCGTCATCATTGAAGTGTAATGCTTAAAAGTTGGCATACAATTCTATTGGTTCAGGAAAGGTAACTTTACAATAGGTACTATATCTGGTATGGTAACGGAGTAAGGGGATTGGGTAAACACTGTCAGGTGGGGCATCTTAGCCCTACCTTCAACCTAGCTACTGTAGACATCACTAAAATTACGACATCTCATTGGTTCTACTAACTATAGGACCCTAGATTACTTGGTCCCTTGTGATTGGGTTGGCACCAACCCCATCCGTACTTTTCCACTTCGCTTTGCAGCATGCAGAATAATGAGGCCAGGTGCAGGGAGTAAGCCTGTACCCCAGCTTTCCTCCAATTTATGTTACAGCCATTTATCACCTTAGTGGCCGTGTGTCAATTACTGCCTTGTAGTTTGGCCTTGTCTCTGCCTCTTGGTCTGAGAAAATTTAAGGAGGATGGGTAAGATAAGGTTCCATGCGTAGGTGTGAAAGGCTTACTTCTGCTCGCTCGGCTGGTCACGTGGTTCAGACACCGTGAATTTGCCTCTTCTTTGTACAATTTGTGTGTTTGACTTTCGTTTCACCCATTTCCTGCCTCAGGCTTCTTATCTTGGCCCTTCAGAGCAGTGTATTCTGTTCTTTGCTTCAATGAATTGTCGCCACTGTTCGTCCATCTTGACAGATACGACCTTGATTCTCCAGGCACAGTGTGCCACTGCTGAGCTTTGTTTCTGCCGCTGTAGTCTCGATTTCACCAAACATGAAACTCTTCTAGTGTGGCCTTTTAGTAACCTTTTGGTTGATTCTGCTTCTTGTGCAAAGTGGAACTATACTTATATAACATACTTCTTTGAGGTAGATTATGTATAGTGGCGCTTGCCGCACTATCTTTCTACTAAGCATCAGGGACGTCATTTCACCAAAATTCCAGGGGTAGCGGAAGTGACACCACACGACCCTTGACCCCTGGTGACATCACAGGAAGTGATGTCATTTGACCCCACCCCGAAGTGATATCGTGGGATGTGATGGAACGTGACCTTTCACTCGTTGACAAAACAGGAAGTGCTATCACATAGCATTGTACACTACAAAAAATATGGTTACGATATTGCTATAATGTGATGTACATTTCATACAAGAATGGATCGCCATATATATCGTTAAGATCAGTGTATATAGGCCCATATTACCAAATTACTGTGAATGCAAGCAGACGTCCAAGGCCAAATGATAATGTGTTATTATATAGCGTTTACGCTTAAGCTCTTTATATAGAAAAAATATACACCCAATATCACCCAACCTGTGTTGGTACTCATTTATCGACCTCAGAAGGATTAAAGGCTGAGTTGAGGTGTTTAAGAACAGACTAAATCAGTGACTCACCCCCTGAAGTGTGCCTGAAATAAACCTTTAATGAGTCTAGCAATTATTGTATAGAATTCCAGAAAGACACATTATTTGGTATACCTAATCTTTCTTATTTAGGGTCAGTACGGAAAATGTTAGACTTGTGTCACAACTTTTCTTCTTTTTCTTCTTTTTTTTAAGGGTCTTTAACAAGAAAGCCAGCCACTTCAGAAATAAAGAGCCACATGGTGCTGGCCACAGCCCATGAGCTTACATTACAAAAAAAAAATTCTCTTTTTTTCTATTTTTTTCTAGAGGTCGCAAGGGAGACCTCAGAGGTTGCGACCTCTGGCGACCCCCAAATGACGTCCCTGCTAAGCATTGCAAGCCGCACGATTTTCTTGGCTTTCTTGTGGTTCCAAGCATATGTAACCAAGCACGTGTAACCTTAGTTGAATATCTTCAATTTGCTTGTGGCTTATGCTTCTTACATTTGACATTGTCCTTTCACTTTAGGTTCACAATATCCTTGTCTCATGGCGTTTTGTCTCGTTACGTCATTCTCTGCTCGTCATTTCTTATATATGTGGGTCAGTCCGGGTTCTCGTGACATCACCATTCGTCTTTCATTAAGACCTTTTTGGTTTCTTCCGGGACTGTACTCAGGCAATCTTCATTTTGTTTTATTGGTTGATATGGCTTCCTCAATGGATACCTTACTATTCATGGTTTCCTTGTTACTGGTACTTCAATAGGTGCTGTTCTTCTGATAGGTACTGGACAGAGCCCCACGGCGGCTCTCTGCTGGTTTATTTGCTCATCATATGTTACATATCTCGGTGTGAACGTTCCTGGTACTTCAAAATGGACGGTTGGAGTGTGGGTTGTATTTGGGACCTCCTCTACATATGTGAAGTCAGTATATCCCAATACACTAAAGGAGTGAGACCAAAGGGTGGTTCTCATGCCCTGTACTCTGATATACTGTGATGATTCTTCAAACAAATATTGAAAGTAAACACATTCCATCTGGATTTATAAAGGGGAATTGGAGTCAATACGTTATGCTTCTGACTCATATTCCTTGATTTGGAAGACGTAATGTACAAAGTCTATGAAATGGTTGTGCCAGTTTGAAATTCCAAAGTTATCCAGAGTAGGGCAATACAAATACTTAGTATCAGACATGTATTTCCTGCTGATACTAACGCATCCAAGTAAATCAGAGATGCTGGTATTATTATATTAGAAGCTATACAGAAATGCTGGTATTAAGTTAAAATCATAGCAGAATAACAGGGACAGTTGCAGTAAGGTGACAGCATCTCTGATGAAAGCAATGTGCACTGTCCAATGAGAAGCAAGACTTCTGAAAAACAGGTGTCCGATTACATGTAAAGTGACCATTAAGGAAGGAACATCTGCTCATATGAAAGAATAGCAACCGGTGCTCGCTGGTACTTTCACAATCAGAGTAAAGCAGGCCTGCTCAGAAGGGCTATAATGACATATTGAAGGTATAGAAACCTCTTTGAGGAGCAACAATTCTGTCCCATGAAATCAAATGAAGACCTGAAAGAAAAGCCAGTCTGCCTTATTGATGTGATGAAACTCATTTCTGCCGGCAACCACTTTTCTGCTTGTCCCCATGATCCCTGAACCCCACCTATAATCTTTCCAAATCCCCTTCCTCAAAAGGTTGGTGTTAAGATGGATTTCTAAATTCTGACCTTGTGGTCAGAAGTTTAGGAATCCACCCTAGATTTAGTGAAATAGGGGATCCTTCTGGATAAGCCAGACCAATCTAGCTTGGCAGACGGTCAAGACTAAGTCTCAGGAGGGGTGAGAGTGATCAGAAGCCCACAATGAGCAAACAAAGTAGCGAACTACAGATTACTCTTAGACAAGTGCATCGTAAAAATATATATACATTTGTCAGCCGGACCAATGAACACAAGCTAACTTTAGTTATATAAAAACAGTTACCACACAATTCCTATATTAAGTAATTACAAGGCCCACGGAAGTGGCCATGTAGTTATGGTTAAGTTGCTAAACCCTTAGGAAGAGCACTTTTTGGGTGGCTTATAACTTCGCTCCCCCTGGACGTATCCATACTGCAAAAAAAGTATATGGCACACTCTGAATTTATTTGCAGTTTGGTGAGGTTTGGTCTAGGGGGTGCAAAGTTATAGGGGGTCCCAAAATTTCTTTTTTTCCCATAGACTGAATGGGGAAAAAAACTTTGCTCACGCCCACAGCCCAAACCGCTGGACGGATTTTCCCCAAATTTGCGGCAGGAGCAGCGGCTTGGTCCTGAAAGCGTGCTTTTGTAAATTTGGTGAAAATCTGTCCAGTATTTTTTTTTTAAAACGACCAAAAAGTAGGTCACAAAAAATTAGTGATATCTATGTCCGCTCCGCGGACACACTTCCCTGGTCGCTCCATGGACAGGACACCGATTGGTTAATCGGCTTGCGTTATGTCCGCGGACATGCAACGTGTTCACTGATTGGATGGTGAAGAGCGTGAAGTGCGTCAGATTTTTGGAAACGCCCGCCATCTTGGATTCGCGGACTTCGCCGCTATCGGCGGACATTGCGGTAAAAACATATTAAAAAACACAACATTGCACTTGTCAAACTTATCAAATAATCTCTGGGGAGATGAGGGCTGATGAGGATGGGATGAGATATGGCTGCAAGAAGCAAAAAAAATGGGTTTTTTTGCCGCGAAAGTCGGCGAACAGTTCGGATGCTCGCGAACAGTCCTGAAAAGTTTGCGGATGCCTCAGCATTAGAGGGTTGGTGAAATGCAATTCTTGGATGGCTTATAACTTTGGCGCCACTTAATAGAACCACATGAAATATTGCATGTATATTTCTGAGCTGATTCTGCGTGAGTATGCAAAGTTTGGTGGGATTCTGTCATGAGGGGGCAAAATTAGAGGGGGGGTCCCAAAATAATGTAAGGGCTTATAAATGAGGTTGACAAATCTACACTTAATTTGGGAAACTGATAATACATTTAGATATGAATGTTTTTCCGAAGTTTGATGGGATTTTCTGTTGATCTCCAGCCATATTTTTCCGTGAATTCTGCCATGAGGCAAGTTCTTTTCTCCTCCATAGCTGGACAAAAGAGTACCAAATGTTTTAGTGACTCAGTTGAGGACTGCTTATCACACAGTCTACAAATGGCGCTGGACAGACCATTTTTGTGGCGACTCAATATTTCAGCAGTTGGGAGTAAATTTAGCCTCACTCTCATAAATTGGTCCCTGAAGAACCAGTTTGGGAATAGAACAAGATAATTCGGCAGGAGGTTCAGCTTCCTTGCTTCATGAAATGGTTTCCCATAAAGTTTCAATGGCTGCCTCTCGTCTTGTGTGTCAATCCATTCTTTTATGTACACTTTCTTTTGGATTTTATCAGGATTCTCCCATAATGTCCGGTCAGTTTCCCCCAGGTCAACTATAATCGCTTGACAAATTGTTTGCCACTCTGATAGAGTAACATCATCTTGCAGGTCAGAGCTTCCCTTACTGCTGCAAAGCCTCCTCTCTCGGGCGCTTCCAAACATTTCCTGTACAGAGCTAGTTGTTTCCAAGTTATTGTGGTGTTAATTGATGTTACACAATGCTCCATTCTATGCACCTGGATGGGAGTACTCGATTCCAAAATGTCCCCTCAATGACAGACCAGTTTTTGGCATGAAACGAAAAAGCAGTTTCTGCTCTGTATGTTAAAATAGGGAGTACTTTCATATGATAGAAACCGATGAGAGGGTTTAGTGAGAAGCCACAGAATCTTTTCAAAAGCAATCTGCCTTGGCTTGCTAGGTTTCTTGCTTTTGATTTTAGAAGATCTGACCTTGGTAAGTCGCTTCTACTCGTGTGCAGGCATATGCCCAGGTTGATGAATGACGTGACCTGGAGGATTTTCTTGCCCCTTAAGTGCCAATTGTTGTCTCTCGTGCATCGGTTTCCTGGGCCTGCACCAAAAGCCATGATCCTCGATTTATTTGGATTTATGTTGAGGCCGTTTAGCTCCACATAATTTTGAAGGGCCTTCAGTTGGCGCTGCAAACCTTCTGGTGTCTGGTCTAAGAAGACCACGTCGTTGGCGTACAGGAGAGCTATAGCAAGTCAGAAAGGGGCTTGAGGCAATGAAGAATTGGTTCCCACTATTCGAGTAGGGTCTTCCCTTGGTGGCAGAGCAGTTTAGTTTTCAAAAGGCAAGAATATCTAGGGAGTGTGGGGTACATTTAAGGCCCGTTTCAGATCCCCTTCAAACCACAAAAAATGCCTTGAAATAATGCCACAAAAATGGCTGTGCTTTTCTTTCCATGGCACATGTGTGGCGAGCACTGAACACGGCCACGCAAGAATGGTTCTGCATTTGTTTTACTCTCAAATTAAATCATCAGAAAATGGCCTAGATTCAGAACGGCCCCCCCATTTTGCTGTTCTGTACTCTGAATACTAAAGAGTACATGGCATCCAAGACGGCTTTGCAATTTGTTCTCGAGTTCATTTTAAAACACCATAACGTGTGCGCTTCATGGAAACACACCCCTGTGTGCTTTCTTTTTTCTAATTGACAAGAAGTGAGGCAATACATTTCAAGAATGCTGATAAAGTATTTGAAGAACAAAGAATTCTGTTTTTCTCTCAACACGGCTTTTGTTTCGTTTTGCTTGCGAACAATCGTGCTCAAATTGCAGTAAATGAAAGAAATGACGTGGTGTTGCTTTTTCCCCATGTCAAATATCAAAGAAATCCTGTGCAGCATTCTTTTGTGTCCATTAATCAACCGCATATGTAAAAGCACCAGAAGATTACCTGAAATGAAACTGTGGTCTGCAGAAACCGCATATGTAAAAGCACCAGAAGATTACCTGAAATGAAACTGTGGTCTGCAGAAACCGCATATGTAAAAGCACCAGAAGATTACCTGAAATGAAACTGTGGTCTGCAGAAACCGCATATGTAAAAGCACCAGAAGATTACCTGAAATGAAACTGTGGTCTGCAGAAACCGCATATGTAAAAGCACCAGAAGATTACCTGAAATGAAACTGTGGTCTGCAGAAACCGCATATGTAAAAGCACCAGAAGATTACCTGAAATGAAACTGTGGTCTGCAGAAACCGCATATGTAAAAGCACCAGAAGATTACCTGAAATGAAACTGTGGTCTGCAGAAACCGCATATGTAAAAGCACCAGAAGATTACCTGAAATGAAACTGTGGTCTGCAGAAACCGCATATGTAAAAGCACCAGAAGATTACCTGAAATGAAACTGTGGTCTGCAGAAACCGCATATGTAAAAGCACCAGAAGATTACCTGAAATGAAACTGTGGTCTGCAGAAACCGCATTTGTAAACTTGAAATGAAAGGAAATGAACACACGTGTAAATCTGCTCTTTTGCAAATCAGAAAAATGCTGTTTAATAGTGAAATATCAAATGAAAGCTTGTGCTCGCACAGAAATGTGATTGAATATGTGGGTGGGTGTTTTGCTATAAAATGTATATTTATCCCCACAAGACTTGGTTTCGTTTGAAAAAAAACTCAGAAACTAGCAGAACTGGTTTTGGCTCAGGCGCTGACCTCAAAGATGCCCTGACTCCCACAGAAAAAGTTGCAAACATACGGGAAGCGGCTCACAAGGACACTTGGAAAGCCCAAGAGTGTGGAAATTCACTGCCATGCCAGACTGGCTGGCATCCCTGCAGTAAGAAACAAAGAAACCCTGTAGGGCTGGTGCATGACCGATAGGTGCGATTTCCTTCAGCATCCCCTATGAAGGGGGAACTGTAAGAACTTCAAAAGGGCATCATAAAAGCCCTTTTTTGCAACCCTAGCCTGGCAGAGACATTTGGCTGTGGTGGTTTGTAGGAAAGCCCACACATGTGGCTAATTCACCCCATTGACTTTAAAGAACTCCTGTGCATTAAGACATTTCTCCTAGTACGCTAAATTAGCAGTGATCTGATATTATGGCAGTATTTCATATGATTTTTAGATAAACATGAAGAGACCATGTTTCTAGCACTTAGTGATTTGAAATGGCATGAAAAGCAAATTTTAGGATGTATCATAAATGGCACAGATATGAAATTTGGTGAAAAGATGCAAAATGTTAGTGGGCATATGTGTAGCCACTGGCACAATTTTAGATATTATGCTTTTCATAAAAATGGCGGAATTGTGCTAAAGTGCGATGCGACCTCGCACAGAGTCAGCGGTGGTATTGTCCAATTCCCTCTGACATATGGAATCTTCATATATGCTTTTTATGATGGTGACGAGTATACATTTGAAGTGTTTGCTCCATAACTCATTTTTGGTAAAAAGTAGCTTTGTGAGATAAAGAAAGGTCATACATGCACACACATAAATGATGTCATTTCCCTGAACTAATTGACCCAGAGGGAGGAGGGAGGACCAGTAGGCTGCCTATCCCAGGATAGGAATAATTCCAGAGTAACCCCTGCCCTTCAGCCCGCCCTGATTGTACACTGATGATGTTACTTTGGCTATATAGAGGGAGACAGAGAAAAACAGAGACTAAAGATTCCAGACAAGCTGTCACGACCCCTACCCTAGGCCTGGATTGCCAGGCCACGTGGGCTACTTCTAGTACCCCCATCAGGCCCTCAACAGCCTTGACATTTGCCCCCAGACTCGCTTGGAGTCAGTCCTGGTGCATTTGGTGCCAGGCTCATGTGCTTAAGCAGTAATCTGGGCCCATAAGGGCATTGCGCAACAACATGGATGCTTCCACATGGCTCAGTTCCTGAACTGAACTATGCGGTCTAGCATTTTGGTGTGGCAGGCCCAGAGACACCTGGGATGCCTGCAGGCTATATAAGCCATGCCCGGACTCCAGTACATGCTTCGCGTTACTTTGCAATCCAGCAGCGTGACGCTCATCGTGTTCAGCTGCATCTGCGAACCTCGGGAGAACAGCATCTGAAAAACAAAAGGACATTGTGAAAAGCAGCAGCTTACCTGTGATTCCACCGCAAGCTGCCCTCCGCTCCAGCAACCATCATCCAAGGTACATTGAGCCGCCCAGATCGTCGAATCTGCAAAAGGAGAGAAAAGGATATTAGACATTTTACAATTGTGCCGGCAGCTTACCTCACGAGTCGCCCATCAACTAGCATCGCCTTGGGACTTCTTGCTCCAGGTGAGCACCGCAACCTATGAACAAAAGACAACAGGTTAGCAAAGGCAAGGCATCATAGCGCTGCACATAGCGCCTACTTACCGCATCAAGGCGCTCTCAAGACACCATCACCTGTCGGCCAGTCCCAATTCAGCCAACGTTCCAGAGCGAACTTCCGCGCAGCTAAGGAGAGGGAAAGGCATTATTTAAATCCAAGAAAGGCATACAGTATAACAGTAATAAGACATACCTGAAAGACTCTAAAGGGCTTGCATCAGTGAAGTAACTAGATCGCACTCGCCCACAAAGGACAATGCGCCCCTGCCAAGAAGGCAGGACTGAGAGCATGCCAAAACCTATAACAAGGTGAGGAAAGGTCCGGGGAGGGGCTGCAGGCATACGGGATGTTGGGAGGCTCTTACCCCTGTTGTCCAGTCTTGAACATTGCCCACCTGTTTTCCAGGCCGAACTTCTCCACTGATTATACCTGGGAGCGGCTAAGAAGGGCACCAGAGTCCCCACAGCTGGGTGGCGTCCCCATGGATACCAGGTGAGCGTAACACAATCCATTCAAAAACCATTCAGACTTCAAGATCCAGGAAAGCAGGTCCATTCATCCAGATCCAGCACAATAATCCCTGGAGAAAGGAGGGGAGGCAGCTGATCCCATTCAGAAGAGCCCAGTGACCAGATCCTTTGCCTAGCTGTCTAGCATCCCATCCAGCTGTCTAGCATCCCATCCAGCTGTCCAGCATCCCATCCCGCTGTCGACAGTGACCAGACCTTGCCTAGCTGTCCAGCATCCTATCCAGGAGAACCCAGCTGTCCCAGTGACCAGATCCCTTGGCCCAGTGATCCAGAGACCTTGCTGTCCAGATTCCTAAACTCAAGCTTACATTGTAAGTATCACATCATCCAGTCCCCAAACTGCATATCCCACTCTTTTGACCCTTGCATCCATTCAGATCACATAGAAATCCCATCAAAACCCCAAATTGGCAGTAGCATCTGTTCACCTTTCCATAGAAGAATCTGTGGTAGTCTATATCTGTTAGCGTATTCCTTTTCTAATTCTTTCAGTTATCTGTGTGAATCCTTAGTACCATTTTGAAGTAAATTAATTAATTCCCCTACAAGGAGATTCACTGTGCGAGCTAGTTAAAATTAGAAATTAATCCCCTTGCGTGCAGTGTCTTGCTTTAATAATTATAGTCATTAAAATATAGCCTCAGTAGAACTAATCATTTTGCAACCAAACCGAATTCACCCATGTATTCCGATTTGCATTCATCCCATAGAAAAACCCAAACTATCCTCACATTAAGAGTAATTGCTTTCCCTCAGAATCCTATTTGTTATGTGCCTTTGTTCCTTGTTTAGAACACTGAGTTCCGATTTTGACGATTCAGCCCTTCCCATGGCTGCCTGTCATTTCAAGTTCTGTGTAAACAAAAGAATTGCCATTTGCTGCATGTATTTTCTTTTGCTTTTCTGTTTTCTTTTGCTTCCCAAAATCGATTTTATTACCTGTGTTCACATTGCTTTGGTGCCCTGCTCAGTGGTCTGTAAGCTTCCTTGTCATTTAAGTGTAGCAACACGAATTTCTGTCCTAACTCTCCCACCGCAATTGTAAACTGATGTTCAAGTAACCAGTAAATTCTGATTATGCCATTTTACTCACAAATAAGATTTCAATTTAGATTCTGGCCTCCCATCTTGGGGTGGTGGGCTCAATTCTAAATCCAATTGTTCCCTCTTCATTCTGACTCCTTGCCACTGCTTTCCATCCATAAAGAATTCATTTAGCAGGTGTTTGGGTCAAGTGTTGCAGGGAGAGTGCTCACTTGAATACCATCTGTTGGTTTTCAAAAGACTTTCTCTTTGATTTTGCTATTAAAGGTTTTATATGTATGTTAGGAGTTAGACTAAACTGTGTTGTAGGATTTTTGCATTTGTACTGCCCCACAGTGGTGGCTGCTGCCCTAATTGTTTGATTTGCTTCATTTTTCATTGAATCCTAAAATTAATAAATATTTCATTGTTACACACCGTCCTGGTTCATTGTCCATTGCGACACGGGGTGTTTGTTAAGGGGGTGTGAGACATGTTGGGTGACTTCTCAAATAAACGACCAGAGATTAGTTAAAGATAAAAAGGAATTTTTATTGTGCACCACATTTATTGTTAGTGGAAGAATTGCCTGGCTGTAGTGTGCCGTGCAATAAAACCGTTACAGGAGCGCTAAACCAGCCAAAAGCGAATACCTTTTTAGGGATATTCATGCATAAAAGAGACTGGTTGTGCCTGGGGGGCACCGATCAGTAATGCAGGTACTCACTGACCTTCGGCACAGTCTGGACTAAACTTTGCCAGTTTAGTCGAGGTCTCTAGTGGGTTCGAGTCCTGTTGTTTTGCGACTCTCTGGCTCTCACCGGCTGCGGGATAGAACAATTGTCTGTGATGGAACAGTTGCATTTTCTCCGCTTCCGAAGGAGATCAAAAGAAAATTCCAGTTCAGCAGGTGTTAGGGCACAGGAAGGCAGGTAAGCAAGGCACCTACAGTGACCGTCACCAACACGTAGTGCTGCGGGAATCAAAGAGGAGCTAGGCCTATGAAATCTGACGAGAGAGGACACGGGACCAAAAACAAGCGATGCCCCAAGTCTCCAGATTCAACTCGAGATGGCAGCGATTCTTCAGGATACCCTGAGGTAGAGCTGGACAGTTCACTGGATGGCCCAGGAACACTTCTGAAGGGGCTCGTTCGGTGGGTAAGCAGGGGGCACCGAGAGTAGTTGTTCCCACTACTCCAAAGAGGCGAAGGGCCCTGGCAGGCCGTCTTGATCGATGATGAAAACAGGGGTCCGAAGGGACAGCAGAGGCCGAAGGGTGCCAAAGCCCTCCAATGCGTCTCTGGCGCTTTCACAAGTCCGTTTCTACACGCAGGATAATGGGCCCCTTCTGTAGTTTGGGTAGAACTCAGGTGATCGACCTGGAATGGATGCAGAGCCGCTTTTCTTATCCAAGATTAGCTTTGCACCAAAATGAAGGACTTCCAATTGAAGATCTGCTCTCATGCAGGCATCCCAGTCATGGGCCAATCACGGTCCATGGTGGTCCCAGTCATTCAGGCACTCCAGACATCCTGGCACCAGTAGTGTGGATTTGGACCAGACAGACCCAGCCGCTTCCTGGGCACACACACGTGGCATGCAGAAGCCTGTGAAAGAGATTGGTTTTCGCGGGAGGCTGCATGCCCAAATGAGGAAATCCCGGGTTACTCAACTTGGGCGAAGGCAAGGGACAAAATGGCCATGGGACAGAACAAAATACTTTGTGGCTCAGCCATTTTCTGACCTGGCCACAGTCTTGAACCGAACACGGTAAACGCCACATTATCCTGTAAAAAGAAGCAAAACACTTATAAAAAGTAACTGCTGCCACCAGTTTGTTCCAGGCACACTTTTTAAATCACCAAATAATTCCTTTGAGAGTGCCTAGGGGCATAAAACAAAAATGACCCCAGCACATAGTACTGGAAGGTACATTGTGCACTGTTAAAAAGTTACCAAGGAATGGTAACATAGTTGAAGACTAAGAGAAAGATAGTTTCCCATTACTGACAGTCTGAAGGACTTGTCAGTTTCCCCATAAAAAGTGAGCAAAAGCCCAAGGGAGCGCAGATGACGGTTGTGTTCCACTGGCAAAAGTCAGGATAGGATAGTCAAACAAAAGGAAAAGGTTTGTGATGTCCTCAAATGGAGGGAAAATTACACATTGATGAAATCATTCCTAACACTTGGACCATGGATAGGGAGGATTTTTCCTTTTCCAGTACCATGTGGTCTGAGACCCATTTGAGTTCCCAATGAGGGCAATTAAAACCTTTTTGGAGTATTATAATGATTTGGTGCCCATCCAAATATTCATTCATTTGTTGTAGTGCCTTTCACCATAACTATGGTCCCAACGTGCCGTTGGTTGAAGGCCCTCGGCGGGACCAGAGTACAAAGACATGGGAGATTTTGGGAGGTGCTATTATGCGTGTGTGCATTTCAGCCATTACATTTATGCGAGTGTGGCCAAGACCCTGCTAGTCACCCATGTCTAGATGGAGTGTGGCTGGGTGCAGCTGAGGTATTCTATGGACTAGGGGGGGGGGGGTTTAAGGGGATATAGTGTAATGTGGGAAGCTACAGTTCAAATTGTTGTCATTAAAAGTAGCTTCATTCTTATGGCACCGGTGATGTGCACTAGTGTTTGTGTTATATGTGAGTGTAGGATGTGTGGACTGAGATCGTGCCTTCTGCTAAATTGCAAAGGTGCGGTGTGCGAGAGGAAAAATGGGTTTGCTGTACAAACAATAATGTCTACTTCCTGGGTTCCATCTATGCACAAGGAGCAGTGCTAAATTTCACAGGCGATTTAAGTGCTAGATGGATGCATAATACTCTGCCTCTGAGAGGTTTCTAGAGTGAGAGATTTCCATCCCTAGTTCCTTTTAGTGTGAAAATAAGGTCCCCATTTCCTGATTACAAGCAGCGGCATGGCCCACCCTCTTATGCTTTAGAGTTACATACAGTGCCAACCATGAGCGAGGGGTCCGAGGTGCCTGACTGTCTTCTTATGGGAGGATCAGCGTGATTTTCCCAAGGTGTATTTTAAGATCAATGCATTGTCCACCCTCCATGCCCATATGAGTGCACTACCTGGCCCACTGTCAGGATTCATCCAGGTGACTAGCTACTAGTCAGTGATTTCCTGAGTCCTCCATGTGTGCATGGCATTCCACAAGGAAGGTTGGGTGGCAGGGCAAAGCGGTTGAAGGAAAGAAGAGACTAGTAGCTGACAGAAAGGCAGATGGATGGGAATGTGCTTGGGGGAATTGTAGGATGAAACGTGAGTTTGAGAGGCAGGGAGGGGGTACAGGGATGTGGGGGATCGGGAATTCAGGGGGAAACAGCCAGGTTTTCAGGGCTTTTCTGAAGGCAAGGTGATCCTCTATGAGGCAGAGCGCAAGGGTGAGGGAGTTCAAGAAAGTGGGTGTGAGGACAGAGAAACCAACACTTCCTAATCTGGAGAATTTTAAATGAGGGACTACTACGAGGTGTGCAGAGCCTGATCTGAGGATTCTGGTGGGGTATTAGTGAGTGAGCTTGTTTTGGAGGAATTCCAGGCCTTTCTTGTGGATTGCGTGGTGGGTAATGCACATGGCTTTGGAGGAGGCCCGTCGCCTGATATACCGATTCATAGTCTGAGAATGTTCAGCTGTATGCAAATTGATGCTTTTGGAACCTTAGGGAGCAGAGACAAAACTCAAATTTTTTTCCTGTCCCCACTTTTATTGAGCCCCACCAAAGCAATCTTGAATTATTAGAAAACACAAATTATTAAGACAAAAGAGCATGGGCCTCATCACGAGTTGGTGGTAGCCCTTAAATGCGGCGCTAATGCTATTACTGCTGTATTTAAGGGTCCGTCCAATCCCGTGTATGGCTCTACCTGTACGCATTCACCTCATTTTGCTTTTTGCTGGTGGTGAATGCGCTAGCGGTATGGGCATTTTTGGTGCTATTACCATTGGCGGTATTTGCACCAGTCATAATTGTGCCACATAGCCCCACATACCCCCAAAAGGAAATGGGGATTTACCACCTTACCACTACTAGTGATTGGACTAAGTAGTGGTTATGCTAATTGCGTTGGGCGGTATCCCAGCGCAATAAGCGCCGAGATACCGCCCAACTCCTGATGAGGCTCATTGTCTGGTGGCCTATTTGGAAGACGAGATATGTATTTGTAAATGAACATGGTGAACCAGAAATTACAAATAGGAGTTTGTAACTTAAAATAGCTTTTCACCATTCAATATCGACACCTGCAATTTGAGATGAGCATTCGGGAAGCAAAATGGGCGTATTGAGTTTGCAACAGGGTTTTAGAATTTGAGGCTTTTAGAGGATATTCGGGTATACTATTGTGATGAATTGGATTCTGCTGTGTAGGAGTACATGGATGAGTAGAGGTAAAATGGCCCATTCTGCCCTCACACTTCTACAAACCAAAACACAACACGATCATAGAGGTAAAACTGGCACAGGGAAGAGATATACCTCCTTTGCCTTTTGTGGTCCGAAAAAAAGGGAATGTCCAATCAAGGTTCTATAAAAGTATAGACACTTTGATCAAACACACCATCTACATGTAGAACGAATAGAGAAGATTGGAGAGAGTAGCACTCTGAGCGCAGTCCCAAGGGTGGTAGATAAGGTTCTACATAAAAAAGGATATCTTGGAGAAAACGGGAGCGATCGTGACCGTACCAGTCTCTAGGGTCCAAGTGGACCATGGGGGCAGTTCAGAGTCAACAGTACCCAGATTCAGTTCTTGGTGGGCTGGCGCAGTCAAACCCAGAGTCGCATGTAAATCTAGCTGATCAGGCTCAGTCTGGGCATGTAGGATCGTGGAGTCCAGAGCACTTAGCGGTCGTCAAGTAGGGGTGAATGTGGATGCTCTGCGTTAGAAGAGCGGTTCTCAAAGATGTTGGTCAGGGCAGTCCCAGGAACGATTCGCAGTTGGCTGGGCTGAGTCAGGCTATAGCCGTTTGGAGGGGATGATGGGTGACGTTCCTGAAATTCGAGTCCGTGGGCGACAGTCCTCAAATTAGTAATGTTGGGTTCATTGATGTGCAATCAATGAGGAAACAGTTAATGGACTGGCTGGGGCGAGCCGCGGTTGTTACCCTGGTTAGAGTCAGCATGTGGCTCTCCAGTGATTTAGTTTGCATCCCGGCATTGAGCAGTCACTTTGGGCCTGCCATGTGGCAAGCATTGGTGGGACACGATGCAGTTTTTGAGGTGGTCAAAGGTGCAATCAATGTTTGATGTGGTGGAGGAGCGCAGCAACCAGTGCCAGTGACTTCCCTCATGTTCCAGGTGCGGACCAAGCCTTATTTGCATTTGATCTTCCCCTTTTTTAATGGCTTGGCAGGTGAAGAACGATGGTCTGGAGGGTTGCCCAGTGGAATGCCAGAGGTAAGGATTAACTACAAACCTTCAAGTCATCACCTCTTTTGTTTTGCGTAAGTCACCCCGAGTGGGACGGGTATACCCAGACATGGGTCCCGTGCCTGCTGGGCCTAGAGACCCAAGCTACTCCTTCTGATGAGGCCGAAACCTGTTTGGGGATGCTTGGGATCTCGTCCAGAAGGGATGTGACCAAATAGTTTGGGTTGGACTGCCTCTTTTGGGGTGGGACCAAGCTTGATTTGCACATGGTCTTTCCCCTTTTGTAATGCCTTGGCAGGTGAAGAACAATGGTCTGGAAGGTTGCCAAGAGCAATGCCAGAGGTTAGGATTACTTCCAAATCTTCCAGCCATCACCTCTTTTGTTTTGCGGTGAATATGTAGCGACCAGTTAAGGATTTGCTCAGGAGAATCTGGTGCAGAATGATAGGTTCTGCTCCTGGCTGCTCCCGAGGTGCCCTAGGAGTGCAGAGGACTGATTTTGCTTCTGTCTTCAATAATTCCTTCTTCACCTCATGCTGACGGTTTTGAAGAGTACAACCCTCCCGAAGGAACACCAGTGGGATCTTGATCTTAAGAACAAATCTGCAGCTTTAAAGGATCCAAGAGGAACTGAGCAAATCTGCTGATGGGGTGCAAGACCCCTTCCTTTAAGGGCAAATGTCCTCATGTGATTCAACTAAAGCTAGCCTGCCTTAGTGGGCCAATCACTGCTCTGGAATGGAGTGTACTTTGCCCTTCTAATATTACACCCAAAATGCTTTGCTCCAGAAGAAGTGGAGGGGACAGGAAAGAGAGAGAGAGAGACCGTGAAAATCAAGATGTTGGAAGCCTCCTTCCTTTTGATCAGAGCCCTCCTGCCTATCATGATCCCACCCATTCCCTTCTCACTCAGAACTTAGGCGTTTATGCTGCGCCCTGGTGGGAGGCTACTCCTTTTGAATGGGTGTGCTGCCTTGATGCCCAGGCCCAGGACAGCTGCCTGCTGTGTGAGCTGTCTCGGATGGAGGGTGTTGCCTGCTCTCACAAAGAGCTCAGAAACAGGCCCTTGCCTTTCAGGTAATTGTCCTCCCATTTGGCGGGTTACCCCCGGCTGACCACAATACACATGACCTTCCACAGCGGACCTGACTCAGGAGCTGACACTTTTGCTATATCAATTGGATTGTGGTGCTGTGATAATACGTAGCACAAAGCAAAATGCCTAAACTTAGGCATAGCTTTTATTTAGAGCTTACCCTGCCACCAGCATGGGTGACTTATGATTATCCTATTTTTGGGTACAGTGGGGCATATCTGAAATGCTGCCTCTGTGCTGCAGGGACTTGGATGTCTCTGCGACTGCCAATTTGGCATCTCGTGACCTTTGAACATGCTCTGTGCCAGAAGTAGAGCAAGTGCCACAGACCAGGCTACTGATACCGTAAGGGATGAGTGCCCTATGCATTTGGGTTGGAGTCAACGAAAAATTGGAATATGGTTGACAGTTTACCCCTCTTTGAGACAGAATTAGCCTCATCATTCTATTTGTTAATACAAATTAAAAAGAACAGGGGTTTACACCCTTGCCAGCTGGCAATTATTGATATGCCACCAGCCAAAAAGGTTGCGACACACCCTTCGAAGGGTCTGGTTCATCCTCCTGGTGAAAGTGTCTACTGAGGCCATCTGCATTGGGAGTGTTCCACCCCAGGTTTTTGCTGGATGCCCGTGTGCAATCTCTGTCAGAAAATGGCCCTCTGCAGTAACTTGGGATTCTCTCCCTGCATGGCCACAAGCCTCCTAAGTGGTCTGTGGTCGGTTTGGACAATGAAGTGAGACCCAAAGATGTAGGGTTTCAACTTCTGTACTAACCAAACTAACACAAATGTCTCCTTCCCGATGGTGGCCCAGTTGCACTCTCGCTTGTCCAACCACCTGTCCAAGTATGCACAAGTTTCTTCTACCCTTTCAGAGTTCAATTGTGCTAATTCTACACCAATGCCAAATTCACAAGCATCTGTATGGAATCTTTAGAACTGGGGCCTGGCACAGCCCATACTTCAAGCCCTGGAAGGACCACTTTTGGCAGTTTCTTGGATGTGCTGTCGTTTAAGGGAAGGGCAAGGGTCCCATATCCCTTAATAAAAAGCCAGTAGTAACCTGTGAAGCCGTGGAAGGTCCCCACTTTAGTCTGGGTGGTGGAGATGTCCTAATATTCACCGCCTGGACTTTGGGCTGGAGAGGCTGCTTCTTTCCGCCACCTACTTGTTGATCTAAGTAAGTCACAATCCCCTGTGATATCTGGCATTTGGACACCTTGCTAGTCAAGCCATCCTTCCACTTGGCTTGAAGCATTTGTTCCACATGGGAAATATTGTCCTTCCATGTGTTGCTGAAGATTACCATGTCATCCAGGTAGGCAACGCTGAAATCTTCCAGCCCTGTTAGGACCTGGTTCACCATCCTCTGGAAGGGGCCTTCTTTAATTCAAAGGGCATAACCATGAACTAGTAGTGCCTTTCCAGGGTGGAGAATGCAGAACTCTCTTTCGCATAATCAGTCAGCCGACCTACCAGCACCCTGCCATGAGGTAGAAGGTACTCATGAACTTGGCAGCATCTAATGGGTCAATGCATTCATCCGCCTGAGGGATGGGGTGTGCTTCTGTCTTCGTGACAGAGTTGAGCCCCCGATAATCCACACAAAAACAGACCTCAGGTTTCCTGCTCCTGGATATTTTAGGGACCAGTACCTCTGGGCTAGCCCAGGGGCTGTTTGATGGCTCAGTCACCCCCAAAGTCAACATCTTAGAGACCTCCTCCATGATGGTGTCTCGGACCATATTGCACATCCTGTGAATCCTTTTCACTAGCTTACTGTCTCTGGTGTTGATATCATGGACACACCAATAAATCTTCGCAGGAGTCAGTGAGAGCAGTCTGACCAACCGGTTCAGCAGCTGCTGGCAGTGCTGCCATTGCTTTTCGGTGAGGACTGGAGAGGTTTGCACTCCCCCGAGAGACCCGTCAGTGGGCTTTGTGTGCAATAAGTCGGTGGGGCGGGGCAGTCTCCTCCTCGGTCTTGTTGTCCATGACCAGAGCCATCATTAAGTCATCCAGGCTCTAATGGGGTTAAAACTGGTTGACATGGAAGACCTTATGTGTCTGCCGTTAGGATCTGGATCAACAGCCTCTTTTATCGCTTGCAGAGTAGCTGGCGGGATTTTGTGTCCCACAGAAGTAGGTTATGTGGTTACAGTATTGGTTGAGGAACATGAGGTGGAGAGGACAGCCTACTACTAAGAAAGGAATAACCTTTCTGAGAGCATTGCAGTGTTTCAATTTGGTGTGGCTGCACATGGAGGTGGTCCCGTAGGTGTATTTTGAAGGTAGTCCACGACTGAGTACAAAGTTGCTCTCAGTGCATTTCACTTTGTTAGCTTTAGCCTTTGGTACATTCCCAACAGTGTTTAAGAACTGCCACAGCCATGATTCTCTCTGGGTGCTAGAGGTAGGTGCTTCCTCTACCTCATCAGTTTTTTTTTGTTGTGTAGGTCCTCCGCCTACTAGTGGTGGTGGCTCTTGGGGAGTAGAGGTGGCAATAGCTGATGCCATTTTTAAGATGAATAGCAGTTTTGATAAGATTCTTCCAAGTATGTGCTGTGTGCTTGATTGTTAATGGATAATGAGTAAGAATAGGTGTAGGAGCTCTGCAAGATACATTTTGAGATTCAAAGTTTCTAGATCAGCTGAAAATGCAGTTCCAAACTATTTGCAACGCACAGACCTGTTCACGAAGTGTGGACGCATTTGCGGACAGGTCATCATGCTGCGCACAAGCGTGTGGTCACGTGATACTGTAAAAAAAAGTCAGAGGTTCGCGAATGTCGACAAACAAAAAAACAGTGGAAGAAGTTGCAAAAAGTGTATAGAAGTGTTCAAAATTATGCTAGAAGTTGGAAAATGGCAGAGTTTTAAGGTGTAACCTTGTAAATTGGACACAAATGTTGCTATATTGTGGTAAGTGTGATATTAGTAAATTGTGGGAAATTAGAGTGCACTGGTAAAAACCCATGAAATTCACTGAAAAAACGTTGTTAAAGGTACGTAATGGTTAAATTGCACTAATGAAAACCTATGCAATTCACTGAAAAAACCTTGTTATGGGACATTAAATATTACCAGATTAAAAATATTTCACTTCTATGGTGCATGCTGCAACCATTGCCTCTATGTATGTATGATTAGGTTCCTCTACTAACAACAACACTAGAATATAATGATTTGTTTACATGGGTACATTCTTTAATACATTAAGTAGTTCATGATAGTTCTCCCAATCACATCTAACATCTTGTTTCCAACATTATAAACTCAACCCCTTGTAGGGACTGTTTATTAAAATGAATTTAATATGAATTTAATATGTGATGTCATCAGTGCTGTCCTCAATGACATTTGTGATGTCATCTTTCATGTCCTGGGTGTTAGTTTTAGCAGTGCACAGTGGTGGCATGATTTATGGTTGCTTAGCTTACCATGACTGGGTTTTTCAATTGTCCCTTTAACAACGTTTTTTCATATATATATATATATATATATATATATATATATATATATATATATATATATATATATATATTCTGTATGTTTTGTCCCTGGTATTTGTTGCCCCACTTTTTTTTTCAAACCCTCATACATTGGCTCAGCACTTGTTCTCATCCTTGTGTTATTGTACTGGCACCCTTTGCGGAAATGTCTCCACCATCTGTAAATGTGTTATTGTTAGTCGTTTCTGATCAAAACTGACATCTCTATTCTACCAAAAAAGTACAAAAACATTTAAAATACAAAAATCCAGGATGTACTCTTTTTGGCATACACTTCTCTCTGCCCTGCAGTTGTTTGCCCTGTCAAATTACGTAAATGCAGCCTAGAAACTCATGTGGTGGGCGATACCATGCTTGTCTTTCTGGCCAGGCCTACTGCACTGACTGGGGCTTAGAGATGTTTTTGACCCTTTTCTAGCTGCACATAGAATAAGACTTAGTAACTGAATAACAACCCGGGAAAGCCTCTATTGGTCTCTATTTATCAAGAAATCTTAAGGGAGCCTACTGAATAGCCTCTAAAACAGAAAATGGATTTTTTTCTACAATGAGATATGTTGGTCCAGCAAATGGAGGGGATCTGGTGACTCAACAAAAATAGCCTTGTCTAAGAAGGTTGATCTCTGGGACTGGCTGGAAAATTACGAGCATCTGAGCAAGCTAAAGGAATACCAATTTGTTCTTTACATGTTGTACTCATTTAAGAATTCTCAGAATTATATGATCTTGTGCCCTTCCAGCAGACTCAGACGCTTCATTCTCCTTTTAAGGATAGATCCCTTACCTGTCCTATCCAACAAAGGATATAACAGTCAAATAATCTTCCTCTGAAAGATATTGTCGGGTATGCAAAAACGCTGCGATTGCCGAGACAGCCAACCATCTACTAACTGCTTGCCAATTTTGTCAGAATTATATCATACACATTATGGTAACCATGTCCATGACATTGCTTTTGTTGAGAAATTAAAGTTTTGGTATTGCAGCGTGAACTCTTACAGCTTAAAAATATTCATGTCTATGTATAGAATTCCTATGTTTAACCCTTATTCAATCTTATTTTATTTTATTATTTTTTGATTCCTGAATTGTTGTCGTTTGTTAGTTGTTTAATCTTCTATTACATTTATTAGTATTGTTAGTGTCATGCTGTTGATTTATCTTAAATTAATCCGTATTTTATAGCCCCTGTTAATGACTTACTCAACTAATAGGTCTGTTTCAATTCCTTTTGAGACCCATGTAATGATCCATTAGTGAGTTTCATGTTTAATAAGCTTGTTAAGTTTTCTTTTTCTTAATATGTGAAACGTTTATATATAAACTGTACCACATTATTAATAAATTGTTAAAACTTATAAATACAAATGTTCGACTTCAGCAGGACTGTGAGACCTTCTAGCTTTCCAACTTTTGCCGAATCCCCTGTATTTTATGTGTTGTGTGGAGTTTAGGCAATCCAAATCATGAACTTACTGCAAAATTTCACAGGGATCAAGTGATACAGGTTAATTTTGTTTTTTATCTATGGTGATTAGCAAAGATGTACTTATGACGGTATAGTGTTCTTTCATCGACGGGTGTAATTTCAATGTCCCCCTCCTCCCCCCGAGTATATTTTACTGAAAAAACTCATTGAAATGTATACAGGGGGTTAGAAAAGTATATATATGGTATCAGAGGGTCGTCATTAGGTAAAAAACAATAGGCAATGGAGAGCCCCCAAAATAAAAGAAAAATCGATTTCAATAAGTTTTTTTGGTAAAAAATACACTGAAAAAAACCCATCGAAATTACACATGTCGATGAAATGATGTGGCACCCTTATGTCACCTTTTTTGGATGTTTTATATTTGTAAATTTGTCTTATAGTTTGTGAAGCCCTTGAATGCACAAATCACGATTGATTTATTAATGTATTGATAGATTGATTTAAATAACAAACCAGACCCACCAACCGTTAAGAACAAACTCACATGAACATTCACGTTCAGATGTTATAGAAATTTGCAACATGTAACAAATCTTTATTTCCACCCCCATTGGGAAAGTCCAATCTCCCTTCACTCTCTCCCCCCACAAACCACTTAAACCTTCATATGGCTGCCCCCCTTCTGTCACACACTTATAATGGCCCTCTTACTCCCGTCAGGCTGCTGTTTACCATTTAGTTTGGTTGGAATTTGCACTTCAGTTTATGAATGCAATCAGAGGTGTGGAACACCGGAGAGAACACACACAACAATGGAATTCAGAGTTGCTTTCTAGCACAGGTCAACATTGACATACACAGCGATGGGAACATGTGCATGGAGGGCTTAGTGGCTTTCTTCGTTTGTGGTCTACTGTGGGATTAAGAAGGAACACACATTGTTTCCTCTTTCATAGAATGAGAAGAATGCCAAGGAGAGACTTACTGATGTAGACCTAGAGATGCAACAGTGAAATTAGGAAGGTCAGATTGTGGGAAACTCACAGATATACTGCTGCAGCAAGTGCCGTGCTGCGGGTTCACCACCAAATAATTCAAGACTAGGTCTGCTTTTCCCACCCTAGACTATGTCCCCGGCCTGTCAACCTCTGTATACCTTTTCTAAATATCCTTCCTGTATACCCTAAATAGTCTATCCTTCCAATCATATCCTTATGACTGTACACTATTACTATGTACCATTTTTGGCAGTGCTCCAGTTCTCCACAACTAGGTTAAAACTATATAAATCCCAAATCATAAATGCAGGATCAGTGATAGAGACCCCCTAGTTATGGTTAAGTAGTACCCCATGTAGGAATAGCACTTTTGGAGACAATTATAACCATGGCACCATTTGAAGAACCGTAATGAAAGTATATTTGTTTGGGAAGGTTTTGTGATGTTCTGTTGAAGGGGCAGATAGGCGGGTACCAATACCTGTGCTTCCCGTTCACTGCTCATAAGTCTATTTTTGCTCTCACCTGCATCCCAAACACTGGGTGGATTCACACCAAACCTTCTTGAAGACCTTGCATTTGATCAGACTTGTTATGCATTGGTGGCTTGATGTCTAAATGTCCTGTGATTTGTCTTCCATCTTGCCAAAAATGGCCAAAATCCCTGTACAGACGTCTGGGTTTTTGTGAACTGTTCACGGACCTCTAGGGCTATTTTACAGGCCATGAATGGCTATTGATGTATGCAGGCTCACATATAGTAAACACATTTTAATTTGAGGAAACCAGTTTGGCTAGTTGAAAAACAGAAAACCTGGTTAGTTTGGGGCGCGTAAAGATGTTCCAAATGTCCATCATTGTTCTTCGCTTCAGACCCTATGCAGCAAAATATTGAAAAGGGACATATTCCAGCCCTCCTAGTCCCCCCTACCGTCCTTCGGAGGCTGTAAAGGTCTCCTGAAGGATGCAAACAAGTGCAAAATTGCCATTTTATTGCCTTCTGTTGATCTTACATTCCTATGGACTGGGTCCATAGGCCAATTATGACCTATGGCCCACCAGCAAGGGCCATGGGTTTAAGGCCCATAGTTTATAGTTTGTTTATTTATAGAGTGCAACCCAGCCCTGAGACATCTGGGCGTTATTCATACATGTTACAGGTCAAGTAGACCGATAGGAATACAGAATAATAGTTACCTACAGGGAATTAAAATGTATACCTCAGGCAGATTATGCAGAAATAGTATTTACATGCACAAAGTATACAATTTACACAAGGGACACAGTAGAAAGTAGCAATATAAGTATACAGGTTATATATCTACAGGTTACATATATACAACAGAGATTAAATGGCTTGCCTAATAGATTAGGCAGACTAGATGGTGTCTTGCTCATATAGCCATGTTTTTACCCTTTTTCGGAAGATTAGGAATGAGGGTTCCTCTCTCAGGGCGACTGGTAACGCATTAATTTAATTTAATTTAATTTAATTTATTCCATTTCTTGGCCGCTTGGACAGTGAAGCTAACCCCTCCGGCACGCTGTTGTTTAATGGAAGGAATGGAGACACAATGCGATTGGGCTGATCTGGTGGGTCGTGTGGAAGAATGTCTGGCAATGGCGTTGGGCAGGTAGATAGATAGGTGGTACATTAGCTAAGCGCTTATGTGTAAGGGACAGTGTTTTGAGGTCAATTCTTTGTCTAATATTGAGCCATTTGATTGCAAGTCTGGTTGCTGAGATGTGTTTAAGGCTGCTCTAATGACATTATTTTGCATAACTTGCAACTTATTGAGGTTGCATTGTGAGGTGCCGAGATACAGAGCATTACAATAATCGAGCTCCGATAGTACTAGTGCTCTGGCTATTGTAATACAGTTAAGAGATGTCAAATAATGGCGGCAAGCCATGATGAGCTTGCAAGTATGTGCTGTGGACGACGCCAGAGCATTAATTTGTCTTTTTAAAGTGAGTGTAGAATCAATGTACATTCCTAGTGTTTTCACTGCATTAGCCACTTTGATTGAGTTTCCATCAATATTCAACTAGTTGAATATTGTCCCTAATTTGTTCAAGTTTGTTGGGAACAGTAGTAGAAGCAACTCGGTCTTCTCATCATTGAGGCAAAGTCCGTGCAATGCCATACACGCTTGAATAATAAGGTCAATGTTGTTGAGAATCTTGCTGTCTACAATGTGATTACCAGTGCTAGGTATGAGTATTTGGGTATCCTCTGCATAGTTTGTGTATGTGACTCCCAGATAATCAAGTTTATCAAAGAGGGGCTTGGTGAACACGTTGTAGAGAGTAGGGGATACAAATGATCCCTGAGGAACCCTGCATGTGACTGGAGTAATGTTTAAGAATTGGTAAGGCAGGCGCTCTGTTGCCAGTCAAGTTTTCCTGCATTAGCTTCTCCTCCAAATGCACGTTTTCATGACTCCATCAATCTTCAGGGAGGCTGTGTTTGCTTTTTCAGGCGTGTCTTCATTTCTTTTTCAGGTGTGGCAAGTTAATTGACTCCAAGGATTCTGGAACTTGTATTTTTCTCACTTAATTTTTCTTACAGGTGGCTGGAAACAACTCCCTCCATAGCAAAAAATC
Organism: Ambystoma mexicanum; assembly: GCF_040938575.1. Taxonomy (NCBI): domain Eukaryota; kingdom Metazoa; phylum Chordata; class Amphibia; order Caudata; family Ambystomatidae; genus Ambystoma; species Ambystoma mexicanum. Next base: position 913,201,676 of record NC_090926.1, on the reverse strand, counting down.
TTCCCCTTGATGGGGGGATGGGGAAAGCCATGGTTGTGGCTCTCCATTGTAAGGCATGATGGCTCTGGAGGAGAAGCTAATGCAGGAAAACTTGAATGGAAACAGAGCGCCTGTCTTACCAATTCTTAAACATTGTTCCAGGAGTCCCGGTATCAAAAGGCAGCAGCAGGGCCATCATGCCTTACAATGGAGAGCCACAACCGAGTACATCTCTGTGTGGAAGAACCACTGAAAAGAGGCTTGTGGTTTCCAACAACCTCACATGTGTTTTGAAGTCAAGGAACTGAACTGCCTATATGAACTGGTGCAAAGTGACAATCTCTTGAAGGCTGGGAATTGTGTTGTTTAAAAAGCTGGAACATTTGAACTCTTGGGGAAGGGAACCCCTGTGCATTTTGAAATATTTTGAACTTTGGGAAGGTAAAGCCGATTACAAGTCATGAGCTGGAAGAATCTCTGAACTGTACTTTGAATACTTTTTGTTTTGATGCTGATATCCCTAAACATTGTACACAGTTACATGTGAGGACATACATGTGAGGACAAGTATAGGATTTGGACACAGAAAACCTTTACTTTGTACTTCCTGACACCGACTATCCTTAGCTGTTTTAGGTAGTGAAATTCCACCTTAGTACAGGGCAAGCGAGGCCTTATTCAACCCTAGATCTTAAGTTAATAAAACTGTATGGACTAAACTTGAACCTGTTGTCTGTGTCTGCTTCATAATGCCTTCCCACCATCCAATGTCTCAGCTCCTTGCAACCCGATTTTGACACATGGGCCCAGATGCCGTTTCTGCCCAGTCCCTTGGGATATGTGCAATATAAATGATCACATGAAATCATATCAAATCAAATCTAATTCAGTGTAAAATCTCTGGTTAAAGGGATATTTTGGTTTAGTTTACATTAAAATAACATAAATGAAAACAGGGTGTTAAAAATAATATGCACAAAATAAGAAAACCCTACACATTCAAGTTGTGATTACTAATTCAACCATAACTCGGCCTCCCTGCCAAGTTTCCCAGTTCCATGTGTGACACCTTGAGCCAGTCCTGCTTTTTGCTTCCAATTGCATGCTGGAACTTGTAGTTTTTATTTTTTTTTCATAAATAGATTTGTATGTTGAATAAATTGTCAGCGAAACACGTTGGGCATACCTGTATTGAATAAAAAATCATTTTGAGAAAAATTGAAAACCTCTTGTGAAGTTTAACTAATGTCACTTTAACCAATGTCATTTCCACCCAAAGTATATTCTCTTATATAGAATATTATGTAAGGACTGTGACCATTGTACCCTCATTGAGACTCCATTGAGACATATACATCCTTTAAATCACTGGGCTTCTCCAGTCACATCTAGGAGATACAGCAATCTATAATTTGCCAGGATCAATCTGTCTCCCTTGTTGTATATTGGCAGCAAGATGGTTTGCTGCCAAGACTCTGGGATCTCCTGGGATTGGCAAACCCCCTCGAATAGGATCTTTAAAATACATGCCCAACCTATGGGGTCCTGTTTCAAGACAATACTAGCAAGCCCGTTTGGGCCAGAGGCCCTGGAGTTCTTTAAATTCCTAATCGTTCCGGCAATAGTCTCTAAGGTTATCGATAGAGGCCAACCCCCCTGGCAATATTCCTGGTTAACAACTTTAGTGTGGCCATATTCTTTATCCCTTAAAAAGGATAAACACACATTTTCCTGGATGGGATTTAATATTTTATTCGATTCAGCGTCCTTGGGCCGGGACAGAATCTGCCATATGTTTCTAGTATGTTTATTTCTAAGTGCACAAATGGTAGTTTTCCATATGCTAATTTTGATATAATATCGGCATTGTTTAAACCAGGAGTTAGGCAACCTTAATAGCCCTAATTATTCTCCTCCTCTCCCCTAGAGGAAGTCCGGAGCCTCGTGCCATCCTCAATTTCCTTCCCTTTGCTCTTTTGGCATCACGCATAGCTATATCAAATGTATTAGTGTGTTTGTTCACTGAGTAACAGCGCCCAATGTAGTTGCTGTACGTTTTAGCCATGGTCCATATTCATTACCATTTTGTCATGACCGCAGCCTCCAAGGAGTCAGGTTTAGCCCAACTGCCTCGGAAGCTGGGTCACAACTTCATTTCCAGGCACCCATCGGCTCCCATAGGGGCCTTATGGACCTTGTCCTGGCGCCAGTGGCGCCAGGCTCATAAGGGGACTCAGTCCCGGCACAGGACGTGCCGGGCTCATGATGTAAGGAATGGTGCTTGGCTGGACCTACCTGCTGCAGACCATGCTGCTCACTCACCTGCAGGATGAAATCCTCATCCATGGATGGAACTACTTTACCTCTGGGTGTGGCCAGCACCACTCCCTGGGACTGGATACTGGAACTATTCTGGAAGCTGGGACTTCTTACCTGGGCGAGGCTGCTGTGGAAGGAGACACCTAAGCACTCCAGTAAGCTATTTAAACCACGCCCGATCAGAGCAACGTGCTTCGCGTTATTCTGCAATAGCAGCAGGACGCTCACTGTGTCAGCTCCAGAGAATCTTCAACTTCTGCATCTGGGGAAGAGAAATCCGCAATCTTACCTTCCGAAATACCATCTTCGTCTTCAGCAGCATCTGAAAAGGGAAAAGAACACCAGGTTAGCACGAGATAAAAACCAGCGCAGCACTTACCCAGTCCATCGGTGCATCTCAAGCCACGGGCTGCAGCTTTCCATTTTTTCCGGCACCCTGTGGAAGCAAAGACATTGGTTAGTAAACCTCCGTGAAACTTTCCTTACCTGCGCGGCATTCTTCTCGCCTCCGCCGACGCTGCTACTCGCATCTGCAAAACAAAAGGACATCATTAAGAAATACAAAACTCCATCTATACGCACGTGTTTTGGGCAGCGCTCATCTTTCTCACTCCTCGGTGCATTCCTCGTCATCCATTTTTCTACCCAGCTGCTTCTGCGACCTGAAAAAGGAACAGAGACATTAAGAAGTGCTTTTAACTTCGAATTGACATTTTCTGCTTACTTGCCTGCAATACCTTCGCCATTCCATCGCTTCCATATTCAAGCAACCGCCGTTCGTGCTGCTAACAACGGCCTAGCTCCAAATCTTCATCCTCTGCAACCAAGAGGCTGGACAATTAACCAGTGAAGTAACTGGCTTCGGCGCCCCTGCACTGACGCAGGATGGAGAGCTCCGCTTTCACCTACATAAGGTGAGCACATTTAGCCTACGAACTACTTGGGAGTACCAGGAAGGGGAGGCAGCTTACCCAGTCAGGCTTATATATCCATATTAACCCCTTGCTCTCATAATTGCAGACACCTCACCCTTCAGATCAAGATCTCCGTGAGGAAAGGGCCTTTCCAGGGTGGCATTCGAGGCCTGCGCGTGACCCTAGAAGACTCCGAGAACCCCCAGCCCAGACCTGCGCCTCTGAGGGATTCAGGTGAGCGTTACACATTTAGGGAACCCAGCCATGTTATATCACTATCAGAAAGTTCAGATACAATTAAGTTAGTTTTACGTACATGACTAGCAGTCCAACAAATTTGATTGCCCACATGGTTCGGTATATCCCACTACAATTATGAAGGGCCTTTTTTTCTTAGGGAAATTGATAGTTAGTGCTATTATGGAGTGATAACTAAAGCAATTGGGCTCAATTTTATATTCCACTTTGTTAATCAACCAAGCATTATTCCCAAAGAAATAATTCAAAGTAGCTTGAGATTTACCCATTTCCCAGGTGTATTTCCCTGGTATACCACCGTTTGTTCTGCCATTAATAAGTGTAATATCCCAGTCTCTTAGGACTTGCACCCATTGAACACCCTTGCCGTTACCTTGCTTCTGTAGCATCACACTTTTATTTGTAATGTTTCGATAGGATGCACAATCTTGGACGTTGATACACCGGCATTAAATTCACCACTCAGAAGAATCATCTGATTTTCTGAAGGCCCACTCCAGGTGGATAAAATCTCCTTAAGACGGGCATGAATGCTCTCCAGGCATGCGGTATCTGGGGGGATGTATACATTTACAATCAGGATATTACACCTATTCCCTATATCACCCAACTGCAAATCAACTGCCTGGACAGAGCAATTAATGGGGGATTGGTAGAGGGAACGTGAGTCTATTTCGTGTCTTACCCCAGTTATCAGCCCCCCATATGGTCAACCTACGGTGCCTCTATATGCCTTAATTTGGTGGAAGTGGTATCCCTCAATGTACATCGTGAACTCCAGCCAGGTTTCCTGTAAGAGGAAGACATCCTACTTGGCAAGCAGGGATCCTGAGCCATCCCCATTTACAATGTGGCCATGGCCCCTAGTATTCCAGCTTGCTATTTCGTATCTTCATTTACCTCCATCCAACTGTTCCTCTGGCATAGTCATAGCTCATAGCAATTTTTGATCTTTCTCCCATCCACAATGAGATAATCAGATTGGAAAGCTCTAAAGCCCCTACCATGTTTTCCAAATGGGCACAAGGGGAAGAGGGCAGATGATCTTTCCTTGTTTAAAATATTAGGGCCCATGCCAGCATTATAAGTTATTGAAGGCAGATTACAACAGACTGTCAATTTAAACCCCAAATTATGCAAAATCAGAACACATGCACAGTAGGGAAACCACTGCAGTTGATGAAAATGTTATCGCCCAGTTTGTTACACTATCCCATTTGTGGAAATCAATTTGGACCAGGTCTCTGCTTCTAATCATAGAGAGTTTGGTGATATTACATCACATGCGTAGTAACAAAGAGCGATTAATAAAGGAGCTATTTGCCATAGGGTACAGTTCTTCTAGTTTCACCAGGGTGCCTACATTTTGCATCTCGGTAGGGGCATTAGGCAGTGGGAGATCAAGAGGGAACCTCTCACCCGGCCGTAAGGAAGAGAAATTAGCCCGGGCAGCAATATTACCCCAGTGCCACTATTTGGACAGTAAAGGGAGTCCGTCAAAGGATTGGAGGCTTCATGGTTCAAAGCTTCTCTGTCAGGTCTTTGCCAGGCGGGAGGTTCGAAATGATTATTTACAGGTCTAGATGATCCGTAATGTCTAGGCTGGGCACCACACCAATGGCTGGGCTCAGCCTATTTTAGGCCAGCCTTAAGGGGTTCCGACTCTGGAGGCGGGAACACCTTAGGGCTAGGACGAGTTCACTTGCGCATTGGGCCTCGGAAGGATACCCGCCTCACGGAGCCGTCTCCTTGAGGCTTTGTTAGTATTCTTTGATGAGGTGCGGTGGAGACTCCACTCCCAGAGCAAAATTTAAGCAACGGGGCAGTGGGATGGTCCAAAAAGAAACCTGCTTTGATGTTTTGAGAGGGGCCTGTGTACCCACAGCTTGGTGGTCGTTGATTTTGTCAGACAAGGGCAGGCTTCTCATCATAAAATGTTCATTGCACAATGCTTCCAGAGCGTCGACTTCATTGCATGCGGCTATATTTACACAGTCTTGTATTATTAGGGAAGAGCACAAAGAAGTTGGACTCTTGAACCAGCTGATCCAATATCACTGTGTATCCATCTATCCGTGTTGTGCTTCTTGAGGAGTTCAGAGGTAAACTTGCTGAGTCTGTGTTGGGCCCCTCGTGTAGCTTTGCCCCTTTCATGTCTCCATTCAGGTGGGTAACAGACTCACAGTGAGTAGGCAAAAGGGTATCACCCACTTTAGCTAAGTTAGACTTTAGATGGTGTTGTACAGTGGCCATGTCTGTGCAACGGGGCAAATAATACTTACATTTTAGTGAGCATAGTGTTGATCTGTGTGTGCAAAGGTGTTATAATAAGTCGTAGGTCGTTTCTGGGTGAGTTAGTCATCATCTCTTCGCAGTAACTTTCATCTTTCGATGATTCCGAACTAGAGGCCAGGACTTCCAGATTAGGGCTGCTGGACAAGTTACCCCCTATAACATTGACGTAACGCACGGTAAGAGGACCAAGAGAATTACGTTTTAAAACGTGTTGTACATATTTAAAAGTGGCCCATTATTATCTATTGACAGTGTGGGCTCAGTGTGTGTTTATTAAAGTCTTCAACACGAGCCACAGGGTCACCATGAGCAGACCGTATCTACTGTGAGACCTCAGACCTCACGACCGAGTCTGGTAGGGAACTCAGTAAATCAGCTCTGCCTTGATCTGCCGTCAGTGACCCAGGCAATGTTGAACCAATGCTGGAAAAGGAGCCCATGATCATGGGCTGGGTAGTTGTAAAGAAATTGACTGCCGCTGCACTTGCTTGTTTGTCTTTTTTTATCCTTCTTTGTGTAGGGGGCATTGACAGTGGAGTTAGGACAGTTTATGGGACTCCGCTGGTGTTCCCCACTTTTACTGTGGCACTGCGTAAAATCCGGCCTACTAGGGTTTGTATTCATCATATTATTAGCACCAAATTGCAAAGAATAGCGGATACGTCAATTATGTAACCAGGCCACAGGGCTGCTTGCGTCGAATACTAAGAGACACTTATTGCGAGTCCAGGATGGAACGATAATATCAATGTGCAACAAGCCCAAAAGGGGAGCTCTGGGGAACCCAACCCCCCGTGGCCACGCCGCACAATCCAGGGAAGAGCTAAATAAAATAAACCAATATGGCGATGTTGACTGTTTCTTTTCCAGCTATGGCGGCGCTGCTTTAGGTAAATCACAGGAAGTAGGGCGTCGAAGTCTGGTGAGGAAGCTCAAAGGTTGTGGCCCACAGTCGCTCCCTCGCGAGTGAAAAGAAAATAGAGACAGACAGGCACGATATTCAAATAGTTCGATGTTCAGGTACCGTATCTGGCCGTGGTCGTTCCTCTCAGCCTCTCAGCATCCAGCAGTCCACAGAACCCTTTGCCCAAAACAGTTTGCGCAATCGCTTCGCGCTGGGCTCCGGGATATGTAGCAGCGCCTTCAGAGTTTGTTAAAGGAGCCGTGCACTGTGTTCACAGACAGACGGTGCCTGTAGCTGCTCGCTCGCTCCATCAACACAGACCACTTTACCCAAAACACTTGATGCAAGCGCTTCGCGCTGCGCTCCAGGATATGTAGCAACATCTCCAGTGTTTGTTAAAGGAGCCGTGCACTGTGTTCACAGATGGGCAGTGCCTGCAGCTGCTTGCTCGCTCACTTTGCTCAAAACACTTCGCGCTGGGCTCCGGGATATGTAGCAATGCCTCCAGAGTTTATTAAAGAAGCAGTGCACTGTGTTCACAAAGGGACAGTTCCTCTAGCTGCTCGCTCCCTCACTTGACCAACAGAGAACATTTTGCCCAAAACGCTTCGGGATATGTAGCAGCGCCTCCAGAGTTTGTTAAAGGAGCCATGCACTGTGTTTATAGAGGGACAGTGCCTGTAGCTGCTCGCTCGCTCACTCCATCGACACGGAATACTTTACCCAAAACACTTCGTGCACGCACTTCGCGCTGGGCTCCAGGATATGTAGCAACGTCGCCTGTGTTTGTTAAAGGAGCTGTGCATTGTGTTCACCGACGGACAGTGCCTGTAGCTGCTTCTTCGCTCACCCCACCAACATGGAACACTTTGCCCAAAACGCTTTGCGCTGGGCTCCGGGATATGTAGCAACGCCTCCCGGGTTTGTTAAAGGAGCCGTGCACTGTGATCACAAAGGGACAGTGCAAGTAGCTGCTCACTCGCTCACTCCACCAACACGGAACATTTTGCCCAAAATGTCTAGCGTTGGGCTCCAGGATATGTATCCACGCCTTCAGAGTTTGGTAAAGGGGCCGTGCACTGTCTTCACAGAGGGGTAGTGCCTGTAGCTGCTTGCTCGCTCACTCCACCAACACGGAACACTTTGCCCAAAACAATTTGCGCACTATATATACATATGACCGTGGGGAAACAAGCTGCAGTCACCAGCAACTCCGCAGAATAAACTCACGTGACCATTCACATTCGGGTGTTGCGAACGGCTGTAAACCCGGGCCACCTTGATAGAACAAGAAACATTTTAGGTTAGCAGGGAAAGCTGCTTGACTGCCTCACACAATTTCGGAAATTGCTCCTGGAGGCAGCCCTCCCAGACAGCTGCCATAACCAAGAGTCATGCAAATAACATAAGCGCTTTGAAACACATTGTGTATAGGCCTTATATAAATAAACTATCATATCATAGCAATAATACCATTCAATTCACTGTGTTTTTACAGCACAGTATTGACCCATCATGTAATCAGGGAAAGTGTGTTGTAGAGTTATTATTTACGATTTCTCTTTTTGATATATCTTCTTACATTCACAAGGACGAAAGGCTGAGTCATTTCCAAGCATAATACCAGGATGTAGGCAGCTGGAGTTGACCCACTGAGCTATCTTGCCACCTTCCCAGGTATACGCTAGAATACTTCTGGCTACTCGATGAGACAAAAGTGGGTCAGGATCTTTTCTTTTGGTTCTACCCCAATTTACAGCCATTTTGTTACCTTGGTGAGTGTCCCGCAAGGTGGCATTCCCATTCTCGCGGGAACTTGTTAGAGTGATCCCTCTGCCTCTGATCTCGCATGGAAGTAGGCCACCAGCTAATGAATGATCCCATTATTCCAAAGGAGATTGTCTGTGTTTGAGTGCGTTTTGAAATATTTTGTTTTATACAAGTTTATAAACCGAAGATATCGAGGGTCTGCCTCGTGATTGCACAAAGTACAGTCAAGTAGAGAAGCTGTTGTGGGCAGCCATGTTAGCAGGCCACACCTTTAGCTGGTAACTAGTTGCTAGGATATGTTATGACAATATGCTCTTATACTGCGTCATATCACCACTGTAATAGTATCAGATCGCCCAGGCGTGCCCATAGAGTGATGGTATCATCTTCTCGTGTGTATAGTGAAGGTGGATTTGATTTCAGTGTCTTCGCCAGGCTCTGCTCACTTCTCTGCTTAGGTTTTTAAGGATTTACCTAAAGCAAGTATGGTGATCATCTAAATAGTTGTTATTGAATTTGTTCTGCTGTTTGGAGACAGTGTGGCTGTCTACAAATTGTTTTGATCTGGGTACATTTCGTTTCACTTCAATTAACTATCGGTATGGTATTTCGAATTTTTTGCCCCCACATATATTACTTTGTTTTGTAATACACATATAGCAATCAATGTCTTTTCCTACAGTTTTTTTTTTAAATAGCATGGTCTGTGATCATTCCAGCAGTGCTCTTATGACAAACAGCAGCACGATCTGTTACTACAGAGAGTAAAACTGATGATAAAATAAGTATAATTGCTTACCCTAATATGGTGATTAAAACGTGGCATGTGTATGTAAGTAGTAAGAAAAACTGCTTTTAAATGTCCTGAAATTGTTTTATGGCACTTCTATTTGGAACCTAAATGACAGCACTTTGGGCAGTTTTTACAAATAAGAGCTATTTATACCTGCTTTGAAATAACATGATTGTTGTTCGACATCTGATTTGGTCAACTGGTTAATCTATAACCCACAGAGGACCTGATGAAGGCAAAGGCAAGCAACCATATGGTTGAAACATGTAGATGTTATACGGTCAATGTAGAGGATAATGGTCATGACACTGTAGCTTATTTTCTCACATTTCAATGTATACCTCAACTGTGAATGCAGTCATTCGTTTTGAGATTTTTCCACTCCCTAATCATCAAACTCCCTGCTTGCTCAGTTAATGTGATTGAGAGGAATTGACAAAGAAAGCACTCATAGATTAGTAACTGTGAACCATTATTTCATCAGCGTTGTACTGACATCCATTACTAAAGTTCTTTTATTTATTTGAATTTGTATAGCGCACTATAGGCATCGAGGCACTGCTGCATGATATTATCTTGTTTGCAAAAAGAATACTTGGTTCATGGTAGTTGCTCAAAGGTTACATAAAGCATAAACTTAGTTGTTGCTACATTACATTTCCCCTGATGAAGAGTACAGTCAAGAAACACATACATTACAGATTTCAGATCCAACCTTGGAGTAGGCCAAAAACGGGATGTTATGTTATACAAATAACATCGTCTTAATCGCTTTGCGAAAGGCTGAGTGTGAGTCAATCCTCCTAATGTGAGGTGGAAGGGTATTCCAGTGGGTTGCGGCCATGATGGGGAAGCTTGTGCCTCCATCTCGATATATACGTGTTAAGTCAGTATTACAATAATGCCTATTTATCCCACTTCTACATGCTCTATTAAAATACGTGACTATTTCCCAATTAGAAAGTATTCAATTCATCATCAATTCTGGGATTTCTAGCCTGTGTCCTGCATGTTAATCACTGACGTTTGAGGAGAGTGCATACCTTGCTGAGCTATTATGCCATCTTTTGTGCTTTTGGGAACACAGTTGTATTCCCACTGCTAAGAAGCTGTGTATGGGTAGCACCATCATTAGCTGTGATCATCTGATTATCTTGATACAGCAAAGATCAGCAATCGGTTGTCATGGATTTTGACGAGAAACGTGTGCTCTTAAAGAGGCAAAAGTAGTAGCATAGAGGAGCAGATCATTGTTCCCAGAATTTAGAAATGGGAGGGTTTTGCTGCTTGTTATCATAAAAAGAAATAACAGAGCTAATCGTGAGAGAAAAAATGCGCCCACAGAAAGAGCAATCCAAAAATCCCAGTCAGGCCTGCCCGAAAAAACAGTCTAATATTCAACTGCAATCAAAGAGACAATGCGCACCCGAAAGAATGAGCCACACATCCCAATCAAGCCTCCCCAATAAAATAGAACTGCAAGCTGTATTCACCGTACCAATCATGTCCCTTATATGTATTTTGATGCAGCTCCCCGCAACAGGAGGCAAGCTCCTCCAAGAACGTACATTCTGCACTATCCAGGTGCCTGGTGTTGTAACTATTGTAATTTGTTGCTTGTTAGCACTTACTGCAGCCAAATTCTTAAGTTAAAGCGCCTAGATGCATCTGGGCTTTGTGCACTATATAAATGACTAAATAAATAAATAAATAAGCAGACGGCTGAACATTGGATGCATGATGTCATTAGAGGGCATCTTAAAGGTAAAGGTAAAACAGCAGCATAACAAGGAGGCCTCCTCATAAACATTTTTTTTTAAAAAATGTCATCTGGTTAAACTAGACATTTCCACCAACCTAGTACCGGCAGGACTAGTGCATTGGAAACATCCCAAGGGCAAAGGTATGACCCTGCTCATAATTAACATAAATGACCCCTCCCAGATGATAAAGAACACAGGCATATCACTAAAACAAAAAATTGTAGGAAAATACTCCATAAATGGTGCACCCACCATCGTAGCAGAGGACCAGAATGCTAAAATTCCAGGGGAGTCATTATCCTGCATCCACCCACCATTGGAACAGGCTGCCCCCTCACCCATACATAAACTTTAAGGGACAGGATTGGGCAAAAATACTCAACAACAACAGTCTGTATATGCCTAACGACAGATGTTCTGGTGTCAGTCCTGGCCAATGTACCAGGACTTCTCATAATGGTTTTTCCACTATTGATTATTGGTTTGCTCATGACTCCTTATTTGCATTTATGCTAGACATGGAAGGGTTCACTCAACAAGAAAGTGATCACCTACCCCTGGTCACCACCTCTACTTCGACCTAACGTCGATAGCACCAATAGTGTAGATCTCAATTTAGGAGCTAATCGAATGAATTGAAAGGCTAATAATTTACTACACAAAGCCAATGCACTGTTTGAAGCCCTGGGGTTCAAAGTATTATTTGATGTTAAATATCACTATGTAACAGGCACTCGTTATGCTACCAAGCACTCTGTATGATAGCAATACAGGGCACAGCATTTGCCAAATAAATCAGCACCCATATTTCAAACTTGAGTGACAAGACTTCTCATTTTTTCGCTGGATATACAAAACCAGAACAGGTCACATTATCCGAGGTCCAGCGCCTGAGTGCACCGGGTTCTTGCCACCCTCTTCTACATATATTGATAAGCTCTGCCTATCCATTCACCAACTCTTGGCCGGCGCAAAACTATTTGCTTCCCGACATGGGGGCTACAGCTTAAAAGCCATTACTATGATCTACACCATGAAACTCTTACCTAAAATCTTATATGGTGCAGAGATGTGGGCTCCTAACCGTATCTGAAAGGTCAGACAAATTGAGGGCCACTGGGCCTCATTACAAGTTTGGCGGTAGCCGTGCCGGTTGAACCGGCATGGCTGCCGCCAAACTCGTAAAATTACCGGCACCTGGCAATGGGGGCATACAGGGGCATTCCGATCCCGGCGGACTTGGTCCGTCCCCATTGCCGGGTGCCGGTATTCATTACTCCCCATTCACATTTGAGCTTCATAAGGCTCAATGGGAATGGGGAGGTCGGATGCACCGGCACCATTCATGAATGGTGCCGGTGCATCTGACGAGCTGTGCTCGCAGGTGCCGCTCTGCCCGCCAGGTCAGACCTGGCGGTCAGAGAGGCACCCGCGAGCACAACTCGTAGTTTGCCGGTCTGGAAGTAATGGCGCTGCTACTGCCGGACCGGCAAATTTATGATGAGGCACAGAAAATCTCTGCTCAAGGCTCACTTTTGACTTCCGCTTGAGTATCTAGCTATGGAGTTTGGGATTCTAGGTGTGGTCCCTTGTCTACTTAGACATTGTTTAACTTTACATTGACGACTTGCAAACTCTATTTCCAACACGATTCTACTCATGATTCAACAGTGTAACCCCGCATCATTTGTAGGAGCCCGATCTCTGACTCTAACTGCGTTAAAACGTGATTCTTTTACTCACGTGTTAACCTCTATCATGCGTAGTGAGTAAAGGTAAACCCGAATAGGAAGTTGTCACGCCACTTTTGGGGAGACCGGGGTCCGTTGCACCCGCTCCCTCTCCCACCTCCTGGCGGATCTTCCTGCGCTTTCGCGCTTGGGCGTTCGCCGGGGGGAGAGGTGCTGGGGCCGGTGCTAGAGGGCTGCGGCGCATGCGCGGGAAACCACTGTCTCGGTTCCGCGCATGCGCCGTAGATTGGGTCTCCGCGCTTGGAAGGGCTTGCCTTCCAAGCCTCGTTCTGGGTCCGCCGGCGCTCGGAGACGAAACGGCTTGTGTTTCAGGCCTCGCGAGTGCCGGCGGCCCATAAGAGGAACCGTGAGCAGTAGCAATTCGCGTCTCAACGCGGTTGCTTCGGTATTGTGTTGCTCGCTCCTGCTTCTTGTGGTTCCTGTGCCTGGTCTTGCTTCAGCCCCAGCCCTCTCCTTGGTCTTCCTGCCTTGCTGGTCCCCAGCCTGCCTGGTTCCCAGTCTCCTATTACCTTCTTGGGTTCTCCTTGGCTCCTGTCTGCTCCACGAGCCTTCCTGGGGTCCAGTTCCTTGTTCCCCTCTTTTCCATGGGGACTCCTGCTCCTTGTCCTGGGTTCTCCCTGGGTCCTTCTGGGCTTAGCCTCACCTCCAGCTTTCCTGGGGCCCTCGTTCACTGTCCTTGGATTTACTTTAGGGATCCCAAATCTTGGTGGTCTCCCCTCCCAATCTGGTTCCCTCTTCCTGTCTGGACCTGCCTGGTGCCTCATCCTTTGGACCAACTGTACCTCGAGCAGATCAGTCGTCCCAGACCAGTTACGTGAAGCTGCTTGAACTTGTCTCTTGTATACATCTGAGAGGTTCCTGAACTGTCTTGCTTCATCACCGGATCACGTACCTTTGGAATAGACTCTTTTGAACTTCACCTGTATCCAGTAACTTTCCATCAGACTGTGGCCTCTCCTGCCTGTGCTTGCACAGTCCCTTTGTCACGTTAATCAGGAGAGTGCTTTCCGTGACGCTGGGAGTTGGTCCATTCACCACCCTGTGTCATTAGGGTGGTGGAGAGGCTGGTTCCCCGAGTCACACGCTCGTCATTTCACTGGATACAGCCTGGCGGTCCCAACTAGATCCACTGTCAAGAAAACAGGTACACAGTTCTCACGCACTTCTCTGCTTGACAGATTGAGACGCCTGCCTTCAGACCCAGAGATGGAGGATTCGCAAGAGATGCGGAACGAATTACAAGCACCCAGGGCGGAGATGACCGCCTTACGCCAGGAAAATCAGACTCTACGCCAAATGATAACCCAAGGGGCTATGAGTACCTCGCAGGTTGAAGGATCCTTGGCACATACAACACCAATCAAGTTCGATGGAGATCCACGTCGAGTGGCTGAATTTTGTAACCACTGTCGAATCCATTTTCTTTTCAGGTCGACACATTTCAACAACGATAAAGCCAAGATTGGTTACATTTTGGGGAATTTAACCGGGAATGCTCTGGCCTGGGCGACTCCGTTTGTAGTAACTAACAGTCCGATTCTGAATGACTTTGCAGCCTTTGAAAAAGCATTCCTCGAGGTTTTCCAGACGCCAAACCTGGCCTCCGCTGCGCAGAATCAACTGATGTATTTAAAACAGGGGAGTGCCGACATGATAACATACATCAGTCGCTTCCGCCTATTGGCAACCGATTCCCTATGGCCTGAAATCACACAAAAAACTCTGTTTCGTCGTGGGCTGAGAGAGGAGTACAAGGATGAGCTACTCCACATTCCTGAACCAGAGTCTCTTCAACATCTAATCGATCAGGTGCTCCGAATTGATCAGAGACTGGCGGAACGAAAGGCTGAGAGACGTCGGCTTGAGAGAAGTTCTCCCAGAACGACCAGTTTACCTGCCGGATCGTTTGGTTCTACCGAGTCTGGGCGAGAGCCAATGCAATTGGGAGCCATGAGGGGTCCGTTATCTGAGGAAGAGAGAAGACGGAGAAGAACGTTTCGGTTATGTCTCTATTGTGGAGCTGCCGGGCATTATCTGGGCACCTGCCCCTTACGACCCCAGAAGAAGAAAGCGGGAAACTAGAGGACCTGTCGCGTATTGGGAAGGCAGCGACAGGTCCCATTTCCTCCTCAGACCTTCCCCGTTTTGCTCAGAACTTTATCTCATGAAACCTGCAGTGTTACAGACTCTGAAGATTCTGATCAAGTTGCCTGACAGAACCCTGGAAGTGTTTGGCCTGTTGGATAGCGGGGCTTCCGGCAATTACATTGATGAGACCTTTGCTTCTGTAAACCGGATTCCACTCCTGCCCAGACCCACTGCTCTGCCCGTGGAAGTCATCGATGGAACCCCTTTGTCTTCCGGACCCGTCCGTCAATGTACAGTGGGCCTACTTCTTCAGATTGCCGACCATTTTGAAAACCTCGCTTTGGATGTTATCAAGTCCCCTACCTACAAGGTGGTTTTGGGGTTACCCTGGCTGCAACATCATAATCCGGCAATTGATTGGAGAACGCACACTTTGACCTTCTCCTCTGCAGTTTGTGCCCAGAAGTGCTGTTTGTCCGCTCCGATCCGAGCTTCTTCGACCCCCTTGGAATCTATTGGTAAAGGGGTCAGCGTGTGTTCCACCTCTCAAGTTCCACTGGTATATGCTGATTTTGGACAAGTGTTTTCTGAACCAGGCGATATACCTCTACCACCATCGCTCGTTTGATTGTTCTATCGAGTTGTTACCGGACTGCGTGATTCCTCATGGGAAACTGTACGCTTTGACACGGGACGAGAGACAAGTGCTTCAAGACTACTTGTCGGATTGTTTACGGAAAGGATACATAGTTCCGTCCAAGTCGCCCGCAGGGTTTCCCCTGTTTTTTGTGAAGAAGAAAGAGGGCACTTTGAGACCTTGTGTGGACTATCGACAACTAAACGACATAACTATCAAAGACCGGTACCCACTTCCATTAATTCGCAGTATCCTGGAAACTCTACACACAGCCCGGATCTTTACCAAACTAGACTTACGTGGAGCCTATCACCTTGTGCGCATCAAGAGTGGAGATGAATGGAAAACAGCATTTAAGACACCTTTTGGGCATTTCGAGTATAGAGTCACGCCATTTGGTATGTGTAACGCCCCAGCTATCTTTCAACGGTTCATGGACAACATCTTTGGTGATCTTATTGGCTTGTCAGTCTGGGTATATCTGGACGATATCCTGGTTTTTTCCAGAACCATCGAAGAACATGTGGGACATGTATGTGAGGTCCTTCGCCGTCTGTCTCTCAATCATTTATTCGCAAAGGAGGAGAAATGCTGCTTTCACCAGCGCAGTATAGAATTCTTGGGGTTTGTGATCAACCAGGACGGGGTAGAGATGGATCCCAAGAAAGTTCGAGCTATTCAGGAGTGGAAACAACCCCATGACATAAAATCTTTACAACGCTTCTTGGGATTCGCTAATTTCTATAGGCGCTTTATTCCACGGTTTTCTCAAATCTCAACGCCCCTCACCAGGCTGACCAGCAGTAAGATCATTTTCAAGTGGGATTCCCTTGCGTCTCAGGCATTCGACACCTTGAAGTCGGCCTTCATGGCCGCCCCGATTTTGCGTCACCCACAGGATGACTTACCTTATATTGTGGAAGCAGACGCTTCGAATTTCGCAGTTGGGGCGGTTCTCCTGCAAAGAGATCCGGTAACGTCTGTTGAACATCCAGTGGCCTACTTCTCACGCAAGTTGAATCCCAGCGAAAGAAATTATGCGGTCATCGAGAAGGAGCTGTTGGCCATCAAAACCGCATTTGAGGAATGGAGGCATCACCTACTTGGAGCCCGTTTTTCGGTAGAGGTTCGTACCGATCATCGTAACCTGCAGTACCTGCGCTCCCTGCAATGTCGCACGTCCCGTCAGGCTAGGTGGGCCTTCTTTTTCTCCCCATTCGTGTTTAATGTCACATACGTTCCAGGAGCCTCCAACCTGAGGGCGGATGCCCTCTCCCGATCATTGGAAAAAGTGGAAGAAACGTCCAGTTCGGATCAGCCGCTGATTTCCCCTCACCATTTCCTGTTGACGTTGTCTCCTCATCTACAGTCAATTGCTGATGCCACCCGGACGGATCCTGAAAGATCGGCCCTTCTTCGGCGAATGTCGGTATCTGAGCATGACGGGCTCCTGTTTTGCCGGAAGAGGCTTTACATCCCCAAGGGTACGATTCGGGATGGCATATTGCATGGGTTTCATGATTCACCTATTGGGGGTCATCGAGGGGTGAGAGCTACACGTGAGCTGATATCCCGACAGTTTTGGTGGCCTAGGTGGGCTACCGACGTCCAGAAATACATCGAGAGTTGTCCCGTATGTGCCCAATGTAAGGTTTCTAGAAGACGACCTTTGGGACTGCTAGTACCCACAGAATTAGCACCATACCCATGGCATACCATCGCTACGGATTTTGTGGTTGATCTACCTCCTTCCAACGGGTTTACTTGTATAATGTTTGTGGTGGATAGCTTCACTAAATATGCTCATTTCATCCCGTTTAACAGGATCCCTACAGCTACGCAGATGGCTTCAGCTTTTTTCCATGAGATCTATCGACTACATGGTCTTCCTGAAAAGATTATCTCGGATCGTGGTTCTCAATTTCTCTCTGCTTTTTGGAACAAGGTGTGTGGTCATCTGGGTATTCGTAAAGCTTTGAGCTCTGGCTATCACCCGCAGACCAACAGGCTCACCGAAAGGACAAATCAAACTCTGGAGGAGTATCTTCGTTGTTTTGCTAACGCAACTCAGTCCAACTGGAAGGCGTACCTGGATCTTGCAGAAGTGTCCTACAACAATACTGTCCACGCTTCTATTGGAGTTAGTCCGTTCTTCTGCTCAGCGGGTCAACATCCCAAGTTGGTGCCATTTCATCCTGTGCCCACCAGTACAGTTCCATCTGCTGATGCCCTGGTCTCTACCATTCAACGACAACAGGAATTGGCTTGCAGGATCTTGAAGGAAGCCAAGGAGCGGATGAAGGCCCAGGCTGACAGGAAAAGGAGTGTGGAACCAGACTTTCGGGTTGGGGATAGGGTTTGGTTGTCGTCCAAGAACCTGCCACTTCGCAATTTACCGGTCAAATTAGCTCCCCGGTATTTTGGTCCGTTCAAGATCACCAAACGGTTGTCTTCTGTGGCCTTTCGCCTTCAGCTACCTCCTTCTTGGCATGTACACCCTGTTTTCCATGTCTCCCTATTGAAGCCCTATGTGGTCGATCCCTATGGCCGATCCTGTCCTCGCCCAGCCTCTGTCCTTGTGCAAGGGGTCCCAGAATTCGAGGTTCAGGAAATTTGCGATGCCCGTTATCGCAGGGGGGTGCTTAATTTTTTGGTTGATTGGAAGGGGTACCCGGCTTGTGATCGTACTTGGGAACCACGTCGGCATGTGCATGCTCCCCGCTTGGTTCGCGAGTTCTATGATCGATTTCCTTGGAAGCCTGGGGCCCCGGGCCTTTCTGGGAGGGGGCATAGTGTCACGCCACTTTTGGGGAGAGCGGGGTCCGTTGCACCCGCTCCCTCTCCCACCTCCTGGCGGATCTACCCGCGCTTTCGCGCTTGGGCGTTCGCCGGGGGGAGAGGTGCTGGGGCCGGTGCTAGAGGGCTGCGGCGCATGCGCGGGAAACCACTGTCTCGGTTCCGCGCATGCGCCGTAGATTGGGCCTCCGCGCTGGGAAGGGCTTGCCCCAAGCCTCGTTCTGGGTCCGCCGGTGCTCGGAGACGAAACGGCTTGCGTTTCAGGCCTCGCGAGTGCCAGCGGCCCATAAGAGGAACCGCGAGCAGTAGCAATTTGCGTCTCAACGCGGTTGCTTCGGTCGTGTTGCTCGCTCCTGCTTCTTGTGGTTCCTGTGCCTGGTCTTGCTTCAGCCCCAGCCCTCTCCTTGGTCTTCCTGCCTTGCTGGTCCCCAGCCTGCCTGGTTCCCAGTCTCCTGTTACCTGCTTGGGTTCTCCTTGGCTCCTGTCTGCTCCACGAGCCTTCCTGGGGTCCAGTTCCTTGTTCCCCTCTTTTCCCTGGGGACTCCTGCTCCTTGTCCTGGGTTCTCCCTGGGTCCTTCTGGGCTTAGCCTCACCTCCAGCTTTCCTGGGGCCCTCGTTCACTGTCCTTGGATTTACTTTAGGGATCCCAACTCTTGGTGGTCTCCCCTCCCAATCTGGTTCCCTCTTCCTGTCTGGACCTGCCTGGTGCCTCATCCTTTGGACCAACTGTACCTCGAGCAGATCAGTCGTCCCAGACCAGTTACGTGAAGCTGCTTGATCTTATCTCCTGTATACATCTGAGAGGTTCCTGAACTGTCTTGCTTCATCACCGGATCACGTACCTTTGGAATAAACTCTTTTGAACTTCACCTGTATCCAGTAACTTTCCATCAGACTGTGGCCTCTCCTGCCTGTGCTTGCACAGTCCCTTGGTCACGTTAATCAGGAGAGTGCTTTCCGTGACGCTGGGAGTTGGTCCATTCACCACCCTGTGTCATTAGGGTGGTGGAGAGGTAGTTCCCCGAGTCACACGCTCGTCATTTCACTGGATACAGCCTGGCGGTCCCAACTAGATCCACTGTCAAGAAAACAGGTACACAGTTCTCACGCACTTCTCTGCTTGACAGAAGTTAGATGATGCTAGATATCTGCTAAAGAGGTAGCAACGAATACAATTCCCATTGGTAAGTGAGTACGTCATCACGTCATGACACGAAAACAATGTGTTTATATGACACCACCGCAAGCCAAAACATTAAGCTAGCCTGTGAGTCATTTCTCCAGAGGTGAACTATTTGCCTCTCATAAACAGTCCATTTCCTATTAAAATGGGCCGATTGGTATAGACAGCAGCTTTACAGACTGCCTTGCAGCAGATGTAGGCAAGTTATTAACGACCTTCCCAACCCTCAATATTTTAGGGAACCTTAACATCTGCGTAGCTGACTCCACTATACCGGCTTCCAGGATTCTTCTGCTAAATGTCGCCCCTTTGAAACTTGTCCAATTACTACAGGCTAGGACTCACTCGTTGGATTATAATCTGGACCTTTTCTTCCCTGATACACATTTTCTCAAAGTGGACTGAGCTTGGACTTCATTCGGAACGATCACTGGGTTTTCGTCTTTTTGACCCCCACAACTTTTCAACATTCTATGAGGCAGCTTCCTGCCATCTAAGCCAAAATCATACAAAGTAACCTACAAATCGGAATTTTAACACATAAGACTCCTTTTTGTTTTACCCCAGGATATACAGCTGACTGATATCCTGGTTTCCAGCCCTGACCTCATTGGCGCGTTTGCAAATGATCTTTGGGTTTGCAAATGATCTTTGGGTTTGCAAATGATCTTTGGGTGTACCTCAATGACCATATTTGATCAAAGAGTCTATAGATTGGAAGTCTTGGGTATTTTGCAATGCATGGTTTATGCCAGAGATCACGGCTGTTAAATGTGAAAAGAAACATGCATTAGAATGCAAATTGTTGACTCCCATTTGCTGACTCAGATAAATTGGATTTACATCGTCAGTTTACCATCTGTGAAGCCGAGATAGTAGCATATAATCAAATTACTACACCCAACAAATTGCTGAAACTCCAAATTTTCAAACCCACCTGTATTGACATTAATAGTGAACAATGTCAACAGCTTTGTAAGGACATGGCTGCCTTTGTTAACTTTAAGATTGTACTTACACATAATCAGGCAAATATATTCTCTCAGGCAGCTACTATTACTTACGCAAACTTGGCAGCATATGATCGGCTAATTAGCCATCTGTCCCTGCCTCAAAAAGTCACCCCTCGCATAGACGTCTTGCTATCCACAACATCCTTCACTACGTCCAGTAAAGTTTCTGGCTCAGCCTCTCGACTTTTGTCCTGCCTCATATTATAAGCAGTGAATGGCCAAACTCCAAGCCACACCTATATTTATGAACATTTAGAATGCCTCTCTTTGTCAGGGGATTGTTCCCCTCTTTTAAGGAGGCGGGTACCAATCATCGACCTGTGTCGAATCGGTTGTTCCCAGCTGAAATCCTCAAATGCGTTGTAGCGACTCGAATCCAGGCCTTTAATATCCTGGAGTGCATGCAAAGAGGTTTTCACTGCGCCAGAGGTACTGAGTCTATGCTGATTGCAAATCATGATCAACTCTTAGATCTTGCTGGACCTATCGGCAGCTTTTGATACTCCTCAACACACCTGTTTCATATCTAGACTTGGTGAGTTCAGTGCCCGAGAACTTGCTCTGACCTGGATTGAATCCTTCTTGTGTGTGCATTCCAGCCAGTTGCTTATACCCACGGCGGGTCACTGCATCCTTGCACCTTCTCTTGGATATTTGCTTTGCTTGTATCCCTTTAAAGATCTAATTTCTTCCTGTAGTCTGAATTTTGACAGCTGTGCAGACTACACACAGATCGTGCTACAAATGTGATCTTTGTCCTTTTCATAAATTGGATCTGTCTTCAAAATGTTTTGAGCTGCTTTGGATGCTTGGATGGGAAATTCTCAAATTGAATCCCACCAAAACAGAAATACTGGTGGCTGGACCTCTACACGCTGGTCACATTTTTGGCAAAGTGTGCTAGGCCTTGTACTCAGCTAAAAAGATGTGAGTCATATTTGATGGTAAACTGCCCTTGAGTCCCCATACTACTCACGTGGTCAAACTGGTTTCTTCCCTATGAAGATGCTTTAGAACAGGGGTCTGCAACCTACAACTCTCCAGATATCTGGACTACGACTCCCATCTCCTCCCCCCCATTGATTATGCTGGCTAGTCCCCATGGGAGCTGTAGTCCAAAATATATGTAGAGCCAAAGGTTGCAGAACCCTGCTTCAGATGCTGCCCCCCACCCTCCCTGCTCGGCTCACTCTTCCTAGACCCCACCACCCTGGCCTTCTATCTCGCCTGGATTACACTAACACTATTTCATTGGCAGGCTGCAGAGATTACAGAGTGCTGCTACCCAACGACTTTTAAATGCCACAAAATGTGACCCAATCTCTTCTACATTGGCGGCCAATCCAACCACGTCTTCACTTTAAAATGCTTTGAATGGCTCGTCGGGCCTTTCAGGAGACTGGCCTATCCTTTCCCACAGAAAACCTACACAAATATGTTCCTTTTTGACTACTTAGCTCCACATCCACAAACGGCTGTATTTCAACGAAGTTTCATCTCTCAAGTCACAATATTTTCTGGAGCCGTTTTTTCTTGGAAGAAGTTAGGATTGGGGAGGGCTATGTCGAGGCGCATCCTGGAACCTTACATTAGCAACAACACCTGAAAGAATGATGAAAAGAGGGATGAGTGACAGCTCTGAATGTTGGCCATGTTTACATGAGGTGGGCACATTGGAGCATATGCTGTGGGAATGCTCGAGGGTGAGAGGCTTGTGGTTTGAGTTTGACCAGATCTGTGAAAAGATTTTGGAGGAGAAGGTTCATATGGATTTTAAGACAATAGTGTTGGGTAGTGAGGATTTTTTGGATGACCTGAGTACTTCTCAGAAGAAATGGATCTTTCGAGGGGCAATGGTGGGGAAGAAACTAATTTTGAGACATTGGAAAGCATCTAACCCTATTACTATTGAGGAATGGATTTTGGAGATGCACTCTTTAGTGGATATGGAGAAGGTGCTGTATTGGAGAGATAAGAAAAGTGCATTATTTAACAAGATTTGGGGTACATTTCTTTTACTATATTAGACCAGTTTATTGATTGTTTTGTGACTCCTGGGGGGAGGGTGGTTTTCTGGTGTATATAGTTCGTTGGCTTTGTTATGATTATCACATGATGTTATATTATGTACAAACTGTTTCTCTGTTATGAACTTTTTGAAACTAAATTAAAAAAAATAAACCATTAGCAACAAGTCGGGTCTGTACGCGGACATTGGTGAGCAACAGCTGCTTAGGATTTAAATGGTTGGTTCCTCCCTCCACACACGAACCTGCCCCCTTTTGCCCGACGTGCACGTGTCCACAAGTTAAACTATGTACAGCGGTTGTCCATGAAAAGATCGAATAGAAAATACTGAGGCAGAAAATGCTGAATACTTTTTATTCACTTTTCTTACTTGAAATTCAGAGGGTCACCCCCTGCAGCCCCTGCGACATTGCCCCTGCCATAATATATCCCTTTGCCCCACTCCACATCTATTAATTTGCTGAAAAGTCGAAAGATTTGAATAAAATGATTCCGCATTTTCTGCCTCACTTTATTGTTCATTGGAATTGTTCTGCGGATGCCATGTAAAGTTGGCTATCATATCACGTACCTCGATCCCCTTCCTATGCAAAAACGAAAGTATCTGGGATGAGTTTACAGAAAGCACTCCTTGCATTGAGCTCTGTTTGTGCCTTCATTCAAAATGGAGACCACTGTGTAATTGTGTTCCTTCTCAAAACAAAGGTGTGAAACCTGGTGATTTTGATTAAAAAAAAAAATAGAAAATATACTATACATTTTCCAGAGGGGGCCGCCCCGCCCGCTTACGTTTGCCCTTATGTGCAAACAGGCCACCTCTATTTGATTCTCGTCATTTGCACTGCAGAGCGCGAAAGGGAGGGGTAACATGGTGTCGGAAGCCCCTTTAAACATTCACCTGCTTTTCCGCCCAGCATATGCTATTCTGGCGTAAAACCAAGTGCTGTTCAAAGGCGCAGAGAAGGAGGGATGTAGAAAACTATCGCTGGTCCCGCTGTCCCTCCTGCTTCAAAAAGCACTAAAACTAAGGTGTTTAGACAGGCGCAACAACTGCCTTTTGCTCCTTTGTCTAAGCTCCAGGAACTTGGAAAATGAGCCCTCTTTTGTTTGCACCACATGTCGCAAGAAGTGTAAATGCCTCCCGAAATCAATTGATTCCTATGAAATCTGCTTACTTTGGGCAGCTGCAAAAGACGGGCGGCCTCCTTAGGAATCCATTGTTTATTTAACGCCCGGTGTTTGCAGGTAGAGCGGGCATGCCCAGTGAGAATGTGGATCCCATTCCATGCGCGACTTCATCTGCAAAGATTAAGAACATTTCAGCCACCCGACGAACGAGTGCTAAGGCAGGCCTGCTGTTTACCACCTTGAGTAACAACACCGGGGATCCACTGATGTTGTGAACAGTTCTTTTTTTTTTTTATAGAGATGCCCCGCTGGCAACAAACTGTCAGGATGTTTCAATGGGAATCTATGCAAACCCATGATAGGGATTTCTTCATGTCCCAAGCTCAGGCTGCATACCTCTTCCCAGACTATGTTTATCCCATACTTATAGGTAGGTCTCTTCTAAGGCGCTGGTCCTGATCCCTGCTGCAACCCTGTCTAGTTGGTTGGCAATCCCCAGTCATGTGGCTCTGATCCTGTGTCCGACAGAGGCAGAACAGGGGGTCATAGCTCGAGTCCAGTGAAACGTAGACTATTGGGCCTTGCGGCATCCGGAGCGGAGAATCCGGTGAGCTCATCATTGTGCTCACCTGCAGACACCGGAGATCTGCAAAGGTGGTGCCTACTATGGCAATAGCCAGCATTGCATTCTCTGCCTCCACCATTCACTTTGCCACATTTGTCCTGGATTTTGCACATGGAGTTCAACTTTTAAGATTCATCTAAGATTCAACTGGACTTTTCGCCATAGAAGTTCAATGCAAGAGTGCAACGAAACCTACATTTTGGGGGTGGGGGTGGGCTTACTGGTTATGGGTGGGGCCACTTTAGAAACGGGACGGGGCAAACTTAGAGGCTCCGCCCCCTCTGCTCTACCCTGAGGGTAGTCTGGCCGAGAGCCCATATATCCTATCCCCCTCTCCCCACCCGTCCCTCTCCTACCAACCACCACACCTCCCCACCTCCCACCCTCTACACGCCAGAATCAGCTCCTCGTTCCAGGATCACACATAAGCGAACACTTGTGTATAGGCGCGTTACAAATGCCATATCATATATCATATCATATCATGCACACACACACAATTGCACATTCAATCACTCATTTAAACATCCCATTGACCATACAATCGCTCATTTACATGCGCACCCCGCCCCCATACATCATACACTCATTCACACACACTCATTCATAGATACAGTACATACACACTCAGGGGCGTTGCTAGGGGGGGGCTAAGGGGGCTATAGCCCCTGATCTTTTGGTTGTAGCCCCGGATAGAAGCTCAGGAGCTACAGCCAAAAGACTAGCTAGCCCCCAGTCCCAACAGTTCCGACATCAGCTTAGCCCCGGGTCTTTTCCAGACCTAGCAACTCCCCTGTACACACTCCTTGCACACATGTATACGTACATAATTAGCCACACCCTTTCACACTGCTGGTTTCAGATAAGTCTTCCCTCGCCTCTCTGCATAACGAAAAGCAATCGTGCACATCAGACCCCTCCCCTCGGATGTGAAAGAACGCATAACATTGTTATATGTTTGCTTGCATCCGTGGGGAGGGAGCTCATGTCTACATTACATTTTTGTAAGGCAGTGTGGTGATGGAACCCTTTCCTGAAAGTAGCAGCTTTAAAGTTTTGCTGCGTTTGTGCAAATAAATGTTTCTGCACGAACACAGTAAAACGTTAAAGCCGTTAAAGTTTTAGGATAGGCTGCTCTCCCCTCTCTGAGTAACAAAAAGCTACGCCCCTCAGCTCAAATTTTTTGGGGTGGGGTGGGGTTAATGCAGGGGGAGGGGCGTAAGCCTGGCCAGCTCAATGGCGTTGCACGCCTGCTGCAGTAAATGTCCAAAACACAGGAAGGCCAATTTATAAAACTCCTAAATATCCCTGCAGAGGACCATGTCCATTTGCAAGTGCCAAAGATTCCGTAAGTGAAATTTTGCTCATTTACCAAATGGAGTGGAAATGCAAAGAGTAAAATACAGGCGAAATCTCCTTTACTATTCAGGTCCATTTTGAAAAAAGTGTAAATGCCACTTGCACATTATGCTTTGCTGGCAGCGTTTCCAATGGATGGATTCCTATGGAATCCTCCTGGTTTTACCAGTTGACATGTCGGCTGGTAAAATCAGGCGACTTCCATAGGCAACCTGTGGTTTTCCACCCGCATGAACATACCTGCTGGTGGAAAAACATGGTGCTGTTTGAAGGCTCAGCAGGAATGTACATTGGAAATGTATATTCCGTTCCATGAAGCCCCCCCTCTGCTAAAATCCCGCAGAGCATAAAAGCATGGTGTAAAGAATGTATCCCTTGTTTATACATTTTACTTTTAGACTCCAGGGGTTAGCAATGTATCCCCAGCAACTGGATCCAGTAGAGAGCCTTTGTAAGAGATCAAATTGTAATTAGACTAGGCCAAGCTACATATCAGACAACAGTTGACTCCTCATTTGCCCTTTGAATGCTTCCTTCCAGTTCAGATGTTGCACTTTCTTCTCAGTTTCACACACTAGACAATAGTAAAAATGAAAAACAAATCTAAAATCAATAGTTCCTGAAGAAAAGCACCTTCTTAAAGTGTGGAATTACAGAACTTCCAGGGATTGTTTTCCCATGTTTTCCTTTTGGAGTCACAAGTGCATTTAATCCACCGTTTGGACTCGCAGGCAGCTGTGGCCCAGCTGCGGGCCTGGGTGAATTCCATTTCCCCAAAGGTAAGTGGGCAGATTTTGGTGTGCGTGTGCAATAGGGACCAGTCATGGCAGCGTCTGAGCGATTGATTACAGCTGCCCCGATGATCCTGTTGGGCGGTTAGCCCAGCGGCAACGTGCACGCGTTGGAAACAAGACGACACGGAGCAACACAGGTTCGATCCCGGGTCCGCGCTTAGAAACCTCTCGGTGTTTAAGCGCGTTATAAATACGCAACTAAGAGAGAAAAACAAAAAATTACAAACTAAAAAACAAACCATTCCTGTAACAGCGCCTCGATGCCCGCGGGCTGTGTGAGCGCTTTAAAAATGCAAAATAAATAAATAAATAAATAAATACCGATTCTCATCCATCATAATCTTAGAGCTTGCATTAACAGTGGCAGGAATGGGCCCCGCACTGAAGGGGTCCCAGTGGAGACTGGTGTGAGGCCGGGTTGTGTTGTGTCTCCAATCCTGTTGTCTTTATATGTCAACAGGCTCACGCATTTGATGTATCACATTTTGGCAATCTGTCGATCCCCATTTTTGCCTATGTTATTATATGATATTTTATTTATATCGTGCTCATACAAAGGTGTTTCAGAGCGCGACCAGGCAAAGGGAGGGGAACAGTGGAGAGAACAAAAACAACGATCTTATGAAGCCCATGTTGATCAACAAAGTTGATAATGTTGTTTTGAAAGCAAGGACTCTGCGTGCTCTGCAAAAGGCCAATATGTATACAGAGTTTATGGATAGTCTGGAGGGGTCGAAATTAATATTAGCAAATCAGCTGTCATGATTTGTCAGCCCAATCTTCCAGGTAGGCAAGTTGGATCCTCTCCCTCCTTTTTTGTTAATGGTTCACAATTAGACCTACTTGGTTCATATGATGACCTTGCAATGACCTTTACTTCTTCTCTATCATTTGCTAATCATTGTACAGCATGAGTGGATAGTGTGGCCCAGGCTATTGGTGGCGTCTTTCGCTTCGCCTAAACGTATAGATGTTCGCCTGTTGAACTATTGTTAGAAATCTTTTGAAAAAAAAGGGTTTTTGTGTTGGTTGCTCTGATAGGCGACTCCTTATAATCCCTTGAATAATCTTCAAATCAAAATTCTTGTTGAAAGGCCATAACCTTACAGCCAAAAAGTCCAGTGGATGTCGCAGGTCACTGGATTCGGATAGTAAAAAAAAGCCTAACCATCGGCAAAAATAGCAAAAATTGAAGTGAATCCAGGATTTGATGACGCTGAGTCCTGGATTCACTTCAATTTTTACTAATGTTAGAAATCTATCACACAAAGTTATTGCTACTGCCAAATATGCTATGGCCTTTGGGGGTATGGGAATTTGGCACAACTACAGGTGCATGAAAGTACATTTCTGAAACAGCTGCTGGGTCTACCATCATCTTCTGCAAATGATGCAGTCCATCAGGAGTTAGGTCTTATCTATTTGGAAGATTAATTTAAATCAGAGTCATTTTGTTCATGGCTTCGAAGCTGTGGAAATCCTAAATCTAACCTGTCACAACAAATTATTACCTGGCTTTTGAAGTCACAAAATAACATTATGCCTATTCCTTGGTTTAGCCATGTTAGCAAGATATTAAAACATAATCCTGTTTATTAAATACTAGGTTGATAAAAATATATAATAATAGTCGCTGTGAGACCATGTGCCTCATTACCAGTGAACCGGTCCGAAAAATAA
Organism: Ambystoma mexicanum; assembly: GCF_040938575.1. Classification (NCBI taxonomy): domain Eukaryota; kingdom Metazoa; phylum Chordata; class Amphibia; order Caudata; family Ambystomatidae; genus Ambystoma; species Ambystoma mexicanum. The sequence continues at coordinate 913,173,599 of NC_090926.1, read as the reverse complement.
AGTGCCGATAACAACACTGACACCTTTATTTCCGGACAGAGTCACTCTGAGTCTGCCGGTAGGGGCACTCTGAGTCTGCCGGCAGCAACTGGCAGGCCTGATCTAACGGTAGTTCGGGGCCCTACCGGCAGGTTTTTTCACTGAAGCACCGGCACCGCTAACAACGGTGCCGGTTAAAAACGGTGCCGGTGCTTCAGTGTTCCCATTCCCATTCAGTCCTACTGGACTCCATTGGAATGGGAACTTACCGTACTGTTGCATTCTGTGATAGCCCAATAACACTGGGATGTTAGGCAGCGGTAACAATAAGGCGAGGTTGCCAGTGACCCGCCGGTAGCACCAGCGGGTTACGGCAACCTCGTAATGAGGCCACATGATTGTATATACAGAGCACATTGAACCTTTCAAAAGTGCTGATCGTCAGCATACTCTATTGACTTTGAATTTCCTACAAAACTATTTGGTATGCTCAAATTTCTTAAATGAATGCTGTCTGATTACTATAGCTCATTTTAACATACTTCCTTTGAAGGCTGTTACGGGCAAATGGGCTTCATGTGGTCAAGACAATGGGCCAGTTTATGAGTTTGGCGGTAACCCTGCCGGTGCTTTCAGCGGGTTGCCGCCGGACACGTGTCATTTTACCTGCCCCTAGCTTGCCGGTGCCACCGGGACTTTACAAGACCCGGCAGACCGGAAAGCTAGGTGCCGGTAAATGTTGTTCCCCATTCCTCTGAAGTCGCCAGAGATCATAACCATAGATCCCACGCAAGAGAACACTGAACAGCCATCTATTTTGCTCTCCACTCAAAAATGCTGGTGGCTGTGCCACACACGGTGCAATAAATCTACTCAACTGTCCAAACAATTATACAGACTCTTCCTAAGAACTGTGAAAATGTATTTAACAGCAAATCTGGTTTAACTGAAGTCACTGGAACATTAGCTGACAGTACAACTAGGCAAGGCCCAATGGACAAATGGCTTAATCCATCTACAATTACAGTTCCTTCTAGGGTGCCTTTGTCTACTCAAACAGACTTAGTAACTTGCCCTACGAACCCCCTTCCATTGGCCTGAACTAACTTTACATCTCAGTCAAGCTCTCATCCTACTGCTGTGAGCCAGCTTAGTCTGGCTCCTAATTAGAATCTCGGAGATACTAATATTTACCATCCCAACAGTTTTCCCTGCAACCATGTATCAACTCTACCTCAAGTGGCAATTAACGCACACATTCCTTTGCCTAATAAGTCTCAGGTTGCATGCAATTCTACAGTACAAACACACTATCCACTGAGATGAAATGGCCTGTTGGAAAGCCCATTATCATTGGGCAAATGGATTAAGCTAGAGGAAATGTAATCACGAGCAGATAGTCCCTTCCTTAATAGGTCTCAGTTGCTATTGGCAGAAGATTCCCAATTTAAGACCTATTACCTCTGATGATATGAAGCACATTGAATTACCTAAATCAGACAGTCCAACTAATTGGGCCATAATTGAGTTTGTATCTCCTGTGGTTGTCTCTCTGCATGTGTGGACTCTTTGAAAGCCTTGGGATATAGTTTAACTGTTTGTCGAAAGCATAGTACCAATATTGTTCCTTCTAGCAATAAACAGCTATCTCCAATTAATGATGCCCATGTGGCAAACTTTACATTGATCAAACAACAAGGTCAGTTAAAGAGAGGCTCACAGAGCACAAATCTAATATCAGGTGTAAAAACATGAAATCACCTCTCTCGAGACACTTTATGGAAAATGACCACACTGTAGCTCAAGTCAAATATCAGGTCCTAGAAGTAGTTAAAAAACCCTACAAAGGTGGCAACTATCAGTCAATACTTTCTCGCAGAGAGAAATACTGGATCCACACCTTGAACACACTACTCCCTTAGGGCCTCAATGATGAGTTCCCGGTGAAATGCTTCATTTAATTAAACACTTGTAATGAGTCCTTCAATTTTGAAAAAATAATCAGGTGCTCTCTATAGATAGCCCATTCTGTCTATTACACAGTATCATTTAATCTAATTGGATGGCCATCTAATGCTTTCACTCTTCACAATGCACTGTAGAACTATGTTAACATGCAGATCTTGTTTACTTTGAATTACTGTTAATTGAACTTTATACAGCAGACCTTGTTTGTTTGTTTAGAATTCATTGTGCGCACCGGACCCTGGGGTATAAGGGCGCAGAAAGTAAGAATATGTACAGCTTAGAGCATAAGTTACAGGTTACAGTTACAAGTTACAGACATTACCAGTTACGGACATTACCAGTTACAGGTGCAAGTTTACAATACAAGTTTACAATCGTATGGTGCAGATACTGTGTAGCAAACAGGCGTGAGCATTATCATGGGTTCAATTAGCAGTTGCTGTCGTTAGCCAGTTGATTACAATTTGCCTGAATTTGGAAAAGGAGTGTTCTAGCCTCGCAGTAGTGGGTAATTCGTTCCACAATTGAGCAGCTTTGACTGGGAAGCTAGCTCCGCCTATGGTGGTCAGTTTAAAGCGTGGTACTTGTAAGCGATTGGTGTAAGCAAGTCTGGTTTGTCTTGTGGGGTGTGTTCTGGTGAATCTGTCCTTAAGATATTGGGGGGCTTTGTTGTGTAGGGATTTGTATGTGAGAGATGCAGTTTTGAGTCTGATTTTCTCATGGGTGGAGAGCCATTTGTGTTTCCTTCTTATTACTGTAATGTGTTCTCTCCTGGGGATGTTCAATGCCGCTCGGAGGGCCTTGTTTTGCTGTATCTGGATTTTGTTTATGATAGATTTAGTGGCTCCTATGTACAGTGCGTTACAATAATCTAGTTTAGAGATGATAAGGGCTCTGGCTAATGTTAGACAACTGTGCTGGGAAAGGAATTGTTTTCCTGCTCTAATGAGCTTACATGTGTAGGCTGTCGAGGAAGCTAGGGAGTTTACCTGTTTGGAGAATGATAGGGTAGAATCAAGGTAGATGCCTAATGTTTTAACTTCTTTGGCAACTTGTATGCAGTTCCCATCTATGATGAAGGAAGAGTAGTTTGAGCTTAGTTTTTTGATGAGGGGTGCGGTGCCTAGGATAAGAAGCTCAGTTTTATCATCGTTCAGGCATAGGCCATGGGTTGCCATCCATGCCTGAACGATGCTGTATATTTTGTTCACCATTGCTAGATCTTTTTCGTAAACCCCTGTGATTGGGAGGAGGATCTGGGTATCGTCAGCGTAGTTGGTATACCTGATACCCAGATGGTCCAGATCATCAAACAGGGGCTTAGTGAATATGTTATATAGCGTTGGTGAAACGCATGATCCCTGTGGCACACCGCAGGTAATAGGGATGGGGTCTGCAGCTGCTATAGGTGAGAAAACCCTCATGGTGCGGTCACTGAGGAAGGATTGTATCCATGCTATAGCCTCAGTGGAGAAGTGTGCTGCTGAATCTAGGTGGTTACAAAGGACTTTATGGTCCACTAAATCAAAAGCGGCCGATAGGTCTAGTAGCAGGAGGAGTGCTGGTTTTCCAGAATCTCTTACTTTGTCTATTTGGGCTTTCAGGTCAATCAATGCAGTTTCTGTACCGTGAAGAGGGCGGAAGCCAGATTGTTGGGAGCCTAGTAGTTGGTTTTGTTCCAGGAAGCTCTGGATTTGTATATATGCCACCTTGTCCAGTATCTTCAGAAGGAAGGGTACCGTAGTAATAGGTCTATAGTTAGTGGGTATAGTGGGGTCTAGAGTAGCCTTTTTTAAGAGTGGGAGCACCCAGGACTCTTTTAAGTTACTGGGGATAATGCCTGTGGTAAAGGAGGCATTAATTAACTTGGTGATAAATGGTGCTAGATCTCGTGCGGCATCTTTGATGAGTTGTGCTGGACATACGTCTCCTTTGCAGTTGGACGGTTTTAGACCGAGTATTACTTTCTCTACTTCTAGTATGGAGACTTTGGAGAAGTGGAATTGCGTAGTGGGTTTGGAGTTAGGAAGTGTCTTGATAGGCGGTAATATATTGGGTGCTAGGGTCTCACGTTTTAGTTCTATTTTCTTTTGGAGGTTTCGGACTTTGTTAGAGAGGGCTTGCTGGATTTCGGAGCACCACTTTTTATCTTTAAGACAGTTGTCTTGAGGTGTTATTGGGTTTTCCAGTTCTCTGAGTATGGTGAACAGTTCTTTAGTACTTGATTTGGCTTGTGTGATTCTGTTATTGTAGGTCTCTTGTTTAGCTAAGATGATTTCTTTTTTGTAATGAGAAGAGATTTTAGCTAATTTCAGTTTATTTTCTGGGCTGGGGTTAATTTTCCATGTATTTTCCCATTTCCTTTTTTCTAATCTCAGATTTTTTAAGAGAGGGGTGAACCAGTTGTTCAGGTGGTTCTTTGGCTTGCTGTTTCTGAGCTTGAGTGGTGCGATGTTGTCAAGAGTTTTGTTCATGATATTGTTAAATTCTTCCACTAGGCTGTTAGGGTTAAGGTTGTCAGGTAGAGCGTCCAAAGTGGGCATGATGCCGGGGAGTAGTTTGTCTAGTGTCATGTTTTTTTTGTTTCTGGTAAGTGCAGGAGGTGCACACGGTTGTTGCAGTTTGGGGGTGGCAGTGTCCAAGGAGAATGAGATTAGATGGTGATCTGACCAGATTTGGGGTGAGATGGTGAGAGTGGCTATAATGCAGTTGTGGTCAGCAATCCAATCAAGGGTTCTCCCTTTGATATGGGTGGGCTCAAGCACTCTTTGTGTGTAACCCAGTTCTGTTAGGGTGTTGGAGGCTGCTGTGGCTTGTAAGTCGTTGATATCATTAAAGCCAATATTGAGGTCGCCTAGTAATATTGATTGAGTAGTATCTTTAAGGTTTTCTGATAGGATGGTAGTTAAGTCTTCTATGAAATTCTTGATTGGACCTGGAGGTCTGTATATCAAGTGAAGGTTAAGGGTTTGTGAGTTAGCTGTAGGTGTCTTGGTGGACATTATCTCACAAGATTATGGTATACCCACAGTGCTCTCATCTGTTCAAAAAACAAAATATAATCTTTATTTTGCAATTTGTAAATCCAAAGCCAACCAACTCTAACTCGCATAGACCTGAATTTATAGTCCCTTTAGTTATTTTCGAGTTATATCAGCTCGCATTATTTTATCCTTTACAATACATCCAAATATGGCTGCCATCAAGGACAGACACTTAGTAACTTTCTTCAATCTATGTATTGCAACATGAGTTAGTTGTCTACCTTTACATATCACGAACTACATACACAGTCTTACGCATGCAGGAGGGTCCTTCATTCCAGACGGGGCGTCCCCTGCTTAGCAACAGTTTCTATCTACTCCCGGCTCGCTAGTGTGCCACTTCTGAGATCGGCTCCGCGACAGACGAAGATTCGAATACACGATCGCGTATCGTGTTTACACTAGTAAGTTCCTGCATCCACACATGGCATTGTGCCGGCTTTGTATTCCATTCTAAGATTTTCCTTTACTTATCCGTAGCTCCTCTGTGCTATTCCTTATATTCACAGACCGTGTATCTTTCAGCACTACCTAGTGCTTCCACGTTGTCCTTTGGACGCAAGTTACTGGACTCCACTGGCAATTGGCGAAAAGCACACGTACTCACCTTGCCAGGGTGAGTACCTCCCTTTCTTTCTTTACCGCTCCGAATCTGTGACGATTATGTTACAGTCCTGTGCCCATTCTTTGCACATCATTAACTATCTGTCCACAATGAATAAGCTGCTGCTCTGTGCTACTTTAAATATCGTTAATTCCATACACCACTTATTGTAGGACCTGGGGCTCCCGTGTAATTGATGCCCGATGGAGTCTCCCATGACTGATTGAACCCTCACTACCCTTTTACACCATTAAACGCAATAGGACTAAGGATCCTCCCAGTGATGGTGAGCTTATATCTAGCCCATAGGGCATTATCTAACTCTGCAAGGACAACTCCATTTTTGTCTTTCCATCTAAATTGATCATGTCGGCTATGCGTAGATTGGGTTGTTTGTTGCTTTGGATAATCACCATATAATATTGGAAATGTCTACACAGAAACTGGTAGTTGCCTTGGGGCTATATTATTTTACACAAATGGTGACTTACAGTCCATGATAAATGAGTAAATGTGCACTAGATACAGACTGCGGTCTTGACTTGAGAGCTTTACAACCCTGATTATATTTCCTTTGTATTCTTTACATGTTAGTTCGTATGTATGATTTATGGCTCAAGAAGAAGAGAATTGGTATCTCGAAACACGTCAGCCATCTACAATGAATTCAATCTTCTCTACTATTTGCGTTTGGAATAAACAACACTTGTTGTAATATTCATACATCTGATTGTATTATTAGAAAGAGCCACACGTGCTTTCAAATTGTAAACTCTTACTTTGAACCATGTATAAGTTGTTTTGAATCAATGTTTAGGCGTCATATCGACGCAATTTAAAGGTGTGCAGGGGACGGGAGGGTTCCATTTTGGATCCTCTTTTTCTCACTTTCTTACATTTTTGTGGCCCTGTGCCAGGACCGCTTTTCCTCCCCCGCACCCAAAGATCCTTAACCTTTAATCCTTAAATGTATATCTATTTAAACCATAAAATCTAGAGTGTGCACCTTTATTCCCTTTTTCTCACTGATACAGCTACCTTATTAAAATGCTTGAGAAAAGCTCCTAGATCTTTTCCTACTATAGAATATTTTCAATGGGTCCCTGAATCTGTAAATGTGTGTAATAATGGAATGTTCTAGGCATTAAGTTCTTATGTGGATTTCTTGGAACACCAAAGGCCATTGCTCTTTTCTAGTTCATCCGGAGGGCCATGCCCTTATTGAGTCTTGCAATATTGTTTTGCTGCAAGAAACATGTGCAATTACACCTTTTCATATTGACGGATTTCATATAATTCACTGTTTAGCTACTCATAATGTGAAAGGACGTCCTTCCGGTGGCCTCACAATTGATGGTTGAATATCATTCAGTATTAAGCCTTTTAATTTTCTGCCTAAAACTCAGTACATACTTGCGGCTGTACTCTATGACTTCTCTAATATCTTGCACCTCATACTTTGATTATCAATGTTTACAATCCTCTGGTGGATTGATTCACTGCATCTATTGCCAATATCATAGATAACATCTTGCATGAATGGCACATTAGAGGACCTACGGGTCATATTATTATTGCAGGATATTTTGATGCTTCTTCCCTTAATTCTCAATGAAACGGTCCAAATCAAGAACAGAGTTTTGATGTCCTTTTGGACAAGGGTGGTTCCTTAAATGAACTTCCATCTGCATGGGAAATACTTACCACTACATTTGATCTTTATTGCCTAAATTTTAAAGGTAGTTCCAATTCCAACGCCTGTGTAACCTGGACACATTTTAATACCTCCTCTTGTCTGGACTATGTTTTCCTTAATGAGAAGCTATGGTTGAATTGTGCCTCACTTTTGCTTCTACCTGCGAAGGTGAGTGACCATCTAGTGCTTTGCAGGGAACAAACGCTTGAGTTCATTTCGTGCTTTTAAGTACATCAATTTGCAGGTTAGACCAAACTGTGGTGGAGACCATGATATATGGAATAATAAGAACATCTCAAAAATGCAAGATTTTAACGATGAGAATACAGTGTCGCACTCGAACTGGTTAATGACAAATACATTTCAGTTAAGCTACACCTGGACACCTGGATACCTTTGTCCCTTTTAATTCTTGTGAGAAAAATAGTCTTTATGATACTATCATCTTTCAGAAAAAGAAGGAAGTTAGGCAAAACAAACTGGCAGTCAAAAAACCTCCCATCTAACCGATAAGCAAAAGGACAAACTATAAAAAATATAAAGACACAATATAAAAATTGTTTGCGATCGTATAAGTATTCCACTAACAATGTTAATTGGCATTTATATTCTGATAACTTGAGAACAATGATAGTCGAAAATGTTGGTTTTATTCCTGTACATACATGATAGATACCATCGCGAGCGACTTAAAACCTATTAGTGAACATAGCTGGGTTGTTGCAATAATGGATCTGTACAACAATTCTTCTCTACCTATCGTGTTATTGGGAAATGACATTCCCCCAATTATGTCTATGGATGAATTTGATGCGGATAGCATCTATGACATAATAAAATCATACAAAGGTTCAAGGGCGCTCGTTAGCTAATGCAGTAAAGCCAATCACACTTTTTGGGCTACAATATTATCCCATTTATGTAGCAGGATATTGCATACTGGCATTATTCCAACGAGTTGGACTAAATCCATCCTAATCCCCGTTCATAAAAAAGGCTCTCAGCAGGAACCGGACAATTATCACTTACATGCCATGATCGATACCAGCCAAACATTTTTTGCAACAGTCATCCTTAAAATGTTAACTAAGTGGGCACATGACAAAGGTCTTATTCCTATGACACCAGACAGGATTTCTCAGCAATCACAGTACTGTTCATAATTTTTGGGCACTCAATTTGATTATTTCTTGTATGACATGTTCTAAGGTAAGCAAGCTTCATCTCGGTTTTATTGACTTTTCTAAGTCTTTTCACATGGTTTCTCGTCCCCTGCTTTCAGATTAACCTTTTAAATGGGGGATTGATTCTCTATTATTACACTTTCTCAAAGCTTTACACATTGACTCTTCTGTTGTCGTTAGGCTTACCAAATCTGTCAAACTATCATATAGTATCCCTGCCAATTGCATTTAAAGCAGGGCTGCACACTCGCTCTTCTATTATGCAATCTATAGGTTTCCAATTTGGGGTTGGCCATTCAATCTGTACGTAACTCCCCCTGTCCCCCGCACTGGAAATTCACATTTTTCATGGATCGGGTACGCAGACGATACCGTTCTCTTAGACCTAACGCCCATTGGATTGCAATATTCTATTAATGCCTTGGCTGCGTATACAGCCTTAAAACATCTAAAAATCAATCCCACTAAAACAAAAACACTGGTACTAGGATCGAGTCATAAATATCCCCCTATTATGTGGTCGATTAATGATGTTTCCGATAGAAGTAGTGAAGACTTATATATACATTGGAATGCCTTTTAGTAACTGTACACAACAGAATTTCTATGGCAACTTTATAGCACTATAAATTCTCAAAAAAGCGTTAATCTGTAGAGCAAGCATCATATCTATTATCTTGTATGGGTTGGTTTCCTTCCAGAAACTAAAATAAATTAGTTAGGCAGGCTTGAAGGTAAACTCCTTCATTCGTTTTTCAATATTCCTTGTACGGCACCCGTGGAAGCACGACGGTGCGAGCTTGGTTTAGTATTGTTGCGCTCCCTCTGGACGATGTCAAAATTCACACTTTATCATTCTTTCATTAATACTTTTTCTAATCCTCTATTTAAATGAATAGCTAAACAAATAGATAGCTCTATTTCACATCCTTTCTTATGTGAACAAAAGAATTCTGCTGATAAATATATGAAGGCTACCAGTGGCTGGAGGAAGACATTTTTATTACATCAGTAGCATGTTCACAGCTTCAATTAAATCATTAACTCTCAGAAGACTGCTTTGAAAAAATACTGGTATACACTTCAGTGGAAACTGTGATGGTAAGGCTTGATTAAAGGGTGCTCAAATAGTTAGCATGAGGAAGTGTTTTGGGTGATAGGGGTAGGAACTGGGTAGGAATGGCCATAGGGATTAGCAGGGTCATGAGCAGTCAATGGGTGGGCAAACGACACAACTACAAGCATTGCGTCCCTCCTCATATGCCATTTCTCCCCGTCGGTACTATAATACAATAGTTTCAACTTATATGGGGTGCTAGAGGGCCACCTAATAGCCCTTTCTAACAAGAATGGATTTTGAGAAAAACACCTTAGTTCACTTTATTGCAAAAGAGCACTCCAACAGGGGCCAGATTACAGAAACTTTGCACCGGTGCAAGTGCAAAGTTGCATGGTATTAGCACTAGGGCAAAGTTTGCCCTATTTTAAAATACACTGGGACACATTAGAAAACTATTGCACCATGACAAGTGCAGTTTGACATATTAAAAGCACCAGGGCAAAAATTGCCCTAGTGCAAAAAATTTACATTTTTGATGCATGTTTGCATCAGCGCAAAGTTTGCCCTAGTGCTAATACCATTTCGTATTAGCCATAGAGCAAACATGCATCTTTTTTGCACTAGGGCAATTTTTGCCCTGGTGCTTTTAATATGCCAAACTGCCCTTCTCATGGTGCAGTAGTTTCTAGTGTGTGCCCGTGTTTTTAAAAATAGGGCAAACTTTGCGCTAGTGTAAATACTGTGCAACTTTGCCCTTGCATTGGTGCAAAGTTTCTGTAATCTGGCCCCAGATGTTTTAATTTATTGAAGCTTCATGAAAGTAGAATAAGCCATTTGAGTCAAGTCACAGAATGCCATCCATTAGCCATCACAGGAGGTTCAATTCCAGTTTAGAAACACATGAGCAACGCATTGTGGGTATGCAAATTAACCTAAATGCAAGCCTCTGTCTCCACAAAACATTGGTCCCTCCATACCACAGCATTTTATGGCGTATCTGCAAATGAAGCCATCATCACTGCGCCGCATAATTAAAACACGTTCAAGCATCGAGAAAATGTACTTTGCGGTGAATACCATATCAACGGTTAGTGTTATTTAAAATGTTCTTTGGCCACTATAATATAATTTACTTCCTTTGAAGTTGTAAAATAATAGAAATGACATTTTTTACAACTTCACACAAGCTCGGCTTTTCCAACAGATTGCGCTAGAACACGTCATCCTCTGCAGCCCCTGTCATATTCGTGGGGGGTTTACTTCTTGTATAAATACCCACTTTCTTGCTGTGGGTAATTTTCCACACTGTTATCAGCAAGGTTCTATCCCATCACTCCTCTGGTGATCAGGGCCCATATAACAGAAACATTGCGCCTGCACAGTGCGGTTTCAGTGCAAGCGCAGACACTGCACCACTGCAAAAATCCACGCTATAGGCCTTTGCACTAACTCAAAGAAGTGCCTTGCACCGACACAAAGGTTCTATGGTGCTCGCCCGCTCATATATACTTTGGGACTGTTTCATGGAATGTTTTGCACGTGGCAAAGTGACTTTTAACTTGTGCAAACTTCTTTGCACTGCCAACAAACACCCTGAATCAGGGAACAGTGCAAAGTGTATTTTTTGCCGAGGAAAGTCACTTTGCATGGCAAAAATACACTTTGCACTGCTCCATCCATCCTGATTCATGGAACAGTGCTAAGTGTATTTTTGCAGTGCAAAGTGACTTTTGTCGCCAAAAAGACACGTTGCACTGTTTCATGATTCGGGGTGTTTGTTGGCAGTGCAAAGTCAGTTTGCACAAGTGAAAAGTCACTTTGCCCCGTGCAAAACATTCCATGAATCAGGCCCTTTCTTTCTTAAGTATTTGTGGCCTTCCTGAGTGAGGGAGGCCCGCACTTTACTTTTCAACTAGGGCTCCCTGTCAGCCCTAGAGCAATACAAGTCAAGTCACATGTTTATCCCAAAGTGTTAAGACCTACTATTTTAATGCTTAGTGGGAAGGATTGGCAATAGCCCGGAAATAACCCCTTTCTGATTCCTCTCCACAGTAAAAGGGAACATACACATTCGTTTCATACCGATATTAAGTATTAATTGCCTGAGCTTGAATCATTAATGCTCTTGTAAAGGTCACGCAGCTTTCCTGCATGCAACAATTTGGGCATGCGCGTGGGTGGCTTTGCAATGTTCGCTTGACTTCTCATGTGTGGGGGAGTCAGTAAGATATTGAATTCTGATAGCATTGTTGATGGTGTAGGCAGCTGGGCTGATTTTGTCTGATGACCTTGGCTGTTGCTGGTCTACAGAAGGTAAGGCTGGCACTTTCCATGGCACCGATGTAAGGGCAACGTCCCATGGTAGAAAGGGACATTGGGCAACAGTCTGTGTTGTCATGTCAACCATCCGCAAATGGAGCCAGGGCTTCCGATCAGCTCTCAGGGAGAGCCAGCCACTTCAGTCTAAACAAATACTCAATTTGACATATTATGAAACAAAACGCCCCTTTCTGTTTGGATATCACTCTTTCCTGCTGCAGGATAAGTGAAGACTTTCATCTGGGGAAAAAGATTGCCCTGACACATTTTCCTCTTAGCTTATTGATGCCAAAATACTACCTCTACCTTTGATGATCATTACGCATTAAGAGGTTTCTGGATTCTGGTCACAAGGCAGAAAGGGTGTGTGCCTTTTGTTCTTATTCACCATCATTTCTACACCAGTCTTCATGCCAGCTTAACCAAAAAGGCTTTGAACCTGTTAGATCTGGCACACAACTGGGCTACATGTATGATATTGAGTTTAAAAAAAACAGGGCCACATCAGCCTAGCAATGAGATGTCAACCTTGGCTGCTAATTGAACAAAGAATGAGATTTAAACTGCTATGTCCTAAGTGCCTATCAAAAACAAGTATATATGGTGTCCCTTTCTGGTCGATCAGCTGGCCGATTTACCAAGATCCAGTTCAGAATACCTGTGAAAAAGGATTTCAGAATATGCCTGCATGCTTGTGGAATGCATCCTTCCATCATTACTCCTTATCTTTCAAGACAATGGGCCTCATTACAACTTTGCCGGTCCGGAAATAACGGTGCCGGTAAGTTTACTGGCACTATTGTTTCTGGACTGGCAAAGTACAAGTCTGGAGGGCGGGTGCCCTCCAGCCCGGCAGGTCTGACTTGCCGGGCGGACCTGCAGCCGCCCACAAACTTTCACAGAAGCACTGGCACTGTTATTACTGGTGCCGGTGTTTCTGTGGCCCCCATTCCCATAGAGTCCTAGGGAACTCTATGGGAATGGGGAACATCATATTACCGATGCCTGACTTTCCGGCCGCCGGGGTTGTAATACCCTGGTGTTACCGGCAAGCCAGGTGCTGATAACTGTTTCGGGTCCGGCGGCTACTTTCCAATTTTACCAGCATGGTTACCACCGGACCCGTAATGAGGCCTGATGCCTCATCCTCTTCCACGGCCCCTTTACTCTCGCCAAGCTTTTGGTTCCCACAGTGCTCTAAAGCAGTTTCACCACTTTGCAATGAAGTACATTATAAATCAGCCATCACTTCCTGTCACTACAAGCATTGGGCTTACATGGACAATTTAGAAATATGTCTTTGGTTGCAAAATGTACTAATTCATCAACTCATTCATCAAAGATCTCTGGGACTCCAAAGAACCCCCGTCTTACCTCACCTTCATAACTGGGCCACACTGTGCATTGCCTGGTTGCCGGTCATCAGCACCATACCCCATCAGCAGGTGACATTTGGCTATGGCCCAAAAGCATCTCTATTAACTTACAAATCCTCCCTTCTGAGTGTGAGGCTTCTTTTTACCACTGTATAACTATCAGCAAACCAGAGACTGTCTCTGATAGTCATGAGCTTTGACTTTTCTAACTTTTTCACAAACTTTTGAGAGCTTGCTGTTGCTTTGACATAGCCACAAGCACTTAAACAATTGCACTGAGAGGACCTGTCAGATTTACACTCACATGCAAACAGGTCCCCTCCATGGAATTTTAATAATTTCCACAGCAATGTGCAAAACTGAGGTGTAATGCAGGTGTAATCTCCTGTACTCGTTTGTTGTTGCACGTTGCAATGCAAATTGAGTAAAGGCTGCCTACCATTTACAGCATGGCCGACAGCATTTACAATAGATTCCTAGGGGATCCACCTGCTTCTTGCTGGTGTAAAAAGCAATGCATTGGTTTTATGAAATGTCATGCTGGCTTGACACCACGTGGCTTTTGTATGCAGAGGAGAAGGGGGATGCAGAAAAGCAACTGCCTTTCTATCCCCGGGGCCTTTAAAAACCACAAAAACGCCCCTGAGTGTGAATCAAGGGGCTAAGATGGGAGTAACACCCTTACACCAGTCTTTAGCATCTTCAGTTACGCTCCAGGACTTGGAAAATTAGCCTCATTGTCTTTACATCCCATGGATTGAACCCCTAGGTGAAGTGTATTCCCTTTGAGAAATTCCAATCCTAAGTGGTCATCCTTGGTGCCAGGAAACCGCCATTGATCTGGAACTCTTCCGTTGACCTTAACTTGCCATGGTCATAACCAAAAGCCGTTGAACTATCTCTGTTGCATGAATGTACACACTGCTTTCTTCCTGCACAGTAAGATAAAGATATATTCACTAGTATATTGTCTGGCCATTCCCTTCTGGAATGTTATACATTTTTATTCTGTTCCTTTAACCAATTTGCTCCCCTAATGAGAGTTTGCCTTGGCTGCCCAAGCACATTTACAACTAGCATTCTTGTTGACACTCCGCAAATTACTACAGAGGAGAGTCTTGCCATTGTTCCACCAAAGAGCATATCCATTCATAACTCTCAACATACTAATAAATATTGCTAGCATGCAACCTTTCCAATGTAGTCTACATCGCAAGCGGAACCCCATATCCCCATGGTAGGGAGAACCTTGACCATGAACTAGCTGACCCATCCTGGCCCCTTTGGTGCAGAGCAAACCCAAGCAGATAGACCCTGTTTTGCTCTTAGCCTTTTCCACTACTTTGTAGTCTTGACCTCTGTATTGCTGAGACTGTTTTGCGTATTTGAGATCCTGTGGGAGACCAGTATCTTCATGATGGGAGAACCTGGACACTACCAATTGACCCAAACTTACACTGTTATCCTACGCCAATCGCAAAAAGGGAAACCAAGTTTTTTTGTATAGTAAACCTTTTACCTCACAGAGGTTTACCCAAACCCCCTCCCACTTGGAAAGAAATCACATTTGGACCCTGCAATCTTCTTTCATGAGTTTGTTTGATCCGGCACAATATTCTCCCTTGAAATTCTAAACTGGCCATAATGCTTCCTGAGAGAGGAATCCTGCCTTCAGTATTTATATCCTCATGGGCTTATGTCCGTGTTGTTCGACTCCTCAATGATATCTACAATTCTTGGACATGGATCCTCCAACATTCTTACTCATTATGATGTTTTTTTTGCCTGCTGCGATCAGTAAATAAACACTGCATCATTCCAGCCTGCACTTTCCTCATAAATGTTTACTTCACAACAGGGACGTCATTTCGGGGTCTCCTGGGCTCTCAACTGTGAACCCATGAGGTCTCCCTTGCTACCGCTGTGGTCTCCCTTGCTACCCCTAGAAAAAAAGAAAATTGATATTTTGTTTTCTTTTTTATAAAATGTAAGCTCCTGGGCTGTGGCCAGTGCCATGTGGCTCTTTGTTTGCGGAGTGGCTGGCTTTCTTGCTCCGGTCACTTTAAAAGACATGGGGTTCCAAAAGTGTAACACTTTGAACAGTGACCCTAAATGAGAAAGAATAGGAATAACACATGATGTGTCTTTCTGGAATTCTATACAATATTTGCTAGGCTCATTAAATGTTTATTTCAGGCACACTTCAGGGGGTGAGTCACTGATTTAGTCTGTTCTTAAACACCTCAACGCAGCCTTTCATTCTTTGGAGGTCGCTAAATGAGTACCACAAAGGTTGGGCGATATTGTATGTATATTTGATCTATATAACACGTTTATGCATAAGTGCTATATAAAAATACATCATTATCATTTGGCCTTGGACGTCTGTTTGCATTCACAGTAATTTGGTAATATGGGCCCATACACACGGATCTTAACGATACATATGGTGATCTATTCTTGTATGAGATGTATATCACATTACATTTTTCGTAGTGTACTGAGGAACAATGCTATGTGATGCCACTTCCTGTTTTGTCAAGGGGTGAAAGGTCGTGTTCCATCGCTTCCTATGAGGTCACTTTGGGGTGGGTCAAAAGGCATCACTTCTTGTGAGGTCATCAAAGGTCAAGGGTCGTGTGATGTCACTTCCGCTACCCCTGGCATTTTGGTGAAATGACGTCCCTGCCACAAGGCTTCAGCCCACTTCGCATATTCACCTGTGTTCTCCTCACATCAGTGGCAGAGCAATATAGTGCAACACACCATTTTGTTTGTTGCACCACATACAGCTGATTTTCAACCCAGGACACACTCTCCGATAACCCACACGGCAATAGTTCCCACACCCGAAACACACTCTAACACTAGGCTCAGAGTGTGCCTGTCTGCCATGTCACCCATGCCCCGTTTATCATCACCCTTGGCCCTGGATTAGACTGCTCGATGACCAGGTAAGAGGTAGCACCCAGTGGAATTGCCCTATCGTGATCTGGCTCCTAAGTGTGCCAGTAAACATTGTGCCAGTCTGTGATTGTCCTATTAAGTACTTAAATATGCCAGTGTAAGTTGTGACCATGTGCGATTTTACTGCTATGTGTACCCTACTGTGATTTTGCTCCCAAGTGTGCCAGTGTAATTTATGCCCATCTGTGATTTTGCTCCTAGGTGTGCCAGTGTAATTTGTACCCTAGTGTGATTTTGCTCCCAAGTGTGCCAGTGTAATGTATGTCCTACTGTGATTTTGCTCCTAAGTGTGCTTGTGTAATTTGTGCCTGACTGTGATGTTGCTCCTAAGTGTGCCAGTGTAAGTTGTCCCTGTATGTGATTTTGCTCTTAAGTGTGCCAGTGTAAGTTGTGCCCATATGATTTTCCGCTCACAGATCAGCGTGGGGTCCTTTTGCGGTTTTACTTTAGCCTGCTCAGCCCTGATTATGGTGAAAGGTTTTTCTAGATTTACTGAAACTGTTAGTTACAGACATTTTTGGTTGTGCTCACTGTGTGGGTTTTGCAATCTATTTGATGTTATGTTTTTTTTTGGCCCTGAAGTAGTATCTGGATGCGTTGGCATTTCATTCTGTTTCTCTTCTGTATTTGACTTATTTTACATTAAAACACACTTTGTATTATATAACCTTGTTGTGATCAATTTGAGCATTTACGGTATTGTATAAGCACTGAACTCTGCTAGTACTGCTCTGCAGACTAACTGTGAGCACACACCACATTATAGCTATTTAGCTACAATTCACTTATGCGTAAGTTCTGAGACCCAGAACACCACTGGGCAGTGCTAGTGCTCCTCATAGCATGTGTTTACATTTTGTCTCTACATCGGGCAAACCTTTTTGAATAAGGTAGTGGTGCCCACTCTATACCCTGTCATTCTTGTTTGCTCATACGTGTGCCAGTGTAATTTGTTCCCTACAGTGAGTTTGCTCCTAAGTGTAAGTTGTGCCGTATGTGACTTTGCTCCTAAGTGTGTTAGTGTAATTTGTGCCCATCTGTGGTTTTGCTCCTAAGTGCGCCAGTGTAAGTTGTGCCCTATTGTGGTTTTGCTAAGTGTGCCAGTGTAAGTTCTGCCCGTATGAGATATTGCTCATAATTATACAAGTGTAATTTGAAGTGTGCCATTGTAATGTGTGCCCTACTGTGATTTTGCTCCTAAGTGTGCCAGTGTAAATTGTGCCCATATGGGACTTGGCTCCTAAGAGTGGTAGGGTAAGTTTTGCCCATCTGTTATTTTGCTCCTAAGTGCACCAGTGTAAGGTGTGCCCTACTGTGGTTTTGCTCCTAAGTGTGCCAGTGTAAGTTGTTCCCTTATGAGATATTGCTCCTAGTTGTGCAAGTGTAATTTGAAGTGTGCCAGTGTAATGTGTGCCCTACGCTGAATTTGCTCCTAACTGCACCAGTGTAAGTTGTGCCCTACTGTGATTTTGCTCCTAAGTGTGGGAGTGTAAGTTGTACCCAATATGATTTTGCTCCTAAGTGTGTGAGTGTAAGATTTTGCTCCTAATTGTGCAGGTGTAATTTGAAGTGTGCCAGTGTAATTTGTGCTTGACTGCGATTTTGCTCCTAAGTGTGCCAGTGTAAGTTGTGCCTGTATGTGATTTTGCTCCTAAGTGTGCCAGTGTAAGTTGTGCCTGTATGTGATTTTGCTCCTAAGTGTGCCAGTGTAAGTTGTTTCCATATGTGATTTTGCTCCTAAGTGTGCCAGTGTAAGTTGTGCCTGTATGTGATTTTGCTCCTGTGTGCCAGTGCAAGTTGTGTCCATATGTGATTTTGCTCCTAAGTGTGCCAGTGTAAGTTGTTTCCATATGTGGTTTTGCTCCTAAGTGTGCCAGTATAGTTTGTACCCTACTGTGATTTTTCTCCAAAGTGCGCCAGTGTAAGCTGTGCCAATATGTGATTTTGCTCCTAGGTGTGCCAGTGAAAGTTGTGCTCATATGTGATTTTGCTACTAAGTGTGCCAGTGTAAGATGTTTCCATATGTGATTTTGCTCCTAAGTGCGCCAGTGTAATGTGTGCCGTTCTGTGATTTTGCTCCTCGGTGGGCCAATGTAAGTTGTGCCTGTCTGTGATTTTGCTCCTAATTGTGCAAGTGTAATTTGAAGTGTGCCAGTGTAATTTGTGCCCTTCTGTGATTTTGCTCCTAGGTGGGCCAGTGTAAGTTGTGCCCTACTGTGTTTTGCTCCTAAATGCGCCACTGTAAGTTGTGCCCTACTGTGGTTTTGCTAAGTGTGCCAGTGTAAGTTGTGCCGGTATGAGATATTGCTCATAATTATGCAAGTGTAATTTGAAGTGTGCCATTGTAATGTGTGCCCTACTGTGATTCTGCTCCTAAGTGTGCCAGTGTAAGTTGTGCCCATATGTGACTTGGCTCCTAAGAGTGCTAGGGTGATTTCTGCCCATCTGTTATTTTGCTCCTAAGTGCACCAGTGTAAGGTGTGCCCTACTGTGGTTTTGCTCCTAAGTGCGCCAGTGTAATTTGTGCCGTTCTGTGATTTTGCTCCTCGGTGGGCCAGTGTAAATTGTGCCTGTCTTTGATTTTGCTCCTAATTGTGCAAGTGTAATTTGAAGTGTGCCAGTGTAATTTGTGCCCTTCTGTGATTTTGCTCCTAGGTGGGCCAGTGTAAGTTGTGCCTGTCTGTAATTTTGCTCCTAATTGTGCAAGTGTAATTTGAAGTGTACCAGTGTAATGTGTGCGTGACTGCAATTTTGCTCCTAAGTGTGCCAGTGTAAATTGTGCTCATATGTGATTTTGCTACTGTGTGCAATTGTAAGTTGTTTCCATATGTGATTTTGCTCCTAAGTGTGTCAGTGTAATTTGTGCCCTTCTGGGATTTTGCTCCTAAGTGCGCCAGTGCAATTTGTGCCCTTCTGTGATTTTGCTCCTAGCCGGGCCAGTGTAAGTTGTGCCTGTCTGTGATTTTGCTCCTAATTTTGCAAGTGTAATTTGAAGTGTGCCAGTGTAATTTGTGCCTGACTGCGATTTTGCTCCTAAGTGTGCAAGTGTAAGTTGTGCCTGTATGTGATTTTGCTCCTAAGTGTGCCAGTGTAAGTTGTGTCCATATGTGATTTTGCTCCTAAGTGTGCCAGTGTAAGGTGTGCCTGTATGTGATTTTGCTCCTAAATGTGGCAGTGTAAGTTGTGTCCATATGTGATTTTGCTCCTAAGTGTGCCAGTGTAAGTTGTTTCCATATGTGATTTTGCTCCTAAGTGTGCCAGTATAGTTTGTGCCTTACTTTGATTGTTCTTCAAAGTGCGCCAGTGTAAGCTGTGCCAATATGTGATTTTTCTCCTAAGTGTGCCAGTGTAAGTTGTGCTCATATGTGATTTTGCTGCTAAGTGTGCCAGTGTAAGTTGTTTCCATATGTGATTTTGCTCCTAAGTGTGGCAGTGTAATTTGTGCCCTTCTTTGATTTTGCTCCTAAGTGTGACAGTGTAATATGTGCCCTTCTGTGATTTTACTCCTAAGTGTGCCAGTGTAAATTGGGCCCATAAGCGATTTTGTTCCTAAGCGTGCTAGTGTAATTTGTGCCCTTCTGGGATGTTGCTTCTAAGTGGGCCAGTGTATTTTGTGTCCATATGTGATTTTGCTCCTAAGTGGACGAGTGTAAACTGTGCCCTACTGTGATTTTGCTCCTAGGTGGGCCAGTGTAAGTTGTGCCTGTCTGTGATTTTGCTCCTAATTGTGCAAATGTAATTTGAAGTGTGCCTGTGTAATTTGTGCCTGACTGTGAAGTTGCTCCTAAGTGTGCCAGTGTAAGTTGTGCCTGTATACGATTTTGCTCTTAAGCGTGCCAGCGTAAGTTGTGCCCATATGTGATTTTTCTCCTACGTCTGCCAGTGTAATTTATACGCATCTGTGATTTTGCTCCTAAATGTGCCAGTGTAATTTGTACCCTAGTGTGATGTTGCTCCCAAGTGTGCCAGTGTAATTTATGCCCTACTGTGACTTTGCTCCTAAATGTGCCTGTGTAAATTGTGCCTATATGTAATTTTGCTCTTACGTGTGCCAGTGGTATTTGTACCCTACTGTGATTTTGCTCCTCCGTGTGCCAATGTAATTTGTGGCCTACTGTGATTTTGCTCCTAAATTACAGTGTAATTTATGCCCTACTGTGATTTTGCTCCTAAGTGTTACAGAACCCTGTCTCAGGTTTCTACCGAGTCGGTCTTGGGTATTGCATGTGCACACAGGTATGTTCTGCCTTTCTCTAACAATGGTGCACTCACCCTTTCCTATCTGTTCGCTATGGGTGGCAGTCCTCGTGTGTGTTGCTCCTGGCTAGTTTATCCTGTTGGAACTTTCAGGTATCACTGATTTTCCGCTCACAGATCAGCGTGGGGTCCTTTTGCGGTTTTACTTTAGCCTGCTCAGCCCTGATTATGGTGAAAGGTTTTTCTAGATTTACTGAAACTGTTAGGTACAGACATTTTTGGTTGTGCTCACTGTGTGGGTTTTGCAATCTATTTGATGTTATGTTGTTTTTTGGCCCTGAAGTAGTATCTGGATGCGTTGGCATTTCATTCTGTTTCTCTTCTGTATTTGACTTCTTTTGCATTAAAACACACTTTGTATTATATAACCTTGTTGTGATCAATTTGAGCATTTACGGTATTGTATAAGCACTGAACTCTGCTAGTACTGCTCTGCAGACTAACTGTGAGCACACACCACATTATAGCTATTTAGCTACAATTCACTTATGCGTAAGTTCTGAGACCCAGAACACCACTGGGCAGTGCTAGTGCTCCTCATAGCATGTGTGTACATTTTGTCGATACATCAGACAAACCTTTTTGAATAAGGTAGTGGTGCCCACTTCATACCCTGTAATTCTTGTTTGCTCCTAAGTGTGCCAGTGTAATTTGTTCCCTACAGTGAGTTTGCTCCTAAGTGTAAATTGTGCCGTATGTGGCTTTGCTCCTAAGTGTGCTAGTGTAATTTGTGCCCAACTCTGGTTTTGCTCCTAAGTGCGCCAGTGTAAGTTGTGCCCTACTGTGGTTTTGCTTCTAAGTGCGCCAGTGTAAGTTGTGCCCTACTGTGGTTTTTCTAAGTGTGTCAGTGTAAGTTGTGCCCGTATGAGATATTGCTCATAATTATGCAAGTGTAATTTGAAGTGTGCCATTGTAATGTGTGCCCTACTGTGATTTTGCTCCTAAGTGTGCCAGTGTAAGTTGTACCCATATGGGACTTGGCCCCTAAGAGTGCTACGGTAATTTTTGCCCATCTGTTATTTTGCTCCTAACAGCACCAGTGTAAGGTGTGCCCTACTGTGGTTTTGCTCCTAAGTGTGCCAGTGTAAGTTGTGCCCTTATGAGATATTGTTCCTAGTTGTGCAAGTGTAATTTGAAGTGTGCCATGTGTAATGTGTGCTGTACGCTGATTTTGCTCCTAACTGCACCAGTGTAAGTTGTGCCCTACTGTGATTTTGCTCCTAAGTGTGCCAGTGTAAGTTTTGCCCGTGTGTGACTTCGCCCCTAAGTGTGCTAGGGTAATGCTCTAATGTAATGTTGCTCCTAAGGGTTCCAGTGTAAGTTGTGCCCTACTGTGATTCAACTTCCCGGGGAAAACTCAGCCTTTCATCCTTCCGAGGTCGATAAATGGGCACCACACCGTGGGTAATAATAAACAGCGTTCGTAGTGCTGTATAAATGCTAAATTGTTATTATTATTAAAGGTCAATAGACAGTCCACACGGACGTTTAGTGCTTCAAAACATGCAGCTTTATTCAGGGGTGATACTCAGGCTGGAGAACTAAGGACAATAGAACTAAAACATGGGATGTCTCCTCTTTGGTGTTCATCAACAACGTTTCTGGATTCAGCAACGTTTTTTTTTGGTTTTTTAAATTATCAATACAAATATCCTGGGGTGTTTTTCACTCACTCACATTGAGTGAGTGTTGAGTGCCTCCAACATTCTTTCTTGGCTCCTCTTTTGGTAGATTCAGGTCCTATTCTTTTCATCCTGGAGTCCTGGGGCGACCCTCACTCACCTGGCTCCGCCGGCACGTTAGGGCTGTGTAGCAGCAGAAGGTAGGGTATGCTAATGCCACACTAAGCCCCAGAGCTTCCACTAGGAGGCTGGCAAAGTATACTTGTCTACAGGCTGGATCTGGTGACAGTCTCTTCCTTCCTGTGGGAAGGTCCTGACTCCAATTCCAAAGACCTTGTCCTCAATGGTCTCATGCCTCATGATTAGTGGGCCCTCTCCTTTCCACCGCACCCCCCCTGTACTTATTCAATGCTCCAACAAGTGCTTGTGCCTTCATCCTGCCTCAACTCTTTAAGCCTTGTCTCGGCGGCCCCCTCTTTCCTTCTTCTCAATGTTATTCTCCTGCCCCCTCTGGGTGGCTCCACCAAATACCACATCTGTGTTCCTCTGTTCCTTCTCCCATGTTTTTCTCAACCACCTCCTTCCAACTCTCCACCTCTTCTCTTCTCATGTCATGTCTCTCCCATCGTCCTCTCCTCTGAGGTCCCTCACAAACCACCTCCAAAATACACTCTTTCTGTAACCTCTTGCTGTTACCTCAAATCTCCTCCATATAGCCTCCTCCTTCATCTTTAACACTCCCGTAGGCGCCTTTGCTCACTCCGATGTTCTTCTGCTTCTCCTCCTTAGTCGACTCCAAAGGCGTAGCTAGGATTGTCTAACGCATGGGGCCTGAAGCCAATGTAGTTGGTCCCACCGCAGTGACATTAACTCTTGTAAATGTCCACACTGCACTGGTAAGTGGGCATTTATAGATTTTGGGTGGGCCTTGCCCCTCAGACCCTACCCTGTCTACGCCTCCACTTCCTGCTTGCTAATGATCCCCTCTGCACTCTGGCCTCTTCCTCCCCAGCCTCTTTCCTCCTGCTCCAACCTTTTAACCTTTTAGGAGACAGGCAGTCTGGTTTTCGCTCGCACTGAGCACAGACTTGGCCTTGACTGACGTTGGAAAGAACCTGTTGAGGAACATTTATTAGAATAAGGCTATTCTATTGGTTTGCCACAACCTTTCTGCGGCCTTTGACAACCGTGACCACCAAATCTTGTTCAGAGATTGTCATTGTTCGCCATGTCCCCACCCACCTGAGACTGGGTAATATGCTCACCCCTGTGTCCTCCCCTGGTTGCTTGTAGATGCCATGCTACCAAATTGCCCACTCTTCCCCTCCCCTGTTGTTTGTGCCCTGCTCCCTGGTACATCTGCTCCCCTCACTGTGTTCTTCAACCTATGATTTGTAAAGTGCTCTGTTGCTTCCTGAAACTAGGTCCAAGCTTAATACATTCCCTAATGACAGTGATAATAATAAACACAGAGTCAGACACTGCTTTAATGTGTTAATTTTTCTTTCTTATATGGGAACACCTGTCTCACTTTAAACAGCCTAACCACTTCTAAACCTCCCATGTCATGGAGGCTCTCTCAGAGATCTGCACTTTCCCTCTTCTTTTTAATATATATCTGAAAGCAGTGCATGACCTTCTGGCTGACCTTGACCTAGGATATTATTGCTACAGCGATGATACCCAGTTGGATTTTACTCTTTCAAGAAATAAAACACCTGACAAGCTGAACATAACTCTATCCTGTTCACTGGAGGGCCCATGCATGGTTCATTTGCCGGGGCCTCCTGGCATAGCTCAGTCCTTTGATACTATCTTGTTCGACACAGAACTTTCTTTTGTCACAAAAATTGAACGCCCTCAAGCCCTTAGCACTAGATAAACAAATATGACACAACATAACATGCCCTAACATAACAAGTGTCTCAATGTACTTTTGTGCCTTGCTGTGATTTTGCTCCTATATGAGTCTGTGTAATGCTGTCACAGGCTGTGATTTTGGATTCTCAGCATACATTATTCGCTTATCTCCTTGCTATCACAACTTGACCTTGGCAACTGTGAGATTCACCTACTGACCCTACCACCACCGTTGCCTCTGTGATCTGCCTCTGCGTACCCCTACACGGACCACTTCACTGGAACTATTCACCCACTGTTTACTTATTACCCACTGCTCTGTATGTCTTCCCCACTTCACCGTATTGACTCACTTTCATTAAGGACCGGTCTCTGCACACTTCTGCCAGTGATACCAACTCACACAGGGCAGCTCTCTCTCCCCTAGTAACGTTACCCAAAGGTCACCACTACTGAGCCAAGGCCATACGGGAGGGCTCTTCCATGTTGCCCATCGGAATCTCCATTAACCTTTCCCCGCACTAACATGCCAACTTCTACATTCATATACATTATTTAAGCAATAAAACCTGACATGTAGGGACATTACCGGGCCAGGTAATGCCATGGGCCAGTTCGAAGCCAGAGTGAAGCAAAGGATGTAACTATAGCCCGGGGCCTTACCTGTCCCGGTAATACCCCTGTACAAAGGGGTTTATTGGGTATCAGGTAATAATATCACCATATATATGGTCGCCGTAAATAATATTGCCGGGAAAATGTTGTGGCGATATTATTTGGGTGACCATATATATGGGAACAGGGGCAAAAAAATAAAAATAATTAATACATAAAAAGAAACAAAAAAAGTTTGGGGGTTGCAGGGGTGTCCCCCGCATGTTCCATGCAATAATGTCGCCACAAAAAACGGCCATTTTTCAGCGATATTTTTGCATGGCGAGACTTTTGTGGCGACATTATGACATGGAACCGTTTATTGCTATTAGTATCCCAGCACATTGTACCATGGTATGAATAGTGTTTCTTGGCAAACATGCCTTTTTTTCAGCTTTAAATAACTACAAAACAAGATGGCTTCTCCCCTTCCATGGTGGCCATTGCCACGTCGGGGATGTGCCGAGAACAGTAGCGTTCCCGGTGCCAGTGAGGGACAAGGGAGGGCCAGGTAAGTGGGGTGGCGGTGGATAAATGTGTGGAATAAGGGGGTGGGCGTAAGGTGACGTGGGGGTGCAAGGGAGCATCCCCTGAGACCTAGCGGGGGAAGAGGGTGGCCTTCAGCTCTGAGGAGGCTCTGAGCGGGGGTTTTACCATGTGGTAAAGCTCCAGTTCTGAGCCTCTTGATTGGCTGGGGTGGCGGTGGATAAATGTGTGGAAAAAGGGGGTGGGCGTAAGGTGACGTGGGGGTGCAAGGGAGCATCCCCTGAGACCTAGCGGGGGAAGAGGGTGGCCTTCAGCTCTGAGGAGGCTCTGAGCGGGGGTTTTACCATGTGGTAAAGCTCCAGTTCTGAGCCTCTTGATTGGCTGGGGTGGCGGTGGATAAATGTGTGGAAAAAGGGGGTGGGCGTAAGGTGACGTGGGGGTGCAAGGGAGCATCCCCTGAGACCTAGCGGGGGAAGAGGGTGGCCTTCAGCTCTGAGGAGGCTCTGAGCGGGGGTTTTACCATGTGGTAAAGCTCCAGTTCTGAGCCTCTTGATTGGCTGGGAAGCAGCCACACTTCCCCTCGCCGGGTACTAATGCATATGATAGAAGCCTCTCCAACGGCATTATGTGCCACAGTCCCGGCCAATACATCCTAGCAGCATGGGCACGCCGGGCTTCCTTCAGGGGACACATGCCCCAAAGACCCTTGAAACAAAACACCCAGCCAGACACCCTCTGAGGGTCCCCCTTCTGAGCTGACCACATCAACACAACAGTGAAGTTATCTTGCCTTTTCCCTCTCTCCCCACACACCTAAAACACTGCCTTTCGTTCGCAACTGCCAGTGTCCCAAGAGATCATGGAAAGGCAGTGGAGCATGATAGAAGCATACATACACCTAACCTAACCTAACCTAACCTAACCTAACCTAACCTAACATCTTCTTGATTTAGTTTTAAGTCAGATGGGCCGTTCATATTTTACATGGCTCTTCCCTTAATTTGTGTGATTGACACCACTGCACCCCTTTGTTAACATTTGATACCAACGCCCTTCATACTAGTTGAAATGTGTGTGAATAGTCGAGCCTGGCCCGGCGTCCTTCCTCCCCCACCCCCTTCGGGGATGGAGTATCTGGGTTGAAGCTCAAAGCATTAGGTACATGAATACGAAGGCGCAAGCTCTCTGCTATAGTTGAAACAAATTGCTCATCTCTTAATTGTACCTGGCTGAGACAATAACTGTCTGAATTGGAAAGAGGGGGCTCCTTTTCTATCGCCCAAAAGGAGGAAACGCATCCAGTGCTCCGCAAGGGAAATATAAGAGTGTCATCTAGGAGAGAAGACGTCTTTCCGTGCTCATTATTTTTAACTGCTTCTGATGCTCATGGGAGATGCACAGGGCGTGCAGAGATGTCATTTATCTTCCAGCACCAATAAGCGCCCTGCTGCTTTGTGCAACGTACAGCGAACATTTGTTTAAACTAAAATCGAGAAGATGAGCGTCAAGAGATTACTCTGCTACAAGCGAGGGAAACTACTCTATCAATACTAAGTTAGGGCCCTTCTCAGCACGTCATTACGGCATGCTGCTCTGCCGGCAGCATCCTTGACTGACAGCTTGCTAACCTTTCACAGCACAGACATTACTTAAGAAATATTACACAAGCGGGGGGGGGGGGGCATTACAGGGCCAGGTAAGGCCGCAGGGCAGCAGTTACAAGTCTGAGCAAAGCGAGGGCTTTAATGTAAGGCCCAGTAATGGCACTCCCTGCTTGGATAATATTCCTCTTAGTTCCCCAGCACGTTGTACTGCAGTACTAATAATGTTTTTTTTAAAGTTGAGAAACAATGTGTTTGCCCTTACCGACTTTAATAAACTACAAAAAAAGATGGCCGCCATGGACTTGTGAGAAGGGAACTACATGTAGCCCCTTCTCCCTTTCCATGGCAGCCATTGCCGAGTCAGTGACGTGCCAGGAACACTAGTTTTCCCAGTGCTGGAGAGGGACAACGGTGTGCAAGGTAAGTGGGGTGGGAGTGGGCGTGGAGAGAGGAGAAATGGTGTTGGAGGATAGGGGGAGGGGGAAGGGGTTGTGGCCAGTGCTTGCTTACCTGTGATACGGCAGGGGAAGGATGGCAGCCTACAGCTCTGAAGAGGCTCAGAGTGGGGGCTTTATCGTGTGGTAAAGCCCCCGTTCTCAGCCTCCTCGTTGGCTGCGAAGCCAAGAACACGTCCCTGCTGGGTAATATTAGGGATTTTTCTGGGAGGGAATGGTGCTTGTTTTTTGATTGCATGTTGGGAGTTGGTTTTCCTATACTTTCACAAGTGGCTAGAAAGAGCTTTGCCCCACTTGTTTTTAGTTGGATCAAACAGGTCCATGCCAAGCCTCATCTCTCTTCGTGCAATTTCCTCACAAAATAGAGTGTTTCAACAGCAAGTTCAAAAGAACCTTAGCCTCTCAAAATGTCTTTTCCGAGAGATATGAGTTAATACCCATCAGTAATGAGACCTTTATTCTGATATAAAATAATTATTAGTCAAACCGCTCTGAACCCTGTGAGCAAATATACCTGCCCGGTGGTTCTAAAATAAAAGAGTGCTTGATTCAAGTAGACAAGATGTGGCATGACAAGGAATCAGGACAATTTTGGACAGACCAACCTTTTCCCCCAACCCTTCACAGAGCTGAGATTCCATACTAAGGCAGCCCCATTGATGCTCCCCCAGGTGACATTTAACATAAAGTGCCAGTGGCTAATCAGAGATGAGAACTACTCCTGCTCACCCAAAGCCGCTGCTACCATGGCCACCAATATGACTGACGTATGCAATGTGTGGGAACAGCAGCACGTCAGTCTAGCACTTTTCTTCTGCCTACTGCCCCTTCAAGAATGGGTGGTAGGCCACGCGCGGCAGTGTCCACCCACTTTTGCTAGTGGAAGCACAACTAACTTGGGACGATGATCCCTCCGCTCTGCGCTTTTGCAACATGCCCGGTGGTAATTCTAAGTTTTCAGGGCAAGCTTCAGCAGCCCCACACTGTTTGCATCACTTGCTCCCGCAGGCCATTGGTCCACATCTCTTTGACCCAGCAGCGCACTACATTTCTGTATGTGAAGTGAGAGATCCCTGGGAAGGGAGCACTTTGTCTGAAAGGGGTGGTGATATTGCTCTTCCAATGGCTGACTGCGTGTTTCACAGCCCAGGCTCAGGATTCATTTTTTATTTTATTTATTTATTTTATTGTTTTTTTATAATGCGCCTAATACCATACTGAGTTCGGTTTCTAAGCACGGATCCGGGATTCGATCCTCGGTTGCTCTGCATGGTCTTGCTTCCAAGACCAGTGCGTTGCCCCTGTGACACCCTCCATTCATCAGGAAGCACTGTGTTTCGAATGGCGTTGTGAAGCAATGTGATCGTACAACCAGCGAGCGAAGACGGCTGGTTCTACTCCAATAAGTAACAGAGCTTTTTGAAATACACTGGCCCTTATTCACAGAGCGTTTTCCTATGGGGTTTTGCCATTATAAAACGCTTCTGTGAATTAGGCCCTATGTATCTTTCCTAACAGGTTTGGTGGGATATATAGTGAGATGGTAGCACTGATGTCTCCGCGGCAACTCAAGTTGGTTTTGGGATAGATTATACTCCACTCATGATCCCTACTATGGGTGAAACATATATGCAGTTGTCCACATCCTTCAGAGCGTTCTGCCTTGGCTTTTGGGTGGAAATCTGCCATGTTTAAAATAGCATGGTCTTTGATCTGTATATAGTAACAGCACCGGACATGTGGGTGCAGTTTCCTCCCTCCATGATTGTATGCATTGAATGTATAGGTCCAAAGAATAGGAGCCCCAGGAACGTTGTCCCCACCAACCTCCACCCAAGTCAAGCCATCCACGTGCCTAAAACCCATCCAGAGCTCTCTTCGTCGCAGTTCCGACAATGCCATGTCGCAGATGAAGCATGCAAGGCTCCTGGGTAGATTATAATTGTGTACATAATATACGATTCTTTTTTTACACCAGACAGCCAATTATTTTTCTCCTAGTTTATTTTTTTTGACAGAGCAAAATAGCATAAATCAAATAGCAAGCACACTGTCCATTTCTGTGACCCAGTTACCTGGACTACATGTCACACTGGGAACCTGCAGGTGTGAATGTGATTGGCGATTTTGTTACACCGCGTTATCAATTTTCCCTTCCACGCATGACGGCCTCTGATGAATTATAGACCACCTGTTCCGATCACCTAATAGAAAACTGTCCAGAATGGGCAGAGAAATAAAGTGATTTCTGTGTGCAGACATCTGCGCCCTGAGCCTTAGAGTGTGGCGCTGAATAATTCATGCAGGGTGTAGAGCAAACCCTTTTGAGGAAAAGTCCTCTGTGGTAGCACGGGCTGTAACTGTAGAAATATCTTTTGCAAATATGTACTGCTTGGCTTATTGAAAACAATGCCCATCACGACGCAGAATAATTACTGCCCCCATTACGATAGAGGCCACCGGGCAGGTTTTCGGCAGATAATTGTTGCAGCGGTGGATGGTGAGGCTTTGCATTAGCAGTTGGTAGATTTTCATTGGTTTTCTTAGTAGCTCACCCTACGGTGGCCATGTAGGTATTGGATGAATGGATTAATGGATACATGGACAGACTGCATTTACAGAGAACACTTTGTTGGATCCACTGTCTCGAACGACTGGAACTGTGCAACTTGTTTGTTGTTGGTTCTCTGCAGGGACGTCATTTCACCAAAATGCCAGGGTAGTAGAAGTGCCATCACACGTACCTTGACATCTGATGACATCACAGGAAGTGATGTCATTTGACCACACCTCAAAGCAACATCACGGGAAGCGATGGAACACAACCTTTTACCCCTTGAGAAAACAGGAAGTAGCATCACATAGCATTGTTCCTAAGTACACTACGAAATATATGGTTACTATATCACTTTAATGTGATATACATTTCATATAAGAATGGATCACCATATGTATCATTAATATCATTGTCTATAGGCCCATATTACCAAATTACTGTGAATGCAAGCAGACGTTCCAAGGCCAAATGATAATGATGTGTTATTTTATAGCACTCACGCTTAAACGCTTTATATAGAACCAATATACATACAATATCACCCAACCTGTGCTGGTACTCATTTAGAAGGATGGAAGGATGAAAGGCTGAGTTGAGGTGCTTAAGAACAGACTAAATCAGTGACTCACCCCCTGAAGTGTGCCTGAAACAAACCTTTAATGAGTCTAGCTATTATTGTATAGAATTCCAGAAAGACACATCATGTGTTATTCCTATTCTTTCTCATTTAGGGTCATTGTTCAGAGTGTTACACTTTTGGAACCCCATGTGTTTTAAAGAGACCTGAGCAAGAAAGCCAGCCACTCCGCAAACAAAGAGCCACATGGCACTGGCCACAGCCCATTAGCTTACATGTAAAAAAAAAAAAAAACAACCCCTGGCGACCCCCAAATGATACCCATGGCTCTCTGTCTTTTTCGTGGTTTGGCTGTTAGCTTTCATGTTGACCATTCATTTCATAGAACTATGACGTGATAGTTATTGATGCTAACATGGCCAGCCATTGGATAGGTCATAGTTGAAGCAGGACGAGCGGCGAGCTTTAACAGGATGTGACATTTTCAGCCACATATGGAGTATTGTCACAGGGAAGCTAATCCATACATAAACAGTCTACGTTTATGGGTCGTAAGTACGGCTTGGACAGTGTTAGTATATTCTATATGACACAGAGGGCAAGTAGGCTAAGTGGAATGCCATTTCCCTCGATGCAAGGAAGACATTTGACCATGTAGACTGGACACTATTGGCCTACCCCAGTGACGATATTGATTTGTGAGGTGCTTCATAACCTGTATAATGGAGTCACGGCCAAGATACGATAGTTCATTCAGTCAATCTGGGTTTATTTTTAATTTTGCTATTGAGCTCCTGATCACATAGATTTGGCAAAAGGGCAATATATAAGGGGTTACAGTAGGCGAGAAGGTGCACACAATGTTATTATAGGCCGACAATAGGGGGCTGGTTCTCTCCGGCCCTGGCATCCCTGGATCTAGCTCTTTGTTGTTGATTGGTGGGTTTGGTAATGGGCCGCGCAGTGGGCACATCCAAGGTTATGCCACTGTCCCTGGGCTGTTTCAGATGACGTATTGATGGATGGGTTGAGCGATGGTCGAGGGTGTGAAACATTTTGGAATCCCTTACCATGGGAGGGACCCTAGAAAGGTGATGGCCCTTAACACTGAGATACTCGTTGTAGAAAAATGAACAGGGATTTGTGTTGGTGGAGGAGGGTGAACCTCTCAATTTGTGGCAAAATACGCACTGTCAAAATGTGCTTTCCTTTGCAGAATCTATATCACCTGAAGATGCCTCTGATGATGATGAGCACAAAGGCTTATATATCATTGCACAAATGGATTAAGCATGTTCTTTGGGGTGCAGGAAAAAGGCATTCGATTCCATGCAATATATTGCCTAGAGCTGTTAAATAAGGTGGTAGTAGCCTACCCTGACTGGAGTATTTATGCCATTCCTTCGCATTATGCTGGTCCATCACCTCTTGCAACAATGTAGAGAAACTAGGGAAACCTGGCCATAGCTAGAAAAGCAGGCCTTCTTGCAAATGGCATGCACATGCTGCTCCCGGATGTTTTTTAGGTCTGCTCCCCCTTTAAAAGCTGTAATCATCATCTGTAATCGTCTGGCTTACTGTAAGCAGGGCCATCAGTTCCTTTATGTTCCTCACCACACCCATTCTAGTACGTAGAGAAAGATATAGGGCCTCATTCCGAGGTTGGTGGTAGTCATGGCGCTATTTGCACCATGACTGCCACCAATAACGGGTCAGGCACCGGTATAGTTCAAAGGGGACTTACCGGTGTAGTCCGACCTTTGCGGAACCGGTAAGTCCCCATTGAAAAATCCATTCCCCATTCCCATTTGAGCCCCCATAGGGCTCAATGGGAATGGGTAGGGCGCAAATAACGGGCTCGCGAATGTCAAGCACGTTATTTGCGCCCTTAACGGGTCCCGTCCACAACGGCTGGTCAGACCAGCCGTTAATGGAGGGACCCACTAAAGGACCTTGTTATAGGGCGGTAAGGGATTACCGGCACCGGTCTCCTTACCGGTGCCCGGTATCCCTTACCGCCAATCTCGGAATGAGGCCCATAGGCTCCCTGAAATGGAATTGGTCAAGGCACCCTGTTAGGGATCAGCTGAGTGAATGTTTCCTTGGCAACCCCGCCTGTTCTAGAACCATAGCTATGCTACCCACTTAGACAGACTGCACTCAAAGATGGTAATATAATGAAAAAGATAACTTGCCCGCCAGAGGGTGAGGTTTAAAATACTGGATGAGCATTTGGCAAACATTCTTGGTGTAGTTTTTCAAAGTAGGGTCTATCTTCTTCTAAGGCTGACCCATGGGAAGATATTTTGTATATTTGCATTTTGTTAATTTCTATAGCACTGAACAGATGAACAAGAATAGCACAATCACAGTAAAAAATATATATTGCAGGTAATAAGAAAACAGTAGAAAGAGTAAGCAGCCAGATAGTATAGAGAGCAGAAAGAGGTGAGTTTTGAGTCTAGTTTGGAAAGTAAGGAGGAGGAGCGGATAGGGAGAGGAAGAGCATTCCACTGCTTAGGAGCGGGTACGGCAAAGGAACGGAAGCGAGAGGAAGCACAATGGAGTTTAGAGACTGTGAGGAATCCCGGGGTATCGTCACCGCTTTAGATGGGGAAGTCCCTTTCCATGAGGCGAGGGTGGTGGGGCTGCTACCCGACAGTCCGCAAGGGGGTGGTACTCAGCGTGATGATCTCATGGGGAGGGAGGACCCCATTGAGAGCAGTGACCACAAAGGGAGAACTCAGTATCCCTTTAACCCCTCCCACCTTTCCTTCAAACCCTTCTCTCGCCCTCCTCTAACTACATCAATGACTTTTGTGACATATCTGCAGTAGACGTCAAAGACACTCACAAGATGTCAGAGAACTCTGTTCAAACCTGGCTGAATAAATGTACTGAGACAAGGAAGAGGCACCCAGTAGTGCTGAGCACTTGTGAGAACCGAAGTTTAGTCTTTTTGTTCGCCCGATTGGTTCAAGTTCATTCAAGTTAATGCAAAACTCAAGCTGGAAGGGAACATGGCGTTCTTCTCGCTCTTGGCAGAGACTGGGAGTGCAGCAGCCAGCGAACATGCAGGAGACGAAGAGGCAGAGCGGAGCGAGACGGTAGCCCCGTTACAGGCATGCCGAAGAGAGATCCAGGGAGGCTGTACCGAGGTGGGGAGAAGCAGAGAACAACACTTCCCGATGGCTGAGGGAGCTAGGACGCTGAATGAGAACTGTGTGACTGCTGGAGAAGCCTGAGCCGAGCTGCCAGAGCAGAGAAAGCACCCACACAGAGTCGGGGAAGCTAGAACAGCAGAACAAGTACCAGTGAACCCACAGGAGAGGGTTGGGATGCCGAAGTACTGTTGGACGAGTCACGAGCAGCCCTGAGCAGTGGAACTTGGGTCAGAGACCCCACATGAGATGAAGAGTACTTCTCCTGGCAAGCAGCCCATGTTGAGAGTGGAGACCGGGTTTACCGAGACCTGGGTATGCAGAGAACTGTAAAAAGGGAGTCTGGTACCCAGACGGGAAGCGCACCCCAAACGTAGAACAGGAGAGATAGAAACTTGGAAAACTCAAGCGTCTGACAAAGAAGCTAATTCAGACTGAGCTTCATGGGGTCCTAATTACAGAATACCTGAGATCTCACACATCCCATAGTGGTTTAATCATAAATCAAGAAACCTTTTAGATCGAATTCAATTCCGTATGGATTGGAGCTTTAGTGCTAATAAATTTATGAGAGACATGCTCGTCTGCATCATCAGGGTCTACTGGAACAAGAAATAGGCCGGTTGGAGTTGGAGGAAATCCTATTTAGCCCTACTTTTCCCTGCCTCAACAAAGCAAACTATTGAAACTGCCAGTATCAGGACGTCCGAATTAAAGTTCTCAGTCCTGTGTCCAAATCCTAACCTGTCCCTTACAAACCAAACTTAATATAAGGTGAAAAGGGAAATGTCTTATGGCCGCCGCCGTGCAGCCCGGCTTTGCGGTTCCAAATGAAAGTTCAAAAACGGTGTAGAAAAGCAAACAAAAGTAAGACTTGGGGTTCATTCCCTTTCCCCAGAGCCTTTCCAGTGCTATACCGTGTGGGTTTCTTTGTGAGGAGACCTGCCTCCCAGGGGGTGCGACAAGGTAAAATAGCCAGGTTCTCTTTTCCAAGCTGTGCTGTGATTTTTCCTCTCATTTGCTGGTGGACCCAGACCCTAGTTTTTATTCTCCTCCTCTCCGTCCACACTCTTGCCGAGTAGGATACGCAATGTCCTTCAATTCCCAATGTTGTCTCTCTGCTTTCAACTTCACCTGCATACTTGGTTTACTCTCCTTCCAAGGTCTCTGAGTGTTACTGGCACATATCAACCATGTGTTCCTGTTGAATATAGTTTGGGGATTACTTCCCCAACCTGGGTCCCAATAGCAGGTTATTGCGTTAATTGCGAAAAATCCGAGGTAATGCCCCTAAGGCCAGACATACCGTATGACCCCAGAGAGGGGGCGCCCTTCAGATTACAATACCACCACATCAAATATTTCGGGGTTAATATCAGTGCGAGTCTAGCAGATCTAGTTACCCTTAATTACCCCCCTGTGGTGCTCTGAATAACATCAGACCTAGACAAGTGGCAGGCATTGCCTTTATCACGTACTAATAAGATTAATACATTAAAAATGAACGCAATGCCAAAGCTCGTTTACCTCGCCATGATGATCCCAATACCCCCACTGCTGACTTTATACACCAAACTGGATAAGGTCATAATGAAATACATCTGGCAGGGCAGAAAGGCACGCTTGAACAAATTAATATTAAATGTCTCCAAGGTTAACAGTGGCTTGGCACTTCTGTCATGCATGGCCTAGTATGATATGATATGATATGGCATTTATAACGCGCCTATACACAAGTGTTTCAAGGCGCGACGAGCAGTGGAGTAACTTTGCTGAAAATGTTGGGGGGGGGGCATGAGACCTTATGAAAAGGTGCCTCAGCCAAATGAATGGGGACAAAATGGTGTGCCATGAAAGTTTGGGGGGACAAACACACATGTCCCCCCTAAAATTACGCCCATGGCGACGAGGCAAGGGAGGGGGAACACAGGAAAGACAGACAGCGATCTTACTAGGCCAGGTGACATTGAGATCTTGCAAGTGCAGGGGACGGGGGAAGGGGAAAAGTGCAAGGGTACAGGGGCAGGGGGCAGTGCAGTACATAGGATAAACAGTAAAATAAATAAAAACAATAAATAAAAAGTGCGGCCAGCTGGTGAAAGCTGTGCATGTATCCTCAACCAAATCATGGTGAAGCAAGGCTGACACATCTAGCTGGTGATTGGTCGACCTATAAATAATACACCTGTTTATGCTGGAAGAGATGTATGCCTTACCACCCGCATAGCTTCCTAAAGTAATAAAAATGCATCCTGTCGTTGGCCCTCCACGTCCACAGTGGCACCGAATACGCACACTAACAGGTACTGATGTGCGAATCACCCCATTGTGGATCAGTTGGAGAGCCTTTCTGTCTTATGGTGTCCACACATATACACATACCAGGCAATCCAGAGACTGACAGGAGGTGCGAATTATGGACTTATGTGAGGATGCAGCACTAATGTCATTTTCAAACAGTAGGGGTCTTCTCG
Organism: Ambystoma mexicanum; assembly: GCF_040938575.1. Taxonomy (NCBI): domain Eukaryota; kingdom Metazoa; phylum Chordata; class Amphibia; order Caudata; family Ambystomatidae; genus Ambystoma; species Ambystoma mexicanum. Next base: position 913,137,695 of record NC_090926.1, on the reverse strand, counting down.
GGCTCGTAAGACAAGAGTGGCCAGGCTATAGGACCATACGCTCCGCGGTTCTCAAATATACCACGTCAGAATCTAGGGTGTGCGAATCATCGCCGTGCGGGGCAGAAATCCCTCGCGATTTGATCGAATTTCCCAAACTGAAAATGTTTTATGACTTCCGTAAACCGAATAATCTAAAAAGGAATGCACAACTGGCCGAGATATGGGCCGAAGTCTTAGACTCCTCCCTCTGTCGATATGTATGAAGGTATTGTGCAGTTTGAAACACAGGAAAATGCAGAACACAACGATCCAAAGAGCTTATTACACACCGGCTAAACTATAAGAACTGGGGCTCTCCCACTCCCCCAACTATTGGGGATGATGCAGAGCGGTCGGCTTACTGGGCCATGTTTTTTGGACCTGCCCGAATATAGGCCCTTTTGATTGACCGTTTTCTAGGCGTGTAGCTCCTGTGGCGGGATGTGCCCAGCGGTATGCTTTTTGGGCTTAGCAGTGAGGAGTGGCATAATTACTCTGTAGCGCGCGTATTACTACACATTTTACTGTTCCCGGCTCGCAAGGCCATGCTCATAGATTGGAAATTGACTACCCCGCCTCACACACAGAAATGGCTGTCCCTTTAGGTCTTATATTCACATCCATATCGACTTGTGTCGATAATTTTTGGGGGAAATTGGCGGCCACTTTCACATGATCATATGTGGCTTGCTCTAATGCAAGACATCTGGGTAGTGGTGTGTACGGAACATTGATGCTGGTAAAATATTGCACGGTGGGGGCACGTGGTGGAGGGTTGGTTGAGGGGAGGGATTTTTCGACATTTTGTTGGTATCTGTACAAGGGACCTTTTTAAACCATGTACTTCGTTTTCTGACTATGCATTTCCGAAAACAGGTCAACTGGGTTATAACTATCTTGCCCCAATCCATAACTGGATGCTGTATGATCGCCTATTACATTGTACTGTTTGGCTCCTTTGTTTCTGTGAACAATCACAATACAAATATTTAACATTACAGAAAACTCTATGTAATACTGATGCAGAATATCTGGAAATTCCACCTAGAGGGTTGACCTTCTTGGACTGACCAGTGTTCTTTAAACTGTGGCGGCCTGAAGAACGTCTGGGGGACCTGAGGTTCTTTAAAAAGCGGTTACCATGGCTGATTTTAATATAGAAATGAGCAGCGGGGTGCCCGGAAAACACTATTGTTACTCAAGGAGGGAGTCAATACAAAAAAGCTTGATTACCACTGCATTAGACTGTGACCCATACAATAGAGCATTCAAAGATACGTGGGCACCTGACCTTAGGGCAAACATGTCGAATTGTTATCATGATATGATAGGTTATTTATAACGCGCTTAATCAGAGGTTTCTAAGCGTGGACCCGGGGATCGAACCTGTGTCGCTCCGTGTCGTCTTGCTTCCAAGGTGAGCACATTGCCCCTGAGCTATCCTCCAGGGATCATAGCAGACCAATGGGAGCAGCAATCTATCAGTGCCAGTCTTCGGTACTGTCTCAATAGACTCCATTCAAGATGTACAGTTAACTCAACCCTGCAACATTGTGCCTGCAGTTTGTGTACAAATGACGACCTCTATGTGGCAGGCGTCAGTGCCTTGGAGGCAGGACTTTATCTGACAGCAGGGACGCTAGCAGTGCCGGAAGAGCTGCTGCACCCCCATCAATTGTAGAGAGCGTGAAATCAGACATCCTCATATGCAGGAGATGCTGCACCCTCTTTTATTTTACTATATTGTCACTAGGATCTTAAGTATTTTGGCGGTTAGTAGTAGATGGCTAGGGCTGCATTTGTGTAGTCCCTTCCTCCTTTCTCCTTCATGTTGTAATGTTGTGAAATCTTCGGAGGCACATTACTTAGCGGTACATTTGCATGGTCACTTAGCATAGTGTGTTTTGTCTGTGATTCAGAAACAATTGAACACTATATAGGACCTCACTCCGAGTTTGGCAGAGTGGCAAAATAATGGTGGTAAACAGAATTACCACCACTTTTACCACTCCACCAAAACCCAATGTTTGGCCTTGAAGTGGAGGATTTACCTCCAGCATGGTGCTGGAAGTGAATCCTCTACCTTAGCGCCGAAAACTTGGCTAAATCAGTAGAATAACCGCCGGTGGTAAATCCACCAAAATCCCCATGGAGTCATATGAACACCAAAAATGGGGACTAATACTGCATACCACCACTTGTAATGCCACGGTAAATCTGCTGGAACATGTGCTTGTAACAGTAGTTTCTAGTTTCATTTGGCAGTAGTTTGGGAGAATTACTGCCGAACTACCACCAAACTCGTAATGAGGGCCATAATATGTCCTTAAGACTCATGAAGAGGGACTCTATGGTTGGTCTTGCTGCTCGTTTCACCGACCTTGTCCTGAAGTATTGTCTATCCACCCTGACTCATTGACTGGCAACCTGTATAGTGAGCCCCCCCCCCCATGTCTATGATACCCTGACTCCCAACGTCGAGAGGGAGAAGAAAAAACTGTGAAACATAACAGCTGATTCGACGTGACAGGTTACCACACAAGCAAAGAGCACAGGAAAAGGTCTGCACACGTACATCGCCCACCTCTGTAACAAGTCAGAGGAAGTGCTCAAGATTTGTACTCACATGCAGAATGCACTTCTCAGCCCATCAGCTCCGAAGCTCAAGCAGGGGAACCTGTCTGTTTTTTCTCAGAATTTTGCATGTGTGGTGTAAAGGCACGAAGAACTGGTGAGCAAACCCACGTTCTTTCTTCATGATATAAGGCTCTACCGCCTATCCTGGCCCTCCTCATTTTCTGATAATGTCAGAATATGGCCTCTCCAGTAGACTGACGACACATAAATCTATGTGTCCATACAGTTTGCTTCCCCTGCCTTGTGCAACAAACACATATTTCTGAACACCACTTCTGCTCTAATTGTTAGCCACTGCAGTGGGATCAGACCAGGTGGGATATGCTGGTATCTCTTGGGTCTCAAAGGTGACCCAGAGGCAGCATTCTCTGAAGTCTAGAGAGTGATTTCTCTGCTAGACCCCATCACACACTGTTACCAAAGCTGACCCAAGATGAAACAAAGGTCTTCACGCCCATGCCCTTGTGAGCAAAGGACAGTGATATTTATTAATACACATTATTGTTTTCTCAGCTGAAAGAAGCAACATGTGATATTTGGGGGCTCAAGGTTTTAGATGTGAGTCCAAATGAATGCCCAGAATTCTTACAATAGGAGAGGGGGCTGGGCATAGCCCCCCAAATGATGGCTGCCAATAAAGTGAGCACAAAAGATCTGTATGGGGATTCACAGCCAATACCTGTGTTTCACCGAGATTAATATATTCAATGAGATCATGTCTACCTTTTGTAGTCAGTAGATATTGCCTCATTTGAGTGTCATTTACCTAATTCAGGAAGAAAAAATAACTGCCTAGTAATATGAGCAAGTGGGTGTATATAAAGATTTCAAATAAATTGTGATAAAGATGTTCCTTGTGGGATCTGAGTAAAAAGTGCACACTTTAATAAATTGTGATTGGGAAGATAAGAACGTCTATCTAGAGTCCTTCTCTGGCATCTCCCGAAAAACCTACATCTGCCTTCCCCGATTTCAGTCTGGTCACTCACATGGAAGTGACCAAAGGAGTCGAGCAGAGGAGAGTCTCTGCCAAGCAGGTGTTTCCTTGTCCCGCCATCACTTTGAAAGACAAACTCGCCACCCAAATACCTCTGTTAGTGACCCTGTGCAACAGCTTTTCCCAAGTGAGCATCTTCCCATAGAACCAAAAAAGACCCTTATGCTCCCACTGCTCAAGAAACTATATGATGATCCAGTTATCATGGCAAATGATCCCCCTCATGTCACCACCCCATGTATCTGCAAGATCCCTCAGAGGATGGCCATGACCCAACTCCAGGACGTCTGTGAATGGAACAATCTCTTTCATGATCATCAATCTGGCTTTCGTCCAATGAAAGACACTGAATCTGCCCTTTTCTCTTCAGGAGGTAGCAACTCCTCCAGCTTCGAAGGAGCAACTGACCAGGAGTCCTGCTTCTGTTTAACCTATCGTTGATACTGTTGACCATGCCACCATGCTTGACTAGAGGAAAACAAACATTCAGCATTAATATTAGTAGTGCACTTGAGTTGACTACATCCTTCTTCCAGATTAGAGGGCCCAGAAAACATCTGGACCTTTTCACTCAGCACCCACAAACTATGGGGTCCCAAAGGGGCAGCACTCTTTCCTTGGCTAAGCTGATTTGCCTGTTTTGCTGCACCTTGATGACCTTCATGGATTGCATGCAGATTGCCCTTCAGTACAGTGAGGACCAATCTCTGGCACCTGGTTCTTTGCATCCTGTATCTGCTGCATCCATAAGTGGATGAGGGTAAACAACCTCTGTCTCAGTGCTGAAAAAACTGAAATCATCTATATTGGTTTGGCTAACCTGCCCAATCTACCTTTTAGCTGCCGCTGGGTGCATCCTCCTTGTTCCCTGAGACTATGAATTTAGGGATCATTTTTAGTAGCTCCTGTTCCTTTACCCACAGGTCCTTTAACTTAATAGAGCATTCCATTTCCCGTTACACCTGTGCGAACGATTCCCCCCTTTTCCGAACATATACCACAACTTTGAAGTAACGAAGTCTCTGGTCCTTTTGAGCATTGACTATTGCAACAGCCTGCGCCTCACTAGCACTTCTCTTCCAGCTGCATATTCCACAGAAAAAGGTGGACAGGCTTATCATTGTACTGAAGCCTATGGAATAAATGACAGCAGCCCTGAAATCCCTCCATTGGATCATATTTGAAGCTAGGATCAGCTTCAAAATCCTTTGGTTAATCCGAATGTGACTATTGGGGCTCCGTCCCTTTGTAGCTTTACTCTGACCTTTAACTTAGGTCCCATGGCTGTTGCCAAATGGTGAAGCTCCCAGAACGGGGGTTTATTGCTATATGTTCATGGGGCATTTCTTAGCATGTGACGGTAGCAGTCAGATATGAGAGGCTGTATCTTCTGGTGAATGTACAATGATCATTGTAAGGCTGGATGGCTCAACAAAGTAAGTGGTTCCCTCTACCATGTGTTTGAATGTTGGCAGAGTGAACTCAACCCTTTATCTTGCTGAGGTTGATAGATTCAGTCCTATTTAATTGATTATAATAATAGATATCATTACAGTACTTAGAAGTAATAGGAACTGGCATGAAGCTTTATAGAAAACACTGACATCATGTAGCACTCCATGGTGTTAAGATGGCCTGGAAAGTCCCAAATTACACAGAGGTTCTGGAATCAGTCAGAAGAGACTCAATACCGTAAATACGCAAGGTCCAAAGCAAAACCCAGCTTTATTATCATCAAATTAAAGCAGGGACATCATACAAGCATTGCATTCTTGGAGCTCTCGCTCGTTGTATAGAAAAACAATGGTTTATATATTCAACATTTGTCATAACTGACATCATACTGTAATCTTAGTTACCAAAAACCTATGGGGCTTGAGGATTGATTCATGATGGTGATCCTCCTGAAACCACCTCTAAATTGATAAAGGTAAAAAGACATAATCTCTGTAATATGTAATTGGCTGGCACATTATTGCATGGGCGGCGTAACATCGGGGCTTTTCATTGCTTGGCAGGTCGTCAAGACATGAGCTAGATGAGTAGGGGGAGAGAGGTCCACAGACTGCTTTCCTTTTCATTAAAGAAGAGCCCATCCCTCATTTCTAGGCCATGAGCCAGGGTGATCTCTTTGTATTTGGCATTGTGAGGCGTCTCGTGTCTGAGTGTACATGTAAGGAGTAAGGAGTGAAGCAGGTTTCCTATCTGTCTTTGTTGCTAATGAATAGACAGTGTTCTTCATTTATGGGTCACGTGTAATGGGACCATGTTTGGAATTATTTCCCCTTGCATTTATTGGGATTTTAGCTGATATTAATGTGAGTGACATGGTTTATTTTACCACTGGGGACAGTATTGAGGTATTCTGCATGGATTTCTCTTAGCTTATAATTGCATGCACCAGGCTAACAATGGTCGGTTGTGCTTTTCTAAACTTTAATTAATCTGGGAGTATACGTCTGCATCCTGGGGAATCGCTATTTCGTGCCTTCTCTGCAACGTTATGACACTCCCTTAATCCACAGTAACATTGCCTGTGGTTACCAGCTTCTGCCTGGGCTCTGCACAGATCAGTATTTCTGTGGTTTCTGCATCTTTTGTTCTCTCGAAGCCTTGAGACCTTTATCTACCTGAAAGCCCGCTGTAGCTTCCATTTGAGAAAAGATGTCTGCTCATTACTCTTGCGTTTCTATGTCAGTGAGGTATGATTGTGTGCCGGTCATGTTGCATTCAGCTTATCCATTGCTTAAGTTGGTATTCTTCATGTCTTATGGATGCTATGTTAATATTCTTCATGTATAAGTGCATATATTACCTACTGTGTGTGTTCTTCATGTTGAGTGCACATTTGCTTTGTGTTTAATGCATGCACATATATTGCCACAACAGTAGTTTGATCACCTTTGACATCTTCAGCTTTGATCGTGTCTATTTCTAGCTGTACCTGCCTGGGATAAGAACAGTATAGTTGTCTTATTAAGTAGCGTTTCTCACTTTTATGACATTGGGCTGTAGGATGGGGGGCAGAAGCTATGGATGACGTATTCATCTGTCTCCCAACAATGGCATTATGGGGGCAACTGAGGCTGCACTTGGCATATTATGGTATGAGTCTGTATCTTAAATATGATGATATGACCAGGCACATGAGGTTTCTGCTGGTATTATATGGCATTGTTGTGGTACTTGAGGCTTCTCTTGGCAGACAATGGCAGGACCTACTCATGTGAGCCTCTACTTTGAATATGATGATACCATATATAAGAGGCATTATATGGCATTTGTAAAGCTTGTGAGAATACACTTGAATTATAAGGATGCACCTTATATATGGAGAGCATAGCAGGCATTTCTGAGGAATTTGAGACTGCACTTGGCATATGATGGCAGCACCTGGACATGTCACGCTGTACTATGCATATGACATAGCTATCATGTGAGGTTATAACCGGTATAGGATGGCAGTATTTGATTGTAGTAGGCTGGAATGTGAGGGTAGTACCTAGGATTGAAGCAAATAACGGCCATATCTGCTGTGTGTGGCAATAACTATCAAATGAAGGCAGTAACTGGCCCTATTTAACTGTACAGGCAATTGCCCTGACCTATGTTGGTTCTGCTGAGTTTAGGCCTCTCATATCCTGAACCCACATATGGCAAATAAAGGCAGCACCCTACCTAAAATATGGTTGCTACCTAAGAGTCTTTTGTCTGCGTTTGTAACTAGTATATATTAGGCATAGGGGGGTAATTACGAGTCGGGCGGTAGGGGATACCGAGCACCGGTAAAGAGACTGGTGCCGGTAATCCCCTACCACCCGATTCCGAGGTCCCCTAACAGGAAATGCAAAGGGGCTTTAAAAGACTTTACGGGTCCCGCTAAGGGACCAGGGCGCAAATAACGGGTTTGCCATTCGCGAGCCCGTTATTTGCGCCCTCCTGATTCCCATTGAGACCTATGGGGGCTCAAATGGGAATGGAGAATGGTTTGTGCAATGGGGACTTACCGGTCCCGCCAGGGTCAGATTAGACCGGTAAGTTTCCATTGCACAACACCGGACACGGTCACAGTATGGGAGGCAGCCATGGAGCTAATTGCTCCATGGCTACCGCCATACTCGGAATGACCCCCATAATTTTATAGGAGTTGTTTTACATCCGCATGTTCACATCTGGGTGTGTCACCAAAGACTATGTGACGTCATTTCCTGTGTTGCTGTCGGGGTCAAAGGTCATTCAAGATCCCTTCTTGTGATATCATCGGTGTGTGATGTCACTTTCTCTACCCCAGGCATTTTGGTGAATTACCGTTCCGGAATAGTCTTAACATTTCTGAGAAGACTGATATATTCAAATGGCATAGTGCATGTACTTGGCAGTAGCCTTAGCAGAGACGAGTGAAAGTGCATTGCGTCCACAAACACTAGTCCTCATCTGCGACTGAGCAGATCCTAACCACACTGTGAGACATGCTTAATGCTGTGGGTGACACCAGCACATAGTACCCGTGGGCTTTGTGCGCTTACACAAATAAATGTAAACATAAAAATAAATAAACTGTGCACCTTTTATAATCCCTGCAACTCCTTTGTCTGACCACTGACCAAGACTGCCTCTGCCCTGCTGGACTTGTAGAGGCATCATCCAGTTTTTAAATATCTTGATTCCGGAATAGGACAGCCCTAGTCTGAGTCAGATGGTAAGAGACCTGTTGCAAAGATCTATGTTCAACCTACAGGTCTCTGACGCTAATCCTGGTGAGAAGGTTTGCTGGATGTATATGCCGGCTGCAGAGGTGTCGATCATGAGTTCAGCTCCCATCTAAGCCAACCCAGCTGCTTTGAGGATTTTGCTTTTGTGAGGATGTGTTACTCTGCAGTGTGATTCACCGTGCATTGCGTTATTAAGTGTTTTGAACAGTGAGTTAGTGTCACAGGTACGGAAGTCCTAGATGAAGGGGGCACTCACTTGAGTTGATAAAGGTGTCAGACATTCTCAGATCTTCTATTGAAGGACAAGTGCTGTTGTCTCTGTCTCTGGCAGGGGGTCACCCTCAGCTGGCAGGGCTCGGATTAAGTAGACCGCCGCTCGGGCATCCATTTTATTTGCATGTCATAGTAAAATGCAAACTGACAGGTTTACTACCAGGTATCACAGGAACTCGAGAATCCATCAAATGTACCGCACGCCGCCCTCACTCAATGCAGACATAGGGAAGGCCCTTCACGGGTGCCTTTTCCTTTCGACACCCTCCTCCTGCACCCGCTGCCCTCCATAGTACGGTGTTACAACCTCGATGAGGAGACGATCCTTGAGGCAGAATTTAGTCTGTAATCAAATATGTTCTATTGGCCTCCCCCATCAAATGTATTATTACATTTTAAATCATCCTGCGTCTCATCACGTGTATGCACATACTTAGTAAACATGTCTAGCAGACATAATTATCAACATAGCAGAATTAGCGTTTCCTCTGAGCCTGGATCGCACAGTTGTATTGAAAGCTTTTTCTTATTTTAGGAAAGGTTTCTAGCAACACCATCTGCTAAGCCTCTCCAGAGATGTTAAAGACACTGCAAGCATGCAGAAGAGGACACGCAGTGCCAGTATTCAGAAAACAAAGGAGCAAGTGCATGATATGAATGCACATAGAATTATAGATGGGCATCTATCGACTATGGGGAACACCTGATAAACATCGAGAGCGAATGATGCCCCTGGGACCTGCCGGGGGGGCGGGGGGGGGGACAATTCAGTCCGCAGTCGAAAGCTACCATCAAACTGTTTTATATTGTGTATGGACCTCCCTTGGGGCCCTTTTCCATCTCTTCAACTGTCCCTTATGGACCAGCTCTACATGGAATGAGAGTGGAAGCATGAAGGAGCTACATATAAGATACAAAATACCAAGTTCCCTCTCCTCTCGCCCCACAGAAGCCCAAGGAGACCAAAAATACCGACAGAGAAAAATCTGCATCCCTGCCTTTCAGACCATAGCGGTTGATTATGAATTCTGTGACCCTTTGCCCCCATGTCACACTAGGAAGATACAGCATTCAGAAAGGGAAATAGTTGCGAATAGCTTGCGGTGGAAGCCATGGAAGCCGTAAACTACGTGCATAGGAAGTGATGGAAGAAAAGGACTTTGAGGCTCATGGCTCTGGTATGACATGATTGCCGCCAAACACTTACTGCCCTTTGCCGAGGGGCGGGGGGGGGGTGGGTAATGCTCTTTGTCATTCTAGGTCTTGCCTGCACCCTTTTCAATCTTCTGTATTCTCTCATTTCACATTTTGTCATTTTGCCTTCCCCTACAGACAAGAATGATGGTTCTAAGGAGGATGGCTCACACTGATCCTTCGGAAGGAGCCCCCTGTTCCTGGCAAACCGTGACTAGCTTCATTTTCCTTGCCCCTACTGGGGAACTACCCTTCAAATACAAGACCAAGGCTTTCTCTCTCTCTCTCTTCTCTCTGTCTCTTTCTCTCGCTCTCTCTCTCTCGGACACACACATGCGTACAGAGTTATCTTATGAGAAGGCAATTGCCATCGCCCCCTTCTGAAAGCTGTTGAAATTGATTCCTTTTTGTGAATTAATCTTTTTGGGGGGAATTTATCTGCCTCACCGCTTTCCCAAGATATGGTTGTTTATTCTGCTGAAGGATGCTTCCTTGATAATCTCAACTTGTAATTACGGTCTGACTGTCTTCTTCTTGCTGATAGATTGTATCCATCAGCAGTGATTTTTGGATACTGCGGCTTGAGACTCATTACTCCATCTTCTCTGGTTGAGTGTGTAGTCGTGGGTTAGGATTCTTCTTGGTCTGTGTGGACTTGTCACAGTGGGGCTGGTTTCACAGGGTCTTTGCCGTGATGGCCCGCGGGTAGTGGTCAAAAGGGTTTGCAGTGATGGCAGTGAGTCTTCTGATCAGAGGGTTCGGGTTCTGATCCAGTCCTTGGCAGAAGTTCTTACTCAGCGTCGCTAGACTGTAATTACAGTCATGCCTTCTCTGCTTTGTGTAATGCAGTGATACGCTGCTCTGAATGACTGCTTTGCGTGTTGGACTATATTTCTGAGAGGACAGATGGCAAACAGATGAAAGAGACTGAAGTGACCACCTTCAGTATTGTGCCAGTTTGGCTCATTCAGCCCTGATGGGCATGATCTCAGGACACTTCCAGGCATAACCACAGTCCTTCTTTTGGTGTTTTAGGCAATGTTCGGATGCTATTGTGTTGTATGTATTTGCTTCTATAGCACTTTAGCCAAAGCGCTGAACAAAGGAGGAAAAAAGGGACAAACACAGTCAGTAAACAAAGACACAATGCAAAAACCAAGAAGGCGAGAGTGATAGAGAAGTATTCTTTTAGAGAAGTAAGAAAAAAGTGCAAGAAAAGAGAAGGGCCTGGCCGAGAGAGGGAGAATGGTCCATTGCTTAGTGGCACGAAGCACAAAAGACCGGAAGTGAGATTGAGCAGATTCCAGTGCTTAGTGGCACGAAGCACAAAAGACCGGAGGTGGGATTGAGCAGATTCCAGTGCTTAGTGGCACAAAGCACAAAAGACCGGAGGTGGGATTGAGCAGATGCCAGTGCTTAGTGGCACAAGCACAAAAAACGGAAGTGGGATTGAGCAGATGCCAGTGCTTATTGGCACAAGCACAAAAGACCGGAGGTGGGATTGAGCAGATGCCAGTGCTTAGTGGCACAAGCACAAAAAAACAGAAGTGGGATTGAGCAGATTCCAGTGCTTAGTGGCACGAAGCACAAAAGACCGGAGGTGGGATTGAGCAGATGCCAGTGCTTAGTGGCACGAAGCACAAAAGACCGGAGGTGGTATTGAGCAGATGCCAGTGCTTAGTGGCACAAGCACAAAAAAACGGAAGTAGGATTGAGCAGATTCCAGTGCTTAGGGGCACGAAGCACAAAAGACCGTAGGTGGGATTGAGCAGATGCCAGTGCTTAGTGGCATGAAGCACAAAACACCGGAAGTGAGATTGAGCAGATTCCAGTGCTTAGTGGCACGAAGCACAAAAGACCGGAGGTGGGATTGAGCAGATGCCAGTGCTTAGTGGCACAAGCACAAAAAACCGGAAGTGGGATTGAGCAGATTCCAGTGCTTAGTGGCACGGAGCACAAAAGACTGGAGGTGGGATTGAGCAGATGCCAGTGCTTAGTGGCACAAGCACAAAAAAACGGAAGTGGGATTGAGCAGATTCCAGTGCTTAGTGGCACATAGCACAAAAGACCGGAGGTGGGATTGAGCAGATGCCAATGCTTAGTGGTACAAGCACAAAAAACCGGAAGTGGGATTGAGCAGATTCCAGTGCTTAGTGGCACGAAGCACAAAAGACCGGAGGTGGGATTGAGCAGATGCCAGTGCTTAGTGGCACAAGCACAAAAAACCAGAAGTGGGATTGAGCAGATTCCAGTGCTTAGTGGCACAAGCAGAAAAGACTGGAGGTGGGATTGAGCAGATTCCAGTGCTTAGTGGCACGAAGCACAAAAGACCGGAGGTGGGATTGAGCAGATGCCAGTGCTTAGTGGCACAAGCACAAAAAACCGGAAGTGGGATTGAGCAGATTCCAGTGCTTAGTGGCACAAGCACAAAAAACAGGAAGTGAGATTGGGCAGATTCCAATATTTTAGTGCCACGAAGCACAAAATACTGGAAGTGAGATTGAGCACCAGGGGGACGAGGAACAGAAAGAAACAACCACGTTTGGGATCTGAAGGTACGCTTTGGAGCATAAGGAGAAAGAAGTCTCGAGGGGCTCCACGTTTAAAGGCAATACAAAGAAAATTAAACTGTAGGCAAAGGTAAGAAAGACAGCCGTCTGAGAGATGAAAGGGCATTGAAGATGAAATCATGAGGAGAAAGGGAGAACAATAGATTGAAAGCAGAGAGACCGAGTGCCAAAGAAGAGCAACAGTCCAGAAGGGAGCCCATCAGTGAAGAGACACACACACTTTAATAGCTTGGCAAGTAACACAAGTGGGAGCTTTGCATACAGTAAACAGATGAAAATAACGGGATTGAACATTGCTAGTGACAAGGGGAGAAGAGGGTCAAAGATTAGCCCGAGATAGCGGGCTTAAGTAGAAAGACAAGGGAAAGAGGGAGGAAAAGAGAGAGATGATAATGGTGCAGAAAAGAAAAGAACTTCAGATTTGGATGGGTGAACATGGAGAACGTTAGCAGACATCACAGTCTGAACTGAGCAGAGACTGGCAGTAAGAGTCAGAGAAAGAAGGAAAGGAGAGACAAATTTAGAATGTGTGAGTCATCAGCGTACAAGTTACAATACAGATGAAAAGAAGAGATGATAGTAGACCGGAGAATTATGTACGGAGAGGAAAGAGAACCAAGAACTGAACTTTTTCTGAGAATCGGGTGTATACCATCGTCTTTGGAATCAGTTAGAAAATAGCAGTAGACAGGAAAATGTTAGCCAGCATGGTGAGATAAGAAGCTATAAGGGAAAGACAATAGGAGTAAGCAGGGAAGATACAGGGTCAGATGGGAGGCAGTAGAATGATAACACGAGCTCTACTATGGATTCACATTTTTGTATTAAAAACATCGTTCATGTTGTTTATTTTGGCACATTTCTGAGCATTCCCGCTGTCCTAAATCTCAAGTCCTACTTACAACAACTTGACTGTTCCCCTCTAATTATAATGCTAAGTAGAGGAATTTTACCATAAGATTAAAGGTGCCCTTTTGAACCCTATGTAGGGAAATGTGGGATTTAGGAAAAGGTGTGTTACATTTCTGTGTCTGGTATAAAAGTCTTCTACTCATGTCTATACTCTGTCAATTTACCTCAATATACACTGATATACACTGATAGCACACTGTCTTAAATTTAAACTAAAACTGAATTTCTTTTGGTATCTTCTCCATTTCCCAGTGACTTTTGCAAGAGTGGTTCGGCCCACGCTTTTACTATCATCCTTACTTTGGCGTCTGTCGTAAAATCTCTAGGTTTTACTCTTGGTTCTGACTTGAACTTTAAATCACACATATCCTGTCTCTCACAATCTGTTTTATTTTTTAGTTGCCTCTTGGTTTATTCCCCCTTGGGCATCTGCACTGCCGACCAGGCCATAGTGCTTTCTTGACTGGACGGCGGGAATGCCATATTGATGGGTTTTCCTGACTCATCTTTGACTCCTTGGAAAGCAACATAACACTCTGAGGCTCGTCTAATATCAGGCACACCACCCTATTCTAGTTTTTCTTCATTTTCCTCCAATTCACCTAATAAGGTGGTAGTTTTAGATCAACCGTTCAACTTGGCCAAAAGTCGTCTATTTCAGGAGGTGCAAGGCATACCAGAAGCACGGATCTTTTATGCCTAGACATTGTCCGCTTAGAGCACTCTCGCTTCCCTTCACAGGCTCTTTCAACTTCTTCCCTTATAGCCTGAAATCCGCCCACACGCTCAAAAGCCTTCTGTCTATCCTTTTCGAATTTAGAAACAAATTAAATACCCATCCTTTTCCAAATTCTTGATTATCTTTATTATTGTGTTTTTAAGGTTGCACTCTGTTAGGTAAGATTTACAAAATGTGTGTCATTAGGAATTTTGATGAAAGTTAGTGGTTTAGTTTGGAGAAATTACATAGTTCATTTGTTTTACAGCAGCCGCTGCATTTGGGTTTAGAGTTGACCTTTGAAAAAATAAACCTTAAATGAATGAACTAAATGTCTTTTAAATTTAGTTTGAAAGATCAGGTTCGTTTACGGCAACTTTGCGCTTTCTTTTGACTTCTTGATTTTGGTGTATTAGTCCAGAGGCGTGTCTGCGTCTTGTGTGATTGGTTGGCTGGGCACGAATCTGTGACGATTTGGAAATAATCATGTTCCGGGGACACATAATTGATTTTCACGTGCTCTCTGTTTATTTGTTCATATTCTTACATTGGCAACTGTTTTTCCCTGTTAACCATTTTCAACCAATGTATATTGAATATTATGTTCCTTATCTTTACATTAATAAAAAAGTAATGGGATCCTTGAGCTGATGGCTGTCTACCTTAGAACATTTTTAGTGCATTTAGTGATTATCATTAGCTTGTTAATAATTTTCATACAATATCAAGATATTTAGCAGATAGCGCTTAAAACCAGATTCCAGCGATAACAAGTGGTATTACAAATTGAACGGGAACTGAATTTATAGACCTCAGAGGGATGACGGGCTGAACCGGCGTGCTGGGATTCAAAACTGTGTCCTGCAGGCTGAGCGCAGTGTAGGGCGATCGCGTAAATCACTGCGCTATCCGGCAGACATAAGAATATAGAGAGGTGCTGGCACAAAAAAAGTCATGGATGCTTTATAGAGAAAAGTTTGTAGTAAGGACGCCAGCAGGGATTATCAGTCATGATCTTTAATTGCTGAAAACACATTCTGACCATGAATTTCTTCTAAGACACGTTGTGACAGTGGTTTTGTTCGCTAATCCTAGCAAAATGTTAATGCTGTACGCCAACTGTATTTCTTGTTGCGATGTGTGAATGTATCCTTTCATTGTTAACCAATGCTCGCCAATGTCTGGATCGAAATGGAATTATTGATACATATCAAGGTTCCAAAAACCTCAGACATAAAGGAGGAGTTCAATGCATGCTTGCTATGCGAGTAGATGGTGTTTGGTGTGAGTAACTGCTCTGCCCACTGAACTTCATATTTGTGTTGGGTTTTATGGGATGTATTTAATGTTCGAACACTGATGTAGACTGGATCATGGTGACCTGGAAGTCACGAGTTGGTCTTAATAAACATACTTCACTATATTGGGCCTACCTCAACAATCAGCTATGTAGGGTCATGTAGTTGAGGGGCTGAAGATCATTGTCGTTCACAAATGCTAAAAATAATCAGCCAGTGTTAATTTTCCAATAATGAAGAAACAGAGAGCAAGGCTGTCATTTCAGAATAAAGGGTGTCAAGTTGACACCGGGATTCATACTGGAAAAGTAGCCTACACCCCCAGTGCATCTCTTCATGTTGCTAGACTGGCCCATTGAGCAGAGTTTACCTGTAGTAGTTCAAAGTGAGCGTAACAGCCTGTTTTAGCATTGGGCAGGGCGGGGGTGGGGGGTGCAGAGGGTCAAGAAGTCCTAGACCCTAGACCCCTCGTGGAGGCCCAGAGCTTTGGGATTTGGGGAGGTGTGTGCTCCAAGTGCAGACCCCCCGCCCCCAGACAAGAAACATATTGTGCCTCCACTTTAGTTATTGTGAAACATACTTGCGATTAATCAATACCGTCTCAAGTATTGGGTACCAAACTGGCCATTTGTTCACTAATATAACATGGAGGTGTGGGCAGCAGGTAACAGTACTTGACAGTAATCTATGAAGCCCTGCGGCACAACTATTCTGAGACCCTCTGTTCACCCAACTCAGTCCCCCTGGGGTTACATGCCTGGAATGAAATATTGTGCCTAATGCAAGGATTGCACACTGTACTCACCAGTGGGGGATGTGCCCGCATATCAGAGCAGACAAGCGGCATACATACTCCTCTGTGTCCCTTGAGAGGTCCCTATGCCATGGTACCCTCTCGTGCTCGGAGGCAAACATCTGTTTCTTTGAGCCTGTAGACTGGCATATTGTGTTCGCTTGACCTGACCTTCTGATATGTAGAGTGATGACAACCACACCCTGATGCAGTGCCCCGCATCCCTTCTAGGGATCTCGGAACTTCCAACTTGTTGATAAGTGATGCACACTGGGTTCCATACGCTCTCCCCGCCATCTCCGGGGATGGGGGGGGGTTTGGGGGAGCTGGGGGAGGAGGGGCACTCCTGCTATTATTCAGCATTGCATCTCGCCCGATGTTATTTCCAGAAGGCTTCACCTGTCCCTATAAAGCTACTCTGCTGCCCTGCCCACTATGATGCCACCCTGGACCCATCGTTTCTTTGGAGTCCCACACTTAACCTGTGATGCTAGGGCTCTGAGTCACCACAGTCACTAGCCAATCATACCTGCGCTCAAGTGGGGGACACGCCATTCAAAGATTAAGCCGTTCAAGTTGGCACTCAATCTGAGGGGGATATCCTAGCTCCTCCCACCCGGGGTCAGCTCACCCACGATGGCATGTTCCAAGAGAATGTAGGAATCTATCTTATCTTTCAACCTCAAGTGATGTATCACACAAAATGGAGTCTCAGAGCTGAAAGCAAAAGGTAACCCCGATTCACCTTCAGTCAAACAGAAGCAGGCAACGCACATGCAGCCTTCCCTCCGTCAGAGCCCACAAAATAACATGACCTACAAGAGAGGATAGAGAGAAGTGGCAATCCCCCGCCAGAGGGAAGCACTGCCCACCTTCACCTCTGAAGTGGCAGTTCCTGCCTATCACATCACACGAGCCCTGCCCTTCGTGTTATGAATACCTTCCAATTATATGCCGTTCGCATCTGTCTGAAATTGCACATTCGTTGTGGGCCTTAATCCTGATATGCCATTTAGGGTGTGGCTTACTATAAGATAGGTTGCTGAGCACATGAATCCTGCTTGCAATAGGTCAATTTCTCTTGAGGGCAGACTCAGCATTTCACCTTTCCAAGGTTGGTGAAATGAGGATATAATTTGTATTGCCAATGTATATCACAATGATATGATAGATTATTTATAACTCACTTAATACCTAGAGGTTTCTAAGCGCGGACCCGGGGATCGAACCTGTGGTGCTCCATGTCATCTTGTTTCCAAGGCCAGAGGCTGCCCCTGAGCTATCCGTGCTGAGGTTGAGCGCATGTTGCGCGGCTTTGCCTAGCCTCAGTGCATGCTGCAGATGTGGCCATTGTTCTAGTAGCATGGCGCAATCTGTTTGAATTGGAGATGCTAAATATATTTTAATTTTCACCATCATGTAAAATCCGTTCGGAGTCATTGGACCGCCTTTCGTTTTTTAGACTGGCTGCCAAGAATGGTTTGGGTCAGAGCATCCAGAAATTGGAAAATAAAAACCAATTGGTAAATGTTACATATGGGGTGATCATGTTTTTTGAATTGTTTTGGTCAGTTTGACTCATTAGCGTCCTTGTGGACTTCCTGATACATGCGGGAATAGTATGCTAACTTTTATATTAAGCGAGAGGCAGGACAGTGACCTCTCTGCCCAGCTGCTTGGAAGCATGGGTGTGCTGGAAATGAATATAGAAAATACTCAGGGAGCGGGCAGCAATAGGAACCCAATAGTGCCAGGTAGCCATACACGCTGGTTAGCCGAAAGCAGGTATTCTGGCATCAGAGAGCTGGAAAACAGACGCCGCTGACCGTCTGCTCTTCATACCCACAAACAGTTCTATGACATGCAACAGCATACATGCACCAGCAGGCGCCACTTATGAGAACGTTCCCATTCCCATGGAGGGCCTGATAACAGAGGATCGACTCTGTTATCATTCTGAGAAGAGGTTTGTGCGAAACATCACACACCTATACTATTAAAGTATGAGGTTTGATTTTTTAAATTGGAAAGGTACTTTGATTTTGGATAATGGATCTTCAATTGTGTTCCCATTAAATGTATACATTTTCCTTATCATTTCAAACTGTTCTAATTCTTTAAACAGCCCATGACAAAGTGCAGAAACTCTCTGCATCACAGTAAGTTCAGCTTTCTTTGTGTATGTTTTCCTTGAAAATTTCAGTCAAACTATTATTTTTTTTAATTTTATTTTTATTGAAGCTTCAGCGCAGCGAACCTGTTAGCAAACCAACAAGTCGCCAAGCTTTTGTTACAACACATCATCTTATATATCTTGTTATCCATTACAATTTAAAAAAACAAACATCAATCCAGCATATAAAATTGTATCATCATATTAATAACAATTTAAAAGTTCCATGCAACGTCATTTTTCCCTTTAATATAGAGAGTCCAAGAAGTTTACAATTGCGCAGGTCAACTTAATGTTGTGTCCTGCAACCGCATAAGACCACCAATTTTGATTATCTGATTCAACAGGAGTAAAGTCTCCTAAGTGACGTAGTCGATGTGAGGTTAGCGCAGGGCATCCGGTAATTAGGTGTTCAGTAGATTCAATTTGAAGATTGCAGAATCTGCAAAGATTGCCGTTTGCTTCGTTAACTTGTCATAGGAATTGCATTTCCCTGGTGTTTAATGCATTCAAACGCAGCCTCAAAAATTGGCCATGATGATGTTGCGAGGGGCAAGTTACCAAGTAGCGACAATAAGCATTGAGTTTGTGTTCGCCTATTCCCGATCTCAAGAATGTAGGCTTCGTTTTCAGCAGATCGTAATTCTGGATCCAACACCATCGGTCAAATTTCTTTTTTACACACTGAGGTTGGCTGAGCAAGTCAGCTATGTTCAAATCGGCATTGTTTAGAGTGTCTTCCAGTAATTGCTGCCAGTCGCCAAGAAGGCCCGGTCGCCTACAGCCTGAGTGATTTTCAAAAAGTTGGTATGACGGAGGCAGCGGATGCAGCTTCATCCTTCGTAGCACCATTATTGATTTCCACATGACGCAGCTATGTATTGAATTTATTGATAATTCCTATCAAAGATATACCATTGAAATGTACGAGGGTAGATGCAATACTCAATGCCAAAATAAGCCTTCAAGCTTCTGCCAGAATAGGGCATCAATGTTCCAGCCTGATTCAGATCCAAACGTAATGGCGGGTAGAACCTTTTGAGTGTAAAAAATGAGTACCGGTTCAAGTGAAAATTTGCCATATTGTTTATTTATTTTTGAAGCTTGAATACTGAATTGAGTCATCCGATTTGTGAGGTCCAACTTCTAATGATGTTCATTGATAGAAGTGTTGAAAGTTATTCCAAGGTATCAAATGGCATTTACTGAACTCAAAGAGATTCCATTGATTTTCCAGGAGAAGGACTTGTATTTTCTGGAACCACCAGCTCCAATGGTCATAATTTTTGTTTTGCTTGTATTTAATTCGAGATCATTCCTATTAAGATACTCATACAGACTTGTTAACAGTTGTTGGAGACCGATCTGTGTAAGATCTACTAGGACGAGATTGTCTGCATAAGTAATGCAGCAAATTTTGGTGTTGTTTATCTTTGGCGAGAAGCATCTGACAGCTTCCAAGTGTTTCGGAAGGTCAGAAATAAACAATTTGAAAAGTTTGGCTGCCAGGGGACATCCCTGTTTCACCCCCTTGTTGGTAAAAATGTTCTTCGATAGGTCTCCTTGATTATTTAAATGAATCCAAATGGAAGTATTAGAATGCAGCGCCTTAATTGGTTGTAACAACTTTTGAGGACAATTCCAGTTAGACAATTTCTGCCAGAGCTTGACACAATTGACACTATTGAACACTCCTCGCAGATCGATGAATGGCAGATGTAGTCTCCTTTTTGCTTTTAGGGTTTCTGATTTCAATATGTTTAAGATCAGTAAGTTAACCTCAACTCCAACTCCTTTAGTAAAGCCAGTTTGACGAATGTCATAGATTTCTTCTCGCATGGACCACTGTGCAAGTCGTTGTCATAGAAAAGAGGCAAATAGCTTGCCTATCGTATCTAGCAGTGCAATCGGGCGATAGTTGTCTGGATCTGCCCGATTGCCTTTCTTATATATAGGTACTAAGATGGCTTCACGCCAGGATTCAGGAATGGTCCTTGAGGAGGATAATGACCAAAACAAGGCTTCTATGAAGACTGACCATTGCGTTTCATTTTGTTTTAGCATCATGTTGGATATCATGTCCGGGCCAGCAGCATGTGAGTTCTTCAGAGCACGTATTGCAATTTTGATGTCGTCTTGCAGGATTTCCAAATCCCATGAGATCACGTTATCAGATGAGTCAGGCAATCCTTCACTCGAGGGAGTACTAAGTATTTTCACAAAGTGAGTCTCCCATGTGAGGGCATCAATTGCGTGTAGCACAGAAGATGAATGACGTGAATTTCCTGTATTCAATATCCCCCAAATTTTGCGTGAATTTTTAGGGAGCAACTGTTTCATCATTAGTTCTGCTTTATCTTGTTCAATGATCATTTTTGCAGATTTTAGCCAGTTCCGGTAAGTTTGGCGTCATGCTCGAACTGCACTTTCAAGATTGTTGTCACAAAGACTAGCGAGGGATGACTTTTTCATAGCTCTTATATCACAACGCATCTCCTTTTTTGCTGTAGTTTGTAGTGACGATGTGATATGCTTGTGGGAAATTCCCATCACTCACAGAATTGTCTGCCGATTTGACAATGATAAAATTGACTAAAAGTGGTGCATACTCAACCGACAATTCTTCCTTCTGGTTGAATAATTGCAGACTCAACGAATGGATTTGAGAGTCGTTCATCCGAAGACGGTTTCCCCAGCATTCACTAATAACGGGAGAGCATACTGTTTTGCACATTGTGACCATTCCAATTTACAGGAGAAGCACAACAGGTCGTGATCACTGTCTGGCATCTCACGAACTTCCAGCTTCAATTCTTGGGCAAAAAAGGTTTGGGATACCCACAAATAGTCAATAATGGAACCTGATATTTGGTTCGACCATGTTGCACTTGGTGGTTGGTCACCTTTCACGTTACCGTTAACCATTTGACAGTTTCTGTTTTGCAAAGCCAAGCTCCACATTTGGCCTCTAATATTTACCTCATCAATCGGTAGTGGCAAAAAGTTCTTTGATTTGTGGTCGAATTTGAACCAGGAGCAATTTAGATCGCCACAACATATGATCAAGATATTCAAATACGAAGTTATGACTTCATCTATCATACATGTGACCGAGTTTAGGAAGGCCTTAGTGCTGACTTTTTCCGGATTCCAATATCCATTTATGATTAGCAGATGTTTCCTTGTAGATATGTTGATATCACCAGTCCGCATCAAAACCATCTGGACATAGGGATTTGGACAGCAAGAAGTCACAATTGACCACCAGGTATTGCTTTTTACTAGGGTTAACAGACCAGATGACGGCCTCCCTTGTTCGTTTTTAATAGCTGGATTCAGTACAATGACAAAGCCGTCTCTTGTAGGTACCTCGCTTAACCAGGTTTCCTGGAGACATATTACTTGCACATTTCCCAATGGAACATCAAACCTGTTAAAAAGATGGCTGAATCCCCTTGTATTCCACAACAGGAATTCACATGTTTGATCGCATGTGACTTGTTGTGGCTACTAGGTGGATACTTTATTCTTCCAGATGTCATTGGTGTGGGAAGTACTCCTTTGGGAAGTCGTATTTGATTGACCAAGATTAGCGGAAACTTTCATGGCTTTGCGTAGTTCACAGCGTCTATCAGGACGATTGTCGTTAGATGCAGGATTCAGTCTCGAGTTGTTCATATTTGAGCAAGTATTAGATGGTTCGAGAGTTAGGTCGAATCCAAATAGGAGTAGTTCATCCACAGCCATCAGAATGGTTTTTCGGACGGAAGCAGATTCTATGTGAAGTAGCACTTGATCACAACATTTCTCCGTCGCGTATTCTACTATCTTGATGTCGTCCGAAGTAATTGTACGGAGGGAAGGGATGTAACTGAACAGTTTTAGCACGTTTCGCCGGTTCAGATTTAAGTCCTCGTCCTCCGACTGCAGGTCCTGTAGCCGCAGTTTACTGCTTATTGAACCAGACCTTTCAGCATGGTGAACCTGTGAGATGTAATGCACTGAATTGTTTTTCTGGACACTGGTTTGTTTTGGGTTCAGTTTTGAGGTCACTGGCACTTTATGCGTCGGCGAGCGTTTCAGACTTGCCGCTTGCTTATTTCCTTGTACAACCTGTTTGGTGTTTTTTGGTTGTGGTCGATTATCTTTTGCCACACAATTAAACGCCTGTTCATGACTCGTGGCAAGCTCAGATTGATCGTTGGAGTACGTAGATAAATTGCAAAGGTCAGTGACGGATCCAATTGACCCTTCTATGGATCCATCAGATTCAGAGTCAATTCTGCGTCGTTTGCTTGAAGGGGCAGGTTGCGGACGTCGTTCATGCGACATAGGGACCTCAGGCACAATCACTATAGGAGCCATAGAGGACGACATTCCGTTCTTATTGAGCAGCCCATTTTTGGTTTGAGGACCCTGGCGTTAAGGGTTTAACGGCGCCGTAAAAGGTGTCGGCGCTGTTAAACCCTTAACGCCTCATTACGAGTTCCCTTTGCGGGACCCGACCTTAACGCCTGCTTTTAGCAAGCGTTAAATTAGGGTGCCGCAAAGGGACCTTGGTGCTAAGTACGGTGTCGCAATTTGCGGCACCGTACTTAGCACCTTCCCCATTTCCATTGAGCCCTATGGGGCAAAAATGGGAATGGGGAAGGGCCCATGGTGAATGGGGAATTACCGCTCCGCCAACCTTGGAATGGGGCGGTAATTCCGCCATTCACCATGGCGGACCCCGGCATGGACCATGGTGCTAATAGCACCATGGTTTAGCGCCGGGGTCGTAATGAGGCCCATTGTCTTGAATTTGTAGGTCTGTCTGCCCTTTTTGGAGCCAAAGTTCGTTTTGATGATGTTTACTTCTGAGGGATTGTTTTTTGAACAGTTGGCTTATAGACAGGCAGCATGAGTGATGTGATCGATTTCGCAGCACCTTCAAAGATCCCGAAGGACACCTGTTGGGTATATGAGTTATTGAGCATGTTTTAGCATGACTTCTCTTGTGAGACTTTGCTAGTCTGGTCGGTAAATTCGCCTGTCGGAATATTGGCGTTCAAGGAAGTATTGTCTGCTGTATATTGCGCGGACACAGAGCTTTTTCGTATGTTGGCCTGATTTCCGACAGCTTTTATGAAACTACCCTCAGCCACTGCTTCCACAGAGGTTGTTTGGATTCCAGTATTTGGCGTGACTCTTGACTGTTCGTTCTTCGTGAATGTACATTTTGTTGATTATTTGAATTCTTTGTTCGTTTGGCCTCCACGGAGTGTGGGACCGAAGTCGTTATGTTTGTAGTTTTTTGAAGGGTCTCAGCAGATGAATGACGCATCCATTTCACAGCCTCAAGCAGGCCTTCTGTCAGGGTATCATTCTGACAATGATGTCGCGCTGCAAGGTCACTCAGCCTTTCTTGCCAACGAGTAGTTTGGTCTGCTTCACATAAGAGTTGACCCTGCAAGAAAAGGTTCATAGTTTTGAAGTTATCAATTTTTTCTTTCAGGTTATAAATTAGTGAGGTATGATCTTTTACAGCATCAAGCAGCGATTTATACATCTTTAGAAATGGTAACAACGCTGTTGACGATTCAGCAAGGACGTTGTTATAAATCTGCATAGCAGCAGCTGATGAAAGGCTGGGTTTGGCATTGGGGCCTGAGTTCTCAGTTGCAGATGTATGCAGGCTTGTGCCTGCCTCGGAATGAGAGTCGCCTGTTATTGATGTATTTGTTGTAGGCATTGCGCATGATGCACTCGTTGAATTCGCAAGCGTCAATCGCGTTGCTGATGATCGCGGAGTGCTAGAAGACGCCTTACTATGACGCAATAATTTCGAATTGTGACAAATGTCCACCTTTAGGGTATCATCAGGAATACATACGCCTGATGCCTCTGCCATGATGTTACTTGATTCAAAAGCAAGGTCCTGCCTTGCATTTGGTTTAGAGATAGCGATATGCCGTTTATCGGTCCTTGAAGATCATTATGCGTATTAATAGGCATGGCATGTTCAGGTTCCCGTGAGTTGGTTCTAACTGGCTCCCTCCCTTGCTCAGCAAAATGGACACACATAGGGGAGGAACGAATTATTGGTTGCTCATCAGTTGACGGTGGCGTGCTTCCATTCGCATCAGACTTTTTATGTATTATGGATTCATGACTTGAGCAGAAGTTATTTCCTCTCAGAATCAGCTTTTCCTTATTTCTTGATTCAATGTCGATGGTAAGAGAGGTTTTTGGCAGAAAGTCCAACATAGCAATTGATGTTTGTTTAGATCGGGCATTTTTAAGGGACTCAAGCATGATCGAGTCCTCTTCTTGAGAAACCTCCATTAACTCAGTGTCAGTGCATTCAAAAGGTGAGAAATAAACGTCTGCGGTTTCAGGAGTAGAGATCGACTTCTCTCTCTAACTTGGGATAGTTAACGTGAGAGAGGGAGAGGGAGGAGGAAATCGGAGAGGAATCAGTGATGACTTGTTCAATGAAAGAGGTTTAATCTGTTTAAACTGTTGGTGTGTGTACTCCAGTTCCACCTCCTCTACAGCTTCCTCAATTACAGTAATTTCAAGATTGATTGTCTCGCTCAAGTGGGCACCGGTGCCGGCCCCAAACAAATCAGATACATTCCCCGGAGTTCCCACCAGTTTACAGGAATGTTGCGTGGCTATACTCACCTCTGAATCCTCGGAGTCCTGACTTCGAGCGCCCGGCTTTGCCTCGAGTGTCATTGCCGTAGCGTCTTTCGCTGCGTTGTTAGTAGGCATGACTGTAACAGTGACAGACTCAGTGGCAGGCTCAAGCTCAAGCAAAGGGAGAGAAACGTCATGCGCTGTTTGCTTTGGAGCGCTTACCTTCGATATTTTCATAGTTGTATCAGATTTCATGGCAGTCCATGGGTTCCGCATACGTCGTTGCTGAAGCATTTCTTTTCGTAATGCAGGACCCTCGCTGCAAGTAATTTGCAGTCATTGCGGTCTGCGGCAGACTGCTCCGCGCGTAAATGGAGTTTTTTAAAACCCTTAGCAGTGAAGATAGAAACAGGACTTGCAGTCGTGCAGCTCCTCTTACTCCAACAGAACAGAGAGACAGGGGCAAACTGGGACTCTGTTCCTTGACTCCACACCAATAGAAGGAAGGAAGCAGTGTTGTCAAGGTAGCTGTGTTACAGATGTAGGTTCGTAGAGAGGCGCTAAGGCACAAGGGCACTCAGTCACCTCCATCCCACTGCTTTGTGCCCTTGTGCCTTTAGCACAACTAGTGAGACTACACGAATAAGAGATTCCAAGATGGTTTTTCCTCCCAGTCACTGCCTAGCACTGCCTAGCAGTTTTAACAATGGACAGAGAGAACACTCTGTGTAGCATGGGAGCTCAAAGACATAAAGTCCACATATAGTCCACAGTCACTCCCATGCGACACGTGTGTTTGCGTGCTGCGGTTTTCTCCTTGTGATAAAGAAATGTGCTGATAAAAAAAAAATGCAGTATCACAGTGTCCCAGTGTCCCAGTGCCACTTAAAGTCAAGTTCTCTCAGGGCATCAGTGAGCAAGGCAGTCAAACTATAGCAAATATTTTTAGTTGTCCATTTTTTTTTACAATTCCTTAGCACTTTTTCCAATGTACTTTACAGTGTGCTAGTCCAATGCGCTAGTTCGCTTTCCATGTTCAGTGGGTTTCCTTTTCGGCATCAAAATTCCAATGACTTATCAATTGTGAGAAAAACTGCAGATATATTTCGAATCTGTCACAACAACAATGCTTTTAACCCATGGGGCATATGATAGGGGTTTCTACAGCTCTGCAGACAACAAATCTGCTACCCGAGATCGTTTGATATGGATGGGTTTAATGTGACCGTGGATTTATACTATGGGGGCCATTACAAGCCAGGCCTGGAATGCCGCATGTGGTAAATATGATCACTGCATGCTGCAACTGGAAGGCTTTGTCTGCATTAAAATCCAATGCAGCACATGCAACATTTATGCAACATCGCATTTGGTAATTCAGAACAGCCCCATGTCTGTTTTGAAAAATAAAAAATAAAATGGGGTAGCAGCAAAGTATACCGCTGCTGTCCAAAGGTCAAAATTCACAGAAGGGTCAATAAGAACTCGTGTGGGTGTTGCACAGGCAGGGCATCAGAATGCATGCATATTCCGATGCCCTGCGGACGCTACATGTATCTCATGTAAGAGAAGGAAACCACTTCACTTGTGGCCCCTCTTTGTTTTCTACACCAAAAAGCAAAAGAACTGTGGGGTATTTTTGGGTGGTGCTGTGGCTTGTAATCATGTGATATTTACCAAATAAATCCATGCAACTCTAATGCTCCCCCTCTGGAGCTCACCATCTCCCCTCCTCCCTCTATTCATCTCAGCCCCTTTGCTACTCCTGATCCCATACTTGTAACTCCTGTGGGATATTTTAACCCACTCTGCTCTGCCCTGCGACATCCCTGTGTGCTGATGGTGCAGGAATCATCAAAATGGCCGCACAATCTCTGGAAAAGATGGCTGCTAAATCTACTTTGTCTGTTGTCAGTAGTGGAAAGGAGACCTCACTGCTGAAACATGTTACTGGGCTGCCCACCAAGTAAAAATGAACACTTCAGGAAAGGCAGTGCTTTATTGCAAGAAACCCAGAAATTGCTCTTGAATCCCTTTTTCTTGGTAGCTGAAAATACAAAATACTGGACCAAAACACCACAAAGCATCCAATATCTTTGCTGGGTGTTACCTGCCACTTCATTTAAGGAATCATTATGAACACACAATGTCAGGAAAAGCAGAATCTATCAACAAAATATCCACAGTAAAAAGAGTGCCTGCCTGTGAAAATCTGTCAAAATATGGGCGCAGTACCAGCGGCCACCTGTATGACAGCTGTCATTAATTGCATCAGAAGCTTAAACTTGTGTAATTGAAATTAAATGGCCTGTTCTCAAAAGTAAGATAGGTTGCAACTATTTAATCTCCATGGTTTAGGAACTGGAATTAGAGTTCTAGTTGCTTGTTTAAAAATTGCAAGTTTTATTTTCAACAAAGAACAATTTAACAAAGTGACTTTTAAAGTAAGCCTGATTCAAGCCAAAACTACAAAGCAACTTCCCCACTGGGCAAGGCACCTCCCTTCTGCTCTCTGGACCAGGAACTCACATTCAGGTGTTGATTAAGAGGGGAGGGGCACTGGGGCTGCTCCTGGGAGAGACAATGAACCTTCCTTGGCTGAAAGGATATGCAGATTGTAAAGTGTCAACAGTGGCCTCTGCCAGAGGAAGAGGGCGGAGATTGCATCTCAACTCCTTATAGTTTTCCGCAATCGCGTTTACCACACGCGGAAAAGTTTGCCGCAAATTCTTCGTTTGGCTTAAATCTATAACGTGTAAAATTGCTTTTCATTGCACCCGACCTCAAAATTAAGTTTTCAACTTGCTTATTACTCTCAAATCAGTGCTAGTGTTTGTCTGAACCCATACAAAGCGTTTCTCATTAGTATTTCAACAATTTCAGTGAATATACCATTTTCAGTGTTTCCCCATTTCAATCAAAGCCAACTTTAAAACCATTTTTGACAGGTTTGCAATCAATTCTGTTTTTCTCTGGTGTTTGCTGGGGGGAAATGGGGATTAATATATTTGCTTGAGTTCTGCATTCCTGAAACCTGTCCTCTCTCTCTTTCTCTTTCTTCATATTGCATATTGGGGGATTGAGGGGTGTGCGGGGGGAAATATTAACCACATTGCCATTTGATTGAACATACACAAAAGTATTATTTCTGTGCTGCATTATTTTTGCTCATTATTACTTCTTGTGATTAAAGAAATTGTTTAGTGTGACATCACGCATTGGTGATCATTGGATACCCATTAAAATAGTGTGATATATATTGTGCAATACATAAATAAATAATTAACTTTGCAAACCAGCCTGATTCCTGGTACAGGGTGACTTGGGGGGGGGGGGTTAAAAGAGCGGGGCGTGATATAAGTGGTACATCATTCAGAATAAAAGAACTTATAGAGATAAATGTATAATTAAGGGTTTCAGTTGTGCATCCCATGCTAGGCATTGACTTAGGTGAAGTGCCGGATTGAAATCACTTTGCACTCCCCTCACACATATATACCAGCAATTATCCCATGAGGTCATTATGTCACTACACAGAATGAGTATGGTTGGCAATAACAGGTGTTATCCCATATTCTGCCCGTTTTTACAGTTACCAACGTACTCAGAATGAGCCCCTAACTTTCGGGCCGCTGATAGCAATTCCTTATCCTTACCCCATGTCATATTGAAGGTGAAATCCCCCACATATGTGCTGCCTTTCTGTATGCTAATACCTCCATCATGCGGTCACATATATCACTCATCCACACTTCGGCTCACATGAGCCTGTAACATTAAGTGGTCGCTTTGTATGACTCTCTTTCCCAAGTCCCAGTGTCCAGGGCCCCCCCTCTGTCTCTAGGCCCTCGTCTGGGACTAATTGAAATCCATGTGAAATCGGGAGACATCATCGCCGCAACCTCGGACGGCCAGAATCCGAGGGACTCAGTCGGCACTGTCACGTGCCATCAACCACAAACGTGATCACACAAGCTGACATTGCAAGTGGTTTCCCGAAGCTGTGCAAAGGCCTGGGCAAGCTCAAGGCCCCCCCCATCCGGCTACACATTGACCCCTCGGTGACCCCAGTTCCGCAACACCCTCGGAGAGTTGGATTTCACCTGCAGAAGGCAGTATCGGAGGCACTTCATCAACTACTGTCCGACGGCATCATCGAACCTGCTACCGGACCGACGCCATGGGTATCACCTCTTGTGATTGTGCCCAAGGAAGGGGGCAAGATACGTCTGTGTGTTGACATGAGAGTGGCAAACACCGCCATCCAGCGGGAGAGACATCCGGGACCGTGCATTGAAGACATGATAGTCCAACTAAACAACGGACAGATGTTCTCCAAGCTCGACCTCAATCAAGGCTACCATCAGCTGGAGCTGCATCCGGAGTCCTGGCCCATTACAACATTCGCCACCCATGATGGCCTCTATAGATACCGGCGGCTGAATTTCGGGATCTCTTCCGCCGCAGAAATTTTTCAGGAGGCCATTCGGCAGGTAATCAGACCCATCAAAGGCACCTTAAACTACAGCGACGATATCCTCGTGTTCGGATCGACGAAAGAGTCCCATGACCAGGCCCTCCTTGCCACGTGCACGGCACTCCAACAAGCGGGTCTCACCCTTAACATCTCCAAGTGTCGGTTCAGCAAATCAAAGCTGAAATTCTTCGGACACATTTTCTCCCGCGACGGAATGCTCCCGGACCATGCACTTTTCCCCTCACACTTGCGCGTTCTCAATGTCACTGGGCCTAGTAAGATCGCTGTTTTATTCTCCTCTGTTCCCCTCCCTTGCCTTGTCACGCTCTGAAACACTTGTGTACGAGCGCGATAGAAATAAAATATCAATGCCTGCCCCCTGGACTCCCAGCAACAATTGCAAACTGTTTGGCTATTTACCCATTTTTTGTTAAAAGTATGCTCTACAATGCAACATTTTAACCTATTATTTAAAAAAAAATTCACAGGGGGAAACCCCCCCGAACCTCCCCTTAATGCCCCTCCACTTAAAAAAGATTCACCAGCCGCCACTGGCCCTCAGACTGTGTTGGGAACGGGATGGGGGAACCGAGGGACTATGGTGGGAGCACAATGGGCGGGAACCATGGGATAGTGATGGGAGCAGAGTGGGGAGAGCCCTGGGTGTGTGATGGGGTGGGGAGAGACCAGCGACTGGGTAGGAGTGGGATGAGGGAGCCCAGCGACTTTGATGGGAGCAGGTGACGGCGCGCAATATATACTGTCCATTTGGCATTTCTGGGGGGTCCCGACCTGCCCAAATTTTGCTCAGGGGGGCCCTGGCCAAAAAAGTTTGAAGACCACTGCTCTAGGGTGCCCTACACTTTACCCTCTCATGCAGCAGAAGCCGATGGTTGGGTATGGTTGAACTGTAACTGGAAATGTGCTGACATTTTAAAATTATGATGCTGCTGAATTGTTTAATATAGTCCTGATATTCTGTTCCATTGCAGACATGTTTTTAATTTTTATCTATGACTTGTGTTGATTTTTGAAGTGTGCTTAGCTTATTTTATTGTTTTTATGAGGCTAGATTGTTTTATGTTCTGTGTTAAATATGTAACTATGTATTGTATTGTGATGTATATGCAAAACCATTTGGCTGAGAGTATATTAAAAATAAATAAATAAATCACGCATTGACCATTCTTCTGCTCTCCCTGTTAATGGTGAGGCCAGGTGAACCTGCCTGCTGCAATCCCTGCTCTCCCTACTGGGGAAACTGCACGTTTGCTTCCATGCAGGCCCTTCATCAGGATCCCAGCCAACTAAGGTGGCTGTTTACTTACCTCTTGGGCCTGGGGAGCAGACCTCAGATCCCTGGCGGCCCAGCATTCTGCGCTGATCTTGGCTGTCACGCTATCACTTTAGGTACAGCAGTGCACCACACCTGATGGCACATCGTATCTGGACCTTTCGGCCCTTGACTCTGACAGGAGCCATCTCCTTCTTTGGATTTGCTCTGCTTCCTGGGTGCAGAATCGTGCAACGTTTTAAAATGTTTTTTAATATTATTTTGTATGACACAGTATGTTCCCCAACAATATCACTCAAATATCCATATCCATGGAATAAGATCACTACAACATTGCTATAAGTGACCTACAGAC
The DNA here is from genome assembly GCF_040938575.1 of Ambystoma mexicanum. NCBI lineage: Eukaryota > Metazoa > Chordata > Amphibia > Caudata > Ambystomatidae > Ambystoma > Ambystoma mexicanum. The sequence goes on along the minus strand of NC_090926.1, from coordinate 913,106,650 downwards.
ATACTTTATGCGAGCAATACACGCGGAAGACACCCCTCAATACTCTGTGACATCCTACTCCCAATCAACCCTGTGCAAGACGGTTTTATTCCCTGATGCAGACAGCCTATTCTCCCCACCTCCCCCACCGTGGCTCCCTCGATAAGACTCTCTCTCTGATTCCTCCATGCACTTTTGCAATTTCATTAGCCCAAGAATCTCCCCTAGCTAGGGACCTATGCCCAACCGCTCCATTTGACCTTCTCTCACTCTTCTCTCTTTCCCTCTCCTTCTTTTCTCCCCATCCCGCCTCTCTCTGTGATGTATGGCTTCTGACTCACTGCAATCACCAGCCTGTCACCCTTTCTCTCAAACTCTTCCTCCTGGACCACAATACTCAAGTTTCCCACTATTCCAGCTGTTACTCCATCTGAGCAGAAAACTGCTAATTCCTCCCTCTCGGGCAAGCCCCACCCATGGCACCCTCCTTAAGGCATACAGTGTATATTGCATAAGCATACAGACCACCAGCCATCAGTTAAATGGTTTTCTCAGAAAATAAAGGTATACTTAACTCAGATAAAATTACCACACATTCTCATTCAACCAGTTTCATACAGCGGACATCGATCGACAAAAAGGCCAGAAAAGGGAATGGCGTTAACACAGGGTTTTATTAACAAATGTGAGTAGGTTTGGTCAAAGTAAACACATAGTGCCTGAATTAAACTCAAAGTTGTCAGGAGGGGGTTTCTCCTTGGTGGGGTACTGGCCCAGTGGAAACGTATCTAAAGAACATGAAGTATAGGTGAAGATGAAGACGATGCTGGGGTCTCAGGAAAATGTATCCAAAGTCCCTTTATTAAGTTCTTATGCACATCACATTGAGGTACATGGAAGGATAGACCCATCTATGCCCATCAGCCTGGTAACACTTCTAACGTCACTGGTGGAACACCAGGGACAGCTACCTTCCACTACATGCATGCATTCCAACACTCTCTCTGACAGTTCACATACAGGGAAAAGCACATCAACAGGGGAAGGGAAAGGGAAGTCAGATACCACAGATGATCAACACAAGCCATTGCATTTGGTCAGATCACTTTATGATCAATTTCGACATTTACCTTCAGACACCACCACCTAAGCTACCTAATCCCCCCAGAATAATCACCAATGGTAACCTGAAGAAGGTCTTACTTCCCAATCACCAAGAATGCAACACAAACATTATGTCTTCAACCTCAGCGTTAGATACCCCTGACTCACTTATTGAGACTTTTAATGCCAACTTTAATCTCCTCTTGGACAAGCTTGCCCCTCTCAAAACATGGGCTATTCAGAATAATCCTAACCACCAAGGATGGTTCTCATTGGAACTAAAATACTGGAAAACATTCACAGGAATGCATGGAAGACCCTCGGGAAAACCTATAAGGACATGATCATTGAGTCGAAAAAGAACTTCTACAATGAACACATCTCAGAGGCCAATAACAAGTCTAAGAAACTGTTTGAAATACTAAAACCTCTTGAGAAACCCAAAGTCCAACTGACGCCATTCACCCCATCTAACACAGACTGTACTAGAATACAACTAACCTTTCAGGAAAAATACTCAAGGCAAGTGACAAAATTCATGACCAGATCACTCCTCGAATAAACTCACTGAGTCTGCCCTCCCAACCTACCACTTCCTCTTCCCCGCAAACCCTGGGTCCAAAGGAAGATTGCATTGCCTTCAATTTCACCCAAGTAGTCAGCTTGGAACTACTAACAACTCTAAGCACCATGCGACCTTCTGCAGGCCGAGGTAACGCGATCCCCCCGAAAAGGATTTTAGACAACAAAGACATTTTCTCTCCATTTCTTGCAAGATTTATCAGTGCCTCCTTCCTCTTGAAAAAAACAGGATTGGATCCTGACGATGCGGCAAATCTAAGGCCCATCACCAACTGCAACATCTTTTTGAAGATTTTAGATAAAGAAGCCACTCATCAGATCCAGACTTTCATTGAATCTATCAACATATTACACCGGAGACAATCCAGTTTCTGTCCCACACATAGCACAGAGACGGCCCTTGTTGACCTTCAGACCCACATGCTAAGCCTTCTCGACTGGGCCAAGTCTGGCCTTCTTGTCCCATTGGTCTTTTCGGCTGCGTTTGATTTACTGGATCATAAGTGACTCTTATACACCTTAAGGAATACCTGTCACTGCTCTGAAGCAACATGAAAGTGGGTTCATTCCTTCCTGACAGAGAAATAATCAAGAGTCTGCTGGGGGGACACTTCCAAGGAAACCATTCTGTCCACCTGCAGAGTGCCGTAAGGGGCTTGTATGTCCCTGATATTTTTCAACTTGTACATCATATCCCTATGCAGATGACACTCACTGGTCCTGGATATCACTGGGGACTATGCTACTAATAGTTGGAATCTTCACAACATCTATGACCTAGTGGACTCCTGTTATGTTATTTTAAATTAATTTATTGAGCGCACTTACGCCCAAAGTCATCTTGGCGCTAATTGTGTGAAAGGGATATCCATGTTTTATTGAGGACTCAAATAATAACGTTTTCAGCAACCGGCTGAAGGTAAGATGATCAACAGTCCCGCGTAAGGTGAGAGGCAGGTAATTCCAGGCTTCAGTATCAGCCACCGAGAACGCACACCCACCTGTCTGTGAGAGTCTGGTCCGGGGGACCGCTACCGGGAGAGCAGATTGAGAGCACAAAGCGCTCAAAGGGGTATACTGCACACATTTCTCCTGCAGGTATTCTGCCCCCACGCCATAAAAGGCATGATGTACAGTGCACATGGACTTGAAGAGAATGCGATTTTCAATGTGGAGCCAATGAAGTTGCCTTAACAAGGGGCAAACATGGGCTCCGAATGGGGAGGCGAAGAATAGATCTGGCAGCAGCGTTTTGGAGTAACTGAAGCCGGTTTAACAGGTAGTGAGGTTGTGCAAGATAGAGTGAATTGCAGTAATTCAGCGCACTCAGGACCACAGCTGCCACCACCAGAGCCTGACACTCTGCTCTACAAACGGGAGAATATTCTGAAGAATACGGAGCATAAAATGCCCAGTTTTACAAACCGATGCAACCTGCTCGTCCATGACATGGTGGATAACTGGGTGTGCCTTAATAAGGGCAAAACAGAGCTAATCCTCTTGGCTCCTACCATACAAGAGCAAAACTCTATGCCTGCTACCGGTCCTTCTACATACAGGATTGCAACATCCAAGTAAAAGAGAAAATAAAAACACTCAGCTGTGCCTTGAGTGCAGAATCCCATGTGAGCCTGGCCGCTAAAAACTGTGCATACCACCTAAAATTGCTGAGGAATATTCACCCGTACCTCACGAAGACAACTCTGCCACAATTGCCCAGGCAACTATTCTATCTAGAACGGATTATTGCAGTGCGCTATTGGTGTGTGCTGATAAAAGAAGCATCCAGCGACTGAAAATTGGCCAGAATGATGCTGTCCTGAGAAGGAGCCACATCTCGACCTACCGGGAAGGGACTACATTGGCTCCCTGTCGCGGCTAGATGTAAATTTAAAGCGGCCACCCTATTACACAAATGCCTCTATGGGAAATTCCCAAGATACTTGAGATCATTTACCTCTTAGTATGAACCCCTACTATATCTCAGATCGATGAACACCACGCTTGTCATTTGTCCCACTTTCAAAAGATCAAAAGGATTTGGTAGGTCCCTCGCAACATGTTCAGCTAAAATCTGGAACAGCCTCCCTCTAACACTGCGTTCGGATACGAACATCAGAACCTTTAAAACAATTCGGAAGACATTCCTCTTTGAATAATTCTAGACCCCTTGTTCCCCTCTTGCCTTCAATGTCCTGTGAACCTTTGGTTGGCTTGCATGTATATGTGCGCCCTGAGGCCCTCGAGCTGCAGTGCGTTACAAAAAATAAAAATAAAAAATAAAATAAACGAAGTCTCTCTTGTGAAAGTAAAAATGTAGCAAATGTCCTGACAGTGCTGCATAAGGCCAGGGCTGGATTTCCCTGGCAAATACAATCAATATTTGGGAGTTCATTGTCCTGGGTTTTAAGGGTTTTCCACATCCTTTTTCCCACAGTTCTCAGTGTTTTTTCTCCTTCGCCAATCGAGTCTGTGGTTGAAGGCAGACCTTCTAGGATGGCTTAAGAAGGCCAGAGGATTATAGAAGGTTCCCTATTGCTGGGACAGGGTTCTCACTAGATTTCCCCCTTCCTTTCTGTCTGAAGCAGTCTGGCTCCTCCAGCCACCTGCTCCAATTCCTCTCTCTCGTCCCTGGCGTCTCGCTTCAAGTTTCTTTAGCTATCTTTCTAAAGGTATCTCTTTTTTTCTTGGCGTGCACTGCTTTCTCCTCACTATAATTCCCTTCTACACCTCTGTGTCCTACTTCCTTTCTTAATCCATCAATAGTTTTTGTTTCCACCTCTTCACTTCCTTCTTCCTGGCGGTTTTACAAGATTTCCCACTCACTTCCTTCTGACAGCCCTTCTTTCCGTTCCCATAAGTTTCTTCACCCCTTCACCTCTATTTATTTATTTTTATTTACATAGATGCTGATAAAACAAAAACTCTTTTGATCACAAAAGGGCATACTGAGGTTGTATCCCAGTTAAACAGGAAGCAGTGAGCTTCTTACAATGGAGAGAGGAGTTTGAGTTACATAATGACTGGGTTTGAGTAGGGATAGGTAGGACTGATACCGTGGACAATGGTGAACAGACTTAGGATAGGTACATGTCAGTATTTGGAGTGTGTGTCTAGGCTGACTGACCAGCTTCAGTCAATAAATATAAGTGCAGGAATGAAGGGGGGGGACACAAGGGTGGGGATGGGTAGAGGTGAGGAAAGGTGAGAGTAGCAGGGCATGAGAGGTAAGTCAAGAGGAGAGTTCTGAAGCGAGGAGGTGTGCATTCAATTGGCTTTTGAAAGTATTGATTTGTAACCGTGGTTCAAATTTCAGCTGGAAGGGAGTTCCATGTAAGTGAAACTAGAGGGGAGAAGGAATGAAAGCGAGAGCAAGCACAGGGAGGACGGGTGCCCTGAGGGTCACTGAGGAGGCTGAGCAGAGGTTGTGGGCAGGTAAATAGGTATTGATAGTAGAGGATAGCTAGGGAGGCCCCTTACCGTGGATGGATTTATGCACAAGCAGGAGAAATGTGAATTTGGACCGGTGTTTCATAGATAGCCAGCCGGCTTGCTGGCGATAAGAGGAAGTAGGGGTGATGCGAGAAAGTTCACAGTCGCAAAGTTAATGATTTTGTCAAGGGGACAGAATGTGTAGCGTGTGAGATAAAATTGGATGCTGGCACAGTAGTCCAGTTTTGAGAAAACAGGAGTGGATAAGAGATGCTTGGCTGCTTCGAAGGGAAGGAGTTTCCTGACTTTTCTGATATTTAGAAGGTTGAGGCGAGCTGCCAGTGCAGTTTTAGATATAAAGGTGCAACAGGAGTGTGAAGGTTTGTAAGTTACACAAAGGTTTCTAGCTGTCAAGGATTAGGGGAGAGTGCCATGTGGGAACTTGATAGGCAAGAGAGGAGAGGGGAGAGAGGATTTGCCATGAAAGAAAATCCCCTCTGTTTTCATGGAGATCAACATAAGGGAGTGTGAGGCCATCCAGTATTTAATAGCAGAGAGGAAGCTGATTATTTTGGTAGATAGGTCAGTGGAGAGTTTAGGAAAGAAGAAAAGGATTTGGTATAAGAACTCACAGGAGAGATGACCCATCCAATTTACAATCCTCTACTTCCTGTCCTTTCCCTGTCCATCTCTCATCTTTATTTTCTCTCATCAGCTGTCTCATCTACTTCCCACCACCTCCACCACTTTGGGAACCTCATTTAACCTTTGGGGTTATCCATGTTATTGCTCCCTTCTCATTCACCCCTTTGGGCACCTCCCCTAGAACAATTAGAATTCTCCACTTCCCTATTATCAGTCTCTTATTTACCCCTGTGTGTACCTTCTCCCCTCAAAACCTCTGCTGCTTCCTTCTCCTGTTCCCTTGGGTCAATCTCCTCCCAAACCCCTTGGCATTTTCCTCTCCAGCCGCTGGGTCTTCCTCCTTCCAGCCCACCGGGTTTGTTCATCCCTCACTTTCAGGGCCTGTCTTTACCAAGCCTCCTGGCTCCTTGCAGCCTTGTGTCTCCTCCTTACCACAACTTTGTAGGTCTCTCCTCTAGCCTTCTGCTTCATGCTCTCCCAGGCTCCATGGGCTCTGCTCCAGTCTACTGCTCTCCCCAGCACCAGGGGCTCTGCCCCAGTCTCCTGCCTCCTGCTCCCTAGAAGCCTCAGGGCCTCTGCTCCAGCCTCCTGCTCTCTCCAGGCTCCAGGGGCTCTGGTCCAGTCTCCCCAGGCACCAGGGGCCCTGCTACAGTCTCCTGCCTCCTGCTCTCCCCATGCTCCAGGAGCTCTCCTCCAGTTCCCTGACTCCTGCTCTCCCCAGGGTCCAGGGTCTTTGCTCCAGTCTCCTGCCTCCTGCTCTCCCCAGGCTCCAGGTGCTTTGCTCCAGTCTCCAGTGTCCAGCTCTCCCCAGGCTCCAGAGGCTCTGCTCCATTCTCCTGCTTCCAGCTCTCTCCAAGCTCCAGGGGCTCTGCTCCAGTCTCGCGCCTCAAGCTCTCTCCAGGCTCCAGTGGCTCTCCTCCATTCTCCAGCATCCGGCTCTCACCAGACTCCAGGGGCTCTCCCCAGTCTCCTGCCTCCGACTCTCCCCAGGCTCCAGGGGCTCTCCTCCATTCTCCAGTGCCCTGCTCTCCCCAGGCTCCAGAGGCTCTCCTCCATTCTCCAGCGTCCAGCTCTCCCCAGGCTCCAGGGGCTCTGCTCCAGTCTCCAGCCTCCTGCTCTCCCCAGGCTAGAGGGGCTCTCCCCCCGCTTCCTGCCTCCTGCTCTCCCCAGACTCCAGGGGCTCTGCTCCAGTCTCCTTCCTCCTGCTCTACCCAGGCTCCAGGGGCTCTCCCCAGTCTCTAGCCTTCTGCTCTCCCCAGGCTCCAGGGGCTCTCCCCCATCTTCTGCCGCCTGCTCTCCCCAGACTCTGGGGGCTCTGCTCCAGTCTCCTTTCTCCTGCTCTCCCCAGACTCCAGGGACTCTCCCCATCTCCTGCCTCCTGCTCTCCCCAGACTCCAGGGGCTCTGCTCCAGTTTCCTTTCTCCTGCTCTCCCCAGACTCCAGGTGCTCTGCTCCAGTCATCGTCCTCCTGCTCCCTAGAGGCCTCAGGGGCTCTCCCTAGTCTCCTGCCTCCTGCTCTCCACAGGATCCAGGGGCTCTCCCCAGTCTCCTGCCTCCTGCTCTCCCCAGGATCCACAGGCACTCCCCAGTCTCCTGCCTCCTGCCCTTCCCAGGCTCCAGGGGCACTCTCCAGACACCGTCCTCATGCTCTACCCAGGCTCCAGGGGCTCTCCCTTGTCTCCTGCCTCCTCTCTCCCCAGGCTCCAGGGGCTCTCCTCCATTCTCCAGCGTCCAGCTCTCCCCAGGCTCCAGGGGCTCTGCTCCAGTCTCCAGCCTCCTCTCTCCCCAGGCTCCAGGGCCTCCCCTCCATTCTCCAGCATCCTGCTCTCCCCAGGCTCCAGGGGCTCTCCCCCGTCTCCTGCCTCCTGCTCTCCCCAGACTCTGGGGCTCTGCTCCAGTCTCCGTTCTCCTGCTCTCCCCAGGCTTGAGGGGCTCTACCCCGCTTCCTGCCTCCTGCTCTCCCCAGGCTCCAGGGGCTCTCCCCCCTGTCTCCTGCCTCCTGCTCTCACCATACTCCAGGGGCTCTCCCCAGACTCCTGCCTCCTGCTCTACCCAGGCTCCAGGGGCTCTCTCTAGTCTCCTGCCTCCTTTCTCCCCAGGCTCCAGGGGCTCTCCACATCTCCTGCCTCCTGCTCTCCCCAGACTCTGCGGGCTCTGCTCCAGTTTCCTTTCTCCTGCTCTCCCCAGGCTCCAGGGGCTCTCCCCCCTGTCTCCTGCCTCCTGCTCTCCCCAGACTCTAGGGGCTCTGCTCCAGTCACCGTTCTCCTGCTCTACCCAGGCTCTAGGGGCTCTCCCTAGTCTCCTGCCTCCTGCTCTCCCCAGGATCCAGGGGCTCTCCCCAGTCTCCTGCCTCCTGCCCTTCCCAGGCTCCAAGGGCTCTCCCCAGTCTCCTGCCTCCTGCCCTTCCCAGGCTCCAAGGGCTCTCCCCAGTCTCCTGCCTCCTGCTCTCCCCAGGATCCAGGGGCTCGCCCCAGTCGCCTGCCTCCTGCTCTCCCCAGGATCCAGGGGCTCTCCCCAGTCTCCTTCCTCCTGCCCTCCCCAGGCTCCAAGGGCACTCCCCAGTCTCCTGCCTCCTGCTCTCCCCAGGATCCAGGGGCTCTCCCCAGTCTCCTGCCTCCTGCCCTTCCCAGGCTCCAAGGGCTCTCCCCAGTCTCCTGCCTCCTGCTCTCCCCAGGATCCAGGGGCTCGCCCCAGTTGCCTGCCTCCTGCTCTCCCCAGGATCCAGGGGCTCTCCCCAGTCTCCTGCCTCCTGCCCTCCCCAGGCTCCAAGGACACTCCCCAGTCTCCTGCCTCCTGCTCTACCCAAGCTCCAAGGGCACGCCCCAGTCTCCTGCTCCAGTTTCCTTTCTCCTGCTCTCCCCAGGCTCCAGGGGCTCTCCCCCCTGTCTCCTGCCTCCTGCTCTCCCCAGACTCCAGGGGCTCTGCTCCAGTCACCGTTCTCCTGCTCTATCCAGGCTCCAGGGGCTCTCCCTAGTCTCCTGCCTCCTGCTCTCCCCAGGATCCAGGGGCTCTACCCAGTCTCCTGCCTCCTGCCCTTCCCAGGCTCCAAGGGCTCTCCCCAGTCTCCTGCCTCCTGCTGTCCCCAGGATCCAGGGGCTCGCCCCAGTTGCCTGCCTCCTGCTCTCCCCAGGCTCCAAGGGCTCTCCCCAGTCTCCTGCCTCCTGCTCTCCCCAGGATCCAGGGGCTCACCCCAGTCTCCTGCCTCCTGCTCTCCCCAGGCTCCAAGGGCACTCCCCAGTCTCCTGCCTCCTGCTCTCCCCAGGCTCCAAGGGCTCTCCCCAGTCTCCTGCCTCCTGCTCTCCCCAGGATCCAGGGGCTCGCCCCAGTCGCCTGCCTCTTGCTCTCCCCAGGCTCCAAGGGCTCTCCCCAGTCTCCTGCCTCCTGCTCTCCCCAGGATCCAGGGGCTCGCCCCAGTCTCCTGCCTCCTGCCCTCCCCAGGCTCCAAGGGCACGCCCCAGTCTCCTGCCTCCTGCTCTCCCCAGGATCCAGGGGCTCGCCCCAGTCTCCTGCCTCCTGCCCTCCCCAGGCTCCAAGGGCTCTCCCCAGTCTCCTGCCTCCTGCTCTCCCCAGGATCCAGGGGCTCGCCCCAGTCTCCTGCCTCCTGCCCTCCCCAGGCTCCAGGGGCACGCCCCAGTCTCCTGCCTCCTGCCCTCCCCAGGCTCCAAGGGCTCTCCCCAGTCTCCTGCCTCCTGCCCTCCCCAGGATCCAGGGGCTCGCCCCTGTCTCCTGCCTCCTGCCCTCCCCAGGCTCCAGGGGCACTCCCCAGTCTCCTGCCTCCTGCCCTCCCCAGGCTCCAAGGGCACGCCCCAGTCTCCTGCCTCCTGCCCTCCCCAGGATCCAAGGGCACGCCCCAGTCTCCTGCCTCCTGCCCTCCCCAGGCTCCAAGGGCTCTCCCCAGTCTCCTGCCTCCTGCCCTCCCCAGGATCCAGGGGCTCGCCCCTGTCTCCTGCCTCCTGCCCTCCCCAGGCTCCAGGGGCACTCCCCAGTCTCCTGCCTCCTGCCCTCCCCAGGATCCAAGGGCACGCCCCAGTCTCCTGCCTCCTGCCCTCCCCAGGATCCAAGGGCACGCCCCAGTCTCCTGCCTCCTGCCCTCCCCAGGCTCCAGGGGCTCACGTCCAGTCCCCTGTCTTCAGCTCCTTCGCCTGCACCTGCTCCACCTTTCTGCAGTCAATAACGAAGGAGCTCTTCCTCCCTCCGCCACCACCTACTGGCTGAGCCCTTAGGGTTTTATAAGGCTTTGTCCCCTCTCTCACACCTCCCCCTGGTGGAGTAGGGATCAGATGCAGCGGTTTTACATAGTGAGCATTAATATGCCCGTAACACTGCTTTGGGAACCACGTCATTCATATTGGAATCCTTCAACTCCCTCATGTAAAAAAAGTGAATCCGTAGCAGTTTTGGGTTGAGGTGAGTCGGGTGTACCAGCATTGCTGGCCTCGCAGGAACGCCACGCCTCGAGTCCCTTAAAGGGACAGCAGAGCTGACGTGACCCTATATTACAAAGTGCCCATGTTGCGCCCCCACCATCCACTAACTCGGACAAACAGGACACTTTGTCACGCCAGACAGAGACAAACAAAATCAACATTTTCCCTCCTTCTGACATCCATCTTACATTGCACAGCCTGTGTCCCCAGAGGATACATATACACTTTACTCAGATAAACAAACACACAGTCCCATTCAAACAGAGGCAGGCAACATCCACAAAGCTTTCCCTCCTGCCATCCATCTTACATTGCACATGCATTCAGAACTCCAGTCATTAGTTAAATGAGTTAAATGGTGTCCTCAGAGGACAATGGTACACTGTGCTCAGGTAAAAAAAACGCAGACAGTCTCATTATACCAGACAGAGACAGACAACATCCACAAAGCTGTCTACAAATCTTCCAAAGATGTGTCCCTTTCCTACAAAGTACTGGAGAGAGGCACTTTCTCTCCTCCACTGCTTGCTTCGGCCAGCCCAGCAGTATCATTCTCCTACCAGAAGGAGGCATTATTTATTTATTTGTTGGGTATTTGTAAGGTGCCTATACAACAAATGGTGTTTCAAGGCATATGTGCCGTCAGCCACCCTTCCCTGTGCCATTAGCAGAATCACAATGTTTCATTGTAATTGCTGTGTTATGGCAGGGCACTGAGACTCCTATTATTCACACTTCAAAGCCGTGAACAACAAACTACAAATCCATCCATAAGAGCCATATAGTATAACATATTGAAGCGTTCGAACAATCAACATACTTGACGATGTCCTCCAAATGAGCACCTCACCAAACGACCTTAGCTGCCACTGCTTCTCTGGAAGAGAGAGTGATATAAAAAGGGATATATTTACCAAAATGCACTCATTCTCCATTTAACACATCTGGCTTAAGTAGGTGAGGATACTGGAGCTTAACGTCTCTACTGGACACACTTTAGGATGATCTGGCAAGGCAGGAAATTCCTAACTTTCTGTCCTGTTTTCATGATGCAATATGAAAGGAGCACCCCGTTGGGGCAAAAAATCTACCTGTAAAATCTAGGGTTTGAATGTCTGATATTCTGGGGATCGGCCCCAAACAAATCACGGTAACTGTAACCAAATGCACATAGTGCTTTTAGAAATAATTGGTCATTAATGGGGCAATCGCGAAACAATGATTGCACAATCTTACGTGGTATTGTTAGACTCTGGAAGTGCAAGAACCACCAACCAGATATCTTTCAATAATCAATGAAACAGTGGATATTCCCGTAGTGGAAAATCTTTAATTAAAACATGTTGCACAGAATTGATTGATTTGCATACATTAACCATACAGTAGGAAGAGGTTTGTTTTTAATTCCGCCAGGAAATGTACAACGTTCACTCTATCTGCCCGAATGGGTTCCTAACTGCTTTGCTTATACCAGCCATCCCCAGGTTTTCCAGGCCGCACCGTATGATTTTACAGTACATGATAACCGGGACTTCTGGAATTTGTAGCTGGGGGGTCTCCATCTATCCCAGACGGAAGTCAGGCCAGGAGTGTTAGATTGCCTGCTGGTATTAGTCAACGGGACTTGCTGTGTGGTCATTCCAGCAGATCTGGAAATGTTAGAAGATCATTGGGGACGTCTATGGATTTATTAGATATCAAGCTTGTGATGTCCAAACCTGTGTTATTAATACAATGGTTGCCTTCTGGGATTGCAAATGGGCCATCGGTCACCAGCAGAGGAATTGAGGGATTTGGGTACCGAGCCTGGAGGCAAACAGGTCTATCTCGAATGGGACGCATAGGTTCTGCATTGTTTGGAACATAGACAGATGAAATTTCCAGGCTGCTTGGACCTCCCAATAATGTGAACACCAATACCTGTCAGGGATTCTGACTGCACTTTAAGCTGACTTGGGAGCAAGATTCCCAGAATGCTTGTTGCAACTGGGTAAGATTCTTGTACTTTGCCGCGCCACTTTATTTATATACGAGACTAATGCCCATTGTCCATTCATAAACTTGTTGTACACTGGAATTTGTTTTTTGTAAAACCTCTTACCTCACATGAAATGGCAAGAATCCCTAAACAGTTTGGGTGCAGTTGGGATTCCTGTATTGATCATTTCCCTCCAGTGGAATTAACACTGCATAGAGCCCCTCACCCCCATTCAATATGGCTGGAATCAGATTCTAAGGAAACCTAGATAAAAAAAGAAAATGCCTTTCCTGTTCACTGCTTCCATGTGTGTTAGCCACCGTTTTGAATCTGTTTGTACATCTGAAGAATTAGGACTGAATCTGAATAATTTGGCCTTGAATGCGGATAATGAATCTTTAATCTTTGAGAAGCCCTGCATGGTAGCAGTCCTTGAAATATTTCCGGAAATGTTTCTGGCATGAGACCTACCACTCTTGCTGTCTTATTGTCACTACTGAGGGCTGCTTACATGCAATATTATTCCCTTCGTTATTATACAGATCACTTTGGCTTGGGGCAGTCATAGAGTCACAGCTCTCATGTTTGCCTATGCCATGCTGGGAAAGTCATATTTTTTCCCTAGGAATTGTGATGTAGAGGAGCAGATGTATGCATCTGCAGGAGATCCGGCCCGCTACCTACTTTGTATTGGAGACATGAGGTTGTGCCTTGCCTGACATCAGCTATCGTGCAAATACAAATACTGCAGCAAGTTTTTGGAAGGAGATATCCATTGAGACAACCCTATCGAATGTACCCTCAAGTTGATGACAACCTACAGGAGGAACTTCCTGAAGGAATATGAGAAAGAGCTAAATAATGAACCGATGACATCATAAGAAAGTGTGCACGATGTCCTGAGATGTTGACTGAAGATGATGTATGGATCCTAGAGGACAAATGACGAATTAAACAATCAAGTGAACTATCAACATGGAAAAGAAGAAGAATACACGTTAAAAAGGGCTGCAAAAAACAGAAGTTCAATAAATGTATAGACACTGAAATGCAAGGTAGATCAAGTCATGGCTCCCATTGGATGCAAGGATTAAATTCAAAACCCTCTGCATTGTCCACAAGGCTTTCTGGGGCCTGGGTCCAAAATACCTTCAGCTATCCCTCCGCAAATACCTCCCCTCTCGAGCTCTTTGCTCCTCTACCTCCAACTCACTCAGGGTCAGTCGTTTTTCTAAGAAACGAGCTGGTGGTAGATCTCTGTCTTCGGCTGGGGCCTCCCTCTGGAACAGCCTCCCTGCCACTCTAAAACTTGAGGAGAACCATCTCCCGTTCCGGAAGCACCTCAGGACCTTCCTCTTTTCTTCTGCCTTCGCTCCCCCTCTCCCCTGCGGATCTGTTCTCTTTTGTCACCATGCACTTGGCCACCCTCTGTCTTTTGGGCCCAGGTACCTGCTCATCCTGCCACCCTCCTGCACTGCCTCCGGGCCACCCCTTGCACTGGGGTCTGTATCTGTACCCATACAGCCCCCCCTTTTTCTTCCTGCACTTATCGGACCTACCCTGTCTGCTGCCTTAAATCTAGCACTTGCAAATTGCTGGCTGCATTACCACTGTTTGTTGCCTTTATTATTTATTTATTGTTATTTATCTGTTTCTCCTCTGCTTCACACTTTCCACCTCTCCCCCCTTCCATGCACTTTTCCCTTCCCCCCTCTCCCATGCACTTGCGCGTTCTCAATGTCACTGGGCCTAGTAAGATCGCTGTTTTGTTATCCCCTGTTCCCCTCCCTTGCCTTGTCGCGCTCTGAAACACTTGTGTACGAGCACGATAGAAATAAAATATCAATCAATCAATCGTAAATGGCTAGCTATGAGTAGTGAATAAACTGCAGGCGAAGCCGCCATTGTACAGAAACAGAACATTGATATTATGAATAAATGAGCCACAAATCATGCAGGGGAGAATGAAAAGCGGCGTCACAGCAAAATAGCAGGCTAGTGGAACTGCGTGGTGAGGCTGTCTGGCCTTAAGTCAAGATCTTAGAAATCGAGGTCAGCTATCTACTCTGAAGAAGGAGTGTGCAGAGGATGAATCCTCTCATGCTAAGGTGTAAGAAAGATCACAGAGGATGCCAAGTTTAATTAATTTAAGGTATTAAAAAGAATGGATCAAATTGTGGTCTCTTGTCAAGTGAGCCAAGGAGGGAAATAGAGTTCAACCGTGGAGTTCCAGACACAATAGCTATTGCCCTCACTCCCGTGCATTCCCAAGACAAGAATATTCTGCAAGGCCAAGTACAAAGACAATTTCATGGCAGAAACAGTGGTCGAAGTGGACGGGAGTGGTCGGGAGCAGTGCTCCTCTACTTATTTTAACTAAGTTTTACCGTTCCTATACTTTTATTTTAAAAAGAAACCATTCCGGAATGGTTTCGTTTTAAAATAAAAGTGTAGGAAGAAGTTGAAACTTGCACTTTCATTGCAATGCACTGTACGTTCCCTTAAACACCATGCACATGTGTTTTGGGGTTCGTATTGTGCATGGGAGGGGGCGTGGTGATGGTGTTTGTGGGGAGCGGTTCAGGCCAGTAGGGAACATAGTTCCACTACTTCTCTTTTTTTGCACTTCAACCACTGGGCAGAAGGCATGGGTGATGAGAGATGCTGGGCTAATTGGGTGGTGAGGTAGCTTCATGTCCTATCTCCATGCAACTGGGTCTTGACTTACGTGCTGCTAAATGAACTGAATGTTCCCGATATGGCACAAGCGTGCTAACCAATTGTATTTGTCCATATAACGAAGGACCTTATAGCTTAGAAGACCAATGAAACACAGTGTAACTATTTTTTCTTAAATTACATGTTTGAAGAGGTAGGCATAAAGGGCAGCCAATAACATTCCTACTACCTATATGATTGTATATCTAGATGTTCCCTTAACCAATCCCGACCCTTGATAGGTTTTTCACCATTGCCACGTAGTATGATGTCATTCTGATGCATAATGAAGTATATGAAGTGTATTTTTTGTGGAAATCATTGAGAGACTGAGCGTACGTCCCTTGATGTTTGTTGTAACCTTCCTGTTTTAGATAATTGTTAATAAAACAGTAACTTGCCATCTTCTTGAGTTTGTCCGGTTATTTACCCAAAAATAAAACTGGATGACTTTCTTGTGCTTGGCATAGTGAAACTTGAGAGCAAGCTTGAGAGCCTTGTAGTTTGAGTGTTACACCATTTATTGCAATTTATTGCAATTCCCAGGAACCAGATTATTTGGGCTGGCTGAACCTGTGATTTCCCATGATTTACTAGTGAACCTAATCCTGGCAGTAACTGAAGTGTCATGGCCATAGGTTTTCGAGTGGTCAATGTATTTTGTGCCATGATCAGAGTGCCATCTAGGTATATCAGCATTCTGAATCCTTTTACCTGAAGAAACCTTTATACTGGGTGTAACAGCTTTGTCTAACACCAGGATGCTAAGGACAACCCGAATGGTAAGGAATGTATTGAAAAATAGTATGCCACCATCAGAAGCACAAAAAGTGGGCACATTGGAATCTAAGATACATCTCCTTGAGATCGAGATATAATAACCAATCGGCAAAACTCAAGGCACCTCTGAACAATGCAATCCTCTCCATCTCGAAGTGTCTGTCAACCAAATATTTATTTAGACTCTTCAAGTTGAAGACTGGTTGTACACCTTTGTGCTTTTTCTTCACTACGAAAACATTGCTGATTGAATTATTCTCTGACTCCAGCCCCAACTCTATTGCTTCTTTTTCCCATAGTTTTGAAATATTCTGGTATAGCAATTGTTTATGTATTTATGTCATTAGAAAGAGCCCTAGGACACTTTTATGTAATGGTTTCAAGACAAATTCTATATGGTACCCATGAACTGTGTGTGAGGAACTGCTATCTGGCAAGGGTGCAAAGCCTGGATTTTGAATAATAAAATGATGCGGGTAGTTCCGTCCAGAGGTCACAGATGTCCATGCACCAGCAGTAGTGACAGAAAAGTATCTGCCACACTGGGATGCATTTAAGATATGCGCCCCTATACCCAAACAACAATTATCTTAAGTAGCTCTTGAACGTGGCAGGATAATGTCTAAAATAAAGCTATGCCTGAGTTTGGGTATAGTGCATGGTACTAATTATGTTCACGGCTGCCACATTCCAATTGATATCATACTTGTGCCAGCTCCTGTGTGTCAGATCTGTTGTGGAAGGTGATGTTTATTTTGGGCAGCTGGGCTTCCTCTTTGATCTATATCTTTGTGAGGGCAGGTAACACCCTCCGCCTGAGAAAGCCACACAGCAGGCAGCTGTTTTGGGCCTGGGCATCAAAGGTGCACACACATTCAAAAGGAGTAGTCTCACACCAGGGTGCTGCATCTCCAAAGGTCTTTGTTCTCAGTGAGAGGAGAAGTGGGTGGGATTGTGATATGCAGGAGGGCTCTTGTCAATGGAAGAAGACTTCCACCATCTTGATTCTCAATCTCCCTCTCTCTTTCCTATCTCCTCAACTTCTTGTGGAGCAAAGCACTTTGGGTGTGACATCAGAAGGGCAAAGTGCACTCTGTTCAAGAGCAGGGACTGGACCAGCAGGCTAGCTTTAGTCCAATCACCTGAGGATATTTACCTTTAAAAGAAGGGATGTCCAACCCCTTTTTTAGATTCGTTCATATCCTCTCAGATCCTTTAAGGCAGCAGATTCACTCTGAAGATCTCACTGGACGTCCTTTGGGAAAATTGCACTTTCCAAAGCCCTCAGCCTGAGGTGAAGAAGGAATCATCCAAGACATAAGAGATTTACTCCCTAATCAGACTTCTGCTGTGTATCAGGACCTACCCGGCCCCTGAACGGAACCTTCCTATCCTCGAGACCCCCTGAGTGGGCCTCACAGCAACCAGAGGACCAGACCAGCCAAAGCTATTTATTGTACTCCACTAAAGCGGTTGCTTCAGGTTCACCACTCCTGAAACAAGAGGGAAGTCGCAGGCGCTGTTTGCTGTGCTCCTCCACCACTTCCAACTTGCTTGCCCTTTCAATCAGCTCGACACAGCACTGTGTCCTAGCTAGAGCTTGTCACCTGCTAGGCCCAAAGCAACTGCTTAATGCCGAGACCTGAACCGAATCACTGGAAAGTCCCACGCTGACTGTAACAGGGGCCAGCAACCTCGAATCAACCCAGCTGGCCTTTGAACTGCTGCATCATTGATTGCTCATCAATCCATCCAAGATCACCACTTAGATGACCATTGTTCACTGTCTCGATCTGCTGGAGTGTCACTCCTCGAACCCTTCTGGCTGCAAAAACTTGACTCGGCCTGGCCAACTACAAAGTGTTCCTGGGACTGCCCGACCTGCATCTTCGAGAGCCATCCTTCTGCTGCATAGAGCACCCACAGTCGCCTGTATTTGGCACACTCGTGCAGCTTGGGCCCACATGATCCAGCATGCCCAAACTGAGCTTGATCTGCCCGCATCTACATTTGACTGACACCGGGTCTTATTCGTTAGCCCACCAAGAACTGAATCCAGGTTCTGTTGACTCTGAACTGCCCTCTCGGTTCTCTTGGACCCTAGAGACTGATTGGGTCACAATCATTCCTGTTTTCAACCAATATGTTCTTTTTGAGCCTATTGAATTACCTACCACCCCTGGAACTATGTTCAGTGTGCTACTTCCACGAGTCTGTCGCAACTTCTCTGTTCTTCCTTTGGGGTGGGTTTTTGTACAGTATTCTCTAGTCTCTCTGCATGCAGAAGGTGTTTTTGATTAAAGTGTATATATTTTTATAGAACCTTGATTGGACATTCCCTTCATTTTGCACTGTGATACTGTGTTGTTTGGGTTACTACTGGTTGACCTTCACACCTCTATTAAGAGCAAAGTCTTCCCTCAGCCCACGTTACGACAAAAGGCAACAGAGGTATATCTCTTAACGGTCCCTGTTTTACCTTTATGATTGCGTTGTTTTCTGGTTTGTAGAAGTGTGAGGGATGAGTGGGCCATTTTACCCCCATTCATCCTTATACTCCTGCTGAGCAGAATCCAATTCATCACACTGTATATTGAACCTATGGACGTCTTGAAATATAACAGCAGTTCTTTAAGAAATAAGCATATGTCCTCCCACCAGACTGCTCATGCAAATAAATGTGTGAATGCTTGCTCCAAAAGTTCAATGCTGGGTATCCTCTCCTGGGCCACTTCCTCTGCCCCTCTGCCCCTGTTGACTATGTCAATAAACTCTTGCTTCTATTGTACAGCAATACACACTGTTAACGTGTATGGGTGTAGAGAATTGAAATACCCATGGGTTGTATAAAAGGTTGCCACGCTAGGGTTGACCAGGAGTATTGTTTAAGTCGATATTGGTTGCATGATTAGTAGTATGTGTATGAATGGTGGAATAAAATGGATGTTAAATATATGTTATACATTTTTCATAAACAAACAGTTTTAGTATCTTGTTGTATTTTGTAATACATTTATTTTTGTTTGGAAATAATTTGTAGCAGTATCTTTCCAACCTCACCACCTAGGTACATTTTTTGTAAATTCCAGTTGACAATAGAACATTGGTCTATCCCATATATATGAATAGTGGTTCACTTTTTTCTTTCCATAGAGATCTAACATTCCTTGTTTCCTGGAATTCTGTGCACGCCCCGCTGCCCAGCCCAAAGAGTGAGCTGGCCTGATAGAAACTCTGGGCTTTACCTCGGTCGATAAAGGCTTCTTGCCTGATTCATTGCCCCATGTCTAAACAGCATTTCTCATAATCCCCCATAGTTTGGCATCCGCTAGATCCACCAGCTTTGGGTTCATTGTATGCGGATTACATTTTTTGTGCCTGTATTATGGTGGGGTTAGTGTACCCTGAAAAGCATAAAGCTCTCTGTTCCCAACTGCTCTTGACTGTAGGGTCCAGAGGTTCTTCCTTGTCCTTGGCCTCTTCCGCAGAGTCATATATGTTCTCTAGGTGATCTTTAGTACTTAGGAGATAATCTCGACAGGTGGTCCCTGCTTTGTCTATCACTTTATCTTCTACCTCAGCATTGACAACCTGGCGCCATTTATTTGGGTTGACTATTGTTGCACATCCATCCCAAGCTTTTGGCACTTGGCCACAACCTTTTTACGGCAGTTGTTGTCTAGCTTCCTTCTAAGGGAGTGCTGTGCAATGTTTTCTACCTGTGGTGGAAGCAATACTCATAAGAGTTTGGATGGGTAATTGGTTCCCCTATGTGACCAACCAGTCCTATAATACTGGGTCCAGTGCATTAGTATATGGGTCCACCTTCATCCCCCAATGTTATCTGGGATATCTAACATCGGATGTCAGACGAGGGGTAGACAGGGTAGGGCCTGAGCGGGCAAGGCCCACCCCACTGCTGAATGGGCATTTACAGATGTTAATGTCACTGCGGTGGACCCAACTACATTAGCTTCAGGCCCCACTCTAGCAAAAAAAGAGAATAACTAGATCAGTTGAAGGGGGCATATAGCACTAACATGCAGCAGATATGACATGGGCTGGGACAGGGCACCACAATGTCGTTTTCTTGCCACTGCAACAAAGAAAAGATTTGAGAACTGCATTGCAGGAGTGCCCATGCTGTGCCAGAGAAGCTGCTCTCAAGCCATCAGTTTCATATCCTGTATTAGATGCCAAGCAACATTCCTGCATTTTAGTGAAAATGTCATTTGTCACGTTTTGTGACTTTTGATGAAGTAAGCAGGAGGAACCGGGCTCCGATTTTTGAAAAAAAAACATTTATAATCAATTTTCACAATTGAGTTTTTGTCATAGTTTGCAGTCAATACATTGTCAATCAAATATGTCCCCAAGGCCCTCCATCTTACCCCCATGTTGAGGTGTCTCGACCGTCCTCCCAGTGCTCTCTGGCACTACAGGTCCACATCACCAGGCCATGGAAATGGTGCCTATTAATGAACATTGGACCATTGAGCCAGTGAAACTGGTTAGACACCCAGCTACACAGTGCACTAAGGACCCCACCCCCACATCTCTGTTTCACCTCCAGAGCCACTCTCCCATTGTCCCATCCAGCACGGTAGATTGTTCACCCTGCAAGATGGTCCTTTGTTTAAGGTACCACCTGCTTGTGGTGGTGGAGGCATTTCCACTCCTATTCACCTCACAGATTTCTGAGACGCCAAAGGAATTTCGGCTGCTCAGCCTGGAATGCACAGCCGTGTGAAGGGCATTTCTTTGACATCTCTGAAGCTTGGAAGGGGGGCGTTCAGGGGGGCTGCAGCAATCCCTGAGCTGGTGGCAGCTGCAAAGCTGCTGACAGCCACTGTCACCTTCTGCCTTTTCACAATTCCAAGTGGTGGTTACTCCTGCTCATTTGACTGAAGGCTGCATTGATGTGGATGGAGTCGGGGCAGGGGCGGAGATACTGCAGGTAGAGCCTGCGGCAGTGCCACCTCCAGATCAGGAGTGTTGGCAGAGAGCCAGCAGTGTTGGTGGAAGGAAGCATGAGCCTCCTTTCAACAACCCTTAAATAGATGCCCACTCTATGTCATAAAAGTGGCCCAGATTTGGCCAGAAAACTGGATCACACAGCGATGTGTGGTGTGATGGTGGATGGGAATGCCTGGTGTTCATTATTTCTTATTCTACCTGATAGAATGGATTTTTCCAATTCCTGCCTGATATTTTTCATTTCTAATCTTGCCTGCCTTTGACATTGTTTCCTACCCTGCTTGAGTATTGCATAGTTGTTATGAAGAGAAGGTCTAAAACATGATCGCGAAACATCAGCGTGTGAACTTGGGCAGGACACGAATGCGAAGAGCCGACAACATATTTGCCAGGAGGGGACGCTCTAGTCAAGACAACTGGGGTTGGTATTGGAGGCTGTAAAGTTACCATTCACCTAGGATGGCTAAAATCTTTGCCATGCCTGGGCAGATCCACCATAATGCAGGGTGTAGAGGAGCAGTTGGATGCATTTTCCCTAACTCCTGCCCCTCACCACCATCATACTGGAACAGCAGGAGACGGGCCCTATGTGACACTACATGTCGTATGCCTATACCACATTGAGTGTACGAGAGACGATATGCACTCAGACAACCGTATCGAATGTACTCTTGCACCAAAAGTGTGGAAGGATACCGTATGGAAGGATGTCAGCATGCACCATTGAACATAATGGAGCGCTGAGTGAAACCTGTTGTGGAAAGAGGGATGGCAGAGAGAAGATGTACGAAGCCACACTGAAACGATATGAAAATACTTACGAGTGATGATGTAATTGAAGCGATAAGAGAAACATGTACGTGTAAAGACTGGAAGGGGTATCTGTACTTCTGCCCTGTATATGGCAGAGTAGAAGCACAGAGCACCCCAGCCAAGGTTCTCTATATGGTAGCTTGGACGAGCAACCAAGGCTTAAGCTCTCAGGAGTTGATTTGGGATGGTCTGTAAGTACAGTGTAGTCCCCAAGCCCCCACAAAGGAATATCCACACACTATATTATGAGCTAACATAGTTCTTTATATAAAAATAAAGTTCAAGATGTATACATCAATTAATAACACACTTTGTACTCTGGCAATTCTAATATGGCAAATATATACAATGTCTATGTGATACCACACTTAGCTATTGATTCCTTTAAAATGCATCAACTGCTGATAGGTATAATGGCATACAAATCATGCAGCAATGTGTAACAGCATAGATCATAGGAAGAAAGACAAGTTTGTTTAAACAATGGCAGAATGGTTATTTTGCTACTAGAACACAGTTCTGAGTGAGGACCGTACCACCCCCCCCCCCAACATGCCCCCCACCTGGGCAACCTGTAATAAAGGATGTTAACAGGTCCAGTCAATTAATGTTTAAATAGTCTTGTTTCCTGGTAAAAATGTTCAACCAACGCAATGTACATGATATAGTAGAGTTTCTTCTACAGTTCGTCGATGGATCCCTCAAGAGTGGGCTCCCTTTAAAGCAGGAGCCACAGGGCGTTGAGGTTCCTCAAATAAAAGTGAACACTTGCATCACAACTGCAGCTTTGAACTTCGCGGTGCTCTTAGACAATCGATCGTGGAAGTCCTGTGAAGATGAGGCCTGTGGATCACTTCGGTGCAAAGAGTTCGGTGCCGCAAAGACGTCTCGGTGAGAAATGTAGTCCCAGCAGCGGGTATTGGGATAGCTTAAGCAATCAGGGCTCGACCACGGACTGTATTTCGGATCTTCACTTGTCGTCATCTTTATGGACTTCTGGTGGTGGGAAACCCACTGGCAGACTTTCCTCAGTCATCAACTAACTCGATTTCTCTGGTGGGACAACGCGGTCGACAGTAATGGCAAAGGAGTGCTTCGTTCAATGTTCTTAGGCAAGGTGGAGTTGTTCAGGTGGGTCTAACTATCCCCACACTCTGGGCCTTGGCATTTCTTGTGTCAGGAAGACACTCTGGAGCAAGCAGGACACTCAGGCCGGTTTCAAGAAGTCATCAGGTTTTATTTATTCCACCAGGCAAGGCACTGGATACACAGGATACATCATCTGTCATGCAACCCTCAATACTCTATGGTAACTTTTACCAAAAAGGATACAAGTAGGGTAAAGGATACACAAAGGATCCGGGTCTTTCTTCTAAACCTTCAGTGAAGAATCTTCAAGGAAGAATCCTTTCCATTGATTCCACTCACTGCCTGAAGTAATATACAGCCAGAGTGAAGAATCAATTGAAAGGATGAATAACAATGCACAGCCTCCAATCTTATATGATTAGATGACTTGATGTATGTGAAGAACCATGATGTTCCAGACGAATCCAACAACAAAGGAAAACAACGGCAAGGAAGGGAAGGTTAGTATGAAGCTAATCCCAAATGGAACAAGGGCCGAACTAGAGTCGGGTTGGTGCACTCTGGATAGTGTTCATTAGTTCAATGCACGAAACATAATCCTGAATTCTCCAACATGGTGAGTGTTTAAGGTTTTTACTTAAGTGCAGTACGTTATTCACCCTGGAAGTCTTTAACAAGTCCAAACTAAATATTCTCCGATGAGGAATTCACCATTGAAAAGAACTCAAAACCTGACTGGGTTGTAGTGTTATTTCACACAATGGTAATGGAAAATAAACTATAACTAATAGCACTTCCATACTTCCCGAAGTATCGTGGAGGATTCAAAAATACTTATTCAACAGCATAAAGTCTTGTACCTTTAGTAAGCAGGACCCGTCCATAGCAGCAAGACAGAGTAGACACTCCGCGGTAGAAACAGCCCCTGGCTATGGTAAGCCGCTGCGTAGAACGACCTGAAGCTGGGAGGTCACTGCGGGAGCCAGCGAGAAGCAGGAGCCGTTCCGCGGAAGAATGCAGCCGACGGGGAAGAGCTGGCAAAGTCACCTGGAGACAACGTGGCCGGCAGGGAAGCCGCCGCGTGAACGAGCGTACGCTGGAAATACACACAGCCGGCTGGGAAGCCTCCGCATGGAAACGGCACACTCGTGGAATTGCTGCAGATGAAAGCTGCCGGATAGAAAACACCTCGTGAAGTTCCAAGAATGAAGAGAAGCGTCCATAATGGCTGAAGCAGGCTAAAACTCCAGTAAGCTTTAGAATGAAGGGAAGCAGTTTGTGAGTAAACAAACTGCCCGCAAAGAAAACTTCAATCAGAAGCACGGAGCATTCTGAGGAAAGGACCTAAATACGTGCCACAGACACGTGACTGATCATGTGATCAAATGCAGATATTCAGTATCGTTTGGCAGGAAGTTTGGAGAACAGTCTCCATTTATTATAAAACGGTTTGTCTGCCGTTTTAAAAGCGTACGGATTCCTGCTACCATGCCCCACAGGTGAGTGCATGACAGTACCATCCCCCAAAGGCTTCTCCACACCCCTTTTAGCATGGAACCTACAAAGCAACAACGGAGCATGAATGTTGTCCAGCAGTTCCCATGTCCGGTCTTCAGGGCCATAGCCCTTCCAATCAATCAAATAGTAAGGTTTGCCATGACGTATTCTCATGTCCATGATGGATTTCACCTCGTATTCATCAGAACCTCTAATCTTTACTGCTAAAGGTCTAACAGGCAATCGGGTATTCGAAGTGCATGGTTTGATCAAAGAAACATGAAATACAGGATGTACTCTCCATTGAGTAGGTAACTTCAGGCCAACAGCTACAGGATTGATAAATCTGTTTATGACAAAATGACCAATGAACCATGGAAGAAGTTTCTTCTTGCCTGGTAGCTTCAATTTCTTTGCAGACAACCACACTTTCATTCCAACCTGATATATGGGCGCAGATGTTCTCTTGGCATCAGCATAACGTTTGGTATTCTGTTGGGAACGGACCAATTGTTGTCGGACTCTTGTATGCAATAATGTTAAATCTCTCAGTGTACAGTTTGATGCTGGATTGTCGGTTGTCAGGTCAAGATCCAATGGAATGGATCTAGGATGTTGGCCATAAAGAGCAAAAAATGGAGTAGTACCAATAGACGAATGAAGAGAATTGTTATACACAAACTCTGCTGATGGTAACATGGACAACCAATCGGACTGATACTGTAAACATAGACATCGTAAATACTGCTCCATGGTATTATTAGTTCTTTCTGTTTGTCCATCTGTTTGAGGATGGAAGGAGCTGGACATTCTGTCATCAATCAGCAGAGCAGAAGTAAGCGCCTTTCAAAAGTGTGAAGAAAACTGAGAGCCTCTGTCAGTAATGATGACAGATGGTAGGATGAAAAAGCGAAAAACATGTCGCAAAAAGAGATCTGCTAGTACAGCAGCAGTAGGCAGGCCCTTACATGGTATGAATAGGGCAAGTTTGGTAAAGTAATCCACCACAACCCATATTGTGTTAAAACCTCGTTCTAGCGGCAACTCAACCATGAAATCCATAGAAATCACATACCATGGTTTATGAGGTACCGGTAGGATTTGCATCAAACCCATGGGTTTGCCAGGATGATTTTTGCACTGAGCGCATACTGAACATGAATTGACATAGTCGATCACGTCTCTGGACATGGAAGGCCACCAACACCATCGTTTCAGCAGTTCAACAGTTTTCTTTTGCCCTGGATGAGCCGCCATTAGCGAATCATGTCCCCAACGTATGGCTCTGGAACAAATGTCTTCAGTAGGAAGGTACAGGAGCCCTTGCATAAACGGGAGACCCTTTTGGGTATCCAAATTCAGTGATTGTATTTCCTGCGGGTGATGCAATACCCACTCCTGTAAATCATGCTTTAATGAAGTCTGAGCAGCACAAGTAGAAACAACATGATTTGCCACTAAAGGATGAGGTTCTGATCTGACTTTGTCAGTACCCAAGCGTGACAATGCATCAGACTGAGTAAAGAATGCATGCCATCTGGCTTGACGTGCAGTTAGACATTTCATTGTCTTGAAAGCTTGGAGGTTACGATGATCTGAATATATCGTCACCGAATGTTTAGCTCCTAAGAGATGGTGACGCCACTCTTGTAGAGCGTCTATGATCGCTAGGACGTCTCATTCCGTAACCGTATAATTGCGTTCGTATGGATTAAGTTTGTGTGAATAAAAAGCCACACGAAGGATCCGGGTCTTTCTTCTAAACCTTCAGTGAGGAATCCTCAAGGAAGAATCCTTTCCATTGATTCCACTCACTGCCTTAAGTAATATAAGCCAGAGTGAAGAATCAATTGAAAGGATGAATAAAAATGCACAGCCTCCAATCTTATATGATTAGATGACTTGATGTATGTGAAGAACCGTGATGTTCCAGACAAATCCAACAACAAAGGAAAACAACGGCAAGGAAGTGAAGGTTAGTATGAAGCTAATCCTGAACAGAACGAGGGCCGAACTACAGTTGGGTTGGTGCACTCTGGATAGCGTTCATTAGTTCAATGCATGAAACATAATCCTGAATTCTCCAACATGGTGAGTGTTTAAGGTTTTCACTTAAGTGCAGTACGTTATTCACCCTGGAAGTTTTTAACAAGTCCAAACTAAATATTCTCCGATGAGGAATTCACCATTGAAAAGAACTCAAAACCCGACTGGGTTGTAGTGTTATTTTACACAATGGTAATGGAAAATAAACTATAACTAATAGCACTTCCGTACTTCCGGAAGTATCGTGGAGGATTCAAAAATACTTATTCAACAGCATAAAGTCTTGTACCTTTAGTAAGCCGGACCCGTCCGTAGCAGTAAGACAGAGTAGACACTCCACGGTAGAAACAGCCCCTGGCTATGGTAAGCCTCCGCGTAGAACGACCTGAAGCTGGGAGGTCAATGCGGGTGCCAGTGAGAAGCAGGAGCCGTTTCGCGGAAGAATGCAGCCGACGGGGAAGAGCTGGCAAAGTCACCTGGTGACAATGTGGCCGGCAGGGAAGCCGCCGCGTGAACGAGCGTATGCTGGAAATGCACGCAGCCGGCTGGGAAGCCTCCGCATGGAAACGGCATACATGTGGAATTGCTGCAGATGAAGGCTGCCGGATGGAAATCGCCTTGTGAAGTTCCAAGAATGAAGAGAAGCGTCCGTAATGGCTGAAGCAGGCTAAAACTCCTGTAAGCTTTAGAATGAAGTGAAGCAGTTCGTGAGTAAACGAACTGCCCGCGAAGAAAACTGCAATCAGAAGCACGGAGCGTTCTGAGGAAAGGACGTAAATACGTGCCACAGACACGTGACTGATCATGTGATCAAATGCAGATATTCAGTATCATTTGGCAGGAAATTTGGAGAACAGTCTCCATTTATTATAAAACGGTTTGGCTGCAGTTCTAAAAGCGTATGGATTCCTGCTACCATGCCCCACAAGTGAGTGCATGACATCATCAGAAACATCTTTTGGACTCAGTCAAAATTACTAGGCTCACCCATACTTATATACACATCTAGGGAGGTGAGGTAATGGTCTGTTCACAGGTGCAACCCTTTTCCTATCTGAGATTCGCTGGTTTATATGGCATGATATGGCATGATCAATGTGCTGTTCCTCTTCCTACTTGTTATTCGCCGGCCTATCTGCCACTCAGACCTAGTCAAGACCGGTTCTACCCACTCATTTTCCCCACCTTTGTCCCCTGGATCACTTTTCATAAAAAAGATCTCTACTGGTGTCATCTTGACTCACAGCCATCCACCATTTTAGGAATCGCCTGACCATGCCTGACTTATCACAAAATGGTGGATCACCCTATTTCGGTCATATTTTGATACCTAGTCCGATTCAAGTCTAGTGTTTTAGTAAAATATACTTAGCATGTACTATTTAAGCCTTCTATCATTCAAGACATTCTAACCTCATAAACATGGACCGCCTTTTTAAAGCGCTTTCCTGTGAAACACTATAATTCTAATTTCTACAACATTTAGAATCATTGATCACCCCACAAAGTTATCTACGTTTGGTTTGAGGGGGAGTGGGTTTATCTTCACTACATTCAGTTTGAGGGGGAGGGGATACTCATTCTTTTACAGAGTTGTGCCACTACGGTCATCGAGCAACACAGCGTTAAACTGTCCTGGCTTCTGGGCAACACAACTTGACTCGCGCCCAGGGGTTACGGAAATCCTCCAAACCCCGTCGACGGCAGTGGACTTTGATGGCCTCGATGTCCAGGTGCTTTACTTCAAGATTCTCAGTGAACTCATTCTTCGGTCGACAGGCATTCGGGACTGGCTTCCAGTGTACCTCGATGAAGAGCAGCTTCTGCACGATGTTCTCTCGTAGCTTGGGGCAGGTCTCTTAGCTTTTAGATATCGAAGGAAATCAGCAGCAATTCTTCTTCTTCCAGCTGGGCTTCAAAGATAAGCAGTTTCAAGTTTCAACTTCATCTTCTGAACAAATTGGTAAGTGAGAAGTCCCCAGATATACAAATGTGTCCCTCATCCACTCTTCCTGAGCCAGGCTCAGTCAGCCAATCACACAGAAGGGCATTCATGCAGGTAGGCAGCCAATCAGACTCACATGCATTCAGGCCATTCACTTCCACCCAGACAAGGAATGTGGATTGGGGCAAGCACCCAGCCTTTCAGCACAATACACTGCATTCATGTCAGTTTCAGTCAGGGCTGTTTCATTAATTGTGTCACACACACAGAAACTACACACCCATAACATAGAATGCATATTGGTCACACACTCTATTCACACATGTCCTACCTCAAAGGTGTACCCACAACATACAGTCACTGGAAAGCCTCCTGCCAGTCTGGCCTGGTCTTCCCCCACAATACCATATATGGTTCTTCCACCCAACAGCCAGTCAGGGGAAGGTAAAGCGTTGGGGCTTGTCAGGACCCTAGGAAAACAAGGTAACAGGCAATAGAAACCAAGACGCCACAGGGGCCATCTTGCCTTCTATCAGCAATCCACTGATTCCTATGGCAGGGCCTGCGTGTCCCAAAATGGAGGATCCTCAGATCACCTGTCTAATTCAGCATGGAGCTGCCAACGGCCCACACCCTGCTCTGTGGGCAACACACAGTTGCCAAAAAACATACACTAGGGGTAAAGGGTTGTACCCCCATTCACGGGTGCCATAAGGGTATCCAAAGGGCCTCTGTTCACCACAACCAAAAAGAGGAAGAGCTGCACTGCCACAAGTCCCAACTTAGACTCCTGTGCAAAAAACAACACAGGACACACATGATAAGGAAGTACAGGACAAGGACATGGAGGCCCTGTTCCTCCAATGCATTTCCAGCATCACAGTACAAAACAATAAAGTAATCATGAATGCAAAAGAAGACAAAGTAACTTGCTGACCAATATGTGTAAATATGCAGTAATGTAAGGTAGAAAAGATACATAGCAGCTTGCTATAGTGGAATATATAACGTGCCAAGGACGGCCATAGTTGGACAATGAACGCCGGCTTGTGTTAGTATTCAATTCAACTACCTCAGAAACAGATCAGGGTTGCAGAGTCAGGAGATGCTTGAAGAACAGTTTCATGTGCAAAACAAAGAGGAGTCTATGTTGGCTTGGGATCAAGGATGCTATTTTTAAGGAATCACTGCAAAGCACGAAGGGAGGCAGATGGATAAGCCATGAATGAGAAATATTTCTCTTAGATTAAAAGAGAAGAAAACATCTGCAAGAGCCAAGTATTGGACAATTAAACGTGTATAAAGTCTATACGAGGTAGAGTGAGCGAGTCTCTAGAGGCCAAGAGGAGCAATCCACTGCCACTTTTTCGCTATAATCAGTATTATACATATTTAGAGGTAGTTCGAGGTGTGTCTTACAGATAACAGATAGCCAATGAGGTACTAACCCAAATACATTCTATAAGTAGATATATTCCCCTAACCAATCCTTCCCGCCAATATCTTTTATGGTTTGCCACGAAGGATGACATCATAGATGACACAGGTTGGGGTATAAGACCTCTGTGTAATCTAGTTTGTGTGTGAGTGTGCAAGCATCTGTCTGATGTATGCCAGTTGATCCTCCTTCATTAAACTGAGAATAAAGTAGTACTTTGCCATATTCCTTGAGTCTGTCCAGTTATTTGGTCTGAGATCTTTATTGGTAATTCCATCTAGCACAAGAGACGCTTCAAGTTGCTAGAGCACAAGGGCACACGGATATGTCTTAAAATATATTCTAAATTGAAAACTATGAACATAAATAAGCTCCATGATTATAGGAGCCTATGAGTGTTGAACATATTCAGAACGAATAATGGAAACAAAAAAATAGGTCTGACACTTTCACTTTTATTTCCCGCTAGGAACAGGTGGCTATTTCTATTCAATTGAATTATTTATGGTAATTTAAAGATTAAGCCTCATAAATTGATTGTTTCTTGGCATTCAATAAAAGTTGCTGTTTTGCCACTTAGTGGTAATCTTTTTTATCACCCTGAGGGCAAGAAAAGTCCAAGAATTTGAAATGTAAAGTTGGCCTGACACAAGTACTGCAGCAGGTGCATTATCCTATGAAGCTATCTTACAATTCAAGATGCACTACGTGTGCTTATACATTTCCTCTAGTTATGAGTGATGTGCGGTTCCAATTTGAAGCACCGGAGGCATCTTTAGCTCCGTTAAGGATTGCCGTGCTTCGATTAGCTAATGCTATTCTGTTGCCATGTGAACAGAAAGACAACATTTCTCCTCCACGTCAGACCGAGAGATGGCCAGTAGTAGGTCCAGCCTGCAGTCAAAACCCTCAGAAAAGGGCACTTAAAAATAATAACTTGTAGCCATGGCTATGAATGGTGATTCTGATACCATGCAGCTTTTCACAGGGAAAAAAAAAACAACTTCATATACAAGATTTTAATAAAAGGAGGGCTGCTCAGCGTCCATTGGACAGGGGTGAGAGCTCATCTGTTATCATGGCAACTGGATGGCTACTCTCTGTATCCCTAGCTGTGCGCACCAACAGGGCTTGGCTTGATATGGGAGTGCTGGGTACGCACCCAAGTACTTCTCAGCCATCCATATTTGGCTAGCCTGATATTTGGTAATGCGTTGGCAACCAGATCCCACATTCGTGGTGAACTTGGAGTAATTGATGAGGACAGACTCTCTGCACACACCCACGTGGGTTCTGGTAGTGCATTCGAGAGGGCGTGCCTAAAATGCAAGTTAGTCTTTTTTTCCGCCCTTAAAAATAGGTGAGGAAAGATATAAGCCTTGTATGCCTTGAGCCTGCCTTCGTGTCTGCTCTCACAAGTTAGGAGATTGGCCAATGCATACACCTGCAGAGAGGCAACTTTTGGAGCCGGATGGCACCGGACGGTGGCCCCTCCCTTGTAAATAATTAAAATTAAAGGCTGTTGACAGCTTGTGCATTTTCCAGAGTAGTTGTGTTAATACTTACTTTCCCCAATACTTTCGAGCGAAAGGTCATAGTGAGGGACCTAGAACCATCCAAGAGAAGTTTCAGGGGGGAACCCTGCCAAGAATTGTTTGTAAATAATGGTTTAAAATGGGGCACTTTACAGAACAATATTTCAGAAAAATGTGCAAAGAGACCATACAATGTACAATTGTTTTTGTATGCTAAAACATATAATCCGGTAGTTGTCTGGTCACCAACAACACAAAGGAGCATTTTACAACGGATGTTCATCAGGCTTGCACCCACAATAAAACACTTTTATTTGTTTGTTTGTTTATTTGTAGAGCACGCAAAACCCAAGGGTATCTAGGCGCTTGATTTTATTAGATTGTTTACAGTGCTTCGGGTTACAGACAAGGAAGCGAAGAGATGACTTACAACATCATGGAACGTGCAGAAGTGATACAACATACGCAAAGTGCAAGAGGAAATAAATGGTGATCACAATCATTGAGCCTGACCCAATCTTACAGGGCGGCGGCAACACACAGAAGCGAAAGTCCAGCAATGGGCAAATACATGGGGCCTACCCCATGTTACAGGGCGGCAGCAACGCACAGATGCTAAAGTACAGCAATGGGCAAATACATGGTGCCTACCCCATGTTACAGGGCGGCAGCAACGCACAGATGCTAAAGTACAGCAATGGGCAAATACATGGTGCCTACCCCATCTTACAGGGCGGCAGCAACGCACAGATGCGACAGTCCAGCAATGGGCAAATACATGGTGCCTACCCCATCTTACAGGCGGCAGCAACACACAGATGCGACAGTCCAGCAATGGGCAAATACATGGTGCCTACCCCATCTTACAGGCGGCAGCAACACACAGATGCGACAGTCCAGCAATGGGCAAATACATGGTGCCTACCCCATCTTACAGGC
This sequence comes from Ambystoma mexicanum, assembly GCF_040938575.1. NCBI lineage: Eukaryota > Metazoa > Chordata > Amphibia > Caudata > Ambystomatidae > Ambystoma > Ambystoma mexicanum. The sequence continues at coordinate 913,074,726 of NC_090926.1, read as the reverse complement.
GGCAGCAACACACAGATGCGACAGTCCAGCAATGGGCAAATACATGGTGCCTACCCCATCTTACAAGCGGCAGCAACACACAGATGCGACAGTCCAGCAGTGGGCAAATACATGGTGCCTACCCCATCTTACAGGCGGCAGCAACACACAGATGCGACAGTCCAGCAGTGGGCAAATACATGGTGCCTACCCCATTTTACAGGCGGCAGCAACACACAGATGCGACAGTCCAGCAGTGGGCAAATACATGGTGCCTACCCCATCTTACAGGCGGCAGCAACACACAGATGCACCAAAATGCTATGGCAATTCCTCTCTGAACAAGACTACCAACAGCAACCCCATAAAAGGGTTTCAGCCTTGTTGGGCCTCATCAGTGAGGTGAAGCTGTGCCTCTCTGAGCACAGTGAGCAGGGAGTCCACGTCTGGTTGCCCCCAGGTAACTTAGGGTGACCAACCCCAAGTTCCTTGCAAATATTTCAAAAAAGGTAGCAGGCGCTCCTCTCCAGAAAGAACATGGCATGATAACCTGTTCTGAGATGAGAGTTTGCAGCACACACTTTTTGCTCACTGTACCTTTCACAGATGGGAAATACCCATTTGCATATCAGTCTTTGTCCCGCCCACATGGGCAGTCCAGCACCAAAATGCTATGGCAATTCCTCTCTGAACAAGAGTACCAACAGCAACCCCATACACATGTTTCAGCCTTGTTGGGCTTCATCACTGAGGTGAAGCTGTGCCTCTCTGAGCACAGTGAGCAGGGAGTCCACGTCTGGTTGGCCCCAGGTAACTTAGGGTGACCAACCCCAAGTTGAAAAGGTAGCAGGCGCTCCTCTCCAGAAAGAACATGCTTTTTGCTCACTGTACCTTTCACAGATGGGAAATACCCATTTGCATATCAGTCTTTGTCCCGCCCACATGGGCAGTCCAGCACCGAATGCTATGGCAATTCCTCTCTGAACAAGAGTACCAACAGAAACCAGCCTTGTTGGGCTTCATCAGTGAGGTGAAGCTGTGCCTCTCTGAGCACAGTGAGCAGGGAGTCCATGTCTGGTTGCCCCCAAGTAATTTAGGGTGACAAACCCCAAGTTCCTTGCAAATATTTCAAAAAAGGTAGCAGGCGCTTCTCTCCAGAAAGAGCATGACATGATAACCTGTTCTGAGATGAGAGTTTGCAGCACACACTTTTTTCTCACTGTACCTTTCACAGATGGGACATATCCATTTGCATATCAGTCTTTGTCTCGCCCACATGGGCAGTCCAGCACCGAAATGCTATGGCAATTCCTCTCTGAACAAGAGTACCAACAGCAACCCCATACACGTGTTTCAGCCTTGTTGGGCCTCATCAGCGTGGTGAAGCTGTGCCTCTCTGAGCACAGTGAGCAGGGAGTCCACGTCTGGTTGCCCCCAGGTAACTTAGGGGGACCAACCCCAAGTTCCTTGCAAATATTTCAAAAAAGGTAGTAGGCGCTCCTCTCCAGAAAAAACATGGCATGATAACCTGTTCTGAGATGAGAGTTTCCACCACACGCTTTTTGCTCACTGTACCTTTCACAGATGGGAAATAACCATTTGTATATCAGTCTTTGTCCCGCCCACATGGGCAGTCCAGCACCGAAATGCTACGGCAATTCCTCTCTGAACAAGAGTACCAACAGCAACCCCATACACGTGTTTCAGCCTTGTTGGGCCTCATCAGCGTGGTGAAGCTGTGCCTCTCTGAGCACAGTGAGCAGGGAGTCCACGTCTGGTTGCCCCCAGGTAACTTAGGGGGACCAACCCCAAGTTCCTTGCAAATATTTCAAAAAAGGTAGCAGGCGCTTCTCTCCAGAAAGAACATGGCATGATAACCTGTTCTGAGATGAGAGTTTGCAGCACACGCTTTTTGCTCACTGTACCTTTCACAGATGGGAAATAACCATTTGCATATCAGTCTTTGTCCCGCCCACATGGGCAGTCCAGCACCGAAATGCTATGGCAATTCCTCTCTGAACAAGAGTACCAACAGCAACCCCATACACGTGTTTCAGCCTTGTTGGGCCTCATCAGTGAGGTGAAGCTGTGCCTCTCTGAGCACAGTGAGCAGGGAGTCCACGTCTGGTTGCCCCCAGGTAACTTAGGATGACCAACCCCAAGTTCCTTGCAAATATTTCAAAAAAGGTAGCAGGCGCTCCTCTCCAGAAAGAACATGGCATGATAACCTGTTCTGAGATGAGAGTTTGCAGCACACGCTTTTTGCTCCTAAGTCATACTTAGCAAGTGCACGGTGGTTGCTGGCTAAACTAAGTTTACGGTTGATAATTATGATAATTAAGCTCAATTAACTCTTACCTCCATGGAATGCTTCACAGACGATTGTGTATAGAAGCGCTGGAACAGTACCTGCCCAGTTGCCATAGCCATCTAAAAAAGTACATTGGAAATTATAAGTTTGTCACAAAGATGTTGAAATATACAGTAACACTAAGAATGGAAAAATAGACAACTCGCGTTGCCCGTGTCCGCAAACCTCTCAGAAGAGACATGAATGACACAATGTCCTGTCACAGAAAACTACCTGTTGAATTTCCCAGAACCTATTCCCTCACAGATCAGATGGGAGACAAACAGGGAAAACGTGCTCTAGGGACAGCAAGGCCATAATGACCCGCATACACACCTGCTGTAGCCCCCCGTACCATGAGGTGGGGCATTCTGGTGCATGCTTGCACGATATATCCAATACGCCCCAACTTTCATGTTTGGTCCTGCCCACCGGGGACTGTGTTCTCGCACTTACTGTAACTAGCACATAGATGCCTCTGGGTTTTGTTTGCTGCTATAAATGTAAAAATAAAAATAAATGAAGTATGGATGTTACCCCAGAATGCTAATGACAATAATCCCTTCAATGTTGGGCCATATTAGGTTGAGATAGGCCTGCTACCCACATTAACTATTAACTCGCACAGCGTGCAATACCACCCAGTATGAGTGAAAGTATTATTGCATGGCGGTAAGTGGGATAAGTCTCTCTGTTGCGCAGCACTGGCCTGGTCCATCAATCGCTCTCAAGCCTGGGCCCTGCTGGTGCTCCTTATCCTGATTTTGTTTGCTGAAAGTCAATGAAAATATAATGTTATGTTATGTTTTGTTATTTGGCATTTATATAGCGCTCTTTGTATCATTGGTATGACCTCAAAGCGCTTGTGGGTTGAAAGCCCTCGGAGCCCATAGTCCAGGTCAGTCAATAGAGTAGGGTATCATAGGGTGCTTAGGTGCACTCAATATGTGTGCAGCTGATGCGATTGGCTGATGGTAGCTGCATCCTAACATTAGGTGTGGTGGTATAGAGATCAGTCAAATGTGTGCAGTCTGGAGGTTAGCCTCCGAGGCTGGATTCTGGCTGTGTTAGGCCTGTGTAGGATGCTTATGTGTGCAGCTAGGCTGATTTTTCATGGGGTATAGCTGCGTTCTAGCAGGATGTTGAGGTGTTCATGGCATATTGTTCGTATGTGAGCAGCTAGGCTGAAATTGATCGAGAGGTGTAGCTGCGCTCTATTGTGTGTTGGTGTAGAGTAGAGAGTGAGCATAGTGATAGGAGAGGTGAATGTCTGGAGTGGAGGTTTTATTCTTACAAGGCCACTGTTCCGGATTTCATTTACTCGTTTGAGATTGCTGAATTCACAATTCTATCTAAATGTAGCAATGGCTAACATCTGCAATTCTATTTAAATGTGGCAATGGCTAATATTCACAATCCTGTCTAGATGTGACATGAGCTAATAGTCACAAATATATCTAAGTGCTGCACTAGCTAACATTCACAATCATGTCTAGATGTGACACAAGCTAATATTCACAGTTAAAACTAAATGTGGCACCGCACTCACAATCCTGTCTAGATGTGACGTGAGCTAACAATCACCAAATATATCTAAATGTGTTTCTGGATAACATTCACAATCCTGTCTAAATGTGACGCAAGCTGATATTCACAGTTAAAACTAAATGTGGCACTGGCTAACATTCACAATCCTGTCCTGCTGAAACGTTGACTTATAAGGGATCGACCCCTACTACCTTGTATCTCCAATACTCCATCATATGCCAAAAGAGGCATGACATCTGAGCGCAAATGCCATTAGGCGTTATCATTGATACTATTGAAACCTTTCCTGTATCTCAGCGTTTTCCCAAACACCACTGAGGGCACGACGGTCGATTGCATCTGTGATTTGGCACCAGAATTGGAACTTTTGAAATTATACCTGTACTCATTCATCAGCTTGGTTACATTTTTATTCAAATCGCATGCTAAATCGGAACCGATGACTAGTGGTTTTGTGACTCAACCACCATCATCTATTATAACGACACTGCTCTATGCAAGCCCACTCAACTTGATAAATTGTTAGCCTTGAAAATGACCTACATGGTCGAAACACGTATTGGCTGCTTACTTTATGATTCAAATCTTTTTCTTGTGATCTAAAACAGAATTGTATCTTTAATCTCAAACTTGATTGGTAATAGTAAAATCTGGGCAGTACGCGTTGCACCTTACTTCCAAACTCAAACCTATAACTATGTAACTGATCTGAACTCTGTTAGGGGATCCCAGTGGAAGTAACCAACGCAGCAGGCCACTTCTTTCCAGCAACTTGTTATAATAAATCTCAAGGTGGTGAACGTAGCGCACTGGTGGTCCTTAAGCGAACCCCTAGCCTCCTTATCCCCTGTCTAAATGTGATGCAAGCCGATATTCACAGTTAAAACTAGATGTGGCACTAGCTAACATTCACAATCCTGTCTAGATGTGACACAAGCTAATAATCACAAGATATATCTAAATGTGGCACTGAATGACATTCACAATCCTCTCAAAATGTGACACAAGCTAATATTCACAGTTAAAAATAACGTGGCTAATGTTCACAAGATTTAGTCTAAATGTGGCACTGGCCAACATTCACAATCCTGTCTAGTTGTTAAGCTGGGTGTGCTATGTTCTCAGGGTAGGTGGAGTGGCAGTGCTCCTGGAGTAGAGTGATTGCTCTACTCCCCACCCAGGCCACACCTACCTTGATGGTCGTGGCTGGTTGATGGCTGGCCCTGGCCTCCCCTGCTGACACTGTCTGGAGCCCGCTGTTGTAGGAGCCGCCCTTTGCCTTTGAGCCCTTAGCCGCAGGGGCTGCGAAGGGCAGAGGGCTGTCCCAGGAGAGACTGTTAAATACAGGGATTTACCAATCAGGGCAGGGTGCGGGATGGGAGGCGGGGTGGAGGCAGGGCCCGGGGAAATGAGACCGGGGACAGGGTAGGGCATCCGGGGTGCGATTGCAGTCCAGCTGGGTCACAAAATCAAACATAGGAAGCAAAATCAGAGACCAGGAGGCCTAAACTCACCTGCAGCGCCAGGGTACAAAGTGGCGTGAAGGGAGGAATGCCGAGTCACCAGGCCAGGCAAACTTAGTTACAAGATGATCAGGGCAGGGGGGCCGGGATGGGAGGTGGGTTGGAGGCAGGGAACGGGGAAATGAGACCAGGGACAGGTTAGGGCATCCAGGGGGCATTTGGGGCTGGGGGGCCACAAAATCAGACAGAGGAAGCAAAATCCGAGCCCAGGAGGCCTAACCTCACCTGCAGCGCCAGGGTAGAAAGGGGCGTGCAAGGGAGGAACGCTGAGGCACCAGTCCAGGCAAACTTAGTTACAAGACCAATCAGGGTAGGGGAGCGGGATGGGAGGTGTGTTGAAAGCAGGGAATGGGGAAATGAGACCGGGGACAGTGTAGGGCATCCAGAGCGCGATTGGAGGGAAAGGGGGTCAAAAAATCAAACATTGGAAGCAAAATCAGAGTCCATGAGGCTTAAACTCACCTAAAGCGCCAGGGTAGAAAGTGGCGTTCATGGAGGAACGCCGAGGCACCAGGCCAGGCAAACTTAGTAACAAGACCAATCAGGGCAGGGGAGCGGGATGGGAGACGTGTTGGAGGCAGGGAACACGGAAATGAGACGGGGGAGAGGGTAGGGCATCCAGGGAACGATCAGGGTGTGAGGGGGTCACAAAATCAAACATAGGAAGCAAAATTAGAGCCCAGAAGGACTAAACTCACCTGCAGCGCCAGTGAAGAAAGTGGCATACAGGGATGAACGCCGAAGCACCAGCCCAGGCAAACTTAGTTACAAGACCAATCAGGGCAGGGGGGTGGAATGGGAGGCTGGTTGGAGGCCAGGAACGGGAAAATGAGACCAGGGACAGGGTGGAGGCATCCAGGGCACGGTCAGGGGCTGGGCAGGTCACAAAATCAAACACAGGAGGAAAATCAGAGCCCAGGAGGCCAAACTCACCTGCAGTGTCATGGTAGAAAGTGGTGTGCAGGGAGGAACGCCGAGGCACCAGGCCAGGCAAACTTAGTTACAAGACCAATCAGGACAGGGGGAGGGATGGGAAGCGGGTTGGAGGCAGGGAACGGGGAAATTAGACCGGGGACAGGGTAGGGCAACCAGGGAGTGATCAGGAGCTAGGCCGGCGGGGTCACAAAATCAAATATAGGGAGCAAAATCAGAGCCCAGGAGGGCTAAGCTTACCTGCAGCATCATGGTAGAAAGTGGCGTGCAGGGAGGAACGCTAGGCCAGCCAAACTTAGTTAGAAGACCAATCAGGGCAGGGTGGCGGGATGGGAGGTTGGTTGGAGGCAGGGAATGGGGAAATTAGACCAGTAACAGGGTAGGGCATATAGGGCACGATCAGGGGCTGGCGGGGGGTGGGGGTGTCACAAAATCAAACATAGTGTTAATATTGCCCCTGCCCATGAGATGTGACTGTTTTGAAGAATACATTTGCCCTAAGAGGATTCTTTGTGAAGGAAAAAAGTAATATAGAGAATAAATGGTGTCATTTTTACAACAAATTATTTATACAACAGATTATTGATGCACACACACTGGGATTGGGATTGGAACCTTGGTTGAGCTATTTTGATTTCATTACGTTTCTATATTTGAGCATTTTATGTAAGTTGATGTATTTGACTGCTCAGTAATGATACTGTACTTAACACACCTTTTGCCTTCGCCATTTCATTCCTGACAAGAAACCTTTAGTTGGACAGGCCACATTTCTTTCACATTTTCCTCAGCTATTTGCGATTCTTCAGTCATCCCAGATACATTCCATGCCGAGCCATGGCGTGTTGTTTTGTGACTTGGTAGGGCCTCCCAAGGGTTTCCTATCCCTATATATCAGGCCACGCAGGAGTTCCTAAATCCCAGGGAAGGTGCAGCTTCTCCTCTTGTCCTTTGTGACGTCAGATGAGTGGCTCGATAATCTGATATCGTATACGTCACTCAAGAAGGATTCTGTAAGAAAGCAGAATAGAGACTACTCATAGGATTTCGCCTTTAATGTTGTGTTTCAAACTGAAAATATGTTAAAAAAAAGCATGGTGGGAGGTAATTCACTCAGATGTAGGAAGGCCAGAGGTGAAAAGTATCCCAAGAGGAAATCAGGGTGCTGGAATTCGGGCAGCAAGTCCATGTCAGGTAGGCCTGACACGTCACCAACTATGCAGGTCTGCAGCCATTTACCTTGACATAGGGCAGACTCTGCCCCAACCCAGCTGGCCTTTCAGAGGCATTAACGTATTCAGAAATCCCATCTGGCAGCTCAGAACATAAACAATGAGATTAAAGGGGAGGGAAAGAAAGGATGAAGGGCAGAGTAGTCCATTTGTTAATTATAAATTGTAAACCGGACTGGCAGTCAATATCAGAGTCCTCGAATCTGATTAGTGGTCGGCTAATCAATATCTGGCAGGGTGATACACACGGGGGCCCATCTGCCCTGTGCATTTCCCGGACAGATATTTTTGAGTAGGAGTAAAATAGACTCCTCTTCCTCCCTGTACAAAAACATTCTTATTGTGGGGGGAGTTGGAGAGGCTCCCCAGAAGGCTGTCTGTCCACCCTCAGTACTGGGAAACACAGAGCGCATGATATGATATGATAGGTTATTTATAGCGCTTAATAAGCGCGGACCCGGGGATCGAACCTGTGGTGCTCTGTGTCGTCTTGCTTCCAAGGTGAGCACTTGCCCCTGAGTTATCCCCCCGAGACATAGACACAGACATAATACGACTTGTAGGTGAAAAAAGACAGATTTAAATAGGTCATAAACCAGCCCGAGGGTCAAATGAATAGGGGGGAGCCCCCATTTGAGGAGCACACATGCTACTACCAAGATGGGGGGCTACCCAAAGGGAAGGCAGGGTGCTCTAACATGTTTGCGGTGAATCCCCCATTGCTATTCCTCAATGCATCAAGTGCCCCTCACCGCCACCACCAGGGCCTGCCTCTGGTTCATGATTCATTACTTAATGCATTGGTTTGGGTCCGTTTGATGGGTCAAACTGTAATATATGATACAAATGAGCGCATCAATCAGTGTCTGTCCTGCTGGAATCCACAGCAGGTGGTACACTAGGGGTTTACAGAAATCCCTGTTGGTTCACCTCTCAGTTCCAGTGGTTCAAAGTGCCTTACCAAGGTAGATGGCCAAATAGAGTTCACTGACTGCAGGGAAGTTGGTGCCACCAGGCTTATCAAGTTGTGCCACACACAGCTGCAACACAATTCACCCCCTGCTTCAGTGGCACCCCAACGACTACTCAGATAACCCCCACCCTGTTACTCTAGGAATGGTTAGAGGTAGCAATCTCATGGGTGCAATGTCCCGAAGAAAAACCTTGTGCATCCAAACCCTTTCTGACCCCTGAGGCTCACCATTCATCTCTGACATCAGTGGCCCCTTCAAAGTGATGCTTGATTGGGTCAAAACAAAACCCACACAGTAAAACCACTGAGGTGGAAGTGGTTGTGTTGGAATTCCCCCCAGGCCCTGTTACTGGCTACCAGGTGCCAGAAGGTGACAGGTGAGTAACTTGACTACTGATAGAGGATTCCCTAAAGTGGTTTGGCCAGGGTCGACCATTATGCTCTTGGCAGGCCTAGCAGAACCAGTCCTACCTTCGTTATTGGTTTGTGTGAGCAAGTACGATTGGCTGACAGACCTTATAGCCGCGATGATCCGATTAAGGGTAGTTGCTTGTTAACTAATAATATTTGTGTGGGTACTTGGTGCTGCAGATTGCAGGAATGGGTAACACTCAACCCTGTGTTACTATTGCAAATGTAAGGGTAAGAATTAGGAACATCCCCATGCAAGCGTTCCAAGTAAAAAGAGCATTCAATTACATATACAGTACGCTGTCCAGTTTATTAAACAGCATAAACTAGGATAAGGACCACATAGAACCTACTGTGAGGTTTGTGTCAGTAAGTGATAGATTTACCATGCCATTAAAGCATAGTGTTTATTTGACTCCAGTTTAGGGCAATACAATGCAAAAGTTAATTGCCAAAATTGTTTATGCTGTTTAATAAACTGAACAATGTACTGTATATGTAATTGAATACTCTTTTTACTTGGAGCGCTTGCAGATGGATGTACCTACTTCTTACCCCTACTTTCTTCATTGCTTTGCAGCCACGGCTCATTGCTGCAGCCTCAGACGCTGCCCCATCCAGAAACAGTGTGTTTCATGATTGGCCAGGTGAAATCCTTAGGCACACAAGGTTACCTATGTTTCCTCTTTAGTCCTATTGCCCACTGCCCTCCCCCCACACACACATCAGTGGCTAACAAGCCCCAAAACACTCTAGCCTATCAGATCTTAGGTTCTCCCCTTCTGATAACAGATTCACATGTGTCTCCACCAAACCCATAGAAACTAAACACCACTCAGGACACTTCTAACCTCCACCCCTGAACACCACAGGTTTCTCACCTGCCAGTCCTGATTTCCCACTGGCAAACCGCCAACCTCGTGTTCTTACAGGTCCAGGCAGTGTGCAGCCAACACAATTGGCATAAGGGCACTATAGAAGAACACTGTACATTATATCACACTGCCCAATAGAGGAAGCTGCCCGGTGGAGCATCTGGTTAGAAGCCCCCTTCCCTCTTCTTCCAGGATGAGAGCTGTCCTCTCTTCCCCATAATTTGCTCCACTGATATAAACGTCAGCCTCACTGTTCGGTGGTTCCATATTGCAACATAATGAGCATCATTAGCCTTTGAGCCTTTGCTTTCGCCTTCGTCCCTGCTGCACCTGTGAGTATTCCTAGCTTGTTAATTACTGTGCTCTCTCCACACTGCAGTTCTCACCTACAATACATTCGCTCCTGTTGCTGTTCCTACTCACCTCTCCCTATGCTTTCTCCAATCTTCCTTCTTTCCTATCCCTATCATAAAACTCAAACCCCGAAACTCCCACTGCTCCATCTCTCTTGCACCTCCTACTTCCAACAAACAAAGCTGATGAGCTAACCATACCTCCTCTAACACCTATCCACCTCTGAGACTCAACTTCTCTACTCTTCCTTACCACATCTACTGAACATTGCACTCTGGAATGCCCAGTCTGTATGCAACAACACTTCCTTTATCACTGACTACTGCCATGCCAGATCTCCTCATCTAGGGCTCCCTGCTATCACTGAAACCTGCATGCCTCCATCTGACACTGGCACTCTGCTGGCCTTTCATGACTCCAAACTATACTTCATCCACTCTCCTCATCTGACTGGCATAGGTGGCATCTCCTTTCCATGCTTTGACCTCGCCTCACCACTTGCTTCATCTATTACTAAAAGGAAATGTAAACCTTCTGCCATTCCACCCTTTCTCTCTGACCTACAATTCTCACCCTCCTCCTTCGCACCTGATGCCTCTTCCACTAACATTGCCTTCTACTGCTTCCAATCATTATTATATGACCCATTCTCCTCTCACTCCCCACTGCTAACTTTCACCCCTAAGTCTCATCATCCTCAACCATGGGTCACCCCATTCATACACACTCTCTCTGCACAGACATGCATTGGTTGGTGTGCAAATGGAGGCATGAGGACCTGAAACTTTACCGTTCTGCCCTGAACCCTCTCAAGCCTTCTCTTGATAGAGCAAACATTGATTCACTGCACCCTCATTGACTCTCCCTCCAACCATTCTCGCCGGCTACAGTGCACCCTAAACTCACTCCTCACTACTTCTAAACCTATAGATATCAACTATACTCTCACAGCTAATGGCCTAGCTGAATATTTGCTGCAAAAATGTTCAAAATTAGAGACTCCCCTAACCTTCCTCACACTCCACCCTCCTACATTCTACACTCTGCTTACTCTACCATCATTCTCTGCCTCTATCTCCCACACTAATAATGAAGAAGTCACATCTCTACTGATGGAGACTTCCCCTCTTGTGCTCCATCAGACCATCCCATCCTGCTCCTCAGCTAGTCAAGCCTATTGCCCCTTTAGTGGCCTCTCACCTTGCTGAACTCTTCAGCCTGTCCTTAGACCATGCTTGCTTTCCCTCTATTTTCAAAATGGCCACAGCCATCCCTCTCCTATACAAACAAGGGGCTGACCCACATCTACTGGCTAACTTTCGCCCTGTGTCTCCCCTACCACACTGCTCTAAGGTGCTTGAAAGGGTTGTGTTGAACCATTTTATGAATTTCTTTGATATTCACAAACCTTTGCGACCCCCTACAAGCAGGTTTCTGCTCCTGTCATTCCACAGAAACTGCTATCATATCATGAATGTCTTCAACTTCATCTCCTCTGCTAAGCACTCCAACCTATCCTCAATCCTACTTCTCCTTGACCTGTCCTCTGCCTTTGACACTGTCGATCACTCTGATCTCCTTAATACGCTCTTTCTTCTTCTGATTCGCGAACAAGCCCTTGCCCGGATTGAATCCTACCTGGCACCTCACCAGTTCTCTGTCTCCTGGAGCAACAACACCTCTCAACTCACTCCTGTAACTGTTGAAGTTTCCACAAGGCTGTGTCTTGTGTCCCCTCCTCTTTATACACTACATCTCTGCTCTTCAGACATTAATCGCCTCCTTTGTATTCTCGTACCAACTCTTTGTGGACGACACGCAAATCTTATTCTCTTTTCCTGAACTCTTCTCCGATCTCTCTATCAAAACTTCAAACTAGCTCTTTGCCATTAAATATTGGATGGCTTTACAGTCTCTGATGGTAAACTTAACCAAAACAGAGGGGCTTTTCTTCCCTGCAAAATACTCTCTCTCATCTCCTCCCCTGCCATTGCAGTTCCCATCTGACTCTCTCCCCTACTCTTCATCAGCTAGAAACCTCAGTGTCATCTATGACCCTTCTCACACCTTCACTACTTTAATCTCCAATACTGTAACGGTGCTCACTTCAACCTCCTAAATGTTAGGAAAATCAGGCACCTCCTTTCTTTGAACACCACTAAGCATCTCTTAACCACTCTTTTATTCTCTAAACTGGACTACTGTGCAAGCATCCTCCCCAACTCTACGTTCTGTCCTTTCCACAAGATCATTAACTTTGCTATCAGGACTCTCTTTGAACTCCCTCACTCCACACCTACTTCCTCATACCGTCACCAGGCTGGAAGACTGACGATGCAAAACAAGGCCAGATTCATATTTCTTTTCCTGGTTCACATATCTATCCACAGAAAGACACCACCATATCTATCCTCATCGATCCAACTGTATGAGCCTCGTAATATCCGCACTGCCTCCATGATTACCCTTGTGGCCCCTCGCACTCCCTATGCTTCTGCTCTTTCTCTGTTCATGCACCACTTGCATGGAATTCTCTTCCCCCGGACATCGCAAAACAGTCCACACCATATTTTCGAAAAAATCAAACTAAAAGCCTTCCTCCTCACCTCCGGGTTACCCTTTTAAACTATCTCTCATCTGCCTTCAAGCTAACATTTTTTCCCTCGCCTCTATCCTGCCTCTGTTCCTCACTTTCTACTGCCTCCACTCTAGCACTTCATCCATCATGGTCACGTCCTTAATACAGCTGGCCGTACTACCTACATGCACTTACAAATGTGTATTGTTGATTGTCCTTAATCTATGTATGTACACCCATGTATTGCCCCGGGCGACTGTTCCATTTACTTCCCTGCCAAATCCTGGTCAGAATGTCCCTCAAACTCACCCCATTGTAAGAAGCAAATTGCTTGCCTTTAACTCTGATTTCTTATCTATTGTACGTTCTCTTTTGATAAAAAGAGCATTGATCCTCCCTCTATGAATAAATAAATACAATCTGAATATGCATTTAACAGTTATTCTGTGGTCTATATAGATGGTTTGCAAATAAGTGGGATAGTTCCATACAGACACATGGGGTAGTGGAGCAATACTCTTCAGGGGCCGAGTACTCCACTTTGTAGGGTGTCCTGACCCACGTTTAAGCTATCCTGCTACAACATTTGGTGCTGTGGGCTTAGGAAATTCAAGATGGCGGAAAACCCACATGTGCGCCGAAATCCAGGAAAGCTGCGCAGTTTGTGCGCCCACCAAAATGGTTGCCTCACTTGCCACCCACCAGTGCGAGAATGAAAGGCCGGGTTGCCATGAGGGAAATGGGTTGCCAAAGGAAAAACAGTAGCGCCGGTTAGCTTCAAAGCGCTTTAAAACCACCATTGGACTACCCGCACAGTAGTCTGAAACCATTGGGAATGGCAATGCTGATTGCCAAATGCAACCTAGAAGTGTGGGGAATTCATTTCTTAAATCCCAAAAATGAGTGCAGTACCAGTACTCACCACTATCCAAAAGCCGGCGTTTTAAAACCACTCTGTGTGTTTCTGAAGGCAAGTCAAAATGCCTATTTCTAACAGTGCAACATGTGCAAAATATTTACTGAACACCAGCAGACATTGGCAGAATGGAGTTTTGTGTGCCTACAGAATCTGGGAAATGAAGATCATAAGACAAGGTTTATAACAAGACTGGCTGAGCTGTGGATTGCAGCAGTTTAAGTTGCACTGGATTTAAAGACACTAAAATCGAAAATGTTAAATTAAATGAGTGACCTATGTTTGGTGTCACATGCCTTTGTAACTGTTGAAATGTCATAGTTTTGCACTTAGAATCAGCATTCTAGCTGCATGTGTAAAATTACAAGTTATTTTAAAAGCAACAAAAAGTTAGCTGAAGGTCTGGCTTAAGGAACTTGATTTTGCCTAGCAACTACCCATCAGAAAGGAAACTTGAGTCACAGCTGTGTTCCCAGGCCATCTGCCCTTTTGCTGCTCACACAAAGGATATGCCATCTATCTGATAATTGAATTATCTGTGCTCTGCAGAGAGTGAACAAAGCCCTCTCCACTCAGGCAAGGGTTTTTATTACAGACGTCGTAAAAAGTGGCTTCCTCCTGGAGAAGCTGGGAGGAGCACTGCCTGTGAGAGCAAGCTGGCTTGGCAGAACTGGAAAGAACCAGAAATTCAACCTTGTGCTGAGGGTAAACCACACCCCTTTGGAGCCAGAACATAACTTTAAAAAGATGAATAACTCATAGAGCGGACATGTGAAAATTTTATAAATGATACCATAATTCTTGTGATTTTTCTGCCCACAGTTTAAGACGTGGTAGGAACCGGTGGTATGTTCAGGGGGGTTTTAGCGGAAAAGTGGATATTACTCTAAATGTGTGCATGTTAAAAATCTGAAACTTCATCAGTTAATGTCCCTACCCCCTGCACACATGTATGTAAAGTTGGGTCCATGTCGGAAATTGAAAAAGCAGTTAAAAAGTCAATTATGTACACTCTTTGAATGCAAGCTCCGAGAATGAGCAGATTTGGACATAGACATGGCTAAATTCAGCCACACCATGTATATGTAATTTCAAACAACTGTGTAACTCTGAAGTATGGATTTTGATCATATATATATTTGGGTGCACAGATGATAAGGGAGGTTGTTTCAAGAGATCATAAAATGACATCAATCTGACTCACAGTTCAGTTTGCCAATCAAGCGGAGGAATGGAAGCCTGACCAATGACGAATGAGAGGGGCAAGTCTAGTGATGCAACACACACACCCATTCTCAAGAAACAGATAAAAGCAGAGAGTCAGGACACATAGAGACATTCAATTTCATCTGCCGCTGGAAGCCCTGCCGGAAAAATCCATACTTACCTCCATCAAACTCCAGAAAGCCAAACTAGAGACTTCAATCTATCCAGAGCAGAGACCAGACCAGAGAGAAAGCAGTGCTGTGCCTAGCAGAGACCAGACCAGAGAGAAAGCAGTGCTGTGCCTAGCAGAGACCAGACCAGAGAGAAAGCAGTGCTGTGCCTAGCCGAGACCAGACCAGGCGCTGTGAGCAGAATCCGGAAAGACCTGACCAGACTGAAGATCGTGACCAAGTCGCTTTCCTGTTCAAAATCTCTTGTGAGTACTTAGCAAAACTCAGAACACATCTCTTAGTTAAATTCATCTAATTCAATCTATTTAACCTAAGTAGAACTGCCTCCTAGCTGTCACCTGTCATTTCTAGTAAAATTTGTCATTTTGAAAAAGTGTGCGTTTAAAATTTACAAAACCAAAAACGACCTTTACTAAATTACTCATATCTCCGCAACCGTTTGGGCTAGAGACTTGCAATAACTTTCATTTGGAAGCTGAGATCCCAGGCTTTCCTAGGACCCAAAAACGGTAGAGATAGTCCTTGCGGTTCCTTTGTAATAGCGCTCGGCGCATCCGCGAATTTTGCCGCGATTTGCAATTTCTTCACATGTAAAAAAAACTGCTGCTGCCTGATTTCATTTGCCAGAAATTCGTTTAACCTGCTAACTATCCCTGCATCATTGCTAGTGTGAGCCTGGACTAATATTAACTAGATACCACTCATCCTGAACCTCTAAAAGGGAATTAAGAGCGTTTCCAGCATATTTCTCATTCATTGCTAGCACCTATCAAAGCATTTGCCTGTGTTTTCAAACTTCTGTTTAAGCTTGCTGGATTGAACTGAATTACAGTTGATTGCATTTCTGAGAACTGTGTGTTTTCCTTCCATTTCCTTGCCTTGCATCAAGGGGGGGAGGGGAGTAGCCAGAGAAAAGTGATTACATTGTTTGGTTGAAATCATATTGCGTATTTTCTGTACTGCATTCATTGAATATTGCATCCACCTGAGCCTACATAAAGCATCCTCTACCACATTATACTTTTGTTCCTATTTACCAGTGTGCTACCATATCCATTTCATGTCAACTCATTAGTGATTAAAGAAGTGTGCTAGTGCCAGATTCTCCGTTGTTAATATTTACCATATCAGATTAAGTGTGATATTCAATTATTAATTTATTAAAAAGTGTGATATATATTTTAATTTATCAAATAAACCTTTTAAACTTGCAAAACAGAATTACTTCTTGGCTCAGTGGGGTCAGGGGGATTCCAAGAGAGGGGTGTTATACAAGGGTAGTCATCCAGAACGCATGAACTGGACCTAAAGATATATCAATAAGGGTTTTCATTCAGTATTCTAGACTAGGCGTTAACTTGGCTGTAGTGCTGAATTGAATCCTCTTACAAAGTGGGGGCTCGAGCCGAGACGTTGGGTTAGATTTACCAGTTGTGCAGCTTAATACAGTGTGCTAACTGACGGGATACATACACCCGGTCGGATCACCACGCTGCATTACGCTGTGAAGCATTCCTCAAAAGGGACACTCCAAGAAAAGTTCTGTTCTGCAAAAATAAAATACTAACTTCTGTAAGTCAGGACAGAGACCAATCTCTAGAATGACGACCTTAGTAGACATGAAAATAGCCAGAGAGCACCTCTTGCATAAGCTATTTGTGAGAGGTGAATGGACCGAACAGGGCCAGGATGTGTGGTTGCAGGCCATCACACAACAGGTCACTGAAACAGGGTCAGATATATATAGAGATCAGGGTCCCTTACATGTGGCCCTGAGTGAACTATATATGGCTCCTAAAGCCAAAGAGGAACACAATAAGATTGCCAGGATAGCAGCATACCTGTACCTATATATGGGAGACATGCAGGATAGATGTGCTGAAAGCCAAAATCTGGCAAATAGGCAACAGATGGCATTACAGAAGGCCCAATCTGATCTGGACTCTTCTGAGCAGAGGCTGCAGAGGAGCCAGGAGTCAGAAAATGACAGCAGACTGTACATTACTAAAATAAAGGAGGATATGGATGTGCTGCAAAAGGAAAAGTCAGAACAGGATACTAGATTTCTGGCCCTGCAGAAGGAGCACCAAGACAGTTTGGACTCCTTACTGCAGAGCCAGAAAAAGCTGGAGCAACAGATCAATTTCAACAGGGCATGCACAGAGCAGGTAGCCACCCTGCAAATCCAACTAGACAGAGAGAAAGAGGAGAGCAATAAACTGATCCTGAAAGACCTGGATACCCAGGCAAAGTTTGATCAGGAGCGCCAGAAAGCTGGTGCCTTCCAAAGGCAAAGGGACGACCTGGCGGCACAAATGCAGGCTCTTAGTCAGGAAAGAGACGCCTTAGGCCAGGAAGTCTGCCATTTAAAAAGGAAAATGGAAGAAAATCACCTGGCCCACCAGGGACTGGGTGACCTCCAAAAAGAAAACCAGAACTTGCTAGAGCACACCAGGAGGGTGGAGGATGCTCTAGCAAGAAAGGAGCAGGCCAATAGGGACACAGCTCAGGAGGTAACCCTCCTGCAGCAAAGACTGGCCCAGTTCTCCAGGACCAACCAGGAAGCACAGAGGGAAAATGAGGCCCTCTGTCAACACAATGATAGGCTCCAACAGCAGGTAGCGATGCAGGAGAGACTGATAGAGTCGAGTAAGGCCTTAACTGAGGAACTGAAGGCACAAATGCAGGCTCTTGCATTGCAACAGGGAGCAGGGGCGGATAGAGATGAGGTTCGCTGGGAAATGGAAACTCCGGAGCATAACCTCAGGAGCCCTAGTACCAGAGGCCCTCATACCTCTCAGTCCCTGGACTCTGCCACCCCCATGTTCCCTGGCGCACATGAGCACAGGGCCACAGGGATGGCAGATTACTATCCAGCTAAGAGTATGGGGCTCATAGGCCAGAACCACTCAGGAATGGAGGGGTGGGCATCCGGGTATGGGCACCCAAGTACAATACAGTTCAGTGGGGAACCCCAGGAGAGTAGGCCCATTAAGGGCATCCTGAAAACCTCTGCCCAGTTAGGTCAGTGGAGGGGGTACCCATCAAATCCTGACAGCAAGGAGGAATCTGAAGACTCCTCTGAACTGCGCAGGACACAGGAGACCAGGTCCCCACATTCTGCCAGCCATTCCCAGGCTCGCAGAATCCGGGAAAACCTGGAAGAACAGACGGGAACCTCTGGGAGCAGTGCCTCTGAGTCCGACGAAGAATGGACAAGGGTTACCCGAACCAAAAAGGCCAATAAGGCAAAAAGGGCCTTGCTCAAGGACCCCTTAAAGCAGATTAAGGCGATCAGGAGCGTCATCACGCCTTACCATAAGAACGCTAAGTATTCTGTTTGGGAGCACTTAGAGTTGTTTGAACAAATGATGGAGACTTTCCATTTGAAGGACAGCCAAAGCTGCATTCAATATGTAAAGTGGACCTTCTCCCCGGAATACTCCAGTTTCTTTGCGGGGCTGGAGGACCAAAATCATTTAAGATGGTCCACCTATAAGGCGGCCATCCTGAAACATTTTTCTGTTCACAGAAATCCTCAAGAGGCTCGCAAGGCAGCCTACAATTTGCAATGTGGGGAGGATCAGGCCCCACAAGAATTTGTGCAGGAGTTAAAGCGGGCTTTTGCACAGACCACAAGAAGGGTGCGCACGGATAGCCGTGAATTTATAAACACGTTTTTCCATGCCTTGCCCAAATATATCATGACCCAGCTCGTGAGGGATTTTCACGAGAAAAGATCTTTAGACTGGGTCATTGAACAGGCTACCCGCATCTATGAGGTGCAGAAGCCCATAGAAAATAAAAGCAATGCCCAGAAAAACCCCAAAGCCAACAGCACCCCTGCTGCTGCCAAGGTGGCAGAGGTAAAGGTCACCCCCGTTTTGGATTTGGAGATGGGGGGGCCTAAAAACCTACCTGCACCTAATAATGCTAGGCCCAGAAGGTCCTCGGGCCAGTCGCAGACAGGGAGCCAGGGAGGCAGCCCCACAAATGGGGTCCCTCGCTCTCCTGACTATGTAAGTCCTCGCTACAAAGGTAACAGACCCATCCTGGGTTATGTGTGGACTCCTCCAGCCCAAGGGGGGGGATCCAGCCAAGCACCTAACCCAGGGAACTTCCCTCCAAACTTCCCACAGGAGGGCAGAAATTTACCAAACCCTGGGCAGAACTTTTTCCCCAGATATCCACCCGACTTCCAACCCCAAAATCATCCATCCTTCTTTCCTCAATTCCCTGAGCCCAGACCACTGAATCCGGGAGAGGGGAGGCCAAGGGTGGAGGGGTACCAAAATCTTCCCAACCAGGGGTACTACCAGAGGAGGGACAGCTACCCTTCCCGGGATCAGCCCAGGGGAGAAAACAGGGCCCCGTATCAGCCTGAGCGGGTTTCCCAGTTAGAGCGCCAGGTTCAAAACATGGCGCGGGATATGGGTCATATACTGAGGGCACAGCAGAACCCTCAGATCAGCATGCCGGCGCAGAACGCACCCAACTCTGGACCTGGTGCTCCAGAACAATGACGGGGGCAGCACCCCGATAAATCACCGGTTCCCAGGGAGGAGGCACAAAGGGAAGGGGGGTGTAAAGCCTTGGAGGAAGCTTCCTTCCTCACTTGTAAACAGCCCCTGGAAACCCAGGAACCGGAAACAAAATCTCTTGCCCCTGAAAGTCTGCCTCCTAAGGAGCAGAGGGGGGGTAGGAGAAACAAAAGACCCAAACAGACTCAGTTTGAGGAGGAGGTACAGATCTTCCAATTTGAGGGAGAGGGATCCTCAGAGGATCCTGGGAAAAGGATCTTCTCCTTCAGAGAGGGGGAACTCCTCCCAAAGAAAAATGGGTCCCTAGGGATGCAAATCCAGACTGGGGAGATGTGGAGACTGAGCTACCGCCGCCCACCATCTCATCCCAGAACCAACAGCAAGAAAATCCCCTGGTTCAAACCCATCCTGGCGACTGCCTCCCAAAAGGGGGGGGCGGCCCAGAAACGGAGCCAGGGGAACCCACAATGGCTCTGATCTCCAGTTGCAAATTTTTTCTTTCAGATTCCCAAGACTCTCCACAGAATTCTGCCCAAATCTCCTCGCTAGCGATGTCCAAAACCAGAAAATTAGCCCACCAGTTGTCCAAAAATGTACATTATCTGTGCCCCCTTGAGGAGAAGGAGGGAAGATATTATGCCCCGGTACAAGTACAGGGGCAGGGTACAATCTCAGCACTGGTGGACACTGGATCTCAAGCTACCCTTCTGTCCAGAAGGGCCTTTGACGAACTGAATGCAGGAAGGGGAGAGAATTACCAAATTCCTCTCACCTCTCTTCCTGGACAACTGCAGAACTTTGACGGGAAGGAAATTCCCGTCGAGGGGACGGCAGACTTGGACATTAAGATCGGGCGACATAAGTTGAAACACCCGGTCATAGTTGTGACCCCAGAGGGCACCCCTTGTTTACTAGGGAATGACCTCCTGAGAAGGTTGTCACCCCTAATAGATTGTGTAAACAAGGTCCTCTGGACCCAGACTAGCCGACCAATAAAATTAAAACAGAGTGCCAACCATGTTAGTTTAAACGGCACATGCCACATGGTTGAACAAAAATCTGACCAAGTAGAATTTCACTTCCAGAATAGCCAAATTCCAGACGTGACAGTAATAGCAGTAGGACAACAGACTGGTGATGGGGGGTCCTCTCTATTTCTGAAAATCAACCTTCCTTCCAGTCTAAAGTGGTATTCCACGCTGGAAGGAAACACTCTGAAATTCTATACTAATCCACAATCAGAAACCCCCACTCCTATAGTCCAGAAAGATGTGAAATCAGCTCAAAGCCTGGCTGATATTCAGCAAATTGGAGAGCAGTTGTTCATCCCTGTTCAGTTAAATGATGGGAAGGACTCTGTTCTCGCTCGAGTGTGTGTGAACAACGGTAAGAGCTTCATCAGCGAAGCCATGTTCCGCCAACTCCCAAAAGATCCAGCCATTCCCACCTTCAAACTGATAGACAAATGGGAAATGGACCTGGAAGCACCTGACTCCAAACATCTCCTGCCAAGCAGGTGTATGCTCAAAATCTCCATTGGCAACAAGAGCATAGTCCATAATTGTTGGGTCGTGCGAGACGTCACTGCCGCCTTTTACTTAGGCAGTGACATTCTCAATCGCTTTGCCATTAGTTTGGACCTAATAAACTTCAAAGCTTGGTCCCGATTAGCGGATAATCCCATGGGCTTTGATGATCCAGAAAAAGCATTTAGGTCAGCTCAATTGCTACCTTATGCAGTTGAAATTCAGGTTAAAGAGGAAGTCACCATCCCAGAAAGGACCCGACAATTCTCCCTGGAAGTGAAAGTTAAAAGGGGACAAGAGTTGAAAAACCCTGATGCTTACATACATCTAAATGCTTCTCTCCAACAGCAAGGGTTGGGGGTAAACCCGACTCCATTAGTCAACATAGAACATGACCCCATTCTAATAGAGGTGGATAACAGCGACTTAAAGAGTATTACTCTAGCCGCAGGCACCATTATTGGAATGGCGGTTGATGACCGACATTTCTCCATTGATCTTGTAAATGAACTGTTAGGACCCATCCCCAAGGACTGTTTTGACAGTGACAGTGATGACAACGCAACACCAGACAGGATTTTTACCCGGCATGGGGGGAACTTCCTGGTGTACACTTCCTGCCCCTATGGTAAGGAAGATGTGACCTGTGACTTCAGGAGGGATGAGGTGATTTTCCAGGTCCATGAGGGCTGCCTTTCCCACCTGAAGCCTCCGGTCCAAATCAGCACTCTGACCAGGGACTTCTCCACCCAGCTGGAGGAGGCCGCGGAGATAGCCAAACCAGAAGTCTTTCCAGGCTTCAGGCAGATGGTGGAAGAGAGAGTCAACCTAGCTGATGCCTGTGTGACTCTGGAACAAAAGCAAAAGTTGAAACAAGTTTTCTTGGATTTCCAAGATCTCTTTGCGGTAGACTCATATGACTGTGGTCGCACCGACATCCACACCACAACAATCCCCACGGACCCTGGCATGACTCCAGTGTTTGTGAAGCAATATCGCTTGCCTCTCGCATCAATGGAGTCCCTTACTGAAATAATTAAGAACCTTGAGTCCCGGGGAATAATCCGTCCAGTCTACAGCACCTTCAATAATCCGGTGCTGGGAATATTGAAGCCAAACGGCCAGTGGAGACTCTGCGCTGACCTCAGGGAGCTCAACAAACGGGTCCACACTTCCCGATGGCCTCTTCCCTACATTGACCAAGGGCTGGCCCAGATTCAGGGGTCACAGGTATTCACTGCAATAGACCTGACCAATGGATACTGGACCGTGCCTGTCAGTAGGGAGGACCAATACAAGCTGGCTTTTACCTTTGGGGGCCAGCAGTACACATGGACCCGGACTCCCTTCGGATACCTTAACTCCGGTAATGAGTTCAATATTTTCCTACATAAGGCCATGCCCGACCTGGGTACGTAGATGATGTCCTCATCAAAAGTTCATCTGTGGAGGAACACATAGCAGAGATCCGTTATGTTCTGACACAGTTGAGGGCCGCCGGAGCAAAACTTTCCTTTCAGAAAGCACAGTGGTGTAGAACCCGTGTTAATTTCTTGGGGCATGAGATTACTCCTCAGGGTCTCTGTCCCCAGGAAAAGAAAGTGGAAGCACTTCAGAAACTGAAAGACCCCACAACTCTGCGGGAACTAAGGAGCCTCCTTGGACTGACTAATTACAGCAGAAAGTTCATTGAGGGCTACGCAGAGATCACCAGACCCCTGATTCATCTCCTGAAGGGGGGGGTCAAGTGGGAATGGGGTCCAGAACAAGCCGAGGCGGTAAAACAACTCAAAAGAAGCCTCTCACAAGCGCCTTGCCTAGCTTACCCTGTCAGAAACAAGGAGTTCTTCCTGGAGACGGGGTTCTCTAATACGTGCTTGACGGCAGTATTATACCAAAAGCATGACAAGGTCAATAAAGTAATCTCCTATGCGAGCAAAACTTTATCCTCTGTGGAGGAAAAATTCAACGATTGTGAGAAGGCACTCCTGGCAACGGTGTGGGCATTGAAGAATTACCGCCCGTTTATCCAGGGGGAACACATCATAGTGGAGACTTCACACCAGCCTCTGCAATATCTCCAAAGTGACAGAATCCGGGCCGGAAATGTGAGTAATTCCCGAATTACTTCCTGGATTCTGTCAATGCAAGGCTTTCCTGTGGAGGTCAGATATGGCCAAAACAAGAAGAGTCCCCTCGCGCAAGGTCTGGCTGACTTGCATGATTGTGCCAGAGAAAACTGTCTCGAGGACGAAAGTCTAAAAATAAAGGACAACATGGAGGCATACCTTAATTCCCCCCACAAAGTCTTTGAAGAAGACAAGTGTGAGGGAATGCCCACTGTCTATGTGGATGGATGCTCTTACCATGTTGACAACAACGGGGAGAAAGAACTGGTGGCCGGCGTAGGGAATGCATGGGTGAATGAGTCCCCAGAACCCTCCGCTGGATACAAAATTGGTCCCCGAAGTAGTCAGGTGGCAGAATTGATGGCTGTGCATCATGCCATCCTCACTGCTGTCCAGCATCAACTCCACGAACTGGTCATAATCACAGATTCGGATTATGTACGGAACGGGTTCGTGGAGCACCTGGTTAATTGGAAGACCAGAGGCATGGTATGTGCTAACAACAAACCCTTGAAACATGGGAAGTTGATCCAAAACATTGATGATCTGGTCACCTCGAATGGGATGACCATCTATTGGAAGAAGATCAAGGGTCATTCCAAAGTAGAGGGACCAGACAAAACTGGAAATGACTTAGCTGATCAGTTGGCCAAGACTGGGGCCATCCAAGGGGATCTAATTGAGATTGAGTCCCTGTTGGGGGAAATCCAGGTCACTGCTATCACTAGGTCCCAGACAAATGCTCACAACGACCTTTCAATTGCACAATGGAGTAAGGAGACCCCTGATGCTGATTTGATTACCGCTCAGAAGGGGGATCCAATTATTGGTAAATTTTACCAGCACCTTGAGGACCCTGAGAACTTTCCCCTGACGGATACCGATTACATTGGGAAAGAGGACCTAAGAGTGTTGATGAAATGTCCAAAAATGTTCCGAATCCAAGACGGTTTGCTGGTAAGGAAATCCAAAGCTGGCCACGATCAGTGGGTGGTTCCTACCTCATTCCGAAGCCTGATGTTAAGTCACGCCCATGATGCGGCCACTGCCGGTCATAGGGGGTTTCACACAACATTGGAAATCTTAAGAGAGGTTGCATACTGGCCACACATGGGGCAGGACCTCGACCAGTACCTGAAGGGTTGCCTTGTGTGTGCACAATTTCAGCCATCATCCCTCACACACCGGGCGCCTTTACAAAAGAGGGGAATGACACTGCCATGGTCAGATTTACAGATCGACTTTGTAGGCCCTGTGATTCGCTCGGCTAGGGGGAATAAGTACATGTTGACTGTGACATGCTTGTTTACCAAGTGGGTGGAATGTCTCCCAGCCCCAAACTGCAAGGCAGAAACTGCAGCTGCCTTGATGATTAACCACATCTTTTCCCGTTTTGGTCTACCTCAAAGGATTGAGTCAGACAGAGGTAGCCACTTCACCAGTGAAGTAATGACAAAGATGTGGGAGATACTGGGGGTCAAAAGGAAGTTGCATATTGCTTATCGGCCAGCTTCTTCGGGGGCAGTAGAGAGATATAACCGAACCATTGTGAGCATATTAAAGAAGTTTGTGGCAGATTCTGGGCCAAGTTGGGATATCCGATTACCTCTGGTCCTAATGGCCATCAGATCTACCCCTTCATCTGCAACTAAAATGTCACCATTTGAGTTGATGACTGGGCGCAAGATGGTGCTTCCTCAGCATTTGCTCTACAGGACCCAAGAGCAGACACTGATAAATGCCTCCACTACTCATGAGTATGTGGAGAATTTAAGGAAACACCTCCAACATGCTTTTGCTTATGCTCAGCGGAATCTAGAAAGATCGACTGATAGCATGAAGACCCATTATGACCTGAAAACTTCCAGGAAGGAATATCAGGTGGGAGACCGGGTCTATCTATACAACTTCCAAAGGAACCAGGCCAAGCAGCGCAAATTTTTGCCTACATGGAAGGAACCCTTTGAGATCGTCGATAAGATCTCCCCTGTGGCCTACAAGATCCGCATCCCCAAAGGTGGTTCGGCAGAGGGGGAAGACAAGTGGGTCCACATAAACCAGTTGAAATGTTGCCATCCCAGGCACACTCTGCAACAACTGGAGGAATCCTCTGGAATCCTAGCGGGTACTGTATCAGACTAATTCAGTTCCAATCATAAAACCTACCACATCTAGTCTCTAAAATATTGTGATTTACATGAAACTGTCTCTAGTGATGCTGTTTTTTTTTCAAAATAAGAATGTAATATTTCGTTACGATGAAATGCATATGCTGCCCCACTATCTCAACAGTGGTGGAAAAAAAAAATCGTCTATGAGTAGATATTGCCGCTCTTCCTTTATCATCCTAGGAGAGATGAAACCATGAAGGATGACCAAGAAGGACGATCCGGAGACCGGGAGCAAAGACACAACGGGCCCGGGGTACCGCCCAATCTTCCCATCAGGACCGGCGAGGAGAACTGATCGATCTGACCGGATGGAGAAGAAGATGCTGAACTGTGCCATCTAAAGAAGAGGAAGAAGATTATGCGGACAGACCGGTGCGTGGGTCAAAACCCTTGGGCACGCGACTCCCCATCGACCCAAACTCAAAGTGCAGTCACGTGGGGGGGCTTGTAGGGTGTCCTGACCCACGTTTAAGCTATCCTGCTACAACATTTGGTGCTGTGGGCTTAGGAAATTCAAGATGGCGGAAAACCCACATGTGCGCCGAAATCCAGGAAAGCTGCGCAGTTTGTGCGCCCACCAAAATGGTTGCCTCACTTGCCACCCACCAGTGCGAGAATGAAAGGCCGGGTTGCCATGAGGGAAATGGGTTGCCAAAGGAAAAACAGTAGCGCCGGTTAGCTTCAAAGCGCTTTAAAACCACCATTGGACTACCCGCACAGTAGTCTGAAACCATTGGGAATGGCAATGCTGATTGCCAAATGCAACCTAGAAGTGTGGGGAATTCATTTCTTAAATCCCAAAAATGAGTGCAGTACCAGTACTCACCACTATCCAAAAGCCGGCGTTTTAAAACCACTCTGTGTGTTTCTGAAGGCAAGTCAAAATGCCTATTTCTAACAGTGCAACATGTGCAAAATATTTACTGAACACCAGCAGACATTGGCAGAATGGAGTTTTGTGTGCCTACAGAATCTGGGAAATGAAGATCATAAGACAAGGTTTATAACAAGACTGGCTGAGCTGTGGATTGCAGCAGTTTAAGTTGCACTGGATTTAAAGACACTAAAATCGAAAATGTTAAATTAAATGAGTGACCTATGTTTGGTGTCACATGCCTTTGTAACTGTTGAAATGTCATAGTTTTGCACTTAGAATCAGCATTCTAGCTGCATGTGTAAAATTACAAGTTATTTTAAAAGCAACAAAAAGTTAGCTGAAGGTCTGGCTTAAGGAACTTGATTTTGCCTAGCAACTACCCATCAGAAAGGAAACTTGAGTCACAGCTGTGTTCCCAGGCCATCTGCCCTTTTGCTGCTCACACAAAGGATATGCCATCTATCTGATAATTGAATTATCTGTGCTCTGCAGAGAGTGAACAAAGCCCTCTCCACTCAGGCAAGGGTTTTTATTACAGACGTCGTAAAAAGTGGCTTCCTCCTGGAGAAGCTGGGAGGAGCACTGCCTGTGAGAGCAAGCTGGCTTGGCAGAACTGGAAAGAACCAGAAATTCAACCTTGTGCTGAGGGTAAACCACACCCCTTTGGAGCCAGAACATAACTTTAAAAAGATGAATAACTCATAGAGCGGACATGTGAAAATTTTATAAATGATACCATAATTCTTGTGATTTTTCTGCCCACAGTTTAAGACGTGGTAGGAACCGGTGGTATGTTCAGGGGGGTTTTAGCGGAAAAGTGGATATTACTCTAAATGTGTGCATGTTAAAAATCTGAAACTTCATCAGTTAATGTCCCTACCCCCTGCACACATGTATGTAAAGTTGGGTCCATGTCGGAAATTGAAAAAGCAGTTAAAAAGTCAATTATGTACACTCTTTGAATGCAAGCTCCGAGAATGAGCAGATTTGGACATAGACATGGCTAAATTCAGCCACACCATGTATATGTAATTTCAAACAACTGTGTAACTCTGAAGTATGGATTTTGATCATATATATATTTGGGTGCACAGATGATAAGGGAGGTTGTTTCAAGAGATCATAAAATGACATCAATCTGACTCACAGTTCAGTTTGCCAATCAAGCGGAGGAATGGAAGCCTGACCAATGACGAATGAGAGGGGCAAGTCTAGTGATGCAACACACACACCCATTCTCAAGAAACAGATAAAAGCAGAGAGTCAGGACACATAGAGACATTCAATTTCATCTGCCGCTGGAAGCCCTGCCGGAAAAATCCATACTTACCTCCATCAAACTCCAGAAAGCCAAACTAGAGACTTCAATCTATCCAGAGCAGAGACCAGACCAGAGAGAAAGCAGTGCTGTGCCTAGCAGAGACCAGACCAGAGAGAAAGCAGTGCTGTGCCTAGCCGAGACCAGACCAGGCGCTGTGAGCAGAATCCGGAAAGACCTGACCAGACTGAAGATCGTGACCAAGTCGCTTTCCTGTTCAAAATCTCTTGTGAGTACTTAGCAAAACTCAGAACACATCTCTTAGTTAAATTCATCTAATTCAATCTATTTAACCTAAGTAGAACTGCCTCCTAGCTGTCACCTGTCATTTCTAGTAAAATTTGTCATTTTGAAAAAGTGTGCGTTTAAAATTTACAAAACCAAAAACGACCTTTACTAAATTACTCATATCTCCGCAACCGTTTGGGCTAGAGACTTGCAATAACTTTCATTTGGAAGCTGAGATCCCAGGCTTTCCTAGGACCCCAAAACGGTAGAGATAGTCCTTGCGGTTCCTTTGTAATAGCGCTCGGCGCATCCGCGAATTTTGCCGCGATTTGCAATTTCTTCACATGTAAAAAAAACTGCTGCTGCCTGATTTCATTTGCCAGAAATTCGTTTAACCTGCTAACTATCCCTGCATCATTGCTAGTGTGAGCCTGGACTAATATTAACTAGATACCACTCATCCTGAACCTCTAAAAGGGAATTAAGAGCGTTTCCAGCATATTTCTCATTCATTGCTAGCACCTATCAAAGCATTTGCCTGTGTTTTCAAACTTCTGTTTAAGCTTGCTGGATTGAACTGAATTACAGTTGATTGCATTTCTGAGAACTGTGTGTTTTCCTTCCATTTCCTTGCCTTGCATCAAGGGGGGGAGGGGAGTAGCCAGAGAAAAGTGATTACATTGTTTGGTTGAAATCATATTGCGTATTTTCTGTACTGCATTCATTGAATATTGCATCCACCTGAGCCTACATAAAGCATCCTCTACCACATTATACTTTTGTTCCTATTTACCAGTGTGCTACCATATCCATTTCATGTCAACTCATTAGTGATTAAAGAAGTGTGCTAGTGCCAGATTCTCCGTTGTTAATATTTACCATATCAGATTAAGTGTGATATTCAATTATTAATTTATTAAAAAGTGTGATATATATTTTAATTTATCAAATAAACCTTTTAAACTTGCAAAACAGAATTACTTCTTGGCTCAGTGGGGTCAGGGGGATTCCAAGAGAGGGGTGTTATACAAGGGTAGTCATCCAGAACGCATGAACTGGACCTAAAGATATATCAATAAGGGTTTTCATTCAGTATTCTAGACTAGGCGTTAACTTGGCTGTAGTGCTGAATTGAATCCTCTTACAACTTCCAGACACAAGCGTAGGTGCTCTAAAGCCCCTGCTCTGGTGATCTGGTGCAGTATAAAAACCTATTAAGATAAAGTGAGATGGCATAGTTTCCTTTTACCTCGAGGTGCAGTGGGGCATTGCAGGTAACTTGGCCTCAGCCTCCCATTGAACCTGGGAAGGCTCCTTCTCACAGCTGCAGGTGCAGCTTCAATTCTGAACTTGGCTTCTGGAGAGGCTCCTATTTCCTCCTGCCCCATGGCAGCAGCAGAGGCGGCACCTGCATAGGGTAGGGCAGGGGGCATTCAGGCACAGTTGCGGCACGTCCTATAACAAGTGGACGTGTCTTGGGAGAGGAGATAACCTTTCTATAGGGCTGTTAACAGGCACTCACTCTAGGCCAGCACACATGCATTGAGCCTTTCGCTTTGCTCCTCATCTGACCCACAGCAACACCCTTTTACTACCCCTCGCATGGCTTCTATTGTGAGCCGGCTACTTTCTGCAGCAAGAGTAGGTTTGGGTTAGTAATAGCTATATAAGCTTAGAGACGCCCATATGTAGAATCTGGACCTTTGTATTGCTTTTGGGCCTTCTGTCCACACTAGCCCCGCAGCACCTACCCAGGAGTGCTCTCTTCCCAGAATCAGAGGCAACGTTTGTTGCCAGGGAGGCGGATAATAGTGCACCAGCGGTAGGCTGGGTGGTGCACTGGGCACCAGGGAGGAGCCAGGGGGGCAGTCACCCCCACTGCCCCCCCTGCCACTGTCTCTTACTCTAACAATGGACCTCATTGCGAGTAGGGTGGTAAGGGATACCGGGCACCGTTAAGGAGACTGGTGCTGGTAATCCCTTACCACCCTACTACGAGTTCCCTTAGCGGGTCCCTCCTTCAACGCCTGGTTTTACCAGGCGTTATGGACGGGATCCGCTAAGGGACTTCCAGAGCTAATAATTGTACCGCAAATTGCGGTACCGTTATTAGCTACTTCCCCATTCCTATTGAGCCCTATGGGGGCTCAAATGGGAATGGTATTTTCAATGGGGACTTACCGGTCCCGCAAAGGTCGGACTACACCGGTAAGTCCCCATTGAACGAGACCGGTGCCGGTACCATTATTGGAGGCAGTCATGGTGCAAATAGCCCCATGAATACCTCCAATCTCGGAATGAGGCCCAATGTGGCTTAAGTAATACACAGACTTCACAAAGTTTTACTTGTTGGCTGAAATCTTTCAATAATGCAAAGTGACCCCTGTAAGACTAAAATGTGGGCTTTTTGGAAATAGGTATGATGAGCATGAATTTCCAGTGGCAGCATAATCCCCCATTTTTTTGAGTCCATTGGACTCAATGGGGCTTTTGTGACGGAATTACCGCGGCCGAATTTCCTCTGCTGTAATTTAGTCAATTCTGCCAATTTTTCCCGGTTGACTGTCAGTGGGGGTCATTTCGACCCTGGCGGTAGGGGTTTAATGGCACCGGTAAGGATGCCGGTGTTGTTAAAACCCTACCGCCCTATTACGAGGTCCCTTAGCGGGTCCCACCAGAGCCGGCTGGTTTTACCAGCCGGCCTCAGCGGGACCCGTTAAGGGACCATGGAGCTAATAACGCGCCCGCAAATTGCGGGCCCGTTATTAGCTCCTTCCCCATTCCCATTGAGCCCTATGGGGGCTCAATGGGAATGGGGAATGGTTTTCGAAATGGGGACTTACCGGGTCCGCATAGGTCAGAATGTTCAGGTAAATCCCCATTCTGACACCACGGACCCGGACCCGAGTTTGGAGGCTCCAAACTCGGAATGACCCCCAGTATTTACCTCCAGGATTTTCCTGGTGGTAAATCTTCCACTCCATGGCCCAACCATATAATTTGGCATTGTGGCAATTTTACCACTTACCGCCATACTGGTAATGCTATTTTTGAATGTCATGCTAACCAACGCTAAAGGATACGATCATCTGTCTTGCTAAACCAGTGACAAAAGTCATTTGTGATGCGTGGATTCTGGAGACTGTCTCCAGGTCTGTCTTTGGCTTTACATTTTGCTATCTGTGACTTTGAAGACTGCACTGTGTTGCAGCAAGATTTGAAGAGCCTAACATTCTAGAATACGTTTACTCTGCAGACCGGGTCATCGATGGTTAATTTAAATGCCCTATGCCGCCAAATATGTAGGTTTCATAAAGTATTGCTGTATCTGCTCGATGCGATGACACCCTCCATAGCGTCTTCTTGTAAGGTACCTGTTCTGTGTGTGAAATGGAAGCTTTCACTTCTGGTGCTGGGCCTCTATCTGTGTAGCGCTTGTGTGTTTATGTGTGTAGAAAGCTTAGTTTGTTTCCATTACCAGTACCGGTTGTGAATGTGATGGAATCCTGCAGTGGCGCTCTACGCTTGGTACTTTGGTTGCAGAGAACGCTTGTATCACTCCTGTCTGTGCTGCGGGTCATCCCAGGAGGCGGCACTTTACTATTTGTTGCAGTATGTATCCATGTCCATGAAAAGACAGAAAAGGGTGTGGTTTAAAGTGCAGATCTTGGAGGTTTTCTTCTGTGATTTCCCAATTCCATGCTTAAGTCCCCTTCTGCCTGAGACTGGCGGTCTAGTTCCCTCAGAGTCATATAGGGCACCAGACCCCCCATTGCCCAGTCTACCTCTGCACTTGTCGCCACTGGCCCCCCCTCCCATAACCTTACCTGCACTTGCCCACACAGACCCACCTTGCCTACACGTGTCTGGAACTTGCACTTCTTAGAGCCATTCCAGACTCTTAACTTGCACTTAGATGTGGACCCCCCTTGAGTCTCTGCTTCCCCCTGGCCCTGATCACCTGGCCTCCCCTGGCATCCTCCTTCTCATGGACCCTTCTGCCCATTTCCTGCACTTCCCGTCCTCTCCACCCTCATGCTCTTCTCGTTACAGCACTTGCACAATCTGAATGTCGGAAGGCCTACTAGGATCGCTTATTTCTCCTACTGGCCCCCCAAGCCCCTTCCTGCCTTGCTTCACCTCGAAATACTTGTCTATAGGTGCATTACAAATGACCACTAAATAAATAAATAAATACATGTATTAAGGTTTGCTTTTTTTCATTTGCTCTAGGCAAGCACAGATACAAGGGGTTTGACAGATTGTTATTACAATGTCCCAGCAGGGCTGGACAGGATGTCCTAGATCGATTCCCCAGTCTCTGTTGCTTTTAAGTAGCAAACACATCACTGTTATTGAAGGTTTAAAAAAGCATGAATAAATACTTCTACCAGAAAAGTGAGAATACAATGTGGCATTTCAGCTAAGCCACACATGCCACACATGCCACGCCACCACCCAGCAACCATCCCTGAGGGCTCAGTTCTAGATCATAGCCACTGAAAAATGCATTGTGGGTATGCAAATTGCCTAAACATCACACTTTTTGCTCCAGAAAATTCTCTGTTTTACATGGCAGTGCTATTTTATATGTAGCTGTATCAACCCAAGACAGATGCTGCATCATCAGTGCGGTATGATCTAACATCCTTGTGGTTGGAGCATTGGGGTATATGTATCAAACACTCGCCTGCCACTCTGGAGGGTTTAAGAACACACAACTCTGACAGGGAGCAAATGAAGAGAGTGCCCATCTTCAGCACAGCTTGGCTCTGCCCTGCAAACCTTCAGGTATGTTCTATGAGCCCGACAATGCCCATGCATCAATAGGTATGGTGAGATGGTCCTAGTATGAGAAGATCATGTTTATAACCCACCAGGGACTTTTTCCCTCGACTGAATTCCGAAACAGGAAATGATGGATCCTGGGAAAATGCTCACCCCAAGTGCTCTTTTGTAACCCTAAGTGTGACTGTTTCCAAGCATTGCCAGTGTTGGCAGATAATGGAAAAGAGGCACGAGGAATTGTGTGGAAGCAAAGAATCTCTTCAAGTGGGACAATCATGGCTAGGAACTATGGTCTCCTGGCATTGTGCATCTCTGCACAGCATTATTAGACAAGATGACTGAATCACACCATAACGAAGACGGGAGACCCCAGATGGCAAGATGACAAATTCGACAGTCACTAGCAGACAACGGGCCCAAGGGTTTTTGGCTCAGGTCTTCTGGCTGTGGAATGCTCCCACATCTTCTCTCCAGCATGTTATCATTAGAAAGGCTGCTCAGAAGTTCGCTTTAGCTAATTCCATTGAGCTTGTGTACACTGCATTATGGCAGGCTTAGATGTGTAGTTGCTCCAGTATCTTTTTCTTTGTGCTTTACATTTCTCAAATCAATCTACGCGTTGTTGTTGCTCTGGTGATACTGCTACGTGTTTGTCTTGGAAGCAAGACGACGCAGTGCAATAGGTCTGTATCCCGATCCCGCGCTTAGAAACCACTTGCTGATATTAAGCACATTATGAATGAGCAATAATTATACAAAATTATAACCTTGAATCACCCCATTTTCTGATGGTTTGTGGTCCTGCAAAGTATTGGAACTTTTCCAGAGATTGATCTAGAAAGGTTTGAAGTTTGCATAGGAGTAAAGACTAAGGGCCCTGCACCCGATGGCGCCATCCCAACGCTCCCATATACCATACCCCATTGCCAGTGTTTTTTTAAATTAGAAATAGAAATATGCTTTTTTGCTGATTAGAGTGCACTTTGTGGCGCCCCATCAATAACAGGCGGAGAGTGAGGGTCACTGTGATGCTCTATGTGTGAGTTGGGGCGCTTTGAATCTCCCCAAATTTGTCTTGCAAATGATCAGATGTCAATTTTTGCCGGTTTTCCCTTTACTAGGACTGACATAAGTTCATCACATCCATAGCATATGAAACCCCTTTTGCGAGTTTCTAGAATGTGTGACATGGTAAATGTGGGCATCTTTCAGAATGCTTGCAAGGCCATGGAATACACATGAGACATGCAGCCTGTGCTCCTGTGCTCCATGTGGCTTCCTGCTTTCATTTCATGAAGGGATTATATTTTCCCATCAGCTGCCAGGCAAATCGGAAGGTGTCAGGCCTGATGTTTATGAGAAACTAGGAGCCCCAAGAAGGGCAGAGTTGGATAATAGTAAGAGTCGTTGGGCTGGAGGTTGTTTCAATAAGGCAGAGTTGGTGGTGTTATGGAATAGTGATGTGGGACATGATTAGCCTGTGACTGTAGGCATCCACCATATGGAGTACCTGGGCCCCCCATCTGTTTGGGAAAAGGGTCCCTAATCCTGCTTTCCCACAGTGCCTGAATCATGGTTTTAGGCTCTGCGATGGCTCCAGAGAAAGCAACTATTAGCAACGAACCCGGCCAAGCCCCTGGAACTGAGGCCCACACAATGTATTCCTCATGTAGAGGGGAGGTCTTACCCTCTCTTAATCTTTTCCTCAAGGCCATTCCGCCTTATGGTCCACAAATGGGACCCGCCCACAGCTGATCCTGCCCCTAAGTAGTTAGCATTGATCCTCCAACAGTGGTCTGTGATGTGTCTGGAGCCATCTTTCCATGTTATGAAGATTCCTCTATTCGAGGAAGGAAGTGGTCCTGAATGTGGCAAAACCCCTGCTCCTATTCTATGTGTCCTATGTGGACTAGAACCCACCGGGAGGACTTCAGGGGGACTGAAGGTATGCACAAAAAGCATACAGCGTAAAGGAACTATAGAGTAGATCTCCAAAAGAGATACACACTAAAGACAATGTTTAAAAAGGACTAGGTCTTGGTTAGAATTGAAGGAAAGGTCCCAGATTGCAATCCCTGCTAAATGCAGTGGTCCAAGGGGGCGGGAGCGGTTGGGAGCGGTGCTCATCTACTTTTTCAAATTACGTTTTACCATTCCTATACTTTTATTTGAAAAAGAAACCGTTCCGGAATGGGTTTGTTTTAAAATTAAAGTGTGGGAAGTGAATGTTCCCTTAAACAGCAGATACATTTGTTTGGGGTTTTTTATTGGGCGTGGGACTGGTTGTGGCGATGGGGTTTGTGGGGAGTGGGGAAGACTAGCAGGGAACATAGCTCCACTACTTATTTTCGTACACTTCAAACACTGGCTAAATTTTATCTTATCCTTTGCTATCTTGTATTTGTATAGCACCTCGTGCCATAGCTTATGGTGTCAACGTTCTTTGCCTGTCATAGAGTATGGGCCTCATCACGAGTTGGGCGGTAACGCCGGCGCTAATAGTGCTGGCGCTATCTGCCCTACCGCCAAACCCACCGGCGCTATCAGCACCAGATCACGGGTTTGGCAGATTTGTAAATCCCCCATTCCCCATTGAGCTCATTCGGGAATGCCCCATTCCCCAATGGGCTCAATGGGGAAATTTCGCGCTCATACCGCCAGCGGATTTGCCGCCAGCGCGATGAGCATGAATTTTCGGTGGATTTCCCCCCAGCTCAGAGCTGGGGAGAAATCCACCGAAGCCCTGATTTGGCAGACCCGTAAATCCGGCGGTAAAAGCGCTACCGCCTAAATCGTGATGAGGCCCTATGAAACAGTGAGTAGTGGTAGGGGGAAGAAAAGTTAGGTAGATAATTGGGATGAGGGCGAGGGATAGATAAAATGCACAGGAAGGCATGAGAAGGAAAAGGCGGAGAAGCTATGTATGTAATTTAACCAAATTTATCATGGGATTCAACAGCACCATGAGGTGAGATAGATGGAGTTGAGATGTTCTCTGAGCAATGGGGTATATCTGGAAATTATTCACTGCATGGTGAGCCTGGGTATATTGAAGCCATGCCCAAGAAAACACATGCAGTAAAGCCCATACACTTAGGCCCCAAACAAAATTTAGGAGGGGTAGTATATCAGAACTCGGAATTTGCTGAAAAGTGAGCAAAAAAACTTACATGTTTTGGTTATCAAAACACTAGGCTTGACCCCATAGTGATTATGGCCAGACTTTGAGCCTTCCCTGGTGTCATGATGAGCCAACGCATGTAGAAACCATGCCCAAGAAAGCACAGCATGCAAAGCCCCTCCACTTACTCCACATAAAGCCAGACTCTGTACATGAGAAAGCTGCAAGAAGGATACATGAGGATTGTATTTAACAATAAGACAATCTTTTAGGGAATGTCTGTTGGAAAACTTAAATGTTCATTTTGTAAAGGTTAATGACATGATAAAATCATAATACCTTTTAAAATAAAAACATTACAAAAGAATAATGGTTTGTATTGGATTTTAGGATAGCTACCACAAAGTTGCGCCTCTGACCTACCGCTCTACATCAGTGGAGGTTATGTGGAAAGAGTAAACAACAGGAATACTTCAGCCAGTTCAAATGTGTTTATTATAATAGTTTTTGGTAGTACTACAGTGTTCTTGACCTGATAAGATAATGATTATGGCTTGCATTGTTTAATTTCTAGATAATGTTCTCCTCGGAATGACTTAGGAACGTGTAAAAGTGAAAGAGCATATTGTATTGTATTGTATCGCAGTTGTCATTTATGTAGCGCCTTTTGTCATTATTATAGTCTCACAGCGCTGGTAGAGTGTTGGAGATCATAGAGTTAGAACGTGTGTTTGCATTTGGCCATGTTAAGGCTTAGCAGGGCTGACCAGGCTCAGGTAGAAACAATCCACGAAGAGCAGGCATGCGGATTGATTCTGAGGGGTGTCAGGAGGTGGCACGAGTGCTAGAGTCTTGCTATGTGTCCAGCGTAGCTCGAATGTGTCATAGGGTTTCGCTGCATACTGATATCAGGGTTGTTGAGGCATAGTCCGGTGTGAGTAAGCTTAAAAACATTAAGGGTCCAGCTTAGCCTGAATTTTGTCATGCGTCATAGCTGCAGTCTACCCTGAGTGGATGGATAGCCGTGCCTGCGGCCAATGTCCACAGAAGAGGTGCATCTATACGTACCACGAACACTGATATAGCTTATCTTTGATGTGGCTGTGTCATCTGACAGTCTGTGGAAAGAGACCCTTACTCTTGTGGCCTCTTCTAGGCACCATGTCGGTGGGCTATCCTCATATAGCTTAACACTGAATGTACACATTAAATTGACATTGCTTTTCGTCATAAACAAATGGATTTGTGATTATTTTCGGATAATAACAAGTACTTCAGTGGGAATATTCTGTTATTACTAGGGCTTTATATAGTTCATTTATGCTGGACTCCTCCAGCTTCAAAGTGCTGCACTGAGGAGCGAACCCATGTTGCATGGCGTTGTCCTGTCCCCAAGGCAAGCATGTTGCTCCTGAACTATCCTACCTTTCCTCTCGCTGTTCTTTGGATATGAGAGTGCAGTAGACTGAGGACCAAAATGTTTCGGTGGCATCATTTTCCATAAGTGAAGTGCACAGACCACTCCCATATATACGTATCTACAAGCCTTTGGTTTTAAGGTCGACTGAACATAAGGTTGTTATAATTAACAGTAAAATCCTCCCCAGTGGTAGCTAGGGAGTTCCCATGATCCTCTTGTCACTTGCAGCTTGTTTGGTTTCCATGGAGAAAAGGTTTCTTTTAATGTATGCCATATGTTTATTATCCTCGCACACACATGCACTTTCGTACAATTACACATTCCTAAGCTTTCTAAGTAAATGAAAAACAAGTTTGAAAACATTTTTCAAAAGGACTTTTCTTTCATATTTGGTTAATGGCAATCACATGCTCTGATGTCTTCTTAATGACTTACCATCAAAACCATTCAAAAGGCCACCACACGCCCAGTGAAAATGTCAGTCTAAGAGCAATGCACCGCGATATGCTGTGAGCATCTCTGAACGGCAGCATCAGAACGAACACATGCAGTGATCCGCTTGAGTGGAGACAGCAAAGCCATGCACCTGCTGCAGCATTAGTACAGGGATTCGGTGAATGAAGCAGGGGTTTAGCCAGCCCAACTTGTGCACCAGTGTCTTAGCTGATGAGGCCTGCGACAGCATTGTGTATTTGTATCTGTTTATTATTTGTATCGCGCACCTAACCCTGGGGTAGCTGGGCGCTTTAGAAACTTACCGATACATACATGCATGCAAGGTCAGACAGATTTCAGACAAGAAGAGAATAATAGGGCATACGGACCCTTGGTTCCAAATGGGTCAAACACGGGGTTACATGTGGGCATAGCGAGGCCAGAAGAGGACTCTGGTTACACATGGGTCAAAAGCTAGATTGGCAGTGAGTGTCTAAGTGTGGTAGTTTATTTCTTACGATGGGGGTCTGTTGCTCAGCCAGTTGTTTATGCCGGCTTTGAAGGTGAGAAAGGAGGGTTTTGGCCAACTACTAGGGGATGCAGGTACATCCCTGCAGGGTTGTGCTGAACGGCTCTGCACCCAGTTAGAATACATGCAAAGCTTCATGGCAGTGGCTAGGTACTCAGATGTCCAAAGCAGTGGAAACACAATCGTGCCATGGTTTGCTCTACACACAAAATGGCATCCACTGGAAATTATTTTAAAACTGAAAACAGTGGGGCTGTAACGGATTGAGAATAATGGGGGAAAAGCGAAGGAGCCTTGAGGATCTCTTTCAGATATGTGTGACTGATGTTGGGAATAAAAGAGCAGAGTTTATTTATTTTTTTGGTGTAAAGTTCAAAGTGAAGCACAACGCATTTAAGAAAACCAGGGTGACTACCCTTAAATTGATGAATCGCTGATGCTTTGACCCTGGTTAAGCAGGATACGACCCCAACCTCATTGGCACAGTCTTCCATGTTTTCCTCAGTGTTTCTGGGTCCTTGTAGTTGTGCTAAGTCTGTGGGGGCATTTAGTAGCGACCCTCTCAGTCCTGAATCTGCTACTGCCCCTTAAAACGCACCATATGAAGTGATTGACGCGTGCCTGAATAGTTTCGGGGCTGGTAGATCCATGGATCTCGGGCTATACATTTGTGAAAGAGGGGCCATCACCACCCAACTGTGGAGTACTTGATCTTGCAATTAGGGGAGATGCAGAAGTGCTCATTATAACGGTCCTATACAGTGTCCCCAAATCTCTCTCCCATAAACATCCACAGTCTACATTGTAGAAAGTGTCATGTTGCTGTAGGCTTCTTTCCCAGCACTAGGCAATCGCTTTCATACATGTACATAGCGGTATTGTCCAACGAAGCTACACAGTGACCCTGCCTGTGCACTGAAGATATTCTGTCTTCTCTGTTGCAGATCGAAGCCCTCATCATCGAGATGCAGGACCCCGAGACTGGCATCAAGACGCACACCCAACGCCTGATGATCACCGTCATTCCGCACGCAGTAACAGGTAACAATCACCGACCACATGCGCCTCACCTCTCACATGAAAAGAATGGGACCACTTGCCATCGGGATAAAGCTTGCCCAATCATGTACAAGAAAATCAATCACTGCATAGAATTATCCTGTGGATAGTTATGGATTCCGTTTTTTGGTTTTAGTAGATAAACAACGGTTATTAACCGAATCAAGTGACATGTTTCATTTTCGGTGTAAACCAGTGAAGCACAGCTGATTCCCTGCTCCACTGCTCCAAACAAAGCCACATATTGGAGAAAGTATTTTTAAGGATCCGATGGCGTGATTGGGGTGTAGGACCTGGTGTAGCTTGAACCCCTTTTTTGTGTTTTGTGCAGAGCAAAGACAACCTGGCGTAACCCTGTAACAAAATGTCTGCCGCAGAAAAAAGAGTGAGTGACAGAACGGATGCTAAAAGGACTAGACCGTCTGAAAAGTCCTCAAGGCAACTGATGATTTTGGATTTTGCGTTGGGATGGTCTTACTCCTGTGGGAAAAATAAAAAAGCTTTATTTATTTATTTATTTATTTAGATTTGTAGAGGGCATGGCAGCCCGAGGGCATCGTGGCGCTTGTTACAGACATATCTTAGTTGCATATACACAAGTAATACATAATTTACAGGAGCAGGTATGACATTTGTACAAATTTACAGTGCAGTATATTTACATAGGTTAGCGAGTGGCACATATTATTGTGCAAGGAAAGAGGTCTTAGGTTTCCCACGAAAAATCGGGAGTGAGTTCTCCACTCTAATGTTTGCAGGTAGAGCGTTCCAGGACTTGGCAGCAATGTAGGGGAAGCTTACGCTACCGGCTTTGGCTTTTTTGATGCGTGGGATATGGAGTAAGTTGGTGTATTGCGTCCTGGTGGGACGTGAGGAGGAGGGCTTGGAGATGGTTTCTGATAGGTAGGACGGGGCAGAAAGAGAGAGGCATTTGTGTGTGAGGGTGAGGATTTTGAGTGTGATCCGCTCTTTGACCGGGAGCCATTGGGCTGGGTGTCTGGCCTGGGAGATATGCTCTCTTCTTGGGATGCTAAGAGCGTCCCGGAGAGCATTGTTCTGTGTGACTTGTAGTCTGTTAAGGTTTTTTGTCGATGTGCCTGCTAGGAGGGCATTGCAATAGTCCAGTTTGGCTCCAATGGTTGCTCTGGCTATTGAAAGGCAGTTAGGTTTTGAGAGGTATGGCTTGATGGCGTTTATAAGTTTGGTGGTAGGCGCAGATGAGGAAGTGATTGCGCTGACTTGTCTGGTCATTGATAGTGAGGAGTTTAGGTATACTCCTAGTGTCTTGACAGCTGTGGAAACAGGGATGATGGAGTTGTCAATGGAGAAGTTGGCGTACAGTTTGTCCAGTTTGTCTAGGGTGCTTTGTTGACCTAGTATCATAATCTCACTACATCTCACTATGTACACTAACAATTTCACAACAAACGGTTAAACAATGGCTAAGGTGACCTTACAGTTAATTCTGTTATTGGTCTTCTTTCATATTTATTTTTTAAAATGTACTCTTTATTAGAGTTTTCAAAAAAGAAAACAACGTTAATTATTACAACTGCAGCCTATATCAAATTGACTTTATGTCTGTGGTTGCGTGTGAGTGCTTGTGAATGTGTGTGTGTATACATACATGCCTATGTAAATGTGTGTCTTATCTGCAAGTGCAGTGTGTATGTATTGGGGTGGGGCCAGTGCATGCAAGTGAACATTAATGCGTTTGAATGCATTTAAATGCAGTGTGGAAAAGGGGCGGTGAAAGCAAGTGAGAATGAATGTGTGGAAATGAATGCATTGAAATGAGTGGGACTCTGCTGAGATCGGAGGAGCCAGTGCAGGTTTGAGGGGGGCTTGATGTGTTTACTTGTTTGGGCATATTTACTGCAATTATGAGAAAAGCCGACATGTGCCTGTTTTGTTACAGTGGCACAGCATTACTTACAGCATTATGGGCAAAGACATCAAAATGAGCGTTCTTAAGTAGGTATACTGGCCTACATGGATGCAGCCAGTGCCAACATGTTTTCTTACAGTGGCACAGCATTTTTCCTGGTATTATGGTCAAAGCCAACATTATGACTGTTCTTAAGTAAGGATATTGGGCTACATTAGTGCAGCCTGTAGAGGCATGCTTTCTTACAGAGGCATAACATTGTTACTGACTTCATAGGCAAAGCCAAAATGAAAAGGGTTCTTAAGGAAGGTTCTGGCCTACACTGTTGCAGCCCCTATGGATATGTTTTCTTAAGGTGGCATTTCATGTTTACTGGCTTTTAAAAAAAAAAATGTTATTATTTGGAAAACATACATAAACCATACATACATACATACACTTCCTTACAATTGACAGTTTCCGGTCCAGAGTGCGGGTTCAGCGATACAATGTAGTAGCTAAATACCATCAAATCAGTCAAGGCAGTTGGGTCTTTCTCCCTTCATGTTGTCCGAAGGACTCCTATTAGTTCCCTTTCTCCCATTTGCCCCATATATTTCTGGCCTTCTCTGGGCAGCCACGTGCTGTGTAAATGCATTGTTCCACTGTAGCACATATGTCCATATCCGCAATCCATTGGGCCA
Source organism: Ambystoma mexicanum (assembly GCF_040938575.1). Taxonomy (NCBI): domain Eukaryota; kingdom Metazoa; phylum Chordata; class Amphibia; order Caudata; family Ambystomatidae; genus Ambystoma; species Ambystoma mexicanum. Next base: position 913,032,944 of record NC_090926.1, on the reverse strand, counting down.
ATACAGGCTTCTCTAACGAGCCCCACAGACGGGCAATGTTCCGCTTAATTTGTCCAGCTGCCATGAAAATAAACAGTTTTTCCCATTTATTAGTGACGTGTTCACTGGGTATACCCAGCAGTAGTAATTTAGGGTCCATTTGTACCTCTCTCCCTTGTGTTTCTGCCAGTTTATTGCAGCATTGTTGCCAGTACCTTTGGATTTGAGGACATTCTCACATGATATGTATGGAGGTTCCCTCTCCCTCCCGGCATCGCAAACAATTTGGACTGGAAGCCCGGCCCCATCTGCACAGTGCCACCTTAGGATAATACACTCTGTGCAATATCTTAAGCTGTACCAGGCGGATTCTAGACGAGACTGCTATTTCCCTTGGGTGCATCAGTGCTAGGATCCAGTCCTCCGGGTCAATGGTGCCCACATCTACTTCCCATTTCTGCTGTAGGGGAACCAGTTCTGGAGTGGCAAAGGCCGTCATGGCACTGTACAGAGTGGATGTGACCTTGACGGGTATACATTCCATCAAAGGATTGCGCTCTATGGGAGTACATTGCGGCACATTTGCGAATGAGGGTATGTCTCTACGCAGTGCATGGGTGGTTTGTGTGTAGTGGTAGTGTTCTGTCTGTGGGAGTCCATACTTCTGCCGTAGTGATGCAAAAGAAATGAGATCGCCCTCATCGAGCACTTCGCGGACCACCGTGATCTGGGCCTCAGCCCATCGCGGCCATATCAGTAATTTGTTCATCTCAGCTAGGTTACTGTTATTCCACAGGGCTGCATCTGGGTCACCTTATGATCCCAGCCGATGTGTTTATGTGCTCTCTTCCATACCATGGCAATGTGTGCTTCTGTCGTTTGTGGGGGGGATTTAGTGAGGGGTTGATAAAGCAGCGCTATGGGCGAGGTGTTCGGTCTACCCTGTGTTTCGGCTCTGATGTGTGGCAATTCCCGATTACCATGAAGCATGTTGTTGATTACGGACATCTGGCTCGTCCAGTAATACGTTTGATAGTGTGGTAGGCGTATGCCCCCCTCCCAGATTGATTGTTGGAGTGTGTTGAGAGCAATACGTGGGGCTCCCCTGCCCCATATGAGTTCCCTGAGAAGGCAGTCTAGCCGATGGAACTCCGGGTGAGGAATCCAGAGCAGAGCGTTTTGGAGAGCATATAGGAATCGGGGCAGCGCTAGCATTTTGAACAAGCCTGCTCTACCCAGCAGCGTCAGGGGGAGGTGCCTCCAATGCCGGACATCGCCAGCGAATCGGTCGATAACTGGGTGTAGGTTGCGAGGAACATACTGCACGAGATCCCCTGAGATCTGAATACCCAGGTAGCGAAAACAATTGCGTTCTATCTGATATGGGCTGTCAGGTGGTAGAGCATGCTCTCCCCCTTTGATTGGAAAGAGGACCAATTTTCCCTAATTGACTCGTAGTCCACTAAATGTGCCAAAATGTGCCAGTATTTTTGTAACCACTGGACAGGAGTGAGCCGGGTCTCCTAGATATATCAGCAGTTTGTCTGCATGTAGAGAAAGTTTGTCCTGCCTACCCTCCGGCCAATTGAAGCCCTTCCATGCATTAGTTTGACAAAGCCATAGGGCTCGGGGTTCGATAGCCAATGCGAATAATAACGGGGAGAGGGAACACCCTTGTTGAGTACCCCTGCCCAGTGGAACACTTGTGGGAACTCGTACAGCAGCCTCACCCATCCCAGGAATGTTTCACCAAATCCCATCCGACGCAGGGTCTACCAAAGGCTTTCCCATATCACTGTGTCAAACGCCTTCTCAAAATCGATTGCTAACAGGGCGAGGGAAGTGTTAAGGATCGGCGTCCGTTTTAGGAGTAAGTGGAGGAGTCTTAGGTTCATGCATGTCGATTTGTTCGGCATAAAGCCACATTGGTCGGGGTGGATCAATGAGACAATAACTGTCTGCAATCGTGTCGCAAGTACCTTAGCTAAAACTTTGGCCTCCCCGTTGATCAGTAAAATCGGTCTATAGGAACTCCTGGCTTGGGGATGAATACTATGCTAGCCCTGCATAGGTCTGGAGGGAGGATACCTTGATCTCTACAATGAAGAAACAATTTGTGCAACGGGTCACCATTGCCTCCCCGCCCAGTTTTTTTTACAAATCTCAACCAGGAACCCGTTAGGTCCCAGTGCTTTCCCAAAGTTCAGCTGGGCAACCGCCTTTGCTATTTCAGCTTCTGTGAGATCTATATCCAGCTGCGCGCGTTGTGAGTCAGTCAGCTGGGGAAGCAAAATGTTATCTAGTATGGAGAGATCTACCGGGACGATTGGGCCCTGATAAAGTGTAGCATAGTATTCCGCAAACGTCTCCGCTATGGCAGAGTCATGGTGTACCAGCTCATTGTGGCTATTCATAATTGTTCTGATGTACCGGTGCCTTTCCTCTCTCTTTTCCAACCACGCCAGCAACTTGCCTGCTTTGACCACATGTACATAAACGCGCGCCCGTGTCAGCCATTGAGCCTGTTTCGCATTATCAAGTGCAATATTCCGGTGGCGCTCTTTGGCCCTTCGAAGGGCTTGGTGTATCTCAGTGGTATCATTCTGTACATACTTGGCCTCCCACTCTTCAGCCACCTTCTCTGCCACTGCCACCTTGCGTGTGTGTTCTTTTTTCTTTTCTGACGTCCAGGAGATCACCTCACCGTGAAGTACTGTTTTATAGGCCTCCCAGGCCACTGCCGGGTCATCAACTGAGGAGGAGTTTATCTTGAAATATTCCACGGTTTTCTCGTGGATAAAGTCCAAAAATGTGGGAAAACCGAGATAATAGCTGTTCAGCCGCCATGATTTAGGAGGGGAGGGGGTATTGACAGCTATCTCTATCACCAAGGGCGAATGGTCCGATATGCCCCGGGGTAGCAGTAGCGCTGTGGTGACCCTGAAGGCGTCCGGGGTCAGGAGGAAAAGGAGTCCAATCTGGACAGTGAAGCATGCACCCCTGAGTGGAACGAGTATCCGCTCTTTCGTGGGTGAAGTTCTCTCCATACGTTTTATAGGCCTTGGGCGGATGCAAATGTACTGAGTCTAGTAGGAGCCTCAGGATTCGTAAGTGGGATGAGTTTGTGTATTAAGACCAGAACACCGCGGGAACCAGTGGTAAAACCCATGTGTAGGGCAGTGCATTCATTTGTTCTGCGAAAGAGGGTGCATGTCGTACCCACCAGATGCAATTCGGTAATAAGGGCAATGTCGGGGGAATGCCTGTTGAGGAACTGGGTGACCAGGCATCTCTTTATCCCAGACCCCAAACCGTTAACATTCCAGGTGAGAAGCCGAAGGGACTTATTAGAGCCCCTGGACCCTAACAAGTTCTTGGTGTGTGCCATGGGTAGTCACTGACATGCCGCCATCGGTGAACAATGGTTCCTATGGGTATTATTTGGTTCAGGTAAGTGTATGTAATGTGGTGTTCACATATTTGTCTAATTCAAACAGTAAACATTGGTAAACCTTACCCCCTCTCCGCTATCCCCATACTCCACCCCAACCTGAAGTATCTGTCGCCTGAACATTAGCAGACAACTGAACCAGCTCCCAGCCTTAACCAGTAAACTTACTACACCAGCTGCAGACTCGAAGTCCTGGGTGGTGGCCATGGTGGGCGCAACTGCTATGGTAACACCTTGACGAAAACAGAGTGTAAGTCCATATAGCCCCCTGGTCAATGCACCAGCTCTCATTTCTCTTTGCGTCTTCTCTATTCCTGTGACCATCACAATCAGATCATTGACCTCAGGAGTCCGCTCCTTGATCCGGGTCATTCAGTTCTGGTGGCAGGGGTTGTCGTGCTGGCTGGCCTCGGGTCGGCCGGGCTCAGGGTCTCCGTCTGGGGTTCGGGCCGTCCGTTCCCTAATTTCCGTCAATATGGTTTTCTGCCCACTTCCAGGCCTCCCTTGGATCAGTGAAGTGCACCGTAGTGCTGTTGTGGTAAATCTTTAGCTGGGCCGGGAAGAGCAGTCCATATTTCACGTTTATGGAGTGGAGCTTCCTCTTCGGGTGTTCGAAGGATTTCCTGGCCTTTTGCACCTCTCGAGTATAATCCGGAAAGAAGGCGATTCTGGAGCCATTGTGTGTGATCGTCCCTTTTGTGTGAGCCAACTGTAAAATTGTGTCTCGATAGTTTAAGAATTTGGCAATTAGAGAGGTGCCCGGGATAGGCCTTCCAGCTGGCATCCAATAGGCTCTTTCAATCAAGAAAGATTTGGAAAAGTATTTTGGTGCAAAGAGATCCGCTAACCCTTGTTCCAAAAAGAGCTCCATACTGGGCCCTTCTGTGTTCTCTGGAAGGCCTAGATATAAATGTTATTGCGGCGTGATCTACCCTCACCCTCATCCACTTGCACCTCTAGGGTCTTCAGGCATGTCATTGTTTGCGAGAGTTATTGCCGCACTCCACCAAGATTGTCTTCCACTCCAGAGATGCAGTGTTCCACCTCTCCAGTGCGGGAAGATAGTTTCTGGAGGTCGTGGCGGAGAAAAGATACTTCAGCTGAGATGCCCTCCATCTTTTTCTCCATGGAGGAGTGAGAATTGGCAATGGCAGCCATCACGTCTTTCAGAGATAAAGGTTCAGCTGAGAGAGGGGAGGTTGCCTGCGATACAGGGTCCAACACTGCAGGGGAGACATTAGTCGCATATTGGTCCATGGTACTCTGTGTACACACCTTTTTTGCTTTATCTTTACCCATGCCTTGACCCAGCGTACACAGAGGAACAGGGAGTCTGCGGTGTCCGTGGGTTCCGTTCATGATCACCGAAGGGGCGGGGGTCGGAATGTCTTGTGCAGAGTCAACCCGGGTGAACCCAGCGCCTCGGGGCAACAAGAGGTCAGTGTGCCCTCAGCGGCACTGTCACAGGCCAATCCAGCACCCCGGGGCATGCAGAAAACAGACCTCTCGGGAGACCTATAGTTATTGTCCCAATGTGCGAATCCCGGGCGACAGCGTCAAGTGCGAGCCCTTCTAATGCAGATCAGCTCCAATCCCATGTGGCACACTTGTGTGGCAGTTATGAACCAATGGGTCGTATTTGTCTCTCCCAGCTGGTGTCAGCTGGTGCCAAGCCTCGGGTGCAGCTGTGTTGTATAGCCTGTTGGTGTCACAGAGAGCAGGTTGTACCTCTAGCTGTATATCAAGCACCCTATCGGTCGGTTGAGCATAATATACGTTCAGGCAGAGGCCCGAACTGGTGGCTAGCTGTATCCTGTGAGTCTGTCACTCTGCAGCTCACTGTAATTACAGATTTGGTGCAGTCTGTTTCCTCGCCTGTCCAGCCTGCCTGGTCACATGGAAGGCTGGGGCACTCAGGCCTTGTCTTCTCCCCCGATCCGGCCAGGTTATGCCAACCAGGTGTCCCCTCCTGAGAGGCAGTAGCTAATCTGCCGTGGGCAGGCTGAATGGTCCCCCCAGTGTGGTCCCCACAGGGCATCCCACTTTCCCCAATACCCTATGTCCAGGCTTCCTCACTGTTGCAGTACTCTTCTCCTTGGTGAGACCTGTCTGGTCGTTGGGTTGCAAGATTGTGTCTCAGGGGTGCTCTTCGGCAGGAGTTCCAGAGGCACATGACCGGTGCCCACTCCATGCAGTGCTGGGGCACCGGTGTCTGCCACTCTTCAGCCGCCACCGCGTATGTTTAGGCTACTGTTCCCACGTACCAAGTTTCCAGTATACTGGTGTCCATTAGGCGCTTGTAGCCCAATGTTTATGTGCTTCACTCGCTCTCCATTGATCTCGGGAGGGTAGCAGCAATGGGGCACAGCACTTTTCACCCCCGCCGGCACCAATGCTCCACCATGACAGTGTGTTTGTGGATTGTCCGTGCCGCACACCACCTGCTCTGTTCCCCTCAGGGGGGACCTCATGTGACTTTGGGTGGTCACCTCTGCCCCCACTTGATCCTCTAACCCGGGGCCTCCTCCGTGCACCACCGTGCCTGATCCAGGGTCGGGTCGGGAGGGCCCCACACAGGCCTCCACCGGTAGACACCGCCAACACTGCCACCTCCACCACACCACCCCCGCAGGCCACAAACCCAGGGAGCTGGCCAGTGGGGTTCACGCTCCTCCCGCTGTGACCTGCTTCACCTCCCGCCACACCCCCTGTCCGTTGGTCCGCAGGGGTGCAGTGCAGCTACAGCGCCGCCCAGCCACACGGTCCGAGTCTCTCTCCCTCGGGTTTTGCAAGGATCACAGCAGGTTATTAATGACCACTTCAGCCGTGGGTGGCCTGTTCCTGGTGGCAGGATCTTCCCCGTTCTTCTCCCCGTCCCTGTACCTTGTGCGGAGCCAGGCTGCACTAAGCTTCTTGAGATGTGCTCTGCAGCTCCACGATTCTCGGCGGTCTGTTTTGTGCAGTCTGGGGGGCACTCATGCACCTCCGTTGGATGATCATCCCCACGGGCCGTCAGTGGTACCCACTGCATGCAGAATCCCACCATGTGTGTCCGCAGGACTGCAGCCGATCACTCAGTCCCGCGTCCTTTGCCTGCCCGCTCCTCAGCGCGTCACCTCTCCCGCGTTAAGGGTGTAGGTTGTGGCCATTTTGTGGAGAGGTGCCTTGTCTCTGTGCCTTCTCTCCAACTTCGGGTATTGCAGTAAGGTTAGGGACTCAAGGTGCTCACCTCCCTACCGCCTTTGCTTTACACCTTTCGACATTTAACGGTGCATTTGCAGAGCATTTTGCCAAACTGTGCAGGATATTTAGCAGGATAATTTTGGCGGCCACGATATCTCCACAGACTCACGTCTGCATTGCTCAGCAGCTGGCCACACCCCTCTGTTTACTGGCGTTGGGCAAAGCCACCATGATTATTATTATTAGGATTTTTATTGAGCGCTGCCCCACCTTTGGGAAGCAATGGAACGCTTTACAATAATATGGGGAAGAACACAGTGATGGAAGCATAGAATTAGAGAGCGGGGAGCTAACAACAATGGAGGGTGTGCAATTGTTAGCAATGTATCTACAATCAACCTGGGGTGGAAACAGTGGAGGTTGTGTGCCCTGATGTGTTGGGAGGAACATTCCTTGAAGAGGAAGGTCTTAAGGTCTTTCCTGAACTGTAGAAGAGATGGGGCAAGTCTGATGTTGAAGGGGAGGAGGTTTCAGAGTCTCGGGGAATAGACATAGAAGACCTGTTTTCTTTTTCTTTCCATCCTGACCTGGCAGAGTTCAGGTCTGCACATGCCCTTACTTCTATTAGATTCCAGGCCTCCGGAGATGCTGAGTTTCACAGTGAGGTAGCTTGGGGACTCCAGGTCGACTACCTTATAGATGATGCAATAGGATTTGAAGTTGATACGGGCTTGCAGCAGGAGCCAGTGTAGTTTGATGAGGGTCGGGGTTATGTGGTTGAATTTGCAGAGTCTATTGATGAGTCATGCTGCAGCATGCAGGACACATTTCAGGGATGCCAGTAGTACCTGGAAGGCCTTCCAAAAGGGCATTGCCACCATCCAGGTGGGAGAGGACCTAAATCTGGAAGCCGCATCTGAAGTGGTTTCTGCACTAACAGGCTTGATTTTTAGCAGGATATAAAGTTGATACCAAGCCTTTTGTGTCTTTCTTGCTATATGCCGTTTGAAGGTGAGGTATCCATCGATGTTGAACACAAAAGACTTGGGGAAGGTGGCCAGCCGTGGTGTGAAGCCTTCGATGTTGTGATGATGAGTGCTCTTACATGGACATACTGGCCCACCTTGTTGGAGCCAATATGGCCAAGTCTTCTTACAGTGGCATGGCATTATGTGCAAAACCAACATGATGAGTGTTCTAACATGGGCAAACTGGACTAACTTAGTGCACAATACTAATATGTACATGTTTTCCTAAAGTGGCATGGCCTGTTTTACAGGTAATATGGGTAAAGCCAACATGTGTATGCTATCATGTGGGGAATGTGGCATATATTGGAGCAACCATCTTGGTAATTGTTTTATAGTAACATTACTGGCATTATAGGCAAACAACCATGAGTAGATTCTTACGCCGGAATATTAGCATACATTGGTGTAGCCAACCAGATATATTTGGGCACAACAAGCATGAAACTGTTTTAACACTGATAGAATACAGGCATATTGGGCTAAGACATGAAGAAAGAAATGCTCCTTTTACTGACCGATTTTAAACAGTGTAGCGTGTTACTATATTCTACACTGAAAGTGTGCAGTAAAATGCACAATGTAACCCTTTATTTAAAAACATTCTTGGAGAAAGAAATCTTCAAGACTCCGATTTGGTTGACTGAGGCTGCCTTACTGTACTCAGGCTCTCAAGCAAATTCACATCAAATGTTCAGCCCTCTCAATTAAAAAATCACCAACCACTACGGCTTAAAAATGATGTTTTAATGACGTCCCAAAACAATGATAGTGGTTTAGATTAATTTAGAGTTTTGCGTACATCACTTATTTACATTTATCTCTGATTTCCCTCCAGAACTGCATAGTTCACTAACCAGATATTCTTTTTTCCTCCTGTCCTTGAGTAGAAAAGCCCATGCAATAGATCCTTTTGAAATAACTTTTACAGAGATTGGTGTTTAAGCTACAGGTCTCAGATTGTATCCTGGATGAGCCAGCAAATAATTTCTTTCTTCTGAAGTTGACAAAATGAGTAAGTTTGAGATGGCTCGTCTTCTTCTGTTTAGGGAGGAGGTGAATACAATGAACAGATTGGTTAGCACCATAGAAAAGCTTATCGCTTACCACAACAGGCACAAGTGGGAGCAGCCAGCGGCTACTATATGTCTTTGGTTGGTGGGAGAACAACAAAAGCAATGTGTGTCAAGGTGTAAGAATCCCCATGTCCAAGATATTATCCATATGTCGCCACCACCCTACCCACAAACAGGAGAAAAGGTGGTGATCCCAGAACCACAGCTGACAGGCCATGTTGGAGATTGAAAGACATTGGGCCTCATTATAAGTTTGCCGGTCTGGGAACTACGGTACCGGTAAGCTTGCCGGGACTGTAATTCTCTGACTGGTAAACTACGAGTTCTACGGGCGGAACGGCACCCACCAGCAGAACATGCTGGATGCACCAGCACCATTCACGAATGGTGCTGGTGCATCCGACTTTCCCATTCCAATTGAGCCGTATACGGATGGGGAAGAATATTTTCCGGCAGCCGGGAATGGGTGATTACCGGGTTCGGCAAAGCCGTAATGACCCGGTAAATGCCCATACCTGGGCACTTGAAAAAAAATGACACTGGCGGCAGCCGTGCCTGTAGGCTACCGCCAATGTCATAATAAGGCCCATTGTGCTCGTGGACATGCTACACAGCTAAAGGTCATGCACCTAGAACAAATATTGTAGTAGATCATTGCTTTAATTAATTTTTCTGTTAGGAATAAAACATGTCTCGAAAATGACTGTGTCATGAGAAGGTTAAGGGCCAATTCATTATGTGGTGTGAGCTATAGAAATGATCTATACTATTATTGTTATCATTATATGTAGAGCAAACATCTATCAAACCATGTCTGAGTGATTTCTTTTAAGCACACACTTAAGAGAACCAACTTCTATGTTATCTCAATTTTGGCAAACAATAAAAATAAAACCCATGTAGGTAGAATGATGTGCCCAAGATCACAGATTCGCCAAGTGGGAAAGCCAGCTTCTGAGTGCATGTTTTCTGGCTGCAACGTTTGCACATTTTAATGTTTCCTAGTACTGTCGGCACATGACTAAAAGCACAAAAATACAAAGCGATAGGAACTTAAAAGTCAGGACTGTCAAAGCATCAAATACTATAGAGAGGCCACTCCGAGATAGATGTCTTTAATCTCTCTCCTGGGTTTTACATGTGTGATAGAATCACCTCCCCATATATCTCATATGTCTTATTTTAATACATGATCGGAACACAATTTGCATTCATCACACAAACACATCTAATAAATATACTATGGTTTTTCAGCTCAAGAAAATGGCTTTACATTATAAATTGTTCAAAACAATCTAATTAGATTCTAATTAATTCATATACAAGCTAAAATCACAATTAATCAAAAAAGATCACATCTAATAATAGAAGCACAGAAAGAAATTCATCATTATACAACTTGTCATTATTATACCGCTCTTTCTTAATAGTAGAAAAAAAACATATTTAGAAACTCCGCACAGGAGCGAAATACAAGGCATTCAGGTTTAAAATGTCTGTCACGTATCTTAAAGTTGCTCACATTTATGATGCCTGTTTCCCGTTGGAAATACGGGCCACCAAGCTAGCAGAGTCGGTTGAATCCACTTCTGATAAAATATGTTTTGGAAATTTAATATCTTTTTTCAACAATATGTAACACTCAATAATTAGGCGTTTTTGTGTTTCTACAGTCCCCTCCTTCCTACCGAAACCACAACATTGCTTACACTTAATTACACCTAATTACATTGGTCCTTGCCTCTATCACCCCATTAATTGGAAAAAAAATCACTCTAAAGTGCATGAATACGTGTCTCCATTTCTGACACAGACATTTTTTCAGACAATCGTTAATAGTATTGTATGATTTTTCTTCAAGAGCAAGGTTATAAAATAAATTACATTTATAGATGTCATCCCCTGTAGTACACCAGCTGTTATCTTTTAGCACTTTTTTAATTACCAAAGGATTTCCTATCAATGTCAAGCGACTCAGGTTCGGTTACTCAGCAGGTTCTCGCATTTGTTGATCCAGATATTCAAGGCTAAGGACTTACCTCCTTTCATTAAGAGATTTATTTCACTGAGCATAGTTTTTTTTTCTGAAGGGTCACTGATTTATTTATACAGCAACAAGGTTTTCCATCTAACATGATAATGTAATAACAAAAGACCTCATTTAGAGAATTAGGCAATGCTCATGCTCTTCTCCAAATCAACCCTTCCAATACAGCCACCTCTCTGGCGCCTTCATCCTCTTCCTTGGCTACCTTGCCTCCTTTCTCTGCCATCTCTCTGGCGCCTTCATCCTCTTCCTTGGCTACCTTGCCTCCTTTCTCTGCCACCTCTCTGGCGCCTTCATCCTCTTCCTTGGCTACCTTGCCTCCTTTCTCTGCCACCTCTCTGGTGCCTTCATCCTCCTTGGCAACCTTGCCCTCTCCTCCTTCCTCTTCTGCCCACCCTTGCGCACTTTCTACACTTCCACAGGAAGTACCTCTGACATGTACCCCTCCCCAGAAGTCTTTCAAGGGTGGCAAACTCTCATTCAGCTGTCAAACACTACTCTGACATGTGTCGTCTCCTGGACCTTGATGTTCTCATTCTCACTGAGACATGGTTCATGGCCAGATCTGTTATGAGTTTTGACACTCTCCTCCCTTATGGCTAAAAGATCCTCTCCGAGCCCAGACCGAACCGTCCCGGTGGGGGTGTAGCCTTGATCTTCCCCGGGGTGGATCCCTGCCTCTGTCATTCATATGCAGGCCTACTCCTCCTCTCTCTCGCCTGGCCGCTCTCTCACCATGGCTGCTATCTACTGGCCACCTGGTCAGGTAACCACCTTCCTCTCCCAGTGGGCTGACCTCTCCTCCACCCTCCTGGCCTCGACCACTGAACTCCTCCTCCTTGGAGACCTCAACATCCATCTGAATGCTTCCTGTCCCTCCTCTGGACTCTTTCGCAACCTCTGCGACTCTCTTTCTCTCTATATTCTTCCCTCTGGCCCGACTCACTCTGTAGGGTACACCCTGGATGTTCTGATCTCTTCAGACCTCCCCCTCGCTATCCCTCTCACCACTCCTCTCTCCTGGAGTGACCACTTTCTCCTCTCCTCCCATCTTTCTCTCTCTACCCCTCAGGCCGAGCCATCCCCTACACTGCCACCCACCTTCTCGGTCATCTGACCCATCAAGCATGTGTCAGCTGAGGCTTTTGCCACCACTTTCTCTCCCCCTCCTGCACCTCTGACTGACTCACATCCTGACACAGCCCTTTCTAACCTCTATTCTTCTATCTCTGACACTCTAGATGTACTTGCCCCTGTCACAAGGATCCGTCTGAATCCCAAAGCCAAGTGAAACTCTTGGTATGACTCGGACTTCATCAACCTTAAGTGCAAGTATAGGGTGGCTGAGAGGCAATGCTTGGCATCGTGTGCATCCTCTGACAAACTGGTCTGCAGCCTGCTCCAAAGGCAGTACCGACTCTCTGTCTACACTAAGAAGAAAGCCCACATCCAATCCCGTGTCTCTGCGGCATCTAACAACTCAGCAGAACTCTTTAAAATCTGCAAGGAGCTGGCCAATCCTGCCGTAGTCTCTACCTCTCCTCTCCTGTCCCCTCCCAGGCCCTCTGCACGGCCTTAGCATCACATTTTATCTCTAAAACTCAGGACAACCTGTCCACCCTCTCTTCCTCTCCTCCTTCTCCCTCTAATTTCTCTCTCTACCTCTGGCCTCCCTGCGGCCACCTCTCCTCTCTCCTCCTCTTCATTTCCTTTGTTCACTGCTGACAAGGTTTCTAGACAAGTCCGATCTATGAAAGTCCCGTCAAAGTAGGTACTTCCCTTTTTATCCAAAACCATCAAGGACCACATTGACACACTCGCTCCAGCCTAGGCTGACTTTTGCAACCACTCTTTTACCACTGGAACCTTAGAACCTTTCCCTCCACCCTGAAGCAATCTCTTGTGCACCCTCTTCTTAAGAAACCCTCAGTCGATCCATCCTGTCCGGCTAATTATCGCCTTATCTCCATTACTCCTTTCCTGGCCCTCTCCCAGCTTAATCTTCACACTGAATCTGTTGGTTGTCTCCATGACCATCAGAGCAGCTAGAAGCACGGAAACTGCTCTCCTAAACATCCTGAACATCCATGAAGACCTGCTCTCTAACATTGATGCTAACCAGACCACTGTTCTCATCCTACTCAATCTCTCTTCTGCTTTTGACACAGTCAACCATGCCATCCTGCTCAACAGGCTCTGTGATAAACTGGGTATCACTGATCAGCCCCTGGCCTGGCTGACCTCTTTCTTCTCTGACGGACCCTACCAGGTCCAACTTGGGTCCTTCTTCTCCTCTATCTCACTCTCTACCTTTGGTGTTTCCCAGGGGTCTAATCTTTCTCCCCGGCTGTTCTACCAATACCTGGCACCTCTCGTCCACTGCTTTGCTGCTCTCTGATCCAACTTTCAGTGCTATGCAGAAGACACTCAGATGGTTTTCAGGTTCCCCTCAGCTGCCTCTTCACCCTCTCTCATCCTGTGCTGTTTGTCTGCAACCCAGGAGTGGTGTGCCACCAACAATCTCTGCCTTAATTCCAGTAAGACGCAGATCCTCCTCATTGGCAATCCTTCACCTTCCTTTCCTGAAATTCTCTGGCCGCCCACTCTGGACCCTCTTCCTGCTCCCACCTGTGATTCTAAGAACCTCGGGGGTCATCTTCTACTCCACACTCTCCTTCTCTCCTCACATCTCTGACGTTTCTAAGAAATATGCACAAGTGACGAAACACTAAGCACACCTAGTTAGATCTTGATTTCTAGTTTGAAATTGTTATAATTAGTAGTGTGGGTAAGTCTTAGAAAGAATTCTAGGTGCGGAGGAGTAATAAACAACCTTGGCATCTAGGTTGTAAAACAATAAACACAAAAGAAGGGTTCCCTGTTACGGACCTCACTCCAATGCACACTATCTAAAGCCTGAATAAATCAGACAAACAAACTAGATGGGGTATACAATGTTGACCTGAGATGCAACCCATTTGCGGTAGGAGTACAATTTCTTAAAATGACTTTTTTGTCGATAAACAGAAGGTTATTACAATAATGATTAAAATGACAAATTCCAAATTTCACAAGAACATAATATTTATTGTTCAGTTGGCCCAACACGTTTTGAGTTTTGACTCTTCATCAGGGGCAAGCAGTTTCTCAATTATTTCTATAAAAGAACATTAGAAAAGATGACCTTAATTAGACTCATGTTTGATACTGAAATATATACATAAAAAAAGGAATGAGTCCATCTTCACATTCTTTGCATACTAATCTGTATCCAATAACATTGAATAGAATGATGATCACTTAAATTCTTACATGTAAAAGGTAATCTCATCTTTCAAACAGATCTCATTATACAACAAATGTATACACTGGATAAGTCTATTTATCAATTGGATTTGTTTATGCTAAGAAGTGTTCTGAACTTGATAAGATTAGTCTGGTTGGAGATCCAACATGGGTTAGGCAGCCATTAGCTATTAACTATATATGTGGTAAGTCCATTACCAAAGATTGTGATAGTTGTTAGCTCTTGGGAAGAACAAGACAAAGAAAAAGAAAACATTGAAGCATGCTGACCTTGTGATTGGTTTTCAGAGTGATTTTCAGTAGTTAGGTGTTGCAAAGAAGATTCATCTCCTGAGGCAAAATATCTTGTTTTATCAAGACACATGTATATACATGGTAAGTATTGTAAAGTATCCTGGTATGGCCTAGAAAGTAATTACAGAGATATCTTACAAAAAAATAAAAAAAATAACACTTGTTAGACTAGCGGAGAATTCATAAAATGCTGAGCTTCATGGAGGCTTGGTTGCATCTCTAATATGGATCTAGTTTGTTCACTAGTTTTCACAAAGAATCGATCTGTAAAATCAGGTAAATATTATTAAGGGGCTAGAGAAGATAGAGGTAGTCAGGAAACCTCAAGAAACTTACTTCAAATATCTGTTTCCCTCGGGTGATTGAGGAGCCTTCCTTGAGCCAGGGATACTAGTTTATTTATTAGTGTTCACAAAAAGATAGACTGTAAAGTCAGATGAATATTGTTAGGGGGCTAGTTGGTAGTGCACTAGCTTAGATAGGGAAAATCTGCACATCTCCAAGCAACTTACTTCGAATTTCTGTTTCCCTCAGGTGACCGTAGAGCCTTTAGAGAACTGTGAATGCCGACGAATGACTGCTGCAGTGTTGGGGTAGTTCCCACTGCTTATATACTCTTTAGTATTGCGATGTCACTGCGCGCATGCGCGAGTGCCGTCGTTGCCTACTACTAGTTAGGGGAAACAAACTTGGAAATCAATTTCCCGGGCCTGTCTGATTGTAGAAAGTCGCAAGAATCATTTGTGTTTAGAAGCCATGGCGTAATATGGCACATGCGCAACTAGTGAAGAAGTATTCTTAACGGTAACGTGTTCTATAGATGATATGGAATCTTCCTCAGAAGGTTCCAAAGATCTAAGGAGAATTGCTAAGATGATGGGCGTGCATAAAAACAAGCCCCGGTAAAGAAAATCTAGAAAAGGTTAATGTGATGTCATGTCGCGCATGCGCGGATGACGTCATTTCTGATCTGTATTATGAAAGGTAATGTTGACTTGAAAGTGTTTACAAATAGTGGCAAATCATGATACAGCAGTATCAGAAAATAAGACAAAGAGCTAACCAACTTAATATATGGTATCTGGTGGGTATTCATATTGTATCATTGAGATATACTCGCGTATCTCAGTGTGAGGTTAGTGTCTCAAAATGATTAATACTCTAAAGTGTTGGAAGACATAAGTATGATGTACTAAACTTCAGAGTACGTCTTATATTGTCTAAAGAGGATAGGTAACCATGCGCTGGTCGTTTTCTAGCAGTACGCGCATCTAAAATAGTCTCTGTTGAAAGATGATGAGCTGAAATGGTCTTTAGAGAGTATATATTTTAGTTTCAAAGCCCTCTGCATTGTCACAAGGCCTTCTGGGGCCTGGGACTGCAATATCTCCAACTCTCCAACTCTCTCTCTGGAAATACCTTCCTACTTGAGCTTTTCACGCCTTCACCTCCAACTCATTGAGGGTCAGTTGGTTCTTCAAGCAACAAGTTGGGGGCAGATCTCTTTCTTCGGCTGGTGCCTCCCTTTGCAACAGCCTCCCTGCCTCTCTGAAACTTGAGCAGAACCATATCTGGTTCCGGAAGCACATCAAGACCTTCCTCTTTGCTTCTGCCTTCTCTCTTCCTCTCCCCTGCTGATCTCCTCTGATACTGCACTGGTCACCTGATACTGCACTGGTCACCTGGCTACCCTCTGAAATCGGGTCCAGGACCCTGTCCACCCATTTGAACATCTGCACTGTCTCCTGGCATCCCCTGCACTTGTGGTCTGTATCTGTAACCATAAAGTCCCCTTTCCTTCACTTATTAGACACCTGTTGTCTGCACTTTTAAGACTCGCACTTGCCAACTGTTGGCTGCACTACTTGTTGTATCGATTCCATGTCCTGCACTTGATTCTGGTTTACTGACTTTCTCTTTGGGGCAAGTAGAGTACACCCAATAATTATGCTTAATATCTTGGCTTCTTCTTGTATTACTGAGATGAATAAAATGGGTTCCGTACTGATCTCACTCTCCTGGTTCTCTCTCGTAACACTGGGATGAGTAGGATAAATCATGTAATAAGTCCCACTCTCTCTGTTCTTTCTCATATTACTGGGAGAGGTAGGATGAGTCCGAGGATAGGTTTCACTCTCTTGTTTTGTTCTCCAATCACTTTGATGAATAGGATGAGTCCCGTGATGAGTCTATCTTCGTTGTTTCACATATTACTGGGACGAGTAGGATGAGTCCCTTGATGGGTTTCAGTCTCTCGGTTCTTTGTCATATCACAGGGACGAGTAGGATGAGCATTGTGATAGTTTTCACTCTCTCTGCTCTTTCTCGTATTACTGGGATGAGTAGGATGAGTCATGTGATGAGTTTCACTGTCTCCGTTCTTTCTTGTATCACTGGGATGAGAAGGATAATTCCTGTGATGAGTTTCACTTTCTCAGTTCTTTCTTGTATCACTGGTACGAGAAGGGTAAGTCGCCTGATGAGTTTCACTTCCTCGGTTCTTAATTGTATCACTGGGACGAGTACAATAAGTCCTGTGATGGGTTTTCCTCTCTCAGTTCTTTCTTGTATCACTGGGATGAGTATGATTATTATTATGATTTTTATTATTATGGTATTTACTGAGTGTGGACCCAGCTTCAAGAAGCAACAGAGTGCTTTACAGAGGTATACAACAACACAGATACACAACCGAGTGCTTTGCAGAGGTATACAACAGTACAGATGCATAACAGATCTATTTTCAGAGGTAACAACAGAACAGATATACAGCGAGGGGTTGAATACAGAGGGGCACAAAGGAGGGGCACAGCTGTACAGGGTAGCCGGGAAAAGAGGGGTGGATGGTGTCTAGTGAGTCAAGTGGCGGAGGAGGCCACATGATGGCCTAGGTGTTAAGGAGGTGAGACTCCTTGGAGAGGTGGGTCTTAAGTTCATTTCTGAATTGCAGGAGTGTGGGAGTGAGTCTGGGGAGGAGGTTCCATAGTCGTGGGGCATAGGCAGATAAGGCTTCTGTTTTTGTCTTTTCCTTTTTGCAGTGGTGGATTTCAAGTCTCTTGGCTTCTGATGGTGTACTGTCTGCCGTAGATGCAGAGTTTCTCCTCGAGGTAGCTGGGTGACTTGAGGGCGATGGCCTAATAGTTGATGCAGCAAGACTTGAAGGTGATTTGTGCATGCAGTGCGAGCCAGTGAAGGTCGATGCAGGCCGAGGTGAAGTGGTTGCATCTGCTTAGACCCTTGAATAGGCATGAATCCATGTGTGGGACACTTCTCAGGGTTGCAAAGGAGGATGATGGGAGGTTTTTGAGGAGGTCATTGACCCATCCAGGTGGGATAGGACCATTGCTTGAATGGTTGATTTAAAGCTGTCCAGATGGGGGAAGAGCTTGCCTTTCCACAGGAAGGAGAGCTGATACCAAGCTGTCTGAGTTTTCTTATCTATGTGTGTCTTGAAGGAGAGATGGTTGTCGATGTTGAACCCGAGGAACTTGGCACAAGAGGTGTGCTTGGGTGTGAAGCCTTCAGCATTCGTGATTGATATCGAAGTCTGTATGTCTGGGTGTTCGATGTTGTTAGTGTGCAGTAGGAATTTGGTCTTGAAGGGGTTGAGCTTCAAGTATGCACTGGACATCCAAGACTGGACCAGCGAGAGGCAGGTTTTGAACATGTGGATGTCCTTGATGGAGTTGATCTTGAGGTATAGCTGTGTGTCATCGGCATATTGGTGGCTGTGGTTGTTGAGTGTAGCAAGGAAGGCTCCCAGTTGCTCCATGCATAGATTGAAGATCACTGGGGAGAGATTGGAACTCTGCAGGACTCCACAGGTGATGGGTAGCATTGGTGATCAAGTGGTACCCTTCTGAACAAACTGCTGGTGGTTGGCTGATCAACATGTGCTGATGTAGGTTGTCTGTGAGCACCTGGTGGTCTACTGTGTCGAACGCGGCTGAGAGGTCAAGTAGAACCAGGAGGCAGGGGTGGCCATTGTCAAGGATGTTGAGGGTGTGGTTGACCACTTGCATGGTTGGCATATCTGTGCTGCATCTGGGTCTGAACCTGGATTGGTAGGTTTGGAAGAGATTGTTGGTGTCAATGTGTTGCTGCAGTTGCACGGCTACCGCTTTTTCGATGATCTTTCCTAGGAAGGGAAGATGGGTGAAGGGGATCCAGAGTGGGATTCTTTAGTAGATGGAGGATTTGTCCTGTTTTTAGGGTCGATGGGAAGGTGCCTTGAGTTAGGGAGCTGTTGATTACTCCGGGTAGGGAAGGAGAGATTCTGCAGGGAGTGTCTTGCGGATGGATTCTAGGAGGATGTTGTCTGTATATGATGTGGTTTTGAGGACCGCCATGGTTTCTCCCAGGTCCTCTGTAGAGTGTGTCTTGAATGTCGGCCAGGGTATGGAGAATTCATGAAGGGGGACGTGAGATGTGTCTGTGGTTGCAGAGCTGGTGTATATAATGCTGGTATTCATTATACCCTTGTTCCCTCCCAGGTCTCCATCCGTCCTCGTTACCTTTTTCACCACGGATTGGCGTCACTGGGCCTGCATGCAGGATAGGGACATCTTATTGTTTGGTCAGGATGGCTTCTGCCTTCACTCCGACTCTCTCTGCTTCTTGTCCGTGGCTCCATGGGACCAGTGTTACCTCTCACGGGTGATGCTAAAACTCTCAACTGTCTCTCTCTCTTGTAGCTTTCTACCCCTGCACTCTTCTACCTTCAGCTCTCTTGGTGCTTTTCGGGCACACTAGCGTATTGCTTCCTCCCTGCGGAGGATCTTTGAGTCTCGGCCAGCTTACACGACACTGCTGATTTGAAATTCCCAAGTTTCACTTCTCTGTGACAGTGGTCCTTCTTTCCTTTTTATGATACTTTGCTGGCTCCTTCCCAGTGGAAGATTGTAGTCCTTTTTCTTTTAGAGTGGAACACTCTCCATTACTCACTCCTTCCTCCTCGTCACAGTATTGTTGGTTTCTAACTACTGATTAATCAGTATTACTCGCGCACTCTTCTTCACAGTAGTTTTACCAGCTATGTCTTCAGGTTGGATCTTGGATCTTATGGCACAATAGCAAACAGTGGCTTGTCTGTTGGGTCTTTCTGAAACCCTGTTGTTAATTTGGGTACAAGAGAGAGGGCCTTAGGGAGTTTACTGCCGAATCAGAGTCCTTGTCCCAAAAAGGGGAATCTTTCCTTCAGAGTTCCCGCTTACCGCCACCCCTAGAGAGAATATTGCATAGCGAGACTATGTGGCCCCAAACCAGTTAATAGTAGTATACAAAGCCTAAGTAGGTAAAGTGTTAAACTATTTCTAGCTTAGACCGAACCAGATGGGACAAAAGGTTCCTAGACCTATAACAATGAATTATAAGGTCACTGTCGAAGAAGTAATCCTGCAGCATATTCAGGCTACATTGGAGACTTTGATAAAAGATGGCCAGGTCATCCACATAATCAAAATAATTAATGGTTTTTGCTCATAGCTTTGGAGGAAGTGCATTGTCCTTGCTGAGTTTGTTACCCAAATCAGCAGTATGCAAATTAAAAAGGGTCGATGCCAGGACACAACCTCAGGGGGGGACTGGCAACATTTGGCCTGTGGTGCAAGTTCACTTTTCTGGCCGATAGTGCAATGGCCCGAAGCCCACAGTGCAGTGGCCCCAACTTACCGAACAATTAAATTGAATACTAACATCTCTCCCTCTGACACATTCTCAAGTATATGTAATAGATGTTATTGGCATTACTTTCCTTTTATGTAACATATTTTTCAGTTATGTTTGTGGCTTCTTAGAGACCCCGACTCCTGCAAAATGCTCCCACTTACCATACATAGTAAAATTATTTCATCAAGATAATATAATTGCTGAAATGGGGAAGCTTGGATTTGAGCCAAGTTTTCAATGTGTTACCGTTTGTAATTTGACAGCAGGCTATATTTCCTTCCATCCCATCTTTAGTTTTAGAAAAATGTAAAGAGGTGGTGAAGCGAGAGAATTCAATGGTAGAGCAGAGCGATTGCTGAACCAGGGGCTTTGGGTAAGCTCTCAGACCCAAACATGAGCTGGCATGGCAAAAGACCCATTCCTGGCTTCCTGTCTCCCAAAACCCATACCTGCACCCTTGGTTCCCACTCCTCGCAGCATAGGACTTCCACTTGTCACCCTGCCTCCTCACCAGCATGCTTAACATAAATTGTTAGAATGATAATTATTTAGAGAGTAACACTTAAGAGTACAAACCAGTATGAGTGAGGCTTTCTGTAGAGATAGTTAAGGCAAATAAGGCACAGCGATGAAAAGTGATTTGCTCAGGATCACATAATGTATGAAGTGTTGAAGGTGGGGATTTGAGACCTTTCTTTGTGGTTCCACAGCTTCCAATTCTGAAAGCTGTGAAGATATTATCCTATCTTCAAAATTAGAACCAAAAACATATGTTTTCTGCAAAGTTGTTATTCAAGGGCTGATCTAGTATACTGTTCAATAAATCCGGCCTTCAAAGCACCAATGAATCTACAAGAGAGGAACCTATTATTAATCTGTATTTTGAGGCAAAATATCTGAGAAACAGACTAAGATTATAATTATAATTGAAACTTACTATAATTATAATATGTACAATTGCATGTACCTTCAAAGCACATGCTAAAGCAACCAAAAAAATATTAAAAGTAGTAATTGAAACATATGTTCATGAAGCAAGAATGCATCACTTTGTCTGAAAAAAGAAAGTGGGCTAATCCAGTCCCACAATTGGGTGCAGCGGCATGCAGGTCGGGCATAGATCTCATCAAAAGTAAATCTGCTAACTTACCATTCCAGATGTGTACCTCTGTCTCATTTAACCTATTTTCCTTACCCATCATCCTCCGTTATCCTTTCCTTGCACCACATTCACAATGCCCACCCTGTTTCTTACAATTAACTTTCAGACTTCCGTACCCCCTTTTGCTCCATCCTTTAACTATTAACTCAATTTCCTTCCTTTACCTTGCACACACCTCCTTCCCTTGCTCACATTGCTCAGACCACAATTGCTTGCCGCTGACGCCCTTTAATTCCCCACCACACCAAGCCCATTCCTTGCCCCTCACCACCTTCTGTTTCCCTGCCTTAAAGTTATTGTAGACTCATTTCATTTGCCAGTCAGCCTCTGCCGGACACAACAGAAGCTGTGGTCAGGGTCTAGCTGGTAATTGTGGCAATGGCGTCTGCACTTGGACAATGACGAGCGAAAGACTGCAAGGGGATGTGGTTTTTTTATGCTTGAAAAGTTGGCTACATATTTTAACTCACAGACGCAGAGAAGACTGCAAGGGGAATATGCCTTGGACCTAGCAATGGAGTGGGAGGACGAGCAGCATTTTATATTCATGTGTTTTCAAATAAGGTGGAGTGTGTGTGTTTCAGTTTCTGTAACTGAGGTATTTGTGACAGTGTGAAATATAGATGGAAGGATGTATCTGTGCTCATGTGACTTTGTACATATATACCTGAAACTGGTGTTGATTTGCATGTCTATCTTTTGTTGTAGTCACATAAGAGAAGAGTCTTCTGAACAAGACAATGGAAAATGATCACAGACTTAGAGGCTCATTCAGAGTCGGGTGGTAACAGTAGAATCATTAGTATTTGGCAAATACCATTGATTTTACCATCCACCCAATTCAGGGGTTTGATCAAATACCATCAGTGGTATTCCATGTCAAAACCGGCAGCTGTATTTTAGGTGGACATTTTTCAGGAAAGCCACCTATTTTTATGGAGGTAAAAAAAAACTGTACAAATGATTTTTTAAATCTTTCTTTTTACTGTTTTACTGATCAGAGCGGAAGCACAGGTTCTTCCCTTCAATATTTCAAAAAAAGGTAGCATGCGCTCCTCTCCAGAAAGAACATCGCATGATAATCTGTTCAGAGATGAGAGTTTGCAGCACACGCTTTTTGCTCACTGTACCTTTTACAGATGGGAAATAACCATTTGCATATCAGTCTTTGTCCCGCCCACATGGGCAGTCCAGCACCGAAATGCTATGGCAATTCCTCTCTGACCAAGAGTACCAACAGCAACCCCATACACGTGTTTCAGCCTTGTTGGGCCTCATCAGTGAGGGGAAGCTGCGTCTCTCTGAGCACAGTGAGCAGGGAGTCCACGTCTGGTTGCCCCCAGGTAACTCAGGGTGACCAACCGGCAGCAGTATTTTAGGTGGACTTTTTTCAGGAAAGCCACCTATTTTTATGGAGGTAAAAAAAAAAAACAGTACACATTCTTTTTTAAATCTTTCTTTTTACTGTTTTACTGTTCAGAGCGGAAGCACAGGTTCTTCCCTTCAATAGACTGAACAAAGTGTTTACTACAAAAGGCCATGTTGAGGGAGTCTTCCTCATATAATGCATAAAAGGGCCAGATTATACCCTTTTGTGCATAAAGAAAATCAACAGTAGTGATATGAGCCATTACCGCTATCCAAGGTCGTATTTCTGAAATAGCACTGGAGGTATTCCAGAAATACCACCTCTGTTGGTGGTAAATCTGGACTCGGGTGGATTTCCAGAAAAAATCAGGCAACTTTCTTCAGTGGTAGTAAAAAATCCACCCAACCCTAAATGACTCGCTTAGTTTGTAATCTTCTAATAATTAATACCTGGATATTACATCTTTCTATGAAAGTTTTTCAACTGTGTCCAAAAGTAAGTGCTGCAAAGAGTCCAACAGCCATTTTTTTAACCCCTATATAAGTAATATCCATTGGTTTAATTCAAGGTGCAATAAAATCTCTTTTTTATGAACACACCAGTGATCAAGAAATTCACGAAAGCACAGGAGAATCATTTGTACAGAATCAAACCAAGGACAAATTCTAATAGGAAGGCGTCATGATAAGCTGCTGTGGATTGTAGCAGACCAATGGGTTATGGGGAGCAGTGGTGTCAACATTACCAGGCAGGGTCACATAATCTGTTATTTAAATGCATACATTTCCACTGGGCTGTATGAACATGCCCTTGCAGCCTAGATTCCCAGGCACAGCATTGCAACATTGCGGAAATCAAGATGAATGCCTCGACTTATTACAATGAATCTGATCTGGCTGTGCAATACTCATTTCCTTTGTGGCAGGCTAGATTCTGAATGAGCAAAAGAAGGCCTAGGAGTCCCTCTACCGGCAAAATAACAGCCCATTGAACTGTTCTTGGGTGGATGGCCCCCGGCAGAGTGTCAACCACGCTTTAGCTCACTGCGCTTTTCACAGAGGAGAAATTTCCATATGCATATCAGTCTTTGTCCCACCCAAAGGGAGTCCAGCACTGAATCTCTTCTGAACAAGAGTACCAACAGCAACCCCAGACACGTGTTTCGGCCTAATCGGGCATCATCACTGAGGTGGAGCTGTGCCTGTGTGAAAGTACATTTCACAGAGGACTTTGCTAAATGTACCTACAGAGGGTGAGCATATGAGTCAGAGGAAGAGCATATGAGGCAGAGGATGAGCATATGAGGCAGAGGATGAGCATATGATGCATAGGATGAGCATATGAGGCAGTGGATGAGCATATGATGCAGAGGATGAGCATATGATGCAGAGGGTGAGCATATGATGAGCAGAGGATGAGCATATGATGCAGAGGATGAGCATATGAGGCAGTGGATGAGCATATGAGGCAAAGGATGAGCATATGGTGCATAGGATGAGCATATGATGAGCAGAGGATGAGCATATGATGCATAGGATGAGCAGAGGATGAGCATATGATGCAGAGGATGAGCATATGATGCATAGGATGAGCAGAGAATGAGCATATGATGCAGAGGATGAGCATATGAGGCAGTGGATGAGCATATGAGGCAGAGGATGAGCAGAGGATGAGCATATGATGCAGAGGGTGAGCAGAGGATGAGCATATGATGCAGAGGATGAGCATATGAGGCAGTGGATGAGCATATGAGGCAAAGGATGAGCATATGATGCATAGGATGAGCATATGATGAGCAGAGGATGAGCATATGATGCAGAGGATGATCATATGATGCATAGGATGAGCAGAGAATGAGCATATGATGCAGAGGATGAGCATATGAGGCAAAGGATGAGCATATGATGCATAGGATGAGCATATGATGAGCAGAGGATGAGCATATGATGCATAGGATGAGCAGAGGATGAGCATATGATGCAGAGGATGAGCATATGCGGCAGAGGATGAGCATATGATGAGCAGAGGATGATCATATGATGCAGAGGATGAGCATATGAGGCAGAGGATGAGCATATGATGCAGAGGATGAGCATATGATGCAGAGGATGAGCAGAGGATGAGCATATGATGCAGAGGGTGAGCAGAGGATGAGCATATGATTCAGAGGATGAGCATATGAGGCAGGGGATGAGCATATGATGCAGAGGATGAGCATATGAGGCAAAGGATGAGCATATGATGCATAGGATGAGCATATGATGAGCAGAGGATGAGCATATGATGCATAGGATAAGCAGAGGATGAGCATATGATGCAGAGGATGAGAATATGCGGCAGAGGATGAGCATATAATGAGCAGAGGATGATCATATGATGCAGAGGATGAGCATATGAGGCAGAGGATGAGCATATGATGCAGAGGATGAGCATATGATGAGCAGAGGATGAGCATATGATGCAGAGGATGAGCATATGAGGCAGAGGATGAGCATATGAGGCACAGGATGAGCATATGATGAACAGAGGATGAGCATATGATGCATAGGATGAGCAGTGGATGAGCATATGAGGCAGAGGATGAGTGTATGAGGCAGAGGATGAGCATATGAGGAAGAGGCTGAGCGTGTGATGCATAGGATGAGCCGGGATGAGCATATGATGAGCAGAGGATGAGCATATGATGAGCAGAGGATGAGCATATGCAGCAGTGGATGAGCATATGAGGCAGAGAATGAGCATATGATGAGCAGAGGATGAGCATATGATGCAGAGTATGAGCATATGAGGCAGAGGATGAGCATATGATGAGCAGAGGATGATCATATGATGCAGAGGATGAGCATATGAGGCAGAGGATGAGCATATGATGCAGAGGATGAGCATATGATGAGCAGAGGATGAGCATATGATGCAGAGGATGAGCATATGAGGCAGAGGATGAGCATATGAGGCAGAGGCTGAGCGTGTGATGCATAGGATGAGCCGGGGATGAGCATATGAGGCAGAGGATGAGTGTATGAGGCAGAGGATGAGCATATGATGCATAGGATGAGCATATGATGAGCAGAGGATGAGCATATGATGCATAGGATGAGCATATGATGCAGAGGATGAGCCTATGAGGCAGTGGATGAGCATATGAGGCCAAGGATGAGCATATGATGCATAGGATGAGCATATGATGAGCAGAGGATGAGCATATGATGCATAGGATGAGCAGAGGATGAGCATATGATGCAGAGGATGAGCAGAGAATGAGCATATGATGCAGAGGATGAGCATATGAGGCAGTGGATGAGCATATGAGGCAAATGATGAGCACATGATGCATAGGATGAGCATATGATGAGCAGAGGATGAGCATATGATGCATAGGATGAGCAGAGGATGAGCATATGATGCAGAGGATGAGCATATGCGGCAGAGGATGAGCATATGATGAGCAGAGGATGATCAAATTATGCAGAGGATGAGCATATGAGGCAGAGGATGAGCATATGATGCAGAGGATGAGCATATGAGGCAAAGGATGAGCATATGATGCATAGGATGAGCATATGATGAGCAGAGGATGAGCATATGATGCATAGGATAAGCAGAGGATGAGCATATGATGCAGAGGATGAGAATATGCGGCAGAGGATGAGCATATAATGAGCAGAGGATGATCATATGATGCAGAGGATGAGCATATGAGGCAGAGGATGAGCATATGATGCAGAGGATGAGCATATGATGAGCAGAGGATGAGCATAGGATGCAGAGGATGAGCCTATGAGGCAGAGGATGAGCATATGAGGCACAGGATGAGCATATGATGAGCAGAGGATGAGCATATGATGCATAGGATGAGCAGTGGATGAGCATATGAGGCAGAGGATGAGTGTATGAGGCAGAGGATGAGCATATGAGGCAGAGTCTGAGCGTGTGATGCATAGGATGAGCCGGGATGAGCATATGATGAGCAGAGGATGAGCATATGATGAGCAGAGGATGAGCATATGCAGCAGTGGATGAGCATATGAGGCAGAGAATGAGCATATGATGAGCAGAGGATGAGCATATGATGCAGAGTATGAGCATATGAGGCAGAGGATGAGCATATGATGAGCAGAGGATGATCATATGATGCAGAGGATGAGCATATGAGGCAGAGGATGAGCATATGATGCAGAGGATGAGCATATGATGAGCAGAGGATTAGCATATGATGCAGAGGATGAGCATATGAGGCAGAGGATGAGCATATGAGGCAGAGGATGAGCATATGATGAGCAGAGGATGAGCATATGATGCATAGGATGAGCAGTGGATGAGCATATGAGGCAGAGGATGAGTGTATGAGGCAGCGGATGAGCATATGAGGCAGAGGCTGAGCGTGTGATGCATAGGATGAGCCGGGGAGGAGCATATGAGGCAGAGGATGAGTGTATGAGGCAGAGGATGAGCATATGATGCATAGGATGAGCATATGATGAGCAGAGGATGAGCATATGATGCATAGGATGAGCATATGATGCAGAGGATGAGCATATGAGGCAGTGGATGAGCATATGAGGCAAAGGATGAGCATATGATGCATAGGATGAGCATATGATGAGCAGAGGATGAGCATATGATGCATAGGATGAGCAGAGGATGAGCATATGATGCAGAGGATGAGCAGAGAATGAGCATATGATGCAGAGGATGAGCATATGAGGCAGTGGATGAGCATATGAGGCAAATGATGAGCATATGATGCATAGGATGAGCATATGATGAGCAGAGGATGAGCATATGATGCATAGGATGAGCAGAGGATGAGCATATGATGCAGAGGATGAGCATATGCGGCAGAGGATGAGCATATGATGAGCAGAGGATGATCAAATGATGCAGAGGATGAGCATATGAGGCAGAGGATGAGCATATGATGCTGAGGATGAGCATATGTGGCAGTGGATGAGCATATGATGAGCAGAGGATGAGCATATAATTCATAGGATGAGCAGAGGATGAGCATATGATGAGCAGAGGATGAGCATATGATTCATAGGATGAGCAGAGGATGAGCATATGATGAGCAGAGGATAAGCATATGATTCATAGGATGAGCAGACGATGAGCATATGATGAGCAGAGGATGATCATATGATGCAGAGGATGAGCATATGAGGCAGAGGATGAGCATATGATGCAGAGGATGAGCATATGGTGAGCAGAGGATGAGCATATGATGCAGAGGATGAGCATATGATGCAGGGGATGAGCATATGATGAGCAGAGGATGAGCATATGATGAAGAGGATGAGCATATGCGGCAGAGGATGAGCATATGATGCAGAGGATGAGCATATGATGAGCAGAGGATGAGCATATGATGCAGAGGATGAGCATATGAGGCAGAGGATGAGCATATGAGGCAGGGGATGAGCATATGATGAGCAGAGGATGAGCATATGATGCAGAGGATGAGCATATGATGCATAGGATGAGCAGTGGGTGAGCATATGAGGCAGAGGATGAGTGTATGAGGCAGAGGATGAGCGTGTGATGCATAAGATGAGCCGGGGATGAGCATATGAGACAGAGGATGAGTGTATGAGGCAGAGGATGAGCATATGAGGCAGAGGATGAGCATATGATGCATAGGATGAGCATATGAGGCAGAGGATGAGCATATGAGGCAGAGGATGAGCATATGATGAGCAGAGGATGAGCATATGATGCAGAGGATGAGCATATGATGCATAGGATGAGCAGTGGATGAGCATATGAGGCAGAGGATGAGTGTATGAGGCAGAGGATGAGCATATGAGGCAGAGGCTGAGCGTGTGATGCATAGGATGAGCCAGGGATGAGCATATGAGGCAGAGGATGAGTGTATGAGGCAGAGGATGAGCATATGAGGCAGAGGATGAGCATATGATGCATAGGATGAGCAGTGGATGAGCATATGAGGCAGAGGATGAGTGTATGAGGCAGAGGGTGAGCATATGAGGCAGAGGCTGAGTGTGTGAGGCATAGGCTGAGCGTGTGATGCATAGGATGAGCAGTGGATGAGCATATGAGGCAGAGGATGAGTGTATGAGGCAGAGGATGAGCATTTGAGGCAGAGGCTGAGCGTGTGATGCATAGGATGAGCCGGGGAGGAGCATATGAGGCAGAGGATGAGTGTATGAGGCACAGGATGAGCATATGATGCATAGGATGAGCATAGAATGAGCATATGAGGCAGAGGATGAGTGTATGAGGCAGAGGATGAGCATTTGAGGCAGAGGCTGAGCGTGTGATGCATAGGATGAGCCGGGGAGGAGCATATGAGGCAGAGGATGAGCATATGAGGCAGTGGATGAGCATATGATGCAGAGGGTGAGCATATGATGCAGAGGGTGAGCATATGATAAGCAGAGGATGAGCATATGATGAGCAGAGGATGAGCAGAGGATGAGCATATGATGCAGAGGATGAGCATATGAGGCAGTGGATGAGCATATGAGGCAAAGGATGAGCATATGATGCATAGGATGAGCATATGATGAGCAGAGGATGAGCATATGATGCATAGGATGAGCAGAGGATGAGCATATGATGCAGAGGATGAGCATGTGATGCATAGGTTGAGCAGAGAATGAGCATATGATGCAGAGGATGAGCATATGAGGCAGTGGATGAGCATATGAAGCAGAGGATAAGCAGAGGATGAGCATATGATGCAGAGGGTGAGCATATGATGAGCAGAGGATGAGCATATGATGAGCAGAGGATGAGCAGAGGATGAGCATATGATGCAGAGGATGAGCATATGAGGCAGTGGATGAGCATATGAGGCAAAGGATGAGCATATGATGCATAGGATGAGCATATGATGAGCAGAGGATGAGCATATGATGCATAGGATGAGCAGAGGATGAGCATATGATGCAGAGGATGATCATATGATGCATAGGATGAGCAGAGAATGAGCATATGATGCAGAGGATGAGCATATGAGGCAGTGGATGAGCATATGAGGCAGAGGATGAGCATATGATGAGCAGAGGATGAGCATATGATCCATAGGATGAGCAGAGGATGAGCATGTGATGCATAGGATGAGCATATGATGAGCAGAGGATGAGCATATGATGCATAGGATGAGCAGAGGATGAGCATATGATGCAGAGGATGAGCATATGCGGCAGAGGATGAGCATATGATGAGCAGAGGATGATCATATGATGCAGAGGATGAGCATATGAGGCAGAGGATGAGCATATGATGCAGAGGATGAGCATATGATGAGCAGAGGATGAGCATATGATGCAGAGGATGAGCATATGAGGCACAGGATGAGCATATGAGGCACAGGATGAGCATATGATGAGCAGAGGATGAGCATATGATGCATAGGATGAGCAGTGGATGAGCATATGAGGCAGAGGATGAGTGTATGAGGCAGAGGATGAGCATATGAGGCAGAGGCTGAGCGTGTGATGCATGGGATGAGCCGGGATGAGCATATGATGAGCAGAGGATGAGCATATGATGAGCAGAGGATGAGCATATGCAGCAGTGGATGAGCATATGAGGCAGAGAATGAGCATATGATGAGCAGAGGATGAGCATATGATGCAGAGTATGAGCATATGAGGCAGAGGATGAGCATATGATGAGCAGAGGATGATCATATGATGCAGAGGATGAGCATATGAGGCAGAGGATGAGCATATGATGCAGAGGATGAGCATATGATGAGCAGAGGATGAGCATATGATGCAGAGGATGAGCATATGAGGCAGAGGATGAGCGTGTGATGCATAGGATGAGCCGGGATGAGCATATGATGAGCAGAGGATGAGCATATGATGAGCAGAGGATGAGCATATGCAGCAGTGGATGAGCATATGAGGCAGAGAATGAGCATATGATGAGCAGAGGATGAGCATATGATGCAGAGTATGAGCATATGAGGCAGAGGATGAGCATATGATGAGCAGAGGATGAGCATATGATGCATAGGATGAGCATATGATGCAGAGGATGAGCATATGAGGCAGTGGATGAGCATATGAGGCAAAGGATGAGCATATGATGCATAGGATGAGCATATGATGAGCAGAGGATGAGCATATGATGCATAGGATGAGCAGAGGATGAGCATATGATGCAGAGGATGAGCAGAGGATGAGCATATGATGCATAGGATGAGCATATGATGCAGAGGATGAGCATATGAGGCAGTGGATGAGCATATGAGGCAAAGGATGAGCATATGATGCATAGGATGAGCATATGATGAGCAGAGGATGAGCATATGATGCAGAGGATGAGCATATGAGGCAGAGGATGAGCATATGAGGCAGGGGATGAGCATATGATGAGCAGAGGATGAGCATATGATGCATAGGATGAGCAGTGGATGAGCATATGAGGCAGAGGATGAGTGTATGAGGCAGAGGATGAGCGTGTGATGCATAAGATGAGCCGGGGATGAGCATATGAGACAGAGGATGAGTGTATGAGGCAGAGGATGAGCATATGAGGCAGAGGATGAGCATATTATGCATAGGATGAGCATATGAGGCAGAGGATGAGCATATGAGGCAGAGGATGAGCATATGATGAGCAGAGGATGAGCATATGATGCAGAGGATGAGCATATGATGCATAGGATGAGCAGTGGATGAGCATATGAGGCAGAGGATGAGTGTATGAGGCAGAGGATGAGCATATGAGGCAGAGGCTGAGCGTGTGATGCATAGGATGAGCCAGGGATGAGCATATGAGGCAGAGGATGAGTGTATGAGGCAGAGGATGAGCATATGAGGCAGAGGATGAGCATATGATGCATAGGATGAGCAGTGGATGAGCATATGAGGCAGAGGATGAGTGTATGAGGCAGAGGGTGAGCATATGAGGCAGAGGCTGAGTGTGTGAGGCAGAGGCTGAGCGTGTGATGCATAGGATGAGCAGTGGATGAGCATATGAGGCAGAGGATGAGTGTATGAGGCAGAGGATGAGCATATGAGGCAGAGGCTGAGCGTGTGATGCATAGGATGAGCCGGGGATGAGCATATGAGGCAGAGGATGAGTGTATGAGGCACAGGATGAGCATATGATGCATAGGATGAGCAGAGAATGAGCATATGGTGCAGAGGATGAGCATATGAGGCAGTGGATGAGCATATGATGCAGAGGTTGAGCATATGATGCAGAGGGTGAGCATATGATAAGCAGAGGATGAGCATATGATGAGCAGAGGATGAGCAGAGGATGAGCATATG
Source organism: Ambystoma mexicanum (assembly GCF_040938575.1). Taxonomy (NCBI): domain Eukaryota; kingdom Metazoa; phylum Chordata; class Amphibia; order Caudata; family Ambystomatidae; genus Ambystoma; species Ambystoma mexicanum. The sequence continues at coordinate 913,001,131 of NC_090926.1, read as the reverse complement.
ATGCAGAGGATGAGCATATGAGGCAGTGGATGAGCATATGAGGCAAAGGATGAGCATATGATGCATAGGATGAGCATATGATGAGCAGAGGATGAGCATATGATGCATAGGATGAGCAGAGGATGAGCATATGATGCAGAGGATGAGCATGTGATGCATAGGATGAGCAGAGAATGAGCATATGATGCAGAGGATGAGCATATGAGGCAGTGGATGAGCATATGATGCAGAGGATGAGCAGAGAATGAGCATATGATGCAGAGGGTGAGCATATGATGAGCAAAGGATGAGCATATGATGAGCAGAGGATGAGCAGAGGATGAGCATATGATGCAGAGGATGAGCATATGAGGCAGTGGATGAGCATATGAGGCAAAGGATGAGCATATGATGCATAGGATGAGCATATGATGAGCAGAGGATGAGCATATGATGCATAGGATGAGCAGAGGATGAGCATATGATGCAGAGGATGATCATATGATGCATAGGATGAGCAGAGAATGAGCATATGATGCAGAGGATGAGCATATGAGGCAGTGGATGAGCATATGAGGCATATGATGAGCATATGATGAGCAGAGGATGAGCATATGATGCATAGGATGAGCAGAGGATGAGCATATGATGCATAGGATGAGCATATGATGAGCAGAGGATGAGCATATGATGCATAGGATGAGCAGAGAATGAGCATATGATGCAGAGGATGAGCATATGAGGCAGTGGATGAGCATATGAGGCAGAGGATGAGCATATGATGCATAGGATGAGCATATGATGAGCAGAGGATGAGCATATGATGCATAGGATGAGCAGAGGATGGGCATATGATGCATAGGATGAGCAGAGGATGAGCATATTATGCAGAGGATGAGCATATGATGCATAGGATGAGCAGTGGATGAGCATATGAGGCAGAGGATGAGTGTATGAGGCAGAGGAGGAGCATATGAGGCAGAGGCTGAGCGTGTGATGCATAGGATGAGCCAGGGATGAGCAAATGAGGCAGAGGATGAGTGTATGAGGCAGAGGATGAGCATATGAGGCAGAGGATGAGCATATGATGCATAGGATGAGCAGTGGATGAGCATATAAGGCAGAGGATGAGCGTATGAGGCAGAGGGTGAGCATATGAGGCAGAGGCTGAGTGTGTGAGGCAGAGGCTGAGCGTGTGATGCATAGGATGAGCAGTGGATGAGCATATATGGCAGAGGATGAGTGTATGAGGCAGAGGATGAGCATATGAGGCAGAGGCTGAGCGTGTGATGCATAGGATGAGCCGGGGATGAGCATATGAGGCAGAGGATGAGTGTATGAGGCACATGATGAGCATATGATGCATAGGATGAGCAGAGAATGAGCATATGATGCAGAGGATGAGCATATGAGGCAGTGGATGAGCATATGATGCAGAGGGTGAGCAATGATGCAGAGGGTGAGCATATGATAAGCAGAGGATGAGCATATGATTAGCAGAGGATGAGCATATGATACAGAGGATGAGCATATGAGGCAGTGGATGAGCATATGAGGCAAAGGATGAGCATATGATGCATAGGATGAGCATATGATGAGCAGAGGATGAGCATATGATGCATAGGATGAGCAGAGGATGAGCATATGATGCAGAGGATGAGCATATGATGCATAGGATGAGCAGAGAATGAGCATATGATGCAGAGGATGAGCATATGAGGCAGTGGATGAGCATATGAGGCAGAGGATGAGCATATGATGCATAGGATGAGCAGAGGATGAGCATATTATGCAGAGGATGAGCATATGATGCATAGGATGAGCAGTGGATGAGCATATGAGGCAGAGGATGAGTGTATGAGGCAGAGGAGGAGCATATGAGGCAGAGGCTGAGCGTGTGATGCATAGGATGAGCCAGGGATGAGCAAATGAGGCAGAGGATGAGTGTATGAGGCAGAGGATGAGCATATGAGGCAGAGGATGAGCATATGATGCATAGGATGAGCAGTGGATGAGCATATGAGGCAGAGGATGAGTGTATGAGGCAGAGGGTGAGCATATGAGGCAGAGGCTGAGTGTGTGAGGCAGAGGCTGAGCGTGTGATGCATAGGATGAGCAGTGGATGAGCATATGAGGCAGAGGATGAGTGTATGAGGCAGAGGATGAGCATATGAGGCAGAGGCTGAGCGTGTGATGCATAGGATGAGCCGGGGATGAGCATATGAGGCAGAGGATGAGTGTATGAGGCACAGGATGAGCATATGATGCATAGGATGAGCAGAGAATGAGCATATGGTGCAGAGGATGAGCATATGAGGCAGTGGATGAGCATATGATGCAGAGGTTGAGCATATGATGCAGAGGGTGAGCATATGATAAGCAGAGGATGAGCATATGATGAGCAGAGGATGAGCAGAGGATGAGCATATGATGCAGAGGATGAGCATATGAGGCAGTGGATGAGCATATGAGGCAAAGGATGAGCATATGATGCATAGGATGAGCATATGATGAGCAGAGGATGAGCATATGATGCATAGGATGAGCAGAGGATGAGCATATGATGCAGAGGATGAGCATGTGATGCATAGGATGAGCAGAGAATGAGCATATGATGCAGAGGATGAGCATATGAGGCAGTGGATGAGCATATGATGCAGAGGATGAGCAGAGAATGAGCATATGATGCAGAGGGTGAGCATATGATGAGCAAAGGATGAGCATATGATGAGCAGAGGATGAGCAGAGGATGAGCATATGATGCAGAGGATGAGCATATGAGGCAGTGGATGAGCATATGAGGCAAAGGATGAGCATATGATGCATAGGATGAGCATATGATGAGCAGAGGATGAGCATATGATGCATAGGATGAGCAGAGGATGAGCATATGATGCAGAGGATGATCATATGATGCATAGGATGAGCAGAGAATGAGCATATGATGCAGAGGATGAGCATATGAGGCAGTGGATGAGCATATGAGGCATATGATGAGCATATGATGAGCAGAGGATGAGCATATGATGCATAGGATGAGCAGAGGATGAGCATATGATGCATAGGATGAGCATATGATGAGCAGAGGATGAGCATATGATGCATAGGATGAGCAGAGAATGAGCATATGATGCAGAGGATGAGCATATGAGGCAGTGGATGAGCATATGAGGCAGAGGATGAGCATATGATGCATAGGATGAGCAGAGGATGAGCATATTATGCAGAGGATGAGCATATGATGCATAGGATGAGCAGTGGATGAGCATATGAGGCAGAGGATGAGTGTATGAGGCAGAGGAGGAGCATATGAGGCAGAGGCTGAGCGTGTGATGCATAGGATGAGCCAGGGATGAGCAAATGAGGCAGAGGATGAGTGTATGAGGCAGAGGATGAGCATATGAGGCAGAGGATGAGCATATGATGCATAGGATGAGCAGTGGATGAGCATATAAGGCAGAGGATGAGCGTATGAGGCAGAGGGTGAGCATATGAGGCAGAGGCTGAGTGTGTGAGGCAGAGGCTGAGCGTGTGATGCATAGGATGAGCAGTGGATGAGCATATATGGCAGAGGATGAGTGTATGAGGCAGAGGATGAGCATATGAGGCAGAGGCTGAGCGTGTGATGCATAGGATGAGCCGGGGATGAGCATATGAGGCAGAGGATGAGTGTATGAGGCACATGATGAGCATATGATGCATAGGATGAGCAGAGAATGAGCATATGATGCAGAGGATGAGCATATGAGGCAGTGGATGAGCATATGATGCAGAGGGTGAGCAATGATGCAGAGGGTGAGCATATGATAAGCAGAGGATGAGCATATGATTAGCAGAGGATGAGCATATGATACAGAGGATGAGCATATGAGGCAGTGGATGAGCATATGAGGCAAAGGATGAGCATATGATGCATAGGATGAGCATATGATGAGCAGAGGATGAGCATATGATGCATAGGATGAGCAGAGGATGAGCATATGATGCAGAGGATGAGCATATGATGCATAGGATGAGCAGAGAATGAGCATATGATGCAGAGGATGAGCATATGAGGCAGTGGATGAGCATATGATGCAGAGGATGAGCAGAGGATGAGCATATGATGCAGAGGGTGAGCATATGATGAGCAAAGGATGAGCATATGATGAGCAGAGGATGAGCAGAGGATGAGCATATGATGCAGAGGATGAGCATATGAGGCAGTGGATGAGCATATGAGGCAAAGGATGAGCATATGATGCATAGGATGAGCATATGATGAGCAGAGGATGAACATATGATGCATAGGATGAGCAGAGGATGAGCATATGATGCAGAGGATGAGCATATGATGAGCAGAGGATGAGCATATGATGCATAGGATGAGCAGAGGATGAGCATATGATGCAGAGGATGAGCATATGTGGCAGAGGATGATCATATGATGAGCAGAGGATGATCATATGATGCAGAGGATGAGCATATGAGGCAGAGGATGGGCATATGAGGCAGAGGATGAGCATATGATGAGCAGAGGATGAGCATATGATGCAGAGGATGAGCATATGAGGCAGAGGATGAGCATATGATGAGCAGAGGATGATCATATGATGCAGAGGATGAGCATATGAGGCAGAGGATGAGCATATGATGCAGAGGATGAGCATATGATGAGCAGAGGATGAGCATATGATGCAGAGGATGAGCATATGATGCAGAGGATGAGCATATGAGGCAGAGGATGAGCATATGATGAGCAGAGGATGATCATATGATGCAGAGGATGAGCATATGAGGCAGAGGATGAGCATATGATGAGCAGAGGATGATCATGTGATGCAGAGGATGAGCATATGAGGCAGAGGATGAGCATATGATGCAGAGGATGAGCATATGATGAGCAGAGGATGAGCATATGATGCAGAGGATGAGCATATGAGGCAGAGGATGAGCATATGAGGCAGAGGATGAGCATATGATGCAGAGGATGAGCATATGATGAGCAGAGGATGAGCATATGATGCAGAGGATGAGCATATGAGGCAGAGGATGAGCATATGAGGCAGAGGATGAGCATATGATGAGCAGAGGATGAGCATATGAGGCAGAGGATGAGTGTATGAGGCAAAGGATGAGCATATGAGGCAGAGGCTGAGCGTGTGATGCATAGGATGAGCCGGGGATGAGCATATGAGGCAGAGGATGAGTGTATGAGGCAGAGGATGAGCATATGATGCATAGGATGAGCATATGATGAGCAGAGGATGAGCATATGATGCATAGGATGAGCAGAGGATGAGCATATGATGCAGAGGATGAGCATATGAGGCAGTGGATGAGCATATGAGGCAAAGGATGAGCATATGATGCCTAGGATGAGCATATGATGAGCAGAGGATGAGCATATGATGCATAGGATGAGCAGAGAATGAGCATATGATGCAGAGGATGAGCATATGAGGCAGTGGATGTGCATATGAGGCAGAGGATGAGCATATGATGCATAGGATGAGCATATGATGAGCAGAGGATGAGCATATGATGCATAGGATGAGCATATGATGAGCAGAGGATGAGCATTTGATGCATAGGATGAGCAGAGAATGAGCATATGATGCAGAGGATGAGCATATGAGGCAGTGGATGAGCATATGAGGCAGAGGATGAGCATATGATGCATAGGATGAGCATATGATGAGCAGAGGATGAGCATATGATGCATAGGATGAGCAGAGGATGAGCATATGATGCATAGGATGAGCATATGATGAGCAGAGGATGAGCATATGATGCAGAGGATGAGCATATGCGGCAGAGGATGAGCATATGATGAGCAGAGGATAATAATATGATGCAGAGGATGAGCATATGAGGCAGAGGATGAGCATATGAGGCAGAGGATGAGCATATGATGAGCAGAGGATGAGCATATGATGCAGAGGATGGGCATATGAGGCAGAGAAGAGCATATGATGAGCAGAGGATGATCATATGATGCAGAGGATGAGCATATGAGGCAGAGGATGAGCATATGATGCGGAGGATGAGCATATGATGAGCAGAGGATGAGCATATGATGCAGAGGATGAGCATATGTGGCAGAGGATGAGCATATGAGGCAGAGGATGAGCATATGATGAGCAGAGGATGAGCATATGCGGCAGAAGATGAGTGTATGAGGCAAAGGATGAGCATTTGAGGCAGAGGCTGAGCGTGTGATGCATAGGATGAGCCGGGGAGGAGCATATGAGGCAGAGGATGAGCATATGAGGCAGTGGATGAGCATATGATGCAGAGGGTGAGCATATGATGCAGAGGGTGAGCATATGATAAGCAGAGGATGAGCATATGATGAGCAGAGGATGAGCAGAGGATGAGCATATGATGCAGAGGATGAGCATATGAGGCAGTGGATGAGCATATGAGGCAAAGGATGAGCATATGATGCATAGGATGAGCATATGATGAGCAGAGGATGAGCATATGATGCATAGGATGAGCAGAGGATGAGCATATGATGCAGAGGATGAGCATGTGATGCATAGGTTGAGCAGAGAATGAGCATATGATGCAGAGGATGAGCATATGAGGCAGTGGATGAGCATATGAAGCAGAGGATAAGCAGAGGATGAGCATATGATGCAGAGGGTGAGCATATGATGAGCAGAGGATGAGCATATGATGAGCAGAGGATGAGCAGAGGATGAGCATATGATGCAGAGGATGAGCATATGAGGCAGTGGATGAGCATATGAGGCAAAGGATGAGCATATGATGCATAGGATGAGCATATGATGAGCAGAGGATGAGCATATGATGCATAGGATGAGCAGAGGATGAGCATATGATGCAGAGGATGATCATATGATGCATAGGATGAGCAGAGAATGAGCATATGATGCAGAGGATGAGCATATGAGGCAGTGGATGAGCATATGAGGCAGAGGATGAGCATATGATGAGCAGAGGATGAGCATATGATCCATAGGATGAGCAGAGGATGAGCATGTGATGCATAGGATGAGCATATGATGAGCAGAGGATGAGCATATGATGCATAGGATGAGCAGAGGATGAGCATATGATGCAGAGGATGAGCATATGCGGCAGAGGATGAGCATATGATGAGCAGAGGATGATCATATGATGCAGAGGATGAGCATATGAGGCAGAGGATGAGCATATGATGCAGAGGATGAGCATATGATGAGCAGAGGATGAGCATATGATGCAGAGGATGAGCATATGAGGCACAGGATGAGCATATGAGGCACAGGATGAGCATATGATGAGCAGAGGATGAGCATATGATGCATAGGATGAGCAGTGGATGAGCATATGAGGCAGAGGATGAGTGTATGAGGCAGAGGATGAGCATATGAGGCAGAGGCTGAGCGTGTGATGCATGGGATGAGCCGGGATGAGCATATGATGAGCAGAGGATGAGCATATGATGAGCAGAGGATGAGCATATGCAGCAGTGGATGAGCATATGAGGCAGAGAATGAGCATATGATGAGCAGAGGATGAGCATATGATGCAGAGTATGAGCATATGAGGCAGAGGATGAGCATATGATGAGCAGAGGATGATCATATGATGCAGAGGATGAGCATATGAGGCAGAGGATGAGCATATGATGCAGAGGATGAGCATATGATGAGCAGAGGATGAGCATATGATGCAGAGGATGAGCATATGAGGCAGAGGATGAGCGTGTGATGCATAGGATGAGCCGGGATGAGCATATGATGAGCAGAGGATGAGCATATGATGAGCAGAGGATGAGCATATGCAGCAGTGGATGAGCATATGAGGCAGAGAATGAGCATATGATGAGCAGAGGATGAGCATATGATGCAGAGTATGAGCATATGAGGCAGAGGATGAGCATATGATGAGCAGAGGATGAGCATATGATGCATAGGATGAGCATATGATGCAGAGGATGAGCATATGAGGCAGTGGATGAGCATATGAGGCAAAGGATGAGCATATGATGCATAGGATGAGCATATGATGAGCAGAGGATGAGCATATGATGCATAGGATGAGCAGAGGATGAGCATATGATGCAGAGGATGAGCAGAGGATGAGCATATGATGCATAGGATGAGCATATGATGCAGAGGATGAGCATATGAGGCAGTGGATGAGCATATGAGGCAAAGGATGAGCATATGATGCATAGGATGAGCATATGATGAGCAGAGGATGAGCATATGATGCAGAGGATGAGCATATGAGGCAGAGGATGAGCATATGAGGCAGGGGATGAGCATATGATGAGCAGAGGATGAGCATATGATGCATAGGATGAGCAGTGGATGAGCATATGAGGCAGAGGATGAGTGTATGAGGCAGAGGATGAGCGTGTGATGCATAAGATGAGCCGGGGATGAGCATATGAGACAGAGGATGAGTGTATGAGGCAGAGGATGAGCATATGAGGCAGAGGATGAGCATATTATGCATAGGATGAGCATATGAGGCAGAGGATGAGCATATGAGGCAGAGGATGAGCATATGATGAGCAGAGGATGAGCATATGATGCAGAGGATGAGCATATGATGCATAGGATGAGCAGTGGATGAGCATATGAGGCAGAGGATGAGTGTATGAGGCAGAGGATGAGCATATGAGGCAGAGGCTGAGCGTGTGATGCATAGGATGAGCCAGGGATGAGCATATGAGGCAGAGGATGAGTGTATGAGGCAGAGGATGAGCATATGAGGCAGAGGATGAGCATATGATGCATAGGATGAGCAGTGGATGAGCATATGAGGCAGAGGATGAGTGTATGAGGCAGAGGGTGAGCATATGAGGCAGAGGCTGAGTGTGTGAGGCAGAGGCTGAGCGTGTGATGCATAGGATGAGCAGTGGATGAGCATATGAGGCAGAGGATGAGTGTATGAGGCAGAGGATGAGCATATGAGGCAGAGGCTGAGCGTGTGATGCATAGGATGAGCCGGGGATGAGCATATGAGGCAGAGGATGAGTGTATGAGGCACAGGATGAGCATATGATGCATAGGATGAGCAGAGAATGAGCATATGGTGCAGAGGATGAGCATATGAGGCAGTGGATGAGCATATGATGCAGAGGTTGAGCATATGATGCAGAGGGTGAGCATATGATAAGCAGAGGATGAGCATATGATGAGCAGAGGATGAGCAGAGGATGAGCATATGATGCAGAGGATGAGCATATGAGGCAGTGGATGAGCATATGAGGCAAAGGATGAGCATATGATGCATAGGATGAGCATATGATGAGCATATGATGCATAGGATGAGCAGAGGATGAGCATATGATGCAGAGGATGAGCATGTGATGCATAGGATGAGCAGAGAATGAGCATATGATGCAGAGGATGAGCATATGAGGCAGTGGATGAGCATATGATGCAGAGGATGAGCAGAGAATGAGCATATGATGCAGAGGGTGAGCATATGATGAGCAAAGGATGAGCATATGATGAGCAGAGGATGAGCAGAGGATGAGCATATGATGCAGAGGATGAGCATATGAGGCAGTGGATGAGCATATGAGGCAAAGGATGAGCATATGATGCATAGGATGAGCATATGATGAGCAGAGGATGAGCATATGATGCATAGGATGAGCAGAGGATGAGCATATGATGCAGAGGATGATCATATGATGCATAGGATGAGCAGAGAATGAGCATATGATGCAGAGGATGAGCATATGAGGCAGTGGATGAGCATATGAGGCATATGATGAGCATATGATGAGCAGAGGATGAGCATATGATGCATAGGATGAGCAGAGGATGAGCATATGATGCATAGGATGAGCATATGATGAGCAGAGGATGAGCATATGATGCATAGGATGAGCAGAGAATGAGCATATGATGCAGAGGATGAGCATATGAGGCAGTGGATGAGCATATGAGGCAGAGGATGAGCATATGATGCATAGGATGAGCATATGATGAGCAGAGGATGAGCATATGATGCATAGGATGAGCAGAGGATGGGCATATGATGCATAGGATGAGCAGAGGATGAGCATATTATGCAGAGGATGAGCATATGATGCATAGGATGAGCAGTGGATGAGCATATGAGGCAGAGGATGAGTGTATGAGGCAGAGGAGGAGCATATGAGGCAGAGGCTGAGCGTGTGATGCATAGGATGAGCCAGGGATGAGCAAATGAGGCAGAGGATGAGTGTATGAGGCAGAGGATGAGCATATGAGGCAGAGGATGAGCATATGATGCATAGGATGAGCAGTGGATGAGCATATAAGGCAGAGGATGAGCGTATGAGGCAGAGGGTGAGCATATGAGGCAGAGGCTGAGTGTGTGAGGCAGAGGCTGAGCGTGTGATGCATAGGATGAGCAGTGGATGAGCATATATGGCAGAGGATGGGTGTATGAGGCAGAGGATGAGCATATGAGGCAGAGGCTGAGCGTGTGATGCATAGGATGAGCCGGGGATGAGCATATGAGGCAGAGGATGAGTGTATGAGGCACATGATGAGCATATGATGCATAGGATGAGCAGAGAATGAGCATATGATGCAGAGGATGAGCATATGAGGCAGTGGATGAGCATATGATGCAGAGGGTGAGCAATGATGCAGAGGGTGAGCATATGATAAGCAGAGGATGAGCATATGATTAGCAGAGGATGAGCATATGATACAGAGGATGAGCATATGAGGCAGTGGATGAGCATATGAGGCAAAGGATGAGCATATGATGCATAGGATGAGCATATGATGAGCAGAGGATGAGCATATGATGCATAGGATGAGCAGAGGATGAGCATATGATGCAGAGGATGAGCATATGATGCATAGGATGAGCAGAGAATGAGCATATGATGCAGAGGATGAGCATATGAGGCAGTGGATGAGCATATGATGCAGAGGATGAGCAGAGGATGAGCATATGATGCAGAGGGTGAGCATATGATGAGCAAAGGATGAGCATATGATGAGCAGAGGATGAGCAGAGGATGAGCATATGATGCAGAGGATGAGCATATGAGGCAGTGGATGAGCATATGAGGCAAAGGATGAGCATATGATGCATAGGATGAGCATATGATGAGCAGAGGATGAACATATGATGCATAGGATGAGCAGAGGATGAGCATATGATGCAGAGGATGAGCATATGATGAGCAGAGGATGAGCATATGATGCATAGGATGAGCAGAGGATGAGCATATGATGCAGAGGATGAGCATATGTGGCAGAGGATGATCATATGATGAGCAGAGGATGATCATATGATGCAGAGGATGAGCATATGAGGCAGAGGATGGGCATATGAGGCAGAGGATGAGCATATGATGAGCAGAGGATGAGCATATGATGCAGAGGATGAGCATATGAGGCAGAGGATGAGCATATGATGAGCAGAGGATGATCATATGATGCAGAGGATGAGCATATGAGGCAGAGGATGAGCATATGATGCAGAGGATGAGCATATGATGAGCAGAGGATGAGCATATGATGCAGAGGATGAGCATATGATGCAGAGGATGAGCATATGAGGCAGAGGATGAGCATATGATGAGCAGAGGATGATCATATGATGCAGAGGATGAGCATATGAGGCAGAGGATGAGCATATGATGAGCAGAGGATGATCATGTGATGCAGAGGATGAGCATATGAGGCAGAGGATGAGCATATGATGCAGAGGATGAGCATATGATGAGCAGAGGATGAGCATATGATGCAGAGGATGAGCATATGAGGCAGAGGATGAGCATATGAGGCAGAGGATGAGCATATGATGCAGAGGATGAGCATATGATGAGCAGAGGATGAGCATATGATGCAGAGGATGAGCATATGAGGCAGAGGATGAGCATATGAGGCAGAGGATGAGCATATGATGAGCAGAGGATGAGCATATGAGGCAGAGGATGAGTGTATGAGGCAAAGGATGAGCATATGAGGCAGAGGCTGAGCGTGTGATGCATAGGATGAGCCGGGGATGAGCATATGAGGCAGAGGATGAGTGTATGAGGCAGAGGATGAGCATATGATGCATAGGATGAGCATATGATGAGCAGAGGATGAGCATATGATGCATAGGATGAGCAGAGGATGAGCATATGATGCAGAGGATGAGCATATGAGGCAGTGGATGAGCATATGAGGCAAAGGATGAGCATATGATGCCTAGGATGAGCATATGATGAGCAGAGGATGAGCATATGATGCATAGGATGAGCAGAGAATGAGCATATGATGCAGAGGATGAGCATATGAGGCAGTGGATGTGCATATGAGGCAGAGGATGAGCATATGATGCATAGGATGAGCATATGATGAGCAGAGGATGAGCATATGATGCATAGGATGAGCATATGATGAGCAGAGGATGAGCATTTGATGCATAGGATGAGCAGAGAATGAGCATATGATGCAGAGGATGAGCATATGAGGCAGTGGATGAGCATATGAGGCAGAGGATGAGCATATGATGCATAGGATGAGCATATGATGAGCAGAGGATGAGCATATGATGCATAGGATGAGCAGAGGATGAGCATATGATGCATAGGATGAGCATATGATGAGCAGAGGATGAGCATATGATGCAGAGGATGAGCATATGCGGCAGAGGATGAGCATATGATGAGCAGAGGATAATAATATGATGCAGAGGATGAGCATATGAGGCAGAGGATGAGCATATGAGGCAGAGGATGAGCATATGATGAGCAGAGGATGAGCATATGATGCAGAGGATGAGCATATGAGGCAGAGAAGAGCATATGATGAGCAGAGGATGATCATATGATGCAGAGGATGAGCATATGAGGCAGAGGATGAGCATATGATGCGGAGGATGAGCATATGATGAGCAGAGGATGAGCATATGATGCAGAGGATGAGCATATGTGGCAGAGGATGAGCATATGAGGCAGAGGATGAGCATATGATGAGCAGAGGATGAGCATATGCGGCAGAGGATGAGTGTATGAGGCAAAGGATGAGCATATGAGGCAGAGGCTGAGCGTGTGATGCATAGGATGAGCCGGGGATGAGCATATGACGCAGAGGATGAGTGTATGAGGCAGAGGATGAGCATATGATGCATAGGATGAGCATATGATGAGCAGAGGATGAGCATATGATGCATAGGATGAGCAGAGGATGAGCATATTATGCAGAGGATGAGCATATGAGGCAGTGGATGAGCATATGAGGCAAAGGATGAGCATATGATGCATAGGATGAGCATATGATGAGCAGAGGATGAGCATATGATGCATAGGATGAGCAGAGGATGAGCATATGATGCAGAGGATGAGCAGAGAATGAGCATATGATGCAGAGGATGAGCATATGAGGCAGTGGATGAGCATATGAGGCAAAGGATGAGCATATGATGCATAGGATGAGCATATGATGAGCAGAGGATGAGCATATGATGCATAGGATGAGCAGAGGATGAGCATATGATGCAGAGGATGAGCATATGTGGCAGAGGATGAGCATATGATGAGCAGAGGATGATCATATGATGCAGAGGATGAGCATATGAGGCAGAGGATGAGCATATGATGCAGAGGATGAGCATATGCGGCAGTGGATGAGCATATGATGAGCAGAGGATGAGCATATGATTCATAGGATGAGCAGAGGATGAGCATATGATGAGCAGAGGATGAGCATATGATTCATAGGATGAGCAGAGGATGAGCAGAGGATGAGCATATGATTCATAGGATGAGCAGAGGATGAGTATATGATGAGCAGAGGATGATCATATGATGCAGAGGATGAGCATATGAGGCAGAGGATGAGCATATGATGCAGAGGATTAGCATATGATGAGCAGAGGATGAGCATATGATGCAGAGGATGAGCATATGATGCAGAGGATGAGCATATGATGAGCAGAGGATGAGCATATGATGCAGAGGATGAGCATATGATTCATAGGATGAGCAGTGGATGAGCATATGAGGCAGAGGATGAGTGTATGAGGCACAGGATGAGCGTGTGATGCATAGGATGAGCCGGGGATGAGCATATGAGGCAGAGGATGAGTGTATGAGGCAGAGGATGAGCATATGAGGCAGAGGATGAGCATATGATGCATAGGATGAGCATATGAGGCAGAGGATGAGCATATGAGGCAGAGGATGAGCATATGATGCAGAGGATGAGCATATGATGAGCAGAGGATGCGCATATGATGCAGAGGATGAGCATATGAGGCAGAGGATGAGCATATGAGGCAGAGGAAGAGCATATGATGAGCAGAGGATGAGCATATGATGCAGAGGATGAGCATATGATGCATAGGATGAGCAGTGGATGAGCATATGAGGCAGAGGATGAGTGTATGAGGCAGAGGATGAGCGTGTGATGCATAGGATGAGCCGGGGATGAGCATATGAGGCAGAGGATGAGTGTATGAGGCAGAGGATGAGCATATGAGGCAGAGGATGAGCATATGATGCATAGGATGAGCATATGAGGCAGAGGATGAGCATATGAGGCAGAGGATGAGCATATGATGAGTAGAGGATGAGCATATGATGCAGAGGATGAGCATATGATGCATAGGATAAGCAGTGGATGAGCATATGAGGCAGAGGATGAGTGTATGAGGCAGAGGATGAGCATATGAGGCAGAGGCTGAGCGTGTGATGCATAGGATGAGCCGGGGATGAGCATATGAGGCAGAGGATGAGTGTATGAGGCAGAGGATGAGCATATGAGGCAGAGGATGAGCATATGATGCATAGGATGAGCAGTGAATGAGCATATGAGGCAGAGGATGAGTGTATGAGGCAGAGGGTGAGCATATGAGGCAGAGGCTGAGTGTGTGAGGCAGAGGCTGAGCGTGTGATGCATAGGATGAGCAGTGGATGAGCATATGAGGCAGAGGATGAGTGTATGAGGCAGAGGATGAGCATATGAGGCAGAGGCTGAGCGTGTGATGCATAGGATGAGCCGGGGATGAGCATATGAGACAGAGGATGAGTGTATGAGGCAGAGGATGAGCATATGAGGCAGAGGATGAGCATATGATGCATAGGATGAGCAGTGGATGAGCATATGAGGCAGAGGATGAGCATATGATGAGCAGAGGATGAGCATATGATGCAGAGGATGAGCATATGAGGCAGAGGATGAGCATATGAGGCAGAGGATGAGCATATGATGAGCAGAGGATGAGCATATGCGGCAGAGGATGAGTGTATGAGGCAAAGGATGAGCATATGAGGCAGAGGCTGAGCGTGTGATGCATAGGATGAGCCGGGGATGAGCATATGAGGCAGAGGATGAGTGTATGAGGCAGAGGATGAGCATATGATGCATAGGATGAGCATATGATGAGCAGAGGATGAGCATATGATGCATAGGATGAGCAGAGGATGAGCATATTATGCAGAGGATGAGCATATGAGGCAGTGGATGAGCATATGAGGCAAAGGATGAGCATATGATGCATAGGATGAGCATATGATGAGCAGAGGATGAGCATATGATGCATAGGATGAGCAGAGGATGAGCATATGATGCAGAGGATGAGCAGAGAATAAGCATATGATGCAGAGGATGAGCATATGAGGCAGTGGATGAGCATATGAGGCAAAGGATGAGCATATGATGCATAGGATGAGCATATGATGAGCAGAGGATGAGCATATGATGCATAGGATGAGCAGAGGATGAGCATATGATGCAGAGGATGAGCATATGTGGCAGAGGATGAGCATATGATGAGCAGAGGATGATCATATGATGCAGAGGATGAGCATATGAGGCAGAGGATGAGCATATGATGCAGAGGATGAGCATATGCGGCAGTGGATGAGCATATGATGAGCAGAGGATGAGCATATGATTCATAGGATGAGCAGAGGATGAGCATATGATGAGCAGAGGATGATCATATGATGCAGAGGATGAGCATATGAGGCAGAGGATGAGCATATGATGCAGAGGATTAGCATATGATGAGCAGAGGATGAGCATATGATGCAGAGGATGAGCATATGATGCAGAGGATGAGCATATGATGAGCAGAGGATGAGCATATGATGCAGAGGATGAGCATATGATGCAGAGGATGAGCGTATGATGCAGAGGATGAGCATATGAGGCAGAGGATGAGCATATGATGAGCAGAGGATGAACATATGCGGCAGAGGATGAGTGTATGAGGCAAAGGATGAGCATATGAGGCAGAGGCTGAGCGTGTGATGCATAGGATGAGCCGGGGATGAGCATATGAGGCAGAGGATGAGTGTATGAGGCAGAGGATGAGCATATGAGGCAGAGGATGAGCATATGATGCATAGGATGAGCATATGAGGCAGAGGATGAGCATATGAGGCAGAGGATGAGCATATGATGAGTAGAGGATGAGCATATGATGCAGAGGATGAGCATATGATGCATAGGATAAGCAGTGGATGAGCATATGAGGCAGAGGATGAGTGTATGAGGCAGAGGATGAGCATATGAGGCAGAGGCTGAGCGTGTGATGCATAGGATGAGCCGGGGATGAGCATATGAGGCAGAGGATGAGTGTATGAGGCAGAGGATGAGCATATGAGGCAGAGGATGAGCATATGATGCATAGGATGAGCAGTGAATGAGCATATGAGGCAGAGGATGAGTGTATGAGGCAGAGGGTGAGCATATGAGGCAGAGGCTGAGTGTGTGAGGCAGAGGCTGAGCGTGTGATGCATAGGATGAGCAGTGGATGAGCATATGAGGCAGAGGATGAGTGTATGAGGCAGAGGATGAGCATATGAGGCAGAGGCTGAGCGTGTGATGCATAGGATGAGCTGGGGATGAGCATATGAGACAGAGGATGAGTGTATGAGGCAGAGGATGAGCATATGAGGCAGAGGATGAGCATATGATGCATAGGATGAGCAGTGGATGAGCATATGAGGCAGAGGATGAGCGTGTGATGCATAGGATGAGCCGGGGATGAGCATATGAGGCAGAGGATGAGTGTATGAGGCAGAGGATGAGCATATGAGGCAGAGGATGAGCATATGATGCATAGGATGAGCATATGAGGCAGAGGATGAGCATATGAGGCAGAGGATGAGCATATGATGCAGAGGATGAGCATATGATAAGCAGAGGATGCGCATATGATGCAGAGGATGAGCATATGAGGCAGAGGATGAGCATATGATGCAGAGGATGAGCATATGAGGCAGAGGATGAGCATATGAGGCAGAGGATGAGCATATGATGAGCAGAGGCAGAGGCTGAGCGTGTGATGCATAGGATGAGCCGGGGATGAGCATATGAGGCAGAGGATGAGTGTATGAGGCAGAGGATGAGCATATGAGGCAGAGGATGAGCATATGATGCATAGGATGAGCATATGAGGCAGAGGATGAGCATATGAGGCAGAGGATGAGCATATGATGAGTAGAGGATGAGCCTATGATGCAGAGGATGAGCATATGATGCATAGGATAAGCAGTGGATGAGCATATGAGGCAGAGGATGAGTGTATGAGGCAGAGGATGAGCATATGAGGCAGAGGCTGAGCGTGTGATGCATAGGATGAGCCGGGGATGAGCATATGAGGCAGAGGATGAGTGTATGAGGCAGAGGATGAGCATATGAGGCAGAGGATGAGCATATGATGCATAGGATGAGCAGTGAATGAGCATATGAGGCAGAGGATGAGTGTATGAGGCAGAGGATGAGCATATGAGGCAGAGGCTGAGCGTGTGATGCATAGGATGAGCTGGGGATGAGCATATGAGACAGAGGATGAGTGTATGAGGCAGAGGATGAGCATATGAGGCAGAGGATGAGCATATGATGCATAGGATGAGCAGTGGATGAGCATATGAGGCAGAGGATGAGCATATGATGAGCAGAGGATGAGCATATGATGCAGAGGATGAGCATATGAGGCAGAGGATGAGCATATGAGGCAGAGGATGAGCATATGATGAGCAGAGGATGAGCATATGCGGCAGAGGATGAGTGTATGAGGCAAAGGATGAGCATATGAGGCAGAGGCTGAGCGTGTGATGCATAGGATGAGCATATGATGCATAGGATGAGCATATGATGAGCAGAGGATGCGCATATGATGCATAGGATGAGCAGAGGATGAGCATATTATGCAGAGGATGAGCATATGAGGCAGTGGATGAGCATATGAGGCAAAGGATGAGCATATGATGCATAGGATGAGCATATGATGAGCAGAGGATGAGCATATGATGCATAGGATGAGCAGAGGATGAGCATATGATGCACAGGATGAGCAGAGAATGAGCATATGATGCAGAGGATGAGCATATGAGGCAGTGGATGAGCATATGAGGCAAAGGATGAGCATATGATGCATAGGATGAGCATATGATGAGCAGAGGATGAGCATATGATGCATAGGATGAGCATATGATGCAGAGGATGAGCATATGTGGCAGAGGATGAGCATATGATGAGCAGAGGATGATCATATGATGCAGAGGATGAGCATATGAAGCAGAGGATGAGCATATGATGCAGAGGATGAGCATATGCGGCAGTGGATGAGCATATGATGAGCAGAGGATGAGCATATGATTCATAGGATGAGCAGAGGATGAGCATATGATGAGCAGAGGATGAGCATATGATTCATAGGATGAGCAGAGGATGAGCAGAGGATGAGCATATGATTCATAGGATGAGCAGAGGATGAGCAGAGGATGAGCAGAGGATGATCATATGATGCAGAGGATGAGCATATGAGGCAGAGGATGAGCATATGATGCAGAGGATTAGCATATGATGAGCAGAGGATGAGCATATGATGCAGAGGATGAGCATATGATGCAGAGGATGAGCATATGATGAGCAGAGGATGAGCATATCATGCAGAGGATGAGCATATGATGCAGAGGATGAGCATATGATGCAGAGGATGAGCATATGAGGCAGAGGATGAGCATATGAGGCGGATGAGCATATGATGCAGAGGATGAGCATATGAGGCAGAGGATGAGCATATGAGGCAGAGGATGAGCATATGATGAGCAGAGGATGAGCATATGCGGCAGAGGATGGGTGTATGAGGCAAAGGATGAGCATATGAGGCAGAGGCTGAGCGTGTGATGCATAGGATGAGCCGGGGATGAGCATATGAGGCAGAGGATGAGTGTATGAGGCAGAGGATGAGCATATGATGCATAGGATGAGCATATGATGAGCAGAGGATGAGCATATGATGCATAGGATGAGCAGAGGATGAGCATATTATGCAGAGGATGAGCATATGAGGCAGTGGATGAGCATATGAGGCAAAGGATGAGCATATGATGCATAGGATGAGCATATGATGAGCAGAGGATGAGCATATGATGCATAGGATGAGCAGAGGATGAGCATATGATGCAGAGGATGAGCATATGTGGCAGAGGATGAGCATATGATGAGCAGAGGATGATCATATGATGCAGAGGATGAGCATATGAGGCAGAGGGTGAGCATATGATGCAGAGGATGAGCATATGCGGCAGTGGATGAGCATATGATGAGCAGAGGATGAGCATATGATTCATAGGATGAGCAGAGGATGAGCATATGATGAGCAGAGGATGAGCATATGATTCATAGGATGAGCAGAGGATGAGCAGAGGATGAGCATATGATTCATAGGATGAGCAGAGGATGAGCATATGATGAGCAGAGGATGATCATATGATGCAGAGGATGAGCATATGAGGCAGAGGATGAGCATATGATGCAGAGGATTAGCATATGATGAGCAGAGGATGAGCATATGATGCAGAGGATGAGCATATGATGCAGAGGATGAGCATATGATGAGCAGAGGATGAGCATATGATGCAGAGGATGAGCATATGATTCATAGGATGAGCAGTGGATGAGCATATGAAGCAGAGGATGAGTGTATGAGGCAGAGGATGAGCGTGTGATGCATAGGATGAGCCGGGGATGAGCATATGAGGCAGAGGATGAGTGTATGAGGCAGAGGATGAGCATATGAGGCAGAGGATGAGCATATGATGCATAGGATGAGCATATGAGGCAGAGGATGAGCATATGAGGCAGAGGATGAGCATATGATGAGCAGAGGATGAGCATATGATGCAGAGGATGAGCATATGATGCATAGGATAAGCAGTGGATGAGCATATGAGGCAGAGGATGAGTGTATGAGGCAGAGGATGAGCATATGAGGCAGAGGCTGAGCGTGTGATGCATAGGATGAGCCGGGGATGAGCATATGAGGCAGAGGATGAGTGTATGAGGCAGAGGATGAGCATATGAGGCAGAGGATGAGCATATGATGCATAGGATGAGCAGTGAATGAGCATATGAGGCAGAGGATGAGTGTATGAGGCAGAGGGTGAGCATATGAGGCAGAGGCTGAGTGTGTGAGGCAGAGGCTGAACGTGTGATGCATAGGATGAGCAGTGGATGAGCATATGAGGCAGAGGATGAGTGTATGAGGCAGAGGATGAGCATATGAGGCAGAGGCTGAGCGTGTGATGCATAGGATGAGCCGGGGATGAGCATATGAGGCAGAGGATGAGTGTATGAGGCAGTGGATGAGCATATGAGGCAAAGGATGAGCATATGATGCATAGGATGAGCATATGATGAGCAGAGGATGAGCATATGATGCATAGGATGAGCATATGATGCAGAGGATGAGCATATGTGGCAGAGGATGAGCATATGATGAGCAGAGGATGATCATATGATGCAGAGGATGAGCATATGAGGCAGAGGATGAGCATATGATGCATAGGATGAGCATATGCGGCAGTGGATGAGCATATGATGAGCAGAGGATGAGCATATGATTCATAGGATGAGCAGAGGATGAGCATATGATGAGCAGAGGATGAGCATATGATTCATAGGATGAGCAGAGGATGAGCAGAGGATGAGCATATGATTCATAGGATGAGCAGAGGATGAGCAGAGGATGAGCAGAGGATGATCATATGATGCAGAGGATGAGCATATGAGGCAGAGGATGAGCATATGATGCAGAGGATTAGCATATGATGAGCAGAGGATGAGCATATGATGCAGAGGATGAGCATATGATGCAGAGGATGAGCATATGATGAGCAGAGGATGAGCATATCATGCAGAGGATGAGCATATGATGCAGAGGATGAGCATATGATGCAGAGGATGAGCATATGAGGCAGAGGATGAGCATATGAGGCGGATGAGCATATGATGCAGAGGATGAGCATATGAGGCAGAGGATGAGCATATGAGGCAGAGGATGAGCATATGATGAGCAGAGGATGAGCATATGCGGCAGAGGATGGGTGTATGAGGCAAAGGATGAGCATATGAGGCAGAGGCTGAGCGTGTGATGCATAGGATGAGCCGGGGATGAGCATATGAGGCAGAGGATGAGTGTATGAGGCAGAGGATGAGCATATGATGCATAGGATGAGCATATGATGAGCAGAGGATGAGCATATGATGCATAGGATGAGCAGAGGATGAGCATATTATGCAGAGGATGAGCATATGAGGCAGTGGATGAGCATATGAGGCAAAGGATGAGCATATGATGCATAGGATGAGCATATGATGAGCAGAGGATGAGCATATGATGCATAGGATGAGCAGAGGATGAGCATATGATGCAGAGGATGAGCATATGTGGCAGAGGATGAGCATATGATGAGCAGAGGATGATCATATGATGCAGAGGATGAGCATATGAGGCAGAGGGTGAGCATATGATGCAGAGGATGAGCATATGCGGCAGTGGATGAGCATATGATGAGCAGAGGATGAGCATATGATTCATAGGATGAGCAGAGGATGAGCATATGATGAGCAGAGGATGAGCATATGATTCATAGGATGAGCAGAGGATGAGCAGAGGATGAGCATATGATTCATAGGATGAGCAGAGGATGAGCATATGATGAGCAGAGGATGATCATATGATGCAGAGGATGAGCATATGAGGCAGAGGATGAGCATATGATGCAGAGGATTAGCATATGATGAGCAGAGGATGAGCATATGATGCAGAGGATGAGCATATGATGCAGAGGATGAGCATATGATGAGCAGAGGATGAGCTTATGATGCAGAGGATGAGCATATGATTCATAGGATGAGCAGTGGATGAGCATATGAAGCAGAGGATGAGTGT
The DNA here is from genome assembly GCF_040938575.1 of Ambystoma mexicanum. Taxonomy (NCBI): domain Eukaryota; kingdom Metazoa; phylum Chordata; class Amphibia; order Caudata; family Ambystomatidae; genus Ambystoma; species Ambystoma mexicanum. The sequence continues at coordinate 912,979,009 of NC_090926.1, read as the reverse complement.
ATGAGGCAGAGGATGAGCGTGTGATGCATAGGATGAGCCGGGGATGAGCATATGAGGCAGAGGATGAGTGTATGAGGCAGAGGATGAGCATATGAGGCAGAGGATGAGCATATGATGCATAGGATGAGCATATGAGGCAGAGGATGAGCATATGAGGCAGAGGATGAGCATATGATGAGCAGAGGATGAGCATATGATGCAGAGGATGAGCATATGATGCATAGGATAAGCAGTGGATGAGCATATGAGGCAGAGGATGAGTGTATGAGGCAGAGGATGAGCATATGAGGCAGAGGCTGAGCGTGTGATGCATAGGATGAGCCGGGGATGAGCATATGAGGCAGAGGATGAGTGTATGAGGCAGAGGATGAGCATATGAGGCAGAGGATGAGCATATGATGCATATGATGAGCAGTGAATGAGCATATGAGGCAGAGGATGAGTGTATGAGGCAGACGGTGAGCATATGAGGCAGAGGCTGAGTGTGTGAGGCAGAGGCTGAACGTGTGATGCATAGGATGAGCAGTGGATGAGCATATGAGGCAGAGGATGAGTGTATGAGGCAGAGGATGAGCATATGAGGCAGAGGCTGAGCGTGTGATGCATAGGATGAGCCGGGGATGAGCATATGAGGCAGAGGATGAGTGTATGAGGCAGAGGATGAGCATATGAGGCAGAGGATGAGCATATGATGCATAGGATGAGCAGTGGATGAGCATATGCGGCAGAGGATGAGTGTATGAGGCAGAGGGTGAGCATATGAGGCAGAGGCTGAGTGTGTGAGGCAGAGGCTGAGCGTGTGATGCATAGGAGGAGCAGTGGATGAGCATATGAGGCACAGGATGAGTGTATGAGGCAGAGGATGAGCATATGAGGCAGAGGCTGAGCGTTTGATGCATAGGATGAGCCGGGGATGAGCATATGAGGCAGAGGATGAGTGTATGAGGCACAGGATGAGCATATGATGCAGAGGATGAGCATATGATGCAGAGGGTGAGCATATGATGAGCAGAGGATGAGCATATGATGAGCAGAGGATGAGCATATGAGGCAGAGGATGAGCATATGAGGCAGAGGATGAGCATATGAGGCAGAGGATGAGCATATGATGAGCAGAGGATGAGCATATGATGCATATGATGCAGAGGATGAGCATATGAGGCAGAGGATGAGCATACGAAGCATAGGATGAGCAGTGGATGAGCATATGAGGCAGAGGATGAGTGTATGAGGCAGAGGATGAGCCTATGAGGCAGTGGATGAGTGTATGAGGCAGAGGATGAGTGTATGAGGCAGAGGATGAGCATATGAGGCAGAGGATGAGTATAGGTGGTGTTTTCATCTACATTAACCTTTGAGACGTCCACATGCATATGAGTATGAGTATGTACTTGGCCATATGGGAACAGAGCGAAACATAAAAGACGGCCTCCACAAAACTGCGCCACCCACACCGACCTCCATTTCATCCCCTTTTTTGTAACAGCTGCCGCAGCGGGCAAGAACTGGTCTGCGAAGAAGGAAGAGGGGTTTTGAAAAAAGAGACCTTTTAATGAAAATCAGTAGCTGCTATGTAGGGAATACATACATTTATTTTCAGAAATGTCAAGCTCTCGTTTTAGGAAGGGTAAATACTGAAAATAACAATTTGTCAATTGGGGAACATGTTATTGTTTTACTGAAAATTACAAGTTGGCATTTTTTGATAAAATAAGTGCAGTTGTAGAGTATTTCATGCTGAGAATGCAACGCTAACATTACAGCATTGTGTTCTTGATCCTACATCAGACCTTCTTGATGCAATGGTAATTATTCTCGTGAAGACATCTCTTGATCTTTGGTGATAGTTTATTATGATCTTATTATCACTATAACCTCCTGTTCTGTCTTTGGCCTTAGCCTTTAAGAATGGTATAACTTAAGGCGCAGCTGTGCTCTCTAAGCCTGTAAGGGCCCATAGACTGAGTGAGAGATTTACTCTCAGGGATAGTTGTGCTCTCAGAGCTTTTAATGCCTTTGTAACCTGGGTGATAGCTTGTATTTCTATGCTTGTAGGATCTCACTGATGATGGTGGAGGCCATGCTAAAAATCAGAGCCAGCTTATTTAAACTGCCAGAAAAACCCATGGCGTTTTTAGCCATGTTCCTTAGAATATAATGCTGTCAAAAACAGAATTTGGTCTAATTATTGCATTAGGCTCCATTTCTTTTAAAGTTTATTATCCCCAAGTAAATCTACCTGATCACTAACCCTTCAAAACACAACTGCCTGCATTATCTCAATGTGTGATGGGGCGGGCATCCCCTTTTGCCTCGATGCTACACCAATCAGGAGGCCAGCGCAGGAGGCCTGCACCTGAGAAGTGATGCTTTGGCTCCACGAGAGTGGGGAATAATGAGAAAGAGCATTAAATGAAGTGGGATCTTTGCTCCTTTGCCTGCATTTGTGTTTGCTGGTGTTTGGGGGAAAGGGTGTACTTTGGGCATGACGCAACTACATGATGTCTTTTAAAGACAGTCATACATTTACAAGACCCTATTACTCCAAACCTACTGTCTCTCTGCTTATGTCCCTCCACTGACACACATGTGTGCAGCATAGCGTCATGAGGCCTGTCTTCACTGACCGCCTGTGCTCAACATGTAACGCTATAATACAATACAATATACATTGTGATCTCTGTTGGTGGGTTGAGGCAGGTGGAACAGACCCAAAATAAGCAAGTATTGGGTCAGAAACAGTGGTAAATTGATCAAGTTTTGATTAAAAAAAACTGTTGCCAGCATACCCAACTACACAATGAAGCCCACATCAAACAACACCACTGCCCCTAAATTTGATGGCATACCGAACTAATAAATGCTCAGCAGTCATAGAATTTTTCTGAGACACAGTACACAAACGAACACAAGCATTTTGCACTGCCCTACAACCAAACTGTATCAAACATACCTGCAAAGGATACTTCAAGGTGACATGAGTTCACCTTTGTAACATCCCTTCGCTTAAGCTGCCATCTTCTTTTTGGAAAGCACACCGACCTCCATGGATACGAACAACCTGTAAGTAGCAACTTTTCTCCTAAAAGATGCCCACATGATCTTGGTGGATTTCTATTAGTCTCCTTCATAATCTGCTGTCACTTTGTAAGGATTAATCTCAGATTTTCAGAAATGAATACTCAGGATAGGGTGGAGCATTCGAAGACTGTTCTGATTAGAGCAGGGATCTGCAACCTGAGGTTCTCCGCATGTTTTTTACTACAACTCCCACCAGCCTCACCCAGCATATTCAATGGTGTGGGATAATGGGAGTCATGGTGCAAAACATCTGGTTAGCTGCAGGTTGCAAACCCCTGCACCACAGACTTGTGAAAGGTTTACTTCCTGATGGTACAACAAACCACACAGCACACATTTAGCAGGCCCAGTAACATTATTTAAAAAGTTAAATAATATGTTATTAAGACCAAAGCTTACTCTAGTCCAATCCCAGAAAAGCAAATAACTATTTTGATTAAGACTATGGTGTACTCCAGAGCGACCTTATGAGAAAAGGGTATAGAATAACCCCACATTCCATGTAGTGAAATGTTGAAAAAGTAGCAAATATTTTAGGAAAGCTTGCTTATTTTTCACATTGGCTAATAGCACACTAGGGAGTCTGTCAAAAAGGATGCCCTGAAACAATATTTACAATATATCAAACACGTTTAATTCACAGATTTAAACAATTAGACTAACTTTGGAGTGAGAACTAAGTCAACCGATGTTTGGGACGCTCGAAAGGAAATAAAAGTCTACGGAAGTCATACCAGTTTCCCAGACAAAGTCAATACTACAATATAAAAACCAATTCATGTATGTAGGAAAGTTCAAATCTGTACAAATAAGATGATGAGATAGGAAATCCTTCAAAAACTCATTAGAACCTGTGGAAAGACACATTCATTTGCACCTGACCCACCCCAGTAGCAAAGAGTAATGTAGTTTAGTTCATGCACACACCTCAAATGCAATATTTTTCCCCAACCCTGCAGTAGAGGCTACACTTTTGTCAAGCTGGTATGTGCTGTCCTTAAGGGGAATAACTGAAAAGGCAATTTGCACTGCTAAAGTGAGTATGTCTAAGGGGGTCATTAATACCTGGGCGCAAAGGGATACCGGGCACTGGTAATGACACCGGTGCCGGTAATCCCTTTTTGCCCTATTCCGAGGTCCCTTTGCGGGTCCCTCCCTAAACTCCTGGTTTTACCAGGTGTTATGGACGGGACCCGCAAAGGGTTACCGGGGTCAATAACGGTACCGTTATTGACGCCTTCCCCCTTCCCATTGAGCCCTAGGGGGGCTCAAATGGGAATGGGGAATGACTTTTCAAATGGGGATTTACCAATCCGGCATAGGTCGGAATAGACCGGTAAATCCCCATACCACCAAGTCAGTGGCGGTACCGCTATTGGTGCTAGTCATAGCGTTAATAGCGCCATGACTAGCACCAACCTCGGAATGAGGGCCTAACTGTCGAATTGATCCGAGGCCAGGCAGTTCCACATGCCGTTGGGAGGAGTAGTAATATATAAGGTAAATAATAGACAGGCCATCCCACAGCCAAATATATAAGGTAAATAATAGACAGGCCCTCACACAGCCCTATTTAAGCCGACAGTATGTAAGAGTTGCATTAGTGTATGTACTGTGGGTATCAAGTCTGACATCCAGGAAAAGGGGTGGGGTGTCTAAATGTTATGTAGCCAGTCAGTATTGTCCCGAGGGTCCTAACAGGTAACTATGCACATTTCGCTGCAGATTATTGAAATAGTGTGTAATTATATAAGGAACAACGCTTTGTCACAAACCCACACATTTTCACTTTTATAAATATCTATCTATATTACATGGACTGCAGTAGCGGCCAGGTAGTTATGGTTAAATTGCTAAACCCAGGAAGAGCACTTTTTGGGCAGCTTATAACTTTGCTCCCCCTGATTGAATCCTCACCAAACTTTGCAAACAAAGTATATGGCCCACTATGATTGTATTTGCAAAGTTTGGTGAGGTTTGGTCCAGGAGGGGCAAAGTTATAGTGGGGGTCCCAGAATTTCTTTTTTCCCCACAGACATAATGGGAAAAAACTGCTCACGGCTACAGCCCGAACAGCTGGACGGATTTTCACCAAATTTGCTGCAGGAGTGACAGCTTGGTCCCAAAAGCGTGCTTTTGTTAATTTGGTGTAAATCCGTCCAGTAGTTTCTTTTTTAAATGACCAAAACGTGAGGCAAAGAAATTAGTGATATCTATGTCCGCTCCGCAGACTCACTTCCCTGTTCGGTCCGCGGACTGGCCTCTGATTGGCTGCCTGTCCGCAGACTGGCCTCCGACTGGCCAGAAAATTCTATGACTATTGCGAGGTCTGGGGACATCGGGACACGCTTGCTGATTGGCTGGTGAAAAAACGTGAAATGCGTCGGTTTCCTGAAGCGCCTGCCATCTTGGATTCGCAGACTTTTTTGGGTTAAAACATTTTTTAAAAAGCAGCATTTCACTTGTCAAACTCGACAAACAATCTCTGGGGATGTGGGGGTGATGAGGATTGGATTGGATATGGACATAAGAAGCCAAAAACCGGGTTGTTTCACCCCTCAAAAGTCTGCGAACACTCCAGATGTCCTGGGGCAGTCCTGTGGTGTTCGCGGACACTCCAGATGTCCGAGGACATCTGTACCAATTTCTGCATTACAGGGTTGAGGAAAAGCAGTTTTCGGATGGCTTATAACTTTTGCGCCACTCCATAAAACTGCATGTAATTTAGAAATTTTATTCTAGAACTAATCTTGAATGGTTTCGCAAAGTTTTGTGAGATTCTGTCAAGAGCGGGCAAAATTAGAGGGGGGGTCCCAAAATATTGTAAAGGCATATAAATGTGGTGTCATTTGACGAATCTGTACAACATTTTGCAAAACGATTTTGGATCTAGATATAAATGGTTTTATAAAGTTTGGTGGGATTTTCTCACGAGGGGGCAAAATTAGAGGGGGATCTTAACATTTGTTGCTATTTGATGAATGTGGACAAACGTTTTGAGAAGGATTATAGGCCCAACCTTCAATGTTTGTGTAAAGACTGAATGGATTTTGTCAAGTGGGGGCTAAGTTATATGACTATTGTATGTACATACATGTTGACACTTTTTAAAAAATAAAACGTGGGCGGATTTCGAGCAAACTCGTGAGGAGCATTGGCACAGACATTAAAGCATGGTTTTGTAAATGTGCCCCTGTTTTATTTTTTGACAAGTGAAATAATGTAAGTACAAAAAATAGTCATATACCTTTGGTAACTGAGGTATAGCCTGTGGCCGTGGGCAGTAGCCAGATTGTCTGGGTCATGGCATAAGGTCATGATGCAGACAATCTGGCTACTGGACATGACCGCAAGGGGTGAAAAATGGTGTTAAAGTGGCTATGTCTACCTGGGACCGGCTATGTGGTAGATATATTCGAAGGTAGGATAGGTTTGAAAGGGGAAAAACGTGCTTGTGGTAATATGTTCATAGGGTTTTGCCGGCTGCCATGGCAAGGGAAGAGGGGCTGTGTACAGAGCCCCGCATTCTCTTTCCATGTTGGTTGTCTTGGAAAAGGATTTTCCTTCCTACAGCGGGAAAAATCTTTGTTTTATCATCCTGGGTTCCCGCTTTGGGAACCAGGGGTGCTAATGGTCTTTATCCCCCATTTCAGGGGCTGCAATGGACGATAATGGTCCGTAGCCCTCTTTATTTATTTATTTATTTATTTATTTATTTATTTATTTATTTATTTATAACACACCAATACCCGCAGACATCAGGCTGTGTAGTTACAGTATTTGTTGAGGAAGATGAGGTGGAGGAAGACAGCTTACTACTTGCTGAGAAAGGAGCAACCTTTCTGAGAGCATTGCGGTCATTGGATTTGGTGTGGCGGCGCATGGAGGTGGTCCCGTAGGAGTACTGTCCAGGTAGTCTGCGACTGAGTACAAAATTGCACTCAGTGCATTTAACTTTGGTAGCTTTAGCTTTTGGTACACTACCAACAGTAGCACCCACGATTCGATCTTGGTGCTAAAAGTAGGCACTTCCTCTACCTCATCTTCTTGGTCCTCTTCATTGTCTTTGAAAGTACTGCGTTTTTTTTGTTTTGAATTTCATAGGTTTTTATTAGTGCGGCTTAACCATAACGTCCCCTTAAGAACGTTTTTTCATTGACTTTCATAGCTTTTTATTAGTGCAACTTAACCATAACGTCACTTAAACAAAGTTTTTTTCAGTGAATTCCATGGGTTTTTACCAGTGCATGCTATTTTCCTACAATTTACTAAAATCATACCATTTACAAAGTGTCACCTTAAAACTCTGATATTTCCCACCTTCCGGAATCATTTTTAACACTTCTATACACTTTTGCAACTAATTCAACTAGTTTTGCATCCGTAAACATCTACGAACATCTGACTTCATAGTGGACCTTCCGGACAGTGCCACATGACCATAAGCTGGCGCGCGGCATGAAGACGTGTCCGAGAACCCGTCCGCACTTCACGAAAAGATCTCTGCTCCATGGACAGTTCAGAACTGCATTTTCTACTGATCTAGGAACTTTCAACTTCAAAATTTCCCTTGCACAGCTCCAACACCTATTCCTACTCATTATCCATTAACAATCTAGTACACAGTACATACTTTTAGCAAAACTGCTATTTATCTTAAAATGGCACCAGCTAATGCCATCCCTCCTCCCCAAGAGCCACCACCACTGCTGTAATCAAGGAGCATGAGAAACACTGCCCCTACCTTAGAAATAACACACACGCAACATTTTCCCTTGTCTACCTATCCCTCTATATTAGTGTATGGTTCCTCTTCCCTCATTTCCCTCCCCACCTTTCGTTCTCAGCTCTCCTGCCAAAAAAATACATCCAAAAACAAAAAACGACATATTCCTTTACGAACCACCTTTCACAGTTAAAAAATAGAACTAAAAAAAACATGTATAGAGTCCATCTACTTTATATTTCTCAGTAAAGTACATAGACTCAATAAGATTTTCCAACATTTCCATTTGCATTTTGTGTTATTCTAATGGGAATATTGTGGCGTTCATCCTCCGTTCCAGGGACTGGATTGGTGGATACGGGCCCAGCAGCCCAAGTTATCAGCCCAAGCGAAGCGAGGGTGCATAACAAGGCCTCTGGACCATTATCACCCCATTCCAGCCCCTGAAATGGGGGATGAAGGCCATTAGGACCCCAGGTTCCCAACGCGGGATCCCGGGGTGCTAAAAAAGAGGATTTTTCTTCCTACACCGGGACGCCTGCCGTGTCCCGGTGTAGGAAGGAAAATCCTTTTCCAAGATGTCCACCATAGAAAGGGAAGGCAAGGGTTCCATACAGGCCCCTCTTCGCTTTCCATTGCAGCCTGCAGAAGGCAAAAAGAGAACCCTCTGACCATATTACCACAAGCACATTTTTCTTCCCTTTCAGATCTATCCTAATTTTGAATATCTTTACTACAAAGCCAGTCCCAGGTGGACATGGCCACTTTAATCCTATGTTTTGTCCCTCTTGGTCATGGCCAGTAGCCAGATTGTCCGGATCATGATCTTATTCCATGATCCGGATAATCTGGCCACTGCCCATAGCCACAGGCTACCCCTCAGTCACTAAAGGTATACCGCTATTTTCTGTAGCTACATTATGACACTTGGCAAATAATAAAACACTGGCACATTTGCAAAACCTTGCTTCTAGGTCCTTGCCAATGCTCCTTACGCAAGTTCACTGGAAATCCACCCATGTTTTATTTTTTCAAAACTGTCAAATGTATGCGCATACAATCGTCATATAACCTAGCCCCCACTTGACAAAATCCATTCAGACTTTACGAAAACATCTATATCTAGATCTATAATCGTTTTGCAAACCTTTGTGTAGATTTGTCAAATGACACCACATTTATAAGACTTTACAATATTTTGGCACCCCCCATCTAATTTTGCTCCCTCTTGACAGAATCCCACCAAACTTCGCAAAAACATATATATCTACATCTATTATCAGTTTGCCAAATGTAGTGTAGATTCGTCAAATGGCACCTCATTAATAAACCTTTAAATTATTTTGGGACCCCCCCTCTAATTTTGCCCCCTCTTCACAAAATCCCACCAAAGTTCGAAAAAACATATATATCTAATTATATGATCAATTTCCCAAATTGAGTGTAGATTTGTCAAATGGCACCTCATTTATAAGCCTTTACATTATTTTGGGACCCCCCCTCTAATTTTGCCCCCTCATGACAGAATCCCACCAACCTTTGCATACTCACTCGGAATCACATCAGGAATATACATACAAAATGTCATGCAGTTCCATTCAGTGGCGCCAATGTTATAAGCCATCCAAGAACTGCATTTCGCCAACCCTGTAATGCTGAGGTGTCCGCGGAACTTTCATAGGACTGTTTGCGAACATCTGAACTGTTCGCGGACTTTTGCAGCAAAAAACACCAATTATTTTGCTTCTTGCAGCCATATCCCATCCCATCCTCATCACCCCTCACCTCCCCAGAGATTATTTCATAAGTTTGACAACTGCAATGTTGTGTTTTTTAACATGTTTTTACCGCAATGTCCGCGGACAGCGGTGAAGTCCGCGAATCCAAGATGGCGGGCGTTTCCAAAAATCTGACGCACTTCACGCTCTTCACCATCCAATCAGCTAACACGTTGCATGTCCGCGGACATGACATAAGCCGTTTAGCCGATTAGCCAATCAGGACACTGTCCGCGGACCGAACAGGGAAGTGTGTCCGCGGACCGAACATAGACATCACTAATTTTTTGTGACCTACTTTTTGGTCATTTTAAAAAGAAATACTGGATGGATTTTTACGCTTTCGGGACCGCTGCTCCTGGTCCAAATTTGGTGAAAATCCAGCCAGCGGGTTTGGGCTGTAGGCGTGAGAAAAGTTTTTCCCCATTCAGTCTATGGGAAAAAAAGAAGTTTTGGGACTCCCCCTATAACTTTGCCCCCCGGACCAAACCTCACCAAACTTTGCAAAAAAATTCAGAGTGGGTTATATTCTTTTTTTGCAAAGTTTGGTGAGGATTCGTCCAGGGAGAGCAGAGTTGTAATCCGCACAAAAGGTGCTCTTCTTATGGAAACAGCAACTTAACCATAACTACACAGCCACTACACGGCCCACGTTTAGTTATGGTTAAGTTGCTAAACCCATAGGAAGACCACTTTTTGGGCGGCTTATAACTTCGCTCGCCCTGGAGGAATCCTCACCAAACTTTGCAAAAAAAGTGTATGGCCCACTCTGAATTTCTTGGGCAAGTTTGGTGAGGTTGCTTGAAGGGGGGGCAAAATTATAGTGTGGGTCCCAAAAATGTTTTTTTTCAATAGACTGAATGGGGAAAAACTGTGCACGGCTACAGCCCAAACGACTGGATTGATTTTAACCAAATTTGCAGCAGGAGCGGGGAATTGGTTCTGAAAGCGTGCTTTTGTGTGTTTGGCAGAAATCCGAGCAGCACTTTTGTTGCAAAGAACTGAAATGTACGTCTCCAAAAATTTGTGATATCTGGCTCCGCTCCGCGAACCCATTTCCCTGTTCGCTCCACGGTCACAAATCTCATTGGCTTGCAGTATGCCGTGATGTCGGCAAACATTGGACGTTGCCGGTGGTTGGCTGGAGGGAAGCATGCTGTGCGTCCACATTTTTGGGAAACACCACCATGATATTTCAGAGGACAATGCGGCACTCAAAGGGCCTGGCAAACATACATAACACCATGTGGTGGTGGGAAGAAGGGATGGATGGGTGGGGGAGTGAGGAGTGGTTCATCTGAGGTATGTCATTATTAGGTGGAAGAAGACGGTGGTGTGGCTGCGGTATCCGTGCGTACTGCGCCAATTTGAGGGTCCCTCCACAGGCGACTGCCATGTATGGTGAATGCAGGCATCCTTCGTTACGGCACGATAGGTCGTGCGGCGACCTCTTACCGTGGTGAGTGGTGGCAGCTCAATTGCAGAAGGGGAGTCCACTGCACATGACATGAAGATTGTAACATAGCTTCTACTACGTTTTTTTGCGTGTGCTAATGCCGTAGCCATTCGATGCATGGGTTGAGGCCTTGCACCGACAACTGTGTGCCTTGGTTGCAAGTAGGTTTGACATTGTTGCCTTGTGTGTGTGTGTGATTCATCAGTATTGCATACATTGTTGGTTCCATGGGTGTGGTGATTGTTAGAATATCCTACAGTGTCCACGGGTGTGGTGATTGTTAGCACATCCTACAGTGTCCATGGATGCAGCTATTTGAGTGAACAGTCCTGCAGTGTGTGAGCTGGCTGTAGTGTTGAAGTACTATGTGCATAAAAGTGGATAGGGTTGAACTGCATATTTTATTGGCTTGGGTAGCGTCCATTGCACAGAGTGCTGAGTACTGTACTGCACTAAGCAGTATTGGTTTTATGCACTTAATAGAGTGCTGGGAGCATGCTCACTGTTGTGAAGATTTTGTGGTTTGGTTGGCAATAATACAATGCTATGTGAATGGAAGTGGGTTTGGTTGCCAGACACTATGCTTTGTTTGTGGATTCTGCTAATTGTTACTTGTTTGCATGCATTGCTGTATTATGGTGCAGGGGTTGGGTAGCAGTGCCGCTGCCTATGAAAGGTTTGTGGATTGTGGTACCTGGCCAAATGGTCGCCTGCATGGTCTGTTATGTTGTGCTGGGTGTGGGCAAGGCCTAGACTGTTGGGTGCATGGCCAAAGGCCATAGGCCATAGGCCATGCACCCAAAAGCCTAGGCCTTGACGACCGCCACCACAACATAATGCAGCCAGACGATATTGCGTCATGAAAAGAATTCTGCAGCATGACAAATGTAAAATATGGACACTGTACACAACCACCCACCTACTGTTCACCACACCCAATGCAATGTCATGCAGCCATGCATGCAAACAAGTGGCCAGGGTGAAGGTTGGCAAGCTCAATTGCAGATGGGGAGTGCATTGTACATTATATGAGCATTTAAAGATAAGGTAGACTATGGTGTGCTGTGTGTGGTGAGGTCCTAGCACCTTGGATACATGGCAGGAGCCCTTGGACCGACAACTATGAGGCCTGCTTGCAAGTCGGTTTGACATTGTTGCGTTCTGTGTGTCGTTTGTGAGCATTGCATGCATTGTTGGTTTCATGGGTGTGGTGATGGTTAGCACATCCTACAGTTTGTAGTCCATGTCTGGAGCTGATGGAGGGAACACTCCTGCAGTGTGTGCAGTGGGTGCTGTGTTCAAGTACTGTGAGTACAGAAGTGGATAGGGTACAACTGGCTATTTTATGTGCTTGGGTAGTGTGCATTGTGCAGATTACTGACTACTGTACTGCAGTTTGAAGTATTAGTTGTTTGCACTTACTCGAGTTTTGGGAGCGAAAAAGGTTTCTTCAAGGGGGGGCAAAGTTATAGGGGGGGTCACACATTTTATTTTTCCATAGACTGAATGGGCAAAAATGTTGTGCACGCCTCTAGCCCAAAAGTCTGGACCGATTTTAACCAAATTTGTGACAGGAGCGGGGGCTTGGTCCCGGAAGCGTGCTTTTGTGTGCTTGATGGAAATCCGAGCAGTACTTTTGTTGCAAAGAACTGAAATGTACATCTCAAAAAATTAGTGATATCTGGCTCTGCTCCGGTGACCCATTTCCTTATTCGCTTTGCGATCACAATTTCATTAGCTTGCAGTATGCCGTGATGTCGGCAAACATTGGACACTGATGGTGTTTGGCTGGAGGGAAGTGTGGTGTGTGTCAACATTTTTGGGGAATGCCGCCATTGTGTATTTGAGGACAGTGCGGGGTCGAAAGTGCCTGGCAAATATACTTAATGCCATGTGGTGGTGGGAAGAAGGGATGGAAAGTGTGGGGGAGTGAGCAGTGGTTCATCTGAGATATGTCATTATTAGAAGAAGACGGTGGTGTGCCTGCAGTATCCGTACATACTGTGCCAATTCGCGGGTCTCTCCACAGGCGACTACCATGTGTGGTGAATGCAGGCAGCATTCATTCCGGCACGATAGCTTGTGCGGCGACCTCTTACCGTGATGACTGGTAGCAGCTCAATTGCAGAAGGGGAATCCATTGGGTGCAGTGTTGAAATACTGTGTGCATAGAAGTGGATAGGGTACAGCTAGATATTTTATGTGGTTGGGTAGTGTGCACTGCGTAGATTACTGACTACTGTACTGCACTTTGAAGTATTGGTTGTTTGCACTTACTAGAGTGTTGGGAGCAAGCAAAATATTGCTACCTGTACTTTGTGGTGATGGGTTCCGCTCTGGGTGAATCTGGATGCTGAAACGTGGATAGTTTTTTGGAGAACTTGTTACTGGAGGTGCTTTGAAATCACACGAGACGTGTTTGTAACGGTACACTCACACAAGACGTGTTTGTAACGGTACATATGGAGTGCTGTACAGAAATGATAGTGTTCGATGCAGAGGTTTTGGATGTTATCGGTCCATGCTGTGTGACAATAGTATGTAATGAAGGAGTGCTGCAAAAAGACTAGTGGAAAGGGAAGAAGGACTGCCCCTGCTTTACTGGGGCATGGCCCTCGCAGTAGCTGGGAAAGAGCATGTGCCACATCCTGCCCTCCTCAGTATGGTGGGAAAGGAAAAGCAACTGTGGGGATTAACCAATCAAGTGTCGAGGGTGTGCTTCATAGGAAGGGCTGGCACTATTTATTCCCAATACTTCATGGACTGAGGTTGGCAGGGATGGAGAGACGCAGAGTGCTGATAGAGGGTGATACTTTTGTGCAAGATCTGCACATCTATGCCTAGCAAAGAGGCATGGCTGCTAATTTTGAGTTGGAAGGAGTGGAGGCTTTCTGGGGCACTCTTTATGAGTACAGTTTCCGCGCTATGGTTGACTTTCGCAGATGTGTGGCCTCTGTCGGTACTGTTGATGTTATCATGGTGCACTATGGAGTACATGTCGTGTGGACATTTGCTCCGTCAGCTAAAGAAGTTGATTAAAGGAGTGATGCAGATTTTTCCCACTGCCAAACTGATTTTCTCAGGCATACCACCAAGAGGAGCATGGGACCATTCCGGTGTAATTTGTCCGCAGCCGGAGGTTGGAAGGTGCCTTATAAACAGAAGCATGTGTCAATTACACAAGTGGTTATTGTGTGTATGCCAAAAACTGTGGCAGAAGGTCCATTTCTACAGACACATGCAGATGCCTATGGTTGTAGTGTCCAAGGTAAATGGAAGGCATCCTGTTTGCATGCATGTACTTTTTGTACGTTGCTAAGATACATGCACTGCTGCTTTTGTGCAATATTTTTATGAATTTTTTTAAGAGATGGGTAAGTAAGGAATAAAATTTGTAGCATTGTCGGAAAGAAAGAAGAGAGTGCCCGTTTGGATATTGCAATGGGTGATATGGGTAAATGAATATGTTGAAAGCTTACTCCATTGCACTGGCACTTGATGGTAGGCGATGAGAGAAAAAACACTATGGGGGTCATTACAAGGTTGGAGGTAGGGGTTTAACAGGGCAGGTATAGCTGCCGGCACCGTTAAAACCCTATCGCTGCATTATGAGGTTTGCTCGCGGGACCCGGTAAGGATGCCTGGTTTTACCGTTAGTAACGGGCCCGTTGTTAGCATGCTCCCCATTCCCATTGAGCCCTATGGGGGCTCAAATGGGAATGGGGATGTAACGGGTCCGGGTTCCCTGAATGGGGAAATACTGGGCCCTCCAAGGTTGGAATGGCCTGGTACTTCCCCATTCAGAACCCAGACCCGGTACCCGGTAAGGGGGTAGCCATGCCTCTAATAGAGGCATGGTTGCCTCCAAACTTATAATGACCCCCTATGTCTTTTAAGTACATTGTAGAGATTTAGTGGCAGACAGCCTGCCCAGAGGCACTTATAAAACAATTGTAAAAATAGTGCACACAACATTTTTTTATCTGCACTTTGTGCTGATGGGTGTCCATGTGGATGAATGTGGATGCAGAAATCTTTGATAGTTTTACAGAACTTTCTACTTGAGGTGCTTTGAAATAACACGCCACTTGCACTCTGAATGTGTAACTGTCCATATGAAGTATTGTACACAACTGACAGTATTACATGCTGACGTCTTGGATGTGATTGGTGAATTTGTGTGTGACAATTTAACAGTATCCAATGAGGTAGGGTTGGACAGAAATGAGTGGAAAGGTAAGAAGGAATGGTCCTGCTTCACTGAGGTGCAGCCCTCGTGGTACTTGGGGAAGCACATGCGCCACATTCTGCACTTCTCACCATGCTGGCCAATGGAAATGGGACCGTGGGGATTATCCAATCAGGTACTCAGGGTGTGGTTCACAAGAAGGGCGGGAAGACTGTTTTTCATTGCTTTTTGTAGTGAGAGGGCTGACATGGAGAAGCAGATTGTGTTGATTTCGGGTGATCCCTTTGTGATAGATCTGCACAAGTATGCCCAGGAAAGACACTTTGATGGCGATTTCGGTTTGGATGGAGTGGATGCAATGTTGTGCGCTGTCCATGTCCGTAGTTTCATCGTTTTCCTTGACCTATGCCGAAAAGTGGCCAGTGTTGTCACTGTTCATGTTGTCATTGTACACTATTGCGGCATGCATTTGGGTTATGCGGCTTGTTCATGTTTGTTCCATGACCTCAAGAGGTTGCTGAATGCAGTGAAGAGGCTTTCTCCCACTGCCCAGGTGCTTTTCTCATCCATGCCACCATGAAGAGTATGGGACAATGCTAATGCATGTTGTTCCCAGCTAGAGGTTGGAAGGTGTCTCATCAAGAGAAGCATGTGTAACTTTTTGTCCGCTCATGGGATGTTTTTCCTCAACAATGAAATGCAGAGTTTTTCCATGCAAATGCCATTTCCTTGTCGCCCATTGGTAATGGTGTTTTGTTTGCCCATCTACAGGATGCGTTGAAGAGTTTATTGTAAGAATGTGAGGAGAAGAAAACACAAAATCATATAAAAACAGAAAAGAAGCTGTTTCTCTAGAAGCACCTAAAAATAAAAAATAAAAAAATGCTCTTTTCATAGCCACCACTGTACATGAAATCCCCTCCCCTGGTTGCAATGTATTCACCCACGCCCGCACACAGCACGAAAACTACATCTGGAGCTTTTGAGTATGGCGGCCTTGGAAATGGGACTGTGGAGACTAAGGGATTGCACAATAATGTTTCTGGGTGTGGTGTGCACGCAGAGAACTGTTGTACAGAACTGATAGTGTTAAATGGAGAGCTCTTCAATGTGATTGGTGGATGCGTGTGTGGATTTTCAACAGTACCCAATGAGGGCGTGCTGGAAAGAACACATTGGAAAGGGAACGAAGGGCTGTTTCTGCTTTAGTGGGGCGCGGCCCTCGCTATACTTGTGGAAGCGCACATGCACATACTACCATTGTCAGCATGCTGTGCATGGGAGTGGGACAGTGGGGATTATCGGTACTGCGGGTGTGGTTCATAGGAAGGGGCATTAATACTTTTCTCCATTAGTGTGCGTAGTGAGCCGCGCTGACATGGTTACCATTACTTGCAAAGGTAATGTAGTACAGTAGATTTGGTCTGGCATCAATTACAGCTCAAAGCTATGTGGCCAGCTACTCTGTGCTGAAAAACTACAAACAGATTGCAGAGCAGCATTGGGTGGTGGTCTTTTGTAATACTGCTTTGGAGACCGGGAACTCGGAAAACAGGCTTCCATCATTCAAATACATACATGTGCAATGGCACATTGCACAGTGTTTGTAAGCGTGTACTTTCCCAATAACACTCCATAGATTGTACAAAACTGTACTTTTCTGCTGTCCGAGGGTGTGGATCGTATCTGCGAAATAAGGGCGCATGCGCAGCGAGGGTGCCATGGCATGGTGACGTCGCAAATGTTCTCGATTGGCACGGCTGTCCACAGGATGCGTTTTTGGGTGGAATAGTTTGTGCGCATGTGCATAGGTGTCGTATGCACACCATTGGGTTCTCTGGCCTGATTAATAGTGCGACACACATGCGCCGACCATTTTTGGACAAGCTGGGTGTTTATAGGGTATAGCAGGTGTATCTGTAGGATGTGGTTTGGCGACTCAAACTAATTAAAGGTTGTTACAAGTTTGTTCGCATATGCTGGACAGGGGCGGTGACACCAGGAGACAGAGGAAGAGATACACATGCATGTACTTGTGCAACAGACAAACGTCCCCTCCCACAACTAATTGATATGATATAATATGATATTTTATTTATATCATGCTCGTACACAGGTGTTTCAGAGCGTGACCAGGTGAAAGGAGGGGAAACGGGGAGAAACAAATTAAATAATAATACTAGGCCCAGTGACATTGAGGCCCTTTTCATTCCCCCGTGCAAGTGCATGGGGGAATGAAAAGGGGGAAAGTGCATGGGAGTGGGGAGGAACTGGAAAGTGCAGAGCATAGGAGAGAACAAAATAAATAATAAGTTAAATAAATTAAATAAAGGTGATAAACAGTGGTAGTCCAGCAAGTAGGTGGCAAAGTGCTAGGTTAGTCAGATAGGGTGTATCTGATAAGTGCAGAAGAAGAGTAGGTGGGGCACTGTATGGGTACAGATACAGGCCCCAGTGCAAGGGGTGGCCCAGAGGCAGTGCAGGAGGGTGACAGGGTGAGCAGTTACCTGTGCCTGAAGGACAGTGGGTGGCCAGGTGCACAGTGCCGAGACAGAAAAGCAGATGAGCAGGGGAGAAGCGGGGCAAAGGCAGAAGCAAAGAGGAAGGTCTTGAGGAGCTTTCAGAACCGTAGATGGTTCTCCTCAGGTTTCAAGGTGGCAGGGAGGCAGTTCCAAAGGGAGGCCCCAGCTGAAGACAGATATCTACCCCCAGCTCGTTTCTTTGAAAAACTATTGACCCTGAGGGAGTTAGAGGTAGAGGAGCGAAGGGCTCGAGAGGGGAGGTATTTAATAATAATAACTATCGGAGGGATAGTTGAAGGTATTTTGGACCCAGGCCCCAGAAAGCCTTGTGGACAATGCAGAGGGTTTTAAATTAAATATTGCGTCCACTGGGAGCCAGTGAAGAGCTGGAGAGATACGATCTCAGGGCTTGAGGCCAAAGACAAGTCTTGCAGTCCTGTTCTGGATTAGTTGTAAAGGGCGGAGAGTGCAGGCAGATAGATTTAGAAAGAGGCTGTTACAGTAGTCCCACCTAGAGATTATCAGAGCTTGAGAGACAGTGAGAATTGTAGGTGGTTCACAAGATGCAGACATGTGGATCATACTGGCATCCTACGGATGCCTCCATTGTGATTGTGGATAGGCTGGCCAGGTGCGGTGTCAGTAGGACACCTCCCTTTTCCTTAATTATGGTCATTCCCACCAGTACTGTGCTCCGCTGAGTCATAACGGCATTTTAAAAACAAAGGAAAAGCCACATGTACACTGAACAACAACTTAAATAGCAATTTTCATTATCACACATTCATACATACTGTTCGGTAAGGGAAGGGGTAGCAGAAGTAGATACTTATTGTGGGGAAGTGGCGATTTGTACAACTTGGTTGAAAGGGGAGGAAGGGATTGAGGAATCATTGTACCGTCTCTGATGACACAGATTTTGAGGGGATGGTGGGGTGTGAAAGGGGGAAGGGGTACACGTGCAGGTCGGGCAGAGGTATTTCATTTTGTCCATAATATGTCCTTGTACATAATCTTTTAAGGCAGCAATATTGGTCACCAATTCTTCCAATTTAGCTTCCATGCTCTCCCGCTTGCTGTTTATAGAGTTTCTTTCCTTTCCTCTGCTCATATGCTGTTGTGGAAGGGGTGCCGCTTGTGCTGCCTTACTTTCCTATCTAATATGTTGTTTTACAGAAAGTAAAAATCTGTTAGGTGTACATGAAGCAATAGATATGAAATATTTTACGTTTCACACTGCTGTGCATATGAATGGGGTTACTATGGTAAGTCATAGCGTTATGAGGGAAATTCTCTTCCAGCCAATGTAGGGTGCTTGCCATTGCTGCGTAAAGAAAGCAACATTATGCTTATCTACTATTGTATACTGCACCACCTGTGCAATTATCAGACAAACTTTAGTGTGCTTACTACGTTGTACTGACGTTCAGCTCTTAGTGCTTTCCAGTCCTTACTTTGTCCATTTGTTGTTTGTTCCCATGTAATGTAGCAGTGGGGTAAGATTGTTGAAGGCAGATGTCGCCTCTCTTGTTGGTGCATTCCATTATGGTGCACTCCCGATCCCTTTGTGCTGTTTGTTCATAAGAACACAGTTTGCAGACCTACTCTATTTTCCATTACAATTCATGTACATGGTGCTGTTTCTATATGTTCCTTGTGTTTGCTGAATGGTACCACTATGTAAGAGATCCTCTGCCTTTCTGAGCAGGTTGGATGCCACCCGATGGCCGGGACCAGGCGCATAGATCGCGACTGCTGTGCTTATTAACATGCTGCCAGCGGGCTCAGTATGTTATACAGTACATCTTTACAAAGTAAGGGTATCCTGGTAAAAAGCTATGAAATTCACTGAAAAAACGTTCAATGGACGTTATGTTTAAGTTGCACTAGTAAAAACGTATGAAATTCAATGGCAAAACGTTGTTACAGGGACGTTATGGTTACAGGTAAAACGGAAAAACTCCAGCAATTCACCCGTTATGGTAAGCTAAACAACAATAACTACGCTACCACTGTGCACTGCAAGGACTAACACCCATGACATCAAGGATGACATCACAAAGGCCTTTTTGTAGTTTGGGTTATTCCAAGGAGTAGTTTTTTAAAATATTTGATGGAGAAGGGGTGCCCCTTCTCCAAAATAGATAGCTATATCGTGGGTAAATTGCCAAATCCTGGTGTTTTTAGAAATGAACAGCCACCATCTTTGTTTTTGCTTGATGCGAGAGATAGCTGCGGCTGTAGCCAAGGCTATCAGAAAATGAAATGCAGGGAAAAAGCCATTTGCACGTCAAAATACAGGCAAATGCCATCAGTCTAAAGGTGGGGGGAAGGAGGGAGGTAAGAAGACACCAAGTAACATTTTGGAGTTGGAGGGGGTTGCAACACAAAGCTTTTCATTAACCTTGGCTATGAACAGAATAACTGCGACTCGCCGACATTTGAAAGCAAACTGCGTCCAGGAAACAGCGTGTGTTGTGGGGGGAATGGGAGAGAGAAGGGGAGGTGAGGAGGCCATCAGGGAAGTGGGGGTGCATTCACAGAGGAGGGGGACACTTTCTGAGGGTTTAGGGGGCAGGAAATCATTTGTTTTCAGTAGTCATTTCGATATTCATGGCTATAATATCACAACAATAGCTGAAGGTATATATAGTTCTGTATCTGTGGATATATAATTATTAATTTGTTTAAATAGATATTTCTACAGCTACAGTGACATCAGGGGGAAGAAATCACTGGCCACAGCTAGTGACCCACTAGGCATCCACGTCACCCATCCCTGCAGTAACTGGAATCGACCCTGCTTAATTTTAAAGTGACGTAGGGGCCAGCCCTCTCAAGTCATCTTGCCTAGTTAATGTTCCAAAGTGACAATACTACTTAGACCAACATGGCCCGAAGGGGCTGGACCCTTCCTTGCTTTGAAGCTAAACAGTATCAGTCCAAGTTACTGCATGGATGGGACACAGTCCACAGTCCCAGATGCCATGTGGTTTCTTGGTTTTACAATATCTCATAACACACTTAGAAATTACACAGCATCCACATTATTCTTTTTAACCATGCTACTGTCAGTCCTTGAAAGTATTGCACTCAGAGACAATTTGTTTGCCTTTTGCTGAACTGCATTCTGGTATTTGTGTCTCCCAGTACACTTTTCGCCTAACATATTTCTATAAGGAGTTATATATTTGAATGACACTATGGTATGTGTACTTTTCAAGTTATCTTTATAAAGCAGAGTATTGTTGAATGCCAGTAATGTGGGTGAGCAGGGGAAATGATGAGAGGGCATGTAAGTCATGAGTACTTGCCCACGATGTGGCAAGAGAGTTTGCAATCCTTGACACTGCTACAGTTATTTGTCCTTGATTGTGGCTGTTTTTCAGGGCACAAGTAAAGGACACGTGGGTTGACAGCATAACTTTTTTCCAGAGGGCGGATGCAACAACTTGGGTTTTTTTAGGTTGCCAAGCTTGCTCAAGTATTTGGCTGGCAGGATTTTATTCAGGTTGTCATGTTCCCAGTGCAGGCGCTTACTCACAAGACCCCAAGCACTTGTTTCGTCTTGGGATTTTGTTTTCAAGTGACTATTTCGGGACAGATTGCTGGGTTTAAAAGGTGAGCATCTTTTATACTTTGCCAGCATATTTATTGGAACATTTCCTCTCTCAGGTTATGTTCTGGTGTTTATTAATTCTTTTAAAAGTCCAATGCTATTTTGTCTTGCACACTTTCTTATATGGGGATGGTCATATGACCACATTTGTTTATTTCACTTTAAGATACATGTCCACTTACTGTGCATATTTTCATCAATGGCAGCTTTAAATTATTGCTATGGGGCAGAAGTACCTGGGCATATGTTATTTTTGCAACTGGTCACTTTTTTCCCTTTTGTGTGCTGCTTAAATGTGGTTAGTTGGGGTCATGCAATGTATCACAACAGTCACCAAGAGATTGGCTATAAAACAAGGGGCTTGTAGCATGCTGCTTAACCAAAGTTTGTGATCTTTGGCAAATATTTTAATCTCAGTGCGCATTGCCTAAAAACATTGTGAGTTGTCAAAGCGTGCAATCTTTTATACATAACAATACCACTGTTAAAACAGGTCAAAATAAGTTTGTGATTGATTAACGTCTTTGAGCGATGGGTTGAAAGTGTTTTAAAATATAGAGTGGCTATGCTCACAGGCCTTGGCCAAAGGCCTTGGCTAGTGGTCTGGTAGTGTTTCAAAATGTATGGAAAAAATCAATGGAATAACAAAAATTCATGAAATTCGGCTAAAGCCACCTTAACTTTGCACCCTCTGTTGCGCAGCCTATGACCACAACGATGACATTACAGTTGTCATCTCTGATGACATCACTAATGACATCATCTATGACATACACAAAAGTCAATGTATTAAAAAATTGGATATTATTTTAAGATTACCTTTACTTTGTACAGTATGTGTTTTATTTCAGTTTTAACATGTTAATCCATTACAAAAGACACACAGAAAGGAATATACATATATGTACATGTTTTCAAGCAAATGTTGAATTTGAAAACTTCATTTCTTTTCTATACATACATAAATTCAGAGTTATAATTACTTTTTTTCCAATACCCATGGATGGACATTTTGAAATATATCCTAATACTTAGTTGTTCCTTGATTTAAAGCACTTCTCATGTCATTGAAAAAAATAATACATGTACACATTTTTCTTATAATAAAACAATTGAGTATTTGCATATGTTTATTTTAAAACGTGGTAAATAATTAGGGTTTAATATGTGTCTCTATTTATTTCTACACTTTTTTGTGAATGCATTTGCTGATTATATTATAGTGAACATGTCTTAGATATATTTGGCACAAAGAGGCACATTCTAAGCAGTGCACTATTTATAAATTTATAATTCAGATATCATCTTTTACCAAAGTACTTCAAAGGAAACTTTCACAAGTAACGTCCCTGCAACTAAAGTTTTTTCTTTGAATTTCAAAGGCTTTGTTACAATGTATTGCTCACCTTAACGTCCCTGCAACTAAACACTTTCCTTGAAAGGAATGGAATAAATAAATAAATAAATAAATAAATATATATATATATGTAACCTTCTGGTTCTCCCTTGCTATGCACCTTTTATTAATAAAGAACATTTGGTGCTACCTGATCTTTGCCGTGCAGCCCTTTATTTGCTAAGTACTGGATTCTCTGGACCAGGCTGCTCTTGGGAGTGCATTCCGCAGATTTGGCCCTCTTTTGGGCTGAATTTTCGTTTGAAAATATATATATATATACAAAGGTCTAGGGGAGAATTGGTACTTTATCTGGATAAAGATCTCTGTGGACTACCGTAGAGGCTCTGCCAATCTCCACAGTCCAGCCATTTGCATATATCCATGCACTGCATGGACCCATTACATATAAACAGAGATATTATTAAAGACATTGAACAGTAAATGCCTTACCTCATTATTGATCTGCAGTGAAGTTCAAGATCAAAATCTAAATTGCACATGGAATGGTACAGAAGACTCCTACCAATAATGTGGGGGGTCTGGGGTGGGGGTGGGGGTGGCAATCAGATAAGAACCTGGGTGCCTGACTCGTGTCGCTTGCTGTGTGAATTAAGAGCTCAGGAATGCAGCCATCATAAAACATGATGGGGGAAAGAGAGGTCTAGAAGTCTTCAGTGTTCAGCAAAATATTGGGGCCTTGAACCTATCAGAGTCCACATAGATATTATGTCTTGAGACTGAATGGTTTTGGAGGAGCCTTTTGGCCAGATGATTTGATTTGAGGTTCAATGTCATGAGTGCATCCTCATTTCTAATGACACTGCATTGCATAGAATGTAAATAGCCACTACTATTTACAAATGCAAGTGTTGATGAATGCTACGCTCAGACAATGATAGTGGGCAGACTTTTCCATAATAGCAAGAAGGTGAGTGGTAGCTGACTGAGGATCTGAGGAGTAAGATTGATCCTGGGTGTCATCAGCTGGGATAGAAGTAGCTGTACCAGTGACCAAAGGGCCATGGGTAGGTTGGCGGGACAGAGTGCCTGATTCAAGGCGATGGCACCGATCCTTGATGTTTTGAAACCATGAGCACATATTACAAGTTGGCCATAAAAATGCACGTGCAATTTAAGGACCAAATGCAAGGCCATCATAGAGGGGGGGTGAGGGTGTAGAAATGTTTAAGGGGTTACAATGACCAAAACGTCCATGTCCAAGTTCATGTACGGTATGCCTGGAGCAAGTGTCATCAAGAGAGGTACACTGCTGACTGAACCCATACATGTTCGTTTTGACTGATGGCTTGCCCATTCTTTCCACCATACCCAGCATTGCTTGGGTTACCCGTATTGTCTTTTGAAACATGACTTCCATCCAAAGCGAGTATTTCTCTCTCCAGGCTGACAAGGCGAGATTGGCGATATGTCAGACAGTGATGGCAAGTCTGTCAAGGTAGAGAAAAAGGGGAAGGGCCCAAAAGAATCGGGTGACCAGATTTAAAAAGTTTTAAAAAACAGGGACAGCGCAACTAACATAAAAGTTGGACTAACTCTTGAAAGTGGCTGCCAAGGCATTACACTTCAGTAGCATTTGGAGCAGAAGGAGGTTGAAGTGGTACTGTTCAAAGAAACACATATTATAATTAATTCATCACAAACTGACACTATCTTAAATTGTAAAATGCAGCATTTCTTCTGTGCAAGATTGTGCATTCCTGCCGGCCAGCCATGAAGACCTACTAGAAAAAACCAGGACCAATGCAGGTTCGAATGGGAACATCATTTTGGGAAAGGGGGACAGAACACCAAATACTGGGACAGTCCCGGCAAAACCGGGACGTCTGGTCACCCTACGAAAAGAAGTCAAAGAGCCAAAGTACTAGAATCATTGGTCCCAGATGCTTTCATGCCATCATATTTTTTTGTCATTATCCATGAACCCTTTTGTAGCTAACGGAGGTGGGCTGGGTGATAGCTGGTTCAATGAAGTTACAGTAGAAGCATACGCCGTTTCATCAATTGGTGGCAAACTCTCAGGATTAAGAAAGAGATGATTGTCCAAAACAGATTCATCCTAATTCCTGCTCTATTCGGTTTATTGGAGAGGGCCGGGACAGAAGACCTACTCCGTGAGCTATAAGGTTCAAGGTCCTTTTGAGCCATTTTAAACAGGCAAGCAAAACACTTTTTTTAAGACAGGAAAGCTGGCAAGGGTAATAATGTATCTTCAAAACATCTCAATTTCTCCAATTCCACAAAGTAGACCACGAGCACTGGCTTGCTAAAGCAGGTTGTCGTACCTCCATGCAGGCCCCGCTCCATGGGAAAGAGCAAAATGTATTGTTATATGCAAATCGGAGTGGATGAAAAAAATGTAAAAGCAGTTTCCACGTATACCCAGGTACAAGTATCACCTTCCCAGCTCCTATAAATAAACCGTTACCACTTACAGTCTCTATCCATTTTCTCTTGAGTGAACTCAAGGTGGCAAAAACAAGAGCGAGCCTCCAGACAGGCAACTCAACTCTCCAATAACAAACCTCTAACTAAGGTATTGATCTAATGTCACTACAGAAGATTAAAAAGAACTCCAGCCCTCTGGCCCTGAACAGCTGGAACTGCTGCGCTGCTATTGCCATGCGCCCTGAATGGCCGGAACTGCTGCGCTGCTATTGCCATGCGCTCTGAACGGCCGGGACTGCCGCACTGCTATTGGCATGCGCCCTGAACGGCCGGGGCTGCCGCACTGCTATTGCCATGTGCCCTGCATGGCCGGAACTGCCGCACTGCTATTGCCATGCGCTCTGAACGGCCGGGACTGCCGCACTGCTATTGGCATGCGCCCTGAACGGCCGGAACTGCCGCACTGCTATTGCCATGTGCCCTGCATGGCCGGAACTGCCGTGCTGCTATTGCCATGCGCCCTGCATGGCCGGAACTGCTGCGCTGCTATTGCCATGCGCCCTGAATGGCCGGAACTGCCGCACTGCTATTGGCATGCGCCCTGAACGGCCGGGGCTGCCGCACTGCTATTGCGATGTGCCCTGCATGGCCGGAACTGCCGTGCTGCTATTGCCATGCGCCCTGAATGGCCGGAACTGCTGCGCTGCTATTGCCATGCGCCCTGATTGGCCAGAACTGCCGCACTGCTATTGCCATGCACTCTGAACGGCCGGGACTGCCGCACTGCTATTGCCATGCACTCTGAACGGCCGGGACTGCCGCACTGCTATTGCCATGCACTCTGAACGGCCGGGGCTGCCGCACTGCTATTGTCATGCGCCCTGAATGGCCGGGGCTGCCGCACTGCTATTGCCATGCACTCTGAATGGCTGGGACTGCCGCACTGCTATTGCCATGCACTCTGAACGGCCAGGGCTGCCGCACTGCTATTGTCATGCGCCCTGAATGGCCGGGACTGCCGCACCGCTATTGCCATGCACTCTGAATGGCCGGGACTGCCGCACTGCTATTGCCATGCACTCTGAACGGCCGGGGCTGCCGCACTGCTATTGTCATGCGCCCTGAATGGCCGGGGCTGCCGCACTGCTATTGCCATGCACTCTGAACGGCCGGGATTGCCGCACTGCTATTGCCATGCACTCTGAACGGCCGGGGCTGCCGCACTGCTATTGTCATGCGCCCTGAATGGCCGGGACTGCCGCACCGCTATTGCCATGCACTCTGAACGGCCGGGACTGCCGCACTGCTATTGCCATGCACTCTGAACGGCCGGGGCTGCCGCACTGCTATTGTCATGCGCCCTGAATGGCCGGGGCTGCCGCACTGCTATTGCCATGCACTCTGAATGGCTGGGACTGCCGCACTGCTATTGCCATGCACTCTGAACGGCCGGGGCTGCCGCACTGCTATTGTCATGCGCCCTGAATGGCCGGGACTGCCGCACCGCTATTGCCATGCACTCTGAATGGCCGGGACTGCCGCACTGCTATTGCCATGCACTCTGAACGGCCGGGGCTGCCGCACTGCTATTGTCATGCGCCCTGAATGGCCAGGGCTGCCGCACTGCTATTGCCATGCACTCTGAACGGCCGGGACTGCCGCACTGCTATTGCCATGCACTCTGAACGGCCGGGGCTGCCGCACTGCTATTGTCATGCGCCCTGAATGGCCGGGACTGCCGCACCGCTATTGCTAGCCGTCCTGAACGGCGGCGTGTGGCAGGAGAGCTGTTGTGCTCTTTCAATGTTTACCACGTGCATCAGTACTGCCACAAGACTGTAAACAGTTTCTACCCATCAGCCACATTTTCCGCCTTGAGCTGCTGCTTTATTATTGCCATGCAGACATAAAATAAAAGACATATAATACATGACATCAAAATATATGATAAATACTTCTTTTATGTGGATTATTTTACATATGCAATTATATTATGTTTATATTAACATGTGCACATATACATATAGTATATGTCTTAAAATGCAAATATATTTAGTTATCACAATTATTACATATAAAATATCTAAAATAATAATATTTAAATAGATATATTAAATAAGAACACTGTGTCATAATAAATATACCTGTATGCATATTTTACATGTATTATTTCATATATTTATTAAGTATATCTATTTATTTTATTTATTATATTATTTATATATCATAATATGTTTATCATGTATTTATTATATTTATTGTGGATACACTTATTTAATATAACACATAAAATACGTAAACATATCTATGTTGTATTTTTATTATTTACTACACTTATTGTTTACATGTATTTTATATACTTATTATATTATATTAGTTATTGCTGTATTAAGCATATGGTATGCTTTTATTCTATGTATCAAATGCATTATGTATATACGTTTACAATGGGTATAATAACTTAAATAAATACATATAATACATACTACAATCATATTATATTTATATTACATATGGACCTATTTATGTATTGAAACACAGAAACATGCCCAAAGGCGCTGGGGTAGTACCCCGCAGCTCGGCTCCGATAGGTATATATATGTATAATATATGGCAACGGTTCTCGGCCTATAGTTGAAATGCAAGGTCCGGTGACTTTTATGTTGCTAACACCTTTCTGCTAATTTGATGTAGCTATATGACATTTTCCAGAGATAATTTCTGGGCCGGGCCCCAGCATTTGGAAAGTTTGGTGCAAATCCATGCAATGGTTTAAATATGATAGAGTGCTGATAAATGGGGGGCTGTCACCAGTTACTTGCTAAGCCGAAAATGCGCAGTCACCATTCAAACCGCATAGTGGATTGTCTTAAAATCTCAAACAATTTGGGCACAAAGCGGTGCAGATTTGCATTTTGGTACACATAGGTAGTCATTTTTTTGTTATTCAGCTGAGTATGGATGCTCCCGGTCCCAAAAGCTTTTATATATATGCAATGGTCATCACAGCAACTGATGCTTTCCAGAAATGAAAAGTCACCCTTTGGTGAGTTTGAGAGTTCATGGTGTGCTAAGGATACCATTTCTTTTAATTCATTTTCATGGTTTTGCAGAAATGGCGATGTTCTCATGAGAATATGGTTTGCTTTTTGATTCATGTCACTGCAGAAAGAACATTGCACATTTACTCACAAGAAATAGCAGCACATTCTCATTGTCATTTTGCTGTAATTTCATGTAAAATTCTCATGGGAAGTGTTGGCAGAAAAATATTGCGAGAACAAGGGGGAAAGGTCCCAAGAAATATGGCATCCATTCTTTTCCTGGTTCCTCATTATCGAAAAGTGGCCACTGAGCACGGCCACAAGCCATGTGGGCCATGGACCGGCAATGGGAAAAAAATCCCATGGTGCCTAACTTAGAAACAATAGGAAAAAATCTCATGGTGCCTAACTTAGAAACAATAGGAAAAAATCCCATGGTGCCTAACTTAGAAACATACGAAATATTAAGAAGGATATCTGTGACGATATTACAAGAAAAGCAGCTTCGGTACCACATGTGCTTTGTGTAAAGAATGGAGGGGGGGGTCTGTACTTCTGCTCTCTATATGGTAGAGGAGAGGCACAGAGGACCCCAGCCAAGATTCTCCATTACGGTAGCAATGGACGAGCAATCAAGGCCTAGCTTCTCAGGAGGTGATGCAGGCTGGTTCTTAAGTACAGTGTAGTCCCTAAGCCCCCACAAAGGAATGTTCATAAACTGTATTAGTTAAAACACAGTCTTTATATAATTAATGTTCAAGGTTATGTACAATAGCACGATAACTCACTTTGTACTCGGTTATCTACAATGGCAAGTATACAGTTCTACATGGTACCACTATTACTATTAGATCTCATTAAAGTGCATCAACTGTACGGTTAAATGTCTCACAAATCAGTTTGTAAAGGAAACCAACAATAGTTATAAGAGGAAAGCAGATGGTTAGAATAATAGGCTGCATACTGGCTCCGTTTACCTAGACACAGTTCTGTGTGGAGATCCCCCCACCTGGACAACCTGTAAAGTAAAGATATATAACAAGCCCAGTCCATGTATTGTTCTAGAAGTCTTATTTCCTTCTAAAATAGTTATACAACCCCAATGTACCTGGAACAGCAGAGTTTGTCGTCGGGTCGTCGACGGATCCTTCTTGAGCGGCTCCCCTTAAAACAGGAACCACGGATCGTCGAGATCCCATGAGGAAAAGGGTTGAACGATGATAGTGAGGTGGCAGCTTTGTTCCTAGCGGTGCTCGTCAATGACGGAGCGTTGGCGTCCTGCAAGGAAGAGGCGTGCGGGGCACCTCGATGACGATAGTTCAGGACCGCAAAGAGATTGTGAAGACCTGTGGCCCAGCAAGGGCGTCGAGTCGTCCGGCGTCTCTACGGTCGTCACGTGGCGGGAAACCCACCGACGGATGCTCCTCGCCGCGTCAGCAGACTCAACTTTTTTCTGGCGGGACAAAGCGGTCGACGGTGCAGGCGAGAGCATCCTTGGATCAAATGTTACTTAGGCAAAGGGAGAACGGCAGCTCCGGTCGGAGACGGCGGTCGGAGACGGTGATGGACAACTTGTGATTCTGCGGCGGTCCACGTCTCCGGTCGGCAGCCTGTTGTAGGTCTGTCTACCAGGGAGCTTTGGCAAAGATCAGCTGTTGCACGATGGTCCCTCGTAGCTCGGAAAGAGGGCGCCTTACCAGGTCCTCTCTGGGTTAGTCCTTGGAGACACAGCAGCTTTCAGATCGACGAAGTAGAGCAGCAGCAAGATTTCTCTTCCAGCAGGGCTTCAAGGTCAAGCTTCAGTTTCAACTCCAGTTTCTCTTCAGCTTCTGAACACGAATTCTAGCAGTGAGAGGCCCCCAGATATACTAGTTGATCTCCCATTCATTCTGTTGGGTCACAGTCAGGCAAACAGTCAGTCAGAAGGGCATTCATGCAGGCAGGCAATCAGGTGCATAGTGCATTCAGGCCATTCACTTCTCTCTAGACATTCACAACAAGGTATGTGTATTGGGACAAGTACCCAGCCATTCAACACTCCACACTGCATTCATACCAGTTTTGGGTAGGGCTGTCTCAGTCATTGTGTCAAACACCAGAAGCAGACATCCACAAAAAGCAGTGCATATTGGTCACACACTCCATTCACCCAGGTCCCACCCACAGAGTGTACCCACAACATACAGTCACTGGGAAGGCTCTAGCCAGTCTGGCCTGGACTTCAAAACAACACCATACATGGAACTTCCACCCAACAGCCAGTCAGGGGGAAGGGACAGAGTCAGGGCTTCCCAGGACTTTGGGAAAACAAGGTAACAGGCAATAGAAAGCAAGAGGCCACAGGAGCCATCTTGTTTCCTATCAGGAATCAATTGATTCCAATGGCAGGGCCTGGGTATCCCAAAATGGAGGTTACTCAGAGCACCTGTCAAATTCAGCATGGAGCTGCCACAAGCCCATACCATGCGCAGCGGGCCACACACAGGTGTCCAAAAACATACACTAGGAGCACAGGGTTGTACCCCCACCCATGGGTGCCATAAGGGTATCCCATGGGCCTGTACACCAAACCAAAGGGGAGAGCTGCACCGCCAGGAGTCCCACATGAACTCTTGCGCAGAAAACACAACATCACACGCGATAAAAACAGTAAAGGACAAGGATACAGAGGCCCTGTGGCTCCGATGCATTTCCAGCATCACACTGTGACATGTAGCAGAATAAAAACCTTGAGATAAAGTGAAAAACACTTTAATTAAGAGAGTTAAGTTGAAACAGTTCAATGCAAGAACATTGGGTAAATTCAGTGAAATGATCTTATTTGAAGTGACTTTAAGGAGATGGTTAAACACAACAAAACCCCTGGCATTCGGCAAGTTTTGGAAGCACTGCTACCTAAACTTAGAACCCCTGTTGCACAGCCCGTGAGCACACTGATGGCATCACAGATGACATAATTTATTTCATTATTGATCTCATCACCAGCAGTCAGAGCACCTGATGACATCACAGATGATAGCGCAATCTAACTCATGGAAATCTACCCAACAGGGTAAAACCTTCTCTCAGTCTATTTCAAGATATATGACAAGCATATGGAATAGGCATACGTGTAGCGTGTGCTCAAATAAATGTACTATAGCCGTGGATCATTTATGGTGGTAAAGTGCTCCAGTGGCTACTTTAGATGGCCTGGCTCATTGGCAACATTGGGTGGCATTGTGGAGCCTGGAGCATGGCCTAAGGGCATGTCCCAGGCATTTTGGCCAGTGGTGCACAGACATGATTTGGGGGTTGAGTTGCTTGGATTGGCTCAGCAGGATCTGTGGCATGGTAATGTGGTAACCAGCCCTGGCCCTCATCAGTGTGCCCTAGTTTCCAATAATGTAATAAGTGATGTCATCAGTGATGTCAAACCTAATGTCATCTGTGATGTCAGCAGTGATGTCAACTCTGATGTCAACAGTGTGCTCATGGGCTGTGCAATGGTGGGCTCAGAGTTAAAGTGGTTTAGCTTCCAACACTTGCACAATTGCAAGGGTTTTGTTTCGTGAAAGCATCCCTTAACGACACTTCAACTAAAGTTCTTTTTCATTAAATATGCGTGTGTGTGGTTCTGCGTGATCTGTATGTATAACCATATATCTGGTTGTAATACGAGATCTAAAGAAACTTAAAACTTAAATTAATACTTTTTTCCAATTTGAAAAGTTGTGAAGTTGAGCAAAACTTCCCAACTTTGAACTTCCCAGAATTCCACCGGGGAAAAAAGAAAATCTGCACACCCCTATTTCTAACCCCTTTTCTGCCGCTCGGCCTTACCACATAGCTTTGGTTTGTATTCTTGAACCTTAAGTTAGACTATTTCACACACTTATCATTTCTTGCTGAAGGGTTCCATGTACTGGTTACTATCAACTCAATGTTGGTCAACTTCAATCGGCACCACACCAACTGCTACTAGATGTGATATTGGGGTCGCCATTTGCATCAATGCTGCGAGTCAGTCGACGTGCCACTGAACCTGCTCTATTATAATGCATTATGGCGATACAAGTCTTGGTGCGTTGACCTGAGGACATAGGTGAGATTGACTCACTCATTGCTGCCTTTAAAGAAAGGCCAGTTCTGGCTAGTGCCAATCACACATGAAGCCTATCCTCAGCACATAGTGATAACTGTACTTGATGGATACGCCGTGGTGGTGTCCATCTGTCTACGCCGCTCTGTGCCACCCACTGGTGACATTTATCTAATCTTCCCCATACAGACAGCACATCCTCTTCTTAGAAGTGGACTCGCTTTTCCTTGGGTGGGAGTCTCAAGCAAAAAGTGCTTGTTATAAGCCGAGCTGTCATGGCCTCCCGGACTGATTGACAGGATAATCTTTTAATTTGATCTATTTAAGGAAGCCTTCAGTGGAATAAAAGCCCCGGGCTTTTCTTACGAGTCTCTGTAATCACTGTAATGTCAGGAAAGGTCACGGATGCTATCTGCACAACCCCTTTCCATCTAAAGAGGTTGAGACAAGCAACTGCTCTAGAAATCCTATATTATACTGGGGGCGTTTGATTGGCAATTATGCAACGGCAATGCAATGATTTGTGGGACCTGGCGATCAATGAGTCCACTCACTCTGTTGCTCTGTTTGCATTTACAACGCGCCGATCAGGGGTGTTGCTAGGTCTGGAAAAAATCTGGGGCTATGCTAATGTCGGGACTGCCGGGAATCAGAGCTAGCTAGCCTTTTGGTTGTACCCCCTGAGCTTCTATCCGACGCTACCACCAAAAGACCCGGGGCTATAGGCACTTCAGCCCCTCTGCCCCCCAGCAACGCCTCTGGAGCCAATGTTGCCCAGTGTTTTTTTTCTTTGATAGATATGTAACAATGTAATTCCTGGCTTAAATCAACCTATTGTTAATTGCAATGCACACACGTGACTCACTCAGTAAATGCCAGGCTTTCTCTCCCCATGAGTCAAAACAAAGTTGAGCAGACACAGTTATGCCATCTATGGCCGAGTAAGCATTAAAGGTAAATATACCTCTCCTATCCATATTATGCAGGTCGCCATCTCTCATGACTTTAAAGGATAAGTGATAGGACTCTGTGAGAGCAGAAGATGCCTGTGTTAGGAAAGATTTCTCTTTACAGCACCTTTACTTCCATTTCTATGGACCCCCAAACATTTTGTATTTATTGTTCGTTCTGACTTGCTCTTTTCTGCAGTGCAGTGAAGCCTTAAGCTTCACTACACTGGGTTTTGCTAATTTGTCATGGGAAAACTGACATGGCCTTTAGGCTGTCAGTACTGGTAAACATTGTTTCCCTTAGTGTTGTTACTTTGTTGCCACTTTTGGTGACTTGTTATAACTTTGGTAACTTGTTATCCTTGTACAATGCATTTTACAATGCGGTACAATGGGGTAATTTTTTTGTTTTCTGCCTAGACTAACACTCAGAGGTTTTTTGGTTATGCAGCAGTTACTTTTTCCTATATTTGGTGTCATTTACATTAGCTCAACTGCGTTTATCGCGTTTGGCTATCAACTGTGGTTAGTGTCCAAACATGGGCGTGCCACATGGTTTTTCGTTTGTCCCTTGGCCATCTTGTCTTTAACCCTTATTCCTGGCTTGTGAGGCATGGACAATCCTTATATGGACTTCCAGTGCCCAGGAAAGCATAGGCTTTTCTCAGGCTACTGCAGGGCCATGTGTGCTTGCTGCCAGGAAGTGGGTTGGTACTGTCTGGTCCCAATCCACAAACTGGTTTTGGTGTGCATGAGTGGTATTCATGAGTTGTGCCACCAGTGATCCTGATTGGACCACTGCTGGTGTGTGTGGGGCCAGATGTATCATTGGCTTGTGGGAGTTTCAGCTCTTACCTGGCTTTTTGGATAAGACGAGGACCCCTACACCTACTCTTGAGAGATCCTGGAAGAAACCGCAGAGCCAAGTATCCTGCTGAGCTGCAAGACCTGTAAGGAGAATGGAGAACCAGCGGAAGAAGGCCTGGCAATCAACTTCTGCTGCTGAACTGGAAGAGCCCTGTCTTGTAGGTGACTTTCATTTTCGCGAAGGAGCTGCAACCCTTGGAGTGGAGGGAACGTCCATTCTCAATATCAGTTTGGAGTCCTACGAAGAAGACCATTTGAAAGTGCCCCTGGAATGCCCAGTGGCTGACCAGCTCATAGTTTGGGCTACCATGCTGAAGACATCGTCATTCTGATTTGAAGCCTGGCACTTAGGGGATCCTTAGATTGTGCTATAAGACTCTCCTCTGTGAGATTGTGTGGTCCTAAAATAAAGGGGACCTGAGATAAGAGGCGAGGTCTAAGTGAATCCTCTTGCATCTCTGTACATTGGTGACAGTCGTCTGAAACTGCTTTCCTGTATCCAGTCCAGTGTTGAAAGGCGCTCTGCATCGAGTGTTGATGCATTCTCCAAACTGAAGACCTTGCACCAGCATTTGTCATTGACTGGGGAAGTGCTCGAACCTGCAGTCCCTGGACATCAAGGGCAGAAGCTGATGGAGGGAAAAGCGACCTTGGACCCTCTTCAGAAGACCTCCCAAGTCCTAAGAAGAATCGGAGTATGAGGGTGAGTTGTAACAATACTTACCTGAACCTCTAGCTCCCTCTTAAAAGTTTTGATAACTTTGAGAAACTTTGATAATAGGTTGGATTTGCTGTTGCTTGTTTGCGCAAGTACTCTGAATGTTGGGGACACATTTGCTTGTTAGACCAACTTGTCCTCTACCACTTGGAACTGTTCATTGAATGCCGGATACCCTACCTTCATTTTTTCCAGTACCACAAAACTATATGGAACTTGGGTGAACTTTTGGCCACAAGGCCTCATACATCTTAGGGATGGCCCTCTGAAGCTAGTACTCATCTTCCTTAAGAGAGTTTTTTATATGTATTTTTCCCTACTGATTGTATATATGTATCTATTATAAGTGTTGTGTGATAATATTACCTGTTAGTAGTAATTTTTCTCAGTATTATATGGTCATAGATAAAGAAGTATTTTCATAACTGACTTTCTAAGTGTAATACTTGACTTCGCACTGTGTGTACTCATTGGGGGCCCCTTACAGGTTCACACCCCTTGAGACTTAGCCTTGACCACTCGTCCACCTACCTTGAACTGGTTTGGCTACAGCTCACAGAGTTGTCCCTGTCACAATACTAGATTGGCCTTCTATACATCTGTCCACCAGGTCAGAGTATAGAAAATCAGTCCTAACAAATTAGTGTAAAGTGGTGGGGTGACCCTCTCCACTTAACATTTAGGTGTTTAGTGGGTGAGGATCAGTATTGGGTCCTCAGTGTTGTGCACTGGTGGAGTGTCTGGATAACTCTTACACTGAAGACTGTAATATTTGATTGCCTTGTAGTGGACAGTCACCTACAATAATTGATAGCATGGAGACAATCACGTTCAATTCCTTAAGTTCTTCGAAAGTGGATCACTTAAAAAGTTGGATGGTGACACCACGTGTGACAGACCTAGACAGAACAATCATTATAATTTTAGTAAAAATAAAAATAATTTGAAAAAAATGATTTGATAAATTGATCCAAAAAGTGTCTAAATGTGGAATAGTAATGCCACAGTATTCTAGGACATAAATAAGGGCTACTAGTGGCAATAGACCCAAACAGTGTTTGTTTGTGTAGCATCACCCGTGATCACCTGACAAGGGGACACAGCAGTGCGTTAAGCATGCTCAGCTCACCAATGTTTATGTGGGTGCGCAGAGCACAGAAATAAAGCAGTTTTCATCCAACCCATGCCTTAAGTGGTTATGCCTCTGTGTGGCAGGCGTTACTAGGCCTGCGCACTCCACCTGTAGTGGAGACCTCACACTGGCAACAAGGCAAGCCCACGTCCGCCACCCAAGCTCCCTGGCGGCGCACCATGCTACCGCAGTGCTGCCCATGAAAGAGGTTCCTTTCCCCGCCGGCCCAGAAGCACACCAATGCTCGGGGAGGAGCAGAGCCTCTGCCTGCCCGGCGATCTCCGGATCCTGCAGCATAGAAGACAGGTTTGCCACAGAGAGAGAGAGGCCTGTCCAGGATTGATTCAAAGGGACCTGCTCGGTGAGAGAACACCACATCGGCTAATCAAGACACAATTAGCAGCCCTCCTGCTGTGCCAGAAGCTAAGACTGCAGGCCCAGCCATCAAAGCCTCCTGGGAATCCAGAGAGAGGTTGGGGGTCCCCAAGGGCACTGTATCAGTCCACCCAAGCCCACAACACCCCTGGAATACACGCCAGACAGGGTCAGCGTGTGCCCACACCTGAGTAAAATACTAATGTAGACCACCCCAACACGCTTCCACCAACATGTTTGACACAGCACAAGGCCAGGACCAGGCCGTACTAGCTCCTAAGGGGAGGAATGCATTCCCATCACCATCCGTGATGCCATTTGACACTACAGACACCATCGTCTCTGTCCGAGGTGGACCAGGTGGATGAAAGAATTCGATGCCTATGTAGACATGGTCGGCCTGCAGGAAGATAAGCACCTCATAGGGCTACTCGCCGTCGTGGCTGGCCCAGAGGTACGGGACATTATCTTTGAATTGCCAGAAGATGTGGAATTCAAATACCAAGACCTCAAGAAAATATGGAAGGAACATTTAGCAGTTCATAGAAATGTCGACTAGAGACACGTATACCACACCACGATACAACTCCCTGGCGAATGCATGGACAAATTTGTGATGCGCCTTAAATGCAGAGTAAAACACTGTGAATTCCACCTGTGCAACAATGAGGAAGCCATTAAGTCCACATCCTAAAAAAGAAACTATTACAAGTGCCACACACGCTAGCTGAAATCCTCGTCCTAGCAAGAACAACCTCGGCACTGGATCTTCAAATATCCACATTGAGCAAAACCCACATCTATGCAGCACCAACAATAAAGAAGAGCCCTTAAAAAAAAAATCATGGCACAACAAAACTCTACACAAGATGCCCGACATGAGAAACAACAGTGCTTTTGATGCGGCTACGACCTCCCACACAACGGGTCCTGCCCATCCATCAGTCAGACATGCTCTGTCCGGGGAGGTGATGACCATTTTTGCAACATGTGCCGGAACCCCAAAGCTTCCAGAACCTGCTCATCGGACCAGAAATCACACCAGCACAAGTCTCCACCTCAGCAATACCGAGAAGAAAGAACTAGACTCCCCGATAGATGACTCTACAAGGAAATACGCCACACGCGATCACAGAACTCCCCATCACGTGACAACCACCACAAGGGAAGGAAGAAGATTCACCACCAACATATGAACACGCTGTCCACAAACGGGTCTGTTTCACAGTACAGCACTGAACGGAGAAGGAGAGGATACTTATATTCCCTGGGCAATCCCACGTCCTCAGAACATAGCCTCACACTGCCGCAGGGAATAGAGTTTGACATCCTCGTTGACTAAGGGGCTACAATCAATGCAATGCCAGAAAGCAAGTATCAAAAACTCGTGCACAGACCCAAACTGAAGAAACCAGGCATAGCAATCTATAATCTGACTCTGTTAGAGTTAAGCTTCCAGGGTCTTCAATGGGTCAATACAATTTCCCAATGAGCGAGTCCTCTTTCTGTGCATTGATAAAATCTGCATCTGGGGTATCTACTCCACTGGGCTGTTGAGAGTTTGCTGATAGCACGAGTTTGTGACCTGGTGACAGCTGCCATTTGGATTTCACCCAGCAGGGATTCCCCCTGCAGGGCTCCGGTTTTAGCCAGCTGGTCAGCCAGGTCATTGAAACTCTTATGTGGCCCCTCTATCTTGGAATGACATCTTATCTTCTTCCAATAGATGGTCATCTCATTGGAGGTCACCAGATCAACGATTGACTGGATCAGTTCGGCATGGATTAGGGGTTTGGTTTTGGCACAAAATATGCTTTGATTCTTCCAGTTAATCAGGTGCTCCACAAATCCATTCCTGACATAATAGGAGTCAGTGATTATGACCAGCTCATTGAGTTAGTGGTGCACTGCAGTGAGGATGGCCTGATAAACGGCCATCAACTCTGAAACCTGACTACTTCGGGGTCCTATTTTATAACCAGCAGAGGGTTCTGGGGTATCATTCACCTAGGCATTCCCAATGCCAGCCACCAGTTCTTTTTCCCCATTGTTATGAACATGGTAGGAGCACCCATCCACATAAACTGTGGGTATCCCCTGGGATGTGTCTTCTTCATAGACCTTGTGTGGGGAAGTTAAGTATGCCTCCATGTTGTTGTTGGTCATTAGACGTTCGTCCTTGAGACAGTTTTCTTGAGCACATTCATGCAAGTCCGCAAACCTTTGTGCTAGGGTACTCTTCTTGTTTTTGCCATATTTGACATCCACAGGAAAGCCTTGCATTGACAGAATCCAGGAAGTAATCCTGGAATTACTAACATTCCTTTCCCGGATTCTGTCACTTTGTAGATACTGCAAGGGTTGGTGGGGAGTCTTGACAGTGATGTGCTCCCCCTGTATGAATGGGCAGTCATTTTTCAGGGCCCACACCGTTGCCAGGAGTATCTCATCGCAGTCATTGAATTTTTCCTCCATACAGGACAAAGTCTTGCTCGCGTATGAGGTGACTTTGTTGACCTTGTCATGCTTTTGGCACAATACCGCTGTTAGGCAAGTATCTGAGAACCCTGTCTCCAAGAAGAACTCCTTTTTCTTTATTGGGTAAGCCAAACAAGGAGCCTAGAAAAGGCTTCTTTTCAGTTGTTTAACTTCCTCAGATTGTTCTGGACCCCACTCCCACTTGACTCTGGCCTTTAATAAATAGACCAAGGGTCGAGTGACCTCTGAGGAGTCCTCAATGAACTTTCAACTATAATTAATATGTGCAGGAAGGCTTTTTAATTCTTGCAGAGTGATAGGGTCTTTTAATTTCAATAAGGCTTCCACCTTCTTCGCCTGGGAATTAAGACCCTCGGGTGTGATCTTGTGCCGTAAGAAGTTTACTCGGGTCTTACACCACTGTGCGTTCTGAAAGGACAGTTTTGCTCCGGCCTTCTGCAACTGGTTAAGAACATAGCAGAATTCTGCTATATGTTCCTCCACAGTTGAGCTCTTGATCAAAACATTCCTCATAGGCCAGGTTTCCCCTTTTGCCCAAATCGAGCATGACCTTATCTAGGAAGATGTTGAACTCCTTGCCAGAGTTTATGTATCCAAATGGTGTTCGGGTCCACATGTACTGCTGTCCCCCGAAGGTAAAGGCAAGCTTGTATTGGTCTTCACTATAACGGGTACTGTCCAGTAACCGTTGGTCAGGTCAATGGCGTGTACGCATTCGACCCTTGGACCTGGGCCAATCCCTGTTCGATCTTGACATGTGGACCCATTTGTTGAACTCCCTCAGGTCTGGCCATTTGGTTTGAGGATCCTCAGTACGAGTTGTTGAAGGTGCTGTGGATTGGACAAATTATCCCACAGGATTCTAAATTCTTAATAATCTCAGTGAGTCAATCTATGGATGCGAGAGGTAACCGGTATTGTTATGTTATGTTATGTTAGCTGTATTTCTTTAGTGCATGTTCACCCGAAGGCATCATCGCGCTGGGGAGGTGAGGAATAGTTCAATGTTACCGTTACTAGAAAAGCAAGGTCTTCAGTTTGCGACGGAAGGCGAAGTGGTTGGTAGTCTCCCGCAGGGGCTGGGGCAGGTCGTTCCATGCTTTTGCGCTGCAACCGAGAAGGCGCGTCCTCCTTTACGGGCTAGCCTGAAACGAGGCACCACCACCTGTAAGGCTGCTTGCGATCGAAAAGAACAAGTAGGCAGGTAGCGGGAGAACTTAGCTTGCAGAAATTCTGCTCTCACACCGTAGAAAGTCCTGTGCACTATGCACATAGACTTAAACATAATCCGATGAACAATGGGGAGCCAGTGCAGTTGCCTCAGCAGAGGGGTCATATGGGCTACAGACGGAGGGCGGATCTTGCCGCAGCATTTTCGAGCAACTGCAAGCGCCAAATTAGGTAGCTGGGTTGAGCCCAATAAAGTGAATTACAATACTCCAAAACACTAAGGACCAGGGCAGCAACCACTGGGGCCTGGTGTGCTGTGGAAACGAAAGGGAGAACCTTCCGAAGAACTCAAAATTTAAAATGGCCGGATTTACACACAGCATTGACCTGTTCATCTATGGTCAATGTGGCAGAAATCTGCACTCCAAGATTCCGAACTGATGAAACTAGCATAGGAAGAGGGCCAAGGGAAGTGGGCCACAAATCAGGATTGTTTCAATATTGTTTCACAAATGCTGGAGCCATCTTGGGGCCCATTGGAATGGTGGCTGAATGAATGGATGTGCATCCACAGTCACATGAGTCCATTGAAAAAATATCTTGGAATTCCAGGAAGACCTGTTTTAGCTTTTGTCTTTGCTACTTGGTCTCAGAGGCATCAGCAAGATGTATCCTTTCCTCAACCATCTGCTTGAAACCTGCAAATACATCAGGCTTGGCAATTTCAGTGGTATCCTCCAGTTGGGTGGAGAGATCTCTTTTGATGATGTTGACCTGGACAGGGGATTCGAGGTAGTGGTCCTTGA
Source organism: Ambystoma mexicanum (assembly GCF_040938575.1). Classification (NCBI taxonomy): domain Eukaryota; kingdom Metazoa; phylum Chordata; class Amphibia; order Caudata; family Ambystomatidae; genus Ambystoma; species Ambystoma mexicanum. The sequence continues at coordinate 912,938,191 of NC_090926.1, read as the reverse complement.
CTGTGAACACTACCTCCTCCCTCCTAATGTCATAGGTCACCTCTTCCACACTGTAGGGGCTGGAAGAGTACACCAGGAAATTCCCCCCATGCCTAGTAAAAATGTTCCCTTCCAGTGTGGATTGCCACTTAAAACTGGGAGGAAGGTTGATTTTCAAGAATGGAGAAGGGTTTCCGTCAACAGTTTGTTCTCCTACAGAGATGCCAGTGATGTTAAATGGAATTCTACATTCCCAGAGCGTTGATAAATTATGTGACAGGTACCATTCAAGCTTACATAACTGGTACTCATTTTTTATTTGATAGGGCGGTTAGTCTGAGTTCAGAGAACCTTGTTTACACAGTCGATCAGAGGTGATAACCTACTGAGTAGAACGTTCCCCAGTAAACAAGGTGTGCCCTCTGGAGTCACAACAATCACTGAATGTTTCAGCCAGTGCAGTCCAATTTTTATGCTCAGATCTGCAGTCCCTTTGACGGAAAGATCATTCCCGTCACAATTTTGGCGGTGTCCGGGAAGTGGTGTGAGTGGTATTTGGTGGCCCTCACCCGTCCTGGGTTTAGTTGGCCAAAGACCCCTTTTGATAGGAGGGTGGCTTGGGATCCAGTATTCACCAGAGCTGATAATTCACACTGACCTTGCACCTTAACCGGTGCATAAAATCGGCCTTCTTTCTCTTCCAAGGTGCATGGAAAATGTGAGTTATTTGACAGCCCAGTGGTCATTTTCTTAATATTGAACTCTGACACTGTGTGATCTTGGGCAGTTTTCTGTGTCAGAGTTTGGGAATCTGTAAAAAAAAATATCTCAACTCGCAATGGGAGTTGTTGGGGAATCCTCCTTTTCCCCGGCTCCTTGGCTGCCCCCCGTTACCTGGCAACAGTTCTCAGAACCTGTTTGGAGAATGGACACCCCCTCTGTTTCACTTCTGTTTGTCTCACATGTTTGGGGTTCAATAGTTTCTGGTTCTGGGTTGGTCTCCATACTTACCCTATCCCACTCATGGTCTTTTTGGACCCATTTTCCTTTGAGAGGGATCCCCCCATTTTTGAAAGAGAAGGTCTGCTTATCTAAATCTATCAGGGATTCTTCTCTTTCAAAGGGGATGATCCGGAGATCCTACACAAAGTGGATTCTTCTTTGACCTCTCCTATTTATTCTTTGCTCTTTGCGTTCTAACATTTCAGGGGTAGAAGTGACTCTTTCAGGATGAGAGGTTTTTAGGGGTTCTGTTTGAGTGAAAAGGGAAACTTCCTTATGGGTTTGACATAACCCCTCCACCCAGACCTCTTCCTCTGGAACCTGTGGTTTGTCAGATATTTCCTCCCATCATTTCCCCCTGGGGCATCAGACTTGGGTGTTGGGGAATTCTGGGACGCAGGGTTAGGTTGAGAGTTGGACTGAGCCCTCAGCATGCGCCCCAGATCATTGGTCAGTCGCTGGACCTGTCGCTCCAGTTGCAAGACCTTGTCTGGGTAGTAGGTTTCCCTTCACCTGGAGTAGCTTGGGTACTGGGAATTCCCCCCATAATTTTCCATTCTGAATCTCCTTTCTCCCAGGATCAGGGGTCTATTGTCCTGGAACAGGGGAGAGAGTGGAGAATTGTTTTGAATTGCTTTGGAAGTTTTGGTTTGGGGGATAGCTGGGAAAACATTCAGATTGGGTGGTGGAGTGATACTTCTCTCCTGAGGGTTCTTTGGAGGGAAGTTTCCCGGAGCAGTACTTACCTGATTAGTGTCCCACGCTTGGGCCGGGGGAGTGTATACATACCCCAGAATTGGTTTAATACCCTTCTGCCTTGGAATTTTATAGGTGGCAGGGTCAGAGGGATCTTTGTTCCGGGCCCCTGCCTGACTATCATTTGATTGGGCTGGGTTGGGGGGTCCCTTCTACTTTACATTTTGCTTGCTGGCAGGAGGGTTACTTTTAGACCCCCCCCCATCTCCAGATCCAATGCAGGGGTAGTTTTGACCTCTGCAACCTTTGCAGCAGCAGGGGTGTTATATGGTTTGAGGGTTTTGACAGTATATTTCCTCACAGCAGTCTTTTGGGTCTCATAAATCCTGGTGGCCTGTTCAAGCACCCAATCCAGGGTCCTATGCTTGTGAAAGTCACGCACCAACTGAGCCATGATGTATTTTGGGAGAGCATGGACATATGTAGTTATGAACTCACTGCTATTAGTGTTCAACCACCGGGAAGTCTGAGAAAATGCCTTCTTTAACTCCTGCACAAACTCCCTAGGCGCCTGATATTCCTCACATGTTATATGCAGTCTTACGGGCCTATGGGTGGAAAAACGTTTCAGTATGGCCGCCTTATAAGTGGAACATTTATGATGATCCTGGTCCTCCAGTCCTGCAAAGAAACTGGAGTACTCAGGTGAGAATGTCCACGTAGCAAATGCTGTGCAATTCACATAATTCCTCATCTGGAATGATGCCATCATCTGCTCATAAAGTTCCAGGTGCTCCATATCAAATACTTGCCATTCTTGTGGTATGGGGTCGGGAAGCTTTTTATGGCCTTGATTTGTCTTATTGGGTCTTGCACAAAACCCTTGCTCGACTTCGCTGTCTTTTTCTTCTTCTTCTCCTGAGTCCATTCACCTTCTGACTCAGAGCTGCTAGTGGTATTTCCTTCCCTGTCTTCTAGACGCTCTCTATGAGACTCCGAATATCTCCCAGAACCGTGGGGTCTGGACTGCTCTCACCTGGACAAAAGTGAACTCTCTGGGTCACTCTCCCTGGAGTTCCTTTTAGGTTCAGGATAGAACCCAGTTTCCTCATCCCTCCAACCACGGAGTCTGTGGAATTCTCCCCTTCCCCTGAATATACAGAAGCTTTTAGAATGCCCTTCCTAGACTGAGGGTCTGGCTTTTCTTCTTCAGCGAAGTGGGCAAGGTGGTGTCTTTGTAATCGCATCTTCAGCCAATCTAACTCACTGAAGTACTTACAGCATTATTCCTTACTTTCCAGGACACAATGGTCTGGACACATACCCTTCTGTGTGGTAGAGATGAATACTCATCAGTTTCAGACAGGGCCTGGCCTTCTTGATCCGCTGGGCTAGGCCTGGGTAAGTCTAACTGCCTCATGTCACCCTGTTCGTGATAGGTGGCATGCATGAGGTTGGTTCCCATTTGTGGACGAGAGGTTGTAAATGACTAGAATGAGGCCCCTGTTGGGAAGGGTGACGCACCTTGATCAGTGGGCATTGTCCCATATCCTGATTGGTCAGGCACCTCAGGTACTTTAAAAAAAAAATTGATTTCCTTGGTGAGGCTCTCACACCTGTGTCTCTCTTTATGTATTTGCTGTTGGTAGTCAGAGACCTGACTTTTTAATTCAGATTAATCTCATGCACCCAGCTCTGAGCTACCAACCAATCCTATGTTTGCTGCACCTCATGCTGAAGTGAGTCATTCTCCCTCTGTGAGCCTTGTATGCTGCATGCATATTCAAGGCGCTTTTCCTTCAGGAAAATAATCTCTTTCTCTTGTTCATCCCTGCTAATAGCTCTAATAGTTCAGCTTCTATTTGCCTCATTCGCTCTACAAGCTTTTTCCTTTCTTCTCTAATTCTGGTCAGTTCTTGAGAACCTGGCTGTCCCTTTTCTACCTCCATTTCCAACTGATTTATCCTCTGGAATAGGACACTGTTATCCTGACTCAAAAGGTCCTTTTCCTGAGCCAGCTGCGTCCTCTGTTGTTTCAGAGTGCTTACCTGCTGATGTATCTGATCAAAGTCATTTTGGGAATCAACCCCTTTGATAATGAATTGACTATTTTCAGTTTTGAAGTGTTTTATTTCCGATTGGCATGCGATAATGTCCTCCAAAGCGACTCTACTGGGAGCAGCCCAGTCATTTAGCTTGTGTTGCAGTGTGCTCAGATTTTCTACATACTCTTTATGTGCATTTTTCAGTGCAAAACACTGTGTTTCACTCTCTGCACTCTCTTGCTGCAGTGTTTTTTTTAACTCATCTTTGATTGTTGAACACGATCCTTGGCCTGTGACAAGTCTCTAGCCTGATTCATCCTACTAGCCTCACTATTATGCCAATGCTCTTCCACTAACAGCAAATGAAAATATAACAGAGTAGTTAGCTTTGCCATTTGTATATCTTCATCACAAGCCGTTGTGGTCATATAAAATGCCTCAAGTGCTTTGTGCAATAGCCCACTTTCAAACCAAATTTCATTGCTTACTGCGGTGACCTAGCGCACAATTCTGGTTTGCCAGTTTCCTGCATCTTGCTCGACACATTCTTCTTTAAGGAATAATTCAGTTAGGAGATGCTCCCTGGCTTCCCCAGTTTTCTACAGTAGTCATTTGCACAATTGGCTTTTTGCACCATAGTAGAATTTTCTTTATGCAGGGGCCAAATCACAGTGTTCCTGCTTGATTTTCTCATTCAAATACATTCTTACACACTCTTTCATTGTTTACCTATACACCTCCATGGAACTCAGGGGTCAAGTCCTAGTGGCACTTTAACAAAACAAAGATGACTTTCCCTCCACCTTAATGCAATGCATCAAAATGAATAGACTGTCACAATGTACTTGTCATGGGTCAGGAATAGGCAGCTAAATAACAGCCCGAGCCCCCAATTTGTAACTGTTTATTAAAAAGGCACCTTCAACACAGGGAGTTCCTTCCCTCCCCACTTAAGTGGTTATGCAACAAACTGTTTAATAGATTCTTTTTTTAGCCCAATTTCAGACACATATCATGTCCCTTGCATCCCTCTCCGCTGGGCTAACAATGAGCGAAGAACCAGGCCGGTGTACACAAAATACATTGGTATTTATTTAAATGAAAAGTAATAGAAATTAGCATGAAAATGTTAAACACCACTTTATCTGTGGCACAACACAATCAACTTCTCTCAGCATAAATAAATTGACAAAAGTGAGTTAAAAAGAACACAATCACAATTCTTCTCTTTCTGCAAATTTCACTTCATGAAATGATGACACTGATCAACTATAAAGGCACTTATCATGTAACGTGTGATTTGGATTTTCCTGCTGCAAGATTAAAAGGTTAGCAGTAGGATTTCAGGATTTGTAATGACAATTTTGCCCACACTTTTGGTTTGAAATAAACCTAGGCTGATTTATCGGTTTGTTTTCAGAACCCCCTTGCTTTGGTCTATGTTGGGAAGTCAGACAGATAAATTGGAATGCTTTGGGGAATTTTGGACTTTAGATCCCCTCCTTACTGAAAGGACTGTGTTGAGGAAGCTGGACAAAAAGGTTTGACTGATTTAAGAACAAAGACACCCCTCTTCCTTAAAGAAGTCAGGGTCAGCTGGAAAACAAGGATTATCCAATTAATGTATAGGCTATAGTGTTCAGCACTCCCTGGGAAGTGAGCTTTGTTAATTTCGATTTTATCAAAATTCACCCTGTAGTGTTCTGCCAAATGGGGAATTAATTAACTTAATAATAGGCTAAGGATCTACACAGTTTTGCCCTCTCCCCCACACACTATAAAGGGAAAGGATTGAAGGCAAGCAGACTCTCCCACCTTTCGGTTTTCCAAGGCTCAGTTCTACTTAAATAGCAAGCCTCTGTCTAAGGTTCGGGAAAGCCAGCTGCATCGCAGGACACTCTGGAAAGATAGGGCAGGGGTCTGGTCACTCTACTCTCAAAGATGGCCTCCCGCTCTCCACTAAATGACCCAGTCAGCTTTGAGGCCTTCCTATAAATAGACAGATCCACCCAGATGTACTTTCAGTAAACTCCTCTGGTGTTTCCTTACAGCTGTCAGATGGTAGGTTTCAGCAGCCCTCTCTGTCTCTTCTTTCTCTATTTTTGTCTCCTTCTGTCCTAGTGCAGTCTCCCTTAAATAGCAGTGATGACACCACCAATTTTACAATCTTGGAGAAGTACCCTGCAATAATTCCTGCCACTAGGATTGGACAGTTACCCCTCTTTCTGGTCCTAAACCCAACCTCGGATTCAGGATTGGTTTAGGGGTCTGGAGCAACATATGGCAATTCCCATTTGTAATTGCCCCCTGTTCTCCTTTCAACTTTTTGGCAAAAACTAGTTATGCATCACAACTTCATAATTTTACTAGCAACTGCCATAGTAAACATATTTTCTGATTCAGCTTATTGTGGAGAATTACATAAGCCGACCACCAAATCTGTATCATGTAGCACAGCCATGTGGCACCTTTCTGCCGTTTTCATAAAAAGCACAACAGTTATGAATATGTAAGTTATTAAGCATATCCATAATTTCATTTTCTACCCGCTCACCATCACTCACATTTGGAACATGTTCAGATCAGCCAGAAACACATCTTAGATAGCCCTTACAGTTCCATGAGTCGCAGGTAGATTAATTTTGTATCCCCCAAATTGCCTAGAAATTACATAATAATTGGTAAATAGATTACATCCATCCACCTTATGATGGCTGAGAAAAAGGAGTAAATGATAATAGTCTGTTCAAATGAATTGTGAATCTCCATGTGAGACAAATGGCCCTCCTCCTGCCTTCCGGCTATTTGTTTTCACTAGGTCAGCTTGTACGCAGAGGTTTTTTTTTTTATCAGTCTCCTTTATGTTGTAAGCTTGCTCTTTGAAGTGGGTGCCCCCATGTGCTCACATATTAGTCATACTCCAGCCAAGAGTAACTTTTTCTTGTAGTCAATGCTTTCAGAGCCAGCAGGTCTGGAGAGCTTTGAATTTCGACACCTTTAGCAGGACATTTTATTGTGGTTGGTCATTAGATGGGATATGTGATATCCAGGCTGTGAGTGGGAGATTTCCTTGTGAGGTTTTGCCCAAAGCCAGCAAAAGGGTCTGCCTTGGGCTGACATTTCTTTCATGAAGACAAAGTGGCTCTTAGAATGCCACTGGAGTTTTGTGGGTGAAACATAATATACATTGCTTTTTGTCAACCCACACATCATTTTTTTTTCCTGACATTTTTCTCAGAGCAGTGATACTTTTTCACTTTTCAAAACTGCTTTATTTGCACACACCTGTGCAGGCTGTGTTTTGTTTTCAATGTTTAAAAATCCTTTCTTCCATGTGACAGGGATCTTTGATTCCTCCTTCTTTTGTAAATTAAATTATCCATTGGTAATGACAGGAATGCCCGTTTCCACATGGCTCTTTAATTTTACTTGAAAAAGAACAACAAAGTCTAAGCCGTTTTTGTTTCAGTGTTTCAGTGTTTCAGTGTTTAAAATCCTGTAATTCATGTGAAAGGGACTTCTGTTTGCTGCCTTTAAATGCACCCCACGCTCTCTACTTTTAGTAATGTCCATGCTACCCCTTTTCCATTGCCCTCCAACATATGAACTGACCACATCTATACCTGTTTCCACCCCCACAACCTTACTCTCAACTCCTTCAGTGACTTACCCCTCCCTCTACCCCACAACTCTTCTTCTACCAGTCCTCCTTGCACTGCGGCCTGGCCTACTGCACACATATGGGCTGTAATCTGCGACCTCTACAGCCCCCCTGACGACTTGGATTTACCCAGAGCTGCGCTGCCCTGGTCACACTTACCCCAAGCCTTACTGGCCCTGTCCACACATCCGCCTACCCTCTTACTTGCAATTCTCCCACTCCCTTCCCCTGCACCTTTCGTTGTCACACTTGCACAATCTGAATGTCACAAGTCCTAGTAAGATCATTTGTCTTGTCTTCTCTCTGTCTTCCCTCCCTTGTCTTGTGGTGCACAGAAACACTTGTGTACAGATGCATTATAAATGCAATACGATATCATATCATATCTTTGCAGCTATACTTATGTCAAGACCAAGGTTGAGGGTGCCACCGCACATTCCTCCACGCAAGGAGAAATAGCTTTGTTAACAAGGGGATATCATGTGTTATCGTTGTAATGTTCCATAACACAGTAAATAAGTCAGTGTGACATAAACACTGATTTGAGATGTCGACAGTCATTTGGTCAACCAGCCACTCGAATCAAGACGACAGTTTCATATAGCACAACAAACCTAAGACTTAGGGCCTCATTACGAGTTTGGAGGAAGCCATGGTGCTTTTTGCACCATGGCTGCCTCCAAACCGGGCTCCATTACCGGGTTCCTTCAATGAGGAATAACCGGGTCATTCCAACATTGGAGGACCCGGTAATTCCTCCTTGAAGGAACCATTCCCCATTCCTATTTGAGCCCCCATAGGGCTCAATGGGAATGGGGAGGGAGGTAATAACGGGCACATTACAAATGGCCCATTATTACCTCCCTCTTCCCCTCGCGGGACCCGGAAAAGACATCTGGTTTTACCAGACGTCTGGTCCGGGTCCCGCAAAGGGAACCTCGTAATCGGCGCTCACGTAATGAAGGGTGTCGGTCCCGTACCAGAACCCTTCATTACGTGAGCGCCAGGGTCGTAATGAGGCTCTTTGTGTGTGAAATCTGGTGTTCCTATAGTGCCACATTTGGGACTGACATTAAACTCTGCGTGATTTAGTGCTTGCAAATCAGTAGCACACAAGCCAAATTCAATCCCATTGGCTGCACCCCCCTACACCGCAATCATTGTGTCCAGGGTGGTGGAAGACGCACACCACTTTGATTGTTGAAAGGGCTATATGGCTAGCAGCCATGTATCAGGAGTGTGGACCCCAGAAGGAATCAGGTAAGGTGCAGGAGTGGACTGGGAACCAAAATATGCCCTGGACATAATTTGCGAAGTGGCCCCATAATACACATTTTCAGCAAGCCCAACACTTTTCCTATGGGAACATTTGGAAATTCCAGACAAAAGAGGCCCAGGGTGCAGAGGCCCTCCGGGAAATCTCCAGAGTTCCCCATAGGCCAATCCACCCCAGGTAAGGTGGTAAGGTTTATCCATCGTATCGTGCAGAATTTTACCTCTGGCGACGCCACATGTTTGCCCCAATGCCGATGAGTAGATTTGCTTTTGTTAATTGTAACCTAATGACGCTCCCCGTCACCAGCCACATAGTTAATCATGAGAGAAACTCACCAGAGCCCCACGCTGGTGGGCTGAAAGAAATCGGCAGAGTTGAGAGGCAGCACAATGATTTGTTAAGGAAGTCTTGTGTGGGAGAGGAATGGTATCATAAAGCCATAGGATAAGGTTATTTTATGATCCTTATATCACGAAAGAATACCCTAAAGCAATAGAAGCTACTGAAGGCTGGGGTACTGGAGGCAGGCAGAAGAGGCAAAGGTGATACTTTGCAGTCCTAATTAAAGTTGCACTATTGTCAATACAAAAAGAAAAGAGTGCAGCGGCAAGCCAGATGCGAACTGCAGTCGTAAAAAAAAGAAATGGAAGAAACCCATTGGGACTGGATCAGGAATCAAACTCAACCTGTGGAATAACACATATTATTGTCATTTAGATTTTTAATTTTAGACATTAGGTGGCAGCGCCACCTATAAACCAAAACTATTGCACTCGATTACAGCTAGGGAGAAATGGCGTATGAGGAGGGTAGATGTTGTTTGGTAATTTACCTTCCAATTGACTGTCCATGGCCATGCAAATCCAGTATCATCCACCTGGGATCTGTTTGAGCAAGCTTTAACAAGCCTTACCATCAACGTGTGTGTGCTAAAAGTGCCTGCCAGTGTTTTTTTCAAAGCAGTCTTGTGAGAGTTAATGACCTAATTGGAGCTGTAAATACACTACTGGTGTAATAAACATGTCTGCCTTCAGCCACTTACTTTCTAAGCACTATGCGTGTCCTCCACTAAAGTCCTGTTTAAAAAGAGCATAGGAAAATCCAACAGTTTTGGCGTATGTATAGCTATTAGGCATTTGCCAAGCACTTCTATGCAATGCCTTTTCCATGCCTACACACAGCTGAGGGCACAAAGGGCCCCACACGAGCATGCCAGAAGTCTGGGGTTGGGGGTGGTGAAAGCTTACTGGAGCTGCGTGGATACCTTACTGTGGTGGTACACCCTCCCTTGCGCAGGTCCTCTGTGCTCTTATTCTGGCTCTGTACCATGAAGCTGACTCAAAGGTCTCTATGTGTGCACAAATAGTTTGCACCCAGTGCTGTTCTTTTTTGGTTTTTCAAATTTTCCCTAAATTGTTGACTTGCCGGCGAAGGTTGGTGCCCCAGCATGAAAACTCAATGAATAAATAAAGGCACCAGATGGTGATACGCCAGGCAACCTTTACGCTGGGCTCAGTTGGCGCCTTTCCTGACTGGGAGCAGGCTCGTCAGGCTTTTTTCTGTAAAAGTGATATCACAGTCCCGCTGCGAAAATGACTGCTGAATCATTAATTGCTTTTCTTAAAATATGCACGCAGGTTTTTTGATGCCGGATGAGGGGGAATCACCCGGTTGTTTGGATAGTCACGCCAGCTAGCCGTATCCGTGCCGCTGAACGCCATGGCTGGCGGGGATTCCGGCTTCTCGTGCGGTTGTCCGGGGGCTCTGGAAACGAGATGGAACTGTGAATGAAATCAGACAGCCTTCGAGATACCCAAGTCCCAGTCTATTCCCATCTTCACTCTACACAAATATTAGCATGCGTCATCCTTGCAGGCAGCTACAAATCGCCGGAATTGTGACAGCAGCCATTTGCATGCAGCTGAGCTATGACAGAGCGTGAAAAGACGGCAGGGCAAAGGAACTCAGCCAGCGACAGCGGGCCTGATTGCTAGCACCTGGGCAGCAGTGCACCAGGGACAGTTACAATCAGTTGATATATGTGGTTGGGATCTGAAAGGTGGGTGGTTTGAGCCGCTTAGAAACCTCTTCGGTATTAAGCGTGTTATAATAAAAAGATTATAATTTTAACTACGGAAAAATGTGTTACAGTATAACAATCTTTATTTAGTTTATAATTGTAATTGGTTATTTATAACGCGCTAATACCCAGAGGTTTTTAAGCGCGGACCCGGGAATGGAACTTGTGGTGCTCAGCCTCGTCTTGCTTCTGAGACGAGCGCGTTGCCCCTGAGCTATCCTCCCGAGACAATTGTGCCTCAGAAACCAACAAATGCTCATTTTTTATTGACATTATCTGCAGCTAAAAACACACAATTTTTTGCAGGAGCAGCATTGGAAATATTGTGAGATTCCAGGGGAGGAGTCGGGCCGAGTTTAGGGTGACCGCCCAGGGCGTCATTAGCCCCCTGCCACGCCAGCTCGGGCACGTCATTCATGGAGAAGGCGTGGCAGGCGCCCTATTGAAATTAAATGTGTCTGCTCTTGGGAGCGGGGCACATTTAGTAGCAATAGGGTGCTGATGCTGTCCCATCGAGCCTATTGGGTTGGGGGGAATGCGTGGGTGGGCTATGAGCGGTGGGGGAGTAGTCCTTCTTTCATATTGCTGGCCGTCCCTATTTTTAGTAATGCAATGTAATGTAATTGGTCATTTCTATAGTGCTTTTCCCATTGGTATGGCCTCAATGCTGCTGTAGGTGAACGCCCTTAGGGGACCAAAGTCCAAGGTATAGGAAATTCAACAGAGGAGTATAGAATACGTGTTTGCATTTTAGCCAATAAGATGGTAGGTAGGGGTGGCCAAGTCCCTGTTAGCTACCCATAATGAACTGGAATCTGGGGGTAGTTGGGGCGTATGCAAGTGCAGGAGATTCAGTATGTGTCCAGCTAGACTGAACTTTTGTTGTGCGCCATAGTTGCATTCTTATGGCAGAGATGTTGTGCGATGTGTATTAAAGTAGTGTATGATAGCAGATGTGTGTGGGTGGGTGGCCGTGCCTTCGGCTATCTTCCATCAACATGGAGTGTGATACGTACCCATATGTTCTGGCGCATATTCTGTCCTGTGGTCTGCTGGAGTTTATTCTCTCCGTTGCTCAGTACATTTCATGAGGGGTTTGTTGGTGCCTCGGCCTGTCTGATAGGTGGTTGAAAACCCAAAGTGTGGCATCCGTCTGTCAGGATGTGGGGGGAAGAGGGCCAGATCTTGAGGGCCTTTCAGAAGTCAAGGTGATCCTCTAAGCGGCGGATGCTAAGGGGAATTGCGTTCTAGATTGTGGGGGCTTGGAGGGAGAATGAGATGCCCCTATTTTAGTCGATTTGAAGTGAGGGTCCACAAGGAGGAGTGCAGTGCCTGATCGCAGGTTTATATTGGACTGTTAACGGGTGAGATTGTGTTGAAAGTATTATGGGCCTGTCTTGTGGAGGGCATATTGGGTGATGCACATGACTGAAAAGGGCTCATCACCCGACAGGGAGCTAGTGTAGGACATGCCGGTGTGATGTTCTCTCTGGGGCCAAGGGCCAGGAGGAGCCTAGCTGTGGTGTGCTGGAGCCAAATGGAGCTTTCTGAGTTGATATGCAGGGGTGCCCAGTTAAAGGGAGTTAGCGTAGTCTAGGCGGGAGAGAACAATGGCCAAGATTGCTGTGACTCTGTGAAGAGGTAAGGAAAGATGCGTCTGAGAATGCAGAGGTGTAGATCGGAAGATTTAAACACAAAGTTGATTTGGTGTGAAAGTGTCAGATCAGTGTCCATGGTGCATCCCAGGTTCTTTACTGAGTTGGATGCAGCGGGAGGACGGACAAGGGGTGGGTAGGGAGAAGAGTGCCATCTTCTCGCAGATCATGATTTTGGTTTTTTGGGGTTGGAGAGGAGGTGGTTAGCCGCCATCAAGTGGGCGATTTCTGTGAGGCATAAGCCGAGGTCGGGATGAGGGATGGCAGAGGTCTTAAGGATCTTGAAGATGATGTGGGTGTCATCTGCGTAGTTGTAGCAGGTTAGGTCATATGAGCGAATGAGTAGGGAGGGCGCTCAGTTAGAGGTTCAAGAGTAGAGTGCTATAGAAGCGCCCTGTAGTACCCTATTGGTGACAGGTCAGGGGGTCCAGGTGAAGGGAGGAAGGAGGGTGATTTGTGATCGGTTAACGATGAAGGAGGAAATCCATCTTAATGCTGCTTCCCTAATGCCGAGTTATTGGAGTCTGTCCTTAAGGATTATGTGGTTGAAAGTGTCCAAGTCCACACAGAGGTTGAGGAGTGTAAGTGCGGCACAGTCTTCTGAGTCTGCAGTTCTTTTGAGGTATTCCCACACGGAGACTAGGGACGATTCAGTTCATTGGAAGGGTCTGAAGCCCGACTGGGTGGGGTCGAGGAGGAGGTTGGATTTGGTGAAGAGGCAGAGGTGGGAGTATGCCGTTCAGTAAATAAGTTTGGCTCTGAAGCGATTGGTAGAAATATGTCTGTAATTGGCCAGAAGGAGGGGGTTAAGGAAGGGTTTTTGGAGCAGGGGTTTGATGTGTTATGTCTTAAAAGCTGCTGGGAATAAGCCTGAGGTGGGGGAGAGTGAATGATAGATTGCGCGATGCTGCTTGCAAAGGTTGAGGAAAGGATATCTTTAAGGAGGGCGGGAGGGTATGGATCACCCAGGGATCCAGATGTGCAGTGCTAGCAAGTAGATTCAGGAAAATGGGTTGAGAGATGGGAGAGAAGGAGGAGAGGATAAGGGCGTGGGGGAGGGTAAGAGGGTTCGGATGAGGGAGCAGGCGATCGAGGAAAGCACTGCTAGTTTAGAACCGATGGTGCAGTTTCTTTTCACAGAAATGTTGTAAAAGTTGACTGAGCGGGCCTCACAGAGTGCTTGGGAATTGGGAGGGGGGAGTGCAGTGGGGGCCTTGAATTCTGAGATGATCTTGTGGCATTCCCTGCTGGTGTTGCGGGCGTTAGAGACTCTGTTCCAGTAGAAGGATTTTTTGGCCTTCTGTATTTTTGCTCTGTAGGCTTTGGTTTGTCTGGCTTAAAGAGCTCTATTCTGGGTTGATGGGCCGGCCCGCGTTTTGCACTCCAGGTTGTGGTTAAGTGTTTTGAGGGATTTGAGAGAAGGGGTGAACCATTTAGGAGAGGGGTCTTGTCTGCGGAAGGAGGATCTGGTGGGTGTGAGTGGTTTGAGGGCATTGGAGAGCAATAGGTTAAAGTGGCTGATGGAGGGCAGACCACCCTGGAGAGGGAGATTCGGAAGGGAGGAAAGCAGGGAGTCAGCCAAGTCTGGAGTCACTATGACCTTGTTCCACAGCGGGTGTTAGTCAAGCAGGAATGGAGTCCATCAGTTGATAGTGAGAAGAGGATGGGTGCATGGTGACGTCCAGATTAGTGGTTGGGGGGAGCGTAGAGAAGCTGAAAATTGCATCTAGGGTATGTCCTTCAGGTTGTGTGGTTATTGAAATCAGTTGATTATGTTGAGGGCTTTCAGGTTGTCCAGGTTGTCTAGGAGAGGTCGAGTCACGGAATTCTATGGGGCATCGAACCATACATGGAGATCTCCTAGCAGGGTGAGGGAGGGGTGGGTGACCAGGAGTCACTAAGAGTATAAGTGACGTTTCTATTCTAGCCTGGTGGACTGTATATGAGTATGAAGAGAAATTTCACTAGGAGAGATTCACAGTCTGCATTTCAGGCTTGGTCCTCAGAATGTGAGACGGAGAGATGTGGTTTGTGGAGGATGGCAATCTCACCTGCTGTGCTGGTTTTGTTGTGCATGATTAGTGCATAGCCTGGGGGGAGTGCCTTGTGTGCAATGGGTTGGAGGTAATAGGAGAACCAGGTTTCTGTGATAAAGAGGATGCCTGGGCTTTCAGCAAATTAAGTTGAATATGTTGTGTCTGTTTTTGGCCACAGATCTGGCGTTAATTAGAACGCATGAAATTTGAATAGATGGACAGAGGCTTTAGGCCCCCGGGGAGGGGTGCAGCAGAACAATGATATGGGGTGAGTGGGTACAGGCGTGGGGATCTCCTGGGTGAGTCCCCATGGAGGTGGGGCTGGTGTACATTGTGGGGGGGCTGGGGAGGGTGGTGGATGTGGAGTGAGGAGGATGCAATGAGGGTTTATGTTGTTAGAGTTGGTGAGGAGTCTTTGTTGTAGGGGTTGATGTGAGCAATGTTTCAGTGTGCAAGTAGATTAGTTGTGATGTACGGTTTCTTAGTAGGAGGTCTGGTGTGGTGGAGGGGGGTGGAGGATGTGTGTGAGAGGAAGTTGCAGAGCGGTCCCTCGTCAGAGGTGTGGAGTCAGATGTGGGAAGTGTAAGGTTATTTAGCATGTTACAACACAGAGTACAGCACTACTGCACAGGATCAATGTGTAGCATGTTTTATTTTTATTTTTATGCAGTACCACTGCATGGGTTTGGTGCATTGCTATGATGCTATGTGTTGCCAGTGTAACATGGACATATAAGTGAGGGCAGGTTATTCAGTCAAAAACGATTTTTACATATAAAAAGCAAATCATTTTTTTCCACAGTTAAAAGCACACATTTGTACATTCAAAATGTGCACTATTTTTCACCTGAAATGCCTATGTTGCAAGAGACACATTTGAAAATTAATAAACTAACCTCATTAACAACTAACCTGATCATAGCCCACTAATAATAATGTGTTCTTCAGTGCAACATGAATGGAAAATGACAGGCTCTGAAAGTCATTATTTAAACGCACATTCCGTTTTTGTTTCTTTTTGCTCTGCTGTTCTGTCCACAGTAACTGCAGGAAGCAAAGACCTTGAATAAGCAGGAAATCAGTTTGGTTACAGTTGCAACTGTATAAGCCAAGCCATTGTGTGCAGAGGGTGGTTAGGGCATGATAGAATTTTATTGGTTAGGATCCTTTGGTAGGAGGTAACCAGAGTTTTCTTGGATAATCTGGAGGAAGAAGCTGGGGAGAGGCATCTTGACACAGCTCGAAGAAGGACTGGGTTGATAGCTGGGGATGCCTGATTCCTAAAGCAGATTCAACTTGGTTGCAGAGACTGGGATTTCCAGTCAACAAGTCCCAGTTTGAGTGACAGCAGATGCTTGTCCTTGCTGGGTGAATCCCTCCAGAAGGCGACCAGCCAAAGAAGTTACATACTGAATAAGCCTGGTAATTATCTCGCTGAAGTGTGGGGGCTGAGTGTGCGAAAATGTAGGAAAGGAGATTCCTGTGCTGTACCCACGTGTTTAATGTTGCAAATTGAATTCTTGTTCTCCGCCATTCTCTTCTCAGTGTATCACAAATAATGCTGTTACTGTGCTATTTCATTTATTTCTGTAAAGAGTGAGATCGTGTTTAAATGTAACTTTTATAATACACAAAAATATCTGAAAGCAGACGGGTGGTGTGTTTTATATTTACCAATACAGTGCTGATGATGTGGGGAGATGTTTAGACAGTGCAATTGTCATTTTTAAGGTAGCTAAAAATAAGATTTGGCTGCAGCTGTGTGCACAATGTCATTCAGTATGAGCAATTATAACTAACTGTGTGTGTTATAGCCTTTTGCTGAAGGTACATGAGTCAGCAAAAATAGAGACCCGGGACATAGTTCACTACCGTATATAAGTTAGTGAAAAATACCACATGATAGCTCGCTGCCGTAGATAAGACAGCGAGAAATTGCCCATGGTGGCACACTAAAAATGAAAATGTGGTGTTCCTGAAATGCAAGCCTGAGGTCTCTAGTGATTACACGAAAAATCTAAACAAAAATAAGGGGTTCTGGATATTGGGGCCACAAATAAAACAAAGGAATTATGCTCACCAAAATACCACCAACCATGCATACCAACCATGCATACCAACCACGCATGTCTGTGTACTGAAATAATGCATATCCACTGTATTATTATTATACATAACCCAATCTGAATACAAGGAGTGATTGTTGCTAAATCATTTTTCGGCGGTAAGAAAATACCGCCAGGCCCCAAATCTACACAAAATACCCAACAGAAGGGGGATTGGTGTGGGTGCAGGGCAGCGACTGGGGTCACCAAGAGGAGATGTAGATGATTGAGGGTGGATAGGAGAGGAGGGTGTAAGGTCGAGATAATACAAATTTGCTGATTTCCAAGGGGGTGTTGGGAGGCTAAGTGGGTTCAGTGCTGGGGGTGTTGAGGGATGGATTGAAGTGGGATTTTACTGGGCTTGGTGAGATGGGAAGGTCATAATAGTGTAAGTGAGGGTTGCAGGCATGGATCTGGGGAGAGGGATAGGGTGAAGTATGCAGAGATGAGAGTGCCCAGGTGATGCAGATTCTGTGTTTTAATGGATTCTTGAGTGTCTGTGGCATGTGTGTGAGGGTCGGTGGGACAGCTGAGAGAGGGGTATTGACAAGGGGAGTCCCGGTTGCGCTTAGGGATGCAAAAACCTTGAAGGGATAGGAATGGGAGGGCGGGGGGGACACAACAGTGCGAGTGGGAGGGGGTGTGAAGTTAGGGGGAAGGTCTGTGAGGGTGTGTGGATGAAGGTATCTGGAGGTGGTTGCGGAGTGGGGTTCGCCTCAAGGTCTGGATGTGTGGAGGGTGTGCAGGAGGGAGGGAGGAGGGGTAAGTGGGCAGGGAGGAGGGTTGGCCAGGTTTCTGGTGTGCCATAGTGCCCCTCCAAACTTGGGGCTACTTGGCATGATGGAAAGTTTGCTGCCTCTGCTCTGGAGGCTACATTTCCGAATATGGTCCTGCAGCACTATCAGCACACTCAAGGGCAGCTAGTTTGAAGATGGTGGTAAGAATGAAAGCGTGGCTGGATTCAAAACCGTCATATTTATTGTATTTTAATTTTGTTGGGCATTTGTAAGGTGCTTATACATCAAGACATTGGGCCTCATTACGAGTTGGGCGCGAAGGGATACCGGCCAACGTTAAGGACACCGGCGCCGATAATCCCTTTACTCCCTATTCCGAGGTCCCTTAGCGGGTCCCTTCATTAACGCCTGGTTTTACCAGGCGTTAAGGACGGGACCCGTTAAGGGAATTCAGAACCAATAACGGTACCGCAATTTGCGGTACCGTTATTAGCGCCTTCCCATTGACCCCTATACGGGCTCAAATGGGAATGGGGAATGGCTTTTTCAATGGGGACTTATCGGTCCCGCAAAGGTCGGAATAGACCGGTAAGTCACCATTGAACCAGGGCGGACTCGGTACCGGTATGGGAGGTAGTCATGGCGCAAATAGCACCATGATTACCGCTATACTCGGAATGAGGCCCATTGTGTTTAAAAGCACCACCAGGGCAAAGGGAAGGGAACAAGAGAACAATGCAAGACAATTGTATAAAATAACAAAGATGATCAAAGAACAAAAGCAGTCCTCCTCGGCCTTGCAATCATTCAGAGCATGCAAGTGCAGAGAGAGAGAAGGCACAGGAGAAGGGGCAAGTGCTAGAAGTTCCACAGGGGGGGGGGGTGCCAGAGAGCCAGTTTCAAAGGCAACAGGCAAGTGCAGGCATTGCCCACTTGGTAGAAGAGGGGTCACCAGCAAATACAATAAGTGCAGGCCTGTGAGTTCTCCCAGGCTAGTTGGAGCCTGAAGGCAAGTGCAGGGAGACTGCAGTTGCTGTGGGCGATTGGACAGAAGGCCAGGACCCAGAAGGATACATAAGGGCTGAGGCCACCAATCTCAGCGACTGTGGGGTTTAGCATGGAAGGGAGAGAGGGAAGGAGGAGGAGAGAGGAATTCTTTTGGTGCTTGCAGAACTTGAGGAGATCCGGCTCAAGATGGAGAGAGAGGGGGAGGCTACACCAGAGGAGGGAGCCAGCCGAGGAAAGAGAACGGCCACACGCTCTCTGCTTAGAGACTCGCTTGACAAGCATAGAGTTGGAGCCGGAGGATCGGAGGCATCTGGAAGGAGAGTATTTGGTGAGAGCAAGTTGCTGATAGCATGGTCCCAGGCCCCAGCCTTATGAATGATGCAGAGGGATTTAAATGTGATCCTTGCAGCAATCAGGAGCCAGTGGAGAGATTTTAGGGCTGGAGCGATACGGTCCATATGCCTGAGGCCAAGGATAAGTCTTGCAGCCCTATTCTGGATTAGCTGGAGGGGGCGGAGAGAATAAGAAGGTAGATTAAGGAAGAGGTTTTTGCAGTAGTGGACATTTCAGAGGCACTGCTGGGAGGTTTGAGGGGGTTATAACCCTGGGTCTTTTGGTTCTAACCCTGGATAGTAGTGCAGGGGCTATAACCAAAAGGCTAGCTAGCACTGAATCCCGACAGTGCCGACATTAGCGTAACACTGGATCTTTTCCAGACAAAGAAACACCCAAAACCTCTGATCCGCAGTTCAGTTACCACAACAGTGGGCTGTAGTACGTAATGTGCCAGCAACGTAATGTGCCGGATTCTGCACTAACGTAGCTGTGGGGACCTGGTTTCAACATTCCCTGACAACACACACGCGGTGATACAAGCATAACAGTACGTCACGACTGATTTTTTTGACTAAATATATCAGTATCGATCTAAAAGCATGTTCTGTGATTTTCCACGTGGGGATGCATGTAGGACAATCACTATCGGGGTGACTTACTGTCTTAATTGAAGTATACTTCACTCATGGTTGACAGGACTTGGACTTGAACGTGGGATCCGCATGCATCGTGCTATTTGTGCCTCACAATATATTTTGTTTGAGGATAATTGTGCAATGTATTCCTTTTTTAACAGAATTATGATGTCCATATGGATAATTTTTTTTATTTAGGAGGCTAATTGAGCTAACTGATAGTATCTCGAACTTTCAAATGGTCACATAGCAGCTGCTCACAGAAAGTTATTTTTTGGATTTAGTTCCCATTAATTCATTGTGCTGAATACAATATGTAATATTATGTACAGATATAGGTGTCTTGATTTTTTCAGATACGCTACATTTATATAGTAAAAGTATTTGGTGTGCTTTTGGATCTGAGGATTTGAGGATCTTTTGTGTTGTCCCCTTCTGATAAAAGAAATATTAAGGTTAGTATAATTTCAGAACTTCACAGGCAATCTAGAAGCATGTTTTTAAAAAAAATAAAAATGTTGATGTAGCTCTTTTCATTGTCCATACAGATTGGGATGGCCTGTACATTCTTGTTGTTTGGGGATAGCTCTGAAGAGAGTAATCCATAGTTAAAGAACATTTTCTGTCCTGATGAAGGCCGCGCTATGCATGTAAGGAGGATGCAAGGGATGTGCGGACCTCCATTCATTGGCCGAAACACATTGTGTCCTGGTGGAAAACAAACATCCCAGGTTTATGGTTTATTTAGGATTCAGTGGGAGGAACCCTGAAAATCACCTACAGCAAACTGGCTATGGAGGTCTGTAGAGCCTTTTGTACAAAAGGTGGTAGAGATTGTGTCTTGGTGACGACTACATAACGTGGGGCTCTATATTTTGGGGTGCCCCCTTATTCAGATTGGATATAAACATTAGGTAGCGTATTTTAGATTTATTGCTGATTTGCACATTTACCCACCTCTTTTTGAAGCCCTTTGAAGCACTTTATTGTTCCTATTGCACTCTGTTCACATGATTGTATTGATTTAAGCAGCATCATTGTTTTATGTGCATTATGTTTACATGCGCCAACAAAATGCCAAGAATATGTTTTTAATATTTGTATGTAAATAAATATCAGAAAATTAAAGTATGGTGTTTTTAAGATAATGATGTTTGCATATTTTTATGTTGGCAATGGATTGCTTGATTTATATGTGAACTTCTAGAATTAGGATTAATTTGATGAAGAAGAAGGAAGGGTAGCCTGCTCAGGCTTTTTTGACTGGAAAACAACTGCCACCAGTATCTGAGGTCCAGAGGCAGCTCAGCATGAATATTGGGAACTGTGCAACCCATTAGGGGACCGATCCGAGCCGCTTATGCAAGGGAAGGCCAACTAACGGGTTGGAAAGTACTCCCGACCCAAGGGAAGGGTTTCCTCAAGACAAGTATGACTCCAACCATCTCAAACAGAATAACTTTCAATGTGGAGTCCAAGGAGCAGATGTTTTCTCCTCAACTGACCTTCAGCAGGCCACCAAGTAAAGGTCCTGGTCATGAGCCCAATGGGAGGATGTGCTTAGTTTAAGAAGGCATGCCTGGTGTTTACCGCAATGTTTGGGAGTATGCCATGTATTCTCTTGTTATTTTGGATGGAGGAAATGAAAACTCCAAAATTAATCCAGTACCTCAAGTGTTCAGCAGGGATAAGCCCAGTTGGCTAAATGACCCATGCTCGTGTGTTAATTGTTACAGATGGCTCTGCACCACTGGGTGGATATTGGGAGGTTTGTGCCAGGCTAACTGCCTTCCCGCCAAGTCACCGAAAGTTTGGTAGGGCACCCAGGACAGGCAATGGAGCAGCTGGTTGCGACACGCTGGCTGATGTCTCTCTTTTAAAAAAAATGCTTTATTGGTTTGTTTGACCCAAAGCATAACATAAAAGAACAAATAATGGAAGCAAAATGTAGGTGAAAAAAACCAAAAAAGATAATTTACAAAGTTATATGAATACATAAGTACCTATAACATAACATAACATAACATAACATTTCATATAGATAAAAATGTGTAATTTATACATTGAGCAATACAATCTTGAAATCATTAAGGAGCCCCTATTTCTCCTTACTCAATCAATTTTAGATGCTTTAGAAAGCGAAGTACAGCCAGTGTTAGAGGGGCATATATCACTGAGAACATAGGTAGCCATAGCGGGTCTGTTCGGCAAAGGCATGTTTGTGAACAAATTTACCAAAATAATTAATTCTAAGGCCGAGAAGAGCAGGACAAACTACGTGAAGATGTTTGAAGGTTTCAATTGCTTCATAGTCCCAAAAGCAACAATATGGGGATGGGTGCTCTATTTTATTGTATTTGTATTTGTTGTGTTTTATATAGTGCCTTTGTGCAAAGCGCTTTATTTTATCCCTGATGTCCAATATTTCATTGGTAGGTAATAGGTTAAAACGGATTCTCAAAAACTGTTGACTTCACTTAGCGTCCCTGAACTTGCTAAGGTAATGGGGCAAAAACGCCTCTTTTTTGTGGTCTTGAGCCACATCAAAGTAAAAACATTTCATGCTTTGTATGTATCCCAGAGCCGTTCGTTTTTTTTCGGTTCTATGTGAATAGACCTCTTTTTAAAGGTCTCAAGAGAAAAAGACCGATTGTCTTTTGATCGGGAAACCGGCATTGTAAAGATCCTTTTCTCTTGAGACCTTTAAAATGCGGTTTTCATTTTTTTTAAATATTCATGGGGGTCACCCTCTAGCCCCCCATTGTTCCTCCCCACCTGTGTTTTGGTTTGGGCGGGGGTGTGGGTTTGGGGGAGAGGCCTGCGGGTGAAATCCCATCAGAAATAGTGGGGATGGGGTGGGGCGCAGTTTGGAGGAATAATGGAGGGTTTGGGGTGAAACCCCCCAAATATTTATTTTTAAATTCATTTTAAAAAGGTCTTAAGAGAAAAAAGACCTTTACAATGCTGTTTTTACAATGAAAAGAAAATACGTGCATTGTAAATCAGTCTTTTTCTAGAGTAATGGGTCTCTAATTGCACAGATTAAGGCAATCTCCTCATTTATGAATGGGAACTACAATGGAAGGCTTCCATGACACCAGTGTTTTCATTGCAGAAATTATATTATAGAAGAGCATAAAAAGAATTGTAGTCCATAATTCGGTGCACATTTCAGGACCTTATTTCACAGGCCGTTGGATCCCAGTGCTCAAGAAGCAGAAGGCTTGATAAATAATAGCATATCCTCGGCATCAAAAGGGAGAGTCCATTTCTTGTCTGTGGAATATTTGTGCCCCAATTTAGTAGGATTTCCTAAAGCATAACGAGCAGAGAAATGGGATATCCAGATCATATTCGGAACAGGATTAATCTGGATCTTCAACTGTGAATACTCTAGCTTATTGATTACTGACCAAAATTGTGAATCAGCTTTAGCAACTAAAATACCTAACATGGCTTCCCCATCATGTTGTACCACAAGGTGACCATGGTGCAGCAGTCATTTTTGTAATTTTGTCTGAAATACTTAATTTTCTCTATTTTGGTGGCTTGGTGAGTCATGGCCTCTAAAGTCGCTGAAGTTCTCTTTTTTCCAGAATGGATGGCCTCGTCATACATGTGAGGGTGGCGAAACTTACATCCACCTCCTTTCGAAGGGAGTCTATTGCAATGTTCTTGAAGGAATACAGTAAAAAAAACTTGGGGAAAATGAGTGTGGTCATATGTTTCATGTATTTACCAAGTTGTTTAGCAGTGTGGTGAATTTAATGATAATATTGTGGTCTTCGGATAACTCAGGATCACAGTGGGTTAATTTACAACTCTTTGGGTCCGGTGTTCGATAGCACAAAGCCCAATTCAGCAATCAGCAAATTGTGGTCACTCATCTCAGTTCTATGGAGGTAGAATTGCAAACATTTTTTGAAAATAAATCTCATCCACAAACATATAGTCAATTCAAGACTCGGATTCACCCCTGTGCCGTGTGTCTGCACTATCAAGTGTGGTCTCCCTCATTGTTACCATTGATCATACATAGACCATTGTACCTCATAAACGCAGACCATAAGTGTCATGCAGAGCTGCGAAAGCTGGGAGGACAAACGTTATATAAAGATTTTAGAAAGGCTAGACAGCATTAAAATCACCCCTAATAAAAATAAAACCGTGGGGTGTACTAGCGTTCCATTCATCCAAAATACATATGGGGAAAGTATCCCTGTGCTGGGAGGTGTTGCCAGGCCATTCCCAAGGGCTGTTCTTAAGGGCATCTTCGCCTGTCTTGTCATGTGTGGAGGAGAACAGCTCTGGAGCGCTGCATCTGTCCGATGTCCCACCAGTTTCCCCACCACCTCCATTGAGGTCCCTGTAGAACCACGAACAACACAGCCATTCTAAAATGACCACTGCTACTTCTTCCGATGGACTCAGCACCCAGAGAGCCCTCCAATAGGCCTTCAGTGCAGAGCAACGTGATTGGCTGCTTGCAGAACATATGGTGGAAGTATCCCTGTGCCGGGAGACGCAGCCGGGCCATTCACAAGGGCTGTTCTGAATGGCATCTATGCCTGTCTTGTCCTGTGTGGAGGAGAACAGCTCTGGAGAGCTGCATCAGTCTGATTTCACATCAGTGCCCCCACCACCTCCATTGATGTCCCTGTGGAACCACCAGCAACAAGGACACTCAAAAATGGAGCCGCTACTTCTTCTGATGGACTCAGCACTCAGAGATCCCTGGAATAGGCCTCCGGTGACAAGCAAGGTGATTGGCTGCCTGCAGAACATATGGGGAAAGTATCCCTGTGCCGGGAGGTGCAGCCGGTCCATTCCAAAGGGCCATTCTTAAGGGCATCTATGCCTGTTTTGGCCTGTGTGGAGGACAACAGCTCTGGAGAGCTGCATCAGTCAGAAGTCCCACCAGTGCCCCCACCACCTCCATTGATGTCCCTGAGGAACCATGAGCAACAAGGCCACTCTAAATTGGCTGCTGCGACTTCTTCCGACACACTCAGCACCCAGAGAGCCCTGGAACCGGCCTCCAGTGCTGAGCAATGTGATTGGCTGCCTGCAGAACATATGGGGAAAGCATCCCTATGCCGTGAGGCCTAGCCGGGAATCCGCTCTTAAGGGCATCTATGCCTGTCTTGGCCTGTGTGGAAGAGAAAAGCTCTGGAGAGCTGCATCAGTCTGATGTCCCACCAGTGCCCCAACCACATCTATTGAAGTCCCTGTGGAACTACGATCAATAAGGCCACTCCAAAATGGCCACTGCTACTTCGTCCGACGCACTCAGCATCTAGAGAGCCCTGGAACAGGCCTACAGTGCTGAGCAACGTGATTGGCTGCCTGCAGAACATATGGGGAAAGTATCCCTGTGCCGGGAGGTGCAGCTGGGCCATTCGGAATGGCCGTTCTGAATGGCATCTATGCCTGTCTTGGCCTGTTTGGAGGAGAACAGCTCTGGAGATCTGCATCTGTCTGATGTCGCACAATGCCCCACCACTTCCATTGATGTCCCTGTGGAACCACGACCAATGAGGCCACTCTACTTCTTCCGGTGCCTTCAGCATCTAGAGATCCCTGGAACAGGCCTCCAGTTCTGAGCAACGTGATTGGCTGCCTGCAGAACATATGGTAGAAGTATCCCTGTGTCAGGAGGTGCAAAGAACCATTCTTAAGGGCATCTACGCCTGTCTTGGCCTATGTGGAGGAAAGCAGGTCTGGAGAGCTGTTTCAGTCTGATGTCCCACTAGTGATCCCACCACCTCCAATGATGTCCCTATGAAACCACGAGCAATGAGGCCACTCTAAAAAGGCCACTGCTATTTCTACCGATGCACTCAGCACCCAGAGAGCCCTAGAACAGGCCTCCGGTGCCGAGCAATGTGATTGGCTGCTTGCAGAATATATGGGGAAAGTATCCCTCTGCCGGGAAGTGCAGCCGGGCCATTCCCAGTGGCTGGCCTTAAGGGCATCTACGCCTGTCTTGGCCTGTCCTGGCCAGACCCGGCATCAGGAACCTCTTCCTGTCACTGTTCATCCCTACTGCTGTCCGCTGAAGGAATCCCGTGGCAGAGTCTCTGAGACTTCCCACCAAAGCCGGCAACAAGTAAAAGCGCATTCTTCTAGCATGCGGGCTGTTTGCCTAAGCGTCTTGCCACGTCTGTCTGGCACACCAGCAAGCATAGCACATCTGCAATTCTTACCCCCACCTACCCCCTTCCTCTCTCCCCTCAAGCACCAACTTACCAATCGCCCAAATTGAGCGTGCACCTCCTACACAGCTCTCCCCCTTGCCAGCAAGAGGTCAGTTGCTGTACTCGGTGGACACGCATGACCACAGGCCTACCAGCAATCCTGCATGGGGGCAACTAATCCCAAGCCTCACGCCCAAATATAGGCAAAATCTACTCTCCATGCCCACTCTGGTGAACTTCAGTTTACCTCTGAGTACTGCCTCACCACCACCCAGCCTTCTCCCTAATGAGCAGCCATTACAGAACCCCTCTTACCCCAAACATCACAACCACTGCAAACAACTACTTGTGCCAAGCACCCCAGCTCACACTCTTATGCGCCTGGTGCTTCCACAACCTACCTCCTTTCTACCGCTCTTCCATTACTTTACCTGTCATCGTGGCCCAACATCTGAACCTGCCTACTCTCCCTCGGAGCAACATATCCCTGACCCTCCTAACAGCGCCAAGAATTCTCAAGGCCCCACTCTCAGACCCCAGCCACCTACATTACCGGTTCTGCACCTCCCCTGAGGTTCAAAGCCCTCTGTGCACATCTCGCTTCCCCAAATCATAGACAAAAGAAACTATCCACTATGGGATGGAACAACTACCACACTTAAACCTATATCTAAGTTGACTGCTGCTCGTAGCACCCACAAACCCATATCCCAACAGAAGCACACTACCAAGGACCAATCGAGCCACTCAACAAGCCGTTCACCCACTCCCCCATTAAATTGCACTCTCATCAAGGTAAGATCAATCCCTGCACATGCCCTTAAACATTAACGGCCTAATCACTTCCTTAAACCTTGACATCCTAGCAACTACAGAAACATGGTTGCATAGGCATCAGGCCCGGCACTCACTATTTCTCTGTCCACCAAATGCACCATCTTCTGTGCTGATGGACTAAATGCAAGGGGCGGAGGAGTAGCACTCATTGCAAGGGACTCACTGCCCATTAGAGTGCTGAACTCTACACTGCCAAACAACTGTGACATGTGGTCTACTAAACTGACCCTCTTCGACTCAGACACCATCTCCATAAACACCATTTACGGACCTCCAGGCCCAGCCACATCCTTTGAGGAGGACCTCTTGAACACCTTGGGTGCCAGCATCAAACCTTCTTCCAAAACGATTTTCCCAGGAAATCTCAACCTTGGTCATAATGACCCTGATGACCTAACAGAAACCTTATTCAGCAATTTGCTTAGCGCTCTAGGCTTCACACAATGTATCAACACCCCCATACACAATACAGGCTGCATCCTAGACTGGATTGCAGTCCATAATTGTCAGGTGCCCATCCACTCCAACATCCCCTGCCCTTGGTCTGACTATAACATAGTGCAATTCTCCATCTCTACTACAGGGCACACTACTCCAATAGCTGCCCCATTGCCCCCAACTCTTGCAAGAAGCTCCAGAACCATTACCAAAGAACGCCTCTCCCCCTTGCTCACCTCTTTCTTACAGAAGCCCCATTCACATTTGAGCCAAACTCACTAGCAGACCTGTATGCCAAGACTCTTACAGACGCTATTGACATTATAGCCCCCTTCAAACCACGCAAGACCAAACCTTTGGCACATAGGAACTTGTGGTTCACCCCAGAACTCCAAACGTTGCACTATAACAAATGATCAGCAGAAACTAATTGGAAGAAATCACCCCCAGAAGAGAATATACTATTGTTCACTGCAGCTGCCAAACAATCCAAGAAAGCCATCCTCTTTGCTAAGTCCTCCACCTCTAATGCCCTCATTGACAATGCTAAATTTAACACCCGAGACATTTTCACGATCCTGAGGGAACTGGAAACCCCCACCAACTCCACAAGTCTCCATAACCAAAGATGATGCCTGGTGTTCCAGTATTCAAAACGACACCCTGCACCGAAAAATTGACACCAAACAATCCCTGATTGATCATTCGCAAGTGTCACTGACAGCATCATTATCTTCCATCAGTTCACAAGATTCTCCCAGGTTCCACTTTACTGTAGTCACTGAAGAGGAAGTCAAAAGTATCCTCAATGGCCTTAAACATTCATGATGTAAAGGCAACCCTTGCCCTTCTAGTCTGATCAAAGAATGTGCAGACTACCTAGCGCCCCTCATTACTGCCTTCATCAATGCCTCATTCTACATTGGCATTGTCCCCACCAGCCTCATGGAAGCCTGGGTATTCCCTCTTATCAAAAAACCTTTGTCCGGACCCTGCCATCCCCACCAACTACTGTCCCATCACTACTGTCCCTTTCCTGCTAAAAATTCTGGATAGACCCGACTATCTGCAAATCTAGCGGCACCTAGAAGCTCACCATATCCTAGGTATGTGTTCCGCCCAGGCCATGGAACTGAGTCAACCATACTCAACCTAAATAACCAGATGGATGAAATTAGGGATGAAGGCAAGTCTGCTCTGCTGCTCCTCCTCGATATATCAGCAGCATTTGACCTGGTGGACCACGAAATCCTAGATCAGCACCTCTCCACCTCTGCCAATTTCTCTCCGGAAGCCATAGCTTGGATTGCCTTCTTAGGAGAGAGATCCATCAGAGTTTTTGCAGAGAATGCCAGCACCCCACCAGAACCTATCACCTGTGGGGTGCCCCAAGGTCTTGCATATCCCTTACTTTGTATAACATATTCACGATACCACTATTTTCCCATCTCAACTCTTTCGGCATATCTTATAAAATTTATGCTGACGATATGCACATTCTACTTCCCCTCTCTGGCAACTACCTTGTTGACTCCTCCACCCTTAACTCTGTCTACTTGACCATCCAGGCCTTGATGGCCACACATCGACTCTGGCGGAATGATGACAAAAAAGAGTTACTTCTGCTGTGCCCCCCCTCAGTGATTAAGAAGTGAGACCCACAATACTCCTCCTTCCATATTGACATCAACCCGATTCCAGTCTCACGCGTTTTGAAAACATTAGGCGTATATCTGGATGCCACACTATTTCTCTCACCGCAAGTCAATGCCATAGCCTCCTCTGCAGTATATTCCACCAAACTAATCAATGCATCCAGACCTTTTCCTTCACCAGATAGCTGTGAGATAGGTGAGATATTTGACAGAGATATATAAAAGTGACGACAATCGTGAATTTACAAACAAGCCAAAACTCCGCTGGCAACTTGATTTCATTGAAGAGGACATATACGAAATCATAATTAATTCATCAACATCTAAAGCCTCGGGACTAAATGGCTTGACCTATCAGGCTTTGAAAAGCGAACCTATCCTGTGGTCAAAAATATTATTCGCTCTCTTTGATGAAATACTACAAAAACTGACTTTCCCAGCATCTTGGAAAACGGCCCTTATAATACCCTTCTTTAAACATGGGGAGCGTCGTGCAGCAATGAACTATAGACCAATAGCATTGCTGGACATTGAAAGCAAAATTTTTATGAAGCTTCTACTAAATTACATCTCAAAATGGGTGGAAGACTTCAATATCCTATCACGCTTTCAAACAGGATTCCGTAAAGGCCATTCAACATCACTAAATGGCCTGATTTTAAGCATCTTAAGTGAACAAAAAAGAGGGGGAAGAAAAACATTGTACGGAGCCTGGATAGACTTGTCCAAAGCCTTCGACCAAGTAGAACGAGTCTTACTTTGGGAGAAACTCCAGAAATGGGGACTGCCAGAGCCACTATTGTCCATCTTAGTGGAATTACACAGAGAAACTAATCTGAGAGTAAGGCTCGATGCAATGGGACACCTTTCAAGACTGGTTGAAGTAAATAGGGGGGTCAGACAGGGGTGCTTGGGAGCGCCTCTGTTCTTCAACCTGTTCTTAGCAGATATGGGCCTTTTTCTGCAACCATCTGCTTTATTAAGTCCAATATTAAACGGGAGAAAAATATGTTGGCTTGCGTACGCGGATGATATAGTCCTCCTCGACAGAACAGCAATTGGTTTACAACATTTACTGGACAAACTGAATGAGTATGTGGGAGTAAACAAACTGACAGTAAATCTGGCTGAATCAAATATGCTGATTTTCAAACATCCGCTACTAAAAACAAAACACATAAACTAGAATATGGGAGGAGAACGGATAAGAACGGTAGAAACTATAAAATACTTAGGATATAACATCTACGCCCATCCAGCAATACACAAAGCAGAAAGTGAAATCATGGCTAAAGTAACACAATTCACATCACAAATGATCAAATTAAACTATAAACTTTGTAAATTCTCTATTCTCCCATTGGTAAAATTCTACCTTGCCAAAGTGGTCCCAGTCATCCTGTATGGTTTAGAAGCCAAACCCGATCTTTGGCTCTTAAACTGGGACAAATTTGAAAGCCGCCTATGGAAAAAAGCTCTGGGTCTCCCAAACTGTGCCTCTTCACAAAGCTTGAGATTTGAACTTGGTCTAAAATCGTTGAATTGTATGGCAGACTGGAAGCTGATTACATTGTCTCGAGAAATAGCAACGAGCAAGGACTCAACACTGTACGGAGACCTCAGACATGAAACAGCGCAAAAAAAATCAACTATCCTCACCTTGCTAGAGGCGAGAACACTGGAGAGATTGAAGATTTTAGGCATAAACAAAGAGACCTTAATCCTAAACCCACTCAAAGTGAAAAGAAAACTAGAACAATGGGATTGGATCGAAACAGTAGAGAGAGTAAGAGACAAACCAACCCAAAATCCATTCTTGAAGGGAGAAAAGAAGCTTGGGTGTCTCTCCAGCTATCTACTAAAATCCCCAAACAGGCAACTGCGCTCAGACTTTCTTAGAATGAGATTGAACCTTGTCCAGTGCGGGGCTGTTCTGGAAAAGCGCAACCAAGGGGATGTAGCAAAAAAACTATGTTCAATTTGCATCAACCCTGCCAAACAAACATTAAGGCATGTTCTAATGGAATGTGAAGGCACATGGCCTCAACGATTAAGACTTTTCAGAGACTTTGTGTGGAGAGAGGAAGATATAATTTCAGACCTCTTTTGGGATAGAATTATCTCAGGAAGCAATGCAGTTTTGACATTTGCAGCAATCCAGGTGCTAGCAGAAATTGGACTGATCATCTAATAAAGTAAAGGACAAAAGTCTTCAAAACATTGATACAGCAGAAAAATAGAAAATTGGCAGGGTTGGGGTAAGGTAATGAAATTTAATGTAATTTTTAGGTGTTTTATACTAACAATGTTGTATTATTTTTGTAAAGGCCTAGGCCAAAACAAAAAAAAAAAAAAAAAAAAAAAAAGATAGCTGTCTTACTATAGCCCGAGCCACTATATGATCTAGGCTTCACTACTGAAATGCCCTTTTCACGGACAACACTGATCACAACCTTCGTAAAATGCACGTTATTCCGAATAGTGCACTTAGAGCTGCATTGAATATCCCTAAAACTGATCACATTACTGCAGCAAAACAAAAAGCCCACTGGCTACCGATTAGAGAATGGATCACCTTCAAAACACTATCCTTCAAGCACAGATTCCTGTCTAATGATGCACCACCTTACCTATCTAAAGAAATCACGAAAGCGTCCTCATCCAGACCCACCAGGGAAGCATACACCCACTGCCCACCTAGCCCAAATTTAAACAGGCTGAATCTGGAGGATCCAGCTTCCTGACCATTGCGGCCAAACATTGGAACCTTCTCCTGCCTACCCTGCGGGCCGAACATTCTTACTGGACTTTCCGGAAAGCGCTAAAAAATGTGTTGTTCACTTGACGGTGTACCAACCAGTTCTGACTTTGCCTATAACAATGTGATACTGGAAACAATGCCTGTACTGTCTTCTTGCGACTTGACATGTAACAGCGCCTTGATGCCGCAGGGCTTGGCGCGCTATATACATGTAAAAATAAATAAATATTAAATTGCTCTGGAACGCTACAAAAGTTGACTTTCTCAGGTACAAGCCTATGTTTATGATTAAAATAGACAAAGATATAACATTCACACAATAGGTAACACTCGCGGCCAGGTTACCTTCCTACCTAGAGTACATTTCTCTATTAATAAAACCACAGGAGCTTTTGTCTAGGCTAATGTTAGCCCCCAGGCTGGCCGGTCTATTTGACATCGAGAAGCAGGTTAAAAAATGGACTGAAACACATCAAAGTGGGGAGCATCTACCAGCCACATTTAAGAGAGAATAATAATTGAAAAAGCACTTATTTTGAAGCATGAGTTATTAGTTAAAAGATGTCTATGACCACGGTGTTCCTCAAATTAACTTTCATGCAGAGCAAATGACTAAAGACCGGAAGCCGAGACCAATCCTTTTCTCTTGGAGGATGTTGATACTTTTCTGTGGTTTGCATAATTATTCTGCTGTCACCAGTTCCCTGCTGGCATGTGATTTTTTAAACCTATGCCTTTCCAAGGTAAGTCATTCTTTGGATTAGAGGCTGAGGTTATGTGCTTCCAAGCCCTGGCATTGGTCATATTTTAGCCGAAGGCTTGAAGTGTATCTCCTTCTGTCAGGAACATGTTGCCATATAATTGTGGATGGAATATCCAGAGAGCAATACCCAGAAGGTCCTGAGCCACAAATTCCAAAAGCTTTATGTCACTTGGCATCACTAGTCGGAGTCCTGGGATTTCACAAAAGAGCGTTAATAGGTTGGAATGGTTAAGATGCGGTCTATTCCTATGAGGGAGGATGAATTCAAGCATAACTTTAGTATCCCACGACCCTTCATCAGTCGTGGTCCTTCCACTACTAATCATTTTAGGAATAGTACTTCTAGACAACCCCAGATTGTCAAGATTGTAGTTTACCATACTCGTAGTGAGGGAGACATTTCGGCCGTTTGAATCAAGACTCATTCATCATGTAATGTATGTAATACATTATATTTTGTCTGTATAATCAATTTTTTTAATGTATTGTGTAAGGTTTTAATTTTAAACCAATCACAATAAATAAATTAAATCTGGCCACTAGTAGAATGGGCAGTAGATGTGCAATAGATTTTAGAAATTGGTGGTTGAGTTGATGAATCCCAAGAAGTAACCACAACTGCCCAAATATCCACACCTGTTGGAATGCCGACGTCAAGGGTCGCTGATGCATTTGTTCCTGAAGCCATTGAGGAACTGGAGGGCGCAAGACTAGTGTCAGAATCAGGAGTTAACTCAAACCCGGCATGTTTACATAGGCCTTTCATGGACCTTGTACTACACATATAGGATGCGGTGCACAATCTAATGTTCCCAGGCCATTCCCAAATAATGATGACAAACTTTGATTTATAATTTCTAATTTACTTCAGGTGCAAACGGGTGTTGTCCCAGGCCTAGGGGGACACCATATAATAGACAAAAAGAAAGCATCTTGTACCCAACAGGTAACCCATTCACACTCTTGCCGGACATAGTCCATTTTAATATCAAAACCTTATTTACAAAGTCAGTCTTACAGATTCAAAAAGTAAATTAAAAAAAAAATCCTAACTATATGTTCACAAATTGTTAGCACACAGTAGCTCAATCACTGACCAACAAAGAGCGTTATGTACAAAGTACAGAATTATTCCAGGACAAAAACAAAACGTATATTCAACAAGCATAGCTTTAGAGTTACAACTTAAAAAATGGGTACAGCTTTATTGTACAAATCAACTCAAATGATTTTCCTAAAAGGCCAACGCGTTTCGCATACATCACAGCATCCATCTTCAGGGCTTTAAACGGTCCTTCTATGATGATGAATTAGCTTAAATTTGCTTCCATCGACCTACTATAAGTAGCATATTGTTAATGACCTCTAAGGATTGTAGTATTATTTTAACTAAATAGATAATATAACTGACCTCTTGTTTTCTTGTGTGACCTGTAAGAACATATAAACTATTACTAGACCAATAAAGTCTAGCTGTTGTATAGATATTCACAACATTCCTGCCTCAAGTCATAATAAGACACTATAGGTCCCTCACCCAATCCCCAGCTGTCCAGTCACACTGGCTACTCATACATTTTCGCACCTCCACAGGAGGATAAGAATCCGGCTCTCTGTAATATTGAGAAAATAAAGTAGGTGACTGGGGTGGCCTGATGTTGGATGCCTACTTTACTTCATGCATAGTGAAATCAATAGCAAACGATCATGTCCCACGTGTTCCCTCCACTGAGGGTGAATTTAAACAAATGGCTTTGATATTTCTGGATCGCTACTGAAGACTAATATACATGACAAAAGCAAGTCACACAAGAGTGCGCCTGCCCCTTAGTGCTCTCCCCATTCAATGAGCCTTAAGTTCCCAGACCGTAATCACGCCAGATCACCAGGACTACCCTGCCGGCACACACGCGGCAGGAAGGCACCGGCATGCTTATCCAAATAAATAATTACATCATCTAAGTACTGATTTCGCTAAAATGAGCCAAAGGTCCTCCGTCTGTAATTCCAGTCCGATAGAGTCGGATCGCCATGACAACCCTCTCTGCATATGTGTGCCAGCAGGGTACCGGCGTGCTTATCCTGATACTGATAAAACACAGCGCTCAAAGAGAAGTTTACTTACGTTTTCTGGTCGATTCTACCTAAAGTTTGTTTTTTAATTTACTTTTTGAATCTGTAACAATGACTTTGTAAAGAAGGTTTTGATGTTACATTGAAGGATTAGATCTGGCAAGAGTGGGAATGGGTTACCTGTTGGGTACAACAGGCTTTCTTTTGGTTTTGGCTTTTATGGTCCTTGCACCAAGTAATTTTGGACTCAATGAGTGGGCTTTTAGTAGGCTTTCCATCACAAGCAACATGAGCTGTTAAGTCACCTAGGAACTTCCTTGAGGATTTCCTGTTTAGGTTAGATGGTTTCATGTTCTTTGATTCTTTCTTAGGAGCAGGCTTCTGTTTTCTTCGATCGGCTGCTGAATCGAATACTACAGTCGCAGATTTTCCAATCTCGATGATTATACCACTGTCCTCCTGGTCAAGGATCGGGGAGCTCCAAGTCATCAAAGCCAGATTATGTGTGCCCTTATTGTGATTGAATGTTGTGAGGGTGTTGGTGGTTACCCGGTTGTTGTCATTAGAAGTACATAGGTCAACACAGTCCAATGGCCGAGGTAAGTGATATAGGGATTTCTCGTCAAAGTGAGATAGAATGGTTTGTAAAAGTCCTGTGTGCACTTTTACCGCAGCCCTGATATTGTCTTACAAGTTTAGTATGGAGGGAAAGAGAAAGTTGAGGGCTGTGATTGAAGCTGTCTTTAAATTGGTGGTATTATCCAGGGTTTTGTTGTAATGTGTGTTTTGCTCTTGAGTGGAATTCTACTTTGTAGAATTCCACTCTTACTCTGATTTCATGTTTACATCTGTTCATAGTTCTAGATTCTATGGGGAGCTGTTGAGCAGTTCAATTGAAGAGGTGTTGTGGTTTGCCTGGATCAACTGTGCACCGTGTCCTGGCCTGGGTTAGTAGAGCATGTTAAGAATGTAGAAGATTCCAGTGAAGGTGCCCCAACGATATTGGGCGTGGCCTCAAGCAAATCAGAATTCTGGAAAACTAGAGGCAAAGTCTGAATAATGTTGCTTTCAGTACTCTCTGAGGTCCTTAACACATCATTAAATAGTGGTTTGAGTTTACATGGATCAATTGCATCATTATCCATAGATTTATTTAGGGACACTGCTGTAGCTTTCTCACTGCATGTGTCCAGAATCAGATTTGTTTCTGAAAATAAGTCTTTTATCGATTTCCTGACTGTTAAAGCTGTTCTTACTGACTCGCTGTGAATTGGATTGTGTATAGACATGTGCTGTGCAGGGTCCTGGGGCACACTTGGCATAATATGAGTGTTCACTAATGCTGCAACAGTAGAAGGGCTGGTAGTTGTCAAGTCTGGACCCTTGCTGGCCAGATTACGGCTTCTTGATCGTACATGGTGGTTTAAATAGATAAGTGGGAGGGCAGAGGAGCGCAGCCACAAATCAATTGAAGATTGACTTATGCAACTGGCAAAACAACAAAAGCTTACCTTTCCTCACTTCAGTACGCTCAAAACTGCCCGGCGTTATGAATCTACACAACCACTGTGTTCGGGGATGAATATAGGACAGTGAAGGTCTGCTCTTAAGATCAGTGCAACAAGGTGAGACACCGTTGTCCCAACATCCCAGCGCAGAACAGCGGGGAACATTCAGCACCCGCAACTGCGCACGCACTCGGACACACAGAGAAACCTTTTTCAGGCTACTTTGTTCAGGCTCCTTCCTGACACAATAAGGCCAAGCATCTGTACCATAGAGGCAATCAACTCTTTAGTTCGTGCTTCACAGCGTTGAACATTCACAGCGGGGAACAGCTAGCCCCCTGCAGCCGTGCATGCTGATGCACGGAGAAGCCTTTGTCAGAGTACGTAGTTCAGGCTCCTTCCTGGCACAACAATACATGCAATCCACTCCTAGGTTTATCCTTCTTGTCTCTCTTTGGAATGATGACTAAACAGATCATGGTGTTTCCCTTACAACAGCTAGAACCTCAGCACATCGGATAGTGTATAGCCTCCAAAACCATGACCTCAGGAGCTCATGGTGTGCACACACATTGGCATCTTTAGCATAAAGGGAAACAAAGATGGAACCATCTCAGTGTAGAACGCGGGTGCTTGGTTTCAGTTTACTTTGAAATAAATTCAATTTCGTGCACCTAGTTGAAGAGATACCATGGGTGCCTTCATGGGTATAGGGCTTGGGTATAGCCCTTAGGGAGAGTGTAAGGTTGGGCATTTTATTCAGGCGTGTATTGGGCAATCTGGACTTTAAACATCGCTGGTAGTTAGGTTACCATTGGATCCATTTTTGTTCTAAAGGTACATTTTTAGTTTTCCGAGATGAAGCATCGCTCCAGGAGGTACCGTCTTGCAGAGTCTGGCAGAACAGATGCATGCATGAATGCATACAAGGTGCATCAGCATGTCTGAGTGCATGCAGGGTGTATGAACATCTGGAAACACTGCGTGTCTGGTGATAGGTGTAGGTGCCTCCTGCGATGCAAGGTGTCTGGTGACACAGCTGTTTGTGGGTTCATGATAACACAGTTGTTTGCATGTTTCTGGTTGCATGACGCTTTTCCTGATCATTTGGTCTGCATAGGCTGGTTAATGAGTGCATTACAGTCCAGTGGGTCTGAGGCTATCATCGGCAGTTGCACTTATTACCAATAGGTGTTAACTACTGGGGGGGTGGTTGCACTGTTGTGTTTTTGGCTGGATAGTGGAAGAATGAGGGTAGGTGTGACACCACTCAGGGACTGATGTTATTGTTTGAGCTGTCTAGGATGTCATGCCCGGGCACTGCACCGATGGATGGCTACATCCTAGCCATCGCTGGAGTAGTGCCGTGTGGTTGCCTGATGCTTGTGACCGTGAATGCCTGAAGTGCATTTCAGCAGTGCCTGGTTCCCTTATTGGTTGTGATCTTTATCCACCCAGGTACAGGTGTAGTCAGTGTGACTATGTGAATGTGGTGTGGCAGCGTGCTGTTGTGATTGTGCTGTTTTCTGCAAGGAAGGGAGATGGTGTAACTGGCTAAATGTTATATTGTCCTTCTGGCCATCTATACATGCTGATAAAATGTCGGTGCAGATCTATGAGTGACAGCTCAGGAGAACGCTTGGTGGAGCCAAGTACCTGTACCGGACGTTCTGCCCTATTCTGCCTATATGTTGCCAACCGGAAATTGGGACATGCGCAAAGCCAATGATGGTGCCCATATCGCGAAAAGCCCTTCAAATACGGTATCCATTGAGAAAACCCTATATGTATCCACGAAGAAATGATGGTCTCCTGAGGGAAATTCTGGAAGAAGTGTGAAAATGAAGGAAAGAGAGTATTGGTGACTTCACATCAAGCAGATGTGACGCACCCAGAAGTGATGCAAATGAAGAAAGTAGATAGACCTTATAGAATCTGATGATGAAGTAGTGAAGTGAGCAACATTTCAGGAGCAAAATGAAGATTGCACGTGCGGAGAAGCACTGAAGAAAATGCAAAACCAATTGTACAGATGCAGTAACGTAAGTATATGAAGTAATCATGAGGCTGGCTACGTAGTGAATAGACTGCAGGCGATGCGCCAATGTATATGTACAGGAATGTGTAGAATCTGGATGTTCCACAATGCATTTTAGTAGACTTGGATCCCGTGAATGAAAGGGCTGGAAGTGTAGCGCAGCAGAACAAGAATAGCTGACAGCGAAGGAAGTTTCGAGAAAGGCTTCCCTGTCAGGGCCTCCGAGATCCTTGCCATGTACTTGAGAAGATACAATAACGTGAGAAGCACGTTGAGCTCCTGTTTGAGGTGGAATGAAAGTCACTTAGGGTGTCAAGATTTCTTCATTTAATAGTATTAAAATACAACAAAGAACTCAAAAACGTGGTCTTCAGTCACATAGTCAGATGAAAATAGACTTTGGGGGAGCTACACCGAGACTAGAAGATAAGGCCATGCCACACTCCCTTTTATTCTCAGGCATAGTGATCCTCTGCAAGGCCGAGTTCAAAGGAGCTAATTGAATGACAGATCGCAGGAGTGATGATGGATGTTAGGCTAATTGGGTGGGGAGGCATGACCAGGCCAAACCCCCGGCACCTGGGGTACCAGCTTGCGTGCTGCTGGCAAGTGGAATATTCCAGAAGGGTACAAGCATGCCAACCAATTATGGAGGGCCATGTATTAAGGAGCCTTATAGATTGAGAAGCCAATAGTATGTTGTGTATTAGTCTGACACAGAAGATGACTTGCACTTGAGGTGGGCTTAGCTGTCCACCTGATCTTAGAGACCCACTCACGTCCCTGTATCCCATAGAAAGTATATGTAGATGCTCCCCGTTGACCAACCACAACCCCTAGTAGGCTTTCTTATTTGCCATGTAGTATGACGTCACTTATGACGAATGTTTAGAATAAAAGAATGTTTTTTATGATATGTTTTCGAGAAAGAACTTGTTTGAACGAGCTGTGCGGCGTCCGTTGATATCCGTTGTACTCCCTGTTTTAAATACTTGTTATTAAAACAGCTTTGACTTTTGCCAA
Organism: Ambystoma mexicanum; assembly: GCF_040938575.1. Lineage (NCBI taxonomy): Eukaryota > Metazoa > Chordata > Amphibia > Caudata > Ambystomatidae > Ambystoma > Ambystoma mexicanum. The sequence continues at coordinate 912,899,647 of NC_090926.1, read as the reverse complement.
CTTCCTGAGTCAGTCTGATTATTGATGTATGAGTACGATCTGCATCCCCACCCATCTCAGATACTGTTACCTCGTCTTAAAAGACCTGGTTCCCCGGGTTCATTCTGAAAGTGTCAGTTGTCCTCTGAGCTGAAGGGCATGAAGATAGCCAGGTGCAGAACCTTAAAGTAACTATATATGTGTACAATACATCTACCTGGACTTTCTAACCAAGAGGCTCACAGCTGCTCTGTGTCTGGTGTACATCAATCATTTTTCAAATTACTGTACAAAGGAAATGTGTGCCCTCCTCCAGTAGAAGGAGTGGAAGACATCTTCCCACACAACACTGCCCCTATTCTGCCTATATGTTGCCAACCGAAACCTTTTAATGCGCATCAGTGAATTAATTTGTCTGCCGCACGTGTGCCACATCTGTGCAAGCAAGAATTCACCCTTCAGCTGTCTTAGTTGTTGTGTTGGCGCAATCCCAAACTCAATTAGAAACTGATTACATGAATCAATGTATGCGTCAGGAACTCTTTTAATGAGATGTTTCATTGTCTGCCAACTGCATGCGAGGGTGCTGCGGCTCTTGAGTCAATGCATTGCTCTGCCTTTCAGGTCACGACATTCTCGAGTGGATTATCCAACGACTGCAAATTACCGATGAAGGTAAGAACCTGGATTTTATTTCATGGCCTATTTCTGTTCCATTTAAATACTTGTAAAAACCTTTACAATTATGTAGGTAAAAGAAAGCACAGTGTACAGAGTGCATGACCTCACGTCCTTCAGCTAAGCACACACTTTATAAAAGCAAGACCAAGCAGATGGCAGTCCTCGACCAAAGGTAAGACGGTGATATCAAAAGGGAGGGAGTTGGTTTCTGGTGAGGACGCCATGTTAACTTTAAGAAGAAGCCACAATTGTGGAGATGTGTGTGCCCTACTAGTTTTCTCATTGTTGTCCACAGTCCATGGAGTGAGGTGGACCTTCCCTTTTACTGTGCTAACCACCATCACTCATACGGCAGTGTGAACGTGCTAGCAACATCTTCTGGGGCAGGGGACTGCAACCTTTTATTCTCCAGATGTTCTGGAATATGACTTCCATGATTTCTCACCCTTGACTTTGACTACCAACAGAGGCTTGGCTTGGTACATATGTGAGGGGTGTGAGGTGATCTCCATATCAATCTATCGGGCTGGGAGGGAATGCACATTACTGAGAAAACAGCTCTCCTGGGGCTTGTCAGCCTTCTATGCTTCCTGGATCAGGAAGATTACTGGTTCATTACTGGTTAAAGAAATACCCTAATATTGTGCTGATGCTGTTGTGTTGGACAACAACAACAAAAAAAGCTTTCTCGGAACGTGCACCTCCATCTTCATAGGCGGGTGGATCGTGCAAATCTCTGTACACCTGCTTTGCATGCGCAAAATGATTCTCTAGCGAAGAGTGTCATTGACTGGACAATTCAAATGGGGGTCAAACCTACACATAAAAATGGGGTAACCTGATTCACCAAACAAGAACAAATTCCACGTCTTGTACCAACTTGACTATTCCAAGAAGGCATTAGTCAGATTTTGGATCTGGGTGAATCAGCAGGAACAAATTGTACATTTTGAAAACAATTCTTCCTCAAAGTCATTCACTTTCCACAAAGCTGGACACCCCTTTCAGGCAGAAGTGCAAGAGACTTTGTTTTTGTTTTGCTTCCCATGCTAAGGATAAGTTCCAGGGGCTTTCACCGGCCGATTAGCTCCATTCTGTTGCACCGGCTTTATGGGCATGTGCAAAGTGCGGCTGGCGGGAATTGCACAGACCGCATATCAGGTGTGTGTCATTTAAGTGCGGGTGCAGTCACAATTTGGCATGCTGCACACTCCATATGCAAATTGATTTCTTCGTGAATTGCGTATAGTGCATACAATAACGTCATAATACAGCACATTAAGCAAATCTTCACAACATTCTAATTAATGGTCCGGAGTTTATCCTCTTCTACTGGAAAGCTATTGAGGGACAACAATATCCCTTGTGCCAATGAATGGACAGCGTCACTTTAACTTGCTCTACAAAATATAATGTCCAGTTGACATTAAGGGTGGAGCAATGTTCTTCCTCTATTTACTGGGCTGTACAGGGATGTGGCAACGAGGAATACATGTTCTTGTCTGGGATTTCATTTTATGAATCATGGTAATGTACCAGTTTATAGCAATTAATTCAATGGACAAAATGGAGACTGCAACTCTCAAAATGTAAGGTTGTAAAATTAAATTCCAGAACAGATCATTAAGCCCATGGTGATATGCAGTACCATTGTAAGCACTTTTGGGGCCCTGGGCATGGACACCTTTGGGACCCCCTCCATCAATCCAAAGAAATTAAGGGATCGAGAATATCTGGTCAGGCCAGCCCCCACATTGCGAGCGCAACACATAGCTTGACATGTTGCCTCACAATGATTAAAAAAGCCAACGGTAATCCCTTTCAGTCCCCTTACAATCTTCAGTCTTGCTGTAATAAGAATGATAAATAAGTAACATTTTAAGGCCAACATCAGCAGTCCACGCCAAGGCTACTTGCATTCTAGCATAGTTACAGGTCATTTTTCAAGGAAGTTACACCAGTCATAGTATAAATTCAGGACACAGATCGTATGCAAAAGGTGCACACAATCTAGAATAGATAAACGACTCAGATTAGCCCCCTCACAGAATGCAAAAGTGCTCTAGTGTGGATACAGGAGACCAATTGGAAGCAAGAAGAAAGGTAAACCTACCATAGCATAGATAGCGGATGAAGGTTAGAAGCTACCAGGAAGGTGCAAGTGGCTGAGGTGTGCAGTATGTCAATGCTCGCTATTGTAGAGGAAGCAACACTATAGCCAGTGAAGCAATGACTGAACCTGGTTTGAAGATCATACTCTGAGAACAAACTCACTCTGAAGGGTGACAATTGTGAATGATTTGGGGGACTGGCAATTTTGACAGATTAGGCAATGCAAGATTGAATAATATGATCAGGATTACACATTAGCTAAAAGGAGAAGCTGGGATTTGCGCCCACTCTGCAATTTCTGCACTTTACAACTTGCTTTTGTAGTATGAACCATGAAGTCAAATAATCACATTTTATAGATCTCACTTGGAAAGTGGACAAATCACAAACCTAAAATGACAATTTTAAAAACAAAATATTATAGAAGCGTTTTATGCAAAATGGGAATGATTCCATCTTAATTATCTCCATCATCAAGGGAAGTATATAAGTATCAACATACTAATGGATGTGAACCTAAGAGATTACATCTGGGTTTCTGCTTTGTATTTTAAAGCTTTGAATTGGCCCAAAACACAGGCTAGTTAAACTGTTCTTTATAGACGTGCACCAAAACCTTTCGGTTTATTTATTGGTCACTTGTTTGGCGCTTATACAATTAGAAAAACTGTTTAAAAATGCCCACAGGGCAAACAAGGTGGGTACAGGGGAAGGTAGACAATTAATTACAGCAAGGATAAATAATTAAGTTAATAGTGGAAACAATAATGAAAATAAAGAGAAGGGGAAATAAACCTACTATGCCTTGTGAGTGTTCAGAACTTGCAAGTGCAGAGAGGGTAGGTGGGAGGGAAAGGGGCTTTGATGGTCATGGAGAAGTGCTCAGGCTAAGTGCCAAGAGGAGAAGAACATAAGTGCAACCACCCATAGGTAGGGTGAGCCAAGTAAGTACAGCAGGAAGACAGCAGTTGGGATGAGAGATGTGGGGTGGTCAAGGCTCTGAGGACACATAAGGGCCCTGCACATCAGTCACACTGCTGTAAGATTAGCAGGGAAGAGAGGAGGGGAAGGAAGAGGTAAAGATAAAGGTCTTGAGGCTTTTTCGGAACTTAAGGAGGTTATGCTTAACACACATAGGGAGAGGGAGGCTGTTCCACAGGAGGGAGCCAGGCGAGGAAATTGATCGCCCACCAGCTCTCTGTTTAGCAAAGCACTTAACATGCAGGGAGTTGGTGCCAGAGGAACAGAGTAAACAATTTTTTGTTCCAAATGAGCAGACCTTAAAATATGCTTGCCAGAGGCCTGCAATATCTGATCTGCTCTCTTCTGTCTAGGCCTACATAAAAAATCAGATCAGGTAATGAATGGGCTAAACAGTACCCCCAGCATGTGAGAAGCAGACCTTTTCAAGGAAGACAGTACAGTAATGTCAGCAAAATAAGATAATTTGTCCAGGATCACTGTATTGTCTGCTCGAAAAGCCAGGATAGAAGCCTCAACACTTTGGTTCCACAGTCTTGAATTTGCATACCTAATCATCTCTCCGACTAACACTTTGTAGTGGTCATTGGTGGTAGCTGCCTAGGTTTTACAAGCATCCATCTGAAGAAACCAATTTGTAGACCTTTCACCATACTAATGCTATATTCGTTTGTTATATCAACCACTATCTAGTACTAGTACACTGCTGATAATAGCATCTGTTGCTCTACAAAACAAAGTACACATCAACTTCAAACAGAGGAAAGGCTGAGTTGGCTTTGCTGGAATTTAGTATCATAATCTTGCATAAGAACACACATGTCAGCAATCAGTGCTTAACACACTGAGCTATCTTCTGAACGAGCACAGCACTCACATTTATCAGTATGCATTTCAACTTTGGCTATTGCACATGATGAATATCATTCCCATAGAAAGGTGACAATGCTCCAGGAGTTGTGTCATAGTGAACGCACAACCTATGTGTATGCCAGTAAACACAGGAAGCATTCAATACACCATCAATTGATCAGAGCAGAATGTATTTGTCAATAACAGACTGGCAATAGGTTCAGAGGCTCAACAGCACACCATAACCTATATTGATGTGTGCTATTTAAGTTTTGCAAACAATGGTAATTGACGTCTTTAGATTAGGCAGCCTTGTGGGGCCCCCTCCAAGGCGGGTGCCTGGGGCAAATGCCCCTTTTACCCTCCTATAAAGATGTCTCTGGTGATATGGAATCTGCCAGTAAATCTACTGCTTCTTTACATAACTGCACAATAAAGATTGCCAACGCTGACAGCTCAGGAAGTCTTTAGTCTATTAAAGACAAGGAGGCGAGCATTATGCTTTATCTTTCTTTAATACTGCCACAACAGCTTTTCAACTTATACTTTTAAACATCTACCTTTGTGCTTTTTTTTTCACACAAAAATAAAAATAGCCAATCCGAAGTTTAAAAGTTTCAAACCAGAGTCTTACATCTCGAAAAAACTCTCAAACTCCAACTCCCATGCACCTCCAGGAGTGCAGTAGTCCTGACCCTATCCCATGCTCCAATGCGGTGATAGATCATCCTATAAGATCTCTACTGTCCCAGGTCCTTTCCTCTTTCTTTCTTGCCTTGAAAATCCTCTGAAACAAATCCAACTCTGTTATGAACTGTCAACAACCAACTTCCAACTTATAACCGAAACAGTGTTCTTGGAACCAAACAGCCCTGCTTCTCAGACGACATAGAGTACTTCGCCGGTACAGTGATTGAGATCATGCTGCTTTCTGATCATCTCCTAGAAAAAACAGAAACAAATTCTTTTTAAGGGCGGGTGATAAGACAAAGTTGAACATGTGATATCAACACGATATAACATCAACTTTCGAGTCTTTCCGGGTGGGATATAATGCTCGCCTCCTTGTCTTTAATAGAATGAAGACTTCCTGAGCTGTCAGCGTTGGCAATCTTTATTCTATGACAAGACAGGAGGCTCGCATTATGTTTCTTCAAAGCTAGCCACCATCCTATTTGCCAAATCTGACACTGGCTTGAAATGAAAAGTCTTAAAGGTAGACTCGGAGGACCAGTCGGCCGCTTTCATTATATCTTGGAGTGGCACTTCCGCTGCAAATGCTCTAGATGCCATCGCCCCTCTAGCTGAATGCGCCCCAAACTGTGACAAGTCTATGCCTGCCCATTGCATTATTTCACGCACGCATCTTGCAATTGTCGCTGTTGCTACTGCATGAAAAGGTTTTCTACGCGCTATTAACAGCTGTGTTACGCCTCGCGGTCTTAGCAGTACTGTGGCTGTTTCATAATCTTTAATACATTGAGCTACACACAGTTTCTTATTTTCTGTAAAATAGGGGTATGAAATCACTCGAGTGTCTGTTTTTGTTCTTTTTGCTATGGAAAATGCTACTTCCTCTGGATAGAATATTTTCCTGTTTATCTCTCGAGCTTTTACATTGGAAACTCTTCGGCATGCTGTGAGACACAAGAACATTGCCAGCTTGCCAGAGAGTTGCGATCGAGATAAATCTTTATTGTCTGGCCATGCCAGAAACAGCTGAAAAACTTCCCTGACATCCCATAATGTCGTATACTTAGGTTCTGGGGGCTTTCTTAATTTCATTCCTCTCAAAAGACGCAAAACTGATGGATGTTCTCCTATAGCTTTACCATCTACCATGTCATGATCTGCAGAGATAGCGGACCGCAGTACACCTATCGTCCTGAAGGCACTACCTTCTTGGAATGTTATTGCTAGGAAGTTCAATAATTGAACTACAGGGGCAGAAACGGGATCCAAATCATGCTCTGTGCACCAGTAAGACCAACTCTTCCATGCCGTGTTATAGCTCCTGACGGTGGAAGGCGCCCATGAATCTCTGATGCAGTCTGCAGAGAGTAACGAAATGCCTGGCAATTCCCACTTTCTCCTGAAACCTTGCAAGCTATCAATCGCAGGGTGCCTGTCGATACTAGGGGATGAATTCTCCCGATTGGGTCTAGTAGAAGGTCCTGCTGCTGTGGAACTATCCTCGGAAAATCCGTAGAAAGTTCCATCGCTACTGGAAACCAAGGCTGCGATCTCCAGAGGGGGAGGACTATTAATAGGTCTGCATGCTCCCTGCGCACTTTCGCTAGTGCTCTCGAGATCATGAGAAATGGAGGGAAGGCATAATTCAGTGTTCCGTTCCAAGGTTGGAGGAAGGCGTCTGTGCCCGCTGCCCCCGGGTCTAATCCCCAACTGAAATAAGTCTGCGTCTGCGCGTTCAGTCTAGACGCAAATAGATCTATATTAACGGGACCCCAGAGGTTCTGCAATCTGTTGAACACACTCGGGTGTAGTTTCCAATCGCTTGAATCTACAAGATATCGTGAATTCCAGTCCGCTCTCTCGTTGAGCGTCCCTCTGCTGTGATTGCTACTTGATTCTGAAGGCAGTAGTGCCAAAAGTCTTTCGCTAGTTCTGCTAGCATCCTCGATCTTGTTCCTCCCAGCTTGTTGATATAACGCACTGCTGATATGTTGTCCATTTTGAGCAGAACGCAACATCTAACTTTGTCCTTCGTAAATGCTTGCACTGCAAAGGACCCTGCTAAGAGTTCGAGACAGTTTATGTGCATATCTAGTTCCTGTTCTGACCATTTCCCCCCTGTCTCTAAGTTCTTGCATCTGGCGCCCCATCCAGACCTGCTTGCGTCTGATTCTATGACGATGTCCAGTGAGTCTTCGAAAATCGCACGGCCATTCCAGGCTTCCATGTTGGCGAGCCACCAGTGGAGTTCCGAGATCGCTTCTGGGTCTAGGGTCACTAGCTGGTGATATCCTACCCCCTCTTGTAGGTGTCTTATCTTGAGCCTCTGTAGAGCTCGATAATGGAGCGAACCCGGAAAAATCACTTGGATTGAAGCCGCTAGCAGGCCAACTACCCTTGTGAGAGCTCGAAGAGATATGACTTTCTTTGCTATAACTGTTCTGAGCTCTTTCTTTATCGCCTTCACTTTGTGATGTGGTATCTCTAGGGTTGCTTTGTTTGTGTCTATACTGAAACCCAGGAATTCTATGTTCTGCACTGGCACTAGCTGGGATTTGTCTAAATTTACTAGGAATCCTAGCGAGGTCAAGAGCGTGAATATCCATTGCACGTTCTTGGAAAGCGTGACTTTGTCTGTACCCATGACGAGAATGTCGTCTAGGTAAATGATTATGCGAATGCCTCGATTTCTTATGGCTGCTGCTACGGGTTTCATCAGCTTGGTGAATGCCCAAGGCGCAGATGCTAGTCCGAACGGAAGACATGTGAAGTGCCATGTCTCCCCTTCCCACCGAAACCTCAGATATTTCTGAAACTCTTGAGCTATCGGAATCGTTAGATAGGCGTCTTTGAAGTCTAATCGCGCTAACCAGTCCCCTGTCCGGAAGAGATCTCGAAGTAGATGAATGCCCTCCATCTTGAAATGGTTGTAAACAACCCATTCGTTCAGCCTCTTCAGATTTATGACAGGGCGTACTTTGTCCCCCCTATGAACAAGAAATAAATTGTTGAGCAAGCCTGTCCCTCATTGCGTATCTTTTTATATAGCATTTTTGTCTGCTAATTGGAGAATTTCGCTGTTCAACAATCTCGCCTCTTCTCGAGGCATCTGAATAAAATGGGGTTCTGATCTCTGAACTGGGTTCCCTACACATTCTAGCTGTAGTCCTGATACTGCCTGCAGAACCCATGCATCGCACGATAATTCTTGCCATGTGCTTAGAAACTGGAGGGTTCTCCCTCCTACTCGAACTCTCATTGCACTCACCTCTTGAGGCATTTGGTTGCCAGTATGCACCTCTCCCTCTTCGTCCTCTGGGAAATCTGAACCTGGACGGGAAGAATGTGTCTTGTTGTTTTCCTTCCCAATATTGGGCCCGCGGCCCCTGGGGTCTGCGTTGATAGTTAAACCAATCGGACGTACGACCATTGTAACGTCCGGTCCCGGAAAAAACTCGAGTGGAGAAAATCTTTTTGATTGAGCTTTGTGCTCGTTTAAGAGCTGAATAAGTTCCCACGAACTGTGCAATTTCTATAGCGAATGCCTCGCCGAATAGTAGGTCTCTTGCTCCTTCACCTGCCTCGTACGACGCTAAGTCGCTCAGCTTACTGTCGATCTTAAGAAGAACACCTCTTCTTCTCTCAGCTGACAGTGCGCAATTCGCGTTTCCCAAGATGCATACAGCTCTCTGAGCCCAACTGGCTAATACGGAAGCATCTACAGGGGTACCTGTGTCCTTTGCTTTCTCCGCGAGATCCATTATTTTTGCCAATGGGCCGGCTAGGTCGAGGAGCTTATCTTGGCACCCTCGCCAGGCTCGGTCTACGCCCTTACGTATGTCTTTCACCGTCTTTGTAACAAAGGTGACCATTTTGGGGTCAAGTTCAGGAGTGTCGGCCAGTTTGCCTGGCAACTCCGGTCTAGGGCATTCTGAACGCATCCGTGATCTTATTTCTCTATCCAGTGGCTTGCGTATACGTTGAGCCATGTAGGCTGCCACTGGGCGATGGGCGATGGGACCCACTCTGATGACTTAGGGTGTCTGATAGCCTCCGGGTCAAACATATCTGTTGAACTCTCAGGTTCTTGAGGATCTATCGCCTCTTCGTAAAGGTGATCCTCTTCTACCTCATCACCCTCATCATCCGGCATGTAGCCTTCATCATTGTCCCCTGGATTACTCACCCCTGGGGTAGGGGGTCTGTCCTGGCTTCTGTTCTTCTCCAGGAAGGCTCTTTTAAGCCTGACGACAGGGTCGCTATTCTCTTGGGGAGTGGAATCCTCCCTATCCAGATTGCTCGGGGGGGTCATAGAGTGTTTACTCTTGCGAGCCGCTTTCCTCCCCCTGGGTTCAACCCCATCTTCGGGGTGTCTGGCTGACAGCTCTTTATCTTGGCATTCTGCCTTTCTCTTTTTTGCAAGCAGAGCTTGCTGCTCGTTAAAAAACAGCTTCCAGTATATACAGCCTTTGGGTAATAGGATGCACTCCTTGAGACACTGCTCTGGTCAAGGAATCTCCTAGTACTTGCTTGAAGCTCTGTGACAGGTCTGTGTCCTGTTGGTAAGGACTTTCTTCCCACTCCTCTTCTGACCATTCTGGTGAGGTAGAAGGAGTGGCACCGGGACTTTGGTAATGAGCCATAGTGTTAGCAAGGCTAACTGCTGTGCTGTCAGCAAGGGATTAATGTTAGTCACCTTTGACAATTCTGCCTTTCTCTCCTCAAATTTCAGGCTCTTTAGATATAAGAGGCAGTCTAGTATAAATCCCTTGTTGCTCCGGTGGAAAATGTGATTATGCTTTTTTTTTTTTTTTTAAGACCGTGTCACTCCGCTTTTCTCCTCACTCGGCATACGCAACACAATGAAAACTTTCGCGCTGCCGGCGGAAGACCTCCCAGGGGATGACGGGAATTCAGCTTCTCCCGCTCCCCTGGGTCCTGCCGCACGTCGTGTTCGACAGCGCGGAACCGAGGAGCGGGGCTGGGAGCCTGAGGCGGGCGCGTTCGCTCGCGGCTCCGGCCCCGCCTCCTCTTCACAGAAATATCTCACAGCGCCCAACGCGAACGCATGAGAGAAAACAAAATGAACGCACTGAAGCACACTTTGGATAAAGTTCACCGTAAGAATTGTATTTACCTTCTGATAAATAGTTTACAATCGCGCAGCTTACGCGTTTCTCATGCAAAGTCCTATACTACGCTGATATAGCTATTGTCTTAAACAAGAGAGTAAATTATGATGTACTTATCTCATGGCAGCAAAAAGAAAGAGGACAGGACCTGGGACAGTAGGGTTCTTATAGGATGACCTATCACCGCATTGGAGCATGGGATAGGGTCAGGACTACTGCACTCCTGGAAGTGCATGGGAGTTGGAGTTTGAGAGTTTGAAAGTTTTTTTCGAGATGTAAGACTCTGGTTTGAAACTTTTAAACTTCGGATTGGCTATTTTTATTTTTGTGCGAAAAAAGCACAAAGGTAGATATTTAAAAGTATAAGTTGAAAAGCTGTTGTGGCAGTACTAAAGAAAGATAAAGCATAATGCAAGCGTCCTTTCTTGTCATAGAATTCTTCTTCATTCCTTTGATAATGCTACTTCTTTTTCTATGACTCAAAATGAAACATCCAATAGATCTTTCATAAGTGTGTCACAAACCTTGTAACAAAAACATGGACATAGAAAAAAGACTATGATATGTCTGAAGCAGCACCAGTCTTGGGAGGTGAGGTAGGCATGGAGTGCAATCTCAATGTCAAGGTTTTTTGCTCACTTAAGCAGTGCTAGTTGGGTTTAAAAAATATTGTTTTGCGATTGGCCTCAGGGAAGTCGGCAAAGACCACGTGATGCTCCCTGTTTGCTATGATTGTTTCTCAACAATGTGAAAGAACACGATTTTGTGACAAAAGTATCATCCGTGGGTCCAGTGGTCCTGCATTCTAATCCAATCTTTAAAAAAAATGCCCAGATCTGTGGTTCAGGCCAAATCCCTTTAATCCCCTTTACCTTGTTTCCCTTATCTGACAACACCGGGAGCGCTTAGAAATAGCCACTGTCATCATTTGCTTTAAAAAAAAGAAATAGGACTAACGCTTTAAAGATATGTGCCTATCACAGTCTCCCTTCATATCTTGGCAACACTGTATTTTAAAATTGGACAACACATATTTAGGAGGATATTAGAATGATTTATTCTGCCATGTTAACACTTCATAAATGGTCTTCTTCACTCAGAGCAGATGCTCTTGTTGGCCAAGTACGAACTGTGCCCTACATTTCCTTTATAGGTCTTTGTCTAGACTGTGATATGAATATTAGTGTTAGTCACTGAATTAATAGCAAATGTGCCTTTACTGTAACACAGAAAGCGCTGTATGCAGGCATTTGATGGTCGCCTCAAGGTACCCAAGATTCTCACTTATCGCTTCTTAATGTTCTTTTTTTCAGAAGGCCAGCACCTGGGGAACTTGATGACCAAATATGGCTATGTCTACCCGCTTCAGGAACTAAAGAACCTCATTCTCAAAGGGGACACCAGCCTGTATCGGTTTCAGGTGAGCCATGAAGTACACCCATTTCTGGTCTGATTGGCCGAGGTGGATTGGAAAAGTGGGAGAACTCCTGGTAGGCTGGTCTCTGGGCATCATGGGATCTCGCTTAGAATCCACCTAGGCCCAAATCCAGTTGATCTGTTGTATATAGTGGATTGCAAGGAGGGGCGGGTGACATTATCATATTACGATTCATTAGCTACTCTAAAAGACAGATTTCATGCAGCAACTGGGGATTATCAGCAGGTGCCCGTGCTCCCGATGTTTGGCGGGGTTTCCAGTGCCAGCCACACGTCTAGAGGGTGGGCTTGAAAATAATGGAACACAGTGTCAATAATGCAGACCATACAACCTGTGCACGGATTTTCTTATTAAACAATAACATGCTGATGTTTTACAACTGGCATGAAAATATTTAGGATTATGGCATTGAAAGACCCCCAGTGAGAACACTGACACATCTGTCAAAGCGGGGGCTCTGTTTTTGACGGTGAGGGCTAGAGCCATCTCCTTTAGCATACATTTTAAGTTGCAATGCCATTTCAAGATCTTCAGTGAAGTCACACAAAATGGCTTCCAAAAATACTTCCCACAAAAGAGAGAACTGCTCAGTCAGAGGGGAGGACAGTGCCCTCACTCCCAATAAACAAAATACATCGACGAAATCATCAGTTCTATGTCTCACAATCTCCAATGACGCTAAAAATAACGGGTTTGCACATTCTTTAAAGACAGCAAAGTTTCAATGGAAAGAAAATACTTATTATGTAAATGGTCATTCTAATTTTCGCGGGAAAGCCCAGCAGGGACTTCATAACGTCATTTAAAATGTGACCGACATATAAGCGTTGCTTCAGGTGAAGGCTTTCTACTAAGAGGGTTTAAAAGGCCTCAGTCGGACCCTCACCAGAAGCCATACAGTCTGCATGTTGCTGTATGGCTTCACCTCAGTCCATTGATGCAGAGCAGCAATGGTTCTCATTAGAGGCATGCCGATTGTATATTGTGCACCCATAACGCCTCAGTGACAGATTGTGGCACGAACTCCATTGTGAAAGTGAGACACCAGCACCATATATATTAAGTGGGGGTAAACAGTCAGACTTTTGCTCCAAACCATGTGCACTGCATGAACCGCTTGCAGTAGCATCATGATTGGAACTACACAATATTGCAAATTTCCGCCATGGAAACATTGTACATTGCTCCACAAATTAGAAACAGGTCACACCTTGTGTCCTGTGCGTCTTTTGTATTGCACGTTGGGCACATTTCTATTGAATAGAAGACTGCACTTCTTCACTACTGATTGGACGCATCCTTAGGTTGCGCATTAGGAAGGGAGAATTGCTACATTTACTTGGACAAGTGCCTCACGCAAATGATGGAATACATTGGGGCTGTCACGAGGAGGGGTGAGGGGGTGCCAAACTGCCCCAGGCCTCCCTCTCCTCAGGGGTGTCCCGTGCCGGCAGAGTGGATTTGTTAAAACCTACCTCTGAATGTATCCGTGCTTAGGTGTTAACTTGCTGGTGCCATCTGGCTACTGTCCTACTGTCCACTACATTTGCTTTACCGCCTCTCATCACCCTTCGTCAGAGACACAGGAGGGTATATTCTGGCTTCATAACGAGCTTTGCCACGGCACCCATTTTGTGCTTTTCTGCACCGTGTTATGCATTTGGAGATCACCTCCCTGCCACCTGAACTCTCTGCAGTCCGCAGCTTGTCTGGAGGACCTGGAGGGCCTGCTTACTGCATGGTGACTGGCCTTATTCCTGATGTAGCCCCCCCCCTGCCACCCCAATAATCCCATATGCCTTATCCAGTTTTCAGGAAGAGAATGAAACATCCAAAGAGGTCTTTCTCATGCGTTTCATCGCCACTAGACGGTTTGGGACACTGAGGTAAGATGTCATCACTTCCTCCATCGACTTATTTTCGTTGTGTTTAATCAGATCACCTTAACTCTCTGTTGACTAAAGGTTTTTCACTGAATTTCAAGGCTTTTGTAATACTACATTTTTGTCTAGGCCGATTAGCCAGGGCCTTCGGTCATGGCTGTACATATTGCACCAATGCGGACGTCCACTGGCCATTGAACCTGGCCTACCTACCAGCTAAGGCCCATAACCTCCTAGAGACTTCACACCTTCGGCATTGCCCACTGTCCATGTTGCCCCCCATTATAAAACCAATACAGAGGGCCTCATTACTAGTTTGGTGGTATCCATGCCCTTAATAAGGGCATGGCTACCCCCAAACTGGGGTCCGGGTCCCGCAAAAGGGGACTTACGGGCCATTCCGACCTTGGGCTCAATGGGAATGTGGAGGATGGTAGCAGCGGTACCGTTCATAATGGTACCGTTGCTACCATCCTGGTCTGCTTGCGGGTGCCGCTCTGCATGTCTGGTCTGACCAGGTCATAAAGGTAATACCACTGGTGTTCATATTAGCTAAGATCATAGTAAATGCAGGGTGAAATAATTTAGAGCATGGTCCCCTCGCATGTGACCCATAATTCAAGAACAGTATCTATTCATTAGCCCCAGACACAGATAAACACCTGCATTGACTCCCCACATATTCCCAGCTATACAGTGCTGTGAAAGGACATCCAGAAAGGAGCTACTCTGCTCATGGCCTAGCAATGAGGGATGGTATCTTTTTTAATTGATTAAAAGCAGTCGCCGACCTTTCTAACCCTACTCCCAATTTTGGCTCATGTGTTGATGGCCTGTCAATTGCTCAAGGTTTGTAAGTAAGATGCCAATCAATAGAAACTCTTAATGTTATGTCGGTCAGTATGTAAAGACTGGTAGGGGGTGTCTGTACTTCCGCTCTCTATATGGTAGGGGAGATGCACAGCGGACCCCAGCCAAGATTCTCCATATGGTAGCAATGGATGAGCAATCAAGGCCTAGCGTCTCAGGAGGTGATGCGGGCTGGTTCTTAAGTACAGTGTAGTCCTTGAACCCCCACAAAGGAATGTCCACACACTGTATTACTGAAAACACAGTCTTTATATAATTAATATTCAAAGGTATGTACACAATCACAATAACGCACTTTGTACTCGGAAGTCAATAATGATAAATATATACAATTCTAAAGTGGTACCACTAATGTTATCGAATCTCATTAAAGTGCATCAACTGTACGGTTAAAATGTCACACAGATTAATAACGAGGAAACCAGCAATAGAGATAGGCAGGAACGTAAGGTGGTTGAAACAATAGGCAGAATGCTGGCCCCGTTACCTAGACACAGTTCTGTGTGGAGATCCCCCCACCTGGGCAACCTGTAAAATAAGATATATCACACAAGCCCAGTCCATATGTTCAATAGTCTTACTTCTTCCTGTTAAGGTTTTACCCCCCGAATGTACCTGGTGGAGTAGAGTTCTCCGACGATGCGCCGACCGATCCTTCCTTCTTGAGTGCCTCCCTTTCAGGCGGGAGCCACGGATCGTCGAGAGGTGTCGGGGAACTTGGCGATCGGTGTCGGGGAATCGACGGCCCTTCTTGAGTGCCCTCCCTTTAAGGCAGGAGTCACGGGTCGTCGAACGTCTGACGGTGAACAGGGTGAACTACGGCAGGGAAGTGGCTGCTTCGTTCCTAGCGGTGCTTGTCGATGACAGAGCGTTGGCGTCCTGCAAGGAAGAGGCACGATAGTTCCTGCAAGGAAGAGGCACGATAGTATCGGTGACGATAGTTCTGGACCGCAAAGAGATGATGAAGAGCTGTGGCCCAGCAAGGGCGTCGAGTCGTCGGCGTCTCTGTGGTCCTTAGGTGGCGGGAAACCCACCGGTGGATGCTCCTCGGCGCGTCAACGGTCGGGCCTTCAACAGCGGGAGACAATCGGATGACGATGCAGACGAGAGCGTCCGATGATCAATTGAAGTTCTTAGGCAAACGGGAGCACGGCGGTCGTCGACAGTGGCGGACAACAGTCCGAGTGCTTCTCCTTGGAGTTCCGCAGCAGTCCCCGTATTGGGCCGGCAGCCTGTCGTAGGTCTGTCTACCAGGGAGCGTTGGCAAAGATCAGCTGTGCATGATGGTCCCTCGTAGCTCAGGAAGAGGGCGCCTTACCAGGTCCTCTCTGGGTCAGTCCTTGGAGGCACAGCAGCTTTCAGATTGTGAAGGAGAGCAACAGCAATTCTTCTCGTCCAGCAGGGCTTCAAGGTTAAGTGTCAGTTAATCCAGTTACTCGTCGTAGTGGACTTCAGCTTCTGAACACGATTCCTAGCAGTGAGAGGTCCCCAGATATACTGTTGATCTCCCATTCATTCCGCTGGGTCACACTCAAGCATCCAATCACGACTACGGGCATTCATGCAGGCAGGCAGCCAATCAGGCACATGAGGTATTCAGGCCATTCACTTCTCTCCAGACACTCACAACAAGTTATGTGTATTGGGACAAGTACCGAGCCATTCCACACTCCAAGCTGCATTCATACCGGTTTCGGGCAGGGTTGTCTCAGTCATTGTGTCAACCACCAGATACTAGACAACCACAACACAGAATGCATATTCATGCATATTCATCACACACTCTATTCACCCAGGTCCCACCCACAGGAGGTACCCACAACATACATCACCGGGAAGGCTCCAGCTAGTCTGGCCGGGCCTTCACAAGAACACCATATATGGCATTTCCACCCAACAGCCAGTCACCAGGAAGGCTCCAGCTAGTCTGGCCGGGCCTTCACAACAACACCATATATGGCATTTCCACCCAACAGCCAGTCAGGGGGAAGGGACAGAGTCAGGGCTTCCCAGGACTTTGGGAAAACAAGGTAATGGGTAATAGAAAGCAAGAGGCCACCGGGGCCATCTTGTTTTCCATCAGGAATCAACTGAATCCAATAGCAGGGCCGGGGTATCCCAAAATGGGGGATACTCCGCGCACCTGTCAAATTCAGCATGGAGCTGCCACCAGCCCATACCCTGCTCTGCGGGCCACCCACAGGTGCCCAAAAACATACACTAGGGGCACAGGGTTCTACCCCCACCCATGGGTGCCATAAGGGTATCCCACGGGTCCGTTCACCAAACCAAAAGAAAGAGAGCTGCACTGCCAGGAGTCCCACATGAACTCCTGCACCGAAAACATGACAGAACACACGATAAAAAGCAGTAAAGGACAACGATACGGAGGCCCTGTCCCTCCGATGCATTTCCAGCATCACAGTCGCCCCCCCCCAGACTGAGGTGGAGGGTGCCTAATCTCCCACGGGATAGACACCCTCATCCAGACAGTCAGCATACCTTCTGGAAAGGCCATCTGCATTATCGTGACTCTTCCCTGGTCTGTGCTGTATGGTGAAGTCTAGCCCTTGCAAGCTAATGGACCACCTAAGCAATTTCGGGTTCTCATCCTTCATCTGCATAAGCCACTTCAGGGGCTTATGATCTGTTTGGACCTTGAAGGTTGACCCCGTAAGGTAGGGCCTAAAACGCCTAAGGCTCCAAACTATACTAAAACATTCCTTTTCAACAGTAGCCCACCTAAATTCTCTACCCTTGAGTTGTCTACTGATGAATATGATAGGATGTTCTCTCCCTTTGTCATCTAATTGGGACAAGACAGCTCCAATTCTGGTGTCGCATGGCATCCGACTAGACGATAAAGGGTCGGCTGTAGTCAGGCGCACACAACACGGGTGCCCGACACAGACTTTCTTTCAAGCCATCAAAGGCCCTCTGACAGTCTTCAGTCCAATTAACCTTCCTAGGCTGTTTGGGTGAAGTCAGAGCTGTCAGTGGTGCAGCTATGGTTCCATAGTCCGCCATGAAATTGCGATAGTACCCGGCGAGGCCCAAAAAGGCTCTCACCTGGGTTTGAGTAGTGGGAATCTCCCAGTCCTGTACATCCTGTACCTTACTGGGGAGAGGTTGGATTTGACCCCCTCCTACCTCATGACCAAGATACGTGACTTTCCCCTGAGCTATCTGGCACTTGGTGGCCTTGATAGTGAGGTTAGCCCTCTTTAAGGCCTGCAACACTCTACCCAGATGTGTCAAGTGCTCTTCCCAAGTGGAACTGTAGACGGCAATGTCATCTAAATAAGCCACACAAAAGGCTTCCAGCCCACTGAGAGCATGATTGACCAATCTCTGGAAGGTGGCAGGGGCATTCTTCAACCCAAAAGGCATGACCCTAAACTGGTAGAGTCCCTCTGGTGTTGAGAACGCTGTCTTTTCCTTGGCATGGTCCGTCAGAGCTATTTGCCAATAGCCTGAGGTGAAGTCAAAGGTGCTCACAAATTTGGCAGCACCTATGGTGTCCACGAGCTCTTCAGCCCTGGGCAATGGGTGCGCGTCAGTCTTGGTGACGGCATTGACTCCTCGGTAGTCCACACAGAACCTCCAATCCTTGGTACCTGCCTGGGAACTTGCCTTGGGGACAAGGACCATGGGACTGGACCAGGGACTGGTTGAGGGTTCAATAACACCCAGATCCAACATCTTGGCGACCTCAGCCTGGATGTGGTTCTTAACCGTATCTGACATTCGATAGCTCCTGCTCCTGACAGGCACGCTGTCACCAGTGTCAATCTCCTGCTTACACCACGGTGTAAGGCCTGGCATCAGCGAAAACAGAGAGGCATACTGCTGGAGCAAAGTCCGGCAGGCCCTCTGCTGCTCGGTTGTCAAATCGGGAGAGAGCTGCACTCCCTCCACTGAGCCATCCTGAGGGTTGCTATGCAGCAAATCAGGAAGGGGCTCACTCTCATCCTCTTCTTGCTCTGAAGCTAGCAAGAGACATGAGACTTCTGCTCGCCGGTGGAAAGGCTTGAGCCTATTAACATGGAATACCTGAGGGGCCACCCATGGGATTCCCATGTCAACCAGATAATTGACCTTGCCCATCTTGGAGATTATCCGGAAGGGTCCAGTCCATTTATCTGCCAATGCTCGAGGCTTGGTAGGCTCCATCACGAGGACCTCCTGTCCCGGAGTCCAATCCACTTGCGATGCTTTAAGGTCATGCCAGTATTTGTTCAATTTTTGGCTGGCCTTGAGATTCGCCGTTGCTTGTCCCATCATCTGTGTCATCCTTCGTTTGAGGCCTAACACACAGTCCCCCACTTTCTTGGCGGGACCGGGAGGGGTGGCTTCCAAACCTTCTCTGATCAAGGCGAGGGGCCCCCTTACGGGATGTCCAAAGAGTAACTCAAAGGGGCTGAAACCAACGCCTTCTTGAGGTACCTCTCTGTAAGCAAACAGCAGGCACGGCAGGAGGAGATCCCATTTCCTCCTTAGGGGCTCTTCCAAAGCACCTAGCATGCCCTTGAGAGTTTTATTAAATCTCTCAACCAGACCATTGGTCTGGAGTGGTAAGAGGTGGAGAACTGGTAGGTTACCCCACACTCTTTCCACATGGTTTTCATGTAACTAGACATGAAGTTGGATCCTCGGTCAGAGACAACTTCCTTGGGGAATCCAACATGGGTGAAAATGCCCAGGAGGGCCCGGGCAACCACCTTGGCAATAACAGTCCGAAGGGGTATAGCCTCAAGGTACCTGGTGGCGTGATCTACCAAAACCAGGATGAACCGATGGCCACCTGACGTGGGAGGGTCAAGGGGACCGACGATGTCGATGCCCACCCTCTCAAACGGTGTGCCAACCACTGGCAATGGCTGCAGTGGGGCAATGACACTGCCTCCAGTCTTGCCAGACAACTGACAAGTTGGGCAGGTCCTGCAGTGGGACTCCACTTCTACTCCCATTCGAGGCTAGTAGAAATGGGCAGAGAGCCTCTGCTTAGTCTTCTTGGTACCAAGATGACCAGCCAAGGGCACCTCATGCGCCAACTGCAGTAGAAAGTGCCTGTAAACCTGGGGTACCACCAACCTCCTCAGGGCACCAGGTTCAGGCTTAGTGGGCTCACTAACAAGGAGCTCACCCTCCCAATAAATCCGGAAAGTCCTAGGCACTTCTCCTTGTGCCTGGGACAGGGCCTGTTTCCTCAGACCCTCAAGAGAGGGATACTCTCTCTGTCCTTTACAGAAGTCTGCCCGGGAGGGTCCCCCTTCAGCTAACAAGCAGTGAAGATCGGGATGATCCTCCGGGTTGAGAACCTCTCCCACAGGAGAGTCTTCTGGCTCTTCTCCCACACGAGTTGAGACAGGGTTTACCACTGGACCCAGCCCGTCCGGAGCATGGATCCCAATGGGTGCTGTAGGAACAGTAGGAAGAGAAGGAGCTCCCTCCACAGAGGTGGCCTTCTTGCTCTTCCTTCGTCGTGCCTTAGGCCGTGCCTTCGGCTCGGGTACCTGACTCACAGCCAGACCCGGCGTCACCTGTGACCTAGTGACCACAGCCGCAGTCATGGGAAGACCATCCGCGATCAATCCCAACTCGACTAGATCGTTACCTAACAGAATGTTAGCAGGGACGTTGTCCTGAACCTGGACAGGAAGCTTTGCTGTCTTGTCTCCAATTACGAGTGTGACTCGGGCTACAGGCGATAATTTGGGAGGCCCACCAGCTAACCTGGTGGTTCTCAGAGGAGCATCTACATAGTCCTCTGGCTTGAGCAGGGTCCTGTCCACCACTGTCATGCTTGCCCCAGTGTCTCTCAAACCAGTAAAAGGCTGGCCGTTCAAGAGGACACTTCTCAAAAATCTACGGGTGTTCTGTGGTATAGTCGCCAGTACTTCCGCGTACTGGTCCCAGGCCCCAAGGGACACTAAGGAAATCTCTACAGGAGCACCAAAAGTGATTCCGGTAGAGGAGGGGAGGACAGTGGCCTCCACCTCAGACATGGGGTAAGGGTAGGTCAGGCTGACAGCCTGTACTCCAAGTGCCTTACCTTTACACTTGGAGTCACCCCTTTTGTGATCCAGAACCCCACAGTCCCAACAAGTGCCGGGAGTGCGGGGTACGGTACTGGAACCACCGGGAGCCTGCTTTGCAGCAGGTGGACCACTACTCTTATTCCCACCCACAGATGACTTATCCCCACTAGATTTTCGGGTCTTAGGAGAGGAGGGTTTAGGTTTATTCGACTGTGGCTGCTTTTGGGACTCCTCAGCTTTCTAAGAGGACCCTTTTTCTTTGTCCTTGTCCTTCCCACTGGAGTCCTTAGGGGACACCCGGTGGGAGACCCACTTGTCAGCCAACCTAGCCAGCTTAAAGGGATCCAAAATGTTCTGGTCAGCAACATACTGACGCAGCTCTGGTGAACAGGCTTCAGAAAAATGCTCAAAAAACAACAGGTGGGACAATTCAACAAAAGTTTTCACCTTGTAACCATCAATCCACCCCATCATATTCATGTGCGCAGCACTCACCCAGTCAACCCAAGACACATTCTCTCTTTTCTTAAAATCCCTGAACCTTTTAAGGTATTGGGTAGGCGTCTTGCCAAACTTGGCAATCAAAGCAGATTTCATACACTCATACTGACCCCTTTCTTCCACACTCAGCTTCAGAATACAGTCATATCCAGTTTGAGGCACTCTGCTTAGCAAACACTTAGCCCAATCTCTTTTGTCAACATCATGAATTGCACAAGCCATTTCAAACGCTTCAATTCATTGGAGGATATCAGAACCCTCTGAAAACACACCAACCAAATCCTTCATAAATTTAGTTGCTGGGGACCTGACACTCTCACTGGGTTTCGCTGAATTCTCCACTCGAGCTTTCTCTAGCTGGATTCTCTGACATTCAGTGTCCCTGTCTTTGAGTTCAAGATCCCTATTCTTGTGTTCAAGATCCCTATTCTTGAGCTACACTTGTTGCACCAGCTCCTCTTTCTTAAGCTCAGCATCTATTTCCAACTTGCGATATTCAAAGGCCAATTTCATCCTTAATAACTCAAGTTCCAAGGTATTGCTGGGGTTCGGAACAGAGGCAGCAGGAACGGCGGCATTCCCAGAAAAAGATTCAGTAGAAACCCCAGGGGCAGAGTCCTCATTGGTTGCATTCCCCCCCTCGTCAAGAGTTTCACCATTGGTCTGGTAGTCCACCAGGGCAGCTATCAGCTCAGCCCTAGACTTATCCACAAAGTCTAACTCCCTGGCTTCACAAGCACTCTGGAGACCCTCTAAGCTCATCAGAGTCAATTTACCATTCGCAATAGACTCCATTGTTTGTAATGCGGTTATTTGGTACACACCCAAACCTTAATCTAATAAAGTGCAGATATTTTGTAAGTGGCACGGTTATACACTGATTCTGAAAAACATAAGCATCACACCGCTGCCACCAGTGTAAAGACTGGTAGGGGGTGTCTGTACTTCCGCTCTCTAAATGGTAGAGGAGATGCACAGCGGACCCCAGCCAAGATTCTCTACAAGGTAGCAATGGATGAGCAATCAAGGCCTAGCTTCTCAGGAGGTGATGCAGGCTGGTTCTTAAGTACAGTGTAGTCCACGAACCCCCACAAAGGAATGTCCACACACTGTATTACTGAAAACACAGTCTTTATATAATTAATATTCAAAGGTATGTACACGATCACAATAACGCACTTTGTACTCGGAAGTCAATAATGATAAATATATACAATTCTAAAGTGGTACCACTAATGTTATCAAATCTCATTAAAGTGCATCAACTGTACGGTTAAAATGTCACACAGATTAATAACGAGGAAACCAGCAATAGAGATAGGCAGGAACGTAAGGTGGTTGAAACAATAGGCAGAATGCTGGCCCCGTTACCTAGACACAGTTCTGTGTGGAGATCCCCCCATTTGGGCAACCTGTAAAATAAGTTATATCGCACAAACCCAGTCCATATGTTCAATAGTTTTACTTCTTCCTGTTAAGGTTTTACCCCCCAATGTACCTGGTGGAGTAGAGTTCTCCGACGATGCGCCGACCGATCCTTCTTGAGTGCCTCCCTTTCAGGCGGGAGCCACGGATCGTTGAGAGGTGTCGGGGAACTTGGCGTTTGGTGTCGGTGAATCGATGGCCCTTCTTTAGTGCCCTCCCTTTAAGGCAGGAGTCACGGGTCATCGAACGTCCGACAGTGAACAGGGTGAACTACGGCAGGGAAGTGGCCACTTCATTCCTAGCGGTGCTCGTCGACGACAGAGCGTTGGCGTCCTGCAAGGAAGAGGCATGCGGGGCACCTCGGTGACAATAGTTCTGGACCGCAAAGAGATGATGAAGAGCTGTGGCCCAGCAAGGGCATCGAGTCGTCGGCGTCTCTGTGGTCTTTAGGTGGCGGGAAACCCACCGGTGGATGCCCCTCGGCGCGTCGACGGTCGGGCCTTCTCCAGCGGGAGACAGGTGGATGACGATGCAGACAAGAGCGTCCGATGATCAATTGAAGTTCTTAGGCAAACGGGAGCACGCCGGCTCCGGTCGGCGACGGCGGTCGTCGACAGTGGTGGACAACAGTCCGAGTGCTTCTCCTTGGAGTTCCGCAGCAGTCCCCGTATCGGGCCGGCAGCCTGTCGTAGGTCTGTCTACCAGGGAGCATTGGCAAAGATCAGCTGTGCACGATGGTCCCTCATAGCTCGGGAAGAGGGTGCCTTACCAGGTCCTCTCTGGGTCAGTCCTTGGAGGCACAGCAGCTTTCAGATTGTGAAGGAGAGCAACAGCACTTCTTCTCGTCCAGCAGGGCTTCAAGGTTAAGCGTCAGTTAATCCAGTTACTTGTCGTAGTGGACTTCAGCTTCTGAACACGATTCCTAGCAGTGAGAGTTCCCCAGATATACTGTTGATCTCCCATTCATTCCGCTGGGTCACACTCAAGCATCCAATCACGGCTACCGGCATTCATGCAGGCAGGCAGCCAATCAGGCACACGAGGTATTCAGGCCATTCACTTCTCTCCAGACACTCATAACAAGTTATGTGTATTGGTACAAGTACCGAGCCATTCCACACTCCAAGCTGCATTCATACCGGTTTCGGGCAGGGTTGTCTCAGTCATTGTGTCAACCACCAGATACTAGACACCCACAACACACAATGCATATTCGTCACACACTCTATTCACCCAGGTCCCACCCACAGGAGGTACCCACAACATACATCACCGGGAAGGCTCCAGCTAGTCTGGCCGGGCCTTCACAACAACACCATATATGGCATTTCCACGCAACAGCCAGTCAGGGGGAAGGGACAGAGTCAGGGCTTCCCAGGACTTTGGGAAAACAAGGTAATGGGTAATAGAAAGCAAGAGGCCACCAGGGCCATCTTGTTTTCCATCAGGAATCAACTGATTCCAATAGCAGAGCTGGCGTATCCCAAAATGGAGGATACTCCGCGCACCTGTCAAATTCAGCATGGAGCTGCCACCAGCCCATACCCTGCTCTGCGGGCCACCCACAGGTGCCCAAAAACATACACTAGGGGCACAGGGTTGTACCCCCACCCATGGGTTCATTAAGGGCATCCCACGGGTCCGTTCACCAAACCAAAAGAAAGAGAGCTGCACCGCCAGTCGTCCCACATGAACTCCTGCGCGGAAAACATGACAGAACACACTATAAAAAGCAGTAAAGGACAAGGATACGGAGGCCCTGTCCCTCCGATGCATTTCCAGCATCACATAGTATATATTGCACTAACCAATGAGCTACTTTAAAGATTACATGTATTCTCTATTATCAATTTAGAGGTGGTCCCAGGTGGCACCATCAGATATGCAATAGCCAATTAAAGGACTAACCCATATACAATGTATACATAGTCTATTCCCTTAACCAATCCCTCAATCCCGTAGGTTTTTGTAACCAAGATTGTGATGTGACGTCAAGGATGACATATTTTTCATTTTCAAACTATTGTTGTGCATGGGAAAGGCTGAGAGTGTCAAGAGTGTACATGCTTGTATGCTGTCCCAGTTTTATGTGGATTGTTAAAAAAGCAGGTTTTGCCATCTACCTTGACTATTTCCGTTATTGAGTCTGGGATTTCCCAGCTCACCTTTTACTCTGAAACTGGCGGTTTCCAGACCATTGTTACAGCAACATTCCCCTCTGTGCCAAACTTCAGTCCTGGATGACCTTTCGGACAGTGGCGCCAAACAGTCTAAGCAGTGCCCCAGTGTAGTGGCAATATTTAGCCCTGGGTGGTGGGCAAACAATGTTGGGGGGCAGGCGCCTGGCCTGTTGGTGCGAGCAGCACTATTGCTCAGCACTGCTGTGGCATGGAGACATCACTCACGGCGAGAATGTTGAGATAGTGCTGAGAATGTTTTGATGTGAAAGGGTTTCCGCACCCAGGCAGTTGGAGATGTAAGCTTGGGTGGTGGGTGCCAGTGGGCTCATGTCCTGTACCCTCTTACCCTGATGTGTATCTCTACTATTCCTGACCTCATGTAACCTGCGTCTTAATAAAGGAGCCTCTTAAAAACGTGTCTCTTGGTGTCACTTCATTACACATACATTAGACCCTCATATTAAAACATCCACAGTATCGTTTGGTTTCCAGATAGACCAAACGCTCCTCAACTCCCTTGTCATTGCCTCTCCTTGCCGGAGCTCTCCGTTGCCTTAAAAGTGGCATGTTGAGGAAGGCACAATGTCCTTTACTCTAGCCATAGAGTTCAACAGCACTCAAGTAGAGCACACTCCCAAATACAAAAGGCGTTCGTGTATTGTGGGACCACTCCGCACTGCCCAGAGGAGTGTCACAAAACAGAGTACTCCACCGTAGTGGGGCACACCAGCCGTCGCGGCCGTGTCACCTCACTTGCTGGTGCGGCAAGTTTCAGAATCGCAGAAAACACATGCCTGATCTCTGTCTTCACCAGCAGGGCTAGCAACTCACTACAATGGCCATGGGAGCCTTGACCAGCTCGTCACCACTTGTTAGATCAGTAAGTACCAGAAGTCCAGAAGTTATAGCTAACTCCTTTATTTCACGGTCTGTTATTACGAGGCCCCAGTTAACCCGTTCACAGATTTCCTGCTTCAGCCGTCTCTCTCCCTCCTATATATAGATATACAGGATCCAAGAACATTCCTTTTTATTTAAGCAGCTCAGGTATGTGTGATATTATAGTTGAAGCAGTTAACTCTTCGTTGGGATCTGGCCTGATTCCTGCATCTTTAAAGAAAGCTTTAGTTATCCCGTTACTGAAAAAAGCCCTTGTTGGATGTGATGATTTTTTCAAACTACCAGCCCATCTCTTTGCACCCTTCTTCATGAAAGTTATGGAAGCAGTGGTTACTCCCCAACTGCATCATATCCTAGAAGATCAGAACATCTTGGACCTTTGTCAAATGGGTTTTCGCCCCTTAATGGTGATGGAATCCGTTTTAGTTTCTGTACTTGACAATCTAACGATGATTAAGTATCAGGGTGGTACGGCAGGTCTTATTTTGTTGGACCTGTCTGCCACCTTTGCTATCATGGAACAAGCTCTTTTGTTATCAAGGCTTTTGAATTCTGGAGTCTCTAGGTTAGTCCTGGAGTGGTTTCGCTTTTTTCATCTTCTCGTTCACAACTGATCTCCCTTGCCTCCTTTAGATTATCGCCTAAAGCGGTGACTTGTGGAGTGCTGCAGGGTTCTGCTCTCTCCCCTCTGCTCTTCAATGTATATATCCAGCCATAGGCAGTTCTCATTCTTTTGGGTTTAACTTTTTCTCACATGTGGATGATACCCAAATCTTGTTAAGACCAGGATCAGGATGAGACTGCTGCCCAGCTGAGATCTTGACTTTAGGCAATTGGGCTCTGGATGGGAGCCAGTTGGCTCAAGCTTAATGGCGAGAAGACTGAGTTCTGATTATCGGCTCTGTGGCCTCCTCGGATGGTTGGAACTCTGACTTCTGGCCACCATCACTGGACTCTCTTCCTGTTCAGCAGAGGTGGTTAAAAACTGGGGAGTAAAAACCTCAGCATATTGAACATGGAATCCCAGATTGATGCCATTTGTGGGATGGGCTTTTTTAAGCTAAAGCAATTCAGGGAAGTCCTTAGTTTTATTTCTGTCAATCTAAATGCGCAGGCGGTAGCTGCATGCCTGAATGGTAACCTTGATTACTGCAATGCACCCTCCTTTCTCAACCTGCATACTTATTGCATTGCTTGCAAGTGCTGCAGAACTCACCCATGCGTATGGTTAAGGGGTGGGAACAGACAGAGACAAGACAAATGATCTTACTAAATTCAAATCGTGTAAGTGCACCACCGAGAAGTGATGGGGGAAGGGGAAGAGGAAGTGCATGGGAAAGGGAAGGGAGAAGTGCATTCAGGGCAGCATGCTCTGAATAAGTGCAGCCAGGACAACGTGGCACTGGAAGTGCAAGAAGGCAGGGGCGAGGTCGATACAGCGCCTAAGTGTGCAGCATGCCAAGAGGCAGTGGAAGGGGGACTGGTCATGGCGAAGCCTGGTACCTAGTGTACCAAGCCACCAGTCAACACAGCAGACAGGTAGGGTAGCAGGGAAGCAAGTGCGAGTAGGCAGAGGAGAAAAGGAAGGACTTGAGCCACTTCCGGAACTTCAGGTGGTCAAGCTCAAGCCTGAGAGGGGCAGGGAGGCGTTCCAGAGGAAGGCTACCCCCTCTCTGCTTTGAGAAGCATCTGACCATCAGAGAGTTGGAGGTAGCTGAGCGAACGTATCCAGAAGGAAGTTATTTAGGCAGAGAGAGTTGGATATAGTGAGGACCCTGGGCCAGAATGCCTTGTGGACAATGCAGAGGGTCTTGAACTTAATCCTTGCAGCCACCGGGAGCCCGTGAAGGGATTTCAGGGCTGGAGAGATGCAGTCCCTGGGCTTGATGCCAAGGATAAGTCTCACAGTCCTGTTCTGGATAAGTAGCAGAGGGAGATGGGTAGAATTAGGCAGAGTGAGAAAGAGGCTGTTGCAGTAGTCCAGCCTGGAAAGAAACAGGGCTCTGGCAACAGTGAGCTTCTGGAGGAAGGTGTGAAAAGGTAGAATACCTCTTAGGAGGTGCAGCTAGAAGTGGGTCTTTTTGTCAAGGTCTGCGATGTATGAGAGAAGGAGAGAGTGGGGTTGAAGATGACACCAAGGTTTTTTGCCTCACAGAAAGGCGAGAGTAGAGGCCCCAAGGAGGGCGTCTGGAGTGAGAGAAGGAAAGCGGGAGCTGAAGTCCCAATAAGAAGGATCTCGGTCTTACTGGCTTTAAGGCATAGATCGCTGGAGGCGCACCAATCATGAATTGCAGATAGATAGGCTAGAATGGGCGAGGAAGCAGAAGAGGCTGAGGGGAACCTGAAAGAGAGCTGATTGTCATCCTCATAATACTGAAAGTTAGAAGAGAAGGTGGAGATCAGGTAGGCCAGAGGAGCCAGGTAGGCATTGAAAAGCCAGGGTCAGAGGATAGTGGCCTGGGCGACACCACAAGTGGAGAGAGAGTTGAAGGAGAGAAAGGACCCAAGTTGGACCTGGGAGGGTCGGTCAAGGAGGCAGGAGGTTAGCCATGCCAAGGCCTGATGCGTGATGCCTCGGTTCTCGCAGAGTGGATTGATCAGGGTGGCAGGATTGACCATATCAAATGCATAGGAAAGGTCAAGGAGGGTGAGTACGGAGGGGAAGCTGGAATCCAGATTAGAGAGCAGATCTTCATGGGTGTTCAGAAGAGCAGTTTCCGTGCCTCTGGCTGTTCTGAGGCCAGACTTATGGTCATGGAGAAAATCAGCAGATTCAGTGTGGAGAGTAAACTGGGAGATGGTCAGCTTTTCCAGGAGTTTGCCCAGGAACGGAGTGATAGAAATCAGCCGATAGTTTGCCGGACAGGTAGGATCGGCAGAAGGCTTTTTTAGGAGGAGGTTCACAATAGAGTGCTTGAGGAGAGAAGCGAAGGAACCAGTTGCGAAAGAATAGTTACAGAAATCGGCCAAGACTGGAGCAAGGGTATTAATGGGGTCCTTAATAATTCTGGAAGAGCAGGGGAGCACCTGTTTGGACAAAACCTTCATAGATAGGACTTGTATAGACACATTGTCAGGTGTTGTAGGAGAGAAGGTTGAGATAGGAGTAGGAGTGGGAGAGGAGGCCAAAGGGGGCCTGAAAGTGGTAGAGGTAGAGGGAGAGAGAGAGGAGGAGGAAAGCGAGGACAGGATTTCCTGAAATTTAATGGTGAAGTGAGTAACCACGGCCGTACAGAAGGCCTTGGAGGGAACAGGAGAGGTGCAGACGGTAGTAGGATTGGCCAGCTCCTTGTAGATTTTAAAGAGTTTGGCCATGTTGTTAGAGGCTACAGAGACGTGGGCTTGATTATGGCCTCTCTTCTTGGAGAAGACAGAGAGTCTGTATTGCCTTTGGAGCCGGCGGCAGGCAAGTTAGCAGAGAATGCGCCTGAAGCCCTTCACTTCCTCTCAGCCACCCTGCACTTTTGTTTCCGAGCGGTGAGGTCGGAGTCATACCAAGAGTTGCACTTAGAGGTAGGCTTCAGACAGATTCACACGACAGGAGCAAGGATGTCCAAGGTGTTGGAGATGAAAAGATGCAGGTTAGAGAGGGCTGTGTCAGAGTGGGAGTCAGCAGCAGGAGTAGGAGGAGCAGAGAAAGTTGAGGCAAAGGCGTCCACTGACACTCGCTTCATGGGCCGAATGACTGTGAAGGAGGGTGGCAGTGCTGGGGAGGGCTTTGTCTGGGGGGCAAGACGTTTCAGATGAGAG
Source organism: Ambystoma mexicanum (assembly GCF_040938575.1). Taxonomy (NCBI): domain Eukaryota; kingdom Metazoa; phylum Chordata; class Amphibia; order Caudata; family Ambystomatidae; genus Ambystoma; species Ambystoma mexicanum. The sequence continues at coordinate 912,870,229 of NC_090926.1, read as the reverse complement.
GAGATCAGAAAGTGGTCAGTTTAAGAGAGAGTAGTGGTGAGAGAGTTAGAGAGGAGGATGTCAGAGGAGATGAGAACACCCAAGGTGTGTCTGGCAGAGTGTGTCGGCCCAGAGGGTAGAATGGAAAGGGAGAGAGAGTTGGAAAGGTTGCGGAAGAGCCCAGAGCAGGGGTTAGCCGTATGCAGGTGGATGTTGAGGTCTTTGAGGAGGATAAGCTGAGAGGTTGAGGCAAGGCGAGAAGAGGGGAGGTCAGCCCATTCAGAGAGGAAGAGGGTGACCTGGCCAGGTGGGCTGTAGATGGTGGCCACTGTCAGGGAGAGACCAGGAGCGACAGAGAGCCTGCAGACCAGGCATTCAAAGGTGGACTAGGCCTGCATCGGAATGACAGAAGAAGGGACCCATTCATGACAAATCAGGGCCAATCCACCTCCAGGCCGGTTGGTCCTGGACTCAGAGAGTATCTTGTAGTCCTCAGGGAGGAGAGTGTCAAAACATGTTACAGAGCTGGCCGTAAACCATGTCTCTGTGAGAGCGAGGACATCCAGGTCTAGGTCTTCGAGGAGGTGGCACGTGTCAGAGGAGTGGTTGACAGCAGAGCGAGAGTTGAAAGTAGCGCCGTGGAGAAGGTTGCACATTTGAAAGACTTCCTGGGAGGGGTACAGAAGTGAGGTACACCCAGCAGAAGTGGCACAGGGGTCAGAGAGAGGGGAGAGGCAGTAGACAAAGGTGGCAAATGGGCCAGAGAGGTAGCAGAGGGGGGTGCCAGAGAGGAGGCAAGGGAGGAGGAAGGAGGTAGCATAGGCGCCAGGGAGGTAGTAGAAGGAATAGTAGCAGAATGGAGGAAGTTGATAAGATGTGGGAGACGCCTATAAAGAAGGAGGAGATTGGGCTTCATTTAGATAGACATTGAAAATGGCTTTGGAGGTGTGGAAGGAAGCAAAGTGGACCTCCAATGGGTGCCAGCATTAATGGGAGACGAGGAGAAATCGGAGAGAACAGAGGCCATATGAGGTGTCCATAGGTCTAGAGAGGGAACAACAAAGAGGATGTCAGTGAGAGTCTGTCTGGAGGAAGCGCTGGTGTAGGTATCAGCGATAGGGAGGCCTGGGTTGGAGACCAGGATATCCCTCTTGAACTTTTTCCCTCCAGAATTAGTAAGAGGGATAGGATAGGAGATAGAATAGCAGTTAGAGTAGATGGAAGAGATGGAGAGAACCATAGTGGGTGCGAGAAGGAAAGTTGGAAGAAGAGAGAGGGAGAGGAGAACAGCCCAGTGCTGCACAATGCAGGAAAGGAGGATGCGGGAGGGATGGGGAGGAGGCAGCAGTCACACAATGAGTAACACAACAAGAAGCAAGCTGGTGACACACCACAACAGCTAACAAGACACAGCGGGACAACAGAGAATGACCAAAGGATGGTTGGCGACACAGTGAACACAACAGTGACAACAGTAAACTTGGTGGAGCAGGAACCTAGAGAGAAGGAAAAGCAAGTGGACAGAGCAGAGCACAGTAAACCAACAGGAGAAAAGGAACTGGGGGGGGAGAAACCAGACTAAGATATCACAGCAGTACACCATGAGGGGACAGAGCAGTCTCAGTTCACAGCACAAAACACGACGTATGGCTAACCACAAGGGGTGGGGGAGTCTAAAGATTGCGCAAAGAAAGCATACTTTAAGTCAGGCAAGATAAATAGATGTACTCGCAAGATCAGGGAGTTTAGTCGGGTACAGTAGTGTCTGCTTACACTGCCCGGACCTTTTTTAGCTTGCGGTCGCTGCTGGTCAATGGCTGTGCAGCATGCTTGCACTCTGTGCCGCGCCCCTTTGTCACCAAACACCTGTGTCGCACAACACAGCACCCTTAGCCTATGTGGGCTTTCCCCTGGAGGGTCTGGTCCCTGTGTCTTAAAAGATACATTGTGTGAGAATAGCGCAATCTGCTACTTTTGATCGGCCAGTGTCTCCTGCGGTCCTGCGTCGCACAACACTGCACCCCTTAGCCTATGCGGGCTTTGCCATGGAGGGTCAGCTCTTCGCTTTTTAAAAGATGCATTGCTTTGGCATAGCGCAAAGATCTAAGTTTGATCGGCCAGCATCTCCTGTGGTCCTGCGTCGCACAACACTGCGTCCTTAGCCCAAGGAGGGTCTGGTCCTTGCTCTTTAAAGGATATGCTGCATGGGCGTAGCACAATGTGCTACATTCGATCAGCCAGTGTTTTCTGCGGTCCTGCGTCGCACAGCACCACACCTTTCACCTACACAGGCTTTATAGTAAAGCCAATCACCAATAACATTTAATTTTAGAACCAAAGAAGAATAGGATGTGTTTTTTCCTGGTAGTCTTCCTTCGGGAAACATTTTGACGAGGAAATGGGTGAAAATATCAATTGATATTCTCCAATTTTGTTGTCAGGCTTTTAAACCCCATGAATACAGATGCAAACCTGGCTTCTGTTACTATACAGAATGGGGATGAAGCAGTCATTTGCCAGGCTTAAAAGGAGAATTCCAGACTGAATATTGGTGCACATAAGGGGTGTAGGAACCACTTTACTCCCTCAAAATAGGCCAATACACCCTAAAGATAAAGAGTACAAATACTCCCAACAAAAGACGCATAAGAGGCGGCCTCTGCCCCTCCCGACCCCCAGCTGTCACCCACAGAGCTCTATGGGTATTTCTGGACCAGTAGTACATGTAGTGTCACAGGAATAAAATACTATTATTACTGCCTGTCCTGACAAGATAAGAATGTATATTTTAATGCGCATGACTAACTAGGTGCAAAGAAATATTACAAACACATTTCAGTTTTACACCCAAAACATGTTCTCTTTTAAAATACTCCAGTAGGGAATGGGGCTAACTTTTTTAATCCCTAAAATATATCCCTTTACTCCGAACTTCAAAAATATGGGGTGAAAAGTACTTCAAAACGGTATCTGGAGCGCTCTCAATTATCGCTTATCTAAAAAAGTACTGTTTATAAAAGTAATAAAACTCATGAGACTCACAACATATCTCCGAACCCACCCCCTAATGTGAACTGCCATAATGAGACACAATAAAAAGGAGACAACAACGTTTGTGGGAGATGATAATTCGAAAGTAGAAGCCACGTGTTTTTAAAACGGATGACAGATGTAAAAAACTGTTGTACAGACGTTTGTGAATGGCTGAGGCAATATGAAGTCTGGCACCATCATTTGTTAAGAAACGATGACTACTTCTGACAGAGGCGTTGCTAGGGGGGGCTAAGGGGGCTATAGCCCCTGGTCTTTTGGTTGTAGCCCCGGATAGAATCTCAGGAGCTACAGCCAAAAGGCTAGCTAGCCCTCAGTCCCGACAGTTCTGACATCAGCCTAGCCCCGGGTCTTTCCAGACCTAGCAACTCCCCTGACTTCTGAGAACCTGGGAAAATGAAGCGAGTGTCTGTGACAATGTAAAGCCATCGGCCTTTCTATACTGCAAGTAGGTCAAGCAACTGGCTAAGCAAAATACATGTCAAGCTGAGTGCCAGGCAAGTGCTGTTTGGCTGAAGGTTACCCTATTCCTGTTGAAAAAGGAACATTTGTATCCGTCATTAACGGAATAGATCAGTGGCGCAAACTTTTCTCTCGAGAGGTCTCGTGATGAGACTTCCGAAAGTAGTCCAGCGATGCAGAGGTCAGGGCTAGCTGGGGCTGTGTACTTGTACCTTACACAGGAAAAAGGCTGGTGAGCCACCAGAATGTGTGCGCCTCTCCCGGGCGGCCCACATTACCCGAATACCACTAAACGCATGGATTCTATTGGTATATGGGTTTTGGTACTTTTTGTGAAATAAAAAAAAACAACTGAAAGCAGCAGGCATAAGTATCAGGCAATAAAAAAAACAATGAAAGCAGTTAAAAAGAATTAAAAAAATGTCAGCCACTTTGCTTTTTCAGACTAAAAGGCCACCTTTTGCTCACGAGACCCACTGCCGTTCAGTCCGGGGAGGCGGGGAGGTGTGTTTTAATGATGTAAAGAGAATGGAGAAGAGGCGGGGTCCATAAGAGTCTCCTACTCCTACACTTGCATGTCACGTAGGCAACCAGTGCCAGGCCCACAAGCAGCGTCATCATCCTTCGATTGATTCCGCTCAGCGGGCGCTGCATCCGCTGCCGCCGCAGTCACTGCAGTACTCATGCAGCCAGCATCACAATGTGCAGCTAAGCAGGGGGAGTGACAGCGTCCCGTCGTTCACAGCCACTCGCATGATCATCCGCTACTTTCCTGCGACACGAAATAAGTTGTAGTCAGCCACACGTGTTCTGTCATGTCAACATATGAAAATGTACAGACGCTCCCAAGCGACGCCTCTGGTGGCAAAGGAATGGCAGTGGAGCCCATCCCAGTCTGCAAGCCTCTAACTGTAGACTTTGGTGTGTTTCTTGCTATTTGCAACCATTTTTGACCGACAAAGCTCCAGGTCACCAAAGGGAACATAGGCCTGGATTCTTTGTGGGACCTTTGATAGCAGGACACCCTCCTAGGAGAGGGGAGTAAAGGCACGTATGATTTAAGTTAACATAATGCAAGGCAGCCATTATCTGGGGCACAACAGAAACTGAAGTTTTGAACAAAGTGGGTGGGTATACTGGAAATCACAAACACCAAGGGCTCGTTCGTGGATGGACTCGAAGTCCTGAAAACTATCCAACCGTTACAGATAAACCTAGTAACACACTACAACGGTGTCCAGAATGTGTCTTAACCACAAACCTCTCTTTTAAACAATGTTGCATGCATCACACACATGCCTACAGACTGTCCCCATGTAGAAGAACACCCTGTCCTTGCCTATGTAGGGTCTCTCCCTAGGCTGTGGGTGGTGTATCACCAATCTAACAGGGATAGCAGAGAAACTCTCCCTTTCAAACCTTCTTTCATGCACTTATGATTTTTTATATAAAAAAACAAAGTATATGGTCTTGATCGTGATTTTACAGTGACAGGGTGTGATCCACTTCTGTCTCGATCTTAGTGCAAGTGGGCTGTCCTCTCATCTGGATATCCATATATGTTTTAATCACCATTAAACGGAGTCAGACCTCACCACTATAGACCTATATCTTGTTTGGGGCATAAAAACATACTCTCAGCAGAGAGCACAGTCTACTAACTAGAGGCTAATATGATTCTCTGGTGTAAAGCAACTCAATTTTGTGGATATGTCCAAGTCTATTTATGCTGAACATTAACTTTCGCATGAGCTGGGTCATGCCTTTCAGGGTCGATCGGTTTCAATGATCTGTATGGATGTGATCATCTTCTTCAGGACCTCTACCTCAACTAGGATAACTTCCTTCTTCAGATCTTCGTGTTGATCTGTATGGCACTTCCGCTTCCTGCGGACCTTGCTGGACTAATTCTGCACGGTCAGGAACGGGTAGATTCATCCATCCTGGCTGCCCACAGTGCGGTCATGATGCTTCTGAAATTCTGGAGAGTCGTGAATGTGATCTTCGTGCGAAGTATCTTTTCTTCACTGCTTACACACGCGGCGTGCAGAGTGGACTGACAGCTGGATGTACGCTGCTGTCTGTGTCTTGTATGGGCGCCGGTCTCGGCTGCCGTGTCACTAAGAGTGATGGGGCCCGCGGATGTCTGTTTGTGCCTGAGCGTCTGTTCGCCAATGCCGCTTAGAAACTTTTCTCATACCTCTCTCTCCCTAACAATCCTCCCTTCCCCAACCCTAACCTATCTGTGTGTCGCCCAAATGTTGTGCTCTTACATGCATTGATTTGTAATTATCATTCTTATCACTTGTTTTGTTGGAACAGCATCATATTTTGTTGTGGCTACATTAGAATTATAAAACACTTTTGAACAATATATGATTTTTTGATGGACGCATATTGGTGTGCTCTTTGATATGCTTTGTCACTATAATGACTTTTCGTTTTCTTTTCAACTCTATGTAATTTGGTTGATATGTATAGCCCAAGTTTGAGAACGGGCTAAGTGAGGCGGAAACACGTGTCACTTTTCAGCAATGTTGTGAATCGGCAACTTATGGGCAATGTTGTGAATTGCATTGTGCTAAATAAAATGCCCACCTGTAAATAAGGTTTTTGGGTTTAATTGGAGTGACTGGCGCACCCCTGGGGTGCATCAATATGATGTAGCGTGCTAAGTGGTTTTTTTCAGAAACCAGTAACAGGCAGAATATAAACGGTCAATGATGGTTCAAAATGTACATCCTCATTGGAAAGAGAATACTATTCATCAAGATAGATATTTGGTGGCTTATGGTGGCATTGTCAATTTCATTGAATGTTATGAAATCAGGACAGGTCTCAAATAGGCACCCAGTTATAGAGCAAGACAGGGGCTGAGCCAGCTTTAAAATTTTGGGGGCGGGAGGACATTTTTAAAAAGCAGGTCACAAGTGAGCCATGGGTGATCTGCCAGTATCCAATGCCCCTCCATGTACCTGCCTGCCCATTGCCAATGATACCTCTTCTTTGTCCACTCTGGTCTCTGTAACCACCATATATAAGCTGTCTCTCTGCTCCCAAATGCCCTGAAGAAAAAGAGGAAAAACGTGAAGCACAGGCATCAGTGTTGTTATGTTACTTGTGCTAGAAATCAAACAGGGCACCTTCTATAGGTTATGATGTGACTACAGGTCCCAGCATGCCAAGCAAATCGTTATTAGTCTCTTACCAGTGCTGTAGCGAGCTGCAGTAGGTGCATTACCTCATTGCCCAGCAGAGCCCTCATTTTCTGAGACCACAAGACTGAATATCTTTTGTGGCTTCCATTGGTTCATTAGATGTATCTTCAACCCAATTCAGCAGATATTTAGATTCAAATATAGATGCTAATCAGTGGTGGTGTGAGCTATTTAAAAGCTGGGCATAGCAGTTACGTCTCTGACTTCATCGTGGGAGTATAGGGATATGCGCATGGGCAGGAAAGGCTGCTGTCTGCTGACACATTTGTTTCCATTGACTGTTAGTGATTTGTAAATGTAAACTCTGCTCTCAAGTAAGAGAGGTTTGACAGGCTGTTGAGTGTTAGTGCCTCTTTTATATTGGTTCCTTGGGCTGAGAGTCACTGTAGAGTTATGCCCTGCAGGAGTACAAGGATGAGTAGAGGTTAAAAGTCCCATTCAGCCTGCACACCTCTACAAACCCAGAGCCAATCCAATAATAAAGGGAAAAAAGGAACAGTCAAGAGATATCTCTCCTTCACCTTTGGTGGTAATGTGGCCCGTGGGAAGACTATACTCTTAAGAGGGGTGTGCATGTGATTGAGTAGCAACCCAAACAGCGAAGTATACAGTCCAAATAAAGGAATGTCCAATCAAGGTTCTATAACAAATATGTAGACTTTAATTCAACACACCATGTACAATAATAACTAACTAGAAAAACACTACACAAAACCCACCCCTGAGGAAAGAACATAGAATAACTAAAGATAGTAGATGCAGCTCTCCGGGTAATTAATCAGGGATGGAAAGCAAGCAAAAGCAACAATGTTCTTGAAAAACGATATCTACTTGTGAGCAAAAATTGTTCAAAGTGACCTAACCATTATAGTACATTTGCAAAAATCTTGGTGGTGCAACCGCATCAAACCAAGCTTCTCAGCGCTGATTGCGGTGTCGGCTGAGGTCGAGTATGCAACAGTCGCTATGGCCCAGTGTCAAGCTGTTGTCGAGTCAGGGTCGAATGGAAGGTGGCTACGGTCTCGAATTGTCTACTCGCGTTGGGTGGATCGGTCGGTTCCCAGGTTCAGTGGGCGGTCGCAGTTTGACAGCGGTGAGCTGGCACCAGGATGTGCAGGCGAGAAGATTCTATGCAGAGGCTCAGAAGCTGCTGTTTGGGGAACACCAGGGTTTCATTGATCAATTTACAGGACCGGTGATAAAGAAGCTAGTGAGACATCGGTAGTTCAGGGTTTGAGCCGAGTCAACAATGCACTTTTGCTCGCACATGCAGCAGCGAACAGAGTCGAACAGGGGATGGCGGTTCAGAGAACAATGGACACCAAAAGGCAGCATCGACTGGCACTTCTAGATTGCTCAGCACCGAGCGTGCTTGAGTCACGGCTCAGACCGAGTTGCTGTTGACAACAGGGGCCTTGGCCTTACTGGCTTCCAGGTGCTTTTAGTCCCACTCCAGGGTCTCAAGGGCGAATGTCAGTCCCTTTCTAGAGCTTTCAAACACAGGGGAGGCTGGCACACACCTTCAGAGAACCCACAACATGGTGAGGTCCTAGGCAACAGGGTAGCTGGCGGGTGGCTGGCAGAGAGACAGGCTTATGATCCATCAACAGACTTGACCCCCAATGGTTCCTTGGGATGGTTAGGGGACAGTGCTGGTCACTGCCTTGGATCAACTGCCTTCATCTCACAACTGGAGGACTTTAAAGAGAACTGCTCTCTCAGCAGGGTCTAGCGAAATCTTCTCAAGTGATTATACAAAGATGCTGCATGATGATTCCCAAGATGATTTAAATAAGTGGTGGGATACCCCTTCTTTTATATGCAAAAGTCCCCAGATGATTGGTCTAAAGCTAGCCTGATTAAGGGGTCCAATACCTGCTCTTGAAATGTGTGGACTTTGCCCTTCTGAAATCACATCCAGAGTGCTTTGTTCCAGAGGAAGAGGGGGGAGGGGCAGGAAGGAGAAAGAGAGGCAGAGAGAATCAAGATGGCAGAACCTTCTCAAAACTGTATAGATCCCTCTCTGACTAACACTAACTCTACCCTCTTTCCTTCTCAATAGAAGGCCTTTAGAAATGCAGCACCACAGTGTGAGGCCTGGCTCTCTGTGAATGGGTGTGTCCATTGATTCCTGTTCCGAGGCCAGCGACCTGTGGAGTGGATGCACTTGGGACAAGGGTGTTACCTGCCCGTACAAAGGAACAAAAGTAGGCAATCAGACCAGGCTACATTCCTCCCAGTAGGGCAGGGTCTGCCATGTCTGGGGGAATTCACATGACCCTTCCACTGCTGAACTGGGTCCACATGGCTGACACACGTGCAATATCAATCAAATGTGGCTCCAATGATCATAAGTAGGGCCATGCATCAAGCTTTAAACCAGGCATAGCTTTTTTCTTTTAGTTTATTCTGCCACTATCATGGCTACTTATGGCTATTATAGTTTTGATACAAGGGCACATATCGAAAAAGGCAGCCTCTACGCTACAGAGTTTTGGATGTCACTGCATCTGTCATATGGGTTGCTGTGACTTTTGAACCGGCTCTGTGCCACTCGTAGAGCAGCCTTTGTAAATCAGGATACTGATGCAGCAGGTCACAGAAAACACTATGCATTTTTACGTGCATCATTTTATTATACAATCACATTTTTAAAAGCCAGTGCTTTGACACCTGAAATTAATCACAAACTTCCTCAATGCAGAAGTGCTAAAGCCCTCTCAATCTAGTGGCTGGGTCTGCCACTGGAGCAAGAGCTTTCTAAACATTGGTGACCCAAACGCCACAGCTGCATAAGAAGTTGTTTCGGGTAGTGTCAACTGGAGATATAGAGAAATGGCTCATGTTGCTAAGGTTGTGGAGTTCTGGCTCAGAATGTCTTTAGATGCTTTGGGCCTCATTATGCGTTTGTCCATATCCTGTTGGTAAATACTGTTACCGGTGCCTGATCTGCCAGAATTACCGGCAGATTACAGGTGCTGGCAATGGTAGGTGAATCCCAATTCTGTCTTTTGACAGTTAGGTGCCTGGCTTATCTTCAGCTCTTGGCTGGAGGCAAATTAGGCCACCCCACCGGCAAACTTGTGCTGAAATGAGCCCCATTGTTTTTTTCCATATACTATTCATGGTGGTTCCCATGCATCTTAATACCTAAAACATTCAATTTATATTCCTCTTGTTGTAAATCAAAACAAGTGTGGAATAAATTGGCTGCTAAAATCGTTTTTATACACACATTATTTCTCCAATTGGATCTTTCATGAACTGATGTGTAGACATTCAAAACCGTTGATGCTTTTTCAAGGCTGAGCACTGGCTAATGATGAACTTGACATTATTGTTAACATTATTTAAAGTTTTAAGATGACTATTTTGAGGTGAAGTTGTTAAGTATACAAAATTTATTTTTTCGCTTTTATTTTAGTCAAATATGTTGACATTTTGACTCACATAAGAGATAAATAACTCATTCCTATATTAAGGTGGCTGTCTTAGCTAATTACTTGCAGCTGCACACTTCCATTGTTGTGTGTTGATTTCATAGTGATTCTTGTTTTTCTTTATCTCACAGACCCCCTATTTCTGGCCAACCCAGCAGTGGCCGGCAGAGGATACAGACTATGGTGAGTGTGGAAAGTAGCACACAAACTCCCATAAATGTTCATCAGGACACAGTTTCAGCATTTGCTCCAGATCCATCTTCCTCTCTGCTAATGCCCTACAGTAGCCATGCACTTGTTGACCCGCCAAATAATGGTATCTAATCAGGGTTTCAAAACAATCAAAATATCATGGAAGTAATCTCATTAGAAGTTCACAATCAGTGCATCTGTTCCATACACATTTCATGTGGATGTCCTAAACCAACAGACGGAATGTAACACTTCTGCCAGATGAATGAACCTGCCCTGCTCGAGGGTACATGTCTAAGCCTATCCTTCTTTCATTTACCACCGATACTATCTTGCACGGGTGGTCTCAATCATGCATTCACTTTTGGTTCTGTGAAACATGTCATGAATGTACGGTCATGCTCCTGGCCACCATTCTGCCTGTAAATCTCAATATATCTTTCATCCCCTTTTCTCAAGTGTGCAATCTTAAGGACCTGGAGCATTTTGTCTTAAAACATATTGCATGATGTCTCCAGTCAGATAATAGTTTGGAAGGTGTCGTCACCAGACTTGGCCAATGTAGTCTGAATTTACTTTAATTGTATTTAAGGTATTTTGTGAAAGTGCCTGCCGCTAGCATCCACCCCTAAGTGCTTTGCAAGACAGCGTATCCTAACCGGTTCCTCTGCAAGACTACTTTGGGTATTGTGATTTAGATGGAATAGCATTATTCTGGTTCTGGGGGGCTGTGCTAGCTCTGATATTGATGCATGTGTGTGGCCTATAGAAAGAGCTCGAAGCTCCCCAATTTTACGTTGACCCGCCTCACATTGTTCTGCTCTATGTGGTTTATTCTAAGTCGGAAGGATAGTTCAAGCACAACATGCTCACCTATGGAACAGAAAATGGGGGGGGGGGGTCCCCTAAATGAACCACTTCAATTTTTTGATTCTTAAACGCTGCACCTATAATTGGGTTCAACAATTATTTTTAGTAATGAACAAATCACTGTGAAGGCACACAACTAAATGTAAAATATCAAACTTATTTTATTTATTACATAGGCCAACCGGTCCTACAATCAAACATATCAGAACACAATACTTATATTCTCAATTTGTTTCAATGTAACAAGTGTATTCTTTATTTACACATAGGTTATGCATATTCCTTATTGTAAGGTATGGAGTGATGATTTAATGGTGTGTGTATTTATTACATGTTTTACAATTCTTGTTTGATTGTACAAATTTGAAACAAATTGAGAATAGAAGTATTTTGTTCTGATATGTTTGATAGTAGGACCGGTTGGCCTACGTGATAAATAAAATAAGTTTGATATTTTACATTTAGTTGTGTGCCTTCACAGTGATTTGCTCATTACTAAAAATAATTGCTGAGCCCTATTATAGGTGCAGCCTTTAAGAATCAAAAAATTGAAGTGGTTCATTTAGGGGACCCCCCCATTTTGTGTTTATTGTTTTGTTCATTTGTCCCCTAGATGCCCTTTGAGTGTTTTTCCCTTTGTGACGCACCTTGGGAACAGTACAGTGACGTTCATCATGCGTTTGATACCCTGGTTTGGTCATCTCAGTTCTTCACTTCCTCAAGCCCAATTGATACACTTACAGGCCGATTCATGGAATCAACGTGCGCCGAAAAAACGGCGCACGCGTGCGAAAATGTGCGATTCGCAGTGAAATAGCAAAAATCGCAGTGCAAGTGCGATTATCGCAGTGAAAGTGCGATTATCGCACAGAAAACATTGCACATCTATTCATGGAAGTCCGTGCACGCGCAAAATGTGGGATGTGCGCTGAAAAAGTGCACGGCGCACGCTGGCGCATGCTGGCGCACGCTGGCGCACAGGTCACCGAACGCGGTGCGATAAGGCCACAGCGAATTCGCACATAGCGCGGCGCACATAACAAAAGTAGGCGTAACACGGGGCGTCACACGCAGAATGGGGAACAACTCGTGAAAATGTGGGCGTCACCGGGGAAGTACAGGAGGCAAGTGCGCAGAACGCCCACACGCTCGCCTACAACACGTATTCATGGAATCAAATAGGGAAAAACAGCGCACTGCCAAAGACGCGCACAGGCCCATACATGTCCGCCACACGAAAGCAGGCGGTAGCGTCCCTGCGCAGGAAAGAAATGTGCACCAGAGAAGGCCCACACGCGATCGGGCCTGGGAGAGCGCGTGCGTGTATTCCAGGGGTGCGCGAGAAGTTCCACACGCGATTTGCCTGGGCGCGTGTATTTCAGGGGTGCGCGAGAAGTTCCACACGCGATTTGCCTGTGCGCGTGTATTTCAGGGGTGTGCGAGAAGTTCCACACGCGATTGGCCTGGGCGCATGTATTTCAGGGGTGCGCGAGAAGTTCCACACGCGATCGGGCCTGGGGGAGCGTGTGCGTGTATTACTGAGGTGCGCGAGAAGTTCCACACGCGATTTGCCTGGGCGCGTGTATTTCAGGGGTGCGTGAGAAGTTTCACACGCGATTGCCCTGGGCGTGTGTATTTCAGAGGTGCGCGAGAAGTTCCACACGCGATTGGCCTGGGCGCGTGTATTTCAGGGGTGCGCGAGAAGTTTCACACGCGATTGGCCTGGGCGCGTGTATTTCACAGGTGCGCAAGAAGTTCCACACGCGATTGGCCTGGGCGCGTGTATTTCAGGGGTGCACGAGAAGTTTCACACACAATTGGCCTGGGCGCGTGTATCCCAGGCGTGCACGAGAAGTTCCACACGCGATTGTCCTGGGCGCATGTATTTCAGAGGTGCGTGAGAAGTTCCACACGCGATTGGCCTGGGCGCGTGTATTTCAGGGGTGCGCGAGAAGTTCCACACGCGATCGGGCCTGGGGGAGCGTGTGCGTGTATTCCAGAGGTGCGCGAGAAGTTCCACACGCGATTTGCCTGGGTGCGTGTATTTCAGGGGTGCGCGAGAAGTTTCACACGCGATTGTCCTGGGCGCGTGTATTTCAGAGGTGCGCGAGAAGTTCCACACGCGATTGGCCTGGGCGCGTGTATTTCAGGGGTGCGCGAGAAGTTTCACAGGCGATTGGCCTGGGCGCGTGTATCCCAGGGGTGCGCGAGAAGTTTCACACGCGATCGGGCCTGGGGGAGCGTGTGCGTGTATTCCAGAGGTGCGCGAGAAGTTCCACACGCGATTGGCCTGTGTACGTGATTCCATTGGACCAAAGGCCCTGACAGCGCAGGCGTGTCTGTGACGTGACACGCGCGGGCGTGTCCCTGTACCCGGGGGAATGTTACAAGACCAAAAACTGCACGTCCGAGTGTCAGCCCGCGTAATTGGAGGATAGTGCCTCAGTGCGTATACGTGGAAGTGACGTTGGACGTGTGGTGCGTTTTAAAAGGTGCGTGTAGTACGTCATTTCCTTGTACGTGCTTCCCGTGGAGAGCGAGTGGGTGAAATCTGTACTTCTTGTCGGTTCACACGCGATTTACTTCACAGCGTTTCTAGTTCGTACTCCCTGTTACCTCTGTCAGTATTTTTCTGATTTTCTCTTCGACCTGTTTCCTCAAACAGCGTTGACTTCTCCTTTTGTCCTGTCTCCTCAGACAGTGTACAATTCTTCTTTTGGCGGGGGTGTTGCCAACGCGCACACGCGCATATTTTTCAGGCTCTTTTCCCAGGCAGACGGTGAGTCGCGGACGTATTTACCAACTGAGCTAGCCCCGTGTGTAGCGTACGCCTTCAGAGGTCATTGTAGGCTGCGTGTGACACGCATACGTTCATTTTTGTGTTTCTGGGTGCCACGCGTAGTGCAGGTTCCTTTTCCCACGCACGTGGTCTATGAGGGGTCGCGTTCACGTCATTTTCTGTTTTAGGGGTGCCTGTGCGTTGCGTGACCCGTCATCTTTCCCCAGGGGTTCCATACAGCCTTGCTAGAGCACTTGGGTACGAATTCCATCTAGTACCCTACCCCTTTGACCCCCAATTGCCCAGGACAATTGTCCACTGCAACTCCCATACGCACAACTCCATCAGTGCCATGGCTGGGAGGCGAGCAAGTGGTAAGGGTGGCAAAGGTGGCCGAGCCTCAAGAGGTGGGCGTGGTGGGCGCAGTAGGGGACGTGGCCAGGATTTGCAGACTCCCCCTAGCCCCCCACGTGTGGAGGACCAGTCAGGGACACACATCCCCCCCCCCATGGTTGAGGGAAACGTGGCTGACACCATCCCTGCTCAGCCCTTGTTGGACCAGCCCGTTGTGGCACCTGACCTAGCACAGGTTGACTCCCAGGCTGACTTCCAGGTCGCCAGGTCTAGGCCACGGGTGGCGGCGCAAGCCAGTGTCACCAGGCCACGTGGTACAGGGGCAGCCATGTCATCTGCTGCCCCGAGTAGGTGGGGTGGGGAGGCTGCAGGGGCAGCTGCAGCTCCGCCCACCCCAGCTCTGACTCCCCCAGCAAGGACAGTGTTGGTCCCGGTACATCAGACTGAGGTTCCCCCTGCCATCATCACACTTCAGCTAATGTCTGCAGAAAGTCATGTGGTCAGTGTGCCATCGCACACTACTACTACACAGTCCATCGGTGCTCCTGCCCCTAGTGTCCAGAGCGACGTAGGGCACTCCGGATCCCCACCACCCACAAAAAGAAAGAGGAAGAGTGCTCGTCCAGTACTGGCTGATGACCCCGACACGGCTACACGGTCCGGCACGCCAAGGAAGCCTAGCTTCAATGATGCCGAACTGGATGCACTTGTGCAGTATGTGTCCGAACATGACGCAGAAATGTTGGTCACTTCAGGGTGTAGGATTACACCTGCTCAACGTCAGGCACACTGGCAGTCCATCGCAGACAGCATAAGTGCCCTTGGGTTTATGAGGCGCACAGCTGTTAAGTGCTACAAGCGCTGGAACGACCTTAAGCGTAGGGCTAAGAAAAAGCTGGCCTAAAGTCATGCCGCAACTCTGGTGACTGGAGGTGGGTCTCCACAAGAGGACATAGAACTCACTCTACATGAGCATGTTGCTGGGACCTACGTCACAGAGGAGCAGATCCAAGGTGTGGGAGAACTGCCAGATTACGAGGCATTGTCCGGTGAGTGCACATGCATGTGTGTGTGATCCATGTGTATGTTGTTAGTGGGAGGGGTTCTGGTTGAGTGCCAGGTCAGGGTGTGTGTGCCTGAGTGTTTTGGCCCACCCATGTGCTTCATCCAATGCATTCGGCGCCCCGGGATTTGGGTATTACAGTATCCCTTCTGGCCACAGTAGGCGTTTTGCACTACATCGCGCCAGTTGCCCTTGAAGTGGCATCTTGCTACAACATTGTTCCGTATTTAGCTGTGTTCATTCAGGCTGATTGTAGGAATTCACCTGGTTCTACTGCGCATCACTCTGCCCTATTGTCACATATATGACATGCCTATGGTACATGCCATCTGTGTGATGGCATGTGTCATGTATGTGTATTGGACATGCCACTCACAGGCCAATGTGTGATGGCACTGCTAGACAGCATGCAGCTGATGTGTTGCTCTCCCATCTTGGTGTCATCAGTGTCTGACATTTTCCTCCCCCTCCAACTCATGGACAGTGCATGCATGGGAGGGTTATAGTCATGCGGGACATGTGTAAATCAAGTACTGGTACTGTAGCTTGTCTGGCCTAATAGCGTGCCATGGTGCTAATGCCTGTTCCCATTTTTTGTCTTTCATGTCTTTGCAGAGGATGACGCACCTGATGCTGTTGAGGGAGTGGAGATGGTGCAGGCCCAGGAGGGATCTAAAGCACGACCAGGCACCAGTGGGTGATGTGGTTTGGTGGTGGGGGAGAACCCTCTCTTGCTGCAGGCCATACTGTCCAGGGGTGTCCCTGGCTGCACCTCCCCAGAACTCTTTTCAGGTGTTGATTCGGATGAGGCCTATGTGGATTCGCAGGTATGTGTTCATGGAAGGGATACTGTTCTGTCCGACCCACCTGCACCAGGGGTAGAGCCCACTATGGGGATGTCAGTGTTGGTAGGTGCGCCTGTGGTGGTTACGGATGCAGGGCCACAATCCGCAACATCTGATCCTGTTCCTGGGCCAGCAGTTCAGAGGGGAAATGCAGTCCTGCAGCCTCAGGCAGTGCCGACACAGCAAGGCACAGTTCGCCTTGCCCCAGACAGGTGTGGTGCCCGCCAACGCGGTGGCCGTCCGCCACCAGGCAATACCGCATGGGAGCAATCCATTTACGGTATGGCCAACCAACAGGCAGCATCATCAGAAATGATTGCTCAAGCCATGGAGAGGGTGGCCACTTCCATTGTCCCCCCAGAAAGGCAGATGGAGCTACTACAGCAGGCAACAGACTCCATTTGCCAATCAGTCAGGGAGGACATGTTGGCGTCCAACAGGGACAGACAGGCGGCCCTGGACAATCTGAGGGAATCAATTTCTATAGATGCCCAGGGACAGAGGGAAGCCCTGAGGGGAGAGGTCCGGCACCTCAGGCAGACTCTTGTGGACCTTGAGGCTTCCAATGTCACCAGGACGGAACAGCTGCTGGAGCGCGTCACCCGTACGCTCTCAGCAGAGATGCAGGCAACTCGGGCGGAGGTCCGGGCAACACGTCGGGTGTTGCATGGGGATCTCCGCACCATATCCCTCCAGAACGAGGCCTTCCAGACCTGCATGCTTGCTGCCATGGAGGACCAAACTAGGGCTTTGCGTGGGCTGCCTCCCATAGCACCACCACCTCCTGTGGCAGCAGCAGCAGAGGTTGAGGAGAGCGAATCCAGCAGTGAATCTCCCACTATTTAGTAGCCGTGCAGGCCATGAGCCCATGGAGGTGTTTTTTTTTCGCAACATTCACGCAGGTGGCTGTTGGTGGGCACCCTGTCCTCGGACCTCCTGGGTGGCCTCCCCCACCCCCCCTGGCCCACACATGGCCATTTATGATTTTTGATTTTTGATTTTTTGTTGCAGTGTGTTGCCTTTTGTGGCTCCCGTGGGCATCCACTGTATTCCGGCTGGGCACATGCAGGCTTGTCCTGAGTTTGGGTTAGATGCTTGGGTTCGTGAGACACACACCCCTCCTGTTTCCCGTTTCCATGGGCTTGCAAAGGGGGTGCCCAAGTGACAGTGAATTACACAGTGACGTTGGACTCCCATGAGCTGTGTGGGCAGTCTGTAGTCAATACTGTGTATACATTCCTAGTGCATATTGTTGTTGTATTGTGCACTGCATGGTGTATTGATGTGTGCTTGTGCATCCATGTCTCCCTCCTAATTTGCAGGTTCATTCCTCATGTCTTCACAAGGCCATCCACTTTGGAGATGGAGCTCATGTTGTGAGCAGTGGACTTCCAGATGTGCGTGGCAACAACACTGTACAGTTGGAGGTGGTGGATGTGCTGGCATTCTCATGTTGTAAGACTACGTATCCTTTGCCTTAGTACTGTCATGTTTATGCTATGTCGATTGTATTGTGGTAAGTATTTGGTCATGTGTGTTGTTGTTTCTACATTTATGTGGGCATATTGTGTGTGGCCAGTTTCCATTAGGGACACTGTACTTTGTGACACGTGTCATGTTTGGGGGATGACTTTGTTTGCTCTCACATGGCATGTCATGCCATGGTGTGTTGGGTGGCGGTGCTGGGGAGGGGTTGGGTGACATGGCACTGTTGTCATGTTGTGTCTTGCAAGGGGGTAATGATTTTAGCAGCATAGAAGGGTGTCTTTTGAACACAGCATTGGTGGTGTTTGTGTAGGTAGGGAAGCACACAATGGAACACTTCCAGATGTACAATCTCAGGCTGGTATGGTTGTGACAGTTGACTGTCCATTGACACATCATAATTGTCAGTTACAATCATCATTGATTGTCAGCTAGTATGTGCCAGGGCTGTGTGCACTCCACAGGGGTGTGATTTTATGTGAAGTAATTTGCCACGAGCTGCGTACGGGCTGCCTCACCCCGTGCCCTTTCCCCTCCCATGCGCAGTGGGCATGCATGTGGTTGGGGATGTGGGGGCACCACCATGTCCACGGCCAGGCCCTGGCGTGTTGCAACGTTGTGCAGGACACATGCTGCCACTATGATCCTGCACACTACTGGGGGAGCGTATAACAGCTGCCCGCCAGAACGGTTAAGGGAGCGGAAGCGTGACTTGAGCACTCCGAATGTGTGCTCCACGATGCCCCGGGTTGCAATGTGGGCTGTATCTTACCTGGGGTGGCGTGGTGGGGTTCCGAATTGGCGTCATCATGTGGGTGCTGAGAGGGTAGGCACTGTCCCCTGGGGAGGTGGTGATGGGTATCATCAGTGGGGTTGTGACATTACTCAGTATCTGACATGCATATATGCGCAGTGGCATTTATACTCACCGAGCAGCCATGTATCGCCATGCCGCCCAGCTTCTATGTCCCGGTTTAGGGTAGACATTCTGTAGATGAAACTGTCGTGGGTGGAGCATGGATAGTTAGCGTATACTGAGGTGATGATTCCCTTGGCATCACATACTACCTGGGCGTTGATGGAATGCCAGTGCTTGCGGTTTCTATAGATGTGCTCAGTTGCCCTGGGGGGACGTAGAGCCACATGGGTGCAATCAATGGCACCTAGCACTTTGGGGAATTGTGCCACCCTGTAGAAATCCTGGGCAACAGCCTGCCTTTCTGCAGGTGTTCTGGGCAGGTATATGTGCCTGCGGACTGATGGGCGTGCAGTGATGATGGCCAAGACCTGGTGTAGGCAGCGTGACTGCGTGGCCTGTGACACCCCCCCCACTATGGCACTTGTCCGCTGGAATGATCCAGTGGCCAGGAAGTGCAGTACATTGAGGACCTTCTCCAGAGGGCTGAGTGCTTGGGAGCACAGGGTGGTTGATGTGAGGTCATCCTCCCACTCACTGACCAGGTCGAGTATTATGTGAGGTGGAAACCTGTACCTCCCATACACATGGTCATCAGGCATCCCAAAAAGGCTGGTTCTGGATGTAAAAATTCTGGCCCGGACTATTCTCCTCCTCCTCCTGCGGTATCCCACCGCCACTGCTGCTAGGAACGGTATGTTCATCCTGGCGTCTGAGCTTGTTTGTTGTTTGCGTGCACTTTTATGCTGTGCGGTTGGACGTACGCCTACTTCCTGCTGGCGTACGTGTTTCCGGATTGGCCACATTCGTTTCCATGAATACGTGTTGTAGGCGAGCGTGTAAAACTTCCCGCGCAGCCCTGGAATACCCGCACCCAGTCCAATCGCGTGTGGAACTTCTCGCGCACCCCTCAAATACACGCACACGCTCCCCCAGGCCCGATCGCGTGTGGAACTTCTCGCGCACCTCTGAACTACACGCGCCCAGGCCAATCGCGTGTGGAACTTCTCGCGCACCCCTGAAATACACGCACACGCTCCCCCAGGCCCGATCGCGTGTGGAACTTCTCGCGCACCTCTGAACTACACGCGCCCAGGCCAATCGCGTGTGGAACTTCTCGCGCACCCCTGAAATACACGCACACGCTCCCCCAGGCCCGATCGCGTGTGGAACTTCTCGCGCACCACTGAACTACACGCGCCCAGGCCAATCGCGTGTGGAACTTCTCGCGCACCCCTGAAATACACGCACACGCTCCCCCAGGCACCATCACGTGTGGAACTTCTCGCGCACCTCTGAACTACACGCACCCAGGCCAATCGCATGTGGAACTTCTCGCGCACCCCTGAAATACACGCACACGCTCCCCCAGGCCCGATCGCGTGTGGAACTTCTTGCGCACCTCTGAACTACACGCGCCCAGGCCAATCGCGTATGGAACTTCTCGCGCACCCCTGAAATACACGCGCCCAGGCCAATCGTGTGTGGAACTTCTCGTGCACCTCTGAACTACACGCGCCCAGGCCAATCACGTGTGGAACTTCTCGCGCACCCCTGAAATACACGCACACGCTCCCCCAGGCCCGATCGCGTGTGGAACTTCTCGCGCACCTCTGAACTACACGCGCCCAGGCCAATCGCGTGTGGAACTTCTCGCGCACCCCTGAAATACACGCACACGCTCCCCCAGGCCCGATCGCGTGTGGAACTTCTCGCGCACCCCTGAAATACACGTACCCCGCTCCCCCAGGCCCGATCGCGTGTAGAACTACCCGCGAGCCCCTGAAATACACGTACCCCGCTCCCCTAGGCCCGATCGCGTGTGGGACTTCTCGCGCACCTCTGAAATACACGCACACGCTCCCCCAGGACCGATCGCGTGTGGAACTTCTCGCGCACCCCTGAAATACACGCACACGCTCCCCCAGGCCAGATCGCGTGTGAAACTTCTAGCGCACGCGTGTTCCCGAAACCCGTAATACGCGTTCCCCGCTTTGCGTTTGCTGTTTGCCAGTCCGGTAAACTGGTACAGGGTTGGCACGGGCCTTTGCGATGGTTTTGCGATCTTGATGGCTTTTCCTTGCGCAAGGGCGTTCTTGGGGGCGTAATTGGCGCAGCTGCAGGGTCGCTGCGCCACTCTGCGCCACGTCTGCTTTTGGAGGCGAGAATCCATGAATACGCTGTGCGCAGAAATTGATTTTATCGCACGTGGCTGGCGCAGACATTCGCACGGGCACGCTGTGCGCCAGCCGTGTGCGACACTTTTGGAAGGAATTACATGAATCGGCCTGTTAGTGTGTGTAAACATGATGGTGATAAGGAACTGGCACCAATGCTTCTGAAACTAGATTTCTACTAGATTGCTGGTGACCGTTGCTGTGTTTAAAAGTCTGGATGAAGCAGAGATTTGGTTGTCAGAATGTCTTCATCTGAAAAATCCTGGCGATCTGTGTTTCTCAGCAAGGAGGAGCACCACAATATGTGGACATCCACAGTCGTGTGGTGAACTCACCTTCAATTCTATAATGCTCCTTTAGATATCTGTCTCGTAAGTACATAAAGAACCATCCGCAAATGCTACAATGACAGTCTGCGAGTGGGTGAACTATTAATTGCACCTCTCTCAAGTTGACTGATATCTCAAGGAAGTGCTGAACTGTAGAAGCAAAGACTAGAGTAGAAACAGGGAATGCATTAAAACAGACCTACCTGTACATGGGCTCAAACCAACTGAGGAAGATCTGTTATTAGATGCACATAATATTTATTTTATTACATATTGCTCAAACCTAGCTCAAGAGCAGTGGAGCACTTGGCAATGGGAGGGCGCCAGCATTGGGTTTGGCACATTATACATTAGCCCAGTTCTGCTGGAAGAGGGGTGACAGGATTTGTATTCATCCGGCAGGTATTGTTGAAAGAGCCACATTGCTAGTGCTTTTTGGACATGGAGGCTGGTGAGTTTCAGAGTCTCAGTGCATGGCAGAGGAGGGAATGAGTGCAAATCTTCTCTTTGCGGGCTAGTTTACACACCAACTGTTTGATAGTTTTGCAATCTGAGGCGTGGAGCTTTGCACCCAAGTATTACACTGTTCAGTTCGAGGCTGCTTTGTAGTTAATAGGTGCAGTTTTGAACGTGAAGGCATACAAAGTGCAATGCAATTAACTACCCATATAAATCAATGCATGCACACATAGGCCACAGGGTAGTTTTAAGACCTCAACCCTGGAGAAAATGTACCTATTTAATAACATTACCTTTCGGATCTTAAGCAGGGAAGCTGCTAATAAAGACTCATTAAATTGTACAATCAGAAATCAACTTTTGCCAGACAACAAATTTAAGGATGGACAAAAGAAGAGTCTGTTAAAAATGTATGCTTTTTTTATTATGCACATTTCTGAAAGGAGGTTTCAAAATACTATTAATATCAATCAATCCATCCGTCCATCCATCATCTAAAAGTTTTTTTGCATCTCATGCCATTAATGAAATAGTCTGGATGCTTAATCGTGTGTGCTGCTCATACACATCAGATATAGCCTTCACTCCTCCACTGTACTAGTCACACCCTTACGCATTGCATGGAGATTTTCCATTGCTGATGTAGGTGGTAATAGAATTTGTATTGTTTTTGTCCAGTGCATGGGTTTGGGGTTAAAGTTGCGAAGTTACTGTACTTGAGAGCAACATTTGTAACTACCGCTCATTTATCTCACTGCAAATGCTCGTCTTGTCATGGGAAAAGACAGAGGTCAAACTCTAATTAAAATGGCAACCTTCACTGGGCAGTGAAATGAAGACAGTATCTGCCACTGAACAAGATGTCAAGCATCTCAGTGCCAAACATGGGACTATCAGAAAATAAAACAATTTCCCCCATTTCTACTTCCCAATCTTACCTTGCTTAATTCTTTAACATTTGTAAAACAACACTTTGTGTATTCAATCAGAGTATAGTCATATTTTAACTAACAAGATGGCAGAAAATCATTTTCTAAATGTGTTTTTGCACCATGCATAAACTTACAAAATCAGGAGTTTCTTTTAAAAATAAGAACTCATCACCAGATAAACACAATATAAAAATAGTTAAACCTGCAGATAGAGTTAGGAAAATAATGAATGGATATAGTAAACACGTTTGCATATGCTGTACAAAACAGTAACTGAAAACACTATTCCAAGATGGCTGCCACTGTTCAATAAACACTTTTTTCTTTGGATTGTGGCAGAGCAATGTGGACAGCAACATGTGATTGTGCAGCAACTGATATACTGCCAATCATATTGTGGAAAAGGGGTATATGGTGTCTTGGCTAAGATTAAAACTGTCTATGACAAGAACTGTGTCTGAAACCGGCTAACAATGTTCGTTTTTAGTGTTTTTTGCAGCATCACTAATGTTTCTTCAGAAAATGTCAGTGTTTTTTCCTTGTGATTTATGGTGTATCTGTCCTATGTCTTTTTGTCGGAGCAGGTGAATTTGACGTCATGAGTGATATTGATGTCATGAATGGAATGTGCATTGATTTGAACTGAAGAATGCCGAACCCAGGATTCCAGGGTGTCAGTTGGAGGGATGGGACCTGAGTAATGGGCCCCGGTGGGTCCTCCATGCAATATCTTATGGACTTAAAGAAGTAACTGTGTACACTTAATAAAGAGCTACATACCTGTTTGGTAGTGAAGTTTTCATTACAACAATTGCAAAGAGTTGATCATGTGGAGAGGAAAGGATAACAAGAACCTAAGTGAGCTGTGGTGGCTGAACAGCCAACAAGCCAACAGAGGATCCCCCCCCCCCCCCCCAAAGCAAGTCCCACCACCTGGTGGCACCTGCAGTAATCACGTGGGTGCTGAAAGAAGCAGCCAGGACAATTGGCAACTGTGTACAGCTGCTGGTGAGACCAGGCATACCGGTTGTGTGGAACAGCAGGCGCATGGTGCTGGCATAAAGATTGAAGAAGGAGAGAATTTGTGACAAACTAAAGGCTAAACTAACTGTAGGGGGAGATTAATGCCATGGGTGCATTGCCATTGCATTGCAGCATCAGGTGTAGATGTGACAAGGGCCCCAGTGGCGCGTGATGGAGTTTGACGAGAGGAGGTGAAATTGAATTTGCTGAAATCTCTTAATGGTGAAGTCAAGCTGCGCAGGGGGTGAGCAGTGAACCAACGAGGACATTGCTTACCTGCATCTTGAGAACAGCATGGTTATGGTGCAGCATAGGGGCGAAGTCTGGAGTGTCATTGGAGTAAGATTGGAGCGTGGCTGTGGAGCACTGTTGTGCATGTAGGAGCAGCCTGTGGAAGTCGGATCTGTTCAGAGGTCAGAGGAAAATGATGACATTGTGACAGAGAGATTCCTAACCATCTGATTAAAGGACCTTGCAATGTCCTCATGCGTCCTAATGCTCTGGAGTAGCCTAACTATGGAGAGTGCCCAGGTTGGGAGCTGTGGTGACTTCCTGGTATGGCATACCCCACCAGGAAGAATTTGTTGGAGGAAAGTCAGCGGTCATCGCAGTGGCAGTGATCATGTGTCTCTTTGGGTAACGTGGCACAAGACTTGTGGGTATCTAAAATAAACTGCTTTCCTTCTGCATAGTTATATGGATTGGGGTGCTCATCTGTGGGCACTGCCGGTATGATTGCCTATTGTGAGGACTTTGCTTAATGCAGATACGCAGTTTTGCAGGATTTGCCGGTTTAGTGTTGCAACTGAGTAACATGTACTTTTAGGAAGTAGTTGCGAGTTTAGGGTTGCGAGTATGCAGCATGGACTATTAAGAAGATGTAAAATTTGGGGTGATGGTTAACATCCAGGCTAGGGTGGAAGAGTGGTGATAATGATGAGTTAAAGTAGTAAATGATGTTAGGATTGAGGAGGCATTATTGAATAAACCTTAGAACACAATGCCAGTGTGTGTTAATAGTATGCCTGACTAGTGGTGTGGAATGTCTAGTTAGCCAAGAGTCAAGGGTGAATGCACCATGTTGCTAGGTGCGGTGAAGTCTGTGATGCTTGCAATGTGTGGGCAACAGAAGCATGTGGCAGAGGTTTACGTCTTCCATGGATGTAGTGCAGAGCAAATGGCATGCTGCCGATATTACGGCAAGAAAGGCACATGTTGTGTTTTGGAGAGTTGGAGATGTGGAGAGTGTTGCCAGAGTGCATGCCGAGATATTAGGGGCATGCCAGATGTGTGCCTTGTTTGGGAGATATGGCGATGTGGAGCAAATTACCGTAGGGCACGCTGAGCTGTTAGGGGCATGAAGGCTGTGTGTGCCTTGTTTTGGAGATAGGATGATGCGGAAAGCTTTGCCGGAGTGCATGCTGAGACTTATAGCATGACGTGTGCATGCTTTGTTTCAGTGATATGGTGATGGGGAGCCTTACCCATGTGCATGCCGAGTTATTGTGGCATGAGTTCATGCATGCTTAGATGCCATAGTAGAATGGACAGGGTCAATGTACACATTGTGCTTAGTGCAGGCAACTGTAAGTATGTGAAGGGAGATGAAGTGTAGTGACCAGTGGATGGTGAAGGAGCTGTGGAATGTGGTCATAGGGAGCGCAACATTAGTTATTGTGTAAGATGCTTTACATCCCTTTCGTAGGGTACATTTGTGTGGGTTTGTGAGTGTTTAAGGACATCTGTTTTCGTGTTGAGTGTTGTATGACTGTGAAAAGGTGCTCAGGGAAGAAGCGAGGTGTGTTGTATCTGTTTTATGTGTGCTGTGCATGATGTCAGAGCGATTGTGAAGTCATGCATGAAATGTACACTGATATCAACTGGAGAACGCCTAACCTGGGGTTCCAGTAAGTCATTTGGAGAGATGCGACCTGGTTGTTGGGCACCGGTGGGTCCTCCATTTAATATCGTATGAACTTAATGAAGTAACCGTGTAACCTTAGTAATGAGTTTATGAAGACATACCTTGGGGGTGAAGTGCTCTTTACAACATTGTATGCACTTCATCTTTAATAGATATTTGAAGACCTGTGGGTAGTGAGCCTAGGGCATGGCCTGTGGGTATTTTCTGGGCCCACTACAACTGGCCGCCACCCACAGGGCATGGCCCATAGCTGGCACCCATGGCATGTCTTTCAGAAATGCCCTAGGTGCAGTAAAACTTCCAGCGCTACCCCCAGGCCATGGTCTTTGAGGCCAGGCTCTTGTTGCACTGTGGCAGCCCTTCCTGTGGGAATGGCCCTATGATTAATTGTCCTGGGCACACTACAGCTATCTGCCTATGTGCACTGCTATGACCTGGGTAGATTAGCACCGCCTCCATACTGGCCCTCTGAGTAATGTGTCGAAGGCACACTATTGCCGCCTTTCTGTCCTGTCATGCCTCAAGTGCGCTATCTCTGCCAGCACTACCCACAGGGCATCCCCTGTAGGATTGCCACTGAAAGCATCACCTCCAATGATATCCCAGATGAAGTGCCACTTCCGGCCCTACTCTTAGGGCACAGCTTAAGCATCATCTCCAATGATATCCTAGATGAAGTGCCACTTCCGGCCCTACTCTTAGGGCACATCTTGTGGCCATGCCCTGTGTGTAGTGTGATGGGAAATTTTCTGCGGCCATGCTCTGGTCTCACCGTCTCTGGCAGCACTTCCCACAGGTCATGCCACCATGTACACACCATGTACTAGCCACACTGCCCCTGGCTGTGTGTACGGCACTGCACCCATGGCCATTGATAGCAGAGGTAGAGTGCTCAGGGAATGATGCCATGGCCAGGTTGCACTACCACTGTTGGCAATGCAAGCTAGGCATGCCATGTATCCATCAGTAAGTAGGATGCCTGAAGTATGTGGCCTGGACGTCGGTGCATTACTGCTAATTTCACTGCCGGGGAGCACTACCTCTGCCAACACCACACACAGCATACTCAAAGGCAATGCTAAGTGCACTATCCCTGTGAAAAATAACCACAGGTGTCAGGGAAAAATGCAAATGTATGCTTAAAAATTATTAATGGAAAAAATGTGAATGTAATGCAGCTGTACACAGTATGCTGATTTAAGAAAGACTAGGCCTTAACAATAGTAACATTAATATGAGGTCCTTCAAGGAAGAATCCATTTGGAAAGTGTGTCTCTGCAGGTAGGACAGAGGAAGGTAGCTTGGCAACTGGCAAAAAAAGTTATTTCAAATGAATCCTGTTAGAGGAGTATTGAGGCTTAATTTCATCTGAGGTGCACTTCTGTGTGGGTTATCTCATGTACGCTTGAAAATGACCATTATTACCTGGCACCACAGAGTCAGCTAATGTGTTAATTGGAGAAGACTGACATCCATCATGGTGAGATCCTGAAATCTTCAATTTCTTGCATTACAATGAGACCAATGTACTGGAGAGTGCATAAAGGGTATTGTAATTTGCAGGAGGAGGATATGTTTTGCTTATCTGGTTCATCCAGTGGTCGAAGTGGACGGGAGCCATTGGGAACAGTGCTCCTCTACTTTTTTTAATTAAGTGTTACTGTTCCTATACTTTTATTTTCCAATGAAATCTTTCTGGAATGGTTTCATTTTAAAATAAAAGTTTAGGAAGCAGTTGAAACTTAGACCTTCAGTGCACTGCACTGATCATTCCCTTAAACAGCAGGTGTATGTGTTTGGGGATTTGGGGGTTTATATTGTGCATGGGAGGGGGTGTGCAATGGGGTTTGTGGGGAGCGGGGAAGGCCAGCATGGAACATAGTTCCACTACTTCTTTTCATGCACTTTGACCACTGGGTTCATCCTGCAGTGCTGCTATTAAAGAATTCCCAAACCAACCTCACCAATAGTGAGTCTTGCATCTGTTTTCTGTGACTCAGGACATGACTTGCAGCCATGTCATTATGCAAGTCTATGCAAAAAGGATGAGCATACTCGTCCTTGGCACTTAAGTGATAAAGGAAGTGTGACCAAGGCATGAATTGTGACAATACCCCAGGTGCAAAACTACTACAGCGCTACTTGATGGCAGGTGGGTAATGTACATGCTGTGTGGCCATCCCCAGCCACACTACCGGTGCCTGTGCTTATTAATTATTGGGCAGGGCCTGCAGCCATGCCCTACAGATCATGCATGTGAGGCATGGCCTGCAGCCTTGCACCATGAGGACTGTATCTGATAGCACTACTCTCTATGGATCACCTGGACTAATGTCCTGTGTCTAGACCCTGCATGATATATGTGTGGCGCATGGTGTGAGGCCATTGCTCATCCTCACTACCACTGCCTGCAACTCTAGCTCAAGGGCACGGGTACTATTCATGCTCCGTGGGTAATGCCCATGTGTCTTAGCGCTCATTGTAATAAGTATTGCTGTTCACAGTGGAGCAACAGAGGTGTGCACTGTAACTCGAGAGCTGATCACCACCAGTTGCACTGTTCCTAAACATTTTCAGGGCCCACAAAATGGATTCCCTTTTTTCACTGCCATGAATCGCAGATGTTTTTTAACATTCTTTTTTACACTAGAAGGCTACATTTTGTTTTTTTCTAGTAAAACTGAGGAACCGCACCTGACTAAATCTGGATATGCCACTGCATTTTATACATATATGTTTATTTTGGATTCGGCCGAAATAACGAAATCCAATTTACCTACCCCACCAAAAGACCTAAAATACATACCACCAAAAGTTCTAACTACAAAAAGTTCGAACCGTTTGTGGTATGTATGTTTTGGTGGGGTAGGTAAAAAAAACAAAAAAACAAAGGCTGGGGGACTACAGGGGTGTCCCCCGCAACGCCCGCAGCTGACCCAAAAAAAGGAAAAAAAAGGCTGCGGGGAAACGTAGGTTGTCCCCCGCAAAACCCTGCTCACCATATTTTACAGTATAGTGAGCGGAGGTTGCGGGGGACACCCCTGCAGCTGACCCGAAAAAAAAAAAAAAGGCTGCGGGGGCTGCGTGGGTGTCCCCCGATACACCCCGCTCACCATACTTTACAGTATAGTGAGCGGAAGTTGCGGGGGACACCCCCACAGCTGACACAAAAAAAAAAGAAAAAGGCTACAGGGGCTGCTGGGGTGTACCCCGCAACACCCCGCTCACCATACTTTAGAGTATAGTGAGCAGGGTTTTGGGGGAACAAAAAGCAGCCCGACAAAAAAATAAAAAATGTAAAGGACCTTACGACGCCGGTTCCCGATCACAGAAGTGAAAGAGAACCAGCGTTGCAGGGACAATGCGCTACGAGGTGAAAGGTAAGTAGGGGGTGGGGGCGTCTTGGGGGTGTGGGCAGGGGTTAGGTTTTGGGGTTCTTTTACAAGGAATTTCCGCATGAGAAATGTACGAACATTTATGTATATCATATATTTCTCATGCAGTCATTTCCATTGCAGACCTTTCCACAACCCCAATTCTTTATTTCGGCAAAGTCATGAAACAGCAAAACATTTTTAACAACAATAGACATACATGGTACATAAACAAAAATGTCCTCTGACACTGATCAATAATCTGAATTATCGATATTAAAAATATTATGACCTGTCAGCCATACTAGCATGCAGAATGGATAAGATTCATGAATAAAGTGCAATGTGCCTCATACATGGAATACTCCGAAAAGATTTGCAATATTTGCGCACCGGAGAAAGCCCCGGTAAAGTCCCGCTTTGCCCGCAAACGGTGCATTTCTGTCCGTGGACTTCTGAACTTTTCTGTGCTGAACTGGATTGCCGTATTGTGCACACTGCAACTACCAGAAGGTGAACCAGCGTGCAAGCAACTACTCTAACTATCCATTTATACGAACTCAAAACAAACTCATATAACACTGTTTTTCATTGATTTTAGGCTGTGCTTTCATAACGTGTGGGCGTCACTATAAAACTGTGAACGTGCGCGCACCGCACGCGCGCACCGGAGAAAGCCCTGGTAAAGTCCTGCTTTGCCGCTTCGCTGGAGCGCTGTCGGCTGAGTCTGGGAAATTTATAGCTTTAATCAATTGTAAGTGATTTTATTGTTTATTGATTATTTAAAAGTTGAAAAGTGTTTTATTATAACCAGCATCCACTCTACCTACACATAAGGAAAGGGCCATTTATGCGTTACTGTCCTTATACCTTGAAAACACGTATGCCTGACGCCCTGAGCGCCTCGCTTACTACCTCTGTAATTAGGCCCAAACAAAAGAAGCTATCACGTGTGTCAAAGAAATCCATCACTTTGACTCCCATTTTAGGAACCCCTTTGGCGAATAAAGATATCTGTACTTTTTGCGCCAAACGCAAGGAATGTATGCCTGATGATTTGTCCATTATGCTTCCCTTGACTGATCCAATTATGTCAGTCCCTTTGAGTACGATCAACCCCAGGTGTACACCTATTGTTTCTGATGCTACCATTCTAGATAATGCCCAATTAGATTCTGTATGTCAGGATGTAAGAACTGGAGTACCTGGCATTCGAACCTTAGCAACAGTAAATTAGGTCTCTGCCCATGCCCCTGATTTGTCTGATGTGTCCAATATCTCTATACATGCCAGTGAAGGCAACCTGAGCAGATCACATAAAGACCACCCCCGTGAAGATGCTATCCAAAGCATAATGGGTTCCACCATCCATTCCATTCATGACTCTTTTTTATTGCCCACGCCGCGGCGTTGTTTACCGACTGATACCTCTGTCAATCCTATGGAAAATTTGGCCCTGATTGAAATAACCCTGGCAGCTGTAAACACCACCATAGTCAGTTTATATAAGCTATTTGAATCTCTTGATATAAACATTTCATCTCAAGCTGGTCAGATAAAGCAAATTGCGGAAGGCATTGCAATGTTGTCTGTTACTAATCTGAACCCCCCAAATTCTATTCGTAAGGTCGATGTTTCGGTTGGTACAGACAATCCTATGCTTGAAATAAATGGCGACAAGTGTTTGCCCTGTTCAAATTCAGCCTTACCAGCGTTTGCTAATATTATTTGTCCTATTTCCTCTCCTATTTCAGATGCATTGACTGCTAATGATTCATGGATAAATCTAGATAGCAGTCCTAAAAATAGTCGTTCTACAAGACTGCCTACCATTACCATTGTTGACTCTCAAAAAATGTCAAAACCTTCCGGCATAAGATTGAACAAGCCGAAAGCAAAAATTGTGCTCAGAAAGAAAGTCTGTGGGGCGTGTCGATCCCAGGCCACACCACAACCCTCAGCTCCACTTGTCCCTCCCCTCTAGCTCAGCTAACGGCACACCCACAGAACTCTTCCCGTATGTCTACTGAAAGACCGGTGTCCATCATAAGCTCTGGCCCCTCTTACCTCCCAACTGAATATGCACCACTCACGGAGATCATTGATTTAATCTATGTGCCAATGCCGGAGATTCTCCCTACCCCTTCAGTAGCTCAGGCCCAAGCAACCAGGGAAAGTGATGTTAGACACTGCCAAGTCACACAGGTGTGCTCGGACATGGGACCCCCTCAAATGAACTTGGTGCCCAAGCTCGAGTAACATCAAAAAAATGCTAAAATCAAGGCTTACTTAACCGAGCGTGCAACCTCAATTTCTTCTGCACATGCATTAAATGGGTAAAATCTCGGACTGTTGTCCAATAAGCTGGTAGCAAATTCCCACATTAATACAATGGGTGCTAAATCCAACTGTAACCCTCCAAATGAGTTGCTGAGTTCATGGAAAAAAGTAAATTTTGGTCCTGAACCTGGGACCACATTGAAACATGATAAACACCCATTAAAACCTACAAATAAAAAGGAGTCTGCTCAAGTTGGCCATCTTTTGTCTAGAAACACCTTCTCTAATTGCCATTCTCTAATTCTTAAATGCAGCGATGCTCCTTATGAAAAATATGACTTGTGTAGGTCAGGTATTTTAAACATTTTTGGGAATGTGAACAAGTGATATCGAGCAAGTGGAGTTTGTGTGTGATAAAAATCTTGCAATTGTACATTTATGGATCAAATCTGGACTAGTCTTGAACTCAATATGGAAAGAAAAAATTGAACTTTTCAAGATGGGTTTTTTGGTTGTGCAGGATCCAGAATGTCTAATAGCTGAGGCTCAAAAATCTGATCAGTCACAATCACCCAGTTCTTTACTAAACTGCCCGGCGGTCTGCACTTGTTCTTATTGTGGCCCAGTAGTCTTTCCCGCCCAGTCTATTTCTGCCACACATCAAACATAACCATCAAAAGAGTGTCCTCAAGAAAATGATTCTTTAGCATCTTGGAATACCAGAGGCCACTCTCATCTTCAATGGTCATCATCTCATCACATTAACAAATATGACATAGTGGCCTTGCAAGAAACTTGGCTTGTGACGACTCCTGTATGGGACAATCATGTCATCAGTCTTTTACCAGCTCTAACAGCCTCCAGAGGCAGACCTACTTCTGGCCTTTTAGTAGCGGTAAGAACCAGTAAGGGACTAAAAATTGTTAAGTGGGCATCTCCCAATAATTTTATCCAATTAGTGAAAATCACTTGTGCCACCCAAACGATAGCCTTAATCAATCTGTATCGAAACCCTCTTGGTTTGACTGATGACATTTTTATAGAGATCTATCTATGGTATTGGAGTTGATATCTTGTGATCATTCTATAGATGCTACGTTGATGGTAGGAGACCTAAATCTTAACTGCATAAGACCTAAAACAAATTGTCAAAAACTAGAGAGTGTGAGATGGCTCAATTTTATTAAAGACCATAACCTGCATATGGCCAATGGGGCAATTGCGGGTGACATCCCCCCTAAAGTGACGTGGGAGAGAGGCATTTCCAACTCAATCCTTCACTATGTCTTTGTCTCGAATAGCCTCTTCCACAGGGCTGTCAAATTTGAAATTCTGCCCCAATCAATCAGAGATCATCATATGCTGACCTTTGAATGGCTGGAAACACGTGATCATACCCTACCACCACAATTCTGGTCTAAGCAAGCCCTAAAGTGAACACTGCTAAAAAGCGTTGTAAGTGCACATATGCCTCGCTAAATGCTCTCAATCTTGTTACTCAAGGCTTACACCTTTTGAAACGTGATTTTTACACAGGCATTCTCCCTTCGTTTGGTTCTTTATACATTGGAAGATCTCCTAACGCACTAAAACATAAACACCAATATGACCAAATTCTTCAGCAAGTAAGATGTACCTATAGGAAAGAATTAAGAGCTACTCTTAAGCTCCCATTAAATGAACAAGAATGGAATTGTCGGAAAATTAAATGTCAATATCGAAATTGGTATCGAGCAAGAAGGGCAACGCTCTACCAGCAGGATAGCGAAGCATTTCTATGCTCTGCAAATAACAAAAACTCTGCTCAAATTTGGTCGCTACCTAACAGCGCGACGAATCAATCGCAAACCACTCTTCAATTGTGTGGTGTTTCTGAAGCGCAATGGCTCGATCACTTCTCGAAACTATACGCAGACCCTAATTATGCTGATTTTACTTACTCTCCATCATCTCTAGACAATTGGAGCCTAGAATGCTTGTCTATAATTATTGAAGATTTCATAAAGAAATCATCGTCTTCGCTTGCAGCAGGGCCCGATGGTTTAAACAATTTTATGCTCAAACAAAATTCATCCAAATGGGCTGGGATATTAAATAATGTATTCCATCAAATTATTCTTTCGAAAAAAATTCCCACATCATGTCAGTCATCCCTACTTGTTCCAATCTTCAAGAAGGGCGACAGGGAATCCCCTGCTATCTATCGTCCTATAGCATTGCTTGATGCTCCGGGGAAGATTTTTGCTCGATTGATACTAAGAGATTTCTCCCTTTGGACTGATAGCTGCAAGCGCCGTGATCCCTGTCAGACTGGTTTCGTTGCTGGTTTAGGAATGAATATTAACTTACTCACTCTCAATGCCTTAAAAGCTCAGGCTCAATCTAATGGAAAAGCTACTTTTGGCTAATTGTCCAGCAACATTGTGTGACATTATTCATGCCTTACACTCGTCAACGACCATAATGGTCCGATTATCCATATCTGGCTTACTATCAGCAGCGATTCCAACTTTTAGAGGGTTGAAACAGGGCTGCGTTTTGGCCTCGGCCATTTTCAACTTTTTCATTCATGATGTGAGTGGAACTTTTCTTCAGGTAATGTCAGATTCGCCAAAAATGAACGGTATAACCATTAAAGCCCTCTATCTGCTCTAAATGCATGTTTGATTGCAATTGAGTTAGTAATTAATCTAAACAAAACACAAGTGGTCGTCTACGCCCCAAGACCATCTAGAACAACACAATTTGACTGGAAAATTGACAATAGGTTAGTGGATGTGGTCCCAACGTACCTTTATCTAGGGATTCTGTTTGATGGTTCACCCTACATTGATTCGCACTCCAGGACACTAGACCATATGATCTCAACTGCTATTTCACAGACAAAAATTATTCTATACAAATTTGGCAAATTTACCATCAGGCCCGCAATCTCCTACTGGAGACAAAAAGTAGTGCCTGCTATATTGTATAGCCTTGAGACTAAGAATATTGTCACTCCTATTGTTCTGCATAGATTAGAGGTGAAATACTGGAGAGGTGTGTTACATCTCCCTCAATGTGTACCTGGTCCTTGGTTGAGACACGAATTAGGTCTGACGTCCTTGAGTGCGGAATATCATTGGAGGCTTTGTGCCTTGTTTCGCAAGTGCTTGACCTTTGTAAGACCTGATAACATACTTGACATATTACCAACCTACTTGCTGACTTCTGAACACTCATTTGCTAAAACTTGGGTTTCGTATGTTTAGAATAGTTTGGCTAGAGCTGATCTGACTTTGGAAGTTCTTATTGCTAAGCCTACTCGAGCGAAAGAAAAAATCTTTAGATGGGATTGGATTAATACGCGAACTGATTGCCTCTCATATAAAGATTGCCAAGTCTTGGCCTCTGAACACAAAAGGTTCAAAGTTTTGGACTCCTATTTAAACCAGTCTCCATCACCACAAGTAAGAACAACCATCTTACGTCTCCGGTTCAATTTATTTCCAACGCGTGAAGTTTTGACTAGAAGAAGACTATTGCCTTCGAATGAGAACTATTGCGCCTTCTGTCGAAATATGGCTGTCAAGGAAACACTTAAACACATTATAGCCGAATGTCCGGCTGTAAATGACTCACGAAGGAAATATTTTGATTCGCGCATGTCCTACTTTAGTGAGATACCTCCTGACACCCGATTGTCGGTATTACTCTCCACTAATTCAACAAGCATTCATATTGCTATTCATAATTTTCTGACAGCAATAAAATTGAAAGAGAATTATGTCCCTCCATTGGGATTCGAATAATGGGAAATTTCAAACTCAATGATCTAATCTGTAATGTTTGTGGAAAATCATTCTCGGAATGGTCCTTGTGTTTTAAAAATCTGTGTAACTTATGCAACATTGATATGGCATACTTTTGATTGAGCAATCAAGAGACTCTCTTTGTGGAATTATGCTTGATTGGAAACTAGGAGTCATGATTATGTTTAATTACTAAATAGATGGAATTTAAATTATCACACTTTCCCCTTTTGTATTTGGCCAAATTTCGTATAATTTGTTCCCTTCCTTATTTTTATCTTTTATCTTCTCTAAGATTTTATGATTGTTTTGACTTATCTTCTAACCTTTTATTCCATTTTTATTGTCATATTTGCTGATTATAATGTACTATGTAAATGAATTTTTGTTAAATATTGAAAAAGTTGATTTATCCAGCTATATTCAATAAAGATAAAAAAATATATATATTAAAAGAAGTTAAAATATATGTAAATAGCACCGGTTGCATCGAAAATAAAAAGAAGCGTGTCTGAAGTAAATACAATTATAGTTAAAACCTGAAGGAAAAGCATTTGGCACATATCATGCTCTAATCAGCCTTATGCGGGACATAGACAGCATTATGCTGCGCTACTCCAAAGAAAGGTTTCTGGAACCAGGTTGAGGCAAGGCAGGAAAGACATTGGTCCAGTCTGATAAAGTGCCATGTGCCAAATAACTAAAATCTGGGATAACCCAATGCGAATTAATAAAATCAAAGCCCATTTTAGGAGCTCGATTTAGGTTTATAAAGCAATATGTATTTTGATCTCTTCTGTCAAGTGTAACCAAGGCATTTTCAACTCCAGGGTCATTGTATGTTATGCAAAAGTGAAATCTTCTTTGGACATTTCTCATTCCTTTGGCTATCAGTATTCGTTTCAGCCAGCGATCCCTCACGGGTTTGTACAGAGGGCATTATAGGACTGGCTAGATTCATGTTTCATCAGATTTTATACAATACAGACATTTTGGGGTAGAGTTTGCACCCCACTTTGTAGTAAAAGCCGTGACTGGGATAATCCCCAGGCAAAGTCTAGGTAAAGTGGCTCGCTCCCTCGATTCCCATCTGTCAAGATAAGAATCATATCTCAAAGAGCGCTTAATGGCATGTAGTCTTGAGTCATTCTACCCTGTCCATTGGTGATATGCATTGATTACTCAGGATCCAGTTATGATATGCCTCCTTCAAAAGAGGTGTGGCCCGATGTCCATATTGACGGTGACTGACCCAAAGTGCAGGAAGTTGTGGGCTAAGTACTGTGGCTTTAACATATGTGAACCATGGCAGGTTAACGTCCCCTGGGATTCCAAAAATGTAAACCTCTCTGAGTAAGCACTTAGGTACTCACTAATGTTTAACCAATAGATGAGTGATTTTAACCTAATTTTACACATTACTAGGGAGCAATGGGGCTAGAAAAAGCTAGAAGTCTCTTTAAAAGCCCGTTTTCTTTGGTTTCCATTATTGCAGCATCTCTATTGACCCACAGTTCCACGCCATAGATGGCTGCCACTATGGCTCGAGAGTTATAGACCTCAAATGCACTTCATATCATTCCATCCTCCCCTTTCCACACAATGAATTGCTGCCTTTCTCAACTTGGATTTCCAGCTAATCGTAAAGTTGAAGCTTACTCGTAAATAATCAAATGACTCTACCATTTCCAATTGAATACCCTCCATTGTACATTTTAACCTTGGCAGTTTCCTACCTCTGTCATGTTGGCATATCAATATCTTGGTTTTGGGAAGGTTTCATTATAAACCTTTGTTCTTTGCAAGATTATTATAACAAGTCAATTGATGTAGACGGCCCATCAGTGTTTTTGACAAAAGAATTGCATCGTCGGCATGTAAAAAAGTTGCAGTTTTCTGGTCACCCAACTGCGGTTCATCTGCTTGTAATTTGGGTATTTTGAATAATAGAGAATTCGTGAATAGTGAGAATGATATTTATTTATTATATTTATTGAGCATTTGTAAGGCGCCTATACAACAAAATGGTGTTTCCAGGTGCCACAAGGCAAGTGGGGAGTAAATAACAATAGCATATACAATAGTGGTCCTAATAGCCCTTGTGACATTCAGACGTGCAAGTGCAGTGAAGAGAACTGCAGGAGATAGGGAAAGCAGGGGGGAAGAAAGCATGAGAAAGTGCTGGTGAGGGTCTGGGAGGGAAGTGCCAAGGTGTGCCAATGGAGGAGGCCACTAGCTTAATGCTTGGAGGAATCCCAGAGGTGGGAAGCCCAGCCACTAGGGTGGGGGCCCGCAAGGGCAGTGCTGAGGAGGTTGGTGGGTGCTGGTGTCGACTGGGTAGAGGGCCTGGTAACCTGTGAGATTCATGATGGACCAGGTCACCAGTCTCAGCGGCAGTGAGGTGATTAGCAGGGAAGCGAAAGAGGGAAAGAGGTAGAGAAAAAAACAGAGTTTTGAGAAGCTTCCGGAACTTAAGGAGGTCCGGCTCAAGTTTGAGGGGGCAGGGAGGCTGTTCCAAAGAGAGGCACCAGCCGAAGAGAGAAACCTGCCCCACACTCTCTCCTTGGAAAAGCGTTTGACAAGCAGAGAGTTTCAGTTAGAGGAGCAGAGGGCTCTAACAGGGAAATATTTAGGGAGAGAAAGTTGGAGATAGCATGGACCCAGGCCCCAGATGTCCTTGTGGATGATGCTGAGAGTCTTGAATTTGATCCTCTAGGCCACCGGGAGCCAGTGGACAGATTTTAGGGCTGGAGAGATACGGTTCCTGGGCTTGAGGCCAAGGATAAGTCTTGCAGGCCTATTCTGGATTAGCTGAAGGGTTAGGGAGTAATGGGGGAGATTGAGGAAGAGGCTGTTGCAGTAGTCAAGCCTAAAGAGCACCAGAGCTCTGGAGACATTGAGCTTCTGGGGAAAGGTGATAAAAGGGAGAATGCCTGTTAGGAGGTGGAGCTGGAAGTGGGCCTTCTTGGCAAGGTCCAGGATGTGAGAGGTGAAGGAGAAAGAGGAGTCGAAGATGACCCCAAGGATGGGTGCCAAATATGGGTGCCAGAATCTGCCCCTGCCGTACCCTGGTATCAATGTTAAAAAGGGTGGTACAGCCTTGATGATTCAGTGGTCCTCTAACCTTAGAAAAATTGTTGGATTATAATATTCGAAGGCGGATATTAGCGGGGTTGGGACCACAAGCTGCTCCAGGGTGGTCCATAATGTAGGCCGGACACCAAACACTGTTTGTAAATTTATAAACTATTTGCTTCCCAAGCAAAACAAACTTATAAAAAAACAATAATTCTAAAAGCCTGATCAATTGTTGACACTCCTTTTTTTCTAAAACTGCCCTGCATTGAGGATGAAATCTGATGCTCATTGCACCATTCCTACATTTTAAACTCTATAATTCATTAAGTGGCTTGCACTTTTCAGATCCTGCCTTTAAAGTTAAACCTTGCTACCATTTTACACCAATATTGCCAAATACTATTATGTAACCCAAAGTACAGCAATGTTGTAAGCAACATAATAACTAAAATGATTGTTAAGTAGTATTGTAGTGTAGGTTAATGTTTGAGTTGTAGTTGGCTGGAGCATGTGTAGTATCTGGAAAAGATTTATTTCAACTATTCATAGTGACCTTCTATTTAAACATGCTATCAATCTTCCTGTTCTGAAATAACTTTCTTTGGATCCTTCCATTCCTTCGAATTTCCGTCCTATTTCTATTCTTGCCTATCTTTCTAAATTACTGGAATGTATTGTCTACTCCCAGGGTTCTTCCTTTGTAACTCTTAATTCTATTCTACCTTGCTTTCAATCTGGTTTTCAAGCTCTTCATTCTACAGAAACTGCTCTTTTATCTGTTTGCGATTCTCTCCTTTCTGCCCGCTATGCAAAACACTCTTCTATTCTTATACTTTTAGAATCATCCGCTGCTTCTGACACAGTAGATCACACATTACTTATTCTTTCTATCTCCTCCTTTAGCATTTATGGCAAGGTAATTTCATTGGTTCAATCCTATCTTGCTAATCATATCTATTCAGTATCCTAGGCTGGTATTACTTTAGATTCCTTTCCTCTTCTACAGGGTGTCCCACAAGGGTATGTGCTTGGTCCATTTCTCTTCTCTTTGTATACTTCTCCATTAGCTAAGATTATCTCTTCTTTCGGGTTGTCTCATCACTTTTATGCCGATGACACCCAACCTTTTCTACCCTTTTCTTCTTCACGTTTGATATACATTTGAATCTTTCTGCTTGTCTTTTTGCGATCAGAACTTGGATGTCAGGTCATTATCTCATCTTTAATCCATCTAATACTGAAGATCTCTTTTTCCTGGCAATACTGTCCACCCTCCTGTTTTCCCTCCATTTGTTATTTCCCCCCTTCACATCTGCCCTTTTCTGTGACTGCCCACAACCTTGGTCTTCATCTTGATACTAATCTTTCATTTGCTCATCATATCTCAAGTAGATCTCGTTCCTGCCACTTTCATATTTTTAACATCTGGAAAAGTTAGACCTCTTTTTACCTTCAGTGCTTCAAAGCTTTTCATTTCTTCCTTAATTTTCTCTCGATTATTCTACTGTTCTGTTCTTCTTTTTGGCATTCCCGCCACCCGTCTAGCTCCCCTTAAATCTATTTTCAATTCCTCTATCTGCCTCTTGTATTCCCTACCTATTTGTGACTCCATTTCCCCTTCCTTGGCCTCTCTTCAATGCTTAGCTTTTCACTCTCAGCTTAAATTCAATTTTCTCTGCATTGTATTTAAATCTCTTTATGGACTTGCTCCTATCTACCTTGTCTCTCTTGTTTCCTTCTATGTCCCCATCTGTACTCTTCATTCCCAAACCCACTTTCCTTTTACTGTTCCTCGTCCCCTTTGTGCTTCCTCACGTTTCTGTTCTTTTTCTCTTCTGGCTCCTCTTTATTGGAACGCTCTTACTTCTCCCTCCGGTCTATTCAGTCTTACTCCACCTTCTGTTCTGCCCTAGATACATTCTTACTTCTGCCTTAATTGTACTCTGAATTCTACTGTAATCAATATTATTTTATTGTATACACCTGTTCATTGTTATTGTACTGTAAAATTGGTTTTGTACAGCTCCTTGCTGTAAGGCGCTATACAAATTAAAAAATAAATTCAAATACAAATACATACAAAAAATACAAACCTTAATGTTGGCATTTCCAATGTTTGCAGGTGACTTTTTAGGGGTAGTAATCTTAATTTATTGTATACTATTTTTTTGTAGTCTCATTTTTATTATTTGTTAATTATATCACATTTGTGACTGTTTGCACATATTTGATTTTGTGGGTGTGTGTATGTGTGTTGGGCAAGTTCAAAGAATATGGTCATTGTACATGTGTGTATTAGCACAGGCATTATCACTATTTGTAGCTATGTCTGGACAAATTCAATCAAGTTAATGGCGTTATGTGTGTGTAAAATGCATGCATCTCCCACATTTGTGTGCATTTCCAGAGCAATCCGGTTGTTGGTGGTATGTGTATGTATTATCAACGTGTGCCATCTATATAAAAACAAAAGGATGGGTATCCCCTTTCGTGGAGTTGGGGAAATTGAAGATAAAAAGACCAAGGGAAGTAGTCACACGGAATAACCAACTAGCATATTGTATATATAATATAATAGACTCTTATAGGCGAAAGAGAGGGTAGACTCGGTCAGTAGTAATCATTATATATTAAAATGTTATTAATGTAATACAAAATATTCCGTAAAAATAGACACATCATTCATCCTAAAATGTATACAGACATCTGGTGGTTCTAAACACATAACAATTTAATATTGCATGGAAGAGCAATGTGAGATCTATATATAAGAGAATGTTTTATATGTAGATAACCCTCAAAAAGAATGGCAATGCTATCTTCCTGTCTAGCCAACTACCCATATTGTGCCTATTTTCTGTATGGGTTATGGCTGTATTTCTCTCAAATTCTAAATTTAGTGCTGACTCAGTGCATACATTCTGACAAAAACAGTGCTGAGTGTTGTCTACCAGTATCTTGCATGAGTGAATATATAATGTGTCTCAAAATATCTTGTTTATTGTAGTTGTGTGTACAAACACATATATATGGTTGAACCGCATATATGTGTTTGTACACAGATTGTTAAACATTGGCTAGTGGTATTTGTGTCCTGAGGAAGACGAATATCAGTCCTTCTTTTTGGGCTAGATATAAACATTTGTCGAAACTACGATAAACAAGATATTTTGAGACATGTAATATATTCACTCATGCAAGATATTTGTAGTCAACACAGCACTGTTTTTTGTCAGCATTTATGCACTGAGTCAGCACTTTATGACATTTGGCACTTCTTTTGCCAGCATCTTTGCTTCGAGGTAGCACTAAAATTAGAATTTGAGAGAAATACAGCCATGCGAAAAATAGGCACAATATGGGCAGTTGGCTAGCCAGGGAGATGGCATTGTAGTACCATTCTTTTTAGGGTTATCTAGATATAGAAATGTCTCTTATATATAGATCTTACATTGCTCTTCCATGCAATATTAAATTGGAATGTTTTTAGAACTACCATAGATGTCTGTATACATTTTAGGATGAATGATTTGTCTATTTGTATGCTTTTTTGTATTACATTATTAAAACATGAATATATAATGATTACTACTGACCGAGTCTACCCTCTCCTTCACATGTGTCATCTGTATCCATGTGCATGTTGAACAAACACAATCGTTGGCATAAATTAGTGGATTTACGCATGTTTTGACAAATCCTGGACATGTTTGTGTGTTGTAGGCTCTATTCGTATCTGTGGACATGTCTGAATAAATCCTGTTAGTGGTTTCACATTCGTGTGCCTTTGTGCATGCATGATCCATAACCAGGGGCATGTCCGAATACATCGGGTTCGTTTTTGTGTTGGTTTCTGAAAGGGTTAAATGGTCATGCATTGTTTGACTGTCTATGATGTGCTTAAGGTTCAGGTTGTTGGTAGTTGATAACATGATTGACAGATGACTGGTTAATATTGTAAATTATGGACTTATCTCAGACGTTCTTCCTGTAGGAGGGCTAGTAACTAAAATATGCAGCAATAGACCTAAAACAAAGTCCTTTTTTTCAAAACTGTGGGGTTACCAAAGTGTTGCTTATTTCTCGTGACAGGGGAACAGGATTGTAAGCAGAGGAAAGGGTGCAGCCCCTGTTGCAACACAACAGTATGCCCCTAAATGGAATTGGAGCTTAAATATCCATGTTCAAAGGAAATTCCAAAACGGGGAAAGATTCCTGAAAAAATATGCATTCTTTTTTATCGAATCACCACCAATAATTGCAGAAACAAAAAGATCAAAATCCTGGCAAAAGCAACACATTTCAAATTTGTCATAACTCAATAAATATATTGACGCCTTATGAGCAAAAACAAGAGAAAATCTGCTACAAACGAAATAATTGCATATATAAAAACACATCTGCACAAAAGATCTAACATGGCAAATCCTAAACAACGAACTACAATAGAAACAACAATGATTAAACAAACAAAACCCATGTGTATGGTGGTGATCTATAAATACATGTTAGATGCACCTTTTGCAGCCAATACATCGAAGCAATGTTTTATATATTTCCCTCTGTGGGTGTATGAACACCCAGCAACTTGGACACAATAAATTCGGGATAAAAAATAGCTTTAATACGGGCATGCCTTAAGTTTTGGCAATCTTGGGAACTGGTTTAAATAAATCCAGACTCATTGGGGATCCTACAGCTTTCTGGAAATGCCAATGGCAAGGTAATTTCATTGTTTCAATCCTATCTTTCTAATCATACCTACTCAGTATCCTGGGCTGGTATTACTTTAGATTCCTTTCCTCTTCTACCGGGTGTCCTCCAACGGTCTGTCCTTGGTCCATTTTTCTTCTCTTTGTATATTTTTCCTTTAGCTAAGATTATCTCTTCTTTCGGGTTGTCTCATCTCTTTTATGCCGATGACACCCAACCTTTTTCTATCCTTTT
Source organism: Ambystoma mexicanum (assembly GCF_040938575.1). Lineage (NCBI taxonomy): Eukaryota > Metazoa > Chordata > Amphibia > Caudata > Ambystomatidae > Ambystoma > Ambystoma mexicanum. Next base: position 912,827,261 of record NC_090926.1, on the reverse strand, counting down.
CTTCTTCACGTTTGATATACATTTGAATCTTTCTGCTTGTCTTTCCGCGATCAGAACTTGGATGTCAGACCATTATCTCAATCTTAATCCATCTAAGACTGAAGATCTCTTTTTCCTGGCAATACTATCCACCCTCCTGTTTTCCCCCCATTTGTTTTATTCCCCACTTCACATCTACCCTTTTCTCTGACTGCCCACAACCTTGGTCTTCATCTTGATACTAATCTTTCATTTGCTCATCATATCTCAATTAGATCTCGTTCCTGCCACTTTCATGTTTTTAACATCTGTAAAAGTTAGACCTCTTTTTACCTTCAGTGCTTCAAAGCTTTTCATTTCTTCCTTAATTTTCTCTCGATTATTCTACTGTTCTGTTAATCTTTTTGGCATTCCCGCCTGCCGTCTAGATCCCCTTAAATCTATTTTCAATTCCTCTATCTGCTTCTTGTATTCCCTACCTATTTGTGACTCCATTTCCCCTTCCTTGGCCTCTCTTCGATGGCTAGCTTTTCACTCTCAGCTCAAATTCAATTTTCTCTGCATTGTATTTCAATCTCTTTATGGACTTGCTCCTATCTACCTTATCTCTCTTGTTTTCTTCTATGTCCCCATCTCCACTCGTCATTCCCAAACCCATTTTCCTTTTACTGTTCCTCGCCCCCTTTGTGCTTCCTCACGTTTCTGTTCTTTTTCTCTTCTGGCTCCTCTTTATTGGAATGCTCTTACTTCTCCCTCGGGTCTATTCATTCTTACTCCACCTTCTGTTCTGCCCTAGATACATTTTTACCTCTGCCTTAATTGTACTCTGCATTGTACTGTAATTAATATTATTTTATTGTATCACCTGTTCTTTTTTATTTCACTGTAAAATTGGTTTTGTACAGCTCCTTGCTGTAAGGCGCTATATAAATTACAATTAAATTCAAATACAAATACATACAAAAAATACAAACCTTAACGTTGGCATTTCCAATGTTTGCAGGTGACTTTTTAGGGGTAGTAATCTTAATTTATTGTTTACTATTTTTTTGTAGTCTCATTTTTATTATTTGTCAATTATATCACATTTGTGACTGTTTGCACATATTTGATTTTTTGGGTGTGTGTATGTGTGTTGGGCAAGTTCAAAGAATATGGTCATTCTACATGTGTGTATTTGCACAGGCATTATCACTATCTATAGCTATGTCTGCACAAATTCAATCAAGTTATGTGTGTGTAAAATGCATGCATCTCCCACATTTGTGTGCATTTCCAGAGCAATCCGGTTGTTGGTGGTATGTGTATATATTATCAACATGTGTCATCTATATCAAAACAAAAGGATCGGTATCCCCTTTCGTGGACTTGAGGAAATTGAAGATCAAAAGACCAAGGGAAGTAGTCACACGGAACAACCAACTAGTATATTGTATACATAATATAATAGACTCTTATAGGTTAAGGAGAGGGTAGACTCGGTCAGTAGTATTCATTATATATTTAAAGGTTATTAATGTAATACAAAATATTCCGTACAAATAGACAAATCATTCATTCTAAAATGTATACAGACATCTGGTGGTTCTAAAAACATTCCAATTTAATATTGCATGGAAGAGCAATGTGAGATCTATATATAAGAAAATGTTTTATATATAGATAACCCTCAAATAGAAAGGTACTACAATGCCATCTTTCTGTCTAGCCAACTGCCCATATTGTGCCTTGGTTCATTTTTGTGTTGGTTTCTGAAAGGGTTAAATGGTCATGCATTGTTTGACCGTCTATGATGTGCTTGAGGTTCAGGTTGTTGGTAGTTGATAACATGATTGACAGATGACTGGTTAATATTGTAAATTATGGACTTATCTCAGACGCTCTTCCTGTAGGAGGGCTAGTGACTACAATATGCAGCAATAGACAAAACAAAGTCCTTTTTTTCACAACTGTGGGGTTACCAAAGTGTTGCTTATTTCTCGTGACAGGGGAACAGGATTGTAAGCAGAGGAAAGGGGGCAGCCCCTGTTGCAACACAACAATACACCCCTAATTGGAATTGGAGCTTAAATATCCATGTTCAAAGGAAATTCCCAAAACAGGGAAAGATTCCTGAAAAAATATGCATTCCTTTTTATCGAAACACCACCAATAATTGCACAAACAAAAAGATCAAAATCTTGGCAAAAGCAACACTTATCAAATTTGTCATAACTCAATAAATATATTTACGCCTTATGAGCAAAAACAAGAGAATATCCACTACAAACGAAATAATTGCATATATATAAACATATCTGCACAAAAGATCTAACATGGCACATCCTAAACAACGCGCTACAATAGACACAACAATGATTAAACAAATAAAACCCATGTGTTATGGTTGTGCTCTATAAACACATGTTAGATGCACCTTTTGCAGCCAATACATCAAACCAATGTTTTATGTATTTCCCTCTGTGGGTGTATGAACACCCAAGAACTTGGATACAATAAATTCGGGATAAAAAATAGCTTTAATACAGGGCACCGTACGCCTTAAGTTTTGGCAATCTTGGGCACCGGTTTTATTTATTTATTTATTTATTTATTTATTTATTTATTACATTTGTTATACGCCCTGCCCCGTAGGTATCACAGCGTAGATACAGACAGAGGCAGAATACAATCGTAGTGATGATAAGAACATTAATACAGCAATACAGGTTTACATTATTGCATTATGTACATTTATATACAGGGCAGGAGTTGCGTTAGTGAGGGGCGCAAGGTATCTGGGATCCACTAGGCCTTGTTAAATAACCACGTCTTAAGTACTTTTTTGAATAGTGGGAAGGACTGTTCATTCTTAATGTTAATGGGTAAGGCATTCCAGTGTCTGGGAGCGAGTACTTTGAAACTGCTGCCTCCTGATTTTTCTCTTTTGTAACTTGGGATTTCGAGGTTTTTACTGTTATTCGATCTGAGGTGTCTGGCATGGGATTTCTTAGTGACTGTGTTGAGCAGGTAATTGGGAGCTTTGTTGATGATACATTTATGGGCGATGCTGAGGGTTTTGAATAGTATTCTGGCATTGATGGGAAGCCATTGATTTTGTCTCCTGATACTAGAGATGTGCTTGGTTTCTTTTATGCCAAGTGCAGCACGCAGGGCTTTATTCTGCATGAGTTGGAGTTTGGAAAGGTTGGTGTTGGATGTACCTAGGAAGAGGATGTTACAATAATCAAGTTTTGATAGTATGAGCGCTCTTGCTAGTGTAATCCAATTTTCTGGTGTGAGGAATTTGCGACTAAGAGAAATCAGTTTGGCTGTGTAGGAAGTGGAGGAGGCAAGGGTGTTTACTTGCTTAGTCATGGTGAGTATTGCGTCAAGGTAGAACCCTAGTGTCTTTACTTGTTTGAAAACTGGGATAGTGGTGCCATCAATGATGAATGATGAGTATATAGGCTGAAGGGATGCAATTTTGGACGCTGTTCCTATTATGAGTAACTCGGTTTTGTCATCATTGAGACACAAGCTATTATTGGCCATCCAGCTTTGGATTAGTGAGTAGATTTTATTGATAAGCAGGGAGTCTTGCTCATGGTTGCCTGTTAGTGGAATAAGGATCTGTGTCATCAGCGAAGTTGGTATAGATGACTCCCATAGAGTCCAATGCTGCGAAAAGCAGCTTGGTGTAGGCGTTGTATAAAGTCGGGGAAAGGCAGGAGCCTTGAGGGACGCCTATCGGGACTGGTATGGGATCTGCTGATTCTTTTCCGATGGCAACTTTTGAAGTCCTAGGAGAGAGACACAAGAAACTGGAGCGGGCACCGCTTTGTTGCTGCTTATTTCAAATTCAGGTATATAAATATACTACTGTGTTTTGGGGTGCAGCCCACTAAATCATGCTACCATGCGTCAGCATGTTTTGAGTGAACTGAAAGAAGAAAGACCTAGGCAAACTTGCCTGTGGTGTGGGCCGCACACCCTTAAGTCCCAATTGGGTTTCAAAGAAAGTATAATGTTTTGTGGATTCACATCAACGAATCATTAGTTATTTGAACTTGGTGATTTACTTAAAGTAACTGTAAACAATAGCTTTTCCGATGGGCAACACAGCCCTAAATGGCCAATGCGTTTCGGACTCATCAGTCCTTCATTGGGGCTTATCTAATCAAACAAATTAAAGCCAAAAATTTAATATCAGTAACAATTAGACCAATCAAGTAAGAGAAATGATAATTCAAAACCAATATCAAGAAAAAATCAAAAACAAGAAACATCACATGTTATAGCGCATAGAAAATCAACAGGGTCCCACATACACAGAGACGTGAACATAACAAAAAAGGGGAGGGAAGGAGAGGAAAAAGAGAGTCAACTCACTGATATTTACCATTAAGCATTACATTATTAAGCTTCTTGCTATTAGGCTATTTCTGAATTTTGACACAATAGCATTTTGCACGTAGTATTCACGGGTTTACCATGGAATTAAATGCGGGGTTTTGAACCTGTTTTAAGTAATTTATGTATAAATCCACATGGCATCTGCCTAGCTGGAGCACTATTAATATCAGACACCACAGCAATGACTGGCTAACATTACAGTTGACATTTAAGGTGCATTTATTATGGAAGAACACACGGGAAGTTGGGCAGTGCTCAGACATAGCCTAATAACAAGAAGCTTAATAATGTAATGCTTAATGGTAAATATCAGTGAGTTGACTCTCTTTTTCCTCTCTTTCCCTCCCCTTTTTTGTTATGTTCACGTCTCTGTATATGTGGGACCCTGTTGATTTTCTATGCGCTATAACATGTGATGTTTCTTGTTTTTGATTTTTTCTTGATATTGGTTTTGAATTATCATTTCTCTTACTTGATTGGTCTAATTGTTACTGATAATAAATGTTTGGCTTTAATTTGTTTGATTAGATAGGCCCCGATGAAGGACTGATGAGTCCGAAATGCATTGGCCATTTAGGGCTGTGTTGCCCATCGGAAAAGCTATTGTTTACAGTTACTTTAAATAAATCACCAAGTTCAAATAACTAATGATTCGTTGATGTGAATCCACAAAACATTATACTTTCTTTGAAACCCAACTGGGACTTAAGGGTGTGCGGCCCACACCGCAGGCAAGTTTGCCTAGGTCTTTCTTCTTTCAACTTTTGAAGTCCTATCAGCTAGGAAGGATTTGATCCACTCTGTGGCATTGTTGGATAAGTTAAAGTTGTTGTTTAAGGTGGTGCAGAGTTTGTCGCGGTCGACCAGATTGAACGCTGCAGAGAGGTACAGGAGCATTAGCAGGCAGAGTTTGCCTGACTCTCTTGAGGTGTCCATTTGGATCTTTGGGTCAAGTAGGGCTGTTTCTGTGCTATGATTTGGGCGGAACCCTGACTGTCGGTCCCCTAGTAGTTGATGGTGTTCTAAGTGGTTTTGGATTTGGGAGTATGCTATTTTGTCAATGATTTTAAGTAGGAATGGTACAGTGGTTATGGGTTGGTAGTGAGGATTGATGGGTCCAGGGTTGGTTTTTTGAGGAGGTGTGTGGCCCAGGCTTTTTTGATGGTCGCGGGTACTTTGTTTGTGCTGAAGGAGGCGTTAACAAATTCAGTGATGACTGGTGATAGGGTGTGAGCGCACAGTTTGACTAGATGTGAGGGGAATTGATCTTCTTTACAGTTGGAAGCTTTGACTTTCATTATAGTGTCTAATACTTCTTTGTTGGTGACTGGGGTGAATTGAAAAGGGGTACAGGAGGAAGTAGTGGGTGGGTTGGAATCTATTTTGGGAAGCGTTTTTTCGGCAAGGAGTGTTTCTTTGCTGTCGATTTTCTTTTGCAGTAGTACAATTTTGGAAGCTAGTGCGCCTTGGATTGTGGTGCACCAGGTTTTACTGGAGTTATAGGGTGCTGTCACTTGACATGGGTTCTCGAGTTCTTTGAGAATGGAGAACAGTTCTTTATAGCTAGAGTTGGCATTAGTCATGCGTGTGTTAAGTGCGCTGGCTTTATGAGCGATTATGGCTGACTTATATTTTTATTGGCTGTTTTGAAGTCTTGTGCTGATTCACTAGTACTGGTTTTCCTATGTAGGTGCTCAAGTGATCTTTTGGTGCGTCTGAGGCAGACTAGTTCTTCATTGAACCAGAAGCAAGATCGTTTGTTGGGTTTCCGGGTTTTGGTGGTGACAGGGGCAAGTGAGTTGATGGTGTGGGTGAGACTTTGTTGGTAACAGTCTGCTAAGTAGTCAGGGTTATTCGTATTGAGGATCACATTGGCTAGGGCCAGGTGTAAGATGGGTGAGAGGTTGTCTACAGTGAGATTTTTAATATTTCTGTATTCAAAGGTTTCAGGTGCTCTGGGGCTGGTGGGGTCTCTGCTTTTATATTCCAGGGTGAAAGTGATGATAGAGTGGTCTGTCCATTCTACTGGCAGGATGGAGTTTATAGTAATTTGAGAGTTGAGGGCTAGGAGCCAATCTAGCGTTCTGCCTTTGGAATGTGTGGGCTCTTTAATGAGCTGGGTAAAGTTCATTTCTGACATGGCTGTGTAAAAGGCTGTAGCGTTGGTGTCATTGGGGTCGTTATAGCCTAGGTTGATGTCCCCTAGGATAATGAATTTCGAATTGGGCTTGATCAGGGGCGTGAGTAGTAGGGGGATGTCTAGGCTGGGGTGGCTGGCTTTGTTAGGTGATCTATATATTACTAGGAAGTTGGTAGTGGCTTTAGGGTTGGGGGAGAATTTCACTAGTAAGAGTTCGTAGCGGGGGGCGTGGCTTGGACGCCATGTGAAAGGACGTGCCTGAACGGGAGCTCCCGCTGATCCGAACATTATCCGGCTGAATCCGCGCAACGGCCGCTACGATGTGGCATAGACGGTGATGACTGTAAATGCGAAGCTCGGCTGCACATGTGGATGCATTCTCATACGGGATTGTGCAGCGCTTGTGTACTCAGGAGCCGCGTGAAGTTTTTGGGCCGGAGCTTCGCCGGCAGACAAAATGGCTGCCGTCGCTTGATGTTGGGACAAAGGATCGGGGACCGGATTCTGGAGGCGATTCCCTCAGTTCACGTTCAGCGCGATCCAGCGAAAGCAAGCTTGACCGGAGGTAGCCGAAACTGTGTGGCGACGGGGGGACATAGTGCCCCCAGGCCTGGGGCCTAAGCGAGATCGAAGGGACGCTCCTGATCGAAGATATGACGAGCAAGCTCCTGAGGGCGAAGAATAAACAGCCCACGCTCGACGAATTTGCCAAGACATCGCCTGGCACCGAGGGGACCAGGAGCAAAGAAAAGGCCCAGCCCAAGGAGATGGCCGCAGGAGGAACGAACCAGGAGGTCCTGGCAGCGATCGCAGATCTGAAGGCGACATGGGAGACCAAACTCCAACTTGCGGTGGCCGAACTGAAAACTGCGATGGAACTTCAGGTCGGGGCGGTACAGGAAGACGTGAACCTCCTGAGGCAAGATGTGCGAACCCTGGCCGAGCGCACAGAGACCCTGGAGAAGGAGATGGGCCCGACTGTGGTGGAATGCACCGCGCACAAACGAGAGATCCATGCCCTGGTGCAGAGGGTAGGCAACCTGGAAAGCAGGGCTGAAGAGGCAGAAGGTCGGGCCCGCAGAAACAACATCCGGATTGTGGGCCTACCGGAGGGAGCTGAGGGCCAGAATCCCACAGATTTTATTGAGACTTTGCTGCTGCAGGAGATCACCGGAGGTGCCCTAACGCAGGGATTTGCAGTGGAGAGGGCACACAGGGCCCTGATCAGAAGGCCACCGCCGGGTAATCCGCCCAGGCCCGTGATCGCCAAGATCCTCAACTACAAAGACCGGGAGAAGATTCTGGAACATTTTCGTAAAGGGGGCACCATACGGCGAGGGGAGGCAACCATCTCTGCTTACCCCGACTACACTCTACAAGTGCAGCGCAGTCGGATGAACTTTGGGGCGGTCAAAAGGCGCATGCGGACGGCCGGTTTCAAGTATATGTTACTCTACCCAGCCAAACTTAAGGTCTTCTTCAAGGCTAAGACGCTGTTTTTCGACACCCCTGAGGAGGCCATGGAATGGCTCGATGCGCAGAACTGCCCTCAGGAGCCTGATGAGCAGATGGCGGACGGAGCAGGGAGAGTTAAGTGAAACAGTGGGCCTGGCGGACTTTGAACATTTGGACTGGAATATAGTCTTTGCCACTTTGTGATGGGGATGCATTTTTTAACTGTTGCGAACATGGTCCGCGAGCGCGGATATAAATGTGTAGGGGGCATCCGAGGGCCGTTTTATTCGTACCCCAGTGTGTGGTTAGGTTAGTCACTGTGTGGGGTGTGACACCCTGTCGGGTTCTCTACGGGGGCTTCCGTAGAGAACCGAACACGGGGATGCCTGAGATCCAGGGATGGAGCTGGGCGGTTGGTTGGGTTAGGGGGGTGGGGGGTGTTAGTTGTTATGTGAGCCTGGGGAAGAAACTGAGAAGGGATGTAGTCGGGACTGGGGGGAGGCGATCAGACCAGAGGGGGAAGTGGGAGCTACGGATAAATCATGGGAGACCTTAAGGTATTGACATGGAATGTTAGAGGGTTGAACAGCTACCTGAAGCGTAATAAGGTCATGTTGTATTTGAAGAGGCAGAGGATAGACGTGGCCTTGTTACAGGAGACGCATTTGACACGGGATAAACTTGAAATGGTGCGGAGAAAATGGAGGGGGACAGTGGTTGGATCCACATTCTCTGCGTATGCCAGGGGTGTGCTGGTTTGGGTTGCACCACATGTCCCGTTCAAGCTCTTGGGGGAGGTTGTGGAGTCGGACGGGCGGCTGGCCATGGTTCGGGGGATTGTGGAAGGTAGAGTTGTCTGTATCATAAACACTTATGCGCCCAACCAGGACACAGCGACTTACTTCAAGACACTGTGCGCGAGACTCGGTGAAGGGATGGGGAGCACAGTAATCTGGGGAGGAGACTTTAATTGTGTGCTTAACCCCAGGGAGGACAGGTCGGATGACAAAATGGTTAGGCCCAGCCCAGCGGCCAAGGTGTTGCAGTCGCTGCTAGCGGATCTAGGCCTGGTAGACGTGTGGAGAGCGAGACACCCGGGTGGGAGGCAGTATTCGCACTATTCGGCTCCGCACCAACTGCACACGAGGCTCGACTACTTTTTTGCCACTCCAGACATTCTTACGGAGTGTGAACAGATTGACTACAGGGCGAGGGTCCTCTCGGACCACTCGCCCCTAATCATGCATTGGCGGCTGTGCCCCCCACGTGCACGGATTCCAACATGGCGCCTTCGGGCGGAAGCGCTACGGGATCCGGTATTCAAGGAGGACATGAGGGAGGAGATAGTCGCGTACTTTGAGTCGAACACAGGGAGTGTCAAATCGGCTGGTACTTTGTGGGAGGCTTTTAAGGTGGTGATGAGGGGAGTTGCTATCGCGAAGTCCAAGGGATTAATGGGCGGAATCCTGACCGACCTGCGAGAGGCCGAGATCGAGCTGGAAAAAGAATTGGAGAAGGGTGGGACCGATGTGGAAGTAGTTACTGAGCTGCAGCAGCGGTGCACTGGGCATTGGGACAGACTTTGTAACCTGAATTATACGAAGTACATTGAGAGGTTGCATGCGGGTGGGGACAAGACAGGCAGGCTCCTCGCTTGGCTATATAAGAGCGAAACCCCTAGGGCCCCGATCCGATCGGTCATCACTGAAGGGGGTGCGGAGATCGATACGCAAGAAGGGGTAAATGGGGCATTCGCAGAATACTACCAAACATTGTATGAAGATCGGGAAGGGGGGAGCCGAGAGGAGATAGATGAAGTACTCGGGGATATAGGCCTGCCCAGAATCAGCGATGAAGAGCGAGAGGAGATGGATGCTCCGATCACTCTGGAAGAGCTCAGAGAAATAGTGCGACAGCTGCCCACTTGCAAGGCCCCGGGGGCGGACGGGTTCCCCAGCGAGTTTTATAAGGCGTATGGGGAGGAGGTACTCCCACCCATGCTGGACATGTTTAATGAGGCGTTTGAGCTGGGACAGCTACCAGAATCACTCAGGGAAGCGGTCATAGTGCCACTCCCCAAGCACAATACACCGGGACACGGTTGCGGCTCCTATCGACCCTTGTCAATGCTGAACCAGGACAGCAAGATCCTAACAGCTGTCTTGGCGGCTAGAATGAGGAGAGTGATAGGCAAGCTGATTCACCCTGACCAGACGGGCTATGTCCCGGACAGGAACATTACCCACAACCATAGACGCCTACACAGAGTGGTCGAATGGGGATGTAGCAAAGACGGCGAAATGGCGATAGTGGCGCTGGATGCGGTCAAGGCGTTCGACTCTGTTCGTTGGCCGTGGCTGTTGGCGGCACTGGATCACTTCGGAATGGGGCCAGGGTACAGGAGGTGGGCCGAATTATTATATAGCGCGCCTCTAGCCAGAGTTCGTACGGGGGCAGTAGTGTCGGATAAGTGGCAGTTAGGTAGAGGCACCAGGCAGGGATGTCCTTGGTCCCCAATGTTGTACATCCTGGCCCTTGAGCCCTTGGCAATTTACCTCCGGCAACAGTATGACCCGGTGGGCATAGAGGTGGGGGGGGAGAGCCATCTGATATCCCTGTATGCCGACGATATGCTGTTGTACCTCCAATACCCTGAAGAGAACCTGCAATATGTCTTGGAGGTGATGGAGAGGTTTGCTTGGCTTTCTGGTATAGCGGTCAACCCTCGGAAATCCACCCTGTTCCCGCTGGGCGGCTATGTGGGGATACCGGCTGAGAGGTTGCCAGTATTGCGAATCCCGTGGGCGACAAGCACCTTTCGGTACCTTGGCATAGACGTATATCACACGACCGGGGAGGAACACAGGCACAATACTGAATTGGCAGTGGGGAGGATCGAGAAGTGCATGAGGTTTTGGGAGAAACTACCCTTAGCGATGATGGGCCGGGGTGCTATGCTTAAGATGGTCGTGCTACCTAGGCTGCTGCATTATTTCAATAACATTCCACACATGATACCCAAGGGGTTTTTTGCTAGACTACATGGGGCATGTAGAGATTTCTTATGGCAGGGCACGCGTAACAGGGTCGCATTGTGGAAATTGCAGAAGGCTTATGAGAAAGGCGGCGTGAGGCTGCCGAACTTTGAGGCCTACTACGTGGCAGCGCAGCTGCAGTACGTGGCCAAGTGGCTTTCGGACGACGAAACCCCGGAACATAGACTGTTGGGAAAGGACTGCTCCCCCTTCTACCTGCGAGAGATTATTTGGGTATCCAGCACATGGATGAGGGGGCGTCCTAAGATGCTAGCGTTGGGCAGGAACATGTGGCGAAGAGCCTGCCGGATGATGGGGGATCCCCTGCCGTGCATGCCGCAGCTGCCGCTGGTGGCCTTAGCAGGGGAAGACGGACAGCTTAGGGCCATCCTGCGAACATACTGGGAGGCAGTGGGGCTGGTCACTTTGGGGGACATTTGGCAGGATGGGGCCTTGGCGGAGTTCGCAGATCTGGAGGCGGGGGCGGGGCTGCATGCGGGGCAATACATGACGTTCCACAGAGTGGTCAGGGAGGTCCGGAACACTTGGCCCGAGACCGTATTGGCTGACGAGCCGGATGCGACGCTGGAGATTATGTATGACGCATCCGAGGGCGGGCACGAGGTCTCCAGGCTGTACGAGATGCTGATGGCAAAGGTTGGGAAGGATTTGGGGTACCTGAGGTTGGAATGGGAAACAGAGATGGGGGCCCCGATGGCGGATGGGCAGTGGGAGCGCGCCCTGGGGTACCACAAAAAAGTATCGAGGAATGCCAGGTTTAAACAGATACAACTATATATCACGCATAGGGCATACATGACCCCCCTGAGAATTTCCAGATTTCGAGATGCTGGGCGCCAGGCGTGTCCCAAGTGTAACACAGAGAACGCTGATATGATTCACATGTTCTGGGCCTGCCCTGTGATTGCAACCTACTGGAGTGAAGTGGCGCAGAAGCTGGCAGGGAGGGGCATTGTACTTAAGATAGATTCGGCCTGGGCCTGTTTGCTTGGGGGGTACCCCAGGGCGCGCAAGTTTCGGCACGTGGAGAAGCTTAAAGATTTGGCTTATACACTTGCCAAACGCAGAATAGCCATGGGATGGAAGAATTGCCAGAGGCCACGGGTGGAGGTATGGTGGCGTGACCTCCAGAAATGGGCTGCTGCCGAGACGACAGCATGGTGGGAGGCCAGCAGGGTGGGAGGGGAGGAAGAGGTGAGCTCCCTCACGGCATGGAAGGTGCTATTGGCTGAACTGTTTAGTACGGGGTCGACCTCGGCTGGATCTGAGAGCGACGGAACCCCACCACACGGAACGGACAATGATGGTGGACACCCTACAGGCTCATGGGGGGGAGGGAAGGGGATTGTTAAGTTAATTCTGTTCTGTTTTTTTTCTTTCTTTCTTTTTCATACCTGTTGTTTGGCCTTTGTTGTGGCTTGATGTGTTCTATTTATGTTCTGTTGCACTGTGTGGTTATAAAATAAAATACATTTAAAAAAAAAAAAAAAAAAAAAAAAAGAGTTCGTAGCCCTGTAACTGCTCCAGAGGGCAAGCTCTGAATTGCAAAGTGGTTCTGGCTATAAGTGCAACTCCACCTCCTTGGAGGTTGTTCCTATCTGTTCTGAGGATACTGTACCCTGGGGGGATGGCGATAGCTAGTAGGGGGCCTGCGGCAGGATGCAGCCAGGTTTCCGTGACTACTAGTATGTCGAGTTGTTGGTCCACAATGAGGTCATGGATTTCTATGGCATTTGCACAAAGAGAGCGAGCGTTAATGAGTGCACCTTTGATCATGGGGGTGGGCTCGATAAGAGGTGTGGTTGCTAGGTTGGGAGTCTGAGTTGTATTTTTGATTACTACGAGTGGTTTGGTTTGTTTTTTGCAGGATATTTTGGATGGTCTGTACGGAGGTGCTGTATGGAGGTTTAAATAAATCCAGACTCGTTGGGGATCCTACAACTTTCTGGAAATTCCACATGGAATTGTGCACCTATTTCACAACATGGTCCTATGGCTTGGGTGATAGACACACACAAATAAGTTAAGTTAAACAGTGGACCACTAACGTGTCAGTGGCAGGCCCAGCTTTTGCATTGGCTGTCCTCGGACAGTACTCGCAGCCAGAGAACGAAGCGGCTGACGCTGAAGACCAGTAGTGCTAGCAGGCCCCAGAGCGCCATCTTGCAGGTTACGGCCACATACCTTGCCCTTTGCCATTCTACCAATTTCATTTGTATTGATGAATAGGAATAAAACCACAGGGTACTTTATACATATGATTGTGTTATTAGGGTTGCAGCTGTGATAGAGTACCCCGTTAAAACCAATAGGATTTCATTTGCAATCTATAATCTCAGAGGTCGTCTTTGTAGGCTTTCTTGTGACTTCCAGGTGCATGGACAGCCAACATCCCATCCAGTATTATTTAAAATGTGTATATACGTTATAGATTGTGAGGACGTGCACACTTTTTTGGGTGAATTACCTTCGTGTGAATGTGTGACTTTGTAGGTGTTTGGCATGGTGGATTACATTAAATATGTCCGTTGTAAGCATGCTGTGACATAGGGTCTTGCTGTGAGCAGCATCAAGTCTTGTCTAAGGACGGCCGGGAGGATGTGACTCAACCACACTGCTCGCGCCGCCACCTTACCTCCAGCGTTCTGCTTCCTGTGTAGCCTCCTGGACATGCCACTGGATGTCACTGTAGTAGATAGTGAATCATATCAACCCCTGTGAAGAATACATTTGCAGTTTTTTGACACTTGGTCACCTTCTTGCTTGATTGGTAGAGCTTGGTCAAGGGTAACCTTCACATGTCCATCTACAAGGAGGTGATAGGGCAGCACAATTTAAGGGGCTGGTATTTCAACCCTACCGAATGACTCATTCTGGCCAAAGCAGACATGCAGAAAAAAAACCAAGGAATTGGCTACCCAGTGCTTCCTACATGTCTGTCCATATTCGTTTGAGCAGAGGCGCCAGGAATGTGGGTCACCACATATGCAGATAAACCGCAGCTGTCACTTTTGTCGGGGGGGGGGGGCAGAGTCCCTTGAAAATGGTGGATTGCTCTCGGTTTCCATGCACCTGCAAAAACCAGATGCAATCCTTCTCTCTCAGTGCTCAGGATTTCTCTTCAGATGCTGATCACTCAGCATCTGAAGAGAAATCCTGAGCAAGCATGTTCACGCCTTCCCTGCACCATTCCGTAAAGATATATATCTGAGGATAGTGTGAGATTCTTTTTCTCACAATTCCGGGCTAGTGGGTTTTCATCCTTCCATTTTTTGATGGTCTGGTGGTGGTGGTTCAGTATGTATGTAGTAGGCCTTTGTGTCTCGTGTAATGCTAAATAATAGCATTGTCCTGGGAGGATAGCTCAGTGCCAACGTGCTTGCCTTGGAAACAAGACAACACAAAGCAACACAGGTTCGATCCCCAGGTCCACGCTTAGAAACCTCCGGGTATTAAGTGCGTTATAAATACACAATTAAGAGACATATTCCTGTAACAGCACTGATGCCCCTGGGCTGTGTGAGCGCTTTAAAAATGCAAAATAATTATATGTGTACCATTACAAAATTCATATAGAAAATGACGAGGAACAGCTCAAAGTCTGACACGATTTAGTAGGCAAGCAATCCATTCCTGCAAGCCAACTATTCCTCAAGAATTATGAAGATGAAAACAATGAATACACTTGGAGGTGCGTGGAGCAGGCGATGCTCAGCCTGGATCGGACCAAACCACTGATTCCTGTTTCGTCCGTGTTTGGAGGCAATGCCTGTCCAGAAAGCAGGTGAAGCAGAGAGACTCCCTTGCTGGCCAAAAAAGAAGCCAAACTGTGTTTAAAAAAAGCCAACTGCAGAAATAATATGTCCCCAAAAAACCTACAAACATATAGCTTAGCTTCCAGACAGAAACTGAACCAGGTCCCTGAAGGATGAACTTGGCCTCCGACTCACACATTCAACTCATAGACCTCTCAGGCCAGCACAGTCTTTCCTTTGTCTTTCTACCCAACACATGATGTCTGTAGGTCCTCATCACAGAGATCATTTTAATTCATGCTGTGCATGTAACATTGACAGAACTCTTTGTTGTGCAAGTAAGCTGTGTAAACTCTGCTTGTACGTGTTGGGAATACTTTGGGTGCCCAGGGGGGTGAGCTGCAGGAGTTAGTGAGATTACCAACCTGGAGGGGTTGGGAGGCGCACTCTGCTCACTTACCTGATAAGACTCCACCATCAATCCGCCATGGGAATTGCCTGCTGCCTCCCATGGGAGAGGCTTTCCTACAATGGTCAGCAACACCTGCCATAGGAAAACTGGGCCTGGGCTTTCTTGGGCATTGAAACATATGCTCTGGAGGCGAAAGAACAAAGAAACAGCTAATAAGTACTGCCGCTTTTGCAAAACTACAGAAGTCGAGTCCCTAAAGCACCTAGCTATCTTATGCCCAATGTTGACAGATCTCCGTGAGGTGCATCTAAACGAATTCAAAACACAATCCCAGGAGTCTGATGATTGGTGGGACTACGCCATAGCAGGCTATAACATCAAGCTTTCCTGCAACCTCATCAATTTCTTTGATGAAGCCCTAAAGTCAGTACCCAACTGAAGGCCGCGAGTAACTGAAAGATATGCCATCATGGTGGTTGCCTCTTCCGGTAACTGTGTTACCTTATAGTATAACATCTATTGTTAAATTTGACTAAGGCTACTCAGGGAGGAGATGAAAAAAGAAAATGTATCTTATTTTTCTTTCTTTTTGAAAATGTAACAAAAACATGATATGAAATATCAAGTTGAAGTTTTACAATAAAATTAAAAAAAAAAAATAAACATAATACTTTTACAGTGTCTTGGAGAGTTGTAGGGTTAAACAGCTGGCCCCGCTGCACGAGAGGTCACAACTGGAGCAGGAAGGATTTGGCTTCAACAGACCCACCTGAATGCTAGAATTTTATATCCGCATATTACTGGATTTCCTTGGTACTGAGCAGGGGTCAAAGTGTACGAAAGGAAGTAGTGGAACAATGTTCCCTACTGGCCTGTCCCGGCTCCCCACAAACCCCATCGCCACGCCCCCACCCAGGCGCAATCCAAACCTCCAAACAAACACACCTGCTGTTTAAGGGAATGTTCTGTTCAGTGCATTAAAGTGCAAGTTTCAACTTCTTCCTACACTTTAATGTAAAACTAAACTATTAGAGAACGGTTTCTTTTTCATATTAAATATAGGAACCGTGACACTTAAAAGTGAATAGTAGTGGAGCACCGCTCCCAACTGCTCCCGCCCGCTTCGACCACTGGTATTGAGTCTGCTATTCTTGTGGTATTTTGCCTAAATGTGCTTGGGGATGGGAGGGCTGAAGCGTAAATATGTGGTAAATTGGTCCAGGGTGGAGCAGCCACCGGAAGTCATGGGCCCGCTCTCACAGAGTTTCTCACGCATCATGCCGGGAGCAATTGTGTGTTTTTCACACAGACTTTAAGCCGCCCATGTGTAAGTAACATGGTGCTGTTGCAGACACCTCCACCAATAGTGAATCAAGTCTGGGCGAGGCCCTAGTCTCTCACCAGGTGCAGCTTTTATTTATTGTTAATGGTAGTTAGCACTGAGATTGAGCCATACTCAATTCAAAGAACCCACTTGGGTTTTCAATCTGCTTCTTGCCAAGTAAACGTAATTACAAAGTAAAACACTTTTTTTTAAAAAAACTTTAGAACACATAATATACCACAATATCTGCTTCTTAAATGCTGAAAATTGTGTACACTTGTTTGTGGAACTAACATTTATTTCACATCATACACAAGAACAAGCTCCAAGCCTGTATCAAACAATGACTTTCTACCATAGACTCTGCTGATATTAAGGTCCCTCTGCATGTATGATGGTACCAGGAATGTGGTATACCAGTAAAGGAGGTTCCTTAATGAAAACAATAAGGTGATGATTAGGAACACTCCTAAGCGGCATTGTGTGGTCATTTGTAATGTCCTTTTAAGTTGTTCTCTATGCTGCTGCAAAAGTTGCCAGTACACTCTATCAGAGTCCATCAGCCACCCCCAACTTAAGAAATGTTACTTCAGTAACTTCCCAAATATTCCAGTCAGGAATTGCACAGCCATTTTTCTGCTGGCTTGGCTTTTGTTTGGCTCTTAAAGTAACATTTGACCACCTGACTAGTCTCTGGCTTGGCCCTACCCACGACTGCCATGGCTCTCCCACCTCTAATCATATAGTGTTAATAATATGTCCTATCAATTTCCAAAGTGCTACAAATCTTAGCATGGATTCATCTGCAGGTGACTATAGAGGCTAACAATCAAACAGTCTGTTCTGAGAAGAACAGGAGTGTGATGCCATGTCAGGAACTCTCCAGGAACTCGAGAAGGGATGGTCATGGCTGCACTGCTTGCTTCCCATCCAGTATGATCTCCGTGGTCGTCGAGTTACAGCAGGTGCTTTTAATGAATGCATGCTCTTTGAATACTTCACTCACCTGTTTACCCAGGGCCCAACCACCCCACCAGATCCTGAGCCCGTAGCCATCCAATCATTTGCAAAAATAAGTACGTCATTGACGGTTTTCTGCTGCATACATGCTGATTGTGTTTGCGGTATGCGTTTTACCTGCTCTGCTCAATATTCACTTGAGTTTAGTGTGAGCTAAAGTACACTCCTAACTTAATTATTGAAATGAACTTCGACAAAATGTAACATTTCCCTTTTTTTCCCTCAGCAATTTACTTAGCAAAGAAAAATATTCGGAAGAAAGGCATCTTGGAAGAATATGAAAAGGTACAGTAAATGGATGTAATTTGTTTTATTATTCTACATAAACGAAATTCTTATCAAGTGGCCTTGGAATCAAAATGTCTTGTGGAGTGTTACAGGAGCCAGCTGAGGTACTTCAATTATTTGATATGGGGCTTCATTGAATGTTTCATCTACCCTGGCACTCAATGAGTGAAGTTTGCGGGCATTCCTTGGCGGCAGCGTCCCATGATAGCCTTAGAAACCCACTTATCCGAATTACAAATAATGTATCGAAAATAGAGACAATGTGTCACAAAATGTCATTACTCATCGGGATGTTTCAAGCATGTACATTATTAGGGTGTGTCAAAACAACTTATATACATTGAGATCTATCTCTCTCAGAACTTGCGGAATGCATACATTGGGGGTTGGGGGCTGTGAGTTACTTTGTGGGTGTAAGGGAGGTCTTGCATCATGAGTGATGAGAAGCACTGCTTCTACCCAGAGGCATCGGCAGATATGTTCTATGCCCCATGTGGTAAAAGAAAATGTCCTCTCCATTTTAGTTACCTACATCTGGCAGTCAGAAGGTCAAGGTAGAAGGAGGTGTTAATGAGTTCTGTTCCCCCCATCGTGCCACAGTCTCTTGATTGATGGGTGAAAAATCGTGTCTTTCTTATTGTGTACTTTTGTTATAATGTTTTATCGTTTGTACACACACTTAACACTATCAAATCCTGCAGCACCCTAAACACATTAAAATGAATTCGTGTAATACACAAATTCAAGAAATACCAGAAAATTCATTCATCAGACACACTATCAATTGGTGTACCATTATCCAAATCTTTTAAAACCGCAAGGATTGAAACATTATCATCCCGTCTATCGTACATCTCCAACACCGTCTGCTTTTTTAATTCCATGACCGAATTACAGATCTGCAAACATTTCACAATATCTAATTTTGAACATTCCATGTATAAATGTCTCAATCACCCTACTTCTGCTCACAGACATAGCCAAAGGGTACTTAGTCCACATGGGAATTGCGCCCGTGCACCATTACTGCCATTGAGCTAGGTTGATTAAAACTGAAAGTAGTGGAGCATCTTAGTATGACATGAGAAAATATTCAAATCAGGTGCAGGGCGAATGTTCTCAGTAAGAAATGTGCATCGCTTGTTTTAGGGTTAAATCGTATTTAAATATTTTTCTAATCCCACGTTCCAGTAGCTTCCTTGTTCTCTGATTATGTGGGTTACTGGTCAGTTAGGCCCACCTTCATGGTTTGGACCAATTCACACAAAGTGTCCTTCCATATTTGGAAGGTGCCTTGACATAAGATGTCATGATGCTCAGGTGATCTAGCAACAATAAGAAGAAGAATTGCTGTGACCTGTCTGAAACCCAATTGAGCCATAGCTAAGAGATTGTTCTCCTCACCAGGAGTTTTCTCAGCTGTTTCATCACCACCCATTCCAGCTGTGTAATAAGGAAGGGAAACTGTGAAATCGGTCAATAGTCACTCGGATACTTGGAGTCCGGGGAGTTTTTTTTTTCTCCAATATCAGGTACACCACTGATTTCTTCCACTGACAAAACAGTCATCAGTGATACATTGGACAGGTTCTCGGGTAGCAGGACAAAGTAACAGGTAACCATCTGCAAAGTGTAAGGTATGCAGAGGACGGCTTACACTGTGCATTCAGTTTTGCCGTGATTCAGGGGTGAAGGCAGCCTCTCTCAACAGTGCTGTCCACACCCCTGATGTTTATTTCCATAATGCAATCATTTCATACATTCCGATGGCTTGGGACCAAATGGTAGCAATTAAAACTGCTTTGCAAAAGCTAATGCAGGGAGGACTGCTTGATGTCCCTCGTAGGTCTCTTTCCCTGCATGCACTTCTGGCCTTAACACATAGCTCATGCTGATCCAGCCTAACTCATGGTTATGAGGGACCCTGTATGCACTTCAGTGGTATAAATATCAACAAATAATCAGGATGAGAGATCCTATCAGCGGGTGTGTGGTTCTGAAGACACAAAAGAATTTTTCTTGGTGACTTTGCAATTATTTTACAATTATTTTACAATGCTCTCGATAAGCACAAGAGTTATAGACCACGGACAAGAGTGATGCTCTTCAGTGAAAATACCAGGTAAGTATCCGCCTCTGTGGTAATGAGGCACAAACACAGTATATAAGAGCACAAGCACAATTGATGGTAGAAATAGCCTATGGTTGAACAAGGTGCACCCGGGACGGAGAGTAGTCCAGGGCGTGGTTAACACAGGGTGTGCACAACATTTTCTACATAACATACACAGAAGGGGGTTAGACAGTTGTGTCACATGGGATCGACACAGGTGTGTTTCGGCCAGATAGGACACCAGTTGCGGTGTTGTCCGTAGTATCTGTGGGTGAGATAAGGGCTGTAAGGATCTCGGGAAATTGTTGAGTCATTCAAGGTTATTAATCAATAAAGGCTTAGTGGTGCCATGGTGATACATCACGTGGTGTATCTATGTACAGCTTACCTGCTGCTGAAATAGCAGTGGGGTGCTGTCTGCCGTCCTAAAATGGTTACTGGACTGCAGGTGCGTTATGCATTTTCGGTGGGCTGTGGGTTCCTAGATGCCGAAGTCGTCTCAGGGTCCCGTGCGCCGGATGTGTGCCAATATGGGTCCCAGATCTAAGAGAAACAGGTATGGACCATGAAGTATAATGGAGGTCCAATACGTTGGTGCGCTTGATCCGTGATGGTTCCAGTTGCCTAATGGGAGGACCCTGAGGCGGTCAAATTTCCCATAGTGTGAGCGGACTTGCTGGTGCGTGCTCATGCTGGCCAACTGATTGGCATGAGGCTCGGTGCCTGGAGGAGTGGTGTCTGTATGCACAGTAGTGCAGGTGGCAGCTGCATGCTAATAATATGCGTATGCGTGGTTTGGCAGTACGAGTGACTTAATTAGATGCGCCTGGTCGATGATGTGCCACAGTACATACGAATCTATCAGGAGGTGGGGGTTGCCATGCTTTTCAATCTCAAGGTGGTGGTTGAGAAACTGTGTCAGGGCAACGCAAAGATAAAGTGCTTCTAGTGCAGGACACCTAAATGTGTTGGTCCATGAGTGAGAAGAAACTAACAGACATCTAATAGGATTGTGCTAGTGTGCACATTCACGGAGGTGCCTGGCAGTTGACTGGAACGGGAGCTATCAGGTGCCACTACATGTTACGAGGAGCGTGGATATTGCAATAAATGGAATTGCTGTTAAATTAATGCTCGTTCGTGTCGGGGTCCACAGGGTTTGGCAGGGTTTTTGCTTACCGTGAAAACAGCTGGTGCAGACGTCACTGTGGGGTCCTCTGCGTGAGGTGGTGGCTGATGGGCTATGGGAGTGCTTCCTAGTGAGAAATAGCCCTGTTGGTTAATCGGGGGCCAATGAGTGCACGTGACTGATTGAGGAGGCATGTGCCTCAACCAATCCCCACTTGCTGGCACAGTGAGCCAATCAAAGATGAGTTGGCTGTTACCGGAGGAGAAGAACTACCATTGCGCCCGGAGCCTCATGGGATTTGTAGTACAGTTGTGGAAAAACCCCAGGGCTAGATTCGTGTTGTGGATGGGCTGCCTAGAGATGCTATTAATACACATCATAGATGAAAATAATGCGGGGGATCACTTTTCAAAATTCAGCTAAAAAGTGCATTGCCCTACATGCCAATGGGTGTGCCAGCGTAAATGCAAAATATGACCAAACAACGTGTTACCTGTATATTCAAATTTACATACCCACCTGTGCAGACAAAAGGTGCATGTATTTTTGCATATGAGTGGTGCCATTGGTGCCATTGGACATGAATACTGCGTTGGCATTTTTTTTTTTTGGGGTGTCAGAAATTAAAACAAACATTCAAGTTACATACTGTAATTGTCATTCATTTGGCTTGTTGGCCTGTGCAAATAGGAGGTGCATAGGTTTTTGCATTTGAGTAGTGCCAATAGACGAAAGTACTGCGTTTCTGTGAAGTGTCAGAGATTAGTACAAACAGTACAACCCAGACATACCACTCCTACATGTATGGAGCTATATCTAAAGGAGACTGAATCCGCCCAAGTAGCACCATGTGTTGCCCAGTCAGTAATGATTGGCCCGGCCGGGTCCAAGCAGGTGATGGTTGCTCCTTAATGTATGTAAGAAAGATTCACTGGGCCTCATTAGGACCCTGGCGCTAAATGTTTAACGGCGCCGTAAAAGGCTGCGGCGCCGTTAACCACTTAGCGCTTTACTACGAGGTCCCTTTGTGGGACCCGACCTGAACGGCTGGTCTAGACCAGCCGTTAAAGTAGGGACCCGCAAAGGGACCTTGGTGCTAAGTACGGTACCGCAATTTGCGGTACCGTACTTAGCGCCTTCCCCATTCCCATAGAGCCCTATTGGGCGAAATGGGAATAGGGAAGGGCCATGGTTCAATGGGGAATTACCGCCCCGGCAACCTTAGAATGGGGTGGTAATTCCCCATTGAACCATGGCGGACCCATTACAACACCGGCAACAACCATGGTGCTAATAGGGCCATGGTTTAGTGCTGGTGTTGTAATGAGGGCCACTGTGAGATAATCTGTTTTGAGATTTTAGGTGAGGGGAACCACCTGTAGTGGGTGACTGCAACTCTCACTCTACTCTGCTTTTTGTGGATGTAGGATCATTCCCAGAAGTGTTTCCCTTCCACGGTGATGTTCAGACCGTTGCGGACTGAATCAAGTTTGTGGACCCATTTCTGTTCTAATTTTGTGAGGGCCAAATTGATGTCGCCTCCGCGCCGTTGCGGCTGTAATTGTTGTAGGACAGTCCAAGTCAATTGTTCATGTGTGTGTCCTTTTTTGCTGTAGTGTTCCACCAAAGGTTTATCTTGGACTTGATTTTTGATGCAGGACCTGTGTTCATTTATCCTTTGTTTCACAGGTCGGATGGTTTTGCCGATGTAGACCAGGTTGCTTGGGCATTTAATGGCGTAAATAACATACTTGCTCTCGCAATTGGTGTGATTCTTCATATTCCAGGTCAAATCCTTGTGGGTAAAGGTTTTACTGTTGGTGGTGTATCGACAAGCGACACAATGGCCGCAGCTGAAGTGTCCCACTACCGGTGGGAGGTCCCACAGGATTGCCGGTGTCTTAGTGGGTTACTGGAAGGTATGGACCAAAGTGTCTTTGAGGTTTTTGTTTCATCTGAAGGCAAAAAGAGGTTTCTTTGCTAGGGTACCTTCGTTTTTGATCAGGTGCCAGTGTTTGTTAATTGTGGTTTTTATCAGGTTGCTCACTGGATTGTATGTGGTGACACAGACTGTCCTGTCGATTGGATCTTTTTCTCTTGTGGTCAGACAGATGGCACGGTCGGTGTTGGCTGCTCTTTTCTTGGCCATCCTGATAGATTTCTTGGGGCAGCCTTTCTGTCCAAGCCGTGTCTGAAGTTGTTTGGCATGTAGTTCGTATTTATCTCTGTCCGCACAGTTCCTACGTATTCGGAGAAATTGTCCATAGGGGAGGTTGTACTTCAACCCTTGGGGATTTTAGCTCGAAAAATGCAGTAAACCGTTTCTGTCGGTCGGTTTCCTGAAGAGTTCGGTTTTTAGATGATCTCCGGAGTGGTAGATATGCAGGTCGAGAAAGTTTATGGCTTGGAAATCCCACTCTATGGTGAACTTGATGTGGGTATTTTGCGCGTTGAGCCAGCTGTGGAACTCCAGTAGTAGCTCTTTGCTGCCTTCCCAAATCATGAGGATGTCGTTGATGTACCGACACCCGGTCTTGATGTGGGCCTTGTAAGGGTTGTTGTTGTGGTAAATGTTGTCGTCCTCATACTGGGCCATGTAAAGGTTAGCCACATCAGGTGCAAAAGTTGCACCCATGCTGACGCCTTTGATCTGTTGATACATCTGTCGTCCGAACAGGAAAAAGTTTTCTCCCATGCCTATGCAGATGCATTCCAAGAGGAACTTGGTGGGTGTCGTAGTTGTGTCTGCCCTTTTCTTGAGGCAGATGGCGAGTGCTTGTAGTCCTTCCGATTGAGGGATTGAGGTATACAAGGCCTCAACATCCATGGTGATGAGGATTGAGTCAATGGTCAAGACGCAGGTTTCTAGGATCTTGATAGTTTCCGTGCTGTCCTTGACGTAAAAGGCCATTTTGCCGATGAACGGTTTCATGAAGTGGTCCGTGTATAATGATAAAGATTCAAGGAGAGAGTCACATGCGGAAACAATCGGTCAACCAGGTGGTTTGGTGGCATGTTTATGTACTTTGGGCAAAATGTAAAAAGCCGCGATCCTGGGGTGTGTTTTGTTCAAGAAACTACGTTCATCTGCACAAATCCATTCTTCGGCATGTTTTGTGAGGCTGTTGATTTCCTCTTGTAGGCGGTGTGTCGGGTCCCCAATGAGTTTCTTTTATGACGTGGTTACGTCTAGATGGCGCTGGCACTCGTCATTGTAGTCTTTAGTGTTCATGACCACGATTCCACCACCTTTGTCGGCCGGTTTGATGGTTATGGTTTTATCCTGATTGAGGTTTCTTAGGGACTGTCTCTCTTCTTTAGGGCAATGCACTTTTTAGCTGAATTTTGAAAAGTGATCCCCAGCATTATTTTCATCTATGATGTGTTTTAATAGCATCTCTAAGCAGCCATCCACAACACGAATCTAGCCCTGAATTTTGAAATGTGATCCCACCGCATTATTTTCATCTATGATGTGTATTAATAGCATCTCTAGGCAGCCCATCCACAACACGAATCTAGCCCTGGGGTTTTTCCACAACCGTACTACAAATCCCATGAGGCTCCGGGCGCAATGGTAGTTCTTCCCCTCTGGTAACAGCCAACCGTTCTTTGATTGGCTCACTGTGCCAGCAAGTAGGGATTGGTTGAGGCACATGCCTCCTCAATCAGTCACGCACACTCATTGGCCCCCGATTAACCAACAGGGCTATTTCTCACTAGGAAGCACTCCCATAGCCCATCAGCCACCACCTCACGCAGAGGACCCCACGGTGATGTCTGCACCAGCTGTTTTCACAGTAAGCAAAAAACCCTGCCAAACCCTGTGGACCCCGACACGAACGAGCATTGATTTAACAGCAATTCCATTTATTGCAATATCCACGCTCCTCGTAACATGTAGTGGCACCTGATAGCCCCCGTTCCAGTCAACTGCCAGGCACCGCCGTGAATGTGCACACCAGCACAATCCTATTAGATGGCTGTTAGTTGTTCTCACCCATGGACCAACACATTTAGGTGTCCTGCACTAGAAGCACTTTATCTTTGCGTTGCCCTGACACAGTTTCTCAACCACCACCTTGAGATTGAAAAGCACGGCAACCCCCACCTCCTGATAGATTTGTATGTACTGTGGCACATCACCGACCAGGCACATCCAATTAAGTCACTCGTACTGCCGAACCACGCATATTATTAGCATGCAGCTGCCACCTGCACTACTGTGCATGCAGACACCACTCCTCCAGGCACCTAGCCTCACGCCAATCAGTTGGCCAGCATGAGCACGCACCAACAAGTCCGCTCACACTATGGGAAATTTGACCGCCTCAGGGTCCTCCCATTAGGCAACTGGAACCATCACGGATCAAGCACACCAACGTATTGGACCTCCATTATGCTTTATGGTCCATACCTGTTTTTCTTAGATCTGGGACCCATATTGACCTACATCCGGCGCAATGGACCCTGAGACGACTTCGGCATCTAGGAACCCATAGCCCACAGAAAATGCATAATGCCCTGAAGTCCAGTGACCATTTTAGGATGGCAGACAGCACCCCACTGCTATTTCAGCAGCAGGTAAGCTGTACATAGATACACCACGTGATGTATCACTGTAGCACCACTAAGCCTTTATTGATTAATAACCTTGAATGACTCAACAATTTCCCGAGATCCTTACAGCCCTTATCTCACGCACAGATACTACGGACAACACTGCAACTGGTGTCCTATCCTGACGAAGGACAACACACAGACAGGCTGCAATCAAGCCATATCTGGCCGAAACACACCTGTGTCAATCCCATGTAACACAACTGTCTAACCCCCTTCCGTGTATGTTATGTAGAAAATGTTGTGTACACCCTGTGTTAACCACGCCCTGGACTACTCTCCTTCCCGGGTGCACCTTGTTCAACCATAGGCTATTTCTACCATCAATTGTGCTTGTGCTCTTATATTCAGTGTTTGTGCCTCATTACCACAGAGGCGGATACTTACCTGGTATTTTCACTGAAGAGAATCACTCTTGTCCGTGGTCTATAACTCTCGTGCTTATCGAGAGCATTGTAAAATAATTGTAAAATAATTGCAAAGTCACCAAGAAAAATTATTTTGTGTTTTTTTAAATAAATGTATATGTTCAGAACCACACACCCGCTGTTAGGATCTCTCATCCTGATTATTTGTTCATATTTATACATGTGCCCACCTGTGTATATCAGGACCCCGCCAGGCGCCCTAATTTTTTACTTGCACTTCAGTGGTGCCGTCTCTCTTCCCTACATGGCTACATGGCACTTCTGGGTTTAGCAAAGAATTCATGCCAATCCCACCTAATGTATGTTTATGAGGGACCCTGTGTGCACATCCGCGTACACCTCTCTTTCACTGCACCCAATTTCTACGGGCACAGGGCAACCCTTTGTCTGAGTCATATTGGTGAATTATCACAGAGCAGCGATCAATTCGGCCAACTGTACATCTGTTCCAAGATGTTGTGGATAAATATACTTTTTTTCAGTCGTGTTACTGTGTGTTTTTCCAATCCACTCCAGATTACCATGAAATGAACGAATGGAGTTATAAAACCGGGGTGGGGGAGCCCCCCTAACTTAACTATTACCCTTATCCCACACCTATATTTAAATAAAATGTCCCCAAATTTCAAAATAAATTGTTAAAAAAATGCGGTCATTTCTCCATTCGGTATTTTAAATTCGATCATTTCTACAGATTCCATCCACTCCTACGGGGAATATCAGGGATTCCACATGAATGGTTGCTAATGCTAGTTCTTCCGTAAGCAGTGAAGGAAGTCACAGAGGCTTGTGTGACAGAGAGGACCCCTGATAGGAGTAAGCCATGACAACACTGCCTATGCTAAGAATCAAGGGCGTGATGGAACCGTGCTAGAGGAAAGTGTTGCTGATCCCAACTGCAACCATCTCTCCGGCTGAACATATCCATCGGCTTCCTTAGTCCTTTCAGCATTGGCTCATTCAACCCACTCAACGCTAGACATTCTAAAGATGCTTGGTAAGTTCCAGCGATGGAGGGTAGAAGGGTTTCAGATCGAAACTCTGAGGACTGTAAGATGGGGGGGCAAATTGCAGATGAGGGTGAGATGATTGGAACTGGAGGTTGAGAAAGGCTGTGTTCACCATGGATCGGCTCTAAATATTCTGCCGTTTGTTCTATGTTGCTCATTGTTAAGGAGACTTGTCAGTGGTTAAGGGTGGCGTTAGGAAATAGGACGCGAACTACTGGGCACGTTGTCGGCTCTGAAACAAGATCTAAATTGTAAGGCCGGCTACAAATGCAATACAGGTGAATCAGTTCAAATCCATCTGACTCATTTTTCTTCATATTCAAAATTGGGATCTTTGGATGAAAACTGGACCTTTGCATTTGATTGTCAAAGGAGAGCACGCAGAAACAGTGTAGCTATGTCAACCAGTGCTAATTACCTTCGAGATCCAGGTAATGTAGCAGTGATGGAAGAACCTTCGAATCGGAAGAGACTGTGGTGCACTGGCAGGTGCCACATACACGACAACCTCACAGAGAATTAAAGTAAGCCACTGTGTCGCACTAGAGAAACTAGAGGTCTAGACATCCGTCACGTTACCATAATGGTCCAATGGCTACTATAAAAAGGACACTGCTAGAACCAGGAAAACACTGCTCTACCAATCAGCAAAGACCGATTTGCAACATTTGTCACAATATCTAAATGTGCTCGCCTTAAGTTAGTCTGTGTGCACATGCCTCTAATGTTTTTGTTATATCAAAGAATTGAGTTAAATAAGATAAAAACGCTTGCTCAAGAACAAACAATTCGGAAGAGTGATGAAGCCATGAGTGGAGACTTCAGCCCTCATTATGTGTGGTACTGACGAAGGGCTCTGGAGTGTGGATGTGGGGGTTGGGAGGGCAGCTGGGAGGTTCTAGCAAGGTATGGGGCTGTGCAACTGCAAGAGGGGAGAAGAGAAATAAGCAAGAGTTGCTGACTCCCTTGTTTGCTGTAGTTCGATGTCCAGCTGCCCGCCTCTCCCCCCCTTCAGAAATATGTGTGTGAAGTGTGTAGAACTGTACAAGACCTAGTTGAGTCCTAATTGGGTCAGTCTTAGTTTCGTTTCCCACAATCATTAAAATAGAAATAGAAATGAAAATATGTTCAACATGCTGACATCCACCCCAAAGTCTAGGCAACCACAAATGTTACAGAACATTGCCGCTATGATGAGTGGTCTATGAGAGGCATCTAAGGACAACAAGAACCTTCTGGAATGTATATCATATCACGACTACAGTGCATGACCGCCCAGGGACTAGCAACACGAAGCAGACCCACTCCTCACTATGAGAAACAATGGACCCCTACTCAGGGACCACAACCTAGACATTACACTCGCAAAGGGGCTAGAGTCATTTGTGCAAACATATCCCTCATCCCTTCGGCTGGAGGATAGCGAGCATAGAAGGCAAGCACCAATACTGAAATTCTTGACAATTTATGTGAAAGCCCATGGCCAACGGGATTACACAAACCAGAAGTCCAACCCTTCATGTCTGAAGAAATGGTATGGTCCAATGCAGACGAGAAGTCGGGTAGGGAGGAGGGAAAGGTGAACCACCCAGATAAATATCACTTCCTCGCCTAAAACCTGTGAAACATATTTACTACTTTAAAGAACCAGCCTAATAAATAAAGACGAAAGATATGAAAATCAGGGGCGGGGATGGGGGGAAGGTCAGATGTTTAAAAAGCAGTCACTATGTACTTAAATGCATGCCCTAAGGGTATGAGTCAATCAATCCGACAGTACCACGTTGGTAACCTCCTGAACTCTAAACTAGGCACTACCACTTATATAAAAATAAAAAAAAACACTTATCAATGTTAATATTAGTCAGAAATCGTTTAAATTCACAAACATCATTTTTTGAACACAATAAAATACATTCTTTTGAAATTAATATTTTTATACAATATTATTCTTAAATGTACAATCATATCACAGTAAAACTCCAACAATTATTTTCAACTAAACATTTTCCTTTTTACATTAACAGTTTCTTTGTTATCGCTAAATCTTTCCTCTCAAAAATCAAGCCTTGTACAATAGATGTCACAACACGTTTCGGTTTCGGGTTTAGCATCCTTCTTCAGGGGTATTCTTATAATGCTGTCCTATAATAATAAGTTTAATTTCAAGGACGGATGTCAATATGCCAGAAATATTAAGGGTTCCAGCACTGTGGAATGGGATGTTGTAAAGGCATTCCTAATACACTTCGAGATATCACAAATAAAACACCAAAAGAATCTATGTATGCAACAAAAGGATTGTGTAATGTAGTACATACAGGGTGATACGTGAAGACATTGCGTATGTTCCCAATTACCATA
This sequence comes from Ambystoma mexicanum, assembly GCF_040938575.1. Lineage (NCBI taxonomy): Eukaryota > Metazoa > Chordata > Amphibia > Caudata > Ambystomatidae > Ambystoma > Ambystoma mexicanum. Next base: position 912,797,773 of record NC_090926.1, on the reverse strand, counting down.
ATGCCCACACTGCCTCCAAAGTGGGCAAAAACAACAAACAAAATCGCCTTCTGCTGTTACACAACGGACCTAGAGGAGCTACAGAAAGAAAGAAGTAGGACAGATCAGAGAGGTTGAGTCCCGCCCCAGAGACCTGACTGCCTAGAACCCGAGATAGCTTTAATAAAAACACACACTCTGGGCAAAGTGGCACTCTCGAAATCTGAGGAGCTGATAAATGACACAAGGTATTATGTGATCCTAAAATGGCAAAACAAACCCTTTAAAGTGTTTAAAAAGAAGGTGGACACCTGGTTCTCAAACACGGTAGGACCTCACATTTATTGGAAGTAAAGTCAGCATAGTGGCCGGTGAAACCAATCTCATCCAAACATTACTGATAAATAGTCAGTTGAAATGGAGAAAACCAATTCTGACGATAGCGATGGACACTTGGACTTCACAAACCCATTCTTACTTATTCGTATACCTCTCTTTTAGGAACCTACTAAAAGCTCGCAGCATAGCTATATCCCTGAATGTTGCATATTGGTGGGACCGTGAGAGAGAGTCTATGTCGCTACTTATTTGCTTTAACTCTGACAATCCACCTAAAGACCATTCACCTATCTCGTAAAACAAGCCATCTTTCCCTCCAGCCCCTGCTATCTTTACACACTCATAATACCTGCTATCCACTCAGGGCCCTTCCCTAGATCACACGTGTGCCCTTTTTCCATATTCAATTTTCCATCCAATTGGTTAGCTAGCCCACACCTTTCATCCTTTTACCAGCCTCATTTTTTATCCACATTTCTTTTTGTTTGTCTATTTCTTCTCTCTCTCATGTTTTCAGCCAACCCTCTTCCTAGGCCACTCCTATTACTTTGTATACTATTGACCTTATCATTCCTTCTATTCTTTCACCAAACAGGCATGTTCACACTGTATCCCTTTCGACTGCCAATTTTTCACTAATTTCCTCCTTCCAGGCTAAGGTCACTCTCCCAATTTTAACCATTTCACTTTACTTTTTGTCTTTCCGTTGTACATGCTTTTTTGCCAAAAATATCCTTCACTCTTTCGCTCTTCCTCTCCCACCATGTTGCATTGTGGCTGCATTGCTGGACTCCTTTGATGCTCCCACCAGCAACAGGAGACAGGGGCCTCTTCCTATCTGATCTCCACCTACAGCCCCGCACCCAGGGCAGGAGACATTTATACCCTTCCACACACAGTTTCCTATTTGCTCTCTCATTTCACTGCAGCCTCAGACTGATGTAAGACTTTGGGCCTCATTACGACCCAGGCGGTAAGTTACCGCCTGGGTCGTACCTTTACCACCATGGCGTAAACTACGTTTACGCCATGGTGGTTGGCGGACTTACCGCCCCATTCCGAGGTGAGTGGGGCGGTAAATCCCCATTAACCCATTTACCCTTCCCCATTCCCATTTTTGCCCCATAGGGCATAATGGGAGTGGGGAAGGCGTTAATTACGCCACCGTAAATTACGGTGGCGTAATTAACAACAAGGTCCCTTAGCGCCATGGATTTTAACACCTGCTAAAAGCAGGTGTTAAAACCTCCATGGCGCTAAGGGACCTCGGAATCAGGTGGTAAGGGTCGGCGCTGTTTACGCCGCCGTAAACCCCTTACCGCCTGGGTCCTAATGAGGCCCTTTGTCTGCACGTTGTCCTCCGTAATCTCCACTTTTCTCATGCATGAGTGAATGTGGTGTGTGAACATATACGAATGTCTGGAAATGTGGCAGAGCCTTTACGTTGGCCCCCAAAGAACTTCATCCAGATAAAGTACCAATTCATCCCTAGATGTTTGTATGTATGTATCTAAAACATAGACACGAATGAAGGGGTCTTCCTTGGAGGGGGCGCATAAACAAAGACATGGATAAAGTAAGTGACGTGCACCTGAGAATGGTGTCGTTCCCCAAGCACCTAATAAGGTTACATCACAAAAGTGAAACCAACCAACGTAGAAAGGACTTCCACCACTTAGAGATGAAGGGGAATGAAGATCGGCAGAAACAGCCAGAATTCACAGACCTGGAGGATAATAAATGCCTAAATCCAGAGGCAAAGCTGGCAACACCGAGAGCAACCAGAAAGAGACGAAGCCCCCACAACTCCACTGCTTCGGCGAGAGTGGGGACTAAATCGGCAAAAGGCAGGACAATTTGATGAAATGTTCACTCCAGCCTTCTTTCAAATGTATTGACTCTTGAGGCTCATTTACCTCCCTATCTAATTGCTATTTTAATGATCTCCCCTCATTATTTCCACCTTTTTTTGCACTTATCTTCTTTTTAACATTTTGATATTATATAAATTACTTTTTGTTTGTTCTACACTGGCACAAATAGCCTGAAAGCCCCGAAGACATTTAAGAAACATATAAAGAAGCTAGACGGAGCGTTGAAAGCCCCATAGTGACAGTTTGCTCACACATTCAGGCACGTCATTTCACCCAAATGCCACGGGTAGCGGAAGTGACATCACACCACCCTTGACCTATGATGACATCACAGGAAGTGATGTCATTTGAGCCCACCTCAAAGTGACATCACGGAAAGCGATGGAACACGACTGTTCACCCCTTGACAAAACAGGAAGTGGCATCACACCATTGTTCCTAAGTACGCTACAAAAAATATGGTTACAATATTACGGTAATGTGATATACATTTCATAAAAGAATGGATCACCATATGTATCATTAATATCAGTATGCATATGCCAATATTACCAAATGACTGTGATTCAAGGATCCAAGGTCAGATGATGCTGAGGTGTTATTATATAGCACTTACGCTTAAGCGCTTCGTATAGAACAAATGTACATACAATATCACCCAACCTGTGCTGGTACTCATTTAGAAGGATGGAAGGATGAAAGGCTGAGTTGAGATGTTTAAGAATAGACTAAATCAGTGACTCACCCCATGAAGTGTGCCTCAAATAAACCTTTAATGAGTCTACCAATTATTGTATAGAATTCCAGAAAGACAAAATATTTGTTATTCCTATTCTTTCTTATTTAGGGTGACTGCTGAAAGTGTTACACTTGTGGAACCCCCTGTGTTTTTAAGAGGCCTGAACAAGAAAGCCAGCCACTCCACACGGGTAGCAAGGGAGACTTCAGTGGTCGCTGTTGACCCCTGGCGACCCCCAAATGACGTCCCTGCACACATTATGAGGAAGTTGAGAGGTGATGCAAAGTGGGCCAGTCTAGCAGGCGCCTGGGCCCACCCATGAACATAAAATTAACAAGCCACGACGAGGCCAATAGTTTTGGCTGTGTATATGCATTTTTTCAGGCGTTGGCATCATATGACCAGGTGCCAAACCATTTGCCAACTATTGATATCACATGGCCAGAGTACCATCATCTGTCAGTGGTTGCCATGATGTGCACTGTTGTCACATCATATTTCAGAAAAGTTTTCATCTAAACCCTAGGTGCCAACACAGTTGTCAGCCAAAATGCTGAAGTACTTACTCAAGGATATGTCCAGTAGGCATAACAGTGCCAAGTGCCATTTTGGACTGTTAATATTTTGCAAAGTACTTGAACTCTGTCAACTAAACTGACCATTTCAAAACCAGAGCCAGTATGTTTCCTGCTTTCAAATGTCTGACCTCGAAAGGAAAGTGCCTTCGCGATGGATGATTTCATGGCATGAGCACCCTTGTGGTCTTGTTTCTCTGTTACTACCTCATCCAATTCATCATCCAATTCTGTTCCTATCACCTTGTTCGTCAACCATTTGTCCACCAATTCCTTATACTGCTTTTTGGCCTTCTTCACTCCTGATATCTCAGAGGATGTGAGCTTTTCCGCATCGAATTATTGAAACACTATATCTGGGGGTAAAATGAGCTTTAGGCTTTGCCAACCTTCGCTAGCCCGGCAAGTGCCAATTTTCCTATTTTTGTTGTATGTTCGGATACGTTGCACAATATTTACCATGGGGTGTTTGTGTTTATATCTGTCAAGGTCATCCTGTAAAAAAGGAAATTCGTCATGAAGGTCCTCTATTTTTTCTCTGTATTCCTCCTATTCATCATTCTTATGTAACACTGTTACAGCCAACTACATGCACGTCATGTGCGCTGGGCTTTCCTTCTGAATCTCTTTTTGGCGATTGATACCCCATCCAGAGGGCAGTCAGTACCAGTGATAGACGGTAGATGGTCTTTCTATGAATACTTTGGTGTACTTGTAAATGTTATCTCATCATCCGCATTCTGGGGAGGTGTGTCTATGTTCCTCCATCAACATTTACCGCCCTATTTTTTAATCAAGGCTTCAACAACACTTAAGCCCTCCTCCCCCCGTCGCGTCAATGGACTGATGGACGCCAAATGCTGTCCTTGGGTTCACCCCTATTATAGACCAGAATAGACGCCATTAGACCCTGTGTTCACTCTTCGCTGCACTCTAAGGCAAGTAGGCCTCACAACCATACTCTAGTGTTCATTGTGTGATTTCAAGCCTTGATACTTCTGAATTAAGTGAAAACACTCCCTCACTAACCTTGTGTTAGTCCGAGGAGTGGTGTACAAGAGTTCTAGGGTTTCAGCACGTAATGTCAGAAGGACGTTCCTCTCCCTTCTAGGTTCAGCACTCGTCCCAGGGGACTGCACCTCACCACTCACTCACCCCAAGCACAATAGATGTCCAGGACACCAAGAGGAGAGGAGAACAAGGTTTAAGTGAAAGCATGTGCTGCTAGACAGGCAGACAGGGACTCTGCCTTCCGTTCTGACGGCAAGCCCTTAAATAGTGCCAGGATGGGCTTCCCCCCAATCTGGGTTGTCAAAACATATGCTGCAATGTTGCCAGGCAGGGACATCTAAGTGTAGTTCTCAAAATCACATAGGCTTCAGAGGTAGCAGTACCCAAACCTGACTCACCATGTGAGGACAGATTTGATGGATTTCTTTGCTTGCAGTTAAAAGCATAGAGCAGAGCAGGACATGTCATTGGTACAGTTACATATTTCCCACACAACATCACTGGTTCAAGCTGACCCATCCTGTCAACCTTCACAAAAATATATACATTGAGTGCCATTAATTTGGGTAAAACTGGCCCCTTTTCTTTCATAAAGATAAGACAAAGACAAGCAGGAAACACAGTACCTAATTGACAGTTTTATGCCTCAAAAAACAAATGAGGATCCATCGATGGATGGATTATATAGAGAGCCGTGTAGCTATAATTGTATGCTGACAAAGTACATTCAGAGTGTTCATTTCAGTGAGAACAGTAAATAGTGTATAGTGCTTATGTATTGTTAACCCCACGTTTCATTACTCATGCTTAATAGTGGTGGCTCTTCTTATGAAATGAATGCATTTCTGTAGATGTGTGTGTTCAATAAAGTATTTATTTAAATGTGAATTGTGATATGATATATGATATGGCATTTATAACGCGCCTATAACCAAGTTTTTCAAGGCGCAACGAGGAAAGGGAGGGGGGACAGAGAGAGGACCGAGACAACGATCTTACTAGGATGAGTGACATTGAGATTGTACAAGTGCAGGGGGAGCAGAGGGGGAGAAGTGCAAGGGGAGGGGAGGGGGAAAAGTGCCAAGGGAGGGGAAGGGAAGGGGGGCAGTGCTGTACATGAGATCAAGACAATAACAAGAAGTGCAGCTAGCAGGTGGCAAGTGCAAGGGTAAGTACAGACTTCTGGTGTCCAATAAGTGCAGGAAGGGGGACCGTAGGGTTACAGATGCAGACCCAAGTGCAGGGTAGCCAGTAGGCAGTGCGGGTGTGGAACTGGGTGAGCAGGGACCAGCGTCTGAACTCAGAGGGTAGCCAGGTGACCAGTGCAGTAACAGACATGGGATCAGCAGGAAGAGGAAGAGAGAAGGCAGAAGCAAAGAGGAAGGTCTTGAGGTGCATCTAGAACCGAAGATGGTTCTCCTCAAGTTTCAGAGAGGCAAAGAGGCTGTTCCTGAGGGAGGCCCCAGCCGAAAAAAGAGATCTACCACTAACATGTTGCTTGGAGAAGCGACTGATCCTGAGGGAGTTGGAGGTGGAGGAGCAAAGAGCTTGAGTAGGAAGGTATTTACGAAGAGAGAGTTGGAGGTATTGAGGTCCCAGGCCCCAGAAGGCCTTGTGGACAATGCAGAGGGCCTTAAACTTAATCCTTGCAGTCACTGGGAGCCAATGAAGAGATTTCAGTGCTGGAGGGATACAATCCCTGCGCTTGAGGCCAAGGACAAGTCTCACAGTCCTGTTCTGGATGAGTTGCAGAGGGTGGGGAGTAGAAGCAGGCAGATTTAGAAAGGGGCTGTTGCAGAAGTCCAGCCTAGACAGAACTAGAACTCTAGAGAGTGTGTGCTTCTGGGGGAAGGAGAGAAAAGGAAGACTACCTCTGAGGAGGTGCAGTTGGTAGTTTGACTTCTTAGAGACGTCAGAGATGTGAGGAGAAAAGGAGAGTGTGGAGTCGAAGATGACCCTGTGGGTCTTAGCCTCACAGGTGGGAGCAGGAAAAGGGCCAAGGGAGGCCGGCCAGAGAGTGACAGGAAAGGAGGGTGCAGGTGTGCCGATGAGGAACATCTCAGTCTAACTGGCATTAAGGCAGAGATCATTGGTGGTATACCACTCCTGAATAGCAGACAGACAGTCAGAGATGAGAGAAGGAGAAGAGGTGGCAGAGGGGAGCCTGAAAACGAGCTGAGTGTCATCCGAATAGCACTGAAAGTTGGATCAGAGAGCGGCAATGCGATGGGCAAGAGGTGCCAGGTATAGGTTGACAAGCCAGGGGGAACACCACAGGTAGAGAGTAAGACAGAGGAAAGGAAGGACCCAAGTTGGACCTGGGAGGGTCTATCAGGAAGAAAAGATGTCAGCCAAGCCAGGCCCACATCGGTGATACCGAGGTTATCACAGAGACAGTTGAGCAGGATAGCATGGTTTACCATGTCAAAGGCATAAGAGAGATCGAGTAAAATGAGGACAGAGGTGAGATTAGAATCAAGGTCAGAGAGCAGGTCTTCGCAGATGTTAAGGAGAGCAGTTTCCGTGCTTCTGGCTGCTCTGAAGCCAGACTGATGGTCATGGAGACAATCAACAGATTCAGTGCGAAGATTAAGCTGGGAGATGGCCAGCTTTTCCAGGAGTTTGCCCAGCTAATGTGTGATGGAGATTGGGCGGGAGTTAGCCGGGCAGGGGGGCGTTGGCTAAGGGTTTCTTGAGAAGAGGGTGCACAAGAGAGTGCTTCAGAGGGGAAGGGATATCACCAATGGTGAGGGAGTGATTGCAGAAGTCAGCCAGGGCAGGAGCGAGGGTGTCAATGTGGTCCTTGATGGTTTTGGAAGAACAGGGAAGAACCTCTTTCGACAAGACATTCATAGATCGGACTTGTCTAGAATCCTCATCAGGGGAGAACAAAGGAAAGGAAGAGAAAGAGAGAGGAGAGGTGGCCACAGGGGGGCAGGAGGTGAAGGAGAGAGTAGAGGGAGGAGAGGAGAGGGTGGACATGATGTCCTGGGTTTTAGAGATGAAATGAGAAGCCAGGACCGTGCAGAGGGCCTGAGGTGGGACAGGAGAAGTAGAGAGTGCAGCTGGATTGGCCAGCTCCTCGCAGATTTTAAAGAGTTCGACCGAGTTGTTAGATGCTGCAGAGACACAGGCTTGGATGTGGGCTCTCTTCTTATTGCGGACAGAGAGACGGTATTTCTTCTGGAGCAGGCAGCAGGTCAGTTTGTCAGAGGATGCACAAGATGCTAGCCATTTCCTCTCAGCCACCCTGCACTTTAGTTTAAGTGTGACGAGGTCAGAGTCGTATCAGGAGTTGCACTTGGCTTTGGGCTTTAAGCGGATCTTCATGACAGGGGCAAGAATATGAAGAGTATCCGAGATGGAAGAGTGGAGCTGGGAAAGGGCTGTGTCAGGATGTGAGTCAGCCAAAAGAGGGGGAGAGAAAGTGGCGGCGAAGGCCTCAACTGACACACACTTCATAGATCGGATGACCGAGAAGGTAGGTGGCAGTGCTGGAGTTGGCTTCGGCCGAGGGGTAGAGAGGAAGAGATGAGAGGAAAGGAGAAAGTGATCACTCCAGGAGAGAGGAGTGGTGAGAGGGATAGAGAGTGGGAGGACTGAGGAGATAAGAACATCCAGAGTGTGCTCTGCAGAGGGAGTCGGGCCGGAGGGAAGAATAGAAAGAGAGAGAGAGTCGCAGAGGTTGCAAAAGAGTCCAGGGAAGGGACAGGAAGCATTCAGGTGGATGTTGAAGTCTCCAAGGAGGAGGAGTTGAGTGGTGGGCTCCAGGAGGGAGGAGGAGAGGTCCGTCCACTCAGAGAGGAAGGAGGTGATCTGACCAGGTGGCCGATAGATAGTACCTATGGTAAGAGAGTGGCCAGGTAGAAAGAAAGCTTGCAGACAAAGCATTCAAAAGAGGAGTAGGCCTACATAGGAATCCACTCTAGGAAGATCAAGGCTACACCCGGTCCATGACAATTGGATCTGGGAGGAGAGTGTCAAAGCTTGTGACAGAGCTGGCCGTGGACCATTTCTCGGTGAGACCGAGGACATCAAGGTCAAGTTTTTCCAGGAAGCGGCAGATTTCAGTGGAGTGTTAGATGGCTGAGCGAGAGTTGAGATTAGCAATATGGAGAAGGTTGCCAGCCTTGAAAGACTTCTGGGGAGGGGTACAAATCAGAGGTACACCCTGTTGAGGTGTAGAAGGAGCCTGAGGGAGGGCAGAGGAGGAAGTAGGAGAGGGCAAGGTAGCCCAGGTGGAGGCAGAGGGGAGAGGAAAGGAAGCCAAAGAAGGGAGAGAAAGGCCAGCGGGAGAAGAAAGGAAATTCATAAGGCGCGAGAAGCGTCTATCAAAGAGGAGAAGGTTGTCCTGAGGGTCTTGGACCAAGACGGTGCCATTCAGGTAAACATTAATTATGACCTTAGAGGAGTGGAAGAGGGCCAAGAGGACCTCCCACTGGGTGCTACCCTTAATTGGAGAAAAGAGAAAGGAGTGAGCACAGAGCTCACATGAAGAGTCCATAGGTCCAGTGAGGGAGCCACAAAGAGGATGTTGGTGAGAGTCTGTCTGGAGGAAGCACTGGTGTAGGTGTCAGCGATAGGGAGGCCAGGGTTGGAGACCAGGATATGCTTTTTGAATGTTTTCCTACCAGACTTAGTGAGAAGAGCATGATAGTCAATAGAGAAGCAGTTTGAAAAGATAGGAGAAACAGAGAGCACCATAGAGTATGTGGGGGAAGAGGATAGTGGAAGAGGGGTGGAGAGAAACAGTGGGGGGAGACACTAGGGGAGGACACAGGGAGGGGTGCAAGCACACGAGGCAGAAAGCAAGACACAGGAGGGGTGCAAGTAGATGAGACAGAAAGGGACAAGGCAAATAGTGGACAAGTTAAACTAAGTGGACAAGAACTCAAATGGAAGAGCAAGCAGAAAACAAGGCAATCAGGTTACCAGGGCATCAAGAAACAAAGCAGTCGCTAAAAAGAAAACCTAAAGTAGTGGGGGCACAGCAGAATACTGACCAATATACAAAGGAGCAGAACAGTTGACAAATGAAACCTAGAAGAAAGTAGAAGGAAGCAGCACGCAAAGCAATACAATGCAAAACAGGGCAGGGGAGTCAATGAGGAAAACACATAACAATATACAAAGAACAGAGCAGTTGGCAAATGAAAACCCTGGGGGAAGGAAGAATCCAACAGAGCACAGAGCAATACAATGCAAAAACAGGGCAGTCAATGAGGATGAAACATAGAAGAGGGAAGAGCACAGCTGAAAACAGCCAATACACCAAGGGATGGGGAAGCAGCTGGAATGAGGGAAGGGGGAGGGGAAGACAAGGGTGAGGATCTGCCAGGAAACGGGGGAGGCACGTGGGTGCAGGACGCTGGAGAAGGAAGGTTGATAGGCACACACGACTGCGAGGTGCGAGGGACATGCAGCTGCGACCACGTGGTCAGGACGCGCAGCTGCGATGAACCAAGGATGGAGAGTGCGAGGAACCCGTGAACAGGCAGTTGCAAGGGACCACTTAGTCAGGGACGTGCTGCTGTGTGCAAAACCAGGGTGGAAGTGTGAGGAGTCATGTGATCAGGGATTGCGTGGGTCCACGCGGGCTAAGGGCGCATGGGCATGGCCGAGGATGGGAGGGTGCTTAGAAGCACGTTGATCACGGAAGTTCAGAGGAACGCGCTGATGCGAATTGTCTGCACTCACTGTCTACGCCACAGACCCCTTCGTCACTAAACACCTGCGTTATTCAACATTGCAGCCTTGTCCTGCAAGGTTTTTGCAGCAGAGGGTCTGAACCTTGGATTTTGTAGGCTTGGTAGCGTGGACGTAACAAACATGTACATCAGGCAGCGTCTCCTGCAAACCTGTGTCGTTCAACACCACACCCTTGTCCTGCAAGGGCTTTGCTGCAGAGGGTCCGAAACCTCAGATTTTATAGGCTCGGTAGCATGGACGTAACAAACGTGTTACATGTAGCTCGGGCAGCGTCTCCTGCGAACCTGCGTTATTCAACACCGCTGCCTTGTCCTGCAAGGGTCTCGTATAGTTTGAGACCAAAAATACCAAAAATGCATCCCAGATTCGATCGGTTCTGCAAATTAATGTACAATTCAAAAGTAAATGTTCTTTTTATTTAGTCCAATAAAAAATACTCCTCAAAGATCTCAATATAGCCATCCACCAATACGCGGATGATACTCAATTGTACATGAGATTAAACAGCATGCAGGACATCACTCGTCTCTGCGATTACGTAGCCATAATCCAGTCCTGGATGTCCTCTCCCTACCTCAATCTAAAACCCTTCATGACTGAATTCGCCCTCATCGGTCTGCCTGCTAAACAACAACCTGTCCAACAATGACTGAATAATAAGCCCCTAGAAAGATTTGATCCACAACTCTCGTACTCAGCAAAATCCTTATCCTTCACCATTGACAGCAGCATGTCCTTCCGGAAACACGAATCCAAGATGGCCTGGCTCTGAATCTCCACCCTTTTCAACATTATACCCCTCATCCTGCTGCAGGAGGCCCTTGTGGTCCTGCATGTCAATGCAGGAAATGGCCTCCTGATAGGGTGCTGAGCTGCTTCCTTGACTCCCCTATAAGCAGTCTGCCACGTTGCAGCATGTCTTACTACAGGTGCATGAAAAGTTCACTGAATCACCCTCATCATACGCAAACTACATTAGCTTCCACTCCAAACCTGGATACTGTTTAAGATTGCATGTATCATCTACAAAACACCTTTTTATACAATGGGTCGACCCCTATTTTATATGTCAACGGGGGCCGCACTCATGGGGCTTATATAGTCACAAACAAAAATAAGTTAGTGTTGGGCGGATTTTGCACTAAACCGTTGAAACATTGTGTGCATTATATTGTAAATGTCTTTATGCCATGTATGCATTCTGTAGTATGTGGTCACTTGAAAGAATTGTAAAAATCACATGTTTTTTTTTTGGGAGAAGTGTTTGAATACATTAATGACATGAAAAAGTAGAGGTCATGTGCAGTATTTGTGTTTACAAACTGCATTGCTCCCAGAGATAAGCAAACTCACCTGCACACGAAGAGGGAGGGGTAGTCCAACACTTGCTTGTTTTTGTTTGTCATCTATAAAGCAATCACGAGTAGCACACCACATATTTAGTGTCCTATGTTCCTTCCGCAACGAATCGACCAACTGGATTGAATCATAACTTGTCCCAAAGAGAGGACCCGCAAACAATCCTTCTCTTGTAACGCACCAAACTTCTGCAACTCAATCCAGGTGTACGCTAAGAATGCCCCCACATTTCTCCAATTTCGCAACTCTAAATCTCTCAAACATGGCTTTTTCAACAACACCTGATCCAGGACTAATTCCAATGGAGGCACTTACCAACACACAGACCTCAACTCCCAGTACTGTGCGTCTGTTAAAAGATGCCAGACCAGAGCTGACTACCCAAACTCCATACAGCACTCTGTTGCTCTCAAGCTAGGTCCGTGCTTTAAACAATAAAATAAAAATAAAAAATAAAAATGTGAAACATCAAGTAACCTCTCCACTCGCCACATCGGACGCCTTTCCTGTGACCTGCATATTTCCTAGCACTGCCAATACATGATTCTTGGACACAGACTGTATCTATGTATTTCTCATTGCTGAGCGCACATGCTTAAGCGCCAGCACACCCCTCCTACAGTGAGAGCAAAATGGTCTTCTGGCCCACACCCCGTTTGTTACTTGCAAGATCTGATTCACGGAAACAAAAAAAAAACAGTCTAACTCTTTGGAAGCTAACTCCAAGGCTGCCAGAGAAGACAGGTGTGGCTTCCAAGCTCCGGTCACAGGATGCTGCAAGATGGCACCGCAGATCTGAGCCAGGATCGTGGCATTACGGAATTATGTATGCCCTGAGCTCCTCCAAACACGTGATTGGAGCTTTCCTCTTCACCCCATTACCATCAAAAGCAAAGCACCCTGGTCGTGGTTGTAAGCTAAAAGTATCCAGTAGTAGAGTGTAGTCTCACTAAACACAGCACCAAAACCACATACCCCCTTTCTCTCCCTTAATTCTGTGTTTGCATCTAAAAGCTGGCCATGGAGAAGGATGGCATGTGAAATATGACAGTATTTGCTAAAGGTTTAGTGAGATGTGTTAACTGTATATAAACTGTCAGGCCATGTGTGATCTGGAGATGTATTCACAGCGAGATTACTTTGTATGAATGCGTCCTTTATTAAGCATGGGCAAGTGTGGAGGTATAGGAAAGTGGGGGAGTGGCAAGAATGTTCCTCCTACCAGGTTGCTCCTGACCTGTCATGAAAGGGTCTAAAAGAGGCAGTTCTATGTGATTTTACTGAAAACGTTTTATTCACGGCATTTTTACCGAAATAATTTACCGGAACAATACTGAATTTAATAATTTAAAAATGTTGGTTCCCCCTCCAAGCCCTCACGTTTCCCCATGTCTTTACACCCCTGCAATCACTGGCCCACCTGTTTTAACACCCTACCCCGACCCATATATACATATTTATTTTTTAATTCAGTATTTTTTCGGTAAACAGTTTTTGGTAAACAATACCTTGAATAAACAATCTTTGGTAAAATCACTGGATACCTTAATGGTCTACAGGAGGGAAGCATCATCCCAAACGACAGCTGGAGCCTTACAGGAATCGGAAAGCCCACACTGCACAGGAATGTTTTGGCCACAGTTGGCCAACTTTCACCCAAAACGAAAAATAATCTATCGTGCTTGGTTGGACTGTGGTTGCATTTCATAAACAAATAAGCCATTTACTTCTATGTTTTCTGGTCTACTTTTCTGAACCACAGAACCCACCTCTACAGACTCTATATGAGGGAGCACAACACAAGCACTATTTGTGTTACCCTGATCTTGGAATTTTCTGAATAGCTCCACTACAAGCTGGTAAAATAGGCTACCGGATTGTGTTCCTGCTGAGATCTGGTTATAACATGGGGGTGTAAATCCCTGCGACTCTGAATTGCTTTTGCTCAATTGAGTTCGATTCAGCAGGTAATGATGTAGGACCCGTTGTTGAAGTATCATCTCATTATTTCATAGGAGCCATGGAGTAATTGATTCACTTAAAGCATTGATAACACGGGGGACAGACATCCATACCGTCATTACTCACGTAAGGGACCTCGTTAATCACCAATGCCACTAAGAACTCTGGCCACCTACACCTGTTGGAGGGTGATTTGGTGGCCCCACTCCTGTCTAGATAAAGCAGTAAAAGAAAGTACAGACTATCTTCACCTTGTGTATAATATATGACATATATACATGCATAGATACATACTCAGAGGTAATTGCAAAGAGTGTTTACACAAACCATAGAAAAATGACTACACAAGCGCCAAGTTTGTGGTGGGGCTTGCATTAATGGTTAAATTAAGGTATACAGTAGCAGGCAACATCCCCCAAAAATGTCTCGATCTATTTACCCTCAAGTGACCATTATGTTATATACAATTCTTAGTGATACATTAGTGTGATATATTTAATTTATTTTCCTTTCTTCCACAGGAGAATTACAGCTTTCTAAACGCAAAGATCAACCACAAGTGGGACTTCGTTGTCATGCAGGCCAAGGAGCAGTACAAGTGAGTGTGCCTCCATTTTGAGCCGTGCAACAGGGGTGCCTCTAGCTAGAGGCCGACTGTACTATAGGGCCATCAAGCAATCTGGCAACATTCTGGTGCCTCTGAAGGTTGCTAGGGTGGAGGCCCATTTAGTCACACGGTAGATCTTCCTGAAGTGGGACCTGTCATTGCAAATTCCCCATAGGTCAGTCTGCCTCTGATTTGGCAAGTGTGATTGTGTCCTGTAGTAGAAGGTTGAATTATTCATCCTAGAGGACCACATCCATCACTGCATACAGGCCTTTTCTGCTGTTTCTGTGTAAAGACAAATGCATGTTGATCATGAAGTAAATGCTTGGGTTATTTGGGGACCTTTTCATGCAATTTGATAGAGCTGTGAGATTCCTTCACTGATGTATAGGCAACTCCATTACTTAAGTGTGTGCAATGTAGTGGCTGACACGCGTGCCTTCCGTGTTGACCCAGGAGACTCTTAGATGCTGCAGTGGGGCAATCTCGCCCTGATGTAACATCCAAGTTGATTGTTCATGTGGAATTCATTGTGTACTCTTTTGGGGTTATTTTGAAGATCTATCCTGGGAGCATTGTATTTTAAATCATGTACTGGGCTAGAGAAAAGTGTGTCATCAAAGTAGCACTGGACATAAGTCTTGTATGAATTATCTAGCAGTTCCAAATATCATGTGCAATTATTTCTTGCGTAGGTGTCAGGTAGCCTTGATCACGTATGATAAATTCATCCTGTCCTTGCCTTAAGACCTTATATGTGGGTTAACATAATGATATGGTTCTATTGTAAATATGGGGACTGCCCTGCAAAGGGATGTTTTCTAAAACACCTGGACTGGATTAAGATGTGACATATAACCCAGGGACACCTGGCAGCAATGATCTTAAATGTATCCTTTTTGAAGCAAGAACGTGGTCGGAAGTGCTGAAAATATAAAATATTCCTCCATTTGTATTGGCTGGCAGAGGTGACATTAGCCACCTGTACGAATAATGGTGTGTAGATATAGTATATGTGGGATTGGCCTTTTTCTGTGCAAGTAGCGTCACCAGTAGAGCATTCTCTGTATTATCAAAACTGTATCACTTTCGAGTGGTTAAGTCTCTGCCGGTAAAAACAGCTGCTTGAATGGTAATGCCTTAAATGGCTATTATCTAAATTCATGTCACAGTAAGATGATGTTGTTTAGAGGAAGTAAAAGGTTGATTTCAGCCACCTGATTTATATACAATACTGCATCCCAGCACATAACATTGGATGAAACAGCCTCATTCTGAATGCTTGGTGGTTTTTCTGTCATAGTTCAGCAAAAATACTACCAGCCCTGATTACCGTTACCACCAATTGGCAGCATGGCGGTTTTAATACCCATTTTTGGGGTCCATAGGAGTGGATTGAGGATTTGTCGGATGTACTGCAGGTGGGAATTTCATCCATATGGTGAATATGACACTTTAGGCCATTAAAGTGTAGGATTTACCTCCAACAACAGAATTAATGGCAATTTTACCTCACCACAGAACAACGAGTTTGACCTTGAAGTTCAGGATTTATCTTGAGCAATGGTAAATCCTCCACTTCAATGTCAACCTCGTTATTTGTTGGTGCAGTAAAACTGGCAGTAATTCTGTTACCAGCAAAAAAAGTGGCGTTAACGAAATTACTCACGAAAATGCCCTGTACCTGCAACATCTAATGAGGCCCAAACTACTTAGCAGTGTCCTTGTCAGGATTGGGGATGCCCTCACCTGTGTCTTTGCTTGAGGGGTCTTGCTCTGTGTGGATCCCTTGCGGGTCTTGTGCTTAGTCCGTGAGTTGTGGAGATAAGGGTAAGACTGTCCAGGCTTCAGGCCGTGTGACCTCTGGAGCAGAAAGCCAAGATTATTACACAGGAGGAAAAAATCTCCCCCCTGAAAGGGGAAGGGAAAAACCTATGGAGTTCAATGACGTCCTCAGAAGTCAGAGACCGATAGATAAACAAGATGACCAGGAGAAAATAGCCAAATTCCAGGAGCAAGACAAGCAAAATCAAAAAGGAAAAAATGCAGCTCAAGGAAAAAACAGACAGCAGACAACAAACAACACAGCAGCAGGGAAGACGAGAGGATCCAGGAAGAAACAAGGTAAGGACAAAACAAAGGAATGCAAGAAGGAGAGCGCTGAGCAGGGAAAAATATACCTGCGTTGAGACACGCGGACCCAAAGGTCACAACGTCTGTTAAACTGAACAACCAGAAGAAATGGAGGCAGCATACGGTTTTGGCACAAACACTAGACTGCAGCAAGTGCTTCCATAGGAAATAGCATGGGCAATCTTGGAGAAAGAAATGGCACCCGCGAATCACGGAGAGCGTTGCTAGGCTGACCAAAGGGACCAGGCACAGCGATTCATGACAGTCCGTGTGTTTAAACTTAAATGTTGTTTCCACTGAAGCATGCACGAAGAAAAGAAAAGACATTGGGCCTCATTACGAGCTTGCCGGTCCAGATACAACAGTACCGGTAAACTTGCCGGTACTGTTGTATCCGGACCGGCAAACTCTGCATTGCGCTCGTGGGTGCCTTTCATTTCACCAGGTCTGACATGGCGGAATGAAAGGCACCCGCGAGCACAGTGTGTCAGATGCACAGGCACTGTTATATGCACAGGCACAGGACCCTATGGGGCTCAAATGGGAATGGGGAAGAATTTTTTCTGGTCCCAGTAATGGGCAAATACCGGGTCTGACAACGCCGTAATGCCCCAGTAATTGGCCATTTCTGGGCGCCGGAAAAAATTAATTACAGGCACGGCTACCGTCAGCCTCGTAATGAGGCTCATTATGCCTTCTTACAAGTTGGCCGGCAAACTGCCCCTACCATTTCCGCCACCTGATATACCGGAATTACTGGGATATTACAGGTGGCGGAAAGGGCTGTAAACTACCATTTTATGGAGACCATTGAGTTCCATAATTTAGACCGGTAATTGCAGCATTAATTTGCCATTAGGGGCCTGATTTACCTCCAGCCGTTTGCTTATTACATCAGCAATTTTTCTGGACCGGCAAAACTGTAATGAGGCCCATTGTTCAGTGTCCACCTGTGAAGCAAGTTTCCTCTCATTTGTTTTGATGGGGATACATTAGAGGGAAGACATGCCATCATTTGATTTGATTAAATCCAAGACGGTGCAGTGAAATAGGTAATCTAAAATAATCTGCAGAAATCAATGCAATCCAAGTGATACATAGGAATCTGACGTAATCAACACTTTTTTCAAAATAATCAGATACATTTTGAGGTAATCTGAAGCAATCTAAAATGAGTATCAAAGCAGTTCAAAGAAATCTTAAGAAGTATTAAGTATTTTAATGGTAAAATTAAGTACTAAGAAAGTAATCTAAAATATTCCCAAATCATTTAAGTAATATAAATGTAATTAGAAGTAATGTTAACACCTTCTGAAGTACTCTGACGTAAAGTAATGTAATTCCAGGAAATCCAAAAGGAAATTGATGTATTCTGGTGCCAATTTGATAATAATCCAAAGTGATCTGAAGCAATGCAGAAATAATTTGAAGTAATCCGTAGGAATATGGAGTTAACTGAAAGGAATCTGAAGTGAGACTTTGCCACACTTGATGATTTCTTGCAAATGACTTAGAGTTACGGGCATGTGAATAGTAATACACATTGGTAGAGAGGGTAGTTTTGCCTGTGGTATAGGTTGTTATTCAGTGTAAATATTGTAGAATGAGGTGACCAAATTTATTTATTTATTTTGTATTGAAAAAGTAACGACGGGGAGCAACATAACATTGTAGTATTTCTTTTGTAAAGAAAAGTTAAAGCCTAGCGTGGACAAGTTACTTTCAGTGGGATGCACCTATGTCTTTGCATCAGTGTATACGCACTGCTGAATTCCATTCATGTTGAGCCCAGGTTCCCCTAGCCTTATTTTCTCTATGGCGCCTTACACTTTTTTACATCTGTACCCAGACAAAAGAGCAAAACAGATACAAATGTCACTGAATGTTATAATCCTAAAATAATGTGTATAGGTGGAACATGTCTGCCTATAGAAAAATCCAAACCATTGGCTTTATCAGGGTGTGCTTCTTCAGTTGAGCCCCCAAGACCATCATTTGAAATCTGATTTCTTAAAATGTATTTCAGTAGATACATGTTCCTCCCTAACAAACTCACTGACACATTTCCTCCCTTACCTATTATTCAAAGGTCCTTGAGCGGGTTGGCTTCAACTGAATGATGGTCTTTGAGATCCACTTTAATCACTTTAATATGACTTCCGTAGTAAACAGTCCACGCGACTGCACTCATGCATGTCTCCAACCTTCTCTATAATGCTCACCACTCAAAATTATCTTCGATACTCTCTGCCACTTTCTCTGCCGTCCACTCCTCTTTCCTGCTCACTCTCCAGGATCTTGGGTTTTGCAAATCTGCTCTTGCCGGATCGCTTCCAACCTGGAAGGTTGAGTCTTTTAAATGGTCTTGAACTGGCAAACCTCTGTCACCATCCCTCACCCTGTCTGCCTCCCCCAAGGATCAGTCCTCAGATCTCTGCTCTTTGCTCGTGATACCTCTGGCCTCCGAAGACTTATCATGTCCTTTGACTTTCACTATCTCCTTTTTGGTTATGATAATCAAATCTTTTCCTCTTTCCCTCCTTCACCCCAGACATCTCGGAATGGATTATGAACTCTTTAACTGCCATTCATCACTAGATGGCTCTATGCTGCCTCATGCTGAACTCTTAAAAAAGGGAAGCCATCTTTCTCCTGGCGTTCAATGCCATACGGAGCCGCCCCTCTCCTATCTCCTCCCTGACCTTCTTGCTCCCTTCCCTAAAGGGGGGAATTTGGGGGTCAACGATTCATCAATACCACTCCCGCTGCTGCTTGTATTGACCTCCTCATCATTTGGAAAATGTGCACTTTCTTTACCAACCACTTTACAAAAACCCTAATCTCCAACTCTTGTGGTCAGCAAACTGGACGATTGCTGAAGCCTACCCATCGGCCTTCCTCTCTACTCCTTCCTCCTTCTAGATCAAGTCCTCAACTTTGCTACACACACTCTCTACAACCTACCCAGATCATCCTCCACTTCTGCATACCAAAAACATGCTGATTGGCTCTCTGTGTACAACTACTCTCTTTTCAAGTTCCTTCTTCTAATCTACAAAGTCATCAATGCTCTTGCTCTTCCTGTCTGATTGTATCTGTTTTGTATATTATTATCTCTACTCACCATCTAGTTCCCCCCCCCCGGTCCTCCTCTGCACTCAACCTCACTGTCCTATACCTTCCCTGTGCCAACTCTAGCATCCGCCCTTTTTTCCCTACTTATCCTGCTCCACTGGAATCTGACACTCATCACAATTAAAGGCAACCCGTCCGAGATCTCTTCAAAGCTCGGCTGAAACTTCACTTACTTGCTAAAAGGGGAGCTTCCCCTGCTCTCTGCCCATCCTACCCACCCGACTGCCCCTCCCTCCAGTGGCACTAAATAATGGAATTTTGAATATTTATATAGTACTCCTCTAATTTGAAACACTTGCCCCCTTAGGTTAATGTTACCTTTCTAAGTCACCTATTTATATATGCACATCTTGTTCTGTTTCTTTTGTTTTGTCCCTGCTATATGTTGCACCCCATAAACTGGCTCCCACCTTGTTCTTATCTCTGTTTCGTGGAAATCCCTGGGCCACATGTAATTGTATTATTATAAGTCCTTTCTGTTTGAAATCGATATCCCCGTACTGCAAATAAATGCAAATACAAACGTGGGCTAGTCAGATTAGGCACGTGGGCCAGTACCTACCCCCTTTCTTGTGCACACATACATCTGTGGTTCATTCCTTGACATGTAATTAAGAGCAGCATGCCTTGGTAGCATTTTGAAAGTGCTTTCTGAATGCATAACCTGCTAGGATAATCCTTGTCTTCCATCTGAACGATTGTGCATATTTGCACATGTGTGGTGCAGATTATAGTGCTCATCGAATTGCCATTGTAACTAAATAATTATATTATTATTGAAATGTTTAGACTTCAATTATTTCTGAAAAAGTGAGTGACTGAGCTTACATGAGCAAATCAATATCTCTGACTGAGGCGTACATAAAATAAACACTGGCAAATGAAGCAGTTTTTGGCTTTGCTAGAGGGAACTGCTTCTGTCCGGGATGCCTCCTGCCATGTCCCAGCCAAAACAACCAGAGAGTTGGCCAGCTTGCTGATTGGGGGCAATGGGTTTTGACTATGAAGGACAAAGGCCGACTGTGGCCAGCAATGCTTGACTGCGTCCATAGTGTTTTTGATGGTTTACCATGTTGGCAGTGGTTGGCCCTGAATGGCTATGGTTAGTTATGATTGACTATGGTTGGCGATGGTCAGCAATCAGCAGAATGGTCAGCAATGGTTGGCAATAGTTGTCAATTGTCAATCATTTATGGCAATTTATGAGGAGGATAGGTTGTGATTGGTGAGGGTCAGCAATGCTCGACATTGCTCAGCCGTGGTCATCTATGGTTGACGATTGTTGACTATGCAGCCGTCCAGTGTGCATGCCCACTGATTGACCCTAAAAAATGTACGATACGAAAAATGCCAAATGCCTGTCTGTTAAATGGCTACCAACTGAGACACAAAGCAATGCAGTTAAACAACGCTTGGGATCTTATTCTGAGCCCCATGCAAAATAAGAAAAGTGTACTTCCGTGATGGAACATAACTTTTCTTATTTACTCCCCATTCTATGCCTGCCTAAAATTCCCACCCTTCGCTCAATGTCTGCATGGCAAAAGTAGTTGGGGAGGAAGGTTGATATCGAGAAGACACCACTATGTAAGGATGCCCGAGGCCAAGGGTATTGTTGTATAGAACACTCTTCTCCACAGTGGGTCAGCCCATTTGCTTCGACATCTAGCAAGGGTAGGTGGTGACTAAGGTGTGCGGCCTCCCCCCACCCACACATGCCTGGTTGCTGCTATTTATACGAGTCAGTGGCCATGTTTGCCATGCACATTAATGACTGGTGGGGCTAAGGTGGTGCAGAGACGTAGCCAAGGCAGGAAATGAGCGGGCAAGGCCCATCCAAAATCTGTAAATGCCCACTCAGCAGTGGAAGAGGAAACAACCAAGACTGTCTCCTGTTTCAGCAACTCTGGGAAGTGGAATCCTGGCATGCGACTGATGACAACGCATTGCCTGGAAATGGCGAGGAGGAGAAGGGTATTTCATTTTCCAGGGGCATGAAGAAAGTTGAGAGACATGAGGCTTGATTGACAGGGGCCAATAATGTACTTATAAGCAGTGGCGTAACACAAAATGTGGGGGTCCCCCTGCGAGCCATGCTGAGAGGGCCCCCCCCCCTAACTCGGCAAAAAATCAGGGGTCACGCCACACTCTGGGCCGGCCTAGATTGTCACGCTTCCGCAATATACACAAACGTGCTGCTGAAGAGGTATGCCACACACTGCACTAGGAGCAAGTAATACATATGTATTTTAATGCAATATTCAGCACACTTTCTGAGAAAAATTGGCCATAAAGCCACAGTGTTTGCAATTGTTTTGTAGGGTAACACCAATACAATACATGTAAGTCAACAACAGTGCACAGGAACATTAATGCTTTGCTATTAAAAATGCCATGCCACAATGAAAACATGTCCAACTGGCTGCAGAATGTAGACCAGTGTAGACACTTAATAACATTACAGTAAAGCATGCCAGGCCACATTTAGACATACCTAGAATGGTTGCACCAAAATGCCAATCAAAGCAATAACATTCATCAAGAAGAGAGCACACATTAAAGCCCGCGTCTCTGCGGCTTCTACCAACACAGCCGAACTCTTTAAAATCTGCAAGGAACTGGTCAATTCCTGTTGTAGTCTCTACCTCTCCTGTTCCCTCCAAGGCCCTCTAGCCTCCCACTTCTCTGCTCAATCCTAGGACATCCTGTCCTCTATCTCCTCTTCCTCTCCCTCTTTCTCTCTCGGACCCCTTTGGCCATCTCTACCTCTACCCCTCCTTTTTCCTATTTCTCTCTGACAACACCTGACAAGGTTTCTAGACAAGTCGGATCTATGAAAGCGTCATCCAAACAAGTGCTCCCCTGCTCCTCCAGAACCATCAAGGACCATGTTGACACCCTCGGTCCAGCCTTGGCTGATTTCTGTAATCACTCTTTAGCCACTGGAACGTTCCCCTCTGGACACAGTCAACAACGCCATCCTGATCAATCGACTCCATGAGAACCTGGGCATCACGGATCAGGCCCTGGAGTGACTGACCTCCTTCCTCTTGACCGCCCCCCACCATGTCCAACCTGGTCCCAATCTCTCTGCCACCTCTCTCTACCTGTGGTGTTGCCCAGAGCTCGATACTCTCACCCTGGTTTTTCAACCTCTACTTGGCCCCTTTGGCCCACCTGATCTCTACCTTCTCCTTTAACTTTTTGTGTTATACGGATGACTCAGCTTTCCTTCAGGCTCCCCTCAGCCTCCTCGCCTCTCTCGCTCATTCCTGACTGTCTATCAATGATTCAGGATTGGTGCGCCTCCAAAGATCTCTGCCTTAATGCCAGTTAGAAGGAGATCCTTCTCATTGGGAACCTGGCACCAGCTTTCCCTCTCTCACTCTGGCCATCCGCCTTGGGCCCTCTTCCTTCACCTTCCTGCGAGGCAAAAAACCTTGGTGTCATCTTCTATGCCACTCTCTCTTTCTCTCCTCACATCTCGGATGTCACCAAGAAGTTCTACTACCAGCTGCTCCTCCTCAAAGCGACAAATCCCTGTCTCACTTTCCACCAGAAACTCACTGTCTTCAGAGCCCTGGTTCTCTCTAGGCTGGACTACTGCAACAGCCTCTTTGTGATTCCTCTACTCTCCGTCATCTGCAACTAAACCAGAACAGGACTGCAAGGCATATCCTTGGCCTCAAGCCGAGGGACCATATCTCTCCAGCCCTGAAATCTCTCCACTGGCTCCCAGTGGCTGCAAGGATAAAGTTCAAAACCCTTTGCATTGTTCACAAGGCTTTCTGGGGACGGGGCCCGCACTACATCCAACTCTCTCTTCCAAAATACCTTACTTCTCGAGCCCTTCACTCAGCTACGTCCAACTCTCTTAGGGTTAGAGGCTTCTCCAGACAGAGAGTGGGGATAGATCTCTCTCCTCTGCTGGTGCCGCCCTCTGGAATGGCCTCCCTGCCCCTTCAAACTTGAGCCCGACCATCTGAAGTTTCTAAAGCAGATAAAAATGTTCCTTTTCTCCTCTGCTTTCTCTCTCTCCCTCCCACGCTGACCTACCTGTCTGCTGTACCGACCAGTGGCTTGGATACCCTCAGAGTCTCTCTGAGTCCAGGCTCTTTATTGATCGGTCACCCTGTCTCCGTGTGTACCATGGATTTAGGGGCTGTAAATGTAACCCTGCAGCCCCTTGTTCTCCTTGCACTACCCATAGCAGCGCTGCCCTGGCTGCACTTACTCAGAGCATTACACCTCTCCCCTCTTCCTTGCACTTCCCCGGCCCTTTCCTCTTGCACCTCTCGTTCTCACAATGACACAAGGCATAGTGAGATTGTTTGTCTTGTCCTCCCTCTATCTTCCCTCCCTTGTCTTGTCGCGCATAGAATCACTTGTGCACAGGCGCGTTGTAAATTACTTTTATCATATCATTTTATCACAGATGCCCAGAAAAATATACAATGCCGCAGTAACAAATGGCTAGACTGGCCGCACCCAAATGCCAATCTAGCCAGGTAATTACATTTAGCAGGACTGCTTTATCAGAAATTCCCAGTTAAAAGAAAGTCATATCAAACTGAGGAATGACTAGACTGGCTGCACAAAAATGCCTCTCTAGCCACTAATACCTCATATCATGCCTGCTTAGCCTGGATATCGACAACCATTATGATTTATCGCACAATCCCGCCCCCCCCCACACATCCCCTCTCCCTCCCACCCCCTACCCAAACCTCAAAAATCAGCTCCTTGGCCAAGAATTACCTCCTTGTCCCAGAGCTTACAAATGAGGCTCCTTGCCTCATAGGTAAGTACTGGGACGAGGAAGAGTGGGACTAGGATTAATAAAGATTACAGGTAGCTAAATCAAGCATTACCTCCATGTACCTCTACCTCATCCCAGTACTTGTGTGTGAGGCAGAGTACACAAGTACTGCCTCATACATAAGTACTGGGACGAGGAAGAATAGGGCTAGGAGTAATCAAGGCATTACACACAAGTAGTGGCACGACACCATTGAGTTGACTGGGCTTCAGCACTCCCCCCCCTGACATTTTGGGCTATGTTGACTCGACCTAGCTGACCTTTAGAGCAGTTGCCAGACAGAACAGGACACAGATGTTAAATGGCACCTGGGTTTTGCTGTTAATAAGGGCCCAGCAATTACCAATGAAAAGCATTTCACTGCTAGTACCTCCATTCAAATGTCAAATTTTTTAGGCAATTGAAAAATTGCGTTGTGGACCTAGTACTTGCACGCCAGGGGAGTGATTGGAAGGGTAGAGAGGGAATAAGAGACTTAAAGGAGAGAGTTAACTGCTTGTAACATTGAAGCTGCACTAAAATAGTCTAATTAAAATGCGTAAAGAAATTAGATGTCCCCACACAAATAAGTTGCCCCTCCCCACCAACTGTGAAGTTAGCGCCTCTCCCAAAATGTGAAGGGTTATCCCCCTGAAATGTAGGTTTTGTTGTGCCCCTGTACACAACCACACACACCAATCATCATATACACACCCAGCCATCCATACATTTAAGTGTGCACTCTTTCACCGTACAGGCACACCCAAACAGCCATCCATACATTTAAGTGTGCACCCTTTCACCATACAGACACACTTAGGCAGCAACCTGTCCATTAAGTGTGCACCCTTTCACCATACGGGCACACCCAGGCAGCCACCCATACGTTTAAGTGTGCACCCTTTCACAGTACACGCAGACATGCAAACCCAGCGACCCATACATTTATGTGCACTCTTTCACCCTACACTCACACAGGCAGCCACCTATACATTTAAGTGTGCACCCTTTCACCACATACTCACACACACACACGTCATGGGGTTGAGGGGAGCACTATCACTTCAAAAAGAAATTAGGGCTCATTACGGGACTGGCAGTAACCGTGCCGGTGCTACCGGCGGGTTGCCCCCAGACCCATAAAAAATGACCGGCACCTGACTTCCCAGTGCCACCGGGCTCTTTCAAGTCCAGTGGCAGGGAAGTCAGGTGCTGGTAATTTCGGTAATCCCCATTCGTGTGGAGTCCAATAGGACTCCACGCGAATGGGGACACGGAAGCACCGGCACGGTTGTTAATGGTGCCAGTGCTTCTGTGACGGGTCTGCCTACCGTGGCCGCTGTGCCCGGCAGGGTCAGACCTGTCGGGCACAGCAGCCCCAGCAGGTAGACCTGTAATATGCCAGTCCGGAAACAACGGTGCTGGTAAGATTACCAGCACCGTAGTTTCCGGGCCGGCATGGTCAGAATGAGCCCCATTGTTTCTTTTTGAAGTCACTCTAACTTCATTAATTAATTATTCAGTTAAGGACCGAACCATAACAGAAATAATGTATTTATGAAGGCAGAGTGACTTCAAAAATAAACTAGTTATTATTGAAGTCATAGGGCTCCTCCCGACCCCATGACATGGAGCCCTCCAGCCTAGGGTCTTCCATGTCATGGGTTGGGGGGCGCCCTCAGCCTTCAAAAAGAGTTTCTTTTTGTAGTCACTCTGCCTTCGTAAAGAAATGATTTCTGTTACAGAAATAATTTCTTTATTAATGCAGAGTGAATTCAAAACAAATTTTTTTTTTTGGGTGAGAAAAAAAAAAACGCTTTTTCCCAGGACATGTGCTGGCGGGGCCCCTGTTACGCCAGTGCTAATAAACCCAGGAATCTGAAAGACCAACCTGCAGAGCAGTCAGGCTCACACGTCCCTGGCTCTCTGCACATGTGTCTGGCTCTAGTTTAGGGGTTTAAAGGCCAGGTTTGCTTGGAATTCACTCACTTACTATGGAGCCGACTCCATACGGTGAAAGTCATGGCTAGGGTAATATGCGAGAGGGGTCATGTGGCAAGAGAAGTGGTCTATCACATGTGTGCTTATCCTGACAAGTGACTGACTGTCAACTGGCCTTACAGAGGGTCAGCTTGTTGACATATTTCCCTATCAGCCATTCATTTCAGTAGAGGAGTATAGTTAGGGGAAGTGACTAGAGGCATAGCGTGGCAGTATCAGCACGGCCAGTCACATGCTAGCCACCCGTGACAGGTGACTGACTCCCAAGCTTTTCAGAGGACCAGCTTGTAATGGAAAATCCCTGCTTCCCTATGGCCTAGTCTGTCTCTGGTGGGTGCTAAGGCAAGGGGTGGGGGGGAGAGGCCAGGGGACTACTGTGGTGAAGTACTAGGATGTAGGTGGCATGACTGGCCAGAGAGAGTGCTTCCAGCAGTTAAATGGACAGAATGTCCATCCTGGTATCAAGAATGGAAGAACCTTTCCCAATCCTAGAAGGAGGAATTGCACCCACAGTCTTAATGGCAGGACCTTAGGCTACCTCAATAGCTTTGAAGAATTCATTGAGAATTCTGTGGTTGTATTACATTAGGTGTTTGGAGGTCAGTGCCCTTCCCCACATTACATTCACAATGACAAGTTCCATTAAACTGCCACTCACTCCAATAGAGGAGGCCCAAGTTTAAACTTTTAGAACAATTCTAATTCCCACGGTCAGATGCTAGTCTTGAGTGCTGCGCTTCGATGCCCTTGAATGACCAATGTAGACCAATCTCTAGCCGTGAAGGGAATTTGCGCGACAAAATGATTGTGTCCTTGCGCGCCACCACGCTGATTGCAGCAGGAAGCCACCAGTCACTCCAGTGAATAATCACCAACTCCAGTGTCAGTATAGCAGGAGTAAGTTGGTAAAGTTGCACAATCAATATTTGATTTGATATCACAATATGTATTTCCTAGACTTCAGGACTGTGCAGCACTGAGTGTCTAAAACCAAGTGAAGTCAAGGATGATAATCTACATATCATGCCTTTTCTATAGCACTTTATCTCAGTGTATGCTGAGTCAGCATTACTGGGTTTCAAACAAGTGGCTGCAGGAAGCACAGACATCTCTGAACCCAATGCTTAACCCACTGAGCTGTTTTACCATGCTGCCTTCTGCTTTTATTCTAAGAAGCCAACAACAAAAAGCTCTTGCCAGACTGGCCTACATAGCAAGACCATTTCCTAAAAGCCCAATGCCTCGGGAAGGCTAGTAGCAGGGGTAAGGTCAATGACGTGTCACTAGCCCGGCTTAATTGGATCTTCCCTGGCTACTCAACATATCAACTCTTTGGAGACACCAGGGTTAGTCGGAATATTTCCCAGCCCAGAGGTGCACTGGGAACCAAAAGATGCCCTGGAAATAATGCTTAAAGTGACCCCATATTACACATTTTCAGCACTATGAGAATATTAGGAAATAAAATAGGTCACCACACAAAAGAGGCCCAGGGTGCAGAGGCCTACCGGAAAATCTTCCCAGTTCCCCATAGGCCAGTCCACCTCTGTTACAATCTTTGTTTCTTGCATAGTGCTTGTAAATGTATCCCAATTATTGCATTGGGGATTCAGGAAACTGCCCAGATTAGATTTGAATGGCTGTGCGGGCCAGCTGGGGTGGGATGCAGCTATCCTCAGCTAAGGTATCTAAGCCACATTAGTGAGAAAGCCCTGCCTTTCAAGGTTTCCAGCCACCTCTGAGAGGCACAGAACGTTGCCCGTCCTCAAAATACAAATGTTGAGGCTTCAAGATCATCCGAATGGGCAGTGGGAAATCAAAAAGAAAAACAATCTTGATTGCAGCGCTCATTAATGGCATGAGGGAATGCATTGACCTTTTAAACATGTTTCCCTTCTCAAGCGCTCTGCCTTTGACTCTACCATTTTGGAATGTCTCTACAGTAGCATTATTGTTTTTTATGCTGGGTTCCACTCATTAGACACTTAGGGCCCCATTCGTGGACTTTATTGCACGGTTCAAAGTGACTTTGCACTGCTGAAAACTGCCTTTGTACTGCAAAAATGAGTATGCACTGATTTTGCACGGACTTTACACAGTTACATGAATCAGGATTTGTGTTGGCAGAGCAAAGTCAGTTTCAGCAGTGCTAAGTCACTTTGAAACGTACACAAAGTTCCATGAATCAGGCCCTATGCGTTTAAACGTTTGGACACATTACACACTGAAAAACATTTGCTTGAAATGTAACTTCTCAATGAGGAAAACTACCTCTCGGTGCTTTGAGCATGTGTCTGTTTTAATTTCCAATGTATGCCCTTCAGATGAAGGGGCCTTGCAAGACTGAATTCCTGGCATACTTTTTTGCAGCTAATGGGGTTGAAATTAGGAGAATCCCTTGTCTTTTTTCCCATGTAAAAGTGATGTCCAGCAACAAACAATAAAAACTTAGCATTTACATTTCCTCTTGTTCATATACCTGCTGTGATGATGCTGTGGCTAACATGCGATATGTACAGCATGGGGCAAATAGAAAGTCCCGCATTGAGTCAATATGAGATATTTTAACCTATGCATGCCTTTCTATGTACCCATCTGATAAAAATCCCTGTTCATCCCAAGTCCTAATTAGGTGGTATTTTAGAAACAAGTGGTATTGAAAAAAAACATGTTTTTCCATTACATTATACTCATAACAAAGGCCCTTTGTTCCTTTATTTTCCCTTTGCACATACTGAGCTCTTCTTTTTTTTCTCTAAGCGCTGTATGCTAGGTGTAAATGTTACCAAATAAAATAATACTCAATGATTTGGCTTTGGAAGGATGAAAGGAAGGAACGTCGATTCACCAAAACGCCTGGGTAGCGCAAGTGACATCACAGACCTGACGACATCACAGGAAGTGATGTCACTGGATCTTTGACCCTGGCAGCATCAGTCCCTCTTCAGCCCTAGTGACATTACCGAAAGTGGCTGGCGGGAGTAAAATAAGTACATAAACACAAACATTTTAAAATACCAAATATGTACTGAAGCAGACAAGAATATTTCAGATACCAACTACATTTTAACAAGGGTGCTGCCTTCATATGCCGTGGATGGAGTCATGATATAGTAGGGTTAGACCCAATAGTACAACACAGGCCGAGGCAATATAGGCTCCACTATCAGGTTCGCTATTTAAAGATTTGAATATATCTTTAAGCAATAAATATGACAGAGCATTGAGCAATTGTGGGTTGTGTTGTACCTGATTCTTGCTGATATGGACTCAGACAAGCTTACATTGATGGGAAGCCCAGTGAAGATGCACAACAAAACAGGCCCAGACTGGCCTATACGGCAAAAGGGCAATGCTTGATTCAAGAACCGAAACTGGTAGTGTAGGCCAGTTTTTCTGTTCAAAGTGTGGCCACATTTTGGCCAATGTGGGTCAGTTTGATGAGTTATTTCACTATGTGGCTAGTAGCATTGACCATTGTTGCTGAATAAATATTCTTTAAATTGCACAATTTTCATCACATTTCATAAAAAACTCCCTCTTGGTTACAATTCTAAAAGTCTGTTACAAATGGAATGAGTTGCCATTTGCAACCGTGGGCCACTTTTTTATTGATGCCTGAGACAATTTTATTCCCCAGTCCGACCCTGCAACAAAATGACAATTGTAAAAATGGGAAAGATATACAGAGAATATCATTCAAGCTTGTATCTCTGCGGCATCTAACAACTCGGCCGAACATTTTAAAATCTGCAAGGAGCTGGCCAACCCTGCTGCAGTCTCTACCCCTCATGTTGCCTCCCAGGCTCTTTGTAATTCCCTTGCCTCTCACTTTATCTAAAAAAAACAAGACATCCTGCCCACCCTCTCTAACCATACCCCTCATCTCCCCTCTCCATCTGTGCTTGCTGACCCTCCATCAGCCACCCCCCACCCTCCTTCTCGTCCTTTCCTCTTTTCTCCCCTGATGAGATCACTAGACAAGTCTGATCTATGAAAGCCTCGTCAAAACAGGTTCATCCCTGTTCCTCTAAAACCATCATGGACCACATTGACACCCTCGCTCCAGCACTTGCTGATTTTTGCAACTATTCCGTTGCCTCAGGATTCTTCCCCTCCCCTCTGAAGCACTACCTTGTGCATCCTCTTCTCAAGAAACCACAGCTGAACCTTCTTGTCCGGCTAACTATCGCCCAATTTCCATTACTCCCTTTCAGGGCAAACTCCTGGAAAAGTTGGCCATCTCTCAGCTTAACCTTGATTCCAATTCTGTTGGCTGCCTCCATGACCACCAGTCTGGCCTCAGAGCTGCCATAAGTATGGAAACTGCTCTCCTGAACATCCGTGAAGATCTGCTCTCCAATCTAGACTCTAACATTCCCTCTGTCCTCATCCTCCTCAATCTCTCTTCTGCCTTCGACAGAGTCAACCATACCATCCTGCTCAATCATCTCCGTGATAACCTGGGTATCACTGATCAGGCGCTGGACTGGCTGACCTATTTCCTCTCTGATCGACCCTCCCAGGTCCAACTTGGGTCCTTCCTATCATCTATCTTCCTCTCTACCTGGGGTGTTCCCGAGGAGTCTAACCTCTCGCCCTGGCTTTTTAACCAATACCTGGCAACTCTCGGCAACTGCATTGCCATTTTTTGCTCAAATTTCCCGTGCTACGCTGACGACACTCAACTCATTTTCAGGGTGCCCTCAGCCACCTTCTCTCCCCCTCTCATCTCTGAGTGCCTAACTGCCATTCAAGATTGGTGTGCCACCAATGATCTTTGTCTGAATGGAAGCAAGATGGAGATCCTCCTCATCGGCACACCTTCACCATCCTTTCCCCTCACTCTCTGGCTGGCCTCCCTTGGGCCTCCTCCTACCCCCACCTGCGAGGCTAAGAAACTCGGGGTCATCTTTGACTCCATACTTTCCTTCTCCGTCCACACCTCTGATGTCTCTAAAATGTCAAACTTTCTACTGCACCTCCTCAGAGGTACTCTGCATTTCCTCTTCTTCCCCCAGAAGCTCATTCTCCCGAGCTCTGGTTCTCTCTAGGTTGGACTATTCTAACAGCCTCTTTCTAAATCTACCTGCCTCTACTCTCCGCCCTCTGCAACTAATACAGAACAGGACTGCAAGACTTGTCCTTGGCCTCAAGCCCTGGGATTGTATCTCTCCTGCTCGGAAATCTCTCCATTGGCTCCCACTGGATGCAGTGATTCAATTCAAAACCCTCTGCATTGTCCACAAGGCTTTCTGGTGCCTGTGTCCAAAATACCTTCAGCTATCCCTCCGCAAATATCTCCCCTCTCAAGCTCTTCACTCCTCTACCTCTAATTCCCTCAGGGTCATTTGTTTTTCAAAGAAACGAGCTGGGGGTAGATCTCTGTCTTCGGCACGGACCTCCCTCTTGAACAGTCTCCCTGCCACTCTAAAACTTGAGGAGAATCATCTCCGGTTCCGGAAGCACCTCAAGACATTTCTCTTTGCTTCTGCCTTCGCTCCCCCTCTCCCTTGCTGATCTGTTCTCTCTTGGCACCGTGCACCTGGCCACCCTCTGTCCTCCGGGCCCAGGTACCTGCTCACCTTGCCACCCTCCACACTGCCTCCGGGCCACCCCTTGCCCTGGGGTCTGTATCTGTACCCATACATCCCCCCTTTTCTTCCTGCACTTATCATACCTACCCTGTCTGCTGCCTTAAACCCAGCACTTGCCAATTGATGGCTGCACTACCATTGTTTGTTGCCTTTACTATTTATTTATTTATTTATTATTATTTATCTTTTTCTCCTTTTCTCTGCACTTTCTACTTCTCCCCCCTCCATGCACTTTTCCCCTCCCCCTTTCCGATGCACTTGCACGTTCTCAATGTCACTGGGCCTAATAAGATAGCTGTTTTGTTCTCCCCTGTTCCCCTCCCTTGCCTTGTCGTGCTCTGAAACACTTGTGTACGAGCGAGATAGAAATTAAATATCAATATCAATATTGTATAAACGGCAAAGGGAGCTAACCACACACCCGAGGACATAAAAGGAGATGCCGTCATCCTTGATGAGATTTTCAGGGCCAAAATATTGTTACATTAATATGCGCTTTCTTTGTCTTAACTTACTAGGCTCCCTACAAAGGTGGGGTGCCATAAGAGGGATCCTTTGGCAAAAAACAAATTGGCTGTAGCGCAACACTAGGGCCGAGCAAAATGTGGTTGGGAAAGTTCATAAGGAGAATGGAGGATTTAACCAGTCAAGTGTTCTATGCTGTTGTATGGATACGCTTTCTCAATGACCATTGCTTTACGTAATATTTTAATGTGATACCCAAAAAGTTGGGTGAAAATGTTTTTCTCAATGAATCCACAATAATGAAGTTGGGAAGGGAATAATTTGTCGGATAGGTGGAAAATGTAATTATAGGATTTAGAAAGGGAGGCCCTGATAGGTATATAGAATATATTATATTGTATTGTGTTGAATGAATTGATGTATGTAATGTTTGTTTTAGAATGTTGTACTTAAGTAATGTATTGCAATTTGTAATGAACTAAGAGTTGTGAAGTATATGATTAAAAATGTGTTAACATTTTCAATAAACAATAAACACACACACAAAATAGGCTGAGGCACTGCCATAGATATGCCACTTCAGCATTGTATGACCAGTTACTTCCATATTATGCGAATTATCGCAGTATGTCAGGCATTGTCATTATGTCACAGGTAGGTCCCGTACATTTTCAGTTGCTGCGTCAATACAGTATCCAAAAATCCAAGTCACATTCAGTGCACAGGAGCATTAATGCTTTAATGATAATGATTTGTTATTTATACAGCACTTCCGCTTAAGTGCTGTAAATAGCTCAAATTTACATACAATTATCATCCCAATTGAAGTTGGTACTCATTTATCAACCTTGGAAGCATGAAAGGCTGAGTTGGCCTTGCCATGATTTAAGCCTGGGACCTGCAGATCACACACAGATCAGAGCACGAAGTGCTCAATCGGCTGAGCTATCTTACCGCTTTGCTATTAAAAATGCAATGCCACCATAAGAAAGCATGTCAAAACTGCCTGCTCAATGTAGGCCAGACACGTAATAACACTTATCATGCTTACTTTATCATAGCTGCCCTGAAAAATATACAATGCCACCGTAAGGATTGGCTGCACCCAAATCCCTGTCTAGCCAGGTAATTCCACCTTTCATGATTGCTTTACCAGAGATGCTCAGTACAAAATGTCAAACCGCAGTATGAAATGGCTAATCTAGCTGCAGCAACATGCTAGTCTAGACACGTAATAACACTCATGATGGTTACTTCATTATAGATGCCCAGAAAATTACGCCATGATGCAGTAAGAAATGGCTAGACTGGCTGCACCCAAATGTCAGTGTAGACAGGTAATAACACGTATCATGCTTACTTTGTCATAGATGCCCTGTAAACATGTCATGCCACATTAAGAAATGACTAGACTCTCTTTACCAAAATGTGAGTGTAGACATCAATAACACATATCATGCCTGCTTTATCATGGATGACCATTACGTGATAGCACACCTTCCACCTGCCCCTCCCTCCTGACATGTCCCCTATCCCAACCCAAACTCGGACCTTTGTCCTATCATTACCTCCATGTCCCTCTTCCTTGTCCCAGTACAATTGTGTGAGGCAAGGTGCTTCATAAGCAAGCACTGGGGCATTGAAGAGTAGGACTTGGAGTAGTTAAGATTACAGGTAAGTAATCTAGGTATTGAATACAAGCACACCATTCAAATGCTCATTTGTGCTTCACCCATACATCATGCACTCACTCGCACACATTAAATAATATACATGTACATACACACACCCTTACATGCGCTCACACACGCACAATCATTTACAAAATAAAAAACACTTCCTTACCCTTTCCAAATTCATTGCTGCTCTGACGAGGAACTCCTCTGCAGGAAGGACTCTCTCCCATGCTCCACGCATGCAAGGAACCAGCTTTGTTTCCTGTTATGCATAGAGCAGGGGAGTCAGAGCCTTCCAAGCCCTGTGGGAGTGGGGTGAAGGGGTTATTTTGAGGTAATTGAGATAATTTCTTTTTGAAGTCAGGCTGACTTAAAAATAAATGAACGTAAAGAGGGCTGTCGTCTGAAAGCCCTCTTTACTTTCGGTTTCCCTGTGCCTCTGCAGTCCCCATGGCTTACAGAGGCAGAGCTTACAGTCCCCATGGCTTACAGAGGCAGAGCAGTCCCAGATTCAACTAGTTGATTCTGGGACTGTCGCACAAAGATACCATGGTTATCTTCACATGTGAAGTACCTCCGGCCCTGCACAGTTCCATCGTTCTTGCCCTTGGATTCATCGAGGATGTCTCCAACCCATTTTCCTGTGGCTGCTGTTTGTCTGCGGGCTGCAGGGCTGGCCGGCAGCGCATCGGACGCACTCCGAGGGCCACAGGGGTGCCTCGTCGCCAATTGTAGTAAAGAAGCAAGACACCATGAAAGCTTGAACAAGAGCTTTATGTGAGGCCCCCGGAGACAAGGAGCCAGAGCTGGAATGGCTGTGCACGTTCCCAGGGGAGAACGTGGAAACGTGCGGGCGTTCCAATGGAGCCATGTACATTCTGAAAGTGTAAAACATCATAACAGGGACACACAAGCGTTGCCAGGGGTCTCAATTATGAACACAGTGCAATTACAACGCAGCTCCCAACCTCTTACAAAAGTGGCCCCCTCTAAGTAATATTTCCAGAATAGTCCCTGTCTAGTAATCCGGCCGAATCAAACAACACAAGGGTGCTAGAACAAAATGAACACATGAACACGGGAACAAGCATAAAGCAGAAATCACGCTGACAAAGCAAATGTAAAACTAGAGGTGGTAAGATGAGGCAGGTACATGTGCATGTATGATGGCACAGCCACTCTTTCCTGGTCTCCTGGTTGCAAATAATTCCTCAGCAGACCTTGCCTGGCAGGGAGCACATGCTATATTAGTGCAGTGCATGTATTTCTAGCTATGGGAATCCTTAAGGAACACGTTTTCTACAGAGACTGCATGTATTATTGTTAAAGTGAATGATTTTACATTTTTGGTCAATACTGGGTTGTCAATGAATGACTATATTTAAATAGACGAGAAGGCTGAGAAAATACAGAAAGCTCCTGACAGGGGTAAAGTGAATGGTGTTGTAATGTGCATAGGCGCGTGTGGAATGTTGATGCCAGTTCAGGAATCAACATTCCACAAGGGCCAGTTGATCTCCGTCTCTGGTGGCAGTACCTCGACATTGGGGTCCATGCAATAAAGAACTTGAATACACTTACCTGTGTGAGGAGATCTTGTCATTGGCAACGAGGATTTGTGTGGACCCCGGCTTCACGCGTGCGTTCTTGTTTCGGTTGCCTTTCCCGCTGCTGTTGGTGCATCGTTGCCCCATCCGCGCAGTGAAGAAAACACACTGCGAAGCCATTGGCATCTATCCTAACGGCCCGGAGAACGCTGTTGGGGTGCCGGAGGATTGGCGGGGGCCCTGTTAGGGCACCGGAGGATTGGTGCTACCCGTGCTGTCACCACCGCCACATTGCAGGTGCTCTGTGTACGGAGGGCTCCGTAGAGTCACGTTGCGGTCACGGCTGCAGGTGGGCCCTGCCTGGACATACACGGCCCTGCCTGACCGTCTCACCGCCGTGCGAGCTGAGCAGTCACAAGTTGGTGTGACTTGCGGTGGCCTCTGGAGGCTACACAGGAGTCCAGCCTAGGCTCGGGTGAAGGACTGGTCAAGACGGGTGAAGGAGTGGCCTGACCCTAACATCATGTTCCTCCGTGCTACTACCCCACACCAAGATGTCGTCCTGAAAATAACTTACTCCAGAGACCCCTCCAAACATCTGTTGCATTAACCGTTGGAACACAGCAGAAGCTGAAGCAAGGCCAAATGGCATGCGACAAAAACGGTATGCGCCAAAAGGAGTCACAAATGATGTGAGAGGCCTAGAGTCAATGTGCAGGTCAATTTGATGGTACGCCGTTGACAAATCAAAGGTGGAAAAATACTTCGCATCCCCCAATGTCAGCAACAACTCGTTAATGTTCGGCAAGGGATCGGTGGATAGCAACATAGTTACGCCAACGGTGCTCATGAATGAGTTCCCAGTGGTATTTTCGGATACCCTCGGTAAGCTCAGAGGTTTTGCCCATCGCATCATGCTGAAGAGGGGCATAGTCCCTAAAGTACACAAAGTGAGGAGAGTGCTGGTTACGGTAAGGGAGGCATTGAAAGCGGAGTTGACCAAATTACAGACGGCAGGCATAATTGAACCTATTGAGTCTTCAGAGTGGTTGTTTCCCGTGGTCTTGGTCAAGAAGGGTGATGGGAGTATCAGAATGTGTGTAGACCTTCGGGAGCTCAATTCTAGCATTTTGGTAGATCGGCATCCCTTGCCGAACATTAACGAGTTGTTGCTGACATTCGGGGATGCAAAGTATTTTTCCACCTTTGATTTGTCAACGGCGTACCATCAAATTGACCAGCACATTGACTTTAGGCCTCTCACATCATTTGTGACTCCTTTTGGCGCATACCGTTTTTGTCGCATGCCATTTCGCCTTGCTTCAGCTTCTGCTGTGTTCCAACGGTTAATGCAACAGATGTTTGGAGGGGTCTCTGGAGTAAGTTATTTTCAGGATGACATCTTGGTGTGGGGTAGTAGCAGGGAGGAACATGATGTTAGGGTCAGGAAGGTCATGCAGATTCTTAAAGAGAGGGGTCTGACTGTAAAGTTAACCAAATGTCAGGTGGGTGTGGAGGAGGTTACCTATTTGGGTCATACCCTGAGTTCGCAGGGTGTTAGCCATAAGGGGGAGTTGGTACAGGTTATGAGAGACACGCCAGTCCCAACCAATAAAGACCAGCTGAGGGCTTTCCTGGGTCTTGCAGAGTATTATGTTAAATTTATATCCAACTATGCTGAAAAGACGGTGGCCATGAAGGCCTTGATGAGGAAGTCAGTCACATTTGTGTGGTCTGAAGAGTGTGCGGCAGAATTTGAGCTGGTTAAGAGAGATGTGGAAAATGCTCCGTGCCTGAGGTCATTTGATCCCAAGAACAAGACTGTACTTACGGTAGATGCGAGCGAGGTGGGTTTGGGTGCGGTGCTAGAACAGTGTGTGGATGGTGAATGGATGCTGGTGGCCTTTGCCTCGAAGACGCTGAGAGATGTGGAAACCAGGTACTTGGTAATTGAGAGGGAGACCTTGGCTGTGCTGTGGGATTCAAAACATTTCAGGACATTTCTTTGGGGTATACCGTATATAGTTAGGACGGACCACAAACCGTTGGTGCGGGTGTTTTCTACCAAAGGTGTGATGGCAGTATCCCCGAGGATTGCGAGGTGGTTGGTGGAGCTACAGGATTACAATTTCTCTTTGCAATATTTTCCAGGGAAGTTCAATGTTGTGGCAGATTGTTTGTCCCGTTTGCCTATGATGGAGGGGGACAGTCACAATCAGGCAGGTTTTGTGAAAGAGGAGGACTTGCAGGGGTGTCAGGTTGCTTATGTGGCTTCTGCTGTGGAGAAGTCGTTGTGGGACGTGGAGTCTGAGTCTGATGTTGAATTAAAATGGATCAGGGAGGGTCTGGTTAAGGGTTGGCATACCATTAAGGACAAACCCAAGGGGAGAGGCTATTGCCAGGTATTGCATGAATTGGCTGAGGGTCCTTGGGGTGTGTCCAGAGGTGTCAGGTTAATTCCCCCTGTAAGTCTAAGAGGTAAAATAGTGGAATTGGCGCATGCTGGCCATTTGGGTTGGCCTTTGACCAAGAGGAGACTTAGGGAAGATTACTGGTGGCCGTCTATGGACAAGGTGTAGAACAGGCGGTGAAAGATTGTCAGGCTTGTACCATCAGTGATAAAAGCAAGGTACTGCATCCCCAACCGGTACATCCTGTAGATGTTCCCGAACAAGTCTGGACCAAATTAGCTTTGGACATTATGGGTCCTTTTGAATGTCTTCAGCCTGAGTGTAGATATTTGTTGGTTTTGGTGGACTATACGTCCAGGTGGATCGAGGTAGCTGCCTGTGGTAATATCACTACAGATTATGTTATTGCTTTTTTGAGGAAAGTGTTTGATCGTGAGGAATTGCCGGCCAACTTAGTTACAGATAATGGTGTGCAGTTCACGTCCAGAGCCATGAGAGAATTTTTGGATCAGCATGCCATTTCCCATCACCGGACTGCTTTATATAATCCATGTGCCAATGGTCTGGTTGAGAGGGCGAATGGTACCATTAAGTCTGCCATACAATTGGCTTTGGCTAATGGTTTGGATTGTCAGGAAGTAGTGACACAGTACTTGGCTGCGTATCGTAGGACTCCTTCAGTGGCTACGGGAAAGTCTCCATGTGAACTCATGAGGGGCAGAAAAGCAGGAATTATGTTGAGAACTTTGGCTTCGGGTGGCGGTGGTTCATGTAATGTGGATCTGCAAAGTATACATCGCAGTATTCTGGCACGCCAGGAGGCTTTGGTTTTTTCCCAGAAATTCAGGAAGGAATTAAGTGTTAGGCCTGGGGATAATGAGTACATAAAAAATCCTAGGTTGGTTCACAAAGACAATAGCACGTTTTTACCCCCAAGGAGAGTTGTGAAGACTGGTAAGGGTCATGTACAATTGGAGGATGGCTCCGTGTGGAGTAAAAGACGTGTGGTGGTGGATGGAGTCAAGCGTGCAGGAATGTCAGGTGCGGATTTGAGAGGGGAATCTCAGGATGTAGCTCTGGATTTTGATCCTGTGTGTTCCCAAGGAGTCAGGTGCGAACAGGAAGAGCATATGCCGGGATTTTCTGCTTCAGGTGTGAATGTGGAGAGTGAGATGGTTCCTCCTCAGCAAGCTGAAGTGGGGCAAGGTGGGGGCCGCCTCACTAGACGGTGTGGGCTCCCCATAAGGTTTAGAGACTAAATTTGTTAAGTGTTGCACTTTTGTGTATTTCAGGTGCGATGGTCTTGATTCTGTATCATTCCGACATGTTTTGTTTATGGAGGAAGGATAGCTATATGTTACTGTTCTTTCATCATTACTTTTACTTTTATTCCTTTTCACTTTGCATTTTGTTAATGTTGTTTTGGTTATGTAAGGGAAGAGGATATGTTGTAATGTGCATAGGCGATGTTGATGCCGGTTCAGGCCAGTTGATCTCCGTCTCTGGTGGCGGTACCTCAACATTGGGGTCCATGCAATAAAGAACTTGAATACACTTACCTGTGTGAGGAGATCTTGTCAAATGGCCCATTCACACAATAATAGGATATTTTACAAAAATATATGCACAAACGTTGTTCACATACTTTCTGATATACATGAAAACATAGGGACTTATTCCGAATTTGTCAGTGGCGGAAACATCTAGAGGTTTCACACCCAAAATAGTTGGAATTAGAACATGTGGAATTAGCCCCTGTGGTAATTCCTCATTTGTGCATGAATGGAGACTAACACTGGCATACTCGTGCCTAGAAACACTTGTGTACAGGTGCGTTATAAATGCCACATCATATCTTATCATATCATATTATACCACCACTCATAACCCGGCGATAATTTCCTAGTACTGAGTGGCAGCATTGTTAGACAATCTTAGTTGTGATTCCAACAGAATTACTGCCAAACTCGTAATGAGGCATTTTATTTTGTGAATCTATTTGTGTTTCCGCATCAAGAATTAAATGGAAAAACGTAGGAGGTACTCCTCCATATTACCGTCAAAAACCAAAGGAATTACAACACACAGAAGCACCAATGAGTTTATTTCTTCACAAAACTCATGGAATACTGTGGACCCTGTTATTCCACTTGTAATCTGGTGGTAAATCTGCCAAACCTAGTGGCAATAACAGTAATCATGTTTGGTGGTATGTCCTTTGGAAATACCATAAAACTTGTAATGTGGTCCAAGTATTGAAAGAGGTTATTGATAGCCATATCTAAGAGGTGTTTCCTTTTAAGTCAGTTTAACCAATAGAAGCAATCTTGAAGCAATCTACAGAGGCGATCACAACCGTCTACAACAACTCGACAACCCTCATTTGCATTTGACACCACCTACATATGGTAGCATATGTTTTGGTCAGTTTCTCTATATCACAGCTCTCATTAGGGTGGTAACGTCTAGAATAATGGCTTTTTATGCGCTCTTTTGCTGGTATCACGTTCGATGAGCATACGGAATGGCTAAAAACAAATAAGAATAGTTTTCTGACATGTCCATCGCCATGTACAGACTTTCTGACATGTCCATCTCAATGCACAGATTTCAGCATGCCCTAATTCGACAGTGTGTACAAGGGTTGTGACGTTCATCCAGTGGTGCTTTCCATTAGATATCACTTGTTTAAATATGTCTCCACGTTGTCCATGAAACGTTTCTATATGATTTCAGTGTGGAAATAGTCCAGTTAATACAATAGTTTCAATCAATGTTTACACAATAAATCCAAAAGATTAAATCTTAGCGGCAGGATTAACTTCACTAGTAAATAGGGCTTTGTGAAGGATAAACATTTTGGGTAAGAATGGATGTAAACTTTGTTTAAATATGTCTGTTTATTACTTATTGTGGGAGTAAAAGTGACTGCCATTCTACCTTTATGTCATGCATCCCTCATGGAAGTTCTGGACCTGATGGAGACACCATTAAAGTGCCCACTACGTTTCTTGCCGTTCGTTTTGAACAGTCTAGTTCTTTTCCAAGATGGCCACCGCACTCATATCCTACCCGCAGTGTGGCGTATCTTTGCGTTGCAACTTACTTTCAAGTTGGTTCTACGCGAGTGTGTGTTTTCACCCTTTGAGCAGAAGCTCCATTCCATTTTGCCATCTTTTGGCTTCCCTCCTTGTTATGTCACTTATCTGTGTGCCGTCTCCTTCTCTTGCTCTCTTTGCTCGATGGTTCGTACTTTTCTCCTGTCTTCCTGGGAATCCCTTTCCCATTCGTTCCAGCTCATTTATTCTGTCTCTGGGTCTCCCCCCTGTTCTCTTGTTCTTTTCTGCAGCCCTTTTCTGTCTCCGGGTCTCACCCCGGCCGTTTTCCTCCTTTTGCTTCCTTTCCATCTCCGGACGGGTCTTTTTCTTGTAGTTTTGGTGCCCCCTTTTCTTCCATGCTTCAGGGCCAGCCTTTCCGACCAAAGTGTGGGGTTTTCTCCATCTCTGACCTAATCTGGTTCTCGACTACACTCTGTTCCTCCTTATCAGTGGCTTCCGGACTATCCTTCTCTCCACGCAGTCTGCATTCTCTCAGGCATAATAGCAGCCTACAGTTTCCCTACATCCTCATCACTTCCAAGACAAGGGCAGGGACGTCATTTCACCAAAATGCCAGGGGTAGTGGAAGTGACATCCACGACCCTTGATCCCTGATGACATCACAGGAAGTGATGTCATTTGACCCCACCCAAAGTGATATCGCGGGAAGTGATGGAACACAACCTTTCACCCGTTGACAAAACAGGAAGTGGCATCACATAGCTTTGTACACTACGAAAAATATGGTTACGATATCACTATAACGTGATGTACATTTCATACAAGAATGGATCGCCATATGTATCTTTAAGATCAGTGTGTATGGGCCCATATTGCCAAATTACTGGGAATGCAAGCAGACGTCCATGACCAATTGATAATGATGTGTTATTATATAGCACTTACGCTTAAGCGCTTTACATAACAGAAATATACACCCAATATCACCCAACCTGTGTTGGGACCCATTTATCAACCTCAGAAGGATGTAAGGCTGAGTTGAGGCGTTTAAGAACAGACTAAATCAGTGACTCACCCCCTTAACTGTGCCTGAAATAAACCTTTAATGAGTCTAGCAATTATTATATAGAATTCCAGAAAGACACATTTTTGGCATTCCTATTCGTTCTTTTAGGGTCAGTAGACTTGTGGCACTCCTGTTCTTATTTTTCTTCTTTTTTATAGGGGCCTAAACAAGAAAGCTATCCACTCCAGAATTAAAGATCCACATGGTGCTGGCCACACCCTAGCAGGAGCTTGCATTGCATTGCAAAAAAATAAAAGCTTTTTTTTTTTTTAGAGGTCGCAAGGGAGACCTTAGAGGTCGCAAGGGAGACCTCAGAGGTCGCACTTTCGACCTCTGGCGACCCCCAAATGACGTCCCTGGACAAGAGTCGTCCTTCCATTCTGGACTTACCTTATCCTCGAGGTTCTGGACATCATCAGGGTTTTTTCAGCCAGGAGGCTTTTTCCCTGCTTTGGGGCTTGCTCCCGGGCAGTCCTCGCTGTCTGGTCGTGGCCTCCAGAGGAGCTTGTCCTTATTTCCATGAGAAGAAGAAGGGGAAGAAGGAATGTGAAAAGAAGAAGTATCAATGAAGAAAGACAAACTTTGGAAAAAGATGATACACCTGAGAAGCAATATCAGGATTCCTTCTGTTTGCATTTATCTCTCCAGACTTTCCATTGGGAACACTAAGGAATTACTTCTCAATCATAGTAGCACAATATAATGTTGACCGTATTGATTTGTTCTTGAATTTGTGATAGGACAGGCAGATACACTCCTGTCCTATTTTTTGCTGCTACTGCTCACTATATGTTTCCCTTCCATAATTTCAGCCTATCATTCTTTCCTTTCTCTTTTCTGCATCTCTGTCTATTTCTTGACACCACCGCTTTGATTCAAACGCATTTTTTCTGTGATTAGATAACAGGAAAAGTTTAGGTGTGTGCCACATTATAACAAATTGCTTTGATGTGATTTGAGACTTATGTTGTTTTCCTCCTTTTGTTCCTTGTTGACTGTTCCTTCATTTTTTTACATATATTAAAAATATTTTTGTATGATACTTGCCTCTTTTTGGTGCATTACCTGTTTTGTCAAGAGGATTAGATTCAAACAAGATATTCTAGCATTCATTGCTTTAACATTGGGTTGACAAGGGGAGTTTTAGGAATCAATTAACCCCCATCGTTTTTTGAAAACCCATGGCACAGCGACACCCCTTTTTTCATGATTTATCGATGAAGAAAGAAGACAGACCCTCAAGACAGCTCTACGGAAGAACAAGGTGAGGAGGAAGGGAGGGAAGACTCCTCTGAGTCGGACACTTAATGTAGGGCTGGAGCAGTCTTGTACAGGAGGTAGGTCCCATAATCTCCTCGGGTTGAAGGATAATCTGTCTCTCTGTATGTTTCATCAGAGACAATTAGAGGATTTTACCTCTCTTTAATCAAAGCGGCAGTGCCTGATATACTCAGGGTATTGTGAAGCAATTGCTAGTTTGGCTTATTTACTTTGCTTCTTTTGAATGTCATTACATAAGCCATATTCCCAGTTATTCCTTTTTTTCTAGGAACAAGGAGAATTTGTGAGGTGTGTGAATGTGTGTCAATTCGTTTTTGCTTTTAATTGTAGTTTGTGTGTCAAATTATTTATATCAAATTCATAGTCCTTTCTCTAATGACAACTCTTCTCAATAGGTAGGAACTTTCCATAAGGTATGTTTTGTCATAGGGTGGACAGACAAGCAACTACCAAACCTCAGTAGAGAGTTTGTGTACATAGAGTTAGTCTTGGACCAACCCCATCTCTAGCTGAAGGCCACAAGAGGCTTCTCTGGGAATACCAATCAGGAAGAAATCACCTCATCCCAGCAACACCAGCAACACCAGAGACAATATCAGAGAGCTCAACCACTAATGGACTAGGTGATCAGGTGAAAAGAGTGTGTCTCATCCCACGTGGTGTTTGCCTTCACTCTCTGCCTGGAACTTCATGACCAGCGGCCATCTTGGATTGGTGACATCACTTCCTGTGGCCATGTTGGATCAGTGACATCACTTCCTGTGGCCATCCTGGATCAACATGTTAAGATGGCCTGGATAAGTCCCAAATTACATTATTATTAGAGGTTCTGAAGGCAGATCAAACCAAACTCAATAAAGGAAACAGACAAAGGGAAAGGCAAAACTCAGATTTATTATCATCCAAATAAAGGAGGGATGGCATACAAGCATAAAACGTCTTGGAGCTCTCGATTAATGAAATACAAACAATGGATTAAATACTCAAAAGACATCATTGCTGACATAATAATTTAGCATTTATGTAGCGCTACAAACCCTCAGGTGTCTGAGCGCTGCTTATTATTTCCCACGGTGTGTGGTGCTCATTTATCGACCTCGGAAGGATGAAAGGCTGAGTTTGGCCCCGCCGGGATTCGAACCTGCGTTAGCAAGCTCTGCACGGATGTCAAAGCGAGCACTCTAGTCGCTGTGCCACTTGTCCGGCTAACATAAACTCTCGGTACAAAACCTATGGGTACTAGATATTAGTTAAGGGGATTGGCTACATACAGGGCCTCATTACAACCCAGGTGGCCACGGAATGAACGGTGCTGGTAAGGGACCAGCACCGTTAATTCTGGGCCACCCTATTACGGGGTCTGCAGCGGGACCCACTAAGGAACACCTGGTCAGACCAGGCGTCCTTAGCGGGACCCGCTAGCAGACCAGGATGCTAACAATGGACCCGTCATTAACAGGCCCGTTGTTAGCATCCTCCCCATTCCCATTTGAGCCTATGGGGGCTCAAATGGGAATGGGGATGTACTGGGTCCGGGTCCCACG
The DNA here is from genome assembly GCF_040938575.1 of Ambystoma mexicanum. NCBI lineage: Eukaryota > Metazoa > Chordata > Amphibia > Caudata > Ambystomatidae > Ambystoma > Ambystoma mexicanum. The sequence continues at coordinate 912,752,906 of NC_090926.1, read as the reverse complement.
AAAGTGATTTACCGGGCCCTCCAAGGTCGGAATGGCCTGGTAAGTCCCCTTTTGCGGGACCCGGGTACCAGGTATGGGTGTAATCATGCTGCTAAAAGCGGCATGGCTACCTCCATACTCGTAATGAGGCCCATAGACTCTATACGTATAAAATATTTCATTGTGTTATGACAATCTGATCGCTCCACTCTGGATCACCTCTAAATTAATAATGGTTAAAAGACATCATCTCTACAATAAGCTATTGATTGGCATAATACGTAATAGGCGGCCTAACATTAAGGATTCTGATTGGTTGTCTTCTTACTGACCAACCTTGGACAACTGAGACATGAGCCAGACAGGAGTAGGGGGAGAGGGGTCCATGGACAGCTTTCCTTTCAATTCATGAAGATACTCTCCCTAATTTCTAGGCCAAAGGCCAGGGTGATCTCTTTGTAGTTGCCGTTGTCTGGTGTTGCATGCTTGTTGATACGTGTAAGGACTAAGGCAGCTGTCTTATCTGTGTTCGCTGCAAATTAATACAGTATTTATTTTATTTATTTGAATAGCGCACTACAGCCCAGGGGCATCAAGGCGCTGTTTGTTCTTCAATTATGGGTCACGTGTGAGGGGATCATGTTTGAAGTTATTTCAGCATGCATTTATTAGGATTTTAGCTAATATTAATGTGAGTGTTTTGATTTCTTTCAACTCTGGGGATACTCTTGAGTTATTCTTCATGGAGTCTTTTGGCTTATATTTGTCCTGCACCTGTCTTACAAACGCTAGTTGTATTCTTAAATAATATGAGAATATATGGCCTGTGTCTTGGGAATTGTTATCTCATGTTTTCCTTGCAAAATTCCTTTCCTCCCTTATTCATGGTAACCTTTGCTTGGTTTGCCAACTACTGTCTGAGCTCTGCACAGATCTGTATTTTGTTATTTGAGCATTTTGAGTTCTGCTAAAGCATTGAGGCCTTTCATTTAATTAGAAGCATGTTGTGGCTTCCATTTTGGAAAGATGGCTGCCCACTCCTGTTGCATTTCTATATTAGTGAGGTATATTTGCATGTCGTTCATGTTTCATTCATTTTATACATTGCTTATGTTAGTATTCTTCATGTCTTATGGATGCTATGTTAATATTTTTCATGTATAAATGCATGTGTTACCTAGTGTTCATGTTCTTCATGTTGAGTACATATTTGCTTCATGTCTAATGCATACACATGTATTGTTACAATGTTAGTTTGGTTAATCATGCCATCTTCAGCTTTTACATTGTGCCAATCTACTGCTGTACCTGCCTGGGATAAGGGTGGTACGGTTGTCTTGGTGAGTTACGTTTCTCAACTGTGCAATATTGAACTGGGGGAGGGGTAAAAGCTATAGATGATGTATTCCTCTGCCTCTCATCAAACCCCATCTCTAGCTGAAGGCCACAAGAGGCTCCTCTGGGAACACCAATCAGGAAGCAACCACCTCATCCCATCAAAACCAGGGACAATATCAGAGAGGCAACCACTGATGGACAAGGCGACCAGGTGACAACAGCGTGTGTCATCCTTTCTGGTTTTTGGCTTTGCTTTTTGTCTGGATTGGTGACATCACTTCCAGTGGCCATCTTGGATTGGTGACATCACTTCCTTTGGCCATCTTGAATCAGTGACATCACTTCCGGTGGCCATCTTGGATCAACCCCATATCTAGCTGAAGGCCACAAGATGCTCCTCTCGGGACACCAATCAGGAAGAAATCACCTCATCGCAGGAACAACAGAAACAATATCCGTGAGACCAACCAGTGATTGACTAGGCAATCAATTGAAAAGAGCATGTGTCACCTCTTCTGAACTCCCTAGGGGCTTTCAGCCAGGGGTGTCCCAGTTACAGGCGTAAAATTGAAGGATGAAGACTAGCCTCTTTGCCTCTTAGCCTATGAGCTTTTGCATTTGCCTTTGTCCCTGTTGCACCTGTGAGTATCTCAAGCTTCCTAATAACTGTCTCTCCACACTGTGCTAAACTCCTGCTCCTGCTGTTCCACCTACACTCCTCTCCCTATGCTTTCTCCAATCACGCTTCATTTACCTGTTTTCCTATCCCTATTATAAAACTCAGAACTCAAAACCTCCATGACTCCATCTCTTTTCCACCTCCTTCCAACAATCAAAGTCATCGAGCTAACCATACCTCCTCTAACACTTATCCACCTCGCTTCTCTTCCCCTGAGACTCAACTTCCACTACTCTTCCTTACCTGATCAACAGAACATTGCACTCTGGAATGCTCAGTCTCTAGAATGCTCAGTCTCTATGCAAAAAAACCTACTTTATCACTGATTACTTTCACTGCCGTTCTCCTCCCCTAGACCTTCTTGCTATCACTGAACCCTAGATTTGTCCATCTAACACTGCCACTCTGGTGACCCAAACATGACTACAAACTATCCTTCATGCACTCTCCTCGACTGACTGCCAGAAGTGGAGGTGTCGGACACCTTCTCTCTTCCCGCCTCAGTGCCTCACAAATCTCCAATGCCACGTCCTCCGCCACCTCTTTTGAATTCACCATCTCAATATTCCTCTGCTTATGGTTTACATCATCTCCATCTATCACCCTCCTGCTCCCACTGGACTATTATTTGATGCTCTTGGTCAACTTATTGATTCTGTTTCCACTAAACATAAACAAATTGGCCCTCATTACAACACCGACTCTAAACCATAGTGCTATTAGCACCATGGTTGGTGCCGGTGTTGTAACGAGTCCACCATGGTGAAATGGGGAAATACTGCCCCATTCTAAGGTTGGCAGGGCGGTATTTCGCCATTTCCCCATGGCCCTTCCCCATTCCCATTTTTGCCCCATAGGGCCCAATGGGAATGTGGAAGGCGGCAATTACGGTACCGCAAATTGCGGTACCGTAATTACCTGCGAGGTCCCTTTGCGGGCCCCTACTTTAACGGCTGGTCCAGATCAGCCGTTAAGGTCGGGTCCCGCAAAGGAACCTCGTAGTAAGGCGCTAAGTGGTTAACGACGCCGCAGCCTTTTACAGCGCCGTTAACCACTTAGCGCCAGGGTCGTAATGAGGCCCATTCTCTTAGGTGACTTTAACCTTCCTTCTCCAGCCACTTCACAGAAATCTGGACTTTTCTTAGTGACCACGGTATCCACTCTATCCATAACCTACCTACCCACACAGGGAGTAACTCTTTAGATCTCTTGTTCATCTCCACCTCTCTCACCACTAATACTACTGTCACACCATCCATATCTGATCAGCCAATTGTTTCCACCATCATCTTGTAAGCGGATTCAATTCAACACTACAGCTAAGTCAATGCCTAGTCTGGGATGCTGATGGAAACCCTTATTTATATATTTTTATGGCAAGTTATAATCTGGATGATGAACCCTTGTATAACACCCCTCTCTGAGAATCCCCCTGACCCCACTGTGCCAAGAAGTAGATTTGAAATTTAAAAGGTTTATTTGGAAAATTAAACAATATATATATATATATATATATATATATATATATATATATATATATATATATATATATATATATATATCACACTTCTATAAATAAATTGATAATGGATAGTACACTTGTGAATATGAGCAGTAATCAGCAATAGGTAATCCTACAGTAGCACAGTTCTTTACAACCAATGCGGAGTTAGTATAGGATGGATAAGGCAGCAAAATACTTTTATGGTTTCAAGGGAAAAGCAATGAGGAATAAAATGCAGTACAGAAATACTTGATATGATTTTAGCAAAAGATAAGATGATCACTTTTTCTCTGGATATTCACCCCCCCCTATGCAATGTAAGAAATGGAAGGAGATGGAAAGAGGAGCACACAGTTCTCAGGAATGCAATCAAATACAATACGAAATTCAGTTCCCCCCCAGCAAGCTTAGAGGAAACAGGTAGAAGTTTGAAACACAGGCCCAAATTGCTTTGAAATATGATGGCAATGGATGGAAAAATGTGCTAACTGATTTTAATTCCCTCTATAGATTCAGGGTGAGTGAGAGATGCTTGTTGGTATTAGTTCAGGCTCACTTTAGCAATGCTCTATGAGTTATTACCAGGTTGCAAACGGATTTTAACAAAGGAAAGAATGGAGCTGCTATTTTGACAAGTGGAGAAATTGAGCCAAATCGCAAATCGCGGTAAATTTTGCGAGTGCGTAAATCGCAATTGCGGAAAAAGTATAGGGAGTAGGAAGTCGGATCTAGGTTCGTTGGAAAGCCTAGAATCACAGCTTTCGATCCTAGCCCAAACGGTTCAAGAGATACGGACGATTTAATAAAGGTAGATTTTCGGATTTAAAGTAAAACTCAAAATGACAGATGACAGTTTTCAGTTTAAAAGATGACAGAATGACACGATTCTAGGCGGCTGTTCTAATTAGGTTAAAATAGTTTGGATTAGATTATTTTAACTAAGAGATTGGGTTCTGCACAGTTCTGGCGGATACTCACTCCTAATTTTGAAATGAATGGGCCTCGTCACGGATCTGGTCAACACGTCCAGCGGCGGTTCTCTCTGCTCGGCGGGTCAATCAGGGACCGGTTCTGCTCACAGCGATCCGGATCTCTGGTTCTGCTCACAGCGGTCTGGGTCTGGTCTGCGGTTCCAGCAAAAGTTCTTGGCAATGAATTCAAACAGCTTGCCCGGCTGTTGAATAGTTTGCAAAAGATTTTGAGGCCTGCTGACAAATACTTTTGCTTGCAGTGGGCCTTCTTGGTTCAAAGTTCTATAGTCTCTGTTTAGCTTGGAAGTCTAAGTGTTGGATCTCTGGATGTGAAGTCGTCGGTCAGCATGCTCCGCAGCAAATTTTTATGTGTTTTAAAAAGTGGATGGAGAGGCTAGCATCACTAAGCCTGCCCCTCTCTTGATTTGATAGGTCAATAGATTCTTTGGTCCCTGATTTGGGAAGGGATAGTGCGTCAGAGTGATGTCATTTTTATGACCTGCAGAAATGACACTCCCCTGGTCAATGTGCACACAAATCTATTCCTGATCCAAATACATATTTCCCAGGTACACAGTTGTTTGACAACACATACACACATCAAATATTACTAAAGATAGTCCCTGTCCCGACTCTGGCATTTCTAGGAGCTTGCATTCAAAAATGGCAACTTATTTTCGATTTTAGTGGGTTTTGCAACATTGGTTTTTCATCAAAAATTATACAAAGGTACATTTCCCTTCCATATATATCTCAGTAACTTTCTATGTCTCTAGCTCAAATACAGTGTCTACAATATTCATAATTAGCGGGGTTTTGCCCCAGAACATGGTACAAATCGGAGTTTGGACTCAAATCGTGAGGGCATTTTCCATACTAAGACTCTCAAAGTTGTACATTCCTGTCATTTGGTTACAATAAGTTATCACTGTTTCTATAAAATATATATTTGTTGCAATTCAACTCCCCAAAGTGTTTGGGTCTGCCTCCAGAAGTCTGGGTGGGTCAGTGATCACATGTCTCTCCTTGCTGGCAGAGGGCTGTTGACAGGAAACACTCAAAATTAACATACCCATTCAACTGAAAGGGGCTATTGTCTCTCTCCTCCAGGCTGAAGGGGAAACCCCCTCCCTCTCACTCAGAAGGGCCATGTGATATCCTGCCTCCTGTTGTGAGTCTCTGGGGTGTTAAGAGTTCTCAGCCTCTTGGCCTCTGGGAACAGCAGGTGGCTAAGATTTTCAATTAACCAACAAGCTTTGAAGTCCCTGTTGACTCAGGTCCCTTTGTCAGCCAGTTCTCCTGTCAGGGTTTAGACCGCTAGCGCCACCTTGTGGAATTTGTCGGTACTGCATCCATTTTTGGGATCTTTCTTGAATTACTGCATTTCAATAGAGTGGTCTTTTGCTTGATAGAATGGGACCCTTGCTTAACATTGTTTTGATGGCATCCTTACATTAGAGTGGTGATGTGGAACCCCCCACAAGAAGGTTGTATCTTGGGAGTGGTCTTGTGCCAACTGCGCAGTTCTCCTGGATTCTGGCGTGAATGTGGGCGGCGACAGCTCATCCCCACATCCACCCAGTCTATTGATTTAGTTTGTTCTGGGATAGAATAATGGGCGGCGCCAGCTCATCCCCACATCTACCCATTCTAAGGATACAACATGGGTCAAAACCCTTGACAATCTCCTTTCCACCCTCTGACCTTTCCTCACCACCTACTTCACCTATTACTAAAAGGAAATGTAAACATTCTGCCATTCCATAATTTCTCTCTGACCTACAGCTCTCACTCTCCTCCTTCAAACATGATGCCTCTTCCACCAAAATTGCCTTCTCCAGCTTCAAATTCCCACTATATGACTAATTCTGCTCTCACTTCCTACTGCTTACGTTCAGCCCTAAGTTCCAGCATCCTCAACTATGGGTCATCTCATTCATAAGCTCTCTCTACACAGACATGGGTCGGCTGTTGCACAAGTGGTGGCGTACCCACTTGCATGAGAGACCTGCCATTCTACCTCTCTACCCTGAACTCTCTCAAGTCCATTCTTGATAGAGCAAAATGGGAATTCTACCTAACCCTCATTGACTTTTACCCCAACCATCCTCGCCGGCAACAGGGCACCCTCATTTCACTCCGCATAAGTCTATGTGTGCTCTACAAATTTGAACTCCACTCTCACAGCTAATGACCTAGCTGAATACTTTGCTGTAAAAAATACCCCAAATTGGAGACTCTTCCTGACCGTCCTCACACTCCCTCCTCCTACATTTTATACTCCACCATCCTCTGCCTCTATCTCGCACTTTAGTCACACTAATACTGATAAGTCCTATCTCTACTGATAATGGGTAACCACTCTTGTGCCCCATCAGACTCTCCTGATCCTCAGCTAGTCAAGCCTATTGCCCCTTTAGTGGCCTCTCACCTTGCTGAACTTTTCAACCTGTCCTTCGACTCTGCTTGCTTTCCCTCTATTTTCAAAACAGCCATGGTCATCCTTCTCCTAAAAAAACAAGGTGCTGAACCAAATTACTTTCGTACCAAATTACTCTTCCTCTCTTTTTCTTTCTCTCCTAACCCTTTCTTCTTTTTCTTTCTTCTGACTGTCATACTTCCTTTGTTCATCCACCCGCTTTTCGTCTTTCTCTTGTTCATCTCTTTATATCTTATCCTGTCATTTTCTGCTTTTCCTTCCTTGCTCATCCTCCCTCAACTGCTTTTCTCGTTCCTTATGCTTCTTTTCTTGCTACTCAATGTTTTCTTTTTACCTAACCTCCTCAATACGTTTCCCATCTAACTTGAGTAATATCTGTCCTCCCATTCATTTGTTCTGTACAAGCTTTACCTTATTCGCTTATCATTTTCTTCTTTCCATCTCTTAATTTCTCTATCTATATCTGTTGATATATTCGATCTCTCACCTCTTTCCGCTTTATGAACTTGCAGGCATCTTCCTTCATTTTACTCTCTTCTGGACTGTCATTGCCATTATAAGCGGGGGGGTTCATACATCTGGTTACTATACCCCAACAATGCTTTTAATTCCTTTAAAGGATACACTCCTATCTCCTCTGTATCTACAGTCTTAATTTCAGGTGGAGTAAGAGGAGCTGAGGGCTCACTGCCCTCCCCTTTATGCTGATTAAGCATCCACTCCTCCAGTAATGGGTCTTCTTTCTCCTCTTGGTACATATTTCAAAGTTCTATAAAATTGCCAGTCTTTTCTCTTATTTCTTTTCCATGTATGCAGCATGCACATATGTAGTGATGTGTTGTAATACTGCCTTTGCCAATGATCCCCCTTGCGGCCATGACATGAACATTTTATCAGCTGTGCCCTTTACCCATTCTGCACTGTACTGTTTGAGCTTGGGCACATGTCGTGGTAATGTTTTGCAAAGGTGCATAAGGGGAGTGTCCTCCACAATGTCAAGTCAGAATTAACTATTGATACTTACCAGGTTGTTACCTTGTTTACATTTAATAAATCTCTACCTATCTCAAAGCTTATTGCTCAACACTTTTAATCTCAAAAACAATAAATATGAGCAAGCACCATCAATCGCAGTTCAATCCACTTTTGTTTCAACAACTTATCTGTCTTCTGATTGGTGCCAATCGTTTACTACACTGAACTCAAAACAACGTCCCTTCCACTTTCAACAATGTATCACTTTTCAGAACTTCATTAATCAAATAATACTCAAAATAATAATATAATACACATTAATAACCCTGTGATCACCTTCTCTGTTCCCTATAGCATTTATAGTAAGAGGTATTCTTTCCTTGTCTCCAATTATATTATCCCATGCAGAGTTTAAGAAGTCACCTTCCAAGGTCCTGACAGTGTGTATTCTCTCTTTTAATATTCCGACTAGAATTTGAAACGTCTTCTTCTATCTCCCTTGAAATAGGATTACTTAGGTGTTCCTTTATCCACACAAAATTTCCTGTTACCCAAAAATATCACAATCTTGCCCCTTTATATTGCCATTTCTCTTAGTCGACTTACATCCATTTAATCAACTCAAGGCCATCAGTATCGAATCCCCCTCCAATCCAACCACTGCACCTTTCGTCCATCCGTCCATCCATCTAGATGGGATTACACTAGAATAATTCTGAGTCCAAATTAACCGGACAAACTGAAGACGATAGCAAGTTGCTGTTTTATTAATAATTATCTAAAACAGGGAGTTTACAACAAACATCAACGGACATACGCTCAGTTTGTCCGCGATTTCCACAAAAAATACAATTATATACTTCTTTAAGAGTCAGAGTGACGTCATACTACGTGGCACTATTGAAAAGCCTATCAAGGGTTGGGATTGGTTAAGGGACACATCTAGATATACAATCATATAGGGGATAGGTTTGTTAGTGGCTGTCCAATATCAGGTGGACAACTTATGCCTAACTCATCATACGTGTCATTTAAGACGCACATTTAAGATGCACAGTTACACAGTGTTTCATTTGTTTATTAAGCTATAAGGTCCTTCATTATACAGACTAATCCAGTTTGTTTTGCAGGATTGTGCCATATCTGGAAATTCAGTTCAATTAGCAGCATGTAAGCCAAGACCAGGTGTAAGTAGTTAGGACATGAGGCTGCCCTACCTCCTAATTAGCCTAGCCTCTCTCATCACACATGCCTTCTGCCATGAAATTCTCTTTGTACTTGGCCTTACAGAGTATACTTCTCCTGGGAATGGAACGGGAGTGAGGGCACTCACTATCGTGTCTGGAACTCCTAGTTCAAACCCTATTTCCATCCTTGACTCACGTGACAAGAGACCATGATTCTGTTCATTCTGCAAGCTTTTAAAAGATTTAAATGAATTAAGACTTGGCATCCTTTGTGTTCGTTCTTGCATCTCAACATGAGAGGATTCAGCCCCCGCACACACGTTCTTCTTCTGAGTAGATAGCTGACCTCGACTTCTCAGTTCTTGACTTCAGGCCAGACAGCCTCCCAAGGCAACTCCAATAACCTGCTATTCTGCTGCGACATAGCCTTTCATTCTTTCTTAATGATTCTTTGGCTTATTATTTCATGATACCAATGTCCAGTTTCTGTACAATGGCGGCTTCATTCTATTCACTACGTATAGCTAACCTATACAATGATTCGATCTATATTGTGTTTCATTAAACTTCTGATTTCTACAGCATTTTCTAACGTGTAATCTTCTATTACATCTTAAGGTTCACTCGATTCTTTGCTTCGTCATTTCTCCTCTAGGATCTATACATCATCTTAATTCAGTATTTCGGGACATCGTGCACATTTTCTTATGACGTTATCAGTTCATTTTCGTAGCCTATTCTTATATTCCTTCAGGGAGTTCCTCCTGCAGGCTGTTATCAACTCGAGGGTATTTATGATATGGTCGCATTAATGGATACCATCTTCCATATGCTCGTTGTATTATTGGTACAGTAGCTGAGGTTAGACAGGGCATGGTCTCAATGGTCTCATGGCTCCAATACAGGGGCGGCGGGGGGTAGGATCCCCTGCGGATATGTACATGTGCTCCTCTTCAAAGGTGCAGAGCTTCCAAAGTAAATCTCTAGCCTTCTGAAGTAATGGGGTTTGCCTATTCGCACACCACGCTGGAGTCAGGAGGTACGTTTGCTGGTGAGTTTATTCCCTGACTGTGAGCACAGGTAATACCAATGGACAGAGTACTGGAGCATCCATCCTTTGCAGCTAGCAACCTATAACTGTCACTCTCAGAACTATAGAATCTGGTCACCCAGTACACTCCAGCATTCCATCTAACATCATGTAATTTCGCCTCACACACACCCCAATGGCAACTACAACACCTTCAGTTTAGGAAACCTAACCAAATTGTTAAAATAATGTGCCATATTTTAATATAAAGGACACAAAACAGAGGAAGCAGAAAAACATCTTGATTCCTGTCCTTCTTTCTTACAGAGAACACAATATTGTAAATCTGTATCTGCTAATGTACGACATAATGCGTCGCAGAATGAAGATTTGTCTTCACATTCAAAAACACAGACCAGGTATAAAATGATAAAACTGCTTTCAGAGACAGCACGCTGCCAGACACAGCAGCTCTTTTTTGCAGAAACATTCTTAAGCCTGTTTCTCTAAATAGGGCCACAATAAGGCTTACGCATACCATAAAGTAGTACGTGTCCCAATAGACACTTACCCAGTCTCATGTTTAAGGAGGACTGTGAAAATATGCAGTAGACCATACCTAAAATAAGTCTTATACTGGCTACACAGTTCAACAAGAAGTGCTACTGAGTAGCTTCGCCATTGCTTATGCCGGTCGAATGAGCAGAAAGGGACAGAGTAGTTAAAGAGCATCGAGGAACTAAAACGAAAAGTTAGAGTGGAAGCAGATTTATTTTTCAAATTGCGGGGGGCATTGCTTAAGGCAAAAGAAATAGCAGGGGTAACTAGGGGTGTGATGGGGTAGTACTGCCATAAATAGAACTTGTTACAAGAGTGTTTATTCCAAATTACGGACGGATCAAATGGCTCTGGGTTTGTGTGAAAAAGGTATTCCTAGGCCTACCAGGCTCTCTGGAAAGTTTGGCGCTAGGGTCCAGGCGTCCTTGATGGGGATTTGTGATTCCCACCAACGGGGACACCTATCTGTCCATCAGCTGTCTTACTCTATTGATGTTTCCCTAAAACGGTGGCTATCTGACTCCCTAACGCTTTCAATCTTTCCCTAACCCATTCCCTTAGTGTTCTAGGGAATTGGGAATGGTGCCTTCTTTTGCCCGGTGTCACTATCTCTTACTGTCAATCTTTACCTCCAACTACCATCTACGTCTGCCTCCACTGCAATCCTCTCTTCCCTCTTTCCTTCCACTTAATTTCCCTGTTATGTTATTGCTATTCTTCTGTATAATGTCTCTCTCTTAGATCCCACCACTACTCCCATTTTCCCAATCCCCGTCACTCTTACTACTCCTCCTCTACTACTATCCCCACTTCATTATCAACACTAGACTAGTCTTAGTCTTACCGGCCGCTACTATCACTGCCCCTCTCTCTCACTGATACTCTAGCTAATCCCAACTACTACTACCGCTGCAACTACTGCCACTATCACTCTGCTACTCCTACTCTATGTCTACTCTTCACACTCTCCACTTTCACAGACGCACACTCCACAGATCCCCTCTCCCCAATAGCCCCCACACTCCTGTCGCTCTAGCCTCTTCTTGTCTCTTGGATATCCTCCACCATCTCCTGTGCTCACCCAACTAACCCACACTCACCCAGTTTCACACACCTCCTTAAATACCCAACCTCCTCCCAGGATTGGCCAACTTACATTAGTGAATCATTGCCCTGCCTTGAGGGGCTTGTTGGGGGTGGCCTTGGGGATAGCTTAAAAGGCTTGTATGACCCACCCCATTGTGAATTCTAAAGTGGACCCTAATGAGGTCCCAGCCTTTTTGCAGACCAAACCTTGCCCCAAAATATGCCTGGTGGCATTGTGGCTTAAGGCCTTTCTGGAGGCCTTTGTTTTGAAATAATAATCCCTGGTGGGTTATTGGTGGTGTGCAGGCTCCATTTCTGGACACCATGTCGACTCGTGGCGACTCTGCAGCATCCCTCTCACTTGCCGCTGGTGTTGTGCCACTCGTGGCATCCCCTGGGATGCCAGCAGTCTCCTGTGGTGCGGCCCCTGTCGGTGTTGCCACGTTGGCCTCATTTTGTGGCATTCGTCTGGATCCGACTCTCCAGCTGGCCTCGGCTCATGTTCCTCCATGCGACGGTGCTGCTCCGGATTCGGCAGGGCCCTCCTTGTTCCCCCACAGACATCTTGCAGGTAAGAAGGGGCAGAAGGGGGCCTGCCTTCACTCGTGCAATGTTTGAGGCATTGGAAATGGGCAGGCTCTCTTCCCCCCCTTTGATAGTTCCTGAAAGCAGGCCCGTCACAGGGGAAAGGCTCATTTTTGAGGGGAAAGGCTCATTTTTCAGATTTCTTGAGCAAGAGGAAAACGAGGGCGCACGAGCAGAAATAGGGGTAGAGCCCTGCCTGCAAAGTACCTAGGCACTGATATATAGTTGTGAAGCAAGCAGGAAGTGAAGGCGAAGGAGTGAGGAGGAGCATTGGAACCCTGCCAAAGGAGCTCCGTCAGTCACAGCCACTGCCCAGACTGATGCACCACTCGAGCAGAATACCCACAAACAAAAGCAGCTCCTTATCCGCCCAGTCACGACTGCTTACCCCACTTCACAACCCTAAAAGTCTTAACCCGGCAGCAAGCTGCCTGGCCTCAGGTGTCAATGGTAAATGTTAATAGTCCTACTAGCACAACATTGTACCAGCAAAAAAGGAAACTACTCTACTGTGAATGCAGCAAATGGATGATTAGTAGTCTTCCTCCCGGTGTCCTTCCTGGCGTAGGCATGAGAGCATGAATAGCATCAGCAAAGCAACAAGATAAAAGAGGCATTAATTAGGCTCGGACTGGTGAGGGAAGATGAGCATTGCAAGCCAGTAAGCTGCAAACCACATTTAGGAATGGAGTGCGCTAGAGAAGATGTGGGAAGCAGGCAGTGTGGTAGGTAGTATGCACACTCTCCATCACTTCAGCTGTGGCCCAGGGAAATGCACTAATTCTTGCATTGAAGATGCATGTCACACAATTACCACAGGGAACATGTCCCTGAATGGGAGGCAACCCCTACATCACATTGATGGTATTATCACAGGGAAGCACTTTCCTGGGAGATTGTGTCATTGATTTCGAATAGTTTTCCGTTCTTCAAAGGCAAACAGGGGTCTGAAGATCGTTGTAATAATCGCAGTCATCAATCATTCAGGACAAACGTTTTAATGGTTCATGAATATTTCGAAAAGCTATTGACAAAAAAGTAACTTATTTTCACCTGACTTTATAGGTGTGTAGGTTGTATAGGTTGCAATAAACTCAGCAGCAGTGTCTTGAAAACAAATATTGTTTGTGTGAACAATCACACCGTTTATCTTGAAAAAGGGGACTGTGCCCTTTTGGGCTTTCAGATCTTCTTGACTAATGTAGTGGCTTTGTCAATAATTCTGCTGTTAAAAAATATGTCCATTCTGGTTGTGTCAGTAAATGCTAGTATCCCCATGTAAGAACACTCAAGTAGACTTTGTCCATAATGGCAGTAATACTGGCATGCCACTGGAAGAAAGTATGTCCAAGCTCACAGCTCACTCTGTCACTATGCACTAGTATCCACAAATGAGAACGTTCATGGAGTTTTAGCCCATAACACCAATAAAAATGACATGCCACAGTAAGAAAACATTTACACCCTCATTGTCCCTGTATATTTTTGCATCCCCACCTAGGAACACTCACATTGGCTTTCCCCATACTGCTTGCAATGCAAGTGTAGGAAAACATGCCCATGACGGGTGTTCCGTATTTGCTAGTATCCCCATGTAAAGAGCACCAACATTGGCTTTGCCCATTTAGCAACCATGAAACATGTTACACCATACACAGAAATCATAAGGTATGGAATATCCCGATTGCCTTTAAACGTTGTTAAAATGCACCCAGCTGCACCTGTTCCACGCTCACTCCTCTCCTTCCTTCTGCTCAAACAACTCCCCAGTCATCTCATATTATTCCCTCTTTCCACATTCCACGCTAGAACTTAGAACACATAACTAATTCAACTATATACAGAGCATGATGCAGGTTGACTGCACCACAGAAGTGATTGCATATGCACACTTAACTAATATCGCCCGCTGCGTGGACAAGGGCGCTGCTGTTTGGAGCTGTAAAGAACCTGAAAAGTGCTTTTATTGTGCTGCGCCTTGCCGTGAGAAATGGCTCTGCCCCCCTGCTCACGAGGTGCTTAAATTGGACAGTAGCAGCCCTCGTGGCGAAAAGCCTGCTGCGTGGACAAGGGCGCTGCTGTTTGGAGCTGTTTGGCTGGTTGACTGGATGGTTGGACGTGAAAACTTTTGAAAACCAGTACGTCGGTGCTACGTGTAACCAACTCGAACACTCTAGAGTACAACAGGAAAGGGAGACTGCCGGGGCTTGACCCCTTTGATCCCGCTTACTGCTACTACCTTCCAACATAAATTGCCAACAGCAGCAAAGCAAAAAATATAGCAAAAAATATATACAATCAGATCAAGATCAATTAAATCGCGCACATCTGACGCAAGCACTCAAAACAACTAGAGCGCTTTTGCGACTTAGAAAACCACTAATAAGAACGTCTGGAAAATGACAAGTTCACTTGAAGGTTTGATAGCATTGTGCAAAGTCAACAAACACATGACCTCCCAACACCTAATGGGAGAGTCAGTACCGGCGACTAGACAGGGGGACCACCCTCAAACAATAGACTACATAGAAGTCACAAAACTACCCTATGACAATGACAACGACAACGAGATGGCGCAAGTTAAGAAAAGTAACCTGAGTCCTGAAATGAAAGATTCTAATCAGGGGGGAGTACCTAAACCCTTTATGATAGAGGTAAAGATCGGCAATCAAACCGGGTGAAGCCCGTCAAAGGAAGATACACATCTAAATCTAGAGAGTGACGGGGAACATGAATAATCACATACCCCATCAAATAGACAACGTGAACGAGACGGACCAATTACCTCAGCCTCAGGAAAGCACCCCTGATGCAAAGGAGAGTAAGGAAGTCTCCGCCCTCAAGCCAGATGAAATACCCGATAAAAACAAACAGGAGATAGAACCAACAAGGAAAAACGAACACTCAAAGGAAGACGCGCTAGAGAATCCATCACTTGCATTAGAGATAAGACCAAAAACACCAGAAGAAAATATTCCTAAGGCAAAGGAACTAATTCAACTATCTGAGGAAATTCCAAGATTCGAACTCAACACTATGGTTGAAGACTTAGACAATATAGCGAAAGGAACCCATACTGTAAAAAAAGGCAAAACAATAACGCTTAAACCAATCAGAATGGACTTTATAAGATATACGGATCTAGAAAAAAAAATATGGAAACCTCGGACCTTGTCCCCAGGGGACGCCCAAGATAAAATCAATCATTTCTTTGGGAAACAATCCCTATTAAATTGGGAGACAGGTATTATTGCTAATACACCTAAAAGGAAATCAACCTATAAAAACAGAATGCTAAACGAAATCCCTGACGCAGTGATGCTGGAAAACTCAATGTTACTTGACAAAGAGCCGGACCATAGAGACGGCCGCACAAACCATGAAAGGGGAAACCAAAAATCAGTCAAATCAAACAGACAAGGCCTAGGACTCAGATTTGATTACGCTACCACCAACGACAGAACTACCCCCGAAACAGGAGGAGACGAGTCATAAACCTGGAACAGTGGGAGAAAAGCGTGAAAAGGATGATTTCCTGATGATTATAGCAATGGCAGCGTTATTGGCCCCCTACATGAAATTACATGAGGATGCTATGGATACTTTGAAAGACCATACTACATTGTTAGCAATGGTTCATTGAAAGACAATTTTCATTGAAGGATTCATAACGGCCATTCAAAAGAACATGCAAAACGTTGAGCAAAAAATCTATGACATGTTACACACTATCCTGGAACCAATCATGAAAGAGAAGGAAAATCGATGGAAAAACCATAGGAGAGATTCACTAAGTGGTCTGGATTTCTCCGTTCTTCAATCAAAAGAATTACCGAAATTACAACTACAAACAGAGGAAAGCTCCAAGGAAGAGCGACTGAAAGAGCGTCCCCAAATCGTCACCGAAGAAGGGACGCCAGAAGAACCAAAAAATCAAATTGAATCCTCAATTACAACTCCGATGAAATGAGAAGCAAACGAAGATATGAAGGAGATCGCAACAGGAGACGAACAAAATAAGGAAAACAGTGAATCAACGCCAAATACCTCTAAAATCTCTATCGCTAAAGAAACCCAAAGAGGAGTCACACTAAACAACGATCAGAAAGTAAAACAAAACACAAAAACAGGACAACAAACACCTTTAATAACATTGGACATCTCACAGCCTGAAAAGGATATTGAAGTAAAAAAAATTGTCAATCAGAACTCAAAATTGTGTGAAATCTTTAAAAAAAAGAATGCAAAACAGAAGGGTGGTGACACCGTGATACGATCAAAGGAGCGATCCACCACGAATGAACAGAAAGTGAGAAGTACTCAATTAGTACAGATACCTAAAAAAACAAAAAAACAACCTCCAAAGAGGTCATGTAAATCAAACAAAAGTAAATCATTTTTTAAATGCTTGACCATACCAAAGGAAGCAACATCAGTTGTAGTTCATCAAAATACTTGCAGTCAGAAAGAGGTTAATATTCAGATAAATATGAGTCAAAAGAACAAAGAAGCAGTAGAAACGGACGATTCTGAACAGGAGCTAATGGGCATGTCCACATATTCCATCTCGGCTGAAAATGACTCAACCTCTAGCGACTCAGAAGAAGAGGACATCGAACAAGTAAGTGAGGAACAAGTACAGACAGAACTACAAATACAAGCTAAATCAAAAACATTGCTGGACGAAAATGGGACGATTGGGGAAAATTCAAATAAACCAGAAACAACTAAAAAGGAAAGTAATACAATCAATCCCGAAATTGCAAATAAGAAAAAATTAAAGACAACGACGACTGGAGATGCAAATACCCCAGTTAAAATTCCAACAATGAACCTGGAAAGTCAAAATAAAAACAGCTCCCTACCTATCTTGGAGATTAAGGAATATACCACAGAAGAAAATTAGTATAGTACGGGAAATGAAAACTCCTGGATTAGTCCCTTGAGATTACCCAAATTTAGGCTAAACCCGTAAAAAAAGGGTAGAGGTCTCCTTTTGGAAAGACTACTACACACAAATGATGGTCTTCTTCTAAACCGGGCTAATGTCCTAAGGTTGTTCCACCATATACCAACATTGAGATTAATCAGCTCTAGCGACAGAACCCTGATAGAATTTCCTGATAAAACGCATATGGACAGAATACGGGTTTCAACTTGCTCTCAGGTGATTCATCAGCTATTACTATCTGAAGAGATGACCATATGGAAGATGGGGTTCAAGATAACTGAACAAAAACAATAAAGAAGTGGAACCGGACGTACTTGATCAAGAAACTATTTCAAAGAAAGCCCGATTTCAAGAGGCGCACTCCACGCATAAAAAAGCCATGAAACAATTTCAGGTAACCCAACATCAAGATGGAGAACAGGAGAGATGGGTTTGGTTGGCTAACTTAGCAGCAGGAAAAATGAAGACCCTATAGGGCCGGAAAGAAATACAAAAGGAGACTTGGACCCTCATTTCTTGGAATACAAGGGTATTCAACCACCTTCTAACAAAAAATGAATTTGAAAAAGACATGCCAGACGTATTATGCTTGCAGGAAACGTGGTTGAGAGAAATTCCCCTGATTGAAGGCTATTCAGTAAACATAAACCCTGCAAAGAAAGGTGAAAAAGGAAGACCAATAGCAGGTTTGCTGATAGCGATAAAAAAGGACTGAAATTGGAACGTGATCCATTCTTTGAACTTGTCTCCTTATATTCAAGTCCTAGTCCTGGAAACACTGGAGCCCCTAGACGACTAATTCTCACAGCACGTTGTGCTGATGAATATATATTGGCTGCCAGGTGTAAAAGCGAACAAATCACTTCCAAGGGATGTAACAGCTGCAATCGACGATCTGAAAGTTAAATGGCACGACCCTTGGATAATCTTGTTGGGTGATCTTAATTGCACCTGTTTTGACGAAAACAACAACATACTCGAAGATGTACCGAAAATGGCCACAACGAAACACAAAAGAGGCGTCAACTGGAGGTCCACTCTTCAATCCAGAGACTGCACAATCCTAAACGGGGAAACTGACGTGGCGAGGTCAGAAATCAAAAGCCATTCTAGACTACGTGACAATTTCATCTAACATGTCAGCGTTCATTCAAGAACTAGAGGTGAAACCCACTAAGGCAAGTGATCACAACGCAATTAGACTTACATGCTTAAGCTTTCTCCCGAAAAAGGAAAAGGAAATATATCCATTTAAGATAGAAATCAACTCAGGGAGAACTCAAATGAAAATGAATTCAGCAAAACTACCAACGCTGAATGGTAACTTGACAACCATGATAAACGAACTACATTCGCAGCTACCCCTGCAAGTCATCGATTACGTTCCACTGCTAAAAATCTTCCATACTACTATCAAGTCTGGAATTACCAAACCAATAATGTCACATCGACATATGTACGATCAAGCCATGGTTGATAAGAAAAAAATTATGAGGAAACAGCTAAAACAAATGAAATATTCAAAGGAGGCAAACAAAACTGATAAAATACGAGAAATAAAAAAAATTTTCAGTAAAAGGATAAAGATGCATAAAAAATCAATGCTAAGGCCATGTTAAGAACGATATGCAAGAGAAACAACGTAGGGACGCGGGCCTTGATAAATAATGAGATGCTTCAAGACTCCTTAACAACAAATCCAGTCACAGAGAAACAATGGCAAGCACATTATAAACAAAGACAGCCAACTTCAAAACCTCCTACAAACGAACGGATTCCAATAAAAATGGACGAAAGTTTGCTGAACATAGACAGTGAGACACTAGAAGATATGTTTAAAAAACTAAAGAATTCAAGAGCACCGGGGCCAGACGGTCTGACGAATGAAGGTTTGAAAAGAGACCCAGCGGAATGGGCTAAAATCCTACACCAACTGTTTAAATACATTTTGTCTTCAGGGAAATTACCTAATTCATGGAAAACGAGCATTGTGGTGTCAATTTTCAAAAAGGGCTTAAGAACAGTCCCAGAAAACTATAGGCCAATCGCTCTTCTGGACGTGGCAGGAAAAATCTTTGCCTCTATCCTATTAAGATCTTTGACCAAATGGGCAACGCAAACAGGCCATAAGGACGAATGGCAATCAGGGTTCGTAAAGGGACAAGGTACCCCATTAAACATCTTCATTCTAAATCTATGAAAAGCTCGAACCCTGATTAACTAAGAGACAAAATTCTACATAGCTTTTGTTGACCTATCAAAGGCTTTCGATGCAGTTGATAGAGAGAGGATGTGGAGGAAATAAAAAAAATTGAATTGTCCGGAAATCCTACTCTATAACATAAAGGAATTACATTCCGGCACTTTGATCAAAGTGAAACTAAATAAAGCTGGCCTCCTATCTGATACAATTCCCATGACCATTGGGCTGAAACCAGGCTGCCCCCTGGCCCCAGAACTATACAACCTATACTCCTCAGATATGGAAGAAGCCTTCGCAGACGTAAGAATTTTTCCAGCAAAACTTGCTAACATAGCAATTGGAAGACTAATCTACGCGGACGACATAGTTCTAATCGATCAGACCCCAATAGGTCTTCAACATCAACTAAAAGCTTCAGAGGCATATGTAGTCAAAAATAAAATGACCATCAATCCGGAAAAATCCAGGATTTTGACTTTCGCCAATACCAAAACGAAGAAAAAGACAAACCCGCCTCAATGGTACTTATCCAACAAAAAGATAATGGAAGTGACAGCCATTACGTATCAGGAGGTCTGTATTAACACCGACAGAAATGAAGCCCCGAGATGTTAAGATCTAAGAAATAAACTTAGAAACCTAAAGGACAAGCTAAGATCCTATTGGTGCGATTCTGTCAATTTTCCATGAAACCTATGATAGACTTCTATCGAGCAAAGGTAGTGGCAATCCTTACCTATGGATCACAAACCTCGTTTCTCTTGGACATCAAATTATGGTCATGTCTAGAAGGCAAATTCTAGAGAACTATTTTGTGATTGCCAAAATCTTTCCCAATTCAATTAATTCGAAGAGAGCTGGCACTATCTTCTCTGAAAGTCATTTTAGAGTGGAAGATAAAGTCTTTCTTCAGAAAATGCCTGGGACCAGCAACAAAGGGGGGTTTTGCTGCCATAAAGAAAGCAATGGCAGAGAGGTCAGAACCGATATTAGCTGAATGGGCCAAAACATGCCAGATAATCCTTGATACACTGGAAGAGCTCAATAAATATCAAGGCTACGAAGAATTCTGGGCAGTCCCGCGAAAACTGAATATGCTACCAAAATACCTAACTCTTTTTCCCAATTGGTTTTTGAGACAGGGTTTCTTAAGGTTACGACTGAACCTCTGGCCAAGTAGAACCAATCACTACAGAAAGAGAGAGAGAAGACCTAAAGGACTGTAGATTGTGCAAAAATGTAACGACAACGGAATAATTGAAACATTTGTTGTTGGAATGCCCGACTGTGAGAGGTGAACGACAGATCTACTTAGGCCACAGCTGGCAAGAATATAGATTCAAGGATATTGATCTCTGGTGGTCATACCTGCTGGAAGGAGATAAGATCTCAAATAATCTTGCGGTCATAAAATTTATCTTGCTCATCATTGAGAAAATCGAGGAAGAACAGTTAAATCACGGAACAGTGTTAAGGATTTGAAAGCTAGCAGACTTTCCCAGTTTTAAGCATTAAGCAACGTAAAAGAATAGAAACAGAAAAGAAACAAGACTGGCATTTATACAAAGCTTTATTCATATTTTAGCATACTTTAAGAATTGTAGCTCCTAAAATGATATTCTTGTTTTATTTATTTATTTATTTTTGCTTTCTTCTTCCTTCTCCAGTCATTTAGTCCTGTCTTTTAAAACATTATTTAATTTTTTTGATCAATGATTGAATCAATGGTCGGTTGGGTTTTGTGTAGTTGAGATTTCTTGTTGCTTTATGTTGCTTTTTGCTTTTTTGATTGTTTTGTAAAAAAATAGCCAAAGGTTTTCTTCGTGTAAACCAAAGAGCTAATAAAATAATTTTTAAAAAAAATATCACTACACTACATACCACTAATAATGACATGCCACTGTAAGAAAATATGTCCATGATCAATGTGACTATATATGCTGTGTTCCTCTCATAAGAACACTGTTGTTGGCTTTGCTCAAAATGCCAGGAATAATGCCATGTGACAATATATGAAAGTATCTTCAAAAATAGGAATACTCAAATGAGGCTCTGCAAGACCTCTGTCCCTGCGGCCAGCAGACAAATATTCTGTCATGCAGATCTCTCATGAAACGGAGTGCTATGCTTAACAGAATAAGTGATGGCTGCTGCATAATGGAGGGGCACACGCCACTGACCAGATTTTAATTTTCTTTTTACAAAAAGTAGGAGTTGTTTCTCCTTGTTTTTACCCGTTTATTATGTGTCTACATTTTTTTTCCTGGTTCTTAATACATAGCATAAATTGAAGAACTCTATTTTGCAGATTTCTCCAAGATATTCACCTATCGTCTTGCACTTGCGCATGCTACCTCCATTCTGTACCCCATTTGCACTAATCTGCCCGTTAGTGTCTTTCTCTCATGCCCAACACTTTTTTTTTGTTCCACCACCAAAGGAATGCTAACCACATTCCAAATACATCAAATAAATTAAAATAAGACCCCTATGTCATCAGAAACTCAATCTAGGGTGCTGTGCTGTCATTAAACAATGTTACTCAAATAGGCCTTCAAAGAACATTGACTAATCTAGAAGGATACATGGTTAACAACGACTTGATCATCAACAAAAAAAGTCAAAAATCATAAGTATCACACATGGATGAAAAAATAAGACAGCATTTACTTGGAAATTGGGAACCGAGGCAGTTGACCAATGCAATTCAATCAGATATGTAGGTATCCAGTTCAACATGGAACTGAACCAAATCATCTGGATAAACACGCTAAAAATGAAAATGAAGATGCTCGTATCACAGGGTGCCATAATTCGTGCCAGATACAGGAAATGTTAAATGCTACCACTAATATTGTTTTACAAACAAAAAGTGACGTCAACAACAACATACGGCAGAGAAACAGCATTAGGTATGAAGTGGACAATCTGGACCCTGTTTGAAGGAGCTTTTTGGAAAAGCATTTTACACTTACCAACAAGTGTCCCCATGAATCTCATACAAAATGAAACGGGTTTGCAATCGTTATATTCAATAATGCTACAGAATGGGATTTCAATCTTTAGAAAGCTTAAGATGAAAGATGCCGCTATCATATCCTATCCTAAATACCTCCACAGACAGACCTGGAACCTGGCTGCTGAACGTGTGGAACAAAATTTGACAAAAGCATCTTGTGGACGTGGACACTAATCAAGAAACATTTATCAAGAATCCAAACACAGTCAAGAAAAAGTTACAACAGAGAGATTGGATAGAAACGGTCGCACAAAGAGTGAACTCCAAGTTACTAAGAGACTTCCCCAATGAACCTTGTATATTAAGCATAGTGCCGAGATCCTTACAGACATTTCCTAGCAGGCACAACCATAACCAACTTCTACGATTAGGACACAACCTATATCATACCAAGGAGGTACTGTATAGACGAAAGCAAACAAAATGCCGGAACAACATCTGTCGCTTTTGCAATGGGAACGAGTAAGTCCAAACGCTCAAACATCTGATATTCACTTGCCCAATTGTTAAGATGAATAGATCAGTCCATCTAGAAAAGCATGTCACAAATCCAAACACCCTAACTACGGAAGAATGCTGGTCCTTGCTATTATATGGCGAGAAGAAAACAGCTTTCGTATGTGCAGTAATAAACATTCTAGACGACATACTAGAGGCAATCTCCCCAAAAAGAAACTGAGCAAAAATCTGCTTTCCAAAGATGGATATGAGTTCGAATGATGGCACAAAAGCAGACATATAATCAAGAAATCGAACAACTGTGTTTTCCGTTTTGTTCTTATCTTTGCTTTTGTATCAGTTTTCCTATTTTGTCTGTCTCATTCTTGTATGAAGGAAAGCTTAATGTCGGTTGGATCGACATTTTTATGTGTACAAAATGTTTGTTTAATAAACTATAACACAATAAAAAAAACGTTATTCTTTTATTTAGTTGTAGACTTAGTTGATGTCAATTGTACCAGTTGGACTAAAATATGAGATTACAATAGTTTGTGAAACAGGGGTCTAGGCCTGGAACATGGGCGCCTTTGTGACATGAGTTTTCTCAAAGCCCTATCAGTCAAACAAACCCCTGCACTCTACATCCTCAAACACTTCTCCAAAGATGTTCTCTATCAAAAGCCTTCAACCGCTAATATCGGGCTCCTGCTGTCGTTGACCGCCTCTTGATCCCTCCCTGCATTTCTCTTCACTTCCCCCTGATCTTACTTCTACACTCGCCATCCACCTTTCCAGCATTTACTCTGTAATCCTGGTAAAGCATAATCATTGAATACAGTTTCCCATGCCTGGACTTTCAGAAATTAGCCTAACTATCTAAAACTGTGATGTGTGCTGCTTTGTTTAGTACTGTAGTCAACTGTACTGTTCTGATCACACGCCATACTCTTTTAAATAACTGAACAAGTAATCATTACTAATTGGCATTCTACCCTGATTTTACAGGGCAGGGAAAGAGAGGAAGAAAGCTGACAAGTTTGTACTGGAATGCCAAGAGAAAGCCTATTGGCTTGTTCACCGACCGCCTGTAAGTATCACTGACCACAAACTATTCATGGAAGGGCATTTCAGCGAATTGTGACAAAGGGAAATAAATGCATCAAGTTGTCCAATGGCAAATGGATATTTGTTCCACCTCAAGACCATGCATTCCTTGCCATTGTTCAAAAAGTATCCATAGACAATGAGATCATTAATTGTAGCTTCAAATCACATGTATGTGTGTACATCTATGAATGTTCTACTGACATCACAACAAATTGTGAGTTCCATTGGTGTATGTTGTGTGACGTTTTGATTTGGTTCGTAACAGCCTAGTACACATATCTGCTGCAATGAAGTTAATAATGACATAGCTTGCATTTCATGGACCAAATCTGGAACAATCAAGAATTAATTAAGAAAAAATAGGCATGAAATATTTGTTGATTTGTTTCTATGGGCCTCATTCCGAGGTGGGCGCAAAGGGATACCGGGCACCATTAAGGACATTGGTGCCGTTAATCCCTTTGCACCCTATTCCGAGGTCTCTTAGCGGGTCCCGCAATGGGTGCCTGGTTTTACCAGGTGCCCATAGCGTGAGCCGCTAAGGGAACAGAGAGCTAATAACAGTACTGCAAATTGCGGTACCGTTATTAGCTACTTCCCCATTCCCATTGAGCCGTATGGGAGCTGAAATGGGAATGGGGAATGGATTTTTCAATGGGGACTTACCGGTCCCTCCACGGTCGGAATGGACCGGTAAGTCCCCATTGAACCAGGTCAGACACGGACGCGGTATGGGAGGTACTAATGGCGCAAATAGCAAATACCTCCATACTCGGAATGAGGCCCTATGACTTCTTAATCAATAGCAATATATTTGTTACCATATGATCAATTCATGTCCCTCTGTATATATATGGTTCCTGTGACAAACAATTGTTGTAAATGATCTCCAAATTAAAATATTGCTTCCATGCCACTTTGATCTTGGAGTAATATCTCTCTCTCTGTTTAACGCATCACAGTCAGTGTCAGATAGGTGGTTTGATTCTGAAGCCTTGTTTGGCCGGCTTGACATGCGATAAGGTCCCCTGGACTCTGTTTCATGAGATAGCCTGTATGCGTTTTGGGAATGTAATCTGAAGTGTTTCTAAACCCCACATATGGTTGTCTCTTGTTTGGCACAACTGTTTTGCGATTTTTCCCAGTTTGGATTCATTGGGTGAAATGTATGTGGTAGCTAGTTTTACTGCCTCGGCTATTGTGTGTGATGATGGTCATACGGTTGGGTGGCGATGAATGATTAGTGTACATTAGATAACACGAACATTTGCATTACAGTTTCCAAAGTGCTACTTTATGTGATAGGTTTTGCAGTTCCCTTAGGTATTCTAGACACCCACCCTGTAGCCATGCTCATCTTGACACTCAGGATAATACCCATGCGTGGGCCCAGGATGCATAGTGCAAAAAAGTAGGACCAGTCTGTGTGCACTACACATGGTCTTTCTGTGTATGTTATATGTTTTCTTTGGTGTGTGAAAAATCATGCCAAATGGCATCTGTATGATCAATAGCACATGTGTACAATCTGGGGCTCCTGCTGTTACTCCAGATATATTGACCGAGTCTGTGCATATTGCATCTTGACATGATTAGTGTAGACAAGATAACATGATGGCGAATGAATAAATAACCTTTATTTCAGAAAACGCATTTTGAATAAAAGCACAGCAACAATACACAAATTCCAAATAATGCCCCTGTCAATTTATCCCACAATTTAAGTAAGTTCTCCGTTTTTTCTGGATGGACGTTTTTTTTACTACATACTTACTTGAGTGACATCCTCACTCCCAATGACCCTTTTTTTAAACTTGAAGAGTATGTTAGTTTTAGTGGCCCTACATTATTTATCAAAGCACGGATTTCTGCTGGATGACAAGGTTTCAAAGAGGACACTGCACTCTGTAACACATGGAGAGATCGTATTAATGAGTTGGTTATAAATAGCAGCAGCTAGAACCAGTGTTTACTAGGAGTACTTCTAGCAAGTTAAGAGGGTCAGAATAGATCTTTAGTAAAGAGACCTCTCTATTAATATTCAGCCAATTTAGTCAGCAGTAACTTCTCGCCACAACAGATGTGTTTCCAGGAACATCTCATACTTGGAAATAACCGATAGATGGTAAATCAAGTCTTCCTTAATTACATAGCTCTCCCTAGGAGGTTCAGAGCTCATGAGACAGTCCTGCCAGCGACTGGAAGCAGATGTAGCAACACCAGCCTATATATGGTAAACACTCTAGATTTAAACAGGGGTATTACAACTTTGCTCAAGTGGTAGAAAGAGTACACAACACAACTTTCTTCTTCAAAGTAGGCACACAACGCAAAGTGAGGTTCCAATATGTGAGGAGAATAAGGATAGTGGAAATCAGGTATTCCTTTCTCTGTCCAACTGGCAGTGTTGGCTTCCAATTGAAAGTGATTAAATGTCAAAGGGGACATCGGCACTCGCTGTGAAAAAGACATGGTCGAGTTTAGGTAACCTAAGTGGACAGTGCTGGTAAGTAAATCATGAGTATAGTTAGAGGCCTTTTATAATTTAAAGGAATCCCTTAGTTGCTCATAACTTCCTAATGAAAGCTTTTTACCCATGCATCTCACAGCTTTAGAGATAGTTCCAGGATGATCAAAGCATGACAGAACTGTTCTGGCATATTTAAGACATTATCACATTGCATAACATGTTTTAGCATAGCATGCAATAAAATGGTGTGCTTGTTGGTCGGAATTGTTAACCATAGCCTCGTAGGGTTCGTTTTGAAATAATCGTCAATAGATTACTCTGGGGCACATGTTGGTGCTGAAATAGGGAGACCGAAAAGATTCTTATTGAACTTCTTTTCTAATATCTGTAATGGCTTAGCATTCTCAAAACCCCATATGTGCACCCCAGAAAAGGACAGCGGCCTTAGACTGTGCCTCATATACTCTAATCATGGTTTCAGCTGGATGAACACCACTTTATAGAATGGGTCATTAATGCTGGTAGTCTTTTAATAATGCATTACCTTTGCTTTCATAGATTTAGTGAGGCAAATAAAAAAATATGTATATTTACTTTTATTTGCTTTATGATTTTACGTCCTGGCAGAAATGAACATATTATTGTATCGATAATCACAATAATTGATTTTGGGATGCGGACACATTGCTCTGGTGCATATACCTATAGTATGCATCAATGAGCTGATTACACCAGAGGATTACCAAAAACACCCTTTCCCCATACATTTTGGACCAAGAAGGAATTGATGCAGGCTCCACGTATCATACTCCCCTTCTACAATATATTGACTGAAAATTGTCATCAAGAGAGAAAGTAGTCCTGCCAGCAGGCCCATGGAGTCACGTGCCAGCCACCGCTGGTGATTAACAGAGAAGAATGCAGTTGACAAGTCTATTCATTCTATGTCTAAGGGCGATTTCTTTGCTCCCTTATACTTAGAAATCAATAGCTAAAGATGAAATGATTGCTCTGAAGTGCTAATGCCTTCTTCCAAACCAAATTGGGCATTGTGAGGAGCCAGTAATCAGATGCAGACACAAAGGAGTCATGTTTGCTGGTACAACCATTTATTAAAATAAATGGGTGTTGGAAAATACATCAATATCCCTGATCTAGGAGGAATTTCCCTATTCCCGACCTCAACCAAAACGAATGGGTCTGACTGGTGCCAAGATGTCCAACAAAGGTATAATGCTATTTTGGCCCTCACACTCTAATTAAATAAACTAGAAGGGTAAAGGATCTCTTGCTTTTCAAAAGTGCCCAAATGTTCAAGTTCAACACAACAGTGCCGCCGCGATTCCTGGAGCAGGAGCTCCCCCGTCCTGGTGCTGCAGGAGCAGACCAGCCACTTCTCCTAGCAGCGCATCTGCACACAGGTAAGCCTGCAGGCTCACTGTAATTGGGTGCAACATTCCGCTTTTACAACGTCTGACCCTCCGCTTCCAGAGTGGAGTTCATAAATTATTTCTACACTGGTGCACTCTGTGACAACGCGCCAGCTGCCTATAATCGTCTAAATTTGAAATTTCACGGTTCCACGAACTACGAGACCCTAACCATGCTAAAATGGCGGCCTGACTGCAAGGAACACCATCTGACTGGAAATCGCAGCGGATTTCACTGCCATTGGCCCTCCTGCCCTCATAGCCTATCGTGGGACACCGGCAGGCGTGAGCCGGCCCACCACAAAGGCACACTAATAAGGCACCTGTCCTGTGCCTGTCCCGTGACGGACCTTCGCCGTCGCCACATCATTCTGTCCATTGTCTAGCTATTCTGCGAACCCTGCTTTGCATCTGATGATCAGAGACTCTCTTGGTTTGCTGCAGTCCCATAACGCCCACCACAGTGCGGTAAGCAATGACACTGAATGTCTTCCGCCTTAGCCCCAGTACGCCGCCTTATAGTTAACATCGCACCACTGACCGTATGCCTCAGGCTAAGTCGCGTAGCGCATATCAGCCCATGCCTAAGGTTCAGGCGCTTCCAAACATAGTTCACTATTACGGCGACCTAGTACTGCCATCTACTCCATAACGCTAGTTTATAAACTATTTTGTTCACAATATTGCCTTCCTTAACTTTATTCTCGCTGTTCATCGTCTGCACATGAAAGCCATTGTGTTTACCACCTTGCCATGCACGATCGACTCTGAATGTGGGGCACTACCGATTTACATTTATTCTGACCAGCTAACTGAATCTAGGCCTTTATCTATCACCGAGTTAAACATTGATATACCGGCGCAAGCTGCAAAATGTGTATAATCTGCACTAGCTTGTGGCCTCCAATCTGCTAATGATTGCCTCTTAGGTACAATTGTTTTACTGCGCTGCCTCAACCTGCATTGCGTAAATCGCATCGTGATTTATTGTTTCCTGCACCATTAGCTTACAACTGTATATGGGTTTCTGTTCCAGATCGCTATCGTACATTTACACATTGCCAGAGTCCCTCCATATGGATATACAATTCCAAATGTAGACCTCTGATTATGCATACTAAAGGCAAGCTCTATGTAATTACTGAACTATTGTGAATGTGTGCGTCTATTGCGCTACTCCAGCAGTTAGAGAAACAACCAAAGATCTTGATCACCCAGCCAACCGACTTGACTTCCGGCCACCCGCACTATGCATATACAAATACCGTGTTATCCTACAATACACTGCCTCACAGTCATACTTCTCTTATCATATACACACGCTAGCTGCTTCACAGCACCACGGCACCTTGCTACTAAGTACTTCAACATGTTAGACTCTGGTCGGCACATCAACTCCACTTCACCACTACCTCAGCTACCTCAGTAACCTCCCTATCTGTCCTCTGACCCACAGCACAGCCCCAACTCCACACGCTTGCAACCTAAACACTGTTTAATCCTTACCTGAACGCACCTGCTCTTTGGCTTGAGCACTTCGCTGTCAAACCTACTCCCAATAAACCATGTGCCCTTCACATTAGAAACTTAAAATTGGGCTCCAGATTTGCCCGTCACGCTCAGCCACTACGCATTCGCTCTGTCCGACAGAACTCATCGCCCACACTTAAGACCGCACAGTGCAGTACCATATCCACTTCATTACACACCTCTACTCAAGAGTCCCAAGCCACCAACTTACATCACGCCTCCAAAATGTCCCCCATCAAGGGCGCCCTTATCAATGCCAGGTCCCTCTTGGCTTACCCACCTGATATAGCGCACTTCATAATGACTCAAGACCTTGATTTCCTAGCTATCACTGAGACCTGGCTGCATGCCGCGTCAGGACCCCACCTCTCACTTGCCATCCCGAATGACTACACCATCATCAGATGCGACCGCATATCCAATCAGGCCAAAGGCGGCGGTGTCGTGTTTATCCATAAGAAATCACTCGGCATGAGAATCTCATCAAATCAACAAAATCCATTGTCAGAACTCCTATCGGTTAAACTCCCTATTTCCCATAATCAAACCGTTACCTTGCACCTCATCTACAGGCCACCAGGGCCTATCACTACTTTTGCAGATGACATCACATCCTTACTTGCAGATAAAACCAAAAGTAACTCACAAATCATTCTACTAGGTGACCTTAACTTGGGCCTACTCAACCCTAATGACACTAACGCCTTAGAAATTGCTGATTCACTCACATCTTCAGGCTTCACCCACCGCATCTGCGAACCTACATAACAAGGGTAGAACTCTCGACTGGTTAGCAACATTTCCTCAGTAATAAACTCACTGTATGCCTGGTCTGACCACCACACCATCACCTTTAACATCTTATCTATCTACCAACACCCTACTCCCAATATGGCACCACCCACTAGTACTAGAAACAAAAGAGACACAACTAGACAACCTTCTCCCTCACATCTTACCCTCTCTGAACAAGGTACTTATATCTTGCTCAGACCCGACAGTCCTTGTTGATACCTATAACAACACCATCCTCAAAGCACTGGATGCCATCACCCCTATTAAAGCCAGGGAAGCCAAACCACTCGCCCACCTCAACTCATGGTTCACACCACATCTGAGGATCCTACGCAAAGAAAAAAGAAACTCCGAAGCCCGTTGGAAAAGTCACCTCTCTGATTCTAACAAGGACAGCCTTTTCATAGCGTCACTCAACTATAAAGAGGCCATCTGTTCAGCTAAGAAGGAGACATATAACAAACGTATCCTTCAAGCCAAATCCAACACAAAAGAGCTTTTCAAGATCCTCAAAGAACTTGAAACCCTTGCTACTCGCCCTGACAATTGTAGCAAAGATAGCACATGGTGCTCAAACATTCAAAAAGCACTCATCGACAAAATAACAACACTCCCGGCCAAAATAAATGCAAAAAAAGACAGTCTCAAATCCAACTCTCATCTTAACTCACTCCTTAATTAAACGAATCAGACCTCTCACACCTTTGAACCATTCAGTTTTTCGCCCTTAACTATCATCGAGGTAGAGAACATCATCAACAACATCAAACCCTCAAACTGCCAGGGTGACACCTGTGCCGCTCCCATCATAAAGGAGGCCTCCTATGAATTAGCCCCCTTCATCACATCACTGATAAACACCTCATTTAGCTTGGGCATTGTGCCCGACAACTTGAAAGACGCATGGGTCATCCCCCTCCTGAAAAAAACCACCCTTGACCTAAGCATACCAACTAATTACAGGCCCATCACAACAGTGCCGTTTTTGCAAAATATCCTTGACTGTGCGGCCTACTTACAGATTCAGGCATACCTGGAACGTAATAACCTCCTCGGCCTTAGACAATTGGGTTTTCACCCTAAGCACGGGACGGAAACAGCCCTGCTAGACATAAAGACACAAATAGACGACCTGAAAGATAAGGGCAAGATCGCTCTCCTCCTGCTTCTAGATCTCTCGGCCGCCTTCGACTTAGTGAATCACCAAATTCTATGTTGATATCTCAAAATGGCAGCCCACTTTTCAGACAACGCTTCACCTTGGATCAGATCCTTCCTGGCCAATCGATCCATGAGGGTCTTTTTCCCTTCTGCCTCAGCTGCACCTTTGCCAGTACTGTGCGGAGTCCCACAAGGGTCAAGGGGTCTCCCCCACAATTTACACTGTGTTTACTAAACCTTTCTTCAATATCCTTGATTATCTGGGGGTCATCTACACTAATTATGCAGATGACACTAAGCTACTCATCCCTATATCGGGAGACCATGCAGCAGACACCAAAGCGCTTAACGAGGTGTACCAGGTCATTCAGGCCATCCAGGCCCAACATGAACTTTGTCTTAATGATGACAAGACTGAGCTCCTCATACTGGGATCCACTCACCGACTGGACAGACTAGATCACTCATTCAAATCCTTTGTCATTGATGGCAACATCATCAAGGTCTCGAATGATACTAAAACATTAGGTATTTACCTTGACTCTGCCTTATCGCTCTCGAGACATACTAATGCTGTGGTTTCAGCTTCCTGGCGCGCTATATAAATAAAGAAATACAATACGAATACAATTATAAGAGTTCCAATGAACAATGTTGAAAGTTCCAGAGAATATCTTCCTTCCCCAGATTTCTTGTTAAAATATCCCAAGTTCAAAAAGAATAATCAGATTCCAATAGAATTTCTCTCCCCATCCGGGAATCTTTTCTTTTCTTGGGGAACAGATTCCTTCTGCAGGCTTTCTCTTCACCTTTTAACACGTTGCAAATCCTGAGAGTAAGTCTCTTCCTAAGGACTTTCCTTTCCTTTATATACTTTCAGAACAGGTAATTATCCCAAGAGCATTAACTTCCTTGAGGTTCTTTATAGTTCTTAGTCCTAAGGGCATTACCTTCCATGAGATTCTTTATAACTTATCTATTGATCTTCACCTGGTATACTCGCCTGCCCGGTCTTGTTACACATACACATGCAAACTGATTACTGCCTGTCGACCTTTCATCAACACATCTAACTACATTATTCTCACTAGAGCACTAATCATGTCTAAGCTAGACTACTGTAACTCCCTCTATCTTGGAACAAGTCACCGTAACCTTAGTAAGCTTAATTTTACCTGCACCTGGTATATCTTCCCACCAGGATTTTGTTACACAAATACTTAATTTCACCTAGTATACTTCTGCAAGGACTTTATCAGATACATATTTAACTTCACCTGGTATACTTTTTGGCAGGAATTTATTACTCAAATACTTAACTTCAGCTGGTATATTTTGTTGCCAGGACTTTATCACACATATTGCTTTCTCTTTAATGCTGGGGTTCAATAACTGACTTTTATTATAAAATCTTTTTATTTCTTTAGCAGTTTTATTTTTGGCTTCTCATTGTATTTTCAAGAAACAACTAACTTTATTAGGCCATCTGGTAACTGACTTGTGCTCTCCAGGTTCACTGGTAACTTCTGTCCTCCCCTCTTTTTGGTTCCCTTCAGTTTGTGGTATTCCTGTGGAGAGGTACACATGCGCTGACAACCCGTTAACCCTCTTATTCTTCCCGGGTTTACCAGTTGCCTCCAGCGCCCCTTCACTCCCGCCTACTTCAGTGTACTGGCTTCATCTGCGCCCAGTAAAACACTGTATCCTTGCTGTCTCTTTCCATTATGCATGGTTCCCGCTCCTCTCTTGCAGCAGTGAGCGGCCCACACCGGTTACCAGACATTTGGTCGAAAACAAATGGTCGACAGGACATTTGGTCGAAACCATTTGGTCGAAAACCAAATGGTCGAATTTTTTTAATTTTTAATTTTCACTTTTTTTTTTTTTTTTTTTCCGGGGGGTCCACCCACCAACCCCCTTTTTTTTCTAAAAAACCCTTTTTTTCCCTAAACTAAAACCTAAAAAAAATATATATAAATAAAAAAAAAATTCGACCATTTGGTTTTCGACCAAATTCCGTCGACCAAATGACTTTCGACGAAATGTCTTTCGATGAAATGTCCGGACACCGCCCACACCCACGCCTCTCCTTTCCTCGTTCGGATTCGCCTTCATGCCGCCTGCCTAAATGTGTTCTCTCCCAGCGTGGTACTCAGCATTGCTGCGGGTTGCGCTGATGTTCAGCATCTGCAGATCTCCGCTATCCTTCTCCTTCTCACTGTCAGGGGTAGTCGGGCTGTATTTAAACTTCCCTGCTTGATTATTTGTCTTCCAACAACCAGACCACTGCATTCCGGGTCTCGTAATCTTCATTACTCTTCTTTCTTGTGTTCGTGGTCATAAGACCATTTCCTAAATGGCTTTGAGGAAGTGAGTACTGAACTTCATTGGTAGTGATCCTCCCTACTCCCTGCTTCTTCCTCGTCCCAGTTGTCCATATACTATCCCTCATGAGATTTTGGGGAGTAACAAAAGTAGATTTACATAGAGATAGGGGAGCAGTGTGACAATATACTATCAATGCACAGGGGACAGAGGGAACATCCCTGAAAGGATAAGTGGGGTATGTGGTTTCCTCTAACAACACCCTATTCTCTCACTTAGGTGTATCTCCCCCTAGATGGTCCTCCATCATATAGCCGCCTCAAGGGTCAGGATCAGGTAGCGACTGCCGTCCCCTGGCCATATAGGGGGTGGTATACACAGGCAAAGAATTGAGGATATCGCCAGATTCATCACAATATCCACATTTGACATATTATGTTAGAGCCATAGGTCAAGGCAATTTGGGTTCCACCATTGAGTTTCACAATTTTGAAGATTTGAATATATCTTTAATCAATAATTATGGCAAATCATTGAGCAATTTTGGGGAGTGCTGTGACAGGAGTCTTGCTGAAATTGACTCAGAAAACCTTACATTGATAGAAAGCCCGGTGAAGATTTACAACAAAATGATAATCGTAAAATGGGGAAAGATATACAGAGAATGTCAGCGTATAAACTAACCCTGAGGGCATATAAGGAGATACAGTCGTCCGTGATGAGATTCCCATGACCGAAATCACGTTATTTTTATATGCGCTTGTGTTTTAACCATAAGGGGGATCCCTTGCCAAGAAAGACATTTTCGGCTCTGTAAAATGCCGGGTGAAGCAGGAACGCTTAAACAGTGGCTGATTGGCTGTAGTGCAACAATAGGGCCAAGGATAATGTGGTCAGGAAAGTTCATAAGGAGATTAGAGGATTTAAACAGTGAAGTCAAGTGTTCTAGGCTGTTGTATGGATACTCTATCTCAACGATCATTGCTTTAGGCAATATTTTAATGTGATACACAAAACTTTGGGGGAAAATATTTTTCTTGATTAGGTCACCGTAATGAAGTAGGGAAGGGAGTCATTTGTCATTGTTTTGCTTTTTGGACATGTGTAATGACTTCAGATCTACTCACCCAATGACATGGACCAAAGGTTCTCAGACTCAGGAAGGCGATAATACACACAAGGTACATTCTCATCTTTCCGTGCCCAAGAAGGAGGCTATTATACCTCAGTTTCTGACTAAATCAACTGCCAACGCTTGAGAGAGTCAGTAGCTGGAATGGTGGGTGAGGGAGTCTAAATTACAGGCTGTGTGGCACGGCAAATTTGAAAGAAACCACCAAACATCTGGTTATGGGCTGTACTGCCTTAACGGAAGAGCATAAGAAATGCCTAGACGTGCTGTATGGAAATTAAGTTTGGTGAGTCAGTTTGATGGGTGGACAAGCGCATAGTCGTATCCTGGCTCTATGTGAATTCCTATACAGAATTTTGTGAAAACTAGGTAGGATTACAGACGAAGAAGAATCATTCAAGCGGGTTCACCCTACATGTGTATACATTGCTTTACTAGTCTTGCTCTCCTAACTTTTACTATATCTAATGTGATGGAAAATTGCGCAATGTGTTCATTTTCTTTCAAATGATATTGTTTTTGTGTAAGAGTCTTCTCTGTTTTCAGATGGGAGTCAAAACGCAATAAATAAATAAAAAATAAAAAAATAATATACATGGACAAATGCAAACAAAGGGGGGTCTGGGAATCTCTCTACCAGCACGAACACAGCCCAATGACCTGTTCTTGGGTGAATAACCCCTGGGAGAGACTCTACCAAGTCTTTAGCTCACTGTCCTTTTCACAGAGAAGAAATGTCCCCGCATATCAGCCTTTGTCCTGCCCAGGGGCAGTCCAGCGCCGAAATGCTAGGCAATTCTCCTCTGAACAAGAGTACCATCAGTAACCCCATACACGTGTTTCAGCCTTGTTGGGCATCATCAGTGAGGTGAAACTGTTGCCTCTCTAAGAACAGTGAGCAAGGGCTCCACGTCTGGATTGCCCTGTTAACTTAGGGTGAAACCCAAAGTTAATGTATGCAAACAAAGGGGGGTCTGGGAATCTCTCTACCAGCACGAACACAGCCCAATGACCTGTTCTTGGGTGAATAACCCCTGGGAGAGACTCTACCAAGTCTTTAGCTCACTGTCCTTTTCACAGAGAAGAAATGTCCCCGCATATCAGCCTTTGTCCTGCCCAGGGGCAGTCCAGCGCCGAAATGCTAGGCAATTCTCCTCTGAACAAGAGTACCATCAGTAACCCCATACACGTGTTTCAGCCTTGTTGGGCATCATCAGTGAGGTGAAACTGTTGCCTCTCTAAGAACAGTGAGCAAGGGGTCCACGTCTGGATTGCCCTGTTAACTTAGGATGAAACCCAAAGTTAATGTATGCAAAAAAAGGGGGGTCTGGGAATCTCTCTACCAGCACGAACACAGCCCAATGATCTGTTCTTGGGTGAATAACCCCTGGGAGAGACTCTACCAAGTCTTTAGCTCACTGTCCTTTTCACAGAGAAGAAATGTCCCCGCATATCAGCCTTTGTCCTGCCCAGGGGCAGTCCAGCGCCGAAATGCTAGGCAATTCTCCTCTGAACAAGAGTACCATCAGTAACCCCATACACGTGTTTCAGCCTTGTTGGGCATCATCAGTGAGGTGAAACTGTTGCCTCTCTAAGAACAGTGAGCAAGGGGTCCACGTCTGGATTGCCCTGTTAACTTAGGGTGAAACCCAAAGTTAATGTATGCAAACAAAGGGGGGTCTGGGAATCTCTCTACCAGCACGAACACAGCCCAATGACCTGTTCTTGGGTGAATAACCCCTAGGAGAGACTCTACCAAGTCTTTAGCTCACTGTCCTTTTCACAGAGAAGAAATGTCCCCGCATATCATCCTTTGTCCTGCCCAGGGGCAGTCCAGCGCCGAAATGCTAGGCAATTCTCCTCTGAACAAGAGTACCATCAGTAACCCCATACACTTGTTTCAGCCTTGTTGGGCATCATCAGTGAGGTGAAACTGTTGCCTCTCTAAGAACAGTGAGCAAGGGGTCCACGTCTGGATTGCCCTGTTAACTTAGGGTGAAACCCAAAGTTAATGTATGCCAACAAAGGGGGGTCTGGGAATCTCTCTACCAGCACGAACACAGCCCAATGACCTGTTCTTGGGTGAATAACCCCTGGCAGAGACTCTACCAAGTCTTTAGCTCACTGTCCTTTCACAGAGAAGAAATGTCCCCGCATATCAGCCTTTGTCCTGCCCAAGAGCAGTCCAGCGCCGAAATGCTAGGCAATTCTCCTCTGAACAAGAGTACCATCAGTAACCCCATACACGTGTTTCAGCCTTGTTGGGCATCATCAGTGAGGTGAAACTGTTGCCTCTCTAAGAACAGTGAGCAAAGGGTCCACGTTCGTGCTGGTAGAGAGATTCCCAGACCCCCCTTTGTTTGCATACATTAACTTTGGGTTTCACCCTAAGTTAACAGGGCAATCCAGACGTGGACCCCTTGCTCACTGTTCTTAGAGAGGCAACAGTTTCACCTCACTGATGATGCCCAACAAGGCTGAAACACGTGTATGGGGTTACTGAGGATACTCTTGTTCAGAGGAGAATTGCCTAGCATTTCGGTGCTGGACTGCCCCTGGGCAGGACAAAGTCTGATATGCGGGGAAATTTCTTCTTTGTGAAAAGGACAGTGAGCTAAAGACTTGGTAGAGTCTCTCCCAGGGGTTATTCACCCAAGAACAGGTCATTGGGCTGTGTTCGTGCTGGTAGAGAGATTCCCAGACCCCCCTTTTTTTGCATACATTAACTTTGGGGTTTCACCCTAAGTTAACAGGGCAATCCAGACGTGGACCCCTTGCTCACTGTTCTTAGAGAGGCAACAGTTTCACCTCACTGATGATGCCCAACAAGGCTGAAACACGTTTATGGGGTTACTGATGGTACTCTTGTTCAGAGGAGAATTGCCTAGCATTTCGGCGCTGGACTGCCCCTGGGCAGGACAAAGGCTGATATGCGGGGAAATTTCTTCTTTGTGAAAAGGACAGGGAGCTAAAGACTTGGTAGAGTCTCTCCCAGGGGTTATTCACCCAAGAACAGGTCATTGGGCTGTGTTCGTGCTGGTAGAGAGATTCCCAGACCCCCCTTTTTTTGGATACATTAACTTTGGGTTTCACCCTAAGTTAACAGGGCAATCCAGACGTGGACCCCTTGCTCACTGTTCTTAGAGAGGCAACAGTTTCACCTCACTGATGATGCCCAACAAGGCTGAAACACGTGTATGGGGTTACTGATGGTACTATTGTTCAGAGGAGAATTGCCTAGCATTTCGGCGCTGGACTGCCCCTGGGCAGGACAAAGGCTGATATGTGGGGATATTTCTTCTTTGTGAAAAGGACAGTGAGCTAAAGACTTGGTAGAGTCTCTCCCAGGGGTTATTCACCCAAGAACAGGTCATTGGGCTGTGTCCGTGCTGGTAGAGAGATTCCCAGACCCCCCTTTTTTTGGATACATTAACTTTGGGTTTCACCCTAAGTTAACAGGGCAATCCAGACGTGGACCCCTTGCTCACTGTTCTTAGAGAGGCAACAGTTTCACCTCACTGATGATGCCCAACAAGGCTGAAACACGTGTATGGGGTTACTGATGGTACTCTTGTTCAGAGGAGAATTGCCTAGCATTTCGGCGCTGGACTGCCCCTGGGCAGGACAAAGGCTGATATGCGGGGAAATTTCTTCTTTGTGAAAAGGACAGTGAGCTAAAGACTTGGTAGAGTCTCTCCCAGGGGTTATTCACCCAAGAACAGGTCATTGGGCTGTGTTCGTGCTGGTAGAGAGATTCCCAGACCCCCCCTTTTTTGCATACATGGACAAATGATTTGGGAATACAATTGGCTCTTTACAGGCCCTTTATTCACACTTAGTATATACACAGATAACATGTTAAATAAATGCACTTGGTTATACATGAACACACACGTGAATGAAAATGATTATATAAGGGTCTACATTACCATTAGTGCAATTGCCGAAGAAAACGCCATCTCAGCCACTACAACACTAGCCAGTTACAAGGCAAGTAGGCAGAGAGATGACACGTGTTAACAGGGTCGGGAGCGGAGTGTCCTCCCTCTCAGCGAGACTTCATCACCCGGGGTTCCAACTCTATTCTACCATCAGGACCCCTCTCCTCTTATGGGGAAAAAAATCACCGCCCCTCTTAGGTTGCCAACCATCCCCGGCCGAAGGACAGACAGCAAGCATGGAAGGCAAAGAGTGAAAAAATCCAGTTAATAGTGGAAAAACCCAGTTTGTCTCTCGCGCGCTCATTCCAAGCGCCCCTTATCAATGCACCTGAACATCTCCGACTTCCTTCTTGACTCGTCCTTGAGCGTACAATACAACTATCCTTCATAATGAGCTCATCTGTTTCATAATGTGATTGTGTAACCTTTGCAGAATTCATGTCTGCCTTATAGCTGAGCTCACAGAAACGTAGACTTTCATTGCGGTTTTGGAAGTGAATGTCCAAAATCTCCGTTCTTTAGCTCATTTTTCGCACAAGCATTACAGTCGGATAGCTGGAAAATGTAATCTTGGGGGTTAGAAACGGAGTCCCTGACAGGTATATAGAATATAGTATATTGTATTGTGTTGGATGATTTAATGAATGTAATGTTTGTTTTAGAATATTGTACCTGAAGTAATGTATTGCCATTTGTAATGAACTAATAGTTTGGAAGTATATTATAAAAAATGTGTTAAAGTTTTTAATAAGTTATAGACACAAAAAAGAAAATAGACCGCAGTTACATAGATATGCCACCTCACCACTGTATGGCCAGTTACTTCCGTATTATACCAAATGTAGCTGAGCTGCATGTCAGGTATTGTCATTGTATGAAAAGTAGATTCCATGCATTGCCAGTTGCTACGATAATACAGTATCCAAAAATCCAGTAGATTGAAGTCACTTTCAGTGCAGAGGAACATTAATTCAATGTTATTCATATAGCACTTTTGCCAAAGCGCTGCACATAGCTCATATTTACATACAATTATCATCCCAACTGAAATTGGTACTCATTTATCAACCTCAGATGAATGAAAGGCTGAGTTGGCCTTGCCAGCATTTGAACCTGCAAACTGCAGTTCACACACAGATCACAGCAGCAATTGCTCAACCTGCTGAGCTATCTTACTGGTTTGCTATTAAAAATGCAATGCCACCATACGAAAGCATGTCAAAACTGGCTGCACAATGTAGGTCATACACGTATTTATTTATTTAATTTGTTATACATACCCAGGACCCGGAGGTATTGCAGCGCTAGATTACATACGGGTAAAGCAAAGGTAGTTACAGTACAGTACAGGGTTTAGATTCACATTAGTTAGAGAGCTAATCATGCATATTTGCTAAAGAGTGAGGTTTTGATTTGTTTGCTAAATGCAAGATAGGATGGTTCGTTCCTGATTGCGGGAGGGAGCGTGTTCCATAATGTGGGAGCGATGACAGTGAAGCAGGAGCACCCTGATCATTTTCTGGTGAATCTAGGTGTAGTAAGTGAGATGGAGGAAGTTGAGCATAAGGTTCGCAGATTCGGTTTCTTGGAGATGCAGTGCGTGAGATGGGGGGCTGTGTTGTAGAGGCAGCGGTGAGTGGTGGAGAGTATTTTAAATTCAATGCATGCTTTGATGGGAAGCCAGTGGGCTTTGCGTCTGATTTGGGAGATGTGCTCTGAGCGTTTGTTTGTTTATTTATTTAGATAGCGCTCCGAACCGGAGGTATCTGGGCGCATTACAAGAGGATTTTCAAGTTACAGGCTGCAGTTGTAGGTTCAGAAACTTAAGTTACAGAACAACTGTAAATGTTAATGACAAGTGCAGAAACTTGAGTACAGAGCATATTTGCGTAATAAAAAGAAGCTTTAAATAAAGAATGTAGTTTGCAGGTTATAACAGAGCAAGTTTGAGGCCCCAAACTGCTCTGAGGGCGTAATTCTGTGTGAGTTGTAGTTTAGTGAGATTCTTGATGGAGGTCCCTGCTAGGATGGCATTGCAATAGTTAAGTTTGCTGCCTACGGTTGCCCTAGCAAGAGTGAGGCAGTTGCTAGGGGTGAGGAATTTTCTAGAGGGATTGAGGAGTTTAGTGGTGTATGCGCTTGAGGAGGCCATTGCTTTCACATGTTTGTTCAGGTTGAGTTCGGCATCTAGGTAAACTCCTAGTGTTTTGACATGGGGGGAGACAGGGATACTGTTTGCGTCGATGATGATGGAGGAGTAGGCTGAGTCAAGATGTTTGAGGTTTGGGGGGAGCCAACAATGATTAGCTCGGTTTTATCATCATTGAGGCAGAGGTGGTGTTTTGCCATCCAGGCCTGTATGATGTTGTAAACGTGATTGATGTTTGCGCAGTGGAGTTTATAGGTGCTAGAGAGTTTGAGGAGTATCTGGGTGTCATCAGCAAAAGTTGTGTAAGGGATATTGAGGTTGTCAAGGTGATCAAACGGGTCCTTGGTGTATGTGTTGTAGAGCGTGGGGGAGATGCAGGAGCTCTGTGGGACATCATAGGGCACTGGCATGGGGTCTGCTGCTTCCGTGCCGGCGAAGACCCTAGAGGTTCGGTCTCTCAGGAAGGATTTGATCCATTTGGCTGCTTCTTGGGAGAAGTTGAAAGAGGTGGTGGGACGGCGGCAGAGGATATTGTGGTCTACGAGATCAAAGGCCACTGAGAGGTCGAGTAGCATGAGGATGGCGAGGTCTCCATTGTCGCGAATGTGGCCAATTTGTATCTTGAGATCGAGGAGGGTGGATTTCGTTCTATGTCTAGGTCTAAAGCTGGATTGGCGTAGGCTGAGTAGGGAGTGGTTCTGAAGGTAGGTTTGGAGTTGTAGGTAGGCAGTGCGGTCAAGAATTTTCAGGAGGAATAGGACTCTGGTGATGGGGCGTTAGTTGGTGGGCAGAGTGGGATCAAGGGAGGGTTTTTTCAGCAGTGGTTTGACCCAGGCTTCTTTGATAGA
Source organism: Ambystoma mexicanum (assembly GCF_040938575.1). Lineage (NCBI taxonomy): Eukaryota > Metazoa > Chordata > Amphibia > Caudata > Ambystomatidae > Ambystoma > Ambystoma mexicanum. Next base: position 912,711,072 of record NC_090926.1, on the reverse strand, counting down.
GCTGGGTATGGCGCAAGTGCTGAAGGAGGCATTGATACATTTAGTAATGGTGGGGTCCAGGGGCTCGGCACAGAGTTTGATGATGAGTGCAGGGCAAAGGTTACCAGTGCAGTTGGAGGCTTTGAGGTGTTGGATGATGGTGATAGTTTCTGCTGTGGGAATGGGAGTGAATTGGAAGGGGGGATGGTGGGCGTGGGCAGGGAGGATGTGCGGTGGGAATTCAGCTTGAGGGATCTGTGCTTTTTTGAGGATGGTTTTATCTATAAGGTTCTGGATTTTGTTGGCTAGGGTGGATTGTACCAGTGTTCACTAGGCTTTGTCTTTGGGAAAGGTTGAGACAGGTGGGACTGGGGTTTCCAGTTCTTTTAGGATTTTGAATAGCTCTTTGGTGTTGGAGGGAGCTTCTGAGATGCAGGTATAGTACATGCTGGCTTTGGTGTTGATGATGGCTAGTTTGTAGGAGGTGGCGAAGATGCTGAAGGCATCTTTGTTGCTAGGGGCATGTTTTTTTCCATCAGGTGTGTTATTTAGCATGTTTGGCTTTGCAGAGATTAGCTAGGTCTTCGGTGAACAAATTGTGGTGGTGGTCTTTTTTCCGAGTGGTTGTTTTGAGAGGGGAGTGGAGATCCAAGGTGTGGCTCAAGTCAGAACCGATTGACCGGCAGACTTTAACAAAGTGTTTCCAGGCACCATACTAGCAAGATGTACCTACATTGGTGATCATATTTATCCTGGGCCACCTGCCCCACTTGAATTACCACAGAGCAGATACCTAAATCCAAGCCTTGCTAAAGACCTTCTGTTGGTAGAAACACCTATGGTGATCAAATCAATAACTGAAAATAAAAAAACCACGATGGTATCTGAAATAAACATGTGGACTACTAACCGTATTATGTGGACCAGCGAATGACAAAAAAAAAAAACAATAAAAGCTTATAATTATGTTTGCAAGTGCCATTTAGGTAGGAACCCAGCAAAAACCTACATATTACAGACTTGGGGCACTAGAGCATGTGCCCTTTGGTTCCTACAAACCGGCTGCTTATGCAAACAAATCTGGTATCTCACTAAGAAGTTAGGTGCAGTAACCAACAGCTCCAAGTGCTCTGACCACTCCCCTGTGGCTCAAGGTGGTGTTATACGCTGAGAGAATGGCCTCGGGGTTGTTGTTATCAGGGCATGTTTCCAGGGAGGGTAGGATGGTAGGTTGTTAGGGAGAATTCTCTGTTTAGGCTGAATTTCCTAACCTAGTGAGTCCCCCAGCAGCTTTGCTGGATTTCTGGAGTTTATTTTTTCTCCAGCCAAGAGTGAGTCTCTTTTTCTCCCACTCTTGGACATGATGTGTGGTGTTCCTTTGAATGTTAATGTGTTTCATGGGCTATGGGGTCTTTTACTCCATAGGGTCTCATATGTTTTTTTCTATGTGTGTTACACCGCACCCTCCGTGCAGTAACACCGGGGTGTCATAGTGAACCCCCACCATAGACTCCATACCCTGGGACTGACTACTGTCTCCCAGGGCATGTAAAGTCACCATTGGCTTTACTAGTCCCAAATTACTAACAGAACCAGTATAAACCATCATATTGTGGACGTACTGGTAGGGGCAATTCGATTGCCCCTGGGTCTGTTGTTCAAGGGGGTACTGTCCCGTCCCCCCTCGTTGAGTTTTGGCTGGTGGCAGTGGACACTACTTTTTATATTCAACCGCAAATATATCTCTATGGGATTTTCCCATTGTTCGAGGCTAATACTTTTTTAACATAGCCTCTAACATACCGCCGGTTTATTTAGTTAATATTAATTCACCGGTTGGTATTTTCTGCCAGAACTCGGTTTTAAAATGGCGTTTGTGTTTGCCTCAGTAACTCAAAACCAAAGGTCGAGCCCTTTGTTCCACTTTTGGCGGGCTTCTACACAGAAGCCCTCCAAAGTGGTGCCACTCTGTCTGGGTACCACAGGGGGTATGGGAGGGGGTTTAGCCACCCTGGACTGAGTTGCCTTGGCAACTCAAGTTGCACTCTTGTGTGATTGGCCCAAGTGGTGAGCCGGCCGGCTCACCACTTAGCATGTTTGATTGACAGATAGGCTGAATGAATGGGGGTTTCTTGCATAAAAGCAGGGCTTTTGGGACTGGAACTTCAGAAGTCGCCACAGGACCTGAAAATCCGACGAGGGAGAAGCTGAGCTGACCTCCTACGACGACACCACCGGTGGAGCCCTGCTGAACCGACTCACCACTTCCCGACGTCAGAGGAGATCTCCCGGCTGGAGAGTCTTCTTCCCTTGACTGGTGGGCACAACCAGTTTACCTTCTTTGCTCGCATCCCAGGACGTCTTGTGGTCGAATTGCCCGTGCCAAGCACCCCAGCAACCAGATAGCCACTTACCACTGGACCGCGAATAAAAGGACCGCTCCTTTTAATTAAGAACTCCGCGGCTGGTTTCTTCACTGGCAGTGCAACAGACTCCTGTTTTCATCCACGACGAGATCCTCTCTTCCCCCGGACGAAGCACTGACTTGCACCCGCTGCCAGGAACAACTGCCCCCGCTGGAGCGTTCTCACCACTTTTAAGGTACCATGTCCGCCAGGCCTCCCTTTCTAAAGATTGCTACAAGGTAACAATAATCCCTTAACCTTCTGGACTGGGCTGGCCGCCGTGACCATCTAACTGGTCCCTTTCTATTGGTCCAACTCTTTCTGAAACCCTTGCGAGACTTTTGGGCACTTTCAACCGTGTGACCTTGGACACATTTCGACGGAGCCTCTTAAAGTGGGTCCGGCCTGTTATGACCGGCTCTTGGTCATAGGGTTCAATCCAAAAGGACACTCAGGATACTCAGGCCAGGTACTCTTAGTGGTTACTTTATTAGCTTCTTAGTTAAAGGATCAGATGTCATCAAATAATTGAGAGATCAAGAGGATAAGGGATAAGAGCCAACTGGCTCCCACCACCCAGGCTCACATCTTGTAACTGCCTGGGTTAGAACCAATACATCTCTGAACATTCTAACCTCACACTCACAGGTTACATTCTGATGATGACATCAATCCTGGCACAGCATGCATGCAAGCACAGGAGCCAACCCTAACACCTCCTTTCCTTCAACAGACAAACACATGTCAAACTCCTCATCAGGAAACCAACCTTAACACCTCCTCCTGTTGCTTAAAGGCATGCCTACTACCACACTGAACATGGCTTCCTCACTCCAACTATGTTCTGCTTACTACCCGAGCAATTTAACCCGCAGGCTTAACTAACATCCTACGACAGACCCAGCCGCCACACCTAACGCTCCTAACCAATCAAGAACAACACAATTCACCTTCCGTTCCCACCTGCCATGGGGAACCTCGAACTGCCACTTTCGAGCACTAACCGCCCACCTTCGCAACTACAACAAACACTACCAAAGCCAATCAAACACAAAACTCCTTCCGTTTCTCCCTGCCACAAAGAAACCTCGAGCTGCCACTTCCGAGCACTAACTCCCAAAACCGGGAAAGACCAGGTACTGTCGTAACAACACGAGACACTTACTAACAACCCAACAATCTACCCGGATCAACAGAGAACTACACTTACAACCCATGCCACTGTTAGACCCATTCAGAAATTCAAGTGAACACAGCCACACCAGATCATCACTCACTCACCCAATCACACTGTAATTAAAGGCAACTAGCTGTCACTAACACAGACACAACAAAACCCAGCTGCAAATGTTGGCCTGACATTTGAGCCCTTCTGAACAATTCAAAACACCCCCATAGTGACCACAGCCAAAGATGAAACATTGCCAAGGTTCTGAGATTGACCAAGAAGAATTCAATGGCAATCCCAGAAACCACTTAAAAATTCACAAGGAAAAAACACAAGATACAATATCACTTGCATCTTAAGAATTTCAAACGAAATCCCTGAACCTTACCTACTCCATAAGGTCATCAAAAACAACATCTAAGCTTCAGATAGCTTCAGGCACTAGTGTTCTGCTAGAAGCCTCAGGGCTCCGCAGAACCACAACCCAAAACAACATAAAAGCTTCTCAAAGCTTTACGTGAACTCCGCAGAGCCAGAAATCATCACAACATAAAAACTTCGCAAAGCTTCTGGTATTAGTCTCCTACAGTGTCCAGTCATTTGGTCGACTGAAAACTGGTCGAATGACATTTCGTCGACGCAATTTGGTCGAAAACCAAATGGTCGAATTTTTTATTTATTTATATATTTATTTTTCGGGTTTTCGTTTTTTAAAAAAAGGGGTTTTTAGAGAAAAAAAGGGGTTTGGGGTGGGACCCCCCCCAAAAAAATAAAAAAAGGGGTGAAAATAATAAAAAAAAAAAAATCGACCATTTGGTTTTCAACCAAATTGGTTCGACTATTTGTCTGGTCGACCAATTTTTGTCGACCAAATGTCTGGTAACCGTCTCCTACTAGGTACCTCAGGACCCCGCAGAGTCACTAACCAAAAACAACATCAAAGCTTTGCAAAGCTTCTGGTACTAGTCTCCTACTAGATACCACTGGACCCAGCAGAGTCACTAACTTACATCCATCACAACTCCAACGAGCTTCCATACTAGTCTCCCACTAGTAAACATCAATGACTCAACAGAGCCACAAACACCAAACAAACACCTCCAACTCCGCAGAGTCCCTCGGCAAATCCTGGTCATGCACTAAGCTGACCCAAAACTCCCACATACAACTTCAAAACATACAACAGATACACACAACCCCCACAAAGAATGTTAACCGCTAAGAAGTGCTGCAGTCACAGTAGCAGAAATCTCAGGTTGGACAACCATACCTCAACACACAACACCGGAACATACCACACCTGAACATCCTCAAAAATAGTTTACATAGCATTGACTCATATTTAACATATTTAATTTGGAGATCACATTTCCGAAGAGTCCATGTTGCTTTCCCAGCGGGCAACTCTAAATACTGAAATTCCTCAAAATGTTATACTAGACATAATAGAAAACACCACTTTGAATGTGCAGCTCAACCAACTTCACATATGCCACTCGACCACAACACTTGCTGCAACATATGTGTGGTAACCAGTTTTAGATTAATCCTAAAAGTCCATGTTGCCACAAGAAAACAACTTAAAACGCTGAAATGCCTCAAAAATTGTTATGCTGAACACAATACAGATCTCACCTAAAAATCACTCATGTTACCTTTGGCATACCACTCTACAACCTAGAATTCCTCAAAGTTGTTATTACTAAGGAACGTGTGCAACATAACATAACCGTCATCAACACCCAATCGCACACTCTATACTTCACCACAGTGTACAATTGCTGCAATAACCATAATATGCTTCCCGTGCTGACAACAAATCTCAGGCATAAATTTGGCTCCCATAGACAGCATTGTCCAAATAAATCAATTTCACTGGAGAGCATGACATAAGCTACGTTAAACTTGTCACACAACAAAAAAAAAACTAAGTATGATCACAATTGCTCAGGTTCTCACTTGATCAATGTTTACTTCACGCAGCTCGTGATGGTCGCGCTGCACTTCTGAGGCGACAGCCAAATTGAACATGCGCCGCACAAGCTGCCATCGTCGCTTGCTTCTCAGCAGCTCAGCCGTTCACTTCACTGAACCAATGAAGTTATGCTTCCTGGTCACGTTGAAAGCACGCTTGAAGGTGCTCTACTCAGCAAGTTACCGACACATCAGGGCGTCAGTCCAAAGAAAAACTCTTTGCCCTGAACCAACGTTCGTAGAGAACAAACTCCAGCGTCATCGGAGGGCGAACGCCCAGCAGCCCAGCATTCCACTGCATCTCTGGACCCAACGGCATACGCTTCAGATGACTTCCTGAGCAAAATACCTTTGCCGCTCAGTACACTGGAAATCCACCGGTAAGCGGAACGTTGGAGGCTCAACACTCAGCTCGATCACCATCTCCCCTTGTAAATTCAGTGACGTCACCATTAGTCAGAAGGAGCAGAGCCAAAAGATCTCCACAGTCCAACCGTCACCTGGGCCCCCCTCGCAGTTCACGCTCCCAATACCTCTGAGTGCTCACTGTATAACAGTTCCTTATTAAAATGGTAATGCATCCAAACTCTTTCAACTGTGACACTGGGAGACACTGCAACACGAATCACCCAAAATGGATGTAGACAGTTCCCCCTTTTTTTTTTCTTCTCGTGGGTACACACAGGCTTTACTGGCACCAACAATATTTCCCACTGCAGCTATGGCTCCCCCTGCAGTTTTCTGCCCTTGGGCGACCTCCATAATTTTGGCAACGTAACTGAGCAGCATTTAAAATAGCCCCTGGCGCACTCTCTTTGCCAATTACAGACAGCCTCTTTGATAGCCGGGACACCATGTAAACACCTCTCCTTGCACATCCATGGCTCCTCTCCAGGCAGCCTTCCCTGACCCTGCTTGGATACCAGCAGGTCACACATGTCCCAGTCCTTATCCTCGGGACAGGCTGCCTAACTCAGTCCTGGACAGTCCTGGGTGCTTTCATTTCTCCAGACTCTTGGGCAGCCTCTAATGCCTCCTGGCCTCAAACAGGGCACTCTCCCTTCTTCCCAGGGGTCTCCTCTGACAGGCTGTCCCTTACAGCCCTGGTGGACTGCTCAACAGCCCTGGGTGGTGGGTGCAAACAGTCTATGGGGGGCAGTGGGCTCTCCCTTTCTCCTTGCATTCACTTGTCCTCTTGCCTGCACCCCCCGCAGCAGAGTCTCTTCTCCTCTCTCACATGACATCACACAGGTACCTGTTTCTCCTTTTGCTTCACTTGGTGTCCACTCCAAGGTCCTCCTTCACCACACCTTGGACCAACCCACCTTCGTCGCCAATTGTTATGACCGGCTCTTGGTCAAAGGGTTCAATCCAAAAGGACACTCAGGATACTCAGGCCAGGTACTCTTAGTGATTACTTTATTAGCTTCTTAGTTACAGGATCAGATGTCATCAGATAATTGAGAGATCAAGAGGATAAGGGGTAAGAGCCCACCGGCTCCCACCACCCAGGCTCACATCTTGTAACTGCCTGGGTTAGAACCAATACATCTCTGAACATTCTAACCTCACACTCACAGCTTACATTCTGATGATGACATCAATCCTGGCACAGCATGCATGCAAGCACAGGAGCCAACCCTAACACGGCCTTGTTAACTTTGACTTTACAGTTTTAATCTGCCTTCTTCTCCTACTGTGTTCTTTCGAAAGTGTTGGGATCTGTTTCTATCTTTGCTCTGCCTTTCTCTCCCTTTTTAACCGATTGATTAGAGTGCCATCTTCGGTAAGCGCTCACCGCTGTCTGAAAATAAGTGTTGCTTTACTTAAGACTTGTCTAATAATCGTTGAAGGGAGTGTATATCTTTTAGTGACCGTGTTTTTGAACTGCTTAATATTGGTGCCAGTGTGTTTAACTAGATGTGTTTTTAAATAAATAATGATATCTCTTTTACACCAAGCTCTGGTCAGTGTTTACTTGTTCTACTGTGTTCTTTTGACCTATTGTGAATACTCTTTATACTGCCTAACTCTTCTTGAGAGAAGTCTGACTGCTCAGCCACAGCTACCAGGTAAATCTGGGTGGTACAGACTGCTACCAATTGGGTTTACTGCCAACCATCTGTAGTCTTAAATCTTTTGCAGTGGTCCCAGAGGGAACTGCACAGGTTTCTGCCTAACATAGGTTCTAGGAGTTCCTTAGTAAGGTTTTTAGTGTGTCTAGCTGTGATTGTTTGGTAATAACACTTATCACATTTGCTCTAGCCTTGAAAATGCACAGTACAAAATGTCATGCCACAGTAAGATATAACTAGACTGGTAGCACCAAAATGCCAATCTAACCACATAATAACACGTATCATGCTTACTTTATCACAGGTGCCCAGAAAAATATACAATGCCACAGTAAGGAATGGCTGCCTCCAAATGCCAGGCAATTACACTTATCATGATTGCTTTATCACAGATTCCCAGTACACAATGTCAAGCCACAGTAAGAAATGGCTACTCTAGCTGCAGCAAAATACTAGTCTAGGCACGTAATTAACACTTATGACGCTTACTTCATTATAGATGCCCAGAAGATTATGCTATGATGCAGTAAGAAATGGTTAGACTGGCTGCACCCAAATGTCAGTCTAGACAGGAAATAACACTTACCATGTTTACTTTATTAGATATTCCCTGTAAAAATGTCAGGCCACAATAAGAAATGACTAGACTGGATGCAGCCATATGCGAGTCTAGACAGATACAAACCACATATCATGGTTACTTTATTATAGATGCCCTTTAAAAATGTCATTCCACAGTAAGAAATTACTATACTAGCTGATCCATATGCCAGTCTTGACAGGCAATAACACTTACTGTGCTTACCTTTTCATTGATGCCCTGTAAAAATGACATACCACATTAAGAAATGACTAGACTCTCTGTACCAAAATGTGAATCTAGACACTAATAACACAAATCATGCCTGCTTTATCATGGGTGCCCATTTTGTGATAGTGCGCCCCTCACTTGCCCAACCCGCCCGACACATCCTCTATCCCTCCAACCCTCCAACCCCAAACTCCGCCCCTTAGCCCAGCATTGCCTCCACATCCCTCTTCCTCGTTCCAGTAGTTAAGTATGAAGCAAGGTGCTTCATAGGCAAGTACTGGGACACGGAAGAGTATGACTAGAAGTAATGAAAATTACAGGTAAGGAATTCTAGGTATTTAACACAAGTGCACCACTCATATGCTCATTTACACTGCACCCATCCATTGAATATGGTAGCTGGGATGGATAAAATATGCTTCATTTAGTTAAATAACATCAACACCAATTTTTTAGAGCACTACAAAACCGCAAGAATATAACAGCCTGCACTATATTTTTTTAAAAATACATTATTATTAAACTCAATTTTAATATCATGCCATAGACTAAACTTCTCAATCAGTGTACAGGTATTAGTTTGGGCTGTTTAGATAGAAGTAAGATGGGATGCAAGAAGGGTACACTTTTACCTCCCACGGCCATGCAAACTGAAGGCCACTCACATCTACTTCCCACCCAACACATAACATACTCTCTTTTTCCTAGCTATATCACTCAGTAGAATCAATCTCTGGTCTTTTATGAGGGCCCCATTGTTATTTTTCAGCAATGTCCTAAAGGTTAATGGCTTAATTGCAGCTTCATATCAGCTCCTGATGTAATAGAAATGTCTTAAACAAGTGTCTAAACAGCCACTTAACTTATAAGCAATATGTGTGCCCTCACATCTGTTCCATGCACTCAATTCCATATAAGAACAAACATTGTCAAAGCCAATATTTGTGGCTCTTTTATAGGTATTAAATAGATATTTACCAGGTACTGCCATACTATTCCCAGGAACTACCACAATTTGCCAGCTGTTTCTATTTTATGGCCAGGTTGTACCCATATAGCAAAACAAAAGAGGTGATGGCTGAAGGTTTACAATTAATCTTAACCTCTGGCATTGCTCTGGGTAACCCTCGAGACCATCGTTTTTCAGCTGCCAAGCCATTACAGAAAGGGGAAAGAGCATATGCAAATCATGCTTGGTCCCACTGCAAAAGGGGCAGTCCAGCCCAAACTGCTTTGTCACATCCCTTCTGCATGAGACCACAAGTATCCGCAGACATGTTTCAGCCTCATCAGTGAGGAGTAGCTTGGGTCTTTAGGCCCAGCAAGCACACGACCCACGTCTGGGCATACCCGTCCCACAAGGAGTGACTATTGAAAACCAAAAGAGGTCCTGGCTGGAAGGTTCAGAATTCATCTTAAATTCTGCCATTGCTTTGTGCAACCCTAGAGACCATCGTTCTTCCCCTGCCAAGCCATTACAAAAGGGGAAAGACCATATGCAAATCAGGCTTGGTCCCACCCCAAAAGGCGCAACCCAGGCCGAACTGCTTTGTCATGGCTTGGTCCCATCCCAAAAGGCGCCGCCCAGGCCGAAATGCTTTGTCACATCCCTTCTGCATCAGACCACAAGCATCCCTGGACAGGTTTAGCTTAGGTCTCACAAAAGCTAAAGCAGGCCGTATCAGTGCTTGTTATTCAATCTGTACGTGTGCCTAGAGGCTGTAGACTTCTGTTCCTTAAAATGTCAACATTGAGGGCCACTTGAAAAATAGAAACAGACTAAACCCAGGATTAAGGACTAGGACTATTAGAGTCCTATTTACATTTCCTGCAAGCAGCAAGGATGCTCCAGAAGCGCGGGGGGGGGGGGGTGCGAGTGCCCTTCTGTCACGTTCACATGTGTATCCTTAGCTGCGGGATGGAGCTCTGGCCGACGCAGACAGCACGAGCTCAGGTGTCTGTATTGCGCACTCTCCACACATCGGCTCCACACAGGCTCCCCATTAAAAGAGTGATTAAATGTGCCAGAGTTCATTTCTTGAGAGTGTGCAGAAGCAGCTAAAGGTAAACACCCAACCATTTGCAGACGCCGCTGAGTGGAGACATTGACCCGGCGTGTGCTTCGGTCTAATTGCAGCTTTGCACGCAGAACTCCCCTCTGATGGCAGCAGGAGAGAGGATTACACGATCTGCCCGATTCAGAGCAGTGCCTACTAAATCGATCTGACGGTTGGAGCACGGAAATCCTCTTATCCCGTCGATGGGTCATACAATTATTGCCAGTTCAAAAAGGTGAACTAAAATAACGGTTAATTAGCTTTGGCGTCCCTTGCCATGAAGGGCAGTCACAAAATAATATTTGGAATATTACCCTACCGCATGGAATAATGAAGGTTAAGACTTAGGCATCCATGTTGCATTAATTCGTAATTTGGCAGCGGGGACAAGTTACGTTTACACTGCAACGTAAAACGGTCCCTGCCACCAGATTTTCATCATTTGCACTGAGGGGTGCAAAGTGAGTAAACACTGTCTGGCATGCTGGCATGTCAGGTAGCGTTTACTTGTAATTATGAGCGCCGCTCACAATCACAATTAAATGCTCTCCAAGCATTTAATTTTCATTTGTGAACACTGCTTACCATGCACACTTTCCATAGGGATCCCCAACATTTGTGTCAGCATGAACATCCATGTGGGCGCAAATGTTGGAGCATTTGTATGGTGGAGTGGAAGGAAGGTGGCGGAAACGCAACTCGCGTCCCGCCACATCTCTCATGAAAATTAGCCTTAGCGTAAATGGAATGCATAAAAGCCAAGGCATTTACGCCTTCCATTGCTGTTACGGCTCAATGGAAAATGAGCAAATTGTCTTGAGTTCAGAAAATACATTTGCGAATAACTTTTGAATGCTTGCATGAACAATTCAGAAATAATTCCATAGTAGAATGTAGAGGCTTCCTCCTCTGCATGTACAATTTCAGAATTAGATCACATGTTTAACAGCTTTTAACATAGGGTTTTCCCATAGGGAAAACAACATTTCTTCAGCCCAAATATCTCAAAATTGTCTGTTTAGGTTTTTGTAAATGTTGCCATACACCTAGATCTCATCAGGAATTGGTGCAGCGCAGTAGCACATTTTTTAAATTAACATGACTAACTTGGAGATAATTTGAATGTATCTATATGTAATGCATGTGCAGAGTGAAGGTGCATCTTTGATATGAACCGTGCATGCACATGTAGAAGATTGAAATTATGCACCCACATTAAATGTAAGGACTGATTTTGATTTTAGTTTTCAGGAGATGCACATTGCGTAACACTGTGAACTCTAAAACTCATGTACGCCTCTTGTACATATTAAAAACTCACATCAAAGTTAGAGCTCACTTTAATATGAGCTTTCATATGCATAGGAGGCATATAATATGTAAGCAGAATGCATGTAGATTTTATATATAAGAACTCAATACATAGGTGTTGGTGATGGATATTTCACATGTACACTAATATATGTCTGAAAACTCACATCAAAGTCAGGACTGACTTTGATTTCAGTTTTCAGGAGATGTAAATTACGTGTATGGAAGAGCTGTGCAACATATATATATATATATATATATATATATTACGACAGAGATCCATAACGTCTTTAAAACCAGGAACCCTACTAGTTGCCCTGGAGAACTCCTTCCATCTTCCATTATATTAGAACAAAAGGACATCTTTGCCCCATTCCATCGCAGGTTTGTAAACTCTTCGTTTCGAAATGGCCTTATTCCACAGTCTATAAAAAACATAGCAGTTACCCCGTTATTGAAAAAGGCGGGTCTGGAACCCAACAATGCGGCCAGTCTTAAGCATATCAATAACATGCTCTTTTTTCTGAAACTAATTGATAAAGTTGCCCCATTACAACTTCAGACCTATGTCTTAGGAGCTGGTATTTTACATAAGAAGCAGTCTGGCTTTAGGAGCTTCCATGGCACTGAAAGCGCTCTGCTGGACCTGCAGTTCCACATGCTCTCCAAGCTGGAACAAAACAGGTCAGACTGCTGATATTGTTGGACTTATCGGCAGCTTTCTACCTGCTAGACCACGGGATCCTGCTAGACTGAATGGCCACCATCAGGGGCCTTTCAGTAGAGGCAATACATTGACTCAGGTCATATCTTGAGGGACGCCACTCACGAGTTCACTGGGGTAAAAGTGCATCTGACATTGAAATCACCACCTGGTGGGTCCCCCAGGGGGCATGCCTCTCTCCTTTGTTGTTTAACATTTATATTATTCCATTATGTTTGGATCTGGAAAACCTGGTCTTATTTTTCTGCAATTATGCAGAGGACTTCCAGTTAACACTGGAATCAGTGGGGACCATGAAAAAGATCAACTGATGCTGGACTCAGTCTATCAGACCATTAAGAGCTGGATGACATTAAATTGGCTACGTCTGAACGCAACCAAGACCGAGCTCATGCTGTAAGGGCAATGGCAAGTCAGAGATAAGTTGGGCCTTTCCTATACTAGATTCAAAATTGATTGCAGCCAGATTGCAGTGGTACATAGGGTGAAGACCGTAGGCACCTTTTTGGAGGCTAGCTTGGATAACAGTGCTCAGGTGGAAGCAATCACAAAAAACACCAACTATCACCTTAGGGTGCTATGACAAGTTGCCCCTTTAGTTTCAAAAGAAAACCTTACTAAACTAGTTAGAGCTGTGATACTCCCATGAGTAGACTACTGTAACACCCTTCTAGGGGAAGCAAACAAGACAGGTATTCAAAATCTACAAAAAATTCAAAATGCGGCAGTTTGCATTATATATCATTATATATCAGATGAAATGTACCAAACCGACAACAGCGCCACGGAAGAAGCTCCACTGGCTGCCAAACTGCTGACTACCTGCCACAAATGTGTCTTTAGTAACGCACCAATCTACCTTAAAGACAGGCTGAATGTTTACCAACCAAAGAGAAATCTTCGTTCTGCAAAGGCATGCCTACTAGGAGTAGGGCGTGTTAGGAGAGCCTGTGGATGTGGCTGTGCAGGCAGCACAGGTCTGGAATGCTCTACCAGAACATCTACGTAAAGTAGAGAACCATCTGGCCTTCAGAAAACAATTGAAGACCGCTTAGTTTGTGTAACAAGAGTATATTGCTGCCACCTCCTTCTCCTGTTTGGCACCTGGATGCCTTAGGCTTTGGCGCATTATAAATGTACTAACATAACATAACATATAAATATCTTGTACATATGGAAACCTCACATCAAAGTCAAAACTGACGTCAATGATTTCAAGTTTATATATGTATCGGAGGTGTACAGGACATGTGTGTTTGATGCAACATATATACCATACACTTGCATGCCTGACACCTACACATCAAACACTCATATGCCTCATCTCATACCACACAATTTTATGACACTTGCTGTTATGACACATCCTCTGATGGCACTCACACTTACGACACACTCTCTTACAACACATACACTATTATGAGACATGCTCTTATGAGGCACACTATTATGACACATGCTCTTACACCGCATGATCTTACATCACACAATCCAATGACACATGCTCATACAACACAGATGGCATGCTGTTATGACATACGCTCTTACAGCACACTCTTTTGACACATACACTTACACCACATGCTGTTGCCCAACATACTCTTATTCAAAACACACTCATGCTTCGTGTTACAGTATAAGCTATTACGACACGTGCATTGAATCACTGTATAGCTTCTTTACAAAATGAATGACTACATGTACAAGATTTACATTTCGTACATGTATGCTACTATACGTATGAAAACTATTGCGTACATGTACTAAATGTAAAGTGTACAGCTCATAGGCTCACTCACTAATACACTCATACAGCAACACTCATACTACATACACCTATACTACATACACTCACACACTGTACACAACACTCACCACCAAAACTTTGAAATTATAGATTAAACGTTTTTTATTCAAGAGTTCGTGTTAATGTAACAAAAAGTGAAATGTGTGAATACCAGTGTAATGTACAGACACTCACTGTATACCACTACAAAATCAACCATTAAACTCAAAGTATAAACACTAACTCCATACCACTACAAATTGAACCCTAACACTCACTTCAAGTATAAGGAAGGTTACATCGATTTGTAGTGGTTTGAAGTTATATATACAATATATCTATATGGTTAGATGTTCCCATCTCTGAGTGTTGGTGTGCTTCTTATGAGGAGGGATTTTAAGGTTCTTCTTTGTGGTGTTTGGTAGTTCCTCCTGTCAATGTCATGCTGGGTGCTTCTACATGTGTTAGTGCTCTGTCTTCACGGCACATGGAGTCCTTAGAGCAGGAGGGTTTGGGTTTCCTCTTGTGGTGTTATGGGGTCCCTTATCTCTGAGCAGTGCTTTGCATGTTATAGCCGGTAATGGTTGTGGTTTCATTTGAGTATGTTTTGTGGTCTATCTTCTCTGAATAGTGCTGTTTAAGCTTTCTTAACAGGACAAATTCTAGGAAAATTAACATTTCACTCACATGCCCTCCCATGATACCCAACAGAAAGCAACCCTGGGGTTTGTAGTGACGATCTTGCCCCCACCTTCCTTGGACTGTAAATGACTGACTATACTTTCCTGGTTCTAGAAACGACTTCTATCTTCAAGTCTAACTTAGTTTTTTGACTGGTTCCTCCAAGTTGTATCGAGTGATCATCTATCCCTGAATTGCATTTGAAATTAGACAAAACAATGGGTTTGAGGGTTCTCTTGTTGGTATGTGGTAGGATTCTGTCTCAGGGTGCTGTCATGTTTCTTAGAAAAGGATACTTGCACAACGTTCCTGATGATGGCTTATGATGGTACTACATTAGAAGAGGAGGGTATCTGGTCCTTCATCGTGGTGCTTGGTGGTACACCATTTATCAGTAGTGTTATGTTTATTTGACTAAAAGGGTATTTGTTGTTCTCTCTAATGGTAGTACACTAGTCAGTTCTGACTTTCTATGAATAGGAGTGTTTGACACTTATGGTATGTTTATAGTTTTTCATGTTTTAGAGAAATACATTTGTTTGAAAGTCATTGGGAATGAGGATTCTCCATCGGCACCTGAGGGTAATTCTCACTTTTTGTGTTGCTATGTTTCTTAGAATACGAGGGTCCTTCCTGAGGGTGTGACTGGTCCATTCTCTTATGATTAATCAACCCTCTACAGGGATCTATGTTTGACCTTGTGGACCAGATTAAATCCTGGTGGGTCGACTCAGCCCTTGGTCCTTTTGTGGAAAATAAAATGAGGACCATTGAGTTGGGTAACAACAAAGGGGGTAATTCATGGATTATTTGCACTGAAAAAAACAAGATTTGTGCACCATTCTGCCCGCAAATCCCCATTTGTTAAACAGGGATTTGCGGGCAGAATGGCGCACAAATCCCATTTTTTTCGGTGCAAATAATCCATGAATTTCCCCCAAAATCTGTTATTAGGGCTAGGATGCTTGTTTCATGTATACATGGTGAGGTATGTGACAGGTTGAAGTCCTGAGGAATGTGAGGGTTATGTTGGTCACAAAGTACAGGTACCCTTGTGGTTAATATGGATCAATGTGTTGTAGATGGAAAAACAGGTACCGGCCCTGGAATTGACCACTGAAAATAGAAAGAGCTTCATATCCATCATGTCTATATCCCTTCCTGGATAAAGACATGTACTCACTCACCCACTCGCTCATTGCCATCCTTGTAAAAGGATTATTTTAGTAATGTCAAACCCTATTTAAACAGCCATGTAAATGATGAAGCCATGTTTACTGTGGTCAACAGGCAGCTATTAAGGTAAAACAAAATATATCAAGAATGCCACAATCCTATTGTTACTGTACCCCCTTATTTTCTACAAAGACTCAGCAGCAATTAAATAATGTTCAAATTTAAAAAATGGTTACTGAGGCTGCTGAATATCCTCCAGATCCAATGTATACTCATGGCCAAAGGTGAACACCAAAGGGACATGTTAAAATCCTTCGATTCTTGGACATTGAATACGTACAGGTGGGAAATGGTGAAATCTGTGAGCTATACCCTGTTTAATTCCTTGAATTAAACCTTCACGCTTGTGAGCAGCTGGTTGATAGGGAATCACCGGAAAGGTGTGAATAATTATCATTTGAAGCTTCACTTATAAAAGCAGAGGCATAATATGGGTGGAAAAGCGGATTCTGCCCCATTCTTCCAAGGCAAGCAACCATAGATTGCAGTCGGGAACCTTATCCACACAGATAAAGATAACCCACCTTGGGATCATGAGTGAATATAGTGGTTTGCATAACCAGCCCTGGAACAATCTTCCAGCCTGTACCTAATAATGCTTAATACAACCACATAGCAAGTTGGTGAACTATTACATTATTCTGTTTGCAAGTGATAAATGAGGCTCCGCATACTCTGATGAGGTGACTTTGGAGCACTTGCATCAGTGGATGGTGGATTTCCCAGTACACAAGCATTTCTTTTGCAATTTCACTAAAGTGATTTGATAAACTAAGACTGTGCTTTTCTAATTAGCCGTGTTCAAAGTACAGAAATGTAATTTTCTCTCCAATTTAATTCTCCCTAATTTACACTCAGTCCCGCATTCCAGGTGAAAGTGTTTCCCTTGCTCTGATTGTGGTGTTGTCCTTTGCATAAATTACCTACTAAAGTTTTAGGGTTGAATTTCCCCATCCGTTTTCCAAAGAATATCCCGGTTTGTCACAATACATACATTAAAGTCACATTAAAGGATCAATGGATGACTAATAAAAAATATAAACTGTCAGACCAATGCTGGAGATGTGGTGTAGACAAGGGAATGCACAGGGACACATTGCACAGTATTGGCGCAATGGCCTCGAAACAATACATTTGGTTCAATCCTGCAATATCCTTCTATTGCATGCTCTAATTCTTTATAGCGATTTGTTAGTCAGGGCAGTACTCGGGTATGGGGAAAAACTGTGCTAAGAAGGTACTGTCAGTTGGGAAACGTATCATGCTATGAACTGGAATCCTACATCCAAGATGAGAATGTAAGATTGGGTGAAAGACATGGGCTAATTGCTGACAATAGAAAGGGGCACATGGAGACTGAGGAACAATGATGAGCCATTGAGACGATTGTGTGGAAAACATGGGCTAATTGGCGACCATGGAAAGAGTCACAAAGAGACTGAGGAACACTGATGAGACATTGGGAAGATTGGGTGGAAGAAATGGGCATATTGACGACCATGGAAAGAGTCACAAAGAGACTGAGGAACACTGTTGAGACATTGAAAAGATTGGGTGGAAGACACAGCAAACTGGAGACTAGAGAAAGAGTCACATGGAGACTGAGGAACAATGAAGAGGCATTGAGACGATTGGGTAGAAGACATGGGCAAATTGGCGACCATGGAAGGAGTCACAAATAGACTGAGGAACACTGATGAGACATTGAGAAGATTGGGTGGAAGACATGGGAAAAATTGACGACCAGAGAAAGAGTGACATGGAGACTGAGCAACAATGAGGAGACATTGAGAAGTTTCGGTGGAAGGCATGGGCAAACTGGAGCCCATTGAAAGGGCCCCATGGAGACTGTGGAACAAGGATGAGACATAAAGAAGATTGGGTGGAAGACATGGACAAATTGGTAACCATGGAAAGGGTCACATGGAGACTGAAGAACAATGAGGAGACATTGAGAAGATTGGGTGGAAGACATGTGCAAATTGGCGATCATGGAATGGGTCACATAGAGACTGAGGAACAATGATGAGACATTGAGAAGTTTGGGTGGGAGACATGGGCAAATTGCAGACCATGGAAAGGGTATCATGGAGACTGAGGAACAAGGATGAGACATTGAGAAGATTGAGTGGAAGATATAGGCAAACTGGTGACCATGGAAAGGGTCACATGGGGACTGAAGAATAAATAGGAGAAATTGAGAAGATTGGGTGGAAGACATAGGCAAATTGGCGACCATGGAAAGGGTCACATAGAAACTGAGGAACAATGAGGAGACGTTTACAGAAGTCGGCGCTCAATACTTGGAACCATGTGTGGATTGATGTGTGATGAATAGAAGCTATTCTATAGAATCCTTTTGCTATAGTTTAACCAACAATCCAACTAACTCACAGCTAACCACTAATGTTTGGTAGTAATACACAGTGGAAAATGTGATCAATAGACTTGTTTCTGATTAATGCCTTTTTCCTTGTATTTACCGTTTATTCTCTCCATCCATCTCTGCTTGACTTTCTGTTTGTTCGTAAGTGACTGTCTCTCCTTCTATGAGTTGAACCTGTTACTATATTTGATGATTGATTATGATAAAAGTTAATAAAATGTGCCTCAATATTAAGGGCCTGATTCACAGAGCGTTTTCAATGGGATTGAGCCAATATAAAACGTGTCTGTGAATCAGGCCCTAAGTTTCATAAAGCTGTGGTTGTGAAATAAAGCCTTTGTCTGATGTCTGTAGTCCAACCTGGGTTGGAAAATGCCACTTTAACCACATGATAATTTTGAAGGAAGATGGGAAAAAGGTTCTTTTGAAATGTTTCTCTTTTGCCTCCACCCCTGGTGATGATTTGATGAGAGAAAGAAAACTTGATCAGGAGTGCAGAGGTAGCCAGTTTGGAGCCTGAACTGAACCTTTCTTCTGGTTTGAATTTAGGAGTGGTGTTTCAGACAGACACAGCCTGAGCTGTTGAGAAGGCGAAACAGGTGACGCTTTTGCCTTACAAAGTTTAGATGATGACATTATGTTGAGCTTTTGTAACTCAAAAGAAGCCTTGAGTGAATCGATGCATAATCGTAACCAGACGTGCACAGGAAGCGTTGTTACTGAGCCTTTATGTGATTTAGCTCTGCACACCCTGCTTACAAAACCAGCGGCCATGCGCACCTGCACGCACGCAGCCAGACGTGCACAGGAAGTGCTGTTTTGCTGGGAGAGGCTGATTGTCCAACGCTGCTCCTGATGAGTGGAGAACGTGTGGAGTTTCTTCTACATCATGGACACTCCACGTTATGGCTATCATACATAGAGATAAAAGCGATCATCTCCTGCTGTGCGTGCTGTTAAATGTGGGTGTGAATGAGAAGGAAAGTAAAACCTTACTGAACGGTGATATCTTTCTTAACTCAGGTAATAATAGAATAAGTTGGAATCCAACAAACTTAGAGAAACCCTGAGTAATAGCAGAGGAAGGCCTGCCCTTACAAAGGAACAAAGAGAAGCAATCTTCCAAAGCTACAGTCATGTCAGTGGACAGGGGTGGGCCTTGTCTGCAAGAAATACACATAATCCTTCCACAACTAAACTGGGCCCACAGGGCTGACACATATGCAAAATCAATTTAATGTGGCTGGAATAACTAAAAGATGCTGGCCACCATACCCTAACTCAGGTAATTGTATTGCATTGTAATTGTCATTTTTATAGTGCCTTTTCCAATTTGTATGGCCTCGTGCTTTGTGGTAGGAACGCCCTCGGGGACCGAAGTCCAGGTATGGGAAAATTCACAGAAAAAAGGCTTTGAGTACATGTGTGCATTTGGCCAAGATTAGGATATAGGTGGACTGGCTAGGCTGCAGTAGGCAACCCAATTGCTAAGGCATGCAGATGGGTGCTGAGGGAGGTCACAACAGAGCGCTAGTGCAAGAGACTTGTTATGTGTCCAGCTAGACCAAATGTGTTGTAGGTTGCCGGTGTATTCCAATGGCCGAGGTGTTTAGGCACGCCTGGTATAAGTAGGCAAAGATGTAGGTGTCCAGCTAGACCGAATTTGTCATAGCCGTAGCTGCATTCTAATGTGTGTGTATGAATAGCCGTGCGTGCTACAGATGTCCACCTAAGTGGTGCGTTATAAGTACATTAAGCTCGGACTGAGTTTATTTTTTTTTATCTTGCTTTGTGATCAGATTATCTTTGTGAAAGGAGAGGGTATCCTCCTAGACTCTTCTAGGCACTTTGGACAGGGGACCCTGAAAGTCAGCGCACCAGACCGACTAACAAAGAACATCTTCTAGGCGTGACAGACAAGCTACCATAGGATCTTGGGATCAAAGTAATCTCTAAACGCAGTAGAAAGGTTACCCTTATAGTCTTACTATATACCTTCTAAGTTCTATAATGACCACCCACAGTCCCTCACATGCAATACATTTGCTAACCTACACAAATTAATTTAAGTGCAAAACATGTGCTAACCTTTACAGTTTTTTCTGCGCTAGCCTTCCCAATTTCAAATCAACGAGCAATCATGTATCAATCTACATAATTTCTTCTAAGCGCAATACGTGTTAGCCTACCCAATATCGTCTACCCCCGAATTCAGCTAAGAGATATATATCCTGCTTCCAGACTAAATCTAAGCGCAACAACATCCCTGCCCCCGCTATCAAGCTAAATGCAACACATTTCCTGCCCTCGAATTACAGTAATATCCTACTCCCAATATCCATCTAAGTGCAACAGCTTTCCTACCCCACAAAGTCCACCTGAGTGTGATTAATTTTATACCCCAAAAGTACAGATAAGTGCAATCCATTTCCTACCCCCAAAAAAACATCTATGTGCGATGCCTTTCCTACTCCATGGCTTTTTATGGCTAATATTTACAGTTTAGTGTGCCGCTAGGACAGGATCTCCAGAGTTATACAGTTTTGGAATTGGGATGCATATGTTAAATGCTGACACCCTGCGGGCAGAGACTTGGATGTCACTTCAGCTGTTAATAGGAAAACTGTGACCTCTGAACCTGCTCTGTGCCGCTGGTAGTGCAGGTGCTGTGAATCCCGATACTGATGCAGCAGGGCACAAGTACACACTATGTGTTTGATATGGATCTGATTAGCAGATTTCCCTTCTAAAGATGGAATTACCTGCATCATTCTATTTCTTAATAGAAATAAAATAACAGGGCTTTCACACCCTTGCCATATGGCATTTTATCACATGTTTTGTGTTCAGATAATTAAGGAGAATGCATCACTCGACCTGTGCCCTCAGTCCCCATCTGGCCTGGGGGTGAAAAACCCACCGGTTAGGTGTCCCTCAGTCCTAATCCCTGGTTGTACACCCAATCGTCAACCCTGCATTTGCCCAAAGCAGTCACCATGCTTGTCTCCTACAGTGATCTGCAACATACGGCTCTCCAGATATTTTGGACTACATCTTCCATGATCCCTCATCATTGACTACGCTGGCCAAGGCTGATGGAAGTTGTATTCCAAAAACACCTGCCGAGCCAAAGGTTGCAGACCCCTGCTTCTGTTACCCCCCATGGAATTTTCTTTGAAACTCTTCCCTCCAAGGGAGAGGCTTGTGACTAGGCACCTCCCCATGTCCCTTCAAATGTGCTTGTTTCCCTCCCCTCAGCCCATGCCTCCACTAAACCCCCACATACCAATGCCACCACTAACCCCTCACTAGGCTATAAGGTGCTCTCATTCCTCGTTTCACCCATGACACGGCATCTCACTCTATGTGCAATCTGCATGCTTAAGGGTCCTCGTGCAATGACCCTGTGCAATGTCCATTCCATGCCCCCTTGCATTCTTGATCCCTCACAATGGCTGTATGTGCCACTGTGTGTGTGTGTGTGTTTATCCACCGACTATATTTTCCTGAGGCTAAACACCTCACCATGCAGTGTCATTAATATTTATTTGTTGCCCTCATTCAGCCTGCACACTACATATCTTCACTCTGTCAATGACTCTACTCAACATTTACCCTGCTTAGAAAGGGCCACGCTTACCCACTAAGCTTGCAGACAGCAACTCACCTTACAAGTGTTTTAGGTATCTTGAGAGTTCTAACGTCTGCACATTTATATATTTAAGATCTGGCGAAGGTTGTCAGAGTCCTCTAAAAGACAGATGGAAGGAGGGGTGCAAAGCTAAGGGGGAAAAGAGAATGTTATAGCAGGCACATTGCTGCTGCAATAAACAAGCAGAGGCACAGCCAATAGTGTTGGCTGATTTATAGGCACTGGTATCATGTCTGCAGGCATTCATAGCATGTGCAAGCTATTGCCATTATATGCCCAGGAAGGACCATATTTGTCAGGTATTGGCATAATATGCTCTGGTGCTCAGATGCACAAATGTTCACAGCAAATTGAAGTTTTTGGTATGAAAATCCAAAGAACCCCTACAATTAACAAACACTGCTGTCAAAACCTAAGTATTTGCATGACTACCTTCCAGGATCCAGGTACTGAGATCATTGCCAATGATTTGAGGAGTTAGCAGAGCAGTATCAGTTTCCACTATTCCTAGTGAAAGCAGTGCAAGATTATTTTATTTCAATTGGCTATGGACAACTAGGATCAGCTATGCTATGTTAGCATAACACAGCCACTTTCTATTATGCAAACTAGGACTTCATGTCCATGTTGTATTTTGTCAATCACGGCAGATACTGTTATGACCAGTTACAACATCAGTGCCAATTCATATTATGCCTAGTTTGGCCACATCCCTTTATTCACAGCTGTCACAGTAAAGCCAATTATCATCATGTCCAGAAAGTATAATAATCCCAGATTCATGTATGTACACTTAGAACTTCAAATCTGGATCCTATTGTGGCTGTACATGTGCCTGGTGCTTGGGTATGAAGCACAGGGGCAGTGCTTATGCAGTGCTATGGGCAGTGAGACTAATGCTAGGTATCATGTGTATGTGTACATTGCTATGCAGGGTATGTATGAGGCACGTGGAACGGTGTGTGCAGTGCTGTGACTGTGGGTGTGTGTTCACTACTTGTGCTGATGTGCGTGTGTGCTGTGCTGTGTCTTTGTGCAGCTTTTGTGATGGCCGTATGCAGTTCTGGGATGTATTGAATGAGCAATTTAGTGCTGTGATGGCCAGGAGCAGAGTGTCTGTGTGTTTGTGTGTGTGCAGTGATGCAAGTGGCGTGAAGTTGTAATGTTATGTGCAGTGTTGGGGCAGTTTATGTTCATGTGTGCATATGCATTTCTGTCTGGATGCAGTACTGGATGGTGTCACAAGCTGTGCAGTGCTGGGACAGTGTGCTTGTCCAGTGCTGGGAGCAGCGGGTGTGTGCAATTCTGGATTTATTGTGTGGTTGTAGTACCATTGTGTGTTTAGTGCTGAGGCAACTCGTGTGTGTGCTTGTGCGCAGTGCACTGCTTGAGGCAATGTATATGTGGGTCTGGGTGTGTGTGTGCGTTTGCTTTTGTGTGCATGTTGGTATGCAGATGCTGAAACTGTATTTTCAGTTAGGCTAAGTACCACAATTAATAATGATCTTGACAAAATAACTTTTTGTGTTTGATGTCTCACGCTAGGAAAGTCTCTATTGGGTATGCTGGGGGAATCTCCATTATAACATGGGCACTCTCTTTGCAGTCGCCAAACACCTTCAGGCGGTGAATCCCTCCTCATATACATCTCCCCTCTCTCTATACCTGCACTGCAATAGCTTTGCCACCGCCACCCTTTTGTATATAATTGTACAGCACTGTAATCAAGCTGAGAATTTTCATGTCTGTTCTGCAAACAAACAAACAAACTAGGTGCAATAGCCAATACTGAGAAACGTGGAGGAATTGTCTCCCCTTGATTAGTCATCTGAAGGAGGCAGGAAACACTCTAATGGCTGCAGTGTCGCTGATTAATCAGCTGAGGTCATCAGGAATCACTCCAATGGCTGCAGTGTTGCTGATTAGGCAGCTCGAGGTGTCAGTGATCACTCTAATGGCTGCAGTGTTGCTTATTAGTTAGCCGAATGAGGCAGGAATCACTCTACTAGCTGCAGTGTTACTGATTAGTCAGCAGAAGAGGCAGGAATCACTCTAATGGCTGCAGTGTTGCTGATTAGTCATTTGAACGAGGCAGGAATCACTCTAATGGCTGCAGTGTTGCTGATTAGTCATCTTAAGGAGGCAGGAATCATTCTAATGGCTGCAGTGTTGCTGATTAGTCAACTGAATGAGGCAGGAATCACTCTAATGACGGCAGTGTTGCTGATTAATTTAGCAGAAGGAGGCAGGAATCACTTTAATGGCTGCAGTGTTACTGATTAGGCAGTCTAAGGAGGCAGAAATCACTCCTAATGGCTGCAGTGGCGCTGATTAGTCAGTGAATGAGGCAGGAATCACTCTAATGGCTGCAGTGTTGCTGATTAGTCAGTGAATGAGGCAGGACTCACTCTAATGGCTGCAGTGTTGCTGATTAGTCAGCTGAAGGAGGCAGGAACCACTCTAATGGCTTATGTGTTACAGAGGGTGGTTCATCACTACAACTTCTTAACATAAAGGAAAACCCACTAGAGAAATCAGTGATATGCCTTTTTTATTTTAAGTGCTGCCAGGAAAGGCCCATAGAGCTGAAAGTACAAATATAATTAATGCATTCTCTTTTTGGTACCAGGTCCCTCCAGTGAGCACATTTTTCAAAGCTTATGCTTAAGTTCTTTTCCTGTATAAAGAGCTTAGCCCCCAGGACCTAAGTCTACTTGTAATATTCTTATAATGTATAGTTAATGGCACATTATTCTGCGTGTTAAATTGCTCTGAGGTCAGATAGCCCCCTAGATCGGAAAGCCCTGCACGTAGGCAGCCCATGCATTTCAGGTTCAGACACAATTAAGGTAGATTGAAATTATGGAAAAGGGAATAAGAGACAGAGAGCACATTATGGATGGGCCCGTGAATATACAGTCGCATAGAATTATTCTATTCACTGTGATTCATAGGTCTCTCCCATTGTTCGTGCTCACGGAATCCCAATGAGCAGTGCGGGCGGCAATGCTAATGGCCTTTTTCATCTGGAACAATATCAAGGAAGAGCATCTTAGAAATGAGGCCCTCCACATGCTAAGTGGATCCATGAGATATGCATGAGAATCATTTCGTGGCTTGGCGCATAAACAGCCATGTTTATCCCCACACCGTTTGAGCCGCCCCCTCTTAATCCCATAAACCCCTGCACTGCCTGCCATCAATCCATAATTCCTCATGCACACACAGTTTCACCTTCAGAGTTGAAGATATGAATTCCTTAATGTGGTGCAGGGGGCACGATTAACTGCAGGCATCTCCCACATGCTGGGAAAAATCAACTGCTTCCATCCAGGAAAAGATCTATGATCCAGCCTAGACCTCCAAATCAAAAGGATACAATCCTAAAAAAAGGAAATTCGGAAGAACAGCATTCACACGCCTGATTGGTAATCTATGGAACAGAATGCCAAATGAAATCCCGACAATAGAAGACGATCACACCTTCAGAAAACAACTGAAAACTTGGTTTCTCAACTTCCAATGACTAGCACAAAGTGAAAACTACCAATGGCACAACGGGACTGAAACAAAAACCAGCAACTACTAATCTCCAGCTTCCTACTCCTCTCCAGCATACCCGACACTTACCCTACAAGATCCTCTGGATCAGCCTAGTCTCCACTGAAACTCACAACCCACCCATGCCCCGTAAAATAAACTACCACAAACACACACCCAATCACTGGACGATGCCCATCGGACACAATAGCCCCAGTGCACACAACTCAAACTCACCTAGAGGCTAGACCTGCACCAGACGCCAGTTCCTCCGGTTCTTCATGCACCAACAGAAATGCACAATTTCTACCCTACTACCTCTCCTCCCACCAACCTACCCAACCCTTCGGTTACAGAACCACGAAAGCTCGTGAAGACCATACTAATGGTAACGGTGCGTGGCATAAGACAACTTAACATAACATAACATAGCATAACATTTACCCTCTCAATGCTGGCCTTTGAAGGGGCAACAGTTGCTGTTCCCTGCCGAGGCACTGGCCTGCTGGGCAGATGGTGTTTTCCCAGGAGGAGAGGGAATTGTGGTTGCCTGCTGGATGAGCAGTCCCGTTTGAGCATGAGGATATACAATTGACCCTCCTGGCATGCGAGGAGACCTATGTTCACTTTAGTGTGCCATATTCTCTGGCAGAGAGCATGCCAGCAGGAAAGAGGCATATGAAATCACCAGTACTAAGAGTGGAGTCGTTGAAGGTAAGCAGCGCCTTCTAGAGCAAACATTAGCGAGAACACTACGATTCTGCCAAGAAATGGTGGAAGATGCCTGCAGTCATGCTCTTTCAGTTTATTGCTTTCCCAGATGCTATGCAGCTTTGGTACAGATGGGTGTTGGAGTACAGTTGAACTCTCCTCAGAGCAAAGCCACAAAAAAACATCTTTTTTTGTAATGGGAAGAGGCAAATAGAAAGGGAAAATAGACTAATGATTGCTATTTTGACTTGGGATATGAGTAGAAACAAGTTAGTATGTGCGCCCATCTACATGACAAATTATAATAAACTAATGGAGGGAGAAGCTTTCTGCAAATCACGAAAGCATGAGTGGCAAAAAGGTGGCATGCAAACAAAGCACATGGAGGAATTTGTCTCCTCCATATCCTCTTTCTCCTTTAGTGGCATTGGAGTTGGACCTAAGGACAGGGGCCAACCTTCAATCCCTCAGAGCAGGACAAATAAAAGCTGTTGTGAGACAGGCATGGTATCAAGAGATGACAAAGACAACAGTACTCAAGTTTCAAAGAGCTTTATTAAAATGTCAGGATGGTATAAGGCCTAACTTGCCCTATACGTAAGGTAGGGTTTTCTCCTGCCTAAAGAAAACTAAGGAAAATCTGTGTCTATAAATCCAAATCAATGTTCTCTCTGTGTCCGAAAACCGATGTTTGCCCTCACAGCTAGAAATAAACAAAGTGTGGTATTCTTCTTAAACAAAATAGTGTTCAAAAGTAAAGTCTCAGCCGCTCTCAGCTTAATGTCCAACCAGGCCTTGAGGTTCCCTTCCCCAAGTTCAATATGATATAGTTCACACAAAAAGAAGATCTTGAGGTTCCCTTCCCCAAGTTCAATATGATACAATTCATATGAAAAAGAAGATGTTGCAGTTTTCCTTCCACAAGATAAAGCTTCTCAGTTCTTTTGAATCTCAGGGTTCCCTTCCCGAAGATTCTAATGTGGTACTTATTCTAAAGTCATTTGTTCATTGTTTAAGGTAGTAAAACTACAGGTTCACTTGATCTACCTTCTGGCTTCCCTAAGCAAGTAGTTCACAGTTTTTAGTGGCTTGCTTACAATGTTCTTTGCTGGTCATCATTTAAGGTTCCCTGGTCCAGGCACAGTTATCAGACCACGCAGTCCACCCATTACAGATCACATAACCAGGATCCATATGCTTCTACTTGGCTTGCTTTGTTTGTTTGTTTGTTTTATTCACTTATAATGCGCACCAGACCCGAAGTTAGCCGGGCGCAGCAGTACAGAAAATGCGAGGCTTAAATTACAGGGTAGGATCATGGGTTACATACAAGATACAGTATGTTACAGGTAGAAAGACAATTGCAGTTTACATACAAGCATAGTAAATACAAAGTACAATGAGGACAGTATATGTACAGGCACTAAGTAGACATTAGCTCATCGGCCATGGGCAAAGTGAAAATGTCCACAAGAGCAAAAATAGGCAGGTCAGTAATTTGTCTATACTAAGGGTCTCGTGAGGATGAGTAAGCGGTAGTGGGCTAATCATTGACAGACTTCAACAGATTGATATAGTTGGATCTAAATTTCAGAAAGGGCTGCTCCTCACGTAAAGGGTGCGGCAGTGAATTCCATAATTGGGCTGCTCGAACCTGGAAGCTTCCTCCCCCCACCTTAGTTAACATAAATCTTAGTATGATGAGGCTATTGGCATTGGAGGTTCAAGCTGGGTGTGCAGAATTTCTTTTTATGAATTAGTTTGTGAGATAGCTTGGTGCGGCATTGTTCAGGGCTTTGTGGACAAGAGATGCCACTTTTAAATAGATTTTATTTTGGGTGGACAGCCAGTTGTTTTGGCGCCTGATCTTTGAAATGTGCGATCTTTTGGACACACCAAGGGCAGCTCGCAGGGCGTTGTTTTGTAAGATTTGAATTCGATAGGTGATGGATTTATTGGCTCCAATGTAGAGGGCATTACAATAGTCGAGCCTAGAAAGGATTAAGGCTCTCACTAAGATAAGGAAGTTGTTGTCTAAGAGAAAGTGTTTGCCTGCTCTAATGAGCTTACATGTGTAAGCGGTGGCAGATGCAAGAGACTTCACCTGTTTGTCGAAAGAGAGGGTGGCATCCAGATAGAAGCCAAGAATCTTCACCTCTTTAGACACCTTAATGATATTACCATCACTCTCAAATGAGGTGTAGTCCTGGCTTAGTTTTTTGAGGTTAGAATGAGTCCCTAGGATGATGAGCTCTGTTTTATCATCATTCAGGCATAGAATGTGGGTTGCCATCCATGCCTGGATGATGATATACACCCTATTTACCAAGGCCAAATCCTTATTATAATCCCCAGAAAGTGGGAGGAGAATCTGGGTATCAGCTGCATAGTTAGTGTAGGTGATACCAAGAAGGTCCAGATCATCAAAAAGGGTCTTAGTAAATATGTTGTATAAAGTAGGGGAGACACAAGAACCCTTAGGAACTCCACAGGTTGGGAATTGGGTCAGCCGCTGCCGATTAGGAGAACACCCTCATGGTCCTGTCGCTGAGAAAGAATTCAATCCAAGTTATGGCCTCTCTGGAAAAATGTGCGGCAGAGTCTAAGTGGCTGCAAAGTACCCCGTGGTCCATAAGGTCAAATGCCGCCGAAAGGTCCAACAGCAAGAGGAGAGCCATTTTTCCTTTATCTCTTAGTTCATCTATTTGTGCCTTCAAATGAATGAGGGCAGTATCTGTGCCGTGTTGGGGTCAGAATCCTGATTGACGCTCTCCTAAGAGCCTGTGTTGTTCCAGAAAACTTTGGATTTGATTATAAGCAATCTTATCCAGGATTTTAAGTAGAAAAGGAACTGTTGTGATGAGACAGTAGTTTGTGGGTATAAGTGGGTCTAGTATTTGCTTTTTGAGCAATGGTAGTACCCAATATTGTTTTAAATTGGTGGGCACAATGCCGGATGTGAATGAGGAGTTGACAAGTTTTGAAATAAATGGGGAAAGATCCCTAGTGGCATCTTTTATGAGCTGGGCAGTGCAGGTATCACCCTGACAGTTTGAAGGCGTGAGAGAGAGGATGACTTTCTCCACCTCAAGCATAGATGTTTTAGAGAACATAAAACGTGCAGCTGGGTCCTGTTCCTTTAGAGCACGGTCTATAATTGGGTTGTAAGTCTTGGGTGGTTGATTGAGGGAGGCTTTTTTTGGCTATTTTCTTTTGTAGTAAGGAGATTTTATTTGATAGTGCTTGTTGAATATCAGAGCACCAAGTTTTGTCTTTGGAGCATATGTCCGGAATGGAGATGGGTAACTCTAGTTTCTTGAGGATAGTGAACAGTTCCCTAATACTTGAATTAGCATTGGATACATGCTTGTTGAATGAGTTTTACTTGGCCAAGTGGATTTCTTTTTTATATTGGGAGGAGATTTCTGTTAGTTTTTATATTGTGATCTTCTTAGGGGGTAAACCTCCATGCTGTTTCGCAACTCCTCTTAAGTAGTCGCAGATCCTTTAGTTCAGGGGTAAACCATTTGTTTAGGTGAGATTTAGGTTTACTCGGTCCAAGTTCAGAGGGGCGATGTTGTCAAGGGTGATTAACTTAATCTCTGGTGATGCTCTTTTTATTTCTTGTTAGGCATGGCGGTGCCATGATAGATGCTGGCGGAAGTGGTCTGGAGGTAGATAATTCAAATGACAAGAAGAAGTGTCTGTCCAGGGTTGAGGGACAATGGATTTGATATTGGCGGTTGTAGTCTGCTAGCCAATCGAGGATTCTCCCTTTATTGTGAGTGGGTTCTAGAGTTTTTTGTGTTATACCCAGATTAGAGAATTGGCAATGGTGGTGGCATTGCTGTCTCGAAGGTCATTGAAACCCACGTTAAAGTCCCCTAGGACAAGTAGTTGGGATGAAGTTTTAAGGTTGTTAGACAGTAGGTTGTGGATAACCTCCTCACATGTCCCTATAGGTCCAGGTGGTCTATAGATGAGGTGGATAGTCAGTGTTTGGGAGCTAGCTATAGTAAGTTTGATTCGGATGCTATGGTGGGCGTAATTCTCATGCCTAAGCTGGTCTTTGCGATGATAGCAATGCCGCTACTGCGCATATTGGTTTTGTCTTGTCTGAATATGGTATAATATTCCTGGATTGCTAGAGAGAGTAGGGGTCCTGCTGCATTGTGCCGCCATGACTCTGTGATAGCGAGGAAGTCCAAGTTATCAAGCAATATCAAATCGCAGATGTCTGTGGCGTGTGCGGTCAAGGATCTGGCATTTATTAATCCTCCTTTGAGGGGGGCTGTAGGTTGGGCCGGTTCTGTTTTGGTAAGGGTAGAGCAACGGGAAAAGGTTGTCTGTACAGGCCCTCTCTGGTTCAGTCCTTGGGTCAACACAGCAGCCTTTGGATTTGGTGAAGAGTTGCAGCCGCACTGTTCTTCCTCCAGCTGGACCCAGGATGCAAGCTTCAGATGACTGAAGCTTCTTGCTTCAGGTTTCTGACTTCAGCTTCTGCCATGAGCTTCGAACAAGGAGGTGAGTGAGGGGCCCATTGATATACAAAACACTCCCCATTCACTCAGGCTCAGCCAGGCTCAGCCAGCCATTCACACAATAGTGCATTCATGGAGGCAGCACCCAATCAGGCTCACAGCCATTCAGGCCATTCACAGACACCCACAACACAGAATGTGGATTAGCGGCTACTCCCCAGCCTTGCAGTGCACTACACGGCATTTATTCCAGTTTCAGCCAGGCCTGGCTCAGGCAGCCGCCACAGGGCCATATGTGGGTCTTCCACCCAACAGCCATTCAGGGGAAGGCAACAGAGCCAGGGCTTCTCAAGAATTTGAGAAACAAGGGGGAAAGGCACACGAAACAAAGAGACTACAGTGGTCATCTTGCCTTTGTGTAGGAATCTATTGATTCCTACGGCATGTCCTGGGTATCCCAAAAATGACAGATACTCAGAGCCACTGTTGAGTCAGCATGTAGCTGCCATCAGCCCATACCCTGCTTTGTAGGCAGCACACATGTGCCCAAAAACATACACTGGGGGTATAAGGTGCACATGGGTGCCCAAAGGGTATCCCATAGGTACTGTTCACCAAAAGGTAAACATGAGCTGGACTGCCAGGGGTCCAAACTGGATTAATGTGCAGGAAAACACATAGAAAATACAAACAGAGAAGTGGCAGGACAATGAGGCCCTATCCTTCCAAAGCATTTCCAGCATCACAACCACAGCCTTCAGCACCGACCTTTTAAGAGCAGGTGGAAGGATTGATTGGATTAATAAACTGGTGGTGGTTTGTGCTACCTGTGTTCTAAGATGCTATATGTCTGTTATTTTTTAATTCTTATTATATTCATGAACCCATCCAGGATAACACAAAGTGGTGGTATACTAAGTACTGGGAAGAGGATGAGGGACGTGGAGGTAATGTGGGGGCGTACTTACCACTGATCTTCACTACCCCAAGTCATACTCTTCCTCATCACAGTACTTAGTTCCTGCCCTGCCCTCACAAAGAAACCTCTGTAAGCGTCCATGCTACGCTTGGTACATTCAACTGAAGCATCATGGGAAAAGGAGAAGTTTACAGTCTAAGGAGAAGTAGGGGGGGTTAAAAAAAGTTAATAAAAGGGTTCCTGTCATAGAGATTGGTGCCTCAAAAATAAGTACTGGGCTGAGGAAGAGGAAGACTAGGAGTTAGTTAGATTACCAGTAACCAATCCCCACATTCCTGGTACCCACCTGGTTGTCATATGCGTTTGGGCGAGGGTGTGCCAGACGTCATTATCACATGGGCCCTGGGCCAGTACACCCACCTTAAAAGTCAGGAAACAACCAACATTAATACAAGTATTTAGTGGGAATCAGAATCTTTCTAGTCATATAAACTATTAATGAACATGTCATTATTCTCGAGTGATATTATCTATCACTATCTCTCTGCCAACACAGCTACCATCCCGTGCTTGCTCTCCCAGGGATCTTTCCATTCCTGCCACGTGCTCATATGCCCTGTACTTATCACTACCTATTCCACGTACCAACTCCGGAAGTTATGGACTCACTAAACTATTACCACTGGGGTCAGAGTTTGCGATTCTAGCTTGTAGCCGCTAGGTGCTGCTTCTCCAGGGAGATGCCAGTGTGGGAATCTCAGGGCTTTCGCAAGACGCAGATTCCGGATCTTGTAAGGGCTCGTTCAGGCTTTCCTTATTGGTGAAAATAGAACCGGGAGCGGAGCGGTATTGCACAAGATTTTTAAGCTGGAACAACGCAAACCAGGCTTTTGCTGTTGCACTTCTACGGGCGCAAAGGTTTCCTTATCATGAGCATGCGCGGGCCTCCTTGCACCCTCTCCATGACACAAACGCAGAGCGCACATTGCTATGCAAAGTGCACAGCAATGTGAACCGCGCCTGGGAAGCACTCGTGTGTGGAGGGTCCGGTGAGTTAATGCTCTGCACTAGGACAGAAGCGGAGGGTTTCTGTGAGGGGCCAGCATCTCTCTACTACATCTAGAAAGGGAAGCCCACCCCCAGTGGGCTGATACGATGGCGGAGGGCCCAGTGTTTTCATTTAAACCAATTGGGGAAAGCACCCTCAGAAACTGCTGCTGTTGGGCTAGGAAATACAATTTGTTTAGCAGTACATTTGATCAGTGACACGGGATGGATTGTGAGAGTGGCCTTATTGTCCTGTTAAGTTTCATTGTTCCAGTCATTAGCATTGAACACGTCGACTTCTTAAGGCCAAACCCTATGCAGTCCCCAGGTTGTTTCAGAACATGTTGCTGCTACCAAGAAACCAGGGGAAATGAACCACATACTAAAGTAATTTCTTTTACAATGTGTATTGGACATATTATTAAAAATTGCAGCCAATAAAATATCCAATGCATACACAAAACATGTTGAAATCCACAAAACCCCTGAAATCAAAACTGTGAAACAGATTTTTCATATCAGAGGTTTTTTAGCTCGTCTGCGACATTGCAAAAGGGGTCCAGCCATATGCAAATCAGTCAGGTACTGCCACCAATGGTAGCAGCCCAGCCCGAACTGCTAGGCCAGGTCCCCTCTGCACAGAAACACAAGCAACCCCAGGCATGTTTCGGCCTTGTTGGCCCTCCTCAGTGAGGTGCAGCTTGGTTCCCTATGGCGCAGCGAGCAAGGGACCCACGTCTGGGCATACCCTCTCTCACGTAGTGAGACAAACTGTGACCACATTTCGGTTCTGGACTGTCCCAGGGCAGGACAAAGACTGATATGTTTAGGATATTTCTCCTCTGTGAAAGATAGTGAGCTAAAGACTCTGGGTAAGGCTGGGCAGAGAGTCTCCCAGGACCCCCTTTGTTATTTGTAAGTGTATTGATGGACAACCTGGCATAGGAAACCTTTTCCCTGGACTAGAAACAAACCATATCCTGTATCCAGTCTTGATGTCTATGTGTGACCCAAGCCTGATAACACTGCATGTTCACAGTTTTGGAAACAGGAAGCGAATGTGAAAGGCATCAAAGAATCACAAACATAGGGAAAGTTGGCAAGCTTCAACCAGACGTTAGACCAATCCTTTGAAGCTCAACCCACCACAAGTGAGTGGCTCCCTCACACGTCCAGCATATATGTGAATCATGTACTGCTTTCTTTATTACAGGCTCAACAGATAGCAGTAGCCTGCAAGGTGGACTGATGCATCTTAACACTAGCCCAATAGAGGGGATGACTAATGTGTTGTTGCGTGAACCATCGTATCAGGTCTAATTTTATTGTCTGCCATATTGAGCATACCAACTTCCACTGGGTGTTCAATAGTTGCGCCTAATTCTATGGCATAGCTTTCTTTGCTTCAACAATTAGGAAAATCACCATTAGCAGATAGTATACATTTATAAAAGAAGGAAGTAGGGATAGAACTCAATTCTGCAAGCCTATACAATGAAACAGTATCATGGCACTTAGCAGTATCAAGGAAGCTGAGGTGGAATTTACTCGGCAAGCCTTTTGAGCGATGGAGCATCAGGAAGCTTAGCGGTATCAAGCAAGCAGAGATATAACTCAATCCCGCAAGCATAGACTATGACAAATCCCTTGGGCCTCTTCCTGTTCCCACCTGTAAGGCTAAAAACCTCGGGGTCATCTTCAACTCCACACTCTCCTTTTATCCTCACATCTTTGACATCTCTAAGAAGTCACACTACCAGCTGCACCTCCTCACAGGTATTCTTCCTTTCCTCTCCTTCCCCCAGAAGCCCACGGTCTCCAGAGCTCTGGTTCTCTCTAGGCTGCACTATTGCAATAGCCTCTTTCTAAATCTGCCTGCTTCTACTTTCTGCCTCCTGCAACTTATCCAGAACAGGACCGCAAGACTTGTACTTGATCTCAAGCCCAGGGATCGTATCTCTCCAGGACTGAAATCTCTGCACTGGCTCCCAGTGGCTGCGAGGATTAAGTTCAAAACCCTCTGCGTCGTCCACAAGGCCTTCTGGGCCTGGGGCCTCAATACCTTCAACTCTCTCTCCCCAAATACCTTCCTTCTCGAGCTCTTCGCTCATCTTCCTCAAACTCCCTCAGGGACAGTCGCTTCTCCAAGCATCGAGTTGGTGGTAGATCTCTTTCTTCGGCTGGGGCCTCCCTCTGGAACAGCCTCCCTGCCTCCCTGAAACTTGAGGAGAATCATCTTCGGTTCCGGAAGCACCTCAAAACCTTTCTCTTTGCTTCTGCTTTTTCTCCTCCTCTCCCTTGCAGACTTCCTGGCTGACACTGAATTTGCACTGGTTACCTGGTCACCCCCTGACCTCGGGCCCTGGTCCCCTCCCCTGCCAGTCGCTCTCCTGCACGGCCCTCCTGGCCACCCTCGCACTTGGGGACTGTTTCTGTATCCCTACAGTCCCACTACCAGCTCTTGACACCTGGTGTCGGGACTTATCCTTGCACTTGCCAGCCTTGCTGGCCGCACTTTTACTTACTGTTTAATTTTGTTTTTTTTCTTACCCCATGTACTGCACTATCCTCTCCCCTTTCTCCCTCGCACTTCTCCTCCTTCCCCTTCCCTTGCACTTGCGTGATCTGAATGACACGTGGCCTAGTAGTATCATTGTCCTCCCTCTGTTCCCCCTCCCTTGCCTCGTTGCACCTTGAAACACTTGTGTATAGGCGTGTTATAAATGCCATATCATATCATATATCATATCATATCATTTCATATCATTACATTTAGGTCTATCAAGAAAGCAGATGAAGAAGTCGGTCATCAAGTCTATACAATGATGCAGCATCAGGAAGCTTAGCAGCCACAAGGAAGCAGAGATAGAGCTAATTCCTCAAACATATACTGTGCCCTCGCAACTTGAAGCGTCTCTTGTGCTAGATGGAATTACCAATAAAGATCTCAGACCAAATAACCGGACACACTCAAGTAATATGGCAAAGTAATACTCTATTCTCAGTTTAATAAAACTGGCAAACATCAGACGCGTGCTTGCACACTCACACACAAACTTGGTTACACAGGGGTCTTATACCCCAATATGCGTCATCTATGACATCATCCTACATAACAAACAATAACACCTAGTACCGGGAGGGATTGGTTAGGGGAACATGTCCACTTATAGAAGGTATACGGGTTAATACTTAATTGACTGTCTCTTATCTGTAAAACAGCCTTCAAACTACCTCTAACTACATATAATACTAATTATAGTGAACAAAATGGCAGCAAATTGGTCTATGCAACATTGTATAGCAGGTTTCCCCATAGACCCACGGATTGGTTGGCATTGCCACTCACCCTTGGATTTTCAACTCGACTAGCAGAACGTAAGGAAACTGAAACCCAGTTAGTTGGATCACGTCAGATTACTGCCTACTTTCCCAATTAGTCCATCATCTCTCATAAGTCTGGCCATGAGCCAACATTTCCTGTCTGCTGTGGACCTTGTGGTCTGTTCTCTGTTCTAGGACATTCAGGGGAGTGAAGGCTCATCACTGTCTTCATTCGAGGCTTACCGAATAGCCCTTGTTTTTGACTTCTGAATCACATGTGAAGAGACCACACATGTTTCCAGCCTCTTATTCACTGGTATTTGATTTAATTGTACTGGGTGTTATTGCTCCTCTAGAGACCTGCTCAATCTATCTTGTATAGATTTTAAACACTTTTAATTGTTCAATGTTTGTCTCTAGCACATGGTTCCTTCTCTTTTAATCTAAGAGAAATATGTCTCATCCATCTGCCCCCTTTGTGCTTTGTAGCTATTCCTTAAAAATAGCATCCTTGATCCCAAGTCAACATGACCCCACTTATTGGTCAGCAAGTTACTTTGTCTTCTTTTGCATTCATGATTACCTTATCATTTCGTACATGTTTCTCTTATCACTTCAGTTACATTGTCACTCTAAAGTATTTTCATATCATGTCAGCATGGCTATGGATATCTTCTCCATGACATCACTCTGCACTAATCAGATTTCACTCAGCGCTCCATGATGTCCACTCTACTGAAAAGTCAAGACTTTCATCCTTGGCCCAGGTTTCAGAACAGTTGTACAAACTCTCTGGTCATCTCCCACCTACACCCTAACAGCAGGAATCACTCCTCACTTTAAGAGCTATGGAATTCAGAAATAGTTTTATGCCATGTAGTAACATCTTAGTGTGATGTCACTTTCTGTCACATTACTTCTGCTGATCATACGTCCACCATTTGGAAACAGTTAAGAGGGAGATTAGACACTGGGAAGAGGGAGGTTGTTTTTTTCTCCGTTTGCTAGCATTGAAGGACATTTATTTAAAGATGGCAGAAAGTTAAACAGTTTTGTAAAATATCAACATTTTGAGAGAAAGCAGCAGTCTTTGACAACAACCGGGAGAACTGGTTTGTGTGTTTTGTACTAACTGTAAAACCTGGTGCAACATCGACTTTATTTGGTAAGCACATACAGTCAATTTAGGTTGCGAGGAGTGCTACATGAACAAACAATGTTGCTATGACAATTTTTTAAAAACATTTTTAGTCATTTGTTCCTTTATTGTTTTATGGTTTTGTAGAAAATGTGCTTTGTGTCAGATCTGGCAAGGTGGTGTACGTAAAGCAGCTCGCTACAGATTGTAGGGACGTATACATTGTACCAGTTAAAGCAACGTGTCCGTTGGGTCATGCAATTGACACTGAATGTAAGGAAAAAACTGCTTATGTTGAATGCTTAATTAACAACATACACAAAGTTAATTTGAACATCTGTTCTGTGCATTTTGAGGATTGAAAACGTGGTGAACTTCGAGTCTACCATAGCCAGGGATAACCATGAGAGACTGTTTACAGAGACATAGGAAAGGCACCGAACCAGCAATAGCCATGGGTATGCCATGGCAAAGGTGGGGACCAGGCACCATCTGCAGTGTTAAGAGTGGGCAGAGACATTGGCAGACTGGATTTGCTTCTCTACTTTTTTTGCAGGGAATGGGGTCTTTGCTGTTCTTTGGGCCATCGCTTTGTGACACAATTGTTGGAACATGTTCTTAATAATGTTTTGGTGGGGGGTTTCTGGCTTATGTTAGAAAGCTATGCATGCAGTGCCGCATATGCTCTTAGGCCAGGCTTACACTATATCACATGCATAAAATAAATAAGCAAAGGAAAAGAGGTGGGGTTTGCTGAACCCTCAGCTAGAAGCTCACTGCAGCCTAAGAGTGCTCTACTTTACAAGCGTAAGACCTACCAGTGGCCAGGGTTTGCAAGTAAGTAATTGCATCCAAAGAGTAAGACCTTTCAATGGCCCGGGTTTGCTAACCTCCACACCAGCAACTTTACATCTCCCTCTGCCAATAGGTCACTGCAACCAAAGAGTGGTCTACTGTGCAAGTGTAAGACCTATCAGTGGCCAGGGTTTGCAAAGTTCCACACCAGCAGCATTACATAGCCCTCTGCTAGCCATGCTCTCCATGCCAGCAGCACATTGTTGAAAAGGGAAAGCCAAGGTTTTTGTTTTTATTAAGGCCTAGACCACCTGCTTTGAGGCTTTTGTTGGGTGTTTCCAGTGCTTAAAGTGGGCCGGGGCCTGCCGGGGCCGGGCCCCGGCAGTCTCCAAGAAGTGGGACTGAGCCGGGGCCCTGCCGGGGCCCCCGTCCTACCACAACATTGGTGGGATGCATTATCCCTTCGTGGCCGCAGCTGCGACGGGAGATGCGCCTGCAATTAAGTCAGGCAAGCTGACAGAAGTGGCAGCCAGCCACAGCGACTCTGTGACTGGCTGCCACTTCCGTCAGTCATAGCAACTGCATCTGGTGACCCCTCACGCGAGAGGTCACCAGAGGCAGTTACTGTCCCTTTGTTTCCCCAGGTCGCCGAGGCGTCTTTAACCCTCGGCGAACCTGGGGATTCCTCGACATATTTCGAGGTTTATAAAAGATGGCTTTGAAAGTACACATTTCAAGCCATCTTTTATAAAGCTTTGCCAACGGACAATTTTGTCCGTAGTCAAAGCTTTATAAAAGATGGCTTGAATTGTGTACTTTCAAAGCCATCTTTTATAACCCTGAAATGTTTAAAAAAGATGGCCTGAAAACTAGGCAAACCGTAGGGTATGCACACAAATATATATAAATGTTATATATTTGTGTGCGTACATTACTATGGTGTGTGTACTGTGCAAGCCATCTTTTATAAACGTAGAAATATCTTACATATCTCTATGTTTAGAAAAGATGGCTTGCATAGTACACAAACCATAGTAAGGTACGCACACAAATATATAACATTTAAATATATCTGTGTGTATACCCCACGATTTGCGTACTTTTTAGGCCACGCCCCTCCCACAAGCCACGCCCCCAAATGAGGGCCCCCCTCGATTTCTTACCCCACTTAAAGCCCTGGGTGTTTCCCTTCCTTGCATACCCTAATGCGGCTTAACGGACGCTTAGTAACTCCTTTAAATGAAGTGTTGGGAAGTGTCATTTCTTTTAAGGCAGGACTTTCTCTTTTTCACTTATCATGAGTCTTAGATCTTGCTGCTCACATAACACATAGAGTAACCCGAAGGGAGATGAACATCTGATATCGCGGTTGGGCTGATCCAACCACCTGCCATGCGACTGACAGATGATGTCTGATAGGCTGGTCTGCATGTCTCAAAAGCTCCTCAATGCACCTGGGTCTGTGCAGGAGCTGTGAACAAGGATATCAAATGGATTGTGTGATGCTGCTGTGAGGACTAAGTCACTGATCTGTTTTTCTTCCACAGCCAGGATCATTCGATATTCTTGACTACGGGATGAACCGCGCAACGGATCCCAATGTGGTTAAGGTAAACTGGTAAGTTAGCATATTTTGGTTTGTTGTGATTTCAAATCCTAGCTTCCGCGCCAGAAGCAAAGATTCCTCATGCTAGACATTACATACGGTTGGTGTGCCAAACCCATGGTGGAAATTCCAGATGACCGGTCTCAGTTTTTTTCTATTACATCAGGTTGGGACTATGCATATCTAGAGAAAAGAACGAGGAGGATTCTATTGTTAAATACCAACTAAAACCAGTATACACCATTTTCGACAGGCAGTTCCAGTCTAGCAGTCCAACTGGAACTGACATCGGGGAAGGCGTATAATATGGCATTTCAGTGCTCGTAAATTTGATGATTTAATGGAAATCCATACGATTATATTTACAAACCATCACAGTCGGGGGCTAGTCAGTTACTGGCGATCCCAAAACCTCAGTGTCACTTTAAATGCATTATTATGCAGAGCTGGTACGTGGATATAATCAATCCAAAATCAGAGCATTCATCTTTTGCAATTTCCAGATCCACAAAATAATGCCTTCATCTTGATTCTGGATTCAAACCCATAGTGGTGGCATGCCGGTGTGGAGCGATGAGGATTAAGAGCAATGCATTTTTTTGTTGTACATTACAGTGGATCACGTGTTCCTGTGTTATAACTCACCTCAATGTTGAAATGGTTCGATGGAGTTTATGTATTTTTTCAGACGTTTTTTAGTGGGCTCAATGCCAACTAGCCTTGCTGAAGACCACTGCACACAGATCGAACATGTAGTTAGAGTCCACCTGAATGGAAAGCTGGACTATTCACCAATCACAACCCTGCAAGAACCCACTCAACGGTTCAGTGTTTGGGCGCCACGTGAAGCACAGATGGTTGGGTTGTGTACTCAGATTTGGGTTCACGGCATTGAAGAGTTAGTATCTCTTGATTCCTACCATTTGTATATGAGGTGTTTGAAAGTTTGTTGGCTAGTCAGACGTGCGAAGACAAACAGAAGGTTCCTCGTTAGTGTACAATGGCTGCTAGCTGCGGTACATATGTAGGACCTTTGCTACAATAAGTCAATAGGCCTTAGAGATGGAAACCCTGCCACAGAGGGTACAACGCTGACACAACAACCTGGAGATCCATGCTTTGAACCCAAGCGTGGCATTCCAGCATTAACAAAAAAGGCGGATGTACTGCTGGAAATGTTGCAGAGTCCTTGCTAGGTTACAAACCCCGGCAAAAGGGTATCCTAGACTCTCGCAAAATTGTTTACAGACCTGGATATTCAGGTGGTAGGAAATATAGCAAGAATCACCTATAGGAAAATAGGGATATTGACATGTGATTGATTCAGCCCAATACCAACTCCTACGTGACAAGTTACCAACTTTTCCCAGGATCTTCTAATATTTCGTAGACAGCAACCTGCCAAGTCAGTCGTCTAGTGGCCGCTGCAGTACGGATGTAGGAAAATCTACTGGCTAGATTGCAATTTGACCAAGTGTGGGAGAGTTTGTCACAGCTTTGTCTGAGCCCCATACACAAAGCCCCAATACGTTATTTGCAAAATGTGATGCTGGATGCTTCAAAGGGGCTAAATAGCATTGTGTCGGGTGTACAGACTGAGTATTTTCAACAGTAATGCAGCCAGAGGTTATATCTAACACCACATAAAAACGTTGCCTGGGTCGGCAATATGAACCATGGTTGGAAGCACGGGTGGTGGGTGCATCACAAGGCGGTTGGTTAAAAGACTTACACCTGCAGGAATCATGTGGATCCAGGTTACGCAAGCAGTGTCATCCATGGATGTACGTGTCTGGCTGAGAACAGTCTCCTTTAGATTCGGTCTAGGTGGTAGAGGCCAGTTCTCCCTCACACTGCCTTTTGCCCCTAATCGACTCACTCAGCACTCTCATGCCGCTCTGTTTCATTATTTATTTACTGAAGTTTTGAATTGTCACCAGCAGAGCATATCATGTGAGTATTGCATCCAAGTCTACTTTTACCGTTTGAATTGGAGGACCTATAGTCTTCATTTTGCCATGATAAACGCAGGACTATCAGCCCAGGATGCACTAACAAATAACACAGATAGACCTTTGAGCAAACCTCCTTAGCAGTCTGGTGCAGCTAGTTGGGATCCTAGTGAATGCCCTCGGTATCCAGTCATTTTATCGGTAAGAAAACCG
The DNA here is from genome assembly GCF_040938575.1 of Ambystoma mexicanum. Lineage (NCBI taxonomy): Eukaryota > Metazoa > Chordata > Amphibia > Caudata > Ambystomatidae > Ambystoma > Ambystoma mexicanum. The sequence goes on along the minus strand of NC_090926.1, from coordinate 912,669,101 downwards.
AGTGGTAAATTTCAGAGTGGACAAAAACACAGAAAAACATTGTTTAAATACATATATAAAGGGTAGTGGGCTAAGGGGTTAAAATGGGTCGAGATGGGGCTGGAGTGGCTTTAAAAGTGTGGACAAAAGTGGGCTTTGGAGGGGGACACCCCCAAATAAAAAATAAATATATATTTGGGTGTTTTTCGATGTTTTGTCCACTCTGTTATGTACCACTCTGTTTGTGTGGTCGGTAAGATCACATATAAACCGTGCCCTCCCAGCAGCATTGATCTGAATGGCTCAGAAGCAACTCATTTGGTGGTTCCTCAGAAGGATCTACCTCCACATACGACCCCCCACCCCCATACCTGACCTCCCGGCACGCTCATTTATGCAACAGAACACAGAATTACCATCCTGAGCTCAGGTTTTACTATTTACCATCTTGAGGCCCTGCTGAGCAATTCTACTATACAAATGCTGTGGGGAGATATGGACTGACATGTTTGGGCCTTTGTAGTGTCCCAATTCAGGAAATGTAGGCAGGGCACAGTGATCACCAAGGAGTCAGCAAGTACAAAAGGTAAGTCCGCGTTATTGTTCCTTCAGGGTACAGGCTAGAAGTAAATAGGGGAGAGCATAGGTACAGACTTTCTTCTCATTGTATCTCCCATTCTGAATCCTCAAATGTCCTCTGTGGAACCCTGCAGGAACCCAGGGTTCCATCACCAACTAAGATTCCATGGCTTGCTTTGCATGAGGCAATGGAAGCCCCACACTACACACTTGTTAATTATTAATGAATGGATGTTCCAATACATATTTCAAGGAAGCTCACTTTCCCCCACCAGTGCCTCTCTGTCATGCGCGGCCGAGCCGACTGGCGGTTACTACCGCGATGGAGGCTCCGGCGCCGACCGTAGTTCCAGCACGTTGTATTGCTTACGTGCAGTCACGGTCTAGTTTTCTTTCAACATGGCGATCGCTGGGAGGTTCATAAGTCTCCCTCTCCCAGCGATCAATGCGTTGCAACTCCCATAGCTTCCTCTTCAGCCTTTGGGTTAGACGCTAGTTTTCCGCCTTGCGGCTTGGCCGCTCTGCCTTTTTCTCATTATCGCTCCTTGCGATACCTTTATTCTTCCGCATTTCTCCTCCCTCTCTTTTTCTTCCCTTCCTGGTTCTGGGTCAGTTTCGCTTTCAGTTCCGGCGGCTCTCCCCTGCTCCTCAACTGGAGTCTCTCTCTCTCTCTCTCTCTCTCTCTCTCGCTTTTTCTCCTGGGTCCCGTTGCCGCTCGAGTTCTCTTGCTTGAGCTTCCTTCGCGCTCTCCCTTGTTGTGAGAGCGCTTACTGGTCTCCGTCTCCTTCGGCTCTACACTGCCACTTCAGCTCACAGCGGCCGTCAGCTTCATTGGTTCGATTGCTGGACTCTGATACTACCCCAAGGAAGACCTCTGCTCGACCTCCTGCCTCACAAGGGTTTTTTGTGCCAAGAAGGCTTTTTCCCTTGCCGCCTCCTACGGGAGAGGGGTCCCAGGACTGCTTGTTTCTAGCATTCACTGTGGCTTCCTCTCGTGGTAGGCAAGTTCCTTCATCCACTAGGAGAGATTTCTGCGCACGTCGGCGTCTCAATACAGACGAATTGGAGGATTACCACTCAGGTGAGGAGGGGAAAGGAAAGGATCGGGACAGATTGCAACGCCTGGAAACCAAGATGTCGGCCGAGGAACAGATCCAGGAACTCTGGAAGGCGGTTCAGGGCCTATCACAAGAGTTGCAGACCGTCAAGACTGAAAACATAGTCCTACGACAGCTTGCCAATACCCGAGATGTTCCGCCTGCCGAACTACCCCCAATGACGCTTCCCTCAGGGAAGTTTGATGGCTCACCAAAGAAGATAAAAGAATTCTTGGAGGCGTGTGTGGTGTACTTTACCTTTAGGCCTCGTACCTTTGCTACCGATCAATCCAAAGTCGGGTTTTTGATCTCAAACATGACGGGCAATGCCCTTGCTTGGGCCACACCGTTGGTTACCAGTGCCAATCCCATTCTACACGACTTTACCGGGTTCCAGGGTCTACTGAAACAGACTTTTTGAGCGACCGGAACTAACTTTCACTGCTAGCGAGGACTTGTTGGATTTACGACAAGATGCCTCGGATGTTCTTACATACATATCTCGATTCAAGGCTCTGGCTGCAGAAGCAGGTTGGCCGGAACAAGCCCAGTATACCATATTCAGAAGGGGCCTTCGAGAAGAAATCAAGGACGAGCTAGCTAGGTCCTCCCGACCACCAACCTTTTCTGATTTGCTATCTTCCACATTACAGATTGAATACCGCCTTCAGGAACGCCGAGCTGAACGCCGCAAGCACCGCCTAGCAACGGGTTCTTCTGCCTCCACTCCGTCTACGTCCTCTTCTTACTCTTCCTCCCATTTCTTCGAAGAACCAATGCAGATTGGGGCTACCAGAGGCCCTCTTTCGTTTTCTGAGCGAAGACGGAGAAAAGAAAAAGGACTGTGTGCCTATTGCGGGTCAGAGCAGCACCTTCTTAAGGAATGCCCGGTGGTACCAACCAGATCACAGGGAAACGAAACTCCTCGGCGCCAGTAGGGACTTGGCTCCGAGGATCACCTTGCAATTTCTTACGTCCCTACGTCTCTCTCTCTATTTCAGCTCCCAGCACGTTGGAGGATTTCAGGCTAATGGTGATTCCGGTATGTATCGAATCCCGGGGAAATCCATAGATGCCTTAGCCCTCTTGGACTGTGGGGCTGCCGGAAAATTTTGTGGACACTCTATGGACTGAGAAGGTGGGCCTTCATAGAGTAGCCCGTAAGGAAGATCAAAAGGTAGAAGGGGTGGACGGTTCTCCCCTCTCTTCGGGCCTGATAACACATACCACGGAGGAACTTGGAGTCACCATTTTCCAACATACAGAGGTGCTCAAGTTCGATATCATCCGAGCAGCCCATTTTCCGATCATTCTAGGAATAACTTGGCTGCGCAAGCACAACCCTCAAGTAGACTGGACCAACAACCAGTTGAGTTTTTTGTCTCTATTTTGTAGACAGCATTGCTTCTCAAATTCATTTCAGAACAATCACCAGACCACAACGATATTAACAAGTGATCATGTGGGTATCCACGCTTTACCACATTTTTGTTTACCCTACCAGGAGGTCTTCAAGGAAACAATACCGGCGAAACTGCCTCCTCATAGGCCAGAAGATTGCTCTTTAGATCTAGAACCAAATGCTTTGGTCCCTTTCAGCCGAATGTTCTCCTTAACCCAATCTGAGAGACAAGTATTAAAGGGGTATTTGGATACGAATCTGCAAAACGGTCTTATACAACCCTCCAAGTCTCCGGCAGGAGCTTCTTTGTTTTTTATAAAAAAGAAGGACTCCCCCGATTTGCGTCCTTGCATCGATTACAGAGGACTTAATAAGGTAACCATAAAAGACCGTTATCCCATGCCCCTCATTTCTGAGATCATAGAGGCTGTTCAAGGGGCTCGCATTTTCACCAAACTGGACCTACGTAACGCATACCACTTACTTCGCATTGCCAAGGGTGATGAATGGAAAACGGCCTTCCGCCCCCCGTTCGGTCTATACGAATACAAGGTGATGCCATTCGGATTGGTGAATGCCCCAGCTATATTTCAGCGGTTCATGGACCGATTACTCTCCGATCTACTTTTGGTCACGGTCGTCGTCTACCTGGATGACATTTTGGTGTATTCATCGGATTTGGAGTCCCATATCCTTCATGTGACTCAAGTACAAGAGCGTCTTCAACAATATAAACTTCTGGTCAAACCAGAGAAGTGCGTGTTTGCAGCCTCTTCAGTGCACTATCTCGGATACGTTCTCTCTGGGGACGGTATTTCCATGGATGCAAGCAAATTCGAGGCCATACTGGGTTGGTCCTCCCCTGGTAATGTGAAGGAGGTACAAAGGTTTCTAGGCCTCTCGAACTTTTACAGAAGGTTCATACCGAACTTCTCTGAGGTAGTCCTTCCCATCACAAGTCTCTTGAAGAAAGAGTCAGGGCCTTTCTTGTGGTCACCAGAAGCCGAACAGGCTTTTAGGGATCTGAAGAGACTGCTTTGTTCCGCTCCGGTTCTTCGCCATCCAGATCAGAACCTACAGTTTATCGTTGAAACAGATGCATCGGCCATGGCCATAGGGGCAGTACTGTTGCAAACCTACAATACCGTGGAACATCCAGTCGCCTATCTCTCTAAAACATTGTCCTCCAGCCAACTCAACTATTCCGTTCTCGAAAAGGAACTACTCGCAATGAAACTGGCCTGTGAGGAGTGGCGACATCTACTGATGGGAGCACGACATCCCTTTATCCTCAGGACCGACCATAAGAACCTCAAAGTCTTACAAAATATGGAGTGCGCGAATTCTAGACAGGCCAGATGGGCTTATTTCTTTGCCCAATACGACTTCCATATCACATATGTACCTGGCACCTCTAATAAGGTGGCGGACGCCTTGTCTAGGAGGGAGATTCCCGGGGAGGGTGTCCCTAATCCTCGGGAGACCATATTCAAAAGGAATAAGATCCTGGGATTTATCCATGTCTTCTTTCAGGAGATTAAGACCGCTTTGGCCTCAGAATGGTCAACATCTCGGAGGCCACAAGGAAAGGCATACACCGAGAGGGAAGGATTAGTGTTTTTTGGGAACCGGCTATACATTCCAGAAGGTCCTTGGCGCAAAAAGATCATTCGGTGGTGCCATGATTCATTGACTGCGGGTCATAGAGGAGTGCATAACACTACTGAACCCATCGCAAGAAGGTTTTTCTGGCCGAATTTGAAAGGAGAGTGTAAGGACTACGTCAAGGCTTGTCCGACATGTGCCAGAACCAAATATCCCTCTGGAAAGCCTTTAGGTCTGCTTACCCAACCAGAGATGCCAACACGCCCATGGGGTCTCATATCGACCGATTTCATTGTGGACCTACCCGTGTCTGATTCCTGTACTTGTATCATGGTGACGATAGACGCCTTCACTAAGTTGGCACATTTTTCCCCGCTGCCTGGAACACCTACCGCCACTCAAATGGCAGAGACCTTTACAAGAGATGTCTTTAGACTGCATGGCCTACCAGATAAGATCATATCCGACAGAGGTAGTCAGTACGTCTCAAACTTCTGGAAGGCTTTGTGTTCTAGGGTCGGCATAGAAAGGGCACTTTCTTCTGGTTTTCACCCTCAGTCAAACGGCCAGACGGAACGACTAAATGCCACCCTGGAGCAGTATCTGAGATGCTATATCAACCAACATCAGGACAATTGGGTATCTTTATTACCCACAGCAGAATTCATGTACAATAATTCCACCCATTCCGCTATAGGTCTTACTCCTTTTTTTTGCACATACGGAGTGCATCCTCGATCCATTTTCCCCCTGATTCCGGTGCCCACCAATTCTCCCTCTGCAGAATCGGTACTTCAATCCATTGGGGAGGCGTATAAGACAGCTAAGGTCAGTCTGCAAAGGAGCAGAATCCGGAACAAGGAACAGGCTGACAAACACCGGCAGGATTGTCCTGATTGGAAACCAGGGGATAGGGTATGGCTCTCTACCAGGTTCTTACCTCGATGGGTTCACCCTTCCAAACTTTCTCCTCGCTATCTAGGGCCTTTTTCCATTCTATCTAAAATCAATCCTGTTTCTTTCAAATTGAAACTGCCTCCTCCTCTCAACCGCATTCACCCTGTTTTTCACTCCTCTCTTCTCAAGCCCTTCACTCATGACCCGCACCGACGGTTCCCTCCTCGTCTTCACATTCAGGGTTCTGGGGGTGGCAAGGATTACGAAGTTTCGACTATCCGTGACTCCAGGTTCTACAGAGGTCGATTAGAATATCTAGTCTCGTGGAAGGGTTAACCGGAGTCGGAGGACTCCTGGGAGCCGGTCTCCCACATACATGCCCCCCGATTACTGAGAGGTTTCCATCTGTGTTTTCCGGGTAAACCTGGGGGTTTTCGTTTTGGAGGGGGGCATACAGTCATGCGCGGCCGAGCCGACTGGCGGTTACTATCGCGATGGAGGCTCCGGCGCCGACCGTAGTTCCAGCACGTTGTATTGCTTACGTGCAGTCACGGTCTAGTTTTCTTTCAACATGGCGATCGCTGGGAGGTTCATAAGTCTCCCTCTCCCAGCGATCAATGCGTTGCAACCCCCGTAGCTTCCTCTTCAGCCTTTGGGTTAGACGCTAGTTTTCCGCCTTGCGGCTTGGCCGCTCTGCCTTTTTCTCATTATCGCTCCTTGCGATACCTTTATTCTTCCGCATTTCTCCTCCCTCTCTTTTTCTTCCCTTCCTGGTTCTGGGTCAGTTTCGCTTTCAGTTCCGGCGGCTCTCCCCTGCTCCTCAACTGGAGTCTCTTTCTCTCTCTCTCTTTCTCTCTCTCTCTCTCTCTCTCGCTTTTTCTCCTGGGTCCCGTTGCCGCTCGAGTTCTCTTGCTTGAGCTTCCTTCGCGCTCTCCCTTGTTGTGAGAGCGCTTGCTGGTCTCCGTCTCCTTCGGCTCTACACTGCCACTTCAGCTCACAGCGGCCGTCAGCTTCATTGGTTCGATTGCTGGACTCTGATACTACCCCAAGGAAGACCTCTGCTCGACCTCCTGCCTCACAAGGGTTTTTTGTGCCAAGAAGGCTTTTTCCCTTGCCGCCTCCTACAGGAGAGGGGTCCCAGGACTGCTTGTTTCTAGCATTCACTGTGGCTTCCTCTCGTGGTAGGCAAGTTCCTTCATCCACTAGGAGAGATTTCTGCGCACGTCGGCGTCTCAATACAGACGAATTGGAGGATTACCACTCAGGTGAGGAGGGGAAAGGAAAGGATCGGGACACTCTCCTATGCCGGATAACTTGACAATCATCAATTAACCAGGATGGTACTTTATTTATCCACAAAGAGGTTACAGTGTCCTGTCCACCATAGTTACTTGTGGACAATACTGAAAATCCAGCCATGATTTCAGGCTTTCACTCATCCATCATCACAGTGGTTTAAGTGGGGTAATAAATTGAGGGGGCACCCTCATTTCCATGATGGACGTGGCCTGATAATTACCTTAGTAAGGTACACAAACAAATATATAAATGTATGTAAGCTTTTATGTATTTGTTTGCATACCTTACTATGGTTTGTGTACTTTTCCAGCCATGTTTTATTAACCTAGAAATATGTAAACATAGAAGTTGCAGTGACTGAGAAGTGTCGGCCAGGCACAGTGTTACTGAATTTGAGCGACGCTGTGGCTGGCTGGCACTTCTGTCAGTCAGCTTGCCTGACTGAAAAGGGTGGACGCATCTCCCGTCACTGCTGCGGCCGTGATGGGATAAATAGGGCCATTACGACCTGGGCGGTAAGGGATTATCGATACCGGTAAGGGCACCGTACTGGTAATCCCTTACCACCCTATTAGGAGGTCCCTTTTTTGGGTGCTCCCTTAACGCCTGGTTTTACCAGGCGTTAAGGACGTGACCCGCAAAGGGATTTAGGAGGTAATAACGGTACCGCAATTTGCAGTACCATCATTACCACCTTCCCCATTCCCATTGAGCCCTATGGGGGCTCAAAGGGGAATGGGGAAGGGCCCTGGTGAATGGGGAATTACCGCCCCCGCCAACCTTGGAATGGAGCGGTAATACCTCCATTCATCAGGGCGGAGTCGGTATGGGTTTGGCCCCCAATGTGTCCCGCCTTGGCATGGTGGGACGGGGGGCCCTGGCAGGGCCCCGGGACAGCTCATCTTTTTGGAGACTGCCGGGGCCCAGACCCGTCTGGCCCCGGCCCACTTAAAGCACTGCATAATCATAAGATGTTGAATAGGGATCTGCGTGTGTAGGATACAGAGGAGGGGTACAGATGTACAGGGCTGTGGGGGGAGAGTGGCGGACGGCTTCTAGCGATTCAGGTGGCACAAGGGGCAAAGGGGCTGTGGTCACAGTTGTAGACTTACAAACAGAGATTGCGTCCTAAAAAAAGTGGGGGACTGACGCACCTGGCTGGCATCATAGGTAGTGAACATTTCCGTAAGCAAAATATACACATTTCATTCAACTTGTCTTTCACAGTTTGAGAGGCGCACAGGGCAAATAAACATGTGCCAATTGAATATATTTTCCTATTGCGTTGTTGGTGGATAATTCTAAAATCTACGCAGTTTTCAGATCTAAGAAACACTAACAAAACGGCTTGTGTGGCAAGATGTCAATATAAACCATTTCACTGCTTCACATTGGTGATTCCTGTGGTTTTATGGTAAAGGGGCAGGTCATGTAGCCGCACAACCGGGGTTCGAATCCCAGCCGCAGGACTACACGCATGAAACTGAAAGATCACTTTAAAAAATATGTATATATATTCCATAAACACACGGGTTGACGGGATCCACACTCTCTAATAAATGGTTACAAAACACCAGTAGATAAATGTTGGCCAGAGAATCCTACTAACCCCTTTGGCTACTAGAAACATCTATTCATGTTACTCAGAAAAGAAACACACCAGCTACCATTGTGGTGCCAAGACAGACTACTGTGCACCCAAGTCTACCTACTCCGGCGATAGCCACGACACTGCAGTTAAGACTCAGTCAATCTCCTGTCAGATAACTACAGCCCTTGCGCAAGTTGAGCACTTGCTCCCCAATCAGAAGTCAAATCGTTTTTGAAAACGCCACCGGCTGTAGTTACGGTACTTTGATAAAAAATCGTATCACCAGTAAACTCCTTTCTCCGCAAGGTCCTTCACCGTGTAAGTTGTCAGACAGAAATGATTGCCCTGGTCTTGTGGGCCGCGTTGCTGTGGAAACAGAAAGCAGCCAAACGCCACTTGCTTGGAATTTCCCCTTCTGAGTGGCAGCAGCAGAAATAGCTATAAATTGTGTTATTTTGTCACTGAAGGCAGCTGAATTGAAATCACAGGGCAAGCAGCTCAGGTTGTGTCGTTTATTCTATGTTGGTGTGATGCAATGTACATTTGTAAAGCGTGACATTTGAAAGGAGAGGATTTTGTGTGCCAGTTATTAAATACCCGTTTTTTAAAAAAATGTCCGAATACAGTGTTGTTCATGATGAGTCGAAGGTAACATTGTGGAAGGAAGAAGCACGTCTGCCCTTAAAGCTATAGTGCATTCATGGCGACGTTATCCATTCCACTGGGGAGACGCTAGTCATTCCATTCAGGAGACGCTAGTCCAGTCTTGGTTTTAACTTTGCATTCTGGGACATCTTTCCCAATTAGATCTTCTGCCCATTTCCTCTCTGGTCCATTTTTGGTCGTCTCAAGTATATTGTCAACACACCATACTGTTGGTTCACACTTGGGCCTTGAAGTCCCCACGCTCTTTGGGGAATGACAGCCCCACAGCCCCCATGCAACAGTTCTCTCATTGTCAGAGCACCCCACGTTTTCTCATTTAGACCTTTCAGCATCCCTTACATTCTGTAGGGAGGAAATGGCACTGCAACTCAAAACACTCAACTTTTGTTTTTACCAAATGCCTGTTGGCAGAACATGGCTGATTGCTTCTTCTTCACTGGGACCCTGTGCGTTGTTGACCCGCAGACTTTGCCCCAGGGTCTCTATTTGTATTTCATTTTGTAAAGCGCACTTAAACCACACATGGGGCCTGATTCATGGAATTGTTTTATAATGGTGCAATCCCATAGGAAAACGTTCCATGAACCAGGCCCATGGTTTCTTGACACTGGCATGGCGGATAGAGAGCAGGCATCTAGAGCAGAAAGAAAGGAAGGCCACTGAAAAGAGCCAGGTTTAGAGTCTGTGATGAAAGGCAAGATTGTATCCAGTGGTATGAATGGAGGGATGTACGTTATAATACCGAAAAAATAACGAGGCTAAAAAAAAACTTTTTAAATCGAATTCCCAAAATATCTTTTCTTTTTTTGCACTTGTATTCATTTTAAATGCGGAGGGGGACCCCCTGAACCCCTCACATCCACCCTACCTTACTTTATTCCCTCATCCGCCCCCTATTTGTTTGGGAAAAAGGTGCGATTTTCGGCCTTGCTATTTTTCAACTTGGTTTCTTTTGGACATTACTGAATGGAGGGAGTGTGAGTGATCCAGAGGGGGTAGAGAGAGTAGAGAGAGAAGAAAAAGTTGTCCCTATTCCGGCACATCGAAAGCGAGGTACAACCAGAAGAGCCTGACTGGCGGGAAGAAAGTAGAGTGGCTGAAGTAATGCTTAAGTTTAGAAGAGAGAAAACCAGGGACGGTTTAGGAGAGGGACCAATTGACTGCCGTATGGTCTTAAAAATAACCCTCTGCTAGATATGCTATAAGTGTGGTGCAAAAGTCAAATTCGGAAATCTGCTGGGCGGCTGAGTTTTGGGGAACCTTAAGGTGATGGAAGTGCACATCAGGAAGTCCCAAGTAAAGGAGGTAGGAAAGTCAAGGCATGATCACATCAAAGCAGAGGGGCATTTTAGAGCAAAAGGCGGAGAGAGAAGTGACAGGAGGACGAAACCTAGTTGACCTTGTTAAATAAGTGTCAGGGTGGCATGTAAATCAAAACCAAGATATTTGATAACAATGACCACTGTTGGAGCAGGAGGTTCTCTGTTGGGCGTCTCTGTCACCAGCATTTATGTCAGTGTTTCCTCTTAGCATTTTTCTTTGTCCTGAGCTCTTAGCTACTAAAGTAAATGGCTTCCTGCGGTACGATGTCCTTTCAGCGTGGGATGTTTTTACACAGGGGTTTTTACCGCAAATTATTTTATGAAAAAACCCATCGAATATTTTAGGGTGGGGTTAGAAAATTATATATATGGGCTCTGGGTGGTTAGGAATGCATAATAAATTAAAGGGAATGGGGTGGTTTGTTGGGGGAGCCACCCCAAAAATAATTGAAAAAATAATAGATGGGTTTTTTTGTTTTTTTTGTTAAAAAAACCCGGTAAAAAAAAAAACGCGAAAATACATCCCACGATGAAATGACATGGAACCATTCCTGCTTGCCCAGACTCTATCTTCAGCCACCCCAGTCAGTTTTGGATTCCACACTGTCCCATGCAGGCGGTGTGCACATGTAAACACGTGCACTCCTAGAGCCTCCAATACCCATACGCTCAGAGACACAGGCAAGCAGCACTCACATGCTACAGGCCACCACAACCCCCTTCACAGAGAAGTGGAATCAAGGAAAAAGTAGCAAGGCCAGAAGCAACTCTTGATTTCGTGTTCTAAACCACCACACCCGCACAGCACAGAAGCAAGAACAGAAAATAATATATTAATAACACCCAACACAGTTCTTGAATGTCACAGGGGGCCTCCAGGTCTTTGTCTCATGAAGTGTTGTATCTGCACTCTCACCCATCATCAGACGGTCCAAGGATCAAGATTCTCTGGTTGGGAGGAATGTTGAGAAGAAGATCCCCCTTAAAGTGGTTGCCTTGGAGAAATGGGCATCATAAACCAATTTACATTTGTGTTGCATCAGCTTATTTCGCCTCCTCACCCCTTCCAAAATCTTATGTTCGTGGTTGTCATGGATGCCCTCCTTTACAACTGCAGCCAGCCACTCTGGGCCCATTTTACTTCTGGTCTTTCTTCAATCTGTCAGCTCAAAGGGAGTGATGCCAGTTGCATCATGGAGATACGTATGTCTTCGTCCATCCTCTCCTACACCAAACACAAGACACTGTTGTTCTGTGCCACAGCACGCTCTACACATCAACTCAGCACATTGTTGTACCTTTCAACCTGCCCACTGGATTGGCGCTGGTAGATGGCATTCCAGTGATTTTCAATTCCACAGGGTTGCAGACATTTCTGCATGTCCAGACACAAACTAGATACCACTGGCACTCATAATAACAGCAGGGAACCCTTTGGTAAGAAAGAAATCAATGACTATCTTAGTAGTTGGGCAGGCCATGAAACAGAGCTTCACCCACTTTGAGAAACAGCTGACCAAGGCTGAGGCATCTTGCATATCATGCTCTAAAATATGGCAAGGTCTTATGAAATAAATGGTCAGGCACTTCCAGGGACACCTTGGAGCCTCTATGGTAATGAGTGGTGCACAATAGGTTAATTGTGACCAATCTGCGGACATACAAACTTCACACCTAGTCACATATTCCTGAATTTCCCTGTCTAATTGGGACCACAAATTGGTTTCTTGCACTTTGAGTCTCATCAAAGTAGATCTTGAATACCCTGAATGTGATAGCTTAATGTCCTTATATTCTAGACCAGACAGGGTTATGAATTCATCAGCACTCTACCCACCTTTGACAATTTAGGTGCCACTTTAGCTTAGGGCTGCAGCTGGGTGTGGTGCTGTCTCTCTCATAACCAACCATCCTTCACATAATGTATAAAACATTCAATTTCTGATCACCTTTCATGGCATTCTTTCCTAACGAAGAATGCCAATCTCCCTCGCCCCTAAAATGTCCTTCATACTAACCAGACAAACAGGACCTCATCCAATTTCTGGGAGCAGTCGGCAAGAGAAGCACTCCATTGTCTGTGGTTCACTCCACTGGGAGTCTGTTCAATTGTGCAGTTTTATACCTGGAGTTTAGCCAATGTTCTGTCAGACATGAGGATATATGCGCATCTCTATTGCCCAAGCGAAGCACTAAGAAAACAGAATACTATCTAATTCAATCCAAGCAGTCACATGTTTTTATTTTCACAGAAGACATCAATCAGTGCATTTTAATCTGTCAGGGCATAAACTGCTTTTAGCAGACACCCTGGTAGTAAGCAGATAGTCCCCGCTCTGCTACGTGTATTCCATTGAGGGATCAGATTAAACGCAGATATTATTTTGACCTTAATTTCAACCCAGTGGAGGGCTTCACAGGTCGGTGGAACCTTGAGAAAGGATCTCTGCGAAAAAGAAAGCCTTGCCTGGGGTGTCACTTATACACAACTGAAACATCTAGCAGTCCTTAATCCCACGCAGCATTCCCGATGCAAGGATTCATGTTCTTATCCTCGAGGAAATCCTAGTTAACCCGCTGAAAATTGTTTCTGCTACTGCTTTCTACTATGGCCAGTTGCCACATAGTGTTTTTCGATATCTCCTGAACGTCTATGGAGACCATTCTAATTGATTCCAGTTGCATCTTGCCTTCATATGGGTCCAATTGTTGTTCTCTTTATTTAACTCAATAAGAGGACTCTCCTTGCCTTTTTTACTGGACCCATGTCGGCAATGTCCGACAGCCTATATGCTGAAACTGGATCCAGTAAAACCAATAACTTGTCATCTGAGATTTCCATCCTGGGATCTCTGGCAGGAAGTGCAGAGAGAAGCTTACATGAGGCAGTTTGCAACCTAGAGTTGCCACTTGCTAACATGAACAATGACATGTATAGCTGAGCATATGACACAAGATACTACACTCTCATCCAACCCAACACGCTACAAATAACCCACCACTCACATTTGCAGCACACATCAGAAACAAGAGCACAGCATACACTACATCATACACTTCTGCAACACAACATGCACAGCAACAGTTATTTGGTAGCTGTAGAAAAAAACGAATCAGAAAAAATAGAAATTACCAAATTAGTTTGCCCGATTTCATTCGAACTTTTTGCACAGCTTTATTAAAATAATAGATGAGGCTGGGGTAAGGGTATTACTTGAGGTAGGGGGGATTGGGTGGTGCCTAGGTGGGTCTCTTCCCGCATTATTTTTTTTAAAGTGCAAAAAATCCCCAAAACAATTTGATCATTCACGCCAAAGATATTCAGTCATTTCTGCTTCGATTTATTTTTCTTCGTTTTTTTTCATGGGCAACCCATTTTTTTACACATCACAGTGCACCAACCAAATACACATTGCAACCTGTACGTCATAGCTCACCTTACCTCACCACAGACATCTCCATAAAAACAGGCATACTGCAGCACGGATTGTGGATGCACTATTCTACCCTTCACAGCACGACACAACCCCTCAAATCCTCATTCACCACACATTTCTGCAGCACATATGACAGCATAGAAACTTCATCAATGGATCTTTTATAATGTGCTTAATGCCGGGTGCCAGTCTCCTAGCGTGGGACTGGGATTTATTTATTTATTTTACTTGTATGGCACAAGACGAAGCCCTCAAACATGCAATCCAGGGCTGAGAGAGCAACACCAGGATCAGCTGGCCCAAGGAACATCTTTAAATAAACATGATAGTTTTTAGTCCTCGCTTGAAGGCAGCCAGAGAGGGACACGCTCTGAAGTCAGGAGGCAATGCATTCCAGATTTTAGAAGCTCCATAGGGAAAAGACCCTTTGGTAACAGCTGATAGCCCAGCCTGTGGTGTGTCTAAGAGGCAGGCATTGTTGGATCTTAGCACCCTATGGGCCGGTAGCCATGTTATACAGTTTGACAAATACTTGGGGCTATTGCCATACAGGCACTTATGTGTGATGCACTGAACTCTGAAGGTGATTATGCTGCTGATCGGGAGCCAATAAGAGCAGTACGAGCTGCAGATACATGATCTGATCTGCCAAGTCCATGACAATGCGGATGGCATTGTTCTGAATAACTTGTCAATGTATCAGTTTGCATTTAGCAATGCCCATCAGGAGGCTGGAGCAAGAGTCGAGTTTAGCTCCTATTATGGCTCGTGCAATGGTGGTACAGTTGATGGAGATTAGGAATGGGTTTAGCTGGGCAAGCAATTTCAGATGATAAGAGGTACCTGAAACAAGGCTGCTTACTTGGGCCTTCAGGTTCAGCTCTTGGTCAAGAGTAATTCCTAATGTTTTGACTTTGGTTTGGGTACAGATGGTACACCCAGTGATGTTAAATGGCTAGTATTCTGGGCCTCATTTCTGGAGATTCACAGAATTATCTATAGCGATCTACTCCATCTTCGAGTCATTGAGAGCAAGGCCATTAATGCACATCCAGGTTTGGAACTGGCCATAAATGCCATTGATGGAGAGCGAGTCATTAGCGTGGTTCCCGGTAAGGGGGATCAAGCATTGCGTGCATTCTGCGTAATTGGCATGTATAATGTCTCCCCTGCCCAGTTGTTCAAGCAGGGGTAAGATGAAAATGCTGAGTAAGGTGGGCGACACTTATAACACCTGTGGGACCCCACAATTTGCTGGGAATTCCTCAACCATAGCGTCTTTGTAGAAGTCCTTGTCCTCGCGATCCGAAAGGAATGATTTTATACATTTGGTCACTGATGGAGAGAAAGAGGCAATGTGCTCCAGTCTATCCGCAAGTATGGCATGATCCACCAGATCAAATGCAGCAGATAGATCCAGCAATACAAACAGTGCCGTATTACCATTCTCCAAAAATTTAAAGATGTTGGTTTTTCAATATAACAGGGTAGATTCTGTGTTGTGTGCATGCCTAATACCTGATTGTTTTTCTCCTAAGATTTTATTTTTGGAGAGAAACTTCTCAATCTGTCTGTGTGTAACTTTGATGGGGAATTTCAGAAAATAAGGTACATTGGTGATGGACTGGTAATTACCTGACACATTGGGGTCAAATGAAAGTTTTTTGATCAATGAGGGGACCCATGCCTTTTTAATGCCAGGTGGAACACAATTTTCTTGAATACATTTGTTAATAAGTGGCGTTAGCACGCGGCAAGGGTCGCCTTTCCAATTTGTAGGTTTAAGTGTCTTAATGATTTCTGTTACTTGATCTTGGTTGACTGGCTGACATTCGAATTTAGTAGGTGTCCTCGTAATTCCTTTGGGAACAGTTTCCACAATACTGATGTCCCATGCAGCACTCTTAGCCGCAATGTCCGTCTGTATGTTTTTCAGCTTGTCTATACAGGCATTTTGGATGGACCTATAGCAACTGGCATCTTTGGTCACCTGAGATGGACAGGGGGCATGGGTCTTCCAGCTCATTGAGGATTCTAAAAAGCTTCCTTGAGCAGGACGCTGCACCTGAGAGTCTTTGATCAAAGTATGATTTTTCTGCCTAACTGATGGCCAGTTTGTAAGCTTTTGCAACAAGAGAATAACTGGTGTTATCCTGAACTGTTTTAGTTTTCATCCACTGTTTTAATGCCTTGTTTTGGAGGTTTTTCAGCTCACGAATATCCACAGAGAACCAAGCTTTATTTGGTTGTGCCTTCACTAGGTGGGATTTGACTGGGGCCAAGCTGTGAACTGCTTTCTCCATTATTTGTTGGTATGCGAGGGCCAATTCTTCAGCTGAGTTGAGATTAGATAGATTGTCAATGTAATGGAACATATAAGAAAACATGGCTGATGGTGGGAGCTTCTTATAGTTCCTAAAAGAACACCATCTGTTTGGTAACTCTGCATTTAACGTGAACTGGTGTGGTCGTGTTCCAAACAACAAAAGAGTGGTCCGACCATGGACAAGGGTTCATTTTAACCTCCCTTGTACTGACATTGTGGGTGAGCACCCAGTCTAGAATCCTTCCCTTATTGTGGGGGGGTAGGGTAACATGCTGAGTAAAACCCAGATTCTGTAGGGTAGTCCCTACCAATATTGCCATTGAGTCAGTGCCGACTAAGAACCCAAGGTTAAAGTCACCAAAAATCATGGTTCTAGATGACGGTTTAAGATGGGAGGAGATTAAGCCACTCAGGTGCAGTAGGAAGGATGGCATACTCTGTGGAGCTCGATAGATGAGAAAGATGTTAATAGTAGTGTTAGAATCAAAGGCCAGTCAGGCTTATATAACTTTGCACTCCGGTAATGAAACGCTCTCGATTTTGTGAACCTGTAGAGAATCCTCATAAATAAGTGCTACACCCTCCTTTTTTGTGGGAGAAGGTCTGCTTTTAGGATCTGATATCTTCGGTATAGCAAGAGAGAGTGCACGCCCTGTCGTGTTATGTAACCATGATTCTGTTATGGCAGAGATGTACTCAGCCACCTACATAGATTGTCGAATCAGGGATCTGGTGTTAGGTAATAAGAATTTGATCTGTTTGCTAGTGTCATTGAAGGAAATTTCAGATCTGTTTGAAAGTCACGGCATGGGTATGTCATGCGGTTGCAATTTAGTGGCACAATTAGTGGCGAGAGGGTATTTATTGGGATCTGTATGTGTCGAAGCCATTAGCTGTGCTATCAACTATTGTAGACTCAACCTGTTTATTATCATAATCAGGAATTGCCTGTTTCACTAGTATGTTGGTCTGGACATTGAGTATATCATGAACATTTTATCCGTAGGCTTGAAGTTATCTGGAGTGGTGATGAGCCTTCTGAGGGCATCAGGTAATAATGTCCCTATATACATGGCCGCTGTTCATAATGTCATAGTTCTGTGGTGACATTATATAGGTGGCCATATATAAAGGGACAGGGGGAGCTGGGGTTGTGGGGTGTCCCCCGATAGCCTCAGAAAAAAAAAGGTTTGGGGGTTTGCAATGGGATGTCAAACGCATGTAAAATAAATTAAGGAGAAAGGTGTAAAGCTAAGAACAGCATCATCTCATTGGACCAATACTAGAGGTAGGTGCATATAATACAGAACAAACTGAAAAAAATAAATGTTCCGCACAACCTCAATCCAATATCAAAATGTAATTTCATTTTATTCAAAACAATTTTTTTTTTTTTTTCATATCTTAAAACTATTTTTTCAATAAAAAGAAAAATTCATACAGTTTGTAAAGAACAGTCACCCATTTTGATCCCTTGAACACCTAAACATTGAAGGACATCTAATTTGCAAATCATAAATACATCAAATAACAGACATTACAATATAAGACCAAGACCCAACATATAAAGTATATTTTTCAACAAATGTCTCAGAAAATAAAATCCCAACATGTTTCTGTTCACAATGTCTTCAATGACAGAACATTCATCGGGGGAGTTTTCGTTTGAACACGTGGATTCCCTCAACACCAATAGTTCAAGGAACAGGGCAGACAAACTACAAAGTAGGGGTTTGTGAACCTATAAAACAAATTAAAAACCTATATATTAGTGGCCATAAGACTATTACTCCCAAATAGCAAAGAAAAACCTATCACTTAACAACATCTAATAGGCAATGCTGCCATAATGGTCAACATATGCATCTAAAGACAAAGACCCATGAGACTATATACCTTTGACTGATAGTAAAGTCTCCTGCAACTGTCTTCTACATGTCCGTTGCTTCCAATTTGAAATATCAAATTCTTCAAATACACAATATGCTCGTAAATAGCATGAAAACCACCACCAGAGTCACTGCAAAGAAGAAAAACCATCCATCAACTCTGTTATGTCATCTGATAAATAGACTCAAGAGCAACTTCTGTAACTGATGAGAACATAGCAGTAAATTACCTCAGCGTCTCGTTATTCCTTCAACAAACTGCTGGTTCACGTATAGAATAAAGCTTCCATCCAATCATTACGATTATACATCATTGTAAGAATATAATGGAAGCAAATGTATCAATCCTCTATTCAACACCGTGATGATTCAATTCATAAGTAATAACATGTCGGCGTCAACAACCTCTCCAATTGAGAGCTGCCCACATCCCACTACACAGCTGTTAGGAAAGATTTCTTAATTGTGGGAAATTTTCCTTCCATGTGGCAACCCCTAAACTTTTTGCTGTTGTTTTCACCAGGATCTAGACTTTGCCAGAGAAGTGCAGCCTTCTGCCGCACTCCTCTGGGCTTTTACTCCATTCTTACGGGGAAACTGACATGCCCTTAAGACAGTCAGTACCGAGAAACGTTGTTTTCCGTAGTTTCTTTATCATGTTGCAGCTTTCGCGCAACATGACATAAGAGGGCACTGTAAGCTAAGTTACTGCTCTCTTGGGTCTCTAGACTACTACAGGCCGTAGATACTCTCTTGGGATTGTTAACGAATGGTGCAAGTGAATCACGGACGGGACTGGTGGCAGCCATCGTTTCTTTGTGTTTTTGAGCTCCTTTTGGCGTTTAAGCGCGTTTCTCGCGCTTAGCACAAAATGGTGGCCTGGCTCCCAAAATGGCCAGACCTCGAGGCTCATTGTCCTGTCCGCTGACCGTCTTGCCCCCTTCACCTTCCCCAGGTCGAGCCGCCCCGGGGCCTTCCTTATTTGGGCATGTACTTTCCCGCGAAACACAGATGCTTTCGCGGGCTTCTACAGGCCTTGTGTGTGCCTCCAGGATGTGGGCTGGGATGTCTGGTCCCAATACACATCCTTGGTGCCAGAGAGTCTAGGGTGGTGTGAATGCCTGGGACCTCCGTAGTCCGTGATAGGTCCACGTATGGTGTGCGTCTTTTTTGAGCAGATCTCCCATTGGGTCCCCTCCGTTTTGGCGCAAAGGGAACTGTGGATAAGAGGGGGTTGGAAACACCACTACCATGTCGATCTCCTGAGTTCTCACGAACAAAGGAATACAGGAGCCAAGTATCCTGCAACCACGAGGCTGAACCGAGGAATCGCTGGTGAACCGCTGAAGGACTGCTCCTCTGCACTGCTGTCGCTTGGTGAAGCCCTTTCTACCTTTGATCAAACGAGAAGGCATGTACTGGTACTTTGACCCTTGGAATAGTGGGAACAACTATTCTCGCCATCTTCACCATCTCCTGCATGTAAGCCTTCGGAAGTGTCTCTGGGCCATCCAGCAGACTGACCAGCCTACCCAGGAGTCTTGCTCTGTAACCGCTGTTAAGTTGTGTTGTATTACGAGCCCTTGTCACTCTCACACGATTCGTACACTTGGCATTCCCAGGTCTGAAGTGAGTAGTGTACATTTGGCTGAAATACACACGGCCGCTCCGTTGCCCTGCTGTGGTAACAAACTGTGCGGGTTCACTGCGTTTGGGGCATCCTCAACTCAACTTCTGCTGCTGCGGAATCTACACTACGATGAGACGTCCCCTGCTCCTATCTGAACCTGCCAGCACTGAAACTGAGAAGCCTGAGTCTGCTTGCATCGGGGACCGGTAAGTAGCATCGCTAGGAACTGGTCGCCCTCCTGCAGGAGCCCATAGCTTTTGCCCGCTGTGTCTAACAGCACGCCTTTCCATACTCGCGCTCTGCTTCTGCCCACAGTGGAGGCTGCGCTTGAGTCGCAGAGCTCTGTTCATCTTCATTTGTTCACCGAACTAAACTGACTGATTCCCTCGAAGAGACTCCCCTTTTTGCCCATTGGCACCAGCGTGTGCAGGTACTTTTGAGCACAAGGCTCCACTCTTCGTAGGGCTTGGACTTCCTTTTAGTTAGGTGCCTCTGAAGGCGGACTGGGTCTAATTATTATTCGCGCTGCCTGTTTTCCTCCCCATCTAGGTGGTCTACACATTTCGTGCGTCTAACTCGTTAGACTCGTTTGTATTTGTATATATATTCTATTGGTTTGGTATGTGTTGGTTTACTTGAGTTTTATTGTGATTTCTCGCTACGGTCAATGTTACAAAGGCCTTGTAATAAATGTGTATATATTTTTAATATAACACCTGCTTGGAGTAATTTGTAAGTGTCCTTGCTTTGTGTGCTCATTGCGGGCTTTCAGTCACCCTCACCCCTCTTGAGACCTAGTCTTGACCGTGGTCTGGCTTGTCCAGAGGTTACCCTGTTCCAAGAAACTAGGCTGGCCTTCTGAACCTCTGCCCCTCCAGGACTCAGTTAGACGGGACGCAAAGTACATCACTGCATACAATGCATCAGGTATAGATCAGTTTCTTTCATTTATGAATGCCACATATCATTTCATATCAAATATCCATTGGAAAAGACAATTATAGCGAAGCCAGATGTCTAATCGATCCTCACCAAGGAGATGTCGTAAAATCCAAAAATAGAAGAAACAGGAAAAAATATATAACCCCAGCTGGATTTTAATCACAAATAGTGGGAAATGCTGATAAAAGAAAGTAACCATCCCTGAACTATTCAATGTTGAAACCATCCACGTGATCAAGACTGTACAGAAAACCAGTAATGCACAAATATTTCAACAAAGTAGTACCGTCCTGTTTCATTTAAAGTTCTTACATATAATCATAAGCCCCCCAATATCATACAAGTGTACAAGTGGCCTTTGTTTAGTAAACAAAGGCCACTTGTTTTTGCTTTGCTAGGTTTTGCTTTGCTATATGAATTTGCTGTTCTTAGCTTTACACCTTTCTCCTTAATTTATTTTATATAACTAGGTCTACCCCCGACCGTGGAGTAGGGTCTTTCTAAAAAGAGGGGGCCCGTTTATTGTTGCCTGGTTTATGCATATGTCCCACGCATGTTACATGTGATAATGTCTCTGCCATTTTTTGGTGAATTTTTTGCATGTCGACATTTTTGCAGGGACATTATCACATTGAACCCTTCTGAGTACATTCCCTATGAGCACAGATGAAGGGGATGATGCGAGTACACCGGTCATGTCCTGCATATTAGCTGGAACTTCCAATGGTTCAGGACTCACCTGTACACGGGACAAGTGTTTCACTGATTGTTGTAGGGGAGATTGTACAGCAGCGCTGGCGTTGTCATCGGGGAGAAGAGCCAGGGTTTCATATTTCCTTATTTCATACTAGCAGTCCCCGGCCATGTGTTGCTGTGGCTCAGTGTGGTTAAATGCAGGGACGTCATTTAGGGGTCGCCAGAGGTCGCAACTGCGATCTCTGAGGTCTCCCTTGCTTCATCTGTGGTCTCCCTTGCGACCTATATATATATATATATATATATATATATATATATATATATATATATATATATATATATATTTCTTTTTTAATGCAAACTCCTGAACTGTGGCCAGCACCATACCATGTGTCTCTTTACTTCTGGAGTGGCTTTATTGTTCAGGCCCCTTAAAAAAGGAAAGAAAAATAAGAACAGGAGTCAGGAGTGTCACAAGTCTACCACATTCAGCACTGACCCTAAATAAGAAAGAATAGGAATACCAAATAATGTGTCTTTCTGGAATTCTATAGAATAATAAAATAATTGCTAGACTCACAGGCATGGTGCCGATGTGACCATGCCGGCTCAAACTATAACCATCAGCTGGGTTGTACCGAAATGCAAGGCAGTTTGTAATCGCCTGATTGCTGAGCACGGAGTCGTGTTTGACGCTGATCTGCTGTTTCTCGTTGACGTCTTTCAGCCACTCTCAGCCTGTCGCATTCATTCTGTTGAGAACGAAGCAGATCTGAAGCTGCAGAACGCAATCGCTGTGCTCGCAACCGTGCACCCTGAAGTCTGGCTGCATGGCGCTCTGCTGCTTCCTCGGCACGTATTTGAGCCATTCTAAAACGGAAACATAGAAATGGAATAGTAAAATATTTAGTATAGCGTGTGTTACTTTTACGTCCAACTGATGGCGCTGTTTTTCAGTGAAATATTTAGTATGGCGTGTGCTGCTTTTATGTCCATCAGATGGTGCTGTTTTTCAGAAAAAGCATGTTTTTACCAGTCACTGGTGTGGCATCTATGTATAGTAGGTATATAAAAACACATGCCTATTCGAATGCAACGTTGTGTCCAAATTTCAAAGCAATCGGTGAAGAACTTTCAGAGATTTAAGATTTTGAACAACCAAACATTTACATTTTTATTTATATAGATTTCTGCTGCTCGCCTGCTCCATAGAGCTAATTCCTTTCCTTTAGGGACATACTTGCAAACAGAGGGAAACAAGCAGAGTCTTGTGCCACACACCGTAACTCATTGTAAACTGGCGATAACTGGCCTCACAAACATGCCCTTCCATCCAGTGCTACATATATATATATACAGACACATATATATATTATAGGGCAGCGACAGCCACCCTATAGTTAAGGTGAGTCGGGCTCCCATAGGAATCCCTTATAATTCTATTGTTAATAACAATTAGGCCCCTCCCAGAATGCAAATTTTCATACTGATACGTTTACAATATAAGAAGAAATGTTATTAGCCATGGTCTCCCATCCATGTGATAAGCAGGACAAATGCTGCTTAGCTTCAAAGTGAGGAAGGAGCCAGCCTCCTCTGGCCATGTTGCCTGATAAATAAGCCAAAGTTACAAGACCACTGAGATAAACGGGCTAGCCCTTTCCTTGCTTTGAAGTTAAACAGGGTCTATCCCACTTTGAATCTAAGCACGATCAGTCCCGGTTACTGCATGGATGGGCGACCGACTGGGCATCCAAATTATTATCTTTTTTAAACCGTGCTACTGCCAGTCCTTGTTTTACACTCAGAGAAAATTATTTTGCCTTTTGCTGAATTGCATTCTGGTATTTGTAGTCTCCCAATCAATAATAATCATTAAAAATAGGTATTTTTACAGCAACAGTGAGTTTCCCATTCCGGCAGTAAGTGGGACAAATCCAGCTTAGCTTCAAAGCGATGAAGGGGTTAGCCCTGCATGGCCATGTTACCTAATAAATGAGCCCCCTTACAAGAACACTTAGAGAATCATGCCCTAAGGGGGCTGGATCCTTACTTGCCTTGAAACTGAGCAGGGTTGGTCCCAGTTACAACATTTGCCCGGGGGCATCGTGGCGCTGTTACAGAAGTACATACAAAGCTGGTTACAAGGGGAAGGCAAAGTGGTTACATTGAACATTTGCATTTAAATTAGGTAGCACGCTTAAAGGTTACATTGATATTTGCCATTTATGTAAGTGTAAGTGTTTATAGTACATAGCCGGTGTTGTGTCTTGTGATCTCACCTGGCACGGAGAGCTAGGGTGATGGTGAGTGGTGAGACTTATATGAATAGTGTGGTTTTGAGAGATTTACGAAAGGCGAGCAGGGAAGGTTATGCTCTGAGAGCATTGGGGAGGGCTTTCCAAAGTTTGGGTGCTATGTGAGGGAAGCCAATGCCACCGGCGTTGGCTCTTCTTATGGGAGGTGTAAGTGACTCCAATCAAGCAATCCCACTAAGTCCGTGCCTTGTCTGGGATGCCCAAGGGAAGCCCTTATTTATATATTTTTATGGCAAGTTATAATCTGGATGATGAACCCTTGTATAACACCCCTCTCGTAGCATCCCCCTGACCCCACTGAGCCAAGAAGTAGATTTGTTTTACAAATTTAAAAGGTTTATTTGAAAAAATTAAACAATATATATATCACAATTTTATAATAAATTAATAATTGATATCACACTTATGAATATAATGTTGATCAACAATGGGTAAACTGACACTAGCACACTTCTTTACAATCAATGAGGAGTTGGTATAGGATGGATAAGGCAGCGAAAATACTTTTATGGTTTCAAGGGAAAAGCAATAAGGAATGAAATGCAGTACAGAAATAACTTGATATGATTTTAGCAAAAGATAATATAATCACTTTTTCTCTGGCAATTCACCCCCCCATGCAATGTAAGAAATGGAAGGAGGAGCACACAGTTCTCAGGAATGCAATCAAATACAATACGAAATTCAGTTCCCCCCATCAAGCTTAGAGGAAAACAGGTAGAAACACAGGCCCCAAAATGCTTTGAATGTGATGACAATGAAGTGAGAAATGTGCTAAAAATGCTTTTAATTCCCTCTAGAGGTTCAGGGTGGGTGATATCTAGTTTATATTAGTTCAGGCTCACTTTAGCAATGCTCTATGAGTAACTAGCAGGTTAAAACGAATTTTAGCAAAGGAAATCAAGGAGCTGCTGATTTTTTACACGTGGCTGAAATTGTGCAAAATGTCAAATCGTGGCAAATTTAATCGCGCGCGTGAAGCGTAATTACGGAGGCACTATAAGGAGTAGCAAGTCGATTCTAGGTTTGTTGGAAAGAATTTTGCCCCTAGCACAAACGGTTCCGGAGATACGGCCGATTTAGTCAAGGTAGTTTTTCGGATTTTAAATTTTAAAACTCAGAATGACAGATGACAGTTTTCAGTTGAAAGATGACAGAATGACATGATTCTAGGAGGCAGTTCTAATAGGCTAGAATAGTTTGGATTAGATTATTTTAAACTAAGAGATTGGTTTTGGCACAGTGAGTACTCACACTATATTTTTGAAATAAGCCGTCAAGGTCTGGTCAGGTTGGACGGGACTTCCGGCGGGTGGTTCTGAAATCCCGGCTACCTGGGTCAGCTCTGCTCTCTGGGTCTGTCAAGCACCGGTTCTGCTCACAACACTGCACAGTTCTGGTCTCTCTGGATCTCTGGTCTCTCTGGATCTCTGGTCTCTGGAGGTTGGTGGATTTGAAGTCTGGAGTCTCCCGGCAAAGCGTCCCGCAAGAAAGTGGAAAGTGAATGTCCCTACCTGTCCTGCACTTTCTGCTTTTATGTGTTTAAAAAGTGGGTGTGTGCGTGGCATCACTGAGCCTGCCCCCTCTCTACTTGTCATTGGCCCAATTCTCCCCTCTCCCATGATTGGGCGAAGGAAATGGATTGTCATCATGATGAGGTATGTTTATGGGTCAGAGGATCCTCCCCTGGTCAATCTGCCCAGAAATCTATATTTGATTCAAATACTTATTTCCTAGATACACAAGTGGTTGACATTACATGTACATATTACAGATGAATTAAGAGAGGTCTCTGTTCAAGCCCCATGTTCCTGCGAGCTGGGATTCAGAAATGACAACATTTTGCGCTTTTTGGTCGGTTTACTAATATCGGACATTTACCAAAAATTACACAAATGTGCGCAAGGAGTATGGACATTAATTGATGAAGTGTCAGATTTTTAACATGCAGACATTTGGAGTAAGACCCTATTTTCCGCTAGCAACCCCCCAGAATACACCACAGGGTCCTAACACCTCTTAAAATGTGCACAGAAAAATCCCAAGAATAATGATATTATTTATATAATTTTGACCAGTCTGCCCTATGAGTTATCTATCTTTTTAAAAGTATGCCCTGGTCAAAAAGGGGTGTGGCTTCCCACATCACATGGTGGAATAACTGGTTTATCCACTTTCCCCAAGCTCAGTTTGCTAGCAGAGGCACTGCCCCTCCCAGTTTCTCCCAAGAGGAAGCCACTTTACGGGCCCCCCCAATATAACATTTGCCTGAGCCCAGGACAGGGCTTAGTTCAACCTCCTGCCGTCCCCAGGTGCCCCTCCCCTAACCCAATCAGAGAGGTGTCATCTCCTTTTGGCAGGGGCAGCAGGATGCAGCCAGGCCTGGGAAGAGTGGCTGAGCAGGTTTCTCCTGTCAGGGTTAGTTGTCAGGCAGAATTCAGCTAAATGTCACTTTAGTTCCCAGTTTTCTACATTCAAATCCAACTTACATGCAGCTATTTTTTATATATACATTAAATAATTACTTCCTTCAAGTCATTTCAGAATATAGTTTTACATTGTATCCACCTCTTAGCAAGTCTTTCATTGGCCTGGTTTGGGTTCATCTGTTCAGTTTTACACAAAGGTCTGGTGGTTTTAAAACGCCGGCTTTCTGATAGTGGTGAGCACCGGTATTGCATCCATTTTTGACATTAAGAAAATTAATTCCCCACAGTTCTGGGTTGCTTTTGGCAATCAGCATTGCCATTCCCAATGGTTTCAGGCTACTGTGTGTGTAGCCCAATGGTGGTTTTAGGCAGTGCCCTCCTGTGCACACAACATAGGCAAAAATGGGTGGTAGCCTATTCTTCATGTTTTCCCTGTGCACTCTCTGGGGAGTTCTGGCCATCATGATGTTTCAATGCCAGTAACGCACAGTTTTATGGTAGGGCTTGGATGCATGGGTAAAAACATCCCACAAGCCCCCCCTCTTGCGATAGTCATTCCGATCTTTCACTGATGGAACTCGTAAGATCTGGGATGTTCGCCTCATCTTCTTCCAATTCCGTAGATGGCACAGTTCAGCATCTTTTCCTCCCTCCAGTCGATCAATCAGTTCTCCTTGCTGGTCCTGATGGGAGGATTGGGCGGTACCCCGGGCCCCTCGGGTCTTTGCTCCCGGTCCCCGGTCGTCCTCCTTGGCCAGTCTCCAGGTTTTCTTTCTCCTAGGACGACAAAGCAAAAGCGGCAATACCGATTCATAGACATTTTTCCACCACTATTGATATAGTGGGGTGACATATACATTTTATAAATCACGAGAATAGATCATAGCATTCTTATTTTGAAAAACAAGATATCATCATGAAACTTTTTTTTTTCTTCCCAATCATAATATTTTAGAGACTATATGTGGGATATTTTAGGATGGGAACTAAATTAATCTGGAGCGGTCCCCTCTGGTATTGCAGAGGACTCCTCCAGTTGTTGCAGAGTGTGCCTGGGATGGCAACACTTTAGCTGATTTATATGTACCCACTTGTCTTCCCCTTCCGCCAGACTACCTTTGGGGATGCTGATCTTATACGCTACAGGGGAAATCTTGTCTATAATTTCAAACGGTCCCTTCCATGTAGGCAACATTTTTCGCTGTTTGGCCTGGTTCCTTTGGAAATCGTATAGATAGACCCGGTCCCCCACCTCGTATACTTTCCTGGTGGTTTTCAGGTCGTATAGGGTTTTCATGCTATCAGCTGATCTTTCTAGATTCCGCTGAGCATAGGCAAAAGCATGTTGAAGGTGTTTCCTTAAATTCTCCACATACTCATGAGTTGTGGAGGCATTTATCAACGTTTGCTCTTGGGTTCTGTAGAGCAAATGCTGGGGAAGCATGATCTTGCTTCCGGTCATCAACTCAAATGGTAACATTTTAGTTGCAGATGAAGGGGTAGATCTGATGGCCATTAGGACCAGAGGTAATCGGATATCCCAACTTGGCCCAGAATCTGCCACAAACTTTTTTATGATGCTCACAATGGTTCGGTTGTATCTCTCCACTGCTCCAGAAGAAGCTGGCCGGTAAGCAATATGTAGCTTCCTTTTGACCCCCAGTATCTCCCACATCTTTGTCATTACCTCCACATTTCGGGTCGGCGCCGCTTCGTTGGCAGGTACCGCACCCCGGCCCCTATGGGGAAAGGACAAAAGACATTACTGGGGAATTATAAAGACATTTAGAGGGGTCGGCCTCATCACTAACTCACCTGATTTTACCATCGGCAATTTAACCCCTCAACGCATCGCCTTCTTTCTGCACCTGAAATAAAGGACAGATCACAGGTTAGGAAGACAACATAAAAAGAGGCTCACACTTGAACTTTTGAATCTTCATACTTACGGCGTATCGCTCAGAAAAGTCAAGTGGATTTTGCCAGGGCCATTCTGAAAACCAGTGAAGTAACTGGACGAACGCGCCCCCTGCACCAGAAGCAGGATGGAGAGTTCATCCTTCCAAACCATAAGGTGAGCTTAAACCGGGGGTTTTGGAGGAAGTCAGAGAAGAACGAAGGGGGAAAGGAGGGAGCAAGCACACTATTCTGCAGACAGTTAATCCCCTTTCTCATCTGCAGAAGGATATTCCTACGGGCCAGACAAGCAAGATTTGGGGGTCCTGTTCAATCAGTGGTCCGAGTTCTGCGCATCACGCTTGAAGAGGCCACAGCAACCCAGACTAGACCAGCGCCTCCGTGGGAGCCAGGTGAGCGTTACATAAGATTTCCAGTGTTGTGTGAAACCCCATATGACCGGCGGTGGCCGCATCATGGGCGTGATTTAACATCAGGCTTCGGAATGAGGTAGGGACCACCCACTGATCATGGCCAGCTTGGGATTTCCTTACCAACAAACCGTCTTGGATTCAGAACCTTTTTGGACATTTCATCAACACTCTTAGGTCCTCCTTCCCAATGTAATCGGTATCCGTCAGGGGAAAGTTCTCAGGGTCCTCAATGTGTTGGTAAAACTTACCAATTATTGGATCCCCTTAGTGAGCTGTAATCAAATCAGCATCAGGGGTCTCCTTACTCCATTGTGCAGTTGAAAGATCATTGTGAGCATTTGTCTGGGACCTAGTGATAGCAGTGACCTGGATTTCCCCCAACAGGGACTCTATTTCGATTAGATCCCCTTGGATGGCCCCGGTGTTGGCCAGCTGATCAGCTAAGTCATTTCCAGTTTTGTCTGGTCCCTCTACTTTGGAATGACCCTTGATCTTCTTCCAGTAGATGGTCATCCCATTCGAGGTGACCAGATCATCAATGTTTTGGATTAACTTCCCATGTTTCAGGGGTTTGTTATTAGCACATAACATGCCTCTGGTTTTCCAATTGACCAGGTGCTCCACGAACCCGTTCCGTACATAATCTGAATCTGTGATTATGACCAGTTCGTGGAGTTGATGTTGGACAGCAGTGAGGATGGCCTGATGCACAGCCATCAATTCTGCCACCTGACTACTTCGGGGACCAATTTTGTATCCAGCGGAGGGTTCTGGAAACTCCTTCACCCATGCATTCCCTACGCCGGCCACCAGTTCTTTCTCCCCATTGTTGTCAACATGGTAAGAGCATCCATCCACATAGACAGTGGGCATTCCCTCACACTTGTCTTCTTCAAAGACTTTGTGTTGGGAATTAAGGTATGCCTCCATGTTGTCCTTGATTTTTAGACTTTCGTCCTCCAGACAGTTTTCTCTGGCACAATCATGCAAGTCAGCCAGGCCTTGCGCGAGGGGACTCGACCTCCACAGGAAAACCTTGCATTGTCAGAATCCAGGAAGTAATTTGGGAATTACTCACATTTCCGGCCCGGATTCTGTCACTTTGGAGATATTGCAGAGGCTGGTGTGGAGTCTCCACTATGATGTGTTTCCCCTGGATAAATGGGCGGTAATTCTTCAATGCCCATACCGTTGCCAGGAGTGCCTTCTCACAATCGTTGCATTTTTCCTCCACAGAGGATAAAGTTTTGCTCGCATAGGAGATTACTTTATTGACCTTGTCATGCTTTTGGTATAATACTGCCGTCAAGCACGTATTAGAGAACCCTGTCTCCAGGAAGAACTCCTTGTTTCTGACAGGGTAAGCTAGGCAAGGCGCTTGTGAGAGGCTTCTTTTGAGTTGTCTTACTGCCTCGGATTGTTCTGGACCCCATTCCCACTTGACCCCCCCCTTCAAGAGATGAATCAGGGGTCTAGTGATCTCTGCGTAGCCTTCAATGAACTTTCTGCTCTAATTAGTAAGTCCAAGGAGGCTCCTTAGTTCCCGCAGAGTTTGGGATCTTTCAGTTTCTGAAGTGCTTCCACTTTCTTTTCCTGGGGACAGGGACCCTGAGGAGTAATCTCATGCCCTAAGAAATTAACACGGGTTCTACACGACTGTGCTTTCTGAAAGGAAAGTTTTGCTCCGGCGGCCCTCAACTGTGTCAGAACATAACGGATCTCTGCTACGTGTTCCTCCACAGATGAACTTTTGATAAGGACGTCATCTACATAAGCCAGGTTACCCCTCGCACCCAGGTCGGGCATGGCCTTGTGTAGGAAAATGTTGAATTAATTGCCGGAGTTGAGGTATCCGAAGGGAGTCTGGGTCCATGTGAACTGCTGGACCCCAAAGGTAAAAGCCAGTTTGTATTGGTCCTCCCTACTGACAGGCACAGTCCAGTATCCATTGGTCAGGTCTATTGCAGTGAATACCTGTGACCCCTGGATCTGGGCCAGCCCTTGGTCGATGTAGGGCAGAGGCCATTGGGAAGTATGGACCTGTTTGTTGAGCTCCCTAAGGTCGGCACAGAGTCTCCACTGGCAGTTTGGCTTCAATATTCCCAGCACCGGATTATTGAAAGTGCTGTGGACTGGACGGATTATTCCCCCGGACTCAAGGTTCTTAATTATTTCAGTAAGGGACTCCATGGATGCGAGAGGCAAACGATATTGCTTCACAAACACTGGAGTCATTCCAGGGTCCGTGGGAATTGTTGTTGTGTGGATGTCGGTGTGACCACAGTCATATGAGTCTACCGCAAAGAGATCTTGGAAATCCAAGAAAACTTGTTTCAACTTTTGCTTCTGTTCCAGAGTCACACAGGCATCAGCTAGGTTGACTCTCTCTTCCACCATCTGCCTGAAGCCTGGAAAGACTGGTTTTGCTATCTCAGCGGCCTCCTCCAGCTGGGTGGAGAAGTCCATGGTCAGAGTGCTGATTTGGACCAGAGGCTTCAGGTGGGAAAGGCAGCCCTCATTGTCCTGGAAAATCACCTCATATCCTCTGAAGTCACAAGTCACATCTTCCTTACCATAAGGGCAAGAAGTGTACAACAGGAAGTTCCCCCCATGCCGGGTGAAAATCCTGTCTGGTGTTGTATTGTCCTCACTGTCAAAACAGTTCTTGGGGATCGGTCCTAACAGTTAATTTCCTAAATCAATGGAGAAATGTCGGTCATCAACCGCCATTCCAATAATGGTGCCTGCGGCTAGAGTAATACTCTGTAAGTCGCTGTTATCCACCTCTATTGGAATGGTGTCATGTTCTATGTTGACTAATGGTGTTGGGTTTACCCCTTTACCCTTGCTGTTGGAGAGAAGCATTTAGATGAATATAAGCACCAGGGTTTTTCAATTTTTGTCCTCTTTTAACTTTCACTTCCAGGGAGAATTGTCGGGTCCTTTCTGGGATGGTGACTTCCTCTTTAAGCTGAATTTCAACTGCATAAGGTAGCGAGCGATTGAGCTGACCTAAATGCTTTTTCTTGATCATCAAAGCCCAAGGGATTATCCGCTAATCGGGACCAAGCTTTGAAATTTATTAGGTCCAAACTAATGGCGAAGCGATTGAGAATGTCACTGCCTAAGTAAAAGGCGGCAGTGACGTCTCGCACGACCCAACAATTATGTACTATGCTCTTGTTGCCAATGGAGATTTTGAGCATACACCTGCTTGGCAGGAGATGTTTAGAATTGGGTGTTTCCAGATCCATTTCTCATTTGTCTATCAGTTTGAATGTGGGAATGGCTGGATCTTTTGGGAGTTGGCGGAAAATGGCTTCGCTGATGAAGCTTTTACCGTTGTTCACACACACTCGAGCGAGAACAGAGTCCTTCCCATCATTTAACTGAACCGGGATGAACAACTGCTCTCCAATTTGCTGAATATCAGCCAGGCTCTGAGCTGATTTCACATCTTTCTGGACTATAGGAGTGGGAGTGTCTGAATGTGGATTGGTAAAGAATTTCAGAGTGTTTCCTTCCAGTGTGGAAAACCACCTTAAACTGGAAGGAAGGTTGATTGTCAGAAATAGAGAGGACCCCCATCACCAGTCTGTTGTCCTACTGCTATTACTGTCACGTCTGGAATTTGGTTGTTCTGGAAGTGAAATTCTACTTGGTCAGATTTTTGTTCAACCATGTGGCAGGTGCCATTTAAACTAACATGGTTGACACTCTGTTTTAATTTTATTGGTCGGCTAGTCTGGGTCCAGAGGACCTTGTTTACGCAATCTATTAGGGGTGACAACCTTCTCAGGAGGTCATTCCCTAGTAAACAAGGGGTGCCCTCTGGAGTCACTACTATGACCGGGTGTTTCACCTTGTGTCACCGAATTTTGATTTCCAAATCTGCAGTCCCCTCGACAGGAATTTCATTCCCATCAAAGTTCTGCAGTTGTCCAGGAAGAGAGGTGAGAGGAATACGGTAATTCTCCCCCCTTTCTGCATTTAGTTCATCAAAGGCCCTTTCGGACAGAAGGGTAGCTTGGGATACAGTGTCCACCAGTGCCAAAATTGTACTTGTACCGGGGCATAGTATCTTCCCTCCTTCTCCTCAAGGGGGCACAGATAATGCAAATTTTTGGACAACTGGTGGGCTAATTTTCTGGTTTTGGACATTGCTAGCGAAGAGATTTGGGCAGAATTCTGTGGAGAGCCTGGGGAATCTATAAGAAAAAGTTGGCAACTGGAAATGGTTTCGGGTTCTGGGCCGCCCCCCCCTTTTTGGAGGCAGTCATCAGGATGGGTTTGACCCATGGGTTTTTGGTTTTGTTGGTTCTGGGATAGGATGATGGGCGGCGACAGCTCAATCCCCACATCTACCCAGTCTGGATTGGAATCTCTTGGGACCCATTTTTCCTTGGGAGGAGTTCCCCCATCTCTGAAGGAGAACATCCTTTTCCCAGCGTCCTCTGAGGATCCCTCTCCCTCAAATTGGAAGACCTGTACCTCCTCCACAAAGTGGGTATGTTTGGGTCCTTTGTTTCTCCTATCCCCCCTCTGCTCCTTGGGAGGCAGGCTTTCAGGGGCAGGAGATTTTGTTTCCGGTTCCTGGTTTTCCAGGGGCTGTTTACAAGTTGGGAAGGAAGCTTCCTCCAAGGCTTTACACTCCCCTCCCCCTTGTGCCTCCTCCCTGGGAACCGGTGGGTTATCGGGTTGCTGCTCCAGTCATTGTTCTGGAGCACCAGGCCCAGAGTTTCGGGCATTCTGCGGTGGCATGCTCATCTGAGGGTTCTGTTGAGCCCTCAGTATGTGACCCATATCCCGTGCCATATTTTGGACCTGGCACTCAAGTTGTGAACCCGCTCAGGCTGATACGGGGCTCTATTTTCTCCCCTGGGCTGATCCCGGGAAGGGTAGCTATCCCTTCTCTGGTAATTCCCCGGATTGGGAAGATTTGGGTACCCCTCCACCCTTGGCCTCCCCTCTTCCGGATTAGGTGGTCTGGGCTCAGGGAATTGGGGAAAGAAGGATGGATGGTTTTGGGGTTGGAAATTGGGTGGATACCTGGGAAAAACGTTCTGCCCAGTGTTTGGTGAATTTATTCCCTCCTGTGGGAAGTTTGAAGGGAAGTTATCTGGGTTATGTGCTTGACTCGATCCCCCCCCTTGGGCTGGAGGAGTCCACACATAACCCAGGATGGGTCGGTTTCCCTTGTAGCGGGGACTCACATAGTCAGGGGTGTGGGGGACCCCATTTGGGGGACTACCTCCACGACTCCCTGTCTGTGACTGGCCCGAGGGCCTTCTGGGCTGTGAATTATTTGGTGCAGGCAGGTTATTAGGCCCCCATCTCCAAATCTAAAAGGGGGGCAACCTTTACCTCCGCCACCTTGGCAGCAGCAGGGGTGCTGTTGGTTTTGGGGTTTTTCTGCGCATTACTTTTATTTTCTATGGGCTTCTGTAGCCTGTTCAATGACCCAGTCTAGGGACCTCTTCTCGTGAAAATCTCTCACTAGCTGGGTCATGATGTATTTGGGCAAGGCATGGAAAAAAGTATTGACAAATTCTCTGCTGTCCGTGCGCACACTTCTGGTGATCTGCGGAAAGGCACGCTTCAATTCTTGCACGAATTCTTGTGGGGCCTGATCCTCCCCACATTGCAAATTGTAGGCTGCCTTGCGAGCCTCTTGAGGATTTCTATGAACAGAAAAATGTTTTAAGATGGCCACCCTATATGCAGACCATCTTGAATGGTTTTGGTCCTCCAACCCTGCAAAGAAACTGGAGTATTCTGGGGAGAATATCCATTTGACGTACTGGATGCAGCTACTGCTGTCCTTCAAATGATAAGTCTCCATCATTTGCTCATAGAGCTCCAAGTGTTCCCAAACAGAATACTTGGCGTTCTTATGATAAGGCGTGATGACACTCCTTATTGCCTTTATTTGTTTCAATGGGTCCTTAAGCAAGGCCCTTTTTGTCTTATTGGCCTTTTTGGTTTGGGTAACCCTGGTCCATTCATCCTCTGACTCCGAAGCACTGCTCCCAGAGGTGCCCATCTGATCTTCCAGGTTGTCCCAGATTCTGCGAGCCTGGGAATGGCTGGCAGAATGTGGGGACCTGGTCTCCTGTGTCCTGTAACGCTCAGAGGAGTCTTCAGATCCCTCCTTGCTACCAGGATTTGATGGGTACCCCCCCCCACTGACCTAACTGGGCAGAGGTTTTCAGGATGCCCTTAATGGGCCTACTCTCATGGGGTTCCCCACTAAATTGCACTGCGCTTGGGTGCCCATACCCAGATGCCCGCCCCTCCATTCCTGGGTGGTACTGGCCTATGAGCCCCATACTTTTGGCTGGATAGTAATCTGCCATTCCTGTGGCCCTGTGCTCATGCGTGCCAGGGGACATGGGGGTGGCAGAGTCCAGGGACTGGGAGAGATGTAGGCCTCTGGTAGTAGGGCTTCTGAGATTATGCTTAGGTATTTCCCTTTCCCAGCGAACTTCATCTCTGTCAGCCCCTGCTCCCTGTTGCAATGCAAGAGCCTGTGCTTTCAGTTCCTCAGTTAAGGCCTTAC
This sequence comes from Ambystoma mexicanum, assembly GCF_040938575.1. Taxonomy (NCBI): domain Eukaryota; kingdom Metazoa; phylum Chordata; class Amphibia; order Caudata; family Ambystomatidae; genus Ambystoma; species Ambystoma mexicanum. The sequence continues at coordinate 912,634,108 of NC_090926.1, read as the reverse complement.
TAGACTCTATCAGTCTCTCCTGCATGGCTACCTGTTGCTGGAGCCTATCATTGTGCTGACAGAGAGCCTCATTTTCTCTCTGTGCCTCCTGATTGGTCCTGGAGTATTGGGCCAGTCTCTGCTGCAGGAGGGTTACCTCCTGAGTCCCATCCCTACTGGCCTGCTCCTTTCTTGTCAGAGCCTCCTCCACCCTCCTGGTGTGCTCTAGCAAGTGGTGATGCTCTTTTTGGAGGTCACCCAGCCCCTGGAGGGCCAGATGATTTTCTTCAATTTGTTCTTTTAATTGGCAGACTTCCTGGCCTAAGGTGTCCCTTTCCTGACTAAGAGCCTGCATCTGTGCCGCCAGGTCGTCCCTCTGCCTTTGAAAGGCACCCGCTTTCTGGCGCTCTTCCTGAAATTCTGTCTGGATGTCCAGGTCTTTCAGAATCAGTTTATTGCTCTCTTCTTTTTCTCTATCCAATTGGCTTTGCAGGGTGGCTACCGATTTGTGCATGCCCTATTGAAATCTATCTTCTGCTCCAGCTTTTTCTGGCTCTGCAGTAAGGAGTCCAAACTGTCTTGGTGCTCCTTCTGCAAAGCCAGAATTCTGGTATCCTGGTCAGTCTTTTCCTGTTGCAGGATATCCATATCCTCCTTCATTTTAATGATGTATTGTCTACTCTCGTTTTCTGACTCCTGGCTTCTGTGCAGCCTCTGCTCAGAAGAGACCAGGTCAGATTGGGCCTTTCCTAATGCCATCTGTTGCATATTTGCCAGATCTTGGCCTTCAGCACATTTGTCCTGCATGGCTCCCATATTTAAATATAAATATGCCGCTACCCTGGCAATCTTGTTGTGCTCATCCTTGGCCTTAGGGGCCATATATAGTTCACTCAGGGCCACATGTAAGGGACCCTGATCTCTCCACGTATCTGACCCGGTTGTAGTGACCTGTTGTGTGATCGCCTGCAACCATACATTTTGGTCCTGGTCAGACCATTCACCTCTCACAAACATTTTATGTAAGAGGTGCTCCGTAGCTATCTTCATATCTACCAAGGTCGTCATTCTGGAATTTTAGTTCCTTCCTGACTTACAGAAGTTTGTATTTTATTTTGCAAAACAGACCGTTTCCTTAGAGCGTTCCTTTGAGGAGTGCTTTCACAGTGTAAAACAGCGTGGTAATCTAACCGGATATGTGTATGTGGTCAGTTGACACACTGTATTAAGCTGCACAAGTGGTAAAACTAATCCAGAATATCCCGGCTACGAGCCCCCACTCTGTAAGTGACTCCAATCAAGCAATCCCACTAAGTCAGTGCCTTGTCTGGGATGCCCAAGGGAAGCCCTTATTTATATATTTTTATAGCAAGTTATAATCTGGATGATGAACCCTTGTATAACACCCCTCTCTTAGAATCTCCCTGACCCCACTGAGCCAAGAAGTAGATTTGTTTTGCAAATTTAAAAGGTTTATTTGAAAAAATTAAACAATATATATATATATATCACACTTTTATAATAAATTAATAATTGATATCACACTTATGAATATAATGTTGATCAACAATGGGTAACCTGACACTAGCGCACTTCTTTGCAATCAATGAGGAGTTGGTATAGGATGGATAAGGCAGCGAAAATACTTTTATGGTTTCAAGGGAAAAGCAATAAGGAATGAAATGCAGTACAGAAATAACTTGATATGATTTTAGCAAAAGATAATATAATCACTTTTTCTCTGGCAATTCACCCCCCCTCCCCATGCAATGTAAGAAATGGAAGGAGGAGCACACAGTTCCCAGGAATGCAATGAAATACAATATGAAATTCAGTTCCCCCCCAGCAAGCTAAGAGGAAAACAGGTAGAAGTTTGAAACACAGGCCCCAAAATGCTTTGAATGTGATGACAATGAAGTGAGAAATGTGCTAAAAATGCTTTTAATTCCCTCTAGAGATTCAGGGTGGGTGATATCTAGTTTATTTTAGTTCAGGCTCACTTTAGCAATGCTCTATGAGTAACTAGCAGGTTAAAACGAATTTTAGCAAAGGAAAGCAAGGAGCTGCTGATTTTTACACGTGGCTGAAATTGTGCAAAATGTCAAATCGCGGCAAATTTAATCGCGCGCATCGAGCGTAATTACGGAGGCACTATAAGGAGTAGCAAGTCGATTCTAGGTTCGTTGGAAAGAATTTTGCTCCTAGCACAAATGGTTCCGGAGATACGGCCGATTTAGTCAAGGTAGTTTTTCGGATTTGAAATTTTAAAGCTCAGAATGACAGATGACAGTTTTCAGTTGAAAGATGACAGAATGACATGATTCTAGGAGGCAGCTCTAATAGGCTAAAATAGTTTGGATTAGATTATTTTAAACTAAGAGATTGGTTTTGGCACAGTGAGTACTCACACTATATTTTTGAAATAAGCCGTCAAGGTCTGGTCAGGTTGGACGGGACTTCCGGCGGGTGGTTCTGAAATCCCGGCTACCTGGGTCAGCTCTGTTCTCTGGGTCTGTCAAGCACCGGTTCTGCTCACAACACTGCACAGTTCTGGTCTCTCTGGATCTCTGGTCTCTTTGGGTCTCTGGAGGTTGATGGATTTGAAGTCTGGAGTCTCCCGGCAAATCGTCCCACAAGAAAGTGGAAAGTGAATCTCCCTACCTGTCCTGCACTGTCTGCTTTTATGTGTTTAGAAAGTGGGTGTGTGCGTGGCATCACTGAGCCTGCCCCTCTCTACTTGTCATTGGCCCAATTCTCCCCTCTCCCATGATTGGGGGAAGGAAATGGATTGTCATCATGATGAGGTATGTTTATGGGTCAGAGGATCCTCCCCTGGTCAATTTGCCCACAAATCTATATTTGATTCAAATACATATTTCCCAGATACACAAGTGGTTGACATTACATGTACATATTACAGAATAATTAAGACAGGTCTCTGTTCAAGCCCCATGTTCCTGCGAGCTGGGATTCAGAAATGACAACATTTTGCGCTTTTTGGTCGGTTTACCAATATCGGACATTTACCAAATATTACACAAATGTGCGCTAGGAGTATGGACATTAATTGATGAAGTGTCAGATTTTTAACATGCAGACATTTGGAGTAAGACCCTATTTTCTGCTAGCAACCCCCCAGAATACACCACAGGGTCCTAACACCTCTTAAAATGTGCACAGAAAAGTCCCAAGAATAATGATATTATTTATATAATTTTGACCAGTCCGCCCTATGAGTTATCTATCTTTTTAAAAGTATGCCCTGGTCAAAAAGGGGTGTGGCTTCCCACATCACATGGTGGAATAACTGGTTTATCCACTTCCCCCAAGCTCAGTTTACTAGCAGAGGCACTGCCCCTCCCAGTTTCTCCCAAGAGGAAGCCACTTTATGGGCCCCCCCAATATAACATTTGCCTGAGCCCAGGACAGGGCTTTGTTCAACCTCCTGCCGTCCCCAGGTGCCCCTCCCCTAACCCAATCAGAGAGGTGTCATCTCCTATTGGCAGGGGCCGCAGGATGCAGCCAGGCCTGGGAAGAGTGGCTGAGCAGGTTTCTCCTGTTGGGGGTAGTTGTCAGGCAGAATTCAGCTAAATGTCACTTTAGTTCCCAGTTTTCTACATTCAAATCCAACTTACATGCAGCTATTTTTTACATACACATTAAATAATTACTTCCTTCAAGTCATTTCAGAATATAGTTTTACATTGTATCCACCTATTAGCAAGTCTTTCCTTGGCCTGGTTTGGGGTCATCTGTTCAGTTTTACACAAAAGTCTGGTGGTTTTAAAACGCTGGCTTTCTGATACTGGTGAGCACCGGTATTGCATCCATGTTTGACATTAAGAAAATGAATTCCCCACAGTTCTGGGTTGCTTTTGGCAATCAGCATTTCCATTCCCAATGGTTTCAGGCTACTGTGTGTGTAGCCCAATGGTGGTTTTAGGCAGTGCCCTCCTGTGCACACAACATAGGCAAAAATGGGTGGCAGCCTATTCTTCATGTTTTCCCTGTGCACTCTCTGGGGAGTTCTGGCCAACATGATGTTTCAATGCCAGTAACGCACAGTTTTATGGTAGGGCTTGGATGCATGGGTAAAAACAGAGGTACACAGAGTTGGTTTGCGAGATGGCTCCTTGTGGGGCAGGCTGAGATGTTTTTGGTTATAGTTTCTGATAGGTAGGTAGGGGCAGAGAGATTGATGCACTGTGCGTAAGGGTGAGGATTTTGAAGTTTACCCTTTTGTTGACTGGGAGCCAATGGTCTTCGCGTCTGGCCTGTGAGATCTGGTTACTTTTGGGTATATGTAATGCTGCGCGGAGTGCGTTATTTTGGACTACTTGGAGCCTGTTGATGTTTTTAGTAGATGTGCCTGCTAGTAGGGCACTGCAGTAATCAAGTCTGGCTCCTATTGTGGCTCTGGCAATGGATAAACAGTTTTGAGTGGTTAGATATGGTTTTATGGCTGTTATAAGTTTAGTGGTGAGAGCAGATGCGGATGAGATGGCGCTAACTTGTCTTGTCATAGATAGAGTTTAAGTAGACTCTGAGGGTCATTACTGATGTCTAGACTTGTATGTTGGTGTGGTCGATGGTAAAGTGAGTGTATTTAGTGTTGAGTTAGGCGAGGGTTTCCTTAGGGACTAGGATGATAATTTCCATTTTATCCCCATTTAAGCAGAGACCATTGATAGCCATCCAGGTTTGGATGGTGGCATATATTTGTAGGAGAGCTTCTGTGTCACAGTCATAATCGTCAGTGAGAGGGAGGAGGACTTGGGTGTCTTCGGCATAGTTCGTGTTTGCTATGCCAAGCATGTCCAGCAGGTCAAAGAGTGGTTTGGTGAACAGGTTATAGGGGGTGGATACGGTGCAAGAGCCCTGGGGGAATCCGCAGTTTATGGTGGTATGGGATGCGTTGGCGTGGTCAGAGTACACCTTCATAGCCCTTTCTTCTCAGAATGATGTTATCCATGTGGTGGCTTTGTGTGAAAAGTTGGCTGTGTTGGACAGATGGGATGTGAGGATGTTGTGGTCAACAAGATCGAATGCTGCAGAGATATCTAGGAGGAGGAGGAGAGCGGGTTTGCCATAGTCCATTATTTTGGTGATTTGGTTTTTCAGATCTAAGAGGGCAGGTTCTGTGCCATGTCCTTTGCGGAAACCTGATTGTCTTCTGCCCAGGATGGCATTGGATTCCAAGTATTGTTGGATTTGCGTGTGGGCAGCTTTGTCCAGTAATTTCAGGAGCAAGGGAACGGTAGTGATGTGGCGATAGTTGTTGGGGCAGGCGGGGTCAATGGTGGCTTTTTTTATGATTTGGCGAACCCAAGCTTCTTTTAGGCTTTGAGGTACTATACCAGAGAAGAAGGATGCATTAATAAAAGCTGTGATGATGGGGGTAAGAGCGTCAGTGCATTCTTTGATGATGGCAGGAGGACAGATGTCCCGTTTGCAAGTAGATGCCTTGATATGTTTGAGGAGTTCAATAACTTCTGACTCTGTGACGTCTCTGAAGACGAAGAGGGGTATTGGGAGCAGGGTTTGGGGGGTGCATGTGTGATGTCCTGATTGGGGAGGGCTTTGCGCTGAGCTAGTATTTTTTCTTGAAGCATTTTGACTTTGTTGATGAGAGCGTCTTGAATGCTCGAGCTCCAAGCTTTGTCTTTGATGATTTCATTCTGTGTAGTGGCAGGGGTGGTGAGTTCTTTGAATATAGAGAACATTTCTCTGGATTTGGGGTTAGCTTTGGAGATTCTTTGGTTGAAGGAGTCTGATTTAGCTAGGAATATGGCTTTTTTTGTACATAGATGAGATTTCTTTGAATTCATTTAGCGAGGATTGGTTTGGCGAGGATTGCCATTTGGCTAGGGCTTGATGCTTTTGGTGCATAGTGTAGCTAGTTCTTCGGTAAACCAGGAATTAGAGTGCATTGATTTTTTCTCTTTGTTGTCTTCTAGGGGGGCTATGGATTCAATGTCATGAGTGAGGATTGAATCATAGGTATTTGCCAGTGCGATGGTATTTTTGGCAAATGGAGGTTTGAGTTTGGGGATATTGAGCAGTGGTGCGAGGTTGATTTTAGTATGCTTTTTAGAGCTTCTAACTTTGGCGGGTGGTGCATATGAAGGTATCTTACGAGTGGGTATGATAGGAATGGCGAATTGGATAAGGTGGTGGTCAGTTCAGAGGAGGGCTGAAATGTTGATGATGGATGAGGAGCAGTTGTGGTCTGCGATCCAGTCAATGGAGCATCCTTTGCAGTGAGTTGGGGTACAGATTTTATATTTGAACCCAATGTGAGTGAGTTTGTTAGCTAGGGTGGCGTCAGCTTTGTCTTTGGGGTCATGGAGGCCTAGGTTAAAGTCACCAGGTAGGATGGTTTTGGTTGAACTTTTTAAATTCTTTCTAATGGATTGGAGGGGGATCTTTTGGTAGTCTGGTGGTGAGCCAGGCGGCCTGTATGTGATTAGGATATTGATGGTGCAGTTGGGGGAGAGTGACAGTTTGGCTGAGAGGAGATCAGCGTTGTTTTCCCAAGAGGAGCTTGTGTTGCAGAGTCTAACGGAGAGTGTGTCTTTGAAGATGAGGGCTACAACGCCACCTTTGGAAGCCTTTCGATCCTGTCTGAGGATAGTGTATCCTTCAGGGAGGGCCAGGGCAGGACCTGATGCTTCGTGGAGCCAGGTTTCAGAAATGGCTAGTAGGTCTAGTTTGTGGGTAGTGATGAGGTCATTGATTTCCAGTGCATGTGCTGGGAGGAAGTGGGCGTTGATGAGTGCGCATTTAATTTCTGTGTGGGAGGATGGAGTGGGTGGGCGTTGTACTTTAACGTTATGATTAAGATCAGGTTGTGCTTGTGAGGAAGAGATTAGTTGGGACTGAGCATAGTGCAGTGGTAGTGAGTGTGGGTGTTGGGTGTTGTGTGGCGTGAGGGAAGTGTGCTTGTAGACTGTGGTTTTATGGTAAAGTGGCTGGTCATATAGCTGCATAACCAGGGTTCGGATCCCAGCAGCAGGACTACACGCATGAAATAGAAAAATCACTTAAAAAAAATAATGTTCCATAAACACACAAGGTGACCGAATCCACATTCTCTACTGTATGGTTACAAAACACCAGTAGTTAAATGTTTGCCAGAGAATCCTACTAGCCCTGTTGGCTACTAGAAACATCTATTCGTGTGTTACTCAAAAAAGAAACACACCAGCTACCATTGTGGTGGCAAGACAGACTACCTACTCCGGCGATAATCACGACACTGCAGTCAAGACTAGTCAATCTCCTGTCACATAACAACAGCCCTTGCGCAAGTTGAGCACTTGCTCCCCCAATGAGAAGTCAAATCGTTTTTGAAAACGCCACCGGCTGCAGTTACGGTACTTTGATAAAAATCGTATCACCAGTAAACTCCTTTCTCCGAAAGGTCCTTCACCGTGTAAGTTGTCAGACAGAAATGATTGCCCTGGTCTTGTGGGCCGCGTTGCTGTGGAAACAGAAAGCAGCCAAACGCCACTTGCTTGGAATTTCCCCTTCTGAGTGGCAGCAGCAGCAATAGCTATATATTGTGGTATTTTGTCACCGAATGCAGCTGAATTGATATCACAGGGCAAGCAGCTCGGGTTGTATCGTTTATTCTATGTTGGTGTGTTGTAATTTACATTTGTAAAGCGTGACATTTGTAAGGAGAGGATTTTGTGTGCCAGTTATTAAATACCAGTGTTTTATTTTTATTTTGTCCGAATACAGTGTTGTTCATGATGAGTCGAAGGTAACATTGTGGAAGGAAGAAGCATGTCTGCCCTTAAAGCTATAGTGCATGCATGTCGACGTTATCCATTCCACTGGGGAGACGCTAGTCCAGTCTTGGTTTTAAATTTGCATTCTGGGACTTTAAGTCCCAGAATGCAAATCGAAAGTTGGCAGTTATGCTAATAGTGGTAAGAGGTAGTGGACAGCAGTCAGCAGTCTTAAATAAGCTCAGATGTCTAGTAGGCAACTATGGGGCGAATTATAGTCTTGGTATCTCTTTGCCTCCACCGGTCCATTCTCACTATTAGCTCTTCACTCAATACCAACTGAAGCCCTCCATCCCAAAACAGTGGATGTCAGATTCCACGGCCTGCAGTCCCAATTGCTAGAGGCAGTTCTGCAAGACCACAAGAACCGGATCTCAGCCCCTGCACATCCTTGCCTAACAGAAAACTCTTTCTCCTCTTCTCTGTAACAGCATAGTTCATTTATTGTATTTCCTGGGCACATTGCACCAGTTTCCATCTTTCCCAATTAGATCTTCTGCCCTTTTCCTCTCTGGTCCATTTTTGGTCGTCTCAAGTATATTGTCAACACACCATACTGTTGGTTCACACTTGGGCCTTGAAGTCCCCACGCTCTTTGGGGAATGACAGCCCCACAGCCCCCATGCAACAGTTCTCTCATTGTCAGAGCACCCCACGTTTTCTCATTTAGACCTTTCAGCATCCCTTACATTCAGTGGGGAGGAAATGGCACTGCAACTCAAAACACTAAACTTTTGTTTTTACCAAAATGCCTGTAGGCAGAACATGGCTGGTTGCTTCTTCTTCACTGGGACCCTGTGCGTTGTTAACCCGCAGACTTTGCCCCAGGGACTCTATTTGTGTTTCATTTTGTAAAGCGCACTTAAACCACACATGGGGCCTGATTCATGGAAGTGTTTTATAATGGTGCAATCCCATAGGAAAACTTTCCATGAACCAGGCCCATGGTTTCTTGACACTGGCATGGCGGATAGAGAGCAGGCATCTAGAGCAGAAAGAAAGGAAGGCCACAGAAAAGAGCCAGGTTTAGAGTCTGTGATGAAAGGCAAGATTTGATCCAGAGGTATGACACAAGATACTACACTCTCATCCAACCCAACACGCTACAAATAACCCACCACTCACATTTGCAGCACACATAAGAAACAAGAGCACAACATACACTGCATCATACACTTCTGCAACACAACATGCACAGCACCAGTTATTTGGTAGCTGTAGAAAAAAACGAAACAGAAAAAATCGAGGAAGAAATTACCAAATTAGTTTGCCCTATTTCTTTTTAACTTTTTGCACAGCTTTATTAAAATAATAGATGGGGGTGGGGTGTGAGGATATAACTTGAAGTAGGGGGAGGTGGGTGGCGTCCAGCGGGGTCTCCTCCCGCATTATTTTTTTAAAAGTGTAAAAAAGCCTCAAAACAATTTGGTCATTCGCTCCAAAGAAATTCGGTCATTTCTACTTCGATTTATTTTTCTTCAATTATTTTCATGGACAACCCAGTTTTTTCACATCACAATACACCACCCAACTACACATTGCAACCTGTACGCCATAGCTCACCTTACCTCACCACAGACATCTCCACAAAAACAGGCATACTGCAGCATGTATTGTGGATGCACTATTCTACCCTTCACAGCATGACACAACCCCTCAAATCCTCATCCACCACACATTTCTGCAGCATATATGACATCATAGAAAATTAATGAATGGATCTTTTATAATGTGCTTAATACAGGGAGTCAGTCTCCTAGCGTAGGGCTGGGATTTATTTATTTATTTTATTTGTTTGGCACAAGACAAAGCCTCAGGCATAGGGGCGTCTGGACCAACATGAAACAACAACAAACAAAACAATTCAGGGCTGAGAGAGCAACACCAGGATCAGCTGGGTCGAGGAACATCTTTAGTGAAACAAGACTGTTTTTAGTCCTCGCTTGAAGGCAACCAGAGAGGGACACGCTCGGAAGTCAGGAGGCAATGCATTCCAGATTTTAGAAGCTCCATAGGGAAAAGACCCTTGGGTAACAGCTGATAGCCCAGCCTGTGGTGTGTCTAAGAGGCAGGCGTTGTTGGATCTAAGCACCCTACGGGCCGGTAGCCATGTTATACAATTTGACAGATACTTGGGGATATTGCCATATAGGCACTTATGTGTGATGCATTGAACTGAAGGTGATTCTGCTGCTGATCGGGTCCAATAAGAGCAGTACAAGCTGCGGATACATGATCTGATCTGGCGAGTCCATGGCAATGCGGATGGCATTGTTCTGAATAACTTGTCACTGCATCAGTTTGCATTTAGCAATGCCCATCAGGAGGCTGGAGCAAGAGTCTAGTTTAGCTCCTATTATGGCTCGTGCAATGGTGGCACAGTGGATGGAGTTTAGGAATTGGCTTAGCTGGGCAAGCAATATCAGATGATAAGAGGTACCTGAAACAAGGCTGCTTACTTGGGCCTTCAGGTTCAGCTCTTGGTCAAGAGTAATTCCTAATGTTTTAACTTTGGTTTGGGTACAGATGGTACAGCCAGTGATGTTAAAGGTCTAGTATTCTGGGCCTCACTTCAGGAGATTCACAGAATTATCTATAACGATCAACTCCGTCTTCGAGTCATTGAGAGCAAGGCTATTAATGCACATCCAGGTTTGGAACTGGCCATAAATGTCATTAATGGAGAGCGAGTTATTAGCGTGGTTCCCGGTAAGAGAGATCAAGCATTGCATGTCATCTGCGTAAATGGCATATATAATGCCTCCCCTGCCCAGTTGTTCAAGCAGGGGTAAGATAAAAATGCTGAGTAAGGTGGGTGACATGTATGACACCTGTGGGACCCCGCAATTTACTGGGAATTCCTAAACCATAGCGTCTTTGTAGAAGTCCTTGGCCTTGCGATCCGAAAGAAATGATTTTATACATTTGGTCACTGATGGAGAGAAAGAGGCAGTTTGCTTCAGTCTATCCGCAAGTATGGCATGATCCACCAGATCAAATGCAGCAGATAGATCCAGCAATACAAGCAGTGCTGTATTACCATTCTCCAAAGATTTAAAGATGATTCTTAATCTGATCAATTTTTTAGTCACTCTTGATTGCGTTCTGTCCTTAAAATACAAAGGACTTAAAGAGGAGATGACAGTTGACTTCCGTTTGGACGTATAACTGAGTTGAACATTAAGTGATTGGGAGGGGGTCCTTCGTATTGTAAGTAATCCATGATACCAGTTTGGAGGATGAATTGAGCTGGTTATAAAGAGCTTGGGAGGGAGTACTTCATATTGTAATGTACATTCAGTCATCAATTTGATTTTGTACTCTTCTGGTTAGCTAGAGCCTGTTACATTTTTTGGTGAGTTACCTATTATATTGATGTCCTACTTTTTGTCTTTCTTTTGACGTTTTCTGTTTTCATATCTTGCAGGCTCGCTATATGTTGTCTTTGATCGTTTAACGATTTTTTAGGTGGAACGAAATGCAATTTGATGTTCTATGTGTATAGAGATGTTGAGGAAAACATGTTATGTTGTTGTGTTATATTATGTATTGAGGGTGACAGAAAGGAGTTTTTATATTTATTGAGATTGTGAAAATGTGTTATGATCTGTGAAATTTTTATTGTCCTGTCAATTTTTATTGTAAAGGTTTTCTTTTTAAACCATAAACAATAATTTAAAGATTTTGGTTTTTAAATTTAACACGGTAGATTCTGTGTTGTGTGCATGCCTAAAACCTTATGGTTTTTCTCCCAAGATTTTATTTTTGGAGAGAAACTCCTCAATTTGTCTGTGGGCCACTTTGTTGGGGATTTTCAGTAAATAAGGCACTTTGGTAGTGGACTGGTAATTACGTTGCACATTGGGGTCAAATGAAGGTTTTTCGATCAATGAGGGGACCCATGCCTTTTTAATGCCAGGTGGAACACAATTTTCTTGAATACATTTGGTAATAAGTGGAGTTAGCACGTGGCAAAGGTCACCTTTCCAATTTGTAGGTTTAAGTGTCTTAATTATTTCTGTTACTTGATCTTCGTTGACTGGCTGAAATTCGAATTTAGTAGGTGTCCTCGTAATTCCTTGGGGAACAGGCTCCACATTACTGATGTCCCATGCAGCACGCTTAGCTGCAAAGTCCGTCTGTATGTTTTTCAGCTTGTCTAAAAAGGCATTTTGGATAGCTGAATTCCAACTGGCATCTTTGGTCCTCTAAGATGGACAGGGGCGTGGATCCTCCAGCTCCTTGAGGATACTAAAAAGCTTCCTTGAGCAGGACACTGCGCCTATAATTCTTTGATCAAAGTATGATTTATTTGCCTAACTGATGGCCAGTTTGTAAGCTTTAGCAACAAGAGAATAACTGGTGTTATCCTGAAGTGTTTTGGTTTTCATCCGCTGTTTTAATGCCTTGTTTTGGAGGTTTTTCAGCTAACGAATATCCACAAAGAACCAAGCTTTATTTGGTTGTGCCATCACTAGGTGGGATTTGACTGGGGCCAAGCTGTGAACTGCGTTCTCCATTATATGTTGGTATGCGAGGGCCAATTCTTCAGCTGAGTTGAGATTAGATAGATTGTCAATGTAATGGGGTATATAAGAAAACATGTCTGATAGTGGGAGCTTCTTATAGTTCCTAAAAGAACACCATCTGTTTGGTAACTCTGCATTTAACGTGAACCGGTGTGGACGTGTTCGAAACAACGAAAGAGTGGTCCGACCACGGACAAGAGTTCATTTCAACCTCCCTTATACTGACATTGTAGGTGAGCACCCAGTCTAGAATCCTTCCTTTATTGTGAGTGTGTAGGTTGACATGCTGAGTAAAACAGATTCTGTAGGGTAGTCCCTACCAATGTTGCCATTGAATCAGTGCCGTCTTAGAACCCAAGTTTAAAGTCACCAAAAATCATGGTTCTGTAATGGCAGATATGTACCCAGCTACATTCATAGAGTTTCGAATCAGCGATCTGTTGTTAAGTAATATGCCTTTGATCTCTTTACTAGTGTCACTATGGAAATTTCAGATCGATTTGAAAGTCATACCATGGCTATGTCATGGTGTTGCAATTTAGTGGCACAATTAGTGGCGAGAGGGCATTTATTGGGATCAGTAGTTGTCGAAGCCATTAGCTGTGCTATCAAATATTGTAGCCGCAACCTGTTTACTATCATAATCTGGAATTGCTTGTTTCACTAGTATGTTGGTCTGGCCATTAAGTTTATCATGAACAATTTTAGCTGTAGGCTTAAAGTTATCTGGGGTGGAGATGAGCCTTCTGAGGGTATTAGGTAATAATGTCCCTATATATATGGTTGCCGTACATAATGTCACTGGGAAAAGGTTGTGGTGACATTATATAGGTGGCCATGTATATAGGGGCAGGTGGAGTAGGGGATGTGGGGGTGTCCCCCGCTCCCTCTGAATAATAATGTTTTGGGGTTTGTGATGGGGTATTAAATGTAATAATGTCTCCGCGAAAACAGAAATCTTTTGGTGAATTATTTGCATAGCGAAATTTTTGCCGGGAATTTATCACATGGAACCCTTCCGAGTTAATTTCCTATGAGCACAGATGAAGGGGATGATACGAGTACAACGGTCATGCCCTGCATATTAGCTGGAACTTCCAATGGTTCAGTACGCACCTGTACACAGGACAAGTGTATCACTGATTGCTGTAGGGGAGATTGTACAGCAGCACTGGCGTTGTCATCTGGGAGAAGGGCCAGGGTTTCATATTTCCTTACAATGTCTGCTGCTCGCCTGCTCCGTGGAGCTAATTCCTTTTCTTTTCTTTAGGGACATACTTGCAAACAGAGGGAAACGAGCAGAGTCTCACGTCACACGCCATAACTCGTTGTAAACTCGTGATAACCTGCCTCACTATCGCGATTGCGCCTAATGCACCACCGATGTGTCTAAGAGTCTCAGTTATTACGGGAAACGTAGTTCTGAGGAACTACTGAGAGAGCAGGTAGCGCAAGGCTGTCAGCATCCTTCCATGAGCATGAAGAATATTGCACGGTGTACAGGGTAAATGCAGGCAAAAGTCGGCGTTGCACAGTACGGCAAATCTAGATGGAAATATTGAAAATAACAGAAGGAACTCTGTGGGACAAGGCTAGATAATGTAAGAACCATATTTTCCAGTCCTTATTGCCTGGCAGAGAGTAATCTGCATGAGCAGTAAAAATCAGTACAGACCAAATGCTGAAATTTCCTTGCACATAACAGCATACAAATTACAGTTCAAATCAGTTCCCAGTCATAGAATACACACCTTACATACATACAGTCAGATTACAACCTGTGTTGCTCTGCATTGTCTTGCTTTGCCCCTGAGCTATACCTGAGCAACCTAATGACTACGGCTACCATAATTCCTTGCAGCAGGAACAACATTGGCTCTCTGCTGCAAGTGAGACTGCCTCCCTGATGATGTGATAAGTACAGAACCGGTTGGAGGAGAACATCAGTAGATGTGGAGAGGAATTGTGCAGGGAACCAGAGTGCACCCCTTCCATCCAATGCAATTATATTTGTCTGGGGCCTAAAGGTAATAGAAAGGGCATTTCAAATAAGGGGGCTCGCACAAGGCATCCCCACAGTGGTATTTGAAGATATCGTTTGGGGATATGGCCTGATTTGGGTTGTGAGATATTTAGGTGTTTTTTTGGAGAAGGTATTTGTGAGTTTGCATAATCAATTCATTCAAGCCTAGACCAGGAGCCAGTGAAGATTTCGAATTGGGGTTATAAGCCAAAAAGTGGGGTATTGATCACTGTTCAACCAATTGTATTTTGCATTCAATCTAAAGGGCCTTAAAGTAGTCCTCTTTGGATCCAGAACTAGCCCTAGCCATATGACCAGGTAATGGTCAGCAAGACATTATCACATTTTCTTAAACAGGCAAATGTAATAGATTGTTAAACCTGTGATGTAGTTCGCATCTGATGACATGTTGAGTTGCAAATCTCATCAAATCAAGTTTGTAAAGGGAGTCAATTGAGAATAGTGGAGGGCTGTTACTTCGCTTCTCAGCATGCGCTAATGTAGAATTGACAGCACGCTCTGGTTTAGTGCTGTTTCATTTAAGCTAGTTATTAAGACTGACATATGTCTATTACTGTCTAGGGTATGGTTGTTGGTATAATTGAAGTATAGGTGGGTGTGAGCTCAGTAGTAGTTGTACCCCAGATTTAGAGTGAGGTGCAGATTATGCAGAGGTTTGAGATCAATATTAAAAGTACAATTGAAACGGAGGACCTTTGTGGGACTCCATATGTCATTGCTCCTTTCTGGTGACTCAATCCCTAAAAGAAATGCAGGTACTGTGCTTTGAAGAAAAGGATGAGAACCATCCTAATGCTACATTTGATGTCCTGGCAACTGATGTAAGTCTCTTCAGAGTAATCTAGTTGTGCAGGGTGTTAAAAACAGTCAACAGATTAAGCATTACTAGGCAGGTATCCTTGTGGTTGTCCATACACCACAAAAGATTGTCTCTGACATCGATCAGAGAAAATTCTGTTCCAGGCTCTGAATGACAAGGCCATTTTTTGTCCCAAGTCAGTCTTGTACTGCGACACAATCCTGCAACTAATGTGTTGTGACTTTCCAAAATACTTTAGCCGTGAAAGGAAAATTTGCTATAGGTTGATGATTCGTTGGATGGGAAGGATAAAGGATTTTGAGTAATTGCGTCATCATTCAAATGATTTCTAGCAGCTCTCTAATGGTGCCATGAAAAAGGGAGTCATTGATGAAAGTTGTAAGGTATGGTAAATGGTCATCTAGACTTTATTTTGCACTGTGAGGGGAGCAGGGGTTTCCAGGACAGGAGATGTTGACGTTCTCAATCAATAGCTGCAATTGTTCAATTGTGGTTTGTCTAAATAGAAAGCTGGTTTGAGCAGGACCTCCTATAAAAGATGGAGTGATGTGGCATCTCCTTTTGCAAACTAATAGTATTATACTTTTTCCACAACATAGCAATGAAGCTTATCACAAAACCTTGGATCTGATTATCTCATCGTAAAAGTCTTTTGCCTCAGTGATCACCCTACTGATGCCACCCTACTCGGCAGACGCTTTTGGGGCTGACTCTTTGCATTGAGAATAGACATCTTTTGGCCTCCAGCACTCATTTGAGGGCGTCTCAGGACATGGACGCATTAAGTTATGTTAGCCGTCATGTCACTGGCTTCCAAGAATCCTGCCTTTGCGTTGACATTGCTGCTGTTTCGAAATGTACTGCTTGTCATTTTTGTCTGCACTTGATTGTGTAAGCATGCTAGTGTTATAAGGATATCTCCCTCATGTGGGATGAAAGCACAACAGGACACGTCTATTGCATTCAACATTTATTCACTAACTGACTTCTCCGTTCCTATCCGGGCTCCTCCCGTTCCTGCTCCCGCCTCATGTTCCTTAACCCTTTATGCTCCTCTCCTCCTCCCTCGTAAAACCTAGCTAGTGTGGTTTGAATTATTTAATAGCAGATCTCTACTAAAGTGGTTGATTCTGTAGGGCTGGGTAGGGTAGGCAAAGGAGTGGCACACATTCTCACGCCAAGTATTTAAAGGTGAGTCCCAAATTTGTAGGTTATTTCTTCATTCCATTTTTGAGGCATGCTGGGGTAAATTGGAAACTTGGAGGCCAATCAAAACTGCAAAATGATCAGCCCAATTTGATGTTGTATTCGTGAAAATGTAACCTCTAATATGCCGTGACCCAAATGCGCAGGGTCTGCCTTCCAAGTTCTTCAAATGTGTTCATAAAATTCCCTAGCCGTATATTGATAAAATCACAACTCATAAGATTATTGGAAAATCGTTTTGATTGTTAAAAAATGATTAAACATCAGTATACACAGGCTTTGGTCCCCTCTCCAGTTCCTTGTGCATACATTTGGGAAGTCCATTGTTTTCTTTCATGTGTTGTATAGCCAGCCCCTTTCCATTTCTGTGGCATGTATGTGAGCAGTTACCATCTTGCTTTATCAGCTATCCTATATTCAGCATGTTAGCCATTAATATTAGCATCTTGCCAGTCCCCTTTTCTTTTTTATGTTCACACATGTAGCAGTCTCTCATTTTTCCATTTATAATTGTACAACGTGGGCACTCCTCTTGCTCTTCTTGAATGTACACAATTGTGTACAGAAAAAGCAGCTTTTTCCCACTTTTGTATTGCACATTTAAAGGCCTAGTTTTCAGTTTCAATACAGCATACATACAACCCTACAAAAAGACAATTGTTTAAATCTTTTAACTACAAAACCTGAAGGTGGGGCCTAGTTTGTAGATCACCCCTTTTGAGGTTTAGTATGAGCCAGAGAAGCCCCCAACCTCTGCAATGTATCTTGGCTCCCGCACCTGCCACACAACGTGGGTGTCAGGGTACTTACCAGGGAGGGGGATTCCCGCTGGCCCTGGATGCTCTCCTGGTGGGTTGCGGAATGTCTTAGGCGTTGGAGACTCCATCCACCATTATGGTGTGCGCAAGTGATGTGATCACGCACATTCACAAGGACATTCCTAAACAGGGCTGAAGCGGAACTAAAACCCTGTGAGTCTCGAGACTTCACTTAGTTGTTTTCGACTGCCTTCTGTTTTTGACCTTCGCTTGATACCGGATTCTCCTTCTGGTTCTTGGATTTGGCCCTAACACCTGGTGTTCTTCTGGATTTTGTCCTCGGCTCTGTTCTCTGGATTTTGTACTTGCCTCCTGGAACTGCTACGAAACTTTGACTAGGTTACCTGTTTTGTTGGCTGGATTGTGAGTTTGTTATTTTTCTTCCCTGGAAAACTGGTTGGATTTGGGTCTTCTTGGATTCTGGACTTTTGGGCTTATTGGATATTCTGGTGTCTAGTGAGCTGTGGATCCCTTATTTTTAACTGCATTGTGACTGTGACTCTTTCCATCCTATAGGAGAACAATGGGACTGCCTCGCTCTTACTTCCTCCCTTAGCTACGTCCTTGTGTCAAAACCTTCATCTCTTTTCTTCTGTTGTTTTGGGAATTGGTTGTCCTTTCACAATACCCCTTTCCAGCTTCCCAATTGAAGACGCCGCTGCATGTAGAGTGCTTTTAGGGAGCTCTATGGCTTCTCGCCCTATATGTTGTTTCTACTGTCTGGCTAGTGTGGTCGGGAGGAAGTGAGGGTGAGGCTCTGCAATGAGATATTTGAAGGGCTTTTGTGGGTCATGGTTGACCCACTATCACCATTTTTAATTTCATACTCTGATCATACATCTTTCCAGGCAAATTAGTTGACCTTGATCAATCTAATTTAATGAGTACAGATATAAATAATTGAAATCAACCTAATCTGTTTAGTGGTTTTATTAAGAGATTGAACGAGAGTTTGAAAACCTGAATTTTGTACAACCTTGGTAGCAAAATGTATTTTCCATCTCCCGGGCTATTAGGTCGGGCCTGGTGACCGGAGATACTTTGCTCAGGTAAATTGTTATAACTGTGTCTGCCAATTGTCTAATTCATTTTATAACTAGTTTTAACATTTCTGAATACTTTTAAAATGGAGTGTATTTAATGATGTTATACATGTGATTGTAGTAGACGAGCAGCCGAGAGGTAAACATCATAATTACTTACCCAGATAAGCCTCAGTAGGAGTGGGGGGAGCTGATTGAGCGTGAGCACTATCCTTAATACTTGAACTTCAGCTCACACAGGGAGCAGGGTTTGCGCGCAGATTGTGACAAACATTTTCAGGCAATGTAGGCCATAACTAGCTTGCGTCAGCATGAAGCACTGATACTAAGCCTGTTTAGGCCTTTTTGCGGCCTGGTTTGACAGTCGGCAGGTGATGCTGCCCGTTTTGGCACCAACGGGTGTTGTGCACAATAAGGATTTCAACTGGTTAGTATTTTGGGTGCTAATCCATTCAATTTTCTGTATATTCATGGGGGATTGCAGTGGCAACATGGATATGACTAAATATGATAGAAATATGTTAAACCATGAGGAACCATAATGGATCTCTCTCACTTCATGCTTTAAAAAAGATCTGCAGAGCAGGTATTGAAGTTAAGAGGGGTCTTAAACTTAAACTTGTAGATTCAGGGTACTTAGTAGGTGCTATTTTAAACGTGGCCATGCTAACTGTTAGGTCAGCAGTGGCCCAATCGTCTGAAATATTTGACCTCATAGAGGAGGCCAAACTGGAAATTCTGTTCATAACGGAAACCTGGTTTTTGGATACCTCTCATGCAATGCTTCATAGTCTACACCTAAATGGATATTTAATTCAAAATATAGATCACAGATTAAAATCTCCCTTTTAAACAACTCAACTGGAACAATTCATCTGAGATTAGCCATCTGGTTGCATGTACCGCTCCAGGCAGCTCCCTGAGAATACTGCTTGCCTACACACCACCAGGCTATGCCAGCTCTTTCTTGGAAGGGCTGGACCATTACCTTACAACCATAGGCAGCGAGTATAAGGAACTTCTTTGTGTGGTTGGAGTCAAAGGAATCGATGATTAAGGGTCTATCAGGGGCAGCGTTGCAGGGGGACCAAGAAGCAGGGCCTCGGCTAGGTCTGGAAGGACCTTGACTTTGTTCCAGCATTTGAGATCAGGGGTGGGGGCCAGGGGAGCTGTAGGAGATGGGGCAGGTGTGAGGATAGAGAAAGGGATGGCATAGTGGTCGGTCCAGATGAGTGGTTTGGGACGGGATATATAAACCAGGTCATGGGAGCTGAAAATTGTATCACGGGTGTGCCTACCTGAGTGGGTTGGACCAGTGGTATGGTGGGAGAGGTTTAGCGCATCAACACTGTCAACCAACGGATGAGTCATGGGGTTGGTGGGGATATCGAACCAGATATTTAAGTCTCCCAGGAGTGTAAGAGAAGGGTGGTTTACTTGAATGGTAGCTATTGAGTCACAGAGGTTGTCAGCAAAATGTCTGTCGTTTCCTGGGGGTCTGGAGATGAGTAGGAAGCTGTGGGTGAAAATCGGTGGTGGCGAGAGTTTTACTAGAAAGGATTCACAGGAGGCTGTGCATGTCTGGGATTCGACAAGTGAAACGGAGAATTGATTATTGAACCTCTGGAGGGTCTATTATGGGCAATACATGAGTAGCTAGGGGGGAAGGCTTTGTGTGCTACTGGGGCAAAGTAGTCGGAGAACCAGTTTTCGGTGTGATAAAAAGGAGGTTGGGCTTGTTAGAGGATAGGAAGTCAAAGATGCTATGTCTGTTTCTTGCTACAAAGAGGGCATTAAAAAGGATGCATGTGACTTTGTGAGGGGAGTTGGTAATCATGATGCTCATCGCAGTGGGAGCTTGATGGATGTGGGTGCCTGTTGGGGTGGTGGGTGTGGTAGGAACATTCAGGGTGGTTGAGACCAGTTTAGGTGGGGCGTGGGGGGCTGGGTGCCTGTGGACTTTGAGTGTCGGGTGAGAGGGTTACGTTGATGGGGGCGGAAAGAGTAGGCCGGTGGAGATAGTCATGTGAGAGGCAAGGGGCTGGTCAAGGGGGTTTGGGAGGGTGGTGAATGGATCATTTGGGATGTGGGGGTTTAGTCGAGTTGATTTTGGAATGAGTTTGGAGGGCGCTGGGGGTATAGTTGTACAGGGTGGGAGGTCAAGAGAAAGGGGGTGGAAGCTGGGAGAGTGGAGAGGGGAGTGTTAGGGGTTAGGGGAGGGAGAGGCTGGGTGGATGGGCTGAAGCAGAAGTGGTGAAGAGTGGAGGGTTGTGGGAGTGGACCAGTCACGTTTTCTGCATTTTGTGGGTTTTGGTGCCCTAGTGGAGTGAGACAGGGTGGGAGGGTGCGAGGGGGAGGGAGATGAGGCTACCGTCTAGCAAGTGCGAGACAAGCTACTTTCAGAGAAGGGAAGGGAGATGAAGGGGGGGTTGTTGGCGGGGGTCGAGTAGGGGTTAAGGAGGAGGGAGAGGTCCGACATGGGAGGTTGGTTCGAAAGGTGGTGAGTTCCCCAGTGGACTAAGGGGGAGGGAGAAGGCGGCATGGGTGGTAGGATGAGAGGAAGGGGAGTTCCTCACTGGGCACAAGGATGGTTTGGAAGTGGAGGTCGATTCACCTGTTTCGAGCACCAGAGGGCTCCCCTGCTTTGGGAGTTCGATAATGGGCGTGGTGTATGGGTGGGGGGAATCAGGATGTTTTCATTCGATGTCAGGGGAGAGTGGTAGTCGATGTGTTAGGGTGGGATGGGGAGTGGGGGATGAGTGCTTGACGAGGCAGGTGTTTGGCGCACCAGAGTACTCCTCTGATCTTAGAAATGGATGAGGGATGATGGTAGGAGAGTGGGCGTGTGGCGTCCCGGTGTGTTGATGTACGGGAGGAGGGGTCATGGTTTGCGATCAGATGAGGGGTAAATGGAGGGTCGTGAAGTTGGGCGCTACATGGGGTGAGCAATGGGGACTGGGGGTATAGTGCAGGGAGGCTAGGGATAAGGACGGGTCAGAGAGGGGGTATATGATGAGCTGGGATCTCCATCCCGGGGGAGGTCAGGGCAGCACCTAGAGATTGCTGTGCTAGTAACAGTAGATGCAATGGCCCTGGATGTACAACCTGCGTCTAGATTCTGAACACCAGGGCAGTGGGAGCGGACCAAAGAGGACAACAGTAGGATGCAAGACCAGATGCAGTAGCGGCACCTAAAACATAGGCAGGTAAATCACAGTGCCATCTCAGGGGGCCCTTTCAAGACGGTAATCAATGTAGCTTTCTAGATGTGAATCAATCTAACAAGAACAATTCCTAAGAGTGTGGGACAGGCAAATAAGTCATAGTATAATCACAACGGGCACCTTCTAGACATGATTTATCTTTGTTAGTAATATCTGCCTGCCATATACATGAGAATTTCCTTGATGTTCTACTATCAAGAGCGACCGGAATTGCGAGGGATACATTACCGATCTCATGGATGTATTTAAGGCTATTTTCAGTGAAACAGGATAATCCCAGAGAGCAGCCAGTTAGCTTTAAATGCCTTGTGCCTATCTGCAAGCCAAAAGAGCTGGAGAAAATCTCTGGAACTGAATTGCAGAAAGGCCTAGACTCTATTGATTCATCACTCAGATGTGATTCCCTTTTTAAACAAGGACCCATAATCATGGACATCATGTGTTCCATCAATGCCCCTTTGAGATCAAAAACATCTGAAAAAATGTACAAATCATGGTTCACCTCCAGTTTGATAGAATTAAAGAAAGCTTATAGAACTACAGAGAGAATGTGGAGAAAACACAGAACACCAGAATGGGCCAATAAGGCGAAGGGAGTCTTATAAAAGTATAAAATAGCCATCGTTGGGGCCAAATCAGACGTTTTAATTGGAAAGATTGATGCAGCTAGAAATTTCTAATGTTGTATGTCCAAATAATGCACTATTAGGCAGAGAAACTCAGTGGAGCAGGCCAATGCATTCAACACTTTCTTCCTGTATAAGCTTTAAACAATCAAAGAACACATAACACAGAAGAGGGAATCAGAGGCAAGTGAGGCATCTAGCTTTATTGGAATGGGAACTGCGACGGAAGGAGAATATTGGACAAATACTATGCCGTTTAACTTTAATACAGTTTAGGAAGAAACTATTAGCGCCTTACTAACTGCTCCAAGGGCTATAAATGACTCACTTTTGTATCTCCCTGCCTGTATGGCAAATCGCGTAGCAGCAGACATAGCCCCGTTCATGACATGTTTTGTAAATGTGTCACTGAGTCAAGTGATAGTTCCAGCTAAACTGAAGTTGTTCATAATTTCTTCACTTTTGAAAAAAACGAACCTAGACCCTGACAACCTGCAGAATTAACATCCAGTTGTAGGTCTCCCTTGGCCTGGTAAAATCCAGGAGAACGTGGTCACAGGGAAGCTTCAGGAATATGTTAAGAGAGAGTCCCTATCGGACCTGTTGCAATCTGGTTTCCGCCCAAATTTTGGAACGGAAACAGCATTGGTCGTGGTTTGGGATGAACTTTTGCGAGTGGGAGATCAAGGGGAACTATCACTCCTCGTAATGTTAGATCTTTCTGCGACCTACGATACAGTGGACCACAATATTCACATTGAGCGACTGAGGATAACAGGGAATGTCTCAGCCAGCGCAATACAATGGTACACCTCTTTTCTGTCAGGGTGGCAACAATGAGTGAGTTTGGGGGTTTTGCTAGTTTTCTATCAGATACTCTCCCAAAGTACTGTGGAGTTCCCCAGGGGGCCTCTCTGTTACATTATTATTTAATGTATATCCATGCCCTCAAATGGACATCCTGCAAAGTCATAAGGTCTGCTTCCAGTCAGATGCAGACGATACGCAGGTGCTGCTAGGGCAAAACAATATTGAGGAGTCTTTTTCACAGGTGAGTCGGTGTCTGGAGGAAGTTGGTGGTTGGGTGTCCATGAACTGGCTCCCACTCAATCCAAGCAAAACAGAGATTATTTTGTTTGGGCCGAAGCACCTGCGAGGTGAAAATAGATGTCCCCTGCCTCATTTTTTTCTGGGTTCAGAATTGAAGCATCATAACACAGTTGTGAAGATGAAATTGGGGCCAAAGTGCAGGCTGTTTTTTAATAACTTGGTAGGACCTTCCATATGTACCCCAGAAGGACCATGTAGCAGTGGTAGGAGCTCCTGGTAAGCTCCATATTGCATTATTGTAATTGCGTATTGACTGGGGCTCCTGGCAAAGATATCTATTGGCTACAGAAGGCACAAATGTTGCGGTTAGATCAGTGTTTGGAGTACATAAGGCCAGACCAATCTCAGGGCTGCACCATTCATTCCACTGGCTGGCTGTGGAGGACAGGATTAAATTAAATATTGAATGCATGGAATTCAAGTGCTTGAATGATCTAGCTCCCTCGTATATGGCAAATAAGTTAAACTGTTACCAACCTGCACAGTCCCTTAGATCAAAGGACACATTTTTGTTGACTATCCCCTCATGCCACTGTGAGTCTAGAAGAGTTGCAGATTTTTGGTTTTTGGACCCAAATTATGGAACAGTTTCCCACTAGAGACAAGGAATGCAAAGTCCTTGTCTCTGTTTCAGAAAAAAACTAAAAACCTAAAAATAAGGTTGAGGAGATATGGTCCAGGACCTTATAGTAATTTCCCTAATTTGACGACCTATTACAGATTCAGTTGTTTATCAACTGCGCTAGATACGATTCGGTTTGTCAATAACAACAAATCCCTCAATCAATTAATTTGATGATAAACTAAACCAGGGTTGTCCAACTCTGTGCCTTGTGGCCGGAATCCTGACGGGTTATTAGGATATCCCTCATTGTATGCATATTTCTCTCATGAATGTATCCTGAAGACCGAGCATGAATCTGGCCCTCGAGGCCTGGAGTTGGACAACCCTGAACTAAACACTCATACAACTCTCCTTCTGCTCGCAATCAAGGACATCAATAGAAATGTTGACTGTATTGGCTTCAAGTGAATACTGCATTTGTACCAGCATAAATTCCAAACTCAGCTCTCATTGATCCATGGATATAGTCACTTTAAATATCACATTGAAAGCCAAAGACAGGCATTTCGCAAAGATATTCAACAATCACTTTGACGTATTTTGGGCGTGGTTATGACTTTTCCGTGGGAGAGATTTACTTGGAGTGAATATAAGCCAATGGAGTAAAACATGTGAAAAAAACATCCATTGTTATTTGCAGTAGATAATAAATATCCCTTTTGCGGAGTCTACACACTACATGGCTTCCTGCCGTCTTTTGGTTGAGAAAACTACCCGCGAATAGGGGCACAAGCAGGGACAGTAATGGAATCCACATTTCCGTTTAGGAATGAACGCTTTTTTAGCTTCAGGCACTGCATGCAACAGCTGATAATGATGTCATCAAAAAGCAGCATAACTCTAAGCAATGCTTTTTAATGAGTTTTGATTTTCAGTATATACAACTATGGCACTTCATGCAAAGCACAATATTTATTTGATGAGGCCATGGTCCTGTCCAAACCTGACCTTCCTACGCTCTACCGTGTTTCTGTAAATTCCTGGGTGTCATTTGGGTGTGGTCACAATAATTCTCCGCCTCTGGTGTCCATTGCTACCAATGAGCAATTTAGCCAAGTAGAGATCAAAAAAACACCTTTCAGAGTCTGTTGCACCCGAGATGGTAGGGATTGCTGGGCTTCTAAGCACCCTCCCACTGCAGCATCTGGCACTTCAGGTCCCTGCAAGGAGCTGCAGGGGAGGCTTATTGTGGCAGGGTAACCTATGACATGGGCATCGCTTAGAAGTCACCATGGTCTGGATGTGCATTCACTTTGCTCGCTTGGGCAACTGTGCTGCCACTTCCTGTGATGTCATCAAGGGGTCGAAAGATGTGTCCTGTCATTTCTTCCACGCCCCTTTTAATTTTGGCCAGATTTTGTCTAAAGGTCATCGCACATAGTGTAAATGATCATTCACAAACAACACTTACATTTGTTCATAGTGCCGATAATTAAGATGAACACATCTTGGTGTTGGTGTTACGTGATGATCAATCACACTGGGTAGTAGAGGGCTGCCCTTCCAATCACAAACACTTTGCGCGGGTGCTGGGAAAATGGGTGTGTCTGAAGGGGTAAAAATGGAGCAACTTTATTCACAAAAGAAAAATGAAATTTCCTCCAGTAGCAACTTCCCCAGTTCCAATCTGGTGTACGGCACATTGGCAAGCAACATGGGCAAATGCGCAGGATTAGCGTTTTAATCATTTTTCCATGAAACTTGCTCTTCTCCTGTTCCACAGTAAGGCAACAGTGTATGTATCCTCCTCTTTCCAACTCTACAAGCCTTCTCGTTATCTCCGCTCTGCCTGTGTGACCATCTTTGTGGCACCTCAACCACCCTGAGCTTCCTCTTGCTTCTGATCTTTCTCTCTCCTTGCTCTTGTATGGAATTCTATTCGCCCGGACATCCGAGAAACAGTCCATATTGATTTGTTCAAAACTAAAACTCACCACCGAGTTACCCTCTTAACCTACCTCTCATCTGCTTTCTAGCTATCATTTTTTCCTCGCCTCCATCCTGCCTCCATCCTTCACTTTCTCTGCCTCCACTCTAACAATTCTTCCATCATGGTCAAATTGCTAAAATAGCTGGCTGTGCCACCTACTTGCACTTAAACACGTCTAATATTGGTATGTAAGTCCATGCATGTATTGTCCCCGGTGACTGTTCCATTTACTCCCCTCAACAACCTGGTCGGAATGTCACTCAAACTCACCCGATTGTAAAAAGCTCACTGCTCACGTCAAATATGATTTATTTTCTATTGTACATTCTTTTGTGATCAAAAGAGCTGTGTTCCTCCCTCCCAGTAAATAAATAAATAAATAAATAAATAAATACATACAACACTGTTATATGCTTTAGCTGTGTCTGAATGTATCTGATGACATCATGCCCTAATGTCACTGAGAGAATGATGTCACTGAGAGAATGCTCCTTGGATGCTTGGAATGTTCACCTGTGTTCATTTGAAGGTGTGTGTTCCAGCCCAGGCAGTTAGGAGAATTTTGCCTGGGTGGTAGGAGCCAGTGGGCCCAGTTAACTCCTGCTTAACGTCATTCTCTAAGCGCATGTGCTTCACTATTCTTGGAACTGTTATACCTGAAGAACTGGATAAAGGAATATGCAACCTTACCTGCTGCCTCAGCAAGTGTACTTTTTAACAGATACATTAAAAAAAGAAATCTTTTTTCAAAGTTGGAGATCATTTACATGGAAAGTGTTTCTCTTTTATTTCCGGACTGATTTTGTTTTCTATTGCGTGCACAAGACAAGTACATATAAGTTAAGTTGTGCACATTAACCTGCTCCCCCTAGCAGAGGTTTAACTAATGATTATGATTCTTCAAGGGAGTTTTCAGGGTTTCCACTCTGGCCCTAGACGCCATCCCCACATTTTCAAGAAGGCATGTTCCAGGCTGAGGGAATATGACTGGGCATGCATTTGACAAGAACACACATAGAGTGATAGCATCTGAGTTTTAAAAGGCAACCTCGATCACTTGAGCTGTGTAAAGTTTGTAAAGAAATGTTATTTTTGTTGCACTGCCTGATGTTTGTATTTCTTTTTCTTCTACAGGTTTTCATTCCATCATTTGTGAGATATTGGTTCCCCATCCAGATACCAGCGCAGACAACAGATGGGTCTTGATTTTGGCATTCCTAGAGCTTATTATCCGTTGGTTACCCGACCCCCGGGAGGTACTTGTGGGCAGTGCTGCTTACATCAAGTTCATCCATTCTCTGACCCTGCCTATCATCTTTCCTTAATCATTACCACCCCGTTCTTCAAAGGTAGCTTGACCTTCTCCCTTCATGTTCCTACCACTGGCAACTCATTTCCACCTTTGCCCTCCTCTGCTATAAATTTAGAGTTTACTATACTGTACACGTTCGTGCTGTGCTACAGAGCAATAGGGCAATGCCAGAAGCGCCAGCCCAACATGCTATGGGTGGCCGGATGTGTGTGCCAAGTGGGCCAGTTTGATGAGTAATTGCACTGTGCAGCTGGTAAGTTTGCCCAATGTTACTAAATATGTTTAAAATATGCTATTTGTAACACATTTCACCCCAAATGCTCTTTAAGTAGCCAGTTTGTCACAAAAAGTAATGAATTACCATCTGCGATTGTACGCCATTTTTTTTATTACATACCGGGCCTGTTCCATATCACAGTCCGACCCTGCTGACGTAAATCCCAATGCGGTGGATTTATTCCAGTATGAAATCTGAGTACACTGAAGGTCAATGGTTGAATCTCACCAGGGTGTGATCAGTGTTTCTGCTTGTGTGCCTTGATGAATGATACCATCACTTGCTTGAGCGCGTAGAAGTCACTCAGATGGTGGCATGTGGCACCATAACTGAAAATTCACATTCAGGGAAGGGCACTCAGCCAATCAGGATGCTGGGGACGTGCGCGGAAACTGCCAGTGTTCGCCTGCATTCTCACAGCCACCTGATACCTTTCTCTGGAAGCCACCATATTTCTTTGGCTCCCTGGCACTTGCTTACCCTTTTGCTCCTTCACCCAAACTTCCCACTACCTCTGGGGGCCTCTTCCCCCTGACCATGCAGCCTCAACATCCACTGAGAGGGGGATGTCCAACTCTGAAGAAAAACTCTTTCATCAGACAGCTCCTGTTAATATTAGATTTCTAGATATTTATGAAAACATATTTTTTTATCAGGATGAGGCATTTGTTCCGAGACCTACCAATGCTCCTGCAGACCCATAATTCCCATGAGCCGGCTCCTATCTACGATGCGTGGGAGGCAGACAGGGACAATACTAGAGTGTTTACTCTTAGTTGACCTCAAACTATGAAAACAGGAGTGAAATGTTGCTGACCAGGAAGTTTCAAGTTCGTTAATGGACAGCCGTCTCCTTGATTTCAAAACAGCTCCCAAAATTCCACTCCATCTGCACCTATCTGTAAAGCTGCAAGAGGCGGATGGGTGACATATAAGGCAGTCGTTCAATAATATCATTAATAATGAAGTCCTATTTTGCTCTTAAGCACCTACAGTCGTTTCATTGCACGGCCATGTTCTTGATTCTAAAACAACTCCTGCCAACCCCTTCAGTTAACTTCTATCTGTAATCATGTAAGGATCAAACAGGTGATATTTTAGAAATACCTTAACCTAAGTCGATTCCAAAATGTCAACACATTTTGCTGATCATGACGTAGCAATCGCTTCGAGGGCAGGCTTCTTCCAAAATACCTACCACAGTACCCCTCAGTCAGCTGGTATCCACACTTGTGCAAAAGGCCAACAGGTTATATTAGATAGTCCTTAATTTTTGTTGATCTTTAAAGGTTAACAGAAAATCATATTTTGCTAATCAGGTAGTGATATTTGTCACATCAAGGGGTTTCGTAATATGGAAAGGATCCACCATAGCGCCATGCTTGGCACTTGCCATTTAATTCTACCAATCGTGCTCTAATTTATATGGTTGCAGGTTAGGACATCGGCAGGGACAAGACAAAGTGGAGTTCCTGCAAAGTTTGTATTGCCAGAGCTCAGTCGCATCCTAAAACTTCCAAATATACCCTGGTGCTTCTGAAGACTCGACGTGGGAGACTGAGGGCCTGATTCAGAGGTCTGTGTAAAAATTGAAATGTGTTGTTCCAACACATTTCTTAACTGCACCATATTCTGACAGGGAAAGCATGTGCTGCAGGAAGAGGCATAGCCAGAATTGTCTAACAAATGGGGCCTGAAGCTAATGTAATTGGGCCTACCTCAGTGTTAGGTGGGCCTTGCCCGCTCAGGCCCTACCCTGTCTACGCCTCTGGATGAAAGCCTCAGCTTTTACATGAGCCTGATTTCCAGCATGACAGTAGTCTTACTAACCCTGAGGAATGCCGGGCAGCCACCAAAGGGGATTTTCACCCCAGCAGCACTGGTTTAGCAGGGCAAAAAAAGGAGTTAAAATACAACACCTCTGAGGTGCTGTTAAACTTCACTGCACACTTTTCCCCTTTATAAACATAGCATTTCTTAGACGGCAGCACCAATTTTCTAGTTTAATGAAAGTTTAAGAAAACATTCTTAAATAAAAAAAGGGACAGTCTTTAAAGAAAAGCTCACAATTCCACTGGAGCACGTTTCCCCCCACAACGTGTGATTTTAGCAGCTTTTGCAGCTGGAAATTTTGACATCTCCCCTTCAATACTTCCACTCAACTTCAGAATGCTGGTGCACACAACTTCTGTCACAGAATGAGCCCCTGAATGTAGAACGACCCAAAACCCAGCACTACACTAAGCAGCAGCTGTCCAAATTGGCATATATGTCTTGCAATTTGCAGAAATGTTGCTAGGGTGAGTATTGTGACTAATAAAGAGAGCACAGTACAACTTCCATTTCTCGCTCAAAAGGTTTTCTTGCTCAATCACTATCAGACATGTTTCAAATTTAAAATTGTGGGCATTCCTATGTTTCCACAATACTCTTTGCTTTTATGCAAATGGTTAGGCTTGGGTTCTATGAAGAGATACATTGGTTGCGTGACCTGGCCTTGAGCCACACCCCTTGACCCAACCTCTCTACCAACAGCCCCACCCCCTCCCAAGGAGGAGAGGGTCCCCCCTAGTGGATATTTTCTGCTTCCAGCACTTTATGGGTGCAGGGGGGGCAAACAGGTCATATCAACATCGCAGTAGTTCTCGCTTTGTGCAGCTTTACTCCGCCTGTTAACAGGAAATGCAAGGTTCTTTCTTTTTCCTGCTAATCTGCAAGAGATACTACACGCTCTGCAAAGACTAATCATGCACCCTGCACTTTGCATACGTTCTGGAGATAATGAGGACTCATTATGCTTCAGACAGACTCAGCCAGCCCGTGCCGGATTTTTCTAAATGAGCCGTCAGGGAAGCGAGCCCAAGTACAGTGTATATTTTAGCTACACTGCCAAGGATCATGGCGTGTGGGTACGTGATTATAGCTATAAGTGCCAGGCATGAGTCAGACTTCAGGGCTACGGCAAAACATTCATTATCAGTGGCAGTATTTTAGCGAAGAAGCTTGATGTGTAGAGCCAAGCTTGATGTGTCGACGACTGGCCAGGCCGGATATAGAGTAACTCTGAAACAAAGGCCGATATTTAATTTCAGCAATATGCAGGGCAAAGACGGATGCTGTGCTCATCGGCACTGTCCATTTATTTAACAAGTGTTCCTTTTCACTAAATATAGATGTAGTTGCTGCCTATTGATGCATTAGTGGTAAAGGGTGGCTACCGGAATGCCTCAGCGTCTTTGCATCCTTCTACACCAGCAATGGAAAGATGAACAAAGTGCCAACCGGAGAACATTCTAACATAATTAAAGGGAACATCCCAAGGACACATTCTTCAATATACGCCTCCACACCACCTGCCTGTGTGAGCACCCCTTAAACTTTTTAGTTTTAGCTCACTTTAGGTGGTGTACAGAGGCACTGATTGGTTGAGCCAAAATGAATGTTGTAGAGATGAAGAGAGGACGACTGACATATCCGAGTTAGGAGTAGTCTTTATGTGTTGTGCTTCAGTGAGAAGCTATTTTAGGGTCTGGCATTTTTCATTATAACTCATGTGGTGTCTAGCCTTCTTAGAGCAGGCAAAAACTCTGCAGTAGGTGCAAGTCTTCCTTCTATGTCTATTATTAATGTTACATGTCTAAACACTAACTTGAAAACATGTTCACACTGTTAAAAGTATTAATTGGATATGTAGGGTGTATTTTGCTTATCTATGGTAAACTTGCATTATGTTTTCAGATGATGATTTTTACATCCCATTTTGGGACGGCATTGTCCCCAGTTCAAAATGCACGGTAAATTAACCATACTGCCAATTAAGTACTTTGAAGAGTCTACAGGTTTCTGCAGAATAGTGTTTGCAAGGTTAGGATTAATTATAGACATAGTAAAAAGACTCATGTTCGCCATGTTGTATGTCAATTAGTTATTCATCACATGATATATTCTTATTAATATGATTTTTGAATGTGTTATTCTATGAATCTTTATAAACACAGTGTTCAAATGCAGTTGTTGAACTGTATGAAGGTCTTTTCACTGTGCCTATGAGTAATGGTATATGTTTTCAAACAATAACATGTCCAACTTTGTAAAGTAATTCCTAGTATTTAAGCCTATTTAAGTAATTAAGCCAAATTTACAACGCATTTTGAGACAGGGAGTTCACCATCTATAGAAGCATAGACACACATTACAGTTCATCACAGTTGCTCAAATAGACTCTGCATACCCTGTAGCTACTTTTAGAAGTGTGAATATGCGAGCAAATTTGCATTTGTATACACATCACATTACTAATACACAATGAACAGAAGTCTTTTTACTAGTGCCAAAACAGTTTATTTTGCCAAAGCTTGTTTTATGATGCCATGGGGGCGTGACTTCTAAAGAGAATTTAGGAGAACAAACTTTCACCTCCAGGGTATTTCTTTTTTCTGGCAGCAGGGTCACTCTCCCGGGTCTGACCCCTGAACCCCAAAGCATCTCATTCAGATGAAAGGTGGTTGGAGGATGGAGACTTGCAGGGTCTGTTATTTTCTTTTATTTCAATGCATTCCTTGTATGTGAGTGTTTTTACAGAATTTGCAGGCAACTAGGCCTGAGCAGAAAGGTCAGTGTATTCACTCGGGAAACTCTGAAATTTTGTTGGAATTTTGGTGTAACAAAAAAAGTTTCCCTTTCGTTTTAAGAAATCTGCAACAATGACCAAAAAAACTGAAATGTCAGAAATGTAGACCACACCTTAAAAAAAAAAAAAAAAACATAATGTGTAGCTTATAATGTGAAGGTGGGACTTTCCACGGAACGGCTGAAGAAGTGGACCACTTGCTGGCATATGGGCTTTTGGTCATCTATTAAATAGCTATGGAGAACCTTTGAGTTCATTCTTTTTGCACATGTGAACTTGTATTCACTTCACAATGTTGCCTAAACATTCTAGATATTTTTTTTGATTCAACCTCAGAAATTCCACACATGTTTTATGGGCCAGACAGATATTAGAGGGTGACTGCCATTGTCCCATGGTTAAGGTGAAACCTAAGATCCATTCACTCTGTGAAATATTCTATTTCTAACAGCCTTTGGCTTATTTGATGAACCTGTATGACATTTTACAAACATTCTTTATGGTCCGGGCCCCCCAAATATGGAAGTTTTGGTGATAATGTTTGCCCCTAAAAAGGGTTATTGTATTGTATTATATTTGTCATTTATATAGCACCCTTTTCCCGTTTGTATTGCCTCAATGCACTTTGTGTTTGGAATGCCCTTGGTGTGCTTAGTCCATGTGTGAGAGGTTCTAAGAGTTAAATTAAAGACGCATGTGTGTATTTTGCCAGGTTAGGACTTAGGTGGGCTGGTGAGGCTCCAGTAAGCATCCCGGAGGTCAGACACGTGGGCGGGTGATGTTGGTGGTTTAGGATAGAGTGCTAGTTCCGGAGATTTGATGTCTGCCCAGCTAGACCCAATTTATTTGTAGGTTGTTGCTGTATACTAATGGCAGAGGTGTTGAGGTACGCCAGGGGGTTCAGTGTGGACAGCAATGTGCGCTGCTAGACCGAAATAGCATAGCCATAGCTGTATTCTAGGGTGCATGGATGGGTTGCTGTGCCTGTGGTGCAAGGTTTACATACCGTAAGCTTGGATTTAGATTGGCTTCGATGTCGTTTTTCTTGGTCCAATATGATTGGCTGGTCTCCCTAGTTGTGGTCTCCCTGGAACGAAAATCTGAGCAGTTGGAGAGGGACTCAGAGGGACGGGTGATGTACGATCGTCTGTCAGTGAGGCAGTGTTAGGGAGGAAGAGTCTGTGTCACGGTGTGCCGCTGCAATTGCTCCAGCATCCATGGGTTATTGGTGGATAGTAGTGTTGTTGTTTTTGGGACAGTGTTTCTGTGCGCCTATCGACAGAGAGTTTCAAGAGGAGGAAGGGAAGAGCCAGGTTTTGAGGGCCTTTCTTAATACCAAGTGATTGTCAATATTGCAGATGTGTAGTGGTAGGGAGTTTCAGATGATTGGCGCTTACACATAGAAGGAGGATCCACCCAGTCTGGTGGAGTTGTAAAGTGGGACAACTAGGAGAGATGCTGTACCAGATCTGAGTGTCCTTGAGGGATGGTTGAGAGTGACTTTGTCTTGGAGGAATTCTGGGCCGATTTTTTGAGTGATGTACATGGCTTTAAAGGTAGTGCGTCGACCAATAAGTAGGCAATGGAGGACTTTCAGTGCACGGCTGATGTGTTCTCTGGGAGGTAGGTTAATGAGGAGGCGGGCCACATTGTTTTGGATTCTTTGTGGTTTCCTTAGCTGAAACGCTTGTGCGCCAAGGTAAAGGCAGTTTGTGGAATCTAAGCAGGAGAGGATAATGGAGATAATGGCAGAGAAATGGTGAGGATAGTTGAGGTTTGGGAAGATACGCGTGAGGATGCATAGATGGAAGAAACAGGTTCTGGATACAGAGTTGATGTGTTTGGAGAGGGATAAATCCATGTCCCGTGTGCATCCAAGGTTTTTCACTGAGGCAGATGTTGCTGCTGGGGGTCTAGGGATTGATGCCACAGAGTAGGTTGGGGAAGGAGCACTGTTTTCCCGCAGACTAGGATTTCCATTTTCCCAGGATTGAGGATGAGGTGGTTGGTCGTCATTCAGTAGTCAATATCCGAGAGGCATGATATGGTATGTTTCATAGATTTGCATTCATTGAACAGGTACACAGCCCAAACCACTGGATGTATTTTACTTCAAATTAAAAACAAGGTGGGCACAAAGCAGTGCATATGAACCTTTTGGCTGTTTGGTGCACACCTGTCCATAGAACAGGGTTTGTGTTGAACAGGGTGCCTACAGCACCAACATCTTTTATCTATCTCCCATGTTGTATTGCAACAAGTGAGACTGTTCAGAAATGAAAAGCTGTCATTCTTTCAGCGATGCAATCCATTCTATTGGTCATGTCATGGTAAATTTGCAGTAAATTCTGGTGATAATAAATGCATGATCACTAAAAACTCTTTGCAAAATGTATGCTAAAACACCAAATAATGTATCCATTCTCATCCAGTTACTCATTATTGCAGAGTGGTAAATGGCCATGGCCACTGGGCCACAGAAACATAATGGGGAACATTCCCATGGTGAGCAGCATAGAAACATAGTGATAATACTGAATGTGACATCTGTGATGATATGAAAAGGAAAACCTTTAGGCTTGGATACCACACAAGAAAGCCCTTGAATTTCAGTAAAAAACTATAATTAAGAGAGCGTTATGTAATCAGTGTGCTCTAGTTTCCAGTGATATCATCAAAAATGTGATAAGAGATGTCGTGCATGATGTCAGTGTTCTCGTAGGCTGCACAATGAGGGGGCTCTGAGTTAAGGTGGCCTTTCTTCCTACACTTACCAAATTTTAAGACCTTTATTTCATTAACTCATCACCTTAAGGTCACTTCAACTAATGATGTGTCACTAGTAAATATAACCTGTGTGTGTGTGTGTGTGTGTGTGTGTGTGTATATATATATATATATATATATATATATATATATATATATATATATATATATATATTCAAGGAGAAAACTTGAGTTGCAGGGACATTAAATTTAAATTCAAAGCAACAAAACCCCTGAAATTCAGCAGACAATTCTGCCAAAGCCACTTTAACATGACACCCCCTGTTGTGCAGCGTATGACCACAATGATGACATCAAATAGGACATCACTGAAGACATCAGTGATGACATCACTGGTGACATCCCTATTTACATCATGCATGACATCACTGGTGATATCACAAATTACATCATATATAATATCACTGATTACATCACTGACAACATCAAACATAAGACGACCCATTAGTTATTTTACAATATTTAGAGTACCCCTCTATATATGTGCTTTCAGTACACTTACTAACAATGAGAAGATTGTTTAAAAAAAAAATGTCTACACATTCATGACATCAGTATTTGTGAAGCTTTCATTTTTAGTATTCGGTAAAAGATTAACATTAAATTATGCATATGTATTATGTTATAAATGTATTTACTTTTTTTAAATAGCAAGCAAATAAAATTGTCTATTGTATAGAATGCACCTGATTATGGTAAATATATGTAAGACTTCTGAAAGATAATATAATACGTATATACAGTAGTAATATAAATACAATTAAATAGAAACATAAACATGTTGAAACCTTATTGTTTCATATATCTTAAATGTACAGATTTAAATGTTTGGTTGTGCTAATTATAAAAATAGTATATATACATATTGCTTTGTAAATGAGAAGAGAAGTGTTATAAAAACAAAAAACGCATATGGATTGGGATATTTTATAAAAACTCTAAGGATGGGCATTCTTAAAAAAACACTATTACTGCAAATGTACATATTCTAGGCCAGTGGTCGCCACCCTATAGTTAAGGTGAGTCGGAGACACATAGGAACCCCTCAAAATTCTATTGTTAATAACTTTTGATTCGAGTAACGGATTTGGCAGAAATTTCGAAAATGATTAAAACCTGCTGGGCCCCCCCATACTGCAAAGTTTTGTAAAGATTTGTTACATAATATTTTTTATTAAATGCCAAAATACATTTTTTTTCCAAAAGTGCAGCCTACTTCCGATTCATTTTCCCATATTTGGACCAGGTCCGAAAGAACTTGGACAGGAAGGGTTGACTTGCGATCCATGCCTGGTTTGGGGTTATTCCGTGCTGCAGTTATTTTCAAATTTGATGGAAAAGGGAGTGCACCCTTCCCCTAAAATAATAGTTTTATCTCCCATGGTGCATTGCAGGATCATGGTTTTCAGAAATGAAAGGACCGCCATCTTGTTTTTCTCTTGATGCAAGAGATATTCGCGTCTATAGCGAGGTTATGAGAAAAAGAAATGCAGTAAAAAGCTATTTGCAGGTCAGAAAACATACAAATGCTGTCAGGGTATAGGTGGGGGGATGGCTAGAGGGTACTTAGTGAAATTTGAGAGTTGGGGGGGGTACAGGGACCATGTTTGCAACACAAAGCTTTATGTAGCCTCAGCTATATCTGTGAATAGCCGACATCTCATGACACAAACTGCATCACAGAAGCAGCTTGTGTTGTGGGGGGCAAGGCAGAGGGCAGAGGAGGTGAGGAGGCCATCTGGGGGGTCGGGGGAGCTTGCACAGAAGAGGGGGTCACTTGGTGAGTTGCAGAGGGGGCAGGAAAGCATTTGTTTTAGCCATTTTGCTGATATTCGCAGCTTTATCCGAGGCTACAAAAGACTACAGACAGCCGAGGGTATGTGTAGTTCAGTATCCATTGCTATATAGTTTGGGGTGGCAGCGTTGGGGGTGAAAAAATCACTGCCCTTTGCCAAAGGCCATGGTCTGTGACCTGGTAGGTATTAGAGAGTCTTTTTTATTTTGGATGTGTGTTTTCAGACTTTTGAGCATGTGAGACTTTGGAAAAAGATAGAAGAAAATAGTTTAACAAAATTAATAAAAAAAGAAGCAATTGTAGTCTAGTTTTAGATGTACCATATCATGTATTTTAGGTTGTGTATTCTCACTTATGGTGTTATGCTGTGTGGGTGTGCAATGCTTGCACACCCAATCTAGTTTACTGTTATGTATTTTTCTATGCTTTCTTATTTGTCAGTTACTTTACATAAGTACATGAGTATAGTGTTGTTCTGCATTGATCATTTAAGTTGGATTGTAGTATAAAACTTGAAGTCAGTCCCTTGTCAACTGACTCATTGTAACCGCGGTTATGATAAAAGTCAATGAACTGTAGCCGCGCTTGTTATTATTTATTGTATTTGTGTATTGTTATATGATAAGTAGTCCTTAAAAGGACTGTTTTGGGGTACACTGAGTGTAGAACATTAGCACATCAGGAGTACAGTTTTGATGTTGTGAAGGAACACTGCATTACCTTCATCGGTTAGGTATACTCTGTCATGTCTAAAGAAATTGGCCATGTAGAACTGTATGTTGTTGTTCGCAATCCATATTGGTTGTGGTCTGTCATGAATGCTGAAACTGCTTCATTGACATTTCTCCAGGATTTCTCAATTTTACCATAAAATCTGGTGCTCCATCTCCATTTTTGCCTCTGAGTGAGATTGGAAAATATAAAGATGGTGTGAGGAAATAGTTCTATTAGTTTTCCCATGTCTTGTTTGATCATTAAAGTAAGGGACACCCATCATACATTCCCAAAATCATTGCCTCCACAATGAATTAGTATGACGTCTGGGTGCTCTGTACTTCTCAGACTTAACAATTTTGTAAAAATCTGGAACTAACACATTCCCCACAATCCAAACCATTTAATTGTAAAATCTCTCAAACCTAGGTCTATGTTAATATTTAGTTTATCACAAAAAGCCAGCAAACAACTGCCTCCAATCAGCCACACAGTTTTCAAACCAGCCATGATATCTGCAGTATTTCTCTGTTTCCAGGAAAATGATTCCCGGTTTGTATTTCTAGTAGTTTGAATGAGCAGGGTATGTATGATGTGTGTGTGTGTTGTACTTTCTAATTGGTCGATGGTGCTCTTGCTATGATTCAGGGCTATCCAACAGCTGACCAGCATGCAGCATTGCTATTCACGGGTAGTCCCTCACCCCACTCCCCCGTTGCAGCCACGGCTATATTCGAGCAAGTGACACATCGTGTTTTTGTGGACGTGTGGTAGACGTGTCTAACCGAAAATCTTGGGTGGGGTGGCATCTTATATGTATTGATTGTTTTAGGGGATTTTAAGAGTCTAGGGGAGTGAAGGAGGACAGTGAAGATTGGAGGGGAGCTGGTAGGCACGTTGGGGACAGTTGTTATAGTTTTGTGGAGTGGAAATGCAATTTTTAGTTTGTAGTTTTTGCGAATAGCCGCGGTTATCAGAGCAAAGGCCTAGGAGGGGCTCTGTATAGCCGCGTATATAAAAAGCATGTACATATGCGCATCAATACTATTCTGCATTTCATTCGTTGCAGCTGGAACCGCAGGTATATTTAAAGTCACTTCTATAAATATACATTTTCTTGTGGATGATACAGTACATAATTTTATTTGTGTGTGGTATTTTAAGTACTTTGTTGTTCACTTATATGATTGGAAGGTTTGAAGGCCAATTTAGTTTGATTTTGGGTTTGCAGAAAAATGTGCGTGTAGCTGCAGATACAAATCAATAGTGCCGTGGCTATGAAAGATGCTAGGTGGGGGTAAAAATAGGTTTGTGTCAGTTTCATTGTTTGTTATTGGTTGTTGTTACTTTTGCATTTGTGAAGGGCTTAGTGCTGGGTTGTGCTGAAAATGTGTCAGCCATCTTAGTAGTTTTATTGGTATATAGTCCTCTTTTTTTGGGGGTTTGCTTTGGAAAGTATAAAAGCTACAATTTTCTGCAGTTTTGTCCTTTTGATTCCTGAACTCTGGCTGTGCACATGGCAGGAGTGTGGCTGATGTGAAAGTAAGTGTTAATCTTTATTTACACATTGGAAGGTGCATCTGCAGAGTTGTGTGTTAGTTGTAGTGACCATTGCTATCAGATGGTGTTCATTATTATTATTTTCATTTGCTGTGTTTGAGTGGCGAGTATTTTTTAATGTATTTTTTAAGTTAAAAAAATATGGACATGCTTTAGTATTTGTTAATAAGAATGAAGATTATTTGATTGTACTTCTAGTACTTTGAATGTATTTTCAGGTATGTAGTACTTGTAGGTGTTTGGAGCGTTTTGTGAGGTAGTTCAATTGCTGGTGTTGTGCAAGTTCATTTTTGTAATGTGCTTATTTTTGTATCTTCTTGCAGCTGCATTGTTATCATCATCCCAGTGGATTTGCACTAGATGTTGTACAGTTCACGCCCGTGAAAGGTCAACCTAGATTCAAAAGATAGTGGTACTGCTGGAGACGGAAGCAGGAGATGTATGGAAAGCTTTCTTAGTGACGTTTCTAGAATATATAATGATTTTTCACATGGAGTGGAATCTCTTCCATTCCTTAACTGTGGCATCTCCCTTGGCTACCCATTCGAGGCATCGTCCACACAGGACTTTCATCACTGAATCTGGGAAGTTTTATGAGGCAGTGAATGAGAACTTGGTTATGATACCGCTGTTGAAGTTTCGAAAAAAAGGGGGGGTAAATAAATTGCCACTTAAAAAAAAACTAACAATGGCAGGTAATCTGGTGTTGTGCGATACAATTCTGCCATTCGCTAAATGTGGCATAGGAGCTAGTACCAGGAAGTACTGCTTGGCCACGTTTCTATTGC
The DNA here is from genome assembly GCF_040938575.1 of Ambystoma mexicanum. Taxonomy (NCBI): domain Eukaryota; kingdom Metazoa; phylum Chordata; class Amphibia; order Caudata; family Ambystomatidae; genus Ambystoma; species Ambystoma mexicanum. The sequence continues at coordinate 912,594,495 of NC_090926.1, read as the reverse complement.
CAAAAGGATCAAGTTTTTCCGGTTAATTTTGCTAATTTTGCTTGGACTATTTCCTGGGATTGCATTGCCCACAAGGTGAATTAACATCTAGCCTTTTATTAGTAATATCCTTAGTAAACTCGAACTCGAAGGAACTTAACTATTTTGTTGTTTGTTTTAGGCTTTGTCACTTCGTTGTGAAGGCGGGTCTATAAAATACTGAACGCGGAAGTACCACTTGGCCGCTTTGCCGCGCTTGTCGCGTGTTTACGGCGTCAGGCGGTGCTCACTGATACTTGTTTCTGTGTGAGGAAGCTGTTTCCGAGTGGGAAATAGTTTTTGTATTGCTGTGCACAAAACCAATGACGCTGCTGTTACGTTCAATTCCCCGGAGTGTGTTCGGAAAATAAGCCAGAGTTATTCTACCCCTCTACCAGTGACTACCAAAGCCAAGGCATGTCCAAGAATTAAAAAGACAATGTATACGGACATTCGTTTATTTTGCCAAGAGCCAATTAATACCGGAGCTCCCGTAATGGACAAAAAAAAACTTGCCTCTGCCCACCTTAGAAGCTGCAGTGAAAACGCCTGGATTTGATTGTCCGCACCAAAATGCGTCTACGATTAATGTATCTGAAATTAAAGAGACACAAAATCTTACCGGTCAGGAGTTACAGAATGTACAGGTAAAAAGTGTTGTAGATCCTCCGTCTGTTGTTTTTGTCAATGAACATGTCTCACTCACGGATAGTGTTCTGCTTTGTAATGTGTTAACTGGCCCAGGAGTCCCTGTGGTATAAGAATCCCGGGTGAATGCTCCTGCAGATTTTGCCGTAGTTGATATAGATTTGGATGCATCTTGCTTTTCATCACATACACTTCCTGAGAATGTGTCTAATTCACCTGATTTATCCTTGAACTCTAGTATGTCAAACTCTGTCAAGGAGCTCTCCTTTGCTGCTCCGACACCACGTAAATTGAAGCCAAATACCTTGCCTTCAGATGAGGATGGTAATGTGAAAATAACAAATGGTTTAACTGAAATAGCGCTAACTTCAATGAACTCCGCCATCCATTCATTGGCGTGGCTGTTTGAGTCATTGTATACAAAAATAGCTCATCAATCACTGTAAAGTGAACAAATTCTAACTTGGCAAGAAAAAAAGTTCCCAAAAGTTTGGAAACTTTTGGGAATGCACTCTGCTCAAAGAGTCTGAAGGTCTCGGTAAATTGCCAAACTAATATACAAGCTGGAGCATGTAACAAAAGCAAGTTAAGATTCCCTCTGCACCTTTCATCCTAAAGCCCATTATTGATCTAGTCTGTGAAAATTCAAAAACAACCACCCAGGACCTGCAGGAGTTTAGAGCAGTTGATCAAGTTACCTTACGGGAAAAACCAAACTATGCTTTATTCTCGGGAGGGAGTGATCAGGTATTAGGGGAAAAAGCAAAACCTAAACAAACGAAGGCTGAATTAAAGAAGAAAACCCAAAACATCAAAAATGCTAAATCAATCCCTTCCTCACAAACGAAACAATTTATTAAAAATCTACATCAATCACGAACTGCAGCCTGCACTGCTTCCAAGGCGGTTGCCAAAAAATACATGCTACAGGCACATTCCAGGGGGCAAAATACATTATCAGATAAGAATGAAAATGTACAATCATATGGCCCCCTTGATGCCTTGTTAGCAGCGGTTTCAGCTGCACCAGTTGAAAGCGAAGAGGCTCAATGCAATAGCACATAGACACATAATATCATCAACACAGTTTGGTGTAATAGATTTTGAAAAGGAAAAACTAGCCACTCATCTATTCAAACAGCTCAAAATTGTTTGAAATTCTGCCCAAACGCTGATTTGAACGCTTTGAAACGCCATTGGGGATAGGTGTCGAAAAGATAAAATAAACCAACGACTACAACAAAATACATCCATTCAAGTGCTGGACATGGAAATATTTGTTCGGGACTCAAGTAAGGAACAACAGGAATTTAAATCAAAAGACTCAACAGGTCAACTGCTATCAGGCCATGAAATAAAACACCTGATAAAGACAACAATATCACACATTTTAGAAGAAAAAGCCTCAATTAATGTTCAGCTGAAACAATTGCAACCAGTTGTTTTGCAAAAACAAAAGTTAATGAGTCGAACAATAAAACACCTGGCAGTACACTCATTTACTATGGTGTGTCGTCCATTTCCAGCCACTCAGTATAATTTAAATTGCACATCAGTTTTGTCAATTTTTGGTGAGATCCCTGCCTTAGATGACATCGGCACAATTGACATTGAACAGGTTGAATTTACTGAGGTGACTAAAAGAACATCAGTGATTTTGTGGATAAATTTGTGGGTGGTACTAAACACTATTTGGGCAGTCAAGTCAAAACTCTTTGATTTGGGCTTTGTAATTTTAGCAGGGCCCAGTCATCCAGAAAGTGGGGTGACTAGCTTGCCCAATTCAGTGAGTACTTTGTTGAATCAGACAGCTGAAAAGCAATGGAGCTTGCAGTTGCGTCCAGAGAGCCACTCAACATTAGCTAGCTCAAGTGAGATGTGTCCCATTTTCCTTGGTCAGCTGGAACTCAAGAGGTTTTAAGCACTTAATAAATAACAATATATCAAGCCTAGAACTACATGTCATTGTCATGTAACAAGAGGCATGGCTTATGACCCTACCATCCTGGAATAACTATGACATACATTTGGTTCCGGAGAACAAGGCTAGTCTTGGTAGACCGACATCTGGGCTTTTGATTGCTATCAAACAGAGTTCCTACATAGAATCAGAAAATTGGTTTTCTCTAAATCCGTATGTTCAATTGGTAAAATTGTCTTGGAATAAAATCTTTTACGCTCTTATCAATGTATATTGGAACCCCTGATGGGTTGTCTGTTGACACGTTTCTGGAAACAATCAATGAAGCATTAGATCTTGTAGCACAAGACAGTAATATCAGCCATATACTAATAGCTGGTGACCTAAATTTGCACTGTTTAGAATCCAATAAACAGCTCTAACGGACTTGATTATTAAAATGGTCCCAATTTATTAAATCTAGTAATCTCTTCATTCTCAATGGATCCTTTTCGTCAGACATTCCAACAAAATCAACTTGGCATAGAGGCTCCAGTGTTGGAATCATTGATTATATCTAAATATGACATGGGTCCCTAAATGCCTGCCCACGACAGCAATCGTGAATATCATCAGGGCAAAGTATCTTTAAACACTGCGCAAAATATATTAATCTGGACTGAATCCTCGTTGAAGACTTTTAGAAACTATTATGATTTACAGACAAACCAAGTGGAAAACGCAAGTCAAAAGTTCAATGTAGTTTATCCTGATTTAATGCAAATATTTCAGCCAAACTCTTTTCGACATAGAAAAAACAAATGCCATTTTCGCATACCTATAACCATGAAATTTAAATAATGAAAACACAAGTTTGCCAAGAAAAACGAGAAGCATTAAAATTACCCCATGAATTTAGAGCCAGTGCTCGTACTGGAAATCAAACAAAATATAAGAACTGGTTTAGGGGAATGAAATCAAAGCTCTATCAAAATGATGGTAGTAAAATGTTCAGAAAGTTGTCCAATAAAAACTCTTCCCAAACCTGGAGTATTATAAATCAAGCAACAGCTGGACACCAGGTAGCGGTACAATCAAATTGTGTCAATGAACAGGAATGGATTAAGTATTATGAAAATATCTTCTCCCTTCCTGGCTCATCGACGAGTACCGAATCACCCACCGAGTGGGCTGTTTTCCGGCTAAAATATGATCGAGATGATATATTGTACTATATCCATAAAGCTAGTCAATCAAGAGCACCTGGACCTGATGGGTTGTCCAATTTGATTATGAAACAGTTTCCTTAAATCTGGGCAGACATTCTAGTAATCATGTTTAATAATATAATATCTACCCAAAAAATCCCAATTTCATAGAAACACTCGATCACCATTCCTTTATATAAAAAGGATGATCGAGCGAATCCAGCTAGTGACAGACCAATATCATTATTAGATGCCCCATGCAAGATAAATAGCCGCATCATTTTGAAAGAACTGAATGATTGTTCTGCTAAAAATGTTAAGAGAGATCCATTCCGGTCGGGATTTGTTAGTGGGTTGGGAACTGCCCCTAACATGATTACTTTAAGTATGTTAAAATCACAAAGTGCCATCCGGAAACAACCTCTGTATTTAGCTTTTATTAATTTCCGGATGGCATTTGAATTTATAGATAGAAATCTGCTATTTAGAAAATTGGAATCCTTTGGCTGCCCATCATCATTATTAGCTTTGATTAAACAACTTCATACAGATACAACTATGCAAGTGTGATTGACATTGGAAGGGCTCTTATCGGCCTCATTTAACACCTATCGCGGCCTCAAACAAGGTTGTATAATGGCCTCTATTTTGTTTAATCTTTTCATCCTGGATATTGGGGACTCCTTTCTCTCCATCATGTCTGATGCTCCTAAACTGGGGAATCAGCGTATAGCCTGGTTGCTGTATGCTGATGACCTAGTTCTCATATCTCAGACTCCAAAAGGTCTGCAAAATTTACTGACCTCTTTGGCCAAATATGTTGAAATAAATAAACTTACAGTGAATTTAGAAAAATCACACGTATTGGTATGTAAAAATTCAAGGAAGACCAAATCTTGTAATTATGTATGGACCCTGCAATATGTGGCTTTGAAGATTGTTTCTGAATATAAATATCTAGGCCTGATTGTACAGAATTGTATATCTAATTCATTGTACCTGTCTAATCTGGAAACAAAAGTGACATGCTTGACTTCGCAGGCAAATGTTTTGATCTTTAAATATGGGAAATGTACATATAAACACGTTTTCTTTTCTATGAACAAAAAGCTATCCCAGTTTTGACTTATTACGTTGAAACTATGTTGTACACTCATCAACACATGTGGAATACATCAGAGGCACGTTTTTGGAAAAAAGTGTTCAGGCTCCCAAACTGCACCCCAATGCCAATTCTGCATTGTGAATTGGGCCTGGTGTTTTGTGGAAAATGTGTTGTTTGTTTTGAAAATGCTTATTAGGCTTGGAAACAAACAACCTTTTGAGTGTTGTAGCACATCATTTGACATCATCAACCCACCCTTTTCCATTGAAATGGCATAATTGTGTATTAGATGCTTTGGCTGAAGCCGATATTCCTATAGTCCTCCTAATTGAGAATCCAACATGCCCCAAGGTAAAATTATATCAATGGGACTGGATAAACAAGAGAGAAAAATGCTCGAAATATAAAGATTTTGATACGCTCAGATTCGGCTATAAAAGGTTGCGACAAATGTCAGGCTACTTACTGAAATGTCCGCCACCTCAAATAAGGAATACAGACTTACGTTTTAGACAAAATTTTAGACAAAATTTTAGCTCGGAGAAATGTAATACCGTCTGATATGAATTTCTGTCGTTATTGTAATATTGCCACAGAAAAGGAGACACTATAACACATAGTGGTATTGTGCCCACAATTGAGTGCACAACAAAGTCAGTACTTTGAGAAATTGTTTTGCTTGTACAATGTGGCTGGAGAAGATAAAATATAGCAACTTATTTTTTCAAGTACGAGATTTGCAGTCATAAAAGCGATAGTGCATTTTCTTGAAATAGTAATACCGGTTGAAATCATAAAATAGTTATGTTTTATTAACATTGTTTTAAAATTATGAATGTTATGAATGAACTGGTATCGAGCATCTAGTATCGTCTTTGACAGCTTTCAAGAAGTGTTTTAATGAATTTTAATAAGTGATGCAAAGCTAATCATGCATTATTAATTAAGTGTATCATTTTGTATTTTTCCTTTTCTGTAATAATGTAAAGATAACATTTTAATCGGGAAAGAAATCTGTATTTGGCATCTTCCTTAACAACCCAGTCACAGCATTTTGTACACATGACTTCCATCATGGTTAGATTGAGTGTCAGTAAGAGAGGAGTTTGTGTACTGGATACCACTGCTGATGTAGAGGCTTCATTTGCAGTTGGAGTTGTTGCACTGGTGAATGGAGGTTATGTAGATGGTGCTGAGCACCTTCTATGCAAGAAAGGGGCTCTACGCATTTTTCGTATGTGATGTTCATGTGCTTTACAATAGTCATCATCAACCTCATTCCAATGGATTTGCACTAGATGGTTACTCATAATAGATGTTCCAAGGCTTTGGATTGGAACATCTGAAGGCCCATGGCGTAGTGTTTTGTTGCAGAAGGTGCACAGTACCTACTCTGCCTCTTTTCTGGAGCAGTGTTCCTTCACTTTGAAGAAGCGCCATCTGTCAGCTGTTTTTTTTTCATTTTTGTGTGCTTCTTCCTTGGTGGTGAAGGATTGTCGACCCAAATGATGATGTCATCACTACTCGAGCACTCATGTCCAGACATGTTGGAATGTCTTAATAGTAAGGAATAAGTAAAACTTTCAAAAAGACAAGACAAAAAAGACAATGCTGCAAAAAAAGAAAGTAAAAAAAAAGAAAAAGTAGTTTGATAAACTACATCTGTTTGGTGACTTATTCTCCAAGTCTACTTATTTTACCCTATTTTATCTTGTTCTCCAAGTTTACTTATTCTACCCTATTTCCTCTTATTCTCCAAGTTTACTTAACCATCCCATCCTTTCTCCTGCATGCAACTTGTATAATGTTCTTAGTTTATTTTCACCAAGTGTATATATCCCGGTTTGTTTCTTGTAGTGGTATTTTCTTATAGTTTTTTATATTGTTGTAGGTTTTTTTAATCCAAGTTGGATTTCTTTTCCAAATGATCCAATGATTAGTTTGTGCAATGAGAACAACAGTGTACTATGCACTAATGTTGTATCTCTTATATAGTGCATGTGTTGCACTGAATATAAAATATGAGGGTCATAAAAATGTGTGTATTAAATTGTGTTAATTAAAGTGTGTGTCTCATTGAACCATAGAGGTATAACTGCAGCTACGGTTTGGCCCAATGTGCCATAGTCATTTGGAGACACGGGTAATCGCAGCAACGAGTGGGGGCGCCTTAGGCGTGATTTCGATGACACATACTCTCGGCTGTAGCTATACCTCTAATGTGTGAAAAGTGCATTCATTATTTACTCCTGTTTTACTGTGTCTTTTGTTATCAATATTTTGCTTTATCTTTATGAAAAGACAGATACACAATCACATAGCCGCGTTATAAGATTTGGGGTGTATTTGGATTTTTTGAGAACCGCGGCTATACATAATTTTGGGAAAAGAAAATCAATGTGGACATTATATTTAATATGTATTGAGTGTAGTGTTTTTAAAGTTATTGGGTCTCATTACGAGGTTGGAGGCAGCCATGGAGCTGTTAGCTCCATGGCTGCCTCCAAAACCCTTCCGACTCCGCCCTGTTGAATGGAGCAATTACCTGTCCATTCCGAGGTCGGAGGGACCGATAATTCCCCATTCACCAGGGCCATTCCCCTTTCCCATTTGTGCCCCCATAGGGCTCAATGGAAATGGGGAAGGCGCTAATAACGGTACCACAAATTGCAGTACCGTTATTAGCTCTAGAGTCCCTTTGCGGGTTCCGCACTTAACGCCTGCAAAAACCAGGCATTAAGGAAGGACCTGCAAAGGGAACTCGTAGTAGGCCCATTATATTTTATATATTTATATAGCGCCACAGCCGGAGGCATCAGGGCGCATTACAAGTAGACAGGGACAAACCTAAATAGACAGGATGACATAGTATTATAGCCGTTTGAGTGTATTGGTTAGGGGTAAGATTCTGTCTTGGAACTCAAATTATCATCTATTTAAAAAGCAAGGTTTTGAGTTTCTTTCTGAAGCATAGATAGTTGGGTTCTACACCCAAATGGCTTGGCAGCCCATTCCATTTGGTGGTTGCTTTAGAGGAAAAGGCCCTGCCTAGGCCGTTGGCTCTTTTTGAATGGCTGACGTTTAGTAATATTTGGGCTCTAGATCTAAGGGCACGACCTGGCTTGTATAGGGTAAATGGCTTTTTTAGATAGGTGGGGACTACCCCAAATAGGCAATGATGGACGAGAGTCATTGATATGAAAGTAATGTTATCTTCCATGGCTAGCCAGTGGAGAGATTTTCTGTTGTTGGTGATGTGTTCTCTCTTAGGTTTTCCTATGATGGGCCTAACAGCGTTATTTTGGATAACCTGCCATTGCTTGATGCATTTGCTACTAGCTCCTAACATAATTGAGTTCCCATAATCAAGTCTTGACAGAATCGTGGCTCTGGAGATGATGGAACTATTCTGTTGACTTAGCAGTGGTCTGATTCGTCTAAGGAGTCTTTGGTGATATTGACAGTTGCATTTCAAGTATGCAGCTTAAGCCTTGGCTCCTAATGATGCTTGCAAATAGACACTTAGTGTCTTAACTTTATCTGAGACCCTAATCGTTGAGTCTTTGATATTGAAAGATGAATAGGCAGGATCTAGTTTACCCCTAGCGCGCAGAGATCCAAATGTCGTAAACTCGGTCTTGCTTCCATTGAGGTACATCCAAATTGTTTTCATCCACACCTCAATAGAGTTGTAAATACCTGAGGGCTTATTGCTGTCTGTGGTGGGGCAGCCGCTTAACTCAATGGCCAATTGAGTATCATCAGTAAAGTTTGTGAAAAATACTCCCAGGCTTGTCAATAGGGTGCATAAGCAACGCAAATAGAGGTAAAAAGTTGAGGTGAAAAACTAGCACACTGTGGTACGCCACATCGACTGGCCTATGGGTGGAGGAGTGATCTCCCCATATGATCTTAGAACACCTGTCTTCTAGGAATCAGGCTACCCAGTCGATGGCCTCTTGGGAGCAGTTTCCTGATTTGTCTGCGGCCTCTCAGAGCTTCTGATGATCAAGTACATCAAAAGCTGCCGAGAGGTCCAGTAGTATCAGCAACAATCATTGTAACTTTTGAAATACGTTTTAATCATTAATAATACATATAAGTGTACATACTTGTAAAGGGTAAATAAATATTCAAACACAGTTTGTTGAAAACAGGTTTATTTGGGAGAGGATGTGGGTGTCGGTTTTCTTTTTCTTTTAATTAGAACAGATGAAAAATCTTCTTCTTTAGCCCAATTTTCGGGATTTTTACTGTCCATGATTAGTCTTAAATGTTCAAAGTCCTTTTTCATAGATTGCATGTCTTTTTGAATATTCATTAATAGTTCTTATAATTCTTTCAAGGAATTCCTAATTAGATTCGTGGGTCCTTGTTGTGGTGCTTCCTTTTTTAATCTTCTTGAGACTTGAATCACTTCTTCATCTGTTTGAAAATATTTGAAATATCTTTAAACAATTGAAGATATAATACACTTTCAAAATATGTGTGTTGGTTGTATAAACATTTGATAGTTTGATAATAGGTAGATACATTATATGTGTTTGGTGACTGATATGTCTTCCTTTAAATATAATTGTTAGTCTCATTTTACATGAATATATAGAATGTACTTACAAAATCCTAATTGTGGTGTTTTTTCTTCTGGGGCATTGTTTTCAGCATCTTCTTTTTTAATTTCTTCCTCTGTAGGGTAATTATCCTCCAGCAATTCCATGTACTGTTCCATTTTAGTAGTGGTACAGATAATCGCTGCTTGTGAGTTCAGAGTTAGAATCTGGAATGGAGGAAGATGTTACACATTATCAGCGTTAGTCATTGTGGCCAAGAAGGAGATTAGGAAGAACAGCACATAGCGTTATAACGCCGGCTCCCAAAGTGATGGTTCCTTGTGAGGAAGACCGCAGTCTAGTTGTTCCACGCACATCTTACGTTCCTGCGTCTACTCACGTGACTCCTGATAAGGAAGGAAGTGCTAGTAGCATACGCGCCGCTACTGTTCATACAGACGCTCTGTAAGTTCGACACTAGGATTCCTTCTTCCGACATTGCTAGCTTGCATTCTCCTTTAAAATCTAATCTTTACTCTTGTCTTTCCGCCTCTCATACATACAGACTTACTCTCAGGCCGTATCCAGTTTCCACCATAGATTTCCAGCTAGGAGTTCCGCCCGTGTCTCTAAGTCCCTTAAACTCAGAGTCCTCTTTAGGTCATTCTATCTTCCCATTGCTAACATTCATACCCTTTCTATTCCGTTCATTCAGCACCACAGTTCTATGGCTTCCAGCCATTCGGATACTCCCAAGAACGTCCTTATCCCATTGAGAATTACATTCTGAAATTACGTACGTTTCCCTTCTATATCCATCTCTTGTTCTTTCACTTCTTACTATCTGGCATTTACCTGTTCTATATTGTTCCCCGGAAAGGTTTCCAATCCTCTTCGCACTCCAGCTCGCCTAGAGGGACCGTCCAAGCTTCTACTCACCGTTCTGAAGATCCACCTCGATTCAGGGTTTTATTCCCCAGGAGGGTTTCCCTGGGGATTCTGCCTCCCTCCTCTCTGCTTTTCAATCCGGGGAGTGAGAGAGAGCAGGACCTCCACGGGGGATTCCTCAATTTCTGCCTGTTGCCTCCAGTGCAAGTCTCTGTCTGCCCAGGTTAGTGAAAATGTTAAGTCTTTGATTTTCCTTAATTAACAGAAGATTAATGAGGAGAGAAGATGGAATGTTTGTGTTTGCTTTGTGATTGGTTGTTGTTTAGGAGATAGTGCTGTTTTTGGGGTATATTTATTGTTTCATTTGATATTTCAAACATGGAGACAATTTCAGAAGGAGAAGAATATCTTTGTTCAGAAGACTGTGTAAAATCTTTTGAGAATGGGGTTAATAGTGATGTTGAGTAGAAAGGCGAGGAGTTCTCAAAGCATTGGCTTACAAGGTTTTTTTGTTTTATAATATTTTTTTAGATGAAGTGTTTGAAATGAGAGCTATATGCTGCAATTGTGGATAATTATTTTTGACAGGGAGCACAGGTTTTTTTCTCTTTGGGAAAAGACAATTAATTAATCATCTAAAAAAGTGCACCGACAGGTTATTCGAAATGTATTGAATCATCATAGAGGTGAAGAGTATTTTTCTGATTGAAAATATATTTTTTGGTGGTATATTGGTAACAGAACACAAAGGTTCTTTTAAGAGCCACATAGAGAACCTTTTAAGTATATTGGAAAAGGAAAATACTTTTGATGCCTTTTTTTTTTAAATAGCTGCGGTTACGTTAGTAGCCAATGGAATATCATATTCTGTCAGATGTATTATAGGCGCGGGTACCAACCGTAGGATCGGTTATAGCCATGGGTACAAGTAAGCCAATGGCACGTTGTGTATTTTTTGGCGGGTGTAACCGCGTCTTTGACTATCACATTAGCCGCGGACATAGCGATTCCAATTTGTGTGCATTGATCATGTTGTTGTATTGATTTTACCCCACACAATTTCACATGTGTTTGTGTGATCCTAGCCCTCATGTGTACCTTTGTGTTGTTGATACACCTTGTGAATATGTCCTTTTGAATCTGTCAAAATGTTACGGGGAGCTGCGATTACTAGTGGTTGACTTGACCCGTGGCTGTGAATGCTCCAATCATATGTCGTACTTTGTGGCGGGCTTTGGGGGCTTTGGTAGTCGCAGCTATAAACCCATTGGTTGCACCCACGGTTATACCTGTCTTTTTTTTGTGCAGTGATCATAATATATTATGGATGTTTCAGCCCAGATTTCTAAATGTGTTTCTGTTTGGATGTTCTTAAGTGAAGGCTAGTGTGAGTTGATTTTGAAAACCTTTGTAATATGTGTTTTTCAGGACATTTGATAGATTTACGTGTAGCTGCATCTATAGGTGGGTTTTTGTCATGTAGCCGGGGTTATAGCCGCAGTTATTTTATTTGGAAGAATTAGGAAAAAATAAAAGATTTTTTTAATATGGTGTGTAAATATTGTATAAAGTATTCTTTGGAGAATTGTGTTGGGGTTTATTGATTGATATAGCTTGTAATAAAAATGTGTTCACCATGTAACTTGTTTGCTTTCTACAGTCCTCTTTTTGTATTATTGAATTGTGAAAGTTATAAAAGTGACATTTTTGTGAATATTTGACAGTCTGATTCGAGAACTCCGAGTGTGCACACATTCTGTGTCTGGCTTGGTGACGATCTATTTATTATTTGGAGCAGCTGAAGGTGAGTGATAGTGTATTTTTAAATATTGTATGTACAGTTTGAATTATTGTATTTGTAAGATAAGTGAAGTATGTGTAGGTGTCTCATTTGGTCATGTTTATAAGTATTGTTTGCAAAGTAGGGTTTTCTATATTTTACTTCAGTTTTTTTAGGAGAGTGATAAAGCAGTATGACATGTTATGCTATGCTTATGTTTGACACAAAATATATTTGCAAATAAAGGTTGTTTCTCAGTGACATTGGAAGATGTGATATGAACGAGGGTGCTTAAGAAACCCTAGTGTGAACCAAGCAGTATAACTCTACCTTTGACACATATTGTGGCTGTGTTTGTGCTTTGTAGTTGGATATTAAGCTGTTTTTTTTTTGTGACCCTATATTGATGATTTTCCACTTTGTTAGAATTGTGGACGTGTGAAATTATGAAGTGAGGAAGGTGAATTTATAGTGGCTAAGTGGGTAGGGTTTGATAGTATATGGGACAATGTTTTATACTGCAGGATTTCCACTGTCATGTAATTGTTGGTAGTAATTCAGAAATAATAATCAACAATCATATTTGTCATTTTTACAACTTGCTTGCAAACTGTGTGCTTTGGAAGGACAGGAATCTATTTGGATTCCATGCTAAGCAATGCAATGTGGTGTTATGCAATGCACTGACATTGAGAGATGTAAAATGAATGGGAGTGCATAGTGGGTTGGGGGAAACAATACTATGGATCAGGTTCGCTAACATGGTTTTCTGGGTCTGCTTAAGTCACATGGCCATTGTAGCTTTAGTGGAATGGGGATGGGCAGTGAAGGGAGGAGGGTGAACATACATGTTGATATGTTTTGTTGAATAGTAGTAGTAGTGAATAGTTTGTAGGTGAAATGTAGGACAGTGAGTCTGGCTGTTGGCCGAATTATAGTGTCGTTTTTGCTAAGTGTTAATATGTTTATTCAAAACTGTTTCTATTGTCTACCTATTATTTATAATATAGGTATGACTATAGATTAAATAAATCAATACTCAAAACAATGTTACAGTGTTTCTTTTTAAAACTGAATACATAGTTATGCTATATGTCTTGGTTTCCTGGTGAAGGTTGCAAAAAGCAATCTGTAAATTAGTCATCATGTAGCATAAAGTAATGTTTGTATAGTATGGTAACATCTGTTCATTGTAGTGAAATGCATTTATTGGTGTACGAACTATGGATGTTGTAGGCAATTCCTTTTTTCAAATTTGCTGATCCAAAAACTAGTTTGTAATGACTTAATTGTTAAATATTTAACATAACAGAGCAGAGTTTTTTTTTCTCTATAGCATGATTAATGAACACAACTTGGTAATAGTTGTGTATTTGGAATACAATCAGTACTCTTTTAGTATCATTATGACAAGAAAAGCGTAAATAATTTTGTATTTATTTTGTTATGATGAACACCATAGGACCACTCTGGTGGTGATAGTGCGCGGTATAAATGGCCTTTACCATTAAGGTATTATCCAATGAATAGTAGGATTTCTTTTGCGTGGCTAAGGTGAGCAATGATTGGAGTGCTTTTATTCATGGTTAAACACCTCTGTTAACCACGGCTACAGGCAACAATTGGGAATTTTGAGTCATGAAACTGCATAAAATAAATGACAATAGATATTGTAATATATCTTTGCAGAATGTGTTCAATTTTTATCTATTTTTGTAACGTAAAATGTGGCCCTTAAAAGGGCCTTTTTGGGGGGTGGAAAGAGGGGGCTGGAATAGGGGAGGAAAATACATAAGGATGAAACATATAACAAAAGGAATTAAAATAAAACCCAACATATATTTTTTAAATTCTTTTCTTTTTTTTATTTTAGAAAAAAAGGGGGAAATAATTTCCACTTAAAAAAACATACTAAGCATGGCAGGTAGTCTGATGTTCAGCGATTAACTTCAGCCATTGCTCAAATGTGGCATCTCCCTTGTCTACCCATTTGCAGCATCCTTTACACATGATTTGCATTGGTGTGTGGATACCACTGCTGATGTAGATGCTACTTTTCTAGTTGGCGTTGTTGATGCACTGGTGGATGGAGGTTCTGCAGGTGATGCTGATCTTTGTCTATGCAAGGAACGGGCTCAATGCTTTTTTCTTTTTGTGATAGGCTTTACGATATACATAATCAACATCTTCCTAGTGGACTCGTCCCAGATGGTTCTTCGTTAACGATGTTAACGATGTTCCTAGATTTTTGAGATGAGGTATCGGAAGGCACACAGCATAGAGCCTTATTGCGGAAGGTGCAGAGTACCTCCTCTGCCTCCTTTCTGGAGCAGTGTTCCTTCAATTTAAATAAGCGCCAACTGCATGCAGTTTTTTTCATTCCTGTGTGCTTCTTCCTTGTTGGTAAAGTATTTTCGACACAAATGATGACGTCATCCTCACTGCTCCTACTGCAAAAAATGGTTTTACAAAAAAGAAAACAAAAAAGTAAAACATAAAATAGACAAACTAAACAAATCACAAGACATAGGAAAACTGGATTTTTGGAAAACTGGGTAAAAAGGATAAAGAGTTTAAGGGGTGAAGTGCCAAAAGAGCTTGCAGTTACTCAGAAACCCTTTCACTAGCAAATACAGAAAGCAATGATTAATATAAAGTTATTTTTTGTGGTGTGGTGATTATTCGCGGCTACAGACTACTGCGCCGTCTGATTGGACAGTCTTGTATGCGTGGGTGTTGTCAAACGGCATAGGCGTAGCCACGTCAATACAGCACAACGTGTGATTGGATTGTTCGTTGATACTTGTAAAAGTCATGTGTAGGCGTGGAGCCACAGTGTGAGATATGGTTGGCTGATGCATTATGCGCAAAGAGGCATAGCCACGTTACAAGAGTTCGCCGTCCCATTGGCTTATTTTGCACACGTCGGTTACGTAAAATTTCATGGGCCTAGTTGCATCAATATGTCGCAGCATGTGATTGGATAGTTTGTTGACACGTATAAAAATCACGTGTAACTGCGGAGCCGTAGCGCATGTTCTGATTGGCTGATGCATGATGCGCAAAGAAGCGTAGCTGTGTTACAGGAGTCCGATGTCCCATTGGCTTATTTTATACGTGTGGGTTACATCATACGGCATGGGTGTACTCGCATCAATACTTCGCAATGTGTGATTGGATCATTTATTGATGTGTATAATGTGTAGGTGCGAAAACGCAGCGTGTGATACCATTGGCTGGCATATTAGATGTAAAGATGCATAGCCGCGTTGAAGGATGTTGACGTTATATTGCCTTATTTCACACACGTGAGTTACCCCCAACCGCAGATGTTGCTGTATGTAGCCGCATATGTATCCTTGGTAGATGAAGTTATAAAACCTTTTTTTTATATTTATAATTACATATATATGGGCATTTGTCTTGTTAATATTTATTTCAAAATATATTGACAGTTACTGTAACACTTAAATAACTATTCATGAACGGTATATATACATGTAAATACTTTTAAAAAAAGTTAAGTGCATATACAAACTCATTTTTTGTAACAACAGGTTTATTTGGGGGGAATTCGGTTGTCCAATTTATTTATTTATTTATTGTTTGCTTGTTAGGCGCTTATACAGCAATTACATACTGTTTCAAAGTGCCAACAGGACAAAGGGAGGGAACAAGGGAGTGATGCATATTGAATACACAAATATCCAATACACACAGTACACGTCCACAGTGAGGAAGGAGTAACAAAGAATGAATTTCAAATGTTGAAGTCCTCCTAAAACAACGGTAAAGAGCACATCTGTCTTCATAGTTCAGTATAATTACAGTAGATGTTTATTAATGCAAATCATCAATATATTGTAAATACAGTGTTTTCAAATCAAAATGGGTCGGTATAGTACCTCAACGAATGTCCAAAATCACGGAAATGGAGGCTTGTCAGTGAAGGGTTAACAAGACACTGCTAATACAAATCTTCTTCTTATGTAGCAAGCCTAAAAAAATTAATATGAACGTGATCTAATACTTAGTCTGCCTGGAATGGTTTAAATACTCAGCTCATGGTTTTAAATGTAAATGCCACTCACCTCACAGAGGTGGACAGTAGTTGTCAAATGCAGGTACTGTCAGCAAATGGTGCCTCAGTATAGATAGAAAGGCATCTTCTCTAGGTAGCTGAAAAAGTAAAAAGGCAAACGCTCTAATGCTGCCTGGGCTGAATAGTAATGCTCTATTTAAATGTTAAAGTATAGGAATAAGTAATAATCTCCAGCCGCTTACCCACAGGATCAGCGTGGGTCTGAAAGTGAGGTTTTCAAAAATATATTCCAACTGTCACCAACACCGCTCCTAGGGAAAGGAGCGAATGTCAGTAGACGTGAATTGACCAAAAAGTAGCAGCCAGTGGGAAGAGTCTGACTCCCTCACAGCTTACGTTAAGGCTGCACTTCCATCAGCAGTCCCAGTCACCGTGCAAAGGAAGCAACGCGGTGCTGGCCGGCATGTAAAGCGCACTCGTAAACAAAGCGTCGCAAGCGGTGCAAATTTTTAAAGAAAAAGGGTAAAATGTGTAAAATCAACACTATTACAATATGTGAGAGAAGGTTATATGGACTGCAAGGAATATTGACCTACACATTCTGGTTTTAAGCATGCTATGTATATGAAGCACATTTTAGCTGGATAACCAATATGCATATTGCACATCATAAAGCACCAGATGAGTGAATTCAGGATTTAAGAATGTATTTGTATTTTATTTGTATTTATTTATTTGTATTGCACACCCTGCCCAAGGGCATCAGGGCGCATGTTTGGAAAGATAGTTACAAAAAGTGTTACAAAAAGTGTTACATAGATAGGTACAGATTGCATTTTTATAGACATATTTACACAAAGGAATAAGAACATGCATCAGCAATAATACAAGGAATGGATATACAGTATATACAGTGAGTGGCCTGATTGCGGGTGACCACTCCATGAATTACAAGGCGGAGGCCAATGCATCCTGTTTGTGTAATTTATATTAAGCACATTTTAGCTGGATAACAAATTTGCATATTGCACATCATAAAGCACCAGATGACTGAATTTAGGGAAAAGTGTAAGAAAATAACAAATTTGAAAAATACACTGAAAAATATGTAGTGGATAGTGTTCTCTGCAGTGCATACCCATCTAATCAAACCAAATCAACCAGAGGTTCAATTGGAGCCGCACAGTCCACAAGAGCACCAGCTGGGAACCCTGGTACCAAGATGGTTAAATATACATATTCCAGGACCAGCAAAATGGTATGTTCAATGGAAATATTGTAGCGTCATTAAAAGAATTTCAATGCCCCGGGTCTCACCAGATGGGGACTTTCATAAGGAGGCAGAGCCGATGTAGGAGCATACCAATATCTTCAATACCATGGGATGAATAAGTAATTGCAACATGTCCCTGGGAATGCACAGAACTTTGTAGAATGGGGGACCAATCCGCACCCTTTACACATCTAGAAACGAGCATGCCGACTCAGCTAATTTCCCAATAAATAGCTGTTAGTGTTAGTTTATACCACATAATATATACTGCTGTCTCCAAAGAGTGCACAATCTCATCTTTTTTATGCCTTAATCCAGTAGGAAAAAAGACCCTCCAATGATCTGATAATGATGTTAAAGGGAAATATCCCTAAATATACACTAACTCCAAAGAGTACACATTCCGAATTATGGTGTATCTATAACAGAATAAATCCAAAATAACCAAGGACTAATCTAGTCATTGGGCCTCATTACACGGAAGGCGGTAACCATTAGCGCCGGTATTTTACTGTGTCCGCCTTGGTGGATGGTGGAATTACCGCCCTACTCCAAGGTGAGCGGGGGCGGTAATTCCCCATTCACCAAGGCCCTTCCCCATTCCCATTTTTGCCCCCATAGGGCATAATGGGAATGGGGAAGGCGCTAATTACGGTACCGCAAATTACGGTACTGTAATTGGCACCAAGGTCCCTTTGCGGGTTCGTTTTTTAACGCCTGCTAAAAGCAGGCGTTAAAGTACCAACCCGCAAAGGGACCTCGTAATAAGGCGGTAAGGGTTAACGGTCACCGGTAGCATTACCGGTGACCGTTAACCCTTACCGCCTTCCATGTTATGAAGCCCATTGTGTTCTTCATTGTGCCACTAACATTAGGCATTCAATTGTATAATGGATAAGCAATGGGACGTTAGGGTATTGATGTATCAAATATGACCTGCGCCAAAGGAGTGCACAATCATAGCATGTATGTATCACAGATTATGGAGCATTAGAGATTTGGTGGATACAAGGTGTATCCCAATCGGCTCATCAAAGGAATGGACCTAAGTAGAAGTCTTCATTTAACTCTAAAGGAGCCATTGCATCCAAATGTTAGATCCAATGGAGTTTGTGCTAGTCTCTTACCCATATCTCCCCCTCTTGGTAGGAGGTGTACCCATCCCAGTTGTGCAACATTATTTTGGTTATCCCGAAAGTATCTGGAAATTTGTGATTTTTCATTGGCAGTTCGGATGTTCGATTTATGTTCCGTCCAACGTTCCTTGCCTTTTCTCTTTGTCTGCCCCACATAATATTTCCCGCAGGGACCCCTTAGTGCGTAAATGATGTTTTTACTGTGGCAGGTAGTGAAGTCTCTAAGTTTGATCTTCCTACCTGAGTTCGGGTGTCGAATATTATCACCCTTAATAACACTTGAACAGTGCTGGCAATTCAAGCACGGAAATGTTCCAGGTTTTTGATTTTACAGGACTCTTTGGATAGAGTGTTTAGGGTGTTCAGCTTTGGCAAAGCGTCCTTCAAGTTCCTACCTCTCATGTAGGCCATCATGGGTGTTTTAGGGAATAGTCGATTAAGTTTAGGATCAAGGCTTATTAGATTCCAATTTTTTTTGATGGTTTTTGCTATTTGATGGCTTTGTGTGGAATATTTCAACGTGTGTATGAGCCTGTTCCTCTTGTCTTTTTGTCTTGGTGCAAGGGCAGTTTCCCTCCTGTGTAGTTCAGTCCTTGTGATGGTCTTCTCGGGTATATCAGATGGGTAGCCCCTGTCCTTAAACCTGTCAGACATGATGTCGTATTCTCTCTGTAACACCTCTGTGTTCGAGATGATCCTCTTCATTCTTAAAAAATGACTATACAGTAAACTCTCTTTTGGGTGCTTGTGAGTAAAACTCTTAAAGTGTAATGTATTGTTTACATCAGAAGATTTTCTATATATGCTTGTTACTAATTCTCCTCCAGAGCAGTAAACTGCAACGTCCAGAATACACAACAGAGGAGTGGAATGAAAAAATAACAAACCTACTATGCCTTGTGAGTATTCAGAACATGCAAGTGCCGCAAGGAGGAGGGCAGAGGGGGAAGGTGCTGCAGTGTCCGTGCTCGTGAGTGAGCAGCAGATGAAGTGCATGGTGTGGTAAGTGCTACACGGCCTGGAGCCATGTTGGGTGTAAGTGCGAGCCTCCAAGGCGGAGGGAGTGCCAAGGCAAGTGCTGAAAGTAGACAGAAGCTGGGCGATTGGGTGTGGTAGGTCAGGGGCCTGGTGGATGCATAAGGGTCCAGGACACCAATCACAGCAACTGAGAGATTAGCAGAGGAGAGAAGATGGGAAGGAGGAGGTAAAGATGAAAGTCTTGAGGAACTTCTGGAAATTATGGAAGTACTGCTCAAGGCACAGAAGGAGGGGGAGGCTGTTCCATGGTAGGGAGCCAGCTGAGGCAACCAATCAACCTCCTGCCCTCTGTTTAGCAAAGCACTTTACACACAAAGAGTTGGTGCCAGAAGAATGTTGATGTAGTGAGGGAGAGTATTTAGTGAGATAAAGGTGAAGATAGTGTGGTCCCCTGGCCCAGACAGCCTTGTGGATGATGCAGAGGGATTTGAATTTAATCTGTGCAGCAACCGGGAGCCAGTGCTTTATATTTTACTTTCTAGACATAATATAGTGTTTTGATTAGCTGAATTGTCTGTATTATTAATGTTAATTATGTATGAAATAACAAAACCCTTGCAATTCAAGGAAAAAACTGTAGTTGCAGGGACGTTAAGGTAAGCAATACATTGTAACCAAACCTTTGAAATTCAAGGAAAAAACTTTAGTTGCAGGGACGTTAAGGTGAGAACTTAATGCAACAAAACCCTGGAAATTCAGTTAAAACCACTGTACCTTTGCGCCATCTGTTGCGCAGACTAAGGCCACAATGATGACATTGCAGATCACATCACTGATTACATCACTAATTACATTACAACATTAACTGCCATTAAGCATGGGCTTCAGCCATGGTCAGTGTGCATGGCCAAATATATTTGAACACATGAATATGTACTTTTCATGGCCTTCAATTATGGACACTGGTCACAACCTTCACTTATGTGCACTGAATATTTTAAATCACTAACAAGCTATCAACCACAGATGTTTTACTTTACCAGTGGATGTAGCTTCAACAGTGTCCACTGTATATTATATACACTGAACAGGCACTAGCCATGGGCTTTAGCACAATACTGGCCAGTGGCCACAATCTTTGACTGTGCCCACTATTTATTCTAACATATATATGGGCCTCTAGCCATGGCCTTTGACCTTGAGCAGTTTGTACATCTTTTGACCATATCCACTGTACATTTTAAAATAATAAAATGCAATAAGCGATGGCCTTCGACCGGGCCCACTGTGTATTACACAACACTAACGAGCTACTAGCTATGGCCTTCGACTGTGCCCACTGTTTATTATATACACTAACCAGCCACTAGTCATGTTCTTCAACACAATACTAGCCAGTGGCCATGGCATTTGGCTGTGCCGACTGTAGATTCTGACATATTAGTGGGCACTAGCCTTTAGCCATGGTCACTGACTACAGATTTCAACGTTGCCCAATGTTTATTTTAAAACAGTGACAGGCTACCAGGCATGGCAGTTAACCATGCACATTGGTATTTTTCCACACCAATCGACCACTAGCTATGGCCTTTGGTGCTGGCCATTGACCCCAGACTTTGTCATGGCCAAGTCCATGGCCTACATTGTTATTAAGGTAATCAAAGTTTTCATGAGCTAACTTATAAATGATGTTATGTCTAATTCCAGTTATATTCAATGCAATTACTGTTGTCACCAGCGATGGCATAAGTGATGTGATTTGTAATGTCATCATTGTTCTCATACAACATGTAATTAGTGATGTCCTCAGTGATGTGATCTGTGATGCCATAATTGTGGTCATATGCTGAGCAACACGGGGAGCAAAGTTAAGGTGACTTTAGCTGAATTTCCAGGGTTTTGTTGCATTAAGTTCTCAATTTAACGTCCCTGCAACAAACGTTTTTTTCCTTGTATACAAATATATATACAAAAGAAATTCAGTTTACACATTGAATTTTTACTTGGAAACATGCAAATACATTTTTTTCTTCTCTAAATTAATTATATCTTAACATTGAAGTAAAACAGATAAACTGCAAAAGGAGAATAATCTTTAAATACTGTTCAATTGTTTACTATATTAAGTTTTGTACAAACACTACAATTAAATAAATTACAGCTGAATAAAATGTGCCTTATAATGACAGTAGAAAATAATGTACCTTGACGATATGTATATATGTTTTATGTCTAATAAAATACTCCTAGAATTTCCAAATTGTATTTATAAAATCAAAGCTTTCATTAGTTAAGTCATATATGATGTTATGTCTGATGCCATCGGTGATGTAATCAGTGATTCCATATATAAAGTAATTAGTGGTATCACCAGTGATGTAATCGTGAAGTAATCTCTGATGTCATCATTGTGGTCATATGTTGTGCAACTCGGGGCAGCAAGTTAAGGTGGTTTTGTGTGAATTGTATGGATAATTTCAGGGAGTTAGTTGTATTAAATGTTTACCTTTATGTCCCTGCAATTACAATTTCGCTCTGAATTTCAAGTTTCGTTACAATGTATTGCTCACCTTAACATTCCTGCAACTGAAGAATTTTTCATGAATTTCAAATGTATTGTAACAATGTATTGCACACCTTAATATCCATGTGATTAAACTTTTTTCAGTGAATTTCAAGGGGTTTCTATACCATAGTTTCCTCACTGTCCACTAGTTTTCTTTTTGGGCCCACTAGCCATGGCCTTCAGCCATGGCCATTGGCCACGGCTGAACATGTTGCATAGTTTCTTGAGGTCTCTCTAGCTACGTCCTTTGGCTGTGGCTTCTGTGCGTATTGCACTAATATCTTTCTTTTGGGCTCACCAGTCATTGCCTCTGGAAATATTAAACCATTACATTTTTGCCAAACACCCATGGCCCCCTGCCCAGTAAATGTAGGCACTGCCGATATTAAGCCTTTCTTTTTGTAACTCCTTATTCCTGCAATAGTTTTACAGTGATCATTTCCAATAACAGGAACTCATGCGATAGAGTAGCCAATTCTCGCAATAACAGGAAATATTGCTCAGAATTCATGAGTCTTCAAAGTCCTCACAGGGTAACCCCCTTCAATTTTCCAGGTCCCCTCACTCCATTCATTTGCTTTTCCCTCCTTAACCCTCTCCCATTACCCTCATATCTCATTGCTTCATGTGACACACATTTTTTTCTAAGCATGTCTTGCAGCATTGCTTCTGTAATTTAGTGAGATTCTCACGGTTTTCCCCTGTAAACCAAAAAGGTTCTACACGTAATTGCTCCCCAACCCACCCCCAAATCTCCAACTTCACATGGTGTCTTCTTTCCCACTCCCAACCTCTAGCCTGATGTGATTCCTATTGCTATTTATATAACGCCTACGGTCAGGCTATCTAAGCGCTGTCGTTCAAAACAAAATGTTATTACACTCTGCAACGTCATGGGGGTGTGTTCATTCCAAAGTTTGATTGCATCCTTTTTCCTTTTCTGTTTTTATTGGCATTTAAACAAAGAACACAACCCCTTACCCACCCAGGCAGCATGCCTTAAAAAGCTTACCATAACATTGCACCCAAATATGACCCACCCGAGACCCACCCGAGTCACCCAGATCTCCCACTCCATCCATCTCCCTTGCCACCTGTCAAGCTCAATCAACACTTTAGCACATCCACAGAATATGAGTTCATCCTCATCTAGGGCTCATTAAATGCATCCAAGTCCAGTCCCATGGCTAAATACAATCTGCTTAGTCCAAAGACTTCCAATGGTAACAGCTGTGACACTTCCAGCATTCAGCCAGCACATCCGCTGTCCATGATATTCCATTGTTCATAGTCCCAGTCAGTGAGCGATCAATGATTGAAGAGGTGCATGACAGTGCAATGAACCTCCGAGCACCCTCGTTGCTACATGATAATCACCCAGGGCTGGCCTCACCCGTAAACCGGGCCTGATCAGATCCCTCTGCAAAGCCCAACCTGCATCCTCCGGTGCCCCGCCTCACGCTCCACTAGCCACCTGCTAGGACAGTAACATCCGCAAAAGGCCACGCTCACACAGGGCGTACATCACATGGTCGAAACATTGCTTGTACCAAAGCATCCCAGGCCTCAACATCTGTACTCTCCTACCTTATCCCACTGTACATTTCTCTATGCCAAACCACTGATTCATCTGTCCACCCAGCAAGCCTCTATCCTGGGGCCCCCAGCCAATTTCCAGGCCATGACAATTCTCTGCTTAGCCAATACACAGATGAGGTCTTTCATACGTGTAATGTGTGCTGCATGCTTCCTTCCCTTTGGATATAAGCCTACAGCATTGTCTTATGCTTGCGAAATCAATCAACCTTCCCTCGGCTAGCAAGTTTTCCAGCATGACCAGTCAGTGGTCCTTCCAATACCTATGGATCCCAGTCATAGAGTCTGACCCTTTTTCTGCCAGTGCCACCAGTGGAATATTTGGGGAATAAGAATCCGGGGAGCCCAATCACCTCCAAACCCTACACCAAAGTGTTCTCCCCAACCTGAGGAACCAGGTTCAGGTGAGGGACCGGGATCAGCGAACCATAGGATCTCCTTCAAGAAACATTGTTGGAGGGACGGCTGCAGAAGCATTGAGTCCAGCGTTGCCTCGTCCACCAACCAACCCACAATGAACTGCAGCTGCCCTGCCCAATAGTGTAATTTGAAATGGGGCAGTTGTATTCCTCCCCATCAAGGTCCTTCTGCAAGGTGCCAAGCGCAAACCTGCTTCTCTCCAGCCCCCCCCCGCACCCCATGAACGGTCCTTGCAGCTGAATCCAGAGCAATAAAGATCCACCTAGGGATAGCATAGGGAATGTTGGTGAAATGATATAACAGGGGAGGCAACACTACCATCTTGAGCAGGGCAGAGATATCTATTACCTCAGGGGCAGTCGCTGCCAAAACATCATCGACTTACGGGCACTTCCCGCACTCTGTGTGTTATGTACATGAGAAGCTGCCATGTCATGCCTGACATCAACCCCCAAATATCTGAAGGTCTCCAAATGGCATCTCAACCCCAAGTCTAACAAATGTGCGCAGCCTCGACCTACGAGTTCCGATGAATGGGAATAGGCAAGACTTCTCCCAGCTTATTTGAATGCCGGAAAACTCTGCATACTGATCTATAACATCTAGAAGGTGTGGTACATTCTCATCAGGTGAATGGACATAGAGAGCATGTCGTCTGCATACATTGAAATCAGATGCGTAACACCATCATTTGGGATGCCAGCATTCGCATATTTTGCGTGCAGGAACGCAGCCAACGGCTCCAAGGCAAGGATGAACAACATCAGTGACAACAGACAACCCTGCTTGGTGCCCTTACAGAGCCCCCAAGCCTCGGAGATTTGCCTCCCACTCCTCACCCTAGCCTGGGCCGTATTTAAAGGATTCTGACCCACCGCCGGAATCCAGGTCCCACGCCAAAGTGCTGCAGGGTCTCATATAGCCAATCCCACCTCACAGAGTCGAATGCTTGACCTTGTCTAGTGAGGGCCAAGATGCTTAGCGCAATCCATCACAAGGTTTAGATGTCGTAGGTTCCAGGTGGTGCTCCTTACAGTATGTAAGTCTCCAATCACACCCTTCAACCTATTGGCATACAAAGCATTAAGGATCTTTTAATCCTGATTTATCATGGAAAGCAGCCTACAGTAGCCGCAATCCAAAGGTGACTTACCCAAATTAAATACCAGCACAATCAGAGACAATCAGAGACTCTCTCAGACTACAGGGGAGCAAACCATCTTCAAACGCTTCCTCAAACATGTCAAGAGGTTTTGGCGCTAGTGCTATCGCATTTGTTTTATAAAATTCCCCCGGTGGCATGTCCGGTCCTGTGGCCTTCCCAGTCAGCAATGACATTATTACAGACACAATCTCATTGACCGTGTCTGGGGCGTCCAGCATGTCCGCCCACACCTCATCCAGTCTGGCAAATTCTATCCAAGCCAATGCCTCCTCAACGTCCTCTCCACTCCCAGCCACCACCTCCATGTAAAGATTCTGATAGTACCGGGAAAAGACATCTTTTATCTCCCACTGTGCCATGACCACTTCACCCCTATCATTCTGTGTAGCGCAAACTATTTCCCTAGGTGCTTCCATCTGGCATAACCATGCCAACAGCCTGCCTACTTGTCCCACTCTGCATGAAGCCGGCAAATGTAGCTTGCAAAGTCAAATTTGCAGTGCGATACACTTTGTTTCAGGACCAATAAATGCTCATTGCCATCAACTGCCCCCTCTGATCACTCTGCACCACTTCAATCGCCATGTCTGTGTCAGAAAGGGCCTCCAGTAGTTACTTCTGAAGCCTATCTTGCCAATATCAGCCCCTCTCATCACTGTCTTAAAGGCATCCCGCACAGTGCCAGACTTAGCAACACTACTCATATTGATCTGGAAGCACTCTTCTATTTGGTCCTCTATATATTCCCTGAAAACCCCATCATGTAAAGCCTCAGCCCGAAGGTGCCAGATCAGGACCGGTAGTCTAGGGGAGGTCATCTGCCAAATCGCGATCAGCAGGGTATGTCTAAAAGTACCCTAGTCGTATACTCAGTGGCAGTGAATTCCCTGATAACCTCCTGTCCAGTAAAAAGGTAATCCAAGCGGGTGTGTACCCTAAACGGTACAGCATTGTATGAGTAGTCTTTATCTTCACCATGGTGCCACCTCCAGATGTCCACCAGTTCCAGGTTCCTCAATAGAGAACCAAACACCTAGCTGGAGGAGACGGTTTCCAATACTTATCGTCCAATCTGTCTAACTTGGGGCTGAGCATACAGCTAAGGTCGCCTCCCCAGACCCACGTTGCCCCCCTGAACCTAGTCATCTTGAAATAGAGAAAATTAGAAAACACTGTAGAGTTATTGTTGGGGGTGTAAGTGATAATAAAACACGCCTCCCTATGCTCGATGAACCCATGTACGGGTGCCATCCATCCCTCATCATCATGCTTAAATTCTGTTAACTGGGAAGGGACCGAAGATGCCATCCACGTTAGAACCCCTTTGGCATACATGAAAATGGAGAGCCATAAAGCTTACCACTCCACTTCGTAGCAATCACATCCTGCCTATCCCCTTTAAGGTGTGTTTCTTGCAAGAGTGCTATATGTACCACCATCCTCCATAAATGTTCAGGTCGCTGAACATACCTCAGCACCATCCGGGCCCTTGACTGTCCCTACTGACCCATCCCTGCACCAAGACAAACACTTCATCTCGTTTCCACCAACTGTTAACCTCACAAAAACACTCCTCAATGGTAGGGATGCAATTAGTACACACTACAGTGCCCATACTTGAAATGTGCTGCCCACCAGTCTACCCACTCCCATTATGCTCCCCCTCCCCTGATGCCCACAGAGCTCAGAAACCCAATAACAACCATCTCAACCGCGCCCTCATAAAAACAACACAAAAGAAACAAGGGGGAATCCAACTAAACCCCACCCCAATCCAGAATCTAAAGGCCGAGTAGCATAAATCCCACTTAGGCCCAGCTGCTTCTCCTGCTCCCTCCCCCATACTAAGGGCAGCGCACAGCAGCATGAATGCCATAAAACAGGCATCAGAAATAACGTCTGTCGTGGTGTCCCTCCCAATTTCCAATGCATGCGGCCGCCCCCACATAGAGAGATTCCAAGTACTCCAAACAGGCAACCCGCACATTGCTACATTGGCATCAATCACCCTAGGCCACTATTAGAGAGCAGTATCTGCCCCTTTCCCAACATACCAGCATCACAGAACGTTGTCCGTTGTCTCCGCTTTCCGGGAGCTCTGCGATACCCATTGCATCCATCCAGGAGTGCACTGCAGCGGTATCCTCAAACAAATGTGACCAGCCATTGTGGAGCACCTTGAGCTTCGCTGGATATATGAGCATGTAGCAGATGTTTGCCCTGTGCAGTCATTCTTTAGTGGGGTCGAACATAGCCCTGCACTTCTGCACCAGCATAATGTAGTCAGGATATATAGCTAGCTTCGCTGATGCACGCACAATGCTCCCCCCTGCCCTGGAAAAAGCCAGGAATCGCTCTTTATCTTTAAAGTTCATGATCTTCATCAAGATTCTCGGGGGGAGGGGAAATCCCGGGGTGGTCTCCGGGCCAGCCACCCGTGGGCCCTCTCCAGCGTAAAGCCTTGCATCAGCGTCCCAGGACCCACTTCCTGCATGAGTCAATTTTCGATATAGGTGGTCAGGTCGTTTCCTTCATTTCCATCAACCCAATCGGTCAGACAGTGACAGCAAGTCCTGTTGCATCAGTCCCAAATCCACTATGACTGCATCTACTTTCTGTTCTAAGCAAGATTTTAAGGATGCAATAGCCGCCAGGATGTGATTCTCCTCTTGCTTGCCCAATGATGTCATGGTTCCGCCACCCTCCAAAGCCGCAGGCGTCTTCTCACACCTGTGCCTTCCTTACGGGCATAGGCATCCATCATGGTCTGAATGCCTTTGCTCTGGTGATGTTTGTCAGGCATCTCTATGCTAGGCAGGGGTACACACCACCAGAAAACACAATGCAGCTACTCAGTCACTTTATACAGTCCAGTGCCTCAGGTGCAACACTAGGTCCAATGGGATCAATGTAATGGGCTGCAGCAGGACCCTCCATGACAGGGGCTGTCGTACCATTGCCCAATCATTCTAGCCCTGCCATACGTAGAATAGTCTCAGGTATTCTGAAGCTGCCTGCTATCCCTCATCACCCGGGCCAAATTGATCGCAAAAATGTCCTGGTGTAATTCACACCATCCAAGTGCCACTGCGCCAGAGGCTCCTTGCTTCCTCCAGGCATCCTTCCCAGCAAGGGTCTGATGGTATCTAGGAGGTGGGAGCCCCACCTCCCCCTCACTGTGCTCTGCAATACCCGCTCATCCAATATCCCGGGTGGCTTACCTCTCCCGGCAGGATAGCCGGCCGCGCCCAGCAGTCCAAGCCAATATGTATAGTACGGCACAGTGGCACTCTGCCACTCTCCAGACCTGTACCCGGGCCCTCCTCGCCACCAGGGACACAGACCCTCAGCGCTGTGCTTCACTTCTGGGCTACCACACTGCATGCCCTCCATCACCACAGCATTGTCTCCCCTGGTGGTATGCTGTTCGCCGATGCAGCTTCCCAGATGGCGGCACATCCAGGCCCCCAAGAGACGTCAGCGCTGCAACTAGCACACAGCAGATGCCTGCTTCTCTTGAACCAGACCCACACCATGCAGCTCACGCCAGCTGCTATTCGTTGTTGTTAGCCACCCTGGAAAACTTTAGTTTTCGCTCTGGTTCCATGGCGCTGCTCTCTCCAGTTGCCGATTTTAAGGGCGGTTTCACTCCCGTTCAGGTCTGGCCGCTTTCCCATCCAGGTTATTGTCTTTAAACATTGAAATGGGCAATCTAAAGCTACTGTTAGAAAGGATCAGGCGGGAGCTCGCGAGTAAGGCAGCCTCACTGCGTGGCTTTCATTTGTGGCTTCTAACGGTAATATCGTGGGAATTGCACGCATCGAGAAAAAAAAAGCATTCTCAAAACCCTTTCAGCCTGTCTGCTGCAAAGCACCAAGACCGATATAAACGTTTAAAGGTGCAGGGGGTAACTGGTTCGAATATTTTGAAAACTACTGAATGGATTTACCTTAGTGAAATGATCTGCCAGTGGTTTATCAGGTACCTTGTTTCTAATACAGGAACGGTGACCCACAGTAAGAGGTGGAGACATAAACAAAGTACTCACACAACTAGAGCAGAGGTGGGTTCACAAGTTAAATACGGTAAACGAGGGGCGCAACTTTGCTGTTGAGTGGAAATCATTTATGTGAACCACAAACTGACCCTTTATCTAGGGCCATGGACACATGATGATGTCATTTCCACCTACTTGACCTGAAACAGATCTGATAACATGTGTGACTATCGAATTCTTTTAAGCACAGTATGTGAATTGTCATACAAAAGATTTGGCTCTGTGCACACAGTTTTTTTTGGATGCTTTGGTATTGACATTGACTGACATGCACTGCCATCTTCAAGGTTTTTTGGTATTCCACTCACCAGAAATGCGATTCTGAGTGCACTCTACATTCTTATGGGAGCCTGTGAGCAAGTAGCTGTGTGCATACTTGGAGGCTCCGCGACACGGTAGCCAGCCAAACAAGTATAAGCTCACCAGTAGATGGCAGACAACCGGCCGGGTTTGACTCTTTCTAAGCCGCGTGGTCATAGCAACGACCACCGCCCCCCCCCCTTGGGTAGATAATGACATTAATTCCATCCCACGCGGAGGACATTTTGGTTTGAAAAAACACCCCGTAACCATGGAATTTTTGGTTGCCATGGAAACGAAATTACAAATAAGTACCCTCTTTTTTTGACATTACTTTGTCAGTCATTACCTTGATTGTATAATTATGTTGATATTAATTTAGAAACACACAGGAAGCGATGAGCAAATTATTCACTGGTCGCGCCACGTCTGTATTTCAAAATGGCGGCCCAATGTATAAACATCAGTCACCATGACGACGGCTTCTTCCAGTCTAACACTGCCGCACGGCAGAGAGATACACAACGCCTCAGGTAAGCGATATGCTGGCTGGGCACTGCACTATGCTATTAATGTGGCATTTATACAAAAACACAATACTCTGATCAAACCCGTAGATAGTCACGCCTGGGGGATCTGTTCATGGAGAACACGATCAACACGTGCAACTCTCAAGGACGCCCGATCTAAACGTTGTGGTTTAGCGCAGCATCCATAAACAACTTTACGCGGAGGTAAACTTTAATTTGTTCATTTTCAAAGTTGTTTTGACAACCAGATTTGTATATAGTAGGGCATTTGAGCTCACTTAAGATACACGAGCAAACCAAACAGTGAGATGAATGTAAATCATCACTGAGTCTGATTTCCCACTTATGCATTGCAGGGACCACGACCTTTGAAAGAAGGGGACTAATGCATTCTACTGAACAGACAGGGTGCCATTCAACCTGCGGCATAAGAGGCGCTAGAACAACATTGAGCTACTTTTTTCAATTCCTCATTTTGAAGGCACACTGTGGCGCGCAAAGGTAAGCCCACATAAGCCCATTATGACACATGTGTGTTTTTCCAGTGTTTGTCTTTTACTGGCTGTACAGGCATGGCTCTGACAAGAGTCCTCATTTATAGATTGGACCTCTTCAATTGAAACTATGGAGTTTCCTAAGAGATCACCTGATATGTTACGGGTGTCCCACTCTTTCTGAAACCGTGCTGAGTCATTGCACCGACACGGTAAGAAATGTACACATTTATTTGGATTTAAATAGAGAATTTGTTATGTTCACCTCCTTACCTGTTCTACATGACCCAAGTACTGACACTGCCCTATTATTCTTTTCTTGTAGGCTATACACACATAGAACACACACCTTTCAAGTTCATCTGTCCTGATGAAGGCCTGCTCAAGAAAGGCTTATACTGCAACCTGCTAGGGCCGAAACACTCCTGTGTAGACCTTTTGCCAATTTCAATTACAGTGTTCATCATTAGCACTGTCCACATCTGTAACTTCTCAACATTGTGTTATGTTTATGTACTCTATGTTTTTGACCCCTGTTGTGTTTTAACATAGCAGTAGGCAATGCATTCACTAGAATGGTTGTATTGAAATCCGAGTCCCATGTGTCTCAAAGATTTATGTGCTTCAGCATCACGCATTTCTCGCATGTCTGCTGTTCATTGGAATGTTATGTGTCTTGTGTACCAATAAGTCCTGTCCTTCGATTATAAACATTTACAGCTATTCTTAAGGTGTGTTTTTTATACTATATGGTAGACCATTGGGGTGTTTGAATGGGTAGGAGTAACACTGTTCACTTGTGTTTTTGATTTTAGTGTGCCCAAAAGAAACCTAGTGGTGAGGCTGTGGCCGAAGATCATGGCTAGTGGGCCCGTTTAGGAAACCTATTGGTGCAATATGTAGAGTGGCCACAGTCGAAGGCCATGGCTAGTGTGACTGGAAGAAAGCAATTGGGGCAATATGAAAATGAGCCATGAACGAAGGTTGTGGCGAATGATCATGGGCGAAGGACATGGCCAGTGAGCGGGAAAGAAAGATAGTGTTTTAAACAATACAGTCAGCGCGGCCAAAGTGGGCCCGTAGGACATGTAGCATGGCCACCTAGTGGGTCCAAAATAAACATATTGGGGCAACATGTACATTGGACATGGCTGAGGGCCATGGCAATGGCTAGTGGCCTGTAACAAACTATATAACAAACCCCTTGAAATTCCCTGAAAAAGCCTTATTTAAGGTGCAGTTAAGTTGTGCAGATTTAACACAACAAAACCCTTGAAGTTCAGCAGATGTGGGATGAGTTGAACTCAGCATGTTCCCGTTGCAAAGCCCATGAGCACATACATACTACAAGAGAAGGGATTCGCCATGACATACATAATGGCATCATTGGGGACATCAATGGGAGTGCACTGAGTTAAGCTAATAATGACTTCCAAAATCTGCTGAATTTCAAGGATTTTGTTGGGTTAAATCTGCACAACTTAACTGCACCTTAACTTAAGTGTTTTCAGTGATGTTAAATACATGTTCTGTTAGGAATTCTCGTAAAGTGCACTATACTACATAAAGTAGTTTCATGCTACTGTTACCTATACCTCTAGCTGCATTTCAAGTAATTTAACAGAAGGTATTTAAAAACAAGAAAGTCATACACACTTCTAAATTGCAAATGATACTCAGTGCCTCTGAAGTGGGAAAACATTTAAAGAAAACCGCAGCATACACTTCAATCTGAGATGTGTTATAGTTTAGCTTTTGGGACAGAAAATAGAAACATTGCATCAGATCTTAGTGGTTTCCGCGGCGTGCCTTTGTGGAAGCTCTAAACCATAAAAGAAGCCCTGATTCCATACAATGATCTGTGGGACAGAGAAACTTGAAGGGAATCATAGCCTCCAGTGGCGCCAGTGCAGTGATCTGAGAGAAGTGGTAATGTGTTCTCATCTGTGTAATCTGAACAGTAGGCGGGCAGGGACATTCTGTAATCTTTGCAGCCATTCTAAGAGATTTATACAAACCCCCATTTGTATGCTTGATGTAACCCAAAATGGAATGCACGAGCAACCAAATAGGGAAGTTCAAAAAAGAAAATATGTTTTTAAGACAATACAATGCGTAGAATGCTCTTTTCACAACAACACTAATTTAAGGGACCAAAGTGTGTTCTGAATCAATCAGAACCCCTCAATTCCTAACCTGGGAAATCAATTGGCAGCATACTCCAAACTTTAAAAGGACATCATCCTACCTGGCAACCCACAATTATTATTGCTGTTGGGTTCATTTTCAAACAATCGCTTTTCATCTAGCTATTAAGGGCCACAGACAATCTGAGAAGGACAAGGAGTCCTAATTAAGCAATAAACTTCAAGACTGTGGGTCTTTACTTAATGCTTTGGGGGCCACACTTACAGGCCCAAGTGAAGCCATTGTAAAAACACCAGATGGCTGCCATGGAACGGTTAATGGGACTACGCATAGTCCCTTCTCACTTTCCTTGGCAGCCATTAAAAATATTGGAAACAGTAAACAAAAACAATTGCCACCATGAAACGGGAGAAAGGACTACACATAGTCCCTTCTCCCTTTCCATGACAGCGTTTTGCAGATGGGGAGCGGTTGCCTGAGGGACAGTAGTGTTACCGGCGTGTCCACTCATGAAAATGACTAAAAAGGAGAAGAGAAGTGGGGCGGTAGGGGGAGGCAGAGAAATCTAAGGCAAAGGAGGGTGAAAGAGGGAGGGGGCACTTATCTTGAACCCCGGCAGGGGAGATGGTGGCATCCAGCCCTCAGGAGGCTCAGGGCAGCGGGATTATTGAATGGTAATGCCCCCGTTCCAAGCCTCCCGATTGGCTAGGAGGACAAAGCAGAGTCCTGCCCATTACTAATAGTAATTACTGCTAACATTAAAGATGAGCTGGGTCTCATTGGCATCATTTATTGCTGTGAGACCAAATGCCGCAATCAGACAGAGCAGAGGACTCATGTCAAAATTGAACAAATTTTGGGGCAGATGCATTGGGGACCCTTCAGTCTAATGGGCAAACTTGAGAATTAAATTGTGGTAAAGAGATCATCTCTTTCCAGCCTAATAGGAAGGAGTGACTCAATTCTAGGACTGTACCACCACATGCAATCCCACTAAGCTAGGAAAGGAAAATGTTGTGGGGGACTGTATCTAAAACAGTGGGCAGATTCCAGAGCACCAGCCTCTTAGTGCCAACACTGGTTTGCCTGCCAGCTTAAGTCATTCAAGGTAAATGTGGCAAGAGCCTCTGCTCCATGTGATGGGTGGAATCCCATCTACAGCTGATATGAATGTTGTTAATCTCCATAAATGACCACAGTTGATGGACCACCACCTTCTCAATAAACTTGCCCATAATCATCATTTAGAAATCCCTCAGAAATGTGATAAATAAGTAGGATCATCTGTATGTTTTAGAGGTGGGTTACAACCGCACATTTCCGGCTGTCTGGTAAGCATCCCAGCTCCTCACACTGCTTTGTTGGAAGCGATACTTTTAAAAACCAGATAATTTGGGGACAACTAATTGTGCCTAGTTTAGAGGTTCAAAATCATCAGGCTTTAGGACAACTCTGGGGTTGCCGTGGGTCTGTACCTATCTAGCTGTGGCTATCCGTGTAAATGTTCTTAATTTTTCACAAATGGACCAGTAACAGAGTCACAAAGTGTTTCAGGAGGAATTACCTTTTCCTGGACTATTGGTTCTCAAAATGTCTGGATAAACTGATATAGCTGTTTCGCCCATTACCAGCGATGGTAGGATGATTATGATAGTAATATGTATTAACTTGCGTAATCATTTTGTTTTGTATTTTCTACCATATATAACCAGTGTTGTCCTGTCTAAAGTTTAGTAGTTGATGTGCTGGGCCTGTTCAAATTTCTTTTTTGTTTTCTTTTTTCCAGGTGTTGATTTCAGAGAACCAATTGTTCCCTCCGTGTCTCCTTGACTCGGAGAGTTCTTTGATTGTAATCATTTATAGAATCCTTCACAGCAAATAGATCCAGCAGAAACACTCTGTAACTGGCCATCTAGAATTCTCACCAGTGCAGACCCCCCTCCACAGAGCAAATGACATAACAGAAAGATGTCAATTATATCATGAACTAGCAGTACTGCTTTCCTGTTGCCGTTTGGAATCCAGCCCATCCACCTCCCCTGCTAACACTTGTGTATCTTTATCTTCCTATCCTATCCTGAAAACATTCTGTAACTTCTCTTTCACCTCCCACCTTTTGAACCTTTTGAACCTTTTAACCATTTCAGGCACTTCGAGATCCTCTGGGTATGTTATGCGCTGGACAGAAATGAAAATAAAAAAACTATTCCCACTCCCAGAACATCACTCCCCCTGTTCCCAGACCCGACCCCTGCCCCCCAACCCTTCTCGCATTTCTAGTCTACCATTTCTGAAGTTCAGGGAAGCAATT
This sequence comes from Ambystoma mexicanum, assembly GCF_040938575.1. Classification (NCBI taxonomy): domain Eukaryota; kingdom Metazoa; phylum Chordata; class Amphibia; order Caudata; family Ambystomatidae; genus Ambystoma; species Ambystoma mexicanum. The sequence goes on along the minus strand of NC_090926.1, from coordinate 912,559,382 downwards.
TGATAAAATCCATCCAGGGTGCGTCAAGACACTGTATTAATATTTAATATTGAGCATTTGTATAGCTCACACCACAAAGTAAAAGGCTTTTAGGCACTTAAATAATTAAGCAATAACTCCTGACTTTGGGATGTATGTAGCTCATAATGGATTGAAATGGAAAGAATTGCAAAATGTTCACTAATGCACGGAGAGTTAGATGTCTTGATCGGGGTCTTTTAACCACGCAATCAGTGGGTTATAAAGCAATGTGCATTTGCTTCACATGAAGGGATCAAGTTCTTTAAACCTTGCCCTCTCTTTTCAGCCCACAGCTTTCAGAGTTGTTGAAGGTACGGCCTTCCGGCACTGATCTCCTCCCACGTTGGCTTCTGAGTCAGCTTGAGCCCCACTGCTCACCCTCTATTTCTCCCCAAGTCCAGTCACAGGGACACTCCAAAGATTAATACAGAACCTGACACGCACACATGGCCCGGGGGGATGCAGTAACCAGGACGCAATCAGGCACAAAAGAGGTTAATCGATCAATGGCACACACAAAGTAGGCTACAATTCAATCCCAGGACACAATAATTGTGTCGAGTCAATAGGGAGGGGCCCCCTGTTGCCTCCCCACAATCAAGATGGCCACACTCGGGGAAGGGCCTTGGATGGCTGGGAAAACGTGTGTTCCATGTGTTCATATCCCAGCAAAAATATCGCAATACAAAAATATTGCCATATTTTTGCGGCGATATTGACCAATGGACCCTGCGAGGGACACCCCCACACCCCCCACTTTATTTTCAAATGTGCAGGGGACCCCCTGCAAACCCCGCTCCCACAAATGATCCCCCAAAAAATATTGCCTATGGCGAGACAAATGCCCATATGTACGGCGATATTTTTGGTGGGGATATTTTGTAGGGATACCGAAAACTTGGGCGTACACTGGCAGTCCACGCCTGCCTTTTGAGGCATCTGATTGGCTGAGTGCCCTTTCCCGGTTGCTAATTTATTTTTAAATTTATTTTCACATAAAGCCCAGATAAAGAATACGTTGTCATCAAGTGATCTAGATTTTTGTAATGCCACATATCATAAGTCACCATTAACACATTGTGGAAGGGTCAAAACGCTGTGACTGGAAAGTGTCTGAAGCTCTGATAGAGAGGCCATATAATCCAAGACCATAACACCTACCATTGGCTGCTAGTGTTTGAAAAGGTGAGTTTTAAAACTCTACATAAAATGGGCCTTACATTTCTACAAAACAAATTCAGTCTTTATTTACCATCCAGGAATCCATGTCTTTGTTTTACCATGTTTTACCGCAGCCATCTTTCCGATGCTGCTCTTGCGTCATTGCATTCCTGTTGTGGCCTTAAAGGACGTGAGGAGGCTGAGCAAGGGTTCTAACTGTCTTTATTGTAAGACAAAGGGTGGACCTTTAGTTGTCCTAACGCAGGTCAAGCAATTACTCACAGTTCAGTTCAGTTCACTGTTCAGGAACTTCCCAGTTGACTCACTGGGAAATAGGTGTGCACAACGACAGCACGCTGCAAGCTTCTAGGGCCCCCAGGTAACCTCCTGTGGCTGTGGACTTACGCCCTAGAAGCTGGAGTATGAGGCTACTCAGGATCTCATGTTAATGACTCCTTGTAATGTTTAGTGGCTCCTCAGAAGGAGCAGCGCTCGCCGGCACGACTTGGCTGGCTCACTGCCAGCCTCCGACTGGCGCCAAACGCTTCTCGCGGAGCACGGGCTCGCAAGATCCCGTTGGGCCGAGATCTCATGAGACCGCGCTCCCGTGGTCACGTGACGTCCCCACACACCTCCTTCGCTGGGAAAAAGGATGGATGGTCACTCCATGACAAAGTCTGCAAACTTGCTGGGTTTTCTTTTCTCTCTCTGTGGTCTGCCTTGATCTGGATGCGGGGCAGTGGTGCGAGAGTATTCTTGGGAAGGTGCGGGTGATTCTGGTTCTCCTTGCTTTGCCCTCCGCTGTGACTCCCTGAGTGGGTTTGGGGAATTGCTCCTGGAGGCTTCGCTGCCGTAGGGTGACTCTAAGGCATCTCTTTCTGACTGGCGGGTGTTTTCGGATTGCCCTGGCAATTCGGGTGCCTCTTGTTGGTTTTGATCTTCTCCGGTCTCCCAGAGTGACCGTTCAATGGATTCCTTCCTACGGTACGTTGCCACTCTTTCTAGATTCCATTTCCTGCCGTCGCTGGTGCAGACGTGGTTCGACCCTTTGGCAACGACCTCAATGGGACTGCTGTACCTGGAACCTGTCACCGTGTCTTTGTGGGGAAGACGAATCTTGACCAGGTCGCCTCTGTTGACTGCTGTTTGTCGAGCAGCCCGCCGCGTGTCTCCTTGAGCCTTCATGACTTCCTTGTTCCGCTGCATGCGAAACACTACGTCTCCCATGTCCACATCTTCGTCAGCCCTCACTTGATGGAGCCACGGTGGTGCCAGTGTGGATGCTGCCCTTCTCCCCCTTAGCAGATGGAATGGTGACACGCCGGTGACAGCGTTAGGGGTAATGCGGTGGGCCGCGACGGCCTCCTTGACAGTCTTGTATGGGTTTAGGCCCGAGGCATTCGCCAGTTGCAGCGCACCTTTGATAAAGCGGTTCGCCCGCTCGACCAGGCCGTTGGCCTGTGGGTGGTAGAGACTTGCTCTTCGCTGTTGAATATTGTTGTGCCTGAGGAATTTCTCCATTTCTCGAGAGACTAACTGGACACCATTGTCCGTCACAATTTCCTCCGGGAGGCCTTCTCGCTGGAATATGGCGGTGAGTGCTTCAATGACTGTGTTTGTGGTGATATCCGAAGTGAAGTCAACTTCGACCCATTTTGAGAAATAGTCGACGGTGACTATCCCGTATTTATGTTCTGGAGGCATGCCGTCCAGCGGGCTGATGAAGTCCAAGCCTAGTTTGCGCCAAACCCCTTTGGGGATTTCGGTGGGCAACATGGGGGCTTGTCTCACAGACAGGCGCTTGTCGCTGTTTGTGCACTCATGGCACCTTTCAACCATTTGTCATATGTCCTGATCCATGCCTGGCCACCAGTAGGCGTCCTGCTCCTGGTCATGTTGCACCCCAGATGGCCTGAATGCGCTCTGCACAGAATTACTTTGCGAATTCCACAGGGCGGAATCACTTGGTCGCCTCTCAGAATGAGACCGTTCATGGCAGTGATTTCGTCGTTCACCTTCCAGTAGGGACGTAGACCTTCGGGAATCGCTTTTCCATCAGGCCATCCTTCGTGGACCCAGGCTGCCACGCGCCGTAGGGCATCATCCCGCTCGAACTCCTCCTGCCAATGGCGCTCACTGAGGTCCATGTACTCGCCATTCCTCAAGTCGCCTATGGAGGCCACGACGCATTCGTCTTCTAAGAATGTGGTGCCAGGGGTGGTCTGGTTCAAGAGCCTGGACATGCAGTCAGCTTGTGCATTTTTCCAGCCGGCAATGTGGGCTTTCTCGTATGTATACTCTTGAAGTTTTGCGGCTATCCTGGCCAGTCTCGGGGTAGCAGTCTTGGTGCCGCCTGGGCTCAACATGTGAATGAGGGGTTTGTGGTCTGTAACCAGTTTAAATTTTGTGCCCCAAACGTAAGATCTGAAGTAGTCGACGGCCCAGGCACAAGCCAACATTTCTTTCTCCACGGTGGAGTAATTCTTCTCTGCTGACGATAGTGCTTTGGATGCAAAAGCCACAATATTTTCAGTGTCGCCTTTCTTCTGGGTTAGGGTAGCCCCCAGGCCATACGTGCTGGCATCCATAGTGATGCAGGTGTCCCATTCAGGGTTGAAGGGTTTCAGGCAAGGTGCGTGTATAATCCTACTTTTGATTTTAGAAAAGGCTCTGTCTTGCTCTGGGCCCCAGGAGTATGTAGCACCTTTCTTCAGAAGTTCCCTCATGGGGGACGTGGTTTCAGAGAACCTTGGTACGAATTTTGCGTAGTACTCCGCTAGGCCCAGGAATGAGCGGAGTTCTTCTCTGGACATCGGGGCCGGGGCGTCTGCTATGGCTTCCATAAGGTTCTTCTTGGGGCTCACCCCTTCGCTTGAGATGCAGTACCCAAGGTATTCCACCTTGCTCGCTCGGAAGACACATTTCTCGTGGCGAAGATGAACGCCTGCATCTTGAAGCTTGCTCAGGACCGCCCTGAGTGCTCTGTCGTGAGTCTCATTGTCCTTTGTATACACAAGGATGTCGTCCTGAAAGAATGCAACATTTGTGAGTCCTTTGAGTAGAGAATTCATCATTCTCTGAAATGCGGACGCTGCCAAAGACAGCCCGAACGGCATGCGGGTGTATTGAAAAGTGCCGAAGGAAGTGATGAACGCCGTAAGGGGGCGCGAAGACTTGTGTAATGGAATTTGGTGATAGGCGTCACGCATGTCTAGCTTCGAGAAGACTACCGCTTCTTTCATCATTAGGACAATCTCGCTGATGCTGGGAAGCGGAAAGCTGTCGGTGACCACCTCTAGATTCAGACTTCTCAGGTCGATGCAAATTCTGAGGTCGTTGCTGGATTTCTTCTTGACTAAAACCACCGGACTCAACCACTCTGAGGATTCCACTGTCTCGATGGTCCCTTCTTCGACCATCTTCCGGAGATGAGCATCCAACGCAGGTCTCGCCGTGGCGGGCACCGGTCTTACCTTGTGTTTCACGGGTACTGCATTGGGTTTCAAACTAATCTTGTGAACAAAGTTTCTCACTTTCCCCGGTCTCTCGGAAAACAGGTTTGGGAACATCTCCTTGTAGTCTTGCGCTGCTCCTGAGGAGACCATAAGCACCTGTTCCGGAGTGCTGGGGTCTAGTTTGATGCTGAGTCTGTGTTGATCGTCCCATCCAAGCACAGCTGGACCTTTGGGTGAGAAGTACACCTTGGTGGTGGTAATCCTCCCTTTGAATTCAATTTGGGCTTTGATGTACCCCAGTAAGCCGACGGTTGCTCCTCCGAAGACCGTCGGTTTCTGCCTGGTGGACATGATCTCCACCTTTGCTTGTCCCATCATCTCCTTGTACGTGTTGATGGGGAGGATTGTGAGGTCCGATCCTGATTCTGCCATGACACGTGTTTCCATGCCGTCCACTCTAATGGTGCAGTGGGGCTTTTCCCTCCTGGCATGGAGGGCATTGGCCATGATGACCATGGGTCTGTCCTGTAGCTCGTCATCGTCGCTTGAAGCTTGGTCGCCATCGAGGCGGGAGACAGTTCTTCCCCGCCACGTGCATGCTGGGGCCACGTGGCCGATGCGTCCGCACTTGGAGCACTCCTTATTCCTGGCGGGGCAGTCACGATCACTCGCCATGTGTTTGGTTCTGGAGCATCTGTAGCATTTTGGCACTTCCCTTTGCCTGGGGCCTTTTTCTCTTGGGCTGTCACGGGGCTGCTTGTCTCTGCGCCCTCTCCACTGCAGCGCAGTAAGCTCGGGTACGGGTGGATGACTTCCCGCCTCTTTGCGCCTGTTGGAGGTTTCTTCTTCCACCATGGCAATTTGGATGGCCTTGTCGAGGGTCACTTCCTTTTCTTGCATAAGCTTGTCTTGCACTTTCCTAGAGTTGGTGTGCACGACCAGCATGTCGCAGATGACCTGTTCTGTGTTGTCGCCGAAGGCGCATAAGGATGCTAGCTCCCTCATCCTGGTGATGTAATCGTCCACGGGTTCACTCCCTTCTTGTTTGCGAGTGTAGAACCTTAGCCTGTGCAGCACCACGTTCTCCTTATTGGAGAACCGCTTCACAATGCGACGGATCGCCTCTTTGTAGACGTTGTCGTCATCATCCTCCACTGGTATGGCTGTCAAACTAGCAAAGATGCGCTGTCCCTCAACCCCCATTGCGTTCAGCAGGGGCATATCCTGTTCCGCCTACGGCCTCCAGATACGTGGAGAAGAGAGGCTCCCACTGCATCCACGGAATCGCCGGGTTCCCGGGTGAGGGGAGGAACGCAGGGGGTGGTGTGGCGCCTTGCATGGTGGGTCCGTGATTGTTGGGATATCCTCGTCGCCAGTTATGTTGTGGCCTTAAAGGACGTGAGGAGGCTGAGCAAGGGTTCTAACTGTCTTTATTGTAAGACAAAGGGTGGACCTTTAGTTGTCCTAACGCAGGTTAAGCAATTACTCACAGTTCAGTTCAGTTCACTGTTCAGGAACTTCCCAGTTGACTCACTGGGAAATAGGTGTGCACAACGACAGCACGCTGCAAGCTTCTAGGGCCCCCAGGTAACCTCCTGTGGCTGTGGACTTACGCCCTAGAAGCTGGAGTATGAGGCTACTCAGGATCTCATGTTAATGACTCCTTGTAATGTTTAGTGGCTCCTCAGAAGGAGCAGCGCTCGCCGGCACGACTTGGCTGGCTCACTGCCAGCCTCCGACTGGCGCCAAACGCTTCTCGCGGAGCACGGGCTCGCAAGATCCCGTTGGGCCGAGATCTCATGAGACCGCGCTCCCGCGGTCACGTGACGTCCCCACACACCTCCTTCGCTGGGAAAAAGGATGGATGGTCACTCCATGACAAAGTCTGCAAACTTGCTGGGTTTTCTTTTCTCTCTCTGTGGTCTGCCTTGATCTGGATGCGGGGCAGTGGTGCGAGAGTATTCTTGGGAAGATGCGGGTGATTCTGGTTCTCCTTGCTTTGCCCTCCGCTGTGACTCCCTGAGTGGGTTTGGGGAATTGCTGCTGGAGGCTTCGCTGCCGTAGGGTGACTCTAAGGCATCTCTTTCTGACTGGCGGGTGTTTTCGGATTGCCCTGGCAATTCGGGTGCCTCTTGTTGGTTTTGATCTTCTCCGGTCTCCCAGAGTGACCGTTCAATGGATTCCTTCCTACGGTACGTTGCCACTCTTTCTAGATTCCATTTCCTGCCGTCGCTGGTGCAGACGTGGTTCGACCCTTTGGCAACGACCTCAATGGGACTGCTGTACCTGGAACCTGTCACCGTGTCTTTGTGGGGAAGATGAATCTTGACCAGGTCGCCTCTGTTGACTGCTGTTTGTCGAGCAGCCCGCCGCGTGTCTCCTTGAGCCTTCATGGCTTCCTTGTTCCGCTGCATGCGAAACACTACGTCTCCCATGTCCACATCTTCGTCAGCCCTCACTTGATGGAGCCACGGTGGTGCCAGTGTGGATGCTGCCCTTCTCCCCCTTAGCAGATGGAATGGTGACACGCCGGTGACAGCGTTAGGGGTAATGCGGTGGGCCGCGACGGCCTCCTTGACAGTCTTGTATGGGTTTAGGCCCGAGGCATTCGCCAGTTGCAGCGCACCTTTGATAAAGCGGTTCGCCCGCTCGACCAGGCCGTTGGCCTGTGGGTGGTAGAGACTTGCTCTTCGCTGTTGAATATTGTTGTGCCTGAGGAATTTCTCCATTTCTCGAGAGACTAACTGGACACCATTGTCCGTCACAATTTCCTCCGGGAGGCCTTCTCGCTGGAATATGGCGGTGAGTGCTTCAATGACTGTGTTTGTGGTGATATCCGAAGTGAAGTCAACTTCGACCCATTTTGAGAAATAGTCGACGGTGACTATCCCGTATTTATGTTCTGGAGGCATGCCGTCCAGCGGGCTGATGAAGTCCAAGCCTAGTTTGCGCCAAACCCCTTTGGGGATTTCGGTGGGCAACATGGGGGCTTGTCTCACAGACAGGCGCTTGTCGCTGTTTGTGCACTCCTGGCACCTTTCAACCATTTGTCGTATGTCCTGATCCATGCCTGGCCACCAGTAGGCGTCGCAAATCCTGCTCCTGGTCATGTTGCACCCCAGATGGCCTGAATGCGCTCTGCACAGAATTACTTTGCGAATTCCACGGGGCGGAATCACTTGGTCACCTCTCAGAATGAGACCGTTCATGGCAGTGATTTCGTCGTTCACCTTCCAGTAGGGACGTAGACCTTCGGGAATCGCTTTTCCATCAGGCCATCCTTCGTGGACCCAGGCTGCCACGCGCCGTAGGGCATCATCCCGCTCGAACTCCTCCTGCCAATGGCGCTCACTGAGGTCCATGTACTCGCCATTCCTCAAGTCGCCTATGGAGGCCACGACGCATTCGTCTTCTAAGAATGTGGTGCCAGGGGTGGTCTGGTTCAAGAGCCTGGACATGCAGTCAGCTTGTGCATTTTTCCAGCCGGCAATGTGGGCTTTCTCGTATGTATACTCTTGAAGTTTTGCGGCTATCCTGGCCAGTCTTGGGGTAGCAGTCTTGGTGCCGCCTGGGCTCAACATGTGAATGAGGGGTTTGTGGTCTGTAACCAGTTTAAATTTTGTGCCCCAAACGTAAGATCTGAAGTAGTCGACGGCCCAGGCACAAGCCAACATTTCTTTCTCCACGGTGGAGTAATTCTTCTCTGCTGACGATAGTGCTTTGGATGCAAAAGCCACAATATTTTCAGTGTCGCCTTTCTTCATGGGTTAGGGTAGCCCCCAGGCCATACGTGCTGGCATCCATAGTGATGCAGGTGTCCCATTCATGGTTGACGGGTTTCAGGCAAGGTGTGTGTATAATCCTACTTTTGATTTTAGAAAAGGCTCTGTCTTGCTCTGGGCCCCAGGAGTATGTAGCACCTTTCTTCAGAAGTTCCCTCATGGGGGACGTGGTTTCAGAGAACCTTGGGACCAATTTTGCGTAGTACTCCGCTAGGCCCAGGAATGAGCGGAGTTCTTCTCTGGACATCGGGGCCGGGGCGTCTGCTATGGCTTCCATAAGGTTCTTCTTGGGGCTCACCTCTTCGCTTGAGATGCAGTACCCAAGGTATTCCACCTTGCTCGCTCGGAAGACACATTTCTCGTGGCGAAGATGAACGCCTGCATCTTGAAGCTTGCTCAGGACCGCCCTGAGTGCTCTGTCGTGAGTCTCATTGTCCTTTGTATACACAAGGATGTCGTCCTGAAAGAATGCAACGTTTGTGAGTCCTTTGAGTAGAGAATTCATCATTCTCTGAAATGCGGACGCTGCCAAAGACAGTCCGAACGGCATGCGGGTGTATTGAAAAGTGCCGAAGGAAGTGATGAACGCCGTAAGGGGGCGCGAAGACTTGTGTAATGGAATTTGGTGATAGGCGTCACGCATGTCTAGCTTCGAGAAGACTACTGCTTCTTTCATCATTAGGACAATCTCGCTGATGCTGGGAAGCGGAAAGCTGTCGGTGACCACCTCTAGATTCAGACTTCTCAGGTCGATGCAAATTCTGAGGTCGTTGCTGGATTTCTTCTTGACTAAAACCACCGGACTCAACCACTCTGAGGATTCCACTGTCTCGATGGTCCCTTCTTCGACCATCTTCCGGAGATGAGCATCCAACGCAGGTCTCGCCGTGGCGGGCACCGGTCTTACCTTGTGTTTCACGGGTACTGCATTGGGTTTCAAACTAATCTTGTGAACGAAGTTTCTCACTTTCCCCGGTCTCTCGGAAAACAGGTTTGGGAACATCTCCTTGTAGTCTTGCGCTGCTCCTGAGGAGACCATAAGCACCTGTTCCGGAGTGCTGGGGTCTAGTTTGATGCTGAGTCTGTGTTGATCGTCCCATCCAAGCACAGCTGGACCTTTGGGTGAGAAGTACACCTTGGTGGTGGTAGTCCTCCCTTTGAATTCAATTTGGGCTTTGATGTACCCCAGTAAGCCGACGGTTGCTCCTCCGAAGACCGTCGGTTTCTGCCTGGTGGACATGATCTCCACCTTTGCTTGTCCCATCATCTCCTTGTACGTGTTGATGGGGAGGATTGTGAGGTCCGATCCTGAGTCTGCCATGACACGTGTTTCCATGCCGTCCACTCTAATGGTGCAGTGGAGCTTTTCCCTCCTGGCATGGAGGGCATTGGCCATGATGACCATGGGTCTGTCCTGTAGCTCGTCATCGTCGCTTGAAGCTTGGTCGCCATCGAGGCGGGAGACAGTTCTTCCCCGCCACGTGCATGCTGGGGCCACGTGGCCGATGCGTCCGCACTTGGAGCACTCCTTATTCCTGGCGGGGCAGTCACGATCACTCGCCATGTGTTTGGTTCTGGAGCATCTGTAGAATTTTGGCACTTCCCTTTGCCTGGGGCCTTTTTCTCTTGGGCTGTCACGGGGCTGCTTGTCTCTGCGCCCTCTCCACTGCAGCGCAGTAAGCTCGGGTACGGGTGGATGACTTCCCGCCTCTTTGCGCCTGTTGAAGGTTTCTTCTTCCACCATGGCAATTTGGATGGCCTTGTCGAGGGTCACTTCCTTTTCTTGCATAAGCTTGTCCTGCACTTTCCTAGAGTTGGTGTGCACGACCAGCATGTCGCAGATGACCTGTTCTGTGTTGTTGCCGAAGGCGCATAAGGATGCTAGCTCCCTCATCCTGGTGATGTAATCGTCCACGGGTTCACTCCCTTCTTGTTTGCGAGTGTAGAACCTTAGCCTGTGCAGCACCACGTTCTCCTTATTGGTGAACCGCTTCACAATGCGACGAATCGCCTCTTTGTAGACGTTGTCGTCATCATCCTCCACTGGTATGGCTGTCAAACTAGCAAAGATGCGCTGTCCCTCAACCCCCATTGCGTTCAGCAGGGGCATATCCTGTTCCGCCTACGGCCTCCAGATACGTGGAGAAGAGAGGCTCCCACTGCATCCACGGAATCGCCGGGTTCCCGGGTGAGGGGAGGAACGCAGGGGGTGGTGTGGCGCCTTGCATGGTGGGTCCGTGATTGTTGGGATATCCTCGTCGCCAGTTATGTTGTGGCCTTAAAGGACGACAGGATGCTGAGCAAGGGTTCTAACTGTCTTTATTGTAAGACAAAGGGTGGACCTTTAGTTGTCCTAACGCAGGGCAAGCAATTACTCACAGTTCAGTTCAGTTCACTGTTCAGGAACTTCCCAGTTGACTCACTGGGAAATAGGTGTGCACAACGATAGCACGCTGCAAGCTTCTAGGGCCCCCAGGTAACCTCCTGTGGCTGTGGACTTACGCCCTAGAAGCTGGAGTATGAGGCTACTCAGGATCTCATGTTAATGACTCCTTGTAATGTTTAGTGGCTCCTCAGAAGGAGCAGCGCTCGCCGGCACGACTTGCCTGGCTCACTGCCAGCCTCTGACTGGCGCCAAACGCTTCTCGTGGAGCGCGGGGTCGCGAGATCCCGTTGGGCCGAGATCTCATGAGACCGCGTCCCCGCGGTCACGTGACGTCCCCACAATTCCCTTTGGTGGAACTCTTTCTCCCTGTGTCACATCGCGTTCCTGGGGTTTTCCGATTTCATCTTTTTGCGTGCTCCTCCGTTACTTCGCTCTGAAGGGGGATCACTCGTTCTTTTACTGTCTTCCCTGCTGCTCCCCGACCCATGGTCTTGCTTAGAAGGCGGGTCCCCACCTGCCTTCCACCTCACCGCCATCTGATGCCTTCACCCTTTACCAGCACCCGGCTCATCCAATGATCGAGTCTCAAAAGAAGGGCGGGAGGACCCATTAACATGCCAAATAGGATTCATGACCCCAAAAATTAGCATATCAGCGAAATATGCACATTTCATTTAATTGGCTTTGCATAATCGAACAAAGTGCACTGGGTGAATAGGCATTTGCCTGTCAGAAAATAAACACACAAAATATAACCCAAGAGAGTATTTTCTTGTAATAGTTTTGGAAAATTATAAAAGACGGGCACTTTAAAACCCAAGACTCAATGCGCATTTTTTCCTGGAGCGCACAGTTCCAATATGGAGCATTTCACCCTCAGTTGTTTATGATCTATTGTCTGGTTCTTTTTTCTAGTTCTATGGTGTGGTGGTGAAGTGCACAACCTGTGAACCTGGTGATCAAGGTTTGACTCCTCACCAGTGGTTCAAACAAGTAGACGCTTAAAATTCTCATAACACAATGCAGAATATACTGTTTTACTTATGGCTTTTAAAACCCAGTGGGGACAGCGTACACCCTCTCAAAAAAGTGGGTGGACGCCATCCACCCAAATTGTACCCTTGATTTGTGCCATTGGCTCATCTCCATTTGCTCTGTCTGCCTTTGCTAACATACCTGCTCCTTCCAGTTTGTAGCCCTGCCTGTGTCTGCCTTTCGTATTATGTTACCTCTGAAAAGTGCTCTGTTATGCATTTGTACTGTTGTATAAATCTGTAAAGCGCTCCGTTGTGCATCTGTATTGTTGTGTACTTCTGGAAAGCGCTCTGTTGCTTCTCAAAGCTAGGTCTGTGCTCAATAAATACAATAATAATAATAATAATAATAATAATAATAATAATAATAATAATAATAATAATAATAATAGCCATGAGTTGCAAATGTTGTGAGCTACAGAAATGTCACCACAATCAAGATCTCTAAGATATTCTGAGCAAAAATTGTTGATCACAGCCAAATCTAAGTGAGTCACGTTCTGTACAGGCAGCAGGCGGTGGAATTCCATTCCAACTGATTTTTAAATAAACGAAAGATTATCTTTTATTTTGATGCAAAATAAAAACATATTTGTTTCTGAGATGATAATGAGGTATGCATTGAAAATAATGAATCCCAAAATAACGAATACATTCATAACGAATCCAAAATAACGAATGACAAAATAACGAATTTGGAAATAAAAAAGGGGTCAGGAGTGGGAATAGTGGTGTTGGGGTGGGGAAAGAATTAGGAACCCAAAAAAAGGGGGCTTTTGGGAGAAACCCCCCCAAAAACAAAGAAAAAGGAATTTGTTATTTTGGAATTCGTTATTTGCGATTTGTTATTAATGTATTTGTTATTTTGGGATTTGGGATAATCACATGTAACCATAACAAGATCTCTTATGTGTGCAAGCATCCTAGGTTTTCAAGGAGTCAGTCTGTTATGGAGCTGATGGGTTGGAAGTACTCTTAGTGCTAAAATGCCTCCTCGGTGGCCATTGCACTTTATCAATCATCTCCCTACCAGCAAGATCCAGTGTAGTTAGTTGTTCCAAAAGGGAAGATGTGCAGTTACGTGTAGGGCTGGGCAAAATTCTGAAATTCCGTTCCGCTCGCAGCAGAAGAGAACTCTGAACGATTTCGATCAGTTTCACCAAAATCTGTTGTTCTGCCAACCTTGAGTATCGAAAAGAGTGTTGCAACATTTCTCGGGCTGTCTCGTGACCCGTTTCTTGTCTCTCCGTGCAAACTAATCACAAATCGGAAAAACTACGCAAAGTTTCTCGTGTTGCTGCACGAAACTAACACAGATCGATAAAAGAAAGTCCTGCCCGAGGTTTCTCAACATGGGACACGAAACTAACATGGGAACGAAACACGACGTACTGTGCAAAACTGCACAAAACCAAGCAGAATTCACGGATCGGACGAAAATGTTGTTCACGCTTAGTTACGTGTACAAATCACCGAGAAGAGATTGCATGTTTCTACATGGGGAACCTTGCCACCCATAAATTGAGGAAGAAAATGGAGGCAGGCTTCTAGAGCAGTCACTTGAAGTCCCACTGAGTTGCAGACAACCCCTTTTTGCTCTAAATTCATCAGTTTCCAGTGGCTGTTCAGGGGCTGGGTGAGCATTTGGACATCATGCGGAGAGGGTGTTACCCGCAAAGACTCCCTCTCTAGAATGAATGTATCAGAAATTCTGGGTGGCCTGGAAAACATGCTTGGCCATACCTATGAATTCCGCTCTCTTCAAAGCTCCTTTTCTCTCTTCAAGGGACTTCAAAGAAACCATTTTTCATTGATATTCCTGGAACACTTCAGTGCTTTACTGTTGTGATAGCCCCCACTTCTGTGGCTGGGTTTGGCCGTTGATGGTCCACCAGCCCCAACCTAGGTAGGCTTAACTAAAGTGTGGCATGCAGAGCTGGGTGCTAGTGGATATGCACGCTTGTTCAAAGGGAAGGTTTTCCCATTCAAACATAGTCGCTTGATGGGGGGTTGGTAGTGAGCCCCATGCTGGTGTCCGTGACAGCATTTAGCCGAAGGAGGCAGCATGGTGGCAAGCTCAGAGTGTGAAAGTGTCTGATGCAGAGACACGCTTATACCCCTCAGGCCGGAATATTCCATTCCAGTAAGAGAGCTGAATGAGTTGGTGTGGCACAGACCCTCCACTGGAACCAAAGAACTGTGGCCTATGTGATGAATCGAGGGATTCAGCCACTTCTCCCCAGGGAGGAGCCTTTCCATGTGAGGCTAGGGAGGTGAGTTCACCCTCCCTAGGGGTAGAGGCATGCAGGACCTTACCGGAGAGACTCCCCCCATGGGGACAAGGACTCCCATTCCAATAGGAACTCCCTTTCCACCTCACCACATACACCTCCAACATCAAGCTTGCTGAAAGAAAGCAGAAAGAATCATTATACATTTGATACTGAAACGGAAAAACCCAAGCAAGTGAAAATCAATATGACTTGGAAATCAAAGAAGGACTTCAATGAGATTCTGGGTAAACCCCAGAGCAGCATCTTAGGAATGGGAGGAGAGAGAGCCGGAGATAGACCTGTGAGTTTCAAACCAGCTGTGAGAGGGACACTAGTGAACTCGAAGGAACGCTGCTTTCCAAGCACTGGAGAAGCTGGGAGGAACAGGGGTCCGAGCCGCACAGTCCAAAGGACAGACCAAAGGGAGTCTGTCAAGCAGAAGGCAATACCAAGAGCTACACGCAAACCAGAAGCAGTTGGCGAGATGGGGAGAGAGAGGAACCAACTCTCAGAGATGATACCATTTTACAAGATGCCCCCAGAAGTGTGTCGGGGAAGATCGCCCTGACCAGAAGGAGAGAACTGAAGGAGGAGAACACTGACCCGGTAACACAGCCCTACTACAAGGAAGATAACAGGGAGAGCTGGAGACCCAGGGAGAGTGGCTGTGATAATGATTCATGTAATAATAATCGTCACAGTCCCAAGAATGAATATCATGATTTGAGTAATCATACTTACTGGGTTCCTCATACGCATTCCAGTAGAGTACCAAGTGAGATGAAGAGTGAAAATAACTACTGGGCTCATCCTACTTGCCCCAGTAGAATATAAAGTGATAGAATGAGAATAATTACTGGGCTCATCATACTCGTCCCAGTGAAATACAAAGTTCAAAGAAGAGTGAGAATCTTTACTGGGTATATCATACAGGTCCCAGTGAAAATTCAAGTGAAAAGAGGACCAAGACTGGTACTGAGGGGATGATTGGTTGTAAGCCTCACAGTACATGTTTGGTTCTATGTGATATAGTTGTGGTAAAAATTCCACGGCCGAAAAAAGACTGTTTTTTTGTTGCACTTTGCAACGCAAATCTGCAGTGGGGGATCCCCCACAGCCCTCCATACTCCCCTTATTTTAAAAGATTACCCTAACCCATCCCCACATATAATTGCGTTCAAAAGTGCAACAACAAAAAAACAGACTTTTTGGCTACAGGAATTTTTTCCTGCGACCCCATCACTCTTGACACCATAAGTTTGAAGCCAGATATAGAGAGACTTTTAACTTCCTGTAAGAAGGGCATAGTGAAAGGACCTAAAGCTATTGGAGTATCCACATAGACGGACTTAAAAAGCCAAGGCAAAGGGAGCTCAGTGGTGTGGAAAACTTGCTGATTGAGCACCACAGGAGAAGGGAATCATTCTCCTAGACTGTAGTTGTTTTACATTAATGGTACGGTTAGCGCCACTTAGTTATGGACAGAGGACAGACTTGATTTGGACTTAACAATTGATGACTAGCTGTCTAGTTAATTGTGTTAGGTAGGGAACCCCATAGTTTAGGGAAAGTTAGGAATGTTTCTATTATTTGGTATAAACACGCATTGAAAATGGCAACTTCTAGTCTGTCTCCTCCTTCTGACCAGCCACACCACACACTCACTAATTCACCCCAGTCCGTCCCCTCACAACTGAAATATACATTCTCCTCTCTACTGCGGGTGAAAGAATAACAATCATTTCAATGAGTCTTCTCTTAGCTGTAAGGCATGTTTTAAGAACAGGTTTCTTTCTATTAGTGCTCGACAGTAGTTTGTGAGGTGCTAAGGTGTGCAATCGGTACCTTATTGTTGTGAAATAACCCAGACTTTGAAAGCGCAGCCCTGTAATGGCAGAGGCTGCAGATTTTCAGGCCAGAAGGCAGCATTTAAAACCCTTCCAGCACCTGACACAGGGTGGCCCTGGACCACTTAAAGGCTGGAACGGCTGACCCTTCCTGCTGGCTGCCTCATTTAGAGGAAGGCGGGCTGTTTTATACACAAAGAGCTTTCACACGCTCTGCATTCATGTCTATATATCTGCCTTCTGGTATTTATAGGCTGCAACAGCCACTCTATTTAAAGCACGTAACTATAAATTAGATAAAAAGGCAGACAATTAAATGCACTGATTACAACCCGCCGAGACTGGAATATTGCCACTGTGAATTTCTCCAGAGCTACAAAACTGAGCATCTCAAAGCATGTAAGACAAAGCAAGCTCAGTACACATGCAATATTACATAGAACATGCACATGGGTTAAAGGTCCAGACACAACTGCTTTCTCTCCTCGTTGACACTATCTCAATATAGTTACTTCTGCTATCTCTTCCCAATGGCACTTTTCTCAATATAGTTGAACTGGGTTCTCCAGCCCTTTAAGATGAGTAGCAATACCCTGGAGATGGATGGGGATGCAGATTTTATTCATACATCAATAATCAAATCGACTCAGGTAGTTTGGAAAAAGGGGAGTCAGTTTTAATAACAAGTATTTAAAACAGGGAGTCCAACGAACATCAGCAGTCGTTCGATCCTCTTACTCAATGCATCTTAGTAGAAACAGAGGTTATATTGCCTAATATCGTCATCATTGACATTGACCTGCATCACTACCTAAGTGGCAAACTCCAAAAACCAATCAGAGGGAGTAATTGGTTCTAAGTGAATGTCTAAACATAAGTTCCATATCAGTATGGAACCGGGAAGGAAAATGATAGCGTGCTTAACATCAGGTGGGGCAACTAAGCCCTCCCTAAACATGGCCACTATGAACGTCACTAAAATACACGACGTTCCATTGGCTACACAAACTATAGGACCCTATATTACATAGTCCTCTGCAATTGGTTGGCTTCCGCTTCCGTCCCCCATCAGTACCTACCTACGTTTAGCAGCATGCAGACTGAACATCCAGGTGCTAGCGGGTTCATCTAGAAACCAGCTTCCCACCAATGATTATATCAATCCAACATCACCTCAACAGTCTAGTGTCAATTAGTGCTTTGAAGTTTGGCCTTGGGTTTATTCTTTGCTCTGAGAAATTTAAGGAGTGTAGGCACAGCTGGCCTTCATGCGTAGGTGTGACCACCTCGATCGTCCAATTTCTTCCTTTCACGTGACTGGACACCATGATATTGGGCTTTTCGTGTATTTAATATTCTTTTTTAATAGTTCTCTGATGTGTTTTGTTTTTCTCAAGCTTCCTGAACAGGAGCCCCTTGTTCCTTCAAACAATTTGTATCCAATGTCAGCCAAGTCCTGTTTGATAAGACATTTGGCTTCCTGGCTCGTCCTATCTCCGTTTGCTAAGATTCACTCGTGAAATTAAAACTTGCTTTTAACTGTAACACTCTGAAGTGAGGCCTTTATGTTCAGCACTGCTTTATAACGTATACTGGAAACATCCTTCTTTTATTTGTACATATGTATCTATAGAGGTATATGTATATGTATTGGTGCGTGCCACGGTCTATCTATTATAAGCTTAGAGCTAGTTTCATGATCACTTTGCTGCTTGCGTTTCTTCTGCATCTATACAGGTGTAAAATTATTTGATATGTTCATTTGTTTCTGCGCCATAAGCTTATTTATCCTGAGCCCAAAATGTCACTTATCCTTGTTGCTTTCTTGATGCCTTATAGAATATCTGCATTCTCTGATCTCTGCATCTGTTCTGTGTGCGTCATCTTTTTCCGTGTGATGTCACCATTCATTCTTGCATTTTAACTGCTCTGCTTCTTCGAGAATCTCATTCATATGGCCGTCATTTTGTCTTGTGTGTAGGTACTGTTTTCTCAATGGGTACCTTGCCTCCCAGATTCTCTTTGATATTGGTACTCTTATGGGTATGGCACAGAGTCCATGCTCTGCTCTTTGCTGGTTCAACTGTTTCGCATATGTCACATACTTTGGTTCTCATTCTTTAGGTAATATGGGCGAGGCAGTTGGAGGGGGAGTACTTGGCTCCTCCTCAACATAGTTAGTTCTGATTTTTCTCTTCAATGACACCTATCTCATTAAAGTTACTTCTGCTTTCTCTCCTCGTTGGCACCTGCCTCAATGTAGTTACTTCTGCCTTCTCTCCTCTTCGACACCTGTCTCAATATAGTTACTTCTGCTTTTTCTCATCATTGACACTTATCTCAGAACAGTTACTTCTGCTTTGTCTCCTCGTTGACACCTAAATCAATATACTTAATTTTGATGTCCCTCCTTGTTGACACATCTCAATATAGTTACTTCTGCTTTCTCTCTTTGTTGATATCTATCTCAATATAGTTACTTCTGCTTTCTCTCCTCGATGGCGCCTATATCAATATAGCTACATCTGCCTTCTCTCCTCCATGACACATTTAAATATAGTTACTTCTGCTTTCTCTCCTCATTGACACCTATCTCAGTATATGTACTTCTTTTTTCGCTCCTCATTGGCACCTATTTCATTATAGTTAGCTTTGCTTTCTCTCCTAATTGGCACCTTTCTCAATATAGTTGCTACTGATTTCTCTCATCTTTGACACATATGTCAATGCTCAATATCTTCTTTTGGATTTTGGGCTGGTTGGCTCATGTAAGTTGGGCCATGTAGGTTATACAATGCATGCACACTTAAAGTTTTAAATCCGTCTTGTGTAGATTGAGGAGCAGGAGGTTGTTGGCTACTTGTCAAGTGTAGATAGATAGGGAAAGAATTCTCATCTGAGTTACATTAGGGTACTTGCAGAAGAGGTAGAACAGGTTATTAGAATTGAGGCGGGGAAAGGTCGAACATTGAAATATTATAGCATGGCCATCTTTGACCACCGTGAAATTACTTCTTTCGCATGGCTGGTGCTTTACAAATAACCAAGAGAATAAAAATATAAACATTTTGAAAAGCCAAGAGTTTGCTGGAGGCGGGCTGGGGATTAATATTCAGTGACTATGACTGAGTGTGCAACACATGTGCTATATTTTGTGACCTCAAGTTTGGATAGGGTTTGGGTGAAGACGGGGGTGGGAGGGTTGGGCAGACCTGTGAACCTTTCTAGAGGTTGCTGAAACCAGAACATAAATATCATGTTAATTAACGAGTTCGGCGAGACAGACCATCGCCCAAGATTACTCACGAGACATCATTGTGTACGTCTCTCCTATGGCCGACAATTCAAGATACTGGTCTAAAATCTCCAGGACATGGATAAACCTTTACTTGCTTGAAATGGAGACACGTGACCCAAAGAAACATAAATGAAATCTGATAGCTATGGACATCGACATAAGACATAAAACATGAATAACTAGGTTTTTGTTGTTGATGACTACTTTGCATTCAGTCATTCAGGGATTATGATATCATCAAGTCACCCCTCAAAATCACTTCATGACACTGAAGCTATTTGTGATGGAAGACAGTGTGATATTATAGTCCCTAGCCTCGTGTTTAACAGAGTACTTCTTCTGCACCACATCTGGATAAGAGCGATTCATAGAAATAAAAAAGTAAAAAGCATGAATACTGGAACTATTTTATTTTTGATTTTACAGCTCTTACAATTTATAAAAATAAATAATAAAGATTAAAATCCATCAGACCCATCCACTTGGCCCATTTCGCTTAGACCCTGAGTGAAATGGGTTTCCAACTTTTTCCTTTCGTTACTCAAGTCCCCTGCTGCTGTTATACGCCCTTTGAGTTCATTCACCTTGGAGTATGTTCTGAAATTTGGGATGTGTTATTCTGCTGAAAGGTCTCTTGTTTACCCATTTTAGAATGTGGCTCTATGTCTGTCTAATCCCCAACACTCTTTCCCTCTTGCTTTCTTCTTGGGTAACGCAGGCAGCTATTATTAGAGGGCTTAGAATCTGGCACAGGGCGTGATGGAAAACCCTGATGTATTATCATGCCCTTAGACATGTGTTGCTTCTTGGGCCTCCCCTCTCATAGAACGTGTGCTTTAAACCGTGCCCGCGTCAATCATCTTTTTATAAATCTGTATGAGAGGATGCTTCACCTCGAGGCAATCCCTCAAATCCCGGTTTACCATGCTAAAATAGGGCTATTCTGGGAGCCTAAGCACCGGCTGCCTTCAGATCAGATCTCTTAAGTCTCAACAGCTCGAAAGCAGTGCAGACAGCCAATGCACCACAAATTAGATTGAACACACAAAACGGGCATTTATGTGGTACACACCACAAATGCAATACTCTTTTAGCCTCTGAATACCAGGTAGTGTTCAGTCCTCAACTCAGGAGATTGAAATGTTGACTCTGCTCTAAAAACATTGAAACCATCAGGTTATATGCAGGCCTCTTTAATATGTGATTAATCCACCAATCCATCCTAATGGTGTAATATGCCGCTTATTAAATCAGGACCATTCAGAATGTTCCCTGAGCTGCTGTGCTATAATGATAATATCAAATGTTTATATAGCGCTTCATGCCGGATTTATCAAGCTTTTAGGCACTGTAAAGCTGCTGGTAATATTCAGTCCAATGGTCCTCAATATATCAACCTTGCAAGGATGAACAGCTGAGCAGCCGCTGACAGGAGCCCCTGTAGGCTATAGACTGGAAAGCAAGTGCATTAACTGTTGTTACCTTGCTGTCACTATGTGTGGTGCTCTCACTAAAAGCTGGTGAATTTAATTGATCAAATGCAGAGTGCACCAGTGCTGGATTCGGTACTTGGAGTCATGTATTCATAATGGAAATGGCAGAACAACTGCTTCCTGCAATGTTCGGTTTATGCGCACATCCTGCCATCTTGCCAATAGTAACATCATGTTACCTTATTGTGCTTTATGCTGGATTCCTTCTGCTTCTAAGTGCTTTAATAATAGGGGTTGATATTACCAAAATCAATGGTACTGAGAAGGTTGAAAGCCTGATTCTGCACTCCTGGGATGTGATTTTGTGAACTGCAGGCTTGTT
Source organism: Ambystoma mexicanum (assembly GCF_040938575.1). NCBI lineage: Eukaryota > Metazoa > Chordata > Amphibia > Caudata > Ambystomatidae > Ambystoma > Ambystoma mexicanum. The sequence continues at coordinate 912,538,310 of NC_090926.1, read as the reverse complement.
CGCATGCGTAACTTGTTGAGCATATTGGCCAGTGGGCACCTTACAATAACTACGGTAAAATCATTGGTGAGGACCAATGGCCATGATTTATTCATGTTAATAGTGAATAACCATGTCCCACTGGTCGTGGCACCTGCCACTTTGCTTCAATTACAGTGAAAGACCATGGGCCTCCTTACATGTTTGCCGCTCTGGAAACAAGGTAAGCTCACCGGCACCCTTGTTTTGGGACTGGCAAACTGCAAGTCTGCCTGCCGGAGCCGCTGTGCCGATAAATACAAACAATAGGTGTACCCCAGTGTGTATGCGTGGGCAGGGGCAGTATGAACATTCAAAACAGAAAACCTAAAAAAGGGAACCCACGCCAGTGACAGTCCTAAATTCTGTCAGCAATTTTGGTTGAATCTCCGTATTATTATAAGGTGTGTGCTTTACAAGAAAGTCACAGGAACAACAAAAACCAAAGGAAAATCCTAGGAGTACATGAAAATAAATTTATTATACCAAAAAAAGACATATTTATTTTTAAGAGCTTCAGAAGACTTTTTACACAGGTTTAAAACACATAGTGAAAAAAGAAATTAAACAAACACATAAAGCATAACATTCATCATGTCTATATTATAATTTCGTCTGATTGAAATGAAGTAGAATACTGAAAAACAATTGATGAAAGGGGCAGGAGCCCAACAGGAAAGCAATTGTACCTGTGGACTAAATATCACCAGGGTGTATAAAAAATTACCATGGTTTATACAAAGCGAGATTATTCACAATCAATTTATATCATATGGTTAATTTGCCATATAGTTAACTTCCCTTTTTTAGGTTTTCTGTTTTGAAAGGAGCCGCTGTGCCTGACAGGTCTGACCCTGCCGGGCGCAGTGGCCATGATAGGCAGACTTGTCACGGAAGCAACAGCACCGTTGCTAACGTGACAGTGCTTCCATGTCCCCAATCCCATAGAGTCCTATAGGACGCTATGAGAATGGAGATTAACAAATGTACTGGCGCCTGGCTTCCCGGCCGCCGGACTTGTAATAGCCCGGTGGCACCGGGACGTCAGGTGCCGGTTAATTATTACGGGTCCGGAGGCACCCCACCGGTAGCACTGGCAGGGTTACAGCCAGACCCGTAATTAGGCCCATGTCTCAAAGGCTGTGCAAACTGGGGAACTCTGAGTTAAGGTGGCATTGCTTCCAGAACTGGATGAATTTCAAGTGTTTTGTTGCATTCTACTACCACCTTAACACCAAACGTTTTTTCACTGAATTTCAATGCTTTTATTTTGTTAAACTTTTTCAACTTAACTTTCTCTTAACTAAACTTTTTTGCTGAATTTCAAGGTTTTGTCATGCTACAGCTCACACCAGCCACAGTACTAATGTATTTTTCTTTTCATATCTTCACCGTTGTCATGTTCAACTTTATCAATATGTTTCTAAGCTATGCACCATGGGATGTTTTCCCATTACGGGTCGGTGCCCACTTTGCAATAATGAGTAATCAATAAAAGAATTGGTGCGATACTCGGAGGTCATTTTACAAGCCATATAGTTCAAAAGTAAGTCATAAAAGCAATGTGCTAATCATGAACACCTTTCTTTACACCCCATAGCATTTTAGTGCTGTTTCGGGGTGGAGAAGGAGCACAAGACGGAATCAATATTTCTGCTGTGCTTTCTTTCTCCGAGTTTAAAGAGCACATGGTTTTACACCAACATGAGATTTTCATGCCAGCAATAAACCAATGAATTCTTATGGAATCCCGCTGATTTAGCACCCGATAAAAGGATGCAAATTCCATAGGAATCCATTGCTAATGCATTCTGCATAGCATAACTTAACATTGTTTAACGAAACAAGACTACAGATGAAGTGTAAACAGGATTTTGCCTGGTTTTAAACTCAGTTTTGTAAATGTTTACTGTAAAATCCCAGCGAAGTTTCCAAGAGTACTGCCTGCATCAATGAAAAGCAAGATGGCGACTTTTCATATCTGAAACACCACAGTTACTGCAATGCACCATGAGAGATTGATGACGTTTATTGTGGATCGGGGCACCCCCTTTTCTGTCAATTCTTTAAAAACTTATGGATGGATTTATGCCAAACCAAAACAAAGAAATATCTGCCACGCTTTGTGCTCAACTTGTTTCTTATTTGGCGTACATCCAACCAGAAGTTTCCACTGTGTATGTGATCCCTGCAAGCACCTTTTTCTCTAAGGAAGAGAGAATGGGAGTAGGCAAAAAACAGTGCAGTATAATCTTGACAGCTTTGTGGTTGGAGCATTAGGGAATGTATACAAAACACCAATAAAGTAATGGTGGGTTTGAAAAGGCTTGATAAAAGTTCTTTCATCTGAAATATAAAACCAGGAGAATCCATTTGTGCCAAGTGACACATTCCACAACACCACCTAGTTCACCTCCAGGACAGAGCTGTATAAAGTATCACCACTCTCTAAGACAAAGACAATTTCCTGGAGAAAAAGGCATGCATTTGAGCTCATTGTCATTCCGAAAATGCCTTGTCGATGTGGCTCTGAACTGTAGGTGACCTTCCGGCAATGGCTACTAGGTGGCATCGTTGAATGTTTGACTTGGCTCGAATGGATTTTCCAGCTTTTTTAAACCCACCGTAACTTTATTGTTGTTTTATACTTATATCCTGCAGCACAACTTTTCAGTGAGTTTCATTATTATTAATAATATTATTTATTTATTTTTTATTGCGCGCCACGTGCCCATGGGCGTCAGGGCGCACAATGGAGTTCCTACAGGTCTTAGATTTGTGGCCCTATGGCTTGTCAAAACAAATAAGAGAAAAGGGAATCAAGAAAAGATTTCATGACAATTAGAATCTAAGCGAATTATAAGCTGTAAAACTGATCTATTCGGCCTTAACATCAGTGAAGGAGACCATTTATTTATGGAAGGGCCACAGTAAGGCAATCTCAAATTCTTGAATTTCCTGAATTAAAAAAGAATGGCTGCTGATTACAGGAATAATATGGAAGTATTGAAGGTAATTTAACTTAAGCATCAGAAGTCAATTTTGTAATATAACTATGTTGAGGACACATTTTGCTCATAGGTATATGTATGTAAAGACTTCATTATTTTCTAATATTCAGCTCATATTCAGTCATGACAACATATATTTCCTATATGCTTTTGTATTGTTACAATTATAAGTATGAATAGCATATGATACCATACTAACACATTTCGTTCTTTTGACCTGGTAACAATGGGAAATCGGACAGCATATAACTTCTTTGTTTTTGTATGATATGATATTGCAGTTATAACATGCCTATACACAAGTGTTTCAGTTGTACAGTTCACAAAATCTTTAATTTAGTATTAATAAGTGCCAACGTCTTGATGAAAGAAATAGATGAGAAATGACAATGCATGGATATGGGAGACAAGGAAAATCATCACACTGGGGGGGTTTAGGGCTACTAGATGACATCAGTGCACAGGGGTTTCATCATACAGGATAGGCTTGCTGTTTCAGAATGAAATTAAGGATTTTAAATTGTGATGCTTGTTGGAACTGATTCCACCATGATTAAGTCAGGGCAGATGAATAACATTGGCTTTTTTAAAGTGCTGTTTATGAAATACTGATATGATATGATATGGCATTTATAACGCGCCTATACACAAGTGTTTCAAGGCGCGATGAGGCAAATGAGGGTAACAAAAGGGAGGACAGACAACGATCTAACTAGGCCAGGTGTCATTCGGATCACGCAAGTGCGTGGGAGGCGGCACGGACAGTGCAGCACATGGGAAGATAACAATAAGTAAGTAATGGCCAGCTAGTGGTAAGTGCAAGGGTAAGTGCAGACATCAGGTGTCAAGGGCTGGTAGGGGGGACTGCAGGGATACAGAAACAGTCCCCAAGTGCGGGGGTTGCCAGGTGGGCAATGCAGGTGTGTGACGCTAGTCGGGGGACCTGGGCCCGAGATCAGAGGGTGTCCACGTCGCCAGTGCAAGTCCCGGTTACAGCCAGGTCAGCAAAGGAGAGGAGGAGAAAAAGCAGAAACAAAGAGAAAGGTTTTGAGGTGTTCCCGGAACCGGAGATGGTTCTCCTCAAGTTTAAGGAAGGCATGGAGGCTGTTCCATAGGGAGGCACCAGCTGAAGAAAGAGATCTACCACCAACTCATTGGTGGAGAAGCGACTGACCCTCAGGGAGTTGTAGGCAGAGGAGCGGAGAGCTCGAGAGGGAAGATATTTAGGGAGAAAGAGTTGAAGTTATTGATTCCCCAGGCCCCAGACGGCCTTGTGGATGATGCAGAGGGTTTTGAACTTAATCCCGCAGCCACTGGGAGCCAGTTCAGAGATTTCAGTCCTGGTGAGATACGATCCCTGGGCTTGAGGCCAAGGACAAGTCTCGCAGTCCTGTTCTGGATAAGTTGCAGAGAGCGGAGAGTAGAAGCAGGCAGATTTAGAAAGAGGCTGTTGCAATAGTCCAGCCTAGAGAGAACCAGAGCTCTGGAGATGGTGAGTTTCTGGGGGAAGGAGAGGAAAGGGAGAATACCTGTGAGGAGGTGCAGATGGTAGTGTAACTTCTTAGAGACGTCAGAGATGTGAGGGGAAAAGGAGAGTGTGGAGTCCAAGATGGCCCCAAGGTTTTTTGCCTTGCAGGTGGGGGCAGGAAGAGGGCCAAGAGAGGCCGTCCAGAGAGCTGCAGGAAAGGAGGGAGCGGGTGTGCTGATGAGGAGAATCTCAGTCTTACTGGCATTAAGGCAGAGGTCATTGGCGCACAGAATTTCTGGATAGCAGGCAGACATTCAGAAATAAGGGAGGGAGAGGAGGCGGCCGAGGGTAGCCTAAAAATTAGCTGGGTGTCATCCGCATAGCACTGAAAGTTGGGGCAGAGAGAGGCGATGCGATGGGCAAGGAGTGCCAGGTATTGGTTGAACAGTCAGTGAGAGAGGTTAGACCCCTGGGGGACACCGCAGGTAGAGAAAATGATAGCACAGAGGAAGGACCCCAGTTGGACCTGAGAGGGTCAGTCAGAGAGGAAAGAAGTCAACCACACCAGAGCCTGACCAGTGATACCCAGGTTATCACGGAGACAGTTGAGCAGGATGACATGGTTGACAGTGTCAAAGGCAGAAGAGAGATCAAGCAGGATGAGGACGCAAGGGGTGTTAGCATCAAGGTTGGAGAGCAGGTCTTCACGGATTTTCAGGAGAGCAGTTTCCGTGCTCCTGGCAGCTCTGAAGCCAGACTGATGATCATGAAGACAACCAACAGATTCAGTGTGGAGATTAAGCTGGGAGATGGCCAGTTTCTCCAGGAGCTTGCCCAGGAAGGGAGTGATGGAGATTGGGCGATAGTTAGCCGGGCAGCAGGGGTCGGCAGAGGGTTTCTTAAGAAGAGGGTGCACAAGGGAGTGCTTCAGGGGGGATGGGAAGACTCCAGTGGCGAAGGAGTGATTGCAGAAATCAGCCAGGGCAGGAGCCAGGGAGTCAATGTGGTCCTTGATAGTTTTGGAGGAACAGGGGTGAACCTGTTTAGACAAGACTTTCATAGATCGGACTTGTCGAGAAACCTTGTCTGCCGAGAACAAGGGAAAGGCAGAGAAGGAGGGAGGAGAGGTGGCTGAACAAGGGCTAGAGGAAGAGCAGCGAGGACAGAATGTCCTGAGTTTTAGAGATGAAGTGAGAAGCCTGCATACATATTGCTTTTCGAAGTGCTGCTGCCATACCTTTGCTGGTGTTTGCTAAGCATAAATCATTGCTCCAACCATAAGGATATCAGCTTATGCTGCACTGATGATCACTAATGTATGCAGCTGTTTGAATCCTTGAGAGCTGTCTGTCTTGAAAAGTGATGCATAAAATAGCACTGCCCTTCAAAACAACAACAATATGATGGAGCAAAAGGCTTGCATTTGTGCTCATTTGCATACCCACAATGCATGTGAATCGGAACTGGAGGTGGAAATATATTGGTGCTACTGGTTTGTGCTGAGGCATGTGCAACTTGGCTAAAATGGCATATTCTACTAATCAAAAAACCTGTAATTTGCTATTGCTTGTTTTACATTTTTAATTTGCCAGGAAATGGTTACTAATTCGCTTTGCAGTAAAATAACACATTTGTTGCTTTTTGAAACAATTCAATATTTGTAAATTGGTAAAAGATAGAAAAATAGTTCACCTGCTGCCTTTTGATGAAGTGCTTGAATCTGATCCAGAATTGAGTGTTTCAGAAGGGGAGAATTTGGGCCTGAAAGCGTGAGAATCTGATGGCACAACATTATTAAGCACATAAGGGGGCTAATTCATGGAATTTTTGTGCCGAAAAACGGGGATTTGTGCGCCATTCTGGCCACAAATCCCCATTTGTTAAACAGGGATTCGCGGGCAGAATGGCGCACAAATCTCAGTTTTTCTGCGCAAATAATTCTATGAATCAGCCCCGAAGTCTTTCCTTCATAGCTTGCAATTAAAACACCGACACATTATGTGCTTCCGCTTCCTCCCTGAACATGATATAAGGAGCCAGATAAATTGAAATATTTAAAAATGGATTGATACATAGACAGAAGAAAAGATAGACACACATGCAGATTTAGATGGAGAATAATATAGAGATCGATAGAAATAAACATAGATAACTAGATGCAGAGAGAAAATATAGATAGATATATAGATAGATATATAGATAGATAGCTAGATAGATAGATAGATAGATAGATAGATAGATAGATATCGGTAGACAGATGCACATGTAGATGGTGGGCACTGATTGCTTACTACAGCGGGCAGTAAGTGAGCATCACCAGCAACATTTGAGGTTTTCAAGGATGCAGATAGAAAACCAAACAAAACTAACAATCCTGCGTCAACCTTTTCACAAGACAAGTAGATCAGCATTTATTTTGTGCTCTGGCTCGGGCCAAACCTCCCTGCAGTGTCACTCTTTGGACTCATCACAAGTCCCCTGCTAAGCCCAGCACTCTGGCATGACGTGACCTGTGATCAAAGATGGCGCCCAGCCGTCCTCCTTTGTCACATCTGCGGATTGTAATTGACAGCTCCCACTGTTCATAGAGCGTGGACGCCTCTGCCAGGCCCTCATCGCAGCGGCCGCGCTTCCGGTGGTGCTAATCACCCTGTTTACAGTGCATCCGGCGCCCGCGCCCATCCTTGGACCTTCAAAGACCATCTATTTTAGCCTACGCATCGCAATTAACTGCTCTATGTGGGGCGCTGAAAGTGAGGTTACTGGTTGGTCACACCGTGTACATCCTTGAACACTCCAGATGCGCTGCTGAAACAGACTTACTGCCCGCTACAGTTTACAAACATTTCCCTCCCCTCCCACTTTTTGGAAAGGTATTTTGTTCATGAGGCCGTGATTTTACACGTTGGCATCACTAGAAATCAGTATTGCGGCGGGCGGTGCAAACCAGGGGTGGCAGGCCAAAATACAACCTGGTGGGGCGGGGTGGTGCACACCAAATAAGGGTCAACAGGCCAAACTGTAATTGTAATTAAATAGAGGTTTATATATACCTATATTTTACCAATCTGGTAAAAATAAAATGCCATTAAGCATGTTCAGAATAGGTTTAATGCAATAAAAGTTTTGCGTTATACATCCTAAAAAGTTAACTAACGTTCAACAGTTGCATAAATGCCATTGTAGTCAGCATTCTTTTACTTCAAGCAGACATCACTCCCAGCACAGCTTCAAATGATGTGTAGTTCGAGGTGGTATTTAGCAGAAGAGATATCACTTCCCGCTTACCTTTAAATAATAGCTATTGAAAAATAGTCAATCTAACAGAAGAGTGCCTCATACCTCAGTTTCAATTGATAGTCAAAGAAAGTTTGTTTAACATATGAAATATCACAGAAAGGCGCCAAGTATTGGGGCAAAGGAGGCCACTGCTCCCTTGGTTCTTTAGCAATGGTTGCAGGAATCTCACTTTTCCCCAACAGGGTTGTTCACAGTTTTCATTTTCTGGCTGTACACTCCAGTGACAGCTGGGGATTTGTTTAATTGGAGTGGTGTACATATTTACTCCAAATATGCCAGTGTGACTGAGTGCAGCGACAAATGGAGCAAAAATTGGCTAAAATGCCAAACAGTTTGCAATTAGTTTTGTACGGTAACACATGAACAAATCCACTAGATGCAAGTCACCAACAGTGCAGAGGAGCATTTCGCTAACATATTTTCAGGTTGCTTTTTCCCACAATATATGCCAGTATAAAAACATGTTCATGCTGGCTGCACCCATACATTTCCATGCTGGCTGCACCAATATATGCCAGTATTCCCATTTGAGCACATATTCATGTTTGCTTTACGGATAATGCCAGTAATGATACTATAAAAATCAAGTCCATGCTTGTTCTGCCAAAATATGGCTGTATCCCAACATAAGACTATACTCTAGTTGGCTTTACCATAAAAAATGTTCTGCCCCAGTAGGAAAATATGTCCAAACTGCCTGCATTAAAATGCCATTCTAGCTATACAATAAAACGTATCATGCTTGCTTTATCAAAGATACAAAATACAAAATGTCAGGCGACAGTAAGAGATGACTAGACTGGCTTCACCAAAATGCCAGCCTAGCCAATAAAAACACTTATCATGCTTGCTTTATCAAAGAAGCACAATACAAAATATCATGCCACTGTAAGAAATGGCTAGACTAACTGCATAAGAATCCCAGTCTAGCTACACAATATCAGTTATCACACTTGCTTTATCAAAGATGCCCAATAGAAATGGCATACCACAATAAGAAATGGCTACACTGGCTGCATCAAAATGCCAGTCTAGCCATGGACTCTCCGTCCAGTCCAAGAAATAGGCCCATATTCAATCCTTAATCTCTGGGCTACAAATAACATGCCTGAACTTTTCAAAATGTGTAAGGCACTTGCCAATCTTATTGCCTTTTCTACATCTCATCTTCCTTCCCAGGCCCTCTGCATGGCGTTGGCCTCCACTTTCACAACCAAAACTCAGGATATCATGTTCTCTCTCTCCTCCACACCACTCCCTCCTCTGCCCACATGCAGGCCTGCCCTGACCTCCCTCTGTCTCCCCCCTACTCTCCTCCTTCTCACCCTAAACACCTGATGAGGTCACCAAGACAGTCTGCTCTTTGAAAGTCTCCTCCAATCAGGTTGCCTTCTTCTCTAGAACTATCAAGGACAGCATTGCCTCTCTCACTCCCTCCTTGGCTGAGTTCTGTAACCACTCCTTTGCCACTGGCTCTTCCCCCAACACCTCAAGCACTCCCTTGTGCAACCCCTCCTAAAAAAGCCATCTGCGGACCCCTCCTGCCCGGCTAACTACTGCCCTATGTCTACTACCACCTTCTTGGGCAAACTCTTGGAGAAGTTGGTCATCTCCCAACTAATCCATCACACTGAATCTGTTGGCTTCTTCCACAACCACCAGTCTGGCTTCAGAGCAGCCAAAGGTACGGCAACTGCTCTCTTGAATACCTGTGATGACTTGCTCTCAAACCTTAATTCCAACTCTCCCTCTGCCCCCGTCCTCCTTGATCTGTACTCTGTCTTTGACACAGTCCATCATTCAATCCTCATATATCAGCTCCATGATACTTTGGGCATCACAGACTGGGAAATGAATTGGTTGACCTCATTCCTCTCGAACTGTCCTTCCCAAGTCCAACTTTCTCTCCTTTACCTCACTCTCGACTTGCAGTGTCCCTCATGGCTCTATCCTTTCACCATGGCTTTTCAACATTTACCTTGCTCTTCTTGCCCACTTGATCTCCACCACCTTCTCGCCTCATTTCCAGTGTCATGATGATGACACACAACTCTCCTTTAAGCTACCCTCTCCTTCCTCCTTTCCTCCCACTCTCATTCCCGACTGTCTGACTGCTGTTCAGGCATGGTGTGCTGCTAACGATCTCTGCCTTAATGCCAGTGAGACTGAGATCCTTCTCATTGGGACTCCTACCCCCTCCTTCCCTCCTGCAGCCTGGCTGCCCTCCTTGGGCCCCCTCACCCTCTTGTGAGGCTAAACACCTCGGTGTCATCTTCGACCCCTCTCTCTCTCTCCTTCTCACCTCATATCACTGACCTTGTCAAGAATGCCCTCTTTCAGCTTCACCTCCTCAGTGGCATTCTCCCTTTCTTCATCTTCCCTCAGAATAGGACTGCAACACTTATCCTTGGCCTCAAGCCCAGGGACGCAATCTTCCCAGCCCTAAAATCTTTCCACTGGCTCCTGTGGTTGCGAAGATTAAATTCAAGACCCTCTGCATTATCCACAAGGCTTTCTGGGGCCAGGGACCTCGCTACATTCAACTCTCTCCCCCTAAATACCTCCCTGCTAGAGTCCTTTGGTCCGCTAGCTTCAACTCTCTGCAGGTCAGACATTTCTCTAAGCAGAGAGTGGGGGGTAGATCTCTTTCTTCAGCAGTAGCTTAGCTCCGGAATGGCGCCTTGGCCCCTCTCTGATTTCACCCAGATCTTCTTAAGTTCCGGAAGCTTCACAAGATCTTCCTTTTCTCCTCCTCCTTCCCTCTCCCGCTCCCCTGCTAGTCTTCTCCTGCTACTGCAACTGGTTGACTGTTCCCTTATGAATCTTACTGGGTTCAGGCCCTCCTTTGACCAGTCTTCTCCCACACCCATTCTTACTAGCACTTGCCCTCGGGCACCCTTCTCTGACTAGCCTATTGAGGCTGGAACACCCCCTACCTCGCATTAATTGACCCCTACCCCTGTTTCCCTTTGTACTTGCCCTCCTAGGCTCCCCTCCGCACTTGCCCAGGCCCCACCCCCCACTTGCACTTCTCCCTCCTCACCCTTCCCTATTCTATTCCTTCATCCTGTTCTGCCACCTCCCCTTGCACTTCTTGATACTGCACTGGCACAATCCAAATGTCACAAGGCCTAGTAGGACCGTTATTGTTGTTTGCTCCACTGTCCCCACCAAACCCCGGTCTTGTCTTGTGGCACCTGGAAACACTTTTTGCTGTATAGCTGCCATAACATGCTTGCTTTATCATAGATTCCCTGTAAAAATGCCATGCCTGCCCTCTGGGCCCCCCAGCGCCTCACACATACACAATGTGATTATTTGTGCATGCAAGGTGCTGGGGGCCCGAAGAGTAGGTATGATCTTTTTTACCAGGCAACTATCATAGATGGTCAGTAAAAAGAAAAATCATGCCTGCCCCCTGGGCATATCCAGTGCCTTGCACAGGGTGCTGATTTTGGCTGGTGCACAACCCCCTGCCAACATAAGCTCCACATCCCAGTACAAACACACATGCACATGCATTCACACAACTTTCACACACAGCATGCAGTCGCTCATTCACATGCACACCCATCATCATACACTCACTCATTACACACAACACAAGCATACACACATACATACACATATTTAAATTAACATACCTTCTGCCCCGGTCCTGATGTTCCCTCCCAGTGCTCCAGCTTATGCTTAGCATGAACAGGAAGCAGGAAGCAAAGAGTGCTTCCTGGCTTGTGCATATGCGTGCAAGAGCCGGAGCGCTGATGACGAATTGACGAGGAGGCACAATAACACTTCCCATCACACATACAAACCTGCAGTATATCAACTAGAATCCCCAATGGGCCATACAATGTTGGGGAAGCAAAATGCCCCCGGCTTTGCATGGCTCATTGTATATGCAGGGCTGGAGAACAGAACTGTCAAACGGAAACAGCGTTTTCCTTTAACAGTTCAAGCCAGCCGAGGAGCACTCCCTCAGATACAGAAGCAGCTGTGGGAGTGTTCATTGTTTACACTGAGCTGGCTCTTTGGCTCCTCCATAATGGACGAGGGTGCCCGTGGGTCAGCACCCTTCGCCCCCTTTATGGAGAAGCCACCACTGGTACACCGTCAATTAATCTATGCACAGGGTCAGTGTAGCTGGAGATTAAATACTGTTGACTTTGAAGTCATGTACATGAACTGCACTGTTGTTAATGCAGAGATTCTGAACACATTAAGGGATCCATAGACATGTCTTACAGTAGAAAGCTACCAGGGTAGCTCAGCAGGTTGAGTGACTGCTGCTAATGTGTTATATATTGAAAACTGGCTGTGAACATTATGACTTTTCGCAACTCCTTTAAAAAAATATAGAATGTGTTTGGCCAGGGGATGGGTTGGGGTGGTAGTTTGCTTATATTCAGGGTGAGGGGGGGGATGTCTGCCCTCATAGTGAAAATCAAAAGCTGGCACCCATGAACCCACAGTTTAATTTTCTAATAATTGCGTTCAGCACAACAGAAGCATTTTTTTGTGATTAGGTTGAAAAGCATATAACAGCTTTAGAAATATATCCTATGATGAAATACAAAGGAAAGGGCACACACACCACAGGGCATTTGTGTGGTAGTCTGACAGAAATAATAAACACATTTTAAAGAAAACGAATGAATATAAGTTTAAGAGCATGTTTCAGTTTGGAAACATCTTTTTTGTTTTTTTTCTAGATAAGTGTAAGATGCACATTTGGAAAACAATAGTGTGTCCAGCATGTAGGCAGCCTGCCTTTAACAGTGATGGCCCCCACCCCATGATATTCATGCCCCATTAATTCCTGTGGTGTCCCTTTCAGGCCGGAAGAAAGAACTCAGGCTAGGCAAATATAACCTGCAAACACGCAAATGACGGCTGAGCGAAGGTGCACCTTTGAGGCTCCTCGAAAGTTCTTTGACAGACGCGGGCAGGCCACCAATTAGGAGGGCAACACAGCCAATAGGTGGGGCAATTTCCCCCTTATGCCCTCCTCTAGGGACGCCATAAAGTACAGGGAATTATCGACTGTCATTATTTCCCGCTTTAAAGTGACTCATCCAGTTATGCATTTTATCAATGCAGCTTCCAAAATGTGAGCTTCAAAAAAGTTAAAAAGCTTTAGTGGAGACCAAGTGCAGAAACAGTGTACATTCCAAAGGTTCTTTATCTCTAGCCTTTTTGTGTTTAACTCTAGTACTGCCTTTCTTTTTTTTTCTATGAGACAAATTCAGATCACTTTGCACAGTAGGAATGAACAATCACAGGACTTTACATGTCCGTTGTTAGGCAACATAGGGAGCACTGGGAGCGATGCTGGTCTGGGCTACCCTATGATGGTGAGCTTGGCTGAAAGTTGCAGGTAAAGGCAGTGCTCTACAATGACGCTTACTGAGCATAACAATCACACCTCTCATCTGTAAAAGTAGGCTGTTTAAACAATCATTAACAGCAGCAACAATAAGCACATAGTGGAAGAGGACAGAATCCTGCCCATCTCAATTTACAATATACCCCTCCTCTGCAATGAAGCTAAAGACTTAACTGCTTGTTTAGGTTAGATGGCTGATACCTTCCGATGAGTAGCGTCTCTTTATGAAACTGAGGGGGTCATTTCGCCGGAAATTCCGATTGCATGCAGGCTCCCATCAAGGTTTAGATGTACGTGATGTTGGGTCCTCTGCATGCAGTTTTAAATTTTCACAAGATAAAGTGGAACACTAAATAGTAAAAGGGAACACATTCTGTTATATTATGTGCTACAGGCGTAAGGTGGATGGAATGAGAAGGGTGGAGTGTTGGTGGAGGGAATATTGGTGTGTCCAGGGGTTTCAGGATTGTCCTTGATTGTGTGCTGGAGAGTGTGAGGAGAGGAGTGGATCATCGGAAGGAGGGGTGGCATTGTCCACACGAGGACAGTGCTTTATCACCCGGAATGTAATGGTGTGGTTGAGAGAGTGAACAGTTGCATCATGGATGTGATAAGGATGGTGGGGGTGTGTGGAGGGGATGGAAAGGTTGCTGTGAGGGACAGATTAAATGCGCCTACGATGTCCCTGCATGTTGTACGGGCATTAGTCCATTTGAATTGATGAGAGGTAAGAAGGGGAATACAAGGGTTTTGGCTCTGTGTTTGGGTATAGTGAGGAAGTCTGATTGTGTGGTTGAGGATGTGAAAAGAGGAAAGGGTCATCAAAAAGAAGAGTGGGTGAAGAGAGTAAACAAGAGGAGAGGTTGGAGGGGCATTGAAATTCGAAGGGATGACTGGGTGAGGATCAAAAATGGCACAGTGAGGAGGAAGGGTGATTTGTTATACAGTGAACTCGTCCAAGTTGATATGGTGTTGAAAGGCACTGTGAGGTTTAGAGGAGGGCAAAATTGGAATTCATGTAGGGTGGCGAATGTGGGGAGAAGTAGTTGTGTGGATGGTGTAGAGTGAAGAACGAGGGAATATGTGTTCTATCATGTGCCATGGAAGTGGGGTGGATCGAATAATAAGAGTGGAGTGTTAGTAGAGGGAATGTTGATGTGTGCAGGGGTTCCAGGAGTGTCGGTTGAGCAGTGGTGGTGAAGCCTGGAGGCTGAGGGTCCCAACGTATGCTTCTACAAAACAAATAAAGGTATTTTAAAGCATTGGTCAACTACTCGCCTTTATATCATTTTTCTCTCAGTCTTGTGAAGAAATAATGACCACCTAAATATGACGCTTTGCAGGTAACATTTATTAATGGATTCCAATGGAAGCTGGCAGATTTGAACAGGTGCAAAACTGTTGTGGGTTCCACAGGAACCCGTTATTTGTATGCCTGCATGGAAACCTCATGCAAGTGCAAAACTAAATGCTGTGACAAGTCGGAAGAGGTAGCATAAAGGATGTCTTATCTTTGGTCTGTACTCCTGCTTTGCCTTGGCACTGATGCAAAATTGGGAAGAGCGAGAAATGGTGGTGTAAAATCATGAAGCATTGCATTTACATGTCCATTTCCCACTGTCCGATTTAAAATGAATGCTCTAAATATACTCAACATTTGGTTGGGGGATGTCTGTAATGGGCCAAGGGAAGGCATAATAGATGAAGAAAGGGACGACAGAAAGCAATATTCAGGCTCCTGGTCACAGAGGAAGAGTGTGAATTGTGTGAATCTTTCTTGCAAGCCCCATGTCTGAAACCTGATAAGCCCAGCCAATAGGTTAATGCACCTACTGCAGTAATCTATGTAAACCTGTAGGCCACACATCTTGTTACAGGTGAGATTCTCTAGACCATGCAAGGAAGATGGCACACGATGACCCTAACCCGATGTTATGAATTTTGGAAGCGAGTTACAAGAGATTCAAAAATGCCCCACTGACACCAGATGCTCTGCTCGCCAACCATCGCTCTCTGTCGCTTGCTATCCAATATGCATACTACTTACCTTGCCCTTTTACTTTGTACAGCTGCCATAGAGGACATAATCTTTAAGAGGCTCCCTGCACACCCTAGACGTTGCTGCCCGGGAGAAGGATTTCTCCCGGCCCTGATCAGTGGTTGAATCCTGCCACGCTCTTCTCCCCCAGAGAGAAGTTTTCCCTTTCATGACCAGTTCTGGGCAGAGAGACGGCAGTTACCTTCTCCAAATTACACACCCGGCCATCACTGGTTGGATAGAATTGTGGAAAACCTTCTCTACCCTCACGGGTTAGGACCTTTGTCCTAACCCGTGAGGGTTAGGAAAAATGTCCTAACCCTCACGGTTAGCAAAGGAGCAAAGGAAGGGTATGAGGTAGTTTTATTATTGCCATGCTTCCTTTTCCTTTTCGGCCTTCTTGCTATCATACTAAGTTTTATTTTAAGTTTGTGGAGCTCTGATTTTGAAGGCTACACTTGCAGGGTCTATATTAGGGTCTATATTAACTCTACAAGATTTCTGTAAGAAAAGACAGGAAATCTCGGTGTTAGGTTTTCTGTCCTGAATGATGGGCAGAACCTGTGGTTGAATGTGAAGAAACACAATGGGCAATGACTCTTTCAAGCATAGTTATCTTCTAGTACAGGTTGTTTGCCCAGAACCATTCTAAGCTGATCGTAATTGCTTTGCTAAACCGCTCCACCATATCATTTGTTTGCGGATGATATATCAAACTTAATCAATGCTCTTTACTGTTATCCATAAGATCCTTCTGCATTTCAACACATTTAAATTGAACCCCAATATCGGTTAGCAATATATTTGGAAAATCTTCCCTTTTGAGTGCCTCATCTAGGAATTGATTCACATCACTAATGGTAATTACTGTGGTGAACAATAGTTCTATCCAACTGTAAAATAAGTCTATATGGACAATGCAATGGTGGGTTGAATCCTGGCCGTAAATATCACCCTCTAAGTCCATGTCTACCCTTTACCATGGTAAACTCGGACGCTCACCTCCGTCTTGATGAGACAGCGGGACTGGCAGCCCATTTTTAGCTGCATTCACATACGACACACATCCTTACCACCAGTTAAATATGAATATCACATTCGGGGCACCGGAAGTCACAAACGACGACGTTGTTCATTTTTTAAAATCCCCCGGTGAGCCTCATGCCCTAACTTTACTCTACACACCCTCATCACAGCTACGTGAACAATCCAGTGACCCCCCCCCCCTTGACAATGAAACCCTCAACATGCAATTCATTTCCAATGGGCTCTAGCCCTTCCAACCCCCATTGTTTCAGTTCAGCTTTGCCAAGCGACCCTTTCTCCAGCAAGGCTTTCTTTACACCCAGGTGTGCCTCGTCTTCTAGCGTGGTCTGCCTCCATTCACCACGAGCTACAGCATTCTCTTCAAATTAAAGTATTTACTTGTTATCATGTGTGAAATCAGTATGGCTTTGAAAGGCCAAGCATGACAGGCACTCTGAAGGCATGCGTTTGGCACTTGCAATGCACTCCACGCAGAAGGTGCACTCCTGGAATTAAGTGGCCCATTCCATCATTCTTGCAGAGACTTTTTCTAGGCCCTGGATCTTTAACGTCTCTTTCAACCACAAGTGTATAATGTGGAGTCCCAGGAGAATTATTTCCCAACAGCCAAGAGTTATTTTTCCATGGCCGAATAAGACTATTCTGAGTTTGTCAGATGGTGTGAGGCAAATGCAATCTCTCTCCACTCGGAATAGGACTGCACCCAGGGCAACATTGGTGGCATCTGTTGAAAGGATGGTTCTCCTGCCAGCTCTACATTTCTGAAGGGATGCTCTTTGACTGAGCCTATGTTTCAATAATTCGAATTCTGAATTACATAGACCTGTCCATTTAAATACCCGTCCATTTTATGAGGGCTCTCAGGTTTACTGTTTCATTTGGTTGGGAGCATGACCAATATTCTTGCATTGCTCAGAAATGAGCAGATATCTTCTTTACTACATGACTTGGGCTGCCGCCACCTTGTGTTCTTCGGTTGCCTAGCAACTTGATCGCTGCTCATTGGAGGAACACCTGCATTTGCCCAGCCCAGCATAGCCGGAAGGTGCTAGCCGGCACTCTGGGTAAAGGCACTGGTTCAAGGCACCAGGCCTGTCTGTGCCTGTCTGCCGTACGGCCGTCGGCCAGTTATACTGCCCGCCCTCCTTCCCTACGGGCCATCAGGAGCAGCACACCCTCACTGGAAGCCGCACCAGCACGGAGGTAAGCCCCTGGCATGATCACGCTGCCTCGAAGCTTTTCGCTCCATGCTGGAATCTCACGATCTGCCGTGGATTCTGCTGTATTATCCCGCAATCTGGCGCATCCACATCTAGAAGCGCAGCACTAGCTAACAGCTGATCGCTTCCATCGCCGCATCCACTGTGATACACACGAGGCTTTTCAAATGCAAGATGACCGCCGCCCAGATGCAGGGCTCTGCCTGCTGATGTCCGCTCCCCTGCCTGACTTCCCTTGGCCCGCATTGGCCTTCTTGAACACACTCTTCTCCACCCTGATTCCTAGGTGAGTCCCAAATAACCCCAATAACAAAACCTCCGCATAAGCTCCTCACCAAGGATACCATGCACCCAAAAAATGGTCTCCAAACTTTTATTGACCCTTGCCAGCCCCTAGCGGCCCCTGATTGTTTATGCATTTTTTGCAAAGCCCCTAGTGGCCCTTGACTGTGTTTGCCTCTTGCCAGCCCTTAGCGGCCCCTGATTGTGTATGCCTTTTTTGCAAAGCCCCTAGCGGCCCTTGACTGTGTTTGCCTCTTGCCAGCCCTTAGCGGCCCCTGATTGTGTATGCCTTTTTTGCAAAGCCCCTAGCGGCCCTTAACTGTGTTTGCCTCTTGCCAGCCCTTAGCGGCCCCTGATTGTGTATGCCTTTTTTGCAAAGCCCCTAGCGGCCCTTAACTGTGTTTGCCTCCTCTTGCCAGCCTTTAGCGGCCCCTGATTGCGTTGCAAAGCCCCTAGCGGCCCTTAACTGTTTTTGCCTCTTGCCATCCCTTAGCTGACCCTGATTGTGTATGCCTTTTTTGCAAAGCCCCTAGCGGCCCTCAACTGTGTTTGCCTCTTGCCAGCCCCTAGCGCCCCCTGATTGTGTATGCCTTTTTTGCAAAGCCCCTAGCGGCCCCTGATTGTGTATGCCTTTCTGCAAAGCCCATAGCGGCCCTTAACTGTGTTTGCCTCTTGCCAGACCCCTGCTCCACTGATACCACACTAGTGAACGGCCAACTGGTCCCGCATTAACTCTATCCTGCAACTGTTTACCAATGCATTCCTCAGCTTCTCACCTTACAGCGCCCACACCCTTCCTCTCCCCTTCCTCCATCTTCCTTATTACGCTCTTTCTCTGGGCCTCCAGCAACCTGCTCCCTGCACACACAGGCCTCACGTCACCACCTGATGTCATGCACTCTGCTTCATCCACAACACTACACAACTCACTTAACTTCTGCACTTTTAACCCACCTGAACACTCCCTTAGGCGTAACAGACTAAGAACCCGCACCAAACCATCCTTCTCGCTCCGCAGCGCTCCACCTCCCACGCACAGCAGAAACATCAACCTCAGATATCGCACCAGATATCGCACCCACACAACACTCGCACACTCACACTTCCCTGCCCAGATACACACCCCCTACCACCCAACACCCAAACCTACACCCCAACCTCACTCACCCATACATGCACCCTCCACCTCGCACCCCGTGAACACAGACGCTTGTGATACTTAACCAGCCAACCTGACCCTAAACCGCACACTCATTAATGCACGCTCCATCCATGCCCATGCTATTGAGATTAATGACCTAATCACCACCCACAAATTAGACATACTAGCCATATCCGAAACATGGCTCCATGAAGCATCTAACCCATCCTTACACATCGCCCCTCCTCAGGACTGCACCATCCTTAGACAGGACTGCAATACCGCCAAAGGTGGGGGCGTCGCCCTCATCTATAAAAACTCCCTGGCCTGACTGTGTAGCCAACAATAGGACAACAACGCAGATCTTCTCTATGCTAAACTGGCTCTCTCAACTGCACCATTAACCTCATAGTCACATACAGACCACCAGGCTCTTCCCCGGACTATCATAAGCAACTCCTCCAAATCATAAGCAACAACCTGAAAGGCTCCATTAAAACCATCCTGCTTGGTGACCTAAACCTGGGCCTAGATGACCCCAAGGGTAAGGCTGCCGCACTCTTAGCCAAGGATCTCTCCCACTTAGGGTTCCAACCCATTGCAAAGGCCGATCCATCGACAGGATAGTAGATCATAACTGCTCATCCGCGATCTCCTCCATCTCAGCCCTCCCTTGGACAGATCCCTATTTCATCCAATTCTCCATCCCAACCACACCCACCTGGAAAACTCTTACTTATGCCCCTCCCGCCAAAGTCAGAAGCTCTAAAAAACTCACGGCCAATAACCTCGCTCTGCTTCTTGATATCCCTGAACTGAAGCATCCTTTTAACCAAGATCCCACCTCTCTCACCAACCTCTACAACAAGGCCCTCGCCCAAGCCATTGACTCCATCGCCCCGCTGGAAGAAAAAAAAGAGACAAAATCCATGCACTCCAACTCCTGGTTCTCAGAAGAACTATCGGCATTACGCACCAAGAAACGTAAAGCCCTATCCAACTGGAAATCTACACCCAGCCAATCCTCCCTCAATGAGTTCAAAGAAATCTCACGGACCTACAAAAAGGCCATATTCAAAGCCAAATCCGAATAATTTAATCAGAGAATTACCAAAGCTAGCTCAAAATCCAGAGAAATATTTTCTATATTCAAAGAACTCACCACTCCCGAGTCCAGCCCTGACGAGATCATCAAGGATGAAGCATGGTGCACAGGCATCCAGACAGCCCTCTTTAATAAAGTGAAAACGCTCCAAGACAAAATAGCATCTCAACGTAAATCACTCAACAACCTCCCCATGTCCCCCTCACTCCCCTCTCACAACCCTCTCCCGCAAATACCCCTCTTTACTTTTAGAGAAGTTACTGAGCTAGAAGTCTCCGCCCTACTCAAAAGTATCAAACCTTCCACATGCATAGGGGACATATGCCCACCCACCATCATCAAAGAGTGCTCAGAAGCACTCACCCCGATCATCACAGCTTTCATCAATGCTTCTTTCTCATCAGGAATCGTACCTCAATGCCTAAAAGAAGCCTGGGATCGCCCACTCTTAAAAAAACCCTCACTAGATCCTACTGCCCCCAACAACTATCGCCCCATCACCACTGTCCCCTTCCTCCTCAAAATCCTAGACAAAGCCGCCCACAACCAAATACAGAAATACCTCGAAACCCATGCTATTCTAGGTAGAAGACAGGCAGGTTTCCGCAAAGGCCATGGAACCGAAACTGCCCTCCTAGATTTAAAGAATCAAATCACTAGTATAATGGACACAGGCAAGCCTGCCCTCCTCCTACTACTCGACCTCTCCACAGCGTTTGACCTAGTCGACCATGGCATCCTCACATCCCACCTATTCAATGCTGCTAATTTTTCCCACAAAGCAACGACTTGTATCACCTAATTTCTAGAAGGTAGAGCCATGAAAGTGTACTCTGACCAGGCTAACGCTTCCCCAACCACCATAAGCTGCAGAGTCCCGCAAGGGTCATGCACCGCACCAACCCTCTACAACCTCTTTACTAAACCCCTCTTTGACTTACTGGATTCGCTCGGCATAGCCTACACAAACTATGCCGATGACACACAAGTACTCCTTCCACTCACAGGAGACTATACACAGGACACAGAAGCACTCCTCAACATCTACACCACGATACAAACTTGGATGGCTATCAGTGGTCTTTGCCTTAACGGCGACAAAACAGAGATCATTATCCTGGCCCCCAGCGAAATGCTATCCAAGCTCAGCCAAGACTACTCACACAGGCCTATCGACAACATTAACATACCTGTCTCCACTGCCGTGAAGACCTTAGGAGTCTATCTTGATGCTACACTCTCTATGACAAGACAAGTCAGCGCCATCTCCTCTTCATCGGCTCTGACCACTAAACTCATCTATGCCATAAAACCCTACCTTACCACTCCCAACTGCCTCTCCATCGCTAGAGCCACGATAGGAGCTAGACTTGATTATTGCAACGCCCTCTTAGCCGGCACATCCTCGAAAAATCTAAATAAGCTCCAAATAGTTCAAAACAACGTGCTCTTTGCTGCCCTGCACATCCCTAAATCTGATCATGTATCGCAGGCCCGAAGAAATGCCCACTGGCTCCCAGTCAAGGATAGAATCAACTTCAAAATACTCACCCTCACACATAAATGCATTAACCACACTGCTCCCTCCTACTTATCAGAAACCATAATCAGGAAATCTTCCTGCCGGCCCATAAGAAGCCACCTTGCTATCCAACACCAAGTCCCAAACATAAGAAGAGCTAAAGCTGGAGGCATTGGCTTTCCACACATACCACCCAAGCTCTGGAACGATTTCCCCATCGCTCTCAGAGCCGAACCCTCTTTGTACTCCTTTCGCAAATCCCTTAAAACTACTCTCTTTACCTAATCCTACCCCACCCTCTGCAGCTGATATGATCTGCTCCTTAATGCGCCATGCCTGCACTGCTAGCTCATGTATCTAAAATTGCTAGTGTAAAACAAAAATTACTTGTAATCATCATCGTACCTATTTCTGTAACTTCTGGTTGTATCAACCTGCCTTTTGTAACCTGCTTTTTTTAACCAGCCAATATTCTACATGTAACAGCGCCACGATGCTCACGGGCTGATTGTGCGCTTTAAACAAATGCGAATAAATGAATAAATAAATAAATAAATACCTTTCATCATATCAATGAGACCCTTCCGAGGTTCTATCGCTTTAGCATATATTGCGGGTCCCAAATGCATGTTGCGTATCTCCGCCTCCGTCCTCCAATGCCATTCTGGAGCATAAGTGCTGGCAACATGGAACCATGGTTGGCGAGCTGAGCATCTGGTGCCGGCTCCTAGGTTCCAGAATGGAACTGGAGGATGGAGACAGAGATAAGCGACATGCATACCACACACTCACACATATTGCCGTGGTACACTGGGACGGTATCAAGTCATTTTACTGCAAAAAAAACAGAGTGGTACATAACAAGCAGACAAAAACACTGAAAAACACTGAAAAAATAAATAAATATATAAGTGGGAGTTGTAATAGATTTTTGTCTTATTGGGGTAAATTTGGGATTTGGTGGTATTTTCTTACCGTAAAAATAGTGGCAGTAATTTGGTGGTAAATTAGTCTTGCATTTAGATCGGGTTTGGCATCACATTATTTTAGTGACCATATCTTGTTACCTTATATTGGTGATAATTTTACTGGTATTTTATTTTGCAGTAATTATTTCTGTGGTATAGTGGTGAGCATGTTTTTCTTTTATACTATAACCCCATCATAAAACAAAAATGTCCTTTCTTATTAGCATACCCCCTAGTTATCTGTAGAGAGCTCCAGACCTATGCGCTGTTAGAACCCAATGATTTTATTCAGAGCGCCACCTACTGTTTGTGGCTGGTATCACTGGTTTATATACATCCAGTAATCTATGTGTCATAAAGTATCACTGGCTTATTTACATCCATTAATCTATGTGTCATAAAGAATTACTGGTTTATTGACAACCAGTAATCTATAAATCAGATCCTTTTCCATCAGCATGCAAGGAAAGAGGTATTCATCATACCGCACACAAACCTTCTCTCATCTGTTACTTTACTTGCGTTGGTAAATTGGCAAATGCACTACTGCACTAATATGAGCCTCCCCTTTAGAAATCATCTATTCAAAATAATTCACAGATGCATGAATGACACAAAATCCCATTTGTTTTCATAGGTACTTATTATATTGAATTACATTTACATGTCATCAAGTCTTAGCATGGTTATTTACAGCATCCTCTGGAATGCAAAAGAAAGCAAAACAGAACAAGCAGGTCTATTTGAAACATAGATTAATGTTCCCACATTCTGAAAATGACAAAAATAAACATGCAATGACTTACTGACTTTTCCTGCCCTGTGATAAACCTCAGCCACTCATACGGCATTTCCCATGGTCCTCACTTGGCACGTACATATCTTACTAAGAGTGTTATTCTTTGAAGTCCCCAGCATGAACTTATTTTCACAAATGCAGGCCAAGTGTCAGCGCAAAATGCTTCTGTATCTTGTGTGGGTAGCACCAGCGAGATATCTCTCACAGCCAGTGCTCTAACCCCTTGGAGCTCCGTCTGTCTTCCCAGCCCCCTCTGAACTAACTTTTCTCCGCATTTCTTGTCCCAAGAACCCTTCTGTTCTTCCCCTTTTGACGTTTCTTGTCTGCCTATAATTTCCCCCAATCAGGTTAACAAGAATACATTCTGTATCAACCCTCATGTTTAGAACAATGAGGGCTTTAGGCCTCCCTGAATAAATGCTTAATTCTGTTTCCTGCTGCTTCTTTCCCTCTGCTCTCCACAAGCTAATACAGAAAGAAATGCCAGTGTGCATTTAAAAATGAATGACAGCAGTGTCACTAAAACATGGATTTTCACCTCATTTTTCAAATGAGACTGCATTATAATGTTAGAGAAATTATAATTTAGTATTTTAGCACTGTTAATTATGTTAGTCAGTTATAGAACTTAATGTAGTCTCCATGTCTGAGGTATCCAAAAAATATGGTGCACTTCATTATTTAGCCTGGCAGCACTAAGCTTTTCTATGCATGCATTTCATTCTCTGCAGTTTCAAGTTGGGCTTGGCTGTGTTGTAAAACCTGTACTTTGCATGCCTCCAACAACACTGGCAAAAAAAAATATATATATATATATATATATATATATATATATATATATATATATATATATGCCATATTACTGCTGGCAACAAAAATGCCACTAAATTTTGCAATACAAAAATGCCATTACATTTTGGTAAAATTTATATGTCCTTACATACCCTCCTTTTCCGACAATTCTGGCTACCCAAATCCACAATTGGAGGAAACCTAAATTGTTTTTCTTTCTTTCCATTATATGTATCACAATTGAAATAATAGCAACTTAATAAAATGAACATTGAAATATTTCATAATAAACCACTGCTTAATCATAATAACAGTAAAACATATCCCAAATATGTCCATAAGTCCTCACCATGTGCATTTGCATGTATAACTCTCTTTTCAACCGAAGTGTCCGCCATCAACATTTAATTTTCATGTATGATAATGAAAACAATAAAATAAAAGAAATAAATAAAATAAATGACTAATAGAACTAACTAAAACAAATAATTAAAATTAAAAAAAAATGTGATTCTCCACAAAACTCCTTTTCAGTCACATAGAATAATACTATGCTTCATCAGGAATGCTATAGCATTAGGTTCAATTCACTACTGTTCTTTTAAAAACGTTTATCATTTTTATGATTGCAACTCTGAGATGTTTTGATCATCAATTTTTCGTCATCTGGTTCATTCGGTGAAGTTCTTTCATACTGGCACCCTTGAATGCTTTTCCATAGAAGTCATCTCTTTGGGCGTCCCTGTTACTTTGTCTTCATCGCCATACTTCGGTCCGGAGGCTTTACTTGAGCTTCATCCCGTGGACTCCAGGACTCTGTCATCTCTCGTGTCCGCCGGTCCTGCGACCTCCGACCCCAAAAGATCCATTAATTTTTCTAAATTAAATAGAAAAGAGACAGATTAAGTACATAGCACAATACCAATTTTACCCTATCTACCACACAAAAACAAAATGTAGTCCAAAACATTCTGCTTGAGTCTTCTCATTTCTGAAACTAAGCACATGTTAGAGAGAAAACAAAAATATACATAAGACACCATTATACATCAAAAATATATTTCAACATTGTACCATAATAATTCAACCTGGTTCAGCCCCTTATGTCAATGTTTATCACCTATGGTATTTTCATTTACATTTATCTCTACAATAAGGACCACATCTATTTTTATTTCTATGGTGTGGGATACTATGAAGACAGCTACTGTGTTTTTCTTTCAATCTATTCAGGGCACTTAAGCTGTTTCTACTTGTTCAAGCCTCCTGATTTCATGTTTGGGATGACAGGGCTTAATTTGGTTAACAAATCGCTCTGTCACCGTTTCACCCTCTGTCTGCAATATTTTGTAAACTACTGGGGACACCTTATCCACAATTTCAAATGGCCCTTGCCAAGCCGCAAGAAATTTACAATTGTTCTGTTTACCTTTTCCAAAATGAAATTTATATACCTGATCCCCTACATTATACTCTTTCACGGACGTCTTTCTATAATAATATGACTTTGCACTGTCAGCAGCTCTCTCCAAATTTTGCTGCACAAATGCAAATGCATGTTGTAAATGCTTCCTCAATTCTTCCACATATTCATGAACTGTAGATGCACTTGCAAGTGTCTGTTTATGTGTCCTCTATAATAAATGTTGTGGCAGTACCATTTTATTTATTTATTTATTTATTTGCATTTTTAAAGCGCTCACACAGCCCGTGGGCATCGAGGTGCTGTTACAGGAATTGTTCGTTTTTTAGTTGCGTATTTATAACGTGCTTAAATACCCAGAGGTTTCTAAGCGCGGACACGGGGATCGAACCTATGTTGCTTCGTATTGTCTTGCTTCCAAGGTGAACATGTTGCTGCTGAGCTATCCTCCCGGGACATTTTCCTTCCTGTTAATACCTCGTGAGGACTGATACCTGTTGCTTTGGCAGGAGTCGATCTGATTGCCATAAAAACCAGATGTAATCGTAAATCCCAGCTGGTACCTGCCTCCGCTGCAAACTTCTTTAATATCTCCAAAACAGACATGTTGCAACGTCCAATATTTCCAGAAGAGGCGGGCCGGTACGCTATATGCAGTTTCCTATTCACCCCCAATATTTGCCACACCTTCCTCTGTCTGACTCTATTCTTTGTGGTAATCCAAACCTTGAAAATATATAATTTACCAGTAATGTAGCTGCAGTTTGCGCACTACAATATGGTGCAGGGATACACTCTACCCATTGCGACATTAAACAAACCACGGTCAAAAGATAACGGTTCCCCCTACTCAACCTTTTTACAGGCCCTACATAGTCAATTTGCAAATCTGACCATGGAAGGGTTAAGCCTCTTTTCATCAGTGGAGCTCTATGCATTGGTGAAGCAGGTTTAAATTGAGCACATACTAGACACCCCCTAGTGTATAATTCCACATCTTGGGACATATGTGGCCAGTAAGCATAATCTTTCAGTATTTCTAAAGTCTTTTGTGAACCCTTGTGTCCTGCAGTTATTGCATCATGTGCATGATGTACAATTAGCCTTCTGAATGAAAGGGGTACCACTCATTTTATCTGTCCTGTTATGGATTCCCTGTTCATAAGTCCATCCTGTAGTCTAATTCATTTTTTATTCTTTAATAATACCCTCAACTCTTCTTTCCCTGTACAATCATTTTCAGTTAAAGGATTTTGTTCGGGATCCATGAAATGATTATAATAGATCCCCAATATTGGATCATCCTTCTGCGCCTTAATCAGATCTTGATCTGGTGTATCATAACTCCATTGCACTACTGGTTGTTCTACCACTTTTGGAGCCTTAGAGCGTGCAACTGCATCTATCTGTATTTCACCAATTAAGTGTTCAATGGGCAACAACTCTCCCATAACAGCCCAAATCATGGCTAATTGATCTACTTTATCATTTCCCTCCTTATCTTCTCCTGGAGTTTTCAAATGCCCACAAATTTTCCTCTAGTACACTGTTAAATCATTTTCTGACACTAATTTCTCTATAGCCTGTATCATTTTTCCATGTTTGAGGGGCTTTTTATTATATGTAAGCATGCCCCTTGTTTTCCAGCCAGGCAAATACTCTGCAAAGCTATTTTGTGTATGATCAGAATCAGTAACCAGGACAATTTCACTGAATTGCAGTAGTAATTGCTTTATAAATGGCTGCCAATTCCGTACCTGACTACTCCTACCCCTAATTCTAATCCCTATACTAGGAATGTCCTCACATTTCAACCAGACATTTTCTATCCCTGATACCAACTGTTTATTGCTGTCATTTTCAATGTGAAAGGCACAACCGTCCACATATACAGTTGGTAAATTCTTACATGTATTTTCATCAAAAGCTTTGTGTGGTGATTTTTCAAACTCCTGCATACTAGATTTCACCTCCACTTCATCTGATAAACATTCAGCTGCACAGTCACATAAATCTGCTAATCCTTGAGCAACTGGGCTCTTTTTATTTTGCCCATATCTCACTTCTACAGGAAAGCCTTGCAATGCTAATGTCCATGAAGTAATTCTGGACTATGCTAGATTGCCTGACCTAATCCTTTTACTCTGTAAAAACTGCAATGGTTGATGATTTGTCTCAATGATTACTCCTTTCCCCTTGAACAATGGGGCAAAAATGCTGCAACGCCCACACAGTGGTCAAAAGGACCTTTTCACATTCACTGAATTTAATCTCAACCTGGGAAAATGCCTTACTTGCATAAGCAATGGTTTTGTGGTTCAAATCATGTTTTTGATATACCACTGCTGACATACAATGTTCAGTGAAACCTATTTCTATAAAGAAATCTCTGTTTTGTATGTGATACGCTAAACACAGTACCTTTATGAGACATTCCTTCAATTTAACAACTGCCTCAGATTGCTCCTTTTCCCATTTCCAGGTGTATTCAGCTTCAATAGTTTAGTTAATGGTTGAGTAATTTCGGCCACATTTTCAATACATTTCCTGCTATATCCTGTCATTCCTAATAAACTTTTTAAACCTTTCACATTTCCAGGATCTTTCAATTTCTGTATGGCCTCCACCTTTTTCTTTTGCGGATTTAGCCCATGTTCAGTTACTTCATGTCCTTGGAAATTCACCTTTTTCTTGCACCATTGGGCTTTCTGCAAAGATACTTTGGCACCCACCTTTTGCAATTAGCCAAGTACATGTCTAATTTCATCAAAATGGCTTTTTAAGTTTTCTTTTTTTATCAGGACATCATCCACATAAACTATAGTTCCCCTTTCCACTGCATCAGGCATAGCCTTTCGCAAAAATATGCCAAATTCGCTTCCACTATTGACATATCCGAACGGTGTTCTAGCCCATGCGTATTGCGTTTTATCAAATGAAAATGAAAACAAATTCTACTTTTGACCCATGCACCTGAACAAGGCCTTGATCAATGAATGGCAGCGGCCATCTAGACACTGGCACTCTTTTATTTAACTCCCTCAGGTCTGCACACAGACGCCATTTACCATTTGGCTTAAACACACCCAAAATAGGAGTGTTGGAGGTACTATGAATGGGCCTGGTAAATCCCCTAGACTCCACATTTTTAATGATCTCTCCCAATGACTCTAAGCATGCCAGTGGCATCGATATTGGCATACAAACGCTGGATTTCTATCACACCCTTCTGGTAATGTGGCAACATGTAAATTAGTTAGGCCACAATCATATGCATCTTTGGCAAAAACTTATTTAAATTCCATAAATATTTTTCTCAACTCATTTTTATCCTCTTCGCTATCACGTGCATCTGCTAACAGAATCTGCTCTCCTACCATCTTTGAAAATTCTGGGAAATCCTCCAGTGGAGGAACCTCTATGCTCCCTTCTAACGGTGCGGCTGTATCTCTTTGCAAAGCTGCCACTTTTAAATATTTTGGCATGTCAGCTTCCACCTCAATGTGCTGATTTTCTGTTTCATTTTCATTTAAATCAAATATTATACAATTCTCTTGGTGACAGCACACTGTCTAATTTGAATCATAAGGGTACATAGATTGAATTTTAAAGATCCCTTTTGGTTGAGAATCCAGATACTTTGGCAACACACCCTGTGCATCTACATATCTCTGCGATATTTCCAATCACTATGTTATTGAAGTATAATGTGTTTTTTGTATGGCCATCCCTAATAAAGAATTCTCTTCTAAGTGAATATCCTGACATCCTTTATTATTCACCATAATTTTGACAGACCCTTCTCCAACATCTATCAATGGAGTGTATTCATAATCCAGGCCTTGCTGCTTCATGGATTAATTCAAGCACACAAATGCATCAGAATCTTTCATTTGCTGACCACTCTTGCACAGGGATATTAATATCCTTCTTCACCTGTAATTCAATTGCATATGGGACCAATTGTGCACAATGATAAGCCTTTCTCTTGTCTTCAAATTCGGGTGCGGGACCATATTTTGTGGTTAAGGAAATCTAATACCATGCACATTCTGTGCATAATATCATTACCCATGTAAAAATCATTTTGTTTTCCACTCACTATCCACACATTGTGGCAGATGATTTTCTGTCCAATATTAATCTTTAGCATGCATCTTCCTGCAATTCGGTTTTCAAAGTCTGGATTGTCCAAACCAGAGACATATTGGTTTTTAATTCTAAATTTTGGGATTTCCTCCCTTTCCATTATTCTCTGCAGTAGTTTCTCATTAATAAAACTCCTTTCCTGTTCAAGCTCCAAAGTAGCTTTTATCATTTTAGAATGGTAATTTATACCACTGTGAACCCATGGCTGCTCATCTTCCATGTGTATTTCAACAAGAGTGGTGATGTGTTTTTCTGTGTCTGCTTTAGGAATAGTGTTCTGTTTGCATTTCTTCTCTTTTAAATAGAAGCACAATGTGTGTTCATCTATTTCAATTTGCTTTGCCATTTCTTCCTGGGATCCAAATAAATCTGCACAGATTTTTTTTCTTTTTAACTTTGCATTTTATCCTGACACATCAAAATGACAGTGACACTAGTCACACAGCTATTCTGTAGGTATACCTCCACTGCATCATTCGTTTTAGCAACAGTATCGCATTCATTTATACTGTTGTGTTGTGATTTTATTTTCTTAGGTCTTAATGTTTTTTTTGTTAAAGACCACAGTACCCCATTTACCCCATTTATGAGAGGAGACAATCTTTTTAGGCAATCTGTTTCCATCAGGAATGGAATTTCACAAATAGATGTGATCAACACTTCCTGTTTCATTCTGTGCTTTCCTATCTTTATGTCAACCTCGGTGACACCCACAATAGGCACCTCCTCAGCATTAAGGTTTTGCACCGGGCCTTCACTTTGCCTCACTGTGATCTGATTCTGTGGAGATCTCCCTTCATTGATACTTTTTACCAATTCTTTGGACATAATTGTGGCCTGTGTGCCTGTGTCAATCATTGCAAATGTATTGCATTTCTCTTCCACAGTAATAGGAGCATAATATCTGTTTCCAACTTCCTCTAACACACACAAAAAGTGCAAATTCTTACTGATTTCAGGATTCACTTTTCTCAGACCTTTTTCACTTTTGGCTAAGCACATTGGTAAATGAAAGGACATTTTTCCCTCCTTTCTGTCCATTTCCGAGTTCACACTACAATCCTCAAACTGAATATGCTTAGAAACATAACTTCATTATTTGTCATTTTCTAATTCTGTGCATTTGTGGGTGTTTGGCATGGTACCAATCTTTTTAACTTTCTCAAAAATATGTGGCTCAAAGCACCCTTCATGTGACTGATCTGTACCCTCCTTTTGAGTACTTATTCTTCCTGCCTGTATTTTATCAGCGTCTTGATTGTCTAGAGAGCACGTTCTAACATCCCCACTTACTCCCTGATCAATTGCATTTCCCATACATGAGTTGTCTTTCTTAAATCTGTCTCTTTGTTCTTTTCGAATTTCATATTTTCCTTTTTCATTTGTGCAAATCTCCAATGTTTGATTTAACTCCAGGTTAAACCGAACTTCTTTTTTAGATGTATTTGCAATTTCTTCCTCATGTTCATTTGCCGGTATTTTCATTTTTGAATCATTAAGCATCTCAGAGTCATTATGCAAAACCAGATCAGGGCAATCTGTCGTTTTATCATCGCAGGTATCATGAAGATTTAGTCACTTATTATCGGAAGCCACCCGGTCACTTCTATGGCCTTCTGCCTACTCCTTTGATGACTGTTTTTGGGCCGTGCAGAGATTTCCTATTTGCTCAACCAATGTTTTCACTTGGGCCTCAAGACACTGGAATCTTTCAGTTTCTCTAGAATCTTCTCTCTGTGGCCTATGCCGATGTTGGTTGTTTCCCCCCTGGTTGAATCTATTCTGATATCTCTCAGGAGAGTGATTTCTATTGGTATGGTTTCTGAACTCTTGATTCATGTGGGGCGGGAGCGGGTTGCACCTATCCTTTGGTTATAGTCCCCTGGTGGCGGTGATTGATTGTATTGTGATGGGGCATAATTCATACTGTGCCTTATGTCCTGTCTCTCATTTTGTGAGTATTGCCCCCTATACTGATTCCCATTTTTAGTAAATCGATCCACATACCGGGGTCTATCCTGATTACCATATATGATGGTGTTGGGGTCAAATCTGCTCTGTGTCCCCAATGTCTGGTAGGGATCATTATTTCTTTGATCCTGGCTTTGTCTCTGATTATTGTTCATACCTGACATGTCAGGCCGATATCCTGCTTGGGGCCTGTCTCTTAAGTATCTAGGGCTGATGTAGCTCTCCCTATTACTAGGATCATGTGACTGAAACATCGGAGAAGAGGGCGGAAACCTCTGTTGATTACCCCTCTGTTCGGGTGTCACATTACTTTTGCCTGGACTTTGAGCGGACTCAAGTGATATTTTAGCTGACCTAATCACCATTACTGTTGCCGAGGAGTCTTTAGATTTTGGTCTCATGTCTTTCAATTTATCACTCTCTCTACCCTGACAGTATAGCACTTCATATAGTTTTATACATTGGTGCACAATCCACTCAAGGGACTTGTCACAATCAAATTTGCGGACTAACTGTGATATGATGTCTTTCTGTAACCCATAGAAGTAGGCAGTTTTAAACTCATTGGAATTGGGGTCAAAAGATATATCAAAGCGAGAAAAAGCTCTTTTTAAATCTTGTAAAAACTGGCGAGGGGACGTATTTGGCTCAGCTGTAATCGTGTAAGCCACTTTCTTCGCCTCCTGTAATGATTGGAATGGAGAAAAATGACGTCTAATCTCCTTTTCAAACTCTGCCCATGTCTGTTCTGCTGTTCATTTAATCCTCTAACGCTACTAGCTGTGGGAGCGTCCAGAGTTAAGTGACAGTATTGTCTCTATTGTTCTTTAGGTATCTGGAGGACTTTAAATATATCGTGCAATGCTTCTAAATGGTCTTCTATGCAGCACTCCCCTCCTTTTTTGAATGGTTTGATCAGAGCCTTGATTGATTTCATTATTTTGATAGGGCTACTTGCATGGGATTGCACTACTTTGTGATTTAACCCTTGTTTCAGGTGTATGGGATTGGTGGCAGCCCCCAATGGGTGTGTCAAAACCCCCAAGTTCAGACACCGCTACAACCAAGTTCAGACACCGGCACAGCCACTGGGACACTAGCTCTCTATGTAGAAATAGAATTCACCACAATTCCATTGAATGTGGTGCTGTGTCATTTGTCCTGGGACCTGGAAATGCATATTTGCTGTTCCAAATCCTTTCACTTTTTCGATCTGCCTCCTTACGCAAATAATTGTTTTCATGATATGATATGATATGGCATTTGTAATGCGCCTATACACAAGTGTTTCAAGGAGCGACGAGGTGGGGGGGAACAAGGGGAGAACAGACAACGATCCTACTAGGCCAGGTGTCATTCAGATCGCGCAAGTGCAAGGGTAGGGAGACTGGGAAAAGTGCAGGGGAAGGGGAGAGGGGAAGTGCAGTACATGGTTAGTAGAATACAAGATAAATAATAGGGCCAGCTGGTGGCAAGTGCAAGTTCATCACCCATCTTATTAATCACATTTTGCATATCGCTCATTTGTATTTGGCATTCATTGAATTCTTTGTCTCTATGGGTTAGGATGGGGTTGGGTGGCTTTAAAAGGGTGGAAAAAAGGGGCGATGGAGGGGCAAATGAAAAAAAAAGAATTCAATGTTTTCTGGTGTTTCGTCCGCGATGTAATGTACCACTCTGTAATTGTGGTCGCCCGTTTCACATATAACCGGCTGGGACCTGTAGTCTAGTCACATCACCTAGAGAAAGTGCCCACTCTGATGTCTGCCACAACCAATACTGAGACCTACACCTCACTTTCTTTCCACAATTGTTCACTGATTAGCTGGGAGAAGAGAGGCAGTTTATGTCCACCAAGGGGTGGGTTCCATGGCCGGGGGGGTGCACAGATCAAAGGCAGAATTGATAGTGAGCATGCAGGCATTTGGAGGGACATTTGGTACTGGGTGATCACTCACTGCCCCACTTGCGATCCACTTTTTAAAACTGTTCTCAAGCCCTGTAAAATCTGTGAGGCTTTGTCCACCTTGCACCCCATGTGGGATAGACTTAGGGGCCGATTGTTTGTTGCAGAGAAACAATTTGGGCTCTGTCCTGGAAAAATGTGTTGTATCCCCTGCCAGAGTCTCTCGGGGACCCGGCGCTGACCCTGTGTGAGGTTTGCAATGTCAAGACGTTACTTGTGTTTCCTGTGAAGGTCTGCGTATCATGCTGTAGGTTGCTGTCATTCAGACACGTCATCACCGGTGCTATCTGTTTCTGTGCTCTGGTTATGCCGATGAAGCTCACTTGCCCCTCTGACGAAGGACCGGAACCTGGTCCACGCTGGCCAGTAAGATAGTGCAGCATAGTGAGCTCCCACCTAGACACATACAGATTAAAATTTCAAATCCTGTCTATGCCAGCTATGCCTATCATACCCCGCAAGACAACATATTGGCCACCATTGAGTTGGGCAATAATACCACTTACTGCTTAGTCAAGAAGAGCTTCTGTGCTTCATAAATAATTCTCACTTGAGGTAAAAATGGCTTTCAGTGCCGTCAGCTTGCATTTGGAAGTTGTGTTATTGGACAAGTGGAGAGAACAACAACAACAAGCCTCCAAGCTTCAAGGGTTCACTTGAGTTTATCCCGTCATCAAACAGCCAGGCACTACAATTTGATTATATATATATATGTATCTTTCTCAAAACGACCTTTAAGTAAATGTTCCCTGCTCCTATAGGATCCTTTCATTTTACCCTATGCATGTTCTGCTTTCCAGCTACATGTTCCATAGTGACTCGATCAACATGCACCCAAGCTATCAGAAACCTCTCTCCTCATCCCTTTCCCTGACTCGCCTATACCTGAAGCCCTGCTCCTTTTCATCTTCTGCCTCTTTTTTGTACCCCTCCACCTCTGTCCAGTTCCCTCATCAGATGCAGTCAGGAAACACAGGGCAATATATCCACCAATTTCCAGACAGGTCTCGGTGCTCTGAGACCACCACAGTGGTGACTTGGCACAGTATAAAAGTGTGGCAGCATCGTGCATCAAGGGTGTGTCTTATGATGTCCACTGCATACATTTGTTGCTGAAAGTGAGACTTACATGCAGACATGTGCTTAATTTATGAATCCCCTGCCCTGTAAACTTCCACTCCCATAACAAGGTCCCCGTTCATGAAAATCTACAAATAATGCTCTGGTTCTCAGAATAACCTGGCTTCTTCTAAAACAAATTTGAGGATTTTCGTATGTCAATGTGGCTAGGTGCCTCTGCTCTTGGGGCACTAATGTCCTCGTTTGGGTTCTCATTCCAACTCTTTGTGGATGACACCCAAATCTTCTCTTTTCCTGAACCCTCTATCAAAATTTCCAACTGTCTCTATTCCATTAAATATTATATGATCTTTAACTCTACCAAAACAGAGGTGCTCTTCTTCCCTACCAAAAGCTTTCCCTCATTTCATCTGCCTATCCAGTTCCCACCTCACACTCTCCCCTACTATTCGTAGCTACAAACCTGAGCTTCATCAATGATATGATAGGTTATTTATAACGCACTTACTACACAGAGGTTTCTAAATGTGGACCCGGGGATCAAACCTGTGTTGTTCCATGTCGTCTTGCTTCCAAGGCGAGCACGTTAGCCCTGAGCTATCCTCCCAAGGCTCTTCTTACTCCTTGTCTACTTTCATCTTCAAAACTGGAACAGCAGTTTCCCCTCAACCTTCTAAATATTTGGAATCTCAGGCACCTCCTTTCTTTCAAACCCACCCAGCATCTCTTAACACTCTTGTTTTCTCTAAACTGGACTACTGTGCCAGCATCTTCTTTGGTCTCTGCAACTATGCTTTCTGTCCTCTCGACAAGATCATTAACTTCGCTAGCAGCACTCTCTTTGAACGCCCTCACTTCACACCTACTTCCTCGTAGCATCACCAGGCTGGATGGCTGACGATGCAAAACAAGCCAGATTTAAATGTCTTCTCCTGGTTCACAAACCTATCCATAGTAAGGCACTGCTGCATCTATCCTTTATCCCACTATACAAGCCTTCTCGTAATCTCCACTCTGTCTCCTCAACTACCCTTGTGGCTCCTCGTCCTCCCTGTGCTTGCTCTTGCTTCCACTCTTTCTCTCTTCTTGCTCCACTTGCATGGAATTCTCTTCCCCCAGTCATCCAAGAAACAGCCCACACGGGTTTGTTCAAAACCAAACTAAAAGCATAACTCCTCACCTCTGAGTTACCCTTTTAACCTATCTCTCATCTGCCTGCTGGCTAACATTTGTCCCACGCCTCTACCCGTCACTTCTTCTGCCTCCACTCAAGCACTTCACCCATAATGGTCACATCCTGAGCACAGCTGGACGTACCACCCACCTGCACTTAAACATGTCCAATGTTGGTTGTCCTTAATCTTTGTAGGTCCACTTATGCATTGTTCCCGGTGACAGTTCCATTTACTCCCCTCTACAATCTGGTCAGAATGCCATTCAAACTCACCTCAAACTAACCCCATTGTAAGAAGCTCATTGCTTCCCGTCAAATCTGATTTCTTATCTATTGTATGTTCTTTTGTGATCAAAGAGCATTGTTCTTCCTGGTTATAAATAAATAAATAAATATTTTGATGATGTGGGCGTTGAATTGGGCAGAACGAAGGACAGAGAAGGCAAATTATAACTTAATGCCAAAAACATGCCACTTTCTGAAATCAGAACAGCAGTGAGCCTGACTTCAAGGCCCCCCAAACGGTTTGGGTCATAAACAGGGGGTCAATGCTTGTGAGGTGGAAAAGCTGGCGAGCATGTAAGGGTCTTTTTATAGGGGAGAACAGACTTTAGTGACCCTTAGCGCACATTGTTCATGGTAGATCAGTTCACTGAGCCCCTGTTGCGGAGATGTGTATGCCAGCTAAAGATCACAGCTTTCAGCTGTCAAATGAAACAAGTGAAGTGAGCTATATAGACACATTTAACCGAGACGCACCCTTCTGCCCCTCCCCCGGAAAGTGTGCTTTGAAGCGTCATGCTTACTACATACATGGAGGTGAGAGGCTGCCAAAAAATGTTATTATCCGAGTACAAAATAATCTGTACGTTTTTGTGTTGACGGCGTGTGAGGCGGGGACACCGCAGATAAGTGGAATCCATGCGCCATCTAATGGTTTAAATTATAGCGACATTCGAAGCTGCAGGCAGTGCTCAATATTTCTAAAAGCCCATTGGCCTCATCGACTCTGGACCAATGAAAGAAGACCCAACAGCGGCTATTGGCACCAGTGTATACACTTGTCCCCAAAACTAAGGATATCAGGAAATCCATGAATTAGCGAGCTAAAAATAACACCGTGCAATATCAACATGTCAATGCGAGTATACAAACAAACAGAGACGCCATCAAACATACAAATACTGTATTCTCGTCCGTTGTCTTTGAAATGCGCATATGGCCTAGAAGAGTAGAGGCAACTGGGGCGGTGAAGAGTGCTGACAAAACGGCTAAGAATCGGACTCGGTCCGATCTGCCCAACAGGCTCTTGTCCATTCTTCTCGCCATGCTGTATTACCTGACTAATGGGGCTGGCCCACAGGGCGATGCTTCTGAAACCCTTGTACGGATACGGCAGAGTGTCAAATGTCAGGACCACCAACCTTTCAAAGAAAGGCCTGCAGGGCCACGACAGAACCAGTTGCATGTGAGTAAATCATGACAAGTCTGCCCTAGCAGCGTATGACTACGATATGACTGACTCTTCTCCAGCCCCACCGGCATTTTGCAGCAATGACCGCTGATGTATTCTTTAGATGCGGGGTCCAACTGCTTCTGAGAGTTTTCAATTCCCCGCCCAGGCCTGAATAAATCAGTTGCCCATGGCATAAGCAGTAGCACCCCAAACCACCCGCACCCCTGTGTATGTAAAGAGAAGCTAGGAAGGGCGCAAAAGTACACTTTTGCAGGAGTGCAGAGGGTGCTTATATAAAACGAGTGATTTTAAGTTGAAGAAGAAATTGAAGGATGAGTACATTATGGAAGAACCTTTGGAGCCAGGGCCTAAGAAGTGTGTGGCATAGCCTAAGAATCTTCGGCAGCCAAGGAACATTTATAAGACCTGCTGCCTATGTAACTAACGGAGCATGCAAGCAGATGTTGCCGTGCTTTGCCATGGAAGGGAGCAACATCTCTTTATAAAGGTGTGTTAAATGTAAAAGCCTTAATCAGGAGACAGCAAACAGCTCAAATAGAAATGTCCATATGTTAAAAGGCAATCAGTAAACCCTGTGGAGGCCCCCAGGCAGTCGGAATGTCACCCCCTCTTGCAAATTATCTCCTAATACGTTTTTAATTTTCTGCACCGCTCTATTTTGATCCGTTGTCATGGGGTCACTTAAAGGAGTGGGGCCCAGAGGCCGGTGACTACTTGGCCTAATGGATCATTAGTCGAGCTCTAACTGTAGGAAACTGGTGATGTGATTAAAAACATGGGGAGACAGTGACATCACCAGGGCAGGAGCAGTATTGCCACGCATTATTTTTTGTATTGTCTAGCGGACAGAGAATCAGGTAGTGGGGTGATGGACCCCAGCTTTCAGAAGAATGGCCCCCCCAGGCCTGGAGCCCTGAATAGGACCCGAGGAAGCTACTAAGTCCATACTTCTTTACCCTCTCAGTTTGTAGCGGGTGTCTGGAAAGATAAGGTGGTCACATAGATTCAGGATTGTGTACCATAAGATCTTGCTTCTAAACCCTAACTCCTATGCCTTTCAGTTCACAGCCACACCTTTGGCAGTCCCCCTAAACAGACAAAGAGACTTTGCACGGGAAACTCCCTGCTTGGCGTATTTCTTCATATGTGGGGGGGGAGGGTTTGAAAAAACAACAAAACAC
Organism: Ambystoma mexicanum; assembly: GCF_040938575.1. Lineage (NCBI taxonomy): Eukaryota > Metazoa > Chordata > Amphibia > Caudata > Ambystomatidae > Ambystoma > Ambystoma mexicanum. The sequence continues at coordinate 912,499,792 of NC_090926.1, read as the reverse complement.
GACCTGATATCTAACCATTTGCTTCTCTTTCTTTCAGAAAAAGACCATTGACTTTTACAGACGTCAGGTGAGTGCCGCAGGGTGGAGCGCGTGTGAACACCTATGAGAGCTAATGTTCGCAATGCGTGACAGTGACCATAAATCACATTGCCTCCCGCCAGCCAATCAGAACAGAGTACGCCCTTGTCACTACATGCACTTTCTTTTATGTTCAGAGTCCTATGAGAAAACGTATCTTTTTTAAACGTCTTTCTGAGTAATACATTCTAAGAGGCTCATTTCGTTGTTAGGCTGGCTGTACGTGCTATGTTTTCTGAAGTCGTTACTTTGTGTGGCTCTCCTGCTTCATTTTTTTTATATCGTTCTGGCGTTTAATAAAACGTCTAACCCTTGTAGCCCTTTCTTTTCACTCACCTTCCCATGCTAAATTCATTTTTTCGGCCATATTCTTTTTGCAAGGCGACCATTTGCTGGTTTTTTAAGTCATGTTAGCAGAAGTGCTTTGTACTGGCCGGTGTCATTCAGAAGCTGTTTTTGCAGAAGTCAGCAGAAGCTGCTTTCTCATGTCACATGTTCAGCTGTCACCCCATCCTTACATCATTAGTCATTCCTGCATAGAAATGGTATCTGCTGATTGCTGCAGCTTGTTCAACGGAAGCCTCTTCGTTTAATGCACTGATTACTTACTGGTGATCTTCATTTCCTCGTCACAGTACTTACCTCATGAGGCCCCGACACAGGACCTTCTTCCATTTTTTCTTTCTGTATAACTCCTCCCTTTTACCTACAACCCTCAATTCATTATAACCAAGCCAGAGCATGGCACTCTCCCCGCAGGGAGGGAGAGGAGGGTCATCCAGTACTGTGACGAGGAAGAGAAGGACTAGGAATAATGAACATTACGATAAGTAATCAGAGCATTACCTCCACGTCTGTCTTCCTCATCCCAGTACTTACCTCAAGAGGTATACCAAAGCAGCATAGGGGAGAGGTCCCAATGAGACACAAAGACAGAAGTGCAGTAAAGCAAAGCACAACTCCAATGACCCCAAACGCACAAGCCAAAGACAAAACTCCAACCCCAAAAGACCCAACCCCGGAGAGGGAGACATTCAACCGATAGCGGGTGACAAAGATGCACTGAACTGCCCAGGCAGCCACCCTACAAATCTCCTTTAGAGAAACTCCTTGTGCATCCGTTCAAGAAGCAGCCATGGCCGAGGCAGCGTGACCCTGAACGTAGCCAGGCACCGGCAAACCAGAAGCCATGTAAGCCACGGAATGACCAGTCGGACACAATGGATATTCGAAAACAGAGAGGACACCCGCCTTGCACCTGCAAGGCCAAATGTAACCAAAACCAGATTTTGAAAGATCACAGCAAGAACCAGACCCTGAGAAGTGGTGTGAAATCGAGACACAACCGCAGGCAAACTTAGGATCATATCGCAAAACAACAGAATCCAGCAGTACCCCCAAAAAGGGGGGCGACACAACAGAGCCCGACTGCCCCCAGCCTACGGGAAGACGTGATAGCAATCAGTTAAGCAGTTTGCAGAGTGAGGTGCTCAATATTAATATCTGACAGGGGCACAGGGAGAGACCTCAGAAGGAACATCAAGAGTAGAAGGAGAACCTAAGGAGGTCGCCCCGAAGAGGTACAGGGATGAAGAAACTGTCCCACCAAAAACTGCCCATCTAGATGGTCAGAATCCCCAAAGAGGATTTCAATGGAGGCCCATTGGGAGCGAAGCCAATCACCCCCTTGAGACTGCCAGGCCATTGTCATAATCCCCCAGAGAAACTGGAGAACAGCAGGCAAACCACATTGGAGTGGGGCGATACCGAACTGCCCAGAGCAAGCCCGAAAGGTACCCCAGCGTTGGTCACAGGCCTTCAGAGTAGAAGGCCTCAGAGCCCCAAGGAAAGACGCGACCACAGGATCCGAAAACCCCTGGCAAACTAATCAAGACTGGCCACCAGCTCCGGTGAGGCCAATAAGAGCAACCAACAGTACTGTCACCCTGCTTTCCCCGAAGTGCTGAACCACCCAGGGAAGAGGAGGAAACGCACAAAGGAGACCCCGAGGCCATGCTATATCCAGGGCATCCACACCCCATGGTCGGATACTGGTTGCAGAAGTGAGGAACCTTTGCAGAGAACCGGGCACCTGAACCAGCTGCAGATCTCCGCAACACCCTGTCCGACATACCAGCTCCAAGGAGGAGGGGATCTCAACAGGGCCCGGAGAATGGCACATAATTCCTTCCAACTGGATGAGTGAGAAGCCTCCACCGGAGCCCACAACCACAGAGCCGAGAGAACATCTAGCGTGTTGCCTCCTACCCACCCACCGGCATCTGTAGTGAGAACGGGCTTCATGGGTTGGACCAGGGCCACCCCCGCACAAAGATACAGAACCAACTACCACCATTGCAAGCTGGCTCTCAGAGCCAGCGACACAGGGATTAGGGCCTCGTAAACCAGAGACACCGGGAGCCAGTGGGCCAGCAGATAAGAGACCAGAGGACGTAAATGTAGACGAGCCCAAGGGACCAGAAAACCACAAGAGGCCAGAGCCCAAGAATCAAAGCACCACTGGGCCCATACTGGAAAACTATGCCGCTACATCACTGCCTGGAGGCAAGCACAGACAGAACCCCCCTCCACGGCTCCCCACAACTTCTCAAAGCCACCCAGCACCGTTCCTGCTGTGTAGAGCCGTAGACATTCTCCCCGAGGCCAGATGCACCCCAGTACGAACCAACTAACAGGCAGAAATCCCCTCACGGTCCACTGGGTCCCAGACTGCCACCTCTGCAGTGGACATAGAGGAGCGATGCACTAGACTAGTGAGGATATCACCCGGGAGAGAGCCCCCAAGTTCAACTGGTAGCGAAGCCCTGCAGGGCAACCGGGAGCACGCCACAGCATAGGGAAAATGATGGTCCGCCATTCAGTTCTATCAGGGGGCCAGCAAACGGTTTTCCCTGGTGCCCCGTACCCGGACTAGAAGACGCTGCCAGAGGCAGGAAAAATTGAACTGAGGGTTGTGGGTTAAGGGGAGGAGTTATACAGAATAGAAGAAATGGAAGAAGGTCCTGTGTCGGAAGCGGGCCTCATGAGGTAAGTACCGGGCCGAGGAAGAGGGACACTGAGGTAATGTAAAGTGAGCTCTAAATCGGGAACCTTCATCGGGAGGAGGCAGCAGCACGGCCAAAGAAACATTTAGGTTACTGCAAAAAGCCATAAAAAAGCATTTGTTTGAAAGCCGAAAATACTGACACACGTGCCCAGATTTTTTAAACATAAACAGCTTTTTTTTTCTGGACCATATGTGCCTACATTTTACAGAACATTTTTTAATGCATTTTTTGAAATATTCCCTTATGTTGCCATTGGTCTTGGTCATAGAACGCATACCCTCTCAGGCCTATTCAATGCAAGCATTCTCTTCAGCTCTCATATTAGTTTTTGCACTAGTTATTATGGACAGGTAATTATTTGCAAACGTAAACATATGTCTTTCTTGAACTCTCACTGACTTTCCTCAGGCCCTTGTCATTCTTTTGTTTTGGCATGAACGAGATTGCACCTCTCTTTCAAAATGGTCCCGTCTCCCACTGACGGCAAGGTTTGGCGTTAACTGCCGAGCCACCCGGAAGCGGATATTCAAAAACATGGCTGTGCTCAGGAGGGAGATTGGGCATGCTTCAAACTTTAGTTTTACCCGCCAGTGGCCATCCAAAAAAATATAAAAACTCAAATTGTCACTGAGGATTTTAAACCCTAAAAGCACAGTCATGAGATTTCTCTTTTTTCTTCACCATTATTATGTTCCAATCCTAATTGTGTTACTCTGTTTATTCCAGATAATGTATTGCCAGCATTCCCTCATGCGGTCCACAGTGAAGTCGTCCGTCTCACTTGGAGGGTAAGTTCCATGCATTGGTTGTGCTAGAAGAGCCTCCAGGCACTTAAGGCAGCTCAGCAGCTTAATGCACCTGAAATAATCAAAAATCCTTAGACATCTTGGGTAGGTTCCATAAGTAGGCTTTATCCCATATTACACAAAGTCCCTTTTAAGATAGTAAGCATGAACCACTGGGTCGCATCACCCAGGCTCGGCCTCTCCAACTGATATACTCCAGAACCATCACAACAGACAATCCTGCACTCACGATCAAACATTCTCTCATGCATTCCCAAGCACCTGCATTCACACCAAGCACAATACAATAGCACCCCTTTCTGAATCTGCATGTTGTAGGATGCAGGTTCAAATGCCAATCTGTTGATGCAGCTGTCCTCCTTTGGTGGTCCTTTAAAACGTGCACAGTAGAGTTGAGTTGTAATAACACCTGTGTTCACTGTGCTCCAGGGTGAGGCCTCATATAGAAAACGACCTAACAGTAAATGTGCAATATGAACTTCCGTCCAGGTATTACGGACCTCTGAGACATCTCTATTCCCAGCTCTGCAGGCTGAGACCTACACGCTATCAAGTAAATCAGAGCTGGCTTGAGGCAACCTTCCGTAGTATGCATGCCTTTATGGGATTTATAAACCACAAGCTTAGCTGTGAAGCAAAGAGCACTGCACATACAATACACACACCGGGTGTTAATTGTAAGGATATAGGGGTATCATAACGGTAGGAGGGCAAGCGAGTGGGGATCTCCAGAGGGAGAGGATGAGGGTTGAGTGCAGCGATCAGCTATTGGTCAAATGTATCTCTCAAGAGTAGAGTATTCAGGTCCTTTTGGAGGGGTAGGATGGAGGGAGCCAGTCTTACCTGCTTCGTAATGTTCAAGAGACACGGTGCATATTGTACAATATCCAAAAAAGTACACCAGAGAGCTGTGCTTGTCCACGCTGTATTGTGTAAAGATGTATTGATACATGATAATAATCAAGGCCATGCCCTAGTCGACACGTGTTTCGACCATCTCTGGACTTTCTCAAGGCTTTCTAATGGCAAGTATCCTTTAGTTACAAATAGACTCCTTAGGGTAATAAATTGTGCATGTAACACTGTCCCGTATATAAGTCTAGGCTTCCATGTCAACCTTTCAAATATGTTATGCTCTAGTCTTTAAAGTGTTAACTATACTTTGCCTGGATAGTAATCTCCACTGTTGTATATATGCCAATAGTTCTGTGCAGAAAGAAGCATATGATAGGATGCCTTGGTAGGGTCACCCTCGCCGAGTTCGACGTCCCGCGTGTAGTCACAGGTGTGTATTAGGTCAGGGCATTAACTATACTCACCACTGACTGCAGCTGTTGTTACTAGATATAGAGTAGCAATATTCTGAATACGTGATAATCTGAGTGTACTTACTACGTAGACTGCTGAACCCTAAACCTTTTGCATATTGTACCATTAGATGTGGGTTATCCTGTATAATTTCAGACACAACAAAACTACATATGACCAGACTAATGGTAAAATAAGCTCTGTGGGCGGAGTGCTTGACCAGAGGATGCAATGGGCCTCATTATGAGGTTGGAGGTAGCCTTGCCGGTTTTTCCGGCAAGTCTACCCCTAAACTCGCATCCGGCTCCGGCACCCACGAAAGGGTTCTCACTGGGCCATTCCGACCTCGGTGGACCCGGTAATTCCCCTTGCGCGGGTGCCAGAGCCGGTACGTCCCCATTCCCCTTTGAACCCCATAGGGGTCAATAGGAATGGGGAGGATGGTAGCGTTTACCGTTCATAACGGTACCATTGCTACCATCATGGTCTGCTCGCGGGTGCCAGTACGGCCACCTGGTCAGACCAGGGGGCTGCTAGGGCACCCGCGAACAGAAGTCCTAGTATGGCAGTACGGTAGCAACGGTGCTGCTAGCGATACCGGCGCCGTTGTTGCCTTACCGCCATACTCCTAATGAGACCCAATGTCACTGTTTTGCATTCTGGCAGCGCTGAGATAGCCTTTTACCCTTCTGAGGTCAACACAATGCCTACCTCGTAGAGTAATAATAACACCTATTATTGAGCAACTAAAGGCAATTCAGTTTGTGGATTGAGGTAATAATAATGAGCAAGTACTATTATTGCTCAGGATACAGACTCTCGTTACCGAAAAAAAGCGGTGTCCAGTCAATTGGTCGAAAAAAAACTGGTCGACTGCAATTTGGTCGACGCAATTTGGTCGAAAACCAAATGGTCGAATTTTTTTTTTTATTTATATATTTATTTTTCGGGTTTTCGTTTTGTAAAAAAAAGGGGTTTTTAGAGAAAAAAGGGGGTTGGTGGGGACCCCCCAAAAAAATTTAAAAAAAGGGTTAAAATAAAAAAAAAAAAAATTCGACCATTTGGTTTTCGACCAAATTGGTTCGACCATTTGTCTGGTCGACCAATTTTTTTCGACCAAATGTCTGGTAACCAAAAAAAGCATGTGTTTCCCAGACATCATGGACTGGTTCGTAGAGAGATCGAGAGAGTCCCAACTCCCCAAATACTGGGTGTGCTTCAAAGAGAGATCGAGAGAGTCCCCAACTCCCCAAATACTTGGTGTGCTTGGGGAAGCTGCACAACCTGATGTGAGTCATGCCACGCCTCCTATTGCCTTCTGGAGAAAGGAAATGTGGGCTTTGTAAACTCAGCTATGCGATGTCACAGCCGCGCGTGCTCTGATGCCCGAACTGCACTGAATGTAACTGGATCACCTGCAAAGCCAGGGCTCAAGTCGAGGGTACACGCGGGGGTCGGAGTCCACCCACTTTTTTCAGAGGGTGGACGTAGTCCCCCATCTAAAATGAGATACATTGAATGTCCACTTTGAATTTATGAATTAAAGCCAGCCTCGTGGGCGGAACGGCATGCGTCAGGTTTGAAGGCCAGACACTTCACCCCTGCACTATTTAACCTGATGAAAAATTGCACTCAACTAAAGGTGAAATTTCCATTTTAGTACTGCAGTTTCCAGAGAAAACATGGGTATTTATTCTTGGAGTTTAAAACATGCACACCTTTTAACGTTTTCAAAACACACTTTTGGAAGAAAATATACTCTCTTGGTTTTGTGTGTTTGTTGATTTTATGAAAGGCAAATGCCATTAGACCTGTGGAATTTGGGCGGTTATGCAAAGTGAATTTAATGAAATGTGCATATTTCACCTTGATATGCGAATTTCTGGTGACGTCACATCCCACAGCGTTTGTCCCCACTTTAATTTTTCAGACTTGACCCCTGTGCAAAGCTATCACTCTGCTATCATATAAAAGTGCATTGTTATTTACAAGAGTTATATCTAAACTTTGAGGTGATCTCCCAGCTGTGCTCAAGGCCAGATCATTTCTCTGAAAACATTTCTCCTTTCCCTATTCCTCTGATTATGACCTGGCTCTACATTGGGGGTCCTGGCTCCACGCTAACGTTTCACTAGTGCTTTGATGCCTGTGATTTCTTAGCACTACACAAAGATATTATAACATAACAATATACCGACATGCTAGAAATCACCACTGAGGAAGAGGAACTTCAAACCAAGCTGTCTGTAGTGAAGCACAACTAAATCCTGGATGCTGGCGAATGTAAACGCAGTCCTAGTGAGAAGTTGCTATTTCAGTATTTAAAGGTCCATGAATTGGTCCCACTAAAAGGCACAGATCCAGATGAGTCCAGCTGGAAGAGGAAGAAGGGCCAGTGTAATAAGCCCAACACATCCTTTGTTAGGGGGCGGACTGGCCTACAGAGAATTCAACACAGACAGTTCCCTTCCACCCGCTTTGCTGTCAGCATTTGCATTTATTTCATTGTTAAGCAAAAGCGATGTTCATAGGAAAAGAGAGCATAGGTTACAGCATGTAATGCATAGTTAAATGAAGTGGGTGGACCCTGCTCCATTGTTACAGATGAGGGAGGACACTGATGCATAACGAGCTGATGTAGTATGCAAACGTCTTATCTGAACATCTTGTCCATCAGTGACACAGGTCACGAGAATCAATTCACGACGCAGTAGAGCGCCAAAGGATCAATCCGAACATATGTCAATACACCCACCCTCTGTCAGTCTGTCCAGCCATCTCCCTGTCTATCCATTGATCGTCTGCCCGCCCGTCCACCTGTCCAACCAACCAACCATCCATCCATCATTCCTTCCCTCCGTCCATCCACACAAAGAGTGCCAACAAGGCTTTCCAAAAAAATCGTGACTGCTGTTTCCAGTCAGGCACTGGAGAGGCAGCCCTCCGGCATTTGTGTATTTACACAAGTCAGGACACGGCCAAGATGATGGAGGCAGCTGGAGCTGTGGTTGGAGTGGAAGTGGGATGAACTGCAGCTGACGTAGTGGTATTACCCACATTGACCTTTTACAATTGACCTTTTGTCCTAATAAGCCTAATAATAGTGATCCTAATTGACCTTCTGCACAATTGACCTTTACCTTTATTTTTCTTTTATATATATGTGTGTGGGGTGGGTTTTGGGTAATACATAATATAATGGGATTGGGTTGGGGGGTTGGGGTGGTTACCCCCTGCATATATGTCCTAATTTACCTTCATTTCATGATCAATTGTGAAAATGTCAATTCTCCTGCGATCAGTTGTGAAAAGGTCCATTCGTATACATCCGAAGTAGTGGATTGGGTCCTGGTGATCCCCTTGACTCTTGTTGGGGAGAAGCTGGACCCCCACCAGGGCTGTGGGGCCCAGCAGCCATACCCTCATCAGCTATGGGAGACCCCAACACCTCCCATATGGCCCACAGAAATGCAACAGAGACCCCAGCAGGCAGCCACATGTTCCAAACTGCGTTTATTCCTGGGCAGCAAAAAAGAAAAAAACACAAGCAGAGCGTCGTGCACATCGAGAGTTCAGGCGCCGTCTCCCCCGGGGCTGGCTTGCAAGCCAGCTTTGTAATCACACTGCAGGCTGACCTCACCGAATTGGATCAGCTCCCAGAAACCTATCTCCTCCTGTTATTGGCTGCTAAGTAATAGGTTACCTATGTAGCCCTTATAGAGAGCCTGATAATTGGACATTAGAGTTTTGCGTCAGTGGGTTGGTTTAGCTGTGCCAGCCCACCATTACCTAATTCTAGCTTGTTGCATTATGAATTTGTTCCCATAACTTTTTAGCTGAAGCAAGCATTTCGCACCTGAGCTCTGAGCGCTCATTGGCCAGGGCTGTGCCATTCTTGTTACAATTATGTTTCAAATGTTGTGCGAGTCTTTGCGAAAATGTCTTTCTTTCCCATAAAGAAAAGAAAAAAACACACTGGGTTGCCGTGGCTTACTCGCATTAGTGGAGAATTAAAAAATGTTTTCTGCAGAAAGCAATGTTATATGACTGCGCGACCTTGGCTGCTTGTGGGTTTGCGAGGAGTATTGGTGAAGGCATCTGCAGCTAGTGTTCAGTGAGAGAAATGAACTTGGCTGTAATTGTCCTGAAACATGGCTTTACACTGTGCAATTAGACCATGTTAATTTATATAGGCTTTTGCAAGCCTTTAAACAGGGATTTTTGTGTTTGTAGATTGTGATGTTGCTGCATTGATTGTAATGTAGCATGGAAGTTGCACTGTTGGTGAAGTGGGTGTCTTTCAGCATATTTGTCACCCATGGGTGTGCTGGGGCCTGGTTCAAATGATAAGTGCGCTCCTTGTTCTTCCTGCTGTTCTTCTGTATATGCGCCTGGGGTGAAGGGGCATGGGTTTGATCTCGATTTTCCCTCTTCACTCTGTTGTGGAATTGCTGCGCCGGTCGATCGGTTTGGCGTTGGTGCTGGTCATGGGCTTCCATGTGTGTGGCTGTCCTTTAGGGTGGAGCAAGGTACAGTCCTCAGTGATTAGAATCTTCCTATAGCCTTTGGGTGAACGGTGGTGATCGTCAGAGCGTGTACCGCCCTGGTGAGGGTTCGAACAGGGATCTGGTGGGGAGGAGCCTGTGCTGAGAATGTGTGGATGGGAAGCCAAGCTGGAGGTGTGAGCCATGGGTGAGCCTTTAATGCTCCATCATGCTCTAGTCGTGCTATGTGCCCCCAGCCTGGTGCTTGATTCCATCTTGTTGGACCTTCCCGTGGATGCGGCTGGTGCATGGGAGCACATCATGGTTGTTTAATGGGGTTCTTTGGCCCTGTGGTGAGCTGTGTTTCAGCTCAGCTGCACTGTTTGACTTTTAGGATTGCCCCCTCTCTGCTTTTTTATTGCTTTAGGAATGGATTGCTTGTTGTAGGCCTGCATACTTTATTATGTTGGCTGACCTTCATTTTTGCTGTATTTCCGGTTCACCATTACCTTTTTTCTCTGTGTCTGTATTTCTCTAATCTTTTCCTTCAGTTCAATGTCCGTTTTTGTTTTTTCCATCACATCATGATTAGTACCAACTCATGAATGGTTGTAAAGTGCCTTGGCTTTACAGAAAATAAAAACAATACAATACAAATAGAGCAAACAACAACAGCACGAGTTGTCTCAAGATCCACTAATCCAGCAGCTAATTCCTGAATGGAGATGAAATCCAATCACTGCCCTCTGAGCCATTAATGGACTGCAGACCAATAATTGAAGCCAACAGGATTTGAGAATAATTATTTTGAACACCTCTTCTGTTAAAAAGCAATACATCACGAGATAGCGAGAAATTAATTGACAACAAATACAAATATGTTTTTCTAGCATAAAATGAAAACTGCAATAACCATGGCTTTTGCAGTATAATGGCACCACAGTGACTATTTTTACCCACTTTCATGCTTCACACACCAGCAGCAAAGTTCCATAAACGTCCTGGTATTACTGTCGACAATGTTATATGTCTGGCATATTCCAGAGTGAGCAGTTAGACTCTTTGCTGGAGTTTCCAATTACACAAGGCAAAAGGGCCTGGTTTTGGACTTAAATAGTTACTGCATGTTAGCTTCAATAGGCACGTTATAAATAACCAATTACAATTACAATGGATGGACTATCATTAAATAAAGTATTTGCATTCTGCGTCTATATTTGCTAGGGTTTGTCCCTGATGGGATTCGCATGCAGCCCTAACTAGCCGAGCCATGTGGGCTACACTAACAAAGGATGAAATTAGGGGTTGCTAAAGAGACGGTCATAAGGTAAAGCCACAGGTACAAATGGCATCCCTACCAAAGTATAGCAGAAAGTTGAGCACTACTTCTTACCGGTATTAATTTATTTATTTTGTTGCTTATATAGCTCGCCAAGGGCATCTGGGCACTTACTTTCATAAAATATTACAATTGTTACACAGGTTGCAAGCATGCATGCATATTTCATATTTTACAATTTTTATAAATTATACAATTTATTCATTTTGCATCTTTTTTTGCATCATTTTGCACGTTTCTTCATGCATGTATGGGGAGCATGGTGAATCCCAGGCGTCTAGAGACAACCAAATATAATGTTTTTCCTGAGGGAGAGACATGATGGAACACACTGGATGGTGGCCACCCTGATAGAGTTGGCTGCCAGCCGGGGACCCCAGCAGACTTTGCACATGTTAGAAGCATACACAAAATAACCTGAGCTGGAAAATCCTGGGGCAGATCCTGAGAAACTCAGAGATTCCTGAAAGCTTCATCTACAGGATCCATGGGCTCATTATCTAGATCCAGCATTGGGTTAGGGGGGCTACTTGTGGATTGCGTTCCTCTACAAAGGGGGAGAAGGTAGGGGTTCCCTTTGGCATGCTTGACATTCCCCGTGCTCACAGGACCTTTGGCTGGGGTTCATCAGAATCCAAATATAACCCTGAAGGTTGATGCTTAACTGGTGATTTTCAGCAAGTCTAACTAAGATGTTTGTCAATTAGTCTCAATTGCTATCAACTTTGGGAATATACCTAGGTATACACGGAACATGTGTGAAACGGTGTCAATGACCAGGAACATTACAAATCTCGTTGCTCCAATTAGGACGGCCCCAACCACCCCCTGCATTGGTGCTGACCTGGGTCAGTATCCAGGAAGCTTAGGGAGCAGGACTTTAATAAGACCACCAATGAAGTGGGGACCCAGTTGAAAAGATCGACATCGCTAGCCCTATTCATCCTTTCTATATTGTCAAGATACACATTCTCACACAATATATGTATATTTTCCGGGTTATCCCAATTTTGATTGGAAAGAAACAATTCCTGAGGTACAATCCCATAATTTCCAAATTCCCAGGGGCAGGAGTGTGGGCAAGTTATAGCCAGGAAATATGAATTCACCCTTAAAGTCGTGAGCCGTAGACTTTGCTGGAGCTGAGGAGTTATGACTGGGCCACACCTGCAAATAAAATCAAAAGCTCTTGGAAATCGACCTTCTTTCTTCGGACATTGCAATATCGATTCTTTCTCTGGACATGGCAGTATCGATTCTTTCTTTGGACATGGCAGTATCGATTATTTCTCTGGGCATGGCCGTATCGATTCTTTCTCCGGACATGGCAGTATCGATTCTTTCTCTGGGCATGGCCGTATCAATTCTTTCTCCGGACATGGCAGTATCGATTCTTTCTCTGGGCATGGCAGTATCGATTCTTTCTCTGGACACGGCAGTATCGATTCTTTCTTTGGACATGGCAGTATTGATTATTTCTCCGGACATGGCAGTATCGATTCAGCAGGCAGGGAAAGTAGGCAGTGACGCCTCATTTTACTGTTCCTCTCTAAATGAGGGAGGTTGTGGTTAACATTGATGGGAACTTAAGCACAAAACAACCGCCCCCTAGCAGCAAACCTTGGTTTCCCACTGGTTCATCGCTATACCAGTCTAAGAGATGACCCAACCTTGCCAAAAGCGTGTTTACCAAGGAGCAGAATTCGCCCGGTCCAACTTATAACTCAGTACTTTTGGTCCACTATACAACAGGTGCAATATCCAGGGCTTCATTTGTAAAATTACAAGTGCCTGGGCTCAAGATTTTTCTAAGGGTGTGCTAACGGCCATAGTCTGCAATGGCCGTTTCGTGCTCTGGGTGCAGGCGTGGAGAGAATTCAAGGAGCAATAGGGGGTGTTCAGCAGACTTTGTATGTCCCACACACACTGTGCTGCACAGTACTGTAATGATTAGTTTTGAATTTAATGTGCCCAGAGTTCAGTGTCATGATAACAATTGTTGGCAATAGAGTTATGCAAGATTGCGCAATTTGGAAAAGAATGCATCAAACTGCCCGCAGACGATTGTGCCACTGCATACCTGCGCACCAGTTACTGCCCGTCCAACACTTTGCGTCAGGAAGCATGCACGTCAATTTACCACAGAATGCCAACCATTCAGCCTCACCCATTCTTTTCTATCTCCAACTTGAGCTTATCAACTCCAAATGTAGGGTTCTCTTTTCTTAATACATATACTTAGATTGCAAACAGACCCCATTATCACATGAAGGAGATTCCATAATGCCATAATACATACACGACATTGCTTCCACAGAATACCAACGTGCAGTTTACATACTTGCCTATAATGCTCTAGTTAGCACTCATTGTAACCCATAATGCCCCACTCATTGCACGTTCCCAATTCCAAAACCACCTAGTTAGCAACTGAAAAACAGCTGATATGAAAGAGGCCCCTGTGAGCACAGTGAGCCCTCCCTGCTATGCAGTTTGAGAATGCTTTGACACGCATGCGCTGCTTATTGTACGCCCACCGTCTACCTCTCCCCTGTTAAAGTGTCGTCACTTCCGTTCTCATTGCTCACACGCACTCGTACTGTGAACTCCTGAATGCCAATGTGTCCCCCTCTCTCTCTGTCTTTCTGGCTTTTCCCATCTCCCTTTGCTACGCCATTTGGCCTCTATGTGTAGGCCAGTCTTTGAGTGCACCAGAACCTCCTTATTCTGTCTGATTCATATTAAGTGAGAGACAAGCACGTTGCTGTTCATGCCTTAGTAAATGAATCAGTAAAACACCTCCAATAAACGGTAAATATGTAAAGCCAGTTTGTAAAGGTGGCGTTTTATAACGGTGTAAGTCGCCATGTGTTAAAAGGAAGCACACCGGTGATGCCCCGTGGGTTAAAAGGAGGCCCATGGATGATGGGTTGGGAGCTCTGAGCAGGAAAGGTGCGCAGAGGCCCACCACAGCGGATTGTACCTGCCCCTCAGTGCTATCTTGGGCATAGGTGCCCTGTCCCTTCAGAATGCCAGACCCTTGGGATACTCGTGGTGGTGATCGGATGCCAGAGACACAAGAGGGTAAACAAATTAGACCGAAATTGTGCCAGTGATTCTCTTTCTATCCGTTCAATGATGCAAACATCAGTTAAAATAAATCCAAGCTTCAAAACTATCTGTGAGCTGCTGACCCCCATCACTGCTTCACGCCATTAGTGGAAACCGGAAGCTCCGTGAAACCGGTCATAGCTGTTTCAGGAAAGAGGGCTGGAAATCAAAGTCAATTTACAAGCTTTGAAATTAGCGGTCACTCTCAGGCCCATCCTCTCAGAACAGCGGTGTAGAAAACTATGTAGTCTCGTGGACAAACTGGGAAACTGCAACCAGCAACAAAAATCCTTGCAAAGTCAAGCTGCTCACAATTTACAAGTGTGTGTTGACAAGAAAAGCAGTTAAGAATGGGAGACTGGTGCTGCTGGGGCCAGGGACGTCATTTCACCAAAATGCCAGGGGTAGCGGAATGGACATCACATGACCCTTGACCTCTGATGACATCACAGGAAGTGATATAATGTGACCGCACCCTGAAGTGACATCACGGGAAGGGATGGAACACAACCGTTTACCCCTTGACAAAACAGGAAGTGGCATCACATAGCATTGTTTCTAATTACACTATGAAAAATAAAATATGGTAACAATCTCACTGTAACGTGATATACATTTCATACAAGGATGGATCACCATATGTATTGGCAGAAAAAAACATGCCATAAATGCAACTTGCGAAAATCAAAATACATAGTCCGAAATGGATGCTTATTCTACTCTAAATGCTTTTTAGAGGATTTTGTCTGCATGTGAATTTGGGGTGTTTAAGAACAGACTAAATCCGTGACTCACACCCCAAAGTGTGCCTGAAATAAACCTTTAATGAGTCTAGCAATTATTGTTTAGAATTCCAGAAAGACAAATTGTTTGTTATTCCTATTCTTTCTTATTTAGGGTCACTACTCAAAGTGTTACACTTGTGGTGCCACCTGTTTTTTTTAAGAAGCCTGAACAAGAAAGCCAGCCACTCTAGAAACAAAGAGGCGCATGGCATTGGCCACAGCCCGAGAGCTTCAATTTGTAAAAAAGAAATAAAAGTTTTAAAAATGTTTTTGGGGGTAGCAAGGGAGACCACAGGGGTAGCAAGGGTGACCTCAGGGGTCGCAAGTGCGACCACTGGCAACCCCTGAATGATGTCCCTCGGTGGGACCCGGAAGAGCTAGTGAAACTGCGACTGTCACTGCTATGACTTCCATAGTGGCCACAGAGTTCAACAGCAGGCACTGTGTACACTTTCTACATAAATTAGCAAATGCATCCAAAAAGAAGCGGTACTTTTTTACCAAAGACGCTGCAGTTACTTTTGCAAAGATAACATATAAAGTTTTCCAATGGCCCTTTCACCTATATTAGAGTCGTAAACCAGTTGCAGACCGGTGGGAGTGCGTGAGGTGAGATGTTCCTGTTTGTAGAGCCAAATACCTGGGCGCATTTATTCATTTTCTTGATGAGTGCACTTGCGATGGCTGCTAGCTAGGGCCTACTGCTGCCGTCTACCTGAGAGACAGTGTCAGATGAAACCCTGTCGAGGCACCTAGGCAGCCGAAATGTCAGGCCGCCCCTCACAAATTATCTCCTAATACATTTTTTATTTTCTGCACTGCTTTATTTTGATCTGTTTTCGCAGGGCACCAAAATGCAGTGTGGCCCATAGGCCGGTGCCTACGTGGCCTAGTGGATAATACCGCACCTGTCCAGAGAGAATAGTCTCTCCACCTGACGGCAAAGCTAGAGGCCAGGCCTGCTGCGGGTGCGAGAAGGGCATATACAGTGCTCATTCATGGGAACATTTAAAAAGTGGCAGATTGAATCTGTAGCATTGTGCGGGTTTCGCCACACCAGCGCTGCAACCACCCACTCCCACCACACCTACATTTAAGAAAGGCAGCTAGCTAGCTTTTACTGGGGCAAACCATGGCTTTTCACGTGTACCAGTGCGGCCACCACTGCACCTGCCGCTGTAGTGCACTACTCTAGAATACAGCTAAAAGCTATGCAGCAGGGACCGCCACGAGCCTTGGAGGACTCTGCGCATGCATGGCAGGTGGCAGCTGCAGTTCTGCGCTGCACCACAGAGTCTGGCTCACAATCCCTAACAATGATTAATTGATTGTAATTGTTATTTTATAACGCGCTTAATATCAGACACTGGTTTCTAACCGCAAGACTGGCATTCAAACCTGTGTTGCTATGCGTTGTCTTGTTTCGAAGACAAACACATTGCACCTGAGTTATCCTCCCAGCCCTATGATCCGGTCATCACCCTTGCTGCCTGCAATTGCAAAGCCTGCAAAATTAAAGTGGTTGAGCTTTTTCATTCACCAAAACCGATAAGTGCTGTAAAGTGAACATGCACCCACGTCAAAAGGGAAAAGCCAGAATGAGAAGTTTCTTGCATAGCTGCACCCTGAAATTGGTCAGCACTCTTAGATCCCCGGGGAAACCCCTAAAGGCTGCAATGGCACAACTGCAGAAACACAAACATGACAAATTAGTGTACAAGTGCTTTCTTTTTGTAAAACTGCAATTCCGCTGTATCAATGCCATGTAGAACAATAATGTAGATGTTCCACCACTGCAGGATGTGCTGCTGCTCAGCCCTGCCTCCAAAATAAGTCCTGGGGCTGGACACTGGCAAACACCTGCACAAATTAAGCAGTGCATGAAGCAGATTAGAGGCTATTAAACTTGCTATTCCATGCTATGGAACTCCGCTTAGGGATCTCTGCTGATTAGTGGGTGTTTCAATCATGTGGACCCCTATGCAATGAGGAAACCCCCCAATGCCTGGCTTGGGTTGATGCATTTTATACTTACTTCCTCAGAGTAGGGATGCCTTATCTGCCTTCATTTATGAGTGCTACACAGAATTGCCGCTGGATTAGGATGCAAATCCTGAATAAAAATCCGGGCACGCCTTTTATATTGGCTACATTGCAGTGTTTACACTGTGATTCTGAGGGTACCAGAATACCTTGCTTCACTAACGCAATGATCATCTCATAATACCTTAATTTGCTTCCTTTGATAGACAATACTGTCTCACCCTCTGTAAAATAGGCTTCAGGCTTACGTTTTATCTTGACTGCCACTATCCCTTTTAGCAGACCCACATCATAGGGACTACTGGTCCATAAGAAGCTGGGTACTCGCACCAAGTCTTCCTTGGGAAATGGTGGTGGGGCTTTTCTCAACACGGCTATTCTCTTTGTCACGTCCCTATACTGTATTCTCTCCCAATGTGTAATGCTTATATTGAACACAACTCGTAATCTAAGCAATCGTCTTGAAACTGTTCCTGATCTGTCATGTCAGTCAGCCTGTATTCCTCTCCCACTGCAATTACCGTCCTCCATGATCATCCTGTGTCGTCAGTCCCATGCAACACTATACTCTCGTCTCTCACTATAGCTGCCTCCAGTTCTATAGGGATAACCTTTCCTTCTCTTTCATCGAGGGGAATCTAGCCTCATCATGAGTTTGGCAGTAACCCTTAAATGTGGCGGTAACACTATTTCTGCCACATTTAAGGGGCTCCAAATCACAGGCTTGGCAGATTTTACCCCACCTCTGAGCTAGGGGAAAATCTGCCGCGATTTTGCCAATTTTCAGCGCTATTACCATCAGCAATAATAGCGCCGGTGGTAATAGCGCTGAACATTCCCCATTGGGCCCAATGGGGAATGGGAAATTCCCGAATGGGCCCAATGGGGAGTTACCGTTCCGCCAAACCCGTGATCCAGCCGGGTTAGCGCCCAACTCGTGATGAGGCCCTAGATGAAAACATGTTGCGTATGCCTAACAACCTGCCCTAGATCCCTGGGAGCCACGCTATCAAAACTTCCATTCCATATTGGAACAGCTCAATTTTTTGTACTGGGGAGACCCCCGCCCGGCCCATAGAGCCGAGGTTTGCTCCAAAGTACTTTAAGACGGGATAGCTGCACCTTTGAGATGGATGGGGTGCAGATTTATTACTCCAACACCAATCAATAAGGACAACGCATGGTTTGGCAAAGGGAGTTTGGCAAAGTCTTGGACTTCCCCATGCTGTACGGTAGGAGTGCACAAACAAAGCATTCCCCTTCAGAATTTCGTCTTCCAACCTCCTTCATGTGCTGGTACCAAATGTTGTTTCCCAGATGTGCTGTGCTGTCCAGTAGTCGTTTAGTTCATTGTCTATTGTTCCATGCATACTTCTTTTGATTCTTAATGTTTTCCTGTAGTTGGCTATGATGACATCCCTGAATGTATCGGTATGGCTTTTTCTTGCTGGAGGATTTTCAGGTATCCTGGTCCATGGTGCAGGCCTCCTCATCTGCACCATTTGAGTGGACAAGAGTCTGGTAGCTCTTTCCCTCTCCTCATACATCTTTCTCCTGCTGGTTACAAATGCCCATGCCAACCAGCCTGATGCTGGTCCGGTATATGGCTGCATTGTGGGACTGGTACTTGCGTCCTTTGCGTCCCTTGCGTCCCTTGCGTGGGAACATATGTGCTTGGCAATACAGTCTCTGTGATTTTGTTCTTCAGTTCCTCTTGCAGTTGCCTCGCACTGGCTATGGGCGGAACTAATGAGTCCACTATCAGTTGTGTCTGTGCAGACAGTTTCTTAGTGTTGGCTCTTGTTTTCTTAAGAGTTTCTTATATAACTTCTTCTGTTGGTTTTTGCTTTAACTCTTGTTTTCTCACAACATCTGCTGTGGAGTTTCTTGTGGCAGGCAGTCTCTTCTTCTCTGCTGCTTTGGGTTATGGTTCTGCAGTCATTGACACTAGGTTTGTTTCTTGTGCATTCAGTGTTTGCGTGCGTGTAGTTGTCAGTGATGTTACTTCATTCATCCCTTGCCGACCCTGTCTCCGGCTTTTCTTTTCATTCATTACCACAAGTGTGTGTGTATCGTTGCTAATTACATCCATTTCAAGTTCATTCACTCCACCGTCAGATCTTCTAGGAACTGGAATGACTATATAAGGTATGGGTGACTTTGTGGGTTTTATGTGTGCATCATTAGGTGGGTGCACTGAAATTGGAACGCTTTGTGCACCAATAAAGAATGAAGTTATGATCGTTAATGACAGTAAAACAATAATGAATATGATGCATAGGTACATTATTCCCATGTAGGTCAGGCGGCAGCATTTTCTTCCAGAGAAGCGTGGGTGTCTCTCTTCTCGTGGGAGGAGCAGGTTGCTGCTCTGGACCCCCATCTTGATCATTCACCAAATGTCAATGTTAGTATTCCCTTACCCAATATCGAGTGTCAGGTGCTCCACAAGTGTTCCCCCTCTTGTGAGTGACAATTGTCTGATATTTCAGGATACAGTTCCTTTGCTAGACTATGGGAAAAATCAACTTAATGGCCATGGCTGCCTCCAAACTCGGGTCTGGGTTCCTTGAATGAGGAATTACCGGGCCATTCCAACCTTGGAGGACCCGGTAATTCCTCATTCAAAAAACCCATCCCCATTCCCATTTGAGCCCCGATAGGGGAGGGAGCTAATAACGGGCCTGTTAATAACGGGCCCGTTATTAGCTCCCTGGTCCCCTTGCGGGACCCGCAAAGGACGTCTGGTCTGACCAGACGTTCAGAGCGGGTCCCGCAAGGGAACCTCGTAATAGGGTGCATTGGGTTTACCGGCACAGGCACTGTTACAGGCGCGGTTAAACCCATTCCGCCCATCTCCTAATGAGATCCTAAGTAACACTTCAGCGAGACCCTTTACTGTGCATGTTCAAAGTAGGTAAGCTCCCAATCCACTCCTCGGATTTGCCTCAGTCCTGAGGACATGTTGGACACTGATCAGTATGAAGAAATAGGGAAAAATAACAACAGGTATAACAAGTGAAGTTCTTGACTCTGCTTCCTCGATCTGTCCTTTGGCGGAAGGCTTTTTTTAAATCTTCTCAGATAGCTCCTCTGAAGGTTAGAAAGTTCCACTTGGAGCATGATTCCATGCAGGAGCATTCCCATCTGTGCAACATTAGTGGGTCTCTGATGAAAGTGAGGACGTCAACATTGATTGGTCTCCCCACTAGCTCTGGAAAGTCAGTGACTAGGCAAAAAAGGACGTTGTGTGCCAACCTGCTGTCTTTGGATGACAAGGACATCTGTCCTGTCTTTGCTGAGGTTCAGGATTATATGTTTTCTCCTAAATGTGAACAATGTCTGCACTGTCCGTTCGCATGGAGTGCAACTCGAATTATGATCTTATTCAAAAGATGGCTTAAATGTTCTGTATATTTGCTGGGTCTTGAAGAAACATGAGTTTATCTGTTGTTCTCCCGATAAGAATTGGACAGTCTTCGATTATGCGAAAGAACAGCATGTTGATAAGCTCCTCTATTTCCGCCTGTGTTGGGAACATTTGATTCTTTCTCATTGTACTCAGGGAGTAGGATAAGTTGTTTGGCAATGACAATGAGGAGTTGCCTTATTGTCTTTTCGTTTTCAGGATCTTGTAAAAAGTCTGTGACACTGGTGAGCTTCCCTACCAATGATGGGTATGATCTTAGCACTAGATCAAAATAGATGACTAGGTCCTTTGTGATGTCTCTACTGTGGGACACCATAAGTGATTCCGAATAGGGTCTCAGTGTGGAACGAGTCGGGATACTGTATTTGCTTCCAATGTAAATGTTTTTGATCAAAAGTTGTCATATTCTTTTCTCGTCAAGGCTTAAGTATGCCTCAGTCCAAAGTTCAGCAGTCAATAGACACTGTTGTGGCTTGTATGTGCAATGTTCTTCTTCACCCTGCAACTAGGAGGCACAGAGTGTCCGTTTATATGTCCTTATCCCCTTTTTTGCTTAGAGGAAGTGTCCAATTTAAGCCACAATTTGCAAAAGGTTCTTTGTCCTTGTTTTGCTGGTCATGCGTCCTTCTTCCTCGTCATGGATCTCGTCTGCACGTGCTGTGGTTCTTCCCCGTCGCTCATCGATTCCTCTCGTTGGGGTGCAGGCAGGGGGCCTTCTCTGATGTAGGGTTTAATATCGCCGAGAAAAATCCATGCTCTCCTGCCTTGTTGTTTCACTGCGGACAGAGTGCCGTCCTCCACTATAAAAGGACCCTTAAATCTTGGCTCGTCCCACTTTTTCCTTGTATGATTCTTCACAAGGACGGCGTCTCCAGGGAAGACGGGTGGAACACGTAGACCTTGAACTTGGTCTGTTGTAGTGTCTCCTTCTGTGTTCTGTGCTGCGCTGCACCCTTTTCGTCGTCGCTGCAGCTGGTCTAAAGTTACAGTAAGGCAAGATGTCATGCAGTTCAGTTAATTTTGCATTTCAGAACCTAAACCCTCTCCTGTTGACTGGGCATCACATCTAGCTCTATCTTGGGCTGTCAAGGGTGTTCTCATTCTTCTTCCTGTGGCTATCTTGTGTGGCCTGAGATGATGGTCGGAACCTGGTTGGTTCCGAAGTGCATATAGTGCCAGTGGAAGGCAGTGCAACCATTCCTTCTTTAGAGTAAGCTTCAACTTGGCTATCCTTTCCTTTAACAAGCCATTGAGCTTCTCACAGATTCCATTACTTTGCGGATGATAAGCTGACGAGAACCTGTGCTCTATACCAAGCAGCAAGCTAATCTGCTCAAATATTGAATTAACAAAGTGAGGGCCATTATCTGATCTCATGATTTCGCATATCCCCCCACCTTGGGAACACTTCCCTCACTAAAAATGCGGCCGCACAGGTAGAGTCTGGGTGTGTACATGGACCTGCCTCTATCCAACTAGAGAATGGACACACCACAACAATTAAGTGTCTGTACCCGTTACATACTTGAATCATGTTGACGTAGTCGACATGCAAGTGCTGAAAAGGCCATTTGGCCTTGGGATGACTTCTCTCATTACTTTTAATGTGTGCCCAGCTGTAAATTGCTGGCAGATTACACAGTTTACCATAAAGAATGCTACATGCTCTGCTAAATTCGGTACGAACGAGTCTTCCACGAGCATTGCTGCTAGGTTCTCTTTTGTCATGTGGGCTCGGTAATGTAGTTGCTCCAGCGCTATTTCTAATATGGCTACAGCATTACTGGTTTACCAGTGCTGTCTTGTCACCACAAGCTGTCAGAGGGGTTTAAAGAACACCCTCGGCGTTTCCACAGGTTTTTCTCTTCCTGTGATGCCTCCCCTTGGAGTTCCATTAGCTGTGTTTGCCCCAAATTGCTATAACTCTCAGGTGCGGTTTGTGTAACCATCATTCGCTTGTTGGCATGGATAACTTCCACTGCCATGATCGTTTCACCTTTAGATGCCATACGCTTGGTTCCGTGTCTGCTGCTTGTTTTCCGCGTGAGATAAAATCTGTCTTTTTCGAGTGGGCGGCGCATTTCACGACCGCTATGCCGACTGGGAGCTGTAGTACCTTAATCAGCCTGTCCAATAAAGCTGCGTAGGCCTGTTGCAAGAATTATATTGTCCAATGCATTTCAGTCTATTCAAGACCTTCTTTAGGGACTATTGTTAAAGAAAAATAAAAAATAAAACATTGAAAATGTAATGGCCACCAACACAGTAAACCAAACATGTGTGTTACGCCTTATTCAATGTTCTTAGTACAAAACCATTCAGACATGTACCTGTGTTCGTGTTTCTTTAAATCCTTGGCCTTATTTATATGTTCTCCCTTTTGGAAAAGCTTTCCACATTTTTTATCCACTCAAGCTTTTCCACCTTTCAATGCTGTTTTATGGTAACTGATATGATCCTCATGTAGTAGTTCATGATGGGTAATCTAAATAATAGAAAGTATACAATTTTGTAGGATTCTATTGCTTAATTCTATAATGTATCCAACTGTCAGAGATTCGCCCCCCCAAATGGGGAGTCTTACCTGTTCTTGTGGAATCTTGAAGCAGCAGGGCACCTCGCTCGCGTGTACACACGTTGCTGGTTGCCCTGACTGCTTTTATACATACAAAATGGCACCGGCATGTTACGTAATGATGTCATCAATGTGCTTCAAGATTCCACAAGGTGGAAAAAACTTGAGTGAATAATAAATATAAATACATTCAACCCATCAAGTTTGTCAAGAATTCTTAATTAATATGAATATACAATTAAATGAACTCAAGAAGTGACTAGTGGGGCTTTCCACGCAGGTTCATCAAAAATGGGGCGGCTTCTGGTGACAAGACCAAATACCCCTTTACCACTTAATTTTTTTAACTTGCACTAGAACAAAGAAAAATAGTTGTGCCCACTCATTCCTTCCTCTGGGAATATAACAGTGGCCAGGTTGTGCTCTCCTCCAGAAAGTGGAATTTCATCAGTGAAATGAATCAAGTCCGTAGCCCCAGATAATCCCTGCGCATTCATGGCAATGCCTGACATTGGGTATGGTCCCTTCTTAATAGAGGATCGAGTCATCCCCGTATCTATGAGAAAAGAAAAAGTCCTATCACCCCTATATGTGGTTCCTCAGCCGGATTGGGTGTAACAGATAGGATTGAACACATCAGGTCTGCCTATGGGCTGTTTTATTGGGGGTATAATGAAATTCCATAAACTGTGAATGGTGTGCCTCCTACCACAGTCGCTCCGCCCAGTTTTTGCATTCTGCATTGCAAAACCCACATGTGTCACCTTCATAGTGTCCGGCTGTGCTGATGCTTGCTGTGCTGGTTGTGATGGCTTTATGTGTCCCTGTGTCTGTGGTGCATGTGTTGTGGACTGGTATGGCTGCATTTCCATGTCCTGTGTGTGTGCATCTGTTATGGCGCATATGTATGCGCTTGCATGTGATGCTGGGCATAGTAGTCAGTCTGCTCTGTCTGATATGTGGGTTGGTGCTGTATTCCCCCATTCTGGTGCATCCCCCCTCTGCTGTTGCACACTCAAGTTTTATGACTCCTTCTTCCACATAACCAACATTGTATGGGACCCCCCCGATCTGTCTTTGCTGTCCCCCATTAAAGCCCTCTGCACTCTGCTGCATTGGGTGTCCGAACACTCTTCCTGAGGTGTCCCTTCACATCCTCGCCACTGATACATGTCACCTTGGCCTGCAAAGCCACCTCACATTATTTGCAGTCTGTTCTGCACATGCAGGGTGACTACTTTCTCCCCGCTCGTTAGCAGTGCCCCTTCCATCCATAATATACTTTGATGATTTCTTCTACACTAACTTCGCTTCTCCCTACTTTCTCTCCTCACGCTTCCTTCTCGCATTCTCTTGCATTAGCTGACAATAGTGCTCAATGATTAGCTGAATTTCGGACTGTGGTTTAGTCTCAATCCCCACAAACTTCTTTATCTCTTGTTGCACTTGCTCAGGTAACCCTTGGCATAATGTGTGGTAAAATACCCCCACTTTTTTGTCCCATGGTTCCCTCGTCTTGTCTCGAGACACCATCCCTCTTGAATCTCTTGAATATATATTGAAGTGGGTCTTCTTCCTCACAAATTCTGCATGCCATAATCACGCTTATATCCGGGGAATCTGGCCTGGTGGGCAGAAAGGCATCCGGCTCGCAGACTTGTACTCTGCCGGTCCGATAACAACGGTGCTGGTGAGCCTACTGGCACTGTTTTTACCGGACCTGCAGGGTGGTAATGAGGCCTACTGTCTCTTAAATACATTTTCTCCAAATCATAACATTGCAAAAAATCTTCTCCATAGCCTTTCTGACTCACCACTGTCAACATAGGCATGATCCATGCACGGCCCCCCTGTGTCATCAGCTCTGAAGGCTCAAATCACAACTCCACTTGTATGCTTCTCAAGCTCTGCCCAATGGCACAACACTGGTCCATAAACTCAGTCTACAATCTGACAACTGAAATCCACCACTTCCAGTACACCTCAAGACCTATTGAACAACCTTGCAGGTGACATCATCAATACCCTAGAGGAAAAACGCTCTTGATGCCTGACACTTCAATATATGTGTCAGCTCTTAATCACAAAAACACAATGACAAACATGACGTAACACACAAGGCCGTATTCCTGCCTCACTAACAGGGTAAACCTTTAAATCACGTGGTCCCTATTCTATAGCGTCACCATATAGGAATGCATCTCTAAGAGACAAAGTCTATACTTACACTCATTAGTTTGCTGAAGCCCCTCCAACACAGACTCTCCCACAATCTGCCAATCTGTCATTCGGTCTGCTAGGCGTCCCACAAGAAGCGGGCAGGAATTCCATCCAAATGTGGCTCCTGTTAACCTCTTCTCTTTTTCCCCCACGCATGGATTTAGGCATTGGTTTCCGGTGGTCACCACGTAGCCTCTCAGGCATGCTGCGGGATGAGGCAGTTTAATGCAGAAAGGTCTTAGCGACCATCCATCTGCTACCACCTGTAAAGTATTGGGGTAGCAGTCACCCCAATTACCACAAGAGAGACACTCGGGCCTATCAAAAACTCCCTGCCTCAAGAACTGAAGACTCAGCCATAGGGCAAAGTTTACTGTATTTATTATCTAACAGATGACAGGGATCACACTAAAAACATACATTCTCCAAAGCTCATGTCTTCTGAGCGTGTATCACCCAGTTGTATCCAGAAGTGACGTCACAAAACCAAGTTCCTTCTCCGAAACATATTGGGCAATCAGATTGTTCAGTTCAGGTGAACTATACACACATTCTATAAGGGTTAGTTAGACTACTGGGTAGCCATATCTGGTGACTCCTCCTGGGACCACCTCTACATTCTACAAAATACAAAGTTGCAGGACTATAGCGAGACAATTGGCTACTACAACATATTATGTCTTCACATGAAAGGAGACTCTGGATTTGGCAGAATGTATTCCCCCAGCCCTGGGAGCCCGGACGGTTACCAGGCTGAGTGTACCTTCTCAAGACAATGAGAATGAACAATGAGGTGCTGTGTGTTCACTAATGTTGCCTGAGAGTGCATTCAGTTGTTAGTTTGTGTCCAATACTTGTATCTTTTCACCTCTGGTTCGATGGGAACAGCTTCTCTCCGTCTACCTTGATTGAATGGGCATTGTGTTGCTCTGATAGGTCACATGTGTTGGGACCATGAAATGACGCTCTCCTGCTTGTAATTATGAGGATTTCAGCCTGAACTACTTGCAGATGGCTTTTAATCTTGGTAACTAGGAACTTTCCATCTCCCCTCGTCCTTGGCTGGGGTGCATCACGGATGCCTGTAACTAGCTGCAGCAATCTTGTCAGCCCTTCCATGTGTTCAAAGTCTGTCTCCCCTTCCTAATTAATTTCAGTGGATCTATAGCTTCCATATTTGTTCTTATGGCTTTCCATGTTAGTGCCAATCAAGCATGTGCAAGCTAGGTATACATATACTTGGCGTCTTGTGGTTCAGCTTTGGCAAATATATATATATATATATGTATATATATATATATATATAGAGAGAGAAATTTATGTGTGTCCGTCATCTACCAGCGTGACTCATAAGCATTTGTTTGATGTTTATATGCAACAAACAAATGCATTTTCATTTAACTTTGTGAATGGATGGCTATGCACTTCATGTCTAAGTGCAGCTATGTCATGATGTCAGTAATGACATCATTGACCTCAATTGACAGTCAGTTGACTTGTTCAATTGTTGACATCACCATCTCCTCCATATCATCCATTGGGTACGGTTTGAATGACTGTCTGAGAGAATAACGTTTCTCGCATCTGCGATACACTGATGATGGCGTTGAAGGTCCTAAGAGAGAGGTGCATCTGTTGTTTCTCTGTCTGCGGACTGAGAGTCCTTTGGGATTCATGTGGGCCATACTTGGACCTCTGCCTTCAAGATGGATTTGGCTCTGGTAATTATTATTTTCGCTCTACCACTCGTTGATAACGAGGCATTGAGTGGCATTTCCTTTTTATTCACAAAGCTATAATAATACCTAAACAGTGGAAGGCCCCACTGCTCCATCTTTAAGATGTGGGGTACAGGAACATTTGCAACATTCTACTTTAGAAAAAGCCATAAGTGACACTAGGCGCAGAAGTCGGGATCGCCGGAGGACTTGTGAACGACTTGCTAGATATAGGGAGATCGTTCTTACTTAGGGTTTCCCCAGGTAACCATATCTCTGAAATCTCATGCGATGTACCCCATGTCACTAGTTCACTCTTCACCCAACGATATACAGCTTTAATGTTATCAGAGGTGTTGGGTCTACTGAACCTTGCTTTTTATGTAATGCACATATTTCCTCCTGGCACTGTGGGTTGCAAAAATCAATTAAAGATATTAAAAGTGAAAACCTCACAGACAAACGTTATTTTAAAAATGAGATGCAATATTACCAGCTACTGCATATAATATAGTGAGTCTTCGCTGATGGTGTGAGCGAGAACAGTTATAGTGGAGTGCATCAATATTAAGATTACACTTAAACATTTGTTTATTATATTTATTTATTTAATGGATTTTCGAGCATGCCTTTGCAACTATTTCCTTCAGAGAGATTTGGACAATAACACGCAGATGTTGACCTACACAATGTGAGAAGGCAGCAGGGAAAGAGGGGGAAGGAACAGAGAGGGAGCATCAGATGAAGGACTGGACCGATTGACCATGCAATGAGTACTAACTCATGTGTTCTTAAGGCGCAATAAACACAGTACTTGATCTCTGCCTGCAGCGGTAATAAGGGCAAACCGCTCTAGAGGATGAGGGCCTTGACTGCAAACCATCAGCTTCCCCTGGAGAGAGTGGTGAGGCAACATTGGATCGCAGGATCTTGGTAATCAGTGGTGTTGTGATCTTTCCAATCTTCATGTTGTTTTGGAGATTTAGTTCGTCATGTGTTGCCTTGACACTAACAGTCTTACATTTTATCTGCAATGAGATGGGGAGCTGACGGTGCTTGGGATGTACAAACAGGGTGTTTTGAGGCATAAATCAATCTGGCTGTTTTGTTGTGCAGAGTCTGATCTGGAAATGTGGAGGATTAAGGAAGGTGAGCATCAAGGGAGTTTGCATAATCAAGTCTTGAAAGGATGAGCACTCAGGACCAAATTTTGGTGCTTCTTGTTTGTACTGTTGTTTATGTGTCTGCGCCCTGAGGTCCATGGGTATGTGGCGTGATTTTAAAAGAATTTATAATAAATAAATACAAAAATGAGAGGATGAACTGTTTCAGACTCATTAAAGATGAAACATTTGCAGGGTTTAACAAGATGATGAGTCGGGTTCTGCAAAGGAAGGTTGCAGTGGAAAAGGAATTATGGCTTGGATGGAAAGTCCTCAATTCCAAACGTTAAATAATTTGCAAGGGTTGCCACGCTGAGAGTCTCCTCTTTCCTTCTCGATGTGGAAATAGGGGCAACCTCTGCACTGCTTCGGTGCTAGATCCAGAGATATACACGACAGCAGGGGAGAGACCTGTTTCGCGGGAAAAACCTCCACACAGAAATAAAATGCATATGGAAGACTTCCCATGGATCTGACTTCTTGGGGACCTACTGATGAAGGAGTCAACTGCACAGTTGAGTTAGCTGGAATTCTCAATTTAGCCTGCGCTGCATCTAAACAGAAACGTGAATGTCAGCATGTACCACACTTAGGTGGAATTCTCAATTTAGCCTGCGCCGCATCTAGATAGAAATGTGAATGTTAGCATGTACCACACTTGGATTGAATTCGCAATTTTGGCTTGCGTCACATCTAAACAGGATTATGAATGTTAGCATGTACCACACTTAGACTGAACTCTCAATTTAGCCTGCGTCGCATCTAGATAGAAATGTGAATGTTAGCATGTACCACAATTATCTGGAATTCGCAATTTAGCCTGCGCAGCATCTAGATAGAAATGTGAATGTTAGCATGTACCACACTTAGATTGAATTCGCAATTTTGGCTTGCGTCACAACTAGACAGGATTATGAATGTTAGCATTTACCACACTTCGATTGAATTATCAATTTAGCCTGTGCCGCATCTAGATAGAAATGTGAATGTTAGCATGTACCACACTTAGATTGAATTCTCAATTTAGCCTGCACTGCATCTAGATAGAAATGTGAATGTTAGCATGTACCACACTTAGATTGAATTCTCAATTTAGCCTGCACCGCATCTAGATAGAAATGTGAATGTTAGCACGTACCACACTTGGATTGAATTCACAATTTTGGCTTGCGTCACATCTGGACAGGATTGTGAATGTTAGCATGTACCACACTTAGCTGGAATTCTCAATTTAGCCTGCGCCGCACGGAATTAATGATATTTGGATCGAATCAAGCTAGGTCCAAGCTAGATCCCCAATATAAGAATTTCCGTATTAAAGATGCAGCCATAACAGTGGTACCCAAGGTGAAAACCCTAGGAATGATGGTCGAAGCTTCCTTGGGATTAGGCGCACAGGTTAGTTACTTATATAAAAATAATCTGTACTACCTGCGTCTCCTAAGAGCTATCAGACCATACATTAATGAGATCAACGCAGCCTCCATCGCCAGAGCTATTCTGCTATCACGCCTGGACTACGGAAATGCGCTGTTATGGGGAGCGTCAAAAAAGGAGCTAGCTAAATGCCAGGTCATGCAAAACGATGCCGTTCGCATCATTAAAAGGAAGAAACAAAAGGACCATATATCAGACAGTAGGAGGGACTTACACTGGCTCAGAATTGAGGATAGAGTCAAATTTAAAGCGATAACGATTGTCCATCGATGCCTCTTTGGAAAGGCGTCTGCCTACTTTAAGAAGCACTTCTCCTGGTATGCCCCCTGCAGAGGCCTAAGATCTGCTGATACTGGCCTCCTAAACATCCCAGAAGTCAAACGGGCATCAGGAAGGGGCATATCCTTTCCCGTCAAAGCATCCAAATACTGGAATGAGCTCCCCAGGCAACTAAGACACGAGAAATCTACGCTACTTTCAGGAAAGCTCTTAAAACTAGACTTTTCCAATAACTTAGCGCAGCGAATTATCGAGAGACATAAATTGCAAAGGACCAAAACTGCGCTTCACCGCGCCCTGATGCCTGCGGGCTTTCGGCGCGTAACAAGCATAAAGTAAAAGTAAGTTAGCTGGAATTCTCATTTTAGCCTGCGCCGCATCTAGATAGAAATGTCAATGTTAGCATGTACCCCACTTAGCTGGAATTCTCAATTTAGCCTGTGCCGCATCTAGATAGAAATGTGAATGTTAGCATGTACCACACTTAGATTGAATTCTCAATTTTTGCTTGCGTCACATCTATACAGGTTTGTGAATGTTAGCACATGCCACACTTAGATGAAAC
Organism: Ambystoma mexicanum; assembly: GCF_040938575.1. Classification (NCBI taxonomy): domain Eukaryota; kingdom Metazoa; phylum Chordata; class Amphibia; order Caudata; family Ambystomatidae; genus Ambystoma; species Ambystoma mexicanum. Next base: position 912,469,383 of record NC_090926.1, on the reverse strand, counting down.
CGTAATGATGACAAGGGCAACACCCGGATGGAATCATGATCACTAGCCTCCTCACATATAGACAGAATTTTGAATTAACAAACACACACACTCAGATGGAATAATAAATGATAGCAAACATCACACCTAGGCATAACTGCAAGGACAGAAAGGGCAACTAACCAATCCACTAACAATTTCACCCCTCTGCTTACACAGCTCAAACTCTAACCAAACACAACCACAAGCCTAAAACGCAGAAATCCGCACAAACTTCACTACACCGCAACAACAAAACAAACCGCACATAGACTTGCACAACAGCACACAACGATAACCGATCGTAAAACACCCCAAGCCCAGCCAACGGACTCACCGGGCTGAGGCTGCCAACAGCAAATCACTGCTCTCTTGCACTTTTCCAACCTATTCCCACTAACTCAACCCCCTCCCCCATCCCTCTTTCAGAGCCGCCAGAGCGCCAGGGGACCACTCCGGTGGTGACAGTGCGCATTACAAATGTCCTTTAACATTAACATTAACATTAACATTGAGGCAAGGAGCAGAGAAGAGTTTCATAACCGCTCCTCAGCATGACACGAAAGAAGCACGTGATCGTTTGGGAAACGCCCACCATCAGACCTGCAAAGGAAACCATCTTACATACAGCATCAGACGTCAGACATACCCGGCTATTCGTATCTTCCTCTGCCTTTCACCTCGTACCTTCCATTTCGCCTTCACTTCATTCTATTTCCTGGCTTCCTTTTGGATCCAGTCTTCTCTTTCAATTTCTTTGTTTTGTGTTTATATGTATTTACAGCCTAGCCCCTTTCAACCTATCTGCTCGAGTCTCTATGGTACATCTCGTCCTTTCCGTTCACAAACACAAGTTCTCCTTGCTAGTCTGCCATCCCGTTTCTTTCCTTTCTCCCTTTTTGCCCCTAAGCATTGGCATTCCCTCTGACTCGGCATGAGATCGCCCCCACCATTTCTCGGTTGTACTCTCATGTTTAAGCTTTTCTGCTTTCGCCTTTGCCTTAATCTGATATATGCCAAGTCATTTTGCATTTTCATTTTATTGTACTGTTCTATTGCTGTCCAGCGCTTTGGTGAAATCGCTTTGTAAATAAATGAAAAAACAAATGCAAACGAATTGATTTGACTCCTTGCCTTGTCCTTCGTAGGATGTTGAAGTATTGCGACCAGTACTTCAGTCACGACCCCATTATGTCCGGCTGCCTCCCCAGCAACCCGTGGATCACCGATGACTGCATGTTCTGGGAGCTCAATGCCAAACTGTGAGTAGCGACCTACGCTGAGGCCCCCCTTGCATGCTGGCCATGATGCCCCACTGCCCACTTGAACTTACCTCTGGTTATCCCCCCAGCCATGTTCATGCAAAGTTATTTGACATTTTGCCAAATGATATGACTGAATGATTTCTTCCTGAAAGGTTTTCGGGATATCCCTCATTTACATTCATTTAGAATCATTGTATGCAAATGTATCTCATAAATATTAATGAGGGGTAAAACCCCAGCATGGATCCGGCCCACAAGGCCTGGAGTTGGACAATCCTAGGCTTATATGATTTTTTTAAAACACATTTTAGACAATTTTTGTATTTTAAGGTTGTTCAAGTGCGTATCATCATCAAACGAACACTCTACAAATGCTGCACAACATTATATGTTTTGACTCAATGGGCATGCATGTTCTCCGTGCTAATCTGGGCCATGGGGATAGCTCAGGGGCAATGGAAACAAAGCAATACTGAGCTGCTCAGGTTCGATACCTCGTCCCATGCTTAGTGGTGAGATTGTGGCATGAAGCACGATATAAACAAGCAATGTTTTTAACACCGCAGGGTTTTTTGTGCCACATGGCTGAGATAGCTCGGTGAGTTATTGCATTGTAGAGAGTTTCACATGGAAGTCACTTGTTTCAATCCCACCAGGTCTCACCACTCAGGCAGACTCCACAAATAAGATTGGAAAAGAAAAATATAATGACTTTTTATGTCTCAAGAGAAAATAATGTTGAAGGTCACATCAGCCCCCAGCAGCCTAGTGGTATTGATTGGAAAGTAGTAAGGTGATGTTACTCTGTAGGCACTCGCTTCTGACTGTTCCATCACCTTGAGTACTTGGATGCAGGGCTGGACTTTTGCTGACTAGGCAAAGTGATGCTCTGCCTCTCCCCCTCTACCCAGCATGGGGGGCTCCTGTGTTGCATTTAGGGGTGTTCTGGTGTAGAGTCTCCATGTGCAAGACTGTGCTCTGTCCCTTGGGAACAAACCCTGTCTTGCGCATCCAAACACCCTTACCTAGAGTGTTGCTCCTTTGCTTCTGTCATATCTATTCTTCATCTCTTTATTCTTAACTTCTATGAAGTCTCTCAACATCTGCTCATTCCATTAAGCAAAACATGAACTGCACACTAAGGTGGACATACCGATGTACCGCCTTCCTCTACCTCAAAACTGAGCCCACTAGTAGTGTGTGGAGAAAACCTTTATGCACTCACCCTCTTTTCCACACTCTCTTCCCAATCACTCCCTTCTCTTTTGTCCAATGCGAATCCCCTGCATGAGGGTGCGATTAAAGCGTTCCACAGTCCCATTAGTTTCTTGGTGGAAAACCGCGGACCTATGATGCACCACTCCTATTTCTGTCAAAAATTCCTTCCTAGCTTTTGATGTGAACTGAACATTATTATCTGTGAGAAGATTCTGGGGAAGACCTTCCCTTTGAAAAACATGGTCTAGAAACATGACGACCACCAAAGTCCATTTCCTGTACCACCTTTCTTTCTCCCCATTTGGAGTACAAATCTACCAGCACAAACATGTATTAATGTATACCTCTACTTCCTGCAATTGGCCCTAAGATATTAAGCACCACAAAATCCCAAGGGATGTCTGGCATTTCTAATCATATTAATGGTTGGACAAAGTTTTTTAGTTCCTAAACAGAATGACTGCAGGTGCTGCAATTCTTCACAAGATCACCAACTTCTTTGTCCAGACCCAGCCACCAATAATCTGCTCTTAGATGTCCCTTAGTCTTCGTCATTCCCAATTGTCCTTCATACCCTGCTTCCAACAATTTGTGTCTTAGGCCGGGAGGATAGCTCAGGGGCAATGCATTTGTCTTGGAAGCAAGAAAATGCAGCGCAACACAGGTTCGAATCCTAGTCTTGCGACTTGCGCTTAGAAACTGATCTCAGCTATTAAGTGTGTTATAAAAGAACAATTATAATGATTCCTCCTGGAGATATTACCTGCACAGACTTGTACACCTGATCACTCTCAAGCCGTAACCAAGCTCTTGGTCGTTGACACACCTTTTACACTAAGTTTGTGACCAAAATAGTCCATTTCTGTTACCTTAAAATGACATTTCTCCATCTGACGCATACGACCCATCTTCCTAAGATCAGTAAATACTTGCACTAACATATGATCATGAGCCTCCACCGTCAACAACACGTCACCTTGAATGTACAAGACTCCTGTAATCCTAACTAGAATCTCATGCATAACTCATTGAAAAAATGCCAAAGGGCATTAGTTTGAACCTGAATGTGCCATCATGCGTGGGAAACATAGTGTGGTCACTTGAATTGGGACGGAGCACGACCTGATGGTATGCAGACACCAGATCTATTGTGCTAAACACTTGGGCCCCTGCCGTCATGCTCACCGACTCCCCTTTGTTAGGCCGCTGAAACATGTCCACAACATTTGTTAATTCCTGTGAGGCCCACACAAAGAACAGCCTCATTACAAGTTTGGTGGTATTTCAGTGTTAAATCTGTTGAGATACCACCAAACTGTATTACCATTACCACCACTTGGTCTGGCAGTATTACCACCGGATTACAAGTGATGGTGGCAGTGTTAGTCCCCATTTAATTGGAGTCCTGAGGACATTTTGGTGGAATTACTGCAGCAGTAATTCAGAAGCGGTAATTCCGCTGACATTTGGCAGAAGGGTGGTGGATTTACCTCCAGCTCATAGCTGGAGGTGAATCCTCCAACCTTCCATCATGTTCATATTTGGGCGGTGTGATAATGCAGTGGTAACACTATTACTGCTGCATTTTCTGCACCACCCAACTCATAATGTGGCCCAAAAGTCTTCCATTGCACTTCCTCACCACTAAATTGGGGGACACCCATTCTGATGCTTCCCCTGCTTCAATAACATCCTTGCTCTTTTACCTCTTCATTTCATGAGATACTTCCTCTCTCAACGCCATGGGAACACATCTTCCCTTGACTGCTATGGATATTGACCCTTCCTTCAACTTTATCTTGTGGCAAAATCCCAAGGCCTCTCTAAACTCTTCCTGGAACATGTCCTCTGGCTTCATATCACCATTAGAAATCTACATGACCAGGTACACCAGGGTTAATTATTATGCCCATGTCACTTTGCTCATACCCACCGAGAAGGCTTCCTCCCTTCCTTGGCACATGCACATTTCCTATTGTTTTCTTTCCCTTACATTCCAAGGAGGCTTGAAAGTACCCCATGATGTCAATATGTACACCTCCCTATGCACTTGCTCCTATTTTGGGAGCCTTGAGTTGTATAGTCTTGAATGTATCCAGCCGTCGGTCATGGCCTGTAATGCTATAGTCTGAACATGAGTCCATAAGCATGCGCTCACCTACTCCATTAACTAACACCACCGCATGTGGGTTTTCATCTATCCTTGTTCTGGATCCCACCTGACTCATCGATTTGCTCACTCCCCCAGGATCACATCTCGCCACTTCATCACTATCATCTTCATGCTCTATCGTCATCTCCTTTATACCCTTGACATGTTCACATTGTGTTAAATGACCCTTCCTGCCACACTTGAGACATTCAGCTTTGAGCCCAGGACACGCGCCAGCGTCTGCGAAACAGAATGTACGGCCACACTGAAAAGATCTGTTGCCCCTGGTGCCTTGCCGTCCACCCACCTTTCCCTCTGTTGCTCCCTAGTCACCGTCCCTGTGTTATCCCCTGTTTGTGTCAATTTCTCATTGTGGTGGACAGTCTTTTGGAGGGCGGTGCAACACGTTTCTCCATATCCTTGGAATTACCCACTACCACCTGTATTATGACACCTCCAGAGGATTCTGTTTCTTCCTTTTTCTCTAACTCTTTAACACATGCCATCATGTGCCCCATTCGTTTAGCAAAGTCAAGCATTTCATCAAGACTTGGATCAGCTTTAGTTAAAATCTCCTCCCGTACTTTGTTCTCTCTAACCTTTCGCATGAATTGGTCCCTCAGCCGCTCATCATGTGACATTCCAGAATTGCATTTCTTAGCCAGTTCCCTCAGTGCACTAATACAATCCTCTATAGATTCTCCCTTGTTTTGGTCCCTAGGGCTGAAATGATATCTCTGCTAAATGATGCTGATTTTCTTCTCAAAGTGTTTAGCCAACTTTTTCAATATGGTTTCATATGCATTCGGTGGTTCCTCGATGGTTCCCTCTCCAGCACCCATTCTCAGGACGGATAGGTCCAGAAGACTTTTCAGCATGCGCCGTCCCCCAAATCCTAGGCTCTGTATCTGCAAAGTCCTGCGACCCTCCATGCTGTATGTAGGGGAGTGAATCGCCAAGGCATAATTTTGGAAGTCCTCCTTCCAGGTCTCGCACTCAACTGTTGGTTCTCCCGGGGTGGCCAAGAATTGGGGAGGTAAGCAGCTAATTTTCCCTTGTTCCTTTTAAAAAAAATGAATTGTCTAGAAATTACCCCTTTGGGACCTAGTTATCTGCCTTTCAAAGCAAAATATGCACAGTACCTTAAATAATCAACACTGCTTTAACGGCAAAGGAGTAATCCGTAATGATTAGCATCACTTTGGGGGTGGCACGCGGTACTTTACTCTGAAGGCTGTGACGACAGTCTTGTCCATGCAGAGTGCAATCCTGTGTGTGACGGGGCTCCTTTGTGCCACGTGGAGGGCTCTGCTGCACACCCTGTAATGTCTCTAGACCGGGGAAAGAACGGCCGCACAGTGGGACACCTTTGCTGGTCGCCGTCGTGGAGGTCTTCTTGTTCGAGGTGACTCCTGCGCCGCCTTGCTCATTGGTGTCAGCGCATCCGAACCGCACAAGGAGCAGTCACGGGTCCTCCGCTGCATCTGACAAAGTCAGCAGCACATCCACAGGGTTGCGGAGGCCTTGACTCCTCGTCGCCACTTGTTATGTGGGTGAGAACCAAGAGACCACAGGCTATGGTTCAATTACCTTATTCTTAGATCCGTTATTACGAAGCCCTGGTTCCCCAAGCACTGCCTCCCTGCCCCATCTGCCACCTTCCCTCTCATCAAGTTCGCCCCAAAATATATAAGAGCTGGAACCATTGGAATCTGGAACCATGGTACAAGTCAACTATATACAAAACAGTTCTGAGCTATGAAATACATAACAGCTCGATTCTGTAACATACGAAAGAAAACAAACAACTTCAAATGTAAATACCATTAACAAGATCACATCTCAACTGAGGGCATGGCATGGCCAGCTCACCATGCCCCAATCCGTGGGGTTCCTAAAGAGCTCAACATCAAACAAAACAGCCCTTCATGGTGTTGTGCAGCTTGTAAAGGTCACAGTACATATATGATACTTCCACAATAGAATAGTAAACTTAAGGCTACCTGACACTTTAGAAATTAAAGTGTAACCTTAGGCCTTGCAACTGATCAGTCCGGTGACGAGCACACATCTCAGATCTGTTCATGGACGTTCTCATGATAAAAGAATGCTGAAAAAGAATGTTTTTCGCATTGGGTTTACTATGGACTACGCCAGACAAGTTTTGAAAAGCAGCTCAGCCAAACATGTTTAATATCTAAAAAATGAGTCTCTATTGTGGCCCTGACCAGCATGTCCAGGGTATCAACTAGCACATGCTTTTGTGGATGAGACAGGGACATCCAAAGTCACACCATTACCACCAACAAGCATGGAATACATACATGCACCGATAATTTGCAAGGAAGTGAGCACAGTAAGCACAAATAACACGCAAAGCCAATGCACGCAAAATTGACATTAATGCACACTTTTATATACACTCCACTAGTACACCACAACCACACATACACCCAACACACACACACATACACACACGCAGGCGCGCTCACGCACGCACGCTCGCACACACACACACACAGGCTCGCACACAAGTACACACACACGAACTCCGTGCACATAGATCCCCACATAATTAGCCTTGCGACAATGCACACCCGCATACAATATGCTTGGAACATACATAAGCTCATCCTGGACTTCCATTATGCATCAATAGTGATGCACAGGTAGTACACGTAATATGCACAAACATTACATTGTAATGCACACAAGCACAAAGCACATGTAACATAAAACATAAACCACGTATGCACATGCAATAGGCATGTGATATCCATTCGTACCAGAGAACACACACAATATGAACACACTCTGCCAATATTGCACACAGGATTGAAGCACATGCAAGTAATATAAACCAACATTACATATACGCACAATGCGGCCATACAGCACACATTTGTATTGATAAACACATAGAACATGCAATGAACACATCATGCATTACACTCTGAATGCATGTAGGCAGGGATAACACGCAGAGTATAACCATATGCACAGGCATGTCTGCAAAAGGAGAACTATATGTCACAAACTTACAGTTGCAAATTTGCAAGATGTAAATGTGTCAAGTAAATTGTTTTAATTTTGCAACAAAATGAAGCTGGGGGCTTTGCAGAAGCACACCGCAGTTTACACCAAGCCTCCTGTGCCGCTTAACTAATACTACCATCTTTCCAGCAGGGAAACCTAGCTTTACCCCATAGCTCCAGATCCATTGTCCCGCCTCTACCTAGTCCTGCATTTTAACTGAGGAAGTATTTAACATGCAGTTCTGATTAATGTTAAGCTTACTTTTAATATGTATTCAAGTCACATCTATTGAATAACTAGTTTGATATATCTTAATACAGCTTAACAAGTATCAAAAGGCATTAATAATCAACATAATACCTAGAGCTAAATTAAAAAAGGTTTCTGTTATGTAACATATATTTTTATATTTATCTTTGTCAATATTTGTCTCTATTGAACCATCAATCTTTCTTACTCTGTTCTTTATTTTTGCCTGATAGCCATGTTAATTGCATATGCATATATATATACACACACACACACACATATATATATATATTTTTTGTGGCGTTCTACCTTAACGTAACACTACAGTGTTCTAATCACTGAGTTTTTTAAACAAGCATTTTTCAAATGCTTGGCTTGAAATAACTCTATAACTCTTATAGTGTATGCTGGCTGTTCGAATCGAAGTATCGCCTTAGGGAAAACACAAAGAAAGGACTAGCATCAGCTTCCCCGATGGGGGAGAACTGGTATGCTGCTAGAAGCACTCACCTCATTGTTAGGATTGGCGCATGAGCACCAGGAAGTGTCTGTTTGTTATGCTGCCACTTCAGTAAAAGGGCATGGGCCTGATTTGTGGTGAGTTGCTTTTTACACTGAATGAAATCCCTCTACACCTCACTTTTTAGAGTGGAAACTCCTACAAAGTTACGTGTGGAACGCTGGGCCTTCAACTTCAGCGAGCTGATCCGCGATCCCAAGGGACGCCAGAGTTTCCAACTTTTCCTCAAGAAAGAGTTCAGCGGTGAGTTATGTTTTTGAGGGTTACATTATGAGCATCCGGGCAGTGATTGTGGGGTAAGATTTGGAAGGGAAGAGATGCTTATGTCCTATAAAGCCCAATGACCTATTTTCTTAAGCGGCTTTCATCCTTAACCCAACGAACCAGGTTATGAAAAGGCTGTGAATCTGTCTTTAATAACCAGAGATTACAGTCCTCTAGTCCACGATCCCCCTGGCTACTTATTTCTAGCTCTGTGACGTGAATGTTTTTTTTTAAATCTCCTCTCTTGGTCACATTGATCCGCCTATTATAGCTGTCAAGGCCCAGAAGACCCAGCACCCTACACCAGGTGTAATCCAATTGCCAACTAGTTCATAACATCCAAGGGCCAAAAGAACAAACATGTCCTGTGGCGAGCACCAGGGCCTGCATTTTCTTTTGAATACAATAATGTAACTGTGTAAATGCAACAAACAGTCAGTGGCTTGGAAGCCCCTTCTGTCGGATTTCTGCAGTGCCTGCCAGCTATTCAGCTTAAGGAAAACAGTGCTTCATGGCAGTGTTTGGATATCCAGCTCTGGTTGCAGCACTATACCAACATGACATTAATGTTATTATTGTTGTTGTTATATTATTATATATTTAGTATTCAAATGATTTGGAGAGAAATTAGAGATGTTCTGTTGAATGCATATGTGTGCAAGGTTTTTCCAGGTAATTATTGTCATGCAGCTGTTCGCGAGCTTATCCTCTCTAATGCTTTTTGTTGCTGTTGTAATTGTAATGGGTTATTTACAACGCGCTTAATACCGAGAGGTGTTCTAAGCGCGGACCCGGGGATGGAACTTGTGTTGCTCCGCATCGTCTTGCTTCCGAGATGAGCGCGTTGCCCCTGAGCTATCCTCCCGAGACAATCTTTCTTCTGTCTTCCCATTTTGAGATATTCCACTCAAGGACAGTTTTAAGGGACATTACAAACAAGAATTGACAAAGTCAATAGTTTTGGCTGATGCATAAGCATTGTATAGGCGTTTGCATTATACACTCAAATACTCACAGCTGTGCCACCTACCGCCCTCAGACGCCCAGAAGGAACGTCATTTTACACATATTAGCTTGAATGCCAGTGATTCCTTACACATGCAATGGCCTCACAAGACCTAGTATTCACACATGTTCAATGTTTCACAAATCCAAGTTACTCACAGCAATTCCAGATATTGCCCTCAAAACCCTTTATAGTTGCGTTGTTTTCATCCTGCCCTGGCATTCACAGCGTTGTAAGGATAAGCGCAGTTCCCGAACCGTGCTGGATTCAAATATGCCCAGGTAGTAAACCAGTGACAGATTCCATTACTCCCAGTTAGCAAAGAAGCATTATGCCTAGTTAGTGCAGAAGATCAACATTTCATTTCCGTCCAATTAAGACAGCAACAGCAGGTTCCATTATGCCTGCTTATGCTTATCACAGTAAGACTAGAAGCTATCATGTGCAGCCAGTACCGCAATGCCACATAAGTTATGCCAGTTAGCATAGTAAGGAAACATTCAGTTATACAAATTATTATTATTATTGTATTTATTGAGTGCGGACCTAGCTCAGAGAAGCAGCAAAGCGCTTTACAGAGGTATACAACAAAACAGATAGATTACAGAGCACTTTACAGAAGTAAACAACAGTACAGATGCATAATGGAGTGCTTTACAGAGTTGTACCACACTTTACAGAGTTATAAAACAGTACTGTTGCATAACGGAGCACTTTACAGAGTTATAACACACTTTACAGAGTTATACAACAATACAGATGCATAATGGAACACGTTACAGAGTTATACCACACTTTACAGAGTTATACAACAATACAGATGCATTCCAGAGCGCTTTACAGAGTTATACCACACTTTAAACAGTTATACAACAGTACAGATGCATAACAGAGCACTTTAAAGAGTTATACTTCATTTTACAGAGTAACAGAGCACTTCACAGAGTTATACCACACTTTAGAGAGTTATACGACAGTACAGGTGCATAACAGAGCGCTTTACAGAGTTATACCACACTTTACTGAGTTATACAACAATACAGATGCATAACAGAGCTCTTTACAGAGTTATACCAAACTTAACAGAGTTATACAACAGTACAGATGCATAACAGGGCGCTTTACAGAGTTATACCACACTTTACTGAGTTATACAACAATACAGATGCATAACAGAGCACTTTACAGAGTTATACCAAACTTTACAGAGTTATACAACAGTACAGATGCATGACAGGGCGCTTTACAGAGTTATACCACACTTTACTGAGTTATACAACAATACAGATGCATAACAGAGCACTTTACAGAGTTATACCAAACTTTACAGAGTTATACAACAGTACAGATGCATGACAGGGCGCTTTACAGAGTTATACCACACTTTACTGAGTTATACAACAATACAGATGCATAACGCAGCATTATTAGAGTAGTACCAGGTGGCCACCAGTAAACATAGCCATCCCAGATTCCAGTAGGCCCAGTTTCTACTACAACCGTCGATTTTGTGGCCCATATCCTTGTGGTGCTGGGGAGTGCATGTGCAGGATGCTTGGGGCTATGTATGTGTGTGTGTGTGTGTGGAGCAGTGCTGTGTGTGCTTTGTTATTAGTTGGGTGTTGTTTGTTCAGTGAAGAACTGATGGTAGTTTGTGGGTATGCAGTGAAGGGCTCAGGCATTGTCAGAATGCAGTGCAATTTTGGAGGTGGTGTTTCTGTTTAGTGCAGTCCTGGGTCAGTATCTTTGTGTGTTGTGCGCACATGGATGTGTGGATGCATGTGTCGAAGGTGCTGTGCAGGGGTAGAGTGGGTGTCTGTAGAGCTGCAAGTGGTGTGTCTATCATGCTGGATGGGTGTGTGCAGTGATGAGGAGTGTGCATTTGTGTCTGTGTGCGTTTGTGTGTGTCTGTGTAGGTTGGGGCTGGTGCATGTTGTATATGGGTTGTACAGAATTGCCAAATGTTGCTTTCTCCAACTTTACAGGTGTGCCTATTTTCCTTATCCTTATCTTTAACTCTATTGTGTCTGCTGGCGGCGAGCTCGGGTATGTACCAGGGTGCGGGCGCTGTGACTTTGTCGACCACTAGACAAACAACAGCCCTCACCTTAATTTGAATAGTCGTAGAACAACCCCTTCACCGGACTTTGGCCACATTGAGGTAGAGACAGAAGGCAAATGCGCGGCGCTCGCGCGGAGCTCTCTTGTTTCCTGGCCTTTTGGCTTCCCATATGTCTCCTCGGATACCTACCTAAGCAGAAACCTATAGGGGATAACATGGCACGTGACTCACTAAAACAGTGCTATGATTCAATACATGTCAACCTCTGTATACACCGAGAATTTATATTTTAAAATAATTCATGTTAATACCCCAAGAACACAGTTGAAACGTGACAGCTCAGATCATGCACTTTCAAACACTGGTTACATGAACCCAAGTCCATGTCTTGTGACTTCACTTTTACATACATATGGTTCCATACACACTTTTAAATGTCCCTTCTCTTGTGCCCCAGCCTCCTGATGGATTCCTACATGTCTTATGCAGACACATGCTGGCTCTACACCAGTGTTTCAGCCTCTGAGAATGGCACAATTAACCATCACCTTTTTAATGCAGTGAGGACGTAAAACGTAGCCATATTAAAATTAGATCTAAATTGCTTTCCATCACCTCAGTGCACTACCGTGTGAGTGGCTGTATTGCTAGCGTTCTACTGTACACCTTTTAAACAGAGATATTTGATCCCTTCACAAATTTGTCATTCCCTCCAAATGTGCGCTTACTGAGAGAATATCTTTCTTATTCGTAGAGTCTTGTCCTACACTGCCCTCTACTGGTCATATTTGGAAACTGCCTACATTTCAATTGTTCTGTATGAAACGTGCCATCATGCAGTGACTCCAAAATGTTCCCAAACACAGGTCCGCTGCACGTAGCAGAAAAGTAGACTCGTGGTCATTTGTGTTCTTGTTCACATTTAAGCTGTACCTTAACCTGTGTTCTTTATTAAATCTATACAGAGTGTTTTCATTGTTTCTAACACATACTTTCTTCTTTGCACGTTATTTATAACAAAATAAATGCCATTACGTAAGTGACGTCACCTAATCACATATCATGGGTCGAATGGATTGTTCCAGGATTACTGCACGGCCGCTGGGGGCTTGAAGGGCCACATGTTTGAGAGTCATGCTGACCCTTCAGTCATGCCACATGACCAGATTTTGCCAGATTTTGAAAATGAAAAACCGGGACGGGTTAGAAACATACAAGTAGGACTAGCACCCTAAGCACATTCAACCCCCTTCCCTCCAACTCTGTCACGCCCCCCTTAAATGGCACCCTCCCCCAATGGGATTATGCATTAAAATAAATATTTCCAGCACATCTCATATATATATTAACATACGTCACCATAGCGCTTTAAGGAGCATTTGCTTTGATTGTTGTTACAAAACACTTATTTTGAGTTTTGGCTATCCGGTGGTGATGAAAGCGCTACCTTTAATGAGAAAACTATTGTCCTTAAAATAAGAGTTTTAACATAAGAGCTTGAAGTAGGAGCTTTGAATGTAGGTTTGTAATGCTTTTCAATGCATATGACATATGAGGATGATATGATATGATATTTTATTTGTATCGCGCTCGTACACAAGTGTTTCAGAGTGTGACTAGGCAAGGGAGGGGAACAGGGAGAAAACAACACAAAAACGATCTTACCAGGCCCAGAGACATTGAGAACGTGCAAGTGCATGGGAAAGGGAAAAAAGTGCATGGAAGGGGGAGAGTGGAAAGTGCGGAGCAGAGGAGAGAAGAATAAATGATAAATAGAACATTGAGGCAATAAACAGTGGTAGTGCAGCCGGCAAGTGGCAAGTGCTGTGTTTAAGGCAGCAGACTGGGTAGTCTGATAAGTGCAGACAAAGAAGAAAAAAAATAAATGGGGGGGGGCTGTATGGGTACAGATACAGTCCCCAGTGCAAGGGGTGGCCGGAGGCAGTGCAGGAGGGTGGCAGGGTGTCCAGGTAACTGGGTTCCAGGGGACAGAGGGTGGCCAGGTGTACTGTGCCAAGAGAGAGCAGATCAGCAGGAGAGAGGGGGAGCGAAGGCAGAAGCAAAGAGGAAGGTCTTGAGGTGCTTCCGGAACCAGAGATGGTTCTCAAGTTTTAGAGTGGCAGGGAGGCTGTTCCAGATGGAGGCCCCAGCCGAAGATATAGATCTACCCCCAGCACGTTTCTTTGAAAACCGATTGACCCGGAGGGAGTTAGAGGTAAAGGAGAAAAGAGCTCGAGAGGGGAGGTATTTGGGGAGGGATAGCTGAAGGTATTTTGGACCCAGGCCCCAGAAAGCATTGTGGATAATGCAGAGGGTTTTGAATTTAATCCTTGCATCCACTGGGAGCCAATGGAGTAATTTCAGAGCTGGAGAGATACGATCCTAGGGCTTGAGGCCAAGGACAAGTCTCGCAGTCCTGTTCTGGATAAGTTGTAGAGGGCGGAGAGTAGAGGCCGGTAGATTTAGAAAGAGGCTGTTACAATAGTCCAACTTAGAACCAGGGCTTGGCAGACAGTGAGCTTCTGAGGGAAGGAGAGGAAAGGCAGAGTACCTCTAAGGAGGTGCAGTAGGAAGTTAGACTTTTTAGAGACCTCAGAGATATGGGCGGAGAAGGAAAGTGTGGAGTCTAAGATGACCCAGAGGTTCTTAGCCTCGCAGGTAGGGGTAGGAAGAGGGCCAAGGGAGGCCGGCCAGAGAGAGAGGGCAAAGGATGGAGATGGTGTGCCGATGAGGAGGATCTCAGTCTTGCTGGCATTCAGACAAAGGTCATTTGAGGCACACCAATCTTGAATGGCAGTTAGGCAGTCAGAGATGAGAGAGGGCGAGGAGGTGGCCGAGGGCAGTCGGAAAATGAGTTGAGTGTCATCAGCGTAGATCAGTGATACCTAGGTTATCACGGAGATGGTCAAGCAGGATGGTTGGTTCACTGTGTCGAAGGCAGAAGAGAGATCAAGAAGGATGAGGACAGAGGGAATGTGAGAGTCCAGGTTGGAGAGCAGATCTTCACAGATGTTCAGGAGAGCAGTTTCTGTGCTTCTGGCCGCTCTGAAGCCAGACTGGTGGTCATGAAGGCAGCCAACAGAATCTGAGTGAAGGTTAAGCTGAGAGATGGCCAGCTTTTCCAGGAGTTTGCCCAGAAAGGGGGTAATGGAAATTGGGTGGTAGTTAGTCGGACAGGAAGGATCAGCTGTGGGTTTCTTGAGAAGAGGATGCACAAGGGAGTGCTTCAGGGGGGAGGGGAAGGATCCTGAGGCAAAGGAGTGGTTGCAAAAATCAGCAAGGGCCGGGGCGAGGGTGTCAATGTGGTCCTTGAGGGTTTTAGAGGAACAGGGATGAACTTGTTTTGACAAGGCTTTCATAGATCGGACTTGTCTAGTGACCTCGTCAGGATTTATGTAATTTGGCTATGTGTCCCATAGCTCTCAACCGTTTGTGTCGCAAAGGTGGGCGAAAACGCCCGATTTTGTTTTTGGCTGGTGAGAGCCCATTGAAATGAATGGGCTTGCAAGAGGATTGGCGGTGAGTCAGCTGTTTATAAGGCGGGTGACACACGCCAAAAGCGTGTGAGTTGAGAGCTATGGTGCCCCACCCATTAAAGCCCATTGCTAAGGGAAATCTATGGGATTTTTCTCCCATTCCCACCCATTTTCCCTCCAACCACTCCTCTTCTTGCAGTCTTTGTCTGAAGTTGTATTGTGTGGTGGATTTGCCAGTCATTTTTACTTCCCAAATGGCAGCCGCCAGGTGTTAATGTTATTAAAAAGTAATTAGACTTGTTTGATGCTTTAAAAAATATTTGCAGCCTCTTTTCGGTTATGTTACATATTTTGATGAATTTGGTTTTCAAAATAAAGAAGTTACTGTTAAAGATACGTGTTTTGTAAAATGGCTTTCAAATTCTTCATGTAATGACATGTGGGCGGTGTTCGAGTGTTTTGTGATGTAAGCACAACCTGATTGGATATGTAGTTAGTTAGTGATGTCAGCATAATGTGACAGGATCGGTAGTCTGTGTTGGTTTGTACAAGTAAGCCATTTTGTTTCTAGTTTATGAAGTACTGTGACTGTAAGATCCACCCTGGGGGCGCATTTTCTTCTTGTGGACCATCTGGACCGCATATATCAGCAGTCGTATGTCAGTCAGTTAGGCAGGCCGTTCTGCATTATAATTATTTTGTTTTACATGGATTTACTTTTTTATTCGCATACCGCACATCTTCAGGCGGTACTCAGCGAGGGCAGCTGCCACGCTGTATGCAGTAATATGGCGTCCGCACTGCCATCACAGACAAGCCAAAGGAATCATGGCGGAATTCCGTGGGACCATCCAACGGATGGTAATTGGAGCATGAATTGTTTGCACTCTTGTCTACCCCAGCTTGGCTTCACTATCACTCTGAGGTTGCTCAGTAGGTCAATGTCTCTGCTTCACAGAGCTTTGTGCAGCATAGGGATAACATGTTTGAATATTTTTTGGTTAGTTCATCTTTTAACATTCTGAGGTAAATGAATGAATGCAACTATGTTAATGGGAGCATGAATTGCTTGCATGCTTGTCTACCCCAGCAGGGTTTTCATGCTGTATACAAAACACAATTTCCTATCGCGTCAGCCAACTCACCCTCCTGCCAGGTGGCTGTCTCTGCCAACCTCTGCCCTGACAGATGCAACGGAAGCTGCCTCAATCCGCACAGCTTCCATCAGAATCCAGTACACAAAATTCCACTAAAATCCTCTTGGTTGAGGTAAACACGCTGCACAGGTGGATCCTGTTTCCTATCGGGACCAGACACACACCTGCCTGTGGCTGGGTCCGAGTGTTTCAGAAACGGGAGTTGTATGAGAATGAAGATCTGCCCTGTTTATTCCCAAGGTTAATTTAAGATCAGTGACGTCATTGCACGGCTGAGCGTTGGACAGAGCGTATTTTTGGCCGCAGCAATATCTTCTTAAACTACACTTGACAAGAAGTAGTGGTGCCTCGCAAGCCGATCTACTCGTGACTACCCCACCCCACTCTCTCTACACCCCAACCCACTCCACCCCCACTCTCTCTCTCTCTAACCCACCAACCCCTCTCCACTCTTATTTCTACCCCACCCAGCCCCCACACACTCTCTCTCTCTCTCCCCACCCACTCACCCCACCCCCACTCTCTCTCTACAACACCTACCCCACCACCACTCTCTCTCTACCCCAGCCCCATTCTACCTCTCTACCTCGACCACTCTCTATACCACGACCCACTCCTCAACCCTCTACCAACCCACCACCCCAAACCCTCCAATCAATCACCCCTCCACTCTCCCACCCCTAGCCCACACGATTCCCACTCGCCAGCCACTATCCACCCAACCCCCACTCTGTCATTCCCCACCTCCACTGTTTCTCTACCATAACCCACCCACCCCAATCTCTCTGAAATCCCACCCACCCCCAATGCCCACTCTCTCTCTCTACTCCATCCACTCAGCCCACCCCACTCTCGTTCTCCCCCATCCACCCCATCCACCCATCCTAACACACTCACACTGTGTGTCCCCCACCCATTCTCTCTATTCCTACCTTGCCTGTCCACCCTACCTCACTCTCTCTAGCCCACCCATCGTATTCCCCTCTCTATCTCTCTCTATCACCACCTGCCCTTTACCCTCACTCTCTCTACCCTGACCCACTCACCCTACCCCCCTCTCTCTCTCTCCTCACCTGCTGTATGCCCTCTCTCTACCCACACCCGCCGGCCCTACCCCGTCTCTCTCAGCCTTCTTCTCACACTGTCGCTGTATTTCTTACCCTCTCTCCACTCATATTTCCTTTTGCTCATCATCAATGGCACCCTCTCTCAATGGTTTCTTCCCTCGCTCTATTCCCCTTCTCATTCTCTTCAACACATGCATCCCTGCTAGCATTCTCCTTTGAAACTTTGCACTCTCCTTCTTGCACCATTTTGCCTATAATTGCAAAATGCAAACAGCAGTAAACGCCAAAACTATTGGCTTTGCGGCCGGATTGGGTGTTAAGGCCATTAGCACTCCGGTTTACTAAAGCGGCAACCCGGGGTGCTAAAAATAAAAGGTTTTTCCTTCCTACAACGGGACACACAATGTGTCCCGTTGTAGGAAGGAAAAACCTTTACCAACATGGCCACCATGGAAAGGGAAGGCGGGGTTCCAGACGGAGCCCCTCTTCCCTTTCCATGGCAGCCATTGTGAGCAGAGAGGAAGGTGCGTCTGCATGTGCCGCCAAAACCGCAATAAGGTACGTTTGGGGCAGGGAAGGAATAAAAAATAAAAAAAAGGGGACAGGGTGAGGGAAGATGGCGGCGGGGGAGCCGGACGTCAGGTGGCTTGGAACGCAGGCTTACACTGGCGGTTCAATCCCGCGTTCCTAGCCACCTGATTGGCTGGCTACCCCATGCCGGGGGCTAATGCTTATTTTAACCAGTCTTAGTGGTGAAAATAGTATATGCATGTATTATTATGGACAAAAGCCTACGAGGTTCGAGTTTATCCTGAGGTGTCTAACAATGGTGATTCTAGAAATCAGTTTGTCATGTAAAAATGTCAGCTTGAGACGTTGCATTACATCAGCGGCCGCCCTCCCTTTCCCAAAACCTAGACATGGATTTTAAATTTAAAAACTCTCGGAATGGGGCAAATGGGTCCTAATTCCAGGACGGTCCCAGCAAAACCGAGACGTCTTGTCACCCATTTATTACATCTGATATTTCCACTTGTGGTAATATCACATGCGGGGATTCTTTTGTGTGACAGTAATTGGCCGCACACAAAAGCAGACGTACATGAAGAGGTTCACAAGGAAACTCGTAGTTTGGCGCAGTGGCAAACCACATTGTATGAAGAAATTCCGCATGTGTTTTCACTACCGACAAACTCGTAACCAAGCCTACAATGTTTAATAAGCTACAGCGAGCGTGGTCAAACTCGTGCAGCCTGTTTGCTGATAATGCCCGCTTCCAAGAATCAGTTCTATTGGTTTTTTAAGTTGTGCATCAAAAGAGGAAAAATATATAGTCCCTATAGAGGGACTCCATGCTGAGTATGCCGTCTTTTGAATGCTAGCTATAGATTGCCACAGACCACTGCGGCTTGTGCGTGTATTGCCTGATAGGCCCCAAAGGCCTGGAGAGGGAAGACGCGGCACAGATAGCAGGCAATTGTTTGTGTGTGTGTGTATGTGGGGAAAAGAACGCAATGTATGTTGTGGAGAAGGGTGCAGGGATGGAGGAATGTAAGTCAAACCTGCCAATGCAGGAAAAGAAAGGGATGGGCAGCATCTGGTCATCGGTGGGCAACCACCCCACCCCTCGCACCCGATATAGCCATTTTCCAACCAGTTAAAAGCCACACCAAATCTGCCTAAAACACAGTCCTTCTGGTATGCAGCATTCAGCCTGCGGGATTTGGACATAGAGCCGTGTGATTTTCTGTAGTAGGTGTTGCATGTCCCCCTTTTGGGGGACATGGTACCTTCTAGCGGTGGCGTCATGGTCACATGGGGTAACCATGTTAATAAAAGGGACAAGCCACTTCCGGCTCGCCAGTCGATCCTACTCTGACTCTTGCGTCCCCTTTGGTGCACCATGCTGGTGCCCAACTGTAGGGGTGCCCACATTTCCCAAAACATGTCCTGCCGGAAGCTCAAACTTTCCAGGTGAATTCAACTTGACCTGTGAGATTCTGTGAGATTCTGTGGAGCCCCGTGGTACCCCGCTTCAGGACTCAGGGTAGGGTTTGAATTCTGAAATCCAATCGGGAGGCCTGAAACCTGAGTGTGGTGTTCGACCAGCCAGTTAGCCATTCGAGAAAAAGGTTAGATGGTCTTTAGATGGTCTTTAAAATGCCCAGCTTATTGCCTGCTTCTTTTGTGGGGAGGTGTCAAGGTGTTTGCTGAGTTTAGTAGAGTTTTGTAGGAGTTGGTCAGTTGTTTGCAGTGTTTGTTGATCCCTGTTTGAAAAACGTATGTCTGTTTGTAATTGTTTGTGGTGTTTTTGATGTTTGTTGATCCCTGTTTTATCCTATTTTGTCTGTGTGTTGTTAAGACCCCCTATCTAATATATCCTTTTTACCATTATTCACTTGATTGTGTTTTAGACAGTCACCTTCCAACCTGTCTTTGCATCCCAAGAAGCCTGCCCCATTTTGTGAGTTATACGTAAATCCCTTCATTTGTCTTGGCCATTGTGTTTTGTGTTTTGTGTTTTGTGCCTTGACACCTTAGGCAACATGATTTTTTATTTGGAGGGAGTGGCAGAGGGATAAAGATGAGGAGCTGGACATCTCCTCAACCTCTGTGTCAGAGGTGGAGGCAGTCAACCAGGATGGAGAGACAGATATTGGGCAGGGACAGGCAGGGGTTGTGACAGACCATAAGGAAAGGTTGACAATGGTTGGTGAGTGGGAGATAAAGATTGAGGAGGGACTGGAAGAGTTTGAGGCAAAGGTATGAGGAGGAGGGCGAAGGGGCTGATCCTTTGGAGTGGGACATGTTGCAAGTATATAGAGTACATGGCCAAGGCCATGCACCTTCGATGGATGAAAATCTCATTGAATGGGTCTAATATAACTCTAGTAGCCCAACATGCTGCCAATTTGTTAGAAATCCCATGGGCACCTGCGTAAACGATATCTGACATGCAGCTCTGACACAACACATCCTTCTGACCCTGGTCCCACCATTGGGTGGAGGTGGCCCAGGGGCAAGCAAGGCCCAACTTCTGTAGGGGATCAGTCTTGCTGATTAGAATATAACAGTCTTCCCTACTTCATGAAAGCTCATGCCACTGTTGTGCACAGCTGTCATTAGCCATACATTTGGTATTAGTTCATATTTAGTTCTTGGGTGCATTGGAATACCAGTCTTTCCTAATGGACCTTTCTGATGAATTGATTCTGTTGCAGGATGTAAGCTTGGGCCTTCCCACCATAGCAGTGGAAATCAAAATGCAGTGTTCTCAAAAAGAAAAAAGTGTGTTTTGAATTGATCATAAATCAGTCAGTCAGTACACCGTTGGTCAAATCCAGGAAAATACGTGTCTTTGAACCTGAGGTGAGCATAGCACACACATTCATGCAATGGAGGGTACTTCAGAACTGCTAGGTCTGGAAAAGATGAGCTTTTATCTGGGGCTACAACCAAAGGACCCGGGCTATAGCCCCCTAAACCCCCCCCAAGCAACGCCTCTGGCAGCAGTGAAGACCTATACCAGTTCTTGCCTCTGCACCTTCGGTCCTTTCGGTAGTTTTTGGGTCTGTTTATGCACTTGCCAAAGTTTGTCTGCTCCCTCGCTTCAAACCCTCTGGCAGCTCCCCCAACTACATCTGCGCTGGGCTGTTGTACCTCTCAGGGACAGCCACCTCTTGACTTGTGGCAGCCTCCAAGAGGAATTTATCATTTACCCAGACTTGTTTTAACATTTTCGTGATCTGCTGAGCACACACATGCGTAGGACCGTGTGCCATACTAACCATCGCCAGCACATATGAATCAGGGAGCAACCATTTCCCTTCAGATGTATCCACCAAACACCCATCTTCATCTAGTTTCCCCATCCCTTCGGCCCACTTTTTAGACTCTTCTATCATGGCATCAGCTTGGATATCTCGTACAGACCCAATACCCTCATCCATTACATAGGCATCTTTTGTTTCTCTTAGAGCTTACATGTCTGCGCTAAGGTCTGTGGCCGTTTGCCTGGCTATCTGGTCAGCAAAAGCGTTCCCTTTTCCCACATCATCTATGACCTTACGATGCGCTGCACATTTCATGATCGCTAACTGACTAGGGAGCGCTAGTGCCGAGAGCAATTGCACTATCAGGGGGCCATGCTGAATCTTGGTCCCATGTGGGGTTAGGAACCCTCTTTCCGACCAGAGCCTCCCAAAGTTGTGAGCCACCCCAAAGGCGTACTGGCTATCAGTATATATGTTTACTGTATGCCCTCGGAGAGTTCACAAGCTCGGGTCAACGCTATAATCTCTGCGGCCTGGCGGAGTTATGCGGAGATCTCTTAGTTTCAACAACCGTACTCAATGTAGTAACTGCATAGGCAGCTGTAGATGTACCATCCGGGAGCTTGAAGCAGGAGCCATCACAAAACAGCTCCCCTTCCGCATTGCCCAAAGGAGTATCTATAAGGTCTATCCTGCCCTTTGTTTCCTGTTCAGTAGTATACAGGCAGTCATGTGATTCTTCGTCACCGCAAACAGTATTTTGCGGGAAAGGTAGGAGTTCAGCCGGATTAAGAACACAACACCTCTTAATTTGAATGTGAGGGGCAAACAAAGTTAATTCATACCTCGTCAGCCGTGCAGAGGTGAGGTGCTGTGTTTGGGTTTTATTCAATAGGACATCTACAGAGTGAGGTACCATCAGGGTTAAATAATGCCCCAGGACCATTCCCTCACTCTGTTTTACAGACGCGGCAGCAGCAGCGACAGCTCGCAAACATCTTGGCAAAGCGCATGCGACAGGATCAAGCGCGGAAGAGTAGTAGCCGCACGGTCTATTCTTCCCTCCGTGTTCCTGTGTTAACACAGCCAAAGCACATCCATCACATTCATGCACAAACAACACAAAGGCCTTATTGTAATTTGGAGTACCCAGAACCGGTGCAGAGCATAACGCGGCTTTGAGAAGCTCAAATGATCGTTGATGTTCCGACTTCCATGGCAGCGGCGAAGAAATGCCCTTCTTCGTCAAGGCCAACATCGGTTTTATCACTAGTGAGAAGTTCGGGATCCACAGCCTACAGTAAGAAGCCATACCTATTAAGGCTCTGACTTCCTTCTGTGTATTTGGAACAGACATGCCAGAAATGTGTTTTATTCTTTCAGGTGTCAATCTTCTCCCCTCCTTTGACAGGAGATAGCCTAAATAGGCGACCTCCTGACAACAATATTGAAATTTCTTAAGCGAAGCTTTATGACCATGTTCAGCCAAATGAATAAGCAACAATATAGTGCCTTCTTTACAAGCACTTTCAGAATCTGCAGCTAAAAGCAAGTCATCGACATACTGAAGCAGTGTACAAGTAGATGGCAATTCAAGGGTGTCAAGCTGCTCTTTCAAAGCCCTACTATAATGCTTGGACTTTCAGTATAACCTTGAGGTGCACGAGTAAATGTGAACGAACGTCCCCCCAAGGTGAACGCGAACAAATATCTACTTTCCTTGTGTATAGGAATACTGAAGAAAACATTCTTCAGATCCACAACACAAAAGTGAGTAGCTGTAGCAGGGATCATCGTTAGTATCGTTGTCACATCAGGCACAATTGGAAATTGTGGGGCGACAACTTTATTAATAGCGTGTAGATCAATTATGAAACGGAATGGGATTGCATTGTCGCCTTTCTTGTACACGGGTAAAATCGGGCTGTTACATAAACTACCTGCAATCTCTTCGATCACTCCTTGATGCACAAAATCGGAAACAATGCACTTCAAAGCACAGTTGCCCTCAACTGATATTTTATATTGCGGAATGCGTGGTAGTTTAATTCCATGTTTCAAAACTATTTTAACGGGTTCAACCTGTAGTACCCCGACATCATGGTCGTCATCCGCCCACAAACATTCCGGGACAACGCTAAACTCAGGAGGCAATGGTCGAGTCAAAAACTGAGAACTGGGAAGTTGCTGTGGTGAAACCGTCAGTCGCACTCCTTCAGAGGAACAATGAATTACTGCATTTAGTTTCTTCAACAGATTTAACCCCAGCAAATTCTCTCCACAGTTTGAAGTCAAGAGGAATGGACAGTGGTCTGTGAAGGGACCCAAAGAAACAGGCACCGCGAAAAAAGCGGACAAGCAACTGGTATGACAGAAAACCCTACAGAAACATTAGTTTGCCCTGACAGTGGAATGTTTGGAACCCGAGAATGATCAATGGAGCACTTCTGTGCTCCAGTGTCTATCAAAAACTGATGTTTCATATTCCCCACTAACAATTCAACGTAGGGACCTTTTTGACTAACGGGAATAGGTGAAGGTTCCAAACCCTGCTTCGGGCAATCCTAACGAAATAAAATGTCGTCGGAAGGAAGCTCTTCAGAAAGGTAGGCAGCAGAAGGGTGATCAAATATGTTTCTCGTGTCCACACTCGAAGTCTGATTATCCCGTGAAAAAGGTTGCTGAGGATCTTGCGAGAACTGACCTCTATCAGGGCCCCCCACTCCGGGGCGACCTCTAGGTCGTCTACCCATACTCCCAAATGTGTTGTTTGACCTCTGTCGAAGGACGGGGCACTGTGCACGCCAATGACCTTCCTGGCAGCAATAGGCACATTGATTAATATTCACAGGACCCAAGGGGACGTTCCCTTTCGGAACATACTGACCTCTGGTCTGTGAATTACCTCCTCTGGGATTTCTAACAATTTGCTGTAACAATACTTTAGTCTTCAAATCTCCTTTCCTCTTCTCTATTCTCTCTTTTTCATTATTAACATGGTTCTCATAATACTGAGCCATGTGCAGCAAAACTTCAGATTGGGATTTCGCCTGCCAAGCGCTCTCAGAGGACATAATCTGTGACTGGTTGTCGGGCAGCAATCCACGTACAAATTTGTCCACAAACAACCTTTTCCCAGGCTCTGTGCCCAAGTCCTGTCCACTGAAGTCAGATAATACCTGTTCGAATCGATTAAAGAATTCGGTGGCACCTTCAGATTTTCCTTGAACACAGGCTGTAAGCTTGTCCCAAATAATTCTTTTCTCAGGAATTATGGTTTTCAATTTTGCGACAATTCTATCAGGCAAAGTGAGTATTACCTGAGGTGGTTTCTCACGTTATGTTAGCCCATGTATCTCCCAACCCTGGCACATCGTCTATTGTTTGAACCTGCTTCCATAAATCTACGGGCAGGAGTACAGGGAATAGCAAGTCAATATCACTTAGGGTGAAAACAGAGGATTGTAAAACGGATTCTATCTCTTTGTAGAATCCTGTCGGATTTTTCCTAATATCGGGAATTAATTGTGTAATAGTGTTCACTTCCTGTTGCGAAAATGGAACGTGAACAAATTGCGATACATAATGTGCAGGGATGTCCACAGCGGGTGCACCTGTCCCAACGTTAGCGGGAATCTCAACCTTTGGGACAAATGTCGGAGGAACCTCTCTCATTGGCAACTGAGATGTAGGTAATTCCGATCGCTTACTAAGCAACAGAGCCAGGTCGAGCGCTAAGGCAGCCGAAGAAGTGTCGGGCGAAAAAGCCCTCTTACAAATACCCAATAACTCTATAGGACAACTAACCTTCTTCCTTACACATTCATCCTGCAGGTACTGTACCATTACCTGAATCACCTTCCTCTGCATTTATACTGTATACTGACTATATGTGTCATATACTTCATCCGACGGTATCGATGAATCCGAGATCCATCGAATCGCATCTTTGGTACAAATTCGTACTTCCTCAGATGCCGATTTACAACACGGAGGGAACCGTTTCTGTACATACATACTGTCGTCTTCACCATCCTCACCCCGTAATCTTTCTAAGTCCCTCCTATACTCAAATAACCTCTCAACATGACCATGTACTTTCTGCTCAGTGTCCCTCGAAAGCACTAAAGTATTTAGATCCCTCAACCCTTGTGGGAGATCCGTATTATGTAATCTACCCCACATTACACATAAATGAGTCCCCAAACCTTCAATAAAAACATTTTTCTTGGGAAACTTGCCCATATTTGATAATGTGGAGAAAACGTCAGCTTGATCACCTCTCTCCATACAATGCTTAGCCCATGCAAATAATTCCCGTATTTCGAGGAACAATCTTTGACCCTGCACCCTGATCAACTTCAGTCAGTACAGAGCCACTCGGGAGCGGAGGTGCGAGCAAATTCAATGGAGGTGCGACTATCGGCGCAAGGGGAAGGGGTGGTAGAGTAGGTGGAGGAACAACAACTAGAGGAATAGGAACAATAGGTTGTACAGGGGGAACAGGACTAACAGCAGGAATAACAGCAGGAATAACAGCAGGAATGGGCAGAGCACCAGGGAGAGGATCATACGGAGGTGGCGCAGAGGCACCAGGCCTGCGTTCGTTTAACAATTTATCAATAAATACTTCGGAAACATGAAAATCTTTAGAGGGATAGATTTTCTGGATACCGAGTGAGAAATCCCTATCCATATTCTTGACTGACTCTGAATGTTTTTCCTTATCATATAACAACGCCTTTTCGGCATTCGTTTTATGATGGCATGCATGTTTATCCCTACTTTTAAGCTGCTGCAACGCTTCTTTTTTCCAATTCTGCAAAACATCAAATGCTGCAGGTCTGGCCTTCTTCTTTAGCAAGACAGATTCAAGGTATTCAATACGAGGGAATCTCGAAACTACCATGGATTGGCCACTGAAATTCGGAGGCATGTCTGGTTTGTCTGTGCCAAATATCATTAAATACTATACTTCCAATGCCATGCTTACAGTACATAGTACACGCCGGCGACCCCTCCTGTGGTGCCGGGCAGCTAAATTCCAAAGATTGTCGATCGCTGCGGAACAGAGCCCTAAAGCAGCTAGACAATTTCCCAGGCATTTCACAAAATATTGGTGTTACCTGGTCAATAATTGTGTCTGCAGATACAATACGCCAAATTCAAATTGTCAGGGTTAAATTAAGAGTCGGGTCACGACTACACCTGACCAAACC
This sequence comes from Ambystoma mexicanum, assembly GCF_040938575.1. NCBI lineage: Eukaryota > Metazoa > Chordata > Amphibia > Caudata > Ambystomatidae > Ambystoma > Ambystoma mexicanum. Next base: position 912,442,901 of record NC_090926.1, on the reverse strand, counting down.
TAAGGAGGACCGTACGGTTCGGTTTACCAAAGAACTTACCTAACGAATTTTACCTTGTGTTTGGTGGTTTCGACAAATCTGCCCGCCTCAAAAATGGACCCTCGTCAAGATGCCGTGTCAGACCACACGACTATCGTCCAAGGATCGGATTGTGCAGTGCTGCGGAGGTATCGCGTCTCGTTCGGTCTGGCCCGCAGTATCACACCGTCCGATCCCGGTTCGATAGTCTGCGTCAATCCTTCAATGATCTGGCATCAATCTTGAGGGTCCCTATTCGGGCGCCAACTGTGAAAACAGAAAAATAATATGAGGCTGGGAAGCCCAAAAAGAAACACACCAACACAGGTTACAAAGAAACATACAAGTGCTTTATTTCAAGCTACAACAGTTACCAAGTCAATTGACAAACAGATAGCTATTCGGCTCTCAGTATAACATAACGAACTTCAACGAGGGTTCGATGTGTTAGTGAGAGAGACCGCACATTGGAATACCCCGGCTTTTTATACAATTTGTCCAGCCCTTGGCCAACCCTCTTGCGGGTTAACCATTCTGCGAAATATTTAATTCTGGTCTTAGGGTTCCTTGCCAGGTCAATCCTTTAATATCTGCATTTCGATTAGTTTTGCTGATATAAGTAGTACATTTACATATAGGTCAACGGTAGGACAAGGTCTCTGTTCGCGACCCCGACAAGTGGCCTGCAGGCATATTAATTATTCTGTTGTACGGAGGCCACAACAGCCAGAATCTTACTCAGAATGTCATTTGGCCTCCATTTTGATGTTCAGGGTGACTTCTACATAACAAGAGAACCTAAAATGGCGGCTCAATCCAAGATGGCGGCTTACATTGGTTTCTCTAAGGTCAAGACCTTGTCGTGGAGTTTGTTCGCACATGATGTTTAGACAACTTGGCGTAGGCCAATACACATACAATTGTTACAATAGGAGGCATAATATTGTTTCTATTCCGACACTTCCACACCTGCCCTCCCTGCATACTGCACCAGTGGCAACATTCACCAGTAGTGCTGTTGTCCTACTGCATGCACTACCAACGCCACCAAGATTTCGTTTTTGGTAGCGCTGTGTAAGTGCTGCTATTTGGGCACACACTGAGGGACCAAGTGATGCATCATGCTGGCATTCACTGCATATATATTACCAGATCACCATCAGTGGGAGGAGGCCGTAGAATGGTACGTGCTGTGGGACCACTGGATGAGGGATAAAAACATGAGGGTCGGTGTACCAGGACAAGGGTAAAAAGGACGACTAGAGGTCTTTTTAGGAGTGTCTACAAAAAAACAAAGATACGTCTCTGTTCAGCAGTTCAAATGTTCAAAGCAAACAGAAGCAGGGGAGGGTTATGACAAAAAGCCTAATATAAATGTGGAGTGGCCTCCAAGTCCAAGTTCCCTAATTCTACAGCACTTTCTGGTCTGGTTTGTACCACCATGAATTGTTCAAGCAAAGTCACTCATTGTTCCTTAAGATGCCAATGGCACGATATGATATGATAAGGCATTTATAACGCACCTATACACAAGTGCTTCAAGGCGCGAGGAGGCAAGGGAGGGTGAACAAAGGGAGGACAGACAACAATCCTACTAGGCCAGGTTTCATTCAGATCGCGCAAGTGCATGGGATGGGGGTAGGGAAGGTGCAGGGGAAGGGACAGTGCAGTACCAGGGAAAGTAATCCCAACGTAAGTAACAGCCAGCAGGTGGCAAGTGCAAAGGTAAGTTCAGGAATCAGGTGTGAAGTGCTGGTGGTGGGACTGTAGGGATACAGGAACATTCCCAAGTGCGGGTTTGCCAGGCAGGCAGTGCAGGTGTGTGTGACTGGCGGGGAAGGGACCTGGGCCCGAGATCATCAGAGGGTGGCCAGGTAGCCAGTACAGTTTCCGCCAGGAGGTCAGCAGGGGAGAGGAGGAGAAAAAGCAGAAGTGAAGAGGAAGGGTTTGAGGTGCTTCCAGAACCACAGATGGCTCTCCTCAAGTTTCAGGGAGGCAGGGAGGCTGTTCCAGAGGGAGGCCCCAGCCGAGGAAAGAGATCTAGCACCAAATTGTTGCTTGTACAAGCGACTGACCCTGAGGGAGTTGGAGGCGGATGAGCGCAGGGCTGGAGAAGGAAGATATTTAGGAAGGGAGAGTTGAATGTATTGAGACCCTAGGCCCCAGAAGGCCTTGTGGACAATGCAGAGGATTTTGAACTTTATCCTTGCAGCCACTGGGAGCCAGTTCAGAGATTTCAGTCCTGGAGAGATACGATCCCTGGGCTTGAGGCCAAGGACAAGTCTTGCAGTCCTGTTCTGGATGAGTTGCAGACGGCGGAGAGTAGAGGCGGGCCGACTTAGAAAGAGGCTGTTGCAATAGTCCAGCCTAGAGAGAACCAGAGCTCTGGAGACAGTGAGCTTCTGGGGGAAGGAGAGGAAAGGAAGAATACCTCTGAGGAGGTGCATCTGGTAGTGTGACTTCTTAGAGATGTCAGAGATGTGAGGAGAGAAGGAGATTGTGGAGGCGAAGATAACCCTGAGGTTTTTAGCCTCGCAGGTGGGAGCAGGAAGAGGGCCAAGAGAGGCCGGCCAGAGAGAGACGGGAAAGGAGGGAGTGGGGGTGCCGATGAGGAGAATCTCAGTCTTACTGGCATTAAGGCAGAGGTCATCGGCGTCACACCACTCCTGGATGGCAGACAGACAGTCAATGATGAGAGATGTAGAAGAGGTGGCCGAGGGTAGCCTGAAAATGAGCTGAGTGTCATCCGCATAGCACTGAAAGTTGGGGCATAAAGCGGCAATGCGGTGGGCAAGAAGTGCCAGGTATTGGTTGAACAGCCAGGGAGATAGGTTATACCCCTCGGGGACACCACAGGTAGAGAAAAATATTGTGGAGAGGAAGGCCCCAAGTTGGACCTGGGAGGGTCGGTCAGAGAGGAAAGCGGTCAGCCACGCCAGGTCCTGACCGGTGATACCCAGGTTATCACAGAGACATTTGAGCAGGATGGCATGGTTGACTGTGTCAAAGGCGAAAGAGAGATCAAGCAAGATGTGGACAGAGGGGGTGCTAGAATCAAGGTTGGAGAGCAGGTCTTCACGGTTGTTCAGAAGAGCAGTTTCCATGCTTTGGACCGCTCTGAATCCAGACTGATGGTCATGAAGGCAGCCAACAGATTCAGTGTGGAGATTGAGCTGGGAGCTGGTTTCTTAAGAAGATGGTGCACAAGGGAGTGCTTCAGGGGGGATGGGATGATTCCAGTGGCAAAGGAGTGGTTGGAGAAGTCAGCCAGGGCAGGAGCCACGTAGTCGATGTGGTCCTTAATGGTTTTGGAGGGGCAGGGGTGAACCTGTTTGGACGAGACTTTCATAGATCAGACTTGTCTAGAGACCTTGTCAACGGAGAACAGTGGAAAGGCAGATAAGGAGGGAGGAGGGGTGGCTGAAGAAGGGCCAAAGGAAGAGCAGGGAGTAGAGGGGGCAGGGGAGATGAGGAGAAGCCAGTGCTGTGCAGAGACCCTGGGAAGGGACAGGAGAGGTAGAGACTGCGGCAGGATTGGCCAGTTCCTTGCAGATTTTAAACAGTTCAGCCGAGTTGTTAGATACCGCAGAGACACAGGCTTGGATATGATCTCTCTTCTTGGTGAGGACAGAGAGCCGATATTGCCTTTGGAGCAGGCATCAGGCTAGTTTGTCAGAGGTTGTACATGAAGTGCGCCATTTCCTCTCAGCCACCATGCACTTGCGTTTAAGGGTGACGAGGTCTGAGTCGTACCAGGAGTTGCACTTGGCTTTGGGCTTCATGCGGATTCTCAAGACAGGGGCAAGAATATCAAGAGTATCAGATATAGCAGAGTGGAGAATGGAAAGGGCTGTGTCAGGGTGAGAGTCAGCCAACGGGGGAGTGAGGGGTGAGAAAGTGGTGGCAAAAGCCTCAACTGACACGCACTTGATGGGTCGGATGTCCGAGAAGGTGGGTGGCAGCGATGGAGGTAGCTTGACCTGGGGGTAGTAAGGGTGAGATGGGTGGAAAGGAGAAAACGATCACTCCAGGAGAGAGGAGTGGTGGGAGGTACAGAAGATGAAGGTCTGAGGAGATCAGCACATCACATCACCACAGTACGGGGTGCTGTTGAGCAGCCACGCGATGTAGACGCAAGCTTCTCTAGCTCAGTCATGGCATACAAAATCCGGTTGATTCTATCCTGTTTGGCAGTGGTATCCTTTGATTTCTGGAGCTGGATGTTCAGGGCAACAAATCCTGATTGCCCCGATGAAACTCTGACATGAAATGAAGCTGGAAATCCTGAGATCGAGTTGTGGGGCTGAGCCGCCCCAGAGATCAGGCACCATCTTGGTGTTCGCTTGCAGCGGATTGGCGGTTGTTGGTTTATAGGCTGGGCCCTGTGCTACAGATCGCCCGATCTGGTCAGTAATTGGAGGGTGGATTGCAGATCCGCTGCACTGGGCTGGGAATCATTCAGATGCCGAACAAATGGTGGATGACCTGCTTGCACAGAGGAGATGAGCTGCAGGGGCCCTGCAGAGTGGCACAGCGGTGGAATTTGTTGTGATGACGGATTGGGTGCTACAGTGTGGGACGTGGATCCGGCATGGATCGCGGCTGCAATCCTGGAACTGAAGAACAGGGTCGGTCTGTCCCAAAATCCGAACGACATTCATAGGTGCTGAGGACTACCTCAGCTACCCAGACACTCCATTAGAGCTGCCCATCCCGGCCAGACATAAGATAGGTCTGCATCACTGTGCCAGGAACCTCCTGGACCCGAATTGGTGGAGGAGCAGCCCAAAAACACTCAGGTGGGAATCCGCAGTGGCCCCGTCCCTGTGGTGCATGGACTAATCCTGCTTACTGGGGCAGCCACTTTGGGGATGGATGGAGGAATGGGTTGCCTTTTGGGCGGTGGAGCTTGGAACTACCCCTGCTGACCAGTTGTGCAGGAAGAGAGTAGGGGTCACTAATCCATCTGGTTGCAATCCTCTTTGTGGACTCTCTCCCCTCCCCCGGGCGAGGTGACCAGCTGCGGTGAGCCTTCCCTTCTTGTATGTACAGACAGCTGCAAACCCTTTCTTAAGGACATGACTAGTGTGCAGTGATCATCAAGGCCCATAATTCAGCTGTCCTTGAAGCTACCATGGCGGTCCTCATCCGTCATTGAGGTGCATTGCTGTGGCCCCCGGGTATGACTGTGGCTTTTGCATCATACAGTAATACCTGTTTCCTGGGTTTGAAGGGCTTTGGCCAGGCATCGCACGCATTTTGACGCAACAAAAACATCCCTGCTTATTCACAGATGGATGCCCAGGCTACGGCGACAAGTGGCTAACTTCAAGGAGTCACATCCCTGATTGCATTCTCCCAGAAACGTGGTTAAAGATAAACCCAAAAAAGCTGCGTCCCAACATAGGATGGATAAATATACAATCAGCAACTCTGCTGATAATTCCTGGCTCCCACCAGATCCCGACATCAGCTGACACATCTGTGGGTGTGGAGGCGGCATGGAGTTCCCTATCTCTTAAGGACATACTGGGGGCCATTGCAGACTCTTGGGCCTCGATGCAGGGGAAAATAGATGGGCTCTCATTGGAGATGTCCCTGGTGCACCATGATTTACACAAATTGTCATCCAGAGTTGGGGAGGGGGAGAGGGGAATCTCGGATTCTGAGGATATCGTCAAGGCTATGGAGAACCAGTTATCGTCAATTTCACAGCAGCTTGAGACTGTTGAGAACTGCGTGGATGAGAGTGAGGGCTGGTCCAGACGTAACAACCTCTGAATCCTGGGGCTCCCTGAAAAGGAAGAGGGGCCTTGCATGGAGCTCTTCCTAGAGCAATGGCTTATTGACTTAATGGCACCCAAGAAGCTCTCAAACATTTTCTCAATCGAAATGGCACATTGTATGCCGACGGGTCGACCTAGACCCAGAGTGCCACCACGCACTGGGATAGCCAAACTGCTAAACTACTGAGACTGAGATGCTCGGCTTCAAATGGCACGTGTAGTGGGCCTGATCACCTACAATGGCTCCAAGATTGCCTTCTTTCTTGATTATACCAGGGAGGTGCAGAAGGCCAGCCAATCTTATCATTCAATCAAGAAGAAGCTGCACTCACAAGGCATCAAATTCTCCCTTTTCTTCCCCGCTCAACTCAGGGTATATTACAAGGAGATTTTTTACCTTTTCAGTAATCCTAGTGAAGCCTGGGAATGTTACAAAATAAATGTTGATGGGGCTCCTGCGTCCAGAAAACCGAAAAGCCACAAACCACCGGCACATGAGCGGGACCGGTCTCCATGTACAAACAGCCCTCAGCCTTCACACTACCTGACATAGTAAATAAGAAGTTAATCTCCAAGGATACTGGATGATAGCCCTTGAAATGCTTTATCTTCACCTTTTCCTGCAAAACAGCAGATGGATTCCCTCAGTACATGTTTTTTGACATGATGGCTTCTTCAGTCTCACATGTCATGACGTTGGGGGTGTTTCCCACAGACACTGGTTGATCCCCATTTCAGCTGTCCTTTAGCAGCACCCCACGGTCGGCTGCATGTGCTGACAGAGGGTTTGTTATGCAGTTCGGTTGACATATGCTGTAAATTGGGGCGATATATGGGAAGGGAAAGGTTGGGAAAGTTCATGTGTTTACTGTTTATGATTGGGATATTGGCATTGGTGTCATACACAGAAAAACTGTTTCTACTTCTGGAGCTATGGCTGCTCAGATGGGCATACTGGGCAGAACACTTTTTACTCACACATATGGGAACCGAAAGTGCTGACGGTCTTAACTCCTTCTTAACTTGGAATGTGAACGGGCTTGGCTCTAGCATTAGTAGGCGGCTGATGCTACAGTTTCTCAACAGATATTACCCAAACGTGGCACTTCTCACCAAAATACATCTAGCTGGGGCGGAGTGTAGGTTCTTCAAAAGATCAAACTACCATACAGCTGCTCAACCTGGATTTTCTAGGGGTTCCTGGGGTACTCTAGTTCTGATACACAAACAACTCCCCATCAAACTCCTAATGATTAAATAAGAACCCACAGGGGTGTTTTGTACTGTTGCAGTGGGAAGTCTGGGGTAACATCTGCGGCATCCTGCCGGTCTATGCTCTGCGACCTCTAACACTTGTGCTGCTGGACGACCTTGAGGTGATGCTTACGAATCACCAAGCAGACATCTGGGTCCTTGGTTGGGACTTCCATGAGGTAATGGATCCAGCCATTGACTGGACCCAGCTTAGAGGCAGGAACAGCCCACAAACACTTTTGCGGCAGCACTGGGACTCTGCGATGCATGGAGACAGCTGCATGCACAGGATCAGGGCTTCTTGTTTCTATCAAGGGTACACACATACATGTCAAGACTTAATTATTTTTAAATTCCCCAATGTGACACTCACAGACTTACTTCATCCAGGTTTTTAGCTAGAGCAATATCGGATTATTCCCCGCTCATCATAGAACTCAAAAGTTCCCGAAATAAGCCCAGGCCGGCATGGTGCTTGAACTGCTACTATCTCGGCTTCCCTAAAATTGTAGATTTAATTTCCTCCCAGATGACTGAGTTCTTCTCACTTAACAGTTTGTGAAGATAGAAGAGACAGAGAGCACCATAGAGTAGGTGGGAGGGGAAAGAGGTGGAGGTACTGGGGGAGGGCACTAGAGTAGACAGATAAGGAGCGAGAGGCAGGCAAGTTGCACAATCGGACAGGATGACGCTGCTCAGACTACAGATCTAGCATATTGCACAGTTAAGATAGGAGAGACGACACAGCGAAAACGAGAATCCTGAGTAGAGGGAGAAAGGCCTAGGTTCCACAATGCAATTTTTAAATACTTAGCCAGTGAATTTTAAACAGCGGAAAATACACACTTAAATATGAGAATCCTGAATAGAGGGAGAAAGGCCTAGGTTCCACAAGGCAATTTTTAAATACTTAGCCAGTGCATATTAAACAGGGGAAAAAACACACCTAAAATTGAGAATCCTGAATAGAGGGAGAAAGGCCTAGGTTCCACAATGCAATTTTAAATACTTGCAATGTGTTGCTACTGTCAGATGTGGTAAGGGAAGGCAGGCTCAAATCCTTTGCACACCTACAGCTCACCTTTGGTCTGCCCGACACCAAACTATACCATTATATGCTTTTGGTTCCTGCTCTAGGAGCACAATTCCAGACCTTGTAGGATATCCCACAGAGTACTCCTCTTGGGGCAAATGTCCTCCCTGAACATATACTCACCAAAGTTACATCCATTTTATACTGGGTCATCTCTGCCTTTGGAACCCAGGAACTATTCAGCCTCAAAGCATGATAGGAAGTAGATCTGGGTGTTCTTGAATCTGAAGAGTTGACTGAAGCATTGATGTTCCTAAGAGATATTGGTATCTCAGCTAAATTAGGGCTAATTCAGCTCAAAATCCATCACAGAGTTGATCACACTAATTGTTTGAGATGTGGGGATACTGAGAGAAACTGAGGGAACCTTCATTCACACCTTATGTGATGGTTCTCTGATTCTCAGGTTCTGGAAGAAATGCCTTGATAAATGATCTGCTGCCCTGTGCACCACTTTTCTGGAAGATCCGAAGTTGCTACTTCTAAAACTATGGGGAGAGTATATATCTGACCGTTATGAGAAACTGTTCTTATCCACCACTGTTCACTTAATAAAAGAAACGGTTGGGTCTTTATGGGGATCCGGGGTGCACCCCCGATTAAGAATGGGATTTCTGAAGCAGATATGTATATAGCCCTGACAAAACTAGTATACAATGCACAGGGCTGCCCAGCCAAAACCCAGAAGATATGGGGTAAACATGGATGGGAGGGATCCAGGTTTTCAAGCTTGTTGGCATTTTCATTTGTACCTTTCTCCCTATGCTGCAGTTTTATGCCCTCATCATGCTGTACACACTTTCCCGATGTACCCAATCATGTTATGGTTTACTTCTGTTGTGCATTTCTTTAAATTGTTGTGTCATTAAGAAAAAGATGCAAATGGTACAGCACCCTTGGGCCATGGTCTGTTGCAAATCAAAACCCTCCTGGGCTATGTAGCTCAGTATGTAGATGACAGATGATTTCTTTTCAGTGTGCACCGGGTGGAATTTCAGACTGGAGTTATTTTTGTCATGGCCTCAGCCAAGAGTGGTATGGTGTGTAGGTGCCCGAACAGGCTCTCTTTTGAGGAGAGTGTTCATCACAGGCTTTAATCTCCTAGGTTTCTCTAGGCATGCATCAGGATAAAGACTAGCAATAAGCCACGACAGGGCTCCTCTCCTGCCAAAGCAGTGTAGTATGTATAGGCCCCTTTTCTCTTTATATGCATCTATTGAATCCTTTTTAGGATTCTCAGCATTCCCCTGAATCAGAGGGGGGGGGGCTAGCCCCTCATGTGGCTAACTAGTCTTTTCTCTTTTGCGCAATTCTGTACTCCCTTGCCAGCCAGCAGATGTGTGAGAACCCACTGAAAACCATGAGCAAGGCTACTACCCTGCAAACACAAAGACTCTATGACTATCCCCAATCCCTGTTTGATCTCTCTGCTCCACCTCCTTATAATCTCATTCTCCTCCTCTTCCCTTTCTTTCTCTTTCTTTCCAGTGTCAACCTTCTCCTGACACCTCTGCTTCTCCCTTACTTGTCTTTGTTCACTCAATTTCAGCCTTTTTCTCAGTGTGTCTGCTAATCTACTTGTTGATCGATGACTCTTCCTGCCCTAAACGCTCCCTCATACTCATCGGTTCCTTCTTCTTGAGCTTTACTTTCTTCTTGACCTTTGCCTCTTCCTGCTCCAATCTTCCCCCACGCTCCTCCTCTCTCACTCTCCCTGCACAACTCTGTTTCACCAACCCCCTTTCAAAAACCATGCAGCAACCTCCTTTATAATGTTGCTGCTTGCAAGCATCTCATCTCTGCCCATTCAAACTGGTGAGTCCTTAAGAGGTCATTGGTCCCTATCACAGCCTGTGCGTTCTTATGCCTGATTGCTAAAATGATTCTAAGGGAGGTTTTTAAAATGATCTCTGCATTCATATATCCAATCAACGGATATATCCTCCTCCCAAAGAACTCTGTAACTCATTCTCAGACCACTTTCACAATGTACCCATCATGCTAGATTCCAGAATGTAAGCAAAAATCACTCCTGCTCTCTTCACTATTTTCCCCTCCATTCCCCCTTGTTCCTCTCATTCTCCCCCTAGCAATACCAGAATCTGAGCCTGTAATCACTAAGATTTCTTCATCAGGCTTGCCCACAGTTCCCTGCCCACGTGCTGTGCTCAAATCACTTCTCAATGTCCCTCAAGTGGCACTCCTTCACAACAAGGATAGTGGCCCCAGATTTAGAATTAGCCTATAGTAAACCTTTACTGAAAAAAGCAGGGCTTAATCAGGACAATCCCAATATCTACCAGGCCGTGGCAACTGTTACTGCAGATAAAGCTACGTACTACCAGCTTATGAAATTCGTTGAAGACCAAGACATCCTGGACTCTGAACAAACTGGTTTTAGACTTAGTCACAAATTACATAAAAGTTAACAGAGAGCAAAATGAGGCCTCTGTCTTTATACTACTGGATTTATCTGTAGAATTCGACCTCGTTGAATTTAACATCCTCCTCAGTACCTATTGGACTGAGATATTAGAGCTAAATAACTGACCAATCACAATGCATCTGTGTTGACTCTTTCCACTCAGAGTTTAAAAAACTACTATTGGTGTACCCCAAAGCGCCATTTCCTCTCCCCTCTTCTACAATTTTTGTCTCAGCGGATTCCCCACCTTCCTAAGATCTCTTACTCGCTCCTGCCGCAATTATGCAGATCACGTACAACTCCTAACAATACAGAACAACTTTTGTTCTGCATCTCAGAATGCATTAAAAAAAAAATCAACACTTGGATGGCACAAAACCATGTCTTTCTGAATCCAGAAAAAACTGACATTCTTGCTGCTGGTAAAGCATCACTAAAACCCCTTTTACTAAAAGAAACATAACTATCCATTCCAGCCCTAACGTGTCAGAAATGTAGGAGTAAACCTCTACACCAACCTCTCACTTAACCCTCAAACCACTGCAGTTGCTCGGCAAGCTTTCATGCACCTGAAATCCCTCAAAAATAGTCTCCCATTTCTAGCCTTTCCCCAAAAATATTCTCACTCTACACATCATATCTTGCAGCTGTTATTTCTTCCTTTGGGCTGTCCCATCGCATCTATGCGGATGACACCCAACTATTTCTTTCCTTCTCCTCTTTTTCTCCTGAAATGCATTGCAATCTTTCTGCTTGCTTGGTTGCAATTAAATCCTGGATGTACTCCCACTATCTCACCCTCAATGCTGCGAAGACCAGTGTTAAGTATTTGAATCAGGTGATACACCCTGGTCTCAGCCTAGTATGCAGCGCACAACTGAAATGCCTATTTTGTTAAATATATGGATTCAATATTTGAGAGATACACCACTCATATCACACCCCTTTTTCAAATACCCCGGGTCACGATGGACCAGGAGCCAGGCTGGTTGATAAATGCAATATTTATTTATTTATTTAAAATTCAAGAAATCATATATTTTTTTATATGGGGCAGAAATTACCCATGGGCTGACAATAACAAAAAGGAATGTGAACAAGGCACTTAAATTAACCCTTTAGCAACACAAATCGAAAACACCAGAGAATAGAAACACTTTTGGCTTTTGGAAAGATAGCAGTCAAGTTGGATTTCCCCCTGCAATATTCCTCAACCCACAAACAATCAATTCTAAATAGATATAAGGAAGCAGCAGGTAATCAGGAATGAGTAATAAGAAATAAAATTCAAATTAAACCTTCCCTCCTCAAACAAGAGAGAAAAACGGATTTGAACCTTTGCAAGGTTAAAATGACACTCAGTAATGGCTGAAGGAAACAATGAATGTGTGCAAAAATTCATAAATCAGTACAAATCTTTACTGGAGCAACACTGGAAAGTTACAAGCAATCATAAGCAATAAATTGAGCAAAAGCATACAATTCGAAAATGAATGGAAGGTTTAAAACAATTGATAGTAAAAATAACACGTGTAAAACTTTGCAAAAATGCTCATTCCCGCCTGAAATTAACCAAACGGTTTTTGATAAAAATGGGTGAAATACACTGATTTGAAGTGGGGTGTAGCTATAGATATTAGTTACAATCAGGAGGTGAAATGAAGTATCTAGCTATTAAACTGAGGGAGATGTGCAATGTAGAATAAGAGGCAGTTTTCAAAAAATCGGGTAGTGAAAACAGAAAAGAAAATCAATTTAGACAAAAATGATTTTACTCTATACTACAGCATTCAGGCTATAATACCAAAGAGGGACACAGCAAGCTCCAGGGTTGATTCATGAGTTCAACCCTAGTTCCCCAGCGCCCGCCCTGGCGGGACTAGTCCGATCACTCGAAATAGGATTGATAGCTTAGGATTTACAAGACAAGATAAAAATGACTAAAGAAATGGCGTTTAGCAAAATAAATCAATGACAGGGTTGCAATTAGTATTCTGACAATGTTACAAGTTATTAAGGAAAGGATAGGATGGTTTAGAGACTGGGATAGGACAAGGCAAGGCAAGTTGTGCTATGGTTCTATGGTTCCTATTGATACTTACAGTCCACTGTTAATTTGTATTTTGGACAGTCAGCGGTCTGGATCACCACACGGATCTGGTCTAACACAGGACAGCTGGACAAAATGAGCGGGCATTGACTGGATACCGGGTATCACTTCTGGTTACTGGATACTACAGATCATCAGGGTAGGATAGCAGCAGCATGCAGTGAGTGCAGCAAGCCAGTCTGGATCAGGATGCCAAAATACCACAGTTTTATCCTTTGCTGATAGGAGATTTAGTGGTTTTCAGAATTTGAAGCCTTGCTTGGAATGGGGTCAGCGCTGCTTAATTTTGCAGGGGACCCTGGGGTAGGAGTAGCAATGCTTGGCCTTGTAGTTGGATTCTGAATTCTAGATGGATAATTGCAAGAAGACAGGAACAGACAGGATGCCGGGCAGGAAATCAGGAATCAGTGTGTCCTGAGTTTGTTGTCAGGGACCCTTTATATAGAGCATAGTGACATCATTGACTATATTGCTGGGCTGGCTTAGCTAAGCATGCCTTTAAACAACTGGATTGGGCAATCAATGTTAGCGGCCTCCCCTGGGCGGTACCCAGTTTAGGAGGTTGTATTTTTTATGAGGTAAAAAGACTTCCCACAGACCTTTTTGCCAAAAATCTGTCATATCAGTATTTAAGCACTTGTACAATGGTAGCACCTTAATAAATTGCTTAATAAGGTCATATATTGTATGTAAAGTACAGCTGTCCAATCCTGTAATCTGTGAGACCTTATTTTGGGCGGCTACTACTTTTTCATAATTTTAGGCATGACAAGTTCGGCCTAAAATTCCATCATTTTATATATATGTGGGTACTGTCATGAGGGATGTATGTACAAAAATGTATGTTTGCAACATTTACACTTTTCTTTACACCCTCAATATTTCACCATTTCTGTCAAGAGTGTGTCAAGACATTCTACCAAGTTTCAAAATAAAGAACACATGATCAATTTTAAACTGGGAGGTTTTCACAATTTTTCAAAGTCTTGCTGCAGAGATAGAAGTCTTTAAAGTTTCTTCATGAAATACTCTTTAAAAGCAAATGACAGGGGCTGGACCATTTCTTTTCTTGTCAGCTGACCCCAACTAGCATTTCATTCAAAGCAGGGTGGGGGGTTTCAGCTTGATTGCAATTTTATTGCCCTTTCACACTTCCAACTTCCTTGCCGTGGACTCAATAGAGATGAATGTCTGTCCAACCTTGTATTTATCAGGGAGTTGCCAGGATCTGCTGAGAGAGAGATCCCTCCTCCAAACAGAAAACCTGTTTTATAACTTGGTAACTCAAGCCACCCTGGGTTTAACATCTTTCACTTATGCTCTTAAATCCAGAATTAAAACAAGCCTATGACATTAAATAATCCTCAACCACAAACCTACAGCACAACAAACTGCACAAACTTCACTACACTGCTACAAACAAAAAACACACAGAGACTTGCACAACAGTAAACAACGACTACCAGGCCCAGCCAACGGACACACCGGACTGAGGCCGCCAACAGCACATCACTGCACTCTTGCCTTTTTCCATTCTCCTCCCACTAACTCATCCTCCCTCCCTCTTTCAGAGCCACCAGGGTGCCTGGGGACCACTCCGATGGTGATGTGCGTGGTACAAATGTCCTTTAACATTAACATTAACATTAACAATCCATGTTATATAGTCTCACCAGTAACTAACCCCTTTATATTTCTAAAGACAAGTAAAACCTTTATTTACCAGTGTACTGTTTTAAAACACAGGCATTCGTTTTTCCTTATTTTGTAAGCTGCCTACTTTCACACGTGGTGCAAACTGACATTTCTTTCTTTAATTCGGTTTTGGGCAGATCACTCAGATTAACACAATGACCTTGCAGCTAAAGTCATTTTTCTTTGAATGCATGAGTTTCATCTGAACACAGGTATATGAAACTGACCAGGCTCAGATAGTTGAAGTTATTTTGAAGACAGCTAATGTTTGATACATTGTGGAGAAATACGCGCTCTTTCCCGTGCGAGTGACAGCAGAGTTCTTGGTTACTTTTTCAAAGTTACATTTGATAGGGGCTGTCATTCAGGAATTAGGCCCTGTTTTGTTGAGACACAATTCTGGGCATGGCATGGCCTTTTTAATCACAGTGGTTTCATAATGATCGGATGAGTTTAGCGTCAAACAGCACTTTAAAGGTTGAAAAAGGTGTCATTCAAAAGGGATTTGTTTTTTCTGTTTTCAGCAAGGCAATGCTGCCTATTTACTTAATTCCACATTAAATATTGCAGAGCACACTGGCACATTCCTGCAGTGTGTACTCTGTCCCCCCCCACCTGAAATGTGTGTGGCAGGGTGGCACAGCCATTTTTCTGGTGGTTGTAAAAACGCAATTTTGAGATCCTGGCGCACACAGGAGTCAGCACAGCCATTTTGCTGTTTCTTGCACCAATGCAGCACAGTGATGTGGGGCAATGCGTTGAGTGGGTCAATATATCCCACACACCCCCCCCAACTTCTCCTGGGCTTTCCAGGTCAAGAGGGAGTTGGGAAAGTGGGATTTCTCCATGGGTCACAGCACAGTCCGGCAGGGCTGAGTCCCTCTTCCATCAGAGAACGGTGCATCCTGCTCTTCCTGTTGTCTCTGGATGGAACGTGGAACAACACTCCCTGCTTTCCCTGGGATCTTCCTTTCATGGCATGCAGCGACACTTCTGGTACTCCTTTGGTTTCTCCCTTCCAGGTTGCCGGGTGGTCCTCCTTAGTTGTTAGGTAGGCACAACCAGTATGAATCTATAAAAGAGAACACAAACCGGTTACAACAATCTCCCACTAACTGTCCTCCAATCGGGATGACAGCAGTGGGATACGCATGCATTCAGTGACAACTGAAATATTACTATGCTTCAGATGTATCCCCCAGTGGGTTTTCTATGGACTCCTCTATCTGTTGCAAAGTGTGCCTGGGGTGGCAACTCTTCGGCTAATTGATTTGCACCCACTTCTCTTCTGTCAAGCCACCTTTGGGGATTCAGATTCTGTAGGCGACCAGCAAGATTTTGTCTACAATTTTAAAAGGTCACCGCCAGCCAGGCAAAAATGTGCCCTCTTTGGTATGGTTCCTTTGGAAATCGTACAAGTAGACCCTATCTCCTACTTGGTATTCCTTTTTGGTGGTTTTTAGATCATACTGAGTCTTCATGCCCTCTGCAGATCTTTCTAGATTCAGCTGAGCATACGCAAAAGCATGTTGAAGGTGTTTTCTTAGATTCTCAACATACTCATGAGTTGTGGAGGTATTGATCAGTGTCTGCTCTTGTGTTCTATAGAGCAGATGTTGGGGTAACACCATCCTTTGAACAGTTATCAGCTCAAATGGAGACATCTTAGTTGCAGAAAAAGGGGTAGATCTGATGGCTATCAGGACAAGCAGTAATTGGATGTCCCAACTTGGCCCAGAATCTGCCACAAACTTTTTTAAATGCTCACAATCGTTTTTTTGTACCTCTCAACTCCACCACTAGATGACCAGCGGTATGCAATATGAAGTTTCCTTTTTACCCCAAGTATCTCCCACATTTTAGTCATCACTTCTCTGGTGAAGTGACTACCTTGGTCAGACTCAATCCTTTGGGGTAGGCCAAAATGTGAGAAGATGTGATTGATCATCAGGGCAGCTGCTGTTTCTGCCTTGCAATTTGGGGCCAGGAGACATTCCACCCATTTGGTAAAAAGCATGTAGCGGTTAACATGTACTTGTTCCCCCTAGAGGAGCGAATCACGGGCCCGATGAAATCTACTTGTAAATCTGATCAAGGCAGTGTCATCCCCCTCTTGTGGAGGGGAGCTCGGTGTGTGAGTGAAGTTGGCTGAAATTGTGCACACACAAGACACCCCTTCAAGTATTGGTCGAGGTCCTGCCCCATATGTGGCCAGTAGGCAAATTCTAGCAAGATTTCTAAAGTAGTGTGAAACCCCCAATGACCGGCTGTGGCTGCATCATGGGCGTGACTTAGCATCAGGCTTTGGAATGAGGTAGGGACCACCCACTGGTCACAGCCACATATGGATCTCCTTACCAACAAACTGTCTTGGATTCGGAAATTTTTCATTAACACCCTGAGGTCCTCTTTACAATGTAATCGGTATCCGTCAAGGGAAAGTTCTCAGGGTCTTCAATGTGTTGATAAAACTTACCAATAATCATATCACCTTTTTGTGCTGTGATTAAATTAGCATCTGGGGTCTCCTTACTCCACTGGGCAGTTGGGAGTTCATTGTGAGCATTAGTCTGGGACCTAGTGATAGCAGTGACCTGGATTTCCCCCAACAGGGACTCGATCTCGAGGATGGCTCCAGTTTTGGTCAGCTGATCAGGTAGGTCGTTTCCAGTTTTGTCTGTCCCTTCTATTCTGGAATAACCCTTGATCTTCTTCCAATAGATGGTCATTCCACTTGAGGTGACCAGATCATCAATATTTTGGATGAGTTTGCCATGTTTAAGCAGTTTATTATTAGAACATACCATGCCTCTGGTTTTCCAATTAACCAGGTGCTCCATGAACCCGTTCTGGACATAATGTGAATCAGTGATTATGACCAGTTCGTGAAGTTGGTGTTGGACAGCAGTGAGGATGGCTTGATGAACTGCCATCAACTCTGCCACCTAACTACTATGGGGACTGATTTTGTACCCAGCGGAGGGTTGCGGGGCATCATTCACCCAAGCATTCCCCATGCCGGCCACCAGTTCCTTTTCCCCATTGTTGTCAGCATGGTAGGAGCACCCGTCCACATAAACTGTGGGCATTCCCGCGCACTTGTCTTCTTCATAGACTTTGTGCAGGGAATTCAGGTACGCCTCTATGTTGTCCTTTCATCCTCGAGACAGTTTTCTCTGGCACAATCATGCAAGTCAGCCAGACCTTGCGCGAGGGGACTTTTCTTATTTTGGCCATATCTGACCTCCACAGGAAAGCCTGGCTTTGACAGAATCCAGGAAGTAATTTTGGAATTACTCACATTTCCGGCCCAGATTCTGTCACTTTGGAGATATTCTCCACTATGATGTGTTCCCCCTGGATGAACTGGCGGTAATTTTTCAATGCCCACACCATTGTCAGGAGTGCCTCCTCACAATTGTTGAATTTTTCCTCCACAGAGGATAAAGTCTTACTTGCATAGGAGATTACTTTATTGACCTTGTCATGCTTTTGATATAATACTGCTTTCAAGCATGTATTCGAGAACCCCGTCTCTAAGAAGAACTCCTTGTTTTTGACAGGGTAAGCTAGACAAGGAGCTTGTGAAAGGCTTCTTTTGAGTTGCTCTTGGCTTGTTCTGGACCCCACTCCCACTTGACCACCCCCCCCTTCAACAGATGGATCAGGGGTCTTGTGATCTCTGCATAATCCTCAATGAACTTCCTACTGTAATTAGTCAGTCCAAGGAGGCTCCTTAGCTCATGCAGAGTTGTGCGGTCTTTAAGTTTTAGGAGTGCTTCCACTTTCTTTTCCTGGGGACAGAGACCCTCAGGAGTTATCTCATGCCTCAGGAAATTGACACGGGTCCTGCACCACTGTGCCCTTTGGAAGGATAGTTTTGCTCCGGCAGCCCTCAACTGGGTAAGAACATAACAGATTTCTGCTATGTGTTCCTCCACAGTTGAGCTATTGATCAGGACATCATCTACATAGGCCAGGTTACCCCTTTCACCCAAGTCAGGCATGGCCTTATGTAAGAAGATGTTACATTTGTTGCCAGAGTTGATGTATCTGAAGGGAGTCTGGGTCCATGTGTACTGCTGCCCCCGAAGGTAAAGGCCAACTTGTATTGGTCCTCCCCACTGACAGGTAAGGTCCAGTACCCATTCGTCAGGTCAATGGCAGTGTACCTTTGACCCTTGGATCTGGGGCAGCCCCTGGTCAATGTAGGGGAGAGCCCATCGGGACATGTGGACCCGTTTGTTCAGCTCCCTTAGGTCAGCACAGAGTCTCCACTGGCCATTTGGTTTTAAAATCCCCAGCACTGGAATATTAAAGGTGCTGTGGACTGGACATATTATCCCACAGGACTCAAGGTTTTTGATGATTTCCTTCAGGGACACCATGGATGCGAAAGGCAAGCGGTATTGCTTCACAAACACTGGAGTCATCCCAGGGTCCGTGCAAATTGTTGTTGTATGTATTTTGGTTGCGACCACAGTCATATGAGTCTACCGCAAAGAGATCTTGAAAATCTAAGAAAACTTGTTTCAACTTTTGCTTTTACTCCGGAGTCTCACAGGCATCAGCTACGTTGACTCACTCTTCAACCATTTGCCTGAAGCCTGGAAAGACTTCCGGTTGGCTATTTCAGGAGCCTCCTCCAGCTGAGTGGAGAGGTCCTTGTTTAAAGTATTGACTTGGACAGTGGGTTTCAGGCAAGGGAGGCGGTCCTTGTGGACCTGGAAGATCACTTTATCCCACCTGATGTCACAGGTCACCTCTTCCTCATCGTAAGGGCAGGAAGAGTACTCCAGGAAATCCCCCCCTTGCCGGGTGAAGATCCTTTCTGGTGTTATGTCATTGTCACTATCACTGTCAAAACAGTCATTGGGAATTGGTCCTATCAGTTCATTACCTAGATCTATGGAAAAATGTTGGTCATCAACCGCCATTCCAGTAATGGTGCCTGTGCCCAGAGTGATACTCCTAAGTTCGGTGTTATCCATCAATATTGGAATGGTGTTGTGTTCTACATTGACTAATGGTGTTGGGTTTAAACCAACCCTTGTTGTTGGAGATGGGCGTTGAGGTGAACATATGCGTCAGGATTTAGCAGTTTCTATCCTCTTTTAATTTTTAATTCAAGTGGGAATAGTCGTGTCCGTCCTGGGATTGTGACCTCCTCTCCAATTTGAACTTCAACTGCATACGGCAGTAATTGGGCTGACTGAAATGCTTTTTCTGAATCATCAAAGTCCATGGGATTGCCCCCTAATCAGGACCAGGCTTTGTAATTTATCAGGTCCAAATTAATGGCAAAACGATTGAGAATGTCACTGCCTAAATAGGATGCAGCAGGGACATCTTGCACAACCCAACAATTATGTACTATGCTTTTGTTGCCTATAGAAAATTTAAGCATACACCTGCTAGGCAGGAGATGTTTGGAATTGGGAGTTTCCAGGTCCATTTCCCATTTAACAATCAATTTAAATGTGGGAATGGCTGGATCTTTTGGGAGTTTTCGGAACATGGCTCTGCTGTTATAGCTTTTACCGTTGTTCACGCACACTCGGGCGTGAACAGATTCCTTCCCCTCATTTAACCGAATAGGGATGAATAACTGTTCTCTTATTTTCTGAATGGCAGCCAAACCTTGAGCTAGTTTCTCATCATTTTTGACTATGTAATTGGGATTTTCAGATTGTGAATTGGTATGGAATTTCAAGGTATTTCCTTCCAGTGTGGAATGCCACTTGAAACTGGAAGTAGGGTTGATTTTCAGACATGGAGAGGAGTTCCCATCACCAGTTTGTTGTCATACAGCAATTACTGTCATGTCAGGTACTTGGTTATTCTGGAAATGAAACTCAATATGATCAGGTTTTTGTTCAACCATGTGGCATGTGCCATTTAAACTAACATGGTTGGCACTATGTTTTAATTTTATCTGTTAGTCTGGGTCCAGATGACCTTGTTCACAGAGTCTATTAAGGGGGAAGACCTTTTCAGGATGTCATTCCCTAGTAGGCAGGGTGTACCCGCTGGAGTTACGACTATGACAGGGTGTTTCACCTTATGTCGCCCAATTTTTATTTCCAAATCCGCAGTCCCCTCGACAGGAATTTCATTCCTATCGAAGTTCTGGAGTTGTCCAGGAAGAGGGGTGAGAGGGATCTGGTATCTCTCACCCCTTCCTGAATTCACCTGATCAAAGGCCCTCTTTGACAGAAGAGTGGCTTGGGATCCACTGTCCACCAGTGCCAGAAATGTACACTGCCCTTGTACTTGGACCCGGGCATACAATCTTCCCTCCTTCTCCTCAAGGGGGCAAAGATAATGTGCATTTTGGGCAAGTTGGTTGGTCAATTTCCTGATTTTCGACTACGACACAGGGGTAGTTTGGTCATGATTCGGTGTTGGAGTTTGGGCATCTGAAAGAAGAATTTGACATTGGGATATGTGGGGAATTTTGGGCTCCCCTTTATCTGATTCTGAGCCGCCCCCAATCTCCCTTTTGGAGGCAGTCCCCAGACCTGGTTTGGACAGTGTGGTTTCCTTGATGCTCATTCTGGTGTTCAATGATGGGCGATTCCGGCTCAGTCCCCACATTCACCCAGTCTTCATTTGGATCCCTGAAGGAGAAGATCTTTTTCCCAGAATCCTCTAAGGATTGTTCCCCTTCAAATTGGCGGACACTGATTTCCTCCACAAAAATGGCCTTTTTGGTTTCTTTATTTCTCCTACCCACCCTCTGTTCCCTGGGTTGCAGACTTTCGGCGGTAGATTTTTTATTCCGGTTCCTGGCTGTGCAGGGGTTTTCCACGAGTGAGGAAGGAAGCTTCCTCTAGGGCAGGGGTCTCCAACCTTTACGTTAGCTAGAGCTACTTGTAGAGGGAGGTCAAAAGTGGAGAGCTACTAGCGGGCGATATCGGGGTGGGGATATTTATAAACCTCTGAATTTTTACCAATATTTATTTGCCCCAATTATTTCCTCTCTATAAACAGATGGAATAACATATGCCTTCACGATTATATTAAGAACTTCAAAAACCTCTTTGTTGCATTATTATTTATTAGTAGCTGCCTCAAAAAGACAGATATTTGTTGGACTACCACACAAATATCCTGTAATTTTGTGCCCTTCCTTTGTGTTTTATACAGGCTTTCTACATGTTAGGCACACTATTGTTTTCCAAATGTGCATTTCATACTTCCATTAAAAAAAAGTAATTTCCAAATTATAAAATGCTGCTTGCGTTCACTAGTTTTCGTTGAAATGTTTTTTTTGTCAGACACCACACATACTCTGTTATTTGTGTGCCCCTCTGTGTTTTAGCACAGGTTATATTTATAAAGATGTCATATGCGTGTCAAACAGGTTAATCACAAATAAATGCTTCTATTGTGCTGACAGCAGTTTTCAGGAAATTAAACTGTGGGTTCATGGGTGCCAACTTTTGATTTTCACTACAGGGGCAGAACTATCCCCACCTCCGTCCTGAATATAAGCAAGCAAGCAGCCCAACCCATACCCTGGGCAAAAACATTTTATAGCACTTTTTCTATGCTTCCAGTGCTAAGCAGACGACACCCAGCTCATTTTCAGGCTACTCTCAGCTACTTCTTCTCCCTCCCTCATCTCTGACTGCCTGTCCGGCACCCAGGAATGGGGTGCCGCCAATGATCTCTGCCTTAATGCCAGTAAGACAGAGATTCTCCTCATTAGAACACCTGCTCCCTCCTTTCCTTTCACTCTCTGGCCGGCCTCCCTTGGCCTTACTCCTGCCCCCACCTGTGAGGCTAAAAACCTCAGGGTCATCTTCGACTCCACACTCTCCTTCTCTCCTCACATCCCTGACATCTCTAAGAAGTCACACTACCAGCTGCACCTCCTCAGAGGCATTCTTACTTTCCTCTCCTTCCCCCAGTAGCTCACAGTCTCCAGAGCTCTGGTTCTCTCTAGGCTGGACTACTGCAATAGCCCCCTTCCAAATCTGCCTACTTCTACTCTCCGCCCTCTGCTACTCATCCAGAACAGGACTGCGAGACTTGTGAGACTTGTCCTTTGCCTCAAGTCCAGGGATCGTATCTCTCCAGGACTGAAATCTCTGCACTGGCTCCCAGTGGCTGGGAGGATTAAGTTCAAAACCCCCTGTATTGTTCACAGGGCCTTCTGGGGCCTGGGGCCTCAATACCTTCAGCTCTCTCTCTTCCAAAATATCTTCCTTCTCGAGCTCTTCGCTCATCCGCCTCCAACTCCCTCAGGGTCAGTCGTTTCTCCAAGGAACAGCCTCCCTGCCTCCCTGAAACTTGAGGAGAATCATCTCCGGTTCCAGAAGCACCTCAAAACCTTTCTCTTTGCTTCTGCCTTTTCTCCTCCTCTCCGCTGCTGAATTCCTGGCAGATACTGAAACTGCACTGGTCACCTGCACTGGTCACATGGCAACCCCCCAGCTTTCAAGCCCAGCCCCCCACCCCCAGTTGCACACCTGCACGGCCTTCCTGGCAACACCCCACACTTAGAGACTGTTCTGTACCCCTACAGTTCCACCACTAGCACTTGACACATGATGTCTGCACTACCCTTGCACTTGCCACCAGCTGGCCGGACGCTACTTATTGTTATTTATTATCCCATGTAATGCACTGTCCCCTTCCCCACGCACTTTCCTCCTTCCCCCCTCCCATGCACTTGCGCAATCTGAATGACACCTGGCCTAGTAGGATCATTGTCTGTCTTATCTCTGTTTCCCCTCCGTTGCCTCGTTGCGCCTTGAAACACTTATGAGATGATGTGATATGGCATTTAGTTTTGAATATATAACATCTCAGCATTGGTCTGTCAACCCACTGAGCTACCCTGGTGGGCTTCTACTGTACAGCACATCTATGGATCGCTTAATGTACTAAAAGTGGGTGTACCTGTGTCATGGAAGTGATTTAAAGTGGAAATGTAGTGTGGGGTTTGGAAAGAACCCACATGAAAGAAATGTCACCATTTTTGGAATATTATTTTGAACATTTCCAGGTGAGCGGCAGTGCTACTGTGATATTTTCATTACGTGCTCACAATGATCCTGATCCTGCCCCAGCCCCTCTGACATCTCTGGCAAACAAGAGCAGCTTGTTTAAGCAAGACAGTGTCGGGGGCGCACAAGACCAACTCTGGTACTACAGGCAGCCTCCAGAAACAGAACGTGATACTGACATCTGTCAGGGAATTTACAAGCAGCTCCAAGTGGCACAGCAACCAAGCTCCCAATTAGGACTACCAGGGTTCAGATCCTGATCAAGGAAAATAGCCTCAAAACACGCAATTGAATAATAAAGTGTTTATTTTTCAGTATTTCCAGCACGGGCGACTGAAGTGGCTCAGGCGAGCTACTAGTCGCCCGCGATCGACCGTTTAGCAACCTCTGCTCTAGGGCTTTACACCTCCCTTCCCCCGTGCCCCCTCCTCTGGAACCGGTGGGTTGTCAGGTTTCTCTCCCCATCATTGTTCTGGAGTACCAGAACCTTGGTTTGTGGGGTTCTGAGCTGCCATGTTCATCTGAGGGTTCTGTTGAGCCTTCAACATGTGACCCAGTTCCTGAGACAGATTCTGGACCTGATGCTCCAGTTGGGACACCCGTTCCGGCTGGTACGGGGGTCTCTGGTCAACCCTGGTTGAGTCATGGAAGGGTAACTATCCCTTCTCCCATAGTACCCTGGGTATGGAGAATTGTGGCAACCCTCCACACTTGGCCTCCCCTCTCCTGGATTGGGCTGTCTGGGCTCCTGAAAGCAGGGAAAGAAAGGAGGGTTGTCCTGCAGGTTGGGGTTTTGTGGGTACCGGGGAAAGAAACTCAACCCAGCATTTGGGGGATTACTGCCCTCCTGGGGAAAGTTAGGAGGGAAGTTTCCTGGGGCGGTACCTACCTGGTTGGATTCCCCCGTTGGGCTGGGGGAGTCCATACATACCCCAGGATGGGTCTGTTACTCTTGTATTGGGGGCTAATGTAATCCGGGGCGTTAGGGGTCCCATTTGTGGGATTACCTCCCTGACTACCACCTGTCTGGGATTGGGCCGTGGGCCTTCTGGGTCTTTGATTGAATCGATTTGGTACATGTATATTGTTAGCCCCCCCATCTCCAGATCTAGAATGGGGGAAACCTTCACCTCTGCCTCCTTAGCAGCAGCAGGGATATTGGCCTGTTTAGGATTTTTCATTGGATTTTTATTATCTGCCGGTTTTTGTACCTCATAAATGCAGGTCGCCTGTTCTATGACCCAGTCCAGTGATCTTTTCTCATGAAAGTCCCTCACCAACTTGGTCATTAGATATTTTGGGAGGGCATGAAAGAAGGTGGTGATGAACTCCTGACTATCTGTGCGCACCCTCCTGGTGGTCTGTGCAAAGGCGCGTTTGAGCTCCTGCACAAATTCTTATGGGGCCTGATCTTCCCCGCACTGCAGATTGTAGGCCGCCTTGCGTGCCTCTTGGGTGTTTCTGTGGGCAGAGAAATGTTTTAAGATGGCCACCCTGTAGGTGGACCATCTTGAGTGGTACTGATCCTCCAGTCCCGCAAAGAAGCTGGAGTATTCAGGGGAGAATGTCCATTTCACATACTCTATGCGATTCGGGCTGAACTTCATATGAAAAGTATCCATCATTTGCTCATATGACAGAATACTATGCATTTTTATGATATGAAGTTATAACACTCCTAATGGCCTTGATCTGCCTAATGGCATCTTTTTTCATAGCCCTCTTAAGTTTGTTTGCCTTCTTTGTTTTAGTCACTCGAGTCCACTCGCCCTCAGAATCAGAGGCGCTGCTACTGGAGGTCCCTTCTTGATCCTCTAGGCACTCCTGGATTCTGGGACTTGAGAAGGGCTCGCAGAATGTTGGGGCCTAGTTTCCCTACTCCTCGGGTGCTCAGAAGAGTTTTCTGTCTCTTCCCTGCTCCCAGGATTGGCGGAGTATCCCCCCCACTGCCCTAATTGGGTAGAGGTCTTCAGGATACTCTTTTTAGACTTTATTTCCTTGAGTTCCCCACCAAATTTCACAAACTGGTTCCTTGGAAGTTGGTATTTTAGTGGATCTAATTCCCTGACCATCCCCTCATAGGAGTCTTCCTTGTCAGGGATATCAGCCCTAACATTTGGGTATCTGTACAGGGACGTCCGTCCATCAATTTCTTGGGGGCAGCTGATCTGTCAGTGCCATATTACCAACCCTATTGAATCCTGCCATCCCCATGGCCCCTGGTTCATATGAGCCAGTAGACATGAAGCTGGCAGTTTTCATGGCATTGAAGGGGTTTGAGTCCCTGGGTACAGAGGCCCTTATGTTATGATCAGGGGTTGCCCTGTCCGTCTCTACCTGTTCAGGGTCCCTCAAGTTAGAATTTAATCTAGCACCCTCTTTCTCCAATATTGCTGCCTTTTCTTTTTCAGCCCCCATTTCCTGGTGATAAGCAAAAATCTGAGCCTTTTGTTCATCTATCAAGGCCTTACTGGTCTCAATGATTCGCCTTTGCACTGCTTCTTGTTGGTGGAGTCCATCAATCTATTCACGGAGGGCCTCATTGCCCCTCTGCACTTCCTGCATGTTTTGGGAGTACTGGGACATTCTCTGTTGCAAGTGATTCATCTCCTGGGTTTGTGTGTATTTGGCTTGGGTGTTCTCTTTCAGAGCACCTTCACCCGTCTGGCATGCTCCATTAGCTTCCAACGCTCAGTTCTTAGTTCCTTTAACTCCTGGAGGGCCAACTTACTTTGCTGTAACTCGGTTTGTAACTCGCTTATTTCCTGGCATAGGGCGTCTTTCTCTTGATTTAGGGTGCCCCTCTTCTCCGCCAGTTCATCTCTTAGTTTTTTTTATAGTATGGAATTTCTGGCGCTCCTGATCAAATTCCTCTTGAGAGTGGAGGTCTTTCACAATTAATTTATTATTTTCCTCATTCAACTTGTCTATCTGGTCTTGTAGGATAACCGTCTGCTCTGCGCAGGCTCTATTAAAATGTAATTGTGTGCCAGCTTGTGTGAGAGTCAACCCTTTCCTTACACTCCTCTTTCAATGCCTGTAATTGGGTGTCTTGATCTGCATTCTTGTGCTGTAGGAAGTCCAAATCCTCTTTTAATTTGGTGACATAATCTCTAGATTCTGCCTCCAATTCTTGGCTCTCCTGTAGCCTTTGTTCTGCTAAGTCTAGATCACTCTGGATTTTCTCTAATAATTCAATCTGATTTTCACCAGAACTGTGTCTTCAACATGCTTTTCCTGCATCACTCCTATGTGGAGGTATAGGTAGGCCGCAATTCTGGCAATTTTGCTTTGCTTCTCTTTAATTTTTGGGGCCATGTATAATTATCTCAGAGCTTGGTGTAATACGCCATTGTCCTGCCATGTATCCAGGTTCATGGCAGTGACTTGTTGTGTGATTTCCTGCAGCCAGACATTTTCATACTGTTCTGGCCATTCAGGAACAGCCATTTTGGAGATGTTCTTTCTTTATTAATTATTTTGGGGTTGATTTAATTTTACTTTTACAGACAGGCCTGGTTTTGGAGTATTTGTTTTGCGAGGCGCTTGTACAGTGTAGCAAAGAATTCCAACCACCAAAGTATTACTACCATGCGGGTTAGTCTGCTGTGCTAGACTGTCATGGGTGTTAACAAACTCAATGCGCCCCTGAATTTGTTAAGTATTTCAATCAGGCGATACACCCTAGTCTCAGCCTAGTATGCAGCGCACAACTGAAATGCCTATTTTGTTCTATATATGGATTCAATATTTGAGACATACACCACTCATATCACACCCCTTTTTCAAATTACCCAGGTCACGATGGACCAGGAACCAGGCTGGTTGATAAAGGCAATTTTTATTTATTTAATTAAAATTCAAGAAATCATATACTTTTTAATATGGGACAGCAATCACCCATGGGGTGACACCAACAAATAGGAATGTGAACAAGGCACTTAAAGTAACCCTTTAGCAGCACAGATAGAAAACACCCAAGAATAGAAACACTTTTGGCTAGCACTCAAGTTAGGATTTCCCCCTGCAATATTCCTCAACCCACAAATAATCATTTCTAAATATGTATAAGGAAGCAGCAGGTAATCAGGAATGAGGAATAAGAAACAACATTTAAATCCAACTTTCCCTCCCTAAACAAGAGAGAAAAACAGATTTGAGCCCTTGCAAGGTAAAAATGACACTCGGAAATGGCTGAAGAAAACAATGAATGTGTGCAAAAATCCCTAAATCAGTACACATCTTTACTGGAGCAACACTGGAAAGTTACAAGCAATCATAAGCAATAGATTGAGCAAAAGAAAAGCATACAATACAAAAATGAATGGAAGGTTTAAAACAATTGGTAGTAAAAATAACACGTGTAAAACTTTGCAAAAGTGCTCATTCCTGAGTGAAATTAACCAACCGTTTTTTTATAAAAATGGTTGAAATACACTGATTTGAAGTGGGGTGTAGCTATAGATATTAGTTACAATCAGGAGGTGAAATGAAGTCTCTAGCTATTAAACTGAGGGCGATGTGCAATGTAGAATAAGAGGCGTTTTTAGAAAAATTGGGTAGTGAAAACAGAAAAGCAAATCAATTTGGACAAAAGTCATTTTAGTCTATACTTGAGCATTCAGGCTATAATACCAAAGAGGGACACAGCAAGCTCCAGGGTTGATTCATGAGTTCAACCCTAGTTCCCCAGCACCCGCCCTGGCGGAACCAGTCCTGATCACTCGAAATAGGATTGATAGCTTATGTTTTACAAGACAAGATAAAAATGACTAAAGAAATGGCGTTTAGCAAGATAAATCAATAACAGGGTTGCAACAAGTATTCTGACAATGTTACAAGTTATTAAGGTAAGGATAGGATGGTTTAGAGATTGGGATAGGCAAGGCAAGACAAGTTATTGTTCCTATTGATACTCACAGTCCACTGTGAATTTGGATTTTGGACAGTCAGTGCTCTGGATCAACACACGGGTCTGGTCCAACACAGGACAGCTGGACAAAATCAGCAGGCGTCGACTGGATACCGGATCGCACTTCTGGTTACTGGATACTACAGATCATCAGGGTAGGTTAGCAGCAGCATGCAGTGAGTGGCAGCATGCCAGGCTGGATCAGGACGCCAAAAGTACCACAGTTTTCTCCTTTGCTGATAGGAGATTTAGTGGTTTTCAGAATATGAGGCCTTGCTAGGACTGGGGTCAGCACAGCTTAAGTTGACAGGGGACCCTAGGGTCGGAGCAGCAATGCTTGGCCTTGTAGTTGGATTCTGAATTCTTGATGGATAATTGCAAGAAGACAGGAACAGACAGGACACCGGGCAGGAAATCAGGAATCAGTGTGTCCTGAGTTTGTTGTCAGGGACCCTTTATATAGAGCATAGTGACATCATTGACTACATTTCTGGGCTGGCTTAGCTAAGCACGTCTTTAAACAACTGGGTTGGGCAATCAATGTTAGTGGTCTCCCTCGGGCATAACCCAGTTTAGGAGGTTGTATTTTTATGAGGTAAAACGACTTCCCACAGACCTTTTTACCAAAAATCTGTCATATCAGTATTTAAGCACTTGTACAATTGTAGCACCTTAATAAATTGCATAATCAGGTCATATATAGTATGTAAAGTACAGTCGTCCAATCCTGTAATCTGTGAGACCTTATTTTGGGCGGCTACTACTTTTTCATCATTTTAGGCATGAAAAGTTCGGCCTAAAATTACATATTTTTATACATATGTGGGTACTGTCATGAGGGATGAATGTACAAAAATGTATGTTTGCAACATTTATACTTTTCTTTAAATCCTCAATATTTCACCATTTCTGTCCAGAGTGTGCCAAGACATTCTACCAAGTTTCAAAGTAAAGCACACACGATCAATTTTAAATTGCAAGGTTTTCACAATTTTTCAAAGTCTGCTGCAGAGATAGAAGTCTTTAATATTTCTTCATGAAATACTCTTTAAAAGCAAATGGCAGGGGCTGGACCATTTGTTTCTTGTCAGCTGACCCCAACTAGCATTTCCTTCAAGCAGGATGGGGGGTTTCAGCTTGATTGTAGATTTTATTGCCCGTTCACACTTCCGACTTCAACTTCCTTGTTCTGGGAGTTCCATTGTACGTGGGCTCAAGAGAGACGAAAGTCTGTCCAACCCTGTAATTATCAGGGAGTTGCCAGGAGCTGCTGAGAGAGAGAGCCCTCCTCCAAGCAGAAAACCTGTTTTTCAACTTGCAACTCCAGCACCCTGGTTTTACAAATCCTTCATTTATGCTCTTAAATCCAGAATTAAAACAAGCCTATTGCATTAAATAATCCATGTTATTTATTCTCCCCAGTAACAAACCCCTTTATATTTCTAAAGATAAGTAATACTTTTATTTACCAGTGTACTGTTTTAAAACACAGGCATTAGTTTTTCCTTATTTTGTAAGCAGCCTACTTTCACACGTGGTGCAAACTGACATTTCTTTCTTTAATTCGGTTTTAGGCAGCTCACTCAGATTTCCACAATGTCCTTGCAGCTAAAATCATTTTTCTTTGAATGCTTGAGTTTTATCTGAACACTGGTATATGAAACTGACCAGGCTCAGATAGTTGAAGTTCTTTTGAAGACAGCTAATGTTTGATACATTGTGGAGAAATACATGCGCTTTCCCTTTGCGAGTAACAGCAGCGTTCTTGGTTACTTTTTCAAAGTTGCTTTTGACAGGGGCTGTCATTCAGGAATTAGGTCCGGTTTTGCTGAGACATAATCCTGGGCATGGCATGGCCTTTTTAATCACAGTGGTTTCATAAGGACAGGATGAGTTTAGCGTCAAACAGCACTTTTAAGGTTGAAAAATGTGTCATTTTAAAAGGGAATTTTCTTTTCCTGTTTTCAGCAAGGCAATGCTGCCTACTTACTTAATTCCATGTTAAATGTTGCAGAGCACACTGGCTCATTCTTGCTGTGTGTACTCTGTTCCCCCCCGCCTGAAATGTGTGTGGTGGCAGGGTGGTGCAGCCATTTCTCTGGTGGTTGTAAAAATGCAATTTTGAGATCCTGGCGTGCACAGGAGTCAGCGCAACCATTTTGCACAGTGATGTGGGGCAATGCATTGAGTGGGGCAATATATCCCACCACAGGGTATTGCTTTTTCCTGCTAAGAATCTTTCTCCTCATCTTATACAGTCTTTCATATCTTTTCCCCCATCCAAGTTTCCAATCTCACCCACAATTCATAATCTTGGTCTTTACTTTGACCCAAATCTCTACTTTTCTCACCACATCTCATTAATTACCCGTTCCTGTCACTTTAATCTCCATAATATTTGCAAGGCTCATCGATTTCTTACTTTTCAGGCCTCTAAACCTCTAATTTCCTCTCAACTTTAGTACTGCTCATCTTCCCTGTTTGGGCTCCCTAATTCTTGCCTCGCCTCTCTTAAATCAGTGTTCAACTGCTCTATTCGTCTTTTGTGGCTTCTCTCATCGTGACACTCTATTACTGCTTCTCTTGTAATACTTGGCTGGTTACCCTTTCATTCTCAAATTAAATTTAACTTTCTTTGTCTTGTATTTAAATCCCTGTATGGTCTTGCTCCCAGCTATCTTGCTGCACTAATATCTTTCTATAACCCAGCACGCTCTCTTTGTTCTTCTTGTCAATTCTTACTTCTGGCTCCCCGTTCCCTGTGTGCACAGTCTTGTTTTCGTTCCTTAGGGCTTCTTGCTCCTCTTAATTGGAACATTCTTCTGCTTTTTCTTAGCTCAATCGCCACTTATTCTCTGTTTCGTGGATCTCCGAAATCTCATCTACTTCAACACCTTTGAGTGGTTGCTTGCTGGATTTTATTGTTTAAACATTTATTTTGTAACCATTCTGTATCCTATGTACATCGCTTTGGTTTAGGGCACTTAATAAAATACAAATAAAATACAAAATGCAAAAATACAAATGCACAGCTATTTTATCATTAGTACTTGCTAACATACCTTATTGCTAGCCTCCAGAGTCTCCAGAATGCAGCTGTGATGATCTTACTGCACCTGAGCCACAGAGATCAAATCTCACCAGCATTTGAGTATCTACTTGGCTACCGGTGGGTAGGGGAACCTGTGCCTATCTTTTATAGCAAGTCACGGAAACAGTCTGGAATGTATGAAAAGAAACATAGCAGATATATTTCTAATGTAAGCCTCTGATCAGCCACACTCACGACTTTGGTGGTGCCCACGTATTCTAAGAAGAAATTGGGAGGATCCTCCTTTTCAACTTTGCACCACAACTCTGGAACACTCTCCCTAAGAGATTTGCACTATGCACCGGTACCCCAAATTTTAGAGAGCCATACAATCATGGCTGTTCACCTACGTAATGCTCTCATCCAATTTCCCAGCCACTCCATCTGCTAGATAGCTCTAAAGTGATCCACAGAAGCCAGCCATCACAGCCTACTTGCATATTGTCTTCAGGAAGAGCACATCTTGTTTCCTCTGATTCTGCAACAGCCACCTTTTGACCTTCCCCTTACAAACTTATTTACTCATACATGATTTAAGATACTTCTCTTGATAGTTTTTCTAACATTGTTCAGAGTCTATTGCACTATATAAGTAACTTTCTGTTGGCACTCCTCTACTCTACAATGGTGCATATTCAATTAAGTTGCACCTATATTAGATTTGTCTCCTATATTTCTGCTTTGCTCCCAACTCACATCAAACCCGAGTATATGTTTTCCCTTTTCAATCCAACCATAGTTAGAGGCAGTCTACTCTGCTTTCTCTAATAAATGACTGCTTGAACATAATGATCGCACTTTATATCAATTGCTTAAAATAACTGACTTCTCCACCAAATTAACGCTCATAGACAACCAGCATCTTTTTACTACTTTTTCTGAAGTACAATTCAATAAAACTAAGGAATCAACCCCCTCAAGAAGCATTTATTATTCCTTCCTTTTAACACAGATGCCTAAGATTTTGGCGCAGGGTGGAAAAGCCCTTCTGTTTTATAGTCCCGTTTGTATGTTTGTATTCCCTGTGAACTTTTGAAAACATAAGCCAACACTTGGCTAGAAGATATTTATGTCCATTGGGCGTGCCTTAGTTAGTCTAAGTCTACAAGTACCACTTGTTCTCTCACCCACAGACAAGGAATTGGTGCTTTAAGACCATTAGGGCGGTGACTGGCACAGTAGAAAATCCAAATAACACAAGATAACTACGATCGCGGACGAGGCTCACAAACTGCTCCTGATCGCCATGGTTTTCAGGGTCCGTTTTCCATTTCTGAACATCTCTCAGTTTGTATATAACGGCCAAGTAAGCATGCTGGTGACAGGGGTTCCCTCATATAGCAACTCTGGTGTCAGCATTGCAAAGTGGTTGTCACCCCCTTGCCTCTGAATTACTGCAACTCTCTCACAGCAGCTCGTGCGTCTTTGTCATACTGGGCATTGGGCAGCTGGTAGATGGGGTGAGTCCCGAGGATTCAGAATCACAACTATAACCACAAATGTTGTGGGAAAAACGTTCTACGTGTGCAAGTCGGTCACACAAAGTTGCACCAGGCACTTCATTGAATCACTGTCTTCAGAGTTAAACAGGGAGTGAAAAAAGTTGACTAGGGAGTTAATTAGTATGAATGGATCAAATATTGCCCCACATGGGTAGAATTAAACATTTAATAATTTAATACATTTAATACTTTGAACAGAATGTGAGGGGATCTTTTAAACGGCTAGTAAGACAGGCTAGTGTTTAACATCCTTCCTGAATTTGATATTTTGGTGTGTTTTCTAAAGCAACTGTTTAGATTTTTATAAATTGTTGTTGAAAATGTGGATCACGTGTTTCTAGTAGTTTTTCAGAACTACTAGAAACACGTAGGCAAAGCAAGAACTGAAAACAATTGCATGAGGTACAACTGTGTATTGCCTCTAATAGTAGCACAGAGACTAGACAGTGTGTCTGTCCCCTTAGCAGCCAGTCACTGGAGGTATAGTACAACAGCAGTAACATTATCTGAGTGAGAGTATGGTCTGGGAGGCATGGAGGCTGGATGCTGGTGGTTGCAATACATGTCTCAGGGGTTCATCCCAGTCATGTTCATGGGGTTGCATCATAAACATGTGGTACTCACCTTGATCCGAGACATTCCCAGGCACTCGGTTTTGTGTGATGCTGTTGACACTTGTCCTGTAATATGGAAAACATCCACTCAGAGATCCTTGCTGGAGCTAGAAGATATGCCATTGTGCACTATTCTAACTTTAAAGGTGGTGGTGGAGGTGGTAGGGTTGGTGCTGTTGCTGAAGCACACTGTTGTTGTGTAGTTACAGATTTGATGGGCTGTCTTTGAAAGACCCCGTAGAAGAGTAGGTTTATCATATTTCTGTAACTGTTGCATGATCCTCGTCATCATCTCCCATTGCACCACTGCTCTCCAAAATCTTGTCTTTCAAGGACATTGACTCTACCTTCATCTTAGTCATCATCATCAACATCACCCTCATCAACATAATTATCTTCCGAACCATCAGTGGATATGGGTCTTGGTAGAGGAGACTAGGAACATCCAAAATCCTGCACAGTGGGCTGAACCTCCTTCACATTCCGCCTTATTCCTTTGGCATGTATTACTTGGCATTTCAAATTGTCACCTTTCCATAGCTATTGCATGTTGCAGACTGTATTACAGCCACTGAATATAATCTCCTGAAGCCAACCAAGAGTTTTTCTCTGCAATTAGTATTTGGTATGGACACTAAAACTCAATATGCTCAGTTACAGACGCTGAATATAATACCCCTTTGCCTACCAAGAAATAAAAAAAACCTTTTCCCTGCCTGCTACCAGTATTTGGTATGGTCACTAAAGGATTACACACTCAGTTACAGACACTGAAAGCCCTCTGCATAAAAGAATCCTACCCGCCGCCCTGTTGGAGCAGGTAAGCACGGCGACCATCATGCTATGGGCAAATGTTTCTGTATATCGCTGTTTACCGAAAAGCAGCGCAAACTTTATACGCCTTGTAGGAGCTGCAGTGTTTGGCGACAAAGGGGTAGCAGTGCAGTACGCTATGTAGCTGTCGACCAGCAGCAACCAGAAGAGTCAACAGTGCAGAGTGCGAGTACGCTATGCAGCCGATGACCAGCAGTGACTGGAGGGGCAGTGGCGCAGAGTGAGTATGCTATGCAGCAATTGACATCAGCAACTGAAAGGTAAGAAAGGTGCAGTAAGGGGGCACAGCCACTACACTCTCTACTAAACTACTTGGTGTTTATGCCTACTTCCACCTAATCGTCTGACATAATCTACCCTGTCCCTGTGCAACCCTAGGTTCTCCCTTCTAGCAGTTAGCCATGCTTTGTGTAGGGTCCCTTCTCTAGGTCCCCTTCAACTGTGTTACTGTTGTACTGTGAACTGTGTCACAATAGGCTCTCTCCCACTCTCTAGGTCCCCTTTCCTCTGTAGTTACTGTTGTTCTGTGAACTGTGTCCCATTAGGCTCTCTCCCACTCTCTAGGTTCCCATCCACTGTGGTTACTGTTGTACTGAGAATTGTGTCCCTTTAGGCTCTCTCCCACTCTCTAGGTTCCCAGCCCACTGGGGGTCCCGTTGTACTGCTGTGTATCTCCTGTCTGCTCCCTTCTGTGCTCCCTACTGTGTGACCCCCCTCTGCACACCCTGTGTTGTGAGGCACTGGGCTGTGCATCTCTCTTTCTCTCTTTGCTCCCTCCTCCTCCTACTTTCCTCCTCACGCCTTCTATGGTGTTTTCCGTTTCTCCCATCTTCTCTAACTGCCACTCTATCTCCTCTCCCCTCTCTCTCACTAAGTCTGGAAGGAAGAAGTTCAAGAGGGACAGCTTGGTCTTCAACCCCAGCTTCCCTATCGCTGATACCTACATCAGTGCTTCCTCCAGACAGACTCTCACCGAAATCCACTTTGTTGTTCCCTCACCAGTCCTATGGACCCCTCATATAGTCTTGGCTCTCTCTCCTTTCTATTCCTCTCATTAATAGTGGCATTCATTGGAAGCCCTCTTGGCTTCCTTCCACTACTCCAATACCATCATTAATGTCTATCTTAATGGCACCATCTAGGTCCAGGTCCCTCAGCTCAGTATCCTACTTTTTGATAGGCATCTCCCACGTCTTATCAACTTCCTTCCCTCTCCTGCTACTTCTACTAGCACCTCTTCTTTCGCTGCCTCTC
Organism: Ambystoma mexicanum; assembly: GCF_040938575.1. Lineage (NCBI taxonomy): Eukaryota > Metazoa > Chordata > Amphibia > Caudata > Ambystomatidae > Ambystoma > Ambystoma mexicanum. The sequence continues at coordinate 912,407,296 of NC_090926.1, read as the reverse complement.
TGGCACTGTTCTCCTCCTACCTGGGGACTGTGCCACCTCCTGCTACCACCTCTGCCTACTCTTCGGCCCCTCTACCACTTCCACTGTGCGTACCTCAAGCCTGTACTCCACCCGGAAGTCTTTCAAATGTGTTCCATGTAGCTACTCACAACTCTTGCTCTGCCATCAAACAATCCTCTGACAATTGCCACCTCCTTGAAGAACTTGACCTGGATGTCCTCGCTCTCACTGAGAAATGGTTTGCGGCCTTCCCTGTCGCAAGCTTTGACACTCCCCTCCCTGATGGCTCCAAGATCCTCTCCTAACCCAGAACCAACCAACCCGGAGGTAAAGTAGCTCTGATCTTTCTGAAGTGCGTCCCTGTTTCTGTCATTCCTACGCAGGCCTACTCTTCCTTTGAATGTCTGGTCTGCAGGCTCTCTATCTCTCCTCGTCTCTCTCTGACAGTGGCCACCTTCTACAAGCCACCTGGCCAGGATTCTCTCTTCCACTCAGAGTGGGATGACCTTGCCTCTTCTCTCCTTGCCTTTACCTCTTAATTTCTCCTCCTCAGAGACATCAACATCCACTTGGGTGCTGCTAATCACTTCTCTGGGCTCTTCTGTAACCACTGCAGCACTCTCTCTATCCATTCTACCCTCTGGTCCGACACACTCTGCCCAACGCACCCTGGATGGTCTCATCTCCTCAGACTTCCCAGCCCACCCAGCACTGCCATCTACCTTCACGGTCATTGGCCCATTGAAGCGTGTGTCAGTGGATGCCTTTGCCTCTACTTTCTCTGCTCCTCCTATGCCTGCGGCTGACTCACACTCTGACACAGCCCTCTCTCACCTGCATCTTTCTATCTCCAACACTCTGGACGTCCTTGCCCATGTCACGAGAATCCATCTGAAGCCTACCTCCAAGTGCAAATCTTGATATAACTCTGACATTGCCGCCCTGAAATGCAAGTGCCAGGTGGATGAGAAGAAGTGGAGGGCTTTGGGCTCATTTTCTGACAAACAGGCCTGTCGCCTACTCCAAAGGCAATACAGACTCGCTGTCCTGGCCAAGAAGAGAGTCCCCATCCAAGCCGCGTCTCTGCGGCCTCTAACAACACAGCCAAACTCTTTAAAATCTGCAAGGAACTGGCCAATCCTGCTGCAGTCTCTACCTCTCCTGTTCCCTCCCAGGCCCTCTGCACAGCTCTGGCTTCTCACTTCACCATTAAAACTCAGGACATCCTGTTCTCTCTCTCCTCTTCCTCCCTCTACCTCTCTCGGCCCCCCTCTGGCTGCCTCTCCCTCTCCCTCTCCTCCTCCTTTTTTCTCTTTCTCTCTGACAACACCTGACGATGTTCCTAGACAAGTCCGTTCTATGAATGTGTCATCCAAACAGGCGCTCCCCTGCTCCTCCAGAACCATCAAGGACCACATTGCCACCCTCGCTCGAGCCTTGGCCGATTTATGTAATCACTCTTTCGCCACTTGATCTTTCCTCTCTCCCCTCAAGCACTCCCTTCTGCACCCCCTCTTTAAAAAAACTTCTGCTGATCCTACCTGTCTTGCAAACTATCTCCCAATCTCTATCATTTTTTCCTGGGCAAACTCCTGGAAAAGATGGCCATCTCCCAGCTTACTCTCCACACTAAATATTTTGGTTGTCTCTGTGACCATCAGTCTGGCTTCAGAGCAGCCAGAAGCATAGAAACTGCTCTCCTGAACACCCATGAAGATCTGCTCACTAATATGGATTCCAGCCCTCCTTCTGTCCTCATTCTCCTTGACCATTCCTCTGCTTTTGACATGGTCATTCACACCATTCTGATAAATCAACTCCTTGGGGACCTGGGGATCATGGATCAGGCCCTGGAGAGGTTGACCTCCTTCCTACTGGACCAACCCTCCCATGTCCAACTTGGGTTCTTTCTCTCCACATGTCATGTTGTGTTCCCTGGGGCTCTATCCTCTCACCCTGGCTCTTCAGTGTCCACTTGACCCCTTTGGCCCACCTGATCCCTACCTTCTCTTTTAACTTTCAGTGTTATGGGGACAACCCTCAGGTGCGTTTGAGGCTCCCCTCAGCATCTTCTTCTCTCTCGCTCATTCCTGATGGTTTATCTGCAATTCAGGATTGGTGCTGCTCCAATGATCTCTGCCTTATTGCCAGTAGAACAGGGATCCTTCTCATTGGGATCCCTGCTCCCGCTTTCCCTCTCTCACTCTGGCCGCCCTCTTTGGCCCTTCTTCCTTCGCTTTGCTGTGAGGCAAAAACCCTTGGTGTCATCTTTCGACTCCACTCTCTCCTTGCATCATGAGCCTTGCCAAGAAGGCCCAGTAGTAGCTGCACCTCCTCAAAGGTATTCTTCCTTTTCTCACTTTCCCCAGACGCTCACTGTCTCCAGAGCCCTGGTTCTCTCCAGGCTGGACTACTGCAACAGCTCTTTCTCAATCTGCCTTCCTCTACTCTTTGCCTTCTTCAACTAATCCAGAACAGGACTGCAAGAGCTGTCCTTGGTCTCAAGCCCAGGGACTGTATATCCCTAGCCCTGAAATTTCTCCACTCGCTCCCAGTGGCTGCAAATATCAAGTTCAAGACCCTCTGCATCATCCACAATGCTTTCTGGGGCTGGGTCCCACACTACATCCAACACTTTCTTACAAAATACCTTCCTTTTCGAGCCTTTGGCTCAGCTACCTCAAACTCGCTGAGGGTCAGACGAGTCTCCAGACAAAGAGAGGGGGTAGATCACTCTCCTCTGCAGGTGCCGCCCTCTGGAAGGAACTCCCTGACCCTCTCAAACTTGAACCAGACCACCTTAAATTCCGGAAGCAGTTCAAGACCTGCCTTTTCATGTCTACTTTCTCTCTTTCTCTCCCTGCTGACGTACCTGTATGTCGTGCCGGCTGGTTGCCTGTCGGGCCTCAGAGTTTCACTGAGCACCAGGTCTCTCCTCAATCAGTCTCCCCAGCAATGCCTCCAGGCCTACCGTGCACTTAGGAGCTGTAACTGTAACCCTGTAAAGACATGCCCGTCAATTACAGACAATGAATACAATCTCCTCGTGCCTATGAAGAAATGTAAGACTTTCATCTCTTTAACAAGTATTTGACATGGTCAATAAAAGATAACACACTCAGTTACAGTTACAGTTACAGACACCAAATGTAATATAATCTCCTGCCTGCCTGCCCCCAAACAATTCTGTCGTGTTCTTCACCCTAAACTGACAATAAATTATATGTGCATTTATATTGTCAAACAATATTTGATTTAATGTTTTGATTTGCAATGAAATATCAAATAAACGATGTGAAATGGACAATTAATTTAAAATGGAATTGCGCCAGTCCTCCATTTGTAATTAAAGATGTTAGGCTGTAGGCTTTGATGAAAAATAAAATCATTTAATGTGAAGAGGTTTCTGCGTGGTTGATGCCATCGGAAAGGGGAACATGCTCAAATTTACTATTTGAATGTTATTATTCTTTAAGGCAATGATACAAAGAATGTTTATTACAAATCACCTTATAGATCAGTTAAATCTGTTGATAAGCCCATTCTTTATTCATTTGCCATTACAAGTAAAATGGGCACAAAGTGAACATTTTCTTGGGTGTAACATAGGAATTGTCAATTTCCTTTGAATGCAATAGGACCATATAGTGTTTATATAAAAAGTCAACTCTTTTGTGAACCAGGAATGCCCAGATCCATTATCCATTTCTTTGACCAATGCTTGGAAGATTTAATGAGCACATCTGGGTGTACCTAAGACAAGACATTCTTTACAATTTACCTACACTTACATCTAAATGCAAGCTTCATATTGAGGACTCAGACCAAATCTAAGTTCTTGTATGTTTAAGCTTATTAAAAGGGTCAACAATTTCAGTATCTAATGCATTAGTAAGTACATTCTAAACACAAGATGCTTAGGGAAGGCCTTCAACCTCTGACCTGGCAGAGCATTAAGCACCATGAAGAATATGTCTATTCCATTAGGCTGCCTATTAGAATGATCCCTTTGCTCAACAGAATGTTTTTCTCAGCAGATGGATGCTGCTGTTGATGCAAGTCAATACAAACACACTTGTGATTCAAGCTAATTTGTAGAAAGCACAACCTTATTTTCAGGAAAGAATGGAGCACACGCTTCATTGGCAGGGGATAAAGGCATCTATTAGACGATTTTAAGGGGGACTGTCATTATAAAATGGTATTAATCACCATTTAGGAAAGCAAGGAGCAATGAACATTTACAGTTAGTAGGGAACATGTACCAGTGTTCAAAGGGATGTGGAGGTCAGAAAGGGTTGAGCTCTGAAGATTGGTTGTCAGGAGGGATAGTGTGATGAGTGGATTTGTGGAATATATCTCATGGGGTGTGGCAAAGTGGTTCCTTGAAGAGGGGGGGGGTCTTGATTTATTTTCTGAATTTACCTGAGGGTACAGTCTGATGTTCACATGTATGAGGTACCACAGTCTGGGGTCGTGGAGCGAGAATGTTCGTTTCCCAGTTTTTTTCTTTTTTGAATTTCTGCTGTTCTATTATGGTCAGGTCCTGAGTTTTGGTGATGTGCTGGCCATCAGAGATGTTGAATTAGTCTTCTAGATAGGATGGAGCCTGCATGGTGACAGCTTTTAATTTGATGCAGCTGGCTTTGAAGGTGATGCATGAAGTATATTGGAAACCAGTGAGATTCAATGAATACAAGCTTTATGTGGTCACATTTACGGAAACCTTTGATGAGGCTAGCAGAGGCATGAAGGACCTTTCTTATAGGCTCTAAGGTGACATGCGTAGACCAGCCAGAAGGAACATCTGTTTATCATTGATCAAGTGCCAGTCAGACTCACCAAATGCCTGGTAAGTTGATAAAAAACATTTGAAGTGTTCTCACTAAGCCTTTGAGCATGATCCTTGGCTGACATGGGATATAGTCACATGTGAGAGGTGTACCCTGTATGCTCCTCCCAACCTCCTCTACTTGCATCTAGGCTAATGGCTCAGCCAGTGAAGGTGTGGATTATTATAGTCAGGCAACATGTGTCCTATCTCTCTGCTGTGGTTCCAAACATAGTGTGGACTGCAGCTCCATGCGTGAGTTGCTATATCCCTCTTCATAGGCACCCTAGAGAAGTAGAAGCAAATTAGCACTGAATTGGTGACAATCTACATTATGTCATATTTTCTGATGCGCGTCATATTATTATTTTATGGGTCTCATTGTTTTATGTCATTTAGGCATTCCACTTCTAACCTGGTGGGCCATTTGGGGCATGCATGATCTCAGCAATACCGCCATTTTAAATAGTCCATTTTATGGCATTGTGTTAAAAAATCATTTGAGCCAAATCCCACGTGCCACAGTGCCACCCAATAGCCATCACTGGAAGTTCACCTCCAGTTCAGAACTGTATGTTCAAACCATTGTGGGTATGCGAATTCCCCCAAATACAAGACCTTTGCTCAAGAAATGTTTCATTTTCTTACAGGGCAGGGCTGTCAACCCATGACAGGCCGCTATCAAGGCTGCGGACAATGACATACCTGGTTTCACCCTTATTAGGGATCATCAGTGGAGTCTAGTCTGACAGCCTCGTGGTTGGAGCATTGGGGCATGCTTAGCAAATACCAGCAAGTTTATGGTAGGTTGAAAAAGGCTTGAAGAATCCTTTCCACCGGTAATGTGAAAGTGGACCAAGTCATTTGAGTGCTAGCTTAATATGGCCAACAGGAAATGAGATACGGCAGATGCAACGCGTAGTTCTTTTTCTCTCCCGCCACTCTGCTTGTAGAGGTCTTAAGTTATGCAGACGCACAGTCCCTCCACGTTTCCTCTCTGGTAGACTCTGGCCTGCTGAGAATACCGCTGGAATGGGGTAACTCTGCCAGCAAAATGTAGGCTTAAGCAAGAATTACATTGAGACAATCATACAGAGTCACAGGAGTCATGGTTTCCTTCTTCTTATTAAAACTTCTCTCAAATCGGTCTTATGTCACAGTTGCCTTTTTCCAAATAAGTCGCACTCCGTGTATTTATATTTGGCCACTTCCTGTCGCATGCCCTCGTTTCATCCTTTATCTGGGGCAGCAGAGCGGGCGGCACATTCAAGTGCCATTGCTAGCACCTACCGGGTTTGCTCTCTCCCCTCTTTAGTGGAACACTTTGCTTTTTATCGATATATGTTAATGTAATCAATAGAGGATCACTCCATTCTAATGCAAATGCTTATCTGGTGCTCTATGAGACATCTAGTTTGAGCACTGGCTAAGATGTAGTTGCGGTACAGCTTGTCCTTTGTAACAGGACATTTCAATTAGTACATCTGAATAGGGAATCGATGGGGGCGAATTTAGCACACCTTGTTTAAAGGGGAGTGAGACTTCTTTGGCAGACTTGCTTAGTTGGGAGACTTTAGCAGTTTAGTAAGGATAGTTTAGGTGTCTGTGTGCAGGGTGTTTGGACCCTACTTATCCGATCTCTTTAGGATATACATTTTGCCATAGTCAGTCTCTGTCCCACAAGGAAGGCTGGAGTCAGACCACTTACTGAGGCTTGGAAGGCATAATAGCACCCACTCACTCTCTCGGTCATTCTCTCAGAGAGGCTTCAGCCGCTTAGGGCCTAGGGGCCTGCTTCCTTACCTGCAGGCAGCTCTTCTTCTGTCAGCGAGCACGGATTCAAGGGACATCCCTCTCTTTTCATCTCTCAGTCTCTCTCTCTGCCTCTGTTCCTTTCTGGTTCTCCACCCCAGTGGGAGTAGGCTTGATCTCTGTGGCTATTATCACGCACCCTCAGGGCCCTGTGAGACCCTCTGAATTTCTAGCAGGGTCTGTGAGAGGATTGCATCCTATCTGTTGCAAGCCTTCACAGCAGCTTCCCTTTCCAAAGGAATGGGGAATATATCTGCATAGCACAACAGAGTTCACCTGCTCGGAGGCCACAAGGCATGCCCAAAGCAAACTGTCAATCAATTTCAGGTGCTGGCCAGCATTGATCCTGTTATGGAGGAAAATCTCACTGAATCGGCCTGATATCAATCAAGTAACCCAACAAGAGTGGTGGGGGCAACTGATGGAGGCAATTCATCTTACACTTTCTCACTAGAATGGTAATCGGCCCCTTATTATGAGGGTCATCTTATTACGTACCTGGCTTTTTAGACAACATCCCTTTGAATGATGCTACCTGGCTGCCCTCTGGGCCTCATTACACGGTAGGCGGTAACCATGGCGCTATTAGTGCCATGGTTGCCGCCAGTATTTTACCGTGTCTGCCTTGGTGGATGGCGGAATTACCACCCTACTCCAAGGTGAGCGGGGGTGGTAATTCCCCATTCACCAAGGCACTTCCCCATTCCCATTTTTGCCTGCATAGGGCATAATGGGAATGGGGAAGGCGCTAATTACGGTACCGCAAATTGCAGTACCGTATTTAGCACCAAGGTCCCTTTGTGGCACCCTACTTTAAAGGCTGGTAAAACCAACCGTTAAGGTCGGGTCCCGCAAAGGGAACTCGTAGTAAGGTGGTAAGGGTTTACCGGTACTGGTGCCCTTACCGGTACCGGTAAACCCTTACCGCCTACCGTGTAATGAGGCCCTCTGTCTCTTGCCTACAAATGCCAAAATGGCAAGGCACCATCCTATCTTACTAAGAGAATATTGAGGAAAGTATTTAGTAGGTCCTTGCGCTCTTCTGACACCTTTCTGCTCAATCAGACAAGATCTCATTTGAAAAACGTTAGTGATTGTAGCTTTGATTTCACTGCACCTCGTGATTGGAACACCCTGCCCACAAATATCAAAAACTCAATTTCTCTCACGGTCTTTAAGAAACATGTGAAGACACATCTTTTATATCTTCCTGAATAGACACTACCATCCCAGGTCTTCGTCTCCATCTTACATGTTGTGCTCTCAGTCCTACGGGCACGCAGCGCCCCACAAGAATCGGAATCAAATAAATACCTAAAGTCTAGAACTTGATCAAGATGACCCTTAGAACATAGGCCCAGTTGACAGGTATTGAAAGATAGCCTTGTGTGCATAGTAGTGTAGCTCAGGCACGATTAACCATCATTTATACTGCTTGCTGGAAAAATACCCCTGTGACCCTCTTGTCTTTTTAATTAGGAGAGAACATGGGCTTCTGGGAAGCGTGTGAAGACTTGAAGTATGGTGACCAGTCCAAGGTGAAGGAGAAAGCCGAAGAAATCTATAAGTGAGTCTCAATTAGGAAAAATGTGTTTCTGTTACTGTTTTGTTGCTGGCTCCTGCAGCCGGCACACTCCGGCTGCGTACAGACGCTGCACGGATATGAAGTTAGTGCTTAATGCTGTTTGCAAGTCAATTGCACATGTGCACAGTTTCATTTTTGTACTTTGTCACATTTGCACATTTTTTATGTTCACATTTGCACACTTATGACATTTCGTTTCTTCACACAGCTTTACTGCTAAGACACAAATGGCCTGAATGTGCAAAGATTTGCACTGGGAAAAATAGGGTGGTGCCCAGGAGCATCTTGGCTTTGCACCTGCTACTTCATAGCAAGTGCACAAAGCTGTAAATTGGAGTAAAGGCTGAGATACTTTGAGTATCTTTAAGATGCTCACAGGCTATGTGATTCACAAAGATTGTACTGAGGCCCTAGGGTTGGAACCGTCCTTGCTAAGCTCTGTTTATTGTTGTGATCCCCTTATTGCTTAGTGAAAAGGTCATAGGATGCGTTTTGAGGTGAAGCCCACACCTCCTTTGTTGTATGATAATGGTTTATCCTGGATACCTCGCAATTCATTTACTTTTTTAGAAAGTAGATTTTCCACACCATTTTCGCATTTGGTGATAAGTGCAAGTTTTTATTCATCAAATTGTTTGTAGTGTGGGCTCATGGTCCCAGTTAAGGTCAGCTGACATGTGTTTCGACCCAGTGGGTCTTTATCAAGACTAGTGGTGGTGGTTTCTTGCCCCATATGGGGTCCTGGGTTGGTTCCTGGTCAGACCTGTGTGCGACAGCTAGGCTCCTCATAGACCCTGGTAGTCAAAGTATTGTGGCATTGATACGTCCAGGGCCTATGAGGAGCCCAGCTGTCGCACACAGGACTGACCGCAAATACCAGCCCAGGACCACATATGGGGCAAGAAACCACCTCCACTAGCATTGATAAAGACCCGCAAGGTCGAAACACGTGTCAGCTGACCTTAACTGGGACCATGAGCCAACACTACAATTTGATGAATAAAAACTTGCACTTATCACCAAACACGAAAACGGCGTGGAAAATGTACTTTCTGAAAAAGTAAATGAATTGCCAGGTATCCAGGATAACCCCTTACGATTCACAAAGATGACCTCATGCACATCCCAGCGATGCTCCAGGCGTCTCCACATTTCCTTTAGTTTAAGGCTTGGTGAAGGCGGCATATTGAAGCCGGTGCAATTTCATGACTTGCTCCACTGCTAATCTTTGCAACTCATGCAAAATGTCTTGGGGATGGGTTTTGTGGTATGGGTTTGGAAAGTTTTAATCATACGTATTGTGGATCATGTTGACATTTGTTTCTGATGCGGTTGGACTGATCCGGATATTTTCGAAACCTTTTTGCTTTAAATACAACTTTATGAGTGCCCACCAATAAATCCCATCCTGGAGCAAGAGCAGCCATCTCTCTAATGCCAACCCACTAGAGCCGTGCCCACTGCATGGAGTGCATGTGATGCAGTGGTGAAGCACTGGGTTGTAAGTCTGCAAGCTGCTGTTTAATAACCTGCTTATTATCTCCTTCACACAATGTGTGATGGCAGATCAATCACTTTACCTGTATCCAGGCATTTGTCCTTTCTTCGGGCCTGCCTCCATTGCCTGCAGTACACCGTCATGCTGTGATGGATTCTCCACTGAATAACATGAGAAGGATGCAGGAGGAACATGTCCTTCTGGCAATGGTGTCCGGATTGCCCATGACCCCATTCCTCTAGCACACAAAGCCATGGGACGTGGCACCAGCAAACAGGCAGTCAGTGAGGCCTGAAACACCGGCATAGGCGCTACTGGAGGCCTGTGCGCTATTCCTTTTCATAGAGAAATGAGACTAGTGGCAGCCCTTCCTGGAGGCTAGGTGGTGAGATTTTAGAAAACATAGATACATTTTCACCCTGTTCTTGCAATGACCTCACCGCTATAAAAAAAAAAGATTCTTGATATAAATAGCACACTTTCAACTCACTAAAAAGCTCACTTTATTTAGAAAAAATTAATATTTTTTTAAATTATATTTTAAAAATTAGCCCTATTGCCAAATACTCTACGCCGCTAAATAACTAGGTGATTGGAGTCACTGGATAATGAACATTTTGGTCGACAAGGTTCCACCAGGGAGTTTCCACAGGTGAAGGCAGCTGCTGTCAGGCTTTGACTGGCCTATAGGGCAATACGGCAATGCCCGAACCAAAAATGCTAAATTTTAGTAGGGGACAGTTTTTTTGGTCAAAGTGGCCCGCTTTTTTGGCCAGTTTGAGTTTTCACCCTGCGGCTAATAATTTTGACCATTGTTGCTGAATAAATATTCCTTCAATTGCAAAATGTGCATTACATTTTATCAAAAAACTCCTCCTTAGGTACTATTAAACAGTGTGTCACGAAAGGAATGAATTCCTTTTGCATCTGTGAGCAACTATTTCATTGGCGCCCGAGACTATTTTATGCCCCAGTCCGACCCTGGCTGCTGTTTCCTACAGAGCCCTAAAACATGTTCCACTGCTGAGCGTGTGCTCGCAGGCCAGGGCAGTGGTGCATGCTTGCTGAGTCCAACCCACGCGAGATATAGAAATTCTATTATTTTCTTCTGTATGTAAATCCATGCTGGAAATAGTGGTAATATTCATTCTATCCTGTTTGGATAACAAAAGTAATATATCTAGCTAGGGCCTGTGCCTACGCTAGTCCCTTTTCTCTTTCTATAGTGCTCACTAGACGCCCCCCCCCAATGCTCTGGAATCTCAATGCAAGTTTGTAGCAGTATTCATAATGCCCAAACGACCTGAGAATGCTTGTCTGTTGCCTGCATTTTAAGTTAACCGGAAATAAGTACCGGTCCTTTTTGATTCAGGTTTTGCCATGCCTCTCATCCTTTTGACACTTTGATTTCTGCGGAAAAGTACTTTATGCTCCGTTGCTCTTTGATTGACTGTAGAGGGTGTACAGAAACTCTGTAGAATGAGAGGCTGGTTCCAACCAGAGATGAGAGGTTTTCATAGTAGGAATGTCATCCATTTGCAAAAGACAATGGGTAGGCGGTAGCCATCGCGCTATTAGCGGACTTACCGGGTCATTCCGACCTTGGAGGACCCGGTAAGTCCCCATTCCGGGAACCATTCCCCCATTCCGGGAACCATTCCCCATTCTCATTTGAGCCCCTATAGGGCTCAATGGGAATGGGGAAGAAGTTAATAACGGTACTTGTGGTACCGTTATTAGCTCTGAAGTACCTTAATGGGTCCTGTCCTTAACACCGGGTCAGACCTGGCATTAAGGAAGGGACCGCTAAGGGACCTCATAGTAGGGCGGTAAGGGATTACCAGCACCGGTGCCCTTACCGGTGCCGGTAATCCCTTACCGCCTACTGTGTAATGACAGCCATGATCCCATTTCGGCTTCGTATCATGTCAAAGAGGTTAGACACCCTCAGGAGAAGGGACACTCCCTTCTGGATCCCCCATCAATGTACACCTCACGTGTAGCTGCCAGAGATGAGAGAGGGCTGCAGGCTACACTGGGCCATGCCAGGGTGACACATCAATGGCGTGAGTAGTGCAAATGCACAGTGCCGGGCAGCTACAATGGCAATAAATCCTAAAGTGAAATGATGGCCATGCAGCAAAACACGTAGATCCTAGAGTTCTCCTCAAGGTGGCTGAGCAAGGAGGGAAAGAGGGGATAGGAGAAGGGGGAACATGAATGTCGGTGAGAGGAGAGTGAAAAGATAGAAAAGAGCATTCTCAGGAGAAGGGCAGGTCAGATTCAGCCAAGGGCAGTGGGGCCAGTAGGCATAGCCTGTGATCTGCTTCAGCATCTACCAACTCGTTAGGCAGCCGCATGTAGGGCTGTGAGGCTTAGACCCTGAAAACACTGCATATTTAAGGCTGCACAGAGCTCCTCTCCCTACCATACACATGCCACCATGATCCAGTCAGGACTCCCGCGATCAGCGGAGCACAGCATAGCTTGAAGAAGGAGACGGCAGAGGAGAAGCAAATAAGTGGCCATAGGTAGTGGAGAGCTAGAGTGAGTGTCCCTGAGGTGGCTTTTGCTTGGATGCCTTGGGGAGGGCGGTGTTGCACTTCAGTCCTTCTAGAGGGAGGCTAGAGCCTAGTCAGGAACACAGGCATTTCAGAGTGAGGAAACAGAGCATTTCACATCCAAATGACTAAGAAAAGTGAAGCCTAGAGGGGAGTGGAGTCAGACTCCCTCCAACACTGAGTTCCTACTGCTGACCAACAACACCGAACACTCAGACATCCAGACCTGGCCCTCTGCTATGCACCTCGAGGGCTTCAAAACCCAGCCTGCCACCGGCACCAAGCCTCTTGGGCTTGACATCGACAGGCGCCTCTCCTTAAACAGCACATAGCAAGGAAGATACAAACAGCTTGGTACCAAATTTCTCTCCTGCAGGAAATCAAGACCTTCATTCCAGAAAACAACGTCAGATCTGCTGTCCAAGCCTTGCTCCTCTCCCACTTGATTGGTGATAATGTGTTAAGCTCACCTGGCTCCCACAGAGGCGTTGATCGGAACTGGACAGCTGCGGTCTCCACCAATGTGACGCGTAGGGCCGAGATGACGGACTGGACTGGCCCACCTAGCTTTGTTTGCTTGGCCCGTAGGAATATTCTTCTGCAAATGGAGAAAGGGAATTAACCACCCGTGGAGTTGAGCGTAAATCCCCCCACCCCCGCTGTTCTCCCCACAGATCACCTTTGATGTCCCCTCTTATAGTCTCACCTGATGGTTTGAAAAGATGAGCTCTCCATCCTGCATTGAGCGCAGGGGCGCGTTGATAACCAGTTGCTTCACTGGCTCGAAGGAATTGGTGAGTTCCAGAACAATATTGACTCTGAGATTCCCGGCAAGACTCCGTAAGTATAAAGTTCGTAAGAGTTCAAATGCCTGACTTTCACTCTTGTCCGATTCCTTGCAGGTTGCAGCTTGACCCTAATGAAGAGTTCCTCGTGGCAACCGGTAGTATTCTGGTAAGGATTTGTATTTTCCAACACAGTTCGATAAAATAATGTCAATATGTAACCTGTTGCTTTCTCCCTTATTCAGGCGCTGAGAGAAAGTATGAAGTCTCAGGGAATAATACCTCCGGTGGTAAAATCAGGTAAGTCTATTGTGGTGAGGAGGGTTCCCCTTATTAGTCCCTTTGTTTCACCTTGCTGTCCTTTTGTTTCCCCCTAGGGGCTGGGGTTCGGCAAAGATGCAGTGGAAGCTGCGCCGACCCGTGAAGAGGAATAGTGCCCCCGGTGGTAAAATCAGGTAAGTCTATGGGGGGGTAACTAATATTCCTCTGTGTATTCCCTTGGCTCACCTTGCTGTTCTTGTCTCATCCTTAGGTGCTGGAGTGCGGCGGGAACATGCAGGAGGATGCGGTGGAATGTGAAGATGTTGCGAAGGCCGGTGAGTTCAGCGCGGCGCTGCAGCAGGCGAGGCGATGCGCATAAATAGCTTCTTTCTTCCAGCTTGAAGGCGCAATGTATCAGGAATTCAGGTAAGGATCAAAGGTATTGCTCTTGTTCTAACCTTTTCTCCTTCTTTCTCCCTTTTTCTAGGAGCTCCAAACTCGAGGCGGGTGAAGGCTGGATGCAGACTTGCAGGCACGGTGAGCGTTACGCTGCTGGATGCAGAATAACGCAAAGCATGTGCTGTTCTTCGGACGTGGTTTAAATAGCCTCCAAAGTAGTACCAGGTAAGTATTCCTCCCCAGCCCCGCCCGAGTAAAAAATAGTCCCTAAGTAAAGTAATCCCTTCCAAGCCTCTTTTGGCTTGGAGCTCTTGCAGCATGGTCTGCATCAGGTAAGTTTGCAGCATGGTCAGCATCAGGTAAGTTTTAATCTATGAGCCTGGCGCCTATGGCGCCAGGGCTGACTCTCCATATGAGCCTGGCACCATAGGCGCCAGGACTGCACCCAAATAGCCCCTAGCAGGGGTTGTTGGGCTTGCTTGGGATAACTTGATGCCTGCTTCCGGGGTTGCTGGACTTGGTCTGAGTCCCCGGGGGTAGGCATCATGACATAATGTCCTTTTGGAAGACCTTCCATTAACTACCCTGACTCACCTGAGATGTGTTATGCATGCTGCAGCATGACTCAAATCGGCAAGGGAGCGGGATGCAGCACGATATGCCAACTGCAGGGGCCTGTGAGGTTTGAGGGACGGAGATGGAGGGACATAGGCATAGTGAGGGGATGAGGTTAGGATGGAGAAAGGATAGAAGACTAGCGAGGTAAAGGAAAGGGATAGAATTTGAAGGGGGAGTGAGAGGAGAATGGGGATACAATAAATGATAAAGGGCAAAAGTGAGAGTCAGGAAAATCTAGAAGAGGGTCATTTCTGCCCTCTAAACAGAAAAAAGTCAACCTGCCTTCATGTTGCACACTAATGCTGGATATAACATGATGTTTGCAAGCTTTCTTCATGTTGCACACTAACACTGGATATAACATGATGTGTGCATGCTTTCTTCATGTTGCACATTGTTAGGAAAGATTTCATATTGTATGTAATTTTCCCTCCATGTGGTGACCCCCAAACTTTTTGCTGTTGTTTTACACCCTGATCTAGACTTTGCCAGAGAAGCGCAGCCTTCCGCTGCACTCCTCTGGGCTTTCGCTCAATTCTTATGGGGAAATTGACATGCCCTTAAGACAGTCAGTACTGGGAGACTTTGTTTCCCTTAGTCCTTTCCTCATGTTGCAGCTTTTGTGCAGCATGAAACCAGAGTGCACCGTAACTTACATTACCGTGCTCTTGGGTCTCTAGTCATTCCAAAGGCCCTAGAAACTCTCTCTGGACTTATTATGAACTGTGCAAGTGTGTCACGGACGGGACTGGTGGCAGCTATCGTTTCTCTTGTGTTTTTAACTCTTTTTCGCCATGTTATCCGCGCTTACCGTGTTTGGCACAAAGGAGTGGCCTGGCTCCAAAATGGCCATGCCACGAGGTTCTTTGTCCTCTCCACTGACCATCTTGCCCCTTCACCTTCCCCCGGGTCCAGCCTTATTTGGTCATGCACTTTCCCGCGAAACCCCAAAGCTTTTGCGGGCTTCTGCATGCCTTGTGTGTGCCTCCTGGGTGTGGGCTGGGATGTCTGGTCCCAATACACATGCTGGTACCAGAGAGTCTGGTGTGTCCTGAATGCCTGGGACCACCATGGTCCGTGATAGGTCCACGTATGGTGTAAGAGGTTGTGAGCAGATCTCCCATTGGGTCCTCTCCGTTTTGGCGCGAAGGGAACTTTGGATAAGAGGAGGCTGGAAACACCACTACCATGTCGATCTCCTGAGTTCACACCGAACAAGGGATAAGGAGCCAAGTATCCTGCAACAAGAAGCTGAGTCGAGGAACCGCTGGTGACCCGCTGAAGGTTTGGCACCCTGAACCGCTGTCGTCCTGCGAGACCCCTCTTCATCTGATCATCCTAGAAGGTCTGGGAAGGCGCTTCGACCCATTGGAATAGTGGGATCAACTAAGCCTCTTCGGAAGTTTCCCTGGGCCAACCAGTGGGCTGACCAGCTTAGGCAGGACGCATTGCTCTGTCACCACCGCCGTTTCGGGGAAGCCCTCGAAACTTGGTCTACTGCTTGCTCTGCGTCCACGGCACCCTCACACTGAATTTCGTACACTTGGCATTCCCAGGTCTGAAGTGAGACGAGTGCGCCCGGACCAGAGTAAACGCGGTTGACGTGTTGCCCTGCTGTGGTAACAACCTGTGCACGTCCGCTGCATTTGGGACACCCTCGACCCTGCATCCTGCTTTGCAGAATCTACCCGGTGTTGAGACGTCCTGATCATCGCAGCTGAACCTGCCAGCAACGTGAACTGAACTGGAGAAGTCTGGGTCTGCCTGCGTCGGGGACCGGTGAGTAGTCCATACCCCAACCAGTTGGCCCCTCGCACAGGAGCCTGTTTCTTTTCTACTGCTGTTGCAAAATAGCGACTCTATCCCACACTCTCACCCTGCCTCTGCCCACTAGTGGAGGCCTTGCTTGAGTAGTGGGGACTTGTTCTGCATCGCTTCATTCACCTTCCTGAACTGCCTGATATCCTTGAAGAGACCCTCTTTTGTCCATTGGCACCAGTGCGTGCAGGTACTTTTGAGCATAAGGCTCCTCTCTTCGTAGGGCTCGGACTTCTTCCTAGTTAGGTGTATTTCAGATGTCAAACTGGGTCTAATGATTACTTGCACTGCCTGTTTTCCTCCCCATCTAGGTGGTCTACATATTACGTGCTCCTAACTCCTTAGACCCCTCGGTCTTGTATATGTGATGTGTTGGGTTACTTATGTATTATTGTGATTCTTAACTATGGTCGATGTTACAAAGGCCTTGTAATAAATGTGTTTATAATTTTAATATAACACCTGTCTGGAGTAATTTGTAAGTGTCCTTGCTTTGGGTGCTCATTGTGCTTTCAGTGCCCCTCACCCCTCTTGAAACTTAGTCGTGACCGCCGCCATCGCTACCCTGATTGGTCTCACTTGTCCAGAGGTTACCCTGTTCCAAGAAACTAGGCTGGCCTTCTGAACCTCTGCCCCTCCAGGTCAGAGTTCAGAAATCCATCTTAACACACATTAATGCTTGATATAATGTTGTGGCATTACTTGCGCTGAAGAAAGCTTTTGTATAATGTAACTGGTCTCCAACAGCGCCCTAGTGCCTAAGGGTTAGGCGCTTTACAAATGAAAAAAAAAATACAAATGAAATAAATAAACATGGTGTGTTCAGGCTTTGTCCACATAGCACACTGATGCTAGATGTAAGATGGTGTGTGCAAGCTTTCTTCACACCAATGCTGAAAATAACATATGATGCAAGCCTTCTTCATGTTGCATACTAATGCTGGATATGAGATGATGTGTGCAGGCTTTCTTCACGTTGCACACTAATACTGGATATACAAAGCTGTATGTAAGCTTTCTTCATGTTCCTCACTAATGCTCCTTATAAGATGGTGCGTGCAAGCGTTCTGCATGTTGCGCATTAAAGCTGGACAAAACATGGTGTATGAAAGCTGTGGTCAGGTTTCCCACTAACCCTAGATATAAGATGGTGTATGCAAGATTTCTTCATGTTACACGATAATGCTCGACATGAGTTGGTGCCTGTCTGATTTGCATATGGCTGGACCCCTTTTGCAATGGCGCAGACGGGCAAAAAAGGAAAAGGTGTGGAAGGTTGCCCAGAGCAGTGCCAGTGGTTCAGATTTATTCAAAACATTCCACCCATCACTTTTTTGGCTGTAGGTTGTCTCCCTATGTGAGAGAGGGTATGCCCAGGCGTGGGCCCCTTACACACTGTGCCGTAAGGAACCCAGCTGCACCTCACTGATGAGGCCCAACAAGCTGAAACATGTCTGCGGTTGATTGTGTTTCTGTGCAGAGGGGACTAGGCCTAGCAGTTTGGGCTGTGCTGCTACCATTGGTGGCACTACCAGACTGATTTGCATATGGCTGCACCCCTTTGGCAATGGAGCAGACGGGCTAATAAACAGTGGTGTGGAAGGTTGCTCAGAGCAGTTCCAGTGGTTCAGATTTGTTCAAAACCTTCCACCCATCATTTCTTTGGTTGTAATGTGAGTTGGTGTCTGCCAGCTTTCTTCATGTTGCACATTAATGCCGGATATAAGATTGTGTGCAAGTTTTCAACATGTTGCGCACTAATCCTGGATATAGCATTGTGTGTGAAAGCTTTCTCCATGTTGCATGCTAACACAGGGTATAAGATGGTGTGTGCAAGTTTTCATCAGGTTGCACACTAATGCTGGATAAAGCATGGTGTGGAAAGCTTTATCCATGTTGCATGCTAACGCAGGGTATAAGATGGTGTGTGCAGGTTTTCATCATGTTGCACACAAATGCTTGATATAAGATGACATGTGCAATGTGGGATGTTTTAACCCACTAGTCCAGGCCCTGCAACATTCCTATGCGCTGCTTGCATCAGGAACATCAGAATGGCTGCCAGAAAGCATGATGCTCGCTATAAATCACCCAGATGTACGTAGGAAAAAACGGAAAAATAGGCCGCCAACTGTCATGAGCGCTACTCCCGAGGAGCCAAGACTGGCCCAGCGTCCCCGGAAGCAGGCTCATCATCCACACCCCCGGTTCCAGCAGACCCCTACAGAAGCCCTTTGGGCCATGTCCTGGCGCCTCTGGCGCCAGGCTCATAAGGAACCACAGTGCCGGCGCCATGGGCGCCGGGCTCATATTCTTAAAGTGTGCAGTAGTGATTGGGTGGACTTACCTGTGGCAGACCATGCTGCATACTCACCTAGAACAATCCAAGCTGGGTGAAGTCCCAGCCACTGGCTGGGAGGGACCAATCCTCTGTTACAGGAACTCTTTTCTTACCTGGGTGGGGCTGATGCTAATCCTCTGACACTGGAACTCTTTTCTTACCTGGGTGAGGCTGGAGGAAGAATACGCACCAAAGCACTTCTCCACTATTTAAACCACGCCCGATAGAATTCACATGCTTCGCGTTATTCTGCAACAGCAGCAGGACGCTCACCGAGTCGGCTCCTGCATTCCAGGTCCAGACACACCCTCAGCTTCTCGAGCAGCAACCTGTGGATGAAGAAAAGGCACAGGAACATCTACTCACCAGAATTCAGCCACAAGAGTCCAGTCTCCGACAACCAGCAAATAAAGACATAAGGTTAGAAAACGGGCAACACGCTTGCAGCTGCGCTCGCTTACCTTATCCATCCGTGATCACACCGGAGTTCACTGCGGCCTTCGCTTCGGCAGCATTCCAGCACCTGGAAGACAAAAGACATTGTTAGTGGTGTCCGAGCCAAAGGGTTTGCAACTCAGTTATACTTACGCGCTTCTTCACGCGCAGCAGCGGCAGCATCGCCCTCAGCATTTCGGCATCTGAAAGAAAGGAAAAGACATTATTAGAGGTGCCCATTTTGAAGTGGCCACAATTCAGTAATACTTACGCGCTTCCTCACGCTCAGCAGCGGCAGCTTCGCCCTCAGCATTTCGGCACCTGAAAGGAAGGAAAAGACATTATCAGAGGCGCCCATTTGGAAACGGCCACAATTCAGTTATACTTACGTGCCACCGCACGTGCAACAGCGGCGGCATCGCCCACAGCATCTCGGCACCTGAAAGACAGAAAAGGACATTATAAAAGGGTGCTCCTTCAGAAGCGGCCTCAGATCATCTATACTCACGAGCCTCTTCTTGCACAGCAGTGGTGGTGTCGCCAACAGCTCCTCGGCACCTGAAGGACTATTACAAGCCACAAAAGGACACTGAGCCTAAACACTGAAATCATCCAGTGACGTAACTGGATTCCACGCGCCCCTGCACCAGAAGCAGGATGGAGAGCTCGGCTTTACTAAACCAAAGGTGAGAGTTCGTGGAGACCAGTCGAGAACCAAGAAGTGGGAAAAGCAGAAGATTGGTGGGAGAATTTATCCAACTAGCTTGTAATTACCCCTTTTTCTTCCACCTGCAGAAAACTCACCTTACAAGCCAGACAGTCAATAATCGGAGGTCCTGCCCAGAGCGTCTTCCGAGTTCTACGCCTCATCATAGTCATAGAAGCAACTGTAGCAGTCCAGTTTGGGTCAGCGCCTCCGTGGGAATCAGGTGAGCGTTACACCAACCCACTTTTGCCTAGGTCAGTGGTAACACAGCAGACTGCCAAAACCCACCATTGGGCTACCTACAGAGCAGCCTGAAACTACTTGAAAAAGCAATGCTGATTGCAAAAGAAACACAGAGCTGTTTGGAAATCCGTTTTTCTTGGTTGTCAAATTTGCAAAAATCATGGTTCACAAACCACACAAAAGATCCAACTTCCTTGTTGGGTAAACATCATTCTACTTCAAGAATCCACATAAATACAATGTCAGCAGAAGTACTTTTACCAGAAGAAAATCCACATTTAAAGAGGCTTGCTTGAAAAATATGTTGAAATAGGCGCAATACCGCTACTCGCCTCTGTCAGAAGCTGGCGATCTCTAAATCTGCCATGTTAAAACTTGTGTCTCAAAATCTAAGGTGGGGAAAGAAGAGACTTCCATCAAATGCAATAGGTTGCCACAACTTAAATTTCATGTTGAAAAAGACTGGAATTGAAGATATGTTTGCTTATTTTAAAATTGTAACTTTAATTTTCAAAAGGAACAATGTCACAATTTACTGTAAGGTAACCTGATTCAGCTAAACTTCAAAGAGGTTTTCCCCCACTGAGAACACACCACCCTTTGTCTTCCCACCAAAAGGAGAGGATATCTCATTTGGATGCTAATGAGAAGAGGAGGAGACTTGCTCTGCTGTTCTGGGAAAGAAACAATGGGTTTCTTGAACTGAAAGAAAATGCTAATTCGGGTGTGACTGAAACCAACTGCCCAGTAAAACAAGCCCATGTGACTCTCTGGCCCAGCCAAGACCTTGAAGGCAGAGACAAACCGTGTGTGGATTCAGAAAGCACAGAAACTGTATGTTTAAGAAAAAGACTTATAGCAAATTGTACTGAACTGGTAAAAATATGGAATTTAGAGGTTATTAAAATGAAAAGTTTGCTCACAGTTTAAAACTAATTTGGAATCTGTGCGACATTCAGAGACTGAACCACGAAAATGTTCATATTCTAGGTATTGTGATTATGCTAGGAACATAAAAATTAACAGGGATATGCCCAGATGTTATGTGCAGATATGTATAAAAAATTGTTCAGATCCGAAAAATGGGTAACCCACCAAAAGCGCGAAAAACTGTCATTTGGGAACCAAAACTTGTAGGAACATGAGGCTTTGACAGAAACGTACCTTAGTGAATCTGTAATGTAAATATGTATTATTAACAAGTCGGGGATATTGGAAATATGTTTTTAATAAAAAATAAGATATACTGTACAGAAACATAGGGGAGGTTTTCTCCCTGGGCCATAAACATGACACATCATGACACATCATGACACACTGTTCCCTTCTCAAATCAGGGGAGAGTGAATTCTCTGACCTATCAGATTCTTAGAGTGTTGGACGTAGTATAATCAGCCTCCCCACCCACTTGGAAAAAACATAAATAGGCACTGTTGAGGACCTAGAAAGACACACATTCACCCATCACTGATCTACCGGCAAAGTGCTCTGCAGGAAGAACCCATTTCTAGACTCCAGAGATCCTGACTTTAGAAACCTGAAGCAGAGGCCTAACCGCAAAAGCTGAACCTTTCTCAGTGGACCTTCAAAATCTTAACCTGATTTAACCCCTAAACTTCCACGGGGCCTAACTTATTCAACAGCCTGGCTGTGCTGTTTTTGCTGCTTCTGGTTAAGAATCCTTGCTAGAACCCAAGATCCAGATCAGTCCAGCAGAGCTGTAACCCAAAACCCGTCATATCCAGTCCAAGAGGCCGTGCAGACCAGAGTGCCTTGCTGAGAGCAGAACCAACGCCTGAGACATGTCTGGTGGCGAGCGATTCCAGCCAAACCTTTGACCAGATCTTTGATGGGCCCTTTCCATTCCAAAGCCATAGTAGTGAGTATTTAGCATAGAACTGTCCATAGCAAACCTCTTAGTATTAAGTAATCCAATCCAACCCATTCCAACATATCCATAACTGCATTGTAGAATCTCTTGTGTCTATCCTGTATCCTTCTCCCATCCACATAATCCTGTGATAATTGCAGTGATAATCATCTGTGTGCTAATATTTTGCTGAAGAAGGCAAATGTCGCAGCGGACAAAAATCAGACAGAGGCGCCTCTGGACTGGTGGCTGTACCGTTGGTATCTTGCATCTTCATAGCCTCCCTTAGTGTTAAGAAATCCTTGCTTGTAATCTTCAAAAAGCGCATCTCTCATTTGAAATCTTGACCCTTTTTGAGAAAAATCGACCTTTACTAAAACCCCTGTAACTTCTGAACCGTACATGCTAGGAACGAAATTTAAATGTCATTGTGGAGCTAACATCCTCAGCTTTCAGACAAACTGAACATTCCAACTCCTTATAGTTTTTCCGTGATCGCATTTCTCGCACGCTGAAAAGTTAGCCGCAATTTCGCATTTGGCTAAATTTCACCACATGTAAAAACAGCTATTTCTTGCATTCAACCTCTGAATTTAATTTCATATCTGCCAATCACTCAAAAATCATTGCTAGTGTTTACCTGAATCTATCCAAAGCGGCTCGCGCTAGTTCTGAATCCCATTTAGCATTTTTCCTATTAATTTCAAATCACATTTAAAGCATTTGACCTGTTTTAAAATCATTCCTGTTCTCTCTAAACTTGCTGGGAGGGAATCGGGATTGAAACTGCATTTGTTGATTGCATATTCCTAAAACCTGTGTGCCCTCATTCCATCTCTTCATATCGCATATTGGGGGGAGGGAGTAGTAACAGGGGGAAAGAGTGATTACATTGTCTTTGATTGGATTCATACCAAGTTTCATTTCTGTGTTGCATTAATTTCACCTCATTGCATTTCATTGAACCCACACAAAGTTTTATTCTCTGCTACTTTATTTTTCCTATTCCTACTCCTAATTGATTAAAGAGATTGTTGATTATTGTGATATTACCCATTGCTGATCATTGTATAAATATTCATAAGTGTGATATTCAGATATTGTTCATATTCATAAATGTTTGACATATATATTGTGCAACTCTTCAAATAAATCTTTTAACTTTGCAAAACAAACCTCTTTCTTGGTTCAGTGAGACCGGGGGGATTCAAAGAGAGGAGCGTTATATAAGGGTACATCATCCAGAAATAAAAGAACTTTTGACATAAAAATATATGAATAAGGGTTTCAATTGGGCATCCCATACTAGGCATTGACTTAGGTGGAGTGCTGGGTTGAACCCACTTACAGCAAGCTTTCTTCATGTTTCACACTAACACTGGGTATAACATGGTGGATGCAAACTTTCTTCTTGTTGCACACTAACCCTGAATGTAAGATGATGTCTGCAAGCTTCTTCATATTGTATGCTAATTCTGGAAATAACATGATGTTTGCAAACATTCTTTATATTTCACACACATGCTGGATATAAGATGGCATGTTCAAGTTTCCTTCACATTGCACACTAACACTAGATATACAATGCCGTGTGCAGGCTTTCTTGTTATTGCACACTAATGCTGGATATAAAATGGTGTATGCAAGCTTTCTTCAAGTTGCATGCTAATGCTGGACCTGGGACCACGCTATCTCCAACTTTCTCTCCCTGAATACTGCTCTGCTAGAGCCCTCGGCTCCTCTAAGTCCAACTCTTTGCTTGTCAAATGTTTCTCCAAGCAGAGAGTGGGGGGGGGGGGCAGGTATCTCTCTTCAGCTGTCCCTCTCAGTCTTGAGCCGGACATCCTTAACTTCCGGAAGCTTCTCAAAACTCTGCTTTTCTCTACCTGTTTCCCTCTCTCCCTTCCCTGCTAATCACCCCCCCACTGCCGCTGAGACTGGTGGCCTGGTCTTTCATGAACCTCACAGGTTACCAGGCCCCTAATCAGCCAACACCAACACCCCCACCCCGTGTACTGCCCATGTGCACCCCCTACCTGGCGACTGTGCATCCTACCCTTGGGATTCTTCCACCCTTGCAATTAGCCAGTGGCCTCCTCTCCTGGCATTCCTTGGCACCTCCCTCCCAGGCTCTCAGCAGCACCCTTCTCCCTTCCCCCTCCTTCCCCTTACCCTGTTCCCCCTCTTCTCTCCCCTGTCTCCCTCTCTTCTCTTCATTGCACTTGCAAGTCTGAATGTCACAACGCCTATTAGGACCATCATTGTATATGTACTGTCCTTTTGCCATAACTATGTACTCCCATGTTCCCTCCCCACTTTGTCTTGTGGTGACTGGAAACACTGTTTTGTTGTGTAGGCACCTAACAAATGCTCAATAAATAAATAAAATAAATACACATGGAGTGTGCAAGCTTTCTGCATGTCGCACACCAACTCTGGATATAATGTGTTGTGTGGAAGATTTCTAATGTTGCACACTATTGCTGGATATAACATGTTGTGTGAAAGTGTTGTAGTGCAGGTCCTAGATCCCCCACCCCCTCAAATTGAATACAGGTAACATGCCAGGCTGATCAATGATTCCAGTATCGCAAAAATCAGAATTATAGTGCCTTTTTTAAGACATAAAAATACATATAGGACGACATATATTTTTAGAGTCAGAATGACTCATGAGATGGAGGGTGTCTCAGGTATTACATGTACATCATGAACATCAAAAATGTAGTCTGAAAACTGGACAGAAAATAAGTAGGTATTAGGTTTTGCATTCCTGCAGTAAGGTTTGCATCCCTTGCACTCTAGCTGGTGCTCCAGGAGCTTTGCCACCACAACGGCTGAGGCAAACCATCTACACCTGGTCGGGGAGGGGATTGCCAGGCAGGTGCTTCTCTGATTAAAGGGCCCGATTCATGGAATATTTTGCACGGTTCAAAGTGTATTTTTGTAGTGCAAAGTGAGGGCAAAGTCATTTTTGCAGTACAAAAGGAAATCTGCACTGACTTTGCAGTGTAAAAATGCACTTTACACAGTTCCATGAATCCGAGTTTGCGTCAGCAGTGCAAAATCACTTTTCAGCAGTGCAAAATCTCTTTGAACCATGCAAATAATTCCATGAATCGGCCCCTTAGTCTTTCAAATCGGAACAGGCCCAATCCCCCCTCCCCTTCCGTTCTTTTTCTCTTGCTCTGTTCTTTGGAGTACGTCAGGGATCTGCCTTGTCCCCCACTCTAATCAGCATATACATCCAGCCGCTCATTGGGCTCATCCACTCACATGGCCTCCGGTGCTACTCGTATGCTGATGACATGCAGATAATCTTCCGGATGGACCTGTCTCAATCCGGCCCGCCGTCTCATCCACAGGGGTCCCTGGAGGCCATGGGCTGTTGGATGGCCGACGACTGGCTGAAGTTGGAGACAATACAGAGGTCTTGGTGGTTTGCCCCCTCCCCCTCCAATCTGCTCTTTCCCTCTGGAGTCCCTCTTTTTGGCCTTTCTTCTCTTGGGTTGCTCCCGTCACCTGTGTTTTTGGGTGAGAGAATTGGGTGTTAGGCTTTTTTTCTTCTCTTTCTCTGGGCACTACAAGCTCAGGTTGCTGTGTAAGGTGCTATTATTTCTTCATTCCGCGTTGCATGCTCCTGCAGTAGCTTTGATTATGCTTAGCACAAATGACTACTGCAATTCTCTCTATTTAGCGCAGCCACTCTACTTAATGCACCGCCTTCAGCTCCTGCAAAATGTTGCTGCCACACTGGTAACCCAGACTCCCTCCTCTATGCACATCTCTACTGCTCTGAGACAACGGCACTGGCTTCCTTTTGTCCAAAAAGTTCTGTTTAACCCCTTAAGTGCCAAGGGCAAGGTCTCTCGTCCTTGGGATTACCTCCCTGTTGCCAAGGATGAGATAGCTCGTCCTTGGCACTTAAGGGGTTAATTAAAGAGAAAACGTTAGAAGGCATTGAATGGTGAAATACCAAAATCACAAAAAAGGCCTTAGCACTTGGGGGGCCCATCTATGTGAAGAGTGCATCGGGCTTTCTATGGTACTGGAGCGTAATACCTGCAGTTTAAATTTCAGTCATATGTGCCTAATTTCCCTTTGCGGTCTCAGTCGTCTCTTACCATCCAAGTAGCCTGGGTCCAGCTCCCCCATGTAGGTGGCCGTGCCTTCACTTTGGCAGCAGCTAAGCTGTGGAACCTGCTTCCACAGCCGATATGCGCTATTAAAGACCAGCTCTCCTTCTGGCATCTTTTGAAGACCTTTCTATTCAGATAATCTTTCCCTCAGCTTAATTAACTTCCCGAGCTACAGCACCATGATGGACCATGGCGCACGATGCACATTACAAATGCCATCAAGATAAGATAAGATTTCTTGACCAATGTTATGGCAAGCTTTTTTATCTACATTACTTTATGTGTTTTATTTATTGTCATGCTGCCACTTTTTCATATTTTGGATGACTCTCAGACTGGTTTAATGTGTTATTCCCTATTTCATGACTATGCAAAGCACCGAGCAATGGTCCTGATCCAGTCACCAATATGCCCTTTGTAGAGTGCTACTTGGGGAAGTTAGTTTGATCTTCAACACATAAGAAATATAAATAAACAAATGGGGTCTGCCAATTACTCAACATTTTACAGCTCCCACCTACTCTACCTTTCCAATGGATGCTTCAGCATTCTTATCTGTGCCATGACTGTACTCGAGTCTTGATGCCCATTCTATGCCCTGTATGTTTGTGTGTTGTGCTTTGTTGCATCCCAGATAGCTGTGTGGTGTAGGAATCCACCATACATACACATACTCACAGTTTTTTGTAATCCGCAATCTTTGAAGTACTTCTCTTTGACATATTCCACATTGTAAAGTCCATCCCTCCCACGAAACGGAACACAAACACACACAGGAATGCACACATACCCTTTAGACCTATCAAGCGGTCAGGTTATTTACAGCAGATAATAGAGTGCAGTCTTGTCTGGAACTTTTATTTATAAATCCAGCAGAAATGTGTTGCTTCTCATAGTACAGTCCTTTTATGAGACAAAGAGAACTCCATTTAAGGCCGTGGTTTGGGTAGAAGTGGGCTGAATCTACTATTAGCACCCGCGGTGGGTGCATCAGTCAATCAGGTTGCTACACACCCAGGCTGAATCACATGATGCAAGCCTGGGTTCAGAGCAAATCGAGTGCTTGAGGAACCCGCTGGCCGTTTTCCCTTCCGTCCAACAACTTCCCTCATCTGTCCCCATTCCTCCTGGCCCTCCCAGGCCCTGAATTACCTGGAATGCTGGGAATGCGTTCTATATCTGAGTTGTGGACCGCATTCTGAGCGCTCTGCTTAGCCAAGGTTTGGAATGACAGTGCCAATATCATGGAGCACTCCAATGTGGTCTATATTATCTGCTGTGCTTCAATGTAACAGGTATTCAAATCCTCTATTGACCCAGAGAACCTCCATTGTATAGCAGGCACTGCACCTGTTTTGGATGCACACTCTTATTCCAAGGAGAGTGTTTTTGCACGGTTTCAATTTGCACCAATGGTCCCGAGGCTCTGAAGCACATTTTCCACCATCAATGGAATCCCAAGGTTCATATTTACAAGTCAATCATTAAGGAGGGCCAATCACAGCACTCATTCGCGCAGAGGGAAAACATCGTCGACAGTGTTTTGGCAAACATTTCTGAATCTTAAATTGCAGGGAAATCTTGCCTGCTCTCGCAGAGAGAATTGACTAAAGTGACTTTTTTTCTCCCATTCTAGACTCTTTCTGGCCCCAGGGGCTCGGCGCTGGATCAACATTGATGGCAAAACGATGGACATCACAGTGAAAGCCCTGAAGCACCCTCACCGATACGTCCTCGACGCGGCACAGACTCACATTTACATGTTGATGAAAAAGGTCGGTAGTTCGTCTTCTTTTCTTTGTGGCATTTGGTTATAGAGGGAGGGTGTTGTACTTAATTGGGAGTGCCCCCAGTTCCAGCGGGTCTAGTAGTGTCTCCTGGTGTCTAAATAACCTGAGGAATAAGACATGTTATTTATCCGAAAGCTTCCGCTGTGAGCAAGCGGTGGGACTTTGCGGCCTTACATCAAGGTACAGGTGGACAGAGCCATCAGCCAAATATTGGCTTGAATGCCCGTGTACAGTCACACGTGTATCCGGTGGGACCACCCTGTATTGTGCACCTGCTCCGGATGTAACTGTGCAATCTGCACGTCACTGGTTCAAGTCCCAGGCTTAGAGGCCGAGCCTCTTTCAGTTAGGGAGTAGACCCTGGTGCTTTCACTGCTAGGAAGACAGCTCGTGATCATGCACACATGATAAGCACACACACGAGCAAGCAAGCACAAAACTTTCTTTTATATCATCAGCTGCCCGTACAGCTGCGGCAATTTATCAAAAAACCTACCCTTTCCAATTTTCCAATTCCATTCTTGCTGCTTTGAGTGAGTGAGTACCTGTGTTATCAGGCACAATAAAGGTTGCCCTCAAGGTGACTTCCACTTTTTTGCTCACTAACTCACAAGTAGGCGTTCTTTATCAGCTGGTAAAGACCCCCTTCACCTGTCGGGCTAGCACATCAATATGTTGTCTGGGGTGTCAATAGCTATTTTGGAAGTTGTGAAACGTTGTGGCACTGTTTCCCAGACTCCTAGTCCCTCCTCCTTTTCCATGGCGGCCTTAGGTGATAGGCGGATTGTCAAGCGTAGCGGCAGAGTGATGGGGAGAAAGGCCGGGAGAAGCTGGATCAAGGCAAGTGCTTGTCGGACCGGCGTGCAGAGAGGGTATTAGAAGTACTGTGTAGAGCTGGGACGAAGGCAGACAGGTTCGAGAGGCTCAAGATGCAGGCGATATAATGTAAAGAGGTCTTATATAGCGCTCTTCTGCCAATAATGTTGGCCTCGTTGCGCATGGCTCTGTAAGAAAGGAGGGCAGGGCGTATTAGTCAGATAGCGGGAAGGCAGATGCAGAAACCTGTAATGTTGATGGATGCAAATCAGAAGTACCCGTTACCTGTGTGTCGATATGAAACTCTCTATCTTGTTTGTGGTTGGTACCAACTAGGCAGGTTAGCCATATGGACATCCCCCGGATTGTGCAGTGCAAACATTACCAGCATGGGTGTTGATAGAAGATGGATAGAGTCTGAAGTGCAATAGACCTAGGAGGTCGTATGTGGGAGTGTGGGAGGTTTAAGTATGCAAAGTTTTAGTAGTGAGGTGTTAGTTGAGGAATGAATGGGGTGGAGAGTTGGGGCGAGATTATGTATGAAGGTAAGGCCTGAATTTTGAGCTTTTTGATTGGCTGGGAGATCAGTTCACATTTCCTTCAAGATGTTCATATTTAATATGCTCCCTCTCTTCTATTACTAACATCTGGAACTGCACCTACCCAAATAAAAGCTACAGTCTCCCACGAGCTAGTAAAATGACAGAGCGTGACAGAACACTGAACTGCCACGGGATGGAAGAGGAGGCAGAAGATGTGTCCAAACTGCCAGGACCCAAGTATTCTGCACACTCATTGCACATCGATGATCTGCCTGTTGAGAAGTGATGCCTGCCTGCTTCAGATAGAATTGGCTGGGCAGATAGCGAGGGCCACACAGCTCAAAGATAGCTCATTGGCTAGTGTGACCAGTGTGGCACCATACCGTTGTGACATTATGTTTCAAACTCTTATAAACACTGTTGCATTTTGGTATTTGAAGTCCATTTGGTTACATTGTGGACCAAGACTAAATCTTCCAGAAAGTATTGGTTTGTGACATGTAGGCACAGGACCGAACCTTAGTGTTTCAGTGACACGGCTCCACATGGTCACTCTGTCCTAACAGGAGTGGAATTAAATATATGAGAGTGTGCAGAACACCTGGTCATAACACAGGGGTGGCCATGCCTGCACATCAAGGTGGAGAACAAAATCGGGCCTTGAAGATGTGGTAGGTGGGTAACATTTTCATATATCACCCATTGAAAAATGGAGACCATATAAAATTAAAAGGCTTTCAGTGAATTGCTGAAATGCTAACGTAGGCTATTATTAAAGGGGCCTGAATGTCAACTCCTACGAGTAGACCATTTTAAGACACAACCAACAGGGAACTCAATCACAAAAAAATGATTTCAAACTTACTCTGAAAATTGATGTTCGCTCCTAAATAGCAACATACATGGATTTGAATCAAAGTATTGTGCAACATAGTTATTTTTTAAAGTGTGAGATTTGATAAGGTGCTCATATTTATCACCATATCCCCCCAAAAAGTTCCTCCACAGGAAACTGGTGTACACAATTGTATAATTCGTGAAAAACAAGCATTGTGCACCCCGTTGCTACCACTTCGTCCACTTCCCCACGAGAATGGTAACATGACCATGAAACTGGTCCAGATTACAGGAGCAAAATGTGGTTGTAGGAAGTGGTTGTAGTTGTATTTCGCTTCTAATATGGCGCCAACCTAGCTAGGAAGCAATTACGAGTTGGGCAATGCGATGAAACGCGGAAGTAATGCGGCGGTAATACTATTACTGCTGCATTACCGCATTGCCCAAATTCGAATTAGGTGGTAAGGTGGAGGAAAAACCTCCAGCAAGAAGCTGGAGGTAATTACTCCGCCTTACCACTCAAAAACTGCCAAATCTCCAGTATTACCGCTGGCGGAATTACTGCCAGTGTTAATACTGCCGAAATATGCCATGGAGTCCTATGCACTCCAATTAATGGGGTCTAACACCGCCTACCACCGCTTGTAACCCAGTGGTAATTTCACCAGACCAAGTGGTGGCAACGGTAATACCACTTGGTGGTATCCCGACCGATTTATCACTGAGGTACCACCAAACTTGTAATGAGGCCCAAAGTGCTGTACATGTCATTGAAGGTAACAAACGAAGTAAGTAGCTGGGGTTTACAATATGTGACATGGAACGTTCCAGCCGCAAACATGACGTAGAAACGCAAGGAGCCTAGGTGGCTCTAGGTATTCACTGAAGAGTAGGAGCGTGTGCCTCCTTCCTGGACTGTAGCACGCTGCTGCAAATGGGATTTCCACCTTGGCCGTGCTCCTTTTTTCTTGCGCACCACTTTCGTCTGGAACCCAGCGATGGCCTGGCTCCTGGAAGAGCGCCTCCTACTGGGGATGTAGGGGCGTAGAGCTAGATAGGCAGGGGTGTGAGAAATGGTCGTCTTATAAGGACATATTGTTTAACTTTTGCTTTTGGAAATGACACCATTGGGAGCCACCTACACATACATTATCAGATATACCCTGTCTGCTTAACCCATCACTTGCCACTTGCTGGCTGCACTACCACCTATATTTATTTATTTATTTTACTTATTTATTTATTCTGTTCTCTCCTCTGTTCCGCACTTTCCACCTCTCCCCCCTCCCATGGACTTTCTCCCTTTTTCCCTTTCCCATGCACTTGTGCGTTCTTAATGTCACTGGGCCTAGTACGACTGTTGTTTTTGTCCTCCCCTGTTCCCCTCCCTTTGCCTGGTCGCGTACTGAAACACTTGTGCATGAGCAGGATATAAATAAAATATCATATCATATCATATCATACATTGCAAATGTGCGTTGTCCCAGTTTTATAGTCAATGGTTTGCGTATTGTTGTGCCCCACAGCCTTTTTGCCATGAATGACACAATCAGGGTTCTGAATAAGAAACACGTAACGTACAGTGAACTTCATGCAAGGTGTAACTCTCGTGCTCTTCTTTTCCCCTGTAGGATTCTTATGCCCGCTACTTAAAGTCTCCTATATACAAAGAAATGCTGGGGAAGGCCATTCTGCCGCAGGAGACCAAGAAAAGGCAAGTCAGGCCGACTGCAGCTACTTGTCAGTGTACTAATGTCTGTTGTGGGAAAACATCACGCTATCCAGCAATATGACTGTGATTTATATGCTTAGGCAATTCAAGAAGAGTGTACATTGAATGATATCATTCATTTGCAGGACAAGTCATAGAAGGGTTTATGAGAAGCAAGTAAAGAGGACATAACTTGAGAACCAGCTCATAGGAGTTTCTCCCTCTGTGTCTATGCAAGGGGCGCGTGCCATAAGCAGAGTGATTGGTTATTTATAAGGCACTTAATACCCAGAGGTTTCTAGGCGCAGACCCAGGGATGGAACCTGTGTTGCTCGGCGTCGTCTTGCTTCCAAGGTGAGCGCGTTGACCCTGAGCTATCCTCCCGAAACTGGAAATTATACTGCAAGAACAGTGCCTGGGAGCCCAGCATATAAGATACATTGCCCGCATGGGAAGGACAAGCAACACATTTTGTGGTTTTTCTCTCTATTTTGTAGCCAAACAGAATCCATCTTGAATTTTTCCTTCAAAAAGAAAGAGGGAGAATGTTCCATTATCGAAGGGACACGACCAGTTGCAGAACAGCTTGACCCCGCCCCACTAGCTTAGTCGCTGATTCGCAGCTACTGCCACACCCCCTCAGCACAGACACGTAGGCAATGCAGACATGATGTGGCTGTGTTGGGCCTCATTGGTGATACTGCCTGTGTCCCTATAAACAGCGAACTTGGGGTCTACATAACACATTGGGCGTCATTTTAATTATAAGAGTCAATTGGACCAAAGAGCGCTGATGTGTAAAAGGTCCCCTCTGTACAATTTGAATAATTTCTAACACGTAAAGTAAAACCACAGTGTAAACAGGCAAAATCACCTTTACACCATTCTTTTACACTTTCTGCTGTAGAAAAGTGTAAATGTTCCCTGCAAATAACATTTGTGGGAAGCAATTTCAATAGATCCCTATGGAATCCAGTAGTTTAATGGCAGCAGAAAATCGGGCCAGCTGGCTCTAGACCATATGTCTTGTTTGAAGTAGAGTGCTGATGCATGACAGAAAGAAAAATTCCATTCAGTGACCCCCTTAAATCAAAATAAAATGTCTTAAGAATGGCGTCAGTGTTTAACATCTGCCTTTACACCTTGTTTTCTGATTTAGGAGACCTGGCCATGTACCCCATTGTCTTTCAGAGTCCTCACATCTAGATACGGCGATAGTTTGATATTGCATTTACATGTTATAGGACGTCTTGTTCCTGTACACTTGTTCTTTACTTCTGGGCGAGTTTATCTCCCATCATCCTAGCCCAATCCTGTCTTCCCCTAGAGCGAGTCTTTTCTCCGACCTTCACTTCCTGTCCGTCCTGCGATCTACTGCGGCAGGAAGTGGCGGTCCATGTCCAAACCGTAAGATGAGTAAGACTCAGTGATTCGTGATTGCGCTGTTCACATAACTCCACCCACTCCAAGATCCACATCGCCAACTTGAAGAGGGGAGCCTCCTCACTTGTCCATATTATGTCTTTGAGGCCGGCATCAGGCTTCGCTGTTGCCGGGATCCAGGAAAATTCCATGATTGGTGCAGGGGTCGGGCTGATTCCTAAAATGAGATTCCATGTGCTGCAGAGAGTGTGAGAACTCCGCTTACAACATTACCAGCAACCCCGGGTGAAAGGGATATAGAGAAATGGGGTCCAAGTAGCCATACCCGAAAAGCTTGTTGCAGATTTGACGCTTGCGACATGTATTTATTACTTAGCCAGTAAGGTTGTTCATTTCTTTTGTTTAGTTTAGTTTAGTTTGTTTATTTATAAAGCGCGTCCGAACCCTCAGGTAGCTGGGCGCATAATCATGTGCACAGCAGAGTTACATATCGTTACACGAGCATCATAATACCACAGACAGAGCAATGTGTTGAATGCCACATTGTACACTAGTGAAAAGTTTATGTATTATGGGCCCTAATTAATTAAATTCATTATTCTTTTATGATGCGTTTAATACCCGAGACCAGTCTCTAAGTGTGGGTCTGGGATTCAAACCTGTGTTGCTCTGCGTTGTCTTGGCTTCTAAGACCAAAATGCTGCCCCTGAGCTACCCTCCAAAAACTAGACGTGTGATTGGGACTGCGTGTCAGTTGGTCCCTGCATCCAGGAGATTGGGTCTTGTCAATAATCCCTTACTCTCTCCTGCAATCATTATGCTTGTTTTGCACCATGCTGTCGTAACTTTGCCCTGGCTGAGGGTGTGACTTTCTTCTCTGCGTCACTGCCCCAGCTGGAAGATTGGAGAGTTCCTGTGGTTCACTATCCTTTGGCCCCTATTGTGACAATCCACCAGATTTGGGCCTACCTGTTGCCCAGTGAAACTGATGATGAAGAGACAGTCACTCAGAGTGTGTTCTCTTCTTAGTTGCTTCTGCTTTGAATATCCTACTCTAGCCTAGAAAGCCATCTAACAATATAATAAAAGGCCAGATGTATGTTTGCCCCTTTATGTTTGTCCAATGCAGTAGCTTGGTCTGTTGCCACCGCTAGAGGGAGCAGTTGCCCTAGGATAGGGTCTATGTGATATTTCAGCTCCCGCGACGGAAAAGCTTGCATGAGAAATGTGCGCACCACAAATGTTTTGCACATTTCCCATGAGAACACACATTGAAACCCCCACCCACAACCTACAACACCCCCACCACACACCCACACCCTTAACACACCCACACCTCCAACATACCCAAAATCTACTTATTGCAGATGCTGTGTCCCTGCGGCACCAGTTCCCTTTCACTTCCGTGATCGGGAACTGGCGCAAAAGGGTGCTTTTTTTTTCAGGCGCTGCAGGGGTTTCCCCCGCAGCCCCCATTTTTTTATTTTATTTTTTTATTTTTTCGGGTGTTGCGGGGGTTTCCACCGCATCACCCCGCTCACTATACCACACAGTATAGTGAGCAGGGTGTTGCGGATTACACCCCCGCAGTTTTTTTATACTTACCTTCATTACTAACTTTTGGTGTTCGACCCTTTGGTGGTAGCATTTTTTGGGCTTTTTGTACGTCGGACCTTTTTATTCGGTCTGATCATACAATTCCTTAGGATATATAGAGAGAATGTCAATTTTCATAGCTTCACCCATTTTCACCACTAGAGGGAGCTGTAAGCTTAAGATCTATAGTGGTCCTACTGTGTCAATGAAAAGCTGCACTTTGGTTTGTGTACAGGGGCCTGTACACTAGTTATCATATACACTTGCAGGCTTGGTGACTCCTGAACTGCAGATTCAGTTCTTAAGAAAGATGGTAGACACTGAGAAGTTCGCCTGCCCTTTCTGGACTGCGAGACTTATTTTACAGTTTGGCTTTCTCTACCTGATTGTATACTCCTGTTTAAAAAGTATGCATTTTAGGAAAAATATATTTTTGCCCCTTTGAGAGGCGTTTGATTTAATGAAATACAGGAGCTGATTGTGTGGCTGCGGTGAGTATACTGCTTACCTAGATCTGGTATTGGGACACTGGAGCAGCAGCAAGGAAGCAAGTAGAAGGCAAGCACGGAGAGAAGCTCAAGTCGCAATGCAGGCCTCGCTCGCGCCTTTGTGTTCCACACACTTCCCAGAGACTCGGTGGGATGCCTTGGAGGCTTCGGGCTCCATGCGGCACAAAAACGCCTGGGCACGGAGAAGGAGTCCGACATGAAGGCGGCCTGCTCAGCAGAAGCAGAGCAGTGGGCGGCTCCACCAAAGGCCGGCAGCTAGTTTCCCCATCACTTCTGAGAGAGCCAACTCCTCTTGCCCAAGTATGCCAATTTCTTAGAAAGATCCCTTTGTTAGGTGGAATAAAAAAAAGGCACCTGTCTCCTGACTATTTCTTCATATCTCTCCATTATTCCAGGAAAAACGCGGCTATTGTACAGTGGAAAATATAACACCTCTTGCGAAGACACACCGAGGGCCTCGGAATCTACGTGAGCGCGGCCAGTATTGAGGCCTGCGGCATGCACATGTGTGCTATACAGCCATCAGTAGAGACATTGCCCAATCAAGGCGCCGCAGCATTGAAGAACATGAACGGTTGCATAGAGAATAAGTGACAGACTATGCATTGGTATAATACACACTGCAGGCTGTGTCGCTGGCGCTAGGGCCTTTCCAATGGCGCCAAATAGCATGCACATGTGTGCTATACAGCCATTAGTAGAGACATTGCCCAATCAAGGCGCCGCAGCATTGAAGAACACGAAAGTCTACATAGACAATAAGTGACAGACTATGCATTGGTATAATACACACTGCGGGCTGTGTCGCTGGCGCTAGGGCCTTTCCAATGGCGCCAAAAAGCATGCACATGTGTGCTATACAGCCATCAGTAGAGACATTGCCCAATCAAGGCGCCGCAGCATTGAAGAACATGAACGGTTGCATAGAGAATAAGTGACAGACTATGCATTGGTATAATACACACTGCGGGCTGTGTCGCTGGCGCTACGGCCTTTCCAATGGCGCCAAAAAGCATGCACATGTGTGCTATACAGCCATCAGTAGAGACATTGCCCAATCAAGGCGCCGCAGCATTGAAGAACACGAAAGTCTACATAGACAATAAGTGACAGACTATGCATTGGTATAATGCACACTGCGGGCTGTGTCGCTGGCGCTAGGGCCTTTCCAATGGCACCAAATAGCATGCACATGTGTGCTATGCAGCCATCAATAGCGACATGGTGGTGGGAACGCTCTCGGGGACCGAAGCCCAGAGTGTTGGAGGTCACGGGTAGGATTAGAATGCATGTGTGCAATTGATATATTTCAACATAGCCGGCACATACTTACCCTTCATTATCAGTTTTCCAGCTTCATATAGCACATCAATGGCAGTTTCCAGCAAACCCACTGAGCAGATCATCACCACTTTACATTACGCCATGTTATGAAATTACCTCATGCTACTACTTAGCAACTCATTGTCAATTTCCATTATGTCCAGCTTACAAAGCAAGACAGATTTCCAGTGTACTGCTTAGCACGTCATAGCTAGTTTACATTTTGCCCACTTTGCTCATCATTTCCAGTGATTGGTTTCTAGTCTATTCATTTACACCCATCATTCACCTTCTATTACTTTCCTTTCCTAGCAGGCTGCACTAGGGAGAGAGACTTATTCTCCATAAGGTCATGTAGGGCCTTGAACAGCAGTGGGGTTGCAGCCAGTGGTGAGCACAGCACTAAAGACCATACGCCCAATGGAACATCTGCGATTGGCCTGCAGGTTGGCTGGGAGGGCTGAACTGCTATGTCCAACCCACTCCAGACAGCCTGTTAGCAGAAAGATCTGGGTGGGACTTCTAAAAGCCCTTTCCTCTGACAATGTCTTTATGGCACAGGTACATTACTTGCATCACTAAGGCAAAAACTCATTATGCAATGATTTCAGTGCTGGATTAGTTACCATAATTGTGCTGGTTGTAGTGCCAGTGAAATTACTAAATATCACTGGGTTTCACTGGCACAATGTCAGGATGTGCACCATTGGAAGCCTCAGACTGTGCAAAGGCAGCTCAGACCGGGTCATTGCATTTCTATTGCTCATTGAACAACAGCACAATTACCAATTAGCACCCGTGGCGGATGTGTCAGCCAATCAGGTTGCTCCAAACCCGTGCTGAATCCAATGATCCCAGTCTGGGTTCGGAGCAACCCGAACGCTCTGTGCACGCACCCTCCACCCGGCATTGCTAGTTGCCCCTCCTCCCCTGGCTCCTATGATATGTCATGTCATAATGTCTCATGCTATGTCTCACGCTATGCCAATTTGAAATTCCCAGTAAGTTCTCTCTTTGACATTCCCAAAATACATATTCAGTCTGAGATTCTCAATACACTCATTTTTTAATAAAGCACCCAGTTTGACCTACTCAACAAAATCCAGGTTTGGTATGCATAAGAGGTTCGACCCTCCAATTACGCTTTCACCCTGACATTCCCAGGATCAGTGACATTGTCAAAAAGCTCCTAGGTTTCCATTGCCAGTAGGATCGTTATTTGACATTCCCTTTAAGACCCCAGTTGGACATGCTGAATAAGTTTCACATTCCCAGTAACATCCTTGATATTTGAACACTCTCTCTGTTTATCATTCCCAGCAATCTACTTGTTTGGCATTGCCAGTAAGTATGACATTCCATGTATTGTGCAAGTTTGACATTCACAGTAAGATCCTAGTTTGCCCGTCCCGTTCAGCTTGGCATTCACAGTAAGCACTCACCTTGATATTCCCGTACGCTTGCCGCTTGATTCCAATACGTTTCCAGTTTGGTATTACCAAGTAGGCTTGACCTTCCTAATGACATTCCTCTTTGTTATTCCCTGTAGGATCCCAGTTTAATATGACTAGAGTGCCAAGCTTTTGACATTCAGATTAAGCTCGATATTCTGAGTAGGAACTCAGATTGACTACAAAGTTTTGGACAGTTTGTCATTAACAGTAAACCTGGAATTCACAGAAACCCATGGTTTGTAATTCATGGTATGATTGGCATTCCCAGTCATTTTTCAGTAAGACTTACAATCCTACTAAGCTTCTAATTCTACATTCCCAGTAAGCTCTCACCTGTACAGTCCCACTAAATTTGACATTCTCAATAAAATCCCACTTTTCTGATAAATCCCAAATCAGATGTGTGAGAACCCCTGCTTATGCTATTCAAACTTGAGAGAAAGAAAACATATCCCTATATCACATAAAAGGTAAAGTAAAACAATGTGTACGGAACCCATCGCGCCCCCACACAAAGCATTCCAAAAGGTGCTTGGAAAACTGTGTAACGAGTATCCCATTCAGTGACAACAACTTTGCTCTTGGCGCCTACAAATGTGGTCATTGAATTACTGCACATTTATTACATACTGTTATATAGAAATATGAGCTGAAATGGGGTAAAATTTGTGTTAATGCAATTTCCAGATTCTTCATAGGTTACAGGGACTGAGCATCATAGAGCGCTTTCTCCTAGTATGGTAGGAACCAACCTTCATTTTTTGGGTTCAAAATAGATCCATTGCAAACAGGATGTCACACCTGGGGGATGACGTTAAATCCCTGTAGCAGTTTACAAAGTTTACAGCAAAACTTTATTTTTACAAATGCAGCAGCTGGCTCTTTTCAGAGTCATTATAGAGGATCCTGAAACCCAGTTTGGCAAGACTGTGATATCCAATAATTGCTGTCTTCGGCTTCATCGTTCTGTTCTTCAGTTTATTCCCATCGTCGACTGTCCATCAGTCGTGGGCACTTTGATCAACTCCAAATTAGATTATTCTCTTAGGCCATTTTAGTGGGAATCCCAGAGAAACAATGTTTGTTCTTACAGGCTGCACAAATGCTGTTGTTCAATAAGTTTGCCAGGTGCCAAATTTCTCCCTCATTTCATAACTGCGTAGATCCCTTCGCTGGTTACCAGTCAGGCAAAGATTTGTGTTCAAGTTACTTTGTTAAGGTTTTTAAAAGTATCCACGGGCTAACCCCATCAAATTTAGCCAATAAGATCAAAATGTTTCAGCCGCCCCCCCTCCCTTCAATCTTCGCATCAATGCCTTCTGATTGTGGCTCTATCTTATTATACTTCTAGAGGTGACAGGTGTTTCTCTGTTGTTGGTTCGAACTTTTGGAAGTTGATACCAATTATACATTGAGCGATTGATCCTCTTTCTCTCTTCTGGAAGACTCCCAAGACCCATCGCTTTTTATAACGTTTATTACAGCATACTGTTTACACCCGTAACATCTGCGGCTAGATGTAGTTCAGTCTGCCTGGTTCCTTTAGTGCATCATAAATGGATCAAATAAAAATCAACTGAAATTATTATCTTTAATGCTGCAAAATCTTGGCTGAGATCATGGATGCATTTGTTTCTGTGATTTTCTTTTTCTCATCTTCTGATCTCAGTCACAGCAACACACTGACATCAAAGTCCTTCTATACAGTAACGAATTAGAAAGACTTTCTGGCCGGGGGCCTTGGGCACTTGCTCAATGCTGGTAGCAGAGATCAGGAACTTGGACTTCCTAACCTCCTCGACAGCTCTAGGAGAGCAGATTGAATCTGTCAACAGAGGTGCTTTTAGACGCCAACAACAGAAAGCTGGGGTCCC
Source organism: Ambystoma mexicanum (assembly GCF_040938575.1). Taxonomy (NCBI): domain Eukaryota; kingdom Metazoa; phylum Chordata; class Amphibia; order Caudata; family Ambystomatidae; genus Ambystoma; species Ambystoma mexicanum. Next base: position 912,367,559 of record NC_090926.1, on the reverse strand, counting down.
TTCATGGGATTGTAGGTTGTATTTCCTTAATGAATGTTCAGTGATTTTCAAACTGGACTATCCTGGGATTATGCTGTGCAAACAGGAGATATACTGGGATTGGCTAACTAGAAATAAACTAGGTGAGTAAATAGACTGCAATTGTCAAATTAAGATTTTGTAAATTGGTTTCGTAATTGGATTTTAAAATATACTAGGTTAGTGCATTTGGGAGTGTACTTGGATTGTCAAACTGGGATTTTGCAAATTGGCACTACACTGAGAATATACAGGGGCTGCCAAACTGGTACTAGACTGCTGTCAAACTCGGTCTGTTTTAGGATGGCCAAACTGGGAATACACTGGGATTATGAAAAGTGGAAATGCCAAAAACGCTAGTTTGCATCCAAATAATTTGTTATTATTATTTGGGATATTCAACCCTCTGCATTCCAGGGTCATAACATACATGTCACGGGGCGAGGGAGGGGTATTACATGCTCATTAGCAATCATATTGCAACAGGAATTTCTTGAGACCTGACCCGAGTCCACCACTCGAACATGGCTGCTAGACCCAATGTTTTCAGCTGACATTCATCAATCATAGACGTGGATTCTGATTTGGTTTGAAATGCGGGACGAGGTTGCAAACTCAAATGGCACTTTAGTTCTATTGGATTAGCGCAATGTTTGATATTTTTTTGTATGCGGTGGAGTACTTTTCCCTGAAAAGTGCAGTTTTTAAATTGCCATAATTACCAACAGCTAATTCAAGGCTTTTAGAAATCCATACAGTTTTTTTGGGGACTCATATTTATGCCCAGTCCGGACGACGAAACCTAAGGAAACTTTCCAAATAAATTCAGTGTGGGCTTAAGCAAAGCATGCACCTACTCAGGCATGGCTTAGTTTCCACACTTTGGGATTTACCAATCATAAAGTCCTCTCATTCAGGATTCACAAGAAAACACAGTTTGGATTGTATCAGCTATTACTGCTCCTTACAATCTAGTCTTTCCTTTACAGCATCTGATATCAGAACTGTTATCTAAACCTTGACCATCCGATATATACACTGTGGCTATGCCATTCTTGTAGGCATCCTGGCCTCACCCTGGTAGCCACCCTCCATTCAGCAGGACACCCCAGCACTGGCTTATTTCACAAAAGGTAGCAGACGCTCCTCTCCAGAAAGAACACGGCATGATAACCTGTTCTGAGATGAGAGTTTGCAGCACACACTTTTTGCTCACTGTACCTTTCACAGATGGGAAATACCCATTTGCATATCAGTCTTTGTCCCGCCCACATGGGCAGTCCAGCACCGAAATGCTATGGCAATTCCTCTCTGAACAAGAGTACCGACAGCAACCCCATACACGTGTTTCAGCCTTGTTGGGCCTCATCAGTGAGGCACTAAGAAATGTGATCACATCACCATAGCTGCCATAGAACTACACTGGTCTATCCCACATGAAAGCATGGATCTACGTGATTACTGCGCAGCAGATCACTTTCTCTCGCATCCTCCATCCCTGTACCCCTTCCTCGATCCCCTTCCCCTTCCCCCTACTTACCTTTTGGGCGGCACACTCTTGTGTGCGCCATCAACTCCCCTCTATCCCTGCAGCTTCAGTTTCCTCCCACAAACCCACGGCACAGAGTTGTGTCTTCTTTTTCTTTTTCTTTTTTTCTTCTTTATTGTTCCGCGCTTTCAATGTCATGAAAGCGGGGGACACCCCTACAAGCCCTCAAGCCCATAACGTTCGGACAAGGGATCGGGGGATACGCCGCAACACCCGCTCCCCTTGTTTGACATTATCGGCTTCAGGTTTTTTTCCAATGCCGAATGCATACATTTTCGGGGTAAACTTACATCGCATATCAATCTCACGTCACATGCCCCCCGCGTGATAGATAGTCTGTCTAAGAGTTCAGATAGCATTAAGCGCGCATCCTTGACCATCGTCTCTTGAAACATTGACATGCGATTTCCGATTTGTTTTGAGAGGTCATGAAAGACGTTTCCGTCATCCTCTTCAGCCTCGTGCTCTCCACCCACACCTTATACATTCCTTGTCTCATGATCAGAATTTGACCCCGGCCCTCATCCTGTTCCCCAAGCCTATTCCCCACATCAGCACATTTTTGGGGTGCTCTGCCTGTCTGCAGTTCAGGTCAGATATCTGCACCATTTCTTAACCTTACATTAATGAGAGTGTGAGTTGGGATGAAAGTGACAGCTATGAAAATATAGAGCCCTTACACAGCACTATGAATTATTGGCCTGGATCCAGGCTAATGTTACGTTACGTTAACAAGCATTTATACTGCACCCACCACCACCGTTCTGGTCATATTGTACCAACGCTTGTCACGATAGAGGTGCATTGCGCCCCTAAAAAGGGTTAACCAGACCATGGTCTGTTTGTAAAAGCAAAACCGGAAAAAGTACACGGATAACAGAAGGGGGAGTGGAGTAGAGATGGAAAGGGGCTTGGAGGACAGGTGCATTATTGGGAAAGCAGGGGTGCCTGTGCAGTCATGGGTACTGGATCAACGTGAAGCTGTCACCGGCATTATTTAATTCTATGTATCCTCAAGGCGATAGTTTGACCAAATGTATCCTTCATTGTCCTCCCTACAGTCTGCTCCCAAGAATCTGACCTCTCAGAATAGCTGCTGCTTGAGTTTCTAACATGAGTCAAGGTGCTGGCCTCTTGGTGCGCCAGGCTTCCTGAGCCGCCAAGCGGCGAACGAGGCAGCATGCGACCGAGCATGCAATAGTCATTGCATCAGTATGGGTCTGGTCTCCATCTGTGTCCTGTGACTGCTGGGAATTTACCCACGTTGCATGTGTTCTCCTTAAGATCCTGAAGTCATTTATTTGTATCCACTTGTTTGTGTTTTCATCAGGATCAACATTTGAAATCGTAGGGTGTAAGGGTGTTAGATGTTTCTCTGCGCCTGGCATCACTTCCATGTGCAACAAGTTACCACAGCCCCAATCTTCTGCCTTTTCCAACAACCAACTAGGCTAAGGGTAGACACTGCGTACCTTACTGCGGCGCAACTCGACAGAGCCATTTCTAGAAGCCTTACCCAGAACAGAAATCCATCAAACCTTCAGCAAATCCTTAAAATCTCACTGCTGCTCATGATCTCAATACCCAATACCCTCAAGAGGAGGATCCTGAGTAAAGCAATGCTATCTAGAAAAAATGAAAGGACTCGGGCGTCAGGAAAAACAAATATACAGAGAAATCTATCACATTGAAAAACCGGATCACATTAAAAAAACGGATTACCTAAACAACCAAGACAAAAGAGCAGGAGGCAAAAATATGAGCCGAGACCCCAAGCAATTGCATCTCTACAATCACGACAACACAGGCATTCCAGGACATTTGCAGACATTAGAAGAAATGTACATTAAAGTGATATGCTGTCCCTGATGTGAGAAGTGTGTAGTACAGTGCAACTGCACCGTCAGACACTACAAGGAGAGTAACCTTGCAGTAATCAAAGCCCGCCAAGTCCTGCAGAAGGTGTTTTAATGATACTCAACAGATTGTTAATGAGGAAAGAAAATCTATACCTCTATGCAGGATCCTGGATCAGTCATCTGTCCATAATGGGTGGCAGGTGCGTGTCCTGCCACCAGTTATGGAGGAGCCAGGGGGCAGACCCAAGGAAACCTCAGAGCTTCCTCAGTTGAGGCAGCCATGCTGTGGGGAAGCACTCCAGTCAATGGCTTTCCCAAGGAGCAAAGCAAGCCCGGGGACATTTTGCAACTCTGTCATAACATGGGCCATTGAGTAGGCATGTTGACTGCGGTCCTGCTTGACCATTTTTGTAATGGGGTGTTCCTGTGCCTTGCCGCAATTAAGACCTGCCCGGAGTGCTGAAATCCAAACACTGGTGCATTTGCTGTAAGCAGGGTTCAGGGAAAGGTGTTGATTTACACCTCACTCTGCTGCTCGCTTGCGGCTTGAGGTGTCCTGAACGAGCTGGTGTTCGAGACACAATGTGGTGTCTTTTTGTGGGCTTGCATTGGTAAGTAAAAACAAAACTTTGTGCGTGTTCATATGGGTATGTATTCAGGCATGCGTGTGTGTGTGTGTGTGTGTGTGTGTGTGTTTGCTTGTGCTTGTGGTGGAAGGAGTCAGAGAGGTGCCAGCAGATTTTGTATGGCAATCTTGACTTGGTTTGGCCACTGGATTCATAACACAATGTTACAGTCAATGTGTGCATATGTTGGCATTGCCAGCGTATTGGCATAGCCAGCATAACAATGAGTTCTTAAACTGTCAATATAGCCATTATTAGGTAAATCAAACACTTGTGTGTTCTTATAATGGCAATAATGGAATTTTTAGGAACAACCAACTCAAGTGTGTTCTTAAAATGTTGATACTGGCATAAGTATCACACATCCAGCGCACATCCAGCATGAGTTTGTTCTTAAAGTCGCACTACTGTCCGTATTAAGCACAGCAGAATAAAAAAGTATTCTTAAAGATGAATTATTGGGCACAACCAACAAGAGTGGTTTCATAAAATGCCAATACATGCATTATTGGGCACAGCCAACACAGGTCTGTTTTCATAGTGGCAATATTGGCATATATTTGTACAGACAGCATTAAAAGATAGTCTTACATTGGAAATGCTGGCATTATTGGCCTCACCTCACATGAATGTTCTTAAAGCGACTGTTCGCACAGACTGTATGTCCATCTGTCATCGTCGCTATTTGTGCTGAGTATCGCCCCTGGGGTACATTGACTTTTTCTTCTGTGACCAATCCTTTACCATTCTTGCATTCCTTCCCACAGCAACCCTTGTCATCTTGTATCAGCATTTCTATGTCTTGGAGTTGTGTTTCTGACAAAAACTAATTCTATTCTTTGGTGCCATATGCAATCAAGGCCCAACTTGGTCCATCTCAAGTTCATTAGGCTGCAGCTGTTATTATGCTCCTTATGTCATTTTCAATTTTTGTACTTCTTCTTTTCATCCCGACTCATTATATTACTATATTTCCCTGTTCATCTTCTATGCCTTCTCATTCTCTTCAATGCAGAAATCCTGCTAATATTTTTTATACTGCTGATTTTGATCTCTCTCCATGATTTTCTGTTGCACTCTAGAATATTCCTTGTGCAGCAAAACCTCCTCCACTAAGGAATTCTTTTTCTGCCTCAATGTCCAATTTCTCTGCTTGACAGAGGTCTTGATTTCCCCTTTCAGCACCTCAACTCCTGCTTCTCTGACTATTTTTCAGACTGTTTTCCCACTCCCCTTAGACTTCCAGCACTGGTGGCCCAATGGTTACTCCTTTTGACTCATCATGGACCTCCCGTATTCCTCCTCTTTCTCTCCCTTTCTTTTCTTCTCTTCTTTTTATCATCCTTTAATTTCTTTTTCTAAATCTCATTGTCTTTCTTTTCTTATCATTTATCGTCCCTTTGTCTTTGTCTTGTGAAGATAGTGTTCCTTTGCTGTTTCTGTTCCTCTCGCCTACTCTTTTCCCTTTCATTTTAAGCTTCTTATTACCTATTCTTCATGATCTTTTCTTTCTATAATGGATTCTTTTAATCTTAATCAGTTTTTCTCTCCTCCAACTCATATCTCTGGTTCTTCTCTTGATCTGATTTTCTCTTACTCCTCTTTCCTTGTTTCTGCTTTTCCCTTTGTACTCCTGACCGTTACTGCATGTCCCTTTCCTATTCTCTATGTTCTACGTCCTCTGGTCCTATCCCTCTATCCTCCTTTCTGAATCATGATCTTCATTGATTACTTGACACCAGCCTGTTGTTTTGGATTTTGATTTATGAGTTGCCAGTGCCCATGTGAGTCATGAGCAGTCAGAAGATTGGTCTTTGACACACAAGTGAAATACCAAGTTCTTGGCATTAATGAGTCATTGTGAATGGGGCCGTAGAATGTTTGTTTGCTCATGGAATTTTGTATTTTATGAACAAGGTGTCAATTTTTCTATCATGAAGTTCACAGAGGCCTGCAGTAGCGGTTCTCCAGACCATGTAATCCTGGACTTTTGATCTGTTTTAGATAAAGGAATTCTTATCTCATCCCTTCATTCTACTCTTGATTATTTTCTCCCCTCCCATCCCTTCATCCCTCCCATAAACCTCCCCAGCCTTGACTCTCTACAATCTTTATCTCGCGTCAGCAGTTCCTTCGCCGTGTGGAACACTGCTGGAAGAAAACTCAATCTCTCGATGATCTTTGCTCTCTTTCTGCTGTACAATATTCCTAAGCTACTTCTCTATTCTCAGATAAGAAACAATGTTTTTCTGATCTTGCACTCTTGCTGTCACCTGTTTTAGCTCTATAATGGCATCTTGTCTTCACATTCTCCCGATCCCTCGTTATCTTCCTCCCTTTCCACTTCTAACTTGTCCCTGTATTTTTCTACTAAAGTTACCCTCTTGTGTTTTTCCTTTGCCCCGTCTATGTCGTCTAAAGTCTGCCTTCTCCTTCTCCTGTTTTATATCCTACCTTTTACAACTATCTCTAAGATTCTGATATTTCTTCCTTTTTGGACCGCACCCACCCTACTGCATCACCTTCTGGCACGCTTCCTTCTCATCTGATATCTAGAGTATTTCATAGCTAGTTTCTGTCTTAACCTCTCTTTTCTTCATGTCTCTTTCATCTACTGTTTTCCATCCGACTTCAGGCATGTCTTCAGTCTCCATTTAAAAATAAAAAATCTTTCCCTATACTCCTCTCTTCTATGGTACCTTTCTTCAGTCTTATCTCTACAAGGTTCGGAATCAGGTGGAATTCTCCCAAGTATCTTCGTACATGGACTAGCACACTACAGTTCCTCTTCACCAATTTGGATTTTGGCCTATGAATCCCACCAAAACTGCTCTTCTACACATGTTCAAATCCGTCATTTCCTTTTTTCAAACTAAACACTCTTCCATTCTTATTCTTCTTGATCTCTACATGGCTTTTGACACTGTCAATCACCAAACTCTCCTATCTGTTCTTTCTTCTTTGGGCTTCTCCATTCCATACTTCAGTGGTTCAGCTACTGCTTGTGTGGTCGGTCCTACTCTGTGTCCTGGGCTGGAAAATCTTCCTCCTCATTCCTTTTACAGTTTAGTGTCCCCCAGAGCTCTGTTTTGGGTCCCCGCCTTCTTTCTCTTTACTTTTTTCTCTTTACTCTACCCTTCTCTATTCACTAATCTCTTCCTTTAACATATCCAGTTATTCCTATGCTGATGCTTCAGAAATCTATTTGTCTTTCTCTTCCATTTCTGACGAGATCCATGCCACCCTTTAGAATTGCCTCTTCACTTTCCATATCGGATTGAATTCTTGTTTATTCATCTAAATCCCCCAACACTGAAGCACTTTTCCTTCCTTCTTCATTCTCTCATCCAACTTCCTCCCACACCTTTCTTTCACCAGTCTTCCATCCCTATCGGTACATCGTTAGGAATGGTGGTCTCCTGTTTGATTCTACTGTTCCCCTTCTAACCATATTTCTAATGCAGCACACATTTGTCCTTTTCACCTCTATATTATTCGCAGAGCTCATTCTTTTTTATTTTTTCATGACTCTGCTTCTCTCCGCCTTCATATTTTCCCATCCTCACTACTGTTCAGACCTTTTAATTGGTCTCTACATCTATCAACTTGCTCTTCTATGTTGTATTTATAATTTTGCTGTTATGACTCTTTTCCATTTCTCTTCTCATCTCATGTCTTTCTTCTTTACTCTCTTCTATCCACATCTTGGATTTCCTTTGACTCTTGACTACTCTTTTATTTCCTCTGTATTGTTTTCAAATAAAGTACAACTGTTTCACAAGCACACTGTGCATACACTTGGGATTCAAATGGATAGAGTATTTAATGCAAATCAAAACAGCCGAGACGTGTCTCTCTTGAGAGTGAATGCACAGCAATCTGTTAGCGAAGTTAGACTGAGTTGAGAACTGCGCAATTGCTGGTGATATCATTTACTCAAAACAGTACACTTTAGTTCCCTGGGTCAAAGAGACCACATCTCATCTGCTCTACATACCCTCCACTGGCTCCCAGTCACACGGAGGGCCACCTTCAAGACCCTATGCATCACTCACCTTGCAGTGCACAAAACCATCCCAACATATCTACAAGAAAAGATAAAACCCTACCACCCATCTCTTACCCTAACATCAAGCCCTGCCCTCTTTCTAGTGATTACAACCTCTAACCATGTCAGGATCAGAGGATCCGCTTTCTGAAACTTGGCCGTAATTCTGTGGAACTCACTCCCCCCACATATTCGACACACCCAAGACCATATGACATTCCGCAAAGCTCTAAAAACATGGTTCTTTCCGTAATACCGACTATGACCATCTGAAGCGACTGAGTCCTTACAACCGATGACAAATGTTTAATGAGATCCCGAGCAATGAAGCCATTGAATACTCTTATTAAGTCACTATTAAGCAAACGCGCACTTGAAACTCGGAATAGGGAACTCCTTAGATCTTAACTCCACCCAAACACACACCTCCCATATCACTATGCTTACTCTCTATTCTACACCATCACACAATTTGAGTGCAGCTACACCCCTCAATGAATTTCGGGCTAGCTGCTCACATACAAACATTACTCCACCAACACCTCATCTTTCTAATACAACGCAGCTACATCCCATGACTACCAGCCTAGCTGCACACATACGCGTCCAACACATGCCTAACGCAGCCAGAAACCAGTCTGGGTGTCCACCCTCCAGACTGCACACATTCAACTGATATCAATACCACCACACCTAATGCTAGGCTGCAGCTACCATCAGGCAATTGCATCAGCTGTACACATAACTGGTGCACCCAAGTACCCTAAGACACTCTACGACAGCTTACTCTCTTAACTGACCTGTACTACGGTCCCCGGGGGCGTTCAACCTACCAGCGCTTTGAGATCATTCCAATGATATATAGAGCGCTATCTAAATGCCAAATAACATAACATAATGTAACAAGTGGGGGAACAGAACACAGTTAAGCCTGGAGGAAGACCTTGTGGTGGAAACACATGTCAGCTGTTTTCATTTGCATTAAATACTCTATCCATTTGAATTCCACGTGTATGCACAGTGTGGTTGTGAATCCGTTGTACTTAATTTCGTATTGGTCACCCTAGCCATGGGCCCAAACCATCACAACCGCCCGCTGCATCTTCACCAGAGAAACAAATAAGTGTTAACCTTTACTTAGAGGATTAATATTTAATACAGTTCATGTCATAGTACTGACAAGCGCTTAGTGGTTCCAGTCTTATGCCACAAAATTACCTTTTGAAATGTGTTTTCAAATAAACCCATGTTCTGGCCCCCAGTATCTTGCCCTTCTGATTTCTTACTGTCTTCCCCCTAGTGCTCTTCATTCTTGAGACCAATTCCTCCCCAAAACGACCATGTGCCACCTCTCACTTTCACTCCTTTTCCATCTTGACCCTTAAACATTGGAATTGTCTCCCATACATTTGTGCCTAACCTTCTCTTGCTGTTTATCAGTGCCGCCTAAAGTCTTTTTTTATTGCTGTGTGATTCTTATTTTATATTATTTTATTTATTCGGATTTATTTAAAGCGCACATCAGCCCGGGGGCATCATGGCGCTGTTACATGAGGACATACATAGTCTGGTTACCGTAGAAGGAAGGTGGTTACAACAAAGCAGTTTTCATTACAATGCACGTTACGTATCAGACATATTTCGAAACAGACGTGTGCGAGCTGGAGTGGGTGAAGGAAGGATGGAGTTAGTTGAATAGAGTGGTTTTGAGAGATTTGCGAAAGGAGTACAGAGAGGGTTCTGCTCTGAGGGCGTTAGGGAGGGCATTCCAGAGCTTAGGAGCTATGTGTGGGAACCCAATGCCGCCGGCTTTGGCTCTTTTTACAGTGGGTACTCGGAGTTGGTTGGCATGGTGGCTTCTTCTGGGACGGGTGGAAGAGTTCTTAGTTATAGTTTCAGATAGGTAGGGGGGTGCTGTATGATTGATGCACATGTGTGTGAGAGTAAGGATTTTAAAGTTGATTCTTTCCTTAACTGGGAGCCAGTGGACAAGTCTTCTGGCCTGTGAAATATGTTCAGTTTTGGGAATGTGTAGTGCAGCGCGGAGGGCATTGTTTTGCACTATTTGGAGTCTGTTTAGGTTCTTTGACGATGTGCCTGCCAGGAGGGCGTTGCAGTAGTCCAATCTGGCTCCTATGGTAGCTCTGGCTATGGAGAGGCAGTTAGGCGTGGTGAGGTAGGGTTTTATGGCGTAGATGAGTTTGGTAGTCAGAGCAGAAGCTGAGGCGATGGCGTTGGTTTGTCTTGTCATTGAGAGTGTGGCGTCAATGTAGACTCCTAGGGTCTTGACTGTGGAGGAGACAGGTATGCTAATATTGTCGATGAGCATGTGAGAATAGCTGGGGCTAAGTTTGGTTAGTGTTTCGTTGGGGGCTAGGATGATGATTTCGGTTTTGTCTCCGTTTAGGCAGAGACCATTGATAGCCATCCAGGTTTGGATGGTCGAGTAGATTTTGAGGAGGGCTTCTGAGTCTAGGTCGTAGTCTCCGGAGAGGGGGAGGAGAACTTGCGTGTCATCTGCGTAATTTGTGTACGCTATGTTGAGGGAGTCCAGTAAATCAAAGAGGGGTTTGGTGAATAGGTTGTAGAGGGTTGGAGCAGTGCAGGATCCTTGTGGGACACCACAGTTTATAGTGGTGGGGGGGGCGCTGTCCTGGTCTGAGTACACTTTCATGGCCCTACCTTCAAGGAAGGATGTGATCCAAGTGGTAGCCTTGTGAGAGAAGTGTGCAGCATTGAGGAGGTGAGATGTGAGAATGCTGTGGTCGACCAAGTCAAATGCTGCAGAGAGGTCGAGCAGAAGGAGGAGAGCAGGTTTGCCTGTGTCCATTATTTTGGTAATTTGATTTTTTAAATCTAGAAGGGCAGTTTCCGTCCCATGGCTTTTGCGGAAGCCTGATTGTCTTTTGCCTAGGATGGAGTTGGTTTCCAGGTAGTGTTGGATTTGATTGTGAGCGGCTTTGTCTAAGATTTTGAGGAGAAAGGGGACGGTGGTGATGGGGCGATAGTTGTTAGGGGAGGAAGGATTGAGGGGGGGTTTTTTCAGGAGCGGGCGGACCCAAGCTTCTTTTAGGCAATGTGGTACAGTTCCAGATGCGAAGGAGGCATTGATGAAGGCTGTAATGATGGGGGTGAGGGATTCTGAGCACTCTTTGATTAGTGAAGGTGGGCAGATATCCCCTTTGCAGGTGGAAGGTTTAATTTTTTTGAGGAGGTCTTTAACTTCCGTTTCTGAGACTTCTCTAAAGGCAAAGAGGGGTGTTTGTGAGAGAGCGTTATTGGTGGAGAGTGTGGGTGAGCAGGTGGGGGTGTTGAGGGCTTTGCGTTGTGAGGCTATTTTGTCTTGGAGAGTTTTAACTTTATTGAGGAGGGCAGCCTGGATGCCTGTGCACCAGGCTTCATCCTTGATGATTTCATCTGGGACGGAGGCCGGTGTGGAGAGTTCTTTGAATATGGAAAATATTTCTCTTGATTTGGAGCTGGCATTAATAATTCTCTGATTGTAGGATTCGGATTTAGCATGGAATATGGCTTTTTTGTAGGTCAAGGAGATCTCTTTAAAATCTTTAAGTGAGGATTGATTAGGTGCTGCTTGCCATCTGGATAGGGCTTTGCGTTTCTTGGTGCGAAGGTCAGATAGTTCTTCAGTGAACCATGAATTGCAGTGCAATGATTTTTTTCCTTTTTTTTCTTCTAGAGGGGCAATGAGATCGATGGCTTGAGTGAGTGTGCTGGAGTAGATGTTGGCTAGAGAGGTGGGGTCATGGATGAAAGGAGGCTTGAGTTCAGGGATGTCGAGGAGAGGGGCGAGGTTGGAAGCAGTGAGTTTTTTGGAACTTCTTACTTTAGTGGGTGGGGCATGAGTTAAGGTTTTATGAGTAGGCGTGGTAGGAATGGAGAATTGAATGAGGTAATGGTCTTAGGCAGGTATTACATTAATTATGGTTTACTCATTGTCATTACTCATATGTATTGTACCACCCCTTCTCGGCTTGTACAGCACTTTTATAAAAATACTATATAAATCACAAAATGCAAAATCTTTATACGATGCACTGAAGGGATGTGGGGATGGGTTTCAGGCAAATGCACAAGCTTATGGATGGGCCTGAAGGCCGGGGTGTGGGGGGTCCATTGTATACCTATTGCGGGGCCTAAATCATAGGACAATTTGCTGGTCCACAGCCCTAGGGGGTCACCAGAGTCTCTTCCTCTAGCCTAAAACATGGTATTTAATCACACCATGCAGAAAAGGATTACAAAGTTGATGTAGCAGCTGGTATGCTTATAAAACATGCAAGTCATCCTCACACATATTGCACACTGTAACATCCTACATGAAAGACTTTCCTATGACCTAAAAAGGCATTAAACATTTACTACGGGGCAAGAAACATTACTTCTTTCTCAAAATGAACATACAAGACAGGCCCAAGAATGTCCATCATCAGTGAAGCACCACTCATCCAGCACAGCAGGCTTTCAAGTCTGCGTGCGGAGACATTCAAGTTATGGAGTCTATTCACTTTTGTTCATGGCATGCATATTGCAAGACAGGAATCACCACCCACAACATCAGGGAGAGGGTTTGAGAAGGCAGAGTAAGGACTGGGCTTAAGCAAGGCCCTGGACAGAAGATGATATCCCAGAACAGATGTTGGCTACTCCTATGTGGCACATCTTGATCAGGGGGTAGGTGTAACCTGCACCCCAGGGTCGCATTCCAACAACTCCAAGGAAAAACAAAGCCTCCGACACTAGCTTGGGTTCAGTCTACAGATACCTACAAGATGTGACCAGTGCAGACTGAACTTGAGATAGGGTGGACTATCAATGTCCACAACATAGTTATCTTCCCACACAAACAAAGGGGGTTTAAACATATGGATCTCTCCTGAGCCTCCATAAGGGACACAACCTCTAAGGAGGAAGAAGAGGAGGGGGGTTTAACATACACTTCCAGTGAGGTTACTGCACCTAATACTCCCTCACACTGAGGCCTTTTTCTTTTCACATGTATCACAAAATAGGTTTGGTCTACAACTCCCCATAAGTAGTAGCTTGCCAGCATCTGCTCTGTCAGTGAAATTAGAGATTTAAGGGAGGTGGAAGTGGGGTGTTAAGTCTTCTGGGGAATCAAGACACTGATGTCGACGGGAGGATGCTCCAGGGTCGGGAGGTATAGACAGAGAAGGCCTTTCTTCTGGTACTTTCCTTCCAGGAACAACGTAGTTCATGTCTGCACACATCCTTGCTTCTGGTGGATTGTAGGCATCCAGAGATAGTTGGGGACTAGATGGTGATGGACTAGTAGAGGATTCAGCAGGATTTGAAATTGATAAGTGCTTTCATTGGGTGCCAGTGCAGTTTGATGAATGTCAGGCTGATCTGGTTGAATATACATAGACCTTTGGTGAGTCATCCTGAAAATCTGTCTTTCAGAGCTTCAGGTTAGCACTGGACATCCAGGACTGAATCACAGGAATTCTTCACAGTATATCAAAAAATCAACTGAGATCAAAAGATAGCAATACTTTTAGGAGACATAGCTAGATACAGAGCAGAATCCAGCCCCACCACAGTGTTTAATCGGGGGAAATACACAAACAAAAGTATGGATGTTTGGCTAGCATTTGTATACTTCATGGCAGTGGGAGGGCTTTGAACATTTAACAGACTTGTGAGGTTGCATGTTTCCTGCACATGACTCACCCTCATAAAAGACAGTTGGCCTCATCACGAGTTTGGCGGTAACCCTTAAATGCGGCAGTAACGCTATTACTGCCACATTTCAGGGTCTGCCCAATCACGAGTCTGACAGCATTTACGCACAGCTCAGAGCTGGGGGTTAACGCGTCGGGGAAAACAATTCCCATTTTCTAGCTAATTGCGCCGAAAAAATCCCCAATTCGGTCCAATGGACCCAATGGGGAATTACAGTTACCGCCCAACCCTGTATCCAGCGCTAATAGCGCTGAACCTGTTGGCGGTAACGCTATTAGCGCAGATGATGAGGCCCAGTGAAGAGGAACCAGTACAAAGGCATGCTAAAAGCTAAATAATCAACCATGTGGTGGAAAGGCAGGACAGCTTCAAACTGCACCCGTTCCATAGTAGACAGACAGAGGCACTGGCAAAGAAAGAGACGTGTTTAAAATCACAATGAGTGCAGAACATGGCAGGTAATGCCACCTACATGTTATCCATGTATACGTGAGTGTATAATAGATATATCATGACTATTTAAAGCACAAGCGCCAGCTTAGTGATTCAAGAAATACATTCTGAATGGATGAATAGGGATATTCGGGAAAGCAGATGTCTCCCAACCTATTATTGGTTTTTCAGCCAATGTCATAACATACGATTTGCAGATACAGCTCGTTTTTTGGATCAACCCCCTGCCCCTCGCTGTTTCATCTAAAACAAGCATTGACAATGCCAATAGTTTGGGCTTTTGTTACCTGCCAAATGCCTAATACTTCTACACTAGGCAAAACTATTGGTGTTTGGCAATGTTTGTAACAAGACTCCAGAGAAGGACATGCATTGCTCATAAATTGAGCGACCTGGTTTTATCACAATAGCAGGTTTACAACTCTAAATTAAGCCATTAACTCTTACATGGCTGCTTTGTAAAACCACAAGCAAGCATTTCGAGCACACAGTTGGATGGTAAGGCTGGATTAAAGTGAGCTCAAATACCCACAAGGAGGTGTTTTGGTTTGGGAGGCATAGGATCTGGGTGTGAAGGGCCATAGGGATTAGCATGCCCAGTCAATTGGTAGGAAAATAAACAAACAACTAAAAACGTTGTGTCCCTCCTCAGGTGGCATGTTGCCCTATCTGTACTCTAAACACCTTTAGACTATGGGTCCCTCATTATATATCATTCCTCCCTATCTGTAGTCCAATGCAATAGTTTCGGCTTGTAGGTGTCACAAGAGACACCTAATAGCCCAAACTAAAAATGTGCATAGGGCTGCTCCCCTACTGCAATGGCACAGACAGGATACAAAGCTGGGACCCAGAGCACTGCCAAAGGTTATGATTAATTCAAAACCTTCCACCCATTGCATTTTTGGGCTATAATGCGGCGGACGATCTGAATCATGGACTTTAAGACTGGATGATTCAAAATCTGGAAGATCTAGTCATTCTGAAGGGGGAAGAATCGAAGAAGTCGCACAGTGAACATACAAGAATGAAGAATCGAAGAAGTCGCACAGTGAACATACAAGAATGAAGAATCAAAGAAGTCGCACAGTGAACATACAAGAATGAAGAATCGAAGAAGTCGCACAGTGAACATAAAAGAATGATTAGAAAAAACAGCCATGCTCAGCAAAGAATGCACATCATTGTAAATACCTCCTTGTGTCACTGTTAGGCCAAATAAAGACACAATATGCACGCACACACTAAAAAGGTCAGTGATATTATATCATGACACGGCTCTCAAGTTGAGAGGAGAAGACCTCATTCTTTCAACTGTGCTGGCACTAATGCATCTGGCATGCTGTGGCATCAATGACCGGGCGAGCTCCCACTTTGCTGATGTACTTTCCGAAAAGGGTAACTAAAACAGAGAGTGAAGAAAACGACCAGGCATACCAGAACCGG
Source organism: Ambystoma mexicanum (assembly GCF_040938575.1). NCBI lineage: Eukaryota > Metazoa > Chordata > Amphibia > Caudata > Ambystomatidae > Ambystoma > Ambystoma mexicanum. The sequence goes on along the minus strand of NC_090926.1, from coordinate 912,351,836 downwards.
AAGTGCAACTGGACAAGAGAGACCTGTACATAAGCACTAAGCAGAGTGTGCTCGGACGCGTAATTGCACTGCCCTCCAGTCACAAAAGGGGCAAGTGACTTGTGTGTGGCTACGACCTTTTGCACCCTACCTATAACAACACTGTGCCAAGACTCAAAATTGAATAATGTTGTCAGCTCAAAATTATAAGTGGGTTACTGTTGAGATTAGAATATAGAATATAAGGGGTAAATGCATTTGCCTGCTACAAGTATTCCCTCAACTTGTGGGGCAGCGTTACCAACATTACAATGAGAGGAAGCTCCAAGCTGGAGTCTGTTACGGTGCCTATGAAAACAATGGAGTCTCTATATAGAAGGCGTCTTGATTAACGGTGCCCATTCTGACAAACAGAACGCACATGCACATATCTATATGCTGCTGGAAAAGATATCTGCATAACGAAACCAATAGTTTTGGTTTAAAAGTAGAGCTTTCAGTGGCACCTAATAGCCCACATTAATATGTAGGTTTCATCTTGGGTACCACTCTTTCCCTGGACCCTCCCTAGTGAACAAGGTGCTCCTTGTTCCTCATTTCCGCAGATTCTTCTCAAGCATTTAGACCGCTATCACTGGAGAAACAACACACTACCATTGCTCCAGCAAACGATGGCTCTACGCTGGACTAATGCAATTCCCTATATGCTGGGGTGTCTCAGTGCATTCTGCACCAACTTTAGGTTGTGCAAAACACTGCGGCATGGATTGTAACCAATACTGCTAGATATGCCCATATCGCTCTGGTATTAAGGAAGATGCATTGGTTGTGAGTAAAAGACAGGGCTGTGTTTAATGGTCTTGCGAAAGCTCTTCTTGGTCATGCCCCAATCTAAGTTAAAGTCTGCTGGAAGTGGCACTCCTCTTCTCAGCCTCAATAGCACTTCCTGTTATACGATGACCATTAACTGCTTTAGACCGTCTAAGGGTCTTGGCAGGAAGGGTGAGGTTATGGCTTAGAAGCTTTAGAATGCCCTGTGAGAAGATACCCAAAATCACCATACTGTGCTGGCCTTCAGGCGAAAACATCTAAAACATCCCTGTTTTAACTAACTACTCTCCTTAGTACTTCTCAGTTCTGCTGCCTTATTTAGTTGAGCGCTCAGATACCAGTCAGTAGTAGCGTCTCTCGCTGTACATCAGATAAGAAGAACTTTTAAAGACATTTAAAACATGCCCAGCGGTGCTGAGAGACTGTTTCCTTGCTCCTCTCTCTTCTTGGGCTAGTTGTATTTACATTATACGACTGTTTCCTTGCTGGAAATGTAATTAAAAAAAATAAAATGTGCATTATATTAGAAGCACGTAAGGGTGTTCTCTCTAAAGATTTTATTTTTCTCAAAGAGCTTTTGTATTCCTTCAAAATGCTTTCAGTTTAGGAAACATTACAAGCACACATGGCTGGGGTGGATATACCACAGGGCTTATTTATGAAGAGAGGTTATGAATGTATATTTGAAGATATCAGTTTCATGAACAGTGCCATGAAAGGGTTTATTAAGGTGGTTTAAAAAAGAAAAGCCAGAAACGCTCGTTGCGAAACAGAGCATTGGATGAGAGTTGGATTTGCTATTCCAACACCAAATGTAAAACCCAGTGATATGTTGTAGAATGTGGGCGAAAGGGGAAAGGTGGAGGAGGTGGCGAAATAAACATTAAAAAAAAAAACACACACACAGTGAGCTTAGCCAGTGGCAGGTTACGGACCACAAACGGGATCTGAGCATCCCCAAGGGCACAACAAGAAAGGGGATAGGTGAACCGTAGAGCCATAATGAGAGCAAGCAGCAGATAATCTAAAAGAGCTCAAAACAAGAGATACAGGGACAGTGTGGAGACGATGAACATGAGTGCCTGAGCACAAGCCCAACTAAGTGAAAGTAAGAAGGGGAGGCAGCGGTCATTGAAAGGAAAAATAAGCCCTTTACCCTGCAAGCGGTATGGCAAATCAAAACCACTGATGTTAAAGTAACAGCAACAGAGTAATCTATAACGGGACTGAAAGCGCCCGTACAGAAACAAGATGAAGCATCAACAAGTGAAGCAGGGAACACAGGACCAAAAGATTAGATACCTCCCTGAAATAAATCCTGAATATCAAGTCACTATAGTGGCAGCTTACCAAAACAAGCCCTCATTTTATTGCAAATCACAACAAGCTCTCAAAATGCTAATTATTTTAGCTATTTTAAACACTGTATCATTTTATTTGGAAGATGCATAGCATGTTTCCCATTCAAAGATGGCCGCTAGTTTTGGCTTGTTTCCAGAGAACTTTGTTAGAGACAGTCATCGAAGATGGCTACCTGCATGGAAGAGCGCAGAGCTCAAAGAGTTCAGAGATGGGTAGGAATGGATGGGATTAGCATGGCTAGGGGCAGGGAATGGGAGGGATCCATAACCAAACAACACCAAGTACACTGTGTATCCCTCCTCAAATGTCATCTCCATTGAAAGTATTACAGACCCTCATTCAAAGCCCATATTTGAAGCTCTTATGTTAAAGCTCTTATTATAATGACAATACTTTTGGCTTAAAGGCAACGCTTTCAGCACCACCTAATAGCCCAAACTAAAATATAGGGACTGATTTGCAAAATGAATGCAGCACTTACACCCACTTTAGATGTATAATTTGCACATGGGTAAATTGCACCCAATGAAATACAAAGGTAATGCCAACACATTTCCTTGACCCTTTGTGAATAGGTATATGATTATTGACAGGTCTTTACAGGCCCATTCACAAGGGCTCAGAGATGGAGGAGCAATTCACACATTTCCACTGGATGTAAGTGTAGTTTTCTTTTGTAAATTGGGTTGTTACATTGTTTTGTTTAAAAGTGTGACATTGCCTTAGTATCTGTTTTTCTGCATATTTCTGACTTGACCTGTATTAGAAAAGTGGAATTAAACAGTCATAATAATTGTACGTCTAATTTTTTTCTGTGCTTACAATTGCGGGAGAGATGACTTTATGATAACAAAATGTGAAGCCATCGTTTAAGGGAGGAACGATGCGAAGCAGCATCCCCCGACACTTGTGGTTTTAGTTTTGGCTATTAGGTGGCACTGTAAGAACTGCCTATAAGCCAAAGTTATGAACATGAGATGAAGATAAAGTGGGACATTGTGGGAGGAGGGACAGACACAAAGCCTGTCGATGTTGTTTGGTTTTGCACCCACCGATTGAAAACCTGTGGCCATGATAGTCCCTGTGGCCATTGCCACCTACTGCTTGCTCCTCACAGTGTTAATCACACACCCCGTAGAATTTCTTTAAGCTATTTCTGTGCTTTTAAAGGGATGCCATTGGTATTTCTAGGCAATTACGTAAAAGGTAAGGGCTTATGTGCAGCTGTAAACTACCTCCTGGTGTAACAAAAATGTCTTAACCAAGTGTGCCTTCAGCCTATTGATGTAGAATCAATATGTGTGTCCTTGTATCTGTTCAGTGCACCGAATTCCACGTATAAACAAAAGCATTGTCAAAGCCAACTGTTCTGCCTCTTGTATAGGCATCATATAGGCCTTTGCAGACACTGCCTTACTATACCCTGGTACTAGCACCATTTGCTAGCTGTTGCAATCTTATGACAAAGTGGTCCAATTATTTCAGTGCCTTCAAAATGCATAACACATTCCTATGGAAAAGTCAACCCTTTTGGGTTTGCCAATGCCTATTCTTTGAGCCTGAGAATAAAATGGAAAGCAGAGCAGCCAGTTAGTGAGAACCCCATTTCATGGGAGAAAGTCAGAAAGACATTTTAGGTAAAAAAATATGGGCCAGCAGGCAACTTTAGACTACATCTGAGACTTCAAAACTAGATCATTACAAATGGCAAACACTCGCAGTCTAGATACCACAGCCCCAGAAGAATGAGGCTCAAAAGGATGCGCACAAAGGCACAACGTGCTGTGCGTTGGGCTTCCGGGTGTGCGGTTTCCAGACCGCGAGAAGGAAGCAGCCAGAGGCCAGAGCCCGCAGTAGGTAAGGGGGGGGGGGGTGAGGGTGGAGGGTGGTGGAGGGTGCAGTGAAGCAGAGGAGGGTTCGGGGGGACACCCTAAAAGGGACCAGCAGAGGTCCAGTTACAAAAGGAAGAACCCGCAGAGTGCAACTCTTTTGCCTGTAATCCGCAGGTTCAGCCTTTTGCAACCGGCCTTCGGACATAATTCCACTGCCACACATGGAGCTCTTTAACTTCCTGTCTCCTTTGTTTGGAAGTTGTTTCAGTTTTGTCTGATTGATTGATTGATGATCTTAAAGGCAAGTACACCGTGCAGAGTATTATAATGTGCCTGTTTTTGTTGTCTCTCATTTCAGTACTTTCCCTTTCATGCGCCGTCACCGACGCTCGAGTCCCAGTCCTGTGATCCTGAGGCAACTGGAGGAAGAGGCCAGAGCCAAGGAAGCCGCCAACACGGTGGACATTACCCAGGTTATGAGCAAGCTAGACCGCAGGAGCGCCCTCAAGCAGGAACCCCAGAAGCAAGCAGCGTAGAGTTCCCCCAGCACAGGAAGGGCCATGGACATCCGCGACAGAGTGTGCCAGGGATAGAGTGGGACCCATCAGGAGAGCAGGGGAAAGCAAGTAACAGTGTAGAAGGAGACATTCATTCAGGCCCCAACCCTGCGCACAGGCCTTACTCTGCTATGCCCCCTACCCCCATTCCTTTCTCTCTTCTCTTCTCCTGTTATGAGCTTTAACATCACCTGGTGTTATGGGTGACTGTCCTCTGCACACGGGGCTGCCTTAGTACCGTAGTAAGATGTCCAATAGTGTATTCTATGCTTAGGCAGACAGTAGAGTGAGTAGGTGCTACTCCATCTATAGCATTGCCCTCCTTCTGATCTGAGTCACAGGATAGGATGAGGGTACACACCTACGTAGGCGGAGAGTGATGCGAGTGGCAATGGTGTTGGAACGCTCACTTGGGCAATGCTGGTATGCTGCTGTAGAATCCACATGGCCCAAGTGCACTCTGACACTAGACTCCTTAGTGCAAGGCCAATGGCAAATCTCAGGGACTTAGCCGTGCTGGCATACAAAATGGGACCAAGAAGCTTGGCTGCGCCTGCAGCCCAGAGATGTGACTTGGGTGACCTGTTGGTTGTAACCATCACCCTTTCTCAAAATGGAGGTTAAGGGGCAGAATCATCATGGGCAGTTGTAGATGACTGATACAACTAAGCGCAGAGGATGGCTACCAGAGGGCAGAACTTTGCTCTTCCTTAAACCCCCAGAAAGGGGGCTATTTATAAGCACACCGAGGCCCTTGAGTACCCTTGCAAGGTGCTGCTCTGTGCTGGGAGAGAAAATGCCCACGTCAAACCTTCTATTGTGGACATTTCGGAAGGCTTGCTCTGTGATGTACATGGTTGGGTTTCTTTGTATACGATTTGCACATTAAAAAGCCACTAGAAATACCACTGCAACACTTTGCTGCTGAACTCTTGAGTTAATCCAACTTTCATGCATGGGAATATTTACATCTTTTGATGCTTAAATTTAGCAATGCATCACACATTATTAAACATCAAGGTACACAAGAGGTGTAAGAAAACAGGCTGGCTCGATCAGAAGCAGTACAACAGTAACAGAGCCTTATTAAAATATTAATGGTGTTCTTGCAGCCATCCTCGTGTACCTAAATCTAAGCCTAATGACAGAGAAATCGAAAGGGTAAAAAGAACACAAAAAGAGGACGAGAAATAAACATGGAAGTCTGCTCGGCGTACCCACTCCATAGGGTCACCCCTGATAGCTCAACAGATGAACGCTACATGTCATTAATGTGTCACTCACGAGCCTCCTGTTCAACTTTACCTGCTGACGGCTCAACAGATTGTGCATGTCTTGTATGGAATCCTACATGCTATGATTTTTCCTGAATTTCCGCACCTCCAATATTCGTTTTTTCGGTAACAATCAGGGCTCTCCATAAGCCAGTGCAGTGGACCGCTCTATTACACCGCAGATTGTAGGCAGGGGTATCAATGCATTGGAGATGACCCCGGCACATTAGGGTGCCATTTCTTAGAGCATGCCCCTTGAACTCGAGTGGGCCTGTGCTCAATGCAGTAAGATGGCTCAGTAAATCTCACTTAGGTAGAGGCCATGCGAATTGGAGTGGGATGGCTCAGTATATCTCACTTAGGTAGAGGCCATGCGAATTGGAGTGGGATGGCTCAGTAAATCTCACTTAGGTAGAGGCCATGCGAATTAGAAGGGATGGCTCTGTAAATCTCACTTAGGTAGAGGCCATGCGTATTGGAGTGGGATGGCTCAGTAAATCCCTCATGGCTGTCTCACAGTCCTAGCTGATTCCTGCACAAAGGCATTCAAAATGCAGTAGTATGGCTCAGTAAATCTTGCATAAATAGCAGCCATGCAAATTTGAGCGGGATGTCTCAGTAAATGTCTCAGTAAATCTTTCATAAATCTCTCAGAGTCATATCTGATCCTCGCACATTGATGGATGAAGCCATGCACATTGCAGTAGGATGGCTCAGGAGGTCTCTCTTCTGATCCTCGGACATTGTATGTAGAGGTCACTCACATGGCAGTAGGATGGCTCAGCAAATCTTTTATAGTCCTAGAAGATCTTCACACATTGTAGGTAGGGGCCATGAACAATGCAGTAGGATTGCTCAGTAAATATCTCTTGGCCCTAGCTGATCCTCACACAAAATGCGTGCAGTTGCCACTCACATTGCAATTGGATGGCCCAGTAAATCTCTCAAAGTCCTAACTGATCCTCGCACATTATAAGTAGATGACAATGCACCTTGCAGTAGGATGGATCAGTAAATCTCTCATAGTCCTAGCAGATCCTCACACATTGTAGATAGGGGTAATGCACAATGCAGTAGGATGGCTCAGTAAATATCTCTTGGCCCTAGCTGATCCTCACACAATATGTTTGCAGTTGCCACTCACATTGCAATCGGATGGCTCAGTAAATCTCTCCAAGTCCTAATGGATCCTTGCACATTGTAAATAGAGGACCATGCACCTTGCAATACGATGGCTCCGTAATTCTCTGTTGCCTCTAGCTGCTCCTCACACTTTCTATGAAGAGGCAACTCACATTGCAGTAGGATGGTACAGTAAATATCTCTTGGGCTTATCTGATCCTCGCACATTAAAGAGACTATGCACAGTGCAGCGTAATGGCTCAGTAAGCCTCTCTTGGTCCTAGCAGATCTTTCCATGATGTACGCAGAGGCCATGCACATTTGGATGGCTCAGTATATCTCTCTTAGTCCTAGATGACACTTCTTAGAGCACCTCTCTTACACCAACGTGTAGCCGTGCACACTGCAGTGGGATGTCTCAGTAAACCTTGCTTAGTACTAACTGATGTGTGCCATGATTTAGTATCTCTCACCTAGAGTATGTGGCTTCATGCTCACTGCAAGTGGGAGTCCCAGTACCTTACCTCCATTAGACCATTAGACTGCAGGAATCTCTTGAGCGCTGTCCATAGAGAAATGTCTTCATGCTCTGCAACTATCCCATAAATATTGTAGGATGACGTATCTGGATATCTCCCTTACACTGCGGTGTCCGCAGACGTTCTAGAAAATACATCGGCGCATCTGCCTTAGAGCAAGTCCATGCCTGAACATTGTGGGACGTGGTCTCAGTTCACCTCCCTTTGACCAGAATAACCCCTTGCACGTAGTATGAAAGGTGATGTCTAATGCACAGAAGGTGATCTGTGCACAGTATAGGATGAGGATGTCTGACCAGGAGCAGTGTATCAGAAGCGACCACTTGGCCATAGCTAAACGGTATCTCAGTGCACTTCACATAGACCGGGCTGATACTTTGCACCCCGTAAGGTGATGTCTCAGGGCAATTGTTTGAGAAGACCTTGGCTCAATACACATGGTCGGCACCATTTAAAAGGTGAAGTACTGCACTAATTAAAGCACTGTAGTAAATAATAGGGCGCCTGGCGGGGTCCTGATATACCCAGGTGGGTACACATATAAATATACAAAAATCAGGATGAGAGATCCTACAAGCAGCTGCGTGGTTCTGAACATATACATTTTTTTCAAAAACACAGAATTTTTTGATGAATTCTCCATTATTTTACAGGACTTTCGATAAGATCTCCTGTGACACAAATGTAAAACCCCCCCTTTGTGTATGTATTGTAGATATTGTTGTGTACACCATGTGTTAATTACGCCCTGGACTACTTTCCATCCCGGTTGTACTTTGTTGAACTGTAGGTCTATCCTCATATCATATGTGACTGTGCCCTTATGTGGAGTCTTTACCTCTACATTATAGAGGTGGATACTTAAACTGTATTTCCACTGTATATAATCACACTTGTCCGTTGTCACTTACTTTCGTGCTTAACGAAAATCCTGTAAAATAATGGAGAATTCATCCAAAAATTCTGTGTTTTTGAAATAAATGTATATGTTCAGAACCACGCAGCTGCTTGTAGGATCTCTCATCCTGATTTTCTAATTAAAGCACTGAAAGCAGCAGTCATGCCCAAAATACGTGTAAATAGCTTTAAAGGATACTAGAAGGAAGCAGACGCTTTCTTAGGCACCTACTGCAGAAGCAACGACCTCAGGGTATCGAGAATATAAGAGGAGCTTTATCCTTGGGGTCCGCGTGGGGCTTAATATGACCGATGACCTCGTTTTCCCTAAATGGCAGTTTATCCGGTCGTAAGGGCCCTGTTGGCGAGATACCGTTGCTCTGTCACCACAGCACCTTAGCTCAACTTCCTTCAAGAAGGTGGCAAGGAACTGAGCACCTGTGCGAGAGGTGCCCTCTCAGGAAACCAACAGAACCACCAGCCTTCACTGCATCCCACTGTCACATCAATAACTAGAGCAATGCAGGCTGTACATGGGGAGAATTGGGTGTTGAAATCCCAGCCATACATGCAGCCGTGAGTCCATATCTTCACACGGGGTTCTCCTGATGATCCGTATCACACAGATATGGATAACAGATTTTTGCAAGCACGCGGAGAGGCCCTGGAAGGACCCCTTCAGAGAGCTACTCATTGTTGCTTGCTACATGCATGGGGCACAGTGGAATGCAAGACAAATCCCTGTTATTGTATTCTCCTATTCCCTGGAGATCCTGTGCAATGTGACCATCACACCACTTATCCCCCCAGAAAAACAATTCATGAGGCCCGGTGGGAGGGCTGCACCAGGACTGGGGTAGTCAAAAGCTCCAGCGAGAGAGCACACAATAATGATGATTCCAGTGTCAGCAGAATAGTCCTGATGGCCATCTGTGCATAGGGTTTTGAAAATGGTGTCTCCAAGAAGGAGGAAGGAAATGAAATTCATTGACCATGTCTTTCTCCCTTTTCTGGAGACCGTAGAATGAGGGCACATAAAGCTGTGGGGATGTATTTCTATTTCTATCTATTGAGCACATAGGAGGTCAATTCGAACAGAAACAAAGTGCAATTGGAGTCATCCAGAAGATGGCAGCAGTCCCAGGGTAGGGGGCCTTTAAATGGTGAATGTCAGAATCAGAGTAAGCCAGTTGGCGAAGGGGTGGTATGGTGGGACATATACCAACTAGGCAAGTAGACTAAAGACATACATATAATGATGGGTCTAGTCCCATAACATGTGAACAATTTGCATATTCACATGTTTACATTTGGAAACAATGGGTTTGGCATTATTCAGGCAGGAAGGGCTGGAGTCAATTGGTGTGGTTTATCGAGTGTAGCTTAAGTGTAGTCTTCAACAGTTCCACTGATGGGCTGGTTTCAGTGTCCAGGGAAGGGTGCTCCAGTGGAGTTGATCAAGCAAGGAGAAGGAGCAAAAGCTTGAAGAGGCAGAGGTGAAGTGAGGGATGGTAAGGCTAAGAAGAGAGGTGGGTTATGGGACATTCGATGGAGATGCAGTAAGCATGTTAGTGTCGGCAAGACCATGGTTGGTTTTATCGATGAGGAGAAGGAATTTGAAGGGAGAGCGATTTGCATGGAGATCCATCCAGCAAGGTGTCTACATGCTTAAAGTGTGAAGGATTATGTTGTGGGAGGGGGGAGTAGCGAAGATGCGAACTTTGCGAAGAGAAGGAGTACTGGGTTAGACAAGGAGTAGGAGGGAATAGTAATTATATGTGGAAAGAACCAGGATATATCTTAGTGTTTTGGTAGAGTGGTGGATAAGGTCAGGCCAGATTGTCCTGATGCAGCTAAGGTTAATCATGGCAGCAGTTCTAGTTGCCATGAAGACCGGCTATAGTCTTAGGTCATTGTTAAAAAGAGCAACAAGGTAGATAGACGTAGGTGAAGGAGTAAGGATATCAGAAGGGAAGGAGATGGGCTAGTGGGGTCAGCATTGGAGACTGGGAGGAAGATGACTTTTGTCTTAGGAGTTAAGCATCAATTTCTTCTGAGACAGCAGGGCTGCAGGAGGGGAATGAGAAGTTCTGGGTGACTTCAACAAAGAGTCGGTAGTGTAAGCTAAAGGAAGAGATGAGTTTACCCAGAGAGGAGAGGAAAAGGGTTGGGCCCAGGGCTGATCCTCTGGCATCTTCCATAGGCACGGCTGTGGATGAGGAGGTGTTAGCGTTCCAGGAGATAGAGAAGAAGGGATCATAGACATAGGATGCTGCCCAGTCGAGTGCAGTGTCCTTGAAACGAAGGGCGGAGAGGGTGTGCAGGAGGGAGCAGTCATGTACAATGTTGAAGTCTACAGGGAGGGAAAGTAGGATAAGGATGGAGGAGTCATGTGATCGGTGCTCAATGGTTCAAAATCGGGAGCTGTGTTTGAGAGCAGTTTCAGTGGAGTGTTTGCTCCTGAGGCCTAATCGGAGCAGGGTTGAGGGTCACAGCATGAATGATCCTCCAGGTTGTCAAATATGCAGTGAAAGACCACTCTCTCATTGAGATGGAATGGCTGATCAGGAGAGATGGGTCTATAGAAAAGGAGATTGGCCGGGCCAGGGGGAAGGTTTTGATAATGGGTATTATGTAGCAGGCTGCAAAGATGCCTGTGCAAAGGGAAAGACTTATTAGGGAGGAGAGATTTCGTGAAAGCTCTTGAACTGGCTGTGGTGCAACAGAGTCACTAAGAGCACTGACTGGGTGGGCAGAGCAAAGGATGGGTAGCAGTTCACAGGAAGAGGTCAGAGAGCCGAGGGTGAGTATGACATATCGTCTTCATTTGTAGAGTGCATGCTCACGCCCAAAGAGGAATCTTGGTGCTATCGACAGATAATAGATGTTTATTGTTACCCAACTTAATGGTACTCATTTTATCGACCTCAGAAGTATGAAGGGTTGAGAGGACCTGCTGGGTTCGAAGCTGTGACAATGAGGCCAAACACAGGGCCCTTTAGTGGATGCATGAGCCACAGACCCAGCTGGAACATGGCAGGGAGGGAGTGGGAGAGATGGGGGGCTGGATAGGGTGTGAAGTGTTTGAGTGATTTTGGAGAAGAGGTAGGCGGCAAAGTAGCCAGCGGGTTATACAGATATTTTTTCCATCAGGAAATCATAGGCTGGTGGTTTACTTACAGAGGGCAAGTAGATACATATGGATTAATATAGAGACCATGGCAGTAACTATGATTCAATCTTTATACCATTAGACTCAGTGCCTTTGGGGGTGGGCACGTCCACTTGAATTGCACATTGGTCAGATAATGCAGGCAGATTCCAAAAGGCAGAGGCAAGCTACAATAAACGGTTCCCCCAAAAAGCAAACATCTGTCCCTTGGAAATACTAAAGCTGCTCTGGGATGGGACTTCCTTCCAAACATATGTTCAGTTTTTCTATATGTTTAAGGGCCCCACAGCAAAAAACCATTGCCTGTTTACAATTCAGGCCAGGAGTCGACCGCTTTATACGACCTTCACACACTGTCCCCGCAGGAATTTCCGAGTAATCATAGAGCGTTCATTAGTTTTTGAAAACCTGGCCTAGGGTGAGTGTGTCTGAGCCCATTCCAGTTCCTAAAAATAATGACTACATCCAACTCACGCAGCCGTGACTGCAAGCACAAAAATCCCCCTCAGACGCTACCCCTAGGATTGCTCCAAATATTGCGGCCGCAAAAACAGGTTTCTCCTGCATGCAATATTTCTGTCACCCAATGTCATGCTAACAGTGCTCTCAGAGACAACATGATGCCACACGTGGAACGTTGCCTGTTCATTAGAACATTACCCACCTGGGGGATCCCTAGCTGGCAAGTGGCCCCGTGCCATGTGCAACGCCTTGAGTGAGTCGTAGATGTTCCCTTTGCATTGTTGCACATGTCGTTTTGTTTTTCTAACTACAGTTATAGGCATAGCCCCAGGATGCAAAGTGGAAAGTCACGACTGGCCGAAGGCATTCTGTATGATAAAGGGCAACTTGGCAGCTATGGGGATCGATTGCAATGGCCACAGCTCACCATCCTAGTTACAATTGGAGTACAGCTCTCTGTCCACTAGCTCATTTAAATAAAAGATGAAAGTCTAGGTTCATCTTTTCTTTCGTAAATCACTTTTCACTTTTCCCAAATACCAAAGAAAATTGGCCTTTTTCTAAACTAAAGTAGTGACAGAAAGACCATCAAGATGGCCGAACTCCCATCCTCTTGGAAGGCAAATACTGGCTGTTACAACAACAGCCAGCAAACCTCAGCACTACACAATGACTGGAAGTTCACATCATGGAGCTCAAGGAAATGCCCTAATACAAATAAACACATACATCACAGAGTGTGCCACTGGTTCAGACCCTTTGTTATGCCTACCTCTCTTGTTGCCGGGCCTATGGGACTCCCCTGAAATAATAATGGTGCAGTTGTTAGAATCTTTTTTCCTTGTCCATGTGTGATGTTCTAGTGGTATTCAAACCTTTTTATTCTGAGCCCCCCTGAGTAAAGATATTGCTGGCGCCCGCCACACCCCACCGACTTGAGTAAAGATATTGATGCCATATCTGCTATATTTTCTATTATAAGCAGTCACTGTTATCCTTTTGATGAGCCTTGTGCCACCCCCCCCCTCCCGCCCCAGGCATTCTTTGGGCCTCTCTAGGGGGGGGGGCAGCACCACAGTTTGAAGACCACTGTTCTAGGGTTTAGGATTAGTTACTGTCAACAATACATTGCTTGCAAGGGTCCTGCAGTGCCAGTGTGGAAAACCACACTATCAATGCACCACTTGCTTTTCTCAGTTTGAAGCATAACATGTGTTATTCTTTACACTGTGCAAGCCCATTCGTGAATGAAAAAAAACTTTCTGCTCTGGCACCCCCAGAGCCACCCATCTAGAGTTGCATCTGTCATCCAGGCATGTGGTTCTAATTAGGATACTCACATTGACAACCAACACATGTGGTATTTCCAAGGGGGTTTCTTTTTTGTGTGCAAACCGTGTCAGACATTGGGGGTTTAAGGCCAATGATATGCTGCTGTTCTTCTCATTGCTGATTCCCCGCCTCCTTCTGTGCAAATGTTTTCTCAGGAAGTTAATTTTTGTTTTAACTCATTTACCAAATAAAAATTCATTCAGTACACCATCTTGTTTGTCTTTCATTTAATTGTGTTTTTTCCATTGTGCATCATGATGTGGTGTTCCCTTTAATTCCTTCTTATTTATTTTGCCATGTCCTTCCTCCGCTGTGTTGTTTTCTGTTTTTCTGCAGGCTTATGTTCTAGATAGGGGCAGCATGCAGAAATGCCAACCATTTCACTTCAAGAGGGAACCTGCATTTTGTATGTTTTTTTCATGGTTTATAGGATGGTCACTCTCAAGTCAGGGAATTCTTTCCCCCCCAATAAAGGTGTTACACAACAAAGCGCTTAGCAGATTCAAATTTGGCTAGGCCTCCAACCTGTATAACACCATTCAGCAGATGTCCTGTCCTGTGTATCACCCGTAAGCTAGAAACCAGGTCGCACCAGCCACCAACTCTGTCGCACAACACAATAATCATAAATGCAAATTACTGGCATCAAATAACTGACATGTATTTCTTAATAGACTTTCAGTTACCACAACAAACACAGGTTGAATTTGAAGATTTGAAATCAAAACACACATAGGATTTCTTTGTTTATACCAATGCCCTTTTCTCCCAGCAACCTCCGACCTCCAGGCATCAATTAGATCTGACCCCTTTGGTTTGAAGGCAAGATACAGGGAGTGGGAATACAGTGGGAACATCGTTTTGACTTTTTATCTGAAAGGCAAGGTTTGGGAAAGGAATTCAATGAGAAAATAGTTTGGGGCTTTTCATTTGAATAAAATGCATGGCTTTGGGATTCTGATTTGGGATGCAAGTTAATAAAGGGGAAATTTCATTTTGCACACTCTACATTCACTTGAATGACAGAGTGTTGGTTTACTTATTTTGCGATTATGGACACACCCCTTTCTATAAGGACTGGGGTTTCACAAAGGTAGAGTCACTCAAGTACTTCATTGACTATGATGGCTATATCACACTGGGTGTGAAATGTGTTAGTTTCGAATTGTAACACAAATCAACCTGTGATCTTTTCTATATTGAAATTAATTAATCAAATGTGCTAAGAGTCTATACGGTTCCCCCGCACTCCATCACCCACAATTAAATCGACAGGATTAGGCAGGTAGTTCCTAGCACAATTCAGTTTAAATGGATAGGGGTTTTTCTATGAAGAATTAATTGAGTTATCTTTTTAGTCAAATATGGTCATGGTCTACCCAGTGTTGCGCCGCCACCCACTAAAGGAAAGGTATTAAGGCAGGTAGCTCCACACAGAATTGTTAGCTTTGGGATATAGCTACTTACATGGGAGATCTCTGTTCTTAACTGAAGAGGAATAGGTAGACAGCTCACACCTCTGGTCTCTATTCATAGCAAGGTCCCTCGATCCAGATTGTTGGCCTCTCTCTCAGATAGCGCTCCCAGGTTCCAGGCAAAAGTCTCCAGCACGTGTCCCAGGTTATCCTGGGTGTCAGCCTTCCTTCTCTCTCCTCTCTGTTGTTTTCAGTCTCCCCTCCTCTCTTTTTTCCCTTGTGTCTCTCTGTCCCTTTAGATTGAAAACTGATATTATATAGTGCTGATGACACTTATATATTATGAATATTCCCATGATAAAGATTGGACAACTCCCTTTCTCCCCCTCCCACTAATCCGACCAGTGCCAGCTGATAGGGCAAGGAGTTTAGAGGTCTGTATTATGGCTAATGGGGGAAGAGAAAGATTCATCATTTCAAAATGACATTTTTTTGTATTTAGTTTTTTTACATAAAATCTCACTACATGGCATTTTTCAGATAACTGCATGAACATATATATTTTTGAATTCTACATTTTATGGCGAATCGGGGAATACTCATTTTATTTCAGCACCACCTTCCTGGGAGGAACAACACTTTTTCACGATTTACTCCTGAGCCGAAATAGTGACAAATATGCCGCTCCACTATTGAAACATTAATTTTGCATTATATCAGTTCCCAAACTTTAGAATTCCTCTAAATTATGAGAACGTCAGGATCATGGTTTTCTTCCTAAATCATATTCTACACATAACAGAAAATTAAGAGATACATAGAACCGATGGGCATTCTGTGATCTTTAATATGAGTCCTGGATGAGCTCACTGCTATGCACGGTTCTCCTGTTATTAAGGGAAAAGAAGTCCAATGTTCATCAATAGCAATGCATACGTATTATAGTTTTATATTCCCAACAAAGCCCCTCATGAGTTTCATCTCTCCCCGGTCACATTACACAGACATCTGCCAGGCTCATGTTGGTCTACCCTGCCATTTAGTGTCCTCCAAGGTCTCTGTTCGAAGCTAATGCACAGTCAATGGGGAGGCCTGACCTTAAAGATAATTTCTGCTGCCAGTCTTATCTGTACCCTCCACAATTCTGATCTACTCTTTATATTTCTTTGAATTTTAAGCTGAAAACCAGACCTGCTTTTCCTGGTGGGCCCAGCCCATAGGTCTTTAGGTCAAAGCTTCAAAGGCACAGACCTTTCAGGTCAGTGGGAAAAACAAGCTACATACATAATTCTAACAGAATAGCAATGTAAATTGAAAAGATGTGTTCAACAAGACATATGGTATTGCATCTGGGTCTGCTGTTTATAACTACAATACAATATTTAAACAGATATAAGTTCACTTTTGGTAGTATTCACCCATAGGACAAAGTTAACATAGGAAACTATTGTTCACAACAAGTAGGCCTTTCCATTTAAATGTCAGTTTATTTGTGGAAAGTAAGCACCTTTCTCCGTGTTAGATGAAATATGCTACTTGGCTTCACTTTTTAAATGTAAGGCACAATTCCTCCTTTTTAATTTTCACAGCCTTTCAATGTATCTTTTCCCATGTGTACTGCTGCAGTTTTGAATCTGTCAAAATGTCCCTTTTCCCAGTCAGCAAAGGTAACTGAATGGAAAGCCCAATGTGGAAGGACTGAGGGCTCAAAATTGAAATATATAAAACAGAAGGAGTCCTTCTGCTTAATAGTTGAATTTACCAAAATTAGGGTATGTGATATCAGTCAGAGGTAGTGACTTGAATTAATCTGCCTTTGGAGACCATCACAAGCCTGATTCTAGGTTCAAGGAGTCATAAGCAAATAAAGTTAGCTACAACTTTTTTTTCAAGACAGCATTCTCAAATTGGCTGTATTATAGATTTTATGCCTGTTTTAAGTTACATGCAATTAAGTATTATTGTGCTAATTATTTCATTCTTAGCAGTTTCACATATGCTTTACTTAAAGTAATGGTACATAAAACACAAAACAAAACTAACACAATGGTGACCATTACAATGTACGAATGCCGTAGATTTGTTCAAATGCGGTGTGTATGGGCATTGTTATGAATACAATGAATAGTTCATGAAACATTTTGACACAATTAAAGGCAAAAATAAGCATAGTACAGTAGTGCAGTATGAACATTATGCATATGTCTGTTTCGGACAAAAAGTGAACAATCCCAGTCAACATCTGCAGTACCACCTGGCTTTTTGGAATCCATTGGACACAGTTAGCAATATTACAGTTCTGAGGCACACTCTCCTTCAGCTGAGTGCCTATCTATTTTGACAAAGTTGAGGGAGGCCCATTTTCGTTCCCTCACTAGGCCTCATGTCGGAAACCTAAGTTTTGAACTGGCCTACATATTCCAATGGGTTTGAACACCTGCCAGCTTTATTCTCACAATAGGGCCTTGCATGGCCTCCCAGTCTCTGTCACTCTAGGCTATATTTTCACCCCACAAGTCCCCTCCGCCCCCGGGCCTTTGACTCGGGTGACCCATAGCAAAGAGCAAGGAGAGTGTTTTTTTTGTTTTGTTTTTGCTTAATATTTTCAGGAATTTCCTCATTGGAACATGTGCGCTCTTTTCCCCATCCTGATAGACTGGCTCTCATGTCTGCACTCCACTCTTTTTGGATCTTGGGGTTTGGGCCTGGAACCCTTCCATTTTTGGAACCTCCTACCACAGGCTCTGGAGGTAAGACATTATTGAGTTTGCAGAGAGTAAAAGTGAGGCATATTGTATTATACAGTACTTATTTCCCCATTAACTGGGCATACCATTTAAAAAACAAAACAACAGTACTTAACACATTCACATTTATTTCCCTTACCTGAGCATTTCTACACATATTATTTTCACATCCTGATTTTGTATACATGTTTCATGAGTGTAAATTACTTTACTTACTTTTAATTACTTTTATATATATAAAATATTCTCCATCCCGGGTTCCATTTTCTCCTTTCATTCTTCAGATGGTTCCTGGGCTCTACCCTGTATGGGCTCTTCAGTCAGTCATAAAGCCTGTCTAGGGAGACAGTTCTTCAACTGATTTATATGGACCAATTTCTTTTCCATATGTTCTCCTTTAGGGATGCATATCGCATAGGCAACCAGGGAAATGTTATCGAAGATTTCAAAGGCACTGCGCCAAGAGGGAAGGAACTTCCGCTCCTTGGTCTGGTTCCTTTGAAAATTACAGGTAGACCCTGTCTCCTACTTCATACTACTTCCTAGTAGTTTTTAAGTCGTAGTAGGTTTTCATTCTTTCTGCCGACTTTTCTAAATTGCACTGAGCATAACCAAAAGCGTGCTGAAGGTGTTTCCTTGAATGTTTAATGCTCTCATGGGCAGTGGACATGTTTATCCATGTCTACTCCTAAGTTCTGAAAGCAGATACTGAGGTAGCATCATCTTTCCAATCATGAGCTCAAATGGAGAAATGTCTGTTGGAGAAGACAGCGTGGACCTCATGGCCATCAGGAGAAGTTGAATTTGGATGTCCCAACTAGGTCCAGAGTCCACCACAAACTTCTTCAAGATGGCCACAATTGTGTTGTTGTACTTCTCAACTCCCACACTCATGGCTGTGTGTTAAGCAATGTGGAGTTTTCTTTTTTCCCCTAGAATCTCCCACATCTTGGTCATCACTGTGCTGATTAAATGACTTCCTCAGTCTCACTCAATCCTTTGGGGAAGGCCAAAATGAGAGAAGATTTCATTTATCATTAGTGCATCAGCTGTCTCTGCTTTACAATTCAGGGCTGGAAGACATTCTACTCACTTTGTAAACAAACATGTTACTCTCAACATGTATTTGTTTCTTCTAGAGGAGCGAATAGCTGGCCCGAAGATATCGACTTGCAAATCCAACCAAGGCAGTGTTAGTCCCCTTATCTGTAGGGGAGCTCTGTGTGTGAGAGAACTTGGCTGAAACTGTGCACACACAAGACACCCCTTTAAGTACATGTCGAGGTCCTGACCCAGGTGGGGCCAGTATGCAACCTTGCGCAAGATTTTGAATGGCGTATCAAACCCCCTATGACCAGCAGTGGCCACATCATGGGCATGACTCAAGATCAGGCTTCAAAATGCAGTAGGTACCACCCACTGGCCATATCCAGATCTCTGTACCAAAAAAAAACGTCTTGGATTTGGAACATTTTGGAAAACGTTATCAGCACCTGGAGATACTCTTTCCCAGGATAATCCGATTCTGTCAGAGTAAAATTCAGTTGGTTCAATATGTTGATAACATTTCCCAATAATCGGGGCCTCTCTTTGTGCAGTAATCAAATCTGCATCTGGGGTTTCCTTACTCCACTGGGCATTCAAGAGTTTATTATTGGCATATGTTTAAGATCTGGTGACATCAGTGACCTGGATTTCCCTCACCAGGGATTCGGTTTCTATGAGATCCCTGTGAATGGCTCCAGTTTTTGCCAACTGGTCAACCAAATAATTCCCAACCTTCTCTGGCCCCTCTTTTTTAGAGTAATCTCTGATCTTTTTCCAATAGATGGTCATCTCATTAGAGGTTACCAGATCATGAATTGATTGAATTAATTTCCCATGCTTTACCGGTTTATTGTTTGCACACACAGCATACTTTGATTTTTCCAGTTAATCAGGTGTTCCACGTACCCATTCCTGGCATAATCGGAGTCAGTAATTATGACCAGTTGTTTGAGTTGGTGGTGTGCTGCACAGAGGATGACTTGCTGTACCGCCATCAACTCTGCCACCTGACTACTTTGAGGACCTACGATGTACCCAGCAGAGGGTCCCGGGGCATCATTCACCCAAGGATTTCTATTGCCAGACACTAGTTCATTTTCCCCATTATTGTCAACAATGTTCCGAGCACCTATCCACATAAACTGTGGGTATCACCTGACATGTGTGATCCTCACAGACTTTGTGTGGGGAAGTAAGGTACGCCTCCATATTGTCATTGGTCTGTAGATGCTCGTCCTCGAGACAGTTTTCTTGAGCACAGTCATGCAAGTCAGCCAATCCTTGTACTAGAGGACTCTTCTTGTTTTGG
Organism: Ambystoma mexicanum; assembly: GCF_040938575.1. Classification (NCBI taxonomy): domain Eukaryota; kingdom Metazoa; phylum Chordata; class Amphibia; order Caudata; family Ambystomatidae; genus Ambystoma; species Ambystoma mexicanum. The sequence goes on along the minus strand of NC_090926.1, from coordinate 912,331,959 downwards.
TCATGTATGACCTCCACAGAAAAGCTTTGCATGGACAGACTCCAGGAAGTAATTCTGGAATTACTTACATTCCCCGTTCAGATTTGGTCACTTTGTAAGTATTGCAAGGGTTGGTGAGGAGTCTCCACAATGATGTTCTCCCCCTGGAGGAATAGGCGGTAATTATTCAATGTCCACACTGTTGGCTGCAGTGCCTTTTTGCAATCGTTGAATGTTTCCTCAACAGAGGACAAAGTCTTGCTCATGTACAAGATTACTTTGTTGACACTCACTCTTAAGCAAGTATATGAGAACCCCATCTCCAAGAAGAACTCCTTGTTCTTGATGGGGTAACCAAACAAGGGGCTAGGGAAGGGCTTCTCTTTAGTTGTTTTACTGGCACTGATTGTTCCATGTACCACTCACCCTTGACCCTGGCCTTTAATAAATGGAACAAGGGTTGTGTGACCACTGCATAGTCTTCAATGAACTTTCTATTATAATTATTGAGTCCAAGGAGGCTTCTTAATTCTCGCAGAGTAGTAGGGTCTTTAAATTTCAATAATGCTTCCACCTATTTTGCCTGGGGACTGAGATCCCCATGGGTGATTTTATACCATAAGAAGTTCACACAGGTCTTACACCACCGTGCCTTCTGGAACGACAGTTTTGCTCCAGCTTTCTCCAACTGGGTCAGAGCATCGCGTATTTCTGATATATGTTCCTCCACAGTTGAGCTCTTGATTAAGACATCATCTACATAGGTCAGGTTACCCCTTTCGCCCAAATTGGGCATGGCCTTATCTAGGAACATGTTACATTAATTGCCAGAGGTTATGTATCCAAAGGGGGTTTCGGGTTCACTTGTATTGCTGCCTCCCGAAGGTGAAGGCTAGCTTCTACTGGTCTTCCCTACTCACAGGTATTGTCAAGTAACCTTTGATCAGGTCAATGGTGATGAACACCTTTGACCCTTAGATCTGGGCCAGCCCTTGATTGATGTAGGGAAGTGGACATCTTGACGTGTGGACCCGTTTGTTCAACTCCCTCAGGTCTGCACATAGTCTCTATTGGCCATTGGGTTTGAGTATCCCCAGGTTCGAGTTGTTAAAGGTATTGTGGAGTGGATTTATAATCCCACAAGATTCAAGGTTTTTAATAATCTCTGTTAGTGACTCCATGGGTGCGAGAGGTAACCGGTATTGTTTCACAAATACTAAAGCCATCTCAGGGTCCATAGGTATGGTGGTCAAATGTATATCTGTACATTCACAGTCCACTGAAAAGATATCCTGAAAATCGAGAAACACCTGTTTTTGCTGCTGTTTTTGCTCCTTGGTCTCACAGGCATCAGCGAGTTTGATTCTTTGTTCAACTATCTGCTTAAAGCATGCAAAGACCTCGGGATTCGCAATTTTGGCACTATCCTCCAGTTTGGTAGATAGATCTCTTGTTATGTGGTTCGCCTGGACATGAGGTTACAAAGATGAGAGGAAGTCACTGTTGACTCGGAATACCAACTCATCCTTCCTTATGTCACAGGTCACCTCTTCCACTCCATAAAGGCAGGAAGAGTACACCAAGAAATTCCCCCCTTGTCTGGTGAAAATCTTTTCAGGGGGGATACTGTCTTTGATATTAAAGCAGTCATTTGGGATTGGTCCAATGATCTCATTACCTAAATCAATAGAATAATGTTGGGCATCAACCACCATTCCAATAAAGGAGTCTGCACCCAAAGTGATACTTTGTGGGTCGCTGTTACCCACCAAAATTCAAATGGTGTTTTGTTCTAGGCAACTAGGGGTGTCAGATCTAAATGCAAAACTTGTTGTTGGAGATGAAAATTCAAATGTATGTAGGCGTCCATTGACCGCATAAGGCAGCAATTGAGCTGACCAGAATACTTTCTCAGTGTTGCCAAAGCCATGGGGTTACCCCCAACCCCCAAGTCTGGAATAGGATTTATTATAAAATAGGTCCAAATTAATTGTAAACCGATTTAGATTGTCACTGCCAAAACAAACGGCGGAAGAGCCATCTCTCACGACCCAACAATGATATTATATACTTTTGTCACCAATGGAATGTTTTACCATACACTTGCAAGGCAGCAGATGTATGGAATTTTGGGTGTCGAGGCCTACTTTTTCAATCAATTCAAATGTGGGAATGGTCTGATCCTTTTCGAGTTTCCTGTATAATGCTTCACAGATTAGTCTTTTTCCATTATTTAGGCATACTTTGGCAAGAACAAGCTCCTCCCCCTCATTTATCTGAATGGGGAAAAACAGCTTTTCACCCTTTATCTGCGTGTCGGTCAGACTATGAATCGGTTTTTCATCATCTTTTGTCATGGTATTTTTAAGAATGGAGAAGGGTTCCCATCACTAGTTTGTTCTCCTACAGAGATGACAATGATGTCTGGGACTTAATTGTTCCTGAAATGGAATTCTATTTTGTCGGACCATTGTTCATTCATGTGGCATGTGCCATTCAAACTCACATAATGAGTGCTTTGTTTTAGTCTGGGTCCAGAGGATCTTGTTCACACTGTCAATCAGGGATGATAACCTCCAAAGGAGGTAATTCCCCAATAGACAAGGTGTGCCCTCTGAAGTTAGGACTATCAAAGGGTGTTTTACCCTCAAAGGGTGTTTTACCCTATGCTGCCCGATTTTTATTTCCAGATCCACAGTCCCTTCCACGGAAATATCATTCCCATCTAAATTTTCGAGTTGTCCGGGAAGAGGTATGATGGGAATTTTGTGACTCTCCCCCCTTCCTGAATTTAGTTGGTCGAGGGCCTTTTTGGACAGGAGGGTGGCTTAGGGTCCAGTATCCATCAGCGGTGATAATGCACACTGACCCTGTACCGTGATGGAATCATAAAATCTTCCTTTCCTCTCCTCAATGGGAAAAAGAAAATGGGAATTATGTGCCAGCTTGGTGGCTAACCGTTTTCTGTTGAACCCTGACACTGCGTGATCTTGGAGAGTTTTCTTTGTAGGAGACCGGGAATCTGTAAAAAAACATTTTGCACGTAGAAACAGATGGGATTGGGAAGTGCCATTTTTCCCCTGATTCTTTGCTGTCCCCTTTTCCCTGAAGACAGTTCCCAGAACCTGTTTGGGGGGAGATTACCTCTGTGATGTCTGGTCATCTGGGTGACATTGTTTGGGTTTAAGAACATTTTGCTCTGGCTCAGTCTGCATACTTAGCCCATCAAAATCAGGGTATTTTGAGACCCATTTTTCCCTGGGGGGATCCCTCCATCCCTGAAAGATAGGATTTGTTTTCCTGAATCCTCAAGGCATTCTTCTCCCTCGAAAGGGATGATGTGGATTTCCTCCACAAAGTGAATGTATTTTGCTTTCTTCTACTTAACCTCTGTTCTTTAGGTTCCAGCTTTTTGCGGGTAGAAGATTCATATTCAGGTTCAGAGGTTTCCAGGGTTTTTGCTTCTGGGGGAAAGGACGCTTCCTCTAGGGCTTCGCACCTCTCTTCCCCCGCAGCCCTTCCTCAGGAACCTGTTGGTTGTTAGAATTCTCCTCCAGTCACTCCCTCCCCCCGTGGCCTCAGACCTGTTGGGTTATTCTGGGCAGCAGATTCCACTTGAGGGTTCGACTGAGCCCTCAGCATGCAACCCAGTTCTTGGGTTAATTGTTGGACTTGTCGCTCCAGTTGTGACACTTTGTCTGGTTGGTAGGGAGGTCTTGATTCCTACTCCAAGAAAGGGTAACTGTCCCTTCTCCTGGAGTAGCTTGAGGATTGGAAGGTTCCCTGATAACTTTCCATCCTAGGCCTCCCTTCTCCTGGGTATAGGAATCTTTTGTCCTGAAAGCGGGGAGAGAGAGGAGGATTGTTCTGGAAATTAGGTTGGGGGGGGTAGCTGGGAAAGAAGTTCAAGTTGGGAAGTGGAGTATTACTTCCCTCCTTATGGAGGTTTGGATGGAGGTTTCCTGGGGCGGTACTTATCTGATTGAACACCACCCTTGTGCCGGAGGAGTCCATATATATCCAGGTATAGGTCTTGTACCTTTGTATTTTGGACTCACATAAGTGGCAGATTCTGAAGGATAATGTGTCTGGTATCCTGACTGACTCCCCCTTGATTGGTCTGAATCCGAGGGTCTTCTCTGCCTGTCATTCTGCATGTTTGAAGAAGGAGTATTTTTAGGGCCCCCCAACTCAAAGTCCAATGGAGGGGTATTTTTCACCTCTGCTACCTTTGCAGCGGCAGGTGTGTTGGATGGTTTGGGGGTTTTAGGGTTGATTTTATTTTCAGGGGGCTTTTGGACTTCATAGATCCTGGTGGCCTGTTCAATCACCCAATCCAGGGTCCTACGCTCAAGAAAATCCCTTACTAATTGTGTCATAATGCATTTCGGTAGTCCATGAAAGTATGTTTTGATTAACTCCCTTCTATGGATGTTCATCCTCCTAGATGTCTGACCAAATGTTCGTTTCAGCTCCTGCATGAACTCTCTAGGTGCCTGGTCTTCCCACACTGCAGGTTGTATGCCATCTTGTGGGCCTCCTGTGGGTTTCTATGAATGGAGAAGTGTTTTAAAATGACTGCCTTGTAGGTGGACCATTTATGGTGATCTTGGTCCCCCAGACCTGCAAATAAGCTGGAGTACTCAGAGGAGAATGTCCACTTGACAATCTCCATGCAATTTCTGTCTCATTTAATTCCAAATGATGTCATCATTTGCTCATACTATATTTGCCATTCTTATGGTAGGAAGTCATAAAGCTCATTATGGCCTTTATCTACTGACTTGGGTCTTTCACAAGACCTTTCTTATGTTTGGCAGACTTTATTTTCCATGGCACCTGTGTCCATTCACCCTCTGCCTCAGAGCTGCTACGGTTGGGGGTCCTTTCCAGGTCCACTAGGTGCTCCCTACCTCTATGAGACTGGGAAAACCTCCCAGAATTACAGGGTCTGGACGCTTCTCTCATGTGGTGCTGTGAACGCTCTGGGTAATTTCCCTTATAAAACCCTGTTTGCACAGGAGAGTACTCATCCTTCACATCCCTCTCTCCAGATATGACAGGGCACCCCTTCCCTTAGTGTGTCGGGTTTTTAAAATACCCGTTTGAGGCCTGAACTCTGGCTCTTCTCTCTCTGCAAACCAGTTTCCCTTTGTAGCTTCATTTTCTGCCAGTCCAACTCCCTTATTTTGTCATCATAGGAGTCCTCCTTGTCAGAAGTACTCGCTAAGGTATTTTTTGATTTCCCAGAGCCGACTGGTCCGGCCACCTTCCCATCTGCTTGGTGACCCTGAAAGCTCATTGATCTCAGATAAGGACTAGCCTTCTGGATCAGTTGGAATAGGCCGGGTGAGTCCAGCTGCCTCATGTTTCTCTGTTATTGATAAGTGATTTGCATGAGGTTAGCCGCAATCTGTACATCTGAAGTGGTTAATTGGCTTGAGGTACCTGGTAGAGATTTCACCACTCTGTGATCCGAGGGCGCTTTTCCATACCCTGACTGGTCAGGGTGCCTCAGAGCCTGTTCATATTTGGCTATTTTATTTGCCAACCTCTTACACCTATTTCTCTCAGACCTTATATCTTGGAGGAATGCAGAGACAAGAGATTTTAATTCTGACAGAAGTGCTTGAGTGACTTCTAGCCCTTTACCATGGGGCATTAATCAGTCTTTTCGTCCCTTGTTTTCTTCACAATGGGACTCATTTTGCTTTTGTGAGGCTTGCATTGTGTGCACATGTTGAGATTGTTTCTTTATCAGGAGACTAATCTCTTCCTCTTGCACAATTCTGCCCAGTGTTGCCTCTACATGTAGAGCTGAGAGGTTAGATTGGGCAGATCCTGCCAGCAGACTATTGTAATAATCTAGCCTCGAGTTGACTAGGGCAGAGGCAAGCATGGACATGTTTTTGACAGTAAGGTAAGGGCATAGCTAGGCAAGCTGTTTGTTAATCCAATCACATGACGCCCGCGTCTTGGCAACATGAGGCCTCATCTTCAACTCAGAGTCCAAAGTCACACCCAAAATCTTAACAGTCTTAGCCACAGGAACAGGGACCTTGGAAATTGCGATGGTAACATACTCTGGAGAGAGAGTTTTTTTGCATATAACTCGAAGCCGCTATAAGTAGCCCAGTCTTGTCTGTGTTAAGGGCAATGGAATTTTCCACCATCCAACAGTGGATGGTGGAATAGATGTCGTTAATGGCCTGTAAATTCCGAGAGTAGATACCAGACAGCTCCATGATGACTTGGGTGTTATCAGCATATCTGGTATAAAGGACACCCAGATCATCAAGAAAAAGAAGAAGAGGGAGAATGTATATATTAAAGAGAGTAGGTGATAGAGAGGAACCCTGTGGAACCCCTCGAGTGAGAGTAGTGGGGCAAAAGGAGGCATTGTGAGATGCAACTCTGGCAATACGTGGACCCAGAAAGGAGACAAGCCATTGCGTTGCTAGATCAGAGCAGCTCGGCAAGGATTGTAACCTGGTAGCCAAAAGCTCCTGGTCGACCAAGTCGAGCGCGGCCGACAGATTGAGCAGCATAAGGAGTGCAGGATGACTGCGATCGACAATGGCTGGCAGGTTTGCCTCAGATCAAGCATAGCAGTCTTGGTCCCGTGACATGCGCCACAGCCCGATTGACGGGGCCCTAGGATAGAATTATCCTCAATGTATTTTTGAAACTGAAGGTAAGCCGCACAATCCATTTCATTAAGAAAAAAAGGCACATTTGTGATGGGACGATAATGTTTTGGCTGAAGAGGATCAAGAGTTTGTTTTTTAAGCAATGGCGTGATCCAGGCTTCTTTGAGGTCGGTGAGTACCTGTCCTTCAGCGAAAGATTGATTAATATGTTTCATAATCCAGGGACAAATAGCATCAATGGACTCCACCAAAAGTCTAGAGGGACAGTCGTCACCCCTGCAGGTGGTGGGTTTCATGTCCAAGATGATCTTTTTTACCTCTGCTACTGTGCAAGGGGCATAGGAGAAGGTGGATTTGGTGGTTGAAAGCCGCCAGACGAGTATGGCTCCCAGAGTGGAATCGGGACTAATAGGCACCAAGGGTGCCATTTTGTTGCAAGGCTAGACTCTAGGTGTTGTTGTGCAATCTTAGCTGCAAAGCAGCGTACTGGACAATATTGGTCTTGGAGTGAGTTTCAGTGTTAAATTGTCAAAGAATGACAAACCGCTCTTTGGAGCTTGCTTTAGCTTGATTTAGCCTATTGTTATATTAATCTGACTTAGCCAGAGTAACTGCGGCCTTGTAGTTCTTGATCGCGAGTTTGTAGGTGACCAAGAGGGCTGGGGACGGGTGCTTCCGCCATGCATGCTCGGCTGACCTCCTACGATGTCTGAGGAAGAGAATATCCTTGTCGAAGCAATGTTGAGCCAGAGTTTCTGGTTTCACCTTCTTGGTGGAAAATGGGGTGAAGTCCTCGACAATGGAGTGCAAGGTAGATTTAATGTGCCTGGAGTGGACCGAGGAACAATTGTAGTCCTCCATATCACCCAACCTACTGGTTGGGGGCAGACATGGCTCCATGCTATGCCACCACCTATATGTTGTTTCTAGAAACAGAACATATGCTTCATTGCAACAGATGGTTGAAACATCTTACCATGTATGTGAGATAAATATATGATGTCTTCGGGATTTGGCATGGACCAGAGAGTGAACTAATAGAGTTCTTTCAGATGAAGAATTCAATGCATCCAGGAATTAAATTCACCTCGGTACACAGCAAATCTACAATACATTTCTTGGATGCAGAAATCTATTGTACGGAACCAGAGCTACACACCGTACCTATCACTATTGAAAGTATTATTATTTTTATGCACATATTTTTTGCATTTACATCATAGTTTGCATTTGAATTCAATTTGATTTTGACGCTGTACTGAGTACCGTTGTACGGTGTTTGTGTGCTGTGCAGCGTGAGAAATTTTACTGCCATAGGTTATTCTATATCTCTTACTTTATACTTTGTTGACATTGTTTTGTCAGCGACTTTTGAATATTAGGAGATCTGTTAGACCCCACAAAAGTGCATAGGAGTTACCTGTTGGCGACACCAGGATACATAGTTATTTTGTTCACAATTATCTCCAAGGACCAGGAGCTAATACCCCATTGCACCTGAAGTAATATAATTATTTACTTATACATTTGTTTACATGAATCAATATCAATATTTGACACGTTCATCAGTTCATGAAGGAACTGGAGTGCCCCCTATGTATCATCACGTAAAATACTTTTCTCTGCAAAACTAAGGTAGGCAAACAGAGAGAGAGTAATCCTAGTGGGATATTACCTTCAAGGACCCTGAAGGCAGAATCACACCGGAAGCAAAGCCGGATGCAAACCGGCGATAACCGGCATGCCTAACGTGCCTGTGCTGACGCGCCGCCAATGGCTCTAAATTTACTATGGCCCGCTGGGTAATGTACTTCGAGAGAACTATAAATGTGTCCCTGTTTGTCAAAGCAATACAATACACTTTAAGAGCCAAAGTTACTGTAGCAAACTTGCAAGGCGAGTGGAACAAGGAGCACTTGTACATGTTGAAAGCTAATGAGAGCAAGCAGGTAAATGCAATGGAATTACACGTGGGAGCAGAGAGCCAAATACTGCACTTAGAAACAGGTGCATGTAATGGCACAAGCTGTACTTCACACACACACTGAAAACACACGTACTGCAGAAACTGACAACATGCATACAGTAAAGTCAAGAGGAGAATGAGAGACAGCTGACCTTATGTGCCATCGATAAACGGCCTGCCTAACGTGCCAACGCTGATGCACCACCTATGGCTCTAAATGTACTTGTTGCACCACCGATGGCTCTAAATGTACTTGTTGCTGCGTTCTTAACTCATCTTTTAGCTGTTCAATGAGACTTTGCTGCTTTAACTAAATAATGTGGCTCTGTTGCACTTTAGCTTCTAATTTTTTCAGCTCTTCATGGGCTTGATTCAAAAGCTCAGCCTGGTTTTGCACAGAGGCCACATTATTCTGAAGTCGTTATTCCACTATCAGCAAATGGAAGTACATATATGCTGTGAGCTGAGTCATTTAAGTCTGCTCATCTTTAGTAGTTTGTGTCATATAATAATCTGTTAGAGCTTGATGTAACAGACCATTATCCTGCCACATGTCAGAATGTGCACAGGTAACCTCCTGCATCATTCTGATTGCCACATTTCATGTTCTTCCTCCACCCATTCACCTTTCATAAATAATTTGGATAGGAGGTTCTACCTGGCCATGTTAATTTCGACGGTGCTCATTCTGAAATGTGTTATGCAATCTTATATACATTCTATGCAGGGGAAAAATCTCAACCCTGCTCCTGCTTTGTTTCTACTCCCAATGTCAACTCAAGAACGTTCAACTCTCTATACACTTCCTTGGCACCCAGGGTACAATTGTGAGTGAGTGGATCCTTAACAGTGCAAACATAACTTTCGATCCACTGCAATGCAATTACACCCTAATGAATAGTCTGCTGCTACTGCAGATGTATCAAGTCAAAACTTGCAACTAATTCCCGGCCACAAGCCCCTAGTTTTGTCACGATTTATCAGGCGGTCGCTCTCAGATTCAAATTTGGCTAGGCCTCCAACCCGTATAACACCATTCAGCAGATAACCTCTGTATCACACACAAGCTAGAAACGAGGCCGTTGTATAGAAATAACAGTGTATATTTATTTAAATTTTTTCACTGAAAAACACACCAACACAAGAGCACCAGCCACCAACACAATAATCACAAATGAAAATTACTGGCATCAATTGACTGACAAGTATTTCTTAATAGACTTTCAGATACCACAACAAACACAGGGGGAATTTGAAGATTTGAATTCAAAACACATAGGATTTCTTTATTTTTCCCAATGCTCTTTTCTCCAGCAAACTCCACCCTCCAGACATCAATTAGATATGACCCCTTTGGTTTGAAGGCAAGATGCAGGAATTCAGTGGGAACATTTTTTTGGCTTTTACTAGAAAGGCAGGGTTTGGGAAAGGAACTAAATGGGAAACTTGTTTTGGGCTTTTTATTTGAATAACATGCAAAGCTTTGGGATTCTGATTTGGGATGCAAGTGAATAAAGGGGAACCTTCATTTTGCACACTATACATTCACTTGAATGGCAGAGTTTTAGGGTTACTCATTTTGGAATTATGGAAACCTCCCTTCTGTAAGGAAGTCCGGGGTTTCAGAAAGGGAGAGTGACCCAAGTACTTTAATGACTATGATGGCTATAACACACTGGGTATGAAATGTGTTAGTTTCAAATTGTATCAAACTCATCCCATGATCTTTTCTATATGGAAATTAATTGAACTAACTTTAATTAAATGTGCTAATGGTCTACATGGGTTTGCTCACCCTCACCCACATCACCCACAATTAAATGGACAGGATTAAGGCAGGCAGTTTCCAACACAATTCAGTTTAAATGGATAGGTCATTTTTCAATGATGTATTAATTGAGTTATCTTTTTAGTCAAATATGGCCAGGGTCTACCCAGTGTTGCCCCCCTACCCACTAATGCAAAGGGATTAAGGCTTGTAGCTCCCCACACAATTGATAGCTTTGGGATATATCTACTTACATGGGAGATCTCTGTTCTTAGCTCAAGAGGCCAGGTGGGTTTCAGACCCGCTTTCAGGAATAGGTAGGCAGCTCACACCTCTGGTCTCTATTCATAGCAAGGTCCCTCCAGTCAGATTTTAGGGCTCTCTTTCAGATAGGGCTCGCAGCTTCCAGGCAAAAGCCCCCAGCAAGTGTCCCAGGGTCTCTTGGGTATCAGCCTCCCTTCTCTCTCTCCTCTGTTGTTTTCAGGCTGCTCTCCTCTCTGTTTTCCCTTCTGTCTTTCTGCCGTTTAGATTGAAAACTGATATTATATATGCTGATGACACCTTAATATTACGAATATTCCCACGCTCTGGATTGTACCTCTCTCTTTCTCCCCCTCCCATTACTCCCCAAACTGCCAGTTGATAGGGCAGGGATTTTAGAGGTCTGTATTATGAATAATGGGGAGGAGGAAGATGCATCATTTCAAAGTGACATGTTTTTGCATTTTCTTTACATAAAATCTTACTACATGGTAACTACCTTTATTTTTCTAATAACTGAATGAACATATACATTTTTGAATTCTAAATTTGATGGCGAATTAGGGAATACGAATTTTATTTCAGCACCACCTTCCTGGGATGGGCTATCGTTTTTCACGATTTGCTCCTGAGCCGAAATAGTGAAAAATATGCTGCTCCACTATTCAAACATTAATTTTGCATTCTATCAGTTCCCAAACTTTTGAATCCCTCAGAATTATGATAAGGTCAGGATCATGGTTATCTTCCTAACTCAAATGCTATACATCACAGGACAATAAGAGATACTGACATTCATTCTGTGATCTTTAATATGAGTTCTGGATAAGCTCACTACGACGCATGGCTCTCCCCTTACTAAGGAAAAAGGAGTCCAATGTTAATCAATAGCAATGCATACATATTGAAGGTCATAGTTTCATATTCTCAACAAAGCCCTTTCTGAGTTTCATTTCTCCCCGGTCATATGTGAGATGAACAATTGCTTTGCTCATGTTATTCCACCCTTCCATTAAGTGTCTTTGAAGATCTCTGTTCTAACCTCATGCACAGTTAATGGGGAGGCCTGTCCTTAAAGGTAATTTCTGCTGGCCGTCTTATCTGTACCCTCCCCAATTCTGATCTACTCTATATTTCTTTGTATTTAAAGCTGATCTGATTTTCTTGGTGGGCCCGGCTCGAAGGTTTTGCGGTCAAAGTTTCAGAGGCACAGACCTTTCAATTCAGTGGGGAAAACAAGCTACATACATAATTCTAACAGAATAGTATTTTAAATTGAAAAGATGTGTTCAACATGACGTTTGGTATCACATCTGGTCCTGCTGTTTATAACTACAATAAAAAACTTAAATAGATATAAGTTCACTTTAGGTATTATTCACCCATAGGCCACAGATAACATAGGAAACTATTGTCCACTTGTACAACAAGTAGGCCTTTAAATTTAAATGTCTATTTACTTGTGGAAATTAAGTGTCTTTCTCTGTGTCAGATTAAATATGCCACTCCTTTTTATTTTTCAAATGCTCAGCTTTTCAATGTGTCTTTTCCCATGTGTACACATGCTGTTTGGAATCTGTAGAAAAATTTGCCTTTTCCCAGTCAGCATCTGCAGCACTGCATGTCTTTTTTTAATCCATTGGACACATTTAGCAATATGACCGTTCTGAGGCACTGTCGCCTTAAGCTGAGTGCCTTTCCATTTTGACAAAGTTGAGAGAGGCCCATTTTCATTCCCTCACAAGGCCTCATGTTGGAAATCTAAGTTTTTAACTGGCCTGCATATTCCAGTGGGTTTCAACACCAGCCAGCTTTATTCTCACAATAGGGACTTGCATGGCCTCTCATCCTCTGTCAGTCTGGGGCTGTATTTTCACCCCACAAGTCCCACCATCCCCAAGGGAGAATGGGTTTTTTTGTTTTCTTATTGCTTCTTTTTTTCAGGAATGTCCTTGTTGGAGCATATCCACTCTTTTCTCCATCCCCATCTTTTCCGATCTTGGGATTTGGTCCTGGAACCCCTCCCTTTTTGGAAGTCATACCCCAGGCTGTGAAGGTAAGGCATTATTGAGTTTGCATAGAGTAAAAGAGAGGTTAAGTATATTATACAGTTCTTCATTCCCAGGTAACTGGGCATGCAATTTGAAAAACAAAACATCATCACATAACACATTTACATTTATATCCCTTAGATGGACATTTCTACAACATATTATTGTTTTATCCTGATTTGTATACATTCTTTATGAGTATAAATTACTTAAAAATTACATATTACTCCCTGTATATATATGTATAATATTCTCCATCTGGGTTTCCATTCTTTCCTTTCATTCTACAGATGGTTCCTCACTGGGCTCTTCAATCGGTTGTAAAGCCTGTTTAGGGTGACTGTTCTTCAACTGATTTATATGGACCCATTTCTCTTCCTTATGTTCTCCTTTAGGGATGTGGATCTTATAGGCAACCAGGGAAATGTTATCAATGATTTCAAAGGCACTGCGCCAAGAGGGAAGGAACTTCCACTCCTTGGTCTGGTTCCTTTGAACATTTTACAGGTAGACCCTTTCTCCTACTTTGTACTCCTTCTTGGTAGTTTTTAAGTCATAGTAGGATTCCATTCCTTCTGCCGACTTTTTCGAAATTGCGCTGAGCATAAGCAAAAGCATGCTGAAGGTGTTGCTTTACGTTTTCAATGTACTCATGGGTAGTGAACGCGTTTATCAGTGTCTGCTACTGAGTTCTTTAGAGGAGATGCTGAGGCATCACCATCTTTCGTCCAGTCATGAGCTCAAATGGAGACATTTGTGTTGCAAAAGATGGCGTGGACCTAATGGCCACCAGGACATGTGGTAATCGGATGTCCCAACTAGTTCCAGAGTCCACCACAAACTTCTTCAAGATGCTCATAATAGTCTTATTGCACCTCTCACCTCCCCAGCACAAGGCTGGGTTGCAAGCAATGTGGAGTTTTCTTTTTACCCCTAGAATCTCCCACATCTTGGTCATCACCTCCCTGGTAAAATGACTTCATCGGTCCGACTAAATCTTTTGTGGAAGGCCGAAATGGGAGAAGATGTCGTTCATCATTAGTGGGGCAGCTGTCTCCACCTTACAATTCAGGGCTGGAAGACATTCTACTCACTTGGTAAGCAAACATGTTACTGTCAACATGTATTTGTTTCCTCTAGAGAAGCCTATCACTGGCCCGATGAAATTGACTTGCCAATCCGATCAAAGCAGTTTCATTCCCCTTTTCTGTACGGGAGCTCTGTGTGTGAGAGAACTTGGCTGCAACTGTGCAACAAGACACCCCTTTAAGTAGATGTCTATGTCCTGACCCATACCGGAGTCAGTATGCAACCTTGCACAAGATTTCTAATGTCGTATGAAACCCCTTATGACCGGCAGTAGCTGTGTCATGGGCATGGCTCAAGATCAGTCTTCGAATGTGTTAGGTGACACCCACTGATAACTTCCAGACAGGGTTCTCTCTATCAAACAAACCATCGTGGATTTGGAACATTTTGTAAAACTTCATCAGAACCCAGAGGAAAATTCACGAGGTCATCAATATGTTGATAACATTTCCCAATAATCTGATCCTTTTTTTGTGCAGTAATCAAACCTCCATCTGGGGTTTCTTTACTCCACTGGGCAGTTGAGAGTTCATTATTTGCATGGGTTTGAGACCTGGTGACAGCAGTGACCTGGATTTCCCCCAACAGGGATATGGTTTTTATGAGATCCCTGTTAATGGCTCCGGTGTTTGCCAACTGGTCCGCCAATTCATTCCCAGTCTTGTCTGGTCTCTCTATTTTGGAGGGACCTCTGATCTTTTTCCAATAGATGGCCATCTCAGTAGAGGTTACCAGATCATCAATTGATCAAATTCATTTACCATGCTATAGCGAATTATTGTTTGCACACAGCATACCTCGATTTTTCCAGTTAATCAGGAGTTCCACTGAGTCAGTGATCATGACCAGTTGTTTGAGCTGGTGGTGCGCTACAGGGAGGATGGGTTGATGTACTGCCAAACCTCTGCCACCTCTCTACATCGAGGACCTATTTTGTACCCAGCAGAGGGTTCTGGGGCTTATTCACACCGGCATTCCCAATGCCAGCCACTAGTTCGTTTTCCCTGTTATTGTCAACATGGTAGGAGCACCCATCCACATAAACTGTGGTTATACCCTGACATGTGTCTTCCTCACCGACTTTGTGCAGAGAAGTAAGGTACGCCTCCATACTGCAATTGGTCCATAGATTTCATGCTCAGTAAAGATTTATTGAGCACAGTCATGCAAGGTCAGCCAATCCTTGGCTAGAGGACTCTTCATATTTTGGCAATATCTGACCTCGACAGGAAAGCCTTGCATGGACAGAATCCAGGAAGTCATTCTGGAATTACTGGCATTCCCTGTTCAGATTTGGTCACTTTGTAAGTATTGCAAGGGCTGGTGCGGAGTCCCCACAAAAATGTGCTCCGCCTGGATGAATTGGCGATAATTGTCCAACGCCCACACCGTTGCCTGGAATGACTTTTCACAATCGCAAAATTTTTGTTGACCTTATCCTGCTTTTGGTACAATACCACTGTTAAGCAAGTATCTGAGAAACCCGTCGCCAAGAAGAACTCCTTGTTCTTGAAGGGATTAGTCAAACAAGGGGCTTGGGAAAGGCTTCTCTTTAGTTGTTCTGCTGGCTCGGATTGTTCTGGACCCTACTCCCACTTGACCTCTGCCTTTTATAAATGGACCAAGGTTTGAGTGACCTCTGCATAGTCTTCAATGAACTTTCTACTATTATTAGTGAGTCGAAGAAGGCATCTTAATTCTCACAGAGAAGTAGTAGGGTCCTTCAACTTCAATAATGCTTCCACCTATTTTGCGTATGGACTGAGACCCTGAGGGGTCATTTAATGCCCTAAGAAGTTCACACTGGTCTTACACCACTGTGCCTTCTGGAAGGACAGTTTTGCTCTAGCTTTCTGCAACTGGGTCAGAACATAGCGTATTTCTGCTATATGTTCCTCCACACTTGAGCTCTTGATTAAGAAATCATCTACATAGGCAAGGCATCCAATTTCGCCCAAATGGGGCACGGTAGCTGGTAAAGATGTTCAAGTTGGGAAGTGGAGTATTACTTCCCTCCGGATGGAGGTTTGGAGGGAGGTTTCCTGGGGCAGTACTTACCGGATTGGACCCCCACCCTTGTGCAGAGGGAGTCCATACATATATCCAGGTATAGGTTTTATACCTTTTTTATTTTGGACTCACATAGGTGGCAGGATCAGAAGGGTCCTTTGTCTGGTATCCTCCCTGACTCCCCCTTGCTTGGTCTGAATCCGAGGGTCTCCTTTGCCTGTCATTCGGCGTGTTTGCAGAAGGAGTATTTTTAGGCCCCTCGTCTCCAAGTCCAATGGAGGGGTATTTTTCACCTCTTCTACCTTTGCAGCGGCAGGTGTGTTGGATGGTTTGGGGGTGTTAGGGTTCATTTTATTTTCAGAGGACTTTTGGACCTCATAGATCCTGGTGGCCTGTTCAATCACCCAGTCCAGGGTCCTACGCTCATGATAATACTGTACTAATTGGCTCATAATGTATTTTGGGAGTGCATGAAAGTATGTATTGATGAAGTCCCTACTATTGGTGTTCAACTTCCTCGAAGTCTGGGCTCAGGGGAGAATGTCCACTTGACAAACTTCTTGCAATTTCTATAATTTTTGTCATCATTTGCTCATACTATATTTGGCATTCTTATGGTATGAAGCTTGTTAAGGCCTTCATCTGCTAAATTGGGTATTTCACAAGACCTTTCTTCTGTTTGGCAGACTTCCTTTTCCACTGCACCTCTGTCCACTCACCCTCTGACTCAGAACTGCTACTCTTGGGGGTCCATTCCCAGTCCTCTAGGTGTTCCCTACCTCTATGAGACTGGGAAAACTTCCCAGAATTGCGTGTCTGGACTCTTCTCTCCTGTGGTGCCGTGAACTCCGAGGTCCATTTCTCTTGTAATCCCCTTTTCCCACAGGAGAGTACTCTTCCTTCTCATCCCTCTTTCCAGGTATACTGGGGAATTCCCCCTATCACCCTGATTGGGGGGACGTTTTTAAAATACTCATTTGAGGCCTGAACTATGGCTCTTCTCTCCCTGAAAAGCGGACCAGGTGGTCCAATTCCCTGATCTTTTCATCATCGCAGTCCTCCTGGTCAGAAATACTTGCTACGGTATTTTTGAATTCCCAGAGCCCACTGGTCCAGCCCCCTTCCATTCCGCTTGGTGACTCTGAATGCTCATCGATGTCAAATAAGTACTGGCCTTCTGGATCAGTTGGACTAGGCCTGGTGAGTCCAGCTGCCTCATGATTCCCTGTTCTAGATAAGTGGTATGCATGAGGTTAGCCGCACTCTGGACATCTGAAGTGGTTAATTGGCTTGAGGTCCCTGGTAGAGATGGAACCATTCTGTGAAGGGAGGGTGCTTTTCCATATCCTAACTGGTCACGGTGCTTCAAAGCCTGTTTACATTTGGCTATTTCATTTGCCAACCTCTCACACCTATTTTCCTAGGTCCCTATCTCTTTGAAGAATGCAGAGACCTGAGTTTTTAATTCTGACAGAAGTGCTTGAGTGACTTCTAGCACTTTACCTTGGGCCATTAATAAGTCTTTAGTCCCTTGATTTCTTCACAATGGGACTCATTTTCCTTTTGCAATGCTTGCATCATGTGCACATTTTCAGATTGTTTCTTTTTCAGGAGACTAATCTCTTCCTCTTGCACAATTCTGCCCTGTGTTGCCTGCACTAGATCAATCTGTTTGCGTCACACGTTCCATTAATTGTGCATTTTCGAGCCTAATATCAGTCAGTTACTGAGAACATGGCTCACTTTCTCCACAACCATCCTTAACTGGCGCACTTCCTGAAACAGGGCACACTTCTCTTGGTTTAATGTGTCCTTTCCTTCCCTCAACTGCTTTCTCTGTTGTTTCATGTGTTCAGATTTTGGTGTATTTGATCAAACTCATCTTAAGAGTCAATTGTTTTAATAATTAATTCATCATAATTATTATAATTATCATGTTGCTGCGTTTTTAACTCATCTTTTAGCTGTTCAATGACACTTTGCTGATATAACTGCATAATGTGGCTATGTTGCACTTTAGCTTCTAATTGATTCAGCTCTTGCTAGGCTTGATTCAAAAGCTCAGCCTGGTTTTGCACAGAGACCTCACTATTCTGATGTCGATAATCCACTATCAGCAAATAGAAGTTCATATATGCTGTGAGCTGAGCCATTTTAGTCTGCTAATTTTTTGTTACGCTCATCTGGCTCCCACAGGGGTGTTGGTCGGACCCAGACAGCTGCGGTCTCCACCCACGTAATGCGTAGTGCAGCGATGACTAACTGGATCTGCCCTCCTAATCTTGTCTGCTTAACCCATAGAAATATTCTCCTGCAAGTGGAGAGATGGATTTAGCCACTTGTGGATTCAAGTGATGGCACCCCCACAGTCCTCCCCAACTAATCACCTCCGAAATGCCCTCACAGCAATCTCACCTTATATTCTTGAAAGATGAGCTCTCCATCCTGCGTGGATTTGCAGGGGCGCGTCGATTCCAGTTACTTCACTGGTTTGAAGGCTCGGGAGAGTTCCGGAGAGTATTGACTCTGAGGTTCCTGGTGAGGACCAGTAAGTATGAAGTTCATAGAGTTCAATATGTCCGATGTTCACCCTTGTTCTCCCCTTCCTTTCTTGTCTTGCAGCTGGCTCGTGAAAAGATGCTCTTGTGGCAGCTGGTGACGCTCAGGTAAGAGTCTGTATTACCCGGCGCTGTCCGGTAAATGTTGCACGAGGAAAACGTGTTGTTTTGTCTTTCTTTACAGATGCGGCACGTGAAAATATGGAGAGTCACAAAAGGATGCCTCTGGTGGTAAATCAGGTAAGTCTATGGTGGGAAGAATTATATGAGGTTCCTGGTGAGGACCAGTAAGTATGAAGTTCATAGAGTTCAATATGTCCGATGTTCACCCTTGTTCTCCCCTTCCTTTCTTGTCTTGCAGCTGGCTCGTGAAAAGATGCTCTTGTGGCAGCTGGTGACGCTCAGGTAAGAGTCTGTATTACCCGGCGCTGTCCGGTAAATGTTGCACGAGGAAAACGTGTTGTTTTGTCTCTCTTTACAGATGCGGCACGTGAAAATATGGAGAGTCACAAAAGGATGCCTCTGGTGGTAAATCAGGTAAGTCTATGGTGGGAAGAATTATATTTGTTGGTTCCCTCGGCTCACCTTGTGGTTTTCTTTTGTCTCCTAGCTGCCGAAGTTCGGCGAAGAAATGATGGAGGCAGCGCCGACCCGAAGGATGCTGTGAAGACTGGTGAGTATGGCGCGGTGCTGCAGCTGGAGGTGCGGCGCGTGCAGAAATGATGTTCTTTACAGGTCCGGAGACAAGATGGATCCAGAATCAGGTGTGGAATAGAAATACGTTTGTTTTCTAACCTTGTCCCTTTCTTTCCTCTTTGTTTTAGGAGCTCCGGATTCGAGGCGGGCGTGGCAGAAGACTGGATGCAGGCTGCAGGCACGGTGAGTGTTAGGCTGCTGGATGCAGAATAACGCGAAGTGTGTGTTGCTGGTCGGGTGTGGTTCAAATAGCCTCAAAAGTAGTCCCAGGTAAGAAGTCCCTAGAACCACACCCGAGTAAAAAGTAGTCCCTGTAGAAAAATAGTCCCTGTCAGGCTTCATGTTGGATTGGAGTCATTTGCAGCATGGTCTGCCTGAGGTAAGTGATGACTATGAGCCTGGCGCCTAGAGCCTGGCACCTTAGGCGCCAGGACTGATTCCTACTATGATCCTGGCGCCTAAGGCGCCAGGACTGAACCCAGATGGCCCCTAGCCGGGGCTGCTGAGGTTTTATTAAATGTCTAGATGCCTGCTCCTGGGGCTGATGGGCTTGGTCCGGATGCCTGGGGGTAGGCATCATGACAGCACTCCCCCCCAAGGCCCCTCCTAAAGTTGGTGCATGGACGTGGTCACAAGGTTCCCATGACCTTTCTTGTGGTCCGTAGCCCTTCCAATCGATTAAATAAAAAAGTTTTGATTTAACCATCTTGGAGTCCAGGATATTTTTTACCTCAAATTCAGGTTCTCCATCTATCAAGATGGGGTCGGGTGGTTTCGTTAATCTTGTTCCTGGTTGAACTGGTTTTAAAAGTGAAACATGAAAGACAGGATGAATGCGCATATTAGAGGTTAATTCCAATTTGACGGCTACCGGGTTGATAATGGCCTTAATAGTGTAAGGTCCCAAATATCTAGGGTTAAAAGTCTGAGTTCCCTTCAGAGGTATGTGTTTTGTAGCCAGCCAAACTTGATCCCCAATCTGGTATTGTGGAGTTTCACTTCTATGTTGATCAGCATTTTTCTTATATTTCTCTTTTGCTTGTTTCAAATGTTCTGTTGCCTCTTTAAAGGCTTGTTTAATAGTAGAATGCAAATGACTAACTGCAGGCATTTCTAAATGATGAGGCGAATCTAGTTCTGAGGTTCGAGGGTGATGTCCATATATGGTATAAAAGGGGCTTTGTCCGGTTCCTGAAAGTACAGAGTTATTGTATGCATAATAGGAAATCCATAAAATTTCTTTCCAATTACTTTCGGTCTGGTGTAGCATGCAACGTAGGTACTGTTCAAGGGTCTGGTTGGTCCTCTCCGTCTGACCATCGGTCTGGGGATGGTGACTGGTTGATAACCTCACATCGATTTGCGCCAGTTGACAACATTTCTTCGAAAAATGTGAAATGAATTGACTACCTCGGTCAGAGACCAATACGGAAGGAAATCCATGTATTCGAACAATGTTTTCGAGGAACTCCTTGGCCAGAATTGAAGCAGAAGGTAATCCCCTTAGAGGAATAAAGTGGGCCATCTTGGAAAAAAGATCCACAATAACTAGAATGGTGTTAAACCCATTACATGGAGGTAGATCTGTAATAAAGTCTAACGATAAGGTGTGCCATGGTGTAGGTGGAATATCCAAAGGTTGTAAGAGGCCAGCTGGTTTTTTCTTCTGACTTTTGTTTTGGGCGCAAATGCCACAAGACATTACAAATGACTTTATGTCTTTTCGCCAGGTGGGCCACCAGAGTTGTCTCTTAATTTTAGCTTCAGTTTTTGCGATACCTGGGTGTCCTTCAATCAGGGTGTCATGGTAATTGGAGATGACTAGTTCTTGTAGTTCCTTGTGTGGTAGAAATAGTCGCCCTTGATAATAAGGTAGGTCATTAATGACTGAGTAGTCCGGGCCTTTCTTCACCCAGTCCTGCAGGGCTGTTGGATAGAAGAGTTGTTGGATCTTTACGTGAATATCCTCTAGTGTCTGTAGAGTGGTTATGCCAAGAATTCTTTGTTCTGAAATTATAGGCACCGGTTCCGGGTTCGCATATGCTTCTCCCATCCCTATTCGGGATAAGGCATCTGCCTTGCCATTTTTACAACCTGGTCGATAAGTGATCACGAAATCGAACTCGGCAAAGAACAATGCCCATCGAAGTTGACGCGACGATTGGGCATTGGCTGTTTTTAAATACTGCAAGTTCCGGTGATCGTTGATTACCGTAATGGTATGCCTGGCACCGAGAAGATAATGCCGCCAAGCCTTGAAGGCGGATTTGATGGCTAATAATTCTTTATCGGTAACCGCATAGTTTAACTCGGGTGCCGAGAATTTTCTGGACCAAAATGCTACTGGGTGAAGTTGACCGGTTTCAGGATCCTTCTGGGACAGGACAGCTCCCATGGCTAAACTGGATGCATCAGTTTCAACTATGTATGGAAGTTCGGGGCGTAGATGCTTTAAGACAGGTGCAGAAGTGAATTTCGCTTTCAGCTCTTGGAAGGCCTTTTCAGCTTCATGGAGGTAGATCTGTAATAAAGTCTAACGATAAAGTGTGCCATGGTGTAGGTGGAATATCCAAAGGTTGTAAGAGGCCAGCTGGTTTTTTCTTCTGACTTTTGTTTTGGGCGCAAATGCCACAAGACATTACAAATGACTTTATGTCTTTTCGCCAGGTGGGCCACCAGAGTTGTCTCTTAATTTTAGCTTCAGTTTTTGCGATACCTGGGTGTCCTTCAATCAGGGTGTCATGATAATTGGAGATGACTAGTTCTTGTAGTTTCTTGTGTGGTAGAAATAATCGCCCTTGATAATAAGGTAGGTCATTGATGACTGAGTAGTCCGGGCCTTTCTTCACCCAGTCCTGCAGGGCTGTTGGATCGAAGAGTTGTTGGATCTTTACTTGAATATCCTCTAGTGTCTGTAGAGTGGTTATGCCAAGAATTCTTTGTACTGAAATTATAGGCACTGGTTCCGGGTTCGCATATGCTTCTCCAATCCCTATTCGGGATAAGGCATCTGCCTTGCCATTTTTACAACCTGGTCGATAAGTGATCACGAAATCGAACTCGGCAAAGAACAATGCCCATCAAAGTTGACGCGACGATTGGGCATTGGCTGTTTTTAAATACTGCAAGTTCCGGTGATCGTTGATTACCGTAATGGTATGCCTGGCACCGAGAAGATAATGCCGCCAAGCCTTGAAGGCGGATTTGATGGCTAATAATTCTTTATCGGTAATCGCATAGTTTAACTCGGGTGCCGAGAATTTTCTGGACCAAAATGCTACTGGGTGAAGTTGACCAGTTTCAGGATCCTTCTGGGACAGGACAGCTCCCATGGCTAAACTGGATGCATCAGTTTCAACTATGTATGGAAGTTCGGGGCGTGGATGCTTTAAGACAGGTGCAGAAGTGAAATTCACTTTCAGCTCTTGGAAGGCCTTTTCAGCTTCTTCGGTCCACAAGAAGCGTTTGTTTTTTTGCAAAAGTGCTGTGATAGGGTGTACAACATGTGAGAAATCCGGAATGAATCTGCGGTAGAAATAAGCAAATCCGACCATGCTTTGTACCCCTTTAACTGAACTGGGTGATGGCCACTTGAGGATTGCGTCGACCTTTCGAGAGTCCATTCGGACTCCTTTTGGAGTCAGGATAAATCCAAGGAATTCAACTTCCGTAGCATGAAGAACGCATTTTTTCAATTTTGCATATAACTTGTGCTGGCGTAGTTTCTCAAGGACTGCACGAACGTGCTTCACATGGTCTGATTCTTAAGAGGAGGACACTAGAATATCGTCTATGTATACAACAACACAGACGTTAATGAGTTCACGAAGGACATCGTTCAAAAAATACTGGAAGGCTGCTGGTGCATTGCACAACCCGAAGGGCATCACCTGGTATTCGAATAACCCGTACTTAGTGCGAAAAGCAGTCTTCCATTCGTCGCCTTTCTTTACACGTCCCAGATGATATGCCCCTCAGAGATCTAATTTAGTGTAGATGCAAGCGTCCTTTACTTGGACTAGTAATTCGGGGATCAGAGGCAAATGGGTATCGGTTCTTAACCGTGATCTGATTTAATGCGTGGTAGTCTATGCACGTTTTGAGGTCACCTTCCTTTTTAGGCACGAAGAACAAAGCTGAAGATGCAGGGGACTTGGATGGACGAATGAAGCCATTAGCAAGGTATTGGTCCAAGTATTGTCGTAGGTGAAGGTTTTCAGGTTCCGTAAGGGCGTAGATCCTACTACATGGAGGTTGTGCACCAGGTATGAGATCGATTTGACAATCGTATGATCTGTGAGGTGGTAGGGTGTTTGCCTGTTCCTTTTGGAAAACATCCTGGAATTCTTGATATTCCTGAGGTAACTGCACGACTGGAGTAGCGACTGTGGCCAGGCCTTGGTTCAAGGTTTTTTTTGGGTAACAAGTATGTGCACAATCCGGGAAGGTTATTCTCTTCTCTCGCCAATCAATACAAGGATTATGTGTTTCCAACCAAGGTATCCCCAGTATTATTTGGAACTGCGGGGCTTTGATTAAATCAAACACAATAGTCTCTCGATGCCCATCCTGACCCAGTAGTGTCATCTCTGCGGTGGAATGATTTACAGGCCCAGCTGCAATTTCAGTTCCATCGACTGCAGTGATGACATCCGAATTGGTCTTTTTGCAGAGAGATAGATTCATCCTAGAAGTCAACTCGTGGTCCACATAGTTTCCTATGGCCCCGCTATAAATGTATGCCCTCACTGCGTGCATACGTGATGGCTGCCTTGGATCTATAAGGACCATTGGTATGATGAAGTGCGAGGTCTGAGTATCCTTCTTCAAGCTCGGCAAGCGGACCTCTACGCTTGTCGGGTGTGGTCGTTTCACGAATCAGGCTCTGTTTGATTTTTATCAGCAACTCCGACTACTTTTTTAGATGTTTTTATAGGGCAATCCCGTAGAAAATGTCCTGTGGCCCCACAGTACTGACACAATTGCATCTGCTGTCTTCTTTCTCTTTTCTTTTGAGTTAAGGGTGCCTTGACCCCCTCGATCTGCATCGGTTCTGATACATCTGTTCCTTTGAGGGTAACATTGGGTTTAATCAATACCCGATTCTCGAACTTAGCTCAATCAGCCTTTCTATTCTGAAGTCGGTGGTCTAACTGGACCACTAAGTCTATATATTTTGCACAATCCTGAGGTGGGTTCACAACTTGGGCCAAAACGTCTTTGAGTTCACCCCGAAGTCCACGATGAAATAATGTAATTCGTTTTACCTCTGGCCATCCGGTTTCCACGACTAACCTATTGAAAGTGGCGATATAGGTTAGTAGATCCTGGTTACCTTGCCGTAATGATAAAAGTTCGTTATCCAGGGCCTGTCCCTGTGAATGTCTGGCAAATAGTCTTTCCATGCTCAATTGAAAACCTTGAAAATCCCGAAGAAGAGGGTCATCCTGGTTAACTAATGGAATTGACCAATCCGCTGCGCTGCCACTAAGATATGATAGTACAAAGGCTACTTTGGTTTGGTCGTTCGGAAAAGTTCCAGGTATGCATAAAAAGTGCAAGCGGCATTGGTTCATAAACACGGCAAACTTTTTTGGGTCCCCAGCAAAACGTTCGGGTGGAGCGAAAGGAATGCTCCCTGGTAGAACCACTTGCACAGGATTGCTCGATGAAACAGGAGTTGGATTCCCCCCGAGTCCAGGTAATGGTGTTTGCCCATCTTGGTTTTGCAGTAATTGTCTAGCAAGATCATCAGTGCGCTCCTTTGACACAATCAGTTGTCTCCTGAGGGCATTAGTCTCTTGGAGCGCGGAGTGCACTTCTGCCCTAAGTTCCCCTAACAATAGGGCTAGTTGGTCGGTTTCTGAGGTTTCCATAACGCCCGGGTGGGAATTTGTAGATAGTCTTCGCATTCTGTTATGCTCACCTGGCTCCCACAGGGGCGTCGGTCGGACCCGGACAGCTGCTGTCTCCACCCACTTGATGCATAGTGCAGCGATGACTGACTGGATCTGCCCTCCTAATCTTGTCTGCTTAACCCATAGAAATATTCTCCTGCAAGTGGAGAGATGGATTTAGCCACTTGTGGATTCAAGTGATGGCACCCCCACAGTCCTCCACAACTAATCACCTCCAAAATGCCCTCAAAGCAATCTCACCTTATATTCTTGAAAGATGAGCTCTCCATCCTGCGTGGATTTGCAGGGGCGCGTCGATTCCAGTTACTTCACTGGTTTGAAGGCTTGGGAGAGTTCCGGAGAGTATTGACTCTGAGGTTCCTGGTGAGGACCAGTAAGTATTAAGTTCATAGAGTTCAATATGTCCGATGTTCACTCTTGTTTCCCCCTTCCTTTCTTGTCTTGCAGCTGGCTCGTGAAAAGATGCTCTTGTGGCAGCTGGTGGCGCTCAGTTAAGAGTCTGTATTACCCGGCGCTGTCCGGTAAATGTTGCACGAGGAAAACGTGTTGTTTTGGCTCTCTTTACAGATGCGGCATGTGAAAATATGGAGAGTCACAAAAGGATGCCTCCGGTGGTAAATCAGGTAAGTCTATGGTGGTAAGAATTATATTTGTTGGTTCCCTTGGCACACCTTGTGGTTTTCTTTTGTCTCCTATGTGTCGAGGTTCGGTGAAGAAATGATGGCGGCAGCGCAGACCCGAAGGATGCTGTGAAGACTGGTGAGTATGGCGCGGCGCTGCAGCCGGAGGTGCGGCGCGTGCAGAAATGATGTTCTTTACCGATCCGGAGACAAGATGGATCCAGAATCAGGTGTGGAATAGAAATAAGTTTGTTTTCTAACCTTGTCCCTTTCTTTCCTCTTTGTTTTAGGAGCTCTGGATTCGAGGCGGGCGTGGCAGAAGACTGGATGCAGGCTGCAGGCACGGTGAGTGTTACGCTGCTGGATGCAGAATAACGCGAAGCGTGTGTTGCTGTTCGGGTGTGGTTTAAATAGCCTCAAAAGTAGTCCCAGGTAAGAAGTCCCTAGAACCACACCCGAGTAAAAAATAGTCCCTTTAGAAAAATAGTCCCTTTCAGGCTTCATGTTGGATTGGAGTCATTTGCAGCATGGTCTGCCTCAGGTAAGTAATGACTATGAGCCTGGCGCTTTAGGCACCAGGACATATTCCTACTATGAGCCTGGCGCCTAAGGCGCCAGGACTGAACCCAGATAGCCCCTAGCCGGGGCTGCTGAGGTTTTATGAAATGTCTAGATGCCTGCTCCCGGGGCTGATGGGCTTGGTCCGGATGCCTGGGGGTAGGCATCATGACATTTCTAGTAGTTTGTGTCATATAATAGTCAGTTAGAGCTTGTTGCAACAGACCTTTATTCTGCCACATGTCAACATTTGCACCGGTTACCTCCTGCATCATTCTGGCTTGCCACATTTCATGTTCTTCCACCTCTCATTCACCTTTGATAAATAATTTGTATAGGAGGTTCTCCCTGGCCATATTAATTTCTATGGTGTTCATTCTGAAATCTGTTCTGCAACCTTATATACTCTTTATGCAGGGGCATAATCTCAACCATGTTCCTGCTTTGTTTCTGCTCGCAATGTCAACTCAAGATCGTTCTACTGAAATGTTTTCTCTACACACTTCCATGGAACCCAGAGTACACGTTTTATTGGCACCTTACAAATGCAAAAACAACTTTCTATCCACTGCAATGCAATTACACACAAATGAATAGTCTGCTGCTACTGCAGATGTCACAAGTGAAAACTCACAACCAATTCCTGGCCACAAGCCCCTAGTTTTGTCATGGTTTATTAGTGGGTCACTCTCAACTCTGGGAGTTCCTTTCCCTCCGATGAAGGTGTCACACAACAAAGCACTAGAGCAGATTCAAATTTGGTTAGGCCTCCAACCCATATAACACCGCACAGCAGGTACCCTCTGTATCACCCATAAGCTAGAAATCAGGCTATTGTATAGAAATAACAGTGTATATGTATTTAAATTTCGTCACTGAATAACACATAAGAACAAAAGCACCTGCCACAAACTCTTTGGTATAACACATTAATCACAAATGCAAATTACTGGCATCAATTGACTTACATGTATTTAAGCATTAAGCCCCGAGCCACAGGGGCATTACCGAGTCAGGAAAGGCCCTGGGGCCCATAGTTATATGCCTGAGCGAAGTTATAGGCCTGTTTTCCCTTTCCATGGTGGCCATCGGGAGCAGACACGCTGGGGACAGAACTGTCCCCAGCGCGTTCACTCCCGAAAAAGTAGAAATAAGAAGGTAAGTGGGTTGGAAGTGCAGGAGGGGGATTGTTTGCAGGGGAGGGGGGAGGATGAAGGAAAAAACTTACCTGAATCCCCGGTGGGGGAGGATGGCAGCCTCCAGCCGTGTGGAGGCTTGGAGCGGGGATTGCCCCAGTTCAAGCCTCCTCATTGGTTGGGGGGCTGCCACGCCCCCCGCCGGGAACAAAGGAAAGAAATCCTGGCCGAAGGGATTCCCGGTTGGGTAAAGCCCTGGCGAGGGCCAATCGGGATGTTTGTTCCATTCCGAATAGACTTTCATTACCACAACAAGCACAGGTTGAATTTGAAGATTTGAAATCAAAACACACATAGGATTTATTTGATTATCCCAATGCTCTTTTCTCCCAGCAACCTCCACCGTTCAGGCATCAATTAGATATGGCCACTTTGGTTTGAAGGTTAGATACAGGGAGTGGGAATACTGTGGGAAAACTGTTTTGGCTTTTCATTAGAAAGGCAGGGGTTTGGAAATGAACTCAACAGGAAAATCGTTTTGGCTTTTTATTTGAAAGGCAAGGTTTGGGAAAGGAACTCAATGGGAAAATCATTTTGGCATTTTATTTGAAAGGCAAGGTTTGGGAAAGGAACTCAATCGGAAAATCACTTTGGGCTTTGTATTTAAATTAAATGCAGAGCTTTTGCATTCTGATTTGGGATAAAGTGAATCAAGGGGAAATTTTAATTTGCACATTCTACATTCACTGGAATGGCAGAGTTTTAGGGTTACTTATTTCGGGATTATGGACACCCCCCTTCTGTGAGGAAGTCTGGGGTTTCAGCAAGGTAGAGCCACCTGTCATGCAGCACCCATGGAAATGCTGGCAGCGTTGGAGATTCCATTATGGTGCCATCAAGCAGATCCACTTAACTGTGGTGCGCGGTCTAGTCTACAACCAAGATGGCTGCCGCCGTAATATCTACATGTGGTAACAGAAGTACGGTGAGTTGTATCCATCTCTTGGTGATACGCTGCTGTTCGTCCTCTAGCTAAGTTCCTTTGAGTCCTCAGCTTTGCTTCCTTCCATACCTTTTTGTCCCGGTTCTCTGCCGGGTCTCCCTTGGTCTCTCATTCTCTCCCTCCAGTCCTCAAAACCATTGCAATGCCTTGTTTATGCTGCTTTCTTTCGGATTCCTCTTCAGGCTGTGTTTCTGCTCAATTCCTCTCTGCGTTCTCGCAGAGCTTTACCTTTCTCTCAGCTTAGGTCACTCTCTCTCTGGGCTTTCGCGTTCCCTGTAATTCCTCTGCCATTTTCACTGGGTTTCTCACTCTCCTTTTTCTAAACCCGCTCTCCCTTCTGGGTATCCACACTGGCTGGCGTTCACCCCGCATTCTAATGCGTTTTCACTCTTAAATGATTCCTTTGCCGTTTCCTTGCTGGGCATTCCTGCATCTGCACTTCACCCCACCCACTCGCAAGGCTTTCTCCTCTCCTCTCTTCTCTGCCTCTCTCTGTTATCTTCCCCAGGTGGCTCCCCCAGACATCTCAACCCAATGTCAGGCCAGCCCTTCGCTGCTGCATCCTCTATCCGCTTCCTGTCAGTAGAGCAGACTCCAAAGAATGATTGTTTTGAACCCAAGCTCTTTTCAGACTCCTCACTAAGGAGTACTATATCCTGGAATAAACTGACTTTTCAGTGAGTCTCCACCTGTGTGCAGGGTCCGGTACATGAACCCTTCAATTCTTGAATCACCTGAGAAGGATCTTCCACAGAAGAACCAACATTATCCCCCAGACTCCCGATCAACGTGAGATCCACTGTCACAGATCATACAGGGTTTTTTGGTGGCAAGAGGCTTTTTCCCTGTTTTAAGGGCTTGCTCCTTGGGGTTCCCCTTGGCTTGGTTTCCCCATCAGGCCAAGGTGGCCTCTGGGGGAGCTTGCCCCTACCTCCAAGATAAGAAGGTAAAGGGACCCAAGGAGCCTAGACGTAAGAAGAGATCAGAGACCCACGATAGTGCTAATGAAGATCCAGGTAAGGAGGAGATTTGGGAGGGATCACCTGTGCATGACATCACCCAAGTTAATTATTGACTATGATGGCTATAACACACTGGGTATGAAATTTGTTAGTTTCGAATTGTGACATAACTCATCCTGTGATCTTTTCTATATGGTAATTAGTTGTATTCACTTTAATTAAATGTGCTAAAGGTCTACACGATTTTGCCCACCCACAATTAAATAGACAGGATTAAGACTGGTAGTTCCCAACACAATTCAGTTCAAATTAATAGCTGGTTTTTCTATGAGGCATTCATTGATTTATCTTTTTAGCCCAATATGGTCATGGACTACCCAGTGTTGCCCCCCGATCTACTAATGGAAAGGGATTAAGGCAGGTAGTTCCCCACATAATTGATAACTTTGGGATATATCTACTTACATGGGAGATATCTGTTCTTAGTGCAAGAGGCCAGTCGGGTTTCAGACGTGCTTTCAGGAATAGGTAGGAAGCTCACACCTCTGGTCTCTATTCAGAGGAAGGTCCCTCCAGCCAGCTCTTAGGCCCCTCTTTCAGATAGGGCTCCCAGCTTCCAGGTAAAAGTCCCAAGTAAGTGTCCCAGGGCCTCCTTGCAGTCATCCTTCCTTCTCTCTCCTCTCTGTTGTTGTCAGTCTGCTCTCCTCTCTGACTTCCCCTTCCGTCTCGCTGACTCTTTAGATTGAAAACTGATATTATATAATGCTGATGACACTAACATATTATGAATATTCCCATGCTATAGATTGAACCGCTCTCTTTCTGTCCCTCCCACTAATCCGCCCACTGAAAGCTGATAGGCCAAGGAGTTTAGAGGTCTGTATTATGGATAATGGGGGAGGGGGAAGATGCATCATTACAAAATGACATGTTTTTGCATTTTTTTTTTTTACATAAAATCTCACTACATGGCAACTACCTTCATTTTTCCGATAACTGTATGAACATATACATTTTTGAATTCTACATTTTATAACTACAATACAATATTTAAACGGATATCAGTACACTTTTGGTATTATTCACCCATAGGCCACAATTAACATCGGAAACGTTCACTTCTACCACAAGTAAGCCTTTCCATTTAAATATCAGTTTATTTGTGGAAAATAAGTATCTTTCTCTGTGTCAGTTGAAATATGCCACTTGGTTTCACTTTTTAAATGTAAGGCACAATTCCTCCTTTTCATTTTTCAAACACACAGTCTTTCAATGTATATTTTTCCTTGTGTACTGCTGTAGTTTTGAATCTGTCAAAATTTGCCTTTTACAGTTTACACCGTCAGCATCTGCAGCACCACATGTCTTTTGGAAAACCATTGGACAAAGTTAGCAACATTACAGTTCTGAGACACACTCTTCTTCAGCTGAGTGCCTTTCCATTTTGACAAAGCCGAGGGAGACCCGTTTTAGTTCCCTCACTAGCTCTCATGTTGGAAAACAAAGTTTTGAACTGGCCTGCCTATTCCAATCGGTTTCAATACCTGCCAGCTTTATTTTTACAATAGGACCTTGCGTGGCCTCTCACTCTCTGTCACTCTGCGACTGTATTTTCCCCCACATATTTTTTATGTTTTTTCCCTTTAAAACATATGTTTCACTCCCCTTTCTACCCAACTTTGCCCATATTTAAATAGTGGGGGTTGACATTTGTTCAATGGCTTAAAGACTAGCTACCACCTTCTGGGTACATTTTATCACTTTTGGTTTGCAATGCATTGTGGCAGAGCACGCTTATCTCGCTATTGCAAACACCTGCTTTTGGACTGAACCATAGCAATGCCGTTTCTCTTCCCATTTTACTATATCAGTAAAAGAAAGAGCCCCATGTCACCTTTTCAGTGAATCTGGGTTCCAGGCTGAGATTTGCTGTGCATGGTTGTTAAACTGCAAAGTGAACCTCGGATGCAGCTTGTTTCTGTTCCATGAATAGGAAATGATGCTTTTGGGGGGGGGGCTCCTTCTCTTTCTTTCATCAAGATGGTAGATGATAGTGGGCATGGCCAGAGGCAGATTGTCAGGCTCTATTTTCACCAGGAAGTGTTTGTTTGTCTGTAAATAATACTGAAAAGTGAGTTGGAGATATTTTAAAATATATGAGCTGAGCTTCATATCAGGGCTGAATGGTCACTTAAGGTGCTCTATACCAAAACATGCCGTACTAATGGGGGGGGGTGACATATTGGGAACCTATCCTGGATTGGCACGTTATATGTGGGCGGGCTGAACTTCTTCTCCCATTTGTTACTTTCAAGGGGTTGTTGTTCCTGGATGCTCAAGGAGCAGTAGAAAGTGTATGTCTGTTCAAATAGTGGAAGACATAATCACTCCTAATTAGTTTGTTTGGACACCCCAGACGTAAATGCTTTTTAACATATCACATAGAAATCTATTTATTGCTTAAAAATATAATCTTTCGGGGCTAACCCTTGAAATCACAAGTACAGTCCCTGGACTTTGGGTTGCTAGAAGAAATGTTTGTTGATGTCCTCTTTTTTAACATAACACATCACATGGACTTCAGCCCAATTCATCTCACTCTGTATTTTGTCAACCTAGCGAACAGGTTAAAAGGGAGATCAAGTAAAGTGCCCAATATAACACACCTTGGTCAAGCGGGGAAGCCAGGATTAGATCTGCATTCTTCCCTCCCTGGGCCTTATCCACCTGGGCACTCGCCTTACCCTCTGCCACTTCCAACCCCTGCCGCCCCCTGTACTTCAATTACTGCACTTGCATGATCCGAATGTCACAAACCTAGTAGGACCGTTTCTGTTTGTCATCCATGCTCCTCCCGTCTTGTTGTGCCTTGAAATACATTGGGCCTCATTACGAGTCCGGCAGTAGCCATGCCGGAAATACCGGCAGGCTACCGCCAGACCAGTAATACCATTCTGCCTCCGTGATTGCCGGAATCACCGGGGCATTACAACCCCGGTGACCCGGTAATTCTGGAGGCGGAATTCTGTAAATCCCCATTCCCATGAAGTCCCGTAGAACTCCATGGGAATGGGGACCATGGAAACACTGGTGCTGTCTATGACGGGTGGTGTTATTTCCGCCATGTCAGACCTGGCGGGAGTGACAGCTCCCGCCTGCAGGACTCGGAATCAGCCGGTCCGGAAACAACGGTGGGGACGGATTTACCGCCCCTGTTCTTTCCGGACCGGTTGACTTGTAATGAGGCCCATTGTGTATATGTGCATTGTAAAAACCTAATAAATCAAATAAAAGAAATACTAGTTGCTTCTGCAGCCCACAATTTAGCCATTAAACTGCAGTGCTGTGAAGTAGATTGTTTATCGTAGGTCTGTTTGTACTTGTTTCCAGTGACCCAGAAATGTGTGTATCTCTTCCTGGGAAGTCTGAGGTGATCAGCAAATTTGCACCTGCAACGCTATCAATGCAAACCACAATTGGGAATTAGGGTCCCTATATTTTAAAGCCCAGTAAGGGAAGTCATGCTCGTCCGAGCCATGCAGAGATGTTCTTTTTAGATTTAAAACCCTGCGAGGGAAGGTTGTAACCAGAATTATTTTCCTCCCAAAAACCCCAATCCAGCCCTGCGCTGGACCCCATGCAGGCAAAGGAGAGGGACTATGTCTATCACACACACACAGCAGACAGAAGTCTTTCTTCTAGAAGGAAACATGCCTTATCGCTCCGCTTTAGATACACAGGGCAAGGATAATGCCCCACATCACATGGGCGATGGAACAAGTGCCTATGAGTTTGGTAATTTTCATATTTATTGACAACCTCTATGAAAGATGGTTTACAAAAATCAATCTTGCATTCCAAAATCATTGGAAAATCTAGCTTTTTTAAACCGAAAATTCCTTAAATGTGGACAGTTGGATGAGCCAGTAATAAAAATAAAACTGGTGTCGGTAACTTTAATTAAAAGCGACCTCTGTTTAAATATCACAAAGTAATATCCTGGGCATTTAAAGAGTGTAAACTCCTCCGGGACTTGCACTATTCTTATAAAATACGGGAGGGATTGCATTGTCCCATTTATAAACTGAGGGAGGGTCTCATTAATGACTTGGGTAATTGCTCTTCACCGGTTTGTGACCCTCTGCTTTTCATCAGGTCGTAACTTAAGGGTGTGTGATTGGATCATGTTAATGGCGCTTTCCTCTGAGAATAAAAACATTCACACGCTCTGTAGGAGTACATTACAAACAGTAATCCCACCCTGGGAAGAGCCATCGATCAATTAGGTGGCTGGATTTGAGGGTGAGAATATGCAGTCTATGCCGCTGTTCCAGCCACCCAACGCCCGTCCCCTGGATGGCGCAATTCTTTTTAATGGTTGAAGGCAACAGGGAGCACTTGGGTTTACCAGAGCTCGAGCTGGTGGGCCCTTACCGGCCATGTCCAGCCTCCCGCCGGGGCATGAAAGCCATAGTATCGCCCTCTCCAGAGTGAGCCTTTTCAGTGCATCCTTTGTAAAAGGAGTACAAGAATCGTTAGAGGACACCACTGTGATCCTTTGCTTAAGAATAAATCAATGGAACCAGGACTATAATTAGAATCACGTCTAAGAGTAGACCCAGGACAACCATCCTCACAGACACTAAATCTTAGGAAAAAACATGAGCTGCACAATCACAGAACAACACACTTTCACATCCTCTTCTTAAATCATGACACGCTCGGTGAGACGTAGTTCACATTTCTGCAAAAATTGAAAACTAGCTTTGCAAAACAAAAACAGCACTTTACCTATTGACAGGCAATGACAATGACAACTGCTGTTCTTGCTTGGCGGTACCTTACCTTACAAGGACTATGCAAGTCTTCTGTCATGGAATGTGGCATTCGGGGGTTGGAGGGGATTACATTGTAATGCACGTAATAGTAGCTCTGAACATGTTATACAAGACGGAATTAAACTTCTGCTAAAGGTAGCCGATCAGTCTACAAAGACCGCTAGGGCCCCATCTGGCAATATCGTCTGCAACAGTGAGGGATATGGGAAAGGTGTGAGCCTCTGAAAGGAACAAGGAAATGACGCAACAATGGCATGCATGCAAAAAAGTATATATGTTGAAGGAGGAAGTTCAGTCAAGCCAGTGGTGGTGAGAATGTGTCGATAGGGAAAGAGATACAACACGGAAAAGCTGAGCCAATTCATCTGTTCTGTATTCCAAGCAGCACACGTCGAAGTTTACCGATATATGAGAGCTTATAGGAGAAATAAAGTGCACGAACGAGGAATTATAGCCCCTCCCCGAAAGAAGATCCCCCCTGATGGACTAATTAAGTGATCAAGTGAGTGAGTGGATGGCCCCATGGACTAATTAGGCGATCAGGTAAGTGAGTGTGTAGGATCATTTTTATAGCTCCGATTATGGACGAAACAGCCTCTTGCCACTGGAGGGAGATGGAGCAAGTCTTAGGCTATGGAAAGACATTGGGCCTCATTACGACCCTTGCGGAAATGGAAAAATGATGGCGGAAATGCAATACCGCCATCGAACACCGCTCGTTGCGATCATGACCCGTCACCGTAAAGTACGATGCCATTAGCGACACCGCAGTGAACGGCAACGCTAACTGCACCAAGTACGCGCACGCGCGCCTTGCAAAACCGGAATCACCGCCATGGCGCAACGGTACGCGAATTCTGACCCTAGCGGACATGTACTGAACGCCATCAAGCACGTCGTAAAGTACCATTCCGCCATGGCGAGAAATACGGCAACGCGAACCAACCGTAAATGGCCCACTGAGTGCCTGTACTCCACTCCCTGGCCTCATTGCACAACTCCTGGCAGGCGCAATGTACTCACACTATGCAACCAGTGAAATCCACAATTCACCCATGCATGCCAACGTAGAAAAGCATGCAGGGGCTCAAAGCGCCCCGTGAGTGGGCATCCATGTACGGCATGTCACCATAGCCGTACTGACGCAGCACAGGCATGTGAAGGTACAACACATCAAAATGAAAATCAAGAACACATGACACAAAACAACAGTAGTCCCCCATCGCTTGACACCAGCGCAAGGCAACATCCAAAACAGCATCCTGAGGGGGATTGCACCAGCCCTGTACTCATGCCAGTAAACAAACCAACCATCAGCAGAAGCATGTACCACACAAGTCGGCAGAGTGACTGAGCAGCCAGGCTCATCCCAAGAGGGGCCGATGGGAGCTGCAGGGCACAGATGGCATCAATACAGAAGCTATTCCAATGGACATGACCCCAGTCCCCCTCCAACAAACGCACGCAAACACAGTCACCTGTGACCAGCCACATTCTGAACAACCCATCATTCCACCAATCGACCTGGCTGACAGGCACCAGTCGGCCAAAAGCCAATCCCCCGCCCCTGAACAGCACATCATGTAAACAGTCACAATGGCAGCCTCTATCCGTGACCATACTGTGCTACGTAGGCAAACGCGGCCAGTACTGTACCACACAACTCAACTCAGAAGGCGGAACACAATGCAGATCATCACGCAATACATACCGCCACAAAGCGAAAATCGCCACATCACCTGCAAAGAACAACGCAACACGACAAATATCGGAATACAATTTAAATGCACATCCAAATGACAAAGGCCCCACAGCAATTTGCAAAATACCACCAAAACAACCATCATCACCGAGGGCTGCATCTGCAATAATTGACCGGCTTCCACTTGTGTGACGCCCTGTACCATCATGGCACACAGGGCTTACATCAACGTTCCAAAAGGCAACATGGAAGCGGCAAGAACCGCAGGTCCGTCCCATGAGGCAGGCACTAGTCGAGCTGAAAGGCCGAAATGTTGCACCTAGCCACCAGTACAGCGTAAGGGCATGTGGCCCATTGGCGATCGTCCCATATGATCGAAATGGTGCTCCACTGATTCACCCGAAGCTGCAGGAGTCGAGAGTAAAAACCATCTGGAGGAGTGGCGTAGAGATGGCATCTGCAATAGGGCAGGAGATACCTGTCACCCAAAAGAAACACAAATCAACCGATTGCATTACGGGACTCATGATGCATTACAATCTTCATTCAACACACCAAATCCACACCCATATGCATGCTAGCCCACTCCAAAGGAATATACACACCCCTAAATCAGTATCGAATCATAACGAAACCAATCGAGCTAAATACACCATTGGCAACGTCGGTTACTGTGCATGCGTCCGTCAAGATAGAACCCATGACATGGGATTAGTAACGTGCCTAGACACAAGTGTATGAAGGCGCGTCGAGACAGGGAGGATCCGACAAGGGCAGATAGACGTATGTCCCACTATGGCAGCCTTGCATCACATAACGCAGGGGGAGGGGAGTGAACCAAAAAACCCATGTACATGGCAGACCCTAAACGGATTCATCAGTCCATGCATCCACACATCATTCCCTCATCCCGCAATGAAAACGCATGAATATTCACTCACATAATATGTGAAACTTCCATCGCGTCTGTGCGTAATGCAGTCCGCAAAAACCACTGTGCCCCTGGCCGGATCTGTAGTGTTGTGAAGCAAGATGGATTTGGGAACGTCCTGCCTTATCGTCCACTACGCTATTGCGCATCCCATTCAATTCATATCATTCATTGCCTGCTCGTTATGGGCCATGTCCCAAGGACATTCTACAATAGAACGTTACATTTCCAGCCAGACCTGTGGGCGTATCCTCGCCGCTACTTCAAAACCCAAAATGCTGGCCTTCGAATTCCTCACTTGCAACATTACGTCGAAAAGGCTTCTGTGAACGCTTGCATTCACAATTACATCAATGTAGTGCGGCTGTGTGTCATGATGCTAACTGGCTGCAATCACAAATGGGACGCCACGCCCGTCGGTGAATTACGTTACTGTGCTGCATGAGGGTCGGCCATCGATCGAGCCCTACATACCACTGACTCTTCACAGGTATGTAAGCGGCTGCAATCATAGCATGTGTAACAATGGGAGCATAGCATGAAGATCAGTCAAAGTACATCACACTGCCATCGGGATTAGATACATGATTCAAATCCCAAGATGCCATGCGGCCAAATGCAGCCTTACGTGCGGGACGTGCTCGACCAGAAGGGATTGCATCTGCCACAGATTCATTCAATCAGCACAGGTGGAGGCCATACAGGCCGACAGCACATATATTGCAGACCCAAACCCCTCCCACAACCACTCCCACTCCAAAATGCTACCGGCAGGACTAGCGATGTTGGGCCTGGGGTACCAGATAGCACTGCAAGTGCTACAACTACAAGAAGACGACGAACAACAACAGGTACAACAACCGGGCGCACAGGGGAGACGGAGGAGAAGGAGGAGGAGGAGGGCAAGGCAGGGTCAGCAAGGCCCACAAGCACTGCCACTACCACCACGCAGGCGGCCCGCAATCCCACGCCTCCGAGCCGATCCGTTCAACCTCACTGCTGAGCAGATCCACACCCTCTACCGTTTGGACCGGGACACCATAATCGCCATTGTGGACATGACACATGCTGACCTCGTGAGCATGATAGATAGCCCAACCGCCATCCCACCCCTACTGAAGGTGGTGTCTGCACTCCACTTCCTGGCCACAGGCACCTACCAGCACACAGTGGGACAGTTGCATGGCATTTCACAGCCACTGTTCTCACGGACACTCTTCCAAGTGCACGATGCCCTCCTGAAGCACGCCGACGACCACATCACACTACCACGCACGTACCAGGAGATTACCAACGCTAAAGTGGGATTCCATGCACTTGGCGGCATCCCGGGTTGCATTGGTGCCATCGACTGCACCCATGTTGAATTGGTTGTCCCACATGCCATGGAGGTCCAGTACCGCAACCGGAAACAATTTCATTCAATCAATGTGCAAATGGTGTGTGACTCCAACAAGATATTTACGCATTGTTGTGCCAGATTTCCAGGATCTACCCATGATTCTATGGTCCTGAGGAACACAAGAATACCACGCTACATGGAGCGACACGCAGGGCACAGATCCTGGCTACTCGGTGAGTCTCATTCCATGCATGACATCGTGGCCCATTTGATGCGTCAATGACCTTGCAGGGGGGGGGGGGCTACTTAGCACTATCATTCCACTGACACCCTTTATTCGTCTCATACAGGTGATGCCGGGTATCCACTGAAGAGATGGCTCCTTACACCAATCCGGAACCCACAGGACGAGCATGAGGAGGACTACAACCATGCCCACTCACGTACCCGTGTGGTCATTGAACAGGCATTCGGCCTACTGAAGGCTCGTTTCCGCAGCCTCAGCAGGTCTGGCGGGGCACTCATGTACAGCCATGAGAAGGTTTCTAAGATGGTCATGGCATGTGTCATGCTGCACAACATGTGCATACGTAGGAATGTGCCCATGCCCCCTGACGCTGTACTGCATGCACCTGAAGATGATGATGATGATGAGGGTGGGGATGTGGAGGCACCTCAAGGAGTCCATGAGGCACAGGATGCACGTGCAATCCGACAGAGCATCATAGATGCATGCTTCTAGCAACCACGCATGGTGCCTATTACACGGAAAGGGGACCTGTGGCACTGTGTGTGTGTAGTACAGGCACATTGTGGACTGTACGCCTATGAAGGCCTCGTACGCAAATATCAATGTCCACACATGTCATTGGATGATAATGAGGTGCTGTATTGTTGATGTGATTTGATTTATACACCCTATGGACCCGCCACCCAGTGAAGCCCAACACACCCCCTCCACCCTACTACCTCCCCCCCCAACACCAGTGTCCAAATATGCATGCTGTCCGTGGGTAGACGCTATTGCAAGCCCCCTCTACGGGTATCAGGGGCACCCCTGCCCGTGGAGCGCAGGTTCCTGCCAGATCTGCGTTGGGGGCTGCCCTGGACGGAACTTGCCACGGATGATGTCTCTGCCTGCTCGCGTCCATGCATGTCTCTGAGGGTTTGTGAGAGCTCCGAGAGCACACGGCGCACAGCAGCAAGTTCAGCACAAACGTCTTTGGACGTCGCATGCAGTTCCCCCCTCAGGCTCTCGGTGCTTTTCTCCATTTGTGCTCTCAGGCTCTCGGTGCTTTTCTCCATTTGTGCTCTCAGGCTCTCGGTGCTTCTCTCCATTTCTCCCCTGAGGCTCTCACTACTTTTCTCTATTTGTGCCCTGAGTGTCTCGGTGGATGTTTCCATGGCTGCCCTGGAACCCCCGCATTCATTTGCATGGTCCTTGAGTAGCGTGGACGCTTCCTGCTGTTGCTCGATCAGCAGGTCGAGGGACTGTTGCCTCTGCTGGGCCATGGACATTTGCGGTGGTGTGACAGGGGGGCTGCTCAACACATGTTGCCTTGGCACAGGACTTGTGGGGGTTGGCCAGTCGTCGTCTTCAGGGTGCCCCTGCGTGGTTTCGTCATGGTGTAGGGGATGGAACATGCAGGGGGATTGGGAAAGGTCATGGATGGTACCTACGTCGCCAGCACTGTTTTCCGTGTCGGAGCATGCTGGCATGACAGCTGTGTCACCTATGGTGCTGCTACCACCAGAGGCAGTGCCATCAGATACGTTCTTTGGGGGGACCTGTGGTGCTGGGGTTGTGGACTTGCTGGCTGCTGGGGTGCCTGTTGCAGTCCCCTCCAGTGTGCTGCCACTTGATTCCTGCTGCTGCCGTGTCTTGATCCTTGCACCTGAGGTGGAGGCTCTTGGGACGTTGGTCCTGGCCCTCTTTGCAGGCGTGCTGGTAGGGGTGTCCTGCAGCTCGTCGTTGGTATCGGACCCTGTGGTGGAGTAAAGAGGGGCGAGCGTTAGTTATGGGTCTGTCGGATTTGGAATGGCAACGTATCAAATGCATTGGGGTGGTACATGAGGCTGATTTGGGACTGGGCCTTGGAGGTGGTCTCATTTTCGTGTGGATTGAGGATGCATTCATTTGGCTGCCTGCAGTTAGGGGGTGCATGCTGCACATGTAGGGGTTGTTTATGGCTTCTTGATTGATTTGTTTGTTCATTCTGACTTTTAGAGGGCGCTGTCAGGGCAAAGTATGTATTGCACTATGGGGTCACATGGTACTGCACATGTTCGTGGTTTGTGGATTTCGCATTGTTTCTCTTGGCCAACCTACCTGATTCTCCGGATGTCGGCACTCCTTTCTCCATCCCTCCGACTCCCTCTATGCTCTCCATTCCTATGGTGGAGGCGCAGATTTCCTCCCAGGGGGTCAACTTGATGGGCGACTCTGAACCCCCCCCGGTAGCTGTGGCGATGTTCCTGTTCGCAGAAAGTATGCTGCGTACGCGGATCCGCAGGTCGTCCCACCGCTTGCGACATTGCTGTGGCGTGCGGGGTGTTGTCCCCACCGCACTTACGCGCTGTGCCACCAGGGCCCATATGGCCTTCTTGTTGGCAAGGGCCGTCCTGGTCATTTGACTGGAGAAGACGACGGCGGAATTTTCCTGTAGGGTCTCGGTGAGCACGGTCAGTTCCTCTCGGGAGAAGTGTACCTGCCGCTTGCGGTCACACGCTTTCTTGGCTACCTTTCCCATATTTATTTTTTTAACTGGGGTTGCTAACGGGTTGGGATGTGTGTCAGGGTCGGATTTTTTATGGTTGTGTTGGGATTCGGATTTTATAGTTGTGCGGCGTGCTGTTTCCCGTTCCGGCCACATGCTTTTACTTCCGTTTCCGTATATTTACGGTGGCCGTAATTTGCGGTGCACGCTCGTTACGGTGACCGCTCATTACGGTGACCGCTAAGATGGGTGGCGGTATTGCACCTGGTGCAGCGTACGGCGGCGGTAAGGGCCGTTTTGGGGTCATTTCCGCCATCGCAGCCTTTCGGATTCCGCCATGGCGTAATGCTCGTGCCCGATGGGTCGTGATTGGCCGCACTTTGCTCCTTCGTGCAATGGCGGAAACGCTATTTACGCTGTTGCGGTCCGGTCAGTCACTTTCCGCCAGGGTCGTAATGAGGCCCATTGTAGTGAAGACAGCCCCACTAATGTACCTTTCAATGCTTGCTGAAAACAAGATCGTTTCCTGAATTCAGAGGGATGACAGATGCTTTATTCTGTAAGAAAAGGTAAACAAACGCAGGACACTTTACCAGTCCTGCGTTAGGAAACTAACGGATTAGGTTATGAGAGATAGTCTTGCAAAATAACATATTAAATTTGAATAAACCACAGACTAATTTCCACTTCTGAATCTAAGTGATATGTACAGTTTAACTGTGTAATGGCAAGAGGAAATTGTACAATAATTATTTCAATTAAACTGTAAAAATGGCAATGGTGCAATTTTATTAAATATTTAAGAGTAGTTGAAAATACATAACATGAGCCCTGTCCCCTTTTTTTGGCATCACAGTAACTGACATTACATGATCTTTAGTACCGTTGAAAACCTGAATGAAAACTCCAGGCTGCAACATGTTAATAAACAGTGATCGAGAACATGCATGAACACACATCTATACCACATATATCCCACCCATATCGGCCAACACCATATCAACATGAACGAAATTCAGGCCAATAACTGAAGAAGAGTTGACCAACACTCTTGCAGGCATTACACCCACTATCTACAAAGACAACAGCCTCATCTCCTCCATTGTGAGGTTCATCACATCCTTCCTCAGCAAAGTGATTGAGAAGGCAGCTATCAATAATTTTCGGATTACTCAGCACAATATTCTGCAGTTCTTACAATCGGCTTTCCAAACATGTTGCACCACAGAGCCCTAGTTATCCATGGCGCTCTAGACATCCTAAGAGGCACCCTCTTACTCATTCTACTGTCACCCTTGATACTGCGGACCATGAAGTACTCCTCAACATCCTCGCTAAGCACATGGACTTCAACAGAACAGTCCTGCAGTGGGTTTCTTTCTGACCTGTCCATCAGAGACCAACCTGTTCAGATGGGCCTCAACAGAACCCATTGCCAACACGAGACACCTGCAGAGTTCCACAATGCTCAGCCATGCCCTCTCTCATCTTCGACCTGTACATGGACCCTCTATGGGAACTCCTCACAAATAACAGCATCAAAATGCAATAATAAGCAGATGACACATTGCTTTACATAAAGATCAATTGCAACGACATCCATCGACTAAAGCACTGTCTGTTCCTTTTGCAAGGTTGGATGTCAAGTACCTACCTGAGGGTAAACCTGAAAAAGACTGGCTTCACTCTCCTAGGAACCTCCACCCAGCTTGGCCACATGCTGAATATGCTGACTGACCTGAACCTTGATGGAGTCACACCCCAACTCTTTTGGCTTTACCCGCGACGATGAAATCTCATTCAAAACACATATCTCCAAGGAGAACCAGAACAGCAAGTAACCAGTTTTCACTGTTCTGCCAAGTCAAGCATTTTGTCTCTGCTCTAAGTTTGAGAACAGTTATCTAACCCCTGGTGGCAACGCCCTTTATGCAGGAGTCACAGATCCACATTGGGCCCCTCAGAAAGCCCCACTGAAAGCTAGTCAGCACTCCTCATCATTTCTCATCACAAGACTAAGAAAAAGCAATCACACCACCCCCATGCTCACAGAGCTGTACTGGTGGCCTCTTCCAGAATCATGTTGCAGATAGTCTGCATCAACTAAACAGCAGTTCCAATGAAACCAAGTTCCAACCAAAACACCTCTCTAATTGGCAGAGCAACTCACCATCTCCGTAGTCCAGCGAACTATGAGAGGTCACAACATCAACAGATTGGAAACAAATAACTACTAGAGGGGAAATACAGGAAACAGGCCCTTTTCTGCTATGCACCCTGTCTCTGGAACAAGGTACCAACGCGGATACAGCTTGCCCCCTACATCCTCTTTAGGAAGGACCTACAGACCAACTGTTGAGGAAAATTCTTGCTATGCCTGAACCCGCCACTCAACCATATTTCTCCCCCTACTGGAGTTTCCCCCTTCATTGATCCTCCTACCCATCCCAGCCCCTCTACAACCCCTGCAACCTCTACTACCTGTAACCCTGTGGGGGTGTCCCTTATATAGAAAACTCTGTTCCTTCCCATTTAGGTTTGCCCTTTTAAATTCCATATATACATCCCATACATAAATGATCCCTGTTCAAAAATAATATAATGGCGACAAATTAACATTAACAAATTATAGGCTGAGCTAAGGCATCCAATCCAGGGAAAAGACCACAGAATCTGTAGCAACAGTGTAACGTTCCGCAACCAGGGCACACCTTGCTCCTTAATGATTTCCGGCTTGATTTCTATCCAAAACATACCACCTAAACTACTTTGATGAACATCTAGGAAGAACTCCACTAAGGATGGGAGCTGTAGGATTGTTTAGCGTGTTTTGGGAGCAGAGAGCGCAGCACCACTGCACAGGATAAATGTATAGCATGTTTTTTTGAAGTGCAGCGCCACTGCATGGGTTTGGTGCATTGATATAATGTGGTACAGCAAGACATGTGTTATTGAGCATTTTTATGCAGCACCACTGCATGGGTTTAATGCAATTGCTTCAAGCTATGTGTTGCCAGTGCAACCTATGGACATGTAGATGAAAACAGGCTATGCAGTAAAAAACGATTTCCACATATAAAATGCAAACACGCTAAACAATCCTACAGAGCTATGCTTAAAACCTGATCCTCTTTAACTTATCCTCTGATTTTGTCTTCATGTATCCTAGTATGCGTGATTAAGACATCTTTTTGAATTGGTGGCATGGTCATGCAGTGGATCAACTTACTTGTCTCAAAGCGCTCCCACTAAGTGAAATTGCCCCACTTCATGTCTGAGCCCACCCACATGTCCTGTGGTGTGCTCTGACCATCAGTGTTGTTCCTGGTCCTCTTTATTCTCTACAGGAACCCTTTAGTGACATTCCAAAACAGACACAACATTGGTTATCACGTGTATGCCGATGACAACCACATCAATATCAAGATACCCAAATCAGAAGAGTCTGACTATCTGCAAAGTTCTG
Source organism: Ambystoma mexicanum (assembly GCF_040938575.1). Taxonomy (NCBI): domain Eukaryota; kingdom Metazoa; phylum Chordata; class Amphibia; order Caudata; family Ambystomatidae; genus Ambystoma; species Ambystoma mexicanum. The sequence continues at coordinate 912,287,738 of NC_090926.1, read as the reverse complement.
GATAGACTATCATATGCTCAGGAGTGGATTCATCTCAACTAGCTCTGCCTCAGTGCCCCCAAGACTGAGATGCGGCTGCTGGGAGTTGAGGATTTCCCTACTAGGTCATTTCACATGTCACTATTGATCGGGACCCCCTCATCTTCCATGCCAAACCCGTGAGTCGCTTTCAGCATTGATCTTGCATCCATTTTGCAGTTTAATAGCATTACTAAGAGCCACTTTCATCCACTAACACCCTCCAAACATTGAATGTTTCCATTGCTGATGTTGCCATATCATGTTGCCAAATATTTCACATTGGTCCCCTCCTGTAATTACTACTGCAGTGGGATTTACAGTAGGGATATATTATTTTATGATGTGCTGTTATGCTAATCTGCTTTTATACTGTGCTAAATACCCACTGTAGTAGTTTCAGAGCACCTGATCCTTGATATTGATAGTTTATTTGTATAGCGCCTATACACAATGTGTTTCAAAGCGCTTCAAGGCAAGGGAGGGAACAAGGGAAAATACAACGACATTCTTACAAGGCCTTGAACAATAAGAATGTGAAATGTATTATCGTACTAGGCCTGGAGACATTTCAGAAAGTGCAAGAGCTTACACAAAGATAAGGAGGGGAGGAGGGTGTGCAGTTAATGGGAACAGGCAAGCGCGTATCGTACCAGGCCTGACAACATTTCTGGTAGAGCCGGGGAAACCAAGAGGTGTGGGATAGGGGAGAGGAAGGTGGAGGGAGAGGAACAAAACAAGCGACTATCGTACTAGGCCTAACAACATTTCAGGTAGTGCTGGAGGGGCAGGGGGATGAAGAAAACAAGTGAGGGAGGGGGAAGAGACAAACAGTGCTGCTATCATACTAGATCTGATGACAAGTCCGATAGAGTAAGTGCACAGAATAAAGTAAGGGGAGGGGGAGAGGAGAGAGGGAAAAGGGTGAAAGGGAGAGGAGGGGAGACTGAGAGGAAAACAGTGTTAAAGAGTGGGGAAGCGAGTGGGTAGAGCGAATACAGTTGCAGAAGTCAGTAATAAACACATAATGTTGCAAGAGAACAGCAAGTGCCAGCCAGGAATTCAGGCGAAGACGGGCACAGCATGATTCAGGGCCACCATGAGTGGGTGATGCAGGGGAGGACCATCAAGAGAATTGAGATGGGTAAAGCACCATGAGTCAAATGAGTCCATAAAAGTCAAATCCAAGCATTAGCAACAAGACAGTGATGGTAAAATCATAATGTGTCAAGACAAACTCCTGCAATGGTTTGATGTGTGGGGGGGGGTAGAATAGAGGGTAGAAAGGATTCAAGGAAACAGGGAACACATGCATATGAAAAGGGGGGGGCAGAAATGACACACAGACAACACAGGCAACCGGGGAGGGGTATAAGTCTATGGTATATTGTGCCACCACACAGGGCTTAGTCTACTTGGGGAATAGTGAGCAAACCAGAGTAATGCAAACGTGGAGAAGAATGATTATTGGACAAAAAGGGAAGTATATTGATGAAAGTGTATCCCTCTATCTCATATGAATTGTTGTCTAAAATAAGTTAGAGACTAGATATATGTGCTGAGATGGTACAGGCCATTTGTTTCCAAGGCAGTTTTGGAGGGCTAAGAGTAATGTTGGGCATGTGGGAGGCTCGAGAATGGGCTCGGCAATCCGGATACAGATGTCGGATCTATATTGTCTTTGTGCGCTGCTATAAATGTTAAAATAAAAAATATATCTGCTAGATCCATATAAATGACTGCAGATATTTCCTGAATGGTACTTCTGGCAGTGCCAAGCAAATCAGGTCTAGTCCAAGAGTGGGGAGGTCATGGAGGAGGAGAGAGAGAAAGGGAGGGAAAGCAAGGAATGTCGAAAAGAAAACCTAGAGCCTACAATGTTCTGGACGTGATCTGAAGTTTCAAGTGTTTTTCTATCTAGGCTTGATATGATATGATATGATAATTTATTTGTATTGCGCTTGTACACAAGTGTTTCAGAGCGCAACAAGGCAAGGGAAGGGAAAAGGGGAGAGCAAAAAACAACGATCTTACTAGGCCAAGTGACATTGCGAACGCGCAAGTGCATGGAAAAGGGAAAGGGGAAAAGTGCATGGAAGGGGGAGAGTGGAAAGTGCGGAGCAGAGAGGAACATATATTAAATAAAAATAAATAGATAAAAGAGGCAATAAACAGTGGTAGTGCAGCCAGAAAGTGCTGTGTTTAAGGCAGCAGAGAAGGTATGTCTGATAAGTGCGGAAGAAAAGAAAGGGGTGTGGGGGGAACTGTATGGATATAGATACAGTCCCCAGGGCAAGGGGTGGTCAGGAGGCAGTGCAGGAGGGTGGTGGGGTGAGCAGGTACCTGGGCTCAGGGGACATAGGCTGGCCAGGTGCACAGTGCCAAGAGAGAACAGATCAGCAGGGGAGAGGGGGAGCGAAGGCAGAAGCGAAGAGGAAGGTCTTGAGGAGCTTCCCGAACCAGAGATGGTTCTCCTCATGTTTTAGAGTGGCAGGGAGGCTGTTACAGAGGGAGGCCCCAGCCGAAGACAGAGATCTTCCTCCAGCTTGTTTCTATGAAAAACGACTGACCCTGAGGGAGTTAGAGGAGAAAAGAGCTCGAGAGGGGAGGTATTTGCAGAGGGGTAGCTGAAGGTATTTTGGTCCCAGGCCCCAGAATGCCTTGTGGACAATGCAGAGGGTTTTGAATTTAATCCTAGCGTCCACTGGGAGCCAGTGGAGAGATTTCAGAAATGGAGAGATACGATCCCAGGGCTTGAGGCCAAGGACAAGTCTTGCAGTCCTGTTTTGGATTAGTTGAAGAGGGAGTAGAGTAGGGACTTTACTTGGAACTTTACTCTTTCGTTCTTTTGGCATGATAAGGAGCAGATATTAATTATGATTGGGTGGTATGCAGGATTAGCATCATTAAATACATGCCGGTTCTAAAACTGATCTAGGGAATGATGGGAGGAGGACCATTATTTTATAGCCAGCTAGAACACTGGTTCTGTTTGCATGGTTTTCAGCATTCCAATACTCACACTACATTTTCCGTGGGACATGCATATATGTATTGAGCTTACTTTTCATGTCACAGTTCATGTAAAGGCTGGCACTTGTTCCATGAGGTTTTGAACAGCAATGCTGTGAGTATATAGGACATCACTTTTTGAACATTCCATCGTGCATTTGTAACAGTGTTAACATAAGACATCTCACGCAATGCAGTCATATCCTAGATAAGAAAGGGGCAAAACCTTTAAAGATGATACAACAACACAGTCGCCCCAGTCTCTTGCATTAAACTAGTGACTAGTATAATTGGGCGTTGCAATTGCATAAAACACTCAGCTCAGAAAACACAAACTGCACTTCAAAAGCAATCACTAACTTACAAGACAGCAGTTTCCTTAGCAACTGACCAGCCCCCTAAGGACGGCTTCCCGCAATAAAACATGTTGTGGGTGGGCATTCTATATAAAAGACTCAACCTTAGTAAACACCCTTTAGCTGCATCTCATCCAGCTGGAACCCTTAAAAAAAGAAACGCAGCAGAAGACAGACTCTCCTTTTCAGATACCCACCAAAAAAAGAAGAGTGCCACAGAGACAAATGGACAGTTGCCACCGGAGTGGTTCCCAGCCGCTCTTATGCAAAGTAATCTAACGCAAACTCAAATGCCATAGAGATGCTGCCTCAGTGACGTACCAAAAAACTGTCAGCAACAAATAAAACAACAAAAAGAGAGCGAAAGCTGACCCTCCATGAAGCCAGGTGCCAGCTAAGACATTTACGTCACAGAAATCTACAATGCAGGTAGCACCAGAATACAATTGGGTGAGGTTTAAAAATACCATTATCACGAAACAGATCAAGCTGTGTGATTTTGGAGTCCTCAAAAACACCTCCACAATACATAACATGACCAATCTATGGAGAGAGCAGGAGGAATGTTGGACTGCACGGGGCGCTGTCAAACTCTTTATGTAACCACCGACACCTCTGGTGATGCTTGATTGTACATTGCCACACTAGGATTTGAATATTTGCAAAATTAAATTGTTTTAGCACCCAGTGCAGAATTTTTAACATGAATCATATTGTGTCCAGCAATGCGCATAAACATCTCAGAGTATGAAATATGGTTCCCCGAGTATATTGCTTTTCATTAAATACCGTACAGAAAAGTTGAGTCGCCTTCAATGTAGAATATCACTTTTTCACCATGCTGTATCGTTGTTTCGAAAGGCTGACCAAGAGGCTGAGATTTTAGCAACACTCCCAAAACTAGCGCTCACAGTGAAACTCTGACTATGGGGACAACTTTGCCTTGGGTCAGAAACAAATGAACTTGCTTGCGAAGCCAGTGGTCCTCCATTTCAAGATGACAGGTGTTGTACATGAACAAAAGGGACACAGCCCCTTTAAGAACACCAACACAGAAAGAGCGGGAGGAAAGCGGAAGGGGAGGGGGTTAGAAGGGGAGACGGCAGTAAGTGTGAAGGAGTGAATAAAGGAAGTTCACAGCAGCGCTGGCTCCGTCTCGTCTTTGCATGCCTGTCCGTGATTGAGTAGAGCCCAACACTGGCGACGAAGCCGATGCGAATCCTCGCGTGCCGGCAGCAGTAGCAGGAGGGCGGTAAGCCCAGCAGTCGTGAAGGGCCCGTGCGCCCTGGTGGAGGGCCCGTGTGCCCAGCAGAGATCGTGAGGGCCCGTGCGCCCCGCAAGCGTGCAGCGGCCTGTCGGCCCTGCAGGAGGGCTCGTGTGCCCAGCAGTTAAAAGGACCCGTGTTCCCTGCGACAGCAGCAGCTCGTGCGCCCTGCTGGAGGGCCCGTGTGCCCAGCGGAGATCGAGAGGGCCCGTGTGCCCCGCAAGCGCAGCAGCCTGTCAGCCCTGCAGGAGGGCTTGTGTGCCCAGCGGCAACCAGGAGGGCCCGTGTGCCCATCGGCAACTCCGGAAGGCCGGCACGCCCATCATCGAGCGGCGGCCCGTGTGCCCACCGGAGATTGAAGCGCCAGCTACGTGGAGGACCGGAGAGCCGGAAGAGGCCCGTACATCTCGCGAAGGTGAGGCCCGTAGGACTGAAGAACAGAGAGAGTGCCAGTCGCGAGGAAGACCTGCAGGCCCGCGGCGCCAATACAATAAGTAAGGTGCCGGGAAGGGATAACCGTAAAGAGGGGAACCCCATGTCTCCCGCACGTGACATTTCACAAAAAATACACTTAAGGGTGAACCACGTTACGGCAAAAAGGAAACCCGTGTCTCCCCACGTCACATCCAAGGGTAAGACAATAGGATACGCTACAGCGAAAGAGATACCCCGTGTCTCCCCACGTGACATTTAATGAGATCATACTGTGGAAACAGAGAAATTGATATGAGGCCGGGAAGCCCAAAAGGAAACACACCAACACAGGTTACAAAGGACATACAAAGCGCTTTATTTCATAGTTACAAAGTTACCAAAGTCAATTGACATACGGATAGCTATTCGGCCCTCTGACTAACACGCGAACCTTCAACGTAAGGTTCGCACTGAAAGTGGGAGAGACCGATCATCGGGATGCTTGGGTTTTTCTACGTTTTGTCCTGCATTGGCCAGCCCTCTCGCAAGTTAACCATTCTTGGAACCGTGGCTAGGGTTCGTAGCCAGGTCGAACACACAATTTACCTAATTTGATCAGTTCCGCTGATACAGTTACATATTTACACACAGGTTAAAGGGAGGACAAGGTCTTAGTTCGTGACCCTAACAAGTGGCCTGCGGACATATTGTTTATTCACGTGTGCGGAGGTCACCATGGCCGGAGTCTTACTCAAAATGTCATTCGGCCTCCATTTTGTGATTCAGGGTGACTTCCACACTGCAAGAGTACCTAAAATGGTGGCTAGATTCAAGATGGCGGCTTACACAATACATTAAGGTCAAGACCTTGCCGCAGAACCTATGTACATGGTATTCTTTAGACAGCTTGGCGTAGGCCAACATACATTTAAACAATGCGATTGGGGTCACAATATTATATCGATTTCCACAGACCCTCCTTTTTGGCCTATGCCAAGTGCTAATACATCATTTCCTAATACTTTCGAAAATAACTGAAGGCATTATCATCCATAGGTTCCGCATCATTGTCCGAAATGTCAATAGCCATAAAGTTGTTCATAAGAACTTCTTGCAACATGAACTCTTTAGATGCTGTCTTCGGGGTGTATATCTTATGCCCTATTGCGCTCATTACCTGAGCACAACATCCCCCCATCATTCCACATATACTCGGGAGGCATTGAAAACAACAGCAAAGAACTAACAGAATCCCTAAAATACCTAAAATGACAGAAAGCACCTTCCACCCCCAAGATCGTAAAGAATCCCAAAACCAAGTACTAAGGTTTCAGTCTCCTACAGGGATATGGACTTCAGAACTGAGAGTGTGTAAATTCTGAATTGCTTTAAAAATTGTTGGCGAAGAATCTGGTACGAAAACACAACAAGCGGACCCCACTAATTTACATACTCCACCTCGTTCGGCTAAAATGACATCTAATGCCATTCGATTTGGAAGTGCTACCAATCTTATCGCCTTTTGCTCTAAGGTCATATTGTAAAGTATGTCCGTGGTCCAGTTGATCGTTTTCTCCAACACCCTCGCTAATCCCCTAATGTTTTCTGAATTTGCTATTTGTCCCCAAAAGGGCACTACTGATTTGGCTATATCCCTGAACACTTGTCCAGGGGTGTCTCCATTACTATCCCGTTGCGGGCGAGCCTTAGATACCTCCAAGGTACTGGCTATAAATACACCTGGTAACAATATCCCTAAGTAACAAGTCCCCTGCCAATCCTTCGGCAACCAGGGAAAAGCTAAACTACCACAAACAAAATAAACGGGTCCCCCTACATACAAAGGCCTATTTTCCCCAGTCAAGTTTACAATATTTACACAAGGCTCGAAGTCTCCCATTGGCCTAGTGCCATTTCTTTGTACACAGAAAGGAACTGAATCAGGACTATGATTCACAGAATAGGAAGGAGGCATGGCATCCTTATTGCCTATCGGAGCCATCTTAAAAGAAACTAGATTTTGGAAAGGAAAAGATAGTTTATCAGACGGCCTAATAGAAGCGACGTTAGGTTTACTTCTATTTGCGAAAAGCGAGCATCCCAGGGGAGTCAATTCACATTTTTCAAATTCATTCAAATTAGTCCCATCGAAGTTCCCTGAGATGCTATCATTCCATCGGCCAAAGAAGAGTGCTCTAAGAGAGGCATAGCAAGAAGTTGTTAAAGGTAAGGGATGTATATACCATCCCAGTCCCTTGTTCCCATGTTGTGGTAAGTGAGTGCAGATCCAACAATTACTCTTATTAAAAATAGCATGCGTAGCATTCATCACTATCATCAAAGTGTTATTATGATATTTCTGTCTATGCCGAGAGTCCCTAGGGGACAGAGTGTGAAGGTGTACAGAGGGAGTCAAAACAGTTGGTACGATTTTGGTCGGTAACAGAGGCTTCAAAGGATAAATTTCTTCAAAATACCAAAGTCCCACGGCAGCAGTTGCAAAAATAACAATAATCAGAACGAGAACACAACAGTACGTTTTTGGGGCCCAGGCACATTGTTCATTATTCGATTTGGTCACCTCCTTATCTAATAGTTCAATACGGGGAGCAGCGGTGAAGGCGGCAGGCATCATGGTCATCCCGATCGACGGCCCCAATGTTCGTTGCTGGCGGCACTTCGGCCGCGCGATTTCTTAGTCCTTCCCAAGCCAAGCCAACAGAACCCTCCTTTTCTTTGTTCGAAAAAAGAAAGACAACAGTACTTCAATCACTCTTTTCCTTCCAGATGCACGACACTCGTGCGGTAATTCTATTTCCGTGGTCGAAGGTTGTACCTGATGGTACCCAAGTTTGTTGAATCCAAAAGCAAAGTATTGTCGCTCCCTGAGGGGAGCGTCGTGTCGGTGGCGACGGAAGTCGCAGAGCTCGAAACAAGATTTTCCGGAAGTGATTGATCAAGAGAGTGCAGAGACAAAATGGACGGCTCCCCGAGCTCCTCAGGCTCAGAGAACTTCTCCGACGCACTCACAATGCTGCCTGCTACTCCGAGATCAGAGATTGTAGCACCAGCGAGGGGTTCTGTTTCTTCTGTAGCGTGTGGCGTCGGGTGAGGGATCTTCTTAACATGCGTTGCATGTATCCAGTTCTTCTTTCCTGCCACCCGCACTGCCGTCCTGGTGACCAATAATACCTGGTAGGGTCCGCGCCAGCGAAGCGCAAGACAGGAAGACCTCTCGTAGGCCTTCACCAGGATCCAGCTACCGGGCAGTATATCGTGTCCTGGGCCCGTAAACCGTACAGGTAAGGCAGCATTCACCTGGTGGTAAATGAAATACAGATTTTTAGTCAATTGATTACAGTAATCTATGAGCAATACATTATCCACATCCCTCAGGGCTTTAGGTTTAGGGAGACCCCAGATATTAGCAGGCCTTCCCATTACCACCTCGAACGGAGAGAGCCCAGTTCTAGTCTGGGGTGTGGTGCGCATAGCTAACAACACAATAGGTAAAGCGTCGGGCCATTTTAGCTTAGTGTCGGCACATGTTTATGCAAGTTTGTTTTTCAGAATACCGTTGTGTCTCTCTACCAACCCCGCACTTTGAGGGTGCCTAGCTGAATGAAAACGTTTCTCAATCCCTAGGGCAACACATATTTGCAACATTACGGCTGCGATGAAATGGGGTCCGTTGTCCGACCAAATTATCCTCGGGAGCCCAAATTGAGGGAAGTACTCTTTCACCAGGATCTTTGCGGTGGTCATGGCGGTAGCATCTTTGACAGGGAAAGCCTCGACCCATTTGCTAAAAGCACAAATGATGACAAGAACATATTTCAAGTTATTACATCGCTCCATTTCAATAAAATCAAGGTGAATGGTTTCAAAGGGGACAGAGGGGGGCCCGAAACTTCCCCTTGGAGTCACTGTCCCTTTACCCACATTGTGCTGCAGGCAAATCATGCAATTCTGAACATGTCTCTTTGCAGTTTCCAAAATTTTATCATTCACCCAAACCTGCTGCAATATCTTCGTAATTTGCTGGGCACACACATGCGTTGGACCGTGTGCCATTGTAACCATTGCTAACACATAAGAATCAGGAAGCAACCATTTCCCGTTGGATGCGTCCACCCAACACCCTTCATCATCCAATTTTCCCATGCCTTCAGCCCACTTCCTAGACTCTTCAACTGAGGCATCAGTCTGCATATCTCGCACAGACCCAATGCCTTCATCTATTATACAAACATCTCTCACTTCCCTCGAGGTGTACATGTCTGTGCTAAGGTCTGTGGCTGTTTGTCTAGCTATCAAATCTGCAAAAGCATTTCCTCTGCCCACATTGTCTATGACCTTGCGATGTGCTGCACATTTCATGATAGCTAATTGTTCAGGGAGTGAGAGCGCTGAAAGTAGTTGTACTATTAAGGGACCATGCTGAATCTTGGTCCCATGTGAGGTCAGAAACCCTCTTTCCGACCACAGTTTTCCGAAGTTGTGAGCCACCCCAAAGGCGTACTGGCTATCCGTATAAATATTGACTCTATGCCCTTGGGAGAGCTCACAAGCGCGGGTCAACGCTATAATCTCCGCGGCCTGCGCGGAGTTATGCAGAATCCTTTTAGTTTCAACAATCTTGTTCAAAGTAGTAACTGCATAAGCAGCTGTAGATGTGCCATTCGGAAGTTTGAAGCAGGAGCCATCACAAAACAGCTCCCCTTCTGCATTCTCCAAAGGAGTATCTGAGAGGTCTATCCTGCCCTTTGTTTCTTGTTCGGTGGCATACAGGCAGTCATGTGATCCTTCATCACCGCAAACAATATTTTGCGGGAGAGGTAAGAGTTCAGCAGGATTGAGAACACAACACCTTTTAATTTGGATATGAGGAGCAAATAGGACTAATTCGTACCTTGTCAACCGGGCAGAGGTAAGGTGTTGCGTTTGAGTTTTATTCAATAGAATATCAACAGAGTGAGGTACCATCAAAATTAAATCGTGGCCTAGGACCATCCCCTCACTCTGTTTTACAGACGCAGCGGCAGCAGCAACAGCGCGCAGACATCGCGGCAAAGCGCATGCAACAGGATCGAGGGCGGAGGAATAATAGCCGCACGGCCTATTCTTCCCTCCATGTTCCTGTGTTAACACAGACAAAGCACATCCATTACATTCATGCACAAACAACACAAAGGCCTTATCGTAATTTGGTGTACCCAGAACCGGTGCTGAACATAGCGCGGTTTTGAGAAGCTCAAATGATCGTTGATGTTCCGATTCCCATGGCAGTGGCAGAGAAATGCCCTTCTTCGTCAAAGCCAACATCGGTTTTACCACTAGTGCAAAGTTCGGGATCCACAGTCTACAGTAGGACGCCATCCCTATCAGGGCTCTGACTTCCTTCTGTGATTTTGGGACAGACATGCCAGAAATGTGTTTTATTCGTTCAGGTGCCAATCTTCACCCCTCCTTTGACAGGAGGTAGCCTAAATAGGCAACCTCCTGGCAACAATATTGAAATTTTTTTAGCGAAGCTTTGTGACCATTTTCAGCTAGATGAACAAGCAACAATATAGTACCTTCCTTACAAGCTTTCTCAGAGTCTGCAGCCAAGAGCAAATCGTCTACATATTGAAGCAGCGTGCAAGTAGGTGGCAATTCAAGGGTGTCGAGCTGCTCCTTTAAGGCTCTACTATAGATACTAGGACTTTCAGTATACCCTTGAGGTACCCTTGTGAAAGTAAACGAGCGTCCCCCCAAGGTGAACGCGAACAAATACCTGCTCTCCTCATGTATCGGTATACTAAAGAAGGCGTTTTTCAAATCTGCGACACTAAAGTGTGTAGCCGTAGCAGGGATCATTGTTACTATCGTAGTTACATCAGGCACAATTGGAAATTGTGGGGCTACCACTCGGTTAATAGCACGAAGATCTATTATAAACCGGTACGGAATTGCATTGTCGCCTTTCTTATATACTGGCAAGATCGGGCTATTACATAAGCTACCTGTTATCTCTTCGATCACTCCACGATGTACAAAATCGGAGACAATGCATTTCAGAGCACGCTCACCTTCAATTGAAATTTTATATTGCGGAATGCGCGGTAGCTTAACCCCATGTTTCAAGACTATCTTAACAGGCTCGATGTGCAATATCCCGACATCATTGTCGTCTATTGCCCACAAACATTCCGGGACAATGTCAAACTCGGGAGGTAGAGGTCGGGTCAAGTACTGGGAGTTAAAGGGTTGCTGTGGTGAAACTGTTAATCTTATTCCGTCAGGGGAACAATGAATCACTGCATTCAGTTTCTTTAACAAATTCAACCCTAGCAAATTTTCTCCGCAGTTTGAAGTAAGAAGAAAAGGGCACTGGTCTGTGAAAGGACCCAAAGAAACAGATACCGGCGCAGAAACCGGACAAACAGTTGGTATACCAGAGAACCCTATAGAAACGTTTGTTTGCCCTGACAGTGGGATGTTTGGAACCCTAGAATGGTCAATGGAGCACTTTTGTGCTCCAGTGTCGATCAAGAACTGATGTTTCCTATTCCCCACCAATAATTCAACGTAGGGGCCCTTCTGAATAACGGGAATAGGTAAAGGTTCCAAACGCTGCTTCGGGCAATCCTAGTAAGGCAGAACTTCGTCAAAGGGAAGTTCTTCAGAAAGATAGGCAGCAGAAGGGTGATCAAATATATTTCTCGAGTCCATACTCGGAGTCTGATTTTCCCGTGAAAAAGGTTGCTGTGGATCTTGTAGAAGCTGACCCCTATCAGGGCCCCCTGCTCCGGGGCGGCCCCTTGGTCGCCTACCCATACCTCCAAATGTGCCTCCTGACCTCTGACGAAGGGCAGGGCACTGTGCTCGCCAGTGACCTTCCTGGCGGCAATAAGCACACTGATTAATATTTATAGAATTTGGAGGAGTATTTCCTCTTGGAATGTACTGACCTCTAGTCTGTGTCGTACCTCCTCTGGGGTTTCTGACAATTTGCTGCAACAATACCTTAGTCTTTAAGTCGCCCCTTCTTTTTTCGATTTTCTCTTTTTCATTATTAACCCGATTCTCATAATACTGAGCCATATGCAAAACCTCTGACTGGGATTTTGCCTGCCAAGCGCTCTCTGAGGACATAATTTGTGACTGGATGTCGGGCAACAATCCACGTACAAATTTGTCCACAAACAACCTCTTCCCCGACTCTGTGCCTAAATCCTGTCCACTGAAGTCAGAGAACACCTGTTCAAATCTATTAAAGAATTCAGTAGTACCTTCAGTTTTCCCTTGGACGCAGGCCGTAAGCTTGTCCCAAATAATCCTTTTTTCTGGGATTATAGTTTTTAGTTTAGCAACTATTCTATCGGGTAAGGTAAGTATTACCTGGGGTGGTTTCTCACCAGCTGGTCGTTCCCCATCTATTGTAATCAGATTTACCCATGTATCCCCTAGCCCCGGCACATCATCTACTGTCCGTAGCTGTTTCCATACATCAACTGGCAAAAGCACTGGAAACAATAAGTCCATATCACTTAAGCTGAACACAAAGACTGTAAGACGGATTCTATCTCTTTATAAAACCCTGTCGGGTTTTTCCTAATATCAGGGACTGATTGTCTAATCGTGTTCACTTCCTGTCGAGAGAACGGGACGTGAACAAACTGCGATACGTAATGTGCAGGGATATCCGTCGCGGGAGTACCAGTCGCCGCGTCGGCGGGGATTTCTACTTTTGGGACAAGGGTCGGAGGGACCTCTCTCATAGGCAACTGAGATATAGGGACCTCCGACCGCTTACTGAGCAATAGGGCCAAATCGAGCGCTAAAGCAGCTGTAGAAGTGTCGGGCGAAAAAGCTCTTTTACAAATACCCAATAACTCTATGGGGCAACCAACCTTCTTCCTTATACATTCCTCCTGTAAGTGCTGTACCATCACTTGGATTACCTTTCTTTGCATCTCTACCGTGTATTGACTATATGTGTCATACACCTCATCTGGCGGTATCGATGAATCCGAGATCCATCGAATCGCGTCTTTGGTACAAATTCGTACTTCCTCAGGTGCTGATCTTCGGCACGAAAGGAACCGTTTCTGTACATATATCCTATCGTCCTCATCATCCTCGTTTTGTAACCTTTCAAAATCCCTCCTAAACTCAAACAACCTATCAACATGTCCATATACTTTCTGCTCTGTATCCCTCGAAAGTGCCAAAGCATTCAGATCTCTCACCCCTTGTGGGAGATCCGAAGTCTGCAATCTACCCCACATTACACCTAAGTGAATCCCCAGTCCTTCAATAAAAACATTTTTCTCGGGAAAATCGAGCAAATTAGATAATGTTGAAAATGCATCAGTTTGATCACCTTTTTCCATGCAATGCTTAGCCCAAGCAAATAGTTCCTGTTTCCTGCCCGCAGGAACAGTACTACGAGTCACAATTGTTGACCCTGCACCGGGATCTGTTTTAACGAACACGGGACTCCCCGGAATCGAAAGTGTAGGTGGACTTAACAAGGGTGCAGGGGAGAGAGGCAGTGTAATAGACAGAGGAGCGACAACCAAAGAACTAGGAGCAGTAGGCTGTGCAGGGGGAGTAGGGATAGCAACGGGAACAATAGCAGGAACGGGCAAGGTGCCCACAACAGGAGCATACGGAGGTGGCGCTGAAGAATCAGGCCTCCGTTCGTTCAATATTTTCTCAATAAACTCCTCGGAAACATGGAAATCTTTAGAGGGGTAAATTTTCTGGACCTCGAGCGAGAAAGCTCTATCCATTTTCTGGGCTTCTTCTAATCGTTTTTCCTTGTCATACAACAATGCCTTTTCGGCATTTGTTTTATGACGATGTGCATGTTTATCCCTACTTTTAAGCTGCTGCAATGCTTCCTTTTTCCAATTTTGTAACACATCAAAGGCTGCTGGCCTAGCCTTTTTCTTAAGCAAGATCGATTCTAAGTATTCAATACGGGGGATCTCAAAACTACCATTGATTGGCCACTGAAATTCGGAGGCAATTCTGTTCTGTCTGTGCCAAATGTCATTAAATACAATACTACCAATGCCATACTTACAGTACATAGTACACGCCGGCGACCCCTCCTGTGGTGCCGGACGGCTAAATTCCAAAGATTGTCGATCGCTGCGGAACAGAGCCCTAAAGCAGCTAGACAATTTCCCAGGCATTTCTCAAAGAATTGGTGTTACCTGGTCCAATAATTGTGTCTGCAGATACAATACGCCAAATTCAAATTGTCAGGGTTAAATTAAGAGCCGGGTCACGACTGCACCTGACCAAACCTAAGGAGGACCGTACGGTTTACAAAGGACTTCAACTAACGAATTTTTACCTGCGTTCGGTGGTTTCGGCAAATCTGCCCGCCTCGGATTTGGACCCTCGTCAAGATGCCGTGTCAGACCGCACGACTATCGCCCAAGGATCGGATCGTGCAGCGCTGCCGAGGTATCGCGTATCGATCGGTCGGGCCCGCAGAATCACACCGTCCGATCCCGATTCGATAGTCTGCGTCAACCTTCAATGATCCGGCATCAATCTTGAGGGTCCCTATTCGGGCGCCAACTCTGGATCAGAGAAATTGATATGAGGCCGGGAAGCCCAAAAGGAAACACACCAACACAGGTTACAAAGGATATACAAAGCGCTTTATTTCATAGTTACAAAGTTACCAAAGTCAATTGACATACGGATAGCTATTCGGCCCTCTGACTAACACGCGAACCTTCAAAGTAAGGTTCGCACTGAAAGTGGGAGAGACCGATCATCGGGATGCTTGGGTTTTTATACGTTTTGTCCTGCATTGGCCAGCCCTCTCGCAAGTTAACCATTCTTGGAACCGTGGCTAGGGTTCGTAGCCAGGTCGAACACACAATTTACCTAATTTGATCAGTTCCGCTGATACAGTTACATATTTACACACAGGTTAAAGAGAGGACAAGGTCTTAGTTCGTGACCCTAACAAGTGGCCTGCGGACATATTGTTTATTCACGTGTGCGGAGGTCACCATGGCCGGAGTCTTACTCAAAATGTCATTCGGCCTCCATTTTGTGATTCAGGGTGACTTCCACACTGCAAGAGTACCTAAAATGGCGGCTAGATTCAAGATGGCGGCTTACACAATACATTAAGGTCAAGACCTTGCCGCGGAACCTATGTACATGGTATTCTTTAGACAGCTTGGCGTAGGCCAACATACATTTAAACAATGCGATTGGGGTCACAATATTATATCGATTTCCACAATACGCCAGGAATTCCACGTTAAAGAGGGAAACCCCGTGTCTCCCACAAGTGACTCTCAAAATACTAAGGCGCGCACGCCACGGCACAAGGGAATCCCCGTGTCTCCCCATGTGACATCTAACGAGATCATATGGCAGGAATGCCACATTAAAGAGGGAAACCCTGTGTCTCCCACAAGTGACTCTCAAAATACTAAGGAGCGAGCAACATTAAGAGAGAGGGAAGGAAACCCTGTACAAGGCAAAACTCCACCGCGGGGCCTTGCACCACACCCGGACAGCAAGACCAACCTGGGCACACGTGCACAGGAAGACACAGTGCCAAGAGACAATCGTGATCAACGCCCAAGCGCCACCTGACCAACTAGAGCAAACCAAGCAGCACCATCATGTCAGCCCCGGATGCAGCAGATCCCAATGCCCAACCACCGCTACCAGGGGCACCCTCCTCTTACGCAAGCCTAATGAGGAGACCCGCCACGTTCACATTAAACCCACACCACGACCAGGGCCAACGATGGGAAGAGTGGATGGAGGAGTTCAAGGACTTTGTGGGTGCCATCGGCACACAAAACCTCCCAACATACTAAGCATCTTTGCAAATGTCGCAGGCAGAGAAATTAAAAACATCATACGTACGATTCCCCTACAGGACCGCACCACATATGCGAAACTCCGGCAAGCCATAAATGAAAAGATTGTCATCTCACCCAATCGTGACTATGAGAGATACACTTTCAACCAATGTGGTAAATTACCTCACGAATCAATAGGAGAATTTGTCATTCGCCTTCAAAGGAAAATATCAAAGTGCGATTTTGCCAAGTTTAATGACGAAGAAGACATCACACTACGCATCATAGAAGGTTGTGTATCCTCGATGTTCCGTAAACACCTCCTAAAGAAACCCCTATCCCTAAAAGAAGTATTGGACCTAGCCAGAGTTTATGAGAGAGTGGACATTCAGGCAGCAGCCATTGAGAACCCCAAGAAAGGAGAAGTTATAGCAGCAATACACCCCTACACCCAACACCCAGCTCCACAGACAAGGATAAACCCGAGGTACCCGACACAACGAACATAAAGCGACCGCCAATGCTACCGCTGTAGTTTTGAGTATCCGCACAGAGGCCCATGCCCTGCCATCGGCCAACGCTGCATGAGATGCAGAATGGAAAAACATTTCCAAGTGATGTGCAAGGAACTACTACCAGAAGCGAGCTCAGCACGCCCTCGACCTGCCACTCGCATGACGGAGACACACACGGAACAACATCGCCAGGCAGACAGAAATGCGCCATTCCCTACGAATGCTTATCAACGCCCAAACACCGTAAGTGCCCTTGAGGGGCTTCAGATTGAACCAGATAGGAAAGATCATGAACTATATGACATCCACCAGAGCGACTTCATGCAAAGCCTGGAACACGAGACGACCTACAAGCCAGAAACCCCAAGCCCCTTTGAGCAAGGCAGAGACCCATATCTCGACTCCCCACCACAATATCAGCCAGGAGGAAATGAACAGGCCCGATACCTACAAGATGGCTACGACAGAGAGTATGTATGCCTCCTCAGTGTTGAAACTGAAGACACCTCAGCTCCCAGAGTCACAATCCAGATGGGAAGTACCAGAAACAGATTCATCGTCGACACGGGAGCGACGGTAAACGTCATGAATGAAGACATCTACCGTGAAATAGCCTCCTCGTACCCATTGCAAGAATCCAAGACACACATCTTTCAATGGGGAGCAGCACAGCCGATGACTTCCAAAGGAAAATTTCAATGTGACCTACGGCACAGGGACATCACAGTAACTGCCATGATACATGTCATAAGGAGTCCATCCGTCGGCCGCTGCCTCCTCAGCTACCGCACGGCCAACGCCCTCGGCTTGATTGACCTAAACTACGACCAGTCAGAAGTAATAGAGGGACTAGCAGCGCCACACGAATCCGTCAGAGCAATGATCGACAGACCCCTGGCGAAGGAAGACCTCAAGAGCCAATTCCCCAGGTTATTCGGAGGAATAGGAATGCTAAAAGGATCACGCATCAAACTACACATCGACAATACCATCAGGCCAGTACCACAACACCCGCGCAAAGTGTGCTTCCACCTTCAGGAACAGGTATCAAAAGAAATCCAACTTCTCCTTCTCAACGACATCATAGAGAAAGCAGAAGGGCCAACACCATGGGTATCGCCAATAGTAATAGTTCCCAAGGACAATGGTCGTCTCCACATATGCGTTGACATGCGCATCCCGAACACGGCCATCCAGAGGGAAAGGCACCCAGGCCCGAGCCTGGAGGACATGTTGATCAGGTTAAACCAAGCAAGGTTCTTCTCAAAGCTTGACCTCAACCAGGGCTACCACCAGCTCGTCCTGGACCCAGAATCACGACCCATCACCACATTTGCAACACACGACCACCTATTTCGATATAAAAGGCTAAATTTCGGCATATCATCTGCCGCAGAGATCTTCCAAGAGACCATCAGACGCCTCATAGCATCGGAGATGAACGCACTAAACTATAGTGACGACATCTTAATATTTGGAAAAGATCAGGAGCAACATGACAGAGCCCTAAGAACCATCTTCTCCATCCTACAAGACGCGGGACTGACTCTCAACGAATCCAAGTGTGACATCAACAAGACAAGCCTCAAATTCTTCGGCCACATATTCTCGAACAAAGGTATAACAGCCGACCCGGACAAGATTAAGGCCATTACCGATCTCCAGGCACCTACAACCACGGCAGAACTGCGCTCCCTGCTGGGCATGGCGGGATACTGTGCGCATTACCTCCCAAACTACGCCACAACAACTGACCTGCTCGGCAACCTCCTAAAGAAGAATACACCGTTTGTATGGGATGCACCCTGTCAGGAAGCGTTCATAACGATAAAAGAAGGTCTCACCAACAACCGACAACTGGCGTACTTTCGTCCGGACTGGCACACCATCATTACGGTCGATGCAAGTCCAGTAGGACTAGGAGCCATCCTTGCCCAGACCGACACCGCAGACAACGCTCATCACGCAATAGTTGCATACGGCAGCCGAGCCCTGTCACACACGGAAAAGGCCTACTCCCAGGCAGAGAGGGAAAGCCTAGCTGCAGTATGGGCATGCGAGAAATACCACCACTTTATCATTGGCCGGAGATTCACCCTGGTAACAGACCACCAAGCCCTAATATCAATCTTCGGGAACCCCAAAACGAAAATGCCGCCTCGCATAGAGCGATGGGGGATACGACTGCAAGAGTACGATTATTCCATTGTCCACAAACCAGGAGGAGACGCCAACCCAGCAGACTATCTATCCAGACACCCCCTACTGGACAATGACGACACCCCAGCCCATGAAGCCACTGAATACATCTCGTACCTGTCATCAAATGCCATGCCACCTACCATCTCGACCGCAACGTTCGAAGAAAGGATCAAAGCCGACCCAACACTCAGAGCTGCTGTCTCTCTCACCCATTCCAACAAATGGAGGGAACGCCACACAAAAGGAACCGAAGGGGAGGATGTAGATCAGAAGGAACTTGACCGGCTGGCCAAGATACACGACGAACTCGTAGCCACTGACCAAGGACTCTTGCTACGTGGGAAGAGGCTAGTAGCACCAAGGGACCTAAGGAAGACCCTAGCAACGCTGGCACATGAGGGCCACAGGGGAATCGACAACACAAAACGATTTCTCAGGAACCATGTCTGGTTCCCCTACATGGACGTGATAGTGGAGGACATGCTCAGACACTGCAGGCCCTGCCAACTGGCAGCGAAAGGACCAAATCCAAACCCTCTGCAACTAACCACACTCCCAACAAGACCCTGGCAAAAGGTTGCAATGGACTTCTATGGAACTCTAGAAGAAGGGGGTTATCTATTAGTATTAATAGATGAATATTCGAGATTCCCCTTTGTTAAGCAAATGCCTTCAACGTCCTTTGTGGAGACCGCGCCCATAGTGGACGAACTATTCAGCGAGTGGGGCATCCCCAATGTCGTCAAGACTGACAACGGTTCTCCAATTCAAGGACGAGAATTCGCAAACTTTGCAAGCCACCTAGGATTCCACCACCAAAAGATTACACCTCTCTGGCCCCAAGCCAACGGATGGTGGAAAGGTTTATGGCCACCATCAAGCTAACCAGACAAAAAGCAGTAGCGGAACAGACGCCTCACCCGAAGGCCATCTGCAGCATGCTCCAAAGCTACCGAAATACCCAACACGACGCAACGGGAAAGCCACCAGCTGAGTTCATGGTGAGGTACCAACCCAGGACACGCATTCCCCGATGGGAGGACTACACCCCTGAAGAAGACCTAGCCATCAGAGAACGAGATGCCGAAAAGAAGAGAAAGGACAAGCAATGGGCTGACACCAAACGGAGAGCGAAAGAACAACAACTAGAGATGGGGCAAATGGTCCTGGTGCGACAAACACAACGCAAGAAAACAGACACCCGATACAGCCCTGAGCCGCGAATCATCACAGCCATCAAGGGACCCATGATCACAGCAACTGGAGAACTGGGAGACGTCACCCGCAACTCCTCCTTCTTCAAGAAGCTATATCTGGAGGAGCCCGAAACACAAGAGACACCCGACGAGAACTTCAGTGAAGAAGAAGAAACAGAACCCCCAGTGGAGTCAACCGGCGAAAGCCGAGAATCCCCAGGGAGACCCTCTAGGACAGTAAAGAAACCAGTGAGGCTCATCGAACAGATGTATCTGGGCTCTCATGTCAAGTACGGGGGAGGTGTTGTACATGAACAAAAGGGATGCAGCCCCTTTAAGAACACCAACACAGAAAGAGCGGGAGGAAAGCGGAAGGGGAGGGGATTGGAGGGGGAGACGGCAGTAAGTGTGAAGGAGTGAATAAAGGAAGTTCACAGCAGCGCTGGCTCCGTCTCGTCTTTGCATGCCTGTGCGTGATTGAGTAGAGCCCAACAACAGGGGCCTAGCCCGGATTCCCTGACTCCCACACTCAGCAGCTGACAACAACCCTAGTGTCATGGCCCATTTTAAAAGGGCAATGCCTATGGGAGGGACACATCCCCTTAAAGGGGAAACACACATGGGATGGTTCACTACACAACATCCCTCCTTTTTCATAAGGAACAAAACAAATGGTAATACAATGTAACTTATTTTCCCCCCTACCGTTACAGAATGACATTACTTCAAAGTTGTGGGACCAACTTCAAACAGGATGTGCTATTAACACACGTATGATCTCACATTCTTATATACATATCACCTACCGACCCATCACCCTCAGGTGACGGTGACAGGGGGAAAGCCCCCGGAGGATTGTTGGCAGTTGGACCGCACGTCACAAACCCATTATTAACCTGGTGTTCGGAATTACCACTATTGCATGACGCTCACGGGGAGCCACTGGTACCATATAGAGCACCCCATCTGCAGGAGCACAGCTTCACATCACTGTCCTTGGTTGAGACCACTTTAAGCATCCACATACTATGCAGGTTCACAGCCTCAAAACGCATGTTTACTGAGTCCTCTTAAAGCAATGGAGAGACTGCAGGAGACCAGTTCGTCCTCCATCAGGGTACGTTCAGGAGTCACTTCCCCGGGTCCAGGTCCATTGATGGTACAGTTCAAAACCGGCAAAGCCTCACCTGGCAGGTGCCAGGGGCCACTTTGTCCTAGTCCATTGATGTTTAGGGCAGTCCATGCAGGAGTCACTTCCCCGGATCCAGGTCCATTGATGGTACAGTTCAAAGCTGGCATAGCCGCACCTGGCACGTGCCAGGGGCCACATCAGCATAGACCCTTGAATTTAAGGACAGTGCAGCGAGACGAAGTTCACTGGGCGTCCAGGCTGCTCCACGGACTGCTTACAGGCCACGTGGAGATGGAACCTCACTCACCCCCTTTTTGGCAATGTTCCTCCAGTCCCCAAAGTGCTGTTCTCCAGTGGCACATGAAGGTGCACAAGCACTCCTGAGGAGCTGCAAACCTTACCTTGCCCAGAGTACCGCTTCCTCACGGCAGGTGTCAGGGCCACCCGTGTTCATTGGTCAGACCTCAGCTGTTGGTTGAACTCGGGGGCCAGTAGGTAGTTCCCCAAGCCCACGTTGGCCTGGTCCTTTCGACGGGATAGCATGCCGGGTGACATTAGTGGCCGGCAGTCAGGGCCACTAGCCCCCTGGTCCTGAGACGGTACAGTAGGGGACATTAGTGGCGTGGTGTCGAGGCCACTTGTAGGGCAGGCAGGGTGGCTTCTGTGGGAGGGTGACTTTCATGGCAGGGTGTCCCGCTTTCCTGATGGCACCATGCCGGGAGATGATTGCTTACAGTCTCGTTGGCCTTGCCTTCCGACTGCTGGTACAGTGCACAGGTTCTTGTCCGGCTGGCAGTGAGGCACTGGAGTGGCATCCCAGGTGACTGGAGTGCCTCAGTCTCTTGGTCTTGTCTGGTACGTCGCGTGCAGCGTCTTCGGTTAGTGAGGTATACTGTGCGCAGAGTGCAGTGTGCTCACATACCCTGGGCTTGGAGTTCTGATGAGTATGAGGATGACAGCTGACATTAGAGGCAGTGATGCTACTGTTGGTGCTGGTGCAGTAGCTCTGCACTGTGGCCTGTGTTGACATGGGGCACTCTATTATTCACTTCCCCTTGATGGCTCAGGCTCATTACAGTACGCCTTCCTTGTTGGTGCCTGCGGAGCAAATATGCCTCTTAGTTTCTGTTCTGGTTTGAATCACTTCATTACTCGAACTGGGGGAGGCTGCCACAGGAATGACAATAGTTGCCCCCTTTCCCTTGCAAACCATCTGGGAGTACGGGGGAGCTGTCCTCACTGCACTGCCGCAGACCAGAGCATGTCATCCTTTCCACTGCAGGGCAGGGATCTTGAAAGGACCCTTTCCTTTGATAGAGCTCCGACGCCGGAATTTTCTGACGTTCACCGCCTCAGGGCACGCGATCATGCTGGTGCTTTCCCTGGTACTGCTGGTGGCTGGCGCACTTCCTTGTTACTATCACGGCTAAGCACCCGGGCTGTTTCAGAGGGCCATCTGCTTTTGCTTCAGCTCCGGCAGGGTGCATGCATTTATGCCGCCTACCGGAGCAGAGTGGGGCTCACCCACTCCTGACTGGAGCTCTTTCTCCATTTCACCGCTGGGCCCGGGATCTCAGTTGGGGCCCTGACAGTTCCTCCCTTCTCTTTTTTCTTCACCCGATCGGAGCACCTCCTCGATTTCACCGCCGGGCCGAGGCTCATGCTGGGGTTCCGGCAGCACCGCAACTGGGATTAGGCTGAGTAGTGTGGGTTCCCCCCAAGGTCTTGCCCCTGTTGAGCTGTGCCCTGACCCAGAAATGATGAAGCGTGCACGGCTCTGTTTGCGTGGAAAAATTAGTGGCCGTAGGCCTTTTTATTTACATACAATAATGGCACTGTACACTGGTTATGACAACTGTACAGTAGCTGAACACTTTTTGGGCCCTCGTGTCCAGGGGTTGGGATGCCCCCCTTCCTTTAGCCTCCCTTTCTTTGTCCTGTGGCATCCTTTCCTGGACACGTGCCGCCACGCCTGAGGGGTTGCTTGTCTAAACCGCTCAGGTCCCCCCAAAACAGTGACCCTGCTGCTCTACCTATTTGCAACCCTGTGCCGCTGGCGCTGACAAAATGTTGTCCGCAACTCTGCCCCAGCCTTGATCTGCCCAACCCTTTGTTGGATAAGTGCACCCCGTCCTGATGTAACCACTCGGGGTCATTTTGAGACAGCCCATGTTTTATGAAGTGTAACCCCGTGCTCCTACAATATTTCCCTACAGCTTTGTTTAGCTCTTTCGTGCCGTTTCAATGGCCTGCCGTCAGCGTGCCCCATACTAAATTCTGCGGGTAATTATTTCGGACCTGAAAGTTTCGGTATTCCACCGACATTGGGCTGTTGCCCTTAATGACTCGCATATGCTGCGCGTCAGCCCGCCCCTATTGGTCTACTAACCTTGCTTCTTGCCTGGCCCTCCCCCTCTATCGTGTTGCGGGCCATTGGTTCCCCTGCCCTGACAAAACCCCATGGTATGACTCGGCCCAGCTTTTCTTTCTCCCTTTGGCCAATGCCTCTTCCCAACATTCACCCCTTTTTGCCGAAATTACGCCCTCATCTTGCGCTCCTGTTTCCACCACTGCATTTATTACCTGCTTCTCGTACTGCTTACCTGTTTTGTACATTAGGGCGTTCCTTGCTCGCTTGTTTATGACCCGTCCTGTATCCTCTTTCCCTTTTGAGTTAACCTTTGTAGTCAACCGTACTTTCCTTTCCAGGTTTTTTAATGAACTTTTCTTTTTCCTTTTGGCCAATGCCTCTTCCAAATCTTCACACACTTTCTCTGCCGCACTTAGTTTTTTTTTTTTTTTTTTTTTTTTTTTATTGCACTCCCCTGCGTTCCTGCTTTTCTTTTTAGCGTTAACCTTGTAGTTAACCGTTCTTATCATTCTAGAGCTTTTCGTAGACATTTCCACTTTTCCTTTTCCCTTTGGCCAATGCCTTTACCAAGCATTCACACCTTTTCTCAGCCGAAGATAATATTTTTTTTTTTTTTTTTTCTTCTTTTTCTTTTTGAGTTAACCTTATAGTCAACCGTTCTTCCCTTTTCAGCGTTTTTGATGGGACCCATGCCTTCTTTGGCGTGGGCGTTTTCTCCTTTTTGGTGCCCGGCCTTAGTTCCCTGTACCTCTCGCCACTGAAAATGCGCCAAGGTGACAGCTACCGTTTTAATACAACTGGGCATGATGCACCCCCTTTACTCGACCCGTGCACCACTGCCATGTTATCCGACTGCACCTTATTCCGCACCTCTCCCGCTGCACATAATGCTACCCACCTGAGAAACCAATACCCGCCTGCATGTTATTCCTAGCTCGTGTAGCCTCCTGCCCTGCTTTTGGTCATTTCTCCGTGCATCACTCTCACCCTAGTGTTGTGCCGGCGCCATGTCCCCTACTGCTTCTTTAAAAAACCACTTTGCCTCGTTCTATGACCCTTCTCGCCGTATTCAGCTTTTCCGCTACTGCTTGCAGTTCTGTCCCGGTGACCTTGTGCCTCCCTTTTAGCAGACTGCCCCCTGCCGGACTGAACCTCCCCTCTGTCCATGTGCCATGAGCTGGCACGCCGCATATGTAGACATATGCCCCTGAAGTACTCCTCCTCCCCTTGCATACCTAGCCATTTCTGTGCTTCCTTTTTCCTTATCAACTCTTCTTTTAATACGTTAAATATGTCAGGTTAAAAAAGTCCCATCCCATATCCGTAAAGCAACCCATTTCTCATCTAAACTCGTGCTCCTCTTCATTCCATGCATCCTCCCCGCATGCCTTGTATACTTTTAACGCCCTCTGCTGATATGCTACCCTTGCTGTCCCGTCCTCTGGGTATTTCTGTAATATCATGGTGGGCATTTGTCTGGAAGGCAGTCCTCCAGCTGTCGAAGCTCTTTACTACTGTTGCCCTCCTCAGTACACCTTCCTGCCACTGGTACTGCTGTTGCTCCTATGGGTCCTATTGGCTGTGGATTGGTACTTTGCGGTACCCCTCCTGCGTTTGGCACTATTGGTGCCCCCTGCAGTGTTAGGGCCGGAGTCCCTCTGGGTTCCGACCCTGCCTCCCCCTCCTTGTTTACGACACCTTTCCATTTATCCCTTGCCTTCCAATGGTCCCCTTCCTCATTATCGCTGCTCTCTGTTTCGGATGATGAATATTTGTAATCACTTCTGTCATCGTTTTGGCAGTATTGCTTTCTATAATATCCTCCCGCACTTTGTTCGCTGGTGTCCCATTTCTCCTTTACAACCTTAAATACGTACATGTTGAAGTTTTCATCATTCCAACCTAAATCTGGGAAGCAAACCATTTCTTTCTTAAAATTTGTGGTCCTATTCTTTCCTTACTTTCCCCCCCCTAACTGCTTTGTACCTTCAATACTCTCTGCTGGCATTTCACCAACGGTACCCCGTCCTCTGGGTATTTTTGCAGTGTAATAGTGGACATTATTTGAAAAACCGTCCTCCATTTAACAAACTCTTTGGTACCTTAATAAGCCTTACTCATCCTCCCTCTATTGATGCATTCTGTCCTCTCTTTTGGCATTCTGGCAGGGCAAGTCTGATGTTCTACCGACTGAGCCATCCGGGCCCTTCAAAGCAATATCTATAAACTCTTTTCTCCCTATTTTCTCCTTTACCTTCTCACTAACGTGCCATGACTGTGCCTTCATGGACCGGCCTTGGGTGTCTTTACCAACCGTGGGCCTACCATGCTGGGTCACCCTCCTTTCCTGCTGTGCCAGTGAGTGGCCCTGCTGGGACTATGACTGTCCCTTGTATAGGTACATGGGTGAACCCTGACCTCGCTGTCCCGTTACTCCCTTTACCACCCCCTTGTGCCGTCGGGGATATGTTTGCTCTGCCACCCTCTCTACTCCGAAAATTCTGCTTCCTTGATCTCCTTTAAGGACCGACCCTGCGCATTCTTGCCTATCTTTGGTCTGCCATATTTAGTCATTACTGAGGTAGGCTCTGTTATTTCACTACGAGCGGCTCTGTCGTAGTCACTGCTGCATTGGCAGGTGACCCCTGGGGACCCGCATTTTGTGGAAGCCCTTGTGGTATTGGGTCCCCGCTGTCTGTTGGCCCCTGACCTCCTGCCCCCTGACCTACCCCTGCCTTATCCCCTTTCTGCTTTCCTTTACTTATTCCCCCTTTTGTTTTCCCCCATGCCTGTAGGTGATCCCTCTCTTCATCTTCACTACTATTTGTCTCCGATGCCACATTTTTGTACTCCTTCCTTCTCCCTTTGTTGGCTCTGGGCGACTTACCCTGAGCCGTGATACCTGCATTTAACACTTTCACCATTTTTGTTAATATTCTTATTCAATTTTACGATACCTTTCGTGGTTCCTTTCTTCCGTTTTATCTTTTGGGGTCTTGTGGCTCCCTTGCGATCTCTCTTAACCTCTTTTGGCCTTGTGTTACTGCAGCTTCTTCGTCGTTGCCAGCGGATTCCTCAAGCAGCAGAGGCGACATTGCCCTAGCCCTTTCTTCCGACTGTACCACCTTCATTACCCACTGCGCTCCATGTTCCTTCTCAGCCTTTTTTGGCCCATGCACTGAATTCCTGTGCTCTTCTTGCTCTTTCTTCTTGTGGCTCCCTTGAGATCTCTCTTGACCTCTTTTGGCCTTGGGGTACCGCCGCTTCTTCATCGCTGTCTGTGGAATCCTCCAGCAGCAGGGGCGACATTGCCCTAGCCCTTTTCCTCCTTCTGCATCACATCCAAGACCCATTTAGCTCCATAGTCTTTCTCTGCCTTTTTGGCCCATGCGCTGCACTCCTGCGCTCTTCTTAGTTTTTCCTCCATTCCTCTCCTTTTCTTGCTTTGCCCGTGTTACAGCAACTGGCTTGGCCAAAACAAATCAAACTGCCGTTGCTTGAGGGGTGCTTTTCCCGATCCGGAAGAGTGGCAGGCTGAGATTGCCCCTGCCGGGCTTCGAACCTGTGTTCGCCGGCTCTGCCGAAATGTACAACTCGAGCCTTCGCTCCCTGTGCCACCTGCCCCTCGTTGACCTCCGCCCTTTTTCCTTGCTCTTTCGGCGCTTGGTGGTGTGTGCTGCCACTTTAAGGCCCCCTCCTGTATGCCTTTAGTCCCGCCTCCGATGCGTGACGTCGTCCTCCGTACCTTCCGCGGTCGCTTGCTTCCTCCTCTTCGGTTCTCCTGTCCCGTGATGCGCTTTCCCGGCTTCTCCTGCCCGCCTCTGAGCTGTGACGTTGTCCTCCGGCTCTTCCGCGGGCACCTACTTCCTCTTCCCTGTCTCTCCTCGCCGGCGATGGCGGGACCGCTTCTCCCGGCTTCTCCTGCTTCCGACCGCCGCCTTCGCTGCAGTCTCTCCTAGCCGGCGATGGCGTGACCACTTCTCACGGCTTCTTCTGCTTCCGACCGCCGCCTTCGCTGCAGTCTCTCCTAGCCGGCGATGGCGTGACCACTTCTCACGGCTTCTTCTGCTTCCGACCGCCGCCTTCGCTGCAGTCTCTCCTAGCCGGCGATGGCGTGACCACTTCTCACGGCTTCTTCTGCTTCCGACCGCCGCCTTCGCTGCAGTCTCTCCTAGCCGGCGATGGCGTGACCGCTTGTCACGGCTTCTCCTGCTTCTGACCGCCGCCTCCGCTGCAGTCTCTCCTAACCGGCGATGGCGTGACCACTTCTCACAGCTTCTCCTGCTTCCGACCGCCGCCGCTGCACAGGATTTCCCCGATGTTGTTGTGGCGGTCTTCTTGCTTCGCGGTCCCGTTCCTCGACCCGATGAGGTGAGTCTTGCTCCACCGGCGGTCTCTTTTTCAATTAAGCCCGTAGAGGCAAAACCGAGAGGGAGAAACCAACACCACGCCGCTTAAGCCCGCAGAGGCGAAAGCGAACAAGAAAAAACGAATCCTTTACCGCCTTATCCAGGCCCTGGGAGCTTACCCGAGTGAGGTGAGCTCCTAACCTGGTTGTGCCTTGGTCCTGCTTCTCTGGGGTATTTGTACCCCTTCCACCTTTGTTGTGCTGATTGCGGGCCGTTGGTGCTCCTTCCTGTCCTCCCCACCCCCCTTTGTTACTTTTCTCACCTTGCCTCTATCTTTTTGTGTGTCTCTTTGCGCGCCGCGGGTGGGGGCGCCGCCTGGCTGCCCCTCCCTTTTTCTTTCCTGCTTGTTGTGTTCCCCCACCCTGCGCCTAACCCCCCAGGCCCTCTATCGTGCCGCACTTCGTGCAGCACGGGGCCTGGGGCAAGTGTTGCAGCCTGCATGCATGGGGGATGGGGGCACCTCTTATTGTTTGCTCCTGGCTGGAGCACTTTATTCACATCACTGCCGGTGGTCACAGGTGTGATGCGGGTGCGTTCCTTCGCTGATGCCGGGTGCCGTAAGATTGGATCCTCCCCTGGCCGCACAAGCCCCCTCCTTGCAGACGGCCGCAGCCGGGGATGACCCACTGCAAAGGTTGCCTCTGGGCCCCGCTCTGTCCTTCAGCGGGCATTGTCTTCTTTCTGTGACAGCGGCCGCATAATTTCGCTCCCTCTTGCGGCAATGGATGTCGCGGGGGGGGGTTTGTTTGCTGGCTCCCACCTCTGAGCACGGCAGTCGCCACCTCACCTCTTGTCTCTCCCGCGGGGGCCAGCGCAGCTCACGCCCCAGGCGGGAGGCACCAGTTCTCTTGCGGCTGCGGCCGCACCATACCTTCACCCCTGGGCCAGCACAACTCGGTTTGTGGTGGAAGCCACGGGGGCAGGGAGGAGCCTCTCTCCGTGGGAATCAACATTTTGTTTGCAGCTGTGGCCACTCAACTTCTTTCCCCTTTTTGGGGGCGCACACTTCTTCTCCTTTGCGGCAGGGTGCTGTGGGGCGCACCTCACCGCAGGGTGTCCCGGGCCTACACCACAACACAGGCGGTGTGGCGCAGACCAATCCTGGTTTGCGGTGGGGGTCAGGTGCTCCTTTCCTCGCTCTCCCTCCTGTCTTTTACTCACTATACATGGGCAGCAGGGGTAGTGCAACATGGGCTCAATGCCCTCGTCGCCAATGTTACGGGGGGAGTCGGTCATGGACATCGCACCAGCTCCCCTATGTGATATATGTGACACCATGGCAGGCTCCGTGTCATGATGCAGCTACTTACTCCCTTGAAAACCGACAACAACCTGCCTGTATAACAACATTACCTGCAATGTACGAACGCTGCCACGATTGGCTGGTGAATGGTCACATGACTGCTGTATTCACATGTAAACAATCCCAATGAGGGCAACTTCGCTACAGAGGTCCAAGTGCACGAAAGGAAGTAGTGGAATTATGTTCACTGTTGGCCTGCTCCGCTCCCCACTACTCCATCACCACGCCACCTCCCACAAACAATATGAATCCTCAAACAAATATTTAACTGCTTCCTACACTTTTATTTTAAAACGAAACCATTCCGAAATGGTCTCTTTTTAAAATAAAAGTATAGGAACAGTAGAACTTATTTAAAAAAGAGGAGGAGCACTTTTCGCAACCCTACCCCCCCCATACGACCACTGCTTTGATCAGATGGTTGACTAAGAAATGCCTGTATGCGAGTTTGCCAGGCAGTCTGGCTGCTTCAGCTTTCATCTCCTCAACCTGCCAACCAAACCCATTTGTTTTCTGCCCCCATGATTGCTTCAGTGGGTCAGGTAAGTCCGACTGCCCCTTACCGAATACTATGATTCACTACTCGAATTAAGGTGACTGACTACAGGCCTGTTGGCGCTTAACACTCACTTCTCAACCCCACATGGCTCACTCACAATAATCACAGGAGCCAAGTGTGGAGACGAGCTTCTCTTTATTACTCCAACCGTTAACTGATTAACTCTTTCCCTGTCCCTCCCCTTCCGTCCTCCTTCCGCTCCTTCCCGTCCTGGCATGTTTTCCTTTCTTAAAGGGCCCGCTTCCCTCTATTCACCCACAACATCTCCCCGTGCTTAAATTGAAAGCCAGGAGTCTACATTCGCTCGATGAGTCTCATGGGTCTCTGCAAAGTTCTTGGAAGTCTACCCAGGGACTCTCTGGTTTCGCCGGCTGTTTCGGCTGGCAGGCTTACATTTCCTTTAGGCTCCGGCTCTTCTGCTGTAGTGCCCGGTATTTCTGGGTCTTCTAGGTCTAGTCTCCTGAAGAATGATGCATTTCGGGTTATCTTGCCAGGCTTTCCTATGGTTGTTATCATGGGTCCTTTAACGGTGGTGACCACTCGGGACTCTGGGCTGTAACGAGTGTCAATTTTCCTGAGTTGCCTTTGTCGTACCAGAACTGTCTGTCCTACTTTGAGCTGTGGTTCTTTTGCCTTCCTTTTCTGTCGGCTCATTCTTTTGCACGTCTCTTTTTCTCAGCGTCTCGTTCTCATGACCACATCTTGTTCCTGGGTGTAGTCTTCCCATTGGGGAATACGAGTTAGAGGTTTGTATTTCACCATCAGTTCGGCCGGTGTTTGCCCCGTCACGTCATGCAGGGTATTACTGTAGCTTCTGAGCATGCAGCAGATCGCCTGTGGGTGTGGCATTTGGTCTGCGAGGGCCTTCTGTCATGTTAATTTGATGGTTGCCATGAAGCATTCCACCATCCCGTTGGTGTGGGGCCATAATGGTGTGATCCTCTGGTGGTGGAAGCCTAGGTGGTCTGCCAGTTTTGTGAATTTGCGTCCTTGAATTGGGGGACCATTGTCTGTTTTTACTATGGTGGGTATGCCCCATTCGCTGAATAGTTCATCTATGATGGGTGCTACCTCAGAGAACGATGTTGACAGTGTTTGCTTGACGAATGGGAATCGTGAGTGCTCGTCAATCCTCCTTCCTCTAAGGGCCCGTAGAAGTCTATTGCAACTCGTTGCCATGGTCGTTCCTGCAGCGGCATTAGTTGCATCGGGCTTGGGTCTGTCTTTTGTGCTGCTTGTTGGCAGGGTCTGCAGTGGGCTAGGATGTCTTCTACTATTATGTCCATATAGGGGAATCGTATGTGATTTCTCAAGATTTTCTTAGTATTCTCGATTCCTCTATGCCCTTTGTGGGCTATTGCTACTACTGTTTTCCGGAGGTCCTTTGGGGCTACCAGTTGGTTGGCTCTTAATAGTATTCCTTGGTCTGTGGCTACTAGTTTTTAGTGTATCTTGGCTATTCGGGTTAGGGCCTTCCTGTCAGCTCCCTCCCCTCCATTGCCTTTCCCATGTACATATTTCCATCTGCTCTTGCTGGTGAGTTCTAGGGCAGCCTTGATGTTGGTGTCAGCTCTGCTTCTGGCTGCAAATTCCTCTGTTGAGATGGTGGGGGGCATGGCGTTGGTGGATAAGTATGCAACATATTCTTCCACTTCACAGACTAGTGAGTTGTCGTTGTTCGCCTTTGGGTGCCTTGATGGGTAATTGGCTGCATTGGCATCCCCCCCTGGTTTTTGAATGATGCTGTAATTGTATTCTTGGAGTCTTATGCCCCACTGTTCAATTTGGGGAGGCATCTTCATTTTAGGGTTCCCGAATAGGGACAGTAGCGCTTGGTGGTCTGTGACCAGTGTGAACTCTCTGACAATCACAAAGTGGTGGAACTTTTCACAGACCCACACGGGGGGACAGGGCTCTGCTGGCATAAGCTACGACCACATGTCGGGTGCTGTCCTTTGGGTTGGTTTGGGCTAGGATGGCGCCGGGGCTTACTGGGCTGGCGTCGACCGTAATGATGGTGTCCCATGCAGGGTGGAAGTAGACTAGTTGACAGTGGTTGGCCAGGCTTTCTTTGATGGTCTGGAAGGCTGTCTTGCAGTGTGTATCCCAGATGATGGGTGTGTCCTTTTTGAGCAGAGCTCTTAGTGGGTCGGTGGTGGTAGCGTAGTTCTGGAGGTATCGGGCGCAGTATCCCGCCATCCCTAGGAATGATCTTAGTTCCGCTGTGGTTGTGGGGACGTGAAGGTCGGTGATGGCCTTTATTTTCTCTGGGTCGACTGTGATGCCTCTGTCGGAGTTTATGTGTACGAAGAACCGTAAACTGGTTTTGTTGATGTCACATTTAGGTCCATTGAGTGTTAAACCCGCGTCTGGAAGGATCGCGAGGAGTGCTCTGTCGTGTTGCTCTTGGGATCGTCCGAAAACGAGGATGTCGTCGCTGTAATTTAAAGCGTTGACTTCCGATGATATTAGTCTTCTGATAGTCTCTTGAAAGATCTCAGCCGCTGAGGATATGCCAAAGTTGAGGCGTTTGTATCGGAATAGCCCCTCATGGGTGGCAAAGGTGATTATTGGTCGAGAGGCCGGATCTATGATGAGCTCATGGCATCCTTGGTTAATATCCAATTTGGAAAAGTGTGTTGCTTGATTTAGTCTGACGAGCATGTCTTCTAGGCTGGGTCCAGGATGCCTTTTCCTCTGGATGGCAGCGTTGGGAATGCGCATGTTGATGCATATGCGCAGTCGCCCATTGTCTTTGGGGACAATTATAATGAGGGACCCCCAGGGTGTGGGCCCATCGGCTTTCTCGATGATGTCATTCTGTAATAGGAGTTGCAGTTCCTTGGACACCTGTGCTTGGAGGTGGAATCCCACTTTGCGGGGGTGTGGTGGCACTGGTGTTATTGTGGGGTCGATATGTAGTGTGATGACAGAGTCTTTTAGCATCCCTAGCCCTTCAAACAGCTTCGTGAAGCAGGTTTTGAGGGTTTCTTTGGAGATGGGCTGGTGGGCTATTGATTGTATTTCTTGTCTGCCCGATGGGTAGCCTTTGATGATTTCTGTTGGTTCGTATTGTAGGTCAATTAGTGCCAAGGGTCTGGCTGTTCTGTAGCTGAGGAGGCATCGTCCTACCAAGGGGATCTGTATGACGTCTATGGTCATTGGCACGGTGAGTCCTCTGTGGGATAAGTCGCAGAGAAACTGGCCTTTGGATGCGAGGGGTAGTGCTGTGCCCCATTGGAAGATGTGGGTTCTTGTTTGGCGTAGCGGGTAGAGGTCTGGTATTGTATGGTGCCATCCATTTGCACTGTCACTCTGGGGGCTGGTTTGTCATCGATGGCTGCATTGAGGAGTCTGATGTATTTTCGGTCGTAGCCGTCCTGCAGATACAGTGGATATTGGTCCTCAGCAATTAGTGTCCTCGGTGGAGAGTTGTTGTATGGGTCATAGTCAGGCATTGTGGTGGCTATGATGCCTTCTGCTTCTTGGGTTGTTTTATGGCCTCTGGTGTAAACCAGCGGGTACCAGTGTGTTGTTCAGGGTAGTGCTGGTAGTCATATAGTTCGTGTGGTTTCCTGTCGGTTCGATTTGGAGGCATTCGAGTGCTCTGACAGTGTCTGGGCGGGAGGTTGGTGCTGTGGGGTAGGTCATCCCCCTTTCAAGTGGTCACCGGTCATATTGTTCCCTTGGTTGTTCCATGTGTCGTCCAGGGTTTTGGATTGGTTGTTGTCGAAAAGATCTGTTTCAGGGAGTTTCTCTTTGCACATGGCCTAGAAGTGATTTTCTTGGCCACAGCGCAGGCACCTCTGCCCAATTGCGGAGCATGGCCCTCTGTGGGGGTATTCAAACCTGCATCAGTAACATTGTCTATCACTTTGAGGTCGTGGTTGGGGGTTTCTGAAGGGCTGTCAGCCTTGGAGGCCCTGGTATCTTGAATATGGTGTGACAGCTGCAATGATATCTCCTATTCTTGGATTCTCAATAGCTGCGGCCTGGACGTCTATTCGTTCATATACTCTTGCCAAGTCAAGGATTTCTTTTGGGGAGAGAGTTTTTTTTAGGAGGTGTTTCCTAAATAGTGATGATATGCATCCCTCTATTATTTGTAGTTGTATGGCCTCGTCATCATGGAAGTTGGCAAAGTCACATTTCAGGATTTTTCTGAGGTAGTTGGGAGAATTGGTTGAAGGCGTAGCGCTCATAGTCTCTATTGGGTGTTACCACTAGTTTGCTATTGATAGCTTGCAGGAGTCGCTGATAGCTGGTCCTTTCCAATGGCGGAATCGTCCTTATGATGTTCTTTATTTCTCTTCCAGCTACATTTGTGAATATGCTGATTTTGTTGGGGGGAGCTTGGGTTCCTATAGTGCCTACAAAGTCTTCGAACTCTTAGACCCATTCCTCCCACCTTTGTCCTTGGTCATGGGTTGAGGTTAAATGGGTTGGGGCGTCTCATGAAGGCTGGCGTGGGATGTGGGGCCTGTGTTGGCCATGGGCAGCACCCTGGCGTCAGCAGCTAGCTGTGCTTGATCAGTCATGGTCTCTCAGGTCGTGGCGCTTCAGCGGGTAGGTATGTGTGGTCAGTTGGCCTTCGCTGGTGGTGGTCGTGGGACTTTTCCTTGTTGTGGTTTGGGCTAGCGCTTGCTTTTTGTTCTGTTGGGGTTGTTGGCGGTATTGAAAGTGGGTCACGGTTGGCGTAGCCTGTTGTTGCCTTTCCGTTGCGTGGGGTTTTGTTGTGGCCTTGCTGGGTCTCCCTGTTGCGCCTTGTGTGGTTTTGTAGTGCTCTGATCAGTGGTGAGATTGTCCTGTTGGCAGCCTGCACTACTGCTTCTTTGTAAGGTTTGTGCACTTGTTCTCTTGGCAACGTGTTGTTTCTGGTGTTTGCCCACTAGGAGCCGTTGAGAGTGACCCTTTTTTTTTCAATGCTTACACCCTGGGTCACTTTTAACGTTATCCTCCCAGTGCTGCGCTTCTTGTTAGGGTCTATTTGCTGGATCGCTCTCTATGTGAGCATTGCGGTGCTCTGGCGCTGTCTTGGGCTTGGGCCTGGGCGGCGGCCTCTGCGCCTGTTGGAACAGGCGTGGGGCTCCTTACGGGTTCGTTGTCTCCCCTTGATTGCTGTCATTGGCTTCTCTGGATCCTCCTTTCCTTCCAATGGCTGTCGCAGTCCTCCTGGACTGTCTCAGCTGTGGTGTGGCTCCACGTCGGCTGCTTCCGTTCGACAGTCACCAGTTTTGCTGCGACAGTCTACGCGTATGGTTGGGTTGTGGGCCGCTTCTCTTCACCTTTGTGCCTGCAGGCCTGTGCTGCTGAGGCGCTGTAGCCTCAATGGGCAGGCAGCGGGTCACTCCTCGGTCCTTCTGGGTGTCCGGGTGTGCTCTGGGGCACCTGTTGGGCTTGTTTCCATCACGGCAGCCCTCTGATCAGCTGCTGGGTGTTACTCTCCTCTGCAGCAGGCAATGATGGCTGCAATCTCCGTATGCCGCTGGGCTCCTCACCCGACCTGTAGTACGCCGTGGGTGTGGCGGCAACCTCTCTGCACTGCTGGGCTCCTCTCCCGTCCTGCAGCACACCACAGGTGCGGCGGCAACTTATATCTTCTGCTGGGCTTTTTACCTGTCCTGCAGCAAGCCGTGGGTGCACCGGCCTTGTCGCCAGTTGTTGGCGCTTAACACTCACTTCTCAACCCCACATGGCTTACAATAATCACAGGAGCCAAGTGTGGAGTCGACCTTCTCTTTATTACTCCAACCATTAACTGATTAACTCTTTCCTTGTCCCTCCCCTTCAGCCCTCCTTCCCTCCCGCCCTGGCGTGCTCTCCTTTCTTAAAGAGGCCGCTTCCCTCTAGTTACCCATAACAAGGCCTTGTATCCGAATTCAGTGTAAATAGTAAATGCTGCCTGAAATGACGCTTTGCAGATGGCTATGACTATTAGATTTCCATGGAACCTTTCTGCTCTTTGACAGAGGCTAATTTGATCAGACGTTACCAGTACCCTTGCCTGTTCTCCTCCAGTGTCTAATGTGCTGTGGCTAGGACATATTTGGTCTGCAATGTAGCCTATTACCAGCTCCCTACACCCTTATACCGAGGGTGAGCTTACCGTATTCCTGAGCATCCCACTTCCTCACAGTGCCACCTTGCCACCCTGCACCTGGCCTTATGTAGAAGACTAATTAATAGCTTCCTACATTGTCCCCTGCTACCAGTCCTTCAGCTATATACCCTGCTGCTGCAGTTTGACCCACTCCTCCACCATGATGAACCAAAAATGCTCTCAGATTTGTCAAAATGACTTCCACAATAGCACAATGACTCGCTTCCCCAAAGAACGGACTCTCCAATTGCAGACAGCAACATCAATCATTAATCTAATCATATGATATGATAGGTTATTTATAACGCACTTAATATCCAGAGGTTACTAAGCGCGGACCTGGGTATCAAACCAGTGTTGGGATCGTCTTGCTTTCAAGGTGAGCATGTTGCCCCTGAGATGTCCTCCTGAGACAAAGCATACTATAAAAGACATTCTCCGACTAATGGAAAGTAGTCCTAAGCCATTCTTCTCCTACCACCCAAAAAGGTTCTTTCCTGATAGCATAAAATGGGACACAAGTGATATGTACAACCCGTCCAAGTAAATCCACCCTGAACATTTATGCCAATGGCACCATGGTGATGCAAGCTCATCACAAACTACTACTCGTTATCAAGAGAACTATGCTGTTACCGGTTAGAGATAGGAGCGCATGTTGTGCACGTTACACAGATGGACTTTCACTGGGGCAAGTACACAGCATAAACCCACCTGCCCTCAATACCCAACCTCATAAGAGGACAAGCAGCCAATCAGGTTTCCTTCATTGGCACCAGGAACCGCAACACCACCATTCATACTTCCACTGGGTTTACTCGCAAACCATCAATCCAGTCCATAGATAACCATGGCTGTTATGCGAAGGTCACCGCATCATCAAAATGGATCCCACAAGCAGCCTTCAAGGACAGAACCGAGAGCATCACTTACCTAACGCACCCCCCCCCCCCCAAAAATACATTGATAAAGCCTTAGTGAATGGGAGGTCAGCCATCAGAAACGACAGTAATATCCACAATTTAAATGAAGAAATGGAGATAGAAGTAGTAGACTTAGCAGAGAACTGATATTCAGAAAGTGTATCACTATTATAGATAGCCTCCTTCTCCTTCTGGTTGGGTACAAAACATTACCAAACATTTGCCTAGGAAAAAGGGGAGAATGTGTGTGTCCCTTACATCCCATCAATATTGCAGACTTTCTTCACATGGCATAGTATGCATAAATCACTTGACAGCCTAATCTTCAAAAGCAGACTTAATCACGGTGGAGGTCACTGTGTAAAAAATGCAAATTGCATACAAGGCACCACTACCGTTAGTACCTAGATGCTGTAGGGGTACCCTGAAGGCAAACTTAAACATTTACAAGGAAAAGTGTGAAACTAAGAGTAAAGTCAGGGAAAACATTGCTGTTTCACTTACGTTTTGCTCTCCGTCTTGTAAAATAGTAACCGCTGCCTGAAAATGACGCTTTGCAGATGTCTTTGACTAATAGATTCCTATGGAATCCTACTGCTCTTTAACAGGGTCTAATGTGAAGTGGATTCCATAAGAATCCATTGATTTTATGTCTGCATAAAAATCCCATGCATGCATAAAACGAAGTGCACAAATAGAGGAGGAAAGCACAGCAGAGATGAAAACCCACTCTGGATATCTTCTTTGTCTTGTGGGACGGAGTGGGAAATGGAGGTGTGAAAGGATTACGTCTTGCTTTGGCACCTCCATTTCCCTCACTGCCCATTTTAAAATAACTTCCCCCAAAAAAGAAAACTCAGCAAACATTACTGCACACAATAAATGAACCAAAATGCCTTGCTAGGTGATAAGCTCTGTGCCAACAGACACACACATCAGATGATATGATATGGCATTTACAACACACATACACAAGTGTTTCATACCTTGCACATTCAATAATATTAACCTACCCACCTCCGTACACATATAGCGGTCTTGATCAGACCACCAAATGCCCTGTGCACACGTTCACCTGCACAGTTTATGCAAGGGGCGCCCAATCCTTACCTGACAGAAAGAAAAAGACATTCTGCCATAATCATATTGCTGGACCACTCTTGAATCTTTTTGCAAGAGGAGGGCAGTAAGATCCTGGTTCATATAATAAAAGACAAGCAGGATCCAAGAAATTGTGGGTATCACCAGATGTACCATTTTCACCATTTCACCCGATGATTTTTTAAAACAATTTAAAGCTCTAAATTAATCAAAAGAATCCAGCTTCCCAGACCAGGCAACAGTCACTAAGGACAATATCCATAGGCTTACACAACTCCTAGCGGTCACTATAAATGCTTCCCTTACCATGGGACCAGTCCCATCTACACTAAATGCAGCAACCCTTGACTCACTCCTCAAGAAACTACCTGCTAAACCCTCAGAACATGCTGATAACTGACTCATAGCCAACTTCCCCTTTGTGTGAAAAATAATAGAGTAAATAGTGAACAACCCCAAGCGTACACAGAAGAAAACGTACTCCTCCATGACTACCAATCATGTGTTTGGCCAGCCAGGGAGACAGAATTCACACCCCTACGCATAAGCGAGGATAGTCTGAAACCATAAGCTCAAACCAGTTAAGCGGTACTAATGCTGTGCTGTAATCACGGTAGACCGAACCATTCTATTCCAGTGTCCGGTCATTTGGTCGAAAATAAATGGTCGAACGACCATTTGATTGAATCAAAATGGTCAAAAAAAGGTCACATTTATTTATTTATTTATTTATATATATATTTTTAGTTTGGTTGCTTAAACAATATTTTTTAATAAAGAAAAAGGGGGGGTTGGGCGGGGAACCCCCCCATAAAAGATAAAAAATAAAATGCAACCTTTTTTTTTCCCGACCATTTTACATTGATCAAATGGTCATTTGACCATTTCTTTTCGACCAAATGACTGGTAACCTTCTATTCCACTTCCATCAACAACTTTTCGGCTTCCAAGACCACTCCTGGCCAGCATTGTTCTTGGAGCATAGTACAGTGAGGTCCTTTTGGGAGATATAGTCTCACATACCACTCTTCTTATATGTGAAGTCCCACAGGAGACAGCCCTTTCACCATGTTGATCAACACCTACATGAAATGACGTGCCGCTAATTTTGAATACCAAGCCACCTCCTTCCAACACTATCTTAACGACACCCTAATTACTTTAATCTCGGCTCTGCCGACAAAGTTAACAAACATATAACTTAGCGCCTCATCTCTAAACAATACTGGTTTAAGGATAATGACCTAGGCCTTACAACTACTAGTCAGAAACAATCTTCTGGATCTACCCAAAGGTCTCCCTATCACTTGGCCAATCTGACTGCTCCCCCTTCCCCTGTGATGAAAACAAATAATCTGAAGATGATCTGCGACGCAGACATCACCCTCATCCCTCGAATCAATGATATCAACCACAGCCCCTACTTTCAACCTCATATGCCCAGGCTTATACTACTGCTGAACTGAATAACCTAAGCCCTTTTAGATGAGTAGCAATTATCCTGGAGATGGATGGGGATGCAGATGTTACTCAGACATCAATAATCAAAGTGACTCAGGTAGTTGGTAAAAAGGATAACTGTTTTATTTTCAATTGTCTAAAATAGTGAGCATAACGAACATCAACGAATTAGATCGATCCTCTTACTCAACGAGATTCATAAAAAACTGAACTTTCCTATCCAAAACTTGTCATCATTGACGTTGACCTGCGTCACTACCAACGTCATTCTACGTGGCAAACTACAAAACCACTGTAATAGGCTCTTAGTCAACATCTAAATATATGATCTATACTAGCATGGGATAGTGAAGAACAGTGATAGGTTTCTTAACATCAGGTGAGGCAACTAAGCTCTCCCCTCAAAATGGCCACTATGAACATCACTAAATACACAACGTCCCATTGGCTACACAAACTACAGGACCCTTAATTACGCGGTCCCCCACAATTGGCTGGCATGCTAACCTTTGTTAGTACTTTTCCACCTACGTCGAGCAGCACGCAGATTAGACTTCCAAGTGCTGGTGAGTTCGTTTTACCCAGCTTCCCACCAATTAGCATAGCAATCCATCATCACCTCAGTGGTCAGCATAGTCAATTAGGCTTTGAAGCTCGGCCTTGAGTTTGTTCTCTACTGTGGAGAATCAGGGGAGTGGAGGCACGCTCTGCAATCATGAGTAGGTGTGAACATCTTGCTCATCCAACTTCATCCTTCCATGTGACTGAATTTCGAGCTTTTACTGTCTTTAAAATACTATTTTTTAATAGTCCTCTGATGTCTTCTTTGTTTGTTCCTGCCTTCTGAACAGGAGCTTGTTCTTTCGCACGATTTTGCATCCAATGCTAGTTAACTTCATCCTGATAAGACCTTGGCTTCTTAGCTTGGCTTCATGGTTCATCCAGCCTCGCCTTTCGAGATTCACTTTGAATTCATGTGTTTCTTTACTGCGACACACGGAGAAGAGGCCTTTCTTTTTTAGTCCAATTCTTCTATAACACGTAGTGGAAACATCAATCCTATACTCTTCACGCACATATGTATGCAACCTATTCATTATAAAGCTAGCCTCAACAATACTTTGCTTGTGTTTCTTTTGCATCTGTACACATGTAAACTGACATGATATCTACATCCATTTTATGGCATAAGCTGCTACACCTTGATCCCAAGATGTCACTTATTCTTCATACTTTCTTGATGCCTTATAGAATATCTGCCTTCTCTGGTCTATGCATCGTTTCTAGGCACGTCAGTTTTGCTCTGTGTGACGTCACCATTCGTCTTGACCATTCATTTGCTCTGCTTCTTTTGGGATTTCATTCAAACAGCTATCATATTTTCTTGTATGCAGCTATGGTTTCCTCAATGGGAACCTTGCCTCCAGGATTCTCTTAGGTATCAGTATTTTCACTCGTACCCCACGATTTTTAAATCCGGGCTCCCAACATCTAGGCAATATGGGTGAGGTGGTTGAGGTGGGGGTACTTGGCTCCTCCTTCTCTCCACTGCCAATGCTAGACAGTCCAACAAGATCAAGCTGGTGGGAGCATGTATTCTGACCAGGCTGGTCTATTGCAATAGCCTATAACTGGGTCTCCCAAAGAAACAGATATACCAACTCAAACTCATCCAGAACAGACCAGTGAGAATGGCCCTATGACTGAAAGACAGAGACCACATTACCCCTAACTCCATCGCTACCCAACTGGCTGCCAGTGACACAAAGCATCACATTCAAAGTTCTATGCATAGTTCTATGCATAGTTCATAGAACCATCTTTTGGAAAGTGCCAGGATAGGTAAATTAAAATAAACCTTGAGAAGAGGAACTGACATGAAGCTTTATACAAACACAACCAACAGACTATCTATGGAGGATAGAGCATTGCAGCCCAAGGCCAAAACATCCAGAATGACCTGCCAACTTCCCTTAGGATGATGGAGGGTTACATGGCATTCAAGAAACTACCAAAGAATTATTGAAATGATCCTGCAAGACTTAATCCAGTGAAGCATCAACACTGCTGATCCATATCTGGAACTCATCTTACTGCCCATTACATGTCTTACTGAGCTTGGATGTAAATTACATTTTACATGCATCTTCACTTGGATAAAGTGGAATCTGAGCAGAGAATTGTCCACTGCAATCCTCCGCATCCCGTTTCACCTTCACCACCCACTGCAACTATCTTCCCTGTTCTCTTCTCCTTCTGCTCCGGTGCTTTGAAGCAGCTTGCTCACCACAAGCAGATACTCAATAAATAAAATAGAATAAACTAAAGTAGGCTCTATATTTTCATAGCACCATTAGCCAGCATAATCTATAAAGTTAAATAGATCAGAAAAGCCAGGGTATTGCACAGGAATGAAATCACAGTAGAATCACTTTGGAAACCACACAGCAGCTGTCAGCAAGGTGGGCATGCAGGTCTTGATTCTTCTTCGCCCTACGAATGGTCATCTTTTTCCCTTAGACGTGGAGGGAGCAGACAGGTTCTGCCTAAATCCTCAGGTACTTCTTGGCAGTGAGCTACCGCTGGATCTGAATGAACATCATTTCAAATCATTGATTTTGTATTAAAACCTGATCAAATTAGGATCAGATCAGTTCAATTCAAAGTAGTGTACAATATGTGTTTTTTGTATTTGTTGTTGTGACAGCAACATAACTATAAACTGGAGTGCCTTGATTGCAAATGAATGATGCTGTCTGGTAGTCAATGACCCTGCCTTTCACAAATGACCCTATTACTTACCAGTAATTCTCAATTCACTGAGACCTAGTTTTCCTTGTCATAGTCCTTATTTGCATGAGGCGAAGTCTCCCATGACAGGCCCTAACTACTTCCCTTGACAAAACGTCCGTTTTGTAGAAAAGATATTGTTTCCACTGTGTGACCTATAACATTCCCCAAACCCCACATCTCTTTCTTGTATTATTCTCAGGTAATATTATAGAGAAGGAGATGTAGACAAGACACAATGACGTATGGAAACGACATGCAAATACTCAAAGAATGATGATGTAACTGAAGTCACAAAGTAAATGAACATATGGGTACAAAGAAATAATATATACTGAGAAGATAAGTAAGAAGAGATGCAATAAATGTACATATACAGAAACACAAGGAAGATGAGAAATATAGAAGTTTTGTACAGTAGAAAATATGATGTAGGTAAAGCAGCCATGTTGAGAAACTGGACGTCGGCTTCGTGCAATAGTACTCTAAAAACCCCAAGGATAGAGACCAAGGCTGCAGAGCTGACAGGCACTGAAATGCAAAATCGTGCAAGAACAAAGAATATTTGTTTGGCTAAGGATCAAGAATTCCACAGTTAGAAGCAAGTGCAAAGTACATTATGAGTCCAAGAGGATAAGCCATGTATGTAAAACAAAGTTCTCTTAGATTAAGAAAAGCAGCAAACATTTGCAAGTGGCAAGTATTGTACAATTATAAATGAAGAAAGCATATGCAAGACAGAGCAACAAAGTTTCCAGAGGCCAGGGAGAGTAATAGTACCCAGTATAATTGAATCAAATAGCACTAAATGAAAGGATAGAATTGAGAAATCATGGTCTCCTCACATGTGGTGCAAGACCAGAAAACAAGGTTTATTCATAACGCTCCGGATGAATATAACAATGTACCCATTCTCCCTTAAAGGTTCAGTAAGGTCAACTACAAAGAGGAGGCCGTGGGGTAGGGCCTAAATGATGAGAGATGGTAAGGCTAATTGATGTTGGTCAGCGCATCTGGGTTGCGTTTTGCTTACGTGCTGCTAACGAGCTAAATGTCCAAGGTTGGAAGAGGATGCCAACCAATTAGGATGGCCTATGCAATGTTGGACAATACATTGTTGCAGAAGCCAATCCGCTGCTGTTATTCTACTATTATCAGAATTATACGTAGTTAGAGGCTGTTCTAGGCATGCCTGCCAGATAAGCTATAAGTATATATGTTCCCTTAACGAATCCCTCTGCCCGATAGGTTTTTACTATTTGCCACGTAGGATGCCGTTATAGCAGAAGCATATTGAGGTATAAAGCTTTGGGTAATGGAAATCTATTTCAGAGTGAGTACTCTGCGATTTGTTATGCTTGCCATATTTTCCTGCTTTATTGAACTGATAATAAAGTAGTACTTTGCCATATTCTTTGAGTCTGTCCAGTTATTTGGGCACATAATTAGTTGTTATGGTAATCCCGCTCAGCACTTGATATGCTTCAGGTGCTACTGCACAATATTGTCAA
Source organism: Ambystoma mexicanum (assembly GCF_040938575.1). Lineage (NCBI taxonomy): Eukaryota > Metazoa > Chordata > Amphibia > Caudata > Ambystomatidae > Ambystoma > Ambystoma mexicanum. Next base: position 912,244,260 of record NC_090926.1, on the reverse strand, counting down.
GGTTTGAGAAATTAGAGCTATGAGGAGGAAGATTAGGAGTCGGTATAATGAACATTGACTGTCATTAATAGGCCCATTGCCCCTACCCTGGCCTCCTCTTCACAGTCCTTACTCACGTGAGAACCAAACAAGTAGTATTCCATAAAACAGGGATCTACAACTTGTGGTTCTTCAGATGTCTTTGACTATAGCTCCCATGATCCCTCACTATTGACTATGTTGGCTAGGGCTGATTGGAGTTGTAGTCAGAAACATCTGAAGAGCCAATGGTTACAGACCCCTGACATTAGTAATTGAAGAACATACAACAAACTGCACACCTTGAGATTTAATGGGACCTCAGATGTGCCACATTCCGAGGGTGGAGAGACACCCCGTAGCAACATTCCCAAGTTGCAGCCCTATAAATGTCGTCAGTGGATGTGCCACCCAGTTTGAGGGCAGGGGACTGTCAGACACTGAATATAAGGCCTAATTTATTTACTATTATCATCACTCAATCTGGCAGAATTACTGCCTGATTATGAGTAGTGTAAAGGCGGAGTTAGTCCCCATATTTGTGGTTTGTAGGCCTTTTTCGATTGTGGAGGATTTACCACGAGCTGTCAGTGCACCATGGCAAATCCTCCATTTTTTGTAGGTAAGGTGGAGGAGATACCTCCACCTACATGCTGGAGGTAAATACTACTCTTGTCCTCCAAAGTATACATTTGGTGGCTCAGGAATCTGGTGCTAAAGTTGCCGTAAATCCATTAGTGCCATTTTACAGCCACTTTTCGCCACACCAACTAACTCACAAAGATGCCCAGATTGTGGTAACTTCCAACTTAATCCATCTATGTAGGATGGAGAGAGTGTGCCTCTGCCCCTTCTTTATTCCCCTGAAAGTGAAGAACAGGGAATCTATGTGTGTGTTAGGCAGAATCCTGTGCAGTTCCCTTAGGGAGCACTACAGAAGATTAAGTCTACAGGTGAGAGCAATAAATCCCCTTTGGTATCAGTCTGTACCACAAAGATTTAGTTGGTAGCTGTGGCTGAGCAGTCAGACTTATCTCAAGAGGGAGATGAGCAGTGTTAAGGGTTTACACAATAGGCCTACAGTACTATGGCAAAAGGAAACACTGACCAAAGCTTTGTATTAAAAAGTATATATATATTTATTGTATACACTTCTAATAAAACACATGTATCACAGTCATCAAGCAAGTTAAATAAGTCAGAGGAAAAATATACACACTCCTTCGTTAAATTGTAGACCAAGTAAACCAGAGTGAAAACTGAGCAAAACGGCACAATGAAAACCACTCACAAGGGATAATCTATCAATTTCTCACAACGGAGGGAAAGCACAAGTTATATAGAAATAGCTTCTTAAACACCCTAGCAACACTTCCCATACGTTTGTGAACCAGATTAAGCAAGACAGTGCATCAGTATAGGCAATACATAAAAGAAAACTGAGCAAAATCTCATTTCACAAGGTTTTGAAAGGGGAAGAAAAGGGTAGTTATAAGAATTAGGTGCACCAACACAGTTCTAGTTGAGAATCAATCTAAAGAAGGCATTTCTAACAAATGTGGCCAGAGTCAGTAGGCCTGCGCCAGAATCAGTGGTACAGGGCAAGGGCCCAGGAGCAAAATGTTCTTGTAGCTGCAGTCAAGTCTTTGGTTAACGATTTTGAAAAGGTGGATGCAGAAGTTTAAAGTTAATGTTAAGAGAGAGGGGCGACCAACCCAACAGGTAGGTAAATGATTTAAAACACCTTTAGTGCTACCGCAAAAAAGGGGCGGCCTGGCGGAACAATGTACCTTTAAAATGAAGAAGTGGCTCCTGCGGTGGCGGTTGTTCCTGGTAGTTCCTGCAGTTCGGGTGATCAAGCAGAGGAAGAGAGGCTCTCGTCGTAGAGGAAGTTTCGAGTTACTGCACTACCCAGGGATGAAACCAGCCGGGGTGCTGCCCAACAAATAAAATGTACGCTCCTTTAAATCGCGGTCCAGGTGAACTGGTGCCTAGCTATCCGGCCTCCGAGTACAGGGTAAGGGAGATTCGACCAAGGCAGGTCCGGGAAGGCGATTGGCAAACTGGTTGGCCCCACCAGCTCAAGGGAAGAAGGCTCTTGCAGATGAATATCTTCTCTCGTCGTGTGGAGAAAAGTGGTGAGACGCTGCAGCAGGGCTTCACTGGTGGTTCAGTCGTTGCAGATGTCTTTGGCTTCTCCCCTCTTCGGCTTCTTAGTTCCAGTGGCAAGGTCTTGCTCTTCCAGTCCTCAGGACCCTGCTTTTAAGCAAAAAGATCCCCATTCATACAGCCTAGCTGTCACTCACACAGTGGAGTGGTCATTTTGGCGGGAGACCCTGCAGCCTATCAGGATAGAGTGCGACATGGGTTGCTGAGGCAACCCTGTCCAGGGGTCCTACTCTCCCTCCCACACAATGGACCCACCCCAGACTCAGTGGCGCCGAAAGAGGGCTTCTAGGCAGAAGCCTGCCAAAAGGACAAAGGATCCCCAACCTGGGTTAGGAGTTTAGAGAAAGACACGAGAAAGAAGTTATATTAAAGTTCTGGCAAATAAAACCTACCGGAGTAAAGTTAATATTAAAATGCACCGGCGGTATGTTAGAGGCTGTCAGAAAAAGTGGTAGCACCGAACAATGGGAAAATCCCATAGGAAAATATTTGCGGTTGAATATTTTGGTAGTAACCACTGCCACCAGCCAGAAACTTTTGAGAGAGGGACTGTACAGTAGCCTCTCGAAAATGAACATAAGGGAAAAACTATTAACCCTTTCCAGTACCTCCATAGTAAGATGGTTTGTACTGGTTTAATTCATAAAAATTGACTAGTAAAGTCAATTGGGACTTTACATGCCCTGGGAGACAGTAGTCAGTCCCAGGGTATGGAGTCTATGTTTGGGGGTCGCTACGACACCCCTGTGTCACTGCACTGAGGGTGCTGTGTAACACCTGTGAATAAAGATGGTTCCTATGGGGTTGAGAAAATCCCATAGACATTAAACACAAAAATAGCCTAGAACACACATAGCAAAAATGCCTATGAGTGAGAAAAAGAGTCTCACTCTTAGCAGGAAAAAAGAAACCAACCCTTCAAATCCAGCAAAGCTGCTGCGGGACTCTATAGGTAAGGGAAATTAGCCAAAGAATGAGAATTCTCCCTAACAATGTGGAAATGTCCTTGAGTGCTTGAAGTAAACTCTTAGTACCCTAGCCAAATCCAATGTGCGTGGGCTATCTGTAGCATCAGGAGGGGACTGTTTTCTAAAACCGGGAGGATGTCCTCCTACTTGAGGTGAAAGGAGGGATTAACCTCAGGCAGAAGGAAAGAAAGAGGGCATTTTGAAACTCAGAATCTATCCTTCAAAAAGTGTAGATAGGATTCATGGCAAAATAAAGCACTAATCTCCCTTATCCTGTCACCAGAGGAAATTTTAACCATGAAGGCCCCCTCAGACAACAGAAGGTTGAGAGGGACTTGTTTAAGGGGCTCAAATGGATGGCTCTGAGGAGATCTCGGGATAAGTCCCAAGGAGGCACCACCAAGTCAATGAGTGGCTGATGGAGCTCAAAGTTGAATGAAAATTAGTCCGGATGCCAAATGTCACCCATCAACAGTTTTTCCTGAAGGCGTGAATGGTTGCCCTTGACATTTTAGACTTAAAACAGGAATACCTAGGACAGATCCATTCATTTAAAAAATCAAGTTTATGAGAGGGATCAGTGTCAATTGTGGAGGTACTCTTCTCTACACACCATGAAGAGCAAGTACGCCAGTAAATTAGCTTTGTGTATGCATTGGGCTACCCCTGTTAAACAGCCCCGATTTTGTAGATATACTCTTTCAAAATCAGGCTACAAGATGAAGGAAGGCAAAACGAAAAGGTGATGGCTGGAAGGTTTTGAATAAATCATAACCACGGGCAAAGCTCTGGGCAACCCTCCAGACCATCGTTTTTCAGTCTGCCAAGCCATTACAGAAGGGGAAAAACCATATGCAAATCAGGCATGGTCCTACCCCAAAAGGGGCAGTCCAGCCCGAACTGCTAGGTCACATCCCTTCTGCACGAGACCACAAGCATCCCCAGACATGTTTCAGCCTTGTTGGGCGTCATCAGTGAGGAGTAGCTTGGGTCTCTAGGCCCGGCAGACTCGGGACCCACGTCTGGGCATACCCGTCCCACTCGGGGTGACTTTAGCAAAACGAAAAGGTGATGGCTGGAAGGTTTTGAATAAATCATAACCACGGGCAAAGCTCTGGGCAACCCTCCAGACCATCGTTTTTCAGTCTGCCAAGCCATTACAGAAGGGGAAAAACCATATGCAAATCAGGCATGGTCCTACCCCAAAAGGGGCAGTCCAGCCCGAACTGCTAGGTCACATCCCTTCTGCACAAGACCACAAGCATCCCCAGACATGTTTCAGCCTTGTTGGGCGTCATCAGTGAGGAGTAGCTTGGGTCTCTAGGCCCGGCAGACTCGGGACCCACGTCTGGGCATACCCGTCCCACTCGGGGTGACTTTAGCAAAACGAAAAGGTGATGGCTGGAAGGTTTTGAATAAATCATAACCACGGGCAAAGCTCTGGGCAACCCTCCAGACCATCGTTTTTCAGTCTGCCAAGCCATTACAGAAGGGGAAAAACTATATGCAAATCAGGCATGGTCCTACCCCAAAAGGGGCAGTCCAGCCCGAACTGCTAGGTCACATCCCTTCTGCACGAGACCACAAGCATCCCCAGACATGTTTCAGCCTTGTTGGGCGTCATCAGTGAGGAGTAGCTTGGGTCTCTAGGCCCGGCAGACTCGGGACCCACGTCTGGGCATACCCGTCCCACTCGGGGTGACTTTAGCAAAATGAAAAGGTGATGGCTGGAAGGTTTTGAATAAATCATAACCACGGGCAAAGCTCTGGGCAACCCTCCAGACCATCGTTTTTCGGTCTGCCAAGCCATTACAGAAGGGGAAAAACCATATGCAAATCAGGCATGGTCCTACCCCAAAAGGGGCAGTCCAGCCCGAACTGCTAGGTCACATCCCTTCTGCACGAGACCACAAGCATCCCCAGACATGTTTCAGCCTTGTTGGGCGTCATCAGTGAGGAGTAGCTTGGGTCTCTAGGCCCGGCAGACTCGGGACCCACGTCTGGGCATACCCGTCCCACTCGGGGTGACTTTAGCAAAACGAAAAGGTGATGGCTGGAAGGTTTTGAATAAATCATAACCACGGGCAAAGCTCTGGGCAACCCTCCAGACCATTGTTTTTCAGTCTGCCAAGCCATTACAGAAGGGGAAAAACCATATGCAAATCAGGCATGGTCCTACCCCAAAAGGGGCAGTCCAGCCCGAACTGCTAGGTCACATCCCTTCTGCACGAGACCACAAGCATCCCCAGACATGTTTCAGCCTTGTTGGGCGTCATCAGTGAGGAGTAGCTTGGGTCTCTAGGCCCGGCAGACTCGGGACCCACGTCTGGGCATACCCGTCCCACTCGGGGTGACTTTAGCAAAACGAAAAGGTGATGGCTGGAAGGTTTTGAATAAATCATAACCACGGGCAAAGCTCTGGGCAACCCTCCAGACCATCGTTTTTCAGTCTGCCAAGCCATTACAGAAGGGGAAAAACCATATGCAAATCAGGCATGGTCCTACCCCAAAAGGGGCAGTCCAGCCCGAACTGCTAGGTCACATCCCTTCTGCACGAGACCACAAGCATCCCCAGACATGTTTCAGCCTTGTTGGGCGTCATCAGTGAGGAGTAGCTTGGGTCTCTAGGCCCGGCAGACTCGGGACCCACGTCTGGGCATACCCGTCCCACTCGGGGTGACTTTAGCAAAACGAAAAGGTGATGGCTGGAAGGTTTTGAATAAATCATAACCACGGGCAAAGCTCTGGGCAACCCTCCAGACCATCGTTTTTCAGTCTGCCAAGCCATTACAGAAGGGGAAAAACCATATGCAAATCAGGCATGGTCCTACCCCAAAAGGGGCAGTCCAGCCCGAACTGCTAGGTCACATCCCTTCTGCACGAGACCACAAGCATCCCCAGACATGTTTCAGCCTTGTTGGGCGTCATCAGTGAGGAGTAGCTTGGGTCTCTAGGCCCGGCAGACTCGCGACCCACGTCTGGGCATACCCGTCCCACTCGGGGTGACTTTACAAAACGAAAAGGTGATGGCTGGAAGGTTTTGAATAAATCATAACCACGGGCAAAGCTCTGGGCAACCCTCCAGACCATCGTTTTTCAGTCTGCCAAGCCATTACAGAAGGGGAAAAACCATATGCAAATCAGGCATGGTCCTACCCCAAAAGGGGCAGTCCAGCCCGAACTGCTAGGTCACATCCCTTCTGGGACAGAGATCTTGCTCTCCAAAAGGCCAGGGAGAAAGGAACTCTGTCCTATAAAGGAGAAACTATCAGCTTGTTTACGATTTCTCTGATAAGGTGCAGGAATTTAGGAGAACATATGTGGACATTAAGAATCAGCTCAGGGAGAGGGGCGTGCAGAACACCACTCTGTTCCCTGCCAAACTCAGGTTGGAATATGAGGGACGGGTTCTGTTCTTCCACACTCTGGATGAAGCTTGAGATGCTCCCGAGGGCCCTGAGGTGCAGGGGGATTAACGAGCCGAGGGGGGAGTCACCATGATATGGACTATATGTGTGCGGCAGATGATGAATAATGTGTAGTATATGGGGCGGTTCAATTGGCGGGATGCATGGGGTGGATTGGTGCTGGGCTGGCCTTGTGCAGAAGCTCTTGATAATCTATGGTTGGGGAGGGGCAAGGACTGGCATGTTGGGGTTGCTGGCCGGGGGCGAGAGGGGGTGGGATTGGAGTGTTTTTGAAGAAAGGCAGTGCTTTGGGGATTCACCCCTGGTTGGTGTTTAGCTTCCTTCTCCAGAATTGATGGTAAGACTGATGATGGTACAGGGTCACCGGGCTGGGATGTCATTTCGTCTCATGGCAGGGTCTCTGAACAATTGTACACCATTTGCACTGCGGTTCTACGGGATGGTTCAAAATGCCATGGCTAGGTGGCTGACCTGTATGAGTTGGAATATTAAGGGTTTAAATTATCCATCTAAGGGAAGTAAGGTGTTATTGTATATGAAACAATATCACGTTGATGTGGCATTTTTGCAGGAAACACATCAGATCTCGACTGGGAAATCGCGATTTGGACAAACATGGGGCTGTCACCGTTACCTCTCTTCCTATTCTTCATATTCCAGAGGGGTTTGCATTTTGATACACAATTCAACAGGGTTTCTCCTGATGAAGGTGCTAAAGGATCAAGAGGGAAGGGCGCAGTTGGCTGTTGGAGTTCTATATGGGCACACTTATCAATTATTATGGTCCTAATTAGGATGATGTAGGCACACTGGAATGGATCGCTCAGAAACTGGATCAAACTCTGACAGGAGTGATTGTGTGGGTGGGGAATTTTAATGCACTGTTGGAACCGGAGGTAGATAGAATGGGGGTGTCCAGAGGCCTTTTATGATATCGACAACTAAGTTAAAAGACCTATGCTGGCAGTGGGGTTTGAATGACGTATGGAGGACTAGGCATGGGGGTGAGAGGGGCTATACATAATGTTCCACAGTTCACCAATCAGTCTCGAGATTGGATTACTTTTTGGTATCAGACATGGTCACGGGATGGGTTGAGGAGATCATTATCAGGGCACGCATGCTGTCAGATCATGCACCAGTGGTGCTAATACTTGATATCCCAGGACTACTAAGTGCAAAACCCACCTGGGTGTTTAAAACCGAGGGTCTCTCTGGTGTAGTGTTTATGGAGGTGATTACACAGGTTATTGACAATTTGTTTGCTGATAACTTGAGATTGGTCACTTCCTATTCAGTGCTTTGGGAAACCTTTAAGTGTGTGGTGAAGGGAGAGTGTATTTCGCGGGAGTCTGATATTGAGGCCGATACATGGGGAGTTGGCTGATAGTGAGGCCTGTATTAAGCGGCTGCAGGCAGAGGTGAGCCATTTCGCTAAGTACAAAATAGTCAGAGAAGAGTTGGAGAGATTTAGGGCTGCTGCCCACAGGGAGGTAGGTTTCCTACGGGGGAAGGCCCCCGTCCGACAATATGGGGAAGGACAACGTCCTGGTAAGGTGCTAGTGAGGATGGGTAAGGCTGACAACCCTGAGATTCTTTGTTGGCAGCACTGTTGGATTCTGAAAAGGCATTTGTTTCAATAGAGTAGCCCTTTTTGTTTGTGGTTTTAAGGAGAATGGGGATGGACGAGGGTATTCTCTCCATGGTTTCATTGCTCCATACGCTGTCTGGTGCTAATATTAGGGTGAATGGTCATCTAATGCCTCCCCTTTCGCTAGAAAGGGGCAAGAGGCAGAGGTGCCCTCTTTCCCCCTTGTTGTTTGTGCTAGGGATAAAGCTGCTAACTGAATTACTGAGAGACAGCCACATACAGAGGAATAAACAGCTAAACAATCATAGGTTGGTAGTGTCTCTCTGTGCTGATGATATGGGGATTTGGATCTGCAAGACAATCTGCTACCCATTTTGTTGGATGTGCTGGAGGTTGGGGTATTCTTTGGGTTGAAAATAAATACTGCAAAATCAGAATTTTTCCCACTCACCAGTGCCACTGGGTGCTTTACCGATGATTTTGCATTTCAATGGCACATTGATTATACTAGATATCTGGGGATAGATGGGGATAGATGTGGCTGGATCACCTGATAGGTTATTTCGTCACAATTATGGGAAGATGTTGGAACACATTAGAATGATTGTAGAGAAATATATGGGACTCCCCATTAATTTGAATTGATGGATTTCATTGGTAAAAATGGTCTTACTCCCTCGGTTCTTATACATGTTCCTAAACATGCCCTTAGCAGTGCAGAAGTCCTATATTCGGGAAATACAATCGGCGACATCCAGGTTCTTAAGGGCAGGTAAACAGGCACATATGACCTGGAGGAAATTGGTTGCACCTCTGAAGAAGGGGGGGGGGGTCAGAGCTGCTTGACATGGAGGCCTATTAGGAAGCAGCCCAAGCTGAGTTTTTGGTATATTGATATGGCAATGGGATTGATAGGAGACACATTGAGTTAGAAAGAGCCCTTGCGGCATAGTCCACACTATGAGCAAGTATATGACAGCCCCAGGTAAACTTTCTAAGCCTAGGAACATGGTCGAATTGACGTGCAGAGCATGGGTTCATATTGAAGGGAAAGAGAGGGGAGGAGTTTTGTATTCTCCCAAGTTGCCAGTGACTTACATCCCAGGGATACCACCTTGGAAAATTGGATATACACGCTGCATGGAATGGTTCCGAGTGTCATGTTTTCGGGACTTATTCCCAGAGGGGTTGTTTCTGACTAGGGAAGGATGGAATGACAGATGGAATGTTGCAGCCCTGGATTTGTTTTTATACTGGAACATGCTGAAGGGTCTGTTTCTGATATTTCTGAAAGAACCGCCTACGGATTCTACGCTGGATGCAATGATATGGTTGGCAGACAATAGTAAGATAGTGTCTAGGCTATGTGGCAAAATATTGGAGACTCAAAAAGGCTGGGCGTAATCGTCTCGTGGGAAGTGGCAAAGGGGGGTGCTTTAACTGATGAGGTGTGCTGGTATTATTCAGAAACAAAGAAAATAGCTCTTAACAGTCTATTTAAACTGAAACATTTCAAATTTCTGCATCAATGTTATTATACTCCATTGGTCCTTCACCGTTTCTTCCCTATCATCCCGGATGTAGGTGCTTGCTGTGCGGCCACATAAGCAGACTTTCTTCATGCGGCATTGGTTTATCCCTCTGTTTTGCATTTCTGGGAAGAGCTATTTGACATAATAAGTGATATTATTGGGCAGCAAGTAAATCCTACTCTTGTCAGGGCACTAATGGGATATGCCAAACGGGTTGCAGGCCGAGTTTGGAAACTTTGCTGTTAATGCTATTGGCAAAAAGAAGGGTGGCTATGGTGTGGGGAAGGACCCAGCGTCCAACGAAGGAACAGTGGAAAGAAGATATTCTCTATTGTAATGAGATGGAAACTGAATATGGAATGAGTGTTTACCCATGTGCTAAACCTCAAGATATGTGGGACCCATATAAACAGTACTTAATTGCCCAAGCAGGAGTGGCAGCACCAAGTCCGGATGGGGAGATACCTTAGATGATACATGCAGGAGTTGGAGGGGGAGGCAGGATGCGGCCTGCTGGTGACAGGGAAGGACTACATGTTGGGAAACACAGATGTGAAGGGAACAGTGTATTTGGACACTGCAGCTGTATATGTAGGTTGGAGGATTGGGAATGGAGAGGGCAGGAGGGGAGATTCACCAAACCACTGTTCTCTTTTGTGTTGTATGTTATTGAAAAGAACGGCTTTGGACCAATATTCTGCTCGTTTGGAGGGAGGGAGACCAAGGACAGATTTCTGATATCGCTTGACACTGAGAATTATGGTCCCAAAGATGGCAGATTAAGCACATCACGTGGAATAATGTCTATAGAACTATATTAGTGGATGCCACCATCTTGCCCTGGATCCACAACCATTCCCTCTCGGCGGGGTGGCTTTGTTTGACCACCAGGAAGTATAGATTCTTCTGAGGTTTAGAACTCCTTGTCCTACAGCAGAATGACTCTTATTTTGGATGATAAGAAGGGTGCTCCTACAAATATCAGAGAATGGGAAGAAATTATATGGCATTTGTCCCTGTTCACTGGAAATCCATGGTTCTGTGGGACTCTGCAGACACTCTGAAGGTCCTAGATATAAAGAAACCAAGGAGACACAATTAACCAGTGAACAAGGTCATGAAATACACCGATTCTCTCTTGAAGAGCAGCACCTAATAGCAGAGTCATCAGCTTTGTGAAGAGCCGAAAAGGGAGGACTGAGAAATGCAAACAAGCTTCTTTTTTAGTAAAATCCGTGAAGGCCTAATGAGTCTTATTGGTGGTAGGGACATGCCTCTCCAAGCTCTGTTGATGTGAGGTAGTCCTCTGGTTGTTTGATGGAAATAAGACATGGCCTTGTGCCATAGGATTGGGAAGGGACATTAATCCAAGTTATAATGACCCCTTCTGAGTTCTATAAGGCTATTAACACATAGTGGTAGTAGCAATACATGTTTTGGAGTTTTGTTGGTGAAGTAAAAACGTTACTTTAATAGTGAGAAAAGTAAATAGACAAACTCAGTTAGTGAACTAATGTGGTTTATTTTGTAGTGTTTAAATAAGGTTGTCATAAAGTAAGTACTTTAACTGCAAACTTAATTAAATTGGAGTGGGGTTAACATGAGCATGAATTAGGCGTCATGCAAGTAAATGGCTTACCTATTAGTGAAAGCATATTCCTATGTTTCAGCTTTCTCTCTGGTGTGTTAAATAGTAAGTTGCTGGGGAAAAGAAAATCCTCACAGAAAGGAAGTGTCACGGTGAAAGAAAGGTTTCCAGGAAATTGCATTTTGGCTCACAGTCTGCTTTTGAAGTCGAAATTTTCAGAATTCAGTCAATACTATTCGTTATTGACTGTACTCTGAACATTCTGATTGGTTGAGAGAAGGTAAATCACGATCTGCATGTGCTAATGCTTTGTGTCGTGGCCATATTGAATGGGTGGTAGGTCAGCTAATAATGCATCCTTTTCAGGTTCATCACTGGCGTGCATGCTGTTGTAGCTTCCAAGTTATTACACTGGTGACGAGGATGGGATGCTGTTGAGGAGGGGACAGTCTGAAGCCAGGAAACATTGTCCTCCAGTGATCCATGTCCAGTGCCAAGTTCAGCGGGTTGATGTCCAGTACTGTTTTGAACTGGACTTTGCAGGCTTTTCAGCAGGCCTGGTGGTGCTGAATAATGAACCTGTCCGGCACACAAGTCGGTGTGCAGTAATGTAAGAAGTGCCTGCCATACGGACCAAGCTAGCCGGGTGGAGCTGTCGGTGCCTTGGAAGATTGACCGGCACACGGGTCGGTGTGCGTGATTGTGGACCGTCTGCCCTAAGGAGCAAGTCGGCCTGGTGGGGCTTGTGGTTGGCGGATGTCCCGCTGTTGCCTGGGATTGGCGCCCTTGTACAGTTTTTGGTACAATTCTGTCACAGACCGTGTGGCACCCTTGAAGGGCTCCTGTTCGCATGAAGAGCGAAGGAGGGGCAGTCATCAGGAAATCGGCTGCCCGGGTGAGCATGGAGTATCGTGCTGAATTGATGCTGGTTGCCCGTTCAGGTGGGCGTGGTGGTTCCTGTTGTGAGCCTTTGACGAGGAGGTCCGGGGAGAGGTTCCCCGGCTGTGTGGTCTCCGGTGTACCTGAGTTCATGGATGCGCGGCGGAGATGTTGTTTTGGCCGTGTCCCGGCCCAAATGATGACGTTGCTCCCTGACGGGCGTGCGTTCCAGCAAAGCATGCTGGAACGCGGAATTGTCCCTGTAGGAAGGGCTGAGCGTGCAGACATCATCACGTTGCCCTCGCTAGTGCATGCGTTCCAGCGGGTGCAGCTGGAACGCAAGGAATGGTTGGGTTGTTGTGAGCCACTCGTTGTTCGGTTAGCAGGATGCACGCACAAGCGATCAAATGCCTTGCGGGAAAGAAGCCGCGAACTGTTGACAATTGCAGCTGAGCAGCGTTGTGTGAGGCCAAGGGCGTGTGCGGACATATGTGTTTGTACTCCATTGTTTAATTTTCCCAGGACTAAGGTTATTGAAGAGTACCTTCCGTTTGGGAATGAGGTCGTGTCAAGGACCCTCCAATGTTGCGCGGCATCTTTGGACCCTGGAGGAGTGGGGGATCCTATGTTTGCTGGCTGCAGAGATATGAAGGACATCTGGGGTTTTCCAGAATATCAGTGAGCCTTTTTATCAGTGTGTGCTTATTCTGTGTGAGGCCATTGTATATGAGTAGTGTCTGTTGTGGGGTCTCATATGTGTTTAGGTTGTTTTCATGGGCCTGTGTGAGTGTGTGAGTGCGCGCGCGCTTAAGTTATGTATGATTGAATGTTTGTGTTGTGTTGATAAATTGCTATGTAGATGTTATTTGGTGTGTTGCTGCATTAACGTGCCAGAAATTGCATATTGTTTACTTCTACATGATCTTTTCTTCCAGGTGGGACTGAACCTTTTGGGAACCTGGACTTGTGGGTGGGGGGTATTCACACGTGGTGGACCTATGGTTGGTGGTCTGGACATGGTGTTCTAATGTGTATAGCCTAACATTGTTTTTTTGCAGGTCGTGTTTCTCACAAACGGACTCGTGGGTGGCGTTCTCACGAATGGACTCGTGGGTGGGCTACTTCCTAGTTGAATGATTTATTAGGCATTGCATACCTTATTTTGTGCCAAAAGCATTTTTATGATGAATTGCTGTACTGACAATTATTGTCCAGGTTTTCTGGGGAGTGTCTTTCACTGCAATGGTGTGTTATGGCACATTTATGTCTCAGTATTTTATCTGTTATGCCATGTGCGTGTATGCCTGTCAATCCTGGTCTGCAGTGAGGTGAATTGTGCAGTGTGTAAGACTGCAGGGGGTCTGTGATTACATTGTGGTGTGCTGCGCTGAGCAGTTAGGCTGGACCTGGGGTGCAAGGTATGTAGTAGGTGTGCTGCGGGTGGCAGTAGGCTGGATTTGGGGTCCTAGGTGAGTGGTAGGTGTGCTGCGTGGTGCAGTAGGCTGGACCTGGGGTCCCAAGTTAGTGGTAGGTGCGCTGCGTGGTGCAGTAGGCTGGACCTGGGGTCCTAGGTGAGTGGTAGGTATGCTGCGTGGTGCAGTAGGCTGGACCTGGGATCCTAGGTGAGTGGTAGGTGTACTGCTAGTGCAGTAGGCTGGACCAGGGGTCCTAGGTGAGTGGTAGGTGTGCTGCTCGTGCAGTAGGCTGGACCAGGGCTCCGTGGTGGTTGGTGTGTGTGTGTGTCTGGTTGGTGGTGGTTGTGTTTTTGCAATCCTTGTGGGTGTGTTCTCGAATGTCCATGGTTTCATGGTGTTGGGTACCCTTTGGGTGCTGTGGTGAACTGTTTGCGTTGTTGTGCTTGTTGTTGCTCTGTTGAGCTGTGTGGTTCGTGCCCGGGGGTGGCAGCCCTGGTGTCCTAGGGGGCAGACTAGGACGGAAGGAGGTTTGTGCACTGAGGGATTAGGATTGTTAGGTAGTTTTTCATGTGGACGCTGGGTCGTGGCAGGACCTAGGTTCCAAGGGGCAGCTTGGAACAGGTGGAGGTGCTTAGTTTTTATTTTTGTTTTCTCTGAGGTTGTCCAGTTCTGTTCTGGGAGGAGAGAGCCCCTAGTAGATTGCGTTGGGCTCCTCACTGTTTGTTTATGGAGGGAGGAGTGGTGTTGTAGTTGGGTGTTGGAGTTGGTGTTGGGTGTTGGTTGATACGGGGTGTCATGTTTCCCAATTGGCACCGTTGTTAGTATTCTGGGGGTGCCATGTAGGTATTGTTGGGTTCTTATTCTTTTGTTGAGTACTTTCCTGTTTCCTAGATTTACCTTGCAGGCCCGGGGTTTTGGTGTTCTCTGGGGGCAGTTTCTTGTCGCCAGTGGTGTTACTAGTTGGTGCATTACATGCTGGCCACACGTATATGTGGGGGTTTTGTCTGGCGGTGTTTTGGTGTGCAATTTCTCTGATTTCAATAAAGGAAAGGAGGGAGAAGTGTTGTAGAGTGTCTTGCTAGCTGAGGGGATGACATCACTGTACATGGAATGTAGTGAGGTCAGCGTGAGTGGAGTGTTGGTGTGTTGTGATCCGAAGGGGATTCTATGCCAGGCAGTTGGAGGTATGCTGACTTGGATAGGACATGCCAATGTCTTGTTCCTGGCAATTGAACTACAATAAACCTACTTGATAACTTACCTGCTGGTCCGGGTGTCCATCAGCTTCCAAGTTATTACACATGCCCTTAATAATTTCTGAAACAAAAACAGGGTGGAGTAGGTTCCTTGCCTTATCCCTTGAGAGGCCCTTATAATATGGCCTTCATGTTAAAGAAGCCCTGGATACCTACTGTCACTGCCTTCTGCTTCTCTGGATTGCATGGTCTTGGATTTGAGATTGCCCCTATTGCTGGGTGAGAGAGTATGAAATCAATATTCTTGAATGATCATATAGCCCACTGATATACGATGGAGGAAAGTCAGTGGAGCAAACAATTTGCTGGTCATCGCCAACCAGAAGATAGTAGGGACTTCTTTTGAGGTTAGAGATGAGTGGTGGGTGACCACAGGCAGGTTGGCCAGGATCTTTGTAATGCAGGCTCCCATTGACCAAGACCCCTGCCTCCGAATGGCGGCCTGTCATCGATTCTCTGAGAGATGCCTGCTGCTCTTGGTGGTTGGTGGAGGAGAGTTCTGGTGTGTCCCCTGGTGGGGATGGTAGATTATGTGCCTATAGTCATTCGATTTATATCCCTATATCTTCCTTTTGAGGTCCAAAGAGCTTTGATCTTTGAAATGGCAGATGCAGAAACAATGTCTTCTGACTCTGTTCCAGTTTCCTGCAGCATATTCAAATTTGATGACAGTTTGCTAAAGAGGGGCCTGCTGATGCCTCCTAGACGGCCAGACTGTCAAAAGTCACATCTGACAGTAAACAGCACTGCTGTTGATGTCCTATTTCCCAAGGAGCATGGTTAAGTCGTCTTGACCTTACAGAGCCCCGTAGATTTTTTATTTTTTAAATCGTTGATTATAGTTTGCTGTATAGGGGCAGTTTTGATGTTAAACGGGAGAATGCCCTTTTAACGTTCACCTCAATCTTTATGTCTGTAGCATGTACAGGTGACAGATGTTCTAACAGGAATGATGTCTGTGTAGGCCAACAAATACTATTTTTCTACTGGAGGAAATGTGGCTTTTAACCCAATCAGGGTAGCACTGGACAGCAAATCTTGGTAACACTGGCTTGTTATTAAGAGGGAACATAGTGCCTTGTGAATAGGCAGCCGTTCTGGGCGTGTGGTCTTAATTCGGCCAAAGAGATCCTTTTCCTAGTTCTGTTGAAGAGGGATCTGGCAGATCGAGCAGTTTGTTTCTGAGTTCTTCCAGGCCCTTGTGTATCACAATGTATACAGGGTGATCATAGACTCGCTCAGTGGAAAGGAGTTACAAGTAACTAGGATTGTAAATGTGGCGCAGCCAGAATGACCCGGATGCATGTTATTCAAAACCGTTTCTTGCTTGAAGAGCAAGGTTTCTCCTGCTAGTTTGTAGTAGATTATTGTGGCCCCACCGCAGCAGTGTTTGCCTTTTATTTCTCCAAATGTTGTTGTTGAATAGTCCCAAAGGGGCACCTTTAGTATCTAATTTCATGTGCTTTTGCTTCCTGTGCTCCTTGACCGAGCTTGTGTTCTCTTGCTATAAAGCCGTCTCCTTTTCTTCCCCTACAGTTGTGCCAGTTCACAGCTCCAATGCCCCACCTGACTGTATACACCGGCTCATGCGCCCCTCCTTCTCCTTCAAGTCTCTTCCTTGCCTACCTCCCAAATGACCTACCTTCGCAGTCACCGGGGCACGCCACTTTTCCAAGGAGTGCCATCTGCCCGTCGCCCATTAGCGTAGCCTTAGACAGCACCCCGGGCATGGAGAGGCGATGGGAAGAGAACGGCGACAGCTCCAGCCAGTTTCCATCCAACACGGAGAGCACCGACATTTCCATGGGGTCAGAGTCCGGCCCGTGCAACCACTTGACGGTGCCCACAGAAGCCAAGCTAGCCCAGAAGTCCAAGGTATCGCTGTCTTTCAGCAAGTTCCTGAAACGTGGCTGCTCCAATTCCCCAGTCTTTGCGACCCTCTCACCCAAGTGCCCGGCAGTGAACCATGGCAAGATTCAGCCTTTGAACGATCTGGAAGAACAGCTGCAGAAGACCAAGAAAGTCACTAAGTAAGAAGTACTTTTCTTCCTCTGAGTGGCATGTTACCTGACATGAATGAATGAATACATGAAGCCATGAATGTTTTGTTGATGATCTAGTATTCCATTTTGTTTCTTTAAGCAGTATTAAATCTGATTTTTATCTTTGTTTTAATTTGTTTGATGGAGGGTTCAAATTAAGATATCAACCTGATATTATTCTTTCCTTCTAAATTATTCGGTAAGAGAGGTTTACCTCTATGCAGCCCCTTTTGCCTTGAGATGGTGGCTACGAAAATCGGTTCATGGAGCTACCAAGCAGAGGAGAAGGATACGCGGAATCCCTCGTGGCGTTAACCGCTCGGGCGCCTGTACATGTTGTGTAATGGTGATAGTGCTTTCAGTTAGAGTGACTGGGCAAATCCCAGGATCCCCTTAAACTGATACAAGCATATGCAGACATTAATCAACATTTTAAATTCCTTTAGGTAGGGTTTCTAGTTAGGTAACAATGATATATCATTTCTCCATCACCACCAATAGCCATATTCCCACCCTGACCCCCAGCAAGAGGATTCAGGCTGGTGGGAAATTTGATTGCATGGCGGCACATGGAGGAAAGTGTCCACGGGCGGAACACAATGTGACATGAGACCTGGGCAGCTGCAGACTGCGTCCAGGCCAAAAACGTGCACCGACAACTGTACAAACATTGGCAAGCTTATGATTCCTATGCGTTGCTCCCCCACAAATTAAGCCCGGAAAAAAGATTTGTCTTGGGTTTTTGGCTTTTCAACGTTATTGTGTCTGTAACCGGGCCCCAAAAACAGATGGCCAAGTCAGGGGCGGAGTTTTGTATTTCTGTCTCTTGCTTTTTCGTTTACTTGTTCCTTTGATTCAGGGACGAGGCCACAGGCCCCACATGAACTGGAATCTTCAAGATCCTGACTGTATGTGGCCTTGATGCTTTGGCTCTGCCAGGAGACAGGCTCACCTTTCTGGCCACAACCTGGCAATCCTACTGAAGTGTGTGAGTTGCCGGGCCTTGCTCAGGTCTCCTCCCCCTCCCTCAGATGTCCACTACTCAATGGTTTGGCTCTTCTCGGATGTCCACAAGAGGCCATTGCTCACAGTGATTTATGTTCTATTTTTATTTCCATTTTCACTTAGGAAATAGGAGTAGAACTAGCCTTGGCAGTGACAAGCCTGGTATAACCCATCGCTGTCAATGCACACTCAGGATCAAGACGGGTGGGGCCAAAACATAGTGCAATTCTTATTCCAAGTTCTACCATCCACTTGGTAGGCCTTGATTCGAAATTGGTAACTTATAGGGAAGGATCAGCTGTATTTCACAATGTGCTTTTTTATAGTAATTTAGAGATATGACATGATTTGATATTTTATTTGTATTGCGCCCATACACAAGTGTTTCAGAGTGTGACGAGGCAAAGGAGGGGCAACAAGGGAGGACAAAACAAAGATCTTACTAGGCCCAGTGGCATTGAGAATGTGCAAGTGCAGGGGAGAGGGAAGGGGGAAAGTGCGAGGGGGAAAGGTGAGGGAAAGTGCTGAACACGTGATAGAACAACAGGTAGTGCAACCTGCAGGTGGTAAGTGCAAGGATAAGGTGTAGACAGCGGGTGTCTGATAAGTGCTGGAAGGGGACTGTAGGGTTGCAGAGACAGACCCAAGTGCGGGGAGACAGACGAGGCCTTCCAGACTCTCGTAAAAAGGCCTTGGCAAACCGTGCAAAGTGGCCCGTGACCACGGTTTGCCAAGGCCTTTTCACTAGAGACCGGAAGGGGAAAGCCTATGCACACCAGATGCTTGGGACCAGCACTCGCCCAGTGTTGCATGCATGCGACCAGCAGTACTCCACCTGTCTTGCTGGCAATGCCACAAGACCCATGTCGGCAGTAGCGCTCTACGTCTTGGCCCAGGTGTGTGTTGAAAAATATTCCGTAGATTAATTTGTAGGTTCGATCTGTTCCTAGGTCAGGGGTCTGCATCCTTCGGCTCCGCAGATGTTTTGAACTAAAACGCTCATCGGCCCTAGCCAGCCTAATGAGGCATCATGGGTATCGTAGTCCAAAACATACGAAGAGCCAGGGGTTGCAAAGCTGCTGCACAGAGAAGGAGGATAATAGGACCCCCTCGAATTCTCAATCTACTTTTTTAAGATCAGCTACCAATAAAGACTGGACACTGGATATATCTTTAATTCCTAAAAATTGATGAAAATAATAATTTAAAGAGCACAACTTAACACTGAATATTGTCAAGAAATAGATACTCTTCTAAAGATGCCTATGACTAAAATGGGGTGAAACACGTGTAGAAAGTTCAGAAATTAAAGTTCAAAAATACCAATTTTGAAAACTTTTGAGAGTTCAGAAAGATCACTTTGAAAATGATTAAACATTGTTCACTTGAAAACCAATGAATCGAAATTAAGACCTTTTTTGGCTCTCACCATTCAAGAATCTTCTTAACTTGTGGGGTTTGCGCAACAGGGATAATACATATTTGTGGAATATTAACTTTTTATCTCAATCAATCAAGATAACAGTGTAAACCCAATTGCAGACGACCCAGTTACATAAGCATCACAAATAACTATAATGATTGGTTTCGCCCAAAGCAACAAGTCCTTTTACTGATTGCAATTACTGTATAAAACTCGATCTGTAGCTAGTACATTGGTCTGCAGCCTTCCGCTTCACAGATTCTTTTTAATAAAATGCTCATCGGCCCTCGCTAGCCTAATGAGGGATCATGGGTGTCGTAGTCCAAAACATATGAAGAGCCATCAGTTGCAGGAATTCATGATGAGCCTACAAGGAAAACAGTGTAGAGTAGACAAGCTCCTGCAAAGGACCATTCCATGCAGCTAGAGTGCGTGGGGGTGGCTCTCCTGGTATAGCACTTCCCCCCTTCAGCACCAGCATGTTCCATTCTGTGAGGAGGGGACACCGCTCAGTCTTCTCTATTGTGCAGAATGGTGCTTTGCATCTTTTTCCTTGGCTTTCAGGAGCGTTGTTATGCCAGGGCCCGCTAATTGTGCCTAATAAACCTTCTCTGTTTAATTCTGGGAAGCTCACGAGTGCACAGACTTACAACCTTTCAATATAAGGAGGGGACCCCTCGGACACCACCCCAAGCTAGTCTATGATCCTGTCTGGGTTCGGTTTTTGAGCAGGATAGGGAAGCAGACGGATTTAACTCTGGCTTTATAAAGTCCAGTCCTGTATGCATTGCAGTCCTCAGAAGGTTTATGTAGTTGTCTTGATGTGACATCACCATTAAGGCTGTTTGACCTGCCTCGGTATTGAGTAAGAAAGTCCAATGCTGCCAGCCGAGCAAGCCAACGGCGCCCATTAGCGTCTACTTCGGCAGATTTCACATGATCATGGATTGTTACTTGTTCATACAGAGGTAATAGTTGAAGAGAGAACTGGCCCAATGTAATGCCAAAACCTGTCACGGCACAAGAAATCCAGGATACAGTATAGGAGTTCCCCTTCCATGCAGAGGGTCTTAGCACCTTAGAGCGGTGATGGATTGCTTTTGGTAATTTCAGTGACTGATCTTCGCAAATTTGGTAAAATGTGTCGGTAGTAATAGCAGGATCCAAAGAAACACTGGAGTTCTTGCAGGGTCAGAGGGCATGGGAATGTTTGAAAAGCTTCAATCTTTGCAGGCTCCGCTGTAATGCCATCAACGGAAACTATGTGTCCTGTATACTAGACACTAGTACTGCAAAAAGTTTGTAATTGACTCTTTGAGACCTTGTGCTCACTTGTTCAGTACTTTCATCGGCTTCTTATGGTGGTTGTCAAGGGTTACACTAAAGATAAGGACATCATCGTGGCAGACTAGGACTAACAGTAGGTCAATTGTTAATTACATCATCTGCTGGAAGGTGGGTGGTGCGCTAGAGAAACCCAGTTGCATGTACCTTGAATTTCTAGAATCTGAGTGGGCTGATAAATGTCTTCTCCTTATCCTCTACAGAGATCTAGGACAAAGAAAATGCTCTGAGCACATTGCATATGTCAGGAATGGTTTGGTTGTTCACCTACTGGTAGTGTTTGCACACAATGCTGGTGTTGTTTCATTTGCCGGCGACACTGGTTGGCAAGTCACAGG
The DNA here is from genome assembly GCF_040938575.1 of Ambystoma mexicanum. Classification (NCBI taxonomy): domain Eukaryota; kingdom Metazoa; phylum Chordata; class Amphibia; order Caudata; family Ambystomatidae; genus Ambystoma; species Ambystoma mexicanum. The sequence continues at coordinate 912,223,264 of NC_090926.1, read as the reverse complement.
GGCTTCATCATATTCTCCATCCACTCCCCAAAATGTGTTTTTGGTAACGGTGTGGTTACTTGCATGATGTGTCCTGGATGAGCTGGTGGCAGTGGATACTTTGTAAGGTTTTCTTTTGTAAAGTCTTGTGCACTTTTCTTTTGCATTTTACCCCTTAATGCCAATTAGAGTACCATATACTCTAAAATGGCAGTGGCAAGAGATTATTGCTTGTCCTTTGCCCATCTTGTAGTTTCACATTCTTCCTGTCCTGGAGTGGTACGGATTTCTATATGTGATAAGCCCTTTCCTGGGAAAAGGTCCAGCTTTCAAGGGCAACGTTTCGGTCTGTGTGTGCGGCCAGATGCTGGAGGCTGGGTCTGTCTGGACCCAATCCACATTCAAACCAGTGTGTCTGATGTTGGGCATACGCAGTTTGAATGCTGCAGATCTTTGACACTGGTGGGCTTGGGGCAACTCCAGCCCAGATCCTGGATAAATGGGATGACGCTTGCAGCCATTCGTCTGATCATCGTTGGAGTCAAGACCCCTACTAAGGACAGAAGCTCGCAGAAGTCCCGGAACTCATTGTTGAAGATGGCCAACAGTCATTCCTTCACTTGCCTGGTGAATCTCTGTCTCTCTGCATATCTCCTGAAAACTAACATTGGGGCTTTGTGGGAACAACCAGTACTGACCTCGGCTCAAAGATCTAGCCTCTGGTAGCACTTGGAATAGTCCAGAACCATCCTGTGGACTAGCAGATGTCCTCCTGGGCTACTTCACTGAAATTGTTGCTGTCCCGAGTTGATCCTTGGGACTCTGCAGATCTTCAGATTATGGAATTAGAAATGTTTCCCTGAAGTTGCAGCTCTACACAATAAGGAGGGGCTGTGCAGGACGAGTTTATTTGTTTTCCAGCAAGGGTCACCTTTTGCCATTTTCTTCAAATGACCACAGCTGTGTTCTGCCTGCATCAGATGCGGGGAGTTCTCTGGGGTCGTTGCTGAATTGGTGGTCCTGAAGTCGGTGTGTCCAGCTGTCAAGAATCCCGAATTCGGTCCATTGGAAAATGGAACCGCGACCAGCCAGACCCAATAGCCTGATGCCTGAAGTGATCTCTGCACCTGCAACCCTAGGCTTCCTCCAATGAAATGAAGGCACAAATCCAGGAGGCACAATGATTCCAGGAAATCCTACGGTGCCCCCTGATTGGATCGGAGTACAGAGCTGAGGAAACATAAATGTTTGCCCACCACCTGCCTCCATACGTTGCATGGGCATAAAGTAGTAGCCCCATCTCTCTATTACCAAGCCTTGAAAAGTGGTGTTCTGCCCTGGTATCCCCCCCTAGGTATACCCTAAGGGGGCTGGATTGGAGGCAGGTCTTTTAAAGACTGTCCTCTTGTTTTCCCAAACTTTGGAACACTCACAACTACTTGATGGCTCAAGCCAACAATTGTTAAATCTTTCCAAAGGGCCCCCATCCTACTGCAAAGACCTGTACTGGCATGTGTGACTCTAGGGGCTCTAGGGCCATTCTTATCAAGCTAAGCCATCACTTCTTAATGGTAGACCCTTAATTGGAAGGTTTTGTATGATGTTTGGTACCTCCTTTATTTTGCGGCCTATTAGTTCTCAAAGTATTGATTACTTACCTGGTTCTATTGCTCTGTTCACTTGCTTTGCTAGAATTATGGTACATTGAAAAGTAATTCTAACAGCATGTAACAGTGAAGCGTTCATGATCTTAGCAGAGCACATCAATGTGAATGTGCAAATGTTGGTAGTGAATGCTTGAGTGTGTTGCTGACCTGTGGTTTTTCATTGATCAGAGTTGTCTAAGGCCTAAAATAAATAACCATTTTTATACATTCTGCCTAGCTTGTTTTATTAAGAGTGCCCGGCGTGTGCTTATTTGAACCCTTCACCACTCTCACACCCTCCTCAGTCACACTAGATACCAGGGTTATCCCTGTTCATCAGAACAGGTGCAGTGCCCTTCCAAAACCTGTGATCTTCCCAGTGACATTTTCTACGGATTCTGTCACTATAAATACACAATTTTTGAACATTTCTGGAGGGCCCTCGTCTATCAGGAACGTCCTCTCCGGGTTCTGCCCTCCGGCTTTTGCTCAATGCTGAATAATAGACAGTAATAACCAGTGCACTTAACTTCAGTAGCCTGCCTCCACATGCAGACTCTTTTCTGAGAGTGATGGTGCCTGTTCATGAGGGTGATGTGTTGAGTCCACTGTGGTGTATGCCACCTGCGCATGTGGATATTTTATAGGGCCTCCTCTGATGTGAATGGGCAAAGCTCAGTTTCAACTTCTTTTAGTGAACAAGGTAGGGTTCTGAGTAAAGGGACAAGGAATTCTCTCGTATATCTAGTGCCCAGTTTCATTTTGGGTTCGAGGCAGCCTATGTTCGTCCGTTAAACAGCATTTGTCCTCTAGAATCTGTTTTTGGCAAGCAGTAGGTTAAATTTCTCCCCTTCCTTGTTTACCTGTGCATCAGTGCCCTGTGATTGGCAAGTCTGTCAGCTGTGCAGTGATTCATTTCTCACAGCAGGTGGCGGTGCTGGCTTGTCAGAGGGCTGACCCATGCTTGAATGACAGCTGTCTGGGCTAATGACTGAGACATTTAAGGATTGGAATGTTGAAGCTCACTAGAATTTGCTCGAGGGAGTTGATGAGAGGTGCGTGACTGTTGGTGTTTGAGGTATCTGTTAAGGGGAGCCCCTGCAATGTTCAAGAACTAAGGAACGTTCCATTGTAAGACCCGCTGGCGTCCCCTCCTTTTAGAGAAGATGGTACCAAAACATACAAATACACACACCAAACTGTCTTCGTCTATGAGGCTCACTGATAATCATATTGACCACAGGGAGCTTTGGGTGCTGATTGCCAGTGAGTGGACTGACTGCTAATTGACATACAGATGACTGCAGAGGCGTTGCCCAGGAGGGATGCGTGGGAGCTGAGGGGGCTATAGCCCCGGGTCTTTTGGTTGTAGCCCTGGATAGAAGCTCAGGGGTTACAGCCAAAAAGGCTAGCTAGCCCCCAGTCCCGACAGTCCCAACATTAGCATAGGCCCGGATCTTTTCCAGACCTAGCAACACCCCTGGATAACTGGTTATTTAATTTTTAGAGGTGACAGCTTGGTAATTGGTGTACGGTATATGGCATTATGAACAATGGACCTCTGCCAGACTCAAGCTTGGTATAGCTATGTTTGACTTGACTTCATGCCCTTAAATAGAGCAGTCAATGGAATGCCCCTCATGTGCTCACAGGAGTAGTGATACATATGGGCTTCATTACAAGTACGGCAGTGTGGAAATAAATGGCGCTAATGCAGCGACCACTGCATTTCCACTGCATTATCACACCACCGTGCTACAACTTTGGTGGTAAAGTGGAGGAAAAACCTCCAGCAAAATGCTGGAGGTAATTCCACCATTTTACCACCGGAAATTGGCAAAATCGATAGAATTACAGCTGGGGGAATTACCGCCAGTGGGAATTCCGCCAAAATCCCCATTGAGTCTGATGGATTCCATAAATGGGGATAAGCATCGCCATACCACCACAGTAATTTCGTTTGGTGGTATTCCAGTGATTTTACTACTGGAATACCGCCAAACTTGCAATATGGCCCATAGTGCTGTTGTCACAGGAGTGAGCCACAGTGTTATAATATGATATGATATGTCATTTATAATGCGCCATTTGCACAAGTGTTTCTAGGCACGACAAGACATGGGAGGGGAGACAGAGGGAGGACAAGACAAACGATCTTACTAGGCGTTGGGTCATTCAGATTGTGCAAGTGCGCCAACGCAAAGTGCAGGGGGAAGGGAGAGAGGGAAGTTCCTGGAAGGGGGAAGTACAGTCATGGCAAAATGCACTGATTAAGTGCAGCCAGGGCAGCACAGCTCTAGGTAAGTGCAAGGAGGCAGTGGACATTAGGGGTTACAGTTACATCCCCTAAGTGCCTGGTAGGCCTAGAGGCAGTGTGTTGAGTAATGATCATGGAGAAGCCGGGTACCCAGTGAGACTGAGGGTAGCCAAGCAACCAGTTGGCGAAGCACCCAAGTAGATCAGCAGGGCAGGGAGAGAGAGGAAGCAGAGGAGAAAGGAAGGTCTTGAGCTGCTTCCGGAAGTTCGGATGGTCCGGCTCAAGTTTGAGAGGGGCAGAGAGGCCATTCCAGAGGGAGGCACCTGAAGAGGAGAGAGATCTGCCCCCCAACTCCCCACTCTGCCTCATAGAGTTGAAGGTTGCTTAGCAATGGGCTTGAGAAGGAAGGTTATTTTGGTAGAGAGTGTTGGCTGTAGTGAGGGCCTAGGCCCCAGACGATGCAGAGGGTCTTGCACTTGATCCCTGCAGTCACCGGGAGCCAGTGGAGAGATTTCAAGGCTGGAGAGATACAGTCACTGGGCTTGAGGCCAAGGATAAGTCTCACAGTCCTGTTCTGGATTAGTTGCAGAGGGTGGAGAGTAGAAGAAGGAATATTGACAAAGAGGCTGTTGCAGTAGTCCAGCCTAGAGAGAACCAGGGCTCTGGAAACAGTGAGCTTATAGGGGAATGTGAGGAAAGGAATAATACCTCTGAGGAGGTGCAGTTGGTAGTGGGCCTTCTTGGCAAGGTCAGTGATGTGAGGTGAGAAAGAGAGAGTGGAGTCGAATATGACAACAAGGTGTTTTGCCTCACAGGAAGGCAAAGGAAGAGGGCCCAAGGAGTACAGCCAGATTGGGAGAGGGAAAGCGGGAGCAGAGGTCCCAATGAGAAGGATCTCCGTCTTACTGGCATTAAGGCGGAGATCGTTGGAGGCGCAGCAATCCTGAATCGCGGATAGCCAGGAATGAGCGAGAGAGGAGAGGAGGCCGAGGGGAACCTGAAAGAGAGCTGCATGTCAACCGCATAACACTGAAAGTTAGAGAAGGTAGAGATCAAGTGGGGCAAAAAGGCCAAGCAGACATTCAAGAGCCAGGGTGAGAGGACAGAGCATTAGGGAACACAACATGTCGAGAGAGAGGTGGTGGAGAGAAAGGACCCAAGTTGGACCTGGGAGGGTCGGTGCAGGAGGAAGGAGGTCATCCACTCCCGGGCCTGATCCGTGATGCCCAGGTTCTCACAGAGTCGAATGATCAGGATGGTGTGATTGACCCTGTCAAAAGATGAGGAAAGGTCAAGGAGGATGAGGACCGATGAAAGGCTGGAGTCATGATTAGAGAGCAGCTCTTCACAGGTGTTCAGGAGAGCAGTTACCTTGACTCTAGCTGGTCTGAAGCCAGACTGATGGTCATGGAGACAACCAACAGATTCGGTGTGGTGAGTAAGTTGCGAGATGGCCTGCTTTTCTAGGAGTTTGCCCAGGAAAGGAGTGATAGAGATCAGCGATAGTTTGCTGGACAGGTAGGATCGGCAGAAGGCTTTTTAAGGAGGGGGTGCACAAAGGAGTACTTGAGGAGAGAGGGGAAAGATCCAGCGGCAATTGAGTGATTGCAAAAATCGGCCAAGGCTGGAGTGAGGGTGTGAATGTGGTCCTTGATGGTTCTGGAGGAACAAGGGACTTGTCTAGAAACATTGTCAGGTGTTGTCAGAGAGAAAGCGGAGAAAGGAGGAGGAGAGGGAGAGGCGGCCAGAAGGGGGCCAGGTGCAGTAGAGGGAAAGGAAGAGGAGATTGAGGACAGGATGTCCTGAGTTTCAGTAGTGAAGTGAGAAGCCAGAGCCGTACAGAGGGCCTCAGAGGGAACAGGGGAGGTGGAGACTGCAGCCTTGCAGGCATCACAAGATAAGTGATGTATTGCACTTGTGAGCAGCATTTGTACATATTGCTATTGTTAATTGACTGAATTGGCAGTCTTACCGACACAATTATGTTTTACTTTGCGTCAAATGTATCTCTGATATATACCAGACACATCCTTTGGATCTTGCTGTTTACCATTTCACCACTAAGCGGCTCCTTTTCAGTCAACAGGGGTAGAATTACCTCCACCTGAATGCGCTGGCCCTAGCCACAAACTCACTGCGGAGGAGTGTTTGATAGAGACATTCTTTCAAGCATATAGGTATTCAAGCACCCAGTCCATTTTGTATTCAGAGATGACTATGGGGACTGGGCCCTTCTTGAAGTTGACTCCCCAGATGTGGACTTTAACTGCCTACTTCTGCTGTGGTTTACAAGACAGGTCCATTCATTTCCAAAAAAACATCTTCTTGGAGAGCTCAACATGATGGAATATCTCATCCGTGAATGTCAAAATCCTTGCCTGTGTCTGTCCAATGTTTAGCTTGCAGATATCATTGGACTCTTGATCTCAACTGTGCTGCCCCTGACCTTTTTGTAGATTGAGACCCCTGAGGCTAGGAGTGAGAAATATCTTCTGCAGGTTTCCCATCTCCATGAGAAGAAAGCAACATAGTTGCCGACTCCATCTGGTTTTGAAGTGGGAGGGGAGGATATAATCCCTATGGATTTCCGCTTGATTTTTACAATGGTAAAAAGCAGGTAGAATCTTTCAGGTAGAAGCTATATATTGTATTGACTGTTCCCAGTATAGCTACTTTCTCTAGTACGGCAGTAAAAGGGAAAGGAGTCTTGGAACATGCTGAGATTATGTATTTGGATACCATATGCTGGGTCTGTTGCTCAGTGGAATAATGCATCCACTACAGGGGCTTGTGTTTGACCTCAAGGTCACAGGTTCGAATCGCGGCCAGTCCCATCAGCCCTTCATGCTTCTGAGGTTGATAAAATGAGTACTATTAAGTTGGGTAACAATAAACATATGTTATCTGTCAATAGTGCCAAGATGCAACTCTGGGGGTGAACGTGTACTCTAAAAATACACCTGTTATGTTACCATGACTGTGAAATGATCAAAATCAGGCTGAGTGGACCAAGGAAAAAAAAAACGTTCATAGAGTTCTTTCTCTGTTATGTTATTGGGCATTTGTATGGGGCCTTTTACCATTGGTATCATTCCTAAGCATTGTGGGTTGAACGCCCTCAGGGACTGCAGTCCAGGTCTGTGGAGAGAGTTATGTAGTAAAACGTACTTGGGTGCACTCGGTATGTGTGCAGCCAGTATGGATAAAGTGATGTGTAGCTGCATACGAGTGCTCAGTGTGGTGCAGCGGTTGTGTGAGATCAGTAGAATGTGTGCAGCAAGGCCAAATGGACTTGGGAATCTGCATTCTAGCAGCACTGGAGTTTGTGAATGAGATTATGTGTGCAACTAGGCCGAATTAATCAAAGGTATAGCTGCATTCTATTGTTTGTTGGTGCAGAGGAAATAGTTAGCATAATGATATGTTTGACTGTCTGTGTGCCTTCCATGGGGACCTGTTCCCTGATGAGTTTCCAGTGCCTGTCGAGGGGTTGGTATCTCCCTTTAGGTTTGAGCTGTTAGGCTATGGTCCTACCTGTGTTTCATAGGGTTGTTACTGTATAGGTGGTAGAGACGTCCTTGTTTGGTAGTTCTGCCAAATAGATTCCCTGATAGGTAGTTCTGCTAAATACATTCCCAGAAAGTTGGTATCAGCAAAGAATAAGTGCTAGATGGTCCTTGGTATATAGTTCGGCTCAGGGATTTCCAGATGAGTGGGATTAGCAAGTAAGGGCATTTCCTCCTGGACTGCAGTGCATGTTAGCAGGGCATATTTGCATATTTGCAGGGCAATAATCAAGTTCATAAGTGCTATTAGTGCTTGTGTTGGTAGTTCTACTAGATAGATTCCTGGTAGGTAGTTCTGCTAATTACATTCCAGATTACATTCCAGATAGGTGGGATTGCAAAAGTAAGTGATAGACGGCCCCCGGTTTCCAGTTGTGCTCATGGATTTCCAGATGAGTAGGATTAGCAAGCATGGGCATTTCTTGGACTGATAGCGTGGTGCATCATTGCATAATTGCAATGCACTGATCAAGTTCATAAGTGCTATTACTGCTTGGGATACGAGTCTAGCACAATCAATCCAGATTATTGGAGATAGATATCTTTAGACCTCAGAGAGTACGGCGGAAGAAGGCAATGATTCAATTCCATCATGTACATAGGTGCTACTATGATTTGGGTTTTAAGTCCTGGGAAAAGGCTCCAGATAATGGGAGTAGATATCGTCTGGCCTGAGAGTCTATTAAAGGTCCCGTATTGAGTGTGTTACCACGCCATTTCTTGGTCGTGGTGGTAAGTCGAGTGGACAGGGTGTTCCTTTGTGTGCTTTTAGGGGAAGAGCCAGGTTTTGAGTGCCTTCCAGAAAGCCATGTAGTCTTCGCTGTGTCTAACGTGGGGAGGCAGTGAGTTCCACAAAGTTGGTTCCAGGGTTCAGTAGATGGACCCTCCAATCCTGGCCAAATTGGAGGTGATGGCCACTATGAGGAGGGCAGTGCTTGACGTTAGGGTGCGATTTGGGTGGTAAGGCGTAATCTCTTCTTGTAGGAATTCTGGGCCTGCTTTGTGCACTGCTCAGTGGGTAATAAATAGGAATATGAAATTGGCCCTGCGTCCAATTGGGAGCCAGTGAAGGGTGCGTAGAGCAGGAGATATCTAGTCCCTTCTTCCCAATGCGAGAAGCAGTCTGGCAGCCGAGTTTTGTACTCTTTTGAGTTTGTTTTACTGGTAGTCCGGTGCACTCAGATAGAGGAAGTTTGCATAATCAAGTCTAGACATGACAACGGATATAATTGCAGCCAGTCTGTTGGGGTAGGTGAGGCAAGTGAAGATACGCTTCAGGAGACTAAGGTGGAAATGACAGGCTTGGATGCACTGTTGATGTGATGTGGTGAGAAAGTGTTAGGTCCGAGTCCGTTGTGCAGACAAGGTTTTTGACAGTGATGGTAGTCTGGAGGGGAGGGGGGGCCGCTGAAGGTGGCCCGGGAGTCAATTCGGGGAATAGAGCAGTTTTGCTGCATGCCATGACCTTTGTTTTCTCTGGGTTCAGAAGGAGATGGTTAGTCATCATCCAGCGGTCAATGTCAGTGAGACATGCTGCTAGGTCAGAGCGAGGGTAGGCGGTTGATTTAGGAATTCTCAAGTTGATTTGAGTGTCATCTGCATAGTCATAGTAGGTGAGGTTGTGATAGTGGATGATCCTGGGCAGGGGGGTCATATACATTTTGAAGAGAATGGGAGAGAGGCAGGCGCCTTGGGCTCCAGTGTTCACTGGGCATGCAGAGGAGAGGAAAGGGGGGTGGATGGGCTATTTGCTGTCTATTGGTAAGGAATGAGGCGATCCAGGTGAGTGCTGAATCTCGTATTCCTAGGGAGTGCAGTCTATCAAAGAGGACCATCTGGTTAAGGGTGTCAAACACTGCTAAGAGGTCAAGAAGAACAAGTTCTATTCAAAACCCTTGCCATCACCCACAAGTGTATCCTCCATGCAGCCCCACCCTACCTCTCTCAAAGAGTGAACAGATCATTCACCTGCAGACCTACCAGAACTCCCTACTCCCACCAGCTTGTTGTGCCCAGAGTTAAACGTGCAAGAGCAGGGGGCGTGGGGGGAGAAACTTCCCATTCATCTATGTCAGGGAATGGAACTCCATACCTTTGACCCTTAGAGCTGAACCTTCACAACTTGCATTTCGCAAAGCCATACAAACATGGTTGTTTGTTTAAACCAATAACTCTAGGGTAAATCTGCAATCTTTATAAGGTATGTAACTGTGTACCTAAGCCGTGATCTCCTGTAACAGCACTTTGATGACACTGGGCTGCCTGTGCGTTTTATACATGTAAAATGTAAATAAAATAAAATAAGTGCTGCGCATCCTTCTGAGTCTGCTGAGACTTTGAGGTCATCCCAGATAGAGATCAGCGTAGTTTCTGTTCCGTGGTGCGGATGGAAATCTGATTGTGCGAGTTCTAGGAGGTTGTTCGAATTCCACAAAACCATTGAGCTGTGCGTACGCAGTGTGGTCATGAGTTTTGCCAGGAATTGGGTGTTAGAGATGGGCCTGTAGTTGATTCTAGTAGAGGTTCAAGGGATGCTTTTTCAAGCAGAGGTTTGACATGCACAGTTTTGAAGGATTCTGGGAAATTGCCGGAGATGAGGGTGTCATTAAAAATGGACCTCGTCAGTTCTCCTGAGCAAATGGAGGTGAAGATCTTTTTGAGGACAGAGACGGGACAAGGGTCGAGAGGAGAGCCGGAACATCAGCTGTCAGATAGTAGTTTGAGGGACTCCCGCTCGAGGTTAAAAGAGCAGAAATAAAGGTTCTCGGAGGGAGGGGGGTTAGTTCTTGAAGAGTGGGTGTTGGGCGAGCAAACGGGATGGGGAGCTTGGCGTTGAGGGTCGCCGTCCTTCCAAGGGATGTTTTGTGGAAATGTTCAGAGAGAGAGTGGTAAAGCAATTGTGACGAGGCAGTCAGGGTTGTGGTGCAGGAAGGATTTAAGAACTCTCAAGATCCTTTTATTATAATATAATTGGTTGCCCTTTAGGATCTCTGATTTGTAGTTTCGTTGATGGTAGGCAAGTACCGATTTGCTTTGCTGGCCTCTGGAGGCTCGCCATTTGAGCTTGAGGGAGCGGTTATGGGTTTTGAGAGCCTTCAGGTGAGGGGTGTACCATTTAGGGATATCCCATGCGGGTGGGAGCAGACTTGGAGGGGGTTAGGGGAAGGAGTGGGTCAGTGCTTCCTCCAGACAGACCCTTACCAACATCCTCTTTGTCGTTCCCTCTCCAGGCCTATGGACCCCCCATATAGTCTCTGTTCTCTCTCCCTTTTCTTATTCTCCCCTCCTGGCCCCTTCCACTACTCCACGACCATCATAAATGTATACTTAAAGGGCACCATCCTGGTCCAGGGCCCTCAGGCCAACCTCCTTCTGTTTGATAGACACTTCCTGCGCCTTATCAACTTCCTTTCCTATCCTGCTATCCCTTCTTTCCCCTCTCTGGCTCCTCTGCCTCATCCATCCTCTGCCACCTCTATGGCACCCTCTGCTGCTTCTCTGGACACCCTGTTGCCTCCTTCCTCAGCCACCACTACGGCACCCTTTTTCTCCCCCGTGTACCTTGCCTTCTCCTCCTCCTTCCTCTGTCGATCCTCGGGCACCTCCAACACTTTCGCAGTGCGCACCAGTGACCTGTACCCCTCCATGGAAGTCCTTCAAATGGGGCTATCTGCTCCACATTGCTACTCTAAACTCTTGCTCAGCTGTCAAACACGTCTCTGACATCTGCCGTCTCCCAGAAGAACTTGATTTGGATGTACTCGGTCTCTCTGAGACTTGGTTCACAGCCAGCTCTGTCACAAGCTTTAACACTGGCTACAAGATCCTCTCCAAATCCAGAACCAAACCGTATCAGTGGGGTATAGCCTTGATCTTCCCGGAGTGGATCCCTGCTTCTATCATTCATATTCAGTACTACCCCTCCTTTGGATGCCTGGTCTGCAGGCTCTCTCTCTCTCCTGGTCACTATCTACATGCCACCTGGATAGACTGCCCCCTTCCTCTCTGAGTAGGCTGTTCTCTCTTCCTCAGTCCTCGCCTCTATCTCTCAATTTCTCTTCTTTAGGAAACCTGAACATCTACCTGGATGCTGCCTGCCCTTCTTCAGGACACTTTCGCAACCTCTGCGACTCCCTCTCCCTCTCTATTATTTCCTCTGGCCCGACTGACTATACAGGGCACACCCTGGATGTCTGATCTCCTCAGACCTCCCCTTCTCTAACTCTCTCAGCACTCCTCTCTCCTGGAGTGTTCACTTTCTCCTTTCCTCACACCGCTCTCTCTCTCTATCCCTCAGGCCAAGCCATCTCCAGCACTGCCACCAACCTGCTTGGTCATCTGACCCATGAAGCGTGTGTCTGTTGATGCTTTTGCTGCTACTTTCTCTCCTCCTTCTCCACCTTTTGCTGACTCACACCCTCACACAGCCATATGTAACCTTCATCTCTCTATCTCTAACACTTTTGAAGTCCTTGACCCTGTCAGAATCCGTTTGAAGCCCAAATCCAAGTGCAACTCTTGGTACGATTCTGACCTTGTCACCCTTAAAGCAAGTGTAGGATGACTGAGAGGCAGTGGAGGACATCAGGCGCATCCCCTCACAACCCGGGCTGCCACCTGTTCCAAATGCAATACAGACTCTCTGTGCTTGCTAAGAAGAGATCCCACATCCAAACCCTCATCTCTGCGGCATCTAACAACTTGGCTGAACTCTTCAAAATCTGCAAGGAGCTGGCCAATCCTGCTGCAGTCTCTACCTCTCCTGTTCCTTCCCAGGCCTTCTGCATGGCTTGGCTTCTCATTTCATCACTAAAACCCAGGACATCCTGACATCCCTCTGTTTCTCTACCTCCTCCTCCTTCTTCTCCACTCCTGGTTCGCCTGTGGCTGTCTCTCCTCCTCCTTTCTCCTCCATTCCCCTGTTCACCCCTGACAATGTTTCTAGACAAGTCCAATCTATGAAAGTCTTGTCAAAGCAGGTTCTCCCCTGTTCATCCAGAACCATCAAGGACCACTTTGATACCCTTGTTCCACACCTGGATGATTTCTGCAATCACTCCTTTGCAACTGGAATCTTCCCCTCGCCTCTTAAGCACTTCCTTGTGCACCCCCTCCTAAAGAAGCCCTTTGCAAATCCTTCCTCCCTGGCTAACTATCACCCGATCTCAATCACTTCTTTCCTGGGCAAATTCTTGGGAAATCTGGCCATCTCCAAGCTCAATCTGCACACTGAATCTGTTGGCTGTATTCATGACCACCAGTTTGGCTTCAGAGCGGCCAGGAGCACAGAAACTTCTATCCTGAACACCTGTGAAGACCTGCTCTCTAACCTTGACTCTAACCTTCTAGCTGTCCTCATTATCCTCAAACTTTCTTCTGCTTTTGATACAGTCAACAATGCCATCCTGCTCAATCGCCTCTGTGATAACCTGGGTATTAGGGAACAGTCCCTAACCTGACTGACTTCCTTTCTCACTGACGGACCCTCTTGGGTCTGACTGGGATCTCTCCTCTCTTCTATCTCTCTCTCTACTTGTGGTGTTCCCCAGGGGTCTTACCTTTCTCCCTGGCTCTTCAACCATTGCCTGGCACCTCTTGCCACCGGATCGCTACTTTATGCACCACTTGTCAGTGCTATGCGGATGACACTCAGCACTCTTTCATACTCCCCTCAGCCACCTCTTCCCTTTCTCTCATACCAGACTCTCTGGCCGCAATTCAGGAATGGTGTGCCTCCAATGATCTCTGCCTTAATGCCAGTAAGACTGAGATCCTCCCCATCGGAACACCAGCTCCCTCATTTCCTCTCTCTCTCTCGCTGCCCACTCTGGGACCTCTTCCTGCTCCTACCTGTGAGGTTAAGAACCTTGGTGTCATCTACAGCGCCACCCTCTCCTTCTCTCCGCAACATCTCTGATGTCTCTGAGAAGTCAAACTATCAGCTGCACCCCCTCAGAGGTATTCTTCCATTCCTTTCTTTCCCCCAGAAGTTCACTGTCTCCAGAACTCTGGTCTTCTCTAGGCTGGACTACTGCAACAGCCTCTTTCTAAACCTGCCTGCCTCTACTCTCCGACCTCTACAATTTAACCAGAACAGGACTGCAAGACTTGTCCTTGGCCTCAAGCGCAGGGATCGTATCTCTCCAGATCTGAAATCTCTTCACTGGCTCCCTGTGGTGACAAGGATCAAGTTCAAGACCCTTTGCAATGTCCACAAGGCTTTCTGGGTCATGGGACCACACTACCTCCAACTCTCAATTCCTTAACAGCTCCCTTCTTGAGCTCTCCTCTCATCCACTTCCAACTCTCTGAGGGACAGACATTTTTCCAAGCAGAGCGTTTGGGGCAGATCTCTCTCTTCGGCTGGGCCTCCCTTTGGAACAGCCTCCCTGCCTTCTCTCAAACTTGAGCAGAACCACCTCCAGTTACGGAAGCAACTCAAGACCTTCTTTTTCGCTTCCACTTTTTCTCTTCCTCTCCCCTACTGATGTCCCGACTGTTCCACGCACTGGTCACTGGCTACCCTCTGAACTCGGGGCCAGGCTCCTACATGTCCAGTTGCTGTTGCACTGCCTCAAGGCTCCCTCAGCTCTTATGGTCTGTATCTGCAACCCGACAGTCCCTTCTCTCTGCACTTATGAGAAACCCTCTGGCTGCACTTATTGAGTTACCTGCACTCCCCTCAGCACTTCTACCCTTCTACTTCCCTGCACTTGCGCATTCTAAATGACACAAAGCCAAGTAAGATCATTGTTTTTGTCCTCCCTCTATTTCCCCCTCCTTGTCTTGTCATGCCTAGAAACACTTGTGTACAGGCGAGTTATCAATGCCATATCATATCATATATCATATCACATAATTTAGCCAGTGGTTGAAGAGCTCTATGGGTAAGGGTCCATCTGTGGCTGGGAGCGAGGGGATGGTGTGTAGCAATTCCTCGGTCAGGTCCAGTAGTACCTTCACTGTTATTCCAGCGCTTGAACTGAGATTCACAAGTAGCAGCAACTTTGGTGGGTGGCGGCAGTGTGAGGAGAGAGAAAGGTATGGCACAGTGGTCAGTCCAGATGAGTGCTGTGAGGGTGAACGTGGAGATGAGGTCCGAGGAGCTGAAGATGGCATCAAAGGTGTGGCCAGGCATGTGCGTGGATCCTGTGATATGCTGCATGAGGTTGTGTCTGTGTTGACCAGGGGCAGGGTCATGGAGATGTTGGGCACATCAAACCAATATTGAAGTGCACCAGTATGTTGAGTGCAGGCTGGTTAATTGATGTGGGTGCTTGTGAGTCACATAGGCTGTTGATGAATTGTCAGTCGTATCCACGGGGCCTGTAGATTAGCCGGAAGTTGTGTGAGAAAGTAGAAAGGAAAGAGAGTTTGGCTAGAAGGGATTTGTAGTTAGCTGTGCTGGGTTGTGTTTCTGTGGAGGAGATAGAGATGTGAGGTTTGTGGAGAATGGCTAATCACCCTCCTCTCGAGGGTCTGTTGTGGGTGATGAGTGCGTAGTCAATGGGAATGGTTTATGAGCGATTTGTTTGAAGTCGTCCAAAAACGAGGTTTCCGTGATGAAGTTGAGATTGTGATTCTCAGATGTTAGGAGATCGTAGATGCTGTGTATGTTTCCGGTCACAGACCGGGCAGAGAAAAGTAGGCATGTGACTTTGTGGGAGTTGTGAGGGCAGTGATTTTCCAGGTGTCCGGGATTTAACAGAGATGGGATGGTCAGTGTGGCCGGTAGGATGATGGTGGTGGTGGGGAGAAAGAGTATTGGGTCATACAGTTTACTTGGGTTGTCAGAGTTGGTCAGGGGCAGGGAGGATTTTGGTGGGTGCGTAGAGCATAGTGGGTAGTTTGGGACCGGGAAAAGAGGGCGGCCGGTCCATTCGGATGAGAGTGGCTTTCAGGTTTGAGGCAGGGTGGTGAGAGGAGCGGGCCGTTCCGGTGTGTTGGGCTTGGTGCTTTTACTGAATGGTGCCCATGGATAGGTGAAGAGTAGATGATGCGGGATGCATGGGAAAGAGGGTGTTCAAGGAGGGAAGTGGTAGGCAGGGGTGACAGAGGGAAAGTGGTAGTGGAGCTAGAAAAGGAGAAGCAGAGCTGGTGAGGCGTAGAGGGCGAGAGGTGGCCTCTATCTCTGAGTTTTATGAGTTTGGGTGCTGAAGGATTGTGCGAGACGGAAGAGAGTCTGTGGGAAAGGGGGTTGAGGTGCCATGCTGAGAGAAGGGAAGGGAGTGGTCGGGAGGGGTCTTTTGGTGGTGGTCGGGTGTGATGGGGAGGATGGGAGGTCGGGGCATGTTTGGCACAAGGGAGGCGGACGTAGTGCCAGAGGTGGCAGGTCGGGAGAGCAGAGTGGTTGGGCATTGGCTGTCACAGTCCCATCAGGATTCCTCAGATGTGGAGTTGAAGAGGGTGTGGGACTGGTTGTAAATGTGTGTGAGGTAGGGTGTGTGGTTCGAGGGTGTGGGAGGCAAGATGGGATCAAGGGGGAGTCCCCTCATATTAGAGATAGATGGAGAGTGGTCTGAGGTGGTCCCTAGGTTTCTGGCTTTGGAGGTGAGGGACAGGAGTGGGGCGATAGAGGTGCAGGGTGTGTTCTGGAAGGTAGGCACAAGGGTTGTGTTGGTAGTGGGGCTGTGTTTTTGGAGTGCCAGATGGCTCCTCTGGTTTGAGAGTCGGGTGCTTGGCGGTGAGAGACTTTGAATCGGAGAAAGCCTCAAGTCTGTGAGGGTTGGGTGGGAGAGTGGGAGTGCAGGGTTTACTGAGAGTAGTGCACGGTTCAGTTGATTTTGCGTTTGCCAGAGTGCCCCTCCGGTCTGAGAGATTGAGGGTGGTCACTGAGAGGTTGGGGAGGTTGTGAGTTATCTGGAAAGTTGGGCAGGAAGGAAGGATTGTAGATGAGTGTGGGGTCTGCAGAGGTAGATGGAGGTAGGGAGTGAGCGGGTCTTGGTGACCCTGAGAGCTCCTCTGGTCTTGAAGTTGGAGGATGTGTGGTGCGTGGTGATGGCAGGTTCGAGGGGGCTTGGAGCATCTGAGGGTGGGAACTAATGTAAGTTGACTGGTTAGATGTGAGATAGCGTGATTAGTGTGTGGAGGCCCCTAGATCCGGGGTACCTAGGTTTGAAACACAGCAGTCAGTGATAAAATGCTCAAACTTGGGATACCTAGATAATGGAGAAAAACACCTGAACTTGCGATGCAAAAATGCATGCAGTGACACCTAGGTTTGAAACAGCAGTCAGTGATAAAACGGTGACATATGGGGTACCTTGATAAAAGGAGAAAACGCTTGAATATGGGACACAACAGTCAGTGATCAAATGCTCGAAATTGGGGTTCCTAGACAAAATGAGAAACGTCCAAATCTGGGACTCAACAGCAAATGTAGTGACACCAAGGTTTGAAACACAGCAGTCAGTGATAAAACACTCAAATTTGGGGTATCTAGATAAATGGAGAAAACGCCTGAATATGGGACTCAACAATAAATGCATTGTTTGTTTGTTTATTTATTTATAGTGAGCTCCAAACCCAGAGGTATCTGGGCACGGTACAAGGATATACATTTTCTTAGTTACACAGTAGGCCAAATACAGTTAGGTAATACAATACATAGTATGTAGTTTCTTCGTTATAAGGCCGTCTGTATTGACACCCGGGTTTGAAACACAACAGTCAGTGATAAAACTGTTGAATTTGGGGTATGTAGATGAAAGGAGAAACTCCTACATTTGGGACCCAACCGTAAATGCAGTGACACTTAGGCTTGAAACACAGCAGTCAGTGACAAAACACTGCAGCTTGGGCACCTAGACAAATGGAGAAAACGCCTTAATATGGGATTCAACAATAAATGAAGTGACACCTTGGCTCGAAACACAGTAGTCAGTGACAAAATGCTCGAACTTGGGCACCTGGACAAATGGAAAAAACGCCAGGATATGGGACTCAACAATAAATTCAGTGACACTTAGTTTTAAGACCCAAGAGACAGTAATACAATGCTTGAATTTGGGGTACCTAGATGAAAGCAAAAACTGCTAAATTTGTGACTCAACAGTAAATGCAGTGACACCAAGGTTTGAAACACAGCAGTCAGTGATAAATCGCTCCAATTTGGGTACCTAGCTAAATGGAGACAATACCTGAATATGGGACTCAACAATAGAGGCAGTGACACCTAGGTTTGAAACACAATAGTCTGTGATAAAATGCTTGAATTTGGGGTACCTAGATGAAAGGAGAATCTCCTAAATTTGGGTCTCAACAGTAAATGCAGTGACACCTATGCTTGAAACAGCCGTCAGTGATAAAACGCTTGAATTTGGAGTACCATTATGAAAAGAGAAAAGCTCCTGAAATTTGGGATGCAACAATAAATGCAGTGGTACGTAGTGTAGGGACTAATTAGCAAATGAACAAGAAGCTTGATGTGAGACTATTGGGCAGCTGGAGACAACGCTAACATTTGAGAGTCTGCAGTCAATTGAGAGACATCTTGCTTTACCATACAGCATTGATATAGAAACATTTGAGATTCTGCAGTCAACTGAGAGGCATCTTGCTTTACCATAGAGCATTGATATAGAAATTAATACATTGTGTGATTACGGTTGGTGTGCTTAGGGTAAAAAGAGTGATATGGTTTTTCTGGAATAAAGTGATTGCTGTACTCTTCACCCAGACCACACCACCTCGTCAGTTGCTGCTGGTTGCTGGCGGCAGGCTTCACAGGCGAACACGGGCAAACACAGACTGGAGCTGTCTCTTCAGGAGCTGTCATTTGTCTTGGAGTCCTTAGTCGACGGGGCAGAAGGGTTGCCCTGGTTGGGTGTGTATTTATGGGGCTCTTGGCCAATCATAAGAGGGGGCGATGCAGGAGGCTGGAGCAGACAATGGGACCAGGAGGCAGGGGTCGGGGATGCACTTGCAGAGCGTGCCAATTGCAAAAACCAAAAAGCAGCAAAATAAGGCTCAAGGAGCACAATGGAAAAGAGCTTACCCCGTGCCTTGGACCTAAATGGGAGAGGAAGCGGACAATGCAGGTTTAGACCCTCTTTGTTGGTGGAAATGTTATTGGGCCAATCAGGGCAGGGGGTAGTCTGGGTTACGGGAGCAGGCAATGATACCAGGAAGCAGGGGTCAGGGATGCAGGTGCAGTGCACACCAATTGCAAAATAAAAAAGCAGCAAATTAAGGCTCAAGGAGCAATTCCTTCCTTTTTCAAATCAGCCTGTTGATGTGATTTGCTTTTGGGGATGGGGTACATTGACATGGAGATGGTGGTGATGTAAGGCACAAGATGTAAATAGATTGCATTGGCCCTCATTACGACCCTGGCGGATTTTTTCCGCCATCGACGGACTTTTCCGCCATGGCGTAAAGTCCGTTTACGCCATGGCGGATGGCGGACTTACCGCCCCATTCCGAGGTTGGCGGGGCGGTAAGTCCCCATTGACCCATTTACCCTTCCCCATTCCCATTTCGGCCCCATAGGGCTCAATGGGAGTGGGGAAGGCGTTAATTACGCCACCGTACATTACGGTGGCGTAATTAACACCAAGGTCCCATAGCGCCATGGATTTTTACACCCGCAAAAAGCGGGCGTAAAAGTGACCATGGCGCTTTGGGAACTCGTAGTTGGCGGTAAGGGGTCGGCGCAGCTAACGCTGGCGTAAACCCCTTACCGCCAGGGTCCTAATGAGGGCCATTGTCTTTAAGTGAAATGAAAACATGTATTTAAAGTTTAACATAAGTAAATAGGTGTAATAATTTGAGGTTATATTGAATTATTTCTTGGTAACCCCGCCCGGTACACACAAATAAATAATGGTAGCAAATTATACAATGAAAGCAATGTACACAGTCTAGCGTAGGACCTTTTTTGAAAGTAAAGTAGACTACTTGTTTTTACCCAATGTGTGGTTTCTTAAAAATATTTTTCTTATCAATTAATATGAATTTTATTCTAAAATGTGTTTCACATTCTTATTTATTTAATAATATGGCCGGGACTCCCTAGGTCTCTTACTCATGTCAGCACTCCTTCCTCGGTAGTTGCCTCAAGTATTTAGACCTGGGAGGGTCTATAGTACTTTCAAAGGGGGTGGAACCTCCCGTGCATGTAACCACCCTCCCCATTCACCTCCTAAAAACAATCCTGCTCATGGGCAGAATTGTTTTCTTTTTGTGTTGAGCTTTTTATGTTTTTTTAATCTAGTATATAAAGTGTGTTCTTTTTTGTTTCTTCATTTGTAACTTAGTTTTCTCAGAAAGCTTCATTTTTTACCACTTTTTCAGTATACTTGATATTTAGGGAGGTATTTTTACTCTCTACCTAATGAAAGTTATAACCAATATTTTTTAAAGTCATTCTTTTTTTTATCAAAGAATATTATTCCATGTTTTTTGGGTAATTCCCACATTGGATCGCTTTCGACTACTGATAGAATGGAGGCTGCAGAGAGGCAGCACTGCATTCCCTTTGGGCAAAGGAGCTTTACATCATAGCCTGAAATAGCCAAAGTGAAAGGTTACTGACTTACCACCCAATGTCGCGCTCTGAAGCACTTGTGTACAAGCGCGAAATGAATAAAAATTCATATAAAAAAATCATATTCTAAATCATCTTAGTGCGTGGAATTTCTTGATTAATCCCTGGATGAGTATGACAAAGAAGTATGTCCCGATCAAGGAATGTATTCCTTTCATGTTGTCCAATACTGCCCATTAAAAAACAAAAAAATACTCACACTACAGTGAAATCCTGACATGCCCTTCACCGACACATACCTGAACTTTAAGGCCAAGGAAAGGCTTTAGGGCCAAGTGATATGATATGATGTGGCATTCATTACGCGCCTATACTCAAGTGTTTCAAGGCGTGAGATAATGGGATAATGGATATCCTATTATTTGCACATCACCCCAACACTTACTGGAGTGGTGGTCAGTTTGCACATGTGGTTGCCTAAACAGAAATCTCTCAATAAACATATACAATAATGGAGCTATCATGACCAAGGCAGTCAGTGAAGCCTTCCGTTCTGTGATACCGTCATCCCCTCTCACCTGCTAATTCACAGACTCCTCTCTGCTCTACGGAACCTAGAGCCAGAAACAGCCCCTTAATACACTCACACCTCATATCCCCGTTCACTACGCTGGAACAAAACAGAAATCATGTGGAGAGTAGCAACCCTCTCCCCAGAACACAGAAAGATGCCTCTCCCCACCCTTTTTATGTGTTCCTCTGCTAAGCTGATTAAACAAACACAATCCTAAAGGTAGGAACATTGATCACCAGCTCTGCATCCAAACCTGCCCCAAAAATCTATGATCCCAACTAACACTTGCACATAGACCTGCTGGCCATTACTGAGATGTGGCTTTCAGGGAACATCCAGATCTTTCTAGCCATACTCCTTCAGCCACCATACAAATTAATTTCGGAAAAACAGATCAAAACACATTGGTGGAACAATTGGAGCTCTGATCCATCCCACCTAACTCACAGTATTGAAGGACACAACCATTCCCACTTTATCCTTTGAAGGTTTGGCATGCACTGCAATCCAACACCCAATTCTAACCTGACCTTTGTCATAATCTACAAAATACCAGCCAGTGCCACACCCTCCTTGAAAGAATGGCCAGACCACATCATCCAATCAGCAATCTGTATCAGAAAATCTCCTCATAATGGGCGACCAAAACATTTCACCTGACACCCCTCGAAATAACTTAACAGCTACTTTCCTGAACTACTTAGTCAGCCTGAACCTCTCCCTTCTTGCGTCAACAGCAACACGTGAGGGGGGATTGGAAGGGTCATACACTAGATGCCATCATCTCAGATAATCTTAACCTCTCATATACAAGCAGTGCACCTGTCTGCTGGTCAGACCACCACTTATTACTAATCTCCCCTGGAATGCCACCAAAAACCTGTTGAACCCTAAAAGCTGGATCAATGTATATCAACCCACCATATGACATGGGTCACATCACAGACAATTTCCACAGCACTTTCAGGGCCTTCCCTTCAACACCCTCTCTCCAGACAATGTTATTCGCTCCCTTGGTGGGGACAGATCTTTCATCACTCCGGCCCCATTCATGCATAATGCAATTATAATACCTGTTAAAAACAACAAATGGTGCAATGGAGAAATTCCCTCCTGAAAAAGAAAAACAGACAGCCTGAGGGCAAATGATGCAAAACTCAGGCTGAAGAGGACCAGCAGCCTGCACTGCACATCGAAGAGGT
This sequence comes from Ambystoma mexicanum, assembly GCF_040938575.1. Taxonomy (NCBI): domain Eukaryota; kingdom Metazoa; phylum Chordata; class Amphibia; order Caudata; family Ambystomatidae; genus Ambystoma; species Ambystoma mexicanum. Next base: position 912,201,553 of record NC_090926.1, on the reverse strand, counting down.
TACCACTACGTCACAGTCAGGAAAAAGAAGGCTTTTCTCAGTCATCGTATTACACACGCGCAACAACAAATCTGTGTAACTTTAAAAAGTCAACTCGTGCCAAAATGAATACTTACTGTCAGGTAAATTACTGCTTCCCGGTTATCACATGTAGAAATAACATAATCACTGTGGACCCTGCTCTTACCACCCTCATCAACTCGTTTACCAAGTCATAGGGTGAAGGACACAGTGAGGGAAGCAGAGATAGTAAGGAGCAGGGAGCTGACAAACGGGAGCAGGGAAGGCGGTAATTAGGCAGCACGGGATCTCCTTTTCCCATTTTGAAATCCCAGAAGCTCTTAAAAAGGGCATTTACTTGTCTCTTCTGAAAATGCCCTCCAACTGACCCTCACAATACATTCTGGCTATCTTTCCTCCGATCCGAAGATCTAAAGAAAATGGCTACTATACAGCTAAAGGAATACTGAAAAATGCTAAATCTTCTGCTTGACTTCCAATAAGGATCACACCCTAACCACAGCACGGAATTTCCTCTAGTTCTTGTGAAGCAAGATATCCTTGCTATTCCAAATGAAAATTGCCCAGCAGTCTTGTTCCTGTTCAAGTTTTCATCAGTTTTTGACACAATCAACCCCAGCGCCCTGCTTCAAAGACTTCATGAGTCTCTTGGAAGTAAGGGCATGGTTCCTGCAAGACAGGATCGCATGTGTCAAATTCAGTTCTCTCTGCAGAAAGACATTCTCTGCTGACACTGGCATCCCTTAAGGGTCAGCCCTCTCGGCTCTTTCCCTCTTTAAATGTTCAATGAAGCCTTTAGTGGACATGTTGGGGGCAATCGCTACTCCTTTGTTTGTTGTATGTGGATGATCATCTGCAAGCCACTGTTTAGGTAGCAACTCCGTGGGGTAAGCGCTCCTGCGACTTGCATCTTTATTTATTTGTGGCCCGTGTTTATTCCTTTGGCCGAACTCCATTTTCTCTCCCATCCCCTGCACACAGTCCCTGATACTCCCTCCCCACTCCTTCTGCCTGCACTTTTCTGTTCCCATTGGCCCGCTGTCCACCACCACAAGCCCCGAACAGCTGATGAAGCTGGAGGCTTCTCTCTGTGTTATACATGTTCCTCAATCCATCTGCAAGCCACCCTTTAGGTAGCAACTCCGTGGGGTAAGAATACCTGCAACTTGCATCTTTATTTATTTATTTGTGGCCTATGTTTATTTCTTTGAGCAAACTGCATTTTCTCTCGCATCTCCCTGATCCTGCCTGCCCTTTTCGGTTCCCACTGGCCAGCCGTACACCACCACGTGACTGGAGCAGCACTACGTTACTGTCCTTCCCAGGGCAACCTTGCCTGGGCAGTCAGCTAAGTTCCAGAGGCAATGGGCAGCTCCCTTCTGGGCAGCTACCTTCCCTGTTTGCCCATGTCCCCACATGGACAACCAACAAAGCACCCTACTGCAACAACTAAGGTAAGGTGGCATGGGCGGTGAACACAGCCATTACTATGCACAATTAAAACCCTGCCCCTCCTTCATTACCACCATCATATTATAACACTGCGTAGATTATCTGCTGCCCACAAGATAGCCCAATAGGTGTATTGGGATTTATCTCTGTATTGCACTTAGATGGATTTTGGGGTAGGGAATGTATTGTACTTAGCTGTGTTCTCTGGGTAGGAAATGTATTGCACGTAGCTATCATTTGGTGGTTAGAAAATGTATTGCACGTAGCTGTATTTTTGGGGGTAGGAAATGTGTCACACTCAGATGCATTTTGGGAGTAGGAAAGGTGTTGCCCTTAGATAGATCTTTGGGGTACGAAATGTATTGCACTTAGATGGATATTTTGAGGTAGGAAATGTATTGCACTTAGCTGTATTCTGGGGGTAGGAATTGTACTTCACCTAGCTGTAATTTGGGGGTAGAAAATAGAAAATTAATTGCACTTAGCTGCATGTGCATGATACTTCGTATCTCTGGGTTAACTCGGAAAACCTGTGTGCAAACCCCCATAAACCGTTCCTGCACCCCGCTACACTACGTATGCACACCCCTAAGTTAGATCAGAACCCCGGTTGCGTACAAGCATCCCTAAAATCGACATGCAAATCCACTTACATGCTGCAAATCATATGCACAAGTGTCCTTACACCTGCCTTCGGTTGGTGTAGTGATCGAGGGATTTGGGTGGCCATTTCTATGCTCAGAGGCTGCATTGGTGGTTCCATGAATATGTGTCGTTTGGTGCAATTGAGGGCGTGTGAGGGTGTGCCTGCGGGCCATCCGTCGTAACGCCCACTTATTTGCATGTTCTTCCCCATTTTCTGTGTTAGGTACCCTTCCCAGCCCTCTGCGAAAGCCAGGCCCACGCTCTGCGTGGTGTCTCGTGCAAGGTGTTCGACGGCTCGCAGAGACGTGCCGTGCCTGCGCAAACTGCACGTAAATCCTGGAAAAGTCCAGCGCATTCGATTCCATGATTCGACAAACAGGATTTTGCACGCAGTTTAGCACGCAAATTCCCTATTATAATAATTCCATAAATCAGGATCTTTGTCTGTAAAACAATTGTACTCCCGGAGCCAGATTACATAAACTTTGCACCGGTCCAAGTGCATAATTTCATATTAGCACAAGGGCAAAGTTTGCCCTATTTTTAAAAACACTGGGACATTTTAGAAAACTATTGTACCATGACAAGTGTAGTTTGGCATGTTATAAGCACAAGGGCACATACACGTACACGTACACGTACACACACACACACTATCATGCATGTATCTGAATAGTTAAGTTGTCTTGATTTAGAGTCTGGTGTACACTGGTGCCATTTGCTGTGGTCCAGGCTTCCTTTGTGGTGTTAACTACGCTTGAATTGCTTTTCTTATGCACAACACACATACACACAAGTTGGCTTCATTTAATGATTTGGTTCCTTAATATGCTCTTTACTTACCAATCTTGAACAACCAAAGAGGAAGTGGGCAAAGCTTATTTGTGCGCAACTGGGCAAAGTGTAAATTGCAGGTTTAGGGGCATGCATTCAGCTGCCCCCATTGCATCAGTGCTACATTCATGTGTTGGATACACAGCATAGCCACTCCTGAAGATGGGTGGCCACCCGATTGCATGGTGTGGTCCTGCACATCCGTGTGCTGAAGGTGACAAGGGGAGGCATGCGCCTTCCTGCCACTTCCTGTGACAGTGCTGTCTGGCGGGGGGTTGGCATTGATATAATTACCAGTGTGACTGTCCCACAAAGCTTAGAATGGTTGAACTTCCTGGTGACAGCACCAAATCCAGACCCAAATCTAAACTAGACTCTATGCATGTGCATAAATACCATTATAGTCAAGTCATGCACTACCTAACAGTAAAGGTAAGGCCCAACACTCAACCCAAGAGCTGCCCTCCTCCTCCCTGCCCTAGTGTGCACCTAAGATCTTTGGAGAGAGTGAGAAAGCAAAGACGGTGTGGTCAGCAGTATTTTGCAATGTAGGATTACACCGTCATCCTTCGGCACAGGATTCAACTTCTGACTATGGGGTTGGCTTGAGAAGATCCTAAGGAAGAACCGATATTGAATGACACCAGAGAGGGCCAGCCCTGGAAGAAGAACTGGGCAGACAGTTTGGTGGTGCGTTGGCAAGATCGAAGGCAGCACAGGAGCTGCCCAGATGGTGGGTGCTTGCCTATGTCCTGGGACAACGAAACGTTTGTCGGTTTGGCAAAGAGAGTCTTCAGATTCCTGGCAGCAGAGAGGCTACCACTTCAGGATACGATGTTGTAGACACAGTCTGGAGCTTCCGAGAAATGCAGACTTTGGGAAGGGCCTGTGATCCAGTCGATTCCAATGGATCAGAGGGAAGGAGAACCACTGTCAGTTCCTTCTGGTCCTCTGGAGAGGCAGAGCTTTGCGTTTAAACTTTGAAGAGTCAGAGGACACTGGCGCAGAGCTTCAGTCCTTCCGCAACTAGCAGGCCTTCCTGTGTGCAGGTTCGGCATTGCAGCTGTTGACAAGATGAGTGCACAATGGGGGGGAGGGGTATGCTTTTATCCGTCTCTGGAGTCAGTAAATGAACAAAGCTCCCAATCACACAGCAAGCATCATTCAAACAGAGGGGTGGTCAGCCAGTGGATAATCATCCCAACAAACACACCCATTCACTCAGAAAGGCCTCTCATGCAAAGGAATGAATCCCCACTATCCCAGAGAGGCATGTGCATATGCCATTCAGAATTGATGTCAGGATGACTACAGCCCCTGGTCCTAGGATACAGGCATCAAGTGGCCAAAGAAGGCCACCTCCCATCACTTTAACTACCAGGGACAATGAATAGGCATGTTACCCATGAGGAAGAAGTCAGAAAGACCCAGCTAGGTAAAATGTTGAACCCTATTAAATAGTCGTAAAACCACCACCACCATCTAAGTCACATGACTTAAAGGCCAAGGATACCTTCTCTGGGACGCTATAGGGTAGATTTGTGGTACCCCTGCCATAGGAGTCATAAGGACTCTTAAGGCATAGCACACAAACTATAGCCACACTCTCAGTCAGGCTTTGGATTCAGCCTGGATGGGAGGAAAAATTAAATCCCAAAATAAGACGCGCAAAATATGTGCACAGTTTGTTTCTCGTGTTTCCTGCAAGGATCATTTTCAACGGCAGTCTTTCTACAGTGCCTTTGGTTTCCTCACTGGAGTGGGCGGACTGGCCTTTCAAATAGGCATTTGTACGCGGAGCGCGCGGTGTGCGCAGTGTGTTTCTCGTGTTTCCTGCAAGGATCATTTTCAACGGCAGTCTTTCTACAGTGCCTTTGGTTTCCTCACTGGAGTGGGCGGACTGGCCTTTCAAATAGGCATTTGTACGTGGAGCGCGCGGTGTGCGCAGTGTGTTTCTCGTGTTCCTCGGGGAGCGAGGAAGGAGCAGAAATCAGGAAACCAGGAAAACCAACGACTAAAGGTACTGTGAAAATCTTCTTTGAAACACATGGAACCTGGCCATTAAAAATGCTTGTTTCTGCTGGACTATTTATGGCAAATATTAAATAACTAGCGTACTTGCCTGATTACGGGAAGGGAAGCTTGGGAGTGAGAGAGTTATTATTGTCACAGCCCTCGATTCCGCTATACACTATTGCACAGACCCTGGGAGTGTGATAGATATTCTACCATAGCCCTCGGTCGGCCCTTAATCTACCCCTGAACCTCAGACAATTGACTCTATTGTGAGCCGAGTGCAAAACTAGATCACTAGTACATAACTAAGGGAATCTTAAGCTCTGGTATAAATCGCCCAAAATGCCGGGAAAGGCGGCAAATCGTAATAAATCTGCGGCGGCCAGGGCGAAGAAACCTTATGGCTTACGTTCAAACAAAGAGACCGTGGACACATGTAATAAAAAGTCTCTGGAACACGGGGGACCAAAGGAACTTGGAGATAAGCCTGAGGCCCCACAAAATGGACCGCTAGATGGACCGAGCGATGGAGAGGCTGACGTTGCACGGAATAAAAACAATGTCTCACAATTGGAGGGAGAAGGAAGCTATCTCCCTCTGGACTTGGATAATGACTCCCTTTTGCAATTGTGCTATGCACTACAAGAACGAGTGGGAACTCAAGAAGGGACCCAACTAGGAGTAGAACAGTTGGAGCTCCCACAAATTGGTAACTCATTTGTGGAAAAACCGGCTGAAAATACAGAACGGGTGCTCGTACACGAGAATTTGGTGGCTAGTCATGTACTAAGGGGAAATGGATCTCCCATTTTGATAGCCTCTGCATCGCAAACTGAAACTACCCCCTATGTCTCCATACCTGCCGCCATAACTACTCCTGTACCAAAGGCACCAAGGCTATCAGCGAGTCCCAATATGGTCTTTGACTCAGCAAATCCAACAGAAGACCCCTTGCATCCAGATTTCAGTGTACATGAAACCTCTCAAACTGGAAACGCGACACTGAATTTTGCCATTAAAATCCTATTAAAACTCTGTGGAACGATGCATGAGGACCTGAAAGCGCAGGGGAGGGTGATCTTAGCCCTACATAAACTCCTAAAAACAACTAACAAAATACCTAGTTCCCCCTGTACAGACCGGAGAGGCACACCGACATTTGAAGATTCGCATGAAGATTTGGATAGAGTAAACGCAGCCCAGATGGCGGAAAAGATGCCAAATGACCGAGATGAGAAGAGATCAGCGGGAGAACAGGAAGAGGAACCCGAAATAGTGGGTCTATTAAGTAGGAAACAAAAAAGAACTGCAAATAAAAGGGCAGAGAAAATAACTAACCCCCCCCCCTCCCCGGAACTCCACTCATTGCCCCCCTCCGGGCAAAAATATCTCCAAAAAAAATATCTCCAAGAAGCAGCGCAAACGTGCGGCACGTAAGAAAAGAAGATCTGACCAAACAGTGGGCACGTTGACGAGCTGGCTTATGGAAGAACAACCGGCGCACGAAAATCAGAACTTGGCAGCTCAGTCGGTATCCTCTACTACATCTGACCCGGACTTATCCCTCAGGAGGCCAGAACCAGTACCCGAGCTGGAACCCATACCGGGTCCACTACAAGAAGGAGAAATCATGGAGGAATGTGGGAGTGTTGAGCCACCTAAGGTGGACATTAAAAATGTGATTATATCCCCGGTTGAGAATGGCAAAACTGGCATACAGCTGAATCGATCTACTCTCTTTGCCTTATTTGCCAAAATACCGTCACTAAGAATCTTAAATTCTGATGACGTAGATTTTGTTGAACCCTCACACAGTAAAGAAGGGAAACATACAACCATCCATTGCTACCTCCCGGAAACTGCTGCTATAATAAGGGCTAATCATTCATCTATTAAATATCTAGGATACGAGTTGGACGTACCTATTATTGAAGAGATGATTGATGAAAACTGCTAAAAATGCAAGTGTGCATGTTCTATTAGCCCTTTAACATCAAATATAACAAAAGCCACCCAAAGGCTTAGTGATGAGCAAGGTTGGGAATGGCTCCAAGAAAGGCTTGCGCAGAAAAAAAGTGGGTGAATTTCAATAATATCTAGCTGGAATACAAGGGGATTTAGTCACTGGACGAGTGAGGGCCCTGCCCGGGAACTACTTTTGGCCAATGACTTATTCTTACTCCAAGAAACGTGGGTAACCTTTGATCTGGAATTTGATGGATACGTAACTTATCAAAATATGGCCATCAGGGGAGAACGGGGAAGACCGAAAGGGGGATTATTGACTAGTGCTAAAACAGCATACAACCCTAAATTGATCCATCAGAATGGCCCTGGAGGTAATATCCTAGCAATTCAAATAAGTCCACCAGGTGGTTGGGCGGGAAGAAAGAAGGTCCTCATAATAAACATCTATGATCCACCTGGGGACGTGATCACTGAAGCATTGGGAGATAAGTTGGACTCACTGTTAACCACCTGGAGTTTGGGGGAAGAAGGAGCCGCTATACTTCTGGGAGGTGATATAAATGCGAGATGCCGTGACACAGAAGGGTGCGGGAACTACCCCTTTGTACAGAATATCTGCGAGATATCTACACCGCAGAGTAATAACAAAGGCAAACTATGGCTAGAAATTCTTAAGGAATGGAATCTTACCATACTAAATGGACGGACAAGGGGGGATATACCGGGTAAAGATACTTGGTTGGTAGGAAAAAAGCATTCTGTTCTGGATTATATAGCCACCTCTGAGGGCCTGCTGAATCACGCTCTACAGCTAAAAGTTACCCTGAATAACTTCAGTGATCATGGCATGTTAACTTTAAGTATGGAGGGTGGTGGAGATTTGGCAGAGGATGGCATATGGAGTGAAATTAGACCTAACGAGGCGGGAAACAAGATCAGATGGTCTCAACGAAATATCGAAAAGATGACATGTATCACCTTCCCAAACGGCATTAACATTAATCAGCTATTGAAGGGAAAGAGTCCGGAAGACATTGAGTGTTGGATCACACATCTGACTCACTCACTGTTTAGGGGTACCCAGGGCCCAGGTTTGAGCTGGAATAGAAGGGGAAAACCAAACTTTGATATTAACATAAGAGACCAAAAACGTATTATGCGCCGAGCCATTAGAAGCATCAGAACGCATAAGACTATCCAATGTAATGAAGAGGAGTACAAGGCTGAGATGGCTGCAATAAAAAGAAAATACCGGAGATGGCTTAGAATGTACCGGCAAACTCAAAAAAGAAAACAATGGCAAAATTTTGTAGTAGCTTTATGTAGCAGGAATAGCCGTAGTGTTTGGCAGATACTGGCCCAGGCGGGGGGTGAACAGAAAATGAGAGTTCTTAATCCCATTCCAAGGGATACGTGGGTTGATTACATCTCTAACAAATTTTATAAAGAGACCATGAACATCACTAATAGCTTGGGTTGTGTAAAAATATGACCCCTCCCCCTTAGCTATAAGATTATAAAACAATGTATTCTGAATCTAAAAACATCAAATGCCCCCGGCCCAAATGGCTTAGCTAATGCAGTCTTGAAGAAAGACCCACATAATTGGGCACAACTTTTACTCACCTTGTACTCAAGAATCTGTAGAAATTGTCAGATACCGACTTCCTGGAAAAAATCTATACTAATCCCGATATATAAAAAGGGGGAGCGGACTAAACCTTTTAACTACCGGCAACTCTCTATGCTGGACGTCACCAGTAAAATCGTTAATACTCTGGTCCTTAAAGAAATAGAAAGGTGGGTTACTGAAAACTGCATTTTAAATTATGCACAAACTGGCTTTAGGCCGGGATCTAGCACTACACATAACATCAGGATACTGGACCAATTAATCAACAACACCACGAGCAACAAAGACTCCACGCTATACATCGCTTTTGTAGACTTTAGTAGCGCCTTCGATTTGGTGATACGGAACATATTATGGTCTAAATTAAAGGCGTTGGAATGTCCGATGTGGATTCTAAATATATTAATTGCCTTATATAGCAATACATCTACCAGGGTGCGCCTTAACGATCAAGGTGATATTACGGATAATATCAATATTAACATGGGAGTCAAGCAAGGTTGTATAACCGCACCCATGCTATTTAATATATATATAGCTGACCTGCTAGATTATATGGCTACAAAATCAAATTGCCCCCCGAAACTAGGTAACACTCCTGTAATAGGAATGCTATATGCGGACGATTTGATTCTTTTAGATCGTACGATGTCCGGTATACAGTATATGATGATTGAGTTAGGTGAGTATGCCACCCAGATAGGACTTGTAATTAATGTGGAAAAGACAAAAATAATGACAATAGCACGAAAGGGACCTTATCGCACGTGTATAGATACCAAGGTGGGTAAAATTGAGGTTGTAGAACAATATCCCTACCTGGGCTTGGACTTTAAAGCACCCACAAACTATGATGCCATAATAAGACACAAGACACGGAGAGCGAAATTAATTACACTCCAGGTGTGTAAATTCGCAAAGGGTACGGCTGGCTTCAGTATGGCTGGTATATTGAAACTCTACCTTCAATGTTTTGTGCCGGCAGTTCTCTACGGTTTGGAGGCATTGGCCATGCAAGACTTAACCTGGCTTAACACTTTGGAAGGCCACTTCTGGCGTATGGTGCTGGGACTGGGTCCTTCTTGCTCGATACTATATCTCCGCCTAGAACTGGGCCTCATCTCCCTGAGAGGTAGAGCTCTTCGGGCCTGAGGTGCTTTCTACTTAAAATCGCGTGCAGAGCCCCATTGTAAACTGTTGGGCCTGGCAGGAAAAAATTACGACACAGAAAGGCACCTACGTGATACTAATTACAAAGACCTGAATGAAACATTATTTAGGGAAATTGATTGGTCCTATATAAGCTTGAGCAAATTACCTTACATCCATCAAAAAAAGGCATTTGAGGACAAGCTGAATAAATGGGACTGGTGTGCAAACCTAGACCACTTGTCCAAATTGAAGGGATATGAGGCGGTTAGATATGTCTCATATAGATATTTAAAAGTGCAGCCATATCTGTTACTATGCCCGGCCCCTGAGGTGAGAAATTTCTTGTTAAGATTAAGAATCAACCAGTTGCCTGTATTGACTATCATAGGACCACGACTGAAAATACCTGGGGAGGCCAGGATATGCCGTATCTGCCAGGGGGCAGGAAAATTGGAAACCACTAGACATGTGTTAACCCTGTGCCCTAAATTGGGCCCTATATATATGAATGCATATGATAAATGGGTCCATAATTATGAGGCAATTATTGAGGATGACTTTTGGTATATGTGTTTAAATACTGAATCTCTTAGTTTACAGTTGTCCCTTTTTAGAGTATGGACACAAATTATGCCCTTACTATCACCAACACAGGAATAGCAGTAACAAGGACACCAATTACCATTAAATAATAATAACAATAACATCAGTAGAATTAGAAGGCACCTTTCGTACTGTAATTATGATTATAAATGTGATTCCAATGGTAGTGTAGTATACTGTTGGGACACTACGCTGTCCTGGGCTTTTATATTTTAACTTTTGTATTTGATATATATTTGATACATTTTATATTGCATATATTTGTTTTCTATTATACTTATTTCTTTATATAACCTATATTAGTATAAATGTTTATATATGGATAAGTGATGTATCAATGAATGTGTTTAAAATGTGTTGTGTAAAATCCATTTCTTGGATTATACCACAATAAAGTATTATATATATTATAAATATAAGACAATCCAGCAAAAAACATAGACGGCCAGGTGGTAAAAAGTGAGCTTTCAACCTGACACAAGTCTCTGCCCTAATCCAGGCACACTCATCCTACTATAGCCCAGCTTCCATTTTTCTGTGCTTTACCAAGGATTGAGCGCTTTATTTTCCCAGACTGGGTGTTGTTCTTGAACTGCTGGATACTGCACTTTGTATTCTTGTTTCATCTGATTTCTGATTTTCAGTGATACACCAAATGCCCAGCCCAGTTTCCCGAGGACTGGCGCATTATGAGTTTGGTGGTATTTTAGCAGTAATACCACCGAGATACCACCAACTGGTATTACCGTTACCATCACTTGGTCCAACATTATTACTGCTGGATGACAAGGGGCGGTTTGGCAGTATAAATCCTCATTTAATGAATTTTTGGTGGCATTACCTGTGGCGGAATTACCGTATGGTAATATCTCCATTTTTTTTAGGTAAAGTGGAGCAGTTATCTCCAGGAGGTCACTCCTCCACTTTACCTCCAAATATCAGCAGTATTACCATCCGGTAATTCCGCCGGAGGTAATACCATTAAACTTGTAGTTCGGCAGTGCAGCAGAATTGGAGGTAAACAGAATTACCTCCGCTTTTTTCAGGCACCGCCAAACTCGTAATGAGCCCCAATTGTTCCTTCAGTTCCCTGTTCTACAACACCCTTTGTGATTAACATTTGGTTTGTGCGCTTCAGAACAGACTTCACCGGTATGCTGATATATTTGGTATCTAGCCTGGCCACAATGAGGTTCCAAGAATTTGTGGCGTGGAAAAAGAAGCATTAGTCTAAAATGAGTGTGGCAGTGTTTTCACCCCCTTTTCTCACATGCACACCACAATGGGGATCAGTACATTTGTCTGGATTTGCTAGTCAACCTGATTCCCCCCCGGGATGCCCACCATGGTGTCAGAAAGATCTAAAACCAGTATACATACTGAGGTCGTCATGGGCTAAGTCTTGCTTTCAAGCATAGGTGTGGTTTTCATCTAAGTCCAAGCCATTTGCTCCTGTACGCAGTAAGTCTTAGGGCCCTTTGGAGCCTCCTCCAGGCTACAGGCCTCAGTAAGTGGTAAGCCTGATGGCCCTAGGAGCCTTAAATCTGGTACATTGGTCAAGGTCCACCAGCTCCAAGCGGTAACAAGGCCTCTCCTAAGGATATATCTAGTTCTCTTACTGAGGTTGTCGATCCTGGCTCTCTGGTTTGGGTCCCTGCTATACAGCAAGAAACACTGTTCTGATCACTGGGATTTCCGTGATGTGGGCTCTTCACACCCAGCACCTCCATCAAGGAATCTAGGATCCAGTTGAGGGTGCCTGGAATGACTGCTTCTTCTCTGGGAATGCATAAGAGGACACACTTTTCCTGTGAGATCTTCCACACAATGTGATTGGGGGAACAAGCGGCTAAGAATGTATCACTCTTATCTCGCAGAAAGAAGGAGAGCTACCAGATTGGATTTAAATATAGATAGAGTAGGAGTAGTGTGGAGAGCGAGAGGTAGAACATTCCAGATTACGGGAGCGAGGAGAGGAAGGGAGCAGAACTGAGAGGGAGTGCAAGGGGCACAAGAGGTGGCAAGAAGGTGACCCAAGGATGATCGTAGGGAGTGAGGGCAGAGTAGGGAGTGGGATGGGAGGATAGGTAGGGTGGGGAAGTCTGTGTATAGTTCTGAAGATGAGAATGAGTTTACACTTTGCACTGTCTCATAGACAACCAGCCTAACTGACGATGGCCTGGGGGAGATGGGTGTGAAGGTAGGAAGGTTGAAGAGTGCACAGACAGCAAAGTTACTTTGTCAGTGAAAACATATAGTTAGGAAGGCCATAGAGTAGGCTGGCTCAGTAGTCAGATCAAGAGATAGGTGCTTAGGTGTTTTGCAGTGTTGAAGGGGAGAACATTTCTTATTTTGCTGATGTTGAAGAGATAAAGTCTGGCCGCAGTGACAGATTTGGGGATGAAGAGCAAGACATTGGGAGATGGGTCAAAGATGACACCAAGTTTACAAGCAGAAGCAAAGTAGGAAAGGTAGTGAGGAGAGACAAATAGAAGAGGGGAGAGGAAGAGATACCCTCTTTGGGAAGTAGAGAACTTCATTCTTAGTGGAGTTGGACATGACGAGTGAGATGCCAACCAGAGATGCCATCCAGTATTCTATGGCAGATAGACAGTTAGACATTATTGACTGTGGCTTATCGGATAAGGAAGGAAAGGCGAAAAAGATCTGGGTCTCATCCACAAAGAGTTTGTAGGAGAAGACATAGGAGAAGATCAAGGTGCCAAGAGCAGAGACAACGAGATTGAAGAGAAGTGTACCCAGGACTGACTCTTGTGAAACACCAAAAGTAAGGAGGGTGGGAGAGTAGGGGGAAAGCCTGTTCCAGTAGACCTGGAGATGTCAGGGGTGGGGGGGCGAGATGTGAAGCAAACCAAGTGAGGACCTTCTCCCTGAGGTCTAGGTGAGATAGTGTTGACAGAAGGTCAGAATAGTTGATGGTATGGAAGGTAGCAGGGAGGTCGATAAGAATAAGAATAGATGAATGATTAGCATAATGAGCAGAAGAGATGTAGTTGCTGACATTGAGGAGAGCTGACTCAGTAGAGTGCAATTGTCAGAAAAGAGATTGAAGGGGACCCCGAAGTTTGTGTGTGTCAGTGTGCCGGCTGAAAACTACATGCTTTCTTATTTTGAAATAGTGAGGTAGAAGGTGGAAGTTGACAGGACAGTTAGGGTCTAAGCCAGGCTTCTTAAGGATAGGTATGACAGTAGTGAACTTGCAGGATGATGGAAAATTGGCACTGTCAAGAGGGGAGATGAAGAGGGAAGTAAGATATGGAGCAACACTGGGAGCCAAGAGTTTCACTATGTGTGGGTGTGGAGGGTTGATGGGAGCACATGAAGTGTTAGCCCTGAGGAAAAGGTCAAGAATCTCATTAGGAGTAGTGGAGGCAAAGGAAGGCATTGTTGCATGAGAGGAGGGTAGAGATAGTAGAGAAAAGTGAGCAAGTGGTGGCATAAGGGTAATTGTTGGACATTTTATCAAGCAAAGTAGAGAGCTACATTGTTAGCAGAAAGTTCAGAGGACTTGGAGGAGAGTTTAGGAGGTGATCAAATTAAGTTGAGATATGTACGGAGGCTCCTAGCTTGAGAGGACTGAGACAAAATGAAAGAGAGACAGAAGTCACGTTTGGTAGAGTTGAGAGCAGTGAAGTAGTTTTGAAGAGCAGTGAGGTAGAGTTGCAGATCCGAAGAGTGTCTAGATCTTTGCCAAGTGCAAACGTTTTCCCCCATTGTTTTCAGTGTGCAGATGGCAGGTGTAATCCAAGGCTTTGGAGACGAGGGTTTAGGAGTGAATGCAGTATGAAGGAAGTCAGAGGAGAATGGAGTGTTAAGAGCAGCGTTAAGGTTAGTGAGAGGTTTATCAGTGTATGAAACAGTGAAGTTTGCATTGGAGGAGAGAGAATGGTGTAGGTCAGAGAGGTAGATAGAGAATTTGGAGGAGGGAAACGTGCTTGGTAATGGAAGTGGTTGATGGAGAGAGTGGAGTGGAAGTAGGAGTGGATATTGAGGCAACGACAATAGAACGATCAGAGGGAGAAGGAGCAGTGGTGATATTAGAGACAGAGATTTGAGTGGAAATGAGAATAAGGCCAAGATAATTACCATTCAATGGGTGGGCAGAGAGTGTACAGAAGAGAGCGAGTGGTTAGGGAGAACAGATCTAAGTCAGTGGATAGAGGAGTGGAGAGACCGGGAGGTTAAAGTCATCAGTGGCAATGAGGTGCAATGTGGAGGAAGGGAGTCAGTTAGTTGGGAGAGTTGGTCAATTAATTGACCAGTGGGCCAATGTGGCTGATAGAGAGGTATAATATGAATGCCATAGGGAGCAGTGATTTTGGAGATAGCGTATTCGAAAGAGGGAGAACCAGCGAAAGTTAGGGGAGCTGTAGAGATTGGAATTTTAGAAGATGTGAACAGTCCTACACCACCACCCTATCAGTTGGGCTGGACGAGTGGGTGAAGATGTAGGCAGGGTTGCGAAGGACAACAAGGATTGAAGAGTCTGAGAGAGATATCCAGATTTCTGTAAGTGTAATGAGGTCGGGAGAGTGAGAATGGGAAAGAAGGAAGTTAGAGGTAAAGGAAATATTTGTTACACACAGATTGTGCATTCCAAACGACCTATATAAAGAGAGTGAGATATAGCAGCATACCGATGTTCAGTCTGCCAAGTAGAGAGGTGCGGTTGCCAGACATTTCGTCGAAAAAAATTAATCGACAGGACATTTGGTCGAAACCATTTGGTCGAAACCCAAATGGTCGAATTTTTTTTTTTTTTATTTTCACTTTTTTTTTTTGTTGGGGGGGTCCCCCCCACCACCTTTTTTTCTAAAAAACCCTTTTTTTCCCTAAACTACAACCTAAAAAATATATATATATAAATAAAATTACGACCAAATTACATCGACCAAATGTCTTTCGACGAAATGACTTTCGACGAAATGTCCGGACACCGAGAGGTGCTGGGGGTAGATGCGAGAAGAGGAAGTCTGATGAATGGTAGGGCAAAAACAAAGAGGTGATGGCGGGAAGGTTTAGAATAAATCTTAACCACTGGCAATGCTCTGGGCAACCCTCCAGACCACCGTTCTTCGCCTGCCAAGCCATTACAGAAGGGGAAAGACCATATGCAAATCAGGCTTGGTCCCACCCCAAAAAGGGGCAGTCCAGCCCGAACTGCTAGGCCACATCCCCTCTGCACGAGACCACAAGCATCCCCAAACATGTTTCGCCCTTGTTGGGGCTCATCAGTGAGGAGTAGCTTGGGTCTCTAGGCCCAGCAGGCACGGGACCCACGTCTGGGCATACCCGTCCCACTCGGGGTGACAAAGCAAAAACAAAGAGGTGATGGCGGGAACGTTTAGAATAAATCTTAACCACTGGCAATGCTCTGGGCAACCCTCCAGACCACCGTTCTTCGCCTGCCAAGCCATTATAGAAGGGGAAATACCATATGCAAATCAGGCTTGGTCCCACCCCAAAAAGGGGCAGTCCAGCCCGAACTGCTAGGCCACATCCCCTCTGCACGAGACCACAAGCATCCCCAAACATGTTTCGCCCTTGTTGGGGCTCATCAGTGAGGAGTAGCTTGGGTCTCTAGGCCCAGCAGGCACGGGACCCACGTCTGGGCATACCCGTCCCACTCGGGGTGACAAAGCAAAAACAAAGAGGTGATGGCGGGAAGGTTTAGAATAAATCTTAACCACTGGCAATGCTCTGGGCAACCCTCCAGACCACCGTTCTTCGCCTGCCAAGCCATTACAGAAGGGGAAAGACCATATGCAAATCAGGCTTGGTCCCACCCCAAAAAGGGGCAGTCCAGCCCGAACTGCTAGGCCACATCCCCACTGCACGAGACCACAAGCATCCCCAAACATGTTTCGCCCTTGTTGGGGCTCATCAGTGAGGAGTAGCTTGGGTCTCTAGGCCCAGCAGGCACGGGACCCACGTCTGGGCATACCCGTCCCACTCGGGGTGACAAAGCAAAAACAAAGAGGTGATGGCGGGAAGGTTTAGAATAAATCTTAACCACTGGCAATGCTCTGGGCAACCCTCCAGACCACCGTTCTTCGCCTGCCAAGCCATTACAGAAGGGGAAAGACCATATGCAAATCAGGCTTGGTCCCACCCCAAAAAGGGGCAGTCCAGCCCGAACTGCTAGGCCACATCCCCTCTGCACGAGACCACAAGCATCCCCAAACATGTTTCGCCCTTGTTGGGGCTCATCAGTGAGGAGTAGCTTGGGTCTCTAGGCCCAGCAGGCACGGGACCCACGTCTGGGCATACCCGTCCCACTCGGGGTGACAAAGCAAAAACAAAGAGGTGATGGCGGGAAGGTTTAGAATAAATCTTAACCACTGGCAATGCTCTGGGCAACCCTCCAGACCACCGTTCTTCGCCTGCCAAGCCATTACAGAAGGGGAAAGACCATATGCAAATCAGGCTTGGTTCCACCCCAAAAAGGGGCAGTCCAGCCCGAACTGCTAGGCCACATCCCCTCTGCACGAGACCACAAGCATCCCCAAACATGTTTCGCCCTTGTTGGGGCTCATCAGTGAGGAGTAGCTTGGGTCTCTAGGCCCAGCAGGCAGGGGACCCACGTCTGGGCATACCCGTCCCACTCGGGGTGACAAAGCAAAAACAAAGAGGTGATGGCGGGAAGGTTTAGAAAAAATCTTAACCACTGGCAATGCTCTGGGCAACCCTCCAGACCACCGTTCTTCGCCTGCCAAGCCATTACAGAAGGGGAAAAACCATATGCAAATCAGGCTTGGTCCCACCCCAAAAAGGGGCAGTCCAGCCCGATCTGCTAGGCCACATCCCCTCTGCACGAGACCACAAGCATCCCCAAACATGTTTCGCCCTTGTTGGGGCTCATCAGTGAGGAGTAGCTTGGGTCTCTAGGCCCAGCAGGCACGGGACCCACGTCTGGGCATACCCGTCCCACTCGGGGTGACAAAGCAAAAACAAAGAGGTGATGGCGGGAAGGTTTAGAAAAAATCTTAACCACTGGCAATGCTCTGGGCAACCCTCCAGACCACCGTTCTTCGCCTGCCAAGCCATTACAGAAGGGGAAAAACCATATGCAAATCAGGCTTGGTCCCACCCCAAAAAGGGGCAGTCCAGCCCGAACTGCTAGGCCACATCCCCTCTGCACGAGACCACAAGCATCCCCAAACATGTTTCGCCCTTGTTGGGGCTCATCAGTGAGGAGTAGCTTGGGTCTCTAGGCCCAGCAGGCACGGGACCCACGTCTGGGCATACCCGTCCCACTCGGGGTGACAAAGCAAAAACAAAGAGGTGATGGCGGGAAGGTTTAGAATAAATCTTAACCACTGGCAATGCTCTGGGCAACCCTCCAGACCACCGTTCTTCGCCTGCCAAGCCATTACAGAAGGGGAAAGACCATATGCAAATCAGGCTTGGTCCCACCCCAAAAAGGGGCAGTCCAGCCCGAACTGCTAGGCCACATCCCCTCTGCACGAGACCACAAGCATCCCCAAACATGTTTCGCCCTTGTTGGGGCTCATCAGTGAGGAGTAGCTTGGGTCTCTAGGCCCAGCAGGCACGGGACCCACGTCTGGGCATACCCGTCCCACTCGGGGTGACAAAGCAAAAACAAAGAGGTGATGGCGGGAAGGTTTAGAATAAATCTTAACCACTGGCAATGCTCTGGGCAACCCTCCAGACCACCGTTCTTCGCCTGCCAAGCCATTACAGAAGGGGAAAGACTATATGCAAATCAGGCTTGGTCCCACCCCAAAAAGGGGCAGTCCAGCCCGAACTGCTAGGCCACATCCCCTCTGCACGAGACCACAAGCATCCCCAAACATGTTTCGCCCTTGTTGGGGCTCATCAGTGAGGAGTAGCTTGGGTCTCTAGGCCCAGCAGGCACGGGACCCACGTCTGGGCATACCCGTCCCACTCGGGGTGACAAAGCAAAAACAAAGAGGTGATGGCGGTGGTCTGGAGGGTTGCCCAGAGCATTGCCAGTGGTTAAGATTAATTCTAAACCTTCCAGCCATCACCTCTTTGTTTTTGCTATGTCACCCCAAGTGGGACGGGTATGCCCAGACGTGGGTCCCGTGCCTGCTGGGCCTAGAGACCCAAGCTACTCCTCACTGATGAGCCCCAACAAGGGCGAAACATGTTTGGGGATGCTTGTGGTCTCGTGCAGAAGGGATGTGGCCTAGCAGTTCGGGCTGGACTGCCCCTTTTGGGGTGGGGCCAAGCCTGATTTGCATATGGTCTTTCCCTTCTGTAATGGCTTGGCAGGCAAAGAACGGTGGTCTGGAGGGTTGCCCAGAGCATTGCCAGTGGTTAAGATTAATTCTAAACCTTCCAGCCATCACCTCTTTGTTTTTGATGAATGGTAGGGCCTGAGGTTTTGTGAATAGAGAGAGTAGGTGAGTGAGAAGATGAGTGGTGTTGAGGAAAAGAGATGTTTGGGATATGAAGAGAGTTGAAATGGGTTTGAGAAGAGGAGAATGAAGAGAGAAGTAAAAGAGTAAGGAAGAGAGAGTAAGAGCAGTGCATGGTGAGGGCGGGGATGAGCAAAGATGTAATTGGTACTCACAAGCAAGTAGCAGGGCACAGCAAAGCAGTATTTTAAAGGAGAAGAGGGAGGCAAAGAGGATGGAGTAAAGACTGGAAGTTTGCCCTTAGCTGTTTGCCCTTTGCTGTGTCACCATAAAGCAAGGAGTCAAGTACTGGAAGTGGTGAGGAGCAGCTAAAGGTGGGAAGGGGAGGCGGGCAAACAGAGCAGGGCAGGCTGAGAGATGGAGTCCTGGCCCGGCCACTCTGCTCATTGCTTGATGGTGGTGCAGGTGGCTGAGGGAAGCAGACTGGATGGAGGATGCTGTGCTCAGTTTAGCAGCAGGAACCAGTGGGAGGACCAGGCCCACTGCAGACAGCCTCAGGCAGATGGAATGATTGCATCTTGTGCAGTTGTTATGAGATCTGTGCTGTTCTTAGCCCAGTTGAAGCCCCTTTTGGAGGTGGAAAGATCTTTCAAAGATTGTGGCTTTGGGAGTCAGATGTCATGTGAGTAGTCTGTAGATTGATCATGGATCCTGGATGCATCATAGAATCAGCCTGGGTTGGAAGAAGGCAAACCTCACAGAGGGCTATTCTTTGGTAGCATCCTCTGATCCATCCTTTTGTGGTAGGTCTGATCAAGTTGTAGAGAAGGAGTCACGTATCACCACTAAAAGCTCCGCCCCCATGCTGCCTATATGTTGGGAATCGGAAATTGCAACACGTGCAGTACCAGTGAGATGTCTGTACCGCAAAGAATCCTTGAAACAAACTATCCATTGAGAAAACCATATATACATTCACGAAAATATGATGGGCTTCTGGACAAAGTCCCGGAAGAAGTGTGAAAATGAGTGAGAAAGAGGACTGGTGACGTCGCGTTAAGCACCCAGAAAAGATGCACGAGGCAAAAGAACATAGACATTCTATAAGATTTGAAGAGTAAGTGTTAAAGATGAGCGACATTTTGGGCTCGAGATGAAGATGCTCATGTTACACAATCACTGAAGGAGATGCACAATCAGTTTACACTTGTACAGATGCAGTAACGTAAGTAGACAAAGGGATCTTAAGGCTGGCTACTTAGTGAATAGTTTGCAGTGTTGCGGCAACGTATATAAATAGGAATGTATAGAATCTGGATATTCCATTATGCACTTTAGCAGGGCCTGACACCCTGTGATTGGCTTATAATAATAATAATAATAATAATAATAATAATAATAATAATAATAATAATAATAATAATAATAATTATTATTATTATTATTATTATTATTATTATTATTATTATTATTATTATTATTATTATTGGAAAGGGATTTCAGTGTGGCCCAGTTGAAAATAACTGATGGCAGAGAAGAAATTCTAGAAAGGCTTGGCTGGCCCAGCACCAAGAAGTCGAGGCCACTGTGAGCCTGGTTGGCCATCCAGTAGTTACATGAACGTGAGAAAGAAACAAACTTTTGTGTGAGGTGGAATGGGAAAACACTGAAGGCATCAAAAGTTCATCATTTAATAATATTAAATGTAGTAAAGAGCTTGAGAATGCGGTCTCCAATCACATGGTCAGATCAAAATAGACATTGAGTGGAGCTACACCAAAACCAATAACATACTCCCATTTATTCCCAGGCACAGAGAGCTTCTGCACTGCCAAGTCCAAAGCCTTAATTGACAGGCAGACTGCAAGAGTGATGATAGATCTTGGGCTAATTGGGAGGGAAGGCATGATCACACCGAACCTCCCTGCACCTGGAGTGGTAGCCTGCATGCTGCTAGCATGTGGAATATTCCAGAAGGGTACAAGGGTGCCAAACCAATTGTAGAGGGCCACATATATGCTTGTGATGCCATTGTCATTCAGAGGTTTGTTTTTGGTAGCGCTGGTAAACCTCTAAGCCTCACCGGTGCACACCCACCCACGGGGCTATTTCCCCAGCTCTACCAAGGTTCTGAGATCCTTTTCATTTAGTGAATCAGGCATCTACTCTGGATAAGGAAGAATTCTGCAGGGCTCAAGTGTTCTATATGCTCATGTGGCTGGTGAAGGGAAGTAGAGGGCTGAAGGAGCAGGGCTTATCCCACTCAGAGACAGGGTTTTATACTTCAATCCTCTCTTCCAAACAGGACATGCCAGTTATGCCATTGACTTCTAATATGGCCAAGGAAGTGGGTGATATGTGGTGGGTTTCTTATTCCATGTCAGTGGTGAGCAGGAAGCTGGACACACCTTATTGGACCAGACCGGAAGAGCTTGTGTGGGTGGCGTTGCATCCCTCCTGTAGCCCAGCCATCTGTGGAGACAACTTCTGTTTGCAATAAAAAGGTGACTGCAACCTCCCATTCTGCTCCCACAGTCACAGGTACAATTCATGCTAACGCTTCCCTGCATCTCAGTCAGGCTATTGTGGTTACTGTCCTGGCGGGGTGCAAAAACATGATATGGCAAATGATGGCTTGCTACATGCAATATCTGTCCCTGGACAAGCATTGAAGCCTTTCTCATCCTTCATACACCACATCAAGACTGTAGCAAGGTTCATAAATATTGGTGCAGATATCTGAAGGGGGGCCTGGCCTCACTTGTCAAGCCTCTTCAATTCAGTAGAAGAGAGGGTCTTTCTTCAACCTCCCATTCAATGTGAAACAGTTTTTCTTCATCACTAAAGATGAATACTTCTAGAAGTGCAAATGAATGGTCGTGATAACCAAGCCCTCTCCAAAGCAACTAGCTGGTGCGTCAGCTCCTAAATTTTACAGGGTTGTAGCTTTTTCAGCCTCGGCTCAGGGCTCTCCACCAGCCAAGAAGAACTGCTGGGTACTGGCCAGGATTGTGGAGTATTCTTTCTTGGTCAGAATGTGGGTTTCCAAACATCTTCAGGCTTGGAGAGTGGTCATAGAGGATACTTGGTTCCTGTCAGTAGTAGTTCTGAAAAGATGTCCCTCACACACACACAGGCTTGTGTCATCAGAGGTATTTATTAATATCATACAGCACCGCAACCCCCAGAGCCGGTTGTAGCCACCTCTTCAATCTCCATCTGACACTTTCCTTCCCTCAACACTCCAGCAGGGAATGCATGACAAAATTCCACCAAGGGTTCCATAACAAGAGCACATTACAACAGCAAGGGGGGACACAATATAACAAAAAACGTTTGTTCTCTCCCTCCAGATTTTGTTACCTCATGCGCTAGCAGAGATTCAACTATGGTGAAGATGAGGCTATTGAACTAGTCCTGGCTCAGCTTTCAGGTCTATGATTTTATTCCTGTGAGCTCTCCATGGACAAAAAGACAAGAGGATCAGGCCTAATCTTGAACCTCCACAGGTTCAAATTGTACCATCCAGACCATGCCATGAAGATGCATTTGTTTTCCCAGATCCTGACCTGCTTCCATCAAGATGATTGGTTGCTCACCATGGATCTCAAGAACTCATACCACCACTTCCCAGTTGGCCTCCTACACAGAGGCGTGTGCATTTTATGGCAAATGGTGAACACTTGATGAACACTGTACTAACCTTGGCTTGTTATCACCCCCAATGAGTGCTCACCAAGGGGAGAAAGTACCTTCTGGCATTTTGCCAGGCTTTGCACATATATGTATATATATATATATATATATATATAAAAACACTTTGTTAAAGGGACGCTATGGCTACAAGTAAAACCAAAAAACGTCACAAATTCGCCAGTTACGGTAAGCTAAGCAACCATAACTCGCACCCACACTCTGCAATGCTAAGACCAACACCCAGGACATCAAGGATGGCATCACAAATGTCATTGATGACATCACTGATGACATAACATATCTGGGCCACTTGTTTTTGTTTACTGACAAATCTATGTCAGGCGGTTTTGTTCACTGATAGAATATAAAAAATTGCCCATTGCCCAGATACCAAAGTTATATCACTGTGTTGTGTACTTGCTATTTACACTTTTAAAAATAAAACATGCTTTCCAGTTCGTGCCGACTCTCCTTGTGCATATTTGCTGCAATCCCATCCAGCACTTCAACCTACACCCATAAGCACATTTTATTTTCCCTTTCAAACCTAACCCAATTTAGAAAATCTTTACCACATAGCCGGTCCATGGTGGACATGGCCACTTTAACACCATTGTTCATCCCTTGTTGTCATTGCCAGTAGCCCGATTTTCTGGGTCATGACCTTATGCCATGACCCAGACAATCTGGCCACTGCCCATGGCTACAGGCTATACCTCAGTCACAAATATCACTATTTTTTGTACCTACATTATGACACTTTTCAAAAAATAAAACACAGACACATTTACAAAACCATGCTCCTTGCCAGTGCTTCTTGCACGAGTTTGCTGCAAATGCGCCCATGTGTTATTTTTTTTAAAGTGTCAAAATGTTTTGGTCTATAATCATTCTGAAAACCTTTGTCCACATTCGTGAAACAGCAACAAAGTTATAAGCCATCTAAAAATATTGATAAACCCCTCTAATTTGGCCTCCTCTTGAAAAAATCCCACCAAACTTTGCAAAACCATTCAGAATCTAGAATTAGTTTCATTGAGTGGCGCCAAAGTTATAAGTGATCCAAAAACCTCTTTTCCCCAACCCTGTAATGCAGAAATAAGCGTAGACACCCCCGAACATCTGAGATGGCCGCAAACATCACACGACTGCCCACGACATCGACAGACATCAGAGTTTAAAAAACACCATTTTTTGGGCTTTCTAAGGCCATATCCCATCCCATCCTTATCACCCCTCACATCCCCAGAGATTGTTTCATTAGTTTGACAAGTGCAATGTTGTTTTTTTTAATATGTTTTTAACTTGGTGTTTGCGGACATCGGCTGTTATCTGCTAATACAAGATGGCGTGCTTATCGGAAAATCTGCCGCACCTCACGCTTTTCACCATCCAATCAGTGGGCACTCCCGATATCCCTGGCCATCACACCACCCTATGAGCCAATCCGAGGCCTGTCAGCGGACCGAACAGGGAAGAAAGTCTGCGGACCAAACCCAGTTATCACTAATTCTTTTTTTGTACCTACTTTTTGGTAGTTTAAAAAAAACTACTGGATTGATTTACTCCAAATTTACAAAAGCACACTTTTCGGGACCAAGCTGCCGCTCCTGCCACAAATTTGGTGAAAGTATGTCCAGTGATTTGAGCTGTAGACGTGAGCAAAACCTTTTTTCCATTGCGACCATGGGGAAAACCACACATTTTGGGACCCCCTATAACTTTGACCGCCCCTTGACGAGACCTCACCAAACTTCAGAATCAATGTGACGTGGCCAAATACTTTTTTCTTTTTTTGCAAAGTGAGGATTTGTCTGGGGTGGAGGAGACAAAATTCATAAGCCGCCCAAAATAAGCATCCTCTTCTTAGGCACGATCTGTGCTATGATCCCATGTCTGGTCTTTTCTCCAGAGTACAAGGTATTGCCCTTGCACCGGGTGTGCTTTTGCTTCAGCATAGTGGATCTAAAGGATTTGCTGAGGTGGTCAAGAAGGGTCCCCATGATTGTGAGGGGTTCATGCTGCGTGTGCTGTATTGATGACGGGGGATGGCAGTGAACTGGGGGCAATGTTGCAAATTCATATTTATCGAGTGCAGTTAATTATGGATGGAATATGTCACTTTTAGTGTCACTGTTGTTTAGAATATATACATATTCCATCTTCACCCACGTAGAAAGATACAGTATTAAAGCTGCAAATGCCACATGAACACAATCTACACATGGGGTGCTTTGCACAAAACATGGTAGCTGGGGCTCTCTCGCAAAATGCATTTTGACTTTTAAACTGACATTCTCAGGTTTTCAGCTGGCAGAAAATGAGTAAATCTGTAACTTTAACCTTCACAGTAAGCTGCTGCACATTAATTTTAAGTAGCAGCGACATTATTTGATTGAAAGAAGAATGAGTCATCTAGTAAGAAGGTCAGCTTGCAAACAGGACGAAGGTTTATGATTTAGCAGTTCCACAAGTGAACAAATGTTATCTCGCTCATTGTATTTAAGTCGCATAGAGGGGGTTGGTCATTTGTTTAAGCTGACAATAGAAATGGGGTCCGAGGCCAGGGCATCCGGTGGTCAATTGGTTTTACAGGTCGGAACTAGAGGTTCTGGAGTAGTGGTTGCATAAATTAGTATGGCTTCAGAAGTGCCACGAGTCTGGGCTAGTTGAGATTGCAATCAGTAGTTCAAAGAAGATCCTGGTTATTCAGGCCATCCTCGTATTTGCTAAAATATGCAATCAGACCTGTGCAATCACACTCGAAGCTTAAGGCCCTAGGCCAGTTATTTCTAGTAATGAATTATGCTTCAATACCAATGTTGAACATGTACTGACATCATGGCCTACTGTGGATGAATCCTAAGAAGAGGTGTTTTCTGAAAATGATCTCAAGATGACTATCAGGATAAGACTGGCCAATGAAAATGGAAGAATTGGGAAAAAATGGGATTCCTTTGATGAGGTTTCTATCCAATCATGTTTGGGGCTGGACTGCAATAAAGTAATTGGGAGTGTTTTAACTGTTGCAAACTGTATTAAAGATGTGAACTGGTGTGGAATTGTTTTGACTTGGGTTAGTTTGGTCCTTCAACACCATCTAACCGCTCCCCAGAGCTTTGTACAATAAACTTGCTTTATTTACGACTGTGTACTCACTTCTTAAGTGGTGGGCCTGTTTGGGTTGAGGGGTTTAAAGGCTTATCCGCAGAGACTCACAGGCTTATGAATTTCTGAATTTAAGTGCTTCCATATGGATCCATAGAGGTGAGTTCTCCAGAAACGTTACTGTCTGTGATGACAGACTCATCAGAGTACGTCTGTGCAACAGGCACAACATGTGGGTCTATAAAGACATATCAATTCACATCAAATTGTTGGTGAGCATTGCTTTTTATGCACAACACCACAACTATGTAAAGAGCAAGGATATGTGTCACGTCTTGGTGGATCTTTGGGAGTGGGCCATATCACATCAGATCTGGTAGCTATGCATTTAGTGGGGATGCTCAGCTTGGAGGCAGTCACCTGGAGCTGACTCTATCACCCGTCCCATGAGTGATACCTGTACTGTAAGGTTCTATCACTACTTTTTCACAAGTGGGTTTTCCCTGATTGGACCTCTAATTTTGGTTGATAGGTTATGCTTTTCTGCATATATGAATGGCTTTCAGTGCTACACCTTTTCCCCCTTTCCTGTGCTGGAAAAAGAAATGCACAAATTCAAGTGTAGCATCCAGTACTATGGGATTCTGATCATACCAATCTGGCCATAGCACTTCTGGCTCTTTGTCCTGTTGTAACTGCTTGTTGAGGGACCAGTTTGGGTCCCAGGCAGAAGAAACCTCCTATCTAAGCAGGGGTAGGAAGGCATATGCATGCTTATCCTCTACCCAAGCGGTTGGCTGTCTGGTTCCTGAGTAGATTACCCTTCCTACAGTCTCTTCAAGGTGAATATTGACATCATACGTGCTGCCCATTCCATGAGACACCAGTAAAAGACCAAGTGCGTTCATTTCTTCCACTCGATGCTGAAGGGAAAAGCCAATCCACAGTACATTGTTTTTTTCCTTTGTTTCCCATCGGACCCATTGAGGTATTCAGGCAATGTTAATCGAGATTTACATCATACCCAGCATGCCAAAGCTTAACCTCCACCCTCAAGGTGGTCTAAATGCCCATCTGGGCCTGTTCCAGGTTTGTGGCAGAGATTAGTTATGTACTCAAAGCAAGGCTCTGGAGAAGGTTGGTCATCTGTGCGTTAGTGCAAGAGAAGCTTCTAGCCTTGAGCAACTTACAGGCTTCCAGTTGATTGCAATATTGTTGTGGGTCTACCTTCCGGGTGAATTCATGTATCAATGCTTATTACCCTTGCTTGTATGATAAACATTATATGATATCAATATCCTCCATACACAGTTTTACCAGTAAACCACTTTGCACTTGCAACATAGTGTATTATATACTCATAAATAGAAACACAAATAATGCTCTCACTGTCTTGTTTAGCATCTATGCACATGTATGCTCTTGTGGTGGTAGTGCATGGACATTAAATATAGAATAGCCAAAACATATGCAGTTCCTGATATTAATGATAAAATAGTTGAGTACATACCCATAATTCTAAAACTACCCACAACCAATCCCCAATGTGTAATTAGCCACTGTTTCCCAGTAAAACATACAATCATACTCACAATTGTGATGCTATGGATTGGCAAGCCAGAGGACAGGTGAGGTTATACAGACCAACCTTTGGATAATCCATTAGGTGGAAAGGGTTAAACACTCTATCAAACAGACCATGGCTTCTATGGGTAGTTACTAAGAAAAACACAAGAGCAATTTACAACCAAAGGTCAAAACCTATCACAAATAAGGCATTTGAAATCCTCATGCAAAGATTTCTCTTGCCCTTTATCTGTGCTTTCATGGTGCCCCTTATCCCGGCCAAAGATGTACAAGGGGCAACATAGGTTATATATATCGAAACTGTGCCAAAATGGGTATCATACTAAATCTCAGTGTTTCACCAGCACAGGGAAAGTTGAAAGGCTAACCTAACCATACATAAAGGGGTCTCTTAATGGCGGCCAAAGAAAACATATGTCACAAAAATGGGCCAAATTTGGCAAACTTGGCTTATTTCAGATCCAAAATATTGAAACGGTATAAGAAATTAGAATTTAAAAAAAAACCTCCTTCAAGGCGCATCGCATAAGAACGCTGTGTGCTGAGTGTTTCAAAGGCAGTTGAGCTTTGTAATTTAGTGCTACCCTCCAAATTATTGAAGCAAGCATTATAATTAAAGCATTTGGAAACATTAGAAAAGTGCACATTTTTAGGTTCACAGACTAGAATTACAGTGTGGCCTAGAAATTAAGTTCCTGCTTGCTTCCTTATATAGGCAGGTCCAAATCATGTGGGTCAGCAGTGACTTCTAGGCCCCGTTCCTTTGTGGTCCATGGTGGCACAGCCTTCAATGAATTTTTGAGAACACCTTCCAGGCTGCAGAACCAGCTTGTTTATAAAGGGTTAGTCACACCCTTCTTTCCCTGCTAGCCAATCAAATCCTAGCAATATTGATGTCATCCATGTAATCAGTAGAAACAGTAGAACAGAACACCTTGTTTGTTTACATTTGAAATGAAGCCAATCTTGCCTTTATCTGTCACTTACATATGAACTGGTGTGCATGAACAAGATTTGCCTTGGCCAAATTATAAAAGATGTCAGTACATTATCTATACATTTTCTCCCATCAGTGTGTCGTAATCAGTGCGTCCTAAAGAATAGTTTTAACTTTGGTTAGTGTCTTACCTATAATAGATTGTACTTGTGTCTTGCTTTGTTTTCATGAACATCAGATGTGTTTGCAGCTTGCAATTTAATATTTTCAAAATAATGTTCTTGTTTAAGAAACTATTGCATAGGATTTTGCATTCTCTGTGCTCTCTGCTTCTATGTTTTAATTATAAGGCAAACTAGTTGCAACACACTTATTAATATAACAAAGCAGATATATCATTTGTTTTGTAAAACAATTTGTAAGTAGGATAATGTTCTCTTATCTTGTGCTTTCCGCATAGAAAGAAAGAAAATCATTTTTAAACACTTTCTAAAACAAACCAAGCTTTTTTTGTTTCCAGTTAACAATCTGAAAGGTTTCTGTAAATGTCTTTATATTTCCAATTATGCTTGAGAAGAAAAGGCTTGACAAGTCAATAGTTCTGAATGGACATTTGTGAAAGTAATCTCTGTCAGAGTTCACAGGAATATTTAATTTTTGTCTACACGCTGATCCGGTCTGGTTTGGAGTTTAGAGCTGTTCAAATGGGATTATAATGCAATTTATGACTGTTTGAGATCGAGGTATACAGGAATTCTGAGAGCAAGCATTTTTCTATAAGCCATCATGCTGTCAAAAGGAGATCTCCAGTTGTTTCCTATCATTAGAAAGCATCAATACCATTTAGATTTGAATGCTGTGCTCTCCGTTTTGGCTGACATAGAACATGGTGTTCTTGGAGGCGGTCACCTGAGCATAATGTGTTAGCAAACTGCAGGCCTTGCTAGCAGTCGAACCCTATACAATATTGTGTACACCTTCTGCATCCATTAAGGAATTATTCTGATGACTTAAAGTCCCAAAACCCAATCTTGAGAGTTGGTGTACAGTTTTGACAAAGAGTGTATTAGGCCCACCTGACCCCTCTTTCTAGGGACATTGGGTACTGTAATTCATAAGTCTGAAGAAAGGGTGACAGTCCATACAACTAATTACATGTTAAACACATTAGTGAATCTGGTCATTTTTCCCCTTTCTGGAGATGGCCCACACTTCTGTCCGCCTTTCTGTAATAGGTTACCCTGTCAGAGCATGGGCAGAGAGGAAAAGGACTAGTGTCGGAAAGCTAGTGGGTGCAAAAGGAGGAGACGAGCTTGGGCATGGTCAGAGCCATGGACACCCTCCTTGCTTTTAACTTTTTGTATCTAGAGCAGAACAATGTTTTCGTTTCTGCACTGTGAACATCCATGAGTCTGGAGAAAAGAGACAAGTACTACCAGTACAAAAGTGACTATGTTGAGTAACATGTACTGTGTCCACTACCTGCAAATTCAGAAAATTGTTTAAACACCCATTTTATTCTAAACTTTTTTAAAGTTTATGCTCTATCTGCATCTAAATATCAAATTGCACATAGGTAATTTAAGTTGCATTCACACCTTGTATAAATCTTCAAATGATGTAAATAAATTAAGAATGTAATTTCTGAAAATATTTCATGTTTTTCCAATTTTCATTTCAGTTTCTTCCAGATAAAAGTTGATATTCCCGTGGAATGCCGTATATACCCCATTGACTCTGAAGAGGAAGAGGATAGCTGCCATGCTGCCTGCAAGGACTCAGTAAAGGAGGTCATCTGCCCGTGGGAGAACATGACAGGGGAAGGCAAAGCTGGATAACATGGAACAGCTCTTGGCCTTCGGCAAGAAACATCAAAGAAATTAACGTGTTCTTTACAGTTCAACTCTATGTGGGTGCAATCTCAGAACCATTCCACTAAGGGGCAACTTCATTTGAAGGGCAGAAAGGGAAATAGAGGGATTACCCCCTCTCACCTGGACACTGGTCTTGAATGAACACACCCGATGGTGGGAAGTGTCCCTCTGGAGGATATGAACAGATCCATTACTTGTACTAGTGGAAAATTACAAACCAAGAAGGAAATTAAGTTTTATGGACATATACGAACATCACAAGTATTGCCTTGGTGAATAAGTGTCTTGGAGGAAGCTACTTTCGCTTATTCCTGCCCATCGACAACATGTACACATAAATGCCTTTACGATATGCACACAATGCCCAAATGTGAGAGCACACTGAATTCAGCATTCTCTCATACCACTCCTTCAGCAACAGCACATTTGTGTCCTTTTAAGAGTTGTACTTTTTTGGTTTCAGTATTGCTTTTATGGGTATATGCCAGCCAATAATGTGGTTTCTGTAGAAAGGAACTCATTCACATGTTCGGGATCTGTCCACTAATCACGGAGTTCTGGGAGCTGGCATTTGACACACTTGGCGAGGCTGGGATCCAGGGGAGCCCCATGCGACCGTCAGTTTGTCTCCTCGGTTTACAACAAAATCGGGACGCAAACAAGGGCTGACCAAGTTCATAAATTTAGCAAATGTCCTGTCCATTAATAGAATAGACATGACCGGGAAATCAACAGGCGCCCCGAATCTCAATACATGGGTGACTGGACTGGTACGATGGACAAAGGCGGAAGCGTCAATGATGTGATAAAATACAAACAGACTCACCCAAACCACCAAATGGAAGCAATGGGAGGAGCTGCTGTTGGTATTATTGAGGGCAACAGGCGATAGACCACCTTGAACATACCGCAGACACTCACTATACTCAGCTGTCTTGGTAAATTCTGTTCTATTACAGAAAAGATGTGTTTAGGAGTTATGTGACCAAAGGCACTGCTCTGGGTCCAGACGCTGACACGCCACTTCCAAGTCAGCTCCCATATGGCGAAGTGTGGAATGGGGGAAGTTAAAGGCAGC
Source organism: Ambystoma mexicanum (assembly GCF_040938575.1). Lineage (NCBI taxonomy): Eukaryota > Metazoa > Chordata > Amphibia > Caudata > Ambystomatidae > Ambystoma > Ambystoma mexicanum. Next base: position 912,170,583 of record NC_090926.1, on the reverse strand, counting down.
TGGGGGCTGGCACTGTTGCTGGTTGTTACCTGTGTTCTTTATGATCTAACACTTTATGTTTACCACTGTACTATGTATGTAGCCGCTGACCTTTTGTACCCACCTCTTACTCTAATTGGCTGGAATGTGCAATCATTCGTCAACAGGCATTGTAGTATCATGACATTGACCAACAAATAGATGGAACATGACGACATGTTATACGACCAAAACGAAATAAAGAAATGTAAATTAGAAACGAGGGGTGGGAATGATGGACTGTGAGGTGATCACATAAGTGCTTCGAAGCACATGTATGGTCATTATTTTGAAGGGCTATGCTAGGTTTTCCCTTCATTTAAAGGAGTGCTCATCTGGATCATTTTAATTTACATTTTAAAATATTTAAGTAATCATCAGTGGCACCTTAGTGTTTCAAAAGAGATGATCTGTGATATTGAAATCAGCACTATGACTTCTGTGGGAAGTCACTTTACAATGACATTTGCCCTTTGCTTTCTAGACGTCTGACATGGTTCTGCAATACTTTAATGGGCAAAAGTTGCTTACCCTACTCTGTATCCCTGCACGTGTAATTGAACCTGTCTAGCATTTGCTAATCGACCTTGTACCATGTGATCCCTCAGAGCATGATCTTATCTCTTAGAGCGTTTGCCTTTATCCTTCCTTCTCTGCCAATATGGGATGGCCTCGCCCTGCTGCAGGAGCAAGACCAGGTTCCATCTGATCAGCAGGTGGTCAGGTGCTGCCACAAGTACATCTGCTGATACCCAGAACACTCCGTGTCATGCTTCGGGGACAGCCAGAACACTCCACACCATGCTTCGAGGACACCCAGAACACTCTGTGTCATGCTTCGGGGACACCCAGAACACTCTGTGTCATGCTTTCGGGGACACCCAGAACACTCCGTGTCATGCTTCGGGGACACCCAGAACACTCTGTTTCATGCTTCGGGGACACCCAGAGCACTATGTGTCATGCTTCGGGGACACCCAGAACACTCTGTGTCATGCTTCGGGGACACCCAGAACACTCCATGTCATGCTTTGGGGGTCTAGGAAATTGAGCCCACTGACTGACCAGCCTTTACATGCTGCCTATAATGAGTCCCTTGACCACATGTTTTCCATGGCTTTAGGGGCATCATCTTCAAATGACTGCATAATTGAGGGTGTTCACCCTTAGGTGTTTAATATTCGATTGCACATAAAGGCTGGTGGGGGCATTTCATTCTTCCCCCTCTACAAGGGGTGAGAGGGTAAAGGTAAGCTGTTGTGCAGGCAGGTGGGAATCCCCTAAAAAACACAAATATTGGGGATGCCTTAGTTGTCATTGGGATATAAAACGCTGGTCCTGTAACATAACGCCTTTACAGGTCATTCATATGTGTTTAACCATGCTGCACTTTGCTAATCACACATAGCCCCTGGTCATGCCTGGTGGGGGGACAACACACAGCACTGTACGAACAAATCTCCCCACTCTTATGCCACTAATGTGGTGAGAGGTGCAGAATGAACCGAACACGACACAACATGGCATAACATAACATGACATTACATGAAATAAGGTAGATTCTGAAGAATATGTTTTACATGACAACATGGCATAGCCATGCATCAGTGCATAGTTATAAATATGGCATATAATAACAACACATTTCCACAACACAATTCTGCACAACACAGTGGTTTCATGGGGAACTAACTTCATTACTACAAAATGACCAAACTGTACGCCCTCCCCCTGTGCCCAATCTGCTTCGATCTGGTTGTGTGTCTGCGTCCTCCGAGGGCAAGGGGTGGATAGAAGGGACTTCCCTTAGTTAGGAAACCCTCGAATACCCCCTGCCCCCCTCTCTGTCATATGGTGCCTGTGCACATTGCACTGTTAATTCCACGGTTACCTTCTGTACACGTATATAGTAAATTAAATGTTCATTCATTGGAAGAGATATTTATGAACATGTAAATATTTTACAGCAGTGCCAAATTTGGAATTTTATATATGAATGTGCACCCATTTGCATTTGGTGTATAGCGTTGTGTTCTTTCCATTTTCGAAGTGAGACTTTTATGTATACAATTAAAGATACAGGTGGTTCTCTTTACTGTCTATTTTTTTTAAAGAACTTGCAGCATTACATGCTTTGGGATTTGGCTTGGAAGTGTATTGATTGGGGAATGTAAAAGGCATGCCCGCTCAATGAACAGGGGGAGGATATATTTTTCAATTTGGGATTTTTTAAAACAAATATTTTACCACTGATGCAGGGAGAGTTCCCAAGCCCCCTCTCCGACCCTTCCCCACCTCCCACCACAACACAATCAATATTGCCTGACACCAGCCCACCATCTACCTTTTGGCAATCACAACATATAAACCTCCACAAACCACACAATGTGTATCAACCAAATCCAATTTATGATGCACAACGGTGTTCTCGGGACAAGAGGAAGCATTTTTGAAGAACTCACATTACATCAGGCCCCTTCTTAGAAATCTAAGATCAAGAGAAAAAAGATAAGTTCCCTATTAGGGAACTCCTGTCGAAATCTAAAATCAAGCCATTCTCTGATTCCCGCGAACTCTGCCGCCTTCTGACCTTAGCCAATTTGAACCCACTGGTTCTGGCTAATTTTGCTAAACCTGAGCCCTGACTTCTGGCTCTTTGCAGCTTTGAACTTTAACACTCTGTAATTTTGCAACCTTGAACTTTCCACCCAAAGGTCTTGCTGACTAGAACTTGGGCCCTCTGAAACTTAGCATTGCTGACTTCTGCCACTTTAAACTAAGCCATTCTCAACCGTGAAAATCTGATGTTTGCCAACCCAAATTCCGTCACTTGATCTCACTACCTTTGAACCTATCCTTTGTAAACTTTGAATCTTTACCTCTCTGAGTTTTCCTGGTTACTTCAAACTCCTGTGCTTCAACCATCAGAACCTACTTCTTCCAACCCCTACTACACCAATTCCCACAAACCTTACCAACCCGAACAATGCCACCAGTGTGTTTTACACCTCAAACCCTCCCACCTCTGAACCTAGACACCCAGAATTATACCTGCTCTAACTTAGCCACGTTAACCTCTATGAACTTTCATTAGCCACCTTTCTAAATCTTCACAACAACTTAATTTAGACACCATGAACCTAAACACCTTGCACTTTATCCCTTGGCCCTCTGCCCCTGGAAATCCAACCTTTGCCACCGCAACTCCAAACACTTCCGAAGCATATCACTACAAACCTCAGAAAACACTGGGGACCAAGATACACCTACTCACAGGAGGGCAAAAACTGTATGAGACCCTCACAAATGCATGCTTCACCCACCCTATAACCACTGCGAGGCAATTGCCACTGTGGTAAGTCAACAAATGCAGTCAATGCCATTGTATTGTACCCACCAACATGGCACACCTAAGAGAATTAGGACCAACATTATCTATCAACCTCCTATCAACCTCCTATCAACATCAATGAGCAAACCCACCCAACCAGGAGCCTACTACTGAAACAGCTTGACGCATAACCACAGTATCAAAGATGCCACATTACAAGAAGGATAAATGAACGAGGATGGAAAACAGAACAATACATATGAAAGAATCCACAACCCTGTCAAAAAATAAAACAACCTATCAGAATTCACACCACCTCTAAATCACCACCAATACTCACTAAACGAACTAAAGAACAGGACTAAGACTAGAACAAAGACATCATACATTCACAGCTATCTCTCCACCTACAAACAAGCCAAATCAGAAATCAAACAGCCCACAACTCAGGGCCCAGGGAACCCTAGAGGGTAACCCCAGAATACTATGAAACCACAGACTACAACACACAGAACCCAGTAATAGACAAAACAGTATTGGAAAGACACCTAGAAAAACGAGAGCCAGGCTGGAATCCCTTACAACCCACACTCCTTAAATAACCAGTGATTGGAAAAAAGACCACCCAGACAACCAAACATCTAATTATAATGAATCAGAACAGAGAAACCCATCGTGCAACCTATTGGAATTCCTCAACAAAGGGACAGATGAGACAACCGCACTTCTGGCAATAAACAGGCCAATCCAACAGAGAGTTGAAGGACAGACGAATTTCACTCCCATTGAGCCACCAGTAATAACTCCTAATAAAGAACAAGCCAAACCGAACACACTACTCTGCAGCCTACTCAACGATTGATCTATGGCGAAGCACAAAACAGAAATGTACGACCTCTAAGCAAAGGAGGTATGGACACTCTATTCCTCAGAGAAATATGTCTGTTATGTTATGTTATTTTATTTGTGTTGCTCCAAAGCCCGTGGGCATCCAGGCGCAGAGAGACAGAAGTGTGAGGCTCCTACTACTTGATCAGTCATATTGGTGAAAGAGTAGTGTTTTTAACTGCTTTCTAAATTCGAGGTGGTATTCAGTTTTACGTACTATTGGTGGCAAGGCATTCCAAGCTATTGCCCCTTGAACGTGGAAAGCCCGACCAAGGCCCCTGGCACCTTTGACCGGGTGTTGTTTCAAAGGACCGCTCTCGGCAGATCTCAGGTTTCTTTGGGGATGGTATGTGCTCACTTGCCCTTTCAAATACACAGGAGCATTCCCGTAAATACATTTGTGGCAAGAAATTAATAGTTTAAATTGAACCTCTCAGACAACTACAAAGTAATATTTTATGAAGCCATACCCGACAATTACAAACTATTACAATCGAACAGAGAAACTGGAAGAGGAGGAGGAATCACTCTAGCGCACAAAAATCACATCAGCTCCTCACCACTACCATCAACAGACATAGAAGACTGAAAATCACTCCTAGTCAACCTCAAGCTCAATGACCAATTCAACTTGTTCTTCCTTCTGACCCATCTTTAACCCTAATTTCGCTGCAAAATTCACTCATGCCATAGGTAACAGTGAGGAACCAGGAACGAGACACAGACTTATGTTTCTGGCATACAAACTTTTTTAAAAATAAAAATGAGGTTTGGCAAAGACAGCACTGTCCCTAATCTAGGAGGTATTTTCCTACGTCAACCAAAAACGAAGGGTCTGTCCGTTGTAAAGATGTCCAGAGCAAAAAGGCCCTGTGTCCGAAATCCTATCCTCGCCCTCTGACACTAAAAATAGCTATAAGGTGCTAAGGATAAGGTCTTTGGCTTGAAAGAGCCCACAAATATTCAAGTTCAACACAAGATGAAAACTGAACAGAAATCACCAATGGATAGTGTTCACAGTCCAGAGGATGGCTCCATACCCTTGGTTTTATTTCACCAAAGTAAAAAATTCAACAAGAATAATCTAGATCTGGTAGCCCAAGAGGATAACTCCCTCCTCTTGGAAAGTAAAACGTTCAAAAAGAATAACCAAGTTCCTCTAGCCCAAGAGTTTAACTCCATCATCTTGGTGTTGTAATTCACCTCCGGGGAAATAACACCCTTCCCATGGTTTGCTCCTCATGCAATGCAGTTAAAAATACTAAGGGTATGAATCTTCCTTTGGATTCCCTTTTTAGAATGCCACAACTTGGGCGCAGGCTCCAGACTCACACAAAACCTGACATACTCCCCTGCCAGATTTGTTGTACAGTTCTTTTCAAGAAGGTGCATTGCTCTTCCTTTCTGTTTTGCTTCAATTATCTACCATTGTCTGGTGTACTCTCCTGCCAGGACTTTCAATTTCAACTTTATGGGTGTGAGTCTCAGACTCGCCGTTGGCCTGGTGTACTCTCCTGCCAGGACTTTCAACACAACAGTAAACAGCTTGGGGACCCTTTCCATTTGGGGTGCTTGAATTTTTCCTTCTTCCCCAAGTAGGGGGACTATGAATATTAGCCACGTAGCAAGCGGTAGGGATTCATCTCCCACTTATGCTCTGGAGTGACTTCTCCCACTCTCTCTCCCACCCGGTGCCCAAGCCTTTTATATGGGCTCACTGGTGCTTGAATGGCATCTATAGCTTCTCCGACCTCGGGTCCTGATTCGCGTCTGCTCGCTCTCTTTGGTTCAGATGATGTAGCACTGTGGCAGATGGTGATTGGTGTGTCGCCCTGGCTTACCTTGCCAGCACGAAGTTTGCTCTCTGCTTTGCTTCTCTCTTCGGCATCTACGGTGCCAGTGGGAGTGCACTGCCAACACAGACACTGCAGTGCCTGCTGTCCACTCTGATCTTAAGCTTCGCTTACTTCCCCATTTTCCTCCATGATTCTCTCGGGATTCCTTGCTCATCTGTCCTCCTGACAACTTGGTTTATCCGGCGCAGGCCAACCGGTCGGCCCTCACTGTGTTGCTCAGCTGTTCCATCTTTAAACTCCTGTGCTGAGAAAGGGAGATGCTCAGAGCCAATCAGATTTCTCCAACTACTAGACTGTTCGTCGTTTTGCTTCAGTTGAGCAATCTCCATTCTGGCTGCCCTCTTCAAAGAGCAGTGTTTATCAGAAGGTTGGTTTCAGAATAGTGAAGGATATTGATAAGATTCTTTGTGGGTTGCTGAGGGGGATTGCAATATATCATAAAAGCATGTGTAATGTGGGGGATATCCCTAAAAGGGAAAGGGGTATGCTATGTCTCACCCGATAATGCCTCACTCCTACCCTGAGGGTGGCCTGCCCCAATGTTATCCTCCCTCAAATAGCCACCCCCAGTGTCAGGATCAGGTAGCGGCCGCCGTCCTCTATTCACATAATGAGGATAGGCCCCTCCGTAAAGGAGTAATGACACCATCGGATTTATCACATAACCTTTGTACAAATCATAATAACATAATTGCTTTGGGAGATTTCAACATTTGGTTCGAAAGAGAAAATGAAACCACTGCAAACTGCCTCAGCATCCTACTTCATCTCAAACTAATAGTGAACGGACCCACTCACAGAGCTGGACACACACTAGATGCAATTTTCTACAGGGATGGACTCTCGACAACCACTCAACTGGTACCAATCACATGGAGTGATCATCACATGATCCCTTTCACCATCAAAACTCAGAGCTGCATAATGCCCACAAACAAACTGCCAGCGAAAAACAAAAGAAACTGAAAAATACTTGACCTTAAAACTTTAACACACATATTGGAAACTACCAACCTGACACTGGCTACCTAAATGAAATGACACCAAACACAGTTGAACAGAACCTTCTCACCTGGATTGAACAGAACCTTCTCACCTGGATCACAGACACTGGCATTGCTACCTACTCCTCAAACTTCTTTTAAATGCTGCCTTTGTCCTTCTGGCCTTCTTCAGCATCTTCGTCACACTCCCTTTTAACTCCACCTTTCTCCTGCTGATGTATCAACCTTCTTCTAAGCCTTTCCTCAAATACAACCTCTTTCGCACACATCTCCATAACTCCATTTTAATCCTCACACATTTCCCTAACTCCAACCTCCACCTCAAACCTCTCCTCAACTCCAACATTTCTCTCAAACATCTCAACTCCAGCCTCTTCCTCGAATATTTCCTCAACTTTCCCCTCCTCCACAACAGTATCGCCATCTGCCTTCTCCAAGGTGGCCACTTTCTCCTTCTCCACACTTGGACAGTCCGCCCTCCCCTTGGCCTCCATGGATCTTCTCAACTAGCTCTCTTGGTAAATGGTCCTCCTGCGGAACCCTTCAATGGGCTATTATCATGTCTCAAGCAGACTGTCTGGGCAACTGACCACCTTCTATTACCTTCTCCCCTCTACTCTTTCACCACTTCTGCACCACACTCTGCTTCCAAGTCTATTCCTTGCTCCTCTTCCTCATTCCCAATGCCGACCTTCCTCTCCAGCTCTCCATCAAAAGTGCGGGGCTCTGCCTTTTTTTATAGGGAGCTAGTCATTCCTCCTGTGCCATTCCTGGAATAGGGAATTTCATCAGTGTGTTTCCTGAATCTCTGTTCAATTACTGGTTAAAAATATTAATTCAGGTATGTGCCCTCTGGGCTTTCCTGTGCAAGGTTTTAAAAAAGCAAGGTAGTCATGTTAAAGGATGGTCATATAACTAGGATTGGGTTTCTCCCTGAGCGTAAACTTTCCAGCCCTGAAAGTAAATATGCAGGTTAAAAATACAAATCAAATGTTCCTTTGTTTTCCTGCGGCCTTTGCTGAGATTAAAAACTGCTTTCTAAAGTTTGAATTCAGCTCTGAAGCATGTCCCTAGGATTCTGTTTATAGTTGGAATTACACTTACTGTCTTCTTGCTGGGCTAGCAGGGGTTTAGTTTGAGAAATGCTTTGATCTTGCTCTGAGGCGACAGTGTTGCAAATTAATGAGAAAACCTTCTTCCTGGACAGAGACTGTAAGGGATCAAATTCCAGAATTACAGCGTTCAAATGTGTTACTCGAGCACTGTTCTCTTGAGATAGAAAGACTTTCAAACGGAATAATGACAGACTGTCTGTGATGTTTGCTCCTTCACAGCCCTATGCATACTGGCAATGTCATGCAGTGCATTGTGGTGCCTGTAGTTGGTTTGCAGGGATTACAGCGATTAAGATGGACAGTTGTTGTTTTTATTTTTGTTTTGAACCCAACCACTGTTGGGATTTGAATTTTAATCCCCACCGTGACTTTAGCCTCTTGCAGTCGGTTTTAGATATTCTAATGTTTCCAGCTAGTGCAAATCCTGGCGTACCGCAGTCAGAAATTCTAAATTTAGTTTTGATCACGGGTGCCTCCTTCAGCACCGCACATCGAGGTTGCTACGAGTGATGGACCCCTGCTTTGTAGAGTGGGTGCTGCAGAGGTGAACTGGAGGCTCATAAGGTCTCCACACTAGTCACCCCCAAATCCCAGCAGGGGACCTTATTACAGTCATAAATGATTCTGTTTTCTCACAGTGTGTGACCATGAACTGGATGATTCCAAAAAAGAGCCCAAAAGTCTTCTCCATTTCTAATTTCTGAACTTCGATGTGAGGAATGAATGCCAGGGTGTGCTTTGAGCTACATGTCTTCGCCTTCTAACCGATAACGTTTGGTCATGTATGTACTGAATTTCTAAAGCACCCAGAGGGTTACAGGAAGAGCCCAGGTGTAGCAGAGGGAGCTGGGAAGGGAAGAGGGGGCGGGTGAGGGGGAAGCTTTGGAGTAGGAGGAGTAAGCAGGAGTGTAGAGGTCAGTGATTGGCGCGATATTCTTCAAAGAGTAGAGCATTTCATCTGCAGCAAGAACAACATTTACCCATATTCCATATTTCATCCACAGCTCTGTCCGTTTTAAATCATTCTTGCAGAGTGCAAGCTTATATACTAGAAGGTGGGTTCGCCCATTACCCTGAGCAGCAACATTGTACATATGCGATACAATTAGTGTGACTGCTGGCATACTTTTTGCTACCCAAGGCTCACAAAATGTGTACTGTGATACCAACAACTGAGCAAGAGAAACCACTGTGAACAGGAGCTTAGCGAAACGCACAAACCCTTGCAAAGCATCAGCAACAGCAGACACTGTAAACTACCCTGGGCTGAGCAGAGTCCTCCAGGCATACTCAGACAACCAGAAAGGCCGGTATCCCATAGCCCACAGGCAACTCAGGAATTCCAAAGCAAATACTGAAAACAATAGCGCTTATGGGAAAAATGTAAACAAACAATTCTAGAAACATATGTAATCATATAATAATAAGAATTAGAACAAATTCAGAATATAGACAGAATATAGACAGCATTGAATTAAAGAAACAAGGAACACTGTAAAAATACAATTGTCACATTGTCACACAAATTTGCACGTAATTTCATTGAAAAACCAAAGAAATTAATCAAAACATAAACAATGTAAGGTCAAAAATACATTTTGCGCAGGGTAAGGGCTCACATCAAAATGAACAATCAATTTGATAGAAGCAAAGGCAACCACGAAACGTGCAAATAAAATGAATACAAAGTTGTAACTGATAGATGACTCACAGCATCTAATATTGGAAGACTTTCTCATTATATCCATGCATTCTAAATAACTTTAATACCATCTTAGCCCGAAATTCACAGGTCTGACAAGCACGGTAAGAAACCCTGCCCCTCCTGCAAAAACTGTGCAGCCGATGTAATATCCATCCTTTATTTAGGAGTTTAAGTAAACAAGTCTGACTTCAGTCGCCTCTTACTCTCCACGCTCCTTTTCTAGATGCCGCCATCATATCACTCCATATCATCTCCTGTTGTCTCCTCTTCTCCCCCCTTGGCTACCTTGCCCTCTCTCACCTCCTCCTCTGCCCCTCCTAGGGCTCTTTCTCCTTTGCAGGGCGTACCTCTGATCTATACCCCTCCCTGGAAGGTCTTTGAGGCTGGCAACCTTATTCATCTTGCCACTCTCAACTCTCGCTCTGTTGCCAAAAACTCCTCTGACATCTGCCACCTCTGTGAAGAACTAGACTTTGATGTCCTTGGTCTTACTGAGACATGGTTCACGGCCAGCTCTGTCACAAGCTTTGACACTCTCCTCCCTGATGCCTACAATATCCTCTCTGCACCCAGATCCTTCCGGTCCGGTGGGGGAGTAGCCCTGATCTTTCCTGAGTGGATTCCTGCCTCTATCATTCCCACTCAGACCTACTTCTCTTTTCAATGCCTTGTCTGTAGGCTCTCTCTCTCCTACCCATTCTCTTACTGTGGTTACCATCTACCAGCCTCCTGGTCAAATCACCTCATTTCTCTCTGAGTGGCCGGACCTCTCCTCCTCCCTTCTGGCCTCTACCACTCAACTCCTCCTCCTCGGTGACCTCAATATCCATTTAGACTCTCCTTTTCCTCCTCTTTACTCTTCCCTGACCTCTGCAACTCTCTCTCCCCCTTCCATCCTCTCCTCAGGTCCGACTCACTCTGCAGGACACACACTCTATGTCTTGATCTCCTGTGACCTGCCCCTCTCCATCCCTCTGACCACTTCTCTCTCCTGGAGCGATCATTCCCTCCTCTCCTCTGATCTTTCCCTCTCTTTCTTCCAAGCCATGCCTACCCCAATATTGCCACCTACCCTCTCTGACATCCAGCCCATGAAGCGTATGTCTGTTGAGGCTTTTGCCAACACCCCCCCCCCCCTCCACCTCTGGCTGACTCACATCCTGACATAGCCCTGTCCCTGCTCTTCTCTTCTATTTCTGATACTCTTGATGCTCTTGCCCCTGTCATGAGGATCTGTTTGAAGTCCAAAGCCGAGTGCAATTCCTGGTATGACTCCAACCTGGCTACACTTAAACGTAAGTGTAGGGCGGCTGAGAGGAAATGGAAGGCTTCTTGTTCATCCTCTGACAAACTGGCAATACCAACTCTCTGTCCTTACCAAGAAGAGAGTCCACATTCAAGCCTGTGTCTCCGTGGCATCTAACAACTCGGCCGAACTCTTTAAAATCTGCAAGGAGCTGTTCAACTCTGCTGCAGTCTCTACCCCAGCTGTTGCCTCCCAGGCTCTATGCAATGCCCGTGCCTCTCACTTCATCTAAAAAACCCAAGACATCCTGTCCACCCTCTCCTCCCCTCCCCTTCCTCTCCCCTCTCTGTCTGAACTTGCTGACCCTCCTTCAGCCACCCCCCTACCCTCCTTCTCATCTTTTCCTCTTTTCTCCCCTGATGAGGTCGCTAGACAAGTCCAATCTATGAAAGCCTCGTCCAAACAGGTACATCCTTGTTCCGCTAAAACCATCCAGGACCACATTCTTACCCTCGCTCCAGCACTTGACAATTTTTGCAACTACTCCTTTGCCTCAGGATCCTTCCCCTCCCCTCTGAAGCACACCTTTGTGCATCCCCTTTTCAAGAAACCCACAGCTGATCCTTCTTGTCCAGCTAGGTATCGCCCGATTTCCATTACTCCCTTTGTAGGCAAACTCCTGGAAAAGCTGGCCATCTCTCTGCTTAACCTTCATTCCGATTTTGTTGGCTGTCTCCATGACCCCCAGTCTGGCTTCAGAGCTGCCAGAAGCACGGAAACTGCTCTCCTGAACATCCATGAAGATCTGCTCTCCAACCTTGTCTCTAACATTCTCTGTGTCCTCATCCTACTCTATCTCTCTTCTGCCTTCGACACGGTCAACCATACCATCCTGCTCAACCGTCTCCGTGATAACCTGGGTATCACCAATCAGTCTCTGGCCTGGCTGGCCTCTTTCCTCTCTGATCCTATCATCTATCTATCTCCCTCTCTACCTGTGGTGTTACCCAGGGGTCTAACCGCTCGCCCTGGCTTTTTAACCAATACCTGGCAACTCTCGCCCTCTGTATTGCAATTTTTCGCTCAAATTTCCTGTGCTATGCTGACAACAGTGAATTCATTTTCAAGCTGCCCTCGGGCACCTCCTCTCCCCCTCTCATCTCTGATTGCCTAACTGCCATTCAAGATTGGTGTGCCGCCAACAATCTTTGTCTGAATGCCAGCAAGACGGAGACCCTCGTCATCGGCACACCTTCACCATCCTTTCCCCTCGCTCTCTGGCCGGCCTTCCTTGGCCCTCTTCCTACTCCCACCTCTGATGCTAAGAACCTAGGGGTCTTCTTTGACTCCATACTTTCCTTCTCCCCTACATCTCTGATGTCTCTAAAAAGTCAAACTTCCTACTGCACCTCCTCCTTTATGTTTCTCCTTTGCTCCACACTTTCCCCTTCTCCCCCCTTCCATGCACTTTTCCCCTCTCCCTCTCCCATGCACTTGTATGTTGTCAATGTCACTGGGCCTACTAAGATCTTTGTTGTGTTCTCCGTTCCCTCCCTTGCCTTGTCGCACTCTGCAACACATGTGTATTTAGAAATAAAATATGAATTCAATTGAATTCATAAATGAGACATCCACTCAACCTCACTTCCACCCTTCATCCAAAATCAAAAACAACCACATCCATTCACAAGCTCGCCCAACACACTATTCTTAGACCAAAGAGCATAGCATTAGCTCCATGTGAGATGTTTGGGCTTATCCTTGATTTGGGTGAAGAGCATCATGTCGGGCCTGCAGGTGTGGTTCGGTACCAGAGCTTTTGTGACCGGGTTCATTAATTCTTCCTGCTCCCTTGATTAATTTAATTCTGCATGATTTTCTCTGGACTGTAATTTACATGCCTACTGTCATTTCAGCAGTGCCCAGCAGGCACCACCGAATGGTGAATACCTCTTAAGTGAAAATGTATTTAACAAGCTCCAAATCAACACGAAAAGCATTCATCTTCAATTCTGAACACTATGATGTCCGCTTCTTGCACATGCACAAATAGTTTTTAGCAGAACCACGTCTTTTATTCACATAATGCATAAGGATGAGTTCTAGGACTGTTTGAAACACTTTAAAAAGTGCCTGACCAAAAATGATAACAATGACCCGCTGAGAGTAGAGAGAAATCTAAGGTGTCCAATGTCATTATGACTGGTCTTTCCAGCACTGTCTCCTTGGCTTGCCCTCTGTCACCTGCTGCCCTGCATTTATAATGGAAGATCAAGTATCAGAATTCAGCAAAACAAACAGTGCAGGATCCACCACTCAGAACTCACGTGGGGGATGGCTGTATCTGTTAGTTTATCAAATAGCGGCACACACCATCATTGCAAGTTTGCTTTGCACTATGAGCTGGAAATATTACAGATAACAGTCGTCCGATGTCACACGCAAATAGCATATCCAGTTCAAATGTTGTTTTTCTGATACTTTTAGTTTTGAACTTCTAGTGTCATTAGCCTAAAGTATTGGTACAGGACTGCAAATAAACATGCAAGGCAAGATGATCCACTCGTGGCCGCCATGGTGTGAGGGAATATGTCTCTGCTGCACGACCATCATAGAAAGGGCCTCATCACGAATTGGGCGCTAGCCCTTAAATGCAGCAGTAACAGTATTACCGCTCCATTTAAGGGCTGGCCCTATCACGAGTTGGGCGCTAAATGGGCTGTTTTACCTCCAGCTTTTTAATGGAGGTGAAAATCTAATTAAGTGCCCTGTTTTCGCTGCAATTACTGACGGCTGTATTAACGTGCAGTATTTGCACCAAAAATGCCCCATGGGAATGGGGATTTACCATTAACGCCCAACCGGTTGGCGCTAACGCAATTACAGTGGGGTGGTATTACAGCCAGGATACAGCACAACTCTTGATGAGGCCCAAAGTAGGGAGCGGTAGAAAAGTAGCTGACAAGTGGCCGATCTTTCTTTTTCACCATTAACACTTCGATTAGCATGCCCTGACTTATGGTCAGACCAATACAACAAGTCCCAGAATGCAAACTGCTGCGGATGGAAAAGTCAGGACTGGATAGCGAAATTAGACATGCCATTGGGCAACTAAACGATACTTAAACACTGTTGGCATTTAGTCCCCTCTCTGTAGATGTTTCATTCTGTTTCTTGTCATGTGAGGGATATTCCATTAGTCCTTGCCTCTGGGCCTGTAACACTCAGGTGGCTAATGGGTATTATGAGTCAATGTGGATTATGATCAATCACTCTCAAGCAAAATTCCCTCTTAGTGCTTCCAATGTACATATTAGAGCATACACAAATAATGAAGTCCTCAATCTTAATCTCCTTCATTGGACTAGATTGAAAAGCACTAACCAATCCAAACCGCCTACAACTGGGAGTGAGGGGACCTAAACTCCACTGCGCATACCACTATATTGTTGATTCTGTATTCTAAAAACTATAGTTGAATTAGGGTGTGGGAAACTACTGCTGCAAGCACTACAAAAACAGAATCAAAGTCCCCTAAGGAGTCTGACTCTGAACCGTGCATAAAGAAGATTTATAGTCTGTCCACTGCGCATAACCCATCTGTTTCTCTACTAGAAACAATATTGCATAACCTTTAGTTAATGCGCTCTGCAAATTACTAGATAACCAGTAATGGGTATTAATCAAACATTTTCTCAATTGTTCTATATTCTTAATTTTATATTTTATTCCATTCTGATGATTTTCATGTTCTTGCCAAAACGTGTTTCGACCTCACACTACATGGGTCTTCATCAGAGCTGGTGAATCACTCTTGTACAAATCACTATTGTATTACATTCATTTCATCACATCAATATATCAAACATTGGTCACATTTCATTTATCATAAAATAAAATAAAATTAAGAAAGACAAACATATATAAATATTGAATACCGACCAGGTCATGTACGAGGGGTTTGTTCCACATCAGGGGAAAGCAAAAATAAAACAAAAAATACATGAGAATATTGAGCAGCTGGTCATCAAATTAAACTTAGTTCATATTACATTTTAACCTCTCAGGGTAAGTGCCATACAGTTATTCTTGTGTACATTGTGAGTGAGTTCCTCTTTACATGTGCAGTTTATTTAATTTGTGAGTTAAAAATTTCACCCGCGGTGCATCAGTGTGTCCACCGCCATCTTAAATGCCAGTGGTACTAGTGTTCAACTTAAAAATTACATCAACCTCCTATTACCATGTGAAATCCAAACTACATGACACCAATTCAAGCGTAGATCAATCAATTCCTAATCACCATGTACCAGTGATTTTGCATATAGCCCAAGCTCTCTAATCATTTTACCTCTCTTCTACACAATGAGGCGCTGCCTCCAATACTATTCTAGTATTGAGTTTTAAGGACTATTTGAGCCTGTTTGCTAGTTCGATAACATACAACAAAATATGAGTGTCAATCTCCTTTCATTCAAACACCTCGGGTTGTCCGTTCTGAATAAAAACTAGTCCTCATCTCTCCAGAACCATCAATTGACATCAGGACTATAGCTATAACTATATCACTTTTCTTAGATCTTTCCCAAATGGACGTCTCTAGTTGATCTGAAAATAATGAGTACACAATTACACAATTGATACCTTTATGCGTTTTTGTGTGTTATTCGGATTTGATCTAATGGAATTACTCTTAAGTCCGATTCAATGTATCTAACCTGTTGCCTCTAATTATCATCACAGTTTCCCCAATATACCGTCCTTCACAATAAAGCCAATGTATATTATCAAAGGTAAATGAGAATGCAAAGTCCCCTTTAACAGCAGCATATGCCTATTGCCATTATCTTACCTATATCACACTCTTGTTAGCACTAATGAACCTCTCCTTCTCTTCTCAGTTAGTGGCTTTGCGCAACTGCGCCAGTGCCTCTGAACTGTTTATGTTGTTGCTAGGCTGCCCAAGCAAGTACGCAATGACGTCATACATTAACAACTATTACGGTGGTTGACTACCGTGCATGTGTGTCTTGCTGACACTACCTTCTTGTGCATGTGCGTCTTCAACGTACTACTTTGCAAGGATTCTACTTCCTAATTCACATCATTAGATACACTGGAAACCACCAGGCTCCCCAAACAGTGCATGCACATCTTTACTCCACTGTTTCTGAGGTTCTTGGCATAGCTACTGATAATTTCTTACTTGTTTACTGGTCATACATAACACCTGTGCCTTATCCTGCTTGTGTACCAAAGGATGATCTTTTGTTAAAAGCCTCAGATAAACAATACTAATACTTATCACAACATTCAAGATTGTGCGGTCCCTAATCAAAGTCCATTAATGAATTACTTGAAGTCCATGTGTTGAATGATATACAGCCTTGCTTGTTCTGCTAAATGTTAAGCTTATCCCTCCTGGTTATTGACACACCGATGGACTCGCTTCCAACTCCATCTGATCAAACTCCAATTAATTAAGTTACAAATCCATGTTGGTACAACCGTTTCTGAAATCCTTCTACATCATACAACTTGTAGTTATCTGATTGACAACCAGACATCTTATATGCACTTGTATATAATGGTTTTTCATTGTAAAGTGTTGATACATAACAGCTCCTCGCATATTATTTCATGGCTTCCACAAATGTGGATACTGCACCATGTCTCAGTATACACATGAATGTCAGATTTTGAAAATTAATATCAAGGAAGAAGTGCATGTACACAAGTTCTTTAATTGTAGAACCAAATATGTGCTGTATGCCATAATCTGTATATGTGGATTGGTGTATATTGGGAGCACAATAAGAGAGCTAAGATTCAGAGTTAGGGTGCACATCAACACTTTGCTGAAAGAAGACATCAGGTAACCATTGGCCACACATTGAAAGGTACAACACCAAATGGAGAACAAAGCAGAGATTAGATTTACTAGGTTACAAACAGTGTCCAAGAACACAAGAGGAAGAGATAAACAGAAATAACTTTGCAAACTGGAAGCAAGAATGATCTGTAAATATAGAACTGTGCTTAGTGGCCTGAATTCAGATCATAATATCAGAGTTTTCCTATGACGGCACAAATGTTCTAGATTAACTGCTATCTTTGAATTGTTTGAATAAAGTATGAAAGTTTGAAATAATATTCAAGGAGCTGTTATGTATCAACACTTCACAATGAAACACCATTATATGTAAGTTTATATAAGATGTTTGGTTGTCAATCAGATAACTACAGGTTGTATGATGTAGAAGGATTTCCAAAAAGATTGTATCACATGGATTTGTAACATAATTATTTGGAGATTGATCAGATGGAGTTGGAAGCAAGTCCATCTGTGTGTCCATAACCAGTGAAAATTATGTTTGGTTAAGTTGGGAGGGATAAGCTTAACATTTGACAGAGCAAGCAAGGCTGTATATCATTCAACACATGGACTTCAAGTAATTCACTAGTGGACTTGGAGTAGGGAACGCACAGTCTTGAATGATGTGATAAGTATTAGTAGTTTTTAATGGAGGCTTTTAATGAAAGATCATCATTTGTTACACAAGCAGGGTAAGGAACAGGGTTTATGTATGACCAATAAACAAGTAAGAAATGAGCAGTAGCTATAACAAAAACCGTGAAAACAGTGGAGTAAAGATGCGCTTACACGGTTTGGGGAGCCTGGTGGCTTCCACTGTATCTAATGATGTGAATTAGGAATTGGAATCCTTGCAAAGTAGTACCTTGAAGAAGCGCATTGGCGAGGAGGTAATGTCAGCAAGACACACATGCGTGGTAGTAAACCACAGTGAATAGCTGTCAACGTGTGACATTGTTGCGTACCCTTTTGGGTAGCCTAGCAACTACATAAACAGTTTGGAGGCGCGGGCGCAGTTGCGCTAAGCCAGTAACTGAGAAGAGAAGGAGAGGTTCATCAGTGATAACGAGAGCATGATATAGATAAGATAATGGCCATAATCATAAGCTGATGTTAAAGGGGGTTATGTATTCTCATTTACCTTTAGTAATATGCTTGGGCTTTATTGTAAAGGAAAGCATCTTAGGGAAACCGTGATGACATTTAGATGCAACAGGTTAGGTACATTGAATCTAACTTAAGAGTCATTCCATAAGATCGAATGCAAATAACGCACAAAAAAATGCATAACGGTATCCTTTATGTAATTATGTACTCATTATTTGCAGGTTAACTACAGACGTCCATTCAGGAAAGATCTAAGAAAAGTGATAGTCTCATGTTTTTCTTTTTTTTTTGCTTCCCAATGATGTGGAACAAACCCCTGGTACATGACCTGGTCATTATTCAATATTTATATATGTTTTTCTTTCTTAAGTTAATATTGTTATTTTATTTGTTGATAAATGAAATGTGACCAATGTTTGATATATTGATGTGATGAAATTAATGTAATACAATAGTGATATGTATAAGGGTGACTCGCCAGCCTTTATGAAGACCTATGCATCGTGAAGTCGAAACATCTGTTGGCAGGAACATGAAATTCACCAGAATATAGAACAATTGAGAAAATATTTGATTAATACCCATTAATGGTTATCTAGTAATTTGTAGAGCACGTCAACTAAAGGTTATACAATATTGTTTCTAGTAGAGAAATTGATGAGTTATATGTAGTGGACAGACCATACATGTTTTTTATGCTAAATTGGAAAGCAGTTCACTTGTTAATAGAACACAGCTATATTTGTAAAACCATTTAAGATCTTGGTTCAACCAGGTCTTTCGTCACTCTTTGATTTTGGGCATACAAATCAGACAAAGCTGATTCTGAATCATAGGTGCTTTACTATAGACAATGGTTTATTTGTTGATAAAATATTCTCTGATAAAAGCGTCCAGTGAGAAAATATTCCAGTGCTTAGTTAAAATTCTGTGGATTCTGGGTTGCCGCAGAGGGGGAAATACTTCATGATAATGACCTTTGTTTTTGAAGAGTTTAGCTTCAGTCAGTTGACACTCATTCAGGACTGAAAACAGGCAGAGAGAGGCTAGACTATTTGGGTGCAATTCCTGTTTGAAGAAGGAACTGGAATTGTCAGCATCCACGTAACCCATTTTATTGGCAGTAGGTGATACTGAATGAGTGGGTGTTGTTGAGCTATGGAGGAAGGTAGCAACTGAAGATGAATGGTGAGATAGATCCTTGAGGGACCCCACATGTGATGAGACCAGACGAGTAGAGGAAAGGATGAAAACAGAATACTTAGTTTGTGTCTCCCTAAATGATATAAGTACTTTCCCAAATAACTGCCTTCCATCTGCTGCAGAACAAAATTGAATAGGCCCCGATCTGTAATTCCAGAAGAAGTATAGCCCTCCGCCCAGCGAACTGAACGCAGGGAGGAAAGCACTGCTTCAAAAGATTGCTTTGCTGTTAGATTTTAATCTTTTTTGAAGAGCAAACTACAAACATCAATTAACCTATATAAGCATACACATATGACAGGGATGGACACAGTATTTCATCTTGCCATCCGTGCCTCAAAGAGGAGCTAAATTCATTACAATGGAAAAAACAGTGAAGAAATTATGCATAAAAACAAATATACAAGAAGAGGGGAGGGAAAAGCCCCCCAACCCTCAACCTTACATACATAGCAATCACATCACATTCACATCCATCATACTCAACATATATGAAAAAATGAGATCAAATAACATAACATAGCAGACAAATGATTGTGAACAAATGAGCACAGTTGCTACTAATCGTAGGAAATAGATAATAAACAATTGATCTACTTCACTGCAGCGGACCTAAAACTAAATAGTTAGGTAAATGTATAGGTCTCGCTGATGGAACTGACCAATAGCATTGTTTTCACATGAGGAAAACAAAGGATGATCTCATGGCTCCCAGGTTGAAGAACTGTTGATTTGAGTTTCGGGCTAGACCCGTTCTCCAGCGAAAGCCGGGACCAGCCCTCTTCAGGACAGCACGTGTGGAGGTTGGGGGTTCTTGTTTCCTATATTTGGATGTGTGCTATAGGGGGATTCAAAGACACAAGGATGCCCATGCACTTTTCACACACACAAAGACATTCACACATTATCACTGAAAAGGACCCCAATCACTGATATAGCAGAGAGCATTTAAAGAAGGAATGAACCTTTGCTACCGGGGGAGCTGACCCCAAGCCTACTTAAGAACAAAACAGAGGGGGGTCTGGGAAACTCTCTACCAGCACGAACACAGCTCATTGACTTGTTCTTCGGTGGATGGCCCCTGGGAGAGTCTCAACCAAGTCTTTAGCTCACTGTTCTTTTCACAGAGAAGACATTTCCCTGCATATCAGTCTTTGTCCTGTCCAGGGTCAGTCCAGCACTGAAATGCTAGGCAATTCTCCTCTGAACAAGAGTACAACAACAACCCCATAGACATGTTTCAGCCTAGTTTGGCATCATCAGTGAGGTGAAGCTGTGCCTTTCTAAGAGCAGTGAGGGAGGAGTCCACGTCTGGATTCCCCTGGTAACTTAGGGTGAGACCCAAAGTTACTTGGTATGCAAAACAGAAGGGGGTCTGGGAAACGTTCTACCAGCACGAACACAGCCCATTGACTTGATCTTGGGTGGATGGCCCATGGGAGAGTCTCAAGCAAGTCTTTAGCTCACTGTTCTTTTTACAGAGAAGACATTTCCCTGCATATCAGTCTTTGTCCTGCCCAGGTGCAGTCCAGCACCAAAATGCTAGGCAATTCTCCTCTGAACAAGAGTACCACAGCAACCCCATACACATGTTTCAGCCTAGTTGGGCATCATCAGTGAGCTGAAGGTGTGCCTCTCTAAGAGCAGTCAGCAAGGGGTCCACGTCTGGATTTCCCTGGTAACTTAGGGTGAGACCCAAAGTTACTTGGTATGCAAAACAAAGGGGGGTCTGGGAACCTCTCTACCAGCACGAACACGGCCCATTGACTTGTTCTTGGGGGGATGGCCCCTGGGAGAGTCTCAACCAAGTCTTTAGCTCACTGTTCTTTTCACAGAGAAGATATTTCCCTACATATCAGTCTTTTTTCTGCCCAGGGGCAGTCCAGCACTGAAATGCTAGGCACTTATGCTCTGAACAAGAGTAGCACAGCAACCCCTTACACATGTTTCAGCCTAGTTGGGCATCATCAGTGAGGTGAAGTTGTGCCTCTCTAAGAGCAGTGAGCAAGGGGTCCATGTCTGGATTCCCCTGGTAACTTAGGGTGAGACCCAAAGTTACTTGGTATACAAAACAGAGGGTGGGTCTGGGAAACTCTCTACCAGCACGAACACAGACCATTGACTTGATCTTGGGTGGATGGCCCCTGGGAGAGTCTCAACCAAGTCTTTAGCTCACTGTTCTTTTCACAGAGAAGACATTTCCCTGCATATCAGTCTTTGTCCTGCCCAGGGGCAGTCCAGCACCAGCATGCTAGGCTATTCTCCTCTGAACAAGAGTACCACAGCAACCCCATAACCATGTTTCAGCCTAGTTGGGCATCATCAGTGAGCTGAAGCTGTGCCTCTCTAAGAGCAGTATGCAAGGGGTCCACGTCTGGATTCCCCTGGTAACTTAGGGTGAGACCCAAAGTTACTTGGTATGCAAAACAGAGGGGGGTCTGGGAAACTCTCTACCAGCACAAACACAGCCCATTAACTTGTTCTTGGGGGGATGGCCCCTGGGAGAGTCTCAACCAAGTCTGCAGCTCACTGTTCTTTTCACAGAGAAGACATTTCCCTGCTTATCAGTCTTTTTTCTGCCCAGGGGCAGTCCAGCACCGAAATGCTAGGCAATTCTCCTCTGAACAAGAGTACCACAGCAACCCCATACACATGTTTCAGCCTAGTTAGGCATCATCAGTGAGGTGAAGTTGTGCTTTAAAATGACAGTTATATAGGACGTGCGGTTGAAAAGTTACGGATGTTTTTGTGAAGGTAGATTTTGCAGAAATAAAGTCAAGATTTCAGCAATGACAGATGCGCTTTACAGATTTGAAATCAACAGGATGGACACGAGATTCTATAATGCAGTTCTGGACAGGTTAAAATGGATGGACAATGATTACTTTAAACTAAGAGATTGGTTATGGACAGTTCTAGACTAGATACTCACTCCTAGCTTTGGAATGGAATGGGCCTCGTCAAAGATCTGGTCAAGGGGTTTGGCTTCACTCTCGCCACCGGACAGGTCTCAGACCTTCTGGGTTCTGCTCTCAGCACTGCACGGCAGTCTGGGTCTCTTGTACTGGATCTGACGGGTCTTGGATTGCAGCACTGCTTTCTGGGTCCGGATCTGGGTTCTAGCACAGGGTTCTTAGCTAGAAGAAATCAGCACGGCCCGGCTGTTGAATGGTTTGGTTAGGCCCCGTGGAAGTTTAGGAGTTCGAATCAGGTTGCAAAAGATTCTGAAGGCCTGCTGAGAAGGATTCAGCTTGTGAATTAGGCCTTTGCTTCAGGGTTCTAGAGCTTGGTTCTAGAGTCTGGATTCTAAGTTCTGGACTCTGGATCTAGATCTGGAGTCTCTATCTGAATATTGTCTGGATCTGGTCCGGCAGAGTGCTTCGCAGGAATCAGTGAGTAGTGGAAAAAAAAGTGTCCTATCTGGGTCTCAGCAGTTCCTATTTATGTATTTTCAAAGTGGGTGTGGAGGCTGATTCTACATTCCCAACCCCCTAAGGATTTGATAGGTCAGAGGATTCTCTGTCTTTTGACTGGAGAAAGGATCAGCGTGTCATGAGGTGTCATCGTGATGCTACCATTTACCCTCTAGGGAAGAAACTACCCTTTGCTTTTACTTAGAAAATCAATTTTTCATAACAAACATATTTCCAAGGTGCACAACTTGTTCATAATACATATACACATCACAGATTACTTAAGGCACATGTTTGTCCAACTCTGATGTTCCTAGGAGCTTTGGTTCAGAAATGACAACTTATTCGCGATTTTGGTGGGTTTTCCAATGTTGGTGCTGCACCAAATTTGATACATGCATGCAGATCCTCTCTGGGCATATTACTGTACATTCTTAGGTTCATAGCAACAACACTGCAGCTGTGATATTAATAATTCCGGGGTTTGGTCTCAGAACATCACACAGCGTCCAGCTTAGTCTTAAATTGTGGGTGAATTTTTCATTGTCACAATCTCAAATTTGACATTTTTGTCAGCTTGTTACAATATTTTAGAACCATTTTCCTTAAACATATATTTGGTGCAATGTTAAATCCACATCCCAGTCTGGTCCGCCCCCTTAGCTGGCTTGACTCAGAGGTCACATGTCCTGTCTCTCCCAGAGCAGTTGTTGACAAGTCACACCCAAATCAGCATATTCTATTCAGTTGAAAGACTCAATTGTCTTGACTGAGAGCAACATGCCAGGGTGACCTGGCTAGTTCATGTTCACACCAGTTTGTCAATCTCTTAGCCTGGGGCAAGGGAAAGCTTCTTTTGTCCAGGGGCAAGGTGTGGAATCTGTTTGATCCCAGTGTGGGAAACTTTTTAACTCTGCAACCAATGTCTACAAATTGTTTTTTCTTACAATATAACCCACATTATTAATACATACATTAAACAATTGCTTCCTTCAAGCCTTTTCAGAATATAGTTTCAAATTGTCTCTACCCCTTAGGCTTCTGATAGCCAGTATTTCTTTAGCATAGTTTGGGGTTCCATGTTCAACTTTTCAAAGAATATGGTTTTAAAACGCCGGCTTCTGGTAGTGGTGTGTACCGCTATTGCACCCATTTTTGACAGCTGTCTTTTCATCAGTATCTTTAAAATAGGATTTTGCTTGATAGCATATGATTCTTGCTGACATTGTATTGATGTGGATTCTTGCAGTAGCGTAATGTGGAACACCCAACAAGAAGGTTGGATCTTTTTGGTGATTTGTGAGCCATGATTTTAGCACATTTTGACAATCAAGAAAATGAATTCCCAAACAGCTCTGTGTTGCTTTTGGCAATCAGCATTGCTTTTTCCAAGTGGTTTTAGGCTGCTTTGTGGATGGCCCAATGGTGGTTTTAGGCAGTGATCTCCTGTGCTTATTAAAATAGGCAAAAGTAGATGGCAGCCTTTCTTTCAGATTTTTACTGTGCATTTTTGGATGATTTTGAGTGAGCAGCATGCTTTCCAATGGCCATTCTGATTTTTCTGCTGCCAGCAATGCACAGTACTGTTGCAGGGCTTGGATGAGTGGGTTGATGCATCCCACATGACGGATTGTATCTGAGCTTCTGTGTAGCTTAAAGTTTTTAGTTCCAACATAGTCAGGGAGAGAAATCCCCAGGGAGCACAGTGACAGATTCAAAAACACAATAGTCAATTAAACTAATTCAAAACAGAGAGACACGGGCAGCCACGGGCTGTACGCAGTGAGAAACAAAGAAGGAGGATCAAGCCAATGTTATATTTTATCAGACGGGTATCAGGCTTATCAAGACAAGAATAAAATGTAATAGGCCCCGATCTGTTATTCCAGAAGAAGTATATCCCTGCGCCCAGCGAACAGAGAGGAAAGCACTGCTTCAAAAGATTGCTTTGCTCCTTGTTTGTTTCTTCCATCTGACACAGAGAAGTTGGAAGCTGTCTTCCAGGGCAGGCCCTTTAATTAGCTTTGAGCACACCCCATGTATCCCCATTCTAGCCCCTCATAATCTTAGAGCCTGCAAGCAATACATCTGGATAGTTTTCTGGAACTTCTGGGGTGGCTCTTTGAAAGATTAAAATCAAGTATTACTACCACATAATAGAAATACGCCAGTCACGAGGTCAAAGTTACAATTACATTTATTAACAAGTAGCTACTCCGTTTTAAACACCCCACAATGTGTGCAAGCAGACACTGTGAGACGAGAGAGAGCGAATATTTCACAAGTACATACATTTATACTGTTTGTTCACAGCCCCGGACACTTCGTCCAACCCCCCTCCATGTAATGTAAAGCCTAGGGTTTGTGGCCTGCTTACGTGACTGATTTATACTTAAACATCATAACTACATAGTTTGCTGTTTTCCATCAGACAATTTACGGTCTGGGAGCGGGGTGAACTCGTATGTGGAGCCAGCATATCATGTTTTCTTAGTACAAGGTACAAGGTAACATTCCTTGTTTTACTCGCTTTATGTTATCTACTGTTGTTCTTGGGCTTAAGGTCAGTCAGTTCTTAAAGGAGAGAAAATAAGGATTTCTGCGGAGGAGCATGTTCAGCTGCTCATTATCCCATTTTACTGATTGCATGGAGAAGGCACTGTTGGGACAGGATGGCACCTAAATTACTGATTAGCAGAGCTCTTGCTTAGCTTCAAGGCCCTTCAGTATAGGATAAACAATCACATTTAGCAGCTTCAACATTCTTGTCTATGTCAGCACCATTAATCAGTTTAAAGTTCACACAGTGGCCTCTTTGCATGTTAAAGCCAAAAACACATAATCTGAGCATGGAACAGAAAGCAGGAAATGATCAAGATGGTGGACGAAACAAAATGGCAACATAGTCAGCTTATTTCAGGTTCATTCATTGTGATATTATAGTGCGATGCATATGTGCTTAGGTCAACATTTACTATCAGGCGGCATTATGGCAAATACGTTTTCACAAACCCTCCTTTTGGCCTAAACCAAGAGCATTATCTAAACATAGCATCATCCGAGGACCACGTATCGTCATCAGAACACCCTCAATCGCCATCTTCATAAACATTGATTGCCATGAATTCATTTATGGTGACATCCTGCATTAGCAAGGCATTAGTAACATTTTCCTTCAGATGTGTATTAGTTTCTTGTTTACCAATGACTTGTGCACAGCTAGTCCCTATCATGGAACAAATGGCATTAAGGCACTATATGCAGCAACAACAAAATAGTACACTGCCAAGAATCACCATCATAACTGCAAATATCTTCCAGCCCCAAGTTCGCAACAGATCCCAGAACCATGCACTAATATTCCAGTTTCCCTCTGGAAAATGTATTTCAGTACACAAGGTGTGCAATCTCTTTATTGATTTGAATTTGAAAATGCAACACGCGGATCCCACCATTTTGCATACACAACCATGCTCTGCCAGAATGATGTCTAGTACCATCCTGTTCTGGAGTGCCACTAATCTAATAGCCTTTTGTTCTAGTGTCATATTGTATAGGATGTCAGTAGTTTCATTGATGGTTTTCTCTAAGACCCTAGCCAGTTTCCTAATATCTTGGGACTTTATGATCTGCCCCCAGAAAGGTACAAAGGATTTAGCAATGTCACCCAGAATCTGTAGGGGAGTGTCACCATCCTCATCCCGCCTGAGACGTGTTCTAGACACTTCAGCAGTAGTAGTGATATATACACTCGGTAGGAGTATCCGTAAATAACACGTACCCTTCCAGTCTTTTTGCAGCCATGGGTATGCTTCATTACCACAAACAAAATAAATGGGACCACCTACATACAGAGGCCTATGCTCACTTGTCAGTACAGCAGTGTTCATGCATTCATCAAATGTACCCATTGGCTGGGAACCCTCCTTTTGTATACAGAATGGGACAGAGTGCGGACCATGGTTAATGGTGTAGGAAGGAGGCATGGCATCCCTATCACCCACGGGAGCCATCTTGAAGGTATCATGGATTGGTAAGGTCTGGAGAGTCTTTCAGAAGGCCTAGTAGAAGTAACATTTAGCTTGCTCCTATTTGCAAACACGGAACACCCAAGAGGTGCCAAAACCCTTCTTTCAAACTCATTGAGATTTGTACCATCGAAATTTCCAGTGACACTAGCATTCCATCTGCCAAAGAATAATGCCCTGAGAGAAGCGTAACAAGCAGTAGTTAGAGGGAGTGAATGTATGTACCAACCCAACCCCCTTTTTCCATGTTGTGGCAAATGTGAGCAAACCCAGCAATTGGTCTTATTTAAAATGGCATGTGCTGTGTTCATTATCATCAAGAGGGTGTTGTTTTGATAAACCCCTCTACGTCTGAGGTCTCGAGGATGAAGAGTATGCGAATGCGCATATGGTGGAGACACACTGGAGACACTTGTAGTTGGAAATAGAGTATCAAGTGGATGCACACTTTCTAAGTATCATAATACATGTATCAATGTGATTGCAATATGAGCTGTTATTGTGATCAGTATCCATTTGGTCCTAGGGGACCATGGCCCTTGATAGACAGGCCCATCATCCGCAAAAGGGTCAGTGTCATCATTAGTACGAGTGGCCCCAAACACGGGCATAATTTCTCAGTGTCCGTTAAGAAGCCTCACTGTTAGGCTTTTTAGTTCATCCATCGGTAGCACTTCACCACGTGGCCAATCTTGCTTGAAGTTGCTTCGCTGGTCCCTGCCTCTTATCACATGCAGCAGAGGAATGACGAGGGACTGGCTTAACGTTGGTTTCTTGTGGGTTTCTTGCGGTGGCAGAATCCTGTTTCGTGGTCGCAGATTGTACCTTGAAACACCAGGTACTGAATGATCAGCAAACAGAGCATTGTCAGTCTCTGAAGAGGATGAAGAAACAATGTCAGATGATGGTGAAGAAAAAGCTGCAGTCTCTCCAGGCCCCACCGGACTCAGGAAGAAATTTGGCAGCACACTTGGTATCCTGGTTATTGCTCAGAGCTGGCTCAATTGGAGCGTTCGGATCATCAACTTCCTTCTCATGCCATTTGTCATAGGGCAAAGGAAGAGGAACTCTTTTCACATGCTTCGCTTGCCGTTCACTCGTACAGCTGTTTGCGTAGCCAAAAGGATCTGGTAGGGCCCCTTCCAGCGAGGAGCAAGACATGTGCCCCTCTCGAAGTTTTTCACCAAGACTCCTCGCCAGGTCGGAGTCGGTGACCTGGACCCTCATATTTTATAGGGAGGGCTGCTCGTACCTGTTGGTGAATCAAACGCAAGTTTTGAGTCAACTGATCATAATAATCAGACAAAAGCAGATATTCAATGTCTCTCAATCGTTTTGGTCTCAATTTCCTTCCATACATTGGCTGGTCTCCCCATGACAATCTCATAGGAGGAGAGCCCTGTTTTTTTTTTACACAAAATACCGTTGTGGCGTTCCACCAGACCAGCACTCTGACGATGTCTGGCCGAGTGGAAACGTTTATCGATCTGTAATCCGGCACATACTTGCAGAAAGACAGCAGCGATAACGTGTGGGCCATTGTCGGACCAAATTACTCTCAGCAAGCCAAACGTATGAAAATATACCTCAAGCATGGTCTTGGCTGTTGACATTGCTGTGGCATCTTTCAGAGGGAAAGCCTCAACCCATTTTCTAAAGGCACACATTACTACCAATACGTATTTGTCGTTCTGGCAACGTTCCATCTCAATAAAATCAAAATGTATCACTTCGAATGGCATGCAGGAAGGACCAAAACTACCCTTTGGTCTGGGTGTTCCCTTCCCAATGTCATGTTGTAAACATATCATGCAACTCTGAATCAAGCGTTCAGCAGCTTTTGGATATTAGCGTTATGCCAGACGGGATATAACTGTTGACAAATCTTTCTAGCACATATGCGTGTTGGGCCATGAGCCATGGTAAGTATAGCAGTGACAGCAGCATCCATCTCTGTTTCTCATTGTCCACCCAACAACCCTCATCGTCTAGACCTGCTGGACTCTCAGCCCACTGTTTGATTTCTTCTGGAGTAGCTTCAGCCTGAATCTCTTTTACACTGCTGGTCCCTTCCTCCGTCATGTAAGTATCAGTAACCCATCCTGCTGAATCGAGCACATACATTTTTGAGTGCAGATCAGTGGCAGTCTGTTTGGCTAGTCTATCAGCAAAAGCGTTTCCTTTTCCTACATCGGCCGTCACTTTCTGGTGTGTGGCGCACTTCATCATCGCTAGTTGTGTAGGAAGCGCAAGTGCTGATAGCAATCAGACTATCAGAGTGCCATGCTGAATTTTCGTTCCATGTGATGTCAAGAATCCCCTAGTCGGCCAAAATTGTGAACCACCCCAAAGGCGTACTGGCTGTCTGTATAGATGTTTACACTAAGCCCTTCAGAAATCTCACAATCTCTAGTTAATGCAACAAACTCCGCAGCTTGCGCAGAATTGTGCGGAATTCGTTTGCTCTCTACAACAGTGTTTAACGTGGTGATTGCATAAGCGTGTTTTGCAAGAGTGGTTGCTGTGTGGGCTGTCTTGCTGTCTCCCACGCTGTTCCAGTACCAAGTGCAAAACCGCTGTGGATCTACTTTGGATTGGACTTTGCTGAACTTTGGTACAAACTATATCTAGAAGCACAATAAGGAACTGCTTGACTTTATCCCAGTGAATAGTGTCTTACTTTCGTTATTTTCTTTATTTTCTTATAGTTACTTGTGTAACCAGTCCCTAACATTGATGACTTTTGGGCCATTTGTCAGCTTCCTGCCGGCCCATTTTCCCAGCAACCTCATCATAACCACCATTTCCGTGCTTTTTAATGCGCACGTTTTGCAAGAGTGGTTGCTGAGTGGGCTGGCTTGCTGTCTCGCGTGCGAGCGGAATGCGACTGCCCTTTGGTATTGCCAAATCTGTTATCTTTCGACCGAAAATGACAACAAAGGTTAGTAAAAAATATAAACTGACTTCAGGTATGCCTGCAATTAATCCCGGCCAATTATTTAATGTTGAGATGGCGGCGATTAATATTGGCAGCAGACCTAGCCGAAAGAAACTAAATCCCCAGCGTTCAATGTCTCTCTCGTCTGACATTCGCTTGTACTATACCTAAGATATATTGTCCAGGAAAGAGAGTGGTTCTCACTGTGGTACGTGTTTGTTAACTGAGCTCCCGACACTAACTGCCCCACACCAGCTACTGTGCTCTGAGGTTGGGCCGGAGCTGGTAAATAATGTAGTGCCAGAGGTGATTGTGAGTGGCAGTGTTGCCCTTTTGCCTGCTTCTGGAGCGCTTGCGGAACCAACCTTGTCAGTTGAAGTGAACAACATGAGAGAGAGTGGTAGTGGTGATAATATGACTGTCAGTGATGTGCATGTGATCCCAAAATCTTCAGATGAAGTCACGGACATGACTCTGGTGACAGCATGTACTCTCGACGATCTTCAGCCTGGTGGAGAGCTCATTTCCCAGGTTGACATGGGCATGCAGCCCATGTTGGAGCCTATCTGCTGTTCAGTGGCAGCTCAACATTGATTGCCTGCTGCACATGAGGCGCTTACCATGGCAGAGGAGATTGATGAGGAGGCCATGGACTGTATGAACGCTTCGGAAGGGTCCATGTCCCCCTCTGCCGAGGTCATGTACATATGTTCAAATACTGGGGATCTGATTCAGCTACAGCGAGATAATCTATCAGGGACTGACAATCAGATAGCCGGATCCGGGGAAGGGGGGACTCCTATTCAAATCTGTCACCAATTCCCTCCAGACATTGATCAAATGCCTAGCTCTAATTGTATTGAGGAATCACCCTCATTTATTGCTCCGACGCCCCGACGGACAAGGTTTGAGGAACCCAATTGGGGGTGTCTGATTTTTACATTAATAAAAACTGCTCTAAGCGGTTTTCTTTTCCGGAAGCCCCGGCGCTCAACAATACTCTGAGCGCCATGAACACTGTGCTGTTAGCATTAGCAAAACTTTATGAAGTTCTTGATAGTAAAGTCAACCATCAAACCTCCTTATTAGAACAATGTTGCAGTGGCCTGGCGGCATTAACACGTTGTCTGCTCATTGGGCAGGTGAGCACTCAGTCCAATGTAGAGGCTGTTCAAGCTGGTGTATCGTCATCCCCTGACTTACATGATGCGAGAGTAATGGGTCCGATCATTGAACAAGGACCTCATCGGCCTGTTTCTCAAAACGTTAAGGATGATGGATATATACAAGTGTGTGCTATGACTGATACAGGATGCAAGGAAAGATTGTGTGTTGTAGATCATAATGGCTGTAATCAACAGTCACTGTTGACGACTAATGATTCTGCTTCATCTGGACCTAATGTCAAAGGTACTGAACAACACAATATAATTAAAAGTACCGATAAAAAATCTAATCCTGACACTGATGTTCAAGCTCAGGAGAGGGTTGCAGTAACTACCGCAGCACCCTCCAGCTATACACTTTTTTCTTCTAAACCTGTCAGGACAAATGCTGCAAAAATCACGGCGGTAGTTACTGACCCTGTGCCACTCATACCTAGGAAATTATTTACAAAGGGGCGGGGTACTAGACACGGGCCACTGGGCGCCACTTTATCAAAGCCCTATCCAGACGTGAACAAGGTACTAATGCTGCAAAAGTTGAGTTGGTGAAATAATGCCCCAAGCAGGTCACTCAAACCTTTATGCCGTATGGGCCGCTGGATGAACTGGTCACTCTTTCAGGTGGTGTGGGTATCCCGGAACTGGTACAGAGTCATAACCCCCAAAAACATCAAATAGTCTTGATTCTGGAGATACTGTGAAAAATAGCACAAGACCATGCAATGAGGGTCACAAAGACACACAGACTGGGTTGCCCACTGGGGTGAGGGATGGGTGTTTGAGCCAATTGGCTATAGCAGAACTTAGAGAGAAAATTGGAACCTCGATTAAGTTACATCTCTCTCATTCCAGGAGTACCACCTGGCACAATGAGCAGTGAAGGTTCTTTGATGATACAGGGTGCTGGTGTGGGAACAGAGACCAATGTATTGGGAAATGTAAAAACGGTAATTTCTGAGGAAACCCATATACAAGTTGATCCAAATTCCAAACCATGCCCTGTGCCTATATTGCAAGCCAAGTCCTCTGAGCCTGCTTCTGCTCCCAGACATGCCTCTACAATCAGTAAATACCTTGGGTGTCCCTTTGCCTCAACAATATAGCACCACACAAGTACATGCTCAGTTGCTCCAGCCTGAAACTACTGTCCAGACACAAGACCTCCGAGATATTATAAAATCTTCGATTGCTGCATACATTGATGAGACCAGCCAGTGTCCTCGAGGTACTGGTAGCAGTCAAAAGCAGCGATATCCTGATGTGAGCCAGTTATTGAAGGGGCCGACCCAGTTGGCTAATCGTGTAGTATTAGAAAACAGTGTTCCATCAAGATCGAATTTCTCGACTACTGCCCAAGGCCACAATTCTAATTTTATGCATGGCAACAAACAGCAAACTAAGTTCAGGTCTCACTGTCTAGTGATCAGATGTCGTGAAGATCCCTATCCTAAATATGTACTAAATCGGGCTAGCATTCTGAACATATGTAGTGAAATCCCGTCCTTGTCAGCCTTATCCTCAACAGATGTCACTTTGGTAGAATTAACTAATATAAATGATCCATCTGAGGCCAGAATCCATCTCCCATCTGCAATTGTGATGAACATTTTGTGGCAATCTAAAGCAGCCCTATATAAACTGGGCTTCTATCTATTTCAAGACCCACTCATCACAAGTAATGTGATGGAAAAAACACAAATCAGGACATATCAGCCTATTAAGAATAGAGAATCGAATCAGTTTGTAAACTTTGCTCCGAAAATGATGACATCACATGAATTCAATCTAAGATCATAACATAACGCCACTGATAGAACAGGCAGCTTACTCTTGTGGAACACCAGAGGGCATAAGCACTTATTCGACCTTGCAAGCAAAGATCTGGCACCATATGAACTTATATCCCTCCAGAAAACCTAGCTTACTGATTGCCACATCTGGGCGTCCCACAACATTATAATAACATTGGCTATTCAAAATAGTAGGGGCAGACCCAGTGGTGGTCTTTTATTAGCAATCAGCAAAGCTTCAGGATTTGTAAGTGAAAAATGAGTCTCCCCTTCTATGTATTTCCAGATCACCAGACTGCACAGAAATAGGGAGATCTTGGTGATTGTCAAAATTTATTGGAGTAAATCCTCAGAATCCTTTTTTTCGGTCACTGAATTCGATTCTCGATTGCTTGACTCTTGTCAAACCAGAAATATTTGTCAAACCATTATAGTAGGGGATTTAAACCTCCACTTGATATCACAAAGTGTACAAGAACAGACTGTTGATGAACTAAATCGGTTAAATATCATGGAAGAGAGAGGGTTTGTGATGTTGAATGGTGCAATTTTGGGGGATGTTCCTGCTCGGTTTACATGGAGTAGAGGGTCCCAGCAAGCAATCCTTGATTATGGGCCTCATTAGGACCCAGGCGGTAAGGGGTTTACGGCAGCATAAACAGCACCGACCCTTACCGCCTGATTCCGAGGTCCCTTAGCGCCATGGCGGATTTAACACCTGCTTTTGGCAGGTGTTAAAATCCATGGCGCTAAGGGACCATGTTGTTAATTACGCCACCGTAATTTACGGTGGCGTAATTAACGCCTTCCCCATTCCCATTATGCCCTATGGGGCAAAAATGGGAATGGGGAAGGGTAAATGGGGATTGGGGACTGACCGCCCCGCCAACCACGGAATGGGGCGGTAAGTCCGCCAACCACCATGGCGTAAACGTAGTTTACGCCATGGTGGTAAAGGTACGACCCAGGCGGTAACTTACCGCCTGGGTCGTAATGAGGGCCTATGTCTTTGTCCATAAGAATTTTCTAAACTATGTACAATCCATGCAAGTGGTATCAACTAATCATAGTGATCATAACAAGCTCGCTATGCACTATCTGAGACCCCCAGATGTAATTTCCTCCAGGGTTGAGGCTTATGTACATTCAAATCTCGTAAATAACAGTGGCACACAAGTGAGATGGAACGTGAACAAATTAGACCAGTTTCATCAGGCGCTCCTTGAGTCTTCAGGGCCAACCAACTGTTATGTTACGGTGATGCAATTGTTGAAGCAGCTACAAATGCCGGACGTGAGCGTTCGACACAAACATTGTCATCCCTTCGATCCTACAGCACAGTGTAGGAAAGCTGAATTACGTAGAAACTTACGTAACCTAAGATTTTTGCCAATAGCCAACCATGCCTTAGTCAAAAAACAACTCAAGGCTTCTTATAGAACATGGCTAAAGGGTCAGCGAGCTTTGCGTTATCAACACAATGGGGAGATTATGTTGTGTCATATCTTTAAGAAGTCCACTAGTGGCATATGGGCTTGCCTGAACGAGGCCACACATAAAACATAGGACTCTGTTCAGATAAATGCCATTCCGAATGCAATCTGGAAGGACTATTGTGGCAAACTCTACTCGTCGCATTTTCCAAATCTGATTCCAAATACATGTTTTTCATACTGGTCCCATTACTTTACCATCTCCATTGATGATATTCAGTTATGTATCAAAAACTTGAGTCGCTCTAGGGCGGTAGGCCCGGATGGTCTTCATAATGGTACGCTCAAAGATCATCCAAAGGAATGGGCAAGGATCCTCTATCAGATATTTAATCAAATACTCATGACAGGTGTTATCCCTGATTAGTGGAGGAAGTCTATCATCCTACCCATATTTAAAAAAGGAAATTGCGATGATCCAGCCACCTACCGCCCTATAGGGCTCTTGGATTGCCCGGGAAAATGTTTTGCACGGTTGGTTTTGAACAGATTTAACACTTGGCTAGATGTAAACATGTTTCGAGACTTGTTTCAGACTGGGTTTTTGCCAGGTAATGGGACAACTGTAAATACTATTACTCTCACAAGTATTATCCAGAAGGCTCTCCAACAACAGCAGCCACTCTATACAGCCATCATAGATTTTAAAATGGCGTTTGAGGCTGTACCTCGTGAGCTCCTTTTTAAAAATTGATGGATAAAAAATGTCCATGGTCAAATGTTAAGTGGATTATTGATCTGCACACAGATACCTCTATTTAAATTAAATTATCCAGCAATGGTATTCTGTCCGACCCTATTAAGACCGCGTGTGGGTTGAAACAAGGTTGTCTGCTTGCCTCAGCTTTATTTACCTTTTATATTTCAGATATTGGTATAGATTTCAGTAAAATTGTGGCAGATTCACCAAAAATTAATGGGGTAAATGTAAAGTACCTGCTATATGCTGACGATATGGTGCTTTTCTCAAAGACTCCCAAGGGGTTACGTGCACTTTTGTGTGCTTTGGACACATATACCAAGAGGAACTGTATTACTTTTAATCTAAGCAAATCAAAGGTCATGCAATTTGGCAAAAGTAAACAGCGGAATGCCATATATAGATGGCTGTTACAAGATGTTAATCTTATTTCAGTTTCCTCCTATATTTACTTGGGAGTCTATATAAGTAATTCACCAGATAAGCACGCTAACCATCAGCATTTAAGGCAGCGATTAACAACTGCCATCTCGCAAAGTAGACTCATTAGGAGAAAATACTGTACATTTTCAATAACACCATTATTGGTCTATTATAGACAGAAATTTATTCCAGTAATTCTGTATGGCTCGGAGGCCGTCTTGGGTAAATCATATCAATATTGGGCAATACTAGAGGGTTGCTACTGGAAGCGTGCTTTAAACCTCCCTTTGTCGGAACCCATTTGCATCTTGAGACATGAGCTAGGACTTCTGTCTCTTTATTCCATCTATAAATGGAAGCTATGCTCGTTGTATCGTAAGTGTATACTGAGTGTCAATCAACCTGGTTTGTTAGGACTGATCGCAGCATACCTTTTAAGATCTGATAATACATTTGCGGTATCCTGGAGAAGTAAGGCCAAAAAAATCATCACCAATATCGGTTTTTCTTTGGCATTATTGCTAGGAAATCCTGATAAGGCGAAAAAACGGATATGGGAGGACAACTGGATAAAAACCAGGTCTGCATGTCTCCTATACCAAAAATTCAAGAATAACCCGTTTGCCTTAAAACGCTATGGGGAAACAGAAAGTTATTCAATCATGTTCCCTCATTCCCGACTATGGGATGATTACCTAAGATTCCGACTCAAAATCTGGTCCACAAGGAAATTCTGTGTGCCTGAAGAATTATATTAAAAAATGATGTACGGTGTCGGTTTTGTCAACTTGCCACAGAAACAATGCAGCATTTATGGGTTGAATGCCCTAGCTTGCGAGCGAAAAGAACTGTGTATTTTTAACATCTGTTTTCTGGGTATATGACTGTGTCTCGAACACGTTTTTGGAATCTGCTATTTCATAGTCATCTAAAAATTGTCAGATATGCCATATTGAATTTTCTGTATAGCTTGGGGATTAAAGGCAAAGTGAGTACATTAAGTCGCATCTAAGGAGCTCACTAGATAAGATTTAGGTTATACATCTGTTACTTGTATTTTTATAGAACTGGTTTTTCTTTTCTGTCTTTTTTTAAATTATGAATATGTATATTTTAATTCACAGCTGATCATGTAATACTTTGTATATGTATATGTATATGATTTGTGTTTTCATTTTCTTATCCTTAAACATGTTATGTAGATTTTATGTTGAAAAATCAAGTTTTACTTGATTAAATCAACTCTCAATAAAAATAATAAAAAAAATAAGCAGCAGTGGATGTACCATCCGGTAGCTTAAAAGAGGAGCAATCACAAAAT
The DNA here is from genome assembly GCF_040938575.1 of Ambystoma mexicanum. Taxonomy (NCBI): domain Eukaryota; kingdom Metazoa; phylum Chordata; class Amphibia; order Caudata; family Ambystomatidae; genus Ambystoma; species Ambystoma mexicanum. The sequence continues at coordinate 912,133,963 of NC_090926.1, read as the reverse complement.
AGCTCCCCTTGTGCACTCTTTAAGGGTGTATCAGTTAAATCAATTCTGCCCTTGGTTTCTTGCTCTGTAACATAAAGGCAATCATATGACATCTTGTCACTGCAGTCCGTCTCTTGTGGAGAAGGCAATAGTTCAGCCGGATTTAATGAACAACATCTCTTAATTTGGCTATGCGGTGCAAATAGAATCAGCTTGTACCCTGTTAGTCAAGCTGATGTGAGATGTTGAATTTGCGTTCTGTTTAATAGTACGTTTACAGAGGGGGGTACCATCACGGTTAAAAAGTGACCTAAAACAATACCCTCACTTTGTTTTACTGATGCAGCAGCAGTAGCTGCAGCTCTCAATCATCTTGGCAAAGTAGATGCAACAGGGTCTAACGTGGAGGAACAATAGCTGCACAGCCTATTCTTGCCCCCATGTTCCTGTGTCAAAACAGACAGAGCACACCCGTCTCTCTCATGCACATACAAAACAAAGCCCTTCTCGTAATTTGGTGGGCCCAAAACTGGGGCTGAATACAACGCAGCCCTAAGCAAATCAAAAGTGTTCTGGCAATCCATGTCCCACGGTAAAGGCAGTGAATTGTCCTTCTTTGTCAGTGCCACCATAGGTTTTATCAACAGCGAATAATTTGGGATCCATTGTCAACAATATGAAGCCATGCCAATAAAAGCCCTGATATCTTTCTGGGTATTTGGAAAAGACATATCAGAAATGCTTTGTATCTGTTCAGGTGTAAGCCTTCTGCCTTCCTTCGACAGGAGAAAAGCAACAACACGGTGCCCTCCTTGCAGGTGACTTCAGAATCAGCAGTTATAAGTAGATTGTCTATGTATTGCAGCAAAGTGGCCGAGGAAGGTAATTCTAGCACATCAAGCTGTTCTTTCAACGTTCTACTGTAAATACTTGGACTCTCAGTGTACCCTTGCAGCACACAAGTGAAAGTGAACGAGTGTCCCCCTAGGGTGAACACATACAAATATCTGCTGTCAGCATGCACAGGAATACTAAAGAAAGCGTTTTTCAAATCCACAGCACTAAAATGTGTAGCCGTGGCTGGAATCATATAGTCAGAATAGTGGTGACATCGGGCACAATCGGGAACTGTTGAGCAACCACCTTATAAATTGCACGCAAATCAATAATGAAACGGATTGGAGGTGCATTATCCCCTTTCCTGTAAACTGCTAAAATCGGTCTATTATACACGCTCCCTGCAATTTCTTCAATCGCACATCAGTGTATCAAATCTTTTTTTTAATTTTTCTTTAAATTTATTGTGCAATAGCCAACATTTGACTTTTAACACATTTACAACATTACAAAAGATAAATTAAAATACAATTCTTCATTCAATTTACAAAATCCACATCAATAAAATCTTCATCATAAAAAGAAAACTAACAAACTGAGCACACAGTACGAGGGAGAGAAAAAAAAGGAAAATAAAAAGCAGACTGCTCTCCCAGAGAAATGAATCAAACTAAAAATCCAAGTTTCACAGACGAGAGTTCTCCAATATAATAAGCAGATTAATTACCCAAAATCCATTAAAGAACCTCCATAGTAAATTTGGCCAGAATGACACTAGTTACTGAGATATTAATTTGTACATAGACTGGATCACTGATTAAATTAATTTCTCTTAGAGCTCTAACAAGCTCCATAGAGAGAGCAGATTCATGGCAGAAGGATAATCTCCCCCAGAACGTATCAGAATCAAGCCAAGATAGCTGATGGACAATCCTGCTAAATCTTCTGACCCTCATACTCCAAGTACCCTGACAGCTAGATAAAAGATGCTTTAACGACTGGAAGACCTTGATTGAACACTTATCACAATGTGGGTCAATTTTCCCTTCTCTATCTCTATAGGCCAAAATCTCTTGAGTAGGAAGTAGATTTAAACGAAATCTAAGAAGAGATGATGCAAAACTCCAATAAGGTGTTATTTTTAGATAAGCGGGAACCCGAGAGAGAGGCTTATCGACCACAGAAAATGAGGTAGATCTTTTCATCCTCTTCATGCTGTCAATCGTATCAATCCAGTATCTTTGTTTTATCTTTCGTTTTACTCTGTCTGGATTTTGCAGCAATAAGGTCGGATCACAATCCGCTCTCTCTAAAATTTCCAGGCATCTTTGTTTCAACTTAATTAAGAATAGATTTTTTCCCTCATTTAATTCGCCTGCAATTTCCTCAAAAAGTGAATTTTTAGGAGCATCTAGAACTGATCTATATAGAGTTAGCCACTTCCATTGAAGCCATGATCTAAGAGACAGCAGTCTCCATTCATAACGAAGAGAGACTATTGGAACGCAGTCCGGAAGTCCCAGGGTACGTATCAAATATGAAACATTACTTTTCAAGGCCTATTCACCTTTGACCAAAATCTTATACTGAAGGATATGTGCCACTTTAACAGCTGGTTTCAAAACAATGTTAACTGGCTCAACCTGTAAAATTCCAACATCATTGTCATTAAATGCCCATAAACATGTGGGAACCTCTTTAACTCAGTTGGCAAAGGCATAGACAGAAATTGTGAAACGGAAGATTGTTGGGGCGAAATGGTCAAATAGACTCCATCTGGAGAACAATAAATCACAGCATTTAATTTATTTCTTAATTTCTTCAATAAATTCAATCCCAACAAGTTTTTGCCACAATTTGTCATCAGTAGAAATGGGCAAGAATCAGTGAATGGTCCCAGTGCAATTGGTACCATCCGAGAGACCAGACTAACCACTGGCTTACCAGAGAACCCTACTGAAATGTTGCTCTGAAATGTTGTTCTGCCCTCGCAGTGGAATATCTGGAACCAGCGGATGAGCAATAGAACACTTCTGTGCACTTCTGTATCTATGTGCACTTCTGTGCACTTCTGTGCACCTGTATCTATTAAAAAGACATGCTTCCTATTCCCCACCTTCATTTCAACGTAGGGCCCTTTCTCATCGACGGGAATAGGTATCGGTTCCAGACACTGCTTTGGGCTCTCCTAGTGGAACAATATGTCATCAGATGTAAACTCTTCAGAGAAATAAGCATTCAAAGGGTTATCAAAAACATTCCCACCATTAACATTCTGTTGCTGCCCCCCTTGATTATCTTTTTATTGTTGCCTGTTAGTTTGGGCAAACTGATTTCTACCAGGACCCCCTATCCCAGGACAGCATTTAGATTGTCTACTCATGGTGCCATACGTGCCATTCAATCTCTGCTGAAGGAGCAGGAACTGTGCTCGCAAATGACCTTCCTGTCTACAATATGCACATTGGTTTATGTGTACGAGACCCAGTTGTGTGCCACCCTGTGACGTGAATTGACCTCTAGTCTGTGCATTCCCACCTCTTGAACCTCTTGCTATTCTGCTGAAACAACACTCGAGTCTTCAAATCGCCCTTCTTCTTTTCCATTTTCTCTTTCTCCATATTAACCCTGTTTTCATAATAGTGGGCCATGTGTAACACTTTAGATTGTGATTTTGCTTGCCATGCTCTGTCAGAATTTATAATCTGTGATTGTATTTCAGGCAACAATCCACGCACAAACTTGTCTACAACCTCTTTCCTGGCTCTGTGCTTAAATCTTGACCACTAAAATCCGGAAATACGTGCTCAAATCTGTTAAAATAGTCTGTTGCACCTTCTGACTTCCCTTGCATGCAAGCTGTAAGCTTATCCCATATAACTCTCTTTTCAGGTTCCAGAGTCTTTAATTCAGTAACTATGTTATTTGGCAACATCAGTATCACCTGCAGCGGTTTCTCGCCGGCTTTCCTTTTCCATCTGCGCGTACCAAAGCATCCCATGTATCACCCATCCCTGCTTGATCGTCTACAGTTCTAATGTGCTTCCATAAGTCAGCAGGAAGGATCACAGGAAACAACAAATCAATATCACCCAATGCAAAAACGGACAAACGCAAGACAGATTCTATTTCTTTGTAAAATCATGCTGGATTCTTCCTAATATCTGAAACCGATTGCTTAATGGTATTCACTTCCTGTCTAGAAAACGGTACATGACAAACTGATATATAATGAGCTGCAATAGTGGAGGCATGTCTATTTCCATCCGCAGGAATCTCTACTTTCGGAACAAATGTCAGAGGAATCTCCCTAATTTGCAAATGCAAAAACGGCAGGTCTGAATGTCTATTAAGTAGTAAGGCCAAATCAATTGACAAAGAAATCAATGCAGTAGCAGGTGAAAATGCTCTTTTATAAATAACCATCAGATCGGCGGAACAGCATACCTTTATCTTCATACATTCATCCTGCAAATACTAAACCATCACCTGTAACACCTTCCTTTGCATTGCTGAATTATACTGACGAAACGTGTCATGCACTTCAATGGGAGAAATTGAAACATCCGAAATCCATCTAAAAGGGTCTCTTGTGCAAATGCGCATTTCTTCACTCATTGGTTTCCATGGAGGAAGAAATCGCTTCTGCACATATGAAGCCTGCCGCCCACCTTTATCCATTTTATCCTTATGCAAACGATCAAGCTCTCTTTTAAACACAAATACTGGTGCTATATGCTCACATATTTTCGCCGCAGTGTCCGTTGAGTGGTGTGGGATGTTTTTACTCATGCATCCGAGCCCTACCTCAAAACTGTGCAGTACTGACATGGAAAACATCATGATGGCCAGAGCTTCCCAGAAAATGCACAGGGAAATGCATGAAGAATAGGCTGCCGCTCATTTTTGCCGATGTTATGGGCACAGGAGGGCACTGCCTAAAACCACCATTGGACTACCCACACAGTATTCTGAAACCATTGGGAATGGCAATGCTGATTGCCAAAAGCAACCTAGAATTGTGGGGAATTCATTTTCTTAAATTTAAAAAATGGGTGCAGTACCAGTACTCACCACTATCAGAAAGCCAGCATTTTAAAACCACCAGATTTTTTTGTTTTGTTTAAAACTGAATAAATGAACCCAAACCATGCCAAAGAAAGACTTACTGAGAGGTGGATACAATGTAAAGTTATATTCTGAAGTGACTTGAAGGTTTATAACAAGACTGGCTGAGCTGTGGATTTCAGCAGTTTAAGTAAATTTGGACTGAAAGACACTAAAAATCTAAATGTTTAAAAGAAATGAGTGACCTACTTTTGAGTGTCACATAGGTTGCAATTGTTTAAATGTCATAGTTTTAAACTTAGAATCAGCATCCTAGCTGCATATGTAAAAAATTGTCTTGACTTAAACTGGGGAACAAAAGTGACATTAGCTGGGGCCTGGCTTAAGGAACTGAATTCTGCCCACCAGCTACCCCCGACAGGAGTTGAGACTTGCACAACAGCTGTGTTCCCAGGCCTATCTGCCTTTTGCTGCTCCCACCAAAAGGGATATGACACTTCCCTGATTGAATTACCTGGGCTCTGCAGGAAATTGAACAAAGCCCTGTCCTGACTCAGGCAAATGTTTTATTATGGGGGCTGTAAAAAGTGGCTTCCTCCTGAAGGAAAGGGGAGGAGCACTGCCTGTGAGAGCAAGCTGGCTTGGCAGAACTGGAAAAACCAGAAATTCAACCTTGTGCTGGGGGGAAACCACACCCCTGTAGCCAGAATATGGTTTAGAAAAAGATGAATAACTCATAGTACGGACTTGTCATAATTATTTAAATGATACCATAATTCTTGTGATTTTTCTGCCCACATTTTAAGAGGTTTTTAGAACCGGTGGCATGATCTGGGGGCAAGCTAGCAGTTAAGAGGGTATTACTTAAAATGTATGCATGTTAAAAATCTGACATTTCATCAAGTAATGTCCATACCCCTTGCGCACATGTGTATAAATTTGGGGTAATGTCCGATATTGCGAAACCAGTTAAAAAGTGCAAATGTCGCCATTTCTGAATGCAAGCTCCCAGGAAGAGCAGAGTTGAACAGGGGCTATCATCAGTAAATGCATGATGGGTGCATGTAATTTTAAACAAAGGTGTAGCTATGAAATATGTCTTTTGGGTCAAAATATAGATTGTGTGTAATTTGACAGGGGTGGGTTCTCTGTATCATAAACAGACCTCACCATGATGACACTTCATTTCATTCCCCCAATCAAGGGGAAGAGTATGAAGTGGCCAATGACAAGGGGAGAGGGGTAGAGCCTAGTGATGCTGCACACACACCAATTTTCAAAACACATAAAAGCAGACAGTCAGGACAGAGAGGGAGTTTCAATTCCATTTGCTGCAACGCGCTCTGCCGGACCATACCACATCCAGAGATCCAGACTTCAAATCCATCAATCTCTAGAGAAAGCTGTGCAGAAAGATCCAGACTTCAATTCCATCAATCTCCAGAATCCAGAGAGAGAGAGAGCTGACCCAGATCACTGTGAAGTGCAGAGACCAGACCAGAGTCCAGTCTAAAACCTGACCAGATCCGTGGCGAGGCCCATTTAATTCAAGAATATAGTGTGAGTACCTAGCAATACTGTGCAGAACCAATCTCTTAGTTAAAATAATCTAATCCAAGCTATTTTAATCTAAGGAGAACTGCCTCCTAACTGTCACCTGTCATTTTCTAGTTGCAAGCTGCACTTGTCACTTTGAATTTTAACATTCCAAATCCGAAAAACTACCTTTATTTAATCGCTCATATCTCCGTACCCGTTTGTCCTAGAGACTTGCAGTAACTTTCATCTGGAAGCTGAGATCCTAGGCTGACCCCAAAACGATAGTGCTAGTCCTTGTAGTTCCTCTGTAATCGCGAAAAATGCACTCGCGAATTTGCTGCGATTTGCAAATTTCTCAACGTGTGAAAACAGCAGTTTTCTTGCTTTCAGTTGCCAAAAATTCGTTTAACCTGCTAGTTACTCCTAGATCCTTGCTAAAGTGAGCCTGGACTAATATTAACTTGATACCACTCACCCTGAACCTCTAGAGGGAATTAAAAGCATTTTAGCGTATTTTTCACTTCATTGCCAGCACATATAAAAGCATTTTGGGCCTGTGTTGTAAACTTCTGTAGTCTAAGCTGCTGGGGTGAACTGAATTACATTTGATTGCATTTCTGAGAACTGTGTGCTTTCCTTCCATTTCCTTGCATTGCATAAAAGGGGGGAGGGGATTGCCAGAGAAAAGTGATTACATTGTTTTGTTGAAATCATATTGAGTATTTTCTGTATTGCATTTCATTCAACATTACATCCATCTGAACTTATATAAAGCATTCTCTACCACCTTGTTCTTCTGTTCCTATTCACAAGTGTGCTAGTGCCAGGCTATCCATTATTGATTACTGCTCAGATTCAGTATGATATCCAATTTTTAATTTATAATAAAGTGTGATATATATATATATATCTATTGTTTAAATTATCAAATAAACCTTTTAACTTGCAAAACAGAACTACTTTTTGGCTCAGGGGGGTCAGGGGGATTCTAAGAGAGGGGTGTTATATAGGGGTAGTCATCCAGAACGCATGAACTGGACATAAAGATATATCAATAAGGGTTTCCATTCAGTATCCCAGACTAGGCATTGACTTAGCTGTAGTGTTGAATTGAATCCTCTTACAGTGGGCAAGGAAATTCAAGTCCCGCAACCCCAGTGGGACATTTGTGTCTATCAAATCACTCCATATTTTAGCTACATACGCTCCTATCCATTCTATCAATACCTTCTGCTCAGGAATACCCCCGTGATCAGACATCGCAGCTAAAGTGGCTGATTCATCAACCCCCTCTATGCACATCTCAGCCCATCTATGCAACGCTTTCTTTCTGTCATAGTTATCGCGCTACAAGTCACTATTCTTGAATCAGCTCCCACCCCATCAACCACTACAGGTGGAGCAGAACCACCTGGCAAAGAGAGTACATACAAATCGTGTTCAGTAGGCGGCAGAGGACATGGCACTGCCGGCACAGACTGAACTGTGGGAACAGCAGCTGTTGGCATGGGTGCAGGTGCAGGAAGAGGAACAAGAACGGGAGGGGGCACATAAGGAGGCGGCGCAGTTGGGTCAGTACCTGAATCAGTCCTACGCTCATTAAACAATTTGTTCATTAACTCATCTGATGCATGCAAATCCTGAGGTGGATATACCTTTTTCACATCTAGTTGGAAAGTCCAGTCCATACTTCTAATGGATTCTGACTGTTTCTGCTTATCATGCAACAAAGCTTTCTCGGCATTCGTCATATTTCTATGTGCATGCTTTTCTCTACTTTTAAGTTGCTGCATAGCTGCCTTCCTCCAGTCTCTAACGGCATCAAATGCTGCAGGCCTAGCCTTTTTCCGCAATAATACAAATTACAAATGTTCTAAGCGGGAAACCTCAAAACTGCCAAAATCTGGCCACTGAAGTTTGAGGACATGTCTAGTCTGTCTGTGCCAAATAGAATTGAATATGATAGCTCCCAGGCCGTACTTACAATACATCTCATAAGCCGGCAGCACTTCGGGTGGCGCCGATGGCTATGTTCCAAAGATTGTCTTCCGCAGTGAAAAAATCTTGCAAAGCAGGATGACAATTCCCCGGCATATCAGAAATCACTGGGCCTCATTACACAGTAGGCGATAAGATACCGCCTTTACCGGCATGGCGCTAATAACGTGTCCGTGTAGGTAAGAGGCCACTAATAACATGGCATCACGAGTAGCGGTCACCGTAAATAAGCAGAACCGGAAGTAGCATCATCACACAGGAACGGGAAATAGCACGGCAGCCATCTTTAAAAACACAATCCATTGCCATCCTCTGCCCCCAGGACCTGCATCCACACCAGAGCCATACAAAATCCTTCAAGACCCACTGACAATGCCCAAGGCAATTAAAAAAGGAGCAGAGCGGCAGCGTAAGGAGTGATTTACCAATGAAGAGCTCATTATGCTCACTGACACGCTTGCTGCCAACGCGGAGGTGGTGTTCGGCAATGACGTGCGGCGTGTCACCCTAATAAAAAAAAAGGCGATCTGGGCAGAGGTTGCCTAGAAAGTCAGTGCGGTGGACACCACCCACCGCACTGTGAACGATGTCAAGAAGCGGTGGGACGATCTCCGCCTCTGTGTACGCAGCATCCTGGCTGCCAACCGGAACCTGGCTATGGGCATAGGAGGCAGTGGAGGATCCCTAATTAAACTAATGGAGTGGGAGGAGACCTGTGCAAGCACCATAGGTGTCGAATCAATCGAGGGAGTCAGCAAAATGGAGCGTGGTGTGCCCACATCGTCAGATGGAGGTGAGTGTCCACACAAAACACTGCACTGTAAAAGATGAGGTACCTCCCCAAATGTGAGCCCTAAATCATCCCATGGATGTGGCCATCAAACATACATGCACACAACCCTGCCCATGTGAGGTTCACATCCCAACACACACACATGCATGCATCACCACAGACACGTGTCACCCAGACTCATGCATGAATGACCCACCCAACAGTCCTACGACTTGTATGCCCAAACATGAAGTCCAAATGCATAGAACATAGTGCTGGAGTCCACCCGTGTCATCACCTGATGCTGGACCAATAGAACAAGGTGCGCACCCACCCCACGAGCAAGACACAGTGGCCATGACATGGCCATCATCAGACAGCGGCAGGAGGACATCACTGCGCTGGTTGGCCAGCATGTGGATGAGGCAGCACGTTTGATGAAGGAGTGCAGGGAGCATGCAATGGACATCAGACAGGCCATGGAAGCCAGCACCAACAGGCTATGTGAGGAAATGTCACTTGTGAGGCAGGTCCTCACATGCATAGCTGACACAATGGACAGAAAGAACCCCCCACCGGCACCGGAACAACTGTGCACCTCCTCCTCTGCCAGCTCAAGGCAGACCAGCCCCCGGCGCCGGTCCTTGTGAGCTATGCGGCGCACAACCTCTCAACCCCCCAACGGTGGCAGTGGGGATGGGAACTAGGGCCAGCCAGATGTTGCTGACACATGTACAGCAAGGCAGCACTGTTGTATCAGCCATACATGAGGCTGTTGTGGGGGAAGGGGGGAAAGGGTGTTTTGGGAGTGTTGTGGGGGGAGGGGGGAAAGGGTGTTTTGGGAGTGTTGTGGGGGAGGGGGGAAAGGGTGTTTTGGGAGTGTTGTGGGGGAAGGGGGGAAAGGGTGTTTTGGGAGTGTTGTGGGGGAGGGGGGAAAGGGTGTTTTGGGAGTGTTGTGGGGGGAGGGGGAAAGGGTGTTTTGGGAGTGTTGTGGGGGGAGGGGACAAAGGGTGTTTGCATAGTTGGGTCCATGCACTTCTTTACCTTATAATATATTAAACACACTGGTGACAAGTTAAATCACAGGAGTGGACCTTATCATTGTGTATGTGTGATTTATTGGTGGACAGGGCCCAGTGTGCACTTAACCACAAAACCCAGTGGACAAATACCCACATCCATTCAACAAAGTTCAACCATGTGAATCAGAAAATTTGGTCAATCAGATGCTGACGCACAGCAAGTCCCTCCTGGGCATCCCCACCTGCATGACCTGCAGCACCGTCTGCTTCCTCCTCATCCCCATCATCATCCTCATCAGGTGGTTGCAGTTCAATGTCAGAGGGCATTGGCACATTCCGTCTGATACACATATTGTGCAGCATGACACATGCCATGGTGATCTTGGCCACCTTCTCATGGCCGTACAGGAGTGCCCCACCCGACCTGCTGAGGCACCAGAACAGTGTCTTCAAAAGGCCAAATGTCTGCTCAATTACCACACGGGTACGGTTATGTGCACGATTGTATTCCTCTTCGTGCCTGTTCTGTGGGTTCCGTACAGGGGTAAGGAGCCACCTCTTCAGGGGATAGCCAGCATCACCTGCATGGGTGCAACAATGGGTATGTGTAAGTGTTTACATCAAGTGGAACCTGTACATATCACACAAATGAACTTTGCATTGTGATTGACATCCACAAATCCCAGCATGCATGGAGGCAATCAGAGTAACTGCAATGTGGGAAGGTGAGGTAGTCCTTGCAAGTGGACATGCACCATGCATGCCTATGGCAGTTATTGCCATGTTCTGGGTGAGGTCAAGTCATTAGTGTTTCTTGGCCCTGGCAACATTTGGACTACATTACTGCCATTCTGTAGTTGATGTCCCCATGCTGTGAAGCGCCACTTCAGTAGTGGTGTACGGTTGTGGATCAGTACAATGGCTGCAGGTGATCCCTTTGTATGCACTCAAGGGCGCATATCTGTTGTGATATTGTTCAGCGTACCTTTCCATTGTGCATATTGGCTGCATGTCGCTGCTTTGTGTTATATAGGGTATGGTATGATGTGCAATGTGCATGTGGATAGATGTGTCATGTTTGGCGTATTGAATTTATTTCTTTGTGTGCAGCTTACAACTTGCATGTGGTTTTGTGTCAGGTCCATTGTGGGCTGCCTTGTTGGACAGTGGTGTAAATCTGTATGTCCATTTTTTCTACAGACAACAGTTCACACCGAGTTGGAGTATGCATCTCTCCCCCCCCAATCACACCAAGTTGGAGAATGTATCTCTTCCCCCCAATCACACCGAGTTGGAGTATGCATCTCTTCCCCCCCAATCACACCCAATTGTAGTATGCATCTCTTACCCCCCAATCACACCCAGTTGGAGTATTCATCTCTCCCCCCCAACCACACCCAGTTGGAGTATGCATCTCTTCCCCCCGATCACAATCCACATCACACTGCCAGGTGCTTGCCCTGCTACTCACCAAGTAGCCACGAACGTTGTCCAGCATGTCGCTCCATGTAGCGTGGTATCGTTGGGTTCCGCATGACCATTGAATCATGGGTTGATCCGGGATATCGGGCACAATGTGTGATGATCTTGTTAGAGTCACATACCATTTGGACGTTGATGGAGTGGTATTGCTTTCTGTTTTGGTAGACTGCCTCATTGGTATGTGGGACCACCAGTTCCACATGGGTACAGTCGATGGCCCCGATGCAACTTGGGATGCCTGCCAGTGAATAGAAGCCAACTTTGGTGTTGCAGATCTCCTAGGCAGTCCATGGCAGGGATATGTGTTCACTTGTGTGCTTCAGGAGGGCATCGAGCACCTGGTTCAGCGTGCGTGAGAATACTGGTTGTGATATGCCATGCGTCTGCCCTACCGTATGCTGGTAGGTGCCTGTGGCCAAGAAGTGGAGCACAGTTACCACCTTCAGTAGAGGGGGGATGGCAGTATGGATGGCTATGAGGCTCACAATGTCGTTGTGTATCATGTCCACAATGGTGGTGATGGTATTCCGGTCCAGACGGCACAGGGTGTGTATCTGCTCAGGGGTTAGGTTGAATGGACTGGCTCTAATCCTGGGGATTGGTGGCTGCCTCTGTGGTATAACTAGGTGCACTGGTGGTGCTTGCTGGGTCTGTCTTGCCCTCCTTCGCCTCCTCCAACTGCGTCTCCTCTGTGCTGCCTGTTGTTGTTGGTGCTGCAATGCAATCATGTCCTCCAGCCCATGTAATGCTGCTAGTATTGGTATCATCTTGGTGTGTGAATGGGTGTGGGATGGGGTGTGGTGTGCTCCTTTTGTGCTGCCCCAGTCTCCATTGCCTCCACCTGTGCTGATTTGATTGTGGCCACCTGTGGCAGTTGGGAACACTGCACATGTCCCTTAACGGGTGTTTCGCGATGCCGGTATTTCCGCCTTGCCGGTATAGGCTTTTTGGGCCTGCTCCATGCCGCTATTAGCATGTCCGCATGCCTTGTGATGTACTCCTATTTCCGTCATGCCGCTAATGCCGACATGAGGGGTTGCGCGCCTGCGACCTTGCCGCTATTAGGGGCAACGTTCTTTAGCGATGCGGCTAATAGTGGATAGACAGGTCGTAATTGGCAGGAGCTGTTAGCAATACCGGCATCGCTTTTCCCTTACTGCCTACCATGTAATGAGGCCCACTGTCTTATCTGGATACATTTGTATTTGCAAACACAACACTTACTACCAAACAAATATCAGGACTTTTATGAATCGGGGCAGGACTCACCTGATTTCAACCAACAAGGTCCAATGGACATCAATCGTCATGGCTGGCGCTTTCGTCAAACAGGCCTCAATACCAGGACCCTCGTTCTGATGTCCTCTAAACGCTGCCCAATGTCCAGGGATCGGGAGTGCAGTACTGCAGAGGAATCGCGTCTCACTTTGCAGGCCGCCCGTCACTCCTCGATCCCGGTCCAGTGGCCTCATCTTCATCCAAGCGATGTCGCATTAATCCTGAGGGTCCCTATTCGGGCACCATCTGAAAGATTAAAATCAAGGCTTAGTACCACATAATAGAAATACGTCAGTCACGAGGTCAAAGTTACAATTGCATTTATTAACAAGTAGCTACGTGGTTCTCAGCACCCCACAATCTGTGCAAGCAGACACCGTGAGATTTGAGAATGAACATTTGACAAGTACATACATTTATACTGTTTGTTCACAGCCCCAGACACATTGGCCAACCCCCTCCATGTAATGTAAAGCCTAGGGTTCGTGACCTGCTTACGTGACTGATTTATACTTAAACATCATTACTACATAGTTTGCTGTTTTCCATCAGACAATTTACGGTCTGGGAGCGGGGTGAACTCGTATGCAGAGCCGGCATATCATGTTTTCTTAGTACAAGGTAACATTCCTTGTAATACTCACTTTATGTTATCTACTGTTGTTCTTGGGTTTAAGGTCAGTCAGTTCTTAAAGGAGAGAAAATAAGGATTCCTGCGGAGGAGCACATTCAGCTGCTCATTATCCCATTTTACTGTTTGCACGGGGAAGGCACTGTTGGGACAGGATGGCACCTAAATTACTGATTAGCAGAGCTCCTGCTTAGCTTCAAGGGCCTTCAGTGTAGGATAAACAATCCACTTTAGCAGCTTCAACATTCCTGTCTATGTCAGCACCATAAAGCAGTTTAAAGTTCACACAGCGACCTCTTGCTGTGTTAAAGCCGAAAACACATAATCTGAGCATAGAACAGAAAGCAGGAAATTATCAAGATGGTGGACGAAATAAAATGGCAACGTAGTCAAGTTATATCAGGTTCGTTCATTGTGATATTGTAGTGCGATGCGAATGTGCTTAGGCCAACATTTACTATCAGGCGGCATTATGGCAAATACGTTTTCACATCTTCTTCTGACACATGTGCTTGTTATTCTGATCAAAGCCACACTTTAAGTAAAAGGCCTGGGTTGCTTTCTGATATTTTCTGTTGATTTAGGATCCTCAATTTTAGGAAAGTGCTGTGTAGTTTATGTCCCTCAACATGTTGCACTCAACAAAATGGATCTGTGTATCCCTATTTGGACACTACATTTTATATGCTACAATGCCCTCCACATCCAGAAAAGAGAAGGACAAATGCTATTCAATAAGTCATGGTATTACATGTAGGCTTTTGCATTGGAAAAGCAGTAAAGACTCGTTCACAGGTAACTTCAACTCACTACCTCTACCAGGCAAGAGATGTAACCATACATAGATTTCAGAACTCCAGTCCTGTCATAAAACAAGGTATGTGTGAAACTCAACTATTTGAGTCGACTTCTACTTTCTCTCTCAGGCAGTGGGGTGTGGCAATATGTCTTTCACACCACGGCAGGGGGGCAGACATGGATGGTAGCGGCCTGTCAGCCCAAGCCATGATTTGATAGATTATATATAACACACTTAATACCCAGAGGTTTCTAAGCGTGGACCCGGGGATCAAACCTGTGTTGCTGTGTGCCGTTTTGCTTCCAAGGCGAGCATGTTGCCCGTGAGCTATCCCTCCAAGACATGGTAGGTGCGAGCGAAGTTACCGCCCATGATCACCCTCCTGCCGGGGCCTGAAAGCCATTTGCACCCCAGGGTTCAAATAAGGTTCAAACCGGGTGTGAATAGCTTTCTTTTCTCCTCAGTAGATTGTTGCTGCTTGCGCAGCCAATCTCCCGAGAGGGGTGGGGGGGTGTAAAATCTAGAGCTGGAGGTGCAGCAGACAGGAGCTCTGTCTCAAGACTCTGGTCCCACAGGTAAGTGTGTGGGGAGGGAGAGGATGAGGGAGAGGTTTTGTTTGGTTTGCGGGTATAAGGAGTGGGGAGGCAACAGGGAGAAGCACCCTGTTGTCACCCCATGTAACAAAAAAATGGTGCCACCTGGAAAAGGGCCTCTGGTGGCTGGAACGGCGGGCGGAGAATGTATTTTTTATTTATTTATGGACTAACAAAGAAACAAAAGCAGATTTTTTGCTAGCACACAAATACAAACTAAACTGTATGCATGTTTCCACATCATTAATATACACCTGTCGACATCTGTATCATCTTTTCTAACTGTTCTAAAAACCTAGTGAGTGCTAATGTTACCAATTTGAATTCACTATTATGCATTTGTCACCACCAATCATCTTCACTATATGTCAGACATTTGTCCAACTCTTTCCCCAAATGAGTTGCTCGTAGGTTTCTTAAACTGGGCCAAGAGAGGACTAAATGTTTTAGATTTTCCTCATAGTCTTTACAGAATCTGCAGTTTATTCCGGTTGAATCATTCGTCTTTGTCTCAGAATTTCTTTGGTTTCATAAAGATTTAATCTGAATTTCAGGTAAAACCTTCTCAAACGTTTGCATGGCAAAATGACCATGTATTTGGGAATGGTATTGAGACTTTTAGCTTCGACAGGTGAGTTTTCATGCATTTGTGTTTTGATCTTTTTTCTACAGTTTCGATCCAATGAAGTTCCATCAATTTTTTCTTTGCTGCATTTGGATTAGACCATAGAGTTTTTTCATCTGTGCCCAATTGGATCAAAATGTCTTTGCATTGTTGTCTCCACACTGTTATTGATGTCTTGTTCACCTCGTTTTTTCAATCGATTAAGGCTTCAAATGGTGGTAAATCCTATAAAGCGTTAATTTGTTAAAGGGTCTTTCTATAAAGCGTTCATTTGTTCCATATTATTCTGGCGTTTATTGTGGATACGCCCACTTCATACAATATACAAGTGGTTGGGCAACCTTGGAGTAGCTGAAGAATTCGCTTCCAGAACGTGCTCTCGCACTGGGCCCAAATTTGTGATGAACAACCAAACATGCTTTCTCCTCCAAAGACCAATATTGGGGTCACCTTACTTTTATAAAACTTTATTATCGGTTTGTATGAGAATTTCCCTTTTTTTTGCAAGATCATACCTTGTGATGTTAACTGTTTACAGTTGCTTGCAATCTTTTTCATCATTGGTTCAACGTTTATACTCGAGTTTACTAGCGTACGCAAGTAGCGAGTATAGGGGACTTTATTCAGGCCCTCTGTTCCCAATGACCATCTTCACCTGTTTTTCTCTGGGTGACCTCCCCTTTTGTTTTCGAGGATGAGAATTTCTGATTTGGCTACATTGCTCTCTAGCCCTAGGTCTTCAATGAAGGTCTTTAGTGCAGTAAGCTTTCTTTGGAGCCCAATAGATGTCAGGTCCAAAAGGACCATGTCATCAGCATAGAGGATCCAACTAATGTGCACCCCATTCACCTTTGGTGGAAACGACACAACACTATCCAATGGGGATCCAACCTCTGAGATATAGAAATTGAACAGTGTCGCACCTAAGGGGCACCCTTGCTTTTCGCCATTTTCTGTTTGTATGGGCTTAGTTTGATGACCCACGCTGTCTAAGCGAATCTGTATCTGAGTCTCTGAGTACAGCTCTTTTATGGCTTGAATCAGACTAAGCGGGCAACCTCTTGCTTCTAGCTTTGTCCATAATATTTCACGGTCGACATTATCGAAATCGTTGGCAAGATCTATAAATGCCAAATAGACTTTGTGTCCTGTTTTGATAGCGTCTATTTTCAGCAAGTTCAATATGAGAAGGTTTCCCACTCCTTTGATGAAGCCGGTCTGTCGAGCATCGTAGATCTTGTTCGTTCTTATCCATCTCATTAATTGAGTTAGGAGTAGACTTGTGAAGACTTTCCCCACCACATCCAGTAGGGCTATCGGCTGATAATTTGCTGGATTGGTGCGGATGCCCTTTTTAAAGATAGGAACAATAATCCCTAGTTTCCAAGTAGTTGTAATGTGGCCTTCCTTGATTATATTTTGAAAAAGAGTATCACAAAGTCGGTCCATTCTTCAATGTTATTTTTGAGATCGGCGTTCGAAAGACCATCAGGCCCAGCTGCTCGTGAGGTGCTGCACTTTTGTATGCATGTCCGAATGTCTTCTCGCTCCATGCATAAATCCCACGGATGGCTTACTTGCAGGATAGGGCAGGATGTTTCTTTTCTTTTCTTGAATAGGTGATTGTAGTGACTTACCCAATCATTTTCATTCACCATATTCATTAAAACGGCATTTTGAGGATCCTCCAATTCATTATCGACCAAAAGCTTCTTGGGTTTCTTTGGTTCAAGGTGTCTAGCATTATTTCAGCATCTCTTTGTTCAAGCATTGATCTGTGTGCTTTAATCCAGTTATTATAACTGTTCTTCACTTTGGGCAAGATTAGCTGCACCACAAATTCTTCTTGGTTCCTTTCTCAATTCCCTTTTTTTGGGCCACTTGCGGGTCATAGTTATAGCTCTGATAAGTCGGTTTATTACCAGCACTTTTTCTTATTCTGTAGAGTTCTAACAAGAGATGGTATTCTATAGGATCTGTAATCATTTGCTCAAATTTTGGCTTGATATGTTCAGTTAAGTTGGTAATATCACAATTTCTTAAGCGTAGGCGGTTGTGACCAGGCTCCGAAGAGATTTGCTGTTGCCATTGCTCACGTGATTGGAACTTTATTTGTTTTCAATCGATTGTAACCACGTTATGATCACTTTGCTGAGACTTTGTTACTTTGAGGGTCATAATCTCTTGCGCCATTGCTTCTGAAATGAAAAAGTAATCTAGTATTGAATTTTGGGAGCCTCTTTCCCAGGTCACCTTTGACGGGATATCCCCCATTGTGGCTATTTTCAACATCAGCAAATTTCTGCTTGCCATTTCTTCAAGCCAGCTTTCTCTTTTTCGATTCTCCTTATGATTTATGCTGTTTTTGGTCACATCCACTTCCAACAGCTTCATGTTGAAATCCCCACACAGAACAATTTGGGCATCCGCATTTCCTATTAAGATATTATCGATAGTATCTAGAAGTTCTTCTTCAAATTTTTAATGGGCAGCTGAGGTTGTGTTCCAGTATACATTTATCAAATGAAGAATTATTTTTGATTTTCTGGTGGATTCAGTTGCTTCTAACCTTGCACACTGTACGTGTGGCGAAATAATCTGTGCTGTTTTAATCTTAAATCCGCATTTACGTTTCACTAAAATGAATTGTCCAGACATTGGTCGACCTTTACTTTGAACAAAAGCCGGATTTATAGCCACTTCGAATCGATCAACACATGGAGTTCTTTTCAACCACGTCTCCTGGAGACATATTATATCAGCCGTCTCTAGAACTTTCGGGGGAGACTTGATAAGATGTGAGAATCCTCTCGTGTTCCTGGTGACCAACACTATCTTACTTGAATGTTCATGGCATTAACTTTCCGATGTATCATTTGATGCTTTGGCAATCACGACCAACCATTTTTTTCGTCGTTCCATTGGTCTGTTTTAACGACCTCAGACGGCCCTAGGTTTTTACACTTTGAATTCTCCACTGTGATTTTGATTTCCTTCCTTCTTAATTCCTCTTGTGAGACTGTCACTTGGGGCACCGAATTCTCTATCATCCCATCTTTCCCCTTCTGCTGTTCATTTAATACTTTCTTTGAGGTTGTATTCAACTTCAATGGCAACTTTCCACTTTTTCTTGAACTGCTTGCTTCTGTAGATTCTATAGATTCATTGTTTGCCAGAGCATTGTCGACCTCGTAAACTTGGAAACCAGCATCTAACAGCTGTCTCTCACACATCATCAGAGCTTGAGCAAGTTTCCGGTCTCCAATATGTAGCAAAGCAAACTTGCGACTCAAGTCATTCATGATTTCAACACGATCATTTTTTGCACTTTTTATAGATCTTAGTACAGGCATGAAATGAAAGAGCTGTAATATCATGTGTCTGTTTAGCGGAGAATCACCTTTTTTGTGCTCAATTCGTTCAATCAGAATTCTGTATGGATGTGACAGGCGTGCAAGCGCCTGAGCTCGAGGAGATTGGTTGATACTCTGCAGCTCGGACAAGCTCTTATTCTTTATATCCAGAGTTTCCCTCCCTCTCTCCTGGTCACTTGACCATTTTTTGCGAGTGCCAACATTTTTGCAATTGTTTATAGCCGCTTCCTTTATCAACTGCGGTTCATTATTGTCCGCTGGATGAGTAATTTTATTGATTTGAATACTGTGCAGGCATTTCTCTTCCATAGTCTGAAAGGGTTTTATCTTTCCCTCCTTCACAATTACACTTATTTTTGATTTGCAGCTTTTTTCAGACATCTGGGGCCAAGATATCACTTGTTTCTTGGAATGGACCTCCTCATTTGCGCCTGCTGGGTTTGTTGGATGCGTCGAGCTCGGCCCGTTTTAGCATTCATCAAGCTCGCCACTGATGTTTCGTTTGTCTTTCTGCTCCGGCGCCACAATCCAAACTTCCTCGTCACCTTCCTCTTCGGATATACTATATGTCGACATATTCAACAGCTCCTGGTGGTCTTCCTCTTCGTCTTGACTCACCATTACGACTTTATCCTCATTCATCTTTCCTCCCTCTTCATTCCTACTAGTCGACAAATCTTTTCTTCTAATTTCTGCTATATCCATTCCAGCCTCACCTTTTGATGTCTCTGAATTATTAAAAGTGACAACCAAGGCTTTTATGTCTCTCAAGAAATTAGCTGAATTTCGGGAGTTTCTGTTTTTTTGCGATGGCATATTTTTAGTTTTTTTCTTACATCTGCCCTGTTTCACTTCTCCTACTGAGCCTTTTTTCGTATTTTGTATTTTAGTTGACGTTTGCGGTTTTTCGAATGTGTCAAACCATTCGACTTCTTTCGGATCTCCTGTGGGTCCTGTGGACTTGATCTTTGGTTGTTCCATTAAATCATCCACTACTGCCAGCCTGGGGGGACCAACTACCTCAATCCTTTGCTTCTCCACATGTTCATTCGTGGTAGGTGGGCACTTCACAAGCTCTCTAGCAGCGGATGAATTTTTCGTCCCAACAGACACCACTGCGACTTTTGTCAGTTCTACGACATCTTTCAAACTCTCTGCCGTAGGACTCTCCTCTTGTGCAAGGCTTTTTAACATCTCCTTCCCTTCACCTGAGTGCCATTGAGATTTCAACATCATCGGAGCGTCCCCACATTCGTATGGAATGATCACTGATTGGTGGCCCTGCGCACGTTCAGACTCATCCCGGTCTACAACTAGGCCAGGGAATGAATGACTCTCAGTCTGTGTTTACTTTGGTTCAGCACGGACCCTTCCATCTCGTTCTTTTTGAAGTAAGTTTAGGGCTTGTCTGGTGACTTCTGCTAAAAGTCTTTTGTCCTCCAAATTGTTTTTCAGGGAGTCCTTCAGTACTGTTAGTGAAATAATGTTAGTGAGATATCATTACCGCGCATTGTCACCGTAATTTGAGACATCATGTCAACCAGATATGCTTCCAATTTTACTATTTTTGAGTTAAGCAGAGCTACTAATGTCATCTGATCCTGATAATTCTCATTCAAGTTTTCAAAACGTTTTGTTAGCGGAGCCACAGCTATTGTTCTTGCTGACATCAGTATTGGGCGTAGTTCGCTGATTACTTTCTCAACTATCACTAATGTTGATTGATGGCTACTTCGCCCTTTTGATAGTAGGAGTTTGGATTCCTGTTGGTTCCAATTTCTTTTATTTGGTGAACTATATTCATCGTCTGAGGATGAAGAGGAGGATGTCTCATTCGCTTCTCTTTGATACTGCGTCAATGTAGGTACACCTGTTGCCTCACTTAGGTTTCTACTGGTAGGCTTCCCCGTCTGACCTTTGAAATGTTTTTGCGAACAGCGGGCCTCGCTTTCTGAACTTACATCATGTCTAGCCCTTTTTTGGGATGTCATGATTTCTTCATTTCTTGCGTCAAATGAGGGGGTATTCAACCCTAGGCTGACTAAGTCTCTCATGTCCTTGTCATGATAATACATGCTTTTTGACAATGGCGTTGATGTTTCGCGTGGTGTTACTTTATTAGATCTGGTAGTAACAGCCAAGTTGCTGTTCAGGACTGCTAAATATTTGAGGACCTGGTCTGCAATTACTAGTGAATTGCGTCGGGAGGGGACCTCATCTTGGACCCTATGATCAACACAGGACTCCCATACTTCTTCCAGTCCTTCTGCCTCGGATAGCTGGATTGGTAGTTCCGAGTGCAGAGACTGGTACTGGGCATCTGCCGGAGTGAACCCACTCACGAGTATCAGCATTCGAGCTATTTCATTAGCAGCCACCTTTTTTGGAGGGTCTGGCTTGTTCATCTTGGCAACCATCCTCCACGCCATTAGTTTTAGGGGGGTATTTCACCTGTAATCTCTCTACTGTTTGAGGGATGTGTTTGAGGCAGTGGATGGTTATTTTTGCTCCTTATGGCTACATTATGTGGTGTGGAATAATTCAGAGACTTTCTATTGTCCAACGGCTTATAATCCTTTTTGTTCGCGTCTGACCTTAGGTCTCTGCAATTATGTTTGCCACTTAACGCTCCGGGCTCAACATCAGCACATTCACTTTGGTCCCACGAAACTGATACTTTTGGACGAGGTTGATGGGCATCGTCACCGACACCGTCCATTATCCCTGTCGATAAAGACACTGTTACACTCACCTGACTCCCACAGAGGCACCGGTCTGATCTGGGCTGCTGCGGCCTCCTCCAGCGAAATGCGTAGGGCCGAGGTGTGTCGTTTGTTTGGCCTGTAGGAGGACTCTTCTGTGAATGGAGAAAGGGGAATTAACCACCCGTGGAGTTGAGCGTAATTTCCCCCACCCCCTGTTGTTCTCCCCACTGACCACCTCCGATGTCCCCTCCAAAGTCTCACTTTATGTTTTCAAAGGGCGAGCTCTCCATCCTGCTTCGAGCGCAGGGGTGCGTGATGGACCAGTTGCTCCACTGGTCAAAGGAATTGGTGAGTTCCACGGCTATATTGACTCTCCCGGCAAGACGCCGTAAGTATGCAGTTCGTAAGAGTTCAAATGCCTGACCATCACTCCTATCCAATCCCGCAATCTGTGGTCTTTTCCTTTATTCAGGTGCTGAGAGATAACCAGAGTCGAGGAGTTATACCTCCGGCGGTAAAATCAGGTAAGTCTTTGGCGGGAGGTGGCTCCCCTTGATTGTCCTTTTGATTCACCCTGTTGTGCTTTTGTTTCCCGTTAGGGGCCGGGGTACGGCGATGGTGCAGTGGGAGCTGCGCCGACCTGAGGTGAGGAATGGTTCCCCCGGTGGTAAATCAGGTAAGTCTTAGGGTGGTAACCAGTATTCCTCTATATGTTCCCTTGGCTCACCTTATTGTCTTTATCTTCCCCCAGGTGCCGGAATGCAGCGGGAACATGCAGGAGGCTGCGGTGAAACGTGAAGATGCTGCGAGGAACGGTGAGTGCTGCGTGGCGCTGCTGCTGGCGTTAAAAATGAAGTCTTTCCTTTGGTTCGACGATGTGATGGCTCTGGAATCAGGTAGGAAGCTGGTAAATGTCCGAGTTCCAACCTTTCTCCTTCTTTCCTTTGTTTCTAGGTGCTCCGGGTTCGAGGCGGGCGTGGCTGAAGTCTGGATGCTGCTGCAGGCACGGTGAGCGTTACGCTGCTGGATGCAGAATTACGTGCAGCGTGTGCTGCTCTTCGGGCGTGGTTTAAATAGCCTCGAAAGTAGTTCCAGTTAAGTATTCCTCCGCTGCCACACCCGAGTGGCAAAGAGTCCCTAGGTAAAGTAGTCCCTTCTAGGCCTCTTGATGGCTTGGATCCCTTGCAGCATGGTCTGCATCAGGTAAGTCCAGGTAAGTTTTCCCCTTATGAGCCTGGCGCCTCTGGCGCCAGGACTGAAGTCTCATATGAGCCTGGCGCCAAAGGCGCCAGGACTGTGTCGAGATGGCCCCTAACAGGGGTCGCTGGGCCCTGCCCCGGGAACGTGATGCCTGCTCCCGGGGCTGCTGGACCTGGTCTGGTTCCCCGGGGGTAGGCATCATGACAGCACTCCCCCCCAAGGCCCTAAAGTCGTTATTCCTGGTGGTTTAGGTATGTCCGGGATATTTTGGTGGAATCTTTTCACCAACCGAGGTGCATGTACGTGGTCACTAGTTTCCCAAGATCTTTCCTGTGGTCCATAACCTTTCCAGTCAATCAAATAAAAAGTTTTGATTTCACCATCTTGGAGTCCAGGATGTTTTTAACCTCAAATTGGGGTTCTCCGTCTATAAGGATGGGGTCTGGTGGCTTGGTTAGTCTTGTCCCTGGTTGCACTGGCTTCAAAAGTGACACATGAAAGACGGGGTGAATCCGCATATTAGCCGGTAAGTCCAAGTTGGCGGCCACCGGGTTGATGATGGCCTTAACAGAGTAAGGTCCCAAATATCTCGGGTTAAAGGTCCGTGTTCCCTTGAGCGGTATGTGTTTTGTGGCCAACCATACTTGGTCTCCTATCTGGTATTGTGGAGCATCGCTTCTATTCCGATCCGCATCCATCTTGTATTTCTCCTTCGCTTTCTTCAAATGTGCTGTTGCTTCCTTAAAGGCTTGTGTAATCGTGGAGTGTAAATGGTCCACTGCAGGCATTTCTAGGTGTTGGGGTGAGTCAAGGTCTGAGGTTCGAGGGTGGTGTCCGTACAGGGTATAGAAAGGGCTTTGCCCAGTTCCAGAATGAAATGAAATATTGTATGCATATTCAGCGATCCAAAGAATGTCCTTCCAATTGCTCTCAGTATGATGCAACATGCAACGCAGGTATTGTTCAAGAGTCTGGTTAGTCCTCTCCGTTTGACCATCGGTCTGGGGGTGGTGACTGGTTGATAACCTCACGTCAATTTGCGCCAGTTGACAACCTTTCCCCCAAAAATGAGAAATGAATTTCTGCCCCGGTCAGAGACCAGTACGGATGGAAATCCATTTATACGAACAATGTTTTCAAGGAATTCCTTGGCTAGAATTGAAGCTGAGGGTAGCCCTTTTAAAGGAATAAAGTGGGCCATTTTGGAAAAAAGATTCACTATAACAAGAATGGTGTTAAACCCGTTGCAAGGAGATAGGTCAGTAATAAAGTCCAATGATAAGGTATGCCATCGTGCGGGCGGAATGTCCAATGGTTGTAAGAGTCCAGCTGGCTTTTTCTTCTGACTTTTGTTCTGGACGCAAACGCCGCAAGACATCACAAATGACTTAATGTCCTTTCGCCAGGTGGGCCACCAGAATTGTCTTTTGATTTTCGCTTCGGTTTTTGCAATACCTGGGTGCCCCTCCATCAGGGTATCATGATAACGGGAAATGACTAGCTCTTGTAGTTCCTTGTGTGGCAGAAACAGGCGCCCTTGGTAATAAGGTAGGGCATTGCTAACTGAAAAGTTCGGGCCTCTCTTTACCCAGTCCTGTAAGGCTGTAGGATCAAAGAGTTGCTGGATTTTACTCTGAATGTCCTCTAGAGTTTGTAGAGTGGTCATACCAAGAATCCTTTGTTCAGAAATTATAGGTACTGGTTCTGAGTTCACTTCAGTCTCTCCCATCCCTATTTGGGATACAGCGTCAGCTTTACCGTTCTTCCAACCTGGGCGGTAGGTGATTACGAAATCGAACTCGGCAAAGAACAATGCCCATCGGAGTTGACGTGATGATTGAGCCTTGGCTGTTTTTAAATATTGTAAGTTCCGGTGATCGGTGATCACAGTGATGGTATGCCTGGCACCAAGAAGGTAATGCCGCCAAGCCTTGAAGGCGGACTTAATGGCTAATAACTCCTTGTCGGTAACTGCATAATTTAATTCAGGTGCCGAGAATTTTCTGGACCAAAACACTACTGGGTGAAGCTGGCCAGTTTCAGGGTCCCTTTGAGACAGGACAGCTCCCATGGCTAGACTGGATGCATCAGTTTCCACTATGTATGGAAGTTCAGGGCGCGGATGCTTTAATACAGGTGCAGACGTGAATTTCGCTTTCAGTTCTTGGAAGGCCTTTTCGGCTTCTTCAGTCCACATAAAGTGTTTATTTTTCCGCAAGAGTGCTGTGATGGGATGTACAACATGTGAAAAATCTGGGATGAATCTGCGGTAGAAATTGGCAAAGCCGAGCATGCTTTGAACTCCTTTAACTGAACTTGGTGATGGCCACTTAAGGATTGCGTCTACTTTTCGTGAGTCCATTCGGACTCCTTTCGGTGTTAGGATAAACCCAAGGAATTCAACTTCTGTGGCATGGAAAACGCATTTTTATAATTTCGCATATAGTTTGTGCTGGCGCAATTTCTCAAGGACTGCTCGGACGTGTCTCACATGATCAGATTCCGAAGAGGAGTATACCAGAATGTCATTGATATATACGACAACACAAACGTCAATGAGTTCTCGAAAGACATCGTTCATGAAGTATTGGAAGGCTGCTGGTGCGTTGCACAGCCCGAAAGGCATCACCTGGTATTCGAATAATCCATATTTGGTGCAGAAGGCAGTCTTCCATTCGTCGCCTTCTTTTACTCGTACCAGATGGTATGCCCCCCGGAGATCTAGTTTGGTATATATGCAAGCGTCCTTCACCTGGTCTAGTAGTTCAGGGATCAGAGGCAATGGGTATCGGTTTTTTATTGTTATCTGGTTCAATGCGCGGTAGTCTATGCACGTTCTAAGGTCACCTTCCTTTTTGGGCACGAAGAACAAAGCTGATGATGCAGGGGACTTGGATGGGTGAATAAAACCATTGGCAAGGTATTGGTCTAAATATTGCCGTAGGTGGAGGTTCTCAGGTTCCGTAAGGGCATAGATTCTGCTACAAGGGGGTTGTGCACCGGGTATGAGATCGATTTGACAATCGTACGATCTGTGAGGAGGTAAGGTGTTAGCCTGTTCCTTTTGGAAGACATCCTGGAATTCTTGGTACTCAGAAGGTAGTTGCATGACTGCTGTGGTTACTGTAGCCAGGCCTGCATTCAGGTTTTTCTTTGGGTAACAGGTTTGTGCACAACCCGGGAAGGTTATTCTCTTTTCTCGCCAATCAATACTAGGATTATGTGTTTCCAACCAAGGTATCCCCAGTATTATCTGGAACTGTGGAGCTTTGATTACATCAAACACAATAGTCTCTCGATGCCCATCCTGACCCACTAGTGTCATCTCTGCGGTGGAATGTGTTACAGGCCCAGAGGCGATTACGGTTCCATCGACTGTGGTGATGACATCTGAGGTGGTTTTACGGCAGAGAGGCAGATTCATCCTGGAAACCAATTCATAGTCCACATAGTTTCCTATGGCCCCGCTATCGATGTATGCTTTTACGGCATGCATACATGATGGTTGCTCGATCTACGAGGACCATTGGCATGATGAAATGCGAGGTCTGAGTGTCCTTCTTCAAGCTCGGCAAGCGGACCTCTACGCTTGTCGGGCGTGGTCGTTTCCCGAGTCAGACTCCATATGGCTTGTATCAGCGGCTCCTACCGCCTTCTTGGGCGGTTTTACAGGGCAATCCCGTAGAAAAGGCCCAGAGGTCCCACAATAAAGGCACAATTCCATGTGCTGTCTCCTTTCTCTTTCCTTCTGGGTTAAGGGTCCTTTAACTCCTCTGATTTGCATGGGTTCTGCAGCATCGGCTCCTTTGGAGTTAGCAGGGGTTTTAACCAACACCCGGTTCTCAAACCTGGCTCGATCTGCCTTTCTGTTCTGAAGTCTATGATCTAACTGGACCACTAAGTCTATATATTCAGCGCAGTCTTGAGGTGGATTCACGACTTGATCCAAGACATCTTTGAGTTCTCCTCGAAGTCCTCGATGAAATAACGTGATCCGTTTTTCCTCAGGCCACCCAGTTTCTACAATCAACCTATTAAAGGTTGCGATGTAGGACAGGAGATCCTGGTTACCCTGCCGTAGGGACAAAAGTTCGTTATCCAGGGCCTGTCCTTGAGAGTGCCGGGCAAAAAGTCTTTCCATGCTAGTTTGAAAGCCCTGAAAATCCCAGAGCATTGGGTCATCCTGAGTAACCAGTGGGATAGACCAATCGGCTGCACTGCCGCTGAGCTATGACAATACAAAAGCTACCTTGGCTTGATCGTTTGGAAAGGCTCCAGGTCTGCATAAAAAGTGCAAGCAGCATTGGTTCATAAATACGGCAAACCTTTTGGGATCTCCGGCAAAGCGTTCGGGTGGAGCTAACGGAATATTTCCAGGTAGGTTTATTTGTACGGGGTTACTTGATACCACAGGGGCTGGATTTCCCCCGGAACCAGGTAGGGGTGCTTGTCCAGCCTGACTTTGCAATAGTTGCCTAGCAAGGTCATCAGTTCGCTCCTTTGATAAGATCAATTCTCTCCTAAGAGTATTGGTCTCTTGACGGGCGGAATGCACTTCGGCCCTCAGTTCCCCTAGCAATCGGGCCAGGTGGTCAGTTTCTGAGGTCTCCATAACGCCCGGGTGGGAAATTGTAGGTAGGCTTCGCGTTCTGTTATGCTCACCTGACTCCCACAGATGCGCCGGTCTGATCTGGGCTGCTGCGGCCTCCTCCAGCGAAATGCGTAGGGCCGAGGTGTGTCATTTGTTTGGCCTGTAGGAGGACTCTTCTGTGAATGGAGAAAGGGGAATTAACCACCCGTGGAGTTGAGCGTAATTTCCCCCACCCCCCGTTGTTCTCCCCACTGACCACCTCCGATGTCCCCTCCAAAGTCTCACTTTATGTTTTCAAAGGGCGAGCTCTCCATCCTGCTTCGAGCGCAGGGGCGCATGATGGACCAGTTGCTCCACTGGTCAAAGGAATTGGTGAGTTCCAGGGCTATATTGACTCTCCCGGCAAGACGCCGTAAGTATGCAGTTCGTAAGAGTTCAAATGTCTGACCATCACTCCTATCCAATCCCGCAATCTGTGGTCTTTTCCTTTATTCAGGTGCTGAGAGATAACCAGAGTCGAGGAGTTATACCTCCGGCGGTAGAATCAGGTAAGTCTTTGGCGGGAGGTGGCTGCCCTTGATTGTCCTTTTGATTCACCCTGTTGTGCTTTTGTTTCCCCTTAGGGGCCGGGGTACGGCAATGGTGCAGTGGGAGCTGCGCCGACCCGAGGTGAGGAATGGTTCCCCCGGTGGTAAATCAGGTAAGTTTTAGGGTGGTAACCAGTATTCCTCTGTATGTTCCCTTGGCTCACCTTATTGTCTTTATCTTCCCACAGGTGCCGGAATGCAGCGGGAACATGCAGGAGGCTGCGGTGAAACGTGAAGATGCTGCGAGGAACGGTGAGTGCTGCGCGGCGCTGCTGCTCGCATTAAAAATGAAGTCTTTCCTTTGGTTCGACGATGCGATGGCTCTGGAATCAGGTAAGAAGCTGGTAAATGTCCTAGTTCCAACCTTTCTCCTTCTTTCCTTTGTTTCTAGGTGCTCCAGGTTCGAGGCGGGCGTGGCTGAAGTCTGGATGCTGCTGCAGGCACGGTGAGCGTTACGCTGCTGGATGCAGAATAACGCGAAGCGTGTGCTGCTCTTCGGGCGTGGTTTAAATAGCCACCAAAGTAGTTCCAGGTAAGTATTCCTCTGCCGCCACACACGAGTGGCAAAGAGTCCCTAGGTAAAGTAGTCCCTTCTAGGCCTCTTGAGGGCTTGGATCCCTTGCAGCATGGTCTGCATCAGGTAAGTCCAGGTAAGTTTTCCCCTTATGAGCCTGGCGCCTCTGGCGCCAGGACTGAAGTCTCATATGAGCCTGGCGCCAAAGGCGCCAGGACTGTGTCCAGATGGCCCCTAACAGGGGTCGCTGGGCCCTGCCCCGGGAATGTGATGCCTGCTCCCGGGGCTGCTGGACCTGGTCTGGTTCCCCGGGGGTAGGCATCATGACAGACACTCGCTGTTGCTCACCGGCGGTAACACTTTCGCCCGCTCAAGATCACACATAGCGGGAACGAAGTCCAGCCCGGGAACACAGGACGGCCCACTAGCCAGTACAAGTCCCGCGTCTAGGGGCCGGTGTGAGGATTCCCCAGTGAGTTGCACAGAAACATGAGTGACTTCATCAGAGATCACGCCCACCCCTACGCTTTCTCCTCCACCGTCCCCTCTCAACCCATTGTCACTTACTTGGTGCGTTCTGTTTATGAGCTCGTTGCAACTGGAAAAACGTCTGATTTAGGATTTAATTTCGTAGCGGGTCTTTTATCGCTCAGCGGCTCACAATCCACACCAGGTTTGGGGGAGGGAGATCTTAGCTTTAGCACACGTTTGGCATGGGCGCGGGTCACGGGAATTCCAGTTCTCCGACTCATTTTAACTTGTTCAATCACTTAGTGGTCGTGACCCCACGGCCCCACGACCCCCAGGGAACACAGGCAACACAGTCCTGCCACACTCCGCTACGCTACTCGTAGTGCAGGGTGTTTTGTAAAAATGACTCCACCTTTTTTTGGTAAAAGTGGAAAAAATACTGCAACTTGGTCTCCACTGGTCCGGGACTCCTCACAGGCAACACACTCCTGCCACACTCCGCTACGCGCCACGTAGTGCAGGGTGTTTTGTAAAAATGACTCCACCTTTTTTTGGTAAAAGTGGAAAAAATACTGCAACTTTGTCTCCACTGGTCCGAGACTCCTCACAGGCAACCCACTCCTGCCACACTCCTGCCACACTCTAGAATGTATATTCTCGCCTGCTGTTCCAGCGACCTAATTGGCTAATGGGTCTTCCCTTGGTGCGAATGTGAAATCAACCCTTTCCAATTCACCCATATTCTCTATCAGGAGATCTGTGAACCACTCTTCTAGCCAGATTCACTGTCAGTAGGGACACAGCAGATAACATCTGCATGAGTGTCTATTTGTAGGTGTTATTTTTCTGGGACATAGAAGCATTTGTTTCCGGATGGGAACTGCATGTACCTGTGTTGCTAGGATGCTTTGGCTCCAGAGGTAAAAAGGTAGATGGTTGTAGAACTGTAGTTTTGTGTTCTTTGAAGTTTGATGACAGGGTATTTTAGCATGCTGCATGCAGGTGACACAGCTGGTATGTGCATAGTGCTTTGAGCATAGGAGTTGAAGATGTAAGTGTGGGAGGTTAGCAAGGGGACTTGTAGGTGGTTAAGAGCACCCGTCCTTCAGTTGCATTGGTAGCAGATTGCCAGGATGGTGCCATGGCCAGTTAGGTGGGTGTATGAAAAAGCCAGGTCTTCAAAGATTCCCTGAAAGTAATGTGGTCCTGGATTGCATGCATTCCCTTTGGGAGGGAGTTCCAGAGCTTCATCATGATGTTAGAGAAAGCCAATTCCCCTGTATCTCTCTTAAGCATAGTGTGTGGTTTATAGAACTATGCCATCACTGAATCTAAGTGTTCCCCTGTCCATGAGGAGGGATTTCATCCATTTGAGTACAGTGCTGCAAATTCCAGCCTCTTCTACCTTCTTATTTGGTGATGTAGCTAACAGTGTCAAAAGCTGCTGAGACATCTAGGCGTATGGAGGGCTGAGGTGATGTTGGCACATGTGTCGATTTCAAGATTGTTTCGAATCGGTAGAAGTGCAGATTCTCTTCCTCTCACTAAAGCCTACTGGTCTGTGGTTCAGGATGTTTTTGGACTCAGGATTTGACAACAAATGTAGCTTTTATGGGATTATTGGGCATGGTATATTGGAAATTGGTCAGTAGTTTGTGCTGTCATGTGGTTTTCCAGTGGTGTTTCTACAGATTAGTTTAACATAGGCAGCCTCGAATATTATGTTGGTTTCCGATGAGGTGTTCATGAATTCATGGTAGAAAAAAGCTGAGGTTAGTCCTGTGGGAAGTGGTCTGCTGGCTCTCCTTTACTAGTTTAGAGGAATTGGCTTCTTAAATGGTCTTAAAATTGACGTGTTGCAGTTCTTTTGTTTTTGAAGAATAGCATAGGTTCTTAACGCTGCATCTTTGGCTTTTTGAATGTTTTCAACCTTGTTTCCGAATTCATTGTATCTAGTTTCTGAGAGGTTGTAGGGATTTTGCTGCAGGATCTTTGGTGTCTTATATCCTTGATGATTTTCTGTGAGTTTCTTATTGTTTTGATGCATTCGGTGTAATCTAATTTCTTCGCCTTGAAGATTCATGCTTTGTGGTGGTGGGTCGGTCGCTGGTATGCTGTTTTGTAGTTCTGGTTGTAGTGTTTCTTTCATGCTTGTTCCAGTTACAGGTTAGTTTTCTTCAGGGTTCATCACTGGGTGTGAACTACCTTGATGCTTCTTTTTTCAATGCTTGGGTAGATTGTTTCATTTGCGTTAGGATGTCCAGGGCTTCCATAATCCAGCTGTGGAGCATCTCTGACCCTTCCTCTGGGAGCCGATGATCTGGAAAGTGAATTCATTGGCTTAGTGTCCTCTGCATAGATTTGAGAGGTCTACTCAATTGAGGGTTTCTCTTCTTCTCCTGGCTAGTCCCTTATGAGTAGAGAGCGTGAGTGTAGGTGTGTTGATCACATATGGTACCAGGAGCTGGTGGCTTCACAGAAGATGGATAGGAGGAGTTGTGGTTGTCAGGCCTTCTTTGTAGACGATCATGTCCAATGTGTAACCAGCTGAATGCGAGTGTGTTGTACATTTGACCACCTGTTTAAGGAGAAGGATGACCATGTACGAGTTCAGTGGTTTAGCAGATGTGTAATTTCCTTCTTCAAAACCAATTATTGAAGCTACAACGTATGATAAGGTGCGTGTGTTCCACCACAAGGTTGGTGACGGAGTCTGAGAGCCATTCTGCGAATGTGGTATTGTATGTGGCACTTCTGTATATAAGTAGGAAAGACAGATAATGAGTGCCTCTTGCAATGGCAACCCACCATGGATCTCTGCTGCTGAAAAAGGCTGGCAGCTCAACACTCTGGTTCAGGATGTTACTCACCACCAAACCCAATAAGAGGTGTTCCCGAGGTGTTCCCGAATCTACAAGAAACAAAACTACTGGATGCCATCTACTCATGTCTCAGTGATGCATTCTACCCATTGCACATGTACCAAGTCTCTAATCCCTTCATTTAGTACGTCCCCTTTTCCAGACCCATGCATACATAGGTGCCCAAAAGCACACTTAACGCATAGGGCGATGGAATCCCCCTGTATCCATCTTTCACAGAGGCCACCTCAGTGTAGGCCTTTGGCCAATAATCAACCTACCCAACGGGCCCACATAGAGCTCCCTCCTCTTTAAGGCTCACTGACCCACTCCCTCGACTCCTCAGTCTCTCTCTTTAGACACTCTTGAATCTTCAGTACAGTTGGGGGCTTCCTTGTCCAAGCATGACCGGCATTATTCCACACAATCTTTTCGGAAATATGCATTTATGCATAGAATAGTAATAAAAGCGTGTGCACCCGAGTCGGTATCGGGATCTGGAAATTATGGGTTGGTCGAATGATATTTGCAAAGAAGGTCAGTGAGGCATACCAGGGCGAGGTCCTTTCAGCACCAGGTTGAATATTAGGGGTAGCAACTAGTGTGGGTTTAATGGACTACGGCAAAATGGTGTGGGTGTAGATTAGAGAGGGATCAGTGCATGGTAATCGGCTGGCATCATCAACTAGCAAGGCATGGGCCCACAGTACCTCCCTCTTTGCCTCCCCTGTCACAATGAGCGCAGGACCTGGCCTTTCAGGATAATCTTTCCTGTCTCAGCAATTCCAGAGCTTGAACTCTGTATGTTTCTTCGCTGTCACATTAGTTAATTCGTCTGCAACCTTTGTCTCTCCAGATTGTTGTACTACAGCTCCCATCAGCCCTAGCCGGAACAGCCAGTTGCTAGGGATCATGGGATTCATAGTCAAAAACTTCTGGAGATCCACAGCCTGCAGGCACCCGTTGCAGAGCCTAACATGTCTGGGTCTCTTCCAAATCACACCTATTACAGAGACTGGATTCCATGGGTAACTTCCTATCACATGGATTTCCGAGCCTGACCTCATTCACACTGGTCGTTGAGCCTGACCTCTCTGGGTATCTTCCATGTCACACGGATTCCAGAGCCTGACCTCTTTCATAGCTTTCCCTGTCACATTGACTTAAGAGCCAGGCCTCTCTCAGTCTCTTATCTGTCACAAAGATTCTAGGGCCTCTTCACCTCCCTTGTCACAGGGCCTCTCTGGGCCTCTTCTCTGTCATACTGATTTTTGAGCCTGGCCTTTCTGCATATTGAGGACTAGGGAGCCTGGCCTCCATGTATCCCTTTTCTGATACACTGACTTCAGATCTTGGCCTCTTCGAGTCCCTCCCCTACATATATATATATATGTTTACCATAGTGCACACACTATACTAAAGAGCACCGCCGCTTTGGATGATTTCGTGATTATTTATGATCATTAAGAAACCACAGTCATTTGTGGTTTCTCCATGGTCGGGCATGGGCTGACCATTGGACTGTAGTTATAATGAGTTCCCAAAGCAATATTCTGACAAAATGGCAGCAGGTAACACGTTTGTAAGCTGGGGTTTTCAGTTTAGTATTGGGTTGGTACTAGTTTGGAAGACAGTCAGTGGTGTTGTTTACTATGCATTCACATGCATTCACTTTCTGAAAAAGACTTCAAAACAAGTAATTTTCTGAAATTAACACAACAAGATGAGGGAAGCAATGTCTGAGAGTCATTTTAAAAGTATGTCTGGATGATATGGCATTCAGAAGACTCACCATCACACAAAACAAACACATACATTGTGAACCTGGGATTTACGGCACTTGTGCACGTGTCTTAACCCCTAAATGTGTGTGATGACCGATTGGAAGGGGTAATGATTCCTGCAGACTTCATAAAACCCAGCATCACGCTGAGCAGCCTCTGAATCATGTTGCTTGTTAAAGGCCCGCAGATGTGAGCCCAGTAGCTCTGCTCCTTAATTTTTCTGAACAAACCTTATGTTGTAAACTATGACTATTTCACTACAAATTCAGAGAAAGTGGTTATTTGGGTAAGGGGAAGCATTCTATGGATACTTGTACTGAAAA
This sequence comes from Ambystoma mexicanum, assembly GCF_040938575.1. Classification (NCBI taxonomy): domain Eukaryota; kingdom Metazoa; phylum Chordata; class Amphibia; order Caudata; family Ambystomatidae; genus Ambystoma; species Ambystoma mexicanum. The sequence continues at coordinate 912,099,930 of NC_090926.1, read as the reverse complement.
GATTTACATCCTCTGTTGGGGTTTGACCTCCATTTTAAAGTATTTATCCAGATGGCGCACCACTGGGCAGAACAACAGGGCAGCATTTTTCTAAGGTCACAGAAAATGGCCGACCTCCCACAGAAGAGCAAGAGAACGGAACGCTTCCACTCCACAAAGGGAACTTATGGGACTCCCCAAGGTTACATTCAATTGAATTACATGGTGTCTTGTGAAGAGTTTGGCAGTAGGCCAGAGGACCGAGAAATCTTTCAATATGAGATAACCTCTGCTAGGTTACTAGGGTTTTAAGACAGGACGTGCTACAACTAGGAAATGTATTTGGTGTCCCAAGAGGGGCTCTGCGGGGAGTGAGGGGGGTAGGGGTGGAGGGGGGCATAGCTTTGTTTGGTAATGAGACAGAGACCTTTTTCAAACCAATGATTGAGGCGTACTGGATACCCAGGCGTTGGGTCAATGGTTTTAAGCAAAGTTACAGAATGTTCTCTCGTAGGATGCTGGTTCAGCTCCATAAATCCATGAAAAGAAAAGTGTCCAGACAACGGGAATATGGCCAAAGTGACTTGTGTTATGCGAGGCATGCTCCCTGAAGCCCCTCCCTCACAAGAATGGGACCTCAAGCAGACCCACACAACTCCTGCATATAAAGATATTGCAAAGCTCGCGGCTGAGATTCAATCACTGGCGCACGTAACAAGTAGTGGAAGTAGTACATGGCTGTGACTTTTCCGTTCTGAAGTTTGACTGTTACAATCGCACATCACTCTCTACCTTTTGTGTCCCCATGGGCGGGTGAAAACAGCAGATGTTATTTTTGGCGAGTGAGTCCCCATTGAAGAGTGTGGGTGTGTAGTGGGCTTGGCAGGTGAGTAAACAGATTATAGTGGGTGTGACACGCACCAAAGGTGTGTGAGATGAGCGGCATGATCGTATCCAGTGCTTACGTCAGCCCTGCACTATGTACATCCATCCATCCGTGAGTCATCATCCATTCAAGCCTCATGGGATTTGCCATCTAGATCATAACATTGGTAAAATGTTCCCCACTCTATCTTGGTCTCTCTGGAAATCTGTGCCTCTCGCCTAGACATGTTCCTCCAGATGAGGCCTTGATAGCACTGTGCACGTGGGTCACACAACCTCCGAGTTCTCTCTCCTTACTGGAGCCCTTTAGCACCTGTCCTACCATGCTGGATAGATATAATATGGCATTTATAACATGCCTATACACAAGTGTTTCGATGCTCGACGAGGGAGGCAAGGGAGGGGAAACAGATGGAAGACAGAGACAACGATCCTACTAGGCCAGGTGACATTGAGATTGCGCAAGTGCAGGGGAGGGGGGAAGGGGAAGAGTGCAGGGGTAAAGGGGAGGGTGCAGTGCAATACATAGGATAACAGTAAAATAAAAAAAGACAATAAATACAAGTGCGGTCAGCTGGTGGCAAGTGCAAGGGTAAGTGCAGACATCAGATGTCAAGTGCTGGTAGGGGGCTGTAGGGATACAGAAACAGCACCCCAAGTGATTGGGTTGCCAGGGGGGCAGTGCAGGTGTGCAACGGGCGGGGAGGGGACCTGGGCCTGAGATCAGAGGATAGCCAGGTAACCAGTGCAATTTCAGATTCAGCCAAGAGATCAGCAGGGGAGAGGAGGAGAGAAAGCAGAAGCAAAGAGGAAGGTATTGAGGTACTTCCTGAACTGGAGATGGTTCTCCTCAAGTAGTTACTTACTGCACTATACAGGATGTGTCTGATTTCGTTTTTAACTTCCATCTGTCTTAGCTCCCAACTTTCAGGCCACTCTTAAAGCCGCCCCGGATGGCCTTTGTGTGCCTATGAATGATGTCCCTGTAGGCTGCACACATGCATTCCCTGGCTCCAGGCTCCTCCTGAATATGACTTATGGTTGTGTTGACCGAATCTGGGCTAAGGAAAGACCCCTTGGGTACCCACATGCCACCTCACTTCCCTTACACTTGGTTCCAGATAGCAAACTATTTACCACCTAAGCCTTGGTCCACTCACACTCCAGTTTACAAGCCCGTCCCTTCCCCTGAATTGGATAGCGCTTTCGGTAGCTCTTGAAGGGCAACAGAATTAATTACTTTAATGAAGTTCTGTTCAATCAGATCCCCATGCTTCTGTCTCAAGTTCATCGAGACAAAAACTCGGCAATATTTGGATGTCAAACCTTTCAACTTAGGAAAGTGTGAAAGAGAAGATGGCGGAGAGATAACAAAGGCTTGACAGGCTCCACTCAAGCATCTGAAAGACCCTGTGTACATGTCCTGTAAGTAAGGCATGTAAACAGAGATGCAAGAACTCTCCTTGGCTGTCCTTTTAGTGGTGTAGTCGAACCCAAGGCATGTATACATGACAGCACAAGCACCATGGCGAGCAATTAAGGGCCACCACACAGAGAGTGACATGAAAATATGGAAAACATGCCAATAAAGTGTTAACAGGTAAGAATTGGTGAAAACAAAATCAAAATAGCTTTCACTGTTTTTTTAAAAAAAAAGTGTATGGGGTCTTTGTTGTAATGGTAAGTCTCTGGGAGAGTGAAACATATCTCAGAGTATTTCAATGGGTCTTGTTTTGCTAACTGTAATGGAGGTCCATCCCATAAGAGAAACTGGGCGGCAATGGGTTGGAGTTTGGCCTTTCATAGTATTTTGGCAGCTGAGCGACTCAAACAGGGGCTGGTTGATGACTATATCCAAAGCAAATTCCAGGACCTCCAAGTGGATTGGTGGAAGCCCTCTGTGAAGGAATTACAAGGGGATGAAAAGGCAGGAGAACGTGCTACTAGCGGCAGAAGCAAGACGTGCCGCATCCGGGACAGGGCGACAGGTGTTTTCCGGTCCCACTTCTCTATTATATTGTAATTATAATTGTTCTTTTATAACACGGTTAATAGCAGAGATTGGTTTCTAAGCACGGGATCGGGATTCATAGCTGTGTTGCACTACGTTGTTTTGCTTCCAAGACAAACACGTTTGCCCCTGAGCTGTCTCACCCTCTAATGGACATGTGACTGCCAAGTCAAAGCAGCAGTTCTTTTGAAAAAGGTTCTCTCCAGGGCAGCACCACCATATTTTACGATGATCCTCTGTGATATTGAGCGAAATTGCAGAGAGAGTTGACTGAATGGGTGAAGGACATCACTAGTTCGGCACAGTTTACCTGGTCAATACCTTTGAGGTGATTCAGAGTCTTTAAGGAGTGGGACAGCTGCAGGGCCAAGGAATAGGGTAGCACTGTTTCTGACTTAACCTGAGCAGCAGAAGGTTGCCAAAGCCATTGGGCAGATGGTGCAAGAAGAAGGAGCTCCACCCCCTCCCCCGCTAGGCTTTCAGTGGTTCAGGTGGTAGCAGAAGTGCTGGATCTCTGGGTCAATAGGAATTCCCTAGGGATGAGTGGGGCGGCACCCTGGGGAAGTCGGACCAGCAGTCACATGGAGTGAACCAGAATGTTCCTCTGAATGGCAGCTCTCCGGACAGGAGCAAGGAGCACCGCAGACTAGTGAAAATAGACAGAGGTAAAGCTGGGATAGATCCTGCCCCTTTAATGTAGGAGACCGTGCTAGACACAACGCCCCGGTCAGGGAGTTCCGGAGCAAATTCCCATTCCAGTTCCAGGCACTGCGTGTGATAACGCGGGTCGTCATGTCAGGGTGCGGTCCCGTGGTGCAGGGCCGGGTGGCATGGCAGGGTTGGGAAGGCATTTTCCCCTGCGTGTCAGTTCTTCTAGGTGAGGGCAGTACCCACCTGGAAGCAGATGATATGGTCATCAGGCATTGTGGCCTGCCCTGGTATGAGGGCGGGGATCAACTATTTGATCAAGCCGTGGGCAAAGAGCTGCTCTCTTAGGGATTCTTACAATGGGAAAGAACTGATAGAAGAGGTGGCATGTACAGGAACCCCCCTCGTCTTCTGACACAGGGCCTTCTCTTCTCTCCCTAGGAGGAAATCTAAGGGAGACCTCATCAGGGAGTAGGCAAGACTCCTAAGATTGATTATGGGGGCCCTATGAGAGGAAAGGAGCAGTGCAAAGAGTTCAAAGATCAAGAGCAGTGCAAAGTCTCCTTCTTCAACTTGCTCCTCATCTTCATCGTCCTTGTCTTCAAAGGATGAAGGAAGGCCCAAGGAAAAGATACTGAAGAAGAAAGGGACGCCCATGGTCTTACAGTATGTGGCTGAATGCATCAAGTTCAAGACTTCAAAAAAGGTAGCAGGAGCCCCTCTCTCGGAAGAACAAGGCATGATAACCTGTTCAGTGGTTGTTAACCACATTGAGAGTTCGCAGCCATCTGCTTTTTGCTCACTGTACCTTTCACAGATGGGAAATATCCATTTGCATATCAGTCTTTGTCCCACCCATATGGCTGCGAACTGTCATAGTGGTTAATAACCACTGAACAGGTTATCATGCCGTGTTCTTTCGAGAGAGGGGCGCCTGCTACCTTTTTTGTATTTATGACGTTCAAGACACCTGCACCAGAGAGGGAGGAGGGGCCCATAGAACAACAACTTGAGGAAGAGAGAAAGAAGAGTCTGCTGCTGATCTCTGCCATCAGGAAGAAGGTGCTCAGAAACCAGAAGGACCCAGAGAGTCTTTCGGTCCTGTGCTTCATGTGGTTCTCCTCTCTGAGGAGGTAAATCTCCTAATCTCAGGGAGATGAACCCCCTGCTATCCAGTCTGACAGGGAGATCATCTATGGCAGCTGAGAAACAGGCGGTCCGGGAAGTGGCGATGCAGGGTCCTTTTCTTTTTTTTTTGTAGCAGAAGGTTGCGGGGGTGTCCCCTGCAGCCCCCACTCACTATACCATAAAGTATAGTGAGCGGGGCGATGCGGGGGACACCCCCGCAGCCCCTGTTTTCTTTTTGTAACGGAAGGCTGTTGGGGTGTCCCCCGCAGCCCCCGCTCACTATACAATAAAGTATAGTGAGCGGGGCGATGCAGGGGATAACCCCGCAGCCCCCGTTTTTTTTTCAATGCTACCACCAAAGGTTCGAACCTTTGGTGTTCCAACCTTTGGTGGTAGCATTTTTAGAACTTTCGGTTCAAGCTAAACTTTAGATGCGGGAAAAACGTCCTAAACCGAATTCTGCAAGGTGGATACGGCCCTCAAGAAATAATTTACGGGGCAGACTTGTCTCTACGAATGAGTACCTTTGGTTCCTACACTGCCTAGAAATGATATGATGCCATGTAGCCTGGGGTAGACTGCTCCAGTATCATTGAAGGCATGCACCTCCAAGCGGATTTGCTGCCGGATCTCACCTACGACTCGGTCAGGGCATCTGCCCTTACGATGAGCATGTGAATGGCAGTACAAAGGCAAATCCCCATGAAGGTGTGGAGAACAGATAATATCCAGAAGAGAGTGGTCCTCCATCTGCCTTAAAAAGGGGAGAAACACTCTGTTGATGAACTGGAGGAGAAAGTGTAATGGGTACATAAGAAGAAAGACCAGCCTTGCACTCTCAGGAGGGTCACAGAAATCAATGACCAGGGCCTGTTATAGGGCTAAGGCTGGAGGTGGAAGACCAGAGTTCAGGGAAAAATGAAGGGGCCCACCACCAACAAGAGGGGGAACATCGCCTCTCAAACCTCCACAGCGTTCCTGATTATCTCTCAGTGCCTCAGGCCAGGCAGGATACAATGGTTTGCACTGTATGGGAGGAGCGAACGTCAGACCCTTGGGTCCTTCAGATTGTGCAACGGGGTTATTGCTTGAAGTTCACTTGATCCGCCTGCAGAGACTGGCACAATAGTGACTCCATGGCCCTCAACCGTGGCAAAGAGGGAGGCCCTGCGCACCGAGATCCAGCTGTTGATTCACAAGGACACTGTCCAGGAAGTGCTGTTGGAAAAGCGTGGTCAGGGATGCGATTCATGTCTTTCTGGTCAGAAGGCATCAAGTGTATTCTGACTGGTCATAAACCTCAAGCGGGTTTATCCCACTATCCAGAAAATCAGGGTGAAGATGAAGACTCTGCAGAGGATTACTCCTCTGGTTGCCCCCAGGGACTGGGCAGTGTCCCTGGACCTATTAGACACATGCCGCCATCTTCTGATTTACCCATTCAACTTCAAGTTTCTGAGGCCCAGGACCACCTTCCGTTCCAGGCTCTGCTCCATAGGTTTTTACAAACGTCTAGGCCCCATTGTTTGTTTTGTTACACCAGGAGGCGATCTGCCTGGACCCCTATCTCGGTGACTGGCTCATCCATGGAACAGCCTTCATAGTGATCGAGGTGGGGGTGAGAGGAATGTGCAGGCTATTGATAGACTTTGGTTTCTTACTGAAGCTGAGGAAATCACAGCCGGTTCCCACCCAGAGACTTTGGCTAATCTGTGCCTTGTTCCTCAGAAAGCCAGGCAGGTTGTGCCTGCTGTAGGACTGTGCCTACAAGATGCACTGCAACTTATCAACCTGAAGCCACAGCCCTCTCTGCAATGACTGTTGCAGTTACAGGGAATGATGGTGTCAACTGTCTTTATGATGCCCTTGGACTGTCTACACCTACGGCCACTCTTGTGGCATTTACACCGCTGCGGAGTGACGGGACTCCACAACCTTAACTCTCCCATCCCAGTCGCGATCCCTCTGCTTCAGAAGCTACATTATTGATTGGACTCTTCAAACCTATTGCAATGTATCCCTCTGGACCCCCGAGCCAGTTGCGGTCACGACAGATGCAAGCAAGAGATGCTGGGGGCTGTGTTGGGCAAGCATATCGCCCAGGGCCTATGGTCATGTCTGGTTGAAGGGATGATCGCGAATTTCATAGAGCTGAGGGTGATCCACAAAGTGTTACTGTGCTTTTTCCATCTGGTGCTGGGGGCCTAGCTCCTCACCTGGACAGACAACACAGCTGCCATGACTTATTTCAACCACCAGAGTCCATGATGTTTGCTTGAGACCTGCCTTTCAATATTAGAACTCTGCAGGGGCCTCCTTATGGAGACTTGGCTCAGCTGGACCTTCAGTCCCTATCCTACAGCCAGGCATGGTGGGGAGTTAAGTGCTCTCCTATGCGCTGCCCCCTATTTACTGGTTTCCCTCCTCGGTTGTCATCTTGCAGTGTGATCCAACCTTTCGAGCCAATGTAGTGTCTGCCTTTCACTTGCCCCAGGAAATTATGATCCCACCTCTTCCCAAGGACCTGTCAGTTGAGGAAAGGGAGGAGATGAGGGTCTGGATGTGCGCCGAGTGCTCTTCACTAATTTGGCCAGGATGCCAGACATCGGGAAATGTGATAGTCTGTGTGCCACCTTTGGGGTTGCAGGTAGAAGTCAGAAGGCCTCCTGACCACCATTAGTCGGTGGCTCAGGAACACTGTTGCTAGTGCCGATGGTCTAAGTGGGAGACAATGTCTGACAGTGGTACTGGGGCGTCGCACCAGGGGGATGGCCGCTTCCTGGGCTGAGCGTAGGGGGTCATCCGTAATTGATATCTGTAAGGCAGATACTTGGGCTTCCTCTTCACTATTGTTTAACACTACAGGCTTCTCCTCCCTTATCAAGAAGATCAGGGGTTTGGTCACGTAGTTCTCCACGCTGTGTCTGGTTGGTGGTTCTGTCATTAAAGTCATGTTGTGTGCTGCAATGCTGAGATATTTATGCGGTCCGGTCAGCTGTGGATGTTGGTACACTTCATGATTAAGTACTGAGACAAGGATGCTAGTCCTACTCTTTCTTGTACCAGTGGCCGAACAGTTGTGTGGTTGGAATTCAGGAAGAGATAGCGTAAGACTCACACTTTATAGAGGGAAGAGTGGCCTCTATTGGTGGCTTCAGTTTGTATTTGGGCATGGCTGCTCATGAGGGTGATTAAGTACTGGTACGAGGAATGGTGGGACTGGGAGTAATGAAGATTAATGGTAAGTAATCCAAGCATTTACGACAACTGACAAAAAAGAACAGAATTGTAGGGCGAGGACTGCGTGTGATTTCAAGGCATCCGCTTCATGCAAAGACTGGGGCCCAGCAAAATGAGCCACAACTATAAACTCACAACTTAATAGTAGGAGAAGCTTTGCACAACAACACATTTATTAGAGAGTGCAACTCAGAGTCAAAATGATTGTGATAGCATATTTGTCTCGGATTTACTGCAGCCAGCTGTAGTGACATCACATCTGGCTTTATTCGGGAGATTGTAGAGAGGGCCTAATCCTATGGTGGCAGTCAGCTCGTAAATATACACGCATCAATGTACAAAACAAGCAGGGAAAAAAAGTATTTAACTGTTCCAAATGCTTCCAGCAGAGGGCGATCACAGTCCATAGATGGAAGTGACACATGCAACTCTCTTTCCCTATATTTAAAAAATGAATGAGTCAGTTCTGCATCTTCCCCGTACCCTTTCTGATGTTTAGATACAAAACAATCCGAAAAGGTGCGCAGTTTGCCTCTATTGCACCCAGATCATGGAAACTAGGTAGTTGAGGACAGGGGTGGACTGGGAACCAAAAGAGGCCCAGGAAAATGTTTTCTAAGAAGCTGCATATTATACATTTTCAGCAAGTCCAACCCTTTTCTTATGAGGAAATGTGTATATTCCACACAAAAGTGGCCCAAGGTGCAGAGGCCTACAGAGAAATCTCCAGAGTTCACTTTAGGCCAGTCCAGGAACTTCCTAGTACGCTACTAGAGGAAGGATGGATATCTCGGAAAACATGCGGAAACCAGCAACTGTTGCACGTCGAGCGCTCATCTTTCACTTATCAGGTGTAAGGCTCCCGCCCTGGAAAGCAGACTTTCCCTCTACTATCCTCACTGCTTGTAAGACCCAAAGGCTCCCTAGACTTAATACCTCCCCCAGTGTTTTCAATTGAAAACATCAAGTGCAGGTACTCACCAATCTAGGCTTTAAGTGGACCAGGGCTCAGCCTTGTAAGGTCTGAAAGACGCTCTTACGCCTGAGCCCGGCCGAAGCTCATTGACCCATTTCAGTTAATCTCACACTCTGCCACACTACATTTTTACAGTTCTACATTTTTATAACTTTCTATGTATGGCTCGCTCTTCATGTCTCATTCTCTATTTGTGTCCACTTCTCTGTGATTCTCTCGCCGCACTACCACTCCAGTCATGTTTTCACACTTTCTTTAACTCTCTGTTTAAGTCTGATTCTTTTTCTGACTATGGTCTTTGGCGTATGCTGTGCAGTAACATCCCAATGTTTCCAACCAAAATCTCAGTATTATGGTTTACTATTAAATTTGATTCTTTCAGCCAAGTGCAACCATCTCTCAAAGATGCTCGTCAATCACAGACTGAATTCGTCCTGTTCTAACATCAGTATTGTAATGTACAAAATATTGCATGCTTTGAGAACTCCCCATTTTTGCAGGCAATGCATGCACAGTGAAATGACATGATTTGCCAAGGATCATACACTTTGGTAATGCAGTGAATCTGGGATACTTCACACACACTTCCTGTTTTTTGATATGCATTGTGTTAAGAACATTTGAATAGCCATATAAAATGACTTTTTTGCATAACATACTTAATAGATGTAAACTAAGCTGTAAAGGGGGAGTTTTATTAGAGCTCGCTTTCATTTGATAGGAAACTGGTGATGGGTGTGAGTTTTCAGTCCATAACGTGTGTCACGTAAACATTTACATATTAGAAAAGGCGCTGCTAATAACAAAGAAAAGGTTTAAAACATGTAATTGCCCAGTCAATAGGTGCTCCGTATGAAAACTCTCAAGGGAACCCATGGGTAACAGGTAAAGGCCAGGGAGGAAAATGGGGCCACACGCCTAATGTTCTGGCAGATCTGGTGCTGCATGTATCTCACCTTTGTCCGGCCAGGTTGGGCTTGGAGGACATATTACCGACACTGTGGATGGGGGAGTGAGGGGGAAAGCACAGCTTTCAACAGCAAAGGCTGCAGGAGCTTAGTACTTCTTTGGATCCAGTTAAATTAAATGATTGTATTTTCATCTGGCCATGTAGGGGAGTATTGGTACTGTCTTTTTGGATATGAGCAGGGTCAGATGGTGCATAAAATTGTCTCGGGCACCAATGAAAAAGTTGCCCACAGTCGCAAAAGGAAATTAATTCCTTTTGTGACAGACTGTTGAATAGCACCCAAGGGCGAGTTTTTGGATTACATGTGATGCAATTTGTGTATTTTAAAGATATTTCTTTAGCAACACTGGTCAAAACTACCAGCTGCAAGGTGAAGTAACGTATCAAACTGGCCCACATTGGCCCAAAAAGTGGCCCGCTTTAACCAAAGAAAACAGGCCACACCAGAATTCTGCGTTTTTGGTTCGGGCAGTACCCTATTGGCCATTCCGGGCCTGGTTCTGAGAAGTGCAAAATAAGAAGCGCAGGTACTGAGGGCCAGGTAGGGACAGCCATTTAAAGCACTTGTCTCCCCATAGAATCCCTGTGTGTTTGCAACGCTTGCCGTGTTTTATACACCTGCTTTTTACATGTTTGCTTTTTAAACGTGCAGTTTTTGCCGCCATCGTTTTCGCTGATTTCTTTTTTTAATTATATGTGTATTGTGGTAGTGGATGGGGCAAGTGGGCGGATGGTTGAGGTGTTTAGTTAGATAAGGGTTGGTGGAGAACCCACATTTAAACAAACTGCATGTTTAAAATGCAAACATGCAAAAAACTGGCTACAAAAACACTTGGATCCCATTTTCAAGGCCACCTGCCTGTTGAGGAAAGCCCTTCATCTCGACCCTCCTAAGCATCTGTCATGGGTTGCGAGGTCTTCGGCTTGTCAGGAGCCTCGCAATAAACACACAGAGAGTCTGGGGTAACAGTCTCTGGGACTGGCGCCCGTGCCTGGCAGTGTCCTTTCTTTATTTGCAACCACGACGTGGGGGTTGCCCTGTCGCCGCGACGTCCTACGTCACAACATCTCTAGCAACATTTTATTAAACTTGTGAAATGACCAGCATCCATAACCAGTGGTCGAAGTGCACGAAAATAAAAAGTGAAACTATGTGCCCTGCAGTCCTGTCCCCTCTACACAGGAACCCCTTCGCCACGCCCTCGTCAACGCGCAATCCAAACTCTGATACAAACGCACCGGCCGTTTAAGGCAACGTTCAGTGCAGTGCTATAAAAGTGCAAGTTTCAAACGGTCTCTTTTAAAAAAAAAAAGTAGAGGACTACCGCTTCCGCCTACTTCGACCACTGACCATAACCAAACAGTCCGGCTGCCCTGGAATTGCGTCACATTAGGTGGTCCTCGAAACGTTCTCTGGTGGATGTCTCTCCTGCCTCTTTGGGTATCTCAAAACTGCCTGTCCAGCCGCGTGAGATCGAACTCCTCCCAATCTCCTCTTCTCATTTTCTCAATCTCCGAGTCTGGCTGCTGCAGTGATCCCAGCTCAGGCTCTTGAAAGGTGACCGGCTCAGATTCAGGTGACCGGCTCAGATTCAGGTGACCGGCTCAGATTCAGGCGAGTCAGCTGAGGCACCTCCATGAAATCTTTTGTACCAGCCGCTGTTCCGTGTCACAGATTCCCTGCCTTTCTGGACAACATGAACTTGTGTCGTAAGGTAAGCACACCTTGTGTTGAGGGTTGGGCATGCGTATAAGCATCGTGTCCTCCACTTCCACGGGCACCTCTTGAAGCCTCCTTCTGTGAGTTTCCTTAGTATTAATCTTATTCTGGGGCACACAAGACCTCTCTGGATCCAGCCTCACCAGTTCCCTTGACACATGATCTGGGATTAGCAATCAGACTTTCCACCCCAGGAAGGCTTTGGCCGGGGCAACCTGGGTAGCATGGAGGCTGGTCCGATAGGCCATAAAATATATAGTCAGAGCATCTCACAAGATTTGGCCTTTGTCCAGGATGATGCGGAACCCCTCTGGAATCCGATGGACAGCAACTAGCTCCTCCAAAATGGGAACAACCTCGGAATCGGCCATGGACTTCACAAAGTGGTCGATCGGATAGTGGGAGAATTCATGGGGCATAATTAGGAAATGGCAAGATTGCTGTGCTGTTCCAAAGTCAACCCTGGAGCCCTCAATGCATCCATGGGTATCGTGGGAGACATGACAGGGGTTCCTCCGCCGCAGGTATAGCAGCCTGACACCGGACACAGCGGCCAAGGCGCTCACTTGAATTTGTTGTTGCCAACAAATAATCCTACTGCACTTGATCCGGGTAAAAATCCTTAATATATTTCTTGTAGCTCATATACATTCACAAAAATGTGTTCCCTTAATAACTCCCAAAATAATTCATACAGAAATCATGACATGCACACTTTTAATTTTTGATTTCTTTTGTTCCTCCACCCTTCAGTTGTGGGTGTGAGTTTTTTTTGTGTATTGGTTTTAGATTGCACCATACAATTCTCAAGAATTCAATGTTCAAATAATGCTTCAGCAAACTTAATTCAAAAGAGTCAATAGAAATCCATAACAATTCTATCAAAGATGAAAGCATAAATACAATACAGAGAATCAACCTCTGATGCCTTTCTTTCCGATCATCCTTTTTTGTGTGTACATATCTCATTATCCACATCCACATTCAGTTTACAGTCATAAAGTTAAACAGGATTTTCTAATGTACAACTATGTCTTTTTGCTGACACGTTTTGGATCAATGTGTTATCCTTCTTCATGGGCTACTGTGATTTGTTCTACTAACATTCCTCCAAATCAAATTCATTTAAGTTTAATAAGGAAAAGTACAATTCCAACAAGTCATTGTTCATTCTTAATTCTAGTGATTTTAGATCTGTTCATTTTTATTTTTACAATCAATATTCACTGACATCAATGTTTCCTAGACACATCCTACTTTGTGTATCTAGACAAATAAATTACTGTAAATTTGAAATGACAACTGAAGGATGAAAAGGCTTTCCAGTACAGCCAAAGTACCCAAGATAAACTAGTTCCTATACCTACGTCAGGTTACTCACATCTCTTCTCTAGATCACTTACCCGACACAAGTCTGCAGATTTCTGGCTTAAGACAGCGGGCCTCATTACGAGGCTGGCGGTTGCCGTGCCTGTAGTAAAGGCACGGCTGCCGCAGGTATCCATTTTTTTCCAGCACCCGCGATTGGGCAATTACCGGGTCATGCCAAGTTTGGCAGACCCAGTAATTGCCCATTCGCGTGTGCCGGTAATAAGGGACTCCCCATCCTCATTCAGCCCACAGGGCTGAATGGGAATGGGGAAGGTGGTAGCACCGGTACCGTTAATAACATTCTGCTACAGTCCTGTTCTGCTTGTGGGTGCCAGTACGGCCACCAGGTCAGACCTGGTGGCTCCAAAGGCACCTTCGAGCAGAAGTCAAGCTACACCATTGTTGCCTTACCGCCATACTTGTAATGAGGCCCAGTAACTTTCTTATGGCGGGGGAACAATGTAACAGTTTTTATGACAAGGCACACTCTAGCCAGGGACTTCTTCCACTGACAATGAAGGTGGCGCACAATAAAAAAACGCCTTTTTATTTTTATTTGAACCCTGGGTTTTTTTTTTGAGAAGGTACCCAATCCGTCTCACACCCACCTTAACAAATACCCCGTGTCACCATGGACCATGAACCAGGCCGGTGTGTAATAATGAAATATTTATTTATTTTTAGAATTAAAAGAAAAATTCAGAGCAAACAAAATTTAGGGCAGCAGCCACCACAGTGTGGCAATACAAATGAAAAACCTTATAGCACAGGTAATTCAACTTCTCACACTAAATACATACATCTTTAAGAGAAATGGCAACAAAACCACTTTTCTTCACAATCACAGATGGCAAATAGGTTATGCACCCTCCCTGCAACACGTCCCCCCAAATACCTGCTGACTAAATTCTGTGTGGATGGAAAGCAGTGGCAAGGAGTCAGTAAGAAGAAGGAAAAATCAGATTGAAAATTCAGCCCACCACCCCAGAACGGGAGGCCAGATACTAAATAAAAACCTTAAAAATGAGGTAATCGACATACTCAGATTTTACTGGTTACTTATAGATCAGTTTACACTTGCGGTAAGATAGCTTGGACAGAAATTCGTGTGGCTGCACTACAGAGACAAGGAAGCTTACAGGCTACTGAGCAGGGCACTAAAGCAACGTGAACGCAGGTGAGAAAATTGATTTTGGGAAGGAAAACAATGCAGTAGAAATCACACACAGCAGAATTGCAATTCCTTATTTTACACAGGCTTTAAACAGACAAACAGCTAAGAAATTGGGCTTAGCAGTTAAAATCGGAAAATTGGTTTTTGGGATGAGGAACAAAGGCACATAACAGGTAGGATACTGAGGGGAAGGGATGACTCATTATAGGAAAATAGTATTGGTTTTTCTATAAGAAATGCAAATTGGATTTAAAAAAAAGCAAAATACAGGGGCACATTCGGTTCTGGTAGCACAATGACTAGTTCTACCGAGACTATATTTTAAGGACTATCATTCTTAAAGAAAGGCACTTGTCATGAGGTAGTTTGGTTCGAATTGCAACCTGCTCACCATGAAACTCTTTATAGGGGAATTAATTAATAATTTCACATGACACTAGGGACTTACAAAGATAACTCAAATGATTATAAAAAGGAATATGCTAACAGATATGGACTAACACAGATTCTTATAAGAAAAGGGTAAACAGAGGATACTGGCAATTTGGGAAATGACTAGGGATTTTATGGGATTATTATAGGATATGAACAGGATGCAAGGTAAAAGAGCAGGATATGCAGTCTTTGGGTGCTGGGTGATGTGATACTTACAAGGTAGACTTGAGTTTGGTAATTAGGACAGCCAGGAAGGTCTCTGGACAGTGGGGCCAAGGATCTGGTCACTGGGCAGCGAGGTCAAGAGATCTGCTTACTGGGTCAGCTGGGCTCTCTGGGATGGGAACAGCTGGGCAAGGTCTGGTCACTGTGGACAGTGGGATGGGTTAGCTGGGCAAAGGGTCTGGCCACTGGATTCTCCTACAGGGGATCAGTAGCCTCTGCTCTTTTCTCCCTGGATTGTTGGATATGCCTGGATCTAGATGGGTGGTTCTGCCTGGATCTAAATGGTCCTGTCTGGATGCACTCAGCTGCCTCTGGATCTGGTTTTGGAGTCTTGGAATGTTGAATGTTGAATGTTGAATATCTTGTGCCTCCATGTCTTCCCCTTAAATAGCCAAAGTAACATCATAGAATTTTACAATCTATGGGGAAGCACCCAAGAATTAGTCCTATCCTAGGATTGGCCAGTCTATCGTTCCTCCCACCTTCCTTCAGGCTGATTGGTTCAGGGGAAGTGACATCAGTTTACGTGTGTGCCTTTTATGACTTTGTCTCTCCACAGTTACCTTTTACCAAAAATAAGTTATGGAGCACAACTAAAAGTTTCTACTAGTCACCATCATGAGAAACAGAAAAGCATATTCCATATTTCCCAGGGAATCGGACAGTGCGATAGCCAACTCTGTGCAAGGTAGCATCGCTTTTGGGCACAATTTCACCATTTTTATACACAGCATAATACTTACAATTCTGAAAATGGCTACACAGATGTATACTAGTATTTTGGCATATTTACATCAAGTTTAATGTCTGTGCCATTTATGCTTCACCCAGAAATTCATTTTTCCTGCCATTCCAATTCACCACGTGCCAGAAAGATGCACCTGGTCTCATTGTGCTTGTCCAAAAATCACAGGAAAACTATCACAATATCACATTGCTGCTTATTCAGATGTCGGGGAAAAATGTCTTAAAGTATAATGTCCTTTATTGTCAATGAGGTAGATTTGCGCTTGATATGGGCGGTACTACAAATTCCCACAGCAACTTTCTCTGCTAAGCTTGGCTGGCAACAAAGAACTTTTATAATGTCTTTTGAAGTTGTTGCCAGTTCCCCCTTCAGAGGGAGGCTTGAGGAAATCACACCTCACTGTTATGCCCAGCCCAAATGGCCTCTTTTGTTCACTCTGGCAAGGCTGCTGGCAGTCTGACGAGGCTGTGAACTTCCATACCTCTGTTCCTTTCATGTACCCATGGGGGGCTGGTTCAATGGTGAAGGTAATTCTGTTCCCATGGGAGGCATGGCACCTTTGAAGTAAGTTCCAAACCTGTTCTGGTGTTTTCCCAAGTTTTTCTTTCTTCCTTTCAACAGAAACCAAGGGGGTAATTCATAGAATTCGGCGCACAAGTGGTGCACGCGGCTGGCGCACAGTGTGCGCATGCAGCAGCCTGTGCCAGCCGCGTGCGCCAAAACCCATTTTAGCGCACAGCGTATTCATGGATTCCAACATCCATAACCGACCGTGGCGCAGAGTGGTGCAGCCACCCTGCAGCAGCGCCAGTTACGTCCCCAACCCCACCCCATGCGCCATGAACAGCGCATAAATCCAGTATATTGCACAAAGGCCAGTGGACCAGCACACAGCCCCCCAACCACGAAAATTCATGTGTAAAACTACCCGCGCACGCCCCAGAATACACGTACCCCACTCGTGCTAGGCCAATAGCGTGTAAAACTCCCCGTGCACGCCCCAGAATACATGTACGGTGCTCGCGCTAGGCCAATAGCATGTAAACCTCCCCACGCACGCCCCAGAATACACATACCCCACTCACGCTAGGCCAATAGCGTGTAAAACTACCCACGCACGGCCCAGAATACATGTACCCCGCTCGCACTAGGCCAATAGCGTGTAAAGCTCCCCACGCATGACCCAGAATACACGTACCCCACTCGCGCTAGGCCAATAGTGTGTAAAACTACCCACGCACGCCCCACAATACACGTACCCCGCTCACGCCAGCAAAATCACGTGTAAAATGTGGGAAAAGTCCCCCCTGTGGAGTGGGCATGTCCATGGGTGAAAGGCTGCCTGTGGGGTATGTGGAGGCTGGATGTGCTGCCTGCGGGGCATGCCCGGGGTGGATGGGCTGCCTGCGGGGCATGCCCAGTGTGGATGGGATGCCTGCGGGGTATGCCCAGTGTGGATGGGCTGCCTCTGGGGCATGTCCAGGGGTGAAGGGCTGCCTGTGGGGTATGTGGAGAGTGGATGTGCTGTCTGCGGGGCATGCCCAGGGTGGATGGGCTGCCTGCGGGGTATGCCCAGTGTAGATGGGCTGCCTGTGGGGCATGTCCAGGGGTGAAGGGCTGCCTGCGGGGTATGGGGAGAGTGGATGTGCTGCCTGTGGGGCATGCCCAGGGTGGATGGGCTGCCTGCGGGGCATGCCCAGGGTAGATGGGCTGCCTGCGGGGTATGGGGAGGGTGGATGTGCTGCTTGCGGGGCATGCCCAGGGGTAAAGGGCTGCCTGCGGGGTATGGGGAGGATGGATGGGCTGCCTGCGCATATTCTAGGGCTGCGCATGTAGTATCATACGTGATAGGCCTTGTGCGAGCGGGGTACATGTATTATTGGGGTGCGCGGGGAGTTTCACACGCGATAGGCCTTGTGTGAGCGGGGTATGTGTATTTGTGGGTTGTGCGGGGAGTTTCACACGCGATAGACCTTATGCGAGCGGGGTACGTGTATTTGTGGGGTGCATGGGAGTTTCACACACGATAGGCCTTGTGCGAGCGGGGTACGTGTATTACTCGGGTGCGCAGGGAGTTTCACATGCAATAGGCCTTGTGTGAGCGGGTTACGTGTATTACTGGGGTGCGTGGGGAGTTTCACACGTGACAGGCCTTGTGCGAGCGGAGTACATGTATTACTGGGGTGCGCAGGGAGTTTCACACGCGATATCGCTGGGCGAGCGGAGTACGTGTATTACTGGGGTACGCGGGGAGTTTCACACGTGATAGGCCTTGTGCGAGAGGGGTACGTGTATTACTGGGGTGCGCGGGGACTTTCACACGCGATAGGCCTTGTGCGAACAGGGTACGTGTATTCCCGGGGTGCCCCAATACGAATTGGCAGTGTGTATCCTCCCAGGTGAGCCCTCTCCCACCTCCCCAGGGCCTGCAGGTAGCCCACAACACAGGCGACTACCCTGCACCCCTGGCCCGCAGGCAGCCCATCCACCCTGGCCATGCCCCCCAGCCAGCCCACATGTCACCATGCACAAGTGGGCACCGACACATGTCCCCCTGCACCCCCACCGACCCAGCAGTGACGGGCACCTGCCAGCAGGCCCCAACTCATATCCCCCACCCACTCACCCACCCAGCAGTGACAGGCACCTGCCAGCAGGCCCCGGCACATGTCCCCCCACCCACACACCCACCCAGCAATGACAGGCACCTGCCAGCAGCCCCCGACTCATGTCCCCCCACCCACTCACCCAGCAGTGACTGGCACCTGCCAGCAGGCCCTGACTCATGTCCCCCTGCACCCCCACACACCCAGCAGTGACGGGCACCTGCCAGCAGGCCCTGACTCATGCCCCCCCACCCACTCACCCACGCAGCAGTGACAGGCACCTGCCAGCAGGCCCTGACTCATGTCCTCCCACTCACTCACCCAACCAGCAGTGACGGGCACCTGCCAGCAGGCCCCGACTCATTTCCCCCTGCAGTGATGGGCACCTGCCAGCAGGCCCCGACTCATGTCCCCCCACCCACTCACCCACCCAGCAGTGACAGGTACCTGGCAACAGGCCCCGACTCATGTCCCCCACCCACTCACACACCCAGCAGTGACAGGCACCTGCCAGCAGGCCCAGACTCATGTCCCCCTGCACCCCTCCCACCCAGCAGTGATGGGCACCTGCCAGCAGGCCCCGACTCATGTCCCCCAACCGACACACCCACCCAGCAGTGACGGGCACCTGCCAGCAGGCCCCGACTCATGTCCCCCTGCACCCCCACCCACCCAGCAGTGACGGGCACCTGCCAGAAGGCTCTGATTCATGTCCCCCCAACACATCATCATGATCCACAATCATGGACCTCATGGCCACCGAAATCCCACGCACACCACCCCTGCCCAAAGAACCAACCAAGTATTACATAAACCCCACATTGAAATGGCCATTACATGAAACAACCGAAATGGCATGTATGTACATCAACACATGTCCGTCACACACACACAATGGGTGCCAGTGAATGTGAAAACCCACATCGTGACATGCATGAAACCAATGAGAGAATACCACACATTGAAGTATGAAAGAAAAATGTATACAACACAAAATACTGTGAATCAAATGAAAGCACACAATAATCGAAATAAGAAATAAAATGCTGTATGTTCCAAAATGAGAAAAAATATGAAATCAGAATCCAAAAAAATCCAAATGAAAATGTGTCCAAAGTCTCCATCCAACAAAGCAAATCCAAAGGGAAAGAAATAAGTAAAATCCATTGCTCCATGGTGACAAAAAATAAAATGACAATGAATCCACTGTTCAACTATATACAAATAACAAATCCAGGGTCCATGAGCCCAACCATTGAAATCAAACCTACAAAAAAAACTACCTAATAAAGAACTTTCTACAAAAAGGTGGGACATAGTCCAAGCACCCCAAATGAAAGAAAAACATAAATGAAACCTAACACTAACTAACTATATACAATGGCGGCGGGCAAGTCCTTCGGCTCACTTGCCGATTTCCCGGGCCAGGGCATCATCGAACTCCTGTTCTATGTCCTGGAGGCGGGCCTGTTCACTGGCCCGAGGTCTCGCAGGGATAACGCCATGTTCACCTCCAAATCCCTGCAAATTCCCTTGAGGCACTCAGCCTGCCTCAGTGCCCTGCGCATGGAGTTCTCCGCCCTGACCATAGTAAGCCGTGCCTCTTCTGCCCGCCGCCGCTCGGCATCTATGGCCTGACCCAACCGCTGCCACACGGAAGACACTCCCAATCCAGGGTCCTCCTGCCCTCTGGCTAATGCCTGCCCCTCTGATGTTGATGTCCCCGAGCCATCATCGCTCCCACCTTGAGCCTGCTGCTGACGTGCATGTCCCCTGCTTTGTAATGCCTGCACGTCCTCCTCCTGCTGAGGTCCAGTTGTTGTGGTGGCCACCCCTGCTGGACCTCTGACTCCCAACTGTGGCAGGGATGTGTCCGCCACCAGCCTGGCTGCTGGGTCAGGGCCAGCTCCACAGGGTGCCTGGGTGAAACTTGGGCAGGAAGATGGCATGGAGGACGACTGGCGCATAGGGGGTTCAGTTGAGGAGGGGGTAGGCAGAAGCTTCAGCACATGGAGGAACCCAGCACCGGTGATCCCTCTTAGCCGGTCGACGCGGTCTTTGAGGCATTCAAAATGACATGTATTGTCCTCACGAGAACCCTGTACGTCACCTCGAATGTCACGAACACACAACGCCACCCGAGCCAGGACAGGCTGAACACAGTCCCGGATTGCCACATTCGCAGGGAGAGGAAGGCCAGTTGTTGTGTGGCTATCCCCTCCCTGAAAATGGGTGTGGACGAAGGCATCCCTGCTGTCCCTGCCCCTGGACTGCATCACTGGCAGCAGTGGAACCCCCCTCCAGGGCCCGTGTGTGTGACTTCCACGGCCTCCTCCTCAGCCAAACCCCCCACCAACCTGGATGACTCAGTGCCATCTTCCTCCGTAGGGCCCTGTGGGGTCTCAGCTGACCCTTCTGCTGTCGAGGAGTCCAGCTCCGACCTCTGCCTCTTGGACCTACCCCCCGCAGCTGCGGCCGCAGACGCGGCACCAGACTCCTCACTCCCCAAAGAGATGTCAACCTGAGAGGGGAGCTGGGCCTTGCGTCTCCGGCTGGCCGTGGGATCCCTGCCGCTGTGCTCCACAGCACCGTCTCCACCCTCTTCATCAGTTGACGCTGCAGACAGGGAGAGACAGAACACAGGCATCAGGGCAATGTACAATGGTCTGATACACACATGACAGTTGCAGATGAGTGGCAGTCGCAAAATTCAGACATGGCATCACACACCCCAACACACATGTCATTTCAACTCACACACATGAGCAAAACAACAGGAATGTTGCACCAAGCAGCACCATCCACACACAAACAATAGCATGAGTAACCGAAGGTGAGCCTGACGTCACATGCAACACGGGGAGTGCAGATCACATGCACACACGCCACCAGACATACATGCATCTGTACATCTACACCACGTGTTGCAGTGACAACATCGCCATCCATGTCACATCTGGCAATCAGCCTCCTACATGTCAGTGTCACATGCATCCATGGTGTATCACAGTTGCAAGCTTGTCATATAAACACACATGCACAGGTACATAGTGCAGATACATGCAGGTGGAACCAGCATCCATGTATGACACCACAACCATGCCACAGTACATGCACAGAAATTCACAAATGTGTGCACCCACACATACGCCTAAGTGCATAAGTGACGTGACGCGCGCTGGCGTTTCCCTCAGCATGGGTTAAAGGTGAGCGGGTCCAGCAGTTCGGTGTACGTGCCTTTTGTGGGGACCGACGTGTGTGTTGCTACTTCATGTTGTTTCGCGCATCATCTCTACTTCACAGCGGATCAAGGACGTATCTCTTCTTTTGGCGGGGGTTTTGGCTACACGTGATTTTCACTGCGGGTGCCCCTGTGTATCGCGTACCCGTTTTCAAGGTCATAGTAGCCTGCGTGTCCCACGTGTATGTGTTTTTCGTGTACCTGGGTGCCACCACCTACTGCGGGAGGTTAATTCCACACACGTGGGCTACCGGGGTGCGTGCATGGTTTTACTGCAGTTTTGGGGTGCCTGAGCGTTGCGTGACCCGTCACTTCATTACTGGGGTCCCATACAGCCTTGCAGGTGCAGGGGTGCTTATAACATCTTGTATCCCACCCCCTTCACCCCAATTGCCCAGGACAATTGTTCTGTACACCTCCCATTGGCACTTCTCCATCTGTGCCGGCACTACTTCATCTGTACCATGGTGGGGAGGCCACCAAAGGTGAGGGGTGCCTCAGCTGGGTGTTCTCCTCATGGCGGGCGTGGTCAGGGACGTGGCCGGGCTGTCCTGGGAGTAGGCGGACTCCAGGGTGTCCAGGGTGGCTGCAGAGGAGGAAGAGGCAGGGGTGCGCCAGCTCGGGACGATGGTGTGCCACATGTTGCTGCAGTCATGACACCACCCCCTGCGGCTCTGGGAGATGCAGTTCTTGCATCTGGCACTGGTGCCCATGTGACCCGGCAGTCCGTTTCTTCGACTGCCCCGGGCCCAAGGGTAGTGGTAGCTGCAGGTGCAGCTGTGGACACCACCACCCAGGATCGGGATCTGCCAGCGCAGGCTGCGTTGGCATTTGAAGAGTCCATGGAGGATTTCCAGCAGGTCAGGAGGAAAACTGTAGGTGCACGTAGGGCTGCCCTGACCGAGACACGTTTCCCTGGGACAGTGATGTCATCTGCTGCCCCGACAAGCCGGGTGTTGGCAAGTACAGGGGCAGATGCAGCCAACAACACCCCGGTTGTGAGTCTACCAACCAGGACAGTCGCGGTCAATGACCCTGGAACAGTGGATGTTGCTGCGCAGGGTCCATTCCAGGCCACCCAGCAGCCACTGACGCAAGTCAGGCCTTTGGTCGTCCTTCCACCTGCCACTCCCTTGGTTCAATCCACTGGTGCCATTGGCCATACTGATCAGGGCGGCATTCGCCAGCCAGGCTCCGCACCACTATCCAAGAGGAGGAAGGTTGCATCTGCAGCACAGGCTGGGACCCCAGACACAGCCACTGCCTCCTGCACGTCAAGCAATAATCCTTTCTGTGTGCAGGAACTGGACTCCCTTGTGGACTACGTGCGGACCACAGCCGTGACATGCTAGTGGGCCCGAATTGTCAAACTACGGCTGCCCAACGGAATACCCACTGGAAGCATGTCACGGATAATGTGAGTGCATTCGGCCACGAGGTGCGCACAGGTGCCGAGTGCAAGAAGTGTTGGGAGGACCTCAAACACAGCACTAAGGCCAAGCATACCTCTAATTACAGCATGACTCTGGTGACTGGCGGTGGGCCACCACCTGAGGAGGATGACCTCACTCCGCACGAGTGACTCGTTGCAGAGTTCATACCAGCAGAATCGGTCGAAGGAGTGGGAGAGATGCAGGACTTTGATGCTCCGTCCAATGAGTGTTTTTGCATGTATGTCCAGCCCATGTGTGGTTTGCCTGTGTGATGTGTTGTGCTTGACTGCCATTACATGCTATGTGTGCATGGTTCTCATGTGCTAGTCATGCAATGCTTCACTGATGCATGCTTGCTGTGCAGGATCGTGGACATGTAGAGCAGACGGCGACTGTCCTCATCACCCACTTGGAACCTACTCACATGCTAGTTACCCCGATGCCCCTCTGGTCCATTTTCCAGCTCACTGGCCCTTCTGCATGTAGCCAGGGGTGTCTTTACTCTCAGCACTGGGACGATGTCATTGCATGATGGACATGTATGTGTCCTCTGCCTGCATGCGGGTACTCCACGTAGGCATGCCCCCTTGCCCCTGCACACCCCCTGCACCCCAATTACACCATTGCATTGGTGTGCATCATTTTGGCATACTGCATTGGCCTGTTCAAGCCTCCTGTGTATATGCTAACTTCCACCAGCCAACCTGCCAGACACATGCATTGGGGTACATCCTCTGCCCTTCATGCAGGGTGTCTCACTTGGACTGCAGATGGCAGATGCTCCGCAGGGACATGGGTGCCCATTCAAGCTCCATGTGCATTCCATGCATGCCCCTAAGTGTCCTTGAGTGGATGATCATTGTTGTATGTGTCCAGGATGATCAACATTTCATGGCATTTCTTCAGCCATCCCATGTCCACTCTGGCCCCGTCCTGCATCACACACATGTTTCGGGTGTCCCAGTCTGTGTGGGGCACAGTCCTCCCCCAGTTTCATGCCCACTGACTCTGCCCAACTGGTGTGGTGGCTTTTGCACACATGGGTGTACTACTGAGGCCTGCTTACTGTCCCATCATCATCTGCTGTGTTGTCAGTTGACTCAGATGATGCCATTGATGCTAGTCAACACTGTTTGCCAATACACAGGTCTCTGGACACCCTTTTGCTACCATGCAAGCCATCCCTGCATTTTCACTCGGGGGGGGTGGGGTTTGGTTGTAGCCATGCAACCCAATGATGCCTGAACTTGCCCATGCACTGCCTTCACGGTTTTTGATACACATCATGAAGTACTTGTTCATGTAGATAGTGAGTAACGTACACTTGTTCTGCACTGAATCAACCCACTTCTGAGCCGTGTAACACCGTTCTACATGCGTACTCACTGATGCAATGTCAAATTGACCAGGCATGCATGGCAGGTTCTCTTTTGTGTGTGACATGTCTGCTTCATGTGTCGGCTGTCTGTGTGATGTCCATGTGTGAGTGTGTTATGTGCTTCTAAAATGTGTACTAATGTTTTTTTTTCTCCACTTTTCAGATGATGACCCAATGGAGCCAGAGGATGGTGTATTCATGCCAGGCACAGGGTTGTTAACACAACCACAACCCGGCACAAGTGGGGGTCTTGGGTGGTAGACCACGGGAACCCACATGTGCTACAGACCATCTTGTCTTTGGCTGGCAATGAGTCCAATGACAATGATGGCCATGTCGGGTTGGATGTGGATCAGGTCCATACGTCAGGGGTGAGTGATTCTGATGTGGACACTCCTCTGTCTGTGACACCTGCACTGAGGGGCCAGACAGTGGTGGGACCTCCGCCTGTGGTAGATCGGGACGCAGGGTCACCCTCCACACCAGTCACTGATGTGCCTGGGGCATCACGTCGTGCAGCCGCAGGCGGTGCCAACCCAACGAGGATGCCCGGTCCTTGGGTCCCGCAGGTGTTAAGCCCAGCAGCGCGGTGGCCGCGTGCCACCGAGGTATACTGAGTGGGAGCAAGACATGACTGCCAATTCAGAACGGCAGGGGGCAGCACTTGATAACATCGCTGTGAGCATGGAACGTGTGGCACAATCCATGCTTCCCCCTGCTAGGCAGGTGCTTCTCCAGCGGCAGGCGACGCAATCCACGGCCCACTCGCTCAGGCTGGGAATGGTGGGCTCAGACAGGGCACGGCAGGCTGAAATGTTGTTTCTGTGTCAAGCAATTACTGCTCACGCAGAGGCACACATGGAGGCCCTGAGAGCTGAGTATGAGTCCCTCAGATCCACTCTGGGTGCCCTCTTGATGTCCCAGAGGGTGCGGTCAGAGGAGAAGTTTGAGCAGCTTGAGCCTACCATCTCGGCTGAGCTACGTGCTTGCTGGGAGGTGCATCAGTTGTCCAGCCAGGCCACGCAGGAAGAACCTTGTAAGAGGAAGCACGTGTATCACAGGAGATTCTGCATGCAGACCTACGTGTCATTGCCTCACAGAACCAGGCTCACCCGTCCGGCAGACTTGCTGCCGAGGAGGGGAAAGGTGCGCCTAGGCGTGGTCAGGCTCCTAGCCCACGTCCTCCTTTTCAGGATGAGGCAGACTCGGACAACGAGATATCTCCCACACAGGTCGGGCTGTGCAGGCGTTGAGCCCATGGAAGTTATTTTTTTTGTCTCAACATCATCGCATGTGGGTGTTGAGATGCACCCTGTACCTTCCCCCTTCCCCCTCCTGGGTGCCCCCCCCCGGGTCATATGTGGCCATTTTTGATTTTTGCTTTTAGTTTAGTTAGTTAATATGAACTATTTGATAGTTATTTTAATTAGGTTATGTAGGTTTTCATTGTTAGTTTAATTCGTTAATATAGTTTAATATTGTTTGTCTATTGTGCATTCATGTGACAGTGTGGTGCTTTGTGGCTTTTGAAAGCATATACTGTCTGTTCCAGCTGGGCCCTTCATGCTTGTCTTGTGTATGTGTTTGCAGCTTGGGGTCCTGACTCACATAGGCCACTCCTGCTTCCCTTATCCATGGGCTCGCTAGGATGGTTCGGTGTTAGAAAAAGTGTACACAATGGCTTTGGACTTTCTTAATAACTGTGGTCTGTCTGCTGCTGTACTACTTGTGTTAACACCCCTAGTGGGGATTGGTTGCGTTTTATCCACCCCATGTCTGTAATCAATTTGGGTGAGTATGTGATTGATGGCTCCATTAATTGATGTGGATTGTGATGTATGTTATTTTCTTGCCTGTACATATGCTTGATGCACTTCATGCTGTCAACAGTAGCCTGCACCCTTGGCCTGTCAAAGTGACACTGATGGCGGAAGGAGTTTGGATGTAGGTCGGTAACCTGGCCCAGTGACAACCAGCATGTAGACACACACACAGGGAACTTTCCAGCCTTATTAACAACCTTCCACCAGGCCACTTGCACATGGATGCTAAGTAGCACCAGTGCTGGGGAGCTTTGCCAGGCATTGTTGTAGAAGCACACAGTACAGCTGACATGCGTTGAGTGCGAAATGCCAAGTGGCTTTACAAGTTGTCAGCGGGACACGCAGGGGCCATCAAACATTTGCTGGAGTACCCCCTGCTCCATTGAAGCAGAGTTATTAGGGTAGTAGCGTTTCTAGCCAGGAACTGATACAGTGCACAGAGACACCCAGCGAGGCTCAGACTCGTGGTGAGTGCATGTCATTTGCATGTGCAAATTGCCACGTGCACTACCTATTGAAATCTGCAGCTGCTAGAACACAAGTTGTACTGAAGTTGCACCTTGCTATACACGTCTAGCAGCTCACCCAGGGACCATTGTATCATGTGTCATTCTTACCCCATTGGTCTTCCATTTCCCACGCGGCCACTTCCCATGCGCTGGCCTTACTGCATTGACAGTGTATGAACCATTGATGGGCCAAGCTAACATATGGGTACAAAGCAGCAGACAGGGGTGTTCGTTTGTGGAGAAGTCACTTGCTTTGGGGAATGGATGGGGTTGTGTGTGTGTGTTGTAGACACACATTCAGATTAGTAACTCACGCTCTCTTTGCAGCATTGAAGTGTTCCTGTTACCGGACCTGAGGGAGCACTCACCCCAGAGATAAGTCTCTCTTTGGCTTACATTTGACTAATTTGGTACGATGTGCATGATGAACATGTTTTCTCTAATTGAGTATGTGTTTTTGTGAATAGTTGTATTTTGCCTACTTTCCCTTGAAAATCCACATCCACTCTCCTGCCCCTCTTTCCGGTTATCCTGAATACCAATGCCTGTCCATGCAACATATCCCTGACCCTCCTTCCCCGCCGGGGTTTCAGAGGCCTGTGTTAGTTTAACCTTGCAGGCACCCAGACCACAGAGAGGGTGGTTAGTTCGTGCCACTCCTGCGCTTGGACACCGGAGCTGTGACACTACCCATCAGTTGTTGCATCATCATTGTATGTTATGTACCGTAAATGGTACCCATCCTGTTGGACCATTGTTCAACTGTGCTACCTTGGTTGTTCTATCATTGTGCTTGTACATGTGCTTTGACATTTCCTGCTACTTCAAGTCATCTACTGGAGACTCTTCCATGGTTTTTTGGTGCATACAGCCTTTTTCCCTGGTTTGTGGGTTTGCCTGCTTGGAGTTCTCTGCGATTTGGTATTTTTACCAGTCAAGGTGGCCTCTGAGGGGGCTGGGCTCTATTTACACGCAAGATGGAACATGGAGACCAAGGGGTAGGGTGATCCGGTAGCCAGGTAGACTTGAAGGAAGAAGGCTACATACCCCAGAGACAGTTGTTCAGAAGGTCACAGTGGTGCGTGAGGGCCTTTTGTTGTTGGACAGTTGGCTTGGCGTACAGTGTTTTGGGCACTCTCACATTGTAATTGTGGGGTACTATGTACATGATGTGTTGTGCTGCTCAATGCCTGTCCCTGGGTTGTCTTTACTTTTCAGGTGTCAGGGGATTGGTGTGGTTTGACATGCTGGGGTGTTCACATGGCCAATGTTCACATGTGATGTGACAGGACAGTGAGGGTCACTTGATTTCACATGCATATATTGAGTGCATGTCCCTAATGACACACACAGTTGCACCATGATCCACTACACATACATCCACCGTTCCATGGCCACAAGTGCACACAGATTGCATTCTCAGGCCCGCGGTGTCCATGCAGCACATGATCTATTACCATTTGGGTACCCTGTACATGCGTCATTTGGTTGTAGATTTCATTAGTCTTTTTCATGTGATGCTCAAGGTGTATCTGCAACATAATGGCTGCTCAATGTGCTGTATGCTGAGCAGTGTGTTGCAGGAGACACACACAGCACACGGGTTCGGGAGTCGGGATTTTGCCATGCCCAATGTGCATGTGAATGATGTGCATTCAGTGTTGTGTTCATGCTACGACTGTTGGAAAGCATTTGTGTCTGACTTTGTATGTGTGGGAGGTTGTTGGTGAGTCATTTCATCTGATTCCATGTCAGGCATCATTGTCTCATGCCAGTTTTCATTTATGACATGTCACTTAGCATATTATTGGTCATGTGTTGGCCTTTTGCCATTGCATGGTGTGGCAGACAAGGGTGATGTGGTTTGGGAGGGTTTGGGTGACATACCAGGGATTGTGATGGACTGTTTTGCAGGGGTGTGTGATACACACCTTGCATGTGTTACCTTTGGTCACACAGGATTGGTTATGTTTAAGTAGCTAGGGATGCACACAATGTAGCACTTCTGTGGCACCATTCTCAGGGTGGTAAGGTTGTGACAGTTGACTGTCTCTTTGTCATCATCGATTGTCACCTGGTATGTGCCAGGACTGTGTGCTTTCAGCAGGGGTGGGAGTTTAGGTGAAGCATGTGGTCACAAGCTGGGTCCGGGCTGCCTCACCACGTGCCCTGTCCCCTCCCATGGGCAGCGCTTGTGCCTGTGGTTAGGGATGTGGGGGCACCACCATGTCCACCGGTACCTCCCGCCGTGTTACAACATTGTGCAGGACACATGCTGCCACAATGATCCTGCACACTACTGGGGTTGCATATAGTAGCTGCCCACCAGAGTGGTCAAGGGAGCGGAAGCGTGATTTGAGCACTCCGAATGTGCGCTCCACTGTGCCCCTGGTTGCAATATGGGCATCATTGTATCTTACCTGGGGTGGTGTGGTGGGGTTCTGGATTGGCATCATTACGTGGTTGCTCAGAGGATAGGCACTGTCCCCTGGGGAGGTGATAATAGTTTAGATTATTAGGGTTTGGGTATTTGTCTGTGTGTGACTTGCATGCATGTGCACAGGCATTTGTACTCACCTAGGAGCCATGTGTCACCATGCTGCCCAGCTTCCAGGGCCTGGCTCAGGGCGGACATTCTGTATATGAAACTGTCCTGGGTGGAGCCAGGGTAGTTTGCATAGTCAGAGGTGATGATCCCTTTAGCATCGCATACAACCTGCACGTTGATGGAATGTCAGTGCTTGCGGTTTCGATAGATGTGCTCAGTGGCCCTAGGTGGACGTAGGGCCACATGGGTGAAATCTATGGCACTGAGCACTTTGGAGAAGTGTGCCACACTGTAAACGTTCTGGACCACGGCCTGCCTTTCTGCTGGTGTTCTGGGCATGTATATGTGCCTGCGGACTGAGGGGCATGCAGTGATGATTGCCAACACCTGGTGTAGGCAGCGTGACTGCGTGCCCTGTGAGACCCCCCCACTATGGCAGTAGTCTGCTGAAATGACCCAGTGGCCAAAAAATGCAGGACATTGAGCACCTTCTCCAAGGGGCTCAATGCTTGGGAGCACAGAGTGGGGGATGTAAGGTCATCTTCCCATTCCCTGACGAGGTCTAGGATGATACAAGGTCGAAACCTATACCTTCCATAGACCTGGTCGTCAGGCATTCCAAAAAGGCTGGTCCGGGGAAAGAAAATTCGGGCCATGGCTATTCTCCTCCTCCTGCGGTGTCCCACGATCAGTGCTGCAACAAATGAGGCATTCATCGTAGCTGTATATATGTGTTTGTTGTTTGCACACACTTTTATACTGTGAGCGGGGACACTTCCACCTGCCTTCGTGTGGCGGACGTGTTGATTCCTATGTGCGTCTTTTGCCGTGCGCGGGTTTCCCGTATTCCAATCCATGAATACGGGTTGTTCACGTTCATGTGGGCGTTCCCTGTATTTCCCTGCAGTACTTCCCCAGTTACGCCTTCTTTTTCATTCGTTGTCCTGTCCCCTTTTTGGTGTGTGCACGGACGTTGTCCGCTTTCCCTGTGCGCCTCGTGCACGGCATTGGGGATGTTGCATTGACGTGTGCGCCCGTGTGTGCCACGCACGGGTTTGGCACACATCCCGAGGAAAACACGCGCAGGGTCTTCCGTGAATCGCATGCCTGTTTTTTCACGCTTGCGCCATCTTGCGCCAAGATTTTCGGCGCACATTTATTCCATGAATCGGCCCCAAAGTCTTTTTGGGCATAAATATAATGTACATTTTAGAGCAAGATCCCCTTCCCCACATATTTAATCCCTTTTCTGTGTGAGCACAGGCTGTAATTGTCTTTCATTTTGAAACAGTATTCACCTGCTTTGCAAAACGCACCGTTTTACACATGGGTTAATTTTTCTTGGATGTCATTTTACAAATGGGATTTTTGTCGCACACAGTTTCACTTCACTTAATCTTCTGGAAGGCTTTTACAGATACCGCCAGTTTCTGAACACAGAGAGATATATTTCCAAGCATCTCTTTGAAACTGACATGAGAAAAAGAAACACTGCATCATTTCTTTCATTTACTGTGGTTTGTGCGCGATGGTTGATAGTAAAAGAAAACACAAGCCGTGTTTAGGAGGAAATCTGAATTCTTTGGCTTTAAAGTGTTTTCCCAGTACATCAGCTGTCTGGAAATGTATTGCCTTTCTTCTTGGTACTCAGCAGAAGTAAAGCATGCCAGGGTGGGTTTTCATGAAGGGCACAACTTTGTGATGTTTTTAAAAATGAAATCAAAAGCAAATTGCAAAGCCGTCTTGGATGTCATGTGTGCAGGTTAGATATTCAGAAAACACAACAGCAAATGTAGTGCCGTTCAGATGGTTTAAATGGAGGCAAAATAATGCAGAGCACTTCTTTTGGTGACATTTCTTGTATTCAGTGCTAGCCACACATGTGCGCCATGGAAAGGAAAGTGCAGCAGTTTTTCTACAATATTTCCATGCGGTTTTGAGGTAAAGGGATTTTTGCCCTGGGCCTTAAATGTAACCTACAACAAGGATTCCATTTGTGAGCTGGGCGTTCAGATCGCTCTGCGACCTAAGTCTGCACATTTTTCGAAAAATATATTGCTCCCAATTTTCCCGTAGTAGTGAATACTCACAGTGTTGTCCAGGGCAGCTGTCATGATTTATACAAAGGACCGAAAGGCATCCAATCGGCAAACCGGGTGGGTGTCCCATGGCCTTTTTTGTTGATTCTCTATCGTCATGGTTACCATCCGGTTAATGTAAGGCTAGTGGCCTTCTATTGCGGCGGCCATCTTATTCTATTCCTATCTGCATATGCTGCTAATCATTCCCTCTTTATGCAGATTTCCCATCACGCTATTCAAGGATATCCCATTATTCTTCCTTATTCCACCAGCGCTAACTCCCAATATAATATAGCGTGTTATGGCAATCTCAATATCATTGCGACTCATCATCAACCTTCGCCTACAGCTCCGGGAATAACACCTTCTCACAAAGGCAAGTCTTTGTCTTGCTGGCACCTTGGTGTTCAACATGCACTAGTTCCATAACTCTCCCTTGTAGCTCCAGAGGGATGACCAACTGGGAACCTGACAGCAGGACCCCTTTGAGGTCAACTGGAATCTCTCCTCTCACCTTCCAGAGACCTTGGCGGAAGGACTGAGACTCTCACGTCCTATGCTGCATAGATGTCAGAAATATCTTCCACTGGCCTTCAAGCAGTTACATGAACTGATCATACAGCCCTTCGTTTCAGCATGTGGCCTCAGCGACATCTGCCAGGGATATCGACTTCGGGACGGCCAACCTTGTGACCACACCTACAAATCGTTCCACGTCCTGGTCCACTTCATCTGCCTCAACTGGGAGTCCGAGAGGGTTGGGCAACAGATAAACTATGGGGTTATCTTCCACCGCCCTGAACAGCAGAGTCACACAATACTATTTCAGCTAAAGCAACCAACATTCAAGGCTGATGAGAGGCCTCAATGGTGACCCTTGCATGATTGAGACTAGTGGCTTACCGTCCAAGAACACTGTCACTAGCTGTCCCTATATGTAAAGTAGGCCCACAAGATGGCCAGGGTCTCCATCTCGATCTGTGCGTACTTCCTTTCTGTGGGTGTGGGGGCTTTGCTGGCATAAGCAACAGGTTGCTTATTGCCTTGTGGGTACACTTCATGAGCACTGCTCCTAGTCCAACTGTGCTTGTGTCCACTACCAACTCTGTTGCCGTAGACGGGTCGAAGTATGTCTTAGAAGTGTTCGCAATGAGGGTCACTTGGTGTTGTAGAATCCCTCATGCTCTGCTTGGCTACAGCTCCAGTCATGGGACCTCATTACGACCCAGGTGGTAGAGGGTTAACGGTGCCGGTAGAGCTGCCGGCGCCGTTATCCCTCTACCGCCTCATTACAAGGTCTGCTTGCGGGTCCCGCTAAGGACGTCTGGTAAAACCTGCTAGCAGACCAGGATGCTAACAACGGGCCTGTCATTAACAGGTCCGTTGTTAGCATCCTCTCCATTCCCATTGAGCCCTTTGGGGGCTCAAATGGGAATGGGGATGTACCGGGTCTGGGTCCCGGGAAAGGGAATTACCGGGCCCTCCAAGGTCGGAATGGCCCGGTAATTCCCTATTCCTTATTCCTGGAACCCGGTACCCGGTACCTCCATACTCGTAATGAGGCCCACTGTCTTTTTTGGTAAGAATTCTGAGTGGTTCGGTCAGGGCAGCAAGATTGGGAATGAAGTTCCCACAAATGTTCACCATGCCCGGAATCTGTGCTTCTCCGATAGGGATGCAGGAGGTGCCGCCTCATTTATGTCCTTGACTTTGCAGGGATCTGGAGACAGGTCCTGCTTGTGGGACATGAAGCCAAATAAATGCACACATTTCTGAAAAAAGTCACACTTCCTTGAGTTGAGCATCAGCGCATTCAGTTGCAACCATTGGTAAACCGCAGCCTGCCTTCCCATGTGCTCCTTCTCTGAGGCTGTAAAGATGATATCATCGCTCACATTCAAAACTCTCGGGGGCCCTGCTAACACACCCCTGATCGTGTGCTGAAATACCTACGCAGCAGAAGACACCCTTAAGCTAAGCCTCTTGCACTGAATAGCCGGCATTCAGATCAATGGTTGAGAAGACTATGGCCCATTGCAGGTCTGCAAGGATGTTGTTGAGTGCAGGGGTGGCATGCCATTCCCACCAAATGGCCCTGTTGGTGAGCCTCATGTTGACACAGATCCACTCCTCTTCAGGGCACTTTGGCTTGTTGGTGACCTTGATCAGAAACACTTGCGGTGTGGGGACCGACTACTGTCTACATATTATGGCAGTTCCTCCTCCAACTTTTTGCGTGGGTGGAATGTAATCCTGCGGTGATGCAGTACTGTTGGTTGAAAAGAAGGTTCAATGTGCAGCTGCACCTCCTGTCCCTTGAGACAGTCTGTGCCTTCAAAGAGATCCTTATACCCCTACCGCAAATGGTCAATATCACTCTGGTACACCTGCTACGCAAAATGGGTGATCCCCAAATCCTCGGCAGCCAAGCAGCTGAGGAGAGTGACCTTCATTGCCGTGTTACATAACACATTGCAGGAACTGATACCCTATCATGCACTACCTGAGTGTAGAACGAACCATCCTGTGGCCAAGGGGAAGAACCTCCAAAGGCAAAGATACGGATGCAAGGCTGCTAAACTGGGATGAGGGCATGACATTCACTGATGCCCTGGTGTCAATGAGGATCCGCATCACCATGGAGAGTATGGAGAATGCTCATATCGGTCCTCCTTGCATTCCATCCTGGACTGCCAGGAGGGATTTTGCTGATTGATTTTTTACCTCTATTTGGGCTGCTCCTCCCACGTAGCCAATGCGTTTTACTATCACTCCAGCGTATGCTGTGGCTGCATGGAAAGACAGACCCTTTCCCTTCCCAGAGAGGACCCCAGATCAAGTAAGGTAAGGCACAATCCTAACAGTGAGACTGGCTATGGGGCTTGGCACTGCCTGGGAAAATGGTAAGGGTTTTAATTCCAGCCGCAGGCTTGGCTGCTCACTGGACACAATTGAGTGCGTGGAAGTATGCCGCCACCTGCATCACAGAATTTGCGTCGCTCATCTAAGGGTTTTGGAGTAGGTAGACAAACCTTCTGGTTGATCCTGCCATGAGGCCGTGACAAACATTTGGACGCAATGAGAGAAACCTCTTCAGAGCGGCCTGGCTTGGATATCTCATCTATGTGTGATGCTCCCTTCCCAAGTTCGAGGATGCTTTGCAGCGGGATGTCGGGTTCTCTAAGAATCTGGTGCGGCAGATGCGAAGATGCACAGTGCTGGGTGATCTGCGCTCTTATCTTGTGGGTCTCATCCCTCAGCCGACATGACACGGGAAACCGGCAAAGACAGGCGTGATAGTCATCTAGGGACTCCGCTAGGTCCTGGTGTGCCTAGTGCAGACGGGACCTCTCATGGTCTCTACGGGGCGAAAGTAAGTGTGTAGGGCTTCCTTGGCTGCTTCGTAGGAGTCAGAACAAGAGCCTCGATTGCTTCACTTCATCATTGTCTTCCCTTGCCACTACAATGAACATTTCCGGTTGTTCCACCCGTAGGTCCAGACGAGGTCCAAACACTGTAGGGGCACTGGCCACATCAAACTCCTCCACAGGATTCCCGGCTTGCAGGGTCTCAAGTTCTTGGTAAATCTTGCAGGCTGGCCTGAGGGCGAGAACCCCCGTATGGTGGCATTCTCAAGGAGGATCTTCCTCATTGGTAAAATCCATGGAGTAGACCTGTGTTGGCAGTATAGACACCACAGAAATGGGGGTGCAGCCACATGAGCACCCTTAGTCGGGCCGCAAGCTCTACCACAGCTTTTTAGAGGAAGAGAGTCTATGCCCATGGAATAAAGGGCCATCAGGATCAGCACCTATGTAGAGGGGCCCACCTACCTTATGGCATCAAGGTACCACTGTGGGTCCCAGGGCCATGATGGACTGCATGTGAAGGGTTCCACCCGTCCACTGACAGTAGCCACGGGGAAACTGGGTGTCCCCAGCAATACTAGATGGCACCACCCGCCGAATGCAGGGAACTGAAATCGGTGTCCGGGGGTGCAAGCGCTTCATAGCAAAGCGCTGTTGCCAGGCACCACCTCCCTGACACAGCGAGCAGGCTCGGCAGCCATAGGCTCCATCCACCAACCACAAAGTGCCGAGATGGCACCCGTGTCCAGCACGCAACAGACATAATGGTGTGCGTGGGGCAAACCGAGCCGTCACATGCACAAAAACCACACTGCTGTGCACTGGCAGGCACGTGGCATGGAGGAAGCTACGTGCCCACCTTGTTCTCAGTCGTTGTCAGGTCTCTGGATTGTCAGGAGCCTCATAATAAACAAACAGTGCAATGGTCTACCGGACTGGCATCCTGTGCCTTGACGTGTCCCATTATTTTCCAGAGTGACCTAGAGCATACCCTGTCACCAGGGATGCCTTATATCACAACATCATACAACCATTCCTTGCTATCAGGCTCCCAGACTATGGGGAGTTCCCCTGTGACTCCAGATGCTGGCATTCCACGTCTCTTCGCCCCGCGCTAAACACCTTAAAACCTTTCTTACGCTGGTACCCTTCACTGGACGAGTAAAAAGCTGCATGTGACCATGAAAGAAAACTATATACAAAACCGACAGATTGCCGTCGGAACATCATGACATCACCATGACATCATCGCTTGATGACATCACTGCATAATACACGTGGTGAGTTAATGGTTGTGTCCTGTGAGTCAGGATATCGGACAAAATAAAATAAATATTTCAAATTGAGAAAATTGTGTATTCGACTGGTGAGAGAAATATGATATAGTAATTGACAAGAATGTTGCGAATAAGGTTACATGAAATATACCAAGGAAATGATAGAGGAGGCTGAATAAAAGCAATGAGAGAGCGTGTGGTGTCATGCAGGTAAGTACTAGTGTGTTGTACTATAGGCTGTAGGAGACGATCTATGTATATCACTACTGGATTAATGATACTATCAGTTCCTGCAACAATTGGCCTGAAGGGGAGTCATGTGTTATGCTTCTGTGTCTTTGTTATAGCAGAAGGAAACTGGAACACTCAGTATTGGGTCACAGTCGTATCTGGTATATGTAGGGAGGCATTTTGCTGGTGTCCATCACGGAAATATAACTGACGTTGTCTGCAGGTTAACTCATTAGTGATTCGTTCCTTGTTAGATTGTGAATAATTGTCAATTGATGCGTCTTAATATTGGTAGACGTTCTTCTGTTGTAATTCATATTTTTTAAATGATTAAGTATTTTGGGTTCAAACATAAGAGCAGTATTATGAATGCCTGGATTGAAATTCATTTTAGGCGAATTTCCAAGCCTTCAAATGTAGTGATGTTCTAATCATTTATAGGTTGGGAGTGAACGAACATCTGTAGCCTCATTTTATGAAGTTGTTTATATAGACCATTTCTTTTAGCAAAAAAAGTTGATATTATTAATCGCCACAAATGACAGACCTTTAGTTATTAAAGCCAGCTCTTGTCTATTGAGAACTTTGTTGGAGATGTTCTCTACAATGTCATCCCTTTTTAACTCTTTGTGTTAGACCTCAGATTTCTTTTGGCCTCTTCTTGTCTTTTCTTGACTTTAAAAAGATGAAGATAAAGAGGCAGTTGGGTCAGTCAATGGAAGAGTTGATATAGACAATAGTTCCCTATTATATGCTCCTTCCAAATAAACTATTGTATCAGTAACCCTGTTGGGTAAGTTTACACTATTGCCTAAACTGCTATCACTGCTCGGATCTCCACTTTCCTGTAGTTTATTCTGTCTACTGGTGAGTTGCATTTTCAGATCAACTATTTCTCGATCTGTTGGGGAAAGATTTGGATTATTTCTTTATGGACAAAAGGATGAGGTAGAGAGAACATTTGTCAAGGATTTCTTCCTATTTGAATATGAATTCTATTTTGTCCTTACATATTGTGGGATGTAAATAAATTCTTAAACCTCTCTGGATTCTTGGGTATTTTTAGTACTACACTAAACTGGAAGCATGACATTCTTGCGATAACTCTCTTTTGATTAAGCGCTGCAA
Source organism: Ambystoma mexicanum (assembly GCF_040938575.1). Classification (NCBI taxonomy): domain Eukaryota; kingdom Metazoa; phylum Chordata; class Amphibia; order Caudata; family Ambystomatidae; genus Ambystoma; species Ambystoma mexicanum. Next base: position 912,062,797 of record NC_090926.1, on the reverse strand, counting down.
TTGAGTAACAAGTTTCGTTGGATTTTCATTTGACTAATGAGAGAAAGAATTCTGTGTGCTTCTTCTTCGGAAAAAGCGAATAATAAAATAAATAATAATAATAATAATAATAATAATAATAATAATAATAATAATAATAATAATAATAATAATAACAATAATAATAATGTTGTGGCATGTTTCTCTGTCAATTCATTAATTCTCGAAAAGACATAGTAGGGGTATGGCTGCATAGAACGACTTCTGTCACAGTGAAAACAGAGAAGGAATAAACTAAATTGTCAAACCGCTCCAGTGAACACCAAAGTTTTGTATTTTGTTACGATAATCGAGGTAAACTCAATGTGAATTTTGGTGCAGGGGAGGTAAAAACATCCTTGACACATATGTTATAGAAACGACAAAACAAAAAATTGTATCCAAGAGGTTGGGTGCCCCTGTCCCCTGCACACCTTTATACTGAGGGTTAACAGCCAATCAAAGTTCAATACAATAATTGAAGTTAGAACTCCTTAAAGAATGACAAAATGTTGCGATAACTGAATCGGTACAAATACATCTGGTGGCTCCAATTTTTCTGATGTGAAGGAGGAGCCGGTTAGGATGCCCGAAGTGCTTTGGCAGCTTTGAAATTGAGTGTCGAGTAGTTGGAGGAAATGTTACTGATAACGTCAACGTGGGAAGGCTACAATAGAACATAGCCAGAATTGGCGATATAAAGAATTTAAAAACATAGGGTGAGCAACGGAAAGAGGACAAGGGTGGGCATATCGAGTTTCACATTGAGGTACATGAATAAATGTTTGTCAAGATGGAGGTTATCACTCTATGTTAAGTGATGTTAGGGCTTCGCACCAGTTGAGGGTAAAATGGCAAGGAGAATGCTTGGATGTTGGTCCAGAACTCCTTGTAGCAATCTTCCCCCAGAGCCTGGGGTCAGAGGTTGACCGTGACAGTACATTTGTTTCATGCGTTTGTGGGGGTAGTTGGTGAAGTGTTTCAGTCGGAGGGATACAGGGTGCTGTTGGGCTGGGAGACCTGGTGCTACGTTGCCCTTCGTTTCTGCAGTGGACGCAGATCTTTGCTATTCAAGTGAATGAGTCGGCAAGAGGAAGCACAAGTGGACTTTGGCTGCGTAACATGCGGCCTCCTGGTGAAACTCTGCAGCCCAGCGCTTGGGGACTTGTTCTGGGACTTGCCTGGGATTTGGGACTGGGACTGGGTTTGGGACTGGGATTGGGACTGGGATTGGGACTGGGACAGGGATTGTGGGGTCCAGGGGAACTGAATGCAATACTGATCTCCTCTCTCTCTATTCTCTCATAGAGTCTGTTTTTTGTGTCTATTATCTGGATCCCGCCTCCCTCCTCCCGCGCACAGCATTTAACCACTGGTGCTAGTGCACCCGCGCGCGCATCCGGAAGTGGCACGCAAGTGGGCTGTTGGGCTGTTCGGCTGGCGGAGGAGCAGAGGCGGAGAGAGATTGCTTTAATATTCTGTTTCTGGGGTAAGTAGTGTATAAAAAATAAAAATAAATACCCCCTATAGGACATTATGGCAACTGTGCTGCGCAATGGAAAAATATGTGCTATAAAGACCCCTTGGCCTATACTGGCCGTCGAAAATATCCAGGCCACTCAGTGTGTTGGTACAGAGATAAAATCTAGTATGGATGTGCAAGTACCATTTGAAACCACTCCTATGGGAGAGGGACACAAAGACCAGAATTCTGTGACCTCCCCAGTTACCACTACTCAGGAGAAGAACTTAGAGGGGGGAAAAGGGGAGGAGGATGTAAGGGAAAAAATGGACGTCATTAAACAGGAAGTGGAATTCTCCTATATGCACTCGCAAATACAAGCAAAAATGTGTGCCCAATTTTTGGGGGAAGAGGACATTTCCTTTGTGCCTGCGGGCCTGTCATTCGATACCCAAATCCCAATTCAATCAAGTTTCCTGAGTATAAGAGAATCACTCAGTCAAAAGTTAAATGAGGGGACAGAAAATATGTTAGAAGAGATAAATACGGATGTATCCATGATGGGGCAGGCAGTAAGAACGGAATTGGGGAAGCGAGCTAGGCTCTCAAGGGGCCCCTCCACACCTGTAAATGCGTCTAGAAATGGGATTGATCAAGTGCACCTATTTAATACACTGCCTCAATTGAGTTCTACCATACCACACAGAGTATTCAGATCAAATGCTAAATTTCCACTACCATCTGCCTCAATATTTACAAATACACAAGAGGGCTGGGGAGTGGACAACAATAATGTTATAGAGGTGCAGGGGGGCCACATACCAAAGGGGAATCTGCGGATCCCCGCTCTGCCAACTCACATTGACACTTCCCCAATTTTAGGAGCTTCCCTCACAAGTTCCCCTATTAATGACAGTAATGCTAAATTTGAGGAATCATTGCCAGAAATATCTAGAATATTAAATCTTCTAGATATAGGCCATGAGCTTACCCATTGGGAGATGAGAGACTTGAACAGGGTTGCTCTGGATACCCAACTAAAACTAACCAAAGCGGAAGGCTTTCCCATGGGCAAAGATGATAGGACGGTAACCTCAAAAAAGATAGATATCATACACATTCCTAAAACAACTAACTCACAAGGATCTCAAACCTTGGCTGGTGGAAAGGAAGCTTTGACCTATGCCAGTGTGATACCTGTGGGGATTGCAATGACTCTATCAAAGGGAAAAAAATGATGAGAAAAATGAACAGAAACCTGACTCAGAGGGGGAAAAAAGGATCATGGAGCTCCTGAAAGAGCTATCAGTGAAAATCTCATCATTAGAAAAAGGGCATGCCAGAGCTACCTGATAAACTTGCACCTATAATGCCTTTGAGACCGGTAAGGTTCGTCCAGGATGAGGACCCCATTCCCACTGTTACCCTTGACAGCCCTTCAGTTCTGATAAAACTGATGGAATCTACTGACGGGGCAGGGGTCAGAGACGATGACATAAAAAATCAAAAGGAGGAAATGGCTTCTTCCTGTCAAGGAAACAGAAACGACTGGCTTTAAAGGCAAAAAAAAAAGGCTGTTGAAAAAGGGAGCGACCTCCACAAAGTCAGAAACCTTTAAGAAAGAACCCCAGGCACCCTCGAATGAAGTTGCACTATCTGATTTAAGACAACTCAACGAGGAAAGTAGGATGGCCTTGCAATTAAATGGTACTGATACCTTAAAATCTAACAAGGAAAAAATAAATTCAGAGAAACAACGTAAATGGAAAAAATTTGAAAAAAAATGGGGAAAATAAACATGAATCAGAAGGAAGATATTAGACCAAAGGCAAATGATAAGACAGAAGGAACTGAGAATGAGAAAGTACACCCCCCACAAATGGATGGGGAAAATAAAGAGATAAAACAGTCACAACTTTCTAATTTTTACAAGGTTTTGGAGAAGTCGACATACCGACAGGCATTACCACAAGATAGCTCCAACCTCTTGGCTGAACATCCCACAACATCAGCAGAATCTAATAGATTAGGTTTTTCCTCCCTACCTCCAGCTCCATCCTTAGCACCCACCCCAATGGAGACTGTAAAGACCTCTGGGGCCGATGCATTGAGGTGAAAAAGAACTCTGATCCTGGGATCCCCCTATTAGATGGAACTGTGAATGAGTGCCCAAAACTATCCCCGGCCTGGGATTGAAGGGGCAATTGCGAATCTCCCAGATACCATAAAAAAGATCATGATGTACCTCCTTCCTGACCTATCATGGTTTGGTAATAAGGATTTGGGGGGGGCCACGAGACAAAAGAAAGCCGACCTCAAGTTATGAATGAGACACACACCTCTTCCTTACTCAGGGGAGGGGGGATACAGTGGGAGCAAGCTGAAAGAGATCCCATACAAGTGCCGGTTGTACAAGGACACTTTTACCCCAACGGTCCACAGGATAGGATGAATCCTACACAATATGAACCGGATAGACCCTTACATGTGAAGAATAGCGATCTTAGGAATATAATGTGGAGAAACATCTCATTCCCGGAATATCCGAGTATCCTTCTTATCCGCCTTAGGATGATTGGTTCAGGGGATATTTGTTTGGTGGATTTTATCCATCCCTCTCGCTATGACCATGTCTGTATTGTTTCAAACTCACAAAAGATTTTTGAAATGATTATTCAGGAACCAGAACAATTCAATAGAATGGGTTACGATATCCCAATTTTCAGTAATGGTTGGGAGAAAGGAAATGTCCAGGAAATGGAAAAAGAAAATTCTAATCTCTGTAGGGATGAGTCAGATACACGAAAAGAAAATACTCTGACTCTCGAAGGAGGGGAGGGGCAGGACTTGACCTGGTTAGCCCAAACACTCAGGGAATCAATATCTGAAATGCAAAAAATGAAACAAAAGCTTTAATGTCACTAAAGTAGTGGACCATTGGAAATTCTTCTCATGGAACTCCAGGGGCCATTCGAATCTGATAAATTCTGGGGTCTTATGTGCAAAACTTAAATCATTTGATCTTTTTTGTATACAGGAAACGTGGCTGACTGCTCCGATACAACTTGATGGTTTCATATGTATACATCTCTTAGCTAAAGTGGGATTATGTGGAAGACCCGCTGGAGGTTTGCTCGTTGCAGTCAAACTTGAGCTAGGCACACGTATTCTAGAATCAACTGAACTAATGAATTTCGCACTTGCTGTTGTAGGAAATGTTGATACACTCAACACTGTCTTCGTCCAGGACCATGACAGAATGTCCTTGCCAATCAAAATCCAGTGCTATTCGGTTTTGAATTTTACTAAACAGATTAAAAACTTGATTGGGAGATCATTTAAACCTAGTAAACATGGCACTCTGAAACCCATCCACATACACACGTACGACCCTTTGGTAAGGCTAAAAACAAATCTTGTAAATCGTCAAATTAGATCCATTTTGAAAACCAATCTGACTGAGACTGAAAAAAAGAGAAATCCTACAAATTAAACAAACCAAAAAAAAACTGGTTGAAAAATCACAAGTGTGTCCTGCAAAATAATGGCAATATCGATATGCTAGCAGTTCTGGAAAGGGATTTGGGGTCGTGAATTTTGGGGGTTAATAAACGCTCTTGAAAAAAGACAGGTTGTACATCAATCGGCTAATGTACAGGCGGATACCTGGGGAAAATATTTTGCGATCCTCTACAAAGGCAAAATGGCTATGACGCATGAACTTTTGCTCATAAAAAAGGGGTCCTGGGGTTTCGACTTCTCGATTGAGAATATTGAATCCCAGATCAAGAGGTCAAATAATTCAAGAGCGGCCGGTCCTAATGGGCTCACAAATAATACCCTGAAGAAAACTCTGAAATATTGGGCAAAATCGCTCTTTATCTTTTTTAATTCCATCATACAGTCTAAGACAATTCCTCAGTCCTGGGGGATATCATATGTCGTGCCCATATATAAAAAGGGGGATAGAACCTGCCCGACAAATTACTGTCCGATCTCAATTATGGACGCTGATTCCAAGATCTTTGCAGGGTTAGTACTGCAGAGAATAGAGGAACGGGCGGACCACAATAACATTTTACCCCCCCCCCCCAGCAGTTCGGTTTTCACAAAGGGATTGGAACTGAAATAGGAGGACTGATTATTTGTTTGCTTTTAGAAAAGGCATGTAAAAAAACGGATCTCCCATGTATTTGGGATCAGTAGATCTGTCGCTTGCCTTTGGTAAAGTGGATAGGGTGAGGCTCTGGACAAAACTAGCCCAAATGGGGCTGCCGTCTCATCTACTGACAGTCCTCATTAATCTACATGAAGATTCGGCAATTCAGGTGAGTCTAAATATGTCTGGTGATCTTTCCAAAATAATCCAAACTCATAATGGTCTTAGACAAGGGTGTTTATTTGCCCCTACTCTCTTCAATCTCTACACTACTGATGCTAATGTCCCCCTCACAACCTTTTCTTTGGTTTCTCCAATATGTTGGAATGCCTATGCTGATGACCTGCTTTTGGTCAATAATACCCCCGTGGGTTTACAGCGAAAACTTACGACACTATCTATATACGCGCAAGAAAATGCATTGGTGATAAATGAAAAGAAGTCTGTCATTATATCTTTTACCACCAGGGAGAGAATTGTAAAATATAAATGGCAAATAAATACATGTCTTTTAGTAAAAGTAGGATCACTGTGCTATTTGGGATTCCCGATATTTGGGAGCATTTCGATACATTCTTACTGGGATTTCTATTTGGAGAAAACAGATAAGCTCATTCTTCAAATGAGGAAGATCTCCGACAAATAATGTAAATTCTCTATCACTCCATTGATTAGGTTCTACAATTTGAAAGTTGTACCAAAACTGACATACGGCCTAGAAATTTTACCGTTTGAAACATCTCGTTTGGTACAAAAAATGGAATCTAAGATCTGGCGGAAAATTATTTTTTACCTGCCCTAGAGTGTTCCTATATCCGCAGTTCGCTATGAATTAGGCCTTATCTCACTAAATATGAGAGTGAAATGGAAAAAATTGGCCCTATATCAGAACCTAATGGTATCTAAAAACAACTCCCTTCATACACTACTGGGAGATAGACTGAGAAGGGGAATTAGTGAATCAGTATGGATGCTGAAACTACATAAAGATTGTGTAGATTTCCTCAAAACCATCGATGTTCCACATGAAATGCTATTTGCCAATCCAATGGGTGTGAAAAAATGGTTGCAATGGTTTGACTGGGCCACCACCACGGAAAAAGTGGCGGCTTCTAAGATCTATAAACAACTGGTCGCAGAGGGGAAAGAGCTAGGTATGTTGGAGTCCTATCTGACCAAATTTCCAGATCCAAAAAGGAGAGCAATCTATCTACGCTTTTGTTTTAATGTGCTCCCTAGAAAGAACAAACTAGTATTGTAAAGAATCTATGTTAGTGTCTTAATTATCTCTCGAAGACAGATATGGGCCTCTCTCCCTCTCATGTTTTATTAATATGTATAAGTTTTGAAATATGGAAAACACTGTAGAGGGCTTCTAAAAAGAAAGGATATCTGTAAAGTAATATGGACTGCAATATATACTGTGTATTATGTCTGATGAGTTTTATACCTGGAATAGTGACAGTGATTTACAGGTGTCCATCATGTTTAGGGGGAATGAGGTGGGATTGTGTTCCCCTATGTTGGTAAAGCAGAAGGAGGGCCACGGCCATGTGCCAGTGAAAGTAAGCGTCCCCCAGAAAGGCAGTAACCCCCCTTTAATGAGAGGCAGTAAAGGACACACCCCAGGAGAGAAGGGTGAAGTTAAAAGGGTATTTATAAAGCAATATAGTGCAAGCAAAGGACTCTGCAAACTCTGAGAGCGCTCTGTCTGACAATAGCAAAGACAGTCATATTTATTACAAAAATACGTCTCGCGTCCTGTAAGCTATTGGGAGCACATAGTCTCAGGGATTGGGTGGCATTGACTAGACTATAACAATATGTAGAAGAGCTGCTCCAGGATTGGTGAACGTCTGCATGGTGCCAACGTGGGGTGGACGGGTCAGCTGGGCTCGTCGGGGTGGAGCTGCCAGGCCGGATGCGGTCTGTATCGATGATTTGATGGCTGCACTAACACTTTGCCCTTGTGGCCACACACACACTCATCATGTTATAGAATTCCAGTTGTCCTGCAAATCCTACAATACATTAACCTAAGATCAAGTGGGAGACAGAAAAAATAGTATGCACTGTGAAGCTTCACCAATACATCAGAATACATTTACACTTGACCTAAGAGCCTGATTTCATGAGTCCAGGTGTCTTGTCAGGGGGCACGAGGTGGTCTGTCTTGTCACTCTATTCTGTTATATGTGGTGAGGGATTGGTTTACAATATGTTAGTACAGGGGTGAATAACTATCTCTGTGGCTAGTTAAACTTGGGGTGAACTGGAATACCATTGGATCAGTAAGGGCACATAACTGGCCCTTCAAAAGGCAGCAAGATTTAGGACCAGGTAGCACATAATTCACTTGGCCAGGCCATGGCGGTCTCTGACATGGGGGAGGTAAATACTTGAAGCGGGTCCAACAAAAATGTGGGGAGGTGAGGCTGTGCTGATCGAGCACCAGCAAGCCCTGGTGGGCCTTGGCGGGAGGAAGGGGAGATGGCCTTGTAACTCCGAGCGATTCTCTATCCACTTGGGGTGTACATTATGCCATTATAGGGGACAGATACAAAAGCTAGTGGCATCAGGATGATTACACATTTCTGTCGTTTACATATGCATATATTTCTACATTCATAACAATGGAGGTTTCCAGTAGCACATGCAATACATAACGCTAGTCGAAAACATACTTGTAATTCATGAGACAAGCAGACAAATAAACGTGAGGTAGTGTCAGGTTGGGTCGTGTACTCAGGAGCATGGAAGCAATATGTTCATTTAATATTTTCGTTTACAGCACAGACTAGCTTAATACCCTAGAGGACCTACATACTATTCAAAACCATGTTTCACTACATCATACACAAGCATTTTATGCATTGCTTTTCGCTCTATCCCTTGTACACTAGCAGCAAACATTGGTTGGCACATGGTAGATTATTCAGACATCTTGCATTAAACATTATAACACATAGTCTTGAGGAGCAATGGAGGTCATCTTGCTTTAATGACAGTCGCATGTTTTAACCTTTTCCAGAATAGGACTGCAAAGTGTGGGGATTTAGTAAGTATGGTTAACGCTTCATCTGGGGGACCTGGGCGGGGGTTCATGGGCACCATATATCTTGAATGCTGGGGATTAGGTGCGGGATCGGGGCATACTTGATTCAGATGGTTCTTGTTATTTTCCAGACTCCGGCTACGAGTCAGGTCACTTCTAGGGCAGTGATGTACTGCGGAAGGTAAATGATACTGTGTTTGTTCTGTTACTTGTTTGTGTCTAGTTGCTCGTGAGAACAGGCCTTCAGCGGATCTGCAATGGGGTGGAGGCGAGGCGGAAGTGCGCGGTCCACGTGGGCCAAGCTGCAGCTTTTGCACGCAGGCTATTTCACATGGGCACAGGTCAGCGCTACTTAAAATGGAGTCTTGGCGTTTACAAAATGGTGTCTATGTTGTGTTATACTACGAATTGTGTCGCCCCATGCGTCGATCAGCAGCCATCCTGCCTCCCGGGCCCAGGTGCCGACCAGTCATGAGCCTCACGATAGGTGGGCAATGTGGGGGAGGGGGTCCTACAGACCTATCCTCCCATACACCAGCACTGATGGTGATTCAACTGTGTGAACTGTGTGAACACTATTTGGTAAGGAGACCATGTATGTCCTGAAGTGGTTCCTGTTGCAGATAATGGAGGATTGGTTTGGATGGAGTTGACGCCTTAGAACTGTTAGCATCAATGCTAGCACATGCCGCATTTAGACAGAATTATGAACATTACCCTGTGTCGCATCTAGATAGGATTGTGAAGGATAGCAAGTGCCACACTTGGATAGAATTGTGAACATTAGCCTGCGTCACATTTAGATAGGATGGTGAAGGTTAGCAAGTGCCACAGTTAGATAGAATTGTGAAGTTTAGCAAGTGCCACACTTAGAACTGTGATTGTGTGTCCCAAGCTGAGACAGGGAAGAGCAGCTTACCTGAACAGCTTGTGTGCAGACCTCACAGGCACTGAGGAATCAGTATGGTGGAATAGGCTGATGTCCAGAGAAAATATTAAATACCATTGCCACAGCGAAATTATTAGATAGTGACTTCCAAAAGATTAACTCACCGGCAAACGGATTGAACTGATCGTCTCTGGCCATAAGACTGCTGGTCCTCTCGCCTCGCAGATCACCATCCGACTGTTTGTCAAATTTTACTGACCAACGCAACAAGCAGCTTCTACCTTGTAAAAATCACAACGCGATTACACACAAGTAATATAAAAAAAAGAACTGTGAATGTTAGCAAGTGCCACTCTTAGATAGAATTGTGAACATCAGCCTGCGTCGCATCTAGATAGGATGGTGAAGATTAGCAATTGCCACACTTAGAATTGTGAATGTTAGCATGTGCCACATTTGGATAGAATTGTGAACATTAGCCTGCGTCACATCCAGATAGGATTGTGAAGGTTAGCAAGTGCCACACTTGGATAGAATCGCGAATGTTAGCAAGTGCCACACTTAGAACTGCAAATTTTAGCAAATGTCACACTTAGAACTGTGAATGTTAGCAAGTGCCACTCTTAGAACTGTGAAAATTAGCAAGTGCCACACTTAGACAGAATTGTGAACACTAGCCTGCATCACATCTAGATAGGATGGTGAAGGTTAGCAAGTGCCACACTTAGATAGAACTGTGATTAGCACGTGCCACATTTAGATAGAATTGTGATGAAGTGTGATTGTTAGCAGGTGCCACACTTAGATAGAATTGTTAATGTTAGCAAGTACCACATTTAGATAGAATTGTGAACATTAGCCTGCGCCGGACCCAGCCAGAATTGTGAATGATAGCAAGCAGCACATTTAGTTAGAATTGTGAACATTAGCCTGCTTCTCATCTATATAGAATTGTGAATGTTAGCAAGTGTGACACTTAAATAGAATTGTGAACATTAGCCTGCATCACATCTAGACAGGATTGTGAATGTCGGCCAGTGCCACATCTAGATAGAATAGCAAATATTAGCCATTGCCACATCTAGACTGCATTGGGAATATTACCAATGCCATATTTAGATAGAATTGGGATTTGCTAGCTTGCTTCCCATCTAGACAATATTTTGAAGGTCGGCCAGAGCCACATTTGGATATAATTGTGAATATTAGTCAATGCCGGATATAGATAGAAATGCAGAGATATTCACGCGCCACATCTAGAAAGAACGTGGAAAATTGCCACATATCACTTCTAGATAGCCAGTGCAATAACCAGCACACTAACAATTCCACCCCTCTGCATACACCTCTCAAACTCTAATGAAACACAACCACAACCCTAAAGTTCAAGAAACTGCAAAAACTCAAGGTAACTCCGGCACTTTTCCATTGTGTTACTTGGCAGTCTTTGTTTTAACATCTGCTGCCTGACACTTGAAGTACCTCAAATGTACCTGTTTTTTGCCAAGCAAACCGGCTACCATGCAGTGCTTTGAAGATGGCTGCCCTGTTGTTTGCTTTGCCTAAGGCAGTGTAAATGAGCTGCTTTTCTCTTTCTACCGCATTTCGATTGGCTGTGGCTTCCTTTTCTAGCCAATCAGGGACCAGCAGGCTTCAGCCAGCCCCCTCACCCAAGGCTCACCCCTAAGGCCCCTGTCAGCTACCTGTCCGCTTCCAGGATGCTGCCCCTGCCCCCTGTGATGCTTGATGCGCCCCCAACCATCTCCTTCCCCCATAGATGCTGGATGTGCCCCTCCACCACCCTCCTGCCCCCAGTGATGCTGGATGTGCCCCCTCCCCCCTCCTATCCACCGTGAGGCAGGATTTGCCCCCCACCCCTCTCCTGACCCTTTGATGATGGATGTGCCCCTCCACACCCCCCCTGCCCCCTGTGATGCTGAATGCGCCCCCCACCCCCTCCTGCCTCCCATGATGCTTGATGTGCCCCTCCATCCCCCCGCTACCCCCTGTGATGCTGGATGTGCCCCCACGCCCTCCTGTCCCCCATGATGCTTGATGTGCCCCTCCACTCTCTCCTGCCCTCCGTGATGCTGGATGTGCCCCCCACCCCTCTGCTGCCCACCATGATGCTGGAGGGCCCCTCCACCACCCTCCTGCAGCGCATGATGCTGGATGTAGCCCCCCACAGCCCCTCCTGCCCCCATGATGCTGGATTTGACCCTCCACACCCCTTATGCCCCCCATGATGTTGGATGTGCCCCCCACGCCCCTCCTGCCCCCTGTGATGCTGGATGTACCCCTCCACCCCCTCCTGCCCCCTGTGATGCTGGATGTGCTCCCCCTCCCCCATCCTGCCTTGTGATTCTGGATGTGCCCCTCCACCCCCCCTCCTGCCCCCCATGATGCTGGATGTGCCCACTCACCACCCTCCTGTGATGCTGGATGTGCCCCCCACCTCCCTCCTGCCCCCCATGATGTTGGATGTGCCCCCCACACCCCTCCTGCCCCCCATGATGTTGGATGTGCCCCCCACACCCCTCCTGCGCCCTGTGATGCTGGATGTGCTCCCCACCCCACTGCTGCTCCTGTGATGCTGGATGTGTCCCTCCACCCCCTCCTGCCCCCCATGATGCCGGATGTGGCCCCATCCCCCTCCTGCCCCCTATGATGCTAAATGTGCCCCTCCACCTCCCTTCTGCCCCCTGTGATGCTAGATGTGCCCCTCGATCCTACTTCTTCCCCTGTGATGCTGGATGTGCCCCCCACCCCCCTCCTGCCCCTGTATGCTGGTTGTGCCCCCCCACCCCTCTCCTGCCCCCTGTATGCTGGTTGTGCCCCTCCACCCCTCTCCTGCCCCCTGTGATGCTGGATGCACCCCCCCATGCCCCTCCTGCCCCCTGTGATGCTGGGTGTGCCCCTCCTGCCCCCATGATGCTAGATGTTGGCTTGTGCTTCTGCAGACTTGAATTCCCTCCCTTTGCTGTCCCAACCTCTTCCCTACCCCCTCACTGTATCCTTACCACTTATGTCGCCTGACCTGTTTGTTAGCTGCTTGTTTTTCTCCCCCTCCCTTTTTTTGTTCTCTCCTACCTCGCTCCCTCCAGTACTTTCTGAGATGTCATCGGGCCTAATACGATAGTCGGTTGTTTTGTTCTGCTCCTTCTCCCTTACTCCAACCCCTACCTCCCCTCCTCTTGTTAAATTTCAGCACTACCTCAATTGTCGTCAGGCATAATAATGTAGCCGCTTGTCTATCTCATTCTCTTGCCCACCCCTCTACCCCTCCCTATCATTGTAAATTGCTCTTACTCTATTACTTATGTCTCCTGACTTATTTGATAGCAACTTGTTTGACTCCCTCCCCCTGCCCTTTGTTTTCTCCTCCCTCTCCCCCTCCAGCACTACCTAATTTGTCGTCAGGCCTATTATGATAGTCGCTTGTTTTATTCTTCTCCTTCTCCCATACTCCAACTCCCTCTACCCCCTTCCTCTTGTTTAATTCCAGCACTACCTCAATTGGCTTCAGGCATAGTAATGTAGCTGCTTGTCTGTCTCATTCTCCCTCCCACCCCGCTTCCCCTCCTCATCATTGTCCATAACACTTGCACTATCTGAAATGTCATCAGGCTGATTATGAAAGTTTATTTTTCACATTATGAATGGATCATGGACTTGTAAGAATTTCACTGTATTTTCCCATGTTCCCTCCCTGCCTTGAATCGCTTTGAAACACATTGCGTATAGGTGCTACATAAACAATCAATCAATCACTACACTGCAACAACAAAACAAGCCACACATAGCTTTGCACAACAGCACACGACGGCTACCAACCGGAAAGCACCCCCAAACTCAGCAAACAGTGTTAACTGAACGGAAGCTGCCAACAGCACATCACTGCTCTCTTGCACTTATCTCGCTCGTTCCCACTAACTCACCCCACCCCCTTTCCTTTTCAGATCCGCCAAAGCGCCAGGGGACCACTCCAGTGGTGATAGTGCAAGGTACAAATATCCTTTAACATTAACATTAACATGCCTGGGAGGGTGTGGAGCGGTGCAGAGATGAGTAGGGAGATCAGAAATGTTTGCAGGGCATGGGGTGGAAGTGAAGTCACAACCAGAAATTAAATGTGATCTGGTAACAATGTATGGGGGGATGGGATGCACCTGCCCAGGATGGGAAACAAGCATTATGTTCTGCGTCAGGGAAGGTAAGGAAGTAATGGGTGGGAAAAAAGAACACCTGTGGGTGGTCGGTGGGGTTAATGAGTGCCAATGGGACAGGATTGTCTGTTGGAAGTTGTAGCTAAGAGCTTTGCTTGTTGATGATTCTGGTGCTGTGGCTTTAAGGAGAGCCGTATTAACTCGGGGAGCATGGGAGTTGTGAAGTGGTAGGAGTAAGTGGGAGGTCTTGGAACTGTGGGTGCCAGTGGAAGGGCTTGGAGGGGATTATTGCTTGGCAATAAGGGGTGTAAGCACAGGGCAGACATTGGATGTTGTAGGTTTACAAGAGGACGATGTTAAGGGAGAGGGGCAGACCTTACAGTGAAGTGTTCATGCTAGACGTTGCATCCATCTTACCTGTACGTCTGGTCCGTGGCTCAATGAACTAATGTATCCATTACAGGGGACTGTGTTTGACCTCTTGGACACAGATTTGAATCTCGGCAGGTCCACTCAGCCCTTCATCTTTATGAGGTTGATAAATGAGTATCATTAAGTTGGGTAACAGTAAACATCTGTTATTAGTGCCAAGATGCCCTTCTTGGGGTGAACGTGTGCTTTACAAATACACATGTTATGTTAAGGTTAGCAGGTGACTGGAAACATACACTGTTATGTTATGTTATGTGAATTTGTAGAGCGCAGGGTACGCCAAAGGCATCTTGCCGCTAGGGGGTAGAAAGTGAGAAAAAAGATTCAGAGAGAGTTAGAAGAATCTTCAGTGCATGTCTGAAGGCCAGATGATTGGCAGTAGCACCGAGAACCCAAGGAAGTAGGTTCCATGCTTTGGCTGCGGCCACCGAAAAGGTGCTGCCTCCCATTCGAGTGCGTTTAACGCGGGGAACCAAAAGGAGTAGCGCGGACTGGGAGCGCAGAACACGATTAGGGCTGTCACATTAAAGCAACCTTCTCCACTTGAAATGAGCATGGAATGGTTTGCACATTGCCCTTGGAGACACTCTGCAACACGCTATGCCGTGTTCGCTAGCCATACCTGGCATGCTGATATGTTTCTGTATCATTCCACCAATCCGCAGGTAAAGTATATCTTCAATGGAATACATTTTCATTAATGAGCTTTCTTTGATACAGACTATTAGCCGACTGTTCTTCATAAATATCCATAGTTTCAAAATATTACAATCATCTTTGCTCAGTACAACACATCCATGTGCTATCATGGCCCGTGAAATCACAACATGAATGGATGGATCAATCTCACATATGAACATCGTCGTTTCTGTGTTAAAGTGTCATATTCTATTTTAAAGGTTTAAAATCCCTCACCTCCAGCAAATTGGAACATGAGCCCTTTCGTTATGTTAATGTTTTCATTGTTAGGCAACAGTCAAAATCCTTGAATTTCTATTATTCTATTAGGTCGGAGACTGACAATATATTCAAGAGGACACATCTAAAAAGAGGTACATAGGACATTTCCTTGCTTGATCCCAACAACTGAGCTATGAGGAGGGTGGTTACTGAGATGGTGCTAGTCAGGGGTCGAAGTGTATGAAAAGAAGTAGTGGAACTATGTTCCCTGCTGGCCTGCACCCACTCCCCACAAACCCCATCACCATGCCCCCTCCCACGCACCATACAAACCCAAAACACATTCACCTGCTTTTTAAGGGAACGTTCAGTGCACTGCACTGAAAGTGCAAGTTTCAACTTCTTCCTACACTTTTACTTTAAAACTAAACCATTCCGGAACGGTTTCTTTTTAAAATAAAAGTATAGGAGCAGTAAAACTTACTTTAAAAAAGTAGAGGAGCACCACTCCCGACCGCTCCCACTCACTTCGACCACTGGTGCTAGTGACATCAGCTGCTGTGACAGTGGCGACAGGAGAACCCCTGAGTTACAGGAGTTGGTTTTTGGAGGACGATCGGAAGGTAATCATGACTGAGGCATCGGTTGAAGAGGAGAATGTATTGCTGTGTCATTTCACTGAAAACGTAAGCTGCGTAGTAGTTATAACAAATGACCATGAATCACCTCCTTATTGTCAAAAGGAGCCTTTATCACATGACCTTTGAATCCATTCAATCATTTTTTTTTAAACAATCTTTATTGAAATCTACAGTTTACAGCATGCTAATTAACAGTGGAAAAAGTAAGGGGACATGGGAAAAGGGGAAAGCAAAAATTAACAAAAAATCGCAGGGGAAAGTAAGAGGGAAGGCAAAGAGGAAAGACAGAGTAAAAAGACAAAAAGGAAATGGAGAGAAGGAAAATACACTTGTAGAGAAAAGAGAAAGGGAGGGAAATAAGAGTATAATAATACAATATATGGGATAAATGATTGTAATTGAATTGTAATATAGGTGAAAAAGGATTGGCGTGCCCCTTCCAGTCCAGGGTCCTCTTCCCGATATGTTGATTCCAACATATACATTGAGGTGGGGCAGAGACGTCATTTCATCAAAAGGTAGCGGAAGTGACATCAAATGACCCTTGACCGAAATGGATGGTTATTCTACTCTAAATGCTTTTTGGCTGATTTTTTCTGCATTGTGAATTTCAAGTGTTTAAGAACAGACTAATTCAGTGCTTCACCCCTTGAAGTGTGCCTGAAATAAAAAATAAACCTTTAATGAGTCTAGCAATTATTGTATAGAATTACAGAAAGACAAATTGTCTGTTATTCCTATTTTTTCTTATTTAGGGTCACTGCTCAAAGTGTTACACTTGTGGAACCTTCTGTTTAAAAAAACATAAAACCTAAACAAGAAAGCCGGCCACTCCAGAAATAAAGAGCCACATGGCATTGGCCACAGCCCAGGAGCTTCAATTTGTAAAGAAGAAAAAAGATTGTTTTAACTAATTCTTTTAGGGGTAGCAAGGGGGACCACAGGGGTAGCAAGGGAGACGTCAGGGGTTGCAAGTACGACCCCTGGAGACCCTAAATGATGCCCCTGAGGTGGGGGTGGAAGTAAGGTACCCTGGCACATGCAATGGTGACATGCACAAAAAAAGGGGATTGACAAGAGGGGGAAGCGGGGAAAGGAATGCTGGACCGATATCATTGATGTTTAAAAGCCAAACTTTACATATGTAAAGAGAGAGAGCGACCTAGGGCATACGTGGATGATGGATACACATATTAAGAAATCAATTATAGAGGATGACTAGAGTTATTATTTTTTATTTTTTTATTTATGTATTTGTGTTTATGGTTACTACAAACCATACTACAGTACAGTTTTTAAAAGAAAATAACATAAAGAATACTGATTACTCAAAGCAACATTGAGGAGAGGCAATCGAGTGATTAAAACAGAGCATTAAAACATGAGTACATATTATATATAGATTTTCATATCAAAGTCATCAATAAAATATGTGAAAATGTCAATATTAAAATGCAATATTATTTAATTGTCATTAACGTTTTGATCCAACCAATATGATATTTGCATCAATTAATTCAATTATATTCAAATATTTAAAACATTTTCATCAATCAGTTCAGTTAAATAAGAGCATTTAAAAACCTTTTAAATCATGACAAGATGAAACATATCATTGTACTTCCAAATTCAGGGAAATTATTTTGGCAAGTGCCTTCTTCCAAGTAGATCCTTATATAACAGCAGATTCACCAGAAAAAAGTGCAGCCCAGAATTGGTATCCTTCTATAGATACAATAGAAGTTACAAAGTTGTTGTAACCATAAACTTACCCCGTAATTAATTGTGGAAATTGCATGAGGATATTTCTGGCAGTCTCTATTTTTGTGCCACAGAGGTGACATAGGGGGTCATTCCGAGTTTGGAGGTAAGGGAAAAACGATGCCGGTAAAGGATTACCGGCATCTATCGCTCCGGGCTATTCCGACCTAAGACCCCGCTATTAGCGGCACCGTTAATAACGGTGCCGCTAATAGCGGCATGGGCGCGGGCACACGGCCCATCATACCGGCAATACCCACATGCCGCTAATGGGAGGAAATCACAAGTCAGGCAAACAAGCAAATACCGGCATCATGAAGGCGCTAATAGGGGATACCGGCATGCCAGCAATACCGGCATCTCAAACCAACCGTAAAATGCTATGTGCAGTGTTCCCAACTGCCACAGATGCACACAAACAGCACAGGTGGAGGCAATGGAGTCTGGGCCAGTACAAAAGGAGCACACCCACCCCTTCCCACACCACGATGATTCCAATAGTAGTAGCAATACTGGAGCTAGAGGACATACTTGCATTGCAACACCAGGAAACAACAACAACATCAACAGCAGGCACCACAGAGGAGACGCAGGAGGAGAAGGAGGGTGAGAAAGGCCTGGCATTCCCCACCAGTGCAGTCAGCGGTACCACGCAGGCAGCCCCCAATCACTCGTATCAGAGCCAGTCCTTTAAACCTAACCCCGGAGCAGATCCACACCCTGTACCAATAGGACCGGGACAACATCACCACCATCGTGTACATAATACACTACGACATTGTCAGCCTCATTGAAATACGCACCGCCATCCCGCCTCTACTGAAGGTAGCGTCGGTGCTCCACTTCCTTGCCACAAGAACCTACCAGCACACAGTGGGGCACATGCATGGCATATCACAACCCTCTCGTATTCTGAACCAAGTGCTGGATGCCCTCCTCAAGCACACAAGGGACTACATATCCCTACCACAGACTCCCCAAGAGATTCTTGATACCAAAGTTGGCTTCCATGCACTGGCAGGCATGCCAAATTGTATAGGTGCCCTTGACTGCACCCACGTGGAGTTGGTGGTCCCGCATGCCATGGATGTGGTGTACCGCAACTGCAAGTAATACCACTCCATCAATGTGCAGATGGTATGTGACACCAGCAAGATCATAACACATTGTTGTGGCCAATATCCCGGATCAACTCATGACTCTATGGTCCTGCGAAACTCCACGCTACCACGCTACATGGAGCGACATGTCTGATGACGTGCCTGGCTGCTTGGTGAGTTGCATGACAGGCATATGGCACTGATTTGGTGGGAGAGATGCACACACCACCATGTTGTCAATGTTGATGTGACAGCATGATGTGCACTTCACTAAACACTGTGCCCCAAAGCATCCCAAACAGAACATGACATCCAGATCCCATAGGACAGAAGTAAGGTCGACACCTATCACAACATGACAAACAGTAAACCCCCCCCCCACATCCCACTAAACATGCACCACTCATCAGCGGACCTCACCTTCCGTAACACCATCCAGCAACATGCAGTGAATATGCACTATGTTGCTGTCTCCAGCAAATCACCACACAGGACAAGCATCCATGGGAGTGCATTGAACCAAACCACCAAGGGAATCCACTGTCTGTCACAGGGCCGCCACAACCACAGGAATGCAGCATGTCACCATGGCAAAAATCAGCGCTGAAAGCCTAACATTGCAGAGCCTACTGCCAATGCTCCCAATCAGAAATTCCTACAGAAGACAACACATCACAAATTAGACACGAACACAGCGGTATGCGTACACGATGCATGTGCAACAAGACGGCAGTGCAAACCGTGTATCATCTTGAAGATGCAACCAACACCATTAGTCCATGGCACAGGACACAATGAGGGCCTGAAAGTGGCATGCATACAACCAGGGACATGGGCATGTGACCAACGATAATCTGCAGGCATGTGTGACTAGTACAGCTGTCCATCATGATTCGAATTACATTTACCTTTTGTTGCCTCCCATGCAGGTGACAGTGGCTATCCCTTGAAGCCGTGGCTCCTCACCCCTGTCCGAAACCCACAGAACAGGCACGAGGAGGACTACAATCGTTCCCACACCCGTACCCGTGTGGTCATTGAGCAGACCTTTGGCCTGTTGAAGGCACGATTTCGCTGCCTTAGCCGGTCGTGTGGGGCACTCCTCTACAGGCATGAGAAGGTGGCCAAGATCATCATGGCATGTGCAATGCTGCACTATATGTGTATCCGACGGAATGTGCCCCTGCCCCCTGACATTGAACTGCTACCACCTGCTGATGATGAAGGGGATGAAGAAGATGTGGCTGCACATCATCGCGGTGCTGATACACAGGATGGACGTGCTGTGCGTCAGTCAGTGATAGCACAATATTTCTGACACACATGGCTGCAGAGGGTGACATGACTGTTTGACAGAAGGCACTGGGTGTGGTATTACATGTATACTATGCACTGTATATGAATAAATGACACATGCGCGATGATAAATGTCCACTCAAGATGTTTTTTGTTTCACACAACGTGTGTATTGAAATTTATAATGAAGAAGAAAGTGCACCAACCTCCCTCCCTCTCCCCCCAACACTCCCCAACACACCCTTACCCCTTTCCCCCTCCCCCCAAAACTCCCCAACACACCCTCACCCCACTCCTCCCAAAACTCCCCCACACATGTCCAAACAAGTGTCCATTGCCTTCATCAGGCTGGCCAGTCTACTTCCTGCCACTCCCTGCACCTGGTGGCGGCATGTCTGGGCGGCGCAGGGTGCGCACCGACCAGCGCAGTGGGCTGGTCTGTGTTGAGCTGGAGGACGATGATGTGGCCGCCTACTCCATCTGGGGTGCTGGATGTTCAGCCTCCATAGCATCAGCAGTTCGGCTGAGGACCTGCCGCAGAGCGGATACCTCC
Source organism: Ambystoma mexicanum (assembly GCF_040938575.1). Lineage (NCBI taxonomy): Eukaryota > Metazoa > Chordata > Amphibia > Caudata > Ambystomatidae > Ambystoma > Ambystoma mexicanum. The sequence goes on along the minus strand of NC_090926.1, from coordinate 912,042,365 downwards.
TTGCACAGTCTACCTGCATTTTCTGCAAAGATCTTGCCCAGGGAGGCGTTGTTATCGGCAATTATCTTGCCCAGAGAGGCAGTATTTTCATGCCACTCCTGCAGTGCTTGGGCATTGTCATCCACAAATGTACGCACAAGGGAAGTCAGCTCCTCATGCCGCTGCGGCCCCACCGTTACACCTGCGGAGGTGGAGGGCGCTTGGGTGTCATGTTCGACTTCTATGGGCTCCACTATGGGACTCATGGCCCCTTGGTTATACTCCCCCCCCAGACTGCTCCAGGTTGGTGGCGTGGTCAGACTCTAAAGATGCGATCTGGGGGAATGGTGCTGGACTTGGTGTGCGGGGCAGTTCGGAGGAGTCGTCCTCCACAGGCACCCACACCTCTTCCTGTGCCTCCTCCTCAGCCAGGGGTGCTGTGGCTGCCGCCTCCCCGACTGGACTGGACTTTGCTGAGTGTGGAGCTTCAGCTGTGTCCTGTGGCAGTGTGACAGGGGTTGCAGCTTCAGTCTCGACGGCCCTTGGCGGACCCAGTGCCGTGGCATCTGGAGGTGGTTTCCTTGGTGGTGCATGGCGGGCCTTGTGCTGGGCCTTTGAGGTCGAACGCCTGTTGGCCTCATCCCGGGCCTTCTTCCGGGGTGTGGTTGGCTGTGGGGGTGAGTTCCACGCCTCGCTGTCATGGTCTGAGCCTGTGGGGGTCAAAGAGAGGGAGGGCATGAGTGATGGTTTGATCGGCATCATGCATACATTTGTATAATTGCTCATCTACACAATAGAGGGTAATAGGCATTTGAGTTTGGATGATCATGTTGCTTGCTACATGGGTAGGTGATGCAGGGATCCGTCGGGGTCACTCATGTTGGGGCAGATGTATGCTATGTGACATACATATTTGTTGTGGGCCGCATGCAGTGTGACCTATGCCATTGACGTCTTAGTGTGTTATGTGGAAGGTATGGCAGTGCCTTGCTGCAGGCATCTGCATGTGTCTGTGCTGCGTACAACAATTATGCTGGGAATGTGTGTATTGGGCCATGGCTTGCCTCTTTAGACAGACATATTGGTGGACTATCATCAAACACTGCATCACAGTGTTTTCTTAGGACACTCACCTCCTTCTGCGGATGATGTGGCGCCACACTCCATGTCTCCAACGCCTTCAATTGCCTCCATGCCTATCAGGCTAGCACACATGTCCTCCCACCGGGACAGCTTTATGGGGGAGCTTGTTCCTCCATCAGTTGCCATGGCCTGGCTCCAGTTCACAGAGAGGATGTTGAGGACTCGCAGGTGCAAGTCATCCCACCTCTTCCGGCAGTCTTTGGTTGTGCGGGGTGTGTTGCCAACCGCGCTTACTTTTTCTGCCACAAGTGCCCAGATCTGTTTTTTTCTGATGATAGCCTCCCTTTTGAGGCTCTGGTCAAAAATGACGTCGGCATTCTCTGCCAGGGTCTCTGCGAGCATGGTGAGCTCATCTTCGCTGAAGCGCTCCTTACGCTGGAGTGAGGCACCCTTTTTAACAGCCTTGGGCATTGTACTGTTGTACTGATGAGTATTTGGCACACAACAATGTACTCCAGGTCCTGGCTGCTGTGGTTGGCAATAGATTGTGTTTTTAAAGATGGCCGCCGTGCTCGTTCCCGTTCCTGTGCGATGACGCTACTCTGGTTCCGCTTATTTACGCTGACCGTTATTATCGGTCACCGCTATTAGCGGTGGCCGCTAATGCCGCCTTGATTACCGGTAGTGTAATCTGAGCTTTGGATAATGTCGCTAATGGCCTTTTTCAGGGCTTTTATGGCATGGCGGTAATGCCCTTACTGGCATGGCGCAAAGCTTGTGCCCGTAAAGTCGTAATAGCACTCTATTTGTGGGTTTTTACCTACACGGACACAGTATTTGCTCCATGCCGGTAAGGACAGTTACTTACCTCCTAACTCGGAATGACCCCCATAGTATTTTCTTTCTTGGGATCTTGGTCCACCGCCCAGTGAGCTCCAAGGTCAGAAGAATGTTAAATCGAAGATACGTGACAAATCTTCTGATTTCATTGGTACAGATTTTGGTAAGATATGAGCGGTTCACCAGCATGAAAGACCGAGTGCTATATTCCTTCTACATAGTGCATTTGGCCATATATTCTATATTCATAGCAGAGTCATGTTCTTTGGCCTTCCTCTTTATAATATGTAATCAATCCGGATTTGCTAATATCATATCAGTATTTATATTAAGGAGTTTCAAATATTTTTCTACGCATTCTTTCAGATTGATCAGAAAAAAGTTAGTACAATTTCTATTATATTGATCAGATAATAACCCATATATCGAGTTATCGTCTGTATCAGTAGATATGATGTTGAAATATAGAGCACATTTTTGTATTCATCGCATGGTTTTAATCGATATAATGCCGCGCTCCATGAGTAGAGCAGTCACAGGCACTAACCTTTAGTATCGTACGTATAATTTTAGCCTCTAATGTGACAACACCTTCTAATCTAAATTCAGAGATTGTTGCTAGTCCATGAGACCCTCAGTGCTGTTGCCACATTTTTTATACGTAATCTTTCTAAGGCGAAGCCACTTTTTCAGTATCTTCAGCCAAATGCTAGTCAATGGAAATCCTTATAAGGTTCATTTTTTATTGGTATACTTAAAAGGTTATATCTCTGAAACACCTCCAATTTGACTCAATTAATATGTCAAGAATATTTTTTTAAAATGTTTGTTTTATTTAGCAGCAGAGGTTTACAGCAAACACAGTCAGAAGAGCCTAGAATACAATCAGCCTGGAAACAGTTCAAGTTTCACACAGAGAAAGGTAATGCAATTTAGAGAGCAGATAATTGCAACATTGTAGTTAGGTCTTAGTTTCTACTGCGTCGGCGCTGGTATGGTTGTATTAGAGTGCTTTTGGCCCACTCAGTTGGGTTAAAAAGATATAATCCACAAAGTTCTTTGTTTGACACTTATTTGTTTCTTTTTTCATTTTTTCACTGTCCATCATCTTTTTTCACTGGACACTATTCCATCTTGTGCCAGATATTCTAGACCTTGATTAACGTGTGGTGTCGACATGTGTTTCGACCGTGGGGTCTTTATCAAGGCCTCAGGAACAAGGATACCAGTGATCAATGGCGCCATTCAACAGTATACATTCCTATACTGGTCAGTTCAAAGCTATGCAATATATAATAGACAACCAGTATCAACATGTGTTTCTGTTTACCAGTTTCCGGTGAGGTCGTTGAACCGCCTATCAGGCAGTGTGTCAGGATCATTCGTGTCCATTCAATCATTCACTGTCTCGGTCTATTCCCCTATCTACACATGAGCCACAGGATGATAATGCCCAAGAGTCGGGGAAGCGCAGACGGCATCTGCATTACTGTCAATCGTTTTCCATGATGTTGTCTGCAGGGTTGTTCAGCTGGATTTGCACTTCAATGAATTTTACCTCCTCATCAGGGACCGTGAAGAAGTAGAGCTTCTCCTCGAAGGTGAACTTAAGCCTTGCAGTAAACAGAATTGCACAGGAGATATTTTTGTTCCCAAAGCAATTTCTTTACTCCTGTGAATTGGCATCTGTAAGAGTATTTAGCATTTTTTTCATGCAGCACCACTGCATGGTTTTGGTGCATTGCTATAATGCGGTACAGCAAGGCATGTGTTGCCAGTGTGACATGGACATGTAAATGAAAACAGGCTATTCAGTAAAAAACGATTTCTACATCTAAAATGCAAATAATTTTTTTTCACATTTAAAAGTATATATATTTTTTTCTTTCTCACCTGAAATTCCTCTGTTGCAGGAGACACATTTGAGGATTAATGAACTAACCTCATTAACAATACTAACGATTCTAACTCATTAATAATATAATGTGTTCTCCAGTGCAAAATGAGATGGAAAATGACAGGCTCTGAAAGTCATTTTAAACGCGCATCCAGATTTTTTTTTCTTTGCTTCTATCTGTGCTCTGTCCACAGTATTTGCAGGAAGCAAAGACTCGAAAAAGCAGGAAATCAGTTTTGTTACAGTTGCAACTGTATAAGCAAAGCCATTGTTCAAGAGAAGGAGGGTAGGACATGATAGAATTTCATTGGTTGAACTCGTTTGGTAGGCTGTAACAGAGCTTTGCTAATGAATCTCGGGGAAGAAGAGAGGAAGAAGACATTTTACACAGCTGGGAGAAAGACCTAGCTGGTGGCTGGGGAGTTTCCTGATTGAAAAAGCAGATCCCAGTGCACTGCTGCAGAGACTGGGAATTCCAGTCAATAAGCCCGGTTTGAGTGACGGCAGATGCTCGTCCTTGCTGGGGTGATTTAAGAGGGACTTCCAGAAGGCGACCAGCCGAAGAATTTCACATGCTGGACAGGCTTGGTAATTATATTGCAGAGTGCGGGGGCAGTGTGTATGTGTGCGAAACTATTCAGTCAGAGTAGAAGAGGGAATTCCAGTGTTTTATTAACATGTTTAATGTTGCAAATTGAATATGTTCTCGCCGCTCTCTTCTCATTTTGTTACAGATAATGTTGTTACTGTGCAATTTCCATTTATTTCTGTAAAAAGAGTAAGATCGTGTTGAAATGCAATTTTTTATAATACACAAAAATATCTGAAAGCAGACGGATAGTGTGTTTTATTTTTCTCTTTTATTTGTGCATCTACCATTACAGTACTGATAATATGGGAAGAGGTTTAGACAGTGCAATTGTCATTTTTAAGGTAGCTTAAAATAAGACTTGGCGGTAGCCGTGTGCATGATTCCATTCAGTATATATGTGTGTGTTTTCTGAACGGAACATAATAATGACATAATGAAATAGACTGCTGATGGAGGTACATGAGTCAGCAGAAAGAGAGGCCCGGGACATAGTTCACCGATGTAGATACGTTGGCGATGAATACCACATGTTAGCTCGCTGCCGTAGATAAGTCTGTGAGGACAGCCCATGGTGGCACTCCAATTGAAAATGTGGTGTTTCTGAAATGTAAGCCTGAGGCCTCTCTAGTGATCACACAAACAAACTAAACAAAAATAAGGGGTTCTGGATATTGGGGCCACATATAAAACAAAGGAATTATGCGCACCAGAAATACCACGAATAACGCCTACCAACATAATGTATACCACTAAATGTATCTGTGTGCTGAAATAATGTATGTATACTGTAGTACTATATACCAAATCTAATCTGAATGCAAAGGGTGATTATTACTGAATTATTTTCATTTTGGCGGTAAGAAAATACCGCTAGGCCCCAAATCTATAAAAAATACCCAACATATTTATGGTGCGTTGCAGGCTGGGAAAGTGATCATAGAGCACCTAATGGGGGTGGCAAGTGTGTTTCACTGTACATTAAAGGGAACCCATTTCATAATAACAGTGTGTCACCAAAAATGAATTTCAGAATGTCACAAATGGAAACCACATTCTCAGACCTAGTGCAATATTTAGAGGCAAATTTGTTTGCACATGGGACGTTGTCATCAAACAGTACCTCAGAATGGCATGACCGCATTCAGGGTGAGGTGCAGAAAGAAAAATTAGACAATATTTTTGCAGAAGGCAGCATAATTCAGGTCTGCCTTACAAGGTTATTGAATGCAGCCGATAAAAGTGCAGAGAAAGACTGTTTAATACGGCTATGCACCAAAATATGGTTTATTTTGAATAGGTCCCTGCAAATGCAGGAAAATGATACCCAGCTAATTAACAGGTTAAAGACTGACTTAGATGGGGCAAGTAAAAAAGAGGAGATGTTAAGAACAGAATTAGAAGGATGTCAGAAAGACATGCAATTAAAATGCAGAGATTTTGATATTCAGTTGTCCAAAAGCAAGAAACAGTTTGAAGACAGTGAGCAAGAATTGGTACACTTAAAAGCCTTAGTGGATCACATTAGACAGGATAAATATGAGATTGTTTCAGAAATGCAGATTTTACAAAAAGAAAATGTTGAAAAAGAAAGTGATCTCCAAGGTGCAGAGCAAGAAATGGTTAAAATGATTCAAGAAAGAGACGAGAGAAACAAAGAATTCAATGAATGCCAAATGCAAATGTGCGACATGCAGGAGGTAATAAATAAAATGAGTGATGAAAACAACTATCTGCAAAATGAAGCAGACCGGATCCTTAAAAAGTGCAAGGACTTAGAACAGCAAATGTGCATTCCCAGGTCCCAGGAGAGGCGGCAGGGTACTACATTCAATGGAGTGGAGGTGAGCTCTATTTCAACCCAAAGTGCTAGTGCTCCAGTGACTGGGCCGGTGACTGAACTTGGTTGCAGCGCCCTTGGGAGATTTGATACTCCCACTGGGGGCCACCACCAATCCCATACACCTGGAACCAGGATTGAGTCACCAAGTAGTGCAATTCCATGCATTGCAACAAGTAGCCCCATAAAAATAATGAAATCTATTAAAGCTCTGATCAAACCATTTAAAAAAGGAGGGGAATGCTGCATTGAGGATCACTTAGAAGCGGTTCATGACATTTTTAAAGCACTCCAGATACCTAAGGAACAGTACAGGCATTATTTTCATTTAACTTTAGATGCTCCGACGGCCAGCATCATAAGAGGATTAAAAGAACAGCAGAATATGACATGGGTGGAGTTTGAAAAAGAATTTAGGTGTCATTTTTCTCCTTTCCAGTCATTACAGGAGGCAAAGAAAGTTGCTTACACACTTACTGCTGGGCCTAATACATCCCCTCGCCAATTTTTACAAGACTTAAAAAGAACATTTTCTCGCTTTGATGTATCTTTTGACCCCAATTCTAATGAATTTAAAACCGCCTACTTCTATGGGCTACAGAAAGACATCATATCCCAATTGGTCCGTGAATTTGATCGTGACAAGTCCCTTGAGTGGATTTTGCATCAAAGCACAAAACTATATGAGGTACTCTATTGTCAGGGTAGAGAAAGTGATAAAGTGAAAGATACTAGACCTAAATCTAAAGAACCCTCAGCAACAGTGATGGAAATCAGGTCAGCCAAGATGTCCCTTGAATCTGCTCAAAGTCCAGGTAAAAATAATTCGATACCTGAACAAAGGGTTAATCAACAAAGGTCATCACACTCTGCACCAATGTTTCAATCACATGATCCTAGTAATAGGGAAAGCTACATCAGTCCTATGTATTTAGGAGATAGGCCCCAGGCAGGCTATTGGTCTGATATGTCAGGTATGAACCATAATCAGAGACAAAATCAAGATCAAAGAAATGATGTCCCTACCAGACATTGGGGACACTGAGCAAATTTGATCCCAACACCATGATATATGGTAATCAGGATAGACCCCGATATGTGGACCGATTTGCTGATAATGGGAATCAACATAGGGGCCAGTACCCACAACATGAGAGACAGGACATGAGACAGAATATGAATTATACTCCACGTCAGTACAATGATTCCCCACCAGGGGACTACAACCAAAGGATGGGTGCCCCCCGCTCCCCTCCACAAATGAATCAAGAGTTCAGAAACTATCCCAATAGAAATCACTCACCTGAGAGGTATCAGAATAGATCCCATCAGGGAGAAAGCAATCAATATCGATCTAGGCCACAGAGAGAGGATTCTAGAGAGATGGAAAGGTTCCAGTGCCTTGAGGCCCAAGTGAAAATGTTAGCTGAACAAATAGGGAAGCTTTGTACAGCACAAAAACAGTCATCAAAGGACGGGGCTGATGGCCATAGCAATGACCGGGGGGCTTCTTCTGAAAAGTGACTAAGTACTCAGGATACCTACAGCGCCAAAAAGACAGATTGCTCTGATGTAATTTCGCATAATGACTCTGAGATGTCTAATGATTTAAAAGTGAAGATGCAAGTAAATGAACATGTAACAGAAAGTGCAAATACTTCTAAAAGAGAGGTACGATTTAACCTAGAACTAAATCAAACATTGAAGATTTGTACAAATGAAATAAGGAAACCTGAAAACCCAAAAGAACAAAGAGACAGATTTAAGAAAAATGACTCATGCATGGGGAATACCAGTAAACAGGGAGTAAATGGGGATGCTATAATTCCATCCCTGGGCAGTCAAAACAATGACCAAACACAGGCAGAAAAAGGAAATACTCAAAAGGAGGGTACAAGTCAATCACCTGAAGAATTCTTTGAGCCACATATTTTTGAAGAGGGCTGGTACCACAATAAATGATCACAAATGCACAGAATTAAACAATGACAGATTGCTGAATGATGTTGTTACACATGTTCTGTTGGAGGGTTGTAATGTGGCCCCTGATGATACCTGGATGGATAGGCGAACAGTGGCCACACTCCAAAAAACCTCTGAACAGTGAGAAATGAATAAAGTCTCTTGCGCAGAAATGGGTTAAAAGGAGGGAAAAATGTCTTTCCATTTACCAATGTGCTTAGCCAAAAGTGAAAAAGGCCTGAGAAAGGTGAGTCCTGAAATCAGTAAGAATTCACACTTCTTATGTGTATTAGAGGAAGTTGAGGACAGGTATTGTGCTCCCATCACTGTAGAAGAAAAATGCCAAACATTATCAATGATTGACACTGGCGCACAGGCCACAATTATGTCCAAGGAGCTGGTAAAGAGTATCAATGAAGGGAGATCCCCACAGAATCAAATCACAGTGAAGGAAAATCAAGGTCCAGTGCATAATTTAATGGGGAGGAGGTGCCCATTATAGGTATAACTGAGGTTGATATAAAAATAGGAAAACACAGAATGAAACAAGAGGTATTGATCACATCTATTTGTGAAATTCCATTTCTGATGGGGACAGATTGCCTGAAAAGATTATCTCCTCTCATAGATGGGGTGAATGGAGTGCTGTGGTCCTTAACCAAAAAACCATTGAGACCTAAGAAACTAAAATCACAAAACAGCAACATAAATGAATGTCACACCGTTGCCAAAACAAATGATGCTGTGGAGGTATATCTCCAGAATAGTTGCATACCTAGTGTCACTGTTATATTAATGTGTCAAGGCAAAATGCAGAGCAACAATGAAAAACTACCTAAACAAATATACTTGGACCCAAGGAAAAATTGGCAGGCCGCCATAGATGAGCACACATTACGTTTTTATTTACAGGAAAAGATATGCAAACAAAATATTACTCCTAAAGCAGATTCAGAAAAACACATTACCACTCTTGCTGAAATACACATGGAAGATGAGCAACCATGGGTTCATGTTGGTATAAATGACTGTTTTAAAACAATAAAAGCCACTTTAGCGCTTGAGCAGGAGAGGAGCTTCATTAATGAGAAATTGTTGCAAAAAATAATGGAGAGGGAGGAAATCCCGAAATTTAGGATTAAAAACCAATATGTTTCTGGGTTGGACAGTCCAGACTTTGAAAACCGAATTGCAGGCAGATTAATGCTTAAAATTAGCATTGGGCAGAAAACAATTAACCATAATGTATGGATAGTGAGTGGAGCTCAAAATGATTTTTACATGGGCAATGACATCATGAACAGAATGTGTATGGTGTTAGATTTCCTTAATCAAAAGCTATGGTCACGCCTAGGTGGGCCGGCACCTGAATTTGAAGACAAAAGAAGGGCTTATCATTGTGCACAACTGGTTCCTTATGCAATCGAACTACAAATGAGGAAAGATACTATTATTCCTGCATTTACAAAACAGTTTGCAATAACACTGAAATGCAAAAATGGACAGTATATGAAAGACTCTGATGCATTTGTGTGCCTGAATAAATCCATAAAACAGCAAGGTCTGGATTATGAACACATTCCATTGGTAGATATTGGTGAAGGGCCTGTAAGAATTATGGTAAATAATAACGGTTGTCAAGATATTCACTTAGAGGAAAACTCCCCACTAGGAATGGCCATACAAAAATCACATTATACTGCAGATCTAAATAACATGGTGATTGGAAATATCCCTGAAAAGTATGTAGATGCCAAGGGTGAGTTGCCAGAATACCCGGACTCTCAGCCCAAAGGAATATTTAAAATTCATTCTGTGTACCCTTATGATTCACGTGAGACAGTGTGCTGTTATCAAGAGAGTTGTATAACATTTGATTTAAATGAAAATGAAATGGAAAATCAGCCCATTGAAATGGAAGCTGACATGCCAAAACATTTAAAAGTGGCAGCTTTACAAAGAGCCACAGCCACACAGCTAGAGGAAAGCGCCGAGATTCCACTACCAGAACATTTTCCAGAATTTTCCAAAATGGTAGAAGAGCAGATCTCCTTAGCGGATGCGTGTGACAACGATGAGGATAGAAAGGAATTGAGGAAGATATTTATGGAATTTAAAGATGTATTTGCAAAAGATGCCTATGATTGCGGGTTAACTAATTTACATGTGGCCACACTTCCGGAAGGGTTTAGCAGATGTCCAGTATTTGTATGCCAGTATAGACTACCACTGGCATGTTTAGAATCATTGGCAGAAATTATTAAAAATGTAGAATCGTGAGGAATCATCAGGCCTATCCATAGCACATCCAACACGGCCATTTTATGCGTGTTAAAGCCAAATGGTCAATGGTGGCTATGTGCAGATTTGAGGGAGTTAAATAAAAGAGTACCAGTATCCAGATGCCCACTGCCTTTCATTCATCAGGGCCTAGCTCAGGTACATGGTTCAAAGGTGTTTACCACATTAGATCTCACCTCTGGATATTGGTGCGTGCCATTGGCAGAGGAGATACAGAATTTATTTTCCTTTACATTTGACAGGACTCAATACGCATGGGTTAGAACTCCGTTCGGGTACTTTAATAGTGGGAGTGAATTTGGAATATTTTTGAGGAAGGCCATGCGTGATGCAGCGGAAAGAGGAACCATAGTTTATGTGGATGATGTCCTGATAAAAAATGAAAGCTTAAAAAACCATTTTGATGAAATAAGACATGTGCTTGGCTAATTGCAGAAAGCAGGCCCCAAAGTATATTTACAAAATGCACAATGGTGCAAGAAAAAAGTGAATTTTCTAGGCCATGAAGTAACTGAACATGGACTAAATCCACAAAAGAAGAAAATAGAGACCATACAAAAACTAAAAGACCCTAAAAATGTGAAAGGGGTGACAAGTTTATTCGGAATGACAGGCTATAACAGAAAGTTCATTGAAAATTATGCTGAAATCACTCAACCATTGACTAAACTGCTAAAACTAAATACGCCCTGGAAATGGGAGAAAGAGCAGTCTGAGGCAGTAGCCAAATTGAAGGAATGTCTTGTAAAGGCACCATGTTTAGCATACCCCATAAAGGATGGGGATTTCTTTATAGAAATAGGTTTCTCTGAACATTGTATGTCAGCAGTGTTTTCACAAAAACATGATGTGAATCACAAAACCATTGCCTATGCAAGTAAAGCATTTTCCCAAGTTGAAATGAAATTCAATGAATGTGAAAAGGCCCTATTAACCACTGTGTGGGCGCTACAACATTTCCGCCCCATTGTTCAGGGAGAAAAGGTGATTATTGAAACAAATCATCAACGTTTGCAATTCTTAGAGAGTAAAAGAATTAGGGCAGGTAATCTAGCGCAGTCCAGAATCACTTCATGGACGCTAGCATTACAAGGTTTTCCTGTAGAGGTGAGATATGGCCAAAATAAAAAGAGCCCAATTGCACAAGGTTTAGCAGATTTACACGACTGTGCAGCTGAACAAGCATCAAACGAAATGGAAATAGAACATAATTTACAGGAGTTTGAACAATCACCACACAAAGCTTTTGATGAAAAAACATGCAAGGATTTGCCAACTGTATATGTTGATGGTTGTGCTTTTCACATTGAAAATGACAGTAAAAAACAATTAGTGTCAGGAATAGGAAATGTCTGGTTGAAATGTGAAGGTATCCCCAGCATAGGGATGAGAATTGGAGCTAGGAGCAGTCAAGTAGCGGAATTGGCAGCCATTTATAAAGCAGTTGCTACTGCAATTGATAATAAATTCAGTGAAATTGTCCTGGTGACTGATTCTGACTATGCACGAAATAGCTTTGTGGAATATCTACCTGGCTGGAAAGCGAGAGGCATGATTACATACAACAAAAAGCCACTTAAGCATGGAAAAATGATACAAGCCATAGACAGATTGGTGTCAGAAAATAATTTGACAATATACTGGAGAAAAATTTGTGGGCATTTAAAAACTCCAGGAGAGGATAAAGAGGGGAATGATAAGGCAGACCACCTGGCTAAAATTGGGGCTGTGATGGGAGAATTGCTACCTATTGAACATTTACTGGGTGAAATACAGATTAATGCAGTAACACGTTCTAAAGCACCAAAGGAGACAGAACAATCAGTGGTACAATGGAGTTACAACACCCCAGACCAAGATTTGATTGAGGCACAAAAGAATGATCGAATTTTGGGAATCTATTATAACCATTTGATAGATCCTGGACAAAACCCTTTAACAGAAGATGATTGTGTGGGAAAAGAGGAATTGAGGGTGCTATTAAAGAATAAAACACGAATTGGACTACAGGATGGACTCATGGTTAGAGAGTCCATAATAGGACAGATACAATGGGTGGTACCCCTTTCATTTAGAGGGCTAGCGCGACACGCAACACACTTGCGCACTGCAGGCCTGTCGGACACCTCTAGAGGCTGTTTTTAATTTTAAATGGGGCAAAGGGGGCCTTGATGCCGCACCAACGGTGGAGCGCAGAGTTTGGCAGCAAAGCAAGGAGGCCTCGTCCTGGTAGTGGGGGTGCAGAGTGGTGCCCGAGTGAAAACTGGTGGAAGCCGTGCCCTAGTAAACAGCTCCAGTAACTGGGGGAGGGCGGCCGACGTGTCGGCGCGGAAAGGGTTAACAATCGGATAATAAACCATCCCACTGGGTCCAATTTCAGCTGCTTATCCCAAGGCTTTGGCCGGCCCGGTATGGCAGCAATGGTTTGTTCCCACCAACCAGGCCTGCCGGCTCGGTGAAGTGAGACAAGCAGGAGGACAGGTGGACACTGCCGCCGCCCTCAGGCACAGTAGGATTTGGGCAATGTGGTCGTCGAAGCTGATCCCGGAGGAAATGGACAGGGGGCAATGCCACAAGGATGGTTCAGAACAAGTGGGTACCCTCAGAGCCGGGTGGTCTGGATTGACTCACTGGAGGTGGGGTAAGGGCCCAATCAGCGTCCAGATGTGAGCTAGAAGCAGAACCCAGTAGATCACCCAGGAAAGTTCACCATTAAGCTATGAGGCTTCAGATATTTAGGGCGGCCGAAGATTCAGAGTCAATTGTCCCTCTTGTTGTGGCATGCACTGTGTTGCTGAGCTCCTGGGCAGTGGGAGTTCCTCGTGAGGAGATCTGGCTCGGGGCATATGACAAGTCGTCCCTGGTGCAGTTAGGGTGTCCCGGGCCAGTACAGCCCACTCATGGCAAACAGCAGCTCAGTAGTTTAATGTGAAGGGGCCCACAGGTGCGTTGTGAGTGAGAGGCCTGGAGAGGTGATATTTGGGTCAGGAGGTAGAGGATTCCTTTTTGCCACGTGAAGGCCCGAGATGAGTTCATGTGAGCTCTCAGGGAGTGCGGTGGGAACAGCAGTATCCGGAGGCAGATGGCCAGAGGAGCAGCAGGTAGATAGGGTGGCCAGCCCAGTAGCGCAGAAAAAATGATGTTACAGCAGGGAGCAGGGGCCCAGAATGAAGCCGGACCGGTAGGCAGCAGTGGGACCGCCCCTCCCCCCCCTCAGGGTCGCCTCCCTGTCACAGTCGGCATCTAAGTAACTCAGCCCGCAGCCACCAGGAGCCAGAGACTGGCGTAGTCTGCAGCCTGGGACAGAAGCGGTGGGGGCGATGGGCACCTCGCCAAGACAAGCACCCGAGCCCAGGTGAGGCCCAAGGTGACGCAGGTGCTTCCGGTGTCAAATGTGGGATGCGCTCACACAGCGATAGCATTAAGTGATCATTATAATCAATTGGAGTACGACCCATTATTATAGTGTTGTCAGTGTAACTGATGCAGAGTACAATTTCAGTTTCTATAGCAGGAGGGAAGTTGCAGATATTTCTAAGATGTTGATCCATATCTGCAACATACAAATTGTATAAAGGCTGTGCCAATACCGATATTCGTTGTCATTTCTGGAGTGAGTGTGCCATCATTGCTTGTTTTTATCCTCACTGTAGTATCAGAGTACAATTGTTTAATAAAATACAATAGTGTTGGATCTATATCAAGTTTCCTTTGTTTTGCTCATAGGGACAGCTTGGATACCATGTGAAAGGCTTTATTAAAATCAATGAAGCAAACATACAAATGATCGTGTCTTTTCTCTTTTATAGCAGCAATGAAATAATTCAGCCGGCTGAAATTCGTCGTAGTGTTCATGCCCTGTCGGAAGCCATTTTGATATGGCGATAGGATATCAGCCTTCCTAATCCACCTACTTAGTTTCATAAGAAGCAAAGCTGCGAAAATGTTGTGACTGGCATCAACCATTGCCCAAAATGTATAATTAGTGGCTTTCATATGATCACCGCCTTTAAAGATTGGGATCAGCGTAGACCTCTGCCAACTTCTCGGAATAACTCTGTCCCATAGTATGTTTATGAATAACCTTTCTAATACTAATTCCCAAAAATCTGGATTGTCCTTTAAGATATTGAAAGGTATCATGTCGGAGCCCAGGACCCGATGCCCAGGAGCATTTAAGCATTTAAGATAAGATAGTATCCTAGTAATATCGTCCCTGATAAAATCTTAACACGATCATGATACCGCTTTTGTATATTAATGGGATGCCCTTGCACTGCGTTCAATTTCAAAAATGTCTGTAGATTTATCATAAGATTTTCTAACTTCCACTGATTCTTATGGAGCCAATCAAACAGGGCTGCCATATTATCCTTAATGAATTAAGTTTGTCTAGATTCCTATTACACCATGTTATGATGTTACCTGTGATATTAATTTGTATTGGTTCATCATAATGCGCAATTTCAAGAGTTTGCAAGATCCTGAGGGACCATGTCAGTATTGCGAGATCACTAAGAGTAGTGAACTTCATTGTCATCGACTGACAATGATTACCCAATTCATTATCTAGGTATACATAGTCCAAAGTGGAAGCAACAACTCCATTTGTCCAGGTGCATGATTATTATTCAAGTCATCACCCTTTTGATGAAGACAAATAGCATCCAAAGCGTAAAAAAGTTGAGCCCATTTGGCTCCATGATCATTATTAGAGCTTTGTTCTAATTGTTTTACAGCTCCAATGGTTCTATAAGGGGGGCATTATATTTCGCCAATTGGGGTGCGTTGACATCTCCCGCAATCAGGAAATTATGACTGGTGAAATTGCATTGCCAAGTGGAGATAATATTATCAACTGCAAGGATGATTTCATTCATATTTTTATCATCCGGAGGGAATAAATATGAATAATAAGCATGTTTTTAGCTGGGAAAGGAAGTTGTAAAACAACCGCTAGTACATTGCGGGAATTAAATTCGGTGCACTATGGAGTAATTGTGAGAAAAGATTGGGCACCTATGACTAAACCGCCCATCAGTCTGCCTGTTAGGTCCTTAATTGTGTGTCGATGAATAATAGTAAAGCCATCGACTATGCAATCTTTAGTTGCCCATGTTTCATGCAATAATAATACTTGGCAAGATCTAATCAAAGCCTGACTAGAAACATAGATCATAAATAACTGAAAGACAAACAAAATATCAGGCATGAATTCTAAGTCATAATGCTCTAAGAGGCACAGTTTATTCAGACAAAGGTAGGTTTATTAAGATGGTAAAATTGGTTTCAGGAAATGTTTTCTACTTCACCAGTCGGGCCAGTGAAAGGGGTAGCATTGTTAATGAAAAGTGAATATGGCATATGAGTACATGAGAGCCTTTAAAATAGGAAGATGGGTAATTGGAAATATTAGGAAAGGAGACAGTAAGTGCTATTAGTGACGTGGTGTCTTTGCTTCATCATATACGTTGGGGCGAGAGTTTACTTATGTAATGAACTCAGGGATGGATACATTTATTAGGGGAGCAAAGAAAGATCGGGGTCTTGCCTACACTAGAGGTCTTTATTGAAGTCTTTGGGCTGATATTTGATCTTGGCAGGTCTACGAATCCACCTCTATTAAAAAAAATGGGTATTGTTTTAGACAAAACATTGCAGGCTCTTGTATAGGCTTTGTATAGTCTTGTATAGTCGAGCCTTTCTGTGATCTCAGTTCATGAGTTGGGAATTAAACATATAGATTGGGGTGCAGCGCTTGCCCAGAGAAGCAGACATGGTGGATAATAACACAATATTATTAGACTTTGTGATTATGTCAGATATGGAGTGGCAGATTAAGGAGCTTTTTCAGATAAATGAGGGGATATCAGTTGCAACAACTGTTTGGGGGGCATTCAAAGCTGTGGTGCGTTGGGTGTACAATAACACATTCAACTAGAATAATTAAAGGTAGGAAAAACTGAACTAAATGCCCTTATGTGTGCTTATAAGGAAGCTGTACTAGGCATAACAATTGGGAATAAGTGGAATAAAGAATAATAATATTTTGTTTTTTGTGTAGCGCTTCAATCTAAAGCGCTTTACATAGTACATATTTACATACACTACAGCAAGAGGAGATGGTGCACTCTAGCACATACCTACAGCAACAAAATGGGGGACGAGAAAAGATTGGGCAAGTGTTAGCTTGGCACACTGAGGGTAAAGGGGTTAGAAATACAATCATGTCTACTAAAGTGGACAGGAGGTTGAAGAGTCAGAGGTAAACAGCCCCCTTCAGATAGCACAAGACATTTAAGTTTTCTTTCAAAACATGCATGTGAAGTGTCATTCTTGTGGAATTGACAGCATCTGCATATTCCTGTATGGGGTGGGCTTGCCAGAATGATCAGAGGAACATCTGGATGGGCTAGGGATAGGGGAAGTTAAGGCTGCCATCCCTGGGTTGGGGAATACAAAATTACTGGGAAGGATGGCTTAGTGAGGGACTTTTATAAAACTACATTGTGAGGTTGATTGCTCCAAATATTGAACAAAAGAGGTGTGCAAGCTTTCACAAGGGTTTAATAACTGTCTTCCTGAAAGATGCGTATGGTTCCTACATACTGTGAGTCAAATCACCCCCATAACTTTAGTATACATAGGGCCTCATTACGACCCAGGCGGAAAGCCATGGTGCTAATAGCACCATGGTCCATGCCGGTAACTTACCGACTCCGCCATGGAGAAAGGGGTAATTACCACCCCATTCCAAGGTTGGCGGGGTGGTAATTCCCCCTTCCTCCATGGCCCTTCCCCATTCCCATTTTTGCCCCATAGGGCTCAATGGGAATGGGGAAGGCGCTAAGTACGGTACCACAAATTACTTAGCACCAAGGTCCCTTTGCGGGTCCCTACTTTAATGGCTGGTGTAGACCAGCCATTAAGGTCGGATCCCGCAAAGGGACCTTGTAATCAGGCGCTAATGGGTTAACGGCGCTGCAGTCTTTTACGGCGCTGTTAACCCATTAGCGCCACAGTCGTAATGAGGCCCATAAACTAATAAATCGAAATACATTTTTTAGATCACCAGAGGGTTAATGCAGATCAGAACAGTTTTTTTTTTAACGGGTACCGCGTTTGAGTCAAACATGCAATATTTGACATGAGTATTCAGAGAACTCAGCAGAAAGAACCAAAGTTCAGATGTGCAAGGGTGTACAAATACAGTCGATGGAAATGTAATTGAGGGAAGAACAGAGTCAGGAGGAAAATGTATCAATCCCTGTGCTCAACACACCACCACCTAAGATGCCAAGAGCATTGAGCTGCATCATGCCTTTGGAAGTTTGGACAATTTTTGGTGGTTATTCCACTACAACCGCTTTTTTGTCAGTAATAGAAACACTGCCAATTTTATCAGTCTACTGTATGGTATACAGTTGTATTACCACTTGTTTTGATTTTGATGAGTTTTTTCATGTAAAATATGAATCGAAAAATTGTATAAACAAATAAAGGGGGAGTCGGTAAGAAGATACAAGGGGTTGATGGGGTTAGGGATAAGGATTAAATAATTGGTAAGTGGAGTTTGGGGGGGAACCCCCCAAATATAAAAATACATGTGATGGGTTTTTTCGATGAAAACGTTTCATTAAAACTCATCGGGAAAACAACCTGGTGAAAAAAGAATATAGAACTCCACTGTACTCCAAGTTTGGAGGTGAAGTGGACAACTTACCTCCAGACATATGCTGAATGTAAATCGTCCACATTAACTCCAAACATTGGTGGATTTACTGCAGTGTAATTACCACTCACAGTAAATCTGAAAAAATCTCCCCGGACTCCAAAAAAGTGAGTGGCGCTAATGGTCAATGTGTTTGTTTGTAATTCTGCAGAGAAATTGTGGAATTGTTGCTATACTCGTAATGAGGCCCTCTCTTTTCTTCATCATCAGGGCTTAAATTGCTCTTGTTGTTTACGCTGCCGATCAGTGGTCGAAGTGAGCGGTAGTGGTTGGGAGCGGTGCTCCTCTGCATTATTTTTATTACGTTTTATCATTACTATACTTTGATTTTTAAAAGAATCCTTTCCAGAATGGCTTTGTTTTAAAATAAATGTGTAGGAAGAAGTTGAAACTTGCACTTCCGTGCACTGCACTGAACGTTCCCTTAAACAGCAGGCGCGTTTGTTTGGGGGTTTGGATTGCGCATGAGATGGGGCATGGGAATG
The DNA here is from genome assembly GCF_040938575.1 of Ambystoma mexicanum. NCBI lineage: Eukaryota > Metazoa > Chordata > Amphibia > Caudata > Ambystomatidae > Ambystoma > Ambystoma mexicanum. The sequence goes on along the minus strand of NC_090926.1, from coordinate 912,023,657 downwards.
GTGTTTGCGAGGGGCAGGGGCAGGCCATCAGGGAACATAGTTCCACTACTTCTTTTTGTACACTTAAACTACTGCTCCTGATGCTTCCTCTGTGAACATTAGTGATAGTAATAGGCTGGAGATGGAGAGCCCATGCAGTCCTCGCGAATTCCACTCACCCCCTTGCATTGGCGAGGGTTTTTAATGAGGGACAAGTATCAGTTTAAATGTACACAGTCACTTTGGCGAGCTACTGTTCTGGGTGCGTGTTTCCAATTTTGAGTTAAAGTGTTGTGTCCTCTGTGTCCACTAGGTGGAGGCAGTGTGCACAGTGTTTTGTATAGTAGCATCTTGTCACGGTTTCATAGTGGGCTAGCTGCTCTATTGTTTACTGGTCGTGCAAGGTTGAGGGGAGTTGGTCTCCGGGGCAGCTGCCATTCACTGTGCTCGGAGGACTGAGGGTTCTGAGGGTTCTTGCCCCCATCCACAGCAAAACTCAGCATAGTGAAGCCAGGAGGCCCCAGGCTCATTTATATTCTTGATAAAGAGATATCTTGTATGAGGCACACAATGACCATTGGGCAAATGGGACTTTAACCGAATGCTCTCCTTCCGCCCCTGAAATGTTGGTTTATGTGGACTTCGTTCACCTACAGAGCTGTCAGGAAAAGACAGATCAACTGTACCTGGGACTGCGCTGGCAAATTATTTTGTAAAACATTTCATTGTTTAACAGCACCTGGCCTTTTCGCATGCAGAGGCGATTGAAATCATGATGGACATTGGCACTTGCATGTTACGTGAGTACTTGGAAGGGGGACAGGAGGCAACTCATCTTTATAGTAGTCCATAAGTGTCTTTATTTAGACGTACATTTGAGAGTTATGGAAGCCTTTAGCATTGCAGCTTCGGTGGACAAGTCTCTCTAGAATGTTTGAAGAAGTTGAATGTCCACAGAAAGCAAGTGACTCACAAATAAAGCTACTTTTTTAAAGTTGATTTTTATATCCATGAGATCTATTGAAGATAACACTGAAAGTGGATTTGTGAACATTTGTACTAAGTAGAGCATGGAAATCATGTAAGGTGCCTACATTAATGGGTACAAATCATGGCTTCAATGCTTAACCATCCTGGACAAATAATGTGATCTATCCCAGTCCCAGCATTACCATGCTAGCAATAGAAATGTGCATTTTGTCCTTCGGTCCTATCATGTTTGGAGGCAGTCTCGTGGTCTGATGTGCATTACATTGGACAACTTGCTCCTTACTTGACACTAGTGTCTACAAGGATGTCTTGCAGAGAACGCACCCACACAAATAAGTTTGCCCCCAGACATTCCCTGAAGTTAGCCCCTCTCCCAACATGTAAATGGTTAGCACACCTCATCATTAAGTTTTAGTCTAGTTGCGCCCCTGGCCTACAGTACGGTGGTTCAACATCCCTCATAAGTGTAATGCAATACATATGTTATAGCTTTTCAAAGAGGATTAACATTGCAGACTCATTTCCCTTCAATTAGGCAAGTTCTAGGATTTTAGAAGTTTAAGATTTAGATGCAATGAAAAAGGCTGTGTAATAAGGTAACCTGCTTTTGGTTAGTTTGGCACAGGCGTGCTGCCTGTTTTATATGTGGAAGCAAAGGTCACGCGAGTGTGGCAACAAACAGTACAAGAAATTGGTCAATTGAGGGAGAAAGTAAAGGATTTTGTGTCATATGTTATTTGCCTTCAGAAAAGGCTTGGATCTGGCTGAAACTTTGTGAAGTCTTCCACAAGAAAAATGCCCCCTCACAGTTCTTACCACCAAAACACCCAACAGGAACAATGGTTATTCCAATTAACCATCACTAATAAAGATGATGCTATCCAATTCATGGGTTGAGTCAATTTCTCTTTGGACAACTAGATTTACCCAGTTAACTTCCACCGGTGGGTCTAGCAGGATTTGAAAGATTTTTCGAGTTCTTCCATGAGATACACTCACTCATTCGTGGATCCTCAATGTGGATGGGACTAGAAGACTGTATAATGAATCTTCAGCATTTCAGATTGATGATGCATACTTACTTGATGCATCTCTCAAGTAGGGGTGATGATCCACTACATAAGTGGTGCATCGGGCCAGCATCACTTATAAGAGTTGCAATAGAATCCATAGTCCACTATGGCAGAGCACATTCCTAGCGATTCTTTACATTTATCTGAGCACAGGAGAAGCCTGACAGTACTCCAGTTTGAACAATTAACATTCATTCAAATGAATCAACACTACATTAAGGAGGAGTATGGCAAGACACCGAGCCATAGACACTGCTTAATATGTGCCTGTATTTGCCGGTGGCCAACACTGACACTCTTTTTTGGGGACCAGCACTTTTTTGGGAGATCTGACTGCTCCCAGCAATGTTAACAGACACATATTCACACCAAAAAAAGCCCCAAAAAATGCCAGCAACAATGAGACGTTGGCATGTCCAGCGATGGCCACACAGTGCACCAACTCCACCAGCTGAGCTGGCCTGAGCACTCCACGATGTGCATAGCAGGCCAGCAGCAGTTGCAGGCCTTGCCTTGTTGCGGGGCTCTGGGGCTAAGTAACGGAGGTCACAGGTCATCCAACGTGTGCCGGCGTGGGTCCTGTTACTGTCGTGTGTGCCAACCAGGATGCACAGACTCAGTAGGTAGTGTAGAGACAAACCCTGGCTGGGGCGCATTTCCAAGGCGCAATGGCAAATTAATTAAACATCCTTTTTTACGATCTAGGCCATTCGGGCCTCGACAGGACCAGTAATCCTCCTCTCCTCTACTCTTTTGAATCGACTGACCGAGTCGGACTGGAACGGTGCCAGTGGGGAAGAGAGAACAAAGGTAGGAGAGCACCAGAGACTAACATAACATAAGTTAACTGTAAAGTTATATTACCAGTCACAGCCCACTGTCTGAGCCCAGCCAGGCAAGGCAACACACTTCCACGCCGCCACACAGTGACATTGAATGAGTTGCTGCAACTCGTTCAATCTCACTGTGCGTACATCACCATGGAAGTGGGAAAAAGGAACTAGTGACCACTACTAGTGGTACTGGCTGCCTGCAAGCAAGCCCTGATGGCTGCTGCATTCATGTTTGTGTCCGCCTAGCTGTGACTTGGGAAAAGGGCAGTGCTTGAATGTCCGGCCTGAGCCGCTTCTATATTTGGCTCAGGAGAAAGACAAAGTGTCAAGGATGCGTTTCTTGAGCCTTTGGAGTAAAGATAGGCTCTGTAAAAATTAAAGGAACTAGTGGGACAGTGTACCAATGATTTATACTACACTTCCATCTCTGGCCTAACCTGTACAAATTGACAGGCCCAGTCCCTAATATTTCAAAATGGCCAGCTCCTCAGAGTAATTTAGTGCTCAGGGTGCGCACTTCAATAAATCTTCAATCATGGTTTAATTGGCAATAGCACTACTTCATGTATAGTAATAGGGAGCTCTGGTTTCTTTGCACACTCATGGAAAAACTACTTAAAGAAATGGGCCCCGTTAACTAATCTGTATCCACCATCTATGCTGTGGAATGTGTATTCTGCTCATTGCAGTAGGCATGTCGCTTTCATCAATGCTAAAGCAGTTGCACATCCTGTGAAGCCGCTAATTCGAGTTCTGTATCAATGCTAGCACATCTGTACCTTTGGCATACAGCAACATATCAGTGTCCTGCTGTACTACAGGAACTGGGGTGGAGGGGCGGTGGGGCACACCTAGAAGGCACAACCACTCTTCTCTTTCACTACTGTATCGACACTTTGGCGCCATTTCGAGAGCGCATGTCAGCGATATACAAATCATAACTACAAAGCAACATAATGTTCAGTGAGATTGACACTGACACTGGCGGTATTAGTGAGTCAAGATATTTTGGGCACTGGCACTTATTTTTTTACAAATTAAGCTCTGCATAGGCAATACATCTACTGCAATGATGAAGACTTGTCCACTTCACGTTGCACAGACAAGAGTGGAGCTTGGTTGTATAATGGGCGTGTGGTTGGGAAACGGGTAGACCTAGTGGTTGATTGCTGGTGTGGGTGAGGTGTGACTGTGATCTATGATGGTATGCCATAGTATTTTGCTATACTGTTCTACTTTACTTAAGTCATATTCTTTGTTCCCACTCCTGCTGTTCTATAAGCACAGTTGTTTATGGGCGAGCTACTAATTTTGGGGTGAGCTACCTTTCAAGATTGCCAAGAGTCACCAACATGATCATTTTATGTTGAGTTTTTACTTGCTGCTTTAAAAGCCACCAAAAGGAGAGCTTTTTTGGATCTCAAAACTACATCTGCTGCCAATATAAGACATTTTTGGGTTCTCAGTGTCAACTTGAGAATTTCTTGGGGTTTTGCCCTCACTAGAGAATAGAAACACAGGCATAGAATGTTTCTGCGGGTCTCTATATGGATAGTGGATTGGTGTCGGTAGGTCATGAAATGGGGACAAACGGGAAGAAATAGGAGTATGTACAGGGAGATGTTGCAAGCATATAGACAGTGGTGATAGGGGCGAGGGGATTAATGGGAGCAGGAATGTGCTGGGAATGACTGGGAGCCACATGAAAGTGTCGGATATGAAGCTGGAGACCCATCTTGAATGCAGATATGTTGGTGGTGTCTTTAATGCCATGGGGAGACCCAGTTTTAGGACAGGGGATGAAAGATGAAGGAGCGTAATTGAGAAAATGTATGAGGAGGCTGAGAAATGGTGAGATTGAGGAGGGAGCGGGATTATAGTCTTCCACGAGGAGATAGGAGCAGCCAGGTGAAAGGGGTGGCAGATCCATATAATGATATGGAACCCTTGTGAGTCTTCCTCCATGCTCAGTTTAGTGAGGGATGTTGGGGTGATGGCCCCGCAGGTGAGCCTCCAGAGGATCTTGAACAACAGTGTTTTACTGCTCTCCCGGCTGACCTCCACCCTGAAATCTCGGCAATGGTTGCCAGAATGGGCAATCGTGCCTCCACAGTTCCCTCATGTGGGCGCAGGCAGCGTTTCCATTCCACAGGTAGCGGGGAACCCATCTAGGCAATGCATCCTGCAACGTGTGCCATTCGCCATGCTTTGTCCTCTGTTTCATGGCGTTTTGCTCTACATCATGCCAAGGAATGACCGGCATCTCAAACCGCATTGGCAGATGCTTTCTCACTACCAGTGGAGGATGTTACCATTCCGGCAGGGGAGGGTGGATAGCACCCGAGTATTACACGTTGGTTTTTCCAACCACAGAATGTGTCTACAGATTGTAGCTTTACCCAACGCATAATGATTACCATTCCTCATCTGCAGCAATGCTTTATTGAAGAGCTTACACAGAACTTCATCCTCCTCTACTTGTGCCTTCTACCCAGGCAGGGTATTTATAATTGTTCTTTTATAATGGCCTTAATACCGGTGCCGGATTCAAACCTATGTTGCTATGCGTTGTCTTGCTGGGGCAGTACACTCTTCTATGACCCCCTCCACTGGCCAAACCTTACCCCTCCAAAGTACGGAAGCCACCGGCATCCGCTCCATCTATCCTCCTCATCCTCTGACAACCACGCCTCCTCTTCCCCTTACCACTCCCTTTTCTTGTCCCCTTCCTTCTAATTCTATTCTTAATCCAACACTCGGGTCTCGGGAGGATAGCTCAGGGGCAACAGGCTCACCTTGGAAGCAAGATGACGCAGAGCAACACAGGTTTGATCCACGGGTCTGCAGTAATACGTGTGTTATCAATAACCAATTAAAATAAAATAAATCAGTTTCTTCCAGCCCTCATCTACCTCCAACGTTTCACCGCCTCATATGCCAACTGCTGCCACACATCCACCTTTTCATGTTATACCTCCTGTTGCAGTGTACACTCCTACACTCCTATTACGAAAAGGAGGGTCTCCTAAGAGAGCCACTTCTTCCATAACAATTGTGGGGCTGAGGGCACTAAGGGAAATGTTTTGACGTAAAATAAATTCACTCCCGGTCCCCTTTCCGGTCCACCACAGACCACCAAACACCACTCCTGTTCTACTGTGCACTCACCTGGGCTTTTTTTTAAATGTTATAGGAAATTGAATGATGGTAGATCAACCTCTGGAAAATATGTGGGGCTAATCTGCACACATTTTCCTCTGCTCACTGCACAACATACACATAGACTTGTGTACTTGGGGTGGACACAGCCTACAGACGTACTCCTTGTGTCATATTTAGTTGGCATCTGACAGGTTGAGTACACAATGCATCTCAGAAGGGGGATGGTCAAAACTTTCCTCCTGCCATGGCCAGCCTAATTAACTATCAAAGGCTCCATGGATCCGCCCTGTCCGTTTGTTTACCCTCTACAGATGGTGGCGGCAATTAACTTAATTAACATACTAATAGAGTATACTTCAAACAGGCCCACATGAGGCCTGGCAGCAGAGGCTAAAACAAAGGAGACAGGAAACCCCAGCACCCCTTTCATATTCACTGTGTCAACCTGATGCCAGCTCCTGCCCTAAAGTATCAATGACAGTGAGCTGTCATGCCTGGTAAATGTGTTTACAGTAGGCACCCCCACAGCGGGACCCCATGCAGAGGGGATGAGTATGTGATTTGATGTAGACAGAAAGTCTGTTCTCGCCACAGCATCAAGGGAGACCTGCCACTCTAATCAGGAATCACAGAGAGCTCAATTAACCAGAGAGACCCTTTTATCCACAACAGACAGGCAGATACGTGGGACTTAGTATTACACGTTTTCACCCCTTTACCTTTTTCTGTTTCAAAGCACTCGGGTATGATCTCATGCATAAAAGAGATTGTTGGTGGGGACTTAGCCTACACCAATCACTGTTGCCCATTTGGCTTTAAATGAGGGCAGAGCCCCTCTATTGGGCAGATCATCTGAAGACTTTGCAAGGAGTAACAAGAAAAACTAATATGGACCCTGGCATAACATACAGTCTGCCTTGCAGCTTCTGGCAGAGGAGGAAGGCCAGGATTTCCAAAGAGGGAAGCAAGATCCCTACCCTAAACATCTCCCAGGAAACAGAAGGAGATACTGAATCTAGAGGACCATCCAACAGCTCCAAAACCGGTACACAGCCAGCACACAGAGTGCCCTGTTAGTCTCTGTAAGCAAGCTTCCTAGGTGGGAAGTGCCAGAGAGTCTCTGAACCAAACCAAGGACAAGGCTGTTGCCTGCAACACTCTCCTCAGCTTTGGGCCGTCTACCTTAAAGGACAACACAAGCTCAGTAAAGAAACTAGGAGGAGTGCATCAACAAGCATCAACAAGCGTCCACCCTTAAGGATATTTTCGAACCAGTGGAACCCCTCGAGCTGCAACCAACTGCACCGCTGACTGTTATCACGCCACAGTAACTAGCGTTGTCCGAGATGCTTTGACCAGCACAGACTCCCCAACCAGCACTGAGGCAATGATTCCTTAACCTGAGCTGCCATGCAGGCCAGCTTGCAGCCATTTATCCAGCCTCGCTCAACAAACTGCCTGTGCCTGATACCCACAGCTGATTACCATCTGTAATCTGTCGCAGGAGCTGCAAACAGACCTGAAACCATTTCAACCTTGTCGAGAATCAAGAACCTCTACAAGCACAAGGTACATTGTGGTTCTGTCCCCTGGCCCTTCTCCAAAGGCCCCTAGTCGCATTTTATGACCCATTGCAACCTTTGTGCTGAAACCAAGTATCTTTTAACTATTGCAATTAATGACTTTAGTGACTACCCTCCTGTCAGTATCCAGAATGCATAGCTTTTCCTTCTGGAAACTGTCTGTCCTTGAATTCCTTTACAGGGTGGGTTGTATTTTGTAGTGTGCTAGAACTGTCTGTTGAATAATAGGAAAGTTGATATTTTAATACTTTTATTATTGGGTAATAATTGTCTTTTTTCTGTGTTGCAACTAACCAACAATCCACGATCCTGCTGAGATAAGCCTGCATTTCATCCACGATTGGACAAGGAAGTTTATAATTTGCTTGTGCTCCCAATCTGTTCGGATCCCTTCTGGTGTACTAGAGGTGTGGGGCTGATTGATGGTTTAGAAACCAATATTCATCCCTGGACCACTGGTGCCCCAGAAGTTGATTCATCACAAGTACAGCCACTGATAAAATACTGTTGACGACCAAAGACCACTCTTGCTCTACTTCACTCAGTGCTCCGCCCTGGAATAGAGACTATATACAATGGGCTGCATGCTGGGTGGAAAGGCACCTCCTCCACAAGCACAGCCACTGAAAAATACTGACGACCAGCAAAGACCACTCTTGGTCTACTCCACTCAGCGCTCCACCCGGGAATGGAGATTATATACAATGGGCTGCATGCTGGGTTGAAAGGCACCTCCTCCACAAGTACAGCCACTGAAAAATACTGTCGACCATCAAAGACCACATCTGTGCCACTGCGCTCCTCTATTTTATGCAATGTCAGATGCATAAAGGAGGCACTACATTTTGTAAAAACGACCGAGAGCCCAGATGAAACTGAATCTATTTATTTTTTACGTTTCTTAGAGAAGTCCTGGTCAATTCACAAACACTTTCCAAATAATACTGCTGCTATTTGATTTGATTATGCTTTGTGCCTTGTCTATAGGAACAAAGGTTCACTAACTGAGATTTCAGAAATTTGGCATTTACATGGAGTGTGTCTATTTTTATTATATTTATTGAAACAGCTGTTTAGCAATGTTCATCCTGTTGAATTTTGACATATGGACTTTATGAAATTAAACTTTCTCAGTCACCCTTCCTTTTTTTGAAGTGTTAATATGTATGGCATCTTTGAACTTCATATTGTTCTTTAAGGTACTTCCTAAGTGTTGACAAATTATTGTATCATTGTACTGCATTGGTTGTGTTGCTTTTAAGGCTCATTATCAAAATAAAGTTTTATTGATGATTATATTAAGCAAGAGCTGGTGTATTAAAGGGAATGACAGTGTGTGGCCATATATTATAAGGAATTAAATACCATCTACCATAAATTAAAGGGTATTGCAAGTCACCTTAGAGTTCTGGGACATTATAAAGGAGCTCGGCCTCTATTTGGTAAGAGACTCCTCTGTGACTTGCAATATCCTTAAAATGTACGGTAGCAGTTGCATTTTCCCATATATTGGTATCCTGTCATTTTTTCGAAACACAAAGTTTCGAATACAAATCATGAGAATACTTTTTGCCGAGAAGTAATTTTTTCGAATAGTTATTTTTAAAAAAATAATTTGATTGTCATATCGAAATGAAGGTTAGGGTTTAGGGTTAGGATTGGGGTTAGGGTTGGGGCTAGGGTTAGTTTAGGGATTAAATTAGGGTTAGGGTTGGGGTAGGGTTAGGGTTTAGGGTTGGGGTTGGGGCTAGGGTTAGTTTAAGTGTTAAAATAGGGTTAGGGTTGGGACTTGGGTTAGTTTAGGGCTTAAATTATGGTTAATGTTGGGGCTAGGGTTAGGGTTTAGGGTTAGGGTTGGGTTAGGATTGGGGCTAGGGTTAGTTTAAGTGTTAAAATAAGGTTCGGGTTGGGGCTTGGGTTAGTTTAGGGGTTAAATTAGGGTTAGGGTTGGGGCTTGGGTTAGGGTTGGGGGTGGGGGGTTTTGTGGGGGTTGGGGGACTGGGGGCAACCCCCCAATATACACAAAACTTTAAAACGTTGCAAGGGGCTGGCCAGTGCTGACATTTCAGCACTGCACAGCTCCATGTAACGTTTTAAAGTTACAAAAAAAGCGCTGAAATGCTACTTTTAACATGTGAAAGTGCATTCCAATTGAAACCAGTCCATGTCTATTGTCGAATGATTGGTTTAGAAAGAAATGCATTTTTGCATGTTAAATATAGCTTGTCGAAGCTTTTTCTTTTGAAACTTTGTTTTCTAAAGTTGTGTGATTCAAATCTTTTTTTTTAGAAATAATCACTATAAACCCATATATTAAGTATATTATGTTATATTATATTGTATCATCATATTATACTATAGGCAGTTGTGGTTAAGTTAGCATCCAAAAAATTATAGGAGCCTCCCAGGACGTGAATGAAGGAAAGCTGAAGACTTATGAATAACAGTGGCTTAAACTGCAGTGCTCTCTCATAGCTATGGACAGAATAGTGATCAAGGCATTGAAGTTAAAAATAGAGTGATGCAGTTGTACCTCTGAAATCTCACCTTGCCCCACTTGCACTTTCTTCTTTTTAGTCTATTTATTTATTTTTCAATTGCTTTTGTAGCAAGTTCAGCAAGGGGCCAAAGATACAGTGCGGTAAAATGAACATAGCACTGGTTTTACGGATCACAAACGATCAGGAAATGCAAAATGGAGAAGGTGGTCCAGTGAAGATGAGTGCATAGAAGCGAATGGGGTGGAAGGCCTAGGAGATCATGGGGAGGGGCACTCCACAGGGTGGGAGAACTGGCGTCGACAGCGTCCTCCTGGCCATTCCTCCCCTACCATGTCACTTGATGAAGAACATGCAGTTGTTGAAGCAACACTGGCGCATTTAGAGGGCAACAGGTTAGCCACACCCTCAGTTCCCAGTGCCTCCACTGTTCTGTGCAGAACCCTTCTATGTTTGCACCATTATTTGCCAGAGTGGGTTGGATTCTTACTGTTTCCTGCATGGAAGGTTTCTGGGTGTTGAAGGAGATCTCCCACCGTTCCAGACCCTAGGAAGTTCAGAAAGCTTCTACAAATGTATCCCATTCCCTAGGAGCTGCCTCCAGCTCCTTGAGTTACGTCCAGAATTATACTACGAAGGGTTCTTCAGTACCGTGGTGACAGACGCGTGCCGCTAGATTGGAATAACACAACATAACACAGTGAGCGCAGACCACAATTGGTCACGCCCTCACAGCTCTGTTGAGTTTTTTCTCACAGAGTTATTTGGACGTCTTTAATACATCGATTGCATTCAGGTTTAGATGTATTCCCTTGGCTTTCACTAACAGCTGGGGCCGGGGGCATCCTTCTCAAGGGACCCAGGAATTCCTACTTAGGAAACACTTATGGAAGCTCGTCCTCTACAAATTTCCAGGAAATTATGAGAAGCTTACTGAGACCGGAAATCTTATTAACATAGATGGATGTTTCATATAGAAGAAGGGTGCCATGAGGGGGGTTTATTTGGAGTGCCATACTTATTTGATGAAGAGGTCAAAAATAAGTGCATTTCTGCCAAGGGGGGTGCAAAGAAGCCACCCATGGGCTCATCTGCACCCCACCTCTCTTGCTTTACACTCTTCAGTCTCAGGAGGATAGCTCAGCGGCAATGCACTCGTCTTGGAAGCAAGTCCACACAGACCAACACAGGTTCGATCCCCAGGTCCGCGCTTAGAAACTGCTGGGCATTAAGCTGTTAAAAATAACCAATTAAAATTACAATGTAGAGAGGAGTAGATTGGTTATAGAGCCAGCGAGCCTGTCCAGTTCAGAAAACTCTGGAGCGCACTGAAATGATTTCATAGCAGCGGCGCAAGTGCCACACACAACAGTTTGCAAGTAGCATAAATCCTGTTATTCAGATGTACTTAAACATTCCCTTCGGGCACAGTGAGATCATTTACAATGAATTCAATGGAGCTGCTAGCCGTATCATAACTCACATACAAAGATCAAAATTGTAGATATTACGTGGCACACCAGCATCTCAAAACCTTCCTGATCCCATGCAAAGCCTTTTGTGTATGCGGCAGGCCAAACAGAACTAGCGAAGAGCTTAGGAGGCCAAGCAGAACCCTTATTCTCTGCTGAAGTTCTGGTGAAGTTCTCTAGACGGATACAGATCCCAGCTCACTTTTCGGTTCACTGAAAGTTGAGGTTGGCTTTTAGAGGACGGAAAACGTTGTGGAACAGAAATGTTTGTTCGGTCGCCACAATCGCTGTGTATTTTTTTAATTTAATTCACTGCCAGTGTCATTTTATTTTGGATTGTGCTTGTTTTCAGAAATTCCTTAAAGCCTGACTCCCTTTCCCTACCCTTTCCTTCCTTCCAACCCCAAAAGAAATGAAATCCTTTGTAAAAGCCCTTTGAGGTTGTTAGTTTGTTGGATATCTTTCATTCTTCTCCCCGCTCCCCAAAAAAATCCAGATTGAAACCCTCTGTGATCCGCTTTGTTAACTTAAAAAATGCTTTCCCTTTTACCACCAAAAATAGAAAAATTGAAAAACTCTGTAAAACCTTTTTTTTTTTTTTACGTCAAAACGTTTCCCTTAGTGCCCTCAGCCCCACAATTGTTATGGAAGAAGTGGCTCTCTTAGGAGACCCTCCTTTTCGTAAGAGGAGTGTAGACAGCAACAAGAGGTATAACATGAAGAGGTGGATGTGTGGCAGCAGTTGGCACGAGGCGGTGAACAGTTGGAGGTAGATGAGGGCCGGAAGAAACTGATTTATCACCTCATTCATGTGAGATTTGTAATGTGTGTCGCGCGTATCACACGCGTTTGCACTGATATTGACATTGATTAAATAGCAGTCTGCTGCGTTGCCATTTCCCTGCTACTTTTGTAGCTAAAGAAAAAGCAAATCTAGAAACTGTTGCAATTTATTGATTGCTGCCAAAATTTAGGAAGCGGGAGAAGCCTGTTCCTTCGCCTGCACACACACGGCTACTGAGAGTGGTGCCGGGCGAAGGCCTGGCGCTCAGCGGTTGTTGTCCTGAAAGAAACTGATCGATCCTCGTGCAACACTGCACATCAGTTTCAAGGCAGCCTTAATTACAGGATCTCGTAAAATTGAATCAACTGGCAGTTGTTGTATTGCCGAATGCCTTCCAGATTGATAACAAACGAGTAGTTCTAAGAACTACGATATACCGCAAATAATTAAATATATTTATTATTGTCTTTAACCCGCTAATGAACTGCAATTTGGATTTCTGCTGACTACGGGATTAATTTAAAATTGTTGTAAAGACTTGGTTTTAAGAAAAATCCGCCATTGTTTGGATAAGATTGTGAACATGGATAACATACTTTGTAACTGAGCTGGGAGTGGTTATGCTCCTTTGAACCAGCCCCTGCAAATCGAAGTTTAAAAAAAATAAAGTTGGTTTTGGAAGATTTTGCAACTTGGATGGTTTGGTTGAATTGTCCAGTCAGTGGCTTTTGATAGGACCGTTTGGGTGTGCATACATCATTCTCTATAAACAAGTAGGGGGAGGTCACTGCGGGCTAAAGACCATTCCCTGATTTTTGGAAAGAAAAACTGTTACATTCAAAAAGGAGGCTTGGCTCTGCCTGTGCACAGAGGTACTGCTAAGAACTCACATCCTAGCAAGTACCATTCTGACATGTCAGGATCAACCATACAGTATACGATTTACGGAGCAAAAAAAGGATGACGGAGGACAAGAAAGTTGGTCCAGAAAAACAAAAGTTGCATGGTCGGTAATAAGGGCTCTAGCAAATTGCCCACACTCCTAGGGGAATCAGAAAAGGAGGTGTGTGTCGATGACCTAAGCCAAATGAAGAATGTAAAAAATGTGCACATGGAGGATGAACGAACAATGGCCGATGCAGGGGCAGGTATGGAAAAATCGGTGCCACAAGTATCGCAAACTAATAATCACTTTTCGGGTGGATTAGCCAGTGTACATGTGCCTACTGCTCAATATATGGTGGGGAAAGGATTATGTCCCTGTATATCGAATGGAGACTTAAAACAGGACACTTCTAATACATCCTGCTCTTTGACACATATTGATGTAGAGGAGTTATTATCATGTCAACATATTGATAACATTTCAGATGTTTCAGTTCGGGGCCCCAGGTATATCTAGGAAATTGGTGCAGCGAGTTTGCCTTCCATTGGATTTACAGGCATCTAATACACCAGCCTGGGACAGAAGGAAAGATGTTCCCTTACATCGTATGACACCTAGGCTTGTCACAGGGTCCTCCCTGATTCTGGTAGATGAATCGACAAAGACGAAGGGATGTTTATGTTTTGTGTATTCTCATCTTTCACAGGCTGCCATTTTGGCGGCAAAATTATCTTTTTCTCTTGATCAGAGAGGTAGCCAGGGTTATCAAATATTTGATGTCATGTCGTTTCCTGTACTGAATTCTGTGGACAAAGGGCATGACATTTGACATTATGAGATATGGGAGGTACGGTCAGTACTGAAAGAGTTGTTGGAAAAAATTAAATTTTCAGAAGGTTTTGTTACTGCATATGATAAGCCCCAAATGGGCAAAGCAATTGTGAAAGCAGTCCCTTGTTGCCATTGTAGAAATGATCTTAGCAATATGAAGGGGGCAGACAACTAGAAGGGTACCCAAACTATGCCATTTCAAGGGCAAGATAGGAGATCTCCAGTTGACTGGTTCTCCTCCATAGTATGGCACATGTCGGAAAAAGTGTCAGAGGTTAGAATAAATGCATCAAGTGAGGAGGACGAGAATGTGAATTTGTCAACAGAGAGAAGTCTGATGAGGAGTGATTCAGTATCTAAAGGTGATATCTCAGAGGTGTCTATTGGGGAGATAGGGCCACTATCGATAAAGTAGAGGTTGAAACTGAATTCAAGTTTGAACGAGTGGGGAAACAAAAAACAAAGCAAAAGAAATCCAAAAATATGAAGAATGTTCCCAAACAGGGGGGTAAAGGGTCTTGAAAATGTCTGCGTGCCTTGATGATTAATATTGCTATACCCCTTTGGGAAGAAACGGCTACTCAAGAGCAAGTGGTGATATTTAAGGAGCATGTACAGTCCCACAATGCACTTGGTAGGGGAAAAATGAAGCCAGACACACAGAGGCTTGAGTGATGTGAAGCTTACTAAATTGGGTACTAAACATGATAAAAGAAATGCTCTGATGATCCCTAACAGAGGCAAAGGGTCGATATAAAGCTTCTTTGATCCAAAAGCCCAACCGGCTAAGCGTATGCCTGAGGATACTAGAATTTATAGCATTTATAGCATTTATTCAGATGGACCTGGGGGTGATTTGGATAGTCTAATATAGCACATTGAAAAGGATCTTAGTACAAACCCAGGTAAAAGAAGGTCACTGGGGCAAAGTGTAGACCAGGGGGGAACGGAGTACTTCAGTGATATTACAGCCTTTAGCTCAAAGGTTTGTGCCGATGCTGCAGCAGCAGCCATTGACCCCAAATGGTTTCCTGATTTTCCAAACTATGGAAATAAAAAGGTCCACATGTGTGAGTCAAAGGGGCCTAAATTTGGAGGTGGAGAAGGTAGGTTCTGACCATGAGTCTAAAAAAAGCAGCTCTTTAAATTGCCAAGACAGGAAGACCTGGTCTCTGGGAATCAGCAGACCTTGGGGAAAGAAAACAACTCAATACAGAGAGAGAAATGTGCCTGTATCACTCTAGAGAGAACATTTCCAGTTAGAGGTTTTTTCTCACTGAATAGACAGTTTGTAATTCCATTGTTTGGGGAAGTCCAACTATTAAAATCAGTCACTATGAAAGATTTTGCACAGGTGGAGTTTATTGATAGTGGAAGAATTGATGTAATAAAACTGGGGGCTTTCTCTGAATTGATAAAAAAAACATTGTGCTGTCAGAGTCAATGGCTTTCAACCAAGTGGGATTTGTAATAGCTGATACAGTTGATCAGGCAACATCATCAGGCAAGGCAGGTTTAACATCAAGTAATCAGGTATTCATGCCCAGGGACCCGTTAGTAATTCAAGTAAACAATAAATGAAAAAAAGAAAATGGTGGTGTTGTGAATACGATGTGGGAAAGAGTTGTAACATATGATTGGGCCTTTATTCTGGTCTTGCTGCATGGGAAAGCGATTGATGTACAAAAAGAACAGTGAAGTGATTCTGTAAAACTTGTTTTGTGGAATACGAGTGGTTTCAATCACCTCTGTGCAAATTCTGATGTTTAGTTACCCCAGTAACATAATTTGTCTCCAGGAGGCCTGGATGCTTGATATGTCAGTGCTACATGGTTTGGAAATCTGTGCTGAACCTTCAAGAAAGGGTTGCAAAGGGTGACCCGACCCTACGCAGGCTTTCTGTGTATAGTGTGGGGGGTTTCAGGAATCGCAATAGACCATCTGAGATTGGGTAGGATCAATATATTGGGAACAAAACTGAAATGGTGGGATATAGTAAACTTGAAAGAATGTGTATTATTATAAATTTATGCTATAATAGGAGATTTATTGGAAATTATATCGTAGCTGTTAGAGGTGTAATTTCTGGAAGTAGATACAAGTGTAATCCTCATTGGTGACTTAAACAGTCACGTTATCAGTGCATTTTTGATATAGCTTAACCATGGTATTTTCAGAGAATTATGCAGAATAATTTTATCGTGAAGGGCTTCACGACAGGGATTGAAGGCCCCAACATTACATATCTTGAGCCAATACAGTAAGGGATGCAATTTAACTGTTTGGGAGATCACCATGAATTCAGAAAATTACTAAAAACCTGGCTCTTCGATACCAGAGACTAAAACCAAAGCAGCATTAAGACAAACGACTAAACAGGAAAGGACACTGACAAGCCCCAGAACCGACTGATAAGCACTCAGGGCACCGGGAGGGGTGACGCCAGACAGAGTGGTACAAATGCGAGACCCACAGAGACGGAGGCAACAACCCCAGCCAATTCTTACCATCCCCAACCACTGTATAGCTACAACTAGGTACCACTGCGTTGTGGAACTAGCGAGATACCACCAATCACCGCACTAACTAAGATATGGACACTGGCAGGTGCACTGGCCATGTGGGTGGGGGAGGGGAGCATGCAACGCTGTTGACGGAACGGGCGGAAGAGGCAGCGAGATGCTGAAGGGGCCTTGTATACAAAAAGAGCACGAACCTCCAGAGGCACATGATGCCCAAGCACCCCATCGAGCGAGATTACGCGAGCACAACTGGTCAACCCAGGATATAGAAGCCAACTAACCGAGACCACTAACAATTTCCTCCTCCGCATACACCTCTCAAACTCCAAACCAAACACAACCACAAACCTCCATCACAACAAACCACACAAACTTCACCACACTGCAACAACAAAACAATAAATGCACATAGACCCGCACGGTGTGCAGTCATAATGTCGACATCAATAATGTCGACAGTCAAAATGTCGACAAATTAATGTCGAAAATCAATAATGTCGACATACAAAAATGTCGACATTTTACATTAATGTCGACATTTTTTCGAAATGTTGTATAAATAAATAAATATATATTTATTGTTGTGTTGTATGTGTTGAGTATGAGGGGTGGGGGGTGGCAGGGGGTATTGGGTGAGAGGGGTTGGGGGGGACATCCCCATAGTAAATGATATTCTTTTTATTTATTTGTTTATTTATTTATTGAATAATAAATAAATAAATAAATATATAATTACTATGTGTTGGGAATGAGGGTGAGAGGGTGGTTGGGGGGGGTGTGGGGGGGTGTCAGGGGGGTGTTGGGTGAGGGGGGGTTGGGGGGGACACCCCCCCCATAGTAAATTAGACTCTTTTTGGTTATTTATTTATTGGAAAAATAAATAAATAAATAAATAAATAATTAGATTGTGTTGAGTATGAGGGGTGAGAGGGTGGTTAGGGGGTGTGGTGGGGTGGCAGGGGGGTGTTGGGTGAGGGGGGGTTGGGGGGGGACCCCCCCATAGTAAATGATACTTTTTGTTGGTTATTTATTTATTGAAAAAATAAATAAATAAATATATAAATAATTAGAATGTGTTGCATATGAGGGGTGGGAGGGTGGTGGTGTGGGGTGTGGGGGGGTTGCAGGAGGGTGTTGGGTGAGGTGTTGATAGTGTTAAGGGTTTATAGTCATATTGTCGAAAAAAAAATGTCGACATTTTTTTTTCGACATTATGACTTTTTACATTAAAAGTATAGAATGTCGACATTATTATTTTCGACATTATTTTTTCGACATTTTTGTCTGTCGACATTTTTTTGTCGACATTATGACTATAAACCGACCCGCACATCAGTACACGACGACTACCGGCCACATACACCCCAGGCCCAGCTGACGGACCCACTGGGCTTAGGCTGCCAACAGTACATCACTGCTCTCTTGCACTTTTCCAACCTCCACCCACTAACTCACCCGCCCTCCCTCCCTCTTTCAGAGCTGCCAGAGTGCCAGGGGACCACTCCGGTGGTGATAGTGCGCGGTACAAATGTCCTTTAACATTAACATTAACATTAACTAAAAGACCAAGTCCTAATCTAGTGGGTTACTGCGTGGAAGTCCAAAAATCGTTTCAGGATGTTATTTTCTTCCTTTTCCAATTGAGATATGTTGGGATGACCCCAGAACTCACCACCATATACAGCTGCAGTAATAGCTTGCGTATTTTAAGCCTCAGTAGCGTGAGAAGGTGTGCGGCCTGCTTATCGATTTGAAAAGCCAGCCATGGCCGTGCATCTTCTAGCTAGGCTCGTGGTGCTTTTGGTAACTTGTTTTACTCATTTGAGAGAGTGGTGCAATCGTATTCCAAGGTAATCAAAGCTGTCAACCTCCTGAATAGGTGAGTTGTTGATAGCATAGACATGACCTTGGTCATGCTAATAGTCATCCCTTTTTTCTAACACATGCCGTGGAACCTGTTTAGCTGACTGCAATCCCACAGGTGTCTTGAAAATTAGGATTGCATCATCTGCAAATAAAAGAAGACACCACTTGGTGCCACCAAGGTTAGGTGCATCAGTACCACAACTATTTATTTTCAGTGCAATGTCATTTACGTATAATGAAAATAGGAGGGGGGATAGGAGGGGGCAAGTATGCACCTTTGACTAAACCCCCTGCCAATAGAAAATGGGTTTGTAAATGATACCCTTGGGCCCCACCGAACTGATAGTAAAGTTGCTGGCGTACAATGTGTATACTGCGCCAGTCAACTAGCGTGGAACAGTTAAATCCTCTAGTAAGGTCAATAATTGCCCTTTGGGAACAGAAGTGAAGGCCGTTTGGAGCACAATAAACGCCACAAACAAGGGAACCCTCGAGAGTGTAACACCGTGTTTGGAGGAGCACGACTAATCTGAAGACTTGGTTAGTGGTGGATATGCTTTTCCTAAATCCTGCTCGCACTGGAGAAAGGATATTATTCTCCTCGTCCCATCGCTCTGTTCTCCCTATTAACACCCTAGAATAAAGTTTACAAAGGGAACCAAGCAGCAATATTAGCAAATAATTACTTGGGTCATCATGTGAGACCCTGTTATAAATAGGGATAATTATTTCTCCATGCCAACTCTGAGGGATAGTTTTTGTTATGTTACGGTCATTAAAAAACTTTATTAAAAATGGGACCCAAATGCCTGTGCTTTCTTTGTACAAATCTATAGGGATAGAGTCCAGTCCAGGGGCTTTGCCAAGTATCTGTGAATTAAGTGCCATCAATACTTCATCAAAGCTAAACACCATACGATTTGTGTGTATTACGCGGAATATGTTACTATTACATGCCATCATTGGTGTGATGTTAGTGAGCTCCTCAGGATGTGCCCACTCACGGACAGCAACAGAAAACAGCAGTTGGAAATTATTAAACGAATAATTTCTGTAAACCCAGTCCCAGCTTTATTAGGTGGATAACCGAGGCATACTATCCTACAGAACTCTTTCTGATTATTAGTTAGGGCTGCTACCTTGAGTTTTTCCAATGGTTTATTGAGTGAAGCCTCTTTCCTTTTTCCTAATAGCTCTTTGTAGTGTCTGCACTTTAATGAAAGCTGGGAGTGGTCATTTGTATTTGTTGATATAATTAAAGCGAATAGTGATTTCTGGGATTATCTGCACTCAGATTCGAACCGAGTAGCTCTAAGAATAGACACTTGTTAGGGGGGGGGTGCATAGACATACATGGTTTGAAAATGGGGAGTAGCCAGTTGTAAAAGGTTAGTGGTGTCAAAGAAGTCTCTTGCGGGGCATAGTCAAGTAGTAACTGTAATAGCTCCATTTAGAGGCTTGGAAGAGTCAATGCCTGATTAATCGAAACCCATTTCCGGCTACAATGGTGGGTATCAGATAGAGAATTAATTTGTACGAGCTGGTCCAGATAAACCAGACTAAGCATCCAAGGATCCAAACATAGCACGAGTGGGTCATGGTCGATCTTTGGTCCAACCGTAAGTGAGTCTGCAATTTTCCAGGTGTCCAGACAAACAAGGATGTGAGTCGACAGATTTTTAAATGTAGGACAGAAAGGTTGGGTGCCATCGATGCAGCCATTACAGACTCTCAACCCATGGCGAGTGATTATGTTAGCTAGTTGATTGCAGTGAGTGTGCCGGCTCGGAATGTCCCTAAAAGATAGCTCTTGGATTTCCCATAGCTGGCCTTCTATATGCAGGTCCTCTGGGCATTGGTCAAAAGGTTTGAATTGACAATTTACTTCACCCGCAATTATAGCGTGAGCATTGTTAGCTGGAGTTCTATACTCTAGCACTCTCTCAAGAGTGGCATCAAAGAAATGTAGTGCATCTGTAAAAGGTATTAGATATACATTCAATAAATGAATAGAGTATCACCAACAAATTCATTGCTACCCCCAATAGATAAGGAGAGCAAATGTCCAATGCATGATATTTCGTGAATATAGTCTGAATCCAAACACCCCGCTTTGGCCTCCCTTATAGGGCTTTGGATGAAGGGCAAAATAAAGTAATATAACCTGGTATATCAGCCGGCTCCAATTGCCAGGTCCCCTGTAAACAAATGATGTGAGCCCCAGAAAGATATTTTAGATGATGTGAATACTCTATCTTATTCACTAATCCACATATTTTCCACGAAGACATTTTGATTGTCTGTTTTCTCAGCCAATTAGGTTTGAGTTTGAACTTGTAAGCTGGGCAGTAAAGTGGGGGCAATAATGTAACATGATGCAAGAGACCTTCCATTTGCAGATCCAGATAATCAATATAGAATCTGTTTGGATTTAAAAAAGCAAAAATGCAGCCCCTAATGTGTTGCAGAAAAATAGTCCAAGTGGTTTAAATTTTTTTATTGAAAACAACTTTCATTTTATGCTTTATAATATGTAATTCCATGCAGATTCTTGTTCACATGACTCCAGCTGTGCTCCAATTAAACATTCTACCACAAACAGTTCCTTGTCAATTACCGGCTACAATGTGTCACAGAAAACTACTCTGCAAGCAAGGAATATGAACAGCGTTTAAGTGCTTGGAGGATTCCCTTATTAAGTGTTCTGTGTTGAAACAGGGATGTCTGTAAAAATAGTATTTGGATTAGTAATGCTATGGGCTAGATGTTGCGTTGCAATGGTGTGGATTTAGGTACCAGTGCATACAGTCCAAAACTGGCAGTGGAAATTGTGATTTGTAATGAAAAGGAAAAACAATATTCTAAAATACTGCATTGGTCGAAACCACAGCATATTTGGGAGGAGTGTAACAATTATTTGGTGAACTCTTACTATTCTCAGAACTTTAATGACACCCCCGATGGGGTTCAAGATTCCTATAACCCAAGAAAACTCTTTTTTATTTGACTTAATACATATATTAGTGGGCAGATTGCTGATGAATACTTTTGGTTCAGACAATGACATGATCATGTAGGATAATCTTCCTTACTCCTAGTCATGCTCTTCCTCATCATGGCCATACGTGATTCAAGCATCCAACTCTCCACTGGAACAAAGATGTAACACTTCCATTCAGGTGCTGGATGAGACTTCTCCCTCGTCCCCTCAACCTGAATAAGGGAACGTCAATGCAGCACGCCTCTTGTATGATACCAGCTCTACAACACGGCAGCCCCACCTCAAATGGATGGCGGCTATCTTAGCATCTATTTGACAAACAAGAGTATGACTAGAAATAATGAAGATTACTGTAAGTAATCAGGTCATTACCCCCACATCCCTCTTCCACGTTCCAATCATAAACAATTAAGGAATACCCAGACTCCAGCAGCAGCTTCTTACAGAAAACATGGACTGGTATATGGATGCAGCAACATGTTTATTTCATATCAACTACAGTTTGTGGAGTCACATCCTCACCTAATGCAGTACCTCCCTACCAAATCAGAATTCAGAAAATCTATCTTTCAGTTGGAGATAATTGTCTGAGGAACCACCCAAGTTATAGCTGAACAAATATGAGAGGAACCCCCTAACTCTGCCCATGATGTGGCTCTGGCCCTGGCCAATCTCCCCTGTACTGAAGCTGGGAAGGGAGTCCCTGACTCTAAGTAAGCAACCATAACAGCATCCTTGATCCACTAAGGGAGGCAAAGGTGGCCAAAGGTTCTTTAACATGATAAACAAAGTATTTGATTTTCTGATTACCTCTGTACAGAAAATAGGTGGGAACAATCACCTCCTGGAAATGATGGAAAGAGGAGAGAAGCAAAGGATTGTGGGCCCCAATTCAGGTCTGACTAGAATTGCTTGTGGTTTGGTAGTCCGATAAGGTTCTCTGTACAGGAGGGTCCCCAATTTGCCTATGCAGAGAGTCAGTATCACTGCTGCTAAAAATGTATGGCTTTCAAGGAGACACCTTTCAGGTTGACTGAGTCCATCATTTCGAAGAGAGATGCTTGCAGTTCTCAAAGGCTAATGGGTGGTCCCAAAGAGGAAGAGGGGTCCTAGATGGAGGCCTGGAAAGGTGAAGACTTCAGAGCCTGGATGGAGGCCAGGAAAGGTGAAAACTTCAGAGCAACTTCATAACCAGTTCTGGTGCATCTTCCACCCCATGGTTCTCTGAAGGCCTGGGTGGCATCCCACTGAACCCAAGGTGGAGAGCGATAGATGTATGTTTAAACCACCCTGAAGAAACTGCCATATCTGAGGTGGAGAGACATCCAACGGGTCGATGGAGTTCTGGGAGCACCACTCTGAAATTATCCCCCTAATTCTTTAATTACGTTTTAATGGTTGAGGCTGTAAAACACTCTCAAGGAAGAAAGACACCTACTTAGAGATGGCCTGTTTTTGAAGTACTAGGCACTCAATTTCGATGCTCTCATCACATTGCCTTCTGCCTACTGCCTCCCCGCGCCCCCTCCTATGGAGATCAGGTTTGGAAGAAGTGTAAGGTGCATGACATGAGGTTTCTTGCCCGTTCGTGCCAACACCCTTGGTATGAGGGGCATTGGTGAAGGAATAAAGGAGGTGATCTGGAAATGGTTTGGAGAGAGCCTCCATCAATAATGGCCCCGATGTCTTGTATCAGGAACAGAAATTGGGCAGGCAGGCTTTTACCCTCATGGGAAACAGATTTATGTAGGGCAGTACAATTTCCTGCCTGTTCTCCTGAGGATATGTCTTGGGAGAGGTAGGTGAGGAAAATAATACACTGCTGAACTGATATGCCTAGAAGTTGTCTTCCCCTGTACAGGGGAGGCCGAGAGAGTTAACAGACGCCATTCCACCAACAATTAACTCTGTGGCCAGCTTTGTGAGGGCCCAAGTTCTTGTCCCTCCCTGCTGTTTGATAATACATTGATTTTAGCATTGTGGAATGTACAGAAAAGATAGGAATTGTCGCAGAGCTCTGAGGATTGCTGATAGTTGCCGCCAGTTTGATGACATGAAGTGCTCATGTTCTGTCCACAATCCCTGGACTTCCGGCTCTTCACATACAGCTCATTGGCGCATGGAGCTGACATCTGTGGTGACTATGCTGGCAGAAAGATACTGGAATGGTACCCCTCGCCACAAGGTGTCCATGCCATCTAGCATTGGAGAGATCAAGTCACTTCTCAGGTCATGAGTATCTACTGTGTGAATTTCTTTGATTTGGACCTGTACTGAGCATACAGGCGATCCCAGAGCAAATGCAAGTTGAGTCTCACCCAAGAGATTATGAATATTGTTATTTCCATGTGCCCCTTTGCCCTGAGTCATTGACAATCTGTTGATGCTTCCTGTCCAAAGAGGATCAGCAATGCCTTCTACAGACGTTCTGATATTTTTTCAAGGAAGAAGACATTGCCATCTGCTGTTCAAAATTGTGTGCCAATGAACAGCAGGTCTTGCATTGTTGTTAAGTGTGATTTGCTCCGATTGATCATTGTCCATGTGTGGGGAGACTGTGCCCATTCTCTGTATGTGTGTTCTTGTAGAAGGCTGGGTAGGGCGCTCTTAGCATCCACTTGTCGAGTCATGGAGAAGCAAGAAGGGCCTCCTTGTGTAGAGTTCTCACCACTGGAGCCAATACTTTTGTGAATACTTCAGTGGAAGACTTGATGCCAAATGGTAAGGCCTGGAACTCACAAAAGATAGTATTGGAGCTTATTTGCCTTTTGGTGAATTGGTAGGTGAAGATCAACACCCACCAAATCAATGAAAGCTAGATAGCTCCCTTCACAAGGGGGACATGTATCTCTGCAAGTTCATGCCTCCTAAAGCCTCTTAACCACAACAGTAATCTAGTATACTCCTCTTCCTTCTCAGTGTAGGGGTTATTGCTCACTTCACTAGGATGTTTTGCAACTCAATAATTAGTACAACCACCCTAGACCCTAAGGAAAACCTTAAAGGCAGAGGATATTACTCTCTTCTCCAAGATGGTTGTTAATACTTCCTTGAGACTGCCTCCTCAACTCATTCGGAGCCCATGGTGTGGTCAAAACTCCAGCCTGTATCACTGGGCTATCACCTGCTTCAGCCAAAAATCCATGACTGACTCAGTCCAGATGATGGTAAAGTGTAGCATACTTCACCAATTGGGACCTCTGATCTGGTGACATAATAGCCATTAGCACCCTGATGGGGGAGCCAGCCAAACAGGTGGCTAGAAACACGGGCTGAATTCGGCAATCTCAGCCTGCTTTGCAAGCCACCTAATAGCCCGTTCTCCCACCGCCATCTTCCCCCTACCCTCAGCCACCTTTTTTTATCATTCCCACCCCCCACTTACCTCATTTCACTGCCGACGCTGCAGTCACTCCTTCCTCTCAGCTCCCGAAAAGTATTTTCCTTTCACAGATAGGATGCCACGAGGCATCCCGTTCACAGAATGAAAATACTTTTAATTAGCCCCATCCCAACCCTTGGGACGGGCGCTAATGGCATTAAGCATCTGTTCCAGGGGCTGGAATGGGTGGTAACATCCCTGTGCCCTTATTATAGGCACTTGCTTCACTTAGGCCTATAGCTCGAGCTGCCATTACCACCCATTCCAGACTTAGGAGCGAGTGCTTAACACCACAGGAATGAGGATATTTCCTTTCCGGAGTCTTGGAACTTTGAGAGTACTTCCAGATGATGAGAATGCAATCCATTGTCCACTAGCTCCTGCACCTCTTTGAAAAAGGGATTGAAGGTGATATTCTTTCTGTTTGACCTGGGGCATGCTTTGACTTGTTCCAAAGAGGCTGAGTTATTTTTTTTCTTTGTATAATGTGTAGACCCTGTCTTCGAGCTAGAGTCCAGATATTCTGATTACCAGGAAAGGAATGTGCAGCGCTAAAGCCTTCTGCGTTGAACTCTGTAAGCATTCCCTTTGCCCCCAGGTCAGGTCTGACAACAAGTCTGACTGTGTCTGGATGGCTTAGGTAGCTCAGTGCATTTCTGGGATTGGTATGATTTGACTGTGGCATAATTGTTTGTGGCAGATTTGACCTTAGCCAATTTTGCCATGGGCAAAATCATACCAATCCGTCAGTTCCGTCCCTGCAACCACAGGTTTTTATTACTTTTTTTGAAAGTTTTCCACTTCCAATGTCCTGGAAGCGTGGGACACCCCCACAACCCCATTCCCCTTGTTCGCTTTAATAGAACCGTATGGCCCATTTGACCAAAAGTTTGGTTGTACGATCATTTCGAACAGCCTAAATTCGTTCAAATGGGCCATACGGTCAAAAGAATTCAGGCAAATTGGCCAATACCCGTTCCTCTCCAGCAGGGGAGTTGCTAGGTCTGGAAAAGACCCGGGGCTACGCTGATGTCGGAACTGTTGGCACTGGGGGCTAGCTAATCTTTTGGCCGTAGCTCCTGAGATTCTATCCGGGGCTACAACTAAAAGATAAGGGGCTATAGCCCCCTTAGCCCCCCCCTAGCAACGCCCATGCTCTCCAGCCTGACCTGCTTTCATTAATGCTTGATTATGATACAGCAGGGATTGTGCCGTGCAGGCCGCACATGCACTGGCAGCTGGGAGGATATGGAGGAGGTGTCTCTTGTATGTCTACCCTTCTCTGTGTATTTCCCCCGCCCCTAGTGGAGTTGTTGTCGGAGCAACGCTCCGCTGGAAGCTGAGGCAGCAAAACACTTTCCCAATCCCCTGGGCACTAGCAAATGAAGCGTCCAGTGCAATTTCCCTCCTGCCTTACCGGGATCATGGGCGCTGGACCCCGTGGCGTCCGCTCGAAGGTCTGGAGCTTGGAGCAGCGTGTATGCCTTTCTGTTTTTTTGCAAACACTTTAATGAATGAGAGAGACTCAGCTTGGCTTGTGCCCCCTTCCTCATCTGGTACTCTACCTTATTGTGGAGCTGGTGTGGGAATACAGCCAGTCTCCCAGGTTCTGGGGGTGCCAGTACCTTTATAGATTTGCCGGGGTCACCTGGACTTATGGTTATTGCAGGACAGGACCCTGATAGGCGATCGTGACAAGACTTGGGCGGCGGGGCACCATGAATGTCAGGAGCATCCGCGAGCGGGGGTGTCTGGGCTGGTCCCAGACCAGCAGGGACCTGCTGGCCTGAAATGAGAGACGGACACAGGACTTCGATTGTTGGAGTCTGCAGCTGTTCGAGGCACGTTCATTCAGGGGCTCCTTACACAGTCATGGCCCATCTTAAAAGGGCAATACACTTGGGAGGGTCATACATAACACTTCTCCTTAAAAGAGCAATACACTTAGAAGGGTCACATATAACATACCTGTATACGAGCCCAGCGGAGATGCAGGGAGTATGCTTTCAGGTGCCCCATATCCCCACATGCCTGGCAGGGGAGATAGCTGGTGGCACTGCATGGCCTGGTCCGTTGAGTGGGATCGAATGATCTCTTTCCATCATGAGGAAACAGTGCTTTAAATGGAAAAAAGAACTACAGTGCAGGTACTCGCCTATCTAGGCTTTAAGTGGGTTGGGGCTCTTCCTGGGAGAATTTAAAAATTGCTATCACACTGGTGCACGGCCAAGACTCAATGGCCCTTTTAAAGTTATCTCACATTCAGTATCCTCCTCCAACTCAGTTTTCCTAGTTTTTCATTTGTCCATGTCTATATGTCTCAATCCCCACACTTGCACTTCAGTTATGTCCTCACTTCCTCTTTATTCTCTGTAATGTCTGGCTTTGGGAGCATGCACTGCTGAAATATCTCAGGGTATCCAACCAGAATGTCAGTATCATGATTTACTGTTAAGTCATTACCTTTAAATTTGATTCTGTCAGCCTAAGGCAACCATTTCTCAAAGGTACTCATCAATCAAAGACTTATTTTGACCTATTCATATGTATAAAAGATGGCAAGCTTTGAGAACTCTCAAATTCTGCTGGCAATGCACAATTAAATTAAATGACTTGCAAATGATTCCACATACTTTGGTTAGGCAATGCATATGAGATTCTTTCACACAAGCTTCCAGTTTGTTGTTATACACTGTGTTAAGAACATTTGAACATCCAAATAAATGAAGACATTCTTTATGGCATTTCAAACTAGCAGATATCATGGCTGTAAACTATGCTTTGAAAGGGGAGTTTTATTATTACTCACTTTCATTGTCCAATAATAAGGAATTTGGTAGGTAACTGGAGCTGTGTGCGGGTTTTCAGTCCAAAGGTTCCATCACAACTCCCATTACTTAAGTATTTTCCTCATAGAAAAGGCACTGTTAATAACAAACATGTCAACAGAAAGTAATTGCCCAAGCTTTCCAAATCAATCTGTGCTCCATATGAAAACTCTCTGTGTGTAACTGGTGAAGCCTACTAAGGGAAATGGTGTTCCATATCTGGTGTGCCGGGAGTTCAGAAGATGAATGTCTGTCTCTCCTTTTGTTCTGAAGGGGGGCCCTGAAGGAGACATTATGGACAATGTGGGTGCGGGAGAGAGGAGGAGGAGCTAGAGGGCACTGCTTTCCCCAGTAAAGGCTGCAGGAGCTTAGTCCTTCAATGTGATAAAGTGAAATTGAATGCTTTCATTTATTTTCATCTTGTCACACATTTCAGTACCAGTAATCTCTTTCAGGCATTGAGAAGTGCAGGCACTGAAATGCTAAAAAATAAGAAGTGCAGGTACTGGGGGCCGGAGAGGACCGGCCATTTTAAAGCACTGTGAGGAAAGAAAAGTCAGGAGGCATGCTGGGTGGACTCCTCTCTTACAACCGAAGAGTCAGGAGGCATGCTGGGTGGACTCCTCCCTTACAACCGAAGAGTCAGGAGGCATGCTGGGTGGACTCCTCCCTTACAACCGAAGAGTCAGGAGGCATGCTGGGTGGACTCCTCTCTTACAACCGAAGAGTCAGGAGGCATGCTGGGTGGACTCCTCTCTTACAACCGAAGAGTCTCACTTAAGCACCCAGATGGAGGGGTAAAATCTTTGGTAAGGTGCTCCTGGGGAAATGCAGAAGGCTCAAATGGTTTTCATTGGGGCAAGGAAGAGGGATGTGGGGGTAATGTATACTCGAACATCCCTGTACTGGATGGTTTTAATTGTAACTGTTTTGAATGGAATGTATTCAGTACATTGAGAACAGAGATGGAGAAATGGCATACAAGGAGGGACACACAGCTTGAAGGTGTTGTTTGGTTATTTGCACACCTATTGACTGCCTACAGCCATGCTATTCCCTATGGCCATTCCCACCCGGTCCCTGCCTCTCCCTGCCAAAAACACCTCCTCACGGAAAATCTTTGAGAAACCTTTTCACTCAAGTGCCTGTTGGGAAGGGGATACGGTCTTCCCGCACACCCTGGTAATGTAAGAGACCAGGGGTAAGGTGGGTTCTCTTAAAGGCTTCTACATGACTACATTATTGCATGCTCTGTATGTGCGGTGCACATGCAGGAATAGCAGGCATTTTATATATTAGCAGCCATATTGGAACACACAGTTTAAACGTAGTGCAGCAGTTAGTCCCATGCCTATGCCGCGAACATGAGCAAAGGAATAGGTAGTATCCTGGGCAGTGATGAGAAAGGCCAGAGCTACACAGATTCATAAACTCTTCATTGTCCTAAAATGTTGACAACCTTCACTCCCTGGGAAGAATGTGTCCTGCAAGGCAATGGGAGGAGGGCTAAGCGTCTTTGTATGATACAATCCCACCAGATGGGAGCACGGGCATCCAACCCCCTCCAGTCCTACTTCTAAGTTATAGCACCCACATTCGCTGGTTGTAGGACCCCTGAATTCCAATGTACCGAACAGCCCCAGACCACTGACCATAAACCGGTTGGACCCCCGATCGATCAAAAAGATTAGAAAGCAGGTCCTTCCTGCTTTCAATTCTAGGTCACATGATTTGTGCTGTGAGGTGCAGGGAGGGATGAAATTATAGCCCAGCATGAAGGTGGAAGACCTTGGAGAGGTGCCAAGCTGTCTGGGAGCAAGTGAGTGAGTTAGTATGACCTCAGCTTTCCCCTGAGACCCGGTCGGTTCGTACCAGGTGCACTGTTACATAGATAGAGATGTATTTTTTAGTTTGCAATATAATTGCTATTTGACCGCCTGCTGACCGATGACGACTGTAACATCTCCCATGTGGAAGAAGATGGATGGAAGGGGCTGGAACCAATGGCCTGGCATCTCCTATGGAGCAGGTGACTTATGTGTAGGGTCTCACTAACCAGCAGCGCTGCTTTCTACTGTATATAATGATGTCACTGATGACACTGTGTACCTTCTTAATGTGCAGCTCATGCAGATTTTTGGCAGAACGTTTCGCGGTAGCAGAGTTCTTTGTTGCCATTTTTCCTTTTGTATGGAAATGAACCTTGTTATCCTTGCAAGTGGTGTATTGGGCCTTTTTCCCTAGCGGGTTGTATTTTTTTTTGGTGTGAGCGTCTACAGGCTTTCTTGCATGCCGGCCAGTGTTTTTTCAAAGCAGTCTTCTGAGAGTTAATGACTTAATTGGATCTGTAAACGGGCTGTTGTAATAAAAATGTCTTAACCAGATCTTCCTTCAGCCTCTTGATTTATAAGCCAACAGTTTTGGGTTGTGTATAAGTATTAGGCATTTGCCAGGCACTGCTATTTGATGTTCACATTATTTTGCACCTGCTATCACCAATGGCCAGTTAATGCCATTACGGCTGTGCCTGGCAAGTGCATTTCCCATATCTACACAAAAGCCCAAACTGTTGCCATTACCAATGCTTGTTTTTAAAAGTAACCAGTCTGAAAAGATGGCGCTTCGGAGAAAGGAGATATAATGTGTATGCCTGCTTCACCACCCTTTTCGGAGTAAGCCTTATTGGCTATCCAAAGCATTGACAGGTGTAGTTTTTCTCATTTTATTCACTCTCAAGGAACTTAGAAACTTTGTATGTTTTGGGTGAACAGCATCCAGGATTACCATTATCACACTCCCACTGCTCCACCTTTCATCACAGGTTCTCTGCCTCTTCTCCTCACGAGCAAAGCTGCCCTTCCCTTCATTCCAGACTCTTTGTCTCTCCTGTACACATAGCACTTTGAGTACTCATAACATACCCCATTATTTCATTGCCTAGTTTATGTGTGATCCTTTGATATCAGTTCACTTGACAAGGGCTGTTCCACTACCTCTGACAGACACATTAGCGTTTCATAACACCAGTTGGTAAAATAAGTAATCAAAGCTTGCCGTGAATTTTCAGCACATCAAGCAAGAAAGGGTTTCCGTCATTATAGCCAGTTCTGTAGGGTGATCTCCTGCTGCAGTGTTCGCTGTGTTTTAAGCCGGCTAAGATGTAGCCCCTCAAGTGCTATGGGAGTTTTTCAAAGGAATGCCTAATAGCCCAGCGCGTATTAGATACTGAATGGCCGTGTCTTCCCTTCCTTATTTTGAGGTCGATGAAAGGAGTACTGCCTAGCTGTGCCATTCAGTTAGCATAGTCAAATAGACCATGTTATTTGTAGTGGTATAAAGGCAGGTCTGTGATGGTCATGGATTTAGGAAATCAATAGTATCATGGGCTTGTGCAAAATATCTCTTTCTTTTTTACAGACAGGTGATTAGGTTGTGTGGAAGCTGTGTAGAGTCACGTGCAATGGCCCCACTTATCATACGTGTTGAACGCAGGGGGTGGAGCTTAACATGTTTCTAGTTGCCGCCATTTTGGACAAGAAGTTTGGGGACAGGGATGCGAGGTCACTTGGACGGGATCACACAGTCAGCCTCATATAAGCAGGCGGAGACAAGCTCTGCTTCTGTTTTTACCATTGGTGGCATTTCCAAAGGAATGCCCTGCCGGTTGGGGGATGGACCAGAACATACACTCCATGGGATTAAATTACTTACCCAGTTTTGATGCGGGCAGAGAGGCTTGCACCCCCATGGACTCCACCTCGGACTCCATAGGGATGCATTGTAATACTGACCACCATGCATCAGGGGCGCAACAAAACCTACATTTGGGTGGGGGCTAAGTGGTGATGGGAGGGGGCCACTTCAGAAAATAGGCCGGGCAAACCTGGCGGCTCCGCCCCCATTGTTCTAGACCCCCGCCCATGGTCTGGTGTGGGGACCAACTATCAAATAATACATTTTAAAGTGATATGCAGAAGAGAGGCGATGGAAGACTTTCTTGAAAGGAGCAGCTTTCAAATTTTACTGTGCTTGTTCAAGTACGTTTTTCTGCACAAGCACAGTAACACTTTAACACCGTCAGTTTCGGAAAGGATTCCCTCACCTCTCTGCCTAACAATATGCAAGTGCGCACATCCATGGGTGCACCTAGGCTAACATTTAGGCAGGGGCTAACCTTTCAAATGTTGAGATAGGCGCTAACTTCAGAGATGGTGGGGGAGTTGCAAACTTACTTGTGCAGGGGCATCTAACTTCTTTACGCATAGTAATGAGACTATTCTAGTGCAGCTTCAATGTTACAAGCCGTTAACTCTCTCCTTTAAGTCTGAAAACACTAACTTAAGGACTGCTGTGAGAATGAGCTGTCTCCTGCCCCCCTCTACCCTTCCAATCACTCTCCTGGCATGTAAGTACTAACCCCACATCATGATTTCAATTGCCTAAAAATGTATCCATATGAATGCAGGTGCTAACAATGAAATGCTTTACGTAACTAAGGTTTCCACAAAGCACTCAATGGATCAGACCTCGGGTCCTCCATATTTCATAACATATCCCTAAACCCATTGAAGAAGATCATCCCTCAAGACTCGGGTGCTGCTGCATGCACCCGCCAGTCAGCACCGTCACTCCTGATGCACGTCACAATGCCTTTAAATTCCATACAAAGCTTACATCAGATTGCAAAACCACACCTTCTTCGAATAACAACAGTTTGCAAGTGAGGTGGCAAGTTCAAGTAGAGTCTGTGCTGCATCTTGTGCCAATTCGTGTTAAAAGTACAGTATTCAGAACAGTGGTGGAAGTGGAAAAAAAGAACTATTGGTACTCTGCATCCAAAACAGAGGGAGTGGTATGGTGGGACGTGGGGGAGGGGAGCACTGTGCCGGATGGGGTTGACCTTTGGTTTGCCATCTATAATGTTGCTTGTTGCTTTGTGGGTACTTTGCCTGGAATAATTAACAAGGACTGACAAAGCTGACAGTTTGGGCTTTTGTGCAAGCATGGGAAAGGCACTGATATAATGGTATTAGCTTGCGAAAAGATGGCAACGGCTGAAAAACAGAGTGATTTCCTAGGAATTTGATGGCATGAACTGGCAAATGCATGTCTAATACTGTTGGCTTTGTGATTGCTTGTTTTTAAAAGAAGTTCAGTGCATGGAACAGATCTAAATCAAGTGGAAGGCACACTTGGTTGAGCCATTTTTATTACACCAGAAGCCATGCATGCACTTGGTAATGCTGACTGCCATGCATGCACTTGGAAATGCTGACCGCCATGTGCGCACTTGGTAATGCTGATCACCATGCATGCACTTGGAAATGCTGATCGCCATGCGTGCGCTTGGAAATGCTGACCGCCATGCGTGCACTTGGTAATGCAGTTCGCCATGCATGCACTTGGTGATGCTGACCGCCATGCATGTACTTGGTAATGCTGTCTGCCCTGCATGCACTTGGTAGCCGGCTCTAGCACTTGTTTTCTGTACAGTGAAGAAAAAAGGCACCAGGACCCTTTAACCACCCAGATCCCAGTACCTTTTTTCTGTTCCAAAAAGTAAACAATCAAATGGTCCCGGAGAGGGGGCACTGAGGGACTAACGCCTCACTCAAAATGAGGACTAGTGTGGACAAGTGTGGAAGGGTTTCCTGGTTCCACCGCTGACAGCTGCCTGGTAGAACTCATTGCATTCCATTAGAACTAAACAGCAGAAATACACACGCTCAAGATGTCCATGTGGCGAGGGAGGGGGTTTGATGGAGGTGCTGCAGAGGCTCCCCCCTTTGGGCAGTTTGCGCTTAAGACAGTCCCCCGCTGCTCAGCTGACAGAATAAAAGGGATCTTTGCAACAGAAGCAGTGGGCAACCTTTGCCCTTGAGAGAGGTGGGCGTGCTGCACCTGCCCGAGGAGGGAAGAGTGGTGCAAGATGATGCTTTATGAACGGAGGGTGCACACTGGAGAAACGCTGACACAGCCTTTGAGCTCATGTAACCTAACACATCCAATACCCGACCACCTGTGCACATCACACAGCACAGCGCGGTGCTGCCGGGCGAGAGATCTGCTGCAATGAAAAGAAAACACGGAGGTTTAGTTAAACAGCAGCGCCCTGCCATGCCACAGCATTCCAGGCCGCAAAGGGAAGGCGGGCAATCGGGTGCACACATTTTCCCCTTAAACCTTTGAGCGTGTCCATAAAAGTTCATAAAATTTGCCATGCAACTTCCAAACAATCATACCATGTTAGGTCAAGTTACATCATGTTTTCATGTAAATATAAAGGGCCACATTTTGAAAAAGTAGCCCAAATAAGAAGAGCACAGAGGATACCCTCATGTCCTTTCCGTTGCTCGTAGTAATGCCAAGGTCACCTTATTCCCAAAGGTGGTCTGTGCATTTATTGGGGCAGTGTGGCAGCGCAAAAGATGCACTGACCAGACTCCGTGAACACATTAGTGTCTGAGCATGCGCCCGGCACTATCCTACCACCAACCCTGTGGGTGCTGGCACCGCATTTCCAACCCTGTGGGTGCTGGGACCGCATTTCAAACCCTGTGGGTGCTGGGACTGCATTTCACAATGACGGGCCCTTTAAATGCAAACAAAAAAATGACATTTTCGTCCCTGTTTCTGGTATGGAAATGCAAATGTGATAGACGTGGTTTAAACTGTGGTTGCACCACTTCAAGAAAAATGCATGACAGGAATGTCCCTGTCATGATGTCTGCATCCCTGTGTGCCTGTCCCAAACAGGTGCAGAGGAATGTGCATCATTTCTGCACAGTTTAAAGCACATCCCAATTGTGAATTTGGTGGACTGAAATGCACACAAATACATAGGCAACATGCAAAGGGGGTAGGAAAGAGCACCTGACTATGCGCATATCTAATGCACTCATTCAAATGACCTTTGCGAATAGGGTGCAACTTTTTTTGGTGCAGGTGGTGAGATGTGCCCACATTTTTGAATGAAATGTGATTTTTTGCATTGGGTGTTTGGTAAACCTCACATAACCTTTTGGGAAACATGGCACCACATTATCTGTTTTAATTTTGGAAGTTTAGGCACACACTGATTTCTTACTTGGCAATGGTTCATGGAGCAACTATTACAAAAATCGTATCAGCCAAACTGGAGATATACACTTATTTTAAAAATAAAATAAATTAAATTCTTCATAGCAGCTCCAGAATAACAACAAATATGTGCACTTATGAGCGATGCATGTGCATAAAAACCGACACCATGACTATCAACACCGCACTAGGACTAAACATATGAACCAGCAGTACATGCTGAGAGCAAGTCAGCAGAATAAGCACAAACACACACGGACTATATGCGCCGAATGTGTAGGTGTGGAACGACTGTGCACAGAATGACTGTCCATGTGCTCCCCCACCCTCTAACACACCGGGCACGAATATTATTAAAATTAACACACACACACAAACACTCCAAGGTCCATCTCCACACAAGTACCACTCCGAATATGCAAGATGGAGAACATCAACCATTTATACAGGGAGTCATGCAATTTATACTTACAAAGAATG
Organism: Ambystoma mexicanum; assembly: GCF_040938575.1. Taxonomy (NCBI): domain Eukaryota; kingdom Metazoa; phylum Chordata; class Amphibia; order Caudata; family Ambystomatidae; genus Ambystoma; species Ambystoma mexicanum. Next base: position 911,988,407 of record NC_090926.1, on the reverse strand, counting down.
TATACAAATCAGAAGAAAAAACATATAAACAATATGTGTAGAAATGTTCATGTAAAGGAAATACATGTCAATGTGTTATGTGATGTTGTTTTGTTGTTCAAGTTGTATGCCTATTTACTGGGGAAAGAAGTGCTGTGTAATATACTTAACCTCTCTTTTTACTCTCTGCAGATTCAGTAACTCCTTACCTTCACAGCCTGGAGGTAGGAGGTTCGAAAGGGAGGGGTTCCAGGATCAAACTCCAAAATCTGAAAAGAGTGCAGTGCAGACCAGAGCGCAACTCCCTCAGTACAGGAAAAGAGCGGACATGCTTTAACGAGGAAATTCATGGAACGAGCCAAAGCAAAAAGAAAACAAAAACCCCACTCACCCTTGCTCTTTTCTATGGGTCAACCGAGTCAAAGACCCACAGGGTGAGGGGGATTTGTTTGGTAAAAAGACAGCCGAGAGTGACAGAGACGGAGAGGCTATGCTAGGCCCCTATTGTGCGACTGAAGCTGGCTAATGTGAAGCTCCATTGAAATATAAAAGCCAGTACAAAACATTGTTTTCCAATATAAGGCCTATTGAATGAACAAAAATGGGCCTAGTGCAACTTCAGTAAAATACAAAGACACTGGGCTTCATTCCGAGACTGGAGGTAGTCATGGCGCTATTTGCGCCATGACTGCCTCCAATAACGTACCGGCACCGGTCTCGTTCAATGGGAAGTTACCGGTGTAGTCTGACCTTTGCGGACCAGTAAATCCCCATTGAAAAAACCATTCCCCATTCCCATTTGAGCCCCCATGCTCAATGGGAATGGGGAAGTAGCTAATAACGGTACCGCAAATTGCGGTACCGTTATTAGCTCTGAAGTCCCTTTACGGGTCCCGTCCATAATGCCTGGTCAGACCAGGCGTTAAAGGAGGGACCCGCTAAGGGACCTCGTAGTAGGGCGGTAAGGGATTACCGACAACGGTCCCCTTACCGGTGGCCGGAATCCCTTACCGCCCTACTCGGAATGAGGCCCACTGAGTTGATTAGAGGGTACTTTAGAACTGTGATTGTAATTGTGTCCATTGGAGGAAAACAAAAAGACACAGGTGCTACAGATGCTGCCTTCGTGTACACTGGGAAAAGGCTCCTTTTTGCAGACTCAAAACTGCCACAGTACACATGTGAAAATATACTTTGAAAGGATAGGCATGTGAAAAATACCAAGGAGGAATGATGCCTAACATTTAAGAAATAAACTCAAGTGACAGATTGCGTTTATCAGGAATAAAGAGACTTAATTTTCATCATATAAAATGACAGCCTGTAAAGAGAAAAGCCTATTTCAGTTTTGTAGACGTGACCAAGGTTTTCTTATGTAACTGTGACCTATCCGTGCGCATTAGATCAATAGTGAATCTACCTCTGTTCTAATCTAATAGAAAAGAAAGATTGGATTTATGAACAGCAGGCCTAAATATAATGGTAAAATCTTACATGTAAGCACATCTTGTTGATTTAAAACTGTTTTTTCTGAAGCATGGATACAGCTGGTGTTTTCCCCACTGAACTGAAAGGTCTGTGCCTTTGAACATTTGACCTTAAGGCCTTTGGCTCAGGACCTCTACGGGGAGAAGGTCTGGTTTTCAGTTTGAATACTAAGATATACAGAGAAGTAGATCGAAATTATGGGATTTACAGATAACAAAGCCAGCAGAAATGACCTTTAAGGCCAGGTCCCTCATTAACTGTGCATTAGCTTTGGACAAACAACAATTGAAGCCCAGGAGGGGAGGATATCATATGGGCAAGCCAGATGTCTTGATCAGGTCATATATGGGAATATTGATTAACATTAGGCCATCTTTTCTTTAATTAAAAGAGAATCGTATGTCCCAGTGAACTCACCCCAGATTCATTTTAAAGGTGATAAAAGCATGTTTTGTGTGATGGATGCAACCTGAGTTATGAGAAGAATTATGCTGTCGGCCTTCCTATAATTACAAGGGAATAGAAAGTTGTGATGATAGGTTATGGAGGTAAGGTTGGAATCAGGAAGGGACAGATTTGCGACTATTTCAGCTCAGGAGCAAATCGCGAAAAATGATATCTCTGCCCAGGAAGATCGTGCCGACATAAAATTAATATTGTCCAACTCGTCATAAAATGTAGAATCCAAAAATATACAAGGTCATGCAGTTATTTGAAAAATCAGGGCAGCTTCCACGTTGTGAGATTTTTTAAACACAAAAAATGTAAAATCCACCTGTCATTTTGAAATGATGTATTTTTCCTCCTCCCTCAGCTTCCATAACAAAACCTCCCAACTTCTGGTCCTATCAGCAGCCAGTGGGCGTCTTGGTGGGAGGTGAAGGGAGAAAACTGGCCAAACCATAGTGTGGGAAATATGATAATAATGGAGTGTCAGCAGCCCTGTCAGAGCTCAGTTTTCTTTCTGATTGGGACTGACTTGCTGATCTTTCTTTGACTTTTCGACTCTTGGGACCTTTCTTTGGACTTTTGATTTTTCTCTTGACCTTCCCACTCTAATGTTGGAGGTAGTCTGCTTCCAGACTCTTGCAAAGAACTAGCAGAGGGACAGGAAGAGGGCCTTAAACATTGCAGGGGACACGGAGACTGGGAAATCTAGAAGCTAGCTGGACCTGCCATTTGAGGAGCCATAGGAAGTCTCGGTGCTGGGGACTACCCTTGACCGAAGTCTTTTGAGCAGATCTGTGCTGTCCTCAGAGGAGCCCTGCTGTTTCCCTGGATACCCCATAATCAAGGCCTCCCATGTAAGTAGATTAATCTGAATGCTAACAAAAACATGGGGTGGGGGATCTGCCAGCCTTAATCTCCATCTCGCATAGCGGCTATGGGGGTGATACTGGAGAGACTATTCTCACATTTTATGAAATCCAATTAAAATTAATTCCACTATAGAAAATCACCCTATCCATTTAAACTGAAATTGTGTTGGGAACTGCCTGCCTTCATCCTTTCCATTAATTTGTGGGGAAGGGGAAGCTGTGTAGATCCTTAGCGCATTGAATTGAAGTTAATTCAATGAATTCCCATATAGAAAATCACGGGATGAGTGTTGTTAGAGTTTGAAACTTACAAAGTTCATGCCCAGTGTGTTAGAGCCCATATAGACAATAAAGTACTTGGGTGACTCCACCTTTCTGAAACCCCTGTCTTCTGTACCGAAGGGGGGTGTTCATAATCCCAAAATAAGTAACCCTAAAACTCTGCTATTCCAGTGAATGTAGAGGGTGCAAAACGAAAAATGTCCTATTTACTTGCATTCCATAATGATTTTCCCAAAGCACCAGAAATATGTAGATTGCACATACACAAGGTTCATATGCTCAGATTATGCATATGCATGCTTAGAAAACACACACACACACACACACACACACACACACACACACACACACACACACACACACACACACACACACTAAGCACATAATATGCAACCCCACTGCAACATGCAATTTTGGAATGTACTTGATTATGAGTGAGAAATTTCGAAAGTGCTTACAAGTTTGGAACCCATACAACCAATATGCAAGTAATACTCGTACACATGGACAACACACATTACGGACATTACCTCATCCTCAGCCCTGGAAAAACTGAAATCCTAGTTTGCGGGAAAACAGCCCTCCTTCCGCAACTGATCCTGTGGCCTCAATCCCTAGGACCAGCACCAGCAACTTCAAACATGGTAAAAAAAAACTTGGATTCACATTGCACACAGACTTATCCCTCACCCAACACATCACCGCTGGATCTAAAACCTGTTTCTTCCATCTTAGGATTCTCAGGCTTATTTTACCTTACCTCACCTATCCTCACTGTCTCTCGCGCATCAACTCCATCATCCTGTCCTGCCTAGACTATATAAACTGCCTCTACATAGGCGCCCCACCGTTTCAACTAAGGAAACTCCAAAGAATCCAAAACGTAGCACACGCATGCTCATTAACCTACCTCCCAGAGAACACATCTGTCCCACACTAAAAGTCGTCCATTGGCTCCCGATTGGTCGACGTACTATCTTTAAAGCCAGTGCATCACCAACCGCGCCATCCACAACACCGGCCCGGAATTCCTTCAGGAAAAATTCCAGCACTACCAACCCTCAAGGAGTCTCAGATCTCGCACACTGTATCACCTAGTGCTCCCTCTTCACAACTCCTCCAGGCTGGGCAGATCCTCATTCTCTGTCCAATCACTGATTATCTGGAACTCCCTACCCCTACACATTTGCAATATTGAAAATCACTTGAAATTCAGAAAGGACCTAATAATCTGACTATTCCCAACATCCCCCTGAACCTCTCCCCCTCTGTAAACTACATTGCTGAACCCAGCATTCCTATACACCAATTACAGCATCTGCATCAGCTCACCTTGACAAACTATCGCCCCCATGCACAACAGCACTCCGACCCGATAAATACTGCAGGGAAGCCAGCAGCATTCGCTGAGGCACACCGCAATAAACCTTATTCCTCGTCCTATTACAGCACAGATAACTGCAGTGTTTGCGTCAGCTGACCTTGACAAACTATAGCCCCACCCACAACAACACTTATACCCGATAAATACACCAGGGAATCGGGCAGCATTCGCTGAGATACACCGCAATAAACCTCACTCGCCCTTGCTGCTCAGACTTCTGTTTCAGAGAGACCACGAACAATGAGACCATGGCATCCACAGTAGACAGAGAAAAAAGAATGCTGTAGCCAAACTACATTAAAGCATACGGTACGTATACCTTACACCACCTCTGTGGACACAGGCCAAAGACTCGTCCAAACATCCATGCACCAGAGAATGCAGCTATGGCTATGTCATTTCGGTCTAGCAGCACACATAGCCATCCAAACTGAAACCCCTGACGTACCTCAACACCTCTGCCACTAACATACAGCGACTACAAACAAGAGAAAATTCGGTATAACTGCACACAACGAATCGTCAACAATAGCACTCTATCCTAAACCACCAACAGCGCCCGCCCATGTGCCTGACCTTTGTGCTGCTTAATGGAGCCTAGCCAACCACCTAAATCCTAAACTGGCGAAAATGCACACAAGCATCTCTTAATCTAAACTCTTAGAACCTCAATAACATTACGGTTATCCAGTGCGTTCCAATTAAAAAGCGCTTTGAGGCCATATAAATGGGGAACAAGCACTATATAAATAACCAAATACAATACAATACAAGCAAATGGAATGCTCGTAATCCCAGAAGAGATGCTTGGAGTATGCTTACCCGCATACATATTTGTAACCCACAGAGGAGAATTTACAAGCCATACACTTGTCACTCACAGTGCACATATGTACATGCTTCTTGCTCCAGGAATATGTGTAAGCACAATACAATCATACATTATGCATGGCGAGACTATCCCCCATGTTCTCCCCCATCCCCAAGCTGCATTGCATGAGCATCCATCAAATGATATGGGACACATTGCATATGGTTCAGCTGCCTTAAAATCCAAATCTGTCTCTCTTCTGTTCCTCCAGGCCTTTTTGACTTCTCTGTTATTTTTTAGTTTGGGCTGTGATGTGGCAGAGCCACCCATAAGCCGAAATATTAGAGCACAGATAGGGAGAAATGGCATATTGTGGAATATATTGACCCACTCCACAGTATTGCCCCACATCACCAAGCTGCAGTTGCGCAGAAACAGCCAAATGGCTGCGCTGGCTCCTGTGTGCGCCATGGCTCAAAACTGCATTTTGCAACAACAACAAAAATAGCTACACCGTCCTACGAAGTACACATCAGGCAGGATGGAAACAGGGGGCGCATTGAAGGAGATTGCCAGTGTGTTCTAACATGAACCAAAGTAAGGAAGGGGAAAAAGCAGCGTTGCTTTGCTGCAAAAAGCCAAACTCTCCATTGAAAAGAAACCCTTTTTCACCTTTAAAAAAATGCTGCTTTAACGCTAATTCCCTCTGTTCCTTAAGGCCACTGTGATTAAAAAGCCCTACCAAGCCCTGTGGGTTTCACCGTGCCTCAGCAAAACCAGGCATGATTCTGAATTGACAAGACCTGTCAAACCAACTCTAAAAAAAATCAACCAGGAACTTAACTTTTACTTACAGGGGAAACACATTCATTTTCTTTGCAAAAGTATCCAAAACACAGCTGTTCAGAGAGAGACTCTAATTAGTTGAGCCATGTCTGTTTCAATGTTTCCGTGCTTCAGACCAACTCCAGCATTCAAGAGAATAACTATAGCTGCAAGACAGTGTGTGAATCTGCGGGAGATGAAAAGTTGAATTTAAGAAGGCCAGCTGCACCACGTGTAAATAAAATGGGCCTTTGCAAACTAAAGAAAAACAAATGCCTGTGTGTTGGAACAGTACACTGGGGAATGAAAGCCTGCCAATCTTTGGCAATATGAAGGGTTTGTTGCTGGTGAGACTATATAACATGGGTTATGTTATGCAACAGGCTTGTTTTAATTCAGGATCTAAGATCAGAAAATAAAGGTTAAAACTATGGTGGCTGGAGTGGCAAGTTGAAAGACAGGTTTTCTGCTTGGAGGGGTGGTACCAGTTGTAAACATTTCGGAGTTTAAAAGTGATTTTTTTTGTGCTTTCTTTTGAGACATGGTAGTAGTCACTGACACCTTGGGCACATAAAGGGCAAAGTATTGAGGATAAATAGAAAAGTATCAATGTTGCAAACATACAGTTTTGTACATACATCCCTTGGGATAATTTGCATCTGTTTATAAAGTTATGGAATTTTAGGCAGACTCTTTCATGCTCAAAATTACAAAAATGTATCAGAAGGGCGAAACAAGGTCTCACAGACTGGAGGATTGGACTGATATGTGCTGCACAAAATATGTACTCTGTGTATATAATTTGCTGAGAGATTTCAATTGCATAAATGTATGTTTTTGGCAAAATCAGATTTTAAATAAAGTAATTGTGGAAGTTTTTGGACATTGTAAAACTCCCATCATAAATCTGACATCATTCCCTTGGAAATCCAACCAGCTGAGACTGAGGCGGAGACTAGCACCCCTGTCCAATTCAAGTAGTTCAGAGGCGTGCTTAGTTAACCCTGCCCAGCCTATACTTTGAGGATGTCATTAGGCATTAAAAATAAGGGTCCCTGACAAGACTCTGCATACACACTCTTACTGATTTCCTGTGCTGCGTTTCTGTTCCTGTCATCTTCCAGATCCAGACTCCAATTACAAGGCCAAGCATTGCTAATCCTACTCCACTACTCCAGAGCCCACTGCAAAACCCAAGCAATGCTGATCCCATTCCCAGCAAGGCCTAAAATATAAAAACCCACTAAATCTCCCATTAACAAGCGGAAAAAAGTGGTACCTTTGCCATCCTGATCCAGCCTGACGTGCTGCCACTCACTGCATGTGGCTGCAATCCTGCTATCTTGATGACCTTTAGGATCCAGTGACCGTGTAGAGGAGGTCCTAAATAAAGCCTGCACTCCAATTGTCCATTTTTAAGTTCCAGGAACGTTCCCACCGAGATATGTGATGTATGATGAGCAAATAAACCAACAGAGAGCCGCGGTAGGGCTCTGTCCAGTGCCTATTAGAAGAACAGCACCTATTGAAACACCAGTACCAAGGAAACCATGGGCAGTAAGGTATCCATTGAGAAAACTTTACCAACAAATGAAACAAAATGAAGATCATCTGAGTACATTCCCTGAAGAAACCAAAAAGGCCTTAATGGAAGACGAATGGTGACGTCACGAGGGCCCGGACTGACGTGCAGATAGAAGAAATGACAACCAGAGAATGACACACAGATACGAAACGCCATGAATAAGGATATTGTGAACCTAAAGTGAAAGAACGATGTTGAAATGCAAAGAAGTTCAAGTTGTAAGCAAGATGAAGATATTCGAACAGTTAACACCTGTAAATATGCTTGGAACCCCAAAAGCTAAGAAAACAGTGCGGCTTGCAGTGCTTAGTAGAAGAATACTGCGGCAAGCACCATTATACATAATCTACCTCAGCGAAACACAGTGTTATAAGTATATTTCCACTTTGCACAAAAAGCAGAATCAATCCAGGTTACTAGAGTCCAAACAAGAAAATATTCAAATTCTAGCAGAACGAGAAGGGACGGGTGAAACGAAACTCAGCAGATGCAACTCGTGCCAGGAGAGTCAAGGTCATACCAATAGAAGGAACAAACAGTAGCTACATCTAATTGAAACCGAGAACAGAATATCCTGCCTCTAAGAAGTCGAGATAAGAAGACGTAGGCAGCTGGCGGGCTAAATAAGAATCAAATACCCAAATTGAGAGAAAGAAGACAAATTCACGGTTTGGGAATCACGTGAACTACAAGGGTTCACACCTACGCTTGGCACTGGACCAAGCAGAGATATCAGACCTTTTCCAGACAGAAGATGCAGTTTCGAGGCCAACCGCAGAGAACTAATTGACAGATGGCTACTAAAGTTATGATTGATTGTAACAAGGCCTGGAGGAAGGCCGGGTAACTAAGGGGCACCTCGCACCTGGCCGACCATTCTGCCTGCTGTTAAGCAAAGTAGAAAATTATGCATGGGGTTGGTGCCAACTCAATCACATTTGACCAAATAATCTAGGGTCCTATAATTAGTAGAGCCAATGGGACGTCGTACATTTTGTGACGTCTACAGTAGTCATTTTGAAGGAAGGGCTTAGATGCCCACTTGACAGTGTTTACCCAATCCCCTCACTCCGTTACCATACACAGATATAGTACCTATAGTAAAGTTACCTTTTCCTAACCAATAGAAATGCATATTAACTTTTGAGTGTTACACGTCAGTGATGACGAGTTTTGAGTATAAATGTTACAACTTGCATGAAGTTTGTTAGAGTTTGAAGCGAGAAGGATGATTGAATCACTGCTGATATCCATGACTCCCCGTTTTCTGTACTTGTCATTAAACGGACTCCCTTTGCCAAACCATTGAGTTGTCCTTATTGATCGGTGTTGGAGTAATGAATCTGCACCCCCATCCTTCTCAAGGGTGCAGCTATCTCGTCTTAAAGTACTTCTGAGCAAACCTCGGCTCTATGGGCCGGCTGGGGGTCACAGAGTACACTTGGTAGCAGAGGATGGTTATCGATTATCGAGCAGAATAAGAGACCCATTGACCGTCGACATAAAGTAACTCTAGATCTTTGGCAATATCACAAGTCCTTTGCCATTCGGCTGAGTAGACTGTGAAGCTCCCCGTAGACAGTGGTAGTGTAAGAGAAATCTGCAGACCAGGGTCTGAAGGAACCCGTGTTACCCAACTAACCCCTTCCCATTCCTACGGGCAGCTGAGCGGGCGAAAGCCAAAGAAGGCGGTAACAAAGGCAGTGATCCCGAGGGTCCAGAGAGGAAAAATGCGAACAGTGAGTGAAAATGACTGAGTGTTTTGGCAAAAGTGCATGTTTTAGAACAAGTAAAGGGAAAAGGTAACGGAGGGAGGCCGGAAAAAACAAAATATAGCTAGAAGAAGAGAGGAATGCATATATCTAAGGGGAAGGGAATAATGACTCAAGAGTAACTGAGAAGTAACTAGAGGAAAGATACCGGGGAGGACACCCGAGAAGAGAGAGGTTACCTGGGAGGAGACTCTAGAAGTGAGAGGATTCGCCTTATTCCTACGCTAATATGGCGGCTAGAAGAAATGTGTTGAAGAGGGAAAATCGAGATCAAACCCATGCCCCCTCACCCCAGGCGCATATACAGAAGAACAGCAGGAAGAACAAGGAGCGCACTTATCATTTGAACCAGGCCCCAGCGCACCCATGGGTGACAAATATGCTGAAACACACCCACTTCACCAACAGTGCAACTTCCATGCTACATTAGAATCAATGCTGCAATATCAGAATCTACAAACACAAAAATCCCTTTTTAAAGGCTTGCAAATGCCTATATGAATTAACATGGTCTAATTGCACAGTGTAAAGCCATGTTTCAGGAAAATTACAGCCAAGTTCATTTCTCTCACTGAACACTGGCTGCAGAAGCCTTCAGCAATGCTCCTCGCAAAACCCACGAGCTGCCAAGGTCGCACATTCAAGATAAGATTGCTTTCTGCAGACAAACATTTTTTATTCTCCACAAATGCGAATAAACCACGGCAACCCAGTGTGTTTTTTTTTTCTTTCTGGGAAAGAAAGACATTTTCTCAAGGACTCGCACAACATTTGAAACATAATTGTAAAAAGAATGGCTCAGCCCAGCCAATCAGCGCTCAGAGCTCAGGTGCAAACTGCTTGCTTCAGCTAAAAAGTTATGGGAACAAAGTCATAATGTAACAAGTTAGAATTAGTAATGGGGGGCTGGCACAACTAAACCAACCCACTGACGCAAAAGGCTAACATCCAATTGTCAGGCTCTCTATAAGGGCTACATAGGTAACCTATCACTTAGCAGCCAATAGCAGGAGGAGATAGGTTTCTGGGAGCTGATCCAATTCTGTGAGGTCAGCCTGCAGTGTGATTACAAAGCTGGCTTGCAAGCCAGCCCCGGGGGAGACGGCGCCTGAACTCTCGATGTGCACGATGCTCTGCGTGTTTTTTTCTTTTTTTGCTGCCCAGAAATAAACGCAGTTTGGAACATGCTGCTGCCTGCTTGGGACTCTGTTGCATTTCTGGGGGCCGTATGGGAGGTGTTGGGGTCTCCCATAGCTGGTGAGGGTATGGCTGCTGTCCCCCCACTGCCCTGGTGAGGGTCCAGCTTCTCCCCAACAAATTGGTGCCCTCTGTGAGGCTCATTGCTCATTGTAACATGGGTGAATGAGCACTGCCTGCGCAAGCCCTGCGTTGGACTGCAGTCCCTGCCGCCGACTCAAGGAAGCTGTGGGACCCTCGCCTGCACCTGAAGACTACCGGAAAACGCGTAAAGGCATCGGGGGCCACTTGGAAATACCCCGCTTGAGGGCAGGTGAGAGCCCTGCAGGAGAAGGGGTCCGGTGAAGCGCCTTGAGGGGGTGTCCAGCAGCAGAGCAAGTGCCAGTGCAGCATAGGAAATGTAAGTCAACCAGCAACATGGGCTTTGAGGGGGGGAAATGTATTATGATGCATTGTTGATCAGTATGTTGCAGAAATGTTAAGTTCTTTTGTTTGGGTAGAAACTGGGGGAGGCATTGTAAATTGGGTGGTGGGTGATTGTACATTGTCGCAAAATTAAGCGAATTGGTGGTGATCGGCACGTGAATTGTAGTTGGGACTGGGGCGGTGGCAGTGGTCCCTTCTTGTGTTTTTGAGCCTATTGGGTGGGGTAGTGACTCCCCACATATAGGACAGGAGTGTCGCGCTGGTTGGTCTGGATGGCGATTTCATGTACGGGGGTCTTGATTTCCTATGAATTGACGTTGTAGATCAATGAGTAGATGAGGTTCCCTGCTAATTGAGCGTTTTAGTTCAGTGAATGGATGATGTTTCCCCGCAGGAGGTAGCTAGATTGTTCCCGAGTGCGGAAGATAGTTGGCTGGTTAAGGTCCCCTGGTGAGGAGCGTATCACACGTGAGGCGACGCAGCGTGTGCAGTCCAATTATAAGAGTTTTTATTGTGGTTTACCTTGTTCCAGTTGAGACAGGAAGACAGCTGTGGGGATTGTGGGGTTTTATTTTGGGATTTTTGTGGGGTTGGGAGAAATGGGTTATTGTTCTGTGTATGCACATTTGTCTGTTCATTTGCACTGTGTTTTTAGTTTGGTGACGTCACCTTCAGATTGATGCATAGGACACAGAGTTTTGATGGTGAGGAGATAGTGGTGTGGTTTTGGATTTTGAGAATAGGTGACCCAGAGGCGGTGTGTGGAAGACACATGCGCAAGATTGTGGGGGTGTGCCGGAGAAGGCAATGGTTTGGTGAAGATGGGCTGCACGTGGAGTGCACTGGCTAAGGTGCGGAGCCAAGAAGGCTCACAGAAGTTGAAAAATGTTCAATTATCTTCTAACTTTTGCTCCCTGAACAGCGGACTATCGAAATTTTCAAATTGAATAGAGGTAAAATGTATCACACAATACAGAAATGACTCCCCTTCACCTGTTGTGTAGCACACAGCTTCCATGCCGAAATAAGTCAGTAAAACATAGTGTGCAAAGATTCAAAAGTACTGAAGGTAAATTAAAAAAGACCATGGCTGCTCATAGGCGGCTTCTCCAGAAGCGTGCAGCAATCGCTAAGGACACACATACACAGCACTTACACGGGAATAGCTTTAAAAGCATATGGGTACAGTTGAACTGTGTGCATGAAGGAAAGGGAAGATGTGAGGGGTCAGCTGATGCTGAACCAGCACGAGCAGAGGGAAGAGGGGATTCACCCTTTTGAACCTCCGGGAGTGTAATATTTGATGACACAGATGGTAAGGAAGGAATGCATTGCATGAGAGAACTGAAAACAGCAGAAGGACATTTAAACACCACACACACACACACACAATCACAATACACTAAAGCGAACAAACAGGAATGTGCAGAACAACCCACTAGCAGCACAGGAGTGAGCAAGGGAGGGCTGCAGTGCATGGAAGAAGATTTGAAGGCACAGGTACAGAGGAATTAAATTTAAAGGGAAGATAACGGGGGAGGTGCAAGGAGTAACAATAGCAACAGAGAGGGGGAACTGGAAAGGGAAGAAAGGGATTGGAGGAGGAGAGAAGGACTGAAGGAGACAGCACAGCAAAACATGATAGAGGATCAGTAAGGGGTGGTGCAGCATGCATGGGGTTATGGAAGGGAGGAAGGAAGGATAGCGCGCTAGACATTGACTGTGTGCATTGTAGATTGTGGCAAGAGAACAGCGGAGGCAGAGAAAGGCAGATGAGGACAAGCAGGCACAAAATAAATTGTTAAAGTATGCAATGGGAGGGGCAGTTAAAAACAGCCTCAACACACACGCACAAGCATCACAATAGCAGTGTCAACAACCATCACAATATGCACCACCCATGTGGGGAGGATACATGGGGCAGGACGGGATCATTTCAGCAGACACCACAAGCACCAACGCAGGCACTGGCACCACTACATGTACAGACACAACAAATGACAGCACCACTACACCAGGACTGACAAGAATAACAACCCAGGGGCACTGCACAGCAGTAAGCACCCATACAGAACACTGACACAATAGCAACGGTACCGGTTACATGACTGGGAGGGTTCTTCCTGATGGGGAACAAACCTTTCAAAGGACATAGATTGACATTATACACCTAATAGGACAGTCCAAGACAAACTTGATTTGACTCACTCTGCCACACACACTCATGCTCCACCTCCCCGACAGAGCGGGCGAGACGCACGCCGACACACACACTCACGCACACTCAATAATGCAGAGGACAATTGCATAGGGGTGGTGATAGATATCAAAACATTTTCTTTTCTGGGTGACAGTGGGGAGACCAGGCCATGCATTAGGGAAGAGACATTTGTGACATCATGAGCGATGTGGATATGACCACCTTATTAACAGAGAAATCCATAACTTGTTAAACACCAGGCATACATATGTTGAAAGTAAGGAAGATTGTTTAAGCATAATGGGGGTGCACGGTACAGAGGGGGGTGCATAATGATAGCGCATCACAAGAGAGTACATTTAGCTACATTCTGAGCACACATCTTTCAGCGAGGAGACTGGGCTCATGAATACACGAATAACACAGAACAATTAAATGAGACACACAAGGTGGAAGAAGGTGCACTTGAGGGGGGAGGCCTACATTTCATTGACAGTTCACCACGGGAGGAGAGAAATAGGGGTAAAGGGTGGATGATCCATGTTCCCAACAGAATGAATTTGGCGACAAAATAACAGTGCAAGTGGTAATGCCACTAGCGCTTTTTAAAATAGCACTGGCACAAATGCATTAGCCAACACACATAGGGAAAGAGGTCATTGCTGCACGAACTGGAGAATGATGGTTGTTTAAATGTAACAGTAATTACAGTAGTGGAGTAATAAAATACTAGACTAAATGAGTAACAGAGTAGGTAGGGTTTAAAAAGTGGACATGGGGTGGGATAGAGAGAATGGGAGTAAATTGTGACGGTTGGGTTTGAAAGAAAAGAGGAAGTAAATAAATAAATAAATAAATAAAATACAAAGAGGGGGGAGGGACAGGTAGCGAATAATTGGTAGTGAATTTCATTAGCACCAGCTGAAAGTGCTTGCAGTTCACTGTGAGACACTCCCTGAGAAGTTGAGAGAGGAGCCATAGAAAAAAAAGATTTAAAAACCCTTGCGATTATCTTAACTAAGTAATATGATCCTCTGAATTTAGAAACACAGCCACCCTATATGACAAATTTACCACCCTGATGTTTCCCTGTTTAGCTTGTCAGTGCCTGATGCCCCACGGGACAAAGGCACGCACTATAAATAGCTTACAACAAAAGCACAGTAAATATAAAGATCCAAAGGCCCATTTGTACACTAGCACCTAAATTGCGTATATATGATCTAAGTGTGTAATGAGTATCTTCACATAAATTAAGTGCCTACCCATTTTCCGGGTACATTTCGAATTGTGTAACAATTTACAGTCAGACCGCCATTGAACGCCACCAGGTGGTGACAGGATGGTGCATAGGTGTACCATTGGCTCCTTCCACTAGGACACTGAATAGTGTGAGAGTAGTGCAGAGAGGTTAGGTCAAGAAATTGAAGAATATGTAAATTCTCAGGTCTCAAGCGCTTCCATTTCATTTCTCGCCAGATATAAAGGACCCAGGGCAGGCCTGAAGACAATGGACAACCAACACCCAATGGCTATGGACTACAGTGGGACATTTTGCCCTCCTGACAGACTTTGTTAGATGTGTGAGGCGTCAAGCCCTACAAAGCGGTGGCCACCCTGGCAACGAGGGAGCAACGATCAACAGGGCCAACGCAAGAGATTTTCATGAACTGCAAAATAGCACGAACACTCCCGAGTTAGGGAAACATGGCCATCCTATGGTCCAACGCACACTAGCAACTAGAATAGGGACTGACAGACGCATGTCCAAAGTTTAATTGAGTTTCATATTACATTTTGTGCACCTACAGCTGTAACACTGTTTTGTTCCTTCTCTTTTCCTCGCACATGCAGGTTGTTGCGTACGTATGCTGTTAGAAATGTGTAGGAAATTTCCTTAATGTTATCTTCCATTAGTAACACTAAGGACTACTAATTAAAGGATCGTGAAGCATTCCCCACTCAATTGCCCACCCTATCAGGAACCTCAGACCCCTTAGAGCATGTTTCCCTGAAGTATATTTCCTTGCTTCCATTGAATAAACAGCCCAAGATTTTCCCTACCCATATTGAGAAATTTTGAAAACACGAAATGTCCAGGGGGAGGTTTGATTTTTGCCCTTAGTGATTGTTTAGTTCGCGGAGCTTGAGGTTACTAACAAGTACTAACGTATTAACGCCTTTCTTGCGATTTTCAGGCAGGCAACTTTTTCATCTCATCAGCTGCAAGGACCCAGCAGCGTAAGTGGTTATGGGCAAGCAAATAAGGACTTTTACCTTCACGATGGGACTATTAATGATGAACGAAATAATGGGGGTGGTAATTTGAAAATTATATGTAATAGTGAGCATTACCGCTGTATCCCCTGCTAACATTCCCTAACCTAAGCAGGAAGAGTTACGGCGTCAGTGGGTGAGGAAAAGCTTCTGCTAAAGTAAGGAGAGTTAAGGGCAGACACAAAGGGAGTAAAACATACATATAACACACATAGCAGAAGTGACCAACAACATGCACACATGTACAAAATTGGTAGGGACACCACTGGAGAGAGCTGTCCTGACTGTTCTTTAACATATGCCGGAAGAGAATTGATTACAACAGAAATTACTACAGCAGAGCACGACGCCCATGTATCCCAAGGTGCGAAGAAGATTGCAAGGGAAGACAGCAACATTGAGATTGATTAAAAAAAAAAAAAAATACATTTATTAAAAAAAAGGGGGGTAATCCCCTATTGAAGATGATTACATAAAGCAGCTAATTGGAGAACAACTGTATGTGGAAAGTGACCAGAGAGAGAAGAAACAACGAGCAAATGCACAAGTGAGCAAGCTTCAAGAGAAAATAAATAAATAAATAAATAAATAAATAAATAAATAATAAAAGAAGAAAGAAAAACAAAAAGAGAGAAGAAAAAATAAAATAAAAGAGACAAAAATATGATAAGTGCCTAACGGAGTGAGACAAAAGAGCAAAGATAGTAACTTGGGTGGAGAATGAAGAAGGACGTATACTGTTAAGGTACCAGCCTTATGTTACCAGCACAACAGTGACAAGAAGTGGACAATCATGCTGGATGCAAGAAGGTTGAGAGAAGTTGCGAGATGAGAGCAGGAACATCACTGTTTATGGACTACTATTGAGCACATGCATCCAAAGATCAAGAGAAACTACCACTGAATTGGGGAGGAGAGTGTTCATTGGTGCGCATCAGCATGCCCTTGTTGGTGATGACCAAGGAAGATGTGAAGAGTGACACATTCACCAAGATGGAAAACAACAGAAGAAGAGAAACAGACAGAGGAGTAAAAAGAGGGGGGAATTACTTCTCGAGCAAGACAGAACAATAATTGGGTGAAGTACCAGCATACTAAAGAATGATCAGCAAAAAATGCATCTGAAAAGAGAAAGCAAAGAACTAGCTAGTGCTTGCATGGTAATGGATGACATCATGACTGCCTGATTGATTGAAGGTGATAACGGAAGGACTAGTACCGAGCACAGCATCATTGTGCAAGATAGAGATACATTGCAAGATGTAAGAGAACAACAGAAGAAGACATCAGAATGCAAATAAGAGACATGGTGAAAGGAAGAGCCGGACTAAGGGAGAAGATAGCGGTGTGCAACATGGTTCCAGCAGTAATAAAGGTGGCCACTCCCTGTGATCAGAGGAAGTACGAAGGGAAGTGAGTGTGGTGGAACACAGAAGGAGAACACTCCTATATGTACTGTTCATCAACAACAATGCAAAAAATTATGGACACTTCAAGGAATTGACAAAGATATGCAGACCGGAAGGAGGTGAATGTTGCTTGGTGGTGTGGTCGACAAAGTCGACCAGAGGGGGGACTGAAGAGGGAAAATCGAGATCAAACCCATGCCCCCTCACCCCAGGCGCATATACAGAAGAACAGCAGGAAGAACAAGGAGCGCACTTATCATTTGAACCAGGCCCCAGCGCACCCATGGGTGACAAATATGCTGAAACACACCCACTTCACCAACAGTGCAACTTCCATGCTATATTAGAATCAATGCTGCAATATCAGAATCTACAAACACAAAAATCCCTGTTTAAAGGCTTGCAAATGCCTATATGAATTAACATGGTCTAATTGCACAGTGTAAAGCCATGTTTCAGGAAAATTACAGCCAAGTTAATTTCTCTCACTGAACACTGGCTGCAGAAGCCTTCAGCAATGCTCCTCGCAAAACCCACGAGCTGCCAAGGTCGCACATTCAAGATAAGATTGCTTTCTGCAGACAAACATTTTTTATTCTCCACAAATGCGAATAAACCACGGCAACCCAGTGTGTTTTTTTTTTCTTTCTGGGAAAGAAAGACATTTTCTCAAGGACTCGCACAACATTTGAAACATAATTGTAAAAAGAATGGCTCAGCCCAGCCAATCAGCGCTCAGAGCTCAGGTGCAAACTGCTTGCTTCAGCTAAAAAGTTATGGGAACAAAGTCATAATGTAACAAGTTAGAATTAGGTAATGGGGGCTGGCACAGCTAAACCAACCCACTGACGCAAAAGGCTAACATCCAATTGTCAGGCTCTCTATAAGGGCTACATAGGTAACCTATCACTTAGCAGCCAATAGCAGGAGGAGATAGGTTTCTGGGAGCTGATCCAATTCTGTGAGGTCAGCCTGCAGTGTGATTACAAAGCTGGCTTGCAAGCTAGCCCCGGGGGAGACGGAGCCTGAACTCTCGATGTGCACGATGCTCTGCGTGTTTTTTTCTTTTTTTGCTGCCCAGAAATAAACGCAGTTTGGAACATGCTGCTGCCTGCTTGGGACTCTGTTGCATTTCTGGGGGCCATATGGGAGGTGTTGGGGTCTCCCATAGCTGGTGAGGGTATGGCTGCTGTCCCCCCACTGCCCTGGTGAGGATCCAGCTTCTCCCCAACAGTGTATCCAGAGTCCCAAATAATGGGGAACAAATAGACTACCACAGCGATTAAAGACGCTGTGAAAGGGATACGTTTAAACTCCATGTCGGGGTAATTTTTAGAGCCAGAGATACATGTGACCAGCTGGTGTTTGTCTAGTCTGTTAAACATCTGTCTTATATGTTGATTGTTGTGACGTCATAAGTTGAACATTTTCCTTAGGAATACTGTTTTAAATTGTACGCGATTTAATAGCTGAGATAATATAGTATACAAATTGATGTTTTTTGAGTAAAATAGAAGATATAAAATTTTGTGGAAAAAATCGGGATTGGAGCTTGCGGTGATTGGTGCTCGTTCATATTGTTGGAACTGTTTAAGTCACATGAAGCTTTGACAAGTGTTATATAAGGGGAAAGGGAACATATTTAAACATGGAAGACATAACTCCTTTGGCACACCTGTGCAAGCAATTGCCGAAACATGCACCTAAGCTAAAAAAATACAGTACAGAGTGGGTTAAGGGGACCGCCCACAAAATGTTTATGCCATGGCCACAGGGCGGGGCCTTATCCAAAGCTGTTTTGCAACACATGACAACATATTTGCACGCCACATACATGGGCAAAAAGTTAGACAAATGCCTAGCTATTCTAGAACTTTGGAAGATGTATGAACAAGAGAAGGGAGAGGAGCCGCCAATAGATTGGATACTTAATATATGCACAGAGGGGGGTGAGACGCCTACCGCGCCACCCGCCCCATCTGAAAGGAAGGTTGAAGAAAACAAAGACGAGGGGTTATACCCGCTGAGAGAACTTAAAGCAGCTACAGGGTATAGCAACCTGGCATATAAGTAACCCACGCAAAGTAGTGACAAATATCAAGGTAAGGAAAAGGATAAGGATATCACCTCCACAGTCCCAAGGGACAAGGAGAGACATGATGATGAGAGAAGGGACCAGACACAGACAAGTGCCTCTCTCGACAAAGAGAGAGAAGGCAAAAGATGGAAAGGAAGCAAAGATAGAACTGACGAGATAGCATTCGCAAAAGACGAATGGATGGGAGGGCACATTTTATTGAAACTCGATGGCAAAGGCATCGATGATGCAAAACAAAGGGAGAGACTAGACAATGTACAGAGAAAAGAAAAAGAGAAAGAAGTAAGAGACGAAAGAATAAGGAAAAAAGATAGACAGAGACGAGAACAGTTATATCGCGAAGAGTAGGAAAGACAGCTCGATCGCAAACAGAGAGCAGCCAATGATCAAGACAGACAGAAGCAGCAAAGGTCAGAGGAAGAGCAAAGAATCCAAGAGAAGAGAATAAAGAGACAAAGGGATGAGGAAATCCGAAGGGCAGATGAACGTAGAAATGAAAAAAGAAAGGAAGAAGATAGGGTCAGAGAAGAGGCAAGGAAGCGCAGACAATTTGATGACAATGTAGAACATAAGCGAAGAAAGAGAGCACGTGATATTGAATATCTGGAGAGAGAGGTTAAAAAACCTGAGCCAGTGGTAGATTGGGAAGATATAGAATAATTCTTCCCTGCGTACAATTCAATACCAGGCACATCTTGGGCGAATATCGAGGATGACGTCGACACCAGAAGCATCGGAGAAACGATCGATAGAATAAATGACGAAATGGGGTTAGAACAAATACCCCAAGGGGAGGGGAAACATGGGCTCCTGGAGAGCACTCAGCTGTACGACACTGAGGATGTTTCCCAAAGTAGTGGGAATATAGAACTCTCCCTGGATAGACTAGAAATAAGTAGGAACAAAGAAGACACATGAAGTGGCACTAGTTGAGCACAGACAATGTCTGACTCAGAAAGGGAGGAGCGCGAGGAAAAGGAGGAAGATAGAAGGAGCGAAAGACGACTCCCAAGGGAGAAAAGGATAAAGTGGTCAGACATTAGCAAGTCTGCACCAAGGGCATCAGAGTCAGCCACACAGTCAGACCGACACGAAGAAGGCTCTCACGGTCACAGGGGGTGTCAACACTGCACCATGTGGACAGGCTAAGGACATTGCCAGGCAGGCGGCGATGCAGGAATATTACCCCTGCAATAGACAGGAGAACAATGAGAGAAGAGAGAGAGAACTATTCATCCCAATTTCTGTTACTCGAGAAAGGGGAAGGGTGAGACCACAATATATTCCATGGCCACACATGGATCCAGAAAACTTGAAAAACAAGCTTCCAATGCTGACATCGGGAGCTGGAAGACGACAGGAGGGAACACATTAGCTATAGGGGATATTAAGGGTCTCCTAATTGCCATACTCCGTGAGAGAGCAGACGATGTGTGGACACGGGCAGGCTACCCTTGTGTAACCACAATTAATACCGCGTATGACGGAGCTACATTTAACAATTGCAGAACCGCAAGTCTTTTACCCAGACACTTCTGATATGGGAGCTATAATGACACATAAAATGAAGGAGTCTGAGAATCCGTTAATTTACATACAGAATTTTCAAGACGCATGGGTACTCGAGACTGATGAATCTTGGACGAAATCTATACCTGTGTTCTACCATATATTGTGCCAAGGGCCGCCAGAGCCGGTGCAGAAACAGCTCAAGAAATTGGTAGGAATCGAAGCTAAACCTTGGGCAGAAATACAGCTGACCATAGCATACTATTGCAGGCTACTACAAGAGACGAATCGCAAAAAGGAAGCTACACGAAAGGGTGAGGAAGCCAAATTGGTGCAGAAGAAATTTTCAAAATATGCTCTTGAGGGACCCATGATAACTAGCACAGCTGAATCGAGCATGCAGCAGGTCAATAATCTGCAGCAGAATAATCAGGGCAGTACTGGGTTTTACCCCAGGGGAAGAGGATTTAGAGGAAGGGGATGGCAGAGTAATCAGGGAGGCTTTCAGAATAATCAAGGAGGTTTCCAAAACATGCAAAATGGCAAACAAGATATATCAAATGGACAAATGATCTGACCGCCGCCAGTATGTTGGTTGTGTGGGATGATGCGGCATTTAGCGCACACATTCAGAAACCAAGGCATAATGCCAAATGGCCAAGGTATGGGAGCAGGCATGGTCAATCAACTTGCAGTTTTACAGCAGGGAGTTGCACAGAATCACACGGTTCAACAGCAAACGCCAGAGGCACAGCAAAACTCGCAACCTGAGAATTTGATGAGTTTTTCACAAGGACAGTCTCAACAGGCACCTATGCAACTGTCACAGACAGTAAGTACAGGACAGGCTGCGAACCCTAGAATGAGGAGTAACACAGGTGATGGGGGAAGTCCATTTGCACAAGGTGGGACAAAATTATATATGGTCTAGGACAGCTCACTGGGAACCCTTATGTGTTCTATCCTATCAGTGACACCAAACCCTCACCGGGAACCTAGGGTGGATGTCGTTATAGGGGATAAAGAATATTCCTTCCTAGTTGACATGGGCGCAACACGCTCGTGTATACGTGAAGGCAAGTTTTCCTTATCCGGCGAGGCCATAAATACTCAGTTTCACAGAAGCTACAAGTCGTGTTCCCTTCACAAATGCACTTAAAGTCTCTATAGGAGACTGTGAAATGAACGTGCCTCTATTATATTCATGACAGACCCCAGTAAACATTTTGGGTCGAGATCTAATGACAAAGTTAAATATGACAATCTCGTTCACGGAGGAGGGCATAGTATGTTCAACTCCAGGAATGCACTATTCAACCGTTTGCAAAATGATTAGAGCATACGCAGGACACACAGCCATGAGGGCTGTACTATCAGAGCCAGAAATATTCATGTATGGTATGCGCATACTTATGGCGGGGCTGCCAGGCCTTGCAGACAGAAGCATGAGAACCCCAGATGAATTTCATTTTAGACCAAGAATACCGATGTACGAAGAGAAGGGACAAGTATTTCCCTTGATGATACACACAGCTGCAGTACGAGGGAAAATGGCCTTGATAGATGGTTATGACGACGAAGGCTGACAATGGTGCATAGTAATCGCCATTAAATAAGGATACCCCTTGACTGACATCACTGATGATGAATTTGTTTGAAGAGCAAGCAGATATGGGAGAGACCATCGTGGAGGTGAGTCTCACTTTTTGGGTGAGAATGATCAACAGAGAAGTGCCTCAGAGAACGATGTTGGCACGGAATCGTCCAGAGTATTTTGATGACGACATGGCCCAGGTGCCTGTCTCAGTGTGGACCACAGAATTTTATGACGTAGGCCTATTGAAAGGGGTTGAAGAAGTGAGAATTAAGTTAAAACCAGGAGCAATTTTACCCAAAGCACGACAATATCCCATGTCTAGAGAGGCAGATGAAGGGATTTTTAAGACAATTTTGGCTATGATGGAGCAAGAGTGACGTCACAGTCGTCATGCAAATACTTCGGTTTATCCGATCAAGAAATCAAAGGGCGGGTGTTGCAGGCTAATCCAGGATTTACACCCATAAAATGATATTGTTGAGGCCGAGTTCCCTTTATTCCCTAACTCGGCTACAATCCTATGTAATATACCTGTTGAGGCAAAATATTTCAGTGATTGACTTGAAAAATGCATTTTTCTCAATCCCATTGCACTGTGACTCGCAAGATCTGATGTCATTCACATTCAGACAGATGCGTCTGAAAATCACGAGGCTACCCCAGGCGTACTGCGAGTCTCCTTCTATTTTTAACAGAGTCCTGCAAATGGACCTAAGCAATATTGCATTGAAAAGCGTTGTCCTGCAATACATGGATGACATCTTAATCTGCAGCACAGCAGAGGAGCAATGCAGGCACGATTCTGTTCAGCTATTGACTATACTGGCTGAGAAAGGATATAAGGTTCACAAGGAAAAGTTACAATATTGTCAACAAGAAGTGCTGTACATAGGCCAGCTGATCTCACATGAGGGAAAAAGAGTGACCCCAGAAAGGGCTGAAGCCATATTTAACACGGCTAAACCACACACAATAAAACAGATGTAGAGCTCCTTAGGCCTGTGCAACTATGTTAGGGTATGGGTCTTCGACTATAGTTCTTACACTAAGGGCCTCATCACGAGTTTGGCGGTAACCCTTAAATCCGGCGGTCGCGCTATTACCGTTGGATTTAAGGGTCTGCCAAAACAGGGCTTCAGCGGATTTCTCCCCAGCTCTGAGATGGGGGAAATCCGCTGAAAATTCACGCTATTACCGCCGGCGGGAAATCTGCCGGCGGTAAGAGCGCAAAAATTCCCCAATGAGCCCAATGTGGAATGGGGCATTGCGAATGGGCTCAGTGGGGAATGGAGAATTCCATTACCACCAAACCCGTGATCCAGCGCTAATAGCGCCGGGGGGTTTAGCGGTAGGGCTAATACCGCCGGCGGTAATACCGACAGCGTTACCGCCCAACTCGTGATGAGGCGCCAAGCCTTTAATTCAGGCCCTAAAGAAGGCCAAAGTGACAAAAGGAAAAATTGAATGGTCTGAGACCATGGAGGAAGGATTTGCTGAACTCAAGAAAGCTGTTTGCACAGCACCAGTTCTAGGGATTCCCAATTATGCAGAGGAATTTTACCTGTTTTCACAAACGAATGGCAGTGTCATGACGGCAGTACTAACTCAGAGAACCACATTGGGGCACAAGCCCCTGGCATACGATAGTGGACATTTGGACCCAGTAATGAGAAGCCATTTCCCATGTGAACAAAGTTTAGCTGCCGCAGCGTTCGCCATAGAGAAGGCTACAACCATTGTGATGGGTTGCTCAATGACGTTGTACGTCAAGCACTCACTATTTGCTATTCTAGAGAAAGCAAAGGGCACATTGACATCTCAGAGAGCTTCTGCTTTTGAAGTAATCATATCTAATCCATCGATTAAAGTAGTCCAATGTAAAATAGTGAACCCACCTATGTTTATAGCAGAGCCAGTGACTAAAGGAGAGCCAATACATGCCTGTGCAAACTATGAAGAATTCTATGTTGAAATTCCCAGGGTGTAAGAGAATGCTTTGGCAGAAGGAGAAAGTGTCTTTAGTGACGGTTCTTCAAGAATCTATCAAAGCGACGGGCAAAGATATATAGGCTGTTGGGTGTCCTGACCCACGTTTGAGCTATCATGCTGCAACATTTGGTGCTGTGGGCTTAGAAAATCCAAGATGGCCAAAAAGCCCACATGTGCGCCAGAATCCAGGAGAACCACGCAGTTTGTGCACACTAAAATGGTTGCCTAACTTGACACCCACCAGTGCGAGCAGGATGGGCCGGGGTGCCATGAGTGAAATGTGTGCCAAAGGAAAAACCGCACTTTAAAATCACCTTTTGTTTCTCTGAATGCCAGCTCAAAATGCCTGTTTTCAAACATTGCAACACATCCAAAAATCTCACTGAACACCAGCGGACATCTGGCAGAATGAAGTATGTCTGCATACTAAATCTGGGAAGTTGAAGGGCCCCAAAACAATGTTCATAACAAGACTGGCTGAGCTCTGCAGGTCTGCAGCAGCCTAACTGAAACTGGATTTAAAACTACCAAAAATCGAAAATGTTTAAATTAACTGAGTGACCTACTTTGAGTGTCACATAGTTTGTCACTGTTGAAATGTCATAGTTTTGAACTTAGAATCAGCATTCTAGCTGCATATGTAAAAATTGTCTTGACTTAAACTGGGGAACAAAAAGTGACATTTTATCTGAAACCTGGCTTAATGAAACTGAATTCTGCCTGACATCTACCCCCACAGGAGTTAAAACCTGCTCAGCCACTCTTCCCCTTGCCAAAAGGAGTTGTCACCTCTCTGATTAGATTAGGGGTGGAGCAGCTACAGGGAGTTGAACAAAGGCCTGTCCTGGGCCCAGGCAGATGGTTTATTAGGGTGGCCGTAAAATAGCTTCCTCTTGGCAGAAGCTGGGAGGGGCAGGGTCTCTGAGCTTGGCAGAAACTGGATAAACTGGTTTCTACACCATGTGACCTGAAAAGACACACCCCTGTTGGCCAGAATATGATTTTAAGAAAGATGTATAACTCATGGTGCGGGCTTGTCAAAATTATCTAAATGATACCATAATTCTTGTGATTTTTCTGTGCACGTTTTAAGACGCGTTGGGAATTTGTGTGATGTTCTGGCGCAAAACCCCGCTATTTATTGACACCACAGACTCTGTGTTTAAACTAGAGACATGGGAATTTACTTTAGTATGTATGGACAGGCCGTGTATATTTGTATAATTTTTAATGAAAAACCAATATTGCAAAACCAGTTAAAAAACGCAAAATGTTGCCATTTCTGAATGCAAGCCCCCAGGAAGAGCAGAGTTTGAACAGAGTATACCTCATGTGATATGTGATGGGTGCATGTAATTTTAAATAAATGTGTACCTGTGCAAATATGTCTTTAGGTCAAATATAGATTTGTGTGCAATTTGACAGGGGAGTATCCTTTCTGCAAGCCATTAAATGACATCATTCTGACACACAATCCTGCTCTCCAGTGAGAACGCAAAGAATTCTCCAACCTATCAGAACTCTGAAGGGGTTGGGCCTAGAAATCTAGCCTCTCCACCTACTTTCAAAACACATAAAAAGAGACTTCTGGGACAGGTAGAGACATTCAATTCCATTTGCTGCGGAGCATGCTGACCGACGACTTCACATCCAGAGATCCAGACTTCAAATCCATCAATCTCCAGAACCTGTAGCAGTACCCAGAAAGCAGAGCAGTATCCAGAATCCAGAGAGGCTACACCAGCAGAGCAGAGCTGACCCAGACCGCTGTTAGCAGAACCAGAGAGCTGACCCAGATCACTGTAAAGTGCCGAGACCTGAACCGGAGTCCAGTCCAAAACCTGACCAGATCCGTGGCGAGGCCTATTTCTAAATATATTGTGAGTACCTAGCAGAACTGTGCAGAACCAATCTCTTAGTTAAAATAATCTAATCCAAACTATTTTAATCTAACCAGAACTGCCTCCTAGAAGTTGTTACTTGTTATTTTGCAAAGCTGTCACCTGTCATTTTCTAGCTGCAAGCTGTAACCTGTCGCTTTGAACTTTTAAAATTTCAAATCCGAAAAACAACCTTCACAAAATCGTTCATAACTCCGTAACCGTTTGGGCTAGGAACTTGGTTTAACTTTCATCTGAAAGCATAGAATCTTACCTTTCCAACAAGCTTAGCTACTTAGCTACTTAGCTACTCCTTATACTTTTGCCGTAATCACGATTCTCGCACTCGCGAATTTTGCCGCGATTTGCGATTTGGCCCGATTTCTTTACTTGTAAAAAGATAGCTGCTGTTGCCTGAACTGCTAAATTTCGTTTGCCTCTTAAGAACCATCCCTGAATCATTGCTAGAGTGAGCCTGGACTAATATTAACTAGATACCACTCACCCTGAACCTCCTGAAGGGAATGAAAAGCATTTTCAGCATATTTCTCACTGCATTGTCACCATATTCAAAGCACTTTGGTCTGTGTTTCAAAACTCCTATCTGTTGTACAAGCTGCTGGGGGGGAATTGAACTGAATTCTATTTGATTGCATTCCTAAGAACTGAGTCCCATTCTATTCATCTCCTTACATTGCATTAAGGGGGGGGGTGAATTGTCCAAGAAAGTGATTACATTGTCTTTTGCTGAAATTCTATCAAGTTATTTTCTGTACTGCATTTCATTCCACATTGCATCCATTTGAAACCATAAAAGTATTGTTGCTATCTTATCCATCCTATAACCACTCATCATTGATTATAAAGAAGTGTGCTAGTGCCGGACTATCCATTATTGATTACTGCTCAGATTAAGTGTGATATTCAATTATTAATTTATTATAAAGTGTGATATATATATATATTGTTTAAATTATCAAATAAACCTTTTAAACTTGCAAAACAGAACTACTTCTTGGCTCAGTGGGGTCAGGGGGATTCCAAGAGAGGGGTGTTATATAGGGGTAGTCATCCAGAACTCATGAACTGGACGTAAAGATATATCATTCCATTCAGTATCCCAGACTAGGCATTGAGTTAGCTGTAGTGTTGAATTGAATCCTCTTACAAATTGGGGGCTCGTCCGGGATGTTTGGGTTAGATCTATCACTTGTGCAGATCAATACAGCGTGCCAGCTGACCAGATACACATATCCGGTCGGATCACCACGCTGTGTTATGCTGTAAAGCACTCCTCAAAGGAACGCTCTAAGGAAAAGGTCTGTTTTGCAAAAATAAAATACAAACTTCTGTAAGTCAGGAAGGAACTCAAATTCCAGAATGACGACCTTGGTAGATATGAAAATAGCCAGAGAGCACTTCTTACATAAGCTATTTATGAGAGGTGAGTGGACTCATCAGGACCAGACGGTCTGGTTGCAGGCAATCGCACCCCAGATCACTGAAACAGGGTCAGATATATGGAGAGATCAGGGTCCCCTCCATGTGGCCCTGAGTGAACTATATATGGCCCCTAAGGCCAAGGATGAGCACCACAAGATTGCCAGGGTAGCGGCATATTTATATTTACATATGGGAGCCATGCAGGACAAATGTGCTGAAGGCCAAGATCTGGCGAGTAGGCAACTGCTGGCATTACAGAAGGCCCAATCTGATCTGGACTCTTCTAAGCAGAGGCTGCACAGAAGCCAGGAGTCCGAAAATGAGAGTAGACAGCACATCATTAAAATAAAGAAGGATATGGATATCCTGCAACAGGAAAAGGCTGACCAGGATACCAAAATTCTGGCTTTGCAGAAGGAATGCCAAGACAGTTTGGACTCCCTACTGCAGAGCCAGAAAAAGCTGGAGCAACAGATCAATTTCAACAGGGCATGCACAGAGCAGGTAGCCACCCTGCAAATCCAACTAGACAGAGAGAAAGAGGAGAGCAATAAACTGATCTTGAAAGACCTGGATACCCAGGCAGAGTTTGACCAGGAGCGCCAGAAAGCTGGTGCTTTCCAAAGGCAAAGGGACGACCTGGCGTCACAAATTCAAGCTCTTGGTCAGGAAAGGGACACCTTAGGCCAGGAAGTCTGCCACTTAAGGAGAAAAATGGAAGAAAATCACCTGGCCCACCAGGGACTGGGTGACCTCCAAAAAGAACACCAGGACTTGCTAGAGCACACCAGGAGGGTGGAGGAGGCTCTGGCAAGACAGGAGCAGGCCAATAGGGACACAGCTCAGGAGGTAACCCTCCTGTAGCAAAGACTGGCCCAGTGCTCCAGGACCAATCAGGAAACGCAGAGAGAGAATGAGGCTCTCTGCCAGCACAATGATAGGCTCCAACAACAGGTAGCGATGCAGGAGAGACTGATAGAGTCTAGTAAGGCCTTAACTGAGGAACTGAAGGCGCAGGCTCTTGCATTGCAACAGGGAGCAGGGGCGGATAGAGACCAGGTTCGCTGGGAAAGGGAAACTCCTGAGCATAACCTCAGGAGCCCTAGAACCAGAGGCCTTTATCTCTCTCAGTCCCTGGACTCTGCCACCCCCATGTCCCCGGGCGCACATGAGCACCGAGCCACAGGGATGGCAGATTACTATCCAGCCAGAAGCATGGGTCTCATAGGCCAGTACCTCCCAGGAATGGATGGGCGGTCATCCGGCTATGGGCACCCAAGCACAGTGCAATTTAGTGGGGAACCCCTGGAGAATAGGCCCATTAATGGCATCCTGAAAACTTCTGCCCAGTTAGGTCAGTGGGGGGGTACCCATCAAATCCTGGCAGCAAAGAGGAATCTGAAGACTCCTCTGAACGGCGCAGGACACAGGAGACCAGGTCCCCACATTCTGCCAGCCATTCCCAGGCTCGCAGAATCCTGGACAACCTGGAAGATCAGACAGGAACCTCTGGGAGCAGTGCCTCTGAGTCAGAGGATGAATGGACTAGGGTTACCCGAACCAAAAAGGCCAATAAGGCAAAAAGGGCCTTGCTTAAGGACCCATTGAAGCAAATAAAGGCAATAAGGAGTGTTATCACGCCTTATCATAAGAACGCCAAGTATTCCGTATGGGAACACTTGGAGCTCTATGAGCAAATGATGGAGACTTTCCATTTGAAGGACAGCAGTAGCTGCATCCAGTACGTCAAATGGACATTCTCCCCAGAATACTCCAGTTTCTTTGCGGGGCTGGAGGACCAAAATCATTGAAGGTGGTCCACCTATAGGGCGGCCATATTAAAACATTTTTCTGTTCACAGAAATCCTTAAGAGGCTCGCAAGGCAGCCTACAATTTGCAATGTGGGGAGGATCAGGCCCCACAAGAATTCGTGCAAGAACTGAAACGTGCCTTTGCGCAGACCATCAGAAGGGTGCGCACAGACAGCAGAGAATTTGTCAATACATTTTTCCATGCCTTGCCCAAATATATAATGACCCAGCTCGTGAGAGATTTTCATGAGAAAATATCTTTAGACTGGGTCATTGAACAGGCTACCTGGATCTATGAGGTGCAGAAGCCCATAGAAAATAAAAGTAATACCCAGAAAAATCCCAAAACCAACAGCACCCCTGCTGCTGCCAAGGTGGCAGAGGTAAAGGTCACCCCCGTTTTGGATTTGGAGATGGGGGGGCCTAAAAACCTACCTGCACCTAATAATTCACAGCCCAGAAGGCCCTCGGGCCAGTCACAGACAGGGAGTCGAGGAGGTAGTCCCACAAATGGGGTCCCCCGCTCCCCTGACTATGTAAGTCCCCGCTACAAGGGAAACCGACCAATCCTGGGTTATGTGTGGACTCCTCCAGCCCAAGGGGGGGGATCCGGCCAAGCACCTAACCCAGGGAACTTCCCTCCCAACTTCCCACAGGAGGGCAGAAATTCTCCAAATCCTGGGCAGAACTTTTTCCCCAGGTATCCACCCAATTTCCAGCCCCAAAATCATCCATCCTTCTTTCCCCAATTCCCTGAGCCCAGACAACCTAATCCGGGAGAGGGGAGGCCAAGGGTGGAGGGGTACCAAAATCTTCCCAACCAGGGGTACTACCGGAGAAGGGATAGCTACCCTTCCCGGGATCAGCCCAGGGGAGAAAATAGAGCCCCGTATCAGCCTGAGCGGGTTTCACAACTTGAGCGCCAGGTCCAAAATATGGCACGGGATCTGGGTCACATACTGAGGGCTCAACAGAACCCTCAGATGAGCATGCCACCGCAGAATGCCCCAAACTCTGGACCTGGTGCTCCAGAACAATGACGGGGGCAGCACCCCGATAACACACCGGTTCCCAGGGAGGAGGCACAAGGGGAAGGGGGGTGTAAAGCCTTGGAGGAAGCTTCCTTCCCAACTTGTAAACAGCCTCTGGAAAACCAGGAACCAGAAACAAAATCTCCTGCCCCTGAAAGCCTGCCTCCCAAGGAGCAGAGGGGGGGTAGGAGAAACAAAGGACCCAAACAGACCCACTTTGTGGAGGAGGTACAGGTCTTCCAATTTGAGGGAGAGGGATCCTCAGAAGATCCTGGGAAAAGGATCTTCTCCTTCAGAGATGGGGGAACTCCTCTCAAGGAAAAATGGGTCCCAAGGGATGTCAATTCAGACTGGGGAGATATGGAGACTGAGCTACCGCCGCCCATCATCTCATCCCAGAACCCACAATACAGAAATCCCCTGGTTCAAACCCATCCTGATGACTGCCTCCAAAAAGGGCGGGGCGGACCAGAACCGGAACCAGGGGAACCCACAATGGCTCTGATCTCCAGTTGCCAACTTTTTCTTTCAGATTCCCAAGGCTCTCCACAGAATTCTGCCCAAATTTCTTCTCTCGCCATGTCCAAAACCAGAAAGTTAGCCCACCAGTTGTCCAAAAATGTGCATTTTCTGTGCCCCCTTTGAGGAGAAGGAGGGAAGATACTATACCCCGGTACAAGTACAGGGGCAGGGTACAATTTTGGCACTGGTGGACACTGGATCCCAAGCTACCCTTCTGTCCAAAATGGCCTTTGAGGAACTAAATGCAGGAAGGGGGAGAATTACTGTATTCCTCTCACCTCTCTTCCTGGACAACTGCAGAACTTTGACGGGAAGGAAATTCCCGTTGAGGGGACTGCAGACTTGGACATTAAAATTGGGCGACACAAGGTGAAACACCCGGTCATAGTAGTGACTCCAGAGGGCACCCCTTGTTTACTAGGGAATGACCTCCTGAGAAGGTTGTCACCCCTAATAGATTGCGCCAACAAGGTCCTCTGGACCCAGACTAGCCGACCAATAAAATTAAAACAGAGTGTCAACCATGTTAGTTTAAACGGCACCTGCCACATGGTTGAACAAAAATCTGACCAAGTAGAATTTCACTTCCAGAACAACCAAATTCCAGACGTGACAGTAATAGCAGTAGGACAACAGACTGGTGATGGGGGGTCCTCTCTATTTCTGAAAATCAACCTTCCTTCCAGTTTAAGGTGGTATTCCACACTGGACGGAAACACCCTGAAATTCTTTACTAATCCACAATCAGAAACTCCCACTCCTATAGTCCAGAAAGATGTGAAATCAGCTCAGAGCCTGGCTGATATTCAGCAAATTGGAGAGCAGTTGTTCATCCCTGTTCAGTTAAATGATGGGAAGGACTCTGTTCTCGCTCGAGTGTGTGTGAACAACGGTAAGAGCTTCATCAGCGAAGCCATGTTCCGACCAACTCCCAAAAGATCCAGCCATTCCCACATTCAAACTGATAGACAAATGGGAAATGGACCTGGAAGCACCTAATTCCAAACATCCCCTGCCAAGCAGGTGTATGCTCAAAATCTCCATTGGCAACAAGAGCATAGTCCACAATTGTTGGGTCGTGCGAGACGTCACTGCCGCCTTTTACTTAGGCAGTGACATTCTCAATCGCTTTGCCATTAGTTTGGACCTAATAAACTTCAAAGCTTGGTCCCGATTAGCGGATAATCCCATGGGCTTTGATGATCCAGAAAAAGCATTTAGGTCAGCTCAATTGCTACCTTATGCAGTTGAAATTCAGATCAAAGAGGAAGTCACCATCCCAGAAAGGACCCGACAATTCTCCCTGGAAGTGAAAGTTAAAAGAGGACAATATTTGCAAAACCCTGATGCTTACATACATCTAAATGCTTCTCTCCAACAGCAAGGGTTAGGGGTAAACCCAACACCATTAGTTAACATAGAACATGACACCATTCCAATAGAGCTGGATAACAGCGACTTAAAGAGTATTACTCTAGCCGCAGGCACCATTATTGGAATGGCAGTTGATGACCGACATTTTTCCATTGATCTAGGAAATTAACTGTTAGGACCAATCCCCAAGGACTGTTTTGACAGTGACAGTGAGGACAATACAACACCAGACAGGATTTTTACCCGGCATGGGGGGAACTTCCTGGTGTACACTTCTTGCCCCTATGGTAAGGAAGATGTGACTTGTGACTTCAGGAGGGATGAGGTGATTTTCCAAGTCCATGAGGGCTGCCTTTCCCACCTGAAGCCCCCAGTCCAAATCAGCACTCTGACCAGGGACTTCTCCACCCAGCTGGAGGAGGCTGCTGTGATAGCCAAACCAGAAGTCTTTCCAGGCTTCAGGCAGATGCTGGAAGAGAGAGTCAACCTAGCTGATGCCTGTGTGACTCTGGAACAGAAGCAAAAGTTGAAACAAGTTTTCTTGGATTTCCAAGATCTCTTTGCGATAGACTCATATGACTGTGGTCGCACCGACATCCACACAACAACAATCCCCACAGACCCTGGAATGACTCCAGTGTTTGTGAAGCAATATCGCTTGCCTCTCGCATCCATGGAGTCCCTTACTGAAATAATTAAGAACCTTGAGTCCGGGGAATAATCCGACCAGTCCACAGCACCTTCAATAATCCGTTGCTGGGAATATTGAAGCCAAACGGCCAGTGGAGACTCTGCGCCGACCTTAGGGAGCTCAACAAACGGGTCCATACTTCCCGATGGCCTCTGCCCTACATTGACCAAGGGCTGGCCCAGATCCAGGGGTCACAGGTATTCACTGCAATAGACCTGACCAATGGATACTGGACTGTGCCTGTCAGTAGGGAGGACCAATACAAGCTGGCTTTTACCTTTGGGGGCCAGCAGTACACATGGACCCGGACTCCCTTCGGATACCTCAACTCTGGCAATGAATTCAATATTTTCCTACACAAGGCCATGCCCGACCTGGGTGCAAGGGGTAACCTGGCTTATGTAGATGATGTCCTCATCAAAAGTTCATCTGTTGAGGAACACATAGCGGAGATCCGTTATGTTCTGACCCAGTTGAGGGCCGCCGGAGCAAAACTTTCCTTTCAGAAAGCACAGTGGTGTAGAACCCGTGTTAATTTCTTGGGGCATGAGATTACTCCTCAGGGTCTCTGTCCCCAGGAAAAGAAAGTGGAAGCACTTCAGGAACTGAAAGACCCCACAACTCTGCGGGAACTAAGGAGCCTCCTTGGACTGACTAATTACAGCAGAAAGTTCATTGAGGGCTACGCAGAGATCACCAGACCCCTGATTCATCTCCTGAAGGGGGGGCGTCCAGAACAAGCCGAGGCGGTAAAACAACTCAAAAGAAGCCTCTCACAAGCGCCTTGCCTAGCTTACCCTGTCAGAAACAAGGAGTTCTTCCTGGAGACGGGGTTCTCTAATACATGCTTGACGGCAGTATTATATCAAAAGCAGGACAAGGTCAATAAAGTAATCTCCTATGCGAGCAAAACTTTATCCTCTGTGGAGGAAAAATTCAACGATTGTGAGAAGGCACTCCTGGCAACGGTGTGGGCATTGAAGAATTACCGCCCGTTTATCCAGGGGGAACACATCATAGTGGAGACTTCACACCAGCCTCTGCAATATCTCCAAAGTGACAGAATCCGGGCCGGAAATGTGAGTAATTCCCGAATTACTTCCTGGATTCTGTCAATGCAAGGCTTTCCTGTGGAGGTCAGATATGGCCAAAACAAGAAGAGTCCCTCGGGCAAGGTCTGGCTGACTTGCATGATTGTGCCAGAGAAAACTGTCTCGAGGACGAAAGTCTAAAAATCAAGGACAACACGGAGGCATACCTTAATTCCCCACACAAAGTCTTTGAAGAAGACAAGTGTGAGGGAATGCCCACTGTCTATGTGGATGGATGCTCGTACCATGTTGACAACAACGGGGAGAAAGAACTGGTGGCCGGCGTGGGGAATGCATGGGTGAATGAGTCCCCAGAACCCTCCGCTGGATACAAAATTGGTCCCCGAAGTAGTCGGGTGGCAGAATTGATGGCTGTGCATCAAGCCATCCTCACTGCTGTCCAACATCAACTCCACGAACTGGTCATAATCACAGATTCTGATTATGTACGGAACGGGTTCGTGGAGCACCTGGTCAACTGGAAAAGCAGAGGCATGTTATGTGCTAACAACAAACCCTTGAAACATGGGAAGTTGATCCAAAACATTTGTGATCTGGTCACCTCGAATGAGATGACCATCTATTGGAAAAAGATCAAGGGTCATTCCAAAGTAGAGGGACCAGACAAAACTGGAAATGACTTAGCTGATCAGCTGGCCAAAACCGGGGCCATCCAAGGGGATCTAATTGAGATTGAGTCCCTGTTGGGGGAAATCCAGGTCACTGCTATCACTAGGTCCCAGACAAATGCTCACAATGATCTTTCAACTGCCCAATGGAGCAAGGAGACCCCTGATGCTGATTTGATTACAGCTCAGAAGGGGGATCCAATTATTGGTAAGTTTTACCAACACCTTGAGGACCCTGAGAACTTTCCCCTGACGGATACCGATTACATTGGGAAAGAGGACCTAAGAGTGTTGATGAAATGTCCAAAAATGTTCCGAATCCAAGACGGTTTGCTGGTAAGGAAATCCAAAGCTGGCCACGATCAGTGGGTGGTTCCTACCTCATTCCGAAGCCTGATGTTAAGTCACGCCCATGATGCGGCCACCGCCGGTCATAGGGGGTTTCACACAACACTGGAAATCTTAAGAGAGGTTGCATACTGGCCACACATGGGGCAGGAGCTTGACCAATATTTGAAGGGGTGTCTTGTGTGTGCGCCATTTCAGCCATCATCCCTCACACACCGTGCGCCTCTCCAAAAGAGGGGAATGACACTCCCATGGTCAGATTTACAAATCGACTTTGTAGGCCCTGTAATCCGCTCGTCTAGAGGAAACAAGTACATGTTGACCGTTACATGCTTGTTTACCAAGTGGGTGGAATGTCTCCCAGCCCCAAACTGCAAGGCAGAAACAGCAGCTGCCCTGATGATTAATCACATCTTTTCCCGTTTTGGTCTACCTCAAAGGATTGAGTCAGACAGGGGTAGCCACTTCACCAGTGAAGTGATGACAAAGATGTGGGAGATACTGGGGGTCAAGAAAAAGCTACACATTGCTTACAGGCCAGCTTCTTCTGGAGCAGTAGAACGCTACAACCAGACAATTGTGAGCATATTAAAGAAGTTTGTGGCAGATTCTGGGCCAAGTTGGGATATCCGATTACCTCTGGTCCTAATGGCCATCAGATCTACCCCTTCATCTACAACCAAAATGTCACCATTTGAGTTGATGACTGGAAGCAAGATGGTGCTTCCACAGCATTTGCTCTACAGAACCCAAGAGCAAACGTTGATAAATGCCTCCACAACTCATGAGTATGTGGAGAATTTAAGGAAACACCTTCAACATGCTTTTGCTTATGCTAAGCGGAATCTAGAAAGATCAGCTGATAGCATGAAGACCCACTATGACCTGAAAACTTCCAGGAAGGAATATCAGGTGGGGGACCGGGTCTATTTATACAACTTCCAAAGAAACCAGGCGAAACAGCAAACATTTTTGCCTACATGGAAGGGACCCTATGAGATTATAGACAAGATCTCCCCTGTGGCCTACAAGATCCGCATCCCCAAAGGCGGTTTGGCACAGGGGGAAGACAAGTGGGTCCACATTAACCAGTTGAAGTGTTGCCATCCCAGGCACACTCTGCAACAACTGGAGGAATCCTCTGGAATCCCAGGGGGTACTGTCTCAGATTAATTCAGTTCTAACTTAAAATATCCTACATATGGCCTATCAAATTCTGTGTTTCTCAAGTGTGTGTGTTCCTGTCGCTTAATTTAAAAAAATGTGCATGTTCATATCTGTTGAGTTCTAAAATATATATGCCACCCCACTATATCAATGGTGGGGGAGAAATGTCCATGAATAGGTATTGCCGCTTTTCCTTTGTCGTCCTAGGAGAAAGAAAACCTGGAGACTGGCCAAGGAGGACGATCCGGAAACCGGGAGCCGAGACCCAAGGGGCCAGGGGTACCGCCCAATATTCCCATCAGGACCGGCGAGGAGAACCGATCGATCAATACCGGATGGAGGAAAAGATGCTGAACTGTGCCATTTGCAGAATTGGAAGAAGATTATGCGGACAGACCAGTGCGTGGGTCAAGACCCATGTGCACCCGACTCCCCATCGACTCAAATTCAAAGTGCAGTCGCGTGGGGGGGCTGTGTTGGGTGTCCTGACCCACGTTTGAGCTATCATGCTGCAACATTTGGTGCTGTGGGCTTAGAAAATCCAAGATGGCCAAAAAGCCCACATGTGCGCCAGAATCCAGGAGAACCACGCAGTTTGTGCACACTAAAATGGTTGCCTAACTTGACACCCACCAGTGCGAGCAGGATGGGCCGGGGTGCCATGAGTGAAATGTGTGCCAATGGAAAAACCGCACTTTAAAATCACCTTTTGTTTCTCTGAATGCCAGCTCAAAATGCCTATTTTCAAACATTGCAACACATCCAAAAATCTCACTGAACACCAGCGGACATCTGGCAGAATGAAGTATGTCTGCATACTAAATCTGGGAAGTTGAAGGGCCCCAAAACAATGTTCATAACAAGACTTGCTGAGCTCTGCAGGTCTGCAGCAGCCTAACTGAAACTGGATTTAAAACTACCAAAAATCGAAAATGTTTAAATTAACTGAGTGACCTACTTTGAGTGTCACATAGTTTGTCACTGTTAAAATGTCATAGTTTTGAACTTAGAATCAGCATTCTAGCTGCATATGTAAAAATTGTCTTGACTTAAACTGGGGAACAAAAAGTGACATTTTATCTGAAACCTGGCTTAATGAAACTAAATTCTGTCTGACATCTACCCCCACAGGAGTTAAAACCTGCTCAGCCACTCTTCCCCTTGCCAAAAGGAGTTGTCACCTCTCTGATTAGATTAGGGGTGGAGCAGCTACAGGGAGTTGAACAAAGGCCTGTCCTGGGCCCAGGCAGATGGTTTATTAGGGTGGCCATAAAATAGCTTCCTCTTGGCAGAAGCTGGGAGGGGCAGGGTCTCTGAGCTTGGCAGAAACTGGATAAACTGGTTTCTACACCATGTGACCTGAAAAGACACACTCCTGTTGGCCAGAATATGATTTTAAGAAAGATGTATAACTCATGGTGCGGGCTTGTCAAAATTATCTAAATGATACCATAATTCTTGTGATTTTTCTGTGCACGTTTTAAGACGCGTTGGGAATTTGTGTGATGTTCACAGACTCTGTGTTTAAGCTAGAGACATGGGAATTTACTGGAGTATGTATGGACAGGTCGTGTATATGTGTATACTTTTTAATGAAAAACCAATATTGCAAAACCAGTTAAAAAACGCAAAATGTTGCCATTTCTGAATGCAAGCCCCCAGGAAGAGCAGAGTTTGAACAGAGTATACCTCATGTGATATGTGATGGGTGAATGTAATTTTAAATAAATGTGTACCTGTGCAAATATGTCTTTAGGTTAAATATAGATTTGTGTGCAATTTGACAGGGGAGTATCCTTTCTGCAAGCCATTAAATGACATCATTCTGACACACAATCCTGTTCTCCAGTGAGTACGCAAAGAATTCTCCAACCTATCAGAACTCTGAAGGGGTTGGGCCTAGAAAGCTAGCCTCTCCACCCACTTTCAAAACACATAAAAAGAGACTGCTGGGACAGGTAGAGACATTCAATTCCATTTGCTGCGGAGCATGCTGACCGACGACTTCACATCCAGAGATCCAGACTTCAAATCCATCAATCTCCAGAACCTGTAGCAGTACCCAGAAAGCAGAGCAGTATCCAGAATCCAGAGAGGCTAGACCAGCAGAGCAGAGCTGACCCAGATCACTGTGAAGTGCCGAGACCAGAACCGGAGTCCAGTCCAAAACCTGACCAGATCCGTGGCGAGGCCTATTTCTAAATATATTGTGAGTACCTAGCAGAACTGTGCAGAACCAATCTCTTAGTTAAAATAATCTAATCCAAACTATTTTAATCTAACCAGAACTGCCTCCTAGAAGTTGTCACTTGTTATTTTGCAAAGCTGTCACCTGTCATTTTCTAGCTGCAAGCTGTAACCTGTCGCTTTGAACTTTTAAAATTTCAAATCCGAAAAACAACCTTCACAAAATCGTTCATAACTCCGTAACCGTTTGGGCTAGGAACTTGGTTTAACTTTCATCTGAAAGCTTAGAATCTTACCTTTCCAACAAGCTTAGAACCGACTCTCTATACTTTTGCCGTAATCACGATTCTCGCACTCGCGAATTTTGCCACGATTTGGCCCGATTTCTTTACTTGTAAAAAGATAGCTGCTGTTGCCTGAACTGCTAAATTTCGTTTGCCTCTTAAGAACCATCCCTGAATCATTGCTAGAGTGAGCCTGGACTAATATTAACTAGATACCACTCACCCTGAACCTCCTGAAGGGAATTAAAAGCATTTTCAGCATATTTCTCACTGCATTGTCACCATAGTCAAAGCACTTGGGTCTGTGTTTCAAAACTCCTATCTGTTGTGCTGCTGCGGGGGAATTGAACTGAATTCTATTTGATTGCATTCCTAAGAACTGAGTCCCATTCTATTCATCTCCTTACATTGCATTAAGGGGGGGAGGGGGGTGAATTGTCCAAGAAAGTGCTTACATTGTCTTTTGCTGAAATCCTATCAAGTTATTTTCTGTACTGCATTTCATTCCACATTGCATCCATTTGAAACCATAAAAGTATTGTTGCTATCTTATCCATCCTATAACCACTCATCATTGATTATAAAGAAGTGTGCTAGTGCCGGACTATCCATTATTGATTACTGCTCAGATTAAGTGTGATATTCAATTATTAATTTATTATAAAGTGTGATATATATATATATATTGTTTAAATTATCAAATAAACCTTTTAAACTTGCAAAACAGAACTACTACTTGGCTCAGTGGGGTCAGGGGGATTCCAAGAGAGGGGTGTTATATAGGGGTAGTCATCCAGAACTCATGAACTGGACGTAAAGATATATCAATAAGGGTTTCCATTCAGTATCCCAGACTAGGCATTGACTTAGCTGTAGTGTTGAATTGAATCCTCTTACAAGGCGTTGCTGTGATGAAGCACACAGCAAATGGAGAATTTCGAGGACTCATTATTGCGTGAATACCATCTCACTATTCAGCACAGGCTGCAGAATTATTGGCGCTTGTACTCGCTATTGAGAATCACGCAGACCAGGAAGTAATGGTGTACAGTGACTCCGCCTATGTTACGTCGACAGTGCACGCAGGTTTAGCACGTTGGAAAAGGAGGGGCTACCTCCAAGCAGGCGGCATGCCAGTGTAGCACGCAGCCTTATTGGACCGGCTGATCAAGGCACTACAGCTCCCAGTGGGCATAGCGGTCGTGAAATGTGCCGCACACATGAAAGGTACAGATTTTATGTCACGCGGAAACCAAGCAGCAGACACGGAAGCCAAATGTATGGCATCCAAGGATGAGATGATCATGGAAGTGGAAGTCACCCATACCAATGAGATTATGATGGTTGTACGAACTACACCTGAAAGCTATAACAGTCTAGGGCCAACACAGTTGATGGAACTCCAAGGAGAGGCACCACAGGAAGAGAAAAATCTATGGAAACAGCGAGGGTGTTCTTTAAACCCCTCTGACGGGTTTTGGTGACAAGTTAGCACTGGGAAACCAGTGATGCCTATAGCCCTGTTAAAAATAGCGCTATAGCAGTTACATTATCCGGCACACATGACCAAAGAGAATCTATTAGCAACACTTGCAGAAGACTAGTTCATATCGAACTTGACTGAGCACGTTGCATTTTTTTTTATAGTAAACTGTATAATATGCCAAGAATTCACAGCTGGGCACACATTAAAAATAATGAGAAGAGTCATCCCAAGGCCAAATGGGCCTTAATTCAAGTATGTAACCGGTACAGATACTTAATTGTTGTGGTGTGTCCATTGTCTAGATGAATAGAAGCAGGTCCATGTACACACCCAGACTCTACCTGTACGGCCACATTTTTAGTGAGAGAAGTGTTTCCCAGGTGGGGGGTGTGTGAAGTCATGAGATCAGACAATGGAGCTCACTTTGTAAATGAGACATTCAAACAGATTAGCTTGCTGCTTGGTATAAAGCACCTGTTCTCATCGGCGTATCATCTGCAATGTAACAGGATCTGTGAGAAGCTCAACAGCTTATTAAAGGAGAGGATAGCCAAGTTGAAGCTTACTCCAAGAAAGGGATGGTTGCACTGCCTTCCCTTGGCATTGTCTGCACTTTGGAA
This sequence comes from Ambystoma mexicanum, assembly GCF_040938575.1. NCBI lineage: Eukaryota > Metazoa > Chordata > Amphibia > Caudata > Ambystomatidae > Ambystoma > Ambystoma mexicanum. Next base: position 911,947,695 of record NC_090926.1, on the reverse strand, counting down.
CCAGCCCAGTTCTGACCATCATCTTACGCCACACGAGATAGCCACAGGAAGAAGAATGCGCACTCCCCTGACACCCCGAGATAGAGCTAGATGTGATGCCCAGTCCAAAGGAGAAATCTTAGTGTCTGAAATGCACAATTACCTAATTGCATGACATCTTGCCTTACTGTAATTTCAGACCAACTGCAGCATTGATGAAAGGGGTGCAGGGCAGCACGGAACACAGAAGGAGATACTACTACAGACATAGCTCAAGGACTTTGTGTACCATCCGTTTTCCCTGGAGATACCGTCCTTGTAAGAAACCATACAAGGACAAGGTGGGACGAGCCAAGATTTAACGGTCCCTTTACAGTGGAGAACTGCACCCCCTCCGCAGTGAAACTTCAAGGCAGGAGAGCTTAGATTTTCCTGGGCGATATCAAACCCTACATCGGAGGAGGCCCCCTGCCTGCACCCCAGAGCGAGGAGACTATGAGCGACGGGGAAGAACCACAGCATGTGCAGACGAGATCCATGACGAAGAAAAAGGATGCATTACCAGCAAGACAAAGACAAAGAACTTTTGCAAATTGTGGCTTAAATTGGACACTTCCTCTAAGCAAAAAAAAGGGGATAAGGACAGAAACAAAGGACACTCTGTGCATCCTTGTTACAGGGTGAAGAAGAAAAATTACACTTATAAGCAACAATATAGTCTGTTGAACCTGAACTTTGGTTCGAGACACATTAAAACTTTGACGAGGAAACAACATGCCAAATTATGATCGAGGACACATACATTGGAAGAAAATACAATATCCAGACTCATTCCACACCGAGACCCTATTCAGAATCACTTATGGTGTCCCACAGTAGTGACATCACCAAAGATGTGGTAACATACTTTAACCTAGTGCTATTTTTTTCTATGTATATATTCATAACACGCTGAAAGCCCACAGGCATCAGTGCGCGATAAAGACACAAGGACGGAAAGGTGACAGGACAGAACAATAGGGAAGAGAGGAACCAGGCTCTACATGAACGCAGAGTAGTAAGGGGTTTCTTATTTGAAAAGCGTGGTTTTCAACTGTTTTCTAAAAGATATCAAATTGCTTTCTAGCCTAAGGTTCCGAGGTAGCTCATTCCAGTGGGAGATGGCCTTGCTAGGAAATGCTCTGCCTAGACCTGTGGATTTGGCTCTGGGGTTACTGGGCTTAAGCAGTCCTTGTTTAGCGGATCTTAAGCTTCGTCCTGGCTCATACCAGTTGAATTCTTTCTTCAGGTATGCTGGGGCCGTTCCATTAAGGCAACGGTTAACCAGTGTCAGTGATTTGAAAATGATATGTTCAGTCAGGTCTTTTCTGCCTTTTGTAATGAGTTCGCGCTTGGACTTTCCCGCGATCGACCGGATGGCATTATTCTGGATTATTTGACATTGCTTTAAGCAACTGCTGTTGGCAACCAGAAGTAAAGCTTTCCGTAGTCCAATCGTGACAAGATGGTTGCTCTAGCCGGTGTGGCACTGTTTTTGGTGTTAAGTAAGGGTCCGATGCGACAGAGGAGCCTCTGGTAGTATTGACAGTTCCGTTTTAAGTAAGAGGTTTGTGCTTCGGCTCATAGTGAAGATTGCAGGTAAGATCATACCCTTCATTAGCGGGAAGGCTCCCCAGTGTCACTGACTTTCTTCAAGATCCTGAAAACGAAAAGACAATGGGCCTCATTCCGGGTTTGGAGCTAACCACGGAGTAATTAGCTCCATGGTTGCCTCCGAAACCGTCCCAAATCCGGCATGGTGAATGGAGTAATTACCGGTCCATTCCAGGGTTGGAGGGACAGGTAATTCCCCATTCACCTTTTGCCCTTCCCCATTCCCATTTCTGCCCCATAGGGCTCAATGGGAATGGGGAAGGAGGTAATTACGGCACCGTAAATTACGGTACCGTAATTACCTCCGAAGTACCTTTGCGGGTCCCGTACTTAACTCCTGCTAAAAGCAGGAGGTAAGGAAGGACCCACAAAGGGACCTCGGAATACGGAGGTAAGGGATTACCGGCATCGGCACCCTTACCGGTGCCAGTAATTCCTTACCTCCAACCTCTCAATGATCCCCAATAAGAAGATTGCTTACTGTAATTGCCGAACAATTTCTCCTACTTCCTGAATACAGCGAGGAGAAGCCAAATGTCTCAAGCAGAGAAGGAAATAAATGAGGTTGTCAAACATTGTTTTTTCGCATAATCGAAGACTGTCCAAATCTTGTCGGAAGAACGACAGACACACACGTTTCTTCAAGATCCAGTGACTACAGAACATCTAAGCCAACTCCTAAATTGTGATCTTAGTTGCACTCCATGCAAACGGACAGTGCAGACATTGTTTACGTTGAAGTGAAAGCATACAGTCCTGAACATGAGCAAACAGGACAAATGTCCCTGTCACCAGAAGACAGTAGATTGGCTCACAAGGTTCTCTTTCGTTTGGTCACTGATTTTCCAGAGCTAGTGGAGAGACCGATCGATGTAGACGTCCTCACATTCATCAGAGACCCAGCAATGTTGTACAAATGGGCATGCTCTTGCATGGAATAATACTACAAGTGGAAATCTCTAACCATCAACAGAACTATCAGAGGAAATTTTTAAAAACTTTCCGCCGAGGGACAGATCGAGAGAGCATTGCCAAAGATTTCCTTTCGTATTTCCCATTAACAAAGGCAACATGTCTTCGGGACTGAAGCAAATCAGGGGCACGGACTGGGAGCTGACGTACTTTGAACATGCACAGTAAAGAGATTTGCTGAATTATCACTTAATTTTGACACTGCCCATATTTGAGTAAAAGAACTGTATCCCAAGATAATAGACACTTCATTATTCACATGAGGGGGGACAATTGTGTAACACCTGAAACTCACAACAAAAAATCCAAAGGACAATAGTGTTTAAAGGAGTATCAGAAAAATTACCATTTGGCGAATGATCGAGATGGGGATCCAGAGCAGCAACCTTGTTCTCCCGCAAGAACAAAAAAGGCCACGTTTCTCTGGAAGTAAATGCTGCCGCCTAACAAATAGGGGCATAATGTATTTGTGTATTATATTCATCATTGTTTTATTGTCATTAACGATCAGAACTGCATTTTTCATTGGTGCACAAGGCGTTCCAATTCCAGTGCACACACCTGATGAGGTATGCATGAAACCCACGAAAGTACCCAGATCTTATATAGTCATTCCAGTCCCTAGAAGATCTGATGGTAGAATGAATGAACTTGAGATGGATGTGATTAGCAATGACACACACACACTTATAGTGACAAATGAATCGAAAAGCCGGAAACAGGGTCGGCAAAGCATGAATGTGACAAGGTTACTGACAAGCACACGCATGCAAACACGGAATGCAAACGTAACAGGCCTAGTGTCAATGACTGCAGAACCACAATTCAAAGCCTCAGAGAAAAAGAGAATGCCTACTATGAGAAATATCACTACAAGTAAAGTGAAGAGCCAAATGAAGGAAGCAGACATAGTGGAAAAACTAGAGGAGTTGGAGAAGAAACCAACAGAAATGACAGTAATGAACACCCCTGAGACGACACTGATGGAGACAAAGACAAACTCAAAGAAGATCTCACGAGCACATCTGTTAGTGGAATCCATCTGGCCGTCATTAGCCAGAGCCAGGAAGAGGCAAGAGCAAAAAGAAAGAATTGCCAAACTTTCCTTCACTCAAATGGCACAGATGAGGAGGCCTGCAACATGGAACAGGATACCGGAGAACCCTCCAGCAAGAAGGAGCCATACAGATGCATTCAGGGATGTAGTGATAGCAAACTACATGAAAACCTTAAGAATCAAGAGAAGCATGCATGGAGACGATAGCGAACTAAACAATTACCTGGCCAGCACAGCACATTTAGGAAACAACATTTGGAACCAGCACATGAAAGAAGTTGGAAGACGAAATTCAGAAGGGGAATGTTTTGTTTGTGCACTCCTACAGCACAGCATGGGGAAGTCCAAGACCTTTTTAGCTGTAGAAATTGATGTCCAGACAGCACACTGTCTTTTGGCACGTAGCCATGTGCAAGACCAGAGGCCAGTTCATGGGTAATGATGCCTCACTGATATGGGCAACTGAAACAGCCTATCCTGATGAAGATGATTATGTTCAAGACATAAAGACAAGAAACAGAGCTCATACAAGGAACCATGTAATCCGATACGAGAAACCTGGAGTGAAAGGAGCAGGAATCCGATGGGAAGTAAATCAGAAGCTAAATGTCCAAGGAAAAACTCCAGAAGAGGCTCAAAGTTGGATGAACAGAGGCCAAATGCAGATTTGGGGCACAGTGCTTTCACCAGATAGATGGGAAAAAGGAGTCATGATTTGCAGAGCATTGATGGTCCTCGGAGCCTGCAAAGAAGCAATTGAAAATTCACAAAGGCTATGCAAGCCACTATGGCCAAAGCTCTCAAAACTACTGACATGGGTCGAAGACAGAGGAGGACCTTTGCAGATAGTGCCACTAGAAAGCTCAATATTGTGCTTCAGGAACAATGGCACAAGAAAGATGGGAGAGAATCAGAATTGTGGACGAATCTTTGATGCCCCAGGTATGGAGCATGGAAGTGCAGTAATAATGGATCACTATTGGGCATGTGGATCCAAAGCATACATCAGACTGCCGAAAAACTGGGAAGGGATATGCCCCGTAGTGAATGTCCATGTTCCATCCTTGCTAATCCCAAAAGGCGATTTTGAATATTGACAGTTTTCCAAAAGCAGATGCTCACCTGAGAAAAAGGAGATCTGTGGAACTGATGACTCAATTGAAAAGGGAAAATTACTTCTCTGCCAAATCTGAAGAAGCCTTTCATGCAATCCCATATGAACACAGACTGTTTAGCCTCACATCATCAGTGTTCGTGACAATCCTCATGCCAAGATTCCAAGTTGGAGCAAATACTAAATGGTTGCAGATAACCAGATGGGAGTTACTGCAGACCATCAACACAACAATAAAAGGATTCAATGCAATCATGGAAGAGTTAAGAGCCATCCGACTGATGACTCTCCAGAACAGACATGTGCTTGACATGATCACAGCCATGGACGTAGGAGTTTGTGCAAAAATCGGAGAATCCTTTTGCACAATTATACCTTCTCACGACGAGGAAAATGGAAATTTAACAGAAGCAATAGGTATGTTGACAAAACTGCAGAACCAGATGATTGATGAAACTGACAAAGTTGATGATGACAGTTGGTTTGGATAACTATTCTCATGGGTCCCACAATGGATGGCAGATGTATTCAAGTTCCTAGGAGCCCTGCTAGTGATGATACTGCTAGGCTTTTGTATTATCAAGATAATAATCTCTCAATGCCAGAAGACTGCACAAAAAGCCATAGGGATGAAGATCATGATTGACGTCAAGCCAGGATGGAAGTCCAAAGACCTGACTGATTAAGAAATAAGAGACTTTGTGAAGGCCAGCATTCACGCACCAGAGGGAACAAAGTTTCTCTACCCCAGGAAACATCGAAACTATGTGGGAAGATGGGTTTACTGCAGCCTAAATGTACAATGTCAACTGATGACATGGAATAAAGACAAACATGCAAGGACAGCAGAAAGCCTGAAAGGAGTAATACAAATATGGACTCCAAAGAGACATTTCTTCAGACCATCATGTATAGATCCAGAAGATGAAGAAGTTGTGAACCCAGGTAATGAAATGTAGTTGAATGCAGAAGAATCAAGGAAGATGAATACCAAGACGTAAGTGAAAGTGGCTGATGAATAGCCCGGATGGGGGAGTGTAGAGGAGGTCCCAAATAAAGCCTGCACTCCAATCGTCCATTTTGAAGTTCCAGGAACGTTCACACCGAGATATGTGACATATGATGAGCAAATAAACCAGCAGAGAGCCGCGGTAGGGCTCTGCCCATTGGCTATTAGAAGAACAGCCCCTATTGAAGCACTAGTACCAAGGAAACCATAGGCAGTAAGGTATCCATTGAGAAAACCTTACCAACAAATGAAACGCAATGAAGATCATCTGAGTACAGTCCCTGAAGAAACCAAAAAGGCCTTAATGGAAGACGAATGGTGACGTCACGAGGGCCCAAACTGACCTGCAGATAGAAGAAATGACAACCAGAGAATGACACACAGAGACAAAATGCCATGAATAAAGATATTGTGAACCTAAAGTGAAAGAACGATGTTGAAATTCAAAGAAGTTCAAGCTGTAGGCAAGATGAAGATATTCGACCAGTTAACACCTGTAAATATGCTTGGAACTGCAAGAAAGCTAAGAAAACAGTGCGGTTTGCTATGCTTAGTAGAAGAATAGTGCGACAAGCGCCATTATACATAATCTACCTCAACGAAACACATTATTATAAGTATATTTCCACTTTGCACAAAAAGCAGAATCAATCTAGGTTACTAGAGGCCAAACAAGAAAAGATTCATATTCTAGCAGAACGAGAAGGGACGGCTGAAACGAAACTCAGCAGATGCAACTCGTGCCAGGAGAGTCAAGCTCATACCAATAGAAGGAACGAACAGTAGCTATATCTAATTGAAACCGAGAACAAAATATCCTGCCTCTGAAAGGTCGCAATAAGAAGACGTAGGCAGGTGGCGGGCTAAATAAGAACCAAATACACAAATTGAGAGAAACAAGACATTTCACGGGGTGGGATTCACGTGCCCAACCGAGCAAGAAGAAGCAAGGGTTCACACCTACGCTTGGCACTGGACCAAGCAGAGATATCAGAACTTTTCCAGAGAGAAGATGCAGTTTCGAGGCCAACCGCAGAGAACTAATTGACACATGTCTACTAAAGTTATGAATGATTGTAACAAAGACTGCAGGAAGGCCGAGTAACTAAGGGGCACCTCGCACCTGGCCGACCATTCTGCGTGCTGCTAAGTAAAGTAGATAATTATGCATGGGGTTGGTGCCAGCCCAATCACAACGGACCAAATAATCTAGTGTCCTATAGTTAGTAGAGCCAATGGGACATCATACTTTTTGTGACTTCTACAGTAGTCATTTTGAAGGAAGGGCTTAGATGCCCACCTGACAGTGTTTACCCAATCCCCTCACTCCGTCACCACATACAGATATAGTACCTATAGTAAAGTTACCTTTTCCTAACCAATAGAAATGCATATTAACTTTTGAGTGTTACACGTCAGCGACGACTAGTTTTGAGTATAAATGTTACAACTTGCATGGCGTTCGTTGGAGTTTGAAGCGAGAAGGATGATCGCATCACTGCTGATATCCATGACTCCCCGTTTTCTGTACTTGTCATTAAACGGACTCCCTTTGCCAAACCATTGAGTTGTCCTTATTGATTGGTGTTGGAGTAATGAATCTACACCACCATCCATCTCAAGGGTGCAGCTATCTCGTCTTAAAGTACTTCTGAGCAAACCTCGGCTCTATGGGCCGGCCAGGGGTCTCAGAGTACACCCGTCCAGTCCTTGCCAGCAGGTGACCAGAATCGCACAGCTGTTTGCCAGGTGCCCTGCCGTGAAGTGGCCAGACCCGGTTGACTGTCCAAAAGTCCCAAACTAAAAGTGGAATGTGAGTATTTCATCACCCCTTAGAAATCGATAGTATACCTTGTCTTACCTTGTCCTTATCCACTCTCTAAGCAATCCTATCCTTAACCTGATAACTTGTCTTACTGTCAGAATTATCTGTGCATTTTGTCATTAATCTCCAAGCATCAGCGCTATTTTCTTTTAATTTCTGTTTTACATAGATCATACGTCCTTAGCGATATTTGGATTAAATAAAGTAATTTTCCTTAAAGAAAAGGTAACTACATGAAGGGTTACAACTGCAGCGTAACTTAGAGAATTCACGGGTGGCGTTCCTCTTTTCTTTATCATTAAATCTAGTTTAAAGTGAAACTGTTCTTTTCACACACTGATTTCTTTTCCAATTTCACCCTTCATTTTACTCAAAGCGCATCTCCTTCTAGCATGCATAACTCTTTCAATTTACCAGTTAGGGACTTACTTTCAATTCCATTTTGTACCTGCGATATATATCTATTCCCCAATCCCCATAAAAACCACACTCCAAATCAGTGGATTCACCCGTTTTTATAAAAAAAAACGTTTGGGTAGTTTTATGTGAGAATTGCAAAAGTGTAAATTTTAAACGTGTTATTTGACTACGAGCTGTTTTAAACTTTCCACTCATTTCTGAACTGTATGCTTTCGGTAATCCATTCTTTGTGACCGTTAGTATCTGTGCATTGTTGCTTTAGTAAGGAATTGTATTTGCTTCAAGGTTTTTAACACACTTTCATTATTGATTTATCCATTTCCGGGTGTCATTTCACAACATTGCAAGGGGTATAAAATCTGTTTTTTTCTCTGATTTGGGGAGGGAAGATTCTGTTTTCAGTCTCTTATTCCTGAGTACCTGCTGTTTCTTATATCCACTCAGAATTGATTATTTGTGGGTTGAGGGACATTGCAGGGGGAAATTCTAACTTGGGTTCTATCTGTCCTAAATCCAAAAGTGCTCCTATTCTGTTGTGCTGTGTATATGCTCCACTAAAAAGTCAAACCCAGTGCATTGCTCACCTTCTCATTGTAACTATCACCCCATTGGTGATTGCTGCCCCATGTTAGAAAGTGTGTGATTACATTTGACCAACCAGTCTAGTTCATGGTCCATTGTGACCCCGGATATTTGAAAAGGGGGTGTGACATGCGTGGTGTATCATCCCTAAATTGAATGCACATAAATAAGGAGAAGAAAGCCTCAGTTAGGCTCTACATACTAGGCTGAGACCAAGGAGTGCGTGTCGCCTGATTGAAATCCTTAACAATATGAGGAGGGACACACAGCTTGCAGGTGTTGTTTGGTTATTTGCCCACGCATTGACTGCCCATGGCTATGCTAATCCCAATGGATATTGCCACCCATTTCTGCCGCTGCCCGTCCCAAAACACCTCTTGGCAACTCTTTCAGCTTGCTATAATGAAACTTTACCATCAAACTTTGTGCTGCTCAAGTGGATTTCACCCATTTTTATCAAAAAACGTTTGGGTAGTTTTAGGCGGGAATTGCAAAAGTGTAAATTTTAAACGTGCTATTTGAATACAAGCTGTTTTAAACTTTCCACTCATTTTTTAACTGTCTGCTTTTGGTAATCCATTCTGTGTGACCGTTAGTATCTCTGCATTGTTGCTTTAGTAAGGAACTGTATTTGCTTCAAGGTTTTGATTTATCCATTTCCGCGTGTCATTTCACAACATTGCAAGGGCTTTAAAATCTGTTTTTCTCTCTGATTTGGAGAGAGAAGGTCAGATTCAAACTCCGTTTTCAGTTTCTTATTCCTGAGTACCTTCTGTTTCTTATATTCACTCAGAATTGATTATTTGTGGGTAGAGGGACATTGCAGGGGGAAATTCTAACTTGGGTGCTATCTGTCCTAAATCCAAAAGTGCTCCTATTCTGTTGTGCTGTGTATATGCTCCACTAAAAAGTCAAACCCCAAACCCAGTGCCACCCGTGACAGTCTAACACAGCAGACTAACCTGCAAGGTAGTAATACTTTGTATGGTTAGAATACTGGGTTACACTGTACAAGCGCCTCCCAAAACAAATACTCTAAGTACTAGCCCTGTGTCTGAAATTAAAGCTAAATCAATCCCAAAATAGCCCGAAAAAGCATTAGAATACAGGTTACCCATACATAAAAAATAAATTAATAAAGAAAGAACATGTCCAAAATGACCATAGTAGAAATCAATATGGCTAGGGAGCACCCTCTGCACAAGTTATTTGTCAGAGGTGAGTGGCCAGAACAGGATGAAAAAATCTGGCTACAAGAAATAACACAACAGGTCACCGATATGTACCTGGATACATGGTAGGGCAGTGGATAATTACACTAAGCTCTGAGCGAGCCATTTATGACCCCAAAAATTAAAGAGGACCAAATCAAAATTGCCAGAATCACTGCCTACCTGTATCTCCACACGGGAGTGATGCGGGATAAGCAGGAGGAAAATAAAACTCTAGCGCAGAATCAATCTGAACAATTAAATAAAATCCAGATTGATTTAAATTTAGCAGAACAAACATTACAAAAGAGCCAAGAGTTAGAGGAAGAATCTGAAAATTACATAATAAAATTAAAATAAGATTTGGCTCGCAGACAGCAAAATAATGCAGATCAAGAGGCCCAACTAGAAGCAGCAAAAATAGTGTGTCAGGAAAAGGATGACTCGAAGATGACTCAACAATTAACGTATAACAGGGCCTGCACAGAGCAGATAGTTACTCTACAAAATCAGATAGATAAATTGAAAGAGGAAAATAATACGTTAATCTTGAGAGACATCCACTCTCAAACAGAATTTGATGAAGAGCGCCAGAAATTCAATATCATCAGGCAACAAAGGGATGACCTGGCTGAACAGAGAGGCACCCTAAATCAGGAGAAAGATGCCCTATGCCAGGAAATCAGCAAATTAAAACTATAGGTACAGGGGAGTGAGTTAGCCCACCAGAAACACAATGAGCTAAAAACAGAGTATGGGAATCTACTGGAGCACGCCAGACGAGTAGAATGTGCTCTAGAAGAGAACACCCAGACCAAAGATGCTAAAACTCAGGAGGTGAGTCTCCTGCAGCAGAAATTGTCTCATTATTTCCAGACCTTACAGGAAGCGCAGAGAGATAATGAGGCTCTATGTGAAAAGAATGATGGCTTAACAAACACGTGGCAACACAAGAGTGGGTCATAGGGCTAGTAAAGCCTTCATAGCTGAACAAAAGGCTCAGATCTTTGCTTCTTATCTAGAAGCAGGGACTGAAAAGGTTAACCTAGCAAGGTTGGAGAAAGAGGGGGCTAGATTTAATCCTAACTGGAGGGACCCCGAACAGGTAGAGAGGGACAGTGTAACCCCTGATCATAGTTTAAGAACCTCTGTGCTAAGGGACTCCATCCCCTTTCATGCTGTGAACACTGCCAACTTCATGTCTACCGGTTCACATGAGCCAGAAACCATGAGGCCGGCCGAATTCAATAGACCAAGCATTATGGAAATAACAGATCAGCGCCCCCCAGAAATTGATGGACGGGCGTCCCTGTATAGATACCCAAACATTAAGGCTGATGTCTTTGACAAAGTAGTCTCCTACGAAGGGAGGGTCAGGGAATTAGATCCACAGAAATATTACTTTCCAAGGGACCAGTTGGTCCAATTTGATGAAAAACCCGATGAAATGAGGCCCACAAAGAGTATCCTGAAGACATCCACCCAATTAGGGCAGTGAGGGAATACTCTGCCAACCCTGGGGGTAAAGGAGTAGTCAGAAGACTACTCTCCTGTGCCCCACAGGAGTACAAAACTAAGCCCCACCATTCTGCAAGCCCCTCTCAAGCTCACAGAATCCAGGAGAGTCTAGATGATCATGAGGGGACCGCAACTGGTAGCGCCTCGGAGTCTGAGGATGAGTGGACTCGGGGGACTAAGCCAAAGAAGGCAAACAAACTCAAACGAGTTATGACCAAAGACCCCATTAGGCAGATTCAGGCTGTTAGGAGTGTCATAACCCCCTACCATAAAAATGCAAAATATTCTGTTTGGGAACACCTGGAGCTCTATGAGCAGATGATGGACACTTTTCATATGAAAGACCACCAAAACTGTATAGAGTATGTAAAATGGACATTCTCCCCTTACTACTCCAGTTTCTTTGCTGGACTGGAGGACCAGAACGATTCAAGATGGTCCACCTAAAGGGCGGCCATCTTGAAATACTTTTCCACCCACAGAAACCCCCAAGAGGCTCGCAAAGTGCCCTACAATCTGCAGTGTGGGGAAGATCAGGCCCCACGAGAGTTTGTGCAGGAGCTCAAACGCACCTTCGCACAAACCACTAGGAGGGTGCGCACGGATAGCAGGGAGTTTGTAACCACCTTCTTTCATGCAGTCCCCATGTATATTATGACCGAGCTGGTGAGGGACTTCCAGGAGTAAAGATCTCTGGACTGGGTCATAGAGCAGGCGATCCGCATTTATGAGGTCCAAAAACTGGCAGAAAATAAAAATCTGAACAAAAACCCCAAACCAGCCAACACCCCTGCTGCTGCTAAGGTGGCAGAGGTGAAGGTTGCCCCCATTTTAGACCTAGAGATGGGGGAGCCTACAAATACACCTGCACAAGGACAGCAAAATAAAAGACCCAGAAGGCCTTCAGGCCAGTCACAAACAGGTGGCAGTCAAGGAGGTAATCCCACTAATGGGACCCCCTAACTCCTCTGATTATATCAGCCCCTGATACAAGGGCAACCGACCAATCCTGTGGTATGTATGGACTCCCCCGGCCCATGGGGGGATCCAACCAGGTAAGTGCTGCCCCGGGAAACTTCCCTCCTAACTTCCCTCGGGAGGGCAGGAATTCCCCAAGTGCTGGGTTAAGCTTCTTTCCCCGATACCCACAAAACACCAACCTGCAGGACAACCCTCCTTTCATTCCCCACTTTCAGGAACCCAGACAACCCAATCTGGGAGAGGGGATGCCAAGAGTGGAAGCTTACCAAAATCCACCATATCCACGGCACTACGGGAGAAGGGATAGTTACCCTTCCCGTGATCCACCTAGGGTTGACCAGAGACCCCGCACCAGCCGGAACGGGTGTCCCAACTGGAGCGCCAGGTCCAGAACCTAACCCAGGATCTAGGTCGCATGTTGAGGGCTCAAGAGAACCCTCAGATAAACATGGCGGCTCAGAACCCCACAAACCAAGGATCTGGCATCCCAGAACAATGACGGGGCGAGAACCATGACAACTCACTGGTTCCAGAGGAGGAGGAACGGGGGAAGGGGGGTGTAAAGCTCTAGAGGAAGCTTCCTTCCTCACTTGTGAAAAGCCCCTGGACACCCAGGAACCATAACCAAAATCTCCTTCCCCCGAAAACCTGCAACCCAAGGAACAGAGGGTGGGTAGGAGAAATAAAGAACTCAAAAAGACCCAGTTTGTGGAGGAAGTTAGTGTCCTCCAATTTAAAGGGGAAGAAGCTTTCAGGGACGGGGGGACTCCTCCCAAAGAAAAATGGGTCTCAAGAGATTTAGATGAAGACTGGGTGTGAATGGGGACTGATTCTGAATCGGCCATCCTAGAACACCAGAATGAGCATCAAGAAGACATAATAGTAAAAGAGGATCCCCAAACTTCCCAAAGCGATTCTGGTGGCTGTCTCCAAAAAGGGGGGGGGCAGCCCAGAATTAGAAAAGGAAGAGCCCGAAACTCCTTGAATCTCTGAGTGCAACATTTTTCTTTCAGATTCCCTAATTCTGACACAGAATTATGCCCAAATTACCCCTGTGATGGAGTCAAAAATAAGGAAATTGTCCACCAAACTGGCCCAAAATGCACATTATATTTGCCCCCTGGAAGAGAAGGCGGGTAGATTTTATGCCCCGGTACATGTGCAAGGGCAATGTACATTTTCAGCGCTGGTGGACACTGGATCCGAAGCCACTTTTCTGTCAAAAGGGACCTTTGATCAGATAAATTCAGGAAAGGGGGAGAGATAGCAGATCCCTCTCACCCCTCTTCCTGGACAACTCCAAAACTTCGATGGGAATGAAATTCCTGTCGAGGGGGGCTGCGGATTTGGAAATCAAAATTGGGTGACATAAGGTGAAACACCCTGTCATAGTTGTGACTCCAGAGGGCACACCCTGTCTACTAGGGAAAGACATTCACCGAAGGTTGTCTCCCTTAATAGACTGTGTGAACCAGGTCCTCTGGACTCAGACTAACAGGCCAATAACATTGAAACAAAGCATCAACCATGTTAGTTTAAATGGCACATGCCACATGGTTGAACAAAGACCTGATCATATTGAGTTCCATTTTCAGAACAATCAAATACCGGACATGACAGTAATGGCTATAGGACATCAAACTGGGGATGGGAACTCCTCTCCATTCTTGAAAATCAACCTTCCTTCCAGTTTCAAGTGGTATTCCACACTGGAAGGAAATACTTTGAAATTCTATACTGGTTTACAATCTGAAAATCCCAAATCCATAGTCAAAAGTGATGAGAAACCAGCTCGAGGTTTAGCTGAAATTAAGAAAATTAGAGAACAGTTATTCATCCCTATTCAGTTAAATGAGGGGAAGGAATCTGTTCTCGCCCGAGTGTGCGTTAACAATGGTAAGAGCTTCATCAGCGAAGCCACGTTCAGACAGCTCCAAAAGATCCAGCCATTCCCTCATTTTAATTGATCAATAAGTGGGAAATGGGTCTGGAAACTCCCAATTCCAAACATCTCCTGTACTCAAAATTTCTATAGGAAACAAAAGCAGAGTACATTATTGTTGGGTCGTGCGAGATGTCCCTGCTGCATTCTATTTAGGCAGCGACATTCTCAATCGTTTTGCCATTAATTTGGACCGGATCAATTACAAAGCCTGGTCCCGACTGGGGGGTAATCCCATGGAATTTTGTGATTCAGAAAAAGCATTTCGGTCAGCCCAATTGCTGCTGTATGCAGTTGAGGTTCAAATTGGAGAGGAGGTCACCATCCCAGGACAGACACGACTATTCCCTCTTGAATTAAAAATTAAAAGAGGACAGAAATTGCAAAATCCTGATGCAAATGTACACCTCAATGCCCATCTCCAACAGCAGGGGTTGGGGTTAAACCCAACACCATTAGTCAATGTAGAACACAACACTAGTCCAATATTGATGGATAACAGCAACCTGAGAAGTATCACTTTGGGCGCAAGCACCATTATTGGAATGGCGGTTGATGACCAACATTTTTCCATGGATCTAGGTAATGAACTGATAGGACCAATCCCCAATGACTGTTTGGACAGTGATGGTGACAATGACCTACCACGAGACAGGATCGTCACCCAGCAAGGGGGGAATTTCCTGGTGTACTCTTCCTGCCCTTACGGTGAGGAAGAGGTGACCTGTGACATCAGGCAGGATGGGGTGATCTTCCAGGTCCCCAATGACAGCCTCACCTACCTGAAACCCTCTGTCTAGGTCACCACTCTAACCAGGGTCCTTTCCACGCAGCTGGAGGAGGCCGCTGAGATAGCAAAACCGGAGGTCTTTCCAGGCTTCAGGCAAACGGTTGAAGAGCGAGTCAATATAGCTGATGCCTGTGAGACTCCGGAGCAAAAGCAAAAGTTGAAATAAGTTTTCTTAGATTTTCAAGATCTGTTTGCAGTGAACTCGTATGACTGTGGTCGCACCGAAATCCATATAACAACAATTCCCACAGACCCTGGAATGACTCCAGTGTTTGTGAAGCAATACCACTTGCCTCTCACATCCATGGAGTCCCTGATGGAAATAATCAAACACCTTGAGCCCGTGGGATAATTCGTCCAGTCCACAGCACCTTTAATAATCCGGTGCTGGGGATTCTAAAACCGAACGGCCAGTGGAGACTCTGTGCTGACCTGAGGGAGCTGAATAAATGGGTCCACATGTCCCGATGGCCTACATTGACCAGAGGCTGGCCTAGATCCAGGGGTCCAAGGTATACACTTCCATTGACCTGACCAACGGGTACTGGGCCATGCCTGTCAGTAGGGAGGACCAATACAATCTGTTCTTTACCTTTGGGGGCAGCAGTACACGTGGACCCGGGCTCCCTTCAGATACATCAACTCCTGCAAAAAATTCAACATCGTTTTACCATGCCAGGCCATGCCCGACTTGGGTGAAAGGGGTAACCTGGCCTATGTGGATGATGTCCTGATAAAAAGCTCAACTGCGGAGGAACACATAGCAGAAGTCCCCAAGAGAAGAAAGTGGAAGCACTCCTAAAACTTAAAGATCCCACAACTCTGCGTGAGCTAAGAAGCCTCCTTGGACTGACTAATTACTGTAGGAAGTTCATTGAGGATTACGCAGAGATCACAAGACCTATCATCCATCTGTTGAAGGGGGGGGTCAAGTGGGTGTGGGGACCAGAACAAGCCGAGGCAGTAAAGCAACTCAAAAGAATCCTCTCACAAGCACCTGGTCTAGCATACCCTGTGAAAAACAAGGAGTTCTTCTTGGAGACAGGGTTCTTGAATAGATGCTTGACAGCAGTATTATATCAAAAGCATGACAAGGTCAATAAAGTCATCTCCTATGCAAGCAAGACTTTATCCCCTCTGGAGGAAAAATTCAACAATTGTGAGAAGGCACTCCTGGCAATGGTGTAAGCATTGAAGAATTACTGCATGTTCAACCAGGGGGAACACATCCTATTGGAGACTCCCCACCAGCCTTTGCAATATTTCCAAAGTGACAGAATCCGGGCCGGAAATGTGTGTAATTCCAGAATTACTTCCTGGATTCTGTGAATGCAAAGCTTTCCGGTGGAGGTCAGATATTGACGGTACCTGTACTTTGGCTCACCTGTGGAGGCTTGGAAAGTTTCTTCTTTGTGGGTTCAGGCTTCCCGTGTTTCTTAGAGGTGCGGGTCTCGTGGAGGTAAGGACGGGTTTCCTCTGATGCCACTCTGTCGAGTAGTCAGTTGGGGGCTCATCCCCGGGTGAAGCAATAACTCAGGAAGCACTAATTCCCAGGGTGGCTCTGAGTGAGTGCAGTTCAACAATCCAGAGCAAAGACAGGATTCACAGGGAGGATCCTAGTGGTATGGCGGCAACAGCGGTAAGTTTGAAGGATCCGGAAGCCCAGGAAGGAGTGAGAGCGTTCCGAAGGCAACCGCAGCAAGTTTGAAGGATCCGGAGGCCCAGGAAGGAGTAGCAGCATTCCGAAGGCAACTGCGGCAGGACTGCAAGGTATCGGCGGAGGCAGAACACTCCAGGAAGGGTGGAGACAAGGATGAAACCGCAGGACTGTGGTTCCGAAGGTAAGCCAACAGGAACACAGGGAATAGCAGCGTCCGAAGAACTCGGAAACTACGGAGATTTGAGATGCAACGTACCGCAGGGGCAGGGTGCTTATCAAGCTATTGAGGAAGTCCCAGGAGCTAGACCGCAGATCTGTTACGGTGTCCGCCATGTTGGAGGGCTTGGAAGGCCACCTTGGTGCAGTGCCGTAGTGCCAGGAGGACCAGAGGGGCCAGTACCAAGGTTTCATGACAGTATACCCCCTCCGAAAACTAGAATCCCCAGGCTTGCCAATGTGTAACCGATGGAACAGTTGTACCAATCTAGGGGCATTAATGTTAGACACCAGCTCCCAGGTACGATCACTAGGTGGGTATCCCTTCTATCCCACCAAATATTGTAAACGTCCTCTCCTGTATCTAGAATCACAGATCCTGGAGACCTCATATTCGACCTGGCCTTGGACAAGAAGAGGAGGAGGTCGAGGAGTGTTCTTGGTGGTTTAATGATAGGCTTTCAAGAGGATGTATCGAAGACAGATTGAATCTTGTTCAAAGTGGCGGGTAGACTTACTTGGTAGGCCATAGGATTGATAATCTTGGATATCGTGAAGGGTCTGTAGTATTAGGGTGCTAGCTTGTTCAGTCTTAGATGCCTGGGTAAATACTGGGAGGATAACCAAACCTTTTCCCCCACGGCATATGAAGGGGCAGGCCGTCTCTTGGCATCTGCATGTTTCTTCACGTCTCTCCTGGCCATGGTTAGGTGATTCTTGACATCCTGATGCATTGACACTAGTTGCGCAGTCCAAGAATCTACAGACGGAACAGGACTTGTCGAAGGTAGCACTGATGGGTGGAAACCCTGGTTACAGAAGAAGAGGCTTGTCTTTATCACTGAATGCTCGGAGTTGTAGGTAAGTTCAGCAACCGGGATCAAAACAGACCAATCATCCTGCACCCTGGAGGTGAAGCATCGCAGATATTGTTTGAGGGTTTGGTTAACCCTTTCGGTGATGCCATTAGTCTGAGGATGGTATCCAGATGATAAGGCACGTTGTATTACTAGTACCTGAAAGAGATGTTTCCAAAATCTGGAGACGTACTGAGGCCCGCGGTCTGAGATAATCTTAGAGGGAAGTCCATGCAATCAAAAAATGTGGGTCCCAAAGAGGCCAGCCATTTCTGGCACAGTAGGCAATTTCACCACCAGAGTAAAGTGGGCCATATGAGAGAAGAGGTCTATGGTGACCATTATGGCTGTATGTCATCTGGAGGGAGGCAGGTCTACTATAAAATCTGTGGCTATGATTTCCCAGGGCCAGGATGATGGGTCTGGCTGGAGAAGCAAACCTGCTGGTTTTCTGCTGTCGGTCTTGTATTGATTGAAGGTGGTACATGCCTGGATATATGTTTGAACGTCCTTGATCATCTTTGGCCACCAGAAGCTCCTTTGAATAGAAAGAAGGGTACACCTGACTCTGCGATGACCGGAATGGAAGGTGTCAAGGCATAGGTGTATTATTCGTTCCCTCAATGCCTGGGTTGGAACCACTAGTTGTAAACCCTGAAAAAGGTACTTGTCTCTGGATTTTAGGGTCCATGGGTTGTTTTCCTGGAATTCCTTCCAAAGGTCTGAGGTTGCAGTCTCGATCTTGATTGTATCCAAGAGACTATTAACTTGAGCAATGAATACAGTGTTAGGGAAAATCCTGGGAAGATCGTGTGTTTCTTGTGGCAGATAATCTGGACGTCTGGATAGAGCATCTGCTATAACAGTTGAGGTTCCTGGAATATGCTGTATATGGAAGTGATATTGGTCAAAAAGGTCACTATTACGCCTCTGGTAAAAAAGGTAGGTCTGGATCCAGAGGACCCTGGCAATCTTCGCCCCATTACAAATTCTAACTTTATACTCAAAATCATGGACAGAATTGCTACTCTGCAATTACAAGAACATATAAAAAAACAGACCTCTCTACACCAACAACAATCTGGTTTTAGGGCTTTTCATAGCACTGAAAGAGCTATGATAGACCTCCAAAATCATATGCTGCGTTTGGTCGATAGAGGAAAATCAGGGATATTAATGCTACAGGATCTAAGTGCAGCGTTTGATCTGGTAGATCATCAACTATTAGTAAATGCACTGAAATAAATTGTGGGATGTTCCAAGGTAGCACTGGAATGGTTAGTATCTTTTCTAACAGATCGCCAAGCCAAAGTGCATTGGGGGAACAATTTCTCGGAGACCAACTCAATTCTATTTGGATTCCCTCAGGGAGCAAGTCTCTCGCCAATGTTATTCAATATATATATATGAGAAGTCTGTGTGACTTACTGGTTGTGGCCGGCGGGTTTTTCACTAATTATGCAGATGACATGCAGCTTATCATAGAAATAGAGGGAACTCATGCCAAGGATAGCGAGAAGATCGTTAAAGTGTATAGTAAAATCAATGAATGGATGCAGAAAAATTGGAGGTGTCTCAATGACACTAAGACTGAACTTATGCTGTTTGGGTCCAGTCGAATATTAGCTAAGCTAGGGAATGAGTATGAGACTTTCCTCATAAATAAAGCTAAAATTTAAGTATCCAACCAGGTCAAAACGTTGGGGATGATGGTCAATTCTTCAGTCAACTCAGAAGCACAAGTGAATTACCTGCATAAAAATACAGCATATCACTGGCGTCTCATGAAGGCCATCAGACCCTATCTAAATGGAAACAACACAGCAACAAATGTAAGGGCTATTGTTTTGTCGAGGTTGGACTACGGCAATCCCATGTTAATAGGTGCCTCTGCAAAAGACCTGGCCAGATGCCAAGTTATAAAAAATGACGCACTGAGGATCGTGAAGAAACTAAGGAGAAGTGATCATGTTACTTCGGCTAGAAGATCACTCCATTGGCTCAGTGTAGAAGAGATGACAAAGTTTAAAGCCATGACACTCGTACACAAGTGCCTATTTGGAAAAGCCCCCAGCTATCTTAAAAAACAATTTGAAACTTACATCCCAGAGAGACAGTTACAGTCGGTAGGTAAAAGCCTGCTCACAGTACCAAAACATAAACTAAAGACAGGACTGGACAGATCATTTGTCATATTGGCAGCACAGCAGTGGAATAGACTCCCGCTGGAGCTTAGATTGGAAGACAACCATCAGAATTTCAGAAAAAAATCTCAAGACTCACCTGTTTAGGTGATGTGACTTGCTGCATCGCGGCAAACTGAGACTAAGAATGTATAGCAAAAATGGTAGCAGCACTTTAGTATAGCCTGTGTCGTTTGTTAAAGCACCCTGATGCCTGCGAGCTGCCGGCGCTATAAAGGCTGACATATATACATACATTGAGCGAAGAAGAAGGCCCATCGTGCTTGTCGGCTGTTTCTGCATTCCATAGATGGAAGGACCTGTAGGTTTCTGTGGTCTGTTCAAACCAACACAGGGTGACTGGCACCCAGGGGGAGATGACGCCATTCCTTAAAGGCTTGGCGGATGGAAAGTAGTTCTTTCTCTAGGACTGAATAATGAGTCTCGCATGGAAGCAAGGTCCAGGACAGATATGCTATGGGATATTCCTGGCTATCATTGGCTTCTTGTTTTATAACTGCCCCAATAGCATATTCCGAAGCGTCTGTTTCCACTAGGAAGGGTCTTGTAGTATCTGGTTAGATCAAAATGGGTCCCTATGTGAACTTCTCTTTCAGAGTTTGGAAGGCAGCTTCTTGTAAGGAAGTCCACTGAAAGGGAGCGTTTTTCTTGAATAAGGACACAATCGGTTGAACAATAAAGGAGAATGAGGGTATGAACTTTCTGTAGAAATTTGCAAGGCCCAGTAAGGATTGGATCTGTTTAACTGAACACGGGCCTGGCCAGGAAGTGATGGCTTCAACCTTGGCTGGATCCATTGCCACCCCTTGGCGGTTCAAGATGAAACCCTGGTAACGTACTGTGAAACACATGAAAGATGCACTTTTCTGGTTTGGCTAACAATTGATGTTCCCTTAGTCATTGTAGTACCGAAGAGACATGTTCTTGATGCAGGACTGGATCGTTTGAATACACCAGAATGTCATCCAAATAAACAATGACGAAAAGAAACAGCATGTCAGAAAAAACCCTATCCATAAAGCGTTGGAAGATGGCTGGGGCATTGGCGAGGCCGAAGGGCATAACCAAGTATTCAAAATGTCCAAAGGGTGTTAGAAAGGCAGTTTTCCATTCATCGCCTTCTTTTATTCGGACTAGGTGATAGGCTCCTCTTAAGTCCAATTTGGTGAATATCACAGCACCCCGAAGGGCCTCCAGTATGTCTGATACCAGTGGTAAGGGATACCTGTCTTTCCGGGTACATTGATTCAGCCCTCTGTAGTCGAGACAGGGTCGTAGTTCCTTAGTGTCTTTTTTGGGCATGAAGAACAAAGAAGCTCCTGCTGGGGACTTAGATGGACGAATGGTTCCGTTAGCAAGATTGGTGTCCGAGTAGTCTCGTACGGCCCTTTTTTCCGGCTCAGATAGAATAAACATCCTGCCAAAGGGAATGATCGTGTTCTCTTCTGTATCGATGGCACAGTCTTCAGGACTATGAGGAGGCAAAGATTGTACAATGGCAGAGGAAAAGACGTCAAAGAACTAATGATAAACTTCTGGCACCTGGTTAATATTGGATACGGTAAGGGGGTGGTTAGATCTTCCGCTTTCCGTGGATTCAGTTGAACGTGCTTTTTGTGAGAGACAATGTGATAAACAGAATTCGGATCATAGAAACAGAGACCCGGCAGCCCAGTTGATGTAGGGGTTAAGCTTTTATAGCCATGTCATGCCCAGGACCACTGGGTAGTTAGCTGCCTTTATAATGTCGAATTGTAGACTTTCCTGATGGTTGTGGATTGAGAGCAGGATTTCCATGGTTTGTTGGGTAATAGGTCCAGAAGATAGAGGGGAGGCATCGATTCCTTCGACTGCCTGTGTAATATACTTGGATTTTCTTGGGAATTTGTGCTTAAGGGCCCACTCATCGTCCATAAAGATACCCATAGCTCCACAATCCACCAATGCCAGGACTGAATGAGATACTCCGTTGGGGGGAATCAGAGTTACCTGTTGAACCACCAAAGTCCATCTTGATGAAGGATCCAGGGAATGAAGGGCGGAGCGGTCTTTGGCCTCCCGAAGCTGGGCTACATTCAGGATCGGGTACTGGCATTTCCCAAACGATAGGTGGAGCTATAGGGCAATTCCTCACTAAGTGCTTGTCTGAGGCACAATACATGCATAGACCACTGTCAAATCTGCAAATTCTTTCTTGAGAGGTTAAAGGGCCTCTCATAGCACCCACTTGCATTGGTTCTGGCTCGACAGAAGGGGATTCCCTGGAGACAGGAGTGAATGGTGGTGGTTTCGGAGGAGAGCTTTGTGATTTCTTCTTTTCCGCTTTTCTCTCCTGTATTCAGAAATCGATCTGTAGGGATAAATTCAAAGAGCCTGGAAGGATCCTGGGCAGGTTACCCTGGCTAGCTCATCCTTAACCTCTTCATTCAGGCCACAACAGAACAGGGTAAAGCATGCCTCTGGAGACCAGTCAGCTTTTTTAGCGAGCTGCTTAAAGCGGGTGACATAAGTCAGCATGTTCTGAGTACCTTGTTGGAACTCCAGCAACCTCTCTTGAGCGGAATATACCTGATCTGGGTGGTCAAACATGTCCTTGAAGGCTGAAATGAAGCCATCATAATTGTCCAATAACGCATCCCCTGCGGACACCAGAGGAGTAGCCCAGGCTACAGAATTTCCGGTGAGATGGGATATGACAAAACCCACCTTAGCCCTGGGAGTGGAGAAGTAATATGGTTTGAATGTGAAATGCACCAGACAAGAATCCAGGAAGGAGTAAAGCGTCTTAGAGGTGCCATCGTAGTTGTCCACAATGCCACCTACCGAGGCGCTTTCCTGATAAACTGATTCCCGGGATAAAACCAGTTGTTTAAGGGCTGCATTTCCGCCTTATGGTTCTGGACCTCTGTGGATAATTCCTGAAATCCTCGTAATAGATCCTGCACAGTAGGATCAATCTCAGGCTTTCGGTAGTTGGCGTCTCAAACTGACAGTACCTGGGGTCACCTGTGGAGGCATGGAAAGTCTCTTCTTTGTGAGTTCAGGCTTCCCGTGTTTCTTAGAGATGCTGGTCTTGTGGAGGTAAGGACGGGTTTCCTCCGACGCCACTCTGTCGAGGGGTCAGGTGGGGGCTCAGCCCCGGGTGAAGCAATAACTCAGGAAGCATTAATTCCCAGGGTGGCTCTGAGTGAGTGCAGTTCAACAATCCAGGGCAAAGACAGGATTCCAAGGGAGGATCGTAGCGGTCTGGAGGCAACCGCGGTAAGTTTGAAGGATCCGGAAGCCCAGGAAGGAGTGAGAGCGGTCCAAAGGCAACCGCAGCAAGTTTGAAGGATCCGGAGGCCCAGGAAGGAGTAGCAGTGTTCCAAAGGCAACCACAGCAGGACTGCAAGGAATCAGCAGAGGCCGAACACTCCAGGAAGGGTGGAGACAAGGATGGAACCGCAGGACTGTGGTTCCGAACTTAAGCGAACAGGAAACCAGGGAATAGCAGCGTCTGAAGAACTCGGAAACTACAGAGCGTTGAGACGCGCCGTACGGCAGGGGCGGGGCTCTTATCAAGCTATTGAGGAAGTCCCATGAGCTAGACCGCAGATCTGTTACGGTGTCCGCCATGTTGGAGGGCTTGGAAGGATGCCGTGCCGTAGAGACCAGGAGGACCAGAGGGGCCAGTACCAAGGTTTCATGACAGATATGGCCAAAACAAGAAGAGTCCCCTCGCGCAAAGTCTGGCTGACTTGCATGATTGTGCCAGAGAAAACTGTTACTTGGACGAGTGTCTTAAATCCCAGGACAACATGGAGGCGAACCTGAATTCCCCGCACAAAGTCTATGAAGAAGACAAGTGCGAGGAGTGCCCACCGTTTATGTGGACGGGTGCTCCTACCATGTTGACAACAACGGGGAAAAGGAGCTGGTAGCCGGCGTTGGCAATGCCCCAGTGAATGATGCCCCGGAACCCTCAGCTGGGTACAAAATCAGTCCCCGTACTAGTCAGGTGGCGGAGTTGATGGCAGTTCATCAGGCCATCCTCACTGCCGTCCAACACCACCTCCACGAACTGGTCATAATCACAGATTCAGATTATGTCCGGAACAGGTTTGTGGAGCACCTGGTTAATTGGAAAACCAGAAGCAGGCTATGTGCTAACAACAAACCACTTAACATGGCAAGCTTATCCAAAACATTGATGATCTGGTTACCTCTAGTGGGATGACCATCTATTGGAAGAAGATCAAGGGTCATTCCAGAATAGATGGACCAGACAAAACTAGAAACGACTTAGCTGATCAGTTGGCCAAAACCAGAGCCATCCATCGGGATCTCCTTGAGATCGAGTCCCTGTTGGGGGAAATCCAGGTCACTGCTATCACTAGGTCCCAGACAAATGCTCACAATGAACTCTCAACTGCCCAATGGAGTAAGGAGACCCCAGATGCTGATTTAATCACAGCACAAAAAGGGAATCCGATTATTGGTAAGTTTTATCAATACATTGAGGACCCTGAGAACTTTCCCCTGACGGATACCGATTATATTGGGAAACAGGACCTCAGAGTGTTGATGAAATGTCCAAAAATATTCTGAATCCAAGTCGGTTTATTGGTAAGGAGATCCATATCTGGCTGTTACCAGTGGGTGGTCTCTACCTCATTCCGAAGCCTGATGCTAAGTCACGCCCCTGATGCGGCCACAGCCGGTCATCGGGGGTTTAACACTACTTTACAAATCTTGCGAGAGGTTGCATACTGGCCACACATGGGGCAGGGCCTCGACCAATACTTGAAGTGGTGTCTTGTGTGTGCACAATTTCAGCCAACATCACTCACACACTGAGCACCCCTCCAGAAGAGGGGGATGACACTGCCTTGGTCAGATTCATCGGGCCTGTGATTCGCTCCTCTAAGGGGACCAAGCACATGTTAACCGTAGTAGCATGCTTGTTCACCGAATGGGTGCAATGTCTCCCGGCCCCAAATTGCAAGGCAGAAACAGCAGCTGCCCTGATGATCAATCACATCTTCTCGTGTTTTTTGGACTACCCCAAAGGAATGAATCAGACCGAGGTAGTCACTTCACCAGCGAAGTGATGACAAGATGTGGGAGATACTTGGGGCAAAAAGGAAATATCAGATTGCCTACCGGTGGTACTCTAGTGGTGGAGTTGAGAGGTACAATAAGTCAATTGTGAGCATTCTAAAAAAGTTTGTGGCAGATTCTGGGCCAAGTTGGGACATTCGATTACTGCTTGTCCTGATGGCCATCATATCTACACCTTCTTCTGCAACTAAGATGTCTCCGTTTGATCTGATGACTGGGCGAAGGATGCTGCAACCGCAGCATCTGTTCTATAGAAAACAGGAGCAGACACTGATAAACGCCTCCACAACTCATGAGTATGTTGAGAATCTAAGAAAACATCTTCACCATACTTTTGCGTACGCTCAGCGGAATCTAGAAAGATCTGCAGAGGGTATGAAGACTCAATATGATCTAAAAACACCCAAAAAGGAATACCAAATAGGAGAGAGGGTCTGCTTGTACAATTTCAAAGGAACCAGACCAACGAGCGAAAATGTTTGCATAGCTGGCGAGGACCTTTTGAAATTGTAGACAAAATTTCCCCTGTTGTCTACAGAATCCGCATACCCAGAGGCGAATTGACAGACGAGAAATGGGTCCAAATTAATCAGCTAAAGAATTGTCACCCTAGGCACACTTTGCAACAGACTGAGGAGCCCAGAGAGAATCAAACAGAGGCGACATCTGAAACATGTGAATAAGGAAAAGAAAAACCAGGAGGGAACCAGTGGGATTTATAAATATGATTATGTAACAGGGAGTATTTTCTTCATTATCAATTGTGAATATTGAATGCCTGCGTATCCCACTGCTGTCAACCCGATTGGAGGGCAGTTAGTGGGACAGTGTCATAAACGGTTTCTGTTCTCTTTCATAGATTCGTACTGGTTGCGCCTATCTAAAGACCAAGGAGGACCTCCCCAGCAACCCTGGAAGGGAGAAACCAAAGGAGATCCGGGTGTGTCGCTCTACACCATGAAAGGAAGATCCGAGAAAAAGCTGGGGGTGTTGTTCCACGTTCCGACCAGAGACAACGAGTGGAGCAAGACGCAACTTTCACTGATGGAAGAAGGACTCATACCTGCCTGATCCTGCTTGGTGCCATGAAGAAATCCCACTTGCCCGATTCTCCCTCGACTTGAAATCTCAGAAGAGTTGGGGGGGATGTGTGGGATATATTGACCCACTCTACAGTATTGCCCCACATCACCAAGCTGCAGTTGCGCAGAAACAGCCAAATGGCTGTGCTGGCTCCTGTGAGTGCCATTGCTCAAAACTGCATTTTGCAACAACAACAAAAATGGCTGCACCGTTCTACCAAGCACACATCGGGCAGGATGGAAACAGGGGGCACATTGAAGGAGATTGCCAGTGTGTTCCGACATGAACAATAGGAATAAATTGGAAAAAGCAGCGTTGTTTTGCTGCAAAAATCCAAAATCTCCATTGAAAAGAACCCCCTTTTCACCTTAAAAAAATGCTGCTTTGGCTCTAATTCCCTCTGTTCCTTAAGGCCACTGTGATTAAAAAACCCTACCAAGCCCTGTGTGTTTCACCGTGCCGCAGCAAAACTAGGCATGATTCTGAATTGACAAGCCCTGTCAAACCAACTCTAAAAAAAAATCAACCAGAAATTTTACTTTTACTTACACGGGAAATGCGTTCATTTTCTTTGCATAAGTATCCAAAACTCAGCTGTTCAGGGAGAGACTCTAACTAGCTGAACCATATCTGTTTCAATGTATCCGTGCTTCAGACCAACTCCAGCATTCAAGAGAATAACTATAGCTGCAAGACAGTTTGTGAATCTGCGGGAGATGAAAAGTTGAATTTAAGAAAGAAGGCCAGCTGCACCACGTGTAAAAGAAATGGGCCTTTGCAAACTAAAGAAAACCAAATGCCTGCGTGTTGGACCAGTACACTGGTGAATGAAAGCCTACGGCAATATGAAGGGGCTTGTTGCTGGTGAGACTATATAACATGGGTTATTTTATGCAACAGGCGTGTTTTAATTCTGGACCTAAGATCAGAAAATAAAAGTTAAAACTATGGTGGCTGGAGTTGCAAGTTGAAAAACAGGTTTTCTGCTTGGAGGGGTGGTACCAAAAGGAGGGCTCTCTATCAGCAGATACTAACAACCCCCTGATAATTACTAGGTTGAACAGACTTTTGTCTCTACTGGGACCATGACAATGAAGCTCCCAGGGAAAGAAGTCTGAAGTGTGAAGGGAGAAACCCCCACCATGCTGTGAAGGAAATGACAGTTGGCAGCAGTTGAGGGAAACCAGGGACAAAGGGACTGTCATTTGTTCCCAAAGACTAGTTCAGGAATAAACTTTAAAGACTTTTTCTCTCTGCAGCAAGACTTTGAAAAATTGTAAAAGTTTTGCAGTTTAAAAGTGATTTTTTTGTGCTTTCTTTTGAGACGTGGTAGAAGTCACTGACACCTTGGGGACAGAAAGGGCAAAGTATTGAGGATAAATAGAAAAGTATTAATGTTGCAAACATAAATTCTTGTACATACATCCCTTGGGATAATTCACATCTGTGTATAAAGTTATGGAATTTTAGGCAGAATCTTTCATGCTCAAAATTACCAAAATGTATCAGAAGGGCAAAACAAGGTCCTACAGACTGGAGGAATGGACTGATATGTGCTGCACAAAATATGTAATCTGTGTATATAATTTGCTAAGAGATTGCAATTGCATAACTGTATGTTTTTGGCAGAATCGGATTTTAAGTAAAGTAACTGTGGGAGTTTTTGGACATTTTAAAAGTCCCATCATAAATCTGACATCATTCCCTTGGAAATCCAACAAGCTGAGAGCGAGGCAGAGACTAGCACCCCTGTCCAATCCAAGTAGTTCAGAGGCATGCTTAGTTAACCCTGCCCAGCCTATACTTTGATGATGTCACTAGGCATTATAAATAAGGGTCCCTGACAAGACTCTACACACACACACTCTTCCTGATTTCCTGAGCTGCGTTCCTGTTCCTGTCATCTTTCAGATCCAGACTCCAACTACAAGGCCAAGCATTGCTAATCCTACTCTTGGGCCCACTGCAAAACCCAAGCAGTGCTGATCCCATTACCAGCAAGGCCTCAAATATAAAAACCCACTAAATCTCCCATTAACAAGGGGAAAGCTGTGGTACCTTTGGCATCCTGATCCAGCCTGGCTTGCTGCCACTCACTGCATGTGGCTGCAATGCTGCTACCTTGATGAGCTTTAGGATACAGTGACCAGAATTGCCCGTCCATTCTTTGCCAGCCGGTGACCAGATCGGCACAGTTGTTTTCCAGGTGCCCTGCCATGTAGTGACCAGACCCGGTTGACTGTCCAAAAGCCCCAAACTAAAAGTGGATTGTGAGTATTTCATCACCCCATAAAAATCGATAGTATACCTTGTCTTGCCTTGTCCTTATCCCACTCTCTAAGCCATCCTATCCTTAACCTGATAACTTGTCCTACTATCAGAATTCTCTGTGCATTTTGTCATTAATCTCCAAGCATTAGCGCTATTTTCTTTTCAGTTCTCTTTTACATAGATCATACATCCTTAGTGATATTTGGATTAAATAAAGTAATTTTCCTTAAAGAAAAGGGATACACTGCGTGAAGGGTTACAACTGCAGCATATCTTAGAGAATTCACGGGTGGTGTTCCTCTTTTCTTTATTCATTAAATCTAGTTTAAAGTGAAACTGTTCTTTTCACAAACTTATTTCCTTTTCAATTTCACCCTTCATTTTACTCAGAGCGCACCTCCTTCTATCTTGCATAACTCTTTCAATTTAGCAGCTAGAGACTTACTTTCAATTCCATTTTGTACCTGCGTTATATATCTATTCCCCAATCCCCATAAAAACCACACTCCAAATCAGTGGATTCACCCGTTTTTATAAAAAAAAACGTTTGGGTAGTTTTATGTGAGAATTGCAAAAGTGTAAATTTTAAACGTGTTATTTGACTACGAGCTGTTTTAAACTTTCCACTCATTTCTGAACTGTATGCTTTCGGTAATCCATTCTTTGTGACCATTAGTATCTGTGCATTGTTGCTTTAGTAAGGAATTGTATTTGCTTCAAGGTTTTTAACACACTTTCATTATTGATTTATCCATTTCCGGCTGTCATTTCACAACATTGCAAGGGGTATAAAATCTGTTTTTTTCTCTGATTTGGGGAGGGAAGATTCTGTTTTCAGTCTCTTATTCCTGAGTACCTGCTGTTTCTTATATCCACTCAGAATTGATTATTTGTGGGTTGAGGGACATTGCAGGGGGAAATTCTAACTTGGGTTCTATCTGTCCTAAATCCAAAAGTGCTCCTATTCTGTTGTGCTGTGTATATGCTCCACTAAAAAGTCAAGCCCATTGCATTGCTCACCTTCTCATTGTAACTATCACCCCATTGGTGATTGCTGCCCCATGTTGGAAAGTGTGTGATTACATTTGACCAACCAGTCTAGTTCATGGTCCATTGTGATCCCGGATATTTGAAAAGGGGGTGTGACATGCGTGGTGTATCATCCCTAAATTGAATGCACATAAATAAGGAGAAGAAAGCCTCAGTTAGGCTCTACATACTAGGCTGAGACCAAGGTGTGCGTGTCGCCTGATTGAAATCCTTAACAATATGAGGAGGGACACACAGCTTGCAGGTGTTGTTTGGTTATTTGCCCACGCATTGACTGCCCATGGCTATGCTAATCCCAATGGATATTGCCACCCATTTCTGCCGCTGCCCGTCCCAAAACACCTCTTGGCAACTCTTTCAGCTTGCTATAATGAAACTTTACCATCAAACTTTGTGCTGCTCAAAGTGCCTGCTAGTGTTTTTTCAAAGCAGTCTTCTCAGAGTGAATGAGTTAATTGGAGCTGTAAACACGCTACTAGTGTAATAAAAATGTCTTAACCAGATCTGGCTTCAGCCACTTGATTTATAAGCACTAAGCACTTCACTGAACTGAAGTCCTGTTAAAAACAAGCATTGACAAAGCCAACTGTTTTGGATTGTGTATAAGTATTATTCATTTGCCAGCCAGGCCCAGGTACTCACACCATTTTGCACATGATACCAACAATGACCAGTTAATACCACTACTCCCTGTAGGTATTGGAGGAACACAAACTATGTTCTATGCCATTGATCTGTAACTGTCTTTTATGTGCTGGGTTTAATGATTTTTAAGAGACCTGCATTATAGCATTGTGCACAACTGAAAGCGGAAGCAGTGAGCAATTCAGAAAATCCTCTCTGCACACGTGGGAGTAAATGCTGCTCTTGATGGGTTTATTCTATACACCTGACAATGGCCCTACAACCTCCCAGGCAGGGGTCACAAGAGCAGTGCCAGAGACACCTAAAGCGGACCCAGGAGCAGCAGCTGTTCCTCTGGTGACACTAAAATCCCATCCCTTATGCTTGTATTCAGGTGGGTTGACACTGGATTCTGGAGAACTTCATGAGTAGTGCAGCGAGTCGTGCTACGATTCTTTTATTGATATTTTATTTGTATCGCGCTTGTACACAAGTGTTTCAATTGGTCAATGGGGAGCCACTTTAAGGTCTTCAGGGCACGAGGAAATGCATCAAGTCGGTTATTCACAAATAATCGTTCTTGCTGATTTGTTCAACAGCAGTTGTAGCTGATGAATCATGAGTTTTGTCAAAATCAAATCGTATTAGC
Source organism: Ambystoma mexicanum (assembly GCF_040938575.1). NCBI lineage: Eukaryota > Metazoa > Chordata > Amphibia > Caudata > Ambystomatidae > Ambystoma > Ambystoma mexicanum. The sequence goes on along the minus strand of NC_090926.1, from coordinate 911,916,928 downwards.
ATTTTATCAATAATTAGGCATCAAAACAAGTCACTGCGTACAGCATAACACATTTTCAATCCTGTTAAGCCTTATCAACCCCACCCACCCCTTCGAATCCCACAGCAGCTCACTTCCCATAAGACCACAGTGCAACAGGCACCCAGAAATGCTATCCATAATGGCGTCGGGTTCCATCTGTCTATCAGGGTATTTTCCATATTTAACCAAATCTCTACAAGCCTCATCCTAGGCTCATTTAGGATATGTGTTAAATACTCCATGTCATAGATCGCCCTGACTTTCTGGACCCATTCTTTCTCTGTATGGGTTCTAGTACGTTTCCATAGCTGCACCACACAACACCTGACAGCCACCAGTAGGATGCGCACCATGCGACCCCCTGGATCCTTCCCCTCATACACATCAAACAACAGCCACCATGGCGTGGGGCTTCGCATAATTCCATCAGTCCCCTTACTCCAAGGAAACCCCCCCTGTATATTTGTATGTGGGCGGGTCGCCACCACACATGACAATAATTCGCAATTGGGTGATGGCATCTCCAGCAGCAAGAGTCTGCCCCTGGGTACATTTAGCTAAGAGGGCAGGTGGTTTGTGCCAACGGGGTATCAGATTGTTTGTCTGTGGAGTGTGAGACCCTCCTAAACGTGGACGTGCATAGGTCATCTGTTATTTCCTTCTGAAAGTCCTTGGGCCTCCTTTCACTACCCTTCAAACATTGGAGGGGGCTCCGCCTGTAACCGTACCCTATAAATGCACGCTATTTGTCCCCTAGAGTCTGAGTTCTGCAAAAGAATGAGTTTGAAAGCGGTGAGGTCTCTCCATAGATTATCCCCCCACGACGGATCAGCGAGTGCACCCTTGAGTTGCAAATATCTGACGGGGGTGAGCTTACTAATGTGGAGACATTCTTCTTATCTGTCTATAGATATAAACCCCCAACCTTCTGTACTTGCCCTGCTCTACGAAGACCTGCTTCATACCTTTATTGAAATTACAGGGCTTGGCTATTGAGTTCCGCAGCGGCAGAGCTCAGATACAACTGAGGGGAGAGGGCCATGTCGATAACTATCATGTGTCTCTGCTTTCCTTCCAAATTGTCCACAGCACCTCCAGCATTGGGTGCCTCAAGACTCTATGAGGGATCTTTTTCTTGGGCACCCAGAGCCATTCACTTAGTGAGACCGGGCTTGATATTGTGTTGTCCATCAGCACCCACTGTTTCTTAGAGTCCTGGTCCAGGAGGTGTATCAATATGCGCAACTGGGCCACCCCATAATATGTACCCTAGTCTGGGAATCCAACCCCCCCTCATCCTTTTGAGGGGAAGAGGGGTTACCCAGACGATGTCAATAGTCTACTTTTAACTGACTCTAGCTGCGCACCCCTGAAATACACGTACCCTGCTGAAATCGCGTGTGGAACTTCCCGCGCACCCCTGGAATACACATACCCTGCTGAAATCGTGTGTGGAACTTCCCGCGCACCCCTGAAATACACGTACCCTGCTGAAATCGCGTGTGGAACTTCCCGCGCACCCATGGAATACACGTACCCTGCTCGCACTGGGCCAATCGCGTGTGGAACTTCCCGCGCACCCCTGACATACACGTACCCTGCCGAAATCGCGTGTGGAACTTCCCGCGCACCCATGGAATACACGTACCCTGCTCGCACTGGGCCAATCGCGTGTGGAACTTCCCGCGCACCCCTGAAATACACGTACCCTGCCGAAATCGCGTGTGAGACTTCCCGCGCACCCCGGTATACACGCACACGTATTTTTTGTCAGTGGGTGTCCGTGTTTGTGGGTACCCCTTTGCACGTCATTTGTCCTGGAGGGCCACAGTATAGGACATTCATCATGGCTGTATATAGGTGCTATTTGTTGGCGCACCTTTTGGCGCACATTTCTTCCAGGCGCAGAGACGCTACCGCCTGCTTTCTTGTGGCGGTCGTGTTTGTGCCTGTGCGCTGGTTTGAGCGTGCGCTTTTTTGCCCTATTCTATTCCATGAATACGTGTTGCAGGCGAGCGTGTGGGCGTTCCGCGCACTTGTACCCTGTACTTCCCCCGTGACGCCCACGTTTTGGCAAGTTGTTCCCCATTCCGAGTGTTACGCCCCATGTTACGCCTACTTTTGTTGCGTGCGCCGCGCTATGTGCGATTTTCGCTGTGGCCTGTGCGATTTTCGCTGTGACCTGGCGCACGCAGTTAGATGGCCTGTGCGCCAACGTGCGCCGTGCACTTTTGTATCGCACATCCGATGGTTTTCTCGCGCACGGCCTTCCATGAATCGATGTGCGCTGCTTTTCGTGCGATTTTCGCACTTGCACTGCGATTTTCGCTATTCCACTGCGATTCGCACGTTTTTGCCCACTTGTGCCGCGCTAATTATTCCATGAATCGGCCTGTCTATGAATTACCCTCTTAATTTTTAACATAATATGTTCAGGGTGAAAAGCTCTATCAGCTGGATTTAAAACAGTATGTTTGTGATGTTACGCTCATTATGTAAATTAGGAGAATGTGGATATCCTTGCACAAAAAAAGTGCTTGCCAGTGGTTTATATAGCAAAGTGCATGTGCCGGTGAGCCTGTTATCATGAAATTGAAATATTATTTTTGTATAAAAGTGTCAGAAGGAAAAATGAAAAAGACTAACTCATCCACCATACGTCAACACAAGACAAAAAACAAATTATTAAGTGAGATTGATCTAATGAACTGTTTAGTAACATGATCACATGTGAGGAACAACGTGTTTTAGAAAGTAAACATTGTTTAATGTAGAACTATCCAAGATGACAGTATAGAGGAGGAGCCAAGTACCCCCACTCCACTCTCCCGCCTACATTACCTGAAACGTATGAACCAAAGTATGTGACGTATACTGAACCGTTAAACCAGCAAAGAGAAGAGCGTGGACTCTGTGCAGTACCCATAAGAATACCTATACCTAAGAGAATATGGGAGGTAAAGTACCCATTGAGAGGAAACCATACTTGCATCCAAGACAATATGTCTACGCCCACTTGTTTGGTCTGGTACAGCTCCACGCTTACCTACCTCACTCTACTGGCTCTCTCTACTTGCACTGTCTGAGCCCCTCGTGTGGTTCAGTGTGGCACTCAGCCCAGTGCCAAAGTGGCTGGGTCCTCAACCTAACATCCACATCCACTCCACTCCTGATCCTCCATTGTACTCTGTCTACCACCACCGGTCTGCCTGCAGCAACTTCCCTCACCTGATCACTCACCTGACCGCCTGCACTGGCTGCTCCCCCAACTGCCTGTGGACACTACGCTGCCAAGGTTACTCACATCTCCTCTACAGAGCCTCAGCCCTGAACCCACCATGCTCCCGGGATTATCTGGGGATGCTCTGCTGTCGTGGCCACCACTCCTCCCCTCCTGGCCTCATCCAGCCCTGCTACTGAGGCTACCTACCCTTCTTCTTTTGGACCTCTCATCTCTAGCCTGCTAGCCTCCTCATCCCTCTCCTGTTCCTACCATGCATACTACTTGCCTGAGGATCCTGCTGTGCATACTACCTGTCTGGGGACACTCTGCTGCTGAAGCCTGAAGGATGAAGGCCTCATCCATCCCTGCTACTGAAGCTACCTACCCCTCTTCTTTTGGACCTCTCATCTCTAGCCTGCTAGCCTCCTCATCCCTCTCCTGTTCCTACCGTGCATACTACTTGTCTGAGGAAATTGGGGGTGTTTCCAGTCTCACTGTGCCAGCACAAAAAAGAATTGGACACTGCTTGAGTTGCAAATTTATTTTATTGGAAGGTGGTACAGCCTGACACGTGTTTTGAGCAATCCTTGCTCTTCCTCTGAGGCTTGGGTTGATTAAATTCTTGTGCATATAATCATGCGTGCTCGAAATGTACTGTTTAAATGTCTTCACAATTGCAGAAGGTGATAATTTAATATTCCGACCTGGTGGTCTACAACAAAAGTGTCTGTTCCCCACCTTACTTGTCTGAGGATCCTGCTGTGCACACTACCTGTCTGGGGATGCACTGCTGCTGAAGCTACCTGCCCTTAGTCATTCCCCTCTTGTCATGAGCGCTGCCCGCCCCTCCCCTCATCGTTCACCTTCCTTTCCCATCCCCCCTTCCTCCCCCTCCTCCTTCTCCTCCATCTCTTCCTCATGCCCGCCCCATGACTTACCCCCTCCCCCACCCACACCATCTCCCTCACACTCTCCCTCCTCGTCTCAACCTCATCTACCCCCCTACTGCCAATCCCTCCAGCATCATTAACATTGCACTCTGGAATGCCAGATCTATGTGCAATAAGACCTCTGCGGCACTCGACATGTTCTTCCGACTCAACCTCCATTTCCTCTGCATCACGGAAACTTGGATTCCCCTCACCAATTCCACTGTCCCTGCTTCTCTCACCACCCCCTCTTCCTCATTCTCTCATGTCTCCCGCCCCACTGGTCGCGGTGGCAGCATTGTTCTCATCCACCACCCTAAATTTCTTTCCTATACCCCTCTCCTATCTCTCCATACCTTCTCTTCTTTCGAATACCTTTTCAAATCCTTTACCTATCCTCATGCAATTTCCTTCTTAATCATCTACAGACCTCCTGGCCCCCTCTCTTCCTTTTATGAGGACCTTGACCATCCCCCCCTCTCATCTCCCCCTCCCCCACCCCTCTTACTGTTCTTGGTGATTTCAACCTTCCTCTCGCTAGCTACTCTCATTCTTCCCCACTCCTCTCCATATTAGACTCTTACCTCCTCTCTCCCCTTGCTACTCCTCCAACCCACACCCCTGGCTCCACTCTTGATCTCATCTTCACCTCAACCTACTCCTTCTCACCTGTCTCCTCTCTTCCCAACTACCTCTCTGACCACGCCTTACTCTTCTTTTCCCTTACTCCCCCCTTCCTCTCTGTCCACCACCTCTCCCTCACCTTCCCCCTTCTTTTGTCGTGATCTCCGCAACTTTAACCCTTCCCTCTTCTTTAACTCCTGCACTTCCTCCCTTCCCACTATCTCTGACTTCTCCTCTCTCTTGGCCAGTGATGCTCTCTCCTCACTGTCCTCCTCTATCTCCACCAGTCTCGATCAACTCTACCCTCTTACTTCCTCCCACCCTTCTCGGAAACCTTCCCAACCCTGGCTTTCCCCTCACCTCCTGTCCATGAGTCGTCTTCTCCGCCGCTTTGAATGACGTTGGATCAAAACACCATCTCTGTCTAACCAATCCTCCTATTTTTCATATCACTCCCTCTACGACTCTTGCCTCAAATCAGCCAAATGCTCCTACTACTCTAACCTTCTCCACTCACAAGCCTCTCACCCCTGTCGAATTTTCCAAACCCTCTCTCGCCTCATCTCCCCTCCTACTCCTGATCCCTCTACCAACTCCCCTCTCTTTCACTCTGACTTTTCTAACTTTTTCTCCTCCAAAGTTCTATCCCTATGCCAAAATATTCTCCTAGCCCCCTCCCAAGACTCTCCTCCGTCTTCCCTCTCCCCTCCCGCTGCCTGCATGTCCAACTTCGCACCTATCACCCCATCCTGTGTCTTTCTTCTTCTGTCCAAAACTCACCCTACTGCTGCCCCCTCTGACCCCCTTCCCACCTCCCTAATTACTAGAATCTACCCCCTCCTCATTCCCTACCTGACTACGTTCTTCAACACCTGCCTCTCCACCGCCTCCTTTCCAGCCGCATTCAAACATGCCACCATCATTCCCATCCTAAAGAAACCCTCTGCCAACCCTCTTCTTACTTCTATCTTTCATCCAATCTCTCTTCTACCCTTCCTCTCTAAACCTCTCAAGTGCCTAGCCTACTCTCAACTCTCAGCATTTGTATCCACTCACTCTCTCCTTCCTCCCTCTCAATCTGGATTCCACCCTAAACACTCCACCAAGACTGCCTTCACGTGCTCAATTCCCTCCTTACTGCTCGCTACGCTAAACAATCTTCTATCCTCATCCTCCTTTTGTCTGCTGCCTTTGACACTGTCGATCACCCCTTACTCCTTAGTACTCTCTCCTCCTTTGGCTTCAAAGGCAGAGTCCTCTCCTGGCTCTCCTCTTACCTCTCCAATCGTTCCTCTCCTGGGGCGGCCACACCTCCTCCAACATCCCCTTGGACTATGGTGTTCCCCAAGGCTCTGTACTTGGCCCTTTCCTTTTCTCCTTTATACCTCCCTTCTCGCCCCTGTTATCTCCACTTTTGGCTTTTCCTACCACTTCTATGCTGATGACACCCAACTCTTCCTCTCCTTCTCCTCTTTCACTCCTGATCTCCACCACTCCTTCTCTTCCTGCCTTACGGCCATTAAAAACTGCATGTCTTCTCACTTTCTTTCCCTTAATACTGACAAGACGAAAGTCCTTTTCTTTCCTTTTAACACAATTTCCCCTATTCCTCACTCAATCAACTTTCCCCCTTCTACTCTTCCCATCTCTACCCATGCTCACAATCTCAGTCTCCACTTCGACTCCTCTCTTTCCTTCTCCCACTACATTTCTCTCACCTCTCGCGCCTGCCGACACCACCTTTACAACATTCGTAAAATCCGATCCTCCCTCACCTTCCACGCTTCTAAACTCTTAATCTCTTCTCTCATCTTCTCCCATCTCTTCTATTGTTCCTCTCTCCTCTTTGGTCTCCCTGTCTCTCATCTGACCCCCCTCAAATCCATCTACCACTCCTCTATCCGTACTCTCTGTCTCCTCGGTCCTCACGACTCTATTTCCTCCTCGCTCTCCCTCCTTGGCTGGCTTCCCTTCCTCTCCCAACTTAGCTTTCAATTCCTCTGTCTGGCTTTCAAATCTCTCCATGACCTTGCCCCTCCACCTCTCCTCTCTCCTTTCATTCTACACTCCTTCCCGCTCTCTCCGCTCCGCTGATCTTTCCCTACTCGCTGTACCCCCTTCACCATGGGCCTCTTCTCGCTTCCGTTCCTTTCAGCTCTTGGCCCCCCTACACTGGAACTCCTTACCTCTCTCCATCCGCTCCATCCCCACCTACTCCTCCTTCCGCTCTGCCTTGAAAGCCCTCCTTCTCCACTCCCCCTTGACTTCCTTCCTTCCTCTCTCCTCCCTTCTCCCCAATCCCCCCTATCACCTTCATACCTCCCACTAACCCCCTTTTTCACACACCCGTGGAACTTAAATCAGACAACTGAATTTGATCCCCCTCCCTGACTACCCCCACTCCCTTTCTCCTCACCCTTCCCTCGCCTCCTCCATCTAAGGAAACTGTTATACGTACTGATACACTGGTTTGTATCATGATTGTTCATATGCTTCTCCCTCTATTGTACCTGTTGTTTTGTTGTAAAGCGCTTTGGGTCAAAGCGCTATATAAACTTAATAAACATAAACATAAACATATAATGGCCATTTGAACGAGATTCCTGAAGAAACAAAGAAACTAAATGACAAGGATGAATGGTGACGTCAGGCAAAGTTGAATCGACACCCATATAAAAAGATAACCGGACCAGAGACTCAGACGATTTATAAAGAACAAAGAAGTACCAAGGATAAGTGACATCTTGGGATCAAGATGAAGAGACTTATGCCACAGACCTGATGAAGATACTTAGTTAGTTTAAACCTGTACAGATGCAATGAAACGCAAGCAGCAAAGCAATCATTAAGCTATCCACATGCTTTTAAATAGATTAGACCGCGGCAAGCGCCAACATATACATATATATCTTTATAGACACATATGGACAAGTAAAGGATGAATGTTTCCACTACATATATAAGCAGTACTGAACGAAGCAAGAAGGACTCACTCATTTTAGTGTCGCAGTTGAGAAAAGCAATTGAATTAAACAGAATTAAAATTCAGCTAAGGAGTTCACTGAGCCAAGAAAGCCAAGGTCTTATCAAACTGGAATTGGTTGACATTAGATACAATTAATGTGAAAGAACAGAAGCTCCTGTTCAGAGAGGTCAAGCAAAAACAAAAGACATCATAGGATTATTGAAAATGAGATCAAATAAACGAAAAAAGGCTCAATTTCATGGTGTCCAGTCACGTGATAGAAGCAAGTTGGATGAGCGAGATGATCACACCTACGCATGGAAGCCGGCTAGTGCCCATACTCCTTAAAAATTCTCAGAGAACAGTACAAACTCAAGGCCAACTTCAAAGTACTAATTGGCACTGGACCATTGAGGTGATGATGGATGATATTTTAATTGGTGGGAAGCTGGTGCAAAGACGAGCTCACCCGTACCTGGTTGTTCAGTCTGCGTGCTGCCAACATAGGTAGGACAAGTACTGATGGGGATTAGAAGCCAACCAATTGTAGGGGACCACGTAGTTGGGGGTCCTATAACTTGTGTAGCCAATGGGACGTCGTACATTTAGTGACGTTCATAGTGGCCATTTTGTAGGGAGGGCTTAGTTGCCCCACCTGATGTTAACTATCCAATTACCTCTCTCTGTTACTCCATACAGATATAGAACATATGCTTAGTTATTCACTTAGAACCAATCCCACCTCCCGATAGGTTTTTGTAGTTTGCCACATAGGATGACGTTGGTAATGACGCAGGTCAAAATGTCCATGATGACCAGTTATGGGTATAAGAACCCAGTATTTTTATGAAGTAGTTAGAGTCAGAATATCGAGCGATTGCTGATGTTTGCAGTACTCCCTGTTTTAGATACTTGACATTAAAACAGACAAACTTTGCCAAACTATTTGTGTCAACTTGATTATTGATGTATGAATAAAATCTGCATCCCCAACTATCTCCAGGGTACCGCTGCTCATCTTAAATGGCTGGACGTAGCCTCCATTTCAACATCACATCAAATGGGAGGGAAACTGGGTTTGGAATGTACTCCTATTGACTGCCCTCTCCATCCCAGAGTGGATTCCTGCCTCTGTCATTCCTATGCAGACCTACTCCTCTTTTGAATGCCTTGTATGCAGGCTTTCTCTCTCTTCTGGCCACTTCCTTACTGTGGCTACTATCTATCGGCCATCTGGTAAGATCACCTCCATCCTCTCTGAGTTTGTGGACCTCTACTCCTCCCTCCCGGCCTCAAACATTCAACTCCTCCTTCTTGGTGACCTCAATATAATTCTGGATGCTCCCTTTTCCTATTCTGGACTCTTTTGTGATATCTGTGATTCTCTCTCTCCCTCTATTCTCCCCTCTGGCCCGACACACTCTGCAGGGCACTCGCTGGATGTTCTTATCTCCTGTGACCTCCCACTCTCCATCCCTCTGGCCACTCCTCTCTACTGGAGTGATCACTTCCTCTTTTCCTCAGTAATCAATACCAGTAAGATGGAGATTCTTCTCATCGGCACACCTGCACTCTCCTTTCCTGTCACTCTCTGGCTGGCCTCCCTTCGACCTCTTCCTGTTCCCACATGTGAGGCTAAGAACCTTGGGACATCTTCGACTCCACACTCTCCTTTTGTCCTCACATCTCTGACGTCTCTAAGAAGTCGAACAACTGCACCTCCTCAGAGGTATTCTTCCTTTCTTCTCCTTCCCCAGAGAAGCTTACTGTCTCTAGAGCTCTGGTTCTGTCTAGGCTGAACTATTGTAAAGCCTCTTTCTAAATCTGCCTGCTTCAACTCTCCGCCCTCTGCAACACATCCAGCACAGGACTGCGAGACTTGTCCTTCACTTCAAGCCCTGGGATTGTATCTCGCCAGCCCTGAAATCTCTTCATTGGCTCCCAGTGGCTGCAAGGATTAAATGCAAGACCCTTTGCATAGTCCACAGGCCTTTTGGGGCCTGAGTCCAAAATACCTTTAACTCTCCCTCCGTAAATAGCTTCCTGCTCGAGCCCTTCGCTCTTCCAACTCCAACTCCCTCAGGATCAGTCACTTCTCCAAGCAACGAGTTGGGGGTAGATCTCTTTCCTTGGCTGGGGCCTCTCTGATTTCGGGTCCAGGTCCCTGCCCACCCAGCCACACATCTGCACTGCCTCTTGGCAACCCTTGAACTTGGGTCTGTATCTGTAAAACTACAGTACCCTTACTTGCACTTATTAGATACCCCTTGTCTGTGCATTAAACCTTGCACTTGCCACCTTGCTGGCTGTACTAATCAGTTGTTTTCTTTTATCCCTTGCTCAGCGCTTTCCACTTCTCCCCTCTACCTTGAACTTTCCCTTTTCCCTCTCCCATGCATTTGTAAGTTCTCAATGTCATTTTTGTTTTGTCCTCCCATGCTCCCCTCCCTTGTCTCGTTGCACTCTGAAACACTTAAGTATGAGCGCGATACAAATAAAATATCATATCATTTGCCAAATGAGCACGGAGGGGATTCATTATTGTGATGACACTTTTGGAACATTGTCCAATCATATGCAATGACCAATTAGATCAGAGCCATTACACACACCTCTAAATGAAGTGGTTTCGCTCTATGAAGGTTGAAACCCACAGATTCTGGGGACAGTCACCCACCCGTTCACTTGCTGACCAGCTGACTGGTCGAGAGGAAGTAGGAGAGAAAGGAGAGTTGATAACAACAGAAAAGAACATGGAATGCATTGCATTAATTTGGACCCATTTTAGATTATATACAGAGCACTGTAAGTGAGGCCTACCTAGAGTTAAATGCCCAGGCCTTGTTCAGTGACAAAAACATCAGATAGGCCCTAATACAGAAAGAGGAAGGACAGACTGTGGAAGCAACCTGGCCCCATTTCGCTGACTGACGCCCACATGTTCATGAGGGGGAGAATGAAATAGGTCCGTAAGAGGGTGCCTACCTGTCCGTACGACAGCCAAAAGAAATGCATATTTAAGTATAATAAGATGAAATAATCCTGAGGGGAACACAACTCTAAAGGGAACTAGCTTAAACCCCAGTCCTTGTAAGTACGGAGGGTGTGGGTATATACATTAACTGTACATCCTGAGAAGTTAGGGACTATTTCAAAAGTGTATGTGCTTCTGGAATTTGATAGAATAGGATCTGTGTTGTGTATATTGGGAGATCCTCTGCCTCTTTTTCTGAGTAATGATCAAACACATGAGAGAATTTCTGGGAGTAAAAGGAAATGTTACATACCTTGAAAAATAATGTAATTGAAGTCATCTTCTGGTTACATCACCAAGCAGTGTCCTGTTGCTAGTGTTCATCAAGGAGTGCCTTACCCATTAACATTAAGAATGAACAGTCCTTCCCACTATTCAAAAAAGTACTTAAGACGTGGTTATTTAACCAGGCCTAGTGGATACCAGATACCTTGCACCCCTGACTAACGCAACTCCTCCACTGTATATAAATGTACATAATGTAATAATGTAAACCTGTATTGCTGTATTAATGTTCTTATCATCACTAAGATTGTATTCTACCTTTGTCTGTATCTACGCCGTGATACCTCCGGGTCTGGGCGTATAACAAATGTAATAAATAAATAAATAAATAAAACTCAACAATATGGGGAAATGGTTATTAACTACTACCCATTTACCCACCTTTAAGGTGTCAATTGAAACTGCAAAATGTATACTTTCTCATATTAATGCAACAGAAACATATGCTTTCAGTTTTAAGTGGTTTACATGTGGGAATGTTAAGTAGCGTGTTTCAATTGAGTTTTCCAGTATGTTGTTTGAAATTCTGACATGTCCATCGAGTAAAATGGGGGAGATATTGATTTTCAATAAAGGGGAAGTAGTTGGATGGTATGATTGAATTTGCTTTTTAACAAATTTAAGCTTTATCCTGAACTCTAATGCATTTTTCAATTCATGGTGCATGTGTGCTCAGGGTAGAGAAACGGTGTTTGTGCTGGTATGTTTGTGCATGTTAAAAAAGTCCCACATTCAAATTCAGTAGAAAAGTGATGCAATGAGTGAATTGATTATTCTTCATCGAAGTCACTACTGTCATTGGAATGCCATAGATGCGTAACTTGTGTATGTTTAAATTGATTTGCAGATTCATATTTTATTAATAAATAGAACTTATGTGCAACCCTGGGTGTTTCTTGTACTGAAAAGGGAGGGAGGTTGTAGGGAATTACTATTGTTAAATTGGGGGTTGTCAAAGGTTCATAAAAACATCCTTATTAAATTAATAGAATTGTGTGCGCTGTGAGAAACCTAAGGGTATTCACAGTCCTACTTCCCTTGGATCCTCTACACAGGTGGCCAGGGAAAGGCCATCGCTTTTGGATCCCGACCGTGGGGATGGACAAGCGAGGGAGGATCACCTGGGTGGAGGGTCCTTGGGGATTAAGAGTGGGGTACCTCTATGCGATACATAGTATCCCCCTTATCCTAATGACAGCCAACTTAACCCTCCCCCGACCTTTATGGGTTATTGTAGGTCAACTCCCTTTCTTTCCCCTCCTGCGACATCTGACAGTACTGAGATGAGGAAGAGACAGCTGAGAGTAAAGAATACCACATTCTCTCACTCATTTAATACTAAGACAATGAAGAAACAACTGAGAGTAATGAACACCATTCACTTTCACCACTTAGGTGCTGGGACGAAGAAGATGCATGCAAGGTTTGAAGGTCAGGCCTGTCCTCTTAATCAGAGTCAGGCAGAATTGAATAATGCAATACACCAGCAACCAATTAAAGAACCACAGGTGTATAAAAGGCAAAGCCGTGAAGAAGTGAGAGAGAAAGACCTGGGGAACTTTGGCAGAGTTCAATATAATACCCAGGGAATCCAGAGGCAGCCATGGTGGGATATGAGGGTGAAATGAGATGCCGGCTGACATCCCCAGACCAGGGGAAGCCTCCTGTGTGCAGAGGGAAGCCTCCCCTGTGAAGTGGCAGCAAAAGGACAATTAGGCACGAGCAGAGAGGACGCCGTGTCCGGCCTCGCCGTGGCATTGAAACTGCCTGAGCCTACTGAGCTCCTGTCCCCATGCGAGCGGGGCTTACGGAATCCTGAGCAGCAGCTAGATGGAACAAGAAAAGCAGCAAGGACTGCCGGAGGAAGACACCTAAAACTGGTGAGCACTGGGGAAGTTAACCTTAGACCAGGGCACTTCGGGCGGGCTGTGAAAGTGGTAAACAGCGCAGAGGGAATAAATACTTCAGTTACCAATGGAAATATGAAGTTACATGAGCAAACTGAATGAAAGCAGCAAAACCTGCTAATATTAAATAACAAACTGATGAAAGCAGCACAACTTGCCGATATTAAATAACAAACTGAATGAAAGCAACTCTGCAAATATTGAATAATGACCTGAATTAAAATAGCAAACCTGCTACTATTGAATAATTAAAAGAATGCAAATAGCAAACCTGCTAATGTTGGATCACAATGAAAGAATGTAAGAAACTAAATCGAATTAAGGGATCTGACTGCAGAGTTGAAGTCAAGTCTGAGAAACTATTTGTTTGGCTATGCATTTGATAAACTATTTGTTTTTCAATATAAAACTGCTAAAGGAGAACTAAAGGTTCCTGATTGTGTGACCTGTAATGGGTGGATTGTGTGGTCTGACAACAGCGCCAAGACCAGAGAGCCCCTATATGCTGACAAGGAAACCTACTATTGATGTTTTTACACCTTGGGGAAGGGAGACCTGAGCTGTAAAGAATTGTTGGAACTTAGTTTGAAGACAATGGTTCAAGTACATTTTTGTGGCATCTTTTGGTATTGAACTTGGGGGAAGTGACCCGTGAGATGTGCTGCAATGAAACTGAATGGAACTTGGGAAAGGGCATCTAGAAAATTAAAAAGACGTGGAACTATACTACCTTAAATCCAAGAGAAGGTAGCTTGACTATTGTGGTGAACCTTTTGACCTTTGCGGGGAGAAGCTGAAGAATAAGCATGAGCTGGAAATAGTTCAGAACTTTACTTTAGGAACACTGTTTAATTTATGGTTGTCATCCTTCCATACTGTTTTTATGTTAGTTGTGAGGGCAAGCATAGGTTTTTGACAGAGACAGACTTTTAAGTTGAACTTACTGACATAGTCTATATTTAGTTTCTTTAGGTAGGGAAATACCACCTTAGCATAGGGCAGGTTAGGCCTTACACCATCGTGACATTTAAGTTAATAAAGGTATTTCTGTTACATTGAATTTGTTGTCTGTGTCTCCTTCCATGAGGCCAACCTCACAGTGCCTGATTTGGGTGGGTAGAAAATGTCCTCAAACTAGATGGGATCCAAATAAAACAGCATACAGGTGGGAGCCAAAGAGCGCAAAGGAGTGAGAGAGGATGGTAGCACTGGGAGGACGAGGGATAGAGAGATTATGGACGGTTGGATATCTGAAAGTGCAAAGTGTTGAGTAGCCGGAAATTGCCCTAAACAGGTAGAGGGAGGGCTGGATAGCCCACGGATTGATTTGAAGACAAAGAAGAAGGAATCACTAGCGATGCCTGTGCCTACTGCCAGCCACCTCACATAGAAGTGGGATAGGATCTAGGGTACTTGTGGTGGGTTCAGCTACAAAACTGCAGTCTCACTTCAAACGGAGTACAGAGAGCAAGTAGGCTGAAACAGTAGTCAACCCTGCATTGACTAGGTTAGAGAGTGGAGCCATAGTGGAGTGAAATGCAAGACTGGGAGGAATCTTTCAGATGTTCTGGATGTTATTTGTGGGAGTCATTGCAATGCAGGTAATGAACAGTTTCAGTTTCAGGTCGCTGTTAAAGAGAACCACTAGGTTGCGAGCTGAGGTACAGGAATGACAAGAGAGGATTGGTCAGGCAACAAAGTGACTTTTAGTGGAACATGGTGGAAAGGCAGTCAGCTATGCAGGAAAATAACTCTTGGGTGAACTGTTTGTGTGTCAGTAGCAAAGAGATGATACAAGAAGCCAAAGGTGGAGATGAGTTTTATAAGTGATGAGCTTTACAAAGTGAATAGAATGGGACCAATGATAGACGCCCGATGGATCGATACCGGAATGGAGCGGTAGAGGATGTACAATCACTACATAGAGAAGGAGCAGCTGGCCAGGTAAGGGGTAATTCGGGGAAGGACAGGGGCATAGAAAGTGAGGTATTTTATTAGTTTGTATATTGCAAGGTGATATGTGTGTAGAGTAATCATTGTAGAGTATACATTACAGAGCATGTAATACAGGTGCAACATGATGAATTTGGCCTGGTTTCTTCATGTACAAGGCACCAATGTAACTATCCACATCTATCCAACTCAACAAGCCTTGTCTTAATCTCGGCTCTGCCTCCTCAACTAGCCTTAACTACCCTTGTGGATCCTCGCCCTTCCTGTGCTTCAACTCGCTTCTGCTCTTTCTCTCTTAATGCTTGTGATGCTGGAAATGCATTGGAGGGACAGGGCCTCTCTGTCCTTGTTCTGTAGTCATTTTTCATGTATGTTCTATGTTACTTTCTGCACAGGAGTCCACGAGGGACTCCTGGCAGTGCAGCTCTTCCTCTATTTGGTTTGGTGTACAGACCCTTGGGATACCATTATGGCACCCATGGATGGGGGTACAACCCTGTACCCCTAGCGTATGTTTTTAGGAACCTGTGTGGCCCACAAAGCAGGGTATGGGCTGGTGGTAGCTCCATTCTGAATTTGACAGGTGCTCTGAGTATCCTCCATTTTGGGATACCCAGGCCCTACTATTGGAATCTGTTGATTCCTGATAGGAGACACAATGGTCCCTGTGGCCTCTTGCTTTCTATTGCATGTTACCTTGTTTTTCCCAAACTCCTGGGAAGTCCTGACTCTGTTCCTTCCCCATGACTGGCTGTTAGTTGGAAGTTCCACATATGGTATTGTGGGGAAGTCCAGGCCAGACTGGATGGAGCTTTCCCAGTGACTGTATGTTGTGGGTACACCCTTGGGGTGGGACCTGGATGAATGGAGTGTGTGACCAATATGCACTTCTTGTTATGGGTGTCTAGTTTCTGGTATGTGACACAAAGACTGAGACAGCCCTGCCCGAAAGTGGTATGAATTCATTGTGGAATGCTGTGTACTGGAGGACCCGAATTAAAGATATATTGAATCAACAGCTGAATGAAGTGGAGGGCACCCCACCCCCACTTAAACCTAAGCAGAGAAATTCGTATGGACTAATTTGATGTTGTAATTATGTGTAAATGGTATTCACAATGTTAGTATATACTAGTATTCGAAAACGCATTGTATTTATAAGGTTGAAAATGTCATTACCATGATGTAATAAGGTGGCAAGGCACAGAATGGACAATAAGATTTTCTTTACACAGACAGAAAATCTTTCTGGCTAAATGCCTTTAGTGAAAATGCATGTAACCAAAAATGTGGCTAAAATGAGAAGAAACTGAGTAGTGCTAAAAGTGTGTAAGATGAGGTAATTTTAAAGTTGAGACATTCGAGGACACCATGCTTTCAGAAACTTGACGAATGGGCAGATCCTAGACTTTTAATTAGGCCTTGTCTGAAACCTTATCTGAAGAGTCCAGTTGTATCAACTATAAATTGAACGGAACACCGGAGGAAAAGTCAGACATGCATGCTAGAGCATATTTCATTCTGAAGGGTTAGTTCAATTAAAAATAATTGCCCAATGAGCTAATGTATAACAATGAAGTTGCTTAAGACTGTGCAGGAAAGGTGGGGCAGATTACTCCCTCACATCTTGCTATAAAAATGAGCTCTTTGTGATGCTGGGGGTGGTTGGGGCTGGGAGCTCGACCACGGCACTAAGGTTGCTCTGTGTGTCAGCAGTGGCATGAAATAAACATCTATGAACTTAACAGTCTCTTTGCCAAAACTTTGAGTTGTCCTTATTGAACTGTGTTGGAGTATGTGAATCCTGCACCCCAACCACTTCCAGGTGCAGCTATCTTGTCTTACAGGTTAGTACCTGAGCACTGACCTATGGGCCCGTCAGTGGAATCACTGCCCTCCTGTACAGCTGAATGACTGGGTACTTGTCCCAATACACATTCCTTGTTGTTAGTGTCTGAGAGGGAGGAGGATGGCCTGAATGCACTGTGAGCCTCATTGGCTACCTGAGTGCTGAATACACTTCTGAGTGATTGGTTGCCTGAGTGTGACCCAGCAGAGTGAATGAGAGACAGAACAGTATATCTGGGGGCCTCTCACTGCTAGAAATCATTCAGAAGCTGAAGTTGAAACTGATGCTTCATCTCGAAGCAGAGCCCGAAGAAGAAGGTCGACTGCTATTACCTCCACTGCAATGTGAAAGCTGCCATGTCATCGAAACTGATCCAAGAGAGGACCTGTCTAGGAGACCTCTTCCCGAGCTACGAGGGACCATTTTGCACTGCTAACCTCTGCCGAAGCACCCTAGAAGCCAGCCTTCGAAAGACTGTGAACTGGAGATGGGGACTGCTGAGAAGAATGAAGAGAAGCACTGGACAGCCGTACACCATCGTCGACCAGGGTTTGCAGATTTCCTATAACCGCTGGAGGCCCGTCGAAGCTGTGTTGACCAGACACAGGAACCGCTTGACGCCGAGCCGCCAATGACCGGAGCTGCAATGCTCCATTGATTAAGACACTTTGAATTGAGGGATGCTCTCTCCAGCACCACCGACCGATTTGTCCCAATGGAGAAAGTCAAAGCTGCCGACGCGCCGAGGAGTATCTGCTGGTGGGTTTCAGGCCACCTGAAGTCCTCAGAGACACCCGACGACGCTGCCCTGGCTGGGCCAAAGTTCTTCAGTTCCCTTTTGCGGCAACGGACTACCGTCATCATGGTGCACCGCACACCTCCTCTTCGCAGGACATTCATGACTGATCGTCAATGAGCACAGCCATGAACAAAGCTGCTGACTTGATGCTGTTCTCCCTTTTTCAAGGGTTCTCGATGATCTGTGACTCCTGCCTTAAAGGGTGCTGCTCAAGAAGGATTATCGACGACCCGACCCCGATCTCTGCTATTCCAGGTAAATTGGTGTGATAGAACTATTTTAGAAGGAAATAAGACTCATAGAAACAATGTATGGACTGCTCTTATATGATATCTTTATTTACAGGTTGCCAGGTGGGGGATCCTCATACAGAACAGTGCCTAGGGGTAGGGGCCCAGTATTCTGCCAATTGTTTTAACCCACCTACTTTCCTCCTATGTCTATTGTTGGTTCACTTTATTAACTGATTTGTATGACATTTGAACTAAGTACAGTTGATGTATTTTAATGGAATCAAGAGTAATTGTGGTACCACATTGACACTGTATATATTTACCATTTTAGAATTGTCAGAGCACAAGGTGTGTTATTGTATGTGTACATAATAAAAGGCTTATTTATATAAAGACTGTGTTTTCACTAACATAGTGTGTGGACATTCCTTTGTGGGTGCTTGGAGACTACACTGTACTTAAGAACCAGCCTGCATCACCTCCTGAGAGCTTAAGCCTTGATTGCTCGCCCAGAGCTACCGAATAGAGAATCATGGCTGGGGTGCTCTGTGCTTCCACTATGCCATATAGAGAGCAGGAGTACAGACAACCCCCTGCAGTCTGTACAATGCTCTACTTGCATGGAATTATCTTCCCTCAGACATCCAAGGAACAGTCCACACAGATTTGTTCAAAACCAACCTAAAAATCTACCTTCTCCCCACCTAGTTACCCTCTCAACCTAACTCTCATCTGCCTGCCAACTAACACGTTCCCTTGCCTTTAACCTGCCTCTGTGTCTCACTTCCTGTGCCACGACTCTAGCACGTCAAACATCATGGTCACATCCTGAGCACAGCTGGCCGCAACAACTACCTGCACTTAAAAATGTCCAATGTTGGATGTCCTTAATATATGCATGTCCACTTATGTATTGTCCCCGGTGACCGTTCCATTTACTCCCCTCCACAAACTGGTCGCACTGTCCCTCAAACTCACCCGATTGTAAGTAGCTCACTGTTTCTCATCAAATCTGATTTAGTATTTATTGTACATTGTCTTGTTATCCAAAGAGCATTCTTCACATGAGCAAATTGCGAGCTGGGGATTTTGTCTATGTCAATTACCATCAAATGACAGTTTAAGTAAGATGCAGCCTCGCCTGTGCAAACACTCAGCCATGGTTTAGACCCGTTTGCTGGCCACCAGGGCTCTGACCACCCACTTATGCCTTGTACCAAGGTTTCGGCTCTTGCAAATGTCCATAGCTTTCTTACAGTTTTCTTAGTGCAGGCTTGCACTGCATTGGCAGCGTCCTGTTGATCCCGTGAGAAAAGTGCAGCCAATCCTTGTCCTTTCCCTTACCCATCACCAGCCAAGAGGAGCTGCTGAGGCGTTTGGAGGGTGACAAGGAGTAGGAAGTTCTATGCTGCTGTATCTGCGATCCGTGAGCCATGGGTTGCAATAGCACCATCAGGGGTACCAAGGGAGTCGCAAGGCTACCAGTTAATACGCTTTGTGTTGCCAAAATGGCATGAATGGATGTTAGTGTTTCAATAAAAAAAGGGTGTATTAGTATCTCATTACTTGAGTTTTTCAGAAATCTTGCAAGAAAAATTCCAGTAAATTAGCTTTTAGCAGTTTTATCAGAGACATAAGCAAAACATAAGTCATCATTTTGCAGTTTCATAAAGTGAAATGTTATGAATTTGTATCAATGTTGTTGGGTATAATGAAATTGTGCACCCTCTATATGGCACCACTACATATAATTGCTGGCACACATCTGTGTAACTATCAAGTAAGTAGAATGTGGGTGTGCATATGCACGGGTATGTGTGCACATGCATCTAACATTGCTAGCGCATGAATACGAGTAAAATTCATGTGAATGCAGATGATATCCCAGTGAGACCTCTTGAATCAAATATTAAATTGAATAAATAGGTTGGCATCTTATAAAAGAGTTCATATAGATCACATCAGGAGTTAATCATCAAATTCATAATTAAAACTCACTATGATAAATTCCACATCTAAGCATAAAATTCCACATCATAAAATCATTCATCATCAATTCATCATCAATTCATTTTCAAAAGGACTATTATAAAATTCATCATGAAAATGCATGCTGGAGATTTATAGAAATTCATCATCCTGAGGATCATTATTTAGAATTGTTGTGTAGGTTCAGAGATGTTATGAAACCCACTATGCAATTATAATCGAGGTGGTCCCCCTGCCAAACGGGATTGCCAGAGTCGCTGAGGGTGCAGCAGAGGACAATGGAACTTATATGCAAAAATCTCTTGTACCAGAGCCTTCGAGCGCTCCACAATGATTTTCAGGCAGTTACCCAGTGGTTGAGAGATCCGCTGGAATCTAGAGCGTTACAATAGGGACAAGTTACCTGTTACTTTGTATTCTGGAGCTGGCAGCTATTGTGGTTTTGTAATCATAGGATGGGCCTTCAACTTCCAACATGCACAGTACTGTTGGCTAAAAGGGCAGGGTTGGCTAAGTGACACCTGTCATGGTTGCACACTTCTGCCATGCACTAACCATGTGACAGAGGCACGAGTCTGCTTATGAAACTTCGAAGCTTCCCAATGCTATTGCACATGTATATTGTCCACTTTCATTCCAGGCTTCTGAAGATGCTGATCCATATTTAAAGGGTCAGTGTTGTAGCATTAAAATGATAAATACATGATTGAAGGAAAACGTGGTGACAACTTTGCTCCCTTGCCTATACCCCTACACTCCTACAGAAGAGGTGTAATGCAGTGCAGGCCGGCGCCTTTCTGGAAACAGACGGGCACAGGTGCATTGCAAGCCCGGGTCGAGAGCAGGAAAGATTCCATATACCCAGGCCTGTGGAAAAGCGAAAGCCCGGCCTCCCTTTCATGTCCCGTTTTATTTAACAAGGCGGCTCATTGATAAGCCAGCCACCTGATGACTTCGCCGCCGAAACAAAACAAAAACCCCAAACACCTGGTGCCGCCTGTGGCTTGATAAGGCAATATCTTTTATCTTTTTTGTTTCCCGATGAATGAAGTGCACGCTCCACGCGGCCTTGTGCTCGAGGAACACTGGCGATGGCGACAAACCTTTGATGTCCTGCCCCGTCCCCCCACCTCATTCAACAGAATGTTGTTTGGTTCAAAGAGAAGAACTGAGGTGATTCTTGTAGCGTTCATATTATTGGCTCCCTAAGTCTTCCCTAATGATATAGCTTGCCTGAAGTGCGCCGTTTATTAACTACATAAAGACGACATTATGAGAGTAGGGACGGGCCTGCGGCGAGTTTCGCCTTTCAACTCGCACGGGGTTGGGGCGCGCAAAAGCTTTGATGTCAGTCAATGCTAATGCGTCATCGCTGGAGCGCCTGAAATTACCGTTGTGTGGAAGCTGCATTCATTATTTAACCCTATCCTTTTGGGGACCTGACTGGTCTCCGTTTGTATGGCAGGCGGGAGTCAGATGTGAGTGTGCACCCTTGTTCAACAATAATAATAATCACGGGTGAACCCTACTTGGGAGCTGGTAGCCGGGCTTCAATTTTGACCGACATTTTCTTCAGTGGTGTCACTAGAAATCATCATTAGAGGGGGCAAACCAGGGGGCACAAATACAACAAGGAGGGTCGGGGCGGAAGCACATAAAATAGGCTTCAACAGGCCAAACTGGCTTAAGTAACCTATATTTCAGCAAGCTGGTTAAACAAGTATGCATGATAAGAGAAGGTTTAAAAAAATAAAAGTTTTACATCAAGTCAATATGCATCCTAAAAAGTTAACTCATGTTCAACAGTTGCAAAAATGCCCTTGTAGTCAGCAGGAGACTGCATTCTTCTAACTCAAGCAGACATCACTCCCAGCACAGCTTCAAATAAAGTGTTGTTAAAGGTTGTATTTAGCCAAAGAGACATGGCCTTCAGCTCAGCCTGAAATAATAGCCAGTCAAAAAGAGCATGTTCAACAAAAGAGAATTCACTCATAACTTTGAAATGATCGCCAACGACAGGCTGTGTAACAGATTAAATATCACATACTGGCGCTGAGTACAGGGGGAAAGGAGGCAACTGCTACCTTGGTTCATTAGCAATGGTTGCAGGAATCTCACTTTACCCACATGGAATTGTTTACAGTTTTCAGTTTATGGATGCACCCCCTGTGGTAGATGGTGAATTTCTTTTAATTGGAGGGGCATAAATATTTCCCCCAAATATGCCAGAACAACCGAGCGTAGCAAAGGAGCCACAACCAATGGAGGGGCTGTGGGATGCCCCCACCCTGAGAATTTGTTTAAAATAATAATGTCTTAAAATGGTGCATTTTTCAGCACACTTAAAATAACAAAATTGGGTAAAAAAGCAAGCTGTTCGCATTTGGTTTTCTAGAGTAACTCATGAAAGAATCCAATAGATCAAGTCAACAGCAGTGTACATTTCCCCAACAGATGTTCATGATACCTTTGCCCACAATATTTGCTGGTATAAAAACATGTTCATGCTGGCTGTGCCCATACTTTTCATGCTGGCTGCACCAATACATGCCAGTATTCTGATGTAAGAACACACTCACGTTTGCTTTGCGCATAATGCCAGTAATGATACTATAAGAAAGCATATCCACGCTTGTTCTGCCAATATATGGCAGTATCCCCCAAAAAGAGCATACTCCAATTGGCTTTACCATTGAAATGGCATGCCACAGTATGAAAACAAGTGCAAACTGGCTGCTTCAAAATACCAGTCAAGGCACGTAATAACACTCATCACGCTTGCTTTATCTAAGATGCCCAATGCAAAATGGCATGCCACAGTAAGAAGTAGCTCAGACTAGCTACAGTACAATGCCAGTCTAGCCATGTAATAACATTAATCATGCTTCCTTTATCACAGACGCCCAATCCAAAATGTTATGCCACAGTAATAAATGGCTAGACTGGCTGCACCAAAATGCTATTCTAACCACATAATAACATGTATCAATCTTGCTTTATCAAAGATAGCAAATACAAAATATCACCCCAGGCTAAGAAATGGCTAGACTGCTGCACCAAAATATCAGTCCAGCCACAGCTACATACTAACATTTATATGCTTTCTTTATCATAGATGGCCAGTAAAAAATGCCATTCCTGCCACGTAAAGCACCCAGCATCTTGCACGCACACAATGTGATCATGTGTGCATGTGAAGCACTGGGGGGCCCAAGGAACAGGCATAGCTGACCTCCCAGCACCTCGCATGGGGAGCAGATTATGGGCGGTGGGGGGTTTGTGCAACCAAAATTAGCTCCACAGCCCAGAACAAACACACACGTAACCACCTTCACACTCCCTCTTCATACACTCATTCTCTACACACAACACAAGCATAAACGCATGCATACCCATATTTAAATTAGATTACCTTTTTCCCTGGTTCTAAAGTTTCCTCCCAGCATGCCAGCTCCCGCCTTACGCAAACATGAACCGGGAATGAGGAAGTAAAGAGCTCTTCCTGGTTCCTGCACATGCGCGCAAGACCCGGAGCGCTAATGACAAAGTGCCCATTCCGTTTGCATGTGTGGGGAGGCGTAAGAGCTGGCTCCTCGGGTTCTCCATAATGGGAGAGGGTGCTTTTGTTTCGGCACCCCTAGCCCATTAAGAACTACACACCACTAGTGCATCCTGAATGAATCTATCCACAGGGTCAGTGTGGTTGGAGATAAAATACTGTTGACTTTGAAGTCATGTACATGAACTACACTGTTGGTAATGCAGTGATTCTGAGCACATTAAGGGATCCATAGACACACCCTACAGTAGATCGCTACCAGCGCAGCTCAACAGTTTGAGTGACATTTGCTGTGATGGTATATATTTGGTTGTTCATCTTCTGAATTTTTGCAATTCCTTTAAAAAAAAAAACAAGTGCTATAAAATGTGTTTTGGCCAGGGGATGGTTTGGGCTGGTCACTTGCTTATATTTAGGGTTGGAGAATGTCTTTTCTGGAGTGACAATTAAAAGTTCGTACCAATGAACCCACAGTTTAACTTCCTAATAACTTTTGCCAGCACAATGGAAGCATTTATTTGTGATCAAGCAGTTTGACAAGCATATAACATCTTAATAAATATATCTTGTTATAAAACAAAAAAGAAGGGGCACACAAATCACAGGGCTTTTGCCTGGTAGTCAGACAAAAAAAGAAACAGATTTTAAAGAAATCTAGTGTATGCAAGTTTAAGAAAAATGTTTCAGTTTGGAAATGTCCTTTTTGTTTTTTTCTATGCAAGTGTAATGTGCATGTGGGAAGCCTATTTTTAACAGTGATGGCCCCTACCCAGGTGATATTCATGGCCCGTTGTTTTTCTGTGGTGTCCCTTTCAGGGCAGAAGAAAAAACACAGGCTGACCAAACGGAGAATGCAAACACGAACATTATGACTAGGCAAAGGAGCACCTTTAAAACTCTTGGAAATAATTATTTGCCAGTGGGGGAGCCCACCAATTAGTTAGGGCTGGGAGTAGGGCAGGCCACCAATTAGGGGGGAAAGGCAGCAAATAAGGGGATGGCAATTTCTCCCTTTCATCCCTCTACGGCCAGCTATCATTTTCTTTGTTCTAAACAAGAGGCTTCCAGGTCAAGGAACCATCGGCCCTGAGACAGTAACCCACTTTGGGAGGCAAAACAAGCGTGTGGTCCCTTATCTGAGTTCCTGATGCTAGCAGCAGTTGTCTCCATCCATTACCTTGTGCCCTCCCTCACTAGATGAAATTGTCCTCTGCTGCACCCTCAGCAGCCATCTAAGATTAAATAACTACTGCTCTGCAGGAGACTGGAGTGCAAGCAAGTGTAATGGCTAAATCGCCTAGTCACAACCAAACTACAACCAAACCAGCAGTGATCTCAATCAAAAAGGCGAAACAGGCACAGGCTGACATGTATAACTCCTTCATCTCATTTGGTAAAGTGGGCCGAGGGCAGGCCTTATTCTTCAAGGGGGACGTGAGGGGATAAGTAGACTCCCAAATCACTTATGTACAATGGTTTCAAAATTTAAGAATGACCAATGAAGGTTCTATACATTCAGAGACATTTAATAAAAAAACAAAAATGCAATCAACTAACAGGAAAACACTAGGCAACCCTCCTTGTAAAAGATAGGCACAGATAATGCATAATATTGTGAAAGAGAATTCTGAGTAGATGAGCACGGGGTTCAGGCCACCAGATTGTGCCACAATGCCAATGTTTAAAGTTGTGCTGTTCAAGAAAAAGATAGAGCAGGGGGTGGTGGGGTGCTTAAAAGTCACTTCAGTCCCCAGATGCTGGACGCTTGTCTTTGTGTTGCTTGAGGCCGAAACATGTTTGGGATGCTTCTGGTGTCTTGTACAGAAGGGATATGACATAGCAGTTCAGGCTGACCTGCCCCTTTTGGGGTGGGACCAAGCCTGATTTGCATATGGTCTTTCCCCTTTTGTAATGACTTGGCAGACGAAGAGGGTTGCCCAGAGCCATGCCAGAGGTTAAGATTAATTCTAAACCATCCATGCATCCCCTCTTTTGT
This sequence comes from Ambystoma mexicanum, assembly GCF_040938575.1. NCBI lineage: Eukaryota > Metazoa > Chordata > Amphibia > Caudata > Ambystomatidae > Ambystoma > Ambystoma mexicanum. The sequence continues at coordinate 911,891,562 of NC_090926.1, read as the reverse complement.
TTTGTTGTAGTTACCTCGAGTGGGACGAGTATGCCCGGATGTGGGCCCCTTGCCTGCTGGGCCTAGAGACCCAAGATACTCCTTACTGATGAGGCTGAAACATGTTTGGGGATCTTTGTGGACTCGTGCACCTGAATTGCATATGGTCTTTTCACCTTTTGTAATGGCTTGGCAGGCGAAGAACAATGGTCTTGAGGATTGCCCAGAACAATGCCAGAGGTAAAGATAAATTCTAAACCTTCCATCCATCACCTTTTTTGTTTTGCTGTGGTCTCCCCGAGTGGGACGGGAATGCCCAGATGGCGGTCCCATACCTGCTGGGCCTAGAGACCCAAGCTACTCCTCACTGATGAGGCCCTACAAGGCCGAAACATGTTTGGGATGCTTGTGGTCTCGTGCAGAAGGGATGTGACCTAGCAGTTCGGGCTGGCCTTCCTCTTTTGGGGTAGTACTAAGCCTGAATTGCATATGGTCTTTCCACTTTTGTAATGGCTTGGCAAACGAATAACGATGGTTGGAGGGATGACCAGAGCAATGCCAAAGGTCAACATTAATTCTAAACCTTAAAGCCATCATCTCTTTTATTTTGCTGTAGTCACCCCGAGTGAGACAGGTATACCCAGACGTGGGTCCCATGCCTGCTTGGCCTGTTGGTGAAAATGTTCTTCTTGCCCCTGGAAAGTAGGGAATATGAGGGTAAACTCAGAGGCCGATTCCAGTGCAAGCACTGTGGTTTTTGGCTAAGCTCAATCAGTGAGTGCCTTTTCAACCAATAAATCAGTTATATAGCACTTTTATCCAAAGCACTTTACATAGAACATTTTTATGTGCAAATATTATTATCCAATCGAAATTGGTACACATTTGATCAACCTTGGAAGGATGAAAAGCTGAGTCAACCTGGATGGGATTTGAACATGTGACCTGCGGATCAAACAGAGCTCACAGCAAATAGCACTCATCCCACTGAGCTATCTTACTAGTCAATAGCTGTAAGCGATGTTTGGACAAGCAAATGTTTGTGCTTTATTGCTAGCAGTCTGTCCTTTATTCCCCACATTGCTAGAGTTGGCTAGGACTGCTTGTTTCATCAGTGGATGTTATGATGCAAATACAAATTTGTAGACACCAAACAGCATGTTATTGCTATTCTCTTTGATCATATCTAGATTGGGCAAACCAAAAGGTGTCTTCCGGGGCTTGCCCACATACACCACTGACAAGCTGCAGAGAATGAATCCAGTCAGCTGCTGCTCAGATTTTGTTCTGTTGGGTACTCTATTCCTCCTCTTCAAAACCCGAAGTACCTGCCACTGGCTTGCATTAATAGAGAAGGTTCGATAGACCCAGCCAAAGCCCTCTGGGTGTCCACCAAGCAGCATATGGACGGGCACTGCAAATTCTCTCAAATACAGATTTGGCAAAAATCCCTATCAGCACACCCAAGAGAGAGGGTCAAAGTCGTATAGTGAAGAGAGCAGGCATTGGGGGACTGGAGCGCGCTCTCTGGGAGTGCATTTGTAGAACCTTCTCCAAGCCACCCTGACTTTCACCTCGTCCTACCTCTGTTTTTGAAAACCTCTCAAGAGTTTTCTGATTAACACACTTTCATAATGAAACAGCCACATTGCTGTCATCATCTGTTTCCTTACAGCACCAAGAGGCCTGCGTAGGGAGAACAAAGCAGTTTTAAGTGCACTTCAGATACATGTCTGTCTGTTCATCCGGGAATCAGATTCACATCTTTCTCTACTTTAAGTAGCCAATGAAACATAAGTGTTTTCAGCTCAAGAGGTAGGAATCTGTGCGGTGCGTGGAAAGGCAAGATTGGGGAAAAGTAAAGATGATGGGGTGAACGATTAATCCCTGCTCGCACCACTCTTCTAATCCTAGTGCTATAAACCCTTTTCAAATGGGATCGATTTTGTGTTGTCTCTTTGATTGTATATAATTGGGTAAAAAAAAAGATTAATTACATTTTTAGGATTGATTGATAAATCACTGACATGATTTGTGGACCCCTTCAAAATACCCTGAGTAATGGTTCACCCACATATCGCTACATACTTGAGCGAAGGATCTCCCTCAGTTTCACTTTCACTTCCAATAGATTTGCAGGAGACAAAACCGAAAGGTTTTTGGTGAGCATACAATTCAACACGGACTTGACATTTAATTTCTATGCATCTTGGAATTTCATTACACTATATGTGCGGTGAACCAGGAAGACGACTCTAAAGTGAATTTTGAAGAAACTTAAGCAGAAGAGCAGATCCTTCGGAAAAAAACACTATCTCACGAACATAAACCTGCTAATGATCTAAGCAAAACATGTAAATCTTTGGAAGATTAAACACCAAACAAAAGCTCTGTTATTATACTTTAACTAAGTAATAAAGCAGATAAATGACACTACTGTGCTTAGGGCCCTTTGGGAACGTGCATGTAATGGATGGGATCACACAGAATAACTCAGAGTCCAAATAACCAAACCAACTCAGGAAGATGGCAAAGTACTGTTTTATTAACAATTATCTAAAACAGGGAGTTTACAGCGAACATCAATGGACATACGCTCAGGTTCTCTAAGCAATTTTTACACAAAGAATAGCTTTTATATAAAAAATACTTCAGTGGTGTCATCATACTACATGGCAATAATGAAAAACCTATCAAGGATCGGCATTGGCTAAGGGCAACATCTAAGTATATTTTCTACAGGGACTAGGATTGTGATTGGCGGCCCACTATCAGGTGGACAACACGTGCCTACCTCTAAAACATGTCATCTTTAGAAACATTAGATACACAGTTTCTCATTGGTCTTCAACTATAAGGACCTTTGATAAATGGACTGATATAATTGGTTGGCATGCTTGTGCCATGTCTGGAACATTTGGTTCACTTAGCAGCACCTAAGCCAAGGCCCAAGGGCAATGACATGGGGCATGACACTACCCCCCCATCCAATTAGCCCAGCATCTCTCATCACCCATGCCTCTGCCATGAAGTTTGTCTTTGTACTTGGCCCTGCAAAAGTATCCATGTCTCTGAAAATGCATGGAATTGAGAACACTCACTATCGTGTCTGGGACTCTAAGTTCAAACTCTGTTTTCATCCTTGTCCCACGTGACAGGAGACCACGATTTGCTCCATTTTGCAGGTTTTAAATGCTCTAAATGAGTTAAACTTGGCACTCTTGGTGTTCTTTCCTTGCACCTTAACCGGGGATGATTCATCCTCCACACGTTTGTTCCTTTCCAGAATAGATAGCTGACATTGGCTGCTTCTGTCTTGACTCGAGGCCAGACAGCCTCACCATGCAGCTCCATGATTCTGCTTATTCTTGCGGCAACACAGTTTTCCCTTCCTGCTTCATGCGTCCTGGCTTATTACATTCATGATACCGATGTCCAGCTTCTATATAATGGCAGATTCACCTGCATTCCATTTACTATGTATAGCCAGCTTCTATGATGACTTAGTCTACCTTGCATTTCAGCATCTGTACAATTATTGAACGGTTGATTTTCAGCACTTTGTGCATGTGTAATCTTCTTTTTCACATTTAAAAGTTCACTTGATTCTTTTACTTCATCCTTAGTCTCTTTAGCATCTATACATCTTCTTCAGTCAGTATCTCGGGACATCGTATATGCCTCTTGTGATGTCACTAGCTTCTTCCTTTGCTCTTTCTCATATTCCTTCAGGGAGGACCTCCCTTAGGTTGTCATCACTTCGGGGATACATTCGGTAGGGTTGTCTCAACGGGCTTCTTTCAAACACACGCTGCGGTATTGGCACAATGGCAGGTGTCAAATACGGCACAATGGCAGGTGTCAAACACGGCACAATCTCAGGTCTCCAACACATGGAAGGAAGGGGGGCAGAGTTTCCTGAAGAGACATGGAGCTGCTCCTCTGCATTCCCCCCTCTGGTTGAGTCCTCGACCAACTCTTCAATTGTTTCTACATCCTGATATTTTCTCTTGAAGAAGTGCTTCTTTGGTGTCATATCTTTATCACCCCACTCAGGGGGCCTGCTGCTTTGACATGTACATCTACACTCCAGGTCATGTAGTTACAATGTCCATTCAAGGTACAACTGACCCATCGTCCCACGTACTTCTTGTGATTCTTTGGATACAGAAACTTTGTTCCCTAAGGTGCCACAATGCAGGCCTCTATGTATTTTCTGACAGCATCATCAATCAGCTCCTTAGTGTTTGGTACGTCGCTGGAATCAATCATAATCTTCATTCCTACCACCTTTTTTGCTGTTTTCTTGCACTGGGCAATCACTATTCTGACTATACAGAATCCAAACATTACTAGAACCAGTATTACTCCGAGAACCTTGAATAGATTCGCCAACCTCTGAGTAATCCAAGAAAACAAGGCAGTAAACCAACTGTCATCTTCAATGTCATCTGTCTTGTCTTCCATCTTGGTATCCAGGTCTGTCAACATCAATATGGCCTCCATTAAGGTCCTATTCTGGCCATCGTGAGAAGGTATAAATGTGCAATACGATGGCCCAATTTTGCCACAAACTTCTCCTTCCATCGCTGTAATCATATCAAGGACATGACTATTCTGGAGGGTCATCAATTGTATGGCCCTCAGCTTTTCTTTAATGGCGTTGAATCCCTTTATGGTAGCATTGATTGTCTGCAGGAGTTCCCATCTGGTGATCTGCAACCATTTGGCATTTGCCACTGTTTGAATTCCAGGCATAAAGATAGCTGTCATTATCAGAGCAGTCTTGCTGAACAGCTTGTGCTCATCAGGAATAGATTCATACGCTGTTATTGATTTGGCTGAGAAATAATTTTCAATTTTTGTCCGCATGAGTTCAAGTATTCTTTTTTTTTCAAGTGATCATCCACTTTTGAAAATTCATCAATGTTTGGATCGCTCTGATGAATCACTAATGCTGCCGCCTTGTAACTTGTTATGTGCCCAGATACCTCAGGGTTCGGAGCGCCATATAAATGAATAAACAAACAAACAAACAAACAAACAAACATGCACCAGGGAACACACTCCACCCCAATCTTTGGGCAACGTCATATAGGCTCTAGATCCACAAGCCCAATATCGATCCAGAAGGACGCTGTCCCTTCTCCCATCCTGGGAACGTCAATTGTGGTTTTGCATTCTTTGTTATATCCCTCATGCTTCTTTCCATGTCTTCAGAAGCACGGTGGTGCATTAACCAATGGGATTACAACTACTGGGCCTGATTCATCTTCTACCCATGTCAATAACTTGGAGTGCTTGGCCCATGACTTTAAACATCCATCATTCACTTTCTGCACTTCTTGTACATAATCTGTTTTCAGCAGATGAGCTGTACAGGACATCATTCCTTCTTCCCATCCCTTCTTGGTATGCACTCATCTATAGATCAATAGTTGTGCTTATTCCCAACATCCAGGTGATCCTGCTATTTCTGTTACATCAGGGCAATTCATTTTCTCAATTTCTTCAATGATCACCTCACCCTGTCCTGCAGAAGTATACACAAGCATCTTGGTTTTTCAACCAGGCTCCTTCTCCATTTGTAGGGTCTTGATATAGTCAGCTTGGTATGTAAACAACCATCTTGATCTCCATCGCAAGATCGCCCAACTTCCTTGGAACTTTCCTCGAGTAGTACATGCTGCAATATGATTCAGGCTTTTTGCATTGTGTGCAGAAAACTTCCTTTGAAATGAAAGTTCTTACTGTATTCATGGAATGGGTGATGAGAGAGTAGACATAACAACTCTCACCAGATGCTCTCTCCCCCAACTTTTTCATGTGTTGATACCACATGTTATTTCCCAGATGAGCTGTATTATCTGGATAGGTATTTATCCCTTGATTATCTTCCTCTATATCTCGATAATATCTCTTAAAATAATTATAGAGATCAAGAAAATTGTCATCATTCGTACTCATATTGGGGAGAATCATAGGAACTCTTTCTTCAGCAGAACCATTAAGATGATAAAGACTGTGAAAAATAAGGAACAAAAAGGCAACAAGAACAATCATGCAAATATAGATCATGCATGGAAATCTGGGCATCCATTTCTCGTGCCATCCTACTGCTTGCTGAACTTGTTCAATCTCTATGATCATACCATTTTCTTCATTTATCATTTTTGATACAATCATTAAGTTCCTTTTGTATCTTTGTAACTGTACAATTTGCTCAATTATATCAATGAGGAGTCTTTTTATCACTGGAACCTTTTTAGGATCCTGTAAGAAAGTGTGAATATTAACGTCTCTTCTAGCAAGAGCAGGGTAAGATTGGAGTTTAAACACAAAGACAGCAACCACAAGCGGATGAACATCACTATTGACAGGTATCATGTGTTTTTATTACTTAAAACAGATGAATGTGGATATTGGTCTCTTTCCTATTTCTGATCAAGAACTGACGTTTAGACATAATTCTGATGCATTATTCACAACTAAAAGTTCATTTCAAATTCTGGTCCTTGCTTTCTCTGCTAAAATATATATAAGGAATGTCTATTGAATTCCAGTCCAAATAAAAGTATGTGTTAGTAACATTTTGCTTCTTCTTAGTCATCGATAGGGTCTGCACACACGAAAATTCTTCTTCTTGTCTTGCTTCAGGATCAGCCACGGTGGGAGGAAAGGTCTCGCCTTTATAAATCTTCACGTTGATCAGATGTAACAAAGCTCGTCTTCTTGATATTCTAACAGCAGAAGAGGATACTTCCTCAACACAGAATACGTAATTAAACTATGGCTTGTGCCACCTCCAGGTGAAATTTCGAATCAGAATCAGGTTCCCAACATATAACTTAGGTGGTGGTAATAGTTCACTTTGTTTGGTTGCCGAATTATCGTCTTTCGTGTTCCTAGACCTTCCGCCCGATGCTTGACTTGTTCGGAAATCAAAGAAATACTGGTTGTCATACATGTCAAATAATCATGCATCTCATCAGCTAAAGTTTTGGCTACACTCTGGCCATCACTCCTGATCCTGGACGGAGGTGTAAGGGGCGTTCATATTTGACGCCTTGTGACTAGTTCATGCGGTGTGAGGTGGTGGTCCGAACCTGGCTGATTCCGAAGGGCATGTAAGGCAAAGGGAAGGCAATAAAACCATCCCTTTATCAAAGTCAATTAAATCTTGGAAATCCTTTCTTTGAGGAGGCCGCTGAGTCTCTCACATATTCAGTTCGCTTGCAGGTGATAAGCAGAAGAAAACTTGTGTTTTATGCTTAATCGAAGCCCAATCTGTTCAAATAGCTCATTGGCAAAATGCGGCACATTATCAGATATTAGTACCTCGCACACAACTCACCTCGGGAAAACTTTGCACACTAAAAACTTTGCTGTGCAAGTGGCATCAGTGTGTGTACACGGACCCACTTTGATCCACCCAGAGAAGGGACACACCACCACTGATAGATATCGATATCCATTACAAATCTTCAAAAATGCTGAAAGGACTGTTTGGTCGAGGTATTACTCCTTTAATCATTCTCAGTGCATGCCCAGCAGTAAACATTTTACACACGATGCAATTCACCATAAACAATGCAACATGTTCCAACAAATTAGGAATAAACCAGTCTTCTGCAATATTGACAGCAAGACTTTCTCTAGTTACATCCGCGGGATAATGCAGCTGTTCAAAAGCAATTTTTAATAAAGTTACTGGCATCACTGGCTTTCCAGTGCTGTCCTGTCGCCATAAAGCTTCGGTGTGGGATAAAGAACACCCCCTTCACTTCCATAGTTCTTGCTCTTCCTCTGGTGCACTTCCCTGAACCTCTATTAATTGGGCTATTGACAACATTTTGACAACCCTTCCTGTACTAACATGGTTGTAGCCGAATTTTCTTTAACATTCTCAGTATCAAAACTCGAGATTATGCAACCCTTTTGGCTTCTACGTCTGCAGCTTGGTTTCCGCAAGAGATAAAGTCTGCACGTTTAGTATGTGCTGCGCATTTAACGACCGCTATGGCCACGGGGAGTTGTAGTGCCTTAATGAGCCTGTCCAATAAGGATGCATGCTGCACTGGAGAGCCATCTGCCCAAAGGTAGCCCCTCCTTTTCCAACGTGACAATCCTGCATGTACGGTTACCATCACATAGGCGGATTCACAGTACACCGTCACTTCCTGCCCTTCATGTCTCTCAAGCATGAAAATAAGCACTACTAATTCTGCTGCTTGAGCAAAAAAATGAGAGGGTAGCCTTGCACATGCCACCACCTTGAATTCTCCATTAATCTGTGTCTTACTACTGCAGTGCCTGAATGACTTTCCCCACTAGTCTGATCAATTTTCGAAGCACCATCAATAAAGAGAATCTCCCCTCCCGCCAAAGCATTCTCCTTCACACAGGGTATATCATCATAAAAATAAACATAATTGGCACAGTCGTGCACATAATCACCTTGTTCTATGGGTTCAGCTATGAACATGGCTTGGTTCACTATTTTACATCTTACTATTTTAATCTCTGGGATAGGAATCATTACCTCATAAGCTGAAACTCTTTGGGATGTCAATGTGCCCATGGGTTTATCTAAAATGTCAAACAAGGCATTCCCCATGTAAAGGGTCATAGAGCAGCCCATGACATAACCTGTGGCCTTCTCTATTGCGAACGTGGCACCTGCCAAAGATTGTTCGCAAAGGGAAGTATCCTCTCCTAACTGGGTCTAAAATCCCACTGTAATACGCCAGAGGATTATAGCCCAATGTGGTTCTTTGTGTATGCACTGCTGTCACGACTGTCCCATTTGTGTGCAAAAACAAATACAATTCCTCAGCATAATTAGCAATCCCTAAAACAGGGGCTGTACACATTGCTTTTTCAACTCCTCAAACCCCTTTTCCATTTCTTCGGTCCATTCTATTTTTATCTTACAAGCTTGTGCTTTCTTTATTGCTTGCAGAAGTGGTTTTGTGTAGGGTCAAAGACCCAGGCTCAAATATAATTACACAAACCTAGAAACTGTTGCATTTGTCTCACTGTGTTTGGTTTTGGTGTCTTTATAAATTCCTCAGCCCTTTCAGGTGTCACTTTCTTTCCTGCATGTGACGTTAACTGACCTATGTACAACACTTCCTCCTGACAATACTGTAACTTCTCCTTGTCCACCTTATATCCTTTGTCTGCTAGAATGGTCATCAATTGGCCATAATCTTGCCTACACTCATCCTCTGTGGTGCTGCAAATCAATATGTCATCTACGTACTGTATCACTGTGCTTTTAAGATTGATATTGCCTAGGTCCATCTGTAGGAATCTGTTGAAGATCGATGGGGACTCACAGTACCCCTGTGCCAGCCGAGTATGTTTTAGTCTTTTTTGATGAAACCTAAATGAAGTCAAGTCATGTGAGTCCTTATGCAACGGGATTGAGAAAAATGCATTTTTCAAATCGAACACTGTAAAATACAGGAATACTGCACAATATTGTCGCCGGATTAGGAACTAAAGGAAATGCAGCATCTACAATCTGGTTAAGAAGTCTCATATCGTGAATAAATCTCCATGACCCCATCTTAATATTTTTTTGTAGGATACACTGCAGTATTGCATAATGACTCTGATCGCACCATAATCCCCTGATTCATCAGTGCTGAAATAGTCTGAAATATACCTTCATCTGCTTCACGAGACTTGGGATACTGTTTTGCCCAGGGTAAAATTGCTTCTGGCTTAAGCTTTATTTTAACCTCCCATACCCACTTCAACAAATCTACATCATAGGGCCTGTGGTCCATAGGGCACTCGCTACCTTTTCAAGATCCTCCTGAAAAAATGCTGGCCATTGCTACATTATCGCCATTCTCTGTGGACATCCCTTTAGCCAGTATGTAATGCTCATGAAGAAGACCACTTCGTCATCTGTTCGGTCCTCCATGAACATGTCATCATCACTTAAATCAGTCAATCTGTACCCCTCCTCAAGAGCAATCACTGTTCTCCATGGTCTACCCTCATTGTCTATCCCATTGAGCATTGCCTTCTCTCTTCGTACTATGGCTGCTTCCAACTCTATACGAATAGTCTGTGCACCTTCCTAATCCATAGGTATTTGCAGTCTGAATAAAAGCTCATCAGGTATCCTCACAATCTTTCCTACCAAACCAGGCACCCATGTCAGCAGAATGCTTAATCAATATTGAAAAAATCTCTGGATCTACTCAAACGCCTTGCAGAGCCACTTGCCCTGTGAACACCAGTATGAAATCTATAAAGTTTAAATAGTGCATTCCTGGAGTGGAGCACACTATTCCTTGATCAGTAAATTAAATTGTCATGTTGAATTCCGTCATTAAATCTATTCCTAAAATGTTAACTGGTGTCTGTCGCGAAATATAACAAAGGGACGGACATGTCACATTCTCCTATGGAGACCTGCAATTCATCAGTAAAAGGAACTAGACTCATAGCTCCAGAGAACCCTTGAGCATTCATGGCAATACCTGACATTGGATACTTTCCCTCTCGTATACACGAACGAGTTGCCCCAGTGTCTACAAGAAAAGAAAAAGATTTGCCTCCTATCGGCACATTGACCCTTGGTTCTTTTTGGGGGTCTGGTGTCACAGATAGTACTGAACACATCAAATCACCCTGTGAGCTGTCCTATTGTGGGTACAAGCTCTTACCCGTCCCTGTAAAAGGACTTCATCCTACCACAGTGACACCATCCATTGTAGGTGTTAGTACTTGTCCTGTATTCGCATACTGCAGCATCTGCATATGGGCCTGTTGTGACTGCCCCTGAGGTGGATTCATTTGTGCCTGTCCCTGCTGTGGAACCTGCTGTAATAGCGGTGCTTGTACCTGATAAAACCTGTGATCCTGGGCAAACGCCCTCTCTGGTCTTTGTGCTATATGGTGAGGGATAAACTGCCCCCCTCTTGAAAACTGTCCATTCTGTACATTCTCTTGGCCTTCGCATATGCACACAATATGCCCTGTCATCCCGCAATTCCAACATACTGGGGGTACCCTTCTGGTAACTCCTCCTTGGTTATATCCTCCCTGAGCACTCTGGTTCTCATTCTGTGTGTTGTAAAACCCATCCTGGATGTTCTGAAATCCCATACCCACCTTGGTCCATTGGGCGCAGATTATTTGCCTGTGATGTAGTCAATGCTTCCTGCATTCCCATTCCTTCTCTTCTTGTCAATACCGCCCCATCTATGGCAAATTCTGACCATTTTTTGGGAACTAACTTGGCTTCCTCGATTTTTCTTATTCTCATCTTTCTTCTTGTTTGCTCTTGTAATTACCGACAATGGTACACTATTGTTAAATGTATCTTAGCCCATGGGTTCGCTTCCATCCCCACTTGTTTTTTCATCTGTCGCTGTACCTGTTCTAGACCAATGACATAAAATGTGGTAAAATAATGCCACAGTCTTTTCCCACAGCTCACGAGTTTCAAGTTGCCATTTCTCCTGAATATACTGAATGTAAGGAATAGGGTATTCATCTTCTTTCATCTTACGAGTCATAATTGCCCCCATGTCTGATGTGTCACGATACTGTATCCTGAGAGCCCTGCAAACGTATGCTCTACAATTATTGAATGGCGCCCCATCATGTGCTGTGTTTTTTGCAGTCACACTTGAATATCCTGCTCTCCTCCATTTGTCAACGAGGTTGGCAAACAAGGACAGCGAGGCTCAGTGCAAGGACCTGAATTATAATGAATGGTGTGAGGAGCGTTGCAGGTGAGTGTGGATGTGGGGACCTGCCAAGTCCTCCACCAATAAGACAGAACCAAGTTGATTTTACAGACACACTGCGCGCACACACAAGATAAATTACAGTTGGTATGTTTTTATTTCCCAAAAAAAGGTAGCCTGACACGTGTTTCGAGCACTTCCTCTTCTACTGAGGCTACAGGTTAATGTACATGCAGGATAGGATAGTACATAGAATTACAGAATAATGTATTATACATGAAAATGACCCAAACAACAAAGCAAAAAGAGAGTGACAAGTCACCATACAATTGCACATCAGGCATATGAGAACAGAAGCAATCATATTAAACACAAAGAAGCAATCAAAGACATAAAAAGGTAATTCGATTGCCAAATAAATTGTGCCAGTGCATATGGATCCAAAAAGAACAAAAAACAATTCAAGAGATGGCAAATAAATTAGCATACGGAAAAAGGAATGGGAGTAGGGAAAAACAAAAATAACAAAAAATATACGTTAGCATATTTCATCTTGGTTGCCCATCCAGTTAGTTAATATATTTCCGAAAGGTTGAAGCAATTTACCTGAATAGTGGGAAGTCTTTATTAATAACACTAAACAAGACAAGAAACATAGAAGGGAAAAGGGGTGTGTGAAAAATAATAGCACAGTTGAGGACATGGTAATTGGAGAAACCAAAAAAAAAAAAGTTTAACTTACCAATATATGTGGTAAGTAACAAAAGATAGAAGGATCGTGGGCTCCACTGTAAAAATAACATAACGTACACCATGTTAATGGTGAATTGTATAATTACACAGATTTGATAGAAGTGAAAAGGCACAAGCCTGCATACCTTAAGATGCAGTTGCAAGGTCAATTGAAAGCGTAATCGCGTGAAACAACAAATGCGGCAGTGAGTGGAGGTACACACGAAACAGCGAGCCAGGTCGCAGACAGGAAGAGAGAGAAGCAGACAGAACAACATAATTAGTGATTGAGCGGCGGTGCGCGTCTGGGCACTTTATTTGATCAAGGAGGTGAAAAAGGCCATCTGAATGGGCGCGCATATAAAATGTGCCCATTCATGTGTCCCTTGTGGATTGGGCTGCACTTTTTTGGGGCGCAAGTGATGAGATCTGTTAGCGCATTTAATTTCTTGTGTAAAAAAAGTTGAGAACCTGGCACCCTGAGTATTATTTTTTTTAAAACAGTCATTTTTGCAGATTACTTGAAAAAAGAAAATGTAAAAAAAAAGTTTTTTTTTTAAAGATGCTGTTTTTGCAGCATTTTGCTGGATCGCAAAATCGTTATAAGCTGGAGGGTCTGCCTAATCTTTGTGCTTCCTCTCCCTCTCTCTTTCTTTCCTTTCTGTCCTTTTCCTCATTCGCTCTTTGTCTATTGTTATACTTTCTCTGTTCTTCTGCCCGTTCTTCCACTTCTCTTGCTCCTCTTGATTTAGCTGTTCTCGTTGCTCCCTACTTTTCCTTCTCTGTTTGTCCTCCTGTAGAGGGGGTCCCAAATATAGCCTTCACTCCAGCCACCCATTTTGAAGTACCAGGAACGTTCATACCGAGATATGTGATGTACGATGAGCAAATAAACCAGCAGAGAGCCGCGGTAGGGCTCTACCCAGTGCCCATCAGAAGAGCAATACCTTTTGAAGTGCTAATAGTGCAGTAAGGTATCCATTGAGACAACCCTACCAAGCAAATGACACAAAACAAAGAATGCTTAAACACTGTCCCAGAAGAAACTCAAAAGGCCTTAATTGAAGACGAATGGTGACCAAACGTGGGCCCGAACAGACTCACAGATGGGTGAAACGACAACCAAAAGATGACACACAAAGACAAAATGTCATGAATAAGGATATCATGAACAGAGAATGAGAGACGATGTTGAAATATAAAGAAACTTAAACTGTAAAGCAGGATGAAAATATCCAACCGGTGTACATACTCTGTAACCGCAAGAAGCTAAGAAAACAGTGATTCTTGCTATGCTTAGTAGAAGAATAGAGTGGCCAGCGCCAACTATATATCCACCTCAAAGAAGTACACTATATAAGTGTGAGTCCACTTTATACAAAAGCAGAATTAACCCAGGTTACTAAGGGTCAAACAGGACAGGATTCGTATTCCAGCTAATACAAGAAGAGACAGCGGAATCAAAACTCAGCAAAGAGCATTCAGTGCCTGGGAAATCGAGGTCAAACCAAGAGAGGGAGGCGGACAGTAGCTTCGGAGAATCGAAACTTAAGAGCAGAGCAGCCTGCCCTGTGAAGGTCGAGATAAGGAGGACCCGACAGGTGGCAGGCCAAATTGAGAACTAAATGCACAAATAGAAGGAAAACGAAGCAGATTCGCGGTGTGCTAACACGTGACCAGCCAAGCGCGAAGAGGTACCAAAGTCTGATGTCACCCAAAACAGGAGATACCATAACTTTTCCTGACAAGAAGCTACAGTTTCGAGGCCAACCACAGCCAACTAAATGACACATAGCCATTCGAGTACTGATTGATGGAAGGGAGGCTGGGTGAATCTTGGGGCATCCTTCACCTGGTTGACCATTCTGCGTGCTGCCAATTAAAGTGGAGATTTATGCTTGGGGTTGTAGCAAACCCAATCACAATGGACCAAATAATCTAGGGTCCTATAGATAGTAGAACCAATGAGACGTCGTACTTTTAGTGACGTCTACATGAGTAATGTTAGAGGGAAGGGCGTAGATGCCCTCCTGATAAGGGTTAACCAATCCTCACACTCCATTACCATATATAGATATAGCACCTATACTTAACTTACCTTTTCCAACCAATAGAATTGCATGACAAATATATGAGTGTTAGACGTCAATGATGATGAATTTTGGGTATAACTGTTACTGTTTGAAGGAAGATTGTTGGAAATTGAAGCGAGACGGGCTATCGCATTACTGTTGATTGCCATGTTTCCCCGTTTTTTGTAGTTGTCATTAAACAGCCTCCCCTTTGCCAAACCATTGAGTTGTCCTTATTGATTGATGTTGGAGTAAGAAATCCTGCACCCCTTCCACCTCTAGGTGCAGCTGTCTTGTCTTAAAGTACTCGAGAGCGAGATCTGACTCTATGGGCCGGGCAGGAGTCACTCCCTCTCCTGCACACTCCTTTAATCTCTCCTCTTGTTCCTTATCCTTCCTTTCTTGTTCGTCCTTATTTTCTCTTTGCCTAACTTCCTCACTGCTTTTTCCATCTATCTTGAGTAATATCTGTCCTCCAATCCATTTGTTTTGTATGAGCGTTACCTCGTCAGCCTTATCTTTTTCTCCTTTCCATCTCTTGATTTCTCTGTCTATATTTGTCGACAGGTTCGACCGTTCACTCTTTATTTCCTTGTCTTGTATAAACTTACATATATCTTCATTTCTTTTATTCTCTTCTGGACTATCGTCACTACTGTAGGCAGGGGGTGCATATATTGAATTACTACACCCCGTCGCTGCTCTTAATTCCTTTAAAGGATACACTCCTATCTCTTCCGTAGTAACACTGTTTGCTTCAGACATGCTAAGGGGAGCTGAGGGCTCAACACCTTCCTCCTTATGCTGGTTAAGCATCGACTCCTCATGTGGCAGGACTTTTCCTTCCTCTTGGTGCATCTTCCGAAGCTCTAGAATTGCTAGTCTCTGCTCTAATTTCTCCCCTGTGTACGCAGTGTTCAAGTATGTGGTCATGTGTTGCAATACCGCTTTTGACAATAATCCTCCTTTTGGCCACGGTATGAACATTGTATCTGCTGTGCCCTTTACCCATTCTGCACTGTACTGTTTGAGCTTGGGCATATGTTTTGGCAGTGTCTTGCATAGGTGCATAAGAGGAGTATTCCCCATAATGACAAGTCTCAATTGACTGTTGATGCTTACCGGATCGTTAAATAAACCTTTTACCTTGTCTTAAATCACCACTGCTAACATTTTAAAACAACAATATGAGCAAGCACCATTAATCGCTGCTCAATCATCCTCTTATTTCAATGGCATATCTATTCTTTTCATTAGCCCCAATCGTTTTACTACACTTTGGGCCACATTACGAGTTTGGCGGCAGCCATGGAGCTATTAGCCATTGCCGCCAAAACGGGCTCCTTTATCAGGTTCCCAGAATGAGGAATTACCGGGCCATTCTGAGTTCGGAGGGCCCCGTAATTCTTCCCTCTGGAACCCAGGCCCAGACTTGCCCCATTCCCATCTGAGCCCCCATACGACCGGCCCGTTGTTAGCTCCCTCTTCCCCTCGCGGGACCCGGTAACAACGCCTGGTCTGACCAGGTGTCCCTTACCGGGTCCTGCGAGGCGATCTTGTAATCGTGCAGAATGGGTCCGCACCCATTAACCCATTCCGCACAGGCCGTAATGAGGCCCTTTATCTTTAACCACTATTACTTTTTCATATCATCACAGTTTTTATCACTCCTTGATACCTTATTCAACAAACAGCATCTAGACTAGTCAGACATTTACACATTATTAAACACTGCTATCTCCTTCCCACTATTTATTTCTTATTTATAAATACGGGATAATCTTCTCTCGCCTTTACTTTACACTGTACAGGGTTTGAGACATCACCTTACACATCCTGATCAGTGTGTTTTCTGTGTGCCCCTACTTGCATCAAAGTTTGAAATGTCTCCTTCTAATTCTTTTGAATTAGGGCTTCTAGGCAGTCTCTCTTATCTTCACAATATTTCCCCATTACTGAAAATTATTACAATCATGTCCCTTTATTTGCAATTCCCATTAGTCTACTCACCATTCAGTAATTGACTCGAGGCCTTCAGTATCGACTCCTCCTCCAATCTGACAACTTCACCTTCCGTCCGCAGAGTGCCAGTGGAAACCGAACAGGGATTTCTTCGGGATTTCTTCAAAGTGGGCCTTGGTCACCATCTCGGTTCTTCTTGGAAGTTTATTTCTAATCGGCTGCTCTCCACAGGTAACTCTGCGATCTTCCTGCGAATGGCGGAGGATGCACAATCGTCGGAAAATTTGGAACAGCACTAGTTTGGTTCTTGAACCATCCGCACTGCTACCACATGAAGTTAGGGCCCTTTAGGAACGTGCATGTAATGGATGGGATCACACAGATTAACCCGAGTCCAAATAACTGAGCCAACTCAGGAAGATGGCAAAGTATCATTTTATTAACAATTTTCTAAAACAGTGAGTTTACAACGAACGTAAACGGACGTACGCTCAGGTTCTCTGAGCAATTTTTACACAAACAATAGGTTTTATATCAAAAATATGTCAGAGGTGACATCATACTACGTGGCAATAATGAAATACCTATCAAGGATCGGGATTGGGTAAGGGGAACATCTAAGTATATTTTCTATAGGGACTAGGATTGTTTTTGGCTGCCCACTATCGGGTGGACAACATATGCCTACCTCTCAAACATGTAATCCTTAGAAACATTAGATGCATATTTTCTCATTGATCTTCAACTATAAGCTCCTTCGATAAATGGACTGATATAATTGGTTGGCACACATGTGCCATGTCTGTAACATTTGGTTCACTTAGCAGCACGTAAGCCCAGGCCCAGGTGCAAGGAGATGGGGCATGACACTACACCCCCACCCAATTAGCCCAGTATCTCTCATCACCCTTGCCTTCTGCCATGAAGACCGTCTTTGTACTATTGTGTCTGGGACTTCAAGTTCGTACTCTATTTTCATCCTTGGCCCACGTGACAGGAGACCATGCCTTTCTCCAGTTTTCAGGTTTTAAATGCTGTAAATGAATTAGACTTGGCACTCTTGGTGTCCTTTCCTTGCACCTTAACAAGGGATGGTTCATCCTCCACACATGTGTTCCTTTCCAGAATAGATAGCTGACCTTGGCTACTTCTATCTTGACTCCAGGCCAGACAGCCTATTCTTGCTGCGACACAGTTTTCCCTTCCTGCTTCATGGGTCCTGGCTTATTAAATTAATGGTACCGATGTCTAGCTTCTATAAAATGTTGGCTTCGCCTGCGTTCTGTTTACTACGTATAGCCAGTTTCTATGATGACTTGGTCTACCTTGCATTTCAGCACCCGTACAATTATTGAACGGTTGATTTTCAGCACTTCGTGCAGGTGTAATCTTCTTATTCGCATTTAAAGTTCACTTGATTCTTTTACTTCGGCTTTAGTCTCTTTAGGATCTATATACATTTTCTTCAGTCAGTATCTCGGGACGTCGTATATGCCTCTTGTGGCATCACTAGTTTCTTCCTTTACTCTTTTTCATATTCCTTCAGTGAGTTTCTCCCCTAGGTTGTCATCACTTCGGGGATAGATTCAGTAGGGTTGTCTCAACAGGTATCTTCTTTCGAACACCCGCTTCAATATTGGCACAGGCAGGTGTCTAACACGGCATGATCTCAGGTCTCCAACATATGGGAGGAAGGGGGGAAGAGTTTACTGAAGAGACATGGAGCTGCTCCTCTACACTGTGATGTGTGTGTGCTTTGTGCATATTATTGTGTCTTCCCCTAAAATGTTTCTGCAGAGAAATTCAAGTCTTTGGGAAACTTATTTTTGACCTGGGGTACTCATATGTTAATTAGAAGGTCTAAAGAAGGTCCACTCCATTTCTTGCTGGCTGTGTTTAATCATTGATGCAATCATTGCTTCTGGTGAACATGGCATTATATAATTTTCTGAGTTTAGGGGGAAACACCACAGTTTGGTAGAGCCTCAGAGTACCCTTCATTTGGCCGTGTTCCTTAGAATTAGAGGGGCACATGCAATTGTGGCCAGTGTAATCTTCTCATACAATTGGGTTGTTCATTTGAAGAGATGCAGATGGCTCCAAACATTCTTTACAGTAGCCATGTTCATTGCGTGTAATTGTTTCCTTACCCATCATGGCAATATCCCTCCATATTAGGAATTCCTGCAGTAACCAAGTTTCACTGAAAATTGTGTGGATTCTCTAAAAGACAGGAACGACTGGAATCAAAAATAATTAAACCTTTTCTTGACTGTAGTATGGACTCAAGAACATGCATTACTCGCCGAGGAGGACATCTAAGTTGCAGCTCTTGGCCGATTTAGGGCAATTGTCCATTATATTTCAGTGCTCTTAGCTCCTCCTATCACAACTGCTTCCTAATCTCCCACCCCACCAACCTCGTTCTCTCGTTTGAATATGATTAGTTAAAAAATCTTGTTTACTATTCTGATGACATGACTTCTGATCTGAAGGAGTATAGGCGTGAGTAGCAAATAAACCGCCTACTCAGCCCTCACACTTTTACAAACCAATAGTGATCCCAATCGTAAAGGTAAAACAGAAACAGTTAAGAGATATATCTCCTTCACCGTTTGTGGTAAAGTGGGCCGACGGAAAGCTATACTCTCAAGAGTGGTGTGAATGTGATTCAGTGGCAACCCAAACAGCAAAGTATAACAGTTCGAATAATGGGACTGTTCAATCTAGATTCTATACATATATATGTACTTTATTTAAACACACCACCTACAAGAAAAACTACACAACCCACACTGAGGAAAAAACAGAGAATATACAAGATAAGATAGAATGTAACACTCTGGGCAAGGATACAGAGTTGAAAGTCAATTCAATTACCATAATGTTCCATTATAAGGGCATGTCTTTGATGGAAAAGGTGTAAAAGTGACCTAACCAGTATCTAGGGTCCAAAACGGACCAGTGGGCATTTATGGGCCATTAGTACCATCTTGCCTGTTCGATTATGGCAAACCTGGCTTCTTGGCGCTATTTCTGGGGTTCAATGCGGTTCAAGTGCAGTGGTTCAGTTTCTCTAAACAGGGACCGGTTCGAGCAGGGGTCAAACAGGAGTGTGTTGCCGTTCAGAGGTGGTTCTTGAAGAAAAGCGGATTGTGAGGACCACCAGTGCTGGTTCGACAGTCGGTTCAACTGCAAAGATGCTGGTGACTGAATGTGCTGCTCTATGTGATCGGTTCAATTAAGCGGTCGAGGAATTATGGATTGTGAAGGCCACCAAAGTCCGTTCGATGGTCAATTTGATCGCAAAGATGCTGGACACTGGATGTGCATTTCGGTTTGAGCAGTTCCATGCAGCGTCCAATAGCCGGTGCCCGATGATCCACCAGGGCCGGTTCAAATGGCAATGAAGATCGGCAGGAAAGATGCTGGTGGGGCGCACAGTGGTTTAAAGGCAGCAGGTGCAATGAAAAGCTGGTAATTCGTGCCAAGGCAATAATGCAATCAGCTAACTTGGGCTGGCGACAACCAGGTTTGAGCATACAGATCAGTGGTTTGAAGAGCGGGTGAGTGCCAAAGGCAGCTAAGGAGGGACCTGATGGTTCGATCCAATTGACTAGGCTCGAATCAAGGTTGGTTTGACTGTCGTAAAGCAGGAATCATGGCTGTCTTGTGTCTCAGTTGCTGTCAATCCCTCTCAGGGGTTTCAGGGACAAGTATAGTCCTTGTTCTCAGGCTCAAAATGCAAGGAGGCTGGTGAACACTTCCAGAAGTCCTTCACCAAGATTAGGGTCTGGCAGCAATCTGACTGGCAGAATGCAGGTTCACCCCCAATGTGCCCTGTGGATAGGTAAAGAACAGAGATTGTCTTTGCCTTGGATACTCCGTTTTTACCTTCCTTTTGGAGGACTTTGGAAAGCCAACTCCCCGAATGGAGGTCCAACAAAATTCTTCCATAAGTGTTTGTTCCAAAGCAAATCTGAGAAGTAGAAGGAGACCCTTTTTTTAAGGGCAAAAGTCCACAGGTGATTGGACTAAAGCTAGCCTGCTTTAGGGGTCCAATCTCTGTTCTTGGATTAAGTGCACATTGCCTCCTGAAATCACACCCAAAGTTGTGTGTGCTACAGACAGGAAGTGGGTGGTGCAGGAAAGAAAGATACATAGAAGCAGAGAGAAACAAGATGATGGAACATTGATCCAGCTGAAAGGAGCTCCCTTTGTGTACACTAATCCCACCCCTTCTCAGTAGAATCAAAGGCACTTTTGGTATGTAGCACCCTGGTGTGAGGCTACTACACTTGCGAATTCTGTAATTGTTGGTGTTTATGAGCGACTGAAACGCTGAACGCTGAACTGACCGGATTAAAACAGTGCGCGAGGAAGACCAACAATGACATAGATTCTTATAATTATCTGATAACAACACAAGCAGAAACCAAGAAACATAATGCGGTGCCGAGATCTGTTATGTCCTTACGGAACGTAAGAAACATTATATTGATCCCAGGCAACCATTAGGGAGAGACAATTGTGTAATGCCTTGAAAACGACCGAGGGTCGAAACGCGTCGGTGCACTTTCATACAAATCAAGAACTTAATTACCATTAAATGGCATATTTTGAAACTTAATAAATTAGTGACATTATTGATGGATGAGCGCAATACCAGCAAAGCATTTATACCTGTTATATGTTTAGGGATTTAGGGGCTAAATGCACTGGTCTGCAGCTGTCACCACAAATTGATCCCGCATAGTAACGACTTATTACCCAAGCTCGTTTTCTGTGCATTTCCCCTATCTTTCTACTTGTAGGTTGGAATCATACCAACGGTTGCACTTGGAGGCACGTTTCATGCAGATCCTCCTGGCAGGGGCAAGGTGTTGGAGATGGAGAGGTGAAGGGTAACAAGGACTGAGTCAGAATAAGAGTCAATAGCTGGCTTGAAGGGGGGAGTAAAAGAGGCGGCAAAGGAGGCTACTGACACTCGCTTCATCGGCCGGATGACAGCAAAGGAGGCTCGCAGTGCAGGCAGAGGCTTAGCCAGGCAGCCCAGGAACTCCAGATGGGAGGAGAGGAGAGAATGACCAGGCCAAGAGAGAGGTGTACTGAGAGAGTTAGCGAGAGACAGGTCACCTGAGATGAGGGTATTCAAAGTGTGCCCGGCTGAGTGGGTCGGAACAAGAAGGAAGAATGGTGAGGGAGAAAGAGTCACAGAGGCTGCAGAAGGGCAAGGCTGCACCAGGAGAGTCAAAATGAACATTGAAGTCTCTGAGGAGGAAAAGCTTAGAGAGGGATGTCAGGAGAGAAGAGGTGAGGTCAGCTCACTCTGATAGGAGGGGTCCTGTAGAAATTAGAGAGTGACTGACATGGTAGGAGAGATGCAGAGCTTACAGACAAGACATTCAAAGGAGAAGTTGGATTGGATGGGTTTGATGGAGGCAGGGATCCATTCAGGGAAGACAAGGGTGACTCTGCCTCCAGGCTCATTAGACCTGGACTTGGAGATGATCTTGTAGCCCTCAGGAAGAAGAGTGTCAAAAACAGTGAATGAGCTGGCATTGCACCATGTCTCAGTGAGAGCGAGGACATCAAGGTCAAAGTCTTCAAGGAGGTGACAGATATCAGTGGAGTGTTTGACAGCAGAGCGAGAATTGAGGGTAGCTAAGTGGAGCTGGTTGCCACCTTTAAAGGTTTTCTGAGACAGGGGTATAGGGACGAGGTACCATTGCCAGAGGGGGGAGGAGGAACTGATGGAAGATGGAGCAGTGTCAGAAGAAGGGGGAAGTTAATGAGAGACAGAAGATGCCTTTCAAGAAGGAGGAGTTTGGGCTGAGAGCCCTGGGGCATGAAATTGCCATTCCCGTAGGCATTGATGATGCACCTGCATGATGGGAAGTGTGCCAAGAGCACTTCCCATCTGATTCCACCATTAATAGGTGAAGAAGAGGAAGGGGAGAGGACAGAAACCATATGGGGAGTCCATAGGCCCGGGGATGGGATGTTAGAGAGAATGTCAGTAATAGTCTGCCTGGAGAGAGGATTGACATAGGTGTCAGCAATGGGCAGTCCTGGGTTTGAGAGCAGGTGACCCTTCTTAAATGTTTTACTTCCAAGCTTAAAAAGAGAGAGAGGCTAGGTGATAGAGTAGCATTTTCAATAGATAGGGCAGATGGAGAGCATCATAGGGAGGGGGTGGGGCAGAGGGATGCCCAAGGGAGGGCGATGGAGAGCTGCACAGTGCATAAGAGAACTCACAAAACGCCCCAGCAGCCAAGCAGCCAAGCAGGCACAGATGAAGCAGGTACTTAAGCAAAATTTAAACAAGGGCAGCAAATATTAAAATACCCAGATTTGAGGTTCAACGTACATGAGAAATGCCAGCAATTAAACAGGGCAACATGTTTTAAATACACAGAGATTTTGAGTTCAGCAAACACAGGGAAAATGCAGCAATTCAGCGCGGCCAGCAGATAATTCAATACACCCAGATTTGCAATTCACACATACGTGAAAAAGTCAGCATTTAGGCAAGGCAACAGGTTTAAACCAGCTTAGCATTCGGCACAGCCAGAGGATTTGAAACAGCAGGATTACATATTCAGGAATGCAGACAGCATGCAATTTACGGTGATAGCCTGCAGAATCAGAACAACTTCTAGATTCCAAATTCAAGCATACAGCCAAAAAGCATGTTTTAATAATTACTGTCAAAAT
Source organism: Ambystoma mexicanum (assembly GCF_040938575.1). NCBI lineage: Eukaryota > Metazoa > Chordata > Amphibia > Caudata > Ambystomatidae > Ambystoma > Ambystoma mexicanum. The sequence continues at coordinate 911,868,383 of NC_090926.1, read as the reverse complement.
AGTTAAAATGCAGTTTTAACACATATCTACGTTCGAGTTTCAGGATTCTAGTAAGAAAATGCAGATTTAAAGCATATCTTGGTTCGAGATTCAGGAATACAGTAAGAAATGCAGAATTTAACTAGCGATAGTACATTCATGAAACAGCCCAGCATACAGATATGCAAGACATCACAATTGGTCTTACAAATAAGGTGAAGAGGCCACCAAGTTAGATGGCTAGGAGTGGTTGGGGAAACGGTGCACGAGAGAAGTTGCTTCAGGGCAGTCAGAAAGCAACAATGCTGGCAGAGCCACGAGGAGCCCGCAGGGTAAGCAATACAGTCAAGTGGCTGCACATCAGTTCGAGGTGAAAGTAGATGGGGCAGCGCAGGTAGGACCCAGTGGCACGTTGCTCACATCAAGAAAATGCTGAGGGAAGAGGGGATTGCCAACATGTTGTGACTCGTTCGGCAGGTTGCAGGTGGGGAGGGAGGCAGCATGGGTATTGCATCAACCAAGAGAAGGGGAAAAGGGGACAACAGAATGCCGAGGACAGACAGAGGTGGACAGATTTCCGTGTTAAAGGGTAAGTAAGGCAATGCGAACAGAGGTATAGGGGGAGAGCAGAAACCGGATGAGGAAACAGCTGGGGAGGGAGTCAAAGAGACGAAAGCCCCAGACCAGGTGGTGAGCTCTAGCACCTTGAAGTGTCTCTTGTGCTAGATGGAATTACCAATAAAGATCTCAGACCAAATAACCAGACAGACTCCGAAAGTATGGCATAATACTACTTTATTCTCAGTTTAATAAAGCAGGCCAAACTTATGACTAATGGACTGATGCTCGCACACTCACACACAAACTTGATTATACAGAGGGAAGAAGACCAAGCAGCATTGTTTCCCCGAAAGGTAGCACTAGCAATGCATTTGTGAACAGAAACACCAAACCAGACACATTGGTATTAAGTTTTTGAAATTGGAGCGAGTCTCCAAACGGGAGATTAATAAATATTGGGAAAAGGCCTCACTAGAGAACTATCTAGAGCACAATTTTGTACCGAGAGGACTAAGAATCTTGATCTTCCCTGATTTTAATGATGCTCAGGATGCGGATCTTGCACAAGAATGAGAAGAAAATGTAACACTAAGCTCAGAAAAAATGCTTAAACTATTAATTATTCATGCCGACCGCGAGCACAAACCAGCAAGCACCCAGATAGAGGACATTAAATAGGAGATTCAGAATATGACCAACCCTGTGGCTACTAAAGAAAATAATTGTGTTGTTTGTATGCCATTTTGAGAGATTACCAAGACTATATAAAAATGTGAACATTTCGCAAATTCTTCAGAGATGAAAGGGACTATAACAATGACAGAGTCTATAACTTTCAGACCAAATTTGACTATGATAATATCAAATAAGACACTACGACAACACCAGTCTCATCTGAAGCTGAATCAGAAGGGGAAACAGTCAGTAACAACGAAGGATAGGAAACCAGTGCCGCCTCAGGCCTCATGCACCGCAGGAGGGTTTTTTGGCAGAGATTAAGCGTTACAAAAAAGGGAATTTTTAAACTCCCAATCCCTCTTGAAAAGGACCCAAGCGGGTTGAAACACGTGTTGGCTTTCTATATGGGCTTTTGAAAATATTTAATGTGTGAAATTAAATAAGTGGCTGTTTATACGGGCTTTGAAAAATATTTCATGTGTGTAACCAAATAAGTCACCCTACAAGGGTTCTACATATTTTGTGTAGATATTTCCTCACTACTAGAAATCTGTTCTGATTGTGGCACTGTTTTATAGACTAAACTGGTGAAAGCGCACACTCCTTACAAAACATTGAGTACTCATATTTGGTGCAGGTTGGGATTCTCCTGCAACTGTACGGGGATGCAGCAGTCACATCTCTCTTGCTTAAAAAAAGTTCTCTTTGGATTCTCATATTCCATAGTGCCCATTACCTGGCAAATCCGACACGATATTACCTAGTCCAGGAAGCATGCACACATCTCAAATCAAGGCATTGTTAGAAAATGTGTGGAATGACATATTGAAAAGCAAAGTACCATCGTCCATCCCTGCCCAATTAACTCCCTTGTTTCCCAACCCACAATTCTCTCCAGGAATGGTGGGGATCTACTTTAATCACTGGAAAGAGTCGGGTGTACATGGTTGAGGGATATCATGCAAGAACAGGAGGTCATGTCCTTTGAACAGTGTAAACAAAACTTTGACCTGAGGGAAGGGGATAGACTCGGTTAAGTCAGTGGGTGTCACACCCTCATAATAAATCAGCGGCAAATGGACAACTGACGTTGTTCGAAAGGTAAATTACTACTCAATACGGGGATACACATTTAATTTCGGCATTGAATAATATCATTTCTGAAAACCCTGGGAGCGGTATTTGGCCCTATATGGAAAAATGGGAAGGAATGCTGGGCCACACTATTGCTCAGGAAGAAAGGGACTTTCTCAGGGGTAACATCTTCAAATTGACTAGATCCATCCAATTGTGGGCAAAACTAGGTTTCAATGGCATTCCAACCCAGTGAGACTACAGAAGATGATCCCAAAGCCATTGGGTCAGTGTTGGGGAGCATGCAAGGGCAGGGATGACTGGGCCCACATTTGGCAGACTTGTCCGATCATTCAACCCTTTTGAGAACAGGCGATGTCCTCTATCAACAACATGTTTAATACAAATGTATCTCTGGGAATGGAGACTTGTCTATTGGGCTCATGGGATGAAGAAACATTCCCTCAAGGCAGGGCGCAACTGAAAACATGCATGATATTAATATAGTCGGCTGTCGCCACTCTATCCTCTGCTGGGGCCTCCCTCTGGAACAGCCTCTCTGCCACTCTGAAACTTGAGGAGAACCATCTCCGGTTCCGGACGTAACTCAAGACCTTCCTCTTTGATTCTGCCTTCTCTCCTCTTCTCCCCTGCTGCTCTGTTCAGATTCGGCATTGTACACCTGGTTACCCTCTGATTTTGGGACCCGGTAATTGCCCACCCTGCTACACACACGCACTGCCTCCTGGCAACCCTTGCACTAGGGTCTGTATCTGTAACCCTACAGCCCCCCTTTTTATGCACTTATCAGACACCCCCTGTCTGTGCCTTAAACCTAGCACTTGCCACTTGCTAGCTGCACTACCACTTGTTTTTTTTATTCCTTTGCTCAGCACTTTCCTTTTCTCCTCTCCGCCCTGCACTTTCCCCCTTCCCTCTCCCTTGCACTTGCGCATTCTCAATGTCATTGGGCCTAGTAAGATCATTGTTCTCCCTTGTTCCACTCCCTTGCCTCGTTGCGCTCTGAAACACGGGTGTATGAGCACGATGCAAATAAAATATCAATATCAATATCAATATCAATAATATGAATGGTTGACAATGGTCTGGAACATTTTGGAAATGGAATGGATGGCCTATAGCATCCAGGGGGAGTGTGTGAAATGTAGACAGGATTAGGGCATGGTCCTTTGATATTTGCGCCGTCGGTATCAGCTATGCCTGTAAAATGTAAACGTTTTGGATATATAGTGAAAGCTCTCTCTCCAATATCTTTGCCTAGGAATCCTGATCGCCAATGGGGTGCTGTCTGTCTTAGTTCTCCAGGAGGGTTGAGGGAATTGAGAGTGATGGGAGTGTGGGAATGCTGAGGGGTTTGTTTGTTTTATTGTTAATGAAAAAATGCCAATAAACATACTTTTTTTTAAAAAGCCTCGTTTTGACATCACTTCTGACTATAAGGGGGTAATTCATAGAATTTAGGGCACAAGTGGCGCACGCGGCTGGCGCACAGTGTACGGGAGCGAATCTCTGCGCCTGCCGCGTGCGCTAAAATCCATTTCCGCGCACAGCGTATTCATGGATTTCAGCTACCAAAACCAGCCGTGGCGCACAGTGGCGCAGCGAACCTGCAGCAGCGCCAGTTACGCCCCCAAGAACGTCCCTCGCGCAGGGAAAAGCCATCAAAATCCCCAATCTAGCACAAAGGGCTGCGCTAGCCCTGTACCAGCATGGCAAGTGGGGTACGTGTATTACTGCGGTTCACAGGAAGTTTCACACACGATTGGCCCTGTGCAAGCGGGGTACGTGTATTACAGCGGTGCGCGGGAAGTTTCACACTTGATTTCAGCAGGGTACTTGTATTTCAGGGGTGCGCGGGAAGTTTCACACGCGATTCCAGCAGGGTACGTGTATTTCAGGGGTGCGTGGGAAGTTTCACACGCGATTTCAGCAGGGTACATGTATTACTGGGATTCGCGGGAAGTTTCACACGCGATTGGCCCTATGCGAGCGGGGTACGTGTATATCATGGGTGCGTGGGAAGTTTCACACGCGATTTCAGCAGGGTACGTGTATTACTGGGGTGCGCGGGAAGTTTCACACGCGATTTCAGCAGGGTTCGTGTGTTTCAGAGGCGTGCGCCAGCAGGCCCCCACTCATGTCCCTCTCATGTCCCCTTGCACCCCCAACCCCCAGCAGTGTGGGGCGCCTGCCAGCAGGCCCCCACTCATGTCCCACTCATGTCCCCTTGCACCCCCACCCCCAGCAGTGTGGAGCACCTGCCAGCAGGCTCCCACTCATGTCCCACTCATGTCCCCTTGCACCCCCACCCCCAGCAGTGTGGGGCAACTGCCAGCAGGCCCCCACTCATGTACCACTCATATCCCCTTGCACCCCCACCCCCCAGCAGTGTGGGGCACCTGCCAGCAGGCCCCCACTCATGTCCCACTCATGTCCCCTTGCACCCCCACCCCCCAGCAGTGTTGGGCACCTGCCAGCAGGCCCCCACACATGTCCCCCAAACACCACGCCATGACTATACAGACCTATGGCCCTAATGACAACCCAAAGCCCACCCCTCCACCCCCCAGTCCAAACACCCAACGAACCACTGCACCCACTCCCTAGTAAATCACCCATTCCATGATAGTCTGGAAAGAACCAGCATGCCCATCAGCAAATGTCCTACAGAGCCACACAGTTGCAACACACGACTGTGCCAATGCTCATGGAGACATGCACCAAAATCATCACTGTACACCACACCAATAATGCTGAATAAAGGAATGTATTAAAAAGCATAACAAATGTCAAAATGAAAAGCACACATGCAAATGAAGAAATAATATTTGAAATAAGAAAAAGAAAGTCAAATCCAAGCAAGAAAAGAAATCCAAAACATGAAAAAATATAAGTGGTGCATCCCCAAAGTCCATAGAACGAAATCCAAAGATGGAAAGCATAAAAAACATTACTCCATGTGAATATGACTAAAAGAAAGTATATACATGTCCCGAAAATTGAAAATGAAAGTCTGAAGGGTCCATTATCCCAAAAGCAAATGAAACCTACCAAGAACCCTATCTAAAATACAACTATATACAAAAAGTGGAGCAAAGTCTGTGGACTCCAAATCATAATAATAAAGAAATGAAACCTAAACCTAAATAACTATATACAAAGGTGGCGGGCTAGTCCGACGGCTCACTGGTTGATGTCATGGGCCAGGGCATCATCGAACTCCTGTTCAATGGCTTGGAGGCGGGCATGTCCCCTGGCCCTGAGGTCTCGCATGGATAATGCAGTGTCCAGCTCCAACTCCCTGCGAATACCCTCAAGGCACTCAGCCCGCCTCAGCGCCCTCCGCATGGAGTTCTCCGCCCTGACCATTGTGAGCCGTTCCTCCTCCGCCCGCCGCCACTCCGCACCTATCTGCTGGCCCAACCGCTCCCACACGGAAGACACTCCCATTCCAGGGTTCTCCTGCCCTCCGGCCGATGCCTGCCCCCCCTGATGTTGATTGCCCCGAGACATGATGCCTCCCACGTCGAGCCTGCCGCTACTCCGACGCAACTGCCTCTGCCAGCACGATGGCATCCAGGCTGATGGAATCCACCAACGCTGTTGTGCATGTGCCCTGCCTGATGATGCCGTCACATCCTCCATCTGCTGGGGTCCAATTGCTGGTGTGTCCACCCCTGCTGGACCTCCGACTCCTGAGTTGGCTGCGTTGGTCGGGGCAGGGCCACAGGGGGCCCTGGTGGCATCTGGCAGGAAGACGGCATGGAGAACGACTGGTGCATAACCTCCACAGAGGAGAGGGTCGCCAGAGTGGCCGACACATGTACGAAACCCCCGACCATGGCCGCTCCCAACTGGGCCACGTTGGCACGGTGCTCTTCATGATGACGTGCGTGCTCCCCCGGGGAAGCACGCACGTCATCACGAATGACACCAGTGCGCAACCCGCCACCAATCAGGACCTTCTCCATACGGCCAGGGGTCCCCTCGTCCACAGGTGGAGGGGAGTCAGATGACATGGTAATCCCCCATACCTGCGGACGGGCCTGGGATGGGGCATCCCTGCTGGTGCATGGTGGTGCAGTCACAGTGTCAGGGACAGTGACATGCACAGGTCCCTCCACGGCGACCTGTGCTGCCTCCTGCCCCTGGACTGCACCACTTGCACCAGCAGGGATGCCCCCACCAGGCCCCATGTGCGACTCAGTAGCGGCCTCCTCCTCCTCTGTGGAAACCACCAACCTGGATGGCTCCACACGGTCTTCCGCTGTTGCAAGCCCCTGTGGGGGCTCACCCACCCCTTCCGCTGCAGCCGTGGGGGCATCTCCGCCACTTTGCTCCACAGCGCCGTCTCCGCCCTCTTCTTCACTTGGCGCTGTGTAGAGGGAGACATAGAACACAAGCATCAGGGTACTGTACAATGGTCCCCTAAACAGGAAGCAATAGCAGATGAGTGGCACTGTCAAAGATCACTTCCATCACGTCCCTCCACAACACATGGGTCAGTGTAGGCAAAACACATGCAGTAACAGGCATGGCGCATGCTATGGACATTAGCATACATGTCCAAGGGACTCTTGAAACATACAATGTTGTTTTGGAACTCACATGCATCATGGGTCATGCCTATCACATGCACACACTTCACCATAGTTTCATCCATCTGGCCTCGTGCACCCCAGACACAGTAGATGCAAGGATAACTAGGCTGCATCAGTGAATTTGAACATTGTCACAGACATGTGTCATGCATCCATGGAATTCACAAGTCACAGACACGCAGGTCAGACACACAGACATGGACACCATACATGTACATGGCATCAGCACCCATCCCTCACCCCCACCCATGTCCAGGAACAGAGACTGGCATGCTCTCATGTGTCCATTCCGCATAGGGCTCCCCATGTTGCATTTAAACACATGCACCAACCGTGTGGTTCACACATTACTGGTCTCACATGCATGACAATGATGTCCCTGCACACACACATGTGTACATGGCCTATGTCACACATACAGGCAAGTATCAGACAACCAGCACACTGCAACATGCCCTGTCTCACACAGCAATGCTTGGCCACTTACCGCTCGACTCCAGACGGGTCTGCCTCTCAAGGGTCTGGGCATGGAGCGCTGGGCGTACGCGTTCCAGGACCCTCATCTGGATGGTAATCATGCTGCCCCGGCCCCCCTCCACGAAGCGCTGGGCCTTTATGAGGGTCCTGGACCTCAAGTCCTCCCAGCCCTTCTTGACTTGATTGATGTTGCGAGTTGCCACCCCCTCCGCGTTGATGGCAACCACAAAGTCGTCCCAGATCCTGTCCCTTCCTTCCTTGTCGGCGCGTGATGATCCGAAGAGGGCATCATAATGCCCCAGGACAAGCTCCACCAGGACACCAACTTCCTTCTGACTGAAGCTGGTGGCCCTCTGCCCCTCTGACTGGGGGTCACCAGTGGTCTCAGATGGTGTTTGCCCCGACATGGTGACCCCCGAGGCAGGCGTGGGTGGGCAACTGGGTCCTGGGGCTGGGCTGTGGAGTGATGGTATCCCAGTCGGGAGTCTTCTGTTCCAGCAGGGGTGGCCACCGCAACTGGACCCCTGCAGATGGCTGATGTGCAGGCACCAAATGGCAGGGCACGAGGGCAGCAGGCAGTCAGGCAGCAGCAGATGGCAGGTGGGAGCGTGCTCGGGGCTCTGGGGGGCAGTGATTCGGCCTTTTGGGCAGGAGCGTGGTCTTCCGTGTGTTTTCGTGTGGCCAGCTTGATACGGAGTGATTTGGCACGTGAAAAAATTGCACGTCAGCGTGTAATTCGAGGAAAGGCCCTTAGTGCGTAAGCGCGTCTGCACGCATACACAATTTCATTGGACCAAAGGCCCTTAGCACGTAAGCGCGTCAGCACGCATACGCGATTTCATTGGACCAAAGGCCCTTAGCGCGTTAGCGCGTCTGTGACGTATCGCGCATGGGCATTGCCCTGGCAGGGCTTGAAGATCCCACGTGGATTTCCATTGCTCTGTACGTGCTTTCCATGGGGTGCGGTGCGTGTGTTTTCCTGGTGTTGGGGTTCACACGCTATTACTTCACAGCGGGTGGATGTTAGCTACGCGTTCTTCTACATGCAGACGGTGAGTGGTACCCCACTCGCCCAAGGCCTATCGCGTGTGAAACTTCCCGCGCACCCCCGAAATACACGTACCCTGCTCAATCGCGTGTGAAACTTCCTGTGCACCCCTGAAATACACGTAGCCCGCTCAATCGCGTGTGAAACTCCCCGCGCACCCCCAAAATACACGTACCCCACTCAATCGCGTGTGAAACTTCCCGAACACCCCCGAAATACACGTACAACACTCAATCGCGTGGAAACTTCCCGCGCATCCCCGAAATACACGTACCCCACTCAATCGCGTGTGAAACTTCCCACGCACCCCCGAAATACACGTACCCCGCTCAATCGCGTGTGAAACTTCCTGCACACCCCCGAAATACACTTACCCCGCTCAATCGCGTGTGAAACTTCCCGCGCACCCCCAAAATACACGTACCCCGCTCAATCGCGTGTGAAACTTCCCGTGCACCCCCGAAATACACGTACCCCACTCAATTGCGTGTGAAACTTCCTGCGCACCCCCGAAATACACGTACCCCGCTCAATCCCGTGTGAAACTTCCCGCGCACCCCCGAAATACACGTACCCCGCGCAATCCCATGTGAAACTTCCCACGCACCCCCGAAATACACATACCCCACTCAATCGTGTGTGAAACTTCCCGCGCACCCCCGAAATACACGTACCCCACTCAATCGCGTGTGAAACATCCGGCGCACCCCCGAAATACACGTACCCCGCTCAATCACGTGTGAAACTTCCTGCGCACCCCTGAAATACACGTACCGCTCAATCGCGTGTGAAACTTCCCGCGCACCCCCGAAATACACGTACCCCACTCAATCGCATGTGAAACTTCCCGCGCACCCCCGAAATACACGTGCCCCGCTCGCACAGGCCAAATCGCAGTATGGGACATTCATCATTGCTGTATATTGCCACTTTTGTAATGCGCAGGGACGCTACCGCCTGCCTTCGTGTGGCGGACGTGTTTCGGCTTGTACGTGTCTTTGGCTGTGCGCGGCTTTGTCCTATTCGATTCCATGAATACATGTGGTTCGAGTGCGTGTGGGCTTTCCGTCTGCTTCCCTGCAGTACATCCCCAGTTACGCCCTTATTTTTGCGCGTTGTTCCCCATTCCACGCGTTACGCCCCGTGTTACGCCCACTTTCTGGTGCATGCTGCGAGGTTGTGCGCTTTCACTGTGCGCGTCGCGCACACCGTTCGAGATGTTGCAGTGACGTGTGCGCCATGCACGGGTTTGGCGCACATCGCGAGGAAAACACGCGCAGGGACTTCCATGAATCGCACGCGTGCTCGTGCGCCTGTTTGTTCGCGCTTGCGCTTGCTTGCGCCAAGATTTTCGACGCACGTTTGTTCCATGAATTGGCCCCTTAATGAGAACATGGCACCACTACTGCTATGCAATCAGTTATTACAGATAGTTTGTGACATCACAGTGCATGCTGCTTGAGCCAGCACCGAGCAGACTTCCAGTTGTCACTTAATTAATGCTGTGAACAACATTTCAGTTTCCTTTGTTTTTAAATAACTTTGTGGATGTTTTACAGTGATGATGATCTGTTTATGGAAGTGTGTTTATTCTGAGCACTTCTGGAGTTTAATATAGCAAGAATCTGCATCTTATGCTTTTTTAGCACAAAATGAAAACGGTTTTAAATGTTTTTTTATTAAACTGCTTAAGCTATTCGAATGAATCGCATGACAAGTTGCATATTAGTTGTTTCTGATTCATACACATTCTATACTGATGATATGTATAAGCAACTGGAAGAACTCTTACATTAGATTAATCAAAATGACAGGTATTAAAGGGGATGGCAGCGTGTGGCCATTTTTAGAAGGAATGCAATATCCCCAACGTGCGTAAAAAGTTTAAAGCATACCATAGGTGTACTTCATCCCATATATAAATTCTAGTAATCTGATGAATCCAGAACTCTCATGCTACTGCTAACTGTACTCTAATCAATGGCTGCTAACTCTTATTGCATTGTGGCACTTGTAGTCCTCTGTTCATAATCTCCACAGGAATGCACAGTGATGCACTAAACCGCAAGGAGATGCAAACCGTGAATAAGCAGTGTAAAGATGAACCAACTGCATGCAAAATATGGGAAATAGTTTGCATTAGTAGTTTTTTTAAAAGGCTATAGTTAGAAGTTAGCATTTCTATATCATCGACGTTCAGCATTCAAACTTCAGGCCACGTCTATTTGATTATTATACAGGATCAGGGGTCATTTGGTGAAAAGCAGAGATCTTTGCACTGAACTTGGAGTACACGTGAGCCTGTGAAAATGGACACTATCCCGTTATATACGGGCCCAAATGACATGATCCTGAAGTCACCTGGACAAAATTGCTAGGGGCGTGTGAGCAAACAAGCATATGACGAGTGACACCACAACTATAAACATTCAAGGGATGGAAACACAAACCTTCTTAAAAAGGCATGGAAGCAGTGCAGTCAGAAATCTCTTTCACAGGGACAGGGTTAATCATTTGGCCTTAGAGTAAAACGAATTACTCGTATTGATATAACATCCTGCACAATGTAGTGCTCCTTTTGTTTAATAAATCCAAACACGTATGCACACTCACTAAATTCCATCGTGGGCCTCGGCTGATCATCCGTTGTGTATGAGATCCTTTCCCTTAACTCTACCTTAAATCATGTTGAATGTATTCTGACCCTAACTCGAACCTACAAGTTATTGCAAACTCCTAGCCTGTTGCCCAAGAGCATTATAATACTCAGATGATGGCCTAATTGCATTTTGCATGTTGGGGATCTTGCACTTTCTGAATTCTATTGGAAATTGTGTTGCAACGTGTACTCTCTGAGATCACTCTCCCTGGCTTTTAAGGGAGAAGTCTGACAAGCCCATATGAAAACCATCCAGAAGAAACTGCAAGCTATTAGGAACAGAACCGAGGCTATACTCATGTTGAACGCACCCCTCTTAAAAAGCCTTCCATCGCTTACTGCATGAATTCCTCATAGCTGGTTTAAGAGAGTGCAGAAAGGAAGCTGCTACTCCACGGTGGTCTCGGAAGGCTAGCTCAGGGGCAACGTGCTCGCCTTGGAAGCAAGATGACACGGAGCACCACAGGTATGATCTCTAGGTCCGCGCTGAGAAACCTCTGGATATTAAGCACTTATAAATAACCTATCATATCATACAGGAGGAGGAGACTACGGAAAAGGTAGGTTAATATTGATGCTCATGCTTTTTCAATACAATAAATATGACGGCAATTTTACGCCATCAAGTTCGTGGGTCGAGTTAATTTCTCATTGGTCAAGTAAACTGCTTTACAAGACCTGCAGGTTTGTCAGGATTTTAAAGACTTTTCAAGGTCTGGGAGACTGGCTGAAAGGCAAAGTAGATTATTATAAGATTCAAATCCATGCTAACTCATTAAGCTTTCCAAGTTATAGTTAGTCTAAAATACAATGAAATAAAGTGGTCAATGCGATTAAAAGAGAAACATCAGTAAGTCTACACCGTTATTGCTCAACGTTTGACAGCGTGCAGTTGGAAAATATTTGTGTGCACACGTGTCCTGTCCTTGAGGGCAACTGGGTGAGGACAGAGACATTTTGATGGGCGTGTAAAAGGGCCTGTACATCTGGTTCAGATGTTGATGTCTCCCTGCTTGATCAGAAATGAGGGACTCGGCGAGCCGCTGGACTCCACGCTACTTAGTGACCTGGAAATATCCAGGAGTCTCAATATAGTGGGGCTTTATTCCCTGATCATTAACAGTTGGTTATATGTTTTATATCTGGGATGAAAGGGGATGCGAAACGGGGAATGGGGTGGCGGGAAGGGGAAGTTCCAGCACACACATTACTGCAGTTGTTATGGCTCTGTACAGGTCCAGGGTTAAAAAGATGGTGAAGCTCGTTAGACAAGGGTATGGGTGAGCTGAAAGTTGCAACCCTGAATGTTAAGGGGCTCAACCACCCCAATAAGAGATCACTGATGTATAGCATGTTTCAGGGACTCAATTCGTCTGTATTGTTCTTACAGGAAACTCACTTTAAACAGGGGAAAAAGTGCATCTTGTGGAAGAGGGTAGTGGGTCAAATGTTTTGGGCCTCGCACGAAGACCACAAAAAGGAAGGGGTGGGAATTGTTTTGGCAAGGGCCTTCCAAATGAAGGCTCCACACGCGATTGGCCCAGTGCGAGCAGGGTACGTGTATTTCAGGGGTGCGCGGGAAGTTCCACACGCAATTTCAGCAGGGTATGTGTATTTCAGGGGTGCGCGGGAAGTTCCACACGCGATTTCAGCAGGGTACGTGTATTTCAAGGGTGCGCGGGAAGTTCCACACGCGATTTCAGCAGGGTATGTGTATTTCAGGGGTTCTGGGGAGTACTACACGTGAATTGGCCGTGTGGGTCCTCCCAGGTGTACGCTCCACAACCTCCACGGCCCCTGCAGGCAGCCCACACCACGGGGGACTGCCCTGCACCCCTGCTCATGTCCCGCAGGCAGCCCATCCACCATGGGCATGCCCCCAGCCAACCCACTTGTCAGCTTGCACTACTGATCAACAATGCATGTCTCCCACCACCCCCACCCCCCAGCCACCATGGCCAGCCCCCACCAGGCCCCCACTCATGTCCCCTATCACCCCCACCCCCCAGCCACCAGGGGCACCCTCCACCAGGTCCCCACTCATGTCTCCCACCACCCCCCCCCCAGCCACCAGGGGCACACTCCACCAGGCCCCCACTCATGTCTCCCACCACCCCCACCCCCCAGCCACCAGGGGCACCCTCCAACAGGCCCCCACTCATGTCTCCCACCACCCCCACTCCCCAGCAGTGCAGGGGCACCTTCCACCAGGCCCCCACTCATGTCTCCCACCACCCCCACCCCCCAGCCACCAGGGGCACCCTCCACCAGGCCCCCATTCATGTCTCCCACCACCCCCATCCCCCAGCAGTGCAGGGGCAGCCTCCACCAGGCCCCCACCCATGTCTCCCACCACCCCCACCCCCCCAGCCACCATGGCCAGCCCCCACCAGGCCCCCACTCATGTCTCCCACCACCCCCACCCCCCAGCAATGCAGGGGCCCCCTCCACCAGGCCCCCACTCATGTCTCCCACCACCCCCACCCCCCAGGAGTGCAGGGGCACCTTCCACCAGGCCCCCACTCATGTCTCCCACCACCCCCACCCCCCAGCCACCAGGGGCACCCTCCACCAGGCCCCCACTCATGTCTCCCACCACCCCCATCCCCCAGCAGTGCAGAGGCAGCCTCCACCAGGCCCCCACCCATGTCTCCCAACACCCCCACCCCCCCAGCCACCATGGCCAGCCCCCACCAGGCCCCCACTCATGTCTCCCACCACCCCCACCCCCCAGCAATGCAGGGGCACCCTCCACCAGGCCCCCACTCATGTCTCCCACCACCCCCACCCCCCAGCAGTGTAGGGGCACCCTCCACCAGGCCCCCACCCATGTCTCCCACCACCCCAACCCCCAGCCACCAGGGGCACCCTCCACCAGGCCCCCACTCATGTCCCCCTGCACCCCCACCCCCCAGCATCCAGGGGCACCCTCCACCAGGCCCCACCCATGTCTCCCACCACCCCCACCCCCCAGCAGTGCAGGGGCACCCTCCACCAGGCCCCCACTCATGTCTCCCACCACCCCCACCCCCCAGCCACCATGGGCAGCCCCCACCAGGCCCCCACTCATGTCTCCCACCACCCCCACCCCCCAGCAGTGCAGGGGCACCCTCCACCAGGCCCCCACCCATGTCTCCCACCACCCCCACCCCCCAGCCACCAGGGGCACCCTTCACCAGGCCCCCACTCATGTCTCCCACCACCCACACCCACCAGCAGTGCAGGGGCAGCCTCCACCAGGCCCCCACCCATGTCTCCCACCACCCCCACCCCCCAGCAGTGCAGGGGCAGCCTCCACCAGGCCCCCACCCATGTCTCCCACCACCCCCACCCCCCAGCATCCAGGGGCACCCTCCATCAGGCCCCCACTCATGTTTCCCACCACCCACACCCCCCAGCAGGGCAGGGGCAGCCTCCACCAGGCCCCCACTCATGTCTCCCACCACCCCCACCCCCCAGCCACCAGTGGCACCCTCCACCAGGCCCCCACCCATGTCTCCCACCACCCCCACCCCCCAGCCACCATGCCCAGCCCCCACCAGGCCCCCACTCATGTCTCCCACCACCCCCACCCCCCAGCCACCATGGCCAGCCCCCACCAGGGCCCCACTCATGTCTCCCACCACCCCCACCCCCCAGCAGTGCAGGGGCACCCTCCACCAGGCCCCCACTCATGTCTCCCACCACCCCCACCCCCCAGCAGTGCAGGGGCACCCTCCACCAGGCCCCCACTCATGTCCCCTATCACCACCACCCCCCAGCCACCAGGGGCACCCTCCACCAGGCCCCCACTCATGTCTCCCACCACCCCCACCCCCCACCATCCAGGGGCACCCTCCACCAGGCCCCACTCATGTCTACCACCACCCCCACCCCCCAGCCACCAGGGGCACCCTCCACCAGGCCCCCACTCATGTCTCCCACCACCCCCACCCCCCAGCCACCAGGGGCACCCTCCAACAGGCCCCCACTCATGTCTCCCACCACCCCTACCCCCCTGCCACCATGGGCAGCCCCCACCAGGCCCCCACTCATGTCTCCCACCACCCCCACCCCCCAGCAGTGCAGGGGCACCCTCCACCAGGCCCCCACTCATGTCTACCACCACCCCCACCCCCAGCCACCATGGGCAGCCCCCACCAGGCCCCCACTCATGTCTCCCACCACCCCCACCCCCCGGCAGTGCAGGGGCACCCTCCACCAGGCCCCCTCTCATGTCTCCCACCACCCCACTCCCCCAGCAGTGCAGGGGCACCCTCCACCAGGCCCCCACTCATGTCTCCCACCAACCCCCACCCCCCAGCCACCAGGGGCACCCTCCACCAGGCCCCCACTCATGTCTCCCACCACCCCCAGCCCCCAGCAGTGCAGGGGCAGCCTCCACCAGGCCCCCACCCATGTCTCCCACCACCCCCACCCCCCAGCCACCATGGCCAGCCCCCACTAGGCCCCCACTCATGTCTCCCACCACCCCCACCCCCCAGCAGTGCAGGGGCACCTTCCACCAGGCCCCCACTCATGTCTCCCACCACCCCCACCCCCAGCAGTGCAGGGGCACCCTCCACCAGGCCCCCACCCATGTCTCCCACCACCCCCACCCCCCAGCCACCAGGGGCACCCTCCACCAGGCCCCCACTCATGTCCCCCTGCACCCCCACCCCCCAGCATCCAGGGGCACCCTCCACCAGGCCCCCACCCATGTCTCCCACCACCCCCACCCCCCAGCAGTGCAGGGGCACCCTCCACCAGGCCCCCACTCATGTCTCCCACCACCCCCACCCCCCAGCCACCATGGGCAGCCCCCACCAGGCCCCCACTCATGTCTCCCACCACCCCCACCCCCCGGCAGTGCAGGGGCACCCTCCACCAGGCCCCCACTCATGTCCCCCTGCACCCCCACCCCCCAGCATCCAGGGGCACCCTCCACCAGGCCCCCACCCATGTCTCCCACCACCCCCACCCCCCAGCAGTGCAGGGGCACCCTCCACCAGGCCCCCACTCATGTCTCCCACCACCCCCACCCCCCAGCCACCATGGGCAGCCCCCACCAGGCCCCCACTCATGTCTCCCACCACCCCCACCCCCCGGCAGTGCAGGGGCACCCTCCACCAGGCCCCCACCCATGTCTCCCACCACCCCCACCCCCCAGCCACCAGGGGCACCCTCCACCAGGCCCCCACTCATGTCTCCCACCACCCCCACCCCCCAGCAGTGCAGGGGCACCCTCCACCAAGCCCCCACCCATGTCTCCCACCACCCCCACCCCCCAGCCACCAGGGGCAGCCCCCACCAGGCCCCCACTCATGTCTCCCACCACCCCCACCCCCCAGCAGTGCAGGGGCACCCTCCACCAGGCCCCCACCCATGTCTCCCACCACCCCCACCCCCCAGCCACCAGGGGCACCCTTCACCAGGCCCCCACTCATGTCTCCCACCACCCACACCCACCAGCAGTGCAGGGGCAGCCTCCACCAGGCCCCCACCCATGTCTCCCACCACCCCCACCCCCCAGCAGTGCAGGGGCAGCCTCCACCAGGCCCCCACCCATGTCTCCCACCACCCCCACCCCCCAGCATCCACGGGCACCCTCCATGAGGCCCCCACTCATGTTTCCCACCACCCACACCCCCCAGCAGGGCAGGGGCAGCCTCCACCAGGCCCCCACTCATGTCTCCCACCACCCCCACCCCCCAGCAGTGCAGGGGCACCCTCCACCAGGCCCCCACTCATGTCTATAACCACCCCCACCCCCCAGCCACCAGGGGCACCCTCCACCAGGCCCCCACCCATGTCTCCCACCACCCCCACCCCCCAGCCACCATGCCCAGCCCCCACCAGGCCCCCACTCATGTCTCCCACCACCCCCACCCCCCAGCCACCATGGCCAGCCCCCACCAGGCCCCCACTCATGTCTCCCACCACCCCCACCCCCCAGCAGTGCAGGGGCACCCTCCACCAGGCCCCCACTCATGTCTCCCACCACCCCCACCCCCCAGCAGTGCAGGGGCACCCTCCACCAGGCCCCCACTCATGTCCCCTATCATCACCACCCCCCAGCCACCAGGGGCACCCTCCACCAGGCCCCCACTCATGTCTCCCACCACCCCCACCCCCCACCATCCAGGGGCACCCTCCACCAGGCCCCACTCATGTCTACCACCACCCCCACCCCCCAGCCACCAGGGGCACCCTCCACCAGGCCCCCACTCATGTCTCCCACCACCCCCACCCCCCAGCCACCAGGGGCACCCTCCAACAGGCCCCCACTCATGTCTCCCACCACCCCTACCCCCCTGCCACCATGGGCAGCCCCCACCAGGCCCCCACTCATGTCTCCCACCACCCCCACCCCCCAGCAGTGCAGGGGCACCCTCCACCAGGCCCCCACTCATGTCTACCACCACCCCCACCCCCCAGCCACCATGGGCAGCCCCCACCAGGCCCCCACTCATGTCTCCCACCACCCCCACCCCCCGGCAGTGCAGGGGCACCCTCCACCAGGCCCCCTCTCATGTCTCCCACCACCCCACTCCCCCAGCAGTGCAGGGGCACCCTCCACCAGGCCCCAACTCATGTCTCCCACCAACCCCCACCCCCCAGCCACCAGGGGCACCCTCCACCAGGCCCCCACTCATGTCTCCCACCACCCCCAGCCCCCAGCAGTGCAGGGGCAGCCTCCACCAGGCCCCCACCCATGTCTCCCACCACCCCCACCCCCCAGCCACCATGGCCAGCCCCCACTAGGCCCCCACTCATGTCTCCCACCACCCCCACCCCCCAGCAGTGCAGGGGCACCTTCCACCAGGCCCCCACTCATGTCTCCCACCACCCCCACCCCCAGCAGTGCAGGGGCACCCTCCACCAGGCCCCCACCCATGTCTCCCACCACCCCCACCCCCCAGCCACCAGGGGCACCCTCCACCAGGCCCCCACTCATGTCCCCCTGCACCCCCACCCCCCAGCATCCAGGGGCACCCTCCACCAGGCCCCCACCCATGTCTCCCACCACCCCCACCCCCCAGCAGTGCAGGGGCACCCTCCACCAGGCCCCCACCCATGTCTCCCACCACCCCCACCCCCCAGCCACCAGGGGCACCCTCCACCAGGCCCCCACTCATGTCTCCCACCACCCCCACCCCCCAGCAGTGCACGGGCACCCTCCACCAGGCCCCCACCCATGTCTCCCACCACCCCCACCCCCCAGCCACCAGGGGCAGCCTCCACCAGGCCCCCACTCATGTCCCCCTGCACCCCCACCCCCCAGCATCCAGGGGCACCCTCCACCAGGCCCCCACTCATGTCTCCCACCACCCCCACCCCCCAGCAGTGCAGGGGCAGCCTCCACCAGGCCCCCACTCATGTCTCCCACCACCCCCACCCCCCAGCAGTGCAGGGGCACCATCCACCAGGCCCTCACTCATGTCTACCACCACCCCCACCCCCCAGCCACCAGGGGCACCATCCACCAGGCCCCCACCCATGTCTCCCACCACCCCCACCCCCCAGCCACCATGCCCAGCTCCCACCAGGCCCCCACTCATGTCTCCCCCCACCCCCACCCCCCAGCCACCATGGCCAGCCCCCACCAGGCCCCCACTCATGTCTCCCACCACCCCCACCCCCCAGCAGTGCAGGGGCACCCTCCACCAGGCCCCCACTCATGTCTCCCACCACCACCACCCCCCAGCAGTGTAGGGGCACCCTCCACCAGGCCCCCACTCATGTCCCCTATCACCACCACCCCCCAGCCACCAGGGGCTCCCTCCACCAGGCCCCCACTCATGTCTCCCACCACCCACACCACCCAGCAGTGCAGGGGCACCCTCCACCAGGCCCCCACTCATGTCTACCACGACCCCCACCCCCCAGCCACCAGGGGCACCCTCCACCAGGCCCCCACTCATGTCTCCCACCACCCCCACCCCCCAGCCACCAGGGGCACCCTCCACCAGGCCCCCACTCATGTCTCCCACTACCCCCACCCCCCTGCCACCATGGGCAGCCCCCACCAGGCCCCCACTCATGTCTCCCACCACCACCACCCCCCAGCAGTGCAGGGGCACCCTCCACCAGGCCCCCACTCATGTCTACCACCACCCCCACCCCCCAGCAGTGCAGGGGCACCCTCCACCAGGCCCCCACTCATGTCCCCCTGCACCCCCACCCCCCAGCAGTGCAGGGGCAGCCTCCACCAGGCCCCCACTCAAGTCTCCCACCACCCCCACCCCCCAGCAGTGCAGGGGCACCCTCCACCAGACCCCCACTCATGTCTACCACCACCCCACCCCCCAGCCACCAGGGCCACCCTCCACCAGGCCCCCACTCATGTCTCCCACAACCCCCACCCCCCAGCCACCAGGGGCACCCTCCACCAGGCCCCCACTCATGTCTCCCACCACGCCCACCCCCCAGCAGTGCAGGGGCAGCACCACCAGGCCCCCACTCATGTCCCCCTGCACCCTCACCCCCCAGCATCCAGGGGCACCCTCCACCAGGTCCTCACAATCCCCAATCATGTGCGTTATGGTCAGCCTCCACAGCCAAAAAGCCCCACCAAGTAACCCATTCACCCACATGGAAATGGAAATTACATGTTACACCCCCAATGTTCATTAAGCTAATGAACCCATGTCCGTCACACACAATGGTTGCAATTGAATGGGAAAGCACCCAACATGACATGCAGGAAACCAATGAGATGATACCACACAGTGAAGTATGAAAACAAAATTGTATTGAAAAAAAGAAAGAATGCTAAAGAAATGAAACAAACTACAATGGGAATGAGAAAAAATAAGCTGCATGTCCGTATAAAAAAAAAACCCAGCAAATCCGAATCCAAAAAAATGTCGTCCAAAGTCAAATGTAAAAAAATATCTATCCAATTAAGAACTATGTAAAAAACTTCCAAGGGTCCATGAGCCCAACTGAACAAAGGAAACCTACAAAAAAACCTAACAAAAATGCAACTATATACAAAAAGTGGAGCAGTGTCCGTCGACTCCAAATCATAATAAGAAACAAAGGAAACCTAAAACTAAAGAACTATATACAAAGGCGGCGGGCAAGTCCAGTGGCTCACTCCGTGGTGTTCCGGGCCAGGGCATCATCGAACTCCTGTTCGATGTCCCGGAGGCGGTCCAGTTCCATGGCCCCGAGGGTCCGCAGGGACGACGCCGTGTCCTTCTCCAACCCCCTGCGGATTGCCTCGAGGCACTCGGCCCGCCTCAGGGCCCTCCGCATGGAGTTCTCCACCCTGACCATTGTGAGCCGCGCCTCTTCCGCCCGCCGCCGCTCCGCACCTATGGCGTGGCCCAACCGCTGCCACACGGAAGACACTCTCTGTCCTGGGTCCTCCTGCCCTCCGGCCGATGCTTGCCCCTCCGATGTCGAAGGCCCCGAGCCTTCATGGCTCCCACCATGTTGCTGCTGCTGCTCTGCCTCTGCCCGTGCACTGCCTCCTGCTGCCTGCACATCCTCCGCCGGCTGGGGTGCAGTTGTTGATGTGGCCACTCCTGCTGGACCTCCGACTCCCGACTGTGGCAGGGATGCCGCCTCCACCAGCCTGCCCGCACCGTCAGAGGCAGCTCCACAGGGCACCCAGGTGACTGATGGGTGGGAAGATGGCCCAGAGGACGACTGGCGCGTAGGGGGTGAAGTTGAGGAGGGGGTCGGAGCAAGCCCCATCAGACGGAGGAATCCGGTCTGGGTGACCTGTCCCAGCAGGCTGACGTGGTCAACGAGCCATTCGAGATGACGCGCAGTCTCTCCATGAAAAGACTGCAGGTCACCTCGCATGGCCCGTTGACGCAACGCCACACCAACCAGGACAGGCTCAACCCGGACTTGGATAGCCATGTCCGTAGGCAGAGGAAGGCCAGTTGACGTCAGCTCATCCCCTGCCTGAAAACGGGTCTGGACGTAGGCATCCCTGCTGGTGCAAGATGATGCAGGGACAGGATCGGGGACAGGATTGCACACAGGCACCTCCGCGGCGGCCTGTGCTGCCTACTGTCCCTGGTCCTGTACTGCACCACTAGCACCAGTGGGATCCCCACCTCCAGACCCCGTCTCTGGTGCTTGCACGGCCTCCTCCTCCATCAAACCCCCCACCAACCTGGATGACTCAGTGCCATCTTCCCCTGTTGGGCCCTGTGCGGTCCCAGCTGCCCCTTCTGCTGCCGAGGAGTCCAACTCCAACCTCCGCCTCTTGGACCTCCCCCCGGCAGCTGCGGCCTGGGACGCGGCACCAGACTCCTCACTCTCCGACGAGATGACAACACGGGAGGGGAGCCGGGCCTTGCGTCTCCGGCTGGCGGTCGGATCCCCGCCGCTGTGCTCCACAGCACCTTCTCCGCCCTCTTCATCAGTTGACGCTGCAGACAGGGAGAAACAAAACACAGGCATCAGGGCACTGTAAAATGGACACATACACACATGACAGTTGCACATGCGTGGCATTGGCAAACCTCAGACATGTCATCACAATCCCCAACACACATGTCATTGCAACTCGCACACATGAGCCATACCACAGCCATATCGCAACTGCCACCACCATCCATACACATACAACAGCATGAGCAGCCAAAGGTGAGCCAGACATCACATGCAACACAGGAAGTGCACCACACATGTACACACACCACCACACTTGCATGCATGTGTACACCTCTGCCAAGTGTCGCACTGTTCAGACGGGCATCCATGTCACATCTGCCAATCAGGCTTCCACATACCGCTGTCACATGCATCCATGTTGCATCACTGTTGCACCCTTGTCAAATACACACACATGCACATGTACGCAGTGCTCATACATGCAGCCGAAAACAACATACTTGCGTGACATCACAGACATGTCTACTTACATACACATTCATCCAAACATGTGTGCACGCACAACTGCATTTGGCATGCAAGCCTACACACACAAGCACCATCCATGTCTCACACATTACAGCCCTCGCATGTGTCAGCCCCACGGCCCTGTACACCCCCACCCATACTCGACCCCATACAAACAGATGTGCAACCTGCACACTACCGAATAATCACCACACGCACTGCTCACAATCAGGATCCATGTACACTCACCGCTCGACTCCAGACGGGTCTGCTTCTCCAGGACCTGGACGTGGAGCGCTGGGGATATGCGTTCCAGGACCCTCATCTGTTCTTCCGACAAGTGGCCCCGGCGCCCCTTGGCATCCGCTGCCTTCAAGAGGCGCCGGGCCTTGTTCAGGGTCCTGGACCTGAAGTCCTCCCAGCGCTTCCTGACATGTTGTAAGTCGCGGACTGCCACCCCCTCTGCGTGGATGGCAGTCACGATGTCAGTCCATTTCCGAGTCCGTCCTCCCTTGTCGGCGCGGGAACTTCCGAAGAGGGAATCATACTGCCCCAGGACTTGCTCCACCAGGACACCAACTTCGGTGGCACTGAAGCTGGTGCCCCTCTGCCTCTCTGGCCGGGGGTTGTCAGTGGTCACAGATGGTGTTTGCCACGACATGACAACCCCAGAGGCAGGAGTGGGTGGGCAACTGGGTCCTGGGGCTGGGCTGTGGAGCGATGGAATCCCAGTCGGGAGTCTTCGGTTCCAGCAGGGGTGGTCACAGCAACAGCACCCCTGGCTGATGTGCAGGCAGCAAATGGCAGTGCACGTGGGCAGCAGGCAGTCAGGCAGCAGCAGATGGCAGGTGGGAGCGTGCTCGGGGCTCTGGGGGGCAGTAGTTCGGCCTTCTGGGCAGGAGCGTGGTCTTCAGTGTGCATACGCGTGGCCAGCTTGATACGGAGTGATTTGGCACGTGAAAAGTCTGCACGTCAGCGTGAAATTCGAGGAAAGGCCCTTAGCGCGTAAGCGCGTCAGCACGCATACGCCATTCTATTGGACCAAAGGCCCTCAGCGCGTAAGCGCGTCTGTGACGTGACCCGCACGGGTGTTTCCCACACAGCACGTGATGACAGAGCACACGTGGAAAGACTGAACGTCAGAGTGTCATCGCGTGTAATTGGACAGCACGTCAGAGTGTCATCGCGTGTAATTGGTGGGAATGGGCCTAGCGCGTACACGCGGCAGTGACAAAGCGTGTAATTGGTGGAAATGGCCCTACACGCAGAAGTGACAAAGCGTGTAATTGGTGGAAATGGCCCTACACGCAGAAGTGACAAAGCGTGTAATTGGTGGAAATGGCCCTAGCGCGTACATGCCGCGTATGTGACGCTGGACGTGTGGGCCTCTATAAAAGGTACGTGTAGAACACCATTTCCTTGTACGTGCTTTTTGTGGAGAGCGAGTGGGTGAATTCTGTACTTCTTGTCGTTTCACACGCGATTTACTTCACGGCGTTTCAAGTTCGTATTCCCTGTTACCTCTGACAGGTAACAGGGAATGCCATGCATTCCAATGGGCCCGGACGGGAAGTGCTCTGCGGGCCCCGGGCCCGCCTGGCAAGGGACCGAGGGCCGGCAGGTGCCCAAGGGCAGGCATGGGCCAGCACCGGCAGGGCCTCCCCGAGCTCCGGCCAGGCCCCGCCTCAGAGCTTTTCTCCCGCCGCATTAGAGGACGGGGGACCCCGCCAGGCCTGGGGACCTTTGTAGGACCCGAGGCTGGCCTTGGGCGCCTGCCTGGAGCTCTGGCCCGGGCCGCCTTAGAGCCTCCCCCGCTCCGCATTAGAGCTTCTCCCTCCGGGGAGGGACGGGGACCCCTCCGGGGCTCCCCGGGCAGGTCCGGGGTTCCGTCGACAGGCGCCCAAGGCCGGGGTGGTCGCAGCAGCCTGGGACACCGGCCCGGGCCGCCTTGGAGCCCCACTCCGCGTTAGAGCTTCTCCCTCCCGGGAGGGACGGGGACGCCGCCGGGGCTCCCCGGGAACCGCCGCCGGGCCCAGGGGACGGGACCGACCCGGCGCCCAGGGCCGGGGTGGTCGCAGCAGCCTGGGGCCCCGGCCCGGGCCGCCTTAGAGCCTCCCCCACTCCGCATTAGAGCTTCTCCCTCCGGGGAGGCCGCCGGGGCTCCCCGGGAACCGCCGCCGGGCCCGGCGGACGGGACCGACGCGGCGCCCAGGGCCGGGGTGGTCGCAGCAGCCTGGGGCCCAGGCCCGGGCCGCCTTAGAGCCTCCCCCACTCCGCATTAGAGCTTCTCCCTCCGGGGAGGCCGCCGGGGCTCCCCGGGAACCGCCGCCGGGCCCGGGAGACGGGACCGACGCGGCGCCCAGGGCCGGGGTGGTCGCAGCAGCCTGGGGCCCCGGCCCGGGCCGCCTTAGAGCCTCCCCCACTCCGCATTAGAGCTTCTCCCTCCGGGGAGGCCGCCGGGGCTCCCCGGGAACCGCCGCCGGGCCCGGGGAACGGGACCGACGCGGCGCCCAGGGCCAGGGTGGTCGCAGCAGCCTGGGGCCCAGGCCCGGGCCGCCTTAGAGCCTCCCCCACTCCGCATTAGAGCTTCTCCCTCCGGGGAGGCCGCCGGGGCTCCCCGGGAACCGCCGCCGGGCCCGGGCGACGGGACCGACGCGGCGCCCAGGGCCGGGGTGGTCGCAGCACCCTGGGGCCCCGGCCGCCTTAGAGCCTCCCCCACTCCGCATTAGAGCTTCTCCCTCCGGGGAGG